>NC_064616.1:665864388-675864388 GCF_023898315.1 Schistocerca nitens | reverse complement strand
CTCTATGTTGTTGCGGTATTTATTCTCGCGATAGTTTCCGCAGAATGGAAGACCTTACAGTATATGTTTGAAAAGCTGAAAGGTTAAATGAGCAGTAAGGCCTGAGAAATGGAGTGGAGCCTCAGGAGCTATCAGTGTTCGGTTTTGCTGATATTGCGCTTCTTGCCCATCTTAGACTCGAATGTCAAACCGGTACTCAAGAGAAGATAGACGACTTCCCTGATGGTGAACTATTCCATTCAGGCCGGCCGGAGTGGCCGTGCGGTTCTAGGCGCTACAGTCTGGAGCCTAGCGACCGCTACGGTCGCAGGTTCGAATCCTGCCTCGGGCATGGATGTGTGTGATGTCCTTAGGTTAGTTAGGTTTAATTAGTTCTAAGTTCTAGGCGACTGATGACCTCAGAAGTTAAGTCGCATAGTGCTCAGAGCCATTTGAACCATTATTCCATTCAGTGTGGCGACATTACTGCTCTTCCAAAACAGTAATCCCTACTTCGTTGCTAGTGGGTTTCTGTACTGCATAAATTACTGAAGTCTACTTATTTGTCTATTGAAAGTAAACAAAAAATGCGCATTTTTTTCCAATGACCAGATGTGAAGAATAGTGGGGAAAAGAAAGAAATGGATAGTAAGACAGTGAACAACAACAGCAAGTAGGAGGGACCAGGACTGAAATTTGTTGGAGAAGATGAACACTAAATTGCTTCACTGGGTGATGAGGGAATTGCTACAGTTATCCTCAGTGCAGCTGTTTATTATAACAAACTGTGTCTGTCATTGAAGGATTGAAGGGCATATGGCCTGACTAAAATACACAAATATGTTGTACCAACGAGACTAATCGTGAGTGCTATCGGCTCTCCCACATACAGGGAGACAATGTATTATCTAAATATATTTAGATCGCCACTGGAGATACCAGATTAAGAATTCTCAAATATTTATGGATATCACCAATAGGATAGATCCAAGTGAAGTCGTGGTCAGCCTCAACATGGTCTTTCTGATTACTAAAGTACTAATAGAAGAAAAATTAACATTAATGGGCACTTATTTCTCTCCTGCAAGCTTAAAATTATTCAAACAAATCTTGAGGTCCACATTTTTTCTGAATGGCAAAAATTTTAGTGAAATTATTTATGAAACAGGCATGAGTTTGCCATGTCACCAACCATAGCTAATTTTTCTTGGAAGATTTTGAAGAATGGGTGAAAAATAAAGCCCTCCTCCGTTCAGCCTGCTTATTCAGATACGTTGGCTATAGAATGTTAATCTGGCCACATAGCAGTGGGGTTCTGTAGCAGTTACTTGATCATATGAACAGTATGCATCCAAACATAAGGTTAACGAATATGGCAGAGATGGATGCCGATAGAGAGTTGCCTCTCTTAAATATGTTGCTTCGACGGAAAGCAGATGGACAACTTGACCAATGGGTCTATCAAGAAGCAACGCATACAGATCTGTATATCAATGGGCGCAGCTTTCAACAACTAGTTTAATGCTTAAACACCCTTATTTACAGATTTACAGAGCGAGGACAATTCCTGGCAAGGGACACCTCATCTCTGAGATGTATTATCTAAGGACAGTGTTCAGAAGGAATGGGTATTCAGTTCATGATATTAAGTCAATTTTGTAGAGATAACCAAGACGTGATATCATTCAGTAACGTCAGGAGGACCAGCACATGCACGCGTGGCTTGCATTCAACAGGGCAACAACTAGTAAGACATATAGAGTCCTCAACAGCCAAGTAATTAAAATAAAAGAGGTGGTTGAGCTCACCCTATTAAATAAACACAAGGTTGATTGTGTGGGACTGTCTCTGTGATAAGAGCTTTGTTAGAGACATCGGTTAAGCGCTCAGCAGTGCATGGAAGAGTGCACTTGATTAAGAAAGAGCACAGAGGTAGACTCTGATAGTATACCACCACTGCTACTGATGGCACTGCGAGGACGGCAACACAGTGCGCGCAATTACTGTTATGTCTTCTTCTCATATTCAAGTCTCTTGGGCATAAAAGAGGGAGCCTCTCCAGTTTCACGACAATTCTATACGTCCACTGACGACAATAATGGAGGTAATTATCGAAAGCTTGGTATTGTATCCGAACTTGACGAGCCAAGTTCACTGAGAACTTTTTATGCAATAGCGGTAAATAGCTGTCGTAATACTGCAGCATTCTGTAACTGTGCTACCTACTGAGGAAAGCCGTGCCGCCATTATCTAATAGGTACATGCTTAAAAAATAACTGAACGCAGTATACTACAGTCATAAAGTCTCAGTTAACTCAAAAATGGCTCTGAGCAGTATGGGACTTAACATCTATGGTCATCAGTCCCCTAGAACTTAGAACTACTTAAACCTAACTAACCTAAGGACAGCACACAACACCCAGCCATCACGAGGCAGAGAAAATCCCTGACCCCGCCGGGAATCGAACCCGGGAACCCGGGCGTGGGAAGCGAGAACGCTACCGCACGACCACGAGATGCGGGCCTCAGTTAACTATGCAGTGTCGGAGTATCTGCGAGAAAGAGACGAGGACGTCGAACTGAATTACGATAACATAGATTTCGTTCATGTTGTTGAAAATGCTGAGGGAGTAATTTTTACTGTGTTACCTACACGATCAATTGCGTTTGTTAATCAATTGACTGCATCTTTGTACACTTGTGGTACCCCTATTGCATCCTCTAGGGTAGGATTCGACACCAACAATGCTTCTTTTCGAATTTCCTCGTCAGATGCGAACCTTGATAATTTTTTTGAGTAAATGCATCAGCAAAACGCTGGTTTCTCTCATTTGAAAACGCATTTACTGCCAAGACCGAGCAGATCAGGCTGTTACATCTGATAAGATGACCGCGGTTATTTCGGTGGAGATGCAGCGTTACTCCAACTAAACGGCGTTTCTGCATGTAATAGGTTTCCAGCCACCAGCAACTGTAAAGACGTAGAAGATATCTGAATATATAAAGGGTAAGAAAAAGGCCAACTACTCTTTAAGAGAACGTGTGTAGGAGTCCGAATTACCGTTGGACTCGTTAAATAAAGTACACGACGAATAAGGCAGTGAGTGCGCTTCTTGCAACAGTGGTGAATATTCTTGTCTTGACTGTGACTGCTGGAATTGTATCAACTGTTGCTAACGTTCAAATTGTGCTTGGTTTAGCAACTGTTGCTCTCTCACTTTTTTTTTGTAACGGCGGTAGTACTTCGTGGTGGTGTCACTGTAGGTGCTCAACCTACATGTATTGCCACTCTGAGAATTCGAGGGAAATCCAAAAAGTAAGTCACACATTATTACGGCAGACTAAGGAACTTTTATTGAATGAAGCTTTACAATTCAAAGCGACGCAGATACATGACGCTATTTTGCAACATAATGACGAAGTCTCTGTAAACAACGGTCGGAATGTTCTACCAATCGTTCTGTTATTAGACGATAGGAATCCTCTCCCTGGTCACGTAACTGTTCGAGAACCCTGTGCGAACGTCCTAATCGTCGAAAAATCTGGCTATTGCTCCGAATCAGTTCCTTGACTGCTTGGAAAACTGTCGCCTATGGGCGATGTGGATGGACTTCTTTCCCTATCAGCATCACCTACGTATGTGCGGTTTTAGTCAAATTGTTGATACCATTCCACTACGGCTCAACGCTACTTTGAGTTTGGTCCGTACACACCCAGAATTTTACTGTGAATCTGTCTTCAATTTAGAGATTTTGCCCACAAACATCGTATTGAGCCGCGTAATTCAACTTTGGAACTTGTTGCTAATTGCTGTGGCATTTACACCCACAGTGATGCACCTGTTATCCGTACAGAAGCATAAGTGTGTCTGTAGGAAACACAGAAGATATATTCTCTTCTGACAGCGCTCACTTCTTGTTGCGTGATGGTGTTAGCGTGCAACGACATGTGTAACTTATTTTTTGAACTTCCTTCGTACGTCGGAGTTGTGGCTATCGCGCACTACTCTGAGATGTGTAAGGGTGAACTGACCTCCTCATCACCGAAGTATTTCCTGTCCCATTGAGAGCTCAATTTCTTAATCAAGATATAAAAACGTGAATCACAAAGATGAACAAACATACTAAGCAGGACTAAGTAGTAGGGGAGAGTGTTGAACATCAGTACACTTATCAGACTTCCGCCTCAAATGAAGTTTAATGTATTTCAGTATTTCATTTTTTTAACACGGTACCTTGAGTACTTCTGTCGGTTCTCCCTTCTATTCCAGTCTAGTATTGTTCGTGGAAAGAAAGATTGTCGGTATGCCTCCGTGTGGGCTCTAACCTCTCTGATTTTATCCTCATTGTCTCTTCGCGAGATATACGTAGGAGGGAGCAATATACTCCTTGACTTCTCGGTGGAGGTATGTTCTCGAAACTTCAACAAAAGCTCGTACCGAGCTGCTGAGCGTCTCTCCTGCAGAGTCTTCCACTGGAGTTTATGTATCATCTCCATAACGCTTTCGCGATTACTAAATGATCCTGTAACGAAGAGCGTGGCTCTCCGTTGGATCTTCTCTATCTCTTCTATCAACCCTGTCTGGTACGGATCCCACACCGGTGAGCAGTATTCAAGCAGTGGGCGAACAAGTGTACTGTAACCTACTTCCTTTGTTTTCGGACTGCATTTCCTTAGGATTCTTCCAATGAATCTCAGTCTGGCATCTGCTTTACCGATTGATTGATTTTATATGGTCATTACATTTTAAATCACTCCTGATGCCTATTCCCAGATAATTTACGGAATTAACTGTTTCCTTGCTAACCTGCTATATTGTAGCTAAATGATAAAGAATCTTTCTTTCTGTGTATTCGCAGCACATTACACTTGTCTACATTGAGATTCAATTGCCATTCCCTGCACCATGCATCAATTAGTTTGTATTTCAGTACAATTCTCCATTGTTACAACCTCTCGATATCATCATCCGCAAAAAGAGGTTGTAACAATGGAAAATTCCCCTGCGGAACACCTGAAATCACTCTTACTTCGGAAGACTTCTCTCCATTGAGAATGACATGCTGCGTTCTGCTATCTAGGAACTCTTCAATCCAATAACACAATTGGTCTGATAGTCCACACGCTCTTACTTTGTTCATTAAACGACTGTGGGGAACTGTATCAAACGCCTTGCGGGAGTCAAGAAACACGGCATCTACCTGAAAACCCGTGTCTATGGCCCTCTGAGTCTCGTGGACGAATAGAGCGAGCTGGGTTTCACACGATCGTCTTTTGCGAAACCCATGCTGATTCCTACAAAGTAGATTTCTAGCCTCCAGAAAAGTCATTATCCTCGAACATAATACGTGTTCCAAAATTCTACAACTGATCGACGTTAGAGATATAGGTCTATAGTTCTGCACATCTGTTCGACGTCCCTTCTTGAAAACGGGAATGTCGTCTTTTTCAGCAATTACAAAAATTTCTCCCGAAAACTGAAGTTTTTTCGAATGTGAAAACAGTACAACATGGCCATGAACCTAGGAACAAATATTCAATTGTAATTTAAAATTTTTCCAGTAGAGAAAATTTTGTCAATAAACTATATAAAATAGTCTATCTGTTACATTATTACGCTGCTACACACCAATAATCAGTAAGTGAAATCAAATTAAGCGGAAGTGTTATCAAGTTATAAGTTAAATACTGAAGCTATTGGAAAGTAAGACAACTTTCATTTTTCAAGACAGGTAAATTTGTTAAGACGTTCATTTACAAATGTCATATGTTCCATGGTAAGACAACTTTCCCTTTTCAAGACAGGTAAAACTGTTAAGACGTTCATTTACAAATATGATATGTTCCATGGTAGAAGACTTTCATCTGCTACCAGGTATTAAGTGGTGTACGACAGACAAAATACGGCTTAATCGACCACACGTTTTATAACTCGTTTTAAAAATATATATAATTTTACTCGCCTTAAAATTCAGTAACTGAAGACTAACACTATCATCCAAATAGCTTAAGTATACCACACCTCTCTTAAATATGTAGAATTAAATGTTCTGCATAACACAGCTTCATATCTAACAACAAAAACTGTAGAAAATGGTGCATACTGCTTATGGTGGTCTCTGGTGAGGTTTCCTTCATATAGTTTTAAATTCAGCCACTAGACCGAAGTTCCGAAAGAAAAATATCATGTGTTCCTAGGTATACTATCTTCTACGTGCAATAATCACCGCTACTTAACTTGTAACAGAGAAACATGAAGTTCGACTTGGACGTTTAAGTTCACAAGGCCAGCAGCTTGACACAGCTCGAAATAACCATATCAATCGATTTCCAAAGAGAATGACGGCATCCGCTATGTAGCTATCGTAAGAAGCGCTGTGTGAATAAGTAACCCAAGACAGCATTCGGGAGCAGGCACGCGAGGAAGTGTCGTCCGTTGCTGGAAGCTCTAAAATATCTTCAGCAGAAACAATTTCCGCCTAGCGAAGGACACCTAGGCTGCGGTGAAGCCGTATATAATAGCATGAATCCTTCTTAGGTTGGTGCGCCGTCATCAGTCCCTGAGGGCAGTCCGATATCTTGGTGTCCCCCGGGTACACCAGAAATCTTTCATTCACAGTTGAGCTAGAACCACATAAAAGTATTGTAGAGCTGGATCAGGTTTGTGAGGAAAACTTCCCTCGTCCTAACATTAAAGCAACTGAATATACGAGTATTCCGTGCTTTTAGCCATATGAATTTTAAATCACTCTGGTGTGAGCACTACGTAAGCGTTTCATAAAATTGGTACTCAAAAACTGTCTGTGCTTTTAAAATTTAGAATCATCTTCACTTTTGCGCAAATGAATGTTAAATATTTGGAATGAATGATTAATATTTGCGCCCAAAATTCCCTTCTAGAGAATCTGAAACCATCCTACCTAACTACTCTTCCTTTTAATCGACTTATTATTAATTACAACTGACTTTATCGTTGAGGAAGTAGGAGAAGAGAATAATACAGGGTGATTCAAAACGAATACCACAACTTTAAAAATGTGTATTTAATGAAAGAAACATAATATAACCTTCTGTTATACATCATTACGAAGAGTATTTAAAAAGGTTTTTTTTTCACTCAAAAACAAGTTCAGAGATGTTCAATATGGCCCCCTCCAGACACTCGAGCTATATCAACCCGATACTCCAACTCGTTCCACACTCTCTGTAGCATATCAGGTGTAACAGTTTGGATAGCTGCTGTTGTTTCTCGTTTCAAATCATCAATGGTGGCTGGGAGAGGTGGCCGAAACACCATATCCTTAACATACCCCCATAATAAAAAATCGCAGGGGATAAGATCAGGGCTTCTTGGAGGACAGTGATGAAGTGCTCTGTCACGGGCTACCTGGCGGCCGATCCATCGCCTCGGGTAGTTGACGTTCAGGTAGTTACGGACAGATAAGTGCCAATGTGGTGGCGCTCTATACAGTTGATTGTGGAATTTGCAGCTCTCTGCTAGCTCTGCGAGTCGATTTTCCTGGGCTGCGAACAAATGCTTGCTGGATGCGTGCTACATTTTCATCACTCGTTCTCGGCCGTCCAGAACTTTTCCCTTTGCACAAACACCCATTCTCTGTAAACTGTTTATACCAACGTTTAATACACCACCTATCAGGAGGTTTAACACCATACTTCGCTCGAAATGCACGCTGAACAACTGTCGTCGATTCACTTCTGCCGTACTCAATAACATAAAAAGCTTTCTGTTGAGCGGTCGCCATCTTAGCATCAACTGACGCTGACGCCTAGTCAACAGCGCCTCAAGCGAACAAATGTACAACTAAATGAAACTTTATAGCTCCCTTAATTCGCCGACAGATAGTGCTTAGCTCTGCCTTTTGTCGTTGCAGAGTTTTAAATTCCTAAAGTTGTGGTGTTCTTTTTGAATCACCCTGTATACAAAATTCTTCTACAAACAGCGAACATTGAGCAGGAGACTAATTTTTGAATTTAATTCCATTCATTGCCACAGGAACCATAATAAATGGCAGACAGCGCTATTCTCTTGCTCGAATCTCTTCCAACAATCGCTGTCTAATATTTAAAATGTCGTTAGAAAAAAGGAGTGAGAGATCAAAAACCCCATTTGTTGAGTTGTGTGTAGATATTATGGTTCCAAACAGTGTAGCAGGTTCTCTATAAGATCTTGCAAGGAAAGGAAAGACTATGTGTGTCCTCTTCATTATCGTGAGATTGTTGAAGAGCGAGAAAGATATTATATGAATAAATAGGAATGAACCAAATAGATCTGTGATTTCTTGTACTGGGGTCAGGTGCCAGTTTACCATGCAATCTAGCATCTTTACTACTCAGTTAACGGTGGCAAGATAACAATACCTACTGGGGAAGGTAAGATCCTTATATATGTAACGTATGGACCATATTCAGTCAGAAGGTATGCCAATCCGGAAGAGAGTTGCAATGGAGCAAGCCGCAAGCAGGCAAGAGTGTTATGCGTTGCGAAGTAAAACACAGCCGACAGTCGTTGTGGAGCAGAACCAGCTGGGCGCAGTAAAGGAACAATTGACACTGCAATACGCTAGCAGAAAAATGGAAGACTTCCCTCCCTTGCCACCACAGAAGTGTTTAGAGTACATGCCTTAAGCCCTAAACAAACATTGTCTGGCGTGTATAAGTCTCAGCTATTTGTGTACTACAGTGTTCTCGTATCAGTGTCACAGCATACACCACGAGCCTGCGACGCCTGGAGTAATATCCTGGGATGCAGTACAGGGTCCGCTGTTCGACCACAGGACAGGGCAGAGTCACGCAAGCAGTCACCACTGGAGCAGATAGCCACCCACTTGATGGAGGGAGGTCACGGTCTCCCCCACGAAACTGTCAGCTGCACTGCCAAGCTATCACAAAGTCGCAGCTGGAGACGCCACTGACAGCAGCATTCTAGTGATGCAACAATTGACCCCACTCGTTTCGCTGTCAGCAATGCCACATGTCTATTGTTTTGGTGGAAAGACAACTGGACGCCACCACCAAGCTATCCCTGATGTACTACTGCTGAGGAAGTTAATTAAACAGGTCTATCGTCATTCTGACGTCTCCTTTCACTCTCCACATGTGGTAATCCATGGATCATCTAATACGTGGTTTCAGGAGTCTACCTCAATTACCTATCTCCACACAATGTGAATAAAAAATTATTTAAATAAAATAACTTATTAACACATGTCCTAATTCGGACGAAAAAGCATAAAATGATTTCTCCTATTCCCAAATAGATTCATAACCACAACAGAGAGTTCTGAAAATTTGTGCTGTTTATTAGCTATGACAATACTTGTAAAGAAATTATGAGGCACATAATTGATGAATGAATAGTTCACCTCCTGTTACCCATTACAAGCATGTTTCTTTGTTTTAAATCTTACAAGTATTGCCATAGCTATTAAAAATTCCCAAGCTTAAATTTTCAAGCCAATATATGGGGATAGTAATTTGTATGGGGCTAGGGGAAATTATGTTAGACCTTCAGTCTGAATTAAAAAAGTACTACATCAAAATTTATTTTTATTTAAATAATTAATTTCTGATTTTCAGTTTGTGTGTGTGTGTGTGAAATGGCTCAATGAATTTTCAACATTTTGAGATCAATATTTCATTTAAATATTGTTTTTTTTTACATATAGTGCGCTAAAAAACGATACCAACAAACTTCGAGGGTCTGTAGAGGATGTCCTGAGGAACAAAATGAGGTTAGGAACCCGTGTCCAGAAACATAGATCAACGATGCTCAGAGCCTCAAAGTTATAGATGCAGGCACTTGCCGCAAGGCCGCCCCTTCACAAAAAAAGTGACTTGGTACGCTGATGGACCATAGGCGGAACGTTTTGGCATAGACCTAAGTTGTTTGTGATTCAGTGATCGCTGCTGATTGCCCCGATAGACAGTGGAGTAAATGGAGCTAGCTGCTGCGTATACAGGCCTTGTCTCTTATGTATGTGATGCTCTGTTGCCTTGGTGGACGACGGTTTTGGACACAAGCTTCCAACCGTATTTTATTTTTCTCCTGAAATCCTCTAAAATCTCCAATGTCTTTCGGCATACAGGAGAAAAGCAAACTGCGGATGCTAATTCTTGTCCGAAACCACCATCCACCGGGCAACATAGCTTCGCAATCATAGTGGACAAGGCCTCTCTATGCAGCTCCATCTTCTGCATTGCAAATCGTGGCTATCAGTCGCGATCGCTGAATAAGAAATAACGTAAGTGTAGCGCGAGATGTGCCGCCTAATGTCCGTCAGCGTACAATGGTGCGTTTACCGCCGAAGGGGTGGCCTAGCAGCAGACGCCGGCCACTGTAGCTTCGACGCTCTGTAGTGTCGTTTCCAGAAAATGGTTCCTATTCTCAATTTGTATCTCAAAACACCTCTGACAACCCCACGAAGTTTGTCGGTATTGTTTAGTAACACCCTGTATATACTAAATTTTTACACATGGCTTCACCCCTTCACACACATGTCACATATAGCGCACACATCATCTCCTCCTCCCCCTCCCTCTATTCATCTCCGCTTCCCCACCCTCTCTGCTTGTACAGAATTGGTATTTGTTCCCTTGGCACAGTGCAGTTTTTGTTTTATAAATAACTTAATAATAGTTTTCCAGAAATGAGCCTTTGTAGCTCGATGTCTTAAGTTCCAAACTTCAAAGCGAAAGCTTAGGATTCGATCATCAGTTGGTCCTACGATTTTCTCTATTATTTCTGCTTTTTTCACCTATACCTATAACAATAACACTAACGCCAAGCGAAAATGCACAGTATTTCGGAGTACGTGTTGAAACGTACATCCTCCACTAACAGGCTGTATCTGTTCAAAGGCGGGAGGAAGTCAAGGGCACACCACCATGCCTAGTAAAGCGCTGCAGTGTTGAAATCATCCTTCAAGTTGAGCACAGCTTTACTTGGTTTACAGAGTAACAAATGAAACATAAACGTGCTCATAGGTGGATGGCCTCAGCAGTTTGGGCTACAATGTACTACGCAGCCGCAATGTTAAAGCAGTCAATTCAGTCAGCCAGCTGACGGTCAGTCGTGACGAATCAGCCGAGCGAGATGGACGTAGAATATTCTTCATACTTTACTATAATTATATAAATTACTTTTTCCTTGTTTTACTTGCTTTATATGCTGCGGATTGTAAGTTAACTTATATGGGTGTTGGAGCATATGAAAAATACAGTGGCTCATCTATTTTATGGAATCAGTTTTGCGTGAAAATCTCGTTAACAAAAGTTTACGTATATCGGAGAAAAGCCCCGTATCAAACGAGGGAGTACCGATGTCGTGCGTCATTGTCGGAGACGACTCATTTGGTAGATCTGAAAATTTAATACGTCCTTATGGAGAAAGGAGTTTAACAAACAATACAAGAACCTTTAAAAACCGACTGTCTCGCATTAGGCGTTTCATAGAATACACTCTAGCAAATAAATGGAGAACGGCGAATTTTTTATCGTTCAAAGGATGTTCGAGATGAATTTGCAACTTCCATGATAAATGCAGTCTGTGTTTTACAAAATAATGTGCCAGAAAGAGACGGCTGTAATTTTGAAGCCATACTATACGTCCATCCAGAACTGGAAATTTCCCCAAGTCCTACTGCCGAAATTCATCATAAACGCGTTTCAGGATGCAAGTAAAGTCTGGCTGCTTCGACAAGTGCACTAACACTGAAGGCAGTCGGTTGTAAGAAAAAACAGCCAGCATGGGACCAGCTGGCTGTCGCAGCGGTCCAGTGCGCGGGCTTCAATGCACGTCACATTTTTACTGGCTGCAGCAGACGGCCTACATAGTGCGTTTCAGCCCTACTACAGTGCCGACTCAGCCCCCTTCATCTATCTCTGCCCTTGCCAATACGTCTGTCACTCTCACTGCTAAAATGGCGCAAGAACCCTACGTAACCATCCAACGATTAGAGTGTAGCCGTCAAAGACTCTCAATCTTCAGAACCCTTCTTAGATTGCTAACTTTATCGGATATGCATGTCTACTTAGTATAATTACACGGTTCGTGGTGTCCGCAGCTCGTGGTCTAGTGGCTAGCACTGCTGCCTGTGGATCATGGGGTCTCGGTTTCGATTCCCGGCTGGGTTGAGGATTTTCTCCACCCGCGGACTGGGTGTTTCTGTTGTCCTTATCGTTTCATCGTCATTCATGAAATCGTCACGGTTGGACTGAGTAAAGATTGGGAATTTGTACGGGCGCTGATAACCGCGCAGTTGAGCGACACTTAAGCCAAACGTCATCATTATCATCACAATTCGTGGATGTCGCAAGAACTCAGTGGTTCCTAACGACTAACATCACCAGACTTTTAATCTAAAGTCTCCTAAAACGTTTATGGAATGCTACTGGGCGTCCAGAGTAATCCAAAGTATTTTATGATTAACTCTGAGTGAGCTTGCCGTTAGAATATGGATAGTTTTTTTGATCCGACATCTGTTTACGCAGTTACGTAGAGCTTTGAGATTCAAAAATTTCGGAAGAGACACTGGGTTCAAGTATATGAAAGAGTTCGTAATAATGTTGCACACTTGCAACTTGTGTATCGTGAAAGTTTCATGAGACGATTGGAAGATGTTTTTCGCCTTCCTATACCGACTGTAGCTTTTGCAACAAAGTCTTACCCACGATTTAAAACCAAGTAGTTCACCTCTATTGCTGTCCACGATCGAGGGAGGCTTACAACAAACTTCAGACTTATAATACACAAAGAAATGTCAAATAAATCGGGTCACGAGTTTTGAATGACGCCATGACGAAAAAAAAAAAAGATTTTATTTGGAATGTGATTTGAGAAGTGAAGTTAAAGTGGAATCACAACTAATTATTTCCCATAGGTGAAAGTCATACATCGAAGTCATAATTAGAGATGAATTCACGAGTGCATTGTATGTGTAAAACGTATTTTATTTGGTGTCACAACGGTAAATCTCCGAAAATCAAGTGAAGTTTCTGACGAGTCGTTTCAAAAAAAGAGCTGTTCTGAAAACTAATTTAAATTTAGCGAAAAGTACATTCGTTCAATAAATGACAAATAACTGGAACTAAAATACAATCAGATTTCAGATTTATCTATTATTCTTAACACTTTTTACTCACAGTTGATGAATAAAATTTTTTTATTTATGTAAGTGAATAATGTTTCGAATAATATTTGTTATTCACGAATAAAGAATAGTAATTTATATCTGTATTTGTTATTCGTCATTCGCAAAAATTTTCTCCAAAGTCTGATGCTAAGCAAAGTGCAAATTCGCAGCCTGTGTGCCAGTGAGTGCAGGCGCGTGAAATCCGTGTGGCTTACGCGGCTATGCCAGCCACGCATACATGCGCTCACGCGGCTGTCAGTAATGTAGATGATCTTCGACCACTTCGTTCGCTAAGCGTATAAGCGCTCTCAAGCGCACACCACTGGCGCGCGCGGACCACGCGGATAGGCCACGCAATTGCACGGCTCAAGTATGCGGTATATTCCCAACATCGACAGTGGGTGCTTTTTTTAATTTGCTGATTTGAGACACTCTTTGATCTTCTTTGTCGTTTATAAATAGTCTTTACGCCTTGTTTACACAATATAGGGCCGGTTCTGTCCGTTATTCTGGGAATGTATGGCAGAAAGTCCGTACCCAATATTTCTTTTTCCCAAGTATCCGTTCACCGAGTGTTGGAGTCTGTGACACTTCTTATGTAACTGGTAGATTACACAGTGTTCTTCAGAACGCCTTCCAGGTGTTGCATTTCGCACCTGAGGTGCTGCGGCTCATGTACTCGCCTCGCTCGCGTTACGAGTGTATTAATGATACCACTTTTCTGGCTTGGTCAGTGATTTGACAGTTTTTGCAGCTATCGGTCAATGTCTGTCGGTTATCGATACATGCTGTGTCCCACGTTTCCACCACTCGTCGTGACCAGCACATCTAGAAAGAGTAGTTGTTGCCCCTTTCTACCTCCATGGTGGCGTAGAGACTCCAGAGGTATCTTAGTAAGTCACTTAGCTGTTCTTCACCATGGTTCCACACAACGCACGTATCGTCGATATATCTGTAGGTTTATAAGGTGCCAAGTCTAGCGTCTGTGTTTTGAAATGTCCCATGAAGAAGTTGGCCATCATAGTACTAAGTAGGATACCCATGGCGACGCCTACCTGCTGTTCGTAGAAGTTGCCATCCCACGTGAAATAGCTCATGGTGAGACATGCATGAAAGTGTTTGGTGATGTCTTACAGGAAAATGGAACGTATACTCGAGAAAATTACTAACTGCGATTTTTTAAACAAAGAAACAACATTGAAACTGAATAGGATGTCGTTTGGTTCAAGTTTCAGTTTCTTTAGCTTCTCAGTGAAATGTTCTGAATACTTAAAGTATGTGTCAGTCTTCCTGACGTGCAGATGGAGCAGAGTCCTAGTGGTTAACCAGTTTATATGTCGGCAAGACGGAAGCACTAACCATTAGTGTTAATGAAATATATTATTCTTGTGGATCTTTGGTAACCCATACAGCCAAACTGCTACGGCTTCTGTGTTGTGCAGGTTGCTCTGTAAGTCTGCCGACAGAGAAGACGCCTTGATCAATCGATTCGCATTCCATGTGATCCGCTGCGTCGGATCCGAACTTAGTTTTCACTACATCGTCTGATCTAATTGGTCCCCGATCATCGGCTCATAATCTTCGGTGTTCATTTAAGACGGTTTAACACTTCTTTCTTCAGATTTCAGGCCTGTGGTTTTGCTTGGCACTGTGTACTGGCGATCTAAGTACGTATTTCCTTAGCTCTTTCACAAGGAGGCGTCCGAATGGCCGCTTTGGTATTATCAAAGACACCTTGATGTCTGGAATCATGTTTTACAACAGGTAAGTGACTGCGCAAGACACCTAAACAGTCTCCATGCCAACATAAAATTTACTACGGACGGAAAAAAGGGCCAACAGACGTGCTGGTCACGAGGGATAGTGAAAACCTGGTGCTCAGCATGTGTCGATAACTGACACACATGGACCGATAATAGCACAAACTGTCAAATCACCACATGATCCAGAAAAGAGGCATTATTACTACACTCGTTATGCGAGCTAGACGAAGATGTGAGCCGCAGCAGTGCCGGCCGCGGTGGTCATGCGGTTCTGGCGCTGCAGTCCGGAACCGCGGGGCTGCTACGGTCGCAGGTTCGAATCCTGCCTCGGGCATGGTTGTATGTGATGTCCTTAGTTAGTTAGGTTTAAGTAGTTCTAAGTTCTAGGGGACTTATGACCTAAGATGTTGAGTCCCATAGTGCTCAGAGCCATTTGAACCATTTTTTTGAGCCGCAGCATCTATGATCCGAGATACAACATCGAAAAAAGCGTTCTGAGGTGCAATGGGTGCTCCACCAGTTACAGAAGAAGTGTCACAAAATCAAACACTTGCCACAGTGGCACATCAGGAAAAGAAATGTCGGGTACAGCCTTCCTGCCACACATTCCTTGAGTGACAGACAGAAGCGGTGTATATTGTGCACCAAGGTTCAAATGGTTCAAATGGCTCTGAGCACTATGGGACTTAACATCTGTGGTCATCAGTCCCCTAGAACTTAGAACTACTTAAACCTAACTAACCTAAGGACATCACACACATCCATGCCCGAGGCAGGATTCGAACCCGCGACCGTGGCAGTCGCGCGGTTCCGGACTGCGCGCCTAGAACCGCTAGACCACCGCGGCCGGCTGTGCACCAAGGCGTAAAGACTATTTATAAACCGACAAAGAAGATCAAAGAGTGTTTCAGATCAACGCAGGGAAAAAAGGACCCACTTGCAATGTCGGGAATATACTGCATACCAAGTGAATCTGGGAAGGCCTATGCTCAAATCACTAGATGTTCAATTAACACCTGCGTCAACGAACATAAGCGGCATTGCAGGTTGGGGCAGGTGGAGAAATTGGCCATGGCAGAGCACACACTGTGTTAGAGTGACCACTTACTAAAATACGCTGACACGGAGGTTCTTGCTTTTTCAGGGGTGCCACAGAAATACAGAAACATGACATTATATTCAACAATAGAAGAAAGCCTCAAGGTGAACAGTTTCTGGATTGTCATCCTGCAGCAATCGACCGTTCCAGGTGGTAAGGGAGAACTGCAGCAGTAATGACCACGGAAAATGCCTTAGATGCAGTTGCGTCAAGTACATATAATCTGCAACAGCGAGGTCGACTCCAGTACACCACCAGCAAGAGATGGTGAAGCTTTGAGAATGGCAACCACACGCGCTAGTGCAACGTCAGAAAAATCAGGAAGCAAACATCGGCCGAATAACCCGAATCAAAAGCCAACAGGCAACTGGTTAACAAGTGGCTATGAAAGCCTTAACAATTTTGGAATATGAAAGTGTCTCATCTTCAATTTTTGAATTTCTGGCTAATTAACACTCGGGATAACTGCCATACTTCAACATTGACGCCACAGGATAGGAGGAAAACGCTGTTTAAATTGAATTTCCTGTCATTCTTGTAGTTCTCGCCATTTTGCACCTTGTGAAACTGGTCTACGTCAGAGGGGTTGGAGAAATCTGGAAAGCTAGCATGACATTGTCGATGATATTATAGCGAGCAGGGAAGGGCGAAGGGGAACATCTGGCGACACTGAAAACTGCATCAGAATCTATCAAGCTACACTACTCAAGGCAACGTCTCTTTCCTTATCTCATGAAAAACACACACAGATGCATACATACGCCACTTGCTTTCGCAGCAGATGATGATTGAAGAAAAAAGATATACATACATAAAAAGGATTCTGTTACTGTCACAGCAAGCCGTAGGAAAATTTTAAGATATAAATACATATTGTTACTGGAGATATCTCGACGGGGAACTCGGTTTGAACAACACCGTGCATTACTACTAGTCATGGTGCTAATAGAGGCGGTATGTTTTTCCCTTCCACCAACATTTCAACTGACTTACCCAGCCACTTATAGACATACAATTTACCTTGGACTCCACACCAAAGTACCACTTTCAATTTCGCATATTAACAGTCTTTGCCAGAGGAAAAGAAGCAATACCTGGGTAGAAGTCGTAGGACAGACTGGCGATCGAACCCTGGACCTTGGGACTATAGACTGACACTTGGCCAGTGAGCCAACGAGCTAACAAAAATATCACTCTGTTCTTTAAAAGTATTATGGAGTGTGCTTTATCGGCAATCCTTATGTTCACTAGCCTGCTGATGTCCAGTTTCAGACCACATATAATCAGTATTCGCTATTGTTTTCTATACTGTTTTGTTGTTGTGCTAGCGATCTGGCAATGCTTTGAAGTTACTAAATATGTGAGAGAGATTGGTAATATATCCTATGTTCCTTCCCTTCCCTCTCTGCTCCTTTCCTCCTCCCCCTACTCTCTGTCCACCTCCTCATGCCCCCTCTCTCTGTCCATCATCCCCCACCCATTCTCTACATCCATCTCCTCTTACCCCTCTCTCTATGTATCTCCTCCTTCCCCCTCTCTGTGACCATTTCCTCCCCCCTTCCTCTAGCCATCGCCTTTTTTCCCTGTCTATGACCTTCAGCCTTTTTCATTGCCAATTCAAACAAAACTCTGATTGGGAATTGAAGTCGGTTAAAATGAATGGGCAAATCAGTTGACATCATTCGTATAGGGGATATAAGAGAGAGACCTCTGCAGTTGCAGTATCAATGAGGATAATAGCTCAAATGCCCGCATCTCGTGGTCGTGCGGTAGCGTTCTCGCTTCCCACGCCCGGGTTCCCGGGTTCGATTCCCGGCGGGGTCAGGGATTTTCTCTGCCTCGTGATGGCTGGGTGTTGTGTGCTGTCCTTAGGTTAGTTAGGTTTAAGTAGTTCTAAGTTCTAGGGGACTTATGACCACAGCAGTTGAGTCCCATAGTGCTCAGAGCCATTTGAACCAATAGCTCAAATGACCACATTTCACATATTTCTAATCTGCAAATGGATATGGTTACAATGTTTCGGGCAATTCAGATTCCGTAGTGGTATCGTAAACCGTGTATACTTTCACTGCAATGGTTACTTTGAACACTCACACACCAAAGGTTTTACCGCCCTCGCCCGGCATCCAGATTAGTGTTTAATACATACTGTTTGGTGGTAAAGTCCTACCAATATACGCTGAATGGTGTCATGTAGTGCCGACTTTTTTGCGCAAAATTCCTTAACCTGTTGCGATTGATAACTGTATACAAGGTGCGCGGCTCGTGGTCTTGCCGGTAGCGTTGTCGCTTCCCGCACGCGGGGTCCCGTTTCTCTGCCTCGAGATGAATGGGTGTTGTGTGTCTTTCATCATCATTTCATCCTTTCGCAGAGTCGCCGTAGTGGCGTTAAAGAACTTGTGGAGCGGCGGCCGAACCGTCCCGCGAGGGGTCTCCCGGCCACCAATGCCATACGCTCATTATTTACTTTATACCAGAAAGTGTGTTAAAATGAGGTTGTGTGATTCCACCGATATCATTTACCTGTAAAAGGATCGGTGTTTTTAACTATATCATTCATGTTACTCAATTAGTTCTTAAGACAGACCACTGATTAGTTTTTTTATTCAAATGTATGTATCTACCTCTACATTACGATTTATGGGGTCATGTGCGTGATTTCTCTGTTTCAGGGTTACTTTCACCACTGGTCATTGTTACCTCTGGGTTAGGGATACATAATTTACTAAACAGTGTTAACGCCAATGACAGTGTGGACCTAAGGAATTCATACACACATCAAAAAAAAGTTTTGCGTCAACTCTGCTCCCAGAGTTCGGGAACCTGTAAAGAAAATTGGAATAGAGATCTACATAAACATCATTCCCACTCCTTTTATCGCTAATGAGGACCACACATTGCATGTTGTACCACCATACAGCGAGACCGTCAGAGGTTGTGGTCCAGATTGATGCACACACCGGTATCTCTAACACCCAGTAGCACGTCCTCTTGCATCGATGCATGACTGTAATCGTCGTGGCATACTATCCACAAGTTCATCAAGTTACAGTAGGTCCAAAATGTCCCGCTCCTCAACGGCGATTCGGCGTAGATCCCTAAGAGTGGTTGGTGGGTCACGTCGTCCATAAACATCCCTTTTCAATCCATCCCAGGCATGTTCGATAGGTTTAATGTCTGGAGAACATCCTGGCCACTCTAGTCGAGAGATGTCGTTATCCTGAAGAAAGTCATTCACAAGATGTGCACGATGGGGGGCGAGATGTCGTCCATGAAAGACGTATGCCTCGCCAGTATGCTACCGGTATAGTTGCACTATCGGTCGGACGGTGGGGCCCCACATAATGCCACCCCAGAACACCACGGAATCTCCACCTTGCCGCGCTCGCTGGACAGTGTGTCTAAGGCGTACAGCCTGACCGGCTTGCCTCCAAACACGTTTCCGACGATTGTCTGGTTGAAGGCATATCCAACACTCATAGCTGAAGCGAACGTGATGCCGTTACGGCACCTTCTATGACCAAAAAATGGTTCAAATGGCTCTGAGCACTATGCGACTTAACTGCTATGGTCATCAGTCGCCTAGAACTTAGAACTAATTAAACCTAACTAACCTAAGGACATCACACACATCCATGCCCGAGGCAGGATTCGAACCTGCGACCGTAGCGGGCGCTCGGCTCCAGACTGTAGCGCCCAGAACCGCACGGCCACTCCGGCCGGCTTCTATGACCAACAGCGGCGTACGTCGACCCCACATAATGCCACCCCAAAACAGCAGGGAACCTCCACCTTCCTGAACTCGCTGGACAGTGTGTATAAGGCGTTCAACCTGACCGGGTTGCCTCCAAACACGTCTCTGACCATTGCCTGTTCGAAGGCATATGCAACACTCATCGGTGAAGAGTACGTGATGCCAAGACTGAGCGGTCCATTCGGCATGTTGTTGGGCCCATCTGTACCGCGCTGCATGGTGTCGTGGTTGCAAAGATGGACCTCGCCATAGACGTCGGGAGCGAAGTTACGCATCATGCAGCCTATTGCGCACAGTTTGCGTCGTAACACGACGTCCTGTGGCTACACGAAAAGCATTATTCAACACGGTGGCGTTGCTGTCAGGGTTCCTCCGAGCCTTTGGGTGGCCTGAGCGAGTCATGTCATCGACAGGTCCTGTCTCTCTGTATCTGCCCCATGTCCATAAAACATCGCTTTGGTTCACTCAAAGACGCCTGGACACTTCCCTTGTTGAGAGCCATTCCTGGCACAAAGTACAAATGCTTATGGGATCGAACCGTGGTACTGACCGTCTAGCCATGGTTGAACTACAGACAACACTAGCCGTGTACCTCCTTCCTGGTGGAATGACTGGAACTGATCGGCTGTCGTACCCGCTCCGTCTAATAGGCGCTGCTCATGCACGGTTGTTTACATCTCTGGGTGCGATTAGTGACATCTCTGAACAATCAACGGGACTGTGTCTGTGAGACAATATCCACAGTCAACGTGTATCTTCAGGAGTTCTGGGAACCGGGGTGATGCAAAACTTTTTTGGTGTGTGTATATTAATCATCGGTGTATACTCGAAGGCTCATTTGTAATAGTTTATGTGCCTACAACAAAGAAAAACAAATGTCGGTCATTTACTGCTCAAATTGCTAGGTATTGTGGTTCAGCGAGTAATTCAGGTACAGTATATTACGTCAAATATAAATGGAGACCAGGATTGAAGTTCGTTTGTTCACAATTACCAGGTATTTTCTCAATAAATGAAAAACAGAAAAACTTAATTCTAACTGCAACAGATGTTTTGAAAGAGGATTTAGGTTTAGGATGGAAGAAGCTGAAGGTATTAGCTTAGCTAAATTTTGAGCTCTGTGTGTGGTACTCCATCTTAGTACCTTTCATAATATTTACATTTTGGTGATGGATCACAGTATCTAATTTATATACCGTAACATGTTTTTTTCTTATATGAGGCTTAATAAACCATTTGCGGAAACTTTAGATCAGTATATTTATTTCCGGGTGGTCAAATTTTCGTCCTGGTTTTGAAACATTGACCAAATATCGATAGATAGCTGACAGTTGTGGTGGAAGTATAGGCCAATCCATTTATCCCACAATCCATGCCAACTTTGATCACCTTTTCGCTTTTCCATTACTTTCTCTGCATTTTAGAAATGCATTATACTAACTAATGTGTAATACTTTCAGACAAACCCCTATGTTCACCAACAAAAATCTCACAGAAGTTAAAAAACGGTGATGATAATCACATATGAAACTGAAAATCGGTCAAAGTACACCCGGTTTAAGGTATTCTAAACCATAAACACAACTTTTCTTTGTTTTTTGTTAAAACCGACTGCGAGGAAGGAAAAAACAGCACATTGTTGCGTATACAGTACTTGTTTGAAATTATACACAAGCAGAAATAAAATATACGGAATATACAATTTGTGTAATGATTTAAATGCTGTGCTGTAGGAGTCACAAGTGACTGTGATAACGAAAATGAAATTGCATATTTTCACAGCACACCAAAGTACAGCAATTTCTTTCTCGCAGTCGATTTTAAAAGAAAAGTTTTCTATTTGTGTTTATAAAAATAAAAATTAAAGTCGGACTCGAAGTAAAACAGTCACGAAACTTCTCAAGATTTTTGATAACAATGTTTACCTATTATATACACATGTTTCTATATTAAAAATACACACATCAAAAAAAGTTCAGCATTACCCCGGTTCCCAGAACCCCTGAAGACAGACGTTGACTGTGTATTTTGTATCACATACACAGTCCCATTGACTGTTCAGAGCTGTCACTCCTGCACAAAGATGTAAACAATCATACATGAGCAGCAGTTATTAGACGGAGCGGGTCTGACAGCCGATCAGTTCCTGTCATTCCATCAGGAAGGAGGTACACGTCTCGTGTTGTCTGTAGTTCAACCATGCCTATACGGTCAATACCGCGGCTCGACCGCGTCCGCATTGGTACTTTGTGCCAGGAAGGGCTCTCAACAAGGGAAGTGTCCAGGCGTCTCGGAGTGAACCAAAGCGATGTTATTCGGACATGGAGGAGATACAGAGAGACAGTAACTATCGATGATATGTCTCGCTCAGGCCGCCAAAGGGCTACTACTGCAGTGGATGACGATACCTACGGATTATGGCTCGGACAATCCCTGACAGCAACGCCACCATGTTGAATAATGCTTTTCGTGTAGCCACAGAACGTCATGTTACGACTCAAACCGTGCGCAATAGGGGGCAGGATGCGTAACTTCACTCCCGACGTCCATGGCGAGGTCCATCTTTGCAACCACGACATCATGCAGCACAGTACAGATGGGCCCAACAACATGCCGAATGGACCGCTCAGTCTTGCATCACGTACTCTTCACCGATGAATGCATATGCCTTCAACCGGTTAATCGTCGGAGACTTGTTTGGCGGCAACCCGGTCAGGCTGAACACCTTAGACACGCTGTACAGCGCGTGCATCAAGGTGGAGGTTCCATGCTGTTTTGGGGTGGCATTATGTGGGGCCGACGTACGCCGCTGTTGGTCATGGAAGGTGCCATAACGGCTGTATGATACGTGAATGCCACCCTCCGACCGATAGTACAACTATATCGGCAGCATATTGGCGAGAAATTCGTCTTCATGGACAAAAATTCCAGCCCCCATCTCGTACATCTTGTGAATCACTTCCTTTGCGATAACGACATCGCTTTATTAGAGTTGCTAGCATGTTCTCCAGACATGAACCTCACTGAACATGTCTGGAATAGACTGAAAAGGGCTGGTTATGGACGACGTGACCCACCAACTATTCTGAGGGATCTACGCCGAATCGCCGTTGAGGAGCGGACAATCTGGACCAACAAAGCCTTGATGAACTTGTGGATAGTATGCCACGACGAATACAGGCATGCACCAATGGAAGAGGACGTACTACTGTGTATTAGAGGTACCGGCATGTATAGCAGTCTGGACCACCACCTCTGAAGGTCTCGCTGTATGGTGGTACAACATGCTATGTGTGGTTTTTATGGACAATAAATAGGGCCGAAATGATGTTTATGTTAATCTCTATTCCAATTTTCTGTACAGGTTCCGGAACTCTCGGGACCGAGGTGATGCAAAACTTTTTTTGATGTATGCATATAGCCTACATCAATCCAAATATTTTTTTAAAGTATCGTGAAAAATCTGAAGTAGCCAGTCAACAACTTTTCGAGATTTTTGTTAACCCAGTTTCTCCGTCACATATTTTGCATCTACTTATATTTACATACCATATAAAATAAAAATATGTGTCCTATGTCCTTCCGACCAGTTATTAGAGTACTCTGAACCAAATCAGTCAAGAACATTTTCAGATTTTTAATGTATTCGTCCAAATGTTTATTAGAGTATCGTGTAAAAATCTGAAGTAGATTTTTGAGGGACTTATCGAGATGTTTGCTAACATGTTTCCCCTTTATACAAATGATGTCAGTTTGGATGTTTATTAGAGTATCACGCAAAAATCTGAAGTAAATTGGTCCAGAACTTTTCGAGAATTTTGCTAACTACCATCCATTTCATCTACGCTGACGGGAAAAAATCGTGACATCAAAAACGAGTTCTGCAACATAAAAGAAAGTTGTTGGGCATGTTTCTACATATGGAAGATGATATCTATTCCAGTTTCACGGCAGGTGCATGAGAGTGGAGCTAATAGTGCCTTTATGAGGATGAGAATCCAGTTTCCTTTTAAAAAATAGCTGTAACGGTCGTGAGCGTTAGTTTCCTTGGCGATTGGACGTGCTGTACTGATGTTAGTCAAGATGCCTTTAAGGTGACCAAGACACCATTATCAACACCTCACTGAATGTGAAGAAGTTACTAGACGCTCAGTGTTGCTTCTGCCATATTGCATAAAGCTTTGGCGGGAATATATCCACTGTACATGATTGCTGACAGCGATGGTCACGATAATGTACAGTCGCAAGAAGACCGGTCTCTGGACTGCGACGCGGCACTAACATCGTGTTTGGCGTGTGGCTCTTGGCATCGGACTGCATCTGCAGCAGCAAATTCAGCATCAGTTGGCACCATGGTGACAAATCGAACTGTTACAAATCCGTTACTTGAAGGACAGCTCCGGGCTGGACGCCCTGTAGCGTACATTTCACTGGCCTCGAACCACCGCCTTTTGCGACTTCAGCAGTGTCAAGCGGGAACTCGTTGAAGGGAAGGGTGGAGGTTTGTTACGTTTTTTTGATTAAAGCTGTTTCTGCCTCGGTTGCAGTGAAGGCTGTGTGTTGGTTAGAAAGAGGCCAGTTGAGGGCCTGCAACCTACCTGACTCCGGCTAGACGCATTGGACCTACACTTGAAGTTATAGTCTGGGGTGTGATTTCGTATGACAGAAGCACTCTCGTGGTTATACTACGCACCCTGACTGCAAAACTGTTCGTCGATCTGGTGCTGTTGTGCTGCCATTCATGAACGACATCCATGAGGTGTTTTCCAGTAGGATAACGCTTGCCCACATACCTCTATTGTAACCCAACATGCTATACGGAGTGTCAACATGTTGCCTTGGACTTCTCAATCACCACACCTGTCTCCAATAGAACACATATAGCCATCATCGGGCTACAACTGTAGCGTCATCCAAATACAGCATTAACCGTCCCTATATTGACCGACCAAGTGCAACAGGCATGGAACTTCGTCCCTCAAACTGACATGCGGCATCTGCACAACACCATGCGTGCACGTTTGCATGCTTCTCGTAAACATTCTGGCGATTACACCAGTTACTAGTGTACCAGTGTTTTGCATTTGCAATGGCGTATCTCGCTCTCACGTTAAGACGTGATCTTGCAATGTTAATCACTTAAATACGTTACCTAGACAAATGTATTCCAGAAATTTCGTTCCTATGTATTGATAATTTTTTGGTGTTAAGATTTTTTCCGTCTGGGTATACATAAAAAATAGGTAACCTATGTCCGCCCGAAATCTTATTACAGCCAAGTGTAAAAAGTTTGCAGTAAATCGATCAAGAACTTTTGGAGATTTTTGAAGACAATGTTATACAACGTTTTGTCTTTATATAGAAGTATAGATATGTACACTCACACTGATTACGTACAATACGAAGTACTGTTCAACCTCTTTCCAGACAGTCACTCAATTTGAACAGCACTCATGTATCAGGGGTTTATAATCATGTAAGGACTGATTGATTCTTAATTCAACCACACTGTGGAACCAAGCCCCTCATACTCGGAACGACACGGCGCACCACGTTCAGAGCGCCAGCTTCAGCAACGCGTAGTCCCACATGGTTATCTGCTAGCGCAAAAGACCTTGAAGTAGCATGGTGCAACTCATCCAACATCACTGCTGCACAGCACTCAGTTTTAGACTTTGCGCTAACATACCCCACACGTGGCCTACATTTGCATCGTCGTCTTTCATGAACGCAAGAACTTTGTTGTATGCTGGTGTTAGCCATACGCGATACTACGTCTATATCGGGAGTGGCACTTTATATCTTTTTATCAACCACTTTCATTCTGCACCCAGTAGATACTTGTATCGGTAACTTTACCTGCCCAAAAATAAGAATTTACAAATTCTAAGAATCGCGTGCGCACTTCAGTTTACTTCCTATTCGATGCAAATTATTACGATCAGACTGACGTCATTGCTTTGATGTCCATCATCGTTGGTTGTGGGAAATTTGTTCATGGAGAATTTCGAGGCGAAGGCCCTGGAAAAATCGAAGCAAAGACCAGCATGATATATACATATATGTGGTGACCGTTCTTTCGGACTTGAGCCAGAGAACAGACACTTTGTGTGATCCATCAGCCATACAAATACTTAATCAAAAATTTTCCATACCTTTAGGCGCACATGAGCACTGAAATTAATCAGTGGCAACTGGTGGAAAATTGTGCGGGACTGGGACTCGAACCCGGATCTCCCACTTAACGCCAAAGGTTGTCTTCACAGCCGCAGCAATCAGAGCACGCTTCCCAGCACAAATTCCGAGCCTATTACACTCTACTAGTACAACACCACCTATCCATGAACCCCCTTTTTCGTCATTTCGGATTCCCGCAAGAATGAGCCTTGTTCATCTTCGCTAGTGTGAAACATCTCTTCTACTGAACAAGTGATTATAGCTCTTAAGGTATGCACTTTAGAGTCCATGTTTACTAGGCTTTTTTTATTGTTTTGGTGTATGAGACCAGTCCCCAAAAGCTTGTGATTGTTGTCTTGGGACTCTCTCTACACTCTAAGACAAGAAAACGACGCGGCGTGAAGGGATTAGCAAAATGGGACAGAAACAGTAGAAGTACAGATGTACGGGCAAACAATTAATTAAAATTTCAGAAAAATTGGATGATATATTCAAGAGAAAGAGCTTCACAAAATAAAGCGTCGGTCTACCTCTGCCCCTTATTAAAACAGTTATTCGGTTTGATATCGGTCGTTGGTTGTGTTCCTGAGGAATATCGTACCAAATTCCGTACAAGCGGCGCGTTGTTCATCAAGATCCTGAGCTGGTTGGAGGGCCCTATCCGTTATGCTCCAAAGTTTATAAACTGGGGGGAGATTCCGCGACCTTTCTGCCCAAGGTATGGTTTGATAAGAACGAAGATAAGCAGTAAAAATTCTCTCCCTGTATGAGTAGGCATTGTCTTGCTGAAATATAAGCCCAGGATGGCTTGCCATGAAGGACAACAAAATGGGGCGTAGAGTATCGTCCACGTACTGCTGTGCTGTAAGGGTGCTGCGGATGACGACGATCGCGGCCCAGCCATGAAAAAAAAAAATGGCACCGAAGACCATCACTCCTGGTTGTCAGGCCGTATGGCACGCGGCAGTCAGTTTGGCATACCACCGCTGTCCGGGACATCTCCTGAAACGTCTATAATCGTCATCGAGTCTGAATTCGAAGCGGGACTCACCACTGTCTACTCTAGTCAATGAGATTCCATGAGGAAGACGTTTCTGGGGACGCCACGGACAGCGGTGGGATATCAACCTGACTGATGGTTTTCTGAAATTGTAATAATTTGTTTGTTTGTACATATACGTATCTTTTACCGATTTCAGTCCAATAAATGCACTTACTTTGTTTTTCCCCCCTACAAGGAACCCCATGGAATTCCAGGTCGAGAAAGGTCAATGATGTTTACGGAATTTGATGTCCCACATATTATCCACCATGCAACCACTATGTTAGCTACTAATAGCTACAGGGATCGGGACTGGAGGTATCCAATGGTGAGAACAGCACGAGGCTACGGAGCGTGGTTGAACTGCTTACTCGACGAGTGACTCACAACATTGCCACAATGCTAGTGGCGCTGATACAAAGCACAACAGTGCAACGATAAACCAAGCAAACATTGTATTATATATACAACAACAGTTTCCGAAGTTGACATGTCGTCAAGAAGGAACCCAAGGAATTTTGCAGAGTTTTGCGTTTCTGCAAGATGAGTTAGTGGAATGTGTGGTTTAGTATAGCTTGACTGTGCGGACAATATACATGGGGAGTACACTGATGACGAAATGTGCTTAACAAGTGAAAGTGATATTGAAACAGGTGTAGAGCAACGTAGATCCCCATCCTTGTCGGACAAGGAGCTACAAATACCGTCTCCAGTGAAACGTAGTAATGAACAGCCGTTCTTCAATTAATTACATAAATACGTACATGGTAGATCATCCGCAGCGTGATAAAAAACGATTATGAACAGATTTAGAATAAGTCGTCAGCAATGTGACCGTGTAGAGCATTAAAAAATCTACAGATATTCAAGTGAGGATAAGGCGCGCTTGTTACAAAAACTAGTGTCTGTGGTTTTCAAGGATGCTCTATACAATTTTCAGGATGTACATTACAGTGACCTCCTACGTGATACACATCAAATTACACACCCCATATATCACAGTGATTTGAAGGGAAACAGTGGGTGGTTGCTTAACTTCAAACAATGCAACAGAATTTGATGCAGGATAACGAAATTTAGCAGAAAGTGTCGGCTTGATGATGCACAACAAAATGCGGAATCGACCCGAAGATTTGACGATACGACGAACAATCTTATTACATCGTTCAGTAAGGAGTTTCTTATCAACTCCGATCAATCGGGATTTGAAGAGGAAATACATATGAAGGAGAGACCAAGAGAGTTGTATCAAGATCAACTAATGTCTGTGCCTTAACGCATTCATATATGATTATGCTGAATGTTAATCTGGATGGTAAATTGGCTGGAAAGTTATTTATTGTGCCACGAAAAGTTAGAGGTGCTCTGCTCCCTAACATTCTTTCTCGTGTGCATGATCTTACAAGGACAGTATCGCATATTTACGTCACAGCAAGATGGGAAAAGAGAACTACAGCTATGGTATGAGCACTGCTTTTGGCCGGTAGCTAGTCAAAATAACTTGCTTTTGTTTGAATCCTGGTCTTCGTATAAAAATCAAACTTCTTCAGAGCAAACAATCCATTCTGGAAAATGTGTAATATTGCAGTTCATATCACATGAAACCACTGGATATATTCAGCCTCTTGATGTTTGTTTTTTCCGTGCCTATAAAATATGTTATGGCAATATCTACAGCTACGCCTTTAAGGATAGCCAGTTCGACGGTAAGCTCTCTGACAGACTGTTACACTTTCGTTTGCATGACATCACATTCCATCAGCTCCAGTCACCCCGTCATACCAATGTGATTGTATACGCATTATTTAAGAGTGGATATCTAGCTCAACGTCCAGCACTGTTTGTAACTTCCAAGGAGTTCGCCTTGGATCTTGATGGTGCGAAACTATGTGATCACTGTGGCGTGCCATTTTTCATCATTCGGTGTTGATCGTGCAAGTTAATGATTTGTTTTGAACATTTCTTGAATGTCAACGAGGTCCATTTTGTGAAGTTTAATACAAATACCCCATAGAATGTTGATCTCTGCATCTCCCGGACTCTCATTTTCTGTCACCGCTGTGATGCACATGGTGAGTCATTAGCAGCATATATTTATCCTGTCGTAACTGTTAACACAACACTTTCAAATGAACCTTCCTAAAGATTGAACTTGTGGCCTCAAATTCGAGGGTTTCCTTGTTAGTGTGTATATACAACAGCAAGCATATGAGCCGCGCGTTTAGACAGGCCGCACCCAGACAAGAGCTGAAAGAAAAAGGAGAGCACAAGCCGCTAGCGTGCATCCCGTTTGACGAGAATACTTCCAGAAAAATCAGCAGGATCTTCGAGTGACCTAGTGTTAAATGTGTATTCAGTCCACCCCCAAAATCATCGACATTACCAATCTCAGTGAACGATGATCTAGGTCTTCGCAAACCAGGAATGTACCCAATTCCTTACCAGTGCGGCAACTCATAAACTGGAAAAACTGTGTACATGGTAGAAAAGAGGTGCTGTGAACATAAAGAAAAAGTATTTCCCTACAGTGCGGTCGGCAACCGGCAGCGATAATGTGGATACTGGAGACCAGAGTTCGGAACCGCGCGCCTTTATCCCACCACTGCAACTATCCACCGCAGCGGCCGCACTGAGAGCAATTGCAGCAGAGTTGTGGAGGAGGCAATGGGTAATACATACTGGACGCCGACATGTGGGAGGCAACATTTTTCGAACTCGATTGGAATGAGTATGGCATTACTGACAAAATAATTCAGCGGCATTCCTTCCTAGACTCTCATGCCATAGATGTCGCCAGCATCACAGAGGCGCATCTATCACCAACCCATCGATGGAAGGTGATTGACTACGTCGTACATAGGCTCGATCGACAACACCGCCCAGGCGGCGGAGTTGTCATCCTTGTGGGGCGGAGGGTCTGTCACCAGACGATCAACATGTCACGTCGAGGCTGCTGGGATAGAACTAGAAGTAGGGAACCAGCTCATTATAATAGTGTCAGCATACAAGCGTCTGCAAGTAAACGTCGACTCATAGATCCTTCACGGACTGATGGGCATCAGTGAGCGAGCTACAATAGCATCTTCGTGTGAAAGAGCCTGCCTAGGAGGGCTGCAAAAACATTTCACTACGAGCTGGACTCAGATGACAACCGAGTTGTCCTAGAATTTGCCAATGTCGGAGACTCAACCAGGAGGATAGCAAAAATAAAGTAAGACACTAACTGCGAACAGTACAACGCTCCGGTAGGGCACCACCTGGAGAAAATATCGCAAATTCGGAACGAAAAGAGGTGGACTCAGCCATCGAGTACGTGACAGACGTTTTCCAGACTTGTGCTCGAGAGGTAAAACACCAGGCTGACCATGGAAGCTGCTGCTAGAAACCTTCCACCTGACATCTGGTACCTGGCAGTCACTAAGCGACACGTGATGAAGGACTGGCACGCGGCTTGAAGCTCAGGTGAAAGAAACATTACAACAGCACAGATGCCTCTTGTAATGTTACATGCCGTTTAGACAAAGAACATTCCCCACCCCTACTTACGACAAGGAAAGATGATCGTGACAAAACAGTAAAGCAGTATTAGGAGGGAATCCGTCGCGAAACTCGTGCTCAAAAATGTGTGTGAAATCTTATGGGACTTCACTGCTAAGGTCATCAGTCCCTAAGCTTACACACTACTTAACCTAAATTATCCCAAGGACAAACACACACACCCATGCCCGATGGAGGACTCGAACCTCCGGCGGGACCAGCCGCATAGACCATGACTGCAGCGCTTTAGACTCGTGCTGTAGGCTGTCATTTTGTTTCACTTTTGGGCGGAGTTGAATGGAGAGGTGTGTGGTTCGAAAGACTGCTTACACCACGCTTGTCCGCCCTATTCTGGAATATTGCTGTGCAGTGTGCGATCCGCATCAGGTGGGACTGACGGATGACATCGAAAAAGTACAAAGAATGGCAGCTCGTTTTGTATTATCGCGAAATAGGGGAGATAGTGTCGCAGACATGATACCAGAATTGGAGTGGCAATCATGAAAACGAAGGCGTTTCTCGTTGCCACGGGATCTTCTCATGAAATTTCAATCACCAGTTTTCTCCTCCGATTGCGAAAACATTCTGTTGGCACCCATCTACATAGAGAGATATGATCATCACGATAAAGTAAGAGAACTCAGGGCTAGCACAGAAAAATTCAAGTGCTCGTTTTTCCCGCGTGCCGTTAGAGAGTGAAGCGGTAGAGAGACAGCTTGAAGGTGGTTCATTGAACACTCTGCCTGGCACTTCATTATGGTTCAAATGGCTCTGAGCACTATGGGACTTAACATCTATGGTCATCAGTCCCCTAGAACTTAGAACTACTTAAACCTAACTAACCTAAGGACAGCACACAACACCCAGTCATCACGAGGCAGAGAAAATCCCTGACCCCGCCGGGAATCGAACCCAGGAACCCGGGCGTGGGAAGCGAGAACGCTAACGCACGACCACGAGCTGCGGACTTCATTATGAATAGCAGAGTAATCACGTAGATGTAGATGTAGATTCAGTCATTTCGGAGAAATAGCATCGCCAGTTGCAGAAAACCAGTAAACGAAAAAGTACAAAGAATGGCAGCTCGTTTTGTATTATTGCGAAATAGGGGAGATAGTGTCACAGACATGATACATTAATTGGAGTGGCAATCATTAAAACAAAGGCGTTTTTCGTTGCTAGTAAACGTTCTCATCTGCTGTGGGCGGGGAGTATGATGTATTGACATCGCAGCTTGGCGGTGTCTTGACCGTCAAAGAGGAGGCACCCTCTCCAAGAATGAAAACAGCTACGAACAAACTAAGCTCTAAAATGAAATTTCACTTACTTCTTGTTGAGCCTTAATGGCGGGTGTTGTATTTAATCTCTATTTTATCTGCTCCAAGTTACGAAGTAATCGAAATCTGTTGAATATTGATGAAATGTTGATGTCACTTGGTAATTGTAGTAGATATACTTTTTCCTTCCACCAATATCAGCTGAAAAGGAGAAGAGTTGAAGTCTTTCCAGGGCTAGACATGGTTACACAGAGGGAGTGGTTGGCAGAACCACCGCATAAATAAGGTAACGTGTGGGAACCTGGTTACATCATAGGTAAATTAGCACACGATGCTTCGTGTGACAGGTCAAATGTGAGTGTTCTGACTTGGCTTCAAACACATAAGAAGAGGTTATAGGCTCCCAGTGATCAGGACACAGCACAATGGTGAGAAGGAAGAAGATAAAGTAGGCGTGAAGAGTAAATTTTCAAGATTTTGAATATTAATAAGTGATAGATTACGTTGTTTCCAAGAGCAACAGAAAATAAGCAGACTAAGAAAATATAAGTGGACGTGTATAGCCGTGTTGTCAAAAGCTATTTAGAAATAATATGAAGAAATTGAATCGATTTATTCTGGACAAGTAAAGAAATTGGAAGATAATCCACAGTTCTACATTTGTTGACTAACAACTACGTCAACTAAAAACAAATTCACGGAAAACAATGTCACCACGTGAAGCATTTTTTTTCAATTACAACGTAAACGATTTTCAGCTGGTTTGGAGAAGAAGATTTTTCGGCAGGTTCGCAGAATCTTAACAACTGCGATGACGCAGTAGTAACTGTGCATCGCTGCGGTACGCCACATTGCAGAAAATTAAGGATGTAAGCACTAAGTTAATGGCAACTAAGTAAAAAATTAATTAATACAATAGAAACTAAGCTAACTAATGTAGGAAATACTTTGACAAAAAGTTACCTAAAGATTTGAAGGGTGAAATAAGTAACCAATGCAATTTAGTTGAAGAGTAAGTCAAAGAACTGTTTCAAGAATTAGATGGCAGGATTAACGAGATAGGTCAGCTTGCTGTTAAAGAATTCAAACAGGCAAAGGAAGAAATCTCAGAGGCAAACGAACGAGTTACGGCATCGGTTAGAGCGAACAGTAAATCATACAGTAGAAGAGAAAATAGAATTAACTAAAACGAGCACTCATTCTAAGGAAGATGTTGCAGAGTTTCTCGAAGAAGAATGGAGTCCCGAAGTGGGGGAACACAGGACAATGGCATTTGTAATAGAGGCTTAACGAGAAGCACGAAATGAACTACAATCCACAGAGAAAGAACTGTTAGCAGTTAATAGAGTTTCCGATAATTTCAAACAATAATATGGGCTTCATAGATTATTATCTATACAGGCTATCAAGCATTCTTATTTTTCATGGTAAGCCGGTTATTGCATCAACGACTCATCCGTTGGGCTCTACTATTACATGAATCTCACATAAAAATTACTTATATGAAAGGGTTCACGGAATGTAGTACCCGATACATTATCCGGTTTACCTCTAGGTATGTGTTAAGGAAAACGTTTTGGGCTTAACCTACACCAACAACAAAGTAAGAAATTTAGCTTTAAGAATTAAACAAGACTTGAAGGTAAACCATTATTTTAGTGATAAATATAACAGATGTAAAGAGCTACCATTACTTCGGACAGAGCAATATCAGTGGATAATAATAAAAGGTATATTATTTTGGAGAGCACAGTCAATCAGACGAGATGAAAACTATGTATTCCACATATAGTGAAACCGATCTGATATAGCCTATACACAAAGGATATGCTCACTTTCGGTTTTATGTGTGAAGTCCACATTTGAAAAATATGAATCAGGAAATTCTTGCATTGTTGAGGTCATGTACAACATGTGAACTAATCAAAGACATATACACTATGAACTATATCCCACAGTATCTAAAGGCTTTCATGATCTAACTGCTGCGGATCTCTTAGGCCAGTTACCCAAAGGTAGGGGAGGAGTTAGTCACGTAATACCGTTAGTCGAATGTTGGTCAATTAAGTTAAATTTTATCCCATTAAATAAGAGATTACCAATACAGTAATACAGTTTTTACAGGATTATTTTCAAGATGTGGGCCTATTAACGGATAATGACCTATAATTTTTCAGTCATAATTTTAAATAATCATATCCAAATATAATCATCAAACAAATCCGCATGAAAGCATTATGAAGGAATTAAGACGACTGTGTAGGACTTACTGTTTTACAAAACATACTACATTGGCACAACTAGTCCCATAATTTCACGTAATCTAAAATGAACTACCGCATATGTCAATTGGATTAGCTCCGGTAGAGACCATGAATAAAATATGTATAGGAGAACCCTCACTGAAAATGTCAGAGAATGAATTAGAAAAACTGCAAAAGAGGGCTTCATAGATTATTTATTATCTATACAGGCTATCAAGCATTGTTATTTTTCATGGAAAGAAGGTGCAGGAGAATCTGCATTCACAGGCATAGAAAAGACTCAAGGCCTTTAATGATAAAGCTGTTATCCCGAGCTTTCAAGTAGACAATCTGGTATTACTGTGTGATTTTCGTCGTAGCTCAAACTTAAAAAAGGAGACAAATAAATTTTTCACTCGGTACAGGAGACCACCCAAACTGCAAGGCGTAGCACATCCGAAAGCGGTACACCTGGTAGACCCTGACCCAGGAAAAGGTAAAGGACTGTACAATATAGATACACTTAAAAGACTCGAGGCCCCAGAAGAGTTCACGATCTTTGTGTATTCAGTGGATTGACGACCACCGGCTGTCCCAGTTAAATTGTTTCCGTATTGATGTTTTCAGTTCCCGTAGACAATTTCTTTCTTCTTCGACTATCCTGTTACGTTTTAATAAGGAACACCTTCTATTATCACTTCTTCCGTAACAGTAATTTAAAAAATGGTGACTTAGCTCGACTTGAAAACGGTCAGATAGGCCTCTACGTATACAAGAGTTGGATACATAGCGTCTAGTGTTGGTTTCGTGGGTACTGAACCGTTACGTTAAGTTAATAGACGGTCAATTAGTCCATAATCGTAACTGTACTGTAGATTAAATTTATCATGAATATATGACAGTTAATGTTTCCATGTCATTTATTTAATTACATGTTGCCGTGTACATGTAGTACACGGAAAACTAAGAATAAGAATGACTTTAGATTTATTCGAATAGAGTAATATTAGTAGTTGGAGGAATATAAAATACTATAACACCTACAGAAAAGTGAAATAGCAATGACAACGGGCTTTCGATTAACTATGAACGTAGTAAAGAGACTATTTAAGAATTACGAGTAAACTGTTACCAGTTTATACATTTTATAAAACTGAATAAAGAATAATACTATAGTTGGGTTTATATGTGATGTTTCTTAGGGGAGGTCAGTCAGGGATATTGTATTGTATGTTAACCGGGGACCTAGAAACGACGGAGAGGCTTCGTCCCCGCCGCAGCCGCAGTGGTCCACAACCCCACGACGACTACCACAGTCCACTTCACCCCTCCGCCGCCCCACAACGAACCCAGGGTTATTGTGCGGTTCGGCCCCCGGTGGAACCCCCAGGGAACGTCTCACACCAGACGAGTGTAACCCCTATGTTTGCGTGGTTTCTTCCTCTGGCGACATGGTGAAGTACCTTAGCATATAGAGTCTTGGTGTGGGGGTGGTAATGTAAACTATCTGTGGGGTATAGTCTGCTTTTCTTCTTAGATCGTAATACACCTGTATCTTTGTCTCATTTTCTTGCTTGTCCCTGAGGAGTACGCGTACGTGGAGAATTTGTTTGCGTAGAAATCGCCGACAAAGTGGAATAAGGGGAGCAAGCCCGCATTCGCCGAGGCAGATGGAAAAATGCCTAAAAACCATCCACAGACTGGCCGGCTCACTGGACCTCGACACATATCCGCCGGGCACATTCGTGCCGGGGACCAGGCGCTCCTTCCCGCCCGGAAAGCCGTGCGTTACACCGCACGGCCAACCGGGCGGGCTCATTCAGGGGTAGTGAGGTGTCATCTCTACAGACTACTGACAGACGAATAGACCGACTTTAACGATCATAGTGACAATTGATGAGGACTTATGTGAAAATAGTACCCTTTATATTGCATTTCACAGGGATTTATCAGGATTAGTTTTCGGGTTTTTTGCTGTGATGAAACAGTGGCAAAGTCGTTCTGTAGGAATCTAAGAACACCTTCTTCCTCTGGCGACATGGTGAAGTACCTTAGCATATAGAGTCTTGGTGTGGGGGTGGTAATGTAAACTATCTGTGGGGTATAGTCTGCTTTTCTTCTTAGATCGTAATACACCTGTATCTTTGTCTCATTTTCTTGCTTGTCCCTGAGGAGTACGCGTACGTGGAGAATTTGTTTGCGTAGAAATCGCCGACAAAGTGGAATAAGGGGAGCAAGCCCGCATTCGCCGAGGCAGATGGAAAAATGCCTAAAAACCATCCACAGACTGGCCGGCTCACTGGACCTCGACACATATCCGCCGGGCACATTCGTGCCGGGGACCAGGCGCTCCTTCCCGCCCGGAAAGCCGTGCGTTACACCGCACGGCCAACCGGGCGGGCTCATTCAGGGGTAGTGAGGTGTCATCTCTACAGACTACTGACAGACGAATAGACCGACTTTAACGATCATAGTGACAATTGATGAGGACTTATGTGAAAATAGTACCCTTTATATTGCATTTCACAGGGATTTATCAGGATTAGTTTTCGGGTTTTTTGCTGTGATGAAACAGTGGCAAAGTCGTTCTGTAGGAATCTAAGAACACCTTCTTCCTCTGGCGACATGGTGAAGTACCTTAGCATATAGAGTCTTGGTGTGGGGGTGGTAATGTAAACTATCTGTGGGGTATAGTCTGCTTTTCTTCTTAGATCGTAATACACCTGTATCTTTGTCTCATTTTCTTGCTTGTCCCTGAGGAGTACCAAATCTGTTTTCCCTCTATCCATATGCAAAGTTCCTATTAGAGGATCTTTTCTCTTTACAGTCCATATAATTGAAGTTACATCTTACTACAGTAGGAATGCACTGGAGGGTATTTCACATATGACGACGACAACGGACTGACAGAATTTTGTCGAATGTCGATATGTTTGTCACGCCACGTGCTGTAGGGGAGGAGAGTCCATGGAGGACGTAGAGGCTAGGAAAACTGATGGCGTGCTAACATGCGTAACAGAGCAAGAGATAGTATGCTGAGGAGTTAACAAGTAAACGCGAAGGTGTGCTAACTTATCTTCAACAAGGTGTATCTTATGCAGGATAGGAGTTAGAACATTAACGTATGTTCACGATGAAGTATTTTACATAGAACAGGAGATGAGACGCTAACGTTCTCCGAGTATATTAAAAAGAAGTACATTGAATATACTTAAAAAAGACGTTAAAGAGTAGTTAAAATTTAGAGGTATTGACTAATCGGGTAAAGTCAGTTTAAAATGATTATGGAGAATCTTCTCATTTAAGGTGAAAAAAGGTTGTATAAAACGGCTAGTAGCTGTGTTTACTGATGAAACTAAGATGAGGCGCACAAATATCGCTAAATAAACGTAGGAGACGAAAAGGATAGGCGAATCCATAGGAGAGATGGCCTACGCCTCGGTCTTGTGAATCCATGGGAGCAGTGACCTGTACTGATCTGTGTAGGTAGGAGAAGTCTATGGGTATGCGAACCCATGGAAGGAATGGCCTATACCTTGGTCAGGTGAGTCTATCGAGAGAATGACCTGTACCATTTTTTTGTGCACAAAGGAAAAAAACTGGACACATCAATCTACAACGGTACAGAGGTTGGCCACAGTGTCTGCTCTTAGAACTAGTTTAAGTACAGTTAATACAGAAGTATGAACTTATATTGTGACCGATGGTCACGATATGTAAGTTTTCTTCAAATTGGTAATAAAACTGAATAGACTTAGCTGATAGCTGAGAGGAAGGATTATTTTGAATAAACCTACCTAATAGGCAATACGAATGATGGTTTGGAGCAAAGATGTTTCACATAAATTGACAAGAGTATGCACTGACATTTGGATCTAGAGATTGTATAGTACGTGTAGGAGATATATACCTGATAGGCAAGTCCTCGGGCAACAAGAATGTAAGAAAGTGTTGGAAAGTATGTTCAAACCCATATAAACATATACGTACACAAACTTACTTAAAATAAGATAAGAAAGTAATTCTCAAGTAATAGATAAACGAAAAGAAATCTAAATGGTGTAGTAGATTAAAGATAATACAGTAGTAATAGCATAAAAACAGAAATCACAAGAAAGAGTTTTAACAGTGTTTCTTTATTTAAATCTTATCAAGAAGATCCATATACATATTAAAATGATATGTCCATCTTTGTAGAAAGAGTGGTCATTACATAACAGTTTACTGCATTACGCAAACAGATGTGAAGTATACAGGGTGTTACAAAAAGGTACGGCCAAACTTTCAGGAAACATTCCTCACACACAAATAAAGAAAAGATGTTATGTGGACATGTGTCCGGAAACGCTTAATTTCCATGTTAGAGCTCATTTTAGTTTCGTCAGTATGTACTGTACTTCCTCGATTCACCGCCAGTTGGCCCAATTGAAGGAAGGTAATGTTGACTTCGGTGCTTGTATTGACATGCGAGTCATTGCTCTACAGTACTAGCATCAAGCACATCAGTACGTAGCATCAACAGGTTAGTGTTCATCACGAACGTGGTTTTGCAGTCAGTGCAATGTTTACAAATGCGGAGTTGGCAGATGCCAATTTGATGTATGGATTAGCACGGGGCAATAGCCGTGGCGCTGTACGTTTGTATCGAGACAGATTTCCAGAACGAAGGTGTCCCGACAGGAAGATGTTCGATGCAATTGATCGACGTCTTAGGGAGCACGGAACATTCCAGCCTATGACTCGCGACTGGGGAAGACCTAGAACGACGAGGACACCTGCAATGGACGAGGCAATTCTTCGTGCAGTTGACGATAACCCTAATGTCAGCGTCAGAGAAGTTGCTGCTGTACAAGGTAACGTTGACCACGTCACTGTATGGAGAGTGCTACGGGAGAACCAGTTGTTTCCGTACCATGTAAGCGTGTGCAGGCACTATCAGCAGCTGATTGGCCTCCACGGGTACAATTCTGCGAATGGTTCATCCAACAATGTGTCAATCCTCATTTCAGTGCAAATGTTCTCTCCACGGATAAGGCTTCATTCCAGCGTGATCAAATTGTAAATTTTCACAATCAACATGTGTGGGCTGACGAGAATCCGCACGCAATTGTGCAATCATGTCATCAACACAGATTTTCTGTGAACGTTTGGGCAGGCATTGATGGTGATGTCTTGGTTGGGCCCCATGTTCTTCCACCTACGCTCAATGGAGCACGTTATCATGATTTCACACGGGATACTCTACCTGTGCTGCTAGAACATGTGCCTTTACAAGTACGACACAACATGTGGATCATGCACGATGGAGCTCCTGCACATTTCAGTCGAAGTGTTCGTATGCTTCTCAACAACAGATTCGGTGGCCGATGGATTGGTAGAGGCGGACCAATTCCATGGCCTCCACGCTCTCCTGACCTCAACCCTCTTGACTTTCATTTATGGGGACATTTGAAAGCTCTTGTCTACGCAACCCCGGTACCAAATGTAGAGACTCTTCGTGCTCGTATTGTGGACGGCTGTGATGCAATACGCCATTCTCCAGGGCTGCATCAGCGCCTCAGGGATTCCATGCGACGGAGGGTGGATGCATGTATCCTCGCTAACAGAGGACATTTTGAACATTTCCTGTAACAAACTGTTTGAAGTCACGCTGGAACATTCTGTTGCTGTGTGTTTCCATTCCATGATTAATGTGTTTTGAAGAGAAGTAATAAAATAAGCTCTAACATGGAAAGTAAGCGTTTCCGGACACATGTCCACATGACATATTTTCTTTCTTTGTGTGTGAGGAATGTTTCCTGAAAGTTTGGCCGTACCTTTTTGTAACACCCTGTATAAGGTGAATACTCGTAAGGAAACACAGCATACCAGAATCTGCCTGAAACTAAATAAAAGACTTATCATTTTCTTAAGAGGATAAAACTGAAATTACAATACTAGAAATAGTGTTGGGAACTGTAAATGCATGGTATTGTACAAGCCTTTTGGTTTGTTATTAAAGACAGAGTATTTTCTCCCTAACAAAATGTCAATTAACAATAAGAAATTTTATAGTTTAATGTTGGGAAACCTGTAGTGTTACAAGCCGTTTCCCACTCCTTATTTATGACAAGGAATGATGATCGTGACAAAATAGTAAAGTAGTAAGAGATAGGGAAAAAGTTCCGAAACACATACTGTTCGCGATCGTTTTGTTTCACCTTTGTACAGAGTTGAACGGATAGGTGTGCAGTTCGAGTAATCGGCAAGGCGCGACGGCAAGTAAATGTCCTCACCTGCTACGGGCGGGGAGTGTTATGTTTGGAAATAGCAGCTTGGCGGTGTCTTCAATGTCAACGAGGAGACACCCTCTCCAGGAATGGAAACAGTAACAAACAAACGAATCTCTAAAATGAAATTTCTCTTACTTCTTGTCGAGCCTTCATGGCGGAAGTTGTATTTAATTTATATTGTATCTGTTCCAAGTCATGAAGTAATGGTGATCCGTACACCATTTGAAGCAAATACAAGACAGTCAGTGATGAAATGTTGACGTCATTTAGTAATTAGAGTAGATATTGTTTTCCCTTCCATCAATAACAGCTACAAACGAGAAGAGTTGGAATCTTTCTAGGGCTACACATAGTTATACAGGGAGACTGCATGGCAGGACCTCCACGTAAAGAAGGGAATTAACAGGAACCGGGTTTTATTAAAGGTAATTAATACACGATACTGCGTTTGACAGATCGAATGTGAGTGTTCTGACTCAACTTCAAACACATAAAAAGAGGTTAAAAAATCACTCTGTTGCAAAGAACGGCTTAGAAACGCCGGAAGAGACTTGATCGAAATATGGAAGGTGATGAAAACGCAGAAGGCTAATTTCAGATTAGACAGGCCGCTCATGAGAGAAAATGAACTGGTCTACGAAGATGAGAAAGCAGAGGTCACAATTCCAAACTCGTGTTATCGAAGATGACAAGAACGACAGGCACGAAGGAATAATTTTCGGGCGAGTGGCTCAACTGAGGCCAGAGATGTCAGAGACTGAGTTTATTTCAGTTCCCGATCGCCTTGTCTGTACTTACATCAGATGGCTAGAGATCAGCAAATGCCCCAGTCTTTATAAGGTCCACGTCCCATACCTAAAACACCTACATCCTACATCGATCACAGACCTCTCCTTAACCTATGTCTTTACTGCTTGGAAAACTGTTCGGGTCATAACATTATCTAAACCCAATAAGAAAGTTATAGACCGATTTATCTCCTGTGCCTCCTAGAGAAAGTACTGGAGTGACTTATCCAGAAAGACCCCACCAAATTCCTGCGTGACGCCAACATAATCATTTAGCTTCCGTCCAGAACATAGTACCATCTATCAAGTCCCTATTTCTGGTGGAACACGTATGTAGGGCGAGGGATAGGAAACATACAATAAGAGTAGTCTTTTTCGACATCGAGAAGGCTTTCGACAAAGTTTGGGATGATGGCTTACTTTGTAAATTATCCAAGTTAGACATTCCAGGACAAATGATCAACATGAATGACTCGTTCCTAACGTGCGTTATGTGCGGCAACCATGACAGTATGATCAGAAACGCTGCGGGATACTGCAAGAATTGGTTCTGGGCCCTAGATTTTACTCGCTTTACACAACTGACGTACGAAAATTGGCAGACGCCGAAACAGCGTTATATGCCGACGATACGACGATCTACAGAAGCAGCTGCAACATCAGCTTTAATGCTAGGAAGCTATAGGAACATGTAGCCGAAACCTTCAACTAGTGCAACGTCTGGAAGGTAAAATCGGTACAGATAAATCTGTATCAGTCATGTTCGCAGGAAACCTAACCCCACCTAATAGTCGTACTTCTGTAGCCAGTAGAAATCTTGAGGGGAGCGACTCGACAGTCTACTTCAGGATTAAGCTGTATAGACATCTATTATTTGCAAAGCAATTAAATAGGTCCCGTAGCAGAGGTTGCGTAGTATATAATCAACTTTACCGGCTCCTAAAGGGTGAGGGGCAAACAATAGAAACAAAGCTACAGTTATACAGGACAGTCTTCAGCCATGCAGTATGTGTCCGATGTGTAGTCCATGACAAGTGATTCTCATATAAGCAAACTTCAGACGCTACAGAACAGGCTACTCATCACAGTTGCAGATGCAGACCGGTACACGCCCAAGACACACATCGAGGGCTCTTACGCAAACCATTAATCCTTACATACATGAAAAGGAATCACAAAATCTCTATGAGAAAGCTTCCACATCGACCCACAATCTTATTCATCAATTAGATATACAATACGCCGACGCTTCGGACAAAAGAGCAATCTCCACACTAAACACACAATTTGGGGCATAATATTCATCAGACGGGAACACCCTTGAGGTACTTCAGGAGGTGAGATACAGAGAGCCCAGACGAGACGAGCGCAGTCATCAGGGAGCATCTGAAGATAGCAACAAGCCTGTTTGCTGAAATATCGTGGAGTAATTACCACATGACGTGGCCGACACGCCGGAAATCTACAAGCTAGAAATACGCCGGGAAAACATCAGATCGCATTATCATACATTGACATTCAGCCTTTGACTTTTCCACTTTCTCATTTTTCCATTCCAAGTGTAACTCCAAAATGTTTTCAAGAGTTTCTTTTTCTTCTAAAAAATATGAACTACTCTCTTCATCCGCAGATAGACTCAATGTTAGCCTATACTTCCATAACATACCTTTACTTTCTTTCTTTTAGGGTTCTGAATTACGTGAAAGTAGCCAAAGATTATTGATAGTCTTGCCTGCTAGTTGTAAGATTGGTCCTGCTATGTATTTTATTTGTCTAGCAAAGGTAGTAAGCACCATAATCAGTGAGAGTTGAGAACAGTGTGGAAATCCCATATCAATGTCCTATAAAAAGTCCTAATATAGTATTTCTGGTGTTATCGATGAGTATGGAACGCAAAAAAGCAAACAGAACAGTTTGAAGATCAAGAATGTACATCTACAGTTATCCTTCTTTTGTTCACCATGTTCTCAAGCTGAATATATCTTTCATCATAAGATTCAAAGTAGCACCGATGGATTGGGAGCCAACATGACATGGCTGTTTTGCGAGTCCACCATTCCAAGTTGCTCAAACGAAGGCAACCATCCACGGAAAATTACTTTGGAAACTTTGGTAGTTGTCAAGAAACACACGTAAATGAGACAGAGGAATTATGCTTCGCCACTCATAGACGTCTTTGTGCTACTGACGAAATCACAAAGATACACGGGTCCCACGTTCTCGGTCTCTTCATAACGATGTCCTTAGATGTCTTTATTCACGTGATAGTAATGCACTGGAAGGCTTGGACTGACGTACAAGTAAGTCCCAGTCGAAACTCGAAAGAGTTATCTGCAGTTATTTTGGAATTTATGGACGAATAAATTAACAAATAATCTTAATGACAGATACCATTTTTTATAAGCACTTTGGCAGCTTGTCTTGGTTTTCTAGTGGTTCATTCCGTTCTTCAATTCTCTTTTGTGATCTTTATGTTGTAATTGGCTCTATTACTTCCTTTCTCTCTTCTGGATACTTTAAAGTATTGTACTCCATACACTCTCTCTACTGTTATTTCCTTTCAGTTCCTTCGCATTGGATATTAATTGTTAGAGATAAACGCAGGCTTTAGAGGTGGATATAGCATCTGCAATATATGAATGACACTAATGAGCGAAGATATTTATGTCGATTACCATTTTATTTGTGATTCATTGAATCTGTACAAGTTTTTGTCACAGCTTCTACCAAATCCGAATTAACAACCAGCAAGTAAAACGTACTCAATCTATCTACGTTATTTTATTCGTCAGTGCTAGAGCTTTCATTACAATTATTTTATCAGAAATGTGAAAAGTTTAGAACTGAAAGAGGAATGGAATGAAAGTTATTCGATTTCACCAAAACTATCCATACATTGATTGATACCGATCAGAAGTGATTCACTTGATTTAATAACACTCAGTCTCTCAGGTATCTATGGAGTGCATCTGACCTTAGTGTTTGGTCAGGCTCCACTCCACAAATGTAACAGGGTACAAGTTTAATGCGATTTTTGCATACGGATATTTTCACACACATTCGACTCTGACCCTAACACCTCTTTCTGGACAATGTCTAGACAGATCCAAACCTAGCACGATTTGTGAGCTCCAAGTAGAAATCTGGTGATTACCTGACCGTGAATGTTTATGCATTCAATTTATTTATCAGTTAACTGCGAGTAACTAAAATATTCACTTGTACATAGTCAGAAAGTTTAAAATTCAGACTTTTGAGTTAAGCACTATTTAAACGTTATTGTGACAGAAATAATATTGGTTGTAACTACAAACTGGGTAATAATATCAATTAAAATAGTAATAATAACAGCTGATCATATTTTAACAACAATAATATGAACAACAATAGTCTTAATAGCATGGATACTTTTGAAAACATTTTAATGTCAACCTAACATCAAGGCTAAAATAATCTGTTTCAAACGACGGTGCTTGTGACTGTGAAGAAAGAGAAGCTTTACTGTGTAAATAGAAGGTCCACAGGATAAGGGCGACGAGTGTGATGATAAACATCGTTGAGCAGCGACGGACAATTTTGAGGAAAGTCCATTATTGTGATGGGACATTAATATGTAACCGTTTTCTTAGGTATGGGTGTAACTTCTTTGAGAGCTTGTGGAAGACTGTTTATGAGTAGAGATTCCTATACAAAAGACAGAAGTGAAAATGACTGTGTTCTGAAAATATACCTTGGAGATATCTGCCTCGAGGCAACGAATACTTCTTACTGAGACGTAACAATTAAAATCAAAGAAAAATCAGGAGGCCCACCAACCTGAGTGGTGGGTAAATAAAATAGAAAATACGGTTTTCCCTAGGCTTATGTTCAAGTAGCGAAGATGACCTCATGAATAATCGCATGAATTACCACGAACGTCATTAAACTTTGTTCTCTTTTGGTCTGTGTCTTCATGTTTCCACGCCAGCTGGAGTCTACCCTCTCAATAATCTCTGCCGAATATTTCAATATTTGCTCTCAAATACGACCACCTCCCTATCAAGTGTTCCATTACTTGCGAATAGCACATTCGGTAGTGTAAATTTACGGTAACTTCCGTTTTAAATTTTCCTGAATGGATTAGTTGATGCTTATCCCCACTATCTTGTCAAGTATTTGGTAAAAATTTTCCGTAACTTTACAGAGTTTAGATAATGTGGAAAACATAGTGGCTGATGTGTTCGTTTTTGTAGCGATTTTTTTCAGATAAATGTTAGCTGAAAGCATTTCCTTTCTTGTATATTTTGTTATAGACCATGCGACGTACGTGTACAGGGTGGTCAAAATAATATGAACACCTGACTTATACACAATATTACTTTATTAACAAGGAGTAGGGACAGCATTGGCTTTGCGAACAACTGTAATTGTTTGCGGAATAGATTCGTAGTGTGTCTGAATAGTTGCCAACAGCATGTTCTCCCGTTCTTGTACCAAAACATCCGCCAAATGCTCCTACGGCGTTGAAGCTGGAAATATGCTCCTCACCCTCTGCTCTAAAACACGGAATATCGGTTCAATGATGTTGACCTCTGGCAATTGATCTGGTCAGGAAAGATGGTAGATGAGATCCTAATGCTCCAAAAACCACGCCTGAACATTTTTGGCTGTATTGTAGAGCATGTTGAGATACTCATTCGCAGTAATCCGGCCATTGAGGGTAATGATAGGAGCAGCTGAATACCACGATATAGCCGCCCAAATCATAAATGAAACTCGCCCATGCTTGACTGTAAGAAGCAGGCAATCGGGATCTAGGCTTCTTTTGGGTCCTCCGTACATAAGACGGGCTCTTTGTAGGAAACAGTGTAAATGAGGATTCATCGGACCATACCATATTCTTCCAGTCATCAAGTGTCCAGGTTTTATGATCGTGGCACAACTTACTTCGTAGCGCCGGCCGGAGTGGCCGAGCGGTTCTAGGCACTACAGTCTGGAACCGCTCGACCGCTATGGTCGCAGGTTCAAATCTTGCCTCGGGTATGGATGTGTGTGATGTCCTTACGTTAGTTAAGTTTAGGTAGTTCTTAGTTCTAGGGGACTGATGACCACAGCAGTTAAGTCCCATAGTGCTCAGAGCGATTTGAACCATTTTATTTCGTAGCTTTGCGTTGGCTTCCGTTAATAACGGTTTCGCAATTGCAACCCTTGCATAAATGTTACCCTTGTGACGCTCCGGCCGTACTGCTCTCGTCGACGCAGTGTTACTCCAGTGAGTGTTGAGTTCTGCCGTCTCTTCCGCCTCGGTAGTTTTATGTTGTCTGGCCACAATCCTTTTTAATGCTCGTCGAATGCTGCCGGTTAACTTCGGTCTTCGCGCACTATTCCTCTTCGTCGATGATGTTTTACCATGTTTTGTGTATGCTATCATTACAGTGGATACTGTCACCCGTGACACGTTAAACGGTTTAGCCGTTTTCGTTAAAGACGCTCACGCTAACCGCGAACCTAGCTGTCCCATTTTTGAAGTTGACAGATCACACATTTCACCGATAACTTGCGTTAACCGTTGCAGAACAAAGCATGTAGTACACTGAAAACTTCCAAGACTTGGCACAGCAACTGCGCACTGCAGGCACGTCACATTATTTACACGTACGCAGTGGTGCCATCTTGCGACAAGATGTACTATATTCCACGGTGTTCATTTTATTTTTTGCACGCCCTGTATCTTTGCAGCGGTACACTGAGTAACCCATCGGCACATTGAAGCAGATTATGATTTGTTAAGAAACAGCAATATGTTGATCTTATCCATCCTCATACTTGGAAGGCTTCAGAATCGTCCTCACATGTATCTTCTGAATCAGAATCATCCATGTACGAAGTAAAGCCTTGGGGCGGCTCTCCCCTCCCTCCCCCCACCCCCACCCTCCTTCCGTGGTGTGGTACCTTCGTCTCTAATCTCTGGCGGCGCAGTGTTTGAGTGTTCAGTGTTGTGTGGCCCCTTTTTAAAGTGTTGCGAACAGAAACCATACTGGCGCCGTTCTGCCTGTGAACTTACTGTGTGTCTTCATTCGCATCGTCAACCCGTGTTTTTTCTATTTTAACTTCCGCAACTTTCCTCCATTTTACTATTTTTAACAATGTCACCGTTTTATCGCTTTTACATATTGTTTGTCATCTTCCCATTATGTTTTTTAAACTTCTATCGGCTGTAGAGCGGCGTATTAAGCTGCTGTCAGCCCGCCGCCTCCCCGGAGGGGAAATCAAAATTCAATAAAGGAAAAAAAAATTGGAGTGGCTAAATGTGTCCTCGACAATTTCGTTGTGTAGATGTACTAGCGATCCGGGCAACGTTTCGCTGCTACTAAATGTGTATGGATATTGGATGTAAGTCCTAATCTCCGTCTCTCTGTCCGTCTCGTGTTCCTTCCTCTCTTTGTCCATCTCCTTATCCTCCCCCTCTCTCTGTCCGCTTCCTTCTCTGCCTCTCGTATTCCATCTCCTCCCTACTTCCCTCCATCTCCTACTACTGCTTTTCTCTGTCAATTTCCTTCTCCCCTTCTCTGTATCCACTTCCTCTCGACTTTCTGTCACCGCCCGCTGTGGCCGAGCTGTTCTAGGTGCTTCAGTCCGGAACCAAGCTGCTGCTTCAGTCGCAGATTCGAATCCTGCCTCGGTCATGGATGTGTGTGATGTCCTTAGGTTATTTAGGTTTAAGTAGTTCTAAGTTCTAGGGGACTGATGACCTCAGATGTCAAGTCCCATGGGGCTTAGAGCCATTTGAACCATCCACTTCCTGTCCATCTCCTCTTCATTTTCTCTCTGGTCTTCAGCCTTGTTTAATTTTAGTGTCAACGAATTCTTCACTGCGAACTGAAGTCGCTTAAGGTTAATGGGTAAATCGATTGGGATAATCGGTATACGGGGTATGAGGAAGTTCCCCTGTTGCTGGGTTTGTGCGGATAGTAACTTTCTTGAGAGTATTTTCCGTATTTTTAATCGGGAAACAGGTAGGATTACGAAGAAAGACGATGTAGTTGGCTTAGTAATATTCTGTCACGAGAAAATAAAATGGTTACAACTTTCGTGTTCTCTGTGAAAACCACCGACAGTGAGGGAGAAGAAAAAAGAAGTAGTAGTGCATACAAGTTTTGTTTAAAATTATTTGTAATGAGAAACAATATATTCGGAGAAACATTTTATCTAAAGGTTTATATTCTCCGCTATTTTAGTTAAAACTGACTGCCAGAAATAAAACGAAACTGCACATTCCCGCAGTATGTTTTAACATTAATCTATACCCTGTTGTTTAAAAACACAATTAGCCTATGCTCGTATGAATATTTATTAGAGTACCGTGTAAAAAATTCAAGTAAATAGATCAAGAGCTCTTCCAGCAGCGTTTCACCTTTATATGCATTTAAATATATAGAGCACGTGTCCGTAAGAACGTTTATTACATCATCGTGTAAATATTTGGAGTGCATCAGTCACGAACATTTCTAGATTTTTGGTAACAACGTTCAAAAACTGCTTGTCTTCAGGTAGGATTTTATATGGATATTAATGTACCATAAATATTAAAAAATTATGTAGCCTGTGTCCATCCGAGCATTTATTAGAGTATCGTTTAACAATTTGAAGTAAATCATTCAAGAAGTTTTTCGAAATTTTTGCTAACAACGTCTCCCTGTTGTACGATACTAGTATATACACTTATATATTTCACATGTAAAAATGTATATAGCCTTTGTCCGTCCAAATGTTTATTAGGGTACTGTGTAAAACTCTGATGTACCGCTCAAGAACTTTTAGAGATATTTGCTGACAATTCATATATTATGACATATTTTTTTATGTATCATATATATTTAAAGAAATATGAGCGTTTGTCCATAAGAACGTATTTACAGAATCATGTGAAAATTTGAAGTAAACGTGTCAAGAATTTTGGGCGATTCTCACTAAGAAATTTTTCTCTTTATGTTAAAAAAATGTAGCTTCTGTCCGTCCGAACGTTTATTAGAGTATCGTGTAAAAATTAGGAGTGAATCGGTCAAGAACTTTTAGACATATTTGCCAATAAAGTTTCTCCTTTATGGAGTACATAGATATTTTTATACAATTCAAATGGTTCAAATGGCTCTGAGCACTATGGGACTTAACATCTATGGTCATCAGTCCCCTAGAACTTAGAACTACTTAAACCTAACTAACCTAAGGACAGCACACAACACCCAGCCATCACGAGGCAGAGAAAATCCCTGACCCCGTATACAATACATATTTACAAAATATGCAGCCTATGTCCGACGGAATGTTTATTATAGTTTAGAGTAAAAATTTGAAGTAAAACGCTGGAGAACATTTTTTTCCGAGAATTTTGGAAACGACGTTAAACAACGGCTTGTCTTTAGTAGATATCATTATACTATGCTTGGTTTACTATCATCCGTAAACATTAGCAACTACTACTTTTTCCCTACCGTGGCTTTCGTTTTCCTTTTAGCGAGGTAGTGTTCAGGGTTTCCGCTCAAGGAAATACGACCGGACAGACATTTGGCGATACGTGATTGTCAGCAGAGTCTGCAGAGCGTGAGCACAACTTAATTCATTTTCCGCTCCAGCTTCCTAAGTGCTTTTCAATAGTGAACGCACCGCGTTTTCCCAGCCAATAATGCTCGGAAGCATAGCATGGTACGCACACAGAGTTGCTTGCCTCCTTCTCTCCGTCGGTCTGGATTTTTTTTTTTTTTCGTCCTCGGGTTGGGATTTCTTCGTGAATTTACTTTTGGGAAAAGTTTTCTGGGAGGCAGCGCCCGGGGGAATGTTAATGCGGAGGTTGGCGACAGCTGCTGCTACAAGCCGTCGGCGCAACTTGCGCCCTCCCCCGTCCCCCACCCCCTCACAGATCTGGCCCCAACCCCACAATTCCACCAACCAGGCGCCGTCATACTCAGCCGGCCTCACTCACCACGACCAACAAATCACTCTCTGATCATTGCTGCTACTAATGTTTGTAAAATGGTTCCACTCCAATTACAGGGGGCTTCAGAAAGTAAGTTATACATTTTTATGATAGACTAAGTAACCTTTATTCAATGCTGAACTACACTTCAAAGTGACAAAGATATGTCGCACTATTTTTCTACGTAGTCGCCAAATCGCTGTAAACAACAGCTGGATCGTTCCACCAGTCGTTCAATTCCTCGACAATAGGAATCCGTTCGTTGGCCACACTGTCATTCGAGAAGCGCTTGTAAATGTCCTCATTGTTGGAAAATCTCTTTCGTTACAGATGATCTTTCAGCTTGCCGAAATGATGGAAATCACATGGTGAAAGGTCTGGATTTCGCAATTAGTACCCTCCAGCCAGAGCCGGTTAGCGCAGTATTTAGCACACTGGACTCACATTCGGGAGGACGACGGTTCAAACCCACTTCCAGCCATCCTGATTTAAGTTCTCCAAGATATCACTAAATCGCTTAAGGCAAATGCCAAGACGGTTCCTTCGAAAGCGCACGACCGGTTTCCCTCTTCATCCTTCCCTGTTCCAAGGTTGTGCTCCACCTCTAATGATCTCGTTGTCAATGGGATGTTAAACACTAATCCCTTCCTCCATCAGCACCGTCCAGTTCTGCGCAGCCTTGGTAAAACTGTTGGCACCATTTCACTATGGCTAGACCCGGCGTTATCTTTGTTCCATATATTTCCAGAATTTCGCGGCGAATTTCTGTGTAGTTTCATACGTTTCGGCCACATGAATCGTAATGTCCCGCGTATTTCCATTCTGGAGTACGTTTGGAGTTGGTGCACCGTTTCACTGGCACTGTTATCCGTACGCCAGCAAACCTGTGTCTGCAGTAACCCGAACCACGTACTCTCTTATGACAGTACACCACTCTTGTTGCGCAAAGGTCTCAGCGCGGAACGACATGTGTAGCTTGCATTTGAAGTCCTCATGTATAATTTTTTGAAGCTATGTTGACCGTTAATCGGTCTCTGAAAAAATTTCGTATAAAATGAAACTAAAGGATTTCTTTCGGTTTCATAGTATGAATGTTTTACAGGAACAAACAAATTGACTAACAATCTAGTGGATTGGAACCAGTCTCCTTCCTTCGTCCACTTCCACAAGATGCACCTCAATGAAGCTGCTACCGTAAATACCTAGACAGGTCGTCTATTGTGACGTCCAAACCACAGATTACTTAGTTTCATGGCCACATAGCCTTCAATACAGAACGTAGCAGTTTCAACAAATGTGACAACCTTTATTAACAAACATGTGTAGCAATATCTGTGGCCACTTTTTCGTTGACTGTGGAAGAACCTATATGTACATCACACTCCACAAGCCACATTGCGGTGTGTGTCGGAGGATATTTCTGATACCACTAACTGATCCCCCATACCTTGTTCCACTCGCGAAGGGGCATGGGAATAATGAGTTCTGTTAGTAAGCCTCTATATTACCTCTAATTTATCGAATTCTCTCATTGTGGCCATTTCGCGAGATGTGTGTGGCAGGAAGAAATGTGTGGTCCGACTCTTACAGGAAAGTGCTTTCTCTATTTCAATAGAAACCCTCTCCGTGGTTCACGACACCTCTCTTGTAACGTCAGCCACTGGAGATAGTCGAGCATCTACGTAAAGCTCTCTCGCCGACTAAACGATCCAACTGACGGAACCCTCCTCTCTTCGTTGGACCTTCTTTACCTCTCCTGTCAGTCCTAACTAGGAAGAGTCCCATAATGATGAGCAATACCCAAGAATCGGTGTAAGAAGCGCCTTATAAGCTTCTTCCTTCGTGGACGAGTTATATTTCATTAAGAGTCTTCCTATGAATCTCAGTCCGGCATCTGCCTTCCCTATAAGTGTTTTACGTTGTCATTCTACTTAAGGTCAGACTTGGTATTTAATCCTAGATACTTTACGATAAATACTGTGCCCAAAAATTTGTCATCAACAGTGTAGCTGTACAGCTGTGGGTTTCTTTCCCTATGTATCGGCAATATGTTACATTTATTTACGTGCGCTGTCAACTGCCACAGTTAATCAATTCTCTGCAGGTCATTCTGCAAATTGGAACTATCTTCTGACGTTGCTGTTTTCTTATGGACAACCGCACCATCTGCGAACAAACTTAGAGAGCTTCCGACGCTTTCTACTACAATATTTATACACAATATAAGTTCCGACCTCGAAACGCTGTGTAAAGAGAACCATTGTTCAGAACAACGTCGATTTAGAACTTTAATTGTGCACACTCTCTACATTGCAAACAGTGACGGTCCTACCACACTTCCTTGGAGTATTCTGTACATTATCTTTTTCATTTGTAGATTTTTTTCCGTTAAGAGCTACATGTGGAGTTCTGTATGCAAGGAGCTCTTGAATACAGTCGCTAATTTGGTCCGATTCACTATGAGCTCGTGTTATTTTAACTAACTGGTAGTGCGGGACCGTTTCAAACGCCTTGCTAAAGTCAAAGAAGACAGCAGCAACCTGAGTGTCGTTATGTACAGCACTATGGATCTCATGGAGCAACAGAGCGAGCTGAGTTTCGCATGACTTCTGTTTGCGGAATACATGTTGATTTTTATACAGGTAATTTCAGTTCTCAAAAAAGGCTTAGCTCTTGAGCATAGAACATATTTTATAATTCTACAACAGACTTACGTCATCAGTGTCGACATGTAATTATATGCATCTGTCTTACGGCTCTTTTTGAATCGAAAGTGACTTGCTAGTTTTTCCAGTCGCTAGGTACCTTCCATTGGTCCAGAGATATACGATGAACTGCTGCTAGAACAGGAGCAAGTTCTTTCGCATAATCGTCGTGGGATCTTATAGGTATCTCATCTGGTCGTGATTCCTTGCCACTACTGAGCGAAAATAACGTCAGGCAGTCTTTGACACACGCAAACGTTGAGAGGAAAGAACACAGTCGATTGATCACCACAAGACCTTAAATAAACCGGGAAGGATGACTGGAATTTTATTCGTTACTTCAGTCTAAATGTGAATACCTAGACAGTTACTTGTTTCTAGGTTCGGAATCTAAACATGTCGTTATTAAAATTTTTACCTATCTTCTGTCATGTGATTGATACATGTAAGGTTTATGTTTACTGATTATCTAGACCTATTCCTGGGCTTACAACTCATAGTGATTCGGCTATGATTTTATACATTCCAGCTGAAGTGATGCGTAGCACTGGAGAAACTAAACTTTTAGAAAAGTTTATTTGAACCGAGCAAAGATGAAAAATGGTTCAAATGGCTCTGAGCACTGTGGGACGTAACATCGGAGGTCATCAGCCCCTAGAACTTAGAACTACTTAAACCTAAATAACCGAACGACATCACACACATCCATGCCCAAGGCAGGATTCGAACCTGCGACCGTAGCGGTCGCGTGGTTCCAGACTGAAGCGCCTAGAACCGCTCGTCCACACCGGCCGGCAGTAAAGCTGAAATAAAGTAGACACCATAATAGAGAAAGAGTGAATAACAATATTCTTAAGTATAAATTAGGTTCGAATTAATCATTAATTACAAATATGTTAAAATTCTATTTAATGAATATAACTGCCTGACTGTAAATACCGAATATAACACAGGAAGCGTAATAAATTTTGATGGCGAAGAGGTAGTGCCACCACATCCAACGTCAATCTTGTGTCCTGGCTCAATTTGAACATGGACATTGGTGAGACATCACCGTGGCAGTCGCCTTCTGAATAGTCTACAGTAATTTTTAGCCACCTTCCCGCATTCAATGGCACTCTCATGCTCACTTCTGGAGAAAGAGTAGCTTCCCTCAAAGAATGGGTTCAGGGAACACCACTCGCATACAACATAGCCCTCATTTTACACTTAGGTGACAAAGTCATGGAATAGCAATATGCTCACATATATATGGCGGTAGTATCGCATACACAAGATTAAAAACCCCAATGCATTGTCGGAGCTCTCACTTGTACACAGGTGGTCCATATGAAAATGTCTCCGACGTCATTATGGTCGCACGACTGGAATTAACAGACTTTGAAAGCGGAATGGTGTTTAGAGTTAGACGCATAGAACATTCCATTACTGATATCGTTAGAGAATTCACTATTCCGAGTTTCACTGTGTTAAGGATGTGCTGAGGATCCTACATTTCAGGCATTACCATTCACCACAGACTACGCAGGGGCCGACGGCCTTCGCTTAACGACCGAGAGCAGCGGCGTTTACGTAGAGTTGTCAGTATTTCAGTATTAACAGACAACCAACATTGCGTGAAATAGCCTCAGAATTCATTTTGGGACGTACGACGAACGTATCCTTTAAGCAATTGTGGCGCAGTTTGGCGTTAATGGGCTCTGGCACCAGACGATCGACGCTAGTGCTTTTGCTAACGCCTAAGCGCCTCTCTTGGGCTCGTGACCATATCGATTGGACTCGAGACGGCTGGAAAACCATGACCTAGTAAGATGAGTCTCGATTTCGGTTGGTAGGAGCCGATGGTAGGCTTCGAGTGTGGCTGAGAACCCACGAAGCCATGGACCCAAGTTGTCAATAAGGTACTGTGCAAGCTGGTGGTGGTGCCATAGTCGTGTGGGCTGTGTTTACATGGAATGGATTGGCTCCTGTCAACAAACTGAACCGAACATTGACCATAAATGGTTATGTTCGACTAATTGGAGACCATTTGCAGCCATTCATGGACTTCATGTTCCCAAACATGTCACCGGGCCACAACTGTTCGCTATTGATTTGCAGAATAATGTGGACATTCGAGCGAATGACCTGGCAACCCAGATCATCCGACATTAATCCCGCCGAACACATATGGGACATAACTGACAGGTCAGTTTCTGCACAGAATCCAGCAACGCAACACTTTCGCATTTATGGACGCCAGTGGATCAATAATTCTACAGGGGACTTCCAAGGTTTTGTTGAGTACATGATATGTCGAGTTGCTGCACTACGCAGGGAAAACGAGGTCCGACACGGTATCCAATGACTTTTGGCAGCTCTGTGTAGTAGGACTGTCAATACAAATAAGGGGATGGAGTGCAGGCATGGTGCTTATCTTGCTTGCTGGTACGAACTGAAAGTAGTCTCCGTCTCTCTGAACTACGGGAAACATTAGAGACTTCGGTCCGAAGAGGCTCGTGTTATAATAGTATTATGAACGACAGTAGATAGCATCCTGAAATTGAAGAATCACTGTGAGGGTACCCTTCGTTTTCAGTTTTTTGAACGGAAGTAAGCCTAGCTACAGTCTTCACGTTTGGCACTTTTATGTAGAAGTTCTCACTATACAATATGAGGAATACGATATTAGAAACTTTGTGTATTTCTATTGTTCTGTTTACATTCGGACAACATTGGATTTTTACATTTCCAGTGAGGGAGACACCTCAGTTTCCATCTGTACTTTCCGAAACACTATTACTTGTATATAGTATATCGAATGCTAAGGTTTCTTCGTGTCGCATTTTAGGATGAAGCGTGCGAGAAATAACTGTTCTACGTATTGTTACTTCCAAATATTTGTATGACATGACTGAGTATTTTTAATTCATTAATCTCGTAGTCATGGACACTCACGAAGAGTGCAACCGTATATGTCTCAAGATTAAGAGCTAGTTGCCAGTTATTGCACCAGAGGAATACATTTTGGAAGTCTAACTACAATTTGTGTCAGGTGCAAAGTTCACATTGATGACTGCATCTTCAGCGAGGTCATCAGTCCCCTAGAACTTAGAACTATTTAAACCTAGCTAACCTAAGGACATCACACACATCCATGCCCGAGGCTGGATTTGAAACTGCGACCGTAGCAGTCGCGCGGTTCCGGACTGAAGCGCCTAGAACCGCTCGGCCACCACGGCCGGCCATCAGCGAGGTGTTTCAGATTACAGCTAGTACTATTTGCTACGTCATTAATGCATAACTGAGATATCGGAGATGGTATTTCACTGCCCTTGAGAGCTCCAGATTTTCCTGTTCCACTCGCTAATAAAATGAGGGAAAACAGCTATCTATGTGACTCCGTACGAGTACTCCTTTCTCTTGTCTTATCTTCGTGTTCCTTACGCGAAATGTATGTTGGCGGCAATAGAATCGTTCTGCACTCAGCTTCAAATGCAAGTTCTCTAAATTTTCTCATTAGTGTTCCTCGAAAAGAACGTCGCCTTTACTCCAGGGATTCCCATTTGAGTTCCCGAATCATCACCGTAATACTTACGTGCTGATCGAACTCACTGATAACAAATCCATCAGCCAGCCTCTGAAATGATTCGATGTCTGCCTTTAATCCGACCTGGTGGGGTTCCCAATCACTAGAGCAGCACTCAAGAATGGGTCTATTATTTCTTTATACGCAGTCTCCTTTGCAGATGAAGCACACTTTAACAAAATTCTCCCAACCAACCCAAGTCAACCATTCATCTTCCCTACTACCGTTCCTCCGCGTTCGTTCCATTTCATATCGTTTTGCAACGTTACGCCCAGATATTTAATAGACGTCACTGAGTCAAGCAGCACGCTACTAATGCTGTATTCGAACATTACGGGATTGCTTTTCCTGCTCATCTGCACTGACTTACATTTTCCTACATTTAGAACTAACTGTCATTCGTTACACCAATTATAAAATTTTGTCTAAATCATCTTGTATCCTTCTGCATTCACTCAGTGACTACACCTACCCGTACACCACACCATCGTCAACAAACAGCCCTAGATTGATGTTCACCCTGTCCATCAAATCATTTATGTATATAATAAATACTAGTTGTCCTATCACACTTTCATGGGGCACGCCTGACGTTACCGACGTCTCTGATGAAAACTTGCCGTCAAGGACAACGTATTCGGTTCTATTACTTAAGAAGTCTTCAAGCCAATCACGTATCTGGGAGCCATTCAGTATGCCCATGCCCTCGTTAACAGTCTGCACCAGGGCACCGTGTCAAACGCTTTTCCAAAATCTATGAATCTGCAATCTGCCTGTTGCCATTCATCCACAGCTCGAAGGATATTATTCGAGAAAAGGGCAAGTTGAGTTTCGCACGAGCGACGCCTTCTAGAACTGTGGTGATTTGTCGTTAGAACCGTTTCCGTCCCAAGGAAATTTATTACATTCTAATTCTGCCGCAAAACGATTTTAAGGATATTGGTCTGTAATTTCGCTTCTCCATTTCTTTATCCTTCTAATATATATGAGTCACTTGAGATTTATTTCCAGTCACCTGGGACTTTGCGCTGGGCGAGAGATTCGTAACAATTGCAAGTTAAGAAAAGGGTCAATGCCGTGGAGTATTCCTTGTAAAATCGAGTTATGATTCCATCTGATTCTGAACTCATTTGTTTCCAACTATTTCAGTTGGTTCTTTACGCCAAGGATGCCCATTACTATGTTGTCCATATGGGAGTTTTTGCGATGGTCAAATTACGGAGTGTCTTTACGATCCTCCTGTATGAACGATTTCCTATACGCGAAATTTAAAACTTTAGTTTTCCTTTTGCTACCTTTTATTGTCACACTAGCCTTGTCAACGAGTGACTGAAAAAAATCTTCAACCTGCTAAGCGATTTTACTTAGAACCAGGCTTTTCTGGGGTTCTGGGCAACATTTTCACTATAATGACGGTGGAAGCTGTATGCTTCGCGCATCCATCTTGTTACAGTCGCTCGAATCTCCACTAGTTTTTGCCTGTCGCCATTTTCGCGTTCTCTTCTGAACCGAGAGTGCCCATTCATTGTGTAAGTGCGATGCTAACAACTGCTAATCTGTTCCTTATAGCAAAAATAATCTCGTAGCCTTCTTGACTCGTCAATTAATTTTAGTAACATCGTCGCTATGGTGACAACATAATTACTAATCTCTGTCTTTATATTGACACCTTTGATAAGCTCAGACCTGTTTGCAGCTACAAGGACTAAAATATTTCCATTGCGTTTGGGCTGTCGAACTAGCTGCTCAAGACAGTTTTCGAAAAACGTGTTTAAAGGTACTTCGCAAGACTAGCTGTCTGTACCCCCTGCAATGAATCCATAGACTTCCCTGTCTATAGTCGTATCGTAAAGTCGCCTCAAACTAATTTTGCACGATATGTGTATTTCCGCCCTACTGAGCGTTGAAGTTCTTTGAGTAACTCCAAAACTGTACTACGCAATTGGGTGGCCGGTAAAAACATCCAACAAATAATTTGATTTCACCTAGACCCGTTTTGCGAGTACAGATATCACAGTCACACTGAAATTCCACCTCAATAGAGACAATATTTATGCCGACTGTAGTGATACCATCCCTCCTGTGGCGTCTAATCCGTCTTTCCTATATACGTTACATTACTCGCTATAAAGGTCGTCCCAAACTCTAAGGGTCAAATTGAAGCATTCTATAATGTGTCCACGGCCGATTATAATGGGACAGGGAACTAACAATGGGAAATGCGTATTTTTCGTATTATTTGGACGTGCACAGCATATACCGCATGAAAACAACGGGGCTTATAGTAACTGTTGAAAGTGACGACCGTCAGTGTCAATGCATGCATGGCAACGGCGCATGAAGTTCTGCGGCAGGCTCTCAAAGGTTCCTGGTGTCTGTTGTAGGAGTAGACAGACAGCTTGCAGCTTGACCCTAGTAAGTAGGTCTTCATCTGTTTCTACGGGCGCTTCATACATCAACATCCTGACGTAATCCCACAGAACAGAGTCCAGAGGTGTGAGAACCGGCGGTCGCCCTGTCCATGGGGCATAATCTCCCCTTCCAACCCAACGATGAGCGTACATGTACATGCTGGCCGACATTAACATGGAAGTGTTCTGGTGCACCGACGAGCTGAAACCTCGCGGATAAATAGGGGTACAGTCTCCAAGAACTGTGGCAGCGCATCTCGCAGGAACACTGAGTAACATGGACCAGTCAAACGGGGAGTCAGCAAACAAGCTACGTTGTTGTTATGTGGTGTCCGTTGTGTATTAGCGTAACACAACAAATATACATTTTCGACCATTGGTTCTCTGTCTCAATATAATCGGTTGTGAATCCATTACCACCTGTTTCAATTTGACCCAAAAGGTTTGAGACACACTATATAGTTCAGAACTTTCTACTTCGGGTTAGAGCTAGCTCTCAGTCACGAGAACAATTTGAGCGCCACAAATTTCCCAGAGCACAGCATATTCTGGAACTTCGTTACGAATACGTCTACAACTTACTCATAGAACTTTGACATTCGCATTGTCTTTACTCCGAACGCTGTTACTATGATCTCATTTTGTACCGGTACGGATTTTGAATGATGACAACTGTTATATCAGTGGACGATGCGTCAATAAATACAGACAGCTACAAAATGGTAAGACATTTGTAGGTTAATGTATGCTATATGCACGTAATAACTGAGTTATATGTAACTTGGAATGCTGTAGCTTCTCCTGTGGTGCTGAGGTATATGCAGTGATAGTAATGTTGTTAATACAAACCAGTCACCTTAAATGCTGATACTCTTGTATGAGACATTGTAACATAATTATGTCGAGTAGCGTCATTTTACTTCGATGTAATGTTCTTCATTGCACTTTTTCACACTAATGTTCATAGGTCTATAGATGCACTTGATCGGGGGCGAGCTCCGAAAACGAGCTGCTTAAACGGACGTGGCGGCCAGTCAGTGATGCGTGCAGAGAGGTATTGTGGATTTTCGTCTTCTGAATGTGTGTATGCGTGGCACCCCTCGTAACAGACAACCAGCGATGGAAGGGCGTCCACGCCCTGCAGCGAGGTGGCGGGAGATTTAAATGTGCCGTCTCTCATGTAGCTGTGAGCAGAGCGCGGCACGCCGGGTGCCGTTGACGAAGATGCCGTAGACGCCGCAACATTATTTGATTTACGTTAGTGAGGCGATGGTTGAAATCCACATTTTGACATTTGTTTAGTTATCTCTTAAAACGAACTCTTTCTCATTTGCAAGTAGATGGACACTGATTTCAGAAATACTGCAACCCTTATCTTACGAGCCAAATTTCTTGGGGTATTGAGATAGTCGTTGTGGTGGTACATTGATTAGCCAAAATATTATGATCACATCCTACCATGAGACAAAATGCTGCCTGATGGAGTTTGTTAGCACAAGACGCGGTAAGCAAAGGGTAAAAACGGATCAGAGACGAATGGGGAATCATTCGAACGAGCCACTATTCGTTATGGTGGAAAACTGCAAAATTGGTAGCCACAATGAAGGCTGTAAAGTCCTGCTACTTCCGCAGCATTGTAGAACTACAGGGGCGTGCTGAAGAACAATGCCTCTGAATATTTTACGTAAAATTCTTAAAGCTTTTTTAATAAAACATGCGTTATCAACATTCTACATCTTTATTATTCATATCTGCAAACTTATTTCTCAACATAGTTACCCTGGCGACGAACACATTTTTCCCAACGAGAGACTGGTTTGTTGATAGCGTCACTGTAAAATTATTCAAATGGCTCTCAGCACTAAGGGACTTAACATCTGAGGTCATAAGTCCCCCAGAACTTAGAACTACTTAAACCTAACTAACCTAAGGACATCACACACATCCATGCCCGGGGCAGGATTCGTACCTGCGACCGTAGCGGTAGAGTGGTTCCAGACGTCACTGTAAAATGTTTGACTTCGTCGACGGAGTCACGACCTTACCTCTGCTTCCACCGCTCCACCACTGTCCAAGTGAAGTCCTCGAAGGTGTTATTTAAGTTTTGGAAACAGATGAAAATCGGATGGGGCCAAGTCGGGACTGTATGGAGGATGATCGATGACAATGAACCCAAGGCCTCGGATTGTTGTAGCTGTCTCAGCCCTCGCGTGTGGCCTACCGTTGTCATTTTGAAAGAGAGAGGGTGGTCCATGTGTGGACGAACTCAATACTCGATTACAGCACGCTGTTTGTCATCTACTTACATAGCTGCGTTGCACACCGACATGTTCCACGCTACAGTTCGGAGCCCTCTAGCAGCAGAGTGTTGCAAGTGTGCAGACATGAATAATGAAGACGTAAAATGTTAATAATGTTTGTTTCCAAAAGCCTAAAGGCTTTCCACATAAATAAATCGGGGGCGTTACTTTTCAGCATGTCCTTGTATAAGCATATTACCGGCCCTATTCTACGTTTTCGATAATGTGTTACGTCAAGAGGCTGCAGCGTCACGCCACTTCATATATATGGAATACTGCCCAAGGAGCAGTTGAGGTTCCTCATCGGTTATTCAACGGACCGTCAGCTTCTGCGATTAATGGAGGAGGCCTTGAGTATTACGCAGCGGTGCTCCTTGATGTTTCCGAAGCGTTAGACAGTGTGTGACGTGATGGCGTCTTGTTCAAGTTACAATGAGAATGGCGTGCCAGCGTCAGATTCCCGCCTCATCCGCTTCTAACCTGACGACGGCACCTTCCATAAGCAAGCTGAAGATGAAATGTTCGCAGTTATATGACACTTAGTGATCATATTTTGATTCATATGCACAGCTAACCTGCCTGTGTGCTGACAAGCACAAAGATTTCCATATCTACTGTCTTATCAACATACACTGTCCCTTATATATCTCCTCGACGTTAACGGTCTTGTCTGAATAACATGGCAGAAACACCTGTTCCCATCAGAGCAAAATCCTTTCTGTACCAGTCCATCCTTCAGCGACTGTCTCGAAGTCCTTCTCAGTAGAAGGAAACCGACCATGGAATAACATCCATCATTACATTATAGAACTGAATAACATATCCAGCTTCAGAGACGATTAATGACATATCTACTGAAGCAACAATAATGACTACCATTGTCCGTGTACGCACTCGTTACTCTTGCACATTCCTGTTTCCTAATAGAACTTCTTCATTTCCCAGTATTCTTAGCTGGTGCTGTCTTCTTGCACTTCCTACCCCAGAACTCGATATATCAGATAACATCTGTTTTGTACACCTATAAATTCCTTTCATGTCTGCCACTATCACTATTTTCATGATTATTATTATTATTAATGAGAGCAGCAGCAGTAGTAGAAGTGCTGCCAGTATTAGATGTAGTAGTTCATAATCAGTACTGTTTGCTCACATTGTCTCTAAATACACTCAAATCATTTTAATAGTAATTGTCATATTAAAATTGTTAATTATTAGCTAGCTTTAATGTAAAAAAGGTTCTGTGTGTGGGAAACCCTGGTCCGATCAGATCACGTTAAATAAATAAATAAACAAAAATTAGTGTTAGCGTGCCACAGGGCTCGGTCTTAGGACCAATCTTGTACACGCTACACACCGCTGACGCACCAAAGACAGACCGCGTGCGGCTCACGGTATACTCTGATGAAACAGCGATGTACCATCAATGCCACCAGTCTTCACCGTAGAAAGCCGCTCGCCTCCGACAGCCTGCACACCTGGGTTAAGTGCCACTTCAACTTAAATGATACCAATGCAGTTCTTTGTAGTTTCTCGCTTCGCCATCCTTGCAGCACTGCCACCCATCAACATCGCAGAGAGTCCTCTTCCGGAGAGTGACACGGTTCGATATCTTGACGTCACGGTAGACGGCGTCAGCACACACGACACGTCAGGAACAAAGACAATGGCCGGCTCAGAGAGTCGTACCCATCTCTGGGTCTATTTTCCACCGCAGCTTTGTATCGCATTCTACAGAGCGCCGCTCCGCTTTGCATGCGGTCAAGCCGCCGAAACGCAAGTACTGACGCCACAAAGAGTGCAGAACCGCATACTGCGGTTTGCTCTGCATCTACCAAGGACATTTACGACAACTCAGCTGCATGAAATGGCTGAGGTCACACGTCTGAGGAACCACTTTTGAGAGGCAGCAAACATCGTCTAAGAGAGAACGCGGTGGTAGCACAACAAGAACACTCAGCCGCTAGGCCTAAAAAATTCAGCGTAGCTTTGTAACGGGACATCCTCCTCCAGTATTACTTTTTCACAACAGTAGTTGTCCATACAAGAATTATTTTTCGAATTTTTCACAAGTCAGTATTATCTCAGTTGGTTTTCTGAAAACCTTCATATAATTTTATATACAGCATGTAACATTTCAATCTACAATTTATAAAAAGGAATTACTTTATAAAATATTTCCGTTACGATATTATAATCAGTAAGTACTAGTTCTGAATATTTAAAATTATTTTTTTAGAAACATTTGAAATTACGAATTATTGACACATTTAAAATTTCTATTAATTACGCAATCCAGTACTGTTTGCTCTGTTTATTTCTAGAGTCACTTATCAGATAATAATCGCAACTAACACTGTCGCGAAAACTAGTAGAAATTCATTTGTCAAGAAAAACTGTAAACCCTTTGGAATATTGTTATTTCCGCAGAGTGTGGGAGTCGTAAGCTTGCCACTGATGTGATCGGACGTATTTTTGTATTCTTTGCGAACAATGTAATTTCGGCTTTTTTAATGTGAAAAATCAAAATACTGTATGATATACTAAAATGTGAGAAAATATATTTACGCAGAAAACGCTGCAACAATAATTTTCAAATTTACTTAGTTCAAACCAACCGTGAGGACATGCGAGATTTTCAGCTTCAAGAATCAGACCTCTTGACATGAACTGGAGCCATCTCGAGATGACAAACTAAGGAAACTTCAAGTTTATTGTAATCCTCGCTCTCCTCAGTTCATCATAAAAGACTTTGATTATTAATTACTTGGACTGGACATCGTTTAACGTGGGCAGTAGACGGAATCAGGAAGGAGGACGGAGATTACAGCGTTGATAAAAGGTGGTCGCAATAGGTAGTTCTTAGACATCTACTGACTCAAGGCAGATTATATATGAAAGAAGTGAATCATAGTTGATAATACAAAGAAAAAATCAACAAAGAATACGAGAAAAACATTTACAGTTTGCGAGCTACAAAGATAACGGATGATTTACACACAATTCCGTGAATATAAGTCGCACTGTTAATTATTCTTGCGACGATAAAGGCCAAACATCGGAAATCCCCACACGTCAGCGACTCTGACAAGGGACCGATCGTTGTAGTATCACAACTGGGTTTGAGTACTAAGGAAACAGCGTAGATCGTTGGCAGTTCGCGTGCTACTCTCATGAGCATCTATGCAAACTGGTTGAAAGGTGGTGAAACCATGAGTAGGCGATAAGTCGTTGGACGTCCACGGCTGTTCACAGAACGTGGAGGGCGGGCACTTGCCTACTTTGTAGAGAGGGATAGACGGCGATCTGGCGATGCTGATTAAGGCACAAATATTCCGTAGCACACACTGTTGAACATGGTACCCCGCAGATGACGGCCCCTGCGTGTTGACATGTTGACCCAACCACATCATCAATCGCGACTGCAGTGGGATGCAGTGGGAACGGGATCATCGAGACTTAAATATGAAAATATGTCGCCTGATCGGATGAATCACATTTCTTGTAACCCCAGGACGATGGTCCAGTCTGTATAAAGTGTCATACAGGTGAACGGCTGTTCGAAACAGTCGCTGGCTAATGGGGGCAGTGGTATGCTATGCACGATATTCACATGACATTCTGAAGAATACTCAGTATTGTAGGATACTCAATATAATGTCGTTTATTGAAACTGATCTACACTTCTCGAACAATTACTATATACACACAAAGTTAAACAAATAACACATAGACGACCATTCATCAAGAGCGTCGGTGAGGTCCGTCGAAGCTGGTCCTAGCTCGGCGAGGAACTGGCTGTACTGCTGCTGCGCTGGCCTTATAATGCCGGCGGAGGCCGGCGGAGTACTCCAACTTCCCTGTGTCTGTGAGGCGACCTCTGCAGTAAAAGGTTCGCATTAGTCTCTAGCAAGTTCTGTTTGTTTTGAAGAATTGTTTTCCTCTTGGTTGCGCCTGCAAGTGCAAGTGTATGTAATATGGTACACAGCGGTGTCTTGAGTGTAGTCTGCCTGTCTGAGTTAACGATGAAAACGAAGGGAACTAACTTTTCGACTTACCTGGCAGCTTCAAAGACATTTAGATCAAAACGTCTTACATATTCGCGCTCTTTTACGAGTTAAACCTACTTCTCCAGCGGAGTGAGCTCTCTCAGCTGCGAGATGTTGGTACACCTGCATCTTGCAATTTGTAGACTAAAGTCGCTGATCTTGTGTCAAAATCCAGAAGATTCGGCAGCCATAGTAAACAATATGTAATATTATATGGCTAAAGAGCATATACGTCGTAGTTGTTCTGGTCTCCAGTCAGAACATTGGTTTGATATAGCTCTCCATGCCACTCTATCCCATGCAAACCTCTTCATCTTTACATAACTATTGCAACCTACATCCGACTGAGTCTGCTTCCTGTATACATCTCTTGATCTTAGTCTACGTTTTTTGCACCCCACAATTCTCTCCCATATTAAATTGGTGCTCTCTTGATGTCTCAGAATGTGTACTGTCAACTGATCCATTCTTTTGGTTAAGTTGTTCGACAAATTTCTTGTCTCACCAATTCTATTCAGGACTTTCTCATTAGTTACATGACCCAACTACTCTTAAGCCTTCTTCTGAAGTACCACACTTTGAAAGCTTCTATTTCGTTTTTATCTAAACTGTTTGTCACCCATGAGTCGCCGGCCGAAGTGGCCGAGCGGTTCTAGGCGTTACAGTCTGGAACCGCGCGACCGTTACGGTCGCAGGTTCGAATCCTGCCTCGGGCATGGATGTGTGTGGTGTCCTTAGGTTAGTTAGGTTTAAGTAGTTCTAAGTTATAGGGGACTGATGACCTCAGAAGTTAAGTCCCATAGTGCTCAGAGCCATTTGAACCATTTTGTACCCATGCGTCACTTCCATTCATGGCTGCACTCCAGGCAAATGCCTTCAGAAACGGCTTCCTAACACTTAAATCTATATTCGATGTTAACAAATTTTTCTTCTTGAGAAACACTGCCAATGTCAATCAACGTTTTATATTTTGTCTACTTCAACCATCATCAGTTATTTTATTGCCAAGATGGCAAAACGCATCTTCCATTTTAAGTGTCTGGTTTCCTGATATGATTCCCTTAGCGTCACCTGATTTAATTCGACTACATTCCATTACCCTTGTTTTGCTTTTGTTGATGTTCATCTGATATCATCCCTTCAAGACACTGTCCATTCCCTTCAAATGCTCTTCCAAGCCCTTGGCTGTCTCTGACAGAATTACTATGTCATCGGCAAACCTCAAAGTTGTTATTTCTTTTCCAAGAACTTAAATTCCTACTACAAATTTTCTTTGGTTGCTTTTACTGCTTGCACAATATACATATTGAATAACATCGTGGATAGGTCACAACCCTGTCCCCTTTCAGCCACTGCCTCCCTTTCATGCCCCTCGACTCTTACCACAGCCGTCTGGTTTCTGTACAAGTTGTAAACAGTCGTTCGCTAGCTGTGTTTTATCTCTGCTACCTTCAGAAATTCAAAGAGAGTGCTCCAGTCAACATTGTCAAAAGCTTTCTTTAAGTTTACAAATTCTATAAATGTAAGTTTGCCTATCCTTAACCTGTGAGATTTGAAACTTCCCCGGCGTACGTATTGTTCCATAAAATTTTTGGAGAACTGTCGGATGTCTCCAACTTGCTGCCACGATATTTCATCGAAATGTCTTCTGGCCATCTTCAAGTGAATACTGACAGGAAAGGCGTAGAGCTCATGTATTTAAAACCCTACCAGCACATGCTTGGTACGTCCAGTTGGCGTTGCGCATGCGGTGTTTGTCCGCAAGTCTGCGCGCTGCTTCGTGAACCCTCCGTGTTGAAAGCTGGCTTCATCGATATCAAATCGATTGTCATCGAATGGCAAACGCCGCCGCCTACGAAGAGCACGAAATTTTTCCATGACGCGATTCCATGCAGAATTTGGCTTGAAACCGCCGTTTAGATTAATAAGGGACCTACATAGTCGTATTTGCACTGATTCATTGATGCCGGAGCTCCAAAAGTTTGATGTATGGGCCACAATTTTCGTTTGTTCGTGTTACATCAAGCGATGAAACACGAATCAGACGCACCAAATAAAGTTCATCGAGAGCCTTGACGTATGTTGACGAGAGCCGCACCACCTAAGAGTAACATCTCGCCTACGGAAGAGCAGCCGATTAGACATGGAAACGGTAGTACTCAAGTCGGATGAACGTAATGCTACTGTTCTCATGCTACGGGAGGACTACATCAACAAGATTTATGTTTCAGTGATTGACTCAGAGTATCGCAAAGTCGATAAGGGTCCTAACAATCGAGTGATGCGAAAAACAGCACAACTTCTATGTAACAGCTCTCTAGAAGGTCATTAAGAGACTGAGACCAAATAGTTCATTTCCACCTAGGCTGTATGGACTTCCCAAGGTCTACAAAGAAGTTGTGCGTTTACGTCGTATAGTAGGCAATATTGGAGCAGTCACTTACGATTTGGCGAAATACTTGGCGTCTTTCCTGAAACCCGTTGTAGGCAAGTGTCGAAATCATATCAGAAATTCTAGTGGTTTTATCAACAGACTTCAGTCACTTAAGCTGGAAAGCAATGATTTGTTGGTCAGTTTCGGTGTCGTTTCGTTTTTTACAAATGTGTCTCTGGTGCACTGATTTCACCTAATCGGCCATAGGTTTAGGGTTGTCATTACAGCTTTGTGCCAGCACACTCTCTTCTCGACGTACTTTCTATTTAACAACGAGTTTTTTGAACACTCGGACGATGACGCCAGGGGGATCCCTTTATCTCCCCTGTGGCCAATCTTTTTATGGAAGATTCCCCCACTCGGCGCAGCTATTTTAAAACGAACAGTATTTTCGTGGTACGTGGATGACACTTTTATAGTTGGGCCTTATTATCTGGACAGTCTCCGAGAGTTTCTGCAACATCTCAACTCCATACATGAAAACGTAAAATTTACTATGGAGAAGGGGAAAGATGGTCGCTTGACGTTTTTAGACTTCTTTGTGCGACGGGACAGCGATGGCTCACTTGCGCTTTCAGTGTTTCGAAAGCCCACTCATACGGACCTGTATCTGCAAGCTACTAGTTGCCACCATCCGCCACAAACGATCGTCGTTCTATAGACCTTAATCCACCGATCTCATACCATTTCAGACGCCGATAATCTGCAAACAGAACTGAACCACCTGCAGACTGTGCCTCAGAACAGTGGATATTCGTCCCAGAAGGTACAGAGAGCGCTACAGACGTACAAACGACAAGACATACAAGTGGATGATGCCTTCCGAACGGCTCCTTATTTACCATATGTTGGAAAATAGGCAGAATAATAAGAAGACATGAAGTTAAAGCAGTTTTTCGTCCTCCTTTTAAAATTTCGGCGCTGTTGAGATCTGTTAAAAACAATTTAAACTTGCGCAAGGCATGTGTTTACAGAATTCCGTGCGAATGTGGCAAATCTTACATAGGTCAAACGACGGACACGGTGCAGGAACGCATCTCAGAACATAAATGGCATAGTCGCCTCCTCCAAGCCAATGTCAGCTATCGTTGAACATCATATTTCCGTTGATCATTTGATGAAATACGACCAAACGAAAATTATGGTCCATACGTCAAACTTCTGGAGCTCTGTCATCAATGAATCAGTGCAAATACGGCTTTGTGAGTCCCATATTAATCGAGACGGCAGTTTCAAGTTAAATTCTGCATGCAAACCTGTCTTAGAAAAACTTCGCGCTCTGTGTAGCCGGCTGTGTTTCCCATGCAATGACAATCGATCTGGCATCGATGAAGCCAGCTTTCACCACGGAGGGCGTGCGACGCAGTGCACAGACTGCGAAATGCCAACGGGACACACCACACATGTGCCGGAGCGGTGTTAACTACGTGAGCTCAGTGCCTTTCTTGTCAGTATTCACGGAAGATGGCCGGAAGACTCTGCACCGACATAACGTGGCAGCAAGTTGCAGACATCGGATAGTTCTTCCGAAAGTTTACAGAGCATTTTCTTAACCTACATTCTAAGAGAATTCGTAGGATCAGTATTGCCTCACATGTACTTACATTTCTCCGGAATTCAAACTGACCTTCCCCGAGGACGGCTTCTACCAGTTTTTGGATACTTCTGTGAAGAATTCATGTCAGTATTTTACAACAAAGACTCATTAAACTGATAGTTCGGCAGTTTTTACACTTATCAGCAACTGCTTTCTTTGCAATTGGAATTACTACATCCTTCTTGAAGTCTGAAGGTACTTCGCCTGTCTAATACATTTGCACACCAGACTGAAGAGTTTTGACATGGCTGGCTCTCCTAAGGCTATCAGTAGATCTGACGGAATACTGTCTACTCCCGGGTCCTTGTTTCGACTTAGATCTTTCAGAGCTCTGACAATTTTTTTTCGCAGTATCATATCTTCCATGTCATCTTCATCTACATTCTCTTCCCTTTCTATAATTTTCAATTTCATCTCCCTTGTATAGACCCTGTATATACTCTTTCCAACTTTCATCTTTCCCTCCTTTGCTTAGGACTTTTTTACTATCTGAGGTCTGATGTTCATACAGCCAATCCCTTTTCCCCAAAGGCCTCTTTAATTTCCCCTGTGACGTGTGCTTCAAAATCCTTGCATTTGTCATCTAGCCATTCCTCCTTAGCAATTTTGCACTTCCTGTCAATCTAATTTCCTTACGTTTGTCTTCCCTTTCACCTGCCTCATTTGCTCCATTTTTAAATTTTCTCTTTTCATCAACTGAATTCAATATCTCTTGTGACATCCAAGGACTTCTGCTAGGCCTTGCCTTTTTACAATTTGATCCTCCGCCCTCTAAAATTGTCAGCTACCTCTGGTTCTTTCAACTTATCCGGATCCCATCTCCTTAATTTCCTACCTTTTTCCAATTTCTTCAGTTTTAATCTACTGCTCATAACCAATAAATTGTGTTCAGAGTCCGTATCTGCCCCTGAAAATGTCTTACAGTTTATAATGTGGTTTCTAAATCTCTGTCTAACAATTATATAGTCAATCCGAAACCTTTCGGTGTCTCCATGTCTCTTCCAAGTATTCAGCCTTCTTTTATGACTCTTAAACCAAGTGTTAGCGATGATTAAATTGTGCTCTGTACATTCTAAGAGAATTTTTGAACACTCGGACGATGACGCCAGGGGGATCCCTTTATCTCCCCTGTGGCCAATCTTTTTATGGAAGATTCCCCCACTCGGCGCAGCTATTTTAAAACGAACAGTATTTTCGTGGTACGTGGATGACACTTTTATAGTTGGGCCTTATTATCTGGACAGTCTCCGAGAGTTTCTGCAACATCTCAACTCCATACATGAAAACGTAAAATTTACTATGGAGAAGGGGAAAGATGGTCGCTTGACGTTTTTAGACTTCTTTGTGCGACGGGACAGCGATGGCTCACTTGCGCTTTCAGTGTTTCGAAAGCCCACTCATACGGACCTGTATCTGCAAGCTACTAGTTGCCACCATCCGCCACAAACGATCGTCGTTCTATAGACCTTAATCCACCGATCTCATACCATTTCAGACGCCGATAATCTGCAAACAGAACTGAACCACCTGCAGACTGTGCCTCAGAACAGTGGATATTCGTCCCAGAAGGTACAGAGAGCGCTACAGACGTACAAACGACAAGACATACAAGTGGATGATGCCTTCCGAACGGCTCCTTATTTACCATATGTTGGAAAATAGGCAGAATAATAAGAAGACATGAAGTTAAAGCAGTTTTTCGTCCTCCTTTTAAAATTTCGGCGCTGTTGAGATCTGTTAAAAACAATTTAAACTTGCGCAAGGCATGTGTTTACAGAATTCCGTGCGAATGTGGCAAATCTTACATAGGTCAAACGACGGACACGGTGCAGGAACGCATCTCAGAACATAAATGGCATAGTCGCCTCCTCCAAGCCAATGTCAGCTATCGTTGAACATCATATTTCCGTTGATCATTTGATGAAATACGACCAAACGAAAATTATGGTCCATACGTCAAACTTCTGGAGCTCTGTCATCAATGAATCAGTGCAAATACGGCTTTGTGAGTCCCATATTAATCGAGACGGCAGTTTCAAGTTAAATTCTGCATGCAAACCTGTCTTAGAAAAACTTCGCGCTCTGTGTAGCCGGCTGTGTTTCCCATGCAATGACAATCGATCTGACATCGATGAAGCCAGCTTTCACCACGGAGGGCGTGCGACGCAGTGCACAGACTGCGAAATGCCAACGGGACACACCACACATGTGCCGGAGCGGTGTTAACTACGTGAGCTCAGTGCCTTTCTTGTCAGTATTCACGGAAGATGGCCGGAAGACTCTGCACCGACATAACGTGGCAGCAAGTTGCAGACATCGGATAGTTCTTCCGAAAGTTTACAGAGCATTTTCTTAACCTACATTCTAAGAGAATTCGTAGGATCAGTATTGCCTCACATGTACTTACATTTCTCCGGAATTCAAACTGACCTTCCCCGAGGACGGCTTCTACCAGTTTTTGGATACTTCTGTGAAGAATTCATGTCAGTATTTTACAACAAAGACTCATTAAACTGATAGTTCGGCAGTTTTTACACTTATCAGCAACTGCTTTCTTTGCAATTGGAATTACTACATCCTTCTTGAAGTCTGAAGGTACTTCGCCTGTCTAATACATTTGCACACCAGACTGAAGAGTTTTGACATGGCTGGCTCTCCTAAGGCTATCAGTAGATCTGACGGAATACTGTCTACTCCCGGGTCCTTGTTTCGACTTAGATCTTTCAGAGCTCTGACAATTTTTTTTCGCAGTATCATATCTTCCATGTCATCTTCATCTACATTCTCTTCCCTTTCTATAATTTTCAATTTCATCTCCCTTGTATAGACCCTGTATATACTCTTTCCAACTTTCATCTTTCCCTCCTTTGCTTAGGACTTTTTTACTATCTGAGGTCTGATGTTCATACAGCCAATCCCTTTTCCCCAAAGGCCTCTTTAATTTCCCCTGTGACGTGTGCTTCAAAATCCTTGCATTTGTCATCTAGCCATTCCTCCTTAGCAATTTTGCACTTCCTGTCAATCTAATTTCCTTACGTTTGTCTTCCCTTTCACCTGCCTCATTTGCTCCATTTTTAAATTTTCTCTTTTCATCAACTGAATTCAATATCTCTTGTGACATCCAAGGACTTCTGCTAGGCCTTGCCTTTTTACAATTTGATCCTCCGCCCTCTAAAATTGTCAGCTACCTCTGGTTCTTTCAACTTATCCGGATCCCATCTCCTTAATTTCCTACCTTTTTCCAATTTCTTCAGTTTTAATCTACTGCTCATAACCAATAAATTGTGTTCAGAGTCCGTATCTGCCCCTGAAAATGTCTTACAGTTTATAATGTGGTTTCTAAATCTCTGTCTAACAATTATATAGTCAATCTGAAACCTTTCGGTGTCTCCATGTCTCTTCCAAGTATTCAGCCTTCTTTTATGACTCTTAAACCAAGTGTTAGCGATGATTAAATTGTGCTCTGTACAAAATTCTACCAGGCGGCTTCCTCTTTCATTCATTTTGGTTCAAATGGTTCAAATGGCTCTGAGCACTATGGGACTTAACATCCATGGTCATCAGTCCCCTAGAACTTAGAACTACTTAAACCTAACTAACCTAAGGACATCACACAACACCCAGCCATCACGAGGCAGAGGAAATCCCTGACCCCGCCGGGAATCGAACCCGGGAACCCGGGCGTGGGAAGCGAGAACGCTACCGCACGACCACGAGATGCGGGCTTTTCATTCATTTTCCCGAGTCCACATTCACCGACTATTTTTCCTTCTCTTCCTTTTCCTACCGTCAAATACCAGTCCCCAATCACAATTAAATTTTCGTCTCCTTTAACCATTCGAATAATATACACTCCTGGAAATGGAAAAAAGAACACATTGACACCGGTGTGTCAGACCCACCATACTTGCTCCGGACACTGCGAGAGGGCTGTACAAGCAATGATCACACGCACGGCACAGCGGACACACCAGGAACCGCGGTGTTGGCCGTCGAATGGCGCTAGCTGCGCAGCATTTGTGCACCGCCGCCGTCAGTGTCAGCCAGTTTGCCGTGGCATACGGAGCTCCATCGCAGTCTTTAACACTGGTAGCATGCCGCGACAGCGTGGACGTGAACCGTATGTGCAGTTGACGGACTTTGAGCGAGGGCGTATAGTGGGCATGCGGGAGGCCGGGTGGACGTACCGCCGAATTGCTCAACACGTGGGGCGTGAGGTCTCCACAGTACATCGATGTTGTCGCCAGTGGTCGGCGGAAGGTGCACGTGCCCGTCGACCTGGGACCGGACCGCAGCGACGCACGGATGCACGCCAAGACCGTAGGATCCTACGCAGTGCCGTAGGGGACCGCACCGCCACTTCCCAGCAAATTAGGGACACTGTTGCTCCTGGGGTATCGGCGAGGACCATTCGCAACCGTCTCCATGAAGCTGGGCTACGGTCCCGCACACCGTTAGGCCGTCTTCCGCTCACGCTCCAACATCGTGCAGCCCGCCTCCAGTGGTGTCGCGACAGGCGTGAATGGAGGGACGAATGGAGACGTGTCGTCTTCAGCGATGAGAGTCGCTTCTGCCTTGGTGCCAATGATGGTCGTATGCGTGTTTGGCGCCGTGCAGGTGAGCGCCACAATCAGGACTGCATACGACCGAGGCACACAGGGCCAACACCCGGCATCATGGTGTGGGGAGCGATCTCCTACACTGGCCGTACACCACTGGTGATCGTCGAGGGGACACTGAATAGTGCACGGTACATCCAAACCGTCATCGAACCCATCGTTCTACCATTCCTAGACCGGCAAGGGAACTTGCTGTTCCAACAGGACAATACACGTCCGCATGTATCCCGTGCCACCCAACGTGCTCTAGAAGGTGTAAGTCAACTACCCTGGCCAGCAAGATCTCCGGATCTGTCCCCCATTGAGCATGTTTGGGACTGGATGAAGCGTCGTCTCACGCGGTCTGCACGTCCAGCACGAACGCTGGTCCAACTGAGGCGCCAGGTGGAAATGGCATGGCAAGCCGTTCCACAGGACTACATCCAGCATCTCTACGATCGTCTCCATGGGAGAATAGCAGCCTGCATTGCTGCGAAAGGTGGATATACACTGCACTAGTGCCGACATTGTGCATGCTCTGTTGCCTGTGTCTATGTGCCTGTGGTTCTGTCAGTGTGATCATGTGATGTATCTGACCCCAGGAATGTGTCAATAAAGTTTCCCCTTCCTGGGACAATGAATTCACGGTGTTATTATTTCAATTTCCAGGAGTGTATCTTATCATAATTTTTTCAATCTCTTCATCATTTACGGAGGTAGTTGGCATATATATTTGTACTTCTGTGGTTGGTGTGGCTTCGTGTCTATCTTGGCTACGATAATGCGTTCACTATGCCGTTCATGGCAGCTTACACGCATTCCTATTTTCTAATACATTATTAAACCTACTCCTGCATTATCCCCTTCTGACTTTGTAGCTATAACCCTGTATTCACCTGTCCAGAAGTCCTGTTCCTCCTGTCACCGAACTTCGCTAAGTCCCACTATATCTTACTTCAACCTATCTATTTTCCTTTCTAAATTTTCTGACTCACCTGGCCTATTAAAGGATCTAACATTCCACGCTCCGATCCATAAAATGTCAACTTTGTTTTTCGTGATGACGACTATCTTCTGAGTAGCCCCACCTCCGGAATATTTTATCCAAGAGGACGTCATCATCATTTAAGTATGCAATAGAGCTGCATATCCTTGGGCAAAATTTCAGCTATAGTTTCCCCTTGCTCAACCTTTGGCACTATCATCACAGCAAGGCCGTTTTGGTTAATGTTACAAGGCCAGATCAGTCAATCATCCAGACTGTTGCCCCTGCAACTACTGCAGAGGCTGCTGCCCCTATTCAGGAAACACTCGTTTGTCTGGCCTCTCAATAGACATACGTTGTGGTTGTACATACGGTACGACTATCAGAATCGCTGAGTCACTCATGGCAAGATCAGTGGTTCATGGAGGGGGCGTCCATGTAATAGTTGAAAAAGTATTTCTGGTGGGATAAAGTTTCTGGGGATGGTATTATTCCTGGTGGGACGCTAAAATAATGTTTTGAGTTCTGGGTGTGAGGGGGGAGGCTGATTTTTTTCCCGAGTCACGAACACACCCCCTATTACACGTATGGTGAGGAGAATATGAACAAATAAACACAAATTCATTTACATCTAGTGGGTGGGTTGCATCTACAATAGGAACTACCAGAGATTTGGGAGACATCTATAATAGGAAGTATCCCAGATGGGGATGCATGCATTCTAAACTTTAATGCCACATTGTGTCATACTGCACGACATAACAAGTGTCTCGTAGGATGATATGGTCTCACATGTCATGTTGTACAATATGACGTCATATGTCATGTTACTTTACTTCACACATATTGCATGACATGGGTACTAATTCTGACATGTAAAAAAGCGTGAATATGCTAAGGTATTTTGATTTAAATGTCTTTGAAGCCGCCTGACAAGTCTAAAAGGTAGTTCCCTTCTAACTCCGACCACTATATATTCGTCTTTTTGTGCTATGGTAGGAGCATTTTTCATTCTGTAATTGATATGACTACATGCTGGCCATTTACAGGGTGCATAGGCCCGTGCCGTCACAGAGTTAACATCTTTAATATTTCTGTGAAAGAAACATTCAACGAAGTGTATAAGCAGACCGGAATTAAAAATCGACTTCTGCGACTGTATCTTGTGACGAACGCTTAGATTCGATCCCTAAACTTTGGAGGCATTAAGATATGATTTCAGTTAATACAGTCATATTTATATATTAAAAGGTCAGCAAAAACCACGAAACAACTCGAAGCGTAGCGATAATATGTGCATTAGAACGGTATCCTGGTAACATGACATGGACCATGGGCAAAACTTAGATTATTATTGCTTCCCTCCATAGATGGTATGCATAACGTCAACACGGAATGTGAAGCTGTTACATGGCAAAAGGGGATACAGGCCTACATCTGCTTCTTGTAATGTGGATCAGGCCGTCAAGCATGACTTTCCCACGCATATTCAGCAAACACTCTAGATCAATAAACTCCTTATATTGCAGTAATCTGCCAGTAATCTGCGAGTCCACGGTGGTCGAGGAACTATCAGATGATCCAGATCCGAAACACCTAGAGTTCTGTGGAAAGGCCAGGTGTTATGCTGGGTCTGGACAGTTGAATATCGACTGTGGCGTCATTTCATGGCTGTGAACAAAATTCAAGGAGGGAAGAAGCATTCAGTGACAGTACTGACACGTGATACAACGCAGTGCGAGATTAAGGCAATGATCATAGCGCTGCGTTGTATCACGTGTCAATACTGTCACTGATTGCTTCTTCCCTCCTTGAATTTTGTTCACAGCCATGAAATGACGCCACAATCGATATTCAACTGTCAGTCCATCCAGTCTTCATTCTACCAATCGTACGACCACACAATGTGTCCTTCAGATGTATTTGCTTGCTGTACATTACTGCTTCTCTACGACTCGAGTACTCTGCACCAAAAGGACTCAACATACAGCCAGAACTAGTACATCCAACACTATAACAGGATGCATTTTAGCGACCCTTATCCTTTTTATGTCTTCAGCACTGAGTACACATGAGTCCTCGGATGATGCTGTTGATTGTAGTTATCTTTTTAATTATCTCTTGAACATTACATTCCACTGAAACTTAGGGTATACGAATTTCATTATTAACACTTTCTAAGTATCATTCAAGTCCTTACATGAACTTCTCTCACTTCCTCAAATGTACAACTGTCAAATCTTCAAATTTGAGCGGCAGACACATATTCAGTCCCTCTCTTTTAATCAAACTCCATATTTCACATACATTTAGGCAACCATATGGCGAAACGAATCTTTTCAACATACCGAATGGATCCCTCCAGACATACATGCTGAGTGCAAATGATCTTCCTTCCCTCCTTTGCCGCCACATCCCTAATAGATACCATTATTCGACACAGGCTCAACCTGCTAATATTTATCACAACCCTCCTCTTTAGCCCCTGTTTTGAACTGCCACGGTAAGCTGAAGGCTTTACAATAGAAATAACACGACACTGTTTCAGGTGGTAATGTTCCTCTACTCCTCTTATCAGAACCGAACAAATGTATTATATACTGAGATGGCAAAAGTCATGGGACAGCGATATGCGTGTATACAGAAGGTGGTAATATGGCGTGCACAAGGTATAAAAGAGCAGTACATTGGAGGAGCTGTCATGTGTACTGAGGTGATTCGTTTGAAATGTTTTCTCTCGTCATTATGGCGGCACTACAGGATTTGACAGACTTTGAACGCGGAATGGAAGTTGGAGGCAGACGTCTGGGGCATTCTATTTCGGGCATGGTTAGATAATTCAGTATTCCGCGAGTATGCCGGAAATACCAAATTTCAGGCATTACCTCTCACTACTGAAAACGCAGAGGCCGACGGCCTTTACTTAACGACCGAGAGCAGTGGAGCTAGCGTAGGATTATCAGTGATAACTGACGAGCAGCACCGCGTAAAAGAACCGCAGAGAGCAATGTGGGGCGCACGACCAAAATATCTGTTAGGGCAATGCGATGAAATTTTGCGTTGATGGGCTATGGCAGCAGACGACCGACGCGAGTGCCTTTGCTAATAGCACATCGCCCGCAGCGCGTCTCTTGGGCTCGCGACCGTAATGGTTGGATGATAGACGACTGGAAAACAGTGGCCTGGTCAGATGGGTCCCGGATTCACTTGGTAAGAGTTGACAAAAGGGTTTGAGTGTGGCTCAGACTCCGCGAAGCCATGGACCCAAGCTGTCAACAAGGCATGCGCAAGATGGTGGTGGCTCCATAATGGTTTGGGCTGTGTTTGCATGGAAGGGAGTGGGTTCTCTGGTCCAGTGAACCAATCACTGACTTGAAATGGTTATTTTCTGATACTTGGAGACCATTTGCAACCATTTATGGACTTCATGTTCCCAAACAGTGATGGAGTTCTAATGGATGATAATGCGCCACGACACAGGACCAAATTTGTTTGTGATTCGTTTGAGGAACATTCTAGACAGATTGAGCGAATGGTTTGGCCACGCAGATATAACGACATGAGTCACATCGAACAGTCATGGAACATAACTGAGAGATGAGTTCGTGTATAAAACCTTGCGCTGACAACACTTTCGCACAAATGAACGTCTATAGAGCCAGTATTTCTGCGGGGGACTTCCAACGATTTAAGTCCATGCCACGACGAGTTGCTACACTACGCCAGGTGGAAGGAAATCCGATGCGATATTAGGAGGTATCCAGTTACTTTTTTCTCCTCAATGTAGACAGTGTGGCTGTCACGCTCCAGCCCTGTGCCCTACAGGAATTGGTGTGTTCTATGAGGAATTCCAAGATACAACCATTACACAGGAACCATACAGTATTAACAGGTTCCTTTTAACCACCAGCTGGCTTCTTTTCAACTCCTTGAACACTCAGCCGAGAAAAGAAATTGGAGATTACGTTTCAAATACGTGAAGCTCAGGAGCCACACCAATATAAAATACTTCAGTTTGTATGAACACAATATAATTTATTCCCTTCTGAAGAAAACTTTGCATGCCCTTTTTTTCGACCAGTCTTCAGATAGCTATTAGCTCTGATCTAACACAACTCTACCGCTTTATAGTAGTATTTAATTAGGACAAACTAACATACACTCGTCTTCGAAAGTAAGAACTGCCGAACAACTATCACTACGCAAAGTTGTCGTCTTGGATACATGCGCGCCCGGACTATGTGATCACGACCGCTCTATGAAATTCCAAACTACTGCTAACATCTGCGGCTTGGTTCCCTCAGAGCTATATCCTCTCTTTATGGGTTTCCATGACCGATTCTCTGACCTTACAAATTGACCTTTGACATTTGATGCCTCGCTGCAAAGATGAGGCAATAGAATGATTGTTTTTTTTTCATTGGAACGGATATTTACAGCTAACAATAACAATAATCCTCTAATCGGTGATGTGGCTAAGGAGAATCACACATAATGTAATTTTACAAAATAATGGTCAGAGAAATTTCTGTTCCCTTATAGGATACATGAATACTAGTCAAGAGCTAGTTTCAAAATTCCAGCTAAATGATCAACTTGCATATAAATCTTTCTCGAATGCTAGGATTTGAGAAAAATTGACCCATTATTCTTAAACTGCTCGAAAAGTGAGTACCGTAGACCTCGTGGGGTTCGGAATATCTTCCGAAAACCCAATGGTCATCTTTCTCACCTCGGCGAACTGTGAAACCAAAATTAATGCAGGTAAAATTACCTCTGAACTGAAATCCGAATCGAATAAATACTACTCTGATAACCTGTCCCTACTGACATTGGGGAAAAGAGGAAGGAATATTAGAGTTTAACGTCTCGTCGACAGTGTGGTCATTAGAGACGCAGCAGAAGCTCTGATTACGAAAGGGTCGGAAAGGATATCGGGCACGCCGTTCTCAAAGCAATCATCCTGGCATTTCAAATACATCGATTCAGGGAAGTCACGGAAAACCAAAATCTAAATGGTGCAACCTCCTGGGCATAGGAGGCTGCGGCGCGTACGTCACAGCACTTGACACTGCAGGTTTTTCGAGTGCCAGCAGCCGTTTCCGGCTGAGAGAGCTTAACTATTTCAGACAAGTTTAATAATTCTTGACTGCACTTTTAAATCCATGCGAGTTCTCGATTGCACGCTACGAAGTTAAGCCCTGTAGCGGGTACCATTCAATTAAAAATTGAATTCCTGTAGGCCCTACACAGAGGCGAGAATTCGCCAAGTATGGCGGACAGGCCAATTAGTGTGAGGTCACAAGTTCGTCGCGAGGGTCGTATTTCTCGTGGGCCCCGGAAACGAACCTGTGACGTCACATTAGTTGACTTGTCCGGCACAGTTCGCGAACGCTCGGCTCCGTGCAGGGTCCAAGGGACATCAATATGTCAGTGGAAAGTACTCACTGAAGGTCTTAACTTTGTCGTGTGCTGTTGAGTGCGTGCATGCTTTCAAACACGCACTCAAGATTTATAAAACTCGTCTCAAATAGTTACTGGCTCCGCACCGGAGACGACTGCAGGCAGTCGTAAGACCTGCAGTGTCACGTGCTGTGACGTACGCGCCACCGTCTGTCTTTCTCATGGGCCTCGGCCACTTCGCCACAACGTAAGACACGTTCACTGTACGTTTTATACAAATACTCGTACTTGTTGAAAGCAAAAGAGTGTAATACTCCTGGCTTTTCCTTTACACTACTTCCTCTGTATACTGCAGCTAGGAAATGGCTCTAACACGCCAATTATAAGTGTATAGGCATTTTCTGTTGATGTGGATATTACTTCGGCTACTTTGTGTAACATCCATATATTTTTCGATTTATACTGCCGAACACGTCCACAACCAGCAGCTTCCAGTGGCTCGTCTCAAGGCAGCTCTGCGTTGAGAATGAATTATATTCATTGCATTTTATTCCCTGATAAAAAAAATCAATTCTAAATAAAATTTAATGTATATGAATGATTTACAAAGTAGTCAACATCAAGTACAAGCAACGTAGAGGGAAATCGGAAGTCTGTCTCAGCATGGGTCAAGTGGAATATTTAGCACACCACTCGCATTAGCAGAGAGTGGTGTTTTCGCGTCAATTGCACGGACACCACGATTTAAAATTGTTCATTGGAGAAAGGATACACATTCAGGATGAACAGGATTCACGTCACCGTCAGGGCACGCATTAATAGATTTTTTGGTTTTTTTCCACATCCTTGTCCACTTTGCGCTTGACAGTACTCTCTAAAGACGTCATTGCTGATGGTATGTTAAACATTAATCTTCATTCTTTTCGCCGAAAGGCTAACACATCAACGTGACAGTAGTGAATTTCATACTAATGATCGTCACTCGTAAAATTTAAATAGTTTTCAAGGATATTGAATATGTACATATCTTGCCAAGCTCGTACGCAGTTAATGAACAGCAACAAAGAGACGATGCGAGCAGCATGTTAAGCTCCCACTTGAAATGTTAAAAATATATAAGTTTCAGGGTCAGGCAAGAGTAAACTAAAACGGGCTCAGATATCGGAAAGCCAATGAGGCAATTTTCTCGGATCTAGCGGTGCAAAAATAATGATGAAAATATAACCACCAACATACAATGACGACCTGTTTACTACAGTGTTGGTCCTCCTTTGGAAAGCAGTATAAGTGCGATCATGAATGGCATGGATTCTACAAATCCCTGGTAGATTTCCGGAGCTATATGATAGCAGATATCTATTTCCCATAAATTACCGGTTGGTGCTTTGTGGACAAGGAGCTGTTGAACGATAGCATCAAGATGTGTCTCATCGGGTTGAAATCAGGCTAATAGGTGGTCAAGACACCGACGTGAGCTCACTACCATGCTTCTCAAACCCCTGTAGCATGATCCTGACCTTGTGAAACTGGCAGCTACCCTGCTGAAAGATGCCATCGCCTTCGAGGAAGAAATCAAGCATGAAGACAAGCAGGTGGTCCACAATAATGCTCACGCACTTCACAGCTGTCATGGTGCCTCTGATTTATACCACAGGTCTCATGGAATATGTTACGTCTGCCACAGACGGCCCATGCCCTGGACGAATTCGCCTTCTTTGTGCTGCGATAGGAGTATTTTTCATTCTGGTTCCCAACTTTTACTCTACTATAATTTTCATACTTGACCGGTATAGCTTAGCAACCGAATTAGATCTTTGTTTTTAACTCTGGTGACGACTGGTCGTGTATAGGTTTCTTTATTGTATTTCGAACCATGCTGCTTGAATTGGACATTGTCAGTCTGTCTTCTCTGCGGTAACCTACCTGGTATGGTTGAACATGTCCGGTATAGCCTACTGCTTCCTCAAAGCACACAATCCTCACTACCACGTCAAGGTCATATATGCCCCTTCGATTTCTTTTTAAAATTTTTGATTTCCGTATTTTTTGTTTTTTATTAATTTTTCATTTTGTTTTAACTGTTTTGATTTTAAATTTTGTTTCCTTTTTATTTTTTCTATTTCTTCCTTCTTATAGTTACACACATTTTATTCATATGCGGATGAGACTGTATACGCGAGCATATCAAAAATGGTCATAAGTACTTAATATAGTGCACAAAAAACAGCAAACTTGAATACGATACCGAACGATGTATTAAATGTTGTGCGAAGTTTATGATAATCATGTATATAAATAGTTTATATTATATAGATACACTTACGATATATTCACATTACATAGATAAACTTACTTAAAAGCTTATTGTATCGCAAGCTGCAAGATTCGCACAAAAAGTTACAAACTACTGAAAAGTATGAATCTTGTTACTATTTCTTATCTCAATATTCTTATCATTGTTGATTAAAAGTATGCAATAGTAAAAATTGAAAATTAAAAACGCGCGGCTACAATAACTCACGTGAATAATTTTGGCGCGAAATGTTGCAACAATTAAGTGTGAGTATGAGTGGCTGACATAAGCAGAACTGCGAAAGATTTTCTGTTGGTTAGAAATCAGATTAAATTTACTCTGAGAATAATGTTTACAGCAGTTCTCGGGTTATTTTAATTTTCTTCGTGGTCATCGATAAAGCTTTACATGCTGCATCAATGAGTATATTATTTTGCACAGGGCTGGGCATAGTTCTGGTTTGGTACATGTAATGGTTTGCATGTCCAAAGATTTGTCGATGATTTTAAGACACTCGTGAATAAAACCCTTAACGTATAAACAACGAAACAATAATCAACTGTAATAACCAGTTTTTTAATCACATCCAAATGCACTGCTGAAAATACAACGTATTTTTATGAACAGTTTCATGTGTAAATTCGTGATTTTTCGAAAAGAAAACCCGAACGATAGACGATTTTTACAAACGCTTCTGGTAATTACCGAAGAATATACAGGGTGAGTCACCTAACGTTACCGCTGGATATATTTCGTAAACCACATCAAATACTGACGAACCGATTCCACAGACAGAACGTGAGGAGAGGGGCTAGTGTAATTGTTTAATACAAACCATACAAAAATGCACGGAAGTATGTTTTTTAACACAAACCTACGTTTTTTTAAATGGAACCCCGTTAGTTTTGTTAGCACATCTGAACATATAAACAAATACGTAATCATTGCCGTTCGTTGCATTGTAAAATGTTAATGGCATCCGGAGATATTGTAACCTAAAGTTGACGCTTGAGTACCACTCCTCCGCTGTTCGATCGTGTGTATCGGAGAGCACCGAATTACGTAGGGATCCAAAGGGAACGGTGATGGACCTTAGGTACAGCAGAGACTGGAACAGCACATTACGTCCACATGCTAACACCTTTTTATTGGACTTTTTCACTGACGCACATGTACATTACCATGAGGAGTGAGGTACACGTACACACGTGGTTTCCGTTTTCAATTACAGAGTGGAATAGAGTGTGTCCCGACATGTCAGGCCGATAGATGTTCAATGTGGTTGCCATCATTTGCTGCACACAATTGCAATCTCTGGCGTAATGAATGTCGTACACGCCGCAGTACATCTGGTGTAATGTCGCCGCAGGCTGCCACAATAGGTTGTTTCATATCCTCTGGGGTTGTAGGCACATCGCGGTACACATTCTCCTTTAACGTACCCCACAGAAAGAAGTCCAGAGGTGTAGATCAGGAGAACGGGCTGGCCAATTTATGCGTCCTCCACGTCCTATGAAACGCCCGTCGAACGTGTACCTCACCCCTCATGGTAATGTACATGTGCGTCAGTGAAAAAGACCAATAAAAAGGTGTTAGCATGTGGACATAATGTGCTGTTCCAGTCTCTTCTGTACCTAAGGTCCATCACCGTTCCCTTTGGATCCCTACGTAATTCGGTGCTCTCCGATACACACGGTCGAACAGCGGAGGAGTGGTAATCAAGCGTCAACTTTAGGTTACAATATCTCCGGATGTAATTAACATTTTACAATACAAAAAACGGCACTGATTACGTATTTGTTTATATGTTCAGATGTTCTAACAAAACTAACGGGGTTCCATTTAAAAAAAACGTATGTTTGTGTTAAAAAACATACTTCCGTGCATTTTTTTATGGTTTGTATTAACCAGTTACACTAGCCCCTCTCCTTACGTTCGGTTTGTAATCGATTCGTCAGTATTTGATGTGGTTTACGAAATACATCCAGCGGTAATGTTAGGTGACTTACCTTGTATTTTCATTATCATCCATTTTACTTTAAACAACCACAGCATGTGTGATTTGCGTAAAACCGGATTTTACGTGCATTTTATGTGCAGCATTAGACCACTATATCGTGGAAACGGAAGAAACTTTCACAAAAAAGCAGGAAGATCATTAACTACATGTATTTGTCTACCTTCTTACAAAATTTGAACCTATTCGCACAAATCTGAAACACAGAAGTGGCGCGCTTTAAAAATAGCCCAGAAAAACGTATTTCTTGCACTTAAAATAAAAAAAGCAGTTTTTTTTTTCAAATGGTTAAAACTTACTTCAGACCAGGGTCTAATACACCGGTGGACATAATTTGACCATGAGTCTCCATTCGGCAGTTGTCTAGGGGTGACTGTTTTTGCACGGAAAATTCGAACGAGGGTGACTGATTTTACACACAAAATCAAAATGGTGCACACAGAAATGGAGCCATTTGCTAAGAATAAGTTCAGCCTAATTAAAATCTTTTGCGAAAGAAATTAAACAATTCGTCCAATTTCCCGGACCCCATTTCCGTTTCGTCGTTCAAATCTTGATTAGTGTATTGAATCATAGCTACAGTAAGATAGATGTTTGAATGGCCATACAAACTGCCGCTGGTCCGGGCTAAACCCAAAACTTCTTACGCCATGTCCCTAGCTCAAGTAGGAACAGAGCACGCACCAACATGGCCCTCGACCGCCCCCCCTCCCCCCCCCCCCCCAAACAGCGATTCGGCACGCGCCCTTTTCATACGTATTTGTTACAGAGCCTGCGCGCTGTGAAGATTACTTTTATTTTATTTATTTTTGTATGCAGGGAGGTCAGAGACAGTCTGCAGAGTCTGTTAGGGCGTTGCTCGCTAGGTTGTGCTGAGAAATAATTGTTGCGAAAAAAATTCATTACGTCGGGCCGTTCCCGAGTGCATTAGCATTGAAGTTAAGAGTCAGGCCGTAGCTCGCGAATTCAAGTCGTCCACCAGATACAGTTAGTGACACTTGTTCTCGTACCGTAGATGAAATCATATGGTTCTGGTTCGATCGTTACTACCGCCCCACGTCCAATTTTTGTATCGCTCTCTTGTTCGTTTTTAGGAAAACAAACGAAGAATACTTTTGGCGACACCGGCTATGGCGGGCCACTTGACTTTGCTTATGTAACTGCCTAGTTGGCAAATTTCAATGCTAATTAACTCCTAAGCGGTGCAACGTATCGAATTTCTTTACATAAGAATTATTTCTTATGGCAACCTACTTCGCAAAACCATTACAAGATTTCTAGGCTGTTTCTGATCACCCCTGTATGTGTTTTATGTTAGTTCTGTTGTTGATGACAATGATGATGTTTGGTTTGTGGGATTCTCAACTGCGCCCTCATCAGCGGGCGTACCAAGTCCCAATTTTTACACAGTCCAATCTAGCCACTGTCACCAATGATGATGGTGATGATGATGATGAACTGACGAGGACAACACAAACACCCAGTCCCTGAGCAGAGAAAAATCCCCAACCAGGTCGGGAATCGAACCCGGGTCCCTGTGATCAAGAGGCAGCATTGCTAGCCACTAGACCACGAGCTGTGGACTTGCCCTGTTGACATTTTCAACATCAAAATGTTTATCAAGAATTTGATCTTTTAAATAGGTAACTAACTTAACTAAAACGAAACTAGCAGGAAGGTGTAGTGTACTGGCTTCTGCCCCCCCCCTCCCCCCCCCCCCCTAGCGAGACAGTGGTTCTGATCGGTATGCCTGTACATCGGTTATTCATGTCCGGAAGTTAGTCTGCTATCGGTTTGCTACACTAAGGCATTTATCAACTGTCACAAATCGCAATAGTCGACAAAGACGTTTTCAACATCACATTGGTGTCGAAAGCAATAGACTTTGACCTTGGTGTTTCCCCGAGTTGAAGTACTCCCTTGAATCTGTAGCACGTCAAAATCTTACTGCTAAGACGACCTAGGAGATGCAATGGTCCAATCATCATGTACTTGGTATCTAGCCATTCTTAAATGCGCCGACATCGCGTGTCTTGCCCATGTTGCACTCGGCTATCATTCTGAGTGCCAGTATAAGATCCGACGACATAGCAATCAAGTGGTATGGCGAGACGAGCGCTTTCTCCATGAGCAGCTAAGAAGGAGGACATTACGGTCTCGGAAATTCAGTTCGACGTGAGACTTCGCATGTTAGTGGTATACCTCAAGGGTGTCCACCTACATAAGTTGTAAAGCCCACTAGCCAGAAGATTCCGAGAAAAATAGCTCTAAAGTTTTACGCGCAGCTGTTATACGGGTCACTTTGTACGCTCTGGCAGCACATCGAATTTGCTGCTGCCGTAGTGGATTCGCTTACCGTTTGGGCGATTCACATTCGATGCTTTAATTGTTTTCATAATTATAACAACAAATCTATTTAATGACCTAAAATAATATCAATTAAATGATAAATAACTTTATTTTAGTTATGAAATGACCGTTACAGACAATTAAAATAAAATGCAAATTACTACTATTATTTTCTTTTTAAAAAGTTGAATAATTTCAAATAGATTTTACTGGAGGTATGTGAACGCTTTAATTACTACTGTAACAAAATTCTGGATAGCGTTCATTGATTTAAATTTATTTACAATATCGTCTTTATCGGTCAAGGTCGTATTTCACATACAAACACCAAGACAATTATCATATGAACATTGATAATGAAGAAATATTTTTACGTCTTGCGCACTTTATGAAGGATAATTGTTTACTTAAACATACTTTTCTTTAAAACGGTCTGTTGGGAAACACACGCCGTTAACATTCATGAAAATATCTCTCTTATCGGAAAGCCTGGGAGCGTACCAGGCGTACCGTATCATTTCATTAAAAATTGGCGGTTGATGCACCATTGACGGCATTTTTATACAGTCTTCCCGGGACATTATTTCTCTATTATTTTCAATTAGATAAGCGTAATTTTGTATAAGCTTTATTAGATTTCTTACCTGTCTATAAAATAGACGTCAAAAGGTTGAGCAATTGGAGTACATTTTGGGAAAATCACTTTATTTGTACTGTCGGTGATTTCTTGTCATTCTGAAATATTTCCACATATAGTGTCTAAGTAATATTTCAAGTCATAAACTTTATTTAAAAGTCGATACAATATTGAAAAATGTTTAAAATAAAATAAAATAAAATACACAGTTACTTGACCCTGGGATCAACTGCATGGCAAGCGAGTCTGCTACAGGCGGGGCCTTTCGCTGTGCTGTCAAAAAGTGTAAACAGACCGGTGTGTGAGCCGCACTTGAAACTTTAGAGCGCTCTTGCTTGGAATCTTCTGGCTAGTGCGCTTTACAGCGTTTATGGGTGGACAACCTTGAGGTATACTACTAGCCTGCAAAGTCTCATTCCGAACTGAATGTCCGAGACCTTACGGCCTCCTTGTAAGTCTGATTCAGTTGCTCATGAGTATAAGCAACACACACACAGAATAATTATCCTCGGCAGTGACAGCTGCGTGGAAAATGGTTTGGGAAGTAGCTGAACAACTGTAACAGATATCACTACAGTTATAAATGCTTCATTAAAATTTAATCGTGTAATGGTTTAATCTCGTATAATGTAGAAACTTTGCTTGGTGCTTGAGTTTATCGGCGGCGCACGGGAAACGGAGGGTTTTTCCTCTGCGAAAGGGAATAGTTCTCTGCTTATTTTCGTTGTTCCGGCCAAACATTTTTATTTGATGAAAAGCAGAAGACGTTTACGTCGCGAAGAGCATTATGTGGTTTAAGTTACAACGAAACATTTGAACGAAACGTTCTCCCGGAAGGGTTCTTAAATTAAACTGAAAAATGAATCGCGTGAAATAATTTTGTTTGGCGTGCCGTCTGAGGTAATTGCAAGTGCCGAGGGGAATCCCGTGACGGATGGTGCAATTACAGCCAAACAGACTGCGATTAACAACGCCGAATAATACTGCAGCGCTTGCTGCGGCTGCGCACCGGTGCTTTGTTAGGAACGTCCCGCGCGCCTCGCGTACCAGAAAAGGATCTCTCTCTCTCTCTCTCTCTCTCTCTCTCTCAAATGCAGGTGGGACGCAACCTGGCGAGCTGTTCACCGAAATCACAGCGCTTCCTAAGAGTCATCGTCGATGGCTGCTCGGGCGGAAAAAATTACGTTGCATCCACTTGCGGATGATTCTGCTTTTTGCCATTATATTGCACCACTGCGTTCCATATAACCTACGACGAGAGCTGCATCTTTAGAAGTGACTTATAGACATACTGAAAAACGTCTGTAGCAATGACATAATGGTATGGCGTTTACTAAATACTGATGCGGCACCCTGTCCAAGGGGTGTCTCAAACGAGTAAAGTGCTCATTGCACAAATTCTGAAGACAAGAAAAAATTACATTAGCTAGGAAACTGAAAGGATTTTGGATATTTTATTGTTTTTAACTAAAGGGAACCTACATAAATTACTCTATTTTCGTGGTCATGTTTTTACTTTACGGAAAATAACACCCAGAGAAATTTTGAGCTATGGACACGTGTGGACTGAAATGAGAACTACTTTGAAGCTGATCACCACTAATATAACATATGCGGTTAGCATACAAATTGTGACAGCATCAGTCTCTTTCTGTTTTTTTTCGGATGTCGGATAAGACATTTTCCAGCGGGGAAGAAATTCACATCTCTATTTAAATACTCACCAAATGCTGCCGAGTGAATCTAGTTTCATGGGATTTGTCACAGCGTAAGGACACATTTCACGATCGAAAAGTGGTCACACGATATTACTCCACGATATAGCAGATATAGTTCATTAGCAAAGGCAGAAATAATTTTTTCTTTCGTTTGGTGGTAATGTACAGTGTGTTCGTGGATGAATGGCCGATATTCGGAGATATGACAGGAATGATCATTCGAAGCAAAACAAGTGTACCAAACATGGGATCTAAAATGCATACTTGCAGAGCTATAAGCACTTGTCCGTCTTCTATTAAGCAAGTGCTCATAGCTCTTAAAATATGCATTTTAGAGCCCATATTTAACGGATGTTATAGCTTTTTTTGGTCCATACTACATCCTCCCAAAATATGGAAGGCAAAGAGCTTGCAGTAGAAGAGATTTTTTTCACACCATCGAAGATAAAGAAGTGAGCATAGTTCGTAAGGTATAAATTTTAGATCCAAGGTTTACTAGGCATTTTTCCTCAAATGATTATTCCTATCATATCTCTGAATGTCGATCACTCCTCCTGGGACGCCCTATATACGCTCAATGATGTAAAAAGTCAAGAACATGGAAGACATGACATAATGTCTATGTTATTTGGAAAACATGAAAAAAACTGTCCGGGATGTTAATGATTACTATTGGAAAGATCTGTAACGATTGGAACTTGCACCAGAATACATTCTAGTATCATCTTGTAGACTCAGTATCAGATCTCTAGGTTCCTCTTCATGACATATTAAAGACTTTTTTTGTGAATCATTCATAAGACATCAACTGAATAAATGTCACACTTGTTCAATCAAACTACCACACTACAACGTCCGAATTATATATAGCTACTCCACATAATACCGCAACAAAAACAGTAAGGTTATCTTGCAATACCCCAACCCTTTCGTTCCTTACTTGCCAAATTACTTGCTCCAAACCGTGTGCTCCCAACATTAGCTCGACACCTCTATCCTTCCTTTTCAGATCCCATTGCGACCAAGACTCTACTAGGAGTTGGTTATAAAGTCTTTCTGCTAAGTCACAACAGAATTTAGTGCTGCTTTTGTAGCGATTGTTTGGTTGGTAGTCGAGGTGGCGCGTTTCCCTGATGCAAAAAAGGAGATCACGGTTCTTCGGGGTCGCGCTGTTATGTGTGCAAGGCGTAAAAACACGAGTCAAACACTGTTCCACTTGTCATTCAGAAGTAGCGTATCCAGAGTAACTGTGAACAGATGTGCTGTCTTCGTGAAGTCGTTCGGATTCCATGCGGAAATAAATGTGTCGCCATCACTGGCTGAAATATCTAATTCGTGTGTTAGAGGAACAACATACAGAGTATCTACATAAGGCCAATCACGTGAATTAAAGATGAGATAAAATGACGCATCTAGCTGAAAATTATTGCCTTACATTATTCAACCGCAGACAACAATTGTTCAGAAATCTAAGTTCATTCGTCTGCCACTATTGCTACCGATAATAGTTCTAGCAGATTTAATAGACGCTGTATATTTTTGTTACGGTAGAGTATAACACCGGTCTCCGCCATAATTATCACAGGAGAACAATAGAATTCTTCTTGAAATGTTGAGATCGGTCAGCTATGAAAGCTTCCTGCTGCGGTGGTCCGTCCTCGGACACGGTTCATTAAATCAGGGGGCCCGCTCCCGTCCACAGTAACAGGTTACAGTTGGCCTGCCAGCCAGTAATTTATCGAGCTCCGCCTGGGAAAGTCTCCCAGTGGATGGCGCTGCTACAGAGCCCGCTACTCCAAAAAGCACCGATGATGGTTCCACAGAATGGGACAGAAACATTATAGCTTGCGTATGAGATCGACATACTTCCATAAAGTGATGGTGACTCTTTGGATGCAGCGAACTGAATAAATGAGTCAGTCAAGCTGACTGAAGAACAAATGTAGAAAATCTCAAGAATAGGAAGAACCACTGAACAACGTGACTCCATAAACAGTCTTCAAACATCCATGTGTCCAGTTTTAAACAAATATAGTCTTACAGTCGATAAATGTTGGTATGTGCAGTTCTTCACGAAAGAATTTCAGTTACGAGACACATTGCAAACACAGCGTTTGTATACAGGTTGTTACAAAAAGGTACAGCCAAACTTTCAGGAAAAATTCCTTACATACAAAGAGAGAAAATATGTTATGTGGACATGTGTCCGGAAACGCTTACTTTCCATGTTAGAGCTTATTTTATTACTTCTCTTCAAATCACATTAATCATGGAATGGAAATAAACAGCAACAGAACGTACCAGCGTGACTTCAAACACTTTGTTACAGGAAATGTTCAAAATCTCCTCCATTAGCGAGGACACATGCATCCACCCTCCGTCGCATGGAATCCCTGATGCGCTGATGCAGCCCTGGAGAATGGCGTATTGTATCACAGACGTCCACAATACGAGCACGAAGAGTCTCTACATTTGGTATCGGGGTTGCGTAGACAAGAGCTTTCAAATGCCCCTATAAATGAAAATCAAGACGGTTGAGGTCAGGAGAGCGTGGAGGCCATGGAATTGGTCCGCCTCTACCAATCCATCGGTCACCGAATCTGTTGTTGAGAAGCGTACGAACACTTCGACTGAAATGTGCAGGAGCTCCATCGTGCATGATCCACATGTTGTGTCGTACTTGTAAAGACACATGTTCTAGCAGCACAGGTAGAGTATCCCGTATGAAATCATGGCGGTGAATTGAGGAAGTACAGTACATACTGACGAAACTAAAATGAGCTCTAACATGGAAATGAAGCGTTTCCGGACACATGTCCACATCTTTTCTTTATTTGTATGTGAGGAATGTTTCCTTAAAGTTTCGCCGTACCTTTTTGTAACACCCTGTACATATATGTTACGTGTTATTGAGAGCTTTTATCTGGATTTGTTATTTTATTGAACCGTTTGAAGGGACTATAGACCTGAACTCGGTGTGAAATACTTTTTCATTACTACTCGAGGAGACTCCTGTAGCTACAAAGTGAGGCGTCTTCTTTCAGTGTGTGCTATTCTTGGGGTCTCTTTTCACCTATATCTACGTTAGGTGCAACAAGAGTCAGAAGACCTGTTCATGTCCCTCAAACATGAAGACGTTCCTTTAGCACACAGTTTCACTTTCGTGTGTGAGAATGGATGAAATATGAAGGGTTCACAGTAAAAAATCACAAACAGGACTCGAAGATCCACGGCGAGAAGAATGAAATAGTAGATTCTTCTCAGAGAAAATAATTTTGGAAAAAATAATGTGAAGAGCAGAAGATTTCACAGATGAAATCAGCTATCAGATGCACTCCGGACACACTACGGAAAGTATGCTGAAAAGTTTTATCTTTCATTATAGCTACAGTGAAATAAAAGCAGCCTTTGGCTCTACTAGGTACGTGAACTAAACTGATAATGGAGTATACTTCATGTATTGGAACTACATAGGCTACCATTGTGCGATGGTTGTATTCAGTTTATTCGAGTGAAGGGAGTGGAATTTCCCATCTCTGTGATTAGCTAATTGCGTTTAATGCTAGCCATTTCTTGGATCGAAGCTTAACAGTCGCAGCTTGAGATAAACTATGACACTGATGAGTTAGAAAGTGTAACAAAAGGAATGTGGACTTGTTTTTGAAGAATTTCAAATCATGATCTTCCTGGAGTAAATACAACTCCGTATGAATGTGCGTCAGAAAGTACCTAAACCATAGTGAGCCAAAAACCATCTGCAGAAAGTAGTAGACAGTATAATGTCTACGTACTTGTCTTCAACAAAACTGCCGCAGAGCATGTGGACAGTTATTGAGTTCCCCTCTAACAACAAGATGTGCGATACCATACTTCCATAGGGACTGAGTGAAAGAAAGTCTGAGGTTAGAGCATCCGATAGGAACTTCTGTTCTTTTCTCTCTTATGAGTAGTGAATTAGTATTGAACTCTCCATCCAACCTATGTACATATAGCGAAAGTAAATAACGCAATATATTGCGCAGTCAAACATTGCAGTTACGAAGTGAGCGTCAACTAACACAGTAAAAGTTCGTAAGTAAAAACACAACATCACAGAATCAACGATCTTCTTTCTGGAGTATGCTGCTCCAAAACGGTGGTTCTTTCCATCTTATGGAGAATAATGCTTGTGCTAGCAGCCAAGAAGAAATCAATCAAATATTGTGACCAGCGTGCTGCCTGGATTCTGTCATATTGTTCGTATCTGGAGCTATCTTTTCAGACACAGTGCAGCTAAGAGAGTGTCATCAACGCCTACTTGGTGGCTGTTGGAGGCAGTAGAAACGTTCTGCAGTAAACCACAGATGTACACTACTGACCAATAAAATTGATACACCACGAAGATGACGTGCTACAGCCGCGAAATTTATCCGACAGGAAGATGATGCCGTGATATGCAAATGATTAGCATTCACACAAGGTTGGCGCCGGTGGCGACACCTAAAACGTGCTGACATGAGGAAAGTTTCCAACCTATTTCTCATACACTAACAACAGTTGACCGGCGTTGCCTGGTGAAAAGTTGTTGTGATGCCTCGTGTAAGGAGGAGAAATGCCTACCATCACGTTTCCGACTTTGATAAAGGTCAGATTGTAGCGTATCACGATTGCGGTTTATCGTATCGTGACATTGCTGCTCGCGTTGGTCGAGAACTAATGACTGTTAGCAGAATATGGAATCGGTGAGTTCAGGAGGGTAATACGGAACGCCGTGCTGGATCCCAACGGCCTCGTATCACTAGCAGTCGAGATGACAGGCATCTTATCCGCATGACTGTAACGGATCGTGCAGCCACGTCTCCATCCCTGAGTCAACAGATGGCGACGTTTGCAAGACAACAACCATCTACACGAACAGTTCGACGACGTTTGCAGCACCATGGACTATCAGCTCGGAGACCATGGCTGCGGTTACTCTTGACGCTGTATCACAGACAGGAGCGCCTGCGATAGTGTACTCAACGACGAATCTGGGTGCACGTATTACAAAACGTCATTTATTCGGATGAATCCAGGTTCTGTTTACAGCATCATGATGGTCGTAACCGTGCTTGGCGACATCGCGGTGAACGCACACTGGAAGCGTGTATTCGTCATCGCCATACTGGCGTAGCACCCGGCGTGATGGTATGGGGTGCTATTGGTTACACGTCTCGGTCACCTCTTGTTCGCATTGACGGCACTTTGAACAGTGGACGTTACATTTCAGATGTGTTACGATCCGTGACTCTACCTTCATTCGATCCCTGCGAAACTCTAAATTTCAGCAGGATAATGCACGACCGCATATTGCAGGTCCTGTACGGGCCTTTCTGGATACAGAAAATGTTCGACTGCTGGCATGGCTAGCACATTCTCCAGCTCTCTCACCAATTGAAAACGTCTGGTCAATGGTGGCCGAGCAACTGCCTGGTCACAATACGCCAGTCACTACTCTTGATGAACTGTGGTATCGTGGTGAAGCTACATGGGCAGCTGTGCCTGTACACGCCATCCAAGCTATGTTTGACTCAGTGCCCAGGTGTATCAAGGCCGTTATTACGGCTTGAGGTGGTTGTTCTGGGTACTGATTTCTCAGGATCTATGCACCCAAATTGCGTGAAAATGTAATCAAATGTCAGTTCTTATATAATATATTTGTCCAATGAATACCCGTTTATCATCTGCATTTCTTCTTGGTGTAACAATTTTAATGGCCAATAGTGTAAGTTATCTAAATATTGTGAAGTATTTCGCGAAAATAACGTCGTCTTCCCTCTAGACTTTCCCATGTGAACCCCCGAAACATAACAGTAACATTAGCGAGTTGAATGAACTCATCGAGTCTACTGGTAATAAATCTAGCCGCACATTTCTGAATTGCTTTGGTAACTCCTTAAATCCGACCTGATTGGAATTGTATCGTATGGAATTGGGGACCTAGAAACGACGGAAATGCTTCGTCCCCGCCGCAGTCCTCAGTGGTTCATAAACTGACGACAGGCTACAGCAGTCCACTCATCCCACCGCCACCCCACACCGAACTCAGAGTTATTGTTCGGTTTGGCCTGGCCTGGCCCGGTCCCCAGTGGACCCCCCCCCTTCCCCCCCCCCCCCCGCCGCGCGGGGAACGTCTCAAAAACCAAACGAGATAAACTACAATCTTTGCGTTATAGAGTAATTATGGTGTACGCGTAAGTGGAGAAAGTGCTTGGGCAGCAATCGCCGACGTATTGTAACTGAGGCGGAATAAGGGGAACCAGCCCGCATTCAATTCGCCGAGGTAGAGGGAAAACCGCCTTAAGAACCATCCACAGACTGGCCGGCACATTGGACCTCGACACTAATCCGCCGGGCGGATTCGTGCCGGGGACCGGCATGCCTTCCCTCCCGGAAAGCAGTGCGTTAGACCACACGGCTAACCGGGCGGGCTAAAAAAATTGTCCAAATGTGTGTGAAATCTTATGGGACATAACTGCTAAGGTCATCAGTCCCTAATCTTACACACTACTTAACCTAAATTATCCTAAGGACAAACACACACACCCATGCCCGGGGAAGGACTCTAACCTCCGCCGGGAGCAGCCGCACAGTCCGTGACTGCAGCGCCTGAGACCGCTCGGCTAATCCCGCGCGGCCCGGGCGGGCTGGTAAGGATTACAAACACTCGAGCAGTACACAATAATGGGTCGCACAAGTGCTCTATACGCAGTCTCCTTTGGAGACACGCTACACTTTCCTAAAACTCTCCCAATAAACCGGAGTCTATCTAACAGTGAAAGGCTTATGAATTACGTGTGTACTCTTCGCCAGCCACCATTCTGCGCTAGGAAAACACGTTCTTTCTATAAGTCTGCGCGTTAGTGAGAGATATAACAGGGAAGCTGGCCTTTCTGTAGGTGAGCAACAACCCTGAAGTCACCCGAAGACTCCTCGAAGGGGAAAGCTTATTACTTACACGCCGCAAGCCGTTATCCTGCGGGACAAGATCGTGAGAATGTATAAAGGGCTCGAGTAAGGAAAAGTTGGAATCCTAAGTCGCGGAAACAAGACGAAGAGAACTGCCCAGGCATATGTAATTAAAATATCGATTAGGGATGCATTATCGATGGCGATACCTAGCAACAGACCAAAACTGATACCACGTAACTTCCAGTTTTTTATACATACACTGAGCTGACAAAACTATATGCACTTATACAATGGCGGTAGTATCGCTTACACAAGGTCTAAAATGGCAGTGCACTGGCGGAGCTGTCATTTGTACTCAGTTGATTCATGTGAAAAGATTTCCGACGTCATTACGGCTGCACGACAGGAATTAACAGACTTTGAACACGGAAAAGTAGTTGGAGGTGGACGCATGGGACGTTCCATTTCAGAAATCGTTAGGGAATTCAGTATTTTGAGATTCACAGTGTCACAAATCTATCGAGAATATCAAATTTGAGGCGTTACCTCTCACCACGGGCAACGCAGTGGCTGACGGCCTGCACTTAACGACCGGTAACAGCAGCGTCTGCATAGAATTGTCAGTGCTAACATACAACTAGCACTGCGGGAAATGCCCGCAGAAATTAATGGCGGACGTACGACGAACGCATCCGTTAGGGCACCAGAGTGAAGTCTGGCAGCAGACGATCGACATGAGTGCCTTTGCTAACAACATGACATCGTTAGCAATGTTTCCCCTGTACTAATGAGCATATCGCTTGGAAACTAGACGACAGAAAACCCGTGTCCTGGTCAAGAGAGTCCCGATTTCAGTTAGTAAGTACTGATGATAGGGTTCGAGTGTGACGCAGACCACACAAAAGCATGGACCCAAGTTGTCAACAAGGGACTGTGCAAACTGTTTGTGGCTCCATAATGGTGTGGGCTGTGTTTATGCGGAATGGACTGGGTCCTCTGGTCCAAGTGACGAAATGGTTATGTTCGACCACTTGGAGACCATCTGCAGCCATTCATGGATTTCATGTTCCCAAACATGTCACTGGGAACACGAAATCCATAAAAGGCTGCAATTGTTCCTGACTGGTTTGAAGAACATTCTGAACAATCCGAGCGAATAATTTGGCTATCCAGATAGCTCGACGTCAATCACATCGAACATATATGGGATGTAATCGAGAGGTCAGTTCGTGCACATTATCCTTCACCGGCAACACTATCCCAATTATGGGCGGCTATAGAGGCAGCATGGCTCAGTACTTCGCAGGGGACTTCCAACAAATTGTTCAGTCCATTCCACACCGAGTTGCTGCATTACGCCGGGAAAATTTAGGTCCAACACGATATTAGGAGGTACCCCATGACTTATGCCACCTTACAAGGGAACCTCCCCATCGCACCCCCCTCAGATTTAGTTATAAGTTGGCACAATGGATAGGCCTTGAAAAACTGAACACAGATCAATCGAGAAAACAGGAAGAAGTTGTGTGGAACTATGAAAAAAATAAGCAAAATATACAAACTGAGTAGTCCATGTGGAAGATAGGCAACATAAAGGAGAGGATGAGGTCAGGATTGCCGTGGTCCTGTGGTTAGCGTCAGCAGCTGCGGAACGAGAGGTCCTTGGTTCCAGTCTTCCCTCCAGTGAAAATATTAATTATTATTTTCAAACAATTATTATCTGTCCGTCTTTTGGAAGTGATTATCACATCCACAAGAAAACCTAAATCGGGCAAGGTAGAAGAATCTTTTTACGCATTCGCCAAGTGTACAAGTTAGGTGGGTCGACAACATATTCCTGTCATGTGACGCACATGCCGTCACCAGTGTCGTATAGAATACATCAGATTTGTTTTCCTGTGGAGGAATCGGTTGACCTATGACCTTGGGATCAAATGTTTTCGGTTCCCATTGGAGAGGCACGTCCTTTCGTCTACTAATCGCACGGTTTTGCGGTGCGGTCGCAAAACACAGACACTAAACTTATTACAGTGAACAGAAACGTCAATGAACGAACGGACAGATCATAACTTTGCGAAAAAAAAAGAAGTAATCTTTTCACTCGAGGGAAGACTTGAACCAATCACCTCTCGTTCCGCAACTGCTCACGCTAACCACAGGACCAAGGCGCTCCTGAGCTTACATTGTCCTTGATGTTGCCTATGTTGCGCATGGACTACTCAGTTTGTATATTTTTTTATTTTTTTCATAGTTCCACACAACTTCTTCCTGTTTTCTCGAGCGATCTGTGTTCAGTTTTTCAAGGCCTATCCACTGTGCCAACTTATGACTAAATCTGAGGGGGGTGCGATGGGGAGGTTCCCTCGTTAGTGGAAGTCATGTTTGTAACAGCACAACCTTGCTGACAGCCCGTTGCTTTAGTAGATACTTGTATTTTAGTATTCGTGTAAAAGAGCGACATTTCGATTGTTGAAGTAAGTTAAATTCATCATCCCATATTTTGTTACCATGCCTGAGTAACTGTAAACCTAAAAATTATAAGGGAATATTAGACTTCATGGGGGACCTTCTCAGATGGGTAATTCCAAAACCGTATCAGGTAACGATAATTGAGCTGTGGTGCAACACTGATTTCAATTAATCTACTATTTTAAAATGTAACATCAATTCCACTAATACTGGAGGACAGAACGTCATACTTCATACAGGTATCTATAATCCAAACGCATCAGCTTAATTAATATTACGAAAATAATAACCATCACATTAAAGTCTTTACTAATTAGGAAATATTACAGTCTCGCATAATATGAGACCAGCTTTGGAATCAGCACAAAACTTATTTTGAGAAACTGCATTTTACACATAAATACGCAGTTGTTTCCAATTTGCTAAAAATTACGTTCATTTTATTTTGTTAGTATGGCAGATCCATTTGTGGAAAAAATATCAGAATTAAGTATCGTTACTCCTTCAGTATTACACATTCCGAGTAGTTTAATATACAAAGGAAAACATCTTTTAAGTTAAAACGAATACAAATTAAACTATTAACTGAATATTCCTTCGGTACTTAGCAGAAAATTGTAATAATATTAAAAACGAAAACTATGCAGAATATTAGGAAGTGTTTTACCTTTTAATATTAATAAATTAAAATGGCGCTACCATTCAGGCAGCGTTATTTCTCTACGAAGTATATATTTATACATCGCTTTCGTGACCTCATACTCCTTAAACTCGTGGGGGGAGGCATGTCTATAAATGGATTTTAGAGAGACGCCAAAAGACAAGAAATGAACTGGAGCTGGGCATATCATGTAGACCTACCATACAACTTTTCTTCCCAAAGTAGGTTGGCAGTGTCAGTAAAGCATAGCCAATGCTTGTTGCTACAGTGAAGTTGTATTGCCAAGTCTGTCTACGAAAAACTGTTGCGGTATGAATACATGGTCCTAACTTACTGATGTTTACGTGGAACTTAGCACTAGTCCAAGTGAACCCTTGGACCAAACTCCTGGAATAAACTGCAGTCAATTTAATTCGTCATATGTTACTGATGAAATCCGTAAGTAGGATTTGTGGCATCAGTGAATTAATTTTTTATCGACCCCAAATAAATCAAAGTCACACTCGAGGAATCGTCTATTGGCTGAAACTGATTATCGTCGGGCAGTGGCAAGATGCGACAACAAAATTTCAGCGCGCTGAAAGAGAGAGGAGACCGGCATCAAAATCGGTGAGCGGGGGAGTGGAGAGTAGTGTGATGAGTGCCGGGTGAGCCTTCTTGAAGATTCTTTCAAGAGACTTCATTTTGAGACTTCGTCTCAAGTCTTCATGCTCAAGACATGGTCTGAACTTGCTCATCTGATACTGTGATGACAGCAACCTACTCCCTGTTGTTCTGATTCCCATTCCAGTCGTTGCTGGATTTCATGAAAGTGTTGTCACGACCGTATAACTTTGTTTTTTTATACTGAGACCAATATTCCGTCTCTCCCCTGAACCTGCTTTTGTAATCTGGTTCCGATACTGATCCGAATTTTGATCCTGCGGTCGATGAGTCATCCTTATGACAATAATCCGGCGGCGTACAGAACTCCATCCCTGTCAAAGAACCGACCCCTGGTAACACAACTACCTGAGGCGAACACGCCGGTTGTGTAGCCCTCGCCAGTGGACGGCGGAGTTAATCTTCTCGGCCTGCGCAAAGGGTACAGGCCAAACAATCACCAACAGCTGACAATCATCCACGAGACACTACTCGCTCACAGAAAGGAAGGGCAAAGCAGCAGCATAAGACATTAGCCGTCGAAGCTCTTTGCCCGCCGACACCAACTCTGCACTGCCGACAGCCGGTTCAAGGCTTTGGTGAAAATCAGCTGACAAACAAGTTTTTCAGAGAACTCGTTTGTGCCATCTCTGCCCAGTCTAAGAGCCCTGATGCCCTAAATTTCATTATGTTTCCTTTTTATTTTGTTTTAATAAATAGTTTGGACATTAAAATCTGCGTTCACCTGTCAGTCAATCCGATGTTTTGCACACTTGTATCGAAGACGTGACTTCCGGTTCCATTAATTGTTATCAAGCCTAGCCCCCGAGAAACAAGAAATAAATTTATTTTTCCCTACAGCCCCACTAAAAATTCACACTATCCAAATGTTAGAGTTCAATGCGGGCTCGATGTCAAGCAAGTTACAATACCTTTTGCGGCCAAAGCACGGCTCAATATCACACAAGTTAAACATATTTTCTGCCTAGCGTTGCTATCTTCTTGTAGACAACTGCTTCATCTTTAAAACAGCCTCATGGAGCATCGGGCGATATCCACTAGATACATACTGTAGAAAGTAACGGACCTATCACACTTCCTTAGGCTGCTCCTGAAACGGCCTTTACATCTGTCGATTATGTTGTGTCGAGAAAAAAATCAGATTGAAGCATGGGAAGAGTAGGAAGTTGGCCGCCGTAGTGTTGTGCACCACGGTGACGTACTTGGTATGTTGAATCTCTATCGTGAGAATTTCTACCTCGTATTCATATTCTGCGCCCAACAATACCACCTGATGTCTGCTATTCATGGACTTCATGTTCCCACACATGTCACTGGACGTCAATTGTTCGTAGCTGGCTTGAAGAACATTGTGGACAGTTCGAGCGAATAATTTGGCCACACACATCGCCCGACATGAATCCAGTCGAACATTTATAGGACATGATTGAGAGGTCACTTCGTGCGAAAATCCTGCTTTAGCAACTATGAAAGGCTATAGAGGCAGCATGGTTCAATATTTCCGCAGGGGAGTTCCTAGGAATTGTTGAGTCCATACCACATCGAGTTGCAGCACTACCTGGGCGAAAGGTCGTCGGACACGATATTAAGAGTTATCCCATGACTCTTGTCACCTCAGTGTAAATGTGCCGTAAACTGTCTCGCACCACATCGTTTCGATAAAAGAATGGTTCAAATTATCTGCGGAATATCTAACTAACTAATTAAGCAAATGAAAGAATCATGAACAGGAAGAGAAAAATATTAATTCGAATTTTCTGACACAATGGTTTTACCAAGTCTGATCATTATTGTGCTAGGCAATACAGAGAGATAACAGAAATTCAGAAATACAAAAACAACATTCACAGAACAAGCTCCCCGCTACAAGTTCGATGGCACACGTCGGCGAGATGTCGCGTTCGTATACTCTGCTAACATCACGTCCTGACCGTTGCACGGCTAAGTATAATCAGTTGGTTCGATGATCTTGTTTAAGTTTGAGACTACTATCTGAGTCTTTATAGCTTGTGGTAATGACTTCATCGTTTGTAGACGAAACGTTATGTTCAGAAACACTCCTAGGACTACAAGTCAATGCCCTTAAAACCAAAATCACTTTCGGGATGTTAGTTGCTTAGTAGTAGGATGCACTATCGAATGTTAGTATTTCAAGTGTTGTGTATATAACATCTATGTGTTTGACAGGGCGCTGGGTGGTGCCGTGCGACGCCTGCGAGTCGCGCGCCTCCTGCGTATGGAGCGAGGCGCGCTGGCTGCCCTACGGCTGCGTGCACCGCCGACTCACGCTTCCGCAGCTCCGGCGCTGCCTCCACAACAAGAAGGTGCGCAAACCTCTGTCAAACTGCACTGCTTTTCTCGGCATGATCCAGGGATCGTGTGATTCCGGGTCTTCAGCCTTGTCGATGTTTCCATTTCACGCACAATATTTCTGAGAGCGACCCAGTCGTCTTCTTCAGGTGCTACGAGTTGTGTTGCTGCCGCGCGGGATTAGCCGAGCGGTCTTAGGCGCTGCAGTCATGGACCGTGCGGCTGCTCCCGGCGGAGGATCGAGTCCTTCCTCGGTCATGGGTGTGTGTGTTTGTCCTTAGGATAATTTAAGTAGTGTGTAAGCTTAGGGACTGATGACGCTAGCAGTTAAGTCCCATAAGATTTCAAACACATTTGAACATTTGAGTTGTGTTGTTACGTGTACTCCCTGCCTGGAACCCAGCCAGACTTTGAACTACTGTTGCTCTCGCGCCGCTATTTATTGTTGAGACCTTCTCACGACGCCCACTACGCCCTTTGATGTGAAGATGGTAAGAACAGACACCATCGGTGACCATGCAGCTCTCTTAGAATGAAATAATAATTAAATGAAGACCCTAAGCTGTCGACAGGCGTCGATATACATCAACGGGGACAGTTGAAAATGTGTGCCCCGAGCGGGACTAGAACCCGGGATCTCCTGCTTACATGACAGACACTCGATCCATCTGAGCCACCGAGGACATAGAGGATAGTGCGACTGCAGGGATATATCCTTTGCACGCTCCCCGTGAGACCCACATTCCCAACTTAATGTCCATACCATTCATTCGTAATGCCCCTGCCCATTACACTCATTACTCTCGGCAGACAATCTTACCGAGACGCCGGCCGCTGTGGTCGAGCGGTTCTAGGCGCTTCAGACCGGAACCGCGCTGCTGTTACGGTCGCAGGTTCGAATCATGCCTCAGGCATGGATGTGTGTGATGTCCTTAGGTTAGTTAGGTTTAAGTAGTTCTAAGTATATGGGACTGATGACCTCAGATGTTAAGTCCCATATTGCTTAGAGCCATTTGAACCATTTGAACAATCTTACCGAGTCCCGTAAGAGACGAAAGAATAGATACCATCTTCATATAGTTAAGGCTAACCGGCCATTGATCTTCTTCTTCTGTGCTGGATGCACACGCATTGCCCGAACTCTTACGGGACTCGGTAAGATTGTCTGCAGCGAGTAATGAGTGTAATGGGCAGGGGCACTACGAATGTAGTGTGTGAACATTAAGTTCGGAATGTAGGTCTCACGGGGAGCGTGCAAGGTATAAATCCCTGCAGCCACATTGTCAACTGTGCCCTAGGTGGCTCAGACGGATAAAGCGTCTTTAATGTAAGCAGGAGACCCCGGGTTCGAGTCCTGGTCGGGACACACATTTTCAGCTGTCACCGTTAATGTACATCAACGCCTGTCGACAACTGAAGGTCTTCACTTAATTATCATTTCACGACCTTTGATGTTCTTTTGTTTTACAGTACTGTCGCTGATGTTTATTGAAACACACATGGCCACACGTTTTCCAGCTCTGCTGGATGATGGCCGGCGAGATGTTAATGAACTGGGTGCAGAACTCCAAGTTTCGTTCAGATTGAAACCTCTGTCTTTGTTTATTACCTTTTCCTACATCTTTACTTCGACAGGCCTCTTAAATATGCTTTACCAGTAACTTGGCGCTTGTGCCACAATACTGGTCTCACCGAATTTCATATCGTAATTATATTCGAGACAGTGCTCGACGACAGCTGATTGGCTTTGTCCAGAGGTGGCCAGGATTTCGGCTTTCGGACCATACCCATGCCCGAGTGCCAAAGCGCTCAGCCTTGTTTCACGTTTCTCTCACCGTCATGCCGCGCTGTCTGAGTAAGAGGAGGGGGATGACTGGGAAACAACAAAGTCGCCGCGTTTAAATGTCAGCACAGTCGTACCTCATATGACTTGGTTTTATATTTCACATTTCTCAAACAACATAGATCACAAACAGAACAAGTTTTTGGCGAGCCGAAGAAAAAAAATGGTTCAAATGGCTCTGAGCACTATGGGACTCAACTGCTGTGGTCATAAGTCCCCTAGAACTTAGAACTACTTAAACCTAACTAACCTAAGGACATCACACACATCCATGCCCGAGGCAGGATTCGAACCTGCGACCGTAGCAGTCGCACGGTTCCGGACTGCGCGCCTAGAACCGCGAGACCACCGCGGCCGGCGCGCGCTGAAGACGTAATATAATTGTTATCTGGTACAAACTGTCGGAATACAGACAGATGCAGACAATTCCACAAAGTTTCGCACTCAAGTGGCCACGTAATCGTGACTTATTTAGTTTCACAATCAAAATAGGTCCTTCACACAAATATGTCGATCGAAATATTGTAGCAGTACTGCAACCTCATTATGGAGATTTGGAAAATCTACCTCTGAAAAGCATTGTAGACGTCATGGACAGTTTTAACGAAGAAACATTTTTAATTAAAACTGGAATTACCTATGAGGCTAGTCAGTTATGTCTGCACAAGCACAGGGGCTCTTTCAATTGAAACGGCAAACTGTCTCGAAAACAGCTCAAACACAGGTGTTAGATTGAAAGCGTTCTCAAAACCTTTACAAAGATATCACTGTAATTCTTGGAAGGCCACGATGAATTCTTCAAACCTCACACTTTCTTTAACGCCAGTATGCTTAGGAAACTGTATTGTCTTTGTCAGAATGTGTCACTTCCGCAACGCGATTTTCTTTTTAAATCCATCCCTATCCAATTAGAAAGAAGTTAACTTGCAAAGTCTTACTTAGGGTAGAGTGCAGTCAAGTCTACTGAAACTGCGAAGTCTGCAATCCAATCCGGATGCTCTAATTTTCGTTCCTGCACGCATTTTTCCTTCATAAATTCAACAATAGCGAGATTTAAATCTAAAAATCGTTGCAGGCATGCTCCTTGACTTAACCACCGCACTTTGCAGTAATAAGTGAAGTCTCTATATTATTCGTTCATTTCCGTTGAAAACTGTTGCAACTGGCAGTGGAGTAATGAATGCAACTTCAGGAATTTTACTATTTGTACCATCAATTTTTTCAAATGATACATACCTGCAAATTTCTTGATGTACAGAACAAAGAATCTCGTCTGTCGGTCACTGTAATTTTTTACACTTTCATTGTCATCTAAAGGCTTAAACTCTTTCTGTGTGGTAGTATAATGTTGTTTCCTAGCAGATAAACAGTATCCTTCACTTATGCGGAATGTGATTTCTCATCCCTATCTTCTGCTATTCCCATTCATTTTAAAGGACAGTGACGACAGATCGGTAGACTGCCTCTTTTGATGCAAACAGCCACTGGACATGTGAACATCCTTTACAGCACGAACAAATAGCGCTGACACCACGATTCTGCCGAACTCAGAGAGTTGTGCCGACAGAAAAATGCTGTACCGCAATGCTAAATGAATTGCCTGGTTGTTCCGGGTACTCCCGAGAGAGACCGAGCAAAGCAGAATGACAGACCGGGCTTGGCCCTCCTGCGACCCATACACGGTGCACGCGTGAAGTCTGGCACACCGTGGAGAGCCCTGGCTTAGTTGTTTTAGTCGGGTGCGTCACTGGTGTTCCTTGCATGTCAGTCGAGGAGATATGCAGGGAACAAAGCGACACACCCGACTAAATCAACCAAGTAAATCAGCAATAACAGGACAACTCGCAGCATACGCGAGATAGTCGAAACAGTGCTCATACAATGGGAACAACTCGGCTGAACACCTACAGGCACACCATTAATGCATAGAGAATTTCATTCCTCACATCCTCTCAACAAGAAAGAAGTTACGTAACAGCACTCTAACAACAGAACTTCCTTGCCCGGATATAAGCCAGCCAAGGAGACTGAAAGTGAATCGATGTACCATTGTTCCATTCCCCTGCAGGCTAACCGCTACGGTCGCTGGTTCGAATCCTGCCTCGGGCATAGATGTGCGTGATGTCCTTAGGTTAGTTAGGTTTAATTAGTTCTAAGTTCTAAGCAACAGATGAGCTCAGAAGTTAAGTCGCATATTGCTCACAAGGGAACCTCCCCATCGCACCCCCCTCAGATTTAGTTATAAGTTGGCACAGTGGATAGGCCTTAGAAAACTGAACGCAGATCAATCGAGAAAACAAGAAGAAGTTGTGTGGAACCGTGAAAAAAATTAGTAAAAATACAAACTGAGTAGTCCATGTGCAAGATAAGCAATATCAAGGGGAATATGAGGTCAGGAGTGCCTTGGTCCCGTGGTTAGCGTGATTAGCTGCAGAACGAGAGGTTTTGGGTTGAAGTCTTCCCTCGACCGAAAATTTTACTTCCTTTATTTTCGCAAAGTTATGATCTGTCCGTTCGTTCATTGACGTCTCTGTTCACTGCAATAAGTTTACTGTCTGTGTTTTGCGACCGCACCGCAAAACCGTGCGTTTAGTAGACGAAAGGACGTGCCTCTCCAATGGGAACCGAAAACATTTGATCGCGAGGTCATAGGTCAACCGACTACTCCATGGGAAAACACGTCTGATATATTCTATACGACACTGGTGACGGCATGTGCGTCACATGACAGGAATATGTTGTCGACCCACCTAACTTGTACACTTAGTGAATGGGTAAAAAGATTCTTCTACCTTGCCCGATTTAGGTTTTCTTGTGGATGTGATAATCACTCCCAAAAAAGTGATGAAAACTTAAGAGTTTGTCACATAAACTGAAAATAAAAAATTAAGCTTTTACCCGAGGGAAGACTTGAATCCAGGACCTCTCGTTTCGTAGCTGCTCTCGCTAACCACGGGACCACGGCGCTGCTTGACTCCCAGTGTCCTTGATGTTGCCTATCTTCGCATGGACTACTCAGTTTGTATATTTTACTAATTTCTTTCATAGTTCCACACAACTTCTTCCTGTTTTCTCTATTGATCTGTGTTCAGTTTTTCAAGGCCTATCCACTGTGCCAACGTATAATTAAATCTGACGGGGGTGCGATGGGGATGTTCCCTTGTCAGAGCCATTTGAACCCTGCAGGCTAACACCTTGCCATGCAGCGGTACGAGGAGCAGTGGAAAGATCTCAGGGAAAATAAGCTGCTGTAGGTGAATAAAATATCTAGCCGTGGAGTATCTCATGTCAGTCATTCCTATGAGTAGAAGTCACTCTGAGCCACTTGTAAATAGGGCATTGCCAATTAATGCATGGCATCTGACTCCGCTTGGAAGATCTACCAGTCTGTAATGCCTATGACATACGTCTGGCCATAAAACACGTTTTACAGTATTACAGTGCATTTTATATGTGGATCAGAGGGCATCAGCTATTGTAGGTGGAGTCCTGCCCTCTGTTACAAAGGCTTTAATGGCTGGCTCATCCATTTTTACCTACTTACCAGGCAATCACAATTATCTGGCGTAAACTTTCAGTCGATTCTTCGTTGGGTTTGTTTCTATTTTAAGGTAATCTTCTTAATCGTCTCTCTTCGAGTGTATTACCTGGAAATTCATCGATAAATTCGATGATTATCAACCACGTGCCTGGTTTCCTAATGCACTTCGTAGGACCAGGAAGAACGTTTTCATACCGGAGAATGGGACAGTTTTTAGTTTTTTAAATATCAATAATTTTATTTCCAAAAATTAAGATATCTAGCTGTGAAGAGCGACCAAACTTTTAGTTTGCATGAAAGAAGAAGTTTATTTTTTATGTGTTTTATACACAAAACATGGATGGTGTCGAACATAAATTTGGCAAAAAGAGAAACTCCTACTACCGAAAGTAGTTGCTGTTATTATGATGGCTTTTTTGTACCCAGAAAATGTACAGCCTTGTCACAGGGCCAAATAGGTTTAGGCGAACTACGGTAAAACTGAAGACAACACAAATTAACTACAATTTACAATAATTTATTAAGAGAATGTACATGTTACATGTCTTGAGTGTGAAGGTGATGCGGGGTAAAGTTGTGAAAAGTTCATTTGCACTGGTATAATTTTGAGTAGTGGTCTAGTCCGGCTCGCCTGGTTGGCCGAGCGGTCTAACGCACGCCTTTACGGGCGGGAAGGAGCGCCTGGTCCCCGGAACGAATCCGTCCGGCGGATTTGTGTCGAGGTCCGGTGAACCGGCCAGTCTGTGGATGGTTTTTAGGCGGTTTTCCATCTGCCTCGTCGAATGCGGGCTGGTTCCCCTTGTTCCGCCTCAGTTACACTATGTCGGCGATTGCTGCGCAAACAAGTTCTCCACGTACGCGTACACCATCATTACTCCACCACGCAAACATAGGGGTTACACTCGTCTGGTGTGAGACGTTCCTTGGGAGGTCCACCGGGGGCCGAAAAGCACAATAACCCTGGGTTCGGTGTGGGGCGGCGGAGGGGTGAAGTGGACTGCGGCAGTCGTCGTGGGGTTGTGGACCACTGCGGCTGCGGCGGGGACGGAGCCTCTCCGTCGTTTCTAGGCTCCCGGTTAACATACAATACAATACATACAATACTGGTCTAGTCCTGAATCCAATGAATGATGACTAATTTAACTAGCAGAAAAACCAGTAGTGCTCTTTTGGACCTGGACTGTAGGTAAGTCCGGATGCTGTCATTAGGTTCTGTGTCGCTACAGTCAAGTAACTGTTAATACACTGAGTGGAGACGTGAGTCCGCTAACAGTCCTGTTTGGCGGATGGATGTTGACTTGGGAACTATTTGCGTGACGTTAGGTGGAGGCATGAGGTAGTTCGCGTGGCGTACGCCCTCTATGGCGTCAGACCATAACTACGTTGCGCCTCGCTGGAGGGTGGCCTTGCAATGGGATGCACTATTTGTGTATAGCTATGTACTATATACTCTGAGGACTGAGGACCCAACATTAACCGTTTGAGTCCCAAAAATATAAAAAAAAGCATTTTTAATAATTTTTCACAAAATCGACCTCTATCATTATAGTAAGCTACACATACAATGAGAAATTGGCAAAAAGTAAGGGACAAACAGTTCTCAGCCACACATCACTTCATCAGATATATTTGAAAACAATTTCGAAGTTTTCCTAGACGCAATCGAACATCTAAACTTTCATGAAATCACAATATACATACAATTCAAAGATAAAATAGAGTGATATCAGACGCAGGTACTTCATGCTCAGATGTAGAGAAGTACACAGAAAGACACTTGCGGAAATTCTGAGGAGGATTAGTACGAGTGATATTAGTCAACAAGTTAGGCAAAAATCAGCTTGTCAGACTTCTCGAGAACATTTTCTGTTTGTCTACGCTTTTTAACAACATCACTAGTACCAAAAATTGAATACGGACAAATCAGAATCATAATATCGACATCCGACAGGGCAAAAAGGCAGTCCCATTAATAAATTGTCAATATCCAAACTTTAAATTATACTTTGCGGGACTAACTTCTTAAAGATGAGTAAGGGGAACCGTTTGATATCTAGTAATTTACTTTCAGGCTTCAGTTACGGTACCGTCACTGGCGTAAATGTAACAAAAGACTTAGCTTCTTTTCGTACAATATACGTTACAGATTCCCTTTCTTGAGGAAAGTACTTTTGATGGTGAAACTATAAAAACCCTGTAGAGATTATTCAATGCACAAAGTCAAGTAAGAACAATAGAGAGGAGAATTAATAAACCGTCGATAGTTTTCAGTTCTATTATGAGCTTCTGGAAATTAAGGAGTTATGTGTAACAAACGGAAAACAGTGAATCGTACTTGATATCGAAATAAATTAAATAATATCTTCACTTAGAATCTCTTGTTGGAGGCAGAAGATGTAATTTACACAAGAAATGGAAAAACGTCAAAATGTACTTGTTGAATGTGTACTGATTATTTTTTTTCCGAATCCAAACGTATGAATATGAGAAGTAAGCTACTATTTACATTGTAGCGATAAATTTATTATTCAGACCATAATCACGACATATCTTCCTTCAGATGTTCATTAACTTCTTTGAAAACTGGTTTTTATTAAGAAATGAGAAGTGGCTAACTATCTTTGGTAAGCTACCTTCCAGATAATTACAAATGCAAATTCAAATCTATAAACATCATAACCAAGTCACAGAAAGTACTAACATTGCGTCAGAAGGCTTACTATTCAAACCATAAGAAGGGCAAATATATCTCCCTTTAAGTATTGATTAATTGTTTGCTTTCTTTGAGAGCTTTTTTCTGTGATCACATGAGTAGTAGTTAACGATAATTGATAAGCTATTTTGAAGGCGCAACATATTGGTGTATACTGACCTTAGAACATTTAAAGCCGGCCGGTGTGGCCGAGCGGTTCTAGGCCCTTCAGTCTGGAACCGCGCGACCGCTACGGTCGCGGGTTCGAATCCTGCCTCGGACATGGATGTGTGTAATGTCCTTAGGTTAGTTACGTTTAAGTAGTTCTAAGTTCTAGGGGACTGATGACCTCAGAAGTTAAGTCCCATAGTGCTCAGAGCCATTTGAACCATTTTGTTAGCAGACTATGTTCACACTGATGCAGCTGATTACGGGGGTTCATATTACCAAGTTCTTAGTTAATTTGACTCGATTTTTCAGTCAATTAAATAACATCACATACCCTCTCAGCCCCTGAAGTTTCATTTCGTTTCCTCCACACTTTCTGGGTGCTTCACTTTTTGTGTCAGGCAGTGTATTTATTCTCATGTTCTGAACATAAACACCACAGAGATTTTCAGTATATAAATAAACTGTGTCTTAATTTGGAGGAGATATTGTGTGTGAGTGTGTGTGTGTGTGTGTGTGTGTGTGTGTATTTGTGTGTGAGAGAGAGAGAGAGACATAGAGAGAGAGAGATTACTGCGACTCCTTATATGATTCGCAATGATCGGATTTAATCCAGAGGACAGTCAGTCTAAATTATATTTAATTATGAACAATAGGCAAGCTCTTATACGAAATTAGGATTAAATGTGTCTCTCTCCTCTGCACTATCTTATGATACTGTTCCTTAGGTGGTGACTTTACTAGACATTTATATCTTGGGGCACTTCAACGAGACATTAATATGGTCACTACGTTTCCTGACGTGGATTAGAGACGAAATTAACATTCTGACGAAAGTACCAGAACACATTTATTTTTTCATTAAATCAGGATAATAACTCTTCTGTTGCTAGTTCTATCTTCCTGTCATGTGCAAGCGTGTACTCAGGGCAGCAGCTTCGCAGTGAGCAACTCTCATGTGAAGAACTCGACACACTTTATAGAACGCCTAAAGGGAGAAACATTTTTACCTACGGACATCAAGGTCAGCTTTGACGTGAAATCACTGTTTACGAACATGCCAGTATATGAAACTATCGTTCGCAGCTCGTGGTCGTGCGGTAGCGTTCTCGCTTCCCAAGCCCGGGTTCCATTCCCGGCGGGGTCAGGGATTTTCTCTGCCTCGTGATGAGTGGGTGTTGTGTGATGTCCTTAGGTTAGTTAGGTTTAACTAGTTCTAAGTTCTAGGGGACTGATGACCATAGATGTTAAGTCCCATAGTGCTCAGAGCCATTTGAACCATTTTTAGATGAAACTATCCACATCCTTCAGGAGTATGTCCCGCCAGACACATGTGACCTGGTTGAGTTGTGCCTGACTTCAACGTACTTCAAATGGCAAGGAAAATACTACGAGCAGACAGAGGGCGTAGCAATTGGGTCTCCCCTATCTCCGCTGGCAGCCGACATATTCATGGAAGCCTTTGAAGCAACGGCCCTCGGTTCAGCTCCTTTACGACCACGTTGCTGGTTTAGATACGTGGACGACACGTTCGCTATATCGCCTCATGGGTGAAACGGAGCTACACAAGTTCCACGAATATTTGAACCATATGCACGGGAAGATACAGTTCACGCTGGAAGTAGAAAAAAATGGTGCTATCCCATTTCTAGACGTCGACGTGTACAGGAGAACGGAGGGCACACTGGGGCACAGAGTATATCGTAAGCTTACACATACTGGCAGGTATCTGCATGCCATGAGCTGGCCGTAGTGGCCGAGCGGTTCTAGGCGCTACAGCCTGGAACCGCACGACCGCTACGGTCGCAGGTTCGAATCCTGCCTCGGGCATGGATGTGTGTGATGTCCTTAGGTTAGTTAAGTTTAAATAGTCTGCACGCCCAATCCTACCACCACCCAGCGCAGAAGAACTCTCTTTGGCAATCCGTGCGCAGCTCCTAAGTGATGCTCAAAACATCACACCTGAGCTTAAAAGGTTACGCACGTTTCTAGCCAATGGCTACGTTACTGACCGAATAGGCAAACACCTTCGCCGCGTTGGGGTGCAGCCTGTCTTCGATAGTGGTCGTAGGATCCAGGACGTGCTAGGCTCCACCAAGGACAAGGTGGATGCATTACACACTGCAGGCGTTTACAAGGTGGAATGCGAATGTGGAGAGGCATACATCGGCGAGACTGGTAGGCCAATAGCAACGCGCATTCGGGAGCACGAGCGTTATATTCGTCTAGGGCAACACAACAAATCCGCAGTGCCAGAACATCACCTTAACTGCGGAAAAGAAATAAAATTCTGCGAAGCCTGTGTGTTGGCCAAGCAGCCAATTATGACGAAACGCAAAAGCCAGAGAGGCCATCGAAATACTTAAACACCCTAACAACATGAACAGGGAGGATGGACAGGCTTGCCCCATCTTGGCTGCCAGCAATCAGAGCTCAACAGGCCGCACTGTCAACACGAGGCACGAGCACTACCGGCGAGTAACTGCAGCCGCACGGCCGACGTCCAGCAGTTGGTAAACAGCAGCAAACTTCTTATTCGACGGTGGCCATCAGTCATGGTACATAACACAAGAGTCAATGGACAACAGAGGTCACGTTCTCCCTCCACCACAATAACCTATTAAAATAAAGTTCCCTCTCCTTCCTTAAGTGACCAATGAAACTAACCCCTTTTTTAAAATAATGACGTAATGGCATGCGCAGTGAACACTAACAAATAAAAATATAAAGGACACTGCATAGCTAGAACGCACCATTAGACCCAGAAGAAGGTCGCTGCAATCGTGGCCGAAACGTTGGCTTTTCTATAGCAGCAGCAGTTTTTACATTACGACGCGGTACCAAACCCAGAAAACTTTTATGTCGATTGGTTTTCAGAAATTACAAATTATGTCGATTGCTTGTATGAGGTTTATCTGACATGTAAACTGTTGAGTCGAAACAGAGCAGGAAGACTACAAGATCATCAGGGACTGACAGTACATTGGGATTGGAAAAATACGGAAAATGAAATCGGCCTTGCCCTTTCGAAAGAAACAATCTAGTCATTAGCCGTAAGTGATTTAAGGAAATCACGAAAAACATAAAAACTGTGTGCGTTAGGGATTTTAACGCCGTTTTCCGGAATGCGAATTCATTGTCTGATCATTGTGCAAACTCTCTCGGTAGTTCAATATGAGCCCACTTATCAGTATGACGTCATGCCTGATAAACAGCTGTTGTGACTGGTCCTTGATATCTTGGATACTGACATTTGGATCGAACTGATCTCCGTGTCGTTCCCAACCATGTTCTGTTGGGTAGAGTACTGAGAACTCTTCTGTCCGCCGGAGTACCACATCACGCTGACAGTTCATAGAATCACGTCCCGTGTGTGAACTAGCAATGTTCAGTTCAAAAATGGCATCACGATACTGTCGCATGAGAGGCAACAGGATGTCCTTGGCATAATGGCAGATTTCGCTCATTCACTACCAGCCGTGACCTCCAGTCATACCCGATGGGACCCACACTATGATGCCTGGTGTAACACTGCTGTGACTATCCAAAATATTGGAAGACTCTGACTTTCCCCAGGCGGCCACCATACTCGCCGACGATGGTCATTCGGAGTAGTCCAGAACCGCAACACATACATCGCTGAACACAGTTCGACGCCATTCATCAGCATTCCGTGCTTCTCGGTCACAGCACTACGCCAAACACAGACGTTTTCGTTGTGGTATTAATAGCAGCCTATGCATGGGACGGTAATTTCCTAGTTCGGCCCCTGCTAGTATCCAACCATGATGCAGGATTACACAGAATAAGTCAGGGTGTCCATTACTTGTTCTTGGATGGAAGGCGCATATGTGAAGGGATTACCATGGGCTTGGTGCGCAATACGGCATTGTCCCTTGTGGTTGGTGATCACACATATTCGAGCGGAACCTTGTCGACCGGTACGCCTGACCTCACGTTCCAATGCAGTCCCACATCGGGTCACTTTCATTTCGTAATGACCAACAAAGCTGGATATTACGTGATTCGACCAGCCGGCCAGATTGAGACCTACAATAAGACTCCTTCAAAACTGTCTCACACAAGAACGCGGCATATCCGTGTTCTTCACAGTGATCACTCAACATCATACGCTGTTCACGCCCGGTATGTACCCTAGCAGGCCTAGCAACAACGCTAAACACAAACAACTTTAATCAACTATGGTGGCTATTCTACCTGTCACAGAGAATTGTAACTTTAACCATTTACATATCCGCCGGCGATGTGTACGTGTACGAAGCTACATTGACATCTGACGATATTTTCTGGGTGCTTCATTTCTTTTGTCAGGCAGTACATTCATCACTGAGCACAAGCACTTTCATTGCCGATTTATGATACTCAATTCCATACAACGCAGTTAGATTTCGTCCTAAGAAACACGGCAGTCAAGATTAGAGAAAGAAACACACTCATTCACACATTCGTGGCAGCACAAGCACGATTCATCTGTGCTTCGTAATCACACAAACAGATATACAGGGTGTTTCACAATTCATGTTACACACATCAAGGGGTTGCAGAGGGGACTTAAATCAAGTTTTGCATGGAAATCCATGTACAGAAACGTCATCAAACGACGCTACAGAGCATCAAACTTATAGCCACCGGCGCCTGTAAATGTATGTATATACAGGGTGATTCCGTGGTGAAGTTTCAAACTTTCAAGGATGATGGAGAAGGATAAATATATCAATTTGAGGTAAGGGTCTCTGTACCGGCAACGAAAGAGTCTCAAGTTAAAAGCGGAAACAGTTTTCACACCTCTGACAGGGCGATACATATACCGGTACGGTTGTTGATAAGACTGTGGGGTATGCAACCTTCAGAGGTGGTTAAATGGACCAAAAAAAGAAAAAATGTATTGCAAACATGGGCTGCAATACGCATACCTTAATAGCTATGAGGACTTGTTCAACAGAGGAAATGAAAAAGTGCTCACAGCTCCTCAGGTATGCGTTTTAGGGCCCACGTTTACTAGATTCTTTTGTTGCCTTGGTCCATACTACAACCTCAGAAAGTTTCATATCTTCCATTTTTAGCTAAAACAGCACTAGTTCATGTATTCCACTGTCAGAGGTATCAGAATGATTTTCGCTTGTAACTTTCGACTCGTTCGTTTCCGAACGAAGGACCCTTACCTCATATAGATACATTTATCCTTCTCCATAATCCTTGAAAGTTTGCAGCATCATCACGGAATGTCCCTGAATATGCACATTTACAGTCGCCACCGCGTATAGCTTTGACGCTCTATAGCACCATTGGATGACGTCAATGGACATGAGTTCCTGTGTAAAACGTGATCTACTAAGTGAATTCTACAACCTCTAGAGGTGTATAACATAAATTGTGACACACCCTGCACGTGTAATATTACTTAGAATAAAGAATACCAAGCAGCTAAAAGCAATAAGGTAGTCCAGCAAATTTGTGATTTCAAATATGCTGTACTATGTGCAAGGCATTATGGTTATGACTACAATGCATTTCAACTTGTAGGCAGTAAACATGCTGGCAAGACTAACTACTACCCGTTTGAGGGGATGTGGACCCTAAAAATTAAATAATATTTGAATAATAATAAATTTTTAATGTAACAAGTTTTCAAACCGGTCTGAAAAGCATTAAATAATTTCTCCTAGCAACATACAATTTTCTGCTTCCTCATATTTCGCAAACGACCGTAAGGTACATGGCTGAGGGTACCACGTACCACAACTAGTCTTTTCCTTACCTGGTACACCCGCAAAGAGAGAGAGGGAAAAACGACTGTCTAAAAGCCTCTGTACGAGCCCTGATTTCTCGCATCTTATCTTCGTGGTCCGTATGCGAAATGTACGCTGGCGGAAATAGAATCGCTCTGAATTTGGCCTCAAATCTCAGTTCTCTAAATTTTCCCAAGTGTGCCTCGCCAAAGAGCACCCCTGGCAAATAGTCCTGAAAAATTGTGCTTGCGAATTTTTATAGCTATGAGAATAACAGTAAGGTTTATAACGAAAACCTTCGGGCGCCCGCAGTACATAATTGATCTATTAGTAGTTCTCCTCCTATCTATTATCTATTGCATACACCCTATGTTTTCCGTTGTAGGTCTCAAAAGTATTGTCATAGCTATTAAGATTTACAATCAGGACTCTCTGTATGGGATTGGGAATCTGTACGCGCATGGCTCATACACTGAAGAGCCAAAGAAACTTCAAATACAAATACATGTAAACAGGTAGAATACGGAGTGGCGGTCTTCAACGCCTGCATAAAACAACAAGCGCAGTTGTTAGATCGGTTACTGCTGCTACAACGGCAGCTTATCAAGACTAATGTGAGTTTGAACGTGGTGTTATAGTCGGAGCAAGAGCGATGAGACAGAGCATCTCCGAGGTAGCGATGAAGTGGGGATTTTTCCGTACGACCACTTCACGAGTGTACGGTGACTATCATGGATTCGGTAAAACATCAAATCTTCTACATTGCTGCGGCCGGAATAATAGCTTGCAGAAACGGGACCAACAACGACTGAAGATAATCATTCAACGAGACGGAAGTACTACCTTTCCACAAATTGCTGTAGATTTCAATGCTGGGCCGTCAACTAGTGTCAGCATGCGAACCATTCATCGAAACATCAACGATATGGGCTTTCGTAGCCGAAGACCCACTCGTGTACCCTTGATTACTGCACGACACAAAGATTTATGCCTCGCCTGGGCCGGTCAACACCGACATTGAACTGTTGATGACGGGAAACATGTTGCCTGGTCGGTCGAAACTCGTTTCAAATTGTATCGAGTGTATGGGCGTGTACGGGTATGGAGACTACCTCATTAATCTATGGACCCTGCATGTCAACAGGGGACTGTTCAAGCTGGTGGAGGCTCTGTAATGGTGTGGGGCGTGTGCAGCTGGAGTGATATGGGATACCTGATACATCAAGATAGAACTCTGACAGGTGGCACGTACGTAAGCTGTCTGATCATCTGCATCCATTCATATCCAATGTGCATTCCAACGAACTTGGGCAATTTCAGAAGGACAATGCGTCACCCCACACGTCCAGAATTGCTACAGAGTGGCTCCAGGAACACTCTTCTGAGTTTAAACACTTCCGCTGGCCATCAAACTCCCCAGACATGAACATTATTGAGCATGTCTGGAATGCCTTGCAACGTGCTGTTCAGAAGAGATCTCCACCCCCTCGTACTCTTACGGATTTATGGACAGCCCGGCAGGATTCATGGTGTCAATTCCCTCCAGAACTACTTCAAACATTAGTCGAGTCCACGCCACGTCGTGTTGCGATACTTTTGCGTGCTCGTGGGGACCCCACACGACATTAGGTAGGTGTACCAGTTTCTTTGGCTCTTCAGTGTATATTGCACATATGTCCTCCTCTCCCTCTCTCTGTCCATCTTCTTTTCCCTTCTCGCTTAGCTCAGCTGTGCCCATCCACTCCCATAGCACATGGAAAGCAATCCGATAATATTAGTTCAACACGTCGGTCCCGAAGCCAAGCTGAAATGTCAGCTATTATCACCCTTATCCACCCCAACCAGTACCGATCAGACCGACGAGAAAGAGAATTAACATTGTATTTGCATCCAGTTCCGAACTGTTAAGTCCCATAGTGCTCAGAGCCATTTGATCCTCAGCCAGTTTCGAACTATGTTTAAAATTAAAAGTCTCTAGCTTACCTGGAAGTTAGCTCAAAATCCGTTGTAAAATTTATACCGAACAGTCTTACAAGAAAGCGACCAAATAAAAATGCATTAAAAAAGTCAATTTTTAGGTATCTCGTATTCTAATAAAATAGAAACTTTACTTTTTAAGGTTATGTATGTATTTTTTGCCAATCTTAATTCGAAGTATTTGTAATTTATTTCTTAAAAAAACATGCTGTGATAGGTATGTGGTGATCTGTTCTCTCAATAAATCTGTCATTCAGCCTTTCCAATAATTCTACAGATAATGTATCTGTGGGACATGGCACCACAGTTAGCTTGTACTAGGGACAATTGGTTCCATTTCAGACTGCAGGTCTCAAGACTAGTGAAATATGTTACTTACTGCTTTGTGAATTGTGTTGTTGGTTCCGTGGAAACAATGCGCGTTACATTAATACAGGATTTAAAAAGAAAAAAAAATCTGCAGGGAGATTCAGAAGTAACAGAATAGTAAGTTGTTGCGAAAATGATACCAGCAGTAGTGTAATTGTTAATGTGGAGACGCCAACTTCATTTTCTTACTCTTATTATGATTCTGTTCAGTAGCATAAAGACATTTCTTGAGTAACTCAGTTTATTAATTTATTGGCTGCCGTGGAACCATGCGAGCCAAAGTTATTTGGTCACTAAATGAAATAGGACATGGTTTTTAGAATGCTAATTAGAAAATTAATAAGCAAAAGAATTAAAGAATTAATAAAACACTAGAAAATTGCTAGGGAATATAAGAAAAGATAACACATTACTTACAACAGCTCTCAATCACTTTGAGGAATTCCTGTGCAGAACAGAAGGAGTGTGTCACATGGAAACCTCTTAATTGGGATTTGAATACTAAGTGCTTATCTCTCAATTTTTTCAGTTATACCAAAAGCCTACTTAAAATTGTACCTGCTGAATAGTGCCAGGAAGTGTTGTCAAGTGCAAATCGTTTTTCCCATTTAAATCGTTTTTCTATCTAGTGTTCACTTAATGAAAGTTCCAGTTTTTTCTGAACGAGTCAGTATATCATCAAGAAATGCCATGATGGGATATATGTCCAGGAACGTTGGAGTCAGAATTCCGACGCACTTGAACAATTCTTTAAACGAAATTGGCGAACTCAGTGTATGATACTATTACTACAAACAACAAAGGAAATGTTAGCGTATGTGGGGTCCTCGGTAAAATACATGAGCAGTGCTATGTAATTCACTGACAATGATAGGAAGAAGAGGCTAGGTAGACAAAAGACGTAGGCTACAAGTATAGATAAAGAGCTGTGTTGTTACTTAGAAAACTGTCCGGGAATTCATTACACACTTGTTGAAACAACAAACAGCATTTCTGGCTGATGCTCTTTCCTGTCACGTAAGAAGCATTTTCAAGTAAACAGTTAAAAATGAAGAAGGCTGTAACAACTTAATGAAGGGAGTTTAATCGTCAGGTGGGATCAATTCGTTGCTATTTGACCACTACAGGGCGAGTACACGAACTTAAATTTGTGTATAATTCGTCTGTACAATGAACGGTAGCTTTAAACGCATTCAGAAGCAAGGATCTATCATGAGACACATAAATTTAGTATAGACACATTAATTGATTCAACAGATAAATGGAGTAGAAAGGAAAAAATTGTTAACAATATGGTCCCATAGAATCATAAAGTAGGTTACAACGAAACGCTTAATCTGAAATGTTAATTTATTCAAATCAGGCATCAATTTATTCCGAACCGTGGACAACATATCACTTTATACATTTTACAATGATACTGGGGGAGGGGGGGGGCTGTAACAACTTAATGAAGGGAGTTTAATCGGCAGATGGGATCAATTCGTTGCTATTTGACCACTACGGGGCGAGTACACGAACTTAAATTTGTGTATAATTCACCTGTACAATGAACTTAGCTTTAAACGCATACAGAAGCAAGGATCGATCATGAGACACATGAATCTAGCATAGACAAATTAATGAATTCAACAAGTAACTGGAGTATAAAGGAAAATTATTAATAATATGGTCCCTTAGAATCATAAAGTGGGTTACAACGAAACACTTAATCTCAAATGTTAATTTATTCAGATCAAGCATCAATTTATTCCAAATCGTGGTCGCACACAAGCTGTTTTTGTGTATAATATAGAAACAAGAAAGCTAAATGGACGACTTTGCAGAGAAAGCAGAGTGTTCGCAGGCGCTAAAGAATGCACACGAAAGGCAAGGAACCGTGCATCAAATCGCTTAAACTGCATCAAATTCCTAAAGTTCAGCAAATACACACAAGTCTTTATACAGTAACAGAATTAACCTAGGCTGAAAAGTTCAAAATTGTAGACTGGCTGCTGATGAATGAATGTGTAACACTGCAGCGCAGTTTAAAGTTTTCCGAATTTCGAACAGTTTGCTCAGTTGGAAAGGAACTATGGCTTGCAGACAGGCGCGTGTACAAGATACGGCGATATCAGCGTTTGAGGAAGACTGCTTAGTTGGGCTCAAAGAAGCCGGTTGGGGTAATAGGCGAATCGCTCGACATTTGAATAGGAGCGATTCCACCATTCGACGATGTTGGCAGGAATGGGTGAACCACGGCCCTACACAGTGTCGACTTACTGAGAGCACAGAACGGAGGACCGAACAATCGTCAGAGAGGCACTCAGAGCCGCGGATTCGTCATTATCATCGATCTGATGTGCAACAGGTGCGTCAGTGACCACAGCAACCATTAATTGGCGGCTCACAGAAAGGGAGATGTACGAACCGTGCCCATTGCGCCAATGATCACTCATCTCTGTACTCTAACAAGCCCGTCTCCAGTGATGTCGGGCACATTCAGCGATGGGATACCAACCTGACTGTCGTCCGCCATACGGTCCGACAACCACGAGTGATGGTCTGAGTTGTCATTTCATTTCATAACAGGACCCTTTGGTTGTTATACGAGGCACCCTTGCAGCACAGCACTACATCGACGGTGTTCTACGCCCCGTTTAGTTGTCCTTCATGGCAAGCCATCCTGGGCTTACGTTTCAGCAAGGTAAAGCCCGCCCTCACACGACGAAAGTTCCTGCTGTTTGTCTTCGTGCTTACCGAACTCTACGTTGACCAGCAAGGTCGCGTGGTCTCTCCCCAGTCGAGAACGTGTGGAGCGTAATTGGCAAGACCGTCTAACCAGCTCGGGATTTTGACAATACACAGCGACGACTGGACAGAATTTGGTATCATATACCTCAGAAGTACATTCAACAACTCTGTGAATCATTGCTACAACGTGTTCTTCACTTGCTCAATATGTGAAGCTATTTCTCTTGAATAAATCATCCAATTTTTCTGAAATCGTAAAAATTTGTTTAACTGTACATGTAAAACACAAATACTGATTTTCGTCCCATTCGGGGCGCAACTTTGTTTGTTACTGTATTACATTGTACACTGATGAGGCAAAAAATTATGACCACTTGCTTACTAGGTTGTTTTTACGTCTTTGGAGCAAGGACATCACTGGTTCTGCATATCAGGGATACGAAAGTTTGTTGGTGGGTTTTTGGAGGTAGGTAGCATTGGATGTCTATGCACAGCTCATGTAATTCGCGTAAATATCGGGCCACTGATTTGCGTAAGCGGTGATGACGCCCTATAGTAACAAAGATGCGTTCTATAGAATTTCCATCAGTCGAATTTTGTGGCTGAGACATCAACGTGAGTTCACTATAATATTCCGCAAACTACTGTAGAACAGTTCTCACTCTGAGATACGAACAGTCATACTACTGAAAGATGACATCACCACCGAGCAAGAAGGGAATGCAGGTGGTTCTCTTCTGTCAGAGTGTCTTCGATTATTACCACCGGTCCGATGCAAGCAGAGAAAAATGTCTCCTGTATCATAATAATGCCCCCACTAGCCTGCGTACTTGGCGCTCTGCACGTTCCGAGCCGACGTTCACCTCGATAACGGCGTTTGTGGAGACAATCCTCGACCTATTGTAGCAAAAACGTGACTCACCCGAAGATTTGACACGTTTCCACTGATCGACGATCGAATTCCGATGGTCCCGTATCCACAGTAGTTGTAATTCACGATGTCGTTGGGTCGATATTTGAACACGTAGGGGTGGTCTGCTGCGGTGCTCCATGTTCAACAACGTATGATGAATGCTGTGCTCCGAAACACTTGTGCATGTACCAGCATTGTGCTTTTTCTGCAGAGATGCCACGACTCACCATCTACCCTACTTTACAGATCAGAATATTCTTCGAACCCCATGTTGTGTGAAGAGTCTTGAACGTCCAACCATTTAGCGCGCAGTGGTAGTTTCACTGTTTTCCTACCTCTTTCCGTAGATGTTCACGACAGTAGCACCTGAACATTCGACCGGCTTCGACGTTTTCGAAATAGCCGTTAACAGATTCTTTGTAATAATAATCTGCCGTTTGTCAAAGGATTTCCCCATTTGCAGCCCACATCTTCGCTTGGGTGATCCCTGTCTGTGTCTGCTCAGCTTCTGTTACCGCGTCACGTGTTTGCAACGCCACCAGGCTCCATCCAGTGTCGCGGTGGGCAGTGGTTATAATGTTTAAGCTGACCAGTGTATTTCCAAGTGCCGAGAAACACATGAGCCCGAGAGGGTTCTGGCCTCGCAAATCTTATCCAAGATAACATTATCGACCAACAGACGAAGACGAAACACCACGAACCTTGCTCCGCCTGAGTATTTAAAAATTTGGTAATGTGACCAACTTCTCTACTTAGAGCAGTAACTTACAACTTGACCACTAGTCGTAAGACTACATACGTTACAACATTACAACGTTACAAAATTATTGATTTCAAATCTATATGGCATATATTTTAGTTATATGTTTGTTTGCATGGCCGTTTTTCGTAGCAGCTGTTAAAATCAATTATTATTGGTTTCTCCTTCTTAACGTTAGTGCAGTTAATTAAAGAGAAATTTACCCCAGACTCGCTTCGATTTTATTTACAAAGCATTTTCTGTGATCATTCTGGAAATTGGATACATGTGTTTGTACAATTTTGCTTATTGTAGATTAAAACCAGTATTTTGTTTATTAAATTGGTGTGAAGTTTACTTACGATGTTTCTGCTTGTTGTTTACATATTCTCCTAACTACTGCGTCTTCCCTGTTTGTTAGCGGAGGCTGATGTCGAAAGAAACTTAGTTACACATATACACTTGGCAGTTTTTGCCTTTTCACTCGTAGTAAAAAATACAAAATGAAAAAAAAAACTGCACAGTGCAAATGTGTAACGAAGTTTCTTTCGACATCAGGCTCTGCTAACAAAGAGGGAAGAAGCCGCGGTTTGGAAAATATGTAAATAAAAGGCAGAAACCCCGTAAGTAAATTGCACACCAGCTTAATAAACAAGATGATGTTTTAAATCCAAAACAACCAAAAATATATAAACATATGTATCCAATTTGCAGAATGACAACGGAAGATGCTTTGTAAATAAAAATTAAACGGGCCAAGTGTAAAATCCTGTGTAATTAATTGTATTAAGCTTAAGACGGAGAAACCAAGACTAATTGACGTATATTAGTTATTTGAAATCTAATATTGCATTATAATATTTTATACATAGCAAAATAACTGGCGTGACTTAAATATTATACACCACAAGAGGAACTGCAGTAACCTCGTCATATGAACGACTGCATTCAACTTAGCGCTGCAGTCTTACTTCGACCAAACTACAATCTTACAAACATTACGTTACAAAAACCTCTCACTAAATAACATCAGAACAATGGAATAGAAGGAAAATCATTCCTACTGGAACTAATATTTAGTGTACATGTAAAGAAATCTTTGTTGTGACATTATTCTATGAATTATTCAATAAAATATTTATAAATAATAGTGCTCCTATTTAACAATAATTGAAACAAGATAATTTTCAAACTGACATTAAGCCCTATCCAAATGTATTTCGTAAGTCTGTATTGAGTGATTGTATCATTTGATATTAGTGTTACAAACAAATTTTTATATACGTGTTAATAACTTCGGTAATAAGGACTTTAAATACGTGGTAACAATTTCAGTGAGATCGTACACTAAAGCAAGTTTCAAGTTGTCTTTCGATTTTTCATAGCATGTCTGGAAGTAGTTTTAGTGTTAAGTTTTAACTTGGTCGGTTTTTGGTCATGTTGTTTCCCTTTCTTTAGTTCGCGACGGCACATCCTGAGGTTCTCCAGGTTGTTAGGCCTCAGTCACTAGCAGGCTGCTCCCCGACCTCCATACATACACAACTCACTTAAATAACTGGGATACGTTGCCCAGCGCCCGCTCATTTACCTGGTCCGGCGACCATGGAGCAACTTGCCAGCCACATATTGCCCAACTGAACGCTTTAAAAAAATACAGTTTCATAGTGGACTGGTCTCTCGTAATGTCACAGTTTATCATACTCATTTCACGGTCACTAATGCCTTGAAATTCCTTTGAAGAAAGGTGCCAAAAGTACCCTCCATACAGCTCCAAAAGAATTTTTTTATACGGATGATGTGGATGGGAAATGTTAACATGTTATGTGTAGGGATGTCCTGTTCCCACTAAGTGAACACTTCCAGTACGTTACCAATAATGGCACATCCATACTACTGTTATGCAAGACAGAGGGACCACTTGGAAACAGGGGCAAAATAGTTTATACTGAACTAAGAAGTAAGTTTTGATCGAAATGACTAGTTTTCTGAAATCAAAAGCATTCTATGTCATGGAATGGTCCTAGTTCAAGCTGATTAGGCCCTAATCGCGGCTGCAGTACTCCACCGACATGTTACCATAGTGATGTTGAAGATGCCGGCATTGGCATCTTCTTATCATTAATAACGATCATTATTATGCCCACTGTACAGTACAGCCAACATATGATGGGAAATCGATTTGGTTGTAAGGTCGAACAGAGAATTCTTTCTGCCGTCACTCACAAGTCATTGTCCGTCTCAGAAAGAATCAACAGCTTCAGACTATGACAATTCCTACCTGACTGTTCACTACAAAGTTTTCATACAGAAATTACACATTTGGTTCAATATTAATTAAAGGAAATTTTATGTATTTTCAGTCATTAAATAAAAAGGTAAACATCACAATTTATGAACTATGGACAGAAAAAATATATAATTATGTTATCCATATTTTGATGTATCGGATTAGAAACTGCTATTCTGGTATTTCTGTTCGTTATGTTTTCTGTTGCGAACAAACTGATGGAAATCCACCAATACATGCTGTACATGCACCGATTGCCCTTCCTAAGAGTCGCCAGCCCCATTTCCTCTGATGTTTCGACTGATATCTGTAGTTTAGTTTTTTCAATGTGTAATTTGGGTGAGTCCAGTCAAATACTGCTCAACATGTCTCTCATTCTACGCCAAGAGTCAAGGCAATACGTTGGTTTGTTCACGTTACAAACACAATGATCCCGTAAACTGAATTTTTCGTGGGCGTTCGAGAGAGTGGTCCCAAATTAGTCTAGTGCGATATTTGTCTTAGTGTTATGTATGAAGATGGAATAGTGAAACTTCGAAGCTGGCCGCATAATTAAGATAACATTTGAAATATAGACGGCTGAAGGCGTTTTTGGTTTGAAGTTTTATACTGAACAGCCGAACTCCCCAACCATCCTGTATAAAGATGAACTTACAGAGTCTTCGAGGAATGTTTGCGCGGAACGTTCTTTTTTTGTACCATTCGCTAGGCAGCACTTGGCTTATTTTTGTCAGTGATGATCGAGGAAGACTCCTGTGCTTGAGTTCTTACTCTAATTCAGACTACAGATGCTGTGCAACGATCAACCTACGTTATTTAGCTTACCACGATAGATCTGTGGTTTAACCCAGATGTTAGTGTAACCACGCCTGAACATGTCTAATACTATGAACAGTGCGATATTGGATGATGCCTTTCTCCTTATGGAACAATATTTGAGTATCAGAATGACTTTGTTCATCAAAAAACACCCTGATAAACCGTGACCCAAATTAGTTCTTGGACCATTGTGTTACTATGAAAAATGTTGTATGATGGTCATTATTAATGACTCTAGACGTGTAACTTCGTCTCTACTGTACTTTGTGTTAAATGTGTTTGGTATTCGACTATCTGGACCACTGATGATTGGCTTTGCTGCGGTACAGCCGTGAAACGTCTTGCTCTGCGAACAGTTAACAAACTGGTACCTTCTATACACTTGCAACAAGCGCCCTCGTTGGAAATTACTGATGATCTTCATCGAGACTTATATACATAGGGCTTACTGCATGGATGAATACAAACATACATCTACATCTTCGTTTACATCTGTACTCTCCAAACCATTGTGAAGTGCATGGCAATGGATACTTCTCACTGTACCAGTTATTACGGCTTCTTCCCATTCCTTCAGCACGAACTGTTTAATTGCCTCTATGCATCCTATCATTAATGTAATCTTGTCTTCACCATCTCTACGGGAGCGACATTGAAGGGGTTGTAGTACATTAGTAGATTCATCAGTTTAAGCCGGTGTTTTATCGTGTTAGTCTGTATCTACACTCCTGGAAATTGAAATAAGAACACCGTGAATTCATTGTCCCAGGAAGGGGAAACTTTATTGACACATTCCTGGGGTCAGATACATCACATGATCACACTGACAGAACCACAGGCACATAGACACAGGCAACAGAGCATGCACAATGTCGGCACTAGTACAGTGTATATCCACCTTTCGCAGCAATGCAGGCTGCTATTCTCCCATGGAGACGATCGTAGAGATGCTGGATGTAGTCCTGTGGAACGGCTTGCCATGCCATTTCCACCTGGCGCCTCAGTTGGACCAGCGTTCGTGCTGGACGTGCAGACTGCGTGAGACGACGCTTCATCCAGTCCCAAACATGCTCAATGGGGGACGGATCCGGAGATCTTGCTGGCCAGGGTAGTTGACTTACACCTTCTAGAGCACGTTGGGTGGCACGGGATACATGCGGACGTGCATTGTCCTGTTGGAACAGCAAGTTCCCTTGCCGGTCTAGGAATGGTAGAACGATGGGTTCGATGACGGTTTGGATGTACCGTGCACTATTCAGTTTCCCCTCGACGATCACCAGTGGTGTACGGCCAGTGTAGGAGATCGCTCCCCACACCATGATGCCGGGTGTTGGCCCTGTGTGCCTCGGTCGTATGCAGTCCTGATTGTGGCGCTCACCTGCACGGCGCCAAACACGCATACGACCATCATTGGCACCAAGGCAGAAGCGACTCTCATCGCTGAAGACGACACGTCTCCATTCGTCCCTCCATTCACGCCTGTCGTGACACCACTGGAGGTGGGCTGCACGATGTTGGGGCGTGAGCGGAAGACGGCCTAACGGTGTGCGGGACTGTAGCCCAGCTTCATGGAGACGGTTGCGAATGGTCCTCGCTGATACCCCAGGAGCAACAGTGTCCCTAATTTGCTGGGAAGTGGCGGTGCGGTCCCCTACGGCACTGCGTAGGATCCTACGGTCTTGGCGTGCATCCGTGCGTCGCTGTGGTCCGGTCCCAGGTCGACGGGCACGTGCACCTTCCGCCGACCACTGGCGACAACATCGATGTACTGTGGAGACCTCACGCCCCACGTGTTGAGCAATTCGGCGGTACGTCCACCCGGCCTCCCGCATGCCCACTATATGCCCTTGCTCAAAGTCCGTCAACTGCACATACGGTTCACGTCCACGCTGTCGCGGCATGCTACCAGTGTTAAAGATTGCGATGGAGCTCCGTATGCCACGGCAAACTGGCTGACACTGACGGCGGCAGTGCACAAATGCTGTGCAGCTAGCGCCATTCGACGGCCAACACCGCGGTTCCTGGTGTGTCCGCTGTGCCGTGCGTGTGATCATTGCTTGTACAGCCCTCTCGCAGTGTCCGGAGCAAGTATGGTGGGTCTGACACACCAGTGTCAATGTGTTCTTTTTTCCATTTCCAGGAGTGTATATTCAAGTGTCTACCAGTTCAGTCTCTATAGAATCTCTGTGACAGTCTCCCACGCATCGAACCCACTTGTGACCTGTTGGGCTGCCCTTCTCTGTATACATTCCAAATCCCCTATCTGCCCTATTTTCTATGGGTCCCACTCGAAAAATATTCTAGCGTGTGTCGCAGTAGTGATCTTTAAGCACATGTCCTTGGTGACTGATTGCATTTTCCAATTATTCTACCAATAAACCGAAGTCTGATATCTGTTTTCCTGCCACGGAGGCTTTGGAATCGTTCCATTTCAAATCCTTACAAAGTGTTACACTTACGTATTTGTATTACTACCCCAATTTTGACTGTGATTCGTTGATGTTGTAGTCATAGGATACTGTATTTTTTAGATTTTTAAGTGCACAGTTTTAGATTTTTGAATTTTTCAAGAAAATTGCCAGTCTTTGTACAATTTAAAATCTTATCAAGGTCAGAATAAATTTTTGAGCAACTTCTTTCAGACAGTAATTCATTATAGAAAATTACGTCATCTGCGAAATGTCTAAAGTTGTTACTCATATTTTCTGCAAGATCATCAACATGTAACATGAACAGCAAGGATTCCAGGACACTTCCTTGGGGCATACCCAAAGTTACATAGATATCTGTCGATAACTCTCTATCTAAGATAATATGCTACGAACCTCCCTACCGAAAAATCCTCAATCCAGTCACAAATTCCGCATGACATCACATACACTCTGAATATAGCTGACCCTGCCTCGGCCCACACGAATGGGCCGGTAGTCGATCAGCCAGGTGCTGATGCCCTGGTTTGGTGATGTCTGCACTCGGCGCCGGGCCCGTGGGTATGTTGCATAAGTGGTAGCATCAAAGTCACTGGCACCTACTGGAATCTTGCAGAGGTAGCCACTCTTCGATGAATGTCTGCTCCCACGTGGCCAAGATGAGCAGCAATAGGCGCGATCATCGCGTTGTCGGAACCGGCTGGTGTGCCTGGGGTTTAACCCGCTGCCTCCTCGCAGGAGTCCAGCTGCTGCCAAAGTGGACCATGAGGCCCGCCGTACTGTGGCACCAAGTCCAGTGGGCGGACTTAGCGCTAGAAGCAAGCACCCCAGCGGGGACTCGAACCCGCAGCTGCGGGCGGCGGCTCCATGTCGTCTCCTTATCTGCATAGTCCCTGCGTCCTGCTGCTACTGCTGGGCCGCGAATTTCTCTGCTACAAAATGATTGGTATTTATACCAGATAGCAGCACACTTGCGACAATGTGCCTCTCCTGGTCAAGTTCTCCAGAAAACCACCAAAACCTCAATGATGAAGACATTGCCTGCTCCATGTTACGATGAACGAGGCTAACACATCTAGTAAGAATTTCACACGCTTCTTGTCCCAACCCTAACGTCGACACGCCGTGCCTACCGGCCACCGGCAGCTAATACTGCACCTTATCACAGATTATACTCTTAACTTGGTAGTGTAATTTTATTACCTCCTCCCCCCCTCCCCTATCTATAGGAAAGATCCAGTCCGATTGACCCTGCTTAGGACCGGTTCCCCACAGTGTGGCAGACATATAACCCAAGTCCCCCTTACAAAACATATGGCGGTACAATTTTCGAAGCTCAGAGTCCGCATCTCAATTCAACCCTTACATGCTAAATGCCTCCTTATGCTGTTTAGTTGGTTACATCTGCTCCACTTAACAGTCCATTAGTTTCTCCAGAGTTTTCATCACTTTATGAATCCACACTGTAGCTTACTGCGTGGCCTTTTGAATACTATCAGATACAATTTTTTTACAGCACCATATTAACTTTCATGCCCTAGGATTCCAGTCTGCCGTGATCTGTAGTATTGTTGGATTGGTCTGCTGGATCGCTGTCCACTTCAAATGGATGAAGGCTACGGAATGCAGAGCTAGAATCACTATGGCGTTGGGTATCGTGATGCTCAAGGTCATGGTAATTCGTTGTTGCCCTTCCTGATACTGTTTAAGATGCTGTACTAACTGTTCCACAGACATTTACCCCTCTTTTACGGCTTTTCATTGGTTCAGGGAATGGATAAGATCTGATTTCCACCTGTGATTCAGGAAGGTTAGGTTCTGCTTAGGTAGTATCTCGAATTGCTCGTCTGGCTAGTACAGCTCCGGCTGTGTTACGTTCAAATTATTAACTCCCGTCATCATGGCTCGTAGATGGAACGTTAGACCTTTTAAATCTCATGCTGTCCTATTAATCAACAACCCACTATCTTTCTGTTGCAACCGTCTGGCCCCGAGAGATTAACATACGGCCACCACTGCCACACTGCCATTTACGGGATAAATTCAGTGCAGTCATATTTGCTGGAAATACGGCCCGTTTCCTTAATGTTCCTTGGGCAATGCTAATTCTGTTTCCTGCCAATGAATTACTGCAATGCGAAAACGTTCACAATCATCTGCAACACACGAGCTGGACATACTGAAACTTTCCCCTCCGTCATTGCGCAGTTCCTCCTCTGTAATGACTACATGCCTCCAGATGCCGGTGTCCCTGTGCCCCCACTCCACCCCAGGTGAAGAGGTACAGCTCCGTTACAACTAGCGTCCTTCCCATTCTTGATCTCGGTGTACAGCAACCTGAGGACAAGGACTACGATAATCCGCACTATCCCCTACAAAGTCAGCATCTTCTGTAAAAGTAAAACTATAGAACCCTTATCCTAGTACAAAATTCATACATACACGATTAGCATACTACCCGCAGTACTCAATACATAATGTCCTAAATTATCATCAATAAACACATTTCATCCCCATCCGAGGCGCAGGTAGCCCAATGTGGCGTCGAATCTAATAAGACTTGCACCAAGGCGGCCAAATGTGCCCCGCAAGGGGTCTCCCGGCCAATGACGGCAAACGCACATTTCCATCAATAAACACAATAAAAATACATCTTTTAATGGTGTGAGCGTTCGCAGCTCGTGGTCTCGAGGTGGCGTTCTCGCTTCCCGAGCACAGAGTCCCGGGTTCGATTCCCGGCGGGGTCAGGGATTTTCACCTGCCTCGAGATGACTGCGTGTTGTTGTGTCGTCTTCATCATCATCATCATCATCATTCATCCCCGTTGCGGCCGGAGGATGGCAATGGCAAACCACCTCCGCTAGGACCTTGCCTAGTACAGCGGTGACGGTCTCCCGCATGGTCCCCTATGCTCTGTCAAGGAGTATGGGACTTCATCATCATCAATGGTGTGAGCTCAGTGTATATGACAAGTCTTACACATGTTCATTTACACTTCTCTGTGTGCTTTTACAGTTCCTCCTCTTTTCTTTTTCCTCTGGTTCCATTCTTATTATCGCTAGAATCAACTCTGGAGTGCCTCCGAACGGCCATCGGCGTATTGTGAACTCTTCGACAACTGTAGCGAGACGTTGACTAGTGATGTTGTTTCTGTTTCCTGATAAGGACGCTGGTACCCCGTCACAAATTTCTGCGCTTTACCTTTCGGTGTGTAAGGACTACATAACGTCGCCCACTGCCCCACTCTGTACTGTGGTAAGCGCTCCCATGTCTTTAATAGATCCCTTCTGGCTCACAATGCTTTGGTATTCGCCTTCTATACTCGTTTCAATACCTCTCACTATTCTCGCTAACTCAAGGATGACTCCCCATCCTTGCCTCTTTTTGCCTTGATTACGTCAAATGGTGATGGCATTTTTCTCCCATACACAACCACATACGGTGATAACCCTGTGCTGTTGTGGACCTTTTAATTGTACCCACACACTTAAAACAAAAATACATGTGTTACTCATTGTGTTAGGAGTTCACATAGTAACTCAGCATCTTCCCTATCGTTCAAAAATGGTTCAAATGGCTCTGAGCACTATGGGACTCAACTGCTGAGGTCATTAGTCCCCTAGAACTTAGAACTAGTTAAACCTAACTAACCTAAGGGCATCACAAACATCCATGCCCGAGGCAGGATTCGAACCTGCGACCGTAGCGGTCTTGCGGTTCCAGACTGCAGCGCCTTTAACCGCACGGCCACTTCGGCCGGCTCTTCCCTATCGTCTGATTCAGCCGTTCTGTCCTTTCATTCAACTGAAAGTGAAGTGAACTGATTCTTAATTTATTCATACTTAATAAACGACATAATTTTTTCATCAAGTCTGACATGAAGTTCGGCGCCTGATTCGCAATCATCGTTTCCAGCACTCCAAACTGACCATCGCTTGTGCGATTGTAACCACTTGCTGGTTCGAAATAGGTATCTTCTCAACATACCGAGAGAAAGGTCATCTTGTATCCCCCGACAGTCACTCGATGACTAAATCTGTCCGTACGCCACAGCATCATCAACAAACAGCCGCAGCTTGCTGCTCACCCTGTTCGCCAAATCATTTACGTATGTCGAGAATAACAGTAGTCCTATCTGGGGCGCTCCTGACGATAACCTTGTCTCTGATGAACATTCGCCGTCGAGGACAACATACCGGGTCCCATTTGAGCCGTGTCAAATTCTTTCCGGAAATCTAGAAATATGGAATCTGCCTGATGCCTTTCATCTATAGCTCGCAGTCTATCATGGGAAAAAAGGGCGAGCTGAGTTTCGCACGAGCGATGCTTTCTAAAACAATGCTGGTTCGTGGACATTAGCTTCTCCGCCTAAAGAATGTTTATTATGTTCGAACTAGGAATATGTTTAAAGATTCTGCAGCGAACCGAAGTTACGGATATTGGTCTGTAGTTTTGCGCGTCCGTTCTTTTACCCTTCTTATATACTGGAGTCAACTGCGCGTTTTTAAAGTCACTTAGGACTCAGTGCTGGGCGAGAGGTTCACGATAAATGCAATCTAGGTAAGGGGCCAATGCCGTAGAGTACTCTCTGTAAAACCGAATTAGGATTCCATCCGGACCTGGTGATTTGTTTGCTTTCAAAATTTTCAGTTGTTTCTCTACGCCAGGGATGCTTGTTAACTCTGTCAACCATACGGAAGTCTGTCGGAAGGACAAATGATGGTTCGTTTGTACGATTCTCCTATGTGAACTATTTCTTGAACATGAAATTTAAATCTTCGGCTTTCGTTTCACTGTCTTCAATTGCTAAACCGGACTGGTCAACAAGGCACTGAATCGAGACCTTAGACCCGCTTAGCGAGTTTACATAGGACCAGAATTTTGCCGGGTTCTCTAGCAGATCTTTTGCTAAGGTGTGACGGTGGCAGTTGAATGCTTCACTTATTAATCTTTCCTCAGACGCACGAATCATTGCCAACCTTTGCTTGTCGTCATTTGTGCGTTCTCTCTTGAACCGAAAGTGCAACAGCCTCTGCTTTCTCAGCATCTTACGAACTTCGTTATTAAACCATGGTGACTCTTTTCCATCCCTTATCCACTTACTGCACACATATCTCTCCACACCAAGATTGATAATCTGCTTAAACTTTACCCATAATTCATCTAGATCCATCATACTGGAACTAAGTTATGCCGATTCACTGTCTAAGTGAGATACTAATAACTCCTTATCTGCTCTATTTATTAAATTTTGTAACCATAGTTGCTATAATGACATCATGGTCGCAAATCCCGTTTCTTTACTGACATTGTCAAAAAGGTCCGGCCTATTTGTAGCTACAAGATCTAAGATATTTCCATTGCGAGTAGGCTGCGTAGCTAGCTGCTCAAGACAGTCTTCAGAAAACGTCTTCAAAAGCATTTCGCATGATTGTCTGTCTGCACCGACTGCAATGAAGCCATAGACATCTCAGTCTATCTCGGAACGTTAAAGTCGCCTCCAATTAATATTGAGTGATCTGCGTGTTTCCGTGCTGCTAACCGTGGACTTTCATAGAACGACTAGAACTGTCACAGCGGATTCCTGTGGAGGTTAAAAACATCCATCAATTAACTTGATTTCACCTACACATGTTATACGCGACCAGGTAACTTCACTGCCACACTCAACTTCGACCTCAATAGAGACAATATTTTTGTCTACTGCAATGAAGGCTCCCCCTCCTACTGCTTCTAATCTGTCTTTCCAACACACATTCCATGATTCGCTAAATATCTCAGAGCTCTTCAGTTCAGGTTTCAGCCAGCTCTTCGTCCCAAGAATAATTTGAGAGCGAGAACTTTCCTGGAGGGCAGTAAATTCAGGAACTTTACTACGAATACTTCGGCAGCTTACAGATAAAATTTTGACAGTCCAAGTGTCTTTACTCTCAACGCCGTCTGACTTCCCTTGCTACTTATCGACTGACGAGTGTTGATCAGGGCACTTCAAACTAACGCCTAGCCTAAAAAACCCTCATGTGCCCTCCACAAGTTCTCTGTTACTCGAGAAGCTGTTTTCTTTTTATAGTGCACGCTTGACCTTTCAAGGGGAGACCTACAAATCTCCACACGATAATACAGATACAGATATCTGCAGCCAAGACTGTCATAGAATCGACGAAGCCTGTGGCTGAGTCCCTCCACTCGGCTCCAAACCAAAGGACACCGATCAACTCTGGGAACAATGTTGCAAATTGAGAGCTCTGCTTGCACCCCGCTCGCGGGGCCACAAATCTTCACCACCTCTTCCAGCCACCTTATGAAATGAGGACGACCTCAGAACGCATGCGACAGGCATCGTTGGTGCCGACGTGATCCATAACTTGCAGACGACTGCACCCTGCACGCTCGGTAGCCGAAGCCAAGGCCGCTTCCGCACCTCGGATGACGCCCCCGGCAGACATAGCGAATGCAGTCCTGAACGCTATCTGCCTAAGGGGCTCCATAACGCGTCTGTCGTTGGAGCTCCCGATAACTAGGAACCCATCCCCCCGTGTGCCTGCTCGGACCCTGCTGAAGTAGCGGCCACCTGTCCACTCTCAAGAGTGAATGGCAGAGACTGGCTCTCCGCCTCAAGCGACGCGAACGCATTACCACCCCCCACTCGCCCAGCTGTGATTTCGGATCTACTAGGAGGTGTCTCGGAAGCAGAGTCTATGTGCTACAGAGGGTGAAAAAAATGTGGAAACACCAAAAGCACGACACATTACCATGCCTAATAACGTATAGGAAACAATTGGCATTCGAAACAGGTCTGGTATGGTATTCAATTGACATCTAATTCGTTCTTCCTCCAAAATAGTAGCAAATTCATATAATGTTGATGTAGGTTGATAATATACACGCGCTCTTCTATCAAAAGTAAACCACAAAGGCTGAAAAAAAAACTAACAAGCCCTGGACGATGCGAGCTGTTTGAGAAGATGGCATGTCGCCTTAGAACAGTGAATCATCACTGGGTAACAGACATTGTTCCACGGGGCGAGCCTAATCAGCCAAAATGGGCACAAAATAATGGCAGTAATGCGATGTTGCAGAGTAGCCATGGAGCCTATGGAATACCACAATAAGGGTGTGCAAATCGATACCGACCACGCTCCGCCAGTAGTTGGGAACTGTATGCAATAAGACTCATCCGAACGAATGACTTTCTCCCATTGCACCACAGACCAGATTTTATGGCTGCGGGATCACATTTTTCAAAAATGGTTCAAATGGCTCTGAGCACTATGGGACTTAACATCTGAGGTCATCAGTCCCCTAGAACTTAGAACTAATTAAATCTAACTAACCTAAGGACATCACACACATCCATGCCCGTGGCAGGATTCGAACCTGCGACCGTAGCGGTCGCGCGGTTCCAGACTGACGCGTCTAGAACCGCTCAGCCACACTGGCCGGCTCACATTTTTCATTTTTCTGTTGCAGGCATTTGTATCACTGGTGAGTGTTTTGGAAATCCAGCTCGCCCTAAAATTCTCGGTTTATGCAGCTCCCTTCGTGATGTTTTGGTGCTGACAGGTCGCGAGTGCAACATTCAGTTTTGCAGACGTCCTCTTATTTTTCGTCACAATCCTCTTCAATGATCGTACGTCACAATCGCTCAACACGCAGTTTCGTCCGCTTTGTGACTTAGTGAACGTCGTCAGTATGGTACCTCTTGGAAAAACAAACACTTCGGCTACCTTGATTATGGAAATAGTCACCATACATGCACCGATAATTTTCCCACTTTGGAAGTCACTTAACTCCGACATAATGCGTTCATAACTACACAGAACTCTGTTCTCACCGCGACAGACGCACCATACAAAGTACAGCAGCACAACCTGCTGACTTGGCTAGTATCTGCCTTTATGTTCACTCATGCATTTGTCACGGTGTTTCACTTTTTTGACCGAGCGAGGTGGCGCAGTGGTTAGCACACTGGACTCGCATTCGGGAAGACGACGGTTCAATCCCGCGTCCGGCCATCCTGATTTAGGTTTTCCGTGATTTCCCTAGATTGTTCCAGGCTAATTCCTGGATAGTTCCTTTGAAAGGGCACGGCCGACTTCTTTCCCCGTCCTTCCCTAATCCGATGACCTCGCTGTTTGGTCTCCTTCCCCAAAAACAACCCAACCCAACAACCCTCACATTTTTGTCCTACCCTTGTATTTTAAAGAGCAAAAATACTGAACATAAAAACGTAAATCCGATACAATTCTATTCTATTCTCTGACTGCAATTACAATAACTTGAAAAATATAACTGATTCCTCTTTTTTGCTCCGAATCGTCGAATACATCAGAAAGCATATTCGAAGATGACCATTTGGCTGCCATATCTTCACCCATATTAGAAGCAAATAGCATCTTGAATGATAGTAAACTAACCACCACGTTTTTTCGCAGTAGGTGTGTAGATTTAAAAGGAATTTTAAATCCTGCTATGGAACATTATAATATAAGCAATGTAAGTAACTGTTTTGTGACAGCAAGCTTTCGAAACTAATGTTGTACTGAATTAAGATCAGTATACTAAAATTAATTATTACCATCTAGGGTACAAAAATTGTGAAATCGACGTGTGAAAATAATATCTCATTCTTTTTTATCTGTTTCTAGAAACTGAGAAGCCGTTGACTGTTTACAATATTTATTGTTACTACTGCAATTTCCATGGACCTTGCCGTTGGTGGGGAGGCTTGCGTGCCTCAGCGATACAGATAGCCGTACCGTAGGTACAACCACAACGGAGGGGTATCTGTTGAGAGGCCAGACAAACGTGTGGTTCCTGAAGAGGGGCAGCAGCCTTTTCAGTAGTTGCAAGGGCAACAGTCTGGATGATTGACTGATCTGGCCTTGTAACAATAACCAAAACGGCCTTGCTGTGCTGGTACTGCGAACGGCTGAAAGCAAGGGGAAACTACGGCCGTAATTTTTCCCGAGGGCATGCAGCTTTACTGTATGATTAAATGATGATGGCATCCTCTTGGGTAAAATATTCCGGAGGTAAAATAGTCCCCCATTCGGATCTCCGGGCGGGGACTACTCAAGAGGATGTCGTTATCAGGAGAAAGAAAACTGGCGTTCTACGGATCGGAGCGTGGAATGTCAGGTCCCTTAATCGGGCAGGTAGGTTAGAAAATTTGAAAAGGGAAATGGATAGGTTAAAGTTAGATATAGTGGGAATTAGTGAAGTTCGGTGGCAGGAGGAACAAGACTTCTGGTCAGGTGACTACAGGGTTATAAACACAAAGTCAAAGAGGGGTAATGCAGGAGTAGGTTTAATAATGAATAGGAAAATAGGAACGCGGGTAAGCTACTACAAACAGCTTAGTGAACGCATTATTGTGGCCAAGATAGATACGAAGCCCACACCTACTACAGTAGTACAAGTTTATATGCCAACTAGCTCTGCAGATGATGAAGAAATTGAAGAAATGTATGATGAAATAAAAGAAATTATTCAGATAGTGAAGGGAGACGAAAATTTAATAGTCATGGGTGACTGGAATTCGAGTGTAGGAAAAGGGAGAGAAGGAAACGTAGTAGGTGAATATGGATTGGGGCTAAGAAATGAAAGAGGAAGCCGCCTGGTAGAATTTTGCACAGAGCACAACTTAATCATAGCTAACACTTGGTTTAAGAATCATGATAGAAGGTTGTATACATGGAAGAACCCTGGAGATACTAAAAGGTATCAGATAGATTATATAATGGTAAGACAGAGATTTAGGAACCAGGTTTTAAATTGTAAGACATTTCCAGGGGCAGATGTGGACTCTGACCACAATCTATTGGTTATGACCTGTAGATTAAAACTGAAGAAACTGCAAAAAGGTGGGAATTTAAGGAGATGGGACCTGGATAAACTGAAAGAACCAGAGGTTGTACAGAGTTTCAGGGAGAGCATAAGGGAACAATTGACAGGAATGGGGGAAATAAATACAGTAGAAGAAGAATGGGTAGCTTTGAGGGATGAAGTAGTGAAGGCAGCAGAGGATCAAGTAGGTAAAAAGACGACGGCTAATAGAAATCCTTGGATAACAGAAGAAATATTGAATTTAATTGATGAAAGGAGAAAATATAAAAATGCATTAAATGAAGCAGGCAAAAAGGAATACAAACGTCTCAAAAATGAGATCGACAGGAAGTGCAAAATGGCTAAGCAGGGATGGCTAGAGGACAAATGTGAGGATGTAGAGGCTTATCTCACTAGGGGTAAGATAGATACTGCCTACAGGAAAATTAAAGAGACCTTTGGAGATAAGAGAACCACTTGTATGAACATCATGAGCTCAAATGGAAACCCAGTTCTAAGCAAAGAAGGGAAAGCAGAAAGGTGGAAGGAGTATATAGAGGGTCTATACAAGGGCGATGTACTTGAGGACAATATTATGGAAATGGAAGAGGATGTAGATGAAGATGAAATGGGAGATACGATACTGCGTGAAGAGTTTGACAGAGCACTGAAAGACCTGAGTCGAAACAAGGCCCCCGGAGTAGACAACATTCCATTGGAACTACTGACAGCCTTGGGAGAGCCAGTCCTGACAAAACTCTACCATCTGGTGAGCAAGATGTATGAAACAGGCGAAATACCCACAGACTTCAAGAAGAATATAATAATTCCAATCCCAAAGAAAGCAGGTGTTGACAGATGTGAGAATTACAGAACAATCAGTTTAATAAGCCACAGCTGCAAAATACTAACACGAATTCTTTACAGACGAATGGAAAAACTAGTAGAAGCAGACCTCGGGGAAGATCAGTTTGGATTCCGTAGAAATGTTGGAACACGTGAGGCAATACTAACCTTACGACTTATCTTAGAAGAAAGATTAAGGAAAGGCAAACCTACATTTCTAGCATTTGTAGACTTGGAGAAAGCTTTTGACAATGTTGACTGGAATACTCTTTTTCAAATTCTAAAGGTGGCAGGGGTAAAATACAGGGAGCGAAAGGCTATTTACAATTTGTACAGAAAGCAGATAGCAGTTATAAGAGTCGAGGGACATGAAAGGGAAGCAGCGGTTGGGAAGGGAGTAAGACAGGGTTGTAGCCTCTCCCCGATGTTATTCAATCTGTATATTGAGCAAGCAGTAAAGGAAACAAAAGAAAAATTCGGAGTAGGTATTAAAATCCATGGAGAAGAAATAAAAACTTTGAGGTTCGCCGATGACATTGTAATTCTGTCAGAGACAGCAAAGGACTTGGAAGAGCAGTTGAATGGAATGGATGGTGTCTTGAAGGGAGGATATAAGATGAACATCAACAAAAGCAAAACGAGGATAATGGAATGTAGTCGAATTAAGTCGGGTGATGTTGAGGGTATTAGATTAGGAAATGAGACACTTAAAGTAGTAAAGGAGTTTTGCTATTTGGGGAGCAAAATAACTGATGATGGTCGAAGTAGAGAGGATATAAAATGTAGACTGGCAATGGCAAGGAAAGCGTTTCTGAAGAAGAGAAATTTGTTAACATCGAGTATAGATTTAAGTGTCAGGAAGTCTTTTCTGAAAGTATTTGTATGGAGTGTAGCCATGTATGGAAGTGAAACATGGACAATAAATAGTTTGGACAAGAAGAGAATAGAAGCTTTCGAAATGTGGTGCTACAGAAGAATGCTGAAGATTAGATGGGTAGATCACATAACTAATGAGGAGGTACTGAATAGGATTGGGGAGAAGAGGAGTGTGTGGCACAACTTGACCAGAAGAAGGGATCGGTTGGTAGGACATGTTCTGAGGCATCAAGGAATCACTAATTTAGTATTGGAGGGCAGCGTGGAGGGTAAAAATCGTAGGGGGAGACCAAGAGATCAATACACTAAGCAGATTCAGAAGGATGTAGGTTGCAGTAGGTACTGGGAGATGAAGAAGCTTGCACAGGATAGAGTAGCATGGAGAGCTGCATCAAACCAGTCTCAGGACTGAAGACCACAACAACAACACTGCAATTTCGGCCTTATGGCCATTTTCAAGTAACACTGCAAAGTCACATTCTGTCAGAATATAAAACCATCTGACTTTGCAGTATTACTTGAAAATGGTCATAAGTCCGAAATTGCAATAGTAACAATAAATATTTTAAACGGTCAACGGCGACTATGATGTCTTTTAAGAAATATTATATGACTGTGAATCTCAACCATGAGAAGTTAATTAATGAAAAATGTCGAAGACATTGTTACCAACAGAGAGAAACCACATTCAATTTTGATAGTTAAGTCTACAACCACGGCTGTTTAAATTACTGAATTTGGTTAGTGAATTAAATGAACATTTGTATGATTTCCTTGTCATGGTCGTTGTGTACATTTCTACAGAGTTTCTGAAGATGCAATGGCGCTTCATACTTGAAGACCTCTAACTGATTCCATTTCTTCCAATTCATTACGACCACTTATGAGAAGGTAGAGTCTAGACGTCTGAAAATCTACATCAATCTCTTGGGAGCTATTTTACTGATTGCTTTCTTTCTGTCTTGTTTTGAGTATTGTCTTGAAAATCACAACTGCCTGTAGTCTAACTCAGTGGAATAAGACGTAAGAAATGGGAGGGAGCAATTTGTGGAACGATGTTGGCCGTTTTAGTGAAACCACATAAGCATTTGCCTGAAGTAAGAAAGAATTTCTACTAGCGCTATCCTGAAATACGATTATTTCGTACGATTTTATTTCAAGTAATCTTACAATGATTCGGTTTTTACCGTCTGTCCAGTAAAGCTAGAACGACGGAAAAACGTGCAATTCCAATTAGATTAAGCGTCGTACGTTATTAAAGAGAGTACCGCCACTTTATTAAATACTGAAGTGATTTATGAAATACGACATCTGGAAATGAACTCCCAAAAACTTGCAGCAGGAGTTCCAGAGCAAACTTTTTTTTTTCATTTAGAGAGAAAGTTTGTTGGCCGACGTATTTCGGCCACATCTGTGTCGCTACCCCGCGCAGATACATTACAGCCAAAAATAATTACGCGTCAAGTATTAATTAATACCAGCCGAGGGCCGTATTCATTGAGGAAATCTCTTCGCAGCTGAAATGTAATTAAATTGAAACCATATTTTTATGTCTAAAATTTTTTAGAGGGAGAACTGAATACAGATCTCGTTCGTGGAGGTAACAACGGTAATTAAAGTCAGCAGACAATTCGTGAAACACCGGCGAGAGTTCTCTGCGTTGTCAGCTTCCGATGTTACGAACGTGTTACCAGTTGTAGTTTTCAAAAATAATGCCTATTGCGTGAATATGATTTTTTTTATTTTTACAGAAAATGGTTCCATGGCTTGTGCCGTAGATGACAATGGTGACATTGAGGTTTTACAAAGCAGACAATTTAAGACGCTGACGGGAAAAAACGCAACACCAAGAAAGAGTTATGCGACATAAACGAATGATGGTAGGCATGATCCTACATCTGAAAGATGATGAATGAAGTTTGCTTTAAATACACGCTGTAACGTTCGTTAGCGTTGCTGATGATCAACTCCTGAACCTCACCCGTCTCCTATCCGAACAGCTCAACGATCGTAAATCCGTCGTCTTTGTCTCCCTTGACCTAGAGAAAGCATACTACTGCGTACCGGATACCGGTCTCCTTTTCAAACTGCAAACTTATGCACTTCCAATCAACTATGTCCTCCATATTGCATCCTTTCTCACCAATCGCCCATCCTGTGTCATTGTTAACAACACGGATTCCCGCGCCTTCCATCCCACTGCAGCAGTGCCCCAAGGTTTCGTTCTCTCGCCTATCCTTTACGTCTTTTACACTGCCGATATAACCAAACCACTTGCTCCCATCCACCTCCATCAGTATGCTGATGACACCGCTTTCCTCGCCCTCTGTTCTAAGCTCCAGAAATCCCAACGATCCCTCCAAGTCCACCTTAATCTGTTTAACTCCTGGTGTAAAAAATGACTCCTTAAGATTAAATCCTCCAAAACTCATGCAATAATTATAGGACACAGCACCCACACCTTCCGCCTCCATGACTTCTACCTTACCTTTATGGCCGTCCCATCCAGCTAACTAACACTAATATACCCTGAACTAACCTGACTGGCAACTAATGTAGGGCCGGCCGCGGTGGTCTAGCGGTTCTAGGCGCTCAGTCCGGAACCGCGGGACTGCTACGGTCGCAGGTTCGAATCCTGCCTCGGGCATGGATGTGTGTGATGTCCTTAGGTTAGTTAGGTTTAAGTAGTTCGAAGTTCTAGGGGACTGATGACCACAGATGTTAAGTCCCATAGTGCTCAGAGCCATTTTTGAACTAATGTGGAAAACTCCCTGCTAAACTCCAACCTACATTAGACTAAAACTACTAACTGAACGAACATGGGGACTACAGCCTCCACTGCCCTCCACCTGTACAAATCCCTAATCCAACCCATCCCTTGCTATGCAAATGTTGCATAGATATCTGCCCCTCCCAAGTTCTATAAAACCTTCCAGATCCTCGAACTCCATGCACTCCATCTCACTTTCTACATCCGTTTACCTACCCACACAAGGATCCTTTAGCAACTCACCACATTCCCGTCTCTCCTCACTCACACTAAACATCACCAAGCAATCTACACCATCTGCAAACTAGTCTCAAATAATCCTATCCTTTCCCCTCCACTTTCCAATTCTCATATGCTACCGCACCTTTACCAACAGCTCCCATCAACCCTCCACTTACCCACCCTCTACATGCTCTGCCAACGGAACTTTAACCATCTCCCCCTCCCAGAACCTGAACTCTGCCCCGACATTTACCCATTCTGCCAGCTATAAGTCCACCCCACCCAATACAACTTATTAGGGCTTCTTCTCCCTCCGCTCTACACATTTTCTTACCCCCCCTTTTCCCCTCCTGTCCTTATTTACACACAACTCTCTTTTCCCAATAACCATTAGCGTCACCAATTCTCCCCTCTACTCCTATCCCTCTTCTGTTCCAATAGCTACTCTTACCCCACGGCTGCAATGCAACAGTCCTGTGTCCTTATACCACCACATTCCTACCCTCGTCACTGGTCAACCTTTTCCCCTTCAAGAACTGACTCCCTATCCCATGGAAGATCCCTCCTGTTTGTAGTGCCAAGCTAGTGCTTCTTTCAAATATCAATGTTCCGGCAACAGGTTTTTAATGTTTTAAGTGTGCGTTTCTTGTGTTTCAAATGGTTCAAATGGCTCTGAGCACTATGGGACTTAACTTCTAGGGTCATCAATCCCCTAGATCTTAGAACTACTTAAACCTAACTAACCTAAGGACATCACACACACCCATGCCCGAGGCAGTATTCGAACCTGCGACCGTAGCGCTCGCGCGGTTCCAGACTGTAGCGCTTAGAACCGCTCGGCCATCCTGGCCGGCTTTCTTGTGTTTCATTTTACCTTTTATTATTACTGTTTTTAACTACCAGTGCAGTAAGTCATCTATGGTACATCTCAAAACTTCAAGTTTATTTTTCATCTTTAAAAAGCTTTAAATTCACTGTATACATATACCCACAATCTGTTTCTTGTTTTTCATCTAATTTACTTTGTACATTGGTGGAAGAGCGGGTTGCCTGTACCACTGACAACAATATATGGCTCTGGCGCATCGCACTGCATCTGCAGCAGCAGTTTTAGCAGCAGCTGGCACCACAGTGCACAACGAACTGTTATAAATCGGTTACTTCAAGAATAGCTCCGAGACAGACGCCCTGTAGCGTGACACCCACTGACCCCAAACCACCGCCATTTACGACTTCAGTGGGTCAAACGAGAGCTCGTTGGAAGCAGGATGTACGTCTGTTGTGTTTTGTGATGAAAGCGGTTCTCCCTCGGTGCCAGTGATGGCCGTGTGGTGGTTAGAAGGAGACCAGTTGAGGACCTACAACCAGCCTGTCTTCCTGCTAGGCACACTGGACGTATATTTGGGTTATGGTCTGGGGTGCGATTTAGTATGACTGTAAGAGCACTCTCGTTTTTATCCCACTCAACCTGTCTGCATATTCGTACGTCAATCAGTGATTTGAGCTGTTGTGCTCCATTCATGAACAGCATTCCATGGGGTGTTTTCTAACAGGATAACGCTCGTACACATAACACCATTGTGACCAAACATGCTCCACAGTGTGCCGACATGTCTCCTTGGCCTCCTCGATCACCAGGTCTGTCCCCAAAGGAGAACATACGGGAGATCATTGGACGACAACTCCAACGTCATCCACAAACAGCATTAACCCTCCCTGTAGTGACTGACCAAGTGCAACATGCATGGAACTCCATCCCACATACTGACATCCGGCACCTCTAAAACACAATGCATGCACGTTTGCAAGCTTGCATTCTTATTCTGGTGGTTACACCGGTTATTAATATACCATTGTTTCACATTTGCAATGACTTATCTCACTCTTATATTAACCTGTGATCTTGCGGTACTAATCTCTTAAATACTTTGTCTAGACAAATGTATTCCCAAAACTTCAATTCTCTTCATTCATTATTCTTTGGTATTGCGATTTTTTTCCGTCAATATGTATTAGAACTGTATGTTGCCCAATATTTTGGCTTATACGTTACTTATTTCATGGAATATCCGTTTATTCCTTTGATCTCCAATATAAAAGTAAGTCTCACAGCAGCTGGAACAAAAATTACTGAATTTACTGTTCAAGTACTTTACATTGTAGGTGGCCTTTATACGCCCACAGGATCCGTGGAACTGTTCCATGAGACATACGAGGAAAACTGTTCCTTGCGTTGGTGCCTCACTAGGATGAGAGGTGTTTCCATTCAAAGACTCCACTAATTTATTTAGAGTTTATGATCTTCATTTCCTTAGCACTACTTCTCATGAACTACCTGGAAAAGCTGTATCACCAAGGGACTGTAAATTGTCAAGTTATGTAAATTTCACAGACGAATTGAAATACCTCATTCAGTGTAATATAAATATGTTAAATTTGGCTAGATCTCTACCAGGTCGAAATACACAGACAGAAATAATAGGGATATTGTTTATCTGACGATTGTTTACTTGTATCTGTCTAGGTTGCTCTCATCGCACAACCGTCACAGACATTTTTGCAGCAGTTTGCAGTGTATTTTGAGTCAGTACATGCTTTAGGTCACCACTTCTGTACTCTGATGTGTTACGATACATAAGAAGAGCTTTCCTCACATTCACATAGAGTTTCCTTTAGTTCTATCGCGTTTCTTTCTATTGTAACCCAGTCAACGAAGACCAAAAGAGGTCTAGTCTGGGAAAAAATCCTGCTGTCACAGGCTTTTGTGCAGTGGTAAGAGTGAGTGTCATGGACAGCATATTAGAAATTGCTGACACGTTGGATGTGAGCGTTGGGGTGGGGTGTCTTTGAACTTCAATTTTTACGTATTTCTTGAACATCTCCAAAACCGCGGCTTAGCGAAAGTGTTTCTCAGCACAAAATTAAACTGCATTAAATTTCCTGTAAGAAATATCGTATAGTATTCACAAGGCATAAAAGGGCACTAGATAGGCGGAGCAGTCATTTGTATTCAGGTGATTCATGTGAAAAGGTTTCCGTCGTGATTATTGTCGCAAGTCGGGAATTAACAGACTTTGAACACAGAATGGTAATTTGAGCTAGACGCATCTACATCTACATGATTACTCTGCAATTCACATTTAAGTGCTTGGCAGAGGGTTCATCGAACCACAATCATACTATCTCTCTACCATTCCATTCCCGAACAGCGCGCGGGAAAAACGAACACCTAAACCTTTCTGTTCGAGCTCTGATTTCTCTTATTTTATTTTGTTGAACATTCCTACCTATGTAGGTTGGGCTCAACAAAATATTTTCGCATTCGGAAGAGAAAGTTGGTGACTGAAATTTCGTAAATAGATCTCGCCGTGACGAAAAACGTCTTTGCTTTAATGGCTTCCATCCCAACTCGCGTATCATATCTGCCACACTCTCTCCCCTATTACGTGATAATACAAAACGAGCTGCTCTTTTTTGCACCCTTTCGATGTCCTCCGTCAATCGCACCTGGTAAGGATCCCACACCGCGTAGCAATATTCTAACAGAGGACGAACGAGTGTAGTGTAAGCTGTCTCTTTAGTGGATTTGTTGCATCTTCTAAGTGTCCGGCCAATGAAACGCAACCTTTGGCTCGCCTTCCCCACAATATTATCTATGTGGTCTTTGCAACTGAAGTTCGTAATTTTAACACCCAGGTACTTTGTTGAATTGACAGCCTTGAGAATTGTACTATTTATCGAGTAATCGAATTCCAACGGATTTCTTTTGGACATTCCTTTTCGGGAATCGTTACGGAATTCAATATTCCGACATTCACACTTTCAAGAGTGTGCCGATAATATCAAATTTCAAGCATTACCTCTCACCACGGACAACACAGTCGCCAACGGCCTACGCTTAAAGACGGAATGGACCTGCGTTTGCATAGAGTTGTCAGTGCTAACAAACACGCAGCACTGCGTGAAATAGCCACATAAATCAATGTGAGGCGTACGACATACGTATTCGTTAGGGTAGTGCGGCCAAATTTTGCGTGAATGGGCTATGGCAGCAAGTCGACCGATGCAAGTGCCTCTGCTAACAGTATGACATCGCCTGCAGCGCCGCTCCTGGGCTCTTGATCGTATCGCCTGGATGCTAGACGAATGGCAAACCGTGGCCTGCTCAGATGAGCCACTATTTCAGATAGTAAGAGCTGATGGCAGGGTTCGAGTGTGGCGCAGACATCACGAAGACAAGGACCCAAGATGTCAACAAGGCATTGTGCAAGGTGGTGGTAGTATTTTATATGGAATGGACTGGGTCCTCTGGATTTAGATTAGTTGGAGACCATTTGCAGCCATTCATGGACTAAAATGGTTCAAATGGCTCTGAGCACTATGGGACTCAACTGCTGTGGTCATCAGTCCCCTAGAACTTAGAATTACTTAAACCTAACTAACCTAAGGACATCACATACACCCATGCCCGAGGCAGGATTCGAACCTGCGACCGTAGGAACAGCGCGGCTCCGGACTGGAGCGCCTAGAACCGCACGGCCACCGCGGCCGGCCATTCATGGACGTCACGTTTCCAAACAACGACGGAATTTTTGTGGATGACAATACGCCATCCATATGAGCGGGCGACAACTGTTCACGATTGGTGTGAAGAACATGCTGGAGAAATCGAGCGAATGGTTCGGCCACCTAGGTCGCCCGATATGACTCCCATCGAAAATTTACGGGACATAATGGAGAAGTCAGTTCGTGTCCAAAACCCTCCACCGGCGACACTTTCGCAATTAAGGACGGCTATAGAGGCAGTATGACTCAGTATTTCTGCAGGGGATTTCCAACGACTTGTAGAGCCCGTGCAGCGTCGCGTTGCTGCCCTACGCCAGGCAAAAGGAATTCCGACACGAAAATAGGCGGTAACCCAAGACTTTAGTCACCTCAGTGTATTTCCTGTCCAGTTATTTTATGTGAGTAGACAAAATAACTCCACTGAACTCGTATTTAAATAGTGGAGTTACTTTCAGTTTATTAAATGAGTGCTAATTTGCTGTTGCTAAGTCAACTACACTCCTGGAAATTGAAATAAGAACACCGTGAATTCATTGTCCCAGGAAGGGGAAACTTTATTGACACATTCCTGGGGTCAGATACATCACATGATCACACTGACAGAACCACAGGCACATAGACACAGGCAACAGAGCATGCACAATGTCGGCACTAGTACAGTGTATATCCACCTTTCGCAGCAATGCAGGCTGCTATTCTCCCATGGAGACGATCGTAGAGATGCTGGATGTAGTCCTGTGGAACGGCTTGCCATGCCATTTCCACCTGGCGCCTCAGTTGGACCAGCGTTCGTGCTGGACGTGCAGACCGCGTGAGACGACGCTTCATCCAGTCCCAAACATGCTCAATGGGGGACAGATCCGGAGATCTTGCTGGCCAGGGTAGTTGACTTACACCTTCTAGAGCACGTTGGGTGGCACGGGATACATGCGGACGTGCATTGTCCTGTTGGAACAGCAAGTTCCCTTGCCGGTCTAGGAATGGTAGAACGATGGGTTCGATGACGGTTTGGATGTATCGCGCACTATTCAGTGTCCCCTCGACGATCACCAGTGGTGTACGGCCAGTGTAGGAGATCGCTCCCCACACCATGATGCCGGGTGTTGGCCCTGTGTGCCTCGGTCGTATGCAGTCCTGATTGTGGCGCTCACCTGCACGGCGCCAAACACGCATACGACCATCATTGGCACCAAGGCAGAAGCGACTCTCATCGCTGAAGACGACACGTCTCCATTCGTCCCTCCATTCACGCCTGTCGCGACACCACTGGAGGCGGGCTGCACGATGTTGGGGCGTGAGCGGAAGACGGCCTAACGGTGTGCGGGACTGTAGCCCAGCTTCATGGAGACGGTTGCGAATGGTCCTCGCCGATACCCCAGGAGCCACAGTGTCCCTAATTTGCTGGGAAGTGGCGGTGCGGTCCCCTACGGCACTGCGTAGGATCCTACGGTCTTGGCGTGCATCCGTGCGTCGCTGCGGTCCGGTCCCAGGTCGACGGGCACGTGCACCTTCCTCCGACCACTGGCGACAACATCGATGTACTGTGGAGACCTCACGCCCCACGTGTTGAGCAATTCGGCGGTACGTCCACCCGGCCTCCCGCATGCCCCACTATACGCCCTCGCTCAAAGTCCGTCAACTGCACATACGGTTCACGTCCACGCTGTCGCGGCATGCTACCAGTGTTAAAGACTGCGATGCAGCTCCGTATGCCACGGCAAACTGGCTGACACTGACGGCGGCGGTGCACAAATGCTGCGCAGCTAGCGCCATTCGACGGCCAACACCGCGGTTCCTAGTGTGTCCGCTGTGCTGTGCGTGTGATCATTGCTTGTACAGCCCTCTCGCAGTGCCCGGAGCAAGTATGGTTGGTCTGACACACCGGTGTCAATGTGTTCTTTTTTCCATTTCCAGGAGTGTAGATCTCGCCGTGACGAAAAACGTCTTTGCTTTAATGGCTTCCATCCCAACTCGCGTATCATATCTGCCACACTCTCTCCCCTATTACGTGATAATACAAAACGAGCTGCTCTTTTTTGCACCCTTTCAATGTCCTCCGTCAATCGCACCTGGTAAGGATCCCACACCGCGCAGCAATATTCTAACAGAGGACGAACGAGTGTAGTGTAAGCTGTCTCTTTAGTGGATTTGTTGCATCTTCTAAGTGTCCGGCCAATGAAACGCAACCTTTGGCTCGCCTTCCCCACAATATTATCTATGTGGTCTTTGCAACTGAAGTTCGTAATTTTAACACCCAGGTACTTTGTTGAATTGACAGCCTTGAGAATTGTACTATTTATCGAGTAATCGAATTCCAACGGATTTCTTTTGGACATTCCTTTTCGGGAATCGTTACGGAATTCAATATTCCGACATTCATACTTTCAAGAGTGTGCCGATAATATCAAATTTCAAGCATTACCTCTCACCACGGACAACACAGTTGCCAACGGCCTACGCTTAAAGACGGAATGGACCTGCGTTTGCATAGAGTTGTCAGTGCTAACAAACACGCAGCACTGCGTGAAATAGCCACATAAATCAATGTGAGGCGTACGACATACGTATTCGTTAGGGTAGTGCGGCCAAATTTTGCGTGAATGGGCTATGGCAGTAAGTCGACCGATGCAAGTGCCTCTGCTAACAGTATGACATCGCCTGCAGCGCCGCTCCTGGGCTCTTGATCGTATCGCCTGGATCCTAGACGAATGGCAAACCGTGGCCTGCTCAGATGAGCCACTATTTCAGATAGTAAGAGCTGATGGCAGGGTTCGAGTGTGGCGCAGACATCACGAAGACATGGACCCAAGATGTCAACAAGGCATTGTGCAAGGTGGTGGTGGCTCCATGATGGTGTGGGTAGTATTTTATATGGAATGGACTGGGTCCTCTGGATTTAGATTAGTTGGAGACCATTTGCAGCCATTCATGGACTAAAATGGTTCAAATGGCTCTGAGCACTATGGGACTCAACTGCTGTAGTCATCAGTCCCCTAGAACTTAGAATTACTTAAACCTAACTAACCTAAGGACATCACATACACCCATGCCCGAGGCAGGATTCGAACCTGCGACCGTAGGAACAGCGCGGCTCCGGACTGGAGCGCCTAGAACCGCACGGCCACCGCGGCCGGCCATTCATGGACGTCACGTTTCCAAACAACGACGGAATTTTTGTGGATGACAATACGCCATCCATATGAGCGGGCGACAACTGTTCACGATTGGTGTGAAGAACATGCTGGAGAAATCGAGCGAATGGTTCGGCCACCTAGGTCGCCCGATATGACTCCCATCGAAAATTTACGGGACATAATGGAGAAGTCAGTTCGTGTCCAAAACCCTCCACCGGCGACACTTTCGCAATTAAGGACGGCTATAGAGGCAGTATGACTCAATATTTCTGCAGGGGATTTCCAACGACTTGTAGAGCCCGTGCAACGTCGCGTTGCTGCCCTACGCCAGGCAAAAGGAATTCCGACATGAAAATAGGCGGTAACCCAAGACTTTAGTCACCTCAGTGTATTTCCTGTCCAGTTATTTTATGTGAGTAGACAAAATAACTCCACTGAACTCGTATTTAAATAGTGGAGTTATTTTCAGTTTATTAAATGAGTGCTAATTTGCTGTTGCTAAGTCAACTATTATGTAAAAATATTGAACAGCTAAAGCTGCCAGCTGTTTATCACACTAAAGAGCCTGTCCCAAGTGCGACACGCTTTCAATGATGTGTCAGAAAATCTCAATTTCATTGTCTCCACTGTCATTGGTTGGAATGCGTTTCAGTTCATGAGAGGTGTTAAATGTATCACCCCAGCCTCAGCTCTCCCAACATCTGAAGAGGCCCAAAGGCTTATATGGTCTCCCTCTGCAACACAAGAAGGTCACCAAGGTATTATGAAACTTCAGATATCCCATCGTAAGTTAGGCAACGGAATACAACAGATTACTGTTCTAGACTTGAACATGATTAGTCTCATTGCATCAGATATATTGACACCTACCTTGAAAGATACAGTGTGCATGTGTGGTAAATGGCTCCAGTGAGTGCAGCCTACTCTACAAGTGCCAGTTATTTCTGAATGTAGGGGATGTATGCATTCTGCCAGTAACGTAATTAATGTTCAGTGAAGGGAAGTATCTTCCTGATCAATCACTAATTCACCATAAAGCGACTACAAAACAATTACGTGGCTACACAATATGCTGACAACGGTAGTCAGCAGCACACTTACCTATCCAGTTCCTGTCTGACAACATAAAACAAATTACACGCTTCTCGTCCATTGCTTATAGAAACATATTTTACATAAAATCTCACTTATCGACATCAGATTAGTAATCATTTAATTAACTGAAAGTAACTCAAATATAAAAACACGAGATCAGAGAAGTTATTTGTTTTTCTTATCATGTAAGAGAATTGCGCAGGAAATGCTGCAAACGTTTAGTCTGTTTATGAACTGAAAATCGAGCAGCGCTCGTGATGAAAGAAGTTGCTTTATCCGGAAAAACGATACAGCTACTATTTCCTCTCTAGTAGTGTAGAACAGTATGCAGAAATGTACGATGATTCTGTCCATAGTTGTTTCTTGGGTTAGTAATATCAGTAACTCATCTGTCTTCCATGTAATGTTAATGCACTTCTTGCGGAAAATAAACTTCCCACGTCATGCCTGCAAACTTCGTCGCCTGTGGTTAACATGACGCGCCCCAGAGGGTCAGTATGACGTTGTGAAACATCCTGTAGCTCCATTTTGTGACGTTGTGGGGTAGGCAGTGTGGGAAATCATCTGCTTGCTCTTCAGTTTGCATAACTATGAAGGAGGGAAATGCATGACCACAACCTGGCGTCATACTTTCCCTCCCACTTCTACTATCCAGCCACACTTCCTACGCCCTGTCACACCACCAGATCACAATTTATCCCTTAACTCGGCTCTGCCGCGGCTATAAGTGGTACAAACATTTAATATGTCTGCTTAACCCACTTCATTTAACAGTTAATGTTAATTTTGTACCATTAACTAACTACTTTTAGTAAAATGCGATTTTTCCGTCGCTTCGCAACACGGAAACTATTAGTCCTAGAGAAAAAATGAATAGGAGTTTTTTATAGGCAGTTTATTGCAGTTAAAGTTGGTCTTGGGAAACACTTATGGTAGGAGCCGCGGTTTTCGAGACATTCAAGGAATGCTTTAAGAAGTGAGCCCGCATCTCGTGGTCGTGCGGTAGCGTTCTCGCTTCCCACGCCCGGGTTCCCGGGTTCGATTCCCGGCGGGGTCAGGGATTTTCTCTGCCTCGTGATGGCTGGGTGTTGGGTGCTGTCCTTAGGTTAGTTAGGTTTAAGTAGTTCTAAGTTCTAGGGGACTTATGACCACAGCAGTTGAGTCCCATAGTGCTCAGAGCCATTTGAGCCATTTTTTAAGAAGTGACCTTTAACTCCACCTTCCCCACCCGAACGCTCACACCCCACCGGTCAGTATTTTCAGAATGTTGTTCATCACATGCCCTCCTAACAAGGTACAAAAATTTGTGACTACACAATTTTTTTCCTTAACTTTCCTACGTTGACTGGACTATGCCATATTAGGCGCTAGTTTAATTATATTCTAATACCTTCACGGGTACTTTGAAATAAATGTAAACTGGTATTTCACATATCTAAGTGTATCTCCGTTGATAACCATATAAAAGTCATATGCACTTAAAATACATTTGCTTTGACCAATCATTGACTCATAAGGTCAATGTAGAACATGCGGCAGCTGCGACGCGGACGAGGGTGAGCTATTTAAGTGTATTCTGCGGCAACTACAATATCTCCGGAAAATAAAAACTTGTCCACCCACTATACTGGCTAGATGAAGATGTCAGTTCTGTAAACAGAATTTACTAATTTCATGTGCCAGCAGTATGAGTAATTTTCGATAACGACGTTCTGGTGGAAACAAGTCCAGATCTCAGTAGGTAATGACGCTGAGCTAATGCGCAGCGGCATGTAGATCATACTAGCAGTACTGCTGAAACCCCCTTAAATAGCTATGAATATTGTGTCAAAGAGAACTGATTCATGAAATTATGAGAAAAGAATGTTGCAATTTCGTAGCACGAACGATTTATTTGCCCGAAACTAGTGTCGGATCGGAGAGAAGATTTTGATGACAACATAGATTTTTTTCAAGCAAATTCCTTAGTTTTTGTCTTATGGTAGTAGTAAACAATATCATACGAGGTTTGACTGAAAAGCATTTGCCTGCGGCAGTTACTGGTGTTCCCTAGCCTCTTCTCTACAGACCCAGTTGACAGGAAGCCTTAGCATTGAACGGTTGTATTGTTACAGTGTAAAGTATGGAACCCTGCGCGGGCGCCCTGTCATTGCGAATTAAGCAAAGTGCAGTCATAGAATTCTTGACAGCAGAATGTGCCACCCCACAGGAGAGTCATCAGAGAATGAAAGCAGTTTATGGTGATTGTGTTGATGTGAGTACTGTGCGTCGTTGGGCAAGTAGCCACGAACAGACCAGACCTCATCGACGGTGTCAGTGTTGAGACAGGGATTAGTGATCATGATGTTGTCATTACGACTATGGTTACGAAAGTTAAAAAGTCGGTCAAGAAGGCTAGGACAGTATTCTTACTAGAAAGAGCAGATAAGCAGTTGTTAGCATCCCACTTAGTAAATGAATCGACTTCATTTACTTCCGGTACGATGGACGTGGAAAAATTATGGGCAAATTTTAAACACATTGTAAATCACGCATTGGACAAGTATGTGCCCAAAAAGTGGGTTATGGACGGAAAAGACCACCGTGGTTTAACAGCGCATTTCAGAGAATGCTCAGGAAGCAAAGGCAGTTGCACTCGCGGTACAAGAAAGATCGGGAGAGTGAGGACAGGCAAACGTTAGCAGAGATTCGTGCTGCTGTAAAAAGAGCGATGCGCGAAGCATTCAACCACTACCACCGTCATACCTTAGCAAAAGATCTTGCTGAAAACCCAAGGAAATTCTGGTCTTACGTAAAATCGGTAAGCGGGTCGAAGGCTTCCATCCAGTGACTCACTGATCAGTCTGGCCTGGCAACGGAAGACAGCAAAACGAAAGCTGAAATTTTAAATTTAGCATTTGAGAAATCTTTCACGCAGGCGGATCGTACAAACATACCGCTGTTTGAGTCTCGTACAGATTCCCGTATGGAGGACATAGTTATAGACATCCCTGGGGTTGTGAAGCAGCTGAATGGGTTGAAAATAAATAAATCGCCAGGTTCTGATGGGATTCCAATCGGTTTTACAGAGAGTACTCTACTGCATTGGCTCCTTACTAAGCTTGCATTTATCGCGAATCTCTTGCCCAACGTAAAGTCCCGAGCGACTGGAAAAAAGCGCAAGTGACGCCTATATATAATAAGGGTAGAAGGAAGGATCCTCAAAATTACATACCAATATCCTTAACATCGGTTTGTTGCAGGATTCTCGAACATATTCTCAGTTCGAATATAATGAATTTCCTTGAGAAAGAGAAGTTGCTGTCCATGCATCAGCACGGCTTTAGAAAGCATCGCTCCTGTGAAACGCAACTCGCCCTTTTTTCACATGATATCTTGCAAACCATGGATGAAGGGTATCAGACGGATGCCATATTCCTTGGCTTCCGGAAAGCGTTTGACTCGGTGCCCCACTGCAAACTCCTAACTAAGGTACGACGAGCATATGGGATTGGTTCCCAAGTATGTGAGTGGCTCGAAGACTTCTTACGTAATAGAACCCAGTACGTTGTCCTCGATGGTGAGTGTTCATCGGAGGTGAGGGTATCATCTGGAGTGCCCCAGGGAAGTGTGGTAGGTCCGCTGTTGTTTTTTATCTACATAAATGATCTTTTGGATAGGGTGGACAGCAATGTGCGGCTGTTTGCCGATGATGCTGTGGCGTACGGGAAGGTGTCGTCGTTGAGTGACTGTAGGAGGATACAAGATGACTTGGACAGGATTTGTGATTGGTGTAAAGAATGGCAGCTAACTCTAAATATAGATAAATGTAAATTAATGCAGATGAATAGGAAAAAGAATCCTGTAATGTTTGAATACTCCATTAGTATTGTAGCGCTTGACACAGTCACGTCAATTAAATATTTGGGCGTAACATTGCAGAGCGATATGAAGTGGGACAAGCATGTAATGGCAGTTGTGGGGAAGGCGGATAGTCGTCTTCGGTTCATTGGTAGAATTTTGGGAAGATGTGGTTCATCTGTAAAGGAGACCGCTTATAAAACACTAGTACGACCTATTCTTGAGTACTGCTCGAGTGTTTGGGATCCCTGTCAGGTCGGATAGAGGGAGGTAATAGAAGCAATTCAGAGGCGGGCTGATAGATTTGTTACTGGTAGGTTTGATCATCACGCGAGTGTTACGGAAACGCTTAAGGAACTCGGGTGGAAGTCTCTAGAGGAAAGAAGGCGTTATTTTCGTGAATCGCTACTGAGGAAACTTAGAGAACCAGCATTTGAGGCTGACTGCAGTGCAGTTCTACTGCTGCCAACTTACATTTCGCGGAAAGACCACAAAGATAAGATAAGAGAGATTAGGGCTCGTACAGAGGCATATAGGCAGTCATTTTTCCCTCGTTGTGTTTGGACGTGGAACAGGGAGAGAAGATGCTAGTTGTGGTACGAGGTATCCTCCGCCACGCACCGTATGGTGGATTGCGGAGTATGTATGTAGATGTAGATGTAAGTAAGTTTAAAGATGTTGAAGCAGGAACATCTGACCTGCGTGACAAACAAAGAGTTGAGCATCTTGTGACAGCAAGCACCGAGTTTCACAAGCAAAATGTTCACAGATTGATTCAGGACAATCGTCGTATCACTCAGAGAGAAACTGCAAGCACAATAGGCATTTCACAAGGACGTGTGGGTCACATTATTGCTTTGCTTGGCTATTGGAAGATCTGTGCACTATGGGTACCCCGGATGCTGACTCCTGAAATGAAAGCTCACAGACTTGAAATTTGCGAGGGACTCTTCTCTCGTTACGAGAATGATGGTGACGGCTTCCTCCATTCAATTACGACACCACTACGACCCGGATTTGAAACGTCAGTCTATGAAATATCGACACAAAGACTCGACCCAGAAAAAGAAATTCAAGACGCAGCCCTTAGCTGGAAAAATCATGGCCACAGTGTTCTGGGACGCAGATGGTGTTCTCCATGTTGATTTCCTTGATCGTGGAACAACAATAAATTCAGAGCGTTACATCACAACGCTGCGAACTCTGTAACGACGGCTAACAAGGGTCCGAAAGGAAAAGGGAAATGTTATCCTGCAGCGTGACAATGCCAAACCACACACTTCACGTGCCACCACATCAGAACTTCAGAGACTAAATGTCACCACCGTACGGCATCCTCCATACGTCCAGATTTAGCACCGTCTGACTTCCATCTGTTCACGATAATGAAAGACTATCTGCGGCGACATCATTATGCTTCTGATGAAGACGTTAAGAGAACTAGACTGTGGTTGCGGAAACACAGTGTCGACTTCTTCGGTGACGCCTTCAGAAAACTTGTTCGTTGTTGGCAGGAATGTATCCAATTAGCTGTTGACTATGTGGAAAAGTGAACATTGGTAATTAAAGATCACATTCGAAGGATTATTTCTGCGTTTGATTTATTAAAATACTCCAATCCAAACTCAATTAACGAAGGTGGAGGCATTACTTTTCATTCAACCCTCGTATTATAGTACACATCGATATATATTAAAAGTAATACAGTTACTAAATGTAATACAATAAATTATCTTCCATATCGTAGAGAGCTACGAGATATCGATCACTTAGGAAATCGACCTTAGCATGTGCTCTGGATATTTGGCATTTGCTTCCTCCACACTGCAAATTTACGATAGCGGTGTCCGATTTAGAAAAGCATGCACGCCGAGCAACCGTACCAGCCACGTGTGACTCAGAAACACATCTCTGGCATATCAACGCTTCTGTGGTAGCTGTTATTCTACACACATCAAAAAAAGTTTTGCATCACCTCTGTTCCGAGAGCCTCGGAACCTGTACAGAAAATGGGAATTGAGATGAACATGAACATCATTATCGCCCTTTTTATTGCTCATGAAAACCACCATACAGCGAGACCTTCAGAGGTGGTGGTCCAGATTGCTGTACACACCGGTACCTCAAACACCCAGTAGCACGTGCTCTTGCATTGATGCATGTCTGTATTAGTCGTGCATACTATACACAAGCTCATCAAGGCAATGTTGGTCCAGATTGTCCCATTCCTCAACGGCGATTCGGCGTAGATCCCTCAGAGTGGTTGGTGGGTCACGTCTCCATTAACAGCCCTTTTGAATTATCCCAGGCATGTTCGATAGGGTTCATGTCTGGAGAACATGCTGGACACTCTAGTCGAGCCATGTCGTTATCCTGAAAGAAGTCATTCACTAGATGTGGACGATGGTGGCGCGAATATTCATCCATGAAGACGAATGCCTTGCCAGTATGCTGCCGATACGGTTGCACTATCGGTGGGAAGATGGCATTTACGTATCGTACAGCCGTTACGGAGCCTTCCAAGACCACCAGCGGCGTACGTCGGCCCCACAGAGTGCCACTCCAAAACAGTAGGGAACCCCCACCTTGCTGAACTCGCTGGACAGTGGGTCTAAGGCGTTCAGCCTGACCGAGTTGCCTCCGAACACGTCACCGACGATTGTCTGATTGAAGGCATATGCCAATCCTCAGCGGTCCATACGGCATGTTGTTGGGCCCATCTGTACCGCGCGCGCTGCATGGTGTCGTGGTTGCAAAGATGGATCTCACAATGTACGTCGGGAGTGAAGTTGCGTATCGTGCAGTCTATTGCACATAGTTTGAGTCGTAACACGACGTCCTGTGGCTGCACGAAAAGCATTATTTAACACGGTGGCGTTGGGTCAGCGTTCCTCGGAGCCATAATCCGTAGGTAGCGGTCATCCACTGCAGTAGTAGCCCTTGGGCGGCCTGAGCAAGGTATGTCATCGACAGTTCCTGTCTCTCTGTATCTCCTCCATGTCCGAACAACATCGCTTTGGTTCACTCTTCAGTCCGGAACCGCGCTGCTGGTACGGTCGCAGATTTGAATCCTGCCTCGGACATGGCTGTGTGTGATGTTCTTAGGTTAAAATGGTTCAAATGGCTCTGAGCACAATGGGACTTAACTTCTGAGGTCATCAGTCCCCTAGAACTTAAAACTACTTAAACCTAACTAACCTAAGGACATCACACACATCCATGTCCGAGCCAGGATTCGAACCTGCGACCGTAGCGGTCGCGCGGTTCCAGGCTGTAGCACCTAGAACCGCTCGGCCACTCCGGCCGGCGTTCTTAGGTTAGTTAGGTTTACATATTTCTAAGTCTAGGGGACTGATGACCTCAGATATTATGTCCCCTAGTGCTTAGAGCCATTTGAGCCATTTGGTTCATTCCGAGACGGCCGGAAATCTCCTTGTCGAGAGCCCTTCCTGGCACTAAGTAACAATGCGACCGTCGTCTAACCGCGGTATTGACCGTCTAGGCATGGTTGAACTATAGACACACGAGCTGTGTACCTCCTTCCTGGTGGAATGATTGGAACTGATCGGCTGTCGAACCCTCTCCGCCTGATAGCAGCTGCTTTTTCATGGTTGTTTACATCTTTGGGCGGGTTTAGTGACATCTCTGAACAGTCAAAATGACTTTGTCTGTGATACAATATCCAAATGCAATGTCTATAATAGTTCTGGAAACCGGGGTGATGAAAAACGTTTTTATCTACATCTACATTTATACTCCGCAAGCCACCCAACGGTGTGTGGCGGAGGGCACTTTACGTGCCACTGTCATTACCTCCCTTTTCCTGTTCCAGTCGCGTATGGTTCGCGGGAAGAACGACTGTCTGAAAGCCTCCGTGCGCGCTCTAATCTCCCTAATTTTACATTCGTGATCTCCTCGGGAGGTATAAGTAGGGGGAAGCAATATATTCGATACCTCATCCAGAAACGCACCCTCTCGAAACCTGGCGAGCAAGCTACACCGCGATGCAGAGCGCCTCTCTTGCAGAGTCTGCCACTTGAGTTTATTAAACATCTCCGTAACGCTATCACGGTTACCAAATAACCCTGTGACGAAACACGCCGCTCTTCTTTGGATCTTCTCTATCTCCTCCGTCAACCCGATCTGGTACGGATCCCACACTGATGAGCAATACTCAAGTATAGGTCGAACGAGTGTTTTGTAAGCCACCTCCTTTGTTGATCGACTACATTTTCTAAGCACTCTCCCAATGAATCTCAACCTGGTACCCGCCTTACCAACAATTAATTTTATATGATCATTCCACTTCAAATCGTTCCGTACGCGTACTCCCAGATATTTTACAGAAGTAACTGCTACCAGTGTTTGTTCCGCTATCATATAATCATACAATAAAGGATCCTTCTTTCTATGTATTCGCAATACATCACATTTGTCTATGTTACGGGACAGTTGCCACTCCCTGCACCAAGTGCCTATCCGCTGCAGATCTTCCTGCATTTCGCTACAATTTTCTAATGCTGCAACTTCTCTGTATACTACAGCATCATCTGCGAAAAGCCGCACGGAACTTCCGACACTATCTACTAGGTCATTTATATATATTGTGAAAAGCAATGGTCCCATAACACTCCCCTGTGGCACGCCAGAGGTTACTTTAACGTCTGTAGACGTCTCTCCATTGATAACAACATGCTGTGTTCTGTTTGCTAAAAATTCTTCAATCCAGCCACACAGCTGGTCTGATATTCCGTAGGCTCTTACTTTGTTTATCAGGCGACAGTGCGGAACTGTATCGAACGCCTTCCGGAAGTCAAGGAAAATAGCATCTACCTGGGAGCCTGTATCTAATATTTTCTGGGTCTCATGAACAAATAAAGCGAGTTGGGTCTCACACGATCGCTGTTTACGGAATCCATGTTGATTCCTACAGAGGAGATTCTGGGTTTCCAAAAACGACATGATACTCGAGCAAAAAACATGTTCTAAAATTTTACAACAGATCGACGTCAGAGATATAGGTCTATAGTTTTGCGCAGCTGCTCGACGACCCTTCTTGAAGACTGGGACTACCTGTGCTCTTTTCCAATCATTTGGAACCCTCCGTTCCTCTAGAGACTTGCGGTACACGGCTGTTAGAAGGGGGCAAGTTCTTTCGCGTACTCTGTGTAGAATCGAATTGGTATCCCGTCAGGTCCAGTGGACGTTCCTCTGTTGAGTGATTCCAGTTGCTTTTCTATTCCTTGGACGCTTATTTCGATGTCAGCCATTTTTTCGTTTGTGCGAGGATTTAGAGAAGGAACTGCAGTGCGGTCTTCCTCTGTGAAACAGCTTTGGAAAAAGGTGTTTAGTATTTCAGCTTTACGCGTGTCATCCTCTGTTTCAATGCCATCATCATCCCGGAGTGTCTGGATATGCTGTTTCGAGCCACTTACTGATTTAACGTAAGACCAGAACTTCCTAGGATTTTCTGTCAAGTCGGTACATAGAATTTTACTTTCGAATTCACTGAACGCTTCACGCATAGCCCTCCTTACGCTAACTTTGACATCGTTTAGCTTCTGATTGTCTGAGAGGTTTTGGCTGCGTTTAAACTTGGAGTGAAGCTCTCTTTGCTTTCGCAGTCGTTTCCTAACTTTGTTGTTGTACCACGGTGGGTTTTTCACGTCCCTCACAGTTTTACTCGGCACGTACCTGTCTAAAACGCATTTTACGATTGCCTTGAACTTTTTCCATAAACACTCAACATTGTCAGTGTCGGAACAGAAATTTTCGTTTTGGTCTGTTAGGTAGTCTGAAATCTGCCTTCTATTACTCTTGCTAAACAGATAAACCTTCCTCCCTTTTTTTATATTCCTATTAACTTCCATATTCAGGGATGCTGCAACGGCCTTATGATCACTGATTCCCTGTTCTGCACATACAGAGTCGAAAAGTTCGGGTCTGTTTGTTATCAGTAGGTCCAATATGTTATCTCCACGAGTCGGTTCTCTGTTTAATTGCTCGAGGTAATTTTCGGATAGTGCACTCAGTATAATGTCACTCGATGCTCTGTCCCTACCACCCGTCCTAAACATCTGAGTGTCCCAGTCTATATCTGGTAAATTGAAATCTCCAACTAAGACTATAACATGCTGAGAAAATTTATGTGAAATGTATTCCAAATTTTCTCTTAGTTGTTCTGCCACTAATGCTGCTGAGTCGGGAGGTCGGTAAAAGGAGCCAATTATTAACCTAGCACGGTTGTTGAGTGTAACCTCCACCCATAATAATTCACAGGAACTATCCACTTCTACTTCACTACAGGATAAACTACTACTAACAGCGACGAAAACTCCACCACCGGTTGCATGCAATCTATCCTTTCTAAACACCTTCTGTACCTTTGTAAAAATTTCGGCAGAATTTATCTCTGGCTTTAGCCAGCTTTCTGTACCTATAACGATTTCAGCTTCAGTGCTTTCTATCAGCGCTTGAAGTTCCGGTACTTTACCAACGCAGCTTCGACAGTTAACAATTACAATACCGATTGCTGCTTGGTCCCCACATGTCCTGACTTTGCCCCGCACCCGTTGAGGCTGATGCCCTTTCTGTACTTGCCCAAGGCCATCTAACCAGTCCGCATCTCGTGGTCGTGCGGTAGCGTTCTCGCTTCCCACGCCCGGGTTCCCGGGTTCGATTCCCGGCGGGATCAGGGATTTTCTCTGCCTCGTGATGACTGGGTGTTGTGTGATGTCCTTACGTTAGTTAGGTTTAAGTAGTTCTAAGTTCTAGGGGACTGATGACTATAGATGTTAAGTCCCATAGTGCTCAGAGCCAGCCATCTAACCTAAAAAACCACCCAGCCCACGCCACACAACCCCTGCTACCCGTGTAGCCGCTTGTTGCGTGTAGTGGACTCCTGACCTATCCAGCGGAACTCGAAACCCCACCACCCTATGGCGCCAGTCGAGGAATCTGCAGCCCACATGGTCGCAGAACCGTCTCAGCCTCTGATTCAGACCCTCCACTTGGCTCTGTACCAAAGGTCCGCAGTCAGTCCTGTCGACGATGCTGCAGATGGTGAGCCCTGCTTTCATCCCGCTAGCGAGACTGGCAGTCTTCACCAAATCAGATAGCCGCCGGAAGCCAGAGAGGATTTCCTCCGATCCATAGCGACACACGTCATTGCTGCCGACATGAGCGACCACCTGCAGATAGATGCACCCTGTACCCTTCATGGCATCCGGAAGGACCCTTTCCACATCTGGAATGACTCCCCCCGGTATGCACACGGAGTGCACATTGGTTTTCTTCCCCTCTCTTGCTGTCATTTCCCTAAGGGGCCGCCGGCCGGTGTGGCCGTGCGGTTAAAGGCGCTTCAGTCTGGAACCGCGTGACCGCTACGGTCGCAGGTTCGAATCCTGCCTCGGGCGTGGATGTGTGTGATGTCCTTAGGTTAGTTAGGTTTAATTAGTTCTAAGTTCTAGGCGACTGATGACCTCAGAAGTTAAGTCGCATAGTGCTCAGAGCCATTTGAACCTAAGGGTCCCCACTGCGCGCCTGACGTTGGAGCTCTCAACTACCAGTAAGCCCACCCTCTGCGACCGCCCGGATCTTGCAGACTGAGGGGCAACCTCTGGAACAGGACAAGCAGCCATGTCAGGCCGAAGATCAGTATCAGCCTGAGACAGAGCCTGAAACCCGTTCGTCAGACAAACTGGAGAGGCCTTCCGTTCAGACCTCCGGAATGTCTTTCGCCCCCTGCCACACCTTGAGACGACCTCCCACTCTACCACAAGTGAGGGATCAGCCTCAATGTGGGCAGTATCCCGGGCAACCACAGTCGTAGTCCGATCGGGGGATGCGTGGGACGAGCTGGCCGTCCCCGACAAACCCCGATCCGGATCCCCACAGTGGTGCCCATTGGCAACAGCCTCAAGCTGTGTGACCGAAGCCAACACTGCCTGAAGCTGGGAGCGAAGGGATGCCAACTCAGCCTGCATCCGAACACAGCAGTTGCAGTCCCTATCCATGCTAAAAACTGTTGTGCAAAGAACGTCTGAACTAATCTACAGAGAGCGCAAACAAATCGACAAAATTTAAACGGTTATTAAAATACAAGATTGCCTAGTAAATGCAGTAACGCTGCTACTTGCGCACTGCTGACGCACTGCTCGGCGGCGGAAGGAGACTACGCGATTTTACACTATTCAGGTACTAAAACGCGATGCTACAACTCTCAAATACTATAATACGCCCGAAATTTATGAATTAAACAATGCAAGTACCAAAAACACGCAAAGAAATTAAGAATTAAACTATGTAACAAATGAGTGAGCTAGGAGTGTACGACTTGCTGCTGCAGCTGCTTATCCAACGGCGGCAGGGAGCACACTATATGTGTGTATATTACTGTTTTCATACAACTTGCAACTGACAGTAGTTAGTGTTGAAGAAAATGTTGGCTCTACATGCTACTGGCATGTAGTGTAAGTTTTTTTTTTTTTTTAAGATACCGAGCTAGTTAGACATAAATCATGTCTGTGACATACAAAATTGGACCGTCGCGTTGTACCGAGTTCACTGAAACTTGTTCAGCGTTTGTCGTTATTATGGTTATATAGGACAGCTCGCGCTGACCACGCGCAAACTGAAAAGTCTCACGTTCGCCAGACACGTACCCATCTAACAAGGGAAGCGTACGACCGGTTTTGCTCATCTTTACCCATGAGAAAATTATGCAGTTTTCTGAAGGCTGGGTTACACCCTAAACTAACTATCACTAATGGAACCATTTCATCTCCGAAGTTGTGTCACGTCAGTTAATTTATCTTTTTACTAATTTTAAATCGCTGTGTTCATCACCATTATGACTGAAATAATACGCGGAGAAGTGCTTTTGCTACTACATGTCAGAATTTTTCGAAACGTGTTTATATGCTGTCGGAATAACAGATAATGATTTTGTCATTATTTCACCTTTCTACGTTTTTAAGTTTAGGAATGACATCACGTAACACCGTAAGCTGCTGTTATAAATGTTCTTTAATAAGCGATCCGTTTCCGTCGAACACCACTCTCCGAACTGCATCCGCGGTTCCCTTATGTTTTTATTTATTTTCACTATACCACGTATGTATGTTTACTCCTTGTACACGTAATGCAAAATGTTTAAATATCGCACATCTCATATTAGCGTACGTAATTTTCTGGCTGCTAATTTTTGTTTACTGATCTAGCTTCCAGTCAACTTTTTAACATTCTATTCCGTTTTTGACGTCATAGTATTCCAAAGTAATGTTTGCTGTCAAGCCAAGCTATAAGCATTGCTTGTATTTTTGCTACTGTTTTGAAACATACTTTTTCCTCTCAAACATTAGCGATCTGAGGCGCTTTGCCAAGGTTCACGTGGCTCCACCCGTCGGGGGTTCGAGTACTCCCTCGGGCATGGGTGTCTGTCGTCCTTAGCGTAAATTAGTTTAAGTTGGATTAAGTAGAGTGTAAGCTAAGTGACCCATGACCCCAGCAGTTTGGTCCTATAGGCTCTTACCACAAATTTCCAAATTTTTCCATGGACAATGGTCCTTGGGTTCGTCCTTTCTCGATTTCTTAAGGGTTCCTTACTCATTAGGTAATGAGAGTTTTGAAGCCTATTTACACGAGCTTTATTCTAATCTGCGTATACGAAGACGTAATAGCGTGATACGTGTTGTTTCTGGTGGTGAAGCTGCTATTTGTGGGAGACTCGACGAACCGCGGGATGCTGCACTACGTGCTGGAGCGGCTCAACGCCAGCCTACTAGACGGCGACAAGACGCACGAGATGCGCGTCTACCACGCAGGCGCCACCACGCTGGCCTTCGCCTACTACCCGCAGTTCTGGCTCGCGCCACCTCAGCGACCAGTCTTCGACAGGACGCTGTACAGCCTCATCAACAGGTGCGCTCTCCACCAGTGTACGTCTCCTACTAACGTCACAAACAGTTACTTAAATTCTTTCATCACGTTCACAAAATGTTTTAGTGGTCTCATATGTGGCCAAAACGATAGACTATGTAACTTAGAGCTAGGAACGTACATAACACTTGGCGTAGTATCCCAGTCTCACTTAACAACCAAAACAGAGAATCCTATTTTTTTTTCAATTTCCAAACATTCTGTGTATGAAACACTTAAAAATGAAAAAAAAATCAAGGGAGCTACTTACAAGTATGGCGAAATATTAAAACCTGTATAACTCCTGACAAATAATTCCAGCAAATAAGTATAATGCTACTAGCCCATACTATTTAATTCATTTACGTAATATAATCAAATACACTGTCCAGTCACATTACTGTGACCATCAGTCAAAAACGTGAATGATCATCTTTTGCAGCGCGGACAGCTGAGAGACGTGCAGGGAGAGGTACAGACAGGGGTGTGGACCCATGCCGACTCCAGTTCTGTGCTCAGCTGTGCTAGGAATCTCGCATGAGGATCTACGGTGCGAACAACCAAATCGAGGTGGCCCCACAGACTCTACACTGTATTTATATCCTGGCTGTTTAGTGGTAAAGGGAGTCTCTTAGAAACACGGACGTACACTCCGAGCTGTGTTATATGTTGCATTTTCGTGCTAGTAGATGCTATCGCGCCGAGGAAAAACAGAATGAATGTGTGGCTGGACACGGTCCCCGAGAACAGATGTATACTTGTGTTGATCCATTGCGTCTTCCAGAATGACGAGGTAATTCAAGGTATACCACGAAGACGTTCCCCAGACCACAACGCTTCCTCTTCCGCCCTGGACCCTACCGACGATTGTTGCAGGATGTTTCCTTTAAGACATTTCACACCGATGGAGCACAAAACGTGATTCATCTGAAAAGGCCACCTGTCACTTTCTACGCTTGGACCGAAGGCCAGTGGTCATGCCCTTTTGTATGTGAGATAAATCGCTCCGTTTCCGCATTATGACAACGACTGCACTGGTTTCAGCGTCCCCATACATGTTTCATACACCACCCACTGCTAGTCCTGCCACCTACCGTCTGTGAGTGGTTATTGCACGTTGACTTAGAACATAGACGGTGGTCCCATTAATCTCACTGTACCTGGTGGAACAGAAGAATAAACCACTAGGATTGCGAATAAGAGACTATACAGGATAGTCGGAAATTCCTGTTACATACACTCCTGGAAATTGAAATAAGAACACCGTGAATTCATTGTCCCAGGAAGGGGAAACTTTATTGACACATTCCTGGGGTCAGATACATCACATGATCACACTGACAGAATCACAGGCACATAGACACAGGCAACAGAGCATGCACAATGTCGGCACTAGTACAGTGTATATCCACCTTTCGCAGCAATGCAGGCTGCTATTCTCCCACGGAGACGATCGTAGAGATGCTGGATGTAGTCCTGTGGAACGGCTTGCCATGCCATTTCCACCTGGCGCCTCAGTTGGACCAGCGTTCGTGCTGGACGTGCAGACCGCGTGAGACGACGCTTCATCCAGTCCCAAACATGCTCAATGGGGGACAGATCCGGAGATTTTGCTGGCCAGGGTAGTTGACTTACACCTTCTAGAGCACCCCAGGAGCAACAGTGTCCCTAATTTGCTGGGAAGTGGCGGTGCGGTCCCCTACGGCACTGCGTAGGATCCTACGGTCTTGGCGTGCATCCGTGCGTCGCTGCGGTCCGGTCCCAGGTCGACGGGCACGTGCACCTTCCGCCGACCACTGGCGACAACATCGATGTACTGTGGAGACCTCACGCCCCACGTGTTGAGCAATTCGGCGGTACGTCCACCCGGCCTCCCGCATGCCCACTATACGCCCTCGCTCAAAGTCCGTCAACTGCACATACGGTTCACGTCCACGCTGTCGCGGCATGCTACCAGTGTTAAAGCCTGCGATGGAGCTCCGTATGCCACGGCAAACTGGCTGACATTGACGGCGGCGGTGCACAAATGCTGCGCAGCTAGCGCCATTCGACGGCCAACACCGCGGTTCCTGGTGTGTCCGCTGTGCCGTGCGTGTGATCATTGCTTGTACAGCCCTCTCGCAGTGTCCGGAGCAAGTATGGTGGGTCTGACACACCTGTGTCAGTGTGTTCTTTTTTCCATTTCCAGGAGTGTACTTCTAGGACTTGTAGAGGGGAGTGAGTACATCGTATTTTGAATAGGAACCCACGCCTGGAAACGTCATCAAACGAGACCACAGAGCGTCAAAGTTATAGGCGCGGGCGTCTGTAAATGTACGTGATGATGTTACAGACTTTCTAGGATGACGGAGAACGATAAATGCATTAATTTCAAGTAGGGATCCCTGTACCGGGCCGGCCGCGGTGGCCGTGCGGTTCTAGGCACTTCAGTCCGGAACCGCGTGACTGCTACGGTCGCAGGTTCGAATCCTGCCTCCGGCATGGATGTGTGGTATGTCCTTAGGTTAGTTAGGTTTAAGTAGTTCTATGTTTTAGGGGGCTGATGACCTCAGATGCTCAGTCCCATAGTGCTCAGAGCCATTTGAACCATTTGAACCCTGTACCGGAAACGAATTATTTGAAAGTTATAAACGAAAACCGTTCTTATACCTCTGACAGTTGAATAGATGTACCGGTTCTTGTGTTGCGAAGAGTGTAGGGCTGGTAACTTTCAGTGGTGGTAGTGTGGGCAAAAACGAGAAAAAATGTCCAATAAATGTGGGTTCTAAATTGCGTACCTGAGGAGCTATGACCACTCGTTCATCTTCGCTAATTTGAAACACATCTCCTCTAATGAGCAAGTGTTCGTAGCTGTTAAGGTACACACTTTAGAGTCCACGTTTATTGGACATTTTTTCTCGTGTTTGCCCATACTACCATCACTGAAAGTTACCAGCCCTACACTCTTCGCAAAACAAGAACCGGTACACCTAATCAACTGTCAGAGGTATCAGAACGGTTTTCGTTTATAACTTTCGACTCGTTCGTTTCCGGTACAGGGATCCTTACTTCAAATTAATTCATTTATCGTTCTCCATCATCCTAGAAAGTTTGTAACATCACCCCGTATATAAGTACATTTACAGACACCCGCGTCTATAACTTTGACGCTCTGTAGTCTCGTTGCATGTCGTTTCCGGACATGGGTTCCTATTCAAAATACGATTTACTCACTCCCCTCTACAAGTCCTAGAAGTCTGTAACGGGAATTTCCGACCACCCTGGATAACTTTCCAGAACATTAGGAATTGCACCTTTTTTAATATTATAATCATATTATGCCAAGCACCGATCGAAAATTCAATTAATTTTATAAACTATATTTCATTTTTGAATTTAAATACATAGAAGGCGCGAATATAGTAGTTGGTGCGATTCAGGCTTTAATGTATCGAGAAACTGTATTAATCTGTATATGTATTGTTGTAATAGTAATGAACCTGGATTTTTAAGCTGCTGTACAAAATCAGCGAACAGCTGACTGTTTAATCCATTTTTTTTAAGATAGATTTTGCTTAAAATTACACTGATCGCCTACTCTACAGAAAAAAACAACTTCGAAGCTATTTGTTGAGGTAGATATGTGAATTCCACTTCAAACTTTGTTTCGTTACTCAGTATATGTTTTTGATATAGCAACTTTTACAAATTAATACTCATTTATACTGTATCAAGTTACTAATATAGGCCGACGAAAGGAATTTTGTGCCAGCATTGACAGTGGCGATTCGTGGAACTGTTCCAGCCAGCTGCATGACTATTGCAAGAAAAGGCTGAGATAAGAGCTTTATGACATGACCAGTACAGCTGCTTCCAGTGAACATAAAGAAAAGTGAGCGCGCAGTGGTCTGAATGATGCGTCTTCGAGGTCGCAATAGCTGGTAACGTAACGCTTTCCGTTTCGGCAGTTGAATGAGACGGCAAAGTTCCTAAAAATATCACTGCTTTGCTGCAGTTCTTAGTTTCTTGACACTTGACAATAAATTATTCTCTTCACTGTCACCGTCACGCTTTCGGGTCTTAGTAAATGAAACTTTACAATTCCATCTAGACAGAAAAGACTAACCGTACTTGGCGTTCCACTTTCAGTGTGCTCTTTCAAGTAGAACACCACATTATACACTGAAGTCCAAAGAAACTAGTATGGGCATGCGTATTCATATATAGAGATATGTAAACAGGCAAAGTCTTGATAAGACAACAAGTGTCTGGCGCAGTTGTTAAATCGGCTACTACTGTTACAATGGCAGGTTATCAAAATTTAAGTTAGTTTGAGCGTGGTGTTATAGTCGACGTACGAGCGATGGGACACAGAATCTCCGAGGAAGCCATGAAGTGGGGTTCTCCCGTACAACCATTTCACGAGTGTACCGTGAATATCAGGAATCCGGTAAAACATCAAGTCTCTCCGACATCACTGTGGTCGGAAGAAGATCCTGCAAGAACGGGACCAACGATGACTAAAAAAACATTGTTCAAAGTGGCAGAAGTGCAACCCTTCCGCAAACAGATGCACATTTCAATGCTGGATCAACAACAAGTGTCAGCGTCCGAACCGTTCAACGAAACATCATCGATATGAGTTTCCGGAGCCGAAAGCCCACTCGTGTACTCTTGATGCCTGCACGACATAACGCTTTACGCCTCGCCTGGGCTCATCAACACCAACATTCGACTGTTGATGACAGGAAGAATGTTGCCTGTTCGGACGAGTCCCATTTCAAATTGTATCGAGCGGACGGACGTGTACAGGTATGGAGACAGCCTCATCACTCTATTGGCCCTGCATGCCATCAGGGGACTGTTCTGTCTGGTGGAGACTTTGTAATGGTGTGGGTCGTGTGCAGTTGGAGTGATATGGGACCCCTGATACGTCTAGATACGACTCTAAGGGTGTCACGTTCGTAAGCATCCTGTCTGATCACGGATTTTTAGACACCTCTGCAAGATTCATGGTGTCAATTCCCTCCAGCACTACTTCAGATATTAGTCGAGTCCATGCCAAGTCGTGGTGCGTCACTTCTGCCTGCTCGCTGGGGCCCTACAGGATATTAGGCAGGTGTACCAGTTTCTTTGGCTCTTTAGTGTATTAAAACTATTTCAATGAAAACAGTCTTGATCGCATGAAGCTATTTACACTGAGGTGATGAAAGAGAAGCGATATCGTATATGATGGCGGTAGTGTCGCTTACACAAGAGATAAAAGGGCAGTGGATTGGCCCAGCTGTCATTTGAACTCATATGATACATGTGAAAAGTTTTCCGACGTGGTAGTCGTCACACGATGAGAAATAACAGACTTTGAACGTGATATGGTAGTTGGAGCTACACGCATGTGACAATTCATTTTGGAAATCGTTGGGGGTTGTTTGGGGGAGGAGACCATACACCGAAGTCATCCGTCTCATCGGATTAGGGAAGGAAGGGGCAGGAAGTCGGCCGTGAACTGTCAAAGGAACCATCAAGGCATTTTCCTGGAGCGATTTAGGGAAATGACGGAAAACCTAAATCAGGATAGCCGGATGCGGGATTCAACCGTCGTCCTCCCGAATGCGAGTCCATTGTGCTAGCCACTGCGCCACCTCGCTAGGTAAAATCGTTAGGGAATTGAGGATTTCGAAATCTATAGTTTATAGAGTTTGCCGGGAATACCAAATTTCAGGCATTACCTCTCATCACGGACAACGCGGCGGCCGAAGGTTTTCAATTGACGACAGAGAGTAGCGGCGTTTGTGTAGAGTTGTCAGTGCTAACAGAAAAGCAACACTGCATGAAATAACCGCACAAATCAAAGTTGGAAAAAACTAACGTATTCGTTAGGACATTGCGTTGAAATTTAGCGTTAATGGCCTATGGCAGCAGTCGACCGACACGAGTGCCTTTGCCAACACCACGACATCGTCTACAGCGCCTCTACTGGGCTCGTGACTGTATCGGTTGGACGCTAGACGATTGGAAAACAGTGGCCTGGTCAGATGAGTACCGATGTTAATTGGTAAGATCTGAAGGTAGGGTTCGAACATGGCGCAGACCCCATGAAGCCATGGACCCAAGTTGTCAACAAGGCACCACAATGGTGTCGGCTGTGTTCACATGGAATGGACTGGGTCCCTTACTTAAACTGAAGCGATAATTAACTGAAAATTTTTATGTTCGGCTACTTGGAGACCATTTACAGGCATTCACGGACTTCATGTCCACAAAAAACGATGGAATTTTTGTAGATAATCATGCGCCATGTCACTGCACCACAATTGTTCGCGACTGGTTTGAAGAACATTGTGGACAATCACTCCCATGAATCCTATCGGACAAATGTGGGATATAATAGTGAGATAAATTCCTGCACCGGCAACACTTTCGCAGTTATTGACGGCTAAAGACTCAGCATGGCACAATATTTCTGCAGGGGACTTTCAACGACTTGCTGAGTCCATACCACGTCGAGTTGCTACAGTACGCCGGGCAAAGGGAGGTCCGAAACGTTGTTAGGAGGTATCCCATGACTTTCGTCACCTCAGCGTGTTTCATACGTTACCAGCTTAGATCTCTTATGAGACTGTTTTATTTTGTGAGAAAGGGCAATACACTTTCTAAGTGGTCAAAGGACTTGAGTAAAATCGTCAGAATAAAGTAATATGGAAAAATGGCTATGCTTATGTATCATTTTACTCTTATGATTCTATCAATTCCTTTGACTTCTAAGAAAATGTATCACTCTTTGTCACAGAGTAAAATGGTCTGATGAAGATCCTATAAGAGATCGAAACCGGTCCCCGTATGAAACAAATAAGCTACTGATTTTATTGAAATAGTTTTATTATGGTTTTATGGATTGCAGTGTCTTCGACTGACTATGTTACAAAAATGTTTGCCACATAATATTCCTCCAGTTGTCTGGCTAAGAATTTGCTTAGTAGTGTTGTAGCATTCGTCTAAATGAAGCGAACCATTCAGAACATTGGTGAAAAAACTCAGAAAAAAGTCGTATTTTAAATAACAACTGACGTAAAAAGTCTGCAAAACTTAGCTTCATTGCATGTAATGAGAATTTAGGAAAGGAAAGCTGTCGTCAGAGACTCAACCACATACCGGGTATATCCTATCGCGACTGTAATGCGTTAAATTAAAGGTAATTTGTGCCTTTGACTTATGATGATTTCGCCAGATCATGAAATTTCATAGCACACTATATCTATAACACATTTATCAGACGTGCTACCTTATAGGCCAGTGTATATGATATCAAAGACGATATATTTCGATTGCAAATGGCTTAGAAGAGGAGATTATTAAGCACTATGGATATGAAAACTGCTTGTGAGAAGTCTTTTTTTAAGAGAGAAAGTCAGTATCCTTGGGTTTGTGTTGCAGGTCTCGTCCGCTAGAGAACGACAGCTCTACGGTGCTGGTTGTGGGTGGCGTCCACTGGCTGGCCACGCACCATCTGCACGTGCTGCTTCGAGTCTTACGCAGGTTCTTTCTTCCACACAATACAGATATTGTTGTCCACGTCCTTAAGTTCACAACACTAAATATAAGTATACTGAAACTTCCTAGTAGATTAAAAACTGTGTACCGAACCTCGGATCCGGTAACTCGTACCGGTCGGGTACAAATTTTGAATCTACCACGATGATTCGAAATAGCACACTCTGCACTGCAGTGTTAGATTCATCCTGTAAACACACTAGGATGTGGCTAAAGTCTTTCTCCGCTATATATCTTGTAACGACAGTGTTGGTTTTGCAAGGTACGCAGGAAAACCTCTGTAAAGTTTGTATGCTAGGACACAGGTACTGGAATAAGTAAAGATGTGATGTTGGATAGCTTCTCATGCCTGGATAGTTCAGTCGGTAAGACTATTGGAGGGTTCAGGGTTCGATTCCCGTTACAGCACAATGTTGTAATATGACTGCAAGTTTTAAAACATCGAATATTCTGTTACACAGCGAAAGGTTTAGTCTCAGTACACTGCTCCTTCATGAGAGGTGATTAAATCTATACTATGAAACTAGGTTTTCCCGAACATTTATTCGAAAGTGCAGTCGAAGCTCACTTATTTGTTTAACTTCTGTAGCGCCGTTTAGTAGGAGACGCTCTCTTCGGCTTCTGCATGGCTTTCAGTGTTACGGGAAGTGATCTGGAGAGCAGGCCAATCCCTGCGCAGAACAAAACAAGGAAACACAGCGGTTTATTCATTGAAGCTGCATTCTGTAGAAGCAGTGTTTTTTTAATATCACCACGGCCTAATTCTACTCAGATCCTAATCCATTTATGTTAATTGTATGTGTATAATGCCATTGGTATTGACGGCACTGTATGGGTACGATTCTTTTCTTCTGCGATTCCTACTTATACCTGAACGACATTTTCTTTAAGATGACTCATTGGGGTCTGGAGAAAAACAGGTGTTGTGGAATATACCGTAAATAACACGTTCGGTTCCTGTCAGGATGCCACGTTCGTAACCATCGCATTACTATTGCAAAACGATTCTAATGCAAACAATTCTGCATGAACTCATTCTCTTTATGCTGTACACGATGTGATATAATTGAGGGCTCTTCAGTGTAGGTAAATGTTATGTTCATTCTAGGACGACATACAGTGAAGAACCAAAGAAACTGGTACACCTGCCTTAATACAACGTAGCGCCACCAAGAGCACGCATAAGTGCCACACCACAACGTGGCATGGACTTTACTAATTTCTGAAGTAGTGCTGGAGCGAAGTGACACCATAAATGCTGCAGAACTGTCCATATATCCGTAAGAATACGAAGGGGTGGACATCTCTTCTGGACAGCACGTTCAATGCATCCCATATATGCTCAATAATAATAATATTCTTCTCGGGTATGCAGCCGGATCATAACGTCTTCATGAAGACGTTATGATCCGGCTGCATACCCGAGAAGAATATTATCAATTATTACGCCGGGAAAGCCTTCGTATGCTCAATAATGTTTATGTCTGGGGAGTTTGGTGGACAGTGGAAGTGTTTAAACCCTGAAGAGTGTTCCTGGAGCAACTCTGTAGCAATTCCGAACGTGTGGGGTGTCGCATTGTCCTGCTGAAATTGCCCAAGTCTGTCGGAATGTAAAGTGGAAATGAATGGATGCAGGTGATCAGACAGGATGCTTACGTACGTGTCAACTGTCAGAGTCGTATATAGACATATCAGGCGTCCCATATCACTCCAACTTTACACGCCCCACACCATTACAGAGCCTCCACCACCTTCAACAGTTTCCTGCTGACATTCTGGGTCCATAGATTCATCAGGATGTCTCCATACCCGTACACACCCATCCGCTCGATACAATCTGAAACGAGACTCATCCGACCAGACAACACTTTTCCAGTCATCAACAGCTCAACGTCGGTATCTACGGGCCCAGGCGAGGCGTCCAACTTTGTCTCGTGCAGTCATCAAGGGCGTGCGAGTGGGCCTTTGGTTCTGAAAGCCCATACCGATGGTTCGAACGCCGACACTTTTTGATGCCCAACACTGAAATGTGCAGCAATTTTCAGAACGGTGGCACTTCTGACACGTTGAACGATTCTCTTCAATCGTCGTTGGTCCCGTTCTTGCAGGATCTTCTTCCGGCCGCAGCAGTGTCGTAGATTTGATGTTTTACCGTATTCCTGATATTCACGGTACACTCGTGAAATGGTCGTTCAGGAAAATCCCCACTTCATCGCTGCCTCGGACATACTGTGTGCCGCGCGGGATTAGCCGAGCGGTCTTAGGCGCTGCAGTCAAGGACTGTGCGGCTGGTCCCGGCGGAGGTTCGAGTCCTCCCTCGGGCGTGGGTGTGTGTGTTTGGTTCAAATGGCTCTGAGCACTATGGGACTTAACTTCTAAGGTCATTAGTCCCCTAGAACTTAGAACAACTTAAACCTAACTAACCTAAGGACATCACACACATCCATGCCCGAGGCAGGATTCGCACCTGCGACCGTAGCAGTCGCGTGGTTCCAGACTGTAGCGCCTTTAACCGCTTGGCCGCTCCGCCCGGCCTGTGTGTGTTTGTCCTTAGGATAATTTAGGTTAAGTAGTGTGTAAGCATAGGGACTGATAACCTTAGCAGTTAAGTCCCACAAAACTTCACACACATTTTGACAAGCTGTGTGCCATCGTTCGTGCGCCGACTATAACACCACGTTCAAACACACTTAAATCTTGATAACCAGCTATTATAGCAGCAGTAACCGATCTAACAACTGCACCAGACCCAGACATTTGTTGTCTTATCTAGGCGTTGCCGACCACAGCCCCGTATTCTGCCTGTTTACATATCTCTCTATTTGAATACGCTTGCCTAAAGCAGTTTGTTTGGCACTTCACTGTAGAAGTCAACAGACAGAAAAGCTTTACAATCCTCTGACACGAACATGTAACTTATACCTACAAAACCCAAGCTATTTTTGAACATATTCAACAAGTCTCGGCAAATAACAGTCGGAGTGTACTACCAGTCGTTCACTTTTCGCGACAGTAGATACCCTCTCCTTGGTCATGGATCTATTCGAGAACCGGTGTTCAAACGTCCTCAACGCTGGAAGATCTCTTTTCAGCCAGATTTTCTTTCAACGTTCGGAAAAGATGGAAACCGCATGTACAATATCTGGACATTCCGATCACCGTCACCCGCCTCTGTGCAGCTTTGGGAAAATTGTTGGCACCATTTCGCAAGGGCTGGACACGAAATTGCATCTGATCCGTATACAACCAGAATTTCTTGGTGAATGTGTTTGGGGTTTATATATTTTGCCCCTTAAGAATCGTACTGTTCCGCGTACTTGACCATTGGATCATACACTGTAATATATTTTTTTATCCGTACCGCAGCAGAACTGTGTCCGCAGGAAACCTGCGACTTGTACTCTCTTCTAAGAATGTGCCACTCTTGTTCCGCTATAGTCTTAGCGTAGGACGACATGTGTAACTTACTTTATGAATCCCTACGTATAATGTACACTGCCAGAAAAAAAAAAAAACGCAATACTGTCAGGGACTGTGTTCTGTGCAGACTGAGGGGTTAGAGAGTTAGTGATTCATTTGTCATGATCATAGGGGATCCGATGACAGGAGGCCTGTTTGTGTACCTCCTGTTTTGACTCTGCTGGCAATAACTTTGCTGGACTTCGAGATGAACATTGTTTGCAACATTCATTCTAGGGTACAAGAATGCATCTCCAACGAGTACGTGCTCCTATCGGACAGCTTCAGCAATTTGTACGGGATCACAAACTTTGCCTGCAGAATGTTGGATGAAAGTGTGGGGGGATTGCTGCACATGTTGGGAACAGTGTCTCGTTGGTGCGTCGCTAATTTCAACACTGGTCTGTGGAATATTCCCACACCTGCAGACCAGGTTCTGGACGTCTATGTAGCACAGATGCAAGTTAAGATCGACGTATTGTGGCAATAGTGGTGGAAGACCGAATATCATCCAGGAACGAAATCTGGGCAGATGATGCACCTACTGTGTCATCAGGTACCATTGGGAACCGTCTGATAGCAGAGGGATTAAGATCATGTGTGCGTCTGACCACGCTGCCAAACACTGGTGTTGTGAAACCGTGAAAGAGTTGAGCGGAGAGTGGAACAGCGCCCTGTTGTTTTAAGTGATGAGAGTAGATCTGGTGTTTCTGCAGTGTAATGTAGCAATTGCCTGCTACATTCTACAGCCCGTTAGCTCTGGCTACTGCTATTTCTTCGACAGGAAGATGGTGTGCTTTTTCAAAAGGAGAGTGGACGGCAACATACGGCTGCTGCGATGCAATGTGCTCTCCGTGCTGTATAACAATTGCCCTGACCCTCAAGATCACCAGGTCGCTAGCCAGCTTAACACGTATGGGACATGGTGAAGTGGAAATTTACTCTTCCTCCAGGGTCTGTAAGAACCACTTCTGAAATGCAATAAACGGTGCAAGATACTTGGAGCAATCCCTCACAGGATGCAATTCGGCACCTTTAATGATCGTTTGCATGTGAGGATACTGACCTGAGTTACTGACAGATGCTGGTGCATTTTGTATTGATGTAACTGTTTGGACACCCTTTACTACAACATGTGAGCTTTGTTTGTTATCATATACTCCTATAATGATGCTCCACCTGTCACATCACTTGCCAAAGAAGTGACCTTGTCATGGAGGCTGTTGCATTTTCTTTCCGGCAGTGCATTTCAGTGTAGTCTAATGTCGCATTTATTTTTATCATAAACACTAGTTTTTTTCTACTGAACATCTTTAAGTCCACTGTACTTCCCCAACAACCAGTCGGATTTTTGTGCTGTACACAGCGTCAATAAATCATTAGTCACACATAATTCTGCGCTAACACGGGGTATTTCCACGTCATCGACCTCTCATTGTATCCTCGCGCCACCAAAGATATGACGCACGTGAAGTCGATGATAATGTGTACTCCAGTTGTCTACCTAGTAAAGGCTGTGAAACGAAAGGGTTGGTGGATAAACGTAATTAAACTCGGTGTTGGAACATCAGAGCAATATCGAGGACTTCTTGCATTTAAGAAGAAGCTGAATGCTTTTCAGCTGTCATTAATACAGTTTATCATAAAATGGCATGAGTAGCATTGGTAGCAAGGAAATAGAGGAAGAAATCCTTAATTCTTCTCATATCAATGTTTTCTACCTTTCCTCTTCCTTAACTCTTTGGTCTTCCTTTTCAGAAAAAATCATTCCATCCTGCCACTCCTTTTATTTGTACTCTGGTTTCATTCTGTCTCACCTGTTTTTCATGTCTACTTCTTGTTCATAACTGCCACAACATCTTACCGATCTTACAAAGTTATTGTAGTTATTGGTTCAAATGGCTCTGAGCACTATGCGACTTACCTTCTAAGGTCATCTGTCGCCTAGAACTTAGAACTAATTAAACCTAACTAACCTAAAGACATCACACACATCCATGCCCGAGGCAGGATTCGAACCTGCGGCCGTAGCGGTCGCTCAGTTCCAGACTTTAGCGCCTAGATCCGCACGGCCACTCCAGCCGGCTATTGTAGTTTTTATTATTATTATTGTTATCACCCTGTTGTCGCGAATTGTTACTATTATTATTATTATTATTTTATTATTATTATTATATGAGAATGTATCTAGGTACTGTGAACTTAGTGTCAGAGTCAACATCCTCAGAAAAATCTACTTTGCGTTTGACTTGGAGCAAGCGGCCGCATGGTAGGCATCTGTTGACTGAGACCGCAAGGTTGCATATTTCGTGTTCCAAGAACTTATAAACTCTGGTCCTAAGACCCCAGTAATTTATTCCTCATTGTCATTGTAATATTCTCTTCCGTTTCAGTTGTACAAAGTGCATCACGAAGTATAAATTGTATCAGCGTAGTTCAAAATGTCCATGTTTTATACGTGCTATTGAATAACAGTTATGTCATGTCCCATTTCCCTGACTAAATGGCTACCACCAAATACTAGTTAATAAATTTTAAATAAAACGAACCCTCAATCGAAACTCTGGACAACATCTTCATTACAAGCAATCATGATTCGAGGGAACAAAAACAACTTTATCCACCGCGGTAACGTCTGCCCAACAGTGAACGGCAACCACGCGTTCGGATTCTGGGGAACGTGGGTGTCACGATCACAGAGAAAATCTGGGTTCTCAGGGAAACTACCAAGAAAGAATCCTATATACATTTGAACCGTCAGTGTAAACATCCTAATTCAACCAGTCAATATACACTACCACTTTTGAAAACTATATCAAAGAGATGTAGCTATTAGTTATTCAGAAAACACGCTTCACATACGCGACCACTACAGATTACGGCTACTCCCGCATCTTCAACAGCAAAATGAACAAGCGAGTCGGAATAGATGCCACCCCACAACTGCACATGCTCCGACAAACATCAATAACAGGAAAGATCCTGAAAGGTTGAACAATTTTGGAATAAACTTGAGCAGGTAAAGTCAAAAATTCCTGATGAAGATATAAGAATTTAATTACGCGATTTCGATGCAAAAACTGTCAGAGGAAAAGAACACCTAAAAAAGTGTTACCAAGTACATAAATTCACCAACAAGAATGGGACCAGACTCATTGCATTGTGTCAACAAAATAATCTGAATCTGCGGAAACATCCCTGAAAGCGAGACTTGAAGGTCACCCAGATAGTAGCTTGGTGGATATGAACTAGATCACCTAAACATTACATACAATTCGCAGAAAGACGTTCATCATGTTTAACTTCACAGAGGTGCAAACAACGACACGATTCGCTATCTTGTGGATCAAAGTTAAATTTACTGCAAAATAAGCACACCATAAGAAAACAAACCTTCAGAGAGCTGACAGAAAAAGGATTCCAAGAATCTACGGTACAAAAGAGGAATCTGAAAAACATAAGGCAGTTATTTCTAACCAAGGTCATTCAGAATGCCAAAACGCTAATCTCCAGGAAAAAGAACACATTCCATCCGTGCTGGGATTCAACATGTGAAGAAGCTCTGGAAGAACGAAAGCAAGCATTCCAGACACAGATCAGAGAGCAGGTGGCAATGTTAATCAGACAAAGAGGAGGCACATGATAGAACCACTGGATCTGTTGAAAAGAACATCAGAAAACACAACACACGTGACTTTTACAAGACCTTCAGAAGATACATCCGTGGACACACACCACAGAACCAATGCTTCAAAAAGTAGGATGATAAAATCTCTCCGACATATGAAGACAACTGTAGGGAGTCAGCACGATACTTCTCTCAGCTATTCAACTGTCCAGAACTACTTCTACGACTTCCTAGGGAAACCATATACAAGTACTGGTATACCCAGTGTTTCAAACACTCACCAAAGATGCAATCTAAAAACGTATCCTTAGGTTTAAAATCGACAGACATCTTGGGAAGACGACATCATCGCGTGGAATTATTGAAGCACATAGGGAGAAAGGCATTAGAAGAAGTTAGACAAATCATCACGGATATTTGGCAAACAGAAGAACTGCCAGAAGATTAGAAGTGCGCACTCAAACAACCATTCCAGAAAATGACGTAACAGACATAAATAACTAAGAATGGATCTCTCTCCTTCAGCTCAAGTGCCTCAAATCCACGACGTATTTACTTCTAACGACACAAGCATATCTTGAACATAAGATGAGTGAGTACCAAGAGGGCTTTCTAGCAGGACGCTCGTGTGCAGAACAAATTTCAACCTAAGAATAATAGTGAAATATAAGGCCATCGAAAATATCCCAGTCATCGGCACTTTAGTTGACTTTGAAGGCATATGATTGGGTTGACCGAAAGTATCTTTTTGACAATAATTCAGAAGGGCAAGGAGTAATTCCAAAGACAATAAATCTCATGAAGCAAATGCTCATGGATAAAAAGTCCAATGTAAAAGTGTGGGAGAAGTATGAGAGTGTTTTGCAATTAAAACCAGTGTTCGCCAAGGTGATGGTCTGTCACCACTCCTCTTCAGTCTCATTCTGAATAAAGTCATTAAGCAATTGGAAAGAAGAACTAAAGAAACAAAATTTCAGGATGCCTACTAAACTTGGCCGGACTAAAGATGTCATTCAGATAGCTTGCTTAGCTTTCGCAGGCGATTAAGCAGATCTAGCGGACATTGACACCACAGCAGACCGACAGAAGTCACCCAAAGAACGCCCTGAAAAAGCTGATTTACAAATCTCTGTTAGACACTATAACACCGTGATCAAACCTGAAGCTCTGTATACAAGGGAAAGTTTAACTCTAAACAGAAAAGCAGATCTGGATAACATCCTGAAGTAGAAACAATGGGTTATGAGCAACATTCTAAGCCCCTATGAATGAGGGACTGATAAAGACTGAAATCCCATTATGTAACGGAGAAACTATCAATCCTGGGAGCAGACCGTTAGAAAACGAAGGCTGAAATTTTATGGACATGTTGAAAGTCTCCCAACAATGAGGGTTATAAACAAAACTATGACATATATAAGAAAATTAAAGAATTCGCCATGGATCCAATAAGTTAAAAAGAACATGGAGAGAGTGGAGAGAGCACATTTATGAATCTAAAAGCACTGTGTGATCCACATGTCCATACCAAGAGTAATTAATATTTAGCCCCAAATTTCAAGTTAGCTGAATCTGGAAGAATGTCAGGTTGGCCTAAGTCTCAATTTACCTACTCTTGGCAAGGAAAAATACAATAACTTGTTTAGGTTGCCGAAGATCAGAGGAACACAAGGGCACCTCAGAATTGCGCTTATTTAGAGCACTGTGTGCATCCACTAAGGCTTCAACACAAACTTTCACTTACGTAAGCCACTGGTCATAGCAGATAGTGTTAATTCTTCGAATTTCCAACTACTCGTGCTGTAAAAATTTCGTAAGAAATCTAGACAAATATTGCCAGACAATCGTGAAATGTGTGGAATAATGGAAATCAGTTGATTTTACATCTAAATTAATGACTGAAAATTGTTTTATTGTCTCAGTTTATTACGATAGGTGAGTATTAGTAAGACCGCATGCTAAAGGGATACTACATTCTGGGAAAGCTGTAGGACCGCTTTGAATCGACGTACTGATATTTCTAAGCAGAACAGAGAAATATATCGTTCCGCGCAGATGAAACGGTACGAAGAAAGCACAACGTGTTTTATGAACGGTCGCATGAAGCCCATTTCAGCTTTCTGTCAATCACGTTTCAAAAAATATTTTTCACTATTTACTGCGGTCTGTTAGTTTAAAAATTTAATACGATATTTAATGTGTACAATTATGTAACTAGCACATTATAGTGGCGTTATGCCTAATGCATTAATGGTAGATGATTTCCCAAGTACGTTTACAGAAATACGCAACTGGTTTCGCTTCTCCACTCCTGATTTTTCGCTCCTAGACATATATGAAAATAATAGTGCAGCTAAAGGGAATCTTGGGGTACAGAAACAATAGTAGTACCTCCAGAAAAACCAAACGTTCAGGATGAATAAAAAAGTAGAAGGCAATGAAGAAAATAATGAAGCCATCGATCCTTTTTGAAATAAGAGAAGCCCGGAAACACGATCTGAACTAGTTACACCTTCGTTTTTCCATTAATTTCCTTTGTATACAGTGTTGTGTGAGGCACTATTAACGAAACTCATCTGTGTGCTATCACTGTGTGCTATCACTGTTCTGGTATAACCTTCAGCTGCCGAACGTCTGTTAGTCCATTCTCTGCTTAAAGCTTCATCGTGCTGCAATAATGGCGATTCACGTGGTTAGCACACCGCCATCCCAACCGTTAATGTTAGCTTTCCAACCCTTGAACCCGTTTTACGTAAGAGACTAAATGGAGCTTGTAGAGATCTCCCGTCGAGAAAAAGCTCTGGTTCTACCGAGGATAATACTTAAATCCGGCAGTTAGATACAATCTCCGATGTACCAAGATGACTACAAGTAATTAAAACAATCCTACAATTAAAATTTAATTGTAACTGAGTTTACTATGAAATTTATTTCAGATACAAACACAGAACGTCATATACAAATGTGAAAGTTTCCATCTTCAATTTGTGCTCGAAATGTGACTTTGTTGATCCCCGTGATAAAGTGTGGCCTAAACCCATAATCTGGCAGCAACACGCGAACTGAAAAGTGTTCTATTGCACAGATTGTACCGCTTCACCAGCCATCATTCAGAGGTAATTCGATGTGTAATTTAACAATACAGTTTTCTCAGGGACACAGTACTTAAAACATAAGACTCATAGTCGGAGGGAGCTGCTATCTAGATTCGTGCCCTGCTATTTAGATTTAGGTTCCCTGCGGTTTACCTAAATGGACTGCGGTTAATTCAGAGAATGGTACCTTCGAAAGAATACGGCTGGTCTTCTCTCCCATCTTCATCGTATCCGAGCTTGTGGTTAGGCTCTTATGACGTCGTCGTCAGAGGAACGCCAAACGTTAAATTTTCCTTCGCCACTCCTGGATCTGAAATGATCTTATCACGGTTCAGTGCAATGTAACTGACTGCCACTATTGTTTCTGTTATCATTTCGCATAATTCGTGAGCACAGGGTGATGTAATACTATCAAGAAATACATGTGTAATGAAGTGTGCTTATCTGTTTGTGTTTGTTACAGGGAGGGACTGCAGTCGGCACGCATCGTCGTCAAGACGCTCGGTTCAGGCTTTCACATCCCGTCCGAGGGCGTACACTACCTGCCTAAGGTACGCGAACCCCAAAATCAGCAGATTCTTTTTTCTGGCTTTTTGGCCTCACTTATACAGCCAGCCTCAGAGCATAAAAAACAACAGTTATCTGTTACATCCTTTTAAACTGAACTTAAATAAACTGTCTAACCAAATTAATATTTTACTGTTTTTTAATGTAATGTATGTAATATTTTATTGCACTTTTTTATTCACACGGTGTTTCAAAAAGACTCATTCGATTTCAGCAGTGTGTGTCATTTACCTGAATTAAAAAAAACCGTGGGTTAATTTTAACTTAGGCATAGAAGCACAATGGTTTGGAGAAAAAGTTTATTCAAGGGTAGGCTCTCAGACGTAGTCTTTCACAAACACTCACAAAAAAATCACATACTGTCAGATACGGCAACCTTGGACACCAATGTTCCAATACGAGATCTACATGAGCCTTACGTCTAACTTATCTCTGAGGCAGCACATTGTTAAGAAATGCTGTTAATTGTAAGGTGCTAGTGCGGTTGTGTCCAGCCTCTCGAAAAATGAATTTTTCGGCATGTTTCCAAAATTTCACACTTTCAGAAAATTCTCTATCTCCAATTATGGAAACATGATTCTGGCTTCTTCTAAAATAAATTCTTCTTGTTCAACAGCCAAACATGTTTTGGTGACGTTTCACCATCGTCAGTAGGTTCATTTATGTTCTACCAGATAAAATACAAAGAAATTTTGCATGATAATTGATACAGGTGTGAAATTATATCATTAACACAGACTGCACATCTGAGTATAGGAGCAGGCGAAATATCTGCCCCAGGTAGACACTTACCGGCATCCATACGAAGCGCAACCTACAACTGGTGCCAAGCCAAACGTCTAGATTCGACGCGTAAGTTAGAATTCACCCCAAGTTTCTGTGCTGGTGTAGTTGGAAGATATAGTCTTATGAAATCGGCTGAATCTTTTTGAAACATGCTGAAATACTCTAGCTTGCATTTTGTGTTGTACAGAGGAAAACGATTATTCCCGTCAATTCATGAGACCAGTTCTAAAGTTCAGAAAAGACATAATGGCGTTGGAAGGGTACACGTCGTCTACATTCTACATCTTTTTGCAGCATACACAGGGTGTTTCAGATACGACGCAAGTGCTGCGCCCAGGGTAGCGCGGGAGCCAAAAAAGCGGAGGGACGTTTCTTCAGAGCCTTTAGTAGAGTACGAGTAACAAAGCGAGTGCGGGATGCTTTCTGTATACAGGAAAGGGCTGGAATATGCTCTGCCTGACAAACAAAAGTGAGGCACCCAGAGGTCAGGGTAGGATGTCGGTATCATATTTTAAGCAAATATGAAAGTAATTAGAGTTGCAATTCTCGGTGGAAAGTAGAGTAACCACCATAATACATTAGTGGTGTTCGGATTTAGTGTTGATACCAGGCAAATTAGGGTATACATGAGCTGTGAATGGAGTCAAATGTGGGTGATCACTGTGGAAGACATGGAGATACCGCGTGCTAATATGAGACAGCGTAATCAGCGCCTAGCAGAGCTGTGAAGGAGCCTCAATGTGGATCTCCATTTGGCCGGGTGATAGAATGGTACAATATCCAGATTTTTGTGGCCTTCGGATATGACACTGGCCCAACTGGGTATATGAGCTTATCATAGCTCTCCTCAAGGTTCCGGTCGACCATCAAGATTCCGGTCGACCACGTCTGGCCATCACATGCGAGGATCGCCCTATCGTGCACCAAGCACATCACGACTCCTTCATATCTGCATCTGCCATCCGAGAACATGTAATGGACTCCTTACAACATTCTCTGGCATCCCGCACCATCCGCTGGAAACTAGCAGCAGGCGGACTAGGGAATTACCGCCCACGGCGCAGGCAGCCACTAACACCACAACACAAACAGCTACCTCAACAGCTGTGCCGTGACCGGGAAACATGTACTATTGATTAATGTTGTCGCATTATGTTCAGTGATGGATCGTGTTTCTGTACTACTCCAGATGACCATCGTCGGCGAATATGGCGGCGACCATGTTTTGGAGATGAACAGGGGTGTTATGTTGTGGTATGGGAAGCCATCAGGTATGACTTGAGATGACAGCTAGTGGTGAGGGAACTCTGATGGTACGATGGTGCACCACGGACATTCTGAGCCCTCCAGTGTTACCTCTAATGCAAAAGTATCATGGTGCCATTTTTCAACAGGGCAATGCTCATCACAAATTTCATGTGTCTACAGGAACTATATGAGTGATCTTGATGTATTCTCCTGCCCAACAACATCTTCGGATCTGTCCTTGATGAAACGATTGTGGGATCAGCTCAGACGTCAAATCCGTCCCATTGCTCAAAATGGTTAAATGGCTCTGAGCACTATGGGACAACATCTGAGGTCATCAGTCCCCTAGAACTTAGAACTACTTAAACCTAACTAACCTAAGGACATCACACACATCCATGCCCGAGGCAGGATTCGAACCGTAGCGGTCGCGCGGTTCCAGACTGAAGCGCCTAGAACCGCTCGGCCACACCGGCCGGCTCGTCCCATTGCCAATTCCCAGGATATCAAGTAGCAATTACAACAATTGTAGGTCACCATGTCTCAGAATAGGATACAAGAACTTTATGACACCCTTCCCACGGGAATCAGTGCATGCATCAAGATCATAGGAGGTGTAACATCGTACTCCTAAGTGGGCTCATACGGCCGACTTCTTTGTAAATTTGACTTAATTTTGCATTCACCGTAATGTTTCATTTCGCTATCTTCTCCTCTTGTACGTGCGTCGCATTTTTTATCAGGAAGTGTTCTTTATGGCGTAACCAGCGAGCTCTGTCTCCAACCCACGCCTCACGTACCAACCATTATTTAGCCTGGTAACTGTCAATTTTGGGGTGAGCACCACATCGGGCCTTTTTTCTGCTTCTGGCTCTCCTTATAAAAAATTGCTTGTCCGGAAAACTCTCGCTGTCACTTCGTAATGTAATACTCATCGTATATGCTTTATGCCTCTCTTACAGAACACTCCAGTTAGTAAGTACTCTCGCCATACCTAAACTAAGATGAAAATCAATGGTAAAAATTATACATCCTCCCGAAGGGTACGCTACAGACAGACGTGGCCGAATGACGCTATTGGTTGCAGCGTCACGTGATACACTGCCCCTGTTACGTTGAACAGCGCTTCATCGTTCTTACGTGTACATCACTGTAGCAGGTGGCGTTTCGCGTCCAACCGAAATGGATAATTTAAGGAAACCTAGGAAAATAACTGCACCACTTACCACTTGAGATTGGTATGGCAGTGCAGTCTACTTATAGAGCTCAACTCAAACACAGACTGAAACCATACAAAGTAACGATAGTGCATCGAATGGTCAATTAAGATACTATTGCTCGTAGTCAGCACTGCAACTGGCTGTTGCCGCCTAGGCGTATTGGTTGATACTGAAATGCTCTTTTTCTCTTATGAAACAGGTCTGTATTTATCGCGGTGCGTGAGAGTGCAGAAACATTGGTGGTGGTAAGTTCCTATGGGACCAAACTGCTGAAGTCATCGGTCCCTAGGCATACACACTACTTCATCTAACTTAAACTAACTTACGCTAAGGAAAACATACACACCCATGCCCGAGGGAGGACTCGAACCTCCTACAGGGGCAGCCACTCGAACAGTGGAAGGCGCCTTAGACCTCGCGGCTACCCGGCGCGGCTCGCAGAAACATCAACGTTGAAGTTATGAAAATCCTCACTAGTTACGTCGAGATACTCTGTGTGTTGTGAATACGGAAATGTAGTACGCGATTAGTGCAACGCGATAAATTTTTTTCTACCAAACCATAACTTCTAATAGACGTGTGAACAATATCCTGGAACCTTCGTTCAGATGAGTAACATTAATCAGATTAGTAACATTTAACAAAAAAAAACTTGCTGATATTTCATGTAGGGCAATACAAGTGCTCACACTGCTTGTGACACGGTGGTTTTGTTGGTAGGAAATATTCTGACATCAAGCGACAGTATCTGAATTTATGAGAGTTCGTGCAAAGCTCTTGGAGCACATGCTACAGAAACACCAGTCTGGAGAGGTAAATGGTGGGAAGATTTCGTCGGTCACTGATAACACTTCAGTCGTATAAACCCGTTACGTCAGCTGCCATACTACGACGAATATGCCAGGTAGTCACAGGCAATCAGAGCCTGCCTGCCCCCTTTTGGTTCCCTCGCCACGCCAGACACAACTCTTGGGCCGTAAGTGAAATACTCTATATATCTCATTTGAGAAATGAACGTAAAGTTTCTTACGGAACTTCTGATCGTATTTGCGTTGACTTAGTATCAAATAATCCACCACCGTAGACAAGAATGACAATACACATTAAGGTAACGTTGCAAGATCAACTCACACGACAATACTCCAGGTTCAATCGCAGATCTTTTCACAACATCTACTAGAATAAAAGCATGTGACTTCCGACATTGATCCGCCGTCTTATGCGGACTTTACATCGCTGGTCCAGTTTTTCTGTTCGAGAACAGAGCGATATGTGATGTCACTGCGATTCACTCTCTCCTTTCATCAGTACCGTAAAAGAAACACTACACTCGTGCTGAATTAACACTGTATACTTAAAAGCACGAAAATTTCACGACAGAAACCACGGCCACAAATGCAGTCCTGCAGAGCACTACCCATGTAAAGCTGAGACTTTTCCGCAATGTATCTGGCAAACGTGGAGACACCTAAGCTGCTGTCTCATCCAGTCTCTCACGAAGAAAGAATACTTAACTGAAAAATAACATTTTCGATCATGTATTCATACTGAATGCCACACTGCAAATAGAGTGACGATAATCAGAGACCAATTGTGTTAATATTTAACGAGTCAGAAAACTTAATAGGCAATCTAATATTATATTATCAATTTTCCTTGACCTACCGGACTCATAAATATTTTTGCCTACATGCAGGACAGTCGGATGTTGGGGCGCATTAATTTTAGTATCCACTGAGCGATTAATTTAAGAAAGCTGCAAGATGGTGTAAATCAGCAAAGACGCAGCCGTTGCATTCAAATCGCAGCCAGGGACACGCCAGAGTGAAAGGAAGCGTTTATCTGCTTGGAGTCGTTCTCCTGATCCCCCACAGGATGTCCAACCCAAGCACCAGGGAGGCTTCTCTGCCCTAGTTAGGTTGTTGGCCACAGAAACAACTTTTTTTTAATAGGCTCGCCGCACCACACACTCCGGTCCCACGCGGTTGAGGGTTTTTGGTGGACGCCAGTTGGATACAGCTTTTAGTTGGAGCCTATTGCCGGCCGGGGTGGCCGAGCGGTTCTAGGCGCTACAGTCTGGAACCGCGGGACCGATACGGCCGAAGGTTCGAATCCTGCCTCGGGCATGAATGTGTGTGACGTCCTTAGGTTAGTTAGGTTTAAGTATTTCTAAGTTCTAGGGGACTGATGACCTTAGAAGTTAAGTTCCATAGTGCTCAGAGCCATTTGAACCATTTTTTTGGAGCTTATTCGGACGCAGTTTTACATAGAGTTCATTTGGATGCAGCTTCTAGATGGAACCCATTCAGACGCAAGATCTTCCATTGTATCTTTAATTAACATCAACTAGCTTTCATTTCTGTGGAATAAATCGTATTTAAATTCACAACGATAGAATTCCGCTCTCGCTGCTAGTTCAAGTACATGCCTACGCCTGCCGGAGTGGCCGTACGGTTCTAGGCGCTACAGTCTGGACCCGAGCGACCGCTCCGGTCGCAGGTTCGTATCCTGCCTCGGGCATGGATGTGTGTGATGTCCTTAGGTTAGTTAGGTTTAATTAGTTCTATGTTCTAGGCCGACTGATGACCTCAGAATTTAAGTCGCATAGTGCTCAGAGCCAATTGAATATGCCTACGTTACATGCTATATTTTTGCGAGCACGCAGCTTGTGCTGTGAGCCGTCTGCGCCACACACGCATCAGTGCTAGTTGGATAAAGACTGCTGCGCTCACCGTCCCCTGTGTACTTATCTTGCATCAGCCATGGTTAACCACTATACCACATGTACGTTGTTCGGGAAAATTTTTCACTTTCAACTAGTGAGACCTATCTAAGGACTGGGTAATCTATTACTTCATGTTCAATTGTTTCTCTCTCATTACTTGTTTGTTCTACGGACGGAGGACTCACTGACTGTCGAGTGATCCAGAACTGTCGATTGATGTCGTCCCATGCTATAATAAGGCTCCCTTAAATTCAGATATGCTTCTAAAAGTTTAGTGTATAATTATGCCATTAACTGTTACTTGACTGTGCGCTTCCCATTATCCCAGTTTATGCCGCTCATTTCGGCGTAAACACCGATATCAGGGTCACCACCGGATGCTACCACGGTCAGAGAGTAGATCCTCAGGTAAGAACTTTTGTATGCTGATAAAGAAGCGGTATTAGGCAGGACTGCTAGTTCATTGTAAATTATCTCCCCTTCATGACCGATATATTTACTACACACGCAACAACCAGACTAAAGGCACAGCGTCAGATTTTTCTGGCTATGGCAGAGACACCATCAAAACATGAATTCGATGTCATTGCAGAATAGTTCACTGCATGAACATAACAGACACATGTTCTCTGCAATTGAACGTCCAGACTTTTTGTTCAGAAAATATCAGATTATTTGGTGTTTTTTCTTTTTCTTTCTTTTTATTTTTTCCATTACTGACACATTCTTCTATCTCGAAAAGTCATTACCTATTACGCCCTCTACAATAGTTGCTGACAAACATTCATCATACACGTTGATGTGCTGTTAATTTTCAAAACTAGATGCGAGGGTATGTTGACTATCAAGGAGCGTCACATCCGGCTGAAGAATTGTGGGTAACCTAGTAATTCACTCGCAGCATGGCAGCAACTTCTACTATTAGCCACCCATTTGGGACTTCTATCGTAAATAATAATTGTAGAAATAACCTAGAAAGGAATGAATTCCATCACAGCCCAGCCCAGGTTTGACGATTATGAAAAATTGATTATTCAGCCTACAAATCTGCAGCAGTATTAACGCAGAGGTTTCTTGCGATTTCCCTACTGAAGATTCTTCAGGTCGTTTACTTCTGCTCCGAAAAATGATACAATAATGTATACTGTTTTAGAATAAATTTCAGTGATATAATTGTACTATGTGGAATAAAAAGAAGAATACAATCGGTAAAGTCTCTAGTGGGCTTACTAGGTGTATAAGTCACTACAGTAATAAAAAGCAATAAATTAAAACCATGTCTAAAGTTAGATTGTTAAATAGGAAATAGTTAAGTGACAGTAATTTTGATACGTTCTTGTGGATGGTTCAAATGTCTCTGAGCACTATGGGACTTAACTGCCGTGGTCATCAGTCCCCTAGAACTCAGAACTACTTAAACCTAACTAACCTAACGACATCACACACATCCATGCCCGAGGCAGGATTCGAACCTGCGACCGTAGCGGTCGCGCGGTTCCAGACTGTAGCGCCTAGAACCGCTCGGCCACTTCGGCCGGCGTTCTTGTGGAAAATTTTAGATAAAAGTACGATATACATTTTTATTCCATATCGTACAAGCACATAATTGAAGAATGTATGTATGCCTGCAGTAACGACATCTATCGAGCTTACGTCAAAAACATTTTGTGGCCACTATACAGCAGTTTGTTGTGAACGGTAGTGCTGTTAACAAGATGACTCCGGCGACATTGTGACCTAGTATATACCATACTTTACATATGTACAACGATGCTAAACTGATTTTATGTTTATCTTTTGACGATGCCACTGTGGCTCCATTATGTTGGGACATGCTTTTAAAATAGGTATGTCTCGTCGTTTTAAAGTGCATGATTTTTACATGTATGTCACTAGTACTTTCCATTATGGCCTATTTTATGTTTTAAGTTGTAGACAATCCACTAGTTGTATTTGTATTTTTGCCATGTTTTGCTGCAGATCTGACGATGGTCATTGCTGACCGAGACCGGCAGTCTGAGGACCTAACGAGTTTATGATCATAGACGGAAATAAAAAAAAATAGTCTTCACTTTCCGGATCACTTTCTGTGGTGTGCGTACTGTAAGACCTTTGGTACACACACCATCAGATTATTTGACTTGTCGCTGTAACGAAGTAGGCGAGTGTCAGCAATATGTCTCGTGGTCTTATCGTGGCGTGTTTATCTTCTGCCGTTAGGTCAGACGATAGAAATACCACTTGCACGCTTAGAGTAGCAGATTGACGGTGACCAACTTTAGACGGAACTTTATTAATTTTCACACACATTTATTAAAATAATAAAAAGCATAGACATTATGTAACTTGATTCTGGGTGCTGTTTACAATTGACAATCTGAAGTTCCTTTGGTGTTGGTACGTTAATCTTATTCTCACATATCTCTGATACTGGACAAAGTGTCTATACATTTATCTTCATGGCTATATACAGGAATAGGGTAATCTTATTAGGCGCAGACTGAAACTTGACTATAGACTGGTACAGACAAATGCAGACTGGTACAGACTGGTGCAGACAAATGCAGACTGACTAATTGGAGGTCCGTACACTCGTTATAATGCCTCGCGCGTTCAGGTATCAATGCACGAGTGTGATCTGTGAGGAGAAAAGGTTCTACGTTAGCAGAAATCTCATTGGCTGCGTTACATATTAATATGCGGATCGGCGGAAGCAGAATTTGGTCCGTCTCTAAGGCAGCGCCATCTCGTAGTGCGGAGACGGACGAGTGCTGCGCCTGCGCTGTTGTGCTTAGCGGGGCGCGCTCTAGTGGGAAAGTTGTGTATGCACTGACTACACGGAACTATGTACACAACACTTTCTATTCGCAACCATGTCACAAATTGAGAAAATCTACTATTTTTTTTAGTGATGTCTGAACTGGGAGCTACAGGAGGTGGACAAAAATATGCAAAGGCCAAAAACACAACACATTACTATGCCTAATGCGGTGTAGTGAAACCTTTGGAATTCAAAATGGCTTCCAGTCGTCTCGGAATGGATAAATACAAGTCCTGTTTGTTTTCCAAGGGAATCTTATACCATTTTTCCTGCAAAATAGTGGCAAGTTCAGGTAACGATGAGTGAAGTGGATAGTGATCACGCACTCTTCTGTCCAGTGCAGAGAACAAAGGCTTAATTACATTGAACCTGGTGACTGTGATGCCAGAGCAGATGCGAAAATTCATCCTCGTGCTCAAACAACCAAAATGATGCAAGCTGTATGAACAGCGTCACTGTAGTCTTGGAACATAGCATCAGCGCTGGAGAACAAACATTGTCCCGTGGGATGGACCTGATCAGCCAGAATGGACACATAAACGTTGGCAGTAATGCGATCTTGCAGAGTAACAATGGGGCCCATGAACTGTCACGATATGGTTCCCCAAATCAGCACCGAAACCCTGCCATGTTTCACTCTTGGGTCATTAACGCGACCAGAAGTTTCAAACAGTGTGAAACAAGACTCACCCGACCAAATGGCATACTTCCGTTGCTCAACAGTACAGGTTTTATCACTTTTGGATCCTCGTTACCCTGTTAAGTCATTTGTATCTGTGGTAAGTAGTTTTCGAATTCCAGCTCGCCCTACAACTCCTGCTTGTGGCGCAGACTTCGTGTAGTTTTAGTGCTGACAGTATTCGCGAATGCGACGTTCACTTCTGCAGTGTCTCTTACAGCCGTCGTCCTCTTATTTTTCGTCACAACACTCTTCAATGACGGTCTGTCACGATCACTCAACGTACACTTACGTCCACAGTGTCACTCGCATGTGGTGTAAATCTTCATTACGGTGCCTCTGCAAACACCATAACACTTCGCCTACCTTGGTTACGGAACTATCCACCATACGAACACCAACAATTTACCTACGTTCGAATTCATTTGGTTCCGACATAATGCTCTTACAACTACACAGAACACTGTTCTGACGACGACTGCCACTTGCAACTTATTGAGGACATTGCACTGGTACCATTCGTGGTCAAATACAACAGTGCAACCACCTGATTTCGGCTAGCATCAGCCTTTGTCTTCGAGGACCCATTTCTCGCAGAGTTTCCATATTTTAGAACGACACCTACAAAACTATATTCCCTTCCTACGACGAGTTCTGTACCACGTAACTAGTGAGAGACAGCCACTTGGCAAATAATACAGACCGTGAAAGATAATGACATTCCTAGAGATTCAAAGAAGAGGTCACTTTTACTATTTAGAATATTCGATAAAAATAACACGAGAATATCAGAAGTAAATGGGAGTTCCCAGGATTGACAATTTTTTTAACAATGTTACAATATCTGAACAACTCTAACAGTAGGAAGACTGTTCCTGCTGACAATCTTCGCCTCGGTCGGAATTTCTCGTGCAGTTGAGCAACCCACGTAGTCACATCTTCAGAAACACGACACTGCTGACAGTCGAGCTGTGGTAGGGTCGAAGTACAAAATAACAAACTACTCTGTGTTATTGCCGTTTCGATAAATGGAGTAAGGAGCTAAAACATAATTATGAATAACGCTCATATAAAATGATGGCAATTACACCATATATGAAAAACAAGAAATATACCAACTTAAGCGTGGCGTGGTTTTTCTACACAACACTCTGCAGTACGCATCTGCATCCACACCACTACTTTGCAATTCACAATTAAGTGCCTTGCATAGGGTTCAGCGAACCACCGTCAAGTTATTTCTCTACCGTTACACTCTCTAACAAAATGGCTCTGAGCACTATGGGACTGAACTGCTGAGGTCATTAGTCCCCTAGAACTTAGAACTAGTTAAACCTAACTAACCTAAGGACATCACACACATCCATGCCCGAAGCAGGATTCGAACCTGCGACCGTAGCGGTCTCGCGGTTCCAGACTGCAGCGCCAGAACCGCGCGGCCACTTCGGCCGGCCCACTCTCTAACAGCGTACGGGAGAAACGAACACATATCTTTCCTTGGGAGGTCTTATTTCTCTTATTATATCACAATGTTTATTTCTCCCGATGTAGGTGGCGCTTAAAAGTTATTTTCACATTCGTAGGATAAAGTTAGTGACTGAAATCCTTTGTCTTAATGATTGCCACATCAATTCCCGTATCATATCCATGGAATTCTCTCCTCTGTTTCGCGGTTACACAAAACTAGCTGTCCTTCTTTGAACTTTTTCGACATCTTCCGTCAATTCTGTCTGAGGCGGATCCCACACCGTGTGGCAATAATCGAGAAGACGACGGACAAGCGTAGCGTAGGCAGTCTCTTTAGTAGAAATGTTACATAACCTAAGTGTTCTGTCAATAAAATGCAGACTTGGGTTTTCTTTCCCCACGATATTATGTATGTGATCTTCCCAATTAAAGTTCTTCGTAATTAAAATCATTAAGTATTTAGTTGAATTCACAGACTTTATATTTGCGAGATTTATTGTGTTACGGAAATTTAGTGGAATCTGTTTAGTACTCATTTGGATGACTTCAAACTTGTTATTATTTAGAGTCAACTCCCACTTTTCGCACGGCACAGATTTGTCTAAATCATTTAGCAAATGTTTTTGATCATTTGATGACTTAACGAGACGGTAAATGGCAGCATCAGCTGAAAACAATCTAAGAGAGCAGCTTAGATTGTCTCCTACATCGTTTATGTAGATCAGGAACAGCACAAGACCAGTAATACTTCCTTGGGGAGCGCCGGATATCATTTTTGTTTAGCAGGATGGCTATCCGTCGGTTACTACGACCTGTGACCTTTCTAACTGGAAACCCCACATCCAGCCGCTCAAATGACACGATACTCCGCAGGCACGCAATTTGATTGTAAGTCGCTTGTGAGAGACGATGTCAAAAGTCTTCTGGAAATCAAAAGTATGGGATCAGTTTGGTACCCCCTGTCGGTAGCACTCACTACTTCGTGTGATTAAAGAACTAGTTCTGTTTCACAAGAACGATATTTTCTGATTCCGGGTTGCCTATTTGCCAATAAATCGTTTTCTTCGAAGTAATTCGTATTTGTCGAACACATTATTGGTTCCGAAATCCTACTGCAGATCGATGTGAGTGATATGGGTCTGTAAATTCAGAGGATCACTCCTATATCCTGTTCGGATACTGGTGTGACTTGCGCTACTTTCCAGTCTTTAGGTACCTGTCTTCCGTCGAGCGAGTATTTGCGTATAGTTGCTAAGTAGGCAGCTATCGTATCGGCATACTCTGAAAGGAACCTAGCTGATATGCAGTCTGGACTAGACGCCTTGATATTACTGACAAGGGAACCTCCCCATCGCACCCCCCCTCAGATTTAGTTATAAGTTGGCACAGGGATAGACCTTGAAAAACTGTACACAGATCAATCGAGAAAACAGGAAGAAGTTGTGTGGAACTACGAAAAAAATAAGCAAAATATACAAACTGATTAGTCCATGCGCAAGCTAGGCAACATCAAGGAGCGTGTTAGCTTACGAGCGCCGTGGTCCCGTGGTCAGAGTGAGCAGCGGCAAAACGACAGGTCCTGGGTTCAAATCATCTCTCGAGTGAAAAGTTTAATTTTTTATTTTCAGATAATTATCAAAGTTCAGGCACTCACACATAATCAACTTCGCTCTCCAAAATTCCAGGACATGTTCAGATTTGCTTGGACATATACTGGATTTGACGGTCTACGCACGGAAACATTTGAAAACGTAAAAAACATATGTATTGACAGAGCACAGGGAAAACTGTGCGACTGTGAAACTGTTGCATTCATTTGATGCAGTTTATGTGACAAATTCTTATGTTTTCATCACTTTTTTTGGGAGTGATTATCACATCCACAAGAAAACCTAAATCGGGTAAGGTAGAAGAATCTTTTTACCCATTCGCCAAGTGTGCAAGTTAGGTGGGTCGACAACATATTCCTGTCATGTGACGCACATGCCGTCACCAGTGTCGTAAAGAATATATCAGACGTGTTTTCCTGTGGAGGAATCGGTTGACCTATGACCTTGCGATCAAATGTTTTCGGTTCCTATTGGAGAGGCACGTCCTTTCGTCTACTAATCGCACGGTTTTGCGGTGCGGTCGCAAAACACAGGCACTAAACTTGTTACAGTGAACAGAGACGTCAATGAATGAACAGTCAGATCATAACTTTGCGAAAAAAAGGAAAGTAAAATTTTCACTCGAGGCAGGACTCGAAGCAAGGACCTTTCACTCCGCAGTTGCTCACTCTAACCACGAGACGACGGCGCTCATCGGCCAACATTGTCCTTCTATGTTGCATATCTTCCACATGGGCTACTCAATTTGTATATTTTGCTTATTTTTTCATAGTTCCAGACAACTTCTTCCTGTTTTCTCGATTGATCTGTGTTCAGTTTTTCAAGGCCTATCCACTGTGACAATTTATAACTAAATCTGAGGGGGGTGCGATGGGGAGGTTCCCTTGTGAGTCATTGAGCTCCTTCGATACAACTAGGAGATCCACTTCTAAGTTACTGATATTGGCAGTTGTTCTTCATTCGAATTCCAGAATATTTACTTCATCGTCTATGATGAAAGAATTTCGGAAAATCGTGTTTAGTAATGCTGCTTCAGCGGCACTATCAACAGTAACTTTACCAATACTATTGCTCCTTGAAGGTGTTGGTTGTGTTTTGTTGCTGATGAAGTATGTATACGAGTAGAATCTCTTATGACTTGCTGCCAGATTTCGATACTGAAATTCGTTGTGGAAACCATTAGAAGCATCTCGCGTTGAAGTGTGCGCTAAGTTTCGACCTTCAGTAAAACATCGACAATCTTGAGGATTTTTCGCTCCTTTAAATTTGGTAGGCTTGTTTCGTTGCTTCTGTAACAGTCTTCTGAGCTGTTTTGTATACCATGGGGAATCATTCTGTCTCTCATTAATTTATCTCGTATATATCTCTCAGTGCTGTCGACACTATTCGTTTTAATTTACGACACGTATGTTCTACGTTTACATAGTTTGAGTCATTTTCTTAGGAAGATGTCAAGCGAATTTTTATCGGGTTTCTTAAACAGATATAACTTGCGTCTTTGGTTGATTTGGACGTTACCGTATTCCGTCTTGCTATAACGAGCTTGTGGCAACTAATTCCTGTACCCGTCGTGATGCTCCCTGTTTGCTCAGGTATATTTGTTGCTAAGAGTTTAAGTATGTTTTCGCAACCATTTACGTTTTGACTGGGCTCCTGAACAAATTGTTCAAAATAATTTTTAGAGATAGCTTTCAGAACGAATTCGGACGACGTTTTGTGCCTATCATTGACTTTAAACATGTATTTTGCCAAAATGTCAAGGGTAGATCGAAGTCGCCATGAACTATAATATCTGTATAAGTAGGATACCTATTTGAAATAAGTGTCAAGTTTTCTTTGAACTGTTTGGAACTGTATCATCTGAGTCGAGATGTCGGAAAAAGGAACCAGTTATTAATTTATTCCGGTTGTCGAGTTTAATTTCTACCCGTACTGTCTCAGAGGAACTACCTAGTTACTTCTGACACCAATAAACACTCTACCGCGAACTTTATTTACTGTATCCTTTCTGAACACCATTAGCTCCTTTGTACAAATTTCAGCTGAACTTATCTCTGGCTGGCTTTGGCTAGGAATGACTTCAGAGTTCAGAATAGTTATCATCCTGGTTCTCCTTATTTTGTAAGTTATGTCAGTGTCTCCGTGAAGGTCTATTTTTTTGTTGGGACGGATATTCAAGTAGACACTCTGTCATGTCTGCAAATATTTTGACATAGTAGGACGCAACACGTATTCGCTTGTTGTTTGTAAATGTGAAGTGGGTCTAAGTTCATGAGTTGTAGAATATGATCAGAGTGCCCATTGGTTTCAGAAATGAGAAGATACCCCTTGTTCCTCCGTCAGTCTATAACATACACGACACGGTGGCTCTGAACATATTTGATCGCGACGTTCTTCAAGAATAACAATATCTACCGCAGTGTCCATATTTCCATGTGTTGTAAATCAGAAATATTATTTCAAGGGCTACATTAAAACGATATACAATAAACAAAAATCTGTATCTTTTTGCAAAGAAACATATGGCTCTGAGCTCTATGCGACTTAACTTCTGAGGTCTTCAGTCGCCTAGAACTTAGAACTAATTAAACCTAACTAACCTAAGGACATCACCCACATCCATGCCCGAGGCAGGATTCGAACCTGCAACCGTAGCGGTCCGTCGGCCCCAGACTGTGGCGTCTAGAACCGCACGGCCACTCCGGCCGGCAAAGAAACATACTTACTTTGTTTGTTTTATTAATTTAGTCTAACACGAAGCAAACCACTTTATTAATGTAATTCTCACTTCGGTGAAATAAAAAAAGTGATTCGGTAAACAGAGTTTTTTATGACGGAGACTTATAAAACAGATCAAAAAAGGTGTTGGTCGGTTCTCAATATCAACAGGAAGACACGGAAAACAGCTATAGGACAATTACTTGTAAATAACTTTTCAGGTGGGTTTTAGAGTGGTTACCAACATGCTGCATCCAAATGGCTATTTGTCTCGAAAGGTGCATCAAATGGATTATGAGGCAATACACAGCCGTAAAATAGAAGCGTTAGAGTGTCACGGCATTTCAATGAAAAAAAAAAAAAAGGAAAAGTGAAAGTGAACAGGATTCCTGTGCAGGAAAAGGAGTGGAAGCAGGCAACATAAGGCTTCCCTATGGAGGTGCAGAGAAAAGCCTGTCGGTCGTCACTATCTGATTACGTCGCTTGATGAGCCGCACACCGTAGAGCAGCTGCTGACTGCGTAGGAAGCACTGTAAACCAGATGCAGCGCAATATGTCAGAAACTGTGCACCATGTGCAAAACGAGCGGAACTTAGTCGTCTACAAGCAATGATGCTTAGCCTGCCGGAAGCCAGTCGGTCATTCCAGATGACAGAGCAGGATGATTATGGTCCATTTGCCCAAACACTAGTGTGTAACTGTCACGTTCTGATTATTATAGATCATTTCTCCCGCCGTTTAACGATGATAACTATCCCAGCTCAGCTTGTGGTACACGAGATGGAGACGGAATAGGTACTTAATTACGGAACGTCAAAAGCATTCATTATTCAGCAGGGCACCAATGTTATGTCGGATTTAATGTCCCAGTCGTGTCATTAACTTACAGAAGTTACGAAGTAGTGCTCTGCAACCAGCGGTGTATGTACGTAGGGATCGCATGTACGGGACTACAAAAAAATATTCTAAGTCACTATGTAAATTACCAGGGTAATTTTTAGGATAAACATATATGTGCTAGCCTTATAAAATTAGAATATTCTTGAGAGCAAACGACTCTTTCGGTTTGTTACGACGTATAGACAGAAGATGCTCTCCACGTTAAAAGTAGAGAAACTCCTCCATGTTCAGATGTTTCCATGCTCGTACTTTCACGTAGATATTATAGCGAATCAAGAGGTTGCATAGGAAAGGTAATATCAAAGCCATAGGACGTCAGAAAACTCCACTGAATAAGAAAACAACAGTACCAATAATTTATATTGGTACAGTGGACCACCCTAGATCACTCAGAAGACGTATACGGTCAACGTCCAATGATAAACGCCCACTGGAGCACCTAATGTGCACTTAGATGCATCTGACGCTTAAAGGGGTTTTCTGTGACACGCGACCAGCCCGACTTGCAAGGACAAAAAGAAACCAAGCAACAAAGCTTACAAAGTGCCTTAGCGATTTCGTAGTATCGCGTTATAATGGGATGATATGTTATAAATGCCTGGTATTTGTTACATTTTGCACATGAAAAGAAACGATAGTATACAACACAAAACGTACAAATAAGCACAAACGTTTAAATAAGACAAAAAATTACTCTTCATCGAGGGACATCACGCTAATATCGTGTAACACTGCCTTAGCCTTCACTTCGGCGAGGAAGAGCGTCCACAGGTCTCTTTAGATATGCCATACCCAGCTGAAGCCACTCATTTATGATTGCATCCTGTCGAGCTACCATATTGCCAGGATGGTAACCGCAAAGTTTCAGCCGATGTTTGAAATGGCCCAAGTCATTTTCTATGAGATTAAGATCGACTGGTTTAGCGGGCGAGACCAGTTGCGATAATATGCCTAACTGTACATTAATATTGGAAATAATGCGCGCTGCACTACGAATCTTGTTATCTTGGACGATGGGAGAGTACACAGGATATTCATCACGGAAGTACACAGGAAAGGACAACAGCAGAGCACAGAAAATGTTGAAAGAAATATTCTGGCTCATGTTCACGCTAACGATACTAAGTGAATGAGACTCGCGGTAGGAGGTCACCCTCCAAATAACACATAACCACCTCTGGCCTTAACAAAATGCACAATCCACGCATCAGTGCATCATCGAAACACTGAATGCTTTGTATCATTTGGAAAGAGACAAAACTGTAACTCGCCGGACAACAATACACGGGTAAACACGCAAGGGAATGGACCAATGTGACATTTTTTGTGCAGGAAAACTATAATACACTGTCAAAATTCTAAAACGCACTGCAGGTATTTTTAAAACATGGTTGAAGTCAGTCGTCTTTGTCGCACGAGGAACCGCTCATGACAGCCGTTCGTACAGCCCTCCCGGTCTGGCGTGCGATCGGCCGTGACGAGAGTGTAGGGCTGCGTAGTGCCAGTACCACAGGCGAAGTTGAAGCACCTGGTCCATACAAAACATGTCTCGTGTTATTAATCTCTTGAATAATAGACAGTTCATATAGACTGCTATAATGCTGCGTATGCAATTTTACAAAGGTGACTGGCAAAGGAAAATAAATCGATCAGTGATTGATGTTACATTGCAACTGACTTCTATCAGTCGTGACTTTAATTTATCGAAATGAAATATTTCTTACACATACATCATTTTATAACATTCCTGTAATACAGTTATTATGATAATTTCTGAATAACGTATATTTTAGTAATAATGAGTTCCTTGTTTATTCCCCATAGTCGCCGCAATAAATAGAAGTGTCATTTGAATGACGAAAAGAACGCATGACTAAAGAAAAATAGTACATCACAATATGAGAATGCAGGCTTTCTCGGCGAATCTCGATGATAAAATCTTCTCGGGTTGACAGCCGAGTCAATGTGTTGTTTTCCAGCAATGTTTCAGCAAGTTTCTTACTTGTCATCTTCAGGCGAAGATGGCCTGAAGATGGCAAGTAAGAAACTTGCTGAAACGTTGCTGGAAAACAACACATTGACTCGGCTATCAACCCGAGAAGATTTTATCAGCACTTCACAATAATTAACAGTTTTATTTGTACAGAAGTGCGGTGGAGCAAGAAATGGTCCTGTCCGTTGCTCTGCTTCTTGTGCTGCATACCGGGCATACTTAAAGCAAGTCGTAAAACGTACCGAAAGATCCTGGTAAGCACAAATGACTAAAATTTAAAAATACTGTTCTTCTGATAAATCTCAAATGGTGCGGAGCTTTCGGAATTTGTATTGTCCGACAATTTCCTTAAAAATATTTTCCATAGTCGGAAAAATTCTTTATTAAGACCCAAATCGGTTATTTCGTGAGGAATCTGAGTTATATCAACAAGTTTTTTCGTCGTCCTCTTGAAAGCCAGAGGGATCGTTATGTACAGTACAAGAGTCCAACAAAGGCGATGAATAAATTTCTGCAACTAACTGTAAGCAGGGTCAAATGAAATGCTGAGAATTGTTCTTTCCTATTGCTCCAAATTTAGATAAGTCGGCTATAAGATTTTTCCCAGTAAACAGTATTTTTGTTATTTTTTGTCCTAATTTGCTTTCAGGTCCCTGATGACAGACATAAAGTTGCAAAAACAGTAATACACACATACCTATCACTGTCATTGTTGTATACGAATATTTCATAGCATTAATCAACTGCAGAGAAGAGTCTGTCTTTTTATGCCTCGAAATGACGAAGTGCAGCTTTGCTCGCAGTTCTTTCACGAAACATCTACATCTACATTTATACTCCGCAAGCCACCCAACGGTGTGTGGCGGAGGGCACTTTACGTGCCACTGCCACCTGACTGATCGGCGTTAGACACAGCAGATGTGGGGATAACGGCAAGTTTCGTCTTCAAGTCAACTATGAATTAATGGCTTCTCCTCTACACTTTCACTTGAAGTAAACTTCGTCGTTTTTGGACTACTCATACTGTATGATTTCTTGAATCTGATTAAACCGATCGAAGATGACTTGTAATCAGCAATGTTCGTCTCAGTTGCAATTCTGAAAGCACAGTGTCATAGATCTCTATCGGCAATGGTGCACTGCATCTCACAAGCAGCTCTATGTGGTTCATATCTAAAAAGCTCCTCTAATGAACTCTTGTTCAAATTACATGTTTGAATTTAGGTATTTATGATGATTATTAATGGGACTAACGGGACGTTGTGGCCATCCTGTACGGTATATCTTTCGGATAGTTTTTCTATTCACAGTTTGGCGAGTTTCATTTTGATGCATATTTATTACATCATGTAAGTCTCTCTTCCATTCAGACAGTTCACGATCAGGTTTTACGAAGAAAATGCGAGTTCATACACTGCGTAACATTAGCACTAACCACAATTCAGTTTTATTTCCACTGTTAACACTTACACTACCGCAAAAGCAACAGTTAATTATTATGGATATTTACTGAGTTACGAATTTGAGGAAACAGCAGCTGTGGACAGTTGTTTTTGGGGAAACTATCAATGAAAACCGAAAATCACTTTACAAATGGCAGACGCGCCGAGTCGTGTTATCTGTTCACCGATGTGCTGTTAACCAAGGATCCGCGCCTCCCGTGTGTACATGTGCGACTCGCTATAGCTCCGGTAGGAGTGTCCAGTTCTCCAGCCGCCTAGTGAACTACGAATTTGGTAATTTTCAATATTTTTTAAAAATACTTGTAGTGCGTCTTAGCATCTAAAATTTAGACAGCGTCTTTTATTCGGTGTATTCTTACTTTATAAAACGTTTCAGGGCATGTTTCGACATGTTGCAATTGACCATTCCCTTGTCAACCGAAGTCAAGTTTTCGTGTTGTCTGGGCCATTGAAGTCGGGCAAGTACACTGTTGTGAAAAACTTAAGAATGGAAGTAGCTTTCGCATGATTTGTCACTGTGAAGTAACATAAATCGATCAAACTGGGACCATATAAAGAAAAAATTGCTGCAGTATAGCACAGGAAAGAAGTGGAAATAGTAGGAACAGAAAGTACACTTTTATTCAAAGATAATAAATACATAACAGTCAGCGCGATTAATGATGATCTTCTAGACATTTCGGAAGGCGGAAATGGCTCTTAATGGGGATGTGATCACCACGGACGCAATGCATGCTCTGCAACGTGCTCCGGTGCTGGTTACAAGACTTGAGGTATTTTAAGGTAGGGCGTTCCATTCCTCCACCAATGCCGCTGACAACTGCTGGGTGGTCTTTGGTACACGTGGATGTGCTACAATACGTCTTCCCAATGCATCCCACATGCGTTCGATGGGATTTAAGTCGGGGGAACAGGCAGGCCAGTCCTTTCGCCGATTATTCTCTCCTTGTAAGAGCTCCTCCACGTGCGCTGTTCGTCGTGGTCACGCATTGTCATCCGTAAAAAGTTAGTCAGGTCCACATGCAACCCTGAAGAGACGCACACGAGGAAAGAGTAAAGTGTCATAATAGCCTTGAGAGTGAGTGAGAATTTGGAAGTCAGTACGGCCACGCAACGCTATGCCTCCCCACACCGTAACACACGGACCACCAAAACGGTCATGATCGACAATGCTAACGTACCCTCATATGGTGAGAGGTGGTAACACGTATTGAAACAAAGAACATTGGCAAAATTGATAGTTTCTGTGGTCTAGCTGTTACGGTGTAGGGAGTTACATTTTGCATGGGAGTATTGATCTCGGTACACTGATCGCTCAACGTTATTCCATGCAGTTCTCTTCGCAATGTTTGCTCGGAACCTGTTTGAGATGGACCCACATTCACTGAGAGTAGAAATTTCTAACGGGTTTCAAACTTCTGTTACTGGCAAAGCGTGGCACTCGTCTCCAGTCCCTGTCGGTTACGGTGTTTTTGCGACCACCGTTTATACGTTGTGTTACGTGACAACGGGTGGCACAGCCTCCCATGTAAACATGTTGGAGAGTCCACAATGAAACACCAACTTCATCAAAAGTTTGCTCTTGAAAACTGTCGAGTAGGGTTGTTCCTTTTTTCCATTTTGATACATCAACACATTGACCCATCGTACTGGGCTCATCCCATATAACCGACAAACTCGTGAACAGCAATTCACTATCACGACATACGTATACAATGAAGGATTACATTGCCACCTGGTTCCAGTTATTCAACATCTACAGCGTTCCAGAGCAACCAGAGTGCTCCTTTAAAGGGGCGACTAGTACACTGAAGTTCCAGAAGTTATGGGATATCACCTAACATCATGTCGCACCTCGTTTTTCCAGAAATAGTGCAACAACTCGACGTGAGACATATTCAACAAGTCGTCGGAAGTGCCCTGCACAAATATTGAGCTATACTGCCTCTAGAGATATCCATAATTCCTAAAGAATTGCCGGTGCATGATGTTGTTCACGAAGTGACCTCTCAGTCATATCCCATAAATTTTCGATGGGATTCAGATCCGGCGATAAGGGCGACCAAAAAACACTCCAATTGTCCAGAATGTTCAACAGACCAAACGCGAACAACTGTGCCCGGTTACAGGACGTCGTTGCTTGAAAACATGGAGTCCATGAATGACTCCAAGTAGCCAAAAATAACCATTTACAGTAAGTGGATGGTTAAACTGGACAAGGGGAATCAGTCCATTGCATGTAAATACAGCCCTCACCATTATGGAGCGATGTAGACGCTTGTATACAAATGTTAAGTATCCAGATTTATTTCGCATATCAGGGATGACCACCCCAAACTAGCCAAGCTCCTGTGAGATACAAACTGAAATTGGAACTGGTCTGACCAGGCCACAGTTTTCCAGTCATCTAGAGGCCAGCCGATATGGTCGGGAGCCCAGGAGAGGCGCTGCAGGCGACGTCGTGCTGTTGGCAAAGACACTCGCGTCGGACGTCTGCTGCCATAGCCCATTAACGCAAAATTTCACCGCACTGCCCTAACGGATACGTTCGATGTACGTCCGTTATTGATTATTTGCGGTTATTTCACACGATATTTGCTCGTCTGTTAGCACTGACAATCCTACGCAAACGCTGCTGCTCTCGGTCGTTAAGTGAAGGCCGTCGGCCACTGCTTTGTCCGTGGTGAGACGTAATGCCTAAAATTTGGTATTCTCGGTACAATCTTGACACTGTGGATCTCGGAATAATGAATTCACTAACGATTCCCGAAAATAAATGCCCCGTGCCCCAGCTCCAACTACCATTCCACGTTCAAAGTCTGTTATTTGCCGCGGTGGGTCCATAATCACTCCAGAAACCTTTTCACATTAGTGACCTGAGTACAAATGACAGCTCCAACAATGCACTGCCCTTTTATACCTTGTGTACGCGATGCCTACATCATCTGTATAAGTTCCTATCGCTGTCACATGGATTTTGTCACCTCAGTGTATTACGTCCAGTGAACATTGCAGTCGTCATCTTGGAAGACAGGAGAGTCCACAGCATACTCACCATGAAGATACAGACGAAATAGCAACATCTTGGCAAAGTGAATTTTGAAATAAAGATATTGGATCATTTCAGTTTTTAATTGTTCCAGTATGTATCTGGAATTTAGTTATATGTAATTATTTCTTCTCGTCAAGGGAAAATAAAGTAGTGGCCTGAAGAGTGTCGATCTGGGTTACCATATTTCACGCAAAAGTCTGCATCAACATTGCGGAACAGGCCGGCAGCTCCACGAGAAGCTGATAGCTGCAGAGTGAGAAAACTGTTGTAAAAAGCAATGCTGCATACTGAGGAAGATAGGAACTTATAGGGGGGATTACCGAGGCAGCACCGTTCAAACCTTAGACTCTTTAGGGAGCATCATCGCTGGCGCTGCCACGAAGAACCTCACGGAAACGCCGAAGCCTGGAGTCGCCTTTCCACGAAAAAATATCACATAGGAGCTTGGCTAGTTTGGTGTGGTCATCCCTGATATGCGAAATGAATGTGGATACTTAACATTTGTATACAAACGTCTAAAACGCTCTTGCTTTATACTGTAGTAATGAGTCGCCTGACATTAACTGGAAGCTTCATTACAGATCATTTTGATAAGATCAAACAAAAATTATTTCACAGGTGCAAGGCATTTGAATAGCTCTCTTCATACTCCCTGTGTATGTGAAGAAATCGTGTATGAGGTAGTGGATTCTACTGTGCAGTCATGAAAGAAGTCTGTATAAACGTTATAGCCAGTTGAGCTGATTTCAAACTGCCAGACTAGTTTTGCATGTCTAGGACATGAGTTTTCGCTGCTTACTTTAATGTGTTGTTCATTGTTGTTTATTATCGCAGGAACAGCAGCAGAAGCTGCTGAAGCACTCACAGGGACTGGCGGCGTTCGCGCGCCACCACAAAATGGAGGTGGTCGACACGTTCAACATGACGGCGGCGCGCTACAACGATTTCCTGCAGGGCAAATGCGCCTGCCACTTCCATAAGGTACCTCATGCATACCCACTTAACACACAACGCTCCACGAGCTACATATCGTTCATTTAATGTTTATTTGATAAACATCTACACTATGGAGAGAGGTAGGGAATAACGAACTAGAGCAAAAATATCCTGTGATTCGGGGCAATGTGAGAAAGGTATTAGATACAGATGTTTCTACCACATTCAATAATGCACGTACAGTGGTTAGTGAAAATAAAGTTCTTCTAGCAATATACATATACAAATCCTGAATGATGGTCAATCGGATTTTATTGGATTCTTCGTAGCGTAACGTTATAAATTCCTTGATGCATGTAGGAGGCGTCAGAGCAGTAACTACGATAGCGGGCCAGTGGAGATGTTCGTCAGTAGTAATCTAAACTGATATATTCCTTCCTTCTAGTGAGTCTCTTTACTCTTCGTTCCCCTATCCAAGTTACCAAAATGCCACTCGCATCCTGTGTACTTATCGCCAGCTTTGGTCAACAAGCTGAAAACTGGAAAGCATTTGCAGAAATCTTGTGTGTGGCATATTTGCTCAATAAAAACCATTAAAACCTTATAATTTCCTTCGATGTAAAAATTTTACAAAGAAAAACTAACAAATAAACTCCTGCACAGAACAAAAGCTTCACACTACTTGAGTTAAAATTTAATAGAATAAAATACGAAGTTCATATGAAAGTATTCGTTAAACTAGAAAGAGAATAACCACATGTAAAATTCATTATTTACTCCACAAAACAATTTCACAAAATGTAAAATAACATTTAGTACAACAACGTAAAGAAATAAACAAGTGACAGCTAAATTTAAATAAGAACGAACGTTCTTGTTATAATACAAACTCGATTTGCTAAGAATGTCAATAACTTTGAACCCCACTCCAATTACATTTTAAGTGCTTAATTACCCACATAATATTTACTTAAGTTATTTTTTCTTCATTTTGATATCTTTAAGATGATCCAATGGTTTAGAGTAACTAATATTTAATGGGCTTTCATGTTCTGTTAGCACCACTGGAAATCATCCTATCGTTCCAGACTCATTTGGAATTTAAATAACTGCAATTATTTTTAATCTGACAAAGGGTCACTCATCTTTTACCACAGTGTCAGGTGCTTTCAAATATCTTACAATAGCTTTGTGTACAGTAGGCTGATTTGATATCAGTAAGATATGTTACGATAATAACACACCTTATAACCACAACAGACCTTCATAAAGAGCGGTAGATGTGCACAAGTTTTGTATTGCTATAGGTACATCTACAACTTATAACATTTTTATGAATCATTTGATGAAATGCGATTAAATTGTGACAGTGATAGGTTAAAAAAGTATCGCTCTAAATATATTAATGGTCTCTTTCATTCTCCTAACTTTTTAATGGTCGTTGAAGAACTTTCGCTCACATTTTATTCTCTACATGCGTTAAAATCCTTTTGGACCAATATTAGCAGCGTCTTGCTTACCCACCTCTAAATGCCGAACAAACTGGCAGCAAATTCAGACAAGTATCTCTGAATACGACGAGTTACTGTTTACTTCAAGCTCTGAATTGATTATTCAACCGTAGTAACAGCTAGAAAAAGAAATTCCTTGCAGCCTTGAGAAAGGCCCAGTAGCTGAGAAGGCTCTTTAGGACTTTGTTTCCTTTTGAAGCTCACAGTACTGGAAACAGAATCTGTAATAATTGAATAAATTACTAAAAAGCTTGATGAAATGCATTAATAGTAATAAGTGAAACAGTTTAAAAACTGCTGATAAAATAAATGTATTGATATGGTAAAAATAACATTTACATCACATATACAGTAATGCAATAAAAAAATCACAACACCAAAAACGAGTAGTGCGACATAAACGAAAGCTGGTAGGCGTGTTTCTACACCTCTGTGTATATACAATGAAGCGCCAAAGAGACTAGTATAGGCATGCCTATTCAAATACAGAAATATGTAAACAGGCAGAATACGGACCTGCGGTCGGCAACGCCTATATAAGACAACAAGTGTCTAGCGCAGTTGTTAGATCGGTTACCGCTGCTACAATGGCAGGTTATCAAGATTTAAGCGAGTTTTTACGTGGTGCTGTAGTCGGCGAATGAGCGATGGGACACAGTGTCTCCGAGGTAGCGATGAAGTGGGGATTTTCCCGTACGACCACTTGACGAGTGTACCGTGTATATCAGGCATCCAGTAAAACATCAAATCGCCTCCATCGCTGCTGCTGGAAAAATATCCTGCAAGAACGGGACCACCAACGACTGAAGAGAATCATTCAACGTGACAGAAGTGCAACCCTTCCGCAAATTGATGCAGATTTTAATGCTGGGCCATGAACAAGCGTCAGCGTGCGAACCATTCCACGAAACATCATCGATACGAGCTTCCGGAGCCGAAGAGCCACTCGTGTACCCTTGATGACTGCACGACACAAAGCTTTTCGCCTCGCCTGTATCCGTCAACATCGACATTGAACTGTTGATGACTGGAAACATGTTGCCTGGTCGGACGAGTCTCGTTTCAAATTGCGTCGAGCGGATGGACGTGTACGGATAAGGAGACAACCTCATGCTTGCATGGAACGTGCATGTCAGCATGGGACTCTTCAAGCTGGTGGAGGCTCTGTAATGGTGTGGGGCGTGTGCTCCTAGAGTGATATGGGACCCCTGATACGTCTAGATACTACTCTGACAGGTGACACGTACGTAAGCATCCTGTCTAATCACCTGTACCCATTCACGTCAATTGTGTATTCTGACGAACTTGGGTAATTCCAGCAGGATAATACGAGACATCATTTATCCAGAATTGCTACAGAGTGGCTCCGGGAACACTCTTCTGAGTTTAAACACTTCCGCCGGCCACCAAACACGCCAGACATGAACATTATTGAGTATATCTGGGATACTTTGCAACATGGTGTTCAGAAGTTCTGCTTGCTCGCGGGGGCCCTACACGATATTAGGCACGTGAACGAGTTTCTTTGGCTCTTCAGTGTAAATAGAATAAGAAAAACATTAATGCTGGATCATCAATAAAAACTAAATGATTCTGAAGAAGTAGCTTGAATCCATGGCAACACCACAGAAATTTAATTTTGGAAGATGATAATACTATGAGTTTTATCAAATTTCAACAATTTGTTGATATAGGACCGGCGGCATTCATTTTATTTCGTTATTAGTTTATAACAAATGAGTCACAGTTGCCGTGCATACATCTTGGGGAGCAGTTTCGAACCGACTGGTTCATTCTCAAAATTGACCTACAGAGACAACAATACAAAAATAGATGAACTGTAAAATACAAATATGAATTTAGAAATAGGTGCAGTAGTTAACGATTTGATGAAGACATACCTGGAACTGAAAGTGCCTGCTTTTAATGACAACCGCCTAAAACTAGTAATTCTTGCCTTTCATAGTAGATAAATGCCACAATATATATGTCCTCACTATGAAGTCAAAATGAAACTGAAGGCAGACATAGGCAACAGAAGTTCCAGGAAATGTTGGATTACGCTAGTGTCATGCCTAGCAGTCATGCGCGGGTCCGCAGCCAGTGGGCTCGTCGCATTTTAAATAATAAAACATGAAGACACTTTTATTAATCATTACAGTCAATATAATAAATAATAGTAGCAAAATACACAATTGTTACTCAAGTACGAAGCATTATGTTGCCCGTACTAATTGCTACCTTTTGCACCTTTTCATATTTTGAATCATCCGAAAAACAATAAATACTGTTCTTCTTGTCAATAACTTAAAACAAGTGACAGTAAGACAGTAGTAACAAAGACAACATCTTACAGCACTGAATTATTAAACATATTTTTCCATGTGCGACCAAATTAGGATTGCCATGCCTTATAATCATTTTAGTTGTGCATCCATTTCGTGAGAACAAATTATGGCTTACTGCAAAGGACAAAACACGGGAATACGTATACCTATTGATTTGCATAATTATAACAATTATGTGGTACTAGCCAACCATAATGTGTGTTAACAAACTTTTCAACATGGGGCCTAATCATAAATTATTACTCATGCTGATATTTTAAAATCGTGATCTAACTTAATTTATAGCTGGACGTACTCATTTGTTACCGACCACATTTAAGTGATATTACATCAACCACAATGTGAGCCCGCATCTCGTGGTCGTGCGGTAGCGAACTCGCTTCCCACGCCCGGGTTCCCGGGTTCGATTCCCGGCGGGGTCAGGGATTTTCTCTGCCTCGTGATGGCTGGGTGTTGTGTGCTGTCCTTAGGTTAGTTAGGTTTAAGTAGTTCTAAGTTCTAGGGGACTTATGACCACAGCAGTTGAGTCCCATAGTGCTCAGAGCCATTTTTTGAACCACAATGTGCTCTCATTACGAAACTTTGTGCCATACTTCAGGCAACATGCTGCAGTTCCCAGCTTATATAGCTCCCTTCGTGTTGTTCTGGTGCCGACAGGGTTGTGACTTAGCAGATGATGTTTCCCCAATTTTCCTGTACGATGTATAAATCTTCGATACGGTGATTCTTGAAACGACAAACACTTCGGCTACCTTGGTTATCGATGCATCCACCATGCGAGGACCATCAATATTTGCCCAAGTTCGAACTCACTTACCTCCGAGGAAATGCACTCACAGCTGCATAGAAAACTGTTCTGACCACGACTGACATTTTCAACGTACTGAGTACATTGCACAGGTGATGTCTGTCTTCAAATAAACCAGCGCAACCCCCAAGCTTGGCTAGCATCTGCAGTTATGTTCAAGCTTTCATCTTTCGTGGTGTTTCCATGCGTTTATTTAACCCTTGTACTTCCCATGTAATTGGTGCTGATGCCAGTGCGAAACGACGATGGACGCGGTATGCTGTTACAAGCCGTCATAGAAGAACTAAACGTATTTGTCGTTCATAGATATGATCAACGACATGCTCATTAGAACAAAGTAGAAGCAGTTACCAAATGTGAATTAATGCCATCGATCAGATCGACCATCAAGATAATTCATATTTGGAAGTAAACCAGTGTGTCACGATGATTTACCACAAAGTCATAACATTTTAATTAGAAATGCTGCATGCTGTCTGAGCTGAACAAACTTCCGCAGTAATTTGTTTAGACTTTGCACTTGCTGATATCCTAGCTACGTTGTAAGAAGTGTCGTTTACACAGCACTTACCTTCACAGCAGTGTTACAATACACACAAAGTAAAGCAGCACCTCGTAAGTGGTCATCAAATAGGTAAAAAACACCATGGAATGAAGAGCTGTCCACTTTAAGAAGAACGGTACGTAGTACGTGGCGAATTTAGCAAAGATGACTACGGAGACGAGGACGTTAGTAAAGTTTAGAAAATTACCACAGAGTACAAAGAAAGAATTATGAATCTTTAACCAAGAGTACTGAAAACATCACGTATATTACAGTTCATCATCTGGGCACAGGCACACAAACCGCTGTCTGAAAAAGTCAAATCACCCTGGTCATTTAAACCATACAAAGAGACTAAAAGGGCACCAACAGAGGCTCGAGAAAGTCAGCAGGAAACCCTCTACTGTCCCTTGTTCCAGGTGCCGTCGTTGTTTAAGAAAGTGATAATCATACTCGCCTTCTAAATCAATTGCTTACTAACTATCTTAACAGCAAAAATTCAAATGGTTCAAATGGCTCTCAGCACTATGGGACTTAACATCTGAGGTCATCAGTCGCCTAGAACTTAGAACTACTTAAACCTAACTAACCTAAGGACATCACAAACTTCCATGCCCGAGTCAGGATTCGAACCTGCGACCGTAGCGGTCGCGCGGTTCCACACTAAAGCGCCTAGAACCGCTCGGCCACTCCGGCCGGCTCTTAACAGCAATGGCGAAGTTTCTTTGATAGAGGAAGAGGTAGCTTCAGTCCTGTTCCAAGTCCTGACAACATTTATCGAGAGATCTTGTGACATGCAGTTCCACCGACGGTGGTTTACCTGTCATCTATCATTACTGAATTGCTCGAACTACACTGCATACGGAATACAAGGAAACCAGAGAGAGCAACATTTACGAGTCAGAACCGAAGTGATATAGACCGATACACATCACGAATGCTGCAGATACTGTCGAGAAGCTCCTATGTGAACATTTGCAGGCCCACAGTGAGCTTCATGTGCTGAAACCGACTCATTGTGGATTTAGAAAGCGTAAATATTGCTGACTCTATTAATAGGGTTATGTAAGTGATAAACGGATCTTCTAGGAAATATGAAGTTACTATAACCGTGGTCATCACTGGTGTAAACAAGTGTTCTATCGCTGGTAAAGCAAAGATGTGTACACAACAACACCATAGCCGGCCGCGGTGGTCTAGCGGTTCTAGGCGCTCAGTCCGGAACCGCGCGACTGCTACGGTCGCAGGTTCGAATCCTGCCTCGGGCATGGATGTGTGTAATGTCCTTAGGTTAGTTAGGTTTAAGTAGTTCTGAGTTCTAGGGGACTGATGACCACAGATGTTAAGTCCCATAGTGCTCAGAGCCATTTGAACCATTTGAACCAACAACACCATAACTGTCCATTACACAAAAATTCCTATACTCGAATTAGCAGGAATTTCTATTCACAATAGTCAGATACGTAGGTATTTAGGGTTTTATTTACACAGAAAAAAAGGTTCCGATATATGTCAGTAAGGTCACTGTCAAAGCCTGGATAACCATATAAAAGCAATCTTGGGTTGTGGCTTATAAATTTCCTTTGGCAGCAAGGAGGCAGTATTATAGTGACATCTTTATTACCACTGTTGGATTCGCAGTTGTGCAAGTAACTTGCGAAAAAACATCATAGGTGTATGGAGCGAGATGAATTTCTAAGATTAATGGAGCATTTGATACAAAATCAGTAGAAATATTTTTATTAATTTTGGTGTTTTATCCTGCCACTATAATTGTCAGGTACAGAGCTGCGTGCTATTACTTGCTGAAGGGAACATTCAGATCGTGAGGCACATCACTGCCGACAAAATTACGAACATAGTGCGATTAAATTCCTGGAGAGCTAGTGCGTAGAAAAGGCGCTCTGATAATAAGGACAACCGTCGCCGTGATTGCTAACTGTTCCCAGACATTCGCGAAAGAAAGAAACTACCCAAGTAGAGACACGATCCGTTTAGTAACAGGACATGGAATCTATGTACACTACCGGCCATTAAAATTGCTACACCAGGAAGAAATGCAGATGATAAACGGGTATTCATTAGACAAATATATTATACTAGAACTGACATGTGATTACATTTTCACGCAATTTGGGTGCATAGATCCTAAGACATCAGTACCCAGAACAACTACTTCTGGCCGTAATAACGGCCTCGGTACGTCTAGGCATAGTGTCAAACAAAGCTTGGATCACGTGTTCAGGTACAGCTGCCCATGCAGCTTCAACACGATACCACAGTTCATCAAGAGTAGTGACTGGCGTAGTGTGACGGGACAGTTGCTCGGCCACCATTGGTGAGAGATCTGGATAATGTGCTCGCCAGGGCAGCAGTCGAACATTTTCTGTATCTAGAAAGGCCCGTACAGGACCTGCAACATGCGGTCGTGCATTATCCTGCTGAAATGTAGGGTTTCGCAGGGATCGAATGAAGGGTAGAGCCACGGGTCGTAACACATCTGAAATGTAACGCCTACTGTTCAAAGCGCCGTCAATGGCAACAAGAGGTGACCGAGACGTGTAACCAATGGCGCCCCATACCATCACGCCGGGTGATACACCAGTATGGCGATGACGAATACACGCTTCCAGTGTGCGTTCACCGCGACGTCGCTAAACATGGATGCGACCATAAAGATGTAAATAGAACCTGGATTCATCCGAAAAAATGATGTTTTGCCATTCGTGCACCCAGGTTCGTCGTTGAGTACACCATCGCAGGCGCTCCTGTCTGTGATGCAGCGTCAAGGGTAACCGCAGCCATGGTCTCCGAGCTGATAGTCCATGCTGCTGCAAACGTCGTCGAACTGTTCGTGCAGATGGTTGTTGTCTTGCAAACGTCCCCATCTGTTGACTCAGGAACGAGACGTGGTTGCACGATCCGACACAGTCATGCGGATAAGATGCCTGTCATCTCGACTGCTAGTGACACGAGGCCGTTGGGATCCAGCACGGCGTTCCGTATTACCCTCCTGAACCCACCGATTCCATATTCTGCTAACAGTCATTGGATCTCGTCCAACGCGAGCAGCAGTGTCGCGATACGATAAACCACAATCGCGATAGGCTACATTCCGACCTTTATCAAAGTCGGAAACGTGATGGTACGCATTTCTCCTCCTTACACGCGGCATCATAACAACGTTTCAACAGGCAACGCCGGTCAACTGCTGTTTGTGTATGATAAATCGGTTGGAAACTTTCCTCATGTCAGCACGTTGTATGTGTCGCCACCAGCGCCAACCTTGTGTGAATACTCTGAAAAGCTAATCATTTACATATCACAGCATCGTCTTCCTGTCGGTTAAATTTCGCGTCTGTAGCATGTCATCTTCGTGGCGTAGCAATTTTAATGGCCATTAGTGTGTATAAAATATGTAAAACACTGACAGATGTGAATGTGAAACGTAAAGTGCACATGATCGTGTCGTAATACAGTGACCTCTAAACTAGAATGCTAGGGACTACAAAGATGTAGATGATAAACATAGCTGTGAATTAAGAAACCCTGATGCCTTGGCAACTACAAATAATATTGCCAATTGGATAACCCACACGAACTGCTTAGTGTCAAGGCACAAACAGATACAACTTGCTGAAGCTTGAAGCACTTATCAGGTGACCTCATTTACATTTTCGGCCATCATTAAAAACAATTATTGGTTCCCAATGGACTCATCATATACATTTTACTGTTGTTTCTAGTCTCCATTTGTATTTTGTTCTAGTGTTTGTAATTTGAACAGATATGATATTCTCTGTTAGAACAGGCAGACTCAGAAGGTAAGCAGTAAGTAACGCGCATTACATAGTTTTCTTTCGCAGCGCGGTATCATAAAACTTACCAAGTGTCAACCTCATGGGAAAGGGCGCTCGAGTGCTGCCGATTCCCAAAAGCCTCTAGTTGTACCATGACTGACGCAGAAACTTGGGTAGAGGTGTGTAAGTTTAGAATTTATTTGAGAACTAGAGAACGCTTTTTATTGTTAATCATTACTTCCTCATATATATATTTTTTTCTTTTTTTCGTTTAGTATTGTTATCGTCACTACTTCTGTTTGTATCTCAAATGGCTCTGAGCACTATGGGACTTAACATCTATGGTCATCAGTCCCCTAGAACTTAGAACTACTTAAACCTAACTAACCTAAGGACATCATACAGCACCCAGTCATCACGAGGCAGAGAAAATCCCTGACCCCGCCGGGAATCGAACCCGGGAACCCGGGCGTGGGAAGCGAGAACGCTACCGCACGACCACAAGCTGCGGACAGTTTATATCTCTCGCCTTTCATTTCTTTTACCTCTGACAATATTTGTTAATATGTAAAATGCTGGGTAGCAGTGTGGTTCACAAGCGAAGTTATACTGTAGGTCGCCATGTATCTGGATGGGTAAATCATTTCAAAGGATGGAGGAGGGCAACAACACACCAGCTCAAATGGTACCCTGCCTAGTAAATCATTATGAAGTTCAAGACAAGGTTCGGTCTGATGACAGCTTTTTCATTATATTATTGCATCAGTCTAAGAAGGATCTTATATTTCTATCAACTAGCATTGTCATGTTACGTAAGATTTGTTTAGACGAATCGATATAGGCAATCAGAGAGCATGTCAAATAAATTTACTGCTTGAATAAACGTTAATGATAATAGCTTAATATTAATGAAACTTCCCAGTAGATGAAACAGTGTGTAAGACTGGGACTCAAATCTGGGACGTGGAAGGTAGGGGAAGCGGTACTCAAATGGCTCTGAGCACTATGGGACTTAACTTCTGAGGTCATCAGTCCCCTAGAACTTAGAAATACTTAAACCTAACTATCCTAAGGACATCACACACATCCATGCCCGAGGCAGGATTCGAACCTGCGACCGTAGCGGTCGCGAGGTTCCAGACTGTAATGCCTAGAACCGCTCGGCGAAGCGGTACTGGTGAGCTGTAAGAATGTGTCGTGAAACGTGTTTGCATAGCTCAGTAGGTGGACGACTTGCCCGCGAAATGTCGCAGGTTCTAGTCCCGGCCCGACACACAGTTTTATCCTGCACACAGTTTCAAATGTGCGCACATCCTACTGTGCAGTGAAAATTTATTTTGGAACAACAATAATAATATACGGGGTGTAACGAATATAATGGCAGATATTTTTATATATGGTATTTTAATATATTTATACATCAGTGTGTGGGCTATTTTTCCACTGCGTCGAACAGTATTCTCAGTAACATGTCACAAACTTTACGACCAGATGTTTTATGCATGGTCGTAACTGCACCACTAAGTGGACTGTGAATGTCAGTACAGACTACCCATTTTGCATCCACTAGTCCACACTTTAAAATCCGACTTGTTGCCCAGGGGAAAATAAGCATTAATGGCTTGCTCTTGCCACATGCACTTGAGGCACTACTCAACTTAGAAACATACGACTTATAATAGCTCTAATTATTAGTCTACAAATGAAGTAAATAGTGATGTACTGTGTTTTGGGACACCGTCTTCAGTCGCTAATATAAATCTCTGAACTTAGACTCGTTGCACCCTATATTTACCTGAAAGAAAGAAATATTAACTAAGAGAAGCCTTATCTTACGACACTACTGTAGTATTCAGCACATGTATCTCTCCTAAAAGACACATATTAGGAAGCTGTGAAATCTTTGAACTGTCGTGTTTGCATAGCTACTGCTAAGCCTCGCCCAACTGCGTTTCAGGTGGAGCCGGCAGGTGGTGGCGGATACCACGTGACGGGGCACATCAACGCACTCTACTCCGAGATCCTCCTGAGTCGCATCTGCCGCCATGCCCCCTGACACTACACCCCGCTGTCCGCGATACTTCACTACACCGCTGTCGCACTGCTTTCACATCTTTCCAACGCTTCAGACGTCGCTATGTACATGCACATTGACCTGTGTCTACACCCAAGAAACTCTACGACCTCGATTCGTCTATACAAGTTTTCGTTTGTAAAGGTGAAGAAAGTATCCATTGTAAATAGCTTTCTCGTGTAACGCTGAAAAGTACGTGCGAGCTAAAATGACTCTTGCTCAGTCTATTCCTGTAGCTACCATAACAGGGATATTAAGATACTTATCGAAACTTTTCAGTGAAGTTCAAAGTCAAATTCCGCATTCATAATCTAAGTGTATGCCAAATAATATCTTACAGGAAACTGTCAAATTTTGCGGATACTCTCACACGATACAAAATATCTCCTGCTTATTATTCCTGGTGTCCTGAATTCAGTTTTTTCCGACTTCTCTAGGGCAAAGTACGTATTCATCAAACTGTGGAGGGTCCATATAACTGGTACAGTGAGAAACGTAACACATAAACTTGAAAAACTTTATAATGATAAATAATACGTAATTGCAGGAATGGTTTAGTTTAATAGCTAACACCGTCAGCAAATAACACTTTCTAGAATTTCAGACTCAGTATTTTTGAAAGTCTGTCCATATATTCTATTCCAGAGACTGAAAAAATTCTTAGAGACAGTTCCATGGAAATCTGTGAGCCAATTGCAGTGTAACTGCGCAAAAAGAAGCACGACTCATTGTAGCCACTTCCGTGCTGCCGCATTATATTCCAAAACCGTGCTATGCAATCGGCAGAAACTGGAGCAGGTACATCAGTAAGTCAGTAACATTTGCTATTTATCAGGAGATTTTCTTTGTGAGCTTCACATTCTTAGTACCAGTTATCCCTAGATTGATATTTATGACTTAAGTATAACCAGATTTAGAAAAAAAAAAACGGTTGGAAGATTAGGTTTTAAGAGTCCGTCTCTGATGAGGTCATTACAAACGGCTCATAGCCTCGGATTGGAGAAGAGTGTGGAAGAAAATCTGTTGTGTCCCCGTGAAAGCAACCATTCCATTATTCAGCTTAATCGATCTACATGAACCGTGGAAAACTCTAATCCCAGGTAGTCGACCAGAGATTTAGCCACGCTCCCCCCGATTGTGAACCAGTGTGTTAACAATTGCGGCGGCTTTCCCAGTCAAATGACATTGTGCCATCTTTTACAAATAAAACATCTTATCGACAAATAAGCGGGTGTTGAGCGGAAATAAATATTAATGAGACTTAAATGAAATCCTAAACTACAACAAGAAATGAAACTGTTTCAATCAATTTGAGGCATGTTTGTATGATAATTCCATTTAAGTCTATAACCACAGATGAGAAATTTCATTTGGAATAGCATGTTACTAATTCACCTACTCCAGCATTAAGCGCCCGTCTACATCTTGAGATTACTAATTACTACTACAGTGTGTATGAATGGTTGCCTTCTGTTGTATATATCTTAAGGTATCGTTCCGTTTCACTCACAAAGAAGCAAAGGACGAATCATTCCTTCTACATTTCTCGGTGAGATGTCAGGAGTTAAGCCTTAACTTCACGCTCTCAAAAGAATCTATACGTACACTGCTGAAGAATCCTCGTAATTTCCGTCCAGAAAGGGAGTACTTGGAAAATTCTGAGAGTGTTTTCCGAAAGATCCACAGAGTTTTCCCTCGACTACTCGGCCGTTAAGATTATTTTTGTATATCTCTTACATTTTTATGCCATTTAGAAAAGTCTATGACCATTACAGCCGCTCTTTATTAAGTACGAAATATTTTCTTTTTTAGTCTGCCATGTTCGTACATAATTAAGAAACATTCCAACACTTGGCGCAGTAGAGTTCTGTAAGTGATCCCTTTTGTAGATAAACTACAATTTCCTAGTATCTTGCGAATAAACCGAAGCCTAAAATTTAACTTCCTTTACCGACAATGCGGTTCCGGTGATCGTGCCAATTTATATGTCAACATATTGTAGCCTGCGAGTATTTTCTTGATGCGAGTGACTGAAGTTGTAACCTAGTAAGAATATCAGATTTATACTTCCCGTGCGGACCATCTGTTTTAATTTTCTACATTGGGAACTAGTTAGTTACGAGCCTGCCCACTAGGATACTACTTTTTGAGATATAACTGGATACTGATACAATGCTTAACCGCATAAAACTTCTGCATAAATAATTGCAGCATTTCAGAAAAGTCTGAGATCATAGCTAATAATATCCACAAAGTCATTAGCCTATAACATGGACAATTGCCTATTACGGTCTCCTTGAACTCAGAAGATATCACTTTTATATCAAGAGATTAACAAAATTTTGTGAATTCTAAACCCAAACGTTGTCACAGAAGCTTGGTATGTAGTGTTAATAGCGCAGGTTGTGTTTTATACGACCATCTCTTCGAAATCCATTCTGATTTCCGTCGAAAAAGTAATTTTATTCATGAGACATTATGTTTCAGTTCTGAATATGTCTTATAACTCTTCAGAAAAAGAAATGAATAATGTAGGTTGGTAGCTGTGTGGATAAGCTATGCTGCCTTATTTGTAGATGGATATGACTTACACCATCTTCAGCCGCTAGGGATGGATCTCCTCTCGAGATGTCTTAGGGGCATTATGATCAATAGCCAAGCAAATCCTCTTCAGAAATTCATAATGGACATCCTAGGAAAAGCACCGGAGACTTTGAGTTCCTTTCATTTCATCAACTGCTGCTTTTTTTTAAGTGCCACAAATACGAACAAATACGCCATTTATTCTTACAGCTGTACTGCTATTGACGGATGGAAACATTCGTTGAGTTTGATACGCGAAGGAAGTTTTGGAAAGAGAAAACTATTTCGGCCTTCGTTTTATTATTTTCTTTTTCTACCTCGTCAGTAATTTTTCTCCTACTGATATTTTTATAATATGATCAGATTTTTTATGCTTTCGGAGGGAACCTACGATAATATATTACAGCAGTGTATGTTACAAGTTTACACAGGATCCCAGTATCCAAGAGCGTTTTTCTTAGTATATTCGGGTTCATGTTTTGGCTGGCAGCTATTGTGGAACACCCGTTCTTTCTTGAAAAGCTTCCTGACGTTATTTGTGTCCCAGGGAATCGGGTCACCATCGTCACTAATTATTCTGTTACGTACACACATTTACTGAGTTTGATAGAGTTTCCATTGGAACTTGAACCACAGTTCTTTATGTGTTCTTTATCTGAATGAAATGATTCTTGTTGCTCTCTGGTACACTTATGATCTATTCCGTATTAATCTTACTGAGTAAGTATACTTTTCTGTTGAACCATTTTTTCACTTTTGTGACCAATTTTGTAATCAGAAATTCATTGTCACTGATTTCGGTGTCCTTGTGAACATACTTAAAATTGAAGCGGATTAAGAGAGATGACACAAGTTCTGACTCAGGACTGATGGGAAGGGAAATCGGTCTTGCCGTGTAAATGGGACCATCCCAGCACTCGCCTTAAGCGATCTACCAAAATCACGGAAAACCTAAGTCTGGACTGCCACCCTCTCGAATACTTAGTGAGATTAAAGAGCTGGTTCTGCCTCACAAGAATGATATTTTCTGAATTCGTGTTCGCTATTTGTCAATAAACCGAATTTCTTCGAGATGGTTTATAATGTTCTAACACAGTATATTTTATAAAATCTTACTGCAAATCGGCGTTAGCACTTTGAGTCTCTATTCAGCGGATCACTCCTATTTTGTTTCTTTGATACTGGTGTGACTTTCACTACTTTTCATGAAAGAAACCTGACTGGTATACAGTCAAGACCGGAGGCCTTGCTTTTATTAAGTTATCTAAGCTGCTACACTACACCGAGGATATCTGCTTCTGAGTTACTTATAATGGCGGCTGTACTTAATTAGAATTCCGGAATGTTTGGTTCGTCTTATTTGGTGAAGAAATTTCGGGAAACTGTCATTCAAAGAGACTGGATCTGCATGTTGCTAGTTAGTGTAACGTATTTCCATGATGGTTTGATATAAAAACTCAGTGTTCTATGTTTTTTCGGCTATAGGTTTTGTAACAGTTTCGTAGGATGTATGTTTTTGTCCACCATTTAACAATTTTGATTTTTCCAAAACTGTTGTGTTTTGGTTAATATATCGGTCATCTATTAACGACTGCTTCGAGAACACACGTTCTAGTGGAATGAGATTGTCTCTGAGTCTTCAGTTACTTCTGTAGATGTGTTCGGAGGCCGATAAAATATTCCTAGCACAACATTAACGTATTATTAATACCTATTATTGTTCAAACAATTTCTTATGTAGATCCAGTATCTACCTCCATTCATAAAATATCATTATCTACAGTTTATTCACTACTACGAATACACGCTCTTCCATGCTTTGGAACAAGTGTTTTCAGTAAGCAGTTACGTCTGTCCCCAAGATACCACAGCTACGAAAATCTCTTTTTCTCCAACTCTCCGTAATGGATGTGACGCGAAACAGACATTTTTTTAAAATCCTTCTCCAGCTGACTATTGCTCTCTTAATATTCTCTCATACAGGAAGAGTTTTTGGGGGTTCATATGTTTTTGAGCTCTCTGATGCACCGTTTGTTTATCGACTCTGACCTTAGGCTTTCCTGGAGGTCATCATCACTACCTCAGGATGGTAACCATTCAGTTTAACGAAATCTGACAGCTGGACGAGTCCACTCTACCGAATATTTGAGAGTAGTTCAGGTTAAAAGGTCGTCTCACCTGGTTATAGGTACACGCACTGTAAGAAATACTTGAATAAGTACGTAACATTTATGCGCCTTAATCTAAAAACAAATTTTGGAATTCTTGAGTCAAACATGTTTCGCTTCTGACGTTGTGACATTAATGACAAAACGGAATTGACTTCGGGAGGGCAAAATTAGTGTCCTTCTGTTAACTTAGACAATGTTAATTTTTTTTGTTTTTTTTGCAAAATTACGACCTTCTACTTGAACACGTCGGTGTATAAAACATTCCCACGCTATGTCAATAATAGCATGTGGCACTATTCCATTTAGAAGGCTTATCGACCTCTTAGATAATGCTTTCGGTTACCTATACCTTATAAGAAGCTTAGCTTGCCTCATGACTGTTTCCTGTAATCATGTTTCACAGCAGAAGTTCATTCTGTAATGAGAAGTATTCCTTTTGGTTTAAGTAGTTTCTTCTTCAATGTCGCTTTAGAAATTCTGTAAGTCTGTCTTTACTTCAGCAACAGCTCAAACATACCTATGAATTTTATTATTTTTGCTACGGAAGTCTGAAACACAACCTACCTCTGACCATTACGTATACAACATTAATAATTCTTAATGTGTACTGAGAAGACCACATTAACATGAATTTGCTGTAAAGAAACATTGCATTTATTGTACTTCGTCGAAGAACGGAGACACCCAGGCTCCGTATTGACAAAAGGGCCCCGCCTACTCGTTACCACCGATTTTGTTCAAATTTATAGTGTATGCAGCGCTTAACCAGAAATGAAAGTGACAGAGGAGGGCGCTCCGGATGGCGAAGAGTTTATAAAAATCATAATTTTTTACGTCGGTCGGGCGAGTCACGAGCCATTGATGTTGGCGTAGTTGCCAGGCAGTTTCTGACGCTGCGGAAAGAGCAGGGAACGGTAATCTGTGGATAGTGGAATCTAGTCGTCCTGTGGAACATCTTTTATTTCCAGTTTTTACACTGCTTACAACGCAAAAGAAACCGAAATAATGGACAGTATATTATATCTGTTAATATTTTTACAAAAAGGCATGAAAAGAAAAGGTAAAGGGAAATATAGGAAGGTTAATACATTTCGAAGACAGCATTGTACTTAAAGCGTCTACGACGGCCCTGCCCAATAACTTTCCAAGAAAGGACTGTAATTAAAGCGTACAGGACTTCGTATTCCGTTAGTTTCATTTCGACCTTTGCGCAGTCCTAGGCAGCTGCTCTTGAACAATTGGCTCCCGGTGTAAGTAAAATCAGCTCTTTGAGGCGGAAAAGAAATTTCATCCCGAGAAGACAGTATTAAACCTCATAGGATTGTAGATCACTAGCTACCCTCGCAAATAATTGACGAAGTGATGGGTAACACATGATTTGCTGCCAAACTGTGCGGCGAGGGAGAGAAACTTTTATGAATCTAAAATAAGTTTGTTTTCCCCTGGTCACTTTGAAACAACCACCTAATTTTAAAAATGCGGTGTTTACATCTTGTGCAAAATTCCGAGTCAAGTACTGCTTCCAATGATTTTGTGATGAATATCACCTTGGCACGTATAAACCATCAACTGAAAATAATGAAAGTATCTAACTCCATATCCGAAATACTCGTGTACGCCTTACAATCCCTTCCTGGAAATTTATTCCCAATCCCAAATTTTCTTTGCCTTTGATTTTCATGCCTTTTATGAAAACACTAATAAAGACAATATATTGGCCTTTATTTTGGTTTATGTGCAGTGTAAGTAACGTAAAAATTGTAAACAAAAAATAAAAAAAGTTCCTGCACAGGAAATCAAACCCACGATTCATGAATTACCGTTCTGTACTCTTTCTGTAGCGCCAACCTGTGCCGGGTAACTGCACCAACATAAATATAGCATACCTCGTCCGACAAGCACCAAAAATGCTTTTTTTTCCAAACGCTTGGGCATTTGGAGTTATCAGATCGGTCACTTTCATTTCTGGCCCAGCCTAGCATATACCATAAATTTGGACGAAATCGGTGACGACAAGGAAGCGTGGTCCCCTTGTGAGCTCTCTAACGTGATTTCCTGCTTTACAGCGTTTTGCCTGAATATATCTATGGGATCTACACATTTCTCCGCTCTACTTATTACCTTTAATAAGGCTATGAAGTAGTAAAATTAACTAAAAGCTACTGAAACGTCTCGTACAGCTACGCCATAATGGAAGTTCATCTAATAATGAAACTGCACGAGTGCAACTTCGCCTGCAGATCCAAATTGCTGTTGATCCCAAAGAATATTTACCCGTCCTTTGTCTAGGGTCAGTGTTAGAAGGGTCTAGAGGATGTTAGAATAATTTTATAGTCTGAGGAAGGACTGCATATCTTTAATACCTATACGCTGGTGAGACTAGATGACATGAATGTATTTCACATTCTCCGAAGTTTTATTTTTAGAGTCAGCAGTGTCCACTCTCTGAAAGATATTTACTTACGTCGTCATGATTTACAAGTGTCACAACATTCATCTCGTCACTTTGTTTTGGTATTAGCTTTGTATAAGAGTAAAGTTGCTTATTCATAAATGGAGCTCTTCATCTGAGAGCGCTGTGGTATCTGAATGACAATTCAGATATTTGTTAATGTGCCAAGTCTTTTGTCACTACCAACCAACGAATATTATATTATAGACCGTTATGTCATTATCATAAAACTCGCACAACAATAAGTAATTTTTAGTGGATATGTAACATTCACTTCTTTTTACTTGGAAGTCCATTTGTGAGTCACCCAATGGAATGCTCCGATTTCACACACATATTGCTTGCTGCACAACATCACGATATAGATCATCATAGGCATATGTGGAATATACGAAAGACTGAGAGAATTATACCCAGCACAAATTCAAACACATATGTAGTTAGATTTTTTATTCGTTGTTTAACTACGGCATGTTGTAGTTATACTGATGACACGATAACTCTCAGTTACAAGATATTGAGTTCCAAATTTAAAAAAAGTGAAGGCGTATCATAAAAACTAGCGCAAGTTATAATACTGAAATCTTTTGCTGATGAATAGATTAATTCCTACAAATTTAACTTAGTGTACAGCTACTACCGTGTTGTCTCACTTTAGCGTAATTAGTAGTTAATAGACACTTTCTTCTGTTAAACTTTTTAATGGGTTAGAACACTGTAATGTAATCTGTCACAAAGGCAGATACATGATCCAAGAAAATGCATATCCCAAAGAAATATTTAGCACACTATATCAGAGGAAGTTTTCAAACAGAGCTTCAAATTCTGAATTTTATCTTTTATAATGGAGCAAGCTATATTTGTAAAGATTATTTGCAATATAAATGTAACAATGAAAAATTATTTATGTATATAATTGTCTTACTGTGTATTATAAGACTACTTTCTGCAGGAATGATTGTTTGTAATGTAAAACTGTAATATCTAGAAAAAAGAGGAAGGCAGAGATGAGTATTGGTGTGAGATTTGTAAAATAGTAATGATGTTTACCACTGTATATTATTCCAGTGCATGTTTCAGACTAAGTGTACTTAACAAGCTCGCAGCTGTTATGTTCCTGGCAGCTTGCACTTGAAACTCTGACAATAAATCTTATACTTAATTTCAACTAGCTCAAATGTTTCCTGTGTAAAACGTTATGTATTAAAAAAACTGCATATTTGTATGTGATGTGTTGTACATTTCGGAGATACACAATAAATGTGTTCGTTATTTCCATTTCCTTATTATACTTTTTACTGAAATCTCTCAAGAAGAATCTCTTGCCAATACTTACTAGGCTCACAGTGGAAAATCATAATGACGTCCTCATCGTCTTAAGGAGAAAATGATGCTATGCGCTGGTGTAAACAGCTGAATATGGATGTGAGATAGGTAAAATCTGGAATTCAGGTGTTGCACTGAAAACCTAGATTCTCCACTCACATATGTCTGTAAAGCAATATATTACACTATCCGGACTAGTTCCTAACAGTATTCATTGGCTTATCCAATGGTGATAAACATGAAAATCCAGACACACTGTTTTTCATTGTTGAATTTAATTACCTATTTGGTCATTTAACTTGTAACAGATTAAAATTTACATATATAGGACTATATGAAAAATTCATGACTGAATATGATAAGCAGGTCATGGGTTTCCAAGTTTTCAATTTGAGAAATTAAATTACACACATCAAAAAAAGATTTGCATCACCCCAGTTCCCAGAACTCGTGAAGATAGACGTTGTATATGCATGATGTATCACAGACACAGTCCCTTTGACTGTTCAGAGATGTCACTAAACCCGCCCAAAGATATAAACAACCACGCATGAGCAGCGCCTATTAGATTGAAGGGTTCGACAACCGATCAGTTTCACTCATTCCACCAGGAAGGAGGTACACCGCTCGTGTTGTATGTAGCTCAACCATGCCTAGACGGTCAATACCACGGTTCGATCGCATCCGCATTATTACTTTGTGCCAGGAAGGACTCTCAACAAGGGAAGTGTACAGGCGTATCGAAGTGTACCAAAGAGATGTTATTGGGACATGGAGGAGATACAGAGAGACAGGAACAGTCAATGACATTGGTCAGGCCACCCAAGGGCTACTACTGCAGTGCATGACCACTACCTACCGATTATGGCTCGGAGGAACCCTGACAACAACGCCAGCATGTTGAATAATCCTTTTCGTGCAGTCACAGGACTTCGTATTCCGACTCAAACTGTAATAGGCTGCATGATGAGCAAATTCACTCCCAACGTCCATGACGAGGTCCATCTTTGCAACCACGACACCAGGCAGCGCGGTACAGACAGGCCCAACAACATGTCGAATGGACCGCTCAGGATTGACGTAATTTTGTCTTCACCAATGAGTGTCGCATATGCCTTCAATCAGACAATCGTCAGAGATGTGTTTGGAGGCAACCTAGTCAATCTGAACGCCTTAGACACACTGTCCAGCGAGTACAGAAGGTGGAGGTTCCCTGCTGTTTCAGGGTGGCATTATGTGAGGCCGACGTACGCCACTGGTGGCCATGGAAGTCGCCGTAACGGCTGTATGATACGTGAATGCCATCTTCCGACCGATAGTGCAACCATATCGGTAGCATATTGGCGATGCATTCGTCTTTGCGAAGGACAATCCGCGCCCTCATCGCTCACGTCTTGTGAATGACTTCCTTCGGGATAACGACATCGCTCGACTTGAGTGGCCAGCATGTTCTCCATACATGAACCCTATTGAACATGCCTGGGATAGATTGAAAAGGGCTGTTTATGGACGACGTGACCCACCAACCACTCTGATGGATCTAAGCCGAATCGCCGTTGAGGAATGGAATAACCTGGACCAACATTGCCTTAATGAACTTGTGGATAGTATGCCACGATGAATACAGGCATGCATCAATGCAAGATAACGTGCTACTGGATATTAGAGGTACCGGTGTGTAGAGCAATCTGGACCACCACCTATGAAGATCTCGCTCTATGATGGTACAGCATGCAATGTGTTGTTTTCATGAGCAATATAAAGGACGGAAATGATGTTTATGTTGATCTCTATTCCAATTTTCTGTACAGGTTCCGGAACTCTCGGAACCGAAGAGATGCATAACTTTTTTTTGATTTGTGTATTTTAAATTCACTAGTAAATTATTAACCAATAATGTTGATTACGCTTATAAATTTCTGTGTTCGATGTGGAAAAATGTTACTCATAAAGAAATTTTCAAACATAATAGCTCGATGATGTTTCGAAATGGACGAAAGTGATTATAAGTTAAAAAAGTAAATTTCTACAAAGACGCTTGGCTTCATTAAAGAATAAATGCTCAAATGTGATTCATAATGACTTAACGTTCAAACCGTTCCTAGGATGTAGAATGATGAAATTATCATTTAAATGTTAAACTGTAATCGACTTATATTTTCTTTACTAATTCCCTTGTGTCCGCTATCATATTTTTCATGCTGGTAGTTTTTCTAACCAGTCTGTCAACGCCTGAGGTTTAAAACGCTAATAACTGTGGTTAAATGTAGCGAAAGATACATTTACCTCTGTTGTCCCTCGGCTGTGTATTATTTATCAGCGACTGCACGTAAAGGGGAAAAGGCTAAGTATTTTCCTCCTACAAGCCTGTTTGGGACATCAGGTACAGAATCTTCGAAGTAGATTTCGTCAAAACATAATCACATATTTTATTTAATACCCTTCATATGAAACTGAATTGCTATCGTTTTTACCACCAACAAGACGTTATCGAAAAGGTATCTGCTATAGACGATATCAATATGTAATAGACATTTCAGAAATCACTATAATATTTGCTTAATATGAAAAGCATCGATCTTTAGGGTAGCATTTGATAACTGCGACCATTCCTAATAACAAAGCGTGAACACCAAAGATTTGTGAGAAAACTGCGAATTTCCTTCAATTGTTAAAAAACCCTGTTGTATTTATGGGCCCAAAGAAATGAGTTACATCAGAAGGAGAATATTTTAGCCTCTCCATTATATAATTTTATGATATCCCTACATGTGCAAATACACTCCTGGAAATGGAAAAAAGAACACATTGACACCGGTGTGTCAGACCCACCATACTTGCTCCGGACACTGCGAGAGGGCTATACAAGCAATGATCACACGCACGGCACAGCGGACACACCAGGAACCGCGGTGTTGGCCGTCGAATGGCGCTAGCTGCGCAGCATTTGTGCACCGCCGCCGTCAGTGTCAGCCAGTTTGCCGTGGCATACGGAGCTCCATCGCAGTCTTTAACACTGGTAGCATGCCGCGACAGCGTGGACGTGAACCGTATGTGCAGTTGACGGACTTTGAGCGAGGGCGTATAGTGGGCATGCGGGAGGCCGGGTGGACGTACCGCCGAATTGCTCAACACGTGGGGCGTGAGGTCTCCACAGTACATCGATGTTGTCGCCAGTGGTCGGCGGAAGGTGCACGTGCCCGTCGACCTGGGACCGGACCGCAGCGACGCACGGATGCACGCCAAGACCGTAGGATCCTACGCAGTGCCGTAGGGGACCGCACCGCCACTTCCCAGCAAATTAGGGACACTGTTGCTCCTGGGGTATCGGCGAGGACCATTCGCAACCGTCTCCATGAAGCTGGGCTACGGTCCCGCACACAGTTAGGCCGTCTTCCGCTCACGCCCCAACATCGTGCAGCCCGCCTCCAGTGGTGTCGCGACAGGCGTCAATGGAGGGACGAATGGAGACGTGTCGTCTTCAGCGATGAGGGTCGCTTCTGCCTTGGTGCCAATGATGGTCGTATGCGTGTTTGGCGCCGTGCAGGTGAGCGCCACAATCAGGACTGCATACGACCGAGGCACACAGGGCCAACACCCGGCATCATGGTGTGGGGAGCGATCTCCTACACTGGCCGTACACCACTGGTGATCGTCGAGGGGACACTGAATAGTGCACGGTACATCCAAACCGTCATCGAACCCATCGTTCTACCATTCCTAGACCGGCAAGGGAACTTGCTGTTCCAACAGGACAATGCACGTCCGCATGTATCCCGTGCCACCCAACGTGCTCTAGAAGGTGTAAGTCAACTACCCTGGCCAGCAAGATCTCCGGATCTGTCCCCCATTGAGCATGTTTGGGACTGGATGAAGCGTCGTCTCACGCGGTCTGCACGTCCAGCACGAACGCTGGTCCAACTGAGGCGCCAGGTGGAAATGGCATGGCAAGCCGTTCCACAGGACTACATCCAGCATCTCTACGATCGTCTCCATGGGAGAATAGCAGCCTGCATTGCTGCGAAAGGTGGATATACACTGTACTAGTGCCGACATTGTGCATGCTCTGTTGCCTGTGTCTATGTGCCTGTGGTTCTGTCAGTGTGATCATGTGATGTATCTGACCCCAGCAATGTGTCAATAAAGTTTCCCCTTCCTGGGACAATGAATTCACGGTGTTCTTATTTCAATTTCCAGGAGTGTAGAACAGAATTACAGATGTCACAGCTGCAAGTAAATGTCAGTATACGAAATATGTTATGTAAGATCGAATGCAACCGAAAGATCACCGACGGATAATTGCATTATTGTCCTATTATACTTCGCTGTTGCAAGTAACTTCTGCATGGAAAATCGCCTGCTAACACTGTGTCACACGTGTGCTTATCATGTGCAGAAACAGTTATAAGTAAGTGCTAGAATCCACATAAAAACCTTATGGAAGAATCTGTAACTGCTTTCAAGCTACTACAATATCCGCATAAAGTATGAAGTTTGTGAGTCTGAAGCCAGTGTACAGAATGCTTTAGACACGCGTAAATCCTGAATGTAATTAAATCAACTTTTAGTATACTACTAACATACCTCAGAATGAACATTTAAATCTTCAGCAGTGTGTGCACTGTTGTGTAAAATTCCTGAGCAACATTACAGTGTCGGACTTCAAGTACCCATCACGCTGCTTTGCGCTTTCAGAATATTTCCCTGCTGATAAAATATGAGTGAGAAGAAATGCTACATCAGAATCAATTAGTCGATGCGACGACCAAAACTACTGACTCAAGTAGAATGTCATGCTATCCAATGCAGGCTGAAGAAACTGATTGATGAGAAGTTCTTTACCCTAGGAAGACTGAATAACCTTCGGGAAATTCAGAGTTGGAAATCTGAGAAAAACCGTTTTGAAAAGTATACCTGAGCAATATTATTTATTTATAAGAAGTTGCGTAATTACTTTGCATTAAATGAAACACAAATAAAAACAGTTAATCTGGGTACTAGTCTTTCCATTACCTGTGCCAAAACAATAAAGTTGCAGAATCCACCTCCGAAGTTTTTCTCCGTTATGGTTGATGTGTACTTCCATCAAGCCGCGGAAGAAGACACCTTTTTCTTGAGCTTTCAATGCTTCGCATTGTGATTAAACAACAGTCAAGCTATACTACACATCTTATATACAACTTGCACATATACAGACTAACTCAGGAGAAACTGTACCTCTGAGGAAAGATAGGAGTTGATTGAACCACCGTTAAAGAATCCTCAGTTTAGTTAACGTGGGGCTTCGCTACTAGAATGTGCAATTCGTTGGAGGTGAAAACGGGTATGCTCTGACGTGTAGGCAGTGGAATTGCTTCAGAAATAGCTAAAGCTGAATTCCATTCATAACAATACGTAAAGATAACTGATCTCGCTAACGTATTAATTATAAGTCACACTGTATCACATACATACGGTGGAGAGGTGTTGAAGTCAATAGTGTGCGAATTTTCTATAGGTCACAGATGAGATATACGAAGGTTGTTCATGTTATCACTAGGCAAAGTGAATTCGTCACCAGATAGTGTTAAAAAAACTGTTCAGCTATCAACGGTTACTCACAGACTATCACTGCTTACCTTCAAAAAGTTTTGAGTCCATAGTTACCTAAAATTAATTAGAGGTTTACATATACAAAGGTGTTAGTATCACTCTGGAAATATTGTGAATGTTTACTACACTCTCAATACTACACTCTCTACACTCAGCGAATCACTGTGAAAGGAGTGACAGAGGATTTACTTCGTATTCTGCGATGTATTAGGGTCTCTTCCCGTTTGATCACGAGAAGAATGGGAGAATTTACCTAATTTTATCGGCATAACCTCCACGGGCTAGATACGTTGGAGGCTGAAGAACATTCGCAATTCCTGCTGTGGCAGACAATTAGTGAAATTTTCTTAATAGCATCAATCGATCCACCCTATATTATTCTTTATGTGCCTGCCAGGTGAGATTCTTCAACATTTCTGTGCACTCTCTCGACAGTCAGGCAAGTCTGGGGACATTCGCAACTCCTCCCCTTCGTATACAACCTATGTTCTGGTATGGTTCCCTTACATATGAGATGTGTTCAAGTATAGGCCGTAAAAGTGTTCTGTGTGCATTAAGAGAAAGTTTCATGCTTCACAACAGGCTGATATTTTGTCGAGCTCTAACTGGATTTTTGCTGCAAGGAATTATCTCGCTGGTAAGTACAGCTCCTGCGAAAAGCTTGAATTTGCCACTCATACTATTCACTAAATCATTAATGTATTACATAAACAGTAACTGCAGAATTTCACTCTCCTAGGGCACAACTGGAATCACTTCAGCTGTCTGTATGTGACTTACCATCCAGGATAATGCGCTGCGTCTTGCTTGCATGAAAATTTTCGAGCCAGTCGCAAAACTTGTTATACGTCCCATTGACGTGGTATCGATATCGGTGTGGTACTGAAACAAAACCCTAGGAACAAATACTTTTCAAAATCGAATCAATCTGATGGGCTCTGTCCAAGGCAATGAGGCTCTCACGTGTGAAGAGTGTGCTTTGAGGCTGGCGATATTGATGCTTTCGTAACACAAGCTAACTTGCGTGGACACATTGGTTCAAGATGGGTTACAATGACTGAACTCCGAACATGTGCCAGTATTGTTTTACCTACATATATTTTGGGGCGGTGGGTGGATAATAATTACAGAAAATAAATTCATCGCCGTCTTTTACAAGAGCCCGAAAACTATATTTGCAGTGAGCAAGAAAGCGATGGAGAACATACTGACTATAATTCCCAGTCTTCAAGTCCACATTATTCTTGGGTTCACTGAAAGAAAATGTTCCTACTAGCTACTTACTCAGCAGGATCAGGAACTACGATTATAAATAAAAACTTTGAGTTCTAACTGATTAATATATTGAGTAAAAGTTCACAAGCACAAACGTAGAAATATTCCTGAAAACAATAATGTATCTGAAATAAACAGCAGTATGAGCATTTCAGAGGCGACCTCGGCGATAAGTTCCAATTAAGCGGTCTTTTAGCCCTGATTTCTAATCATCAAAGTTAACTGCATGCAAGAAAAGTGGAAAATAATCTCACCACTTGCCACACGGTTTTGTCAACACTATAGGCGGCACACAAATAGTTACTCAAGTGAAATCAAAGCCGTCCGGGATGGTGTACAGTCCTCGTCAGTACACTTCCTTTCGGAACCGAAAACATGCGTGTAGTAGCAGCCCAGCTGTGACGTCATCTGAGGCAGCACATAAAGTGGCTTTTGATGATGCGGACAGAGTGATAGCTCGGTGCAAAATGTGTCATACAGACTCTCCTACCGTATTTATACACACATCGAAAAAAGTTTTACATCACCTCGGTTCCGAGAGTTCCGGAACCTGAACAGAAAATTGGAATAGAGATCGACATAGCCATCATTTCTGCCCTTTATACTGCTCCTGAAAACAACACATTGCATGCTGTACCACTATAGAGCGAGATCTTTAGAGGTGGTGGTCCAGATTGCTGTACACACCGGTACCCCTAATACTCAGTAGTAATTCCTCTTGCATTGATGTATGCCTGTATTCGTCGTGGCATACTATCCACAAATTCATCATGGTACTGTTAGTCCAGATTGCCCCAATCCCTAACGGCGATTCGGGGTAGATCCCTCAGAGTGGTTGGTGGGTCACGTCGTCCATAAAGAGCCCTTTTCAATCTATCCCAGGCATGACCAATAGGGTTCATGTCTGGGGAACATGCTGGCCACTCTAGCTGAGCGATGTCATTATCTCGAAGGAAGTCAGTCACAAAATGTGCAAGATGTGAGCGCGAATTGTCGTCTATGAAGACGAATGCCTCATCAATATGCTACCGATATGGTTGCGCTATCGGTCGGAGAATGACATTCTCGTATCGTACAGCCGTTACGGCGGCTTCCATGACCACCAGCGGCGTACGTCGGCCCCACATAATGCCCAAAACAGCAGGGAATCTCCTCCTTTCTGCACTCGCTGGACAGTGTGTCTAAGGAGTTCAGCCTGACCGGGTTGCCTCCGAACACGTCTCCGACGATTGACTGCTTGAAGGCATATGCGACACTCATCGGTGAAGAGAACGTGATGCCAATCCTGAGCGGTCTATTCGGCATGTCGTTAAGCCCATCAGTACCGCGCTGCCTGGTGTCGTTGTTGCAAAGATGGACCTCGCCATGGACGTCGGGAGTGAATTTTCTCATCTTGCTGTCTACTGTGCACAGTTTGAGTCGGGATACGACGTCCTGTGGCTGCACGAAAAGAATTATTCAACATGTTGGCGTTGATTTCAGGTTTCCTCCGAGCCATAATCTGTAGGTAGTGGTCACCCACTGCAGTACTAGCCCTTCGGTGGCCTGAAATAGACATGTCATCGACTGTTCTTGTCTCTCTATATCTCGTCCATCCTAACAACATCGTTTTGGTTCACTCCGAGATGCCTGGACACTTCTCTTGTTGAGAGTCCTTCCTGGCACAAAGTAACAATGTTGGCGTGATCGAACCGCGGTATTGACCGTCTACGCGTGGTTGAGCTACAGACAATACGAGCCGTGCACCTCCTTCCTGGTGGAATGGCGGAACTGATCAGCTGTCGGACCCCCTCCGTCTAAAAAGCGCTGCTCATGCATGGTTGTTTACATCTTTGGGCGGGTTTAGTGACATCTCTGAACAGTCAAAGGGACTGTGTCTGTGATACAACATCCACATACAACGTCTATCTTCAGGAGTTCTGGGAACTGGGATGATCCAAAACTTTTTGTGATATCTGTATATGGGTGCAGCGGAAGGCCAAACGGAACGTCTGCTGTTAACCGCTTGATATTCAGGTGGCAGCATCTACATGGCCACTTTCTTAGACACGTATTATTTAATAACTATAATTATGAATCAATTTACAATCTTCGTAGTTTTTATATTATTAAGGTTAAGTTACCTTTAGTTACTGAAAGAGTTTCAGCTCGACTCCATTACAATTCTGAAGGCTAGAATTTTTATTACGGAACCGACAGTAAAACATCACCTCTGAACTACATCTTTAAGAGACCTTGTATTGGTTTTTCTTTACTCCTGAAACATGCTATAACTTTATTATGTAATCAAGGGCTATAATCATAATTTTCTAGCATTGATATAAATGGTACTTAATATACACTGAAGTGCCAAAGAAACTGGCATAGGTTGTTGTTGTTGTGGTCTTCAGTCCTGAGACCGGTTTGATGCAGCTCTCCATGCTACTTTATCCTGTGCAAGCTTCTTCATCTCCCAGTACCTACTGCAACCTACATCCTTCTGAATCTGCTAAGTGTATTCATCTCTTGGTCTCCCTCTACGATTTTTACGCTCCACGCTGCCCTCCAATGCTAAATTTGTGATCCCTTGATGCCTCAAAACATGTCCTACCAACCGATCCCTTCTTCTAGTCAAGTTGTGCCACAAACTTCTCTTCTCCCCAATCCTATTCAATACCTCCTCATTAGTTACGTGATCTACCCACCTTATCTTCAGCATTCTTCTGTAGCACCACATTTCGAAAGCTTCTATTCTCTTCTTGTCCAAACTATTTATCGTCCATGTTTCACTTCCATACATGGCTACACTCCATACAAATACTTTCAGAAACGACTTCCTGACACTTAAATATATACTCGATGTTAACAAATTTCTCTTCTTCAGAAACGATTTCCTTGCCATTGCCAGTCTACATTTTATATCCTCTCCACTTCGACCATCGTCAGTTATTTTACTCCCTAAATAGCAAAACTTCTTTACTACTTTAAGTGTCTCATTTCCTAATCTAATTCCCTCAGCATCACCCGATTTAATTTGACTACATTCCATTATCCTCGTTTTGCTTTTGTTGATGTTCATCTTATATCCTCCTTTCAAGACACTGTCCATTCCGTTCAACTGCTCTTCCAAGTCCTTTGCTGTCTCTGACAGAATTACAATGTCATCGGCGAACCTCAAAGTTTTTACTTCTTCTCCATGAATTTTAATACCTACTCCGAATTTTTCTTTTGCTTCCTTTACTGCTTGCTCAATATACAGATTGAATAACATCGGGGAGAGGCTACAACTCTGTCTCACTCCTTTCCCAACCACTGCTTCCCTTTCATGCCCCTCGACCCTTATAACTGCCATCCGGTTTCTGTACAAATTGTAAATAGCGTTTCGCTCCCTATATTTTACCCCTGCCACCTTCAGAATTTGAAAGAGAGTATTCCAGTTAACGTTGTCAAAAGCTTTCTCTAAGTCTACAAATGCTAGAAACGTAGGTTTGCCTTTTCTTAATCTTTCTTCTAAGATAAGTCGTAAGGTTAGTATTGCCTCACGTGTTACAACATTTCTACGGAATCCAAACTGATCTTCCCCGAGGTCCGCTTCTACCAGTTTTTCCATTCGTCTGTAAAGAATTCGCGTTAGTATTTTGCAGCTGTGACTTATTCACCTGACCAAAAGTCTTGTTCCTCCTGCCACCGAACTTCACTAATTCCCACTATATCTAACTTTAACCTATCCATTTCCCTTTTTAAATTTTCTAACCTACCTGCCCGATTAAGCGATCTGACATTCCACGCTCCGATCCGTAGAACGCCAGTTTTCTTTCTCCTGATAACGACGTCCTCTTGAGTAGTCTCCGCCCGGAGATCCGAATGGGGGACTATTTTACCTCCGGAATATTTTACCCAAGAGGACTCCATAGGTATGCGTATTCAAATATACAGGGTGTTACAAAAAGGTACGGCCAAACTTTCAGGAAACATTCCTCATACACGAATAAAGAAAAGATGTTATGTGGACATGTGTCCGGAAACGCTTAATTTCCATGTTAGAGCTCATTTTAGTTTCGTCTGTATGTACTGTACTTCCTCGATTCACCGCCAGTTGGCCCAATTGAAGGAAGGTAATGTTGACCTCGGTGCTTGTGTTGACATGCGACTCATTGCTATACGGTACTAGCATCAAGCACATCAGTACGTAACATCAACAGGTTAGTGTTCATCACGAACGTGGTTTTGAAGTCAGCGCAATGTTTACAAATGCGGAGCTGGCAGATGCCCATTGGATGTATGGATTTGCACGGGGCAATAGCCGTGGCGCGGTACGTTTGTATCGAGACAGATTTCCAGTACGAAGGTGTCCCGACAGGAAGACGTTCGCAGCAATTGATCGGAGTCTTAGGGAGCACGGAACATTCTAGCCCATGACTCGCGACTGGTGAAGACCTAGAACGACGAGGAAACCTGCAATGGATGAGCAATTCGTCGTGCAGTTGACGATAACCCTAATTTCAGCGTCAGAGAAGTTGCTGCTGTACAAGGTAACGTTGACCACGTAACTGTATGGAGAGTGCTACGGGAGAACCAGTTGTTTCCGTACCATGTACAGCGTGTGGAGGCACTATCAGCAGCTGATTGGCCTCCACGGGTACACTTCTGCGAATGGTTCATCCAACAATGTGTCAATCCTCATTTCAGTGCAAATGTTCTCTTTACGGATGAGGCTTCATTCCAACGTGATCAAATTGTAAATTTTCACAATCAACATGTGTGGGCTGACGAGAATCCACACGCAATTGCGCAATCACGTCATCAACACATATTTTTGTGTTTGCATTCCATGATTAATGTTATTTGAAGAGAAGTAATAAAATGAGCTCTAACATGGAAAGTAAGCGTTTCCGGACACATGTTCACATAACATATTTTCTTTCTTTGTGTGAGAGGAATGATTCCTGAAAGTTTGGCCGTACCTTTTTCTAACACCCTGTAGAGATCTGTAAACAGACAGAATACTGGCCGCCGATCGGCAACGTCTGTATAAGACAACAAATGTCTGGCGCAGTTCTTAGCTCGGTTACTGCTGTTACAAAGGCAGATTATCAAGATGTAAGTAAGTTTCAACGTGGTGTTAAAGTCGGCGCATAAGCGATGGGACACACCTTTCCGAGGTAGCGATGAAGTAGAAGTACGACCATTTCACTAATGTACCGTGAATATCAGGAATCCGGCAGCAAAAAGATCCTACAAGAACGGGACCACCGACGACTGAAAAGAATCGGTTAAGGTGACAGAAGTGCAACTCTTCCGCAAATTGCTGCAGATTTCAGTGCTGGGCCATCAACAAGTGTCAGCGCCAACCATTTAACGACACATCAACGGAATTGGCTTCCAGATCCGAAGGCCCACTCGTGTACTCTAGATGACTGCACCACACTTAGCTTTACGCTTCGCCTGGGCCTGCCAACACAGACATTGAACTGTTAATGACTGGAAACATGTTGCCGGGCCGGAGGAGTCTCGTTTCAATTTGTATCGATCGAATGGATGTGTACGGGTTTGGAGACTACCTCACGAATCCATGGACTCTGCGTGTCAGCAGAGGTGGTGGAGGCTCTGTGACGGTGTGGGGCGTGTGCAGTTGGAGTGAAATGTGACTCCTGATACGTCTAGATACGACTCCAAAATGTGATACGTACGTAAGCATTCTGTCTGATCAAGTCATCCATTCATGTCCATTGCATATTCCGACGGACTTTGGCAATTCCAGCAGGCCAATGCGGCACCCCACACGTCCAGAACTGCTACAGAGTGGCTCCCGGAACACTCTCTGAGTTTAAACACTTCCGCTGCTCACCTAACCCCCCCAGGCATAAACTTTATTGAGCATAACTGGGATTCTTTGTAACGTGGTGTTCAGAAGAGACCTCCACCCATTCGTACTCTTACAGATTTATGGACAGCCATGCAGTATTGATGGTTTCAATCCAGTCTAGCACTACCTTAGATATTAGTCGAGTGCATGCCACGTCGTGTTGCGGCACTTCTGCGTGCTCGCGGGACGCCTACGCGATATTAGGCAGGTGTAGCAGTTCTTTGGCTCTTCCGTATACTACAAATAAGGACCCTTTTGTTCCACATTTAGTTTTTAGTAAATTACTAGGAAAATTCTAGGGGTAGCTTAATGGGGTTATATAGGTAATGGTTTTCTGTCAAACGGAAGCTTCATACGAATTTTCATATTTCTGAGTCTAACAGTCAGCGCCTTCAATTTTTCGTAAAAACGCTGATTTTGTCTAAAATGTTGCTCCCATTGAGTTGAGACATGTAGCAGTTGATTGTGACATACATTTGCACATTTGCACATTCTGAACAATTTTTCGCTTTCTAGCTTTATCATTTAGCGCCACTTGCTTTTTTTTAAAAGAATGTATTTTGTGAAACATATTCTTCTAATCATTCTGAGATCCATCAATTTTAACATTAATATTTTGAAGCATATATTGTCAAACTTTGGAAAAGCTACTACAGTTTTTAATTTCATCCTTAGATTATTGCGCAATACTTTATATGCTTCGTGCAGACGAGTTATGATGACGTGGCCCTGGTAGCAGTGAACTGTGATAAGTCCCAACACATTTGCTCGCCTCTGTATCTCTCAAATGATACAGCATTTGCTTCGCTACATCACCCCCTACTTATTTTCGTAAAAACACTGATTTTTTAACAAAATGAAATATTAGAAACAAGTGATGTTACTACAGATGACCTCTCTTAAATGAAATTTATTTTTGGCAATTTTTTCCTTAATACTACACCCACAAAATTAACGTATATATACAGGGTGAGTCACCTAACATTACCGCTGGATGTATTTCGTAAACCACATCAAATACTGACGAATCGATTCCACAGACCGAACGTGAGGAGAGGGGCTAGTGTAATTGGTTAATACAAACCATAAAAAATGCACGGAAGTACGTTTTTTAACACAAACCTACGTTTTTTTAAATGGAACCCCGTTAGTTTTGTTAGCACATCTGAGCATATAAACAAATACGTAATCAGTGTCGTTTGTTGCATTGTAAAATGTTAATTACATCCGGAAATATTGTAACCTAAAGTTGACACTTGAGTACCACTCCTCCGCTGTTCGATCGTGAGTATCGGAGAGCAGTGAATTACGTAGGGATCCAAAGGGAACGGTGATGGACCTTAGGTACGGAAGAGACTGGAACAGCACATTACGTCCACATGCTAACACCTTTTTGTTGGTCTTTTTCACTGACGCACATGTACATTACCATGAGGGGTGAGGTACACGTACACACGTGGTTTCCGTTTTCAATTACGGAGTGGAATAGAGTGTGTCCCGACATGTCAGGCCAATAGATGTTCAATGTGGTGCTCATCATTTGCTGCACGCAATTACACAATTGCAATCTTTGGCGTAATGAATGTTGTACACGCCGCACTACATCTGGGGTTGTAGGCACATCACGATACACATTCTCCTTTAACGTACCCCACAGAAAGAAGTCCAGAGGTGTAAGATCAGGAGAACGGGCTGGCCAATTTATGCGTCCTCCACGTCCTATGAAACGCCCGTCAAACATCCTGTCAAGGGTCAGCCTAGTGTTAATTGCGGTACGTGCAGGTGCACCATCATGCTAATACGTCATACGTCGACGCGTTTCCAGTGGGACATTTTCGAGCAACTTTGGCAGATCATTCTGTAGAAACGCGATGTATGTTGCAGCTGTTTGGGCCCCTGCAATGAAGTGAGGACCAATGAGGTGGTCGCCAATGATTCCGCACCATACATTTACAGTCCACGGTCGCTGTCGCTCTACCTGTCTGAGCCAGCGAGCATTGTCCACGGACCAGTAATGCATGTTCCATAGATTCACTGCCCCGTGGTTTGTGAAACCCGCTTCACCGGTAAACAGGTAGAACTGCAACGCATTCTCTGTTAATGCCCATTGACAGAATTGCACTCGATGATTAAAGTCATCACCATGTAATTGCTGATGTAGCGACACATGAAACGGGTGAAAGCGGTGACGATGCAGTATGCGCATGACACTACTTTGACTCAGTCCACCGGCTCTCGCAATGTCCCGTGTACTCATGTGTGGGTTCATGGCAACAGTAGCTAACTGCACCCGCTTCTCCTGTGACGGGCCTGTTACGGACCCGTTTGCGTGCTACGACCATACCTTGCATACAGTTGGCGGTAGATGTTTTGCAATGTGCGTCACGTTAAATGCTCTCTGTCCGGGTACCGTTCTGCATACACCCTGCAGGCTTCAGCTGCATTTCGTCAACACTCGCCATAGATGAGTATTATCTCCACCTTTTCAGAGTTCAGAGTGACCATGGGGTCACAGTTCCTACAACACTACACTATCACAGACGTCTGGTAACACGGTGTACTACAGTTGGTCTGCGTGCGGAGACGAATGAAGAATAACAATAGCAGCAAGCGCTACATGCGAACACTGCGACAGCTAGACCAAACCACAACAGTGCACTATAGCCACACTCGTAAACACAGTCGTCATCGTAAACATGTCCCTGCAGATGCTGCTCGCCGACCGTGGCCAGTGTTTGTTACAACTCGCAACTGAACGTCGGAGGTTCCAAGCGCCAAATTTAGGTTACAATATCTCCGGATGTAACTAACAATTTACAATGCAACAAACGACACTGATTACGTATTTGTTTATATGTTCAGATGTGCTAACAAAAATAACGGGGTTCCATTTAATAAAACGTAGGTTTGAGTTAAAAAACATACTTCCGTGCATTTTTGTATGGATTGTATTAAACAATTACATTAGCCCCTCTCCTCACGTTCGGTCTGTGGAATCTGTTCGTCAGTATTTGATGTGATTTACGAAATATATCCAGCGGTAACGTTAGGTGACTCACCCTATATATATATATATATATATATATATATATATATATATATATATATATGGTGAGTCACCTAACCTTACCGCTGGATGTCTTTCGTAAACAATATACACTCCTGGAAATTGAAATAAGAACACCGTGAATTCATTGTCCCAGGAAGGAGAAACTTTATTGACACATTCCTGGGGTCAGATACATCACATGATCACACTGACAGAACCACAGGCACATAGACACAGGCAATAGAGCATGCACAATGTCGGCACTAGTACAGTGTATATCCACCTTTCACAGCAATGCAGGCTGCTATTCTCCCATGGAGACGATGGTAGAGATGCTGGATGTAGTCCTGAGGAACGGCTTGCCATGCCATTTCCACCTGGCGCCTCAGTTGGACCAGCGTTCGTGCTGGACGTGCAGACCGCGTGAGACGACGCTTCATCCAGTCCCAAACATGCTCAATGGGGGACACATCCGGAGATCTTGCTGGCCAGGGTAGTTGACTTACACCTTCTAGAGCACGTTGGGTGGCACGGGATACATGCGGACGTGCATTGTCCTGTTGGAACAGCAAGTTCCCTTGCCGGTCTAGGAATGGTAGAACGATGGGTTCGATGACGGTTTGGATGTACCGTGCACTATTCAGTGTCCCCTCGACGATCACCAGTGGTGTACGGCCAGTGTAGGAGATCGCTCCCCACACCATGATGCCGGGTGTTGGCCCTGTGTGCCTCGGTCGTATGCAGTCCTGATTGTGGCGCTCACCTGCACGGCGCCAAACACGCATACGACCATCATTGGCACGAAGGCAGAAGCGACTCTCATCGCTGAAGACGACACGTCTCCATTCGTCCCTCCATTCACGCCTGTCGCGACACCACTGGAGGCGGGCTGGACGATGTTGGGGCGTGAGCGGAAGACGGCCTAACGGTGTGCGGGACCGTAGCCCAGCTTCATGGAGACGGTTGCGAATGGTCCTCGCCGATACCCCAGGAGCAACAGTGTCCCTAATTTGCTGGGAAGTGGCGGTGCGGTCCCCTACGGCACTGCGTAGGATCCTACGGTCTTGGCGTGCATCCGTGCGTCGCTGCGGTCCGGTCCCAGGTCGACGGGCACGTGCACCTTCCGCCGACCACTGGCGACAACATCGATGTACTGTGGAGACCTCACGCCCCACGAGTTGAGCAATTCGGCGGTACGTCCACCCGGCCTCCCGCATGCCCACTATACGCCCTCGCTCAAAGTCCGTCAACTGCACATACGGTTCACGTCCACGCTGTCGCGGCATGCTACCAGTGTTAAAGACTGCGATGGAGCTCCGTATGCCACGGCAAACTGGCTGACACTGACGGCGGCGGTGCACAAATGCTGCGCAGCTAGCGCCATTCGACGGCCAACACCGCGGTTCCTGGTGTGTCCGCTGTGCCGTGCGTGTGATCATTGCTTGTACAGCCCTCTCGCAGTGTCCGGAGCAAGTATGGTGGGTCTGACACACCGGTGTCAATGTGTTCTTTTTTCCATTTCCAGGAGTATATATATATACACTCCTGGAAATTGAAATAAGAACACCGTGATTACATTGTCCCAGGAAGGGGAAACTTTATTGACACATTCCTGTGGTCAGATACATCACATGATCACACTGACAGAACCACAGGCACATAGACACAGGCAACAGAGCATGCACAATGTCGGCACTAGTACAGTGTATATCCCCCTTTCGCAGCAATGCAGGCTGCTATTCTCCCATGGAGACGATCGTAGAGATGCTGGATGTAGTCCTGTGGAACGGCTTGCCATGCCATTTCCACCTGGCGCCTCAGTTGGACCAGCGTTCGTGCCGGACGTGCAGACCGCGTGAGACGACGCTTCATCCAGTCCCAAACATGCTCAATGGGGGACACATCCGGAGATCTTGCTGGCCAGGGTAGTTGACTTACACCTTCTAGAGCACGTTGGGTGGCACGGGATACATGCGGACGTGCATTGTCCTGTTGGAACAGCAAGTTCCCTTGCCGGTCTAGGAATGGTAGAACGATGGGTTCGATGACGGTTTGGATGTACCGTGCACTATTCAGTGTCCCCTCGACGATCACCAGTGGTGTACGGCCAGTGTAGGAGATCGCTCCCCACACCATGATGCCGGGTGTTGGCCCTGTGTGCCTCGGTCGAATGCAGTCCTGATTGTGGCGCTCACCTGCACGGCGCCAAACACGCATACGACCATCATTGGCACCAAGGCAGAAGCGACTCTCATCGCTGAAGACGACACGTCTCCATTCGTCCCTCCATTCACGCCTGTCGCGACACCACTGGAGGCGGGCTGCACGATGTTAGGGCGTGAGCGGAAGACGGCCTAACTGTGTGCGGGACCGTAGCCCAGCTTCATGGAGACGGTTGCGAATGGTCCTCGCCGATACCCCAGGAGCAACAGTGTCCCTAATTTGCTGGGAAGTGGCGGTGCGGTCCCCTACGGCACTGCGTAGGATCCTACGGTCTTGGCGTGCATCCGTGCGTCGCTGCGGTCCGGTCCCAGGTCGACGGGCACGTGCACCTTCCGCCGACCACTGGCGACAACATCGATGTACTGTGGAGACCTCACGCCCCACGAGTTGAGCAATTCGGCGGTACGTCCACCCGGCCTCCCGCATGCCCACTATACGCCCTCGCTCAAAGTCCGTCAACTGCACATACGGTTCACGTCCACGCTGTCGCGGCATGCTACCAGTGTTAAAGACTGCGATGGAGCTCCGTATGCCACGGCAAACTGGCTGACACTGACGGCGGCGGTGCACAAATGCTGCGCAGCTAGCGCCATTCGACGGCCAACACCGCGGTTCCTGGTGTGTCCGCTGTGCCGTGCGTGTGATCATTGCTTGTACAGCCCTCTCGCAGTGTCCCGAGCAAGTATGGTGGGTCTGACACACCGGTGTCAATGTGTTCTTTTTTCCATTTCCAGGAGTATATATATATATATATATATATATATATATATATATATATATATATATATATATATATATATATATAATGGATTTTTACATAGAAACATGATACAAAATTATTTTCGTTTATTACAGAATTACTTTTTGTGATTTTGATTCATCAGTCTTTACCTGAAAGAGAAGCTCACAAAACGATTCACTTCTCAGTATTCACTTACTCAATTACAATCATAGTCACTTCTGTGAGCGTCCATAAGAAGCACTTTCACTAAAACATTTGAGGTCAAGGGGGGGGGAGGAAGTATTTTATGGCGTTTTCCAACATATTTTATTTACGCTCTTAAAGTCAACATAGGTTTTTCTTTAGTCACATTTTGGACTAGTTTCCAATCTACTTTATTACTTTAAATGTTGGCTTACTTAGAAAATTGACTAACATTTGTAAGTTCTATCTTCATGTGTCTCACAAATCGTATGGATTGATATGATTGTCATTTATTCGACAGTAGATATTTTGAATTGTCACACACATAATTAAAAAGCTGTTTTTATTATAACATACCAGTACTCTACAATCTGCATTTCTTAATAAATTCGTTTATCTGTGTTATTGTCTGTATTTATCCGGTAATTGACTATCTGCCTTCAGTAAGATTACACGTATCTAAAACATGACAATTACTCATCAATTTTTCACTATTGCACCATATATGTCAGCCTACTAACTTCATTACACCTATTTCTCTCTATTTACATCTTCCCCTTTATTTCGACGCTTCTGTCTCCTTTTTATCTGCATCAGCCTACTGACCTCATTATTTATATATATACTTTTGGTGTGATCCTCACACCACTTCCACACATCTCCTTTAATTAATATCGAAACGCTTTGGCTTGCTTCTAGTGGCACCATTTTATTACTCTCCCTTACGTTCGGACAACCTTACTCCCTACTCAAAATTCTTAGTTAGTTAGTTAGTTACTTTCATGTTCCATGGATCATTTTCCGCATTAAATCGTCATGATGTGGAATGAGTCATTTTAAATTCATATTGCAAATTAATTTGTACATCTATTTGCTCACTAAACATCACCATATAATTATTTTTGTTCCTTAAATGAAAACACAATACACAGATTGAGTTAGAAATTCCTACCCACCACCTTTTACACATGACAAACATAGAAATTCTTCTATGGAACAGAAGGAGTTGGCAGGGAGAAAGTTTTTCAATTTATTTTCAAATTTTACCTTTCTATTAGACATTTTGTATCACTGGGTCAGTGATAAAAAATTTTTGTTGCAGCATTGTGCACCCGTTTCTGCACTAAATACAACCTTAATGTTGAGTAATGAATGTTATTTTTTCTTCTAGTATTGTAATTCCGTAGCTCATTGTTCCTTTTGAACTGTAGTGGATTATTTACAACAAACTCTGAAAGACTATCGTTAATAAAGTAAGAGATCCTGGCAGGGGACGTTAAATGAAAGGCTTCTACTGATGTTTCTAATCTAGACTGTAATAATAAAATGGGAGGATCTGTTAATCAGAACTCAGGGAGACGCTGTGATCTAAATGACACTAGATTTATTCATTCTTAACATTACAAGACAACACAAATGACGAAAGAAACATTACAGAATCATTTTTGTATTTAACAAACGCTTTCACTAACACGGTGTCTATGGTGTACAAAGTGATCACCTGGTGATCGACACACGACACTAACCTGAACACTAATCGCTTTATCTGACTTCATACACGTGAATCCGGGTTATGGCGCAAAACTACACTACCACCAATTATCTATACTCTACTATTCAAAAAGAAAAATATGGTTCAAAAGAACAGGGTGCTGAGAAACATATATTAGAGCCCTACACCGCAGCAGTGACTTTGTCCTCCAGCTGGTCAAGGTGGCACATCACATTCAGTGATTGAAGTCGTGGACGGCGGCAATCTGTTATTAATGGCGCGTTCCCGAAAAATGTAAGTACTCGTCTCATGTTCGGTTAATTTGGAAGGCAGGTGCTTTCCTATGAGCTTCTGAAACCCCAGTGGTTTCCAGTGTGCCGATGGACCTGTCTGCTGTTCTACCAAACCAATTTGACTCCGTGCCACGACTGTGTGTGACGGAATATTTCAAATGTTTAGACAGCCGACTCAAGACAAATAAGTACACCCATACTTCACTCGTTGTGAGCATGATGATATAAGCAGTATCTCTGATGGTTCAGAAGGTCGCTGGCACAGTCTCTAAGTGTCACACTAGCAAAGGACCCAAGTCTCACCATTTAGGTACAGACCTGCAGTTCTTTACTAGCGAAGTGCCAGTACAAGAGTGGCTTCTTCCTTTCTGTTCGCTTCCTCCTCAGCTCGGCGCTGTAAAAAATTTGGAAACGAGCGGTTTCGAACGCAAAACGTGCATTCAGACGATGTGCTGTTTACCGCGTGACCACGGGCGTAAACGTAGTGTAACTCCTCGAACAGATAGTAAAACTTCTTCCAGAAACTTTCGCAGCCTACACTGCCGCCAGATTGTGCAGATTGGTGCAGATAGCCGGATTCACTACGGTCATTTTATTTGTCCTATGTCTCAATTAGTGTGTACTTTGAATCTGTGGCGCCCGGTGGTCGACCACGTTTTATTTCAAAGAGTGTACGTCACACAGTCGTACACCTCGTTACTACAATTCATGGTTTGCTTCGAGTTTGGTTGGTAAGATTCACTAAAACCTAGTAAGACTTCCAGAGTCCTATGGAGGTCCTGTAAAGTTCTATACGTAATTTTCGAGTCAGGTAGCTCCGCTATTGATTATGATCTACCACAGATTCCATGAGAAGAGATATGTGCCCCATGATTGGGAGGCAGCGCAAGTCACTCCCTTTAACAAACCGGTACTGGAACAGATCCAAATACTACCGTCTTATAACACATTGTGGCGAAACAAACGCAGCATCATTTTATAGATACAGAGGCGAACGAGTGTGCCGGGATTTACCTCACATTGTTACTATCACCACGTCATCATTTATTTCCCTTTCAAGCTTCATTCTTTCTTCTGTTCTATCATAGTAAGCAAGGAATATATGTCTTCATGTTGTACATAAGCTATCAGTTTGTAACGTTTCCCTAGTGAGTAAGAATGATTCCCGAAAATGGCTATACCTGAATGACGTCTCACAAGAAAATATGAGAAGTAATTTGCAGTAGTCATTCTAGATGTGAAAATAACAGTTGGTAAACACTGAGCACCACTGATAAAGAAATAACGGCTGATGTAAATAAATAATAAATGAGATCCACTAAAAGCGACTAGTAACTGTAAAATGCGGCATACTTGGTGTTAAGGGAAGTAACTGAAGCTGAAAATTTCTAAAATCTGAAACAATAAACTCTGCATAAATCACAGTTTGGTTTCAGAAGGGTTGTTCTACTGAGAATGCCATTTATATGTTCAAGCACAGGATATTACGAGCATTGAATAACAAAATAGCACCGGTAGGTATTTTCTGTGACCTATACAAGGCATTTAATTGTGTGGATCATAGTATACTCCTAGATATATTGAAGTTTTATGGGATTGATGGTATAGCCAACCACTGGATCATGTCCTATCTAACCAAAGAATGCAGAAAGTTGTACTTAGTAGTAACTCAATCAACAGAATCCAGGGACATAATTCTGACTGGGGAGAAATCACGTATGGGGTTCCCCAATGCTCAGTCTTAGGTCCACTGTTGTTTCTCATATATGCACAGTAAATGATCTGTCGCCTAATGTACAACAAATAAAATTAGTTCCTTTTGCAGGTGACAGCTATATAGTAATCACTTCCTGTATATGTACAGAAATGGAAGAAATGGTGAACAAAGTTCTCTGAAGTATTATTGACTGGTTATGTGCGAGTGGTCTCACCATGAATTTCACAAAGACACATCATATTCAGATTTGCAGCTCTAGGGGTACTGCACTGGTGGTAAGTGTAACACATGGTGATGAATACATAGTATGGAAACTTCAAAATTCTTAGCTGTCGATAGTGATGAGAATTAAAATTGGGGGAAAACACATTTTCGAACTCCTAAAACAACTTAGTTGAGCCACATTTGCACTTAGAATTTAGCAAGTTTTGAGGAGAAAGAAATCGGTAAGTTGACATATTTTGGTTATTTTCGTTCAGTACTGTCATATGAAATAATGTTCTGGGGCAACTATCTTTAAGAAAGAAGGTCTTCATTGCCCAAAAATCTGCTCGAAGAATAATATGTGGTGCTCACCTGCCATCATCTCTTGGACATGAGGAGTTGGACATTCTGACTACTGCTTCACAGTATATTTATTCCCACATGAAGATGAGAGATTGCAGGACACTCTCACTTCTGCTTTGGCGTTACGCCGCTTCATGTTCTTACGGAATATGATCTTTACTGCGATTTAACTTCATACATTATGATGAAATTGTGGGCAGTAGTTAATGGTCTTGTTTGCATGGACGAGCTGTAAGTCCTGAGTGAAATACATTTTTTTTTCACTTTCTGACACGCTAGTAATAAAAATTCTGTCCAATAACATTTTTGACAAAGATTTCTTGGAAAACTGCTGCTGAACACCGCACTCGCCAGGATTACCGGCAACCACTTGCTGGGTCTCGGCAGCGGCTGCAGCTGCAGCGCTGCGCTCCCTCGCCGTTTGTCGAAAGCGTCAGGTGCTAATCGCGTTGGGGAGTAGAAAATGCTTTACTGTTGTTTAGGAATGCTCCACAAAAAAATGGCTTGGATCTGAATATGCAAGACATGAGTATGGCTCAAATTTATTATATATTTAGTGATGTAATCTGATAAACTCATTACGATGATTAATGTTATTCTTAATGCTAAATAAGTCGTTTCTTTTCCTTTTAGTTTCGATTCTTAATGTAATTCTTTACGTCAATAATTAGTATGTTTTCGTCAAGTCACAGTGAGCAACCGTGGTGTAATGAGTTTTAATGTTGTGGTTTGAATTTTTACAGTAAATATATGCGACAAACTGTGTGAATACCTTGTAGTCCACGCGGTATAGCAACACACGCACACTGCACATTTGAGATCCACGTATTGATTCATGGAGAACTTTAAGCTGGTCGATAACGATTTTTAAGGTGTTCAGTTAGACTTAAACCAACAAAACTGCCCATTTTTGAAGGTACCCACAATATAAGGTAGTTTGCTAACGACCGAGTCAGCAAACGTCGATAGAGGTGCCTAACTCTTTGTACACCGATTTAGCACAGAGGACCTATATTCACTTCACAGCTATTTCCCTGAAATGTGGGTCCTCCGTGAAGAAAGGAACTCTAATTCTATAGTTGACAGTCGAGTCGAAGTTGTTCGGAGACGTTTGTATAGTGAAGAACTTTGTATTCATAAAGCAGACATCCATGACAAAAACACAGCTCATTTAGTCGGGCCTGTGAGAAGACTTTATGTGTAAAGCTTTCCTTCAGATTTTGTTAAAGAATTTCTTCTAGCAATTAACAGGTCTGTTACATAAAACGGAAACCAATGACCTAGAGTGTACCGGTTTGCATAGCAATTAGATCTAAGAACTCGCGCCGCCCTTGTATCAAAAGTGAAGTTGCCCTTTACCAAAACTACGGTTCGGTCATTTTGGTACAATATGTAAATGACGTAGGAAATGGCAGAATTACCGGTAGTGTTAGTAGCATTGGTAGGGAAACAAACATAAATACATCTGGAGACAGAAACTGGCAGTCAACGACTTCTCTTTGTTTTTTGCTTGTTTGTTTGATTGTACGTAATTAGAATCGGACATCGTTCAGTGTTAGTCCACTGTACATTTTACACACTCGCAAAATATACATTGCATTTCATAAGTAAAAAAAAATTAGTTGAGCGCTTAAATCCTGCGCTTTCATTTAACGAAAGAAATTACTTTTGATGCAAGTAAAGTTTACAGCCACAAACATAAAAAACCTTTTCTTGTACATTATAGAAAGTTCTTCATCATATTCAAGGCCAAGACATCATGTTATTATTGATATGTGCGAAAATGATTTATGAACAGCAAACCATGTTTTAAGTAAGCTCAACGACGTATTCAAAAGAAGTTTTCTTCTTTCTGTTTTGAGTTTTTTTAATTCTTGGCTTCTTTTAGGAAATTGGGTTTTCTAGCACTTTGTGAGAAATCTGTGTTATCTTTTTATTTGTATTACAACATAACTCTGTTTCCATTTACGAATCAACAACCTCCGAATAAAATCTGAATTAAATACCGACAATTTCAATCCCGCTATAAAAACTATTTTTTTGTAAGTAACAGATAGATAAGTAACTATGTAGACCAAAAATGTTCTGTAGGTTACACGGACCTTTATATATCTTCACTCACTTTCTAGATGGTTCATCGCTTCCTGTTTCTGGGAATGTAGTGAGACACTGAATGCATAGGCAAACAATACGATCGAATTGATATAACGGCCAATATGTAAGCAATACACCTAATGCACAGGTAACGCGGTTACGATCTTAACTGACCGAAGCTACTAGGAAAACTACCGTAGTTTATGACAGCCTATTGTGGTTGTATAACTGTAACCAAAAGTCATGTGTGGAGCCATTTAGCTAACGAGACACGGATGCAAACAGCTATCATTCATCATAACATTTGTCGCTGAGCCTCATAACGCAACGTTAATAGTAAGAACTGTTGTTACGCATCCTTGAAGTCCAAAAATTAAATTTCCTCTCAGTGTCTCATATTGCATGAGGATTATGCAGCATCAGTCATCGAAGTGGAAAGGGAATGGCAAGTGAATTTAGCGGAACAGTTCAGGAATACATGCGAAATAAGTGCATTGTCAGAGGGTTGACAAATAATTGCAACATGGTTGGCAATTCTTAGCTATGAGAGGGGCGGTATGTAGCCAAATGCTTGTCGTGCTCGTTTTATATGGCGTCTCAGAAGGGAATCGTTAGAAAACTTGTTATTTATGCAGCATTCTCTCCATATACTTCCTAAAGTAGGCTTTCAGTGAATCTGTATTTAAGACATTCAATTAGATTTAATCAAGAGTATCTCATTTTTGAAGCATTTAGGCGTTGTTAACGCTGGTGCGCGTAATTTCAGCGCAGGCATAGCAAAGCTAGTGAGATTAGCTTCCGCTCGTGAAGTAATACGCCATATGAAATATTGAGGTACATTCCAAGGGAAACGAATTCCAATGGGATGAAAAGTAATTGGAAATCGGCTTTCTCCCATATGTCGCGAAACAGTAAGGTATCTAACTCTGTGCACCTCGAAATCGACTAAATGCTGTCGTGTGCAACATACGAATATAATTTCCAGAAGTGTGTTGATGGCGATGGAAGCAAGGGGAAACGCTGTTAACTAAATATTCGAGGCCATACAGTAATCAATTCATTTCAGGTTCCAGAAGAGAAGAAACTGCGAATTATGTTCGTTAACACAGAAACGGAACTGCAACTTGGGACAATGTGGAATTCTGCGCCTTCGTATGTCTTTACCCTGAGATGTATACATAAACTGAATACTAACTAGACTGTTCCTTGCTTTCGTAATGTTTCCTCCTTTTCTAGTCCCTAAATAATTAAATGAATCCAAATCCATGACACTGATGGTTCATTCGTATCGTTTCTGAGACTTTGTGTGTTGGTGCTTTGGTACTCGTTAAGCAACTCTTATGTCTGTTCCCATGAAATACTGGATCGAGATTGCCAGGTGGCTTACGAATTGTATTCGAAATCGAATGTCACAAGCGACACACGCACTTGATTACCAGGAATTCCCATGTTAATTTACGTAGCTGTCTATGCAAAAGCAAGAAGGAACCCTAATTTATCCATTGGCATAACTCATTCGAACAATAGCGAAACAAAATTATCAAACAGAATCTTCCATTTACAATTGTAATACTGTCCAGCAGGTGAGAAATGGTAACCCACACTCGTGGTCACAAATTCGTAGCTATCTGAAACACAGGCAAAGTCGATACTATATATTCGATTGTTGAGTAATATTCTGAAACACGAATTCGACTGTTGGCACGGTGTTAAATAAACAGTAATTGTTGGAGAGTGGTGCCTGCGTCACCCGCCTCCCATTTCATCTTTTCTTATTGAGATTTTCCTGTTGCCCTGGAATCGAGACGCTGAGGTAAATGTGTGTCTTCCGCATGACGAAACATGCAACATTCGGTTCTTGCAGATTAACTTGTCATGTGCATCGATACCAAATAGTGATTGGTAAGCTCTTACGAATGTTACGAATGAACGAATAACGATATTAATAGTAGCAATAACAAACTAATGAAGAATGAAGTTTATTGTATTAATGAAGATGGTTGACGATTAAAAGTAAAACAATAGAAATAGGCTAATCATTCAGTTAGCGCATTCCAGAGGTTTCCTTAGCATGTCGTTACTGAATTCCGTTCTAGCTATTTTCAGAATAATGAGAAAGAAACTGAAGCAATACAAATGGCAGTCTAACGAGATCTGAACCAGCAAATACCCTTGCCCTAAATCAAGAGACGAGCATGGCGCCACAGAGAAAATATGACACTCCTCCGTTTAGTGCTCTGCCATTGTTCCGGTGGTAGTTAATGCAAACATTTCACAACATGAAAAATAAAAAAACTGAAATTTACGGATATAATGGCCTTCCTAGGGCTGAAAAATTGAATTTACGATCTCAGTACCATGCAAAAGCGATGACTATTCAGACTACTCCATTAGTATGGAAAGAGAATATTACGAGAATTTAGTTGGATCTCTTAGCACAAATAAAATAAAGTGACTGAACAAGTGCTAAGTGTAAAATATCGTCAGGAATATTCCAAAGTTTCAGTTGCACTAGAAATATGGAGAACTTTGTGGACAGCTCACAATGTCTACTCTACTATCCTCAGCCTACTCCAGCCAGCCCTCGTAAAGCTGCGCTACCAAATGCCACTCTAAAGGACAACTTGAAACCGACAGTAGATTACACCACTAAAAAATACGAATGAGATGCTCTCTTATTCTGTTTGGCTTGCAACGAAAACTTATTTTAACACAAATAAAAATGAGTGCATAACGACCTTGCCCAAGACGTCATCAAACAGTAAGATACTAACCAGCGGTGACTTTAAATGAACTGCAACCTGCGTCCGGTCTAGTGTCATTCACAACTAGAATATTAGAAATACTTCAAACGTGTAGATGTTACGGATAACAGATGGTTCAAATCGCTCTGAGCACTATGGGACTCAACTTCTGAGGTCATCAGTCCCCTAGAACTTAGAACGTCTTAAACCTAACTAACCTAAGGACGTCACACACATCCATGCCTGAGGCAGGACTCGAACCTGTGGCCGTAGCGCTCGCGTGGTTCCAGACTGTAGCGCCTAGAGCCGCTCGGCCACCCCGGCCGGCACGGATAACAGACTAATACATTGATGACACAGAGTAATAAATCGAACTGTAGATTTACAGGAGAAAATTGGACTAATGACTACTGAAGCAGAAACAAAACAGAGGAAATACGCAAATGTGCACTGTGCACTTTCATACGTTTTGCTCCTTCATATCCATGATAGGTAACGTATAGTAACAAGCTTGTTCAATGATTCCGTCTTGTTTGATACTGAGATGATGATCAAAATACTGATTCGTGTCACTGAGAGATCCTCCGAATCTGTTCACTTTCATACGTTTTGCTCCTTCATATCCATGATAGGTAACGTATAGTAACAAGCTTGTTCAATGATTCCGTCTTGTTTCATACTGAGATGATGATCAAAATACTGATTCGTGTCACTGAGAGATCCTCCGAATCTGTTCAGAGTTTTTTTTTTTTTTTGTTAGTGTTGTAACGTGGTACTCGCGAAGCAGACGACTATGGTTATTCTTGCGAGGCTGCGAGGAGACATGTGCCACAGAGTGTCACGGTTCGTCTCTTAACTGTGGTGGGTACAAGTTTAATTAACATAATAGTGAAAGGAACTGACAAGATATTGTTTTGGCAGAAAAATTGGAACAGAATTCGAAAGAAGCTACCATTTTAGAAAGTGAGCACATTACAACTATGCAGACAAGGAATTTCTACAGTGAACACTCCCTCATTGCCAAAATCGTAGCTGAGGTACAAGGGGCGTTCAATAAGTAATGCAACACATTTTTCTCAAAGAAGGTTTGTTTTATTCAGGATTCCAATACACCATATAATCCCTCACTCTTTTTGGCTACAAAACCCTATTTTTCGACATAATCTCGTTCCATGCTGGCACCACTCTACTTGCTGACGTCGGACCCAGCGTATTACTGAATCAATTACCTCCCCATCATCCACGTACCTCTTACCGTGGAGTACATCCTCCATTGTCAGTAAACTGTGGTTATTGTCATAGATTTCTGTATTGTGAATACCGAACTTTTTCAACTTACAAACGCCCCGAAGAACTTCGACTCGATCGTCAACCACAGGTTTGTTCGTCACGTAGGACCACTACGTAGGGGAAACAGTTATGAATATAGTTACTTTATGCCTAATCTGTATAATAGCAATCAGGCTTCCCTGTAGGCGTTAGCTGACACGAGTTTACCAAATTCCTTCCATTCTGAGTTGTTTCGAAATTGTGAAAATTTGTTGGCTTAAATCAAATTCAATATTTCTTATATCACTTTCGATCGGCCTCAAATGTGCAGTGGCCTGCGTTGCTACAGAGCATGAACTGCAAGGTATTCACAGAGTGTATCGCATACATTTACCATAAGAAATTAAATCGCGACATCAACCAACACCACTAGAACTCATTACACCACAGCATTTAAGTGTGTCTTGACGAAAACATACGAATTCGTAACGAAAAAATTGCATAAAGAATCGCTTCTACAGGGGAAAAGAAAGAGATATAAAGCACTAGGAATAACATTAAACAACATAATGTGATAGTCAGTATGGGTCGCAAACTATACAGTTAATTCTGAACCATACTCATGTTTTGCATATTAATGTTATGGGAATCATAAAGCATAACTGAATAATAATGTCGTAAATATTGCAAGATTATTACTTTCATCAAACGTGAAGTTCGAGAAACAAAATGTTCTCTCAAGCGGAAACGGAGAGATCTTACATATGCAAGGAGGAAACATAAACAAAGACAGTGTTATCTCGCCCTTCACATAGACACAAAGGTAGTCCACACTTCGAGTTACTTGTTCGACTGCCATAGTATGTGACACGGAAGGCGCGATACTGCTTACCGTGGAACTGTCTGTGAGCTGCTTACGACGCGAAGTGCCTTGCTCTTGTTCGGAAGTTCATACCGGTTGTGGCCTAGTCTGAAGGTTTTCTGGAACACCCGATAACTGCCTTGGAGGTGCAGAATCCACGTTAGTAGCCGAAATGATCCCGCTCTTCATTCTCTTATCTTCTGCCACTGTCGGGGTCATCACTTTTGGGGACTACAATACACAACAAAATACAAACATCGTAAATATTACACTGAGGCGACAAAAGTTATGGTACACCTTCTAGTGTCGTTCCGGGCCTTCTTTGGCTCGGCGTAGTGCAGCAGCTCGACGTGGCACATACTCAACAAGTCGCTGGAAATCTCATGCAGAAATATTGAGCCATGCAGCCCATTTCACTGAGCATAATTGCAAAAGAATTGGCAGTGCAGTATTTTTTGCATGAAAAGACCGATCAGTTACCTCCCATAAATGGTCGATGAGGCGATCTGGATGGTCAAAGCATTCACTCGAATTGCCCGCAATGTTCTACAAACAAATCTTGAACAATTGGGGCCCAGTGACATAGCGATTTGTCATCTTCAAAAATTATACCATTGTTTGGGAAGATGCCTGAAAATAGCCTCCAAGTAACCGAATATAACCATTTCAAGTCAATGATCGCTTCAGCTGAAGTAGAGGGCCCAGTTCATTCCATGTAAACACATCCACCACCATTATGGAGGCACCACCAGTTTGCAGAGTGCCTTGTTGACAACTTGGGTCCGTGGCTTCGTGGGATCTGCATCATGATTTTACCAACTGAAATCGGGATTCATCTAACCAGACCACCGTCTAGGGTCCAACCAAAGTGGTCACGGGCGCAGGAGAGGTGCTGCATGTGATATCGTGCTGTTACCAAAGGACTCGCGTCGATCGGCAGCTACCATTGCCCGTTAACGACAAATTTCGTCGCACTATCTTAACAGATACGTTCGCGTACGTCCCACATTGACTCCTGCGTTTATTACAGGTGGTACTGCTTGTCTGTCAGCACTGACAACTCTACGCAGCAGCGCGGTGTGGCCGCGTGGTTTGAGGCGTCCCCTCCGCCAGAGGTTCGAGTCCTCCTTCGGGCATGGGTGTGTGTTTTGCTCTTAGCATAAGTTAGTTTAAGTAGTGTGTAGGTCTAGGGACCGATGACCTCAGCAGTTTGGTCCCTTAGGAATTCACTTACACTCGAACATTTGAACTCTATGCAAACGCCGTTACTCTCAGTCGATAAGTGAAGACCGCCGGTCACTGCGTTGTCTGTGGCGAGAGGTAATGCCTGAAATTTAGTATACTCGGTATACTCTTTACACTGTCAATCTCGGAGTATTGAATTCCCTAACGATTCCTGAAATGGAATGTCCCATGCGTCTAGTTCCAACTACCATTACGCGTTTAAAGTGTGTTAATTCCCGTCGTGCGGCTGTAATCACGTCGGAAACCTTTTCACATGGATCACCTGAGTACAAATGACAGCTCCGCCAATTCACTGCCCTTTTGTACCTTGTGCATGCGATACTACCGCAATCTGTATCTGTGCTTACCGCTATCCAATGACTTCCGTCATCATACTGTATCATTTTATTACTTTAATCAAACGCGAAAGTCAAGGAAGAAAGTACTCTCTGAAGCGAAAACTGGGAGATATTACAAAAGGGAGGAGAACACCTAAACAGAGATGCTGTTAGCTAGTCCGTAACATAGCTACAAAGCTAGTCCACACTTCAAGTTACTTGTTCGAATGCTTGCTTCCCCACAGTATACTCGTCATGGAAAATCGGTTCGTTAGCTTCCGTTGCTATCGAGCGTGCAATGCTTTTTGTGGAGCGTTACTAGGCAATAGTGGAGCATTTTATACTCTCCAAGGTGATGGGCTGTAGCTGACGCTTTCGACAAAGGGTTACGGAGGCAGCGGACGGAATGCAGTGCTACCAGCATATCGCTGTTACTTGTGGCTTGCAGAGGCAGTCAGTTTCCGAAGTAATCTTTCTCCAAAATGTTATTGGACGGCACTGTTATTATGTGTGCGTCAGAAAGGGACGTAAATTACAGGTTTTCTACCAATTATACTCAGGACATCAGCTTTCAGACTTCCTCCAGGAAATGCTGCAGTGTGCAGTGTTGCCACATTGAGCAGGTAACCGTAATTAGAGGATCATTACTTTGGCCATGTTACCTGTCCCATGTCTCAGTCGGCAACGGACTTAGACTCTGCGGCGGCCGGCCGTCAGCCGGGTTTTATGTCGAAGAGTGTACGTCTAGTATATACACTGACCAGTCAAAACTAATGATCACTGCCCAACGCAACGTTGGATGCCACCTGGTCGGGTTGCGGGCACGTGACGCGGTAAGAAAATTATGTAAACGAGGCAGACACGGACGGGGGATCAACCTAGCAAAGATATCGGCTCCAAATGGGAAAATCCTTTGAGATAAACGACTTTGACAACGGACAGATGATTATGAAGCAGGGCCTGTGAACGCGTATCTCGAAAATGACGGAACTGTTCGAATGTTCACGTGCTATGTTTATGAACATCTACAGCAAGAGGTAGAAGGACAGTAAAGCTACCAGCAGGTAGTTGGACGTCCACGACTCTTCACAGAACGTGGGGTTTAGAGGCTTTTCTGCTCCGAAAAGGAGGATAGATGGTGATCTGTAGCATCTCTGCCGAAAAAGCACAATGCTGGTGCATGCACAAGTATTTCGGAGCACACCTTTCGTAGTACATTGTTGATCAAGGAGCTCCGCAACAGACCACCCTTACGTGTTCACCTGTTGACCCCATGACATCGTCAGTTACGAATGCCGTAGATACTGGACCTCGGGGGTTCAACCGTCGATCAATGGAAACTTATTGATTCTTCGGATGAATCACATTTTTGCTGCAGGAGGTAGCTGGTCGTCTCCTCAAACGCCGTCATCGAGGTGAACGGTGGCTCGAAAGGTGCAGCGCGCCACGGACACAGACTGGTGGAAGCACTATTATGCAGTGGAAGACACTCTCCTGCTCTTGCATGGGACCTGTAGTAGTAATCGACGACACGCTGACAGCTGGGAACCAGCTGCATCCCTCCATGGTTAATGTCTTCCCCGACGGCGATATCACATTCAGTAGTATAACTGTCCATGTCTTGGAGCCAGAACCATGCTACAGTGGTTTGAGGGGCGTTATGGTGAAGTCACGTTGATGTCTGAGCGACCAAATTTGCCTGATGTAAATCCTATGGAACCCATTTCGGTCGCTATCGGGTGCAATCACCGAGTGCACAAATCAGAGGCCCATTATTTGCGCGAGTTACATGACCTCTGGTTCAAATGGCTCTGAGCACTATTGGACTTAACTTCTGAGGTCATCAGTCCCCTATAACTTAGAACTACTTAAACCTAACTAACCTAAGGACATCACACACATCCATGTCCGAGGCATGATTCGAACCTGCGACCGGTTCCAGACTGTAGCGCCTAGAACCGCTCGGCCACTCCGGCCGGCCATGACCTCTAGGTTGACATCTAATGCCACATACCTCCACAAACCTACCAACAAACTGTCGGATTCCTGATATGCAGAATCAGTGATGTATTTCGTTCCAAAGGCCAAACGATCTATTAGGCAGGTGGTCATATTTGCCTCATCAGAGCAAGTTAAAGAATTGCTATGCTTTAGCCCTCTAGGATGTAAGTAGAGAAATCAGACCCATCATTTAAATACTGGTTGGAAAATAGCGCCAATTAATATGACTTATAGAGGGAAAAAAAATGCACACCGGATTAGTAACTCATAACGTACGAACAACACTAACTACATAGTGAGAATCTGTGGAAGCCAGATAACACTGTTAGCTGAAACGCATTTCACACTGTTCCCATTAAAATGACAACATCATGAAGGAATCATGCAACAAACGATAAATTAACATGAAATGTACTAGCCGGCGGCGGTGGCCAAGCGGTTCTAGGCTCTCCAGTCCGGAACCGCGCGACTGCTACGGTCGCAGGTTCGAATTCTGCCTCGGGCATGGATATGTGTGATGTCCTTAGGTCAGTTAGGTTTAAGTAGTTCTAAGTTCTAGGGGACTGATGACCGCAGCTGTTAAGTCCCATAGTGCTCAGAGCCATTTGAACCATGAAATGTACTACAGTGGTGAACCCAGCAACAACGCTGGACGCAGGAGTCACAACACGTCATATTTTCAGACGCGTTCCGGTTCCGCATACAGTAAACAATGGAAATAATTGGAGTGTGGAAGTTCAGAGGAGGAAGAATGTTAGTAGATTGCATTTTTTCATTGCAAGGTCCAGCACCTGGCTTGAAAGTGTGGGGGTACATTGGGTACACAGCACGACCACATCCAATTCGCCTTACCGGTAATTTGTTCAACAGTTGTTACATTGCTGACATGTTAAGGCTGGTGGCTGTGCCGTTCCTTTGAGACCTCTGTGACTTTATTGTTGAGCAGTATAACACAAGACCTATGTTGCCCGTGATGTGCGGACCTATCAAGTAAATACGGTGTTCAACTGCTGCACTAGCCTACACTTTCGGCAAACCTCTTACTCACTGAAAAATATTGCTCATAGGTTGCCTATAGACTAACGCGCCACAGTGTGCCAACCACTACAGTTGGTGAACTCTGGCGTGGGATAATGTACCCGTATCTGTTATGTTAGCTTCGTTCGACTCAGTGCCCAACTGGGTTTCAACTATTATTCCTCCCAGGGCTGGTTTGTGAGTGTCTTACACAGAGAGAAATGCATGGCGTAGGTGACAACAGATTGAACTATTGCATAGGCCAACAATGCCCACACTTTCAGTACTTTCCTCACCTGATAAGACCACACCCAAGTTCCTTCTTCATCCTCTTTCAATCTGTCCTTCTTTTCCAACTGTAACGCGTTGCTAATTAATTTGCTTCACGTTAAAAATTTAACCGGAGTGAAAACAAGACTCTAGAAATAACACAGTGGATTTTTGTACGATTTTTCATAGCCAAATTAAGAGTGGTAAATGGGCATATGAGGTATCAAACTACCAGCGTGTGGTCAAATATAGAAAACGTTTATTCCTTAAAAATAATCTAGGCACTAGAGAGACAATTAGTGATTACAAGGAAAATTTTTGTCCGAATTTTCATAGACAAACAAAGACCAGGAAATGGACGAAAGAGGACCAGACTGACGAGTGTGAGGGATAGTTTTGCTAGAAAAGGTTTAACTGGTTGAAAATAACCAAGGCAATAAAGAGACACTTCTATGTGATTGGAAATTAAAATTTGTGCCTAAATTTTCCCAGCCAAACGAAGACTGGGATATGGATGAATGAGGCACGAAATTGACCAATGTGAACAGAATGAGATTTTCACTCTGCAGCGGAGTGTGCGCTGATATGAAACTTACTGGCAGATTAAAACTGTGTGCCCGACCGAGACTCGAACTCGGAAGTAAAGCTGTGAGTACCGGGCGTGAGTCGTGCTTCGGTAGCTCAGTTGGACGCAGTCTGCTTTAGGCGGTGGTGCGGCACGGACCAACTGTCCCGGCCGCGGGCGCGCGTGGACGAGGAAGTGTTTACACCACCGGTACTCGCGTGTGTTGTTGTCTGACTCGATCGCCATGGCACACAATTTTCGAAAGACTACGCTCCAATTTACGTTCGACAACGAATTTGCCAGACCCAAAGCTTTCGAAATAGAGCGTTTCTTGAGGGAAGAAGTTCGTTTACCTGCTGCAGACATAATTGGAATACACCTGTCCATTGTAAGCAGTACAATGTACGTAAAGATGACCGCTGAAGCTGCGTGTGAAAGAACTCTCTCCGCTGCTCAAAGAGGATTTAAATTTCGACACTCTGATGGCCATATCAGCGATGTAACAGTAACTCCTTCAGGATTGGGTGTGAGGGTCATTCGGATCTTTGAATTGCCGTTTGAGGTGCCAGAATCGATGGTTACTGAATCGCTGCGACCATATGGAACGGTACTTAGTCATACGCCTGAACGCTGGGCAAGTTTTAGTACCTATCCTGTGCTAAACGGAGTGCGACAGGTGCGGATCGTCCTTACTAAACATATCCCGTCTTATTTATACATTGGCGGATGTCGAGCTATTGTGATCTACGATGGCCAGCCACGCACCTGTTCTGGCTGTGGTGGAGAAGGACATATCCGCTCGGAGTGCATACAACGCCGCGTCGTGCAACTGCCACATGGAGAAGCGTCACAGCGAGAAGTTCCCACGCAACTGCCGATGACGTACGTGTCGGTGGCCCGCCGGGAGGTGTTGCCAAGTTCGGAGCGTGACAAGGACGTGTTTATGCACGAGCAGACCGAGTTACGGGAGCATGGAAGTGACTCGGAGAATGTCCATACACCCACGTCACGTCAGTCGAGGGAGGAACATTCCGAAAACTCACATGTAGCACGCGGCGTGGAAGTAGAGGTCGAGACAGTGGCGCTGGCAACGGACCAACGAACGATCGACGACCACAGTGAGGCAGCAGAGGGCAGGGCACGCAAACAGCGATCGCCGAAGCGTCGCAAAAAGCGTCGCCATAGTTCCGGTGACAAGTCCCCCCCTAGCCCAGGGGACACGGAAGGTATCCTAGCCGAAGAACTGTCTGACACAGAACACGTGCCTTTAGAGGACGCTGACAGGATTCCGTCAGATGGTGACCGGATGTCTTGCCTTTCAGATGGTCACTCTTCATTGACACCGACTGACCCAGCGCTGCCGACGAAGGAGTCAGGGACACCAATGTCCCGGCAGCCACGTCGAAATACATCAGAGGACGTTTCTCGTATGGATGACCACTGCGACTGGGCGGAACCAGTCGAAGACATACAGGAATTGCCACCCCCAAATGATGACCACTCACCTGCAGGATGCACATCACGGAACGACAACAAAGGAGGGCAGCCCGTTGGCGGGCACCCCTCTGAGCACGAATAGTGTACTACAGCCTTTGGAGTTCTCAATGACATGACACGAGCATGACAACGACAACGAACCAAGCATATAAGGTGGGCACCGTGAACATTAACACCGCACGTTCGCTAGCAAAGATGCAACTTCTCCGGGACATGATTTACGCCACAGACGTTGATATTCTGCTGATGCAGGAAACCTGCAATGCTGCTTTTCCCGACGTGCACGGATACAACACTTACCTAGCGCCGACTCCAGGTGGAGGACGTGGCACAGCGATACTAGTCCGGGAAGGGATTCCGATGTGTGACTTCGATTACCTTCCTTCGACTCGGGGTTTGGCTATGACCGTGAACGGCATTCGTATCGTCAATATCTATGCACCCTGCGGATCTGACAATCGACAGGCACGTGCACGATTCTACTCGGAGGAGATTGCCCCCCTATTCCGTGGGAGGTATGACCACATCTTGGTAGGGGGGGATTTTAACTGTGTACTCACACCGAAGGATCAAACTCCTAATTTCAGCTCCTGCCACGCATTGAACACGATCTGCCGGGACATGGCACTTATGGACACGTGGGAAAAGATCCATGGGCAGCGAGAGGGTTACACATATTTTACTAGCCACTCGGCGAGCAGGCTGGATCGGATTTATGTTTCTGACTGATTAAGAGATCACGTGTTGGCTGCTGAACGTTGGCCCACAGCTTTTACGGATCACCTTGCATATTTATGCACGTTAACCCTCCCACAGCAGCGGGTCTGGCGGAGTCGTAGTTCCTGGAAACTTAATTCATCCTTATTGGTGGATCTCGAATGTCGCCAGCGGATCGAAGAAACATGGCAGACTTGCACTCGCCGTCTGCCGCTGCACGGTACGGTTCTTTCGTGGTGGCTGCAGTGTGCAAAACCGGCGATACGAAGAACTCTCATAACGTATGGCAAGGAAAAAGCGAAATGGCTCCGAGATACAGTTGATTATTACTACATGGTGCTCCGCGACCAGTCCTCCAGGGCCCCATAGCCCGAGCGTCAAGCGGAAGTCCATCGCATTCAGGCCTGCATTTTATCGATCACGAGACGTCGACTGGAGGGACTTTCGATCCGTGCTTGGACAACGTCGATGGAGAACGTATTGGCATGCACCATGTGTCCAAGGGACATGCGCGTAATCGCCGATCCCTAATCACAGTGCTCCATGATGACGATGGTCGGCCCTTGACATCACAACAGGACATTGCTGCTGAGTTTCTGGAGCATTACCGCCTCCTTTTCACTGGGACGCCGACGGACAATCTGACAGGAGAAGAAATTTTGCGACAGATGCAAACGGAGGTGGATGGTCCGGATGCTGAGGCGCTATTGGAACCCCTAACGGACGACGACATCCAGGGCGCACTCGCGAAGGGTGCGGTGCATAAATCCCCTGGGCCAGATGGGTTGACACTCGAATTTTATCGCGCATTTGCGGATTTAATGATGTTCCAGTTGGTATTGATGTATAATGAGTTACTGAGCCCTGACACGGACGTTCCGTCGCAGTTCATGGCGGGACTGCTCATACCAATACCGAAATCGACAGCGAGTGACAGCGTCCATCAATTTAGACCTCTCATGATGCTCAAAACTGACTATAAGATCTTTGCGCGAATGTTGGCGGCAAGGCTCAAGACTGTAATATCCAAGACAATACCACCAGACCAGGCTTGTCTAGGGGTTCGGAGCAACATACATTCTATCCTCGGCGAATACCGTGACGTAATTTCCCTGACGGAAGCTTGTCGCATGCGAGCGGCGTTCGTATCGGTGGATTTTGATCGTGCCTTTGACAGGATCAACCATGATTTTCTTGACTCGACCATGCGACGCATGGCGATACCACAGGATTTTATTACAGTCCTCATGCGCCTTCTTCGCGGGGCTTCTTCGACGGTGAGAGTCAATGGCAGGGAGGTAGGATCGATTCCTGTTTGCAGCTCAGTTAGGCAAGAATGTCCCTTGTCGATGATACTGTTTACAATAGCGCTCGAACCATTGATGCAGACTCTTAGACGGACTCTAACAGGCGTCCGACTCCGTGCGAGCTCCTTCACGTGTCGTGCATATGCCGACGACTTGATGATACTCGTCCGGTCGGAGAACGAAGTAAGTCAGGTGGTTACCCTTCTTACTACGTACGGAGTAGCTGCGGGAAGCAGAGTCAACATGAATAAAACCAAGATCATGCACATCGGTCGAGGGCTGGACGCTCTGCACAGTCCGTTTACGACGGTGGACATCTTGCGATGCTTAGGTGTATTGTTCACCCGATCGCTACGGCATTCAGCGGCGGCGAGCTATCGACGTCTCCTCCAGAACGTCCGACTGCAAATACGCAACAATTCACTCCGAACGCACGACCTGCTCCAAAGGGTGGACTACACTAATGTTCACCTGGCCTCGCGACTGCCGCACCTGGCACAGGTACTGCCAATGCCACATGGTATTGCCGACAGATTAATGGCGGCCTTTGGATACTATGTCAGCCAAGGAATGTTGTTTAAGATCAAATACGAGACTTTAACTCTCCTACACCATTCTGGAGGCCTTAACCTCACGGATGTGCGGAACAAGGCTCTAGCTCTATACCTGCGAGCGACGCTACCCACTTGGAACCAACGGCAACACGCCATCACGTCGGCCACCCTGGATGTGCTTCTTCCGACGTCCTTTGTACCACCGGTGGCGGTCGGCACAATCGCGCCCTCTTTTTCTCACGTCGCGCGATTTCTTGTTGATTTTAGTTATGTACAGTTACAGATACCTTCTACAAGGATCCCCACTACCCGTGAGATACATTGGCCTGCCCGTTCTCCTGATCTTACACCTCTGGACTTCTTTCTGTGGGGTACGTTAAAGCAGAATGTGAACCGTGATGTGCCTACTACCCCAGAGGATATGAAACAACGTATTGTGGCAGCCTGCGGCGACATTACACCAGATGTACTGCGGCGTGTACGAAATTCATTACGCCAGAGATTGCAATTGTGTGCAGCAAATGATGGCCACCACATTGAACATCTATTGGCCTGACATGTCGGGACACACTCTGTTCCACTCCGTAATTGAAAACGGAAACCACGTGTGTACGTGTACCTCACCCCTCATGGTAATGTACATGTGCGTCAGTGAAAAAGACCAATAAAAAGGTGTTAGCATGTGGACGTAATGTGCTGTTCCAGTCTCTTCTGTACCTAAGGTCCATCACCGTTCCCTTTGGATCCCTACGTAATTCGGTGCCCTCCGATACACACGATCGAACAGCGGAGGAGTGGTACTCAAGCGTCAACTTTAGGTTACAATATCTCCGGATGTAATTAACATTTTACAATGCAACAAATGGCAATGATTACGTGTTTGTTTATGTGTTCAGATGTGCTAACAAAACTAACGGGGTTCCATTTAAAAAACGTAGGTTTGTGTTAAAAAACATACTTCCGTGCATTTTTTTATGGTTTGTATTAACCAATTACAGTAGCCCCTCTCCTCACGTTCGGTCTGTGGAATCGATTCGTCAGTATTTGATGTGGTTTACGAAATATATCCAGCGGTAATGTTAGGTGACTCACCCTGTAGATCACACCTTGCAATCTTGAACAAACAGTGTGTAGTAGGGATTGTCAGGTATTGTGCTAGCAAGCAAATTTATTTTCAGTGAACTGCGTTGGTAATTTCAATCAGTTATTTACTTCCGGGTAGAGCAGTAACTTACTTTAGTGGGTATTCCAAGTCAAACATTGCACTTCATATCACGCAACGTTCATGAAGTACTTCGGTTCTCAGTTTTCCTTACATAGCTTGTCATTTAATTAGATTAATTTTCTTTATTTAAAATTTTGCAGTTTAAGAAGTTCAAAGTTTTATTTCACGACACTGCTCACATGCGAAACACAGGGCCATCCTAGACTGAGTTTCGCTCAGCAATTGAATACGATAACTGCAGTAAGCGTTACAAGAGGAGAAAGTTTTGAAATCAATATGTTCAGTTTTCTCACGTATAGATATTTTTTTCTTATAGAAAGCTTACAGTGGAACAGTGATATCCACTGGAAGTCACCGTGTGGTACCAGCAGGACAACGCTGTATCATTTCAACAACGTGTTGCTGTTGCTGCACAGTTAGTTGAACTACATGTTCAGCAGAAAAATGATGATTTGGAAGAATAACTGTTTCCTACAGTGTGCCGAATACTCTAATAAACACCCAACAGTCTGGAATTCGATGTGTCGTAAAGTGCCGACGATACTCGTTGACAGCAGCGAGAGTACTACCGTAGCAACAGCCGTAAACATATCCCACATCTCCAAATTCTTTATTAATGTAGCTATGCGGCATTTTAGCCAGAGCATGTACAAACACAGTTAATCGTTTTTTTTTTTTTTTTACACATTCTCATACTTTTGCTCTGCTTCGCTCACAACACACCATGGACAACTGCGAGTTCAGCGAGCGAGTTTAACGGCACAAGGATATCCTGAAGCAAGGAGGTTAAAAGTTTGACTGGTAAGAGTTTCACGTGCACGCCACTAGCCCAAAGAAAATGCACATTAATTAGGTTCTGTCTCGAAAACCATTCAGAATACAGCATATGTTCATATGAAGTTTTTTGCTTCAGATGACCATTCATCAAGGGGCACCACGTAGTATATTTTAAGCTTCCTGAACTTAACGTGCTAATACACAAAAAATTGATAAAATACGGAAAAATTTTTGTGAAATTATTTGTCAAAGTTAAGAAAAAATCGATTAGTGAAGTATTTACTGCACCTTTGAAAGATCCTCGAAATCACGTACGGCGGATATCTTCTAGTACTCTTTCAAATTGAACTTTTAATTCCCAATTAGGAACTCATTTGCTGCACACGATTTTGAACATCACTCTAAGGCACGTCAAATATTTATGCAATGTATTTTATTCCTTCTTTTAAACAAAACATTTCACAAAATATTTAAACGTTTTTGTTTCAGGATATTTTTCCTTAAAATTTCTATCGACAATTGCGATATGCATTTAATAATTAGATGTAATTACAGGTATTTTTCAATGTTAAATCATATCATGTTATGCTAAGCAGCTACACAACCACCAGAAGAAACAGAATAAGGTTATTATTAATAACTAGTGCTTACAATTTCAACATCTGTCACCTGTAATCCAATAAGAATCGTATTTTCAAGTAGCTACTGAGAGTTGTTTACAACTGTACTAAGCATTATCTTCTAGGTTTGTAATTTAATTTATGCGTGTCCAGTGTGAAACTTATAGAATAAATGTTGCTTAGTGTATCAGTGTCATCTGAGTCCGCATATCTTCGTATATGGTCTGGTCTACCAATGCCACATGCGTACTTACTTGTTGGACGTTTCTTTATCCTGTATAAATATTCATGGTCTGCCACGCAGTGAATCATGCCTCAAGATAAGTTTACACGGCTCACAAGCATCCTTTTCTTCTTGCTTGGAAATATGCCACATACCCTGCGACCTGTTGTGATAGAGTCGTGATAGATTCTAATCTATTGTAAAAGTAACTTGAAGTCCATGGTACCCAGCTTTGCCAATCTGGCATAACTTTGGTAGCTTACTGCCGTACCTGAGAGGTATATGTGTGAAAGTTATGTTTAGTTGCTGATGAATCTTTCGGGCAGTATAGCGTTGATCGAAGAAACTTTTCAGTTCCTCACGTTTCGTCCAGAGCTACGCTAGACATCTTCGGAAGTGCTCCCGGCGATGCTGAGTGTTGCCGATAGACGAGTCGGACGTCGGAGAGCGACATAAATACTGTGTTAGGTGAGCGTGATCGAGTTTACACGTCATCAGCAAAGATAAAACTTAACGATAGATTGTCGCCTGTCAAGGTTAAATAATTATTTATCGATTCTGCAGAGCCACTGTCCACAAATCAATGAAATTCATTGCTTCTTCTTTTCTGTTAGTATTAACACTAAGCTTATATATATATATATATCGATTGCTTCTCTATATAAGCCGGCCGGAGTGGCCGTGCGGTTCTAGGCGCTACAGCCTGGAGCCGCGCTGCCGCTACGGTCGCAGGTTCGAATCCTGCCTCGGGCATGGATGTGTGTGATGTCCTTAGGCTAGTTAGGTTTAAGTAGTTCTAAGTTCTAGGGGACTGATGACCTCAGAAGTTAAGTCCCATAGTGCTCAGAGCCATTTGAACCATTTTTTTCCCTCTATATAGTCGTGGATAATAGTTTGTGAAAGTGGATAAAATATCCGGAAAACGTCACTTTATTGTTTCCAGCCGGAAGAGCATGGTCTGCTACAGCTGATTTTTCTGTGTTCTGTGGTCGGCATAGACGTTTACGTTCTTTCAGTCTTGCATTGACGTTTCTCTTGGCAGTTACATTGTACACCTTTCCTCTGATATACTCTAACTGCTGAAGTAAGAGGGCGTTTGTCCTTTACAGATCAGAATGCTTTATATAGAAAAGTTCAGTCAGCTCTAGAAAATGCAAATAATGGTTCTAATGGCTCTGAGCACTATGGGACTTAACATCTGAGGTCATCAATCCCCTAGAACTTAGAACTACTCAAACCTAACTAACCTAAGGACATGAGACACATCTATGCTGAGGCAGGATTCGAATCAGCGACCGTAGCGGTCTCACGGTTCCAGACTGAAGCGCCTAGAACCGCTCGGCCACAGCGGCCGGCAAAATGCAAATAAGAAACCACGTTGATGTATCGGTTCGTCAATGATACATTCGTGGTTTGGTCACTTGATAAACAAACTCTTGAAGGTTCCTTTTGTTAATTATGTGGTATAAATCCAAAAATCCAATTTACCATGGAGATGGAAACAGATAACGCCATCCCCATCTTCGATGTTTTAGTTATGAGACGAGCTGCTGGAAAGTTGAAACATTAGGTTTTCCGGAATGTCACACATATGGATAGATATGTGTATAAGATCTCCAACCATAATCCGCAACAAAAGAGAGGGCCCATTATAAGTCTTGTTGACAGAGCCTAAAGAATTTGCACGCTGGAACACCTGGACCGCTAATTAAAACATCTGACGCAGCATTTCCAGAAGAATGGCCGTTCAAGCAAAGAAGTAAATAGGGTTCTGCTACAGAATAACAGTAGGAAAAAAGACAAGAGTAAAACATAGCAATGGAAGAACGCTGTTTCTCTCCCATTGATCAAACAATGGAAGAACGCGGTTTCTCTCCCACTGATCAACTAATTGATCAAGTCGGTAGAATTTCATAGAAACCTGATACCATGGCGGTTTTTAGACCAACTAAGAAAACATCTCAAGCACTCTAATATGTAAAGAAGAAATGATTTCCTCTGTAAGCAAATGTAGTATATACGATTCCGTGTACTTGTCGAAAGGTCTACATTGAAAGTACCAAGAGAAGAGTGAATACAAGACTGAAATACCATAAAAGTCGCCTCTGACCAGGAAAAGCCGGCCGTTGTGGCCGAGCGGTTCTAGGCGCTTCAGTCCGGAACCACGCTGGTGCTACGGTCGCAGGTTCGAATCCTGCCTCTGGCATGGATGTGTGTGCTGTCCTTAGGTTAGTTAGGTTTAAGTAGTTCTAAGTCTAGGGGACTGATGACCTCAGATGTTAAGTCCCATAGTGCTCAGAGCCATTTGAACCAGGGAAAACAGAAAAATCAGCTGTAGCTCTTCACTCAGGAAATCGTGATATGAAATTTTCCGAAACCAAAATTTTTGTATACTATGTCAAACTGTTGTCCACGATTATATAGAGAAGCCATCGAAATGGTTAAGCATAGTGATAATTTTAACAAAAAAAAAGCCATGAAATTCATTGACATATGGCAAGTGGCTCTGCAAAATCGACAGATAAGTTTTATTCTTTACAGGCAGCAATCGACCACGCCCACTTAACACATTATTTATGTCACTCTCCGACGTTCAATTCGTCAGTCGGCAAGACTTAGCGTCGTCAGGAGCACCTCCGTAGATGTCCAGTACAGCTCTGGACGAAACGTCAGCAACCGTAATTTATTCTTCGACCACGGCCTTACAGTCCAGAAGGCAGTTTAGCAGCTACGACATCCGGTCGTGTAAGTCTTCGTTGTATGATAAAAGTTACGCTTCCCATCCAAGTGTATGGCCAAATACTTACTTATCTCACCGCAACACACCAGACCTTCCCAAGTCCTCAGAATGGGATTCTGCGAACGGGAGAGGCTGCCTTTTAGCATTTTGTGCAGCAGGCAGGTAGTCTCATTTGTGCCATGTTAGATTTAATATCTGCTCATCACTCTTGCATCTGAGCAAGTACGTTACCACTTTTCCTTCCAGCCTACTATTGAGTCCTCTACCACGACAATCAGTGTGTCATTGCCATAGGCTGTTATTCCTGACAGAGTTGTCAATAATGGCTCAAAGTTAAGGTTCCAGGAAATTGGCCCAACTATAAATCGCTGTGTATTCGCCCCACTACTTTACTGGACGATTTGTCCCACTCCACAGTGAGCCATTCACAGTAATCTAGGAAGCTGTGGTACTATGATTCTTTCGGGTGGGCAAATATTGAGGGCTCCTACAGGCTGTTAAATGTGCCCGCAGTGTCAGCCGTGATACCTGTGATATACTTGATGCTACTGTTGTCCACAATGCTGAGAGCACAGTTAGTGGCGTCGACTATGGATCTGGCCCTTCAGAGGCCGAATGGCTCTGGTTGAGGTCGTGTACCTTCCTGTGGGACTGTAGCTTGCGGCATGACAAGTACATTGTAGATCTTAGGAACCGTAGAATCCATATTCCCAGACTAAAGTAGATTTTCCGTGTCTTAGTGATCCATTCAAGAAGTTTGTGAAAAATGAAAGAATTTTATTCCTTGCTGCTTTCAGCGTTTCATTATGAATTTGTACAGGATTGGGAACTTTTACATTCTTTATCTGAGCGACAGCAGCTGTTAATTCCTCTTGTGCAAGTGATAGAACGACACTTGGGCTTTCTTATGTGGCATACATTTTTACTCGTGCCTCAGTTTGAAGATCGTTACGATTTTTACTGTTATTTTCTGGAAGAAGCGACTTCAGTAGGTACTGAGTTGAATCTCTTCAACCTGAAGCAATAGACCCATCCCGTTTACACAATGTAGCTAGCACAGGTGATCGTTTTAACTTCTCTGATACTATTCCGTAGAAAGTAACCCATAATCTGTTACTAGTTCCTTTGATCGTATTGTTCCTCATACATTTTCTTTTTCGTATCGATGAGAGCCTTTCTTTCAGTTTTCACTGACCTATACAACAATAGTTCTAGCCTCTCTCACATCGTGTCCTAAATCTCTTAGATAAATTATGCGCAGATATCGCACACGTTTTCTCAGATTTGTACGTTTTTACCTCCAGGGTGTACCACGATGCCTAGCAGTTTTCTGTACTGGTAAGTCAACGTTTTGTGCGTTTTGTAATGCAGTTGTGAGTGTCTGTGTTGTGTCTAGACAAGACAGCCTAGACACAATGAGAGGAAGCCGAAAGGCACGCGCTTAAACTCACGCAGGCTGGCGTGAGGTCTGAAACAGGATACGTAATGAATGCTATAAAGAAAAGTACGTAGCTTCTGGAATACTTAACTTTAATCCACATTTGTAGAACATCGCTCTTGATGATACATTAATAGAATCTCAATATCAATTGAATACGGCGCGTTGCTAGGTCGTAGCAATTGTAGCTGAAGGCTATGCTAACTATCGTCTCGGCAAATGAGAGCGTATTTGTCAGTGAACCATTCCTTGCAAAGTCGGCTGTACAACTGGGGCGAGTGCCAGGACGTCTCTCTACTATTACTGACAGTGGCGACACGCGGGTCCGACGTATACTACCGGACCGCGGCCGAATTAAATGCTACCACCTAGCAAGTGTGGTGTCTGGCGGTGACACCACAGTCTGTGCCATGTTGTCTACGCTGTGTACGCTGTGATAGCATCGATAAGGGTACAGAGAGAGAGAGAGAGAATCGTCACAATCCTAGTAATCCACCGATTGCATGATGTAGTCGTACCATTCGTCCAACTCGTATGTCTACATATATACCTGCTAATCACTGTAAAGCTAATTATTCGTTGTACTATTAATGATAGTAATGAGAGGAGAAACTGCCTTTAGCTTTCTTCCCGCGTCTTCTTACAGATCTCCGTGTCCCCATGTGAACAATACGTGGGAAACAGATGTTCATAAAGCACTGGAAATTCTTCTTGACACGTTGGTAGCGCAGAATCTGAGATCAGATAATTTCCAATGTCATTCAGCTCAGACTTTCAATTTATTTGTTTACCATGATACTAGCACACTCATGACTATCTGTAACCTCAACTAATACTGACCCCTATATACAGTAGAAGTACTCAAGAATGACAGTACAATTTTTCTGTAAGCTTCTTTCTCCTTAGACGAACAGACAGCAGATTTCTCGAAAAGCATCACTGATGAAAGTATGATTCTTTCTTTCTCTGTTTACGACTATACTCTGTAAATAACTCTACTGTACATTTCAGACAGTCCACTATATTTTACTGTATGTGGTTTTCTCCATGACCCCCTCACGAGTTGAGCGTTGAATGAGTAGACGGTTATATGCGTTTCCGCGAGGTTTTGCTGGTTTAATCAAGTAACCAAAGCTTCTACGGGAGTATTGTGAACGAGGGCGTGCTGAAAAGTAAGGCCTCCGAATTTGTTATTCACTTCTCAAGATGTGTAGAGGTATTACATGTCTTGCATACTAGCCGGCCGAGGTGGCCATGCGGTTCTAGGCACTTCAGTCCGGAACCGCGTGACTGCTACGGTCGCAGGTTCGAATCCTGCATCGGGCATGGATGTGTGTGATGTCCTTAGGTTAGTTAGGTTTAAGTAGTTCTAAGTTCTAGGGGACTAATGACCTCAGATGTTGAGTCCCATAGTGCTCAGAGCCATTTGAACCATTTGTCTTGCATACTACTCGGTTAGCTTTCCTGTTTCACTGACTTAAAGTTGCAGCTCTCTGCTAGCGGGTACTGAATTGTTGCTTGCAACATATCTGCGTGTAACGTAACTCGGTGGGTGAGAAACAGCGCGCTTTAATCCCATTTCGAATTCGAATAGTTCGTTCACACATGGAGCCCTCTGTTTCAGCATGACAACGCCAGATGCCACCCGAGAGCTGCGACATCCGCAACAACTCAACGCCTTGAGTTCATAGCCATCGATCATCCTCCATAAATTCCCGCCATGGATCCCCTCCAATTTTCATCCGTTTCCAAAATTTAAAGATCACCTTCGAGGACTTCACTTTGATAGTGACGCTATCAACAAACTGGTCTCTTGTTGGGAGAAATGTATTCATTGCCGGGCTGACGATGTTGAAAAATAAATATGTAGACATGAAGAATAAAAATGTAGAATGTTAGTAGCTATGGTAAAAATCTGGAGATTATTCGTAGATTCCATCCCGTAAATTGGTTCCTTGAAATTTTAAATAGGCTTACGCGAGATATTAATTGTGTCCTTTCATACGGCTGCCAACTCACAAAGCGTCATGGAGACGCTCAGCCAATTCTAGTGGCACACGCTCCAAAAGAGGCGTTCTGCATCACAGTACGGTTTGTTAAAGTTCCTAGAGCTTACGTTCCTGCCGGCCGGTGTGGCCGAGCGGTTCTAGGGGCTTCAGTCTGGAACCGCACGACCGCTACGGTCGCAGGTTCGAATCCTGCCTCAGCATGGATGTGTGTGATGTCCTTAGGTTAGTTAGGTTTAAGTAATTGTAAGTTCTAGGGGACTGATGACCTCAGATGCTAGTCCCATAGTTCTCAGAATCATCTGAACCATTTGAACCTTACGTTCCTAGAAGAGTCAAATAATATATTGCTTCTTCCTGGTATGTATACCTCGCGGAAAGACCATGAAGGTAAAGTTAGAGAAATTCGAGCTCACCCAGAGGCTCTGCAACAACTGTTCTTCCCACGAGCCATTCGCGACTGGAAAAGGAACAGGGTGAAGTGACAATGGTGCACACACTGCACTCCGTTACATACCGAAAGATGGCTTGCGGAGTATATAAACCGATATGCCAAAACATTATGACCACTGCCCACCGTCCGGTTGGATGTCTCCTGGTGGCGTTGCAGGAACGTGACGCGGAGCATAGACGAATAGGAGATCACTGTAACGACGATACGGGTAGCAAACGAGGAACTCTACTGAAGTAAGCGCCTTTGACAAAGGACAGATTGTTGTTCTCCGGAGCCTGTAAACGATAATATCGAAAACGGCGCTGCTGGTCATATATTCACGTGCTACTGTCGTGAGCGTCTACGGAAAGAGGTAGAAGGACAGTGGAACTACCATATGGCTCTAAATGGTTGAACGTCCACAAGTCTTCACAGAACATGGCGTTCGTAGGCTCGTCTTTTCTGTAAAGTAGGATAGATGGCGATCTGTGGCAGCTCTGCCGAAAGAATACAACACTGGTGCGCGCACATGTGTTTCGGAGCACACCATTTAGCTGTCATTGTCGAATATTGGGCTCCGCTGCAGACCACCACTTAGTGTTCATATGTTGACCCAACGACATCTTCAGTTACGATCGCAGTGGACACGTGATCAGCGGCGCTGGACCGTGGGTTAATGGAAACTTGTCACCTGGGCGGATGAAACACGTTTCTTGGTACACCATGCCGATGGTTGTCTCCAGAAGCTCCGTCATCCAGGCGAACGACGCCTCGAAAAGTGTAAAGCACCACGTATGCAGGCCGCTGGGAGCAATATTATGCTATGAGAGACATTTCCTGCGCTTGCACGAAATCTATGGTAATAATCGAAGACAAGCTGGCGTCTGCGGGCTACCTGTATCCCTTAATGCTTGATGTCTTTCGCGACTGTGAGGTCACCTTCAGCAGGATAATTGTCCGCGTCTCAGAGTTAGAACCGAGCTACAATAGTTTGAGGACCGTTATAGTTAACTCACTTTGATGTCTTGGCCACAAAATTCGCCTGATGTGAATCCGATGATACCAGTCTAGGTCGCTATCAGGCGCCATCTCCGCGTACACAAATGAGCGACCAGTTATTTACGGACTTGTGCGTAGACATTTGGTGCCACATACGTTCACAAATCTAACAAAGAACTGTCGATTCGATGTTACGCAGAAACGGTGATGGTGTTACAAAGGTGGCCCAACAAGCTATTAAGCAGGCGGTCGTAATGTTTTGGCTAATCAGAGTATGTAACGCCGTTTCAGATTTAAAGAACGTCTGTCCCACATACTGCGCATTCAAACAAAGCAGTCGCAGTTCTTTCTGGCCTGTTTTTGAGAAGGATTTCAGTATTTCTACACTAGTGCACTAGTGACCAATTTCTTACCTGACTTAGTTTTGGTTTATGACATCCTAAAAGAGGCCCGATACCAAAAACATGGTTGCCTCCAGCTGAGTAATTTATTTCGCTGTAACATCTCTAAGTAAATTAAAGTGTTTTAATGACGTGAATAGCTCCTTTGATACTCGTTAATCATGTAATCAGGGGCTTCCAATTTTTAAATAAAGAAAACGATTTTAGAGTTCTCTAGATTAGGACCACTAGAAAATCATTCGATCAAGTTGATATTGTGATACAATTTTGTTGACTATTATTACAATTTCAATAGGTAGGAACTTCGGACTACAGACGATTTCAGTTTTATGTTCAGTGACACAAAATTAATTTTTTTATCCTTTGAAAGCACTTGCCTGCAGAAGACTGAATTCTAATCTTGCCAGATTGGATACTCGTGTGGCCTTCCCAAGCTGTTAGCGAACCGCACCCCTGCTTAAGGCCCGCCTTTGGTTCTCTCCGTATCTGTAGATAGCTGTACACGCTTGTGTTGCCTACTGCCCTCACCTTAGCCCCTTCGTTTGCTCGTGGAGTTCCACGGCGGTGACTTGGAGTCGCGCAGAGCTGGGGGGCGGCGATACGTCACGGCTGCTGGCGGTCGCGTTTGTCGCGTTGGTCACGCCGTGACTCACTGCGGGCCCCAGCTGCACCACACACCACACAACACACATTCTCTTCTCACTGTTGCCAAATGCTCATTCATAGCCCTCACGCTACATCACCAGGGGCTATCCGAAAAAAAATTTTAAGTGATATCCAGCTATAACTTTACCAGATGTCATCCTGGTATGAAGACGCAATTAACGCTTTACTTATACAAATGTGAAGCACTGCGCTTCGTGAACGCTGCAGTGTAGGAGCTTCTAACATCACGATTACTTACAACTAAAGGAATTCATGTCTTATAGACATATCGATCAATACGATGTCGTAACGTGATGTGAATCGACCAGTTCTCTGCAATGCAAGTGGCACACCTCGATTCCCTATTACCACACTGTTACCTGGCCGATTGTAAGACAATTATGTAGCCGATATTTGGCTATTGCTCTAGTGTGTGACATCGATATCAGATTTGATTTTATTAGGGTACACTCAGCATATATTAAGAAAGGAGCCACTAAGTGACAATGAAACATACTTGACTATGTGATAGAAATAATGAAAAACTTAACTGGCAGACGATCGATTAAATACGTCTTATATCTCACGGCAATCTAATGAAGGAATTCTACGAACAAGTTTTAGAGCAGAACCTAGTAAGATTCTTTAGCCCCTTCCACTCGTGCCCCCTGGGACTGTAAAAATAATACTGTATTAATAGTTGCTCAGATACAGTCATTCTTAACACGCTTCGTACGTGAGTGACCAATAAGAACCATTAATATGTGACTTTTGTAAAGGGTCGTGATGAAGCACGATACGAAAATAACACTTCAAGAATACTGGAATAGTTGCCCATGAATTGTTTATAATCCAGTAGTTAATAAAACGTCATATAAAGCACACTTCATAGGTTGCGTAACTTTTTCAGCGTATGTGATGTCTTCCTACAGCGATTTATGAAAGAAATTAATATTTCCACCAGCAAACATTTTTGATAAACATTGTGTTTCAGTTTCATTCTTTATTCTGTTACATTGTAACAGTGTCACGCTTTACCAGTTCCTTGTCGTGCACTTCGCTTACCTATGATTTATGAAGCCCAAACGAACGAAGGAAGGACGTATTATTGGTGTTTAACGTCTCCTGTGGAGAAAATACACAAGGGCAGATTGGACAAGGATATAACAGAATACCACTGGCGATCTTTTCAAAGGCACTATAACGGCAGTCATCTTGAGCGAATTAGGGAGACCATGGCTAACCTAAATCTCGATAGCCGGAGGGAAATTAGAATTCTGCCTCTGCCGAACGCGATAACATAAATTCGGTTTCTCACCTTTCAAAATATTCTCCAGGACAAAATGAAAAGTGGAAGCTAAAATATTAGAATAACATGTCCGTCGCGAAAGGCGTCGCCATTTATGTTATTGTAAGACTTTTGTTTAACATCTTTCTAAAGCACTGATAACCTTAAGCGAAATTCGGAGATATATTCAAATTTGTTTAATTAAAATAGCAGTATATTGTGTTCTTGCATGTTCATTGCAATAGTTACAGTGAGTGGGACATCCAAAGATGCCCAGATTTTAAAATGTTTGAATTTCCTCTTAGAACTCTTTAGCAGAAAAAACAGACAGAAGTGTTAATCCTATAAAAACATACATAAAACAGAGACGCCATCGGTGAGTAAATTACTTCGGCTTACAAGAAATCACTCAAATACTTAATCAAGACGAAAAAGGTATCTCATTTCGGGTAATGAAAGTTAATTAATTACAAGGAAAATTACTTTGAGTTTTACCTTTCTAAGTCCCTGTAAATAAGTTCTTTTCTTGGAGACAAGTAGTTGCTTTTCATATCCATATTGCGCCTCTGGCAAATGATACGTTTTAGATGAGATAATGTAGACATTAAGAACATCAGGGGCCTCGATAAGTATATGTGATGGCGATTACTGTCGATAGCTGGTTAGTATTTCTGTACTGGGTCCGTAGTATTCCACAGGCTACAAGCTGCTGAGGAGGCAACTATTTTGGGAGATACACTGTTACAGGTATCGATTCTGACAGCAACAGCGCAGTACGCTTAAAGGATGCGAGGAACACTTCATGACCGTATTCTTCCGTGCCTTGAGAAATGACCAGCAACACGAAGCGCAAGAAGCGATGCACAGTAGCGGAGTGGCATGAAAAACTTTCTGTATCTACTTTATGAAGATCTGAGGGACAGCTTTTAGAAAAGAAAAGGAGATCATTGTCTAAACAGGGCACTGAAATTTAAACATGCAAAGATCTTAATCAGTTTTCGAACTTTTTTTTAAAAAATATCGAACGAGATAATGCCGTGTTATGGAAGAACAGTGTTCAAATCCCTGTCCGGTGACTGCTGCCCGTGGTTTCCTTAAACCCCTTCAGACGAATACTGGAAGGAGTCCTTTGGCAAGGTCACAACCACTTCCTTCCTCAAATGTCTCTCATTAGAGCTAGTGTTCTATCTCAATTGATCTCATTTCCGACGAAACATTATCCAATAATTTTCCACATATCTTCGTACATCGTTGGAGAGAATTAGTGAGAAACATCTCAGAAGATCAACCTCATTCGGTTTGTTGGGTGACACATACACACAGGAGAATTCTACTACCTGGATGCGGGCCATCGCTCGCCTATTGTTCCATACCACTGATTCCTATCCCCTCACTTCAGTGTCCCAGGTCTAAATCTTCAGGAAACTTCTGGCTTAATAATCTTCCCCAATCATTGCCACTCCATATTAGAATCAACACGAAATATACATATCCACCTTATCATTATGGATCACATTGAAAATTGTCATTAAATTCTTCGATATTTGGCGAATCTATTCTGCCATCAGTTTTACCATTGGTATCCTAGCGCCCCGTCTAAACACATAATAGCGTTCTTCACGGTTCCTAAAGGCATTCACCTGGTCGTGGTAGCTTCCAGCCGACCATGCAGTACCGTGCTGCAGCGACAGAACATTCTGGCTATGTAATGCCCTCCTTCAAGCGGATATTCTCGCCAAAATTCAGCGCTTCTTCGAGACTTCGCTTTCGTTATCGCACGCGGTACTTAATTACACTCACTGGCCTCAAGACTCTTAATGTTCGAGAGCAACAAACGGACACTCGAAAATTACACAGATACTGGATATTTAAATATATTGTCGCTGTTGTTAATCTTGCTTTATAATAGCATTGCCCAGTGAATCATTCTAATAAATGTTTGCGGGAATATAAGTTCAAGTGGTATTTTATTGTCAAACAAGCAAACTGGACAAAACATTTGTCACTTCCAGGAAACTACACTCCTGGAAATGGAAAAAAGAACACATTGACACCGGTGTGTCAGACCCACCATACTTGCTCCGGACACTGCGAGAGGGCTGTACAAGCAATGATCACACGCACGGCACAGCGGACACACCAGGAACCGCGGTATTGGCCGTCGAATGGCGCTAGCTGCGCAGCATTTGTGCACCGCCGCCGTCAGTGTCAGCCAGTTAGCCGTGGCATACGGAGCTCCATCGCAGTCTTTAACACTGGTAGCATGCCGCGACAGCGTGGACGTGAACCGTATGTGCAGTTGACGGATTTTGAGCGAGGGCGTATAGTGGGCATGCGGGAGGCCGGGTGGACGTACCGCCGAATTGCTCAACACGTGGGGCGTGAGGTCTCCACAGTACATCGATGTTGTCGCCAGTGGTCGGCGGAAGGTGCACGTGCCCGTCGACCTGGGACCGGACCGCAGCGACGCACGGATGCACGCCAAGACCGTAGGATCCTACGCAGTGCCGTAGGGGACCGCACCGCCACTTCCCAGCAAATTAGGGACACTGTTGCTCCTGGGGTATCGGCGAGGACCATTCGCAACCGTCTCCATGAAGCTGGGCTACGGTCCCGCACACCGTTAGGCCGTCTTCCGCTCACGCCCCAACATCGTGCAGCCCGCCTCCAGTGGTGTCGCGACAGGCGTGAATGGAGGGACGAATGGAGACGTGTCGTCTTCAGCGATGAGAGTCGCTTCTGCCTTGGTGCCAATGATGATCGTATGCGTGTTTGGCGCCGTGCAGGTGAGCGGCACAATCAGGACTGCATACGACCGAGGCACACAGGGCCAACACCCGGCATCATGGTGTGGGGAGCGATCTCCTACACTGGCCGTACACCACTGGTGATCGTCGAGGGGACACTGAATATTGCACGGTACATCCAAATCGTCATCGAACCCATCGTTCTACCATTCCTAGACCGGCAAGGGAACTTGCTGTTCCAACAGGACAGTGCACGTCCGCATGTATCCCGTGCCACCCAACGTGCTCTAGAAGGTGTAAGTCAACTACCCTGGCCAGCAAGATCTCCGGATCTGTCCCCCATTGAGCATGTTTGGGACTGGATGAAGCGTCGTCTCACGCGGTCTGCACGTCCAGCACGAACGCTGGTCCAACTGAGGCGCCAGGTGGAAATGGCATGGCAAGCCGTTCCACAGGACTACATCCAGCATCTCTACGATCGTCTCCATGGGAGAATAGCAGCCTGCATTGCTGCGAAAGGTGGATATACACTGTACTAGTGCCGACATTGTGCATGCTCTGTTGCCTGTGTCTATGTGCCTGTGGTTCTGTCAGTGTGATCATGTGATGTATCTGACCCCAGGAATGTGTCAATAAAGTTTCCCCTTCCTGGGACAATGAATTCACGGTGTTCTTATTTCAATTTCCAGGAGTGTAGCTTTAATTACTATGAATATGGCGGTAAGGAGCGTCCACAAGTTTCTTCAGGTATGTTCCATATACTGCTGAAACGTGTCATTGATGTTCAGATACCGTAGAGCCACCAAACTGCGGGGATGTTTACTGCTTCGTTTCATCCGCTGTTCCATATGCGAGGGGCGTTCAATAAGTAATGCAACACCTTTCTTTTCTTAAAGCAGTTTGGTTTGATTCATGATTCTATTACATCATAGTATTCCCCACTTTTCTGGGTGCAAAACACTATTTTTCAGTAGAATCTCCGCTCAATGCGGCGGCCTCATGCCACCTTACTGTGAGGGCCTGTATGCCCTCATGGTACCAGTGCACTGGCTGACGTTCGAGCCAACGTCTTGCTGCATTAATAACGTCCCCGTCATTCACATAATGCATCCAGTGCTGTGCATCCTTCATTGGGCCAAACAGACGGAAGTCGAAAGATGCACGACCCGGACAGTGGGTTATATGAGGAAGAAGAGTCCAAAGAAGTTTTATCAGCTCCTCTCGGGTGTGTCAGCACTACCAACAGACACGTGCAGTTGTGGGGCGAGGTGTCGCATTGTGATACGCCGATCATTTCACATGAGAACGTTCGCACATTCCAGCATTGCAGGAGTCACAGCTGTGTGCCGCAGTCCGGCATACGGGAGATCGGACAGGTTTGCGCAACCTTGTTGCGATGATGACAAACACCTCGCTCAAAGACTAGACTCGCCGTGCTTTTGTTCAGTGCAAGGTCTCCGTAGACACTCTCCAGTCGTTTATGAATATCTGCGACGCTTTGGTTTTCCGCCAAAAGAACCTCAGTGACAGCTCTCGTCTTGGAACGTATCTCCGCTGCAGGCGCCTATTTGAAGGCTACGTATAGCGCTGCCACCTATCGACCTTCATGAAACTATAGGGTCTGAAGCGAGGATTTTCCACCATGTCCAACAAAAAAGTCTACAGTTTTATTTAACCGAAATTGGCAAAGAAAAAATTTGTTTTGTTATTTATCTAACGCCCCTCGAAATCCCAGATATTTTCTGTGGTATTATTGCTGTGAGATTTAGAAGGTCAGTTCAGGTGCAGTATGGTGTCAGAGTGTTTGTCAAACTAGGAGAGTATGCCTACCTCGGCCGCTCTTAAGGTGTAGAAAAATGGCAACAGTGGGTTCTCAAAGAGGTTCAAATAAAGATCATGGCTCACAATCAGTGCAACCGGATGGAGTGGCAATAAGCCGTTGTACAAAAACACTCCCTACATATCACAGAATTAACTCTGGCGAAATTATTCTCTTCACATACAGTGAATGAAACCCTTCATTGGGCGTAGCTTCAGTCAATGGTTTCACACAATTTGAAAAGAAACAAAATCGCGACATGCCAGATGACACTAGGTGCATACAGTCATGTACCGCTGTGAACAATAGATTTTTACAAGACACCCGACTCCAAATTTCAAGTGCGTGCAATTTCCTTCACAGTGTTCGCTCGTAAACAGGAAGAAATGGATCTAAACCCATTGACAGTACCAATAATGTCCCTCCCCCCCCCCCCCCCCTCAATGAGCCACGGGCCTTGCGGTTGCTGGGGAGGCTTGCGTGCCTCAGCGATGGGTGCAACTACGATGAAGGACTATCTGTTGAGAGGCCAGACAAACATGTGGTTCCTGAAGAGGGGCAGCAGCCTCTTCAGTAGTTGCCGGGCCAACAGTCTGGATGATTGACTGATCTGGCTTTGTAACATTAACCAAATAGGCCTTGGTGTGCTGGTACTGCGAACGGTTGAAAGCAATGGGAAACTACAGCCGTAATTTTTATTGAGGGCGTCCAACTTTGCTGTATGATTAAATGATGATAGTGTCCTCTTGGGTAAAATACTCCGGAGGCAAAATAAACCTTCCTTCGAATCTCCGACCGGGGACTACTCAACAGGACGTCGTCATTAGGAGAAAGAAAACTGGCGTTCTATGGATCGGAGCGTGGAATGTCAGATCCCTTATTCGGGCATGTAGGTTAGAAAATTTAAAAAGGGAAATGGATAGGCTGAAGTTAAATATAGTGGGAATTAGTGAAGTTCGGTGGCAGGAGGAACAAGACTATTGGTCAGGTGAATACAGAGTTATAAATATAAAATCAAATAGGGGTAATGCAAGAGTAGGTTTAATAATGAATAAAACATAGTAGTGCGGGTAAGCTACTACGAACAGCATCGTGAATGTATTATTGTAGCCAAGATACACACGGAGCCCACGCTTACCACAGTAGTACAAGTTTATATGCGAACTAGCTCCGCAGATGACGAAGAGATTGACGATATGTATGATGAGATAAAAGAAATTATTCAGACAGTGAAGGGAGACAAAAATTTAATAGTCATTGTGGACTTGAATTCGATAGTAGGAAAAGGATGAGAAGTAAAAGTAGTGGGTGAATATGGAATGGGGGTAAGGACTGAAAGAGGAAGCCGCCTGGTAGAATTCTGCATATAGCATAACTTAATCATAGCTAACAGTTCAAGAATAATGAAAGAAGTTTTTATACTTGGAAGAGGCCTGACGACCCTGGAAGGTTTCAGATAGATTATATAATGGTAAGACAGAGATTTAGTAAGCAGGTTTTAAATTGTAAGACATTTCCAGGGTCAGATGTGGACACTGACCACAATCGGTTGGTTATGAACCGTCAATTAAAACTGACGAAACTGCAAAAATGTGGGAATTTAAGGAGATGAAACCTGGATAAACTGAAAGATCCAGACGTTGTAGAGAGTTTCAGAGAGAGTATTAGGGAACGATTGACAAGAAGGGGTGAAGGAAATACAGTAGAAGAAGAGAGATGAAGTACGTAAAAAGGAGAGAGCTAATAGCAATCCTTGGGTAACAGAAGAAATATTGAATTTAACTAATGAAAGGAGAAAATATAAAAGTGCAGTAAAGAAGCAGACAAAAAGTAATAAAAACGTCTCAAAAATGAGATCGACAGAAAATGCAAAATGGCTAAGCAATGATGGCTAGAGGACAAATGTACGGATGTAGAGGCATATTTCACTAGGGGTAAGATAGATACTACCTGTAAGGAAATTAAAGATACCTTTGGAGAAAAGAGAACCACTTGTATAAATATCAAGAGCTCAGATGGAAAAACAGTTCTAAGCAAAGAAGGGAAATCGGAAAGGTTGAGGAAGTATACAGAGTGTCCCAGCTATCTTGTCCACTCAAAATATCTCTGGGACAATAACAGCTATTGGAAAACGACTTTCACCGGTATCAATGTAGGGCTGGGGCCCATGAATGTACATATTTGGAAACATTCTAAAACGAAAGCATATGTGTTTTTTAACACAAACTTATGTTTTTTTAAATGGACCTCCTATATTTTTTCTTCAGCAATCCATAGCATGACAAAGAACATACACAATGGCGTTGATTGCATCGCAATATTCCCATTACATCCCGAGATATTAAGACGCGAAGTTGACACTTGAAATACCCGACATGCGCTGCTAGCGCACGTCCTGAGGCTCAGGCGTGAACCCCATGCTGCCCGTAATCGCGATGTGATTGACAAGTAAGTGTCCCTCTTGATAAGTATGGAGGTGTGATTACACATGTCAATCACATCGCGATTACGGGCAGCATGGGGTTCACGCCTGAGCCTCAGGACGTGCGCTAGCAGCGCATGTCGGGTATTTCAAGCGTCAACTTCGCGTCTTAATATCTCGGGATGTAATGGGAATATTTCGATGCATTCAACGCCATTGTGTATGTGCTTTGTCATGCTATGGATTGCTGAAGAAAAGATATAGGAGGTCCATTTAAAAAACATAAGTTTGTGTTAAAAGCACATATGCTTTCGTTTTAGAATGTTTCCAAATATGTACATTCATGGGTCCCAGCCCTACATTGATACCGGTGAAAGTCGTTTTCCAATAGCTGTTACTGTCCCAGAGATATTTTGGGTGGACAAGATAGCTGGGACACCCTGTATAGAGGGTCTATACAAGGGCGATGTACTGGAGGAGAATATTATGGAAGCGGAAGAGCACGTAGATGAAGATGAAATTGGAGATATGCGTGAATAATTTGTGGATACGGACAATGTTGTTGTTGTTGTTGTCTTCAGTCCTGAGACTGGTTTGATGCAGCTCTCCATGCTACTCTATCCTGTGCAAGCTTCTTCATCTCCCAGTACTTACTGCAACCTACATCCTTCTGAATCTGCTTAGTGTATTTATCTCTTGGTCTCCCTCTACGATTTTTACCCTCCACGCTGCCCTCCAATGCTAAATTGGTGATCCCTTGATGCCTCAGAACATGTCCTACCAACCGGTCCCTTCTTCTTGTCAAGTTGTGGCACAAACTGCTCTTCTCCCCAGTTCTATTCAATACCTCCTCATTAGTTATGTGATCTACCCATCTCATTTTCAGCATTCTTCTGTAGCACCACATTTCGAAAGCTTCTATTCTCTTCTTGTGCAAACTTTTTACCGTCCATGTTTCACTTCCATACATGGCTACACTCCATACAAATACTTTCTGAAACGACTTCCTCACACTTAAATCTATACCCGATGTTAACAAATTTCTCTTTTTCAGAAACGCTTTCCTTGCCATTGCCAGTCTACATTTTATATCCTCTCTACTTCGACCATCATCAGCTATTTTGCTCCCCAAATAGCAAAACTCCTTTACTACTTTAAGTGTCTCATTTCCTAATCTAATTCCCTCAGCATCACCCGACTTAATTCGACTACGTTCCATTATCCTCGTTTTGCTTTTGTTGATGTTCATCTTATATCCTCCTTTCAAGACATTGTACATTCCGTTCAACAGCTCTTCCAAGTCATTTGATGTCTCTGACAGAATTACAATGTCATCGGCGAACCTCAACGTTTTTATTTCTTCTCCATGGACTTTAATACCTACTCTGAATTTTTCTTTTGTTTCCTTTACTGCTTGCTCAATATACAGATTGAATAACATCGGGGACAGGCTACAACCCTGTCTCACTCCCTTCCCAACCGCTGCTTCCCTTTCATGTCCCTCGACTCTTATAACTGGCATCTGGTTTCTGTAGAAATTGTAAATAGCCTTTCGCTCCCTGTATTTTACCCCTGCCACCTTTAGAATTTGAAAGAGTGTATTCCATTCGACATTGTCAAAACCTTTCTCTAAGTCTACAAATGCCAGAAATGTAGGTTTGCCTTTCCTCTATCTAGCTTCTAGGATAAGTCGTAGGGTCAGTATTGCCTTACGTGTTCCAGCATTTCTGCGGAATCCAAACTGATCTTCGCCGAGGTCGGCTTCTACCAGTTTTTCCATTCGTCTGTAAAGAATTAGCGTTAGTATTTTGCAGCTCTTACTTATTAAACTGATAGTTCGCTAATTTTCACATCTGCCAACACCTGCTTTCTTTGGGATTGGAATTATTATATTCTTCTTGAAGTCTGAGGGTATTTCGCCTGTCTCATACATCTTGCTCACCAGATGGTAGAGTTTTGTCAGGACTGGCTCTCCCAAGGCCGTCAGTAGTTCTAATGGAATGTTGTCTACTCCCGGGGCCTTGTTTCGACTCAGGTCTTTCAGTGCTCTGTCAAACTCTTCACACAGTATCATATCTCCCATTTCATCTTCATCTACATCCACTTCCATTTCCATAATATTGTCCTCAAGTACATCGCCCTTGTATAGACCCTCTATATACCACTTCCACCTTTCTGCTTTCCCTTCTTTGCTTAGAACTGTGTTTCCATCTGAGCTCTTGATATTCATACAAGTGGCTCTCTTTTCTCCAAAAGTCTCTTTAATTTTCCTGTAGGCAGTATCTATCTTACCCCTAGTGAGATAAGCCTCTACATCCTTACATTTGTCCTCTAGCCATCCCAGCTGAGCTATTTTACACTTCCTGTCGATCTCATTTTTGAGACGTTTGTATTCCTTTTTGCCTTCTTCATTTACTGCGTTTTATATTTTCTCCTTTCATCAATTAAATTCAATATTTCTTCTGTTACCCAAGGATTCCTACTAGCCCTCGTCTTTTAACCTACTTGATCCTCTGCTGCCTTCACTACTTCATCCCTCAGAGCTACCCATTCTTCTTCTACTGTATTTCTTTCCCCCATTCCTGTCAATTGTTCCCTTATGCTCTCCCTGAAACTCTGTACAACCTCTGGTTTAGTCAGTTTATCCAGGTCCCATCTCCTTAAATTCCCCCTTTTTGCAATTTCTTCAGTTTTAATCTACAGTTCATAACCAATAGATTGTGGTCAGAGTCCACATCTGCACCTCGAAATGTCTTACAATTTAAAACCTGGTTCCTAAATCTCTGTCTAACCATTTAATATCTATCTGATGACTTCTAGTATCACCAGGATTCTTCCATGTATACAAGATTCTTTTATGATTCTTGAACCAAGTGTTAGCTATGATTAAGTTATGCTCTGTGCAAAATTCTACCACACGGCTTCCTCTTTCATTTCTCTCCCCCATTCCATATTCACCCACTACGTTTGCTTCTCTCCCTTTTCCTACTCTCGAATTCCAGTCACCTATGGCTATTAAATTTTTGTCCCCTTCACTGTCTGAATAATTTCTTTTATCTCATCATACATTTCATCAATTTCTTCATCATCTGCAGAGCTAGTTGGCATATAAACTTGTACTACTGTAGTAGGCATGGGCTTCGTGTCTATCTTGGCCACAATAATGCGTTCACTATGCTGTTGGTAGTAGCTTACCCGCACTCCTATTTTTTTTATTCATTATTAAACTTACTCCTGCATGACCCCTATTTGATTTTGTATTGATAACCCTGTATTCACCTGACCAAAAGTCTTGTTCCTCCTGCCACCGAACTTCACTAATTCCCACTATATCTAACTTCAACCTATCCATTTCCCTTTTTAAATTTTCTAACCTACCTGCCCGAATAAGGGATCTGACATTCCACGCTCCGATCCGTAGAACGCCAGTTTTCTTTCTCCTGATAACGACGTCCTCTTGAGTAGTCCCCGCCCGGAGATCCGAATGGGGGACTATTTTACCTCCGGAATATTTTACCCAAGAGGACGCCATCATCATTTAACCAAACAGTAAAGCTGCATGCCCTCGGGAAAATTTACGGCTGTAGTTTCCCCTTCCTCTCAGCCGTTCGCAGTACCACAACTGCATGGCCGTTTTGGTTAGTGTTGCAAGGCCAGATCAGTCAATCATCCAGACTGTTGCCCCTGTAACTATTGAAAAGGCTGCTTCCCCTCTTCGGGAACCACACGTTTGTCTGGCCTCCGTCGTGGTTGCACCTACGGTACGGCCATCTGTATCGCTGAGGCACGCAAGCCTCCCCACCAATGGCAAGGTCCATGGTTCATGGGGGTAGGGACACGGACAAACAAGTAGCAATAGGAACAACTGCAAAATAATCGCAATACAAAATCTCCCACAAGACCAATGTACAAAACATATTAGTGCAATTGTAATACTTGTTAATCTGTAGCACATAAGCTCCATTTCCAAAACATTTTCGTGTTTTATTACTAACAGTAAGATCTGGCTCGTAACTTGTACAATGAAGCAAAAGCAGACGGTAAGACTGAAAAATTTTCAACTTATTGTGACATAGGTGGCCATCACTACATTATTGTCTACAGACTTGTTGGCAAAAATCAGTGGGTATGTTAACATGTAAGTTCGAAAGAAACGCTAGTTGAAAACAGTCATAGGGCAATAGTAATTCACTAATCACAGTTTTATGGTTTGCTAATGCTTGTGTACCTTCAGTTCCTTTAAAACAATAAAGAGACTAATGAAGAGGTGCTCTGCAGTCTTGATTCGGAAAGTATAATAGTTTGCTCACAAATTTTAAATTATATATTGTATTGCTACTGGTGGTTACTGATATTACATGGAGACGTGATTTAGCATCATTGAGAAATTTTTATCGCATGTTTTATTACTCATTATCCACCAACTTAAATACTGTAGTTTCATATTAATGTGCACGCATTTGAACGTTAGTTAGAAAACTATCGTGAACACACGAACTTTTATCCCTTACGGTTCTAGGGACACTAATTACAGGTGTTGTTTGCGAAAGCTAGCTCTTTATAGGAGTTACTCAAGTATCGATGAAATTATCAGAGCAACAACAACGATTTTTATTATGCATCACAATACAAGAGAAAGTTGTGACGAGAATCCTAGATGGTATGTGTAATAAATTCGTTGTTGAGCTTTATTCATAAGAGTAGGTTTGGTGTAGCTGATGTTTACCTTGTTTCGATTTGTCGTATATGGTCTAAGGATATTCTGTATACACACAGCTGACAGGAGATTAGCCTTCATAATGATACCGACAGTGGTTAAATGCGTAAAGGTAATGCAGATTGAAAGAATCGGTGGATCTGTCGTTATAATTCAAGGCTACCTGTGTAACAGGCTTATATACTTCATTAAACCTCCTTATGGTAACACAATAAGACCTTTCTTCTGAAGTTAATCATTGTTCGAGGAAAGGGAGGCAGAGTCACAAAATTCTGTAAAACAAGATTTAAATATGTCCATATTCATTTAGTGACACACAAAATCAGATTAGTAATTGAAACACAGTATTTACGCGCAGTATTTAAAAGGAAAACGATGAAAATGTTAAGCTAAAAGGTCTGCCATCAAACGAATTACTGCGGTGAAGCAGTATCACTTAGGAGTTGGACGACAGGGGCTCGATGTGAGTGTCGTGCATTTTCGTGAAAGACACAACTCTGTTAGCTGCATTTCCTTTGCACCATGGGCTGCCTGGTACGAGTGCGATTATCGAACGCTTGACCGACAGTCTTGCGAACAGGAGCTGCTCGTCACGGCATTACACGCTAAGAAACGACAACGGTTTCGTGATTTCAGCATAAGCTTCGTGTCTACTACCTCTGAAACATCTACGGTTTATTTAGCTTGTGGGGTGAACAGGCTGAAAAAAATTCAATGTGATACAATGTAACCACTCAGATGCATGAATGAAAAACCGAAGTCAAAATTTACCTCTCACTTGTTCTGTTTTGGTCTTCAATGTTACATTGTGTACCAATATCATTTTCACCCATTCGCCACTTCATTCGCGTATATTGCTCGGGAAAGAAGATTGTGATTACACCTCCCTGTGAACCTTAATTCTATACAGCCATGACCATTACGTGACATTTATGTGATGAAAGTAGCTTTTTTCTTTGCTTGTCTTATTTTTCATCGTGGACTCTCAAAACTTTGTGAGTAAGCTCTCTGCAGCGTGAAAAGTCTTTTTTGCAGTATTGTCGACCGCCGTTTACCGATCATCACTATGTCACTATCATGTTGACCTAAGAAATCCTTGAAAAATCATGCATCTCTTCTCTCAACCTTTCCTGTCTCACGCTTTAACCTAACTTGGTAAACGTCCCAGACAAATACTCAAGAATGACTGGAACTAGTGTTTTTTAAATCACCTATTTCGTATGTGAATTAAATTTTCTTTGAAATTTTTCAACGAAGTCGAGTCTGCTATCTACCCCCCCCCCCCTCCCTCCACTCCCACACACCGAACGCTGCATTTATGAAATCCACTTTAAATCACTCAACTAGATACTTCTAGGTATTTGAAGGTTTTCGTTCGTACAAACATCACAATCAAATTATATCGATTATTTCGTCCTTTTGCTGCCATTACATTACGTATATCTATGTTTTGAGCTATTAATCTTTTAACAAAGTACTGGTGGTCTACAAGTCTCTCTGCATTTCGAAACTAGGGTCTAATGTTGTCACCTTCCTATACACAACCGCATAGTCAGTGAACAAACTCATATGGCTTGAGGCTCCGCTGTTCCAGCAACTTCAGGTGAACTGATGCAAGATGAATAGTCAGTTCTTCGGCATATTCCGCTTATAGAATCTAATGGATATCTCATCAGGTCATGCGTAATTTCCTCTATCGAATTATTAGAGTTGTTTTTTTAGAACCGCACCCACATATGTCTATAGTTGTCATCTTCGCATCTATGCGGCGATCGAACGTAGGAAACGTGCTGCGATCTTCGTCAGAGCAGCAGTTTCGGAAGACGAAATTTAGTCGTTTGACAAAATTTTATCTTCTGTTCGATCCCATCACAACCAACCTATATACGGACACTCAACTTCCTTCCATTGACTGAATTCACTGGGAACAAAGCCTTCATAGCTCAATCTGTAAGATCTAAATAAAATCTTATCGGGTTATCATGCGAGTGGTAGCGACGTATTGAAGCAAAATAGCAATGTGTTTCTCAACCATTATCTTCCCTCGAAACCTCATTAGAATGGCATATCAACCATCTGAATCTGCTTTTGAGGTAGCTTCCTGATATTGTTATTGAACCATGGTGGGGCCTTCCCAAGTCTCACTATCTTCCATAGCAAAAACGTATCTAGCACATGGGCTTCAATACGTCTGAATTTATACTAATTTCTAACCATTTTCTAATCGCCAGTCGCACTTGTTAAGTAGAAATAACTTTCTACCTTAATCAACTTTTCTTTCAACATAGGTGAACAATGACTTTGGAGATGTGCTGTAACCTCCTACCTCATGACAGCAGCCGGTCGAGACACAAGCAGCAACAGGAAAGTGACACATTTTGCGACATACTACGAGTTTCTAACGAGGCGCGAATTGTATAGTTTTATCTGAGAGCTTTGGTAGTTCAGTTTCTTGAGTTTCTGCGTGTTTATTTTATTTTAATACAAAAAGTTCTCGCGTTTTCGTTTGCGTCGCGAAGTAAACCGATTTTGTAACATATCACAAGTTCCTAACTTGGAGCAAATTATTTAGTCTCACCTCACCTGAGTGCTTTGGTAGTTCAGTTTTTGAACCTCTATGTGTTAATCTAATTTATTAGACACAGTTCTTGCCTTTTGCTCCGTGGGTACAGTAGAGTTCAGTACTGCATGTCGATTGTCCTTGTCTGTCTGTGTAGTGTAATTTTCTGTGGTCTTTAGCATAGATAAGTGTGATTGTTGTGTGCGGATGCGAGCTGAGTTGATGTCTGCTCTCCTCAGCTCCAGGCTATGATGGCTTCGGTAACACTGCTTGATACTGCAGTGAGTGGGCATCACTGTTGTGGACTGGCCTTAGGAATTCAATGGGCATCCAGCATGTCTGAGTCTGCCGATCGGTCCGCATTGGTGGCAGCCTAGTTAGTGATCGCACTGAGGTTGACTGCTCACCCATGGTCATGTGGGACGTCACCTCTGGGAGTGGGAGGCGAAGAAAGACGTACTAGTGGGCCGCACGTACAGCCTCCCCCGTCAGTCTGACAAACAGGTACCAGGTGCTGTCTGTGGCTGACACTACCCCTCAGCCAGATGCAATCGCTTTTTCTGTTTTAGAGGAAACCTTTCAGTCTGCAAGATCCGGGCAGTCACAAAGGGTTGCGTTATTGATATTTGGGAGCTCCTACGTTAAGTGCGTAATGGGGCCCCTTAGGGACATGGCTGCCAAGACGGGGAAGAAAGCCAATGTGCACTCTGTGTGCACGACAGGTGGTGTCATTCCAGACGTGGAACGGGTCCATCCAGATGCCATGAAGACAACAGGTTGCAAACAACTGCAGGTAGTGGCTGACGTCGGTACCAGTGATGTGTGTCGCTTTGGATTGGAAGAGATTCTCTCTGTTTTCGGGTGGCTAACAGACGTGGTAAAGGTTGTTAGTCCTGTTTGCGAGATGAAAGCGGAGCTCGGCATTTGTTGCCGATTGTCGATCTCTGGTATAGAGTTGAGTGGGGGGTCTGGATTAGAGTCTTCTCTGACCGTGTAGGCAACAGATACCTCGACTTGCGCCATAGGGTGGTTCGAGTTCGGGTTCCGCCGAACAGGTCAGGAGACCACTATACGCAGGAGACGACTACACTGATAGCAGGTGCTGCATAGCGTGATTGGACTGTTTTTTAGGCTAGAGGGTTTCGGGTAAACATAAAAAGGCTTCAGTCCCAAACGATGAAGGTCGAACACAGGAAGAACGCAGATACAGGAACCATCGATATAAAAGTTATAAATTGTTGTAGCTGTGTCGGTAAAGTTCCAGAGCTACAAGCACTAATAGAAAGCACTGATACTTAAATCATTAGAGGTGCTGAAAACCGGCTAAAGCAGGAGGTAAGTTCATCCGAAATTTTTGCGAAGAACCTAACGGTGTTCCGAAAGGTTAGGCTAAACACAGTTGGTGGTGGCATGTTTGTTGCTGTTGGAAGTAGATAGTTCCTGTACGTTAACGTGCTGGTGGTGGCATGTTTGTTGCTGTTAGAAGTAGAAAGTTCCTGTGCGTTAGTGTGGGTAGAGGTCATTCTTGGCAACCGGAATAATATAACAATTGGTTCCTTTTACCGGTCTGCCAACTCAGATATTACAATTGCTGAAAGGTTTAAAGATAATTTGAGTTTAATTTCAGACACCTACCCGACTTATACAGTTATACACTCCTGGAAATTGAAATAAGAACACCGTGAATTCATTGTCCCAGGAAGGGGAAACTTTATTGACACATTCCTGGGGTCAGATACATCACATGATCACACTGACAGAACCACAGGCACATAGACACAGGCAACAGAGCATGCACAATGTCGGCACTAGTACAGTGTATATCCACCTTTCGCAGCAATGCAGGCTGCTATTCTCCCATGGAGACGATCGTAGAGATGCTGGATGCAGTCCTGTGGAACGGCTTGCCATGCCATTTCCACCTGGCGCCTCAGTTCGACCAGCGTTCGTGCTGGACGTGCAGACCGCGTGAGACGACGCTTCATCCAGTCCCAAACATGCTCAATGGGGGACAGATCCGGAGATCTTGCTGGTCAGTGTAGTTGACTTACACCTTCTAGAGCACGTTGGGTGGCACGGGATACATGCGGACGTGCATTGTCCTGTTGGAACAGCAAGTTCCCTTGCCGGTCTAGGAATGGTAGAACGATGGGTTCGATGACGGTTTGGATGTACCGTGCAATATTCAGTGTCCCCTCGACGATCACCAGTGGTGTACGGCCAGTGTAGGAGATCGCTCCCCACACCATGATGCCGGGTGTTGGCCCTGTGTGCCTCGGTCGTATGCAGTCCTGATTGTGGCGCTCACCTGCACGGCGCCAAACACGCATACGATCATCATTGGCACCAAGGCAGAAGCGACTCTCATCGCTGAAGACGACACGTCTCCATTCGTCCCTCCATTCACGCCTGTCGCGACACCACTGGAGGAGGGCTGCACGATGTTGGGGCGTGAGCGGAAGACGGCCTAACGGTGTGCGGGACCGTAGCCCCGCTTCATGGAGACGGTTGCGAATGGTCCTCGCCGATACCCCAGGAGCAACAGTGTCCCTAATTTGCTGGGAAGTGGCGGTGCGGTCCCCTACGGCACTGCGTAGGATCCTACGGTCTTGGCGTGCATCCGTGCGTCGCTGCGGTCCGGTCCCAGGTCGACGGGCACGTGCACCTTCCGCCGACCACTGGCGACAACATCGATGTACTGTGGAGACCTCACGCCCCACGTGTTGAGCAATTCGGCGGTACGTCCACCCGGCCTCCCGCATGCCCACTATACGCCCTCGCTCAAAGTCCGTCAACTGCACATACGGTTCACGTCCACGCTGTCGCGGCATGCTACCAGTGTTAAAGACTGCGATGGAGCTCCGTATGCCACGGCAAACTGGCTGACACTGACGGCGGCGGTGCACAAATGCTGCGCAGCTAGCGCCATTCGACGGCCAACACCGAGGTTCCTGGTGTGTCCGCTGTGCCGTGCGTGTGATCATTGCTTGTACAGCCCTCTCGCAGTGTCCGGAGCAAGTATGGTGGGTCTGACACACCGGTGTCAATGTGTTCTTTTTTCCATTTCCAGGAGTGTAGTTAGTGGTGACTTTAATTTACTCTCGATATGACGACGAAAATACATGTTTAAATTGGGAGATACGTATAAAACAGCATTCGAAATTGTGATAAACGCATTCTCTGAAAATTGTTTCTAGCAGTTAGATCATGAGCCTTCGCGAATAGTAAACGGTTGTGAGAACACACTTCACATTTTAGCAACAAATAATCCTGAGCTAACACGAGCATTAGAACGGAAACACGGATCAGTAAACAAAGGGTTGTCGTAGAGGGACAGAATACTGCAACCACCAAATCCTACAAAAATAAAGAAAAAATAAACCTATTCAACAAAAGCAGATAAAAATTCACTTGATGCCTTCCAGAGAGACAGTCTCCACTCATTCCGACTTAACAATACAAATGTAGACCAGATGTGGCTTGAATTTAAAGAAATAGTATTGACAGCAACTGAGAGATTTATAGCAAATAAATTAACAAACGACGGAGATGATCTCCCTTCGTACACAAAACGGGTCAGAACACTGTTGCAGAAATAACGAAAAAAGCTTGTGGAACTGAAACGAACGCAAAATCTCCGAGACAGGCGATCTTTTACAGAATCTCGTAATTTAGCGCGGTCTTCAATGCGAGATGCTTATAAAAGCTCCCACAACGAAACTTTGTCGGGAAACCTGGCAGTAAGACCCAGTGAGGTGGTGCAGTGGCTAGCACACTGGACTCCTATTCGGGAGGACGACGGCCGTCCTGATTTAGGTTTTCCGTGATTTCCCTAAATCGCTTCAACCAAATGCCAGGATGTTTACTTTGAAAGGGCACGATGACTTTCTTCGTCTCCCCTCAAATCAATCAACCAACCTTGGAGACAATACAAAGAAATTCTGGTGGTATGCAAACTACGATAGCGGCAAGATTCAATCAATACCTTCTCTATGCAATAGCAATAGAAATACTATTGACAATAGTGCTGATAAATCAGGATTACTAAACACAGCCTTCCGAAATTCCTTTACCAAAGAAGATAAAGTAAATATTCCAGAATTCGAACGAAGAACATCTGCCAACATGAGTAACTTGGGTCGGCCGGTGTGGCCGTGCGGTTAAAGGCGCTTCAGTCTGGAACCGCGTGACCACTACGGTCGCAGGTTCGAATCCTGCCTCGGGCATGGATGTGTGTGATGTCCTTAGGTTAGTTAGGTTTAATTAGTTCTAAGTTCTAGGCGACTGATGACCTCAGAAGTTGAGTCGCATAGTGCTCAGAGCCATTTGAGTAACTTGGAAGTAGATATCCTCGGAGTAGTGAAGCACCTTAAATCACTTAAAGCAAGTCTTACGGTCCAGACTGTATACCAGTTAGATTCCTTTCAGAGTATTCTGATGCAACAGCTCCATCCGTAACAATCATGTTCAACCGCTCGCTCGACGAAAGATACGTACATAAAAACTGGAAAGTTGCACAGGTCACACCAATATTCAAGGAAGGCGGTAGAAGTAATCCACTAAATTACAGACCCATATCATTAACGTAGGACTGCAGTAGTATTTTGGAACATATATTGTGTTCGAACATTATGAATCACCTCTAAGAGAACGGTCTATTGACAAACAGTCAACACCGATTTAGAAAACACCGTTCTTGTAAATCACAACTAGCTCTTCACACACACAAAGTGCTGAGTGCTGTCCACAAGGTATTTCAAATCTATTCCGTATTTCTAGTTGGTCAAAAGGCTTTTGACACTGTACAAGCGGCTTGTAGTGAAATTGCATGTTTATGAAATATCGTCTGAGTTATGTGACTGGATTCGTGATTTCCTGTCAGAGAGTTCACAGTTCGTAGTAACTGACGGAAAGTCATCCAGTAAAACGGAAATGATATCTGGCGTGCCCCAAGGTAGTGTTATAGGCCCTCTGCTGTTCCTTATCTACGTTTATAAACGATTTAGGAAACAATCTGAGCAGCCGCCTAAGGTTGTTTGTAGCCGATGCTGTCGTTTATCGCCTAGTAAATACATCAGAAGGTCTAAACAAATTGCAAAAGATTTAGAAAAGACATCTGAATGGTGCAAAAATTTGCGATTAACCCTAAATGAAGAAAAGTGTGAGGTCATCCACATGACTGCTAAAAGGAAGCCGTTTAACTTCGGTCACACGATAAATCAGTCAAATCTAAAGGCCGTAAATTCCACTGTATACCTTGGAATTACAACGACAAACAACTTAAATTGGGAAGAACACACAAAAAATGTTGTGGGGAAGGCTAACCAAAGACTGCGTTCTACTGGTAGAACACTTAGAAAATGTAACAGATTTACTAAAGAGAATGCCTACACTATGTTTGTCCATCTTGTTTTCGAGTACTGCTGCGCGGTCTGGGATCCTTACCAGATGGGTTTAACGAATTGCATCCAGAAAGACCAAATAAGAGCAACACGTTTTGTATTATTCCGAAATAGGGGAGAGGGTGTCACGGACATGATACAGGATATGGGGTGGACATAATTAAAGCAAAGGCTTTTTTCGTTGCGGCGGAATATTTTCATGAAATTTCTATCACCAACTTTCTCAAAAATGGTTAAAATGCCTCTGAGCACTATGGGACTCAACTGCTGAGGTCATTAGTCCCCTAGAACTTAGAACTAGTTAAACCTAACCAACCTAAGGACATCACAAACATCCATGCCCGACGCAGGATTCGAACCTGCGACCGTAGCGGTCCTGCGGTTCCAGACTGCAGCGCCTTTAACCGCACGGCCACTTCGGCCGGCACCAACTTTCTCCTCTGAATGCGAGCATATTTTGTTGACGCTGACCTATATGGGGAGAAATGCTCATTATAATAAAATAAGGGAAATCAGAGCACTCACGAAAAGACAGAGGTGTTAGTCTCTTCAGCACGCTGTTCGAGTTCGAAATAATAATAGTGAATTACTGCGAAGGTGCTTCAATGAACCCTCTGCCAACCACTTAAGTGTCATTTGCAGAGTGTCCATGTGGATGTAGATATGCTGTCAGGTCGTACTTCTAAGAAATACAAGCTACAGTTTGACACTATAACTCTGAAACAGGACAGTGGTCATTTATTCCGTACGTCTCTCTGCAGAAATACTAGTATATCTCTGTCTCTCTTAACATACTATGACTCGATAGTCCGTTATCAGAATTTACGAAGCATATAGAAACCTGTAGGTTTTCAAGAGCAGATATATTTATAAACATCTTCGTTCTAAGATTTGCTTCTTTGAAGATATCTCTTAAAGCCATTTGAAAGAAAACTATTTGCAATTATGGTGAGGAGATCGACGGTGTAATTGAAGCAGTTCCACTTCATTTTAGTGCGCTAAATATTTTGTATTTATGTGGACTACAATAGTAATAATGGTCGTTGGCTTTGCGTGCTGAACACTGCCACTGTCTGCTGTCTTACTAATGTTTTCATATACCAATATGATTGGATATTCGATAAAAGTCCACACACGTATTCCTGGCCATATATCCATCCGTCTTGAATATCTAACGTAAAATTGCTAATGAGTTCTTTCTCTTCGTTAGTTCTGTTAAAACTTAAACGCATATGTGGTAAAAACGATTAAATAACGATATCGTGACTGACCATTTATTTAAATAAAATATAGATGTAGTAACCCTCCCCCCCCCCTCCCCGATTAGACTCTAACACCATCTCCTTAACAATTTAGGTGTACAATCTGTGGTGTCACCACCAGACACCACACTTGTTAGGTGGTAGCCTTTAAATCGGCCGCGGTCCGTTAGTATACGTCGTAATGCGAACGCGGACGACGGAATGCGAACGCGCCTTTCGCCAGTTGAAATCGGCGTTGCTTTCCAATACTTGCCTTACGCCATTCGATCCCCAGAAACCCCTTTTGTTGATGGTGGATGCATCGGATTGCGGGATCGGTGCTGTGCTTGCGCACAAAGATGGATCGCACGATCGCGCTATTGCCTTTGCGTCCAAATTGCTCTCGTCTGCGCAAAGAAATTATTCACAGATCGAGAAATAAGCATTGGCTCTCGTATTTGGTGTTACAAAGTTTCATGATTTCTTGTATGGTCGTCACTTTACCATCATCACAGACCACAAACCTTTGACATTGCTTTTTCATCCGAACAAGCCTGTCCCTCTACGTACAGCGCAGAAATTCATTCGCTGGTCTATTTTCCTATCGCAGTACCGCTACGATATCTTGTATCGGTCCACTGCTCAGCACGGAAACGCCGATGCGTTGTCCCGTTTGCCTGTTGCTGCGGATAGGGCATTCGCTTCCTCCGAACTTGCTTGCATGTTCATTGATGCGGAAACCGATGACGTGGTCGAATCGTTTCCGATTGATTTTCGTCGTGTAGCTACAGCCACAGCTGCTGACCCTGTCCTTGCTACCGTTCTGCGTTTTGTTGCTACGCAATGGCCCTTGTCAAAGTCACGGATCGAGGATCCGTTGGTTCGCCAATTTTTTGCTCACAAGGAGAAACTTTTTGTACGACGTGGTGTTTTGCTGTTACGTTCTGATAAAGATCAGTCCAGGGTCGTGGTCCCACGTTCGTTACAGTCCTCTGTCTTACGGCTTCTCCACCAAGGACATTGGGGTATAGTGAGAACGAAACAACTTGCTCGTCAGCACTGTACTTGGTTCGGAATCGATGCTGCGATTACGAATATGTGCTCTTCTTGCATGGTGTGTGCCGAACAACAATCCGCACCGCCGCGGAAATTCTTTGCATGGCCAAAAGCCGCTTCCCCTTGCCAAAGCTTACACATAGATTTTGCTGGTCCATTCTGGACTGCTCGATGGTTGGTTCTGGTCGATTCATTCAGTAATTTTCCTTTTGTTATCTGGATGTCTTCCACGACGTCTTCTGCCACCATCTAAGCGTTATCCGCTATCTTTTGCATTGAAGGTCTTCCACAGACTATTGTTTCCGACAGTGCCCCACAATTCATGTCCGCAGAATTTCAGTCATTCTGCAAGGCCAATGGTATTCAACATCTGACAACCGCGCCGTTTTCGCCACACTCAAATGGTGCCGCTGAACGATTGGTCCGGTCTTTCAAGTCACAGATGTTGAAGTTGAAAGAGTCGCATTCTCGGGAGGACGCGTTATTGCTCTTTTTGTTCTCGTATCGTTCTCAGCCCCGAGATGGTCGCTCGCCGGCTGAGTTGCTCCACGGTCGCTCTCATCGAACCTTGATGTCTTTGCTACATCCGCCGCATCAGGTTCCTGTGCAGCGGCAGACACCTGCTTTTGCTCCAGGCGACGTTGTCTACTACCGCAACTATCGAGGTTCACGGCGTTGGCTCGAAGGGCGCATTGTTCGCTGCCGCGGCCGCGCTATGTATCTGGTTTTCGGGGCCTCTGGTGAGGTGCGTCGGCATCTCAATCAGCTGCGCCTCTGTCGTCGCACGGGATCTGTCGCTCCCCGTCTGCTTTCAGCGACGGTGCCGTCCGGTCAGCGCCCTGGGGACCCATCTACTGGCTCGCCTCAGCCCCATGTGCTACCGACGATGCCTTCCATTTTGCCCCATGGCGACGCGCCGCCACCGTCGCCGCCGCCGCCGCCGCCTGTTCTCCCGCCGGCGACGCCCGCAGTGGACGCTTCGCTGCAGCCGCCGGGCGCCTCCCTTGGTCACGCGCCGCCGTTCACTTCCCGTGACCAGTTGTCCTCCGACATGGAACTATTGCCCCATCCGGACCATATGTCGTCTTCGCCCGTCGGGTGCCCCGGCCCGATGGAGGTCGACCCCTCGGCCCCTACTGTCTCTCTACGGGCGCATACACCGCATGTTGGCGTGCACCCTGGAGTAGGTTTTCAGGCGTTTCCTAGCTCCCCGCGGTCCGAATGGCAGGGTGCGGGTGGCACAGCCTCGCCTGTTGTTAGGCTCCCCACCTCGTCGCATACGTCAACATGGGGTCCTCTCCATGGCGGGCGGAAGCCTTATGCCACAAACGTCCGCCGATTTGCGGGGGAGGAATGTGGTGTCACCGCCAGACACCACACTTGTTAGGTGGTAGCCTTTAAATCGGCCGCGGTCCGTTAGTATACGTCGGACCCGCGTGTCGCCACTATCAGTGATTGCAGACCGAGCGCCGCCACACGGCAGGTCTACAGACTTCCTAGCACTCGCCCCAGTTGTACAGCCGACTTTGCTAGCGATGGTTCACTGACAAATTACGCTCTCATTTGCCGAGACGATAGTTAGCATAGCCTTCAGCTACGTCATTTGCCACGACCTAGCAAGGCGCCATTACTAGTTACTATTGATGCTGTGAAACATGTACCGTCAAGAGCGATGTTCACCAATTATGGATTAAAGTTAAGTATTCCAGCTGCTACGTACGTTTTTGGCTATTCTCATTTCCGTGTCCTGTTCCAGACCTCACGCCAGCCTGCGTGAGCTTAAACGCGTGCCTTTCGGCTCCCTCTAGTGGATTGGCTGTCTTGCCAATCCACAACACAATCATATACCCATCACAGAACCTTGAAATATATACCACACTCTTCCCAGCATCACCTGTAACACAGAACAGATCATTTGAAAAACTGGTAACTGATCTCGTGTTATGGTGTACAACACATCCAGCTAAAATAGGACGTATCGAAATCAAGCCACAGGAAAACACTAAAATGTGTGTGAATTACTAAGGGACCACTCTGCTAAGGTCATCGGTACCTAGACTTACACACCACTTAAACTAACTTATGCTAAGAACAACTCACGCACCCATGCGCGAGGGAGGACTCTAACCTCCGACGGGAGACGCCGCGCAACCGTGACTTCACGCCTGAAACCGCGCGGCAAGCCACAAGAACCGCACTATGGTGAGTGAAATTTGACGGAAGGGTTCTTGGCTTCTGTGTCTTAATCGGTTTCTTGGCGTCTTCACTCTGTGTTCTCTACGTATTTTTTATTTCTTTTATTTTCTGCTCCGCTACGGTCGCAGGTTCGAATCCCGCCTCGGGCATGGATGTTTGTGATGTCCTTAGGTTAGTTACGTTTAATTAGTTCTAAGTTCTAGGCGGCTGATGACCTCAGAAGTTAAGTCGCATAGTGCTCAGAGCCATATTTTCTGCTCTTCGACTATGACAAGACAGTTTCTATTCCACAGAAGATGGCTGTTTGAGCGAAGAACGCAGCAGACAGATTAGTCAAATTCCATTACAGTTTCTTCTACAAATTTACCAGACTGTCTTGCCTTGTATGTGGAAGCACCGGTAAACTTAATCACACAATAAGAGCGACTGTTTTCGAATTCACTCACTTTATTATATTGCCAAAGTCTGCCGCCCGTGACTACACACTTCTTCTTTACGTTCATTAATGACGACTCGTACCTCGTCACTAGATGTGATAACGTTCTTACTGTATCTAAACTGTGTTTTATTTTTCGAATTTTATGTTAAACTGGTATGTTCTGCTGAAATGAATAGCATTTCAGTCATCTCGGTTCAGCATGTGTCCTGTTGCCTAGTAGGAACAGCGTCCGCCATGGGCCCTGATAGATTGTTCCATATGTGATGGCGTCGACGCGTATAAGGCGCGAATGGCATCCTGTGGTATAGCCATCCATGCTGCACTCACCTGGTTCCAAAGTTCATCTGTGGTGATCGGCAATGGGTCACAGCGCTGCACCCTTCGTTTCACAATATCCCACACATTTTAGACGGGTATAAGTATGATGACCTGCAGGGGCCAAGGCAGAAGGCTGCCATCCCGTGACACCGAGAAGGCATGTTTGCGTGCAGCGACATGTGGTCGTGCATTGGCTTGCTGATAAACAGCGTCAAGGGTGTTGTGCAAAAAGGGTATGGCTACGGGTCGCAGGATGTCATTGACGTAGGTCACACTGATCACAGTGCCCTGTGATTTGTGATTGTACGCAATACCACCCCACACCATAAGGCCTCGAGTTGACGCTGTATGTCTTGTGGCAAAGCATTCACTGTGATGCTGCTCCCCCTGTCTGCGGCGAACCAAAATACGGCCATCACTTTCAAACAAACAGAACCTGGATTCGTCCGAAAACACAATCTCACATCATTCCTGTCAACGGTTACGTCGCTCCATGCACCATTGTCGTCTAGCATGTTTCTCCACATTCGTCATAGGTAGGCGAAAAAGTGGGAGACACGCACGTAACCCACGTCGTAATAAAGGGCGACGGACTGTCATCCCTGATAATGTACGATGTATTACACTGTTGCACTGTTGCGCCAGGGTCGAGGAGGACGCAGATCTGTCCAGAGGTGCCTGTAGGATGAGGTGTCGATCGTCTCCGGGAGTTGTCTGGGAGTGCGACCTCACTCATCTCATCGTGTTCTACGGCTTTTAGTGAACCATTCTGTACACACCTGTTACACTGCCGAAACACTTGATCCTACACCAGAAGCAATTTTCCGGGTGGATGCAACACATTCTCGCATGGCACTAATGTGCTCTCTTTTAAACTCACTCGTTTGACAGTAGGGTTCGCAATACGTCTGCGAGGCATTCTGCAAATCTGCTCAAGTCACACTGATCCATTACCTTCGGTTTATCCACAACGAGAGCCGCAGGCACATTTTACCTGTGGGTGGTGCTGCGCCGCGATATCGATGTTGACCATGAACCTGCTGGCCGACATGGTTCGAATGCTAATTATTTCTTGATAACTTACTTATGTACATGTCCTGTGAATATGAATGTCCTATCTGTAGTGGCTCAAGGTTTTCTGTTTCTTTTTCTGAACATGTGTGTAGTATCTTAATGGTTCAAATGGCTCTGAGCACTATGCGACTTAACTTCTGAGGTCATCAGTCGCCTACAACTTAGAACTAATTAAACCTAACTAACCTAAGGACATCACATGCATCCATGCCCGAGGCAGGATTCGAACCTGCGAACGTAACGGTCGCTCGGCTCCAGACTGTAGCGCCTAGAACCGCACGGTCACTCCGGCCGGCGTAGTATCTTAATATTGCATTATAACAGTTATTTAATGTATGCTGCCGGCCGGAGTGGCCGAGCGGTTCTAGGCGCTTCAGTCTGGAACCGCGCGACCGCTACGGTCGCAGGTTCGAATCCTGCCTCGGGCATGGATGTGTGTGATGTTCTTAGGTTAGTTAGGTTTAATTAGTTCTAAGTTCTAGGGGACTGATGACCTCAGAAGTTAAGTCCCATAGTGCTCAGAGGCATTTGAACCAAATGTATGCTACTGGGTACTGAATGTATTGCACGACCTGCTTTAGACACACAGGAAGGTACGTTTTATGACTGCAAAATTATGAAGTTAGGATTTTCTAGTGTTTTAGTGCGTATCAGCTACAACAGTCTTACGATGTTTATTGCAGGATTTTGTCAAAGTATATCGTATATTGGCAGTTTATTGTATGTGTATACGGTCTGACAGTTACATTATAGCGCTGTGGTTGCAGAAAACCCTTAAACTCTTAGTGTTATTCGTGGGAAGCAGACGGCATTACTCTACGAAGCTATAGCCGATGCAGGGTGAGAACCTCGCTGTGGATGGCATATTCGGCAGTTCTCTAGTACAAATGGACAGGTGAATGTGTGTTTTCTTTTCAGTAAAGTCAGGGGCGTGTATGAAAAAATAGATCTCTTGATATTTATTTTTTTATTTCACGTATGCATTTATTTCACATTACTGGTTATACCGGTTTTGACACTACAGGAAAAGAGCTCTTCAAGGCTCCCGCTGGAGGATTCCTCTACGTTTTGATGTAGCCATGGTCTAAGAATCAATGTGGGCTCTTGAAAATGACTACAGTGATGAAAAAGGAATAGCCAATAAATAAAATTTATGTGAACATTGCCAGATAACGGTTGTGGTGAAATTAAGTGAGCTCATGGGAGCTCTGCGCTCTTTCTTATAGCTGAACAGATATCCTTAGTGAGTGAACATTGTGTTAAGCAATTCCATCATCTTCTTGACGAATGTCGTAATGACATCTACCAGAAATGCATGGCAGCAGTACACATGGAATAAAATGTGAAGAATAAGTTGACTGATCACAGTAAAACCGAGAAATAAAAGATTACGATAGCAGATGAACTGGAAGGAAGAAAACGGCAATATACACGGTGATCAGAAACAGTCTAAGAGGCTTGTAACGATGTTGCAAGGAAGGTTTTGCAAATAATTGTTAAGAAGAAAATTTCATACTTGCGCTGATTCAGTTTGTTTTTTACCACCCTTTATTAAGATGAGGCAAGCCTCTATAGTGTTTAATGTGACAAAGATACTGGTTCACTGTCGGACAGAAGGAAAACCAAAGGAGACTAAACCGATGATGGCAGATAAAAGATTAATCTCCTCTAGAAAGCAGATTGGTCTTGGATTAGATGGAGGCTTCAGTCAAATCGCTGAAACAGAGGAGATGAAGAAATAATTAGTTTGAAGCTAAGGTACTGCTCAAATGCTGGACATATCCGACCTGGTACTGTGATTATGGAACGATGATAGGTACACTATGTGATCAAAAGTATCCGGACACACACGAAAACATACATTTTTCATATTAGGTGCATTGTGCTGCCACCTTCTGTCAGGTATTCTATATCAGTGACCTCGGTAGTCATTAGACATCGTGAGATCACAATGGGGTGCTCCGCGGAACTCACGCACATCGAAGGTGGTCAGGTGATTGGGTGTCACTTGTGTCATTCATACGTCTGTACGCGAGATTTCCACACTCCTAAAAATCTCTAGATCCACTGTTTCCGATGTGATAGTGAACTGGAAACGCGAAGGGACACGTACAGCACAAAAGACATCTATCCAGACCATCACATAGGAATTCCAAACTGCATCAGGATCCACAGCAAATACTATTACAGTTAGGTGGGAGATGAGAAAACTTGGCTTTCATGGTCGAGCGGCTTCTCATAAGCCACACATCACACCGATAAATGCCAAACCACGCCTCGCTTGGAGTAAGGAGCGTAAACATTGGACGACTGGACAATGGAAATAAGTTGAGTGGAGTGACGAATAACGGTAAATAATGTGGCAATCCGATGACAGGGTGTGGGTATGGCGAATGCCCGGTGAACGTCATCTGCCAGTGTGTGTAGTGCCAACAGTAAAATCCGGTGGCGATGGTGTTATGGTGTGGTCGTGTTTTTCAAAATGGTTCAAATGGCTCTGAGCACTATGGGACTCAACTGCTGAGGTCATTAGTCCCCTAGAACTTAGAACTACTTAAACCTAACTAACCTAAGGACATCACAAACATCCATGCCCGAGGCAGGATTCGAACCTGCGACCGTTGCGGTCTTGCGGTTCCAGACTGCAGCGCCTTTAACCGCACGGCCACTTCGGCCGGCGGTCGTGTTTTTGATGGAGGGGGCTTGCACCCATGTTGTTTTGCGTGGCACCATCGCAGCGCAGGCCTACATTGATGTTTTAAGCACCTTCTTGCTTGCCACTGTTGAAGAGCAATTCGGCGATGGCGATTGCATCTTTCAACACTTTCGAGCACCTGTTCATAATGCACGGCATGTGGTGGAGTGGTTAGGCGATGATAATATGCCTGTAATGGATTGGCCTGCACAGAGTCCTGACTGAATCCTACAGAACACCTTTGGCATGTTTTGGAACGCCAATTTCGTGCTAGGCCTCACCGACAGACATGGATACCTCTGCTCAGTGCAGCACGCCGTGAAGAACTGGCAGCCATTCCTCAAGAAACCTTCCAGTACCTCACTGAACATATGCCTGCGAGAGTGGAAGCTGTCATCAAGGCTAATGATAGGTGAACACCATACTGAATTCCAGCATTAGCGATGGAGGGCGCCATGAACTTGTAAGTAATTTTGAGCCAGGTGTCCGGATACTTTTGATCACATAGTGTATTTGATAATTGAGGAGACGTATCTATTATACCAGGAAGTAAGAAACCGATGCAGAAAACAGAATGTGTGGAAATCGCATCGCCTATCCATTCGCACACGGGAAGAACCGACGTGATCGAGCAGCCGAATGTTGCACACTTATTTTATTTATTTATTTATTTATTGTTCCGTGGGACCAAATTAAGGAGAAGTCTCCATGGTCATGGAACGAGTCAATACATGAAATTATAACACGATAGTAGAAACAGATAAAATGAAATACAATAAACGTATTCAGGCGACAATTCGTTAGTTTAAATAAAGAAAATCTACAATGCAACACTGGAATTTACTTAATTTTTCAGCTCTTCCAGGAGCTCCTCCACAGAATAGGAGTGAGCCATGAGGAAACTCTTCAGTTTGGACTTAAAAGCGTTTGGGCTACAGCTAAGATTTTGGAGTTCTTGTGGTAGGTTATTGAAAATGGATGCAGCAGAATAGTGCACTCCTTTTTGCACAAGAATCAAGGAAGTGCATTCCACATGCTGATTTGATTTCTGCCTAGTATTAACTGCGTGAAAGCTGCTAACTCTTGGGATTAAGATAATATTGCTAACAACAAACGACATTAAAGAAAATATATACTATGAGGGCAATGTCAGAATTCCCAGACTATTGAATAGGGGTCGACAAGAGGTTCTCGAACGTACACCACATATAGCTCGAACAGCCCGTTTTTGAGCCAAAAATACCCTTTTTTAATCAGAAGAATTACCCCAAAAAATAACATATATCATAAGCGTATGAAAATATGCGAAGTAGACTACTTTTAGTGTTGAACTTTCACTTATTTTAGATACTGTTCTAATGGCAAATAAAGCGGCATTTAGTTTCTGAACAAGATCCTGAACATGGGCTTTCCACAACAGCTTACTATCTATCCGAACGCCTAGGAACTTGAACTGTTCCGTCTCGCTTATAATATGCCCATTCTGTCTGATCAAAATATCAGTTTTTGTTGAATTGTGAGTCAGAAACTGTAAAAACTAAGTCTTACTGTGGTTTAGCATCAAATTATTTTCCACAAGCCACTAACTTATTTCATGAACTACATTATTTGATAATGTTTCAATGTTACACACAAGATCCTTCAGTACCAAGCTGGTGTCATCAGCAAACAGAAATATATTTTAATCATCTGTAATACTAGAAGGCATATCATTTAAATAAATAAGAAACAGCAGTGGCCCCAGCACCGACCCTTGGGGAACGCCCCACTTAACAGTGCCCCATTGGGACTGAACATCCTTACCACTCTCAATATTGCGGAGAATTACCTTCTGCTTCCTGTTCTTAAAGTAAGAGGCGAACCAATTGTAAGCTACTCCCCTTACTCCATAACGGTCCAACTTCTGCAGTAATATTTTGTGGTCAACACAGTCAAAAGCCTTCGTTCAATCATAGAAAACACATAGCGTCGCAACCTTTTATTTAATCCGTCCAAAACCTCACAGAGAAAATAGAATATAGCATTTTCAGTTGTTAAACCAATTCTAAAACCAAACTGTACATTTGACAGCAAATTATGTGAATTTAAATGCTCCAGTAACCTTGAATATACAACCTTCTCGATAACTTTAGCAAACACCGATGGCATAGAAATAGGTCTATAATTTTCAACATTATCCTTGTCTCCCGTTTTTTTTAAAGTGGCTTCACTACCGAGTACTTTAATCGGTCAGGAAACCGACCACTCCTAAAGGAAAAGTTACAGATGTGGATAAGTACTGGGCTAACATAAATAGAACAATACTTCAGTATTCTGGTAGATACACCGTCATATCCATGAGAGTTCTTGGTCTTTAGCGATTTAATTATTAAATCAATCTCCCTCTTGTCAGTACCATGGAGGAACATTTCAGGTAACAGTTTCGGAACACTTTTTTCTACGAGCGCTATATGATTCCCTGTTGGGACTAGGTTTCTATTTAGTTCACCTGCTATATTCAGAAAGTGATTATTAAATACTGTACATATATGCGACTTATCAGTAACACGGACATTCTCACTACACACTGATTCTATATCCTCGACCTGTCTCTGCAGACCAGCCACTTCCTTTACGACTGACCATATGGTTTTAATTTTATCCTGAGACTTAGCTATTCTATCTGCATACCACATACTTTTTGCCTTCCTAATAACTACTGTAAGCACCTTACAATACTGTTTGTAATGGACTGCTACATTTACATCTTGACTGCTTCTAACGTTTTGATATAATTGCCACTTTGTTCTACAGGATATTCTTATCCCTCTAGTCAGCCACCCAGGCTGTCTGTTTGTGCTAGTACCCTGTTTTGAACGTTCTAACGGAAAGCAACTTTCAAAGAGCACGAGAAAAGTCTTGAGAAAAGCATTATATTTATCGTCTGCTGTATCAGCACTATAAACATCTTGACACTCTTGTTCCTTGATAAGGTTTACAAAGGTCTCTACAGCAAAAGGATCAGCTTTCCTAAAAAGTTGATTAGTATATTTGAGTTGCAGCACAAAAATCTTTTAGAGTTAAAACTTATGCATCATGATCTGAAAGGCCATTCACTTTTTTGCTAACAGAATACCCTTCTAGTAATGAGGAATGAACAAAAATGTTGTCTATGGTTGTTCTACTGTTCCCTTGCACACTCGTTGGAAAGAATACGGTTTGCATAAGATTATACGAATTAAGGAGGTCTACCAGCATCCTTTTCCTTGCACAATCACTTATACAATTAATATTGAAGTCACCACATATAACTAACTTTTTGTATTTCCTATAAAGTGAACCAAAAACCTCCTCTAGCTTTAGCAAAAATGTTGTGAAATCGGAGTCTGGGGATCAATAAATAACAACAGTTAGAATTTTAACTCCACTAAATTCAACCACACCTGCACAACATTCAAACACCTTTTCAGTGCAGTACTTTGAAACATCAATTGACTCAAATGGGATACCGTTTTTCACATACATGGCTACTCCCCCACACCGCAAATAGTTCCTATAAAAGCTGCCAACCAACCTGTATCCTGGAGAAAGATTTCCTACATACTGCAGCAGTTTGCTATCCACACTTTAGATGCTCATCCAAAATTACTTAGAGAATTTTTACAGTCTTTAAAGGGTGATTTTGTACCATTAAGGAGTAGCGGAGAAACTGTTTCACGAAAAATTCCGCTGATAAACTTCCAGTTTCATACCCATCGTTATAATGAACAAAGGTCACCACTCGCAACTGATATTACAGCAGCTATATTCGTATACCTGGCACTTAGATGCAGTAGGAGACCGTTAGTATCTAAGTGGTCATTGCAGAACTGTAGCACAGACGAAATATTATTGTCATATAGAGTAAAAAGACAAGAATTAAGGACTGACCTCTGCGCGACTGCAGAGAGTACATGTTTCCATGATGACTCCTACCCAAAGACGTCTCGTTAATGTCTGTTTTTAAGGTAACTGTAGAAACCTCAGTATTTCTCTGACTGAGCAAATGCGCCTATTTAATTTTGATTAGTAATTTTTACACATAAAGGTCTCCCAAGGCAAAAGGCTCCGTGAATGTGGTATTTTTCTTTATTTTCTGATAATAGTGATTGGTCCCCTGACAGTAGTCGCTGTTGGTGACTGAACTTATTTATGCACATTCCAGAACTATGGCGAACTCTTATTTGTATAACGTCACATTACTGCCATTTCTGCGGATGAATGAATGGTTTGTGGTAGTGAAATGTTAGTAATTGCACTACGTAACAAAATTAAAAAGTGACTTTTTTTAAACAGCGTAATTGTCTTCCACTGCAATGCAGAAATTTGAAAATCGGCTCAACTGTGCCTACAATCTGCCTCTGTTATGACGCATAAGTGTGGCGCCCAGCGACACCACTCTCGGGCTCGGCAAAGCTTCATACAGCAAGGTGTGGACAACGGCGAAAACAGCGTTAGAACTCAGAAGTTCATGTGATGCGGTGTAAGGTGGGTTAATGTCACCACATTGGCACCAAATTTCTCCACAGTTCTGCCCAACGCTACCGTGGTCGTGGTTCACGGTGGAAAAGTCGTCACACCACGTCTATCATACATTTCACCTCTTGTTTTGACGCCCAGCTTTTAAATTAGGCTGTTTTCTTATGGGTATGCGAGGAAAACATTCCAGGCACACCGCCGCTCAGAAACGAAATGAAAATGATTCACTGGGTGCGTAAAGGTGCATAATGGGCGCCCGAGAAACCACCCCTGGGTGTTGATTCCCACACATTGTGCGGTCGCAAACGACAGGGGCAGTGCGATGAGCAGCAGGACGACGTTCATGACACTCTTTAAACTGCTCAAACCCACTGGACGATTCAGCATTTCTCTGAGGACATCGTATGGTTTCAACGAAACTGAACGTGGTGTGACCCCTTTGGAAGGTTGCGCAACCGCAATTTTTGCTCTGGCCTCTAAGACCTCCCACTTCAGCAACACCTTTGGTGCCACCCACACATCTTTTTTGGGGACATTAAAACTGTTCCTGTAAGGAGGCAGCCAGTCAGTGATTCCTAGGCAACAGTGATATGGAACCATCTCGACACACCTCAGCTGAGCGGCACTACGTAGCTTAACTAACCCCGGTGGCTACAATCGAAATCTAAGGGGCGTCGAAAGCGATTCCTGTCATGCTGGCGTCTAGGAGTCAGTGATTGGCTATCTCTGCACACGAACAGTTTAAAGTTCTCAACGAAACTGCGCTGGTGACAATGATGATTTTTCCGAGCTGGAGGTCTTAGAGAGAACCTAGAATTTTTGCCATTACATTCATGAATGTTTCAATATTGCAATTCCAAGCCCATTATCTCATCATCACGCCACATCAGGGCGCGAAACAGGGGAGCTGAAGCATAAACGCGTTTGCTCCTTCGGATCACGCTCAGGTTTCATCGAATGGCTTTGAACGATTCCTAGTGGTTCCACTCTGCATAACAGAAAAAACTTGTGGTCGTGCTACACTCCGATGGGGTCAGCTCACGTTCCGTGGGGTTTCAGGTCCACTATGTGCTTACAGAAGGTCTGAATCATGCAGGTGGTGTCATCTGTGTCACAGACTGTAGTGAATGTCGTCCAGTTTTATCTGCACGGAGAACTTTCGTTTGCGTCTGTGCAATGTAATCAACATATCGACGGAGGGGATGGTTTTATCAACACACTTTATGCACCCACTGAATCTTTTTCATGTCGATTCTGAGCAGCGATGTCTGAAACGTTTTCCTCCCATAAGAAGGTACTAGATACTGACCACTACCTCAGAGGCGTTAAAAGAAGACGTGAAATGTATGAATCAGGGCGTTTGACAACGGCGCTGGATGGAACTGTGGCAGTACTTGGAGCCAATGTGAGATCATTAACGCACCTCATATTTCAAATAAATGAATTTTTGATTTCTCTCGTATGTTTCGCTGTAGACTTCTGGTGCTGCAATCCTCATACGGAATACAGTATCATCCACGAACATTCTCGCGGAGATTCGAACCTTATTCATTACACCAATTTTATATACTGGTATCAGAGACGGCCTTATGAAACTTCTTTGATGTACTCCCAAAATTACCTTTACAGGAAACAATTTCGTTCCTGTAAGAACAGTATGCTGTGACGTATCGACTCCAGTCACAGATCTGAACCGAGATTCGATAAGCTCGAATTTCTTTGCATTAAATGGCACTGTGTAACCGTATCGAATGACTTCCGGTAGTCAAAGAACACAACACCAACCGGGGCGTCATTGTATATGGCGCTCTGGATGCATGGGCGAACAGAGCGAGCTGAGTTTAGCTAGGTCTTAGGTTTTCGAAATCCATGTTGATTTGTCTAGAGGAAATTTTTCTTAGACAAAAAGTTCATGATAAGTGATCATAAGACTGGTTGACGCCTCGTGTACAGGGCGACAACAATGTGCATCTCTCCCACGATACTTCGTGAAAACTGGAATGAGCTGCGATTTCTTCCGATGGCTAGGCATCCTTTACTGATCCAGTGACCGACGATAAACTGCTGCTAGAAAAGGAGGAAGTTCTTTGGCACAATCTGTGTAGACTCTTATGAGTATCTTATCTGTCCTGATGGCCCCACACTGTTGAGCGATTCTAGTCGAGTTTTCATTCCGCATTCATTTATTTCAATGTCTGGCATTCCAGGGTTCATACTATGACTGAAAATAGGAACCATATTACGATCTTCTGCAGAAACACAATACATGAATTTCATTATGCAGGTCTCCTCCCGGCAACCTTCTGTTTTCTGGTCTTGAAGGTCTCTGAGAGATTGAACAGATAATTTAGATCCAATTAGTGATCTTAACTAAGTCTTAAACTTATTTCGACACATTGGTCCTCATAATTTTACTTTTGAGTATCCTTAACGTTTTCTTAGCTTAAATATGTGATGAAGCTGTCTTTGCTTTGGTAGGAACTATCTAATACGCCTATTCAACCACTGTGAGCTTTCCCCAATTTCCAAAACGTTGCTCAGCACACACACACAGATATAAGCTCCGTTGTAAAATCCACTTGAATTTTACCTATTTGTGATTCTCATCTTCATCCCCAGATCAGAATATTTGATTTTCACTGCTCAGTACTCTGCAATTTGTTGCCTGTCAGAATTTCTAAGGAAAAATATTTCTCTATCTTTCTTAACATTCCTTATGACTTCTGCAGTCACTAACGTTGTACTAGCCTTATGGTCTCTGATTCCCTCCTCTAACCTAACCGATTCGAAAATCTTGAATGGTTAGTTATTACGAGATCTAAGACTTTGCTCTCACTAGATTTGCTAATTCCAAGATTAATGTTTGCAAAAAAAGTTCAGGATAATCACACAAGAATACTCGTGTACAGCACAAGTATCAATCGCATGACTCTGGCATTTTAAAGCTGGCAAAGTGATGTTTCGGCCTACTACAATAGCACGATCAAGATACTTACTCACAAAGTTCTCCAAGTTTCCTCTAAGGCACTGTGACACTAAAGCTTCAGATGCATTTGGTCTGAACAGGGTGCCCAGGAACGCTGCGACAAACTTCGAGGGGTTGTAGAGGGTTGAGGAAAAAATCGAGGATGGGAACCCGGGTCCGCAAAATGTCATTCAACGACGCTACAGAGCGTCGACGTTACAGACGCCAGCGCTTTACGCTAGTTCACATCTTCAGCAGCCGTGTCTCGCAATGTTGTTTGTTATTCAGTGATCGCGACTGATAGCCACGATGGCCAGTGGACAAAATAGAGCTAGCTGCTCCGTAGACAGGCCTTGTTTACTGTGAATATGATGCTCTGTTGCCTTCGTGGATCACGTTTTAGCACACGGGTTTCCATCTGCAGTTTGTTTCATCTGTATACCGAAAAACATGAGAGATTTTAGAAGATACTCGGAGAAAAATATATTATGGATGGATACCCGTGTCGAAATTCATCATTCACCAAAGCAACAGGGCATCGTAGTCACAGGAGACAAGGCCTTGCTATTTAGCAGCAAACTCCATCTTCTCCACTGAAGATTGTGGCAGTTAGTCACCATCACTGAATAAAAACAACATTGATAGACGTCCCGAATATAGTCCGTCAGCGTACAAAGTTACGTTTCCTGCCGACGGAGTGGTCTAGTGGCAGACCCCACCGCCTGTAACTTAGACGTGCTTATAGCATCGTTGGATAACGTTTCAGGATTCGGGTTTCAAGCCTCGATTTGTTGCTCAAGACACCCTCCATAACCTCTCGAAGTCTGTAGCAACATTTCTGCAGATTGTTTATTTCAAGTCTGGATTTACCAACAGACGCGCTTGCGCTTGAAGAATAGGTCCATCAATGGAGATTATATTTGATCTCTGTCGCTTAAGGCATGAAAGTGAAGCTGCCTTAGTATCTTTGTGCTCAGATCATCTCGCCCCCTTGATTTTTAAAGAACTGTGATCGAACAGAGACTGTATTTCTCTCTGTTTTTCCTAATTGTAGAAATCGTAGAGTATGATCGCACACTCATCGATTTCTACATTTTGGAAAAACAGAGAGAAAATACAGTCTCTTTTGATCACAGTTCTTTAAAAATCAAGGAGGCGAGATTATCTGAGGACAAAGATATTGAAGCAGCTTCACTTACATGCCTTAAGCGCCCGAGATGAAATAATGTCTCTATAGATGGGTTGGGAAATCCAGAAATCAGTTGTTCATCTAGGACACAACGTTTCCGAACTCATCATGATATTATCGCCAGGAAAATTTGTGCTGAAACTGACGGTGTACTCGTACCTGACGGCGTAACGGACGAGTAGCTATCTAATGTATTTTGTGCGAAGGTTAGAAATCAGATGATACATTCAGTGCTGATGAAACTATCTTGTTTCACAACATGACTCCAGATAAAAAACTGAAATTAAAAGGTGAACAGTGTTCAGGTGGGAAAAAGTCGCAAAGGATGACATCTGACATTTTGGAAAGTGGTTGCGTAACCGGACTCTCAGCTGAAATCAAAAATACGAAAAATTACTCTTCTGGTCAATAAATACCCTACTCATTCAGTACTCGACAATTTGCAGCTCATAAAATTTGTGTTTTTTCCTCCAAATGTCACAGCAGTTGTAGAGCCTATGGGACTGGAAAGTTATAAAATTTCTGAAAATGCAGCACTGGAAACTTCAAATGATGAACAAGCTACAAAAAATCGAAGAAGGTAAAGAAACGACTTTCAATGTTCTTGATGTAATTTTAAAGATACCAGAAGCGTGGAAAAATGTCAGTCAAAAGGAAATTACCAATTATTTTAAACAAACAGAATTCAGAAATCTTTCGTCACCATCCCACGTGGAGAGCGGCACGTTTTCACCAACAGCTGATGGTGCTGATGGTGAAGATGGAGATGACAGCCCTCTGACAGAATTAGTGCAAGGACTTCGTCCATCTTTGTCAACTTGTGAAATTACTGGCTTCGTCCAGGTAGACAGCAATCTTACCATGTACGCCTGAGCGAATAAGGAAGTAGTTGTGGCTGACATCCAAAGCCAGTACGTGATTAACGAACACAAAAATGAACAAGACGGCCAGTTGGTTGTGCTTTCACTTAACGAAGCTCGAAGTGCAGTGAAAAGTGCACTAAAGTTTTTTATTTTCAAAGAAGAGTTTAATGCAAATGAGAATAACGAGGCGTTATAACGAATGCATCGTCAAATACAAAATTCATGTGCACTGTTAAAAGCAAAAACAAACAAAGGTACCTAGTTGCATCAAGTAGGACGGTATACTGTAGTATGCAGTACTGTACCGAATCTGGAAGATAAAGCAACTGGTCAAAAATCTTAACATCGTTGCCTTTGCTGCGACTGCAGAAAAATATTAAATTAAATTTCGATGTGTGTTATTTACTTGTAAGTACAGAAATGGGATAACAGTGCATTCGTTATTGACGTTTTGTGATTTTTTGTGTTGGATATTTTCAACATGTTGAGTACAGTACATCACCTTTGTATATTTTGCGTAAGGCCCGCGAAGATAAGATGACAGAAGTTAGGGCTTGTACGGAGACATAAAGATAGTGGATTTTGCCTCGCTCTATATGCGAGTGGAACAGGAAGGGAAATGACTAGCAGTGGTATAGGGTACCCTCTGCCACACTTGGGGAGTACGTTTGTAGATGCAGTTTACTATTCCTATACCTTACATTGTTTTGAATTTTTTCCAGAGTAAGCTGTTTCTTATGATTCTCCATCTACTGATATGTCCGGTGAATTGACGTATCCAGTTATAGCGTAGTAACATGTCCAAGATTTTATCGAAGGTGATTTTCCCTTACCTTCTTGCGATCGTTTCCGTGAGAGAAGAGCTTATTGTTATTGCAATGTATTTTCAATGTTGTAGTTGTTTTATTCCAAATGCATACAAAAGTAAAAAAAAATAGCAACACGCTGGTGGTAGGTAGCTTTTCCAAGTTTGAGATACTCATCTGTTACTTCAGTCGTTCGTATTATGACGCCGATCAAGTGATCACTTTGCCGCCCTAATCATCAAAATGAGGGTGCACCACCATCTATTTACCTATTCAAGCTGTACCTTTTTTTAGAGTCAAGAATCTGACTGCGATGGAAGGCTCTGAATAACTATGAGTTTATCGGAAGTGCACGACAGTTTCCCGATAAATCCTCTCCCCCCACCTTTTACTACTTTCCAGATTTCAAGAATGAAAAATTCTTTGTTATCGGAGATTGAAATCAACAAGTGATACGTAGAGCGCTACCAGGTCACCATGACTTATTTGTTGCAGCTACGAAGGAGAGCCTTAGTGCACTAAACTGGTTTCAATTGGTAGATCCTTAGCTGTTATATCATTTCAAGTTATTCACTTTTCTGTTAATGTAATGTCCCGTCAACACAGTTGAAATAAAATAGGAGAACTAGACTAGTTACAGCCGTCCAGTGTGGCCGAGCGGTTCTAGGCGCTACAGTCTGGAACCGTGCGACCGCTACGGTCACAGGTTCGAATCCTGCCTCGGGCATGGATGTTTGTGATGTCCTTAGGTTAGTTAGGTTTAAATAGTTCTAAGTTCTAGGGGATTGATGACCCCAGCAGTTAAGTCCCATAGTGCTCAGAGCCATTTTTTTAGACTAGTTACATACGAGCGGGGAATCTATTCATATACTGCTTTGTTTCAGGAAACCTTGCTTCTTTTGTAGAGAGCGACTGTAGAGATATAAAAAAAATGGCTCTGAGCACTATGGGACACAACTGCTGTGGTCATCAGTCCCCTAGAACTTAGAACTACTTAGACCTAACTAACCTAAGAACATCACACACACCCATGCTCGAGGCAAGATTCGAACCTGCGACCGTAGCAGCAGCGCGGCTCCGGACTGGAGCGCCTAGAACCGCACGGCCACCACGGCCGGCATAGAGATATCATGAAGAATCCAAGCCATAATTGCAGATCAGGATTCCGAACACTCTTGTGCCGAAGACGAATAGTGCTTCAAATACATTAACGCGCTCTGAAAGATTTGCATCCCCGACGCACGACGTATAATTAATAAAGGCATCAGGCGTGGAAATAACGCTTAGTGTATATGTATGCAGGCAGTGGTGCGGCAGTGATCCGCTTGGTGGCCTGAGGGCGTGCGCGTGTACTCTTCAGGCGGAAGGGTCGGAAGGAAGGGCCAAGAATGTGTGTTTAGTCGTAGGCTTTGTGGAGCGCCGCCACTCCGCCTACTGTCAATATTAAAGTAACCTTCTGTCAACAGCAGGCCACGTACCTGCAACGAAAACAAAGATAAAACCCACCACGAAAGAGAACGTCGAGTTAAACGCTAAATAAAACTAAGAAAACAGCGCGCTACCACCGGGGAACTAGAAACTTGCGCCTTCTCGGGTAAGTTAACTCTTCGAGTAAATCCCGTGAAGCACACTGAAGGCAACCACAGTTGTCTTGCACAGTCTGGCACCAAAGTGTAGGCTAAAATCCCATGAGGTTAAAGATTTGTAGACATCACTCCTATATGACCTCTTTGAGAAATATGGTATACTAACACAAAAATCATAATAGGGCGTACGGCGAGAGTGACGAAAAACACACCGGTACTGACATGACTTAACGTGTGGGGTACTCACACTTAAATCAGAAAAGTATATTTTCCCTCTTTGCATAATACTATATAAGCAAAAGTCTTTTATGCTGTTTCAATAAAACTTTGAATTTAGGTATGCCGGTGCATGCTGAAGGGTATTACTGCTCAACGTTGAACGTTTCGATTTTATTTGATTTTATGATGTATGTACTTATCAGAAACATATGAACAATATGGCATCCAAATTAGGTTTGTCGTAGTAATCAGTCCATACAATGCCAAATCATTCAGAGTATGAAGCAATGTGTTGTATGCCTCCTTGAAAATAAGATCTTTCAACCGATAATTATTCTAGGCTAGTCATTGTTATTCCAGTTTCTAAATAACGTATCCTAACACCCTATATTCCTATCCTGAGCATGTAAATAAATATTTTTCCAAAACCTTTTACGTGAAACAGACGTCTGAAGGTGTCTCATGATAAGTGAGTTTTCACGTACCTCTAACATTCGTTCCTTTGACGGTAACTGTAGCCTCTCTTCATACCTGCTCGTGTCTTATTTTAGATATGTATTGTTGAAATATTAATATGATTTTACGTATTTTTATTTATTATTCTGAAATATCAGGTACTTCAAAATGTGTGTGTGGACTTCTAAGGTACCAAACTGCTGAGGTCATCGGTCCCTAGACTTACACACTACTTAAACTAACTTATGCTAAGAACAACATACGCACCAATGCCCGAGGGAGGACTCGAACCATCGACGGGAGGGGCCACGCAGTCAGTGACATGGCGTCTCTAACCGCGCGGCTACTCCACGCCGCAGGTACGTCAAGTTCCTTGTGAATCTTTATATCGATTACCGACAGGTCTGCGCTCTCATCATCTGATCTGTCTAAACCGGTAATCCTGGTCCCGGCGGACGTTCGAGTTCTAACTCGGGCATAGGTGTGAGTAGTGACGATACAACAATGTATTATTTTTTATCTTTTGCTGTTGAAATTCACAAAATTGTTAGGTAAAATTTATACAGATGTCCATTCTACAGTTTGTAAGTGCTCTACTAAGCCGGTTGCGTAATAAGGACAGTTAATGAAGACCAAAAAAGGTCGTATGTGAGAAATAATTCTTACAGCCGCAAATATTTGTACAGTGATAGGACGTAGTGCCCCGAACAAAATACTATAAATACTGACTGATGATGGATGGGTGTGTGGTAGAGGGAGTTTCCTTGAATAATTAGAAAACTACGACCTGTAGCGAGCCCGTATCCCAGTAAAAAAATTAACAACATTAAATTTCCTTCAAAAAGCCCTGTTCATTTTTTCTGTAGAACTAATAGTTCGCGCATAGCCAACCAGAGAATATGAAAATCTCGTGCGTGGTTTATAAAGGCCAGCAATAACATTACGGCAGATGAATCACCCTCTTTAGCGCGTTCCAATTACACACTTAAGCTGTTAAAAAATGGAAATAATAAGTACCGTTTTTCTCAGGAACAAATGTTGGAAGTATTTGGTATCCCAGGTACGGGAAAATAAATGATGTAACCCACGCGCCGGGTCTGCTGAGCGAAAAGTTGATAGTAATTTACTATGACTCTGCACATTACTTTAATAATCCACTAACGAAGGTGGTGAGAATGCAGTTTGAAGAAAGGTCATGGAAAGATACGGCACAGACGACTAATATTGTAATTCGCTGTCACTTCTTCCTTTGATAGTTCCCAATATGTTCCACTGATACAACTGTGAAAGCGCTGGTGTCACCAAATTTGTTTGCTGGTTACAAATTAATTAATATTACGAACGGTAAGACCGTTTTTTAATATCAGTACTACCGGAATCAGATGTGAGGGTATTGTCCTGGGTAGTGGTATTATGGAAGTGCAGTCGGCAACGAAACTGTGTCAGAAATCACGACCACAGTGAAAGGGTAAACATGAAGGGGAAGGAGACCAGTATGACAGCAACCCATGGGACTAATATTTAGTCGAATATTTGTTTTAGCCCACTGAAAAAAAAATCTGCATGTTTTTTTCCTACTGAAATCATGAAAAAAAGGACAAGCACGAGCAATGACCGCCCTGCTTGCATCAAAAAAATAGTTGTAAACTGTTTCTGCAAGCAGACAGTATACTTTGATGATATTCGATACTTATGCAACTATAATCTTAAATGTTTAAAATGAAATTTACATATAATTTTGTGCAACACATAAATACATTAGAAGTGAAAGATGATGTAGAAGTAGTATTAACATGTGCCAGTTTACTACGAGGTTGTACACGCTGTAATTCGTGACGTAAAGATGTACATCAGAGGATACGTACGTAGGTACAACCACAGTCCATCAACGTCGTATACGTGTTTCCTGTTGGACTTAGCTATCGAGAAAAGAATACTGAGTTTGACCGGGCCATGCATTTAGGGTCCCACGAATTAGTAATGTCCCAAGAATATTCTGCAGATGTTATTTGCGACACATCCTTAGCAAAGTTACTGTCATGTGCTGACGTCAAGAAACCACTGAACGTAATCATCGATCTAGTAGGCTTACAACTTAGCTGTTGTAGATATCTGACCTCGAAGTGTACTAAACGAACAATCCTTGGACATCCTTGCAACACAGTCAGACAACAAATGATAGAAATCAGTTTGTGTTGTTGCCCGTAACCGACTGATGATAAGAACAAGTATGCGATATTATTTACTGTGCTTTTAAAAGGGTCATTGTTCTGTGGGGCAGTGGAAAAATGCGCTACAGAAAAAAAAACAGTACACCCTTTTAGATGTTGCCAGTTCACTGAAGATTTTTTGTTGCAACAATGCATATGCAGTACATGAAATTATTACATTTACAGATCAATAGTACAAGTGGTTCAGAGGTACCAGGTATCGACCCATGCTGAAACACTCATATTAGTAGATGGTGTAGCCTCCATAGCCTCGACGGGCGGCAGTGCATACACTGACTCTGACAGTCGATCATATATAAGGCGCATACTGTCCTGGGAGACGTTATTCCACGCCTGCTCGAACTGTTCACGTATTTCTAAAGGGCTGTTGACTCAAAAGTTGCACGAGTCACTTCCCGTCCCATCATATCCCATAAGTGCTCGATTGGAGACGAGGAAAGTTGCTGCACATTTTGCAAGCACGTTGAGTTTCACGGGCAGTGTGAGGGTGAGCATTATCCTGTTGGAACAACACATAAAGTTTCTGTTGCAAGAGCGTTAAAGAAAAGGTCTAACAACGCGTACCGAGCGCTAGATAGCGTCCCCTCCAGAAACACCAAAAATGAACGAGCGTTGCAGCTTATCGCATCCCAGACCATAAGGCCTGGAATGGGGCTAGTGTTTCTTGTACGAATGCACTGTACGAGACAGCGCTCACCAGGTCTACGTGGTACGCACAAAAACCATCACTTGCATGCAGGCAGAATGTGCTTTCATCGCTGAAGGCCACGGCGCGTCATTCCATTTTCCAAGTGAACCTCTGAGAGCACCAGTCGAACCGTGCACGTCGATGCTGAAGCGTGAGTGGAGGACGGGCTGTAGGGGTACGTGCCCGTAGTTCCGCTGCTAAAACCGGTCCGCTACAGTTCGTGTTGACAAGTCTCGGATAACAACCCCTTTTATCTTTGCTGTGGTAGATGTACAATCTGCCACTGCTGCCCTTCCAATACGACGATCACGGCGAGCGTCTGCACTGCTTGGACATCCAGAACATTTTCTATGGGTGTGAGAATGTTCGCGTGACCACTGATACCAGCATCGTTGCACAACTGACGCAGCTCGTCCATCTTATGTGGCGATTCTCCGAAAGGACGCTCCCGCCGCTCGGAAGGCCACAGTGTGACCCCTTTCAACCTTTTTCCGTTGGCTGTAGGAAGCACAAGTGTATCTCCATGGCATGCTTGACCACTTGCTTCACACGTTTGTATCACACTGAGTCTTTTGGCTATGAGCATTCTCTATTGAAGGATAGACAAAGAGGGCGCTCTTGTAGCTATACCACAACTCTACCTGTTGGCAGACATTGTAACCGTTATCAGTACATCTACTATCCCTCAAGTGGCATGTTCTGTCATCGGATCAAAATCGACGTCGTCTGTCCAGATGTACTAAGTTTTATTGCGGCACGGTATTTATAGAATGATGACTCACGGCACATGATGGTCACTCAGTCTGGTATAAGTAAACCTGCTGACTATTTACTGATAAGCATTTACTTGTGTGTGTTTTGCTGCTATAAAAAATTCGTAGTTTGAATATTAATTTTGTTCGATAGCAAAACGATGGGACGCGTTTGAGAAGTAATTTTTGAACATTTCCATACAAAGCAAAGTACTGGAATCAGACGTTATATGTATCAACATGATAATCCTTATCACGGCCAAGCAGATGTTGTTGTATCGTATTTAGAAGAAAATGTAATGTCTTTGTGAGACAGCACTCCCCAAACACCGGCTTGAGCACGATGAAACATCTTACGGTTGTGTTAGAGCAGTGGTTACCAACCTGGGGGAAAATGATATTTCCTGAGAGGTAAAGACTAAACGATTCGATTCTGTTTCAGTCACGAAATTAAATTATTTTCAAAAGATCATTACTATTACCACAATTTTGTAAGAATGTAATACAGATTATATAAGTTATCAATACTCACTTTTTCTCAATTGGTAGCATTAATACGGTGGAGGTTAAAGGTGGCTGTGGCCGGACACAAAGCATTAACAGCTAATTTCTGCCAGTTCGGAAGTAAAGAGTGCAGCAATGAAGTGATTTACGAACAGTATGTATAGCGCACACATTTTAACTTGGTTGATTTAAATGGGCTTGTGGTGCGCAGGTCAAGCAACTGCCGAAATGGAGAGGAGTAAAGCAGGTTCAAAATGGCTTTGAGCACTATGGGACTCAACTGCTGTGGTCATAAGTGGCTCTGAGCACTATGGGACTCAACTGCTGAGGTCATAAGTCCCCTAGAACTTAGAACTACTTAAACCTAACTAACCTAAGGACAGCACACAACACCCAGCCATCACGAGGCAGAGAAAATCCCTGACCCCGCCGGGAATCGAACGACCACGAGATGCGGGCAGTAAAGCAGGGGAAGCATGCTTCGTAACAAGTGTCTACCCTCACTGTGGACAGTTAGCTTTCTTATCTGAGAAGGAATTGCGGGCAGCACTTGGGATACACCACGAATTCATTCGTCATTCATTCTAACACACACACACAAATCTAATTCATCTTTCATCATTTTAGAAATAAAAGTTTTCCAAGAGAAGTCTTTCATACTACAGTTTGGTTAGATGCTAAAGTTGATGATGATGTGTTGGGGGGGGGGGGGGGGGGACAACAGACGGGAAGGAACTAATGTCTGATTGCACATTGAGGGATAATGGTCTAAGAAAGGTTGGGAACCGCTGCGTGAGAGCTTCGGTCGTTTGTTAGAAGACCAATTCGCCCGAAGACCCAGTAGCAGCTGTTTGTGACACGACATGTCATATCCGAATATTGGTTACTAATTTTTGGTCGGACGCTGCTTCTCGATTGCGCATTCTACGTCGCGAGAGCCAGGCGAGCGAGCGTTGACGGATGTCTGGTGGACGCGGCAGCACGCAAAGGTTAGGCAGAGCACCGGGGCTAGGGGCTCGCAGATACTCCTGTCAGATTTGAACATTCAGGACGTGACGTAAGTTACACCCGGAGGCGTGCACAAAACGTACGTTTTTATTGTTAAAGTTTGCGCACGTACTACTATTACAGATACAGAAAAGCACGATACGTCTTGTTAAAGAGGAAGTAAGGACAATTCTGTTGATATGCATTTATGCTATGAAGATAATATGTGTAGGAAAATATAACGCCAAGCATTTTTAACTGAAATTCAGGAAATAGTAAATAACTTCTACAATTTTTACTACAGAAACAAGATGGAGCTATCAATTTTTAGCTCTCATCGATTCACGTAGACTAAGCTATTCACATGTTTCAAAACGTAACGAATTAACCTTTATGAGAATTTTAATAAAACGTTTGATTAAAATCAGCATATAATTTTTTTCTAACACAGCTACACTAATAGCAAGGCAGTATGTGTTGTCAGATGTGCAACATTTAGTTTGTAAGATTCACATTTTTTGTTAAGTTTTGAACATGGCTGCGTGGTGAGTGACCGTATACAAAGTAAAATTAACAGAAATAGCAGCCCTCGGTCGCAAAAAAAAGGAATCTTTTTACCCAGGTTTCGGCACTGCTAAGGATGCCTTCATCAGAAATAAAACTCTCAAATTGGCTTGTCTCGTATTAAACTAAAAATCAAGCTATAAAGCTTTAATCACAAAATTTGTAAAACAGAATGCATAGAAAGGCAAACCACTATGGACTAGTCACAAGCGTCGAGCTACGGTAGCATCAGAGCCCAGCCCGTAGTGACTTACATGCCCATCTGAGAGTTTTATTTCTGATGGAGGCACTCATAGCAGTGCCGAAACCTGGGTCAAAAGATTCCTTTTGTGCGACCGAGGGCTGTTATTGCGGTTAATTTTATTTACATTTTTGTTATTTTCAATTAATTGTTGACAGATCTGCGTAGTTTTGTCTGTAATTCGAAACTGATTAGAGCTGTGTTGTTCCGCTTGTGGCAGTGAGAGCGGCAGCAGGTTCCTGAGGGACAGAGATTGTGAACCCTTTTGATTAATGCCGCTAAAATTTGCAATTGCTTGAAATTAATTTCTTGATAAACTACAGTACATGGGATTAAGTATAAGACAGCAGTTTCGTTTAGATTTTTAATGTTAGTCTAATGGCACATTCAGGTCTTTAATTACATTAGTATGTAAAAAGTTGTGGGAGATCATTAAGTGACTTAGATGTTTGTGTTTGCCGGCAAGGAATACTCCGAGGGCTTAAAAGGGTGGCGGCCATCTTACTCTTTCACATTGGTTGTGACGGATTAGTAGATGAAATACTTATGATAGTTTTAATAGTGATCCGGCCACATCGGAATTCTCACATCATCGGCCACGACACTTTGAAATATTTCGCGTCACTTCAGTGTAGACTTATAGATATTCTTTAGTGCTCAGGACTCCGTTTTACTTTTGCTGGTTATTCAACAGAACCTGTATTTTTATGAATGAAGCCGGTTTGGATAATGATTATTTGCAGTCAGTCTGATGTTTAACTCTCTTGGCCAATGGAAACTTTGATTATTGCCGTCCCTGATCGGCACTTAAGAAAGTAGCATCATGTGTCAAATAGACTAACCTTTATTTGTGTAAGAGTGGAGTTTGACTGCTGTTAATTAAAACCGTGATGACTGCCTATGTTTTCTACCTATTTACTTATTTTATTTAAATAATGCGTTTGCCAGTCACTATATTGCAGAATCAATCTGAACTTCAATTCACTTGATTATGTAGAGTTCATCGTAAGTCTACGAAGTTTATCTATTAAGAACAATAAACGTTATTTGTTAAATTTAATCGCTTGTAGATGATGTGCATTATTGAGATTTCCTACATCTACGCTCAACTTAACGTTGTTTTAAATCTGATTAGTACAGTAGAGGTAATTTTATTGTTTTTGTTTTATCTAAAGTGACAATACCGAGAGTCAAATAATAACACCTAGACGAAGTATTCCGAGCTATCACTTTCGATTGTCGCATGTGCACTGTGCTTTATAAAGAACAGAAATGTATATCTCGCTGTCAGCATACCAGTAGTTCATGGAATTCTGTTCATAAAGACCAATTTCTGTCAATTTAACATGTTCTTAGAACCAAAATCAATGGAAGTCAAGGGACTTTTCGACATAATTTTCTCTCTACAGTGTCTTGTAATGGTGACTGGAACAGATGTCGTTGACTTCAGTATATCGTAAGAAATTGCTACGATATCAGAATTGGCTGATGTCATTGTAACGTTTCCCTCTGGCGGAGATAAACATCAACAACAAACGGAAGAACTTAATACAACAAGTTTGAAACTAAGACTGAAGATTTATCACAGAAAGACTAAAATTATATAAGCTATCAAGAGCAAATCGAAGAAAAATCATTCCAAATTAACAAGGAAGTAACAGATGCAGTATAGTTTTTTCATAGTTGAAGACAACGGCTAGTTGGACAAGAAAATAAATGAACAGATGACTAAAACAGTCTGGTATGATTTGAATATTAAATTATACAGAGTTTTCGAAACTAAACTCTAGTGTGTCTTAAAAGAAAAGTTTATTATTAATTTTGACTAATGGCAGTGAGACAAGGACTTTTAATGCGAAAGTTGTTCAAAAACTGAGGCTTTCTCTGCGAGAAATACAGAAAATCATATAGCGAATCACAAGGAACTACAAGGATAACAAAACTGATCAGGTAACAAACAGAAGTGGAAGGTAGACGAAACAAGTGGCGAGGTGGATCGATGGTTGTTAACCAAGAAATTTCTTTTCTAGATTTTATGTTTGTACAGATACGACAGAGAGAGGGATGAGGGAGGTGAAAGAATCAGGGTACGTTGATTTGAAAAGTAATGTGATGAGTTCATTTCCTGGCTCATAAATCCATTGTACATTAATCCTGTCAAACCCTATCAAACAGCGATCGCCAATTGAAACTGTGTGACGTTTCTGTCACCATAAGGGTCTTTAGTTCGACACTATCTTGTGGACATGTATTCAACAGTTTAGTTAATCCACTTAATCAACTTCATAACAGAATTGGTCCCATGTCATAGCTTGCTAAGAAGCAAAAGATAAAGAGAAAGTCACATTACGTTAAGACTGAAATATCGAACTAATTGTTCTTGCACGTTGACTGTTACTGATAACGCAGAACATCAGCAGACAGAGCATCATCGCATCATATTCCGCAAAAGCACTTTACAATAGAGACATACCAAAGCTTGATACAGATCAATTGGTATGATGGAACATCCGTTAACGTATACTGTTGGTGTAAGTGACAGCTGTAAATAGTAAAAAAAATCACGGGATATGGTACTTTCCATTCAGTGGGTCTCAACGTATTGAATAGAATCAACCATCATTTGCGAATTTCCGTGCCGACGGTATTTTATTACACTATACTAGGTATTTCAGGAGGGGCGTATGCGTACTAAAAACAATTTACAATATATTCACACATTACAGAATAATTTGTCCTCTATAGAATTTACAATATTACAATGCTACTTTATAAAATAAAAAACATGGAACATTATATACAGTATAATATTGTGCAGTCTTTGCTTCATATCTCATTCTTCCAGAAGTCTACATACGCCCTCGCTATTTCGCTGCGAGCTGCATTTCCTAGCTATGACAGGTACTATCATTTGCGCCAAAAATCTTTATGTGAAGATATGCCTTATTCCGGACAGTTTCCGAGATAGAACACATTTAATTTACATTGTTATTTATTTGCTGTTATTCAGTACATTTTCAGGTATACGCATGGACGTATCGACAACAGTTAGTAAATATTACAACATGTGTTTTACAGAGTGTCATTTGAAAAGTATGCAGTCTTAACACGTTCTCCTCTAAGCAGCATAGTACACGTCACATTAAAGCGTGGTACAGTTCACAATAAATGTTCGAATATCCCACTGTGAACTTAAATGCATTTGTGCCCTCTAGGGAGGACAGTTTGTGTTTCTTGCCTCTGCACGGTCGCTAATGAGGGCAGCAGCGTCCATGATGCGACCAAGCAGTTCATCTCGCGTATTGACTTTTCGTGTGAACACCTCCGACTTTAACCAACTCAAAAAACAAAAATCAAACTATGAAAGGTCTGGCGATCTTGATGGCCAGTTAATTTTGGCACCACGAACAATCCAGCATTTAGGGTACGACACATACGTGGGTGCCACTAGCCCAAAAGCAAATGTACATTAAATTTCTACTGTCTCGGAAACCATTCAGAATGTGGCATTGTCCATATGAGATTTTTTTGCTTCAAATGAGAGTTCTTGTCATATCCATGAATGTTAAATATTCCTCCTGGGACATCCTGTATAGGTATGCAGCGATACATTTGAATATATGGAGCCAAACCTCACGTATAATGTTCGTGACGAATGGGGCCAATTAACAGCCATAACATATTTGATTGGTACCTACACTACGTGTCAAAAGTTTTCGAACACTAATCACAACTATGAATTTGTATTTAAAACAGATTTCGTTTTCAGTATTCTATTGTATCCCCGTTCTGATAATAAAGAAATATAAACATGTGTAGACTAAGCTCCTCTGTTGCGTATTTGAGTGGTAGTTCGCGCAGAGGAGTGCTGATGAGTACCCACAACAACGCTGACGCCCCTTTGCCTAAGACGGTTCCATTCAAATAGGCCTCAATCCTTCAAGCCGTCTATATAGCAATCATTTTGCATTAGTTTGCAGTACATAGTGTGCATCTAGCAGTGTGTTTGTATACCTAGACAGGTTCATAACATGTTGACTCCTAATAAGACACAAGCAGGGGATTGGAACCGGAAAACGTGCTGTAATTGTAGTTCTGCATCAGGAAGGCTGTTCTAGTTTCGACAGTTGCGAGGAAAGTTGGCGTAGCCCAATCTGCAGTGGTTTATACGTTGCAGCGGTTCAAGCAAACTCACTAATTTGGTGTTCCTTTGATGTCTCAGAATGTGCTCTATCCAACTGCCCCTCTTTTAGTGAAGTTATGCCACAAATTCTTGACCCGCTAATGCTGCTCTGCAGCTGCTCATTAGTTATGTGATCTACCCATCTAGTCTTCAGCACTCTTCTGTAGCGTCACATTTCAAAAGCCTCTGCCCTCTTTTTGTATAAACTGTTTATCGTCTATGTTTCACTTCCACACATGGCTACACTCCAGACAAATACCTTAAGAAAAAATACACTTAAATCTATATCCGATGTTAACAAATTTCCCATATTAAGAAACGATTTCCTTGTCATTACCAGTCTACGTTTTGTACCTTCTCTACTTGGGTTAGCATCAGTTATTTTGCTGTCCAAGTATAGCAAAACTCATGTACTACTTTTAGTGTCTCGTTTCCTACTCTAATTCCCTCTGCATGACCTGATATAATTCGACCATATTCCATTACGCTTGTTTACCTTTTGTTGAATTTCATCTTATATCCTCCTTTAAAGACGACGTTAATTCCGTAGAATTGCTCTTCCAAGTCCTTTGCTGTCCGTGACAGAATTACAGTGTCATCGGCAAACATCAAAGCTTTTATTTTTTCTCCCTGAACTTCAGTTCCTATTCTAAATTTATGTTTGGTATCCTTTATTGCTTGTTCAATGTAGACTGAATAAAATCAGGTACAGGTGGCCACTATACTTCACTCCCTTCTTACCTTTTTGGCCCCTCGTCTGTTATAACTGCCGTCTGGTTTCAGTACAAGTTGTAAATAGCTTTTGACTCCCTGTGTTTTGCCCCTGCTACTTCATTATTTCAAGGAGAACATTCCAGTGGGCAGGGGTGCGTAGCACCCAGAAGATCTTTATACGAAAAACAAAATGCGACGAAAAGATTTCAATAGGCTCAGCAACATAAAAACTGGAGACTGCAGCAATCGTCCAAGGTATTATTCTCGGACGAATCTAAGTTTGAAGTGCTTTGAAGCCATCGCCGAATGTTTTCAGTCGATTTCGGGGAGAAATTATGACGCCAGTGGTGAAGCATGGTGGAGAGTCGGTCATGGTACGGGGATGCTTGGCGGGTGATATTGTGACGTAGTGAGAATTAATGGATCGTTAAAAAAAGAAGGATGTTGCTGGATACTCATGAACAATGCAATTCCATCTGGCGACAGACTTATTTGCCGTGGGTCTGTTCTGCAACAGGATAAAAAATCGAAAATTCTTCTAAATTATATAGGATATACACCAATAGAAAAAAAAAGGAACTGAAGAATATTATTTGGCCAAGTCAGTCACCTGACTTAAATCCTGTTGAACTCTAATGGGATTAACCCGACCTGGAGCTTAGAAAATTGAGGTCATTTAATATTGAAGATCTGTGGAATAATTTACAGACGTGTTGTCTTACTTCCAGAGGGCCAAGAGTTTGTGCAGATGTTCCAAGGATAAAAGATTGATATTTTAAAGAGACTAAAATCTGAACTGTATTGCATTGCACTTAATTAAAGAAAGAAAATACTTAGTTTGTTCATCTATTTAGATTTTGCGATTGTTTGTAGACTGAAATGAAGTAAGTAGTGTTTATCATGGGTGATATGACTTCTGACCATTAGTTTAGTTAAAAGGTGAGTAACCGTAAAACAATGTGACAGTGTAACAGTACTCTGTAGCGTCGACTAAATACAGGGGCTGAATCCACTCACATTCGGCAGACAGTGAGGACGTTGCACAGCTTGCTGTCACATACGTGGACGAAGCCACTTGGTGCCAGAAATACCTCCTCGCAAATTCGGCAGCAGTCTGAACTCTCCCTGCTAGATCCCTTACGTGCTTGTAGCTCTTCACTGGTATCATTTCCGGCGTACTGAACTTGTCATGCTATGTTGTCTAGTGCGAATCTATGGGTGATATAGCTAAAATGATAGGTCTACGAGTACAAATGTAAATTGTGAGAAGAGTTGAAAATATAGTGCGTCAAATCAGTTCTTGAGTTATTGAAAAAATTATTCAAAATATGTATACTATTTTGAAGGGTAAAGATGTCAGTCAATCATCGCTTAGCTGTCAGTTGCTTCCAATAAGGTTTCTCTGAATCATTACGTTAAAAGTATTTGAGTTCTGTGTATACTTTTGTTATCCTTCTCGGTGTTATCCCGATGACGCATTTTCTGGTAGAGAGCCTCATTCCTCTATGTCAGGATAGGATGTCCTTCCCGGGTAATGTGAGTTGTGAGTCAAAATTCTTATTCTAGAACAAGCGCGCTAACTTGTGTGCCACATTAATTCAAAATACGGGACATAGATTTATTATGCGTCAGTCTTATACAAGAGCGTCGTATGTCATCGTTTGTAAGAGTTTTGTTACTTGAGCAGGTCATCTCGATGTACAACGTGTGTTCGTGAAGTTGATATAAGCTTTCAGGGATGATGAAGAAGAGCAAATATATCAACTGCGGATAGAGAACCACGAACCAAAGACGAGTGAATCGAAGATTGTCATCGAAACTGAGAAATTTTGAATTGTACTTTCGGTTCGCTGATAATGATGATATTTGCATAATTTGGTGTAGGTTATACACTTGAACAGTTGCTCGGAATTGTGTCCTCAAACTTCTAGGCACGCTTGACATCAACGCACAATTTTCTGTTGTGAATGTGCAATGCGAGTGTTGTTTTAACAATGTCACATGCAACGAGAATTCTTGACAGATTGTCCTATTCCGTCACGACAGGTGCCTCGTACATAAGACTCTACAAGAATAAATCAGTTGTGGTTCGATGACGTTGCAACGACACTACGCACCTCTACTTTATTCCCACATGTTGTGTACTTATATCACCTTTCATTGCGAGTGACTGGTCGCGCCTTCAAAACTGCGTGACGTTGCTACAACTTTACGTGGCTTCTGTAGCGTCTAACTACGGACTGACTAAGAATAATAAAATTTTCATTCTGAGAACAGTATTGGCTTAAACTTAACTCTCCTGCAAATTGTAACTGCGTGCAAACTTGTTTCAATGTTATTTATTCTATCGTACTTAATCCGGATCGTTTAGTGGAGGATTAGAAGGCCGTTCTCTTCGGAAGTAAAATTTAACTCATCGCTTTCAATTATTGTTTTGGTAATTGTTTCCCAGTAAAACACAGTTGCCAATATTTACCACTGAGCATGGAACAAATAAAAAAATTACCTTGGGAGCATTCTTTCTGAAAATAAATAATTCTGCCTTCCAATGAGGGCCACCAGCCCTGATCTGCCGAATTTCGGAAAAAAATCAGTTGATGAAACTTGAAACAGTTAAAGAATATATCTTTGGGTAACTGCAGTTTTAGCTTTTAGTGCCAAAATGAAACTCACGAGATCTTTGACGACTTCCTTTTCAGCAAACATTTTACAAAACTTTAAAAAAAAAGTTAAAGTTAGATATTATCGTCAGACTGAATTTACTTTAGTCTTGAGAAACTAAGCAAATGAAGTTAATCAAGTACTGTTCCAGGGCGATCCATCGAAGCTGCATGTCTTCACTTTCTTACATATACAAAACTAACAAACATTGCATTTATAGCAATTACTTTTCCTATAATAAGTAGAATTTTAAGATAAGATTTAAGGAAAGAAGATTTCAGCTACTTGAGATAAGAAGGTAACCCTTTTGAGAGTTATTCGTTATGGGAGAGTACTGTATCTGTAGGGTAGTATATCTAGGAACACGGAAAGTTTCATCGTCGGTGTTTCAGTCTGGTATAGCTGACCCTGTGGTTCGTGTGGGATGGCTACATTGCCAGGAGGGTGGGTGGCGGAGGGTTGAGACTGAATGACAGGCTGATGAGGGACAGGAAGAAGCTGTTGTCAAACTCAACACTTTATGTCCTAGTTATTCACTGATACCGTTGTGTGGTGCCGAGGTGGTCATGCCCCTGCCCCATAAGAGTGGGACAGTGGTCGCACAGCCAGTGGCTAGTGTCCGTCTACCTGGCTGCAAAATGTGCTGGCGACTTGCTTTGCTAACGTGAGCACTAGGCGTTGGGCCCACGGCTATGCTGCGTGAGCATTGCACCGACGCCAGCTGCGCCCACAAGAATCTTGCAGATATAGTCCCTCTTCACTTAATGACCACATCCAGGTGGCCAGGGTGAGCAGCAAGAGTTGTGCCCACTGCGTTGTCGGAAGGTGGTTGCTGTGTCCGGCGAGTGACCTTCTGCTTCCTGGTAAGAGTCCGGCTGCTGCTGGAGACGACGGGCAAGGCCGCTGCATTGTGACACCAAGTCTGGTGGGCGGATTTGTTAGTGCAGGAAGTAAGCACGCGGTTGGGACCTCGAACCCACGACAATGGCTGGTGGCTTCGTGTCATCTCCGCATCAGGGTTAGCCCGCTGCATCCTGGTGATAATGCTGGACTGAGGATGAAATCTACTACAAAATCAATGGTTATTTATACCAAATAACAGCACACTTGTTGGGCCAATACACCAATCCTGGTCGCGTACTCGACAACACTAACCAAAACCCTGACGACGGAGACATCGTTATGCTTGAGTTATGCATTACAGCTGTACTGGCAAGTTATTCCGAGTGAGACTAGCCCAATGTTATGCATTATAGCTGCACTGGCAAGTTATTCCGAGTGAGACTAGCCCATCATGTAATAATTTCACTTGCTTGTTGTCTTAACCCAAACATCAACATTCCACACTCTCCTGCCACTGGTGGCGAACGCTATGTTCCACCGCACCTTCTCACAAATTCTGCTCCAAACTGGTAACGGTACCACATCACCCTCCCCTTCGCGGAGATGATCTTGCCCCTTGGGTTTTTCTTAAGACAAGTTCCCCAATGTGTGTCACATATGCAACACAAGTTATCCTTACAAAACATGTAACAGTACTATTTTCTAAGTTCTGATTCTGCGTTTGATTTTATTCCTTACATCCTAAAGGCCTCCTTATCCTGTTTACTTGGTTATATTTACTCCACTTCATCGTCTATTAGTTACTATAGAATTTTTATCACTTTACGGTTCCACTCTTCTCACACTCTACGAAAACATATGCTATTGACAATAAAGAAATATTCACTGTTTACTCTGAGGTCTCTTAAACTCTATTAGACACAACCTTTTTTCACAACACCGTATTCACTTTCACTCTCTAGGAATCCAGTCTATTGGGATCTGTATTGTTGGTGAATCAGTCTGCTGGGTTACACTCAATTTGAAATACAAATTGGCTATGCAAAACATAATTACACTCTCTACGGTGTTAGGTATTACGGCACTCATAGCCATGGTTACTCATCGTTGCCTCTCCGTTATTGTTTAACATGCTGCATTAGCTGCTCCATGGAGATTTGACCCTCCTATGTGGCTATTAATTGGTTCAGAGAATTGATCACGTCTGATTTCGACGTATGGTTCAGAAAGGTTATGTTCTGGTAAGGGAGTAACTCCAGTGGCTCATTCAAACAATACAGCTGCGCCTGTGTTATTTACAAGGAAGTAACTCGAGACATCAAAGCTAGTAGTTGAAAGTCGGCATTGTTCTGTAACATGCTGCCACGTTAATAATCAAACCACTCTCATTTCCATCAGTCTTGCCCTCATGAGCCTTCTTTGCTCATAAATACTCTCTACTAGTACCATGCTGTCATATATGGAATAAATCCTGCTTGCTGGAAACAGGGCGTAGGTTCTGCAATATCCTCAGACAAAGCTGACACCCTGCTCTGCCCATGACCCGAGTGGCATTGTCGTAGCTCTTCCTCTGCGTCACTGCATGACAGTCTCCCTCTGCAGGCATCAGCAATACACCATTTGTCCTAACTTGCACAAATCTCTCTATGGCTCCCACTTTCACCAGATAGGAGTGTATGGTGTAGCACTTAATACTGCACATCTGTCTGACAATGGGATCCTAGTCGGCATCTACAACTGTGGCTGGTCTGTCCTCTCTTCCGCTAATGGCATGATAAAAGAAAGGAAGTTCCTACCCACTGGGCTCTGCTATCATTTCTAACTCTGACAGAGGTTCTCTCTGCACTTTTAATAACCTCGACAGAAACTGTGCTGGTGACAAGACGGAACTCAACTGCCCATGTAACGTGTCACGAATAGTCCCTTCCAAGCTCGTCATCTCCATTCTTTCAACCCAGATTCCGACCTCTAGCGACTGCAGTAGTCTTTTCATGATGACTATTGCATCAAGAACTTCTACTCATGTTTGCATGACCCACAGATCTCGGTTCATAGTGCTCTCTGATGCATTTGCACAGACCACCCCTCACTTGTCAGCTTGTCGAGCATATGCGTTTTGTTTGACACTCTGCTCTCCAGCCGCGCTATGTGCATGGTGTTGTGTTGGCAGAAGAGCCAACACCGTGTTACTAGAGGAGGCCGAAATGCACGCGTTTCAGCTCACGCACGCTGGCGTGAGGAGGGAAGAACTATACTGACGTGACGTCTGGAACATGACAAGGAATTAGAATTCAGAAAGCGGACGCAATTAGTTTGATACTTAACTTTAATCCATTAATGATGAACGTCGCTCTTGACGGTACATGATTCACAATATTATCTGTTCAGAATAGTTACTGAATACGGCGCCTTGCTAGGTCGTAGCAAATGACGTAGCTGAAGGCTATGCTAACTATCGTCTCGGCAAATGAGAGCGTAATTTGTCAGTGAACCATCGCTAGCAAAGTCGGCTGTACAACTGGGGCGAGTGCTAGGAAGTCTCTAGACCTGTCGTGTGGCGGCGCTCGGTCTGCAATCACGGATAGTGGCGACACGCGGGTCCGACGTATACCAACGGACCGCGGCCGATTTAAAGGCTACCACCTAGCAAGTGCGGTGTCTGGCGGTGACACCACACATGGTGTGCCATTTCACCACAGCTTTATTATCCTCAGCCAAATACTTCACTGGTTCCATCGTCCCGTTCAGTTCTCTTAGGTCACCAGCATCTGCTATTCCTAATATAGTTTTCAAAAGCCTTCTCTTGTCGTCCATCCAACCTTTCTTCTGCCATAGTAGCTAATGCAGCACGATCTCTGCTACTAGCTGCATCTGTCTAACGTCCATTGATGCCTAGAAATCATGAAATTCTCTTGCCGGGCAAAAAGGCCTCCCTCCTCCAAATGATGGTTCTGAAGTGCTCGCATCCCGCCCCAGGCAAAGAGGTGCAGCTCCGGAATGACTAGCATTTTTCCCATCCTTTTTCTCAGTGTACAACAACTTGACGTTAGGGACTGCAATCATCCTCCTTCCCATCTATGAAAAAACTAAAGAACTCTTGTGCTAATACAAAAGTCATATGTTTACCCGTAACATACTACTCCTGATACGCTTCAGATTATACCCTACATAATCATCAACAAACACAATAAAAATAAACCCGCTACTTCATTGATCTCAATGCATATGGCACTCCTTGCACAGGTTCATTTACACTTTCCTGCATACTTCTCCACCGTCTTTATTTTGCTTTTTCCTCTGGTTCCACTCTTACCATCCCTGATATCTAGTCTGGAATGTGTCTTAACGGTAGTAGGTGTCCCGCATGCATTACTGTCGACTTCATTAGCAACTGTGGTGTAACGTTGACTGGTGTTGTGGTTTCTATTACCTGTTAAGGACTCTGATAATTCGTCACAAATACCTTAGTGTTGTCTTTCGGTGTACAATGACTAGACAATATCATCCACTGTCCCACTTTATACTGCAATAAACTTCCCTTGCATTTGATAGCTTCCTCCTGTCTCTCCAACGTCTTGGTGTTCACCTTCTGTACTCAGCTCCATACCTCTCTCACTGTTCCTGTGAAGTCACGGACTGACTCCTTGTCCTTACCTCTTCTTCCCTTAATCACATCAAATGGTGATGGCCTTTCTCTTCCATACACCTCATAGTATGGTACCAACCCTGTACTGCTGTAGATCCTTGAATTGTAGGCAAACACTACAAATGAATGATATATCTGAATGATTGTGGTGAGAGTTCACATAGTAACTCAGCATCCTCGTGGTTGTCTGATGTACACATTCCATTGTTCTGTTCGACTGACTATGAAGTTCCTAGTTTCTTCACATGAAAAAATGACAGTATTCCTTCAACAAGTCTGACATAAAGTTTAGCCTGTGACATGTGATCATTGTTTCCAGTTCTCCAAACGTCAGTATCCACCTATTGACCTTCAACTACACATGTGTAACTACTCCCTGGTTTGGGATAGCTATTGCTCAACATACCAAGAGAAATTATCAACCATCATCAACACAATACAGTTCCCCGCTGCAATCCAGTAGAACTGTAGTAATACAGCCACATCTATCATCTGAAATGGTCTGTGACTTCTAGCAGTTGTGGTAATGGCAGTAACTTACAACTCAAATCCACACACTGCACATAGTTCTTCATATACCGATCCACATCTCCTATTCTTGCTTTCGACTAGTACTTCTTTCTAACCATCAGTTCATTGCTCGGCATCCTCTATTATCAGACAGCGCACAGTCAAGTGCCTCCCTTAGAACTTGTTCCTTCAATATACCTGCTATCACTACTTGTGGCACAAACCTTGTTACTTTGCACAGCAGACCGTCACGTATGCTGAACTGCAGTTACATCCCGTATTGTTTGCAGCACTGTCACTGTTCTGTGCTGATTGCCATATAGCATGTCCCTGACCTAGTAATTGTACTATTGCTACCTTTCTGCTCCATGCATCTGCATTTTCATGTTTCTTTCCTGGATTGTGAACTACTTCCTCGTCCAATTCACACAGCTTTAACGCCCACCTTATTAGTCTGCTGGATGGATCCTTCAAACCTAATTATCATTTTAGAGCGGCGTGTTTGGTCACCATTTTAGATTTCTTCCCATAAAATCGAAAATATGTCATTCCATACATGGGGCTAAGCATTTCCATGGTAGAATAATTGTCTTGATGCAAAAGCGAGAGAGTGTTTCTCACCATTAATTTACTGAGTCAGAACATATCTGAGAGGGTGATTAGATGCATCACAGGGCAATATAAACTCCCTCTGGAAATCTGGGAACACCAACACTGGACTTGATATCAAAATTCTCTTTAGCCCTTTGAATGCCCTGACATTCAGCTGTCCACATAAATTTTGCACCCTTTCTCAGTAGTTGCTTGAGTAGTAACGTTTTATCAGTGACCCCCTTAAGAATTTCCTATAATATCTCGAGAGTCCCAAGAATGATCGTAGTTCTTTATTCGTCTTTGGCAGTAGAAAGTATCACACTGCCTGTACCAGTCTTGGATTCGTTCTCATCACATCTTTGCTAATCACTTGCCCTAAGTAAACAACGTACTCAAATGCAAAATGACATTTCTCCATACTCAGTGTGAGACATGCAGCTGCAACCTCTTAAATACTTCATTCAGACTTTCTCTATGTTCTTGCATGTGCTTTGAGAACACAATTATATCGTCAAGGTAAACTGGACGCAGAAATGGCTGCTACCCCTTCAACACTTCGTCCAACAAACGTTCAAACGTCTCAGGGGCATTCTTCAGCCTGAACGGCATCAAAAAAAAAAAAAAAAAAAAAAAAAAAAAAAAAAAAAAAAAAACTGTCTTCGGTTGGTCCACTGGAACCATCTCCAACTGATGGTATCCACTTCTTAAATCTATGTTAGAGAAATGTCGACTCTGTCTCAAGTTATTAATGGTCTCTGACATGTTGGCATGTGCATCTGTTACAGTCTTACTATTAAAAGACGGTAATTATAGCAAAATATGTATTTCTTGGAACTGTTTGTAAATGTATTTGGCACAGTCACAATCTCTGTTACCCATGGACTATTGCTCTCTTCTATTATCCCTCATCCAGCTGCTGGTCAATAAACTCCTCCATAATTGGTTGCAAATACAAAGGTATTCTATATGGTTTATGGTACATGGGTGCTTCAATCCCTGTCAGAATTCTGTGCTGCGTATTAGGCGTCACAAGCAATGGATGCTGAGGGACGTACAAATCCCCAAATTCCACCAGTAGGCCCTCCATCTGTGTTCTCTCCACTCACTTTAGGTGCTCTACTTTCTTACGCAATGCAATCTTAATAATGTCCTGTGGCACTTTATGGCTTACACCTTCTGTAGAGCAATCTTCTCCTCTGGAATTTTCGAACTCGCTATCATCAGCCTCATTGTGAAATTTACTTTTTCAGCACCACAACAACGCTCCTTTTAACCAAACAACTCGTCGAATCTAATACATCATTCCCTTCCAGCCGTTCTATTATTCATAACATATCGACTGGAAAGTCTATCTCCATCGCCCAAAATACTTTCCCGTGCCACTTGGCACACAACCATGTGAAACAGGCCTTATTATATCTGTAAGTCCTTTAATTGTATTAACCATTATGATGCATGCTTCTCACAACATATCTACATTGGCGATGGCTTCCGCTAGCTGTAATTTCTTCCCACGAATATATTGATGGAAAATGTCTAAACACAGTATCATGATGTAGCTATCGCTTACATGAGGTACTAATTTCACACACTGCTTATATCTAACTGGCTCCACTGTAAATTTATCTCCACCTAGCCCAATGGCCTCATTTCATTATATGCCACCCCATGCAACGAAAAGCAAGGTAGGTTCCATCGCCTTTGATCCACAAGATCTTTACTGGCTACCAATAACTGTACTGCTATATCCAGCAAAAACTCATACTTTCTGTCCCTTACAACACCTTCCGGAAGAACCTTGGACTATTCTGCTTTTTGTATATCTACAGAAGCCTCTATTTTAACCTCTTAAACGTCTCTGCCTTCTTCAATGCTTCAGTGCATCTTACAAAAGTTTTTGTCTCTCCTGCCAGATGTAATTTTGCTACCTGCAACAACCGGCTATCGCTGCAAGCACCACCGGTCGCCGACGTTGTCAGGTCCACCACGAACGACATTACATACTCGGACGACCTTTCAGAAAATGAACGGACTAGGCTTACGGGAACTGGATCTGTTACAAGGTTCGGTGCCTGGACCAACGTTATTTCCGCATACTTAGCTACAATCCTATTCTGCGGATCGATATCATTTCCTCTCCATGGCGTTACTTCATTGACCAACACTTCAACTGCCTCCCAGCTAGAAAGTCCTGTCTCTCTAATTCTGCCATTTCAACTCGTTTACTCTTCATTCTCACACAGTATAAGTACATATCAACTGAAAAACGAATAACAAATTATACTTTGCGCCTGAGAGTCATCCATGTGGATTCCCCATAGTGCTTGCAACATGACCAAAATGGTGGCTCATAGCAGGTCACATGGCAAACATCTAACAGGCTCCAGATATCTCTCCTTGCTGTAGCTCTAAAACTCAAACATATCAGACCGTACCTGTGGTCTACGTAAGGTACCTCTCAAGCTACGGTAACACTCTACCCTAGATCCCATATCTGTCACACACACCAAGCGTAACCAACTGTTTTTCCACTCTGCTGCTACGGTCGCAGGTTCGAATCCTGCCTCGGGCATGGGTGTGTGTCATGTCCTTAGGTTAGTTAGGTTTGAGTAGTTCTAAGTCTAGGGGACTGATGGCCTCAGATGTTAAGTCTCATAGCGCTTAGAGCCATTTGGACCATTTGAACTGTATTGACACGACAGATTGTGGTACGGGAGTCGTGCTGCCTGGACGAAGCACCCTCTACTGTTAGCCACTTCTGATGCCAGTTCATAGCCAACTCCAGGGGTGGCTGCATTGTCAGGATATCGAACGGCTGAGGGGTGAGGGTGAATGGCAGTTCTATGAACGCCAAGGGTGAAGCGGCTGTCAAAATTAACAATTTATTTTCTACTTGTACACTAGCACTGCATCGATATGTGGAGCTGAACACGCACCTGCCCCACGGAAAGAGGGCCGGTAGTCAGCCAGGTAGCTTCTAGCGACCGGCCATCAGCGACATGCGCTCGAGTCCTGGTGATGCCTGCACTCGGTCCCAGGCACACGCCCCAGTTGCTTGAGCCTCAGCACTGGTGTCAGCGGTGCGTGAACGTGGACGGAACTTTCCAGAAGTTGCCAACTGCGCGATGATTGACCACACGCTGGCACCCGAAGCAGACAGCGAGGAGGCGCGTCTACCAAGTTGTCGGAGGGCAGTTGTGGTGCGTGAAGTTCGATCCATTTCCCCTGAACAGAAGGCAGGCTGCTGCTGGAGTCAGCCTGGAAGGCCTACTGCTCTCTGGTCCCAAGTCCGGAGGCGGACTCAGCGCAGAAAGCTGGTTCTGTGACGGAAACTCAAATCCAAGGCTATTTCTACCAGATCCATGTCGCCTACTCGACTGGTATAGCCCCTTCATCCTGGTAGACTACTGCGCTGCGAATGATCCTGCTACAAAATCGACAGCAATTTATTCCCGGCAGTAGTGCATCTTTCATTCCAAAGCCCCACTTCTGATCACATACTCAGCAACATCACCTAAATCATAATGATGGAGGAATCCTCTTGCCTGTACCGTACATTACCGTTGTGCTGGCGGGCTACAACAAGCGAACCTAGCCCGTCTTGCAATGAATCAACATCGCTGTTGCCTTAGCTCAGATGCTCGCCAGTACCCACAGCTAATGTAGTATTCCATTCCACCTTCTCCGAGCTTTTGCCCTAAAAATGTTAGCTGTGCTACGCTTGAAACAGACGAAGGTCTTCTGGCATGAAACAGGTGATATTTGCAAATGAAATGATTTCATTTAATGTTACTTTCTCCAGTCTTCAATATATAAAGTCGTGTTAGTTGCCAATAGTTTCCATTTCAAAATATACACTGAAGGAAAGAAAAAATCCCAACACCAAGAAAGACTTGTGCAACATAAATGAAAATTGGTAGGCGTGTTTCTACATCTTAAAAATGATGTGTATTCAGATTTCGTCTCACTCGCGTAAGGGTGGCACTAGTAACGCCAGTATGAGGATAAAAATTAGGTTTGCTGTAAATACACGCTGTAACGGTATTGAGTGTTAGTTACCTTTGAGATTCGACAGCATGAGTTGATGTTAGTCAACAATGTCTTTAAGGCGACAAAGACGCCATTCTCAGCATCTCACCTCACTGAGTTTGAACGAGGTCTTGTAATAGGGCTAAGAGGAGCTTGAAGTTCCTTCTGCGATATTGCAAAAAGACTTGGCATGAATGTAGTCACCGTAAATGACTGCAGGCAACGGTGATCACAGGAATCTAACGTTGCAAGAAGATCGGGCTGTTGATTGCCAAGTGGCGCTACCGAGAGGGAAGACCATCCGTTTCGGCGCATTGCCCTGGCGCATCGTACTAGCATAAGCATCAGCAATTTAAGCAGAAATTGGCACCACAGTGGCACAAAGAACTATTACAATTCGGTTATTTCAAAGACAGCTCAGAGCCAGGCGCCCTGTTGCGTGCATTCCACTGGCCCCAGACCACCGCCATTTGAAACTTCAGTGGTGTCAAGTGAGAGCTCTTTGGGGGGCAGAGTGGATGTCTGTTGTGCTTTATCATGAAAGCTGGTTCTGCCCAGTGGCAGTGATGTCTGTGTGTTGATTAGAGGGAAGCCAGTTGACGGCCTATAGCCAACCGGTTCGTGTGCTAGACACACTAGACTTACACCTCAAGATATGGAGTAGGGTGCGATTTTGTATGATAGCAGCAACATTCTCGTGGATATCCGACGCAGCCTGACTACAAAACTGTCCATCAGTCTGGTGATTCGACCTGTTGTGCTGACGGTTATGAAGAGCATTCGAGGGGTAGTTTTCCAAAAGTATAACGTTCACTCTTATACCACATTTGTAACCCAACATGCTCCTCAGAGTGGCAAAACGTTGCCTTGGCCTGTTATATCACCAGTTAGATCTGTTTCCAGTCGAGCACTTACGGGACTTCATCGAGTGACAAGTCCAACGTCATCCACAACCAGCATTTACCGTACCTATACTGACCGACCAAGTGCAACACACACGGAAGTCAATCCCACAAACTGATAAGCGGCATCCGTACAACACAATGTAAGCACGTTCGCATGCTTGCATTCAACATCTACACCGGTTATGAATGTACTAGGATTTTACATTTGCGATGGCTTTTCTCACACTTGCACTAAACTGTGATCTTGCAATATGTATTACTTAAATATGTTACCTAGACAAATGTATTCCCGAAATTTCATTACTCGAAATTAGTTATTTTTTGGTTTTGCGGTTTTTTCCGACAGTGTGTTTAAATTTTAATCGGTTTTTAATAAAACTTCTTCTTCGTTTGATTTCACTTATTGATTATTGGTGTGGAGTAGAGTAACAATATAATACATAGGCTATTATATACCGTATTGTAAAATTATTCTCGAATGCAACACTTCTAAATTTTAGTAGAATATTTGCTTCTAGGTACACGATCATGTTGTACACTGAAACAGTTTTACCAATTTGGAAAAACCATACTTTTTCAGAGTTAGTTTTGTAATTTGATAAAAAACTGTAGCAAACATGAAGTCTATTTAATGAAATAGACGATGGGAAAGAAAAGAAAGGATGGGTGGTCAAGTTGTGACTTCAAGCCACACAGGGGGTCGTGGTAATGCAATAGGAAACATGAAAATTTGTGCTGGACCAGAACACGAATCCGGATTTACCGGTTCTCATAAAATGTTGTCTTAACCGCTTCGGTCATCCGGAAAGATCCCTCACCGACACAAATTCCCAATTTTTTGCACACTGCAATGCAGCTTCCCTCGTGCATTAACTCCCTGCTCGCAAATTATTGATTCCCATAGGACTTCGGATAATATTATTGCATCCACACTGAAACAGACGTCAGGGAAACGTCGCTCTCGTACAGAAATGTGTGTGCCGTCGGACATGTCCGGCCCATTCAGATATAAACATAAGGTCAATGCTCACATTACAAAATGGAGTAAAAAAATGTATTAAACATCTATCACAGGGAATTCTAGAGGGGAAAGCCATAAATGTGTTACAAGATATTTGTACAGCACTACCCCACAGAGTATTAATCCCAAAAACACAATCACCACAGTTTCTGTTAAAAAAGTCTGGCTTTACTTTTACATGTCTAAAGACGAAATAAACTGTCAGTAGCTTGTCTTGTCAGAAGCAGTGCTGTTAAGAACATGACCCAAAATTTCTTTCACAGTATCTTCACGTCTTGTATTATTTAGACAGACGAAACACACCACACTGCGTGCTTTTTGGAACCATTTTTGAAGTAAGTTGGTGCTTTTCTCGCAGCACCATAACTTTTCCTGGAAATATCTTGAAAGACAGCTACAATTTGTATGAGACGACTTACTAGTGCCAAGGTATTATTGATCGCCTTCCTCTATAAATTGAACCAATGTCAAAACAAAATATTAAAATCTTGAAATGTGCACCAGCACTTCAGTTCACTCAATCAGTGTTAGTTGCTTATTTCTATCCCTTCAATCTGTCCGAAGTACTCTCCGTTTCAAAGATAACGAGTTCTAAAAACGGAAAAGAGAAGCCCACCAGCTAACCCTATAACGTCGCTGTCCTCTGGGTCAGCCTACTGGGTTTTTCTCGTGTACAAAATGAGTTCCAGAAAACAAAACAACAAGTGAAAAAGCTTGGCAGTTCACGGGTCTAATGCCTTCCCAATTTCGGTAATTCATTATAATGAACTAGCGAACACGGTAATGTTTTTCAATTGCTAAATATGTATGGAAATTGGATATATGTCTTATACTCCTTCTCATCCTTCTCTCTGTCCATCTCCTCTTCCTCCTCCTCTGTCTGTCCATCACCTTCTCTACCCTCTCTCTGTCCGTTTACTCCTGCCTCCTGTCTCTCTCCACCTGCACCTCCCACCACTCCCTGTCTATCTCCCTTTTTTCCTTCTCTATATCAATTTCCTTCCCCCTTTCTATCCGTCTCCTCTTCCCCTGTCTGATGTTGCCAAAGAATTCTTGGTGTGGAATTGAAGTGGCTTTAAATGACTGCGTAAACCAGTTGGGATCATTGATATACGAGGTATTGAAAAACCTCTTCTGCTGCTGGATCTGTGAGGATAGTAGTTTCGTTGACAGTGTTTCGCACAGTTTTAATCTGTAAACAGGTAAGATTAAAAGCAATACGTAGTCTTTGTCCGCCATACTGTGTATTAGAATATGGGGGTAAAAATCGAAAGTGAATCTTTCAAGAACTTGGCGAGATTTTTGCTCATTACGTTTCCCATTTATACAGTACATATATATTTTTATATACCATGTACATTAAAAACATGTAGCCTACGTCAAGTATCGTGTAAAATTTTGAAGTAAATCAATCAAGGACTTTTCGAGGTTTTTGCTCACAACATTGACCAACGACTTGTTTTAATATACACTCCTGGAAATGAAAAAACAACACATTGACACCGGTGTGTCAGACCCACCATACTTGCTCCGGACACTGCGAGAGGGCTGTACAAGCAATGATCACACGCACGGCACAGCGGACACACCAGGAACCGCGGTGTTGGACGTCGAATGGCGCTAGCTGCGCAGCATTTGTGCACCGCCGCAGTCAGTGTCAGCCAGTTTGCCGTGGCATACGGAGCTCCACCGCAGTCATTAACACTGGTAGCATGCCGCGACAGCGTGGACGTGAACCGTATGTGCAGTTGACGGACTTTGAGCGAGGGCGTATAGCGGGCATGCGGGAGGCCGGGTGGACGTACCGCCGAATTGCTGAACACGTGGGGCGTGAGGTCTCCACAGTACATCGATGTTGTCGCCAGTGGTCGGCGGAAGGTGCACGTGCCCGTCGACCTGGGACCGGACCGCAGCGACGCACGGATGCACGCCAAGACCGTAGGATCCTACGCAGTGCCGTAGGGGACCGCACCGCCACTTCCCAGCAAATTAGGGACACTGTTGCTCCTGGGGTATCGGCGAGGACCATTCGCAACCGTCTCCATGAAGCTGGGCTACGCTCCCGCACACCGTTAGGCCGTCTTCCGCTCACGCCCCAACATCGTGCAGCCCGCCTCCAGTGGTGTCGCGACAGGCGTGAATGGAGGGACGAATGGAGACGTGTCGTCTTCAGCGATGAGAGTCGCTTCTGCCTTGGTGCCAATGATGGTCGTATGCGTGTTTGGCGCCGTGCAGGTGAGCGCCACAATCAGGACTGCATACGAACGAGGCACACAGGGCCAACACCCGGCATCATGGTGTGGGGAGCGATCTCCTACACTGGCCGTACACCACTGGTGATCGTCGAGGGGACACTGAATAGTGCACGGTACATCCAAACCGTCATCGAACCCATCGTTCTACCATTCCTAGACCGGCAAGGGAACTTGCTGTTCCAACAGGACAATGCACGTCCGCATGTATCCCGTGCCACCCAACGTGCTCTAGAAGGTGTAAGTCAACTACCCTGGCCAGCAAGATCTCCGGATCTGTCCCCCATCGAGCATGTTTGGGACTGGATGAAGCGTCGTCTCACGCGGTCTGCACGTCCAGCACGAACGCTGGTCCAACTGAGGCGCCAGGTGGAAATGGCATGGCAAGCCGTTCCACAGGACTACATCCAGCATCTCTACGATCGCCTCCATGGGAGAATAGCAGCCTGCATTGCTGCGAAAGGTGGATATACACTGTACTAGTGCCGACATTGTGCATGCTCTGTTGCCTGTGTCTATGTGTCTGTGGTTCTGTCAGTGTGATCATGTGATGTATCTGACCCCAGGAATGTGTCAATAAAGTTTCCCCTTCCTGGGGCAATGAATTCACGGTGTTCTTATTTCAATTTCCAGGAGTGTATATATTACACATATGTTCGAAAAATGGAAGAGGTGTCCGTCCGAACTTTTATTGAAATATCGTGTAGAAATTTGGAGTAAATCGGTCAAGAGTTTACTAGGTTATTGATAACAATGTCCTCGCCTTATGTATATATATACACTCCTGGAAATTGAAATAAGAACACCGAGAATTCATTGTCCCAGGAAGGGGAAACTTTATTGACACATTCCTGGGGTCAGATACATCACATGATCACACTGACAGAACCACAGGCACATAGACACAGGCAACAGAGCATGCACAATGTCGGCACTAGTACAGTGTATATCCACCTTTCGCAGCAATGCAGGCTGCTATTCTCCCATGGAGACGATCGTAGAGATGCTGGATGTAGTCCTGTGGAAGGGCATGCGCCTCAGTTGGACCAGCGTTCGTGCTGGACGTGCAGACCGCGTGAGACGACGCTTCATCCAGTCCCAAACATGCTCAATGGGGGACAGATCCGGAGATCTTGCTGGCCAGGGTAGTTGACTTACACCTTCTAGAGCACGTTGGGTGGCACGGGATACATGCGGACTTGCATTGTCCTGTTGGAACAGCAAGTTCCCTTGCCGGTCTAGGAATGGTAGAACGATGGGTTCGATGACGGTTTGGATGTACCGTGCACTATTCAGTGTCCCCTCGACGATCACCAGTGGTGTACGGCCAGTGTAGGAGATCGCTCCCCACACCATGATGCCGGGTGTTGGCCCTGTGTGCCTCGGTCGTATGCAGTCCTGATTGTGGCGCTCACCTGCACGGCGCCAAACACGCATACGACCATCATTGGCACCAAGGCAGAAGCGACTCTCATCGCTGAAGACGACACGTCTCCATTCGTCCCTCCATTCACGCCTGTCGCGACACCACTGGAGGCGGGCTGCACGATGTTGGGGCGTGAGCGGAAGACGGCCTAACGGTGTGCGGGAGCGTAGCCCAGCTTCATGGAGACGGTTGCGAATGGTCCTCGCCGATACCCCAGGAGCAACAGTGTCCCTAATTTGCTGGGAAGTGGCGGTGTGGTCCCCTACGGCACTGCGTAGGATCCTACGGTCTTGGCGTGCATCCGTGCGTCGCTGCGGTCCGGTCCCAGGTCGACGGGCACGTGTACCTTCCGCCGACCACTGGCGACAACATCGATGTACTGTGGAGACCTCACGCCCCACGTGTTCAGCAATTCGGCGGTACGTCCACCCGGCCTCCCGCATGCCCACTATACGCCCTCGCTCAAAGTCCGTCAACTGCACATACGGTTCACGTCCACGCTGTCGCGGCATGCTACCAGTATTAAAGACTGCGATGGAGCTCCGTATGCCACGGCAAACTGGCTGACACTGACGGCGGCGGTACACAAATGCTGCGCAGCTAGCGCCATTCGACGGCCAACACCGCGGTTCCTGGTGTGTCCGCTGTGCCGTGCGTGTGATCATTGCTTGTACAGCCCTCTCGCAGTGTCCGGAGCAAGTATGGTGGGTCTGACACACCGGTGTCAATGTGTTTTTTTTTCCATTTCCAGGAGTGTATATATTTATTTATTTATTTACAATACATACAGTTAAAAACATGTAGCATCTGTCCGTCCGAACGTTTAGTAAAGTACTGTCTTTAGATATTAGAACTAGTGAGTCCAGCAGTGCTTCCCAATTACTGAATATGTATGGGAATTGGATGTACGTCCAAACTCCATCGACAATCTCCCCCCCCGCCCCCCCGTCATCTCTCTGTTCATTTCTTCTTTCCCCTTCTTTTGTGCATGGCAGCCTCCGCTCTCCTTTCTCAGCCGTCACCTTCTCCTCTCTGTCTCTCTCTCTCCTTCTGTCGTTCCCAACCTCCCCCCTCTCACTGTCCATCTCCTCCTTCCCCTTCTCTTTGTTCATTTCCTCCCTCTCTCTCCATCTCCTCTTCCTCACTCTCCCTTAATCTCTGCTTTGTTTATTGATGTTGTAAAGGAAACTTTGATTGGAAACTAAAAGCGCTTAAGCCCCGCGGAGTAGCCGCGCGGTTTAAAGCATCATGCGACGGACTGCGCGGCTTCTCCAGCCGGAGTTTCGAGTCCTCCCTCGGCCATTGGTGTGTGTGTTGTTCTTAGCATAAGATAGTTTAAGTAGTGTGTAAGTGTAGGGACCCATGACCTCAGCAGTTTGGTCCCTTAAGAATTCACATATATTTCAACATTTTGAAAGCGCTTAAAATCATAAATCAAATGGGATCATAGCTATACTGGACATGAGAGAGACCTCTCCATCTGCTGGATCCTTGAGAGTAGTAGTTTCGACGGCAGTATTTCGCTTTGTTTTAGTTTACGAAGATTTTTAAATTATTTGTTATGTGCAGTTGCTTGATGAAGAAGTGATAGGTATTTAGGTTAACAATGCGTTTGCTTGATGATGCTATGATAGGTATTCAGATTAATAATGCTGTGAATTGTGTATGAGCAAAATATATGAATAACGAAGTTTGTGAATGAATAATCAGGAACACTGATGGCCGTGCAAAATTTAAGCACAATTATGGCGCAGTCCTAATAACTTACGCAGGTATTGGCCTGCGCTCGGTACTTAGAGTATACAGGATAGTTTAAGGCACCAGAGAAGACTCTAATAGCTATCGTACAATTCCAGAAGCACATAACCTCTGCCGGCCGCGGTGGTCTCGCGGTTCTAGGCGCGCAGTCCGGAGCCGTGCGACTGCTACGGTCGCAGGTTCGAATCCTGCCTCGGGCATGGATGTGTGTGATGTCCTTAGGTTAGTTAGGTTTAAGTAGTTCTAAGTTCTAGGGGACTGATAACCACAGCAGTTGAGTCCCATAGTGCTCAGAGCCATTTGACCCATTTGAACATAACCTCTAATGTGACTGTCTGTCGTCATAGGGTGTATGTTCTGTAAGAAAACTAGCCCCTCACACGTTTCGTATGCAATTTGTGCCGAAAATCTGAGGGAAAATGGTGCCCATAGACGCCCTATACAATTAACTATTGCAACAAGTCAACCAGGATGAATGAAGTATGCAACGGTTTTGTTAGGGCGGACTGACCTCACTGTGAGTACATCATGGCCTGAAAGTGGGAGAAATATGAATGAGGACGTTACAGAAACTATCGCCGATGAGCAACGGCAGCGAAATGACTAGCGGTAGTGCTGATAACAAAAGTAAGTCAATTGACGAGGTTGCTGTCAGTGTACCTGATAAAATGTTTGATGCCAAAGATCAGACAGCGTCTATTGAACTGAAAGAGTACGTGGAGGTGGCGGCAAGTGTCAGGGAAGCCATTGCCGAAGCGCAAGGGAACGGAATGGGGAGTGGCATAACAGACAATAAACGTAAGTCATATACAGGGTAAAGAAAAATTCGCGCACTCGGACTTCGCAGCGCGATTCCTCACATACTGGCGATACAAAAATGTCTGTCACAAGATTTCAGCCCGTGCATATTTCGGGCAGTAAATGGGCATTAAAGATTGACAGTCTGGCATCACTGTAATCACATGTAGGGTAACTAACTCCGTCAGCAATCAGCGCAGTGCTGCGTTTTGGGTTGACATACAGGAGGTTGAGGGTTCTATTGCGGGTCGTGGCTTATTTATTTTTATTTGCTAAAAGTAGTCTGCATGGTGCGGTATCTGGAGTCTTAATCGTCATACAGAGATTACAATGGGTGTTCCACAAAACATTTGCAGTTACATACTACGAACACAGACATGGAAGTACAATCGTTCTCATTGGTCAGCTTTTAAAGACGCCCTTTGCACTTAGTGGACGCTAATTGTTTCGTGCTACTGCATCTACTAGATTGAAAACTTATTTTCTGTGCACCCTCCGCCAATGATCGCATCAAATAATATGCAAAGCGCGTTACTAGACCTACTGGTGACGTAAGGCCCTAACGAAATATAATGAACTTTAATGTGGCAAGAATAATAGTTGGTTTTAAGCGATGGGACCACTGGGGGTCGGTACACACAAACAAGTTGGAATCTAGTAGCTGCAGTGATGTGAAACAATTCACGGTAACGAAGTACAAAAGGTTTCTTTAAAATCTGACCAATGAAAACGATTTTTTTACATTTCTGTGTTCGTAGTATGTAACTGCTGTCAGTACTTAGAGTATACAGGACAGTTTATGGCACCAGAGAAGAATCTAACAGCTGTCGTACAATTCCAGAAGCACATACCCTCTAATGTGACTGTCTGCCGTCATAGGGCGTATGTTCTGTATGAAAACTAACCCCTCACATGTTTCGTATGCAATTTCGCTGAAAATCTGAAGGAAAATGATGCCCATAGACGCCCTGTAAAATTGCCTATTGAAACAAGTCAACCAGGATGTATGACATATGCAACGGTTTTGTTAGGACGGACTGACTTTACTGTGAATACATCATGGCCTGTATGGAAGAATTTGACAGAGCTCTAAAAGAACTACGGGACAACAAAACAACGGTTATTGATGACATCCTGCAGAACTAATAAAGAATGCTGGTGACAGCATTAAAATGATGCTGCTTAAACTTATTAGGTCCCTCTACAACACAGGAGAGATACAGACAGACTTCCAGAAATGTATCATTGTTCCTATACCAAAGAAGGCAGCAGCTACAAAATGTGAACAGTACCGAACTCTAAGCCTAATATCACATGCATAAAAAATTCTCATGAAAATAGTTCTGAAGAGAATTGAACAGAAGGTGGAGGATATGCTGAGTGAAGATCAGTTTGGCTTCAGAAGGGGATTGGGAACAAGAGAGGCGTTTCTGTCACTGAGACTCGTTATCGAAAAGCAATTATAGAAAAATAAACCAACTTATGTTGCCTTTGTAGACATGGAAAAGGCATTTGATAACGTTATCTGGCAAGAGATGTTCAGAGTGCTGAGGAAAAGTGGAATAAAGTATAAAGACATCCGTGTGATACTCAGTTTCTATAAGAATCAGGTGGCAGTGATGAGGAAGTCACCAGGAACAAGAAGCAAATACTAGAAAAGGGGTAAGATAAGGATGTGCTCTCTCTCCTCTTCTATTCAATGCTTACATTCAGGAAGCTATAGACCAAGTTCGAGAAACTACTGAGGTGGGGATCAAAATTAATGGGCAGAAGATAACATGCAACGTTATTCAGATGATATTGCTATAGTCACGGAGACAAAAGAAGATCTAGAGGAAGTCCTCAGAACAATGGAAAAAATTCTATGCAATCAGTATGGAATGAGAAAAAACAAGAAAAAGACTAAAGTGATGGTATGTAGTACAGGAGCAGAATATGAAACTCTGAGAATGAGAATTGGAAGAGAGGAGCTGGAAGTGACAGAGGAATTTACTTACCTGGGAAGCAAATTCACAAGGGATGGTATAAGGCGGAAAGAAATTGCGAGCAGAATACAAAAGGCCAAAATTGCATTTAATCGCAGAAGGAACTTACTCACCAGCAACAACAACAGTCTGAAAATAAGGAAACGTATCATGAAAGGTTTCGTTTGGAGTGTGGCCCTATACGGATGTCAAACTTGGACAATTGGAAGAGAAGAGAGAAGACGGCTAGAAGCTGTGGAGATGTGGTGCTATAGAAGGATGACGAGGATCAACTGAAAAGGTGCTTAGAAAAGTACAGCAAACCAGATCTCTGTGGAGGCACATCCAGACAAGGAGACAAATTTGTAGGGCACATCCTACGACACAACAACATCATTAGAACAATAGCAGAAGGAGCTATTGCCGGGCGGTATTAGCCGAGCGGTCTAGGGCGCTGCAGTCATGGACTGTGCGGCTGGTCCCGGCGGAGGTTCGAGTCCTCCCTCGGGCATGGGTGTGTGTGTTTGTCCTTAGGATACTTTAGGTGAAGTAGTATGTAAGCTTAGGGACTGATGACCTTAGCAGTTAAGTCCCATAGATTTCACACACATTTGAACATTTTTGGAGCTATTGAAGGAAGGAATCGGTGGGGGCGACTAATGATATCTTACATGCAACAGATCATGAATGACGCTGGATGTAACACATACGTGGAAATGAAGAGGAAGGCAGATAGAAGAGAAGAATGGCGCTCTGCTGCAAAACGAACATACGGCCGTTGTGGGCGAGCGGTTCTAGGCGCTTCAGTCTGGAACCGCGCTACCGCTACGGTCCAGGTTCGAATCCTGCCTCGGGCATGGATGTGTGTGATGTCTTTAGGTTAGTTAAGTTTAAGTAGTTCTAAGTTCTAGGGGACTGATGACCTCAGATTTTAAGTTCCATAGTACTCAGAGCCATTTGAACCATTTTTTGCAAACCAACCTCAGGGTTGAAGACAAAAAAGTATGTAACTGCAGATGTTTTGTAGAATACCCATAGTAATCTCTGTATGAATGTTAAGACGCCAAATACCATACCACGCATATTACTTTTATCAAATGAAAACAAATAAGCATCAACCCAAAATAGAATCTTCGAGCTCCTGCAAGCCAAACCAAAACGCTAACTACAGCACCAACTACTCTGCACGACTGAAACAACTTGACAGAGATAGTTACCCTACACTTGATTACAGCGTTGCCAGATTGCTCACCTTGAACGTCCGTGTACTGCCCGAAATATGCGCAGGACGAAATTTTGTGACAGACATTTTTGTATTTCTAGCATGTGAGAAATCGCGCTGCAAAGTTCGAGTGCTCCAATTTTTCTTCACCATGTATACTATATTTGAGTGGTGTTATAACACTCCTGTCTGCTACTGCTATACCATAACCCTAAAGTTGGAGGCAGGTCGTGAAATAAATCTATCTTGTTAAAACAATTGTGGTATAAAGCAACTGAGCAGTGTTACCCTCTGAGAGGAATTTTGTCATGTTGACCGTGTTGTACCTAACGGAAGCGGCTTATCGGAAGTTGAAGTCAGAATTACTTAAATATTCAAACAGTAACAAATAATATTTTTCCCTATCTACACTGTTTAAAGAATAAAGGAAACGGTCGCCAGCCTAATTAGGCAAGAGAATGATTAACATTCTTGTTTAAGGAAATAGGCATGAGTAACTTTAACGGACAAACACCACCTGTACTTTGCTACAATGTACTCTGAGCAATGTACAATGAACTCTGACACATACATATGTTCACGGTAAGACTGAAGCTAACAGCTAGAGCAGCACAAACTATTTGCAAAAATATAACAGATACCGAAACACACTATTACTTTCAGGGCTTATTCAAACTGAATGGTATTTATAACGTTACTATTAATATTCACTGCAGAATCATTAATTGGACATAGGTTCAGTATTATTGTTCAAATAATTTCCTAGCTGACTTAAAATTATAAATATAGTTCACTGCAAAATTATGAACTGCTCACAGGTTAAATATCTCTCAACTAAATACCATTCTATTTAGAATGAAAGTTAAATGGATTTCACTAACAGGTTACTTCTCACTATCTTTTGAATAAAGAAATTATTGCTTTCATAAATAGTGGTAAAGGATAACCTGTGGATCTTATTACACTATTAATATGCACTTTCAATATCCAAAAGAAACAAGTGCTTAGCAAGCATCCAACTTTCCACAACTGCAATTCACGACTTTTACTGCAGTAAGACACAATGTTGACAAATTTACAAGAAACTAACTCACCTTTTGAAATTTACTACAAGTAGCACTATGATCATTATGTAAGAAACACTTTATAAGCCGCAGTTTTAAGAACTATTAATTTTAAAAGAAACAGCAAATTGTCTTTATTACCACAGTCTTCCACTTTCAAGCAAATGATTAAATAGGTGACTTTGACACTCCACAAAACTTTAAGTTAGATTGTTTCCATCCCTGAGAGGCTTTCACAAGACTACATTTACTACCTCCCACAATTTCAAAAAATGGTTCAAATGGCTCTGAGCACTATGGGACTTAACATCTGTGGTCATCAGTCCCCTAGAACTTAGAACTACTTAAACCTAACTAACCTAAGGACATCACACACATCCATGACCGAGGCAGGATTCGAACCTGCGACCGTAGCAGTCGCGCGGATCCGGACTGAGCGCCTAGAACCGCTAGACCACCAAGGCCGGCCCCACAATTTCACTAAATCCTCAGTAAATCTGAACACTCCCTTATTTAATATTCTGAGGCTTTCATTTTTTCCACAAACTAGGACACTCGGTAATCATAGTTTAAATGGAGAGGAACCTGAAAGGTGTTGTGCTAGGGAACAAATCAAGGTAGGTACATGAATTCAATTATTAGTTACCTTATATTTGTGCACACTAAAACACACTAAAACATCCTTCACTGTACATTACTATAGTGCTCCATTATAGTGATTGCTCAATGTGGTGGCGATTGCATGTTGGTAAGTGGAATTGCAGGTAGAATTGCTGGACTGTCATTTCTTGGTGGTGATGATAGATACCAATTCCAGAACAATTCCAGCTATTTATCCATCCATCCGAGGCATTGCAAAGCGGCAGGAAAAGCCTCACTCGGAACCAGCACAATGTACAACTTTTACATGGGCAGTGCACAGATTGGTAGCTCGTCCCCGACTGATTCTTTGTTCCACCTTTTCTACCCAGGCCAACCACAATTTGCTCTCGCTACACAGTTCCGTTCCCGAGGGGAACCGCAACAACTTTTACATACAGAATAACTAAGAACCCTAAGTGAGGATCAGCAGTTTACATAACAGCAACGAAACACATTAAACAGAACAGAACATTTGCACATATTGACATTTCTACAAAAAAATTATTCACACAGAAATTACAATTGTATACAGTAAGTTTTGTTCCCTCCAAATGTGACAAAGAATTTAAATGACAGATATACTACACTGCATAGAATCAAACCATGACATCAAAGTTTTTACAAAGAAAGGAGTATACAATTTTGTGTTATCGATTCAATCAAACAACATGTACAGAGGCTCAACGATGTAACATTAAATAAAACAAAAGCAAAATAAATCAGTAGTGTATTAGAGCTATGGTGTTACAGTGTTCGTTTTGTTGGACATGTCCGACAGAACAGACAACACCCAAATATATACGTTTCTGTAAGAGCGCGACCGCACCTTGATGTCTGTTTCAGGGCGGATGCACTAGTATCGACCGAATTCGTACGGGGATCAATAATTTGCGAACAGGGGGCAAATGGACGAGGAACGCTACCGTAGAAACTTGAATCGGTCAGGGATTATGTAAGGATGGTCGAAGAGATTAAGGCAACCACTCATGAGAAACGGTAAATCCGGGCTCCACTGTGCTATGCAGTTGGAAGTCACGAATTCTCATCCATCCCCCGGTTTTTTCCCCCATTCTCTATTTTATATAAACATAAATCAGTCGACGAGGATCGTGTCAGCGTCACTGAGAACGCACAGAATGAGGAACTTCGGAATGTGCCTTCGGATGTGAAGAGAATACTGAAGTAGTAGCAAAGTAAAACTGAAATTCTATGAAACCAGCTCTTGCACTCATGCAGAAAACAAATTAAACGACAAACTAAGGACCGATGGGATATCTATACTATAAAAACCATGGGCGATGGTTGCGATTACAAAACCTCTTCCACACTGCGACAACCGTCAAAATCCTCATTGCGAAAGCACAAAAATACAACAGTAACTTTATGAAAACAAACAAGGCAACATCGTATAAGATGAAGAATGGAATTCAAAAATCTGGCCTCAAATAGCAAAAAACATAAGAGGAAAGGAGGATGATGAAATCGTGCCAATTTTTGTATTGTATGTCATATAATTCTATTAGCTGCAAGGGTGGGTAGGAAACGACTGTATCCTAGCCCGGCGAACAAATGGACCTACTTGTTGTGTCTGACTGCTAAAGCTGTTTCTCGTCTTACAGATTCCAATGGTCTTCCTTTTTCTGTTCATAAGGAACTGAGTTTCTCCACTCCACATTTTCTTATGTAATCGTCTACAGCCTACGGATGCACCGTCGTTTAAATGTAAGTGATAATGGCATGAATAATTAAATCGCCTTTATTAAAATATACTTATTAGCCAAGTAATTAAATAGGTAAGTTGTGTGGAGATCAAATGTTTAATCATAGACTATGTGGCAAACCTTTTGTGGTCCTGATTCCACAAGAGGCATTTGCTTGTAGGTTTTCATGTGTCTGTAAACGTTGTGTGAATGAATAGCTGTGACTCTGTCTTAAAATGTAAATAAATATTTTCAATAAGAAAAATAGAATGTTAGGTCTGTGGTGGGTGGCCATTCTGGAAAATCCGTGTCCTTGGCCCATAGACATGTAAGTCGTCGAAGTGGCGTCCAATTGAAGGACTTGCTGCAGTCCATGGGCCATACAGCATGTATTGTTGCCATCCAGAGCGAACTACAAACTTCGCGCTTTTACTTTCTCGCTCGGTTCCTTACTGGTAGCTGAATGAAACCGTTGCACTTTTACTTGCTGATTGAGAACCGATACTACCTCTACTGCTGTCTCAGATACATAACTTAATATCTTAACACTGCTTCTGATAGCTCTGAAATAATAGCCCCTAAATAAATCTTTTGTCACGTAATACCACTGTTTGGGAGTGCCACTACACGGTTTGTCTGTAATGTTGGAAGTGGCCAAAAGACCGAGTGGACATGTCAGCCAGAACACGTTTAGAGATGTCTATTGGTCGTTAAGAGTGCGTTCAAAAAATGATTCAAATGGCTCTGAGCACTATGGGACTTAACATCTGTGGTCATCAGTCACCTAGAACTTAGAACTACTTAAACCTAACTAACCTAAGGACATCACACACGTCCATGCCTGAGGCAGGATTCGAACCTGCGACCGTAGCAGTCGCGCGGTTCCGGACTGAGCGCCTAGAACCGCGAGACCACCGCGGCCGGCTGTTAAGAGTGCGAAGAATCGTGAAAACCAACAAATATAATTTTTGTAACTATAATATGCCTGGAACAAGACTTCTATTTTGACAGGTAAAGAAAGTAAGAGAAATTACCAAAAACCTTTCACGAAACATTTCTAAGGAAGGTGGAGAATTCGTAACCTACAGCTCACGAGGACGAGGTCCTTTCAAGAGGTATTTCGTCTGCTGAAAGTTGAGCACAATTCGAGATGAAAGTTAGTGTGACTAATGTTTTTTGCCGTACGAGCTGGCAATACTGCCAGCTTTCTAGACGAATCCTTGTATTTGTATGAGGCTACCTCACCCTCACCTTTTTCGCTCGTGCTTAGGATAAGCAGTGGTGGAGTTACTTGTCTATTTTATTATACGTTTCATTTTTTATTTTCGTTATTTTAGTTACTATATTTATAAAGATATATAAACTGCAAGAAAAGTAATAGATAGTCGTGCATGCACACATGGGAGTTGGAAGCTGGGCACAAGATTTTGTTTCCAGTACCTGCTGTAACTGTCGCCCCCAGTGTGTATTGTATTTATAAAAATGGTTCAAATGGCTCTGAGCACTATGGGACTTAACATCTATGGTCATCAGTCCCCTAGAACTTAGAACTACTTAAACGTAACTAACCTAAGGACATCACACAACACCCAGTAATCACGAGGCAGAGAAAATCCCTGACCCTGCCGGGAATCGAACCCGGGAACTGGGGCATGGGAAGCGAGAACGCTACCGCACGACCACGAGCTGCGGACATTGTATTTATAATTTCAGCGTATTGCACTCTGGCACAGGTAAGTACTAGCAATGTAAAGCACGTTTCGTGTGAGACGAGAAACTACAATAAATGAAAAAGGCAACTTTATACCAAAATAATCGATACTTTGAAAACAAATAATTAGTAAAATAAATAAAATCACTACCATCAAATTTTTTTCCTTATTTCCAATGTATGGAGCATTACACAGAGTTCCATGATGGACTATATGCACTTAATCACTAATTATTATGCGTGGAGATTCTGTGATGATGTTAAAAACTCTCAGGGGTGATGGTGAAGGTTAACTGATCCTCGCGGAGTGGCCGCCCGGTTTGAGACGCCATGTCACAGATTGCGCGGCCCCTCCCGCCGGAGGTTCGAGTCCTCCCGCGGGCATGGGTATGTGTGTTGTTCTTGGCATAAGCTAGTTTAAGTAGTTTGTAAGTCTAGGGACCGATGACCTCAGCAGTTTGGTCCCTTAGGAATTCACACACATTTTAACATTTTTTGAAGGTTAACTGTATCAATCTGAGGTCAGGGACCCTGGTCTAACAACGATCGAGTCGAATGTTATAAGCGAAAATTCTTTCCGATATTTCTGGCAGTGGAATATATTTACCGGTACTGTTGTTGCTAAGATTGGAGGGTGCTAGTACTGACAAAAACAAAGAAAACGTCAGTAAACATAGGTTTCAAAATCATACCTTAAGAGCTATGGGCACTTGTTCTGTTGAACAGATGCGTTCCACAGCAGCAAAGATAAGCCAGAGCTCATAGTTCTTTAGGTATGCATTGTAGAGCCGATGTTCACTAGAGTTCTTTTTCTTGTTTTTCTCTACAATTCCGCTTTTGAAAGTTGCCTGCCCTACAGTCTTAGTAACAACACTACCGGTATACGTATTTCGCTGTCAGAGGTATCGCCGAGCGGTCTAGGGCGCTGCAGTCATGGACTGTGCGGCTGGTCCCGGCGGAGGTTCGAGTCCTCCCTCGGGCATGGGTGTGTGTGTTTGTCCTTAGGACGATTTAGGTTAAGTAGTGTGTAAGCTTAGGGACTGATGACCTTAGCAGTAAAGTCCCATGCCGGCCGGAGTGGCCGTGCGGTTCCTGGCGCTACAGTCTGGAGCCGAGCGACCGCTACGGTCGCAGGTTCGAATCCTGCCTCGGGCATGGATGTGTGTAATGTCCTTAGGTTAGTTAGGTTTAATTAGTTCTAAGGTCTAGGCGACTGATGACCTAAGCAGTTAAGTCGCATAGTGCTCAGAACCATTTAGTAAAGTCCCATAAGATTTCACACACATTTTGAACTTTTTCTTTTGTCGGAGGTATCAGCACCATTTTCGCTTATAATTTTAGAGACGGTCGTTTGGCTCAAATTGATACATTTACACTTCTCCATCATCCCTGAAAGTTTGCATCATCGCCACACAATCACTCTGTACATCGTCTCAAGTACTGACTGCTTTAAACCTGAGCAGTTTTTAACTCACCGTAAATATTCACATGAACACTTTTTACTGTCAACTTTCCCATTGTTGACAACACTTCCTGATTTCTCCACTTCGTTGCCCATTTTCAGTTATAAAACATGTTATAAAGTGATTCGTAAGGCTACCGTCACTCATCGTACAGTGTTCAGTTAGTAAAATCGAAGCCACCAGGCAAGGAAGTGGACGGGATCCTGGGGTAACAAATGCGAGCAGATGGTCAGTCACAGATCGCGCGTCAAATAAAATTAGTCAGTTATTCGGTGTTGTAAAGTAAGGCAAGCAGCTGGCTGCCGAGAGCTCCGCCTACAGAACGAGCGCCGCTTTCGAGAATTGGCCGTAGCGTGGGCAACAAGGCTACATTAGCACGCGGAGAGCCAAAGCGTGTACTGGGGTAGCGCCGCTAACGTGCATTACGACCGCCAGACTTGTGCGGCTGGCTTTCCGTCATACGACACGCGCCGCCTCTGCTGTTTGTGGCAGTTACACGGCGCCTGCCGCAGATTCCGCTAACACCGTCTCGCAGTTTCCATGCTGTAAACGCGAGCGCTAACTTCCACCACGGGACGTGCAGGTAAAGCGTATTTCGTGAACACAGTCCTTCATGATTAGCCCTCTGGTACCTGCGTGAGCGGTAAAATGGCCGCTAATGTAGTTAATTATTGTAAAAAGCACCCAGATCGACTCTTGGTGGAAAATGCTGTCAGCTGTGCTCAAGTTAATCCCTTCGACGTATAGAGGCGCTAAGGTCATCCTGCGAGGAAGCAGGAGCGGCGAGATCTTTCTGAAACTGCAGTGTGGAGACTCTAATGTAAGAATCACCAGCGTAGAAGACATAAAGATGGCAAAAATTGGTAGCGCTCGATATCGGTAATCGCTGCATCGAGATCGTAATTACATTTTTCGTTTTTTTTCCTGTTCATTTCGAAGACCTATGTCCTTTAAATATAAAATTCATCAAATATATGCTAATTATTACCACACATAACTCTCATTTTTATGAAAAACTGAAGTCTTCTTATTCCTAATTAAATTCCACTCAAAAAATTCCAGTTCAAATTGCAAACATAAATTCTTAATTGCCGATCTTTCACAAAAGATTTCAATCAACATTGTTTAAATTAAAAGCATTACAATTTTTTTACGTCTTTGCCTATTGTACGCCTCACGTAAATTCCAGTGGAACATGCACAACTGTTTAAAACTTTGGGTCTTCCAGGAACCGAACCCCGACCACTCACTTCTCAGGCAAGCACTCTACCTTTTTTTTTTTCGCGGGCAGGTGCTCTACTGAACTTTTTTCTACCAGGAAAGATCCTACGACTGTCGCAGCCGAGAGTCCGGGTCGTCTTCTCGTCTGTTGGTAGTGGCTCCCCCTATTTCGTCCGTAGTGGATCAATATGCTCCAGGATTCTTCTTCAGGTACAGCGTCTCATACCCGAAACGCCCCAGTGAGCAAGAGGGTCTGCAAAGAATGAGCCTAAATAATTAGCGAAGAGAGTGCTGTACTTCGGGTTGCAGCTGAAAGCGGCATGTGTCGTAATAAGTAGGGCCAAAAGTCGAGGCTGCCTTTGTGAGCATCACGAAATATGTAATATTGTTTTGTATGGCACTGGGGGCCTAGAAACGACGGAGAGGCTCCGTTTACCCCTTAGCCCTCAGTACCGGCCGCTGTGGCCGAGCGGTTCTAGGCGCTTCAGTCTGGAACCGCGCTGCTGCTACGGTCGCCTCGGGCACGGATGTGTGTGATGTCCTTAGGTTAGTTAAGTTTAAGTAGTTCTAAGTTCTAGGGGTCTGATGACCTCAGATGTTAAATCCTATAGTGCTGAGAGCCATTTGAACTATTTTTAGCCGTCAGTGGTTCCCAACCCAACAACAGGCTACAGCAGTCCACTCATCCCACCGCCGCTCCACACCGAACCCAGGATTATTGTAAGGTTCGGCCCCCAGTGGAGCCGCCCTGGAACGTCTCACACCATACGAGTGTAGCCCCAATGGTTGCGTGGTAGAGTAATTATGGTGTACGCGTACGTGGAGAAAGTGTTTGAGCAGCAATCACCGACATAGTGTAACTGGGGCGGAATAAGGGGAACCAGCCTGCATTCGCTGAGGCAGATGGAAAACCGCCTTAAAAACCATCCACAGACTGGCCGGCACACAGGACCTCGACACTAATCCGCCGGGCGGATTCGTGCCGGGAACGGGAACGCCTTCTCGTCCGGAAAGCAGTGCGTTAAGACCGCACGGCTAACCGGGCGAGCTAAATATGTAGTAAAGGGCCATGCCTTTTAGCCACTTATCGGCGTATGTTCTGGTTGGTGGAAAGTATACGCCGTGGGGGCGCAATATATCATAAGGGGAGACAGACTCCGTCAATCACCGCAAGAGTAATGCCAACATGCGCTGCGTGAGTAGCCAGCAATCGCTGGTCGCGGGACAAGGCAGGCGGTGTGCATCCGAATTAACAACTGAGCATGTCGGACACAAGGGGTCGTCCGTCAGATGAATGGAATGTAGCCTCTGACGAGTAAAGAACTTTCCGTTCACAACCACGTACGACAACGAACTCACCGTCGTAGGTACAAAAGGCGTGTGTACTGCTCGCCACACCGTTTTCCAGCCAACTTCGGGGTGTCTGTGTGCGAGCGTACTGACAGGTTACTGCTGTTGGTAAAGGCGATAATAGTCTTTCGTGCTGGGCATCCGTCTTGTCGGAAGGTCTGGCGGAAGGTCTGGTCGTAAGTATCTGAGGGCAATCAAGAACTCTCTACTGTGGGCGAGTGTCGGTGAAGCGTGTCCTACAGAAACCGGTGGATGCAGAGAGTGTGGTGCAACTTCAGCTATCAGGGTGCCCGTCAGATTGGCGTGGGCAGAGGTCCACGTGCGACGAATAGTGTTGAGATAGAGCGATCTCCACGGCTACAGACATGAATTAAACCGATACTGCCCGCCTGCTGCGGCAGTGTCAGGGTGGTTTATAGGACTTTAAAATCAAGACCACAAAATGTCCATATGCTGCTTGAAATCTGTCAGCCATTGTAACCGTCAAGGCAATGACATACGCAAAATAGTTCAGCTTCGAAACAAGATAGGTGTTGACGTAACAGATTCGTAGGAGCATATCCATTCGACGTAATTTGTTGTCCTGCAGCTGAGCACGTGTCTGGTGTAGTAGCCGGCGGTGCGTAGCTGCCGCCGTGCGACGTACAGTACATTGCTATGGAACTGCACTGCTAAGCATTCGCGTACAGGCACCTTGTCAAATGGCACCGCCGTTGCGTGGGAAAGCTCTCCCTCCGACATCCATGTATTTTGTCTTCTTCATGTTGATAACGCTCCCAGCGACCGCCCCGTATTGGCGTAGCCACTGAAGCGCCCTATGTATTTCATCCTCTGACCTGCCCAGGAAAACCACATCATCGGCGAATGCATTACAACGAAAGAACACGCTCCGCATGCAAATGCCTGCTAACCGCCGTCGTACACCTTGCAAAGCTAGTTCAAGCGCTGCTGCAAATAATATGCCCGACAATGGGCATTCTTATCGCAGTGACCGTCCAACAACAATGTGACCAGACTGGTAACCGTTTACCATCATGTGGGAACGCGGTTCATGGATCAGTCGAAGGACCACCTGTGCAGAATCTGGAGAGAGGCCCATGCATTACAAAACTGCGCGTTAGAATCCGTGGTTAACGCGGTCGAATGCGTGGTCAAAATAGACGGCGACAAGGGCGTCTCGTATTTTGCAGGCGGCCGTCAAATCTATTACGTCGCGGTATGAATATTGTTGACACCACCTAAATATGTTTGATCGGTGTGAATGACTTTTCCTATAGCGGTGTTGAGACGCTCGCGGAGAATGCGGGCGAAAATCTTTTAGTCGTTGTTGAGGAGTGCGAATGGGCGGAAGTCCTGCCACCTACAACGACCATTCGGTTTCGGTACTGGGATAAAGATGCCGTTTGTGAATTCCGTGGGGACAGTGGAATCAGGGCGGACCAGTTCTTGAAACATTTTGAGCCACTTGTCACCTATAATTTCATAAAAATTCCGTTAGAATTCCAGAGGTAAACCGTCCGACCCTGGCGATTTGTTCGATGCTCCACGTGCCATGGCCGATATCAGCTTGTCGGCTGTGATGGACCACAGCAGGGTATCATCGGATACCACGTCCCTAGGGCGGAAAAATCGTGCCGCAGCTCATCAGAATCACGTACGTTTTGCGGATATTCCATGTACAAGGTCCCATAACGGCGTGCGAACGTGTGCCTTATGTCCATTTGCGTCACTGCGCCGCCACACGCCTCGGTGTTTATCGCCGTGATGAACTGACGTGTGCTGTGGTGTCCCTCGAGCACAATGTGATAGACTGATGCCGTTTCGTTGGGGCTGCAATCTTGCACTCTCGCACGGGTGCGGGCACCTTCTAGCTACTCTGACCCGATGCGTAGTAGACGAGCTTTTTTGATTCGTTGTACGGACATCTGACGTTCACCGAGCGAGGTGGCGCAGTGGTTTGCACACTAGACTCGCATTAGAGAGGACAACTGTTCAAACCCGTCTCCGGACATCCTGATTTAGGTTTTCCGTGATTTCCCTAAATAGTTTCAGGCAAATGCTGGGATGGTTTCTTTGAAATGGCACGGCCGATGTCCTTCTCAGTCCTACCCTAATCCGAGTGTGCTCCGTCTCCAATGACCTCGTTGCCGACGGAACGTTAAAAATTAATCTCCTCCTCCATCTGACGTTGGGGAGACGGCGGTTGCATCGCCAGCTCACACAACGTTGTATGCTAAAATTTCGATGTCGTCCTTTGCCAGGTCGATGTGTCACGACCGTAGGCCATCAGAGTCTTTCGGAGTGCAGGTTTGACACGTCCCAGCCACCACAGCAACGTGGAAGCATCCATGGGCAGGTGCGTCAGACATCGGCGCTACGTGTCAGTAACTGTTTGTCGACATGCTTCCACGCGAAGGAGAGTGACGTTTAGCGTCCACGGACCTCTGCTGCGTCTGGTGAGCTGTCATGGTAAAGTGATAGTGCAGATACACGTGAGATGATCCGTGAAAATCCTCGGCCTGATTTCTGCATCACGAGTAACTGTGCGGAGGCCACGCGAGAGGTATATGCGGTCCAGACGACTAGCAGAGTGGCCGGTAAAGTGTGTCTATCCGCGCTGGTTCCCATAATGCAAGAGCACGAGGTCACGTAACAGTACGTGTTGAGCCGGGCATGGGACGTAATGTGATATGTGGTCCTCGGGCCGCAGAACACTGTTAAAATAGCCGCGAACTATCTAATGCTCCATATATCCTTGCAAACGTGGAGCGACCTCCTTCGAATAGAAGACGTGCCTGAAGTACTGGTAGGCGTGTAGACATTAACGAGGCGGGCTGCTCCAAGCGTGAGCGCGATGCCTCACGCGTTCGGCAAGTATGTCACGTCCATCGCTTCCATGACATCTCGGAGAAGGATGACCGTACCACCTGCGCCATTAACTGATGGTAGGCTGTAGGTGGTGTAGCCATAAAGGTCTAAACACAGCTTTGGACGGACCTCCTGGAAAAGGGCAATGTCCAACTCTGACGCTCTGATCATGCCGATAACATGCGGGTCTTGACATTGGAGTTGGCACATTGGCATTGACTGTTCCCATATGGTATGATTGGGACATATCAAGTGGTGGAAGCCATGCATGGGTGCAAGCCCATGGTGAGGTCGTACACCACACAGCTGTCTGGCCGCATGATGTACATTACTGTGCCATATGATCCCTTGACTGGCAGGGCCCTCCGGGCTCAGTGTCAGCCATGGGCACCAGAGAAGTTATCGATGTGTGCTGCGAATCTGCCTCCATGTCGTCTGCCCAATCACCAAGACGGGATTGGGACGTCACTGGTGGCTGGCCACTTTCACAGGAGCCCATATTCTGGGAGTCGACCCTATGCACCTCGTTTCCAGGGCCACCAGGAGGGGGCGATTGTTCCATACCGTCATGCGCCTTCTGGTGAATGAGGCCACTGGAATCCGTTAAAACTGTAGACGCTGCAACAGAGTCGATGTCTTCCACCAGTCTCACGTCCCTGTCCCGTTCTTCAGCTGACAATCGGATCTTCTCATGCCGCTTGGGTGATTTTTGCTTGCGGGTCCGAAACTCGACATCCACTGAAGGGCGAAGCTCGACACGGTCATAGGCAATCCCTGTGTCCGATTTCGACAGTGGCGGTGGCCGGGTGCCCCGACGCCGCGATGGGCAGAGGCTGTGGGAACTTCTGCGTCGTTTGGCTGCGGCGGCGTCATCGTCGTCGTCGGTGCCGACTCTCCAACCGAGGTTGCAGCGGAGTGAGCTGGTATCAGGTTTTGATCATCAGTCACATCATGTCTTGCCGCTTCCAAACACGTTAGCGGGAGGGAGGACATCGTAAATCGCAGAGACGTTCATTGCGGGGCACCTGAACGATGCAGGGCTGAAGACAGTCAGTTCGGACATAGCCCTCCTCACCGCAGCCCGAGTAGGTCATCGGTTGGCCATCATATATAACAATTGCGTGGCAGCCGCCAACGAAAATATATGATGGAAATTGCTTCTTATGATCTATGCGCACTTGGGGTACCCCGTTAAGTACAGGGTACGTTTCGAGTGTATTTCATTTCTCCTCTGTATGGCTCAAAACTGTGCCATGTGGCCCAGAGTGTCAAGGACAAGGTTGGCGGGAACGTCGAAAGGCAGTTCAAAGATGTGCACGGTACTCACCGCCAGACCAGCATGGTCTACTGCTGCCACGCTCACATTTCCGTCAGCGTGACAGAAGCGGAAGCCCTTTGTAGATCGTTGGAGGAGTCTGTCACAGGCCGCTTCGTCTATCAGTTTGGGGTTCACTGTGCTGGACACAAAAGCAAATGTTCTTGTGGTTTAATGTGCATGACGTCTCGAAGAAGGCGTTCTATTTCATGGGCCTTCGGTCTCATGTACGATGCATTTAACGTTAGTTTGATTGTGGCTTGTCGATATGATAACGCCATGGCAGGCCGGTACCGGTACTATAAGTCAAAACTACAAAGTCCGGCCGGCCGGTGTGGCCAAGCGGTTCTAGGCGCTTCAGTCTGGAACCGCGCGACCGCTACGGTTGCAGGTTCGAATCCTGCCTCGGGCATGGATGTGTGTATTGTCCTTAGGTTAGTTAGCTTTAAGTAGTTCTAAGTTCTAGGGGACTGATGACCTCAGATGTTAAGTCCCATGGTGCTCAGAGCCATTTTTGAACAAAGTACGTCCGCGCGCTAGCATGTAAACAACAACGCCTGCGGAGCGCTGCTCGGTGCGCCGATCCCGTCCGCACGGTGTCACGGCTGAAAGCCGACTGCTCATAGAACCACACTACTAGACGAAGAAGGAAAAGGACGTTATTTCAGGGCATTCAAGATGGTTAGAAAATTTCAAATTTGATTTTATCGAGACCTTTTGAGAGTTGCGAGAATATTTAGGGAGAGTGGTATTTATGGGCTGAACTTCACATACCATAAAAATATAAAAAATACAAAAATTCCGATCGTCGTGTGGTCTCCTTGTAGGAGCTGAAAATAAATAATTCTCTGTTACGGTCAGTTTCAGTCCTCATACCACCAGCAGGTCTCGTAAGACTGGAGTTTACATGGAGACAGTAAACCTATGGCGTCAATTAGCATAAAAAGGCAAATGGCTCTGAGCACTATGGGACTTAACAGCTATGGTCATCAGTCCCCTAGAACTTAGAACTACTTAAACCTAAGTAACCTAAGGACATCACACAACACCCAGCCATCACGAGGCAGAGAAAATCCCTGACCCCGCCGGGAATCGAACCCGGGAACCCGTGCGTGGGAAGCGAGAACGCTACCGCACGACCACGAGATGCGGGCAACAATTAGCATAAAATCCAGTATATATCACTATTGGCAAGTAGCATAACATATAACACTGTTAACAGTAAAATGTAGCAAAATTTTCAGTCTTTCACTTATATACACTGATAAGCCAAAATATTAAGGCCACTGCCCACCGCAACGTTGGTTGCATCCTGGTGGCGTTGTGTGGGCACATGACACTGTAACAAAAGTATAAAAGCGGAAAAACACGGACGGGATCACCTTAGCGAAGATGTTGGCTCCAAATGGGGAAATCCATTGACGTAAGCGACTTTGACAAAGGGCAGATTATTATTACGCAGAGCCTGTGAACGAGTATCTCGAAAACGAAGAAGCTGGTCGAATGCTCAGGTGCTACTGTCGTGGGCATTTGCAGAAAGAGGTAGAAGGACAGTGAAACATTCACTAGATGCTAAATGGTTGGACGTCCACGACTTCTCACACAACGTGGGCTGGTTCAAATGGCTCTGAGCACTATGGGACTCAACATCTGTGGTCATCAGTCCCCTAGAACTTAGAACTACTGAAACCTAACCAACCTAAGGACATCACACACATCCGTGCCCGAGGCAGGATGCGAACCTGCGACCGTAGCAGTCGCGCGGTTCCGGACTGCGCGCCTAGAACCGCTAGACCACCGCGGCCGGCCACAACGTGGGGCTCTGTTGTTTGTCTGCTCGGTAAAGTAGGACAGATTGTGATCTTTCGCATCTCTTCTGAAACAGCACAATGCTGGTGCACGCACAAGTGTTACGGAGCATACCGTTAATCGCACATTGTGGAACATTGAGCTCTGCCACAGACCACGCCCGAATGTTCAGGTGTTGACCAAACAACATCGTCAATTATGGTTGTAGTGGGCTCGGGATCATTGAGATTCGATCGCCGATCAATGGAGACAGGTCGATTCTTCGTGTTTATCACATTTTTGCTACACTAGGTCGATGTTCGTCTCCACACACTCTATCATCCAGGTGAAAAGCAGCTCGAAGCGTGCAGCGCGCCACATCACGGGCGCGAGCTGGTGAGAGAAGTATTATGCTATGGGAGATATTCTCCTACGCTTGCATGGGACCCATAGTAGTAATCGAAGACACTCTGACAACAGCGAACCACCTGCAACCCTTCATGCTTGATGTCTTCCCCGACGGCGATGTCATCTTTCAGTAGTGAACTGTCCGTGTCTCTCAGCCAGAACCGTGTTCCAATGGTTCGAGGAGCTTTATAATGAACTCACGGAGATGTCTCTGCCACAAAATTCGCTTGATGTAAATCCTATGGAACCCATCTGGGTCGCTGTCGGGAGCCATCACCGCACACTCATATCAGTGGCCCATTATTTACGCGAATTACATGTCAGGTTAGAAATCTAACTTCACATATCTCCACAATCTTATCAACAAACTGTCGGACCCCTGATACACAGAATCAGAGTATTTCGTTCCAAAGACAGGTAAATAAGGTAAGCAGGTGGTCATAATTTTTTGGTTCATCACTGTATAAGGTGTTAAAAGCAAACTTTCCATATTTTGAAAGGTGGTAGTATGGAGCAAAACAAGAAAAAAATATGCAGCAGACACGGGTATAAACTGCGTACCTTGCGAGCTATGACCAGTTGTACATATTTCCTGCAGAAAAACACATCTCTTATACTGCAACCCCTTTACTACAATGAACGACCCACAGAATGCAGTAAACAAGTGCAGTTAACAAATAAGAACACACTTCTCTGTTCTTTTCGATGGATACAGCATTCAGTAGATGTCTGTTAGTGTAGTTACTGTAAACCGTATTCACAGTTCTGCTTAAGTGCAGACCATACATTAGTTCTAATGGAACCAATTTACGTTTAGATAATTTTGTGAAATACAACACTAACAGTTTTACTCCATTCTGTATCAATGGACAATAATATAGGAATTTGTCTTTAGCTGTTTGCTGCGTTCCATAGATCAATCGTAATAGCGAAGAACTTGTAGTAGACTTGTAGGACAGATGCACACAGCTCTTAAGGTATGCGTTTTAGAGACCACGTTCACCGGATATTTTCGTCTTGTTTTGGTCCATACTACCACCTCTCAAAATATGAAATACTTTTTTTTTAAACACCTTGCTGCAGTCTGGCTCTGTCATAATGTGAAGAGGCACTCAGCATACTATTTCTCAGAATCCCTACCACTGTGTGGCCGGGAATCCTTCACTTAAGACGCAAACTATTGGCAGAATTGAAAGTAGCTTTATATGGTACAAAAGGATCCCACAGCCAACCGATAACGAGCCTGATGGCACAGTGATTAGCATAATGGATCACATTGTTTTGGAAAGAGCGGGTTTTAAGCCGCCGTCCAGCCTTCGTGTTTTAGGTTTTTCGTGGTTTCCAGAATACCTTTGTGCTTCTTTGGAAGTGCACATTTCTGATATTCGTCACATCCTCTAAACTTATCTTCCGTGTCTACAGGTCTCATCGTCTACGTGTCGTTTAATCCTAGTCCTCCTCGAGGAGGTTAGGTTTGTTAATATGGCGCAGCATAAAATGAATAAAACTGAAGGTAACACTTCTAGGAAGATTATGTTAATTCAAACCTAAGTTTCTCAAGTTACTATACTTTATATGTCAGAAGGTATTACGTACAATTATTAGCTGTTCCCTTTCCTGTTATATGTAAAATTAAACTTCACAGCAGGTTATAAATCACGATTCAGGCTAAGAACAAGAATCTGCAACAATATACATAGTAGTTACAGAAGTACTCCATTACTTTACCATCCTGTCTTTTAGTACATCTAATCAAATCATTAGCTGAGTTGACGTCAGATGTGAGAAAATGTGTGTGCCACCTTCTCTTTAGTCCAGCTCGTAGTTCAGCATGTCACATATCAGTGAACCAGACTTTTACGCTGTACTATATAAAGTAAAATTTCCGCAAGTAAGTACAATGCGAAGACTTTACATGTAATGTGAAATCTTTTTCAAATCCGAAAATCATGAACATTCCAACAAATATGTGAAATTTGAACTAGAAATTCTCGCTGCGTCTGGTGATGGTTCCAGGCCTGACTAGTTACGGTAATATAAACCATTTACTGAAAGGTGTGACTGCCGCAATTTGTTCCAATCATAGTACGAGTAAACAGAAAAAAAGAGATTATCTGAAGTGCGCCAGCACCGTGAAGAAGGGGATATGGTGAAATCCTGCTGCGAAACGGAGATGTTCGATCACGTCTAGCATCAAACGAACATTGATTTCAAAAGGCCGTTAGACATCCTTTCTTAATCTTGGTTAAAATGAGGTACAATAGTACCCAGTGTGGCACAATGGGAGATATCTGGACTCTTCTTATAAGATTTCTACCGTGTTAGACACCGCAGTCGCAAGATTAAAGGTCTAAAGACATTTTTCCAATTGTACGTAATCAGTGTACAGTAGCAGACCACAAGTTGACAAAAGAAGCCAGTAGAGCTTCAAGTGTATAAAAACAAACACGACACGTAGGCAGTACTATAATTCTTTTGCACATTGATTTAATAAATAAGCAGTACCCATAAGGTTCCAGATAACGATCTTATCTCAAGGTCACTGACAAGTTGGGGGTTTCCCTGGGTGAGTCTGCACCTCGTGGTCGTGCGGTAGCGTTCTCGTTTCCCGCGCCCGGGTTCCCGGGTTCGATTCCCGGCGGCGTCAAGGATTTTCTCTGCCTCGTGATGACTGGGTGTTGTGTGATGTCCTTATGTTAGTTAGGTTCAAGTAGTTCTAAGTTCTAGCGGACTGATGAGCATAGATGTTAAGTCCCATAGTGCTCAGAGCCTTTTGAGCTTCCCTTGGTGATCTTAATCAGTTGCCAGGTGAGTGGGAGATTACTTTGCACATAATTAGCACAAGTGATAAACCTGACACTGGAAGTCCTTATCAGTGACCTTGAGATAAGAACGTTATCTGTCCTCATGTTGGTATGCGTATCTACTTGATGTGAGTTAGAAGGGTTAACAGTCCCACGGCCGGCCGCGGTGGCCGAGCGGTTCTAGACGCTAGTCTGGAACCGCGCGACCACTACGGTCGCAGGTTCGAATCCTGCCTCGGGTATGGATGTGTGTGGTGTCCTTAGGTTAGTTTGGTTTAAGTAGTTCTAAGTTCTAGGGGACTGATGGCCTTAGAAGTTAAGTCCCATAGTGCTCAGAGCCGTTTGAACGATTTTTTGAACAGTCCTACAAGAACTAAGAACGCCAAAAATCTGACACAAACTCAGGCGCATGCATTTATGTTTGAACTTATTGCATGTGTAAGAAGCAACATGAATTCACAAAATTCTCCAGTTTATTATTTACATTAGGCATCGACTCAGGGAAAAAAAGAAACTAACTGGAAAATGTATATCAAACATTCACTTTATATAAAAAATTTTCATATGTGTGTGACAAAGTGAAACAAAAACCAATTAATGAATTGTGTTAGTTCTGTGGAGAAAACTATTAGGAAAATTGAGCAATCATGCTTCAGGTTTCATTTAATCCTGTTGATGGCAAAATGTAGAGAACAGAGCAATTAAAAAGGTTGTGAAGTATCATGACACCAATACCTCATTCTAGTTATACAATAGGTAAAATGTCCATATTGGTGAATGAGCTGCGTGGTAGGCGAGTCGATGAAACCTGTGCAACTTCACGTGACGCAAAAGGCTCCAGAACTGTTCATAAAAGTATAAGCATTACTGATTGTATAAAACACAGATGGTAAAATTTTGTTCAACATGTCCTGACCATCGTTAAAAACTTCACTTCTTTCGACAGCATGTACTGTTCCTTGTGATGATATATTTTGCCGGTACGATTGTTGGACCAAGGGGACAAATAGCGCATCGTTGACATAAATTTCATTGTCAAGGATCTTTCTGTTAATGTTTGTTATTGTATACCGTGCGTTTAGTTTTTCTGTATCATACCTACTTAGTTTTACAATTTCAAGAGTAACTGCACTTTAGCAGATAACAGCAATGGGGCCAAACCAATGAATCCACGAATAAGTCCTCAGATGTATCCCTTTACAACTGAGATATCAATGTTTAACCAACATAAGTATTGCGTTATGATAACCACAAACATTTGAATCAGAATGAGGCATAATGTCTCCCACTCAGTTCTTTCAAAATACAAATCAACTGTCACAACCCACACTAAACCTTACTTCTTAAGAACTAAAAAGTAATAACTATTATTCTAGAGGCCATTCAACAGTAGAATGTTACAGGTTTATATTTCCTGGAAAATAAACAATTAACGATTACTGAATGAAAAATTCCCGTCACAGACAGATTAAAATCTGAAATGTGAAATATCTCATAATTATTTACTATAATAACTACAAAAAAATTGTAGCTTCGGTGGAGAATTTACCAGCAGAAAAGGTTGGGTGTAATAATAAATCCTCTTAAGCACTTTTTCCTTTATTTTCTCCATTATTTTTAGGTATAATTCAATTTTTGACCAATTATGATGCCAGCCCCCCCCCCCCCCCCCTCGATATTATTGCTGTTTTTAGAAATGAGCGTTTCAAATTGGGACTGCAACCCCGGAGTTAGTAACAAAGAAATGAAATATAAATAAGTAATATAAAAATAATCCATTTATAAAATAGGTATCTATTTAAGTTAACTAGTATCCACTCACACTGTTAATAGCACTAAATGTCATGTGACTCAATTTCAATAAGAAAAATTGTTGCTTGAAATTCTGAAGATTTTGTAAAACGGTTACTCTTGAGTACAAACGTTGTTGTTAGTATAGGACAATATACACCCCTCAGAATGGAAGTCGTTTACAATAGGATAAGCATACGTAAGTGGATCCATAATCAGCGGCAGTTATTCCCTGTGATGTGCTCTGTCATAAACTAATCCGAACACAACTACAAGCATGATAATGGGACCATTATGGAAGTTGTGGTATGTTGCTTCAGACGGAAACCCACCCAGAGCATGTAATGACGTTTTCGTGGCCCTGGAGGCGACTGTGATCGTGCCGTTGTGGGCAGATGACACGTGGGTGGCCTGGTATGGACACGAATGCCGGGTATAAATCGACAAAGGCGTCTACATAAAATGTTTATAGGAAGGAAAATCAGAGTTTGATGTCACGTCGACAGCGCTGTCATTAAAGACAGAACACTCCCTCGGAATATGAAAGGGTGGAGATAGAAACTACCGTGCCTTTTCAAAGGAACTCTCCCGGCGTTTGCCTGGAGCTATTTGGAGAAATCAGGGAAGACCGTAATCTGGATGGCCAGCTGGGGTGTGAACCGTAGTCTTCCCGAACGCGAGTCCCGTGTGTTAAGCGCTGCAGCACTTTGCTCTGTTGCTCTGCCATTTACCTCCATTAGTACACTATCTTTGAAAACTGTCACCCAGTCCTAAACCTACAAGAATCCTGAGACGTTCTTCTAAGACAATTGAACGAAATATCAATTGCACTGGTTCATACACATTTTCTAACGTCGAGTAACAAGTAAACTGCTTTCGTTGTATTGATTTATGGTTTTTTATAACTAGTCTCTTCAATAAACAACAGACTAAGGTCCGCAATGGACAACCCCTCTTATGTAACCAAATGTTATAAGCTAAGATACAGTCCACTTTCACAGAATGTTGTGCACCAAACTTGTTTTTTAACGATGTAAATTACTATTTATACCATGGACAATATTAAATCTAATAAATAGTTAAACAGCTCAATATTATGGTATTGGTGTTTATGTGGTCATAATGCTAAATTTATTGAAGTCGTGACGTAGGTTCAGAAACTGTCAAACTGATATTTCTTCACATATATTGTGCACCAAACACGTTTTTCACATTTTGAATTACACATTACCCAAAGGACAACATTTAACACAATAAATAATTAACATATACAATATTATAATATTACTGGTTATATGCTTATGATACTACAGTTTGTGAACTCGTGACATTACTTAAAATTTTACTACATGAGCTGTAGTCACTAATGTTGTGCACCAAACATGTTTTACACTGTAAATTATAGTTTGCACAATGGACAGTATTAAACATAGTACATGATTAAAACATGCAGTACTATAGTATTACATATTATATTGTTGTAATGTCGAAATTTGTGAGGTAAACAAGGTACGGAATATGACATTAGATGGTATTTTAATTTTGTGTGGCAGTATGTGTCATTTTGATGGTCTGTGGGTATGTGGCTCGTTGACTGCTTCATGTGAAGCTTAAAAGGGGGATACAGAGAGCTCCAAATGATAATTTAGAATCAGCTGAGGATTCTGAACTCAATGTTTGTTTACCTCAAGTTCTTCTAACAGACTTAGTTTTCTTCCTGTGTTCGATGAATGTAGCACTAAAAAAAACCATTAACTTCTCTGACCTCAACATAGACAGCACTACAAATACACAAAATTTACAGAAAACCCACAATATAGTTACGTATGTGTCACCTGTCAGTCGTATCGAGACGTACCAAGGGGTGCCGTATTACTCCAATTGCACAGGCCTACACCTTTAAAGAGCCTCCACCAGCTTGAACAGTCCCCTGCTGACATGCAGAGTCTCCATAACCGTACACGTTCATCCGCTCGACACAATTTGAAACGAGACTCGTCCGGTCAGGCAAAATGTTTCCAGTCTTCAACAGTCACATGTCGGTGCTGCCGGGCCCAGGCGAGGCCTAAAGCTTTGTGTCGTGCAGTCATCTTGAGTAAACGAGTGGGCCTTTGGCTCCGAAAGCCCATATCGGTAATGTTTCATTGAATGGTTCTCAGGCTGACATTTGTTGATAGACCAGCACTGAAATCTCTAGCAGTTTGAGGGAGGGTTGCACTTCCGTCACGTTGAACGACTCTCTTCAGTCGTTGTTGGTCCCGTTCTTACAGGATCATTTCCCGGCCGGACATTTGATGTTTTACCGGATTCCTTATATTCACGGTACATTCGTGAAATGGTCGTACAGGAAAATCCCCACTTCATCGCCACCTCGGAGATGTTGCGTCTCATCGCTCGTGCGCTGACTATATCACCACGTTCAAACTCACTTAAGTCTTGATAACCTGCCATTGTAGCAGCGGTAACCAGTCTAGCAACTGCGCCAGTCACTTGTTGTCTTATATATGCGTTTCCGACTGCAGAGCCGTATTCTGCCTGTTTACATATTTGTGTATTTTAATACGCATGGCTATAATAGTTTCTTTGGCGCTTCTGTGTGTTTCACTTGCTCTGTATGGTTTCCTTACGTGGTAAATTCCGACCGTTCATTGTGTGATGAAGGACCAGCAACCACCAATACGAGATACGCTATAGAAATACTGTAATTACAAGCTACAGAACACTCAGATGAAGTAGAAACATGAGAAAACCTGTGCAACGGCGATGCTCTCAAAGAGCGTAGATCAGACAGTCTGCTATTCAAAACTCAGAGGTACTATTTTTTGTGGTCAGTAGTCACCCTCCCCCACCCCCCTCTCCCCCAGGTAATGCGGAGCACGTGGGAAGCAACTGAACCAGAGATACTGTCCATGACGAAATCTTGAAGGTCGACGAAGGTGGACGAAGGTGTCATCCCACGTGGAAACATGGAGGTTCGTCGACTGGAGGGAGGTCCACAACCTACGAGCGGAGAAGGACGAGAATCGAGAGTTCGCCATCGCTCAACATTTTGGACGCTATGTGGTATTGCTCAGCGTCTGGGGCGAGCTCGAAGGAGTTCAGTAGATATGTGTGAGTTGTTGAGGCGTCGCGTTGCATAGGCGGAGGGACGGCTAGAAAGAAGACCTCACTGTCTCGAATCTCGATGGAGAGCTGGTCCAGGTTGACGTCTGTGACATCGACGGTAAACACTGTATTGGGTAGGGGTGAAGTAGTAGAAAGGCGGTTGTCATTCTGAGTGACGAAATCGTCGAAGGCTTTATGTGTTGCATCTCATAGAAGGTCGTCATTGATTGCTGCTTGCGAATTTGTGCGAACAGGCAGATTTTGGGGTTGTCTGTTAACGGCTTTACCCTATTCACAGAGACTACTTAGTATTTGTCGTTTGGTAGTATGTCCAATGTGTTCTGTTCACGTTTGAGGACCTTCTGCGGCCCTGAGAATGGGGGCTGAGTAATGTGCAGACACAGTCGTTACTAAGCGTAACATAATAGCAGAAGGCGAGTTCTTTGTTAACGAAGACTCATGGTGTTGTTTGTGGTTTCGTCAGAGAAGTATGTGTGCGTACTCGATCAGCTAGAGTGGAGAGCTCGTCATTGTTCGGGAGGTGAGATAGTTTGACGAACTCAGCAGGGAAGATGACAGGTTATAGGCGCTACAGTCTGGAGCCGAGCGACCGCTACGGTCGCAGGTTCGAATCCTGCCTCGGGCAAGGATGTTTGTGATGTCCTTAGGTTAGTTACGTTTAATTAGTTCTAAGTTCTAGGCGACTGATGACCTCTGAAGTTAAGTCGCATAGTGCTCAGAGCCATTTTGAAGATGACAGGTTCACCACAAGGGATGGCGGAAACCGACGCTGATTGGTCCTCCTTGCGAGTGGCGCGCTTTTCTAGGAGTATCCGTGTTAGCGCCTTTGACCAGGAACTATAGGTGCACATGACTGCCGTCTTAAGAATGCTGTGCCAACGAACTATGAGGCTGTTGCTCTGTGGGTGGTTGGCGGTGAAGTGAAACTTGTCAGCATCACATAGCTAACATAGATTGACAAATAGCTAGGATTCGAATTGGCCGTCCTGATCGGTGGTTTATAGATGAGTGTAAAACGACACTAGAAATCCAGGAATTGACAAAGGCGTGAGTGACCGAATCAGCCATAATACTGTATACTGGGACAACTCTGACTAACCTCGTGACTCGCATGAGTGAGGGACAAGGTTGATGATGTCAGTGTGTACATGATGTAGGCGTGCTTTTGGGATGCTAAATTGTCTTAGAGGGAGCAGTATATGTCATCTGGCTTTACTTCTCTGCAAGGATGCAGGTTCGTGTCCAGTTGTGACTTGAATGCTTCATTCCCAGCCAGACAAATTGTTTGGTATTCGGTTGCATAGCGGCCTTGATGCCTGGGCGGTCAAGATTTTGAAAACGTTTGAAGTCCAGAAGGGGGATGGTATAACTGTTTGGAGAGTACCCACTGAGATTTCACACTATGGGAGTGGCTGAGTTCTGCAGTAGGCACGGCTCGAAAGTCAGTGCGCATTTAGCGATCTTTAACATAATTTATCTAGCCGGTCGGCCGGTGGGCCAGCTCGTCTATATCAATGGATAATGTGATAATGTGCATCCTGGGCATGTAGTCAGCGATAACGATGGCAGAATCGTGTATATAGCTTGTGTCTACAGAGTACTGGCTGATTAGGTTCAAAATGGTTCACATGGCTCTGAGCACTATGGGACATAACTTCTAAGGTCATCAGTCCCCTAGAACTTAGTACTACTTAAACCTAACTAACCTAAGGACAGCACACACAAACAAGCCCGAGGCAGGATTCGAACCTGTGACCATAGCGGTCGCGTGGTTCCAAACTGTAGCGCCTAGAACCGCTCGGCCACGGCGGCTGATTAGGTCCGTGTGCTGGAAGCATTATGGGGCAATGTCTTCGTCAGGATTGAAAATCGCATCTGCAAGCGGCCGGTGGTCGGTAAAGGCAGTAAACTCGCGATCTTCGATTTCATCATGGAAGGGTCTAACCGCGAGGAATCTGTGGCCGAATGTAGGCCACTTGTGTTGGGCAGACGGAAGTTGTTTTTTTGGAGAAGGATCTGAGAGGCTCGGTGGTATCGCGGATGTGCTGTTGCAAAACCGCAACTGTAGACGTATCACTCGCGTCAGCTGTGACCAAGATGCGGACATCAGATGCTGGAAGTGCTGGTGTGACGGTGTGGCAAGGACAGACTTGAGAGTCTCTAATGCTTAAATCAATCATCTATCAACGGAGCATTCCTCAGGCCTCAGGCCATTTTTCGATCAGAGAGCTGGTAAGCGGTGTCTGGATGGAGGCAGCGTAAGGGATGTAATGATGGTAGCAGTTTATAGTGCCTAGGAATAGTCCATGGCTAGTGGGAGATTTCAAATGAACTCGATGACGTCGGATGCCAGTCGAATGCCCTCAACCAACAGACTATAGCCTAGGAAAGTTCCACTGTTACGACGTAGTTGTGACTTCTCTTGGTCGATTTCGACACCATTGTTACATAGTGTGGTGTGGACTTGATCCAAATGCTTTTTATGTTCCTTGGGGGTGAGGCAGAAGATCAGCATGTTCTCGAAAGAGGCAAATGTGAATTGGAGGTTGAACAATAAATAATCAATAAACCGCTACCAAATCTGGATCATATTTTTGAGGCCATATGGCATGGAACAGTACTCAAACAGTGCAAAATGAGAAATTAAAGCAGTCTTAGGGATGTCATCTTTGAATAAGTGAATTCCGTGATAAGCTTTGCGGCAATAAAATACACTGAATACTCACGCACCATTGGAGCAGTTGGGCAAAATCCTGAGTATGTGGGATCGCATGCCTATAATAGTGCAAGAGTTCAGAACACTTCAGTGCTCACGCACATGAGACGACCCGCCTTTCTTGTGGACGAGGTGCATGGGGAAGATCAATTGCTATCTTATGCGGTTATAATATCCACATCAAGTAGCTCGCTGACCTGTTTTCACATGGTGTATTCGAGCGAGGTGGCGCAGTGGTTAGCACACTGGACTCGCATTCGGGAGGACGACGGTTCAATCCCGTCTCCAGCCATCCTGATTTATGTTTTCTGTGATTTCCCTAAATCGTTTCAGGCAAATGCCGGGATGGTTCCTTTGAAAGGGCACGGCCGATTTCCTTCCCGATCCTTCCCTAACCCGAGCTTGCGCTCCGTCTCTAATGACCTTGTTGTCGACGGGACGTTAAACACTAACCACCCACCCACCCCCCACCCACCCATGGTGTATTTTTTGGGAGTGTTGATTAGAAATCTTAAGCTCGATACATGCTCCGCCACATAGAGATAATCACCTGGAATGGAGTTGGTATTCACTGTGTGTTGTTTTGTAAGGCGCAATGCTGGGCTGTCATGGGCCAGTTCACCTAAATCGAACTGCAAGCAGAGTTTGGGACTCCACAGGGAGATTGGAAGATCCGTTTGGAGTCGCCGAATGTAGTGTGAAATCCATAAATGGGGTAAATAGTGTAGGGGAGAGTTGGTGCCATTTACGTGACGTCTGTTGGGTTCCAGGTTGAGTCAGCTGTGTGTTCGGATTTATGTTTGGCGGTGATCAGAAATGATCATAGGGTCGGTGCTGTTCTGTGGCGTGGGGATTAGTTTCGAGAGTCTGAAGCGTGAGAAAGCAGTTGTACTTGCAGCTCACACGGGAGCTCAAAAATGCACAGAATCCATAATGGGATGTCAGTCATGAATTTCACAACAATCAGTACCTGCAGGCAGCGCTAGTTTAGGACTGAGTCAATTCGTGCATAATGTGATGAATAACTTCTGATGGGAGGGAAGGGGGGGTATTGCTTGATTATCGGAGCCTCGGCCACAGAGTACTTGTGGTGAGTAGATGGGCAGAGAACTAGCCATCGATAAGGTCGGTGTCGTCATATAGATGTCGAAGCTGTTGGCCAAGGAGAACCAGACCGGGAGTTGTCTTTCAACAGGGAAGTGGGAGGGGGTTAGTTTAGTAAACGTGCACATCAGAACATGCTGCACAGGTGAAAGTTGAATATGAGAACCTTGATGCTTCCAGAGATGAGGCACTGTGAGTGGCGAAATCTTGATTGAGTGATGGATGGTGTCATACAGCAGTGTCACCGGTCATCATCATGGTGAGTCAAGGTGGTGATCACATGCGGTACATGAGTGCGAGAGCGCGGTTGAGCAACTCAGCTGGAACGACTGTGGTAGTCGTATGCAGCAGTGGTGTGCTTTGATACTGAGCGAGAACACGATGTGATTTATCGCACAAGTCCCACATGGGCAGGGCGAGATTTCACAACGTGGAAGGCGTGGATGCGAGGTAGGCCGTCGTGGATGGTTCAGCCATGGCTGTGAAAGGAGATAGCGAAAAATGAGTAGTGTACAGAACTGGAAAATGTACAGTACCTTAAGTTGCATGTTGAGAGTAGTAGTTCACTGTCTGGTGGCCACTGAGTGTCGATGACATTGTTTGTAGCACATTATCTCCGCATTATTCGGTAATATCATGTCTGAAACATGCATGTTCATCTATTAGCGGAACTTTGGACTGCCGAGATTGACGTGATCTTGCGTAAACACCTAAGGCAATGCATTTGGTTCACGCCACTGCGAACTCGGACAGAATAGTGAGCTCACTTGTGCCACATGAGAAAAGAATCAATGTTGTTCCATTTTTACCGTGGGTATGAGGTAACTGGTACACCTCAGTTGTACAAAACGAAGGCGAAAAGTGATGAGAGAACATGGCGTTTGGTATGTCGTACAGTGAATGGCTCATAGTTCATTGTGTGCACACAGCAAACAGTCACCGAAATAATGAGCGAAGCAGTGAAAACGAGTCTGGGATCAGCATTGTGGTACATTCCGCCCCTTTTTTGTACGATTAAGGAATAGAAATCACCATAATTAGATAAGCTGTAGAACAACTATAATTACTAGCTGCAGAACACTCACACGAAGTGCTAATATAAGAAAACCCGTGTGAAGACGAAAGCGTCAAAGAACATTGATCAGAGAATCTGTGAGACAAAACTCAGAGATACTGTTTTCCTCGTCGATAGTCACCACACCCATTGTCTTCACTGTGGAAACCTGCAGTATCTGAACTTACACTTCCACTGTTTACAAACTAGAAAACAATATGGCGGATAGTTAAAGAGATGAATATGTTCTGCGTGGGAGCTTTAATCTTTCCAAGGTGTATCTGACAATGTGTGTGCGGGAGAGAGAGAGAAAGAAGAGAGAGAGAGAGAGAGGTGAAGGTGTGGGAGTTTTATTTATTTAGTTACGTTTGTTTTACTTATTTTATTGTGTGTGTGTGTGTGTGTGTGTGTGTGTGTGTGTGTGTGTGTGTGTGTGTGTGTGTGTTTATGGGCTGGTTTTGTCTGATAGTTCTTTGAGGGCAGAGAACAGAGTTCTGTTGCAGAGAGCTGTGTATTTGTTTGTTATTTGTTTTCCTTCGGCTAAGGCGGTTTTGTTTGTTAGTTTTCCTCAGTTATTATAATGTACAAGCATTCATCGAAGGGGATAAGGTATACCTGCTTCCTTAGCAGGGCAGAAAAGAAATTTCAATACTTTTCAAGAAAAATTTCTTATCTGGCATGTTTCTTACAGTAATGTTAGTTAGTTGTGCAGGAGTCTTCTTCTCCTTCTGCAGTAACGTGTGATATTAATTGATTATGCTGTGGCCGTCCACTTCATACATCGTAGAACCTACTGCATAGGCATCGCACTTCACGTCTAACCTACATGGGATGCCTGCATCACAGGGTGTATATTCACCAGGGAAACCTACGTCGCCTGTGTTGTCAACACAAATATTTACTGGCGGCCACAACACAACACAACACCATGTCTCGAGAAACGGCCACCAGGGAATTCTACTCGTTCACGGAGCCTGCAGAACAGCTTCACCAGAGGTCGCAGCTAGCCCAGGCAGTACTTTGATATGCAAGGCACGTGATCGCAAATAGTTCTTGCAGATACATCCGCCAAACGGGCTTTATAGCGCGGCGCGTTGCCGGTAAAGGGCAGTTTGACGGACTGCTTGGAAGTATACAGAGCTGCCAGCCCAGCAGCCACGGCTGGACCCCTCTTCTAGCTGGCCGATCTCTTGCAGGTGGACTGGGTATAATCGACGAACATCTTGATATTGTAGAATTGTTTTATTGTGATCTCTCCCCATGAAAAGTTGGGTCTTTCTATTATTATTTGTTATTTTATATTTGGGACGATCCACAGATTGGATCGAGTCTGATTGTTCTTTTGCAGATTGTATTATTGGTTCGTTTTGCTGAGTCCAATAAATTGTATTGAGACTTGTGTTTTCTGCATTTTTATTCTGCTAGCGCAGATACTTCAGATTACACGTACAGTTGTTTGTAGCTTACAGAATTTTGGACAGGGCGTTATAATTTTCTAATGTTTTCCTTGTGTTTAGATTTTGTCGGCGTAAAACATAGATATCACTTTTTGGAATTTTGTTATTTTGGTCATATTCCACATTTGGTCTTTTGGAAAACTCATTCTCTAACACAATGTAAGTTAAAAAATCTGGATATCTTCATGTATATAATTTCAAAACCAGATCTCCAGTTTTCGAAATATTTCTGTAATGCTGCTTGTTTATGACAAGACCAAACGTATAGACAATCCATTTCGAGATCCAAAGTGCCTTCCATCCTACGGCTTTTTGACATTTTGTGCAGTGGGGGGGGGGGGGGGGGGGTAAAATCAGTCCAAGTACATTATGCATTGTTGTTATATCTCCCCCTAAGGCTCTAAGGTCATACTGCCTCGCTCTTCCCCTCCCCTGTACCCATCCATCCCCATTCTAGGCCCACTGGGTAATGTATAAATCGCAAATGGTAGAGGCATTCTGGTTAGCCTGCATAGTTGCCAGATTTGGCTACGACCAGTATCTGTACAATTTGTGACACAATTTGTATAATTTATGCTGTAATACCTTCATCGCTGTAACTTATTATCATTGTAATTTATGACTTAATATTGCTCATGGTAACCAAGATACCAGATATGGAAATTGCTGTATGGCTTTACATTATAAATTTAAAAAATCCGGGAGTAATAGTGTACTTTATCTGCTTAGGAACATTTCTGACATGTGTTTAGCAGTATTATGTTAATGAAACACTCAGCAGTGCTAGGTGAAGCATAAAATGTGAGCTGGTTTGCTTGTTAAAACAACTACTGATATGTTTCATAGCCGTATTTAAAGAAGAATCGGGAAATTTTCGAATATGCAGCCACCGTTCTTGCACCAGACAGATGTACGAGGGTGTATTTAACATTTGCAAATGTTTTAAAACATCGTACTGTGATCGCCAGAGAGACAAAAGCAGCCTCCAGGCCAGGCGTAGTCCACAGCAGCAGACACAGGGCTGCCCTGACTGTGGTCTATCAGCTGACCTCCCTCTCCTGTAGACAGCTGAGCCCATAGTGTGAGACGCCCAAACATCCCAGCACATTACATTTTACATTAAATAAACAATAATGGGTAACATATAATGTGTACTCAAGTCTTACTGCCTTTTCTAACAATTACGGTCATGGTCATATGCACTTGACGGATATCTCTTTCGCGCTTAATGCGCTATCTGTATCCATTGCGTAATAGTTGTTGTTTAAACAAATGGCTCATGAAATAAATAGAAACTACGAAGTATGAAATAGGAAAAAATCAATAGAAACATTTTACCTTTTACAAATAAAAAATATCTATAATTTAAGTATTTAAACTAAAATAGAAATGTGATTCTTGAGTTTCTCCCGGCGTATGTGATAATCAAAATATCCACGGGTGTGCTGCCGGTCTATAGTGTCCAACGGGCACAATATTTCGGCGATCATACATGTCGCCATCATGATTGTGAGAAAGTATTTGAAATGCGAAACAAATAGGTATTCTGCATTTTGTATTTGCATTTCAGAGGCATGTATTTCACATTATTTACATGTCTGACAAAGAGTTTGTAATACAACTGGGAAAAACTTTTCAGATATTGTTAATAAATATCATTCGCAGTAAGGTGTGCAACTTAACAATACGAAACATTTACTTTGCTTGGGGTATAAAGGAAGTATACGTTGGGCTGTAGAGCCAATACACCGCCAGCCACTTCAGTTGACAGCATAAATACTATTGAAAAATGAATACATTTATGAAACTCAGTGCTAAATCTGATAGTCGCACAATGATAGTATCGGTTGTCAATTGAATACATGGCGACGAATGTATACTGCAGGTTCTGAACACTGAACCTTCTTTCAGTTCTTTGAACCTATTAATTAAGTCACTTCTAAAAGACAACACTGCAGTGCCTATGTTGTTCAGAAGTACAGTGCATTGCTCGAGTCACAGTCCGGCACAAATTTTCATTGTTGTCTTTTCATTATACATCTGATTGCTCACCATATTGACAACTGGAAATACATTTCATGTACTTCTAAAATACAAGTCGTTGGCATTTTCAAGAAATTTACTGAGCCCAATCATCCTAAGTATTCTGAAACAAATAACTCCTGAGTGTGTCACAATGCTGCATCTTGAAGACTACAGATTCGATGAGGAGAAGAGTGTTAATGATTATTACATGTTTGAGTCACTTAAATGTTGTAATGTTCTTAAGCTGCTTCTTGAAAATTATAAAAAACCTTACAGAAAAATACCGTAATTTGAACGTGATTAACTATTGCTTTTTTGTTAAAGAGCTGATGCCCATTTTGTAGAAAATTTCAGCAGATTTCACAAGTTACGTCGAGTGCTTCGGAGTGATGCATTTATTTGTAAGTGTGATTATTGCAATAAGCTTTTTGATTTGGATGCAGAATGTCAAGTTAACGAAACTCCTCCTATCAAACCGTAATGTGAGAGTTGTAAAAGGGAACCAATAAAACCTTTTGCCAAATGTATTATGTTCTTTTTTCTTAAAAATCTTTACCAAAAAAGATGTAGTCATTATAGCTTAAACAACTGGACATTTTATAGTAACAAGACTACTCTATTTTGTATAAACATCTGAAATTATCTTACTGAATGAACTTTTCTTCGCAGTTTCTCGGGATGTAATTGCCGTATTGCGATGCAACCAAAGCCATTATTTTTGTGATTATTCATGCTATTGATTTTATATGAAATAATAGGGGGTCTCTATTTAAAAATACACAATTTTTTGTTGAAAATATTGTTCGTTTACGTTTTAAAATTTCGAATAGTATTTGGTTTCCTAAGCCCCTGCCGTACGTCCATGTTGGTGAAAACCGTTTTCAAAAATCTATTGTTGTTCTAGAGATATTTGAGGTGGCAGAGTTACGTGAGACAACCTGTATTAACATAGATTTGAAAGTTTCATTTGTCACGAAAAATTCAAATCAGAATATTTGCCTGTTTATCAATTCACATAACGATATCTTCATACAAGAGAAGCATGTCAAACTCAAAGACTAACTCAGGACAGTCAAGTGAGTTAAAATTTCGTATCAGCTACGAAGAGATACCTTGAAATTTCACAGGAAGTATTAAATGAAAGTACAGTACAGAAAAGGAGAATAATAACGACGAACTGACATATTTCCTCTACATCTACAACTACATCTATACTCCGAAAGCACCTTGTGGGGTGTGGCGCACAATACTTAGCGCACGACTGTCATTTACTCACTATCCTGTTCAGGTCGCGAATAGCTCGCGGAGTGGCCGAGCGGTTCTAGGCGCTACAGTCTGGAACTGCGCGACCGCTACGGTCGCAGGTTCGAATCCTGCCTCGGGCATGGATGTGTGTGATGTCCTTAGGTTAGTTAGGTTTAAGTAGTTCGAAGTTCTAGGGGACTGATGACCTCAGCAGTTAAGTCCCATAGTGCTCAGAGCAATTTGAACCAATTTGAATAGATCGCGAACATAACGATGTTCAGTAAACGCCCGTGAGGGCTAATTTTATCTTCATAGTCTTTTCGTCATATATACATAGAAGGAAGCAATATTTTAATTGATTCTTACAGGAATTTATTCCCTCGCATCTTTAACAGTAAACCGCGCCAGGATACTGAACGTCTGTTTTGTAAACGTCTGCTCCTGAAACTGGTTGATCATCTCTGTGATGCCTTCGTGTTAATTAAACGAATCTGTTGCAAAATGCTCTGCATTGCCTTGAATCTTCTCTATTTTCTCTATCAGTCTAATCTGATACGGATCCCATACCGATGAGCAATATGCAAGTAATCATCGAACGAGGGTTTTGTAAGTTACCTTTTCTGTTGATGGACAGCATTTCCTGATGATTCTTCGAATGACTCTTAGTCTGACATCTACCTTTCCTGCCATTAGTTTTCCGTGGTCGTTACACATCAAGTCGCCCAGTACGCATACTGTTAGATATTTTATGAAGACAGGAGCTTTCAGTGATTCTTCTGGAATCGTGTAGTCATATGATAATAGGCCTTTCTGTTTATGTATATGCCATAAGTTACATTTGTTTATGTTGAGGGTCAGTTGCCACTCGCTGCACCAAGCGTCGATTCCCTGCAGCTCTTCCTACGTTTCGCTGAAATTTTCTAGCGTTGCGATTTCTTTGTATACCACAGCATAATCCGCGGAAAGCCTCTTGGAGCTGTTACCATGCCATTTATATACGTGCTAGATGTTTCAAAATCATACGGACAAACTTCGAGGGGATTTAGAGTGTGTCTTGAGGAAAATATGAGGATAGGAACCTGTGACCGTAACCGCCAGTCAACGGCGCTACAGAGCATCGAAGTTATACGCGACGGCGCCTGTATACAGGGTGATGCAGCTACCCCTACAGTTGTCGCTTTATGCAACCCGTTATGTTCTATCTATCTAACTGAGGAAGACCAGCAATATACACTACTGGCCGTTAAAATTGCTACAACACGAAGATGGCATGCTGCAGACGCGAAATTTAACCGACAGGAAGAAGATGCTGTGATATGCAAATGATTAGCTTTTCATAGCATTCACCTACAACGTGCTGACATGAGGAAAGTTTCCAACCGATTTCTCATACACAAACAGCAGTTGACCGGTGTTGACTGGTGAAACGTTGTTGTGATGCCTCGTGTAAGGAGGAGAAATGCGTACCATCACGTTTCCGACTTTGATAAAGGTCGGATTGTAGCCTATCGCGATTGCGGTTTATCGTATCGTAACATTGCTGCACGCGTTGGTCGAGATCCAATGACTGTTAGCAGAATATGGAATCAGTGTGTTCAGGAGGGTAATACGGAACGCCGTGCTGGATCCCAACGGCCTCGTATCACTACCAGTCGAGATGACAGGCATCTTATCCGCATGGCTGTAACAGATCCTGTAGCCACGTCTCGATCCCTGAGTCAACAGATGGGGACGTTTGCAAGACAACAACCGTCTGCACGAACAGTTCGACGACGTTTGCAGCAGCATGGACTATCAGCTCGGAGACCATGGCTGCGGTTACCCTTGACGCTGCATCACAGACAGGAGCGCCTGCGATGGTATACTCACCGACGAACCTGGGTGCACGAATGGCAGAACGTCATTTCTTCGCATGAATCCATGTTCTGTTTACAGCATCATGATGGTCGCATCCTTGTTTGGCGACATCGCGGTGAACGCACATTGGAAGCGTGTATTCGTCATCGCCATACTGGCGTATCACCCGGCGTGATGGTATGGGGTGCCATTGGCTACAAGTCTCGGTCACCTTTTGTTCGCATTGACAGCACTTTGAACAGTGGACGCTACATTTCAGATTTGTTACGACCCGTGGCTCTACCCTTCATTCGATCCCTGCGAAACCCTACATTTCAGCAGGATAATTCACGACCGCATGTTGCAGGTCCTGTACGAGCCTTTCTGGATACAGAAAATGTTCGACTGCTGCCCTAGCCAGCACGTTCTCCAGATCTCTCACCAATTGAAAACGTCTGGTCACTCGTGGCCGAGCAACTGGCTCGTCACAATACGCCAGTCACTACTCTTGATGAACTGTGGTATCGTGTTGAAGCTGCATGGGCAGCTGTACCTGTGCACGCCATCCAAGCTCTGTTTGACTCAATGCCCAGGCGTATCAAGGTCGTTATTACGGCCAGAGGTGGTTGTTCTGGGTACTGATTTCTCAGGATCTATGCACCTAAATAGCGTGAAACTATGATCACATGTCAGTTCTAGTATAATATATTTGTCCAATGAATATCCGTTTATCATCTACATTTATTCTTGGTGTAGCAATTTTAATGGCCAGTAGTGTATTAGCGCTACAGAAAAATGAACCGGGCCTCTTTTGTAGGCTATTCATTGTAGTTACATTTTGTACTGAGATACGTTTCCGCTGCAGGCCCAGTTTTCGAGTAACTGAAGATAAACGTACATGAGTGACCTTCAAACGCACCTCCACCTGCATATTCATTCCTCACCACTCACGATTTCTAGTATGTTGTTCGTAGTACTCCCTTCTACAACTGTACAAAAATTTTCGACTGCACGATCTACTCCCCATATTCGATCTTTTTTTTTGTCTCTATTGACTGGGCTTTTATGTCACTAGCATAGTCGGCTACTTCGTTTTCATTATTAATTCAAACGTGCCATCGAGGGTAACGAACGAAAATCGGCCTTTGTAAAGGTTACACTATAACTAATTACGTTGACGATTGGGGCTAAACTTAACCCTTACAAGAACAATAGCTTCGTAGTCGGAATGCCTGACGAATACAACGTTGTAATTGTTTATTTTATGCGTTAAAATTTACAAAAAATGACTCTGAGCACTATGGGACTTAACATGTGAGGTCATTAGTCCCCTAGACTTAGAACTACTTAAACCTAACTAACCTAAGGACATCACACACAACCATGCCCGAGGCAGGATTCGAACCTGCGGCCGTAGCAGAAGCGCGGTTCCGGACTGCAGCGCCTAGAACACCTTGGTCACAGCGGCCGGTCTAAGTAGTCGGGACACGGAAAATCTCGACGGGTAGTGTTTAGCTCACTTGGTCGTAAGGAATTATGTCATTCTTGTTTTTTTTTTCTTTTATTTTAGGAAGGAACTTCTAGATTCTCCTCCATGTATCTGCCCTGTCCCAGATTTCTTGCCTTTCTCTATCAATGCATGCTTTAATGTCCTTATTCGATATTGCTCTTCTGTCAAGTATCTCTTTTACCTTATCATATTCTCGCTTTCTGAACCAATACTGTGCACCTATCTTTCATACTGCTGGGTCTAGAGGTAGCAAGCTTAATATCGCCAGCTACACCTCAGTCGGTATTGTTCTATATGTATCTGTCAGGCACAGGAGAATACTCCTCTGTGCTTACCGTAAAGCCTGTGCTGTCTTCACCTTTCTCGCTCTATGAACCCAATCACTCGGCCCGTACCCCACAATAGCAAGTAGGATTGCGTTGTGATATGTTCTTACTGCACTTAGTGGCAGTTGAAAACTTCTTTGGCCAATTGTTGCTATTTTATATATGATTTTAATGCTTCTGTGGCAGACCATTTCTACATGTGCATGGAACTTTTGCTTTTCGATGATGTTAATTCCAAGGTACCTATATACTTCTTTTCTTTTCACAGGTTGGTCATTTATTCTGATTGTAAGATTTCTTGTTCTTGATAATGTTCCTTTTAGTAACATACAGACTGTTTTATGCGCTGCTATCGTTAGTTTGTTTTGGACGCTCCAGTTGCTTAGTCTTTCAAGAACTACCCTACCATTTTGCTCTAATTTAGCCCTTGTATTAGCAGATACTACAGGAAGCAGATGGTCTGCGTAGACGATGCAGCCTCTAGTGTTTGTATGCCAACATCCTAGAAATCTGGACAACAAACAGAGCCCTGTAGGTAGCCTTTGGTGATCTCTTTCACAATTTTCTTTCCATGACACTCTAATTGTACCTGCCTTTCTGTGCAATAATCTCGTAGACTGTTATAGAGATGCCTGGACAGTCCATCTGTTTCCCTGTCTTGAACAGCGCAGGCTACCACAAATCCCCCCCCCCCCTTTCCAGCAATATTAATCATTCTGCCGATAACATACTTCTACTTGCGTTATTTATCGCATCCTCGGTGGGCTTCCCTTTCCTGAAACCATACTGCAGGGGGCTCATGCCTACTGTCTGTGGTCTCTCAGGCAGCGGCACAGAAGTTTTTCTTGTACTTTGGCTATAGCATTTACCAAGAAAATCGGCCTGTAAGATTTCGGTTCTTATGGTCCTTCTTCTTCCACTTTGTTTAGTATAACGATATTTGAGATTTTCCAGATTCTTTGCACCCGACCCTGCAAAATACATTCGTTTAATAACACTTTTATATATTGCAAAATTTGGTCCACTAGCCGATGCAACACTTCCGCCACTATTCTATCAGGTCCTGATGCTTTCTCCTTCTTGAACTTCCTTATTGCCAGTCTCACTTCTTCCTGGGCAAATGGAATCACAATATCACAATACTGTTAGTCACATGCTACTCTAGTAATTAAGAGCAAAAATGCTGATGGCACTCTGTGTCTTTCATTGTTGCATCGTCCGGCAATAAAGTTCTCAGTAGGTACTGTACTGATGTTTCCCAGTCTGTCGTCATCTTCTCAGGGTTGATAACACAGTGGGTGATCGAACGTTATTTATTGCAAATTTGTGTAGGAAACCCCAAACATCTGTTACCATTTTGTCCTTAATGTAGTACTCCTGTTTTGCCATTCTTGTTTATGTAGTAGTTCTTTATATTGCTGTTTGACTGTTCGATAGAAAATCTGCCTTCCTTGTCGCTCTGTTTCCCCTAAAAATCTTTGGTAGTATCTAGTCGCCTGCCTTGCTTTAAATCTTAAGGACTAAACAGCAGGACTCCAGAGAATTTTAATTCCTGTTGACTCCGTAACAAATGTTACGATCGCCTTGTCTTGCGCCATCTGCAGCCCTCACACCAGTTCATCTGCTCTGTCGTCAGCATCGAATCCGCTTCCTTGCAGTGGTTGTATCTTGAATTCTTCCTTTAAAATTTCCCAGTTCGCTCTGTGTAGATTGTATAGTTTCTCGGGCTTGGGTGTGAGTGTCTAAATCATTATCAGCGTTTGTAATAGTGAAGTAAATGATATTATTATAAATTGTCGTACGTCCATCACAGTTACGCAACGAACTGTTACAAATCGGTTACTTCAAAGACAGTTCCGAGGACCTATAGCGTGAATTCCACTGACCCCAAAATACCGCCGTTTGCGATTTCAGGAGTGTCAAGTGAGACTTCATTGGAGAGCAGAGTGGAGGTCTGTTGTGTTTTCTGATGAAAGCTGGTTCTGGCTGGTTGCCAGTGGTGGCTGTGTGTTGGTTAGGAGAAGGCCAGTTTAGGGCCTGCAACCAGGCTGGACCTGCACGTGGAGTTATGGTCTCGGATGATATTTCTTATCAGAGCAGGAGCACTCCCTTGTTTATCCCAAATACCCAGACTGAAAATTTGTACGACAGTATGTTGATTCGACCTGTCGTGCTGGCATTCATGAATAGAATTCCCGGACGTGTTTTCCAACAGGATAAGGCCCACCCACACACCACTATTGTAGCTCAATATGCTCTACAGAGTGTCGACATGTCGCCTTGGCCTGCTCGATCGCCGGATTTGTCTCCAGTGAAGCACACATGAGACATCATCGGTCGACAACTCCAGCATTATCCGCAACAGTATTAACTATCCATGTGTTGACCGACCAAGTGCAACAGCCTTGGAACTCAGTACCATAAACTGACATCCGGCACCTGTACAATACAATCCATTCACGTTTGCATGTTTGCATTCAACAGTGTTGTGGCTACACCGGTTATTAATGTACCAGCGTTTCACAGTTGCAATGTTTATCTCGCGATTACATTAACCTTTGATCTTGCAATGTTAATCACTGAAATATGTTACCTAGACGAATATATAACCTAAATACCATTTTTCTACATTAATTACTTGTTGATGTTACGATTTTTTTGTCATTGTATATACGGTACGATTCCGTGATGATGTTACAAACTTTCAGGTATGATGGAGAAGGATAAATGTATCCATTTGAGGTAAGGGATTCTGGTTTGGAAACGAGTGAGTGGAAAGTTGTAAGTTCTGATACCTCTTACAGTGGAATACACATGCCGTTACTGTTGTGGCTAAGACTGTACGGTAGGTAACTTTCATAGGTGGTAGTATGGACTAAAACACGAAAAAATATCCAGTAAACATGGGCCCTAAAACACATAAGTTAATGGTTATGAGCACTTGTTTAGTAGAGGAGATGTCTTTCACAGTAGAGAAGGTGAATAAGTGTTCATAGCTTCTGAGGTGCGCATTTTAATTCCCTTGCATAGTAGACATTTTCCTTGTTTTGGTCCATACTACTACCTTTGAAAGTTTCCTGCCTTACAATCTTAGCAATAACAGTACCGGTATGTGTATTTCAGAGGTATCACAACTATGTTCTCTTATAACTTTCGACTCGTTATTTTCCGGACCACGGTCAATAACCTCAGATTGATATATTTATCCTTGTGTATCAACCTTGAAAGGATGTAACATCATCTCGGAATTGCCCGATATTAAATATATACACAGGCGCCGGCACCTATAACTTCGATGTTCTGTAGCGTCGTTGGATGATGTTTTTCGACATGGATTCCCATCCTCACCTTGTTTTCAAGACACTTTCTACATTCCCTCGAAGTTTGTTGGTGTGCTTTTGAAACACCCTGTATGTTGTGAAAAGTAATAGACCAACAACACTCCCTTAGGGTACGTCTGAAGTCACACTTTCCGAAGATTTCTCTCCATTGAGAATGGAATTCTGAGTTCTGTTTGCTAGAATCAGACAATTACTCTCATATTCCGTGCCCTTGTGTTTTCTTCATTAGACGGCAGTGCTTAACTGTATCGAATGCCTTACGGAAGTCAAGAAACACGGTATTTATTTGGGCGCCGGTGTCTACCGCCTCATGGACGAACAGGTCAAGCTGGGTTTCACAATATCATTGTTTTCGGATCGCATGTTGATACTTAAAGAGGAGATTTTCAATCTCCAGAAATGTCATAATATGCGAGCACAAACATGTTCCGAACTTCTACAGCTGAACAACGTCACAGATATAGGCCTGTAGTTTCGTGCTTCTGTTCGACGACCTTTCTTGAAAGCGGGAATTACCTGTGCTTTTTGCAGTCATCAGGAACAGTTTACTCCGTCAAGGTCCTGCAAAACACTACTGCTAGTAGAGGGGCAAGTTCTTTCCAATACTCTGTGTAGAATCGTATTGGAATCTCGTCAGCTCCAGTGGCCTTCACTACGCCGAGCAATTTCAGTGGCTTTTCTGCCCCATGGTCACTTTTTTCGATCTCAACCGTTTTGTAGTTCTTGCGACGACTTACAAGAGGCATTATAGTGCGATCTTCCTCTATGAAGCAGTTTCGGACTTTTCTGTGTCGTCCTCCGTTTCAGTGCTATTGTGGTCACATAGTATCCGAACAGAAGGCTTCGATGCGTTTATTGATTTAACGTAAGATCAAACATTCTTCTGATTTTCTGTGATGTCTGTGGACAGAGTTTTATTTTCGAATATGGCAAACGTTTCACGCATCTGTCTCTTTGCGCTTATTTTGGCTTCTTTGGTGTATGTGTGACTTTGGCTACTTTTATAGTTGCAGTGATGCACTCTGTACTGTCGTAGCAGCTTTCTAAAATAGCTGTAGCGTATTGCACTATGCTCTTGAAATTTATCCATTGATAATCTTCTTTGTTAGTGCTGGACATTTTCGTGCCGACCGTTCAGGTAATCTGAAATCTGTTTCCTTTCACTCTTGCTGATCAGAAAGATCTTCCCACCCTTCTTCAATAGCATTCAGTGATTCTCTAATGACCTTATGATCACTGATCCTCTATTCTACGCTAACTGCCTCGAAAAGTTCGGGTCTGTTTGTCACCAACAGATCTACGATGTACTACCTTTACGATTCGGTTTTCTGATTAGCTGCTCAAGGTAACTTTCAGATGAAGCTTTTAAAATAGTTTCACACGATTCCCTGTTGCTAATAGCCGCCCTAATCACTTGAGCCTCCCAGTCTACTGCTGATAGGTTGAAGTCTCCACCTAATACTACAGCATAAAGAGCATATTTAGGTGAAATATTTTCGAAGTTTACCCTCAGAGGTTCCCCCACTATTGCTCCTGAGGCAGAGGGTCTGTAAAATCATCCGATGACCATGACTGATCCACTTTTAATGCTTATCTTTACCCAAATTACTTCCCGAGTCCTAATCTGTACTATTGTCCCTAGATGCTATCGTATTTTTTTTGTGGCTAAAAACGCACCTCCACTACCGGCGTTCGACCTATCTTTACGATATAAATTGCAATACGAATTTAGAATTTCACTGCTATTGACATATGGTTTCAGCTAGCTTTCTGTCCCCAGTTCTGTGTGTGCACCGTTACCGTTTACAAGCGAGACTAGTCCGGGATCTTTCCACAGACGCTCCTGCAGTTAACTAATACTATGTTAACATTTTCTTTCTCCAAACTGTTATGACGGATTCTACCATGTCGGCAATCAGAACACATCTTATCGGTCTTGTGGAGGGATTTCTCTGTCCTAACAAAACTCACATTTACACGCCACACGAAGACCACTATTTTATTTCATATGTTATATTCTGTAGCACTAAACTGAGGAGCAAGTTTCCATGGTCGTGGAACGACTCAGTATATGAAGTTGTAGCAGAAGAGAAATAATAGATAAAATGAAACATATATTAATCTTATGAAGACGACACGCCGTAAGTTAAAATAATCAACAACGTAACACAGGAATTAGCTTAATTTTTTAATTTTTTCAGGAGTTCATCGACAGAGCAGGAGAATGAGCTATGAGGAAACTTTTCACTTTAGACATGAAACTGCATGGATTACTACTAAGATTTTTGAATTGTTTTGGCAGCTTCTTGAAAATGGGTGCAGCAGAATACTACACGCCTTTTTGCACAAGAGTCAAAGAGGTGCGTTCCAGATTCAGATAGGATCTGTGCTAGTATTAACTGAGTGAAATCTGCTGATTATCGTGAATAAGGTGATATTGTTAACAACAGCGACATTAAAGAAAATATGTATTGAGAGCCCAATGTCAGATTTCCCAGACTACTGAACAGGCGTGGACAGGAGGCCCGCAAATTACACCACATATTGCTCGAACAGCCCGTTTCTGAGTTAAAAACACCCTTTGAGAATGGGGAAAGTTACGCCAAAATATAATACCATACGTCGTAAGGGAATAAAAATGAGCAAAGTAGTCCACTTTCATGTAGTCACTTATTTCAAACACTGTTCTAACGGTACATAAGGCAGCGTTCAGTTTTTGAACAACATCCTGAACCAGGGCTTTCTACCACAGCTTATTGTCTATCTGAACGCATAGGAATTTAAACTGTTCTGTATCACTAGTCATTTGCCCATTCTGTGTAATCAAAACGTCAGTTCTTGTTGAACTGTGTGTTAGAAACTGCAAAAACTCTTACTGTGATTTAGCATCAATTTATTTTATACTGCACATTAACTTAGGTCTTGAATTGTACTATTTGATACTGTGTCAGTATTGCACACAATATTATTCACTATCAAGCTAGTGTCATCGGCAAACAGAATTCAATCGCCTGTAATGATTCAAATGGCTCTGAGCACTATGGGACTCAACTGCTGTGGTCATCAGTCCCCCTAGAACTTAGAACTACTTAAACCTAACTAACCTAAGGACATCAGACACATCCATGCCCGAAGCAGGATTCGAACCTGCGACCGTAGCAGTCGCACGGTTCCCAACTGCGCCCCTAGAACCGCGAGACCACCGCGGCTGGCTCGCCTGTAATACTAGAAGCCATATCATTTATGTAGATAAGAAAGAGCAGCGATCCCAACACGGTTCCCTGCTCCCTCCCTCTTTGAACGACTTTCTACTGTCTAATCTTAAATTAAGTGGTGACTCCATTGTGAGCTACTCCCCTTGTTCCATAATGGTCTAACTTCTGCAGTAATATTTTGTGGTCAAGGCAACCAAACGCTTAGTTAAATGACAGAAGAAGCCTAGTGTTCGCAACTTTCTATTTAACCTGTCCAGAATTTGACAGAGAAAAGAGAATATAGCGTTATCAACTATTAAACCAGTTTTAGAACGAAAGTGTTCATCTGGCAGAAAATTATATGGATTGAAATGATGAATTACCCTTGTATGTACAAACTTTTCAATAACTTTATCAAACACTGATGGCAAAGAAATAGGTCTAAAATTGTCTACATTATCCCTTTCTCCCTTTTTATAAAGTGACTTCACTACTGAGTACTTTAATCTGTCAAAAAACTGACCATTCAGAAAGGAAAAGTTTCAGATATAGCTAAGTACTAGACTATCATTTGCAGAACAGTATTCTGCTAGATACTCCGGAGTATCCACGAGAGCCCTTAGTCTTTAGTGATTTAATTATTGACTCAATTTATCCCTTATCAGTATTGTGGAGGAGTATTTCAGATAAAAGTCTCAGAAAGCTGTTTTCTGAGAGGGTTATGTGATTCCCTGTAAGAACTAAGCTTCTATTTCGTTCTTCAGTTACATTCAGAAAGTGACCATTAAATACTGTTCATATGTCATACTTCTCAGTTGCTGAAACATTTCTACTACCCATTTACTTTATAACCACAACCTGGTGCTGCTGACCAGACACTTACTTCACGACTCACCATATGATTTTAATTTTATTTTGAGAATTAGCTATTACATTTGCGTACGACATACTTTTTTCTTCCTAATAATATCTTTAAGACCCTTACAGTATTGTTTATGATGGGCTGCTGTAGCTCGATTGTGACTGCTTCTAACATTTTGATGTAATTCCCACTTCGTTCTACATGATATTCCTATCCCACTAGTCAGCCACCCAGTTTGCTTTTTAGTGATAATACTCTGATTTGAACGCTTCAATGGAAAGCAACTTTGAAAGAGCATGAGAGAAGTGTGAGGAAATCACTGTATTTATCGTCTACGTTACCAACACTGCAAACAACTGCCACTCTTGTTCCTTAATGAGGTTTAAAAAGGTCACTATTGCAATTGGATTAGCTTTTGTAAATAGTTTATAATTATATTTCACGTATGACTGAACACAAAAATATTTTAGCCCTAAAATTTGTGCACCATAGTCTGAAAGGCCATTATGTTTATTGCTAACAGAATGCCCCTCTAGTAACGGAGGATGAACAAAAAATGTTGTTTATGATTGTGCTATTGTTCCCTTGCACTCTTGTTGGACTTACACAATTAATACTGAAGTCACCACATACAACTAATTTTTTGCACCTCCTATCAAGTGAACCAAGACCCCTTCCCAGCTTGAGCAGAAATTTTCTCAAATCAGAGTCAAGGTACCTATAAATAACAAGAATAAGAGGTTTAGTTCCACTTAATTCAGTCACACCAGCACAACATTCAAGTACCTGTTTCGTGCAGTGCTTTGAAAGATCATTGGACTTAATGAATACCGTTTTCCACGTTCAAGGCCACTCCCCTATACCACAAAACTCCTAGAAAAACAGCCAGCTAACCTGTAGCCTGGCGAAGGGAGCCTCTGAATTGTCATGTAATTTAAGAAGTGCCCTGATATATCTGTAATATCAGAGTGAACAGCTCACTAACTTCATCGCTAACACATTGTAGGTTTTGATGAAATATACTAATTCCTTCTCTAGCTGGATACCTAACCTTCGTCGAAAGTGGTTCCTTTCTTAGAGAGACTTCCTTTAAGCAGGAATACCTCTCAACTGACTTACATCTAAAAAGGATGCAGCTCTAGCTCCAGCTAATAATGTACATGAATTTTTCCATGAGTGATCCCATTACCCCAAAATACGCTGTCACTTACAAGCTTTACTGGCATCCCCTTCCCATATCTACTGCGGTGCAGGCCGAGTTTAGTGAAACCCGCCCTGTTGATAGACTCAACTGACACAGCTGTAGTGTGAACCATGCCCTCCGACTTCAGTGCCGTCTCAAGCCTCATGTTAATACGCTTTACAGCTGCATTAAGATGACGCCGATCATGACGCAGAAAAAGTTGCACGAAATGCTATTTTGTGCAACCAGTTTGAGTAGCTATCCTACTAGCAGCTTACTGCTTGTAGTAAACGCGTGACCTATTAAGGGGAACCCTACAACTACCCACTCGATAGCGAAGGTCGAAAAATGTACACTCTTTGACATAAAACTTGACCGGCGGCCGGCCGCTGTAGGGCCTAAGTCCGCGCCGACCGCGACACGGGACAAAAAAACTGACCAACTCGCTAAATCTCTAAGTCCGGCTATATGCACAATCTGGCAACGCTGTAGACTGCGGCACTTCCTGGAGGAAGTCTTGTCTCATGCTAGAGAAAGCACAAACTGTTTATGCCCGTGGTCTAGCGGTAGCATGCGTTGGTTCTGCGTACAACGTCTGTGGAACGAGACCAGCTGATATGAAAGATTTTTGTAGCCTCTTCTGTCGGAATGCTGAAGACGTGAATTTTATGGTAGCGGAGATTCAATCTATTTCACTTTCTGACACACCGATAACAACATTTCATCCAGTAACCATTTTGCGGCAGATTTCTCGCAGACTGTCCTCCTCTGGACTCCGTATGCGGCAAACCTCCGGGATCCACTTGCTGGCTACCGGCAGCGGCCGTGGCGACAGCAGCGGCGCTGCACTCCTCCGTTCCTTATCGAAAACGCCTGCTACCGCTCATCGCTTTTGATAATTTGAAACGCTTTATTATTATTAAATGTTGCTCCACAGAAAATTTCTACGATTTCCATTCACGCTCGATTGCAACGGAGATTACTGTATTACATTAATCGCCAAGAGCTGACTATGGCCCGAAATTAATTATATAGATTGGGGCCTTTCATTTACAGTTGCAACACACTAACCAGCAGCTGACCCAAGGGTAATTCACGGCCACGGGTCCGAAATTAGCAGCTCTCTGCTACTGTGCCAAAGTCTGTAATACATTTTCGATCCCGCAGCACCATTTTATATGGTAACACTGTGTTAAATCAACTGGAGTAGTTGCAGAGTTGTGCCAGCGTATCAGTCCTCCCATTGTCAACTTTATCTATCTCACTTCTCCTGTAGCGTTGAGCCGGCCGGTGTGGCAGAGCGGTTCTAGGCGCTTCAGTCTGGAACCGCGCGACCGCTACGGTCGCAGGTTTGAATCCTGCATCGGGCATGGATGTGTGTGATGTCCTTAGGTTAGTTAGGTTTAAGTAGTTCTAAGTTCTAGGGGACTGATGACCTTAGATGTTAAGTCCCATAGTGCTCAGAGCCATTTGTAGCGTTGATCACGAGGTGCCGAAGTGAATGGTGTATTTTGCATGACGTAACATTCAATATTCCCTTCTCTCATAGCCACTCTTCATGTGCATCGATACCAAATATGGATGTGAAAACTCTTGCGAATGAGAGAATGACAATAATAATCTTAACAAGAACAAGCAAATAATGAGTTAAGTTTATGGGAATGCAAGACTAGAATGGCTGTGAAAATAAATATCTATAAAAATAGGTTGATCATTGAGTTGGCACAATGCAAATATCTTCTTAGCATTTTGTTACTGAATTTAGTTCTGGATGTTTGCAGAGGTTAATGTAAATTCGGTACTTCTTTTAGTGTAATATAATGTGAACCAGCAACTACCCTTTCCTTACAACACGACTCAAGCAGGTCTCCAAGTAGCTACCAAGTCACTGCTGCATCAGTTCCCCGGTATTGTTCTGATGACGGTTAATGCAGATAGTTCCGATTATGAAATACAAAACGAATTGCAGGTTAGTTCCTAGGATCGTAATATTAAATTTGCGATGTAGATGGCACATGAAGGTGACGACTATCCAGATTACTCGTCAATATAAAAAGACAATTTTGTGGGAATTGAGCACTGTCCCACGGCACCAGTGCTGAAAGAGAGTGAGTGACCACAGGCGTGCTAAACACTTTCAAAAGGTCTGCCAAGTACGAAAGACAGTAGCAATATGAAGAAAGCATTGGACAGATCAGAAAGGCCTCACTGCTATCTACAGCCTGTTTGTGTCAGCCCTAGTGGAGCTGAGCTGCCAGAATCCAACCCTATAGCACATTACTCCACTGAAATCTACGAATGAATTGTGTACTTATACTGATCAGCTTCAGTGAAACTGCCCGCATCTCGTGGTCGTGCGGTAGCGTTCTCGCTTCCCACGCCCGGGTTCCCGGGTTCGATTCCCGGCGGGGTCAGGGATTTTCTCTGCCTCGTGATGGCTGGGTGTTGTGTGCTGTCCTTAGGTTAGTTAGGTTTAAGTAGTTCTAAGTTCTAGGGGACTGATGACCATAGATGTTAAGTCCCATAGTGCTCAGAGCCATTTGAACCATTTTTTTTCAGTGAAACTTGTTATACATGACTAGAATATCAGGTGTTATTATGGAACTCATTTGGTGGCTTCACACAGAAAAATGTAAAGTGAGACTACTGAAGAAGAAAGGAAACAATGGGAAAATGCGCTGATGTGGATTTTCATACGTGTTTATCTTGATAGGTGCCATAGTTAATACATCTTTAATAACCTCGTTTATTGCTTCAGTAACTGTTACCGTCTTGTTTGACACTGAGGTTTCCAGAAAACATATGAAACGGAGGGTTAAGAATAGTCTCTTAGTTGTGACCTTTAGAATAGCAGTTGCCGCGAGGGGTGGCAGCGCGGGCAGGATCGCTGTGTCACAGATTTCGCGGCCGCTTCCGCAGGAGGTTCTAGCACTCCCACGGGCATAGATGTGTGTGTTATCCTTAGAATAAGTTAGTTAGTGTAAGTACTTTCTACGTCTAGGGACTGATAACCCTAGAAGTGTGGTCCCTTAGGCATTAGAACTTAAAAATGCAGTAGCGGAAGGAATTGACAAGCTAAAGCTTTTGCAGAAGAACTGGAGCTAATGAAAAAAAACGGCTATAGTTATATGAATTGAGCACTTTACTGCAGCAGTGCCCTGTTTGCACAATAGTAAATACTGCCCTTACCGTAATCGTAGCTGACGTATACAGCTCGCAACGTGAAACATGAGAGTACGGCCACCTCTTGCCTGAAGCGACCATTTTGAACTGAAATACGTTTCCTAACTCAAAACTACTTCTTCTGTGGTAATTTTTCACAATATTTTATCGAGATGACAAGGAAATATTAAATGGCTGTAGCACATAAAACACAGTCTCGCAGCCACAAATCATTCTCATACCAACACAGTTGCCAAATAAGGCGTACGACTTTGTGAGTCCTTGACTACGTTAGTGGCAAGAAGATTCCATTTTCTTAGCAGGAATTCTTCACGAACTAATGGGGATACAATGCAATCCGAATGACAGATATGGCTGTATGCCTATATGTCTAAAAAGAGCAGAAAACCTAATTGTTAACCCATTGAGTAAAATTCCCACGCATGTGACTCGTATCATGGTTAAAGCCCTTGTATTACCCCTGTTCATGCTTACCGACTGTTACCTACATCATCAAATAACAGCAGGAAAAGAGAGAAATACTTATGAGTAGACGCCTTGATATTTGAAGTAATTTTCGGATGTAGCAGGTTTTCTTTTTCAATAAAGCTATTGTTTCTATTTCCAGACAACATTTCATATCCTTCTTACTTCTGCCGCAGCGGTTATTTTGCTGTCCACATGGGAAACCGCGCCTACGACTACCATCATCTCATTTTCTAATACCCTCTGCATAGCCTTACTTAATCTTACTACTGCTCATTACCATTTTATTAAAGGCTATACACCAAGGAAAGAGAAATAACATCTACATGTAATGTTTACCGTGATGCAATCAGGAAATTGTGCTTATACGAGCGCTCAGAACAGCTGAACGAGCCTTTCAATTTGCAGCACACTCCAGACCTAATGAAAGAAAATAATATTAAGAGGTGCAAGTTGACCATAGCGAGCGTGGGGAGTGCCGTGAAGTTGAACCAGTTTCCGTCGAATTTAGTTCCTGATAGATCAAAATGTGATCTTGATACAAAAGCATCAGTTTACTCACATGGGAACTACTTCCAACGTGTAATTGATAGAATACCTGCTCACGTTAGGTAGCGTTTCGCTTGCGGCCATTCCCTGATGACGCACTGAATGTTTTCGAACTTTTCTCATTGATTCCTACCTCAGAGATTTCCTAAAGCGTTATATTGTGTGTTAGTCACACCTTAAGTTAGACAACCATAAAGCTCTGACTCCATGTAGAGCATCAAATCGTTTGAGCAGCGATTCTAAAATACAAAAGACCACTTCTCAAGAAGGGCCTGCTGACAGCAAGTCCTGGAATACAACACTGTGGGCAGTAACAAAGCTCATGTTTTACGTCACAAGATGCAGAAGTGATTTATATGCTTTTCGAAAAAGTCATTTCATGAATGCCTTCGAGTCCAGTAGCGTATCGGAAGGGTGTTTTTGTGATGATAAAAAGTTGGGTAAGAAAGATTTCACTAGTTTCGTTGTGGGAGTCAGTTTTTGGGTAGTCGAGTGATGTGATTATGGTCAAGACCGACTGCTATTTCTACAACACACTGGCTGCCGCAGCGTTCCTGTTTCGTCAACACAAACACCACTCGACTGGGCACAATGGTCATCACGTCGCGTGCTGCGAGTGGCCGCGTCAAGAGGGCGCCGTGTTTTTTCAACATGTTACTCAAGTAATAAGTCAAATGGATTATATGAATATTATAAGTGGGACAGAAACCTTAATTTACCTTTTATTGCTTATTTGTGGTCTGACTAAAATGAACAACAGTATCGTTTAATATCTTGCCTAGTGATTGTCGTGTCTTTCTTAATAGTGATTCTTAACAAAGCATTTTAACGAAGTTTATATTTTTGTGGTCAGATAGCTGAAAAAAGATATTCTTTTATTTTGTGGGTCTTCGTTTCTCCACTGAGAAGTAGATGATCCTCTTTATAAAACGCGTGGTAACGTCACAAGGGCAACAGCCCCAATTCAGTCACAGTGGAATCGAGGGAGTAGGGTGCGTGTGGTGGCACTGATTGAGTATGGCAACTACCTGGCATCAGAAGCTGGAGAAAAGTGTGGAGTACTGGCAAGAACAGCTAGACGTTGATGGAAAGAATACCAGGAAAGGGGCTATATAGGGTGGAAAAGATGAAGTGGCCGTGAGACCATGCCCAATTACCATAATATTCTCTTTTTATATAGACGTGTAAACTGGATAGTCTTCACATCGCAAATTTAATATTACCATCCTAGGAACTAATCTGCAATACGTTTTGTATTTCATAATCGGAACTATCTGCATTAACCGTCATCAGAGCAATGTCAGGGAACAGAATGCAACAATGCCTTGGAAGCTAATTGGGAACTTGCCTGAGTCGTGTTCTAAGGAAAGGGTAGTTGCTGGTTCACATTATATTACACTAAAAGAAGTACCGAATTTACAATAACCTCTGCAAACATCCAGAACTAAATTCAGTAACAAAATGCTAAGAAGATATTTGCATTGTGCCAACTCAATGATCAACCTATTTTTATAGATATTTATTTTCACAGCCATTCTAGTTTTGCATTGCAATAAACTTCACTCATTATTTGCTTGTTCTTGTTACGATTATTATTGTCATTCTCTCATTCGCAAGAGTTTTCACATCCATATTTGGTATCGATGCACATGAAGAGTGGCTATGAAAGAAGGGAATACTGAATGTTACGTCATGCAGAATACACCATTTACTTTGGCACCTCGTGATCAACGCTACAGGAGAAGTGAGAGACATAAGGTTGACAATGGGAGGACAGATACGCTGGCACAACTCTGCAACTACTACTGTTGATTTTACACAGTGTTACCAGATAAACTGGTGCTGTGGACTTTGCCACAGTAGCAGAGAGCTGCTAATTTCGGACCATGAACGTGAATTACCCTTGGGTCAGATGTTGGTTAGAGTGTTGCAACTGTAAATGGAAGGCTGAATAAATTACGCCAGCGGGTAAAAAACACTTTAGTTTTGTGACCTAACCCCCGACGGGGGAGGGGGGGGGCGGGGGAATTACAGCGATCTGCTTCATGAATTCCAAGCAAATAAAAAACACAAAAACAACGCAGGAAGGGTTCGAACAACTATTTTCATTCAGAGACATGCATTTGGAATCTATTCATCGTTTAGGGGCCAAACGAGAGGGTAACATTACAGAAACAATGATCAGGCTACTGAATATATGATATACCATACAGATTTCAAGGAGGAAACTATGAAGACGCCGACTTCCTCGTTATAGTTATGTGCGACGTGTCTTTCGCGTTAACGAAAGTAATGTCCCGTTTTACCTCTTCTTAAATCTCAAATGAAATGAATGCATGAGGAATCGAATATTTGTTGACTGCGTTTCTTCTTGCTTCCATCTCTACCAACATATTTCTTCATTCTCGTGCTAATCATGACATTATATATGTTTCCTGAAAAATGCTGCACGTGGACACATGCGACATCGAGGTGCAAAGCGTTTGATATCTTACATAATATTCAATTCAAATAAGATGGTTCAAATGGCTCTGAGCACTATGGGACTCAACTGCTGTGGTCATAAGTCCCCTAGAACTTAGAACTACTTAAACCTAACTAACCTAAGGACATCACACACATCCATGCCCGAGGAATTCAAATAAGCTTTTGATGTATTTTTACTTCGTCTGTACTTTAAGATGATTATGGTTCAAATGGCTCTGAGCACTATGCGACTTAACTTCTGAGGTCATCAGTCTCCTAGATCTTAGAACTACTTAAACCTAACTAACCTAAGGAAATCACTCACGTCCATGCCAGAGGCAGGATTCAAACCTGCGACCGTAGCGGTCACGCGAGAGATGATTATGAACGCTACGGAAAATTATCTCACATGATTTATGCTGAATGAGAAACACTGAATCATCCGTTTTGATTTCACTATGTTGAAATGATATAATGTCGGCGTAAACAGCCTTCTTCCACGCCGGAAGCTGAAACGTGTATTATTCTTGATTAAATATAGTTGAATGCCTCAAATGTATACATAGCCCACAAGGCGCCGTCAGAAACTATCAGGAGAGAACGCCGCATAAAAAACAAACGTGCGCGCGCGTCTCCCCTCTGAAGCACCGTATCGGACAATCACGACAAACATTTCGCTTAAGAGATGCCTCGTAAGAAAGCTGAGAATTGGCAGCGTCGTAGGAAGTATTTGTCAACACTGTGATAGTGCATTTACGAGTATGTCCGGGTGTAGCCTGGCATTACCTCGCTAAATTCACTTCGCATTCGTTTTTCACATCGAAGACTCATACTATATAAGCCACTGTAAGATGAGACAGAAAGTATATTTAATTTCTGGACTCCAAGAACGACGTTCTTCACATAAATAACACCGGTTTGTGTGTTTAATGTTGTGTTTTGAGGATCAGGCAATATCGCATTGACTGTAGTCCGCCTGTTGCCGCTAGTGTGTCGTTAGCTCAGCGGTTCCCTTTTGCATTGGGATGCTAGTGCTATATGAGATGGCTGTTCCAATCTCGGTGAAAGCCACTGAATGCAACCTTTTATTTTTCATTTTAATTAATGGAGTTGCCAACTGCTAGTAAAAATTCCTTATACGAAATCGGAAGAATGCCTTTACACATAAATCTTCGTGCAATTTCGACTTAGTAAATTATGTTAATATCACGGATGTCTGCTTCGAAAATGTCAAGGTGCTTCACTCAAAAATGGCTCTGAGCACTATGGGACTTAACTACTGTGGTCATCAGTCCCCTAGAACTTAGAACTACTTAAACCTAACTAACCTAAGGACAGCACACACATCCATGCCCGAGGCAGGATTCGAACCTGCGACCGTAGCAGTCGCGCGGTTCCGGACTGCGCGCCTAGAACCGCTAGACCACCGCGGCCGGCCAAGGTGCTTCACTGTAAACTAGTTTCTGAAAAGATTCAAACCGACCGTCGACGTTGCGAATTTGAGCTTTGTTCGTCATATAGGTCTAACATGTCAGGAGGTTGTTTATGAAGTGAACATGTTGATTAATATAGTTCCTCTCCTCTAAATTTTTGCAATAGCATTTAACTGTATAGGTTTTCTGACACCGGCGTTAGCAATTCTTTTCCGTTCTCTGAAACCTCAAAGACGATAACTTTTTCTGGTTTAAATCTGATGACTTTAACTATCATTTCCGATCAACGTTAAATACTTCATGAATCCATACATCGAACTACAAATGTGCAGTGTTCCTGCACTGCTACAGAGCATGCATTGCAAGGTATTCACACAGTTTATCGCATAGACATACCATGAGGAAAGAAACAAAAACACTTTACACCACAGACGCTCACTCTGCCTTGACGAAAACATCCGAATATTGGCCAAAAGTTGCTCAAATAATTGACTTTGAAAGAAAAAGAAACGAAATATGAAACGTTTATGGTTATAGTTAAATGGCTCAAATGGCTCTGAGCACTATGGGACTTAACATCTTAGGTCATCAGTCCCCTAGAACTTAGAACTACTTAAACCTAACTAACCTAAGGACATCACACACATCCATGCCCGAGGCAGGATTCGAACCTGCGACCGTAGCAGTCGCTCGGTTCCGGACTGCGCGCCTAGAACCGCGAGACCACCGCGGCCGGCGAAGCGTTTATAAATTCATAGAATGTAGTGAATTGGTTTAATTTCGTCCCAATCTATAAAAATAGTTTCGTGCCATAGTCAGCTCTTGGCGATTAATGTAATACAGTAATCTCCGTTGCAATTGAGCGTGAATGGAAATCGTAGAAATTTTCTGTGGAGCAACATTTATTAATAATAAAGCGTTTCAAATTATCAAAAGCGATGAGCGGTAGCAGGCGTTTTCTATAAAGAACGGAGGAGTGCAGCGCCGCTGCTGTCGCCACGGCCGCTGCCGGTAGCCAGCAAGTGGATCCCGGAGGTTTGCCGCATACGGAGTCCAGAGGACAGTCTGCGAGAAATCTGCCGCAAAATGATTACTGGATAAAATGTTGTTATCGGTGTGTCAGAAAGTGAAATAGATTGAATCTTCGCTACCATAAAATTCACGTCTTCAGCATTCCGACAGAAGAGGCTATAAAAATCTTTCATATCAGCTGGTCTCGATCCACAGACGTTGTACACAGAACCAACGCATGCTACCGCTAGACCAGGGGTATAAACAATCTGTGCTTTTTCTAACATCGGACAAGACTTACTCCAGGAAGTGCCGCAGTCTACAGCGTTGCCAGATTGTGCAGATAGCCGTACTTAGAGAATTAGCGAGTTGGTCAGTTTTTTTGTCCTATGTCGCGATTGGTGTGGACTTAGCCTCAATAACAGCCGACCGCCGGTCAAGTTTTATGTCAAAGAGTGTACATCCGATACAGTCGCAGAATCGTCTGAGCCTCTGATTTAGACACCAGAGGTCCACGATCGGTTCTGAGAACGATGAAGCAGCACGATAGCTCTTCCTGGACCCGCAGGCGAGGCTATCTGTCTTCACCAAATCAGCCAGTCGCCTGCAGAAACCGAGAATGGCCTCTGAACCCAGGCAGTACGAGTCATTCGAGCCTACATGAGTAATAATGAGCAGCCGGATGCACCTAATGCGTTCAATTGCTGCCTTCCGAGCCTCCTCCACATCTCGGAAGAAACCGCCGGCAGTCAAACAGAGTGTAAAATGGTCGTATTTCCCGATCTACTCACTATTTTCCTGCGGGAGTCTATCACCTGCTCTGTTTAATACTGAATATGACAATAACAAGCAGTTCCACTCTCCGGAAGATCTCTCAGGAAGATCGGCCACTGTTTCGTGAGGGGAATCGTCCCCTGCTGACTCAGATTTTTTTTCGGTAGCAGACAATACCTTAAGCTTATTTTTAAGACGCGAAGGAAACACTCGTGAGTCCTTTACTCACTTTCGCCTTCCGTGAAGAGATCAGCGACTCCACCACTGTTTGCCAGTCACTGTCAGGTAAGTGTTGACTGACGAGTACGTGCGAATCGGAAGGTGCAACGACATCACGAATCCCATGCGAAACCATGAGCTCTAGAGGTACCAAAACATTAGTCTCAGATGCCTCAACGCCACCGCAGGCCAGGGCAGCAGCCTAAAGGCTGTCGAATGTGGTCAACCTAGATACCAGCTGTTTACACATAATGGCACGTTCCTCACGCAACATGAGCAGTCCCCATCCATCTTTAATTAGTTATTGTGAGAACCACACAAACAATAGAAAAATACGCAAACTCTCACATCAAAAATAAATAGCACTACTAAAAACAGATAAATAATCAGCTACTGTTCACTTCTAATCCGAAGGAAGTAAGAACACGAGTAAAGTAAACTAGGTATACAGTCTATGCACAAACGATAAGCTGTTGCTGCTGATGACTCCACTCTGTTCTAAAATTTACTTAAGGAAGGAGAAAACTGTTGCTGTTTGAAGTCAGAAGATTTAATGAAATTAATTATTTTTGACATATTTTGATACATTTTTCAAGTTTATTACAATGGTACAGAATACCCCTGTGAGGGATCTTGGATCCAAAATACATTTCACTTCCTTTCTTATTGATCTACGCCCACAGTGTACGTAGTTCGGTCTGAGGTAATGTAAACTCTTGTAAACTAGAAGATTTTGCTTGTATTTGAATGCATAAATTGTCACTCGAAGTAATTATTGCTTCCACACTTCAAAACAAACAGATTATTCGTTTCCGGCCAATTAATGTCAGTGGTTTCAGTTAGTCATTCTTTAATTACACCAGTTATCGTTAAAGATTTCATATGTTCATCTAGGAACTCTGACAACACTTAGTTGGTATACACCCACTCCACCTTTTTGTTCTGACCTTTTATTAAACATTAACTGTTGCATTTTCAGCCCCCACTTCAACTCTCTCAACTTTTCTTGTCTCACTAATGACTCGAAAGTATCATATTTTGAGTGATGTTGTTCATAGTGGCAAATCTACACATTAAGCAGATTATTTTATTGTTTAATTCAGTATAAAAATATTTCAGTTCCTACATTGCTTGGAACTTTCGGTGTTCGTCAGCAATTTCCAATTTTCTTCGATTAAAATAACTTTGCTATTGACGTTGCAAAGAGACGGATGGTGGGAGCTAGCTACCATTTAATCATAGCCCTTCCATGATCGCCAAGTGCTCGTTATGTGTCCTGTCTAGTAGATATACTGGACCTGATTCAGTTTGTCTGGGTGGATACCATAGTGCCCCCTGCAAACTCGATGTCAGTCACAAACGTATTTTATTCGATCTATACCACTTGATCTCGATGGAGGTGCTATGATTGCGAAGGACAGAAATAAATTAATAATCGGTAGGTAACATAAACTAACAAACTTCAAACGAAATTTGACAGTTTTCTTAGACATTAGCTTACTGCAGATTAAATAAATACACACATTAATCAGAGTAAAGTAAGTAATTTGTATTTATCTTGTTTCTGTTAAAGCACGTAAAACTCATCAACTTAAAGAAATCACTGACGTTCTCTGGCAGATACTCACAGTATCCCTTACGTCTCTAGTCAGTAAAATTCAAAACGAAGGCCGCAATACGCGTTCATCTGTAGCGTGTATGAAAGCAACAACGAAAGAAAAATACTGAAAGACCTATTCTTCTACAGACTAGGAGATAGATACGTGTACAAAAATGCATCTGCTGCGGGAGGGGTGTTTGAAGCAAATGAATACTCTTTAATATCCTTCACTGTTTTCATGATCATCTTACTTGGTATTTCCAGTCTTTATCAGAATCATCCCATTTCTTATAAGCTTATTTTCAAAATCCCATATTATTTACTTTTCCCCTCTTCTCATACCTTATGGCTGCATGTTGCTTTTGTTGTCTTTCGTTTCGTGTCGAGTGACTGACGGAAGGGGCGAATAATGTACTTTAGGAGTTTATTTCGAATTATTCGTTAATTGAAGTCCCCGATCGGGCTGTGTATGACTTTAGTTAGTATCGAGTGACAGATCGGTATCATTCTTTTGCTTATTTGATCAGTCTTTTGTTTGTAGTTCTCAGGGATTTCGTAACTTGGCTTCTTTAAACACTCTAAGTTGTTCTTGTAGACTTAGTTCCCTTTATTGTTGCTCCCTGTTGCCTACCACTTTGCTGACACGTTAACCCGTCTTCCGCTAAGTATCTGTGTATCCAACGCGAAGGAACTTTATGGTACAATGTCCACAGAAAGCCCACTCACACGGAGAGATACCTTCACAGATACTCCAGATGCAGCAGGAAAAAAGAATTGTCTGAACATTGATGAACCGCGCTGAAAAACCAGTGAGCCACGGTACTTGGAGGGTGACATAGATCATTTAAAAACTGCCTTGAGAAGAAATGGCTGCTCTGAGAAAGAGACAATTAAGGCATTACACCCTAAAAGATCTGCAGACTCTAATGAAAAAGAACCGACTAAAGGGAAAGTTTTCCTCCCTTTCGTGAAATCGGTCACACATCGCAGCAGCAGAGTACTCAGAAGACACGGTATTGACACAGCGTTTAAACTAACAAGTAACGTGAGCGAATATTGGAACACTTCAAAGGGCCTACTCTCGCCGTTTTCCATTGGCGGAATATATAAAATCCCTTGCACCTGTGGTCAAGTGTACATGGGAAGTAGAAAAAGAAGCATTATCACTCGCCTTAACGACGCAAGGGCAATTGTCACCTGGACAACAGGGATAAATGCGTAGTAGCAGAACGCACAGTAAGACCAGGAACAACGAAATTCGTTTCCCTCATATCATGATTTTATCAAAATCCCATAATTGCTTTACTAGGATGTACAGAGACGCCACAGAAATTCAGAAATATAAAAACAACTTTAACGGAAAAGAAGAAAGGTTGAAATCAGACAAGTCGTTGGCCTTCATACTAAATATTCGTAAAGTTCCATAAAACACGTCGGCGCGATCCCGCAAACTTAGACAGTCGTCTGATGACGACACGAACTGACCGTTGCCTGGAAATTTATAAACTGTTCAGCTTGCGGAGCTCATTTCGGGCCGTAACTGCTTTCTGAGTTGTGCCTCTGATGATGTCGCCAGCACGGGAAGACGAAACGCTAGGCAGAGCACTATGCCATGGACCACTGCCCAATCCTCATAAAACAAATACCACAAACACGCAAATACCGGCCGTGAAAGCACGGAGTGTATTATTTGTCCAGAGTCACAGGTGTTCAAACCTCTAACACAAAACCGGATAATGAATTAAATACAAGAAGAATACTAGAATGAAAATGTCAGTTACCATTTTTGAAATTTATGACATGTAGTTTTTAATTAGTATTACTAACCTAACAGAGCTTGCGAGACACGGAATGCGAGAAAACGTGACAGCGTTTGCGGGTGTAGCGTGCGCCGGAGGTGTTGCTCTGCAGGTCAGACAAAGCAGCGGAGCCAATGCACCGAATCCAAACCTGTTTTCGTGACACGCCGCTGGCCGCTCATCAACTCGCCGATGGGTTGATCGGAGTAGTAAGTACTCCTTGCTGAGGAATCAGATATAATACATTATAAAGTACCAATCAATTGGAGCTCTTCTGTATAAAGCGTCATTAGAGTCTCCAACGTCTTCTATTTCTGAGTAAACAAAGTAATCTCTTGATCAAGAATCTAAATCTGGTGATTAATAATCTAAATCTAAATCTGAACAGGCTTTTGTCGAATGCCTTGCACGTCTTGCAAAACATTTTGCACTCAGCACAAGGACACGGCCAAGTCTCTACGTCTAACATTTGGTAGCACTATAAGTGTCCCTAGTTCATCCCGGTAAGAGATATCCGCGGCACTCTTGCCCATATTTCGTGATTGTACAAAACGAGCTGCCTGTCTTTGAACACCAAGAGTCTAGCAGAGGACGGATAAGCTTAATATTTGGTGGTTGTTTTTTCTAAGTGTTCCGCCAATAAAGCGTAGTCTCCGGTTCGCCTAACCCATGAAACAGTCTATGTGATTGTTCCAGTTCTAGTTGTTCGTAATTGTTATCCCTAGGTATTTAGCTGAACTGACAGCCTCCCGATTTGTGCGATTTATCGTGTAACCGAAATTGAACTTGTTCCTTTTAGTTGTCAAGTGGCCGCGTGGTTTGAGGTGTCACGTCACGGACTGCTGGGCCCCTCCCGCCGGAGGTTCGAGTCCTCCCTCGAGCTTGGGTGTGTGTGTCGTTCTTACAAGGGAACCTCCCCATCGCACCTCCCTCAGATTTAGTTATAAGTTGGCACACTGGATAGGCCTTGAAAAACTGAACACAGATCAATCGAGAAAACAGGAAGAAGTTGTGTGGAACTATGAAAAAATAAGCAAAATATACAAACTGAGTAGTCCATGCGCAAGATAGGCAACACCAAGGATGGTGCGAGCCCAGGAGCGCCGTGGTCCCGTGGTTAGCGTGAGCAGCTCCGGCACGAGAGGTTCTTGGTTCAAGTCTTCACTCGAGTGAAAAGTGTAATTTTTTATTTTCAGACAATTATCAAAGTTCATGCACTCACACATAATCAACTTCGCTCTCCAAAATTCCAGGACGCGTTCAGATTTGCTTGGACATATGCAGGATTTGACGGTTTACACATGGAAAAATTTGAAAACGTTAAAAACATGTTTTGACAGAGCACAGGGAAAACTGTGCGACTGTGAAACTGTTGCATTCATTTGTTGCAGTTTATGTGACAAACTCTTATGTTTTCATCACTTTTTTGGGACTGATTATCACATCCACAAGAAAATCTAAATCGGGCAAGGTAGAAGAATCTTTTTACTCATTCCCAAGTGTACAAGCTAGGTGGGTCGACAACATATTCCTGTCACGTGACGCACGTGCCGTCACCAGCGTCGTATAGAATATATCAGACGTGCTTTCCTGTGGAGGAATCGGTTGACCTATGATCTTGCGATCAAATGTTTTCGGTTCCCATTGGAGAGGCACGTGCTTTCGTCTACTAATCGGACGGTTTTGCGGTGCGATCGAAAAACACAGGCACTAAACTTATTACAGTGAACAGAGACGTCTATGAACGAACGGACAGATCATAACTTTGCGAAAATAAAGAAAGTAAACTTTTCACTCGAGGGAAGACTTGAACCAAGGACTTCTCGTTCCGGAGCTGTTTACGGGACCACGGCGCTCCTGAGCTCAGACTACTCTTGATGTTGCCTATCTTGCTCATGGACTACACAGTTTGTATATTTTGCTTTTTTTCCTAGTTCCACACAACTTCTTCCTGTTTTCTCAATTGATCTGTGTTCAATTTTTCAAGGCCTATCCACTGTGCCAACGTATAACTAAATCTGAGGGGGGTGCGATGGGGAGGTTCCCTTGTTAGTGTAAGTTAGTTTAAGTTAGCTTAAGTAGTGTGTAAGTCTACGGACCGATGACCTAAGCAATTTGGTCACTTATAAATTCACACATACATACACACAGTTGTCAAGTGCATGACTTCATACTCTTCATTATTTAGGGTCAAAAAATGGTTCAAATGGCTCTGGGCACTATGGGACTTAAATTCTGAGGTCATCAGTCCCCTAGAACTTAGAACTACTTAAACATAACTAACCTAAGGACATTACACACATCCATGCCCGAGGCAGGATTCGAACCTGCGACCATAGCGGTCGCGCGGTTCCAGACTGTAGTGCCTAGAACCGCTCGGCCACCCCGGCCGGCTATTTAGGGTCGATGGCCACTTTTCGTACTATACAGATATCTCGTGTAAATCGTTTTGTAATTAGTTTTGATCTTCTGATGACTTCACTCAACGGTAAATGACAGCATCATCTGCCAACAATTTAAGAGGGCTACTCAGGTTGTCTCCTAAATCATTAATATACATTAGGAACACTATGGGGCTTATAAAACTGCCTTGGGAAACGCCGGCCATTATTTATGTTTTACAGTACGACTTTCCGTCAGTTGCTACAAATTATGACCTTCCTGACAGGAAATCAAGAATACAGTCGCATAACAGAGACGCCACCCAACAGGCACGCAGTTTGATTAGAAGCCGCTTGTGAGGAACGGTATCAAAAGCGTTCTGGAAATCCAGAAATAAGGAAGGAATCTGATATCCCCCTCTCCACAGCACTCACAACCGCATGAGAATAAAGAGTTAGTTGTGTTGCACACGTGAGTAATTTTCTGAATCCGTACAATGTGTCAACAGTTAGTTTGGTTGGCTCTAAGCACTATGGGACTTAACTTCTAAGGTCATCAGTCCCCTAGAACTTAGAACTACTTAAACCTAACTAACCTAAGAATATCACACACATCCATGCCCGAGGCAGGATTCGAACCTGCGACCGTAGCGGCCGCGCGGTTCCAGACTGTAGCGCCTTTAACCGCTTGGCCACAACGGCCGGCAACAGTTAGTTTTCTTCGAGGTAATTCATAATGTTTGAAGGCAGTATATGTTCTAAAACCCTATCTAAACTTTTCAGTCTTGCGGTACGGATCTTTCGCCGCCCGAGCGTTTGTAAATGATCGTTGCGTCTGGTGCTATTACATCAGCATACTCTCTAAGAAACATAGTTGGTTTACAATCTTCACTGGAAGAATTGTCTTTATCAAGTCATCCGAATTTTTTTCGCTTTAACGAGGGTATCAACTTGTAAGTTACTCATCTTAGCAACTATTCTTGAATGTAATTCTGTAAAATTTACATCGACTTTTTTGGTGAAGGAATTTCAGAAAACCAAATTTAGTAACACCGCTTCTGTAGCGCTGTCAACAGTAATATTACCACTGTTGTTGCGCAGTGAAGGTACTGATTGTGTCTTGGCGAACATCACCAGTCATGGGGAGTTTGTGTCCTTTTTTATATTACGCAAGTTTCTTTCCTTGATCCTGCAACAGTGCTCTGACCTGTTTTGTGTTCCACGAAGGATCAGTTCCGTCTCTCATTAGCTTATTTGGTATAAATCTCTTAATTGCTATTTTTTGATGTCGTAACACGTGTTCTATCTTCCTGTCCTTTTTATTGTCAATATTTTACATATTTTCCTCTCCTTTCCGATTCTGTGGAGATCCTCCTCACTTCTTACTTTATGAGTCCATCAAATTTCAACATCCTTCTATAACGCCACACTCGAAATGTTACTATTGTCTTCTTTTTCGGTTTACCTATAGTCCATGATTCACTTCCACACAATGCTGTGCTCTAAACTTACATCTTCAGAAATTTATTCTTCAACTTAAGGCTGATACTTGTAAATAGTAGACTCCTTTTGGACATGAATGCTCTCTTTGCCTTTGCTGATCTGCTTTTTATGCCCTCTTTACTTCGTTTGTCATGTGTTCTTTTGCATCCATGGTAGCTACAACAGAAATGACTCTAATCGACTGTGCTGGTATAGAGTCGTGACTTAAGAAGTTTCGTGAAATGTCAGCGTCTAAAGACAGTGTTTTAAATGAAGAGGAAAATTTTATGTTATTCAGTAAATTAAAAAAAAATGATTCAAATAGTTCTCAGCACTACGGGACTTAACTTCTGAGGTCATCAGTCCCCTAGAACTACTTAAACCTAACTAACCTAAAGACATTACACACATCCATGCCCGAGCGAGGCAAGATTCAAACCTGCGACCGTAGCGGTCGCGCGGTTCCAGACTGTAGCGCCTAGAACCGCTCGGACACTCCGGCCGGCCCGTAAATTCAGTCATACGGTATACAGTCAGATGGACCCTAGGGCTGTAGAACATGTCACAAACCAGGCAGGTTGGTCACGACTGGTGTGGTCCTCGCTCAGATACAATACCAGAGACAATGCTGTCTCGTGGTTCCATTCTCTGGCAGTGCATCTCAGCTGCCACGTAATTTTCCTGACCTGTTCCATATTGGTTGTTCCGCAGCAAATGTGAAATTTTCAGTAATAAGACCACCAATTCCTTAACCAAGAGTTCCAGTCTCCACCGCTAGTTGGCACTGCAGTACCCGAGCATTCCAAGAAGATGCTGGCAGGAAACTTGAAAATGTCACATGCTGGAGGTCGGAAATTGTTATTTAAAAAAAAGGTGCAAGATTATGGTGAAGGTAAATTTCAAGATGCACGATGACGGTAGAGGAAATTAAAAAAAAATGCAAGATGGACGACCTAGTCCTGTTGTGCTATATACCCCGTTTCCCTCACTGCCCCCTCCCTTTTTCCCTGTCTCACTCTCAACCGAACATCAACATGTATTGAAATGAGGTAGCCAATGACAGCACAGTAATTAAGTAGATATTTAAATGAGGCACCCAACCACTTGAATTGCGTAAAAATTGCGCCAAGTTCAAAAAATGTTATGTAAAATATCATCAAGTACAATATTTCTATGTTGAAAACATACCGGGTGGCTGTAATTGAATTGCAGCTACTCATAGAGGCCGACTGTGCGCTGTAATTATCTTATGGCAGCGAAACTTAGTAAATATTATTATGCCTTATTGCGGCACCGATTTTTCGCTGAAAAAATAGTTCCAGTTTTGGCCACCAGGTGTAAATCTGGCACTGTGAATGCAAGAAAGATATACAGAAATGTTTCCATATATAATGGATTAGGAACTGGACGTGGACAGAGAAGGTCAAACAAGTGAAAAAGGCGCAATGTTGATTTTATTACTAACCCTCGCTTACACAGTTTGTTCAGTACGAGCACCCGAGAAGTCGACTAGATGCTGCATCCTTAAAACAACATTATTAACAGTTTGTCGCAGAAGCTCCGGTGGAATCTGAGTAACGAGCTCTTGTATACTGGCCTTCAGATCGGATAAGCGGCTAGACTCCGAACGTGTCCCTGTTAAACGCGTTCTTGGCGAGTGACATGAGTGCATGAAAACAGCTGTTTTCCCACAGTTCCGCTCGTCCATACCGTGAATCACATGCTGTACAAGCAGGTCCCGATAACTTACATGACGGTACCCCCGACAGACCCTGGGTGCATGCTCTTGAAAGAAGAAGAGACCGATAATAAAGGTGCTTGTGAATCCACACCACACAGTCACAAACGGCGAGAGCAATGGCTCTTCGTGCAGAACACACGGTTTAACGGTACCCCAAATTCGGCAGTTCTGTGTATTTACAGCACCCTTAGTGTAAAACGTGTCTCGTCACTCTCTACAATTTTGTCCAGCAGCGTGTCATCAGCTTCGATCCGTACCAGAAACCGAAGAATACATTCTGAACGTTGCTGCGGATCACAAGATTTCAGTTGCTGCTCTGTTTGTATCTTGTACAGCTATCAGTGTAATATAGACCCCATAACTTTCCGTTATGTTGCCCATGGTACGGTCAATTCTCGTGACGCTGCACGAGCACTAGCATTCCCCGGGACTCGTGCTGGATGGCCAATTACAGCAACAGCAACCTCGTCAGTAACTTCCGCTGAAATAGGACGCCTTCCGCTTTCAAGTGCCACAACTAGCTCCCCCGTGTTTTCGAATTTCATTATCATCTTCTTTAAACCATTTAATGACATCGGGCCTCACCTCAGATCTTTCAGACTGCGATACTCTCTCGATGCAGCACCGTAATTGCTGCCATTCACATAAAACAGTTTACTAACAGCAAGCGGCCTCTCTTCTCTATAGCTACACTGTTCACTCACATTATGGCTCGTCAAAACAGTGTACAGGGTCAGATTTGCACCTGGTGGACAAAACTCCAACTAATCTTTTTCCAGCGTAAATAGGTTCTGTATTAAGACGTTAGCATGTCTACCAAGTTTCATTGCTTAAGGTAATTACAACCAACACTGGACTCCGTGAGTAGCTGCACCTTAATTAGAACCACCAGGCTCGTAAGCTTAACAAATTAGAAATACATGATTGACAAAATGGCTTTTACTTGATCTACTATTTTGCAAAACTTCAAAATGGCAAATAAAATCAACTGGGGCTTGTGAATGTACATAGTTCTATTACTGCACCCTACTTAGCGTAAGGCACAATGGACCCTTAAATTAACTATTTCCCAAATCAAATTGTCCTGTGATGCTCTTCAAGTGTCGCAACGTTTTTTTCACCTCCCAAATGTCTGCAAAAACATGTCAGCGACACAAAAAATACAATGTTTATGTCAAGTATCACAATGTTATTTTCAGCATACATATCTGTCAAAGTATCTGTATCTGAAGAGTTTGACAGAGCACTGAAAGACCTGAGTCGAAACGAGGCCCCCGGAGTAGACAACATTCCATTGGAACTACTGACGGCCTTGGGAGAGCCAGTCCTGACAAACCTCTACCATCTGGTGAGCAAGATGTATGAAACAGGCGAAATACCCTCAGACTTCAAGAAGAATATAATAATTCCAATCCCAATGAAAGCAGGTGTTGACAGATGTGAGAATTACCGACCAATCAGTTTAATAAGTCACAGCTGCAAAATACTAACGCGAATTATTTACAGACGAATGGAAAAACTAGTAGAAGCCGACCTCGGGGAAGATCAGTTTGGATTCCGTAGAAATACTGGAACACGTGAGGCAATACTGACCTTACGACTTATCTTAGAAGAAAGATTAAGGAAAGGCAAACCTACGTTTCTAGCATTTGTAGACTTAGAGAAAGCTTTTGACAATGTTGACTGGAATACTCTCTTTCAAATTCGAAAGGTGGCAGGGGTAAAATACAGGGAGCGAAAGGCTATTTACAATTTGTACAGAAACCAGGTGGCAGTTATAAGAGTCGAGGGACATGAAAGGGAAGCAGTGGTTGGGAAGGGAGTAAGACAGGGTTGTAGCCTCTCCCCGATGTTATTCAATCTGTATATTGAGCAAGCAGTAAAGGAAACAAATCAAAAATTCGGAGCAGGTATTAAAATCCATGGAGAAGAAATAAAAACTTTGAGGTTAGCCGATGACATTGTAATTCTGTCAGAGACAGCAAAGGACTTGGAAGAGCAGTTGAACGGAATGGATGGTGTCTTGAAGGGAGGATATAAGATGAACAACAACAAAAGCAAAACGAGGACAATGGAATGTAGTCGAATTAAGTCGGGTTATGCTGAGGGTATTAGATTAGGAAATGAGACACTTAAAGTAGTAAAGGAGTTTTGCTATTTGGGGAGCAAAATAACTGATGATGGTCGAAGTAGAGAGGATATAAAATGTAGACTGGCAATGGCAAGGAAAGCGTTTCTGAAGAAGAGAAATTTGTTAACATCGAGTATAGATTTAAGTGTCAGGAAGTCATTTCTGAAAGTATTTGTATGGAGTGTAGCCATGTATGGAAGTGAAACATGGACGGTAAATAGTTTGGACAAGAAGAGAATAGAAGCTTTCGAAATGTGGTGCTACAGAAGAATGTTGAAGATTAGATGGGTAGATCACATAACTAATGAGGAGGTGTTGAATAGAATTGGGGAGAAGAGGAGTTTGTGGCACAACTTGACCAGAAGAAGGGATCGGTTGGTAGGACATATTCTGAGGCATCAAGGGATCACCAATTTAGTATTGGAGGGCAGCGTGGAGGGTAAAAATCGTAGAGGGAGACCAAGAGATGAATACACTAAGCAGATTCAGAAGGATGTAGGTTGCAGTAGGTACTGGGAGATGAAGAAGCTTGCACAGGATAGAGTAGCGTGGAGAGCTGCATCAAACCAGACTCAGGACTGAAGACCACAACAACAACAACATCTGTCAAACTCGTGCCTAAAACATAATCGAGAACTTAAGTGTGTTTTTCATCTTATACAAAACTGAAGTGACGACAGTAATGCCATTTGAGTTTTGTGCTGGGAATCTTACAAATTAGAGCTATAATAACGTTATGTAGGTATAAAATTTTAACTTTCGTTCCTGATCAGAGACCTGCTATTATAGTAGCATATTATGAAAAGATCTTGCATGTGTTTTGTATTCTAAATAGGTATCTATTATGAGAATTAATTTCATTTTAGTGGCAAAGATTGTATTTTAACGATATCGATATTTCATCTCTGTCTTATTCGATCCATTATGAACGGAAAAAATTCATCTCTCTCTTGTTCCACCTTCGTCTTTGGGCGTGTTGTGTATTTACATGTCGCTTTCTCAGCATCACAAAACTATTATATTTGTGTGCAACGAATGTATGCAGTGTAAGTGGTACATTTCAATAAATATATTGTTAGGACGCCTGCTGTCTTACTTCATAAAATTATGTTTGGTCAGTTTGTCGATTGGTTATGTTACGACTGTTTTTACATAACATATTTTGTTTAGCCCTTTCGGTTTGGTGATTTCCCTTTACTTACTACTTCGTTATGCGAAACATAGAAAGCATTGGCACCATAGTTCTGGATGGTAAATAATGCAGTCTTACTCAGCAGATGTTACTGTATATAACCATGGGTAGGCCTACATCATTTGTAATAAAAGGATAAATGTCAGACAGTATCATCAATTACATTTTTCTGTTGTAAAGCATGACACACTACCTTTTCTTCCCCGATCCCCCATCCCTTCAAAATTGGTGCTTGCTAAAGTGAAACATCACTGAAAAACTTATAAACTAAGCAGGTGATGTCATTTCGTTCCACATAGCGCCAGTAACATAGCTCAGACTGACATGACTACACTCTTCACTTGAATCAGACATAGAGATGCCACCATAACATTTGACAAGCATTTAATTTGAAAGTCTATTGTATCTTAAAAGAAAGGTTGCAATAAAAGTTAGTTTCTTAGTACGTTGTATTTGTCAACTTGTATTTTATAGGTATGTAGGCATGAAAACAGCATCAGGGTATTTAATTTGAGAGTTCACAAACGTGTTTGGTTGGTTGGTAGATTTTTAGGGAAATCACGGTAAACCCAAATCAGGATGCTCGAACGTGCGTTTGAACCATCGTCCTCCCGAATGCGAGTCTGAGTCCAGTGTGCTAACCACTGCGCCACCTCTCTCGGTACAATCGTGTTCCAGGTGTGTGTGTGTGTGTGTGTGTGTGTAGGGGTATGGTGAATAACATTGTAACACTTGACATAAACATTGAATTTTTGTGTTAATAACACATTTTTCAGGCATTTTGGACTTGAAATTTGGAAATTTGTGGTAAGGTCTTATGGGACCAAACTTCTCAGGTCATCGGTCCCTAAGCTTAAGTACTACTTAATCTAACTTAAACTAACTTACGCTAAGGACAACACACACAAACACACACACACACCCATGCCCGAGGGAGGATTCGAACCTCCGGCGGGGGAAATTTAGGACTTGAAAAATAAAACAGCATATCCATTAGATTGGTGCTTTAAACAGGAATAACATAGACCAAACACAATAGATAAACACATGTGCACCACAAAAATCACTAAAGAGAGACACCACCCTTTTCAAGAAAACTTCCAACACAAACATTAATACAAAATAAATAGTTTGTCACGGATGAGAGATATGTTGGAAACCAGACACCGTATAAAATTTTTCTGAATGAAATTCAGTTCAGTCGCGCAGTTAGGAAATTTGCTTCACTTTACCTGTTTCAACAGATTAATATGTCATTTTCAGAAACCTCCAAAATTCCGGATATTATAAATCATTAGAAGTTAGCCACAAACCTATGTAAAGTATAAGAAGTGTATCGCAAAAGCTTACTTAATATTGGTTTAGCAGATGCCAAGAACCTCTTCACAGAAGCATAATGCAATGACATATCGACAATGTACGTGATAACTATAAAGACAGATTGATAATATACAGTCTATGCATCAGTTGACATCTACTAAATCAGCATTAATTAAGTGTTCATAATACACTTATATGTGCAGGTATAGCCAAGTTATAACGTTTGATAATATCCCTAATTTTGCAGGCTTCTGAAGGTGACGGATTAATCTGTTGAAAGATGTAAAGTGAAGTAAATTTCCTAACTGTGCAACTGCTGACTGAATTTTATTTTAAGATATATGCCACAGTTTCTGAGGAAATAACAGCTATGAATAAAATCTTCACTATACCAAGTAACTGAAAAATCACGCAGTGAGAAAATAATACCTTGTCCTTTCCCATCCCTCACTTTCTGACACTCTGTTTCTCTCCTCATTCATTTCACTTCTTGCTCTTCACCCCTTTCCTCCAATAAACACACCCTCCGTTTCACATTTCACTATTTTGCATTCACTGTTGAGTCACTTTCCCTCATCTCCCTGTCCCCCCCCTCCCCACCCCTACTAGCTACTCAACGTGTAAATCTTAAACTGCGTCACCTTCATTTCTCATACACTCATACAAATTAAAAAAATATATAATAACATAATTAATTGACGTAACGCATGTATGACGAATAACAGAGAAAGAGAATATTTTTATATCAAAGAAAGAAACTAGTGGGAAAGTTGTTAAAACTACACAAAACACACACGCCATATGCACCCAGATAGATTTATGCAAACAATCGTGGAGCAATGTTGTGGTGCGTTTCAGATCAAAAAATGCGTACTTGGGCAAAGCAGTATGGGATCAGGCGAGAATCAACAGCCCCAAACAAATGAATAACTCAAAACGCGCAAGCAGATGGCGTTTTCTGATGTGAGCGAAAATCAGGCATAAAATACCGTAATTAATATCAACACCCTTCTTAACTAAAAGTTTTTTGGTCTAGAAAGCAAACAACACTGATGGACTCATTTCAATATTTTCTTGAAGTTTCAAAGACGAAATTAAAATACCTTCAGCAATCATAAAGCAACTACAGACAATATGGCCTCAAGAATGAAGACTTCTCTATCACCTGGCTGTGTATTGTCCTTTTATCTACTTCTGAGGTCACGTTTCGTGATTTCTACGGTTTACGATTGACCCCACGCAACAAGTTGCCGACGGAGTTCTATTCTTTAATTTGCTAATAGGAAGACCTGAGAGACCACTGCAGGAGATCAGAAGGAATCTACAGTGCATTTCATCATGGGTGCTATTATCAGAGTCACGAGGAGGATTTTTTATGTAACAATTTCAGGGTTTCTACCTGGATCCTGTTGCACCAACCCGCCAATTCTTAAGGTACATTATTCCATACAAGGTGCTGTGCCAGAATGTGCTAGTTTAATTTTCTTGGTATTTTTCGTGGTCTAAGAAGGACACTGGATACATCAAAAAATATTTTGAGATCAGTGAGATTCTGTTGGCAGACATACACAATGATTGGTAGCAGTGAGGAAGAATTACTAGAACCCAGTGTAGGAGGAACCTTTTAGCTGCGCTCTGTCTACTATGCGTAATGACTATATGATAATGAGGAGACTAAGGAAGATATCTATGTTGACTTATCTCAGTATGTTATCTTTCTGCCGAAAATTTCGTGTGATTTGAGGCAAGTTTTTGAGTTTCTCGATTGTTTCACATTGTTACCTTAAGGACACCCCAGGTTCTGTTCCAGAATATACAGTTTTTATACCTAACAATTGTGACCTATGTAATTCCATCTGATTTTTGAGTTACTACATATACAAAACTTAACTGTAGTGAAATATTTCAAAAAGGTTATTCTATTCCATTGCAGTTCGGTCAACACTATAGGAACAATGGTGGATTCCTTTAATTTTGGCGGTTCCTGCTGTTTTGAATACATTGGTTTTGTTGTGATTGTCACAAAGAATACGTTCACTATTATTAATGAATGCATCCATGTATGGAGGGAGAAACTAGATTACTCTGGCGCAAAGCGGTAGCAAAAAGCTATTACCAATAATGTATCACTAATCACTGAAACAAGTATTTAAAAACAGTACCTGGCTACCATTTAATTTTTTATTGTGCATTGGTACTTGGCAGAACATGGTAGTGACAAAAAACCTTCTTGATGTTCTTTAACAGTTGAATTTTATTAACTACTACTTACAACTAACAGTAACAATCGTGAGATAACAAAGCAATATAGTTTGTTTTATGGTTGCTATGAAAATTTCTGCCGTGTAACAGTGTCATAAGCTAAGAAATTCCATGAGCAACTCATAGAATGGAGCTTGAGTCTGAACCCCACAGATAAGATTTCAGTGGTTGATCACTGAATTATTATTTTTTTTGTTGTGTTTTGAAAGTCGTGAATCTTCGCCTTAGACCTTCAATATTATAAAATACATTCAAAAAGAAACGAACAGGAGACTGTAAAAAGTAATGAAACTATCGTAACGTCATTGCCTGTGGAAGAGGGTGCGGTCCCTGGAAGAAAGCTGAGGTCGCAAACACGCCGCTAGAGGGTCACAGGAAGAGACATTCATGTGGCGACAGAGCGAGCACACGCACATGTCGATCATCAACTGCACTCACTCGATCTGGAAATATTGAAATGCACCCTGTATGTTTTGTACAGTCTTCTCTCGGCTTTTCTTTCGTCAATGTTATTTGAATATGAACAATAATTCAAGTTAGATGCGTTTACGTAACCAAACCTAACCCGTATGTACCTAATGGATAAGGCTGCTGTACACAATGAAAGAGCAGCTCACTGACCTCATGGTGACAATTTAATGGAGACCTCATCACACCGTAGTATCACCTCTCCACCGGCGTCTAAGATAAGATACTCTTGAGTTAGATGGATGATAGTGACCATGCGAGGAGTGTTTGATTGCAATATACATCTGCATGCAAATTCCTCAAATCACTGTACAGTGTATGGTAGAGGGTACATTGTACAGAACTGTCGATTTTCGGTCCAGTTTCATTCATATATTGAGTGGATGAAAAAATCCCTATCTGTATGCCCCTGTGCGTGCTGTTACCCTACTACTTTGTAGTAGGCAGCCTGAAGACTGGACACCATTTCACAAGACTATATATTAAGAACTAAAGAACGCTCATTCAGAAAGCTGACGAAGCCGAAAATGGCAGCCATCTAAAGGGCGAAATTGGAAAATACTACAGCTCAGGCTAAGCTCCTTCAGGAAACAGGAAAATCAGAACGAATGAAGTCATCGCCACCAATAGCGAAACCCAACTGCGACAGCCTAATGATTCTTCTGGGGTGGGTCTACTGCTGATGGAGAAGTACTAGTCAGCAGACTCTCATAAAGCAGCTCCCCTCTCCCAAATCAGATACTCATTCTCAGATGCTCTCCAGATTTCTCCGTGAACGATCGTATCGAGGTGTAGAAGTGATGCTGACACCGCAGTATCCGACAGCTACTGAATTCTATGTGGAGACCACTGTAATGCCGGACTACGTATCCAGTCACCTGCCAGGGACTACATCTCAAGGAGCAGCTGGCAACTACCCGTATGCCGACGACTTGGTGCCTTCACACTACTCTATCCCCTACTGGATGACCACCTCCTGCTGGAGGCCACTTCCCTAATGTGACGAATGTTCGAGCCTGGGCTGGGATCGGCCCGGTTTCTTCGTTGCCGTACACCAGTTCGTGAAGGCTTCCATCGTCGCCGATCACTGCTCAGTGCGGCCATAAGCCTTTGAATTTGGCCAGTTTGGATGTTACGGTTTGAAAGCCGCCTATTCTGGTGTTTATTTATTTACTTATTTCATTAACAGTACAGTGTAACCCACCACCTTCAAATGTAAGGTGGGTTGGACACTTCTTAATCTAACAGCAAAAACTTCTCATTGTTACAGTCTCATTGGTATACAGTTGTTAACGCTTTTTTAAAATAATATAAAGAACAGAATATATAAAGAGTTCCCTGAGGTTACAGCGAATTGAATGCTTAACAACTGTTAAAATGATTCCATATAAATTGTTACTACCTAGTTGATGAGAATTTAATTTATATAACGCAAATGTCAAAGAAAAATTTTAAAAAATGTAATACAATGAGTGTGGTGAAAATAATTTGCAGTATGTAGAGGGAAGTGATATGCTGTATTTGGATTTGTAACATAGTCTAAATAACATGTTAGTTGATAATGGCCTATTTGTACCTATTTCAGATGAGAAGGTCTCGGTACAAGGTCGTGCTATTTTCATCTGAAATTGTTTGTGCTAAAGTATGTTTACACAGATTATACAGATTAAATACTGATTGAGCACTTCATACATGGAATACATAAATTTGAGCGTTACATGAGAAATACACTTATGTTTGTAATTTGTTAATAGAAATAGAATGTAGTTCATTGCTACTTGAATGCGTAATTCCTTAAATAACTTAATACATTACTGATATATAACATTCATTGATTGTAGCTTTCAATAGAGAAGAGAATATACTTCTGTCTGCACACAATAAGACGAGCAATACATTACTGCTTGTGTGCAGTATACTTTAAACACTATGCAGTATGTTACTGGGGAGGAGGAGCCTCGGGATAAAAGTTCTTCGAGCCTACTCCTCCCAAGCGACATTACCTTATTACTACAGTCTTAGTATGTGGTGCCGGTGTTCATTTGTTTTATGATTGTTGTGTTGATGTGACTGTGTCGTGGCACGCAGTGTCACGCATTGTTGGTTTTGGTCCCTTACATGTTGATCCCTTCTGAGTTATATTTATTTAGTGTTCCTTCCTCGGTTTCGAAATCAGTCATCGAGTTTGTGTCCTCCCATGTTGTTTGTTGTTTGTGCTTGGCTACGCCTCCTTCCATATGGGTTTTGGCGCTTGTAATCTTCGTGCAGAGCGTTCGATACAATATCGGCTACGCTGTTTATTGTGTTCCAGTCATCGGGATTACGTATTATTCTGACGATGTCATTGTCGTTCTGGATAGGTCTTACTTGTGCTAGCGTGTTGCACAGCACTGTGACATGTTCTGGTGTCCCAGTTTCTCCGCATACGTATAATTAATCGTTAGTTAGTCCCATACGGTTTAAATGTACCGAATACGGCCCGTGGCCTGTCAGGAAATGGACCATCCCCCGGCTTGGGTCGACATGTTTCAGTTGCAGTCTTTCGCGTACATCAGGCAAGAAGGAGTGTACTCGGTGACCCTTTTCGGATGCATCCCACCCTCTCTGCCATGTTTGAATCCGCCATTGTTTCATTTGTGTTTTTCTCATAATGCTGTTTCCCGTAATTTCGGTAACTTTATTGAGCCTGTCCCTCTTAAGCCAGTAAAGTGCAGCTCTATAACGTGTGGCTTGCTTCCTCTGTATGCTTGTATTGTCTAATTTTAGAACTGGATTGCTCTGTAGTGTCCCTCTGAGCAGTAATTATACAGTTTTGTTGAGAGCTATTTTTAATTAATTTTCTTTGCACCAAGTGTTAATTTTCTGAAGTAGCTGCGTGCCTTTTGTCTCTAGTGCTGCTCTCGAGTGGGCTGACACCACTACGATCAGGTCATCTGCGTAAGCCACCACACCTCTTACACTGTCGTCACCGTCCAGGGTGTTCAGCAAGGGCTCTATTGCGATATCCCAGAATATTGGTCCGCAGATCGAGCCCTGTGGACATCCCTTTGTTATTCTCTTCACAACCTTCCGTGTACCAGCCCTCCACTCCGCCACTCTGCCTCTGCAGTATTCGAGGAGGCTATTGTAGATGGAAGCGGATAGCCTCATTTCCTTTAACACGGCGAAGAGGGATGGCCACCACAAGTTGTCAAAAACCCCAGTTATGTCGACTAGTATGGCGGCCACGTATTTGTCGCTGATGCTATTTGTAACTGTCAGTGCTTGGTTGACGGCGTCTTCTATTGATATACCTTCCCTGAAGCCGAATTGATGGGGCGTTAGGCCGAGCAGGCGTCTGTGCGATTGTAAACGGTCACACAGGAGCCTTTCCTGTACCTTGCCGAGAGTGTTTAAGAGACAGAACGGTCGGTACGTTTTGGGGTCTGTTGACCCTCTGTATTGTGCTTTCCTGATTGTTACAACATTAGAAGTTTTCCAGAGGTTTTGAATTCTGCCTGTTAGTAGTGCCTCGTTGAACATGTTAGTACGAAAGGGTGTGATTTGTGTTACTGTTTGTTTTAACGATTCTGAAAGTATTTTGTCTGAGCCGGGTGCTTTTCGGTTTTTAAGCCTGCTGATTGCCGTTGCGACTTCTTCTTGCGCGAATAGCATGGTTACACTGTCACTGATGTATGGTTGCCTCTGCTCTCTTTTAGGTCAGCGTGGTGTCGCTCGTCTTCTATGTTCAGAAGATATTCTGCTGTGCCGTTAGCTTGTTTTAGTGTTGACAGTACTATCAGTGTCTTAACTCGTTCTGTTTATATCTAGAATGGTTGTTGCCAGATGTTGTTCTGTAGCTGGGTTTTTACAAAATTGGTTGTTGTCTTTAGTTGTTTTTGGTATTTCTGTTTAGCGTCAAGATACAGATCAAGTCTTATCTGTTTTTCAAGGGCTGTCTTTGCTTGTTGGTAGAACTTTCTTTTGTCCCGTGAATCCGTCCTCAGTTTTGCCAGTTCTGTCGACCACGGTTGTATCTGTCCCCACCCAGTTTTTGCCCGTGGTATAGCTGCTTCCTGTGCTCATTGTAGTACATCTGTCTGTACATGCGTTTTCTAATCTATACTGCCTTGATCAGTGTGTAATGACGACGCCTCCACAACATCTAGAACTTTTTGCCAATCAGCTCTTCCTATGAGTAAATGCTGCTGTTCATGGTCCATGTTATGTGTATTGATATATATGTCCGTTGTCATGACGACTGCGTGGTGGTCGCTGTGTATGGCTCTAATACCCTCCATGTATTGACTAGTGGAAGATATTTTCGTTCCCTAGAGAAAGGTCTATGTTGCTTACACCACCGGCGTCTCCGCGTTAGGTAGATGGCTGACCCTCCCTATTCAGTATGAAGAGGTTGCATTCATTTACCACGTCAATCACTAGTTGCCCTCTGTCCTCAGTTCTATCTGAGTTCCGCAAGGGGGCTTTTGCCTTGATATCAGTTAGAATGAGCAGCCTTTTTCTTTCTGAGTGTTGTGCAATGTCTTTTATTTTGTCTAAAAAAGGTTTTATATCATACGAGTACTGAGCGTAAATAGACGACATGAGCCTTCTATCCTGTCCGTCTGTTATTTCTGCTGCGGCAATGTGTTCAGAGCAAAACTGGGTGATCTGTGTTACTATAAGGTTTTTATTAACTACTATCACTACGGCCATCGCGTTTGGTGTTCCTGCTATTGTGATGTAATGTGAGGGGAGCCCTGAAATCTTCCCGCCTCGCAGAAAAGGTTCCTGAACGCAGGCGATGCCTGCTTTTGTTTCTTCTAAGAGACTACCTAGTTCCATGTTTACTAGGATACTGCCCTGGCAATTTAGTTGTATTAACTTCAGAAGGTATATCTAGTGAAGGAAAAACACTTGGGTGTTGTGGTGTGCTTACTGTAATACCTTTGGTACACACACCATCAGATTATTTGACTTGTCGCTCTAACGAAGTAGGCGAGTGTCAGCAATATGTCTCGTGGTCTTATCGTGGTTTCTCTGCCTCGTGATGACTGGGTGTTGTGTGATGTCCTTACGTTAGTTAGGTTTAAGTAGTTCTAGGTTCTAGGTGACTGATGACCATAGATGTTAAGTCCCATAGTGCTCAGAGCCATTTGAATCATTTTTCTTATCGTGGCGTGTTTATCTCCTGCCGTTAGGTCAGACGATACAAATGCCACTTGCACGCTTAGAGTAGCAGATTGACGGTGACCAACTTTAAACAGAAAATTGACCATCTGAAGTTTCTTTGGTCTTGGTACGTTAATCTTATTCTCACATATCTCTGATACTTGACAAAGGGTCTATACATTTATCTTCATGGCTACATACAGGAATATGATAATCTTATTAGGCGCAGACTGAAACTTGACTATAGACTGGTACAGACAAATGCAGATTAATGCAGACTAATGCAGACTGACTGATCTGAGGTCTGTACACTCGTTATAATACCTCGCGCGTTCAGGTATCACTGCGCGAGTGTGATCCGCGAGAAGAAAAGGTTCTACGTTAGCAGCAATCTCATTGGCTGCGTTACATATTAATACGCGGATCGGCGGAAGCAGAATTTGGTCCGTCTCTAAGACAGCGCCATCTCGTAGTGCGGAGACGGACGAGCGCTGCGCCTGCGCTGTTGTGCTTAGCGGGGCGCGCTCTAGTGGGAAAGTTGTGTACGCGCTGACTACGCGGAACTATGTACACAACAGGTGTGATTTCCTTAAAATCCAGAAATACACGTCCATGTGCTCTCACGAAGTCCTTGTATACTTTCACTAGGTTTAGGCCCTCTCCCTTTCGCGCACATGCCTCCCCTAAGAACTTACATAGATTTGGGGTTCGTTGGAAGATTTTCAACTCTTAGGATCATCCTGTGAGTTTTTTCTGTAGTTTGGAAGCACATTCTATCCCCGTTTTCATACTTAGTTCGTATTACATAGCGAAGAGCTGTTTGAAATATATACTTTTTTGCTAGTCTGCTAAGCCGTAGGTTAAATGTTCAAATGTGTGTGAATTCCTAAGGGACCAAACTGCTGAGGTCATCGGTCCCTAGGCTTACACACTACTTAAGCTAACTTAACGTTAAGGACAACACTCACACCCATGCCCGAGGGAGGACTCGATCCCCGGGCGGGAGAGGCCGCACGATTAGTGACATGGCGCCTCTAACCGCGCGGCCACTCCGCGCTGCGCAGTATTTTAACTTCTAAGATTTCGTAGTTTACACAATTAACGGTATTCAGCTTGGGGTCCTTGGTTCTGTCTGTTTGGTGTGTTTGGCTATTGTTTGTTGCTCCAATTTCGAGTAATTTAGTAGTACAGCGCGTCTTTCCTGCTTTATGGTTTCTGGTAGTATGGAGTTTGATGTGTTTTCGCTGAGCATTTCCCCTGGTAGTGATGTGTTGTTTTTGATCTCTACCGGGGACTTGTTCGTAAAAGGTGACTCCGTTTCTGGGGTGGTTGTGTTTGGCGTTGCACCGGTGCAGGCTGTCTTTCTGTCCAGCTACCTTACTGTTTTGTTTTTCGTAGTGACTGTGTTTGCTACCTCCGTAAACAAAACGAACTAGTGTAATATAGGGTCTACATTTGGTTGCGGCGATAGTGTGCAATTGTCTTTGATTGTGTTTGCCTGTGGTGTTGAATTTATTGTGAACTCAGTGACATCTTCATGCTCAGGAAGTTCAAGGACGTCGTTAGATTTCTCTGTACCGTCTCGCAGTATTTCGTCTTCCAGTTCGTCAACTAGTAAAAGGTGACCAGAAGGGAAGATGGCCCAATCAAACATGTGATGTTTCAGGTGCCTGGCAACTTTATATTCAATTGCATCCATCATGTAAAAAAATGGTTCAAATGGCTCTGAGCACTATGGGACTCAACTGCTGTGGTCATAAGTCCCCTAGAACTTAGAACTACTTAAACCTAACTAACCCAAGGACAGCACACAACACCCAGCCATCACGAGGCAGAGAAAATCCCTGACCCCGCCGGGAATCGAACCCGGGAACCCGGGCGTGTCCATCATGTACATATTGTCTATATAGTCGGTAATACTGAAGTACCTACACTGTATTGTCTCCCAGAACTGAGGCATTACATTAGTATTGGTATCTGCATTTGGGGGTTGTAATATCCCCACGTGTTGCCGCCAGGCAACGGTTCGCCGCCGGCCTCTCATCCTAGTCGACGGCGATTTGTATCTTTGCCTGTTTGTGTTATTAGTTACGTCTGTTCCTGCGTGTGTTGGGGGGGGGGGGGGGGTTCTGACAGTTATGGTATCACTCCTTATTAATGGACGTTGTCCAGAACACCGTACTCGGTGCGCTCTATTTGTCTTTCGTAGAGCTCTTTGTATGTAGGACAGTCTGGCCTCCCTGCTTTAACGTATGTTCTGTTTCTGTGTTTGCATGGTATACAGCCTAGAGGATTCTCCTGTCTGCATTCCGATTTTTTGTGTCCCGGGTTTGCACATCTCCCGCATACTGGATCTTCGTCGCAACGGTTCGATGGGTGACCGAAGCACCAACAGTTAAAACATTTTTGTATAGCAACAAAGTTGTTGATATACAAAGATTAAAATTGAATAAAAACACTTTCTTTTTGAAGCAGCAGTAATCGTACTCTTGGTGACACTTCTAGAATAATGTTTACGTCCTTTTGCCCTTTGGTCCTGTTTTAAATTTTATTTTAACCTCGTTATCGAACTCGTCTTTAGTAACGCGTTCACTCAGGTTAATTTCGTAGAGCTCTTCCAAGAATTCCTGGTCAGTTAAATATGTCGAGACATGGTGTACTGCCATCAGGAGTCTGAACTTCATGGGTTCTTCACACCTAATGTCCTTAAGCAGTGCTGTTTTTTCTATTATCTTTTCCTCGTCTACTTATGATTCTGTTTCAATTTTTACGGCGTTTTATGCTAATCTGATTGATTTTATTTTTAATTTGTCCTGCTTGGGGTTATTTGTTTTAGTGATGGTTCCTCTATGGGTTCTCGCATCTTGGTTGATTTCTGATTCAAAGAAAAGTGTGCTGGACTGTTTAGCTTTTGTGTTTTGAATGCATTCCTGTATTTTGCTTTTAGGTTTGGCAATCGGACCGGCAGCTGCAACCGCTACAAAAGAGAGTGAGAGTGATTTATTTTCTGACTTTTGTCTCTGATTTTCGGATTTGAGTTCCGCTATTTCTTGTTCCAGGGGCTGAATGCGTTCCTGGGCATCTGGAGCGTTTGCAACCGCTAGTTCTTTTCTGAGTCTGGCGTTTTGAGTTCTGAGCTCTTCATTTTGTCGGGACGTGGAGCTTAACTTAGTCAAAAGCTGATGCACAATTCCCAATTGCTTCACAGAGTGAGACAAAGAGAGCGCACACCGGACAAAATTTGCTGTACGGCAGCCGATTCCCAAATTCTGGATCCGTTGCACACGTAGTTCGTTTCTAAACCAAGTGCAACCAGTTCCGTTAAGCGCAGTACGCTATATGATTTATTCCACAGTTTGCCGTGCAGTTACTCGGTAACGTCAGGAAATAAGAGCCACAAGCCAGTTGACAGTACCTGTAGCCAGCTTTCCGTAGACGGCTGCTGTGGCTCATGGAGGCCACAAGTTAGTCAGGCTGCTACTTGCTGTATTTAACACTTCAGGGGATTAGCCGAACGGTCTAAGGCGATGCAGTCATGGACTGTGCGGCTGGTCCCAGCGGAGGTTCGAGTCCTGTGTGTGTTTCTGTCCTTAGGATAATATAGGTTAAGTAGTGTGTAAGCTTAGGGACTGATGACCTTAGCAGTTAAGTCCCATGAGATTTCACACACATTTGAACATTTTCAGCCCTTCCTGGCACGAGGTAACAGTGCGGTATTCACCATCCACGCATTATTAAACTACAGACAACACGATCCGTGTACCTCCTTCCTGGTGGACATTTTTTGAACACTTCTGGGGCAACTTCGCTGGTGTCACGGCCCGTCGCCGCTGGCACGTGATGACAGTAACTTTTGTAAACACAGATGTTTCTTTAACGGCTCGCCAAGCTGTTCCAGCCATCACTACGCTTTTAACCCGTGTCCCGGAAGGAGGCGTCACCTTCTCCTGCCTAGGAACGGACCAGTCCTCCATGGGGTCACTTCCCGTCTCTAAGAGTTTTCTAACGACTCTTCCCTTATTTTCATGGTCCCTAACCGGGATATACGATGGTAGCAGCATAAAAGTCGCACAGTCTTCTACAAATACAGATTTTCTACACGTAGTCAACAGTGTTTCACGAGAACTACGACTTCCTTCTTACAAGAATTGCCGTTTAAGTTCTCTGAGCATAGCTGTAATACTTTCATATGGGCTTTACCGCTATTTTACGATCCTAGCAAAGCGCCTCTGAATTCTTTCCATGCGTGTTGTCGTGTATACCTCATAACGACTCCAAACACTAGCATCTTATACACACATCAAAAAAAGTTTTGCGTCACCTCGCTTCCGAGAGTTCCGGATCCCGCACAGAAAATTAGAATAGAGATAAACATAAACATCATTTCCGCTCTTCTTATTGATCATGAAAACTACACATTGCATGTTATACCACCATACAGCTAGACCTTCAGAGGTGGTGGTCCAGATTGCTGTACACACCAGTACCTCTAATATCCAGGAGCACGTCCTCTTACAGTGATGCATGCCTGTATTTGTCGTGGCATACTATCCACAAGTTCATCAAGGCACTGTTTGTCCAGATTGACCTACTCCTCAACGGCGATTCGGCATAGATACCTCAGAGTTGTTGGTGGGCCACGTCGTACATAAACTACCCTTTTCAAACTATCCCAGGCATGTTCGATAGGGAGAACATGCTGGCTACTCTAATCGAGCCGCCGGCCGGAGTGGCCGAGCGGTTAAAGGCGCTACAGTCTGGAACCGAACGACCGCTACGGTCGCAGGATCGAATCCTGCCTCGGGCATGGATGTGTGTGCTGTCCTTAGGTTAGTTAGGTTTAAGTAGTTCTAAGTTCTAGGGGACTTATGACCACAGCAGTTGAGTCCCATAGTACTCAGAGCCATTTGAGCCATCTAATAGAGCCATGTCGTCATCCTGAATGAAGTCATTCACAAGGTGTGTATGATGGGTGCTCGAACTGTCGTCCATGAAGACGAATGTCTCGCTAATATGCTGCCGATATGGTTGCACTATCGGTCGGAGGATGGCATTCACGTATCGTACTACCGTTACGGCGCTTTCCATGACCACCAGCGGCATACGTCGGCCTCACATAATGACACCTCTAAACAGCAGAGAACCTCCATCTTGCTGCACTCGCTGGACAGTGTGTCTAAGGAGTTCAGCCTGACCGGGTTGCCTCCAAACACGTCTCCAATGATTATCTGAGCCGGCCGAAGTGGCCGTGCGGTTAAAGGCGCTGCAGTCTGGAACCGCAAGACCGCTACGGTCGCAGGTTCGAATCCTGCCTCGGGCATGGATGTTTGTGATGTCCTTAGGTTAGTTAGGTTTAACTAGTTCTAAGTTCTAGGGGACTAATGACCTCAGCAGTTGAGTCCCATAGTGCTCAGAGCCATTTGAACCATTTGAATGATTGTCTGATTGAAGGCATATGCGACACTCATCGGTGAAGAGAACGTGATGCCAATCCTGAGCGGTCCATTCGGCATGTTGTTGGGCTCATCTGTACCGCGCTGCATGGTGTCGTGGTTTGCAAAGATGGACCTCGCCATAGACGTTGGGAGTGAAGTAGCACATCATGCAGCCTATTGCATACAGTTTGAGTCGTAACACGGAGTCCTGTGGCTGCACTAAAAGTGTTCTTCAACATGGTGGCGTTGCTGTCAAGGTTATTCCGAACCATAATCTGTAAGTAGCAGTTATCCACTCCAGTAGTTGCCCTTGGGCAGCCTGAGCGAGGTATTTCATCAACGGTTCCTGTCTCTCTGTATCTCCTCCATGTCCGAACAACATCACTTTGGTTCACTCCAAGACGACTGGACACTTCTCTTGTTTACAGCCTGCGGGCTTTCAAATAAGAATGAAATGATGTGAAGGTGGCCCTCAACTACATACCCTCCAACTCAGAGTTGAAATATTAAAAGTTTTGTCTGGTTTCGTTGTGTAGGGGCTGGGATACGTATTTGCCACATTACAAGCCAAATACTGCTGAGTCTACAGTATATAATATGAGTATACCCATAAATGGAATGGTCGAAAGTTTCTATCACTCGGCAATTGCGAATGTAACGTAGAAATTTATAAATGAAAGAGTGCAATTAAACAAAATCTGCAGGTACTATCTTAACGACTTTAAGTAGTGAGTACAATGGTAGAAGTACTTTTGAGAATGTCGTATATTTCTGCAAAACACTTATTGGTGTCGATGGTCCCGCAATTAAATAAAATATAAGTTGAATAACAGGGAAACAGTAGATTCTTACTGCACGTAATTAGCTATGAACAACAACATAGCTCGCGAGATATTCACTTCTCAACACACACTACGTGTTCACTGTGGAAGCCACGGAAATCTCACAAGAGCACAAGTCGGCACTCCGAAGTATTTCTACTTCCCGCGACACGCGCATACCGCTCCGCACTCTCGAAGTCTCTTCCGCGACCGTGAGCCGTACTGTCCCGGACTCTCCGTGACCTGTGCGACCCCCGTACCGTCCCTCGCGCCGCACTTTTCAAACTCCCCATCCATTCACTTCGGTAGTCGCCTCCTTTAATAACGAGCGCTGTGATCGGTGACAGCGCTCCCACACTCACAAACATTTTGAAACACATTCGAAATACTGGATTTACATTTAAATAACTTGAAATTAAATAAATATTTCTACGGCTGGACCATAAATACGCTCTAACACACATAATAAAACACATAAACAAATTAAATAAACAAATATAAAAGGAATAGAAACAAAAGGTAGGCCAGTAGCCTAAAGTCTCTGTGCTTTCTAAAACTCAGTATATATTTAACCAATTTCTTCATGAATAGTTTCTATCGTATGTAAACAAGGACATAGACGAATAAATATATTTATAAGAATGCTGCTACCGTTTTTTCTTGTAACTGTGGAGTACTTATGACCTGACGCGGTAATCGGCCGCTTTGACCTCCAATAACTCATGTACTATTCAAGTGACATGCCTGTAATTTATGCCAATTTAGGTTTACACTAATAGCTTTCTGAATACATGTCGATCGACAATATCGGATGAACCGTTTAGATTTTGGAAATTCGTTGCTGGGTGTTACTTGTATAATTTACAGTTAGGTACTAAACTTTATGCTCATAAAGATATTGAAAATCTGATTACACCATCAGAATCGTCGGGCAAATAATGGTAATCTGCATGTTTCTTTTTGAGGTATCATGATTTATCTGGCTACTATTAATTTCTATACGAACTGTGAAATAACTGCCATTAAGGTTTCACAAAGTCCGCCATCTTTGGCACTCCAAGCATGTCTCCTTCATCGACCCAGCGTCACCATGGAATTCTCTGGACCCTGGCTAACGTTCGACACCTCGTGTACGCCGACGAGGCATGGCCTTCCGAGTGGCCCAGCGCTGCCCCGCCAACTCCAAACTAAGAATATTTCCAGGGCGCCACAACTCGCCTGTAACCTCACAAGCCCTTCCTAGCACAAAGTAACAATGTGGATGCGATCGAACCGCAGTACTGACTGTCTACACATGGTTGAATTACAGGCAACACTGGAATAACTGTCACTGATTGGCTGTCGGACCCCGTGTGATAGACGCTGCTCATGCATGAAACTTCCTGGCAGATTAAAACTGTGTGCCTAGGCAAAGATCCCGAGTTCGAGTCTCGGTCTGGCACATAGTTTTAATCTGCCAGGACGTTTCATATCGGCGCACACTCCACTGCAGAGTGAAAATGTCATTCTGGAAACAAACCCCAGGCTGTGGCTAAGCCATGTCTCCGCAATATCCTTTCTTTCAGGAGTGCTAGTTCTGCAAGGTTCGCAGGCGAGCTTCTGTTAAGTTTGGAATGTAGGAGACAAGGTACTGGCAGAAGTAAAGCTGTGAGGAGGGGGCGTGAGTCGTGCTTGGGTAGCTCAGTTGGTAGAACACTTGCCCGCGATAGACAAAGGTCACGAGTTCGAGTCTCGGTCCGGCACACAGTTTTGATCTGCCAGGAAGTTTCATATCAGCGCACACTCCGCTGCAGAGTGAAAATCTCATTCTGCTGTTCATGCATGGTTGTTTACATCTGTGGGTGGATTTAGTGACATCTCTGAACAGCGAAAGGGACTGTGTCTGTGATATAACATCCACAGTCAACATCTATCTTCAGGAGTTCTGGGACCGGGGTGATGCAAAACTTTTTTTGATGTGTGTATGTGACTGCTTTTACAGATACATAGATACATTACATTTTCCCTAACCCCTTCCAACAAATTTAAGCCTATGATTCACCTTGCCATATACTAATATAGCCAACAGCCTTGCCACAGTGGTAACACCGGCTCCTGTCAGTTCACCGAAGATACACGCTGTCGGGCTTAGCTAGCACTTAGATGGGTCACCGTCCGGGTCTCCCAAATGCTGCGGGCAAGTGGGGTGCACTCACCCCTTGTGAGGCCACCGAGCGAGGTGGCGCAGTGGTTAGCACACTGGACTCGCATTCGGGAGGACGACGGTTCAATACCGTCTCCAGCCATCCTGATTTAGGTTTTCCGTGATTTCCCTAAATCGTTTCAGGCAAATGCCGGGATGGTTCCTTTGAAAGGGCACGGCCGATTTCCTTCCCAATCCTTCCCTAACCCGAGCTTGCGCTCCGTCTCTAATGACCTCGTTGTCGACGGGACGTTAAACACTAACCACCACCACCACCACCACCTTGTGAGGCCAGTTGAGCTACTTGACTGAGAAGTAGCGACACCTGTCGCGAAATCTGACAACAGCTGGGAGAGAGGTGTGCTGATCACACGCCCCTATCTGCATTCTGCACATCCTGTCAGGCCTAAGGGCTGAGGACGACATGGCAACCGGTCGGTACCGTTGGGCCCTTAAGGAGTGTTCGGAGTGATTGTTTGTTTGCATTTTAATGTAACGTGATAATCCCATTTCTCATTAGTGTTACCTCTAAATGCTTATACAAAGGAACGTGCTCAAGATATTCAGTACTAATGTCGTAAACAGATAATATCGGGTTCTGTTTTACACGTGATTAATGACTATCGTAAGCTCTATAGCCGCTGCATTGCATGACATCTGATATATGCACAAATTTATAGCAAGCTTTATTTTACTGCTCAATATTTGTCACATACCAAGTGATGTTTGCAGTTCGCTAGAGATTTATAGGCAGGGACTGTAAAAAAATTTTGGAATTAGAGCTTCCAAACCCAACAGGGTCAATTACGGAACGGTACTTGACCATAATCTCTTTCAGTTGCCAGGAAAAGTCCTGCTCAGAATTTGTCGGTAACTATAGTTTCACAGATGCTGGAAAGTTGATGATGTAGCAGGTCGTGGATTTCGACTGCAGTTTTGGTTATCAGATGTAGCGCCGACGGGTTTCCTCTTCTGGCATCAGGCGAGGATCTTTGTCGTCAAGACATCAGTTGAAACTCGCACAGTGCTGCCTACTGAAGTTGTACACCTGTCTCCTTGGATTGATAAGAGCGCACGACAGTCCGTGGTACGTCGCACTAGAACTGCAGTGATAATAACAATTTGAACAGTCCTTGGAAATATACAGAGTGTAATTATTAAGTTGATGCACCAGAATAACTCGAAAAATAAGCTTCACACGAAAAAAATGTGTAGAATCCAAAGTTGATTATTTTCGAGGGGACATCTGGTGGTCCTAAAATTAGCCCGCCACCCCAGCCCCCTGCGCAACTTTAAAATTTCAAATAGGAACCCCCATTTTTGTTGCCGACTCAGATTCTACATAAGAAAACTACGTACATTCTGCCTTAAGCATTTGTTTTGATTCTTGGTAGTTGGAGATGTAACTCAAGAAAATCCATATTCTCATTTTTTTGTGGAAAATGGTTATGGATAAACAAGAAATACTTACTGACTTCGTAAATTTTGAAACAAAACTGTTCCGAATCTGCGGAAAAAATTAATATTTGGGTCAACATCTGCAAAAGTCTAATTTCTCTCTCTCAAACCCCACCTTATGGGGAAAGAAGGAGAGTTTTAGTTTTAGCGAATCAAAATTTACGAAGTGCCAATTCAAAAGGCTCTGAGCACTGTGGGACTTAACATCGGAGGTCATCAGTCCCCTAGAACTTAGGACTACTTAAACTAACTAACGTAAGGACATCACACACATCCATGCCCGACGCAGAATTCGAACCTGCGACCGTAGTGGTCGCGTGGTTGCAGACTGAAGCACCTACAACAGCTCGGCCACAGCGGCCGGCTTTTATGAAGTAAATATTTTTTATTTACCCGTAACCATTTTCCACGCAAAAATGAGAACATGGATTTTCTTGAATTACAGCGCCAACTACCAAGAAACAAAACAAAGATTTAAAACTAAATGTACGTAGTTTTTAATGTAGAATCTGATTCTCCAATAAATAATGGGGGTTCCCATTTCAAATTTTAAAGTTGCGCAGGGGGCTGGGGTGGCGAGCTAATTTTAGCAACAGCAGATGTCCCCCTCGAAAATAATCAACTTTGGATTCTACACATTTTTTGTGTGAAGGTTATTTTTCGAGTTATACTGGTTTGTCAATTTAAAATTTACACCCTGTATATTTCGTTGTTTGTGTGTACTTTACCGATCGGTAACAATGCTCATGGCTTACTCTTTGTTATCTAAGTTTCCGTTATTCGTTGCTAGAGGCATGTTTTGTATCATATTGCTACTGGAATTACGACCGTATGGTCAAGAAGCCACCGATTATTTAACGATGTTGTCAACAGTTATTATTATGTGCCAATATAACTTTTTCTTTATAAAACAGTCACCTTCTGTAATTCAAGTGTGTACACTAATGTGCAGAAATTTTCAGCGCAATGCAATTACAACAGTATTTCGCATAATAAAGCAAACGAATCATTGTGTAAGAGGCCACAGGAGGCCAAGGGTTCAATGTACGAAAACACTCAGCAAACGACCCTAAATAAAATTTGTAAATTAGCTGCGAAGTTTTGACTTCTCCTCTTACGTTGTCAGAAAAAAAACGCTCTTTAACACTATAGCGAATAATGTGTACCAGCAACGATATAATCAAATTATGTGCAGCGTTAGTTAATTAAATATGGCATATGGCGATCTATCTTTCATGGCGTGTGCTACAAATATGCAACGCACAGATCAACAGCAGATATGCGACAAACTTTTGGTAACTGCTGTTATCACTGAAATCTAATAGTTAAAATTATAGTAATACAACATGATCATTTTTTCAGAAGGTTTGAAACATGAACACTGAGGATGTTCTGAAAAAAAGTTGCACTTTCGTCAGTTCCTTGCAAAACGTTGTTTAAACAGGCTATGATTAAAACGATTACCATTCTTGTGCTAGGAGACGATGTTTGCTCTTCACATACGACCATTCGAAATGTTACATCTTGACCCAAAACACGGTTACGACATAAGCAATTCTGCGAAGGATACTCTAAGAGAACTGAATTACTTCGACAAACGAAGAAGCCGTGTCTTCTGACAGCTCTATTGACCACATCTCGTCAAGTAATCATAGGATATCGTATTTCCGCTTCGATCGATTTCATTGTAGTTCAAGTACTTTCATGCGTTACCAGTCTGTGTGTGTCCGTGATGCTAGAGCTGAGGAATCGTCTTATACATCACAGATTCCTCAACGTCATCCTCTTCGTCTCTTGAGCTTACAATAAATTATCTTACAGTAACACAACTAATTTACTTTTGTCCATTGTTGTTCACAGAATTTTAGAGAATTTACATATACCTTCACTTGGAGAAAGCCGGCCGGGGTTGCCGAGTGGTTCTAGGCGCTACAGTCGTGAATCGTGCGACCGCTACGGTCGCAGGTTTTGAATCCTGCCTCGGGCATGGATGTGTGTGATGTCCTTAGGTTACTTAGGTTTAAGTAGTTCTAAGTTCTAGGGGACTGATGACCTTAGAAGTTAAGTCCCATAGTGCTCAGAGCCATTTGAACCATTTTACTTGGAGAAAAATGAAATTTTTTGTACACAATTACTTATTTTATCCGCTGAGTCACATTTTCATTTGTTATTGTCATTCAGACGATGCGAGCTGGCTGAATATGAATCATTCTAAAGTGATATGTGGAATTTCTTCTCAAAGTTCGCGCTGCTGTCAACAGTGAGAGATCGCATTTCTGATGTAAACGCTATCCATTGTAGTATTGCATTACAATCGTAGTTAGAAGTTCAGTATGTGAAAAGCTTGCATCAGTGACGATATATCTGCGTGACATATAAATGTGTGGAGGGAAATTACCTCGACCTCTTTATTTCTGAAGAGTCCAAACATACAGCAACTCGTTTAAACAATCAGTGGTCAGATGATATGCGTTTCTTTCAAATACGGCCATTAAATATTTATTCAGTATTTGTTGTAGGTATGAATTTGGGTAAAATTGGCCAGTGAAATAACTGATGTAAAAATTTACATGTTGTTTAAATCGTAGTATCGCTGTGATCAATGGATATGATTGATATAATTAGGAACGAAAGTAGTTACATTATTGAATAGCCGCTCTGACATCCATCTTCGATCTGTAGCAACTTTTCGACTACATTTGAGTCGTTTGGCAGTACTGGCGGTAATGTAAAAGCCACATATGTTCAGTTTCCACCAAACTATTTTACGACGCAGCTAAAACCACGTACAGGATTTTATTTGGTGTCTTTAGCATCATTCTCAGCTAAATTCTTTTATATGGTCAAAAGAAACGTGTTTCCCGAGATCGTCAACAATATCAAGCTATTCCGTGAAAACACAAAAAAATTGCTTGTATTCGGGCCTCTGCGTAAGAAACAATCAACATAACCTTCATGAGCGTCAACGCCTTCGGTATTAGATACGCATAAAATATACAAAATATGGCCGTATCCACATACGTACGTGTAGTGTTACTAGAGGTTTAAGACGGAGTTCACTCTCCCAACGATATCTCGGTTGGGAACGAGCGCTGCTGGTGACAGTAAGCAGTAGGGAATTGAAAATGAAGTCAAAAGAAAAACTGCTGAGTAGTAATCTGTTACTCCTATGTATTTATACGAAATGTTCATAGGTTTAGCTCTGTAGCTACTGAATGAAACACACCTATCTACTAGCATGTAACAAGGCGGCACGTCCTTCCATTGGACTCATTGTCACACAGCAGACATTGAAGCCAATCTCATCCACGAGCACACAACCATCACCCACGTTTCAATGATATTGAACGGAGGCGAGGATATCTCTCCCGATGGCGTCCCAGATGTGTCCAATAACACTCAGGTCAGGACTGCTATGAGGCTGCATTAGTATGCTCATGTCCGAGGAGTGTTGTTAAAACCATTTGAACACTGTTGCCGAAGATTGAGTAGCTGAATGGTATTGTATTATGTTGGTGCATAAGTTCGTAGGTTTTTCCACAGGTTTAATTAACATAACAGATGCAGACAAGAGTCACTTTAGTCATCAATAAAATATTCTCCTTCACTATTTACAACAGTCTGCCACCTCTGTGGCAACTTTTCAATTCCGCGACTGTAGAAATCACGTGGTTTTAAGGCGAAGAACTCGTCAAGCCATGCTCGGAGCGAATTTTCATCCGAATAGGAAGTTCCTTGAAGACTGTTTTTTTTTTTTTTTGGGGGGGGGGCGTTATCTTGGAGTAGCGTCACTTCATTCAGTCTTCATGGTCGTCGTTCTTGGATGCATAGTTGTTGACAATAAATGTCGTCAGCAGTGGTGATTACACCTCAGGGAATGTCAGCAGTGATGGGTACACCTCAGGGAAGGAATTCGTTGTACACCACACCGTCGCTGTGCCACCAGATGCATAACTTTATCTTTTGTGGATGAGTGTAGGTCTTTATGCGGGGAGTTGCTGCTTTATTTGGACTCAACCATTCCTTTCCTTATGTTAGCGTAAAGACACCATTTCTCGCCACCAGTACCGGATAGGAATGGTAAGTGTTGTTCACAAGCCAATTTGTGACGAGAGAGCAGAGATGCACATACGAGGTGTGGCTAGAAAAAAACCGGACTAGTACTGGTGAAACAATAAAACGAATGCAATAAGGCTGAAAGTCGCGTGGCCTGTCACGTGACTCTCGCTCCGCCTACTGCTCGAGTTTCATCTTCCTCCTGCACTCAGTCTGCCCGTGGCGTCTGTTTTAAGTAGTTGACGTTTTGTCTGTGCGTCGGAAAATGTTGAATGTACAGAAAGAACAGCGTGTTAACATCAAATTTTGTTTCAAACTAGGAAAATCTGCAAGTGAAACGTTTGTGATGTTACAACAAGTGTACGGCGATGATTGTTTATCGCGAACACAAGTGTTTGAGTGGTTTAAACGATTTAAAGATGGCCGCGAAGACACCAGTGATGACACTCGCACTGGCAGACCATTGTCAGCAAAAACTGATGCAAACATTGAAAAAATCGGTAAACTTGTTCGACAAGATCGCCGTTTAACAATCAGAGCAGTGTCTGAGTTAACAGGAGTTGACAAGGAAAGTGTTAGGCAGATTCTTCATGAAAGTTTCAACATGAACAAAGTGTGTTCAAAAATGGTTCCAAAGTGTCTCACAATTGAACAGAAGGAACGCCGAAGAATGATTTGTTCTGACATCCTGGAAAACATTGAAAGTGATCCCACCTTCTTACAAAATGTTATTACTTGCGATGAATCGTGGTTTTTTACTTACGATCCCGAAACTAAACGCCAATCGATGCATTGGAAAACTCCTGGTTATCCACGACAAAAAAAAGCACGAATGTCAAAATCGAAATTCAAGGCAATGATGATTGTTTTTTTTTTTTGACATCAAAGGGATTGTGCACATTGATTGGGTACCAGAGGGACAAACAGTGAATCAGCATTACTACATTAGCATCCTGGCTACCCTACGTGAGCGAGTACGGAGAAAACGGAACGATTTGTGGATAAAAAAGTCATGGATCCTTCACCAAGACAATGCCCCAGCTCACAGTGCGTTGTCAGTGAAGACGTTTTTGGCAAAACACAACATTCCCATCTTAGATCATCCACCCTACTCACCTGATTTGGCCCCCTGTGACTTTTTTCTTTTCCCTAAAGTCAAGTCAGCTTTGAAAGGAACTAGATTTGAGACTGTTGAAGCAGTAAAAGAAAAAGCGACGGAAGTAATGTATGGACTTACCGAAAATGATCTGCAGCATTGCTATGAACAGTGGAAAATTCGTATGGAGCGGTGTAGAGACCGAGGAGGAGAGTACATTGAAGGAGATAACATGAAATTGTAAATAATTGTAAATAAATGTTTTTTCCAGCATCAGTCCGTTTTTTTTCTAGCCGCACCTCGTATGGCCACCCACTGATTTTTGGAATTTTGGCTTAGAACATGTGATACTCATACACCCAATTTTCGAAACTTCCCCATTGCGTGCAAATGACACACGATGGTGGAATGATCACAGTTCATCACGTTTGCCAGTTCTCGAGTACCTGACTTGGATCATTGCGGATTAATGCTTTTAAACGATTTTCATCAAACCCAGAAGGTTGTGCAGAACGTGGAGAGTTACTAATGTCAGAACGATTCTTTTCAGAACAAAAACTCTGTTCTCGTGCCGTTCTGTGTCCAATAACTTTATTCCCAAACACGCTGCAAATGTCTCTGACTGCCTCCGCTGTTGTCAGCCCTCTATTGATCTCAAACAGATGAATATATCGGAAAAGTTTGGATTTCTCCACCTGGTGTCCACAGCTCCACTCATTACATCGAAATGAGAAAATGGCTATATGTAAACTCAAATAGCCACAGTGAATTACAAATAAAAAATGGCAATCGATAAATAAATGCATAGCAAGTGGAATACCAACACGCAAAACAACGTGATAGTTGAAATAACAGATGAACGTGATATGACAGTAGGTTTCATTATCATTCGTCGGCGAGAAACGACAACAGCCTTATTTTATCGCATTTTAACACCCTCATAAGAGAAATACAGGTGGTGAACAAAAATATGGGACCAACGAGAGAATTTCATGCTTAAACATAAATGTAGATACTAGTCATTTCTGTAGGTTGTAGTGTTGCGTTTCAACACGGATGACACCTGTGCCATGTCCTCAATACGTTGCAAGTGTTAGTCGTGGTCAGAGCGTTGTCCTCTGTAACTGTGGTCCCGTTATGTCGGAGCTGCGTGAATTCGAACGTGGGCAAATTGTTGCTGCTTCTATGATTGGTGCTTCCTTAACCAAGGGAGCCGAAGCGTTTAGTGTTCCATACAGAAGATTTATATAGGGAAAGCTGATATACGTCATCTGCTAAGTCACAACGTGGACGAAAGTGTGTACTGAGTGATCGTGATAGGTGGACATTGAAGTGAATTTTGACGACGAATGAGAGGACGACAACTACAAAAGTATTTACATAATTTAATTTTGCATTTTACAACAACACAAAGGAGTTCTATAAGCAGGAAAGTGTAGGGTGGACTGGAATTCCAAAACCACACACCAGTTAATCAAATACCCGTAACAAGAAAGCGTGGTACTGAAGCCGTAAAATATATACAGCAATGGAGGCAACTTATTTGGTTGAATGTGTCTTGTTTCACATTGTTTCCAACTTCTGGCCGAGTTTACCTCCCAAGAGTGCCACATGGCGGGGCTGGATGATGATCTGGACCGCCACGTCAGTGTATTTCATGGACACCATGGCTACTCTGCAAGGTCGCAGTACTGCCAAATCTTAAGTAACCGTTTTAGCGGATCAGATCCATCCCATGATATTATGTTTGTTCACCAATGGTGATGCTGTGTTCCACAATGTGGGAGCCCTATTCACACAGTTCCCATCGATTAGGATTCGTCTCGTGAGCACGAGGATGAATTGTCGCGCCTGCCCTGGTTACCGGTCACCAGATCTCAATCTTGTTGAGCCGTTGTGGTCTATATTGGAGAGAAGTCTACAACTGGACTTGCAACTATTCTGCAAGAATAGTGGTATAAGATTCAGTTGAATATCACACAGGGCCTGTATTTATCCATCCCAAGATGACTGGAAGGTGTTTTTATTGTCAACAGCTTTTTACACCGTATTAAGCAAGGTAATGTATTGTGTTTTTGGTGTATTCATAGTTTTGTTCACCACCTGTATTCCACCAGATGCATGAACAGAGCCTTATTGGCAAATGAAATGCTAGCCTCATTATTTACAATTTATTTATTCTCTGTCATCAGCAAGTAGCAAAGCTGGCTCGGGACCGTTGGCTGCTGACCGATTGATACTGTCCAGCGCTGACCTAGCGAATGATATGCTGGACTGTGATGCGCCCATTCCTCTGTTAGTATCAGCGCAGTCGACAGTGATCCCAGCCATCAACACTTCGTTGCCCGCGGCATTTGACTCCGTCCACGTTCGTTTTACTAGAATCACGAATTATCATGGTAACCCCTTAATACGGCGGCATATGAAAATCTCAGTGCCGCACCAACTCTGAGATGGAGAGTTTCATTAGGCACGGATCCAACGTTTTTTTCTGTCTTCCCCATCTCCCCTCCCACTCCAAATATAACGTACCGTCACATCCACATTAAATATGCCAAAGATGCTTAGGACTTCAATAATAACGAAAAGAATATATACATAATGTTTCAAAATTATAATGATAATTAATTTCTGTCAGTTATTAGTAGTATACTTTTTAATTTTTCTTTATTCTTTGGAGGGAGACATGATCAGCATGATCCCCTGTCCATAGGATGGTGCAGGGCCAGTCCTCGTCAACTTCAGCCCTTGCGGGAAAGTGGAGAGCGAAATCAACACGTCGTCGTGCGTCCTGTGGTGCAAGCTGTTGTACGATATAGATCTTGTACGGATACCATTTGAGAATAGTTCGAGCCACTTTCCTTAAGACGTCGACACACGGACCGTGCTGTCGAACGTCAACGTTGAGCATGCTGAGTTCAACGTGCTGCTGAACGTTCAGGAACGATTTGACTTGTGCACAAGGTACGTGGGCCCCAACGTGGTATACGCGATCGAAACGCACTCCAACAGCAGTTACGGGATGTTTCTAGTTCGTAAATCACATCGTTTACTAAACGGGCGAGCGTAAAATTCCCACGTTAGCTCTATTAAAACGCACATTTCCCCTATTGTACATATGCTAGTCACGTTGTTCTATATGTAATACGCACAAATAAAAACTTCAGTATCCATGTACATGTTTTAAGACGAAAAGGAAAGTACTATGTCCAATCAGGAAGGATACAGGCTTATAAAAGTTCCATTACAAACAGTGCGATACACATTTTCAATAGCTTTCCGCATAAGATAAGCATTATTTCATCATGCCCACATTTTAGTAAAACCCCAAGATCATTCTTACTTGATCACTGTCCCTACCCAGTAGTAGAATCTTTGCATCATGTGAATTACGAAACGTAAAAGAAAAAGGAGGAAAATATCTTTAAACAAGTAGCGCAATGTTTCCTGTAGATTAAGCCAATAGAACAAATTCACTCCTCAAAAAATGTGAACTTATATTTACATCAAATACTATAGTATATACTTATATTAAACTGATAATAAAGCATCAGAACCTATTAAAAACGCGAATGTTAGAAAAAAATTTAAACATGGCGAGACGCGAACCACAGAACTATCACACATCATGAAGCAAATACGTGTCGCTACTCACTGACCCCTTTTTTTTCTTTCTTTTTTCGTTCGATATTGTTCGATGCGGATGTCCCATGACACCTCTTCAAGTTCAGTGTTGAGCCGTAGGCTCGGTTATTTATTACAGAGGGCAGGTAACTCTGACCAAACACGCTGAGTTACCGTGCCGACTATGTTAAACCAATAACATGTCTTCGGTAGTCAATCCTAGCATTTTGCCACTTGCTGAAAGCTTTAATCGTAGCTATGTTACTAAATGAAATTTAATTATAACAAATTGTACCAAGAACAATGCGTTTTTGGTGAATCCTCAGTGTGTCGATGCCTCTCATAATACGCAAGTTACAATAATTATTTTGCCACGATTATGACGTTTCTCATTATTTTATTGCAACGAATAACACAGTTAACAACGGGTTTGCGAGTTATTCTCAATTTGCTGGTGCTCAGAAACGGCATGTATAGGTTTGAAATTAATGCCAATATGGCGGCTCACAACTCTGTGCTAAAAGGAGATGGCGTACATGTGACGTAGTTTGCATTGTGCCATCTGATTGTTCAACGGTCAGACGCACGCTCAGAATATCTGATATGCTAGATATTGCTCTGCACGTTCGGAAAGGCTCCCGAACGTGCTGTTCCACTCCATGACGTCAGAAAATCGCCACGCTCAACGCTGGTGGCCATAGTTGGAACTGAACGGTGGCACTGTGACGCATAGAAATCATGCACCCCATACTCTGGAAATTAATACTATCAAGTTTGGTACTCGTACTGTAATTAGTTTCCGTGTTACAGCGTGTTAAATAGGGAAAGCTTGGTTGTAACCACCTGGTAGTTGTGGTATCTCTCAACTGCTTGAAGTATTACTCTGCCTCACGGCCTGTGAAGCAGTAGCTTATTTAATTCTTGGGATCAGAACTGTAACACCTTCTGCGACTTCTAATGTTTTGATAGTCTGGTCTGAAATGTATTTTTAATCCATGAAATGCATTTTAGACAATGTTAATGCTTCTGTGTACGAGAGCGCGCTGAAGAGTAATGCCTCCGAATCTTTTATTCTCTTCTCAATATCGGTTGAGGTATTGCATTTATGCGTATTACTCGGTCAACTTTCTCGCTTTGCTGACGAAAATTATAATCCACTGCCAATACCGGGCTCGCTATTGTAGCCTGCAACGTACCAATTATATGATTGCGTGGTGTCTGTTCTTTCGGACATATCCGAAAGAACAGACACCACGCATTCATATAATTATTTCACCTCGATGGGCAATGAATCGACCACCTTCAGTGCGGATGCACAACTACGTTCGACCTCCGTGGTGGGAATCTCAAAGCAGGGAGCTTGGAGGACGTGGCCGGGGATTGCTGATAGGTAGCCCTCAGAGGGAGTGTGGGTAGGCCAAGAAGTGTGACGAGATAGTCCGTGTATTCGCGTTAAACACAGTGTCCAAATGGTGCCGCGGTTAACGCAACTGCCTAGTAGGCAGGAGATCCCGTGTTCGTCACACATTTTCACTCGTCGCCGCTGATTCCGTACAAAATCCCGAGGCTGCTGACATCAATAGTTCCTATCCTTTCCTCTCACACCCATCCCTCCTCCTTCAATTTACATAACGTAACTATGTGGGTGAGTGAGAGACTCTCAGACAACTGAAAGCATGAATTCGAAGAGTTCGTTCACACATGGAGTATCCTCTCCTTCAGCATGACAAAGCTAGATCACACACGAGCACTATGATATTTACACCAGTCCGACACTTTGAGTTCACTGTCAGCGATAATCCTCTATATAGTCCCGACTTGGCCGCACCTGATATTCAACTGTTTCCAGAACTGAATAATACCTTCGAGGACTTCACTCTGATAGTGATGTGGTGGAAGCAGAGGTGAGGTTGTGGCTTCATCAGCAAAGTCAAATATTGAACAGTGACGATATCAACGAACTGGTCATACATTGGGAGAAACGTATCGTCACCAGGGTGACTAGTTGAGAATTAAATAAAGTGGACATGAGTCCGGAGGGGGGGGGGGGGAGGGGGGAATAGGGGTACCCAAAAAGAAAAAAAAAATGGAGTAACATTGCCGCGGTTGGAGCACGCACTTCTGCCGCTAGTGCAGTGGTATCTGTGTTGTCGACCTGACTTGTTCTGTTAATGAGCAGTGACTGTTTTTGCTGGCGCTGCTTTGTTCTTGTTTCGTTTTTTTATGATGGCAAGTTTAAGTGAACAATGTTCAGCTATGAAATTTTGTTTTCTACTTGGTAAAAATGCTGTTGAAACTGTTTTAATGGTAAACACAGCTTAGCAAGATGATGCTATAGGAAAAACTCAATTGTACGAGTTGTTTTCTCTATTCAAAAATCAATCGTGATGAGAAGCCTCGTTCTGGATGTCCATCAACTGCCCGAGTCAAGGAATATATTGAAAAAATTCGAGAGCTTGTGCTCACAGACCGTCGACCGACAACTGATCAACTGTCAGAGATTAGTGGGTTATTCTGGAGCTGGAATTTTAACCGAAGATTTAAGAATGTGCCAGCTAATTCATCACATCATATTTGTAAATGAGTACTTTGAGTAATTTTAGATGCTACAACACGAAAGTCACAATTTTCTGCTTTGCATTTTCCTGATTCTGATAAATAATTTTAGAGATATTATTCTAGAAAATAGGATCATAGTCTCATGCAAAGAATGTATGAAAATAAAACGCTTCGTGCACAATTTAAAAGTGGCGTTCAGTGTATTTGCTTCCTACTGCGGTTAATGACCCCAGACTACAGAAGGCAATGAATGTGCAAGATTCAATGTAGAGTAAAAATCGTCTACTTCAAATACGTTAGCTACCATTAAATAACTTACGTGAGAAAAATGTGATAATTTTGTAACTCAAGAAAGGAGCTCCGAAACCTCTCCCCAACCACTCCAACAGAAAAACCAAGTCCTCTAAACATTTGATGGACTGGACATGTTTCTTGCAGAATACGTCCGAAGAAAATTTTTTCTCCAGCAAGCTGAAACACAGCTCTGGAATGCAGTACATGTCCGGATTGGCGGGGTTTTCATTGTTCCAGCCTCTGCAGAGCCCCACAAAGAGGAGCAAGAAACTGACGACAGGCACGGGAAAGCGGCATTCCGAGTCATGTGAGGACCGCTCCGTTTCTCCCCTTTTGGGTCGGTGCGTTGATAATCGTGCCACCCAGCTGGACAAGTACACTATTGGTTCCCTTTAGGGTTTCCGTGTTGTCGATCTTCCAATTATGCACTGCTGCTGTCCTAAGCTCTGAAACTAACTATACAGAATCCTTCACGTGTTGGTTTACTTTTCTTGTCTTTTCCACAACAGTTGACGATATCTGCCAGATATTTTCCTCGTGTTATTAGATACGTTTCCTTTCCACTTTTTACGTGTGAAAGATTCCCGGTAAGATGAACTCTGCTTCACCCGTTTTCACACGCCCCCTTACTTATGCGCCTCCTTCCGTAATACCGCTGATGCCTGCCAATGCTGTGTCCTTCCAGTTTAAGGTAGCATCTTAGGATTCTGATAGTGAGAGAAGATTTCGTTGCCAGAGTTTGGCAGGCGATGCGAGAGAAGATGGTAGCGTAAAGTTCATCATTACCAGACTGTACCCAGTGCTGATTTTCAAAATCTCTTCGCATTGTCGCAGAGAGGGCATGTGATCATTTGACGGTGTTCTTTATTTGTCTTATTTAACAACGAATTTCATGATGTACCAGTAGCCTAAGGGTCGTAATTCTCTTACAGCTAACGATTCATTTATAAGTCATAATTCTTTAATAATCTATAATTCGTTTTTTAAATTATACTTACACATTAAATCAAAGTTTTAATCGTTTGCAGTTTAACATTGCTATCTATTGCAAGTAACTATCCTTCACTCGTCTAGCCAAGTGTAGTTCATCCCTTTGGGAATTCAGCTCTCGCATTTGCACCACAGATTCACAGAACCGAAAAAAAGAAAAAAAATGAAAGACGGCAGTAGAGTTTAAAATATAGTAGACAACTAGGTCATAAGAGAAGATACACAAACTCGATTTGAGCATAAATGAGGAAGAAAATCGGTTGTCTCCTATTATAAGGAATAACTGCGGTGTTAGTATGAAACTGTTTAGGTAAATCAAGGAAAACCGAAATTTGGATGACCAGACACGGATATGAAACACGCTCCCTTCAAACGCGATTCCAGTGCCTCATATATTGTTCAACTCGTTCAGTCTGTTTGCATACGGCTGTTTACTATGTAATTTCGAAAAGTTTTTCTTTCAGAATTTTATTCTCAATTTATTTTCACCTCCGTTATTCTTTAAACGAGTTTATTGGTTGGTTGGTTTTGGGGAAGGAGACCAGACAGCGTGGTCATCGGTCTCATCAGATTAGGGAAGGATTGGGAAGGAAGTCGGCCGTGCCCTTTCAGAGGAACCATCCCGGCATTTGCCTGGAGTGATTTAGGGAAATCACGGAAAACCTAAATCAGGATGGCCGGACGCGGGATTGAACCGTCGTCCTCCCGAATGCGAGTCCAGTGAAACGAGTTTATGCTTTGAAATAATAACTTTTACCTCAGTACGAGCTGGAAGATAGGTTTGGCCACTAAGGCATTAATTTTATTTGTCGGAGAAAATAAAATAATGTTTATATGAGAAATAGTTCTTCCATATATGGTTTCAATGCTCAATTATGCGCTCTACTAAAATTTTTGTGTAGAATGTCATCTCTAATTTCAGTACTATTAAGTAGCCTTGTATGCTCTGTATTCCACGAGTCAAGGAGCTTTTTCTTCGGCAGTGCTTCTATTTGAAAGACAAGAGTAAAGCCAAAAAACAATCATCGAAATGTTTCACTGAATAAAAATGCTTCAAAACTCAATACTTCCAGCAAACCAAAAATGCGATGGCTTCCAGTAAATGAAACTAAGTGCATCGTACATGCAAAATCTGACACAGCACTGCACAACGCACAGTATAAACTCTACTGCAAAGAATCAGATTTTTCTGAGTAATAATTTCGTTGAATTATCAGCACCCTGGTATTACTGGATGCATGTAGTATTCTGTGTGAATAGGTTTAAACTGCAGCAGTATCTTCGTAGCAACACTATCGTGGCAAAGTTCTTTGTTTGATGCTACCACCCATACTACATAATTTTTACTTTCGGAGAAATTAAAGCCGTCTCTAAGTGATTCACGTTTACTTACTCAAACAATTATCTCAGTGTTATCACACTGTTGTCAACATACTCCAATCATTATTGATGTTTGTGACTTCTCCACAAAAAATTCAATAAATGCAGTACTCTTACTGCTTCCTGACTCATAAGTTTTAAAGTATTCATTAATAATTTTTGGCGTGAACGCCAGTTCAAAATGCACTAAAAGGGCAAAGCTATGCTTCTAATCAATAGGTAATGCGATAATTACCACTCACATATCAATCAATAGCTCATATGCAAAATTTCCTTAGCTAAAATAGTTCACCATCCTATGTCGGTCGCAAAGGTTTAACTTGGATTGTATTAGAAATAACAAGCGTTGGGCTACCACTACAGACACATAAAGGACAGTTTTACTGGCCTTTGGCCACTCTGAGTTGTAGATGCTTTTAAGCACACAATACTCAGTGCGTAACAGTATTAATCCAGACATACAACGCTTGTTAATTGTAATCTAAATTCTCTACAATCACTATATGAAAAATGGAAAAGCAGATGCAAATACCTTAAAAAATACTACCTTCAGTCTGCACTGAACACCATAGGCCTTTAATAACTATGATCCTATATCTACGACTAGGGTCTGGTGAAGATGTGTAAGTATAGTTTTTAAAGGCCTGTGGTTTTTCATGGGGACTTCAGGATGAGGACGGCATTTTTAAGCTACTTGTATCTGCACCAGTTTGGCGAAATTCCACACATGCTAAACACGTGGATACGGCATTGAATGAGAGTGGACGCCTTGTGTCTGGCTACCTACGACCAACTACCTTCACAAAAATTTATCAAATTCTGTGTTCAGCACCACCTGATATCCGCAGAAGAACAGTCCCGGAAATGGGGCAAAGTAAGCAGGGAATCGAATCCACGCACCCGCTGTTTGGATATGAACCACAAAAACCTACATCGAAGTCAAGGAATAGCTTCGTGTGAACAACATCAGCAATTCCACAAGTACATAGAACTCTCTAACCAGACCAACGGTGAAACTCATTAACCGAAAAGGTTGCCGGGAACATCAAAGAGAAACCTGCTGCGAGCGTTCATCCCTCGTATGACACGGAAGACACTAAACAGATTTAGGACAGGAGGGCAGTTCAAAATGGTTCAAATGGCTCTGAGCACTATGGGACTCAACTGCTGAGGTCATAAGTCCCCTAGAACTTAGAACTACTTAAACCTAACTAACCTAAGGACAACACACACACATCCATGCCCGAGGCAGGATTCGAACCTGCGACCGTAGCGGTCGCGTGGTTCCAGACTGTAGCGCCAGAACCGCTCGACCACCAGCGGCCGGCCAGGAGTGCAGTGATGCAAGGCGAACCTCAGGAAGTGGGGCTTCATGACTGATGATTATTCTTGTGTGTATGGTGACCTGAAAAACCCCACATCATCTCCTGGTCTGCAGAAAACTACTAGATCCTTCAAACTAAGAAAATATATGTGTGATAGGGCAGCCAAGACAGCGGAACTCTGGAGCTTGCGATCCATCTAACAGAAAATCACTGATTCATGTCAGAATTTTTGTGTTATATTTACCACTTTCCCCTAACACCTGGAAAGATAAAATACGCAAACCAAAAAAAATTTGGCATCACCCCGGTTCCCAGAACTCCTGAAGATAAACGTTAACTTTGGAATTTGTATCACAGACACAGTCCCTTTGACTCTTCAGAGATGTCAGTAAATCCGCCCATAGATGTAAATAACCATGCATGAGCAGCGCCTATTAGACGGAGGGAGTCCGACAGCCGATCAGTTCCAATCAGTCCACGAGGAAGGAGGTACACGGCTCTTGTCTGTAGTTCAACCATGCCTAGACAGTCAATACCGCATTGTTACCTTGTGCCAGGAAGGGCTCTCTACAAAGGAAGTGTCCAGGCGTCTCGGAGTGAACCAAAGCGATGTTGTTCGGATATGGTGGAGATACAGAGAGACAGGAACTGTCGATTACACGCCTCGCTCAGGCCGCCCAAGGCTACTACTGCAGCGGATGACGGCTTCCTACAGATTATGGCTCGGAGGAACCTTGACAGCAACGACACCATGTTGAATAATGCTTTTCGTGCAGCCGCAGGACGTCGTATTAAGACTTAAACTGTTTGCAATAGGCTGCATAATGCGCAACTTCACTCCCGACGTCCATGGCGAGGTCCATCTTTGCAACCACGGCATCATGCAGAGCGGTACAGATGGGCGCAACAACATACCAAATGGACCGCTCAGGATTGGCATCACGGTCTCTTCACCGATGCCTGTTATTGTTTTCAGTTTGAAGTTATCATAAATTGCGTGTCCGTTAACCCTTTCAGGGGCAAAATAAAAAAAAATTAATTTTTCCTTGTTTTTATTGTATTAATTTTCGTACAGTGAGACAGAAAAATGTAAAAATTAAATGAAATATACATAAACTGAAAACATACAGGGTAGTTTCAAATGGAACCACCACAACATTCACGGAAATAAATGCATTATTTTGGTTATTATTACAGTACATATAGTATTAATGGAAGTAGAACAGCATTCTGCATTTAATACATGCATAAAAATTACCTAATACAGAAGAATACAGTCACAATTTGAGAACAAAGACGTTCGCTCACAGTGTACAAAAATGGCTATCCAACTCGCCTCACTACTTGCTAATATTTACAGATTTGGAAGCGGTTCCAGTGACAGCCGCTAGAGGGCAGCACCAACTAGGCTGCTGAATGGTGTCCCAAATGTAGCCACTGCCCTTTTGCCACAAAATGAGAAAATTGTAGGTGGTTTCAAACGGAACCACTTCCCCTGAAAGGGTTATCTCACGATCAGTCTTTGCTACGATATCTGTGCCCACTAATCGATCTGAGTAGTCGCTGCTAATGCTTTGTAAGTGACTTATCCCAACTAAGGACTTTAGCACGAACAGTAGTTCCGCCAAAAAGATATCCAAGAGACCAGACAGACGGCATGGCCTTTAGTTTTGAACGATAACAAACATTCCTAGTCTGTTATGGCTCTGGTGGTGTTCGGTTCTTGTGTGTAATGTGGTATGGTAAGAATTGTGAATGTCCTGAAATATATTGAGGTGGAAACAGAGTTATGTGTAACTGCAGCCTGGCTGTGTACTGTTATAATATTATGAGAATTGGAAAGAGCAGTTGTAATAGTATTTTCATGGGTCAACATTCGTACAGAGATGGTACTATCATCAGGACAAATATCTGTGGGGATTTCTATGTCCACTAAGTTTATTTTTAACCTACAGGCAGCTTTCAACATCCAGATAATGGATTGATTTATTATATATTTACACACATCAAAAAAGGTTTTGCATCACCTAGATTCCGAGAGTTCCGGAACCTGTACAGAAAATTCGAATAGAGATCAACAAAAACATCATTTCCACCCTTTTTATTACTCATGAAAACCACACATTGCATGGTGTACCACCATACAGCGAGACCTTCAGAGGTGGTGGTCCAGATTGCTATACACGCCGGTACCTCTAATACCCAGTAGCACGTCCTCTTGCGTTGATGCATGCCTTTATTCGCCGTGGCATATTATCCACATGTTCATCAAGGCATTGTTGGTACGGATTGTCCAACTACTCAACCACGATTGGACGTTGATCCCTCAGAGTGGTTGGTAGGTCACGTCGTCCATAAACAGCCCTTTTCAATCTATCCCAGGCATGTTCGATAGTGTTCATGTCTGGAGAACATGCTGACCAGTCTAGTCGAGCGATGTCGTTAACCTGAAGGAAGTCATTCACAAGATGTGCGCGATGGGGGAGCGAATTGTCGTCCATGAAGACGAACGCCTCGTCAATATATTGCCGATATGGTTGCACTGTCGGTCGGAGGATGGCATTCACGTATCGTACAGCCTTCCTCCGCTGATACTTTCTAGCAGAGTGCGAATATTTTCTGTAGAGTGATCAACAGAAAACATTCTTCATTGATCGTCTACACTATCCTGATTATCAGCTGCGCGGTCCTCATTCATCGAAACATTACAAAATTAAAACTACCTTTCCTTCATTAGAGAGTTAAAGAGTCTCAAGGACCCATAGTTCTCATAACATAAAAGTAAGATACGTCACTCATGGCTTTATTATTAATTAGCATATACTTAATATTGCAGCATATATGTTCACTAAACGTTGGTGGAAAAGTAGTAACTTTTGTCCCTATTTTATAGAATCAAAGGGTTGAAATGGTTAAACTAGTTTTCTATAACAGACTGGATACTTAAGTCTAATAAGCATAATAAAAGCTGTCATCAGTCTGAAGATTGTTATGAACACCACAGTGCTTGATTAGGTATGCTCCTGTTGGAGGTGATACTCCGTTGCCTTCCTCCGACTTCTGAACTGACTTAGAATCCAATTATAGGGGAACATAAGGTTTAACGAGGTTTCTCAACCATGGTACATATCGGAATTTTTCAAATACTATCTGAAATAAATGTATTTATCCGCACCACTAGGTTAGAATTACACAGAAATGTCTGCATGTAAGTGATTTAAATATTATTTTAACAAATGAAAATTAACATTGATTAAGATATAATCATGATTTCGTCTAAGTGGTTATAAACTGGTGTAAAATTAAGCAAAGACAACATAAATGGATTAATGTGGAAGCTTATTTAAATATAATCTCGCTGTGGCGTCAGTGAACATACACTCACACGTAAGAATTTTTAGATAATGTTCAAAATGCGCTACTTACTTACTCTTAATCTCTACACCCATAACCTCTTGTCGGTTTTTGACCCCATGAAGTAGTTTCTCCACAGAATTCTGTCCTGACATCTTCTTTCGATGTTCCAAGTTTAAGAAGATCGCTACCAAGAGGTCTTTGTTTATTTGAATCTCTGCTCCCTCACTTCTCTAAATCTAGGTCCCTCTTATGTTTTTTAGATGCCACCACTCCATCTCAGTTTCCTTTGCTTGGCTTCTGTCACCACATCTGGTTCAGTATATATCTCCCTGAGATCTCTCGTCCTTCTTCGCCATTCTCCTCCGACACAAATTGGTCCAAATAGCTTTTGCGGAATATCATTGTCAAAAACTTTTATCTCTTTCTCTCTGTATACTCAGGTGTTATCCATATTTATGCCCCTTACAGTAATACAGGAATTCTTAAAGTTATGTATGTATGTCCAAATAGCTTTTGCGGGAATATCATTGCCAAAAACTTTTATCTCTTTCTCTCTGTATACTCAAGTGTTCTCCATATTTATGCCCCTTACAGTAATATAGCAATTATTAAAGTTATGTATGTCCTTATTTTGTTTCATCTCAAAAAAATTGGAAGACAGTAACTGGTTGAGTGAACATGACTCTCTGAATGCCACATCGTTACTATTTAAAACACGAGTGGTTATCAAGATGCAGGTTTTTCTGCACATTTCACTTGTAATTTCTGTCTGTCCTCATTAATTTTGTTTTCTCACCATTAATCTGTAATGTAACTTCTCTTACTTTTTAAATAGTTATTTTGCCAGTATTCTCAAGCCATCTAGATTTTTAGCGAGTAATGCTAAATCAACTGCAACAGCAAGTACATTCATTTTTATTCTCATGCTGATTTCCCCTTCCATATCGCTTGCTGCATTCGGTGCTTCCTCTACTATTATGTAGAACAGGAATAGCGACATTCCCTCTCCATGCCTGACTCCTATTGTATCTACATATGGCTTCACTATGACCTCTATGACTATACACTTATGTGTAAAGAAACTTACGTAATGTACAAAATATTCTACCAACGTATAAATTAAATATACCTGTATAGGGCTTCACTATAGTCTCATTGGAAGTGAGTGAAGCACTTACAGTTTCTAAACATCTTAGTATATTCATAAAACAGAACTAAATATATACTTATGGTCCAAGATAATAGACTGAAATGATGTATAATAAAATAAAATCGTTGTTTACCAATTACAAAGAAACAAACCTCATATGTGGATGTCCTATAATCTTACTAACTTAACAAAGAAGTTACAAACAATTCTGTATTTCTTTGCACGAAGGTGTTAAAGAAACTTAAAAGCATTACTGTTCAATGACTTAAGTATTCTCATAAATATGTATTCAATACAAAAATATTATATACAAAAAAATGCCTTGAAAATGAAGAAAACCTTTATCATCTTCAACTAACTTGTTGAAGTTGTTATCAGTAAAGAAAATGTTCGTCCGCTGGATTTCCTAGTAGGAGAGCTGAAGCCACACTTGTCTTACACTGAACACAATAGTTTTTACAGCATGGTAACACGTGGATGGATCTCTGACAAATGTTCAGTTCTAATTGTTTCTCTGTCTGGCATATCATCAATAACATCACATGCTTAGTGCAGAGGACAAAATAGTACTATGTAGCATAGTATAAGCAATCTTGTTAGAGATGACTATGAACAGACATTGCCAATGCAATCAGCTGTAGTTTTAAACTCTGGATAGTAGGGAAACCAACTCCATAATGGTTCAGCATCTGGGTAGGTTCAAGTATCGGTCAGAATCCCTTCATCTCATCTTATGATGTGCCTTCTTGTTGGTTCTAGTAGTGGCCTCCTCCCACATAAAGTTTTTCATGCAACATATTCGAACAATTGGTTAACAGCACTTGTAAATAAAACATTGCATTCTCGCCTATAGTGAGTTCCTCTAATCATATATAGTGACGAAATTGACTTACTGAGTTGTTGCTTAGCAGTTAAAAACTTTTCTCTGACCTTGTTCATAAAACTCATAGTACACACAACAAAATACATAACACTAGGACATATTCACTTAGTTTGCAGATATTTATACGGTTCAACACAGTCTATCGCAGTTTTAATATGTTTTTGTACTTACTACAGTTTAATTCGTTAAGTGCACTGTTTGTTAATAGCTAGCTCGAAGTTTAACAATATTCTTGCAGAACTGGCAAGATTAACTACTAGTAATCAATGGACCAGTTTAAACCACATTACATTACCTGCACTAACTCACTACATCTAACTACAAACTCAACTGCTACACTCTTACAGCAAAAATGTGATAAACAGCTTATCAATCCTCATTCTGTAAAATTCAGAGCAATGACTCATTCTTTCCTCTTACATTCAGAACCATTACGTCTACACAAAATATACCAAAAGAAAATCAGATCTCATTAACTATGCTTCTACACCTAACAGAAATAAGCGTAACTGGAAAGGAATACAATCTTATCAAGAAATTATTCGTGTCGTTGTCAAATTTATATGCCGAATCAATCTCTCCCTGTAAAGAAAATATCCATGACACATAAACAGTTCAAGAAAAAACATTGTAGAATGTAGGACACAATATAGGAGGAGGAAATTAGTGTTTAACGTCCTGTCGACAACGAGGTCATTAGAGACGGAGCAGAAGCTCGGATTAGGAAGGATGGGGAAGGAAATCAGCAGTGCACTTCCAAATGAATCCTCCCGACATTTCCCTGAAATGATTTAGGGAAATCGCGGAAAACCTAAATCAGGATGGTCGGAGACCGATTAGAATTGTCGCCGTACCAAATGCGAGTCTAGTGTGCTAACCACTGCGCCACCTTGCTCGGTGAAACAACATATACAGTTTTAAAATCTATCACTTCCATGCTGCATCAGTTCTCATGGTTGCACTCACTGTACCTACACATAAGAGACACCTAGTCAAATAGCTACATTATAATTTTTTCCGTCTTTATGATCTAGTAAAGTCACTTATTTGACAGGTCCTTTGTTGCTGAGACAAACTATTAGGTAGAGTTTACAACACGTCAGTGACATAATCATATAGTAACACACAAATAAAAAGAAATAATGAATAATAACTCAATAATCAAAACAAAATCGAATTTTAAACACTATTAGAATTTTCTCTTTCCATCATCATGTACTTCCTAGAAGCTGTACATCAGCTATAACACCTGCTTAAGAATAAGTGGTTCCACAGGGAAAGATAAATATAGTGAAAGAGAAGAACATGGCCTCATACACTACTCTAAATAGAAATAGTAATAAAATAAGGAGCTCTGCTTGCAGGAGATATAATGCAAAATACAAAATGTACAATCAATTACAAGTCAATCAGACTGTTAGCAGAAAACAGAGTATACGCAGCACTCAGTTAAGTCAGGCAGCTAGCATTTCCAATGAAAAACATTATCATCTCAAAGTCATCACACGAAACACACATACATATTTGTCATCAAAACACTTTCCAGTTAAACCAAAAATTCTATTTTAACGCTGAAGAATCCTAAAACTTTCAATTTCGTGAAAAATGTTTCATCCGTAACTACCCAAATCCGTATCTTGTCTCCGCCAACACACCACTCATTATGAGCAGAAAGAAGATTACTCAAATCCATATCTTATCTCCACCAACACACAACTCACTATGAGCGGAAAGAAGATTACTCAAAGCCATTCACTCCAGCAGTCGCTAGTTATTTGCCGCAAATTCTGTTTTAAGAGTGAAGGAACAAAAGAACTCCAATTTCAAGAAAAAATCTACCCATTCATTACACAAATCCATTTTCTTAAAATTATTATGTTCACTCGCAAAACATACAGAGATGAAACAGTATAAATTTGAACATTGTTACCCTCAGGTTCCGTTCCAACTAATGACTGAGACACCTCTCAGAATAAATCTGCAATTATTCATGTGATAGCTATAATTCACCCTTCATCAATTCTTCCTTAGCTGTTCAGAATAAATAAATGTGTCTTCACGGTGCAAAGTAAATTTCCCTTACAAACTTGCAGTTGTACACAACCTCATTCCAGCTACAATGACAGAAGAATCTTACTTCATCGTAATCCAATCAATAATATTCTCCCCGAATTCGCCCCTTATATAAAAGCTAGGTTCCTCGAATTCTCCCCTTATATAAAAGCTAGGTTGTCGTGTACCTAGCACCAGAAAAATACTTCATCTCTGTGTATGGTTCTATCTAATTCAGTTTCCAGCGTAGTCAAAATCAACCTCTGTTCACAGTTAGACTGCTGTGTTCCTCACGCCAGCATATTGTTCATTACACCTCGTTTCATAATCTCAACAACAGAGGTAAGTACGAAATCATCCTTTGGACTAAGGCCCAACTTCAACCAAGATCCACAACGAAACACATCACCTAGCAACAGTATCCCTTCATTGGGACACTAACAAACATCATACGCTCATTAATTCACAAGATACTATAAAGACTATAAGAATACATCAATCACTCCTTGGAGAAAATTCATACTTACACAAAAATTCACTTCAAATAACTGCATCTTCACAGTATTCAGCTCAGCCACAAACAAAATATTCACATTATTCACGTCTAACAGTATTCAGCACCATAGTCTAGAGAATTCATCAATCATATATCACCAGATTTTACTGGAAAGAGAACCATATTGTCGTCTCATTCAACATCATTCACCCCTGTTACCAGTAGGTTCAAACAAGATGTAAGTGTTGCAGAAAAGCTTCGGAATCTCAAATGGGAATCCCTGGAGGGAAGTTGACGTTCTTTTCGAGAAACACTACTGAAAAAAATTTAGAGAACCGGCATTATAAACTGACTGCCGAACGATTCTACTGCCGCCACCATACATTGTGCGTAAGGACCACGAACATAACATACGAAAAATTAGGGCTCATATGGAAGCATACGGGAAATCGTTATTCCCTCACTCTATTGGCGAGTGGAACAGAAAAGGAAATGACTAGTAGTTGCACAGTGTGCCCTTTGCCACGCACCATACTGTGGCTTGTGGAGTATCGGTGTAGATGTAGATTCAGAACGTCACCGCTGATCTAGTTTCACCATCCATGCATAGACTTACACACACTTTTTCACAGATGGCTAACCTTTCCACAACTCCTACGCTAAGAATACTGATAGTAAGAGGACTGCGGGACAGAAACTTCACATCATTTGAATCACCGAACAATCAGACACTCACAATAAGAAATTTGTGAACTTTCACAAGATATTATTTTATGCTTTCACATCATTCAGATCAAGCAATAAATTTTGCTTTTAAGAAAAATATTCGATCATGATCACATATCACAATTAAAGCCCCAAAAACGATCATAATTCACCATTCTATAGCAACTCACCACATCATCGAATGTACACGAATATTCATTACAATTTCAGTAACCCATTCATCAATTTTCAAGCAGCAAATAGCAAAGTCTTTCTCCTGTATGGCTCCACTGAACTCGTTAAGCTCCTCATTATATTCACACATCAGCTGCATGCCATCAAAGCATTAATAAAACAAGGCATACCATGAAAAATTCTGTGGTAAACTCTCCACAGCGATCTAAAATATGGAAAACATAATTATATCCTTAAATCATGTTACACAGATGGCTATTACATCACAACAATAAACATTAATTCAAGAAAAATACATAGAAACACATCTGAAGAACATAACATTCATAACCAGTGGTAACTCCTGTTCTCAAAATCATCGTGTACTTTCACTTTGTACATGCCATCAAAAGCAGCAAAATTTAGGGGGAGTTTGAAAGCAAAAATTCGAAAATTTTTACATTTTACAAAATATGCCCTAGAATATTAGTTATTCTTTGCTGCAGAAAATTTTGCACAAATTATCAATGTGTTACATTTACAAGTATTTTATTTTTAATTTTCTGTTCGTACATGCGTATCTCTGAATTCACCGAATTTCGGACGTGCATCTGTTTATATGTGAATATCTCGGAAGCTACACTTTGTAGAAGTCTGTGATTTTTATCTATTGACAGAAAATACGTGGCGCTCGATGTCACTCACACTGCTGTATTGTCTGTCGCTTAGCAATTGTTTGTTTGTTTTGAGTGAAACGGTGATTTTCGGTGAAATCTAGTACAATTTGTCGTAATATAAGCATGCTTAGAAGTGCTAGTCTATTCAAGAAACGTAAGTTGGGAGGTAGCCAACACACTATAAGTGTAAAACCGAGTGTTGTTCAAGAGTTTGAACCCACAACCAGCGTAAAATTAAATAACCTCAATGTGCCACCAGAGAACAAGGGAGATGCGGCATCACCCAGTGCAAGTAAAACTAAAATAGATAAACAATATAAGGAACTAGGATTACTGCAGGGTAATTTAGAAAATAGCACGCCTGGTCGGATTATGTTTTGTGTGTTATAAACATTTTAACTCAGGTGTTGTGTGATTCATTTTGCTCTAATATTTGTGGCGGAAAAGTAATTATTGAAGAGGATTTTTCTGCAACAACTAGAATTACTACGACAATAGCTGTTATTTGCACTGGCTGTGAGAGCAGAGTCATTTGTAACGTTAAAGGAATGCAAGAATAATCAGTATGAGGTAAATGTAAGACTTTACTATGCCATGAGAGCTATCGTAAAAGGTCTTAATGCAGCTCAGTGTTTCTGTTCGCTTCTGAATCTACTACCACCACCTACGAAATTTCAAGGAACACTGAAGTTATAGGAGAAGCGGTTGAATCCGTCGCTTCCCTGTCAATGAAGACTGCAACAAATGAAGCTATTGAAATGAACGAAGGTAGCATTGATATACCAGTTGCGTTTGATGGGACATCGCAAAACTGTGGTCACACATCGAAAAACTCGGTTGCCACAATCTCAAGTGTAGACACAGGCAAAGTAATTGATTCTGAGGCACTTACAAAACATTGCTATAGCTCCTGTGAGAAAAATGGAAAAAATGAACATGAAAACTGTCGGAAAACTTATGAAGAACCAGCGGAGGAATAGAAGCTGATGCCGCAATGAAAATGTTTAGCCGATCATTGCAGGAAAGGCGTCTCCGATACACACAGTACCTTGGGGATGGGGATTCTAAAGCGTATAAGTGTGTTGTTGAATCAAATCCATAAGGAAATATTGTGATAAAGAAATTGGAAAAGTTGAGCAATTGCAAAAGTGGAAGGGCACACGTCTCAAAAAAATTAAAACAAACTCTTCGAACCACCGCACTGTCTGATGGCAAGTCAGTTACGGGTCGGCTGACTGATAAAACAATAAATCAGCTTTAGCATTATTATGGAATGGCCATCAGAAATAACAGAAATGGTTGAGAAAGCACGAGGAAAGTAGTCTGGCCCTCATACTTCCACAAACTTTCAACTGACAGAACACCGACAGATTCACTCTGTCCACTTCGAGCTGAATCATGGTGTTAATTCTGGAAGGCTGAAGTTTCAGAAGTGCCGTTTGAACACAAGAACTCTATTCCTAAAGCTGTTATGGAAGCAGTCAAACCGGTTTATAGGGACCTAGCTCACCCAGACCTTCTCAGAAAGTGTCTGCATGGGCGAACACAGAATCCTAACGAGTATTTCAATAACATTATCTTGACAAGAGTTCCCTAAAATGTTTTTGTAGGGCTCAATACACTAAAATGGGGAGTCAGTGATACTGTATTAACATTTAATGATGGAAATATGGGAAGAAACATGACTGCCTGTCTTTACCCGTGACAAAAGAAACAATTAATTAAGACAAAGAATAAAAACACAGGATATTTCCTCTTGAGCCTAATATGTTTTATCTTAATATCACTCCAGACTATCATACTGTAAACAGCTTGAAATTATTGGACAAGTTGAGACTCGCCAAGACACAGCGTGCAGCTGAGTTCACCACCAAAGAGGCAAGGCCAATCTGAATGAAGAAGCTTTTAGAGAAGAGGATGGTGCTGATTATGCTGCTGGGTGTTTTTGAGAGCTAATTTAAAATTACAAGTCCATTTTTATCATTTCAAACTTTAAATGTGGCTTTATCAAAATGACATTTTTTATGCCATATGTTCCTTTATATCAAAAACTGCTTGTGATAGCTATATGAAACTTTAACGCCTATTTCATTATAATATGCCCTTACTGAAGCACAACCATGGCAATAATTTGAATAGATTGTCATTTAGGGCATTATATGCACAAATATTTGTAATAAAAAGTACAATAACTCAATACATATCCTTCTTTAGTACCTCATCTCTTAATTCTCGTTCAGTAGACATAAATAAAATGGATAAGATACCTGTAAAAATTTTAGTGTGTTACCTTCATTAGTTCCAGAGATAAGTGTACATAAAGTAAGCTAGTTTAAGATTGCCTACATAGGCCCTGCAAACTCTCCTTAATGTTAAGTATAAGTGCTTCATCATCCAAGAAAGTACTACCACTAGTAAATATATACACTTAGAAACATGACTGCCTGTCTTTACCCGTGACAAAAGAAACAATTAATTAAGACAAAGAATAAAAACACAGGATATTTCCTCTTGAGCCTAATATAACAAAAATATGTTGCCAGAAAGCGCTACCACATTCAAGCCAGAACTTACTTCAGTGTGAAGGATCTCACTCTTGAACCTGATTTGTTTCCAGTTGCGTTCTACATCATTCAAAGGAAGTAACACAGTAAGAAGTATGGACAACCTACAAAGGTAATCACTGACCTGTAGTTCGCCAATTCTGCATCTAAATCTACATGGATACTCTACAAATCACACTGAAGTGCTTGCTAGAGGGTTCATCGAACCAACTTCACAATAATTTTCTGTTATTTCAAACTCCTGCGGAAAAAACGAACTCCTATACACTTTCCGTACGAGCCCTGATTTCCCTTATTTTATTATAATGATCGTTTCTTCCTATGAAGGTCGGCGTCAACAAAATATTTTCGCATTCAGAGGATAAAGTTGGTCATCGAAACTTCGTGAAAATATTCCGCTGCAACGAAAAATGCCTTTGTTTTAATGATGTCCACCCCAAATCCTGTTTCATTTCAGTGACACTCTCTCCCCTACTTCGCGATAATGTAAAACGTGCTGCCCTTCTTTGAACTTTCTCGATGTACTCCGTCAGTCCTATCTGGTAAGCATCCCACACCACGCAGCAGTATTCTAAAAGAGGACGGACAAGCGTAGTGTAGGCTGTGTCTTTAGTAGATCTGTTACATTTTCTAAATGTTCTGCCAGTAAAACGCAGTCTTAAGTGTGCCTTCCCCACAACATTTTCTATGTGTTCTCTCAAATTTAAGTTGTTCGTAATTGTAATTACTAGCTATTTGGTTGAATTTACGGCCTTTAGAGTTGATTCTTTCACCGTGTAACGGAAGTTTAATGGATTCCTTTTAGCATTCATGTGGATGTCCTCACACTTTTCGTTATTTAGGGTCAATTGCCGATTTTTGCACCATACAGATATCTTTTCTAAATCGTTTTGCAAATTACTTTGATCCTCTGATGACTTTACTAGTCGATAAACGATAGCATCATCTGCAAACAAACTAAGACGACTGCTCAGACTATTTTCTCAATCGTCCATGTAGATAAGGAACATCAAAGGGCTTATAACACTACCTTGTGGAACGCCAGAATTCATTTCTCCTTTATTCGACTACGAACTGTGACTTCGATGAAGGGAAATCACGAATCCAGTGATAAAACTGACACGATATTCCATAAGCACGCAATTTCATTACAGGCCGCTTCCGTGATACAGTGTCAAAAATCTCCTGGAAATGTAAAAATACAGAATCAGTATGAAATCCCTTGTCAACAGCACTCAGCACTTCCTGTGTGTAATGCGCTAGATCACAAGAACGATCTTTCCTAAATCCGTGTTGACTCTGTGTCAACACACCGTTCACTTTGAGGTAATTCCTAATGTTCGAACACAGCATATGTTCCAAAACATTGTTGCATATCGACGTTAATGGTATGGGCCTGTAATTTAGAGGATTAATCCTATTACCTTTCTTGAATATTGGTGTGACCTGTGCAACTTTCCAGTCTTTGGATCTTTAGTTGAGCTAACGGTTGTATATGATTGTTAAGTATGGAGCTATTGCATCAGCATACTCAGAAAGGAACTTAAGTGGTATACAGTCTGGACCAGAAGACTTGCTTTTGTTAAATGATTTAATTTGCTTCACTACTCCGATGATATCTACTTCTACATTACTCATGTTGGCAGCTGTTCTTCATTCGAATCCTAGAATATTTACTTCGTCTTATTTAGTGAAGGAACTTCGGGAGGCTATGCTTAGTAACTCTGCTTTGGCAGCACTGTCGTCGATAGTATTTCCGTTGCTATCGCGCAGAGAAGGCATTGATTGTCTCTTGCCGCTAACATACTTCACATACAAGCAGAATCTCTTTGGATATTCTTCCAGGTTTGAGACAAAGTTTCGTTGTGGAAACTATTATAAGCACCTCGCATTAAAGTCCGCGCTAAATTTCGAGCTTCTGTAAAAGATCGCCAATGTTGGATATATTGCATCTGTTTAAATTTGGCACGCTTCTTTCGTTGTTTCTGCAACAGTGTCTTGTGTACCAAGGGGAATCAGCTCCGTCGTTTGCTTTTTTATTTGGTAATAAACTCTCAGTTGCTGTCGATACAATTTCTTTGAAGTCAAGCCACAGGTGGTCTACATTTATAATGTTAATTCGGAAGGAGTGGAGACTATCTCTCAGGAAGGCATCAAATGAATTTTTATCTTCTTTTTGAATAGGTACATTTTTCGTTTATTTTTGGATATGGGGGTTACAATACTCAGACTCGCTACGACACCCCTGTGTTCACTGATCGCTGTATCCGTTCTGATGCTCGTCATTAGCTCACGATTATTTGTTGCTGATACGTCAAGTGTGTTTTCACAACCGTTTACTGTTCGTGTGGGGTGTAGAGCTAACTGTTCGAAATAATCTTCAGACAATGCGTTTAGCACAATTTCGCTTGAGGTCTTAAGCGTACCTCTTGATTTAAACTTTTATTTTCGCCAACGTATCGAGGGTAAATTAAGTCATCATCACCTATAGTTGTATGAGTCCGGTACGTATTTGAAATGAAACTCAAGTTTTCTTTGAACCTCTCAGCACTTGTATCATCTAAGTTGGGAGGTCGGTAAAAGGATCCAATTATTATTTTATTCCGGTTCCCAAGAATGGCCTCTGACCATACTAACTCACAGGAGCTATCTACTTCAATTTCGCGACGAGATAAACTTATTCTAACATCAACAAACACGCCACCGCCAACTGTATTTAGCCTCTCCTTTCAGAACACCGTTAGGTTCCTTGCAAAAATTTCGACTGAACTTATATCCTGCTTTAGCCAGCTTTCAGTGCCTCTAGCGATTTGAGCATCAGTGCTTTCTATTAGCGCTTCGAGCTCTGGTACTTTCCCAACACAGCTACGACATTTTACAACTGTTATACAAATGGTTCCAGAATATACGTTCTTGCTGCGTTCGGCCTGCACCCTTTGAGACTGACGCACTTTTTGTGTTTTTCCGAGATCCTCTAACCTAAACAACCGCCCAGTCCACGTCACACAGCAGCTGCTACCCGTGTAACCACCTCCTGCGTGTAGTGGAGTCCTGACCTATTCAGCAGAACCCGGAACCCAACCACGCCATGGCGCAAGTCGAGGAGTCTGCAGCCTACACGGCCACAAAACCATCTGAAATTCTGATTCAGACACTCAACTCGGCTCTGCACCACAGTTCCGCAATCGGTCCTATCGACTATGCTGCAAATTGTGAGCCCTGCTTTTATCTCACAAGCAATACTGGCAGCCTTTACCACTTCTGTTAGCCGCTCTAAACTAGAGAGAATCCCTTCCGATCCAAAGCGACACACATAACTGGTACCGATGTGAGCCACCACCTGCAGCTGGCTGCACCCTGTGCCCTCATGGCATTCGGAAGGACCCATTCCACATCTGGAATGAATCCACCTGGTATGCACATGGAGTGCAAAGTGGCTTTTTTCTCCTCCTTGGCAGCCATGTCCCTATGGGGCCCCAAAACGTGCCTAACATTGGACCTCCCAACTACAATGCTCTGTGATTGCCCAGGTCTTGCAAGCTGAGAGGTTTTGTCTGAAACAGGACAGGCGACTGCATGTGGCTGAGGGACAGGTCAAGCCACAGACAGCACCTGGAACTTTTTTCCAGACTATTTGGGGAGGCCTTACGTGCGGCCCCCTGTGAAGTCTTTCGCCATCTGCCACTCCCCGATGCGACCTCCCACTCGACCGCAGATGCCCATCCACTGCAGCTTTAAGCTGTGTAACCGAAGACATCACTGCCTGGAGCTGAGACTAAAGTGTCACCAACTAAGCTCGCATCTGCCCACAACAATCACAGTCCCTATCCCTACGAAAGACGATGGAAAACTACACTAATCAGACAAATGGACTATCAACTCACGTTGCTGAACTCTACTGTAGAACCATAAGAAAACACAAGAACTGTGTCTAGGAAATTAGATTGGTACACAGAGATTCAAAAACCGAACTACCGAAGCACCTAGATGAGACTAAATAATCTGCTCCTGATAAGGAATTTGTAATATATGACAAAATCAGTTTACTTTCCACTGCAATCGAAAATGCAAGAATTGTATTTATTAGATATTAAATTAACACGCAGGAACTCAAGAGACTAAACTGTCGAAGCACATAGATGAAATTATGCAATTTTCTCCTGATTAGGAACTTGTAAAAGTTACAAAAGCGGTTACTTCCCTGTTTCTGCTTCTGTCTCAGCAGGTTGTTGGTGCCTTACTGGCTGATTAACGCCAACAAGCCCTCATATGACATGCTGCGTGCCTGTCTACTCTCGTCACACAAGAAAAAATTAATCATTGTTCCAAACCTTCTGGAACAGAAGACACCTTATGTTTAATTTGTTGCAAACTGTAATAAAAACGCTCTTATTATGTCCAAAGAGATTAACTGCAATAATTTCATGTCCACCTGCTTCATTTGAGATTCTATGTCTCTCTTCTTTACTACCACGATTCCTTTCACCAATTTAATCACTTAACTTTCCTTCAACCTTTGATAATCTCTGATTTAGGTCCTGTACTAACTCCCTTTCCCTCTTATTACTCTCAATCTGTCTTTCTAAAGTAGCAACAATAGCCTCCAATTTATTAGTGGTTCCAATGGCTCTGAGCACTATGGGACTTAACTTGTGAGGTCATCAGTCCCCTAGAATTTATAACTACTTAAACCGAACTAACCTAAGCACATCACACACATCCATGCCCGAGGCAGGATTCGAACCTGCGACCGTAGCGGTCACGCGGCTCTAGACTGAAGCGCCTAGAACCGCTCGGCCACTCCGGCCGGCCTCCAATTTATTAATGAACTTCCTTACACTGGTTTCTATTAAGTTTCCTAATCTCTCAACAAGTACTTTAACATTAGTTTCCATTTTGTCATTAAGTCCTCTCATGTAATTTCTTAGACTTTCCCGGCGATTTGATGACATCTCGTGGAAATCGGGTTTTCTGGCGGATATCAGCGTCTTCCAAACACGATATTTCGACGTCATTACTTGACGTGTTCATCAGGTGTTCCCTAAGACAGGGAACACCTGATGAAGACGTCAAGTAATGACGTCGTAATATCGTGTTTCGAAGACGCTGATATCCGGCAGAAAACCCGATTTCCACGAGATGTCAAGTCCTGTCATATTAACCCCAAGTACCTTTGTACTAGATTCCAACTTCTTACTAAACTTTCATGTTGGTTGCAAGCCCTTTCACATCAATTCTTAACTTTTTAAGTCGTACTCTGTTGCTAGCCCCTAATGTCTCACTTAAAGATGTCACCAATGTATTACGAAAACTCTTTATCAACAGAATTTGGAGGAACTGTGCCACTATTCTTCTGCTCAGTCTGACCAGAACAAGCTGTAGAAGCAGTAAATGGATCTGTTGGTACATCAACAACACAAGCAGACTCATGTGGTTGAACCACACCAGAAACAGCTTTAGTCCAATTCATGGAAATACCGATGGTTTCCTGAGTTCCAATATTAACATCACCATCTGCAGCACAGTCTCCTTGACTACTAGGCAAGCTAACTGAATGAATATTAAGCATATTATCGCTAACTTGAGTAGCAAAAGCTGACAAGACATCTAAATCAGACTGTTTCATGACACAAGATTCTTCTCCTCATTCCTTACTTTTCTCAAAACGTCCTCTCCTGGTCTCTCTCTAACTAACTGTAGGTTTCTCCACTATGCATTGATTAGTATTACCATCAAGAATCAACCAACAATCTCAAAATGATCTCACAACCCACCAGATCAACAAAAAATTTTCAGAAGTCCAGAATTTCTTAAAAATGAAAACGCTGCCTTCAATATTCTTAAATAATGACCTTCAAACTACTTAATTGTCAAGACAATGGAACTACGGATCAAAATCTCCTCTCACTAACGTCAGTAATTAGCAAAAATAACAAAAAGTGTCACTGAATATTTTGAAAATGGCTAAAATCTCACTACAGAATTGAAATAGTTAAAAATCCTATGGAAAATCTTCATAAAAAGCACTGCCCAACCACCCACAGGAAACTAAATATTTTCCGAAATTCCTCAATATTCTCTACATCACCTCCGACGCTGATTCGCATACAACATTCCCAAGTCCAGATAAACTTTCCAAAATCATTAAATAAATATTCGAATAAAATAAATTACAAGTTGCTCAACATAATTATGAGCATAATTGTGCAGAAATATCACATCAGTTAGACCCGTAAGACAAAGTCTTCTTCGCAAGCAACCGCAATTGGATGTCGGTGTGTGTGTGTGTGGGGGGGGGGGGGGGACGAAGTTTCCTTAATTCCCATGGTTTCAGTTACCAAATTTTGATTTTACAAGCGATTTACATTCCAAACTAGTTCCTAATACTATCAGTCTCTGTATTCAGACCATCGATCGCCTAATGTTTTCTCCTTTACTAGTATTTTCCTGTTTGAACCTACTGAATTACACAACAATTTCTAAACCCTCTCCAGCCATTAAGATACATGAATGAATGTACCAATACAAAATCATGACCCAGAACATACAAACGAAAGAACATCAACACCTCAGAATAAACCCTACCTTGTCGGTACAGACTGTTGCACCACAAAATGATGTATCTGGCACGGCTGGGAAAATTAAGATTCTTCATGGCTAACACAATGAGGTACAGAAGCAGGTGAAGCCAACCAAGCAAGTTGCGCAAACCGGTATGCTGTTGTGGTGAAAATAGCTGCCCAGGCAATGAGGCAGGTACGTCACGTTTTTTTCAAGCTAGCGAGCACAGGCACCAAAGACCTGCCACAGGAGGAAGTCAGAGCAACCGAAATGTTAGTAGCCTGATTGCCCAGACAATGATACTTTTATAACTTGAGTAGCAAAACAAGCATGTGCCAGGCCCATGTAAATATTCCTCATTTTTAGGTATATCAGTCCCTCAGGATCCAGCTACAAGGAAGGATCTACACCAGTCTGTAGTCTTTATGTCTGCTGATCTACAATTTCCATGGGTCTACATGTTTTTTCTTGTGGTCTTAGACGCTGTTAGCCACAGCGCTGAGCTATTGCAGAGTCCAATGTTTCGGGCTTCGTGCTCTGCAATTAATGGGCATACTGGTGGCTTCTAGTTCACCACTGGTGGCGTGTAGTCACACATCTGTTCCCAACTGTGTGGGCAAACTTCCTACCGCTTGTACTGCTCAAGTGGGCTGATTGCCACTTCTTCAAAATGCAGACGGCATCGAAACCATGCACACCCTGGTTGCCTGCTTCCAAGGCTGTGGACAGGGGTATAAAAGTTTGGCCGATAGGATGTACGTCAAGAGCAGGTGAGTATCCAATGTTTAGGAGGGATGCAATTAGAAATGCCAAAGCTTACTATTAAGCTGAATCATGGCATGGTTTATTGCCTGTCTTTAAGGGATACAGATTAAAAACTAAACTCCTTCCGAACAGGCTTTTAGGAAGGCCCGAAGGTTCCGACGGGCCGCCGTGCCATCCCCAGCCCACAGGCGTCACTGGATGCGGATATGGAGAGGCATGAGGTCAGCACACCGCTCTCCCGGCCGTATGTCAGTTTACGAGACCAGAGCCGCTACTTCTGAGTCAAGTAGCTCCCCAGTTTGCCTCACAAGAGCTGAGTGTACCCCGCTTGCCAACAGCGCTTGGCAGACCGGATGGTCACCCATCCAAGTGCTAGCCCACCTTCGGTGATCTGACGGGAACCGGTGTTCCCAGTGCGGCAAGGCCGTTGGCAAAGGATACAGATATGAAGTGTGAAGTCTTTCATACAAGGTGGGAGTCTCATGGTTGGAGAGAAACAGAAAGGAGATCAGAACGTCTGAGAGCTGGCTGAAAAGCAGCCGAATCAACTTCACTCACCCCTGCTCCTCAGCTCGCACTGGGCCCCAGGTGGAAGATTCCATTAGTGTGATTGATTTCGTCCAGTGCATTTCGTTGTCTGATAGCATCTGTAATGCTTATCAATGCCATTACCTTGTCAGCACAAGTTCACAGACCACGTGAACACAGCGTGAATTTTTCGATGATGGTGAGCTGCAGTCATACAGTATTTTTTGAAAGAATACACCACCATTTGTCTGTACGTTTGTGTATATTTCTTATGTACAATCCATATTTTGGCTTTCATGCCATTATCGAGTACAATGTTCTTAGACCATTAACATCACTTAACTGTGTACTGTGCAGAACGACAAACATACGGATCTATACATTTACTTAAAAGTATACAAATTATGCAAAATTAATGTCTTGTAGCAACGCATTCTTTGATATCACTTTTATAGTTACATCTTAAATGAATGCGCTATTCTTGTTTATCTGCTTTGGACAGACTTTCCCAGATATGATATGCCTCTAAGATAATGTGCTGTATCCCTACAAGACTTTTGTACTATTTCTGTCACGGTAAGCAATTGTGTTGAATTGTGTATTTGTCATCCAGCACAGTACACAGCAAAATAAATTTAATAGTCTAAGAACATTGTATTCGATAGTGGCATGAAAGCTGAAATCTAGATTGTACACAAGAAATATACGGAAATATACAGTCGAATGGCGGTGTGTTCTTTCTAAAAAGGGCGTGAAGTGGTTGGCATTCAGCTAACTTCTGGTGTCAGCCAACACAGGCCCTCTTGCTGCTTAGGAAAATCTTCACAAGCTACCTGTAAACGAAAAGTTAAAGTAATAGAAGTTTATTGTGTGCCGGCCCACCTTGTACAGCCGCTAGCGGCCACTGGGCAGTGCAGGTGACATAATATGACAGCTCTGCAAAGTCAGTCTTGTGGTGTTGCAGGTGCTGACGCCACAACTTCCCTCGCTGCCGCAATCCTGTAGTTAAGAACCGTGTCTTGGTCAGCGCCTACTTCAGCAAACGTGTTCTACCGATTCCCTGCAAGTACTGGCTATCTGGAGGGACATCACAACTACTGATGCACACTGAATAATAAATGTATGGTTTGTCAACGCTGTTTCTCTGACTTGTCATCAGGTGCCTAGCAGTCACCTACTCACCACACTACAGCCTGCCCCCGTCCCGGAGTGTTGGTTCATCAACATCCTGACCATAACCTGCCCAACACCACCACCCACAATAACGGCCAGCCAACATGAGAATTACATAATTCATGTTTGCCCAGAACACAAGATAAAATTAATGTCAGCACAAGAAATTTCAAAAAACTATCAAATTACTTCCACAAAACTTAAATAACAACTTCTTGTTCATCATACGCTGTATATTTTAATCTTACACAAAACAAAATATACCGTTTTAATGTACACTCCTGGAAATGGAAAAAAGAACACATTGACACCGGTGTGTCAGACCCACCATACTTCCTCCGGACACTGCGAGAGGGCTGTACAAGCAATGATCACACGCACGGCACAGCGGACACACCAGGAACCACGGTGTTGGCCGTCGAATGGCGCTAGCTGCGCAGCATTTCTGCACCGCCGCCGTCAGTGTCAGCCAGTTTGCCGTGGCATACGGAGCTCCATCGCAGTCTTTAACACTGGTAGCATGCCGCGACAGCGTGGACGTGAACCGTATGTGCAGTTGACGGACTTTGAGCGAGGGCGTATAGTGGGCATGCGGGAGGCCGGGTGGACGTACCGCCGAATTGCTCAACACGTGGGGCGTGAGGTCTCCACAGTACATCGATGTTGTCGCCAGTGGTCGGCGGAAGGTGCACGTGCCCGTCGACCTGGGACCGGACCGCAGCGACGCACGGATGCACGCCAAGACCGTAGGATCCTACGCACTGCCGTAGGGGACCGCACCGCCACTTCCCAGCAAATTAGGGACACTGTTGCTCCTGGGGTATCGGCGAGGACCATTCGCAACCGTCTCCATGAAGCTGGGCTACGGTCCCGCACACCGTTAGGCCCTCTTCCGCTCACGCCCCAACATCGTGCAGCCCGCCTCCAGTGGTGTCGCGACAGGCGTGAATGGAGGGACGAATGGAGACGTGTCGTCTTCAGCGATGAGAGTCGCTTCTGCCTTGGTGCCAATGATGGTCGTATGCGTGTTTGGCGCCGTGCAGGTGAGCGCCACAATCAGGACTGCATACGACCGAGGCACACAGGGCCAACACCCGGCATCATGGTGTGGGGAGCGATCTCCTACACTGGCCGTACACCACTGGTGATCGTCGAGGAGACACTGAGTAGTGCACGGTACATCCAAACCGTCATCGAACCCATCGTTCTACCATTCCTAGACCGGCAAGGGAACTTGCTGTTCCAACAGGACAATGCACGTCCGCATGTATCCCGTGCCACCCAACGTGCTCTAGAAGGTGTAAGTCAACTACCCTGGCCAGCAAGATCTCCGGATCTGTCCCCCATTGAGCATGTTTGGGACTGGATGAAGCGTCGTCTCACGCGGTCTGCACGTCCAGCACGAACGCTGGTCCAACTGAGGCGCCAGGTGGAAATGGCATGGCAAGCCGTTCCACAGGACTACATCCAGCATCTCTACGATCGTCTCCATGGGAGAATAGCAGCCTGCATTGCTGCGAAAGGTGGATATACACTGTACTAGTGCCGACATTGTGCATGCTCTGTTGCCTGTGTCTATGTGCCTGTGGTTCTGTCAGTGTGATCATGTGATGTATCTGACCCCAGGAATGTGTCAATAAAGTTTCCCCTTCCTGGGACAATGAATTCACGGTGTTCTTATTTCAATATCCAGGAGTGTATATTGGGCTTGAAAGAAAAAGTTTACTCGCAACACACTGTATCACCATGAATGTAACTCTATATCAAAAATTTAACGTAAGTAACCTACATTCTCCATTAAGTCCAAATAGCCGTCTCAGCTGTAATCCACTTAATTCTCCGTTGCTCACATGGATGACATTCGATATCCACATGATTTTCCGGTTCTGTTTTGTCTGAGTGGGCTGGACTGAGTTCGTGCCATTTTCAGTACCTTTCAGTTAACTCTCCATGAATTATTTTCAGCCTTGGTTGGCTTTTTGTTATGCAACTTGCATTGTTTATGAAACATTATTTCAGACAGGACGACACTGGGCATCCTTACAAGCAGTACTGCTACAATCTGAAACAAAGTAACGTTTGTTACTGTATTGCTTTCTTTGATTCATCTAACTTTCATATACATAATTTTAGGCGAATCTAAGAAAATTAAAGGTAATTTACTTTTTACGTATAGCAGTAACATACGAAAACTAAATATCCCCTATACTCGTAGTTTGTGGAATAAAAAAAAACTATGGCAGAGTTTAGCAGATATTCTGATGTATGACTGGGATGTTTGCAAGAAATGAGTGAAGATCCTTAGAGTGATATTGCTGAATCAGAAAACAAGAATTGTGTATATAAAAGTGGTCATGACCACTAACGGAACAATATGTGTCAGGAAATGATGAATTTTAATCACAGGAAGAAGTAATTCAAGGGGACTTATTTCTTTTATGAAAAGATGGAATAGTTAAATGGAGGAGTGGTAAATATCCCACCGCTGTCAGATTAAAGGCTTGTAATGTAATTACGTGATAACTTAGACCGAAAAATGAAGCTCGTATAACAAAGACAGGAATAATAGTTACTACAAAGTTATTCTTGCATGTTCTTGAACGAAAATGTAGCACCCATTATCGCAACATGTACTAATATTTACACTAGTGAAGTTCGTGGTAGCCGGCCGAAGTGGCCGTGCGGTTAAAGGCGCTGCAGTCTGGAACCGCAAGACCGCTACGGTCGCAGGTTCGAATCCTGCCTCGGGCATGGATGTTTGTGATGTCCTTAGGTTAGTTAGGTTTAACTAGTTCTAAGTTCTAGGGGACTAATGACCTCAGCAGTTGAGTCCCATAGTGCTCAGAGCCATTTGAACCATTTTTTGAAGTTCGTGGTAACTTTTCTAGGGACAGGATGCTAAACTAAGTATGTTATAGAGGTCAGAGCTTTATTGGTTTTCAGTACCTCGGTGGATCTCTGAGATGTTCTAGAAAGAGTTTTTCAGGGTTTTGGAATAACACAAAGGGCAATAGAACTGCAACATGCTGCTTGTGCATGAGTAAAAACCGATTCAGGTTGCACTTGAGATGACTAAGGTTTGATAGATGACTTCGCGGAGAGAATGACAGGTTGGATGCTATCTGGAAGTACTGGAGGTATTTATGGACAGTTGTCAAGAATATGTATTACCTAGTGAATAAATCACTGTATTTTTGTAGTAAATGTATTATATTTAGATTTAAATTAAACACTTCTAAAATCACTCATATAAATCACTCAAAGTTTGTGGATGACACCTCTCATCTGCGCGAGTAACCACGTAAGGAATTATCGCGCTAGTAACGAAGGGTTAACCGTATCACAACAATATTATCAAGACATATGAAAAGAAGTCTGAAAACATAAGAAAGAGAAAATCTGTAATTATAAGCTAAAACTCCAACAGACAACACTGATTTGACAAACTGAATGAACAAATTCGTGGGTAACAACTTATCAGAGGTATCCAAAGCTTTATATAAAGGTTGGGTCGACTAAAATGTGTGTTTGGCTGACATTGTACCAAAAATATTGAATAGAATCACATGTAATAGCAATAGATCAGAAGTATCCCAAAATGGAAAAATCTACAGAGGGTAAGTCATAATGTAAAATTACAGTAAGAGGATTGAACATAAAACAATAAAGGCGTTCGGAAGACCTGATCACTGAAAATTTCGGGAAATTACTGGCAGAAAAATTCGAAAAAAAAATGTTAGCTGCATGTCATATATAAATAAACTGAGTGGTTATTTCAAATCAATACAGAAATTTGCGCTGGTGATAATGCCCTTTTTTCTATGAATGTGGACCCATGAAATACTACACTCCTGGAAATTGAAATAAGAACACCGTGAATTCATCGTCCCAGGAAGGGGAAACTTTATTGACACATTCCTGGGGTCAGATACATCACATGATCACACTGACAGAACCACAGGCACATAGACACAGGCAACAGAGCATGCACAATGTCGGCACTAGTACAGTGTATATCCACCTTTCGCAGCAATGCAGGCTGCTATTCTCCCATGGAGACGATCGTAGAGATGCTGGATGTAGTCCTGTGGAACGGCTTTCCATGCCATTTCCACCTGGCGCCTCAGTTGGACCAGCGTTCGTGCTGGACGTGCAGACCGCGTGAGACGACGCTTCATCCAGTCCCAAACATGCTCAATGGGGGACAGATCCGGAGATCTTGCTGGCCAGGGTAGTTGACTTACACCTTCTAGAGCACGTTGGGTGGCACGGGATACATGCGGACGTGCATTGTCCTGTTGGAACAGCAAGTTCCCTTGCCGGTCTAGGAATGGTAGAACGATGGGTTCGATGACGGTTTGGATGTACCGTGCACTATTCAGTGTCCCCTCGACGATCACAAGTGGTGTACGGCCAGTGTAGGAGATCGCTCCCCACACCATGATGCCGGGTGTTGACCCTGTGTGCCTCGGTCGTATGCAGTCCTGATTGTGGCGCTCACCTGCACGGCGCCAAACACGCATACGACCATCATTGGCACCAAGGCAGAAGCGACTCTCATCGCTGAAGACGACACGTCTCCATTCGTCCCTCCATTCACGCCTGTCGCGACACCACTGGAGGCGGGCTGCACGATGTTGGGGCGTGAGCGGAAGAGGGCCTAACGGTGTGCGGGACCGTAGCCCAGCTTCATGGAGACGGTTGCGAATGGTCCTCGCCGATACCCCAGGAGCCACAGTGTCCCTAATTTGCTGGGAAGTGGCGGTGCGGTCCCCTACGGCAATGCGTAGGATCCTACGGTCTTGGCGTGCATCCGTGCGTCGCTGCGGTCCGGTCCCAGGTCGACGGGCACGTGCACCTTCCGCCGACCACTGGCGACAACATCGATGTACTGTGGAGACCTCACGCCCCACGTGTTGAGCAATTCGGCGGTACGTCCACCCGGCCTCCCGCATGCCCACTATACGCCCTCGCTCAAAGTCCGTCAACTGCACATACGGTTCACGTCCACGCTGTCGCGGCATGCTACCAGTATTAAAGACTGCGATGGAGCTCCGTATGCCACGGCAAACTGGCTGACACTGACGGCGGCGGTGCAGAAATGCTGCGCAGCTAGCGCCATTCGACGGCCAACACCGCGGTTCCTGGTGTGTCCGCTGTGCCGTGCGTGTGATCATTGCTTGTACAGCCGTCTCGCAGTGTCCGGAGCAAGTATGGTGGGTCTGACACACCGGTGTCAATGTGTTCTTTTTTCCATTTCCAGGAGTGTATTATAACATAACCTGATCTCATGAATAATCTGACATAAGTAAACTTACTTAGCACAGTGGCTAAATTGAGCATTTGTACTCATAACATATTTGTAGGTACTATGTTTGGTATCAGAAGAACTGACAGTGACAAGAGTCTCTATGTCCCGACCTTACAGGCAATACTTGTGCGGTGAGCCTTCGTGGCTCACAACAGTAATACAATGAGGTGACAAAAGTCATGGGATACCTCCTAGTAACATGTCGGATGTCATTTTGCCCTGCGTAGTGCAGAAACTGAACGTAGCGTGGACTCAATAAGTCGTTGGTAATACCCTGCAGAAGTAACGAGCCATGCTGCACCTATAACAGCCTATAATTATGAAAGCATTGCCGGTGCAGGAAATTGGAAATTTGTGGTAAGTTCCTATGGGATCAAAGTGCTGAGGCCATCGGTCCCGAGGCTTGCACACTACTTAATTTAAATTAAACTAACTTACACTAAGAACAACACACACACCCATGCCCAAGGGAGGACTCGAACCTCTGACGGGGAGGGGGATCCGTGACAACCGTGAACCGTGGTAGCCGAGCGGCACCGGTTGAGGATTTTGAGCATGAACTGACCTCTCGTTTAGATCCCAGAAACGTTCGATGGGATCCATGTCGAGCGATCTGGGTGGCCAAATCATTCGCTCAAATTGTCCAGCACGTTCTTCTAACCAATGGTGAAAAACTGTGCCCTGGTGACATGGAGCACTGTCATCCATAAATATTCCATAGTTGTTTAGGAACACGAAGTTCATTAATTGCTTAAACTGGTCTCCAAGTAGCTATCCAATAACCATTTCCAGTCAATGATTGGTTCAGGTGGACCAGATGACCGTGTCCATTCCGTGTAAACACAGCCCACGCTATAATGGAGCCACCACCAGCTTGCACAGTGTCTTGTTGACAACTGGGGTCCTTGTCTTCGTGGTGTCTGAACTACACTTGAACGCTACCATCAGCTCTTACCAAATGAATTCTGGACTCATGTGACCAAGCCACAATTTTTCCGTCGTCTAGGATCCAACCGATATGGTTACGAGCCCAGGAAAGGCGCTGCAGGCGATGGCGTGCTGTTAGCAAAGGCATTCACATCGGCCATTTGCTGCCATAGACCATTAACGCCAAATTTCGCCTCATTGTTCAAACGGATACGTTCGTCCTACGCCACACATTGATTTCTGCTTTTATTTCACTAAGTGTTGCTCGTATGTTAGCACTGACAACTCCACACAAACGGCGCCGCTCTTGGTCGTTAAGTGAAGGCCGTCGACTACTGCGTTGTCCATGGTGAGAGAGAAAGCTTGAAATTTGGTGTTCCTGACAACCTCTTGACACTGTGGACCTCGGAACGAAACGAAATGCCCCATGAGTCTACAATCAACTACCATTTAGCATTCAAAGTCTGTTAATTACCTTCGTGCGGCCATTATCAAATGGCTCTGAGCACTATGGGACTCAACTGCTGAGGTCATTAGTCCCCTAGAACATAGAACTAATTAAACCTAACTAACCTAAGGACATCACACACATCCATGCCCGAGGCAGGATTCGAACCTGCGACCGTAGCGGTCTCGCGGTTCCAGACTGCAGCGCCAGAACCGCGCGGCCACTTCGGCCGGCGCGGCCATTATCACATTGGAACATTCTCACATGAATTACCTGAGTAAAAATGACACCTCTGCTAATGCTCTACCCTTTTATACCTTGAGTACGCCTTACTACCGCCATCTGTCTATTTAATTAGTTATATAGTTATTGATTAAGAGCAGACATATTAAAAAACTCAAGCTTTCTTTTAGGCATTGGATATTCTGACCTGTTAGCGTTAAAGTGTGATTTTCTTTCAGTTTAAACTGGCATACTGATACACTGTAGCAGTGTCGAATCTAAGAAGTTATGACTTCCCGTTTTCATACCTTGTTACTAGTACTTTCTCTCCTGCTTCATATTCTACAGTTTTACTATAATGCCTACATCTTACTTCTTCATAATAATCTGACCAAACATTCGTTTTCAACATCTAATCTAAAGGTACTGAACAGAGCTTAACACAGAACTGTTCTTTATGAATAGTTTCAAAATTTTGCACTTAGAGTCTTCCACCAAACCTGGTTCTTGTGGTATACTGCATTTTCATATGTTAATATTTTATATTAGGCTGCCCTTTTATTATGTATTTTGTGTACCTACACCTCAGTCCTCTCATCTGTCACATGATCTTAATCCAACATTACTTTACTTTCATGAATATTCATGATGAGCAGAAAATATCTGTATTCAGGAATACCGATCTCAAAATTTTAACAGCATTTTAATTCCAATTTATTTACAGGACTCTCTTCAAAAGGTACTCATATCCTGAAGCTGTTATTGAACTCATAACACCTTCCTACAGCCGATATTTGGTTAATTTTTTAGGTAGCGTACTAGTTCTAAGTGAGAAATCCTGACTAAAGCCTGGTCAGTTTTTAAGATGGTTGACAGTTTACATTTTTGGCTAATAAAAGGAAGTCCGCCCCTGCTAGCACAGTGGTCAGCGCGGCGGAATGTCATACCTAACGGCCCGAGTTCGATTCCCGGCTGGGTCGGAGATTTTCTCCGCTCAGTAACTGGGTGTTGTGTTGTACTTATCATCATCATTTCATCCCCATCGACACGGAAATCGCTGAAGTGGCGTCGGCTCGAAAGACTTGCTCCAGGCGAACGGTCTACCGGACGGGAGGCCCTAGCCACACAGCATTTCCAATAAAAGGAAAACGTGTACAATATCCTACTGGTTTTACATCTTTCATGACCCCTAAATTTTTAATGTCACACACTGATAAAAGCTAAATTTCTTTGTTATTTGAAATGGAATCAAAAGAATTTCATTGGTCATTTAAAAAAATGGTTCAAATGTTTATGAGCACTAAGGGACTTAACATCTGAGGTCATCAGTCCCCTAGAACTTAGAACTACTAAAACCTAACTAACCTAAGGACATCACACACATCCAATCCCGAGGCCAGATTCGAACCTGCGACCGTAGCTGTCGCCTTGTTCCAGACTGAAGCGCCTAGAACCGCTCGGCTACTGCTGCCGGCTTGCTCATTAAATATGGGCTTTCATGGTCGGTAGTTACATCAGTAGTGATTTATGCTTCATGGGTATTAGGTCGTGGTACAAGGTATAATTTTCTACCTAACGTTTCGTCTTGCAATGATGGAGACATCATCACAGGCTATATGACTCAGAAAGGAGTTAACAGTAGTTACGCTCCTGGCGTTGGAAGGTGAAACATTAAACCGAGAATTAAGCCTTAGATTGTAGTTTATTCCCTATAAAACAAAAATCACGAATTGATCAGCTATTTACCTTATGGCTTTACTGAGTTAGTGGTGAAATCTCTTTCTGCAGCCCATAGATCCACTTAAATTATTGGGTGATATACTATTTACTGATTTTTTTCTTCAACTCTATGTTATTTATCTCTTCAGATTGAAGCATATTAAGTTCTGCTGGTGTATTGCCTCATTTTTCATCACACAATTAATTGGAGGACTCATAACCCTGTTCAACTGACATACAGATATGTTGAGTATAGGATATAGTTTAACTGGCATCTTTTTGTATCTGTTGTTCTTCTCTCTTCTTATCTAGGCCTTGACTTTTTCCTTTAATTGTTATTTCACTTATTTCTGCACTACTGTGAATTTTTCTTCAATAATTACCTCTACCTGATCCATAAGTTCTCGATATCTCCTTCTCACCTTTATTAGGCTCCACAATGTATGCATTTGCAGTCCTTCATCTTTTTTCTACAGACATGTCTGCCCATTACATTTCCCACTCCTTTCTTCTCTTCTGTCTTCCTTGATATTAAGTGAAATTTAAGACCTATAGTCGTATTGTCTCCAGTACAGGTATGCTGTTTTTCTCAGGCCTCATCCCCAGAACTACAAAACAACAAACCCAGAAGCTTGTTCCATCTCTTTGTCCTTTCAGCTTTTTGTTTTGTCACAGTCAGTGGTTCAGTATTATTTATTTCTCAGCTGTTTGTGACTGTGGTTTATTTAATCTGTGTGTCTTTAGTTATTCAAATTTATGACCAACATTCGTTTTCCTTGTCCTGTTATCTTGGTGTGGCTTTTCTACACTCATCGCCAAGTAATCATCATGAGAATAAAAATGGTAGTATCCATTGTAACTATTCTCCTCTTTTGCTGGATGCCAGTGTGGTTCACTTTCATTGGCTTCATCTGATAATCTCTTTCAGTTTTCTGTGATTTATTCTTGTGGTGTACTTGTGGTGCCGCTAGTGGATATCAGTCTTCGTTAGTTAACAGGTGACACATGAGGATTCACAACCCAACACAACTGGGCATGACACATGTCATGGTCAATGAAATACCCTTTCAGAGGGCTTCCCACAGGAGGAATAGTTACGAATAACGTGGAGGAAAGACTACCACATAAGATACTCTGGTCCAAGGAGTGCGGAAACTTAGAAAGTTTGCTCTATCTCTGTAACTTGATCTGTCAAACTCAGTGTTGGGTTCCAGGACTGCCTTCTATCGGAGCTATATTAGCGTGATAAGTTTTCTCCTTTATTTGTAGCCCCTGTCAAGGCTAATGATGGTTACACAAGATAGACTGTCAGGAGGTCGGAGTGGGATCCTTAGCCCCCTCCTGGTGATACACTAACGAGCGACTATAGTGCCAGCCTCACACTCTGTGTCCTGCTGCTTGTACCGTTGGAAACTGGGAGAACAGAACCTATTAGACGCCTGAGACACTGGATCTCGATAGGGGATATATTTGGCCAACGGTGATCTCGAAACTCTCGCAATCTTCGTGCTAAGGGTAGAGTCACTTGATACTGATTTACCTTGGCCACATGGATGCCGTAGTATTGTGGAACACTGTGGCAGCTGCACTTGCACATTGCCTCTGAAATACACTGCTCGGTATTGCCAATCGTGAGGTGTCAGTTGAGCATTCAGCATACCCTCGAAATGTTATGAGATCTGAACCCAATGTCCTGTACAGTGAACAGATCGGTCCCAACGAGATCATTTGCAATCAAAAAGTAGAGTCGCACCTTGCATAACTAATTCAATATCTGAGTTAAACAAGGGTGCCCCAGTCAGACACGAAATATGGGTACCTCAACTCACACAGATATATTGGTTATGGTTTCCATCAAGGTACTAAACGAAGTTAAATGCCACTATCAAAATCCGATTTATTGCTGGACGCATTAATGTGATTCTAGCCACTGCATAAACAATAAAAATAATTACTAATTGGTACAAGGGTGCAAAAAGAGGCAAGAAAGATAACTGTGTCAACAAGAATCACCAATTATTGCTGAGTAAGTTGACAACCAAAAGAAAAGACCCAGGAAAGTATGTACAAATACCAGTTCTCTCGCTAAAGTACATACAGAGTGCAGCTATGTGGCTCTCTGGATTAATTCAGAAATCTAAAACGTGACGTGAAACAAATAACTTTCCAGTCGCCTTGTCACAAAGTTACGCAAATGTGGCCCATGCTTACGATTTTGCTGTTACTCATGTGAAGAGGATGGCTTCAGTTGAAGCTGAGAACTCTAAGGCCATCCCCAGTATCTGTGATCAGGTCGAAAGCAAAGCCATCTATCTCTGAAATACTAAAGTGTCTGCTGTCTGTGGTCGTATGATGAAGTCTTCTCCCTATAGAGACTTGGAATGAAGTCGCTTTCTTCTCTTCACCATAAAACGTTGCTGTTTCTACCAGGGCTGGAATCTAGTTAGTCAATAGCAGTATACTTTGAAATTTATGACCAATGTAAAGATTATAACAATCGCAACAATTACCCTTCTCCTATCGAATCTTCTATGGTTTCCGAATACCTCTCAGTTCTTGGAGTGAGGCAGAAGACAGAAATTCACTCCCACTACCTGTGAGATTTGGCGTTTTGTCCAGTAGAAATGGCTGCACATCTATACTCACATGTCTCTGCCATCACCATGAAATTAATAACAATGTGCCAACCATAAGCCTCTTTACAAAATTTATACATCTACACGTGCGACCACCTCTGGCATCCCAATGGCTATGTCCCACGCCATCCACAGATCTTATCTTTTATAAAGAGCATTCTGTAAGCTGAAAGTTCACCGTGTACTGGACGCTCTTGGTGGGCCACCACCATGGTGACTACCCAGGGAAAATCAACAAGTGATTCCCAGTGTTTACCAGAATGAGTCCTGGCTTTCAGTAGAAACATTTTTATTGTCTGGCACGCTGCCTCCCATCCGAGTTGTTGTACGGTCTCGTAGCCAGCTACCAAATCAAAGTTGCAGTAAAACACTATAGGGATTTGTCACTGTACAAAATTAAAGAAAGTAGTACTACTTAGATTTGTAATCATTGGTGTTAGAATTAAATATGTGCAGCATTAATAATTTGAATGGCATGGGTATCCTCATCTGAATAACAGTTTTGTAATAAGGTTATGGACCAGTTTTGGTAAAACTGCTCTTGAGAGTATACAGGGGTAAGTTTTATCAACCAGTATCATTGTTGGCAGTGTGTGTATCTGGAATTAAAAGTCACAAATATTTAAACATACAGGACAAATAATATAATTAAGAAACATCACACTTCACCACCAAGAACCAACCTATTTTATTACAACCAGTTTCCGTCCTGCTACACTTCAATCAACTTACATGGTAATATAAAACGTTTAACATCAAATAGCATAAAATCCAACATAAGTTGTAAGGTGTCCAAATTTTACGAACATTACATGAGCTTCATCCATAAAGACAGGACAATACAGTATGAACTCCTCAGAAAATAATTTTTTATTTTATTTATTTATTTATTTATTGTTCCGTGGGACCACATTTAGGAGAAGTCTCCATGGTCATGGAACGAGTCAATACATGAAATTATAACACGATTGTAGAAACAGATAAAATGAAATATAAGAAACATATTCAAGCGACAAGTCGTTAGTTTAAATAAAGAAAATCAAGAATGTAACACTGGAATTTGCTTCATTTTTTAGCTCTTCCAGGAGCTCCTCGACAGAATAGAAGGAATGAGCCATGAGGAAACTCTTCAGTTTAGACTTAAAAGTGTTTGGGCTACTGCTAAGATTTTTGAGTTCTTGTGGTAGCTTATTGAAAATGGATGCAGCAGAATACTGCACTCCTTTCTGCACAAGAGTCAAGGAAGTGCATTCCCCATGCAGATTTGATTTCTGCCTAGTATTAACTGAGTGAAAGCTGCTAACTCTTGGGAATAAGCTAATATTGCTAACAACAAACGACATTGAAGAAAATACATACTGTGAGGGCAATGTCAAAATTCCCAGACTATTGAATAAGGGTCGACAAGAGGTTTTCGAACTTACACCATACATAGCTCGAACAGCCCGTTTTTGAGCCAAAAATACCCTTTTTGAATCAGAAGAATTACCCCAAAAAATAATACCATATGACATAAGCGTATGAAAATATGCGAAGTATACTACTTTTCGTGTTGAAATGTCACTTATTTCACATACTGTTCTAATGGTAAATAAAGCGGCATTTAGTTTCTGAACAAGATCCTGAACATGGGCTTTCCACAACAGCTTACTATCTATCCGTACGCCTAGGAACTTGAACTGTTCCGTCTCGCTTATAACATGCCCATTCTGTCTGATTAAAATGTCAGTTCTTGTTGAATTGTGAGTTAGAAACTGTAAAAACTGAGTCTTACTGTGATTTAGCATCAAATTATTTTCCACAAGCCACGAACTTATATCATGAACTACATTATTTGATAATGTTTCAATATTACACACAAGATCCTTCACTACCAAGGTGGTGTCATCAGCAAATAGAAATATTTTTGAATCACCTGTAATACTAGAAGGCATATCATTTATATAAATAAGAAACAGCAGTGGCCCCAGCACCGACCCCTGGGGAACGCCCCATTTAACAGTGCCCCATTGGGACTGAACATCATTACCACTCTCAATATTGCGGAGGATTACCTTCTGCTTTCTGTTCTTAAAGTAGGAGGCGAACCAATTGTAAGCTACTCCCCTTACTCCATAATGTTCCAACTTCTGCAGTAATATTTTGTGGTCAACACAGTCAAAAGCCTTCGTTCAATCAGAGAAAACACATAGCGTCGCAACCTTTTATTTAATCCATCCAAAACCTCAGAGAAAATAGAATATAGCATTTTCAGTTGTTAAACCAATTCTAAAACCAAACTGTACATTTGACAGCAAATTATGTGAATTTAAATGCTGCAGTAACCTTGTATATACAACCCTCTCGATAACTTTAGCAAACACCGATGGCATAGAAATAGGTCTATAATTGTCAACATTATCCCTGTCTCCCTTTTTATAAAGTGGCTTCACTACCGAGTACTTTAATCGGTCAGGAAACCGACTAACATACGTGGAACAATACTTCAGTATTCTGCTAGATACCCCGTCATATCCATGAGAGTTCTTGGTCTTTAGTGATTTAATTATTAACTCAATCTCCCTCTTGTCAGTATCATGGAGGAGCATTTCAGGTAACAGTCTCGGAACACTTTTTTCTAAGAGCGCTATATGATTCCCTGTTGGGACTAGGTTTCTATTTAGTTCACCTGCTATATTCAGAAAGTGATTATTAAGTACTGTACATATATGCGACTTATCAGTAACACGGACATCCCCACTGCGCACTGATTCTATATTCTCGACCTGTCTCTGCAGACCAGCCACTTCCTTTACGACTGACCATATGGTTTTAATTTTATCCTGAGACTTAGCTATTCTATCTGCATACCACATACTTTTTGCCTTCCTAATAACTTTTTTAAGCACCTTACAATACTGTTTGTAATGGGCTGCTGCATTCAGATTTTGACTGTTTCTAACGTTTTGATATAATTGCCACTTTGTTCTACAAGATATTCTTATCCCATTAGTCAGCCACCCAGGCTGTCTGTTTGTGCTAGTACCCTGTTTTGAACGTTCTAATGGAAAGCAACTTTCAAAGAGCACGAGAAAAGTCTTGAGGAAAGCATTATATTTATCGTCTACTGTATCAGCACTATAAACATCTTGCCACTCTTGTTCCTTGATAAGGTTTACAAAAGTCTGTACAGCAACTGTATCAGCTTTCCTAAAAAGTTGGTAACTATATTTAACATGTGTTGCAGCACAAAAATCTTTTAGACTTAAAATTTGTGCATCATGATCTGAAAGGCCATTCACCTTTTTGCTAACAGAATGCCCTTCTAATAATGACGAATGAACAAAAATATTGTCTATGGTTGTTCTACTGTTCCCTTGCACTCTCGTTGGAAAGAATACGGTTTGCATAAGATTAAATGAATTAAGGAGGTCTACCAGCATCCTTTTCCTTGCACAATCACTTATACAATTAATATTGAAGTCACCACATATAACTAACTTTTTGTATTTCCTATAAAGTGAACCAAGAACCTCCTCTAGCTTTAGCAAAAATGTTGTGAAATCGGAGTCTGGGGATCTATAAATAACAACAGTAAGAAGTTTAGCTCCACTAAATTTAACCACACCTGCACAACATTCGAACACCTTTTCAGTGCAGTACTTTGAAACATCAATTGACTCAAATGGGATACCGTTTTTCACATACATGGCTACTCCCCCACACCGCAAAGAGCTCCTAGAAAAGCTGCCAGCCAACCTGTATCCTGGTAAAGGAAGCCTCTGAATTATCTCCTTATTTAAGAAGTGTTCAGATATACCAATAATTTCAGAGTCAACATCTATAAGCAGTTCACTAACTTTATCTCTAATACCTTGTATATTTTGATGAAATATACTAATTCCCTCATTAATCGGATACCCAAGCTTTGTAGAAAGTGGTTTCTTTGTTAGAGAGACTTCCCTTAAGCAGGAATACCTATCAGCTGACTTCAATCTAAAAAAGGACCAGCTCTAACACCCACAACTACCGGAATTTTCCCATGAGTGATCCCACCAAACCCACCTATGCTGTCACCTATAAGTTTTGCCAACCTCCCCTTCCCATACCTGTTGAGGTGCAGGCCATGTCTAGTGAAACCCGTCCTGCTGATAGACTCCACCGACACCACTGAAATGTGACTCATGCCTTCTGTCATCAGCGCACCCCCAAGTCTCATGTTATTACGCCTGACGGCTGTATTAAGATGAGGACGATCGTGACGCTGAAACAGTTCCACGAAATGCACATTCGTGTTGCCAGTCTGAGTGGCTATCTTTTCCAGGTCACCATCTATGTCATACTCCCCATCCCTATCAATACTATTACCAGCCCCACCCACAATCACTACCTGATCCTCTTTAGTAAAATCTCTACATAACCCCCCTATGTTAAAAGTCACCTGAGCCAATCCTGCATTAGGCTTCACAATGCTGGTGACCTGGTACTCACTCCCCAAAACTTCCTGCAACTGCTGGCCTACACCTCTACCATGAGAACTACCTAACAGCAGAACCTTCTTCTTTCTCTTAGACTTTGCAACTGTCCTAGCCACCGTAACTGCTGAGGTCTGCTGCATACTTCCTACATCTACAGCTACTAGAGATTCCTCTCCACTAGACTCTGACAGTTGGTCATATCTATTACAAACACCAATAGTAAAACTATCTGAAAATCTCCTTCTCCTAGCAGATCTCTTGCCAACAGCCAGCTCCCATTCCCCAACCCCCTTCTCCCTCCTCATCCTATCTAGCTCCTCCTGTGCGTTTTTCAACTGCACCTGAAGGGCACAGATCTTACGCTCCTGCTCCTCTATCAACTTACTCTTGCTACATAACCTGCAGTTCCGGGAGAGGATCTCACCAGAATGCCCGCTGGCTTCCCCCCAGTGAAAAAACTTCGAACAAGTCTCACACCGCAATCCACTACTCACGAACCTACGGCAAAGCCCACACTTCTCACTCATGGTAAAATTTTACAATTATTGAAACAAGAAAACAACTTTATCTAAGTTCCGCTACTACAATAAGAAGATGTTAAAAACTGACTACAATAATCACAAACTTGCTCTACAAGGGAAGTAACTACTATTATTGACAGTATTAATCAACAACAAATGAGAATATAACAAAATACTAACACAGAAAGAAAATCAAACGTCTAATGACAGTAACGAAACTGAAAGCAGTTCGCAAAAATTTCTTCTGAAGTTATTTCACCGGAAAACACCAAGAACACCGGTTGAAGACTACTAAAGTTCCCAAATAAACTACTATACACAAACAATTAATTAGTACTTAGCTTTCTATGCGCCGCTACAGCTGCAACTGGTCAGCGCGGAATGTAAACACGGGTAGGAGGTTAAGTTGCTCGATACGAAACACTCACAAATATCAGGCCACAACACAAGAAATGCAGAGGTGAATGAAGAAACCACTAATAAGTCACTTATGTAGTAAATATTATCACAAAAACAGTTAAAATATATATCTGAAACCTAAAAATAGATGAAAACTTAGAGAGCGATCTCACACGCAGTCACGCGCTTATGACGTCACACCAAAGATTATGTTATATCAACAAGATTATGTTATAACAACAAGATTATGTTATATCAACAAAAGGCACTTACAGTTAATCTCATGTACCGAAAATTAAGAAAACAATATCTACAAATACATCGAATGGCATGAACAAACAAGTTAAAGTGAAACACATTTTGAAGACGAACCGAGTAGGTGGCTAATGATATCGTAAAGCTCCCATTTAGCAAGAGAATGGCGAGCTTCAGCACAGAAAGAGATAAAGCCAGAACAATACATTATTCTTTTTAACGTAAATAAAGCCGGGCTGAGGGTAACTGGCTGCACGTCATTAACAGGGCTACGCTGCGACTCAGCAAGAAAAAAAAAATCTTTATTCAGCGCTACCGAGACTATGATTGGCTGAAGCCATACTTGGCGACGCAGAAGTGACATGGTGGGGAGATCCCCATTATATAAAAGCATTTTGAGACCTGAAAAATCTAGCTTGCTCGTCTTGTGGCGGACCACACAAGTGTGTGGAAATAAGAGAGGGCTTTGAGAGCATTGCTTTCTGTGAAGTGAGGACGATACGCTTCATGTATTGTGGTAACAGATAGCATAGCGGTAGTTAATTATGCCTGCAAGATTTTCTGCGGACAAAGAAATTGTGCACATCCCTCCAACCCATAGCGAGTGTACAAGAGCCATTATTTTGACTAGTGAAAGATTATGATTATACGGAACGCAGGAAAGTTGTGACTGAGTGAATTCAGTCAAGGCCAGAGTAGGGAATTAGCGTTTCAGATCCAGCACGGAGACAACGCCGTTGCAGACGCCACTTGGAAAAGTACCATCGCGCATTAGGCCACAGTAAATGTTGAGTCTAGATTTACTCACTCCATCTTGCATATGCTTTGACCATTGAATATCAAAAGCTAGGATACTAACCTACCCCCACATTGCGTACATGAGAGTTTTTTCCATTGGTTCAAAGAGTAAATTTATTCTCCACCAACCCAGTGCATTGACCAGCTACGACAATGTAGATTTAAATGAGCTGATGAGGATTTTTAATAATCATTCTTCCCTGTGATAAAAAATTTTCATGTGTGGCATAGAAGTGGACATAACACTTGGGCTGAAAGAAACTAACAAGGAAGTACAAAAAAAATACTTGATAATATTCAAGGCCAATTAGATCAAATGCGAACTGCAGTGAAGGAAGCGCAGATCAAGCTTCAAATGCACGTTACAGGGCACAAACATTTGAGAACAAACATTGACACTGCCAAACAGACATGGTTACACTGCTTGAAGATATGCAACAAAGTGTCAAAAAGGTTAAACAACAGGTCGAAGCTGTCGCCATCAAAGCGACGCCGAAGGCGAAACATGTTATTGCTGGGACAACGTCTCATAAAAGAACAACAAAAGCAGCATTAAAGAAAGTCGATGCTAGTATTTGATGACTATAAGAGAAAAGTGAACACCAATTTCAACAGCTGAGATCGGAAGTTTTACATTCGATCGAAAGTCGTGGTGATGTAGAAAGCTTTATTGAGGAGTCGCAGACGATGACAGAAAGAATTTTAGTGTCGGTAGGTATTACTATGAATACTGGAAAATCAACAGTTGCTGATGATAGTACAGAAAGGGTTCCCAAAATTACGTGTAGCATAAGACAGAAAGGGACATGTGGATGCCAGTCCTAAACCACAAACCGTGAACGGGAAATTAGCCCAAACCAGTGTATGCCAGAACATCATGGTAACCGTAGGGAGCAGTTGGGGTTGCGACCACTTGTTCAAGAAAAAATAACAGATCAAAAGAATGATTCAAATGGCTCTGAGCACTATGCTCATCAGTCCCCTAAAACTTAGAACTACTTAAACCTAACTAACCTAAGGACGTCACACACATCCATGCCCGAGGCAGGATTCGAACCTGCGACCATAGGGGTCGTGCAGTTCCAGACTGTGGCGCCTAGAACCGCTCGGCCACCCCGGCCGGCAATAACAGATCAATTTGGAATACAAGAATGTGGTTTGCAGCAAGGTTCAGTATGTCAAGCACAAAGCGTGACATACACTGATCAAACTATTGGGACGCGGTACGCAACGCCACAACCTGTAGGACGAATACCGACGGATTACAATATGGCGTTTAACGAGCCAGAATTGCGTACACGTCAAGATACAGAGCTGATAGTGGGCGTTATGCACAGGTATTGCACAATGTCACCTGCAAGTGATTCTATCGCACAAATGTCACAGAATGAACCAAGCTACACACGTTTGCATAGATTTGACGCAAACCAAGGACAGAATTCCAGTCTACAAAACCGAGCAGATACATCACAGAGAGAAGCGAGAGGTTTTGATGATAACCACTTTCTCACAGTGCAGAAATACCAGCACTATAAGGAAGATGCAAATATTTTCCACCCCGCACATTTATTAACCGATTTAAAGTAGGAATACCGACACATTAACCATTGAAACATAAATTACGTTTTATTTTCGCACATATGGAGCGAAGTGTTGCTGAAATTATGCAGAAGATAGCAGACACTTGCGATTCGTATGTGCAGATGTTTGATTCTGCACAGACGAAAAATGATTTTCAGCAGGATAATACATATACTACTGTAACCTGTGATGCTACAACTGATCAAGACGATAGTATTAACCGACAAAATACGGCTAATACAAGTCATAGAAAAAAGAAGGTAATACAGATATGTACACCTGATCAAAAGTTCGACACGCTACAGGATCTACCAAAATCCTTCCACAAATCTTTCGAAGAAAAGCGGAAAGAGTCTGATGCACTGTGTATTTCGAGACTCTCAGTGGCAGGTATGATAACGAGTTGAATTAGGGTACGAGTACTGACACACTTATAGCAGAATCTGACGACTCCCGAGAATAGAAGTTTGGAGTAGTGTCACACTTAAAGAACACTTACCAGGCTCTAAAATCCAAATCAAACACAATTACTCAGATGTATGATCAACAGACAAACTTAAAGAAGTAGCAAGATGTGAAAATGAGGATTTAAAATATAGATTGGTAACTTTAGAGTCAAATGTAAAAATGGTTCAAATGGCTCTGAGCACTAACTGCTGAGGTCATCAGTCCCCTAGAACTTAGAACTACTTAAACCTAACTAACCTAAGGACATCACACACATCCATGCCCGAGGCAGGATTCGAACCTGCGACCGTAGCGGTCGCGCGGTTCCAGACTGTAGCGCCTAGAACCTCTCGGCCACTCCGGCCGGCTGCTAATGTAGAAGCAGCGAGACTAAAGTAGGACAATTTAAAAAAGGGAAGTACTTCTCCCCAAACTCTCGATGAAGACCATCAAATTTGAAAGGAAAATGACGCAACTATGGATGTCCATAAACATCCAGTTGTGACAGAATGAACAAATACACATGAGTTATGTTATGAAGTAATTGAGGACGTATTAATGGAGGAAGTCGAAGATGGGAGTACTTCAAAGATAAGCCCGATACTTCATGTAACAGTGAAGGATATTGTCGTTAACGCAATAGCAGATAGTGGCAGTGAGTTAACGGCAATATCGGAGCTGTTATTCAATAGTTGAAATTGTGGCGTCAGACAATATTCTTCGAAATACACCTGGCTTGCTCTCCACGCTATTGTGAAGCATGAGACAGTAAATTCCTTACTTCTGTCTTCAGTTTGTCGCCAATGCCATATATAATGTCCACTTTAGTACATAAAGATCTGTTGATGATGACAATAGTGATGTAGCATTTAAGTGTTGAGAGTAGATATAAGAGAAACGAATGCTACCTTAACTTCACTCCTCTTTTACAAGCATCAATATCACAATGTTAGAGAATTGTGGAATGCCTTAAGTTATTGTAAAGTAAAGGGTGGTTGAACCATTTCAGTAGAAATTACCCACAAGTACTAGAGAAAAATGTTGCAAGATTAGTCAAATAACTATCTATAAAGGACTGTAAAGCCACATAATAATCATCTAAGTAGAAAATGCCGTTTAAAGCACTAAATTTCAAATCAAAATATAATGTTAAAACGACATCATCAAGCGTAAGATGATTAAATTTTTTGAATTTATAAATTTGCATTGCAATGAGCTATGCCTCAACCATTGATCACAGCAGCACAAAATTAATACAGAAGTGATGGGATGTGTAAGACGCTCAGATTTTACGGACCCTACATGAGCCTCGTCGATAATGACAGGATGATACAGCATGATATCCTCAGAAAATAATAATTATAACAACAAAAGGCAATTGCAGTTAATTTCATATACCGAAAACTAACAAAACAATATCTACCAATAGATGGACTGGCATGAACAAACAAGTTAAAAAATGGTTCAAATGGCTCTGAGCACTATGGGACTCAACTGCTGTGGTCATCAGTCCCCTAGAACTTAGAACTACTTAAACCTAACTAACCTAAGGACATCACACACAGCCATGCCCGAGGCAGGATTCGAACCTGCGACCGTAGCAGTCGCACGGTTCCGGACTGCGCGCCTAGAACCGCGAGACCACCGCGGCCGGCAAACAAGTTAAAGTGAAATGCATTTTGAAGACGAACCAAGCAGGTGGTTAAGGATATCGTAGAACTCGCATTAAGCAAGAGAACGGCGAACTTCAGCGCAGAAAGGGATAAGGGCAGAAATATACATTATTCCTTTTAACGTAAATAAAACCGGACTGAGGGTAAGTGGCTGCACTTCATTAACAGGGCTAGGCTGCGACTCATCAAGAAAAACAAATTTTATTCACCTCTAGTGAGATGATGATTGACTGAAGCCATACGTGGCGATGCAGATGCGACACAGTGGGGAGATCCCAATTATATAAAAGCATTTTGAGACCTGAAAAATCTCTCTCTCTCTTTCGTCTCGCAGCGGGCCTCACAAGTGTGTGGTAATAAGAGAGGGCATTCAGAGCATTGCTTTCTGTGAAGTGAGGACGATACACTTCAGGTATCGTGGCAACAGATAGCAAAGTGGTATTTAATTATTCCTGCAGAAGTTTTGCGGGCAAAGAATTGTGCACGTCGCTCCAACCCATAGCAAATGTGCAATAGCCATTATTTTGACTAGGGAAAGAGTAACATTCTACGGAACGCAGGAAAGTTGTGACTGAGTGAATTCAGTCAAGGCCAGAGTAGGGAATTTGCCTTTCAGATCAAGCAGGGAGACAACGCCGTTGCAGATGCTACTTAGTGAAGTACCATCGTGCATTAGGCCACAGTAATTGTTGAATCTAGATTTACTTACTCCAACTTGCATATGCTTCGGCCATTGAATATCAAAAGCTAGGATACTAACCTAACCCCACATTGTGTACATGAGAGTTTTTTCATTGGTTCAAAAGCATTGACCAGCTATGACAACGTAGATTTAAATGAGCTGATGAGGATTTTTAATAATCATTCTTTCCTGTGATATAAAATTTTCATGTATAGAGTTAACGATTTTAATATTCGTCATTTCGATATGTCCAAGATTTAAATACTCGTACTTTGTTATTGAGTGTCAAAAGTAATTGAACCTGATTGTTGTTTATCACTTGACCCCTGAAAGCAACAGTTGATAAATTATATGTCGAATAAAAAGTGAATAACTGTGTTGTCTTTCTAGAATACAACATACACATTCACTTTTAATAATTACTGCATTGTAGTTACGTGACAGCAGAATTTCTAATGATTTTTGTTACGATCCGCACCTGATATTGCTGCCTCACACGGCCAGGGTCATATTTATTTAGAATGTCTGTTTGACACCCTAGGCTTGAGAAGCCAGTTCAGATGTTTTGTCCATTTGCAGGCAAAGTGGTAAGCTAAGTTTGCACACATTAGTACACTCACTGTGCAGATACAAAGGTCGGACATACGACAAAGTCACTTTCGTCAAGTGTAAAACATTGACAACAATGACTTTTGGTGAATTTCATGCTACTTGACTCTTTGGGATTAATATTGTCATGAGAGCCATTTCAGAAATTCTAAGATACATGATGATGGTCTGAGGACTAAAATTGTAAATAATATAAACATTGTTTCACTATTTTCCAAACTGTGGAGCATGTAGCTGTTAAGCAAATGAACAGCTCTAACAAAGAAACAAGATTATGCACTCTCTTCGCCCTGCATTCTTGGGTGATTAATCCATATGAATAGTTCATGCGTAATGGACGGCATTATGAAAGCTGCGACTGTTGATAATTACAAATAAAACAGTTTCTGCGTCGGTCAATTGTTTGTGTTGTCACTACGCGTTTCGATGGTTCACAGCATCATATTCAGGTGGAGAATTGTTTAGTTACATAGCTAGCAAAGACGTTGTTGAACAAACAGCCTGTTCAGATTCCAATAGGCGTGTTACATTGCAGTGGGATGCTAAAATCCAAGATATAATCTACATTACAACTCTTTCAAGTGATAGTGTAGACGCAATATACAGTGGAGAGGACATACATCAACCAGCAGTATGCAGACTTTTTACGACTCTATCGTCCTTCAAAAGGCGCAACACGACCGACACTGCACTTTATATGCTACTGTGGAATGACGTCTCTATTCTTCACCAACATCAGCTGTGTAAATAAAGAGTCTCCGCGTGAAGATGATGATGTGAACTATCGAAACGAGTAGTGGCAACATAAACAAGTGACTGACGCAGAAACTGTTTTGGTTGGTTGGTTGATTGATTCGGGGAAAGGACCAGACATCGAGGTCATCGGTCCCATTGCATTAGGGAAGGATGGGGAAGGAAGTCGGCCGTGCCCTTTGAAAGGAACGATCTCAGCATTTGCCTGAAGCGATTTATTGAAATCACGGAAAACCTAAATCAGGAAGGTCGGACGCGGGATTGAATCGTCGTCCTCCCGAATGCGAGTCCAGTGTGCTAATCACTGCATCACCTCTCTCGGCCTGGAAACAGTTTCATTTGTGTGCTTCAACATATTTTAACATCGACTGAAAAGTCGGACACCGCTATTAGATGACGCTATATATCGTAAGTAATTTCATTGTGGAAGTATGCCTTATGCCTCCTGCCACCTTTGTTTCACTTCCGTGTTGTGAACCACGTACTTAATGAAACGTTATCCAAACAGTAACTCATGTTTGACCGTTTTGTTTTGCTTCTTACCAAAACTGATCGAGAACTGGAGCTTTCTTGGGCGTCTTACATGCAGCTACCGCTTGGTCAGCTGAGGTTTTTGCCTTTCTATGAAAGTTTCTCCTTACAAAATTATTTTTACGATGTTCAGCTCACTTCCAAAATAATGCATCTTCAGTTTGTTTCAGAAGCAACACTTCGTCAAGTTGTACACCAGCTACGATTGTTGCTTGTCAGAAAGTAGTGTCACCTTCTGTCATCATTGTCTGAAGTAACTCTCCAGGCATCTTCCGTCGGCTGAATTGTATCGGATTGCACGCATCTTAACTCGTTGAAAAAAGTTTCTGTATTTTAGTGTTGACATCCCTTTCTGCCGTCAATTCCCACGTGAGTTCGCTTCCTTTTATCTTACGCTCATCCAAAATCCTTGATAAATAAACTGTCTACTCCGTTGTCTCAGATTCAAATATTCGTATCACATTGTAAATGGATGCTAAAATCTACGGGATAATTTACGTTTCTTAACGATGTCCAGATCAACGTTCTCGGATTCATAGACCGTTATATTCTGTGTTGACTTCATGCCGCACTCCTCCATTAATGCACACATTGGGATATATTTAAGTTTCAAAGATACGAATTATAATTGCCAACGTAAATTAACCATGTTTCTTGCGTACCCTGAGAATTACTACAACTGCTATCCGTTTCATATTTGGTTACCACTGTTCTTTTCAGCTCACTTTTAACCTAATTCGTCTACACAATCTTTCAGAAATTGAACTTGATGTGGGTACTCTTTAGGTACGGTCGAGGCGAAATTTCCTGTCAGAAAGTGTCATACTTTCTCATCACAGTCAGAACTGAATTCTCTGAAAGTACTTTCATTTCATCATCAATCAGCTGAATTAGATGTGTCTGCACGCTTTTTACCTTGTTGTAAAACATTTCTATATTTTCGTGTACACACTCCCTTTCGTTGTCAATTCGTTCGTGAGTTCACATCCTTATATCTTACACTCATCCAACATCCTTGTTAAACAAAACTGTCTGCTCCTGCGTCTCGGATTCCAAGAGACGTATTACATTACATTAGATGCTAACATCTGCGATGTAATCTACGTTTTTAACGACATGAGGGTCACCTCTCACCGATTCATAGACCCTTATATACAGTGTTGAATTCATGCCGCAGTCATTATTAATGCACGCACTGATATATTTTCACGTTCAGACTTACAAATCGTAAGTTCCCATCTTGAACATGACTGTTAGCAGAAACTGTGAGTAAGTTTCCAATTTATAAAGTGCACAGGCAATCAGTGGCCGGAATTTATTAATTTTTGGTCTTGACTCAGATTTCGATACCGCTAAGGGTATCTGCAGAAGAACAAGGACAAGTAGATTAAAACTGTGTGCCGGACCGAGACTCGAACTCGAGACCTTCGCCTTTCGCGGGCAAGCGCTCTACCATCTGAGCTACCCAAGCACGACTCACGCCCCGTCCTCACAGCTTTACTCCTGCCACTATCTCGTCTCCTACCTTCCAAACTTTACAGAAGCTCTCCTACGAACCTTGCAGAACTAGCACTCCTGAAAGAAAGGATATTGCGGAGACGTGGCTTAACCACAGCCTGGGGGATGTTTCTAGAATGAGATTTTCACTCTGCATCGGAGTGTGCGCTGACATGAAACTTCCTGGTCCGGCACACAGTTTTAATCTGCCAGGAAGTTTCATATCAGCGCACACTCCGCTCCAGAGTGAAAATCTCATTAAGGACAAGTAACTCCTTGTTCTTATCGTCCTTGGTCTTCTGAAACAGATACCCTTAGCGGTACAGAAATCTGTCAAGTCTAAAAATAAGTAAATTCCGGCAACTGATGGGTTGTGTACTTTATTAACTGAAGATTATTGCCGATGTAAATTAAACACGTTTCTCGCGACCACCACGAGCTGAGAAGTGACTACAACTGCAAATCGTCGTGTATTTCTCCATCAAATGTCTCCATGAAACAAACATCTGTTGTTTCGAATTTCATATTATATCCTCAATAACGCTGTTTTTAATGTAATGTTCACGTAATTTATTAATACAAGATCAGTACGTCATACTTGTCTGCTCACGCTTAGATCACTCCAATTAGAACGCCTTAGGGTTACATATTGTTTTGCTACATTATATACGCATATGATATTCAAATTACTCATCACCAATTACCGATTGTTATTGTCTTATTGTTCACACCATTATTTTTATATGGTCTACACTTTTTATCTGTTTTTCTAATTGACTTCTTTTAGTAGGACGGAACCTCAAAGTGTATCACCGACACCTCTCAATGTGAATTCGGAAATTAGCCGGTTCAGTAACGTACGGTTTGCAAGTTAAACTTTTCTTAAATGTCTTTTGAAATTTTGACCGTGATATGAACCTGTAGTTTATTTCTTTACTAAAATCAGGTGCTGTCGGACTTGGTGGCTTATCCCCATGAGGAAAGGATTTCCCCTGACCTCAGCTTCCCCTTGGGTGTGAACAAATCATTTAAGTCGATGATGATATGGACATGAAATGAAGAATGTTAAGTTAAATTGATCAACACCAAATTACTTTCAGGTGTGTTTATTCTTGAATGGAATGTCAAGAAATCCACTGTGAATTACATAAATTCTTTAACCAGATGCCTGTCGAACTATGTTCAGATATTCCACGAGGTTTCGGAATTGCAATCGGATGCCGTCGATATCTTGCCACAATATTTCGACTGGCAATCTTTCAGCCATCTTCAGGTGACTTATTCAGTGCAAAACACTCACGTGAAGATAGCTGAATGGTTTCCAGACGAAATAGTGTAGCAAGGTGTCGGATTCATCAAGCTGCAATCCCGAAACTTAGTGGAATACTCCGGGAAAACCTTAAAAATCACAATGTAAAGATAGATGAACTTCATTTAACTTTTACCAAGGAATGTCCTGTTGCATTTCAATATAAATGTGTCATTATGGCTATACTAGTTGTTAGTCTACGTCGTTTATTCACAAGAGCTCCACATATAGCTTAGTTTGCTAAGGCACACGAAATTACTCACTATCTCTCTACGGGAGGGCAAGGAATAAACTTAGGCTGTCCGTTTCGATCTGTACGTCGCGAAAAGCTATAATGAGAACTGCACTGCCCCCTTCAAGGCGTACTTGCTAATCGCTGTCACTCAGCCGTTCAACCATAAATATGACAGTCTTCCGTAAATTTAAAAAAAATAGCTCTGAGCACTATGGGACTTAACATCTATGGTCATCAGTCCCCTAGAACTTAGAACTACTTAAACCTAACTAACCTAAGGACAGCACACAACACCCAGCCATCACGAGGCAGAGAAAATCCCTGACCCCCGTAAATTTAGAAACTGTTCGCAGTTAGTAATAAAATTGAAATAAAAAAAAGCATCTTGCTACTTCATTGGGTGCACACACATTTTTGACGACAGCTGAAGAAAAATTTCGTAGAGTGATAGTCTCTCCAGTTGCGTAGTGCGTAGTTCGAGTTAAAGATGAGTGAGGCGTTGCACTGGTGAGACACTAGACTCGTATTTCGGGGGGACGGCGATTGACATTCCTGTCCAGACAGTCAGATTTATGTTTTCAGCGATTTTATTGAATTGCTAATGGCGAATGCCAGCGTGGTTCCCCATCCTTCGCAATACGAGCTTGCGATTCGGCAGTAACGACCTCTTTGTCGATAAGACATCACACGCTTGTCTTTCATCTTTAAAGAATAAGACAATTGTTTGTTAACCATAGCCTTTCAACACTGCTCTCGAAAGTCGCCTATCGTTGACGCCGGCCGCTGGTGGCCGAGCGGTTCTGGCGCTACAGTCTGGAACCGCGCGACTGCTACGGTCGCAGGTTCGAATCCTGCCTCGGGCATGGATGTGTGTGTTGTCCTTAGGTTAGTTAGGTTTAAGTAGTTCTCAGTTCTAGGGGACTTATGACCTCAGCAGTTAAGTCCCATAGTGCTCAGAGCCATTTGAACCATTTCTATCGTTGACGATAAGCAGCGATTGGTCGATAGACTAATATTCCTCAAAGACTAGAGCAAAATTGTGTTCAGTATCATAACGATTCAGATTATGGAGTAATCATTGTACAAAATATGGTGAGATGCCCCATTAGAGGCTGCTCTTCAGGCATAGAGTGTGTATGCAACGCGTGGAGGCATGGGCCTGAAGTATCTGGAAGCAGCAATTACAAGATGATAATTGACTTGTAAATAATAGATTTCAGCTATCAGTCGTCCTTTTTAAATTTTATTGGCAGATCTAGATTTCAGCTAGAAACTAGCCATTCTCAATGAACTATCATTTTTGATCAATGCATGTAATGCCTGTTGGTCGGGCTTCATCCACAGTTCATTGAATACTTCTGAATGGAAGGTAACCTGCTGAAAATGATAATTATTGAACTATATGAAAAAAAGTAAATTAGTGACTAAATACGGCGTGGCCAGACTTTATTCAACATGTAAACGTCACTACAGATATTATGATTTAGGTTATGACACTTTCGATATGCCTACCGTCATTGACGATGATGTGACGCAGACGAATAGCGAAATTCTGCACGACCCGCTGAAGTGTCGGAACATCGATGCTGTCGATGACCTCCTAAATGGCTGTTTTCAGCTCAGCGATGGTTTTGGGGTTGTTAATGTACACCTTGTCTTTAATATAGCCCCACAAAGAGCTGTCGCATGTGTTCAGCTCCGGAGAATATGGCGGCCAATCGAGGCCCATGCCAGTGGCCTCTGGGTATCCCAGAGCCAGAATGCGGTCCCTAAAGTGCTCCTACAGGACATCAAACACTCGCCTGCTTCGATGGGTTCGAGCTCCGTCTTAAATGAACCACATATTGTCGAAATAAGGGTCACTTTGGATAATGGGGATGAAATCATCTTCCAAAACCTTCGGTAGTAACTGTGCCATCAAGGAATATCGCACCGATTAGTCCGCGACTGGGCATTGCACGCCACACGGTCACCCTTGAGGGTGAGGAGACCTCGATCGCGAAATGTGGATTCTCAGTCCCCCACATGCATCAGTTTTGCTTATTGACGATCCCATCCAAATGAAAGTGGTCTTCGTTGCTAAACCAAACCATACAGTGCATAATAATTCCCATCATGTCCCCCGGCCAACCGTGCAGTTAGGACGTCCTAACGCAAACCCTTCAGGAGTTAAGACGATTTTATTTCACATAGTTCAATAATTGTCACTCTGTATCGTATTTTGGCAAACAGAAGTAGCGAATGAGAGTGAAATCTACCGTCAAAGTATTATTTCAGGCTAAGGTTTTCATTTTCTGTAAGCGACTGGACGTCGACTGACATGATCGTGAAAGTTCATTGATGTTTCTCGAGACCAGTAAGCTGTCTGGCATCGCCGTTTACACTACCACGCTTTCTTTTATTCCACACTCATATTTAAGAACACAAACACGGCATTTTATTGCACATGGACTCATTAAAGTCATCCACATTATACAATTAGACATCTAACGCACTACCCTCAGGTCTGAAGAAGACAATAACTAAACGTCATTTTGAGTAAGATTGTAATCCTCACACTGTACCCACCGACTGTGGTACCGAATGGAGTAGTGGAACCTATCAGTAAAACGTAGATATTGTAGATCTTCAACATAAAATTCAGTTTGGAGATCAGTGCGAAGTTATAATGACTTTAACTCAGCGTGTTGTTACCCACACTAACTGAGGAAAAATGCATGGCCATATTAACTGTACTAATTTCTGATCGTTTGAAAGTCTGTGGGATATTGTGAAATCACAGCTGAATGATTTATTGTACATACCTAGTTACGAGTGAAGCTTATCATGCTGTTGGCCACGTCGACTGGGAGCAAACGCATGACCATATAAACTGTACTGATTTTCGATCATTTAAAAGAGTATGCGAGATATTGTGAAAGCAGAATTGAGTGATTTCTTTTTCATACTTCTTTTTGGTTCAGATGGTTCAAATGGCTGTGAGCACTATGGGACTTAACATCTGAGGTCATCAGTCCCCTAGAACTTAGAACTACTTAAACCTAACTAACCTAAGGACATCACACACATCCTTGCCCGAGGCAGAATTCGAATCTGCGACCATAGCTGTCGCTCGGTTTCAGACTGAAGCGCCTAGAACCGCTCGGCCACTCCGGCCGGCACTTGTTTTTCTTTTATTTTTATGTAGGGTGGTTGTAATTAAACGTTCGCTGCTTGATCCAGTGTAGGTGAAAAACTATTTATCATATGGATACCCAAATTTATAGGAATGATGCTCACACAGTGCGCTACAGGATTTTCATTGTTAGTAATGTTAGTGCCATGAGTTGCCGTCAAGTGACGGTACTGGTACAGCGATGTAGGGTTGAAACAGAAGCATCAGTGCGAACTACACTCCTGGAAATGGAAAAAAGAACACATTGACACCGGTGTGTCAGACCCACCATACTTGCTCCGGACACTGCGAGACGGCTGTACAAGCAATGATCACACGCACGGCACAGCGGACACACCAGGAACCGCGGTGTTGGCCGTCGAATGGCGCTAGCTGCGCAGCATTTGTGCACCGCCGCCGTCAGTGTCAGCCAGTTTGCCGTGGCATACGGAGCTCCATCGCAGTCTTTAACACTGGTAGTATGCCGCGACAGCGTGGACGTGAACCGTATGTGCAGTTGACGGACTTTGAGCGAGGGCGTATAGTGGGCATGCGGGAGGCCGGGTGGACGTACCGCCGAATTGCTCAACACGTGGGGCGTGAGGTCTTCACAGTACATCGATGTTGTCGCCAGTGGTCGGCGGAAGGTGCACGTGCCCGTCGACCTGGGACCGGACCGCAGCGACGCACGGATGCACGCCAAGACCGTAGGATCCTACGCAGTGCCGTAGGGGACCGCACCGCCACTTCCCAGCAAATTAGGGACACTGTTGCTCCTGGGGTATCGGCGAGGACCATTCGCAACCGTCTCCATGAAGCTGGGCAGCCTGCATTGCTGCGAAAGGTGGATATACACTGTACTAGTGCCGACATTGTGCATGCTCTGTTGCCTGTGTCTATGTGCCTGTGGTTCTGTCAGTGTGATCATGTGATGTATCTGACCCCAGGAACGTGTCAATAAAGTTTCCCCTTCCTGGGACAATGAATTCACGGTGTTCTTATTTCAATTTCCAGGAGTGTATAACTGCAGACAGTCAGCATGGGTCTGGACAATGTGAGCAGAGCTTTACTTATAAAGCAGTTTTGTCGAAACGACAGAAATGGTGCTGCTGCTATTCGCGAGGATCGACACATTTCAGAAATACGGAGACCGTAGATGTTCTTTTTCCGTACCGCTGTTGAAGAGCATGATCGGGAAGTTCGAATCAACTAGCGATTTGGGAATTACTCCTGGAAGAGCTCGACGGTCAATTCAGCCACAAATTGTTGAAGAAGTTACTGTTGCCATGTCTGAGAATGCTGGACGCAATGTGCGAGCTTCATGTAGTGCACGAGCTGTGTCACTACAGCTAAACATTTCATGGTCCTGCGTTCTAAATGTGTTGCTATCGACTGTGAAACGATACCTCTAATACGGTTACAGGCTATCGTAAATGAGGATGGCTGTCGCACTGAGCAACGTTTGTAACCTAAAATGTAAACATGGAACGCAATTAAAAAATGTTACCCTCTCGTGTGGAAATCAACATGTTTCCTTCCAGTAATGTATTGTTATTTCGCTTCCAGTTCGCAGCTCGTGGTCTTGCGGTAGTGTTCTCGCTTCCCGCGCACGGGACCCCGGGTTCGATTCCCGGCGGGGTCAAGGATTTTCTCTGCCTCGTGATGACTGGGTGTTGTGTGTTCTTCATCATCATTCCATCATCGTTGACTAGCAAGTCGCCGAAGTGGCGTCAACTAAAATGAACTTGCAATACGGCGGCCGAACTTCCCCGCATGGGGCCTCCCGGCCAACAATGCCACACGATCATTTCATTTCTCTTCCGCCTGTCCTTAGAAATATTTACACAACGTTTCATTGCCCTATGATTACGTGTTTTTCATTGGGGTTCTCTCAAGTAGCGAAAGTTTAATTACAACCACCCTGTATAGCGAAGTTATCACTGTAACTGGCGCAAACGCATGACCGTGTTAGCTGCACCGATTTTCAATCTTTTGAAAGTTTGCAGGTTATTGTTAAAGCAAAATTTAATGATTTCTTTTTTATGTCTGTTTTTATGTATAATAGCAATATAACGTGCCTTATTTACAGGCCTTGCGATTCCTGAGGCCACTTCTGGCTTGCGTGAGCTGCAGTGTGTTTCACTGTCAGAATAATTGAATGACACCGAGAAAGGCCGTAACGCAATAGAGCGGCGCGCCCTGAGCGTGGCGACAGGATTTACTGCTTTCGCACGGGCCGTGCGTGAGAGCGTGGGACGATGTACTCCGGATGAGCAGCAGCGCTACATTCACGAGGCGTGTGTTTATTAGTTGTATCATCCGGGCGGCCGCTTTCAGGCGACACCGCGTGTCCCCCGCGGCTAACGTCTTTCATCTTTTACGACCCAGGTACTGACCATAATTCTGTTACGTTACATCTGTTAAGAACCTAGTGCAGTTGTTTCCTATTGTAAGGGCGGCAAATTGTGGCCCATTTGCCGAGGTTTAGGACCAGAAAAACTGTGGAAGAGCCGTCGCTCTTTGTCCGACCTTTTCGAGCGCTACCAGTGCTGAGCTCTGGGTACGGCCTCCTCACGGACGCGTCAGCCTACTCGTACCGCTGAGGTTCCTCTCTTTGTCCTTCTGTCTCGTCCACGATTACAGATACATGCACTGATACCGATAAAATGGGCGTTCACTCATCTCCCATAACAATTCGTACAGACTTTTTCTCCCACGTGACAATAAAGTACAATCGTTCCGATTCACAGTATACACGTTCAGCGGATTGATACCCATCCGGTCGGGGAGGGGTGTCGGCCTCGGATCCAGTCAAACCGGCGAATTAACGATAAAGGCCTGTGTTCCGACCAGCATGGATGTTGTTTTTAGGTGGTTTCCCACATATGATTAGGTTGATACCGGGCAGTTACCACGTGACGCCTGAGTTACACGATTCGCAAACAACTTAGAAAACGTTTGCACACTTTAGCGTGAGGTAACACTAGACGAAAACTGTGGGGTTACACAATTTCCGTTCCAGGAGAGAAACCGGTAACGAGAAAAGGGCTTCTGGCCACCTACTATCATTAACATTGCCAAATCCAAACATTAACAGGCCAACCCCGGGAAGATACGGGTTACAGGTCAGGAAAAAGAAGAGGGAGACATTCGGAAAGTTCATGTGGAATGGTTTATGGTTGGCAGAGGAGCTAAAAAGATACGCATCTGAGGTCAGACAAAGTAAAAAGAAATTGGCAGTTCAAAACAAATGCAGCAGTTACAAACGGCTGTAACAGTTGAATTCATCGATAAAAATTACAGACAATCTAGAAGGAAGTCCAACATTTCGAGCGTTGCGAAAGCGTTGTGACACGGAAGACGCATTTTTAAAGTGTTTGATGGGCTGTCGACACTGCGTCTTGTTCGTTGCCACTTCGATCTCAGAGCCTGACATTCTTCGATTTTCAATAGAACAAAAAATCAGTCCAAGCTGCAAATATTTTAATTTTCATTCGATGACCAGTTTCGGTCCGAGACCCATTTTCAAGTCAACATAACAAGGTCCAAAATGGCATTTCCGAAGATGTCGGAAAATGTATAATATACATTACAGCGCATACAGATTCTGTTTTTGGACGGAAGACCTTGTGTGTGCGATCCGTTTGCCGAAAACAATTCCAGATCTCCAAAGGCATATTTAGAATGCCCAAGCGTCGGCGACTTCACGAATGATGCAAAATATGTGGCATGAAACGAATTATCATTTAAATGTTGTCCGCTTTACCGAGAAGAGTCATACAGAACACTTATCATATACGTAAAAAAAAATTGTTTATCTTATTTTTACACCCTGTGTAATTCTTGTCGATGTATTATTGTGTACTGGTTGAACCAATCAAAAGGAAATCATGGCAGCAGAGACATCATGTCATCCATTTCTGAATGCCACTGCGACTTCCAAAACGTAGGACTACACTATAGCTTTCTCTACGAAGCGTGTTGGGTAGGAGGCGTCACCTACCAGATGGTTAAATACGACACCAGCACATAGTTTTGCTGCATATTTGTGCCAGAAGTGTTTCTTAATAATTCGACGAGGATTATCTGAGATGCATTCCTGGTTATTGTTACTGTTGAATCCATTCTCTGGTAAAGGAGGCCTTGTCGGTAAACAAAACACGCCAAGTCAAAGGAGTTTCTTCCATTGAAATCCTTGATTAAGGCATTCTTAGTGTTCTCGCAGCATCAGATTAGAGTAGAAACTCGAGGTTAGACGGACCTCCTTTATGGTGATCGTCATGATCACTGACTATAGACGAGGCCTATGGAATTGAACCGAGCGAGGTGGCGCAGTGGTCAGCACACTGGACTCGCATTCGGGAGGACGACGGTTCAATCCCGTCTCCAGCCATCCTGATTTAGGTTTTCCGTGATTTCCCTAAATCGTTTCAGGCAAATGACGATGGTTCCTTTGAAAGGGCACGGCCGATTTCCTTCCCCATCCTTCCCTAACCCGAGCTTGTGCTCTGTCTCTAATGACCTCGTTGTCGACGGGACGTTAAACACCACTGACCTAACTACCTACCTATGGAATTGACTTTTCATAACCAGTAGTTAGTGTAAAATAAGTCGACTTGTATCATCGTGACTTCATACCAGCATTCTGCCAGAGATGAAGTCGATGTCTGCACTGAGGGACGTTAGCAGTGTCACCGCATGTGTTGCCAGTAAAACAACTGGGCGTGTTTCTCTGTAGCCTCTCACGCTCGAGTGCACACGACGATGCACCGCAAAAGTTGCGATTCCAATGTGCCGGCCATCATGCCCCTTTCCACTGGCATTTCTTTAATGTAGTAACTAAAAGCAACCATTTCTAAAGGCGCTTCTGTTGTCCCGCGAGAACAGCCTCCAAAATGGTGAGCGACTTGGCTGCTCTAGTAATCCCACCTAGGTCTTTACACCAATCCAAAATTCTACAAATCCCTTAAAGTTCAATTGACACGTGCACCTCACCTCTCCTTTCGCATTCGTGTCCCTTCCACAACATGCAGCATTTACCACAAGATCGATTTTACACACTTTCTTGTGTACCTGGAGCGCTTTCGAAACTAGCACATAAATCAGGAACCTACTCATTCAGGTATCTTGTTCCGCCACTACATACTTGTCTCACGTACCATTCACCTCCGTATCGCAACCATCGTCTTATGCAGGAACTTCTAACATATCCCAATTTCCAACAACTCTCTCCCTCCCAACACAAACCCTTTACAACGGCTATAGCCAATAATGCCTTATAACGATCGCTCACGATAATCTTCCCTCCACAGTCCTCTCTATTGCTTGTTGTTGTCTTGATGTGTTCTCTCGTGTGTAATATTACAGTCGTGAATATGAATGAGTCTGAAGTAATAATGCCTCTTTTTTGGTGGATAATTATGACTCTCTGCACCTCAACATTCCAATATTCCGTTATTTTTTTTTAAAAAAAAAAAAGGTTCAAATGGCTCTGAGCACTATGGGACTTAACATCTATGGTCATCAGTCCCCTAGAACTTAGAACTACGTAAACCTAACTAACCTAAGGACATCACACAACACCCAATCATCACGAGGCAGAGAAAATCCCTGACCCCGCCGGGAATCGAACCCGCACGACCACGAGCTGCGGGCCGTTATTTTCGTGAAGTGATTTTCAGCTACTCTTTCTTTTCAATAGTAGGTAATTCGGTGGTGATTAACGACTCCAGGAAATATACATAGAAATTTAAGTACCTCTCGCGGCCGGAAACATCGATACTTTCCTTTAAACCTCAAACGGCTTGAATGCATTTGTTACTGTATTTTGAGAAACCAGAGTTTTGAAAGATTTCCATCTGCAGAAGACTGAAATCAAATCGAAGCTGTTTTTATTTTTTTCTTTAAATGGTTCAAATAATACGGCTAGACGACTGAAAGTACGTAACACAGGTGTAGGAGCTGCTGTAGACTGGATCTGGCGTAAGCGTCAGATTGCTACCCGATGGGCACAGAGCTTCTTTAGTTTTTCTTGTTGCTTTCAGAAGATATTTCTGGGTGATGGTGATTTATTCTCTTCTCATTTGATGAAATGTTCTATACACTGAGGTCACGTTTCCTGTCAGTATAGCACAACAAACTGTACTAAAAATAATGCATTATGACTAGATCATTATTGTGTTATTGTATCGCTTAAAGTACATATTTTCGTAATACACACGGAGTAGTTCGTAGTGCACGAAATACGGAATGTTACATACAACCGGGCGAAAGAAAGAGTGAACAAGGTTCCACAAGCAGAGATGAAAAATCTGTATCTTAAAAATACAGCCTTTGCACCAAAATAAAATTATTTATCAAATAACCAACGATTTCTAGTACAAAACAGACACAAGGTGCGTATCGTAATATGCAGATTGAATTACAGATATCTCAGCATTAACGAAATTCGATCTTGCACCAATATGATACAATTTCTCTAAATACGTAAGTATTCGAGCACAAAACAAAGGGCGCTACCATCATAACTTAACTGTTCTGCAACTTGGCTTCCATAACTGCACCACTGACAAAACGTACAGGTTAAGCTGCACTTGCAGACAACTAAAGCTCGATATCTGTAGAGTGCTTCTCAAGGCACAATGGACACTCAAATTAAATAATTCCACGTATTTACTGTCTGTATTACTTATGAAAATACACATGACTCACTTATTAGCACTACTGGTAAATCTTACAGATTAGCTGACGAGTTTAGTTCAGTCTATATACTGCACGTTAAAGAAACAGAAAGATGTAAGGATTTGCTTTTGTTACATAATATGCGTGGACACTACCGCTGAGCTAACTAATAGCTTAATGTGCACTTTTTAACAAGGATAATTTGATCTTTGTAACAAAGGTAAATATGCTGTCATAAAAGGGAGGCCACATAACAAATGGTTCAAATGGCTCTGAGCACTATGGGACTTAACATCTGAGGTCATCAGTCCCCTAGACTTAGAACTAATTAAACCTAACTAACCTAAGGACATCACACACATCCATGCCCGAGCACGATTCGAACCTGCGACCGTAGCAGTCGCGCGGTTCCGGACTGAAGCGCCTAGAATCGCTCGGCCACCGGCAACATAACACTTCGATTTAGTAGTATACTGAACAACTGAGCAATAGTAGTAAACATTTGTGTAGGTAAGAAAAGAAAGTGGCTATGTTGCTTTCGAAGTCAGCTGAAAAGTACAGTTTCCCCCGTGTTAGGGTATTAACTTTATAGTGTAGCATACAACGTTTGCTATCACGTTCTGGAACCTCCATGATACATTGATGACGTATCATACTGAAAGGTGGTACTACGCATTCATGTGCATGAAAAAGGAGGTTACTGTACTTTCAGTTACATCTAAATCTACATGATCACTCCACAATTCACAATTAAGTAAGTGCCTGGCAGAGGATTCATTGAAACACCTTCGAGCTATTTCTCTACTGTTCCAGTCTCTTTAGTAAAACTGCTGCACTTTCTAAGTGTTCTGCCAATAAATCGCAGTCTTTATTTTACCCACATTATCTATGTGATCATTTCAATTTAAGTTCCATCCCTAATGACCTCGTTGTCGACAGGACGTTAACACTAATCTGCTCCTCCTCCAGTTTAAGTTATTTGTAATTGTAATCCCTAAGTACTTAGTTGAATTTACAGCCTTTAGATTTGGGTGATTTATCGTGTAACCAAAATACAGCGGATTTATTTTGTACTCATGTGGATAACTTCAAATTTTCCATTATTTAGAGTAAATTGCCATTTTTCGCACCATACAGATATCTTGACTAAAACATGTTGTAATTAGTTTTGGTTGTCTGATGACTCTACAAGACGGTAAATCACTGTATCATCTGCAGAAGTTTTATTTATTTACTGTTTCCTGTGGTCTGTTATGTATATAAAAGAACAGTCTGCATGTTGCACATGAACTGGCATGAATTTGGCACATAATATTTTAACATAATTTCAAATGCGTTAGTAATAACTAAGCATTATTCTGTTTGAGAGGGGAAAATTCAACTTAGAATATCTACATAGAAAGAAAAATAATAATAATAAGTAAAATGATTTAAAAGTGTCTACATACATCCATTTTGACATCTGGTGCACATATATATGTTCATCCAGAATCCGGAAGGGACACGCTACGGGTCTATTAAATTATTCTAGTCAACACTAATATACAAAATTTCACTGCACGCCACTACACTACACTATTGTGTTTGGTATCAGAACCAAATTCGATTTTTCATTTGTCTGGATGGCTAGACCCTGTCGCGGTGAGATGCAACTCAGTATTCATATGGGATGCACTGCTTTGACACCCAAGGCCTGGATATAGGGACATGGTTGTCAGGATGTCAGGAAATCCTTCCTGGTCCTCCCCGACGCCCATCTACTCACTGATTCCAGAAAGTTGTTGTAGGTGGATGTTCTAGCGTGGCGTGTCTCGTTATCACCATGGATGGCCTCTCCTTGCTTGCAAATAATGTAAGAGGGCTGCTCAGATTATCTCCTATGACGTTTATGTAGATCAGGAACAGCATGTGGCCTATAACACTTCCTTGCGAGAACGCCAGATATTACTTTTTTTATAGATGAGTTTCTGTCAGTTACTACGAACTGTGACCTTTGTGATGGAAAATCACGGATCCAGTCACACAACTGAGGTGATACTTTATAGGTATGCAATTTGATTAGAAGACACTTGTGAGGAATGGAGTCGAAAGCCTTCCGGAAATCTAGAAATATGAAACCAGTTTGACATCCCCTGTTAATAGCACTCATTACTTCATGAAATTGAAGAGCTGGTTATGTTTCACAGGAACGTTATTTTCTAAATCCGTGCTGACTATTTGCAGTAAGTCGTTTTTTTCGAGGTAATACATAATGTCAATATAGCATATGTTCCAAAACCCTACTGCAAATCAACGTCAGTAATATAGGCCATCTGTTCAATGGATTACTCCTATTTCCTTTCTTGGGTACTGGTGTGACTTGCGCAACTTTCCAGTCTTTAGGTAAAGCTCTTTCAAGGGGCAAGCAATTGTATATGCCTGCTAAGTATGGAGCTATTATATCAATATACTCTGAAAGCAACCTAAGTGGTATACAACTGGACACGGGGCCTTACTCTTATTAACTGATATAAGCTGATTTGCTACGCCAAGGATAGCTACTTTTAAGATACTTATGTCGGCAGTTATTCTCGATTCGAATTCTGGAATATTTTCAAGTAGAAGAAGGTGTAATTAGATGAATGAAGAACACTAACTTCACTTAACGAAGGTTTATTCAGAACTAACATGACTGCAGATATGTTCAGGATGAAAAAAAGCTATTTTATTCAGTTGATAATGACAATAGTATTTTTCTAGTGTAGAAAATGAGGCAGAAAGGACACAGTTCGTAGCAATTCAATGGAAGGCATCGAGTGAAACGGGTGTGGTATCTGGCGTTCACGAGTAAGTGTTATGGGCTATCTGTTGTTTCTAATCTATATAAGCGATTTGGGAGACAATGTGAACAGCCCTCTTAGTTTGTGTGCGAAGTTTCTGTCGTTTACTGTATAGTAAAGTCATCAGAAAGTCAATACAAATTACCAGATGATTTAGACAAAATATCTGTATGATGTGAAAGGTGGTAGTTGACCCTGAAGTATTACAAGTGCGAAGTTCTCCATATGAGTGCTAAAAATAATCCGCTACATTTCGGTTACAGATTCAACAAAATATTTAGAATAAAATTGATCCATAACACTGAAACTGTTGTGGGGTAGGCGACTCAAAGACTGTGTTTTATTAACAGAACGCTAAGAATATGCAACGAATCTGTTGAAGAGATTTCTTACACTATACTTGTCCGTCTTCTATCAGAGCATTACTGCGCTGAAAGGGATTCTTACCAAATAGGATTGACGGAGGACATCGACAATATTCGAAAATGGAAGGCTCGTTATATATTCTCTCCAAATAAGGGAAAGAGTGTCAGGGATATGATACATGAGCAGGGGTGACAATCATTACAACAAAGGTATTTCTCAATGTCGCGAGATTCTCTCACAAAATTTCGATCACCATCTATGTCATCCGAATGTGGAAATATTTTCTTTACTCCCACCTGGTTAAAATGGCTCTAAGCACAATGGGACTTAACATCTGAGGTCATCAGTCCCCAAGACTTAGAACTACTTAAACCTAACTAACCTACGGACATCACACACATCCATGCCCTAGGCAGGATTCGGACCGGCGACCGTAGCAGCAGCGCGGTTCCGGACTGAAGCGCCTAGAACTGTTTTGGGAAGTGGGGGCTTATTGAGTTGAAAACAGTTAGAATTAGGCTGATCCTGACGGACGCACTGTGATGGCCGGGGTGTGGGCTGTCAGAGGCGCAGTATTCCGCTTTTCAGCTAAGAGCATTCTAAAAATTATAAGAAAGATGAGAAAAAAACATAAAACTCTTTTTCATTTTAAAACTAAACAGATAATAAATGGACAGCCAAAAGGGTAAAAATGAATGCAATTTAAAAACACATTGCAACGTGGTGAGATTCTTCTATGAAAAAGCACTGAAGCACTGCGCTGTCACTTAAAATCTGAAGGACCTGCACTGGGTGAGATGTGTTTTGGGAGAAAAGAATATGTTCCACAGGGTTAAAAGATAGGAGTCTGTTACATAGGAAAACTATGGAGATGAAAGGTAGGGGCTGAGGTGAAATGTGGAAATACGTAAGGTCAGAAAGGCAGAGATTGCAGAGGAGTTTGGTGTTTGGGTAGGGTAGTGGTCACAAGAGGAAAGGGACGGGTGTGGATGGAGAGGGAGGAGAGAGGGCCCCTGATGTGGAGTAAGATAGGTGCAGAAGAGTTAAAGTTGGTAGGGGGGATAAATATCGGGGCAGATCTCATTGTCTGGGAGAGGAAGTTGGTTGACGTTGCGTTGGGATAGGACATTGACGTGCGTGCGTAGAAGTACGGATGGTGGGATGTAATGGTAAAGGTGCAGCAGCATACCAGGGCTGGTGACCAGAGGGACGATAATGGGGTTATTGGAACATAGTTTGTGGATAGTACAGGAAATGTGGAGGTGTTCGATGTGGATGACGAGGGGTAGCAGTTGGGTCAGATGCTAGAGGATCAACGTGTCGAAAGGTAAATGGAAGCGAAAAGCAAGACGGAGTGCATTGCGTTCGAGATTTGGAACGAGTTATAGAACTCTGATGGGGCGGTTATCAATGAAACATTTGTATAGATAATAATGTGTCATATCAGGGTTTTGTAGGTGGGGGAATAGTGTAGTGGTGTAATTCCCAAGTTCGGCTTGTTAGTAGTTTCAGTCAAATGGGCACTTTCTGTTGGATGATTAGCAGATGAGGTTTCATCTTTAGTTGCTGACTGAGGATTAGCACAAGATATTTTAATGTATTAGTTAACTGGGTAGGGCAGTCGTAAATGGTAAGGTAAAAGTCTTGCAGGCAGAAGGTACAGGTTGTTGATCCTTCAATTATCGTCTGGGTTTTGGAGGCGTTGATCTTGAGAAGCCATTGGTAATATCCGGAGGTAAGCTTCTCGTGGTGGATTTGGGAGGATTGTTGGGATTTCTGGAGTGCATGGTAAAGGGCGAGGAAACGATGTCATCAGAACACTGAAGGAGGTGGACTAGTGGAGGTCGTCTGGGCATATCAGTAATGTAAAGGAGATAAAGGAAGGGATATAGGATGGATCATTGGGTCAGTCATGCAGTCAGAAGGAATTTACGGGATTTGGTATTGTTAACACTGACTAAATGTAGGCGCTTAGATAGGAAGAATTAATAAGGATACCAGAATACCATACAAGGTCGTATGCTTCCTCTGGGTCCAGGGAGACAAAAATAGCAGATTTATGGAAGAGCAGCTGGTGACACAGGACATGGGTGATTTGTAGGAGTTGGTCGTCAGAGTAGAAATTAGGACGGAAGCCATATTAGTTAATGGGAAGTAGGTGGTGCTGGTTCAGGTGTTTATGGATGTGGTGGAGAGGAAGAATTTGGAAACTTTGCTAAACACTGAGGTGAGGCAATTGGGGCAGCAAGAGGAGGTATCACTGAGGAGTTTGTGTAATTTGAAGAAAAGTATATCTTTCGAGGTTTTCCATAGTCGAGGACAGTAACCTGTGGAGATGATAGTGCTGTAAAGGACTGCCATGGTGACGAGTAAGGAGAGAGCACGTTGTTTGAGATGTCGATAGGTAATGCACTCACGAGCACGGGAACTGCTGCATTTTTGTGGAGTACTCGTTTTATATCGTGTGCTATGCGTGGTGTATTTGATTCTGTTTGTAGTATATCTAGATACTGGAAGCAGAGACCCAGGGGTGTTTGTGCATTCGTGAATATTAGGGAACAGGGAGTAATCAAAATGAGGGTCATCAGGAATGGAGAAATGTCAGAGAGATAGGATGCAAAGTGGTCAGCTTAACTCAGATGGTCACGTAAAGGATGGTTGCTGTGGATGAATGGGTAATGTTGGATGAGGTTATTGCCAGTGAGTGGATATAACACTGTTCAACACCTGAATGAATTAGTGGAGAGTGGAGATTTTAGCCTGGTGCTGCCTGGGGCCAGTTCCGACGTTTTCTTCTTTTTTTGCACAATAAATTTCTGTCATATCTCTGCACCTTCTAGTAGCATATGAGTGTTTCCTGGTCATTAGTCCATAAGAAGGAGCGGTACAGGCGATGATATTCTTGGAGAAGGAAAAGGGCTTTTTGAGAGAGGCTGGGGTTATGAGAATGTATGATCTTTGTAGGAATATGGGGGGGAGTGAACGTCTGACAAGATCTGCTGCAGGAAGAATGTGGTATGAGGTATATTGTCAAGCTGCTGGAAGATCAGTGGAGTGGCTTTCAGCCGGGGTTTCAATGGATTCTGGACAGATATTCCAGTGGGAATGGAAACAGTGTTGAAGAACTCTTGGATGGAGATTGAGATAGGGTGCATGTGGATGATGTAGTGTGTAGGAAATAGTGAGGAGAACAGGTATTTGGTCCATTCAAACTGGTTTGGAGAGGTTGAGAGGTACAAGGACGACATCTGGGATATTGTAGCTTTCGGCGTGGATGTGGTGTGGGATGGGGTCCTTGTTACTTTGCAAGGAATCTGTAAATGGACTCCAACACAGGAGTTAAGTACGGGATCTGCTATTGATACTGAGGTCATCAGCAGTAATGTACGTGGAAGGGGTACGATCAGTGTGGGTGAGGAAGTCTCAGGGAATGGAGTGAATATATCGGATTCAGGTAGTGGTACAGGTAACAGGGTTTTGAAGAATAGGGTAAGGATTAGGTGTTTGGTGAGAAGGGTAGTGGCCAAACAGGGGTAGTGGCCAGTTGCAACTCAACCTCCAGTCAGGGGAAGGAAAGTATCTCTACAATGGAGGATATAGGCAGAGGCTTAGATGGTGTGACAGGGGGGGGGGGGGGGTTGGGGGAGGAACATATCATTATAGATGAAGGTATCGACACTGTGTTGTGACAGGGTATGCATTAAAACATGCTTGTTGATTGGCAGGGAGAAGATGTTGTGCTACAGGACGTTGTAGTGCTGTTGCACAGTTGTAAGGGAAAAGAAAGGTGTGTGTGGGTGAGAACTAGAGAGGATTTAGACTAGGTTGTTGAGGCAGTTGAAGACGAAGTGCACCTGGTTGTGGAAGTATGTGGTTTGTGTGTTGAGATAGAAAATGGAGCAAGCAGCAAGCGAGAACTGTTGGAGGGTGTGTAGACGATGAAATCGATGACTGGTTTGGAGGCCAATTGTCATGAATATTATGACGTCTTCAGCAGTTGGATGCGTCAGAGGGAATTATTGAGGTGAATGGTGGTGTCAATGGGGTGGATTGGGACAGCGAGTTCTGCTTTGGTTGACTGACACTTTTCTCTGTATTTCATGGAATAGGTGGGGCTGAAGTAATTTCGGGCGTTACAGACTTTTCAGTCTGAAATTTGGTGTTCATTGTAGCAAAGATACTATTAACTGTGGTAGGACTGAGGATGGAATTTGGAAGATTCGACCTTGTGGTGGTGGTGGTAAATCAGAGCTCTTTCGTCAAGAAGAAGATATATAGTGGAGGTAGATTCAGTATACACACAGATGAGGTGAAAGGGTCCAGTGTCATTGCTGATCCTAAGAGCTTTAAGAAATTCTAAATCCCAGTCGTTGTTCAGTTCAGATTGCACCTCCTCATTTGTAATCTCATGGTCGACTTTGGAGATCATTGCACTGAGGGTGGAAGGATGGTGGGGGTGGGGGGGAGTGGGTGGGTTGGGATTGTTTTGTATGGGGTGTTATTGTCAGAAGTGTTAAGAAGGTTTTGGTACCAAACGTAACACACGTAATTTTCGGGAGGATGTCTGTGTGAAAGTTGGGGTTCAGGGACTTTAGTAAAATAGAGTTTCTTCTTTGGATGATTTGGTGGATGTGGAAGCTTGGTGGGTATTTTATGATTTCGAGGATGAGAGCTATGAGTTTGAGGAAGAGGATGAAGGTGTTGATGGTAGGGGAAGATGTTGGAGGGAGAGGAGTCATGTCCATATGTTAAGTGTCATCAGGTTCAGTTTGAGCTGTAGGAGTGGGAAATGTCGGTATTTTCATGTTTTATAGGCTCCTTGACGGCTGTTGGAGGTAAGGATGGTTGTAGGATAGGGGGTGGCGGGATGTGATGTTGTGACTCGCTCTATTTGCGAGTGGAACAGGAAAAGAAATGACTCGTACTGGTAAAGGGTATCCTCCGTCACGCTCTTACGCTGAATTGTGGAGTATGTACGTAGATGTAGATGTACCTGGGAGCTGTGTAGGTCCTCCAGCACAGCGTTGGTTGGTTTGTGTGATAAGGCTTGACGAAGTGATGCTTATGATGTTATCAGTTCCAACCGTTGCTCGGCGGGCTCTGACATGTGGGGCAGTGGTGAAGGTGTCTGGTGAATCACGTCTAAAAGAAAAAAGGTGGAAGGAGCTGCGGACGGAGTGAGATGCATGTGTTACTGCTGTGGTGGTACAGGATACTGTAGGTAAGGGATGATAGATTGGGGAGGGGATGAGAGGACATGCCCCATGTGGTGGCAGTGAGAGCAGAAGATGGAGAGGCGTAGAAGATAGACGTTGTGGGATGGTCCATGATGGTGGAGAGTGTTGAACAGTGTTGACTGGTGCGGGCGGCAACTGAAGCAAAGCTACGACGACTGAGACAAGCTGCAGTGGCGTTGTGAAATGATGACAGTGTATCCTACGTGGCAGGAAGGCAGCAGCTATGTCTGGTATGATGCAGTGGTGACACAAAACAGTTGAAGAGATGGAGTTGGCGGCGACGACGACGACGACGACGGAGGTGACAGCAGCAGTGGCGTGGGGATGGCGGTGGCGGAACAGCGACGAGATGGAGACAGCGACAGCGACGATAAAGCACAAAATGAGGTGATGATGAACATGCACACACACAGAAGAAGTCTCGAAGACACAATAAACTACAGAGACAAACAAGTATGGACGCAAAGTGTGGGAGAGTAGCATTATCAGTCTATGTTACAGGGTGAACAGTAACAAGCGAACTAGTACTGAGCAGTACCCTATCCGAACTAGCCGCATATGAGGGGCACTAAGCTATTTCTTTCCTTTATTATCATTTCATTTCCCTCGTATATGGATAGGGGCGGGGGAGGGGGGCTGTCAGTGGATACAGTTGGCCGGTCTTTAGCCGCATGAGAGGAAAAATTTTAAAACATAGTATAAAAATTGGACACTGCGGTGACAAAAGGGAAGGTCTTACATAATAAAAAGCCAGATCGTCAGTAGTATAAGTTAAACTATGAAAGACAAAAATGGCTCTGAGCACTATGGGACTTAACATCTGAGGTCATCAGTCCCCTAGACTTAGAACTACTTAAACCTAACTAACCTAAGGACATCACACACATCCATGCCCGAGGCAGGATTCGAACCTGCGACCGTAGCAGCAGCGCGGTTCCGGACTGAAGCGCCTAGATCCGCTCGACCACAACGGCCGGCCTATGAAAGACAGATATATTGATTAATTATAATATTGACACAAAGGAATGAAAAATGAGCGTTTCACCCAAATATAAAGGACAGATGGACAGCTGCGTAAGTTGAAAGATAAAAGGCCATGTGTTGACTGATTAAAATAGGTACATAGATAAGTGAAGTGATGAGTGGATGTAGACTGCCAAGGATAGGGGTATCCTGGGAACATAGCGTTTGGGGTAGTGTATTGGAGAGTCTGTGTGGGCAGATGTTCGGAGAAGGGGTCTGGGAAGAATGAAGAGGGATGCGGTTCCAAACCAAGACTCTGGAAGTGGGTTGACAGTATTGGAGAGGAAGGGAACGCTTATAAAGGGAGGTAGGATGGGATCTCTTTGATCTGCTACGACAAGTGTATATCAGGGTGGGTTGCATGATTGGGTAAGGGAAGGCGATTAAAGTTTTGTTTAGAGAGAACATGGAGGGTGAGAAGGTGTAGTGTTGGGGTACAGGTGTGGCAGAGTACCAGGATCACTGCGCTGTGTGGAAACTAGTAGGTGGGTAGTGTTGAGCTTTGAGGTAACGTAGAATACTCGGAGATCTTGTGGATCGAAGGGTATGGTGGGGAATTTTATGAGTCGTTAGTGGTTGCAGATGGTGGAGAGTAAGTCTATCCAAAAGGCTACTCGAGGTGCATGGCGTTTTAATATCTGTAGGGTTTGATAAAAGGAGGGAGGAGCAGAATCCCATGCCACATTTGCATAGCAGAGGGTTGATCTATACGTGTGAATGATCGTTGGTTGGTTCACACAATTACCGCCATGTCTAGTTGTAAAACTTACTTACTGTTCTTAGTTACAACCACTTCATTTCTTTTGTGTACATAAGTTTTTAAAAAGTATAAAATAATAAAACTTAAGAATTGTACAATAAAGTTAATTAATGTTGTCAACGCATCACACACGTAAAAAGCGCTCTGTAAATTGACACTGTATGGTGGTATGGCGTATACGGAAGCCAGCTGTGTTGTAAAAATAAACAGCCGCCTCAGCATGAACAGTCCAGTTGGGACTATGTCCTTATATGTGGTTTAAATGTTTTAACTTATATTTCCTGGAATGTATTTTAAACGACTCACATTTAAGGCTTATACAACTGTACATTTAATAAGGCATGCATGTTACCGTATTGTAATTGGTTCGATATGGCTTTTTGTACTGAAGATGGCAATGAACGTTATTTGCCACTAACTGCTGTACCCTTTGCTACTGGATATTTGTGAGTGTATTGTAAAGCAAAGTTTCTTAAGAGCTTGTAGATACGTACCAAATTAAACTACAAAAGCTTTACAGATCGTAAGGTACAAATCATTTTCAGAATGAACGTGACAAATAGTTTTGTTCCTTTAATTGAGTAAAAAGTAGGAAATGAATTTATAGAAAATGGCTGAAATATTATCAAAGATATTATGACAGGAAAGTGTCTAAACACCATCGACCTACGAAAAGTACCCAAAGACAAGCCTGGTTTAGTTAAGATTATGGACTAGCGGCCCAGAAGAGACAAAACGACAAATCAGGATGGGTACAGGGTGTGAGATATGAGGCCCGCACGGCAGCTTTCAATAGGTTTCGTTGAATAACTAAAGATACTTTGGGTGAGCAAAAAGGAAGCAGATAGAAGAATGATATTGTTCAAAGAAGGAACAGTAACAGTTTAACGGCTTTTTCTATAAATAACTTTCACAAACCATTTTAATGGATCTAATCAGAACACCAGTTTAGAATGAATGAAAATAAAAGGTACTGATTAACGAACAAGAAATAGCAAAACGATGATCCAGATATTTTAAAAACCTTTTGAGTTGTGATGGACCGAGAAAATATCTCTGTTTTCTTGAGCTCATAAGAGCTGTTTCCCCTCTCAGTCTTACTACAATTAGAAAACACATGAATCACCAAAGTAATGCCACTTGTGATAGATAAACTGGAATATCAGCCGCACTGCTAAAGTCGATGGGGAGCTACTTGAGGCATAAATACATGGACTAATAAGAGCAATTTTAAAATAATGTAGATGGTCTAAAATGAGAAGTTGCTCTTGTCCCTTATACCCTTAAAAGAGATAAAAAATTAGCTAACAACTGTAGGCCTGTGGCACTGTTAAATGCACCTTCATACAGTTAGGTTTTCTCCATATTCCTATTAGTTCACATCAAACTGTTTGCAACAGAAGTAACTAAAGAATACGAAGAAAATCCATAGCAGACATCTTTTTCGAAAAACAGCTCCGTGAAAAACGGTGCAATGTAATCGAGACATTTATTTACTCTATATTATCTTCCTGGAGGCATATGATAGTATCCACTAAAATCTAATCAAAGCCCTAAGTTTAGAGAATTTGGAATATCATTTTCAGATTCGAATACAATTGCATAATAAAGTTATTTCAAGCTCTAGGTGTTAAGCTGAAAACGGGTGAAATAGGTTAGCAACAGTGCGTTTTAATCTGGCACTCGAGAAAATTATAAAAGAAATTGATCAACAAAATTATTTTTCCGATCATTTGAGTAGAAAAAAACTACTGGAATATTATAGAAATCATTCACACAGCAGCAACCAAGTTTGGAATGAAAATCTAAACTTCGAAAATAAAATAAATTGCTTTATAAAGAAACGAACAGGGAATGCAAGATCTACAGGCGAATCGCGACAAAGAGAAGCTGATCATAGAATTCAATTATCACCGAACCGAATCACACTTACAAAACTACATCACGCGAAGCAGACGTTTAAGTCAGAATCTAAGCAAGTAATAGTTGCTTCTACGCTCTCACCAGCCTACTGATCTCACTAAGTGTATCAAAGGAGCGCATTTTAAGAGTTCAAGATCCTATTACTCCCTATTAATCTGTGGATGTCACAGTTGGAGCACAAAAACAAGAGAACTGAAACAGCTCTCCACTCTTGAGTGAGGCCCTCAGGAAAATCAACGCTCAATTAATGACGTGGAATACAGGAAATGTGAAATCCCCCAAGCGCATCTCTAGACAACCTATAGCAACAGCCCATCATTGTGGATTAATCAATCGCAAGATCCTATAAGGGGCTGCACATGTAGTTAAAATGAAAAACGAACGATAGCCAAAAATTTCAACGGACATTATGGCAAACTACCAATGGGAAGACCTAGAAACAGGTGTATAAATTCAGTAAAAGGAGCTCTACAAACGCAGCGTGTCTGGGAAAATTGGAGAAGTATGGCAGAAAAAGGAATAGAATGGAGAACGTCAGTTATAACGTCATGTGTTCCATCGATCCTAATCCCGAAGAAAATGAAGAAGAAGTAGTCGAAGAAAATTCTGCATTTGCTATAAAGTGAGCAGCCTGCGAAAGAGAGACATAATGTCTTATTGAATCACATAAATGAAACGACTTCAGCAGCTGTCTCTCGGAAGAGACGAATATGAACAGCCAAACGAAATGCAGTGTCTTAGCGCAAGTACGAGTGTTCTGAAGTGGTTACAGCTTATAAAGTGTGTAATGGACATGACGGCAGATATTCTACTGGCGACTGAATACGGTTTACTGAACAACATTACATCAATATTTACTTCATCTGCTGATTAATAATTGTAGCTATTAGGAAAAGTACGTTTTTGGGTTTGTTAGTACCTACAATTACACATGGTAAGAACAAGCACTTAATGATTATTTTCCTTTAGTCAGAAGGTCAGGTGTTGAAGTGTGGACACGTGGAGGCACAACAGTTAGTCTGTTCTGACAGGCGTAGTCCATTTAGTGATTTAAGTTATGGCCGTGCAGAAAACATCAGTTCGTAAAGTTTTTTTACGTGTTTGTGAGAATAATGTTCCACACAGGGAATAAACAGGCAACGCATTGTTTTCTGTAGGTATTAAGGTAGCACATATAAAAATATGTGCACTTATACCACTTACACGCTGCACATGAAGCCCACCACGTGAGAAGTTTTCGTAACGAATGACAACATAAATACAAATAACACAAGCTTCTTCATAGCAGGTAAGTGGAACCACTGGAAGTCATTTTGTAAGAAAGTTAAAAAAGTTAGCATTCAACAGCTTTGGCTGATTATTAACGACCAAAGAAGAACAAAACTGTGCCTTGTATGACACTACAGATGTGGATAAACGAATACACTAACTTCTGACATCATTTATACACTTCCAGCACCGTTTGAACCGAATAACTACATGACATGAAATGTTTCTTGTTTTGTGAGTTCACATTTTCGATTAACATTTTATGGGTTACCATTTTTCCTCTTAATACTGCTTGTTTTTTAAACTTAATTGCTACTGGCTTTTTGCAACGCTAGCGTCATTCTCAAATGGCTTAAGAGAAACTATTAGGAAGAGTGTGGCACTGCATAATTCATCTGAAAATGAATAAAATACGCAAAACACTAGTGTAATATTCTACAATGTTTATTATTTGTTACACGAACTGTTTTCGGCTCTTAAGTGATCATCAGATGCAAAAGTAAGTATGTGGTGCAGTGGAATTTCGTTGGATCAAAGATTTTAAAGTGTTGCATCTACAGACTGTCTCCTTTTCCAAATATGAAACATGTTAATGTTAGACTCAGGAATAAAATATGTTGATGATGTGCTGTGCTTATAGACAGGTATTACCAGAACATTTCAAAAACTCTTAGAGCAACTAAATTCTAAACACAACAGTATAAAATTCAAAATGGAGTTTGTGGTTGAATTACTGTGCTGGTAAACCCCTTACGTTATTTGATTTTCAAACAGCTGAGCAAAACTGAACGTACTCAGACATTTCTCTCTTTACTTATTCTGATCAACACTAAACTGGCACACAATACTTTTAGCGCAACGCAATCTGACTTTCAATAATCCCTACAAAAGAATGACCCTGACTAACAACAACCTATACCTTTCATGAATCACTTACCTCACAAAAATCTTAGTTACACGAACTACTTCAATACAGTGAGCGCCAATACTGCCAGCTAAGTAAAAGATTCTAACTACTCAAGGCACTAACTACTGATAGGCACAGTTAGCAAATGAAAGATTTTGACAGAGAACAAGCAATCTATTTACCTTAAGAATATTCCAAAGTCATCACATATATATCTGTTCATGACATACAGTATTACAAATTTACTCTTTCTGATGGACACACGTCCAGATTGTCCGCTCTCAAAATTCTGCCATCTCTCTCCCCACATCCACCACTGCTGGCGGCTCACCTCCAACTGCGCAACACTACGTGCTGTTCACATCCAATGCAAACCAGCTGCAGACTTCACACAGCAGAGTCAGTGATTTTCATATAGAGCGCTACGTGGCGTTACCAACACAAAAATCTAAACAGCACGTGCTGCCTTTCATTCAATGATACATCGCATAATATCCACTCCAATAGTGTGTGTAATCACAACTGCTTCGATCACCTGCTTAATATCAGTATTATATCTTATTTTTCGTAATTTAGGATCTATTAAAGACAAGATTATTTTGTTCAGCCACAACTTTGGAATAAGTGACCAAAGTTTATTGTTTAGTTATTTTCTTCTATGTACAACTGTTTTAGTTTGTCTTTAGTTCATTAGTTTATTGTCACATATTTTACCTTAGTTTAATAATCGTATATCGCATATACACTAAAATAACCAGCAGTTAGACAGGTCAGTTCAGTCCCTGTAGCCAGGTCAGTACAGTACTCTGAAGACTACCTTCCGTCCTAGCAATCGCTAATCACGCAGAACTAACACCACAAACAGAGTGCCTGCAATATTGTGTTGAGTTATAGTGACAATATCAAGACTGCCAAAAGAGCAATTTTTTTTACATATCATTGCATTAGCTATACGACATCAAGAGCAACACACCGAACTGTACTAAAGTTAAGTACTACACTGAAGAGCCAAAGAAACTGGAACACCTACCTAACATCGTGTATGGCCCCCACAATCACGCTGAAGTGCCGCAGCACGACATGGCATGGACTCGACAAATATCTGAAGTAGTGCTGGAGGGAACTGACAGCATGAATCCTGCAGGGATATTTATAAATACGTAAGACACAAGGAGGTGGAGATCTCTTCTGAGCAGCACTTTGCAAGGCATCCCAGATATGCTCAATAATGTTCATGTCTGGAGAGTTTGGTGGCCAGCGGAAGTGTTTAAACGCAGAAGAGTGTTCCTGAAGCTACTTTGTAGCAATTGTGGATGTATGTGGCGTCGCATTGTCCTGTTGGAATTGCCCAAGTCCGCCGGAATGCATAATGGACATGAATGGATCCAGGATGCTTACGCTAGTCTAACCTGTCAGAGTCGCATCTAGACATACCAGGGGTCCCATATCGCTCCAACTGCACACTCCCCACAATATTACAAAGCCTCTACCAACTTGAACAGTCCTCTGTTGACAGCAAAGTCCATGGATTCATGAGGTTGTCTCCGTACGCCTACACGCCCATCCGCTCGATACAATTTGAAACGAGACTCGACTGACCAGGCAACATGTTTCCAGTGAACATCTCAACGTCGGTGTTGACGGGACCAGGCGAGGCATAAACCTTTTTGTGGTACAATCATCTAGGGTACACGAGTGGGCCTTCGATTACGAAAGCCCATATCGATGATGTTTCGTTGAATGGCTCGCACGCTGATACTTGTTGGTAGCCAGCACAGAAATACGCAGCAATTCGCGGAACGGTTGCACTTCTGTCACGTTAAACGATTCTCTTCAATCGTCGTTGGTCCTGTTCTTGCAGGATCTTTTTCCGGCCACAGCAATGTTGGAGATTTGATGTTTTACCGGATTTCTGATATTTACGGTGCACTCGTCAAATGGTCGTACGGGAAAATACCCACTTCATCGCTACTTCGGAGATGCTGTGTCCCATCGCTCGTGCACCGACTATAACATCATGATCAGAGTCACTTAAATCTGGATAACCTGCCATTGTAGCAGCAGTAACCGATCTAACAACAGCGCCAGACACTTGTTGTCTTACAGGGTGTTTCAAAAATGACCGGTATATTTGAAACGGCAATAAAAACTAAACGAGCAGCGATAGAAATACACCGTTTGTTGCAATATGCTTGGGACAACAATACATTTTCAGGCGGACAAACTTTCGAAATTACAGTCGTTACAATTTTCAACAACAGATGGCGCTGCAAGTGATGTGAAAGATATAGAAGACAACGCAGTCTGTGGGTGCGCTATTTTGTACGTCGTCTTTCTGCTGTAAGCGTGTGCTGTTCACAACGTGCAAGTGTGCTGTAGACAACATGGTTTATTCCTTAGAACAGAGGATTTTTCTGGTGTTGGAATTCCACCGCCTAGAACACAGTGTTGTTGCAACAAGACGAAGTTTTCAACGGAGGTAATGTAACCAAAGGACCGAAAAGCGATACAATAAAGGATCTGTTTGAAAAATTTCAACGGACTGGGAACGTGATGGGTGAACGTGCTGGAAAGGTAGGGCGACCGCGTACGGCAACCACAGAGGGCAACGCGCGGCTAGTGCAGCAGGTGATCCAACAGCGGCCTCGGGTTTCCGTTCGCCGTGTTGCAGCTGCGGTCCAAATGACGCCAACGTCCACGTATCGTCTTATGCGCCAGAGTTTACACCTCTATCCATACAAAATTCAAACGCGGCAACCCCTCAGCGCCGCTACCATTGCTGCACGAGAGACATTCGCTAACGATATAGTGCACAGGATTGATGACGGCGATATGCATGTGGGCAGCATTTGGTTTACTGACGAAGCTTATTTTTACCTGGACGGCTTCGTCAATAAACAGAACTGGCGCATATGGGGAACCGAAAAGCCCCATGTTGCAGTCCCATCGTCCCTCCATCCTCAAAAAGTACTGGTCTGGGCCGCCATTTCTTCCAAAGGAATCATTGGCCCATTTTTCAGATCCGAAACGATTACTGCATCACGCTATCTGGACATTCTTCGTGAATTTGTGGCGGTACAAACTGCCTTAGACGACACTGCGAACACCTCGTGGTTTATGCAAGATGGTGCCCGGCCACATCGCACGGCCGACGTCTTTAATTTCCTGAATGAATATTTCGATGATCGTGTGATTGCTTTGGGCTATCCGAAACATACAGGAGGCGGCGTGGATTGGCCTCCCTATTCGCCAGACATGAACCCCTGTGACTTCTTTCTGTGGGGACACTTGAAAGACCAGGTGTACCGCCAGAATCCAGAAACAATTGAACAGCTGAAGCAGTACATCTCATCTGCATGTGAAGCCATTCCGCCAGACACGTTGTCAAAGGTTTCGGGTAATTTCATTCAGAGACTACGCCATATTATTGATGCGCATGGTGGATATGTGGAAAATATCGTACTATAGAGTTTCCCAGACCGCAGCGCCATCTGTTGTTGAAAATTGTAACTACTGTAATTTCGAAAGTTTGTCTGCCTGAAAATGTACTGTTGTCCCAAGCATATTGCAACAAACGGTGTATTTCTATCGCTGCTCGTTTAGTTTTTTTTGCCGTTTCAAATATACCGGTCATTTTTGAAACACCCTGTATATAGGCGTTGCCGACCGCAGCGCCGTATTCTGCTCGTTCAGTTCGCCTCGATATCAGAGTGGTCAGCGCTGCTGAATGCTGTGCAACAGGCCCAGGTTCGATTCCCGGTTGCGTCGGAGATTTTCTCCGCTCAGGGACTGGATGTGGCGTTGTCTCCATCATCATATCACCCACATCGACACGCAAGTCACCTAAATGGCGTCAACTCAAAAGACTTGCACCAGGCGACCGGTCTACCCGACGGGAGGCCCTAGCCACACATCATCATTCTACCCGTTTACATATGTTTGTATTAGAAAACGCATGCCTATATCAGTTTCTTTGGCGCTTCAGTGTATTTTGTAACATACTCTTAATAAATGTTATCGGTGATCTCTTATTGTGTTCTCACATTTCTAATATTGTACATCCTGTCAAACAAGCGTTTAATTATCAATCATGCAATGAGCCACCTTTAATGAACTATAGCAGGCAAACAATTTTCTGCTACGGTGGATGACTGAGCTGAATTAATTCCTATACGACATTGAAAACACCAAGAGTGGGACTGGAATTTAACATAGCTCAGCAATGCGTACAGAAAGACGTTGATGGTATACAGACGAGCAGAACTTCAAGATCTTGGTTTCAGAATATCCACACACGCTGACCTTCAGATTACATCCGCGGTCCACGTGATATTTAGAAGCAGCTACTATCCAGCGAAGTTTTCTCCACAAGAAACTAGTCCCTTTTCTGAGAAACGCTAATTTATTTCTGTTCAACGCTGAAACAAAACCAGAAAATACTGTGCAAAAAACAAATTTTTAAGTAATCAAATATGTACATTTGCACTGAGGAAATACATACAATATTCAGGGAGCCAGTGAGAGCTGGTTCCGAAAATGTAATTAGATTTCATTGAGGTAATGGTGCACGACCTCAAGGTATGGGTGTAAGTGACTACGTTCCCTGGAGACAGAAGATGCTTATTTCTGAATTTTTCGTGCGACGCATTTGATAGACGTAGGACGTACTTCATCGCATTTGTTTTAGCGAATATATAAGGTGTTTCTTTTAACCTGAGACAGCTAAACAACTCGAAACCGACTCATCGACAAGAAAAATGTTCTAGATGAAAAGGTAATGGTAGTGAAGGGGACATCTGTCTGTGCTACAATGGTCACCTCTTAACCAGCCCTCCAGCGTGGGCGGGGTAAATTTTATATTTTTAAACGAGAACTACCCATTTTTCTACACATTCGGATCCTGCGCCAAAGAATATGCACTGTTTACTCAAACCATTGTTTTCCACTCGTGGCAGATGGCGCTGTAAACGACAAATAGCATCTGAGCCTATTTTTAGAACTAAGAACCAACGAATTCGATTCTGCATTTGATTTACGATGTAAATGGAAATCTTAGTGCTCTAAGGGTAGATATATATGTTCGAAATTTACTTTAGTGTTACAAATTTGATTGTACAGTCCTAAATGTTTGGAGACTACGTTTAGCGTGATCCAGGAACAATGACGTCATGTAATAGTTTTCTGTTCCCGTCGGGATGCTTGTTATCAGTGACCCCCCTTGTCTGTCACCATTTGAGTGCTTCATTTCGGTGAATATCCATCGCAAGTCCCCCTGTCACTGTTACTTCATGGACATTTTATCTTGTTACGATGGCTGTGGTTTGTATTCCGCCGGCAGCAGCGTACCGGTCAGCGCGAGAGTTATGGCGGTCGGACTGAAACTCAAGACCAAAATCATTCGCCCAGATGGCGGGGTTCGAGGGCGGTCACGGAAATCAAGCATTCCTATTGGTTGCAGACTCACCACTATCAATCCCGATGAGAACAGAAAACTGCGTTACCATATAGGTAGCTTAATTGACCGAAATTTCATTGCCTAACCACATTACTTGTACTGTACAATCAAATTTGCAACACGAAAGTAATGTTGAATATCAGTATCAATCGTTAGAGCACATAGGTTTACATTTACAATGTAAGTGAAATGTATATTCAAATGCGTCGGTTCTTAATTGCAAAAACAAGCCTATTTGATATCTGACGATTACAGCACTACCCGACACTAATGGAAAACAGTGGTTTAAGTAAACTGTACGTATTCTTTGGCGTAGAATCTGAATAAAAATGGGGGGGGGGGCTCCCATCTGAAAATACGAATTGGCCCCACCCACCTAGAAGAGGTGGTTACGATGCGACCAGTTGTGCCGCAGACAGATGTCCATTTACTAATGTTAACCATTCACCTAGGAATTTTTTTTTCGTACAATGCCTCGTTTTCAATAACCTGCCATTGTAGCAGCAGTAACCGATCTAACAACTGCGCCAGACACTTGTTGTCTTATATAGGCGTTGCCGACTGCAGCGCCGTATTCTGCTCGTTCAGTTCGCCTCGATAGCAGAGTGGTCAGCGCCGCTGAATGCTGTGCAACAGACCCAAGTTCGATTCCCGGTTGGGACAGACACGCTGTATAGTTCTAGGAAAAAAGGCTAGCTTGTATGGTGAACACTTTTGTTGATACTGTAGTACGAAGACTGGTAGCTTTCTGAACTTAATCGCCGACGATACTTCCAGCAATCTGACTTATGTAACATCACTCTTTCAACTCCCACTTAATTTATGAATTTCCACACATGTTAGTCAGCTCACTTTGTATTCTCTGTCAGAGTACATCCTGTCACTTTGCGTTTTGCGATTTTTATTGTATACATATGGTTACAGGAAGAATAAGAAAGCGAGGTGGCGCAGTGGTTAGCACAATGGACTCGCATTTGGCAGGACGACGGTTCAGTCCCGCGTCCGGCCATCCTGATTTACGTTTTCCGTGATGTCCCTAAATCGCTCCAGGCAAATGCTGGGATGATTCCTTTCAGAGGGCACGGCGGACTTCCTTCCCCGTTCTACCCTAATCCGATGAGACTGATGATATCGCTGTCTGGTCTCTTCCCCCACAACAACCTCAACCCCCAACATGAAGAATACAAATACGATTATTTTAGAAGGTGGTAGTGTAAACTAATTCGAATAAAACATTCCATAAACAAGAGTCAAATTTCTGTTGTTTACAGAATACAGTTGGTAACAGTGATGAGTTATCATTTCACATGTAGCTTCTCCCGTTGTTATAAGTTTATTTGTCGATTCTCATTTCTTTTTTTAAATTCATGGGGATTTGTGTTTGAGTTTACATGATTGCATATTTCAGCTGTGATTGTGATCGTTGACCAGTTCTACAGTATCGTTGACGCATTCCGCACGTATTTATAAATGAAGAAAATACCGATATGGTTTTTGAATACCGGTTTTGTAATTGAAACATTGCTGCTCCTTGAGGAGCACACGGCAGACAGTTTCCAAACCGCACAGGACCAGATTCAAGAGTGCATACTTGTGTTTTCACTAAACTGTCTGAGGCTTGTGCAGAGCCCAGCAGTCATATTGCATGTACATATGTGTTATCTGTTCTTTCGGACGTGTCCAAGAGAGCAGACACTACATATACATACGGTAGTTAAGGCACCCTTCAGTGCAGATGGATACCAAGCTACTACTCTTACGAGAATCGACGAAATGCCGCAAGTAATGAGGCTAATGGGCAAGGGGCACTACAGCAGCAATTTTTTTTTTTTTTTTTTTTTTGGTCATCAGTCTACTGACTGGTTTGATGCGGCCCGCCACGAATTCCTTTCCTGTGCTAACCTCTTCATCTCAGAGTAGCACTTGCAACCTACGTCCTCAATTATTTGCTTGACGTATTCCAATCTCTGTCTTCTACAGTTTTTGCCCTCTACAGCTCCCTCTAGTACTATGGAAGTCATTCCCTGATGTCTTAGCAGATGTCCTATCATACTGTCCCTTCTCCTTATCAGTGTTTTCCACATATTCCTTTCCTCTCTGATTCTGTGTAGAACCTCCTCATTCCTTACCTTATCAGTCCACCTAATTTTCAACATTCGTCTATAGCACCACATCTCAAATGCTTCGATTCTCTTCTGTTCCGGTTTTCCCACAGTCCATGTTTCACTACCATACAATGCTGTACTCCAGACGTACATCCTCAGAAATTTCTTCCTCAAATTAGGGCCGGTATTTTATATTAGTAGACTTCTCTTGGCCAGAAATGTCATTTTTGCCATAGCGAGTATGCTTTTGATGTCCTCCTTGCTCCGTCCGTCATTGGTTATTTTACTGCCTAGGTAGCAGAATTCCTTAACTTCATTGACTTCGTGACCATCAATCCTGATGTTAAGTTTCTCGCTGTTCTCATTTCTACTACTTCTCATTACCTTCGTCTTTCTCCGATTTACTCTCAAACCATACTGTGTACTCATTAGACTGTTCATTCCGTTCAGCAGATCATTTAATTCTTCTTCACTTTCACTCAGGATAGCAATGTCATCAGCGAATCGTATCATTGATATCCTTTCACCTTGTATTTTAATTCCACTACTGAACCTTTCTTTTATTTCCATCATTGCTTCCTCGATGTACAGATTGAAGAGTAGGGGCGAAAGGCTACATCCTTGTCTTACACCCTTCTTAATACGAGCACTTCGTTCTTGATCGTCCACTCTTATTATTCCCTCTGGGTTGTTGTACATATTGTATATGACCCGTCTCTCCCTATAGCTTACCCCTACTTTTTTTCAGAATCTCGAACAGCTTGCACCATTTTATATTGTCGAACACTTTTTCCAGGTCGACAAATTCTATGAAAGTGTCTTGATTTTTCTTTAGAATTGCTTCCATTATTAGCCGTTGTAGTGGACTGACAAGGCAGCCAGTCCACAGAGACGGGTAGCCGAAAGGGCACGCGTCAACTCACGCCGTCTGGCGTTAAGTCTGGAACAGGATTCGTAATTAATGTGATAAAGAAAAGAACGTAGCTACTAGAACACTTAACTTTTATATCGTCCTTTGGTATACAGCATTCTTGATCATACAAGTGAGACTATCTTGAGATACATGCAATGGTACAAATGGCACATTGCTACGTCGTAGCCATTAACTTAGCTGAAGGCTATTCTAACTGTCTCTCGGCAAATGAGAGAAAGGCTTCGTCAGAGTAGTCGCTAGCAACGTCGTCGTACAACTGGGGCGAGTGCTAGTACGTCTCTCCAGACCTGCCGTGTGGTGGCGCTCGATCTGAGATCCTGACAGTGGCGACACGCGGGTCCGACATGTACTAATGGACCGCGGCCGATTTAAACTACCACCTAGCAAGTGTGGTGTCTGGCGGTGACACCACAGCCGTAACGTCAGAATTGCCTCTCTCGTCCCTTTACTTTTCCTAAAGCCAAACTGATCGTCACCTAGCGCATTCTCAATTTTCTTTTCCATTCTTCTGTATATTATTCTTGTAAGCAGCTTCGATGCATGAGCTGTTAAGCTGATTGTGCGATAATTCTCGCACTTGTCAGCTCTTGCCGTCTTCGGTATTGTGTGGATGATGCTTTTCCGAAGTCAGATGGTATGTCGCCAGACTCATATATTCTACACACCAAAGAGAATAGTCGTTTTGTTGCCACTTCCCCCAAAGATTTTAGAAATTCTGATGGAATGTTATCTATCCCTTCTGCCTTATTTGACCGAAAGTCCTCCAAAGCTCTTTTAAATTCCGATTCTAATACCGGATCCCCTATCTCTTCTAAATCGACTCCTGTTTCTTCTTCTATCACATCAGACAAATCTTCACCCTCATAGAGGCTTTCAGTGTATTCTTTCCACCTATCTGCTCTCTCCTCTGCATTTAACAGTGGAATTCCCGTTGCACTCTTAATGTTACCACCGTTGCTTTTAATGTCACCAAAGGTTGTTTTGACTTTCCTGTATGCTGAGTCTGTCCTTCCGACAATCATATCTTTTTCGATGTCTTCACATTTTTCCTGCAGCCATTTCGTCTTAGCTTCCCTGCACTTCCTATTTAATTAATTCCTCAGCGACTTGTATTTCTGTATTCCTCATTTTCCCGGAACATGTTTGTACTTCCTCCTTTCATCAATCAACTGAAGTATTTCTTCTGTTACCCATGGTTTCTTCGCAGCTACCTTCTTTGTACCTATGTTTTCCTTCCCAACTTCTGTGATGGCCCTTTTTAGAGATGTCCATTCCTCTTCAACTGTACTGCCTACTGCGCTACTCCTTATTGCTGTATCTATAGCGTTAGAGAACTTCAAACGTATCTCGTCATTCCTTAGTACTTCCGTATCCCACTTCTCTGCGTATTGATTCTTCCTGACTAATGTCTTAAACTTCAGCCAACTCTTCATCACTACTATATTGTGATCTGAGTCTATATCTGCTCCTGGGTACGCCTTACAATCCAGTATCTGATTTCGGAATCTCTGTCTGACCATGATGTAATCTAATTGAAATCTTCCCGTATCTCCCGGCCTTTTCCAAGTATACCTCCTCCTCTTGTGATTCTTGAACAGGGTATTCGCTACTACTAGCTGAAACTTGTTACAGAACTCAATTAGTCTTTCTCCTCATTCATTCCTCGTCCCAAGCCCATATTCTCCTGTAACCTTTTCTTCTACTCCTTCCCCTACAACTGCATTCCAGTCGCCCATGACTATTTGATTTTCGTCCCCCTTTACATACTGCATTACGCTTTCAATATCCTCATACACTTTCTCTATCTGTTCATCTTCAGCTTGCGACGTCGGCATGTATACCTGAACTATCGTTGTCGGTGTTGGTCTGCTGTCGATTCTGATTAGAACAACCCGGTCACTGAACTGTTCACAGTAACACACCCTCTGCCCTACCTTCCTATTGAGAACGAATCCTACACCTGTTATACCATTTTCTGCTGCTGTTGATATTACCCGATACTCATCTGACCAGAAATCCTTGTCTTCCTTCCACTTCACTTCACTGACCCCTACTATATCTGACGGGAAGCGTGCTACGGTAGTCCATGCCGTTGAATTGGCCACTGTGTCCGCAGCGCGTAGTGGTCAGCGCCTCTGTGTAGTAAGCAGGAGACCCGGGTTCGAATCTTATTACGGTACTGATTTTCAACTTTCTCCATTGATATAAATCAGTGGCAACTGGCAGCTAATGTCCTTAATGCGTTTATGTATTGATATTTCATGTAAATGTACAAATGAACAGAGTTCGAAAGAAATACTAAAAATCATTCTAATGATAGAAGGTAACCGCTAAAGAAGCACACGCAGAATGTGGTATTATAGTCTACCAGTTAATTGGGCCTGATACAAGTCCATGTTTTCTAGACTGTTTTGAAAACTGGCTTGCAGCATTGTTGGAAGAGGTTCCTTTGCCTACAATGATGGATAGGCCCAGCGTTCTTGTGGCATGACGGGGCGCCTGCAGGTTCTATCGTCAGGTGACCACAAGACACATCGTCTAAGCCCAACATTCCCCGGAAGTTGTATCGTCGGAAATGGTCACGTTTCTTGATCACTTACTTTCACAGGCCTTACCCCTATAGATTTGTGCGTGTTGTGACGATCTAAAACCGAAATCAGCAAAGAAAAGTTTACATAAGAAATGGTTCTATGGCTCTGAGCACTATGGGACTTAACATCTGAGGTCATCAGTCCCCTAGAACTTAGAACTACGAGGGTCAGTCAAAAAGTAATGCCTCCTATTTTTTTTTCTACGTTTAATTGTCAGGAAACTTAAATGCAATTACATAGGTTGAAAACCACAACATTGAGGATCATTTTGTCATTTTTCAATGTAATCTCCGCCCATCTCTACAGTTTTGGTCCATCTTTGAACAAGGGCATGTATCCCAGCACGGTAAAAATCACAGCTCTGCTTCCTAAGCCATTGACGCACGGATGTTTTGACGGCCTCCTCATCTTCAAAATGAATCCCACGATGAGCTTCTTTTAGTGGCCCGAACAGATGGAAGTCTGATGGTGCCAGGTCAGGGCTGTATGGGGGATGAGGCAAAACTTCCCATCCAATTTTGACAATCTCGTCAGAGGTGTGATGACTGGTGTGTGGTCTTGCATTGTCATGCAAAAGAAGAACATCTGCCATTGATTTTGTTGGGCGAACTCGCTGAAGACGTGCTTTAAGTTTTTTGAGGGTTGTGACGTATTGAACAGAATTTATTGTGCATCCCTGCTCCAAAAAATCAACCAGAATCACACCCTCTGTATCCCAGAAAACTGTTGCCATAACTTTCCCTGCCGATCGCACAGTTTTGAATTTTTTCTTCCTCGGCGAGCTTGTGTGACGCCACTCCATTGACTGCCTCTTTGATTCGGGTTCAAAAAAATGCACCCATGTTTCGTCCCCGGTCACAATTTTTTTCAGAAACTCATCTCCCTCCAAACGGAAGCGCTGCAAGTGTTGGGAGGCTATTGTTTTCCTTGCCTCTTTATTCTGATCGGTTAACATTCTTGGAACCCACCGTGCACAAACTTTTGAGTACCCCAATTGTTTAATAATCGTGATCACACTGCCTTTACTAAGAGAAATAATGCGACACACTTCATCTGCAGTCACCCGACGGTCACCACGAATGATGTCATCAACTTGCTGAATGTTGTGTGGAGTCACTGCACTCACCGGCCTGCCGCTCCGCTTTTCGTCAGTCAACGGTGTTTGCCCTTCAGCTTCCTTACAACGACGAACCCATCGTCTAACAGTGCTGACATCCACTGTCACAACACCATAAACCTTCTTCAGTCTTTCATGAATGCGTATGGGCGTTTCACCTTCTGCATTCAAGAATTCAATCACACAACGCTGTCTCAAACGAACATCGATGTCGGCCATCTTACAAACTTCTGCTGTGCTGCCACCTGTTGACACAGAAAGTTACTACTGCAGTGGATTGCAGAAGAAGGTTTGAGGAATGGCGCCAAATTCAAATTTTTCACTTAACTTAATTTCTTTAAGTAGAAAAAAATGGGAGGCATTACTTTTTGACCGACCCTCGTACTTAAACCTAACTAACCTAAGGACATCACACACATCCATGCCCGAGGTGGGATTCGAACCTGCGACCGTAGCGGTCGCGCGGTGCCAGACTGAAGCGCCTAGAACCGCTCGGTCACAGCGGACGGCAAAGTTTACATAAGAGACAAATTGATCTTTCTTATTATGAATAGTGGCACCGCTATAAAAGAACGCCAGGACGATATTAGAAGAGCTACACGTGGTGTTGTCAAAAGAATTCGGAAGTGCAATGAAATCAAAACTGGAATTAATAAAAATGAACTTTGAACTTAACCATTTGCCACTGCATGACATCTTCTGCTAATATATTTTGGGCTATATTCTAAGAGCTGCATCGGTCACAAATAAGCTAGATAGCGAAACTCTAAGGAATCCTTTTAACAACTGTATCTATGTGACCAACGAAAACTGGACTTACCTTGTATGGAATCTACTACCTCCTAAAATTTAAGTACGTAGTATGGAGCGAGGATTTTGGTTGAACGGTAAGCGTCTAGGCCATGAAAATATTTAATAGAACTAAACAGTCTCTTTATTAGTCTTTGAGAATATTTAATACAACCAGCTCAAGTGAATCAATGAACAAAGAGGGCAACATCTCATTACCAAATTCAACATTTCGTAACAGGAAGAACACCTCACATTAAATATTACAAAGATACAGTTCCGACCCACAGGGAACGGATTCCCATATTCACCAGTTGAACAGTTAAAACAACTAAAACGCAGAGAAGATACATTATAAAAGACAAAGAACATAAAATCTTAAAACATGAAATGTATTCACATTTGCGATAAGGGCAACCATAAACTGTATAATAGAATGACGATAATAAAAATGTGTGCCGCACCGAGACTTGAATCTTGATATCTCGCTTATCACGGGCGTTCCGTTACCATTTGGCTACCCGAATACGACTCAGAGCCACACACAAACTTCCTTCGGACATGCAGGTGTTTCTGAAGGAACATTGCATCGTAATTCGGAATAACACAGGTACTGCAGTATCGCATAAAATCTTAAGGCCAACCAAAATCGGCCACATATAACGTAGATAGCGAAACTCTAAGGAATCCTTTTAACAACTAAATAACAAGACCTTAAACTATGAAACTTTTAAGTTAAGCTCTAGATAATAAAATCTTTAAAACAAGGATCCTTACAAAACTAAGCAACAAGTAAAATTTAAGACCTGTGATCTTAATTGTAGTTAATGAACTCTTTAAGAACATTTAAATAGCACTGACCTATTGGAAAACTTCAGTTTCATGAATGAAACTAAGCTAAACTATTCAGTAAACTCAATAACACTATAGCTGCACCACAAGAGAAAGTGGTTCAAATGGCTCTGAGCAGTATGGAACTTAACATCTGAGTCCCCTAGAACTTAGAACCACTTAAACCTAACTAACCTAAGTTCCAGACTGTAGCGCCTAGAGCCGCTCGGCCACGCAGGGCGGCGCACCACAAAAGACAAATGTTTTTATGTCAAACAGCTTACGTACTTGTGCTAGTTCACAACATTTCACAATGAGGTAAACAAGAAATTTGAGTTCCACAACTTACAGTTCGTAGTAAAATTTGTGTTTAACAACTTAGAAGTTAAGCAGAGAACAAATGACCATCAAAAACTGATAATTGAAAAGACAATAAAAATATAAATGGTATTCAAGGTGCATCCTTTGGAAAATAACATGCGGAGAAAATGGCCTGCAAAAACAGCTTGTTTCCTGGGAACAGCTCACGCATCGGAAACAGGCGATGCTCACCTTTTGCAGTATGCACCCAATCAAATGATGCGTCCAGCGGTTTGGGTCAACAGTTTCCGCAAACGACCCTCTCATCTGCGGCCACCATACTGCACAATGTACCACGTCACATGTCGTCCCAATACAAACAAAAACGTTCGGCTTCCAGAAAACGACTCAGCTCTGCCAAGTCATCATCGCATCACTCAAATCGCAAGGGATGTCGGGCACAAGCATACACAGGCTGCCAATAACTGAGTGAGAATGAGCTTTGCCCCTTGCACCAAGCAGACTCGGACATCAGCGTCACCACGGCTGCACCTACACTCCTTATGGACTCTGTGCGCAACTCCACAGATAGACTTTGATGGCGACAAGAAGTCACAGCCGTGGGGCAGAACTTAACTGTTTCGCTTTTTTAGGCGAATGACAGCACACGTAAAATCAAATCGGGCTACCGCACTCGAGATCCATTCAGCACCAAACTGGCTCAATATTATTTCTGAAACACGCTGCATGACCCAGAAGCACTTGGATCCAAATATGGAGAAGCGTCAATGAAGAAAACTGAGAAGCTGCACATTTGTATTATTACCTTAGTTTGCAGATTAGCTGTGATGCTAACCTTTACGCTGATGTAATTTAAAGCAATATTCGAAGCCACTCGCCCACCTGCTCCGGACTGCGCATCAGTACAATGACAGAAGCGAAAACTGACCGCATGCGGCAGCCCTCGCTATACTCCTTGTCACCCTGCAGCAGTTCACAGGAGGATTACATTAGAAAGTGATGTTACATCATCTCACAATTGTTATTCGCCACGAGTTCCCGCAGTAGAAAGCACAACGCGGGTAAAACGAGGACCTGGTAACCGTCTGTTAAGGAACGCAACGTCACTTGCGTCTCGTGAAACCAAAATAAGTAAATATAATCTACGATACAAACTCTCTTATTCAGCCGGCAGCTAGGATTTGCAGCTCATCTTACTGTGAGTTCGAAGAACAAGAAGACATGATATGATGGCTGGGAGTTGTGTGCTGTCCTTAGGTTAGTTAGGTTTAAGTAGTTCTAAGTTCTAGGGGACTGATGACCATAGATGTTAAGTCCCATAGTGCTCAGAGCCATTTGAACCATTTGAAGACATGATCCATATGGTGACAAGCGTCGGAAATGCCCTAAGGACAATAAATTTTGTCACGTGTTCAGCCTCTCTTACAGATGGAACACGGTTGAGCAGTGGCTAATTTAATAGACTCGTACGCGGGAGAATCGAGTTGCAACTTCTCGCACAGCAGTTCAGACTTACGTTTCCCGTGGTTTTCCTTAATCGCTTAGGATAACTACTTCGGTAGGACCCGGTCCATGCCCTTCTCCACTCTTCCCTAATATCTACATCTACATCTACATTTATACTCCGCAAGCCACCCAACGGTGTGTGGCGGAGAGCACTTTACGTGCCACTGTCATTACCTCCCTTTCCTGTTCCAGTCGCGTATGGTTCGCGGGAATAACGACTGCCGGAAAGCCTCCGTGCGCGCTCGAATATCTCTAATTTTACATTTGTCATGTCCTCGGGAGGTATAAGTAGGGGGAAGAAATATATTCGATACCTCATCCAGAAACGCGCCCTCTCGAAACCTGGACAGCAAGCTACACCGCGATGCAGAGCGCCTCTCTTGCAGAGTCTGCCACTTGAGTTTGATAAACATCTCCGTAACGCTATCACGCTTACCAAATAACCCTGTGACAAAATGCGCCGCTCTTCTTTGGATCTTTTCTATCTCCTCCTTCAACCCGACCTGGTACGGATCCCACACTGACGAGCAATATTCAAGTATAGGTCGAAAGAGTGTTTTGTAACCCATCTCCTTTGTTGATGGATTACATTTTCTAAGGACTCTCCCAATGAATCTCAACCTGGTACCCGCCTTACCAACAATTAATTTTATATGATCATTCCACTTCAAATCGTTCCGCACGCATACTCCCAGATATTTTACAGAAGTAACTGCTACCAGTGTTTGTTCCGCTATCATATAATCAAACAATAAAGGATCCTTCTTTCTATGTATTCGCAGTACATTACATTTGTCTATGTTATGGGTCAGTTGCCACGCCCTGCACCAAGTGCCTATCCGCTGCAGATCTTCCTGCATTTCGCTACAATTTTCTAATGCTGCAACTTCTCTGTATACTACAGCATCATCCGCGAAAAACGCATGGAACTTCCGACACCATCTACTAGGTCATTTATATATATTGTGAAAAGCAATGGTCCCATAACACTCCCCTGTTGCACGCCAGAGGTTACTTTAACGTCTGTAGACGTCTCTCCATTGAGAACAACATGCTGTGTTCTGTTTGCTAAAAACTCTTCAACCCAGCCACACAGCTGGTCTGATGTTCCGTAGGCTCTTACTTTGTTTATCAGGCGACAGTGCGGAACTGTATCGAACGCCTTCCGGAAGTCAACGAAAATAGCATCTACCTGGGAGCCTGTATCTAATATTTTCTGGGTCTCCAGTCACATTAATGTGGCCACCGCCTATGTTCGACGTCAACGTCCAATAACCACTCACAGACGGAAAGAGGCAGCACTAGCAGTGCGGGGTACATAAAGCGTATATGGGGAACGCGGAAAAGAGTGCAGCGGTTGTCGTAATGCGGAAACGAAGCGATTTATCTGACGTCCAAGAGGCCGTGAGCATTGGCTTTGGGGCCAAGGTGGAAGCATTTCCGAAACGGCTAAGTTTGTAAAATATTTCCCTTCTGCCGTGGTTAAGGTACACCTTACATAGCAAAATGAAGCTATCCAAACCGGACTACCAGCAGTGTCTCGTCGACGACCGTTCAGCGAACTTTGCTGCATATGAGCTCCGCGGCAGGCGCCTGGTACATGCACCCATGATGACTGCTGTTCACAGAGACGAAGGATCGAAGTTGCACGTCAGTACCACAACTGTTCGACCACTGAGTGGCGGCAGGTGACCTTTTCAGGTGAATCAAGTTTTATGCTCCGTTGGACAAATGGCGGTTGGCGTTTATTTCTGAAAGCAAACACTCTGCAACAACCGTCGGAAGGTTCCATGACGGAGAAGAGAGCGTTATGCTCAGCGGAATGTTTTCGCGTCATTCCTTAGGTGATGGAACAACAAAAGTATGTATCTATTCCTGTAGATCATGTCCACCGCTGCGTACCGTTTGTTTTTCATTGGCAAGATGGCGTCTACCAGCAGGACAATGCAACGTGTCACACAGTTCACAGCGTTCGTGCGTGTTTGGAAGGGTACCAGGATGAATTTACCGTACTCCCATAGTCATCCCACTTCCCGGGTTAAACCCGATCGAGACGCTATGGAGCCACCTCGATCGTGCTGTTCGCGCCATGCATCCTCAACCGAGAAACCTAGCGCTGCAGGCCACGACACTGAAATCGGCGTGGCCTCATATCCCTGGCGCTACGTTCCAGAACCTCACTGACTCTCTTCCTGCACGTCTCGCAGCAGTCTGCGCTGCAAAATGTGGTTATTCACGCTTTTGGTAGGTGGCCACATTAATATGACTGGACAGTGTATATTCCATTTCTAGTGAGCGCCTTGGACATTAAGCCAGATTCTTCTTTTCTTGTTTGAGCTGCTGGGCCCTTAGACCATTATAATATTTCTGTCTACTGCTGATTTACAGTGCTGACGATCTTCTCTGGCGCTATCGGAGATACAGTTCCTTGAAAGAAAAATGATATTATCACTCCACTATTAAACATAAGCAGCAAAAATCGAAGTACTCTGATGTACAAACACATGTGAGTGCATTATTGTGAAAAAGAGCGCGATAGTATTACTGAATACTGTGTGAATTATGTAGAACACAAAATTACTTTCCCCCTGGGTTGTTGACTATCGCAGTAATAATATTTTCCGTCGAAAAACATTATTTGATATCTGCTGTCATGCTTGTGTGGCATCGATAGCTACGATGCCACGGCGTAGGTGCAAGTTCTTAGGTTGGCACTACGATACCGACACGACGACAGCGCCCTCTAGCCGGCGCTGTGCAGATCTACGAGCTCCGCTCCAGATTCAGTCCATTTGATTAGGAGAAGACGACCTAGCAACATTGTTTCTACTTCACAGGGGGCTAGCAATACAGACTGTGTTACTTCAGTTACTTCAATGATAGTTGTCCAACTACTAGTAACTGTTAGATTTGATGGATGAACGGCTTCGCACCTACGTGCTCATCTGTACGCAAAGTTAAGTAAAAGAGTTATAACCTAAGTACAGTACCAAGCATTTCACCTTTTCCTGCTTCTACTCACTTCCTACATTCGGCCTACCCTTCAGTTTACAGGAGCAGACCCACGCGCCGCGTTCCAGGCGGGATACAAAAGCTTGTAAATTGACTCTTCGGAATAGACCTAGTGGCTGTCTCTGTCATGAGGTGTCCCGTTTCTGATTTCTCCTCAATCGTAATAACGTTATGAGTTCTGTTTGCTAGCAAGTTTTTAACCCAGTCACACACGCGGATCCGTGTCAAAGTCATCCCGGAAACCAAGAAACACGACAGGAACCAAACCTCCGCTGTTGCCTGCCATCTTGATTTCATGAACGAACAGAGAAAATAAGATTTCACATGATCGCCGCTTGTGGAAACAGTTTTCATTTCTACAGAAGAGTTCTTTCTCCAGAAAATCATCAAACGCGATTATCCTGTTTACTAAGCTTGCAACACATTGACGTCAGAAAGGTTGGTCTATTATAAGTGCATCTGTCTCGCACCTGTTGGTTGCAACGGAACTATACACGCCCTATTGCAGTCAAGAAAGGCGCTTCGCCGTTCGACTGGTTGTGAAACGTACCCTTAGATAAATTAATGAATGACTGTGCTGATAAACCTCTTACATTATTTGATTTTCAAACAGCTGAGCAGAACTGAAGGTACTCAGACATTTCTCTCTTTACTTATTCTGATCAACACTAAACTGAGACACAATATTTTTAGCGCAACGCAATCTGACTTTCAGTAATCCCTACAAAAGAATGACCCTGACTAACAATAACCTATACCTTTCATGAATCACTTACCTCACAAAAATCTTAGTTACACGAACTACTTCAATACAGCGAGCGCCAATACTGTCAGCTAAATAAAAGATTCTAACTACTGAAGGCACTAACTACTGATAGGCATTGTTAGCAAATGAAAGATTTTGATAGAGAACAAATAATGTATTTACCATAATAGTGTTCAAGTCATTATATATATATATATATATATATATATATATATATATATATATATATATATATATATATATATATCAGTTCATGACATCCAGTCTAAAAAATTTACTCTCTCTGATGGACACATGTCAACATCATCCGCTCTCAAAACTCTGCTATCTCTCTCCCTACATCCACCACTGCTGGCGGCTCACCTCCAACTGCGCAACGCTACGCGCTGTTAACAGCCAACTGCCCAACACTACAATGGCGAAGATTACCACAACAATGCAAACCAACCACAGCCTTCACACAGTACAGTCTGTGATTTTCATATAGAGCGCTACATGGCGTTACCAACATAAAAACCCATACAGCCTACTTACAGTTGGTTGGTTGATTGATTTATTGGGGGGGGGGGGGCCAAACAGCGATGTCATCGGTCCAGTCGGGTTAGGGAAGGAAGTCTGCCGCGCCGTTTCAAAAGAACCATCCCGGCATTTGCCTGAAGTGATATAGGGAAATCACGGAACACCTAAATGAGGATGGCCGGGCGCGGGTTTGAACCGTCGCCCTCCCGAATGTGTTCCGGTGTGCTACCCACTGTGCCACGTCGATCGGTTTCGTCGTTCGAGAGAACAACAGTAAGCTATTCCTCGATGAGGGATAAGTGCTTCCTCTTATTCGATACCGAATCTAACGGATACTTTAACATATCCAGTGATCTTTCCAGCATGGAGCGATCTGGTATGTGTACGAAGATCGAATGTGTAAACTGTGCTGTGATTTTAATTTCCCCAACCAGATTTGCACACTAGCCATATCTCACTTTATTCAAAACAACCAGTTTCAATAGACAACACATTGTCCTCAAATATAAAGCGGTAGAGGTAGGGGCGTAAATGTGGAAGCGTGTGGGTAATGTGGAAACGTCTAGTATCTGGTCTGCAGATTGCTGCACTGTAGTGGGGCAGCCAGAAATTGTTGCAATAGTTCCTATTTGTCACGGTAGAGGGTTAGAACTCAGTTGAGCAACAGACGCCATGACAGTGATGCTATTTACGTACCCGCATTTTCTAAACTTTTTTCGAGGTAAGTTGTGCTATTATATTTATCTACATACTTTGTAGTTATCTTTCTTTACGTCTGATAGCTTATTAAGGGAGGTGCATAGAATGTTTTAGCAGTACTTTGTCAACCTTAAATGGATAGTTGCTTAATGTAATCTACCGAAATTTAAAATGGCCATTGTGTAGGTAATGTGGAAGCATACATACGATGGCATTGTGGAAACGTTTCCACAATACCAACATCAAATACATTACTTCTAATACGTTTTGCGTCTGTTCCTAGATGCCACGAAAGCTAACTGATCGGAAACCAAGAGCTATTGTGAAGAATTGGGATGCTGAAAACATGATTAAGGCAATAACAGCCTCAAGGGAAAGCAGGTGGGGTTAAGAAGAGCAGTAAAAGCTTTCAGTGTACTTCAGACGACACTTCAAAGGTTTGTGCATAGTGATATGTCACCTGAAGAAAGTGTTTCTTTGAGACTTGGACGTAAGCTTGCACTATCTGATGCTATTGAGAAACAGTTGGTACAGTATCTCATTCAAATGGATAAAACAGAAGGTCAACATCGTTGTCAAATACCTCATCAAATACGTGTGTGTCTCCACAAGATATCATGCCAGTCCCTCCTCTAAAGAGGACGGTTTCCAACAGAGATCGTAAGCCAGGTTCATCAGCTGTTTTGACATCTTCGCCTTATTAAACACGCCTTGAAGACTCCTTACTGAAGGGTAAACAGAAGCTTCCTAAGGCACCTGCCGAAAGCAAGAAAAAACGTGAAGCTCCTCCTAGAAAACCGTGCAAAAAACGGCATAAGTTATCTGAGGATTCAGATGAAGAACCCAGTGCACCAACTGTCTCTTCAGGCGAGTCACATTTGAATCTCGCAGTTGGGGAAAAAAACCTACTGAAGAAGATGCAATATGTATTTTTTGTGAAGGCGCATTTTCCAAAGACATTCGGGGAGAATTGTGTATTAAGTGTGTAGTGTGTGAGAAGTAGAGTCACTCTTTGTGTGCCGGAAATGAAGGAGATATTTACATATGCGATTTTTGCAAGTGAACTTCGCTTATGAAGCATTTTTCTAATACAGTTGCGTTTAAAAATATTTTTGTGTAATTTAAATTTAATATAAAATAAAATAGTTTCCAACATTTTCAATAGTTTTCGTTTGAAGTAGTCAGTTTCCTACAATTTTAAGGCGTTTCCACATCACCCGCACTTCTTGAAAAATTAGTGAGTTGCTGTGCAAGCAGAAAATGTTATTTAATTTTTAACATATTTAGTTTTTGTGTTTCATAATATTACATTCATTGCTAAAACATTATGAATTAGCTTTGGCTAATTTTTGAAGCTCAAAGAGAAGTAAACATATCTTTTATACAGCAAGAACAAATTGGGTTTCCACATTTACACCCCTACCTCTATCAGTTTCAGGATATGTATCAGATCTGACAACTTGAATCTAGATCTACGATACAGATACACGTTGTCATGATTTAATACATGTTCTGTAACAGAAGTCTTTTTATACCTGACGATAGTCTGTTTTTAATAAAATGACTTGCATCTATTGTGTATATCATGATTTCTCAAAGATATTTACAAGCTGTAAATTATAGGCTCCTTAAAAAAAATTTCCTCTCTGCTATTTAAGGATTTCAGAGAGCATTTCTTCTCATTCACCCCGTTTTTCAAAACTTCTTAGAATGACTACCGGGTTTCCTCGCAGCATTGCTCGGAGTACGGCTCTATCGAAAATAGAGCGTCATATGATAGATCTGTATGCTTGGATGAAATCGATGGCTACACAGTTGTAGCGTAGGTGACAAACAGGGCCACCAGTGGAGGACCAGCCCCGCTGGAAAAGTCGGAGAGACATTTGTCGTATATAGTAGTGAAGGAATATCCATGCAAGTGACGTGAAGCTAACTCACCTGAGGGCGTCAACTCTAATGACTGATCTGACACGACCAAAGGCAGTAGCTTTTTGCGAAAAAAGTAGTATCCGCTAGTGTAGCGTAAACGAATTTCTTAAGCGCCATGCAGTTGCATTTTGCGTACCGTTAAGTTGTTCAAATTGGTTCAAATGGCTCTGAGCACTATGGGACTAAACTTCTGAGGTCATCAGTCCCCTATAACTTAGAACTACTTAAACCTAACTAACGTAAGGACATCACACACATCCATGCCCGAGGCAGGATTCGAACCTGCGACCGTAGCGGTCACGCGGTTCCAGACTGTAGCGCCTAGAACCGCACGGCCACTCCGACCGGCCGTTAAGTTGTAATTACGAAAGAAGGTTAGAATTTGGTATTCCACAATTGTTCAATTCCGGCAGTACTTTAGTTTGGCGAAAATTGGGCAAGAAATCATTCGTTGCGTCGTCAAACGAACCAGCCTAACATTCGCGTTGAGTTTAGGAAAATTGCGGTAAACATAATTCTCAATTCAAAAGCAAATGCACTGCTAACAGGGTTGGAGAATATCTCAAATGTTCATTGAGGAGAATGACTGTATTTGAAATCATATTCTTCAGAAATTGAAACACTAATTCTCGCGTTTGTCGTAGCTGCGACTCGGGTGTCCCTAATCTATCCCTATTTTCCAGTCGAGTAAAGGGGACCTAGAGTGTCGTTCCCAGCGACTCCTCAAATCGCTGAGAGGTGGCGGTTAGATTAAAAGCAGAACGAATATTTCCGTGTTCCGACTGGGATTCGCTCCCGAGACCTCTGTTTCCAGGCACGCGCATTACCACTAGACCATCAGGGCCAACAATCATCTGATAATGGCTTAGTACTAGGTCGAAACCGGTAATGATACCTTTTTTATGATGTGAGGCTGAAATAGATAATAAAAAATTACAAGAGGTTCACTATGTTTTCCTTAGGCAGTATACTTATACAGTATAATGGCGGAAGGATACAAATATGCTTGCCACAAGATCAGATGGCTCCTTGTTGAATGTAGTCGAAAAATTCTGCTACCTCGATTCGCTAGTGTCAGAAGGTCTTTCTCCAGACGACAAAATAAATGCAAAAATTGGCAATTTCGTGAACACTTTTGCCAAGATCCTCGAAAGATTACGAGACAAAAAATACCTTACGGTGACCACAAAAATGTTCGTATATCATGCATGCGTGCTGAGCACCCGCTTGTATGGTGCTGAGACCTGGGCCTGATATGCCAAACAAGAATGTAAGCTCAACGCTTTTCGTCTGCGATACGATATTGCAGTGCCTGTGTTGTTACATGCATTCATGTCCGAAGGACCATCGCATCTTGCTTCTGAACAACACAGGCGCTGCAAAATCGTATTTATCCACCGACACCGAGCAAGCGACTTTCAATTAAAATATCTCCCCTGTATGGGAACATACATAATGGATGTAAGAGTACACGTTGTAGAAACATGGGACTGGGCATAAAGCGTGCTCGGATAGCCTAATGATAATGCGATCGCTTGCGATAAGCGGAAAATCCAGTTTCGAGTCCCAATCAAGCACAAATTGTCACTGTCGTCATTCCATTATACATATTCAAAACTGCGAATACATTTCATGACTTTCATCTGCGGAGCTTACGTAACATTCTACGCGTAACTAGGAGGGACTATGTGACAACAGACATGGTCCTGAATCCTGCAAATCTACTGTGTATCGCCACCACTCTGAAGGAACGTCCCCTGCTGTACATAGGACACTTACATACTGTGGACAACTCACTCCCGTCTTCTCCGACAAACACTACTCAGTGAGATAGTACATGCCAAGAGAAGAGCTGCTTTGTGCTTTAAAGGTTGCTTGAGGAGCGATATGAACACATTTAATATTGACTGCGACAAATGGGAGGAGATTGCCGAATGCCACAGCAGATGGAGAAAACTCGTCGAGGGTGGCAGCAAGCTCCACGACGGCACCTGGCTCAACAGCTTCGCTGCGAAACGAGGATGTACACAATCGTCTCCGACGAACCCCTCTTTTGGTGTGGTATACACCTGTGGGCGCTAAGCGTGCTCTCGCATCAGAGTCTATAACACTACTAGGACTGCGTGGTGGCGCAATGTTTACGTAGCTTGCGTAATCAAATACCAAGTTTGGTATATTACTTATTATGTCCTAACAGAAAAAGTAATCCTGTCAAAGAAAAGCCACGTATAACACTACACTCTGCTACTATTACACCATAACCCCAAAGTAGGAGTCAGTTTACAAAACAAAATTATTTTGTTATAGTAATTATGGTATAACGCACTCAGAACAGTGTTACCCTCTGAGAGGAATTTTGTTGTTTGACCATGTTGTACCTAACGAAAGTGGCTTATCGGAAATGAAAGTCAGAATTGCGTAACTAATTAAACAGTGACTAACGAAGAAATTGCCTTCCTGCACTGTTAAACTGATAATGGTAAAACGGCCGCCAGCCTAACTAGGCAAAAGAATGATCAACATTCTCGTTGAAGAAAATAGTAATTAATAATTTTAACAGATAAACACAACCTATACTTGACCACAAGCGAGTGCAATTAACTCTGATACATACATATACATATGATAAAGTTGAAACCAACAATTAGAGCAGCAGAAGCAATTTGCAAAATTATAACATCTACTAAAAACACACTATTACTTTACACAAAGTGACTTGTCTTTATAACGTTATTATTAATATGCACTTCTAATACACGAGAGAGAGAAAGAGTAAACCTGAATATATAATTTCCTACTATTGCAGTTTTCCACTTTTACTGCAGTGAGACACAAAAATAACATATATACAAGACACTGACTCACCTTCTGCGATTTGCAATAATAAGCAGTAATGTAATCATTTACTAAGCAAGAAACATTATAAGCCTCAGTCTTAGGAACTTTTACTTGAAGTTGGCAACAACACGTTAATAAGCAGTTTTCACTAGGAAAATTATTTTTCAGTTCAAGAGGCTTTAATTAACAAAATCACTCTAGGCTCCAATGTACTTTCAGTAAGGACACTCGGTAATCAGTATAGTCCAAACGGTGAGGATCCTAAGAGGTTATGATGAGGAGAAAAGTCAAGGTAGATACACAAATTCAGATATAAATTACCTTATATTTCAGCACATTAGCACATCCTTTAAGCTGATCCTTCACCGTACATCATAATGTCACTATGAAGCAATGATTGCGCAATGTGGTGGCAACTGCATGCAGGTAGGTGGAATTGCAGGCCGATTTCTTGATGGCGATGATAGAGACAAATTCCAGAATATTTCCAACTATTCGAGCCCTTGGAGAGAAACATGAAAATCCTCTCTTGGAAATCAGCACAATATGCGTCTTTCCCATGGAATAGCACGGACTCGTAACTCGTGTCCGTCTGGTGGCTCGTCTCCGACGGCTTCCGTCTCCGTCTCCGTGTGCTTTCCGACTGACTTCCTCGTCTACTTCCGTGTCCGTCTCCGACCGGTGGCTACCAGTCCCACCTTTTTCCGCAAGGCCAAACACAATTTGCGCATTCTGATGCAATACCGTTCCCGTGGGGAACCACTACACCTTATGGTGCAATAATTGCTAAGATTCCTAAGTGAGGATCAGCAGTTTACATAACAACAAACAAACGCATTGGATAACACAGAACTTTTGCACATATTAACAAATAAAGAAATATACAGTTATGTGTTACCCATTCAATCACACACATTTACAGAAGTAACATAAAATAAATAAAAGCAAGATAAATCAGTAGATCATTAGAGCTATGGTGTTACAAGTCCTAAGCCACCTCGAGGCTACTCGAATCTTCCGCTAGGGAGTATAGGCCATTGATGTGACACTTCAGTCTCTCTAAGGAACTTGCAAACTGAGCGAAATATGCTGTGTTTGTCAGGTGGTGAATGGAATGTTACAGCACGGCTAGTGTAGCAACCGAAGCGACATTTGTACTGCACCGATGTAAATAAGAAACTGCGATATGGCATCGGAAATTCGGGAAGGTCCGGTGGTGACATCTCGGGGTGCGAGTGCGACCGGGGAAAGCAACGGAGAGGCGGCTGAAGCGGGAGCGCGTTTGAAAGGTCCCGCGTGGCTTTTGTTAGCGCGTCTGCGCACCGCACTGGCACTAATGAAGCGTAGCGGCCCGCTGGGGAGGGGGCCGGGGCCAGCCAATGGCGGCAGGCGGCGCGGCGCAGGGGTGGGGGAAGCCGGCGACGGCGGCCGCGGCCGCGGCGCGCGCTCACAGTGAGCTGGGCCTGGCCCGTCGGGGACTAACATGAGACACTGAGCGATCATGCTCGTGGCCGTCATCGTGCTCCTGCTGCGCCAAGTCTCCGCCAACTGGATGTAAGTACGGAAGCTCGTGCAGCCTCCTTTCCGTTCGCCGTTGCCTCTTGCTCACCTTTTTAGGCCGCAGCAGTTTTTTTCCGTCTCTGTGGCGAAATTTACCTTTCGTCCGGCGACTGGAAACGTCAAAAGTAGCGGAAACGCGACGCACTGGAAGGGTCCAGCGTCTGCACGGAGGAGCCTTCGGCGCGGCACGCTCAAACGTAGGCGCTGCACCTCGTGGGCTCTCCGCGTTTTCACTATATCAGCGAAAGTAGCAGCGGCTGCTTTTCGAAACTCTGCATGCTAAGCTGACAAGATAAACGACAAATGTTCGTACATGTTTCGTAAGGAGCTTATCTAAATATTATCACAAACTTATACTGTAATGTTCACTATTGAAACATAATACCTGTGCAGCGATACACATATTTTATACCAATGGTTAAACTGGCTTATTAAATGAGACCAGCAGTCTCTATTAAGGCACTGTTACTGAACACTTAATTTATTGCTCCTGTTTTGTACATTCGCTCCAAAGAAGAGTGCATGAGACATTTAAAGGTCATGTACTTTATCGTTTATGCACCAGTAATTCTGCTCTAATTAAGAGATCGTTTCTGTTATTTCGACATGTTTTACGACTTTGTCAAACTAAAATGCTCTGAACCGATGCTATGACCTGGAGATGACAATTTTGAATATGCCTACTTCTTACGTTTTTCTTCTACAAATCGGTGATATAAGTCGTGTTTCCTACTACGTATTAATACCTTTACTTTCCAAGATTCAAACTGTGCTGCAGTCGATTTGCAATAACGCACGCAAATTTAGTATCATTTGTCAAATAATCAACACCAAAGATTTTTCTTTGTCAAACTCCATACTGTAAATTTGCTCTAAAATGCTTAATACTAAGGTAAAGGTAATTTAGTTACGTGGATGATCTGTTTGTCATTTTACCCTTAAAATATACGACGAAATAATACTATTTCGTCCGAACAAAAAACCTTTTATTGGTCTGACTAAATAAAAACAAGTAATAAAACTAAGAGGGAAAAACACACGATTAAACGAGAATCTGGCAAATAGAACTGTAACTAAATAGTTGAACATCACATCACAATTCGTGGCTCGGAGCAGCTGTCGCATTCCACGGATTCGCAACCTGGCGTACGCTAAGAAGCATTTTATTACCCCGTTCGTAGCGACGGGGTCTGGTTTTCTCCTCATACTAAGATTATTAATGCGAAAGCTCTGAGGCGGCCGTGAAGAAGACACGATACGAAGAACCTGCTTAAGATACCAAAAGTCGTAACTTGCCACACAATATTTCGGGTAACTGTGGATGACACAGGAGACCGTAACAGCATTTGTATGCGTCTCGGGAGTCGTCCACACACTGCCTCTCTTCCTTTTTTTGAAGATCGCCACCACATGTCGGTATCCTCTCCAATTTATTTTATAAAATGCTGTAGGTTGATTTTTGATACTGTGAGACTTCGACACGCATTACGCTCCGTTTTCGACGTAGGAAGGCGGGTACTTTAACATACACTTCAGAAACTGATGTTACATGCCTTATACAAATAATCTCATGGCTTCGCTATAACTCCCCGACGTCCACTTAACGTCATGTCACTTACGGCAGAACACAAATTCTAGGTTGCCGTGTTTGTTGTTATGACATCTCGTTCATCCCATTTGGTTCTTACACAGGAACACCAACTGGTGCGGTGGTTTTCGATAACTTCCCGGGAAATTTCGTTTTAATTCAGTTTCATTGTGATTGCTCACTGTCAGTTGCTCAGACATCTACTGCGAATTCTAACTATTTACCTGCTTTATTTCTCAGTGTTATACACTGCCACGAAACATAGATATTGTCTATCGCGTAAAAATGGAGATAACGAAATAAAATAGAAAAATTATTAACTGATATTTCTAAACCTCGCCCAAAACTCCTTATTACGCTTAAAAAATTTGAGAGAAATTTCCGCATTCGTACGTAACAGTAACGTATAATAATATTGTTTTACTGTTGTAAAATACAGAACAACTGGTGAAAGAGTACCGTAGCTTAATGCCATAAACTTCTGTCTGAGAGGAAAACGTGCAGGCATCGACAACGTGCAGTGTTTCTCGGAGATAAAATTCCAGTTTTTAGAATTTCTGCTCCTCAATGCCCGATCACAGATCCGTGCGGAAGTGTACACGAACCTTCCATTATCCGTGTGGGCACTCGTGTGGAACTTGCCCGCAGCATTCAGGCCCCGAAAAATCCTTACCATTCTGTTGCTCGGAGGGTTAAAACACCGAAATGCGCTTAGTCTATTTCAATTATAAGTTCATTGACAAGTAAAAATGAAGTTTTCTGGGCCTCCCTTGCAGAAGCATGTGATGGTTCATGAACCTGTTGCTAAAAGCGCCCCACTAGGTAACTGACACTCAGCACTTCACAAATAAAAATAAATAGGTCCTATATATATATATATATATATATATATATATATATATATATATATATATATATATGAAGGAGTCGAATGTGTCTGAAGTCGTGTTATTGTCAGAAATAATTATACAGATTTGGTTCTCATCATCGTGTACTTACTTAAATCAAGTGAATGACGTATAAATTGTTCCTTTGAAGAATATAAGCTGTCCAGAGAAAAAAATTTTAAGAACTTCACATAATCTTTCCACTGGGATTGTTGAATCTTATGTAAATTAAATGGAATCTTAATTCATAATACAACGTATAAGGATTTCTTTGGCACGTAATAAAGATTACAGGGAAATGGTTTAACTCAAGAAAACATATCCAGACAAGTTTTAAATGATACGTACAAATCGCTTAATTTTGGCACGTACATTGTAATAACGTTACCTATTTTTGTACCAGATTTAATATTTTCAGTCAGTTACTTCTGATTTAAATCGATAATTCGTCACTGACTTTTGTACCATGAAGTTCTCTCCGTAATATCACGACATGTAGAGAATTTGGTTCCCCGAAACGTTCTCGTAAGTTCTGCACTTACGCTTTTACGTTTGGGTGCTATACACAAATCCGTTTTGGATACCTACGACTATTTTGTTTATATTTTTCATGTTCCCTTCCTCATTAAATTGATAGTAGAGTAAAAATTAGACACCGAAAGTCGAATGCATAGTAGCTTACTACTGAATCATTGTCTTATTTTCTTAGATGATGGCATAAATTAACAAACCAATATTATACCAAACTAACGTTGAATTTTCGCTGTACTGAATACATCGGTCTAGTTGTATAGAGGGAGAAACCCGTAAACAGTGATTTTACCGTGTTTCATACAACCTGTCCGTCATTGACAAATGAGCCAATGATTAGAACTTCAACTTATACATACATACATACTCCACAACCCACTGCATAGTGTATGGTTACGTTTAGGAAGGAGAATACTCAAACAAAGAAAACAAATTTTCAGGCACTATACAGCCTCCTCGTCTCGGGAATATGTCGGTTTAATATTTTTATGTTTACCCGACCTTTCTGTAATACAATTCTGATTAGAGGTTTGTGAAATGGGTTGAACAATAAAGCACAATTGGGCAAATCATTATTGAGTTGCACCAACTTCATTGAGCGATGGATGGCGTAGCACGCTTGCATTTTTTTACTAGAAATGTCTTGATATAGTGTCGAAACTTTCGTCACAATTCACAAGACAAAAGTATGTAGTCTGTTAACACAAAATGCTCTGTATCAGTTGTTTCACATGTTCATACACGCTGAGTCATAATATTCTTTCTTCAAAATTCGGCTAAGATTCAGTGTTTAATTCGCTTTTCCTACAGTCACTGTAATTGCAAATATGAATGCTCTTTTAACTTGAAACTTGAGTGGAAGAGTATTTCTTATATCAAATTCTGGTGTTTGTCTGCCAGAAGTTGAACTACCGAACTTCTAATAGCATTTGAATATTTCATATTTCACGACAGACATGCAGATACATATAATTGCCTACAAAAATAGGAAACAAACGAGTGAGTTATGTGTGAGATTGTAAATACAACGAATCAAAAATGAGTGGAGATGAGTTAAATGGACCAAAACTGATGTTGGTTAAAAAGCATTCTATCAAAACCAAAATTACTTTTCTTTCATTTTCCTTTAGTGTTTACCTAATGAACTGTTAGGTATATTACTTTTCCGCGTCCCATGGTTCTGATCGATTTGCCCAGGTTTCTTGCGTGACTTGAAAATAATGATGTACGTAACTTCTTTTCGTTGACGTGTAGTTCTGCGAGCTATGAGTCTATACTTATGATTCTTTTCTTCAGCGATGCATAAATAAATAGCAAAGACTGTGTTTAGTATTCTTATTTCACTTTCCAGACTGGTAAAGTGCTGACATCTGATAATGACAGTAGGGAAAACAAACGTTCATTCGTAGGTACATCATAATCAGCTGCGACTAGCTACCCTTATCCCCATCGTTGTCGAGTAACATTGGTTTCTACAACAGTATTTTCAGTGGCTTTATAAACAGTGTCTTTTGAGTACATTTGCAACTGTTTCTCTTCTTTGCGCCTTATTGTGAAAAGTTTATGCAGATCAATGATGGAATGCTTCTTAAATTCCGAAATAAAAATATGATAATTTCTTCCTTTTTAGTAATGAAACTGGCACTCATTTACGAAGGCTAGCCATAGCTTGTTACTGAAATTGTCTGATTGTGGCAGGCTGGTAATGTATCATTACCAAGGTTGCTTGTCAATGTCCTACAGTTTAGGTTTAACACTTTGGCGTAAGTTAGCTAAGTTACTAAGTTATCTAAGATAGGTGATAAGACCTTTTATAAAGTAAGAATTTACGAGCTGGACCATGAAGACGAGTATCTTCTGATATATAGTTTACCTTATGAACTACTGATGCATGAGAACGAAAATCTATCATAAGAAATTTAGCAGGAGGAAATGTCAGTTCATTCTTACCCATTCGTCTGCATTTTCCGTAGGGCCGTTTGTGGCAACATACGTAAGGACCTCGACACTGAAAGTTAGAAACGTTAGGTTTCATGCAAAGAGTATCGACAGTCTTCTCGCGAAGCAGCTTCGAATAGAATGGAAATTGGGAAGAAATGGGACACATACGTTGTACCACACAGCGTACAGTGGCTCATGGAGTAAGATGTAGATAAAGCGGACATCAACCAGATAATTGGTTTACCCATCATAGTACTGTTTTATGCATGATCTTTTAACCTTCTGGACTGGTTAGCAAAGGCAGTTATGGGGGAGAGGGGTTCCCTATAGCTTATCATAGAATCTGAGCGACGGTGCCATCTAATGGTTGCTAGTGACGCAAATACATACCACGGAAGAACAGACCAGGCATCGAGCACCGAATTTTTGATTGGCAGGATAGCCAAATATTTTCATAAAATGGGCTGCATTTCTCCGTGTTTCAGATGACCGTAAGTTTACTTCGATGAAATAAGGATATTTTGATACACTGCGATGAAACGCTGAATATATAAGCCAGAGCTCTCTGCAGAATATTGCTAACGTAGTGGAAAAACAGTAGTAAACTTATTATTACCATGAGAATAAGAAACCTTAAGCAAAAAACGTGTTGTAGATAATTGACTTAAGTCATTAGTAACGTCCTGAAGAGAATGACAGTGGTTACAGTTTGAGTCAAGAAACTATCGTAGTTGTCACGCGGGCACCCGACGTCTTCAGATATCACCTGCGACTCCATATCGATGTTCTTGTTTCTTCAAAACCTTATTGGTTATAAGATAAGGAAGTAGTATCAAAACCAGCAAAATAAAACAGCGAATGTAAAGCACACACTCATAGTTGTCTGAAAGTAAGTGCTAATGAACCCGCAATTAATTCTGCTCCCGTGAGAAAATAGGTTTTGATTGTTTGAAGAGCACAAAACCTCACTTTTCCATAAACGAGCGTGTAGATAAGACTAATGAGTCTAAGGATATGTTAACGAGTGGAGCAAATATGTTTACATTTAACGCAAAAGTATGACTATACTACACTTTTTTATAACTAGCGTTCCAATTTCATGTGTGTAGTGTTTTGACATTATTATGAAATGCTGAAATAAATTTTTTTGAGTAGAAGTCACATCCATGTGTGCAGGTTAGGAGAAAAAACTTTATTTACAGTTATAAAAGAAAGACTTCAAACCTTCGTACGAGTTGTAAACAAACTCATATAGTTTGCTATGGAAGCACCACAAGGCAGCTTGCCGTTGTCCCGAATTCACGAAAGATTTTCATTTCAAAAATTAGATTAAACGCTAAAAAACATGGAATCGATTGGGAATCTATTAGAGTAATTGCTATCAAAACAGTAGAATTCCTAGTGGCATTCAGGTGTTAACTGCAGACTGAATTTTTCAAGTGCAGTTAAGTAATTTGCTTAAAAGACATTCAATGCCTCTGTAACGTACCTTTCTATTACTTTGCAACTACTCACGTCTGGAAAAAAATTATTCTTTTTCATCAAGTGTGAGAAAATTCTCCTTAACCTTCACGTAAAAAGAGGTTTCGTGAGCAGTACTTTTACTGGAAAGGCTCCAGCTTTCTCTCACCCGAAATCACTTTTGATGTTTTTTCTACCAGCCCTTTTTTGGGTTTGGTCTGAAGGTAAAAGGTGTTATACATTTTCTTTCGCGTCATCTGTGACAAAACGCTAAACGATATAGATATTTGTACTATTCTCAGCAATTAAATATTTAATGAAGATGGTAGGATTATTCTGCATGATATAGTGAATCAGACTGGAAATATTTAAGTTTGTTATTGGTGCTAAGAAAGATAAGATAAAAAAACTAAAATAATCGTTACTGCCACCAGCAGAAGTTGTTCAGTGTTACACGGAACAAGAAACTGGCATGTTATTTGGTCTCCATGGCATGTCATATGCTTTACTGTACACACATCATCTGAATCTGATAACCGTTTACAAAATCAGTCACACAGCTGCTTAGCCAGTTATTTATTGTAAACTATGACTTCTTTTCAGAAATGCAGCAAGTAGGACGCAGATATGACTTCAGTCAAGATAAATCGCAGAGAAATCTGTATCCGTACAAAAGACGATTCGTATAGAGAACGTAAGACTTCACGCGTTACTCTGTCAGATCCGTCAATGTTTAATAGAACTTTGCTCTAGTTTAGCAGTGTTGGTTTAACGAAACAGTAATCGGAGATTTTGTGCCGCTAGTCCTGTACGAGTACGATCTATTGCACCTCAGCCAAGATCACGTTGAATGACAAGGCTACTTGCGTCGTGTACCGTGTTAGTGTGTCTATTGCATCCAGCAGCACACGGTAGTTAGGCCTGATGTCGAATTGTGTAACAATTTTACGACTAAGAACGACCACCAGTTACTTTAATTCTAATTTATTTAGCTAAATCGCTCAATGTGGAAGGGCTGGAACCGTATCCCTTCCACATTCGTTGCCAAATATTAAAACTATACCATATTCTTTTATATGACCTGAAGTGTACTTTAGATACCGCATGAAGTATCGCTCTGTTTTCTCAACGCAATATATGTACACTCCTGAGTAAGGTGCGACACGTTTAAATGTAAACGTGTACATATACCTAATTACATACATATTTTATCTGAAACTGAAAATATCAGAGAACTATACGCGCAAATAACTAGGGAGAAAAGTTAGATGTACGTGCGCAAATAAATAGCGAGAAAAAGTGACTTGCTCAGGCTTCTAATCATTATCTGTCCTTAAATTTCCTATCCTAATATCTGAGTAGGACTCAATCAGGAATTGTGCAAACGCCTGTAAACTGATTTTCCACGCAGTTTTGAAGACGTACAGCCTGTAGAGGAAGTGTAGTAGTCGAGACGTATGAAGACTGTACTGGCTGAATATTCCGCTACAAAAAACGTTAGGAAAATGTAAGAGAACAAAAATTGTTTATTGGTGCATTTACAGATTTGAAATGAATAAAAATTTACATCTTTCAAATTGAAAATGAGTAATCTAACTATCAACACTGTTTTTATTTACGTCTTTTCGTACTAGTGCGACAACGGTTTTAACATAGTATTGCAAGGCTTTTAAGAGGACTGGATTGTTCATAGTGGAAACCAAAATTTCGCCCTCTCGTGGTTGCCTCGTGGTTTGTCCCGTATCCATCGACTCACATGAAAATCTGATAGAAAACCAAGCGAGCGATACATCGTTTGGGTACAGTGAATTAATCTGTTTTATACATAGCTAGAACAATCAGAGGCCATGAGCAATAATTTGTACCTATTCCAGTCACTAAATGAGCATATATTCCATGAAAACTATATATGTAGTCGCTCTGACACAGCTTTTTTTCCGTATATGTTAAGGAACTATCACTTTTGGTAACACGGCACAGAGCTTTTAGAACATAATGTAGCTTAAAACGTTTCTTAACAGTGATGTCTGGATTTTCGTCGAATCGTCAATCAGCGTTGTGTGGAAGCTGTTGATACCGTCAGAACTGAGGTAGTTTCATTTGTACACTATGGATGGAATTAATCTCCGTAAATATGCTGAATTTCACATCAACAAAGAGGTATTATTCCATTCCTATTATACTGGATGCTTGTATGATGTTTGTAACATTTATTCTACCGCTGTGAATATTTCGTATGCCATGAAATATCCTGTATCTTCCCAGGCACTCGTGAGCTTTGCAAAAACAGGTAGTTCAGAATTGAGTACCAGTCCGTTGCACAATTTTAGCTTGCTTGAAAATATGAAGCTTCACTAAGGTTTGCGAAAACTGCAATACCGAGAATTACGAATAAAATGTACCGTATAGCATGGGTGAAGTACAAAATAGTACCAAAGGATTGGGATTAAAGAGCTGTAAATGATCGCACTTTTTTATTTTATTGGCATTTGTCTTCTAGGTCTCAATTTGAGGTCATCGCATTTGGATTAAATGTCACAAGTTATTCCTTGCCCGATTCTTCGGCGTAATCAGTAAGACTTCGTTTACCGCAGTAATTTGTAACATACATGCAACCATCACTGCAGAACTATCTACCGTGGGACATAATCGAGAAGGGTATAAGTTTTCTGGTTTCTGTACAGTGGAAACTGACTCGCTGGAATCTATTTCCAGCAGTCAGAAACACAGGAGACAGCGTCGAACCATCGACACAGCAGGTCACCATCCGTTGCAAGGCAATGTGATGGTCATGACGCTCCTCGCTTCTAGCTACTGGTTCCACACACGCATCGCTGCAGTATAAGTATGCCGTGTATGTACAAATATTTCATGGTATTACAGCAGGAAGCTGATCACTCTACCCTGAACTCATGAGCATGCCGGCGCATCGTTTGACATCTGTCATGCACGTCGGCACTTGATTTCATGTGTCCGCTTAATGTGACAGCTCTCTGGCTAAGATTGGCGTAAACCGACGTATTAGGTCACACAACACAATACGTTACTGTACTTGCATGTACGCCGTATCTCTGTAATCTTAACCTCCTACAATCTATTACTTCACTATTCTGCACATAATTCGAACATAGAATCGTTCTAGCCATTATTCCTGTACATTGCAGTTTTCCGAACGTTGGTGTAATCACCCGTCTGGAGAATCTACAACACAAAAATCATTTATTGGTCACCCTTTATGTCGAGGAGTCGGTCACGGTGAGGTTTTCGCACTATTGCCCACAATAATGAAGCCATATTTAGATCGCATGGATAGAAGAAACGAGCACATATCCCATAAAGTCAATTATTAAACAAATTTATTTCTTGCTATTACAGCCATGAAAAGTAACAGCTGCTTCGTTTCTAATACATACCACCAGTGGATGACAACATCAACGGGTTTTCATGTATTCTCTCCAGTAATACCATGACCGCTACTTTAGCTCAGCGTTTAGTTTTTATACTTTCTTTTTATCCTGAAGTTCCATGAGTAAGTGTTTGATTATATGTTTAGAGTTCAAGGGCAGGTCCTAGATTCCTAATGGCGCTTAACGTGACTTTCACGATTTTTAGTGACTTGTGTATGTTAAAATGCCACGGAAGGTTGTGTTTCGGATTATTCCTTCGAACTTCTTCTGTTTCTGCGTGGTTGGGCTATTTCAGATTTAGGAATAAGGCGAGGACGTATTACCTGTACTATAAATTCCCCAATAAAGCCTGCAGCGTTCGAACCAATCTGAGGATTTATGATTTCTTTACTTAATAGTTGTAAGATACTGCAGAAAATGACAAATGTTGTAAATACCTAAGCATTCGATTAACTGATTAACTGTAAACACACGCCGGCCGAAGTAGCCGTGTGGTTCAAGGCTCTGCAGTCTGGAACCGCGAGACCGCTACGGTCGCAGGTTCGAATCCTGCCTCGGGCATGGATGCGTGTGATGTCCTTAGGTTAGTTAGGTTTAAGTAGTTCTAAGTTCTAGGGGACTAATGACCTCAGAAGTTGAATCCCATAGTGGTCAGAGTCATTTGAACAATTTTTTTGTAAACACACGCAAACGCGCGTGTACGCACGCGCGCGCACACACACACACACACACACACACACACACACACACACCGTGCATCGTGCGCAACGACCATCTCATAGTCTCCCACTTTCAGTTACTGTTCCTTGAATTTTTTGGATCTCATCTTTGTAAGACTTTTCAGGCGACGATCAGTACCAAGTGTCGGTAGAACGACAGTTTTGCATACGATCTCATCCTTCAGTAAATTCTACTTACATTGTATTCTTTCGATAGCACTCACACTGAAATTTATTTTTTCACACCACTAGATTAATGCGGTCATTTCACCCTAAATCTGACGATTGCAGGTGATTCCAGTGCCTGACTACCATCCGTGTAGGCAAACGATACTGACCCTTTTCGTCTACTAAGTTGAGGGTCATTTTCCAGTCGTATCAATCGCTGATCACCAGTCAGGCTTCCTGCAATTTATATTAATTTTCTAACAACCTGTTTTCCCAATACACAACAGCGTTGTGAGGCTTTTTAGATGCATTAAACTCATTCATGTGATAGACATTAATGAGACAAAATGGCTGTTCATTCAAATGTGGAACATTGCACTACAGTCTGTGAACCATATGATTATTAATAGTGAATAACAGTTGCAACTTATCAAGCAATTCTGTGGCAAAGAAGTGTGTCAAAGGTAACTAAATCTTTTTTTCACTGCCCACCACGAGACTGAACGCCACCTTGTGGCAATGCAGGCACGTGATGCGGTAAGGAAAGTATACCAGCGGAGTAGAGACGAATGGGGAATCATTCTAGTGGCTATCCCAGCCGGGAAGCAGACGGGGAAATCCACTAACTTAAGTGACTTTGACGAAGGACGCATTTTTATGGGACAGCCCCTGAGAATGAGTACCTCTAAAACAGCGAATTTTGTCGGCTGTTCGCCTGTTACTGCTTGTGAGCCTCTACGGAAAGTGTATGAACGACGGACGTGCACACCTCACCACAGAACCTGGAAGCCGGAGGCTCTCCCGCTCTGCAAAGCAGGCTAGGTGGTGATGTGTAGCAGATATGACGACAGAATCCAATTCTGGTGCAGGCACAAGGGTTACAGAGTGCACCCTTCAGCGTTCATTGCTAAACATGGCTCTCCACAGCAGACGGTCGTTACATGTTCCCATACTGATCCAATGACATCGTTCATCACGATTTCAGTGTTCACGGAACCATCAAGATTGGACCGTGTATCGTGGAAACTTGCCTCCTGATCAGATGAATCACGTTTCTTTTTATACCTGTTCGACTGTTGTGTCCAGTTACACAGTCATCCTAGTCCAACGTCTGCGCACAAAACATGCACCGCTCTGTGGACGAAGGCTGGAGGGACCAGTATTATGGTACGGTAGACAGCCACCTGATATTCCGTGGGACCTGTGGTAGTAATCGAAGCCGTTATGACAGCTGTAGATTACACAAACACTACTGTGGACCACCACATACCTGTATGCTTGGTTCCACCGACGGCAAAATAACTATCCGTCTCACAAGACCAGAATCGTTCATCAGTTGTTTGAGAAACATAAGAGTGAAGTCACCTTGGGGTCTGGACACCGAATCGCCTGCTATGAATCCGATGTAAGGCGTCTTGGACACTGTCGAGTACGAGCTATTCGCCCATAATCCACCGCTCCGTAATTGGGGGGAATACCTTGGTCTGTGAATAGACATCTGGTGCTAAATACCTCGCAAACGTACCAAGGTCCAGTCGAATCCATGCCACGCAGGATCGCTGCTGTATTTCACCCCAAAGATGAACCAACACGTTATTAAACAACTGGTAATAACGTTTAGGCTTATCAGTGTACGTCCATACATTAAATGCTGCTGTACATCTTTATAAAAGAAGTGAAAGGGTCGTGTGTTTTGATACTGAACTCATAATACTTTTGTTTTATTGCTAATATTTGATTTATGCTCATAAAATCATGGTCCAGTTCGACTTACTGAGTTTGATTGAATCTGTAACACCTTCCTGAGTCTTTAAATCCTCTGATACGTCTCCAGCATTAGCCCCATGCCCATAAACCAAATGTCACCAATAACGCAAATACCGGCCGTGTAAGCCAGCATTCTATCGTAATACTTTTTCTACAACTGTTTCAGACCAAACATATGCAGTGTTGAAAATCCCTTAAGAATGACTGTTTGGGGGACTCCAAAATGATTTCAGTAGCTAAAATCACAAAGTAAATTATACATACCATGTTAATGATAGACATATCTCAGAGGTTATTTCAGATATAATTAACACTTTTTTTTGTATTCTGCGTGTTCGCCTACTTTTCCATCCTTATGGTATTTAATGTGTGTAAATGTCTTCTGCTTTTAAGAGAAGTGATGCGATACCGTACTCTGCATGTGTTCTTCCGTTGTTCAACACTCTGAAGCAAAACTTCAGCCTACATAATTGCTGCTGCTGAACTATATGGCATTAGCGATCGCAAGGTCTCAGCTCTGGGTTGCTGCTTGGAGATGCTATTCCTTAGAACCGTAAGGTCTGCAACTTTCACCACCCCTTTATGCTAGAAAGTTGTGTTTCAGAGGCAGTGGGAACTTCGGCTTAACCCCTGGATCCCAAGGATGACTTTTGATGCAATACAGTAGATGGCCATCAGGCTCCGGGGCACTCGTCGCTTGTCATTTGTATCAGACTTGCTCAGGTATCCAAGGCTCTGTCTAGATCGAGATGTATTTTTATAGCTGCTCGTGGAATAAATACCACGCGAGAGTGCACCATATAGTAAACCACGCAGTAAACCTCAGTCTGCCCTCTCACTCTTGTGAAGTCAAGACGAAGATTTCTTATGCACTGATATATTGACCACATTCCGTTAAAGCATGGCTTTGTGTTCTGACGCAAGGATCCATCTGATTGTAATGCTTGTTGCCTTCTCCTGCAAGACTCAAAGTCTTGCGCTCCTAAACCACACATCATTGTAAGGCTGTTCCTCGCACTGTTGTAAGTTTTGGCTGTTACGTTCTTCACTACAATCACTCTAATCCGACTAGGCTTTGGGTAGACTTGAGGGTGGTCCGTAGTTACAGGTATTTAACACCATGCTGCCTCAACTCTACGCCAGAGTTCATGCTGTTGCTGTGAGTAGTGGCGTGTCAGGATCTCGGCATCCCATGACTATATGTCTACACTGCTTGAGAGGTCTAGAGAAGTAGCTTGCCAAGGCTACAATCGAATATCCTTTGTATCAAGGTATGTCACGACAGCACGGGCAGCATTTGGTTTTTTACATGATGAAAGATAAATTCCGACATCAGCTCCAATCGGACATTGAAATAAATGCAATAGTAACAAGTTAAAATTTGTGCCGGACCAAGATAGGATCCCGGATTTACCGCTCTTCGCGAGCGGTAGCCTTAACTATTCAGGCTATCAGACCACACTTCCCCTCCAGTCCAAATTCCCATATGTCACACACTACATACGTAGTGTCCCGCGTCCATTATTATCATTGCTCGCAGCCCCACCAGATTCCAGCAAGAGGTCGAACAAAGAGTGGATCCGCATTCAAGGTACCATTATTTCCTTTCAGGGAGCATATATACTGAAGAGCCAAAGAAACTGCACCTGCCTAATATCGCTTAGGGCCCTCACGATCACGCAGAAGTGCCGCAAAACGACGTGGCATGGACTCGAATAGTGTCTGAAGTGGTGCTGGAGGCAATTGACACCATGAATCCTGCAGTGCTGTCCATAAATAAGTAAGAGTACAAAAGGCTGGAAATCTCTTCTGAACAGCACGTTGCAAGGCATCCTAGATATGCTCCATAATGTTCATGTCTGGGGAGTTTGGTGGTCCCACACCATTACAGAGCCTCCATCAGCTTGAACAGTCCACTGCTGGCATGCAGAGTCTATGTATGCATGACTTTGTCTCTATACCCGTACACGCCCATCCGCTCGATACAGTTTGAAACGAGACTCGTCTGACCAGGCAACATGTTTCCAGTCATCAACAGTCCAATGTCGGTGTTGTCTATCCCAGGCGAGGCGTAATTCTTTGTGTCGTGCAGTCATCAAGGGTACACGAGTGGGCCTTCGGCTGCGAAAGCCCATATCGATGATGTTTCGTTTAATGGTTCGTACGCTGATACTTGTTGATGGCCCATCATTGAAATCTGCAGCATACGTGGAAGGGTTGCACTTCTGTCACGTTGAAAGATTCTCTTCAGTCGTCGTTGGTCCCGTTCTTGCTGGATCCGTTTCCGGCCGCAGCGATGTCGGAGATTTGATTTTTATTGGATTCGTGATAGTCACGCTACACTCGTGAAATAGTCGTAAGGGAAAATCCCCACTTCATCGCACCCTCGGAGATGCAGTGTCCCATCGCTCGTGCGCCGACTATAACGCCATGTTCAGACTCACTTAAATCCTGATAACCTGCGATTGTAGCAGCAGTAACCGATCTGACAACGGGTCCAGACACTTGTGGTCTTATATTCGTTGCTGACCGAAGAACCGTATTCTGCCTGTTTATATACCTCTGTTTTTGAACACGCATACCTGTACCAGTTTCTTTGGCGCTTCAATGTATTTATGTGTGTTGTATCTGTTCTTTCGGACATGTCGGAAAGAACAAACACGACACTTATAAATACAGTTTTATGTTTCTTTTATTTTTTTTTAAATTTTTTAATGTATTGTCACGGGGACCTCGAAGATATGACACAGCCACCGGCTTTAACACGTAAGAAATGCAATGGCTGCTGTCCAAATTAGCAGCTATGCGAACTGGAGATGATAATCGTGTGTACCCAGTGGCACGCTATACCATCACACCAGATGTTGTGCCTGTATGACGATGGCGAGTGCACTTTTCGCAACGTCTGTTTGCCTCCAGGCCTGCACAAAAAGGCATGTCCACTGCGATGTTGCGTGTAGAAGCGGGATGCTTCTAAAAAAAAGACTTGGTGTCACTCCTGTGGTTGAGCGCACCACCGATGGTGCGCATCTCTATTCTACGAAGAGAAAATGGTTCAAACGGCTCTGAGCACTATGGGACTTAACTTCTGAGGTTACCAGTCCCCTAAAATATTAGAAATACTTAAACCTAACTAACCTAAGGACATCACACACATCCATGCCCGAGGCAGGATTCGAACCTGCGGCCGTAGCGGTAGCGCGGTTCGAGACTGAAGCGCCTAGAACCGCTCGGCCACTCCAGCCGGCCTGCGACGACGATCAACGTGCAGAAAGTGCATGAAGTTCCAGATGTCATCGTACTGACCGTATGGACACTTGTCTTGTTGCAAGAAAGTCAGTTTCGTGACTCAAGGTACTTGCTTGGCTGTGGTATCCTGCACGTTCCAGCGAACAATATAATGTCGGGCAAAGACCAACTAGAGTTGATAGCCAACGATCCTGCAGCTGAGGAATTCTGGAACTTGTTGGTAGTAGTTTCCACATCTTATAGGAGCAATGACGCGATCTTCTCATAAACAGCCAACATTCAAATGCGATTACTGAATGTCAAAACCACGGCGTAATTTTCACTAACACAGAAACTATAGATAGATAGTGTAATTTCTTCCAGCTTTGTCTAGCAGCGTCGAAATGCTAATCATTCAAACATCGAAGCAAGCAGAATACTTCATGTCAATTTGACGTTTGTTGCATGTCGCATTCATGGTACTGCAAGTTATAATGGGGAGCGCTGTACTAAACTTCGGTCCACAAGAAGCGCAGGGACCGTCCGCTTAAGCGGTTTAAAACTTGATAAGAAGAGAATGAGGGATAAAGCTTTAGTAATACAAAAGGATTCGCTGGAAGTGCAGTTCACAAAGGGACAGTATATATGGTGAATTTTTAAAATGTGTTCACCGAGTGCTCTCATGGCGTTTAGGCACACCTGAAACAAAGCTAGGAACAAAATCTGTACAATGTTACAAGTGATGGAAGCTTCTTAGGCGTCATAATCGCAAGCAATCAAATTATTATCATTAGAGCCCGAATTTTCAAACACTATCAAATCGCAAAACATGCATAGTTTCATTCAATATCGTATCACAAAATTTGTATAATGAGACAGAAAAACAATATATATACGCGTTGTTAAAATTCAGTTCTATATTTCTATTCCCTCCTAAAGCAGTAACCAAGAACCAATATCTCATAATATTCTTCACTTAAACTCTTGTGCTATCTCATAGAACATATTTGCACATAGAAAATGACCTTTCTACACTGCGCTACACAATGATATGATCACTTTCTCGAATCCCGTATTTGTTGCCCATTGCGACGTTGTAGTTTGAAGTTTAGCTCAAAGGTGCCTATAATGTTCCTCTGTAATGGTGCTAAAGCGTCGTGCTCTGAGACGTCACCATCGGGCTTGGCGACACTTCACGATCCGTGCGAAATAGAGGCCACAGCTCAGAAGTTCATGTGAGATGTAAGGTGGGTTAATGATGTAACATTGGCACCAAATTTCACCACAAATAAGCCCAGTGTTCACATCACGAGACTTTTTGATGGGTGGCCGAGGAAATCATTTCTGACACTGACGCTCAGTGGCACCATGAAAAGGCCTCAGGAGGTGGCATAAAGGGTTCCATCGAAACCACCTCTTCCCCTGGGGGCGTTGATTCCCACACATTTCGCATCCTAAAACGATAGTCTCCAGTTCTGTGAGCAACAGGACGACATTCTTGACAATCTGTCACACTGCTGACATCCCTGGGGACGATTCATCGCTTCTATAAGGACATCGTTTGCCTGCAACTCCAGTGAACATGATCGTAGCGCTTCAGAACGTACGATAATGGCAATTTTTACTTTTGGGTACAAGTTTGAATATGGTCTTACAGCCCTCCTGTTTCGCGCCTTCTGTGGCATGATCAGGTGGGGGAGACTGACATTGACACATTCGTGTAGAAAATGGCAAAGAGTCCATCGAAGACTCCCCCAGATCGGCAACGCCATCGATGCCACTCGCGCGTCTTTGTTGGGCTCATTAAATATGTTCCTGTACATAGGGAGAAAGTCATGAAAACCTTAGCGTCGGCGTGGCAGTCGTCCCTTTCGACATCCCTTAGCAGGCGCTGGTTCAGCGTCGTAGTGCCACCCCACTTAGTGGTGTCGAAATGGTTGCCTGTCACACTGACGCCTAGGAATCAGTGTCTTGTTGTGTCTGTGCAGGAACATTCTTAAAGTGTCCAGCGAAGAACCGCGGGTGGCACAGAGGGTGTTGACGAAATGGGGGTCTTAGAGGGACCCTTTTCCGTTTCATTCAAGCATGTGTCGATGTCGCACCCCTCTCACCTCTCCCTGCCCCTACCTCCCGTGATCACGCTACAGGAGAGCTCGGTAGCAGGAGGGCTGAGAAAGCATAAATACCCTTCGCTGCATCGGATCACGTTCAGATTTTTTCGAATGGTCTTGAACAATCCCTGGTGGTTCCAGCCCGTACACCAGAGCAAAGGGGTGCGATCACTTTCAGTTTGGTTGTAGGCCCAAGATATTCATAGAGAGAAGGGCTGAATTGTCAGAAGGGTGTCAGCAGTGTCAAAGGTTGTCACTAACATCATCCTGTTGGTCATCACACCGGGAACTGTCGCTTTCGTCCGCAAAGTGTATGGGAATGAACGCCCCAGGGAAAGGAGTGGTTTCATGGGCGCCCTTTATGCCACCCTCTGAGGTCTTTTCGTGGCGATACTGAGCGGCGATGTGTCTAAAATATTTTCCTTGGCCATCCATAAAAGCACGCGAGATTTCAACTCTGTGTGTCGCAGTTCTGACCTCCACCGCAGAGGAGACAAAATAAAGGGTGGAATGTTGATAAGAGGTTATGTGACGACCTTTCCATGGTATGACACATCCACGGTGGCGTTGGGCAGAATTTTGGTGAAATTGGTGCTAATGTAACATTATTAACCAATCTTACACCTTAGATGAACTTTTGAGCTGTGCCCTTTTTTCACCTGGATCGACACCTTGCTGTTTGAAGCGTCGCCGACCCCGAGAGTGCCGTTGCACGTTACCACACTTTTGCACCATTACGAAGGAAGGTTGTGGGCACATTTGACACAAATTTCAACCTACAGCGTAGCGACTGGGCTACAAGTACGAGGTTTCGAAAAAGTGAGCCTTTAATTGTTTTATGCAGTGTACTTTGCAAGAAGTGAGAAGTACTTAATTAAGTGAAAAAAAGTCGGTAATTTCAGAAGCCATATCTAAACTTTATAATTCGATAATAATGTCCGAGGTACCACAATTCATTAGATCCCCGGCGGTAAGGAATTCAGCCGATTTCCTTTGTTAGCGACAGTGGAAAGTGTTGCAGTAACGAGCAACATCATAATACATACGCGGTAGCAAAATGGTTTAGCCATGTGGTGTCGCCGTATTTTACACAAACTTCTATGAAGCAACGTTCTTCTCACAACTGAACTAGTAGATAGTGTCGGAAGTTTGACCTAGTAGATAGTGTCGGAAGTTCCGTGCGGCTTTTCACGGATGATATACAGAGAAGTTGCAGCATTAGAAAATTGCAGCGAAATGCAGGAAGATCTGCAGCGGGTAGGCACTTGGTGCAGGCAGTGGCAACTGATCCTTAACATAGACAAATGTAATGTATTGCGAATACATAGAAAGAAGGATCCTTTATTGTATGATTATATGATAGCAGAACAAACACTGGCAGCAGTTACTTCTGTAAAATATCTGGGAGTATGCGTACGGAACTATTTGCAGTGGAATGATCATATAAAATTAATTATTGGTAAGGCAGGTGCCAGGTTGAGATTCATTGGGAGATTCCTTAGAAAATGTAGTCCATCAACAAAGCAGGTGGCTTACAAAACACTCGTTCGATCTATACTTGAGTATTGCTCATCAGTGTGGGATCCGTACCAGGTCGGGTTGACGGAGGAGATAGAAAAGATCCAAAGAAGAGCGGAGCGTTTCCTCACAGGGTTATTTAGTAAGCGTGATAGCGTTACGGAGATGTTTAGCAAACGCAAGTGGCAGACTCTGCAAGAGAGGCGCTCTGCATTGCGGTGTAGCTTGCTGTCCAGGTTTCGAGAGGGTGCGCTTCTGGACGAGGTATCGAATATATTGCTTCCCACTACTTATACCTCCCGAGGAGATCACGAATGTAAAATTAGAGAGATTCGAGCGCGCACGGAGGCTTTCCGGCTGTCGTTCTTCCCGCGAACCATGCGCGACTGGAACAGGAAAGGGAAGTAATGACAGTGGCAAGTAGTGCCCTCCGCCACACACCGTTGGGTGGCTTGCGGAGTATAAATGCAGATGTAGATGTAGAACTGCTTAAATTTTTCGCTTCTAAGATAATAATAACTGGCATACAGTGTGTAAATTTCATATCTAGAACACTACAGAAATGTGTGGCTTATGAGGACCTGCTAGATCGTTGTAGTCCAATGTTTTTAATTCCAACAATCGATCTGCACAACTGTAGAAGGGTTTAAATGTCCCTGATTGATTTGTTACACGTGTGAGATCCAGTGATTCGCTCATGTTCGAGCTCACTGAGCTCTTCTGAACCGACCCATTCTGCTGTTACTACTTCTCTACGAACAGCACAAAACTCACAGCCTTCTTCTGCACTTGGTGGTCCGCCTCTTGTGACATCTAATGGCCAATTGCACAATACATAGGCGTATTCGAATACTTTTGAACAGATACTGTACATCATACCGACCTTAGCAGCGGATATAGGAGATGATTCTGCTTTGTTCAGTTTGCGGCAGAGTGACACAAAAATTTTGAAAAACCTCCAATCGATAGGTGCCCAGAACAAGGAGAAAACTATGTAGCGAACATCGTAAGATGTATTTAAGAGTGATTTTTCGTAGAATTGTCTGGAGATCTGTTAACTCTGCTCCCATACAGATGGTTAAGATTAGATACATCAGTTACAGCTGGTACCGAGTTTGACAAATATTCCTCACTCGATCGATCCGTGATTGGAGTAGGCTGAATACTTAATACAGGGTGTCTCTCCTACGAGCCGTCAGGAACATTTTCTCAGGTGTTTCGGCAGATATTTGGAATTTTTTTTTTTTCTGCAACGTGTAGCTGAAGTCAGTCCAAACAAATACTGCTCATTAAGCCTTTCGTGCGACTCCCAGCGTCGATGGAAAGTTAAAGCTTATTCCTCATTACCAAAAAAAGTGGTATTTTACGTGACCATTCTATAGAGCGGTCCCAAGATGGTCTGGTGCGTAATTCGTTTTGTCGATATGTGTTAGCAGGAACAGTAAAACATGAAGAATAGCCGGTACTCTAGCAGCCCTGGCCCGCGCTGGCTGCTTCTGCCGCGCAGAAACATTGCACAGTCGCTGCTGGAGCAGTGATTATTCCTCGCGTTTTTCCGTTACTGTTAATATATATATCGATTAAACGAATAATACGCTAGACTAATTTGGGGCGGCTCTATCGAATGTGTACAGAAAATTACTATTCAAAAGTTTTTTGTTTGTAAGGGAGACAAACTGCCGCTCTCCGTCGACGCTGGGCGTCGCACGAAAGGCATGATGAGCAGTTTTTATTTGGGCTGAGTACTGTTACACGCTGCAGAAAAGAAATACCAGAGAAAAGCGACTGACGGCTCATGGGAGAGAGATTCGGTAGAGGGTGAGACGTATAAAACGTATCCAACATCTGTTTCGTGAACTTTTCAAGATACCGTATAAAGTCTGCGGTAAATGTTAGTACGTAATCTTGTTGTACGGTTAATATTCCTAACCTGTATCAGCAGAGATGCTGAAGGAACGAAGGGCGATGTGAGTTTAACGTCCCATCGACAGCGTGGTCATCAGAGATGGAGCACGAGCACGGATTACGAAAGCATGGTGAAGAAAGTCGAGCTTGTAATATTCGAAGGAACAGTCCCGGAATTTGCCTGGAGCGATTTAGGGAAATCAAGGGAAACCCAGATGTGGATGCCTAGACAGTCTGCCTCCGGATCAGATTGGTCAACGCAGCTGATTGCCATATGGAGGTCCCGAGTTCGATTCCCGGTACGACCAGGGAGCTTTTCTTTGCGGTTAGACTGGTTCAGGGTGCTCTCCAGCTGCTTGACCGAGTGGTAGCGGCTCCAGGTCACCAAAAATGACAAAGGCGGTGTGATGACATGTGCCCTCCATACTGCATCCAATAACGCCATTGTCATAGATTTGTCAGGGTCTGTGGACAGTTTATGTTACCGTTACGGATGGTCGGACAGGAATTTGAACAGTCGTCCTCCCGAATGCGAGTCTAGTGGGCTAACCACTGCACTACATCGCTCTGTTTGAGATACTGAAACAAGTGCAGTTTTTTTGAGAGAACGATATTGGCTTCTGCAAGCTATTGAAAAGACGAGTGGAGAGATATGGTGCTCATTAATGTTAGCGAAAAAAGTTTTACCAAAAGTATCTGAGAGATGTGCTCAAATTAAAAGGCAAGGCCACCGGGATTGGCTAGTGCGACATGAACTCCTCCAAGTGGGAATGTCATGAAAGCTCCGTCGTCATATAGAGAAATGAGGTAAGTCAACATTACTAAGATAAAACGTATTTCCTTTTGATTTTACTTTATACGCCCTCGACACAGCGTCAGCTAGAGAATGTTGTAAATGGCACGATAGGCTATTTTTTAGCTAATCATAAGGCACTAAAGGAAACTATTCCAAATATGTATACGTTCCTATGTTTAAGTGAACAACTTTTGCGGAAACAAGTATATAATTGTAAGGTTTCATACGAGAGAGCCCCACATGGTTGTGATTTCATTTCAATAGCCGATCCCTCCGCCTTGCCTGTCACTTGTGGCACATTTCTCGGATAAATTTGCTGAATTTTTCAACGCCAAAACTAACAAGCGTTGTACCATTATACTGGTACCCATATTTTCAATACCTTTTTAATGCCTTAAAAAGAAGTGTTTCGTTTCAATAAAAACAAACGTACTTGCTCCAATACCTCGGTTGATGCAATAGTTACGAGATTTAAACATGTAACACAATTACCTACCATTCTGCGAAATATTATTTGCCGTAAATCTTGTTTCGATATGTTGAACCGTTCACAAAATAAAATGGATGTTACATCTCATGCTCCTCAGACTGTATAGCATAATACAACCGGACAAGAACGTGTAGGACTCGCGTTCGGAGAGTACCGTACAATTTTAATTATGTATATAGATAATAATAATGATAATAATAATTCCGTGTGGCTCCATTGCCTGGTGCAACTCTTTCTACTAGACGCCACTTCGGAAAATTGCTGTCCCTAATTTAACCCAGTAATCCATCCTTGGAAAGGGGATCTGCAGTTTAACGTGGAATCCGAGCTAATGTCGTTTCTGACGATTCCTTACGTCGTTGAGAGGTGAAGACTTGATTAAAACGAAAACAGAAAATTTCATGGTCCAACAGAGTTGCAATCCCGTGACCTCTCGAGTTTCAGACACGCGCTTTACCCTTAGACCAATAGGCCCGACATGTATGTACACAGTTCCTCTATAGATTTTGATGAGCGAGTTTGTGAGTATCAAAATATGTGACGTGTGTGACCGTATCTTTTGATAGGATTGACTTAGAAGTTTAAATTTTGTACACCGCCAAGGGACTGTGGATCAGGATTTTTTATGTAAGTTTCAACTTGATATCTTTACACGTTACTGAGCAAAATGGATCTTAGCAGATGGACAGGTGGAAAGAAACTGCCCTTAATTACGCACTTCTCTACGATTTAGGGAATTTTGATGTCTATTTTAGTTCCAAGAAGAAGATCCTAATGAAGGCAGCAGATTCCTCGTTTCGTTCTTTTAAACAAAAATAAAAACTGAATAGAAAAAGTCGGTGTTCAGTTTATGATGTGGTGTTGCGTGTGCCGTAACAGACGTAGGAGGACGTGGCATGGAGCTGCCTGGGGTTCACGACCCACTTGCACTCGCTCTAATTGGTGTGATGAATGGCAGCTTCCTCTAAATGTAGAAAAACGTAAATTAATGCGGATGGATGGGAAAAACAAACCCGTAATGTTCGGATACAACAATACTAATGTCCTGCTTGACACAATCACGTCATTTAAGCATCTGGGCGTTACGCTGAAATGCAATATGAAATAGAACGAGCAAGTGAGGATTATGGTATGCAAGGCGAATGGGCGACTTCGGTTTCCTGAGAGAACTCTGGGAAAGCATACATCTCTAAAGGAGACCGCATGTAGGACCCTAGTGTAACCTATTCTTGAGTGCTGCTGGAGCGTTAGCGATCCTTACAACGTCGGATTAAGGGAAGACATCGAAACAATTCAGAGATGGGCAGCTGGATTTATTACTGGTAGGTTCAAACAACATACAAGTGTTGAAGGGATGATTAGGAAACTCAAATGGAAATCCCTGGAGGGAAGGTGGCATCCTTTTCGATGAACACTACTGAGAAAGTTTAGAGAACCGACATTTGAAGCTGACTGCAGAACGATTCCACTGTCCCCATCATACAATGCGCGAAAGCATCAGGAAGATAAGGTACGAGAAATTAGGGCTCATGCGGAAGCATACAGAGCGTTGTATAAAAAAAAAAATATGGTTCTGAGCACTATGGGACTTAACATCGGAGGTCATCAGTCCCCTACATCTACATCTACATCCATATTCCGCAAGCCACCTGACGGTGTGTGGCGGAGGGTACCTTGAGTACCTCTATCGGTTCTCCCTTCTATTCCAGTCTCGTATTGTTCGTGGAAAGAAGGATTATCGATATGCCTCTGTGTGGGCTCTAATCTCTCTGATTTTATCCTCATGGTCACTTCGCGAGATATACGTAGGAGGGAGCAATATACTGCTTCTCCTCGGTGAAGGTATGTTCTCGAAACTTCAACAAAAGCCCGTACCGAGCTACTGAGCGTCTCTCCTGCAGAGTCTTCCACTGGAGTTTATCTATCATCTCCGTAACGCTTTCGCGATTACTAAATGATCCTGTAACGAAGCGCGTTGCTCTCAGTTAGAGCTTCTCTATCTCTTTTATGAACCCTATCTGGTACGGATCCCACACTGCTGAGCAGTATTCAAGCAGTGGGGCGAACAAGCATTGCATTTCCTTAGGATTCTTCCAATGAATCTCAGTCTGGCATCTGCTTTACCGACGATCAACTTTATATGATCATTCCATTTTAAATCACTCCTAATGCGTACTCCCTGATAATTTATGGAATTAACTGCTTCCACTTGCTGACATGCTATATTGTAGCTAAATGATATGGGATTTTTCTTTCTATGTATACGCAGCACATTACACTTGTCTATATTGCGATTCAATTGCCATTCCCTGCACCATGCGTCAATTCGCTGCAGATCCTCCTGCATTTCAGTACAATTTTCCATTGTTAAAACCTCTAGATATATGGCAGCATCATCCGCAAAAAGCCTCAGTGAACTTCCGATGTCATCCACCAGGTCATTTATGTATATTGAGAATAGCAACGGTCCTATGACACTCCCCAGCGGCACACCTGAAATCACTCTTACTTCGGAAGACTTCTCTCCATTGAGAATAACATGCTGCGTTCTGTTATCTAGGAACTCCTCAATCCAATCACACAATTGGTCTGATAGTCCATAGGCTCTTACTTTGTTCATTAAACGACTGTTGGGAACTGTATCGAACGCCTTGCGGAAGCCGAGAAACACGGCATCTACCTGGAAACCCGTGTCTATGGCCCTCTGAGTCTCGTGGACAAATAGCGCGAGCTGGGTTTCACACGATCGTCTTTTTCGAAACCCATGGTGATTCCTACAGAGTAGATTTCTAGTTTCCAGAAAAGTCATTATACTCGAACTTAGAACTTAGAACTACTTAAACCTAACTAACCTAAGGACATCACACACACCTATGCCCGAGGCAGGATTCGAGCCTGCTACCGTAGCGGTCGCGCGGTTCCAGACTAAAGCGCCTAGAACCGCTCGCCCACACTGCGTTGTTTTTCCCTCGCTCTGTTTGCGAGTGGAACAGTAAAGGATATGACTGTTAGTGGTACCGGGTACGCTCCACCACGCGTCGTACGATGATTTGTGGAGTATCTATGTCGATGCAAATGTAGAACCTAGAAGTATTAGCAGGCACCTGCGAAGGTAGTAGTGGTCCACAAGAAATCAGCGGTTAGTACGGAGCGAACAGGTGGGAGTAAGGTGTAAGGGCGAGGCCAGTAATTAAATTTCGCATAGACGGTCTGATAGCAGCGGCGGCGGCAACAGCAGCGGCGGCGGAGCAACGTTCCGAAGGTCACGACGGGGCCGGGCCGCCACTTGGTACGCAAATGCAGTGGAGCGGCCGCCCAACCAGTTACCGACAGCCGGAGTGCACGCGACACGCGAGCAACACCGCCGTTTGATGGAAGGCCCGCCAACTTGCTGTCACATTTTAGGTCCTCCGAATAAACAAGCCGAGCTAAAACAGCAGGCCTGAGGAGCGCGCGCACGCATGCAACCTTCTGATGACTCCGAGAGCACGTTGCCTGCTATGTACACAGCAGAGCATATAGACATTAGAACCGGCAGACACCTATAGCGAGAGAAAAAAATCGACCTAAGTGCAAACGAATAAAGTAAGTAAAGTAACTGATAGAGGCAGATCACCAGTAACGAGGTTTTCGCCTCTAATCTCTAGACCAGGATTTCCCAGACTGTGTTCGCGGAACATTGGTGTTCAGCGGGATGTGAATAAGTGCTCCGCAGAAGAGTATTAACAAAATGGTGTTTATTCGACATTTTGACGACACTGACCATTTTATAAAATTTTATTATGATTTCCGTGTTATTAGTTTTCGTTAAAAATTGATAGAAGAACTGAATTAAACAAGCTTTTCTCATTTTTTAAAAAATTGATTAAACCTTCAAAATAAACAAAGTGCTCCATCAGAATAGTAAGATTCTCAAACTGTTCCGTCAGAGGAATAGCTTGCGAACCCTTGATCTGCACTGCTTCCTAAGAGACTTGTTAGCTTGTTACGAGGGAACTTCATAAAGTTACCTACACATTATTATGGGAAGCCAAGTAACTTTTACGGAATGCTGTGCTACACTTCAAAGTGATGCAGAAATATGGCTCTGTTTTCAACATAGTCCTTAAATATCTGTAAACAACAGTCGGAACTTTCGACCAGTCATTCAGTTCCTCGCCTGTAGAAATTTGATTCTTGGTCACGTAGCCGTTCGAGAACCGCTATGTGAATGTCCTCATCGTCGTAAAATCAGCGACTGCAGCGAATCATTTCCTCGGTTTCCTGTACACTGTCGTCTGTGGTGGGTGTTGACGCCCTTCCTTCCCGAGCAACATGACCAACGTCTGCGCGACGTTAGTTAAGTCATGTAAGATGAAGTTGGAGGAGGGAGAAAGGAAAGGAAAGGAAATGGAAGAACTAATGATATCATCTGCATCGGGACTTTGTGCGGAATCAGCAGCGATGAGTGAAAATGTGTACCAGACATTCTCGCACTCGGAATCTCCTGCTTACTAGGCTGCGTTAAATATAGCGCCACCCAGACACAGTGTTTATCGGAAATGCGCGTACTCTATCGGTACGTCCCTGGCCGACTCACATTCCCACATGGAGCCACCTATACGCAGTCACCATCCATGTCCACCATGCTCGCTAATTTTAGATTCCGAGTGGAGGTCGAACGTAAATGTTCATCCACATTGAAGGTTGTGGACTCATTGCCCATGGAGACAAATCAGTTACATCAATGTGTAGTGTCTGTTCTTTTTGACAGCTTCGATGGGCAATGATACCACAACGTTCAATGTGAATGAACATTTACGTTCGACTTCACTGGGTATCTAAAATAAGCAAGCCTAGAGGAAAAAAAATGGTTCAAAATGGCTCTGAGCACTATGGGACTTAACATCTATGGTCATCAGTCCCCTAGAACTTAGAACTACTTAAACCTAACTAACCTAAGGACATCACACAACACCCAGTCATCACGAGGCGGAGAAAATCCCTGACCCCGCCGGGAATCGAACCCAGGCGAGGGAAGCGAGAACGCTAGCGCACGACCACGAGCTGCGGACAAGCCTAGAGGACATAAAAGGCTCTGCAGATATGTGGAGTTGTGTGGGAATGTGAGTCGACCGGCGTACCTACACAGTCCACACATGTACAGCCGGCCGGTGTGGCCGAGCGGTTCTAGGCGCTTCAGTCTGAAACGGCGCGACCGCTACGGTCGCAGGTTTGAATCCTGCCTCGGGCATGGATGTGTGTGATGTCCTGAGGTTAGTTAGGTTTAAGTAGTTCTAAGTTCTAGGGGACTGTTGACCACAGATGTTAAGTCCCATAGTGCTCAGAGTCATTTGAACCACACATGTACAATAAACATAGCGTCAGGGTGGCGAAGTAGTCAACGCATCTGCCTAGTAAACAGGAGACCCTGGATTGGAATCCTGGTCCAGCACACATTTTCACTCATCACCGCTGATTCCGCACAGAGTTCCGATGTAGTTGATATCGTTAGTTCCTTCCCTTAAGTTTCCTTTCTCCCCCTTCCCCTTCAATTTACATAACATATTTGATAGCTACGGATCCCACTTCGTGTCTATTCTTTCGCATATGTCCGAAGGAGCAACACCATGCACTCGTATAGGTTAATCAAGATGTTGGCAACATTTCACTACACCTGGACGGGACATTGCTTTTGGTACATATACTACCAGAATTAAAAAAAAAAAAATATGGCTCTTAGCACTATGGGACTTAACATCTATGGTCATCAGTCCCCTAGAACTTAGAACAACTTAAACCTAACTAACCTAAGGACAGCACACAACACCTAGTCATCACGAGGCAGAGAAAAACCCTGACCCCGCCGGGAATCGAACCCGGGAACCCGGGCGTGGGAAGCGAGAACGCTAGCGCACGACCACGAGCTGCGGACTATCAGAATTTCATGGCGCATTTGTGCGTAGGTTACGCATTTGCCTACAAGAACCATACTGTACTTCGTGCTTCAACTTTGCACTGCAATACGTATTCAGTTGCCACGACACTTCATTCGAAAATGGTAATGCATCTCTTAACTGTACCGCAGCAGAACTGTGTTTGCGAATTACCCAGAACATGTGCTTTCTTCGGATAATAAGCCTCTCTTGGTGCACAAGTTAGTAGCGTGGGACGACATGTGTGACTTACTTTTGAAAGTCCTCTCGTACATGTGCAGAAAACCCAGTATCAGCCGAAAAATGACCCAGAAATAGTATAAACTTAAAATTCGTACAATTCACAAATCTCTGTGAAATACTGTTCTTCAAATCTTTTGTGAACGGGAAGAACAAGTTTCAGATGAACAAGAAGCTGAGAACATGGACAAGTGGCAGATGTAAATACCAAATTAATCCGGTGTGAAACACATTGGACATTCTGCGGTAATTCGTTCAGTTATTCTCTATGGGTTCTATGCTCGCCGTTAAAGAAAAAGTAACTTGTGATTCTACAATTACTTAGCTTCCCACGTTCATTAAACATCGCAAATGTTTTTACAAGTACTTGAAATCATTTCAAAGATAAAAACGCCCCCATTCACAGGACTGGATATGTCTAGGATTAATTTGATGACCATGAACATCATTCAATGCTCCTTTCATTGCTCCCACAGTCATCAAGTTTGATTTTTATCGAAACATTGTGGTATGTACTGGAAAACCAATTTTTACACATTAGCTTCCTTCAACAACAGTCAAAAGTTTGTAACAGTTTTACTTTTCGGCATAAGTGCATCGTGCGGTAAAAACTAGCTTTGAGAGAGGAACAGCCAGTACGACATGAATCTGTTTGTAACACATGCATGACCCAAGAATGAATGCAGTCGAGATCATAATAATACTATGTCGTACAATACCAAAGAGAAAACAGGTGTTAGTAGTCACAATCCAATGAAGTGGCAGTTTACTGAAGGCCTGCACACCGGAATACCTAAATCAGGACTGCGTTTGTTATTTGCTTCAATGAAAACTTTCCATATGGTTCCAAACTATCGCCTATTAAACAGAATAGGCACTTACGCTATATCGTAGGGAAATTTAATTGCACTACAGACTTCTTGGTAAACAGAACTCAGTATTTTGTCATTTATAGACAGACATCATCAGAAGTGAAAATTGCATCGTGTGTACGTGTGACTAATAAAACAGAAAATATACTGTTCATGACATACGTGGATGGTGCGCGAGTTGAAAAAAATACACAGTCGTGCAAAACAAAAGGACGAAAGTAACTTTCGCTTGATGCGCCACTGCCAAGTGACTTAGTTCCATGAAACTTGGACCATATATAGAAGGAACTACTACCGCAAACAACATAAAGGTAACTGAAAGAAATATACAATAAGGCGAACAGAAATGGCACTTCTATTCAGAAATAATAATGACACTGAAGTCACCGTGAATCATGACGGTCCTATGGACATTACAAAAGCGGGATGGAGGGGGGGGCATTGTTTTTAATGGGGTTTGTGATCATTACATATAGCACTGCATGCTCTACAAGGTGCTCTCATATTGGCAACGAGCTTGCTAAGGAGCTCTTGAGGTCCTCGACCAGGGCAGTTGACTGCTGGATGGGCGCTGGCGCATGTGGACGTGCTGCAGTACGTCTGCCCAACACATCCTATACATGCTACATGGTATTTAAGTTTGGGAACTGGCAAGCCAGTCCATTAGCCGAATATCCACCTGTTCAGTTCAATGGGGTCGTTCATTGTCATCCATAAAAATGAAGTCAGGTCTCGTTCCAAGAGCTCCTCCACCTCAGCAGTTCGATGAGGCCAGGCATTGTCATCCATAAAAATGAAGTGCCGAATGCAATCGTCAAAAAAAAAGGCACATGGTGAAGAGTACAGTCCTACAATAACGTTGACCAGTGAATGTACTGTGTTCAGTGATTTGGAGGTAAGTGCCCCCCTTGCAACCTTATGCTATCCCACCAAAGCCATCAGGTTCTTCAGTGCTTCAGTATCCTCATTTGGTCAGAGATGGGAACACGTAATGCACCCAGCAACATGGTCGGACATCATCGTTTTCGTGGTCCAGGAGTTACGGTGCGAGAATGCATTACGTCGCATGGGCGTGCATCGAACTGCGCAGTTGGAAGAGCTCTTGGAATGAGAAATTATTCGACGAATGGACTACTAGGCAAGTCCGCTCCCCCGACTTAAATTCCATCGAACTCGAGTGTGGTGCGTCGGGCAGACGTACTGCAGCACTTTCACATGCACCAATGATCATTCAGCAGTCGTCAAGCGCGTTGGTGGAGAAACAGAATGCCCTACCATAAGAACTCCTTATTCAAATGAGTGTGAAATCTTATGGGACTTAACTGCTAAGGTCATCAGTCCCTAAGCTTACACACTACTTAACCTAAATTATCCTAAGGACAAACACACACACCCATGCCAGAGGGAGGACTCGAACCTCCGCCGGGACCAGCCGCACAGTCCATGGCTGCAGCGCCCTGGACCACTCGGCTAATCCCGAGCGGCATAAGAACTCCTTGAAAAGGTTATAGCTAGTATCAGAGCACGTTGCAGAGCGCGCATTGCCGTCCATGGTGATCATACATCATATGAAGAACTATGTCCTGCCTTTTGTAATGTCCAGGGATCCATCATAAATCACATTGTGTTCAGTGTAATTATTGATCCTGAATGAAAGTGTCAATTCTACTCGTCTAATTGCGCACTTCTTCCAGTTACCTTCCGTAGATGGGCCAAGTTTCATCGAGCTATGTAACATCGTGTGAAAGTCACTTTCGTCCTTACGTTTTGCTCTCACATCTACTCGTATATCTGCTTATGGGTGACATGTTTTTATACATGACGAAATTGGTCCGATAATAAAGTAACAACTCCTACGATCTACATTTGGTGTCACAACGCTGACCCTCAGTGGCAGACAATATCTTATAATGCAGGTCAACTGAAGGAAAGAAACTTAGGGTTCAACGTCCAGTCGACGACCACGTCATTAGAGGCGGACGTAAGTTCGGATTAGGGAATGAAATCGGCCGTGTCCTATTCGATTGTATCATCCCAACATTTGCCTTGATTAGTTTAGGGAAACCTTAATCGGGCTGAACGGCGAGGAATTTTAACCACTGTCCTCCCGAACGCGAGCCCATTGCCTTACCACAACACCATCTCGCTCCGTGTAAAAACGCGGAGTGTAATTGTTGGGATCATCTATGCCAGACAGTTTACTTGGAAGAATTGTAACCCGAAGGCGGTCGCTTTCAAAATTGTGGGTTTGACCTCTTGAATCAAAGACCCGTACTGAGCTGGAGTAAATTTAATGTAACACTAACGTACGACGTGTTTTAAACCAAGAAGTAGTCTACCACCCGGAAAATTTTCACACAAAACTGTTGGATTCCTTTAACCAACATGTGTAGAGCATCACGTTGAACGTTTGTTATGAGATAGGTATAGGAATCGTATCCTCACTTCACCCACCTGCACCGGGCTTGTGGAGTAATGAAAGCACTGGACTCGCATTCGTAAGAACGGGCGTGCGACCATCAAGATTTAGATATTCCATGGTTTCACAAAAATTGTTTTGAAACGTAGTCCTCCGGTTCCTTCCCTCATCCTCATCTTATCTCTGAGATAGTGATCGCTCTAATTCTAAGCTAAATGAGATGACGCAGTGACTGACTCACTTGCCTCGCCTTCTGGAGGACGGCGTTCATTCCACTGTTCGACCATCCCGATTTAGATTTTCTGTGGTTTCCCTATATCATGTAAGGCAGACGCAGCGATGGCTCCTTGGAAAAGGACATGGCCAGTTTCTTCCGCCATTCTTCCCCATCATTTTCCAGTCTATAATGGTTCTTCTTCTCTAATGACATTGTCGTTGATCGAACGTAAAACACTGTTCTTTTGGCCTCATTTTCTATCTCTAATGTCTTCGTCGGCGACACACACTAACGTCCTTTCTTCCTGTTAACACATCAGCCGAAATTAAAATTCGTCAGGTGCGCCGAACAGCGTGATAGCGGTGTTTGGCCTGTTTTCCTCAGTATTTCTCTATAATTTCTATACGGCCTCTCCAATTTTCCTCCCTTGCAGGTAAAAATGCTGCTTAAATGATCCTCCATTAGCAAGCATATGTCGTTTAAGACTTTCATTGTTAGATACGGATAAATTGAAATTATAGTGACAATAGTGGCATCTCGCAAAAGAGCAAATGCCAAATCCAAGGCGGCGGCATGTTCATCTGAAGCGGATACCTCAAAGAAGCGATTTAAACAATGGAAACGAATAATAAGGATAAAAAGCAGGAAATTAATTTATTTATGCTATTTCAGTGATAATATCTCGACTAATTAAAATAATTTGTCAGATAAGTTGACCGGAAAAGAAAACTGAGAGGGTGAGCGCGAGTCTTTGGAACTGCATTGCATTATCGTAGGTCTAACGGCGTACGCGGCTGTGGGAAATGCAGCCTGGGGCCCCCTGTAACACGAACAGGACCCGCCGTCAGCTGGCCACAACCGGTCCCGATCCTGAGTGGGCTTTATTTCACATTCATATGCAGATTCCTCTTTATTCTACGAATATGCAAATGGCGGATGAAGTCAGATTTACATCGCAACTTTTGTTTCAGATTCATCTGTTCCTGTGTAGTAGCAACACTAAAGGCAGAATCTTACGACCGCGTGAGAGTACCGCCAACAGAAGATTCCTAACCGCTAATTCCACCTCTCTCTCTCTCTCTCTCTCTCTCTCTCTCTCTTCGGAACTGATTCGTTTATGGGACGTCTGTTTGTAGTAGGAAGAGATCAGATGAGGACTCCTTGCGACATCAAATAATATGTATTGCCTAATGTGCTATGAAGAGAGTCAGTAGCTCGTCCACTATCAGTCTCTCCAGAAGACGCGAATGTTAAATCTCGATTGATGTTTATGAAGAAGTTTCCAGCTAAGCGTTTAGGAGCAGTTAGTAGTCTGATAGCTGCTGTTTTTACAACATTTTCATGATGTGTGGAACAGGAACTCATGACAGTAAAATATGTAATTAAATATCCATTTAAAAGCTGATGCATACATACTTTAAACCATTAAGTAAAAAAATCTTTTTTTTTCTTCACCGTAACAATGAAATACATTCCAGCATTTACTCTTTGGGAATAATAATGAGCAAAACTGCTCAATTTATCACGTATTTCTAAGTGTGTCAAGAGGTATGAGGTGATAAATATATGTATCAACGAATCAGGAGCAAAAGAAACTATACAGGGTAGTTTAAGTGACATGTGTATTTACCAGCGTTGCTTAAAGGGTTAAATCAATGCAGTAGCTTTCGATGCTTATACATACGGTGAACTAGGGACTACGACCATGAGAAATATCCATTCGTATAATAAAAAAATAACTGAATGGAAAACATATGAAAATACATAGCTATATAAAGAAAATTATTCTACTTTTAACAGGAGGATATAAGGCCTAAATTGATGTAATTACAGCCATTTTCATATTACGGCTATCAACATAGAGACATCGGAGTATGGCAGGCAGTGGGAGTACTAAAGCACTGAAATACTGAAGTAATGAAGTATTGTTTGATATAAAGGCAATTAGAAGAGCCACACGTTTGAAGTACCTTTGCCTTGAAGTCAGCCAGTGGAAGAGTTATTCGTAAATATGTCTGGACGGTAACGGTAGCACACGGTGAAACTGAGAAATATGTAGTGTTTTAGGAATAGCAGAAAATAATTTAGATGACGCTATTGCATGCGATTTGGAATTTAAAAATCGCATAATTTCTTGCCTACTTCTGAAAAAATGTTGAATTAAAGCTATGTAAGTATTTGATATGAAAATAACACCGCAAAAGCTGTGAGGAACTCACAGCTGGCTATTGAAACAGTTTCTGTTTCGAAGGCTTAAAAATTCATGAGAAGTTAATGATTTTAGAAACATCACCACTTCGTCCAAGGATTGTTCGTGTAAACAGTTCGACAGAATTCGGAAGTAAAAGAGTGTGGAACGAGGCAGGAAGGAAGGGCGGGAAGAAGAGACAAGCGAACGAACGAATATTATAGTTTAGCTTTCCGTCAAGTCGAGTTGTTTACGGAAAGATCACATTTTCTGACTGGAACAGATGGGAGAAGGATATCAACTGTAGCCTTTCCAGCATAACAATTCCCGTATTAAATATACGTGATTTGAGGAAATTATGAAGGAACAGAAATCTGAATGGCCGAACGTGGACTTGAAAACCGCTTTTGCTGAATGCGAGTAGAGTACGTCAACTACCACCTAACCTCTATGAATGACACGATTCAGGAGGAATACAATAAGTCACTGGCTTAGTGAAAAAACAAATGGGTGCTGTATGAGACCAAACTACTGCCCGTAGTCTACTGGCTGGTCCCTGAACGAGAGATGAAAGCGGTGTGCCTTTCGATGCGGTCTTACTTTGCCGTATACGCTCCTCGCTCGTCTAGGCTTGCTTTACTAGTCTGACAGTGAAGCGCCTGGGTCCATGGCGATATCATCTACTTCTTGAGAGGCGCCTTTAGCGGAAGTTAGTTTCCACATGGCATATCTGCATCTACATATATATTCCGCAAGCCACCGTACGGTGGGTGGCGGAGGGTACGTTGTACCACTACTAAACATTTCCCTTCCTCTTCCTGTTCCACTCTTAAACTGAGAGAGGAAGAGACGACAGAATATATGCTTCCATACGAACCGTAATTTCTCTTATCTCCATGGTTCTTACGCAAAATGTATTCTGGTGGCAGTAGAATCTTTCAGAAGTCAGCTTCAGATACCGGTTCCCTAAATATTCTCGATATAGTTCCTCTAAACGAACGTCGCCTTTCATCCAGGAATACCTATTTGAGTTCCCGAATTGTCTCCGTAATACTTGCGTGTTGTTCGAACCTACCGGTAACAAACTTAGCAGCCCCCCTCTGAATAGCTCCGATGTCTTCCTTTAATCCGACTTTGTGCTGAGCGAGAGATTCGTGATAAGCAAGCTAAGAAAGGGAACAATGACATAGAATATTCTCTGTAAAACCTAACTGAGATTCCACCCGGACCTGGCGACTTATTTGTTTTCAACTCTTACAGTTGTTTCTCCACGCCAGGGATACCCATTACTATGTCCTCCATACGGGATGTTCAAACGATGGTATGTTTGTACGATTCTCCTGCGTGAACGATTCCTTCAACGTAAAATTTCAAACTTCGACTATCGTTTTGCTGTTTCTACTGCCACGCTAGACCGTTCAACGAATGACTCGACAGCAGCCTTAGACCTGCTTAGCGATTTTACGTAGCACCAGAATTTTGTCGGATTCTCGGCAAGATCTTTTGCTAAGATGTGACGATGGTAGTTGCTGCATGCTTTGCGCTTCGATCTCTTTACGGACGCAAGAATGTCTATCAACCTTTGCCTGCCGTCATTTGTACGTTCTCCTCTGATCCGAGAGCGCAACAGCCTTCCTCAGCATATTCCGAATTTCGTCGTTAAACCACGGTAGTTCCTACGTTCCACGTGAACTGAGGATGGCCTCAGAACCCAAGCGACGTGAGCCACAACTTGCAAACGAGTGCACCCTGTACGCTCAATAGCCACAGGCTAGGCCTCTTCCACGTCTAGGATGAGTGCCCGCGGCATCCATACTGAAAGCTCAATGGCTTTCCTTCTGGATCTGAACGCTATTTTCCTAAGGGGCTCCATAACGCGCCTAACGTTGAAGCTCCCGATAGCTAGTAAACCCCTGCCCCCGTGTGCCTGTATATGAAGGAAGTAGTATGATTGTCCGCATTACATTACGATACAACACTGAATCGGAGTGTGATTTGTTGCTCTGTGGTTGATGCGTCCTCTCACACCTTGTTGAGTACGATAGCTGATCCTGTGAAGCAAAGAGAAAAAAATGTAGAATTTAAATATCTGTCGTCATGGAGGGCGTCACAGATAGAGCTCTGGTTTGGTTGGTCAGAAATGAACTAAATAATGGGCCATGGATTATCCGATTGAATAATTCCGACATTAGGAGTGACGTAAGAAAATCGTTAGTCTAGTATCTTAATCTCTGAGCCGCTTCATTCATTTCATTGCAGCTGAAGCTTATCCATATTGGATTTACTCGTGGTAAAGCTTTGTAGCGGCAGTCCTTACAAATCTTAGTACCTGCATGTCCTCAGAGGTGTGTTCCATGTCATGCAGAGATATGTCATGTCTATCCTTTCACGCACACTGGTAATACTAAATACATCTGCGTCTGTTACGTGCCGAGACGAAATAGTCCATTTACTAAGGCAGCAGGGGCGTCACCACTCCATCGTGAAAAATAGCTCTGATTCAATTGCGTTTCGGTGTAAAGCTGTTTACTCACGAATGACGATGAGCGACTGGTCGTTTCTTGGTCGAATGAACCCTCGAATCATTGGTGGCTAATTAAGGAAACCACGGAAAAGGTAAACGAGAACGCGTAGTGCTTGATACCATCTTCCTTCGGTACGTCAGCACTTCATCGGTTGACGCCCTCTTCAGTAGGTTGCGATACAAATAGAAGCAGAAAAGGAAGAGCGGGATATTGTGGACGGATAAGGGCTTCAAGAGCAGGATATTGTGGAGGGATAAGGGCTTCGTAATGCGTCTCCATCGGTTAGAAAGTTTAGCGGAGACTTACAATCGATAAGGCAGAAGCAAAAGTCCTACGGAAGCACGCGGCAGCACCAATTATTTTCGCGCCCGCAGAAAGTACAAATTAATTTTAAAACTTAACGAGGCGGGCTGGCGTAGTGACGAGTGTCCTCGAGCCGTGCATTGGCATCTCGCTCGTTAAACTCGCTGACTTCCCGAATGGCCCGTGCCGAAAAGTGTGCGGGCGACGTGTAAACGCCCCTTAACGAATGCTCGTGGCTGCAGCGCTGCGTCGCTCAGCTCGCGTACTTTTTGCAGCCTTCCGCAGGAACGACGGGCGGAAAGAAGATTACTGTTCAGCGTCCTGTCGACGATGAGATCATTAGAGACGGGGCACACGCCCAGACTGAACAGAGACGGGGAAGGAAATCGGCCGCGTCGTTTTCAAAGGAATCATCCCGGCATTTGCCCTAAACGATATCGGAAACCATCGATAACTGAAACTATAACTGCTGAATGCAGGTTTGAAACCCGCTTCTTCACTACCTTACCCGTCATGTTCTATTCAGACCTCTGGCACAACTAGAAGGCTCGTATTGCAATCGACAAAGACTCTCCGGTTATCGCGATGCAGCGACATCGCCTGAATGCAGTTACGACGGCGTCGCTGAGAGCCAAGTGTTTGAGACTTCGCAGTTTACTCGCCATCGTTATGCAGATTCTACGTTGTCACCTGCCACAGAGAAGAGGACGCAGGAGATGAAGGACTACATAAAAACACGGACTTACCTTCAGCGGCATCTAGCTTCTTTGATCTGTCAACTGAGACTGGTTTAAATTGTCTTAAGTAGCTAGAGGCCAGTTCTTTTAGCGATCGGGTCATCTACACTGACACTTTGCATTTGCACACTGACTGAAGGAAGAATTAGTCTACCTTCGGATGTATTTTCTCATTCATAGATTATATTTAAAGGAAACCACTGGAATCCTAAGATAATAAAATATTATTGTAACTGTAAGGCTATAAGGCAATCGTTTACACCAATCGTTAAATGAACACAGTAAATGAATATCCGTCAATTAAGAGATTTACACTTCAGTACTTAAAATTTTTGGCACAGATGAAACCAGAAGTAATAGAACATTCAATAATTACTTCTTTTCTTCGTATTATATTTAATTTGTAGTGAAATCATACAATTTTCAAATAAACGTCCTGGTCTAAACCAAAAGATGAAATTATCTCCAGGTGATCAGCTGCCTGCACCAAATGGAATCACACAAGGAACAAAGTTGTGTTGAAGGAAGTGAAAATGGAAACCGTTACATGTCATATTCATAACTACCGAATCAATTGGAGAAAACATCTACAACGAATGACCTCAAAGCGAATCCCAAAATCCCTGCAACACAGTCACCCCAGCGGTTTAAGGCAGCTAAGTCGACCAATGAAAAGATGGCAGGAGAACTTCTGGACAGGATCATACTTGGAAGGAAGGTGGTAATGATGATGATGATGATGCTGATGATCTACAGACGAGTTGTCTTCCGAAGCGTACAAATAATCAATTTACATAATTCTTGTTAATGGCATCCTCAGTGTACTAAGTGTATACCGTTCAGTGATATAACATACATTGTGCAACTGTCGTCAGAAAGCTTTCTACACTCAGTTGCTGTTGCAACGAATGAAAGAAGGAGCTGCAATGTCTATGTTATAACTGTACGACGTCCCCTTGGTAATTAAAATCCCCCTCTTAGTTGTATGTTCGAATGTGAATGCAGATTACGGCGCTCAGGTTCATGAAAACAAACAGTTTCGCCTCGGTTTTTTACTAATTAATTGGATACTCGCGAGCGTGACTGATAAAATCAACTCATTTCACGACTTGAAGCAAGTCCTCGGTGGAACAGGCCATTGAAGAGCACCAGTCCATCATTAGACCTGTGTATAGAGATTTTCGTACTACAGGCAAAAGTTCCAGTACGTAAAAAAGAAGCCGCCACGCTGCTTCTCTCTCTCTTTGACGTCTCGTGCAGCTCCTGTTTTCCCAGACCTCGTGCCACCAATTAGCCTTTTACACGCAGAGACGGCTACGCAACATTGTTCCAGTGTAATCTTTCCACATGCAGAGAAATAATTCTGCTTTGAAGTACCCTAACATTTATAACAACTGTCACACCAAGAAACGTTATCCATAATGCAATCGAATCTGAAGAATTTGTTGAAAATTGTACCAGCGAGAAGGAATTAAGAATGGAGCGAGATGGCGTGCACGTCAGTCCGATGCTACACTTTGACTGATTTGAGCTCGGTATGGTGCAGACCTTTCTGCTCGCACGAGAAAAATTCGACAAACGAATCGGAAACTGGAAAACGAGTATGTTTATTCGACATAATATCAGCACGTGAGTGCAGTGGAACTGGGCAAAATGAAGGGTCTCCGGAAAACGGGTTTGTCATACGGTGACTTTTCTGGTCAGACACAAAAAATGAAGGGATGTTGTTTGTGTAGTCTATAAATGAGTATCACCTCCTAAACAGTCGTGTGAGGTCATGTCTGGTCTGTTACGGAGAGAAATTAAGTGTTGTTCGCCTAGTGGAATTATGAGATTGTAGGACGAAATAGTTGTTTTTATGTGAAACATGATGGATTTCCTCTGAATGGTAGATTGATGGTTACCTTAAATGTAGCCTAATGTGTGTGAAAAATTATAGGGATCAGCGTTCGTTATAACATAAAAATCTGTGTTTTGAAGAGTTTGCAGTCGTCTGAAGTGTGCGTCGGTGGACATTGACCAACTTGCGAACTATACAAGTTGGTAAGAAGTTTGATGGGTCGTCAGACTGTCAGTTTCGCTTTGTCTGATAATGCGTCACTCTCAAAATGATGAATTAGACATTCTGTTCTTCTCTTCCTGCATAGTGTGATTTTCATTAACGTCTAAAAATCTCCTAAGCGACGTAGGTGACGCTGGGACAAGTAATGTAATATAAGACGCATGGGGCGGCAAATGTCGCGAAATACTCCTAATATCCCCTAATAAGAGTCCAGTATGTTACTATTGCGTGACCTCGCTTAAGTTGCTACGACAGTGATCAGAACATGTAACCAACGAAGAGACAAAGATCTAATACAGGCGACAAGCGGATACTGGACCACAAAATGCGATCGCAGCATGGGATGAGCGCGACCTTGTCCGCATGGCCGCTATAGACTGTACAGTTTAATTGACGTATTGGTTTGACCCTTGTAACGGGTGTGATCATGTCTGCGTCTACGTTCCGCTACCCCTCTGTGGGTAGCAAACATGCCATTACGTAGGATCCCATTCTGCGGAGAACAGTAACGCCTCAGACTAAAATGAGGACGCGAACGTTGACTCTGGTGGTAAAATGTAGCGTCTTGGAAGGGGCGCCGCTGCGGTACATTCTACATGGCTGCGTATGCTTTAGACGCTACCTTACTGTGATAGCAGTCTGGAAACATACGTTACTGAACAACTTAACACACAAGTACACAGTGTGATGGCTCATGACGTCACTCATTACGTTATCTCGACTACTACACACTTAGGTCAGTCTGAACGTTAATCGCTACATCTGTAAGGTTTTCGAGTCTAATCATTTACCCTTTTTAATAAACCACTACAAGCCACATTTCAGTAGCAGTATCTCCGACCACATGCGAAGAACATGTGCAAGCCCTCTTCAAATGAGTAATTTCGGCTGATGATTTGTGGCCTCGTTAATAGAACGCGCGGGAAGGATTTCCTCTAGTATGGTTCAAATGGCTCAGAGCACTATGCGACTTAACTTCTGAGGCCATCAGTCGCCTAGAACTTAGAACTAATTAAACTTAACTAACCTAAGGACATCACACACATCCATGCCCGAGGCAGGATTCGAACCTGCGACCGCAGCGGTCGCTCGGCTCCAGACTTTAGCGCCTAGAACCGCACGGCCACTCCGGCCGGCTTTCCTCTACTATACATGTAGGTCTTTTGCGATCCCATGTGACGACGGCAGCGCCTGTGGACTTCACACAATACTGACACCTAGGACTGTAAGGTTCTGTAGCTCTTATTATTTGTGCATTGAAATGATTTCAGTCTGTGGTATGACATCCTTTTCAGTAACGTTCCTGCTGCTACATTTTTCACAACCATTTGTGTATTATTCTTCACTAGGTACAACTAAGTGGTTGACAACAGTCAATTCCTTATCGTGAGCGGTGACGATTATTCAGAAATGTGTAAAACAGTTAACAGATAACCGTCGGTAATATTTTTAGCGTATAATTCTGTAGCTAACCGGTGTGTATCACGTTTGCCTTGTGGCACATGTTAGATAATATGCTCCTAACTAGGTTAGTAGACTTCGGCCACTATGATTGAAACCCATTGCGACTGCTTGATTTAATTACTGCACATTTAAATACTACGCTGTTGAAGCAGAATAATTAGAGAAGTCCACTCCGTCAGTGGCTTTTTCCGGCAGTGAACGTTAGGGCTGGAGTTGTAAAATCACAGTAGGCTACAACCGACTACCGTAAGTAAGAGTCGATTACTATAGTTTTCCTAGTAACCTTGGTGACGTAAGATCGTATCTGAGTTATTTGTACACTAGGTGTGCAGCACAATTATCGGGCTTTATCTCATACCGATAGCGTTTTTTACGCATACGATCAGTGTCCTACCAGATTCACTAACAAACGGAAAGAGATGAACCGTCTGGAAAACGAGTTAGAATACATAATAGGCCGCGTAACCTATGGAACATTTTTGTTCTGCATAGTTATTCTCCCGTCTGAATAAACATTGTCCACAGGAAAACTGAAATTTTTAGTGTTTAATTCAGGTTTTATTCGAAAATTGATTTCTAACCTGAAACAGAGGGATCTACTAGAAACAAAACACAAGCATAAAAAATACAGATTTGTCGTACAGGCTAGAAAACGCAATTTCCTCAACAAGAAGAGGAAATAAAAATTCTCTAAACAAAAATGCACCAAACATCGCTTGAATACTTCATCGACCGAGCGAGGTGCCGCAGTCGTAGGCACACTGGACTCGCGTTCGGGGGGACGACGATTCAATCCGCGTCCGGCCATCCTGATTTAGGTTTTCCGTGATTTCCCTAAATCGCTCCAGGCAAATGCCGGGATGGTTCCTTTGAAAGAGCACGGCCGGCTTCCTTAACCATGCTTCCTTAATCCGATGAGACCGATGACCTCGCTATCTGGTCTCCTCCCTCAAAACAACCCAACCCAACCAATACTTCATCGAACTATATAGAATATGTAGTGTCGGCAGACTTGCCAACACTACGTACACTAATTGAAAGAGGAGGCCAAGATGCACGCGCTAACTCACGAAGGGTGGAGTGAGGTCTGAAACTGGAGACTTAATGAATGTGATAAAGAAAAGAACGTAGCTACTAGAACACTTAACTTTTATATCGTCCTTTGGTATACAGCATTCTTGATGATACAAGTGAGACTATCTTGAGATACATGCAATGGTACAAATGGCGCCTTGCTAGGTCGTAGCCATGGACTTAGCTGAAGGCTATTCTAACTGTCTCTCGGCAAATGAGAGAAAGGCTTCGTCAGTGTAGTCGCTAGCAACGTCGTCGTACAGCTGGGCGAGTGCTAGTCAGTCTCTCGAGACCTGCCTTGTGGTGGCGCTCGGTCTGCGATCCTGACAGTGGCGACACGCGGGTCCGACATGTACTAATGGACCGCGGCCGATTTAAGCTACCACCTAGCAAGTGTGGTGTCTGGCGGTGACACCACAGAATATATTTCTGTTATTCGTAAACAACTTTCGTATTTATCACTAATCACAGGAAATTATACCCTTTGATGATGAAGAAGAACTTTCCAATGAGCACAAAATATCTACAATAATCATATAGTTTTTCTACGTTTATGCATGTAAACTGTTCCAGCATCAATGAAATTGGTTTGGTTGCACAAAAGTACAGAAGTTTCGCGATCAACTAATTTTTTATTACTTATAAAATGCAATTCATGTTCTGTATCGATATAAAACAAACAACGTACTAACAAAAAATGGCTCTGAGCACTATGGGACTTAACTTCTGAGATCATCAGTCCCCTAGAACTTAGAACTACTTAAACCTAACTAACCTAACGACGTCACACACATCCATGCCCGAGGCAGGATTCGAGCCTCTGACCGTAGCGGTCGCGCGGTTCCAGACTGTAGCGCCTACGGACTAACACTGAACCATATGAGCTTCTAATTATGTGCAAAACAAACAACTAAAAATACAAAAAAGAAAGAGAAGTCGTCGGTTCCCAGTTCCTCTCTTACGCATATATCTATGCTTCTGTCCCTACCAATGCTATCATTTACTACGTCATTTATGTACTGTACTAAAGCTACCGAACCGTAGCTTTGGAAGAGCGCAGTTCTAGTTTGGGACAATGTGGAAAACTGACTGTGCTGTTGTGGAGATATTCTTTGTGAAAGTGGTTTGGTAGAGCAATACAGAGGTCTCTCTATATCTTTGTAAACGAAAGAATCTTGGGTTGACTCCCGTCGACAACGAGGTCATTAGAGACGGAGCACAACTTCGAATCGTTTCAAGGAACCATCCCGGCATTTGTCTGGGGCGGTTTAGAGAAATCACGAGAAACCTTAATCAGGATAGTCGGACGCGAATTTGAACCGTAGACCTCCCGAATGGGGTCCAGTGTGCTAACCACTGCGTCACCTCGCTCGGTCTGAGGAGCTGCGGATGATAATACATGAAAAAGAGAGAGAGAGAGTAAAGTCCGATGTCAGCAGCTTGCCTTCACCTCTATAATAACCCCAGAAGAAGAAACGAAGGAAGTTAGGAAGATTAGGATGTAACGTCCCGTCGATGACGTGGTTATTAGGGATCGACGAGAACCTCGGTTCTGAGGAGTATGAGGAAAGAATTCAGCTGTGCTCATTTCAAAGAACCGTCCCAGCATTTGCGCTAGGAGAGTTAGTTAAATCACAATCCCCCGATCTACTACACGTAGCCATCCGATAGCTGTAACACCACTGTGGCGAGCAACAGCAGTCTCGGCTGCCGAACCTCGTAATTAGGTAAGTATATCAAAATTTGTATTGATGAGATTGTTAAAATATCGATCTGTTCACCACATTTATCCACAAGATTACAAATGGTGCATATGAGATACGAGATAAAATGTGTTAAAACAATGTTTCTGCAGAGATCGTCGGCTCGCCCTTCTCGACTGCCCAGCGAAGTGCCGAAGTGAGATGTGGAGCGGCTTGCACGCGATTTGGTGGTTAGTGTGAGTAGTGTTGGTGCAGAGATTGCGGCGCGCCCGCTGGCGGGTGAGCGGCCGGCGCATTCCTGCACGCGGCGTGTGGGCCGCAGCTTCCCGCCGCCGCTGCCGCCATCAAACGCGCCGACACACCTCGCGCTGCCTTTGTTGTCCATCCGCATCTACTGCGACCCTTCTGCTCTGGTTAAGATTCCAGGTTCAATGACTGTACCAATTCATTGTGTGAGTTGCATCCACGCTTTACCCACATTCCCAAAACATTCAGTGTGTTCTACTGCATCAGTACCCTAGAAGCCACCTGACGCGTGTGCGGAGGAGGGTACATCATGTACCACAACATTCTTCCCACTTCCTGTTCCATTCGCTACAGGCGTGCGGAAAAAAGACTATGCTCGAATTTCTCTGATTTTATTATCATTTTCATTTCGTGAGACAATGTTGGGAAAATCCAGTATTTACAGCAGTTGTCGTCTTCGGCTTCTCAACGTCCGTATTTCATATTTTTCCAGTCTTCCTCCTAAAGACCTCTTGAATTCACCGCATCAGTAACATCATGCATCCACTTTCCAGGTGATCTTCAATGCTTTCTTTCAGTTGGTGTTCATTCATAGATTCTTTTTTGCCACTGTTCGTCATCAATTCGTTTATATTCTAGTAACAATGACAATGATCCTATAATTTCCGTATTTTTATATTTCTAACGTGTGTGGAGCTGCGACAACGTCTTCGCCAAAAATCCATCTCAGTAGATATCGATTTATTTTTCTCGGATTTGGTTAGCTCCCATATTTCAGCAACGTATTTGATAACTTGTACTGCAAGACATTCGTTCTCTTTGTGATTCTGTCACTCCAGAGTAAGGAGTTCAGTTGGCTAAAGAAACACTCTCCGTGACCAATTTTATCTGTGATGTCTTGTATGTTTCTTCCATATCGCAAAGCGGCAAGAGAAGTGACACAAATCAATAAACGGCCATTTTTATTTTGTCAGTGAAAAGTACGTGTGATGTGCCCTAATGCCCACGAAAAACATAATGGAATTTACTGCCGACAATAGTTACTCGACATTTAAATGAAGGTTATAATATTACTATGTAAGTTTTACAGAATTGCGTAAGTCGAGCTTTCTCAAGTGTTGCATTTTTGAGTTTTATCATTCTTCTCGCTGGGGTGCGCTAAAAGGTAAAAATGACACCCAAATATTTATATATGTAGACATTTTCAAGTTTGCAGAATCCTATATCGAAGGCGACCGGCTTGCACCCCATCACTAAAAAAGAATTATAAAATGAAATAAAATAAAATAAACAGAATTCCTCGAAAAAGCCTCGGAGATGGAAAATAGTCTATGTTCCAAATGTAACGTACGCTATGTCAATGTTCACGGTAAACCTTTCCGTGATGCACATCATTTGTCTTGTAATGTCTCCCAGTGGAGTTAGATCACCTTATAAGTGAGGCTCTAGCACTAAATAAACATATCTGTAACGAAACGTGTCGCTCTTCTTTCGATCTTCTCTATCTGCCGCAGTGATCCTTCCTGGTAACGCTCCCACACTTATGAGTTATACTCAAGAATTACTACACTGAGTGTTTCATAAGCTACCTCCTTCGTAAGTAACAAAATTTCCTCATGATCTCTCTTCTTCTTAGCGTTTATTCTGTCGCCCTGAGTCTTCTGTCTTCATGATTTACCAAATGTATTTTATTAAACTTTATGTCCAGATGCCCATCCCGTCGCCTTCGCTGTCAGGTAACCCAATGGTAGGTCGTCGTGTGCACCATCTGTCTTTGAATCATGTCAACTTTGTTCTGTGTTAGCGAATTTTAACTTTTTCTTTATCATGTTTTCTGAGGTGGAGATTGGAACCGCTTCAGACTTGGCATACGTGAGCTTTAAAAAGTGTCTAAAAGTTACGTTCAGTCTGGTCTGGGTGCTGGACTATCGTTCATTAACTCGCCGCGGGGATTCGATCCATATGTGGATTACTTTGCTGGTTTTCAAGCTAGCGTGCTGGGCATTAAGCTACGCGAGTGGGTCGACAGTTGTACCTTTGGATTCGTTCAATTAGTTTCATTCTCGAATCATACAACTGCTTTTATGTGGTTGTTCCAGTTTAAGCCCCTCCGGACGTATGATCATAGATATCTTACGTGACTATTATATTACCGCCCCTCAAATGAAACAATACTCCGTCTATTTATGCCCAATATGCTACTTGTATTAGTGTCAATGGTCAATTGTGATTTCCTGTATCAAGTGTCTAGTCTCTGCAAGTCTTCCAGCATTTTACTATTATTTTCTCGCGTGATGCTTTTATGTCTACAACAGCATCAACCAAGAACATGCTTCACGGAGCTTCCGAAATTATCCACTGGGCCGGCTAGAGAGGCCGAGCGGTTCTAGGCGCTACAGTCTGGAACCGCGCGACCGCTGCGGCTCGGGCATGGCTGTGTGTGATGTCCTTTGGTTAGTAACGTTTAAGTAGTTCTAAGTTCTAGGAGACTGATGACCTCAGCAGTTAAGTCCCATAGTGCTCAGAACCATTTGAACCATTTTTTTTTTATCCACTGGGTCGTCTATATGTAAACAAGGCGAGAAGCGAGATGCATAAAAAATATTTTGTTTAGCGAACGGTTTAAGATATCGGAACGAGGGTATTGGCAAATGATTGCACGCAGTGAGGCACGTAACTTGGTTTAACTCTTCTATGAGACGTCATAATGAGGCAGAAATGTTTTTCTTTTTTTAAATGTAATGATACACTTTCTAAAAACAGCATTCGAATGGCCTCGATAAAAAGCTTAAAGTAATAAAACACTTGTTAACGTTGGCATTCAAACTTTTCGCTGAAAGGTATCTGAGGAAAATGTTAAAACTGAGAGGCAAGGTGGCAACAATCTGTTGTTTCAGTTCAAACACCATCAGTGAAATTTCACTCACCAATGGATTAGACAGATTGCTACAGTGAAGTAGCCTACTCAGTTTCCCAATTTGACTCTATTTGAACTCTGTTTGAACACTTTTTGTGGAAAGGACTCGAAGAAGCGGTATACCATGAAGCTCGAACAACGCCAAACTATATGTGACGATGAAATTTCTGCGTAAACATGAGGACATACACGTATTTGAAATGTTTTTCGCCGGCCGGAGTGGTCGAGCGGTTCTAGGCGCTTCAGTCTGGAACCGTGGGACCGCTACGGTCGCAAGTTCGAATCCTGCCTCGGGCATGGACGTGTTTAAGTAGTTCTAAGTCTAGGGGACTGATGACCTCCGATGTTAAGTCCCATAGTGCTCAGAGCCATTTGAACTATTTGAAATGTTTTTCCAAGCCCCTTATAATATACTGAAATTTAGCACTAATTTCTCTTTACAAAATCTTAGACTTATACATCTGTCGTGTGAAGTAGAGTCAAGAGGAAATAAGTTTTATCCTGGCGGCCTCGGTGTAATTTCTTACAGCGTGTAACAGCGGAGCTTGGTATGAGAACCCGACTCGGCTGAATTTACACCGCAGTACCGGATTCCAGCCGTTTTACCTCTCACTTGTACCACATTTCTCAAATACTTTTGCTGAAGGCTTCAATTACAACATGTAATATACCTACCTACTTTTGACACGCAGTACCAGGTCCTGTTACGCGTTGTCAAACGTTTCTATTTTAATTGGAACCGACCATGATCGTGTTTTGCCTAATAAAATTGACAAGGCTTTCAGAAACAAAAGAGTAGTGCATTAAAATAGAATATCCGTACAACTCTTACTCTGACTGACTTTGAACTACATGGAACAAAAACGTTTGCCTGTCTGCAAGGAGACCACGCCTATTTGAACTAATCAGTTATTGGTTTAAATTGTATTCAGTTATAAAGAAATGACAGTAGCGTGAAATACGTAATTAATGCTCAAACCGCTTTGAAAATTCAGTATTGGTTCACTTTAGTAATATGTTTTGGAAGCACTGAAGTGGCGAATTAGTTTTGGCTTTTACTGAAAATTTAGGTAGTTAGTGAACAGAAATTAATCATTGGAAGATTTAAACAGGATGTCTTGGATTATCTTATCACATATGAAAGTATATCTCATAGCACACTTCACGATTATTCATTACTATATAAGTCTTTTACCACCAAAACTTCAGTACTGATATATTACACGTAGTAATAAACACTGTTACGCCGTTACAACGAATAATTAAAGGAAAATCCGCGTTCTTAGCGAAGTCGCTAACGCACGCCGTCGCGGTAGCGCTCGATGTGGAAGTCCTGGTGGTGGATGAAATTTTCACTGAATGTATTTGGCTAGCACGGGAGGAAAGATGAAGACTTAAAGTTCTTGATCACCAGATTTTGCGTCAGTGTCTCCACAGTGTCTCACGAATTGACATTTTCGATGGTGATCCGTCCGTCGGATGGAGACGTTAACCTCCGCGGCTCTCTTCGTGCTATTCGAGCGGAGTACGCAATGTGCTGGCACCATGTGTCACCCTCTCCATTCTCTCAACATCGTAAAACACACTCATAACGCTACACTATACACTTATGCATTATACTACACAAGCGCACACACGACTCAAGACATCCGCAAGGAACGGGCCATTCTGCACGCAAGAAGAAGGCTCTTTCCGACTAGGTGGCTGAAGCCAGCGCGTGGTGTTCCCCGCCAGCAATGCCATATGACATCCTTAATTAAAAGAAAGAACAAAAACTTTTGCACAGGTTAGATGAACAGCAAATATTCAACAACATGAATTTAAATAGATTATTAAGTCACTTTCAAATTAAATTACACTTCGGAAACTGTATTGTATTAACAAAAGCAGTCGAAAAATATAATATGTAACTTATCACATCAGTTAAATCTTTGATGCAATATCGGTTCACATTTTGGACGAGGTGTAGGATACTAACAACGGTATAGTGATCCCAGATAAATGAAGCGCAGCAGAAATCGCTTTCAGTACACATACTGAATGGTTCAAATGGCTCTGAGCACTATGGGACTTAACTTCTGAGGTCATCAGTCCCTAGAACTTAGAACTACTTAAACTTAACTAACCTAAGAACATCACACAGATCCATTCCCGAGGCAGGATTCGAACATGCGACCGTAGCGGTCGAGCGGTTCCAGACTGAAGCCCATAGAAACGCTCGGCCACAGCGGCCGGCCGGTCGTGAATCGAACGAATTCCCCATAGCATAGTATTCCGCCGCGCTGACCACTCAACTATCGGGGCGGACTATTGGGCAACATTACGGAACCGTATCCAACGACTCCTGGAATTCAGCGAATTCGATATCAGCTTGGCAACCGAAATCTACTGACGTCTGGATCTCGTGTAGGAACAGAGCGATCAGAATTTCTCCCTAATTCATGTTGAATCCTGCAGAGAAGAGTTTCTATCTCGACCAACGTCGTAATACACGAGAATAGGTTGATGCCCCTTAATGAAAAGGGAAATTGTGTACAGCTTTTCACTAATCTTCTGTTACTATTAAGAAGGTGTGTTACGGTAACCTAAAGAGTTTTATTCTACTGACGATACCTGTAGAAGCCTACCTGCTTCAAGGGCGATCCAGTTTCCAGAACACAGACATGGTGATAGCTGAAAAGAGGACTTTTTTTAGCTTTTCAGCTCTGTATGTCTCTGGAAAATTGTTATAAATGGTTCAAATGGCTCTGAGCACTATGGGACTTAACTTCTGAGGTCATCAGTCCCCTAGAACTTAGAACTACTTAAACTTAACTAACCTGAGGACATCACACACATCCATGCCCGAGGCAGGATTCGAACCTGCGACCGTAGCGGTCTCGCGGTTCTAGACTGCAGCTCCCAGAACCGCTCGGCCACCCCGGCCGGCGAAAATTGTTATAAGATTCATGCAGTGGCATTCTTTCTGTATAACAGTTGGCATTAACATGAGAACCGCCAGGAAAAGTTCTCCCACTCATTTATTATGAAATACAACAACGTTGAGCCTGACAGAAACTCTCCTTCCTTATCAGAATAAATTAATTGACTTTAGCAACTTAATTTTCAAGTCTTCCATTTCTCCTTGATACTTATATTTCAGTTGTTTGCTTTAGTCGTGGCATGAAGTTCATAGAGAACCTTAAGTTAGACTGATAGATCCGTGACACATTTTGGACGGAAAGTGAAGCGAGTGGTAGGAGTTAACACAGAATTTAACTGTTAAATTGCTGCAGTATGGTACGCTAGGTAGCCAACACAGGGGCCTGACACAATGTCGTAAGCAAATCGACTACTATTCTGAAGGAGCTAGGTTCAAATTCGTGAAAGACCATTCTCATTCAGAATTTCTGCAATTTCCCGACTTCACTCGAGACAAATGCTGTAATAGTTGATTAAATAATGCCAATACCGGTTTCCCTTTCACGGTACCCAGTCCAAACTCCTTATTTTGAAGCAGAAGGGCTGTTCAGGTGTAATCTTCCTTCTTATCGTTTGGCTGTCTGCAGCGTTACCCGATCACAGTGCACGCATCTCATATGAGGTGCTACATTCTGTTTTTCAGCATCACTGTGTTAAGAAATCATTGCCACCCGATGCATTTTTAATAGAGAATCAAGATTTTTTTTTGTAACCCAAGTATTTTGCTACAGTATCAGACTACATTATTTGAGAATTTTGGAACTTTATAAAAAGGAGCGGTGCAGGTGGGTGGTGAATTATTTGTTGACTTGATTATATGATTTAGTGATGACTTCTTTGGGACACGAATTTCAGGTTGACGATTAGTGAGATGTGCCCGTACTATCGGTTGACTGAGACAAGTATTCAGTTAACCTGTTCAGTTCCTGAAGAAGAAATGAAGTTGTAAACCGACCTCCTCTCAGGCGTTGTTATAAGGTTACGATGTTAAAAAAAAAAAAAAAAAAGAACATCAAAACCGTACAGCTGGAAGTGCACTCGTGTCCCGAATTCATCTGCAAAATTCAGCGTAGTCTCTCATAGCATGTAGGCTTAAAATTAAGTGCACGGCTAGTCGGTCGGTCCGAACAGGAAAGCTTTTCCTGAAAGAAAAGCAGACTCAACTATTGCTCTCGCCTACATAGCTGTAACTGGAGACGTAGAACAAATGCAGACAGACCAACAACGGGTACGAAATTATCCTGGCATTTGATTCAAATGATGAAAGCAGTTGAGAACTTAAATAACGTTTAACAAAAAGTCTCATATTTGGGGAATGGGCGTAGGGGGAGCAGATGCAGGAATCCTGCACTGCCACAGGTGGCATAGTACTGTTGGAAGTCCTCCAACCTGTTACGAAGTGTCAATTGTGTATCTGTGTCGTGCAGGTGACTGTGATGAGGGTTTCTACAGTGTGGTGTTGGTTTTTGTTTTAAATTCTTTATTTACCATCAACAATAATATTTATACATAACAACCCACCTCCTTATTTGATTAGTGGGTCCTACTTGCTACTGTTAGTTACAATTAGCAGCTAATTACAATATATTAAGTTGTGAGCTACAGCTATAATCTAATTTCAGTGGGCAGCTATGTACAGCTATTTATTTTAACTCCTAAGATTTTTAACTAAACCTACGTTCTACTTCCTGCAGCGTCACAGATGTGTCAGCAATGTACAAACCTACTTTATTGCCTTGCCCATCGAGCTAATCCCGATGGGCGTGCCCCTGACACTGGGCAGGCCAGGATGTTAATCGCTGCAGGTTCCTAAATCTAGATTTCTAGTCTAATTCCTACTAACTAGTTCTAACCTAAGTCATCTCCAGTGTATTGTCAAATCCAGGTTATTTTTATTCCCCACTCCCCCTAATCCCGTACGCAGCGGATTCCAGACTAAAGGGTCGGCCTATCCACGCACAGGCGGTATGGGAGTAGGGCACGTATTTGTCGTAATCTGTGCTATTTAGTTTTGTTTCCTCATGTATTCTCTCAACACTTTGTGTGATACCTCGTTGGCAAGTCTATTCAGTGTTTGGAAGGTGTCTTCTCGTCTTATCAGGTGGTATGTGTCATGGTCGGGTAGTTGGTCACGTAATGTAGAAGCAACATCATTGAAGAGGGGGCACTCGTAAATCACATGATCGGGAGTGCCCTCCGGTTCACCACATTCACACGCGGGTGTGGCCCTTTTCCCGAACCGACATAAGTATGCCGGTAAGGTCCATGTCCAGTGAGAAAATGGATTAGTCCTCTGGTGGGTTCAAAGTACTTCATTTTTAGCCGTTCCCTAATGCTTGGTATCAACTCATGTGTCCTGCGCCCTGTTTCATCCGCGTCCCACAGTTCTTGCCATATTTGTACTCCCCTTTGCCGAATCTCACCCTTGTCCCCTGCCCCAATGCCTAAAATCTCCTCTATTTTTGTTACATTTCCCTTCTTAATCCAGAACCATGCAGCCTGCTCCCTGATTTTGATGTCCAAGGGGCAAAGCCCCATTATGACTAGTAGTGCTCCCCGTGGTGATGTTCTGTAAGCCCCAACCGATCTAAGAATCATATTCCTCTGAACCCTTCTCACTGTCATGGCGGGCACCACCCTCGTGAGCCTGTGTGCCCAGACTCCCGAGCCGTAACCCACTATCGATGTTAATATACTGTTATGATAGAGTCTTATGAGATGAGGTGTTGGGTTTGTGTTGTTATGGATGAAGGGCAGGGAGAGGGTGACACCCGATGTAGGCACATAGCCTGCTCCTCTCGAAAAGCAGCAAGGGAGTCGCGGAGCTTAATGTCCCCATCCGACAAACGGAACACAGTCCACAGTGTCATATGCACTCATTTCCTGAGACACTTCGGAGAGGCTTGAAATTAAATCCAGGTCATTGGCACGAAAACTGGTGATCATAAACCTTACACCATGACCTCTCCACACTTTGCTGGCCCAATTCTGGCAGTGAAAACTTCATCCATCAACAGGATTCGAACCGGCTTACGTCCGAGTAGAGCAGCAACGCATAGGCGTGCGTGAGCGACCTTGGGGCTACGGAGATGGGCCAGATTACAATTATGAGGTGGGTATTTAAACCCGAAGATGAGCTGAGAGCCTTACATATTGTGACAATTTATTTTGTTTGATCTGGGAGAATGAACTCGTAAACAAATCGGGCAGCGGTGCCTACGACTTGTGTTCACAATGGAATGGAATGACTGGAGAACATTCCTCACACCGAAACGCTCGATCTCCACCTATTTCCGTCCCACCATCATAGCTGCAGAGTGTTCGTGCTCACCGGATACTCCGACGTCCGTTTATGCCATGAAGCAGAAGATATGGAGTAATCTAAAAGGCTGTAATTCATCAGTTATGTGCAATAGAGGGTCAGTAATATCGAGCATAATAGAAACTTTCTCGTCGATAAGCCGCCGTTGGCAAGTATGATGGCCCCATCCGTCTTCTTCGGAAATGCATTAAAATCATGATGTGCTAAGTTCCCGTGGCTTCCAAAAGGCTTCCATCTTCTTCCGGCTGCTCTATTTGTGTTATATTCTTTTCTGGGGTTGTTATGTGAATGGAACAGGATTGTAAATCGATAATATTGGTATGAATTATCCCTTGCCATGTTCTCTGTTGTGGCTTGCGGAGTATATACTAGGACTCAATGAATAGCAACTACTCTTGTTTAGTAACTTGAGTATCGCAGGGAATATTTTAGTAAATCAAACGCAGAATTAATCCTTAGAATATGATGTTTAATTACCGATATCTAGTTTTCCATAAGTGCCAAGGGCCTTGCCTCGCTGAATACACCAGTTCTCGTCAGAGCACCGAAGTTAAGCGACTTAGGAGCACGCCAGTACTTGGATAGGTAACCACATGGGTACGCCACGTACTGTTGGCTGCTTTTTCTTTGCATTTATGGCGAAGGGGAGGATCACCAGACTTTGAGCCAATGACAGAGATTAAATTCCAAGCCTCTCCGGAGTGTCTCATGAAGTGAGAGCATGTGACACTGTTGAGGTTGATCCGTCCGTCGCATGGGGACATCAAGCACTGCGGCTCTCTTGATGCTATTCGAGGGAAGTAAGATATGTGGCAGTACCAGGTTTCAACCTCTCTCTTCTCTCATTATCATCCATGGCACCGCACTACACACACTCTTTACAGTCGCCTACACTTACCAGATAAACACGAACACACAACTCTCACACTTCGGGAAAGACAGAAAACCTTTCCAATTAGGCGGCTGAACCTGCCCTTCGGGGAGACCCACCCAACAATGCCACACGACTTCACTTTCTTTCTCATTTCCATATAATCACCAAACAAATAGATGCACTTCCGGCAATGATGAACAAGTGTTCTGAATTAGTCTAAAAAGATGCTGACTCTGAACCAGTCTCTGATAGTTCTCTCAGTTTCTTCATCAGATGTATAGTGATGACTCCCCCCAGATTTTCTTTCTTTACCGTGGACATATGGAAGTCAGACGGTGCCAAATCTGGAGTGTATAGAGGATACTGTACGGGGGAATTTCAGTATATGAAGTTCTGTTGTGCTGGCATCTCAACTGCGTGTTCTGGAACTGTCATGCTGCAGGAAAATATTTCCCTTTTCCTTTCGGATCCTAGTTTGTCGTGTTATCGACAATGCTAGCAGTTTCTCTCGGAGTGATGTCATGATCCCAAAGAATCAGTCTGTCAACGTTTTATGTGTTAAACTCAGTTGTTTCTGTTAAACGACGAGTAATTCTCTGTCATGAAAGTCAGACATTCCCTCCTCAACATCTTTAAAGGACCAGCGACGAACTGTGCTCGCATCAAGACAGTTACCATAAATAGTTTATATTCTACGATTAAATACTTCTGGAGTATCATCTTATGCTATCAAGAATTCAGTGTCATCACACTGCTGCGCAGTCTTCCATGCGTTACAGTGTAACAACACAACTATTTAGGGTGTTAAAGCTTCCTGCTGACTGTAGCTGTAGAGGAGCGTCTATTCAACAGTTCATTACCTGCCATAAACCATTGCTGCCATTCGCTGAGAGCTACGAAGGTGTCCGCATTACTTTCCACCTACATCTATATATAGACTCTTCAAACCACTGTGAGATTGAGAGGGTACGTCTATCGCGCCAATTATTAGGGATTTTTACCGTTCCATTCACTTATGCAGTGCGCGAAGAGTGATTGCTTAAATGCTTTTTTGCGCCCTGTAATCAGTCTAATCTTGTCTTCGCGATCCTTATGGGACCGATACGTAGGGGACTAATATTTTCCGAGTTTAATCATTTTTAATTTTGTTTTATAAACTTTCTAAGTAGTTTTTCACGGGGTAGTGTGCCTCTGCCTTCAGCTCTCTGCCGTTGAGTTACTTCAGAATCTTCGTGACGCACTCCCATCAGTCAAACAATCCTGTGCCCATTAGTGCTGCCCCGTCCGATTTGGTACGGGTCCACACACTTGAACAGTATCCTAGTACGGGTGCACGAGTGTTCTGTACGAAGCCTCCTTTGTAGACTGACTTTACAGAGAGTATTCTACGAATGAACCACCTGCTTTACCTACGGCTTAGCCTGTGTGATATTCCCATTTTATATCCGTAGAAATTGTTCCACGCAAGCATTTGTATCAGTTGACGGATTCCAACTGTGACTCACTGATAACATAGTAATAGGATAATATACCACTCCTTTTTGTTTTTGTTTTGTGAAGTGCCCAGTTTCATCTTTCTGCACATTTGAAGTAAGTTGCCAGTCTTTGTACCACTCTGAAATCTTATCTAGATCTGAGTGAATATTTGTGCAGCGTCTTTCAGGCAATATGTCATTATAGGTAGCTCCATCTTCTGCGAAATGCGTTACTGTACATAAGGCCATTAATATACAACATGAACACCAAGGATTCCAATACACTTCCATGGGTCAGATCCGAAATTAAGCCACAAAGGAATTACAGACGCCGAGCGGTCTAAGGCGCTGCAGCCATGGACTGTGCGGCTGGTCCTGGCGGAGGTTCGAGTCCTCCCTCGGGCATGGGTGTGTGTGTTTGTCCTTAGGATAATTTAGGTTAAGTAGTGTGTAAGCTTAGGGACTCATGACCTTAGCAGTTAAGTCCCATAAGATTTCACACGCATTTGAACATTTTTTGAATTACAGACATTGTTGATAATGATAATGTCGTGTGACGAGGGCCTCCCGTCGGGTAGACCGCTCGCCTGGCGCAAGTCTTTCGATTTGACGCCACTTCGGCGACTTGCGCGTCGATGGGGATGAAATGATGATGATTAGGACAACACAACACCCAGTCCCTGAGCGGAGAAAAATCTCCGAACCCAGCCGGGAATCGAACCCGGGCCCTTAGGATTGACAGTCTGTCGTGCTGACCACTCAGCTACCGGGGGCGGACACAGACATTCTTTGTGAGCGGGCATTAATTGAAATCAATGTTGAAAGTAGAAAGTTTGTTGCGGATTGGGATTCGAACCTGTGTCTCCTGCTTGCTAGGCAGATGTCCTGCCCACCGAGCCATCTGGACACAGGTCATCTCAACTCCAGTGACTGTCTTCGCACGCCTCCCATCACATTCAAATTCTCAACTTATCCAGACACTACTAATGTACTGCCCCTTTCCCGTTATCACCATTACTCGCGGCATTTCGTCGATTGCTGTAAGAGTTTCAGCCTGGTGTGCGTCTGTTGACGACTTTCCATCCATATAACTGGCTGCCTTCTCCCTACCAAAATATCCTCAATCCAGTCACAAATTTCGCTTGATACCTTGGTATCGCATATGACCATACTTTTATTTATAACTGTGGTTTGTGGTATTAAGTAAAATGCTAATTCATAAGCTTCTGAACATTCTATGGATTTTCTGTCCTTTTCTCCTAGTTGAGCAGAACACAGTCCGAAAGAAACATTGCACATAGATAGCCGATACAGTTCTTGTTTGACGCTTTCGGGAATATCAGCACCCGATGAGGCAGAACAAAAGTTGGAGTTCGTGATGGCCTTATGTACCGACAGCGTTTGGCTTCTATGCGTGTTTGAGTTTCGGCGCGGCGTGGCGCGGCACGGCGTGGTGCGGTGCGTCCTTCCGAACCGGTTGTGCGCGGCTGCGGCAGCGGCACCGGCGGCGCAGCAGCTGACAGCGGGCGGTGGCAGTAACAAGCGTGACCGTCCTCAGCCGCACTATGAATGGCCCCGCCGCGATTCCCACGCCCAGCAAATATCCTCAATGATGCACGGCCTCTGGCATCTCTTTGTGATGCGGCTGCGCCTTAACGCATTTTGGCGAGAAACGAATGCTATATCGAGCTGCGCTGGTCTCTCATGTCTGTGTGTGTGTGTGTGTGTGTAGGGTTTGTATTGTTACTGGGAAGCGAAGACTACAAATTGCACGATATGAATGCCTTAAAGCTGTGGGGGCTGGGGGAGTGGGGGGGGGGGGGGGGGGAGTGGAGGGAGGAGAGAGATTTCTTACATTTAAAGGGCTTCCTTCTACTTCCGTAGCGAGTTCAAATGATCTTATGCTAGGGGTCAGAGCACTCAGACTTAGTTTAATAAAGCGACCCTCAAACGCATCTGATCACTGCCGTGGTTTCGTTCAAATGGCTCTGAGCACTATTGGACTTGACATGTATGGTCATCAGTCCGTCGTTTCGTCATTTGCTTATTACACGGAGGTGACAGAAGTCATGAGTACCTCCTAATATCACATCAGACCTCCTCTTGCCAGGCGTGCTGCAGCATCTCGCTTAGAATGGGCTCAACAAATCGATGGAAGTCCCTTGCAGAAATATGTAGCCATGATTCCTCTACACGTCCTTAACTACGAAAGCGCTGCTGGTGCGTGATTTTGTGCACGAAATAACCTCTCGATTATATCCCAATCGAAGAGATTCATGCTGGGCGATCTCGATGGCCAAACCATTCACACAAATTGACGAGAATGTTCTTCAAAGCAATCGCGAACAATTGTAGCCCAGTGACATGGCGTATGGCCGTCCATAAAAGTTCGATCATTGTTTTGGAACATTAATGGCTGCAAATGGTCTCCAACTAATCGAACATTCAGAAGACCCAGCGTATTCCATGTAAACACAGCCCACACCATTATGCAGACACAATCAGCTTCACAGTGCCTTCTTGACAACTTGGATCCGCGGCTTCGTGGGGTATGCGTCATGCTCGAACCCTACCATCAGCTATTACCAACTGAAATCGGGACTCATCTGAGCAGGCCACGGTTTCCCCGTCGTCTATTGTCCAACCGATACGGTCTTGAGCCCAGGAGAGGTGCTGCAGCGATGTCCTGCTGTTACTAAAGGCACTCGCATCGGTCGTCTACTGGCATAGCCCATTAACGTCAGATTTCGCCGCACTGTCCTAACGGATACGTCGTCATTCGTCCCACATTGATTTCTGCGTTTATTTCACGTAGTGTTGCTGGTTTGTTAGCACTGAAAACTCTGCAAAAACGCCTCTAGCGTCGGTCGTTAAGTGAGGGCCGGCGGCCACTCTGCTGTCCATGGTGAGCGGTAATGCCTGAAATTTGGTATTCTCGGCATACTCTTGGCACTGGGGATCTCGGAATATGGAATTCCCTAACGATTCCCGAAATTTAATGTCCCACTCGTCAAGCTCCAAGTACCATTCCTGGTTCAAAGTACGTTAATTCCCATTGTGCGGCCATAATCACGTCGGAAACATTTTCACATGAATCATCTGAGCACAAATGACAACTCTGCACTGCTCTTTTATACCTTCTGTACGCGATACTACCGCCATCTGCATATGTGCATATCTCTACCCCATTACTTGTCACCTCAGTGTGGTATGATAAACAGACAGTGATACGAGAGTATATTATGGGAAGTGCGTCAGATAAGTTACCAGTAAAAGTAACACTTCCATTCGCTCTCTCTGTGCTTAATTCACTGTTTGCCTACACTATAACATAAATGAGCTTTTTAATATAAGTCGAGTTTCAGAGTTTAAGAACACTTTATAGAGCGCTCACACACACACACACACACACACACACACACACACACACAAACACGCACACACAGAGAGAGAGAGAGAGAGAGAGAGGGAGAGAGACAGAGAGACAGAGAGAGAGGGGGAGGAGGAGAGACTAATGCGTTTGATTGTTCTCATTTTCAACTCCCTTTAAAATAATCGAACCATGAAATGTAACTGAAAGAAGAAGGAAATGTAGCTCATATACAGAGTGGGTCAAAAGTTACGCAGAGTGTAACTCATATACACAGTGGATCAAAAGTTACGCAGAGTTTATAATTGTAACTGTTTCTTTTTTTTTATTTATTCTTCTCTCCTTTCTTTTATTTCCAATCCTGACAGAGGAAGGTAGGGAGACAGACCATCCTCGGTCTATAAGTCCGCGAAATATCAGTGTTAACTAACAATATATGAAAACATTATTCACAGTTATATTCCCTTCGTGACTTTTGGCCCAACCTGCATAAGGGCTGGCTGATCCCATAGAAACCTTGAGCCAGAGCCAATTTGAAACACTCATATCTTTCCCTACAACATTTAAGCAGTGTGCGACAAGCATTACATCACGCATAAGATCTTGAAAATCATATTGTACAACCAATTCGGCAATTTTTTATAACTTTTTCCAAGTCGATGAGGCATTCAGTTTTTCCACGAATGTGATGCGTCTTAGAAAAAGCGAGTGTTTAAGTACCGTATGTTTAGAGCAGGAAGCCACAGTAAATCTTCCACCGATCTCTCTGTGTTGTGTTATGCTTCAGAATTTGATTCGCACTCAAGACAGACTGAAACTTGAAAATACAGAATCTGACTCAATTTCAAACTGCACATGGAGTGCAACGAAAACTATACACAAGAGTTTTATAGACTAAGCTTGCCAGAAACAAAATATTAGTCACCCCCTCCAAACAGTACACTGCTGTAAATTGTGCTATATAACTTTTTTTTAGGTTCCTTTCTTGTCTATCTGTCCATCTGGTACAAATCTTTCATCTAATTTCAAACGAATTACCCAGTGAGGTGGCGGCTTTAAATTTTAAAGGAGCTCAGAACTGTATGACAATGAATAATCAACTCGCTTTGTTGTCAGTTTTTTCAGTGTGGGTGGAAGTGGATGTGAAAAAGTTGGGTAACACCTGAATTCCCGACTGCCCTGCAGCAGCGGTGTGTTGTGCAGATAGTATTGGAATGTATTCCGTGTGGTACGCAAGTGTATAGACACATATCTGCAGACAGAGGAGGAAAGGGGAGATGAACAGAAACAGGAGCAGGAGGGTGTGTGTGCAATACGTATAACATATGTACGAGAGTTGAAACATAATAGTGGCAACTATTTATTCACAACCGATACAAAAGAGTTACATGTTACTGTCCTTCAAAGTAGTCACCAACGTTGTGTAGAACCCGTTTTCCAGCGATGTGGAAGGCGTAGCATAATGTTAGCAGAGCCTGTTCAGTTGATGGTGCGAATGGAGCGGTCTACTGCCTGTCGAATCTCTGGAACAGTTCTGAAGCGAATGCCACGAAGTGGTTCCTTCATCTTCGGAATCAAATCAAAGTCACAAGGACTTAAGTCCGGGGTGTATGGTGGATGGTACATTACTTCCCAGTCCCATTGACCGAACAGAGCAGCCACAGCTTGCGCTGTATGCGCCCGCTCATTGCCGTGCAAAATGATGGGTGGATTGCGCAGAAAGTGTCACCGCTTAGCCGGCCGCAGTGGGCTATCGGTTCTAGGCGCTCAGTCCGGAGCCGCGCGACTGCTACGGCCGCAGGTTCGAATCCTGCCTCGGGCATGGATGTGTGTGATGTCCTTAGGTTAGTTAGGTTTAAGTAGTTCTAAGTTCTAGGGGACTGATGACCATAGATGTTAAGTCCCATAGTGCTCAGAGCCATTTGAACCATTTCTTGTCACCGCTTCTTTCGCAAAGTTGATCGCAGGTTATGTTCCGAAAACGAACAGTAATACTGTGCACTGACGGTCTGCCGTGGAAGGAACGTAATTCGTTAGGATAACACCATCACAGTCGTACACGAGAACCACCATAACTTTCGTAATACTAGGGCTCTGACGCAATTTCGAGTTTCGCGGCGACACATAATGACGCCATTCGTTGGACTGGCGTTTCACTTTTGGCTGGTATGACGTGGCCCATGTCTCATCCAGTGTTAGGATGTTGTTGTGGTCTTCAGTCCTGAGACTGGTTTGATGCAGCTCTCCATGCTACTCTATCCTGTGCAAGCTTCATCTCCCAGTACCTACTGCAACCTACATCCTTCTGAATATGCTTGGTGTAATCATATCTTGGTCTCCCTCTACGATTTTTACCCTCCACGCTGCCCTCCAATACAAAATTTGTGATCCCTTGATGCCTCAGAAGATGTCCTACCAGTCGATCCCTTCTTCTAGACAAGTTGTGCCACAAACTTCTCTTCTCCCCAATCCTATTCAATACCTTATCATTAGCTATGAGATCTACCCATCTAATCTTCAGAATTCTTCTGTAGCACCACATTTCGAAAGTTTCTATTCTCTTCTTGTCTAAACTATTTATCGTCCATGTTTCACTTCCATACATGGCTACACTCCATACAAATACTTTCAGAAACGACTTGCTGACACTTAAATCTATACTCGATGTTAACAAATTTCTCTTCTTCAGAAACACTTTCCTTGCCATTGCCAGTCTACATTTTATATCCTCTCTACTTCGACCATCATCAGTTATTTTGCTCCCCAAATGGCAAAACTCCTTTACTACTTTAAGTGTCTCATTTCTTAATCTAATACCCTCAGCATCACCCGACTTAATTCGACTACATTCCATTATCCTCGTTTTGTTTTTGTTGATGTTCATCTTATATCCTCCTTTCAAGACACTATCCATTCCGTGCAACTGCTCTTCCAAGTCCTTTGCTGTCTCTGACAGAATTATAATGTCATCGGCGAACCTCGAAGTTTCTATTTCTTCTACATGGATTTTAATACCTACTCCGAATTTTTCTTTTGTTTCCTTCACTGCTTGCTCAATATACAGATTGAATAACATCGGGGGGAGGCTACAACCATGTCTCACTCCCTTCCCAACCACTGCTTCCCTTTCATGCCCCTCAACTCTTATAACTGCCATTTGGTTTATATACAAATTGTAAATAGCCTTTCGCTCCCTGTATTTTACCCCTGCCACCTTCAGAATTTGAAAGAGAGTATTCCAGTCAACCTTGTCAAAAGCTTTCTCTAAGTCTACAAATGCTAGAAACGTAGGTTTGCCTTTCCTTAATCTAGCTTCTAAGATAAGTCGTAGGGTCAGTATTGCCTCACGTTTTGCAATATTTCTACGGAATCCAAACTGATCTTCCCCGAGGTCGGCTTCTACTAGTTTTTCCATTCGTCTGTAAAGAATTCGCGTAAGTATTTTGCAGCAGTGACTTATTAAACTGATAGTTCGGTAATTTTCACATCTGTCAACACCTGCTTTCTTTGGGATTGGAATTATTATATTCTTCTGGAAGTCTGAGGGTATTTCGCCTGTCTCATACATCTTGCTCACCAGATGGTAGAGTTTTGTCATGACTGGCTCTCCCAAGGCCATCAGTAGTTCTAATGGAATGTTATCTACTCCCGAGGCCTTGTTTCGACTCAGGTCTTTCAGTGCTCTGTCAAACTCTTCATTCAGTATCATATCTCGCATTTCATCTTCATCTACCTCCTCTTCCATTTCCATAATATTGTCCTCAAGTACATCGCCTTTGTATTGACCCTGTATGTACTCCTTCCACCTTCTTGCTTTGTCTTCTTTGCTTAAAATGGGTTCCATCTGAGCTCTTGATATTCATATAAGTGGTTCTCTTTTCTCCAAAAGTGTCTTTAATTTTCCTGTAGGCAGTATCTATCTTACCCCTAGTGAGATAAGCCTCTACATCCTTACATTTGTCCAAAAAATGGTTCAAATGGCTCTGAGCACTATGGGACTCAACTGCTGTGGTCATAAGTCCCCTAGAACTTAGAACTACTTAAACCTAACTAACCTAAGGACAGCACACAACACCCAGCCATCACGAGGCAGAGAAAATCCCTGACCCCGCCGGGAATCGAACCCGGGAACCCGGGCGTGGGAAGCGAGAACGCTACCGCACGACCACGAGATGCGGGCTACATTTGTCCTCTAGCCATCCCTGCTTAGCCATTTTGCACTTCCTGTCGATCTCATTTTTGAGACGTTTGTATTCCTTTTTGCCTGCTTCATTTACTGCCTATTATATTTTCTCCTGTCATCAATTAAATTCAATATTTCTTCCGTTACCCAAGGATGTCTACTAGCTCTTGTCTTTTTACCTACTTGATCCTCTGCTGCCTTCACTTTTTCATCCCTCAAAGCTACCCATTCTTCTTCTACTGTATTTCTTTCCCCCATTCCTGTCAATTGTTCCCTTATGCTGACCCTGAAACTCTGTACAACCTCTGGTTTAGTCCATTTATCCATGTCCCATCTCCTTAAGTTCCCACGTTTTTGCAGTTTCTTCAGTTTTAATCTATAGTTCATAACCAATAGATTGTGGTGAGAGTCCACATCTGCCCCTGGAAATGTCTTACAATTAAAAACCTGGTTCCTAAATCTCTGTCTTGCGATTATATAATCTATCTGAAACTTGTCAGTATCTCCAGGCTTCTTCCATGTATACAACAGGATACGGCGTAAGATTCGACAGGCAGTAGACAGCACCATTCGCACCATCAACAGAACAGGCTCTGCTAACGGTAGACTACGCCTTCCACATCTCTGGCAACGGGTTCTACCCAACGCTGGTGACCACTTTGAAGGACGGGAACAGGTGCAAACATGTAACTCTTTTGTATCGGTTATGAATAAATAGTTGCCACTACTTAAGTTCCAACCCCCGTACACACAAGTGAAAATGTCTGTGAAATGCTAGTCTATATACAAGTAATTATTTAATAAAAATATAAGACCATCAAAATTTTTAAAATCCATTAAGAAATTTTACACGTGCAAGACTAAAAACCGTAAAATAATTACTTAAACAAATATAAATTTTAAATGTAAAGCATTTTTTAATCAGACTAAAAAGTCTAAAATAATTTCTCCTATCCCCATACAGATAGTCCTGATAATTTATGTTTGTTAATTTTTAATAGCTATGACAATACTTTTAAGATTTGTAATAAAAAACGTGGCGTGCATGCAACAGATAATACTTAGGGGGTCAACTATTCATTTATCTTTTATGTATCGTATGTGCTCCACTTTTTTTGTTATAACTCTTATAATTCACAAGTACAAATTTCTAGGACTTTCTGCATATGTTTACCTAGCTGCATAGGGCTAGGATAAATTATTTTATACTTCTTACTCCGATATAAAATGTATTTTACTAAAAATTTATTTTTGATCAGATAACTATTCAACGTTGAGCTTGCTTTACAATGTATTAGTGAGTGATATGGATAGAGTAAGCTCATCGGACAAACTATTTCTCACCCACTCAAAGGAGCACACTGCGCAGTGCTGTAAGTGCAGATGATGTCAAATTGCTACCAGGCAGTCATGTGACCCTTGACTGCTGATCTAATTCATATCAGTGAATATCAGTGCCTGTCGGTTGTACAGAATCGGTGTAGTAAACTAAGATAGATCGACATGTGAGAGAATGCCATAGAAGAACTACTTTGTTTAGATGTGCCCACGATCACACCGTGAATGTAGTGGTCGGTTAGTGTAACAACGCGGACTGTTCAGCGTGTCTGAAAGGTATGTTGTACGACTCGCAGAAGTATAACACGGCGTAAGAACCGTGTTTATAACCAAAAGAATCCAAACCGATGGGATTCGAAGACGAGGGTGACACTTTGTCAATGACAGTCAGTTTCAAGCCCTATAGGAATTGTTGCTGTAAGCGAATATAGGTGAATTTTAATGTTTCCAGGCGAACATTGCCACAGGAATTGCATGCAGTGGACGCTTTGAGTCAGATACCTTGTTAAAGACATTTCTCCCAGTGGCGCGTCTTCAGTGGGCAAAACTGCACAGAAACTGGACAGCACTTGACTGGAGGTGTGTAGTCTGGCCAGGCTACTAGCGATGTCGTCTCTTTTTAAATGATCCAATGCATCAAGCACGTCACGGCCGAATGAGGCGTTTAACGCGCTGTGTCCAGCTGGCATGGTTTAGTCCCGAGATGGCTCTGTGATGTTTTGGAGGTGTCTTCCGTGCGGTGACTTGGGACCGCTCATTATGGCTCCTGCGGGTATGAACTAAGACTTTTATTTCAACATTATTGGTGACCTAGCGTTGATTTTATTTCTACATCTTCATTAGGAGCATAACTAGCCTCCGTATCTCAGGTCGCAGACGCAAGCCCCGGTGGTGCTTGACTTTGGGGTACTCTGGATCGAATCCCAGCGGTGAATGAAATTTTAAATGATATTATTTGGCCGGGAATGTTACGAGAGGTGCTGTCGTGAAGAACCTGATCACCAGTCTTCGCTTCAGCGACCTGGAGTAAATTCCAAACCTCTCCACAGTGTCTCATGGTGTGAGGGAAAGTGACATTGTTTATGGTGTTCCGTCAGTTGAATAGGGACGTTAGGTTGTGGTTCAAATCGCTCAAAACACTATGGGACTTAACATCTGAGGTCATCAGTCCCCTAGAACTTAGAACTACTTAAACCTAACTAACCTAAGGACATCACACACATCCATGCCCGAGGCAGGATTCGAACCTGCGACCGTAGCGGTCGCGCGGTTCCAGACTGAAGCGCCAGAACCGGTCGGCCACTCCGGCCGGCAGGGACGTTAGGCTTGGCGGCCACCTTGATGTTATTCGAGAGGAGCAGACTGTGTGCCGGCACTGTGTTTCACCGTCTCCCTTCATTCATCGTAAAATGCAAATATAACACTACACTTTCCACTCATCCATTACACACGTCTACACTCTACAGACACACATAAGACGGGACCAGTGTCCGCAGAGACAGAACACCCTTTCCGACAGGTGGATGAAGCCACCAGGCGGGATATCTCGACCACAAATGCCGTAAGACATTTAAATTTTTGTAATGATGAAAATGCTGTGAGCACCCCCTTCTTCTAAGATGGCGATAGCCGTGTTCACAGGCTGCACGTATACGTCCCTAGAATGACGAACACCCAGCGACCGTATCACAGCTCGTATGGCCTACTAAACCTCCGACGTTACTCCCAATTAAATTGTCTGAAACTATTTGGAACAGCGAGTGAAACGCAGTTTGGTAGCTCAACAGTTCCTAACCATCAGTAAGTGGCTTGACCTGGATATGGCGTCCTTGAAGACTCCAGTCTTAGCCGAATTGAGACCATTGCTACACTCTGATGTCTTCTGGGGATGATAAATTTGTTGTCTGCTGTGCTTACTTCGTCAGCAGTACTGGTGAACGAGAATGGCAGTATTCTCGAATTTTAGGCTTAAAACTCACACGGTTAAAGAAAGATGATTTGTGACATGTTTCGCTAATTAGTTAGGAAAGAACCGACGTAGAGTGTGTCAATTTTACGTGTTTGAACGCCGAAATTCTTACTACAGATTAATAGAATGTTTTCCTTGATAAGGCGGAACAGCAGTGAGTGGGCAGAATTAAGTATGTTGTGTACAGGCTCACTTCCACAGCAAAAGTCATTAAACGATCTGTTTGTATTATGAAGCATCCATATTTATGTTTCAGTTAGCGGTGAAGCCTCCACGTCGTCGCAGATACTTTACAAAGAGCTGTTGAGATCTGTGACGTAGTGGTGGCTTCATCCCTAAGCTAAACTGGAAAACGAATTCTTGACACTCCAGTCCGGTCGTTTCATAAATTTTACTATGTAAATGAGACTGCACACTACATATTAAGATATTTTTACAAATATTTATATATGATTTTCTTCTTCTGTGGTGACACACGATCAAAATTCCTGTTATCTATTCCACATACTTCATTCTAAGCTGTTTGATTGATATGGAACAGTCCAACATTAGCGACCTGCTCTGTACCTCCGCAGTGAAACTGTACGTGGAACCAGACTGTCTCTGACAATACCGCTGAGTCTTCTCTCTTAAATCTACGTTAGCTCATATCTGCCATATTTTCACTAATCTTTTGTCCTAAAGATGGATGTTTGGTGTTTCAGCCTAGCTGAACTTGAGTGTAATCTTCCAAATCACACAGCATGCATACTTGTCAGAAAGGTCGCACTGGCGTCGTATGGCAGTACCCTGTTTTTAAATCTTTTATCCGTTAAGTGCATTCAAGAACAAATGGACAGATGTCGAAACGATTTTGGCCGAATATGTGCGAATGAATGAACAACTTTCCGTCGTTGCTGCTGCCATAGGGTTCCACCGGCCGGCTCAACTACTTTGTTCCTAGCTCACTTTTACAACTTGCTACAAGTAACGAGTTCAGTTATGCGCTAATTAAATCTGCCGAAAATTTCGTAGAATCACTGAATATCTTAGACATAATAGAGTTACAGTATGGTTGTCATATTCTGTGCAATCCCATGTTCCTAATCATGTCATTTGTGCAGTGGGCTAAAATCTCCTGTTTAAACAGTTTGATATTTTTCTTCCTGTATATGTCTGTATCATAGCTCTTCGTGGGATTAGCGTACAAAAAAAGAGTGACGCAAACTAATGAGAGTCTAGGCTTGTCTTGGCCTGTACGTGTATGAAAGTCGAGTTGAAAGTAAATAGGTTTCTTCACACTAATGTTTCGGAAGGATGAATTTCATTTCGTTAGCTGCAGGTGTTTCTACGTTACTACCGGCTATTAATTAAAAGTACGTTCTGGGTTTATTAGTATGCTGTTTTTCCAAGAGGATTTCTCTCGTGGATACGGAAGCTCCAGGGTACTTATCCGCGTACTAGAGAAGGCACCAGTTGGTACGTTTAGGACTAATGATTCAGCGAGTAAAAATCCAAGACTAGTGACTCTATGGCAAAAATAACTAAATATTAGTAGAACAGTGTTTCTATAGCCTCTGTAGCCTGAGTTGGCAAGTTCTATACGCAAAATTGAAAGAATCTCATCACCGAGAAGAAGACTACGAGAGGAAAAAAAGAACACCAGATAGTGAGCCCATATCAAGCATGAGTACAGTCTCTTTGAAATGTGGGCTCAAATGAGGGCGTTACGCAGCGTTGGAGGGTGCTTGTGGAAGGCGTGGGCTACATGCGACGTTTGAAATCCAAACTTATGTTTCTTGTCCCTGTCTTTCTGTCCATCTCTACGTCTCTCATTCCCTCTGTACCTCGATTCTCTCTCTTTTCTGCCACTTCCGTCAACTATACGGCATTATATGCATTTATAGACTCTGTTCTTTCATTTATCAACTATGCTTCGCTAAAGAAACATATCATTGATGCGAATGACGAGAAATGTACCGAGCTCGTTGGCTTAACTACTGGAAGAGTGCCTCCGCACGATATTGTTGCAGCAAGAAGTACCGCTAATAGACAATGCAATATTTTCTTTCAAATTTACATTTATTGCCTATCGAAATCCCTAAGACTGTTTCACATCCAGCTGTTTTTTACTTATTTTAATTTTCGTCTTGTATGAGCTGCAACAGGACTATGGCGTGCAGCTATAACTCTGTGTTCTCTTGCTTCACGTTTCAGAAAACAGAACCTTGCATGTCTAACAGAAGACTCGGTATTTACCGATCTCCAATTGCTTCATAGCTGTCTGAGTAATCGCTTCCTGCTTCCTTGAGCAGCAGACCTAGAGTGTAGGTGCCCTCGCTCACATTAGGATTCAGTGGAAAACCATTTCTTGCCTTTCGCCGCCGGAGGTGCTCTTCTGCGTACCTGCAGCCCCCTGGACTTCACTTTACGTCCAATCTTTTACGCAGTATAGGAACCTGAGCTTCCCCTTCTCTTATTGTACATCCTGCTTGATCCCTCTCGCGTCTTACTCTCTACCTGTTTAACTCGTTTCCACTTGGTGTGCATACCACATTCCAGGCGCGCATTAAATAGGGATTTCTATTCTGTCTGCAAAGTAGTTTACTACGTCTCCCGTAGCTCTCACTATTTATGAACCATCCTTTTCGAGTACGAAACACAGCTCTCTGCCAACCTGTGCCAGTCGAGTACAATTTAGTATAATATGGAAATGTTTTACGAAGAGTGGTCTTATTCGATGTATTGGGATCCTGCCTTTCTCCGGCCTGAGAACTTGTTTTCCACATAAGCGTATTTTGTTGGAGCTGAAATGATAACGGTACCAGAGGAACCCTTCGCACTCATAGGAAGGTGGTTTGATGATGATAGATGTAGAATGCATCCTTCATTGTCCCAACCAAGTACTGAAATAGTGGTTGAGAAATTGTTTTTATCAGCTTCAATATTGTTTTATTCCAGTAATTTCAGTTTTGGAGTCTTTATTTAAAACAAAGAGAAGTAGGAGTTCCCGCCATTATTATCTCCTGCAGTCTGTTGAAGTGTATGCGACATATGCAGTACTCACCCTGGAATTGTTGTTAATATTGTAGTTAGGAGTATTTACAGAGACATGAAACTCTTAAGCAGTATTTTTCTTCGTTCCCCTGGCCTTGTCCGGTGTCTCCACAGGGTCGAAAAATGGTTCAAATGGCTCTGAGTACTATGGGACTTAACTTCTGAGGTCATCAGACCCCTAGAACTTAGAACTACTAAAACGTAACTAACCTAAGGACATCACACATCCATGCCCGAGGCAGGATTCGAACCTGTGACCGTAGCGATCGCGCGGTTCCAGGCTGAAGCGCCTAGAACCGCTCGGCCAATCCGGCCAGCTCCACGGGGTCGGCATGTTATTCTGGATTTGGTAAAGTTAGTGGTAGAGGGTAGTCGGATGACCTTTCTGTCACCAAGCCAACCTCCATCCCTCCCCCTGGACGGAATATGTGTACCCCCATCTGTCTGTGTCTGTACCACCCCAGTATTCGACTAATCGGATGTGGGAAACCTCCTTAAAACCACATCCAGGTTGGCCAGCGCACCGACCCTCGTCGTTAACGAGCTAGACTGGTTCGATCCGCGACTGGCACATCTCCTCTAATCCCGGAAGGGAGATGCTAATGAGCGCGGCTCTCCAAGTGGGTCGAAACTCTGAAGTAGTATTTTACTAAACTAGCCGAGTACCCGGCGTTGCCCAGGTATATACGTATTCAAATTCTATTAGTCTATCTCTTCCTATCACCCTCTCTCTGATTGTCTCCGCAGCCCCTTCTCTTCCTATCTCCTTCTCCACTCTGTCCCTACCCACCTCCTCCACCTCTGACTCTCTTTCCATCTCCTCCTTTCCCTCTCTCTGTCCATCTGCTACTTCTCCAGCTCTCTTTCCATCTACTACTCCCCACTCTCTATCCATCTGTTTCTTCCACCTCTGTCCGTCCCCTCCTGCCCCTTTATCTCCTCTTCACCCCCTGTATCTCCTACCCCACCCTGTCTCTGTCCATCTCCTCCTCTTCCCTTTCTCCGTCCATTTCCCCTGCACTCTCTCCTCCTCCTCCATATCTGGGGTCATCTCCTTCTTGCCACTCTCTGTCTGCCCATCTCCTCCGTTCTGTCTCCAGGTTGTCACCCTCACCCCAGTTGGAGGTTGATGATTCTTACCTACACACTCTCGATTCAGGGGTTCATGAGGCGTTATTTTTCCACGAATTTGCCCACATACACATGTGCCATATAATTATATGGGTATATAACATATTTCGCACATATTTGTACACGTATTTTCACATGCGTCTCTAGACAATTTTCGCCCTATAGTTTCGTTTTCAGGCAGCTCAACAGTCATGACGTTCATATCTCCTAAATTATATGTCTCGTACAACATTATAATCTTATAGGTATATTTAGCGGCAGACATGGATACCGTCTGCAAAATTTGTTGCGAATGCTGTTAGTAACAAAGAGGTAATAAATTTAATCATTATCCATGATGTGGCAGTTTTTCACGCATTTTCGTGTTTATGACGCCATATCTCCTGAACTATGTGTCGTGCAATGAAAGAATTTTGCAGATATATTCAGTGGTATATAGTAATATCGTCTGCAAAGTGTGTCACGAATACAGTTAGTAGTAATGAATAACAAATTAAAACATCATAATGATACTACAGTTTTGCTGCACGAACAGCGGAGATGAGGTATGCAATAAACTTTCTCTCTTTCTTCATTTTGTGGAGGTTGTTAGCGAGAAAAAATTTCGTATTATGCTTGTTAAAAGGCATTAAGTGCTTTCATACCAAATACTGAATGAATAAAGTTTGGATATTCGCACCTCGTAGGCTACGCTTCTTCTTGACCCTGATCCCATCCCTTCTTCTTTGACTGGTAGTTGGTTATTACCCCCATAGCGATTCTTTCCAGACAGTAAGTGATATGAGCACCACGCGTGGATGAAATTGGTCTGTGTCCACCTCGTTTTCCCCCGTCTATGTCCATCTCCTCCTTCCCCCTCTCTGTTCATCTCCTCCTCACCATTCTCATTCTTCATCACCAAGTTATCACCACCACCTCAATAGCAAGCTTGTGGTTCTTACCAAAAAAGTGTTTCTTTCCATACACCTGTATAGGAACAGTTATGTGAGAGAAAATGGAGGTGGCCGGGGCACACATTTAGAAAGCCAAATGGAGCAGTCAAAAAGAAGTCATTGGAATGGAATCCACTAAGAAGGAGGACGAAAGACTGAACTAGAGGTACGGAGAAGAGGAAAATGGAAGTGGAAGCAGGAAGAGTTGGCAAGACCTGGGCGGAATTGAGAGAAATGGTCAAAGATAGGTACGAAAGGGGAGTTCTCCTGGGTACCCTATGCCCCCTTAGGGGTCAAAGGAATGAAATCAAGTCAAGAAAGTCGAATAATTAATGTACCAGATTTGGCTGAAATCGATCCAGGACATTTATATCCGTGACTACCAGAGAATCCACATACCACATACATGTAACATGTTTCGCCTATATTTGTAGAGAATTTCACCCTGCAGATTCGTTTTCAAGTAGCTCAGTTTTTATGACGTCATATTTCCTGAAATGGTTTTCTACAGTTACATAATTTTGCAGGTACATTCAGTGATATATTTTGATACTGTCTGACAAATGCGTTGGGAGAAGAGTTAGCACTAAAGATGTAATAAATTAAAACGTCAAGCATGATGCGGCAGGTTTTCACACATTGTATGTCCTGAACTATGTGCTGTACAGTGATATAATTCTGTAGGTACATTCAGCGGCATATGTGGATACTGCCTGCGAAATTTGTTGCGAATAGATTTCGTAGGAAAGAAGTAATAAATTTAAACGACTTGGCTGATGGGGCAGTTTTACTGCAAGAACAGTAGTAAGCGACAAAATTTTTTCATCGTATTGTAGGGATCGTTAGCTGTTCCGGCGTAATATATAGTGCCGCCACGTCGGCATGGATTGTAACCGCAGATGTCAGGTAATAGTACGCTGAGTAGGACCGCACCACGACAGGAGCGGCGTCTATCCGAAGAGAATACCGAGCGAGGTGGCGCAGTGGTTAGCACACTAGACTCGCATTCGGGAGGACGACAGTTCAATCCCGCGTCCGGCCATCCTGATTTAGGTTTTCCGTGATTTCCCTAAATCGCTCCAGGCAAATGCCGGGATGGTTCCTTTGAAAGGCCACGGCCGACTTCCTTCCCCGTCCTTCGCTAATCCGATGAGACCGATGACCTTGCTGTTTGGTCTCTTCCCCCCATACAACCCCCAACCCAAACCGAAGAGAAAATAAGCGCCGCTCCAGCAAGCCTCGGGCGCACACTAGAAGACGCACTAGAAGAGCCGCACTAAAAGACGCACTAGAAGACAGGCACTAGTAGGGCCGCACATGAAGAGCCGCATTAGAAGACGAGCCGTCAGCGTAACTGTTTAACTGGGACTTGTGTTCTACATCAACTGCGTACATGAAACTTGTATCTATCGAAGGACATTGATTATTTGCACGTCGCCAACTGGTTGCGACACTTCATCGTAGGAACGCACGTTAAGTATTTTCCATTCAATTTATTGTAATAAACTTCATTAATATGATTTGCTTTTATGTTGTCCAGCTATCCGAGAAAACAGCTTCCTAGGCACCCTATATTACACGAGTGGGCAGGATTCCACATTAGCGAGAAAAATTTCGCAAAGGTTTGAAATTATGTATAAAGTCCGTTGCAAGTTACTAAGTGCGCTGATTCTCTATGCTGGTTAGATAAGGCCTGTGTATTCGTCCGTCAATGAGCTACACTCCCTTTTCAGTCCCACCTATTTGCTGATAGGTGTTTCAAGTTTGGTTTAAATCGATCCAGTGGCTTACGAGGACATGTGGGTCATCCATCCATCCATCCATCCATACATACATACATTGTTATAGTATGGTTGGATGTATGCATTTGCCCGCATCTCGTGGTCGTGCGGTAGCGTTCTCGCTTCCCACGCCCGGGTTCCCGGGTTCGATTCCCGGCGGGGTCAGGGATTTTCTCTGCCTCGTGATTGCTGGGTGTTGTGTGCTGTCCTTAGGTTAGTTAGGTTTAAGTAGTTCTAAGTTCTAGGGGACTGATGACCATAGATGTTAAGTCCCATAGTGCTCAGAGCCATTTGTATGCATTTGTGTAATATGGGTCACTGTTACAGTTATCTGTAATCATCCTACAACTTCGCACAATTCTGTATTCTTTAAATGAGAATAACGTGTGTTTTAGATGGTACCTTTTACTGTACCATCCCCCTCCGTTGCTGGGAGGTCAGCGCAGGTGCTTGCCATGCTGAGGACACTGGTTCGATTCCCTGTACTGCCAGGGATTTTTTCCTCGGTGGGAGGACTGGAACTGGGTGCACTAAGCCTCGTGATGCCAACTGAAGAGCTATTTGACCGAATATTAGCGGGTCCACGTCACGAAAACTGACAGCAGTCGGGAGAACGGTGTGCTGACCCGTCGCCGCTCCATACTGCACCCAAGGACGCTATTGCCAGAGGATGACGCCGCAGTTGGTTTGTACCGATGGACCAGGGCCCGTGGACGGAGTTCTATTGTACCATATATATCAGTTTCGTACCATAACTCTGGGGAGAATTGTTGGTTGTACGCATATCTGTGGTCTGTTATTAGTGTGATTGAATATTCATTGTCTCTCCAAGAGTGATACGTAGTAGTTTAATATCACCTCTGTATTTCTGCCTGAATAAGCTGTTCCTATAATTTTCCACGTACGTTTTCACGAGTTATTACGTGTGTCTTTTCCAAGAGCCTACCAGATTACACTTTACAGATCTGCTATTTCTCTCCCGGTAGACACCGGCCTATGATTCGCACACCGTTTATTTGTACCAGATCAAAGCGTCTATTTATTCAACGTGATTTGAAGTACACATACTTTATGAGATACAGGTAGTATACGTATTTTGTAAGCAATCGGTCCGTTAGAAAAGCTACAGTTTGCTACTATGCTACCAAAATGTTAATGCATGATGGTATGCTTTCTGGTCTCTAGACTCACTAAGACTCGATTTCACACAATGTGTTTATGCGGCTACTTGAGTCATCTTTTTAGGATGCTTACAGCGGTTATGTTATATGCGCTCGCTGCCTGGACTGCAACCAGACTGTGACGTAGTCGCGCATCTACAGTATTTATAGACGAGTTCATTTCCTGGGATCCGATACTCTCCTTTTATGCAAATTTCCATTCCTGTGCCTACGAAGTTATACCGCGCTGCTGTCGTGGACTGTGCGGCTGGTCCCGGCGGAGGTTCGAGTCCTCCCTCGGGCATGGGTGTGTGTGTTTGTCCTTAGGATAATTTAGGTTAAGTAGTGTGTAAGCTTAGAGACTGATGACCTTAGCAGTTAAGTCCCATGAGATTTCATACACATTTGAACATTTTTGAAGTTATACCGTGAAACGCAAACGTCAACGGTGTTTTCCAGTCCTGACGGACGAGACCTTATGAACTGAGTAATGGATCCCAAGCCTTGTCTAATCTTAACCTTCACTCTCTCGTTACATGTTTTACCTCTACCGTCTTTCGTATATTTTATTACGTTGCTCCATAAACTAGAATCCGGCACCATGATACTTGTGATGTCATTCCTGTGGATCACTATTCGTAGGTGTTTTAGATTTTCGGCGAGGCTCGCCTTTTTTGGTAGTGCGTGAACGCTATGGATCGGATACCTCAGCACGGCATTTAGTTTTGACGAATAGTGATGGTTCAAATGGTTCAAATGGTTCTGAGCACTATGGGACTTAACATCTGTGGTCATCAGTCCCCTAGAACTTAGAACTACTTAAACCTAACTAACCTAAGGACATCACACACATCCATGCCCGAGGCAGGATTCGAACCTGCAGTCGCGCGGTTCCGGACTGCGCGCCTAGAACCGCTAGACCACCGCAGCCGGCAATAATCGACAGAGGTCGATATTTGTGAATTATCTATGCACACCTTGGACAAGGAGCTCAGTCATTCATCTCTGAACTAATATAGCGAGGAAAGGTAGGTGGGCAAGGTGGTCATCGTGATTTTTTTGTTACGCTAGATGTAGTTTAGCTGTTCCATTAACTCATGAACTTTTCGTTCCATATGTCAATACAATAAACTTGTCCTACCATTTCTTTTGCCTAAAACTAGCCCTATGTAATACTTCAACATTATATTATCACATTCCTTTTCCTAGACAATTTTAAAACATGACTGACTAGTAGTGAGTCTAAGGCTACTATACTTTCACCTTTCGTGACGCATTTCCTCAGATTCGGTGGTTTCAGCACTAGTTGCATAGAATCTTACAGCTGTCAGGGCCTTAAGTTTGTGCATTGCTCTTAGCTCAGTTTTATTGGCTTGTTTCTGCTTGGAAGTAAGCAGTTAATAGGTACTGTGTGTATGAAATGATAATTAAATCGAGACCCTACGCTGCCGACAGGCGTTGATGTACATCAACAGGGACAGTTGAAAATGTGTGCCCTGACCGTGACTCGAACCCGGGATCTCTTGCTCACATGGCAGACGCTCTATCCATCTGAGCCACCGAGGGCACAGAGGATAGTGCTACTGCAGGGACTTATCCCTTGCACGCTCCTGTGAGACCCGCATTCTCAACTTAATGTCCACACACTACATTCATAGTGCCCCTGTTCATTACACTCATAACTCGCGGCAGACAATCTTACCGAGTCCCGTAAGAGTTCGGGCAATACGTGTACATTCGCGCAGAAGTAGTTCAACAACCGGTTAGCCTTAACTATATGAAGATGGTATCTGTTCTTTCGGACATGTCCGAAAGAACAGATACCGTCTTCATATACTGTGAGTAGGTTGCACTTTTTAATTTCCTTGTCTCTTCGTGTATTTATCAGATCTAGGATCTTGCGTATTTCACGTAGCAAAGTATTTTGAGTCTGCTGTCAGCACCACTAACATCTGATTCTGTTTGAACCAACTACCGTTAAAGAAACACTTAGTACTGCTATTTCGTGGAAACCTGACATTTTGAGCCCGTGGCTGTGTACAAAATATAGGTTGACCCTTACATAGAAGATTACAGCAACCAGCCACTTTTTAAATGCAATGTATTTATTCAAACAGCGCCGTTACCAGTTTCGAACCGATAGGTTCATCTTCAGACGGCTGGTTCACATTTTAAATTACATTTCGTGTTTTGTTTCTCCACCTGACGAAACTTCCTTGGGGTGGTGATGCTAATGAAGAATACGCGCCATTACGTTCCTGTGCAGGTTGCTTATCATCTTGCAACATCGAAAACTGTATAATACACTTTTGTATATATATAATGTAACTCACCACTCACTTTCATCCATGACCTTGGTTTAGTTGTTCCACCTGAAGAATGTTGCGAAAACAGAGATCACCGCACTCTCCCTTCTAAAGAGGCTACAGAGAAGCTTAGAAGAAACTCGTGCATCCGTGCATCACACCTCCAAGGGACCATATCCCTTAGTATGTGATATAAATTTCAACTTGGTACACCTACCTAGTCCTGAGAAAAATGGGTTTTAACAGTCGAACGGAGAGACGGAGTGACGGTCATTCAATTGACCCTGTAACAGTTCCGTTCTTACCTATTGCGGCATGGGACCCTAAAAAGTAAAGTCGTGTGGCATTGTCCGCTGGGAGACCCCGACGGGCATGTTCAGTCTCTTAACTGGAAAGGATTTTGCAATCCTTCATGCACAAAAGCATTTTTCCATCGCTATGCATGAGATATGAGTCTTTAAGTGTTTGTGGTAGGGGTTAAGGGTCACATACCCTCACTTCATGAGACTCTTAGGAGAGATTTGGATTTTAATTTAGAACATTAGCTCAAAAACTGGTGATCAGAGACTTCACGTCATCATCTCTCCTCTCCCTTACACCAAAGGCAAAGGGAAAGCAGCTAATGGCAGGTGGAGTGCCCAGACGGTTACCCATCCAAGTACTGGACACGCCTGAATTTCCTTGATTTTGGTGATCTCACGAGAACCGGTGTATTCAACGAGGCAAGGCCGTTGGCATAGCAGAAATATTAAATACCATATTTAAAACGCTACTGAAATATGAGGATACTACCGCACCAACGTTTGACCACCACACCGCCTTACAAATAAGATACTAATATTAGCACCCTCAGTATTGAAAAATAATTAAGACTTCTAAAAGAAACCAAGCGCCAGACTGCGGCGAAATTCCAGCTTGATTTTCCCATCAAATACGCTTCTGAATTAGCTCCTTTCCTAGCTCATATTCATCCAGTATCGCTTGCGCAACGAATAATCCCGCGAGACTGGAAAAGGGTGTAGGTCACTTCAGGTTACAAAGAGGATTAAGGATCGGATGCTTAGTATTACAAACGAATATCACAGGCGTCCATCTATTGCAGCTTACTAAAGTATACTCAAGGGTTAAACATTACGACGTTCCCGAAAGGATAAATGTTTCTTTGAAGTCATCATGGATTCACGTAAAATCACTCGTTTGAAACACAACGTGCTTCGTTCAGATACATCGTAAAAACAATAGATGCACATTAACAGACAGATTCCATTTTCTTAGATTTCAGAAAAGCCTTCGACACTGTATCACATCGTTGAATATTAAACAAGATGTTTTTTTCAGATATGTGTTTGTCTCGATAAATATTTGACTAACATAACCCATACGTTGTAGTGGAAAAAGAAGATTCTTCAGCAACGAAAGTAGCAGCCGTTGAGCCCTAAGGTACCGTAATGGAATTCTAATGTTCTCAGTGAACATTTGTCAGATAGGATCAACACACACTATAAGACTGTTAGTTGACGATGCTGTTGTCTACAATAATGTAACGTCGTTGAACGATCGTAAGGAAATGGAGAGAGACTTGGATAAAAATTCCGCTTCGTTTAACGAATGCTAGGTCTCCTCGTACGTAGATAAATGTCAGCTAATGCAGGAAGAACCCAATGGTATCCGATTAAGAGTTCTACATCTACATCTACATCCATACTCCGCAAGCCACCTGACGGTGTGTGGCGGAGGGTACCCTGAGTACCTCTATCGGTTCTCCCTTCTATTCCAGTCTCGTATTGTTCGTGGAAAGAAGGATTGTCGGTATGCTTCTGTGTGGGCTCTAATCTCTCTGATTTTATCCTCATGGTCTCTTCGCGAGGGAGCAATATACTGCTTGACTCTTCGGTGAAGGTATGTTCTCGAAACTTTAACAAAAGCTCGTACCGAGCTACTGAGCGTCTCTCCTGCAGAGTCTTCCACTGGAGTTTATCTATCATCTCCGTAACGCTTTCGCGATTACTAAATGATCCTGTAACGAAGCGCACTGCTCTCCGTTGGATCTTCTCTATCGCTTCTATCAACCCCATCTGGTACGGATCCCACACTGCTGAGCAGTATTCAAGCAGTGGGCGAACAAGCGTACTGTAACCTACTTCCTTTGTTTTCGGATTGCATTTCCTTAGGATTCTTCCAATGAATCTCAGTCTGGCATCTGCTTTACCGACGATCAACTTTATATGATCTTTCCATTTTAAATCACTCCTAATGCGTACTCCCTGATAATTTATGGAATTAAGTGCTTCCAGTCGCTGACCTGCTATTTTGTAGCTAAATGACAAGGGATCTATGTTTCTATGTATTCGCAGCACATTACACTTGTCTACATTGAGATTCGGTTGCCATTCCCTGCACCATGCCTCAAATCGCTGCAGATCCTCCTGCATTTCAGTACAATTTTCCATTGTTACAACCTCTCGATACACCACAGCATCATCTGCAAAAAGCCTCAGTGAACTTCCGATGTCATCCTCCAGGTCATTTATGTATATTGAGAATAGCAACGGTCCAATGACACTCCCCTGCGGCACACCTGAAATCACTCTTACTTCGGAAGACTTCTCTCCATTGAGAATAACATGCTGCGTTCTGTTATCTAGGAACTCCTCAATCCAATCACACAATTGGTCTGATAGTCCATATGCTCTTACTTTGTTCATTAAACGACTGTGAACTGTATCGAACGCCTTGCAGAAGTCAAGAAACACGGCATCTACCTGTGAACCCGTGTCTATGGCCCTCTGAGTCTCGTGGACGAATAGCGCGAGCTGGGTTTCACACGACCGTCTTTTTCGAAACCCATGCTGATTTCTACAGAGTAGATTTCTAGTCTTCAGAAAAGTCATTATACTCGAACATAATACGTGTTCCAAAATTCTACAACTGATCGACGTTAGAGATATAGGTCTATAGTTCTGCACATCTGTTCGACGTCCCTTCTTCAAAACGGGGATGACCTGTGCCCTTTTCCAATCCTTTGGAACGCTACGCTCTTCTAGAGACCTACGGTACACCGCTGCAAGAAGGGGGACAAGTTCCTTCACGTAATCTGTGTAAAATCGAACTGGTATCCCATCAGGTCCAGCGGCCTTTCCTCTTTTGAGCGATTTTAATTGTTTCTCTATCCCTCTGTCGTCTATTTCGATATCTACCATTTTGTCATCTGTGCGACAATCTAGAGAAGGAACTACAGTGCAGTCTTCCTCTGTGAAACAGCTTTGGAAAAAGACATTTAGTATTTCGGCCTTTAGTCTGTCATCCTCTGTTTTAGTACCATTTTGGTCCCAGAGTGTCTGGACATTTTGTTTTGATCCACATACCCCTTTGACATAAGACCAAAATTTCTTAGGATTTTCTGCCAAGTCAGTACATAGAACTTTACTTTCGAATTCATTGAACGCGTCTGGCATAGCCCTCCTCACACTACATTTCGCTTCGCGTAATTTTTGTTTGTCAATAAACATCCTGAACGCATCGCATCGTATAAGTATTGAGGGCTAAGAGTAAGGAGCGATATGAAGCGCGACAATCACGTAAAATCAGTGGTAGGTAAGGCGAATGAAAGGCTTAGATTCGTTGGATGGGTTCTGCGGAAAATGCAGTGTACCGGTAGAGGAAATCGAATACAAGCGGCTAGTGTGATCACTTCTAGTGTATTGTTCTAATGTTCAGAGATCTCACCAAATAAGAATGACAGTAGACATAGAACGAATCAGAGACGCGCGGCTAGGTTACTACAGGTCGACGGAGGCCATACGAAAGTGTAACACGAATGTTGAGGGAATTTAAATGGGAATCATTGAAGGACAGAAGGCATAGATCTCACCATGCACTGTTGGATGAATTTAGAGAACCTGTATTTGAAGAGTACTACTTATCTTACCACCATCGTGTATTTCGCATAAGAATCTTAGAACAAAATGATAGAGATTAGAAGAGCTTTTTCATTACGGGAATGGAGCAGGACAGAACATTGTTAATACTGGTAGGAAGCAGCCGCCACTATACGCTGTGTTGTGGTTGCGAGGTATAGCGCAGAGGTAGTAGATTTATTTTCGATGTAGTAACGTGTCCTGTTTTGAATGAAGTAGAAGTCGTGAAGTGTAAAAAGCGATCTGTCCCTCGTGAAGCTGTGGAATGACTACGAAGCACACAGTGAGAAATAAAAACAAGAAAACAATGGCTGACTACACTTTGAGTATTTTCTTAATGGTTAGTCAAATAGTTTTACTTGCTTTTACCAACATTTGTTACGAGAAACAAAAATGAATTAAAACTGTATTCTAGGCATTATGCGTTCAAACTGAAGGGTGGAAGCGCACGCAACGCCCAGGTAAAAGGTCTCTTACGAAGATTGAAATTGAAAATGAAAATAAAAGCTGGAAGATGGAGTGGAGAGATACTTGAATGACGTTGAGTGGTGTTTCGATGGTTCCGAGAAGACGGCCGAGCAATTGTCCGGTGGCTGGCAGCGCAGACGAGCGTTGAGCGTGGCCCCATAACTGGCCACGTCACTCGGGGATGACTGTGCGACCATTCTAATGCCACTATCGTATATCTCGCGTAGGGAACAAGAAACAAGGTAACAGGGATTAGGGTGCGTCCGAAGGCAGTCAGCTTTCCCTCGCCAAAAATTCCAATGCAGTGGGATATAAAAATCGGTAGTGTTACAATGTATCCTCACTGATTTAAGGAGAATATTCGTAAATCTAGATGTGCACAACTTAGCATTTCCTTACGTTAGGAGCTGTCGGACATTCTTCGCAACATCTAGCTGGTTTCGAGAACAGTTTGAATGTTATCTTGCATATTAATGGCATTTATTGACGAGTACGATTTCGTAAAACAGCACCGTCTTAGTATTTTTCACTGTTCTAACAAGAAATGCGGTTGAAGCATACCTTCCGTCAGTCTTCGAAACTTCCGTGTCGTCGCACGAAATCACACTCGCAGCCGCGGCCGGAATGCACGTACTCTTGGCGACGTGAGAAGCACGAGGCACACTACGCCATGTGCTGCTCCGTGGATTTAGCCGAAAACGTTTACTGGCCGACCTGGATTAATACTGAGCTCCGTTACACTATGGTATCTATCTAAAAACGGTCATCAGCCTCGCTTTGATCCGCGAGACAGGGTTATGCTTCTCCCAACTCCAAAGTCATTAATTAAAAACCCCGTAGCAATCCAACTACTTACAATAAATATACTGAGATCCGATCATTACAGTGGAATATGTTCACCACTAACTACTCATACACCACCCCCAACTGGGCCCTAACAACTTCCGGTGATAATTTCCACGAAAAAAAAACAGCTCTCCAGTTCAATTTCAATAAAGTTACATGTCTCTCGAATACATCTCACTCAAATTTGCACGCAACAAATGTAATTTATAGACGTGAATTAACCCTAGCCAAGTACGTAACTTTTATCTAATACTACGTAGCTAGCTGATGGCTTCACGCTAATCGCAGAGGCCTCTGTTTACCGAAAAAGTCCCTGCTCACTAATTCACAATCCTCGCTGAGAAAAGCAGGAGAATGCCAAAGGAGAATTCGACGCCCGGGCACGGGAACGCACATTCGAATGTTTTGTAGCCTTTCCGTGCCGCCGGCCGGTGTGGCCGAGCGGTTCTAGGCGCTTCAATCTGGCACCGCGCGACCGCTATGGTAGCAGGTTCGAATCCTGCCTCGGGCATGGATGTATGTGATGTCCTTAGGTTAGTTAGGTTTAAGTAGTTCTAAGTTCTAGAGGACTGATGACCTCAGATGTTAAGTCCCATAGTGCTCAGAGATATTTGAACCTTTCCGTGCCAGAAAAAAGTTATATTTTTGATCAAGGGAGAATCAATAACTTCCGAAATACGAATTGATAACTACGTCAAAACAGAAACTCCTTCCCACAGAATCCGTGACTTCCCGCTTCAACCTCACAAGGATCGGCAGCCGACTCGCCATCTGCGTGAGCTCCAACACCACACTACGAAACTGTTTAACATATAGCCCTTTCAGCCAGTCCGAATCAGGAGCAGAATAGAGGCATTCTCATTGGTCGTTTCCTATTCCTGCTTATAGCCCTTTCATCTTACGGGAAGGAGCCGTCGTTCAGTGACTGTGGGAGGATAGAAGATGACTTAGACAAAACTTCTAGTTGGTGTGACGAATGGCAACTAACTCTAAATGTTGAAAAATGTAAGTTAATGCAGATGAGTAGGAAAAACAAACCCGTAATGTTCGAAGATTGCATTAGCAGTGTGCTTCTTGACACAGTCACATTGCTTAAATATCTAGGCGTAACGTTGCAAAGCGGTATGAAATGGAACGAACGTGAAACGTGATAGGGAAGGTTAATGGTCGATTCCGGTTTAATGAGAGAATCTTAGAAAAGTGTTGTTCTCCTGTAAAGGAGAGTGCATGTAGGACATTTGTGCGTCCCATTCCTAAGTGCTGCTCAAGTATTCAGGACCCGCACCAGGTCGGATTAAAGGATGACAACGAAGCAATTCAAAGGTGGGCTGCTACATTTGTTACCTTTAGGGTCGAACAACACGCAAGTGTTACAGAGATGCTTTGGAAACTGAAATGGGAATCCCTGGAGGGAATGCGACGTTCTTTTCGAAGGACACTATTGAGAAAGCTTAGGGAACCGGCGTTTGAAGCTGGCTGCAGAACGAGCCTCCTGCCACCAACGTATATTTCTCGTAAGGACCACGAAAATATGAAAAGAGAAATAAGGGCTCATACGGAGGCATACATATAGTTGTTTTTCCCTCGCACTGTTTGCGAGTGTAACACAAAAGGAAATTACAAACAGCAGTTCAGGGTGGTCCGCCGCTCGCGGTATCGCGGTAGCATTCTCGCTTGTTCAAATGTTCAAATGTGTGTGAAATCTTATGGGACTTAACTGCTAAGGTCATCAGTCCCTAAGCTTACACACTACTTAAGCTAAATTATCCTAAGGACAAACACACACCCATGCTCGAGGGAGAACTCGAACCTCCGCCGGGACTAGTCGCACAGTCCACGATTCTAGCGTCCTAGACCGCTCGGCTAATCCCGCGTGGCCATTCTCGCTTGCCGAGCACGGGGTCCCGGGTTCGATTCCTGGCGGAGTCAGGGATTTTCACCTGCCTCGAGATGATTTGGTGTTGTTGTGTCGTCTTCATCATCATCATTCATCCCCATTACCATCGGAGGAAGACAACGGCAAACCATCACCATTAGGACCTTGCCTAATACTGCGGTGCGGGTCTCCCGCATCGTTCCCCTACGCTCTGTCGAGAAGCATAGGACTTCATTTCTATTTCCAGTGCAGGGTGCCCTCCGCCACGCACGGTACGCTGGCTAACGGAGTATGTATTAAGATGTAGATGTACACTGCTGGCCACCGTAAATGCAACACCCTAAAGGAAGCATCCGAATCAAGTGAAATTTACACCATGGGTTTGCAGCGATGAGATATGCAACTGATTAGAATTTCAGCGCAGACGCACATCACGCGCGCCTGTGGCGCCACCTCATAGCGCTATTTAAGGCTTGGCGATTTCGACGAGTGTACGTTCGGCACGTGTGTTTACCTTGTGGTTGTTTCGCAAGACGATCAGTTATGCCTCGTAGACAACAGCGAACATCGTTTGATCAAGTATCCGAGTTCGACAGAGGAAGGATTGTGGCTTACCGAGATTGTGGATTATCATACAGAGAAATCGCTAGTCGTGTTGGACGAAACCAAACAACTGTAATGCGGATATGTGACCGTTGGATGCAGGAGGGTACGACGGACCGACGTGGTCGATCGCATTCACCTCGGTGCACCACTGCACGTGCTGATAGGCAAATTGTGCGCATGGCAGTGACGGATCGCTCAGTGACATCCCGAACCATAGCACAGCACATTGCGTCTGTAACGCATCATCCAGTGTCTGCGCGTACCATTCGACGCCGTTTACAGCAGAGTGGTCTGTCCGCAAGACGTCCATTGCTTCGTCTACCATTGACGCAGAACCACAGACGTCTCCGTCGCCAATGGTGTGATGACAGACGGATGTGGACGGCAGAATGGAATGACGTTGTCTTTACTGACGAGGCACGCTTCTGTCTGCAGCACCACGATGGTCGGATTCGAGTGTGGAGACACCGTGGAGAGAGGATGCTGGACAGCTGCATTATGCACCGCCACACTGGTCTTGCACCGGGTATTATGGTATGGGGCGGTATTGGATATTACTCTCGCACGCCTCTAGTACGCATTGCCGGTACTTTAAATAGCCGGCGCTACATATCCGAGGTGCTGGAGCCAGTTGTCCTTCCTTACCTTCCGGGCTCGGCCACAGCCATATTTCAACAGGATAATGCGCGACCACACGTGGAACGCATTGTCCAAAGGTTCTTCGTCAATAACCAGATTGAATTGCTTCCCTGTCCGGCTTGCTCTCCGGATTTTTCGCCGATAGAAAACACGTAGTCCATGGTTGCTCAACGAGTGACCCAGATTACATCCCCAGCTGCCACACCAGATGATCTTTGGCAACGTGTGGAAGCTGCTTGGGCTGTTGTACCCCAGGAACACATCCAACGTCTCTTTGACTCAATGCCGAGACGTGTGGCAGCGGTGATCTCCAACAATGGCGGCTACTCTGGCTACTGATTCTGGCAGGAACCACATGTCACAGACGTCTGTAAATGTAATCATTTGATACTTGGTCAACATGTTATCTACAAAATAAATTTTCTTGAGCTACCTCTTGTCTTTCTTGGTGTTGCATTTACGGTGGCCAGCAGTGTAGTTTCGATGTACAATACGATGCCACCTCCTAACAAAATTTTAATATCTTTTTCTGTGACGGACTGGAAACATTGTGAGGAAATACTTAAAATGGCTCTGAGCACTATGGGACTTAACATCTATAGTCACCAGTCCCCTAGAACTTAGAACTACTTAAACCTAACTAACCTAAGGACATCACACAACACCCAGCCATCACGAGGCAGAGAAAATCCCTGACCCCGCCGGGAATCGAACCCGGGAACCCGGGCGTGGGAAGCGAGAACGCTACCGCACGACCACGAGATGCGGGCTGAAATACTTAAAATTAGGTTCAATTGGCTCTGAGCACTATGAGACTTAACTTCTAAGGTCATCAGTCCCCTAGAACTTAGAAATACTTAAACCTAACTAATCGAAGGACATCACACACATCCATGCCCGAGGCAGGATTCGAACGTGGGACCGTAGCGGTCGCGCGGTTCCAGACTGTAGCGGTCAGAACCGCTCGACCACCACGGCCGACTTTGAAATTTGGCCAGTCGATTCCGGCTCTAACCATTTAGCAGGATTAGTGAGAATCCAGTCTGTCTTCTTAGGCCAAAAAAACCTTCTTCCCCTACAAACTGAAAGTGGCCGAGCCGATCCCGAAGTGAAAGAGGGCTATCACACATGGTTGGTCCGAAAATGACATATTACTGAGTGTCAACCAGTATGTGGTAATCACAATATGACATGAAAACATTGACTTCTATGTGGAGGGACGAAATATACATATTTATATGTGGATGAACCTCCGTCCACGAGAAACTGCTGCTATATGTCTAAAAATAATCAAACTAGTTGCAGACCACGTTATCGTTGCCGGATTTTTACATTAAAATGCAACTACTCACGAAGGTCCAGTATGAGTTGTAATTATCGTATGTCAGCGAAACTTGGAAGATGGTAATGCGTTAATGGGAAACCGATTTACGGTGGAAAAGTAATTAGATCCATTTTTGATCACAAGGTGCAAATCTGGCGCTGCACACTGTTTGTATGACGTCCACACTGTTTGTCATCTGACAAGCCATAATGTAAGTGTACTGTATGGCTGTCGAGAAGAGAGACAGTGCGCCGTTAGTGAATCTGTTTTGTGTGAACGGCAGCAGTTACAGTGCTGCGTTGAGAGAGTATCGCCAACTGAAAGGTCTGAAGAGTGACTCGATGTTATTAAATGATCTAAGAAAGATGATAATGAAATTTGAAAACACGGGTGAGCTTGGTGTAGCACCCGGAAGGGGAAGGCGTCCTACCCGGTGGACGGTATTGACGAAATTGCTGTTGCTGTTGCTGTAATTGACCTTGCAGCCGGGCCCCGGTAGTTGAGTTACTCGGGGAAGGGGATGAAATAACGAAGACATCGGTCCCATCGGGTTAGGGTAGGATGGAGAAGGAAGTCGGTTGTGTCCTTTCAAAGGAATCATCATGGCATTTGCCTGAAGCGATTTAAGAAAATCACGGAAGACCTAAATCAGGATGGTCAGACAAGTGTTTGAACCGTCGTCCTCCCGAATGCGAGTCCAGTGTGCTAACCACTGCGCCACCTCGCTCGGTGTCCCCGGTAGTGCTAGTGCTCGCGAAGTGTCCCGGGAATTTTCCATCCCAAGGTCAACAGTACGGGAAGTTTTGCGATCCGTTTTACTCTGGTACCCATACAGGATCCACACGATGTAACAACTGAAACCTCAAGATCCGCAAAATGTTCTGAATTTGCTCGTTGGTTTCTGGCACAGACTGAAGTTAATGACATGTGGCCGGGAAATATTCTGTGGAGTGACGAGGCACAATTTACACCAAAGGATGCAGCGAATACACAGAATTGCGAAATTTTGGGTACTGGTCAACCGCGTGTTGTGCACGAAGAGCCACTGCACTCGCTGTGTGTGACTGTGTGGTGTGGCTTCACACCACCGTTATGCTCGGTCAGTTCTTCTCTGAAGAGAGTACACCCAGAGGGCCTGTCAGGTACACCGTACGTTATCGATACTTCCAGGAACAGCATCTGATTCCTGCTTTGGAAGAGCACATCTGTGTGGAAACTACTGTTTCCATGCTAGATGGGGCAACAGGTCATGTCGCTCACTCAGTGAAAGATCTACGTAACACAATCTTCCACGAATGTGTTATGTTCATAGGTTTTCCAGATGCATGACCTGCAAGATCACCTCTTCTGAATCCATGTGACTTTTGGCTTTAGGGATTCTAAGAGAACGCGTTTTCCAGGGTTACATTCGGCCTCTACCTGATTTGAAGACCGTATACAGAAACACTTCGCTCAGATTGTACTGGAACTGCTGCAAGCAACTGTTGATCACTTCATTTAACGGGTGCTGCATTTCGTCAACGTCTCCGGTGCTCATATTGAACTAATTGTGTAAGCGGCAGTTAGTAATAAAATCAACATCATGCCTTCTCACTTGTGTGACCTTTTCAGCCCTCGTCCCGTTCGTACCCCATTGCAAATGGAAAAATTCCTATTCGTCTTTCTTGGATTCACAGCGCCAGATTTGCTCCTGGTGGCCCAAATAGGAACTATTTTTTTCCGGCGTAAATCGGTTCTGCTTTAACGCATAAGCATATCTATCATGCTTCGCCGACATACGATATTTTGAGCCCTCACTGGAACTCTGTGAGTAGCTGCACTAATTATAACCACCCGCTACCCTCGTGTTTGTGCCTTGCACTAGAGTGTCAGCGGAGTATGAGGTTCATTTCTTTCTGGTATAGTGTCCTCGAGGAGTGGGAATGGCGTGGGAGGTGACACGAGCCGCCACGGTGTCGACAGACGAAGCGCGGGCAGTGAGAGTTGTATACACGCCGCCGCTGGCGCTGCTGCTGCCGCCGCTGGTGCTGCGGCCTGCCGTGGGCGACGCCTCGTGGATGGACGCTCTGCAGCGTCGCCGGCAGGACGCCAAATCAGCTCAACGATAACTGACACGCAGTCTGGCCATCCTGGCATATACCGTAGCATACGGCCGAAGAGTCCATTCTGAAAGTGTGAGGAGGAAACAACTCTGATGGAAAAACAAATTTGCATGAACTCGATGCGGCGCTGTAGGACGGACGGTAGGGTTTCAACATCCACTCGACGAAGAGGCCAGAATAAATGGAACACGTACTCGAACGGACAGAGATAGGGAAGGACATAGTCCACGTCATTAACGAAGGAACTTGAGGAATGTAAGGAAATCCCAGAAAATTTAAATTGGGATTTCCAGACGGGGATATGAACCCAGCTTCTCTGCAACGCGAGTCCACTGGCTTAACCACGTTACCACCTTTCTCACGAATGCCACTGGGTAATGAGCACAAGCCGTTGGTGTGCAATACTACTTTACAATGTCGTTGTTTAAGTAACATTTGTCGAATGATATTATGACTATGTAATGCATATTTATAATGTGCAATGCGACAGGAAAACCACTGATAAATCCTGTTTGCAGAACTAGTGACACGTAAAATACCTCGAGTTTGTAAGCACAAGAAAGCGTGTAAGAAGCGTATTGCTCATGCGCTACCTGCGATATGCAAGGTATAAGAAAATATCTGACCAGAGAGCTGTGTTGACTGTAGTAGGAACTGTGTAGCTGTAGCAGTAAGTTGTTGCTAGTCTGGAGTCTGCTCTGGTCTGGTCTGGTGTATCGTGTTGGCTGGCCCGGTCGCGGTGCAGCGATGTCGGAGCCTGAGTATTAATGTATAAGGTAAAAGGCAGCCTTGCGCATATGTAGTAATGTTATCTCAAGTCTCATGTAAATGTTTTAAAAATCTCGTAATAATAATCTTTGTCATAAAAAGTGACTTTTAACAACCATTCATTTCAATTTAAAGAATTTACTAATTTCTCCCATCCATGATCATCCCGATTATTGCAATAGAAAAATCAGTTGCTTCCTTTCATAAATGACAGATAGGTCGGCCAGCATTGCACAGAGCTGTGCCGCAAAAATTTATTGTAAGAGCAGATATATCCGGTGACTTCATTGAGGTAAGAATTTTTCTTTTTTTTATTCAGAATGATCTTTCAGGGCCACGACGTAGCACTGCTGACGTCCAAAATTTACCAGGTTAAATTCACAGTCAATTATTGAAAAGTCATAAGTGAGTGACAATTTAATTGAGAGGTTAGTTACATTGTATTATCACCAGGTTACTGAATTTATTTTTTTTGTTGGGACGTTACACTGAATGTGAGCGACATAATTATAATTTTTACTGTTGAGAAGTTTAGGAATTTTACTGTTTTGAGGTTACACTAAACGTGAATATTATTCATATTATTTATTTTATTTTGTGGGGAGGTTACAAGCGTCGCCTGTTTGAATACCCTCTAACCTGAAAAATACCTATGCGCTTTTTGTGTTCCGTGCTTCAACGATTGTACAACTCTAGCGAATAATCAGACAGGAAACATTACATAAGCTGTTTAACGTTACATTCTTTGATTTCATTGGTTACAAATTGCACGAAACAACTAGTTAAGGAATCTACCAGCACAGTTAAACATTACGTAACGTCAATCATCCGTTCATCTCACAGAAGCCTCATATCATTTACATTGATAACGACAATAATCCACGTAGCGTTTTAGACAATGAGGAAATTTCCGAATTCAGATCTCAAATTATTTGGATTCAGTCGATGCGTGCAACCGCAGCTTCGTGTCCTCAGTCTGAAGTTACACAATCAGCCCCACATTCCATGCCGCAAGATCCGCTGTCATGTGGAAGTTGGTAAACAAGAAAGAAAAACTGATAAACTCTGTTCAGACAAAAGTAACATGTTGGACAACTTAACACCATAAGAGAGGGTAAACTAACCTCTCTGTGCGTCTCCGATGTCAACTGTTCCGTAAAGAGCCTCTTCCCCATAGAAGAAACCGTTTTAAAGTACAAATAAGTAACCAAAAGATTCCAAATATAGTTATCACTGAGCATCTGTTGAAAAATACAGACACATACATTTTTTAACAATACCAACAATACATAAGAAGGAATGTTACTATGAACATATACCACACGGTAAGCCGCAATTGAAGTATTTGAAGTAGCGGGCCCTTCTATGAGGATGCAGGTGGGAGGTGATTCTCTAACAGAATAGCTCATGGAATGAAGGCCAAATTTGTAAACATGCCAACACACGTTTAGCATCCAGAGACGAGCAAATTTTGTCTCTTTAAAAGAAATTCTTTTTTAAATAAGACCAACTGTGCATCCAGTTAAGCAATTCGTCTAGTATTTGCTTTTTATAAATACAGAAAGACAGTATGGGAGACCAACAGTACACGCCAAATGTGTTTACCATAGGTGCTACAATCGTGCACGGCCCACTTTGTAATACCGAGCAAAGCGGTGGAGTGGTAAGGTCCGGCCATCCGGATTTGTGTTTCCGTGGCTTCTTTTCTGAACCACTACAAACAAGTGCCAGGATAATTTCTCTCCCTCCATCCTCACCAATACGAGCTTGCGCCCTGTCTCTTATGACCCTCTTCGATAGCACATTAAACCATAATCTTCTTTCGTTTATTATCTGATATTCACTTATCGTTCGGAACAATATTTACCAACCGACAAGTTTCGTATACAGCAATTCAAACAACGTCATGTCCAAGAAAGAGCGAAGTACCTTTCTCAAGGTACCATAGGCAATTTTACATGAGTAGTCCCAAGTTAAAGTGTCTTAATTACTCACAAGCTCACATTGAAAGGATAACGGATGCTTCTCATCTACAGCTATGTACAAACTTTCGTAATGTGTTTGAATTACAACCTCTGGTGCTCCCTGCACCATATGACAGTAAAGGCGGTGTGTTTCAGAAATCGTTGTGATGAAGCACAAATGCCTTAGAACAGATGCTAACGAGAAAAAGTGGCCTCGAGCTACGTAAAACGCTCAAGACGTCGGAAAATTTCATAGGTTACAAGACAAATGCAATCACCAAGGTCTTCCTCAGAGTACATAACAAGGTTCACTAGAGGTATTTTGCAGGAAGCTAACTAAAATACTCAAAAAATCAGATTTCGTTAAAATTTAATACGCAAAAGAGAAAAAACCTTGCATTCTATGTACCGGCAGACCTATAGTGAGCAATATACTGACATTAAATCCGTTCCTTTAGCGCCTCCTGAACCGATTAGCTTTAGAAAGTGACACGGAAATATCTTTAAAAAAATAAGATTTCATTCGTTGCGGAATTTCGTTATAATTTAATTAATTATGTCACGTTTCCTAATATGATACAGAAAGCCTTGGGTGTTCAGGAAGAGGTTTTCAACGCTACATGGGCGGAAGAAACCTTCCTGGAAGATTGGACGATGGTGCCAGCTCTAAAAGCAATCTTAGAGCAGGGCCAACTGATATCATGTGAGAGACCAACAATATTTGTGACCTGAGTGATTAGAGCCTTGGAGCGTCTGATAAAAGGCCGTTTCCGTAGTGGTTCGAACACTACCAACAATTATCGCAAACGAATTTCGTTTTCCGTAATTCCAGGTGTACCAAAAATAATCTAACTACACTGAGCACCAGACACTAAAAGCGCATTCTTCACCAGTGGACATATAAGTTCTTTGTTCTTAGATATATAAGGGGCTTATGATGGTGTTACCATATCAGTTTAAATCAAAGCAATGAAAGATCTGAACATTCTTTATCCATTGTTCCGATGCATAAATGCATTTCTCTGTTCATTCATAGCAGAATAACGAAAAATAGTGACCTCGTGACATTATAAAAGCGCAAGGAGCGATACATAATTTAATGTTATGTAATTTGTTTTTCTGATTTGGAAAACAAAACTGCATTAGAGAGCTACAAAGTCAGACCACATGCAATTTATTGGTATCAGCTGGTAGTGTTGGGATTATTTATTTACTGGAGATTACGGGATGTATGCTCTCACATATTTTTTTCAAACCATGCGAGGGCTTATCTGGAAGGAATGCGCCATTAATAAAAGAGTGAGTTTAGGCAGTAAATATATTTACGAAGACAGTAACTTGTTCTCGAAAGAACAGTTACTGATGATGAGCGTGCAGCTTCTCCCTGGAATAAATGATGACTAACTGACAACCTCAGCTGCCGACAGGTGTTGTTGTTATACCTCGATGTGCACAGTTGAAAATGTGTGCCCCAACCAGGACTCGAACCCGGGATCTCCTGCTTACATGGCAGACGCTCTATCCATCTGAGCCACCGAGGTCTTTCGAGAACAAGTTACCGTCTCCGTATATATAGTAAAAGGCTACCCAGCCATTGACCTTCGTCTGTGCGAATGTGCACAGGTTGCCCAAACTCTTACGGGAATCGCCAAAGCGTGCGTGAGTAGTGAGTGGGTGGGCAAATGTCTATAAGGTACAATACATATGTAGAATTGTGGACAGTTGGGAATGTGAGTCTCACGGGAAGCGTGCAAGGGATAAGTCCCTGCAGTCGCGCTATTCATCTGTGTCCTCCGTGGCTCAGATGGTTAGAGCGTTTGCCATGTAAGCAAGAGATCCCGGGTTCGAGTCCCGGTCGGGGCACACATTTTCAGCTGTCCACATCGAGGTATAACAACAACACCTGTCGGCAGCTGAGGTTGTCAGTCATCAGCAAATATATTGATTGCCAGGGAAGCTGTATTTTATGAAATCTGAACGTTAGGAGAGTATTTGTATCTATATATCTTAAAATTTTTATACAGATATTAAGAAATTCAGGATAGGTCTGGAAATGATCCTTTATATGCTAGGAGTACTTGTCACTTTCATGGATGACAAGGAAGGGACATAGTTTCTCACTTGCTAAGGATAAACGTTCACACTGATACGCTATAAAATGAAGCTGTGGATCAACTCTTCAAAGTAAAAAGCAGGGAGGGCTCTTTCAAATCTGTACGGATTCCATATATGGACTTTATTGGACAAAATACGATGATTTATGCATCAGGGGCAACAACTGAAATGTAAGGTAACTCAAAAATACAAAAATAAGCGTTTTGGTGGTATATAGCTGATGATTACTTCAGAGCTTTGGTGTCAGAGGAATAGGACGAGAGAATGTCAAGCCATGTTCATAATACAGACTGGGTTTGGAAATGGATGCTATCTGGAGCTTATGTACAGAATTAAAGTCCAGAACTCGGGGAGGTGTGACCAAAATGATAGTGGCGACAATAATTTGGATCATGTAATGCCATCAGGTGTCAAGTATAATCATGCACGCACCGTACTGTAACACTGCTTGATTTTACAGAGGTCTGAATTTTGATGTATAGATTATGCAAATGAAATAGATAAATTTATCAGACAGTACAATACTGTGGCTCAACAGCTACATCAAAACTGATGTCAGCCAGTCGTCTGTGGGTAAGACTAGTCATCACTGAGATGTGCTCTCTGGACCCCTCAGGACTCCGTCGTTGGTCCACTGTTTCCTCGTTGTTTATAATTGGCATTTCATCTTTGCCTCGTTTTGGTAACTACCGCTTACATGCTGACGACAGTAAGTTTTATTGAAGCACCAGTCCTAAGGACACTGCTGCTGCTGCATCAGGAATGAATGACGACCTTTGTCCAGTATCACTATGGACCAAACCCGGGATCTTAAGCTAATTCAAACTGAAACATAAGAACTTCTGATCATCCTCATATCATGCCGAAAGTTCGTCAGCTTCGTAGGGGAACAAGTATCTGTCTTATTAACGAAGCGAGTGGGAACTGGAGGTGCAACTGGAATTATATCACGTGCGTTTAAAGACGCACTACGTCCAAAAGGAACTAAGTCTGTGAGATAGCACGGAGGCACGGCACTACGCCATCAAGAGTTCGGTGCTGCTGCTTTCTAAACAGTTCACGCAAAAAAATACGACAGACGATGCGGGTGTTACCAGTGGAAGACAGTTTAGAGTTACATTGTGTATCTACCAACTAGCAAGAGGAAGTTTGATTAAAGAAGCGAGCTTTTCGACGCTTTTTAAAGTGAAATATTCCATACTGATTACTTGCAAACTGATGTTTTTGATTTTACATGGCTATATACCCTCTGCACTTTTGAACTCTTAATCGATAAATTGTTTTTCTCATATTTCGAGGAGACCAAGTTTTAGATTAATTGAATATTATCCACGGTGTATTGATCATAAGTCTACCAAAGTGATCGATTACTAATGGACTAATCTACATCTATACTCCGAAAGTCATTCTATAGAGTGTGGTGGAGGGTACTGTGTGTGTACCACTGAAACTTCCCTCCTTTTCTGCTCCAGTCGCGAAAGATCCTTGAGAATAGCAATTGTTGGTAAGCCCCCGGAACAGCTCGAATCTCTCTAATTTTAGCCCCATGGTCTTTTCGCGAGATACAGGTAGTACGAAGCGATATATTGGCGGAATCTTCTACGTACATAAGCTACCAGAATTATGAAAGATACCACACTGAGATACAAAACTTCTCTCTCGTAGCGTCTGCACTGGAATTGGCCGAGCATATCCATGACCATTTCGTGCTTACAACATGAAACTGTAATTAAAAGGGCAGCTCTTCTTTGGATCTTCTCTATGTCCTCTATCATTAATTTTATGTGTTCGTTCCACTTTAAATCACTCCGTACGCGTACTCCTAGAACAATTCATGGATGTGGCTTCTTAGTGTGAATGGTCTGTCATCTTGTAACCATAGAATACTGTGTCTTTCTGGCTATATATGCGCAGTACCTTACACTTGTTTTACTGAAAGTCAACTGTCAGTCAGTGCACCAAGCGTCGACCCTGTGCAGATTTCCCTGCATTTCGCTACTATTTTATATCCTTGTGAGTTATCTGCATCTAACTAATCAGTGTTGTTGGAGTCGTGACTATGCAACACGGCATTGAGGATCAAAGCAAAGCTGGTTTCATCTACCAAAACTTTTTCATTAATTACGAAGCGTAGGATGGTTGATCTGGCACCACCAAAATTGTCTCCATCTCTGACCGTTGTGTCATTTTGCCGGCTGGAAGAAACAGATGCGTGTCTCATCAACTAGACCACGTGAATCAGGGGAGTGTAAGCATTTGCTTTCGCGATTCCACACCAAGGCACGTAAAAACATTACACTGAGCACTGAAACTGTCAATTGTACATACTCGTTTGTAGCCCACATCTACATCATCGGAAATGGATTGACAGAGTATCATGAATTTAATTTTAAGCACAATTAGAATGGTTTCGCTGTTCAGTATCCATACTGAAACACTTAAATGTGAACCCCAGGTTTCCGAGAAAACTTTTAGCACTACCGGAGGCTCTTATTAAAGTTTCAGTACCTCTCGCAATTTTTAATCTAAGTTTAATTATAATATGCTGTGACTTGTACACTGATGAGCCAAAACATTATGACCACCTGCATAATAGCAAGCTTGTCCGCCTTTGGAACGAAATACATCACTGATTTTGCGTATCAGGAATCCAATAGTTTGTTAGTAGGTTTGTGGAGGTATGTGGCATTACATGTCTGCACACAGGTCATGTAATTCGCGTAAGTAACGGCCAGCTAATTTCCGCTGATGGCGCCCGATAATGACCCAGATGGGTTCCATAGGATTTACAGCAGACAAATTTGGTCCCCGAGACATCAACGTGAGTTCATAACAATGCTCCTCAAACCAATTTACCCACGGTTCTGGCTCCGAGACACGGACGGCTATACTGCTGAAAAATGACACCGCCCTCGGGAAGACATCACGCATGTAGGGATGCAGGTGGTTCGCAGCTGTCAGCGTGTCTTCGATTACTACCAATGGTCCCCTGAAGGTGCAGGAAAATGTCTACCATAGCATAATACTGCTTCCACCAGCCTGTGTCGGTAGCGCGCTGCACGATTCGAGCCGCCGTTAACCTCGATGACGGCGTTTGTGCACACGACCGTCGACCTTGTGTAGCAAAAATGGATTCACTCGAAGAGTCAACTCGTTTCCATTGGTCAACGGTCGAATCCCGATGGTTTTTAATGGTTCAAATGGCTCTAACCACTATGGGACTTAACATTTGAGGTCATCAATCCCCTAGACTAAGAACTACTTAAACCTAACTAACCTAAGAACATCACACACATCCATGCCCGAGGCAGGATTCGAACCTGCGAACGTAGCAGCAGCGCGGTTCCGCAATGAAGCGCCTAGAAAAGCTCGGCCTTAGCGGCCGTCCAATCTCGATGGTCCCTTGCCCGCTGCAATCGTAATTGGCGATGTTATTGAATCGACGTGTGAATGCGTAGGGCTGCGAAGCTCCATGCTCAGCAGTGTACTATGGACGGTGTGCTCCGAGACAGTTGTGCGTACACCAGCATTGTGGTCGTTCAGCAGAGATGCCACAGATTACCATCTATTCTAGTTTACCGAACAGACAAGCTTCCGAACCCCACGTTCTGTGAAGAGTCGTGGACATCGAACCATTTAACGCCTAGTGATAGTTCCACTGTCCTTCTACCTCTTTCCGTGTATGCTCACTAGATTATCAAGTGAACGCTCGACCAGCTTCGCCTTTTTCACAGGTTCTGAGTAATAATAATCTGCCTTTTATCAAAGTCGCTTTACTCGGTGGATTTCCCCATTTGCTGCCCATATCTTCGCTAGTGATCCCCCGTCCATGTCTGCTCGGATTACATACCTTTGTTACCGCGTCACTTACCCGAAGTGCTATCAGGCGGCATCCTATGTCATGTTGATCAGTGGTCATAATGTTTTAGCTAATTAGTGTATATTGCTCACTTTCAGAAGAAGATTGAAAGAGAATTACATCTTAAGGTTCCATGGATGTGGAGGTTGTTATGACGGACACGGGCTCGGACTGGACAAGTTGGAGAAACCAGTCGTTCGTGGCTTTGTTGACGGACCATGCCAGTATTATCCTGAATTGATTTAGGGAAATTAGTTAACACAAAATCATGGTTCGGTGGACGGAAATTCGAAACCCGCAACTCCCAGAAGTGAGAGCATTACTTTTACGAATACGTTATCTCCCTTGGCGCATGTATCAGCACAACAAGCGGTGGTGAGGAGAAAATGACCTGTCGAACTACTAGTGTGCAAAAGTATATTCCATTCTGAAGAAGATTATATTTCAGTCTATGAGATTTACATCGTCCCGCCCACTCACAGTTTAGTTCTGTAAACGATGTATACGAAAATTGACCATCGGTACCTGTTCTTCTGAGCATTAATCTTTAATTTTACCAGAATGAGTATTGGGATATAGTATGTAGACAAGAATAATGCAGTAGCGCTCGAGTCGGAGGTAAGATGGTTGGAATCATGATGGTGGAAAATTTTCACTGCTATTTTCAGGCCGGCAAGGAGAGTGCTGTAAAGTTTCTGATCACCAGTCTTTTCGCCCATGTCCTAGATTAAATTCCAAACCTCTCCTCACTGTCTCATGAAGCGAGGGCATGTAACAGTTTTGATGCTGATCCAGCCGTCGAATGGGAACGATAAGCTCGGCGACCCCTTGGTGCTGTTCGAAAGGGGTAGACTATGTGCCGGCACCGGTTTTCACCCTCTCGCTTCACTTCATCCAGAACAATACAAACCAACACTATGCTGTACACGTACTCATCACAGTCATCCATAAGACACTTGTATACATTTGACACATAATAAAAGGTCGGAGGAAGACAATGACTAACCACCATTATTAGCACCTTGACTTGAGAGGCGATGCAGGATTCCTACATGTGCTCCCCTACACTCGTTTGCTGAGTATGAGACTACTTTCACTTTGACTTAGAAGTCTTCATAACTACATATTCTTGGACGTTTCAATGCGTTATAACCTTGGGCGAAGTATATCAGCTGCTCGGGCTACTATTGTGAGACGCAGATTGGAAAAAAAAACACTTTCATCATCTGCCATCCAAGTACGGGGTGATTGGGAGTCTTTAGTGCTAGCCGCGTTACTTTTCTGTGAAAATGACGGAAGTTGTTGAGCATCGTGAACCTATATGTACCATTTTATGCCTACATCGGGAACGCGCGTTTTAGGAAGTGATAGGAATGGTAAAACAGGCATTCGAGTAAGGTGAGTGGAATTTCAGATGTATTACAGAGTGGTGTGTACACTCCAACGTCACCCTCTAGTCAGTCGAGAGGGGTCATCAATCTGGAAAGCCGGAAAAGTGAACAGAGTACTGGTAGTAATTATCCGAGAACTCGTTATTCCATGGCTAATTGTCACTGAAATTTGGCAAAAGCCTTATATATAAAATAGTTTTTATTGAATGTGTTCCAAAGCTTTGGTAAATCGTAGAAATAACATACTGTATAACGGGAAGTTACTGTATAATTTATTTTTAATTGTACGGCCTGTTTCAGTAAGAGACCATTGCTCTGTACAAGTTCCAGTTAATAGCAGGCGTTACGTAAATATTATAAAAATAAATTTCGAAATATATGTTTATACTTATTATTTTGCTATGGAAAGGTGACGTACATATTTATAAACAATAGTTTTTGTTATGCAAAAGGAGATGCGTCACCTTTCCATAGCAAGAAATATTATTTATAAACTTACAGTTTGAAATTATTTTCATGATATGTACATACGTAACATCTGCTGTTATCAAGAATTAGTGCTGGAAAATCGTCTCTGACCGAAACTGGTCGTACACCTAAGAGATAAATTGTACAGCACTTTCATGCCATTTTTATAGTTATAGATAAAACGCATGTGTGTAAATTTGTTCTGAACTTCAGGAATGTTAAACTGAATGACGTCGATATACAGCTGATCGTATACTTGAAACACGAAGCAATTAAATTCCGTTGATAAGGTCGTTACACAACATGAAAATGAGTATGAGACAGTAATCTCCAAATAAAATCGCGATCCCGCTGAATCCAAACATTCTGAATAATTCATGGTGACCGAAGAAAGCTTAGAAAAACTGGAATGATGTGAGGGTCACAGTAATTATTTTACTTGACTCTCAGGGTGTGGAGCTATCCATTACGACTGCACGCCACGAGGCTTCACCGTGAATGAAACTCTTTAAGTCATCCGAACAAGAAGCCTGACTCAGCTGTCGCAGAATGGGAAGCGATTGTTCTCAATAACTTATCCCGAGATTTAGAAACGCACCATAATTCGCGTCGATACTCAGACTTAGGAGCAATCGACATCTAGCCTCTCATCAGACCAGAGGCAGGCTAATACTGTATGTGGTGGTAGTTAAAAAATACAGTGCACTAGATCATCATCATCCTAAAAAAAACCTCCAGTTATTCAGACATAATATGGATCTGAAACACATGAAAAATATTGAAGAGCTGCTGCACCAAACTATTTTCGGCAAATTCTCATGAGTTACACTACAGTTTGCTGGATATATCTTAATTTTATTTGAGATAAAATTGTTTGGAAATATACTGACAAAAACGTGAATCGCCCAGAAGAGGAGAAAAAAATAAAATGAAACTTCAAGGGTTGGCAGAATATCTGATGTTATTGCAATGAATAGAAAATCGAGTCACATTTACAAAGAATTTGGCAGCATGAGCCTACTTATCAGTATGACTTGGGGCCCCGTCTGGCCTAGAGACGTGCACTGAATTAGTTGGGAAGAGTCTTATAAAGCTACTATATCCTCTCCAGAGGCAAAGAAAATTGTTGTCACTGTTCCTTGATATCCTGCAGATTGGCACTGGGACGCAGTTGACATCCGAGTTGGTCCAACCCGTGTCCTATCGGGGACAGACCTAAAGATCTTGCTGGCTACATGGTTGCCTCAAATCAAGCAGATAATTCATAGAAACACGTACCATGTTTAGATGAGTATTGACCTCTTGAGAAATGGCACAACATTATTGTCGGATGAGAGGTAACACAAGAGAACGCAGAGCGTCCGTCAGAGTTCCCTCAGTCACTACCAGTCTTGAACTGAAGTCATAGCCTATGGTTCCCAGCAGTAACACCCCTGTGCATCTCCAAAACAGTAGGAGAATGGGACCTATCTCCAGGTCGCCGCCATACTCGTCAACAGTGTTGGTCATCCGGGTCAGTTCATCCTAGAACGCAATGCGACACTATTTACCAGTAGTCCATGCTTCTCAATCATGGCTACAAGCGCAACTGTTTATGTTGTGGTGATAACGGCAGTCTACTTATTGGACGGTAATTCCTTAGTCTGCCTGCTTCTAGTCTCCGAACAGTGGTGCGAGATGTCAACGGAATATTGCAGAGTGTCTATTACTTGTACTCGGATGGCAGGAACAGATGTGAAGGCGTTACAATGTGTCTGGTACACAATATGGCGATCCTCCTTTCTGGTGGTCGGACATGTTCGACCGGAATTTTGACGACGAGCTCGCCTGTCTACAAGCTTCCATGCAGTACAACATCGGGCCACTGTCACGTCCGAATGGCTCATCAATGTCACCAAATGAAGACCCACAATGAGTCCCCTTTCCTATTTCTGTCAGGTAGGGATAACACTGTCGCACTCGAGTACGTGACATTCCATGTCTTTCATAGCGATCACTCAACATCTGATACTTCTCACGTCCCTTACATGCGCTGCCAGCAATGGTAACAACACTAAAAACGACCAACGGCAATGCACTCTAGTGATAGTTTTACCTGTCACTTAGAATTGCAACTCCAATCTTTTACATACCCGTAGGTACTTCGTATGTGTACAAAGCTACATCGCAGTTCGGCCTTGCCTTCTGGGTACTTCACATTTTTTGTCAGGTGGTATAGTTTTTGAAAGTTAATGACTTGTACCGTTAACTCACGTACAAATATAATGTACAGGAGTGGTTTTCTAAAACTCTCTTAACCATACCTGAGGTTTCGTTTGTTATTAGTGGTGATTCAAAGTGTTTTGAATGCTGGGTTGCTACAAATAAGGATGTGGAGATTCGAGCTACAGTACCAGCGTGACAGAAAGTCTGATGGAATCGCTAGCTGATATCGAGGTCTCCGAGTCTGCGCGGAACAAGAGTTTGTGATCCGAAGCCCCACGCCAGCTGACTCAGGGGCACGAGATCCCTAATATTTCATACGAGTGCTACGTGCGTGCACGATACGGACCGGCGGGCAATTGAGCGCCGCTTGAGCCCTGCTAAATAATTACGGGCGGCTAATTGTCGAGTGCTGAGCGAGCCGCAAACACGTCCCCGCTGGTAATTAATGAAAGGGCGCGCGGTCTCAGGAAGCGGACGCCGCTCTCATTGTGCGCAAATCATCTGCAAATATTGGTGCAGCGGCCGCGGCCCGCCGCACCGTCTCTCGGGAGCCGGCAGCCGTTGCTGGCGCCTCCGACCCACCTGCCCAGCTGTCCAGCGAAGACACGGGGACAGCTGGACAGCACACTCCGCCGTAATCATTCTCTATAATGCCTTGTCCTCCGTAAATCTTCAAATAGACGTTGCTTCTCCTACGCTGCTGCTTATCAATATAGCAGAACAAAAAATATAGTAATCATGTCACATCAAAAAAGAATTAATTGTACACATCACTTTTCAGTACAGACAATGAGACTTGAGGACAATGATTTGAGAATCTAGCGCATCTATTCTGAACAAAACACCGGTACCACGGTTTGTTTCATTCTTCTGCCTTTTATGAAGTACATGGTCCGGTGACATTAATGTGAACACCGTCATTGGTCGACGTTGACGTGCAATAATCATTCACGGACGGCTGGTGGCAGCACTAGCAGCAGAGGGGTATATAAAGCTTATCGGGGAACGCTGGAAACAGTGTAAATGTTGTCGTAATGCGGAAACGGAGCGATTTATCTAACGTTCAAAAGGGCGTCACCATTGGCTTTCGGGCCAAGGGCGGAAGAATTTCCGAAACAGCTAAGTTTGTTAATTGTCCTTGTGTCACGGTGGTTAAAGAACTACGTGCATGACTAAATGACGCTATGCAAAACCATCGCCGAGGAAACTGCGTTGCACTACGGGCCGTAGATGAAAGGGGCCAACGACTACTACAGAAATGTGTATGGGCGAGCCGACGTGCAAATGGTTCAAATGGCTCTGAGCACTATGCGACTTAACATCTGAGGTCATCAGTCTCGCCGGCCGCGGTGGTCTAGCGGTTCTAGGCGCTCAGTCCGGAACCGCGCGACTGCTACGGTCGCAGGTTCGAATCCTGCCTCGGGCATGGATGTGTGTGATGTCCTTAGGTTAGTTAGGTTTAAGTAGTTCTAAGTTCTAGGGGACTGATGACCACAGATGTTAAGTCCCATAGTGCTCAGAGCCATTTGAACCAGTCCCCTAGAACTTAGAACTACGTAAACCTAACTAATCTATGGACATCACACACAACCATGCCCGAGGCAGGATTCGAACCTGCGACCGTAGCGGTCGCGCGCTTCCAGACTGAAGCGCCTAGAACAGCTCGGCCACACCGGCCGGTGCAGACGTGCAACTGCTGAGCAACGGACCGTCCAGATGAACCAGGGGCTACCAACAGTGTCTTCTCAGCGAACGTTGCTGCGTATGGGCATCCACTGCAAGCACCTGGTTCATGTACCCATGCTGTCTGCTGTTCATCAGCGACGAAGGCTGGAATTTGCACGTCAGTAGCGCAACTGGAGTCCCAATGAGTGGCAACAGGTGGCCGTTTAAGATGAGTGAATTTCCGCGAATTTCAAAAGATGAATCACGCTTTATGCTCCGTGGGACAGATGGCCGTTGGTTTGTACGGCTTGAAACGTCTGAAAGCAAACACACTGCAACAATCGTCGGAAGGGAACAAAGTCGGAGGAGGAAGCGTTACGGTATGGGGCATGTTTTCGTAGCATTCTGTGGGTGATATCGTCATTCTGGTCAGCACACTGGATCCACAAAAGTATGCATCTATCCTTGGGGACCATGCCCATTCCTAAATGCGGTTTATTTTTCCTTGCTCGATAGCATCGAGCAGCAAAACAATGCAACGTGTCGCACAGCTCACAGTGTACATGCGTGGTTCGAAGAGCACCATGATCCCCCGGCCATCAGACTCCCCGGATTTATACACAGTCGAGAATCTGTGAGACCACTTCGAGCAGATCGTACGTGCCACGGATCCTCAGCCGAGAATTCTAGCGCAGCTCATCACGGCACTGGAGTGGGGATGGCTCCACGCACATGTCGGTACCTTCCAGAACCGCAGTTACTCTTTTCCTGCACGTCTCGCAGCGGTCCACGCTGCAAAAGGTGGTGATTCAGGCTTTTGACAGGGAGTCACATTAATGCGACTGGGCAGTGCAGGAGTTACGTAAATTCATCGTATGACTGATCGTGAGTAGTGCTTGTGCAGCATAATGCTGTGTGCGTATGATTGTAGATGAGTAAGAAATGATAAGGAGACAGAAGGTGAGACACTGAGACATCAATTAGCCTATTCCTTTCCAAGAGTTCGAAGCGAATCTCCAGTCTAGCGGTGTGTTACGGACACTCGTTCGCAGAACTCTAGGTTTCTCTGAACCGGAGTTACTGTCAGCAGACTTAGTAGTTTCCGCTCTGAATTTGTCAAGAACGGGTATTCGAAGGATCAAATTCGCCATGGTTTTCGACCACCACTCACTGAAGTTCAGGAGCAGCCAGGAGATGAGCAGTACTCCTCTAGGATGGTTTTCCTGCCCTATGCTGGCGAGGTGTCCTTAAAGATTAGCAGACTCTGCAATATGCAACGAATAAAATATGTCTTCGTTCTCTGGCGCGAAAGAAATTCATGCTGGGCTCTGAAAAGACGAATTAGGTCTTATTGGACCAGAAATATACAAGACCCTGTGTCACTGTGTGAAATTGTACATTCACCAAACGTAGAAAAAAATATGGTAGATTAGGGTTTTACGTTCAGTCGACATCGAGGTCATGAGAGACGGAGCAAAATCTCGGAAAGTTTGAAAGTTGGGGAAGGGAATCCGTCGCCTCCTTTCCAAGGATTCATCCCAGCATTTGCCAGGAGCGATCTAGAGAAACCATAGTGAACCTAAATTTGGATGGCCGGACGCTGATTTGAACCGCCGTCCTCCCTTATGCGAGTACAGTGTGCTAACCGCTGCGCCATCTCGCTCAGTTACAGGGCGTGTTTTGAACAGTAATTCAACCAGTAAAATCTCTGTTGCTGACCAGTTCCTTGTTACGGGACATGGAAATAACGAAGGGGAGCGCAAGATCCTTTCGTCTGCCTCCACATACCAGTATTCCATAATTGAAAAAGCGGACAAATTGCGTGTAACAAACGACTTAATCAACAGAGACATTGGATTTCATCTCAGTAAATAGCGGGAACCTGTATTTGTAACACAAAGGCATCGTCGGCCGTAGACAAGCGAATTTAACGAGGTTATACTGAATGGCTCTGAGCACTATGGGACTTAACATCTATGGTCATCAGTCCCCTAGAACTTAGAACTACTTAAACCTAACTAACCTAAGGACATCACACAACACCCAGCCATCACGAGGCAGAGAAAATCCCTGACCCCGCCGGGAATCGAACCCGGGAACCTGGGCGTGGGAAGCGAGAACGCTACCGCACGACCACGAGATGCGGGTGAGGTTATACTGATGGGAATCGGAGCCAGAACATATAGATCGGATACGAAAACATTACCCGCCGGCTTATGGTCACGTCCGCGACTTGTGATCAGGCCCAGCGAATGCGGAGTCCACGACTGGTTTGTCCTACGGGGATCTATGGATATCAGCATCCTTTACGATAACGTTATAGCCCCACTCTCCGGCGCCTTCACTTCTCTTATGGATAATCGTATAAACTGGCTAGCCACTACAGATCTCCTCATTCGCTCCTGAACATGGTCAGGAGATGCTCCGTAGAAATACTGTGCACTTTCCACGAGACTACGCAAAACAACGCCGCATAATCTATCAAGTTGTTATTATTTCCAAATAGCCTTAGAAAGCACGATAGGCTGTTCTACCTGTCATGCAGGATCATACAACCACGCCATCTACAATAAAAGGCTTCTTTGCAGCAAAAGAAATATCCACACGGATACTGCAATGGCGTCTGGAGTACTATCGTCAGCATGGCTACCATTGTTGCACCTCTCTTCACACGGCAGCAGAGAAAAGCTGGCCGACAACGTTGCGTCCAATGGCAACACTGGGCGCTCGAGTGGTACCACGCCGTTTTTTTTTTTTTTTTTTTTTTTTTTTTTCCCAGACGAACTCCGGTTCTGTTAACAGGATCATGTTCGGCGTCTCCGTGAGTGGTGACTTCGAAGGGAACTAATGTTGCCAGATTGTGTTTGTCATCGTCATACGACCCAGTACCTGGCATAATATGGCATGAGGCGCCATTGGGTACACCTCCTAATTGCTCCTGGTTCCCATAGCCGGTAGTCTGGACTGAGTGCGTTACTTTTCTGACATGATAAAACCAATAGCTGTGCCATATTTTCGAAGTCTACGTTTCATTATCTTTCAACACGATAACGCATGACCCTATTTCGACCGTACTGTCCTGACCTACCTCGACAAAACAAAAGCTATTTCACAGTTGACCTGGCGAGTATGTTCTCCACATCTCTCACCCACTGAAACCATGTGGCCATAGATTTCTGGGATACTTACATGCTTCACTCTCCATCCATCATCCATTACGTTTTATGAACTCTGACATAGACTTAAAGTAGCATGGTATGTCTCACCTGTACATGTCATCCTTGCTCAGATCATGTTGATGCCCAATCATCGTAGAACAGTTCTTGCTGCCATGGGTGATAGCTCTATGTACTAAATTTTACATCCTGTTATGCCCATATCACCTACAACTGTAATCACGTATTCTTCTTACTACAATGTGTATGCATATTAATCAAAAATTGGTTCTTTGCTACCACTTCTGGTATTATGATTTTAATATCCAGCATTGTATATAATATATACCGCGGAGCGACAACGTGTAACGCGATTCGTCGAAAGTGGCGACTTGTTTTCAGTCAGCGCGCCAGACTGGTATTCGCGTTTTGACTGAAATGGGAGCTACCAGACTGGAGAAATAGGGCTATGGAGAGTCACAATCCGGCGGAAATTAGGTGTCGAGACTTTTAACAAGAGACGGTCCTGTGACGTCTTCAGTACGTAGCTAAATTCCATTTTTGCATAGTAACAACTTCTCTAGAAGTTAATTCCTCTCTTTTTAACACCTTTTTATTAGATCACTTTCATGTCTCTCTGTTTGTCTGTTCGGTACAAATTTTGCAGTTGATTTTAGGCTAACTTCGTGATGAGCTAGAGATTGAAGTTTTTAACATAGATTATAACTGGCTGACAACGTAATGTTAACTTGCTCTCTTGTCTGGTGTCTGACGGGGGTGAACTTTGTGTGTCACTGCCATTTCTCACTTTTCCTGTTCCACTCGCGAGCGGTTCGTGGGAAACGCGACTGTTGGCGAGCCTCCGTGTGAGCTCACACCTTACTAATTTTTATCTTTAAGTTTTTTCACAAGCTGTACGTGGGAGCGAACACTATATTGGTTGACCTGGATGAAGAGAAACTGAAATAAAACTGAAATTGACCACATGTCCATCTTGTGACCACATCAGAATGTTTTAAATCGATTCAAAAAGTTCACATACACAGGGCAAAAAAATCAGGAAATAATTATTTAAATAAAGATCAGTTTTTAATATATCATGTTTTTATATCTGACTAAAAATATAAAATAGTTTCTCCAAGACCCATACAGATTCTTAACCCCGTATGAGTAGTTCTGAAAATTTGTCGTTGTGATTTCTTAATTGCTATGAAAATACATGAATGATATAAAAACGTGGGGCACATACAATAGATGAATTATTTGATTAATTAGATGAATAGGTGAACTATTCACACGACAGATATCTATTCCATGCGGCCTACGTTTTTCTTTTTAAATTTTCACAGTATTTTCATAGCTATTAAAGCTTCACAATTACAGATTTTCAGGACTATCTCTATGGGGAAAAAAGATATTATTTTATACTTTTTGTCTGATTAAAAAACATGATATTACGAGGGCGTGCGGGGAAATGGTACCTCCGAATTGTTTACGTGAAAACTCTTACCGCTTTTTAAATGAAACAAACATTGTAAACATCCTACATTTTATTCTTCATATCAGCATATTTATTTCTCAACATAGTCACACTTACGACGAAACATTTCTCCCACCGAGAGATTAGTTTGTTGATACCGTCACTGTAGAGCGTTTGACATTGTTGACGGATCCACAACCTCACCTCTGCTAGCACCGCTTAATCGCTACCAAAGTGAAGTTCTCGTTGATGTTCTTTAAGTTTTGGAAACAGATGAAAATCGGATGGAGCCAAGTCGGGACTGTATGGAGAATAATCGTGACAGTAAACCCAAGGCGTCGGATTGTAGCAAATGTCGCAGCGCTCGTGCTTGGCCTGACATTGGTATACTGAAGGAGAGTGAGCTCCATTTGTGGACGAACACTTCCAAATCGAAATTCGATTACAGCACGCAGTTTGTCACGCACCGACATACACTGGTGTCCAAAATTTAAGCAACATACGGAAATTTTGCAAGGTTGCGTTTATTTTGCAGGTGACAGTAAAGTACAAACAAATTTAAAAAATACAGAACTTAATCAACTGCAACATTCATAACGGTAGACAAAAATGTTGTTCGTTTTTTTCCATCTTACCGGATTTGTACACACATTCTGACAACTGGTTAATGTGGTCAGTATGGGGTGTGACCACCTCTGGCAACAATACAGGCCTGACATCGACGGGACATACTGTGAATGATGTCATCAATCTCATTTTGAGGCAATAACGCCCTTTCTTCCTTCAGAGCTGTTTACAACTCTTGGAGAGTAGTTGGTCATGATGCAACCCGTCTCCGTAGTGCATCCCAGACGCGCTATATGGGATTCAAATAGTGAGAGCGAGGAGGCCACGCCATGCGTACAATATATTCCGTTTTCAAAAAAAACATCAATCACTGGTGCTCTATGAAGTCAAGCATTGTCGTCCATTAATGCGAAGTCTGGGCCCACAGCACCTCACATCCACCATGCATGAGATCCCAAGATCTCCTCACGGTACCGGACAGCAGTTAAATCTTGCTGATTTACCAATACAATTTCAAGAAGAGGCGTTCTAGTGGTCAACATATTCCCTGTCTACATCATTAGGGATCCTCCGCGATATCGGTCTCTTTCCACAATGTTCGGGTTCTGAAATCATGTTCCGCGTGTCCTAGATGCGAATCCGTCGAGAATCACCCCCACACCAAATCGGGACTCATCTGTTAAAAGAACATTGCCCCCAGTGTTCGATCGTCCACGTGGCATGTTGACGGCTCCGCTCTAGACATTGTCTTCTGTGAAGACACGATAGAGGTAAACAGACAGCAGGTCTGCAACAATAAAAGACCACTCTGCTGAAGCCTTCTGTACACCGTTTGCTTCGATACAACACGTTCAGGGGCTGCTGTGAGGTCAGATGCTATCTGCAGTGCAGTACTAAGGCTGTACCGTCGTGATCTTACAGCCAAATAACGGTCCTCTCTTTCTGATCTCGTATGTGATCGACCCTGTCCTGGTCTCAGGGATACAGTTTCGGTCTCTATAAACTGTCGCCTCATCCGTGAAACAACAGAACGATTCACATTAAGCCATCGGGCCACATCAGTCTGCTACTCTCCTGCCTCCATTCTTCCTATGACACTCCGCAGAAGATGCGAATGTCTTCTCTGTGCTGTACTGCACCGTCTGTGACTGTGTACACAGCGATTGTGGGTGTGAGACGACCCTGCTTGATAGGTGCCCTGACATTGTTGGTGTGGTTGTCCGTTGATCGGAATGCCATCTTCCATGTAGAACACGATCGTAACGACATCTATTGACATTTTGTGTGATTATATCGTGAATTAGACACAGTACTTGGAAATAACTGTTTGTGGCTTTAATTTTGGACACCAGTGTAATTATGTTAAACAGCGCCATGTTACTGTCTACAATTCGGAGCCATCTAGCGCAGAGGGATGCAAATACGTACACATGAAGAATAAAGATGTATAATGTTAGTAACGTTTGTTTTATTTAGAAAGCTTTAAGAGATTGCACATAAAAAATTCAGAAGCATTGCTTTTCAGCACGGCGTATTTCGTATTAAAAATTGATTTTTATTTAAATAATTATTTTTCTTACAGGCACTACACCATACTGAAAAGAGCTGTGTGTTTCAGTGTGTATTCTTGAGCGTAATACTGCATGTTTTTATATTATTTTAAGCATTCTTTCTTTAATTTATTTAACTCTACGTCAGTAAAGTTTAAACGATATGAACAGAGGAGTCCGTTACGACCAGTAGCGTGCTCTCACACTTGGTGTGATTTGCTTAATGAGTCTCTGCTGTATAATCGTGCCAATATTAAAATTGTCGACTCTGATTTGTTTTCCATTGAAAACCCGATATACCGGTCTTAGGCCACTACAAGCAGTCAAGCAGTGATTATCCAAGTACATATTTCACTACCACTTGTCTTGTTCTTAGCTATTAAGCGCTGTAATATTGGCTAAAAGTCTTCCATGTCTACCTTCTAAGTGGGAAAAATTATGCAGAAGATACACACGATATCTCTTTAACCGTAATTAGTCATATTTTCAGATGTATCACAATTTCCTTCCGCATTCTCTCTTTAAGCCTCACTTCACTCTCCGTAGAGTGTTTGTTTAAGCTACCGACATAATTTCCGCTGGTTCCTCTGTTCGTAGCGAGGATAATGCTATCTGATTATGGGTTCCATAAAATCGCTTGATTTCATTTCTAAACAGTAGCAGTAGCACACATAACGTACTTTGAACAGTTAGCATTGTTGGGTGGCGTGATGAGCAATTGTTGTTTCATTTGCACCGAAAGGCATACTTTTGTTAGGTACGCCCATGTAATCTTGTCTTCATTGGCTGTTGTCACTTACTGTAGCGAACTTCAACTCGGCAACTCGGACAGAATCTGTATCTTACTAACACGGTGAAAGATCAGGTGTGTGTAGTGGATCGCAATGGGATCTCTGCCTTTCTTTGGCAGTCCCTTACACTTTCCGACCAGCAGAAAGAATCTTCGATGAATATAGAAGACCTGAAATGTAGCCACACTCAATCACAGGAAAAAATCTGATATCACGAATGATCATATGTTAGCGAAGATGTCGATAATGAAAATGAGCAACAAATTATTAGTAACCTAACATTTGACATTGATAAACTAATAACGTGTTGTAAAGCAAATTAGAATTTCTAATGAGACTCCAAGAAATTTGAAAATTATCCTAGCTTAACCCTTTTTCTATTAACGCAAAATTTAATAATTGTAAATGGTAAAATTACTTACTAATACACTGTATTTGGATTCTGTTTTCATTCTTCCAAAAGCGTTCTAATACACCAATTGCGGAATCTACACCATCTGAATAACAGCATCAGGACACTTGTTAGTGGATTTTAATAGGGGGTGTGCCCACTCTTCTCCTTTATTACGTCTTGAACTCTGCTGGGGACAACTTCAGTAGGTGTCTGAATGTCTGTGGAGAAATGGCAACGCATTCTTCCTCAAGAGTCAAAACTAGAGACGATTGTAATATTGGATGCTGGGGTCTGGAGCGAGGTCGACGTTCTAATACATCCAGAGGTGTTCCTTTGTGTTCATATCTGGACTCTGGGCAGGGTTGTCCACTTGAGGAATGTTACTGTCTAAAAACCATTGCCTCACAGATTTTACTTTATGACAGGGGATATTCTTACACGGATAGAAATAGTCATCTTTTTCGAACCGTTGCACTACTGTACACGCATTCACCTCATAACTACGAAAAACACCCGCTGTACTTCTCTGTAGGCACTGGACATGGTGGCAAACCCTTACATCGGATTTCCACGGGTTACATCGTGATTCATCGCTCCATATAACTCGTTTCCAGTCATCTATAGTCCATTTCGTTGCTCTTCACATAGCCTCAAGCCTCGTTCAGAACTGACTACAGGAATGTGTGGTTTATGAGTAACTGCTCGACTGTAGTATCGCATTCCTCTTAACTCCTTATGCACATTTATTGTGCTAACTGGATTACTGGTACCACTTTGGAACTCAAGAGTGATTCCATCCGCTGATTTGATGCGATTTCTTACTACCACCTTCCGCATTGCTCAGCGGTCCCTGTCCCTCTGTCCATTAGGTCTGGCTGGTCTTGAGTTAGGTGTGGTTGCTCCTTCGCGGTCCCACTTCACAATTACATCAACAACAGTCGACTTGGCAGCTATAGAAGGGTAGAAATTTCTGATGCATTTGTTACTCAGGTGACTTCCAAGGACTACTCTACATTCAGAGTTACTGAGCTCTGCTGACAGACCAATCCCGCTGTTACTGCCCGCTCTACTGACAACACAGTACTCTTCTCCTCCTCTTATACTCGCGGGTCCGCTTCTCGTGACATCTAGTGGTCATTTCCGAGTTACATAGGGGTGTCCGGGTATTTTTGATCAGGTAGTGGATTTACATTCTTCCTTACGCGTGTTGAATAGCTCTAGCTGAGTTTATGGGGCATTTATCTTAATAATACGAGCTATACGGTATTTGTAACTCAAAGTAAATGATTGTACAAAAAAATTAGAGCTTCTTCGAAGTTACGTTTAACGTTTATATTGAGACACAAAAATGAACTTCGCATCAATCGATTCGGTGTTTTCTACGATTACTTGTTCCAGTCTAATAATGCTAGAACTGGACAAAGGTTTTCACGAAAAGTGGCAAAAAAAGAAGATTTGTGTTTAACATTCAGTCGACAATGAGGCCATCAGAGATGGTGCACGAGCCAGTGCTGGTTAAGGTTAGGGAACAAAATCGGCCGTGCTCATTTAATGTAACCATCTCGGCTTTCGCATTAGTCGACTTAGAGAAATCGAGGAACAACTTAATCTAGATGGCCGGACTGGGATATGAATGACAGTCCGCCTGTGTCTTACCTCTAAACTACCTCGGTCGGTACGAAAATTGGAGTCCACTTAAAAACGTTTCCATTGATGATAGTTAATAGATGAATGGCTATCCTCAGGCTAAAATATATTCTGTTACTAAATTTGGTTTGATTTGTTCATTATTTGGCCTACTGATTTTTTAAGTCTCAAAGGCACCATATTGGTTACAGCGTTCTGCGGTATTTTTAAATTAATTTGTTCCAAAGATTTGCCGAATAACTTGTTATGACGTGGAAGACCGTGAACTCTTGTCTCACCTCTGGGAGTAGAAGCTTTCCATCAATATTCTAAATTATGCGGCAATTTTTCAGTCATTTATTGGATAACCGCAGGGCACTGCTTTCTTCAATGATCACAGTGTCATTGGAACATTATGGTCTAATCTACTTAGCTTCTTTCTGTCTTTTCTGTCTTCCTGTCAATGTGACTTTGGCATGTATACCATTGTCAGTGTTAAAAAAAAATGCTTTTTGGTAACGCCCTACGACAATATCTTATATTTACTATTTTTCTCGCTAAAGAGTCCCATTCGCGTCGTATTGGATTCTCCCTAACGTCCACAAGTATCTGAATATGTTTGCACAATTACTGACTTCAGTAACTGTCAACTGGATCAGTTTGCAAGAAGGTTGCTCATTTGTCTGTAAGCAGTTAAATTTACGAATATGCAAGTAACTGATTGATGTTTGCACCGGAAGTGTAAACTGAACGAGTAGTCTCTGGTTTGCTCGGACCACGAGTGACGTGGGCAAATTTGGGGCCACGCTGTATGCTCATCTGTGCTCTTAACCGCCGAGCAATTACTAGGACGTCTTCTCGGAACCATCGATGCACCACTCAACGTCATTTACGTATCTCGCTACTCTATCTCTCAGCTATTACTTGCATTTTAATTTTCAATCTCCGTAAGAGATCTTTTACCTTCATCGTTCCTTGCACTTTCTACCTTCACTCTGAAAATCTAACGTCTAGTATACATATTGTAGTACGGTCCCACTAATCATAAGAAGTTTTCCTTGTAAAAGCAAATAAAATTATTTAACTAACAAAAAAGGAAAATATCTGAACTGTAGTCAGCCGTTGCTTTTCTGTTTTTATTTCTCGCTGTGCCCTTCGTGGATAACATTTCGCGACTATCGCTTCATATAAAATAGGGCACGTTACTACATCAGAATGAAATCTACTAAATCTATCTCTACATCACGGAAACCACTGTACAGTGCATGGTGGCGGGTACTTCAAGATAATATCAACGATTTTCTGTCCCATTAGATCCGCGTATTTAGCGAAGGAAAACTAGGTGTCTATGCTTCTGTACGCACCCTAATCTCTAGTACCTTATTCTCATAAGAGAGGTATACGACTATGGTTGCACAGTCTTCTTCGAATACAGGTTCTCCCAAGTTCGAAAGAACTACAAGCCGGCCGAAGTGGCCGCGCGGTTCTGGCGCTGCAGTCTGGAACCGCGAGACCGCTACGGTCGCAGGTTCGAATCCTGCCTCGGGCATGGATGTGTGTGATGTCCTTAGGTTAGTTAGGTTTAACTAGTTCTAAGTTCTAGGGGACTAATGACCTCAGCAGTTGAGTCCCATAGTGCTCAGAGCCATTTGAAAGAACTACATTGTCTTCCTTCCAAGGTTTCCCCTTCAAGTTCCCCGAGCACCTCTGCTACGAGAGGCCTTCAATAAGAATTGCAACTTTTTTTTTTTTTTTTGATTAAAGCAGGTTGGTCTTATTCACGATTCCTAAACACCATATTACTCTCAACTCTTTTGGCTAGAAACCCTTATTTTCCACCATACTCTCCGTTCAATGCGACAAGCTTATGCCACCTTAGTAGGAGGGCTTTTTGTATGCCCGCATGGTTATCAATCCGCTTGTCGACAATGGAGCCAACGCCTTACTGCAACAATAACCTCCCATCATCCACGTATGCTTCTCGCGGAGGCCACAGCGATGTGCGGCCCGCCGGCATGCGGGAGATCAGACAAGTTTGCGCAACCTAGTTGCCATGGTAACAGACGACTTGCCCAACTACTCACCGTGCTTTTGTTCAATACCAGGTCCCCGTGGACATCATGCAAGCGCTTGTGAATATCTGTGAGCTCTGGTTTTCCGCCAAACGAAACTCAAGCTCTCTGCTTGGAACACACCTCCCTTACAGATGCCATTTTGAAAGCTACGTATAGCGCCGCCACCTATCGGAACTTCATGAATCTATAGGGGTTGAAGTGGGAATGTTCAACGATGTCTCACAACAAAGTCCCTATTTTTTCAACCGCAAATGGCCCAGAAATAAATTTGTTGCATTACTTATTGAGCGCCCCTTGTACAAATTAGTACTGGTTATACCGACCTGTTACAATCCGGATTCATTCGATGTTTATTGTCATACTTAGTTCATAAGGACTCCATTCGCAGGAAGAATACTCTCGAATTGGTCGCAAACGTGTTCTGTAAGCAATCTCTTTTATAGGTTGATTGCATATTTACAATATCCTACAAATTAATCTTAGCTTACTACCTTCTTTACCTGAATCTACGTCTTCATTCCATTTGATATTCCCCACAAACGTCTACATTCAAATGTATATACGAAATGACTGATTCTAGCCGTTACTCATTGATATTGTAGTCATAGGATACTATGTTTTTGTGAAATGCAAAGTTTTACATTTCCAAACGTGTAAATGAAGCTGTCAGTCTTTGCACCAGTCGATGACACTCCACTCAAGGTGACATGCGGCGTCTTCCTTACTAAGGAATTCTCTATCAATTCACAAATTTCGTTTGTTACCCCATATGATCGTAATTTCCTGTCTGACGCACTCGTGCGGTACTTTTCGGAAGTCAAGAAATAAAGCGTCTACCTGAATATCCTAATCATGAGCGAAAAGCGCTGGGTTTCGTATGACCGGTGTTTTCGAAATCCCAACTAACTGACAGGTAGGACGTTATTATGTTGGAGATAATATCTCGTTACGTTTGAACACAGAATAATTTCTAAGACTCTACAACAGGTGGATGTCAGCGGTATTTGGAGGTAGTTTTGTGGGTCACTTCTGCTACTCTTCCTGTAGAAGTGAGTGACCTGTGAAATTTTTGCAAACTAATTTTAGTTCGAGGCTGTACGAAGTATATTACTATAATTAAAAAAGGGACTAACTCACTCAAAAATTCTGTGCAGAATCTGACTGGGTGTCATAGGTCCCTGCGAATTTGGTCAATTTCAAAGATTTCAGCAGTTTGTCAACACCAGTAACGTAAATATCTCTTTTACTTATATTAGCAGTGATGCGAGAATTGATATGGGTCAGTACTCGTGTATTCTACTTTCCAAACGAACCGTTGAAAATGAAATTATATTGTCATTATACATTAATCTTGATATTTTTTAATATTATCGCAAATAACGAATTTGAACAGAAATATGGATACCTTCTTGAAGTTTTTGTTTATCCGTTTTCATTATTTATTAGGCTAATTAGCTGACATATCTGTTTCTTCTGTATCAGATGGAAACCAAGGTGACGGTCGAACTATGTCAAGGCAAATGTGTCAATTCAGTTATCTAAATTCCACGTCTGATATCGTCCTATAGGAGACAAATGATAGCTGCCTTATTCAACTTACTTGTTCATCGTATGGCAATGGCCAAAGTGCAGTCAGCGGGAGGAGAAGGCATTGTGTAACGACTCGGGTTAAATTGCACGCGACCCTCTAGACGCGAGAGTCGAAGGTCAAATAACCCGACTGCAAGAATTTGGTCAATGTACTTTAACCAGAAGCATCACGTGCAATTTGCTCCATCTCGCGTACGCTGCGCTCCTGTTCATCATTTGAGAGATATTAGCATGAGTCACTTTTATCGAAGAATTTTCTCAGGAATGATACTGTCCTGCGGACTGCTTCCTATATGCCGTGGTAAAAATGTACATAAAATTACTTCTACTCTAACAAGCTTATCAGTTTCAGCGACAGTGGTCCGAACATGATAATGGAGTATCTGGTATTAGAATTTCAGCGTTTTCTAAACTTTGCCATTGTTGTAATAGATTCACCATGGCCTTATGCTTTTATACGGTTTATCAGTGCTGGAGATCTTTCTCGGGGGGTAAAAGACGGCTGGGACGATGGGCCTGACACCGTCCCCCTCCCAGTGCCGTGGCGAAGAATGGCTGGAGTCTACCTGCAGGCAGACCCATAGCCCAGTCACGGGCTTGCGCTATATACTTATTTTCATACTACGATACGACAATATGTAATATTTGATGCTTTCGCGGTATAGGGACATTGCCGATTTAGGGTGGATCACGATTAAGTGCCGGTTCTCTAGCCGTTTATATAAAGAAAGAGACGATCAATTTAAAAAAACTGACGTGCTATGTCTAAGTTCACTGTTGCCAAACATTTAGTAACTGACACTTAATTTGAAGGTAGATAGCTTAAAATGGCTCGGCGCACTATGGGACTTAACATCTGCGGTCATCAGTCCCCTCTAACTTAGAACTGCTTCAACCTAACTAACCTAAGGACATCACACAACACCCAGTCATCACGAGGCAGAGAAAATCCCTGATCCCGCCAGGAATCGAACCCAGGAACCCGGGCGCGGGAAGCGAGAACGCTACCGCACGACCACGAGCTGCGGACTAGATAGCTTAAATCTAGAAAATTCATACAGAATGATAATAAATTAATTAAAATGATGCGGTAAAGTTCTGACATTAACACTATGTACTGTGTGCGGACTCGAACTTTACTTTTCTCAGATAACACAGACAGCTTACACCCTGTCTGTAAGCCTTAATACCTCTGGCTAGGGACCACGTTAACCTATACTCGGTTGACTTGATATATGTTATTGAAATGCTCGCTAATTGCCTAAGGGAGGCAACGCACAGTTGCAATATGTCCTAACAACAAAAATAATTCGTCAGTAGCAGCTGTATAGCTCCTGCCTTACTTCCGTTCAGCAAGACAATGTAAGTTTGTGCGAGCTATGCTGATGTATAATCCCCTAAATGTTGCAAAATATCTACGGAAATCGGTTGGAGGAGGCTCCGTTTCACACATATTCTTCTCCTCTGGTGTCCGTGGAACGCAACTGATTTCCTTCTCTATAGTTCCCAAATTTCGTGTTCGTTTTCTGTCCCTAATTAGGGACGTTAGCTGAGTGGTCAGCACGCATAACTGCCATTTAGTGGGTCTGATTTCGTTTCCTGGCCGGCTCGGAGATTTTTCCCGCTTGAGGAGGGGGTGTTGTGTTGCTCTCATTATCGAGACGTAAGTCGAACAATGTGTCGTCAACCCAAAAGACTTGCAGCTAAGTGGCCAAACTTCCCCAGGTGGGGACTCCCGGCCATCAATACCATATGATCATTTCATACCATCTGGTGAGGCAATATAATTGCAATATCTGAAACACAACATATAACAGATTCAAATTCTCCAAATCATTGTGCTGCACTTCACGTCTACAGTAAGGTTATGTGCTACTCGTTGTTTCTTGATATGTTCCTCTGGGATATTTACGAATTAACCCTTTGAATGATAATGTTGCCAGCAGACATACCTCAGTAGCTACAGATGATTTAACATTCGTGTTAGTTCGTAAGCTATATGCACTGTGGCATGAAGAACATTCTTTTCTAGCATATTCTGGCCACACAGTATTCTAGGAGAGGCTATTCGTACCGAAATCTTTCGGATAACTGAAATGGTTAGTAGTTTTTATAGAATCGATACACCGTGAAAAACCTTCATCTGCACACCCGTATACGGGGTGGTTCATTGATCGTGGCCGGGAGAAATATCTCACGAAATAAGCGTCAAACGAAAAAACTACAAAGAACGAAACTTGTCTAATTTGAAGGGGGAAACCAGATGGCGCTATGGTTGGCCCGCTAGATGGTGCTGCCATAGGTCAAACGGATATCAACTGCGTTTTTTAAATAGGAGCACCCATTTTTTATTACATATTCGTCTAGTATGTAAAGAAATATGAATGTTTTAGTTAGACAATTTTTTTCGCTTTGTGATAGATGGTGCAGTAGTAGTCACAAACATATGACTCACAATTTTAGACGAATAGTTGGTAACAGGTGTATTTTTTAAATTAAAATACAGAACATAGATACGTTTGAACATTTTATTTCGGTTGTTCCAATGTGATACGTGTACCTTTATGAACTTACCATTTCTGAGAACGCATGCTGTTACAGCGTGATTACCTGTAAATACCACATTATTGCAATAAATGCTCAAAATGATGTCCGTCAACCTCAATGCAGTTGGCAATACGTGTAATGACACTCCTCTCAACAGCGAGTAGTCCGCCTTCCGTAATGTTCGCACATGCATTGACAATGCGCTGACGCATGTTGTCAGGCGTTGTCGGTGGATCACGATAGCAAATATCCTTCAACTTTCCTCACAGAAAGAAATCCGGGGACGTCAGATCCGGTGAACGTGCGGGCCATGGTATGGTGCTTCGACGACCAATCCACCTGTCATGAAATGTGCTATTCAATACCGCTTCAACCGCACGCGAGCTATGTGACGGACATCCATCATGTTGGAAGTACTTCGCCATTCTGTCATGCAGTGAAACATCTTGTAGTAACATCGGTAGAACATTAAGTAGGAAATCAACATAAATTGCACCATTTAGATTGCCATCGATAAAATGGGGGCAATTATCCTTCCTCCCATAATGCCGCACCATGCATTACTCCGCCAAGGTCGCTGATGTTCCAATTGTCGCAACCATCGTGTTTTTTCCGTTGCCCAATAGTGCATATTATGCCGGTTTACGTTACCGCTGTTGGTGAATGACGCTTCGTCGCTAAATACAACGCGTGCAAAAAATCTGCCCAATAGTGCATATTATGCCGGTTTACGTTACCGCTGTTGGTGAATGACGCTTCGTCGCTAAATACAACGCGTGCAAAAAATCTGGCATCGCCCCGTAATTTCTCTTGTGCCCAGTGGCAAAACTGTACAAGACGTTCAAAGTCGTCGCCATGCAATGCCAGGTGAATACAAATATGGTACGGGTGCAATCGATGAGAATGTAGCATTCTCAACACCGACGTTTTTGAGATTCCTGATTCTCGCGCAATTTGTCTGCTACTGATGTGCGGATTAGCCGCGACAGCAGGTGAAACACCTACTTGGGCATCATCATTTGTTGCAGGTCGTGGTTGACGTTTCACATGTGGCTGAACACTTCCTGTTCACTTAAATAACGTAACTATCCGGCGAACGGTCTGGACACTTGGATGATGTCGTCCAGGATACCGAGCAGCATACAAAGCACACGCCCGTTGGGCATTTTGATCACAATAGCCATACATCAACACGATATCGAACTTTTCCGCGATTGGTAAACGGTCTATTTTAACAAGGGTAATGTATCATGAAGCAAATACCGTCCGCACTGGCGGAACGTTACGTGATACCACGTACTTATATGTTTGTGACTATTACAGTGCCATCTACCACAAAGCGAAAAAAGTGGTCCAACTAAAACATTCATATTTCTTTACGTACTACACGAATATGTAATAAAAATAGGGGTTCCTATTTTAAAAAATGCAGCTGATATCCGTTTAACCTATGGCATCGCCATCTAGCGGTCCGACCAAAGCCCCATCTGGTTTCCCCCTTCAAGCTAGACGAGTTTCGTTGTTTGTAGTTTTTTCGTTCGATGTTTATTTCGTGAGATATTTGGCCCGGTCACTATCAATGGACCACCCTGTATATTAAATCAGCCACGTCGTCGTTGAAATGACTGTCCCTCCTTTTTTCTTTTAAGAAAAAGAACGCTCGAGATAACCTTACACCTTCAGTACAACAGTTCTCTTAACATCAAGACCAGATTATTATTTGGAATAATGCGACGTAAAGGCTATTGGAACATTAATAAGTTTGGGAGCGAAACACTTGAGGTGCACTATCTACTACAATGTGTCTGATTTAAAGTGCTACCAGAAAAACATCAGGTACATCCCTTTTGTAATTTCTCTTTTGGAAACTAATGTTGTGATAGACGAAACCTGACAATTCATCAATTAAATGAACATGTTTCATTAATGGATAATCAAGTTATAGTGCTACCGAACATAAAAAACACTTAGTTGCTTGTACATAATTTACTGTTTCGCAAATATGTTCAGACAGCTAATCTACTACATTTTCTAACTTACTACTTATTCCTAATGTTTATATTTTAAAACTTAACTCACGAGTGCTTTTCCCAACGCGGTCTGTCCCATGGCCATATCATATGATGTGTATTGCGCTAAACAAATGTGACTTATACCCAATAAGGCAAACAGAACTATCACAGCCGGTAATCGTAGAATATTATAAAAATTCCTGAACCTCCCAGCCCAACTTAGTTGCTGCCCCGCATGTCGTGTATATGTCTGTCTTCACCTGCTGGGAATGTAAAGTGCTGCACCACGTCGCACCAGTCCGATCCCTATGGAGATTATCATCACATAACGGGTATCAAATTATTAAACTTACATTCTGTTCCGAACTGATACCCATCAGTATGAGGGCAGAGGTTGGACAAAAGTACGGAAACACCGCCAGAAATGCATGCTTGAATACAAATGCAGATACTGGCCAAGCCTTGAGGTTGGACTGTTGTATTTGATCATGAACGGCACCTGTGGAATGTCCCCAATACGCTGCAAGTGTCAGTTGTGGTCAGGACATTGTTCTATGTGGTAATGAGTACATTATGTCGGAGCTGAGTGAATTCGGATGTGGGGAAAGTTCGTATGGAGGGTGCTTCCGTAGCCACGGCAGCCGAAGTGTTCGGCGTTTCAAGAGACAACATATCAAAGATCTATACCGCACACACCTAAAGCGGGAAAACGTCACCCGATAATTCACGAGGTGGACGAAAGCGTGTGTTGACTGATCGTGACAAATGATCATGAAAAGGTTTTTGACGCAAAATAAGAAATCGACAACTGCAAAAATGAATGTAAAACAGTATTTTCCACTCGCGAACACAGTCAGCACCAAAATAATACAAAGGGAGCTCCATAAACAGGGAACTGCAGGCCGAGCTGGAATTCGAAAGCCACTCATCATTGATGCAAATGCCCGTAACAGGAACACTTGGTGCCGAAGCCATAATATGTGGACTATGGAGAAACGGAAGAAAGTGATTTGGCAGGAAAAGTCTTGACGCACGTTGGTAATTTATTTTGGAGAGAAGCATTCGTGATCGCTATCCACCTCCGTCATCGTTACCTGAGATTGCCCCTGTTTTGCAGGAAGAATGGTATAAGATTCCCTTGAAAACCATACAGGACCTTATTGGTCCATTCTGGAAGCAGTTATGAATGTCAGTGATTTTCCTACACAGTTGTTGTTGTTGTGGTCTTCAGTCCATAGACTGCTTTAATGGCGCTCTCCATGCTACTCTATTCTGTGCAAACTTCTTCATCTCCGAATAACTACTGCAACCTACATCCTTCTGAATCTGTTTAGTGTATTCATGCCTTGGTCTCCCTCTACGACTTTTACCCTCCGCGCTTCCCTCCAATACTAAACTGATTTCATGATGCCTCATAACGTGTCCTAGCAACTGATCCCTTCTTCTAATCAAGTTGTGCCACACATTCCTCTTCTCCCCAATTCTATTCAGTACCTCCTCATTAGTTACGTGATTACCCATGTAATCTTCAATTCTTTGCCGGCCGAAGTGGCCGTGCGGTTAAAGGCGCTGCAGTCTGGAACCGTAAGACCGCTACGGTCGCAGGTTCGAATCCTGCCTCGGGCATGGATGTTTGTGATGTCCTTAGGTTAGTTAGGTTTAACTAGTTCTAAGTTCTAGGGGACTAATGACCTCAGCAGTTGAGTCCCATAGTGCTCAGAGCCATTTTTTTCAATTCTTTTTGCAGTTTCTTCAGTTTTAATCTACTGTCCATAACCAATATATTGTGGTCAGAGTCCATACCTGACCCTGGAAATGCCTTACAATTTAAAACCTGGTTCCTTAATCTCTGTCTTACCATTATATAATCTATCTCAAACCTTCCAATGTCTCCAGGCCTCTTCCATGTGTACAACCTTCTTTCATGATACTTAAACTAGGTGTTATCTATGATTAAATTATGCTCTGTGCAAAATTTACCAGGCGGCTTCCTCTTTCAATCCTTACCCTCATTCCATATTCACCTACTACTTTTCCTTCTCTGCCTTTTCCTACTATTGAATTCCATGACTATTAAATTTTCGTCTCCCTTCACTATCAGAATAATTTCTTTTATCTCATCTTACATTTCTTCTATCTCTTTGTCATCTGCGAAGATAGTTGGCATATAAACTTGTACTACTGTGGCAGGCGTGGGCTTCGTGTCTATCTTTACTACAATAATGCGTTCACTATGCTGTTCGTAGTAGCTTACCCGCGCCTTTGTTTTTTATTCATTATTAAACCTACTCCTGTTTTACCCCTATTTCATTTTGTATTTATAATCCTGTTTTCCCCTGAACAGAAGTCTTGTTCCACCTGCCACCGAACTTCACTATATCTAGTTTTAACCTATCCTTTTCCTTTTTAAATTTTCTAACCTGCCTGCCCGATTAAGTGATCGATACGTAGAAAGCCAGTCTTCTTTCTCCTGATAACGACGTCCTCCTGAGTAGTCTCCACCCGGAGATCTGAATGGAGGACTATTTTACCTACGGAACATTTTACCCAAGAGGACGCCATCATCATTTAACCATACAGTAAAGCTACATGCCCTCGGGAAAAATTACAGCTGTAGTTTCTCTTTGCTTTCAGCCGTTCGCAGTACCAGCACAGCCGTTTTGGTTAATGTTACAAGACCAGATCAGTCAATCATCCAGACTGTTGCCCCTGCAACTACTGAAGAGGCTGCAGCCTCTCTTCAGGAACCACACGTTTGTCTGGCCTCTCAACAGGTACCCTTCCGTTGTGGTTGCACCTACGGTACGGCTGTCTGTATCGCTGAGGCACGCAAGCCTCCCGACCAACGGCAAGGTCCATGATTCATGGGAGCAGGTCCTACACAGTATTAGGCATGATAATTTTGGTTTTGGTGCTTCCATACTTTTGTCCACCACGGGTATTACTCCTAGTGTGCGAATATACTCTCGATTTCTGTGTAGCACAGAATCAAAGAGCCACCTAACATCATGTTGAGGAATGTCTTGTCATGCTTGAATATATTCTGTGTCAATTTTTTATCTTGGCTGGAGGCTAGTAGGAAAGTACACGCCTCCCATGGTATTGCAGACAAGCTATAATGGTGACAAGTTTGAGAACTGGGCTGGCCAGTCAGGGATTCACAAATTCCTCAAAACGGTTGTAGTGTAAACCGAAGTGTGGGATCTTGCATTATCCAGGTAGAACGTTCCATTTGTTACCCTAGCCGTTAAGGGTATGACAACAGGGTTTACCACCACTGCCATATACAGGCAAACATTCAGCCTCTCTTCAACAAGGTATTGTCGTATACCAAAGCTTCTCGCACCATGAATCCATAAGTTGAAGAGGTATGGGCCTTGAGTATCGCAGCTTCCCCTGACCTTTCGCCAGGTCGTCTGCGGACACGTCGGCGTCATTCTAACTGCAGCATACAGAAGCGAGGTTCGTCGCTGAACACCGTATAACCACATAATGTCCCAGTTGACTCTGGCTGTATACGAGGATAGTCTCCAATGTCTGTTGTATGGTTTCTCCGGCAAATGAAGAACGGTAGCTCGATATTTCAACCCAGTAATGTGTTCCAGATGGGTTGTTCTGACACCTTACATGTAGCCTGGGTCCGGATATCATCTGTTGCCATCCGTTTATTCGTCGGAGCCAGTCTAACACTCTTACGTTTTTCTCGTAATGTAGTCCTTCTGTAACGCCCACACCTACTCTTCAAGCCATATTGTTGTAATATAGCCAACTGTCTGTGCGACCTGTCGGTATGCTGCCGGCTTGGCCCTCGTGCCTCTGACTAGATCTTTCTCAAAGTCTGAAATATGGCTATAAGCTTCAGGTGCACGTTTTCTGGACATTCTGCGTTGTGGTCTCCATCTGAGATGTTCCAGTTATGTTAGAGACACTAGGTAGCCATCCTGTACTCAAATAGATCTACATGTGTAGGAACAGCTTTTTTTATACCGAAAATAAGATCACGTAAGAATGAAATGTTAATCGACATAATCTACCGACATGAGAATACTGGAGTATCACTTAGGTAGCGTTCAGTTAAGGTGTTCATGGTGCATCACTTTACATTTCCGTCACGGCCCAACAAGTGTCAAGATGTAGAAAGAATGTTCTGAGCGAGTTATATCAGGCAAAGAGATGAGTGTTTTGCTGCTTAGCAGACAATCGTAGCACTTTTCTGTGTTGACATATTAAAGCAATTTTACTCTGCTTAAGCGGAACGATGTACTTTTTTTAGGTATATTTGCGCGAATGTATTACTCAGTGAAGGCAAACCAGGCGGCAACGCGCGTCTCCAAAAACTAACAACGGCACCTCAATTACACGCCCGTTAACGCAGCCGCCTAAGAAATCAAAGGAGTCGAACCGCCCAGGGCTGTACAAGCGTAGCTCATGCCTGTGATTGCCGTCGTTATGACGCTAGGATTATCTTCCTTTCTGAATGCAATCAACATTTCTTAGTGCATCCCTGCTGAACTTTTTCATGTGAAAAGGATGTAATGTCGTATTTAAGGGAACATGACGGCATCATAAGTAAAAGAAAGTAAATTCAGTACTCGTCAAACAGCGATGCAGAAAATTCTGAAATTTTTCACTACTACTATGGGCAAGGTCCTACTAAGGAAGATCTTCCATTGCTTTGTGTAGTGACACGTGTGCCCTCCTCCGTATTGTGTTTCTGTTTTTAGGACTGATTGTCAAATAAAATAAACAGAGAGAATGATACACAAAGCGGCACATTTGTAGTAGCTGCAAATGATTCTCATAGAGTGAGCGGAAAACTTCATAAACGTTGGATGCCCTTACTCCATTAGAAACTTGGAGATGTACCAATGTTCAGGCCAGTACGTATGCATAGGCTGTAGAAGTTAAAAACTGCACGTCACTATCTGTCCTCTTTCCACCAAATGTTGGTGAAACTAGTTTCTTCCGCCACCGGGATTGGAACCAGGTACCTTCGGGATGATCGTCACCACATTAGCGTGTGTTCGTGGCCTTGATTACAGAGGCAGATACCTAACAACAGTGACGTTTCATAAGTTACATGATAAACTAGTGACATTTTTTATGTAATTTACGAGTTTATGGCGTGCCACTTGTTTCTAGCTACATTATGCAGCTCAATTTCATACATTTTGGATTAGTTTACAGCAACAGAATATACTGCAACTTGCACAGTAATATATACTCTCCGCGTAATTCGTACCATATTGTATCTACAGGCATTCAGTATTATATGTGAACCTGCATTACCGGTCGTCCCAAGCGAATTGCTTCAAATATGTTGAAATCGGATGAAACGATGCCAGTTCCTAAATGTAAATTGCAGAACGTTAGAAAAACTGTCAGTGAATAGAGGTTGCTACCAGGATATTTGTCTGGGAAGGATTTGGTATGTTGCTCCGATTTTATGATATTATTAAAAGTTCTTATCAGTGACTGGTTGCAAGATACTGAGTGAAAGAAAAAGAATTGTATAGGACAATGGGAGAGATTAAATTGTTTATTAATGTTGTACTGAAGAAAAGACTTCATACACTTCTAATTTCAAACAAACGTAACTTTCCAAATTAACAGGATATAACCTAGAAACAGTGTTTTTGTTTGAAAATAAGTATGAAAGAACACATCTGCTGAAACTTCAGGGCAGATTACAGTTATGTTCCGCACATATAGAGGCGAATTAATAAGGTATATCTGGTGCATCCACCAGAGAACATAAACGATGACAGCAACATTTACTTCACGGGAGAGGCTCACAGAAACCCATAAAAATCTTATCTGGTATGCACTTGTACAAAAAAACCATATATGGTAATGACGAAATAAAACTCCGAATAGTTCGTTTTTATAGCATGTTGCTGTGTTAACCTGCAATATGACCAAGCCTAGCAATGAACTATAGCGCTTAAGCAGAAGTATCTGTTTTTGATATCTTCATTACATGTTCGAATTGTAATGCAACTCTGCTAGAGAATATAAAATCCTGTTGCTCTAGTAATTTCTGTATATTACATAGCTCATGGAGTTTTCGCTCTTTTTGCATCGCGAACGTCGACGCGAAAGGCGAGGTGGCTTGTAAAGAGATAAGCACCGCGTATTTCATCGTAATTGCGTTGCTGGTTGCGTTAGCAGATCGCCATTCTCCCTTTTTACGTCATTAGCGATTTTATTGTTCCTTTTTGTGTTGACAGGAGAAGGCTGCCAATACGTGTGACATCATTTTCTGTGATGAGAAGTCCTCAGTCGATAAACTCTGCGTTTATGTGACACTGCCTGAATTACAACCCAAAAGGAAGAATCACGACAGACAGCGTTATACGCAATTAAAGACAAGAATTAGCAGCTTGAAGCCTCCTATAAAAATGAATAGACTGGCCACCAGCAGAGAATATCAAACCAAAAACGTGGACTCACTAATACGGAGAGTTTTATGGATCAGACATTTCGTCACCAAACTCTTCAAGAAGAAAATGTTTTGTCAATGGCGAGATTTTATGGCGACAGGCGACAGCAGAACGAGGCAAATCTTGTCTCGCTCACAAACACAACGTCAAAATGCGCATCTGTAGCTGCCGAACTATTATGCAGTGCATAGCTGTACTGTGCGCAATTATTAGGCGGACAGTGTCTTTCCCCTAATGCTAAAGGGTAATATTATTCTTACCACTCTTAAACGAAATAAAGATACTGATACCGAGAGATTAAAAACCATAAAAGAATTAACCAGAAAATAAAGGAATTTAACATCTTTTTTCTATACTGCTATTAAGAAGCGATGAAATATGCAGAGTAGTACAATAGAGTTTCATGCCCAAAATCAGTACCTGGTGAATACCTCACGTGTTAAGACAAGAGGTCTTACACCAAGTGACAATGGAACCAACTAATTTGAGAATGTTCACGAGAAAAGGTATTCTAGGTAAGTTATAGACGAGTCGAATGTTTAGTTATATTGCTCACTGAACGAGCATCACAGATGAGTTCAACAAGTGCCGTATTCGGCTATTAAGATCGTCAGAGAAAAAGTGATGCCCTTGTGTGAAGAAATGATACCTTGAATAATTCTTGCAACTCGTGTAAGAGGATTTTGCTATTAAAATACGACTCTAGCATTACGTCGAAGGAGAGTTGTACTTTGGGCTACAAAATTTCCTTAATACAGTTTGCCTGTTGTGAAGCAGGACACAAGGGGCTGCTGAAAATTTCCTCACTGTGCCTAAACAGAATAAAGCTAGAGTTTTGAAATTACCCATTTATTCAATATGCTCTACCCTGGCATTGATACACATGGTACATCACTGCTGCAGCTTTTCTAGTCCGTGCAAATAAGTCATGTGGCCGGACGCGAAACCAGCTTTCCGCAGCCTCCGTGACTTCTTCAGTGTTCTGAAAACTGCTACCCTTCAGATTTTTCTTCGAGTTCGGAACAGACAGTAGTCCAAAGGGGCTAGGTCTCGCGAGTAGGGAGGATGGGTGACTAGCTGGAAGCCCAGGGTCGTCAATTGTGGCGGTCGCAACGTTGGACGTGTGTGCAGATGTGCTGTCATGTAACAAAAGAATCCATTTGCTCAAATTTCATAGGCTTTTATTCTTAACTGCTTTATTCATCTGGTTTATCAGGTTAGCCTAATATTGTCCAGTTATAGTACGAGGTGCTTGAGGTAAACAGTCCATCAACAGAATGTCGGGTTTGTCACAGAAAACAGTCGCCATCACTTTTTTGGCCGATTTCAGGATGTGGACCTTCTTCGGCAGTGGGTATCCGCTGTGGTGTCCTTATTTTCATTGCTCCTTGGTTTCAGGATCACAAAAGTGAAAACAAGCTTCGTCTTCAATCACTTCAATGGTCTTAAATGACTTTTGATGTCTCAACGAGTTCCTTCCGTTACTCACAGTTCAAACATTTCGGCATCCATTTTGCTGAAAGCTTGCGCATGTCTAGGATTGTGGTGATAATGAGACCAACACGCTCTTGGGAGATGTCCCGTATCTCGGCTGTCTTTTTGACGAATAGTCGTCGGCCCGGAAGAATCAGCTTATGGCCAGTGCTGGGTGTTGCACTGACCACTGAGATGCTCGTCTTCAACTGTAAAATGGGCAGTCTTGATTAGAGAAATCTAAGTTTTCAGTGCTGTGGGAACACACTTCCCTCCCAGCGTTTCTGACATCTCAGAGTGAGTGTCCTTTTCGTACTTTCCCTGAAGAAATAAAAACTTCAAGGAGGCCCGTAACTCCAATGACGAGAAACTTGCTTTTCACTCTGCCATGTTGTTTATAGCCTGCAGCCGGCCGGAGTGGCCGTGCGGTTCTAAGCGTTGCAGTCTGGAAGCGAGCGATCGCTACGGTCGCAGGTTCGAATCCTGCCTCGGGCATGGATGTGTGTGATGTCCTTAGGTTAGTTAGGTTAAATTAGTTCTAAGTTGTAGGCGACTGATGACCTCAGAAATCAAGTCGCATAGTGCTCAGAGCCATTTTTTATAACCTGCAACAGAAAAAGTTGAACAGTGAACACCTGGTATTTACACAGTTACATATTAATATTTCAAACTTTCAAATGAGCTGTCATTTTTCTTTCCTTTTATTTCAACTATAAGGTAACAAGCCCATGAATTTTTCAGGGCACCCTCGTAATAAACACTAGGAGAGGAGGTTCATAACTGTAACGCCTCATGACTAATGGGTCGTCCTAGCAACCCTTGATGAAGCAGTCCTCATTACAAAAGGCTTTTTCTGTCAAGCGGTATCCACTCTCCGTATTAACATTATTTTCGACCCGAGGCGTCATTGGATTTTTTTTTTCCGTGTGTTTCCTGTGAAACAGAATATGTGAAAGTTTCCCACGTCAAAAAATTTACTCTAGAACTATGGCTCATCTGTGTAAGTCGTTATGATTTGTGCCGAAATTGCAGACACCACTTTCACTCAATGCTATGTGCTATGGAATTCAGGAGTTTGTCATCCCTCACTGCCGTCACATTTCGTCGTACATATACTCGTTATCACTCATTCAGTTCCCTTCGGACCACACGTTCCATACACTTACGTCTCTGTAACAAAATGATCACTGGCTCATACTAATGTTTCACGAAAGAACAAACAACGTTCAAGAAGACTGACTGTTCGCACCTGTCCAAACCTGGTTAATCTGCAACGTTAACCACCGACAGAGATCTGTCCATCATTACTCTACAACCCTTCCCCAATAACTGGAATTCGTGTAGTGCATACGCGATTTTTTTGCCAATGGAAGAAGCGCCTCATACTGCGTAGCTTCGCGTCCTTTGTTGGGAACGTGATGGGCTCTTTGATAGACAAGATGATCTGCTCGAGCTCAAGTCTTCAATTGACAGTTTTATCGTGTGTTTCTTTTTGTTTTACTGCTTCTTTCTTTTTCTTTTTCGGTAAAGTTACTCATGTGATCCGAAAAACAAACTGGCATAGTTTTTCGACGGTTCGATTGACCGGCGTAATCAGACGAGTCACTATGCCGAGTTTCATGGCACTGATACGAAACTAGGGACAGATATTTTTCTAGGCCTTTGAACGGACTCCACGCGTTTACCAGAAGCCGTCAATGCTGTCCAATAAAATAAGAAACTAGACCGCGACGGCAGTGAAGCAAGTTGGCTATGTTTTAATTAATCAAAACGATACAATTCATCGTTAAATGAGACATCCAGTTTAGTCAGACAGGTTGGAATGACGAAACAGAGAATGAAAAATCTTTTCTCTGCGAAGAAATATGAATCGAAAGAGGAGTGGAGCCCCCTGTCCTCGAAGAAAAAAGTGAAAATCACTCATTGAACATTATTCAGTATCTTGTCCGCCGACATTTTGAACATGACGAAGGTTGCTGCGGTCTGGGTTCCTCGACTGCTCAAACGCATTCAAAAAGCCCACCGGACAGCCAGATTACGCTACGCAGGACACAGACACATAAGCGGTTTTTTTGGGCTACCATATTTTGCCTTCCCCCTCTTTCCTGGTATTCTCCTGACAATGCAACGAGTGTCAATTGACTTCTTCCTCTTTCTTCGGATGAAGAAACCATTGAGTGGCAGGCATTTCCAGACTGACGACGCGCTACGGTCGCAGGTTCGAATCCTGTGTGATGTCCTTAGGTTAGTTAGGCTTAAGTAGTTGTAAGTTCTAGGGGCTGATGACCTCAAATGTTAAGTCCCATAGTGCTCAGAGCCATTTGAACCAACCGACGACGCGGTGATTTTCTAGGTAGAACGTTTGTTTCCTGCGCAGCCAAAAGGTAGACTTCTACAACCAAATTGTCCATCGTTGAGATAAGTGTGTCGCACTGAAGCATAAATATATAGAAAACGACTACCACCTCACTACGTTTCATGGTCACGCCTTGCCCTTTCGAGGATACAATTAAGATTTCGCGACTAATCCTCGTCCGTTAGAACTTCAGCCACCGTAGCCTTCGAATAAGCCATAACTTGTGATTGAGTGTTATTTTTTATTTACGTGGGCAGTAAATAACAATAACTACAATAATAATAATAATAATAATAATAAGGCAACAGTAGTAGTAATAATAATAATAATAATAATAATAATAATAGACATAATTTTGAATTAATGCTATTCCAATAATTTTAATCTTATTAACAATTTGTTAAGCAATTTATTCATTACGATTTTATCAAGTGTGAGTGAAATGTTTAACGGGAATGGTTGGCAGGAGTATAGAAGGAATCAAATGTGGAGATGAGATTGACTGGTCCACGAAAGACTGAGAAATAATAGAATACGGTTAGAGATTGAGATGGAAGGGAGAGAAAAGAGATAAATATGGAAGATGAGACCATGAATATCGTTGAATAAATACTCGTTACCTGTTGGACAGATGGAAGACACTTGGGATATGCTGATTCGTAGACATAAGCTGCTTAGCATCAAGAAAGTTTATTATATTCGAACTGATAATTTGTTCAGGGATTCTGCAACAAATAGAAGTTAAGGATATTGCTCTGTAATTTGGCGGGTCCGTTTTTTACATTTCGTATATACTGGATCACATGGGCTTCTTTCCAGTCGCTTGGACTCCCTGCTGGGCGAGAGATTCACGAAAATTGCAAGCTAGGTAATTGGCCAATGCCAAACAGTACTCTTTGTAAAATAGAACTAGGATTCCATCCGGTCCTGTTGATTTATTTTCTTTCAAATATTGAAGTTGCTTCTCTACGCCAGGTATGCTTATTTAACTGTCGTCAATACGGGAGTCTGTCCGATGGTCAAATGACGGTTCAAATGGTTCAAATGGCTCTGAGCACTATGGGACTTAACATCTGTGGTCATCAGTCCCCTAGAACTTAGAACTACTTAAACCTAACTAATCTAAGGACATCACACACATCCATGCCCGAGGCAGGATTCGAACCTGCGACCGTAGCAGTCGCGCGGTTCCGGACTGCGCGCCTGGAACCGCTAGACCACCGCGGCCGGCCAAATGACGGTATGTTTGTACGGTTCCCCTGCGTGAACGATTTCTTGAACGTGAAAATTAAAACTTCGACTTTAGTTTTGACATTTTCAAGTGCCACACCAGGGTTCAAAAAGGGACTGAATGGAGGGATTACAACCTCTTAGCGATTTTACATACGACCAGAATTTTCTCGGGTTCTCTGCCAAATCTTTTGCTAAGGTGTGACGGTGGTAGTTGTATGCTTCTAGCATAGATCTTTTCACAGACGCACGAATCTCCATTAATCTTCACTTGTCGTCGTTTGTGCGTCCCTTTTGAACATAGAGTGTAACAGCCTCTGCTTCCTCAGCATCTGCCGAATTTCGTTATTAAACCATGGTGAGTCTTTTGCATACTTTATCCACTTACTAGGCACATAACTCTCCAGATCACGATTTACAGGCTGCTTATACTTCTCCCATAATTCCTCTACATCCATCTTACTGGTACTAAGTGAGGCCAATTCATTGTCGAAATAAGATGTTAATAACTGCTTGTCTGCTCTATGTAGCAGGAACACTCTCCTAGCCTTCTTGACTGATTTAATAACTTTCGTAATCATAGTTGCTATGAGCGTTTGTCGCCATTGGCCGGTAGGACCCTTGCGGGGCAGGTCCGGCCGCCTTGGTGCCGATCTTATTACATTCGAGGCCACATTGGGTGACCTGCGCGCCGGATGGGGATGAAATGATGATGAAGGCAACACAACGCCCAGTCCCTGAGCGGAGAAAATCTCCGACCCAGTCGGGAATCGAACCCGGGCACGTAGGACGGTAATCCATCACGCTGACCACTCAGCTATCGGGGCGGACATAGTTGCTATAATGACATCATGATCACTAATCCCCGTTTCTATACTGATATTGTCAATAAGGTCCGACCCCTTTGTAGGTACAAGGTCCAAGATATTTCCACTGCGTGTGAGCCGCCGAGCTAGGTGCTCAGGGCACATTCCAGATAAGGTGTTCAAAAGTATTTCGCATGAATTTTTGTCTGTACCCCCGCAATGAATCCATAGACATCACAATCTATACTCGCCACCAACTAGTATTGCATGATATTAGTAATTACGCGCTATTGACCGTAGACGTTCTTTTATTACTCTAGAACTGCCACAGCGGGCAGAATTGGGCTTTCCGTTAAATCAGGCGTGATAAATTGTTTTAATGTGTATGAGATGACAGTGCTTTCAGTCCATTCATAGAAGGTGTGACAGGAAGTCAGTAGTGGCATATGACTCTTGCTAGCGTTCATCATTGGTGGCGCACTTCTGCACATTGTTCAGGGCAGCGCAGACGGCTTCTGGCACACTCGCCGATTACTTTTTATGAATTATAAAAGGGCATCGTTCCTGGAAATAATACTACGCGGCAAGAGCTTCAACCAAGGACAGCGATACGTAAGGTTCTTGTAAAGACGAAGTGTAGTTGGGGGAACAACGGAGCACTGTTCAGTGTTCGCTGTAAACTGTATGGGATGTAGGTTCTGTAAAGAATTTTGTAGCAACCGTCCCTGATTTCACATTCGTTCGGAGAGACTTACAGTGCATCATCTAAATAATACGTCGAGTGCGACACTGTTGAAATTTCATGTCGTGCTTATTTGAGGAAACAATAAGCTACTCGAGGATAATACCACTATTTCCTAAGTCGGGAAACCCTACAATGGAAAGTTGTTTTCATTAATAATTAAGTATAAATTTGAGGATCACAGGCGTGGAAAAATCGTGCGGAGCTCTGATTCTTAAGACTATTTTTAGAAATATATGATAGACGTGAAGAGCGTCACATGACACATACAAGTGTACAGAGTCACAGGAGTCCACTTACAAGAGAAATACGTGTATTCGAAAAACTTTGGACAAGAGCCCCCAGCATGACAGAAACATCGGGTAACTTATTAGATGGATCGACCTGATTCCAGCTTTCCTGATGAGCCATAGCTCAACAAACGAATCTGTTTCTCTTCTGAAAATTTCAGTGAAGATGGTTTATCACTATGTTCTTCCTGCGGTCTGATGGCAATCTAAACGTGTAACGGTGCACTGTGAATAGCTGTTATACTCAAAATCATGGAAAGAAGGGCAGGGAAGCCTTGATCAGTGTTTTGAGCATTGTTACGCTGCTATCTATTGCACTTTTTCAGCCAAAGGCTGACGAGAATTTTTTTTACCACCAAAATTCGAAACAGGTAACCTATGGCATAATAGTTAGCATGATAGACTTCCTGACAGCACATTATTTTATGCAAATACACCCATAACATATTTACTTCATTAACTATGATCAAGTCAGCATTACTAAATTACATACGTCAATAGCAAACACGTAGGAAATACACTTGTGTTATGTGTTATCTGACAGCTGAACTACAGTCAAGAATATTCGTCTACTGCACGTACTTCCCCCAGTTCGTTTCCATTCACTCGCTGTGTTAAAGGGAATGTAATTTAATTCACTATTAAGCACAAAGTTTCAGACTGTTATGAAGTTTCATGTACCTATACGTTACACTGCAGGGTGGGAAATTCATTCTGCAGACATCCCATAGGCTGTGGCAAAAGCTTTTTCTGCCTCATTCCCTATCTCAGGATTTATATCCCAGCAAAGTGCACAGGAAGGCCTCAGTCGAGTCTGTACAGAAGGAAGCCAATAATAAAAGACTGACCCTTCGAGTCTGCATGTGAGACTGTTACGTTCGCGTATGTGAAGCCATTGTCAACACAGATTAGTTTAAATATCAAAGAATCCATTCCGTAGCCATGAACACCAACTCAAGATAATAACACGTGAGGTTTTCATTATGAATTTTCACTTTTCGGCGACGTGTGCGCTGATATGAAACTTCCCGCCGGAAAAAAACTGTGCCAGACCGGAACTCGAACTTGGTACCTTTGCCTTTTACGTGCAAGTGCCCTACTGACTGACCTATCCATATAGGATTCGCGACCCGCCCTCACAGCTTCACTTCCTCCAGTACGTTCCAAACAACAGGGAAGTTCTCCTACACATCTTGCGGGGCTAACGCTGTTGGAAGAAAGGAGATGAGGTACTGGCGACAGTGAAGCTGGGAGCGTGGGTCGTTAGCCGTGCTTGTGTGGTTCAGTCACTGGAGCATTTGGGCAAAGGTCCCAGGTTCGAGTCCCGGTCCGACTACGGCTTTCATCTGCGAGGAAAATACAAGACGAGAGGTTACTGTGTATGATCGCCATACTGTGGGCAAAAGTTCTGGACTAAATTTAAAACCTCTGAACCGTGTATCAGTCCGTGATGACGTCTAGTAATGTTGATGAAGATCCATCCGTCGAAGGAAAATGCTAATTTTAGCGACCCTTCGCGAGGAGTGGGCAACGTGCTAGTACCGCATTTCACCCTTCACCCGCTTCTTTCTCCACTCATGGCCAAAAAAAAAAAAAAAAAAAAAAAAAAAAAAAAAGAGAGAAAAATGACATTAAACTACACACTAAGCCATCGCAGATGCTTATAATAAATAATTACACGCGTGACACAACATAAAAACTAAAAAATACACAGTTAGAAAGATGATCGCACACGTCAGGATCTCCTAACCATCGATATCTTAGGGAATATACTTTGACGCAATTGCGGTTTAATAGACATGGCTTTATTAAAAGTGGCCTGCCCTTGCCGTCCTGCCGGCTCACTCGATCAGTCAAATGAGAACATACTGTTTAAGACGTCCACTCCTGCGCCGAGAATTGTGTTTCTCCTGTGGGGGCGGCACGAGTATTTATGCTTCCCTTCATGTAGGGAGTTGCTTTCCCTGTTTCTCGCGCGTCGGGCGGCCGTTGCATTCACACTCTGTACGCTGCTAATTTAACAGATGGCTCTTAACTATGCGACTTAACTTCTGAGGTCATCAGTCGCCTAGAACTTAGAACTAATTAAACCTAACTAACCTAAGGACATCACACACATCCATGCCCGAGGCAGGATTCGAACCTGCGACCGTAGCGGTCGCTCGGCTCCAGACTGTAGCTCCTAGAACCACACGGCCACTCCGGCCGGCACTAATTTAACATCTTGAACTTTTATTCTGATTGCAGCAGATGTCCATTCTTTTAAAAATTTTAGAGATTACATAAAATAATTTTACACTAGATTAATTGCATTTGTTCAGTGAACTCTTTCTTTGAAAGGTCACACAAAACTGTACTCACAGCTGTTCGTTGCCCTTGGCTGAAAGGAATTACATCCTACGTTAGGGTATTGCTGTACGCATAATTGGTAGAGATGGGAGTGAGCCACCGATAGGGGGATGTGTTCGATGGGAGGATCAAGTGTGTTCTGAATCACTTTGATATTCTCATATTTCATAAATGAGAGTCTCGTTAATTGTCAGAAAGAAAACCATAGGACTGGCTATACATTAAACCACTGACCTCTGCTCTGTAATTCAGCACTTCGTATCGCAGCAGCTATGAGTGTCAAAACTGAAAGCAGCAAAGCGAAAGAGCCATACTTCTGTGTGAGCACGTGTTTTCAGTAGAAGGTTTCGTACACTTTTATTGTCACTATAGGAATAATCAACAGTATGCTATATTGTGTGTATCTCCTCTCATGCTGGGAAATGATTGGGGTTCATCCTCGTAACGGTACATTGGCACCTCGCGAAACACCGTAGTAATAGCATTTCCTGAAATACCTTGTGTAGGTGGATGAGCTCTATGATTGGTACAGGCAACGTGATGACTGCGCTAGGCAACGAGGACTTGGAGTCTTGTAGAAGATTATTTTAACTATAAATCGGAATCGCAAGGCCGTGAAAAGCACGCCAGGTCGGTTTAGCGTGTAAGGCAATACGCCGTGAAGCGGCCGTTCCGCTCGTGGGAACTGACTCGTAAACGGCTGTCCGCTGCACAATAGCGACGCATAATGGCGCCCGCCTTCCTAGTATTTGGCGCGGTCCATGCACACCCAAGCAAATGCTGCCGGAACGATTCTACCAATTAAACCAGATGCGTGATCTGCAAGTACTCGGTAGTTTTTTTCTTTTTTGCGTACGAGATAGTTACCAACTATCGAAATTACTACCATCACTGTTCTCCGTAATTCTAAGACCGCATGTGTTCTGCTGCTGCTGCTTTCAAGACATCACTCCATGGCTCTGAGCACTGTGGGACTTAACATCTGAGGTTATCAGTCCCCTAGGACTTAGAACTACTTAAACCTAACTAATCTAAGGACATCACACACATCCATGCCCGATGCAGGATTCGAACCTGCGACCGTAGCGTCGCGCGGTTCCAGACTGAAGCGCCTAGAACCGCTCGGCCACCATCGGCCGGCCATCACTCCATGTACAATGACGTGCAACACGTTAGGACAATAGTAAATATCGCATAGTGTGCCACTATCAAGTAAAATAGCTCAATGGAACTTCAACCAGAAATAGAAATAACTGTTACAGTTCAGCACAGAAGATAACTGAAAGAAATATGCAGTGAGACGGCCGGCCGGAGTGGCCGTGCGGTTCTAGGCGCTACAGTCTGGAGCCGAGCGACCGCTGCGGTCGCATGTTCGTATCCTGCCTCGGCCATGGATGTGTGTGATGTCCTTAGGTTAGTTAGGTTTAAGCAGTTCTAAGTCTAGGGGACTGATGACCTCAGATGTTAAGCCCCATAGTGCGGAGAGCCATTTGAACCATTTGAGACGAACTGAAATAAAATCTTTATTCAAAGACACGAATTACATACACTAAGATCACCGTGATTTATGGTGATCCCGTGGACATTAAAAAAGGCGGGACACGGTTCTTAATAGTCTGTTCGTGTTCTGAAACGTATCCCCGTGACCGCCACAAGGTTGGTAAAGATTTATTGTGGTAGGGCGTTCTATTCCTCCACCAACACGGTTGACAACTGCTGGGAAGTCGTTCGTGTATGTGTACGTGCTGCAATATGTCTCCCCAGCGCATCCTACATTGATCGATAGGAATGAAGTCGGGGGAACGGGCAGACAAGTCCATTCGCCGAATATTCTCCCTTTCCATCATATGCTCCATCTGCGCTGATCGATGCAGTCGCGGATTGTCATCCATAAAACGGTTCAGTCAGCGCCGAAATTCGACAACGGTCCTGGATACATTACGTATTCCCACCTCTCGCCATTTGGGGTTACGTCCAGAATCACTACTCAGACTGAATCTGCTCTCATACGAGAGTAGCACGCGACACCACTTCTCGCTGGTCCAACCCCTGTGCTCTTGGCACCATCACAAAGGTTGCTGCCGATGTGCCGGTGACAGCGGAACACAACGTACTGGTCGCTGGGCAATGTGATTACCTCTATGCAGTCGCCGTGCAACTGAGTCTTGAGATTGCACGCCTTGTGGTCCTATTAAATGTGGTTGCAGTTGCACTCGCTGTTTGCCGTGGACCCGTTCTTGCCTGTTGCACAGGGCAGCGGTCATCTGCTACTGTAGTTGAATGTGGTCGACTACCTCCTTTTCTTTTCGTGCTACCGTTCCTGTGCTTCGGAACTCTCCCCATGCACGCGAAACAACTCTGTGAGTAAATCCAAACGCCTGGTTTAGACTCGTCACACTCCGTCCTTGCTTGAGTTTCGCGAAGATTCTTCCCGGTGTGAAGTCATGTAGATGTTGTCTTCAGACCATGTTGTAATGAACCATCACAGTGCACCGTAGCTGCATGCTGACTGACATACACATCTTCCTTAATCGATTTAAGGAAATTACTGGAAACGTAAGTGTGAATGGCCGGAAAGGGATTTGAATCGTCGTCCTCCAGAACAGGTCTTCATTGTTTTACCACTGTGACACATCGCTCCGTTTAATGCCGTTGCACTCATGGGGATCATCATGAATGGATTTTATGCCTTAAAGATGACCTCTGAGAGGTAAATATTGAACTTTACATTCCCAACAAATTAGAGAGAAAAGCCCTGTTGCTGTATGTTATAAATATTGTTTATCACACAACAGCTAGGATTCTCCAATATTGTCATTATTAGACAAAATACCACTATTGCTTTCTGGTTAGTCTGTAACTAAGAAATTACAAATACTGAAAACGAGGCTAATACTTTTTATGTGTTTGTGTACTTACTATAAAGAAATATCCACGCAGCTCAAAGTCGCTCTCATTAGACGTCCAACATCATCATCCGCCCCACCCCTCCCTCCCTGACCCCCACCACAGCTGCAGTGCTGCTTAGAAGCCACGTCTCTCGAATATGATAAAGCTCCACTGCTACTGAACGCGTTTATTCAAGTCCTTAGCAACCAAGAGAAGTACCAAGTTTTGAGTTGTTTTTATTTTTCCTCTCGTGAATATGGACAACTAGTGCCTTGGATAATCGCACCACTTTAACATGAGCACATTTAATGAACTTGTGATTTATATAGAATAATTTCTGGTACGAAATATTTATGGAAACGATGATCTGAACAATGATCGAAAATCAGTTTTCAGAAAATAGTTTAACATCAACTGATGTTCTACCTTCACTTCTACCTTCGCGACTGTAAATGTGAAACTTCTGTTTCGGTCACGAAACTACATATGTCATTAAATATATGTTTCCACCGTGTATTCTAATGAAGTCATACAACCCCTGCTTATGTTCTAATATGGTCAACCACCCTTGCTTGGAAATTGCCAACTACATGTTGAAGACTGCGTGTTGTAACAGCAGAAGGACGGCCAACAAAGCCTTCAGTTACTCATCAGCTCAGTGTTTGTGAAAAACAGTCGATGAAAACTACTAGCTTCGAGAACCATCTCATTGGCATTAGGTACAGAAATCATTCCCCGTTTTTTACCTCAGTCATGTGGTCCACCCATTAGCCACCCTCGGTCCTTACGAGCGGCCTGGGATATTATTGAGGGAGATGAACACGCCTTACATCCAGCTTCGACTAACATCAAAGAGTCTTCAGCCTAGGTCGAGCATTCAACGATTAGGGCGGCTTTCCGACATTTTAGGAGTCTTCTGGAATTCACGTAAAGACGCATTGTCGTTGTCATCAGATCCAACTGGCTACTAGGTAGGTGTTCCTAATTTCGGCGCTAACGAGTGTACACTTTCTAGGTGCACACCACAGTTGCACCCTAAAATTAACAAATGCCTTTAGTGACGCCATATAAAACTGGAGTGAATGTTCTGACTTCATGATTGCTGCCCAGAATCTAACGACGTGGCTTACTGTCCGAGATTCTCGTCATTATTTAAGATAAATGCTACGAAAAATCCAAATGCTTTCCTAATTTAGTTTCATCATGCCTTTACTACGTAATTTCATTCTGATGTTTTGATGACTTTACAAGAGGACTCGTTTCTACTCCTCCCTCATCTGCTTAGAATTAGCGGATATCGATATCGTTCCTTGTCGTGCAAGAATCACTCTGAACAGTATCATTCTCTGTTAGGACACAAGGTGAATGAATGCGTCCTTCTCTAGTCAACATGTACACAGTTTCTATCTATGGCTCTTTCCTCACCCCTCTCGGCTGGGGTCAGCCTAGAACCCGTTGCAGGGGACGAACAAAAGGTCCCTTCTTCCTGTTACGTGATACAGCACGACGAAATAAAAAAAAAGAGAAAGAGAGAAATAACAATAATAAGACAACCTGCGTAGTCGTGATGACAACGAAGCGCATCCTTTCTGCCCAGAGCTCCAGAGCTTCGAGCCGTGAGAACAACGCAATGGCACAGTCATCCGTGTCCCGTGTGCATGTTTGTAGGGGCCGGTGACTTAACGCACGTCTGCTCATACAGAGTATATGGCAGCTGCAGCGCTAATCACATACTGACCAAGAGCGGAAATCCAAATTACCGGTCCCCACCTAATTAATACACGAAAACTTTCTTATGAGGTCACATATTTGAATTTGATTTCAGATAAAGGTAAGATTTAAACGTCCCGTTGACGTTGAGGTCTCCATAGTTGGGGTAAGAATTTTGTGGGAATACAGCAGTACTCTAGTCCACGGAAAATTTACGGCATTCGCCTCAAGTGATTTGGGAAATCGTGGGAATGATAGTTTTCCAGGTGGAAATTTGAAACATTATCCTCCAGAATATGAGTCTAAAGCATTAATTTCTAAGCAACCTTACTAGCTAACACTTTCGGTAGCCTTAATGCGCGTGTAACGGTTAGATATAACCGTGAGCTTAATGGGTACATTCAGCCATATAAAATAAGATTCAGATGTTCTTTCCTTTAGTGTTTTATTGCTTTCGGCTGTGCATACATTGCGTAAACGATGGAAAGAGCAATGGAATTTACCTGTTTTGAGCCAGCACAAATCCTGATTCGTCCTCGTACTTTCATTAAATGCTAGATGGCAGAAGGAAAAGCGCAAATTAAAAGCAAAGCGTACAGAGTTTTCTATCCTGTATTATACTGTTTATCCTTTTTATACTGTGCATCATCATATATATATATATATATATATATATATATATATATATATATATATATATATATATATAGGCAATGTTCACTTTCTCTTTGTAAACGAGTATTTTCTTCAATGAAAATGACCTGTCTGATTGGATAAGCATCAAGGTGAATTAACACTGAAGGATTGCAGAGAGTTTGTAAATTAAGGAGCTCGGACGGGGTAAGTTGGAAGAGCCAAAGGCTGTTGAGGGAGTCAAAGGGACAAGGGAAAAGGAGTACTGCACAAGACAAATGAGAAGCTCTGAGTGATGGACTAATGACCAATTCGATACTGCGAGAAGAATTTGACAGCGCACTGGAAGTTCTAAGCCGAAACAACGCTTCTGGAAGAGCCGACATTCCTTCAGCAGGGCTGATATCCTTGGGAGAGCTAGCCATGACAAAACTGTTCCCACGTAAGATATATGAGGCAAGGGAAATACAATCAGACTTACAGAAGAACGTAGTAATTCCAATTGCAAAGATAGCAAGTAACGACCAGCGTGAATATTACTGCACTAGCAGTTTAATAATTACGATTGCAAAGTATTGACACGTATTATTTACAGAAATATGGAAAAATTGGTAGAAGCCGAAGACCAGGTTGTGTTCAGGGATATGTAGGAACATGCAAGGTAATACTGACCCCAGAACTTATCTTAGAAGATATCTCAAAGACAGGCAAACCTACGTTTATAGATTTCGTATACTTAGAGAAAGGTTTTAACAATGTAGACACAAAAACACTCCTTGAAATTCTGAAGGTAACACTGGTAAAATACAGGGAATGGAAGGTTTTATACCACTTGTACTGAAACCAGATAACGCTTATAACACTTAAGGGGCATGAAAGGGAAGCAATGGTTGAGAAGCGAGTGAGAGAGGGTTATAGTATATGTCTGATTTTGTTCAATCTGTCGTTCTGCAAACAGTAAAAGGAGGTTGAGAAAAATTTGGGGAAGGAATTAAAGATCAGGAAGAAGAAATAAGACTTTGACATTTGCCGCGGGCATTGTAATTTTCCCAGAAACAGCAAATGACTTGGGAGAGCAGTTGAATGGAATTGACAGTTCCTTAAAAGGACGAAATAAAATGAACATTAACAAAAGGAAAACAAGGATAATGGAATGTAGTCGAGTTAAATGAGGTGATGTTGAGGGAATTGAAGTAGGAAAAGGGACACTAAAGTTAGTAGAGAAGTTTTGATTTTTGGGGCAGAAGATAAAGGATGATGACCGAAGTTGAGAAAGATAAAAAATGTAGATTACCAATGACAAGAAAAGCGTTTCTGAAGAAGAGAAATTTTTTAACATCAAATATAAGTTTAATAGTTAGGAAATCTTTTCTGAATTCAGTTGTCTGCAGTGTTGTCTTGTACGGAAGAGAAACGTGGACGACAAGCAATTCAGACTAGAAGAGAAAAAAAGGTTTTGAAACGTAATGACACAGAATAATGTTGAATGTTCGATGTGTAGATCGCGTAACTAATGAAGAGGAACTAAACAGAATTGGGGAAAATGTATAGGGCATAACATGACTAAAGGAAAGGATTGGATGATGCATTCTGAGACATCAGGGAATCATCAGTTTAGTATTGGCGGGAGGTGGGGTGCCGGGGGTAAACATTGCAAAGGGCGACCAAGAGGCGAGTACAGTAAGCAGGTTCAAGTGGTTGTGGTCGCAGCAGTTATTCGGAGATGAAGAAACTTGTACGGGGTAGAGTTGCGAAGGGAGGTGCATGAAACCGGTCTCCGGACTAAACACCACAACAACAACTATACAGAACGTCTTCCTTCCACTCTTGCTAGGCGATGTCCCACGTTGTAACATAAAGACCTTTGTGCGGGCTGCAAGAGAGATGCCACTTCAAAAAATCACACCTGCAACTCCATATCGCTCCTTGTCCGTGATACTGGATAGATGATAACGCGTCCCTTGCCCTCAGCACGTGTTGAGAATCGCCGTCTTCAAACTAGACGCCTCTACACAAACCTGCACAGATTTAGCCTCTTCATCATAAATGGTACTCGCGACCATATAACAAAACTTTTGTAAAACAGCTGTCCAGAAACGTTGAGTGGAGACCACAGCGGGTATGCCTGCCGGATAGTCGCTTCCAGAGGTGGAGGAAGCTGTGTCATCTGTTGCTAGAAGGAGAAGGAAAGTCAGAGTTCCACGTACCGTTAACGACTAGGTCGTAAGCAACAACAAAATCGGCTACGTATTCAACGGAACGTTGCCAGTATTAATCTAAATCGATTAAGGAAAATCACTGTAAAAGGTAAACCAGGAAAGGTAAATGAGGGCTTCAATCCCGCCCCTTCCTAACGGGCATCTACTGAATGCATTTCTTGGATCCGGCTGCAATTCTTGGCTCATGTCGGCACGAAAGACGTTTCTTGACTGCGCTCAGTGGACTCCCTCTATTACTAGACGAAAGGCTAACGTGGTGAAGGCAGCTAGCCATGTGTGCAGGGTGGAGACAGCTTGCAATTTGCAGCATCATATCTGGAATCAGTAGTTGTTATTTGGTCTGGAGGTGGGTGGAGCGCTTAAACCAGAAGTTCAGATGACCTTGCGACGGCCTTGGATGCAGATTTATTGACTTTTTATATTAGTTGAAGAGTTGCTACGTCTACTTTAATAGGTCATTCATGCACTACGTGGTTTTTCTGAGAGGAAGGTACTTGTGATGTGCATATGCAAATCCTTCATGTTAGAGAAACCTCTTCATAAACCCAGTCGTCAGTTACGTGCAGTATTTGGAAAGAGGAAAAGAGCTTAAAGGCGAATTTAAAAGGACCTGGTCGTTCCCGCTTCCAAGAAGGGTCGTCGGACAACAGCACATAGCTTTAGGTGTATATATCTGACTTCAATAAATGTTAAACGCGTATAATACGTTTTATGCTTGCGTGTTATGAGGTTTTTGGAGACCGAGAACCTCTGTGGGAATAAACATGTGTCCCACAAACAGTGGTCAAGTGAAACTCAGCTGCCTCTGCTCACCTGTGTGATCCAAAAGGCAGTAGATAGTGGGTAAGAGGTTTAGGCCGGGTTACTTGAGTTCAGGAGAGCTTTCGATACACTGGCGGACTGTCGCCTTGTGGTGAAAATACGCGCTTACAAAATATCGGACCAGCTTTGTGAAGTAATGGCCGCTATCGACAGGGGATCTCAAGTTCATTCCGTATTTCTAGATTTCCGAAAAGTTTTGACACCGTTCCTCACAAGCGACTTCTAATCAAGCTGCGGGCCTATGGGGTATCGTCTCAGTTGTGCGACTGGATTCGTGATTTCCTGTCAGTAAGGTCGCAGTTCGTAGTAATAGACGGCAAATTATCGAGTAAAACTGAAGTGATATCAGGTGTTCCCCAGGGAAGCGTCCTGGGACCTCTGCTGTTCCTGATCTATATAAATGACCTGGGTGACAACCTGAGCAGTTCTCTTAGGTTGTTCGCAGATGATGCTGTAATTTACCGTCTAGTAAGGTCATCCGAAGACCAGTATCAGTTGCAAAGCGATTTAGAAAAGATTGCTGTATGGTCTGGCAGGTGGCAGTTGACGCTAAATAACGAAAAGTGTGAGGTGATCCACATGAGTTCCAAAAGAAATCTGTTGGAATTCGATTACTCGATAAATAGTACAATTCTCAAGGCTGTCAATTCAACTAAGTACCTGGGTGTTAAAATTACGAACAACTTCAGTTGGAACGACCACATAGGTAATATTGTGGGGAAGGCGAGCCAAAGGTTGCGTTTCATTGGCAGGACACTTAGAAGATGCAACAAGTCCACTAAAGAGACAGCTTACACTACACTCGTTCGTCCTCTGTTAGAATATTGCTGCGCGGTGTGGGATCCTTACCAGGTGGGATTGACGGAGGACATCGAAAGGGTGCAAAAAAGGGCAGCTCGTTTTGTATTATCACGTAGTAGGGGAGAGAGTGTGGCAGATATGATACGCGAATTGGGATGGAAGTCATTAAAGCAAATACGTGTTTCGTCGCGGCGAGATCTACTTACGAAATTTCAGTCACCAACTTTCTCTTCCGAATGCGAAAATATTTTGTTGAGCCCAACCTACATAGGTAGGAATGATCATCAAAATAAAATAAGAGAAATCAGAGCTCGAACAGAAAGGTTTAGGTGTTCGTTTTACCCGCGCGCTGTTCAGGAGTGGAATGGTAGACAGATAGTATGATTGTGGTTCGACGAACCCTCTGCCAAGCACTTAAATGTGAATTGCAGAGTAGTCATGTAGATGTAGATGTAGATGAACTAGTTACTATTTAATAGCTGTTACATATCTGGAACTGTGGACTTGAGATCTCCATAGTGCATGATATCTATATGAATCGGACGTGTTAGTCACAGGTTTAGAGTATATAGGCAGTCAAACCTGGCCTCAGACTGTCATCAGTGCAGCGTCATCGACGTTTAGTACCGCTCACGCGTCTCACCAAACCTTTCAAGTTGTGGCACGTTAGTGTACCACGCATAAGACTGTCTGGCGTCTTACTGCCACTTTCGTGTTCCTGGGACGTCGAAGGTATGATCCAAGTGAAAGAATATTCGAAGTAGATACAAGTCAGGTAGAACTGAAGCCAATGTCTTTCGCTGAACGGCAAGGTACTTCTGCGTCCCCACTTTGTAACATGAGGTACGATCTAAATACGGTACGGTAACGTGGACAAGCCTGCCTACCTCAACAACATTTCATTTGTGATTAGTGCGTACAGAACTTTACGATCTTAAAATAGATTATTGGAGTTGTTTATTTATTTACTTGGCCTTTGGCAGCTAACGGCCTCTAAGCCAATTAGAGGAACTGAAGAGGAGATGATTAACATCTAATGGAATATGTTTGGTTTACCAGAAGTGGGACGAATACACGAAGAGCAAATAGAATTAAAATCAAGACACGCATTTTAATGCAGAGAAATATAGTAGAAAGGCTATTCAAGTGTAAACTTTATCGTAACCATTGTTACGGCGTAAAGTCAAGCGCCGGCACGCCAGTCGCGAACAAGAGAGCAGAGAGGGCTGTGAAGAAGACGTCAGCCAGTTGCACGCTGACCGACCCCTCTCCAGGACGCCAACGCGACAGCAGCGGCCTCTATGCGAAGAGAACACAAACGTCCCGCCCGACTCGCCGTGGTCCAGTTCTACAGAAGCTTGAAGACTAGCGACCTTAATGAAAGCGCCAAAGCTCATTACATTCCTTGTACATACTATGTAGCTCGAACTTGGAATTGTTGTATTGAAGAGATCTCTAATTTTGTTTGTCGTCCTTTGCTTGCAATACATCTGTTTAACACAAAGTTAAGTATTGTATTTTTTTCTCTTCGGAATAAAACTCATTAATACGATTTGCTTGAATTGTTGTCTAGCGATCCGAGAAAGCCGGTTTCCTAGCCACCCCACAACTGATGACAAGACAGGATTCAACAACAATGAAAACTGGACACGAGATTACAAATATTAAAGGAATCTCAGGCAGATCACCGTACACTGTGATCAAAAGTATCCGGACACCCACAAAATCATACGTTTTTCATATTAGGTGCTTTGTGCCGGCACTCCTGCCAGGTACTCCATATCGGCGCCCTCAGTAGTTATTAGACATCATAAGAGAGCAGAATGGGGCGCTCCGCGGAATTCACGGACTTCGAACGTGGTCAGGTGATTGGGTGTCACTTGTGTCATACGTCTGTACGCGAGATTTCAACACTCATAAACATCCCCATGTGTACCGTTTCCAATGTGATGGTAAAGTGAAGGGACACTTACAGCACAAAAGCGTACAGGCCGACCTCGTCTGTTGACTGACAGGGACCGCCAACAGTTGAAGAGGGTCGTAATGTGTAATAGGCAGACATTTATCCAGACAATCACACAGGAATTTCAAACTGCATCAGGATCCACTGCAAGTACACTGACAGTTAGGCGGGAGGTGAGAAAACTTGGATTTCATGGTTGAGCGGCTGCTCATAAGCCACACACCATGCTGGTAAATGCCAAACGACGCTTCGTTTGGTGTAAGGAGCGTAAACATTGGACGATTGAACAGTGGAAAAACGTTGTGTGGAGTGACGAATTACGGTAAACAATATGGCGATCCGATGTCAGGGTGTGGGTATGGCGAATGCCCGGTGAACGTCATCTGCCAGCGTGTGTAGTGCCAACTGTAAAATTCGGAAGCGATGGTGTTATGGTGTGGTCGTGTTTTTCATGGATGGGGCTTGCACCCCTTGTTGTTTTGCGTGGCACTATCACAACATAAGCCTACATTGAGGTTTTAGGCACCTTAGCCGGGACAGAGTGGCCGTGCGGTTCTAGACGCTACAGTCAGGAACCGCGCTGCCGCTACGGTCGCAGGTTCGAATCCTGCCTCGGGCATGGATGTGTGTGATGTCCTTAGGTTAGTTAGGTTTATGTAGTTCTAAGTTATAGGGGACTGATGATCTCAGAAGTTAAGTCCCATAGTGCTCAGAGCCATTTAGGCACGTTCTTGCTTCCCAGTGTTGAAGAGCGATTCAGGGATGGCGATTGCATCTTTTAACACGATCGAGTACCTGTTCATATCGCACGGCCCTGTAATGGACTGACCTGCACAGAGTCGTGACCTGAATCCCATAGAACACCTTTTGGATGTTTTGGAACGCCTACTTCGTGCCAGGCCACACCGACCGACATCGATACCTCTCCTCAGTGAAGCCCTCCATGTAGAATGGGCTGTCATTCCCCAAGAAACCTTCCAGCACGTGATTGAACATATGCCTGCGAGATTGGAATCGGTGATCAAGTCTAAGGGTTGGCCAACACCATACTGAATTCCAGCATTACCGATGGAGGGCGCCACTAACTTGTAAGTCATTTTCAACCAGGTGTCCGGATACTTTTGATCACGTAGTGTATGTGTGTTAAAAGTAAACGGAAGATTTTCATTCAGGTTCATGCCTGAATGAGCTCATTCTCTGATGAGGAAGCTACCAAGAGTTGAAGAAGTTGATAAAATACAGCAGATATCCCTACAATAAAATAACGGAGAATTTTAATGTTAACGTAGATCGAAAACTAAAAAACATTCTTTAGTGAGTAGCTTCGGATTTATACCAGAAATGACAGAGGTCATACATTCTTAGCATTGGCCGATCAGAAGACAGCATTTCACTTTAACACACGCCTTTAGAAGAAAATGAAGAATAAATGGCCTTGCAAGACTAGATGGAAATAAAATTTAAGTGATTATGTTTCATCCACCAAAAACAAAATTTTACGACGTGTAATGGTGTAAATCATTTTTAATTTCAAGTTTTCATAGACTAGCATGATTCAGAATAAAAACATAGATAAAAATAGAATGAAACATTCTCATTACGTAGGAAATCAGATATGTGTACTTTAAGATCTTATTTAGGAATAGAGAAATATATCACACTCCACTGAGAAAGAAGATCAGCATCTAAGAAATAGGTTTCTATTGGAGCAGGTTATATGTTAACAAGAGCGCTTATGCAAACACAAATATTTGTTACATGCTCGAGGGCTGCAAAAGATCAGAATATTCAAACTAAACAATGCAATATTAGAGATTAGGCCAGAGTTTCAGGCAAACTGTGATAGGAATATGTTAAAACAAGTTGAAAGAAACAAAAATGAAATGTGAGAAAGTATAAGAGATATAATGTCAACATAAACGTGGTATATCTTCAGTTTTTGCTTGCATTTGTTTCGCATCGGCGCATGTTCGACATGGTTATTAACGGATTCAGCATGGTTCATATAAGGGTTGGTCAGATGCCTTTCTTGTTATTACCACACTACTCGTTGGGACGGAATATGTGTACCACACAACTGTCTGCTTGTAGTGTTATGTACGTGAAAGTGAGCGCATGTTTTGTAGAAGTTTGCGAATCGTGTAACTGAGAATGGACTTGGATACGAGCCCAGTATTCACGTAGTGGGACGTGGGAAACCCCCTAAAAACCATATTCAGGCTGGCCGGCACACTGACCCTTGTTAATCCGCGAGGTGGATTCGATCCGGGCTGGGGCACCTCCCCATGCCGGAATCGGCGCTTCAAAATGCACAGCTATCCAGGTGGGTCAATGTAAACGTAGTATGGTAGAGAGAAAAGATGCCTGGCTGAGACTCATTGGAAGGGCATTAAGGAAATGTAATTTATTTATAAAGCAGACAGCTTTAAAAATACTTGATTGGTGTTGCACCTTTGTCAGGAGTTCATTTGGTAGGGTGAGAGTGTTGCTGAAAAGCTTCTTCAGCTGCAGTGACAGAACGTTTTAGAGGGAACAGTCAGAGGTAAGAGGATGTAGGAAGAGGACGAAAGAGGAGAAATGTACGAAGTTAAAAAAAAAAAAAACACTGTGCGTAAACACTACGTGTGGTATAGGGGGAAGAGATAGTGAGTGAGTGAATGATAAAAACCACGAAGTTGAGTTGCAAGAGGATTGGATTTTAGGTAATGTAAGAATGACTTGTTAAGTAAAACATATTGAGAAACACAAGGAATGGCTACCGGACAGAAAGGTGTCGGAGGTTGGGACAGAAAACAAGATGAGTGTGGGGAACCGACGGAGCCATGCGGGGCACGCGTGCTGGGCAGCGCTGGTCGAGCCAGCTGCATTGTCACGCGGACAAAGGCCTGCGCTGGCGTTTCCGCAGACATTCCATTATTTAGGGTCAGCTTCCCCTTTCGAGTGACTTGTTTGAGGTGACGCGACGTGTTTGCGGCTGCGGCTCGCTCCGGATTCTCTTTGAAGGACCGGTGTGGTTGGCGGGGTGAGGGAGGGGGCAGGGGAGGGGGCACGGACAGGGAGAGGATTATGAAATGTCTGAGTGGGTCCTCCCTCGTGTACAGAGCCTTCGTCACGTTGTTTGCGAACTGTCCCGGTGAATTAAGAGGAATAGCGGCCGTTTGGGGAGCACGGGGTAATTTGTTTCGCGAATAGCCCCGCTGCAGTCCACCCGATTTAGTCCGCCGAGTTCTGTATTTGGCCGAATGACCGGCATTCGTTTCTGCCGCAAAGCGCGCTAGGTAATTTGCGCGCGCTGCAGACGTGCTTTAATATTGCACCCGCACATTCTGCTCGCTTACGAAGCACACAGGTATTTGAAAGTACGTCATCCGAACGCTGTCGCTTTTCATTGTGACATTCAGTTTACCGACCAGAATAGAGCTTCAATGGATATGTTTTAATACATCGGATGACTCAAACTATTTTTCTTAGAGATGTCAGTGTATAGATTTCTTACTTTGTGATCATAAAGCTGCTGTTTGACATAAGTTTTATCAGAAATTTTTTCTACATACTTTTGTACTTGAAGGTTGATTCGTTCGCAGTAAAATCGACGTATTTTGTCGAAAATATCCAGTGGTGGAAACATAGTTTAGGGTGGATAGCGAGATATCGAAAGATTGTCTGCTTATATCGACCGAACAACAAATGAAAGTGAACTGGCAAATAAATGGTACAAGTTGTAATCCATGTCTCAGTTGATAAACTGAAGGACTCATTATGTGAAAGCTTAGGATTCTAGCATAGACTGGTTATGACTATTTTTTCTAGCACTGAACGAGATTATAAAATCCTCTCAGTAAAGGAGGCATCTGTTGGAAAATCTACAGGATTTGGCAAGTGTTATTTAATTACTTAACTTAGTGGGGGGATGCCCTTCCTGACGTCACAGTCGTCATGGAAATGGGCGGAAGTCTTGTGCGCAATCTGTGTTCCGTGAGTTATCGTATTTGAAATGTTTGCATTTTGTATTCTCCTAGGCGGAATTTGGGGACCTGCCCAGTATTTGCCTAAAGGAGCATGGGAAAATACCAAAAACCCACACTTAGGCTGGCTGGCGTTCCAGCCCACGGACGTTAACACGCCGCGCGAATTCGACCCAGGTTTGGGTCACTCCCCCGTCTTCCAAGTTAACGCACTGCGATATACGTACCGGTAACATACATCGAAGTACATCAATAAAATACCTCTAACAATGGTTCCTAAATTTTTCTAGTCCTTCTGCATATTGTTTCAAGAACTTACACACGGTATACACGGAAGCACCAGGGAATCTGGTATAGACATGGGTATTCAAATACAGAGATATTTAAACTGGCGGTACACGGCGTTGCGGTCGGCAAAAGACAACAAGCGTGTGGCGCAGTTATTAGATCGGTTACTACTGCTACAATGACTGGTTGTCAAGACTTAAGTGAGTTTGAGGTTGATGTTATAGTCGGCGCACGAGCGATAGGACACAGCATCTCCAAGGTGGCGATGAAGTGGGGATTTTCCCGTATGACCATTTCACGAGTGCACCGTGAAAATCAGGAATCCGGTAAAACATCAAATCTCCGACATTGCTGCGGCCGGAAAAAGATCTTACAAGAACGGGAACATCGACGACTGAAGAGAATTGTTCAACGTGACAGAAGTGCAACCCTTCCGAAAATTGCTGCAGATTTCAGTGCTGGGCCATCAACAAGAGTCAGCTTGCGAACCATTCAACGAAACATCATCGATATGGGCTTTCGGAGCCGAAGGCCCACTCGTGTACCATTGATAACTGCGTGACACTGCCTGGGTCCGTCAACACCGACATTGGCTTGTTGATGACTGGAAACATGTTGCCTGGTCGGATGAGTCTCTTTTTATATTGTATCGATGCGGATGGACGTGTACATGAATGGAGACAACTTCACGAATCCATATATGCTGTATGTCAGCGGTGGACTGTTCAAGCTGCTGGAGACTCTGTAATGGTGTGGGGTGTGTGCAGTTGGAGCGATATGGGACCCCTGATACGTCTAGATACAACTGTGACAGGTGACAAGTACTTAAGCATCACAATGCATTCACGTGCATTGTGCATTCCGACGGACTTGAGCACTTGCAGCAGGACGATGCTACACCCCAAACGTCCACAATTACTACAGAGTGGCTCCAGGAACACTCTTCTAAGTTTAAACACTTCCGCTGGCCACCAGATTCCCCAGACATGAACATTATTCAGTATATGTGGGATGCCTTGCAACTTGCTGATCAGAAGAGATCTTCACCCCTTCGTACTCTTACGGATTTATGGACAGCCCTGCAGGATTCATGGTGCCATTTGCCTCCAGCACTACTTTCAGACATTAGTTGAGTCCATGCCACGTCGTGTTGCGGAACTTCTGCGTGTTTGCTGGGGCCCTATACGATATTAGGAAGGTGTACCAATTTTCATTGTAAAATGCAGCGGACTTCTTCGAAATGGTGAGAGAGATATGTACATCAGATACGTACATGCACATTGGTATCTACCATCTACATCTTCATCTTCAACTACATGATTACTCTGAAATTCGCAATTAAGTGCCTGGCAGCGGGTTCATCGAACCACCTTCAAGGTACTTCTCTACCGTTCTACTCTCGGATAGCGCGCGGGAAAAACAAGCACTTAAATCATTTTGTGCGACCTCTGATTTCTCTTATTTTGTCACAATGATCATAAATTTCACGAGAATAACCTGTCGCAACGACAACTGCCTTTGTTTCAATGACTGATACCCCACTTCACATATTATGTCCTTGGCACTCTCACCCCTATTTCGCGATAATAAAACTAAACGAGTTGCCCTTCTTTGAACTTTTTCTATGCCCTACGTCAATCCTGTATGATGCGGATCCCATACCACACAGCATTACTCCAGAAGAGGGCGGACAAACGTAGTGTAAGCAGTCTCTGTAGTAAATTTACATTTTCTAAGTGTTCTGCCAATAAATAGCAGCTTTTGTTTACTTTGCCCACAACATTATCTTTGCGATCGTTTCAGTTTACGTATTGGTAATTGCAATCCGTAAGTATTTAGATAAGTTTATATCCTGTAGACTTGTGTGATATATCGTGTAACAGAAATTTTGCGGATTTTTTAAGTGCTTAAGTTCATGACTTCACACTTCTAATTATTTATAGTCAACTGGTACTTTTTGCACCGTACAGATATCTTGTATAAATCATTTTGCAATTTGTTTTGGCCATCTGATGACTTTACATGACGGTAAATAACAGGAACATCGGCAAACAGTCTAGACGATTACTGAGATGGTCTCCTACGTCTTTTATATAGATCAGATACAGCAGAGGGTCTATAAGACTTCCTTGTGGAACGGCAGGTTTTACTTCTGTTTTACTAGATGCCTTTCAGCCAAATACTAAGAACTGTGATATTTCTGACAGGAAATCACGAATCCAGTCACACAACTGAGGCGATACTCCATAGGCACGCAATTTGGTTAGATGATGCATGTGAAGAACGATGTTGAAATCTTTCTGGAAAACTATAAATATGGATTCAATTTGACATCCCCTGTCTACAGCACTCATTACTTCGTGAGAATAAAGAGCTACTTGTTCCTCACAAGAATGGTATTTTCTGAATCTGTGCTGATTAATCGTCAATAAGTCGTTTGCTTAGACGTAATTCATAATCTTCGAACACAGTATATGTTCCAAATCCCCACTGCAAATCGATGTAAGTGCTATGGTTCTTTAATTCAACGGATTACTCCTATTTCCTTTCTTGAGTATTGGTATGACCTGTGCAAGTTTACAGTATTTAGATACAGATCTTTCTACGAGCTACCGGTTGTACAGGTGCACTATGTGATCAAAAGTATCCGGACACCTGGCTGAAAATGACTTACAATTTCGTGATGCCCTCCAACGGTAATGCTGGAATTCAATATGATGTTGGCTCACCCTTAGTCTTGATGACAGCCTCCCCTCTCTCAGGCATACGTTCAATCAGGTGCTGGAAGGTTTCTTGGGGAATGGCACCCCATTCTCCACGGAGTGCTGCACTGAGGAGAGTTATCGATGTCGGTGGGTGACGCCTGGCACGAAATCGGTGTTCTAAAACATCCCAAAGGTGTTCTATAGGATTCAGGTCAGGACTCCTGTGCAGGCCAATACATTACAGGGATGTTATTGTCTTGTAGCCACTCCGCCACAGGCCGGGCATTATGAACAGGTGCTCAATCGTCGTAAAAGATGCAATCGCCATCCCCAAATAGTTCTTCAACAGTGGGAACCAAGAAGGTACTTAAAACATCAATGTAGGCCAGTGCTGTGACAGTGCCACGCAAAACAATAAGGGGTGCAAGTCCCCTCCATGAAAAACGCGACAACACCATAACACCACCGCCTCCAAATTTTACTGTTGGCACTACACACGCTGGCAGATGGCGTTCACCGGGCATTTGCCCTCCCATCAGATCACTACATTGTGTATCGTGATTCGTCACTCCACACAACGTTTTTCCAGTGTTCAATCGACCAATGTTTACGCTCCTTACAGCAAGCGGGGCGTCGTTTGGCATTTACCGACGTGATGTGTGGCTTATCAGCAGCCGCTCGACTATGAAATCCAAGTTTTCTCACCTCCCGCCTAACTGTCAGTGTACTTGCAATAGGTCCTGATGCAGTTTGGAATTCCTGTGTGATGGTCTGGATAGATGTCTGCGTATTACACATTACGACCCTCTTCTACTGTTGGCGGTCTCTGTCAGTCAACAGACGAGGACGGCCCGTACGCTTTTGTGCTATACGTGTCCCGTCACGTTTCCACTTCACCATCGCATCGGAAACGGTAGACCTAGGGAAGTGTAGGAGTGTGGAAATCTAGCGTACAGAAGTATGACACTACTGAGAACCAATCATCTGATCACGTTCGCAGTCCGTGAGTTCCTCGGAGCGCCCCATTCTGCTCTAATGTCTAATGACTGCTGAGGTCGCTGATATGGAGTACATGGCAGTAGGTGCCTGCTCAAAACACCTAATGTGAAAAACGTGTGTTTTTGGGGGTGTCCGGATACTTTTGATTACATTTTGTAAATGATTGCTACGTATAGAGCTATTGTATCAGCATACTTTAAAAGGAACCTGACGGGTCTACAATGTGGACAGGAGACCCATCCTTCATTAACTGCTTTAAGCCGCTTCGCTACAATACGAATATCTACTTCTAAATTACTCGTGTTGGCACTTGCTCTAGATTCGAATTGTGGAATATTTATTTCAACTTCTTTGGTAAAGGAATTTAGGAAAAATCGTGTTTAGCAGCTCAGCTTTAGTGGCATTGTTATTAGCGACATCATCATTTTCATCGCGCAGTGAAGGTAATGATTGTGTTCAAATGGCTCAAATGGCTCTGAGCACTATGGGACTTAACATCTGAGGTCATCATTCCCCTAGAACTTAGATATACTTAAACCTAACTAACCTAAGGACATCACACACATCCATGCCCGAGGCAGGATTCGAACCTGCGACCGTAGCGGTCGCGCGGTTCCAGATTGAAGCGCCTACAACCGTTCGGCCACATCGGACGGCTAATGATTGTGTCTTTCCGCAGGTATAGTTAACTTCTGACCTTAATCTCTTCGCGTTTTCTGCCAGATTTGGGGACAATGTTTCCTTGTGGAAACTATTAAAAGAATCTCGCATTGAAGTTCTCGATAAATTTCGAGCTTATGTAAAACTTCGTCTGTCTTGGTGGGTTTGCCTTCTTTTTAATTTCGTATCTTTTTTTCGTTGTTTATGCAACAGAGTTTTCGCAGTTCTGTGTACCATGAAACATCAGTACTATCGTTTATTAATTTATGTGGTATATGAATATCTCAGTCGCCGTCGATACTGTTTCTTTGAATTCAAACCACATTTCATCACTGCTTACATAGTCAGTTTGAAAGGAGTGGACACTGTCTCCTAAAAAGGCGTCAAGCGAATTGTTATCTGCTTTTTTAAGGACAAGTACTTTGCGTTTATTTTCGGTGGGTATTGATTTAGTATAGACTATCTAATTAGAAGAGTCCAAATACCCCTATGTAATGCGGAAATGATCACTAGATGTCAGAAGAGGCAGACCCACCAATGTAAAAGTGGCGGGGTTTGCTGTGTTGTAAATACAGGAGCAGTATCAGCAGAATGGGTCTGTCAGGAGAGCTTAGTGACTTTGAACGTGGACTAGTTATTCGATGTCTCCTGAGTAACATGTCTACACGGGAGGCAACAGGGACATTTCAGCACTTCTAAAGCTGCCCAAGTCGACATTTGGCAATGTGACTACGAAGTAGAAACACGAAGGAATAACCACTATTAAACAAAGAAGAGGTGGCTGTAATAAAGTCACAAGAAATCAGCAGATTGAATCGCTTGTGAGGTTGAAAGTGGTACCAGATCTCCATCTAGCACAATAAATGTGCGTAAGGAATTAGAATGAATACGATACAGTAGTCGAGCAGTTCTTCATAAGCTACATATTTCTGTAGCGAATGCTGAACGACGCTTTAAGTCGTGTTAAGAGCGACGGCACTGGACAATGGATGCTTGGAAACGAGCGATGTGGAGAGATAAATCACGCTGTTTCCTGCAGCGATCCGAAGGAAGGGTTGGGATTTGTCGAATGCGTGAGAAACGTTACTTCACCTCATGTATAGTGGCAACAGTGAAGTACGGAGAAAATGGAGTGATGGTATGGCGATATATGTGATTTATGGGGTTGTTTTCCGTGGTTAGTGTGAGGTCCTACTCTGAACTTAAGAAAATGCTCAATTCGAAATAATATGAACACATTTTACAGAATTGCGTACTGCGCAGAGTAGAGAAACAGTTCGGAGAGGATGATAATTGGTATCATCATGACAGTGCTCCCTGTCGTAAAGCAAAATCTTTGAGGAAATAGCGTGTGGAAAATGACAAACCTGAAATGGACTAACCTCACCAGAGTTCCAACCTAAATCCAGAGGATGATCTTTGGGATGAGTTAGATTGTCGACTTCCCTCCAGACCGCAGCGTCCAACATTACTACCTTCTTCGGTTTCGGCTCTTGAGGAGGAATGGGCTACCATTCCCCCCACAGACATTCAGTAGCCTCACTGAAAGTGTGCCCATCAAGGTTAAAGTAGTCATAAAGGCGAGTGTGGACACAACCTATATACATTGTCCAGTAATTCCGTCATCAATGTTAAAGTAGTCATAAAGGCGAGTGTGGACACAACCTATATACATTGTCCAGTAATTCCGTCTTATGAAAATCTCACTGAGAGAGAGAGAGAGAGAGAGAGAGAGAGAGAAAGAGAGAGAGAGAGAGAGAGAGGAGTCGGAAGGTATGGAGTCCGAATCTCAATCCACTCATCCACATTTGATTTCCGTAGTTTCCCTAAATCACGAAGGCAAATATAAATTACGTTCCTTTTAAAAGGGAACAGACAGTTTACTCTCCCACCTTTGCTTAAACCAAGATATAGCTTCGTCTGAAATTACCTCGAAGTCAATGGATCTTTAAACCCTAATCCTCCATCCTTATCACAGATGTATCATTATTTACGTTCAGTAACGGCCGGAGCTCATTCTTTCGGCTCAGATTAAATCGATCGGAAAGTTGCAACGAGTTCATTAAGAGAGACGCTCTCTTCAAAGGGGAGCCCATCGCCTTAGCTCCAAATCCGAAGCGCGTTTTCTTTTAGCTTCTCAGAAGACCGGACAAACCCCTAATAAAAGACGTTCCAGAAGTTAAGAAAAGCTTATTAGTTACATTCAGGCCGCCTCGTAAACTTCCTTTCATAAAAACCGATAAAACCTTGTGATACATTGATCATTTGTGACGGAAAAGTAGCTTTCGGTTGTCTTCTCTGGTTTACCGGTAATGCTCCTGGCGGCAGAAACGTGCGAGTTTCGCAATACTCTTTATTAACATTTATTTCCGCATCTTTCTTAGCATACTTTTATCCCAAGCAAAACTTACGACATGCTACATTTTCTTTATTGTAGACCAGAGTTTGATAATCGTCATTAATTCACCTGGTGCCTTTTGACGAATCTTATTAAAACAGACATCTTTCGTAATAATTTATTCATTGCAGCAGCTTTTAAGGCGATACTGAACCCTGCATTGTGTCTGTTAAAACTGCATATAAAATATGGCCTGGTAGCAATAATTGTTTGTTAAACTATTACTCGCTTTAGAAGATGTAATAAACAATATATTTAATGAATCTCTAAACTGCTGAGGGCAACAGACTTCCCATAAATCTCAATTCGGCCTGTGCAGCTAGCAAGCCGGTATAGGACCGCTTGATCCTAGATAACCTGATGGAGGTATATATACCATTATTTGTGTAACGCAGTGTGGAGTAATGCAGAATGTTATCGTAACACAATAAAGTAACGTGCATCAGTTTTTAAGGAACTAACTACAGTTATTACAACGGGATATTTAACTAAAAGTGTTGCCTTAATATCATATAATAATCACCAGGTACTCTCAGCGCGTTTCAGGTTTCTAGTCATAGAACTGCTTTGCTCATTTTTGTGTGCACAGGGCCACTACCAGCTGTTGCTTTACATAAGCGAAGATCTAAAATTTTGAACTCCATGGATTGATGATCTCAGCAGTTAAGTCCCATAGTGCTCAGAGCCATTTTGAACTCCATGAGATACATCCATTTCAGTGAGTAACATCTCAGTAGAACACGATATATTCGTCATGCTGGCCGACAGAAGTTCGCAGAGTATGCAAACGCAATCCCACCAAATTGTATACTTTGTTCCGTCATATATCTGTATATCGTAGATGCACCAAGGAAAATAATAGACAGCAGCAGACTAAACGGTTAATTGCCCAAAATGGAGTTTCAAAGATATTTATCCGCTTTCACAAGTTTATACCTTCTACATGAAGACAGAAACGTGGGTCGGATTTTAGCTTCTCGTACACAGGACTACGAATTTTTTACTCTCAAATAACCAACCGATTTTACAAGGGTATATGTTACACATACCCCATGAAAAACAGACATTTCTGAGGCTGTGTGGCTTGCATGCCATAACGAAACAGATAACCATACTTCAGGTGCAACTACAGTGGAGAGGTATCTGTGAAGAGACCAGAGAAACGTGTGGTTCCTGCAGCCTTTGCAGTAATTACAGGGGTAACAGTTTGGATGACTGACTGATCTAGCCTTGTAACGTTAGCCAACTTCAATAATATGGCTGCCTACTATCCAACACACTTTTTTTGTGTTTGTGACCTAGGTCAGTGATCTTAACCTAGATCCTCGTGAACTTTGTTTACATTATGTGACCTGGGGCACTGACGTTTCTGTCACGTCATCACGGGACATTCCGGATAAATCCGAAACTGTTGGTAGATTGAAAACACACACACACACACGCAGAGAGAGAGAGAGAGAGAGAGGGAGGGAGGGAGGGAGGAAGGGAGGGATAGTGAGAGGGAGATAGAGAGAGAGAGAGAGAGAGAGAGAGAGAGAGAGAGAGAGAGAGAGAGGCTTAGAGCCATTTGAGATATTCTTTTGTGGTGAATGGTTGACTGCATTTGTGATATTGTCTCGCTTTACTTTGCTAATTTTCGGTATAATTTAGGCTGTAAGTTAGTTTTGCGGTGATGCTAAAGAATTTAATGTTGTCAATAAGCACGCTGTGTGTACTTTAATAAGTAATACAAAGAGTTTAGATGCGGAAATATTTAATGTGAGGGTCCATAGAGCTTTCAAAGTGTGTGCACAGTCTTAAATATTTCAAGAAATATTACAATTTTATTTTGCACGACATTTTGTAGAGGTCTGTAATATTATTTGCGTATTATGAACAGCAGAAAAATGCTCCTATCCCTGCCCAAAAAATGCAAATATGTTCCTGTTTATTTAAAAGACTCTCACTGAAAAGTGGGGTACTAGCTGCCTAATTGTACCTTCCTCGGCACCTTTAGAAATTTCCTCAAAAAATTTTAGCATGCAAACATTTTCGCGCTTTTTTAAACTTGCAGCTTACCTCAGTCTCCCACAAGCCCACGTAATTGTAACTCACTCACCCCGACTAGTCCATCGCTGTAGGTCCCTCATTTTCATCCATTCCCAGTTTTCCTTCCTCACTCACTCATCCAGCTCAACTCATTGTCGTTATCCCTTTGTGTCTCTAAAAAATGGTTCAAATGGCTCTGAGCACTATGCGACTTAACTTCTGAGGTCATCAGTCGCCTAGAACTTAGAACTAATTAAACCTAACTAACCTAAGGACATCACACACATCCATGCCCGAGGCAGGATCCGAACCTGCGACCGTAGCGGTCGCTCGGTTCCAGACTGTAGCGCCTAGAACCGCACAGCCACTCCGGCCGGCGCCTTTGTGTCTCTCTGTCATTGTATCCAGTGTCACAGCCACCGTCTCCTGCGTTTTCTCCTTCTACTACAGTCTCCTCTTACTGTCACTATCTCTCTCCTGCTCTTTCTTACTGCTAACATCTCATTCCTTTCTTCCTACAGCTGCTGTCTCTTCTTACTGTCACTGTCTCTCTCCCTCTCTCTCTCACTGTCGATATCTTTTGCTCTGTCTCTCATTATCGCTGGCTCTCATCCACTTCCACTTTCTCTTTCTTTTTATTCCTCCCACGCCTCCCTCCCCAATGCACTGTCTCCTTCACTCTTTTCCTAGCACTGTTCTGTCACTGTCCAACAAGTACCACTGCGACTGTGTTCCTCTCTTTCTCTTACACTGCCAAGGTTTCCTTCACTCTTGTTATAACGCAACCCCTCTCTACTATCTTCCAGCATTTATTACTTTTCCGTCTCTTTGCCGCTACCATTGTCTTCTTATCTCTCAGCACGAAAAAGTGAGGAAATATTCGCATGCAAAAATTTATGGAAAATTTTTTAAAGATGCTGAGGTAGACAGAATGAGGCAGCTGGTACCTCACTTTTGAGTCAGTGTCTTTTGAATAAACAGGAACATATTCGCATTTTTTCTGCTCCAATAGGAGCATTTTTCACTGGTTCCTTTCTTTTCCCTGCTGCAGCAGAGCATGTAACTCATATGAAAAGAAATGTTTTGGTCAGTAAAATTTAGATAGGTTACTTCCGCGAAACTATCAGAAAACTAATTTTAAAATTTTAAACCTCAGACCAGACTTAGCGCGCGCAAAAAAAAAAAAAAAAAAAAAAAAAAAAAAAAAAAAAACTAGTAGGATACCTTTGACTCTTTGTATCTCGGAAACGGTTAAAGATATGAAAAAAGTTTCATGTTCTAGATCGAGAACTTAGGAATACATCGTAAAAACTACAGCTATTTCGTGTGCATAGCCATCTCGGAATCCGCGGCTGAATTTCGACACCCGAAAATCAAGTTTTTGGGGTGTTTCTCGATAACAGATAACGGGGAGATGTCTCTTCTAGATAAATGCCCAGAGAATGTACCGTTAAAATGTGAGCAACTTGTTGCTGTTATTTACTATTTAGATTTCGTCTCATACCAGATTTTACGAATAGGAACAGGATAACCTTGAACCTCCGTATCTTGGAAATGGATAAATATATTATCAAGAAAATATTGAAGGTACTTCGAGATTGGAATCTTAGGAATATATCTTGAACGTTTCAGCAGTTTGCTGTCATGGAATCGTTGGCTGAGTTTTGGTCCGCTGGTGACGGCGAAAATGTAGTAAAAAAACGCTTTTTGTGGACTAATGGTGCCTCCTTAAACAGCACAAAGCTCACCATAGACGACATCAAATGCAAAAAAAAAAAAAAAAAAAAAACCGATTTGCTCCAATTGCGTAAGCAGGAGGAAGTGTGTAATATTAATACTTAGACTTTGTACTGTCGGATAGTGATACTGCGATCCTTCTGCTGGGTATAAAAGTAGTCCCTAGGCCAAGGGCTATCCAAAACACTTGACCCTATCTTTCTATTACCAACAGAACCCGAGGTGCGAGTACCGAAAAATCCCGGTTTTACGTGCGGCGTTTTGGAACATATGAAGATCATCATGATAGCTGCGAGAGCGTATGTGCGCAAGCAGGTGTATGTGTGTTTCTTTTTTTTAATTCGATAAATCATAAGTAACTTTCTTTAGGGGGAGGCCATACTCATGAAATCATGTGTTCATCATTGCCCGTGCCCCTGCCCCTGCCCCTGCCCCTGCCCGTGCCCCTGTCCCTGCCTTGCCCCTGTGAGTAGACATCCCCACTGCAGACTTAAAATGGGCCAGGATTGCTATAGCTGCACTACTACAGTCGAAGGGCATGAACAGGAAGTAGTGGTTGAGAAGGCAGTGAGACCAGATTGTAGGTTGTCCTCAGTGTTATTCAATCTGTGCATTGAACAGCCAGTAAAGAATAGAATAAATGTTTTTTTCTGAACTAAACGTCAGGGAGAACATAAATTTTAGAGTTTGCTGATGACACTGTAATTCTGAAACAGACAGCAAAGACTTGGAAGAGCACTTGAAAGGAACAGACAGTGTCTTGAAAGGAGGATACAAGATGAACATTAAAAAAATCAATACAAGGGCAATGAAATGTAGTTGAATTAAATCAGATGAAGCTGGGGGAATTAACTTACGAAGTTAGACGCTAAAAGTAGTACATGAGTATTGTTGTTTGAGGAATAAAATAAATGAAGATGGCCGAAGAAGAGAGGATGTAAAACGTAGATTGCCAATGGCAAGAAATCCATTTAAGAAAATGAGAAACTTGTTAACATCTAATAGCCTATAAATTTATGTGCTAGGAAGCCTTTTCTGGAGGAATTTGTGTGGATAGCAGTCTTTTACAGAAGTGAAACAGTTCAGACAAGAAGAGAATATAAGCTTTTGAAATGTGGTGCTACAGAAAAATGCAGAAGATTTGATGGGTTGATCGCATAACTTATGTCCAAGTACTCAACAGGATTGGCGAGAAAATAAATTTGTGGTATAATTTGAACAAAAAGAAGGGCCGAGGAATCGTTAATTAGCATTGTAAGGAGGGTGGGGTGGTAAAACTGCAGAGAGAGCCCAAGAGACGACCACAGCAAGCAGGTTAAAATTAATGAATGTCGCAGTAGTTATTCGAAGAGGCTTGCACAGGTTACAATATCGTGGAGCTCTGCATCAAAACATTCCTCGGACTGAGCAAAACAATAATACCCTTTACATGCATGCAAGTATAACTTAGGAGCAATTTTTACATATATGTGTAAGATCAATGTTGTTATTTACCTTTTTTGAGTGTTCAATGTGGTCTCAACCCACATACAAGAAACACCCAGACAATGGTCACTCATTCCATACATCTATTAGCACGTCTAGAACTACTGGATTCACTGCTGTTTTCTATGTGGCGTCGTGGCTTACTCAAAGTTGTTGAACATGGATGCACATTTACGGAGCTTACACATACCCCTCCTCCATCCAGAAAAAAAAATCATGATATGCCGTGACCCCAAGCGACCTTGGGGCGAATGGTGCAAGCCGAGATCCATTCGCTCCTCAGACTGTAGGATGCTCAGTGCCATGTTTTCAACGAAAATCATGACTCGCAATTATAACTGCTCTGGACCTATGGAAACGAAGGAGGCAAAACGCCTGTTGTTGCCGTGTTTCGGCCTCTCCATTCGACGCAAGTAAGTAATGAGCTGACTCCACCTGGAAGTCCCCTACTGGCAACGACATGTACCGACAAATTAAAACTGGCATCTTAATTAGTGTAGAAGATACAGTCTTGTGAAATCAGACGAATATTTTACAAACCCCTATATTTCAACAGGTAACAGCACTTCTTGGAAAAATACTTTAAATTCGACGACTGGCTTATCACGTGAAAAAGATCTCCGCGAGAGCAGGTGACAGTGGGTAGTGAGCAATTCGCGAAGCAGTGCTTGTGTGACCAAAACACTAACGCTACCGGAGGCGCCGAACGTGTGTCACGCACCACCAGACGCCGCCTACATTGCGTCTACATTACGAAACGAGCCTAACGGAAGCGGAAGGCAAGAACAACACGTGACTACCACACACTAGACAGCAAAATTACTGAAAATAATTAAAGTCAACATATGGATGCACCAGTCTACTCTTAACATGCGTTCACCGAAATTCCTGTAACTACCGAATGCACTAGTCACTTCCAGTCTGTGACCTTGAAATATTGTCGTCAGACTATTGACTTCAGTCAGTACTGACCATTCTCAGCTCTGATGGCAGTAATTATTGTCGGAAATCGATAGTTTGGAGACAGTATTTCGTGATAATAGGCTGGAAGTGAATAAATACCTTTTTATACTTCCCGTCTCATTGTTTGTATATCCGCGACTAGGTCACAGCTTCTAAAACTATCGAATAGTTATTCAGTCACATTACATCACGTATGATACTTCGATGAGTCAATCTGATACCTCGACATATCTCTACGGCATAATGTATGGATATCAAGAAACTTAGTTTTGTATCTCTTACTGCATTTCCTAACTCTAATGGCAAAGGTTATTAAATTAAGTACACAAAACATGAGACGTATGACTCGTCATAATCACAATATCTCGGCTACTCTTCACTGAATAGTTGCTAATTGATGGCTATCACCTACCCCGGAAAGATCGAGATCATAACTATGTAGAAAGTGGTACCTTCATAAAACGTGGTGTCGTTACGTAAGCTTTTGTCAGAAACGGGGGATTTAGGCGGGTGAACTCAAAGATCCCAGGGCCCAGCAAGATCTTGGTCTACTGCGTCTCTGAAAGGATTAATACTCAAGATCAAAAGTGAGACTTTATCTTTGCTATTGCACGCAAGAAACTAACAGTGGGAGACAACATCGTTCATAATTCGCCTTGGCCTACAGCAGGACCTGAATGAATAAGATGCACTATCACTAAAGTGATAGAAGAGGACGAACTCAGAACTGCGAGCAGGGACTACCGATGTCGACGGCTAGTACAACGTCAGACGACAGACCAGCCACGTGAGAGAAATTAGAACTATTACATTCATCGCGATAACAGGAGCACTCTCTCCTTAACATAGCCACTGTCTCAGTCAGTTTTTCAGGAATGTGTACGTTATCCGGGACACCAACTTAGGGTTATACGATACGCCGATGACTTACGAATGACAGTCTAATGAGGCGCCATTATCCATGGCTGTGACGATGACGTTTGCTGACAGGTTGTGTCGGTATTTCTTGGATGTGTCGCCAGCGTAAAGCGTGTTTATATTCGAAAAAAATGCCATGACTAAGGATGATGTCACTGGAACCATTTCACCCGGCATCGTCTGTCCATAGGAAACGAAGAGGGCAAAATATAAAAACACTCTCGTTGCCATTTCCTGGGAAACCACCCAAGAGTGTGTGGGTAATTCTGCCCGTATACTAATGGTTTACATATAGATGATGGATGTCTCTGCTTTGGCACAGTTGCTAACTTTCAACTGATACGTGCCAGCACAAAGCCTTACTGACGGACTACTCTAAATATTCGCTTTTCGTGGAAGTAAACGAGATTCATCTCGAACTTCGATAGCAATATATTGGTTCTAATGTCTCCTAAAACGAGCACGGTTCTAGCACGACAATTTGAGGTTTAGCGAATTGTTGTAGAATCATATAACCAACAGATATTCGTTTACACGTAGGTGACTAAAACCATGGGATACCTTCTAATATTTCCTAATACCATGTGGGACCTCCTTATGCCCAGCGTAGTGCCACAACGCAACATGGTATGGACTTAACAAGTCTTTGTAAGTCCCCTGCAGAAATAATGCGCCATACTACCTGTATAGCCGACCACAACTGCGGAAATGCTGTCGGTGCAGGGTTTTGTGCACGAACCGACCTCTCGATAATGTCCCAAAAATGCTCTATGTGATTCATGTCGAGGGATCTGTGTGGCCAAATCGTTGTTTCGGAACATGCAGTCCATGAATGGCGGCAAATGGTCTCCAAGTAGCCGAACATAGTCATTTCTAGTCAATGATCGGCTCAGTTGGAATAGAAGACCCAGTCCATTCCATGTAAACATAGACCATACCATTATGGAGCCGCCACCATCTTGCACAGTGTCTTGTTGACAACTTCGGTTCAAGATTTCGTGGGGTCTGCATCGCATTCGAACCCTACCATTAGCTCTTACCAAATGAAATCGGGACTCATTTGACCAGGCCACTGTTTTTCAGGCGTCTGTGGTCCAATCGATACGGTAACGAGCCCAGGAAAGGCGCATCAGGCGACGTCGTGCTGTGAGCAAAACCATCCGCGTCGATCGTCTGCTGGCGTAGCTCATTGAGGCCAAATTTCGCCGCACTCTCCTAACGGATACGTTCGTAGTACGCCCGATATTGATTTCTGCCGTTATTTCGAGCAATCTTGTTCATCTGTTAGCAGTGACAACTCCGAGCAAACTCCACTGCTGTCGATCGTTACGTGAAGGCCGTTGGCCACTGCCTTGTCCCTGGTGAGAGGTAATGAATGCAATTCGGTTCAAATAGGTTCAAATGACTCTGAGCACTATGGGACTTAACATCTGAAGTCATCAGTCCCCTAGAACTTAGAACTACGTAAACCTAACTAACCTAAGGACATCACACGCATCCAGGCCCGAGGCAGGATTCGAACCTGCAACCGTAGCGGTCCCGCGGTTCCAGACTGAAGCGCCTAGAACCGCTCGGCCACTCCGACCGGCTGAATGCAATTTGGTATTCTCGGCACACTCTTGATACGGCGGATCTCGGAATATTGAATTCCCTAACGATTTCAGCAACAGACTGTCCCATGAGTCTAGCTGCAGCTACCATTCCACGTTCAGAGCCTGTTAATTCCCGTCGTTCAGCCATAATCACTTCGGAAAATCTAAGGCGCTGCAGTCATGGACTGTGCGGCTGGTCCTGGCGGAGGTTCGAGTCCTCCCTCGGGCATGGGTGTGTGTGTTTGTCCTTAGGATAATTTAGGTTAAGTAGTGTGTAAGCTTAGGGACTGATGACTTTAGCAGTTAAGTTTCATAAGATTTCACACACACACACTTCGGAAAACGTTTCCCATGAATCACCTGAGTACAGATGACAGCTCTGCCAATGCACTGCCCTTTTATACCTTGTGCACGCGATACTGCCGCCATCTATACAAGTATGACTTTTGTGACCTTAGTGTATGTAGACAATACTCTACCACGCCTGTTACTATATCTTTTCCCCGTGGCATAAAATTGCAGTGACCTATCATTATGATTGCTATGCTACAGATTATTAGAATAAAATACTGAATCAAGATGTGTGACCGAATACGCAAAACATGAAATCCATAGTGAATAACCTGAACTAAACAGATATACTCACGATTACTGATGGGATGCATAGTGCAGGTTATGTTGAAAAATACTCCAGGGTAGGCGATTCATACTTCTCACAGATTTTTGGGACAACTGTGGAGCTCACAGACTTGTTAGAGATATTTAATTATATTTACAGTATTTAAAAGGACATAGTTATATCTCTTACCTAATTCGTGTTTTATGTCATTGCTGTTAAAGAGCCAACTAATCAGCAACATTAAGAGGTACTAATAATTTTAGATAGTGTAAAGACGGCTGAATTGATGGTATCCGAAAGCTATATACACAAAAAATTAAATTAAAATAATGTGTTTCCCCTCTAAATTATCATATGGTCTTGTAATCATTGTTTCTTTTCATGGGCCACATCTGCAATATCTCACTGTGATGTGGAACATCTGTAGAATGGAAGACTGTGAAATAGATGGAAAAAGGAGTCGCTGCTCTATGAATCTAACTTAGAATCTTGAAGTCATATTGTAACGTGTATTATCACAATCTTGAAAAGTCTTTACGTTTAGATTCAAACGCACTGAAGGCAGCTATTCAGTAACAGAAATCTAGATCTGTAATAACCTTTTCTTCTTTTGAAATATGCTACAGTCACTGTGCACAACTGTTTCGATGGAATTGGATCTGGTTGTTAAACAGAAATAATTGGTGTTTGCTTTTAAAGCAGTTCGCATTATCAAAATATGCCTTCCGTTCAGAAGATATGTCATCAAATATTTTTATAGCTGCAGACTTTGCTCCATTCTGCGCAAGAGCAGGATCAAACTGTCAATAATGAAGGCCTATCCCATTGTTGTATTCCAGATTGCACTTCTGTCGACGAATAATTGCTAATCGATATTAGAATGTGGCAGTTCTATACGTGAAAGAGTTTCCCTTAATTGTGGAGGGTCACACTCTTCACAAACATTATTTGAGGTCCTAGGTATTTTAAAATTAGCTTTTCGTGCATGAGTGATGAAGCGTGATCGGCAATAAGGCAATTGGGCCTACCATTTCTGTGAAGTTTTCTCGGTGATTTTGTATGTAAACTTCCAGAAAATTAAATTTCGCTATTTGGCAGAGGAGGATCAAGACACCGTTCTTTTGTTACCATTTTCGTCACATACTATTATTACATCTTTTTTGCTTTTATAGATCTATGGGAAAGAATTCTACTCGGTAGATTTAAGCACATTGTATAAGTCTACAGGAAACATTTCATTCTTAAGATATTGTTAAGACAGTATTCGTAAAATTTTTAATATTATATGGAAGTGTAATTAAGTCGTCAGTGGAGTGTTCAAAAAAGTAATCGAAACTATTCAATCGTGTAGCTGATGGTTCAGCCTGCAGTTGCCTATACGACCCAGCTGTACCTTCTCCCTCTGCTTGTTCACATTTGTAAAACGAGACGTATTAGGTAAGCCTTTTATGATCCTCTGTATGCCCCAAGTAACAAAAAAGTAGTTTACTGCTGTTTGTCGGCAGTATAGCTGTTAGTGAATGCTATTCGCTCCTTAGTAACCAGTCACTCACCGACGCAGGAATTTTGGTGGGGTCGTCGGTACGCAGTATCAAATTTTCGTCGTTAAAAGTTGTTGGTGATCACTCAGTGAAATCTGATAGCGGCCTCAAGATTTACGGTCGCCGACCCAGGCGAGCGGCACGCGCTGCCGAGATATGATCGTCCGCCTCACGAAGAATGACTGCATTCGTCACACACTGTCTCTGGTTCTAAATCACGGCGCCCGCCGCGCCAATAGCAGCCTCCTCTTACTAGAGCAGCTGCTAATTCTGTGGCACACAAAAGCAGTCGTCCCATGCTGCTACTGACAATGACAGGACGCCTCCTCGTCATCACAGAATTCGTCCAAATTCATGGTACATGTAGGGCGTGGTGAGACAAGAAAGTGTTCCAAGTGGAAACTCGAGATGGCCAAGCGTTTAGGAAATAAAAGAAACTTTGATATGGATCTATCACTATGTGCACTTTATCAGTTGTCCCTGTGACAGTATGTTTAGGAAGCCGTGTTTGGCTCAGCGGTAAGAGATCGCATTTCCTACTGAAACGGTCGCATATTCGTCTCCACCAGGTCGCAAATATTTTTGTTCTCCTTGGCAATGCTTACACTACTGACATCACAAATAACCACAACATCATATAGGTTTTAAATGTTTGCAGTCCCGCATTTCATTCTATGCCAATACTTCTTCTACTTACATGAAATAATAAAATAACCTATATGATGTTGCTGTTATTTGTGATGTCAGTAGTGTACGCATTGCCAAGGCGCACAAAAATATTTGCCACCTGCTGGAGTGGAACCTACGACCCTTTCAATACGAAATCCGATCTCTTACCACAGAGCCAAACACCGCTTTATAAACAGAATGTCACAGGGACAATTGATAAGGTGCACATGGTGATAGATCCGTATCAGAATTCCTTTTATTTCCTAAACGCTTGGCCATCTCGAGTTTCCACTTGGAACACTTTCTTGTCTCACCACGCCCTACATGTACCATGAATTTGGACGAATTCGGCGATGACGAGTAGGCGTCCTCTCCTTGTGAGATCTTATCACTGCCTGGTTTTTCAGTTCCCGCTAAAGTTAATACACTTCTTGTCGCCTTTTAGTCATAATTTTATTTTCATCGCTGCCTTAGGAGAAAAAGTAAATACTGTAGAAATTAAGAATATGTGCAGCAGTAAATATGTTGATCGGAAGTCACTCTTAACACGAATCTTTAAAGAAACCTGCCCCTCTCTGAGTTCTTATCCAGTTCCACACGCAAAGCACGCTAGGTAATGTGAGGCAGTACCTCGCCCTTAACGACTGCGATATCTGCCGGAAATAGAGGTCTAAACTTTATTCCCACCACTCTCTCTCTCTCTCTCTCTCTCTCTCTCTCTCTCTCTTTACATAAAGCAAATTCAAAATCTAACGGAGTAAGATGCACAGGCCTTGGTAAGAAATGAACCTACCGTTTCCGAGCCATGGTTCACGGACTTTCTCATCTGGTTCACGTGCGGTTATTTTATCCCTATGATCGTACATACCGTGATTGGTACAGTGGTACAGTGACTGAGCAGCACAGCATTTACAGAAACAAATAATAATGTATCAGATCGATAACACAGAACAGCGTAGTGTGAATTGCCAAATACTGTGTTCACGGTGACATAGTTAAATTCCTTTTGCTGTATGTTCTTTATAAAGGTGTTACATGACATGTTTATTGACAAGGAAAATGGTAATAACCTAAGCCATCGTGATGCAGCTTTTGAAATGATTTTGTATATACAACACAGTTACTAATGAAGAAATGCATGTGCATATTGCAGAAATACGTTCTACCAGCTGAAAAAACTCTTCATTCTCACACGCATTTGTTTATCTGCACTATCAGAAGAAGAATGTTTCTTAGAAACTATAGCAGCCTTATTAAATCTATTAAAATTCTGGTAAACATCGTTGGAAAGGTTACTGCATGCAGGCTGTTTCTGCATTGTGTAGGGGGAGCAACAGCACTTCGAATATGTACCCATATAAGAGAAACTATATCGGCATAATCCTCTTCAATGACCGTCTGTCTAGATACTGCAACACAGAATTTCGTCTGCGTTTTGACTTTGATGTTTTTCCGCTTTCCCTGCGCGCGGTATGGATCTTCGATACCGTGCCTCTTGAAACACTAAACACTTTGGCTACTACAGTTACGCAACACCCACCACAGGAGCACCAACAATTTGACCACGTTCAAATTCACGTAGCTCCGACATAATGCACTCACAACTAAACAGAACACAGTTCTGACCACGACTGACACAGACAACGTGTTGAGGATATTGCAGACGTGCCTTCTGCGGTCAAACACATCAGTGTCATATGCAGGCATATGCAGCATCTGGATTCACGTTAAAGCATGAGTTTCTCGCCTTGTATCCATATTTTTGTCCAATCCTAGAACTATTCTACAAATTGAATCAGAAGCGTTTTTTGGGGTCCCAGATTAATTCTCCGCTCTGCTACACTATGAAAATCAAAGTAAGTGTCACCAACCTCATTTTACCCACGACATAGGGTTAAACTTTTCACAATTCTAAATTCATTGATTAAAAGTTATGTAGCTAACTACTTTCAGGAAAGATCCCGAAATCCGACGACTGGCCACCTCGACGTCACGAGGGCTGCCAGCCGACTTCTCGATTTCGCAAGTTCCAAATCACTCCACGAAATTGTGTTATATATGGGCCTTTCCACTAGAGAGAATGAGCAAGAGAATGTAGTCTTCAGTAGTAGGGCGTTGGGGTTACGAGCGCAATTTTGATACAAAACTGATATGCGAATTACCTAAATTGATCAATTAATCACCCCCACCGTCACCCACCCCAGCTGCTGACCACGACCACCCCTATCCATGACCACCCCCAGCCGCAGATGATGTCACGTGTTTTTCTCAGCCTGCATTTGGGCCCCCACGCTCCCTCCCCCATTGCCCTCCCTCCCCCTCCCCCAATCTACTTTACTGACGGGAATTTCGAAATTTGGTAGGAAATTTCGAATTTTGGCAGGAATTTCGAATTTTGTTAGGAATTTCTTGGTACCAGGGCTGCGCTGACGTCTCACACTACCCACCCACACGGGCATTGACGGGAAATTAAAAATGGCGGTGCCGTTTCGGGGACTTGAACCCTGATTCTACTGGATGGAAAGCCCAAGTGCACCCCCCCATAACAAAATTATACTACAAGAGGCGCTTGAAATTGGTAGTAGCCAACAGGAACGCAGCATCCGATTACAATGGGGATATAAGGCGGAACCAGCAGCTGTGCAGAATTAGTTGCAGTCAATCGCCCAGAATGAAGCGCCAGTCGAGATCGTCCAGCGCCGTCCAGCCACAGCAGTAACAGAATACGAAGAATCCGCGGAAGAGTAAGTACCTCCGGCTGAATGTATGTTTGCTGCCGTGAGAGGGTCTTTGTGCTTCTGTCATCCCTTGTAACGGTTTTTCTTCTTTGCTCATCAGCGAATGCGACGTCCTCCAGCCTGTCGGGCTCTGCCGCAGCTGTGGCAGCATCCTGTGATCCCGTCGCACACCTGGTCAGTTTCATTCAACAGTACAGTAAGCTGTTATTGTCGGTTGAAAACACCTAGCCAGCCTCTGACTCGCTGAAGTGCATCGGGGGTCGTAATCAGCTTGACGCAGGTCGGTACTGGATTCCCATCATAAGCGCCATTACAGTATATTCCAGTGATACTGCATGGACAGAGTGAGGATGTAGTGGATGAGAAGATACCAGTTAAGCCTTGTGCACCATTACTCTTCTCTTCTGTGTATAATTTAACTGCTAGTGGTTCGAAACGTTTACATGTTGGTATAGAAGCAACCACAGAAAGGGAGTGGTGTATTGCGATAAAGATCGAGAATGCAGCAAAAAGAAAGTGCCGTTTATGGAGATGGAATGGGATGAACTCTGTCGTGCAAAAGCGTATATCATGCAGGAGCTGACCGCCGAGTATCGCCCAAGGCGTCCTCCTCTGGGCATTTACTGTGCTGCTGTAACTCTATCCATTACAACAGTGTACAGCGACTCTGCATTCCGCGTGAAATCAGGTGACACATCCGTTTATCTACAGCAATCCACCGTTAAAAACTTTTTCGATCTACAGATGGTGCTATCCATTGTGTTGGAAAGATCGAACAGATGGTTGCCTTGTGTATAGAGACATTGCAGAGTATCTAAATATGAACAGTGTGCATGTAGACGACTTCGAACAGTGGGTCAGTATGGTGCCGGTGAAAACGAATGTACTGCCAATAGGTTTGAGAGAAATACATGCTGAATTCTGTGCTTAAAAAAAGGCTTTATTTTCTGTATTCTGTACTCGAGTTAAGATAAAGAAAGAACCAGTTGATGTAGTGCATCCTGTGTATGATTACTGAATAAAAAAGTATATAACCATGTATGTGTTCTTATTTCTAACCCCTTATTGTAATGCTAGTATTAAAGCTATTGCCACAGTATTTTCACTGGAAACTGACAACAGCAGAAAATTGTGTCATTTAACTAAATTCTCCATAAAAGTCCATTGCATTCCAGTACCTGAAATAGTCGGTATCATGGACAGGGCACAGTGTTCACTATTTTCTATAAAAACCCATTACACGCCAGTACCTGACGTAGTAGGTATCATGGCAGAGTGGGTGAAGCATCAAGACTTTGTTGTAAGCGACTGGAGCTGTGACGGTGCGCAAGAAGACCGGAAGAAGAAGAATGGCGTACTCCTTCCCGACAACATACGTGCAATAATTATAGGTCCACCCAATTGCGGCAAGACAAATGCACTCATGTCGCTGCTAACACATCTAGATGGAGTCCGCTTTGAGCATGTATGTGTATTTTCAAAAACACCGTTTCAGCCCAAATACCAACTATTATAGGAGATTCTGCAGTGTGTAGATGGTGTGACATACACAACATTCAGTGAGAGCAGTGATATCTCCCCACCTGAAAATTTAAAGCCAAACACAGTGTTCATATTTGACGACGTTGGTGTGGAAAACCAAGATCAAATTAGGCGATATTTTTGTTTCTGTCGCCGTATTGCTGTTGATGTATTTTATCTGAGTGAGACATATTCCAGAATCCCAAAACAGCTGGTAAGGAATAATTCAAACCTAATCATAGCATTTAAACAGGATAATCTGAATTTAAAACACATTTACCAGGCTTATGTAGGAACCAACGTGTCGCCCATATGGGTACGAAAAGGGGGTTATCATACTTTCAGCTACCTAGTTTCAACTACTTTTCAAGGTCATCCAATCACCCACTTTCTCCATAGGAAATACGGATGCATAAATGGATAAAATTAAAAAGCATTGTGTAATACGCCCTAGACGTGTATGTGCTACGCAAGGTTGTGAGTGGTGAGAAAAACCTGCCATATTACCAAATTGCTATGAAAACAAAGGAAGCCTTATCACAGATTTAAGCTAAGTCAAAAGGCTTTTGAGAGACAAAAGGTGAACGAAGCCAAACTGAGCGTAAAGAAAGCAACGCGAGAATCGTTCAATATATTGGAAAACACAACTTTGCTTCTTTCACGTCTGATATACACGTACGATTCACTACAGATAATGCTAAGTAACTTGCTTCCCTTCCAGCAGCAGTCACTGTAGTTACTAAAGGTACCAAGCGATAGGAAAAAGGTGCTGATTATTCCTCATTAAAGAATGAATATCGCGTAGATGGACATATTTGTAGACTATGTCTCTAGCTTCAGCCTGTTGCACGACCGAGCGAGGTGGCGCAGTCGTTAGCACACTGGACTCACATTCGTGGGGACGACGGTTGAAACCTGCGTCCTGCCCTCCTGACTTAGGTTTTCCGTGATATCCCTAAATCGCTTCAGGCAAATGCCGGGATGGTTCCTTTGAAACGGCACGGACGATTTCCTTTCCCATCCTTCCCTAAACCGCTGGGACCGGTGAGATCGCCGTCTGGTCCCCTCCCCCAAACCAACCAACCAACTGACCTGTTGCACAATTAACAAACACGTTGCATCCTCGTCTGTTATCACCTTTTCACTGAATGAAAATATTATCTTTAGGAATCAGCATGGATTTCACAAACAGAGATTTTGTAAACTTCAGCCCGCTCTGTTCGTTCTTGAGATCAATAGTGCCCTAGATAACTGCTCCCAGTTTGATGCTGTGTGCCATAACTTCCGTAAGGCATTCAAAACAGCTCCGCACTCTCGTTTAGTGGACAAAATAAGAGTGCACCGAGTATCAGAAGCGATTTATTACTGGACTCAGGAAATCCTAGCAGATAGGACTCAACACGTTGTTCATAGCGGGACGAAGTAACCAGGTGAAACATTAATGTCGGAAGTATCCGAAAGAAATGTTATGGAGCTGCTACTGTAACAAAAAGGTATGCAAAACTTTGAGCAAACAGTCCCCATCCATAGAAGAATAAAATGATGTTGATGGACATGTGTCGGGAAACACTTTCTTTCCGTGTTGCAGCTCATTTTCTAATTCTCTTTATAATCACACTAGTCACGGGAATCACAACTGGTTTGAAACATACTTAATAAACATAATCCCAATAATTATGCGGAATAATTCACTCAATGCTGGAAGAAAAAAAAATTTTTAGGGAGATTTTCGGAGGGAGTCACACAGTGTTCAAATTTTGGTCCACTCCTATTCCTTATTATGGGTTGTCGAGAATCCCCGCGAAATTCGGCAGTCGTGTCATCAACAAATATTTTCTGTCAGCGATTGAACCTGCATTGTTGGTGACTGTTTGTCAGAGCCTCATGTTCTTCCCTCCGGGGATCAAAGGAGAAACTTACCATGTTTCCTTATAGAATACTCTACCGGTTCTGCTGAAACATGTGCCTTTACAAGTGTTACAAGACACGTACTTCCTACACGATCGAGGTCCTCATTTCATTGATAATGTTAAATAACACATTTTGTGACAAATTGATAGGTAGAAGTAGACCAGTTTCTTGACCTCCACGCTCTCCGGAACCAAACACACTATAGTGACATTTGTGGTGACATTTGAAAGCTCTTGTGTACGGAACCTCGCTACGTGATGTACAGAGCCCTTGTGTCCGCATTGAGGAAGCCTGTAAGGCAGTACGAAATTATTCAGGGATACATGAGCGTATCAGGAATTCAATGCGACGGCGGCTTCATGTATCATTGGTAACTGAGGACATTTTGAGATTTTCATTTAGAAAACTGTTTCATACTGTGCTGATATGCTCTTTCCGAGCGTGTTACCCATGCTTAATGTATTGAAGAGTCATAGAAACTGAGCTCTAAGACGGAAATAAAGTGCCGGCCGGGCGGCCGAGTGGTTCTAGGCGCTACAGTCTGGAACCGCGCGACCGCTACGGTCGCAGGTTCGAATCCTGCCTCGGGCATGGATGTGTGTGATGTCCTTAGGTTAGTTTAAGTTCTAAGTTCTAGGGGACTGATGACTTCAGAAGCTAAGTCGCATAGTGCTCAGAGCCATTTGAACCACGGAAATAAAGTGTTTCCGGGTGCATGTCCATATAACATATCTTTTTCCTCTACGTGTGAAGAATGTTTCCTCAAAGTTTTCTTACACCCTGTATATAAATGATCAAGGGGGTAAAGTCGGAAGCTTCCTAAGGCTGTTCGCGGATGACGATCTTGAAACCGTCTAAAGCTCCAACGAAATCAACGACTGGTGCAGATTCTGGCAGTTAACCTACGGTGTAAGAAAATGAAACGTATTCCGCATGAACAGGAGGAGAGACTCAGATCTGTTAGACTATATTATTGGCAAAAAATCTTTGGAAATAGTGACAGCTATAAACTACCTACGAGCAACCATCCGGAGCGAACTAAAGCAGAATGGCTACATAAAACTAGTTCTAGGGAAATGAGAAGACTGTGCTAAAGAAAACCAATCAATTCACGAAAGAAACAGCTTACAAAACACACGTTCGACCGAACATCGCTTGTCTGTTTCGGACACTTTCCAAGTAATTACAATGAAAAGGTAGAGATGATCAAAAAAGGAGCGGGCTTATCGTTAGGAGTTCGTTTAGTAAGCGCGAGAGCGTTACGGAAATGCTCATAAAATTCTATTAACAGCCGCTACAGGTGTGGCGTCGTGCTTCATGGAGAAATTTACAGTTGAAATTCCGAGAGTGTACGTCCCAAGAAGAGTCAGACCTTCAACTGTTTCTTTCTGCGTACCTTTATCGAAATGACGCGACGGGAAAAACTGATATATCAGAACTAGTAAGGAGGCTCACGGGCATTGGTTGTGCTCACGTAAAATTCACGAAGCAGGAATTGGAAGAAATGATAGTGGTACTACAAGAACCTTAAGCCATGTTGTGTAAGATTACTTGTGGTTTTTAGATATAGATATGGATGTTGAAAGAATTCTAATTACCCCAGCAATATGGCGCCATTCTCATCTGTTGTCGGTAACGAAAATATTGGAGAGTGTCGTCTATCTTGTCATTATGTTGGACTTTAGATGACTGTGACATTTATATACTCGTAACAGAGTTTCGAATATCTTTTATACATTTTGCGCAAGAGCCTGTGATTGTTGACTTCCAAGAATTCATCGGTGTAGTTCTTAACTGTTATTTCATAGAACGGTACGGTGATATTTTTCATATTTGATAGACCTCTCTCATCATAACATTGAGGCTTTCACCGCCGGTATTTGCGATATTGCTGATAACTGATTTATGGGAATAAGCCCGTAGTCATTAATTCTCTGACTTGGACGACGGCCTTACGCCCATAATTCACATAGTAAGACCTCTCTCGTGTTCTACAATACGTCATCATGCAAATTTGATCACATACGTAACGGCTACTTTGACAGCACTTTTTACTTACTTCATATAATACAGATAACTGCCGGGGATTCAAAAATTTGTCTCGCTTATTGTGACATTTAGTTCTTTAAACGAAAATTTGAGTTGGTAACAATCTCTAAGTGCTTGAGATGTTTCCAAAAAGTTCCTCTAAAAAATTACACCATATTAGACACCGTCATTGGGTTCGTCTCGTTTTGAGACAAAGTAATACTTAGAAAGTGGTTGTAGAATAAATCTTACACTCTGTAGAAGTGCTTATCCTGTTCTGAAACATTCCAGGTAGCATTAAACTATGTAAAGAACTGGGACTCAAACTGAATCCTTAACTTTCGTCGGAAATGTTCTTGCAATCCATACGAGATTATGTTAGGACCACTGTAATGTAGCTGGTGTGCATATTTAAGTCTGAAATACGAAGCTGCAATGATGTGTTAGCGCTGTACCTTGCTTCTTTCCAAGCATTTAGTGTGTCAGCCAGTCACTGAGTCGTTGCAGTGTCCATTTCAGTGCAGTAAATGCCTTGTTGTGTACAAATAATTAGCCCAGATTTCATTAAAAATATCCGAAAGATACCACAAAATACAGGAAATTACATACAGCGGGAACTATTCACACAACAAATGGATAGCTTTGTCTCGTTTTTCATAACAGTTGCTTTGGAATTCGAGAAATTGTCACTGTAAATTGTGAAAAAGATGTTCAAAACCCTTATTTGATGTGTGCGTATGGAGTGTGTGTGAAATCTTATGGAACTTAACTGCTAAGGTCATCAGTCCCAAAGCTTACACACTACTTAACCTAAATTATCCTAAGGACGAACACACACACCCATGCCTGAGGGAGGACTCGAACCTCCACCGGGACCAGCCGCACAGTCCGTGACTGCAGCGCCTGAGACCGCTCGGCTAATCCCGCGCGGCGTGCCTATGGACATAGTCGAAAGATATAGGTTGGAAAAAAATTACAAATCTAAGTGTGAGGATGGAAAATCTAGACTGAAAATCTTTGGAAAAGAGCCAAGGAAGTGGAATTTATACCAAAAACAGTCAGCTTTCTCTGATGAATTTCCGAATGTAATGCGTCTATTTAAATACTTGAAGGCTTGAACTAATTTATCCAAGATGTAGTTCATGAGATGTTTACCATTTATGGCAAGTTACAACGTCGGCGATTCTTGGTCTGTCATACAGTTTTAGCTTCACAAAGACTATTTTCACTAGGGATCGTGAAGATGTAATAAGATTAACTATAGCTCACATAGACCTAAATAAAAAGTATTTTTTGGCACAGTATGTTTGTCACCGGAAAATGCAGAGAATAAAATATATGTCCATGTACGTACCAATCAGTTACTTTCTTCAGAGAGGAAGGGATAGGGAGGGAGACAGAGAGACAGAATGCGTATGAAGGACAAACCACTAAAATTAAGTTAAAAGGAAGAGAAAGATACACTCTATGTAAAAGACAGAGGGACTCTGCTAAAAGAGAACCACTGAAAACTTTACGAGTCGCTTTTGTACGACTACGGCCATTCTGCGGTGACTCAGCTCAGGTAACATTTTCCGTGACCGCCAAGCAAACCACAAGCTTGAGAAACAATTTACGAAGTAATTCTCACCGCGGCATGTCAGCCGTATAACGCCCTCTTGCTGGGCAGTCACTTGCCAAGACAGTTCCGTGTCGTTATTCTGCTCCTGGAATACATCGATTTCGCATTTGGGCCGGGCTCGTAGATCGGCACTATTGTTTCGAAGCATTGTGCAAAAACCGGCGCGTCGTCGTATTTTGCCTGCTAGCGGACCCGACTGCTTTAAGCTCGGAACTCACAATTAACTTTTCACGAGTGTACGAAGTATTAAACTGAGAAATAACATCAGATAATACCTCGTATTTCAAGACCGCCATAAAGGTTTCTGTCCGCCGTACATCAAAAGAAACGGCAATCGGCGAGACGTAAAATATGCATTAAAGCAACTTACAGTTCGTACATTCTCTCTCTGAGAGGAGCAGAACAAAAAAGAAAATTATTAATGCTTCGTGGTATAAACAGCACATTATTGCAGAGCACGTTATCTCTTCTCGCGTGGTAGGAACAAGTGGAATTTAAGTCCACGAAACATTTTAGCCCGTTACAACTGCGTCCCTAAGGGACAAGTTCAGCGTGGACGTTCTCAATTTTTTTTTATTTTCGAAGAAAAACACCGAGCAACCGGCCCAAGCCCTTCACACATGATTATCATACCGAAGCAGTAAAATGGAGGCAGCTCTTCCGAAATAATGGCCTTTCGTGATTTGATATTTCAAATATTCGTTACTCCGAAGACATTTACCTCACTGTTAGATAAAACTAAGGACATTTTTCCTGCTTAAATCTTTAAGTAGCCGAAAGACGAGAGGTCGTAGTAGTACACAACAAATTCGTTGCAAACGGTAAATATCAATGTCACACGGCTAATTATCTGGACTAAACAGTAAATCGCATAATGACTCCCAACCAAATACTTATAATGCATCCTATCCATGTTTCGGAGTACTGTCGTGGAGGAGAATGATGGCATTCCACAGTATTCCAGGAATTTTGATTTTGTCATTTTTGGCAACCCGAAATACATTCATAGATATTTTTTTTTTACACTTGCTTGCACCACGTCCGACTTGGAAACTATAGTTCTGCCAACGGCTTGTAGATTTACTCGAGAAACACCTCATCTTCCCTAACAGTATTTCCTAAATAGTGGTGTACAAAACAAAGAGGCAGTGAGCTACATTGTAGCTGCTGAGAGATTATATGTGGCTGTTGCAAATGATAAATTTTGTACCTTCATAAAACGAACAGACAATCTGCGATTGGGCAACAATATCCCATTCAATTTTTAAACGTAAGAGACAACTTTAACGCTGTGCACAAATATACACTAGATTAAACAGTGGATACAAGAGAACCTGTGAACAATAGTCTCCTTCTGCCCAGCAGAACAGAGTGAAGCACAAAATTGGCAGATATTCTGAAGGTAATTACCCTATAAAATTGGGATAATAGAGTCAGATAGCTGCCTAGAGGGCAGAATGTAATATCGAAACCGAGATGGTGTAGCTAAAGAAAACGTTTAGAACGACTGTGATGGCTTTGAGTACTAGTGCCGCGGGCATTTATCGCCACCAGGTGGCTATGTTTTACACCGTCCAGTCACATTAATGTGACCACCTGTCAAAAGCCTGAATAATCTCATTCGCTGCGCGAACCGCTACGAGATGTGAAGGAACAACGTGATTGAGGTTCTGGAAGATACCGACAGGGATGTGGAGCCATTCCGACTTCAGTGTAGTATCCAGCTGCACTACGTTTCTCTATTGAGCATCCAAGGCGCGAACAGCTAGATCGAGGTGATCGCGCAGATTCTCGATTGCATTTAAATCCGGGGACTTTAGTGATGGGAGGAATACTGTAAACTCATCATGGTGCTCTTCGAACCACGAACGTACACTGCGAATCGTGTGACACGTTGCACTGTCCTGCTGGTAGATGCCATCGGGCAGAGGAAAAACAAACTGCACGTTGGGGTTAGAAATTGTCCCCAAGGATAAATGCATACTTGTGTGGATCCACTGTGTCTTCCAGAACAATAAAGGTCTCTCTTCTGGACTGGATCCTTCAGACGACTGTTGCTGGGTGTTTGCTTTCAGATGTTTCACGCCGTACACGCCAACAGCTATCTGCGAGATGGAGCATAAAGCGTGATTCACCTGAAAAGGCCACATGTCGCCAGTCAGTGGACGTCCAGTTGCGGATTGGCGTGAAAATTCCAACCTTTGTCGACGATGTACAGCAGGCAACATGGGTGCATGAACCAAGCGCCTGTTGCGGAGGCCCATCCGCAGCAACGTTCGCTGAACGGTCGCGGAGGAGACACTGCTGGTCGCCCCTTGGTGCATGTGGGTGGTTAACTGCTCAACAATTGCACACCTAATCGCCTGGACAATTTCCGCAGCCGTCGTTCTCCCCTGTCATCTATGCCTCGTGGTGCACCACACTTGCCTCGGTGCCGATTCTGGATAGCGCCATTTTGCCATGCACGATATTCTTTAACTACGGCGGCCCGCAAATAGTTTATAAACCTAGCCGTGACGGAGAGGCATCCACTCTTGGCAAGAAAGTCAATGATAAAGTTCTTTTGAACGTCAGATAAATCTACCCGTTCTCGCATAACGACAACGACTGCACTGTGTCCCGCATCCCCCCCACTCCACCCTGGACACTTTATATATACCCTGCAATGCTAGTGCTGCCACCTCCCGTTTGTGGGTGGTTATTGCACGTTGACGTCGAAAATAGGCAGTGGCCGCATTGCTGTGTCTGCACCGTGTTTGAGTGTTTGTAGAAAGTTGGCCTTCACCTCTATATCCATTGATGAGGAAGCGTTGCTGCTAAAAAGGAGTACGTTTTGTAGTAGTTCTCTTTTTCATTCGATGTCACATATTCCACAGAGAGTACGAGCAAAAAACGAAATTCATGACTGTTACCAAATAATGCCAAATGTATTTTGTAAGGAAAAATCCTAGATATGTGCTTAATTAACGCTAACCAGTAGGTTTTCATATCTTACTACACTCATGAGCCAAAATATGACGACCACCTGCTTAACAAAGCTTTGTTCCAGCTTTGGGACACAATGCAGCAGCAAATCTCAAATGGGTCAAATGGCTCTGAGCACTATGCAACTTAACTTCTGAGGTCATCAGTCCCCTAGAACTTCGAACTAATTAAACCTAACTAACCTAACGACATCACACACATCCATGCCCGAGGCAGGATTCGAACCTGCGATCGTAGCGGTCGCTCGGTTCGAGACTGCAGCGCCTAGAACCGCACGGCCACACCGGCCGGCGCAGAGAATCTACGTGACATTGATTCGACAGGCCGTTGTTAGGTCTCTGAAAGCATACGAATGTTGATTTGAACACGTTATTCTGCAGTTGTTTGAGATTGTAGGCCCTTCTCTTCATCGGACCTTTATACTGAATTATACAGCCGCTTGCATGGGACCTACTGTTTAATTTGGACTCGGGACGGCGATTCAACTTTCTCATATTAAGTCCTTACACCACGCATTTAAAATTCCAGTCTAACACTTTGCAATTTTTATTTTCCAGTCAGCCACTGTGTCACTGCTTTATATTGCTTATAAGCAGTTAATTTCATGATTGAAGAGAGAATTTGTACAATTTTTTTTGATAAATTCTTTACGTCTTTTCTCACCGTTTTTATTCCCCCCCCCATCCTCCCCTATCCTCTCACTAACTTCACCCTCTCAGGATCTAGGTCGTCCCCTGTCTCACCCCTTAATTTCCCTATCTCCTCTCTTGCTATCCACCCATTTGTGTTCTCTCATCCCCCCCCCCTCTCTCTCTCTCTGTCTGTGTGTGTGTGTGTGTGTGTGTGTGTGTGTGTGTGTGTGTGTTTTCAAAAATGGTTCAAATGGCTCTGAGCACTATGGGACTTAACTGCTGTGGTCATCAGTCCCCTAGAACTTAGAACTACTTAAACCTAACTAACCTAAGGACATCAAACACATCCATCCCCGAGGCAGGATTCGAACCTGCGACCGTAGCGGTCGCGCGGTTCCAGATTGTAGCGCCTAGAACCGCGCGGCCACCCCGGCCGGCTGAGTGTGTGTGTGTGTGTGTGTGTGTGTGTGTGTGTGTGTGTATTTGTTTGTTTGTGACCGACTTTCGTCTTCGTGTTTCATTCTTCAGATCGTAAAGAATCATGACGTCTTGATGACTGGAGAAGCAATGAGTACAGCAGAGTTGCCTTACGAGGCTCGCAGAATGTTGTGTCTTATTGGCTTGGTTTGTCTTCTCATCATTACACTGGATGTACGCAACGTTCTTGCCACGTTGGTAACACCGGTTCCTGCCCGATAACCGAAGTTAAGCACTGTTGGGACCAGCTGGTACTTGGATGGGTGATCTTCAAAGGAAAATCTGGTGCCGTTGGTTTTAAGGACACGCAAGTCGCCCAAGTGGCGTCCAGTTGAAATATTTGCACCAGGCCATAGTGCCACGCAACTTTTTTTTTATTATTATTACAATGGATTATTCTGGAGACATTGTGCATGTGTCCAAATATAGTGACACGAATAAACACTGACAAAGAGTCATGCGACACATAGACATCAACAGTGTCAGTGGATACACGTGTTTGTATTGGCCGAGCGAACGGTCAATAACGAAGGGACAATATTTGCAGCCAGCCGGTGTGGCCGAGCGATTCTAGGCGCTTCAGTCTGGAACCGCGCAACCGCTACGGTTGCAGGTTCGAATCCTGCCTCGGCCATGGAAGTGTGTGATGTTCTTAGGTTAGTTAGGTTGAAGTAATTCTGAGTCTAGGGGACTGATGACCTCAGATGTTAAGTCCCATAAAGCTCAGAGCCATTCGAACCATTTGAACAATAGTTACCCATCAAACGCGCTACAGTACAGGACTGCTAACTCATACTGACAGCAATGGGAGACTACAAATGCATTGTCTACTACGATTAGGTCGTCGCTAAATTATCTGTGTAATTTTCTTCTTCTTGAGACAGAGCATCCTAGTGGGCCGTCTCTGACATCCGGTAAAGCCACTGCGGGATGCGTGCAGCGGTGGCAGGTGACTCGGCGCCGCCTCCTCGGCCACGTGCGGGGACGGCTTATGTGTATTTTGTAGCCGCCCGGCTAGAACAAGGGCGGCGAGCCCGGCGCTAGGAGTAATTAGAGGGCCAGCGCGGGCGCGGGCGACACGTCGGACATTAGCGGCCGACTGATCGCCGCAGTTAGGCAGATTTATCGCTGCCAGTCGGCACTCCATCTCGCGACAGCTGGCTATTAAGCGTCCGCAGTTAGCGGGTACAAGCGCTTTCGTTCATTCGGAGGCTAATAGCGTTCGATGGCGAGTCGCGATGCTGTTAGTCCGCCACGGCTCGCGCCGCCACCTCCGCGCCGACCGTCCCGGGCGCTACACTATGTGTGTTGCTTATTCAGGCTGCTGGGGCAATCTAAGACAGAGGAGGACTTACCCACAATCTTCCACATACGGCGGTGAGTACTAGACGCTCAGGCTATCTTTCTTCTTGACACTATTCGTTCGGCACTTAATGTACATTCGTTCAGTTTAGATCTGGCATCTGTATCTTGATCAGACTGCTTTCTTGAAATGCAGGAGGTAAAATTTTGTTGAATTTGGATTACGAAACATATGTTTTGCTCGTTATTGTGGTTCAGCTGTTTTTATTGTGTTAGTGAGGTAGTAATTAGTAATCAAACTCCGAATTCCTAAAATTAACGGGAAAAACGAAACGCAAGCTAGTGAGTATTTCAGACCAAGGGTCGCTGACCTGGAGCAGAATTGAAAAAGAATTCATTCATTTGCCTTTCTCACAAGGTAAGCGAATAAATATTGCTATACATAGCACCTCGCAGTGACCCTTGACACTGTTGTCTTTGTACTTGTAACCAATTTCTTACTGTGGGCAGAAAGGGAGAAACTATTATATTGAGGTGATAAAAGCTGATTAATGTGCGCATTTAAAAATTAAACATATGTAAAAGTCAAACAGTAGAACCGGTCATACCAGAAAAATAGCATACAGAGCACTGTTATTAGATGCTTTTAAACTATTGCCTTCCTCTGTGTACCGGAGGAGGATACACTACCTTTTTACATATGTTCAAGGTTGGGATCGACGCTGCCAACTTCACTATGCGACGTAATTTTTGTGAAGGAAAAAGTAATCGACGAACTTGGATCGATCTCTTTCGGCAATATGCACACATCAAAAAAAGTTTTTCATCACCTCGGTTCCGAGAGTTCCGGAACCTGTACAGAAAATTGGAATAGAGATCAACATAAACGTCATATCCGCCCTTTTTATTGCTCGTGAAAACCACACATTACCTGTTGTAGCACCATACAGCGAGACCTTCAGAGTTGGTGGTCCAGATTTCTGTACACACCGGTACCTCTGATACCCAGTAGCACGTCCTCGTGGATTGCTGCATGCTTGTATTCGTCGTGGCATACTGTCCACAAGTTCATGAAGGCACTGTTGGTCCCACTCCTCAACGGCGACTCGGCGTAGATCCCTCAGAGTGGTTGGTGGGTCACGTCGTCCATAAAGAGCCCTTTTCAATCTATCCCAAGCATGTGCGATAGGGTTCGTGTCTGAAGAACATCCTGATCACTCTAGTCGAGCGATGACGGTATCCTGAAGGAAGTCATTCAAAAGATGTGCACGATGGGGGCGCGAATTGTCGTCCATGAAGACGAATGCCTCGCCAATATGCTGCCGACATGGCTGCACTATCAGCCGGAGGATGGCATTCACGTATCGTACAGACGTTACGGCGCCTTCCATGACCACCAGCGGCATACGTCGGCCGCACATAATGCCACGCCAAAACAGCAGGGAATCTCCATCTTGCTGCACTTGCTGGACAGTGTGTCAAAGGCGTTCAGCCTGACCTGGTTGCCTCTAAACACGTCTCCGACGATTGTCTGGTTGAAGGCACTCATCTGTGAAGAGAACGTGATGCCAATACTGAGCGGTCCATTCTGCATGTTGGGTCCGTCTGTACCACGCTGCATGGTGTCGTGGTTGCAATGATGGACCTCGCCATGGACGCCGGGAGTGAAGTTGCGCAATACTGAGCGGTCCATTCTGCATGTTGGGTCCGTCTGTACCACGCTGCATGGTGTCGTGGTTGCAATCATGGATCTCGCCATGGACGCCGGGAGTGAAGTTGCGCATCATGCAGCCTATTGCGCACAGTTTGAGTCGTAACACGACGTACTGTGGCTGTACTAAAAACATTATTCAACATGGCTTTGTTGCTGTCAGGATTCCTCCGAGCTATAATCCGTAGCTAGCGGTTATCCACTGCAGCAGTAGCCCTTGGCGGCCTGAGCGAGGCACGCTATCAACAGTTGCTGTCTCTTTGTGTCTCCTTCATGTCCGAACAACATCGCTTTGGTTCACTCGGAGATGCCTGGACACTTCCCTTATTCAGAGCCCTTCCTGGCACAAAATAACAATTCGGACACGATAGAACCGCGGTATTGACCGTCTAGGCATGGTTGAACTACATACAACACGAGCCGTGTACCTCCTTCCTGGTGGAATGACTGGAACTGATCGGCTGTCAGACCCCCTCCGTCTAATAGGCGCTGCTCATGCATGATTGTTTACATCTTTGGGCGGGTTTAGTGACATCTCTGAATAGGGAAAGGGAGTGTGTCTGTGATACAGCATCCACAGCCGACGTCTACATTCAGGAGTTCTGGGAACCGGGGTGATACAAAACTTTTTTTTTGATGTGTGTAGTTATGAAGCAGCTACCAGTTTCCACTGAAACAATAGATTGTATTCAGATGACATATTTTCAAGTTTCCAGCTGGGTGGTAGTGTTGGGATACTACGACGTTTCGACATGTGTCATTCCCATCATCTTCTGGCCAATCTCTCCAGATGCTCATTCCATATTGGTTCAAATGGCTCTTAAGCACTATGGGACTTAACATCTGAGGTCATCAGTCCCCTAGACTTCGAACTACTTAAACCTAACTAACCTAAGGATATCACACACATCCATGCCCGAGGGAGGATTCGAACCTGCAACCGTAGCACCAGGCCAGTTCCGGACTGAATCGCCTAGAACCGCTCGGACATGGCGGCCGGCTGCTCATTCCACATCACTCACCTAACAAAATAATCTTAACCACGGTTTTACGTTATCTTCAGACACTTAGTTCCTAAGTCCGCGGTCCCTTAGGGACAACCACTACACCTTTTTAATGCACAGAACAGTTGAATTTCTGTTGATCCTGCTCAGTGCCCCCAGGGCGGCAAAACCTCATAGCTTCACTCTGCGGAAGCCGTTACAAATCTAGATGTTAGTGACTAAAAAAAATTTCAAATGTCTTTGAATTCCTAAGGAACTAAACTGCTGAGGTCATCGGTCCCTAGTCTTACACACTACTTAAACTAACTTACGCTAAGAACATCACACACACCCAAGCCTGAGGGAGGACTCGAACCTCCGGCGGGAGGGGCTGTACAATCCGTGACATGACACCTTTAACCATGCGGGCCTTTGGGCGCTTTAGTGACTAAAGACTTACTGTTAAACAGTTAAGCTTATCAATAGACCAGCAGTATAGGTATGGTTTGATTGGCTGCAGCTTCAGCCACCGTTATACCATCCAACTCGGCCCCCTCTTTCAATAATTGCTGCCCTCTGTATCACCCTACCTCATGAGATGTTCAGAAGAGTTCCCATGACATAGTTGGAAAACGTTAAACAAACACTCGGTCCTGTAAATCCTGCCAGAATATTGGAAAACTATATGAAACCAACTACGGCCAGTTACAGTAAAGCACATTAACTAAATATTGCGGGTAAAGAGAGCATTACAGTTAGAAATAGGCCGGCCAGTTCTTTAGGAAGCGGTGAAATTAGAGTAACTGCAGTCAATGTTGCGAACTGCAATAATATTCGATGGTTTGAACCCGCGTGGAGCGGCCTCGCGGTTTGAGGCGCCATTTCACAGATAGCGCCGCCCTGCCGCCGGAGGTTCGAGTCCTCCCTCGAGCATGGGTGTTTGTGTTGTTCTCAGGATAAGTTAGTTTAAGTAGTGTGTAAGTCTAGGGACCGATGACCTCAGCAGTTTGGTCCCTTAGGAATTCACACCCATTTTTGATAGTTTGAACATGTAACGTTGGAATACCTGATAAAATATAGTCTCTTCTGAACATAAGTGAAAGGGAAAAAGTAACTGATAGGAATATGGAGTCGAAAGAAAAGCAAGGAAATTCCGAAGATGGTAATGCCATGGACACGTCTGCTATGCGAGTAGTGTAACGAAAAGTGTGTATCGAACAAGAGAGGCCGTGAGCGTTCAGTATTCTACACAAGTGAACTATACGCATGATAGCGTACCACTACCGACCATATATTCCTTGTGGAATGTTAACTATTGTAAGAGGGCTAATAAATCCCAAAATGTGTTCAAATGTGTGTGAAATCTTATGGGACTTAACTGCTAAGGTCATCAGTCCCTAAGCTTACACACTACTTGACCTAAATTATCCTAAGGACAAACACACACTCCCATGTCCGAGGGAGGACTCGAACCTCCGCCGAGACCAGCCGCACAGCCCATGACTGCAGCGCCTGAGACCTCTCGGCTAATCCCGCGTGGCTAATAAATCCCAGTTTTAAACAACTAAACGTTAACCGAAATGTAAGTAAATACGTATACTGCGTTTAGACCCGTTATGGCCTGTCCACTGCAACGTCTTCCTGTGGACAGTCTTTTTGTAAAATTATATTCGTGTAACATGTTTTCCTTGTGATTCCACTGAACTCATGCAAAAGACAAATTATGAGAAGATATTTGCAAAACAACGATTATAATCTAAACTAAAAAGAGATGGATGAACTCTCACCAACCGAATATGAACTGCGCTGCATTGCTGCCACCTATATTCACTACTGCTTAAAGCCAATGCCAATATCTCTCACTTCTAACAGAGCTAGTACTAAGGCAGTACGTATGATTAAAGATTTCACAGTGATTACATTTCTAGATTTGCGTTCTTCACGCAAACTCAAGTCCTTTACCCGGAAGTCTGCATTGAATTTGAAATGACCGATCAAAAAAATGGTTAAAATGGTTCTGAGCACTATGGGACTTAACATCTGAGGTCATCAGTCCCCTAGAACTTAGAACTACTTAAACCTAACTAACCTAAGGGCATCACACACATCCATGCCCGAGGCAGGATTCGAACCTACGACCGTAGCGGTGTCGCGGTTCCAGATTGTAGTGGAAATGACCCCTCATGGATTCGAAGTTCACAATAAGCCGAACTTAGCGATAGAGTAAAGTATTTCTGCCAGTGGAATGTTTGACGATGGACGCTCTTGAAATGTTAAGAACACAGCAAAGCTAATCTTTGAATAATTACGAAAAAAGGAAAGTTAAACAGTTGCTGTTGGTTCTCACGTACGTCGTTACTGGCGGGGGACTGGCGTTGGAGAAGAGAAGATGATTGAATGACATCAAAATTTTCTGTTCATATATGGAATATACTGCATGGACCACTCTGTAGTGGCACCTCTGTAGGGTGGCGCGTGTGTGCTGATGCCGTAGGTCAGGGGCGCGCAGGAATCCTGCACATGTGCGGTGCACTTGCACGCGTGCAGTTAACAGGTGTTCCGCGTGCACACAGGGGCAAGCTGGCCACCCGCTTATCTCCCATCCCCACCATACCTTCTGTCCGCTCCTTCCTCTCTAATGCGTTTTGTTTCCTAGCTTGCTTTATTGAGTGAATCAACAAGGTTAGTAGGAGTGCTTGAAAGAAATCATGGTTCGAAAGAGTACCTATTACCTACGATACGTTTTATTTAATTATCACAGGTGGAGTTTGCAATACGTTTAATATGTGGAACAAAATTTCTACATACATACAAACACAAACAGTTACGTAAATTTTCACCACTAATGTTTGCTCTTAACCGAGACTTACTAATCCAGCAAATGGTTTTCCAGCTCTCGCTATATTAAGCGCAGTCTTATAACTTGCACATACCGCTGGGCTATTATTGTTGTCGTCCTGAAAACTTGAAAACAGTGCTCCATAAAATGTTAGATCAGTTAGATGAGAGACATGACGAGAGAAAGTCGCAGATCTCTCGAGACAACAGCAACTACGACAAATTCAAATGGCTCTGAGCACTATGGGACTTAACTGCTGTGGTGATCAGTCCCCTAGAACTTAGAACTACTTAAACCTAACTAACCTAAGGACATCACACACATCCATGCCCGAGCAGGATTCGAACCTGCGACCATAGCGGTCGCGCGGTTCCAGACTGTAGTGCCTAGAACCGCTCGGCCACTCCGGCCTGCCAACTACGACAGATTCATCTGGTATCGTCAGATCGGTCTTCTTAAGCTCAGTCAATTCCCCATCCGCTCAGAATCCGACAATAAATTGTACTCGTCCTTGTGAAATTTATTATAATGGCCTTCAATACTAAACTTCCGTTGACCAGCGAGAATACTGCCACATATTAAACATTTCGAATTTTCACGTTTTTGCACAAAGAAAAAATGTTTCTCCCATTACTTTTTAAAAGATAGCAAATCTCCACTTCTCCGTTTCTTGAAATACAACGTTGACTACATAGTGCTCGCTTCGCATCAACGTCCGCAGCTTAGCCTGGCACTACACTGCCGCAACCTGCCAGCTGTCGCCACAGCCCCGGTCGACGCCTGCACGCGAGCAGCACACGTGCAGCGCTGTGCGCTCATGAGCCGCGTGCAACGTTTGCCCGCCCCTGCCGTAGGCGGTGGGGAACCAGTGGAAAGGCTGTGGGCAATTTAACAATATAACTTTATTGTATCTCGAATTATACATCAGGCAGGCACGCCTCTCCTCGTGAGCTCTGGACGGCTCAGATGGCGTCGGCTGCTAGGACGGCGCTCTGGCGATGCTGCATCATGACTCCGGCCCGGCGGCGAAGGCAAGGCCACTGCCAGTTGCGACAGCGGCGCTTCCCGGAGAAGTGACCCGCCTGGCGGCGGCCCCTATGCTCTTCGTTCCGCGGTGGCGGGGCGGCTGTGCGCAGGTCTCGACCCGCGCCCGTCGGCAGGCTACGGACGGCGGCTGGCATAGTGACTCAGAGTTCTTCTCTGGACCTCAGCGTCGGCGGCAGCAGCCACGGACAGCAGGCCGGTGGAGTTGTGGCACCATGTCCCGTGAAAGACCCATTGCGACGGCAGACACAGCCTGGTCTCGAACCGGCGGCTGCTGCTGGCGCTGTCCTGTCGTCTCGCGGCCCGGTGGTACCCCAGCGTTGTGACGAGGTTACTCAGCGATGACCAAGTTCCCAAATCGAATGACGTCTTGTCCTCAAATTTAGCTTCATTTACACCCCATTACTGACCATTTGTTTTTCTAAAACCTGGTGAGTGAGTCTCTTAGTTATGGGCGACGTTGACCTTCAAATACCTTACTGTTACATATCATTTGATTCGTCTCGATAGCCTCTATCAGAAAATAAGTGTCAAAATATAGCATCCCATTAAAAAAAAACTTGAGCTTCTTATCTCCGACATGACCCCACCTAGCAACGAAAAACCAACGTCATATTATGGCCACCGTTGTCCTATGCAACTTTTCCTTGTCCCACAAACTTTCAGCTCCTGTCATACTTTCTGAGTTATTCTTGGTGACAATAGTTACTGACTCACCCTGTATGAGACAAAAAGTGTCTGGCGCATTGTTAGATCGGTTCCTGCTGCTACAATGGCAGGTTACCAAGATTTAACTGAGTTTGAAAGCGGTGTTACAGTCGGCGCACGAGCGGTGGGACGCAGCAAAAAAATGGCTCAAATGGCTCTGAGCACTATGGGACTCAACTGCTGTGGTCATCAGTCCCCTAGAACTTAGAACTACTTAAACCCAACGAACCTAAGGACATCACACACATCCATGCCCGAGGCAGGATTCGAACCTGCGACCGTAGCAGTCACACGGTTCCGGACTGCGCGCCTAGAACCGCGAGACCACCGCGGCCGGCTGGGACGCAGCATCTCCGAGGTAGCGATGAAGTGGGGATTTTCCCGTACGACCATTTGGCGAATGTACCGTGAATGTCAGGAATCCGATGAAACATCAAATCTCCGACATCGTTGCGGCCGGAAAAAGATCCTGCAAGAACGGGACCAACGACGACTGGAGAGAATCGTTCAACGCGACAGAAGTGCAACCCTTCCGCAAATTGCTGCAGATCTCAATGCTGGGCCATCAATAAGTGTCAGCGTGCGAACCATTAAACGAAATATAAACGATATGGGCTACCGGAGCCGATGATCCACTCGTGTACCATTGATGACTGCACGAAACAAAACTTTACGCCTCGCTTGGCCCCTTAACACCGACATTGGACTGTTGATTACTGGACACATGTTGCCTGGTCGGACGAGTCTCGTTTCAAATTGTATCGAGCAGATGGTCGTGTACGGTATGGAGACAACCCCGTGAATCCATGGACTCTGCATGTCAGCAAGGAACTGTTCAAGCTAGTGGAGGCTCTGTAATGGTGTGGGCTGTGTGCAGTTGGAGTCATATGCGACCCCTGATACGTCTAGATACGACTCTGTCAGGTGACACGCACATAAGCATCGTGTCTGATCACCTGCATCCATTCACGTCCATTTTGCATTCCGGCGGCCTTGCGCAATTCCAGCAGGACAATGAGACACACCACACGTCCAGAATTGCTTCAGAATGGCTGCAGGATTACTATTCTCAGTTTAAACAATTCCGCTGCCCATCAAACTCCCGAGACATGAACAATATTGAGCATATCTGGGATGCCTCACAACGAGATGTTTAGAAGAGATCTCCACCCCCTCGTATTCTTGCGGATTTATGGTCAGCCCTGCATGATTCACGGTGTCAATTCCCTCTATCACTGCTTCAGACATTATATCGAGTCCATACCACGTAGTGTTGCAACACTTCTGCATGCTCGCGGGGCCCTACACGATATTAGGCAGGTGTACCAGTTTCTTCGGCTCTTCAGTGTATTATTGTCCTTTCTGGATTGGCAGTCTTTCTTTCCTGTGGGTGTTTGACATATCGTTTTCATTTACTCAAAAATAGGTACGAAAATCGTATACTAAATGTACCTTGGAAATGTTTCCTGTTTAAATATTTTGCGTTTTGTATTTCTGATGGAGAATTCAATGACCAATGTGGAAATAGTCTAAATAAGTGGGAATCCTACAAGAAACAACTGTCACATGTTTGACATGTGTACCAGAACTGTTCAACCCCTCATTCTTTTATTCCCCTTGGGTTTGTTGAATCGTACTACCCAGAGCTTGGTAGAAATGTAAAATTGTATATAGAAAGAAATCGTATTACAAATAGTTTGAACAGTGATTTTAAATTATTTTACAATTTACATATAAGTTGAGCTCTTACAGCTAAGTAATCTTGACGTATCAGTTACAGAGGAAGTGGAGTAAAAAAAAAAAAAATATCGTAAAAAAAACAGTTTTCAGTTTTGTATATTTGATGGCCTTCGTGGTATAATAAAACAGATACACTTGGTGAAGGGGCACCTTCAGTTTCACAAGGTTGTGCAGTAAGCGGTTTTGCTTTGCGTCGAAGAAACTGCAGAAAAACATCAAGTGGTTGATATCTTCTTCTTTCTTCTTATTCGTGATGCCTTTCCTGTGCTAACCTCTTCATCTCAGAGTAGCACTTGCAACCTACGTCCTCAATTATTTGCTTGACGTATTCCAATCTCTGTCTTCCTCTACAGTTTTTGCCCTCTACAGCTCCCTCTAGTACCATGGAAGTCATTCCCTCATGTCTTAGCAGATGTCCTATCATACTGTCTCTTCTCCTTATCAGTGTTTTCCACATATACCTTTCCTCTCTGATTCTGTGTAGAACCTCCTCATTCCTTACCTTATCAGTCCACCTAATTTTCAACATTCGTCTATAGCACCACATCTCAAATGCTTCGATTCTCTTCTGTTCCGGTTTTCCCACAGTCCATGTTTCACTACCATACAATGCTGTACTCCAGACGTACATCCTCAGAAATTTCTTCCTCAAATTAAGGCCGGTATTTGATATTAGTAGACTTCTCTTGGCCAGAAATGCCTTTTTTGCCATAGCGAGTCTGCTTTTGATGTCCTCCTTGCTCCGTCCGTCATTGGTTATTTTACTGCCTAGGTAGCAGAATTCCTTAACTTCATTAACTTCGTGACCATCAATCCTGATGTTAATTTTCTCGCTGTTCTCATTTCTACTACTTCTCATTACCTTCGTCTTTCTCCGATTTACTCTCAAACCATACTGTGTACTCAACAGACTGTTCATTCCGTTCAGCAGATCATTTAATTCTTCTTCACTTTCACTCAGGATAGCAATGTCATCAGCGAATCGTATCATTGATATCCTTTCACCTTGTATTTTAATTCCACTCCTGAACCTTTCTTTTATTTCCATCATTGCTTCCTCGATGTACAGATTGAAGAGTAGGGGCGAAAGGCTACAGCCTGGTCATACACCCTTCTTAATACGAGCACTTCGTTCTTGATCGTCCGCTCTTATTATTCCCTCTTGGTTGTTGTACATATTGTATATGACCCGTCTCTCCCTATAGCTTACCCCTACTTTTTTCAGAATCTCGAACAGCTTGCACCATTTTATAATGTCGAACGCTTTTTCCAGGTCGACAAATCCTATGAAAGTGTCTTGATTTTTCTTTAGCCTTGCTTCCATTATTAGCCGTAACGTCAGAATTGCCTCTCTCGTCCCTTTACTTTTCCTAAAGCCAAACTGATCGTCACCTAGCGCAATCACAATTTTCTTTTCCATTCTTCTGTATATTATTCTTGTAAGCAGCTGCGATGCATGAGCTGTTAAGCTGATTGTGCGATAATTCTCGCACTTGTCAGCTCTTGCTGTTTTCGGAATTGTGTGGATGATGCTTTTCCGAAAGTCAGATGGTATGTCGCCAGACTCATATATTCTACACACCAACGTGAATAGTCGATTTGTTGCCACTTCCCCCAATGATTTTAGAAATTCTGATGGAATATTATCTATCCCTTCTGCCTTATTTGACCGCAAGTCCTCCAAAGCTCTTTTAAATTCCGATTCTAATACTGGATCCCCTATCTCTTCTAAATCGACTCCTGTTTCTTCTTCTATCACATCAGACAAATCTTCACCCTCATAGAGGCTTTCAATGTATTCCTTCCACCTATCTGTTCTCTCCTCTGCATTTGACAGTGGAATTCCCGTTGCACTCTTAATGTTACCACCGTTGGTTTTAGTGTCACCAAAGGTTGTTTCGACTTTCCTGTATGCTGAGTCGGTCCTTCCGAAAATCATATCTTTTTCGATGTCTTCACATTTTTCCTGCAGCCATTTCGTCTTAGCTTTCCTGCACTTCCTATTTATTTCATTCCTCAGCGACTTGTATTTCTGTATTCCTGATTTTCCCGGAATATGTTTGTACTTCCTCCTTTCATCAATCAACTGAAGTATTTCTTCTGTTACCCATGGTTTCTTCGCAGCTACCTTCTTTGTACCTATGTTTTCCTTCCCAACTTCTGTGATGGCCCTTTTTAGAGATGTCCATTCCTCTTCAACTGTACTGCCTACTGCGCTATTCCTTATTGCTGTATCTATAGCGTTAGAGAACTTCAAACGTATCTCGTCATTCCTTAGTACTTCCGTCTCCCACTTCTTTGCGTATTGATTCTTCCTGACTAATGTCTTGAACTTCAGCCTACTCTTCATCACTACTGTATTGTGATCTGAGTCTATATCTGCTCCTGGGTACGCCTTACAATCCAATATCTCATTTCGGAATCTCTGTCTGACCATGATGTAATCTAATTGAAATCTTCCCGTATCTCCCGGCCTTTTCCAAGTATACCTCCTCCTCTTGTGATTCTTGAACAGGGTATTCGCTATTACTAGCTGAAACTTGTTACAGAACTCAATTAGTCTTTCTCCTCTTTCATTCCTCGTCCCAAGCCCATATTCTCCTGTAACCTTTTCTTCTACTCCTTCCCCTACAACTGCATTCCAGTCGCCCATGACTATTAGATTTTCGTCCCCCTTTAGATACTGCATTACCCTTTCAATATCCTCTTACACTTTCTCTATCTGTTCATCTTCAGCTTGCGACGTCGGCATGTATACCTGAACTATCGTTGTCGGTGTTGGTCTGCTGTCGATTCTGATTAGAACAATCCGGTCACTGAACTGTTCACAGTAACACACCCTCTGCCCTACCTTCCTATTCATAACGAATCCTACACCTGTTATACCATTTTCTGCTGCTGTTGATATTACCCGATACTCATCTGACCAGAAATCCTTGTCTTCCTTCCACTTCACTTCACTGACCCCTACTATATCTAGATTGAGCCTTTGCATTTTCCTTTTCAGATTTTCTAGTTTCCCTACCACGTTCAAGCTTCTGACATTCCACGCCCCGACACGTAGGACGTTATCCTTTCGTTGATTATTCAACCTTTTTCTCATGGTAACCTCCCCCTTGGATGTCCCCTACCGGAGATCCGAATGGGGGACTATTCCGGAATCTTTTTCCAATGGAGAGATCATCATGACACTTCTTCAATTACAGGCCACATGTCCTGTGGATACACGTTACGTGTCTTTAATGCAGTGGTTTCCATTGCCTTTTGCATCCTCATGTCGTTGATCATTGCTGATTCTTCCGCCTTTAGGGGCAATTTCCCACCCCTTTTTTTTTAATTATTTTTTTTAATAGTAAGGAACTGAAAAGTAGTAAGTGCACTCGTTGCGTCGAGTTGGGGACGTACATAACTAAAAACATGATAACAGTTGTAGAAAAAGGCATAAAGAAAGAGTGCAAAGCGCGGGGCTAAGGAAACCTTGAAACAAAACTGAGGGGTGGAATCCATACCACCATTAACCAGTGCTACATCTTGCACCGGATGGGAAACAAAAACTGCGAGGACCTTTTCGCACCGGGGACAAAATGAGGAAATGGGGCAAATACGGCTACAGAGTGTGAGGGTTCACAACGAAACTCTCCATCTGCTGGATCATCCAGGTATGACTTCTCGTAATGACCAAGGTAGATCCCACGTTGTACCATGTAGTGTTCTATCATCGTCTTGTAATTTTAGCTTCTCGTACCCGTGATGTTCCAGCTACGTGGAGGGTCGTGGAACGCACTCCACAAATAATTGGAAAAATACTGTCGATACTGTGGGTTACGGAGGATCTTGCAATGTCGTTCCTGCAAAGAGTTCCAAAAGTCTAAAGTGTCCTTAGTGCCGTCGTGAAACAAATAATGCACTGCATGTCCACGAAGCCACGTCATTGCATTAGTTTTAGTGCGTGGGTAATACGTCTCATCCGGGAAGAAGATAGTCTTGGGGTCGATATGATTCGACGTTACCCGAAGGAAGTATGCTGACATTTGCTTCACACAGTGCCACACTGCCGCAGACTCGCCACAGCTAAGACGGTGTTCCTCGTTGTCTTGAACGCCACAGCTCGGGCACGTGGGTGAGTCTACCATGTGGATCGTATGTAGCCTTGATCTGGTGACCTGCTTACCGTTGACAGTGATATACCACATCGCCGTGACGTCAGTGTCCAGTGTTACGTGGTGAATTGTCCTCCATACTACTCGCCAGTTGACGTTCGGGTGCTTCCTCTCCACGACGTTATCGGGTCGTCCACGTTGCAGGACCCGATAAACCGTCTTTGCCGTCGCCAGTTGAGTCGCTGGTAAGGCAAGTCGAACGTAACATAGTTCGAGGTAAAAGACACCGATGTAGAAGAGCGAGGAGGAGACGTGGTGTATCGGCACAGGCGGCAACAGGGGGGGGGGGGGAGGGGGCGGTGCTAGTTCTTCTATTAACAAACTCGTCAGACTGTCCGGACGGCGGTGCCATAGTTTGACTAATGTGCTCACAAATAGGGCGACCGCTCTGTCATAAACGTGATAAAGGCCAAGCCCTCCCCGATCCGGGGGAAGGGTGAGAGTCTCATATTTGATCTTGAAAAGCATTCCTGAACTCACGATGGACCCAAAAGCCGCAAGTATACGGCGAGCTACCATCACCGGTATAGGTAATATCTGGGCGATGTGCGGAATGCGTGACGCTAAATGTGTGTTGACATACTGGGTCCTTTGGACGATGTCCAGGGCTCGTAGGCGGTTGTTGTTAATGCCAGTCCGAACATTTCGAAAAAGCCTTCGAAAGTTGTGAGCAGCGGTCCGTCGTATATCGTCTGTGAAATCAATGCCGAGACATTTCAAACGATCTTTGAGCTGTAAGGGGGGTGACACAGTTCTCAGACGATCCGACCCCGATGTTCATCGCCACCGATTTTGTGACGTTGATACGACTACCAGTGGCCAAGCTATATTTCGCTATCCAATTCAGTGCGCTAGCGGTGTCGTCACCATTGCGGATGACTATCACCAGGTCGTCAGCGTACGCATTACATCAGAAAGTGTGGCCTCGTAACGTCATACCAGTTAGTCGTTGGCGCAGGCCGCAGAGGAGTGGTTCCATGGCCACAGCGTAAAGTAAAGTGGACAGAGGGTAGCCTTGGCGTATCGATCGAGAAATGGTGAGGGGCTGCGTAGGTCGGCCGTTGACGATCACCTTGGACGTCGCGCCACGGAGTAGTCGCACGACGACAGTGACGAATGGCTGTGGGTACCGCATATGTTGGAGGACCGCTTCCAAATAGTCGTGGTCCACTCGGTCGAAAGCTTGACTAAAATCGATTGCTGCCAGTGCACCCTTCAGACGACATGCCCTCGCCAGTGAAATCAAGTCACGATATTCACTGAGTGCTGTTTGAATATTATTGTCGCCTCCTAATGACGTTTGATCGGGTGAGATAATATTTCGTAAGGTCTGGCGTATCCGCGCCGCCAACAGTCGAGAAAAGGTCTTAAAGTCGCAGTTCAATAGCGTCAACTGGCGGTAGTCCTGCAGTCGTGAGCCACCGGACTGTTTGTGAATAGGAATAATCATCCCTTCCACAAGGGCCGCAGGGAGCGGCACTTCCGGGGATAGTAGTTCGCGACAGATATCCGTCCATCGGGAGGCTAATAAATATTGAAAAGTCCGGTAAAATTCCAAGGGAAGGCCATCAGGACCCGGAGACTTGTTGACAGCTCCTTTTCTAATGGCGTCGATCACTTCTTCTTCTGTAATTTCTTCCATCAAGGCCGCTTCCATTGCCGGGATGACGGTGCCGTAAATCGTCTGAGAGACGTCCTCCAGTGCTGTCGGATCAGGGATCTGAGCGGAATAGAGTTGAATAATGATTGTAGAACGCTGTGTTTATGTCTTGTTGCGTGGTGAGGCGACGACCGTCCTCCGTGTCGATGAAGCGTATCAGCGCTCGTTGGCGTCGTTTACGTTCACGAAGGACGTGGAACATTGACGGGCGTTCGCTCGGTATCCGATCCTGCGTCCTCGAGCGGATGACTACCCCCTGTAGGTGGCGTCGCATATGAGCGATGATCTGAGCCTTAGCACGGTGGACCGCCGTTTGTCGCTCCAGAGACGGCGCCATAGCATCGCAGTCGCGCAGTACCCTGACGTAAAAGTCGAGTGTATGTCTACGTCAAGTAGCGTGATCGCGACCGTAGGTTATCAACGTTCGCCTCAGTGCCGGTTTGGCGCAGTCCAACCACCAGCGGATCGTTGTGGGATATGCACGGAGGCGATTTTCACACGAATGCCACGTATCCTCAACGGCTTGGCGGCAATCCGGGTACGACAGGTGAGCGATGTTTAATTTCCACGGGCTGCGGCTTCTCCATACTTGTTGCCACCGCAGGGTGACGGCACAAATGTAAGCTGAGTGGTCCGAGAAGGCTGCAGGCCACAGTTCCGCATCCTGTGTTCCAGCGGCGAGAGAGCGTGAGACATAAATCCGATCAATACGACTGGAAGAATGTCTCGTGAAGTGTGTAAATCCCGGTCGGTGGCCGTGCAGATGTTCCAAAGTGTCCACCATCTGCAGGTCTCGAATTAGCGTCTCGAGTTCCGGGCACGGATTATGTCGCAGGAGTTGGTCTCTGGGCGCCAGTACGCAATTGTAGTCACCTCCAAATACCAGATGGTAGTGGCGGCCTTGGAAGAGCGGGGCGACGTCTTAAGAATCGTGAACGTTCGCGACGTTTGTCCGTCCCAGAAGGTGCGTAGATATTGATAAGGCGGACACCCAGTACTGTGAGTGCCATTCCTCTTGCCCCAGGCAGAAACAGGATATCGTCCGCCACTATCCTTCCCGAAGAAGTACAGCGACACCGCTGCCTGTAGGGGAAGCTGGAGAGACGCAAGCATCGTAACCGTACATGCCTGGGAAGTCGTCGACGTACACTTCCTGGAGAAGGGCTATATCGATGAAAGCAGAGCTCAACATGTCCTGAAGCAAGGATAACTTAGCGCGCGTCCGTATAGTGTTGATGTTTATAGTTGCAACGCGATAAGCTTGAGGTCTATCCATAGCACCCGTGTTGGCCATCAATACCCTTGTAAGGCTGTCTCGTCACTGTATCTGATGGCGGAAAAGGATCAACACTGGTGGGGTAAATTTCCCCGCGTGTCGTCTGACATGGTGGGCAAGGAGTTTTCCTCACAGTCGTCCTCCCAGTCGCCATGAAATACCATCGGCTGTTGGTGGCTGTTAGTGGCTGCTGCGGCACTCGGCACTGACTCCATCGGCTACACTGGCAATGAATCGGCAGCGGCTGTCTGCTTGTGATCCTGCTGTTCTGTGGGGTCGGAGGGGCTGAAGCCGTCACCACGGCGAACTGTTGAGTTTGATGTTACAGCGGCCTCTGTACCGCCGGTACCGTCGTCGGAGTGTCCACAGTCCATGTCAGACGATCACTGCAAACACTCGTCCGATGGAGGGCGCCACCGTCTCTTGTGTTTTCGCGGGGAACGCTGTTTACGGACGTGTGTTTCAGTATCTGAATGTGGGTGGATTTCTTCAGCTGCTCCGGCGTCTGGAAGAAAAGCCGCTGTCGGCACAACCCGTGGGTCAGTGTCCATCCTGGCATCCATGCCTTCTTGCAAGGTTGGCCGGTGATTATCTTCAGGTGGGGGCGCCGTTGTAGAGGCCGGATCCTGTACTGCAGAATCCATCATGGTCTCGCTATCGGGGGCGGCTATCGGACTAATGTGGTCAGCATCGGAAAGAGTTGCTGCCCGTGCAACTTCAGCGTAATTCAGAGGAAGGGTCGTCACCGTAGAAGGAGTCATAGATTCACCTGTCGGGATTTGAGTTAGCCGTCGTCGGAGACAATCCGACCGGACGTGCCCTTCTTGGCCACAACCATAGCAAGTGCGTGGCTGACCGCCTTACATAATGATCGCCCTACATCCGCCGATGACAAGATACGACGGTACATGTTTGGTCAGTTCAATTCTGATCTGTCGTACCCCATTAAGAACGGGGTACGTTGTAAAGGTGGTCCATTTTTCGGCCATATGGCTGATCACTCTGCCGTAGGGCTGGAAAGCCGCGGTGACTACGTCCGGTGGTACTTCGAAAGGGAGTTCGAAGACGCGTATCGTACGGAGGCCAAGCCCCGCGTGATCGATAGAGACTGCTCCAATATGGCCATCAGAATGTTTGAATTTAAGATCGTTCGCATGTGTGCGCACGATTCTGTTGCACACCTCGTCACTTACTAACTTGACGTAAACAACACTGCTCGTGATAGAGAGATGGATACCAATTATGTCTCGCGGTTCAATTTTAACGTCGTCACGTAGAAAACGTTCCACTTCAAAAGCTCGCGGTCGTGCATGATCGGGTAGAAAACTGATCTTGATGGTGGTTTGTCTGTATGAATGTGCCATGTTGCGCCGGTAGTGATGGACTCTAAACTAGCGACAGCGCAGTAGTAAACAACTACGGGCACTCGCGACCGCGCGGACGGGACGTAAACAAGACGTCCTCGCCGCTGCGCTGCGGAAAGCAGACTGCCTCGCTAGGACAAGAGAGTGCCCTGAACCGCTTGGCAGAATGAGGCTGACTTCTTATGCCGGAAGTTTTCGGCCGCCAATGCTGATTATTTATCAAAATTTAGGCATTGGCGGGGATCGAACCCGGGACCGAAGACATTTTGATTATGAATTTTTTTTGTTTTAAAGTGCTCTACTAATTTTTTTAAGAAAACAAATAAAAACCTCTTGGGTATGAAAATAAAAGACGACGTTCTTCATAAAATAACACAATATCCTTTGGAAACTTAAAACATAAAAGGTAGCTATATTTCCGCAACGGCCTTCTTTTTTATTTTTATGTTTTTTGTTAACGTAAATGAGTATACAGTCTCACCATCAGCAGCATTTTTCTTTTTTTTTGGGGGGGGGGGGGGGGGGAGCACAGGGGAAAGAAAACAAATTGGCTGCAGATAGAGAGCTATGTGTGAAAAAGATAAACATGTGTAAGGAGAAAAAAAAACTTAGAAGAGGAGGAGAAAAGAGAAGTGAAATAAAATAGGAATACTTTCCGCGCCATGCTCCACTTTGGCGCGCCATCAGAACAAAATGCATTCTATCATTGACCATTGTAGGGGAACGTGGGATCGTCCAGTCTTGGCTGGCACGGTTCGTTGAGATTCCAGCTTTGAGGCGGGTTGGTGAAAATGCTCTGTAAATAGTTCGCGAAAGTGGCCCGATAGTGTCGATGCCGGCGAAGGGTGTGGTGATGTACTTGGAAGCGTGTCCAAAAGTCCGCCGAATCGACGATGTCGTCCCGGAAGAGGTAGTTGACAGCCATGCCACTGATCCATGTGATGGCGTGCCACTTAGCCGATGGAAAGTAGGTCGTGTCGGGATATATCATCATAGTGGGAGAAACGTGATGTGGTGGTACTCGGAGGTAGAAATCCACAATCTTCTGTACGAGGGTCCAGACAGCTGCTGCTGGCCCACACTCAAAACGATGTAAATCTGTATCTTCGACATTGCACTTGAGGCACAGGGGTGAGTCCACCAGTGCGATGCGATGCAGTTTCTGTCTTGTAGTATACTTGCCGTTGACGAGAAGGTACCACATAGAGGTGGTGTCAGTGGTGTGATATGGTTGGTGGATCGTTTTCCAAACTGTAGGCCATGAAACCTGGGGGTGACGTGTTTCGACGGGGTTGCGGGGTGGAGACTTTCGGAGAAGGCGGTAGATGTCGCGGGTGGTCGTCTTCCTGGTCCTGGGGAGCTCGGTGCATATGTAGCTGTATTCCAAAAAGAAACGGCCGATATGTGACATCGGAGGTGGGATGTGTGCCAAAGACGTCGGTGGGCGTCTCGAAACAGGTGCGAGCTCGGTGGTCAACATTCCAGTAAAACTAGCATTTTGGCTTTTCCATAACCGGAGTATAGTATTGGTGTAAAGTGCCGTAGTCCTGGCTCTCACATTAACCAGATCGAGGCCAACATCCCGCTTCGGTAATGTGAGAGCTTCATACTGGACTTTGAAGATGTGTCCAGAACAAATGAAATAGCCGAAAGCCGCCTGTAACCTGGCCGCCATTGTCGCAGTGATGGGCAGAATCTGCGCTATATGGGGTATCCGAGCTGCCAGATGGGTATTGACGAAGGTGACTCTCTGGCACATATTCAGCGGGCGTAGTATGTGATTTTGTATGTTGGCCCGGATGCGTTGCAGCAGCGCCCGAAAATTGATCGCCGAGGTGCGGCGAATGTCTCGCGTGTACACCAATCCGAGACAACGAAGGGTGTCCACCAGTTGAAATGGAACTACGCTGTCTGCGGGAAGGCCGCGGCCGATCTTCATGGCGCATGAATTTGCCACGTTCATAGCGCTCCCTGCCCCTGCACTGTAACGGGTAATCCACTGCATCGCAGCTTGTACGTCAGCCGCTGAACGTACGACGAGGGCCAAGTCGTCCGCGTAAGCTCGGCAGCGGAACATATGATCCCGGAGTGGAATACCTGTCAAACGTCGCTGTAATCCGCAAATGAGTGGTTCCATCGCAATGGCATAAAGTACCGTCGACAAAGGGCAACCCCGCCGTACTGAGCGTTCAATCCGTATATGTTCTGTAAGTTTACCGTTCACGAGAAGCCTGGATGTTGCTCCACGAAGGAGCCGCATAATCACTTGCGTGAACGTCGGGGGAATTGCCATTCGGTCCATCACTGCGTTGAGGAATGCATGATTGACGCGGTCAAACGCTTGTTTGAAGTCGATGGAGATTAAAGCGCCTGGCAGTCGCGAGTGTGTTGCCACAGCGATCACATCTCAGTATTCACTGAGGGCTGTCTGTATATTGCGATCGCCGCCTAAGGATGTTTGTTCGTGGGAAACAATGTCCCGCAAGACACGTTTGAGTCGCACTGCTAGAAGGCGTGTGAAAATCTTGAAGTCCGAATTGAGTAACGTGATCGGCCGATAACTGTCGAGTCGTGTTCCTCCTGCGGGTTTCGGGACTGGTACAAGTAAGCCTTCCATGAACATTGGTGGCGGGTTCGCCGCGCCGGACAAAAGTTCCCAGTACATGTCCCTCCATCGTGGCATCATCAAATCTTGGAAGGTTCTGTAAAATTCGAGAGATAAACCATCCGGGCCGGGAGATCGATTCAGAGACCCCTTGGCCACAGCGCCTTAGACGTCGTCGGTGGTCACTTCAGCAGTCAGGAGGGTTGCAGCTGCTGCGTTTAGAGTACCAAGTGTCTCCTGGGCAACCTCAGCAATGGCCTCTGCACCGGCAGGTACTTCTTGATAGAAAAGTCTATAGTGCGTTGTGAATGCATCTGCAATGGTAGCTTGCGAAGTCAGCCGTCGTCCATCAGGTAAGTCTAAAGTTATCATTAAAGCCTGTCGGCGTCGACGAACATTTTGAACAATATGATGCATAGAAGGTTCTTCACCGTTATGAGCTTCTTTCAGGCGATACGGGGATGGAGGATGATCCATGAGTTCACGTAGACCGCTATAGTAGAAATCAGTTGTATGGTGATTCCACCTGGCTTTAGCTCTGCCATAGTGTGTCAATGTGCGTCGGATGGCCGGTTTGGCGCACAGCAACCACCACTGCAGTGTGGTTTCGTAACGCATAATGCGTTGAACACAGGTGTGACACGTGTCGGTGACCTGTTGTCGACATTCAGGGTCCCGCAGTAGCGCGACATTGAGTTTCCAAGGTCCTGCACTGCACCATATAGACTGTCGACGTAGGTTCATGGTACAGATATAGATGTCATGATCCGAAAAGGCAGACGGCCAACGTTCCGCGTCGAGGAGAACTGTTTTTAGAGCGTTAGAGATGTATATTCTATCAAGTCGGCTGGCGGAGTGGCTCGTGATGTGTGTATACCCCGGGCGGTCGCCGTGTACCACTCGCCAAGTGTCGAGGAGACGAAGGCGGCGGACGAGGAAGCGAAGTTCGGGACATGTGGTGAAATGAGGGTATTGGTCTGTGCGCTCGAGAACACAGTTGAAATCTCCACCTACGATGAGATGATCGTATCGACCGAGGAATAAAGGCGTGATATCTTCTGCGTAGAACTGGGAGCGATCCCTCCGTTTATCAGTGCCCGATGGGGCGTAGAGATTTATGATTTTGAGTCCTTCAACTGTTATGGCCACCCCTCACGCTGTTGGGAGGTATGCGACATCGGAAACTGCAATTCCTTCTCGGAGGAGGATGGCTGCGCCTGTGTGTTCCATAGCTGCAGGGGGGCGTACGTCTCATATCCATAACACCCAGTCCAAGTCGCTGTCCTCAGTTCTTGTAACAGGGCGATGTCGATGTCCGCTGCTCTTAGCGTGTCACGGAGCTGTTGAAGTTTAGCGTGGGAGCCGATATTATTAGTATTGATAGAAGCTATTCGGTACGCCTGATGGGAGATCCGTGCTGCCGATAGGTTCGTAGCTGGTGAAGATTGTTGTGGTGGATGCTGGAAGTCCATAGAAGTCGCAGGAGTCGCCGTAGAAACTTCCCACATTTTAGTGTTGGTCTAACGGAGAAACAGATCTCATTTCCGCATCAGATGGAGGTGGGAAATCCGTGTCATCCGCCCATGAAAGGTGTCCGACAGGTTTGACATCGGCGAGAGGTGGCAGCACTGGCCGAGTCGGCTCAATGGCGTCGGTGACAACAGGCGTGCTATGTTCCATGGCTTCTGGGCGCGGGGCTTGCGCACGATCTCTGTTGGACGGTTCACCGTATAGTGGACGACGCATCTCCGTGGCAGAGGAGAAAGTGTTATCGTGTTCTCCGTCGGAGTGATGTGGCATCTCTTCGTCCTGCGGAGGGGGCTCAATGGTCGAGTCTGACGTCTTGCGGCGTTTTTTTTTTTTTTCCCTTCGTTTGGGCGACTTCTGCTTTCGGCAATGAGTTTCGGTGTCTGAGGAAGGAAGAGATTCACGTCGTTCCGGTACAAAAGCCGCGGGTGCTATGATGCGGTCTTCATTCTCCAGAACACTCTCATTGGTATCCTTGTGATCTTCTAGCGTGGGTGTGTCCGGCTGTTGGACATGTTCACGGGCGGCATCGCCGGTGTCAAAGTGCTGGGACGCCTCCGGGTGTATCGGACCAGAGAGACGCTCATGAACGGCGCCTTGTGAGGGCTGTACGTGCAGTGTCGCCGCATAGGTGACTGGAAGGGTGGTCGTGGTTCTGTCGGTGTTCGTATCGTCGGGCTTTAGTTGTGTGATGCGGCGTTGTAGGCATTCATTACGGACGTGATCTTCTTTGCCACAACCGGAACATGTTCGAGGTTGTCCGTCGTAAATGACCACCGCACGGCAGCCGCCGGTAGAAATGTACGATGGAACGTGCCGTTTGAGATCGATTCGGACTTGTCTCACACCATTAAGCACCGGATACATCGTAAACTGTGCCCATGTCTCGGCTACGTGGCTCTGGACTTTTCCGAACGGGCTTAGCGCCGCGATTACTTCATCTTCATTCGCCTCGAAAGGCAGTTCGAATACACGGATCGTCCGAAGGCCAAGTCCTGCATGGTCGACAGCCACAGGCCCGACGTTTCCGTCGGAGTGCCGAAATTTTAGTCCATGTCGCGTCCTTTGAATGATCTCGTTGCAGGCAGCGTCGGAAGTCATCCTAACATAAACGACGCTGCTAATAATCGATAGGTGTATGCCGATAAGTTCGTCACGCGGGATCTTCACGTATTCACGTAGGAAGCGTTCGACGGTCAGTGCTTTGGGTCGTGCGTATTCGTTTGAGAAGGTGAACTTAAGAGTGTTCTTCCTGTAAGAGTTGGCCATTACAGCTTGTTCGACTGAGAAGCGCTGTGACGAGGAAGTAAACAAAACACTCCGCGCGCGCAGCGGCGTGGACGGCCGAGCGCGGTGCGCACTGCTGCCCTGCCGAACGCAGACTGTCAAAGACGCTACCCCTAGACCACGGGTCTGCCTATGCTATATAAATGGGAAGGAGTTGAACCATGGGTGGGACACAGCAGTAACCCTCCGATTTAATCAGTTACTCGTTCACTGTCCTGTGTTGGAAGCTAGCTGTTATGTGTTAATACCCTAGATCCATAACTGAAGCTTATTCACAGATTTTTGAATTCACTGATGTTGTCCGAGTTTTTCCATAAGGTTACTTACGTATCGAAACAATTAATAGGGTACCTTACAATGTGCAGATATGTGTTGTTTAACTAGAACTGCTGAACCTCCTGATTAAGTTGGTGCACTGTCTGTAACTTTTGATTTATGCTCCTTGGGTGCGGGGATGAAATCATCTATAGACCAATGCGGTTTACATATTCTGCTATTACTTTAAGTTATTCAAATGAAAGTATAAATGGATCACTGAACAAGGGAATGCCTGTCATTCAATCACCATTTCATAGGTGACTCTGTGCTCTGTCTCGACTTGCAGGACTGTGGACTGGAGGTTAAGGTCAATTTTTTGCTCTTTTCCCGAATAGACTTACTGGCGTATCAAATTTGTTGCATTACTTCTGTGTAGTACATCAGTACCCACGTGACAGCATGTCCTATCAGTATGTTCCAAAACGCCGTGCATAGAAACAGGATTTTTCCGGGACTCACATCGCCGATTTTATTGGTGACAGAAAGATAGGCTCAAGTATTTTCGGTAGCCCTTGGGCTGGAGGCCACTTGTATACCCAGCAGAAGGATTCGCTTACTGTAACTGCCCTACAGCACACAGACAAAGTTTGAATATTAGACACTTCCTCCAGCTTAGGAAAATAGAAAATTGGTTAGTTATTTTTGCATTAGATGTAGTCTACTGTGCGCCTTAAGGGCCTTATGGAGGCACCATTGAGTTCGTGGGTGGTTCCCCTGAGAAAAACAGTAAAAAGCGTTTTTCACCATTCCTCGCCGGCAGCAGCGGATATCTAAATAATTTACCGCATCAAATTCCTAAAATTTTATCGTATATTCTATTTGGTATTTATGTAGAATTTCCATCTTCCAGTTTTCAATACTCTTTATCCGTTAACGTGGTTTTTCCGTACCAAAACCGAGCAAAAGATTTGCAGACGGATATACGCAAAAGACAGCTGAAATGTTTGCAATATATTTCTAATATCCAAATGTCGAACAAGCTTGATAATTTGCTTGCTACCTTCATCTCTTTCCGTGATACAGAGGTTCAAAGTCAACCTATTTGTACACTTAACATCCTGTGTAGGGTGATAAGATAGTTTATAAAGTGACGTAGCATGGAAAAATCTGCCGTAAAGTGTCTCCATTATCATCAGAAGGATTCTGGGAACTGAATCACTTGCAAAATTTTCGTAAAATCCGGACCGAAGGGTAAAATTAGTTTTGCGTTATTTCAATTTCGCATAAGTAAACTATCAAACATTTTCTGACCCATGAAGTTCTTTCCATATGTGACATGCCCTACTGTAGTAGGGAAAAGAAGGGGACCAGCGGAAAAATACTCCTATCAGAGCTCGAAAAAGGCGACTATGCGCCTGTTTAAAACACTCTGACTGAAAAGTGGAGTGCAGCCACCTCATTTTACCTTCCTCATCACCTTTAAAAATTTTCCCAAAGTTGTGGCATGCGAACATATTTGCGCATTTTTATGCTGAGAGAGAAGGAGACAGTGGCAGGGGAAAAAAGTAATAAATGCTGGAGATAAGAGACAGTGGTTGTAGTATAGAAAGAGCGAAGGAAACAATGGTAGTATGAGAGAAAGTTAGGAACACAGTGGCAGTGCAATATTGTTGACAGTGACACAAGAGCTCTGGGGAAAGAGTGATGGCGACAGTGCCAGAGGGAAAGGAATAAAGAGAAGGAGAAAGTTAGAGTCGGTGATAGTGAGAGACAGAGTCTATGATAACGTCCGCGAGAAAAAGGAAGACAGTGATAAGAGACAGCAACAATGGGATTGAGTGAATTAGATAGTAGCAGTTAAGAGATAGCAAGAGAGATGCAATGCCACTGAGACTAGTCAGGAGTAGTAGGACAGAACGAAAGAGACTGTGGCCGTGAAGCAGGAGACAGTGACACTTAGAGAGACACAAAGAGATAATGACAACGAGCTGGGCTGAATGGGCAAGTGGGGTTGGATGTGTATTTGCGACTTAACAGTGGACTAGTTGGTATGATCGAGTTAGTTAGGGGACCTTGTGTAAGTGAGAGGTGATTTGCATGTTAAAAAAAGCGCGAATATGTTCGCATGCCAAAGTTTTTGGGAAAATTTTTAAAGGTGTTAAGGAAAGTAGAATAGGGCAGCTGGTACCCTACTCTTAAGATAGAATCTTTTAAAAAGGAGCATAGTCGCCTCTTTTGTGCTCCGATAGGAGTATTCTTCCCCTGGTTGTAAATATATTCAAGGAGCATAGTCGCTTCTTTTGTGCTCCGATAGGAGTATTCTTTCGCTGGTTGTAAATATATTCAAGAGATGGTAGAGGCATGTCCAAAACTGTTTGAATATCGAGAAAACTTCGACTTGTTTTTTTCCATTTTCTTAAAAATAAGCTCGGTTAAACAGACTAGAACAGATTGTTGTTGCCGTTGTAGCTCCAATGTTTGCTTGCGAACTGGCGAGCCCCTGCGGGATGATGCACGAAGCGCTAGCGCTTTGACGCGGAGTCAACCAAAGGCCGCCTATGATACTAAAGACACACTATAGATGAATTTACAATTCCGTCCTTGAACATTTTTATGGTGAAAATGCAGAAAAAAATCATTCGTTCCCTTTTCTAGTCTAATTAACCTGCTCTGGACCCCCATTCTTTCTCAAACATTGTACGTGAGTCTAGGAACTGGTTATTCTGCAGCAACTGGACGTACTGACAGACTGCAGTGATCTGTGAACAATTCTTAACCCAGAAATCTGAAACGTAAACACTTCAGTCTGATAACAAAACTAGCAGTGCTAATCCTATATTTATTAAAGATCTGTTGATGTAATATTTCGGCAGATTTCATGATAACTGATTCCCGTTGCTGTATATGACATATAGTTCGACTGAGCGATGGGTATCTGTAGCGGTTTATTTTGACAAGGTGAAACAACGATTCTCCCTTGCACATTGTGCTGTGCTGTAGACCAAATGCAGGCTGCACAGAAGCGTCGAGACAATGGGAAAGTAAATTCGATACGCAACAGCATGACAATAAGATATCATAATCGATATGTAATAGCATGGTAATGAGAAACAAGAATCGATCACTCGCGAAAGAGTCCAGCCTCCCAAAGCCACCAAAACTGCTCGGAGTGCCACTTCGGCGTAGCTTAAGTATCAGCTTATCGAGCACTCAGTTTTCGTGTAATCCTCTGGTTTTATTACGCAACAAGGTACCTCATCCTATGCTATCGCCTCAAACTTGCACGTAATGTTTCACCTGTATTCATGTCCTGAAATGTATCATAATACGTCACCAGTTCAAAAATGGTTCAAATGGCTCTGAGCACTATGAGACTCAACTGCTGTGGTCATAAGTCCCCTAGAACTTAGAACTACTTAAACCTAACTAACCTAAGGACATCACACACATCCATGCCCGAGGCAGGATTCGAACCTGCGACCGTAGCAGTCGCACGGTTCCGGACTGCGCGCCTAGAACCGCGAGACCACCGCGGCCGGCTACGTCATCAGTCTTTTAATGTGTAAAAGCTTTCAAAAATATTCGATTGAATATTTATGAAACGGTCAACAACAACAAAAATATATTAATACCAAAAAAGCTGTGTTTTTTATTCCTTTTTATTTAATTTTTATAGTACTGCTTTTTATTTATAAATTTACTGGACGGGTTTTAGAAACTCACGGTAGTCCTATACACACTCAGGCTTTGGAGACGTCCTTCAACGTTTATAGGAAAGCAGTTGTGTCAAACTTAAAATTTTAAATCAGCTATAGATAAAACGGAAAACGGGCCATTTGAGACTACGCACTTTGGGTAATACACACACTGAAACGAATCTCAGCTGTTCTCGCCACCTTGACTTCAGTTACTGTCAATCACAGACTTCCGCTGTTATGGCGTCCCTGGCAAACATACGCGTGTACATGGTGCTCTTTGCGTGTTTCACGGTTCAGCATGGCACAGAAACTAATTTGTACACTATATTATTCTATATACAAAACACTTTGCTTTCACGTGAGGCATTACCAGCGCCTAGTGATACATACATAAAATATGTTAATATGAATAGAAGTCAAACTGAATTACAACTGAAACACATTACTCTAAGCTACGCGTCTTTGGCTCCTTTCCGATCACCAGGTTAAATTTAAAGTTGAGCAATATGTGAGGAAGGACTGATGTGAAACACACGTAACGTTTTCCACTTAAAGTATATAGAAAACTATAAATGCAGGTGAACAGATACACCCTGTATCCCTAGATTTCTGAAAGGTGTTCGACACAATTCTACCGTTTCTATTGATAAACAACATACAATCATACGAAGTGAGATCAGAAATAAGATATAGCGCCGAGGAATTTCTGACTAATAGAACCTAATAGACTGCACTGGACGGTGAAAGCACCACAGAAATAAAAATACACTACTGGCCATTAAAATTGCTACACTACGAAGATGACGTGCTACAGACCCGAAATTTAGCCGACAGGAAGAAGATGCTGTGATATGCAAATGATTAGCTTTTCAGACCATTCACACAAGGTTGACGCCGGTGGCGACACCTACAACGTGCTGACATGAGGAAAGTTTCCAGCCAATTACTCATACACAAACAGCAGTTGACCGGCGTTTCCTGCTGAAACGTTGTTGTGATGCCTCGTGTAAGACACGTGTACCATCACGTCTCCGAGTTTGATAAAGGTCGGATTGTAGCCTATCGCAATTGCTGTTTATCGTATAGCGACATTGCTGCTCGCGATGGTCGAGATCCAATGACTGTTAGCAGCATATGGAATCGGTGGGTTCAGGAGGGTAATACGGAACGCCGTGCTGGATCCCAACAGCCTCGTATCACTAGCAGTCGAGATGACAGGCATCTTATCCACATGGCTGTAACGGATTGTGGAGCCACGTCTCGATCCCTGAGTCAACAGATGGGGACGTTTTCAAGACAACAACCATCTGCACGAACAGTTCGAAAAATGGTTCAAATGGCTCTGAGCACTATGGGACTTAACATCTATGGTCATCAGTCCCCCTAGAACTTAGAACTACTTAAACCTAACTAACCTAAGGACATCACACAACACCCAGCCATCACGAGGCAGAGAAAATCCCTGACCCCGCCGGGAATCGAACCCGGGAACCCGGGCGCGGGAAGCGAGAACGCTACCGCACGACCACGAGCTGCGGGCACACGAACAGTTCGACGACGTTTGCAGCAGCATGGACTATCAGCTTGGAGACCATGGCTGCAGTTACCCTTGACGCTACATCGCAGACAGGAGCGCCTGCGATGGTGTACTCAACGACGTACCTGGGTGCACGAATGGCAAAACGTCATTTTTTCGGATAAATCCAGGTTCTGATTACAGCATCATGATGGTCGCTTCCGTGTTTGGTGAAAATGCGGTGAACGCACATTGGAAGCGTGTATTCGTCATCGCCGTACTGGCGTTATCACCCAGCGTGATGGTATGGGGTGCCATTGGTTACACGTCTCGGTCACCTCTTGTTCGCATTGACGTCACTTTTAACAGTGGACATTACATTTTAGATGTGTTACGACCCGTGGCTCTACCGTTCATTCGATCCGTGCGAAACCCTACATTTCAGCAGGATAATGCACGACCGCATGTTGCAGGTCGTGTACGGGCCTTTCTGGATACAGAAAATGTTCCACTGCTGCCCTGGCCAGCACATTCTCTAGATCTCTCACCAATTGAAAACGTCTGGTCAATGGTGGCCGAGCAACTGGCTCGTGACAATACGCCAGCCACTACTCTTGAGGAAGTGTGGTATCGTGTTGAAGTTGCATGGGCAGCTGTACCTGTTAGCGCCATCCAAGCTCTGTTTGACTCAATGCCCAGGCGTATGAAGGCCGTTATTACGGCCAGAGGTGGTTGTTCTGGGTACTGATTTCTCAGGATCTATGCACCCAAATTGCGTGAAATTTTAATCACATGTCAGTTCTAGTATATTTGTCCAATGAATACTCGTTTATCATCTGCATTTCTTCTTGGTGTAGCAATTTTAATGGCCAGTAGTGTAACTTTGAGTGAGCCCCAAGAAACTATAATAATGCTTCTAACGGATGTTCCCAAAATATATGTAATAAAACTTCTACTGTTCTCAATATAGATAACTGATTTTTCAAATATAGTCAGCAGCACTCTGTTTGTTCGCTATACATTCTGTTGTTTTCGTGAAAGTCTCGTCGCTGGGTGAGCTTATGTTAATGCAGAACGACTTAGCATGCGCTCTCAAGTACTGAGTTGGCTACTCTCTTTAAATGTAAACATATACAAGTGAAGTCCCATAACAAAGAGTAACATTTCGATAATGTGTGATTACAAGACTACTAATGATAACTCCTGGAGTACGTCAAGGGATTTAAATGTAGGAATCGGAATGGACACGTGAAATCAGTAGAAGGGAAGGCGAATGGTAGACATTAATTTGTGGAGCTTCCGGGGAAATTCTCTGTACTAGTATATGTAAAAAAATGAAATGAAATGATCGTGTGGCACTGATAGCCGGGAGACCCCATCCGGCGAAGTTCGGCCGCCGGGTTGCAAGTTTTGTTTCAGGTGACACCACTTTGGGCGATGATGATAAGAGCAACACAATAACCAGTCCACGGGCGGAGAAAATCTCCAACTCTACCAGGAATCGAACCCGGGCCCGCTCCATGGCATCCGAACACATTACTGCTCAGCTAAGCAGACGGAATCTGTATGTGTAAAGGAACCTGCATGCAAGACACCAGTGCGACCCATTGTACAGTGTGAATCCGAACTCTATCGACAAAATTTCAGAGCTTGTGTATGAACATTTTCTGGGGATTTTGATAACAGGGAGCCGTGGTCTCCGGTGGCTTGTTAGGGCGAATAGTGTAATTATGATTTATTAGGTTTGGTACTTCAGTTACGTTTTCTCTTATGCAAATACCTTCACAGCAGTGAAGAAGCCTATAATATGCAATCACAAAACGTACAACTCATTACACATAGTAGTTCACCAACCGTCAGATGCAGAAGTACTGCGATATGGATGCCATCGCTTCAGTATCAGCTCTGCATAGTGTCTGGCTTCTGCTGGGAGACCGTACAAATCTTTAACAGAAATGCTTAGTGAACTGAGAGTGGAATATGGACAGCTATTTTTCCATCGTTCTATTCGCGGACAGAATGGGATGAGAGTATAGTCGCTAAATGGCATGAAGTATCCACTGTCATGCCTTTTATAGTGTCTTTCAGATTATAAATATAGAATCATGTGACGTCTCCAGTTCTCAATAGTGAACACATTAGTTTGACTCTGTATACTGTGGACAATATATGTGACAACAATGTAACACAGCCTTTTAACAGCCGGCCGCTGGTGGCCGAGCGGTTCTGGCGCTACAGTCTGGAACCGCGCGACCGCTACGGTCGCAGGTTCGAATCCTGCCTCGGGCATGGATGTGTGTGTTGTCCTTAGGTTAGTTAGGTTTAAGTAGTTCTAAGTTCTAGGGGACTTATGACCTCAGCAGTTGAGTCCCATAGTGCTCAGAGCCATTTGAACCATTTGAACCAGCCAGCCTTTTAACAAATCCCTACCATACAGATCACGTGTATATAATACACAGGATGTCCCTCATAAGATTGTCCCTCTCCGTTGATCAGTAATCAGCGTGTCTGGCTCCTATGGGAAGGACCTGGGTCCGATTTCCAGTATTGCCAGGGATTTCTCCTAGATGGGAGTACTGAAACCAAGTGCACCCAGCCTCGTGAGGCCACGTGAAGAGCTATCTGACTGAAAAGTAACGGCCCCGAGGTCAAGAACACCGTCGAAGATCGGGAGAGTGGGCCGGCCGGAGTGGCCGTGCGGTTCTAGGCGCTACAGTCTGGAACCGCGCGACCGCTACGGTCGCAGGTTCGAATCCTGCCTCGGGCATGGATGTGTGTGATGTCCTTAGGTTAGTTAGCTTTAATTAGTTCTAAGTTCTAGGGGACCGATAACCTCAGCAGTTAAGTCCCATAGTGCTCAGAGCCATTTAAACCAAATTTTTGAACCGGGAGAGTGGTGACCCCATGCCCCTACATACTGCATCCAAATGACGCCATTGGCACGGAATGTCTGTCGGTACCGATTGTCTCATCTGGGCCATAACGCGAAACTCTGTTACCTCGTGAAGAGTAACGAGTACTCGAGCAACGACACAGCAGCGCTTGTCTATGGTAGTAGGTGTAGGTGCGAGGCAGGGCGGCGCGAGAGTCGCTGCGGGAGTATTACTTCTTCTTCGTGTTTTATTCTTCCTGTTAATACACGTCTGTGAAACGAATATCGCGCTAAACTAATATGGGACTGCTCTGTCGTATGTGTGCATATAATGCTGCTTTAAAAACAATTTGTTCGTAACGGGAAACAAACAGAAGCTTCCTATCGATGCAGGGCGTCGGATGAAAGAAGTGATGAGCAGTATTTGAGTGGGCTGACTCCAGTTGCTCACTGCAAAAACGAAACTGCATATATGAGTCGAAACACCAGAGAAAATACGCTGAAGATTCTTGGGAGGGACATCCGGCAGACCGGCCATGGTGGCCGAGCGGTTCTAGGCGCTTCAGTCCGGAACCGCGCTGCTACTACGGTTGCAGGTTCGAATCCTGCCTCGGGCATGAATGTGTGTGATGTCCTTAGGTTAGTTAGGTTTAAGTAGTTCTAAGTCTAGGGGACTGATGACCTCAGATGATAAGTCCCATAGTGCTTCGAGCCATTTGAACCATTTTTCGACATCCGGCATATTAGTGTAACAGAGCTGTAGTAGTGAACGTTATACACTTATGATTCTCATTTATATGATGCTCATACACCAACTCATAATAAAAGGAAGAACGGAAGATTAGAGTTCGACATCCTGTGGATAACGAAAAGTTGGGGAAGGAAACCGGCTGTACCCTTTTCAGAGTAACCATCCCAGCATTTACCTGGAGCGAAATCGGGGAAAATCTACGTAAGGGTGACCGGACGGTGGTCTGAACCGTCGTTCTCTCAAATGCGAGTCCACTGTCCTAACCAATGCCCTACCTGACTCGGTTCATAGTAAAACACGGTTGTCACTCTATATTATATTATGGGCTACGCAATATAGTTACACGATGACCAGTATCACGCTTACATACCGTGATGAGTAATTCAATTAGAAATACCTATGCAGTGGCGAGTAGTACCCATTTTCCTCGTGATTACGGTGGGAAAGAGTCTAGACGTAGACACAACGAAACATCGTAACCGATGAGGAGCCATGCTTGTATGTGACTGCTCTGTTGACGTCCTCTAATGGTCGAGAATGATCACATCTGGATCCAGGGAGCTCACATCTCCTTCGACGCATTTCCAGACGTGTGCAATAGAAATTAGACCAGTGACCCAGGCAATCTTACAAGCACCGTCATGTCCGTCGAGTGCTTCTTAAACTATTTTAATGTCGTGCAGGGTCAATGGAATGTTGTGTTTTGCAACTGAAAGCCAGGTTGGCATCGGGGTGCCGTAGATGAACAAACCGATGCATATGGCATAATAATAGGTTCCTGTACCGTTTCCGGTGAGAGACAGTGGGAGAGATATCAAGGGCTCATGTCATCTCGTGTAAAGTTCCTTCACCCGTGAATACCTTCAACACCCGGCATATAGTCGGCAAGGGGGTTTCATTTGGTTTCCCACGCACTTTCATATTTGTGTACTAACATGAGTCACGACTCATCATTCTAGGAGACATGTTTTCCATGCTTCGAGCAATCAGTGGTGGTGATCCTGTGGCCATACTAATTTCAATGGTCAGTGAGATGTGGTGAGTAGAAGAACATGTGTGCGACGTAAGTTCTGTGTCTCATACTGAAGAAATGGCTCTGGAATGTATGGTTGCTCACCGTTGTTGTGTATGCTCTACTGTGATTTGTCGATCAGCCGTCACAAAATCAACGATGGTCATCGTAAATCCACATCTTCAAAACATTATTGTTGCCCGCAACGCCTAACAATGCCAAAACGGATTTTCTCGAATCGAGGATTACTCACAGTACACCCATGATTGAGTTTGGGAGATGGAGTGCCACATGCATCGGGCAACCACGATCTGACAGCGATCAAACGCTTTGATATCTCGTGCTTCGTTGATCTTATTTTCGACTGCCACGTCAACGTCTAGTAGATTTCTGACGACAGCCGAATCAAGTGACTCGCTGAACTATTCCATTCACTGTGGCAACTTCCCTCTCGTTGTCTCTCTGCCTGTCTGCCTGTCCCTCTCTCCTTCTCCAATACAACAGCTGTTTTTAATGCCGTTGCAAAATTTTATTCCGGTTAGGTACGTTGGATGGCGTTATTAACCTCATGGCAGTCGATCCAGACTCGCAAGTAACTCTGTCAAGATAGGAGGAGTCAATATGTTAGAGAGCATGACACACTTGAACCCATGATTCCATACTCGCATGACAATCTTATGATCCCAATCAACTCGAGCAGCAGTATCGAGAAAAGATGAAGTCCAGTTTGCATAGGTCATGATCCTGTCACTGTCAAATTCAAACACGAACTGGTAGACGTTTCTGTTTCCTACAGTATGCATAACCTCAATCTCCTCACATACAAACAGCATTCAGCTGCGATTTCTGAATGAGAAACCAGCTGCGTAATCTTTCCTTACGTACAGAATGTGGATGGCGTTCCTCTAGCATATGTTTTGCGATTGCGCTGAAGTGCTAATAATTAGCAAAAGCAAGCTTGTAGCACACTTCCTGTCAGTTTGGCGTTTGTTGTATGCCACCTTTACGATGTTGCAATTTTAATGACTAGTAGTGTACATATCCTTCAGTTGCTGCATGAAAACTTCAAGCGAATGTCGGAGTGATTCCTGCAAGACGGTGACAGATCACTTTCCACATCTGTGCCAGACTGAGCATGTGCCTCTGTCTTGATGACCTCGACGTCATTGTTTTAAATTTTTTTCAATTAAATGGAGTGAGATCGTTATGGAATCAATAGGACTGGCATTATTTGCAATGAACTTTTGTCGAGAAACGATCAGCGAAATTTACCGATGCTGTAGTACTTGCTTCTGTGTTGCACATTTCCAGGGCAGGAATACTTTGACTGTTGTGAAATGTTGCATGCTGAATTGCTGTAACTGTATCTGGTAGTGCCTCCTGTGTTACATTAAACATAAATCATTTCAGGCGAATCCAACGATAAATTTGCAACAAGGCTACCCCAGATTCCTTCCACTGTCCCCGTAAAATATAAACTGTTGTTCCGTCTTAACTCACCCTTCAAATCATCTTTGGTTATATTGCAGTCTTACACTATTCGCGAAAATTCGACACGTTGCGACGTTTCTGAGTTAACTGGCATTGAAGTCAGACTATCAGACCGTTGCGCGTGCAAATTCAAGCGTCCAGCCACAGACGGCATCGTCAAACGTGTTCTTTGTTTGCTTTCCTAAAACCGAACAAGAGAGCAATATTAAAATTTGAAATGGGACGCTAATGAAGACTGAGCCTGTACCAAAGGCTGAACAGTCTCGTGCGCTGTCATCTACGCTATGAGAACAACTGGCACTAATTGTATTTGGCGGGCCGCTTGAATTTGTGCGCGCAACGGAATGATTGGCTAACTTCACTGCTAATTAACTCGGAACCGGTGCAGCATATAGAATTATTCTCTTAACAATTATTTCTCAGTACAACCTACCCTACAACACCCTTACAAACTTTTCGGACTGTTTGTGACTACCCTCTATGTTAAAACGTTCATCACAATAAAACTAGCTCTCCGGTCTGTTTGTTCACTGTTCGCCGAGAGTGGTTGCAGCAGGCGCCTATTTCCATTACCATTACTCACTTGTTCCCCTTTCCCTCTCATTGTGACATTAAGCACGTCACATGTGGCAGACTGTCAAATATCGGGAAAAAACTTCACAAACACGTTTCATTTTCAATAATTAAGGCGCAATAGGTGTGTCAATTTAACACAAACCATTCTTCAAGAATGAGATGCGGCCAGACAACTGAAAATGTGTCTATGAAATACTCCTGTTGAATGATTGACAGCATTAGTGCTGGTACACTGAAGAAGCTCGTTTCACTCGGGACCTCATCAGCGTCAACATGATTTCGTATTATCGATGTCACTACTACGCAGTAGCTGTACAGATAAACTTCCACTATCCTTCATCTCCGAATGTGTGGTATGATTTGACACGTAGTCAGTTTAGTGGGCATAATAACTCAACAAACCGTCTTCTGGCAATAATGTGCTTATTATTTCTATAAAATGAACTTATTAATAGAAGTGTTGTCTGTGACAAAAAGGGTCATTGTCACACAGTCCCTGAGCCCTGAGTATCCCAGGCGAGGTGACACACAGCTTCTCGAGCTCACAGGCGCCATGTACACGAACCGTCAAGGCGCAGTACATTTCTACCAGCAAATATAGTTTTTGGAAATGGATGCAGATGAGGTACTACCATGCAAAGGAGACACAAAAGTATCTTCCTCTCGTGTTAGCAACTTACTACCTACTTGACACACTGGGACGACGTAGAAGGTACCCGAAATAATGTGAAATAATACGAAAAGTGAACTGAAGATTTTGACTGTGGAGTTAAACTTTGGATTGCCATTTGTACGATAATCATTGTCTAGATGAAGTTTGATTCATAAATATCGTTGAAGTAAGTGTTGATTCATACATGTCACAAACCTACATGTACTTGCCTCATTACTCTGTATCTAATAGCCAATTGTTTGATAAAACATTCAATACGTGGGTCTTCTATATAGATTATAAAATACATGTTGTTGCTGTTGTTGTCGTCTTCAGTCCTGAGACTGGTTTGATGCAGCTCTCCATGCTACTCTATCCTGTGCAAGCTTCTTCATCTCCCAGTACCTACTGCAACCTACATCCTTCTGAATCTGCTTAGTGTATTGATCTCTTGGTCTCCCTCTACGATTTTTACCCTCCACGCTGCCCTCCAATGCTAAATTTGTGATCCCTTGATGCCTCAAAACATGTCATACCAACCGATCCCTTCTTCTAGTCAAGTTGTGCCACAAACTTCTCTTCTCCCCAATCCTATTCAATACCTCCTCATTAGTTACGTGATCTACCCACCTTATCTTCAGCATTCTTCTGTAGCACCACATTTCGAAAGCTTCTATTCTCTTCTTGTCCAAACTGGTTATCGTCCATGTTTCACTTCCATATATGGCTACACTCCATACAAATACTTTCAGAAACGACTTCCTGACACTTAAATCTATACTCGATGTTAACAAATTTCTCTTCTTCAGAAACGATTTCCTTGCCATTGCCAGTCTACATTTTATATCCTCTCTACTTCGACCATCATCAGTTATTTTACTCCCTAGATAGCAAAACTCCTTTACTACTTTAAGTGTCTCATTTCCTAATCTAATCCCCTCAGCATCACCCGATTTAATTTGACTACATTCCATTATCCTCGTTTTGCTTTTGTTGATGTTCATCTTATATCCTCCTTTCAAGACACTGTCCATTCCGTTCAACTGCTCTTCCAAGTCCTTTGCTGTCTCTGACAGAATTACAATGTCATCGGCGAACCTCAAAGTTTTTACTTCTTCTCCATGAATTTTAATACCTACTCCGAATTTTTCTTTTGTTTCCTTTACTGCTTGCTCAACATACAGATTGAATAACATCGGGGAGAGGCTACAACCCTGTCTCACTCCTTTCCCAACCACTGCTTCCCTTTCATGCCCCTCGACTCTTATAACTGCCATCTGGTTTCTGTACAAATACTACTACAGTAGTACAAGTTTATATGCCAACTAGCTCTGCAGATGATGAAGAAATTGATAAAATACATATTTATCATAATTTGTAATTGGAATCCTCGTACAAAAATAATTTTAGTGGAAAAATTGGAGTCAGTTTATACGTGTATTAAATGACCAGTTTTCATTGTCCAATATGACAGGCCAGGCAGCGTGAACAACAGACAAGATGGGAATTCGAAGGAAGGTTGGACGTCTTGGAAGTACTTTTAGAGCACCCAGGCGGAGGGATACAAACTGCAGAGAAATAAATGCTGTGGAGGTTCTCTGTCTGGTCATCCCCTGGAAAGGAAGAGGCCACCCTTTGTCACGTGAAATTACTACCTAAGTCTTTTATTGTCACGTGCTCCTCTTGGAAGATGAGCATTGTAAAACATCACATCAACCTGATGCATATTTGGGACATATTATTAAATGTAGAAAAACATTACGTAGAAAGGAATGTTAGCTCTGAAGTCCCTTGAAGGGTATGTGAGTCCCCATTCACCCAGCAGGAAGCGAGGACGAAACTCACGGTCTTCGAAAGTCGTCACCCTTTTCATGAGGCTCCACGCCGTTGTCGCCGTCCCCGGCGCTTCACACTTAGATGGGGCGTTAGGAGAACACAGATGGGGTCTGTCGCAGTTATTGTCTTAACTGCTACCGGGTGTCGATCTGCTTTCGAGATTGTGTTCTTTACAGTTTATGCATTCCATAGTAGCTTGATACCCGAATGGCTGGGAGTAAGGATTACGGTATCTGACTTGCGTGTCTAAGTGGATGCACTGTGACCAAAGCTAACATTTCTTATGTTTTTCCTGAGGGAACATTCATCTAAATCCGCATGGTAGCAATTCAGTGTGACAATTCGTTGACGAATCCGTAGGAGCCCTTGGTTCTAGATCCAAGATGGCGTAAACACTCTTTTCAATAACATTTGTATACCAGAAAAATGACAGCCCACACCACCTGCAATGGATTCCAGCAGGTTACCATACTAAAAAGACCATATCAGGAAATTTTAATAAACATTATAGTTACGGAAGATCGATTTATTAATGTCAAATAAATGAGTATCTACACAGGTTACCGACATTCCTTCCGTCTTTGTAACACCTCATTTTGCTCGCTTTACGTGCTAGGAGATGCAGTCACTGTTATGATCTTCCACTAGTGCCTGGATAGTGAAGAAGAGTAAATTATTTCTTTACGTTTAGTTCCACAACCGTTACGAATTTTTTGTAACGTAAATCGTGGTTCCTTCGGAGCTGTAAACTATATGTCAAACTTTTCTAAAATATTAACATATACCATAGGCGTTTTTTCGATTTCAAGTGGTACCTGCATATAGACTGATAAGTCACAAAATTATGGCCACTGTCATCCGCGAGACGGACACGTGAAGCTATAAGGAAAAAATGTAAGCGGAGCAGAAAGAATGGGGCATCATTTTAGCGACGACAGGGGCCGCAAATGTGGAAAGTCACTGTCATACGTGACTTTGACAAAGGGCAGATTGTTATAGCCCGGCGCCTGGGAAGGAGCAGCTCGCAAAAGGTGAAGATGCTCAGCTGTTCACGTGGTGCTGTCGTGAGCATATAGTACTGAGGAGGCTGATTGACGGTGAAACCATGAGTAGGAGACAAGAAGTTGGACGTCGACCAATCCTCATGCCTGCTCTGTAAAGCAAGATCAGCAGAGATCTGTTGGACATGTGGCAACATAGTAGGATGCTGTTGCAGATACGAATGATTCGGAGAACACCATGCAGCGCACGTCGTGCAACATGGGATCCTCAGCGAATAACCACAGTGTGTGACAATGTTGGTCACGAAATCGATAATTTCGATTGCAGTGGCCATAGGATCATCGAAATTGGACGGTGGATCAATGTAGACATGTCGTTTGGTAGATGAATTATATGAATCACGTTCCTTGTTGCCCGAGATCTTTGGTAGGTTCCTCAGTCATTCAGGCGAACGGCCGTTCGAAATATGCATCGCACTAAGCACCAGTAGGGGCAGTATTACGCTAGAGAGGAAATTCACAGAGCCTCCATAGGAGCTGTGGTAGTAACCAATGGCGTCCTGTCAGACTTAGAAGAATTTATTACGAAGCAACTACACCCCTTCATACTTGATGTCTTCCGCGACGGCGATGGCATCTTCCAGCAGAATAATTGTCCGTGTCACAAGACTGAAATCGTGCTACAGTGCTTTGAAGAGCACAATCTTGAACTCACTTTAGTATTCTGGCCCTGCTACTGGGCCCCAGCTCTCCGTCGACGCACCACCGACCCGTATTTCACGCAAATTGAGTGTCCTGTGCTTCGCTATCTTGTGTCACAAACCACAGGAAGCCTATCAGGAACTTGGTGAATCCACGACAAGCTGAACAGCTGCTATATGGCCTTCATAAGGTGCACCAATATGCTGTTAAGCAGGTGTTCACAATGTTTAGACCGAGCGAGGTGGCGCAGTGGTTAGCACACTGGACTCGCATTCGGGAGGACGACGGGTCAATCCCGCGTCCGGCCATCCTTATTTAGGTTTTCCGTGATTTCCCTAAATCGCTCCAGGCAAATGCCGGGATGGTTCCTCTGAAAGGGCACGGCCGACTTCCTTCCCCGTCCTTCCCTAATCCGATGAGACCGATGACCACGCTGTTTGGTCTCTTCCCCCAAACAACCCCACCACACATTCCTCAATGTTTAGACTCATCAGTGTAGATGAGTGTCAACATTTCTGCAGTGACCATGTTTTTGGTCTTAGGTATAGTTATTTAAATAGACACTTTACCACATGGGTTGGCACTGGCGGCAAGTCGACAATTCTCCATTTCAAATCTACAATATTTCCAACTGTATATATTAGAAATGTGTTGGTTACATAACTAAATAAGTGTTTCACCACGCGAGTGCTGTCAAGCAACGTGACCGGTCTTACTTAGTTCATTTATTAACTGGTTTGTGATACTTATAGATATACATTGTCATACAAACCTTACTTTTTGACGCAGAAATCTACCATTGTGCTAAAGTGTCTGTTGATTAACACATATGAGAAAATGAAAAAGTGATCCATGTATAAATATTATTAACACGGATCTGTATTCAAGTAAAAATTAAGAAAGGCCTAAAAGTCAAAATAACCACAGCCCCGGTGTGACCCTGATTTCAACTTCCAATAAGAGAAGTAACTGTAGAGTGGTATCGACACTCACAAGGGAACCTCCCCATCGCACCCCCCTCAGATTTAGTTATAAGTTGGCACAGTGGATAGGCCTTGAAAAACTGAACACAGATCAATCGAGAAAACAGGAGGAAGTTGTGTGGAACTATGAAAAAAATAAGCAAAATATACAAACTGAGTAGTCCATGCGTAAGATATGCAACATCAAGGAAAATGTGAGCGCAGGAGCGCCGTGGTCTCGTGGTTAGCGGGAGCAGCTGCGGAACGAGAGGTCCTTGGTTCAAGTCTTCCCTCGAGTGAAAAGATTATTTTTTAATTTTCAGACAATTTTAGTGTGGGAGTAGACGTGATTACCATTCCTCCAGGTTGCACACCTCTTGCGCAACCGTTAGATGTGTTTGGTTTCCGGCAAGTGAAATACTTCGTGAAAAGATTCTATGATTTTGCGAAGCTGCACAGGTACACAGAGCCGTATTGTTTACGTGATCGTGTGTCAATTATCAAAGTTCAGGCACTCACACATAATCAACTTCGCTCTCCAAAATTCCAGGACATGTTCAGATTTGTTTGGACATATGCAGGATTTGACGGTCTACACACGGAAAAATTTGAAAACGTTAAAAACATATGTTTTGACAGAGCGCAGGGAAAACTGTTCGACTGTGAAACTGTTGCATTCATTTGTTGCAGTTGATGTGACAAACTCTTATGTTTTCATCACTTTTTTTGGAATGGTTATCACATCCACAAGAAAACCTAAATCGGGCAAGGTAGAAGAATCTTTTTATCCATTAGCCAAGTGTACAAGTTAGGTGGGTCGACAACGTATTCCTGTCATGTGACGCACATGCCGTCACGAGTGTCGTATAGAATATATCAGACGTGTTTTCCTGTGGAGGAATCGGTTGACCTATGACCTTGCGATCAAATGTTTTCGGTTCCCATTGTAGAGGAACGTCCTTTCGTCTACTAATCACACGGTTTTGCAGTGCGGTCGAAAAACACAGACACTAAACTTATTACAGTGAACAGAGACGTCAATGAACGAACGGACAGATCATAACTTTGCGAAAATAATGAAAGTAAACTCTTCACTCGAGGGAATACTTGAACCAAGGACCTCTCGTTTCGCAGCTGCTCACGCTAACTACGGGACCACGGCGCTCCGGCGCTCACACTGTCCTTGATGTTGCTTATCTTGCGCATGGACTACTCAGTTTGTGTATTTTGCTTATTTTTTTCATAGTTCCACACAACTTCTTCCTGTTTTCTCGATTGATCTGTGTTCAGTTTTTCAAGGCCTATCCACTGTGCCAATTTATAACTAAATCTGAGGGGGGTGCGATGGGGACGTTCCCTAGTCAGTGTATTTAACATCATAACTCTTCCACCCGTTCAGTGGAACAGCAGCAGTGTTCCCGATAACCAAAACTTACCAGAAATCTGGAAATGGACGAGTGCGTCACAACGTTTTTTAATTGAACTGGACCAAACTACTACTTTTAAAATTTTATCTTTTCTTTGCCAACGCTGCCAACGTCCTTGACGCAGTGGTAACACTGGTTCCCGTCAGATCACTGAAGTTAAGCGCTGTCGGGCTGGGATAGCAGTTGGATGGGTGAGCGCTGTTGGCAAGCGGAGTGCGCTCAGCCCGTGTGAGGCAAACTGAGGAGCTACTTGATTGAGAAGTAGCGGCTCCGTTCTCGTAAACTGACATATGGCCGGAAGAGCGGTGTGCTGACCACATGCCCCTCCATATCCACATCCAGTGACGCCTGTAGGTTGAGGGTGACACGGCGGCCTGTCAGTACCGTTGGGCCCTCAAGGCCTGTTGGGAAGGAGTTTAGTTTAGTTTTGCAAACGCTCAGTAGATGCTGCCATTTTTGCCAGGAAAACAAAATATTGTATAATATTGAACAAATCTCCTCCAGAGATGTGTAATTCTTCTTCTTCTTCTTCTTCTTCTTCTTCTTCCTGAAACGTTCACAGAGCCTCTTCCAAGTTTCTCTTTTTTCCCACGGTCTATCATTTAGCATCTCCTTCCACTGCCGCCCCCTTTGGTTCTCATCATCCTTCACTCGGTCTCTACACCTTGATTATGGTCTTCCTATTGGTCATCAACCTGTTTCTGTCCATTCTAGGGCTCCTCCCGGAAGTCTTGCCGGTCCCATTCTTCTAATATGGCCAAACTATTAAAGCGTATTAATCTTCGTTGTTCTGTTTAGGGGCTTGATCCGCAGGGTGTTTCGTAGTATTTCATTCCTTATCCTGTCCCTTCTCGTCTTACCGAGGATCCATCGTAGAAAGCTCATCTCTGTTGCTTGTATTCTGCCCATATCTTTCTCTGCCCACATTCTGATCCACAGGTCAAAATTGGCAGATAATACGACCTGGGCATCATGATCTTTGCTTTGGCAAGTATTTTCCAATTTCTAATAATGTCTGATACACAATAATAAAATTTCAAACAGTTTTCTATTGTCTCCGAAATTACATCCTTGATGTTTCCTTTCGTGGTTAGTTTACTTCCTAAATATTTGGAGGCATCTACTTCTTTAATAATTTTTCCATTGAAAGTTACATTCTTCATTTTCTTCACGTTTACTGCTGTTTTACACTACGTTACTGTTTGTTAAGTCTGTTTTCATGCCTGCTTCTCCAATTACTCTCTGCCAGGAGTTTAGTTGGTCTTCCAATTTGTGCTCATTTTCTTCCCAAATCATCACGTCATCTGCATGTTGTACGATTTTCATGTCATCTCCTGTTGACGTACCCATCTATTCGCACCTCGCCATACCTCTTCCTTTCTAACAGTGTCATAAGCCTTTTTTTATATCTCTGAATGCTACTACGATGTATTCCCTAAATTCCCATTTCTACCACCTGCCGGGCTGTAAATATGGCATCTGTTGTTGAGCTTCCACATTGACATTATTGTTGTTTCTCTCTTAATTGTTTATCTATCTTATTCCGGATTTTCTGTGAATTATCATTTCATAAATGGCTCTGAGCACTATGGGACTCAACTGCTGAGGTCATTAGTCCCCTAGAACTTAGAACTAGTTAAACCTAACTAACCTAAGGACATCACAAACATCCATGCCCGAGGCAGGATTCGAACCTGCGACCGTAGCGGTCTTGCGGTTCCAGACTGCAGCGCCTTTAACCGCACGGCCACTTCGGCCGGCATTTCATAAATCTTCATGCAGTGGCACAGTAGTGCTATTCTTCTGTAATTCTCACATAACGCCTTGTTTCCCTTCTTAAAGATAACTACAATAATTTCTTTTGTCGAGTCATCAGGAATCTTCCGATATTCCCATAGTATCCTCATTATTCTACACAACCACTGAATTCTGGTAGGTGCTGCAGTTTTGATCTTTTTCACTGTAGCGTAATACACTCCAGAAGGTTCGCCATTTTTCATTTCTAATACTTGCTGTGTACTTAATTAACAAATACTACAGAACAGACACTGTTCTCAGTATAGCACAGCTAACGTATTTGTATGCAGACGCTGAAAAGACTTGTAGCATGGCTATCGACGAATCTCGTCAATATAACAATGAATGGTAACTGTGACGTACCTGTAACCACCGCTACATCAACTCTCTCCAACTAATGTGTGAAATTACACAAGAATGTTAAAATACGACTCGGGGACTGTGCTCCGTTTTGGAGATGTCACATATACTTTCGGAACTTTCTTTTCCAGAAACTCTGTGAGTGCCACGGCAATGGCCCACGGATACATGGACGCGGAGCGTGGCGACCGCGCCGGCCACCACTGACATAAAGTATCATTTTTGTTGGCGTCCGCCTTTTGAGGCGAGTTTTGTCGAAAAGCCGTTGACCTTGGGGGCGGCGGCGCGGTGGCTGCCAGCGTACCGAATTTCACGAGGCCGGCTTCATGCCCCGTCGCGCTACATCGGGAGCGCAGCTTCGCTGCTGTAGTGCACTCATCTCTTCCGGAAGATCGCAGGCTGAAACACCCTAATGTTCCGTATGATGACTATCGCAGGTACAACCACGTCTCTGTTCTTCTACGAATACTGTGAGTAACGTGTGATAGATGTTAGTCTGTGAATATTCTGCAGCCTGCACCTAAAGTAATGTTGAGTTTTCACTTTAAAGGCGGTGATCACATGAAATCATCGTAATTAATGTGGTTCAGCAAAATAATTAATCATATAGGTTTTTAGATCAGCGTTAGTTGTATGTCCCAATCATATCGATGAAATATTTAGACATTATGTTATGAAATGATACGAACACGAAATATCAGATGCACTATATACAATTAAATGACTTACATTTTTGAGAGAATAGCGGGGGATGTTGCGACCTATTCTTATGAACTATAAATTTTATTCAAATACTCAGCATGCAAGATTGAAAGAAAAGGTCGAAGTAATTCAAAGGCAGATATTTCACTGTAATCGACCGGTTCCATCACCACGAGTGTGTTGCAGACATGTTCTACGATCTCACTTGAGAATCTTCGGAATTAAGGCATCATTAATTTCCCGTAGCTAAATGATAACAACAAAAAGGAAGACAGGGGAGCATTCAGAAGGGTTTGTGACAGCAGAACTCCAGAACTCCGCAGAATCAAGATATAAAGAAACAACAATCATCCCCCCCCCCCCCCCCGCTTTCTCTAAGTCTAGAAATGTTGTAACTGAAAGTTTTACTTTCTTTAAGCTATCTTGTAAGATAGGTCACAGGACCAGTATTGCATTGTGTGTTGCTATATTTCTCCGGAATCCTATAGCTTATTTCCCAAGATCGGCTTCTACAAAGTTTCCTAATTTCTGTTAGGAAATAGTGTCAGAATACTGCAAGAATGTTTCATCAAACTGATAGTTTCCACCCCAGTCAACACCATCCTTTTCTATATTCTTCTTGAAGTCTACAAGTATTTAGATTTTCTCATGAGTCTTTGACACCAGATGGAGCAGTTTTGTCATGGCTGACTCTCTCAATCATCTCCACACTTCTTAGGGAATGTTTGTATACATCAGGGGCTTTGTTTCGGCTTAGGTCCTTTATGTTGTTCTTCTTGCAGTACCATATCTCCACTTTCATCATCACTGACTTCTTGTGCCATCTCAACGTGATACAGTCATATTAATGTGGCCACCGCTTACGTTCGAAGTCGACGTGCAATAATCACTCACAGGCGTCAGGTGGCAGCGCTAACAGTGGAGAGTATATAAAGCGTGTCGGTGCGACGCGGGAAACAGTATAATCGTTGACGTAATGCAAAAGTAGAGCGATTTATCTGACGTCCAAAAGGGCATGATAATTGGCTTTCGGGCCAAAGGGTGGGGGTAGGGGAAGCGTTTCCCACACGGCAAAGTTTGTAAACTGTACGCTCCCACCTGTGGTTAAAATATACCATACATGGCAAAAAGGTGCTATCCAAAACAGGCGACGAGGCAACTTTGGTGCACCACGGGCGAAAGATGACAGGAGTGAACAACGTCTGCGGACATGTGTGCAACTACTGAGGAACTGACCGCCCAGATAAACCAAGGAGCTACCAATGACCGTTCAGTAAACGTTGATGCGTATGGGCCTACCCAACAGGCGCCTGGTTCACGCACCCATGCTGACTGCTGTTCATCGGCGACGAAGGTTGGAATTTTCACACCAATTATGCACCATCGCACAGGTAGCTGTTGGCGTGTACGGCGTGAAACGTCTTAAAGCAAACATCCAACAACAATCGTCTGAAGGGTCCAGGCAGGAAGAGAGAGCTTTATTGTTCTGGAAGACACAGTGGATCAACACAAGGATGCATCTATCCTTGGGGACAATGTCCACTCCTGCGTGCAGTTTGTTTTTCATCTGCCAGACGGCATCTACCAGCAAGACAATGCAAGGTGTCACACACCTAGCAATGTACGTGCGTTGTTCGAAGAGTACCAGGATGAGCTAACCGCACTCCCCTTGCCTTCAAACTCCCAGGTCTTAAACCCAATTGAGAATATGTGGGACCACCTCGACCGGGCTGTTTTTGCCAAGGATCCTCAACCGAGTAACCTTGCGCAGCTGGCCACAGTACTGGAGTCGGAATGGCTCACATCCCAGTCGATACCTTCCAGATCCTTATTGACTCTCTTCCTGCACGTCTCGCAGCGGTCAGCACTGAACGCAGTCACATTAATTAGAGTGGACAGTGTATAACACGTTTTCAGGTTCATTTCCTTTGTATAGACCTTCTACATAATCCTTTCACATTTCAGTCTTCTCTTCTTTGTTTAGTACTGACTTGTCATCTACATCCATATACTATATACTCCACAAATCACAGTACGAGCATCTTGATGGTGGGAATCCTGTACCACTCCTAGTCATTTACTTCCTGTTCCACTCCCAAGTAGAGCCACTGTACGACCCTTAATTTCTCTTATCTTCGCGATCCTTATGCGAAATGAATGTTGGCAGCAACAGAATCGTTATGCAGTCAGCTTCAAATGCCAGTTCTCGAACTTTTCTCAATATTACTCCGAGAAAAGAATGTCACCTTCTCTCCAGGCATTCCCATTTGAGTTCACGAAGACTCTCCGTAATAGTTGCATTCCATCGAACATAACGGCAAGAAAACTGGCAGTCCGCCTCTGAAATGCGTAGATATCTTCCTTTAATCCGAGCTGGTGGCGATCCCAAAAACCTGAGCAGTATTCGAGAATGGATTGATCTACTGTTATATATGCGTTTTCCTTTAGAGAGGAACCACACTTTCCTCACAGACTCACAATTAACCGAAGTCGACCATTCGCCTTCTCTACTACCGTCATTACGTGCTCGTTCCGTTTCATATCGCTTTGCAACATTACGCCTAGATATTTAATCGATGTGACTGTGTCAGGCAGTACACTACTAATGCTGTATTCGAACTTTAAGAATTGTTTTTCCTACTCAACTGCATTATCTCACATTTTTTCTACATTTAGAGCTAGCTGCCATTCATCACACCAACTAGAAATTTTCTCTGGGTCACCTTGTATTCTATAACAGTCACTCAACGATAACATCTTAGCGTATAGCACAGCGTCATCAGAAAACGGCCGCCATTTGCTCCTCACCCCTTCTGCCAGGTCATTTATGCATACAGAGAACAAATGCTGTCCTACTAGGTACTCCTGCCGACACCCTTATCTCCGATGAACACCCGCCCTCCAGAACAACGTAGAGGATTGTGTTACTCAAGAATACTTGGAGCTACTCACATATCTGGGAACCTATTACGCATGCTCTTGCTTTCGTTAAGAATTTGCACTGGGGCACCGTGACAAGCGCTTTCCGGAAATCTTGCAATATGGAATTTGGCTCTTACGCTCCATCCATGGTTTGTAGGATACCATATGAGAAAAGGACAAGATGTGTTTCGCACGAGTGATTATTTCTAAGGGCTAAGATATATGTGATAAGTTTTTGCTCTGAGTCAGTTTGGTACTCCCAGTAGTGCTCGTAGAGCTGTTAACACTAGGGGCGAGTTTTCGCTGATAATTCTTGTCTGGTAGTTCCTTGCGAGTACTTTCTGTAACTGTCTGAAACTCTTGCTAGAGTAGATGTCGGCAGCGCTCACACACCTGGGTGGGAATGGCTACGAGAGCTGACAGATCACTCTCCGCGAGATTTCTCTATCGAAGTTCTGAGTGTGACGGAAAAGATTGCGATGTATGAACGTCGCGCTCCAAATGCACTTTAGTGGCAGAGAAAAAACATAAACAAGCGAATTAAGGGACTTGATGATTTTGGAGCATGCAAAAATCTCATTACAGAGCATCTGATGGAAGATCCACAATTTCAAAATTTTACGAAAATGACAGGGATAAAGATGGAAGAAATACTCTTTATAATCGGATGCAAAATTGACAATCTAAACAGTATTATTTGTAAATCCATTAGTGTTAAATGAAGACTGTTTGTGACACTAACATTCTAGCACTAGCTACGTTTATTCTGTTTAATATTTAATAAAGTAGTAGTTGTGAGGATATAGTATTTCATCTTGATACCCACAGACGTTCAAAAGTCAAATAGTGCGGGTGTATGATGAGTGAAGCATTCCCGGACGTACATTTATTTGAACGTTTTTACTTGCATTGACTTAAGGTACCACTCGTAAGTTCCTGACGGTCTGTTCTTCAACACTCAATATAATAATATTATCAATAAATAACACGTCATATATAATTATAGAAACACCTATATTACTTGAAGTTAAATGAAAATTTTCCAAACCCTAAAAAGGTTAGAGCCAAACATAAATTCACTTCTTTCTCTACTTCAGTTGATCTAGGTTATAAAACTACTTTACTTAATTCCTTAGATTGTGGATATTCTGGTTGACTTCTTCTGTAGAAGTGTTAAAAACTGTAGCCATTTCAGTCAACAAACGTTGCTTCTTATCTCAGTTCCTGTAATCCAGTAATTGTACATTCCGTAATGCTGTCTTTTCCTTGTAAATACTAATTAAATGCACAACTTCGTCTGAGTCCCTTCCTGGCTTTCCTAGTTAATTTATTTGCTCACACATCGTTGACACTGACTCACAGTGCGTATCCATCGCGATAGTAGTCTTAATTATCACGGCGATACCAGTACACGTCTATAGAGCCGATCGTTAAGGTGTTGATGTGGTGCAGTGGTTAGTGTGTTAGTCTTTCACTCATGTTTTCATATTAAGGGGGAGGGGGGGGGGGTCGTCTCTTTTCAGTTTCATTTGTTGATTCTATACAATATGTCTTTGATATTCTTATATGTTGTTCGCTGCGTAGCAATTTTTAAAAACAGAACTTTCTGAATGGAATAACTGGTGGTAAAACGGGTGATTTATTCACTCAGAAACCGGCAACGAACACATATTACGGTTCAAACCATTCTGTGTCGTGGGTACGTTTGCTTAATGTGTGCATCAGTAAGGCAAAGTATAATACCCAGACGTAATATTGCATTAACTTGGAAATGGGGCACAAATCTGGGACGCAATACGGCCTCTCGGCACACTCTCCGAGTACTCTCAGCGCCCCTGACAGTGCCGGTATACTTTTTCTTTTCTGAGAGATAGGACGAGTACCTCTCGAGAAACTGACATTGCAGTGCACACGAGAGATCTAAAATCGCAGAGCGCGACTATCTGAGGTCTTGCCCCATTCTTGGACACTGCCGGCGACCTGACTCTCGGCGCTGATTACGCAACATGTATTACTAGCATATGCTCTCCTAGTGTGAAAAACTCTCACTTGTTACCTACCTTAAATCCATGCTGTTCTGTGGATAGAAGATTTTCCGTCTCAAGGAAATTTATCATATTCTGACTCAGAATATGTTCAAGACTTCTGCGCGAACCGATGTTAAAGATATTGGTCTGAAATTTTGTGGGTCCGTTCTGTTGCCCTTATTATATACAGAGGTCACCTGCGCTTTATTGCAGTCGCTTGGGACTTTGCGCAGGGCGAGAAGAGCGTGATAAATTCAAACTAAGTAAGGGACCGATGACCTGGAGTACTCTATGTGAAACTTAATTGGGATTCCATCCGGACTTGGCGACTTACTTGTTCTACACTCTTTCAGTTGTTTCTCTTCGTCAGCAATGCCTATTTCTATATCCTCCACGCGGGAGTCTGTATGACGGCCACGGGGCGGTCTGCTTGGTCGATTATCCTGCGTGAATGATTTCTTAAGGGTGAGATTTAAAACTTCAGCTTTCCTTTTGGTATCTTACATAACCACTCCATACTGGTCAACGACTGGATAAGAGGCCTTCGATCCGCTTAGCGATTTTGTGTAGGACCAGAATTTTCTCGAGTTGTCGGAAAGATCTTTTGCTAAGGTATGATTGAGGTAGCTATATCCTACACGCATGGATCTTTTTACAATCCCACGAATTTCTAGAAACTTTCGCCTGTCGTCTTTTGTACTTGTTTGAACCTTGAATCAACATACTTTCCTTCTTCAGCAATTTCCAAATTTTGCTACTAACACAAGATGTGTTTTGTCCGTCTCTATCCACTTACTCGGCACATCCTTCTCCAGGGCGTGGTTTACAATTGGTTTAAGCTTTGCTCATAATTCCTCTACGTCCATCATTCTGGAACCATGTGACGTCCACTCATTTTGTGAGTGGCATGATGACAACACTTCATCTGCTCTTTCTAGCAAAAATACTCTCCTATCCCTCTGGATAGATTTATTAACCTTAGTAATCATCGTCACTATGATGACGTAATGATCACTATTCCCTGTGTCTGTATTAACACCGTCAATAATATCAAGTCTGTGTGACCCTAGAAGGTCTAAAATATTTCCATTTCATGTAGGCTGTTGAACTAGCTGCTTAAGACAGTCTTCGGAAAATGTGTTCAAAAGCACTTCACTAGACTGCCTGTCCATATCAGCAACAGTAAAACAGACGTTCCAGTCTATACTCAGTAGATTAAAGCCACCTCCAACTAATACTGCATGACCTGGGTATTTCTGCGCTTCTTGGCGTAAACTTACTTTGAATGATTCTAGAACAGTCACGTCGTAATCTGATGACCGGTAAAAACGCCCGATAATTAACTTAAGTTCACATACATCTGTCATAAGTGTCCAAATACCTCACAGTCGCATTTAGTTTCGATCTAGAGAGACAATGTTTTGTCAAAAATGGCTCTGAGCACTATGCGACTTAACTTCTGAGGTCATTAGTCGCCTAGAACTTAGAACTAAATAATCCTAACTAACCTAAGGACATCACACACATCCATGCCCGAGGCAGGATTCGAACCTGCGACCGTAGCGGTCACGCGGTTCGAGACTGAAGCGCCTTTAACCGCACGGCCACACCGGCCGGCAATGTTTTGTCGACTGCAATGAATACTCATCCTCCTGTGGCGTCTAACCTGTCTTCTCGCTAAGTATTGCAGAGCTTTCTACTTCCTGGCTCAGAAAACTCTCTGAGTTCTTGATATTCATACAGCTGCTTCACTTTTCTACAACGGTGTCTTTAATTTTCCTATTACAGCATCTTTCTGTTCCCTAATCGTGCAAGCTTCTACAGCTTTACATTTGTCCTCTTACCATTCTTACTTAGGAATTTTGCATTTCCTATCGATCAAATTTTTTAGTCATCTTTGTTTAGTTTTCCCTGCAGATTGATATGTGCTGATAGGTATCTGATAGAAATGTGAATAATACACGGAAACTGTTTTCCGGAGAACTAACGAAAAGACCTACGGTTATTCCACGCAATACAATGCAAGGGCATACATCGGCAATGCTGTTATGACAGTACTACAAGGTATTTTTTCTAGTAACAACCATCCTAGCGTCGAATAAAAGTATACGTATTGTTCAGTATAAATACTATCGTTAATTTACAATATTTCGATTACAGTTTGTATTCAGATATGTTAGCAGATTATACTGGCAAATACTAAAAGGAATTACTAAAATGCACAGTAATGCAGTTGTAAGGTCGGTTCTGAAAAGTCTAGTTTATTCTCCACTGAAACCGATTCACCACCTGTCGCACTATCCAGGCAACCGGCCGGGGCGTCATGCGGTGATCGCAGCATGCATGTCGCCGTATTGGTTTCCGCCTGCGTCATATTATTTACTAGCGAGCACATAAGAAATGATGTACAGTAGGCGCAAGAGACAAGACAAATGGTACGTGAGGAATATGAATGGCGTCTCCATTCTGTTCGCTTTACTTCTCAGGCAAAGATACTCTCACAAAAAAAAAAAATTCCTCACCTCCCTCGGGCAAATAACATAGTTCGTTTCAGAGAAGCATTATGTATCTGACGTGGTGATACAATGAGCTTTGTAAAGCAAACGATGTCACAGGGAATGCGTATCCTATTTTAATATGCATAGAGCTGCGGCATTTAGAATTATGCCCAATAAAATACGTAAAAAATTACAAATATCAGACAGATTATGTATTAAAAAATTGTAAGATTTCTTCCAATTGAAAATATTTTATGTAAAAGAATTTGACGTTTATTATGTAATGGATATGATTGTTGATTTATTTAGAGCGTGAAGATGGTCAAGCTTTGGTTATTTAAATATGTTACAATGTAAAATAATATAGAATAAACTGTAGCCAATCAGATGGACGACTTTAGGAAAGGGAGCTGCCCTTGTCAGTTGAGCGAGGATATTCGGCGCACGGGAAAAGCGGCCGGGGACGAGCAGAAACTGCTGGTGCAGGCGCGAAAGCGGACAGTTCGGCTGGAGACACCTAAGGGTACAGTTCGCATTCAGACGCGAAAGCGGACGATCGGTCTTTAGGTAGCTAGATAGTGAAACAACTTAGAAAATTTAGCGTTGTGTGGTATCGCGGAAAGTAGTCTTTGAGCGGTGAGCAGCCGCATGCCTGCAGTGAACTCTTACTTTTCGTTTAAATATCGAGGTGGAGTATTGTGTTTCGCGAGGAGATTGTGAATGATCGAACTTGTCAAATGGATATGCGCTCGAGTGTAACAGTAATTCTAAATACGACCACTTTCGTTATTAGTCTGCTTTCTGAATAAAAATTATTCTAACCAAATCGCAGCTGTGTGGCCTACACCATTCATGGGTCGTTAATTTAGTTCCCGATATTATTATTACTGTTATTCTATGTTATATTAACTTTGTATTTTGCAAACTTGCCATCAGCCAGACAATTTAACCAAAGGGTCACAAGTGTCTTATTTAGGGCGTGTAATGCGACATTTGCGGTTCAACCCATAGACGAGTTTGAGCCGACATTCCGATGAAGGGGAACCGCATGTGAGCCCGGACATCTTTGGGATGTTAGCTCGCATCCTTCATCATTCCTGATGTTATTGCCTCTGTAGCAACAATAAATCTGAATACTGGAAGGACTATTTCATACTCTACTTCTAAATCTATACTCTTTTAATTATTATATAAAACGCATTAGACAGAATTACAACACATACGAATAATTTGGCCATGACTGACGGATGAATACATGCGACAGTATCGAGATACATGTTGCATTGAACAGGCAGTCACCAGTCACATGCGCTATGATGAATTTCAGTTCATCCACAGGTAACTTAATCTTTCCACCCAGAACGCTGATTTTTAATCTTAGCTGGCAGCCTGTCACGTGGATGATGTCTTCTTTCTAATGACCACGACGCAAAGTAAAGTTTCCAGGAATATTTGGATTCAAACGGCCAGTTACAGCCATACCTATACGTCTGTTAATGCCTTCGATTTTACTGTTCATTGAGGCTTTGATAGTCTTACAAATAACTGAACGCTACTCAACAGTCAACGTAAGTTTTCTAATAAACCAAAGATTCCTGTTCTATATCCCACAACATATTTTATTCCATTTCACTTCATATTGTTCTGGACGATCATACAAAGGCATTTAATCGAATAAACTAAGTATAGAGGTGTATAGTGTATCTCGTACAAGAAACCGCCAAGAGTATATTATTATGTTTTCGGTAATTATTGTAAATCTATCCAGATTTAAGATGACACGATACCCATCACGTCAAGTAGAAACACTTACGGTATATGTGTTTGTTCAGTGTTTTCTTATCGTTAATCAACAATTACCCATTCTTTTCGACTAAAGCAAATTTTAAAATTGAAATTTTTATGAGTATCAAGAATATAAGCGGCATTGTTTGCACTCATCTGTGAGATTTCTGAGATTACTCTCGTTCCTTAGGAGCCCTAAACACTCAATCGACGTACAGGATTCTCGCGTTAATAAATGTTAGAATAATCAAGGGTCCCCCTCAACAGTTAGCAGTGCGATGTGACTAATAATCTCCATAGGTAAGCAAAGGAAATGTTGGCTACCTGCCCGCTCAATACTACGATCTCGGCCGCTTCCTCTGTTTAGGTCAATCTTTTATGTAGGCTCTATATTTTGCCTTCGCGTTCCTTTAACACTATTCACATAGAATGGTCTTCCAATCTTGATAAACGTATGTGGTAGTATTCTGACTATTCACTTCAAGAGAGATCGGAATCAGCTCATGCCTGTGAGGAAGAAAACGCGATCAGAAGCGCCCCTCGAGGGTTCCAAACTTTGACAAGATGCTCTCCCATTTTGTGACGTACGGTTCAGCCTCCGTGCTTCAAAGAAACGCCACAATAGGAAATCCGGTTCCCTGATCCCATACCATTGAAAAGGAACGTCCTTTGCTTGAATGCTCAGATCTTTCTGTAGCAGCACTGGTACCTGCTGCGTTTCATGTCGAGAGCTGCGGAATCAGGTGTAGCGTATTTAATGCCAAGAATCACACTCTGTCCAATGGCAGATAAAGCCAATTACAGTGCGTGGAAATGCGAACAAACACACTTTGTACCATGCCTTACGACTTTTTTAATTATTTAATAATCACTCCTTTATTGCCCAGCCAATGATAAAATTTTAGAACAAATGAATGCGGTATATAACACCTTTGTTAGAAATATGAAAGTAACTGATTCATAAAATTACAGAATGCTGTTTGTACGTATCTGATAGTACGAGCGGCTGCATGAATATTGAAAAAAGGCACACTAGAAATTACTTCGTTTGCTAAAATTGTAAGCATCAATACCTTTTTAGTCCTAGTCTAGTGATTATTTTTTTCTAAATGGCCAATTCCGTGTTATGTTTTGGTATGTTCTGGGAAAATCTTGAGTTCCTTTACTATGACAAAGACTTATTTTGCAGAGAGCAATGTCGTTGTTCGACACTTGGTATCAAGATTTGCGTCAAGTTATAAAATTATAAACTCTGCCCAAACCGGCCATGAATGCCCAAACGGTACCGAAAAAAGTCATTTTGACACTCTGTAAAACACAAATACGAATATCTACAATAATACATCATACACGTTAAGTGATACATTCAGGATAATTAAAATGACGGAGTACAAAAGTCCACGGTTGTACTTATAGTTTCCATATCTACATCTGCAGCTACATGGATACTCTGCAAATCAGACTCAAGTGCCTGGCAGAGGGTTCATCGAACCACCTTTACAAAAATTCCGTATTATTTCACTCTCGAACAGCGTGCGGAAAAAACGAGCACACATATCTTTTCATGCGAGCTCCGATTTCCCTTATTTTATTATGATGATCGTTTCTCCCTATGTAGGTAGGGGTCAATAACATGTTTTCGCATTCGGAGGAGAAAGTTTGTGACTCAAATTTGTATTTCATACAAAGACTACGTGACTTGTGAAAATGAGTTAGTTTCGAAATAAGTCAATCAACAAACTGAGTAGCATATGAAACTGTATTTCACACAAAATTTTACTTATCTAGGGAAGTATGCAGAATTTTTATACGGCGATATCCGACTACAAAGAAAAAAGAAAAAGAATCATTTTCAAAAGCACTGAAAAGTGAGAGCTCACGTGAATACGGTGAAATATAAATTAGGGTCATGAAGATCAGTGCAGCAACAGTCCAGTGTGTCTTTCAGGTGTGGTTTATTTCTACATAGACTAAAATGCTCAGTAACGAAATCTTTTGTATAAAAGTGGAGGAAATCTACCATAGTTTTCGAGTGTTTGTGGAAAGATAATTGTAATAGATTAGTAGCATCTCGATGTAAAGGATCCGGTTCAGACCGGTAAGCAGAATTCAGCAAATGGGTATCAACACAAAACCGCAATTTATTTTTTTGCGTGAGAGGTACTTGCAGGACTGATTGGAAAACTGAGTACCGGAAGTGTCATCTTCGATTTAACATGAACATCTGTTCTCCAAATGTTCTCGTAAGAAGCATACAGGGCGAGAGATCTAAGACAGGGCACCTCGAATACATTCAGAATAAATGAAAATATCGAGGTGCGGTCTTCGCCAAGCGCCAAGTTATAGTGAACAATACGGCGAATTTCCTGATGCCCGCAAGTAACTTTCATTGTTTGTGTCCGCCGAATTACGACACCGACTTCGTTTTTTTATTTCTTTTTAATAAGGGCAGTACATGTTTTTTCTCTTGTATTTGAAAGAAACATTTAAGAGAATTTCAACGTTATAACACGTATGGTGCTTGATGAAACAGTATCAAGATATAAACGCTGCAGACCACTGTTCCGCCTTCAGGAGATGAGGTTCCACAAGCGTCTGCCCTATTTCACCAAATGTGAGCAAGGTCGTAACTCAGGTGCAGAGGTACAGTTGGTGTGTTTATCATCACGAACTGGCATACCAAGTGCTCAAAATGTTGGCATTGAGCATTGCTGCACACTATTCAGTTGAGATGGTTCAAATGGCTCTGAACACTATGGGACTCAACATCTGAGGTCATCAGTTCCCTAGAACTTAGAACTACTTAAACCTAACTATCCTAAGGACATCACACACATCCATGCTCGAGGCAGGATTCGAACCTGCGACCTTAGCGGCCACACTGGCCGGCTCACTATTAAGTGATTCTGGAGAAACAATACTACACGCTGAACTTCATCTAGAGTTAACGGCAGCACAGCTCCGTGTTTTAAGTCGCTTAATGGCTTTAGGATCGTCGGTGTTTCATAATAGTCTTCTTGTTTTAATTTTTTCACCACCGATAAAAGTATGGAAATAGTAAGTATGGTGAGAGCGCAGGCGATTTTTCATTTCATGAACGACCGTTCTAATGTTCTCCAAATGTTCTCGTAAGAAGGTCTGTCATGACATGTACGGAATGGGAGGGCCATCTGTCCTGTTGGTACCCTACTGATTGCCTTATGTCCAGTGGAATGTCTTCCAGCACGCGGTGTAGCCGCGCGGTCTAGGGCGCCTAGCCACGCTTCGCGCGGATACTTCCGTCGGAGGTTCGAGTCTTCTTTCGGGCATGGGTGTGTGTGTATGTTTCCTTAGCGTAAGTTAGTTTAAGTAGGGTGTAAGCCTATGAACAGATGACCTCAGCAGTTAGGTCCCATAGGAACTAAAAAAAAAAGTTTTCCCATAACTTCACAGCAACATATGTTAGGAAGTCCAGATACTTGAGTGTATTCAGATTCCCATCAATAAAACAGGGACCAATGATACGTGTCTTGAACAACGTGCACCAAACGTCGATAGACCAAGGGCATCGTTTTTATCCACTTCTTTGAGTCAGCGAGGATTAGCAACTAACGATTAGTGCACCTTGCGAAGACTGACTTGCCTATGGGTTGTAAACGACACTTTTTCCTCTAGCAAAATTTTGACTAGATATGCCGCATCTCTAAGCACTTTTCGTAGACGACATTCGGAGAACTGAAACCAATTTTTGAACTCACTGCCATGAAGCTGTAGATGCAGAGAAATGTGAAAAGAATGAAATGCGAGGGATTGTATTTTTAGCAGAATACTCGTTTGGTTGATCCCTCTTGTACTTCCGAGACGCGTCTTAGCGTCATTTGTATTGTGTGTTACTGCTTCTTAAATTTTAGTTTCATTTCTTTCATGAGTTGCTCTTCTTTTTTCTTGGCGTATTTTATTCTCCACACTTCCAGTTTCTAGAGCTTTTCTCTTATAATGTTTGCAAAGACAGATCGTTAGTACTTGGCAAGATCTGGATACTCTTCAACATACAACTGCAACATTGCTGTAATAGTTTGGCGACATTCGTCATAAACGATTTTCACTTTTTCAAGTGTCGTCTAGATGGTGAACTGACTGACGGGCTCAATAGCTTTACAAGCAAATTATCTGATGGCTAATAAAGCTGCACACAGACTGATGGGCTTCAAGCACACAGGTAAACACTAGAATTATACCTGAGGTACATGTCTGCTTACATTTATAATAATACGGCAGATGTTTGTGGAACCCCTTCTCCTTACGGCGGGACAGTGGATTATGACACTGTTATCTTGATACTATTTGATAAAGTCCCATACATGTTACGCCGTTGAAGCTGTTTTAGAAGGTTCTTTAAAATAGCACAGAAAAAGTATATAGTTGCACTAAATGAAAGTCGGTGCCGTAATTCGTCGATTATATACAATAAAAATTACATCCGAACATCAGGAAATTTGCCATACTGTCCGCTATAGCTTGGCAAAAACGACATCTCGAGATATATATTCATTCTGTATGTATTTGGGGTCGCCAGTCATAGTTGCCTCACCCTGTATTTTTTCATTAGTTTAAGTGCATCTAGTAGTAATAAGCAGAAAATCGTCCTCCCTTATAATCAAACAGTTGATAGATCTCAATATGTTTTTGTTCTGGCGTAACCCCAAGCGCCGGAACGAAGAGGAAGAACGCAAGACCAGAGAAGGCGGTGAGGAAACGTCAGCCAATAGCCCCCTGACAAGGGCCACACCGCGCCAGGAGCGACCTCTGAAACATAGGCGCCGCTCCTGGCAGCCTCAGCCACTGAGATCGGCTCCGTATACGGACATTAGTGAAAAGTATTCGCGGAGTACTAGCACGGCCTACCAGAGTGCTACGAGAACAGTTAGTACTGATCCACAACCTGTGTGACAGACTTGCCTGAACATTGTATACAGGGTGGTCCATTGATCGTGACCGGGCCAAATATCTCACGAAATAAGCGTCGAACGAAAAAACTACAAAGAACGAAACTTGTCTACCTTGAAGGGGGAAATCAGATGACGCTTTTCAAAAAGTCTAAGAGACTGGCGAAAAACCAAGTTGGTAAATGAATATCGCAATTTATCTATTTAATAGGAATCGCGTACGTCGGGATATTAGTTTTGGAAACAATGAATTTAACAGAATAACATCAGACAAAGGACAAAAATTTGTTTACATGGGTTCTGGTTATGTTTATCACTCATTTTATCAATATCTACATCTACATCTACTTTCATACTCCGCAAGCCACCTGAAGGTGTGTGGCAGAGGGGACCTAGAGTACCTCTATCGGTTCTCCTCTCTATTCCAGTCTCTATTCCAGAAAGAAGGATTGTCGGTATGCCTCTGTGTGGGCTCTAATCTCTCTGATTTTATCCTCATGGTCCCTTCGCGAGATTTGCGTAGGAGGGAGCAATATACTGCTTGACTCCTCGGTGAAGGTATGCTCTCGAAACTTCAACAAAAGCCCGTACCGAGCTACTGAGCGTCTCTCCTGCAGCGTCTTCCACTGGAGTTTATCTATCATCTCCGTAACACTTTCGCGATTACTAAATGATCCTGTAATGAAGCGCGCTGCTCTCCGTTGGATCTTCTCTACCTCTTCTATCAAACCTGTCTGGTACGGATCCCACACTGGTGAGCAATACACAAGCAGTGGGCGAACAAGTGTATTGTAACCTACTTCCTTTGATTTCGGATGGCATTTCCTTAGGATTCTTCGAATGAATCTCAGTCTGGCATCTGCTTTACCGATAATCAACTTTATATGATCATTCCTTTTTAAATCACTCCTAATGCCTACTCCCAGGTAATTTACGGAGTACAATTTTCCATTGTTACAAACTCTCGATATACTACAGCATCATCCGCAAAAAGCCACAGTGAACTTCCGATGTTATCCACAAGGTCATTTATGTATATTGTGAATAGCAACGGTCCTACGACACTCCCCTGCGGCACACCTGGAATCACTCTTACATCGGAAGACTTCTCTCCATTGAGAATGACATGCTGCGTTCTGTTATCTAGGAACTCTTCAATCCAATCACACAATTGGTCTGATAGTCGATATGCTCTTACATTATTGGACACCAGATAAAAGAATTGTCTTCAGAGTTTCTACTGCTTTTTGCATTCTGGATACTTCAAACTGTCTGATATCATAATAGGATTAATTCAAAAGCTGCTGCACATCTAGAAGATTTCTTGTACCATATTTTTACACACCATTTTCTGAAGATGGGATTTTCTATTAGAAACTAAGTATCTCGGGCCTGCAGCTGAAACAACAGGATGTGAAAGGCAGTTGATTGTCGTCTTCAGCGCTGAACAACCTTGCTTTTTTTTGGACAAATGATCATTCTAAGAATTACTTTCAACTTTATCCTGAATGTCCTCCAGAATTTCAGTAGCAGTTTTAACCATTCAGTTACGTTCCTCGTTTTGGTCTTTGAGTCTGCCCTCATACGATCTGTCAAAAAATATGGAATAGCATGTTTTTCGAAAGCATGTCATGACTTTATTGGGCTGATTTACTTTTCCAACGAAAGACAAATCCTAATATAACTTTTAAAAAGACAGCTTTTGTTTCCTCTCGATGTTTTGGAAGTACCGACTATAATTTTTCCGAATGTCTTACCAGTGCGAGCTGTCATTCATCTCCATTTGCTTCCAAATGCTGACAAATGAAATTCACCCAGGCAGATACCTCAGCATCTTTTGGTCGTCCAACACCTCTGTGAATTGCAACATCAGATTTGAAAAATCGTTTGGCAAAATTGCTAAGCTACCTACCTTCAACCACAAGAAGATCTTGTATGTGCCCCACTTGTAATTTTACTTGAGTTACCCAGTTGTTATTCCGTTCTGCCACCATTTCCACTACCGATTTTGAAAACGTCTTTACAATGTCACGAACATATTCCACTAAATCCTGTGGTGCGTCTTCCCCACAAAATAAACAGTTTGTTTTGAGGGAAAATTTTTGAACTGACAGTCGATAAATGTGGGATTCATTTTCCACTGCATCCGTTCTTCTAATAAGATTTTCTGCACTTTTAATGAGTCAACAACGGTACGGTACACCAAAGGAACATGTATACAACAATTTCTTGTCTTAATCCTCTCAATAAACATTTGTGTGCATTTTTCTTTCACTCTGACAGATGTACCCTGTCCATGACACTTTCATCACAAATCAGACATTCAGACGTCACTCTGACTGCCACTCACAATCGTAATTAGTGGTCAGTTGACGACTGATGCTTCCTCTACTGCCAAATTTAGCAGTGGTCAATAAAAGACTCGGAAGTAAGCACACATTATTGACAGCGGAGCAACGAAATCCAGGGATTGGACTGACAGATAAATGAAATAGAAAGAGCGAATATTAGAAAAGAAAACCATTTAATGGAAAGTACAAAATTAACTTTCATTAACCATGCGATTCCATGAAACTGATAAATGGCGATATTTACTAACCAAGTACGCTTTTAGACACTTTCTTTGACATACTGATAACCATTTTAATGCTCTAAAACATTTCCTCTAGAAATTTTTCTTCTAAAATGGGCGAATTTTCAGACATTGAGCGTTTTATGGAGCCGAAACAAGTGTTAATCGAAAGATGAAAAATGAACGTTCTCTGATGTATCGTGGAAGACGTGGAAGTGACAATGTTTCATGAAAGCGCATTATAGATACGTTCACATTCAATGTGGTGCTCACTTGAAGTAATGAGGATAAAATTAAATTAATCCTGTTCTAACACAATTATTGAGGTGATTGCAAAGGCTGACAGGGACCTAAAACAGGACACAAACGGTACAACGACTTCTGTGGAGAAGTATCGATCAGAAAAAGGGAATGAAACTGCGGGAAAGCTGTTACAGGTTATAGTTGACATCAGTCGGCCTGTGTGTCAGCAAAAGTCTGTAAACTCCATGCAGTAGTCGACCATTGCCAATCTTAGCGATCTAACAATGTTACATCATGCCTAATTTAGTGTCACGTCCATTACAATTAATAAGAACCATATTTGAACATAAACGTTTCTACTCTGAGCTTTCGCAAAACCTTACAATTTTTATCTGTCATTTCTACCATAGCACTTAGAAGGATGGCGTAGTGCTTAATACACTAGACACGCATTCGGGAGCCCCGAGCTCAACCCCAGACGTAGCCATCCAGCTTTGATTTCTCCATGGTTTCACAGTTCACTCTGCGCGAATGCCGAGATGCTTCTCTGAAGACTCTATGCCGCTTCTTTCGCATCCAATAATAAAAAAATCCGAGCAAAGCTCGGTCTTCAAAGACGGAGCTGTCGAATATACGTAAACTACTGAACTTACTTGCTTACTTCTACCACAGCATACGGTCGATGGGTCTACGAAGAACTGGAAACGGTGCATATGTTGTCGAGACTGAGCAAAATGAAAATTATTTCCCATGTCCTCTCTTTGTGATGGTCTTCGTGCTGCTTCCCCCGCTCAACAACTAATTATTTGTTAAAATTTAAATGGGTCTTTGAAATTATTTTGCTGCGTAGATCGCATTTACATAAGGAAGCTAAAATATGATGACTAGCTGCTTTCTGTTGTAAGCGACAACTTTCCTCAAATCATGATCATATTAAATGCAGGCTGAATACAGACTGGACGTATCAGTAGCAATCATCACGCGGTGGCATGCATTTGTTTGGAAACCTACATGAGTAATAAATTTGGTGCTAATAGTAACAACAAAATTGAACCTGGGCTATACACTCAGGTCGAACAAACTGGTTGTACCAGTACAAATAAAATTGTGTGAAATGAAGATACGACGAAAAACTTTCATGCAATTGCAGTGCCATTGTATGTTGATTTAGACATCATATTTTAATTTCCTTATGTAAATATGATCTACACATTGAAAGATTTTTGTAATTTTTTTAAATTAACAAGTTCACAAATATTGCTTTCTCATTCCTGATAATGTCAGGCAGTAGAAACTCATTAGTGTTTGAAACTATACCACTTACTGGAAAGACATTGTTTGCATACATGTATGCTCAAATGTTCACCGCAGTCTCTAAACAATGTATACAATTTGCTTCAGCTGCCTTTACTAATGTCGTTCTATGCAACCCGCGATGTTATATCTGACCTTCAAGACAGATTTTCACATTCCGTCACTCGCTACGCTCAAACTATTGGCCCTACAGAAAAAATGAACTGGACCTTTTTTGTAGGACGTTTAATGCATTTAAATTTTGTACTGGGATACGTTTTTGCTAGAGGCCACAGTTTTCGAGTTATCAGAGGAAAACGTCCAGAAGTGATCTCCAAAGCCACTTCCACCCCCACACTCATTCCTCACCTATCAGGATCTCTAGTATGTTATTTGTGGCACTCCATCCTACCACCGGCAGAAATGCCCGACTACACGAACTATTCCCGATATTCGACCTTTTTTGGTCTCTAGTGACTGGGCCATTACGCCACCAGCATAGCCGGCTGTTCCGGTAACATTATTAATTTAAACGTGCCCTTGAAGATAATTCAAAAAATTTGTAAGTCGACTTTAGTACATATTCATTTGTAGAATCCCCCTCCCCGAAATAAAATCCTCGCTACGCCTATGCCAGCAAAAATGTTCCATGATTAGGTAGCAACCACTACAGTGGTGTCACCAAAAAGAAAGAAAAAAAACTGGTCGGACTCGCGCTCAGAGTGTTCCTCACAAATTTAAAAATGTTCATTTATAGATTATGATTAGAGAGTGTCAAAATATGTGACACAAATGGCCGTATCTTTTGACTGCATTGACTTAGAAGATAAAATTTTTACACGCCAAGGGATCGTAGACCTTAATATGTGACATATATTTCAGTTTTATACCTCCCACATTACCGATCAATGTACGGACCCTAACAAATAAAATTTTAAAAAGCGTAGCTGTCTACGAAATTTCGAAAGAAGTGTGGTGCGAGAGTTTATTATAAGCACTTTTTGTGTTCTAGAAACTTGATTTAAACACCTAAAACGACTCCACAAATAAATCAGACAAATGTGGTCATGGAGTTGGAATCTTATCATTCATGAGAATTATTCGTCGTCGTATAAGGATTTGTATAGGTACAGTGACGTTAAACCTTAGAAAATGTGGTTGTACAGATGCCTAAATTCTCGCCGAATTGCATTTGTGAACAAAACTGGAAGGAGTGCAGCTGACACAGCAAGCTGGTTTGTGGGACACTAATTTATATGTCGGCGTAGACAACAGAATGCTTTCGCGGGGACTTTAATGTGTCAAAGTGGGAGAACCAAGACAGTGTCAGAGGGTAGAAGAGCAAGCTAGCCAAATGTGCAGAACTGGAGTCGACGATATATGAGTAATAGGTGGGAGTTGTAATGAGCACTGGTCTGTAGGCGTTCACTGAAAGCGCGCCGTAAATACGCTAAAAGCCCTATGGCGGGAAAGGATCGCTCCGGTGTGGAATGCTACCTGCACAGTCCCTCGCCGGATGGTCTTTCATCTCGCCGACAAATCCCATTGTGCGGCCCGCCTTTCAGCGCACGCCTACCTACCGCGGACACATACACCGTACGCGGTCTCCTCCCGCTAACTCTGCCCGCTCGCACTGTTTCCATGAAACAGTTCTCCCATTCGCACGTTTTCTTTTCCCCGAATACGGTTAATCACGATTAGCACAGGACTCATCTGTTTCCCAGCCCCGGATGTACGATATTTCCGAACCGGGACAAAAACTTGATGGTGGTGCACCCAACCGCCCCACTTCCCTCTTGAGCGTTTGATATAGGATGTCAAAAATTAAAAAAAAAATCGATTTTTCAAAGCTATGTTCATTTTATGTGTGTGACGCTAAGAACTTTTCAGAAAATTTCCAATCTATATTGCGTATTAGCAAATAACTTTCTCTTTTGTGTGACATTAAATTAAATATATTAAACATAAAACAAGTAAAGACAAGAGACAAGCATACGGTACACATTTCTTCAATCCTTAGGTCCCAGAATTTTGTTCTCTCTAATCTTGCGACAGGTTTACACGGCGAGCTTTCCTTCCTGCAAACCAATCTGTTACTTCATCGTAGTTCGTCGAACATTTGCCACATGAAAACTCAAAATGTCGTTGTCTACTACTGAAAAAACAGTCAGTACGAATAGTAACAAAGACTGGTGTGGTCTCTCGATTTGATTACGTCTCTTTCGTCACTGTCTGCTAGATGAAACGAAACAGGATTTCTAATACTGTCGAAGTTGTAATACACGCCAAATAAGTGAGACTATTTTAGCACAAAAGGTCATTTTTTTCCTACCTCATTTACACAAATACCACGACAGAATATAATTCACGAAGTACCAATATCAAATGCCTTTTAGCCCTACTACAAGCGAAAAGTTTTGTGTTAGGAAGGGTAGCTTGACATTTCGTCCAGTTTCTAAAGCATGAGATCGAAAAGTAGTAGCAGTAAGAAATTTTCATATTAATTTGGAATCGTCATATTCTGCCATATAACTTGTATGATATCCCCCTTTCTTCTCATTCCTCGTTCTAACAAGCTATCTTGTCGTTACTAATTCTGTAACTGATCCTACCATTGTCAAAACTTATTCTCAGGTTAACTTCACTAACCCTGGCAGAATCATCAGCTTGGTTGTCCCGCGTTTATTCTCCGGTTAGGCGTTATTACGTGTTTGTACAACACGCTTTCCACGCTATTCCGAGAATAGAACTTCAACGGCTGCTACCGCAGACTGTACAACTGACACTAAGTGGTGTAGCGATCTGGCAAAAATTTTATGTCAAAATTTCATTTTATTGGATACGCCGAGAAGGTAATATGACATCTTACTTACCTGTTATTTCTGTTAGTCGTTTATTTCGACTCTGGTAGTCTGAATCTATGGATTTTACTAATAGTTATAACAATGCTTATCAATCGCACTGGTCGTGCGGTAGCGTTCTCGCTTCCCACGCCCGGGTTCCCGGGTTCGATTCCCGGCGGGGTCAGGGATTTTCTCTGCCTTGTGATGACTGGGTGTTGTGTGATGTCCTTAGGTTAGTTAGGTTTAAGTAGTTCTAAGTTCTAGGGGACTGATGACGATAGATGTTAAGTCCCATAGTGCTCAGAGCCATTTGAACCATCAATCGCACACCGACTCAACCAAATAAACAAACAGCGACTGGCATTCACTCGTCTCCTTTTGTCTGCTGGAATTTTTTTATTTCTAACTGTAGATGCGACTTGAATTCCCCTGTCAGAGACTTCAGGTTCACTACGCACGCATTCAAAAAACGACTTATGATTCGTTCAGAAATCAACTTAGAATGTGGTCAAAAATGTTCAAAATCTAACAGGGAAGCGTTTCAAAATCATATCAATAATCGATCGACCGAAGTGCGCAGGATGCTAGGCCCTTTGTGAAACAAATTTATTTTCTACTAGAATGTGAATTTGGCGCCCCCTAAAATTGTCGCCCGGGGCAAATACCCCGGCTTGCGACCCCCTCCCCCCCGCACCCCCCACCTCCAGATCAGGGCTTGCTTTTTCCGAGAAGGACTCTCATTTCCTATTCCATGTTTTTCTGAAATCTCCGTTTGTAAGCGCGATATGGTCCCAATACCCTCACTCATGAAGAGCGTCTCAAAGCGGAACCTTTTTCAAATCTGTCAATATGATCTTATATGTACTATGTGCATGTTGTGACTTTTATGAAAATTGCCTTAATCAATCCGCTTGAGAGGGAAACAGTCTGTTAGCAAAAAACTTGCTATATTTTTTTAAATAGTGAATTGAATGTAGAGAGAATAACCGATGACCGCAATTGTTAAAGAAAAGGTAAGAAAGATAGAAAATTATTTCTGTTCAACAAGGGTTCAAAAGTGATTAAAAATTATCAAGACGGACAGCAACAAACTTTCAGCTCTGTAAGGAACAGTTTGTACGATCAATGGTATGAATCGGAAATATTATGTGTCACGTGCTGTGTAAGTTTATGCCGTGGAAGAAGGTGCTGAAAATGGAAGGACTACTTATGGTTGATTACTACAACATAATATAAGTTCGAATGCAGCCGAATCCTTACTGACAAACAAAAGCTGACCAAAATCAGTATAAGCAATTTGCGACAAGAATTCTGTAAATTCTAAAGCAATGTCAGTGAAAGCTGTGTCAAAATGACAAATGTTGTCATTCTGCCTTTGCAAACTCAGTTAGTGAATCAAAGTAATCTGTTCGATTTCTAGTCAATAGTGTTAATCTCCTGCAAAAACACGCAACTCGAAACTGTCATTAAGGACTGGGGACCAATATCACAGTCAATTTGTTACAGAATTATGGAATGTAGTTTGTGCTTTGGTGTGAAATAGCTTTTAGAGACCAACGATCCCAGACGACTCATCTGTTGGAATCAATACGGATTCTGGAGCACTAGCTGCTTGATCTCAGCTCGATGAATTCGCTCACGAGATCCAGCAGGCTGTTGAGGGTGGGCCCAGTTTGATGCCGTGATTAATGACTTCTGGAAAGCTCTCGACGGAGCTATGTACCGACGCCTGTTAACCAAAATACGTGTTCATACAATTTAAGAATAGGTAGGTGACTGGATAGAAGTCATTCTAGCAAACATCATCGGTTCCTAAATAGGCAGATATTTTCGTGTTAATACAGTTTAATAATATGTAGGTGACTGAATAGAAGTCATTCTAGCAAACAGCATCGGTTCCTAAGTAAGCAGATATTCTTAGGACCGGAAGTACCGTCTGGTGTATCTCAAGAAAGCTTGATGGCTCGCTGGAGCCGTTAACAACCATCAACTGTATAGAAGTGTCTGTCAGAACGATGTATAATAGAAATTATGTAAACCGAATTTAACGCACATCTGCATTGATTATCATATTTTTTCCTGACATTTCAAAGCTTTCACTGACACAGTATTACTTCCAAAACGATATGTTCCTATTCCAGAGTTGTTGTACGGGGTATATCAAAAAGAATCATGCGATATAAAAGAATCAGAACTATTACGTTATTTGAGATATGTGCGTGAACAACATACTGTTGGAAAGAGCAAACTCTCGAGTTTTACATGGTTCCCGCTAGGTATCAGCTGTGTGCGCCTACTTCATTTCTATTAAAAATGGTGTCGGCACAACGGAAAGCTCTTTGCGTTCTACGTTTTGCTCAGCTCGGGTCAGTATTAACTGTCCAGCGTGAGTTTCGTGCTAGGTATAGTGTGGAACCTCCTTCAGCTCAGAGAATTAGACGATGGCATGAAAAATTCCGAGAAACAGGTTGTTTGTGTAAAGGCAAATCGCCGGTCAGTCCCCGCGTGTCTGTCACGGGCGTCGGACGAATCCGCCATAGTTTCACAAGGAGTCCGGAGAAATCCGTTCGCCGTGCCGATCGACAGTTCAACATACCCCCGATGTCCGTCTGGCATGTGTTGCGTCGACGTTTACACATGAAACCATACAAAATTCAGCTACTGCAAGCTCTTCTTCAAGGTGACAAACAACAACTTGTGGAGTTCCGAAATTTCGTTCTTGGCAAGATGGAGGATGACAGTTTTCTTCCACGCTTAGTGTTTAGACGAGGCAACATTCCATTTAAATGGAAAGGAGAACCGTCACAATGTGAAAATATGGAGTACGGAACAATAACATGAAGTTGTACAACATGAGAGGGACTTTCCAAAATTTAACGTGTTTTGTGCAGTTTCACGGGAAAATGTGTATGGTCCATTTTTATTTCCCGGAAACACTGTTACAGGAAGCACATATCTCGATATGCTTGAGAACTTTATTTTCTCACAGTTAGAGGCTGATTCCAACGACTTCATATACCGACAGAATGGGGCACCTGACATCTGGAAGTGCGGGCATTTTTATATCAAAGTATTACTGAACGATGGATCGGTTCCACTGGACCAAATGATTCAGTCTTACATTACTGGTCACCAAGCTCATCCGATCTGACTATATGTGATTATTTCTTGTGGAGATTTATAAAAGACTCTGTTTATGTGCCTCTGTAACCAACAACAATGAATGAATTGAGACGTCGCATAACATCAGCTGTGGAAGCTGTAACTCAAGACATGCTCGCTGCAGTGTGGGAACAATCTGAATGCTGCATTGACAAATGGGAGTCACATTGAACACCAATGAAAAGGTATTAAAAAACATTTTGAGTCTCCCTTTCATCAAAAAAACAAAATTCATTGCCTATGTTTATTAGTTTCAGAAATATAGACGTGCCAAATTGGATTTTTTGGTATACCCTGTATTTTAACTCCTTCAACACCTTAATTTGTGCGCAACGTTTTGAATCACACAATCTATTTGTTTTCGGGCTTTCGGAACTCCTTACAGTAAAACTGAATGTGATTATTAGAACGATACGATGAAATTCTCTACAGACGGTCCACATAAAAACCTACGAGAGGAAATCGTATCTCCAATAAAACACCGTTAATGGAGAGAAGATTGACCAACTTAATGCCGTTGCTTTTTCTGTAAGTAGTTCCACAAGCACATATGTGGAGTGGTTCAAAACGTCATTATTGGTTGTCCGTCTTGAGATAACTGAAATTTAATTAAAAAGGATTTACACTAGACGCCTTTTGCTTTTATTTACAAAGCATCCTCCGTGGTTATTCTGCTAATTGGATATACACGTTTGTACAATTTTGCTTGTTTTAGGTTGAAAACAGCTTTCTTTTTGTAAAATTAGTGTGTAAGCTACTTAGGTGTTTCTTTACATATTCAGCTCCTTCCCTCCTTGCTAGTAGCGGTTTACGTCGAAAGACTTCGATTCACATTTACACTTGGCAATATTTGCCATTCTGCAGTATTTTTTGCGCTGCAAATTGGAAATTTGTGGTAAGTTCCTAAGGGACCAAACCTCTGAGGTCATCGGTTCCTAGGCTTACACACTACTTAATCTAACTTAAACTAACTTACGCAAAGGACAACACACACACCTAAGCCCAGGGGAGGACTCGAACCGACGTTAGGAGCCGCGCGAATCATGGCAAGGCCAATTAATTATCTATATTCCTTTATCTCTATCGTAAAATGTATCTTATCATGAACAGAATTTTTGTCTGCGTGTAACTGGTCATTTTTATTGCTTGGTTCATCTCTCAAGCACACAGTGTCATCAATACATCTAATCCAGTATAGTACGTTGTACTTATTTGGCACTATTTTGTTAAATATAATCTGTTCCACATGGTTCATAAATATGTTTGCTATGGTTCCAGACACTGGGGCTCCTACTGGTAATCCTTCAATTTTTAAACAGAATTCGTTTTTGAACTGGAAATAGTTTTGTCTGTTATTAGCTCTAGTAGCCGGACTGTATCTTTGAAGTATTCGTGTGGAAGTATACTGTGTATCTTAAGATTTTGTGCCATAACGTTTATTGTTTACGTTATTGGTTTATTAGAATACAATACATCAACACAGAAATAGACGGAAAACACATAGAAAATCTCATAGCTGAATCAGAAACCATTCTCACACAGGAAAACAGAAACTAAACGAGTGAGGTAAACACTGGTCTGACAAGGGAGCTAGTCAGTAATGATGTCAAAAACATAATAACACAGACGAAAGAAAACAGAGGAAAACAAAACAATACGGATTCCACAACAGTGACAAAACTTAGAAAGAAACTCCAGGAACATAACACCATCATCACAAGGGAAGATAACAGTGATTCTCATAGATAAAGTAAGACACAAGAGCTCATCACAAAGAAATAAAATTTGAAAACTAATATGAGATCTAACTAACAGATTCCAAACGAAGTTGAGAAACACACTAAAAGACATTGAGCATACAATAGAAAACAATGAAAAAAGAAAACTGCTACAAGCAATTCCCGGTGCACCTTCATTCCGATGCCAATCAGAGGTACACAAAAAAGATCTACATGTCAGAGCTATTGTGAACTGTAGAAACTCTCCCACTTACTCACTTGCAAGATACATGTTGAAACTTTTAACTGAAAACTACAAATTAGAAGAGGCCAGAATTGTAAGAAACACCACACAATTGATTCATTGCATAAAAGACATACAAATTCCAGACACAGCCACCCTCCTGTCATTGATGTAGAGAATATGCATGCCAGATATGCACAACATCCTATACTGGATTAGATGAATGGAAGACATCTTGTGCCTGATAGATGAACCAAACAATAAAATTGATCAGTTACAAACAGACACAAATTCTGTTCATGATAAGATACGTTTTAAAATAGAGAAAGAGTGAAATAGACGACAAATTTCTTGGACATCACCATCAAGATTCAAAATAACCAACACGCATTTGACATATACCGAAAACCGACAACAACAGACACAGTTATACATCAGACATCACAACACCCCAGTTCTCAAAAGCAGGCAGCACTTAAATATATGCTCCACAGACTAAACACAGTACCATTTGATACAGACAATTATAAAAAAAAATGAATGACATAATACAAATAGCCACAAACAATGGGTACAAAGGGAACTTAGTAACAAAGTTGAACAAGAAACTCAAGAAACAGAAAAGAACAAAGACCGAGCTGTCATCAATACAAGGACAAAATACACAAACAAATACACAAAATACAAGAATAGGAACAACACAAAGTGTGAAAGAAAGAGAAAGTAAAAGATGGTACACAATAATGTACAACCACAAATACACGCACAGAGCACCCAATATTTCAAAAAAAAAAAAAAAAAAAAATACCCCACCAAACCAACAACTTAATTCTGAAATATTTCCCAAAAAGAATGGGAAAAACTTATATGTATCAGAATTCAGGAATATACCAACTGAAATGCAATGCATGTGATGGAAGATACGTAGGTCAAACCAGGGGGATATTTAACACCAGATACAAAGAACATGTAAGAGCTTGGAAGTATAGGACAAAACATTCAACTTTTTTCAGAACACTTACACCACCAACAACATAAAATTACAGCCAGAGACACAGACATGTAAATCATAAGGGTAAAGAACAACAAAAAACACCTCCTCACCTTAGAAGAAAACTACTATATACAGAAAACCGTAACGGAAAAGAAAGAACTCATAAATGATCGACCAACTTGAAACCATACACTCTTTAAACTGATTGACCACTTAATATAACATTAAATATACACGTATAGCCACAGGTTCCATTTACCACTACCATCTCCTATAATTACCGTCCAGGCCCTTCACCGTCCCCCCTCACAAAAAAAAAAAAAAGCTCACCCCCCCACTCTTCTAAGGTCTCTACCTAACATACAAGACTGCTCCACAAATTTTCACTGATACACTCACACACACACACACACACACACACACACACACACACACACACACTTACACACACAAAGAAGTAGTTTCACAGGTTGGCGTCACTCACAATGTGAACGCAAACAAACGAACAGACATAAACACTGTTACTGTGCGGAATGAGAAACAGTTTACAAAAGTGAAGTGTATATAATGCAGCTCAAGAAATACTGCAGAATGGTAAAAACTGCCAAGTGCAAACGTCAACCGCTGATAGCAAGGAGGGAAGGAGCAGAATATGTAAAGAAATACCGTAAGTAACTTGCACACTAATTTTATAAGAAAACGCTGTTTTTAACCTCAAACAACAAAAAATATATAAACGTGTATATCCAATTTTCAGAATAACCACGGAAGATGCTTTGTAAATAAAAGCGAAACGCGTCTAGTATAATTCTTTATAATTAAATTTCAGTCAGTTCAAGACGAATAACCAAGAGTAACAGATTTTAACAGTGGCCACGCAACAAACGTATTATGATTCAAAACATTGCGCACAAATTGAGGTGACAGAGGGATCAAAATACAACTCTGGAATAGTAACGTATGGTCTTTGGAAATAAACCTTAGTCAATGAAAGCTTTGAAATGTCAAGAAAAATGACAATCAACGCACACGCGCCTTACGTTCAGCAAAGATTATGTACTTTTTACTCAACATTGTAGTAATTTACATTACAGAAGTGTTCCAGATGAGGATCAGCACATTCAGTACAGCCATAACATCTTCGCAGAAATTCTGGCGCACTTTGTCAAGTACAGCAGACACGAGACTCATCAGATGATGCAAGTATCTTGGTAAGAAGAATTTCTTCGTCGAGAATTGGTGCCGCGTACACGTTGATTTTGACATAGCTCTCACAAAGAAATCAAGAGGCGTCAGATCAGGAGAGCGATGTGGCCATGCAACTGAACTTGCTCGGATTCTGGAGCAGCAACTGCTTGATCTCAGTCCGACCAGTTCTTTCATTTAGTACGTCACGTACTTTCACAGAAGAGTGTGCAGGTGCTCGGACTATTTGGATCAACAGAAATAGTATACTATCTTTTCCGAACTTACGGCGTGTGTGCATAGGTTGTCATTGTCGTTCCTGATGTTCCAGAGCTTCCATTGGTTCAGAATTTCTTCCAAGACCACAACTTCCTATTTCAGAGTCGCATTTCAACTTCTCTGTCGGCTTCTTCAATTTGTGAGCAAGTTTTGATTTACCCTGTATATAATTACCGTGCTAAAGACAGATATATGTAAAAATTCCAGTGAAGTACAGTTCACCCACGGAGGATGTCACGCATAATATACTGATTCGACGAATTTCTGGGTATTCTTCGTCGGTCTAGAACCATTATAAAGGGGAATTAACGAAATAGACTGAGAAGAATCTAGGAGGAGCAGCATACGTCGCCACAGGTGTATTTAGTCATCACGAGAGAATATGTAACACCTCAGTGTGAGACCCTATAGGAAAAGTGCTCTGCATCGCGGAGAATCATAATCATATAATCCGGAGAGCTCCCTTTCCATTAAGGGTCATGAAACATAATACTTCCTCTAGCATATGCCCCACGTAATGTCCATGATGAATAAAATTACAGAAATCCGGGCGTATAGAGAGGACTACCGATCATCTTTCTTCCCGCACACATGAGTGAATGGAACAGAAGGGGAAAAATATTTTGGTACAGCATGTACCTCTGTTACACATCTCGTGGATATAGATGTAGATAACTCATCTTTCACCCCTGACTTTAAGATTCCTTCCCTGGCTGCATTTTCAGATGCTTTCAGGACAGAAATATATACCTACAGAGAAATGTATGCATCAACAGGTGGCGATCAAGACGTGTTGATTTGTAACTGTTTCAACCACGAAGTGCTCTCACCTGATGAGTAGACGCTGACAGCTTCTATCTGCCACTAACTGATTCAATTAAATTGTAATTCCTGTTCCGTCATTACTTTATTTACATGCTCGATAAACTTCAATTGCTAAATTCATATTTAAGCAGTTTCCATCTACATCAAGTTACAAATTATGCTTGAATACATTAGTGCTCTTTTATTGTCTACAGTTTACATCGGTAGCAGAAAGTGAAGTCCCTGCTATATCGCCTACTTCAGTGCAAATATTTTAATGCCCTTGAAACTGTACAGCAATAATTAAACTTCATATATTTGAAGTGGAGATTTACACTTTCCGAATTGTATTTCTGATAGAACTATGCGGCAGAAAATTTCTTAATCACAGATTCCAAGAGTAAAATGTTTTTAGTCACATTTTGATAAGACCTTTTTACAGAAGTGCAAAATCGAGTTCTAATATTTTTGTTAGCATGCAAAAAGACATTTGTCGTGATGCAGACTATATTATTTAGGAAATGTAAAATAAAAAAGCGAAGAATACCTCTACATTTTGGTGATCAAAACTTGACGCGTGTAGAGTAGACCTGCTTATGGGAAGCAAACGCGTATGATGAGCGTTCTGTTAACGGATCGTTTCCGTCTCTACTGGTTTTCTTAATATTGAATACTGATGTAGTCTCCTTCTCTCACAACTGCGTCGAAGACATATACAGGGTGATTGCTTGATGATGTTACAAACTTCCGGAGATGATGGACAAAGATGAGTTTTTGCATTTGATGTAGGGGACCCTGGTCCAGAAACGACAGAGTCGAAAGTTACGACCGAGTGAGGTAGCGCAGTGGTTAGAGCACTAGACTCGCATTCGGGAGGGTGACGGTTTAAACACACTTCCGGTCATCCCGATTTAAGTTTTCCGTCATTTCCCTAAATATCTTAAGGTAAATGCTGCGAAAGTTCCTTTGAAAGGACGCTTTAGACTTTCTTCTCGATTTTCCCTAATCCGAGCTTGTGCAACGACTCCAATGTCCTCGTTGTCGACGAGATATTCAACACTAACATCCTCCTTCTCCTCCTCCTCACAAGTTATGAGCGAAAATCGTTGTAATCCTCCTGACCTCTTCTACGGCAAGCTCTTTGCTTTCCGTATTTTGAGAGGACGTTGTATGGACCAGAACAAGTAAAACATAACCAGTAAACATGGGTTGTAAGGCGTATACCCTAAGAGATACGAGCACCTGTTCATCTATGTTACTGTGAAACTTATCTCTTTTAATAAACAAATACTCATGGATCTTAAGGTATACATTTCATTTTGGAGCTCAATGACTGCAGAGTTTTTTCTTGCTTGGTCCATACTACCTCCTCCCAAAATACGGAAAGCGAAGAGCTTGCAGTAGAAGAGGTCTATTGTCATAGGTACCAGAACAATTTTCACTACTCATAATGTACAGTAACTCTTAAATGTTTTTTAACTTTGTGGTTTGTTGCGTTTCGGCTTCTATCCCTCTTCAGTGTGTATATTTAGCTGCATTAAGCTAACTGAAGATGGGCGACTGCCGAAAACGCACCATAACATAAGTAAAACTAAAAAAAGTGGCTGGTTGTAGTATTTCTTCAAGTGACATGTAGTTGTTAAAACACTTTCTTGACATCGTTTCATTGAAAATATTGCTGCGGCGAGAACAAAACTCTTTTGCCTTATCGAACCGTTTCAAAGTTCACGTTTATAGATTTACTAAAGAATATACCTGCTATAGGTTAAAGCACATTTCGTTGGTTAAAATGCAGTACATCTTTTTTACTGAATTAAACATTTTCCCCATGATCATTTAGTAGACAGATTTTAATTAATGCTGAAGTGCCAGATTTATAGCATATTTTCGTTCCTGTAGGTGCATTATCTTACATTAAATCTCGTTTCCTTCCAGAAAAACATTTTTCCGTAGGGTTTCTTGGCTTTACTTTATTACTCAGCCATATGCTCGAGGAAAAACCCGGGCATGATATCCGTTGAACGACCTCCCCGGTATCTACGTTTTATGGGATTTACGGTTTCTGCAAGTAGGTTTTTACATGTGCCTCCTGTAGAGAATTTTATCACATTGTTCTAATAATGACATTCATTTACGTATAATGTTGCTTTTCCCGTAAATAGTTCCGAAAGCGCATTAACGTGTTCAGTACTTTAAATGATCTCGTTTAGAGTAATCAAAGCTCTGCCATAGATGATATTTTGACAGCCCATCCTGTGATCACCAAAGAGGAAATGCGTGCGATACGATACTATAATAAGAAGCGCCCCCATTTCTTACGGCGCTAAGTAACGTCTCCTTTTCCCACTCGATGGATGTTGGGCCAATACCGCTTTTACTAGTACGATACTCAGATCTTTCCTACATGTGATTAAAGAACGAGTCTTATATCTCTTGCTCTTACTTTGGTTCCACTTTATGTTGCCTCTATGACCTGAAGTTTATCTCGAGATAACTGTTTCCAGTGAATCTAATACCGTTACATAGTTCGAACCTGCAATATAATGAATAAACGGCACCTCAGAATAAAAGGATGGCATGAGTACGAAACATGGATTGTTGTGAAAGACTTCGAATCATCGTCTTATTTTAAGTAACAAGATCGATGTGCAAAAGTGTTAAAACCGTAATTTCAAGAACATGAGGCATATTTGGCAGCACCATGTTCTGCATAATGAAGGATTTCAATTTCGTATTACATTTACTAGCAAATATATTATTTCCGTGAAACTGGAAATGACTACCTTACGGCGAGTCAATAAGAAGTTATTTCGCTGGCAATAGCGCTGGACCTAAACATTTATATCATTCCTCTCACTTCGCTCACAGCTACCTTATTCTGATACCAATAATATCCACAGTTTCTTTTCTTATGCAAATTTCCTACGTGGCCGTAAAGCTAAACCTTTCATCGTTTCCTGCCCATTAAATGAAACATCCGACCTGTAAGCTGCTTGGCCTGGCTTTTCGTTACCTCGCCGTTTTATCTTAAAGTAATTTCCGCTCTTCCTGTTTTCCTCCGCTGGATAATTGGCTTTTCCAGACGTTTAACCCTTAAGCAGCCTCTTCTTTGACATCTTGATGGCTCTGATTTAAAAGGTCTTCAGTGAACTGCACAGTCGCCATTTCAATGTTAAATTTTTCGAAAGACATTCAATTTTATTTCACTTCGTCGTGCTAGTTCGATCCGTAATTAATCTACTAACTTCGTAGTTGGGAGCAAATGTTTATAAAATCACATGTAAATATACAGGTTTAAGCTTTTTGTGATTGGACTAAACCACTACTGAGTAACAGCTGTATGCTTTCTTCAACAGTGTCCTGGTTGACTCCTTTCCAACCTTTCTACTATAGATATGACGATAAAACTTTAAACGGTGCCAAGTATGACTGGACATTAACGTGATCATTTTTCCCGTCATCCGCATCTGTTTTGCTAATGACATTGCAATTCTGTAAAATACGGCAAGAGACTTGGAAGACCAGTTGAACGGAACAAGTAATCTCTTGAAAAGACGTTTTAATATTAACATCAATAAAAGTAAAACGAAGGTAATGGAATATAATCGAATGAAATTAGGCGATTCTGAGGGAATTGACTTAATAAACCGCCGTAGGTTCGAATCTTCCCTCGGGCATGGGTGTGTGTGTGTGTGTGTTGTCCTTACCGTAACTTATTTTAAGTTAATTTAAGTAGTGTGTAAGACTATGGACCGATGACCTCAGCGGTTTGGTCCCTTAGGAATTCACACACATTTGAGCATTTGAATTAATAAATGAATGACTAAAAGTCGTAGACGAATTTTGCATTTGAACAGCATATTAAGTGCCGATGGCCGAAGAAGGGAGGGGGAGGTGAATTAAAAAAATACTGACTAGCAATAGTAACAAAAGCATTTCTGAAACAGAGAGATATTTTAATAACTAATATAGGTGATCGAGTAACTGTTCTGCAATGTTTTCTGGTGGTATTTGGAGGAGGTGTAGGCTTGTACAGAAGTGAAACGCGGACGATAAGCAGTACAGACGAGTGGTGCTACAGAAGAGTGATGAAAAGAAGGATGTTACCCATCAGGTAACTGACGAGAAAGTACCGAATCGAATTGTGGAGGAAAGAGCTTTATGGCACAATTTGCGTAAAAGAAGGGATCGTCTGGTAGAATACATCCAGAAGTACCAAGCAATCGTCAATTTGCTAATGGAGGGAAGTGTAAGGAATAAGAATTTTAAGGGTTGGTCAAGGCTTGGCTACGGTAAAATGGTTCGAATGGATGTAAGTTGCAGTGGTTATTCAAAAATGGATAGGCTGACACGGGATGAGCTTGCGCGAAGGACTCAATCAAGCAACTGAAGACTACCACAACAAGAACAATTAACAGACAGGGAATAACATTTTTATTAGGTCTTCTGAATTTATATCAAAACGCTATATTTATTATACATACCGGAGCAATAGCGGTCTGATAGTTTATCGAACTCTGCATATGATGATTCTGCGTCTACATCTGTTCAGAGACACTCTCCTAGTACTATGCAGAAATCAAATATTGTATAATCATATGAAAATTAGTTCTAAAATTCTTCGATTTCTAAATAATATAATGTGAGCCGACTCAAAGATTGTACGACATTTTATAACAAAATAACCAAAACTCTCAATTAGATTCCGGGCAGATGATGTTTTTAGTTTTATACTGTTTTCTATAAATGTCGTTGTCCACAAAACTATCTTTACGTTCTGAATGATCCCTTTATTTTATAAAATCCTAAATTTCTTAGGACTTCCTTGCTCGTCATATACAATTTTTGGTACAAAACTGTCATCTCTTTAAAGTTTTTTTAAGTGCATTGTTAAAAAAGAACGAAAGTAACTTTTGGAGCTGACGCTGGCGACTAACATGTAGGTCTATCAGGAAAGTAGATGTCAGACACAAGCGTCTATACTCTACCGCAGTACTCCAAATGGACCGCTGTCGCCTCCGATACCCACCACTGCTTTATTACATAAACTATTCAAAAAATGCACAATGACAAACTAAACTATAAACAATGATTACAACAGTGGTAATAAAATCACTAATGTGGTGCATTTTGGAACTACTTTTCTTGCAGTATGCTCAGTGTGTCTTTTTCCTTTTTTTTTCATTCTTTTCTCTATACAAGGCAACAACGAACACTGGGCAATTTTATTCTCAGTTTTACGTTTCCCCCTCGCTATAAACTCATTACTGACTGCTGCAGAATTTGTTTGGATTGCAATGTGTTTATTATTCCAAGCCTCCTAAGGGATAAAAACACATTGTGACCTAGACAAATTGCGTGTGTATTATGTGTGTGCGACAAGAACGATCGCCGGCCTCTATAAGTACCTACCGTCCTATATCATCACTAATAAATCTTTTAGTTACTCGCCGAGACACGTCCTAGGTAATACTTGCTCTCACAGGCAGGCATAGTTTCCACTTGATCGGGCTGTGTGCTGAAGTCTACACTGAGATGGAAAAAGGTCGTGGTACACATCCTAACATCATGTCGGATCTCCTTTTTGCCCGGCGCAGTGCAGCAACTCGACGTAGCTTGGACAAAAGAAGTCGTTCCAAGTCTCCTGCAGAAATGTTGAGCCATGCTGCCTTTACAGCCGTCTATAATTGCGAAAGTGTTCCCGCTGCAGGATTTTGTGTACAAACTAACCTCTCGATTACGTCCCGCAAAAGTTCGAGGAGATTTACGTCGGGTGATCTGGGTGGCCAAATCATTCCCTCGAATTTTCCAGAATATACTTCAAATCAATCTCAAACAATTGTGGCCCATTGACATGGCGCATTGTTATCCATAATAATTTCATCTTTGTTTGGGAACGTGAAGTCCATGAATGGCTGCAGATGATCTCCAAGTAGCCGAACATAGCCATTTCCAGTCAATGATCTGTATAGTTGGACCAGAGAACCCGGTCCCTTCCATGTAAACAAAGCTGACACCGTTATGGAGTCACCACCAATTTGCACAGTGCCTTGTTGACAACTTAGCTCCATGGCTTCGTGGGATCTGCGCCACACTCTAACTAACAAACTGAAACTCATCTGGCCAGTCCACGGTTTTCAGTCGTCTAGGATCTAACCGATATGGTGACGAGCCCAGGAGACGCCCTGCGGGCGATGTCGTGCTGTTAAAAAGGCACTCGCGTCGGTCGTCTACTGCTATAGCCTATTAACGACAAATTTCGAAGCATTGTCCTAACATACGTTATTTCGTAGGGCCCACGTTGATTTCTGTGGTTATTTCATGCAGTCTTGCTTGTCTGTTAGCACTGACAACTCCGCACAGACGTTGCCGCCTTCGGTGGTTAGGTGAAGGCCGTCTGCCACTGAGTTGTTCTTGGTGATAAGTAATGTCTGAAACCTGCTATTCTCGTCACACTCTTGACACTGTGGATCTCGGAATATTGAATTCGCTAACGACTTTCAAAATGCAGTGTCCCATGCGCCTAGCTGCAACTATCATTCTGCTCCAAAGCCTGTTAATTCCTGCAGTGCGGTCATAATGACATGAATCATCTGAGTACAAATGACAGCTCCGCCAGCCGGCCGTTGTGGCCGAGCGCTTCTAGGCCCTTCAGTCTGGAACCGCGCGACCGCTACGGTCGCAGGTTCGAATCCTGCCTCGGGCATGGATGTGTGTGATGTCCTTAGGTTAGTTAGGTTTAAGTAGTTCTAAGTTCTAGGGGACTAATGACCTCAGATGTTAAGTCCCATAGTGCTCAGAGCCATTTGAACCATAGCCCACAGCTCCGCCAACACACTGCCCTTTTATACCTTGTGTACGCGATACTACCGCCATTTGTATGTGTGCATACCGCTATCCCAAGACATTTGCATCAGTGTATGATGTCAATAGTGGCAGAGCTATACTCCTCCCCATTAAAGTGTTTTTGACCGAAAAACTAGGTTCGTGTACAGAGTTCTCCATCTTTTTCCTAAGATGTGCTTTCACATTTTTCGTAAACTACTTTACGCAGTTTTCGCCGTGGATCTGACAACGAAACGCTGCAGATTGCTTCCGTCACTGATACCAAACCGAACTCGTTCTACACCTCTAAGAACCGTACTGTGTGGAGGGAGTCAAATCTCACAGTTATTCCGTTACAAAACTACTCCCTAGCTTCTTTCGTCCGAAAATAAATTCTACTAAGAGATATTCATTACAGAAAGTCCTAAATCATCCACTGAAGTTTGATGAACAAACAGAGTAATAGTTTGAATTCATTTGGGAGTAGCGAAGTCAACGGACTAATCTTGTATTCTGAGGGTTGACTCTTTCAATACGTGCTACGTTTTTAAATAAAAGTTAGGTCAGTGGCTTGTGAAACTGAAACACTCCTCTATAGTAGATTCAGTTCTCTTGTTCTCAGTGTTCACAACAACAAAGTACGCAAGGACGAGATATATGAACAGTGACAGGCGCGATCAAGCCTGACGAAGTAGGCGTATGAACAGGAGATCTACGCTGGAGGTGACTCACTGTCAGGCAGAAACTACTCAGTGGTAAAGAAGCTTTGTTTAGAAGCCAAGCACCTCACAGGTAGTGCGCTACAACAGCGCGCCCGACTGGCGGATTTTCACGCCAGGTGCACGCAGCACACGGAAGCGCTTAAAACATTTGCGGCACGTGATGGATCTTTTGTGAACGCTGTTTATGCCTGTGAGGCATTTGTACACATCACCTCCGATCGCCGTAATTACGCGCGACGCAGAAAAATAGCTTCCTGTCCATAGGCACCGCTCGGTGGTGCACAGCACCAAGAAATGGATGCGACCATCTATAATTGTAATGAGCGCGCCCTTTGCTGCAGTGGCCAGCGGCGAGCCTAATAGTGCCATCCCATTTGGCGGCCTCTCGGAATTACTTCCGCACGCTCGACAATGACCGATGTATATTACTGCAGCACCCTTACAAATATTTGCTCCGTGAATTAGTCGCACTATTAATCAGTAGCCTCTCAGAAACCGGTTTTAGTGCCCGAAACGTTTTAATTGGCGAGCCCTCTTATCTGTCTGTACCCAGTTTCTTCTCTGAAATCTGTTTGTTGAACTACGGGAACGTGGCAAATTTTAGACGGAAGTGATTACCAAATTATAACACGCAGAAAATTATATACGTAAACAAAATACTAGATCTGTCGAGATTCACTGATGACAAAGTAGCGCCCGGAGAAGGAATTACAGCCATAACCTCAACGTTTTACATTTCAGCCATGTATATTGAACAATGTCAGCCTGCCCATTCGCTGCTAAGTGGTACAAATATGTCAGGAAGTGATGTCTAAACAACTATCCAGGAGATCAGCTAGCCAGTCGAGTGTTATGATCAGTGTGGTTTTACGTACACAAAATTGACCGATGTCAAAATGCTTATTTCCACTGAAAGCGTCTACAGTGCATCATATTACAAATATAACTGCTAAAATGAGTAGCAGAGGACTGGAAAGTGCCATAGTTAGGAAGCAAACGCAGAGAGATCATTAGCGTTGTCATATCACTTTTTATTACCATAACATTAATGTTCACTTCAGCGGTACACATCGCAAGAAATACGTCCTTGGCTTACGTGCTGTAGAAGTCACATCTCGGTAGAAAGTGTCTTAATGTGACCCGATACTGATCCCGCTTATCAAAGTATAACCGCTTTTACCAGTCGGCTCCCATAATAACTCTCAGGAACAGTTAAGTTCTTTAAAGTGCTAAGAATAGAATATTAAGTAAGTTATTATTTGACCCTGTATTGGTGATAAGTGGCAATTTTTCACACATTTAAGAGGGAAGCACTTGTTGCAAGTGCGGGAGTACTGAATTTGGATAAACACGTACTGTGAGTATAGAACAGCAGCAGTATTCACCGGACATTAAGAAAGGATTTTCTGAAGTAAAACACCTTTTTATACTGCTACCGACCGGGAGGCTGCCTTTTGTTGTAACGACCTACATCCTCCCACACTATAGCCGAGTGCAGCCTATGAAATCTGCTCAAGACGGTGCATGTGCATCCTGCTGTGGATCTTCTCTACAGTTCAGAAAAATGGCTTTGAGCACTATGGGACTTAACTTCTGAGGTCATCAGTCCCCTAGAACATACAACTACTTAAGCCTAACTAACCTAAGGACATCACACACGCCCATGCCCGAGGCAGGATTCGAACCTGCTATCGTAGCGGTCTCGTGGTTCCAGACTGTAGCGCCTAGAAACGGTCTTCTCTACAATTAGAATACTACTTTGACTCTGATCGCCTACCTCTTCTGACGCTTTCATATCCCTCCAAGTTTCCCACTACCAGTATCCATACACATTACAAATAGAATATACACAGTCCTGTATGAACGGAGCACGATGTGAAGATGACGGACAGGATAACGGAGTTAAACGTAGGAATGACTCCACGGGCAGGTAGTACAAGTTTCATTGTGCGCATCGAGGGAACTTTGCTGATATTCTCCATACAGAAATGATACAAGCAATGAGAAAACCAGTTATTTATTTGGTAGACCGGGAAACGAAATGCTGTCGTCCATCAATGCCGAAATTCTTCGAAAACAATTTGAACGGGAAGTTTCAGAGTTAATCAAAATGAAGCTAGGTCTTGGAAGTTCGACAAGAATAGAGAAGGGAGGTTGCAAAAGCTCCTTCGGAAACTTCATCTACCAGATGCAAACGACAGTTGTTGGAAAAGCCAAAAATGAGAGAAATGACATCATTTTATCATTTACCATTTTGTCCCAGCTTCCAGACTTTCGCAATTGCTAGTCTAAGCGGTACCCATTCCATCTGTATCATGTCTATACTTAGCATGTCAACTAACAGTATGTTGTGTACTTGGTGTGACACTGGCACTTCCCCCTTTCCTGATGCAGTCGCCAATGGTATGCTGGAGGAACCGCTTTTGCTAAGCACCGTATTATCTCAAGTCACTTTCGTTTTACGTTGATGGTCTCTTCATGAAATGTGTGTAAAATGGAGCAATATGTAGGTTTACTATGCAAGCAATATACGCTCTTGGAACTCATGCATATTACAAAAATGAATGTTCAGGAAAGCCGCGTGAAAACGAAACTGCAGGGTGAAATTCGTTAGGGAAACGGGTGAAATATATGTACAAATGTGTATGATATGTTAAATATATGTCAACTGTATGTAAACAAGTGTATCAGTTTCAACCAAATATGGTACACATATTACTAACTATCTGGAAGGAACGCTGTGGGGGAGAACGAACACCTATTGGGGTGGGACTGTTGGACAGAGAAGGGTGTGGAAGGAGGAGTTGAAAGATATAGGAGGAGGAGATGGACAGAGAAGGAGAAGAGGAGGAGATGGACGGTCAAAGGGGGAGGAGGAGATGGGAAGAAAAATGGGGCAGGAGGCGATGGGCGGAGACAGGGGGAGGGGGATATGGAGAGACGGGAGGAGGAGAGGAACGGAGTGATGGGGATGAGATGGGTCGATAGAGAGGTGAAAATCAGATGGACAGAGGGAGGGGAGACGAGGAGGTTGACAGGGAAAGGGGGAAGGACGAGATGACCACTGAAAGGGGGAGGAAGAAATGGCCAAAGAGGGGGAGGATGAGATGGACAGAGAGAGGAGGAAGGAGAAAATGGACTAATAGAAGACTGGAATAAGTACGTACCTGGGCAACGCCGTGTAATCAGATACTTTTAATAATAAACCACACCGTGTTGCAGAATTCACCTGTTGTAGCATTTCCCACTGGAACTGGCGCAGTATCTTCATGACGCTTTCGCACTTGTATAGGAAGTCGTGAGGAAATGCGGTACTCTTATTTGGATGTTCTTAAGTTTATTTTATCAATCTACCTGGTAAAGTTCACCTATGGCTCTCATTATGGCATCCATCTTTCCGATAATTAGGTTGATAAGGTCTTCCCACTTTAAAACGCTCCACGTACATACCCCCAGACATTCAATGGAAGTTGCCGGTTCCAGTGGTTGCTTAGCTATTGTGCAGTAAAAATATAATGTTTCTCTTCTCCTCTTTGTGTTCAATACGTTATAATTGCTTATGTTTAGAATCAACTGTCAATCCTTCAGTCAAGCGTCGATCCTCTGCAGATCTCCCTACAGTTCACTACAACATCCTAGCGTTGGGATTTCTGCTTATACAGGAGGGGAAAAACTGAACAGGCCTGGGATCCTTAAATTCAGCTAACAATAAATAGCCCAGCTTACATCTTTCGCAACCGGGGCGGATGATGTAACATGGGTTGCCTATCTTTAGGTGCATGAAAGATTTTTCTGGGCCATTTTTATTTTGCCTGCCCTGTAAAACAGGATCATCAACGAAAAACTTCAATGAGCTACCAATTTTCTTCATTAGTTTATTTAAATTTCCTGTGAACTGCCGAGGTCGTTGTAACACTCTTTTTCCTATGGATGCAAAAGAAAAAAAAAAAACTACTTTTGCATTTTATAATTTCTCACTATTATGTGCGACATGCTGTGTTCTATTTGCTAGGAACTCTTCAATCGAATCAAAAATCTGGCCTGATGTTTCGTGTTCTCGTACTTTCGTTGATAGGCAGCAGTGCGGAACTGTATGAAACGCCGCCTTCCATAAGTCCAGGAACGCGCTATTTTCCTTCTAGGAAACCGAATTTTGTAACATAAAACCTACGATTTGATTTTTTCAAATTTACGAATTATGAAGGACCACATTTTTATTACTGGTTAATTGGAGATTATGGTTTTCGCCATTAACGCTTCCAGGACTTAATTCCCCGGTGAACTGACAGGGAAGCCGATGGAAGATCGGCTAAAAGCCCCAAGTGGTCAGAATTACCAGAGATCAAACCGGGAACTCTCAGCTCTGCCGGACATTCCGCAACTACGTGACTACAAGTCACATTGTTACAAGGTTACTGGAGCTCGTCTCTGATAGCGTAAAAAGTATGGGGTGAGGACCCCAGTACAGCGTATCAGAAGCGCTCGTATGCATTTCCTCGTGCTTATCAACAGCTGGCTCGCAGCAGCAGCCATTCGATCGGCCGGTTGGCTGCTCTTCCTGATGAGAGTGCTAGACGTCAGCGCCGGTAGCGATAATTGGCCTTTCACGACCGCGTGCTCGCTCTGCAGTAAGTGGAGTGAGCGGAACATGATTTCCAATTTCCTGGCTCCGCTTGTTGAGGACCTGGTCCGTAGCAGGCCGTATCTGCTTTCGATCCTGAAAGTATATTCATCGACTCCTAGACTGAATATTTATCTGCACATCTTACACAAACAATCCACTTATTTCAGGGTGAGTAGAGAAATATGTAAGTCTAACTTTAGGACCTGTAATTTCAGCCGAGCGGGGTAGCGCAATGATTAGCACACTGGACTCGCATTCGGGAGGACGACGATTCAAACCCGCGTCCGGCCACCCTGATTTAGGTTTTCAATGATTTTCCTATTTGGCTCAAGGCAAATACCGGGATGGATCCTTCAAAAGGCACGGTCGCTTTCCTCCTCCTCCTCCATCGTTCCATACTCTAAGTTCGTGCTCCATCCCTAATGATCTCGTGTCGACGGGATATTAAACACCATCTCCTCCTCCTCTTCCTCTCTAATTTCAGTTCGTTGTGGACAACTAAGAGACTGCAGCAGCTGTATGGACCAAATAACTTCATGCTCTAAATGAGGAAATTCCTGTTATCCTGACTGTGTAGAACAAGTGGAGAAGCACGTGTCTTTCCGTGTAAAACATTACTCCTTCATATCAGATTCACTTATGTTAACCAAATATACTCATGATTGTATTTCAGTAACTACTGCAGCAAAAGATGTAGGCTCACAGACTCTCGGAAAGAGGTGTAGAGTAATGTCACTGTATTCTACTTTTTCCTACACCAGTAGAAACTGAGAAAGGAATGAGACACAATTGTAGCTAATTCCCCAAATTATTCATTCTGTAAATAGAGCAAGTATTAAAAGAAACCAAGGAGTAATGTGAAAATATAATTAAAATTAAGGGAGAAGAAATAAAATCTTGAAGGGTTGACGTTGCTATAGCAATTAGGCCAGAGATAGCAAATGAGTTGGAGAAGAGCGAACGGAATAGATAGTGTACTGAAAATAGGTTGTAAGATGAGCGTCAACAGAATTAAAACAACAATGATGGAATGCAGCTGAAATCATGAAATTCTGAGTGAAGTAGATAAGGAAATGACGCTGTGAAAGTAGTAGACGGGTTTTGATATATGGGCATCAAAATAACTGACGATGACAGAAGTAAACAGGACATAAAATGCAGAGTTCGAGCAGCAAGAAAAGCTGGTCACCATCTGTGAAACGCTGAGAGTAACAAAATGAACGTCCGAAAAAGGTTACTCCAACATCCGAAGAAAATCGCAATCAAAAGTGGTTGATAACCTGATCACTTCTGCGTTTTCGTTGATTACAGACCTCGTGGTTACAGAATATTAAACATCAAACTACGAACGCACAGCGAGATAAAATATGACAGCGATCAGGTTTGGCCGCTGCAACTATTTTATTATTCGTTCCATGGGGAGAGACGTGTCAGAGCCAGTGTGTCCGTCACCTGTCTCCGAGCAGCCTCCATTTGCATGGGGTAATGCGATAACGCTATGGAGCATCATATCAGCCGTCATATCCTACTAACTACGTTTCTGCCAGCCTGCGTGAATCAGCGATCGGCTCATTGTGTTATGCATCTCATCCTAGCACAAAACTTCTTCCCCTTACCGCTTTGTGCCGAGCTCGCGATGCCAGTTAGCGTGTTAGTTAAAATCACCACGAAAGTATTACATAGTCTCCGTATAGCGTAATGTTCACTGTTTTATGTTATTTATCTATACTTCTTTTTCTAATTTTTCTTAAAATTCCAGATTTTCTAAATTAAGACATGAGAGCACATTGTTAAATCAGCGAAAAGAACGAGAAGAAATCGATTCTAATTTTCAGTTTTATGTGCACCTACATTTTCATCTACATCATACTCTCCAAGCTACCTAACGGTGTATGGCGGAGGGTACTTCTGATACCACTAACTGGTCCCCCATGTCTTGCTCCACTCCCGAGTGGTGCATAGCACGAATGATTATCGGTGAGCCTTTCTAGTATCTCTAATTTCTCGACTTTTCTCTCGAGTTAGTTTCTTGAGATGAATGTGTGAGGAAGCAATATGCTGTCCGATTCTTCCCGGAAAGTGCTCATTCGAGATTTCAGTACTAAGCCTTTCCGTGATGTACATCCTCAGTCTTGTAACGCCTGTCACCGGGGTTTATTGATCATCTCTGTAACGGTCTGGCGCCGACTGAACGAACACTTCATGAAAAGCGCCGCTCTTCTTTGGATCTTCTCTATCTATCTATCTATCTATCTATCTCTCCCTTTCCTTCTCTTCCTCTATCCTTCCCCCCTCCCCCCCATCAGTCCTACCTGCTAAGGATCGTAGAGTGATGAAGAATACTGAAGTACAGGTCGAACAAGCGTCTTGCAAGCGTTGGTGGATAAGTTACATTTCCTTAAGATTCTTCCAAGGAATCTCAGTCTCAGATCCGCTTCTCCCGCTATTTGCTCTGAGTAGTCATTCCACTTAAGGTCGCTCTGAATTATTGCTTTTAGATATTTTACGGTAGATACTGTTTCCAGCAGTTTGTCATCAACAGTGCAGTTGTGCAGCAGTGGATTTCTTTTCCTATGCATGCGCAATATGTTACATTCGTTTAGGGTCAGGGTCAGCTGCCAGAGCCTGCACCAGTCGTCAGTCCTCTGCAAACCGATGCTGTCTTCTGGCTCTGCTACTTTATTATCGACAATCGCATCATCTGCGAACGGCCTTAAGGAGCTTCCAATGCTTTCTACTAGATCATTTATATAGAATGTAAACAGTAAAGTTCTCATAGCGCATATATATGTATATGCGCTATAGAACAACACAAACTAAGGAGATTTTAGCCGTTGTTCTCAGTAGATATGTAACGAAAATTTTTGGGTGATATAGTTTGCAATTTTAGAGCTATTTCTCCACAGTATATGAAAGTAAAGAATAATTCCGGAGTTATGAGACCGTTACTGTTTACATTGTGTATAAATGATCTAGTAGAAAGCACTGGTAGCTCCTTAAGGCCATTTGCAGATATATTTCTAAGGAGTGCCCATTCACAAACACGAATAAAGCTGCCGAAGAAGCTAGAAATAGGGTGATAAGACAGAACAGAAGAAAAGAGTCACAGTAAGCGGGAGGCCTACAAAAAATAATTCATATAAAATTAAATAAGCACCAAACCACAAAACCAAATTTTGACGGTCAATTTCCAACTGGTTCTCCGATATTTATCTGAAACATGTGACACCTGACCATTGTTCGTATTGCGTGTTGTGTTGACTCCCGCCTGAAACTAGAAAGTCAGTCTGCAAATCAAAGGAGGTGCAAGTGAAGAGCCGTTGTGCCCGAAGCAACTTTCGGTTTGATAAACACTGCTTTTATATGCTAAAAAATACGGATACTTCGACAAACATTTGGTTGTGTTAGCCTGAAACTTAAATCTTTTAGTTTTAGCATCGGGGAAGCTTGCGATAAGACTTTCCCAACCTCTCTACGTTTTTCTTCTTGGAGTTTTCTTTTTATTATTCTAGCGGTGTAAGTTTCATGTCTAACAATGCGAGAGGCATGTGTGATTTAGAACTCCATTGACACAAGGCAAAAGGAGATAGTGGGTGCTGTGAACTAGCTACAGGTGCGCTCGACAGCTGAGATCTCCCTGTGAGGGGGTCGTCGGCTGGAGGTACCTTGTGCAACAACAGTTTGACACATTTCTCCACGTGCGTCGGCCGCCCCCCTCCGGCTGGGCCTTTTTCGGCTGGTGGCGTGTTTATGAAAGTGGCGCGTCGGCACGTACAGCAGCTTTTTGTGGCTGACACGCCACGGCGGCTCCTCAGACGCTTCTGTGCCCCTCCGCGCCGTTTAGCCGTGAAAACGGCGCAAAATTGTTTACCTTTTACAAAGGGCGGTTTGTCTGAACACCACTGTAGCACGCAAGTGTGTTAGTAAAAGCGTGCAGATTGTTTCCAACAGCGTCTAATGTCAACTCTCTGTGGTTTCTGTTGGAGGGATAACACGAGGGAGAGTGTGTTGCCGGTGGTAGTTAAAGCAACTTTTCTGTCCGTTGAAGGCAGAAATCGAGGTACGTCTTGCACTGTAATACAGGAACAAGCCATCCGACATTAAAATTTTACCTCGGTTTATATATTCCCACGATATACTGGGCACCCAGGGAGCTCTTACATTCACGGTTCAACAGTCTCCACGTGCCTAGAGAGACAATTAGTTCCATGAGCAGAATGATACTAGAAAATGGAACTTCCACGGAGGATATTATGTACAAAAGAAAAATAAATTAATCACTAAACTGTAATGATATACGCAGATTGCAAGTGATCTAATCTATTTACTAGAAAAATTAAGAATGAGGAAGGAGAGCTCCACGCAACGCTAGTTAAACTTAACTTCTCAGTACCAGAAGGAGTAACAGTTGCGCTACATAACTGTAATGTAGCCGTGGGTTCAGCCGTTTACAAGAATTTTGGATCTGCGTTTTCGCGGATATACACTCCTGGAAATGGAAAAAAGAACACATTGACACCGGTGTGTCAGACCCACCATACTTGCTCCGGACACTGCGAGAGGGCTGTACAAGCAATGATCACACGCACGGCACAGCGGACACACCAGGAACCGCGGTGTTGGCCGTCGAATGGCGCTAGCTGCGCAGCATTTGTGCACCGCCGCCGTCAGTGTCAGCCAGTTTGCCGTGGCATACGGAGCTCCATCGCAGTCTTTAACACTGGTAGCATGCCGCGACAGCGTGGACGTGAACCGTATGTGCAGTTGACGGACTTTGAGCGAGGGCGTATAGTGGGCATGCGGCAGGCCGGGTGGACGTACCGCCGAATTGCTCAACACGTGGGGCGTGAGGTCTCCACAGTACATCGATGTTGTCGCCAGTGGTCGGCGGAAGGTGCACGTGCCCGTCGACCTGGGACCGGACCGCAGCGACGCACGGATGCACGCCAAGACCGTAGGATCCTACGCAGTGCCGTAGGGGACCGCACCGCCACTTCCCAGCAAATTAGGGACACTGATGCTCCTGGGGTATCGTCGAAGACCATTCGCAACCGTCTCCATGAAGCTGGGCTACGGTCCCGCACACCGTTAGGCCGCCTTCCGCTCACGCCCCAACATCGTGCAGCCCGCCTCCAGTGGTGTCGCGACAGGCGCGAATGGAGGGACGAATGGAGACGTGTCGTCTTCAGCGATGAGAGTCGCTTCTGCCTTGGTGCCAATGATGGTCGTATGCGTGTTTGGCGCCGTGCAGGTGAGCGCCACAATCAGGACTGCATACGACCGAGGCACACAGGGCCAACACCCGGCATCATGGTGTGGGGAGCGATCTCCTACACTGGCCGTACACCACTGGTGATCGTCGAGGGGACACTGAATAGTGCACGGTACATCCAAACCGTCATCGAACCCATCGTTCTACCATTCCTAGACCGGCAAGGGAACTTGCTGTTCCAACAGGACAATGCACGTCCGCATGTATCCCGTGCCACCCAACGTGCTCTAGAAGGTGTAAGTCAACTACCCTGGCCAGCAAGATCTCCGGATCTGTCCCCCATTGAGCATGTTTGGGACTGGATGAAGCGTCGTCTCACGCGGTCTGCACGTCCAGCACGAACGCTGGTCCAACTGAGGCGCCAGGTGGAAATGGCATGGCAAGCCGTTCCACAGGACTACATCCAGCATCTCTACGATCGTCTCCATGGGAGAATAGCAGCCTGCATTGCTGCGAAAGGTGGATATACACTGTACTAGTGCCGACATTGTGCATGCTCTGTTGCCTGTGTCTATGTGCCTGTGGTTCTGTCAGTGTGATCATGTGATGTATCTGACCCCAGGAATGTGTCAATAAAGTTTCCCCTTCCTGGGACAATGAATTCACGGTGTTCTTATTTCAATTTCCAGGAGTGTATGTCTAAGTAGGTCGGAGGCGCTCGATCGGAAGCAATTGGTATGTGACTCAATGTTAGAAGAAAACTTTCCTGTGTTTATCTGGCAAAGAGAGGTCATATGGTAGCGTAACGTTCACGATCGACAAATAGTGAGCCAGTATCGAGATCGATTTTTAAGTCTTTGCAATTTCTCATCTTCTCATCTTCAAGGCATATACTTAAATTATTTCAACTCGTGATGGCTGGGTGTTGTGTGCTGTCCTTAGGTTAGTTAGGTTTAAGTAGTTCTAAGTTCTAGGGGACTGATGACCATAGATGTTAAGTCCCATAGTGCTCAGAGCCATTTGAACCATTTGAACCATCAACTAAACTTATAATGTAGTGATTTAACTATTTTTTACGGTTTTAAAAAGCGTGAATTATACAGCTCAAGAGATAAATGTGGAATTACAGCGCGGAAAAAAGCAAAATCTTCCAGAACACGGGAAAGGAATCCTTGCGTCTCGGAGGTTCAGTGCGCTCTCACGAGGACTGTAATTTAGTCAGGTTCAGGTAGCTCATCTGGCTGTGATGTGCACATCGCTGTACCAGATCTTCTTGATCCAAACTTGCACATACTACAATGGTATCTGCCTTGGGGAAATGCTTGGGAGAAAATCACGTGACAGCTTGTCCAAGTCTTTGTTCTTTACTGCAGTCGAGAATATATTTTAATATTTCTGTTTTCTACGGATTGTTCTGGAGCAGTGTCGACGAATATGATGACACTGTATTTCTCATCAAGAATAGTTAACTGTCCAACCAAACTAACCCCAATTCTAAGCAAGCTTAGTATGAAGCTGTAGGTGCCAAAATTCGCTCGATATCCCCCCGTTGAGTGTTCTGTCTGTTTGTAGAGCCCCCGTGGAACAGTTCGTGCAGTTGAAGGTACAGAGTTCATTAGTTATTTATGGCGGACTTCAGCGTTAACCACGCCGGCTGGGATTACCTACGAGAAGATAGGTGATGAAAAATAATATCATATGTATAAAGAAAGAAAATCAAATACCATTAAACGATATATCATCAACCTGAGTAAATAAGCCAACAGAACATAGCAGAGCAGTAGAAATATGTTTTGCCAGTTACAGTGGCGTTTAGTGCCTTATTTTGGAGCCTGTGTGATAATATTTGGGTTGGCCCATTTACCTATTCTCATAACAAAAAGACAACGACAAACTGTATCCAATAAATTACTAACAGAATATCTGAAGGGCTTACTGAACATAGTATGTTTATAAACTGCCGGACAAGATTATAATGCTACGGTTAGCAAGGAATCCGGTACCAGAATACGTCAGTTTCTTTACATTTATCGATCTGGCAATGTAGTTGTCTATCTACTCGTACACACCATACATGAAGCATGAAATGAAATCCCAATTGTAGTGGAACGGTGTCTGCAATACCATTGTCTTTGAAATGTGAAATAATCCAAGACAGTATAAACGAGAAGCTACTCAGAAGCTCATTTCACCGTAGGAAATACTGCAGTCACCCATGAGTTTTTAAATGATTTCATTGTGCCATTACTAGTTTCGGGCCTGAGCGCATAGTCAGATGGTAGCGTTGACTTCTTTACACGTTTTACATTTGGGCCTCAAAATATAACAAAGATTTTATAATTACGTAGTTTTATACTTATATAGGCAAGACAGTGGAAGCCACGCGATGCAAACAGATAGACACGTAGCTGAGATAGAGCGGAACCGGAGACATTACAGGAGTATTTATTAATACTTAGAGTACATATAATCCTTTCCTTCAGCTTCTCGTCAATAAAATTCATAGTATGAGCGTTTGTGTTAGCAGACTTTATCAGCCTCCTGAGAGAAAGGAAACAGAGTATTAAAGTGAACGGCAAAACATGTCATCCTAGGTCAACGTGTGAGGGCATATCACATGTGTCAATCCTGTTTCCGTCTGTAAATACAGCACAATATTTACAGCAGAAATGTGCAAAATGTTCCCAGAGAAAGTTCTCCAATGTGCTGATGCCTTATCTATATACACACTCGGCAACTACAGACATATCTGAGGAATACTGTGGGCTTGATTGTTTCATAAGGCATCTAAATGTGTGCTTAAACCACAATGTATTAGAAGCCTTGGCAGCTAAATCCGTAGTGGAAAAGTATCTGGGTCCCTATATTTCATACTACAAACATCTACATAAAGCTTGTAGTAAAAAGATATAACCGCTATTAATGTGCTTCGTGCACGCAGCTGGTGGCTGATTTCAGAACGAGGGAGCGTTCGTGTGTTAGCTAGTAACTTGTGTATTTAAATCTGTCTTGTCCTGTATTATAAAACCTCAATAACTGCTAAATGATTTACCACGTTATTTGAAGCAGAAGCACTGAAGCCATCAATTCCGAATAAATCTGGTCTATTTACTGCGTGATAGCCTTGTGGATGAAGTCTGGCCACTTTTTGTACTTGACTGGCCGCTCGATATTGGTTCTAAAACACCATTTCAGCAGTTGTGAGAGAAACTGGGATGCTTTCGCTGATATACGAGGGTAATTCAATAATTAAAGAGACAAATTGGTCTGGAGAAAAACTTGTTAGTTGGGCAAGTTTGGTACCATTATGGGTTTTAAGTTGACATCAGTAGGATGAACCCTGATCAGCTGATGTATCAACATTGTTTTGTTTACAACCTCAAAAATACATTTCAAGATGGCGAGTCCGTTTCAAAGGTGCACATTAGTTGAACAACGTTCTGTTATACGTTTTTTACTTGCTGAAGGTGAAGAACCAGTGAATATATACTGTAGAATGTCTAAAGTTTACGGTGAAGGTTGTATGAATCGTGCAAATTTTTACAAGTGGGTAGAGCAGTTGAAAAATGGTCACGACTCAGTGACTGACGAACACCGTTCTGGCCGACCAATTGCCATTTCAACTCCCTCAACTGAAAGTCGAATTGATGACATTTTCGTGGCGACCGCCGAGTGACTGTGGAAGCGATAGTTGATAAGGTTCAAGTTAGTACTGTTACAGTTCATAACATTATCTGTAAGAAGCTGAAGTACCGCAAAACATGTGCAAGATGGGTCCCAAAAGAGTTGACGCTGCTACAGAAAGAAACAAGTTTGGGAGTGTGCACAGAGCTAAAGGGACGTTATGAAAGAGAAGGTGAGCACTTCCACAACAAAATTTAACTTGTAATGAAACTTTGGTTTGCTGTTATGAGACAGAATCAAAAAGACAAAGCTTGGAGTATAAGCACACCAACTCACCTGTCAAGAAAACATTCAAAACCCACTCATCAGCAGAAAAAGTCATGTGGACGGTGTTTTTGGATTCCGAAGGTCCAGTTTTTTGTGATTATCTCGAAGAGCAGCATACAATGAACAGCCAATTCTACTCGGATTTGCTTTTAATCAAGGTGAAGCCTGCCATGAGGGAGAGACGTCGTGGATCTCAGAGGAGAGGTGTGATTCTCCAGCAAGACAACGCATGTCCTCATATTGCTCAACTAACCCCTTTGCAGTCCTCATTTCAGAAAAAGTCATGCGGACGGTGTTTTTGGATGCCGAAGGTCCAGTTTTTTGTGATTATCTCGAAGAGCAGCAAACAATGAACAGCCAATTCTACTCGGATTTGCTTTTAATCAAGGTGAAGCCTGCCATGAGAGAGAGACGTCGTGGATCTCAGAGGAGAGGAGTGATTCTCCAGCAAGACAACGCACGTCCTCATGTTGCTCAACTAACCCCCTTGCAGTCCTCATTTAGCACCTAGTGATTTCCATTTGTTTGATGCACTGAACGAGGCATTACGTGGGAAGAGGTTCCTGGACAATGAGGACTTGAGAATGTTTGTGGGAAATTGGTTGAAACATTAACATAAAGAGTTCTTTGCAGCCGGAATAAAAAAAAAATTGTAGCCTGTTGGAACAAGTTCATAAATGTTCAAGGGGATTACGTTGAAAAGAAGAAAAAGTATTCTTTTGTAAAAATAATTGCTTTTTTTCTCGCCAGATCAGTTTTTTTCTTTAATTGTTGAATGACCCTCGTACGTTCATCCACATACGCCCAGTTCACGTTATTGTTTGAGTAGCAAGATCCACGTAATGGAGTAAGTAAACGCACCTGCCACACATTATCACTGATTTCTGTACACTTTTTGCATCAGTGAATGGGCAGGAATCAAGGATGGCGATTTAATTCGGCCGTATATCCCTCCTCTCTGGCTATCACGTGATAAGTATCTGTTTCCTGCGTGAATTGCTGATGGAATTCGTGGGAAATATGTTGTCGTACATTACTGAAGACATACATTTTCCATACGATGAGGCACTACCATATTTTGCAGTTCCGTTAGAGTATAGCGTGTACCGATAATAGGGAAAAGACGGATCGATAGACCACCTGCTTGGCCGATACGATTCCTGGGTTTGACCCCTACATCCTTTTTCTTGAGGTGTTACATACCGACCTTTCTTTACGAGACACACGTAAATGCCGGCATCGGTCGCTGAACGGTTCTAGGCGCTTCAGTCCGGAACCGCGCGAATGCTACGGTCGCAGGTTCGAATCCTGCCTCGGGCATGGATGTGTGTGATGTCATTAGGTTTGTTAGGTTTAAGTAGTTCTAAGTTCTAGGGGACTGATGACCTCAGCTGTTAAGTCCCATAGTGCTCAGAGCCATTTGAACCGTTTTGAACGCACGTAAATATATATGGCCCATGCAATAAACGTGGAAAATCTTGCGTAAAAGAAGGGGGAGGATCTGGTTACACTGTTTATGGATGCCCCAAACCTTATTGGTTGTACACCAACTCGCGGCGCAGACACAGTTTATGCAATAAACATAGTTCTCGTCATTTTGGGCTGGTTCTATAGTTAGCTACGTACATAATTTCAGTGTTACTGTTTCTTGTTCATTTTTCTTCTTTTTCCTTGTGCCTTTGTCCCCCATCGGCGCAAGGTCGGCATAGTTATTAACGGATTTGGCACAGTTAGCCTAGGGGGTGGCCGGATGCCCTTCAAGTCACCACCACGTTATCCCTTCCTGGAACACCTTTGGGGTGAGTTAGAACGTCCAACATCACTACTTTCTCTGGGTTCGGCTTTTGAGGTATAATGAGCCGCCAATCCTCCACAGACTTTTAGGCACATCATTGAAGGGTCACCAGCAGAGCGGGAGCCGTCATAATGGCTAAGTGTGAACACACCCCCATATAATTGTTGACTAATAGGTGACGGGTTACTTTTGATCCGGGAGTGTATTCATTCCTTTGCAGAACAGCATTTATGATGTCATTTCTACAATCTTTTGAGATGAAAGCGAGAGATGTATATCTTCCTGTTCTTTCAAAATATTTCAATAGCTTTTTATCCTACACATTGTTATTGATTAGCAAGACACGAGACTTGAGCCTCAAAGGTTTCCGATGTTTACCTGGTGTATTAACATAATTGCATTCTAATGGCTGAAATTGCAAAGCTAGAAGAAAAACCAGAAAAGTTACACACTGTCCAGCTGAAATGGCAGGACAATTCGTGTAGTGGGTCGGCATTTAGTCAGGAAGTCTAGATCAGCTTAGCAAGAAGACGTAAGACATTTGTACATGATGGACGACAACCATTAATACCCGTTGCCTGTGATAAGTATGCTGTGCTAAACGCCCCCTCCCCCGCCCCCCCCCCCCCCTCAATGCCACACCACCACCGCTTGCACCATTTCTCAGTAGCTTCCGTGATAAAATCTACCTACATCTTCGCTTTCGTAAATTGGCAGCATTATGGTTCCTCCTATTGTTGACGCCTTTCTCGAAAGATAACATCGGAATGAAGCCGTGTGAGAGCTGTTAGACGGCTATTATGGGGATGAAAACTTCTTTGTTGCCAGCGAGGAAAACATTACAAATTAGTTTATCCTACACTAGAAAGTAAGCGAAATGGAAATGTGATGGAAACTCTTCCTTACTTCCTCACCAAGAAGGCAAGAGAAAAAAAGCTTTACACTTATAGCTATAAATGATGTTTTTCAGTCAACAGTCTTTCGACTAATATGGTGCTATTCTCCATTTGTTTTTGCTTCGAGCGTATATTTTCATTTCTATTTATTTATTGCCTCCGACGTTGTGTCGGAACATTTTTACGTATTCTGATTGTTACGTGTCACTATAATTTTTCGCTCTGCTACTCCTTACGGCGGAAAATAAACTGTACTTGGATGTCTATGCAGACGTCCCAGTAACATATCTTATTACCGAAACAATTCTTTTCCCTAAAAGCACCCCTACCCCTATTACCTCTGTTATATCTTCGCTTAGTTCAGTATTCTTATCGGTTCAAATTGAGTCGTGAATATGCATTACTCCAAGGTCGCGTCTCAGTGAGGTGCTCTAGAAGGGCATCTTGCGGGAAAGGAAAGTGACATTGCTCTGAACTGACTATGAAACCCAGATTCGAGACTATTCACTCGCTATGTTGGGTAACCTGGCTATGACTGTAAATAGTAATTTGGAGTATTGCCAGTCAGATGATAATATAGAAAATAAAACGCTATTTACGACTCGATACCACCGCAGGTTTACAATTACATACAGATGCGTATAACGAAATCTAATCGCGTTGCATTCAGTAAGGTTTTGCAAACGTTACCTCGGAGAGACCTAATAAAAAAAAATTTTTTTTGGAAAAAAGTGGTCAAATGTTTTGTGAATTGATTTGACTAAAAGTGAGAATTAAAACAGCTTTGAGAAACATTTGGCGCTCCTTTGAAAGATGCTCTAAATCATGTAAAGCAGATGAATTACCGATTGATAATTTGATGTTCAATGGTGAACTTAAAATCTCAGAGTTTTAATGAGTACCAGATGTTATTTGTCTCGTGGATTATGTAGACTACCAGACAAATATTCTCTAGGTCTCTTTAAAATTATGAATTCTCATTTGTTGAACATGATTTTCAGCATCATTCAAAGACGCGTCAAATGTTTCTCTAAGCTGTTTTATTTCTTACTTGTAGGTAAATCATTTCTCAAAACATTTGACTGTTCTTTTTCAAATTCTTCGTTCTTATTTTAAAGTTTTGTTCGTGAAGTATGAAATATAATATATTTATTACCCAGATCACTTTCGGACATTAAATATCTTTTTGCAAATGTGTACCTCACGTTGAGGCGTCTTGTCACAATACGCGTGGCTTCCCCCGTTGGAGAATTGAGTCGTCCCTCGGGCATGGGTGTGTGTGTTGTCCATAAGGTAAGTTAGTTCAAGTTAGATTAAGTAGTGTGTAAGCTTAGGGACCGATGACCTAAATAGTTTGGTCCCATAAGATCTTACCACAATTTTACAAAAAAAAAAAAAATACTTCACGTTGGTCCATTTCATTTCCCATTGGACCATTTCGCACTTTTCGTTTGGGTATGAAAATCTGACAAAAATTTTCCCTCAGATTTCGAATTAAGCTTATCTTAACTACTTTGATTATTTTGAGGCAATTCAATCTTTCTCTTGTAAAGCAAGACCTGACGCAGGTCAGTTTCATACCTCATTATCTTTTCACACTCTTCATTTGACACTTTGAATATCATCAAAACCTTCACAAAAACAGTTACAATAGTTTAGGATGTATGTACGGTCGTCCATTGTTGCCAGAGAGCACTTCATAGCTGTTCATACATATCACGTGAAGGAAGAAAACCGAACATCTGGCAAACATAGGTGTATCACTGAATATCCATTCTTCGGAACCTGCTGTTTTCACGTGTGGGGGCGATCTTAACTAGCGTGTCTTTAAGTTCGACCTTAGTTTCATTTCCTTTTATGGGGTGTCATACATTGGATACGAAACGAATCTAAGGAGGCATAACTCCCTGAATCCTCCAGGAAGAATCCCATGCCAAAGGTGCAGCTGTTGACAATCTGACTTTAGCTATACGGTCCTTACGGAAGTCACGCAAGGGGATATCGAAAACATCATTTCAGTCTGCAAACGGAAACAGATTTTCTATAAGAGAATGATTGAAATGCCTAATAATTCTGGGCAAGAGAACAGACTGCAGTAAATGACAAAGCGTATTAGTTGTAGTTAGTACACAGAGACACATACTACACTCCAGATACTAGAAAATCGGGGACTACAACACAGCAATTAAAAAGCCCATAAAGAAAAACTAAGAGGAAATGTTTATAATTTCCGTACAGAGCAAATTACTGGTGTTGCACATCATTTTCTGCATATTTATACACACTTATCTTGTGTTTGTGCTTCGTGTCTAGCAGAATATATGAGAACGTGCTGAAAAGTATTGCCTCCGAATTTTTTATGTGAGAAGTCTTGAATCTTTTTAAATAAAACAAATCTTAATAACAGTCTAAAATTTTGGTCTACATAATCATTTCTCAACATAGCCACCCTAGCGACGAATACATTTCTCTTGAAGAGGGACAATTTTGTTGATACCGTCATTGTAGAATGTTTGACATTGTTGATGGAGCCACTACCTCACTTCTGCTTGTACCACTTCATCACTATCAAAGTGACGTCCTCGAAGGTATTCTTCAAGTTTTGGAAACATATGAAAATCAGATGGGCGAGGTAGAGGTGGACTGCTGTTTCCTTCATTAAGAGCACGAAAAACTCAGCGACGCACTTTACAGGTGTCGATACAATTACCACCGTATACAGTTTTCATTCTTCTATGGATTTCAATTGGAGACATGTTTTCTGTTGTTAGAAGCTCGATTACAACAAGCTGTTTCTCACGCACCGACATACGTTACACGCCATTGTGATATACGCAACAATTCGGAACGTCGAGCAGCAGAGGGTTTCAACCTGCGTCAGTGAACCAGGAAAGTCGACCGAGTAATATGTGTGATATGTGATACCTCGACCGATGTTGAGAACAGAATAAAAACTTCGCAAGTGAAAGCACACCCTCATAATTTTCAGCACGCTATCGTATTCAGCACACTATGAAATTCTAAGAATATAACCTTAGTTTATGATCACCCCCTGCACATATAGAATAAAACGTAACATAACGTAAAATGCACTTATTTCATTCATAAATGAGGGATACTGTGAAGGTTAATTTTTCAAGAAACTGATTACATTCACTCAATTCACAAACAAATAGTATACACGCAGTTTATTTCATAATGTTATTTGAACGATATGGCTTTATTATTAGCATGTGCAATAAGAGATAAATTCCAAATACAGGACGAGTAAATGCCTTCACTTGCACATATCGCAGATGCCTTATTAAATGTAAATTATATACAGTATCATTAAACTCGAATACAGGGGATAGCTGGACGGTGTGGGAGCGCCAGAAGCGGCGCAGAGAATGGCGCTCGTTGGCAGCTGCTTCTTTGATGTGCGCCACAAAGAGCGCGTGTTTTTTTGGAAACAGCCGATCCCACCTGCGGCTTTGCTGTAATTGCCAGCGCACCGCTGGTCACGTGTTTGCTTAGCGCACCTCATTTCACTGCGCGGGCAATCCCATATCAGAATTGCATGAACTCGTTTTCCGCTTGACAGCGTAGCTATAAATAAAGGGAAAAGCGCGAAAGATACACAAGCAATGTGCGCGTGCGTTAAATGCGAACACACTATACGTAAAGGTATCCCGACGAACTAAATAAACTTAATAGAAGTGTTACCTTGTTCCGAGACTGCTTATTCATGCTCATTAACAGAGTTTTATAAATTTGCCTTTTAATTTAATGAAATAATTGTCCACATATTTACTTTTCTGTGAGATGCTCGACGATTTTCTATAATTAATTCCGGTTTTCGAGTGCGGTTTACTCTGAAATAGACTTAGGGATACGTTGGTACAGACACGAGCCCGTCTTTCAACAAAATGAGCTGCTTTTACACTACTTATCTAATCGTGTAAATCGTGCTCAAAGTTCATTAAAGTAAAACATAAGCAAGACCAGCAGTACTCGAAGTAAAAAGTGTTCAACGTATTTGCAAATAATATAAATTACTTGAAGCGCTGAAAGCATTTATAAAGTGTGAGCGCTAGAGAAAACGCGAGGTCCTTATCGGTAGGGGCTCTGGCCCAACTGTACAAGGATGGACTCAGGAAACGGCTGAGGTTTTCGCTATTTAACCATGGCAGCTCTCGCCAGACACTGCTGAGAGAAAGTTACGGATAACATAAACCAGTAAGGGTACTTTTTAATTTATAGCACGCAATTGTGGAATATTATTCCTGCGTCTTAAGCACTGTCCAGATTCGAAGAAAATTATCCATTATGGAGAGAGATTTAGACTGTGGACAATAGGAAAGAAAAAAAGCATGCCATTTGCGATTCCAGTGATGTGGAGGAAGTCTAAAAATCACCTTAATGACTGTCCCTTCTATTTAGTTAACGTTCAGAGGTACAATTGGAAAAATTAGAAACGAATTGTATATTCAAGTATTGATCCAGCAATTAGACGAGTTGCACATGGAGAAGATCTGTTTGCTCCTCTTCTTCCAGCTGCTTTAGAGAACGTGGCAGAAGATGAGGACGAGAATGAAGTTGATGCAATTACCGAAGACGATGGTGATGTCAAGTTCGAGTCTCGATCTGATTCAAAAATGGTTCAAATGGCTCTGAGCACTATGGGACTCAACTGCTGAGGTCATTAGTCCCCTAGAACTTAGAACTACTTAAACCTAACTAACCTAAGGACATCACAAACATCCATGCCCGAGGCAGGATTCGAACCTGCGACCGTAGCGGTATTGCGGTTCCAGGCTGCAGCGCCTTTAACCGCACGGCAGACTCGATCTGACAAACGGTTTTAATTTAGGAGGAAGTTTCATATCAGCACACACTCTGATGCAGAGTAAAAGTTTCATTCTCGAAGTTATTTTTAATTTATAAATATACGATGGAGAGTATCGTTGTAGGTTGAAGTAACCTTGCACTCAACGGACTTGAGGTAACACGTCAACTAAATGTAACAATACCTGAACTGTGAATCAACCGCTGTGGTCACATTCATTAACTGCCAAGGCCTCAGTGCCTCGCAACATCAGATTTTTGTGTGTGAGGGCGTCTGTAAAGGAAATCATACAGAAATGACATAAAAAATATAGATGATGTAATTTTTCGTGTCGTGAATACTATCACTCAAAACGTCGTCGATATTGCCGATCAAGTGTAAACGTGTTATTTCGAGGAACGCTTAGCAGTGTATTACAGACTGTTGTAGGAGTTTTGCAAGCTTACGCTGTACCACTACAATTTATTGGAATGCGTTTAAATCTAATAAAACATCAGTAACTTATACATTGATGCCTGACTTATTTTTCTTTTTTAATCTTGTTGTAAGATTTCTGTTTGAAGCAGTTGCCGCTCGACGCCCATGATTTTATGAACTACTTATGCTTGTAATTTCCCACTGCATCAAAATATTAAATATTAACTATTCATTGTGGTACATTCATCTGGCGAGGATATTGACCGAGAGAGGTTGGGTAGTGGATAACGCACTGAAATCGCATTTGAAGGGCTCTACATTCATGATCCAATATAGATAGGTTTTTCTTGTTTCCACAAATCTTTTAATAACGGGATAATTCCTTCGATAAGAACGTAGCGAATTTCTTTTCATACTCCTGCAAGATCCGGACTATTGCTCTATCTTTAATGGCCTCATCACCGACACCACCTGAAACACACTATTCATAATCCACGTACGGTATGAAATTTTTGTACTGCGAGTAACGGAATGTTTCAGACAGAATTTTAACGCTACATCCATTAGCGAGATGTTAGCAAACTTTGATAGACTACCTCAGTCTATGGATTTCAGTGCAAACCAACGGGGAACAAATAACGTACAGATAAACGAAGTCTGAAATTAGATACAAATGTGCTAATTTTGAGAAACTTTCCAAAAGTTATATAATACAAATCTGTAATTCAGTGGAAAAAAGTTTATACTGACAGGGAGATCTGTTTTTTAAAACTACTTTCTCCAACACAGTTTCTAACAAATGAGATAAAACTATTAGGAAATGCAGAAGACCACAAGACCAGTTTCCTACTAACGTTGGAGTATAATAGAAAAGTAGTTTGTGTCCTTCCGCACGAAGTACACCTTCGTCAACGAGTGCAAAGGCTGCTATGCAGGAAGCACTGTACCGGGTGCACACAGTTCAGCAGTGGGTCTCAAGGTGGCAACAGACGCGCCTTCACGAGAGCCCACCTCAGTGCCTAAAAATGGACTACTTGTCTGTCAGGCGATCCATAAAACATTTACCCCACCTAGCTGAGGAACAAGGCGCACCGTAACTATTATCTGTTTGATGTCATATAAAGAGAGGTAACAAACAGGTGGAAGCGCTGTGCAGCTGTTGACACGCCGTCTGAGCCGACACAAGCATTCCCGGAATTCTAATCTCCTGAGGTAAACCGCCCGGAGTGGAGCACGGGAAAACTTCCGCAGGAACAAACTCGTAAATTTCTGTTTGTATGTTCAGAATTATGTATGGGATCATCTGTCTTGAAGGCAAGACGTAGATGTTTCCTTTCTCTCGGAGAAATGGCGACAAGAAAATTCATTACCAGTTTTCGTTTCTAAAAATAGTTTCCTAGTAGTGATTGACTGTCCGTCGGTTTCTGATGTTATAAACTCAGGAACTGCTAGACATATGTAAAGAAGGTCTCTACGCAGATGAATTTATGTTTTTCGATTCTAACACGTGCCCACAGTTGTAGGTCAGAAAGCTGAATAGTCAGTTCTTTATTAGGATGCGGGAAATTGCTGGACCCTTATGAAAAGTAAGTCTACGGAACATTTTGCGTCCTATACTGCAGTATTGTTCGATGGTTAACCAAGAGAAAATATGTGATGTGTGTAATAGAGGACAGTAACAAGTTCACTGGATAGTTTATCTTTGTCGCTAATATTCTTTGTTCTGCGTTACTAACGATCGGACTGCAAAGGACACTGGTTAGCTCGTTTAGTACCTAGTTATCATACAATAATCTTACAAGTTTACTGTTTTGCATAAACAACTCACCTATTAATCTTTACGAAGAGATGTTTGTGTATCTCAGTGCTTGCTACAATCCATGTTTTTATTCTGAATATTTTGAGAGAATGATCGTTCGTCATAAGACAGAGCCACAAAAGAGGGACGTAATCTTACAGGATGGGTACAGTAACGAATTTATCAGTTAATATATCTGTATATATAAGGAAGAGTTCCCGTTTGTTTGCTTGTTTGTAATTCATAAATATCTACACTTTTATTCTGCTCTTGATGAAATTTCGCACACTCTACCATCAAGAGAAGAGGAAGATCACTGTCTACATAAGATTTCATATCATCACTCGAAACATACACTGATGGAAAAAAATTCCATCACCAAAAATTTATTAATGTCGAACAATGAAATTTCGTGAATACATTTGTCTAGCTAACATGTTTAAGTGATTAACATCGCAAGATTACAGGTTAATGTAAGTACTGCAAATGTGGAACGCTGATGCATTAATAACCAGTGTAACCGCCAGGATACTGAATGAAAGCATGCAAACGTGCAGGCAATGTGTTGCACAGGCGCCGGATGTTAGTTTTGGGAGTTCCATGCCTGGAGCACTTGACCAGTCAACACACAGATGGTTGATGCTGTTTGTGGATGACGTTGGAGTCATCATCCCATGATGTCTTATATGTGCTCGACTGGAGACAGATTTAGCGATCGATCAGGCGAAGGGGACGTGTCGACACTTTGTAGAGCATGTTGGGTTACAATAGCGGTATGAGGGCGAGCCCTGTTGGAAAAAACCCCTGTAATTCTGTTCATGAATGGCAGCACTGTTGACCGAATCACCAGACAGTCGTAAAAATATCCAGTCAGGATGCGTGGATAACCACGAGAGTACTCCTTCTGTTATACGAAATCACACCACAGACAATAACTCCCGGTGTAGGTGCAGTGTGTCTAGCAAGCAGACATTGGTTGCAGGTCCTTCTCTGGCTTTCTTTTAAACGACACTCTGTCATCACTGACACCGAGGTAGAACCAGCTTTCATCATGAAATATAACAGACCTCTGCTCTACCCTCCAATTAGCTGTCGCTTGACACCACTGAAGTTGAGAAGGCGTGGTTTGGAATCAGTGGACTGCACGTTACAGGGCGTCTGGCTGGGAGCTGTTCTTGAAGTAACCTATTGGTAACAGTTCTTTGTGTCACTGCGGTGCCAACGTCTGCTGCTGCAGATGCAGAACGACACTACAGAGCCATACTCCAAACGCGATGATCTTCACCCTCGGTAGTGGCTCGTGGCCTTCCGCCGCCTGGTTTTCTTGAGACTGTACACTCTCGTGACCACCGCTACCAGCAATTATATACAGAGGTTACATTCCTGCCAAGTCTTCCTGCAATATCGTGGAAAGATCATTCATCTTCTCGTAGCCCTATTACAACTTCAAAACTCAGTGAGGTATTGATAATGGCGTCTTTGTCGCCTTAAAGGCATTCTTGAATTAACATCAACTCACCACGTCAGATCCCAGAGGTAACTATTGCTCGCGACCGTTACAGCGTGTTTATATAGGAAACCTGATTTTCATCCACATAGTAGCTCTACTAGCACCACTTTTGTGTGACTGGAGGGAAATCTGAATAAACATAATCTTTGAGATGTAGAAACACGCCGCCAACTTTCGTTTATATCGCACAACTCCTTCTTGGTATTCCGATTACTTTTTTCGTCAGTGTATATCTATGTAATATATAAAGGATAAATGTCGTTACCAAGAATCTGTAAAAGTTCTTGGTCGATTTATTTCATATTTCTGTACGATCCCCTAAGGAACATTTGAGTGGACATAGGCTATATATTTTTTTAATATACACAACATATAAAAATTTGTAAAATATTCAGGGTGAGTCAGGAGGAAAGGTACATGCTTTGAGACGCGATAGTGTTAGTGATTCTGAACAAAAAACTTCATATGTATATATGCCCTATTGCGAATGGTTTCCGAGATAGAATACGTTAAATATCACTTTCGTACGTTTTTCTTTAATAACTCGAAAACCGCACACTCCAACGAAAACGTGTCTCAGTACGCAATTAATGCAAATTAAATTTGCAACAAGAAAAGGTCCTATTTCTTTTTTCGGACTAACAGTTTGTGCGAAGAGTTCGCGAGAATACTGGAAACATAGCGCGACACGAGTGCGCTGTAGCTTAAGTACTTTTTGTAGGCCAGTTTGAGGTAGTTTTCCGACTGTATCAAAATGCTCGTCTCAACTTTCTCTATACTACTATGGTATGTCGTAAACAATGTCAATGAATAATACATAAAATAGACAGAAATATACATTAAAAGTGCTCTATCTCGGAAACTATTCGAAATAGGGCATATGTCCGCATCAAGTTTTTTGTTCAGAATCACTAATGCTAACACCTGTCAAAACACGTACCTTTGCTCTTGACTACCCTGTATAACGGATAAACGTTGTTATCAGACTTCTCGCAATGTACTTGACTGATTTACTTCAAAGTTCTTGGCCGATTTGCTTCAAATTTCTGCATTCATATGAAACAATGAGGAAAATTAATTAAAAATGTAATGCCTAAAAACGAAATATATCGTGGTATTCTGATTGTAGTTCCTATCTCTAGACCGCGGGACAAACGTAAGCTAGAGAAACTGTCATAATATGGTTGCCAACTCTGATTTACTGATTTGTTGCCGTTGTTACGTAGACATATACACTAGAAGATATTTTAGTCCGTGTTTTAGAATCCAGTGCCCTACAAACGCTAAAGCAGGTCGTGGATATAATGCCAACAAATGTCACCAGATCGCGGGCCGAACAAAAGATCGAACAGAACCAGAGATTTCCCGAACTGTGAGATAAGGTCCATTTTAGTACCACAAAATCACTGTGTGAAATGCGTTAATAACCTATCTAGGAAATGCTTCTCGGCAACTCTGGCAGTTTTACGTCCATTGATTCAGTAATGGATACACAGCAAGCTGTGCATTACCCGACAGAATGTTTAAATGCTATTGAGTCTCCAGGATTACCGCCATATAGACTCACTTAAAATAAAATGGATCCCTTATTACGCAACATCGACCCACCTTCGCTATTTAGCGGAACAAAGCTGCCCGTAAAGAACATATTGGCGAACGTAACAGGTTATAGCGCAGGTGAAGACGTATTCAGTCCTCGCATTCCGTCGATGCCTAGTGATTTAAATATGCCCTTCGACTTCAATCTATTGCACTTTCCGATCTGAATTACATTTTCTATGACCATCAGGGCCAATCACTTTGAGTGACAGGCATTAAATTGCTCACGTCATGTTCTTCTCATGGTCAGTTATACGTGGCTTGCTCAGGAGTCGGCACGCCGCAATTTCGTTTGTTTACATTCCAGATGGACAAACGAAGAACGGTGTATGCCATCAAGCTTTAGGATAAGAGTTTTATTTTACAGTTCTATGCGATCTGGGTAAAATTCTACCCTTGCTGACTGTAAATACATTTTCATCATGTGTCCGTGAAAGGAAGGTTTCGCAGCATGTAATGTAGAAACTGTTAAATCGGTATGTTTCGTTAAGTAAGTAAGATTTTTTTACCCCTGCTGACTAAAAATATGTGTTCACTTCTACAGAATATTAATAAATATATTAAATATTTATTAATAAGGCATGTGCACATATTTTTAGAGTCAAAATATTTCTTACAGTAAGTTAAGCGTACTGAAATGAAATTAGTATGTATCTTAGAGTTTAGGTACATTATGCATTACAGATATATTATTTTAATCTGTAATTTAAAAAGGAATCAAAACATAATGTATGATATAACTGTCATGACAAAACTTTTGGGTTTGTAATTAATGTATATTTGCAAAACTCAGAACCGAAAACCAAGAACCTGATTTTTATGAATGTCGCAGGTAAAGAAGTATTCATTCCCCGCACTCCGTTGACCCCCCAGATTCAAATATGCCTTCGATTTAAAGCGATTGCGAGTTCCCATGCGGCTTGCATTCGGTATGAATATCAACAAGGCAAAGTGTCAGTCATTTTGTGTGGCTCATATTAAGCATCCATGGCAACGCCGGGCCCTGGAACTAGTTTTCTTATAAACTAGGCATTACTAGGGGTTATAACTATGATAGTGGTCATGAGAAAGAAATCGTACAACTGACTGATAATCGAAACTTTAACTTCTAAAAAAATATTTGACAGTAGTGTTCATTTGCTTAAGTTCATTCTCTAGTCTTCGCTTTAGTTAACATCCATACACAAAAATATTATTAAGTACAGTGTGGTTATAATTAAACTTCCTCTACTTGAGCCAGTGTGGACGGAAAACTATTGACAGTATGGGTAGTCAACTTTATTGGAATTATGTTTAGACTGCGCTGCACGATTTACGTTCTTAGTTGTATTAGTGTAATAACTTTTCGTTAAGCGCCGTACTAGTGTGCAGTTGCAGACAGTCAACATTGGTCTGTACAAGTCGAGCAGCACCTTACTCGTAAAGCTGTTTTGTTAAAATAACAGCAACAGTCCTGTTGCCCTTCGTTAGAATCGACGCATTGATGGAATACGGAGAGGTCCTATTTCCGCACCAGGGTTGAAGTAAATTATGCAGAAGTTCGAACTAATTGGTGACTTGGGAATTGTTTCTTCTAGGAGAGACCAAAGGCCAATTACGCCAAAAATTACTGAAAAAGTTACTGTTGCCATGGCTAGGAATGCTGGCCGTAATGTGGATATTCAAGCAGTGCATGAGCTGTGCCAGGACAGCTGAACATTCTTCAATGGTCCACATACTACCTCAGATGTTTCCTGCAGCAGTAGAGCAATCTCTAGTGGGGTTCCAGGCTCTTATGGATGCTGATGGTCGTAACAATGAACAACGTCTGTAACCTGGAACGTAAACATGGTATGAAGAAAACTAATGTTGCCCTTTCGTATGGAAATTAAAATGTGTTTCTTTCAATGATTTATTAGTTATTTCTCTTTCCATGCCCTTACAAACCTTTCAACAAATTTTCATTGTTATACAGTCACTCGTTTTTCATGGGGGCTCACTCAAGTAGCAAAAGCTTAATTATAACTATCTTGTATGATCAAGTAGAACGGTGGCAAGTGACCATGATATCCGAGTTTGTAAAATGTAGCCGGTGTGTTACCTCACGATCAGAACGTGCAAGATGTCTTTAGGTATGAGATATCGTTCCCAGCTTACGCTGCACATATCACACACTAATATTCCAAGAAATCATAAGTTGCGGTGTGTCAAATATGCTTTACAAAGTTTTCTGGCAAAATCCTTCCTCTAAAATAAAGAATTCTAGACAAATGTATGTCCGAAAATCAACCTTTGCGACGCACTGGAATTACAGACATTGGCTGCGAGTGGGCATTAATTTAAATCAATGAGGAAAGTTGAAAATTTGTGCCGGACCAGGAGTGGAACCCGCGTCTACTGCTTACTAGGTAGATGCCCTGACCACTAAGCCGTCCGGACACAGTGGTTAACGCAACTGCACGGGCTACCATAGCAAGCCTCCCGTCAGACTCAAATTCTCAACTTATCCACATACTACGAAAGTAGTTCCCGGTTTGGGAGGTATATGGCATTAGATGTCTACGCACAGGTCATGTAATTCGCGTAAATAACGGGCTGATGATTTCTGTACGCGGTGATGACTCCCAATAGCGACCAAATGGATTCCATAGGATTTACATCAGGCGAATTTGGTCGCCGAGACATCAAAATGAATTCCCTATAATGCTCCTCAAACCACTGTAGAAGGTTCTGGCTCCGAGACACGGAAAATTATACTGCTGAAAGATGATAAGGAAGACAGTAAGCCTGAAGGAATGCAGATGGTTCGCAGTTGTCAGCGTGTCTTTGATCACTACCACATGTCCCACGCAAGCGCAGGAGAATATCTCACCCAGGATGATACCGTTCCAAACAGTCTGCGTCCGTGGCCCGCTGCACGTTTCGAGCCGCCGTTCACCACGATGACGGCGTTTTTGGAGGCGACCATCGACCTAGCGTAGCAAAAATGTGATTCGCACGAAAGCCGAAACATTTCCATTGATTGACGGTCGAATCCCGATGGTCCCGTACCCACTGAATAGTAACTGACGATGTAGTTGGGGTTAATATGCGAACACGTAGGGATGGCCTGCTGCGGAGCTCCGTGTTCAACTATGTACGATGAACGGTGTGCTCCAAAACACTCGCGCGTGCACCAACATTGTGCTCGTTCGGCAGAGCTGCCACAGGTCACCGTTTATCGTACTTTACAGATCAGACAAGCTTCCGAACCCCACATTCTGGGAAGAGTCGTGGACGTCCAACCATTTAGCGCCATAATTAAATTTGAGACTAGAACACGGGACCTTTGTCTTCCGCGGGCAAGTGCTGTACCAAATCAAATGGCTCTGAGCAATATGGGACTTAAGTTCTGAGGTCATCAGTCCCCTAGAACGTAGAACTACTTAAACCTAACTAACCTAAGGACATCACACGCATCCATGCCCGAGGCAGGATTCGAACCTGCGACCGCAGCGATCGCGCGGTTCCAGACTGCAGCGCCTAGAACCGCTCGGCCAAAGTGCTCTACCAATTGAGCTACTCCAACACGACTCACGACCCGTCCTCACAGCTTCAATTCTGGCAGTACCTCATTTCCTGCCTTCCAAACTTAACAGAAGCTGTTCTGCGAAGTTGATAGAACACTTATCTGCGAAAGGCAAAGGTCCCGAGTTCGAGTCTCGCTCCGGCACACAGTTTTAATCCGCCAGGAAGTTTCAACTATGCAGTTGTTCATCGTTGCGTTGATGAGACAGGACACGTAGCGCTAAAAATCTGGTAGTGATGTAGACCGACATTTGCGCAAACGCCTGGTAAGGAAGAACGCATTCTGCTGATTGTTGAAGATCTCGGCATTAGCATACGTCACGCCACCGTGGCAGATTTGTCTCACTGTATCGAATGGCGAGCACTGGAAGGACAGACCATGTAAGCATTTCATCTTCCACGACTGGTACGGTCGCAGGTTCGAATCCTGCCTCGGGCATGGATGTGTGTGATGTCCTTAGGTTAGTTAGGTTTAAGTAGTTTTAAGTTCTAGGGGACTGATGACCACAGCAGTTGAGTCCCATAGTGCTCAGAGCCATTTGAACCATCTTCCACGTGTGCAGTCTTTCGACTACCGATCACCGACCAGAGAAGAACTATTGACAAGTTTTGTCTCCACAAACTTTTAGACAGTTGTTTGCAAAAAATGGTTCAAATGGCTCTGAGCACTATGGGACTTAACTTCTGAGGTCATCAGTCCCCTAGAACTTAGAACTACTTAAACCTAACTAACCTAAGGACATCACACGCATCCATGTCCGAGGCAGGATTCGAACCTGCGACCGTAGCGATCGCGTGGTTCCAGACTGTAGCGCCTAGAACCGCTCGGCCACCCCGGCCGGCCCGTTGTTTGCAGTTCAAAACTCGTTAACAGATAAGGCAACCGTTGGAAAAGATGGAATAACATACTTTCATAATCAACATTATGAGAGGATGTTTGTTATAGTGCAATGAAGGTCTGCACACCATTCGACACTGTCCGAGGATGTTTGAAAGTATGTGACAGTCCATAATCCGATGTATGCGTGTATGTGCACGAGCAAGCGAAGAAAATTTTTAACACAAATTGAAAACATCTAAGAACTTTCTTCTATTAGTAGTTAAAAAACTAAGGGTTTTTGGATATTTGTTTATGTAGTCTTACTTCTTTCGTTGTGAGGAAATCATCCCCAAATTTGAGTCTGATACACTCTGTATTCAGTGACGAACCAAAACATAATGGCCACTTGTTAATGGCATGTTGATCTACCTTTGGTAAACAATACAGCAACGATTCTGTCTGCTATGGATTCGACAAGCCGTTGTAGGTTTCTAGTGGGATGTAACACCAGATGGCTTGTAGGCGCAGAGATGGCGCCGCACTGCGTCGCAGTTGTGTTCCTTAGGGTTCAAATAAGGCAAGTTTGGTGGCTAGAACATCAACCTCAGTTTAATGTAATGAACCTCAAACCACTGTTGTGTGAGTCTGACGTGTGACATGGACAGTTAACGTGCTAGGAGATATCATCACCGTCGGGGAAGACTTCAAGCATGAAGGGATGCAGATGGTGATCACTAATATTCACGTAGAGCATACAGTTGTGTTGTACAAGTGCCGGACGATGGTATGGAGCTCCACCTCAAAAACTCATTTGCAATTGGTCGGTGAATAGAGGGACGGTTAATGCTTTTTGTGGATGATGCGGGAGTTGCCTTCCAATGAGTTCCCATATGTTCTTGACTGGAGACAGATCTGGTGATCGAGCAGGCGAAGGCAACGTGTCGACACTCTGTAGAGTATGTTGGGTTTCAACAGTGGTGTGTGGGCCAGCGTTATTCTGTTGGAAAACACTCTGTGGAATGCTGTTTATAAATGCCAGTACAAGAGGGCGAATCATCAGCCTGACGTAGAGTCTTCAAGTCACGGTGCATGGGATAACCTTGAGAGTGCTCCTGCCACAATACGAAATCGCACTCCGGACCATCGCTCCAGGTTTAGGTGCAGTATGTCTAGCACGCAGACAGGTTGTTCGCAGGTCCTTCTTCTAACCAGCACATGATTATCATTGGCACCGAAGCAGAACAAACTTTCATCAGAAAACTCAACAGATCTCCACCCTGCCCTAAAGTGAGCTCTCGCTTGAAACCACCGAACTCGTAAGTGTCGGGCGATTGGGGTCATTGGAATTCCCCATACAGTGTGTCTGGCTCGGAGCTGTCCTTGAAGTAACTGATTTGTAGCAGTTCAATGTGTTACTGTGATGCCAGCTGCTGCTCAAATTGCTGCTGCAGATGTATTACGATGCGCCAGTGCCATACATCGAACACTCTCGGTAGAGCCACGTGGCCGTCCGGAATCCGGTCTTCTTGTGAACGTACATTCTCATGACCACCGCCGCCAGCAGTCATTTACAGTGGCTATATTCGTGCCAAGTGTTTCTGCTGTATCGCAGAAGAAACATCCAGCTTCTCGTAGCCCTAATACAAGACGTTGTTCAAGCTCAGTGAAAAGAAAAAAAAGGCATTTCTGCTGTATTGCAGAAGAAACATCCAGCTTCTCGTCGCCCTATTACAAGACCTTGTTGAAGCTCAGTGAAAAGAAAAAAAAGAAAAAAAGGCATGTGTCGGGCCCGATTTACGGAAATCACGGAAATCCAAAATCAGGATGGCCGGACGCGGGTTTGAACTGTCGTCCTCCGGAATGAGAGTCCAGTGTGCTACCCACTGCGCCACCTAACTCTGACACACTCAGTGAGGTGTTGATAATGGTGTCATCGTTGTCTTAAAGGCGTTCTTGACTAACATCATGTCACCACGTCCGGTCTCAAAAGTAACTAACGCTCACGACCTTTTGCATCCTCATGGTAGCGCTACTATCACAGATTTTGAAACACGCCTACTGACATTCGTTTATGTCGCAAAACTCCTCCTTGGTGTTGTCATTTGTTTTCCGTCAGTGTATTTGCGTCTTCAGGGCGCTGATTTCTTGGAATCGGCGAGGTCTCACACTATCGATACTTCAAGGACTAGTAATTACTGCATGATTCAGAGTGGCGCGCTAGACTGTTACGTCTAATATAGATTAATGTTGAGGAACAGGTGAGCGATGAGCTAACTGTTATTGCTGCAACGTATTCTGCGACATAGAGTGAAATAGTCAGCAGCTTAAACAGTTATTTGAATTTTTCAGAGCTCTTCTGAAGTTAATCCTAGTCGAGGTAGTACGTTCTTACCTGTCCCTGACCTGTTAAACCAGTTTATGCAACCGGTTAAGGCAAGACCTATATTTCTCAGCGGAATTCGAACTACTCTACAACTTTTTCGTTTTTCACATACATGAAGAATTTCCCTTACTGAGGCACTCGCCGATACTGAAATTCAGTGGACTATAAAATGTAAATAGGAGCGGGGAATGCTAGTTGAGTTTCAGCGTCCGTTAGGTGAGTGGGTCCTGTACTCTCGTCTAAAGTTAAACCAGAAACTACAATAAAATCACTATTGCAATCCCAGTAACCAATACATGTTAATTAAATATAAGATCTCAGCATTATCCTCTTGTATGCAGAAGGTTATACTAATTTAGTTACTGTACCTTCTCACACAAAGTTTTTCGTTTCAAATATGAACCCAAGAAAGAATTTTTAAGTCAACGTAACAAAGCAGGGCAATTGTCAATCATCACCGATTGATGAAATTATAGCGTGTAGGAACGAACTGTTCCGCCGGAGAACCCGATTAATGACTACTTTACTCTTATCGAAAATGCCAGCGTTTCGTCAGGAAGACATGGTTGGCGAGTTTCGGCGTACAGATTTTGTTTGATGCATTACCATTTGCAACATGAAATTAAGCATAGGTTTGTTTCAGTCAGCGAATAATACAGTTAACGACATTATACTAATATTACCTGTACAATTGGCGTTACATAGTGAATTTGCTCAAATATATAACATTGCCACCATATCGCCAAGTAGTGCAATAATTCAATAATTTTCAAAGTTTCAGTATCATAAAAAGACAAATAACTAAGCCTCTATGTTCTTTAGCACACATTGAAAATGATTTTATACAAGCGACATGCAGCGTTGACGAGAGAGGTTTATTTTTCGAAATATATTTTTAAGAAATTGATTCAAGCTTCAAAAATCAGATTTTTTAACTTTATTTCCCAATTATCCGTCGCCATTCTATCCAAGTTAAACTACTTGCTCACAGTTTTTGACGATCGTTCAGTTAGGTGGAGAATGACAAGCATGAGGTACGCAACAGAAGCCATGTATGTCACATATTCCTGAATATTCGTCAGCAGTCGTCACTCTTCACTTACATATAGGCAAGAGCAGATTTCTTTCTTGTGTTTCTTACACAACCACCTACCAGCTCTGCAGAATGAATTCGCATTTATTGTCAATAGAATAGTTAGTCTGCACAAATTGAAATGTTGTTCGTAAAAAATAAAATACGAATTAACGAAAGCCTTTTTTCGGTTGGTTTGAAGGGAAGAACTTTTTCTTCTAGAACCTTGTCTGTGACCGACATACTGTATAACATACGATGATGCCACGATTTTATCTCTGTCATTTTTTATCGAGTCCAATTAGTGCGCGTGGTTTGGCGTCGTCTTCGGTTTAGTCCTCCTCTTGATGATCCCAAACCGGTGACTGACAGAGAAAACCCCTTTTATACAGAGATTTTTGCAACGAAAGTGATCATCATGAGAGACTGTCTTTTCATCACATATTTCTTGCTTTTGTAATACAGAAGTTTCCGTTGTCGTATTCATCTCCTTTATGAAACCTGTAATCATTTCACTTTTAATTTATTTTCACTACACACGTGCGAAAATGAAATATTGTGTTATGTGAGTTGGTTATCTTGATATCGAGTTCCCCTAAAACAAAATAACATTAATAAATTTTGCCGACTGTTTCAGCTTTCTGGAAGATTCCAAGACAGCCTTCCATCCACCCTCAATCCTAAGAACTGAAACCAGTCGACTTCATCGAATGTAGGACGATCTTCGTACAGTAAATTTTCGCTTTTACAAGAGTTCCGTGCCAGAAATTGTAAGAACTTCGTTTTGTTACGGTTAAGGGTTAATCTGTTCCCTGAGAGCTACATGGTGATGTTACTAACTACCCTATTAGCTACATCTCTTACACTATGTACCACGACTTTCACAATAACACTTGTATCATCTGCAAAGAGAGCAGTTTGCTTATCTGTATTGTCTAGTGGCAAATCGTTGATATACATCAAGAAAGACAACCTATCCAGAGGAGAACCCAGTGGCACCCACCCTTTACACGACCCAGTCAAATTCAAACTTCATCCCTCTCTGTTGACAATGGAGGACAACCTTCTGTTTCTTACATTCCAGATATGAAGTGAACCATTGTTCAGCTTTTTCTATAATTCCATATTGCTACAACTTACAGAAACGTGCAGTATAGTCCCCACAATCAAATGCTTTTGTTAAATGAAAGAAAATACCTATACTCCTGACCCTGTCGTTTAGGCCTGATAGTGATGCACACACGAAAGAATAAATAGGATTTTTGAGGATACTTCCTTCCTGAAGCTAAACTGAATGTTTGGCAGCAAACTGTGTGCAGTGATATATGCCACTATTCCCATATGCATTGTTGTATCACAAACTTTTGAAAACATTAGTAGAAAATAATTTGACCGGTAATCTTCTTCAGACTGTTCGTAAAGTGACTTCAGTAAAGAGTATTTTAATCTGCCAGGGAACTGACCACACCTGAAAGACACACTGCACAGGCGACTGAGTGCAGACCTAATGTATGGTGCACTGATCTTCATAATCTTTCTTGAAATTTCATCATACCGCTGGGAGTCTTTTCTCTTTAATGATATAATAATTAATTCACTATCACCTTCCATTGTTTTCTGTAGCTTCATGTGATATAGTTGTCTAGGAGCAACATTTTTCAAGAGATCTACGTATTTACTTGTAGCAATAAAATCTTTATTTAACTTGCCGACCCTTAACAAGAAGTGATTATCAGATATTTTGCATAACTCTGGTGGATCAATAACAGTTTCATTCTCACACAAGAGAGGTGTAATCGTTGATCACTCACAGTCTATCCTGCTATCTCTTTCACAATTGACCATATAGTTTGAATTTTGTTCTGAGGGTTTCTGTTCTCTTGGTGCAGCGTGGAAAAAAATTCTACATATTTAACTGAATTTTTAAATCTGCTGGCAGTTTGTTGAACATTGTAGCATCAGAATAAGGTACTGAATTCTGAAATCTAGACGAAGACTCAGGCATTGGGCTCTATGTGGTTAGATACTTAGTTAGTTACTTGTTCCATAGATCACTGAACGTTTCTTTTATCAAAATGATGTGGGACGAGTCAGTTTACAGGATACGTGTACGTGATTAGTGTAAACATTAATAAACAACACGTTATTATTTTTATTATATTAGTCCTACTCTTGCAGTTACACTTACGGTTTTATTCTTGCTATCAGTTTTTAAGGATAAAACACTTGCTTTATTACCTGTCAGATATTTTATGTTGTTGGGCAAATGATCAAGTATTTTCATTGCTGTATACTGATCTTCTTTCTGAGCCACAGACAGCTTTAGCAATGGCTAATAAAGCTTATTTTTCCCCTCTATTGTTGTGGGTGTGGACATTACTCTACTTCTCAAATAATGATGGATTATTTATGACAAAATTCATTAGCGAATATATGTATTGTGACGGCGCAGTTAAAAGTCTATCTACTTGAAGAGGCACCTTCATGACGTCCGCGGGTGAACACCACATATTATTCTTGCCTCTCGTCTTTTTGTAATAAATACTTTCTCTCTAGGTGATGAGTTACCCCAAAACATTAATCCATAGAACATAATTGAGAGAAAATATGCAAAATGTTTTAGGAAGCTGATTCATTTGTTTCCAAGATTAGCAATTATACGAAGAGCAAAATTAGATGAAATTAATTGTTTAGTAAACTCTGTAATATGCTTCTTCCAGGTAAAGTTTTCATCAGTATATTCACCCAAAAAATCTGGAATATTCTCCTCTACTTGCTGATTCCCGCTTATGTGTTACGTCAATCGTTAGTTGACTCTGTTCGTTGCACAGAATTGAATATAGCGGTTTTTTTTATATTTGGCGTGAGTCTGTTTTCTGAGAATCACTTCATAATTCTTTGGAAAATATCATTTACCATCTCTTCTGTTGTTTCTTCTCTAAATAAGTTTATTATATCATTAGTACCGTCTGCAAAAAGTACCAAATCTGCTTGTTGAATGTTATGTGGAAGCACACTCACATATATAAGGAATGGGAGTGGACCCTTTTCGATTTATCCCCAGTCACTAAAATTTTCTGCTCTTCCGCCATTGTTTGAATCATGGAGCAAGATCATTTGCATTCTGTTTGTTAAGTATGATTCGAACTAGCTGCGTGTAATGCCATCAGCTCCGTAAAACTGGAGTTTTCTTAAGAGAGTAACATAACCTACACAATCTAACGCCTTGCAAAGATGACAAAAAATATCAACGGGAGATATTTTATTATTTAAGGCTTTTAATATTTGATGAGTGAACGTGTAGATAGTATTTTCAGTCGAGCAACGCTTCTGAAATCCAAACTGTGATAAGCTAAAACTTTTTTCCAATTATGTGTGAAACTACTCTTGAGTAGGACGTGGAAACTGCGTTAAGCTGATACAATGATTATATATACCACAGTTAATCTGAAACTTATCTCTATTATTAGGCACAAATTAAGTTCGTCATATTATCGTGTCCTTGCGGCGGCAGCGACGACGGCAAAGGCGTGTACTATGAAGATGAAGATTTTGGCAACTATGAGACCTATGATCACTACTCCACGTGTGAGAATTTTGGTGACAATATTTTTGCTTGATGCGTGCTGGAGAGGCTGGAAAAGAAGTGAATAAAAGTTTTAGATACACACTGCAGTAAGTGGATGTTGAAGATATCATAGGCAAATTGGGCCATAAATCAGTAATTCCTACAGAGAAAGCTGCTTACGAAAGCTCTCTTGGGTCATATAACAGTGGTGCTGACTTTCAGTATTGTTCCACAGATTAATACATGACATTCACTATAAGAGAGAAGGAAGATATGGGTTTCATCGTCCCATCGACAACGACGTCATTATGGATAGAGCACAAACACGTGTAATGTAAGGTTGTAAAATTAAATTGGCTATGTCATTTTCAAATGAGATATTCGTAATTTCGCCTTAATCGATTTATGGAAACAAGGGAAAACCTAAATTTGGATGTTCAGAGGGGAATTTTCAATCCACTTTTGCTGGTTGCGAGTTTTATGACTGTACCACTGTGCCACCGTGCTCAGAAACATTTTCTAGTCAGACAGATGTTGAAGGTATGTTTTAAACTTAAAGCTACGTAAGTCTGGTTATGAAAGTGTTAAATGTCACAGTCTGACTAGCGTTATTCATATGGCGAAGTGAACAAACAATTTCAGAACTTTAGATTGTGTCAGCTGCGTAGTGGCATTAGAGCTATGTAGAGAAATAGGTAGTGCCTTCCACACTGTCAAAATAGAAGTACAAGTTACGTAAATAGTTTAAGATGCTGCCCAGTTTATAAAACAGCTTATGCAAAACGTTCAGTCCTACTTACAGTTCTCTAACCCTAAGATACTCATTTGAGTCACATCCAGAACAAGATGAGATATAACCAAGATACTTTCCATTCAGATGAAGTAAAAAACAAAAACAAAAAAAAAAACCTTGCAGAAATCAGGAACAGAATGTGGCGTACATAAAATGCCATTATTTCTGCTGCTCCACGACTGTAAACTCAGTTTTAACAAACCGAAATAAGCGGCTTTGAAGAGAAGTAAGATCTGTCAGGAAGCTCTGGAAAGAAAATCCTAATGTAGAGCAAGCTCCAGGATGACGATTCCTATGACGCTAGTGTCACAAAACGATTAACAGAGTCATCCGAAATTACCAATATTGTAATGACTCTCAAGTAACCCAGAGGAAAGGCATTAACAGTCGTAAAAAAGACAGAAAACAGATTAAAATATATTTCGTTCTATGTTTATTCTAGTTAAAGTTGCCCAGTGAATTCATGGCACTAATGGTAGTTAGAAGAATGGTGGCCTTTTTCGATGTATCGTTTAAAATATAAAAGAGCGTTGCTAAATAGTTTCGCATCTCCCACAACTGAACGCTATATAAATGACGCACGTGTAACATTTTTTACTAAAATTGTATAGTATTTCTCACGCTGTTTTCTGTAATGATCATACTTTTCATAGCCTTGCATGTCTGTCGAATAAACAGTGCTAAACATGTGCTAAAAGAGTGTTTGTGGTCATATATTGCCGCAAAGACTTGTTTTATGTATCAGGTTTAATTTTTAAGTTCAAACGACCAGCTAAATACCACGCACCATCCAGAGCTACAGAGCTACTGCTTACGAATCTTAGTATACGGACCAGAAGATGAAGATCAAAGCAGTTACCCAGTATCGCTTCCACGTGGACTGCCAGGACATTGCTACGTCTACTAGAGTTTATATACCTTTGTGTATATTAATTACAAGTATAAGCTTATTCTTCAGTTATCTTGATGGTGCTTCGAATGACCAAAATAGGATGAGTGATATGAGTGATCAGAATGCTCGTATTAGCAGTAGATACTAATTTTCTTGATGAAGCCTTTAATGTGTCAGGAAGATGGTTGATGTAGGTCACGAACGGTGTGCCACGTACTTAAGATCTGAAGACGCAGCATCTGAAGTCCTGTTATTCCGAGGTGCTTTCATTCCGGTGATGGCGAGTTTTTGTGAGCGCGCGCTTAGGTGTTTCACAGAGGCATTTCTCGTATGCACCGTTGGTGGTTCTTGCAGATGACGGCGAGGTGGATGTGCGGAGCGCTGCAGCCGCGCGCCGCTGCCCGAGGCAGCCAGGCAGGTGCGGGCCGGCCGGCGGCGGCTGCTCCGACCACAAAAACGCAAACCTGTTTCCGCTCTATGACTAACCTGTTCTCCTCCTGTTTTATTTATACCGTAGCTGGCATTTTAGGATAATCTTATTTAATAATATGACAGGAGTGCGGTGGCGGGCCGGCGCCCTGCGTCCCTCGTCGTGTACGATTTCATTTGGCGCGGCCTGCTAGGTTCGGCGGCGAGCTATTGTCTGCGCGACGTCTCTTTAAAATCCGGCTAGCTAGCACCGCCTGTTTGCCTACGTCCGGTTTTGTAGCAACTGTATTGTAGTCCACCAGCTGTAATAACGGGAGCGACCGGTATTCGAAAACGTTCTCGGTGGCGTGGCCGGCCAGACCACATTTCAATTTAAATCGTGATCATTATGCAACGCGTAATTTGTACGCGTGCTGTTTATGTATCCGGTGCGCTGTGCCGCGCCGATCCCGCCCCTTCTGTTAATGGAGATGAAGCTGCAAGAAATGACATGTTATTTACCGCCGTGATGGCTATATCTGCATTCACTTCGGATCCCCGCTCAGCGGTGGACAGTGGACGGTGGAGTGTATGTTGAACCAGTTTCTCTGGTCTTTGCCATCAGGCGCGGATGGATGCTTCTTTAAATTAGTTGAAACACGCACTCATTCGCCTTTATATACGACTATTATTACGACTCACAAGCACGAGCGTTCCGTGCCGCTCAGAAGTTCCGACTGCCAGACTCCGATCAGTACCATTATAGTTATTTTGTTATATTGAGTTCTGTTCTTATTTAGGAAATTACATGCTACACAACATTAAATTTTAATTGTTAATCAATTGCCGTTGAGACTGTATGCAAATATACCACACTACTGCCCACTATAAGAATCTAAATGGTGGCCGAAAACGCAATGCAAAAAAAAAAAAAAAACACGTAGTACGGGCTGAAGCGGGATTCTTCAGGAAATAAAAAAAAAGGTTAAACGCACTCAACATGCGACTGACGACGCCCACATATCTAATGGAATCTGATGTGTTTCTGGCTGACGGAATGTTATGCATGCCAGCAGCTCGGCCCGCAGCAGACAAAGTTGAACAGTCGACGCAGGCATTTTCACAGTTCCACACATAACACAATGAACGAAACAGTAGAGTCGTTTGCAACCATATTTTCTCGTTCTTCTTCTTCTTGTGCCTTTGTCCCGTATCTGCGCAGAGTCGTCCAGGTTATGAATGGATGGAGCGTGGTTAATTGGGTGGTGAACGAATACCTTCGCTGTCGCAACGCCGTTACGTAGTATGTGTACCCCAACTGTCTGGTTGTAGTGTTATTCACGTGAAAGCCTGCGAAAGTTACCTAAAAGTTTACACATCGTATAACTCAGGCGGGTTTGGGTACCAGCCTGGTATTCACCTTTTCGGGTATGGAAAATGGCCTAATAAACACATCACGAGGGTGGCCGGCACACAGACGTTCGTCGTTAATCCGCTGGGCGAATTCGTTCCAGGGACGGCGCATCTCCCCGACCTGGAAGCGGCGCTTTAACACGCATGGCTATCCGGGCCGGTAATTGATTTGCAACCGTGGTGCCTAGATATTGGTCGTCTGATGGGGTGATCAAATTTCGAGGTTATCACAGTTGTATCACTGGCTGCACACACGAATCACTGTTGAAGAAGCGTGCTCAGAACGACCTGAAAAAGAGCGATGTGAACAATCTACATAGTATTTCAAACAGATTCATCCAATTTCGCGTGGCTATATCTCCTACATGAATGAAGATAGGAATTATGGAGGAAATTTTATTTACGCATAGGACTAAAACTGTAATACTTTCGAAAGTACCATCCCATTTTACAAGGGCATGCATTTTAGATGCCTTGGAATACTTTTACAATTAAGTTTTGGATCGATGTTTTTATCTGCTCTGCCTTTCCGGCCCGGAAGCGCCAATCGGGACCGACCGATTGCCGTGTCATCCTCAGTCAATGACACAGAGAGGTGGCGCAGTGGTTACCACACAGGGCTCATATTCTGGGGGACGACGGTTTAAAGCCGCGTCCGGCCATCCAGCTTTAGGTTTGCCGTGATTTCCCAAATCGCTCGGGGCAAATGCTAGAATGATTCCTTTGAAAGGGCACAACTAATTTCCTTCCTCATCCTTGACATAGTCCGATCATGTGCTCCTTCTCTAATGACCTCGATGTCGACGGGACGCTAAACGTTGCTCCTCCTTTCTCCCTTTTCAGGCACTGGTTTCATTTGGAAGTGGGATGGAGGAGCGTGGGTTGAGCACACATCTCTCCCTGCCGTTATCGGTTTTGCAGACCTCTGAGCCGCAACTTCTCGTTGAAGTATCTCTATAGTTTGCATTACTAGGGTGAGTGGAACCCGATCCAGTCCTCCCACCAAATAAACCATTGTTCGAAGTACCACGAATTGAACCCAGTTTCCCACGGTCACCAGTCAGCTAAGAAGGCGGGCCAAGTATTGATATACCTTGAACAGTCCTTCAACATACTGTCCACTGGATGCACGACAAACATCCAGAATATAATCAAACCCGTCGCATTCCTTTGCGAGCATGTCTTCATCCTACGTGTGACCGCATTTCACCCCAAATAGCTCGATGTAGAGACACATAGCTGGAGTCTTTCACAAATCCACACGCACCGTGAGATCAGGCGACCTTGGGGATCGCTGGTACAATTCGAGATCCGTACGTCCCTTATGGGCGATCCGTAACTGAGGCAGCACATTGTCAAAAAATAGTCTAACATGAAGGTATGCAGGTGCAAGTGCACTGGTACTCTGTCTTGTAGAAAAAGTGATTTTTCTGCACGTTCCTTCAATTCAGCGAAAAGTCAGATCTGCAAACTTTTCGGGTACTTGATTCCTGTAAACCTCTTCTTGGCAAAAAGGAACTTCTTGTAACTCACGAAGCTTTAGAGAGTTTTCTTCTTGATCGACTACGCAATGTGGTTGCTGTGCTCCCCATATTCCTCCCACATGGGTAAGGAATGGGCGAACGAGCTAGCTGCATCTGGAAGACACCCTACCGGCAACCATACGAATTTCTAGTTTACAACGGGCGCAAATTCGAACTTTTCAGTGTCAATGCATTAGATAAAATTCGTTCCAAGTTCCTGTCTTCATTCATGTACATCTACATATGAGGGCTATTCGGAAAGCAAGGAACAATTGGTTGTGAAATGGAAACCACAGTGAGGTACCAGGGCCTGGTGAGAAATTTCGCCTGAAGCTATGCAGCCAACATTAAATAACTATCGTGCGTTTTCTTCTTCAAGACAATTCTCAGTCACATTCTGCAGGGGCAATGAAGATGCTCCTGCATAGTTTTCAATTGGAAAATGTTTGATTACCCACAAAGCAACCCGTAATTCTCTCCCTCTGAGTTTCATCTCTGCTAACATAAACCGCTGGGTATGAAGACAACATTTTGGCACAGGCAGCAAGATGTAAGCTAGCGTAGAGAATTGGCGGAAAGCACTGGCGGCTGCCTTCTATAACGAGGGTACAGTAAAGTTGGTACAACGTCACGACAAACATCTAAGTCGGACCGGCGACTATGGAGATAAGTCGCTGGATGTTGTAGCTAACTGTTGCAAATAAAACAGCTTTGATTTTCACTGTGGTTTCCATTTCGCGTCCTATCGTTCCTTACTTTCCGAATATCCCTCGTAAATACTCTGCCAGCCACCGTACAATGCATGGCGGAAGGTACGTTGCACTACTACAAACCATTAACATTCCCCTTGCCACTCGCAAATAGAGCGAGGGAAAACCGACTGTCCGTAAAACTCCGTATGAATCCTGATTTCCCTTATCTACCTAGCCGGCCGTTGTGGCCGAGCGGTTCTAGGTGCTTCAGTCTGGAACCGCACGACCGCTACGGTCGCAGGTTCGAATCCTGCATCGGGCATGGATGTGTGTGATGTCCTTCGGTTGATTAGGTTTTGGTAGTTCTGTACTAGGGGACAGATGACCTCAGATGTTAAGTCCCATAGGGCTCAGAGCCATTTGAACCATTTTGAACGTTATCTACCTTGTCCTTACGTTAAATTGCGCTGGCGCTCTTCAGTCAATCGTTCTGCACTCACCCTAAGGTGCCGATTCCCTAATTTTTTTCAATAGCGTCCCTCGAAAATAACGTTGTCTTCCCTCTAAAGATTTCCATTTAAGTTCCCGAAACGTGTTTATCGAACCTAACGGTAACAAATCTAGGCCCGCCTCTGAAATGCTTCGATGTCTTCCCTATCCCTACCTGGTGGGGACCCCAGACACTCGAGTAGCACTGAAGAATGAATCGCACTAGCGTTCTATATGCGGTCACCTTTACAGATGAACCACACATCCCTAAAACTTTCCCAGTGAAGCGAAGTCGACCACTCGCCTTCCCTATTTCAATCCTTACACGCTCGTTCCATTTCATATCTCTTTGCAACGTTATGTCTAGGTATTTAATCGGCGTGACTCTGTCAAACAGCACACTCCTAATGATGTACTCGAACATTGTGGGACTTTTTTTCCTTCTCACCTGTATTAACTTATATTTTTCTGCATTTACAGATATCTGTCATTCATCACACCAACTAGAAATTTTTTCTAAATTATCTTGTATCCTCCTAGAGTCACTGAACGACGACACCTCGACGTACACCACAGCATCATCAGAAAACAGCAGAAGACTACAATTTTCACTGTTCGTTAGATCATTTATACATCCAGAATGTTAAAAAAAACTGTATAATAGTTTGAGAGGTTGTAACACTCATCGAAACAAGAAAAATGAGTCCGATAAACATGGGTCTGGAAATGCATACTTTCTGAGATAAGTCCAATAAACATGGGCCAGGAAATCAATACTTTCTGCGGTAAACACACGTTTACAGGAGGTGTTTAACATCGCGTCCATTCTTGACAATGCATCCTTCTGCCCTCCGGCGTAAGGAATGACGCACCCTTTGAAGTACACCTGGTTGTTGTTGTACCTGCTGGCACGCATTGAAGACGAGACCCTGGCGTGGCGAAGACCAATTCCTTCAATTGTCCCCATAATCTAAAATCTGAGGTCTGGCGAATGAGCAGGGCAAGCTCTGTGGCTGCCCCGACCAATCCAGCGGTCCTGAAGTGTCTGCGACAGATGTTCGCGCAAATTGTGACGAAAGTGTTCTGACGCGCCATCGTCCAAGAATCACATTTGTATTCATTTCTGCAATGGTACAGCCTCCAGCAAGGTAGCCAATACGTTATTGAGAAACTCCAGATACGAGCCCCAGTTAACCTTTGTGGTAGCACGTATCGCTCTATTAATATGTCGCCAAATCTGCCTGCCCATACGTTGATTGAGAATCGCTGTTGATGCCCTCTTTCCTGAACTGCTTGGGGATTTACATCTACCCATACATGCTGGTTATGGAAATTCACAACACCGTCTCTTTTGAACACTACCTTATCGGTAAATAATATCTTGGATGTGCAGTGGATCTGCGGCACACTTCTGCAGCAACCATTGACAGAACCGCCGTCTGCCGTGATGATCCTGTGGCCTTAGGGCCTGAACGAGGGCTGTGGTTGGTATGAGTACAGCAGTTATTCATGAAGTACCCCCAGATAAGAGAGTGAGACACGCCTTCGCACTTTGGTCCCAGGGGTTTCTTCCGCTGAACGTAGCACACGCTCCTCCATGTCAGGTGTGCGGACTGCGGGGCCTTCCACTGTCAGTCTTCCGAGGTGCTAGGATATACATGTCCCTCAGACCCTGGAAAAGTTTCCCAAACATCTTATCAGAGGGCACTCTGCGCTGTGGATATTTTGCAGCGCAGACTACGTCCGTTTGCTAAAACCACAGCAGATTAAAAAAAAAATGGCCCTGAGCACTATGAGACTTAACTTCTAAGGTCATCAGTCCCTAGAACTTTGAACTACTTAAACCTAACTAACCTAAGGACATCACACACATCCATGCCCGAGGCAGGATTCGAACCTGCGGCCGTAGCGGTCGCGCGGTTCCAGACCGTAGCGCCTAGAACCGCTCTGCCACCTCGGCCGGCACACAGCAGATTATCGTAACCGCCATTTCACTTGTGGAGTAGTAGACTTCCATTGCTAACAAGTGGTGGAAGAGAGAAAATGTAAATGTACTACACCATTTGTGCGTACAAACAGTGAAATAACAGTAAACATATAAGTGAATCAGCTTTTGGAAGAAGGTAAAACACCATTATACGAACCCAGTGTTGACAGTACTGTACAATAAGGCACACAAACACGACGAAAATTAAAGTAGCTTAACGTGTATCGTGCATCTGAATTGCTTGTATGTGGGTATGAGAGGGATAAATGGAACCAAACTCAAATATTCCACTAAATTATTTATACGAACAGACTAAATAAGTAATTGGGCTGGTGTAGTGATCACATTTATGTCCGTCATACTCTAACGTACCACAAATACTACTACGTTACCTTCTGTGATTTAGTTTGAACAAATATAATAACAAGAAACTCCTGTTTCAAAAATGTCAAAAGTGGTCATTATTTCCCAAGAATTTTCATTCATCACAAGAGAAACGTAGCAGTGTGATGAAGTAGTTGAAACATTGAACTCACACTAAGGAGGACCGTCTTCAAAAATCTCCAACCGACTCACTTGATCATGATTTTCAATACATTCGAAAAGTAGAACAATTTCCTTCGAAATTCTTGTCCGATCCAAGCTCGACATCTGTCTCGAATGAACTCGTTGTCGGAAGGAAGGAAAGAGATTAGAATTTACCACAGCTATCATGATGACCTCACTGGGGACAAAAATGGGGAAAGAAATAGGTCGTGCCCGTTTGAAGGGAACCATTTAGGAAATCCGGAAAGTTTAAATCAGGATGGCTGAACGAGGAAATGAATCCAAGTCCTCCTGAATGCCAATCCGATGTTTTAACTACTTCACCACTTCGCTCAGTTTAAATAGTCCTAAGATGAACGTTGTTCGAAAGTAATTTACGCCACTCAGACGTCTCTCTCGAATTCTTTGACATGAAACTGATATTTTATATATACATTAGCATCTATACTTTGCAGAAAAACTTTAAAGTGCATGGAAGAGTCATTGTTTATCTGTCGGAGGCAGAAAAGTACTCGGAATATCAGTTCAACGGAATTTATAGTGGCTTGAAAAGAGGTTACAAGGTAAACATTAGCAAAAGTAAAACAAGCATAATGGTACGTACTTGAATTTTATCAGGTGATTCTGAAGAAATTATGCTAGTGAATGGAACACTAAAACTAGCAAACGAGTTTTGATAATTCGGCAGCAATCTAAGTGATGCTGGCCGAAATAGAGAATAAATAAAAGGCCGACTAACAATAGCAAAGTAAACAGTTCCGGAATATATAATTCTACATCTACAGGTACGTCTATAGGTTTCAAAGAACTGTGAAGTGCGTGTAAGAGGGTACGCCCTTAAGTACCATGTATTAGGGTAGCATCTCGTCCCATTTGCTTTTAGAGCTCGTAAATGCTTCTGTGCGTACTGTGATTGGTTTAATATTGTCCTCACGGTTGCTATGGGAGCGATACATAATAGTTCCTATAATATTTCTAGATTCTTCACTTATTACAAGTACTTCGAACTGTATAAGTAGGTGTTCAGGTTTTCACGAGATAGTTTGCGTCTGTCTTCAAGCGTTTGCCAGTTTAGGCTTCTCGTCGTCTCCCCGACGTTCAGTTGCTCAACAAACCTGTGGTCATAGGTGCTACGCTTCACAATATCCCCTAATGATCCTATTTGGTACGTATCCGACACAGTTGGTCAATATTGCAGGATGGGTAGCACGAGTGTTGATTTGTTTAATATCGAATATAAATTTAAGTGTTATGGTGTCTATTCTGAACGTAATTGCCTGGAGTGTAATCTTGTACCGAAGTGAAAGGTGTAGACACTAAGAGAATACAATCTTTTTAAAAGTGGAGCCATAAAAGAATGCCGAAGGGTAGATATTTAGATCGAATAACCCAAGAAGAGACACTGAGTGAAAGTGAAGAGGAAATAAATTGACGGCACAACTTGTTTAAAAGAAGTTAGCGCTTGATGGAACACATCCTGAGGCCGGAAGGTCAATTTGTCAATAGAGGGAAGTGTGGTAAGCAGAGGGGTAAAAACTGTAAAGGAGGACTCAGGTTTGATGCAGTACATCAGTTCTGGTGACTGTAGGTTGTGGTGGTTAAGCAGAGGTGCAGAGACCTGTACGGGATAGAACCAGTCTTCAGAATGAAGGTCAGGATAAAAAAAAATCGTAATTTGTACAAATTATTTTTTGCATAGCACAAGTAACAATATTTACATTACTTTTCTTTATTAACCGCTGATTGTTCGTTATTTTCCGCTGCATGAAGTTCTACCCTGTTCCACACAGATCGTGCCGTTAATTTGTTCCTCGATGATTTATGAAGTTTTTCCGATGTATTTATAAAAACAGCTCCTACAGAACTTTTGAGGCAATACCTTTATTGTGAGGTTCCACTTCCACATTGCATTAATAGTGGTAAGGCAGTATGACGTTACTGTAATGGAAACATAACGACTGATCATAATTTAAATATGAAAGGAGTTTCATGAGTAGCAACCTCACACCGATTACGCACAGTATTTTTCAGTCCATGGGGCGAGTTTCGCTAGCTGACTAGCGAGGATGTCTCGTTTGTTCAGTAAATGGAATCGTACTACAGTTTTCTTATGATTTTCACAATTTAGGAATGCAGTTTGTTTCAGCAGATTTACGGCTTAATACAGTGTACATTGCGTTAACTTGTGACGCAGTGGTTAAGGCACCACTGTCTTATTCGGGATGGTCTACTTTTGAATCAAGACCAATTCGGCCGGCCGGTGTGGCCGGGGGGTTCTAGGCGCTTCAGTCTGGAACCGCGCGACCGCTACGGTCGCAGGTTCGAATCCTGCCTCGGGCATGGATGTGTGTGATGTCCTTAGGTTAGTTACGTTGAAGTAGTTCTAAGTTCTAGGGGACTGATGACCTCAGATGTTAAGTCCCATAGTGCTCAGAGCCATATGAGCCAACCAAGTCGGATACTTTAACCAGCGCTTGACTTTCTGGCGTAATGAATCGTCTCTAGTTGTGCTGAACTGCAACCCTTTTGCCTTCGTATTTCTACCACTATCATAGTTTACGTCTATCAGTATGTTCGATTCATGCACACATAGGGAGACCCACTTCATGTTCTCCAAGTACACAGTATGATAAAGAAGATTATTGCAGTTTCTCATATAGGACGTGGATGAAACCACGAAGGAATACATCTTAAGATCAGCACACGAAGTGGATGTGTCCAGATTTATTTTCTATGTAGTAATTTATGCCAATAACTGATCCTGAGAGAACATAGTCAACGTTTCCATTTCCCTAGTATCACTATCAGGTGCTGACATTAAACGTAACGCCTACTTAAGCCATAAATAAATAAATACTTTGTAAACAGGTGTTAAACTTCTATTCTTCAAAGAGGAATGTCTACAGTTATGTACAGTCGTGGACAAAACGAGCGAGACCCCTCGCCTTTTCGTTATGCTGATCCGCACGGCTTTAAAGTCTGCTACACAGCATAACAGGCAAGGCGACGAAGTGCTACCAACATACTATGCGCAGGCGTGAAATTGACAAACTATCTGAACTTTTTTAGAATGTATTCCATAATTTCTAAGACTATATTAATGCTGATTAGTGTGTTAAATACAACACGTAAACATAAGACAGAACTGAAAGAAGAAACGCTAATTTGTATGAAACGGACGAATAAAAATGAATTTCAGCTTATCCAGATAACAGACAAAGAACCCCAGACCGTTACGAATTAGCAAAATATTATCCGCATTCGCCCGCGAAACGGTCTGTGTCAACGTTCAGACCAGTCATACTGGATTACCATTGCTGACCTACCATGAAAGTGTGCAAATTTAGCAATGCGTGAAGATTCATAACGAAATTCACTTAAACATCATTCAGTGCCACACTTAAGTCAATTCCATTATTGACAGAAGCGGAAAAAGGAGGCAGTATCATGTATGAAATTCTACAAGAGTGTCATATTGACATCCACAGAGCGCCAGTACAGAATAAAGGTAGCGATAAATCGTATTGGGTGCGCGAGAATTTCTTAAAATTGCTTTACTGATATTCTACCTGCCTCCATAGAGATTAGAACCGAAAACAAACCAGACCTTCCTTTCACTATGCTAGCAGACAACCTAGGCAAACAGCCCTCTATTATTACCCCAGACATGAACAAGCCGGCAATTTCGCAATAAAAATCTGCAGTTTCTGTTGCATAGAGCTTTCTGGACTCAAAAACATGAATTTTCTTCCTTTATGTCACCACTTATGCGACAATCATTCGGGATGATTATCGAAATAACAAATTACTGTTATTAGAGAGTAAATTTTGTAGGATAATTCTGCACCACCCCAGGAAATAAACGGCTACATAGCTGCCAAACGTATTCTGCATTGTTTCGAATTCTCCACTAGACTCGCCACAGCCAGAAAACGTTCATTAGCAGAAGTGTTTCTTAAGCTAGCTAGCAATGAGAATGTTCGTACTTCTAAAACGCGGTGGCATTAATACTGGGATGTGAATTACCACGTGTATAGGCAAATACATTCTATTTGCATTCCTGTAAACGTGATTTGGATCGAAAACGTAGCTACGACTAATATGCTTATGTATCGACAGCAACTAGAACATTTCGAATAAAGAGTAGCGGGTGTTATTTATGCGGCCCTCATCTTCAGTGTTTTCGTTGTTAGGATTTCGTCACCTAAACCGGTAAAAACGGAACCCTACTAGTCTCACTTTCTTGACCGTCTATCGGTCTACCCAACCCTTAAAACCCGTTTACCTCCAGAACGGGTGGACATAATAAGCGGAAATGTATCGCACTTCTTGCTGTAACCGGTCCCTTGCTGGTGTAAAAAAGTGAGCTTCTATGTCAACGCAATCAAAAGATACGACGGTTTATGTAAAGAAAATTTACGCGAAAGGTCAAAAAATGGCTTCAAGAACTATGCGACCTAACTGCTTAGGTCATCAGCCCCTAGACCTAGAACTACTTAAACCTAGCTAGCCTAAGGGCATCACAGACATCTATGCCCGAGGTAGAATTCCAACCTGCGACTGAAGCAGCCGTGCGGTTCTTCACTGAAGCGCCTGGAACCGCTCGGCCACCGCAACGCGGCGAAACCCTACTCACCTCATGTATAATGATAATATATACTGTCTAGTGAGGATAAACTGTATTCTCCAGCAACTCAGATCGTTTGCTCACGGAACTTTTACGAAGCTACATTCAAACTTTGTCGAAGTCGTCTGCAATATCCATTACAAACACCCTAGGAACTTCGTATGCGATATCCACTTCTGAATACGCTGGCAGATAATGCAGTACTATAACAAGTAGGTGGGAACTTATTGTTATTGGTCCATGCATGACACTTTATTTCAATATCACTTTAACGCGCCTAGGTGTTCGTATAAGGCTGAAATTAATGAACAAAAAGTAAATAAACAGTAAACAACTTCGATGTTCAGATCAAGTGAAAGTCACATGTCGTAATTACAACATAATTTCGTTGTTACATCTACATGACTACATCAACAGGATTTCTTTGCAATCCGGACTTACGTGCCTGGCAGAAGGTTCGGATTATTTCTCTACCGTCCCACTCATTAACAGTGTGCGGGAAAAGGGACTACTTAAATCTTTTCTTGCGAGACTTGAATTACATTATTACTATGGTTTCTTCTTGTGTAAGTACCCTAGGAAATAATGTTTTGGCATTCAGAACATATGGTGGTGATTGAAATTTCGTGAAAAGATCTCGTGGCAACGAAAAACGCATATGTTTTCATGAATGTTACCCCAACTCGATTATCAAATCTGGGATCCTCTCTCCCCTATTTCGTGACATTACAAAGCGTGCTACCGTTCCTTGGACGTTTTTGCGTGCACAGTCAATCACGTCTGTCAAGGATATTATAGCAGTGGACGGACAAACGTAGTGTAGGCAGTGTTTTCAGTTGGCCTGTTGCGTATTCTTAGTGTGCGGCCAATAAAACGCAGTCATTCGTTTGCCTTCCCCACAAAAGTATGTTTTCGATCTTTCCAGTTTAAGTTTTACTGGGTACTGAGATGAACTGACAGTGCTTCGACTTGTGTTTTGTCATGTAACCGAAAGTTAATTATTGTTATTGGACGCAGCTTTCGTGTTTAATGTATTCCTCAGTCAACAACAGTAGACTCCTCGTACACCACACATAACTGTTTCAAAGTATTAAATTGTTACTGATCTTACCATGTTGCAGTGGTCATCTTAACTTGCCGTTTTGAAAAAAAGGAAAATATTTTAGCGAAATGTAGCAACTAAGAAGCGGAGTATCCAAACAAACAAACGTTTCCGGTTTAAGTAGTTGCAGTAGGTCTACTACACAGTAACGTAAATTAGGAGCAAAGTCCATAAGTAGATCCTCATCAGGAAAACCAGCCCTCATAATGCAAAGTGCAACTACAACAAAGAAAGTTTCCAAACATGTCAATGAGTAGTCGAGGAAAGTGGACGCATTCTGTCTACTGAATCCCAACGCACGCAATTTACGAGGGGGCACGCCAAGTGTCAGACCCCGATCTTGCTTTTAACTACGCTCATTGAAAGAGGGGACAAAATAAGCTTAAACTCTACCGCTTCTGAGAAAACGACGGTCAAAGTGTTCAATGCGTTGTTGCTATAGTGTAGATACCGCTTAGCGGTTAAGGATTCAACTGAAGCGGTGGCTCTGCGGCTACCATAGCGACTTCGGAACTTTGCGCTGCGAGTTCGAAACCCGGTTTTTCCTTTTTTCCCCCCTCACTCTCTGAATTATCTACGAATGTTTATTCCAATTTATGATGAAACACTGTTGTCGTTATTCGTCAGTTAATTTACTGTGTAAAGAAATAAGTTAAAAAGGGAACACACAGTGCGTAGTGGGGCGATCACTCTGTTGTAGAAATAATTCAGAAGCCAAGATCGCTTAAATACTGTCTACTGGATAACCGGTTTCAACACACTAAAGGTGCCATTATCGGATCTAAATGTAGATTAACATTGATAAACCATTTGGATATAACGATACATGAGGCAGACGAGATGATTTTATATCAGCTTGTCTCATTCGTTTATTATTTTTTTAATTCATTAATTACACATAAAGTTAATTGTCGAGTAATGACAACATTATTTCAACATAAATTAGAAAAAAAAAACATTCGAAGATAATTCTGATAGAGAGGCAGGAAAATAAAATAATTAAAAAACCCAATATGGTCTCGAACACGGGAATCAATGCTAAGAAGGAACGACGGTAGCCACTGAGCCACCGCTTCAATTGCGTTCTCGGCTGCAGAATGTATCTACACTAGAGCAACAGCGCGTTGATAACTTTGGCCGTCGTTTTCTCGGAAACGGTCGAGTGTCTGCAGATAAGCCGAAACACAAGTTCGCTTATTTTGTCCTCTCCTTCACTGACAAGGGGAGGCCGCCAATTGTGAAATTCAGATTCGATTCATACTGCGCATAATAAAAGCTCATGGCCAGAGGTGTAATGTGGCAAAGCACCAAGATGCACTTCTCAGCCGTTGTCGAGAAAATCGACAGTTAGAAGAAACCGCTGCGGTGAAATACTCTCTACGATTCATAATTTTCTACAGCGTCGTGGCGCAGCGGTAAGCGCTCGAGTTCGTAATCCGAAGGTCGGCGGATCGAATCTCGCTCCATGCAACTTTTTTTTTTAGTATTTGTTTTTTGTAATTCAAATGTGTGTATAAACACACACACACACACACATATATATATATATATATATATATATATATATATATATATATATATATATATATAATTCCCGGCAACAGGTTGCAACAATTATGCATATAATAAGTTGTTGAAAGTCGTTTGTCGTGGAAAAACTGGCGACTTCGAACATCATTATGTTTTCCGCAAACAAATTTGTATTTCACAAATGTTATTAATTGTCTTCATAATGTTAACCACGTATAGTTAGCGGAAGACGTAGAAACGATATTCCGAAACGAATACGTATAGCGTAAGACAAACGTTCGAATTAGAATAGAAACCCCACGAACACAAATTTGCTGTGGCAGGTATGAAATATAAACTCCGTTAATCGCTCGTTACACTTGAAGGACAGATGTTGAATGGGCCGAAACGAGCCGCCGCATAACAGCGTAGTTGCCTGCTAACTTCGAAAGAAGGTAGATGCGGTCCCTAGCACAACTTATAACACCGTCGAAAATCAGTGCGGACGTGAGAGCTTTGGTACACCCTGTTAAACAAACGGTAAAATGGAGGCGGTACAATTGGAGAGCGATCCGCCTTCACCAACATGCATAAGCAATTCATTAATAGTTTATATATATATATATATATATATATATATATATATATATATATATATATATATATATTTGAATTACAAAAAAATAATAATAATAATAAAAAAATGTTGCATGGCGTGAGATTCGATCCGGCGACCTTCGGATTACGAACTCGAGCGCTTACCGCTGCGCCACGACGCTGTAGAAAATTATTAATCTTAGAGAGTATTTCACCGCAACGCTTTCTTATAACTGTCGATTTTCTCGACAACAGCTGAGAAGTGCATCTTGGTGCTTTGCCACATTACACCTCTGGCCATGAGCTTTTATTATGCGCAGTATGAATCGAATCTGAATTTCACATTTGGCGGCCTCCCCTTGTGAGCAAAGTTTCGGGACAATCAGCCTATGACACTTGGCGAGTTCCCCTCGCTCGTCGAGTCGCTTCTTACGCCCGGCGAGAATTATGTATGCCTCCGAGTAAACTGCGCCACCTGGAAACACGGCGAGCGGGGATAAACACGTTTTCCTTCTTATAAGGCAACCCTCTACAGATAAAATTCATGAAGTGTTCTTCAGGTTGCCTCAGATATTTCAGGAATGTTTCTTGCCTCAGGCCTGCCGCATATGCAAAACGTAAACATTTCATTTAATGTAATATTTGTCAGGATAAGACATGACAAGAGTGGACCAGTACCTTCTGAGAAAAATTAGAGATTTTAAGTTGCTCCACTATGTAATGACACGGGTATGGGCTTGCGATCTCTCTTTTATGCCATCGATTTCCGTTTACACATACTTGGCCACTGCGTTGCGGCTGCCATCGTGGAGGAGGCAGTCTGTTTCCTGCCAGCGCTGTTTCCGCAGCCAATATTAACCGCGACGAATCATTCAGTCAACGCTAAATGGCCCATCTGGCTGAGGCAGACAAGGGCGCTATAATAGAACTCCATGCAGAGGGATCTTCAAATGCCGACATAGCAAGAACTATGGGTCTTCACAAGTCGACGGTAGCCAGGTGGATCAGACGAAAGGAAGAGAGTGGTAACTTGAATGGGAGGCCTCATGGCCGTCGCCGCAAAACAACAGCAGCTCAGGATCAGCAGATACGCCGTTTCAGTGAGAACCAACCATTTGTCAACGCACGACAAATTCAGCAAACTTTGGGTCTCAATGTTAGCAGTAAGACCGTCACTCCTCGTGTAAGGGAAGGTGGACTGAGAGCAAGAAGCGCTGCTGTGAAAGAGACATTGACTGTTTCCCAAAGAGAAGCTTGCCTTGCTTTTGCTACTGAAAATGGCGACAAACCTCTCCAGTTTTGGAGGCGAGTGATTTTCACGCACCAAAAAGTTTTCTCTACGGCATCATCCGGAAAAGTACTAGTTTACCGGCCTAAATGTGCTAGGTATAATCGAAAATATATTTATAGTTGCCGAAGGAGTGGCAGGTTGTCGGTGCCGGCCGGTGTGGCCGTGCGGTTCGAGGCGCTTCAGTCTGGAACCGCGTGACCGCTACGGTCGCAGGTTCGAATCCTGCCTCGCGCATGGATGTGTGTGATGTCCTTAGGTTAGTTAGGTTTAAGTAGTTCTACGTTCTAGGGGACTGATGACCACAGATGTTAAGTCCCACAGTGCTCAGAGCCATTTGTAGTCGGTAACGGTATGGGCGTGGATATCGGCCGAAGGGTGTGGGCTCCTGTGGGAAGTGGAAGGAAGATTCGATGCGCGCAATTACATATCAATTCTGGAGAACGTGATGTTGCCTGCTGTGGCAGCAAGATTTGGCGATGATCAGATCATGTTCCAACAAGATCGCTCGTCTATTCATATGGCACGTGTGGTTAAGAGGCGGGTCGACGACCATAGTAATATTACTGTAACGGAATGGCCACCTAAAGGAGCTGACACGAATCCCATTGAGAATATCTGGGCAGAAATGGTCAGAGTAATACGAGAAAAGGGCAGTCACCGTCGACTCGCCGACAGCTTTCTGATGTGATTCATGACGCTTGGAATGAGTTACTTGAATCTCCTAGTTATGTGGCTCGAGTTGTGGGCTCAATGCCCAACAGACTTCGAGCTGTTGTGGAAGCCAAAGGAGGCTTCACCAATCAGCTGTTTCAAGCTTTGTTTCTTTCTTCTTCGTCTTTTTTTTTTTTTTTACTTACAGACGTATATTTTATATAATTTCAAGGAAACGCAGTAAATGGAATGTGGACTGATTTTTGAGGCTTCATTTTGTGACGGCTAAACAGTGCTGCATCATGGGACCCGCTATTTGTCCACATGTGGCTGAACATCAGAGGTGTAAAAAATTTTGAGGTGCCGAAGTTCTCTGGAAGAATAACGTCTTTTAGACAAGGAGATGATTTTTAGTTTCATTTTAACCATTCACACTATGATATGACATTCTAATCTTTGATTTCATTTTATTATTATGTATCTTTTCTCCAGTGAAAGTCAACGGTAGTAAGTTTCAAGATATGAAGAATAACTGGAAGTTTCTAATTTGTGGAAAGCGTATTTAACAGTTAATGTTTTCGACAAATCTGTAGTTATAGGACATAGTAAGAAGCGAGTCAAAAATGGCATTGTGGAATGATCAGGTTGGTCTCTAAGGGGTAACGACGATAAAATAGCAAATATGAAACTATGGGTAACAACTATTGTTGATGGTGAGGAGCCATAATCGATATGTCACTTTTCCGTAATTGTATTTCTGAAGTTTATCGTCAATCCTAGGACTGACACCGATACTCTGTTTTACGTAAAGAATACAACCTTCAAAATTTATTTAGCAGCGCAGAATATTAAATCACAGTTTATAGATCAGGAACCTAATCCAACTGCCTTTAATTTTATTTTCACGGATGACATTGAGACAGTAAATAACAAGAGAAATAAGAAATCTCTCAGAATCAATATAGAGAATTCAAGTATCATGTGAATTCAAAAGTTTGCTATAATAGCGATTAACTGCTTTTTACAGACCCCTTCATGCCTACGTTTTCCGTCAGACAGACAATGTTTGAAACTAGGACTAACGAGGTAAACAATTTTTCCACAAATTGTCAAATTGGAAGTCGGAGAGCCAGTTACATAAATTACGATGACAACAAACGTTTTTCAAGTAAACTGATCACAGGAGGCATCCAACGCATTTATTGTGAGTTACATGCACAGTATGTAAACTGGCAACGCCACCAACACACAATACCACTAACAAGGGAACATCCCCATCGCACCGCCCTCAGATTTAGTTATAAGTTGATACAGGGGATAGGCCTTGAAAAACTGAACACAGATCAATCGAGAAAACAGGAAGAAGTTGTGTGGAAGTATGAAAAAAATAAGCAAAATATACAAACTGAGTAGTCCATGCGCAAGATAGGCAACATCAAGGATAGGGTGAGCTCAGGAGCGCCGTGATCCCGTGGTTAGCGCACGCAGCTGCGGAACGAGAGGTCCTTCCGTCAAATTTTCCCAGGAGTGAAAAGTTTAATTTTTATTTTCAGACAATTATTATCTGTCCGTCCGTCCGTCCGATGCGAGGTAACCGCGCCGTAGTATGATGACGCTACACCTAAAAAACATCGAAAGACATGACGTCAGTCGACTATAGCGCACGGAAGAGAGAGTATTCCTGCTAATGAGGCTCCCTGGCTGGCAGTTAACTGTTCGCTACTTTGGACGAGAGTGCATTAAATACGTGCGATGCATTGCGTGGGCAATATGAATCCAGCAAATATAGCTCGTGACTCCAATAACAATGTCAATGAATATTTTCCGAACTGTAAGGCATCGGAAAGTTCCTTAAGGGATCGAACGATTGTCGAACATTTGTATGATTATTTCCTACATTTGTTGAATAACAGTACGTGTGGTGATGATTGTCTGAAAATAAAAAAAATCAAACAACTAACCCGAGGGAAGACTTAAACCAACGACCTCTCGTTCTGCAGCTCCTCACGCTAACCACGCGACCACTGCGCTCCCGTGCTCAAGCTATCCTTGATGTTGCTTATCATGCACACGGACTACTCAGTTTGTTTGGTTTGAATATTTTTTTCAAAGGTCCACACAACTTCTTCCTGTTTTTCGAATGATCTGTGTTCAGTTTTCAAGGCCTATCCACTGTGTCAACTTATAACTAAATCTGAGGAGGGTGCGATGGGGAGGTTCCCTTGTTAGCTATGAAACAACTGTAGCAAAACGGAGCATCCTCGTTATCCATGTGATGGATAAGACGACTAATTCGCAACATAAATGTCAATGTAAGCATCAGTTTCTGTTGGAACGTGCTTCCCGGACCAAATAACATACATTTCCTACGTCTTCAATGCGAATCATGTAGCAAATGTAATTTAAAGGATATAAAAATATCGAGTGAATTTACTAAAATAATTATGAACCACTTGAATTTGCATTCAACAGGCAATGTTCAGAAGTCTGGTGTAGGAGTACTGCATGCTCTAATTCGAAACAACAAAAATCAACAGAGTAACTATTATTGAACGTCATCAGGTCACTCGTCGAGCATTCCTATGCAGTACTGTTACTGGTGACGTGTTATGATGCCTTTATCGTTAACTTCCTAAGAAGAAATGAAAGGCTGAGCCCCACCAAAAGACGTAAACTCGAGGAAACAGTTGCGTGAACATATTATTTTACATCTGATAAATCCAAAAGTGTGTTTTGGGCTACGAATTCTGCCCCCAGGGTGTGTGCAACACAGCTGGAATTTGTTGCCAACAACTGTCACCTTTCGGTCACAGTGTAAGAAAATCGAGCAAAAAAACTACATCACCTGTGCTACTGCATGATAACGCACTATGTTGATTTGAGAAACAAAACTATCCAGGAGATTGATAGGAAAGTCGTCTCTCAGGCACATTTGTATTGATAGGGAAGTCCTCTCTCAAGCACTTGTCCCTCTCGTCATATATTTGTAAAATTTTACCTTTCCCACTCTAGATCGATCAACCGTCAAGGCAATTCATTTCTAGACGAAAATACTTTTAAAACTACTCTTGTTTATTGACATCGTTAGAACAAGTAGGTTTCTACAGGCGTAGAATTTGTAAACAACTTTAGCATTGTCATATCGTTTTAGATATCGTGAAAGAAAATTCTGCTGCTAATTAATTTCTCTTTGATAATTACTGTTGCGTTTAGTAAACTAATGGAAAATGCAATTAAAATATTCACTGTACTAATACAAACTAAAGTCAGCTTAATACAGAAACATCACGACGGCAGTCTATCTTAATAAAGCATTAAGTTTCTGTGAGACAATTGGGCTTATTTTAACACGAATTAGTAGGATATTACAGACTTTACACTTAGAAAAGATCTGTATTTATTTCATTTCCTGTACCATTCGTAAGTGTTATGAAAATGGGGCTTTTCATAGATAAAATTATGTATTCACAACAACAAAAAAATGTCGGCAGAAAACAAAAGTGGCATTATGAATCTGGCAGTACCGTAAGGTTTTCACTCTGACACTAAGAGTTACTGAAAGTAGCAAGAAGAATTTTGCTCGAGCGTTGTCTTACGATTCCCTTATTAAGTTTTTATCTGCCTGCTTGTAGCTGTGCTACAAAAGAATTAAAAATCTGGCTTTCAGCAAGTCTCGAAAGGCGAACAAAAGCAGCTTGCACCTGGTTACTAAGCATGTTACCTGGGGACTGGTTTTTTCTTAAAGCGGGAAGACATCCTTTTGTGGTTCAATTGGCAAATGTTAGTCAGACGTGTGACGTTAGTCTAAGCGTTTCGGTGTGTTGAATTTGTACCAATGATTTTTCTACACGTTTTTTCTGTCCCAAATAGAGTTGAAGTCTCCCATTAGTATTTTCACGTCATCTTGGTGAATTTTGCTCATGGTATTTTCGAGTGTGTTCCAGAATTTTTCAACATTGTCGGTGTTTTTCTTATTTTCGATGTTGGTGGGTTCAAATGGTTCAAATGGCTCTGAGCACTATGGGACTTAACTGCTGTGGTCATCAGTCCCCTAGAACTTAGAACTAGTTAAACCTAACTAACCTAAGGACATCGCACACATCCATGCCCGAGGCAGGATGCGAACCTGCGACCGTAGCGGTCGCGCGGTTCCAGACTGTAGCGCCTAGAACCTCTCGAACACTCCGGCCGTCGATGTTGGTGGGGACACGTGCATTGATGAGTGTATATGTTTTACTGGGGCTCTGAATGACCATAGTCATAAGTCGCTTGTTGACGGGCCAGCCGCGGTGGCCGAGCGGTTCTTGGCTCTTCAGTCCGGAACCGCGCGACTGCTACGGTCGCAGGTTCGAATCCAGCCTTGGGCATGAATTTGTGTGATGTCCTTAGATTAGCTAGGTATAAGTAGTTCTAAGTTCTAGGAGACTGATGACCTCCACTGTTAAGTTCCATAGTGCTCAGAGCCATTGGAACCTTTTGATTGTCGATCGGTGTGATTTCTTTGACAGAGTTGATAGATCGGTGTTCGAGAAATGCAATGCCGAAGATTGGTACGCCTTTCGTTACCTTTTGTTGTATTCTGCTCTTGAAGATGCAATGGTTTCCCTAATGCACGGTTTCATTGTCAGTTAGTCGTGGTTCTTGAAGTGCAAGGATGAGAATTTTTTGTCGGTCCATTTCTTTTGTGAGATTATTTAGTTTTCGTGTTTGGATCAAGGTATCGATGTTTACTTTTAAATGCATGTTTTTTGCTTGTAGGGAAATTTACCAGAGATCTTCGATATTCTCTGTCGTGCTAACCTGGACTCCCCAGAATCCGAAAATCCAACTGCCGCCTGTCGACAGCCGGGTTGTGTACCACCTGGGATAAAGTTGACTTTGCTTGCATAGTTTACGTTTGCTTGTGTTTCATTGGTTGTGCTTGGGTGATACCAGGACCGGACAGGACCAGAGGGTGTTGAAGCCTTTGAAAGCAAATATTTTCAGCCAAGCTCATTGAGCTAACACGGTGACCAGAGTAACGGTGATTTACACTCAGACGTGTCTGGATTTTGCGTTCAACGGATTGAGTAGCCGTTCAGGATTGTGTTAGTATTTGGTTCACCCCTAGTATTTGATTTCCTCGGTACCACCCATATGGGGGAGGGTTTCCACTATCCGCCACACGCGATTATTATTATTATTATTATTATTGTCATTATGTCTCAGCAGATCCCATATGGTGTATCTTCCCACCACTGAAATAGATGTGTATTGTTCGATTCAGTATTTCCATCACATAAATGTGGTTTATAATTACGTTACATTGCTACTAGTAGACATATTTCTCACTTTTTCTTAGACAGTTGCTACCTGTTACTCCATCATAGGAATTTATGTGCGAAGCATTGTTGAAATACAGACGTTCAAATTATCCGATTTCTGTAATTTCATTTCGATACCAGATCGTTCTAATCGGATTCAGCCAGGTAGTCTTAATGTGGATATCCGACCACGACTGTCATCATATGATAGACTGTGTAAACCACATTCTTTATCGGACTGTTGAATATAGATCACTTATCTATGACAGGACCTGAATTCTTAAACACTGTGGAAAATAATAATCCGATGTGCTTATTACAAATACGTTATTCCAATATAAATATGTGAACTAACGAGATAACAGTTTATTTACAGGAGCAGAACTAATGTTCAAATGTTCAAATGTATGTGAAATCGTATGGGACTTAACTGCTAAGGTCATCAGTACCTAAGCTTACACACTACTTAACCTAAATCATCCTAAGGACAAACACACACACCCATGCCCGAGGGAGGACTCGAACCTCCGCCGGGATCAGCCACGCAGCTCATGACTGCAGCGCCCCTGACCGCTCGGCTAATCCCGCGCGGCTACTAAAAGTATACTCGTCCACAAAACCCATGTGGACAATTATCTGATAATCGGTCAAGCTTTGCTTTGTCGCAGCTCTTTAGGACAAAAGAATGGACAGCTCCCTGCTTTTTGCGTTTCCGATAGCGCCTACGATAAGAATCTGGTGTCATATTATGTTTCAGAGCCGTAAACTGTTTATTTTTTCACCTCATACTAAAACAAAAGCTATGATATGAGACGAGGAAATGACTTATATGCTTCTCAGGAACTTAAGTTTTTCGTGTTAATTTTCTCACTTCATTCTAAAACAAGGACGTTAATATGAGAAGAGGAAATGAAATATACGCTTCCAAGACATATTATTTCCTTGTGTGCTACTACTGCATACATGAAAGCCCTGCAGTTAATTTTTGTATGTTGGATAAATTTTGATATCACCTCACATTCCTTTGTGAGAAGGTTCCTATTTTCTTAGGATTCAAGTAGAGTGGACGTTTCATCACTGGTTAATATTCTCATGACTAATGACATGATACCCGTTGCAATTGCTCCATGGCACCTGTGAGTAGAGTCTCACGTTGGTAACTATAAGAACACGCAGGCAGTGATATCCGCTCACTGCAGCCAGAGCCAAGGTGATTTCTTTCTGTTTATGGCGAAGCGTCTGCTGCAGTGTCCACGCTCAGCCAACATAAACAAATCGCTGCGGCATTGGGCAGTGCTGATCGCTGCGCTTGTCGCAGGCCTCGACAACAAGAGCGCACTCTCTGCTAACGATACTATGGAGTTAATACATCTTACTTAACGTAATATGCAGGACGTGGGTTAGGTGAAAATTCAGTTTGTAACTTCCCATCGCATTAACATACTTTACAGTCATATTTGATGCCCGGTTGTCTGTCTGATGTTAATAGTATTGATTCAGATTGTGCATTAACACGAAAACTCACTCACACACACACACACACACACACACACACACACACACACACACACACACACGCACACACTCATTGATTCCAGTGAGGGTGACAACTACTGTGTGTTGAACAACACATGAACCAGTCAGTTCCTCAGTTGGCGTCGAGTGGATGAGTTTTTTCAATTACCTTGCATTGCAAGAATTGTATGTAAGAGCCTGAAAGTAAATGGACTTGTATCCTAAAGAGCTGCGACAAAGCAAAGCTTGACCGATTATCAGATAATTGTCCACATGGGTTTTGTGGACGAGTATACTTTTAGTAGCCGCGCGGGATTAGCCGAGCGGTCAGGGGCGCTGCAGTTATGAGCTGCGTGGCTGATCCCGGCGGAGGTTCGAGTCCTCCCTCGGGCATGGGTGTGTGTGTTTGTCCTTAGGATGATTTAGGTTAAGTAGTGTGTAAGCTTAGGTACTGATGACCTTAGCAGTTAAGTCCCATACGATTTCACACACATTTGAACATTTGAACATTAGTTCTGCTCCTGTAAATAAACTGTTATCTCGTTAGTTCACATATTTATATTGGAATAACGTATTTGTAATAAGCACATCGGATTATTATTTTCCACAGTGTTTAAGAATTCAGGTCCTGTCATAGATAAGTGATCTATATTCAACAGTCCGATAAAGAATGTGGTTTACACAGTCTATCATATGATGACAGACGTGGTCGGATATCCACATTAAGACTACCTGGGTGAATCCGATTAGAACGATCTGGTATCGAAATGAAATTACAGAAATCGGATAATTTGAACGTCTGTATTTCAACAATGCTTCGCACATAAATTCCTATGATGGAGTAACAGGTAGCAACTGTCTAAGAAAAAGTGAGAAATATGTCTACTAGTAGCAATGTAACGTAATTATAAACCACATTTATGTGATGGAAATACTGAATCGAACAATACACATCTACTTCAGTGGTGGGAAGATACACCATATGGGATTTGCTGAGACATAATGACAATAATAATAATAATAATAATAATAATAATAATCGCGTGTGGCGGATAGTGGAAACCCTCCCCCATATGGGTGGTACCGAGGAAATCAAATACTAGGGGTGAACCAAATACTAACACAATCCTGAACGTCTACTCAATCCGTTGAACGCAAAATCCAGACACGTCTGAGTGAAAATCACCGTTACTCTGGTCACCGTGTTAGCTCAATGAGCTTGGCTGAAAATATTTGCTTTCAAAGGCTTCAACACCCTCTGGTCCTGTCCGGTCCTGGTATCACCCAAGCACAACCAATGAAACACAAGCAAACGTAAACCATGCAAGCAAAGTCAACTTTATCCCAGGTGGTACACAACCCGGCTGTCGACAGGCGGCAGTTGGATTTTCGGATTCTGGGGAGTCCAGGTTAGCACGACAGAGAATATCGAAGATCTCTGGTAAATTTCCCTACAAGCAAAAAACATGCATTTAAAAGTAAACATCGATACCTTGATCCAAACACGAAAACTAAATAATTTCACAAAAGAAATGGACCGACAAAAAATTCTCATCCTTGCACTTCAAGAACCACGACTAACTGACAATGAAACCGTGTATTAGGGAAACCATTGCATCTTCAAGAGCAGAATACAACAAAAGGTAACGAAAGGCGTACCAATCTTCGGCATTGCATTTCTCGAACACCGATCTATCAACTCTGCCAAAGAATTCACACCGATCGACAATCAAAAGGTTCCAATGGCTCTGAGCACTATGGAACTTAACAGTGGAGGTCATCAGTCTCCTAGAACTTAGAACTACTTATACCTAGCTAATCTAAGGACATCACACAAATTCATGCCCAAGGCTGGATTCGAACCTGCGACCGTAGCAGTCGCGCGGTTCCAGACTGAAGAGCCAAGAACCGCTCGGCCACCGCGGCTGGCCCGTCAACAAGCGACTTATGACTATGGTCATTCAGAGCCCCAGTAAAACATATACACTCATCAATGCACGTGTCCCCACCAACATCGACGGCCGGAGTGTTCGAGAGGTTCTAGGCGCTACAGTCTGGAACCGCGCGACCGCTACGGTCGCAGGTTCGCATCCTGCCTCGGGCATGGATGTGTGCGATGTCCTTAGGTTAGTTAGGTTTAACTAGTTCTAAGTTCTAGGGGACTGATGACCACAGCAGTTAAGTCCCATAGTGCTCAGAGCCATTTGAACCATTTGAACCCACCAACATCGAAAATAAGAAAAACATCGACAATGTTGAAAAATTCTGGAACACACTCGAAAATACCATGAGCAAAATTCACCAAGATGACGTGAAAATACTAATGGGAGACTTCAACTCTATTTGGGACAGAAAAAACGTGTAGAAAAATCATTGGTACAAATTCAACACACCGAAACGCTTAGACTAACGTCACACGTCTGACTGACATTTGCCAATTGAACCACAAAAGGATGTCTTCCCGCTTTAAGAAAAAACCAGTCCCCAGGTAACATGCTTAGTAACCAGGTGCAAGCTGCTTTTGTTCGCCTTTCGAGACTTGCTGAAAGCCAGATTTTTAATTCTTTTGTAGCACAGCTACAAGCAGGCAGATAAAAACTTAATAAGGGAATCGTAAGACAACGCTCGAGCAAAATTCTTCTTGCTACTTTCAGTAACTCTTAGTGTCAGAGTGAAAACCTTACGGTACTGCCAGATTCATAATGCCACTTTTGTTTTCTGCCGACATTTTTTTGTTGTTGTGAATACATAATTTTATCTATGAAAAGCCCCATTTTCATAACACTTACGAATGGTACAGGAAATGAAATAAATACAGATCTTTTCTAAGTGTAAAGTCTGTAATATCCTACTAATTCGTGTTAAAATAAGCCCAATTGTCTCACAGAAACTTAATGCTTTATTAAGATAGACTGCCGTCGTGATGTTTCTGTATTAAGCTGACTTTAGTTTGTATTAGTACAGTGAATATTTTAATTGCATTTTCCATTAGTTTACTAAACGCAACAGTAATTATCAAAGAGAAATTAATTAGCAGCAGAATTTTCTTTCACGATATCTAAAACGATATGACAATGCTAAAGTTGTTTACAAATTCTACGCCTGTAGAAACCTACTTGTTCTAACGATGTCAATAAACAAGAGTAGTTTTAAAAGTATTTTCGTCTAGAAATGAATTGCCTTGACGGTTGATCGATCTAGAGTGGGAAAGGTAAAATTTTACAAATATATGACGAGAGGGACAAGTGCTTGAGAGAGGACTTCCCTATCAATACAAATGTGCCTGAGAGACGACTTTCCTATCAATCTCCTGGATAGTTTTGTTTCTCAAATCAACATAGTGCGTTATCATGCAGTAGCACAGGTGATGTAGTTTTTTTGCTCGATTTTCTTACACTGTGACCGAAAGGTGACAGTTGTTGGCAACAAATTCCAGCTGTGTTGCACACACCCTGGGGGCAGAATTCGTAGCCCAAAACACACTTTTGGATTTATCAGATGTAAAATAATATGTTCACGCAACTGTTTCCTCGAGTTTACGTCTTTTGGTGGGGCTCAGCCTTTCATTTCTTCTTAGGAAGTTAACGATAAAGGCATCATAACACGTCACCAGTAACAGTACTGCATAGGAATGCTCGACGAGTGACCTGATGACGTTCAATAATAGTTACTCTGTTGATTTTTGTTGTTTCGAATTAGAGCATGCAGTACTCCTACACCAGACTTCTGAACATTGCCTGTTGAATGCAAATTCAAGTGGTTCATAATTATTTTAGTAAATTCACTCGATATTTTTATGTCCTTTAAATTACATTTGCTACATGATTCGCATTGAAGACGTAGGAAATGTATGTTATTTGGTCCGGGAAGCACGTTCCAACAGAAACTGATGCTTACATTGACATTTATGTTGCGAATTAGTCGTCTTATCCATCACATGGATAACGAGGATGCTCCGTTTTGCTACAGTTGTTTCATAGCTAACAAGGGAACCTCCCCATCGCACCCTCCTCAGATTTAGTTATAAGTTGACACAGTGGATAGGCCTTGAAAACTGAACACAGATCATTCGAAAAACAGGAAGAAGTTGTGTGGACCTATGAAAAAAATATTCAAACCAAACAAACTGAGTAGTCCGTGTGCATGATAAGCAACATCAAGGATAGCTTGAGCACGGGAGCGCAGTGGTCGCGTGGTTAGCGTGAGGAGCTGCAGAACGAGAGGTCGTTGGTTTAAGTCTTCCCTCGGGTTAGTTGTTTGATTTTTTTTATTTTCAGACAATCATCACCACACGTACTGTTATTCAACAAATGTAGGAAATAATCATACAAATGTTCGACAATCGTTCGATCCCTTAAGGAACTTTCCGATGCCTTACAGTTCGGAAAATATTCATTGACATTGTTATTGGAGTCACGAGCTATATTTGCTGGATTCATATTGCCCACGCAATGCATCGCACGTATTTAATGCACTCTCGTCCAAAGTAGCGAACAGTTAACTGCCAGCCAGGGAGCCTCATTAGCAGGAATACTCTCTCTTCCGTGCGCTATAGTCGACTGACGTCATGTCTTTCGATGTTTTTTAGGTGTAGCGTCATCATACTACGGCGCGGTTACCTCGCATCGGACAGACGGACGGACAGATAATAATTGTCTGAAAATAAAAATTAAACTTTTCACTCCTGGGAAAATTTGACGGAAGGACCTCTCGTTCCGCAGCTGCGTGCGCTAACCACGGGATCACGGCGCTCCTGAGCTCACCCTATCCTTGATGTTGCCTATCTTGCGCATGGACTACTCAGTTTGTATATTTTGCTTATTTTTTTCATACTTCCACACAACTTCTTCCTGTTTTCTCGATTGATCTGTGTTCAGTTTTTCAAGGCCTATCCCCTGTATCAACTTATAACTAAATCTGAGGGCGGTGCGATGGGGATGTTCCCTTGTTAGTGGTATTGTGTGTTGGTGGCGTTGCCAGTTTACATACTGTGCATGTAACTCACAATAAATGCGTTGGATTCCTCCTGTGATCAGTTTACTTGAAAAGCGTTTGTTGTCATCGTAATTTGTGTAACTGTCTCTCCGACTTCCAATTTGACAATTTGTGGAAAAATTGTTTACCTTCTTAGTCCTAGTTTCAAACATTGTCTGATAGAAAATGTAGGCATGAAGGAGTCTGTAAAAGCAATTAATCGCTATTATATCAAACTTTTGAATCCACTGGACACTTGAATTCTATATATTGATTCTGAGAGTTTTGTTATTTCTCTTGTTATTTACTGTCCCAAAGTCATCCGTGAGAATAAAATTAAAGGCAGTTGGATTAGGTTCCTGATCTATAAACTGTGATTTAATATTCTGCGCTGCTAAATAAATTTTGAAGGTTGTATTCTTTACGTAAAACAGAGTATCGATGTCAGTCCTAGGATTGACGATAAACTTCAGAAATACAATTACGGAAAAGTGACATATCGATTACGGCTATTCACCATCAACAATAGTTGTTACCCATTGTTTAGTATTTGCTATTTTACCGTCGTTACCCTTTAGAGGCCAACCTGATCTTTCCACAGTGCCATTTTTACTTGCTTCTTAATATGTCCTATAACTACAGATTTGTTGAAAATATGAACTGTTAAATACGCTATTCCACAAATTAAAAACTTCCAGTTATTCTTCATATCTTGAAACTTACTACCGTTGACTTTCACTGAAGGAAAGATACGTAATAATAAAATGAAATCAAAGATTAGAATGTCGAAGCATAGTGTGAATGGTTAAAATGAAATGAACTAAAAATCATCTTCTTGTCTAAAACACTTTACTCTTCCAGAGAACTTCGGTACCTCTCAAAATTTTTTCAGCTCTGATGTTTAGCCACATGTGGAAAAATAGCGGGTCTCATGATGCAGCACTGTTTAGCCGTCACAAAATAAAGCCTCAAAAATCAGTAAATAAAACTATTCTTGTACAGTTGCTCCGAATCGCATATACCAACCGCCCTTTGCTGCGACAACTACTCAAAGTCTATTGGGTATTTGATTTTGTTCTGCTTTTTCGGGCCTCCTTACCTCTCCTTCTAGCCCAACCTTTGTTCTGCAATTACGTCTTCATCGGGGAGCTTCTCCTCAACATTTTTATTTTGTGCTGAACTGTTTTGTACCCTTCTTGTATACACACGTGTGTCACGTATTTTATAGAGACTGAATGAATATATAAGGTGAGTATTTCTTCTCTTATCAAATTAAATATTACATATCTTGCTGTGAATTAATTTGTTTGTCCCCATTCCACTTATTGCGTTTCCTTGAAATTATATAAAACATAAGTCTGTAAAAAAAAATCGCGTATAGCCTCCTTTGGCTTCCACAACAGCTGGAAGTCTGTTGGGCATTGAGCCCACAACTCGAGCCACAGAACTAGGAGATTCAAGTAACTCATTCCAAGCTTCATGAATTTGCTGATTTGTCGTGCGTTGACAAATGGGTGGTTCTCACTGAAACGGCGTATCTGCTGATCCTGAGCTGCTGTTGTTTTGCGGCGACGGCCATGAGGCCTCCCATTCAAGTTACCACTCTCTTCCTTTCGTCTGATCCACCTGGCTACCGTCGACTTGTGAAGACCCATAGTTCTCGCTATGTCGGCATTTGAAGATCCCTCTGCATGGAGTGTTATAGCGCCCTTGTCTGCCTCAGCCAGATGGGCCATTTAGCGTTGACTGAATGATTCGTCGCGGTTAATATTGGCTGCGGAAACAGCGCTGGCAGGAAACAGACTGCCTCCTCCAAGATGGCAGCCGCAACGCAGTGGCCAAGTATGTGTAACACGGAAATCGATGGCATAAAAGACAGATCGCAAGCCCGTGCCCGTGTCATTACATAGTGGAGCAACTTAGAATCTCTAATTTTTCTCAGAAGGTACTGGTCCACTCTTGTCGTGTCTTATCCTGATAAATATTACATTAAATGAAATGTTTACGTTTTGCATATGCGGCAGGCCTGAGGCAAGAAACATTTCTGAAATATCTGAGGCAACCTGAAGAACACTTCGTGAATATTATCTGTAGAAGGTTGCCTTATAAGAAGGAAAACGTGTTTATCCCCGCTCGCCGTGTTTCCAGGTGGCGCAGTTTACTCGGAGGCATACATAATTCTCGCCGGGCGTAAGAAGCGACTCGACGAGCGAGGGGAACTCGCCAAATGTCATAGGCTGATTGTCCCGAAACTTTGCTCAGTGAAGGAGAGGACAAAATAAGCGAACATGTGTTTCGGCTTATCTGCAGACACTCGACCGTTTCCGAGAAAACGACGGTCAAAGTTATCAACGCGCTGTTGCTCTAGTGTAGATACCTTCTGCAGCCGAGAACGCAATTGAAGTGGTGGCTACCGTCGTTCCTTCTTAACACTGATTCCCGTGTTCGATACCATATTGGGTTTTTTAATTATTTTATTTTCCTGCCTCTCTATCAGAATTATCTACGAATGTTTTTTTCTAAGTTATGTTGAAATAATGTTGTCATTATTCGCCAATTAACTTTATGTGTAATTAATGAATTAAAAAGTAATAAACGAATGAGACAAGCTGATCTAACATCATCTGGGCTGCCTCATGTATCGTTATAACCAAATATTTTATAAATGTTAATCTACATTCAGATCCGATGATGGCACCTTTAGTGTGTTGAAACCGGTTATCCAGTAAACAATATTTAAGCGATCTTGGCTTCTGAATTATTTCTACAACAGAGTGATCGCCCCACTACGCACTGTGTGTTCCCTTTTTAACTTATTTCTTTACACAGTAAATTAACTGACGAATAACGACAACAGTGTTTCAACATAAATTGGAATAAACATTCGTAGATAGTTCAGAGAGTGAAGGGAAAAAAAAAGGAAAAACCGGGTTTCGAACTCGCAGCGCAAAGTTCAGAAATCGCTATGGTAGCCGCAGAGCCACCACTCCAGTTGAATGCTTACCCGCTAAGAGGTGTCTACACTATAGTAACAGCGCATTGAAAACTTTGACCGTCGTTTTCTCAGAAGCGGTAGAGTGTATGCAGATAAGCCGAGACACGTGTTCGCTTATTTTGTCCCCGCTTTCACTGAGCGAAGTTTCAGCAAGATCGGGGTATTTCCTCGGGAACACAGGAAGAAACCATAGTAATAATGTAATTCAAGGCTCGCAAGAAAAGATTTAAGTGGTCCTTTTTCCCGCACACTGTTAATGAGTGGGACGGTAGAGAAATAACCCTAACCTTCTGCCAGGCACGTAAGTCCGGATTGCCAAGAAATCCTGTTGATGTAGTCATGTAGATGTAACGACGAAATTATGTTTTAATTACGACATGTGACTTTCATTTGATTTAAACATCGAAGTTGTTTGCTGTTTCAAAATGGTTCAAATGCCTCTGAGCACTATGGGACTCAACTGCTGTGGTCATAAGTCCCCTAGAACTTAGAACTACTTAAACCTAACTAACCTAAGGACATCACACACATCCATGCCCCAGGCAGGATTCGAACCAGCGACCGTAGCAGTCGCACGGTTCCGGACTGCGCGCCTAGAACCGCGAGACCACCGCGGCCGGCTCGTTTGTTGTTTATTTACTTTTTGTTCAATAGTTTCAGGCATATACAAACACCTAGGCGCGTTAAATTGATATTGAAATAAAGTGTCATGCGTGGACCAATAACAATAAATTCCCACCTACTTGTTATAGTACTGCAGTATCTGCCAGCGTCTTCAGAAGTGGATATCGCATACGAAGTTCCTAGGGTGTTTGTAATGGATATTGCAGACGACTTCGACAAAGTTTGAATGTAGCTTCGTAAAAGTTCCGTGAGCAAACGATCTGAGTTGCTGGAGAATACAGTTTATCCTCACTAGACAGTATATATTATCATTATACATGAGGTGAGTAGGGCTTCGCCGCGTTGCGGTGGCCGAGCGGTTCCAGGCGCTTCAGTGACGAACCGCACGGCTGCTTCAGTCGCAGGTTGGAATTCTACCTCGGGCATAGATGTCTGTGATGCCCTTAGGCTAGCTAGGTTTAAGTAGTTCTAGGTCTAGGGGCTGATGACCTAAGCAGTTAGGTCGCATAGTTCTTGAAGCCATTTTTTGACCTTTCGCGTAAATTTTCTTTACATAAACCGTCGTATCTTTTGATTGCGTTGACATAGAAGCTCACTTTTTTACACCAGCAAGGGACCGGTTACAGCAAGAAGTGCGATACATTTCCGCTTATTATGTCCACCCGTTCTGGAGGTAAACGGGTTTTAGGGGTTGGGTAGACCGATAGACGGTCAAGAAAGTGAGACTAGTAGGGTTCCGTTTTTACCGGTTTAGGTGACGAAATCCTAACAACGAAAATACTGAAGATGAGGGCCGCATAAATAACACCCGCTACTCTTTATTCGAAATGTTCTAGTTGCTGTCGATACATAAGCATATTAGTCGTAGCTACGTTTTCGATCCAAATCACGTTTACAGGAATGCAAATAGAATGTATTTGCCTATACACGTGGTAATTCACATCCCAGTATTAATGCCACCGCGTTTTAGAAGTACGAACATTCTCATTGCTAGCTAGCTTAAGAAACACTTCTGCTAATGAACGTTTTCTGGCTGTGGCGAGTCTAGTGGAGAATTCGAAACAATGCAGAATACGTTTGGCAGCTATGTAGCCGTTTATTTCCTGGGGTGGTGCAGAATTATCCTACAAAATTTACTCTCTAATAACAGTAATATGTTATTTCGATAAACATCCCGAATGATTGTCACATAAGCGGTGACATAAAGGAAGAAAATTCATGTTTTTGAGTCCAGAAAGCTCTATGCAACAGAAACTGCAGATTTTTATTGCGAAATTGCCGGCTTGTTCATGTCTGGGGTAATAATAGAGGGCTGTTTGCCTAGGTTGTCTGCTAGCATAGTGAAAGGAAGGTCTGGTTTGTTTTCTGTTCTAATCTCTATGGAGGCAGGTAGAATATCAGTAAAGCAATTTTAAGAAATTCTCGCGCACCCAATACGTTTTATCGCTACCTTTATTCTGTACTGGCGCCCTGTGCATGTCAATATGACACTCTTGTAGAATTTCATACATGTTACTGCCTACTTTTTCCGCTTCTGTCAATAATGGAATTGACTTAAGCGTGGCACTGAATGATTTTTAACTGAATTTCGTTATGAATCTTCACGCATTGCTAAATTTGCACACTTTCATGGTAGGTCAGCAACGGTAATCCAGTATGACTGGTCTGAACGTTGACACAGACCGTTTCGCGGCCGAATGCGGATAATATTTTGCTACTTCGTAACGATCTGGGGTTCTTTGTCTTACTGAAACAGTTAAGTCATCTCGATAAGTTGAAATTCATTTTTATTTGTCCAGTTCATACCAATTAGCGTTTGTTCTTTCAGTTCTGTCTTATATTTACGTGTTGTATTTAACACACTAATCAGCATTAATATAGTCTTACAAATTATGGAATACAGTCTAAAAAAGTTCAGATAGTTTGTCAATTTCACGCCTGCGCATAGTATGTTGGTAGCACTTCGTCGCCTTGCCTGTTATGCTGTGTAGCAGACTTTAAAGCCGTGCGGATCAGCATAACGAAAAGGCGAGGGGTCTCGCTCGTTTTGTCCACGACTGTACATCTGTGTTCGATATTTTGATTGAAAGCTTGAGATTTGAGGTTTACACACACACTGTTTACAAACTGTACAAATCTCGAGTAACATCTGCAACACAGATGCTTTCTTGGGGGCAATGCAGGTGATCTAAAATCTAAAAGGGTCACCTGACGAGGGAGGAAGGCCTCTGAAATCGTAGTAAAAGTGTAGTTACAGGTAACGTGGAGACGCCAGGCGTACTTGCTTAGCATTCTTCAAACTGACGCTCCTAGTGCGGCGAGTGTATGACATTCGCTGTTTGTTGTTAAAAGATACATTTAGTACTGGTTGTAAACAGTGCCTGTATAAAGCTCAGTTACTGCGCTCACGAGGAAAACGCGCAACGCAGGTGTGCAGCACTGCAAAAATTTTGACGTTATTGCGTTTCTGGGAACAATGCCTCCTAAAATCAAAACTGTCATCTAATGGTGAAGCGAAGCCTCCAAAACGAGCAGTAATTGAAAAATGAGAGTTTAGTGATTTGTGATGTTGTACTTTATTTACAGTTTAAATATACAGACACGGAAGCAGCTTAAAAAATATATTTATCTCCAAAAATATTATGGGTAATTATTCAGTGCTTGTGCTTCTTGAAAAGGCACCCAGCTACATGGCTTTCTGCGTGAGACCAGAACTTCATTGATTAGTGAGCAACGATTTATATAGTGGACGGACAAGATTCACAACTGAGCAGTCATAAAAATACTTACATAGGGCTATCGTAAATGCCTACTTATGGTATGTCTCCTCACCTAGGAACACACAGTATTAGGAAACAGAGATCCGTGAAATGTATAGGGACGTTAATACTGTGGCGAAATTATTGTTTATTCTTAATCGACGCGTGACTGACCTTGCCCCCAATTGCACGACTGCTGTAAGATTTGTATACACTGAGCGATGTATCACACATCTTAATAACAAGCTGCAGAATCATTTAGTTACTTCTTGATAGTACATTCGTATTTCTTATTAGAGGTTTATTGACAATTTTTTTTTTCTTCGTAGGCGAGATTCCTAAACCATTAGAATCCAGAGAGAACAATTATTTTATCTTGTTTAAATTAGTAATTTGGGGATGTATAATTTGGTTTCAGCTTTGGGGACTCGGGTAGTTCAATGCACGCAACTACCCGCTTACGCAGACCCCTTAACGCTGCGTTATAGGCTAAAGTCATAGTAGAATGCTTGAAGAAGAAGACTGGTAATAAGTCCCAATCATGAACTACAAGTGACTAACAATGGACAATTACGTAGCTTACGAAATATACGTGGATATACCATACCGAGCTCTAGAGGAGAAATTAACTTGCACTCTCCGCAGAGCATGAAATCAATGGTTGGTTGAAAGTATTTTGTTAAGTATACATGCAGATCTAGTGCCACATATAACAACAGAAGTGACTTTTTGCCACATCAGTAAGAAATTAGTCACAATAATCCCGTTAGGTTGACGTTTCTCGATAATGTGTGAGACAGCAGGGCCATTAGAACGCGAAAACTCAGCTCCAACATCAATTTAGGTACGTCGCCTCCAACGAGAGGTAGAAAGTATTGAGAAATATAGAAGATCGAATGTCAATATCTTCATGTATCGATCAAAAGTTTCGCGGTGTATAGCCAGAGCGAGTACTCTGGATGGGAAATTGGTGAGAAACTGTTCCACATCCCAGGCTTCGCTGTTGCTTGTCGAACGCAGTGATGAACAAGGCGATACTAAAGAATAGTAAACAACTGGAATCTGGAGAGCTGGAGAAATATCAATGCAAGGCATTTTGATGTCAAGAGAGAAAAAAGTATCTGCTAACTCTACATGGCGGTATATGGGTAACGAAAAGACGGCGAAAAGGGAAAGGAAAAACTGTGTCTGACTTCATTTGGCCTTCTGGTACCATAAGTCGAATCTGGGGACATGAGGAGGAAAAAAAAACCATTCATTTATCTTCATTGTAAACTGTCTGCATTGGATTACCGCTGTAAAATTTCTGGTTTCATGTTTGGGCTGAATGGGTGTGGGTTTTGTAGAAAGGAGTTCCAGAACTGAAATACGCCTCTAGAAGTACAGCGTTATATTCAATTCCGGATTAGATACACACTTTCCGCCGAACAACACCAACCCATATCATCCAGTAACTCGGATACAGACCTTTGGTAAGAAGATTTCTTATTCGTCCAGAGACAATATGACTTGTGGTAGAAAGCCTCATCTCCACTTGAAATAGAGCCTTCGTAAAATGAAAAGAAGCTGCTCCTTACCGCACACAGTCAGCTACTGAGAAGCGTCCCATAGAGAAAATATTATCAGCGTCTCCTAGTAGCTGCATGGATTGAATGACCAGTCAGTAAAATAAGTCGACAAAAACCGAACCTTTGTATCAGGTATTCGGACGAACTGGATAGTAACATTTTAAACCTTGTTAATTCGACAGATTTGTCAGCTTTTAGAATAAAGACTAAGAAAAAACATTCTTCTTTATTTCAAATTATTAGCAAACAGTGTTTACTTCACGAACCACGTATTAAGCTGTAGCTTGTGGAAATGGAAGATGAACACCTGTGTAATTATAAATTCATACTCACTGGTAAAGTGACAGACTACAAATCTAAAGAGCTCGGTTTCGATACCCTGTCATTCCTAGGATTTTTATATGTCACTTATCACTTCTGTGATCTTTGGCAATGTTTGCTGTAGCTGTGTGGGTAAGTCAGTTCATAAGTCAGAGGAAGGCAACAGCACGCCACCTCCAACAGCACCACGCCTAAGCAAGTACTGTGGGGTTCAAAACAGTCTTCGAATTGATGACTGCTTTAATTTTACGACATTGATAGATCATTTGTAGGGAGATTTAATCATCCACCATCTACAGACAGAACTTAACGTTAGGTGCTCTTTCTTTGCCTGCTTCGTTACTTCGAAAGTAGTCCAGTTATCGGAATGAGCTCATGATAGGAACAACAACAAGAAGAAAAATGTAAATACACTTAGAACGGCCTCTCCAAATGAAATGACAGCTGGATTTGTGGAAGGGCATTTATTTTAATTTTCGCATGCATCCTAATATATGTATTCTACAATGCGCCGAAGAACTTCTGGTCATAGTGTTTACTGTTACTTATTACAATTCACGGAAAGCTGTACATACAGCTCAGCATGCCATCGCCTATTACCAAGTGCGGAGACTTGGAGGTGAAGGCACGGGCGTCTCATTCCGGCCATGCATATTTAGGTTCCACGTTCGCCTCCCTAAATTGATTAAAGCGAATGGGGTGATGATGCCACTGAAAGGATCCCTAATAAACTCATCGTTGACTGGACGTCAAATCCCAATCTCCTCCATCTCACTTCGTAGTGGTGTCTGTGATCAGCAGTCACGGGCGATTTGTATCGCCCGTCACAGTTTCCACGTATTGCGCTGTGGTTGTCTATTCTGCAAGCCACGTACAGTTTCATCCCATTTATTATCTGCAGCCGAAACTCTAGTTCTGATTGAGTATTTAAGTGACTATTTCGCCACACCGAAACTATCACTCGACCAATGCACAAGAGCGGAAATCATCGATTCCCTTAAAGAGTCAGTGATTGATACAAACGAAAATATTTTCCTGCAGCCAGCAAGCTTTAATACGGTCAGGAAGTGAGTTGCACGAATTCGTTCGGCAGCTGCAGTATAATATAATACTACAGTGCAAATGATCAGTTTCATCGTCGATTCACTAATGCACAAAGTAATGGACATTTTTAACCATATTTTGACCTCCAGTGTCTCCCCAAGTGCATGGAAGGAAGGACTCATAAAATCATAACCCAAAAAGAAATCTGCTAAGGAACCCTCGGACTGCTGGCCCATTTGCACTCTACCAGCAGTACCTAAGGGCTTTAGAATACATAGTTTATGATCAACTTACTCATTACTTAACATCAAATAACCATTTAGATGAATAACAGTCTCATTTCCGGAAAAATCGCAACACGATGACAGATTTTATAAAAGTGACTCACGAAATGAATCAAGCTGTGGACAAACATGAGGCGACTATTACGTGCTTCTTGCATTTCAGCAAATCTTTTGACAACGTCGACTTTGACTTTCTGAACTCACAAGTCAAAATTTTTCTTCAAGCGCTCTCCTATTGTTACACTCATATCTTATACCCCGCAAGCAGTATGTAATGATAGGAACAAAAAGGTCACATTGGAGGGATGTAGTATCAGAGGTCCCACAAGGATTACTATTGGGCCCATTATTTTTCTCACTATATGTTAATGTTGTGTCGATTATTCCCTCCCCCACCAAATATCATATATATGCCGACGAGCTTCAGTATACCACAGTGCAAGTCCATCAAACCTACGCACAGCCATCCATCACGTAAATGCTGACTACTTGGTTAATCAGAGTGAGCATAGAATATAGGTTTGGAACTTCACGCAGCTAAAATGCAAGCAATCTGAATCCCTCGCAAAAGAGTTAGTAGCCCTAAATTCAGAGAATCTCTTCCATCTTTAATTCTAAACGGCACAGAAATACCCTTATTTTCTTCTGCATTGAATTTAGAGAAAAATTCTTGATAATTACTTGGACTGGACTGAGCAAACGACTGCCGTTGTAAGAAGGTATCAGCGTCACTTCATTCATTACAAAAATATAAGAGAAGTAGCTTGTCTCGAGCTTAAAAACAGACTCGTAGAGTCACTAATACGCTCCATTCTGGACTATGGTGTTCTTACTCTCCAAGAACAATCTCTGGGGTACCTGCCACACCTCAGTTGTATAAGGCATACCCAGCGAAGTGGGGCTCTGTGTGAGTGGACGCGTACTTCCCTAGCTGCTCGTGGGATTTCCATGAAGTCTAAATCACTATTTTCTGCTCCCATTGGTTCGGATGGTTTGTTGAGCAGTATTAACACTCAAGCTCGTGAAAGACCTCGTGTGGCTAATCCACCTGTGACTTCTGCGAACGTGAGAGAAAGCAGTAATAGTAACAGATCACATCCTGTGATAGATGACGTATTTATTGTTACACGTGTAGAAGGTTCGTTTGGAAAACTTTCACCTTCCTACAACCATAAAGCTCTGCAAGGACTTGTGGGGCAACTTAAATCTATCAAGAGGGTGCATAGTGGTACACTCTGATCGAGGCACAGAAGGCTACTCGAGTGAAAAAGTTGTTAAATGTCAAAGTACTTGGAGAATTCTGTATCGATGGACGAGGTGGAAGTACATACAAACAGTCGTCTACAAAAAGGTAGCACATTAATAGGTTTATTTACACTGTATAATTGATTTATACGTAACTTTGAATGCTGTAGGTTCTTCGGTGATGCTGAGTTACACTGTCAACAAATGATAGTGATGTTCTGCAGTGTAACAACTACTCTTGAATGGTGACACAGTACAGTTGCATAAGGTTCTGAATATTAATGACACTTAGTAGCATCATGCTACTTCGATGTGATATTCTTCACTTCGGTCTCCTGGACTAATGCTCATAAGTCTTAGAGACGCACTTAATCTGATGCGAACCCCTAATAGCAGTTGATTAAAAGGATTCACCAGGCAATCAGACTTGCGTGCAGTGAGGTAATGTCACTTCCACGTCCTCTGGTGGCGTGTATGCCTGATGCCACACCTCGGAGAACGGCGAGCGGAGGTAAAGAGAGCTCGCCCGTGGAGCACTGCTGGGAGGTTCAACAGTGACGTCTCCCGTGTAGATTTTGGCCGCGCGCGGGGCAATAGGTGCCGTCGGCGTAGATGTCGTCAACACTACAAAGAATATGCTATCAACATGGAGCTACACACTGAGCTAAATTGTTATGAATGAGTTGTGACGTGCCGGATCCTTACGGATATACACTCCCGGAAATGGAAAAAAGAACACATTGACACCGGTGTGTCAGACCCACCATACTTGCTCCGGACACTGCGAGAGGGCTGTACAAGCAATGATCACACGCACGGCACAGCGGACACACCAGGAACCGCGGTGTTGGCCGTCAAATGGCGCTAGCTGCGCAGCATTTGTGCACCGCCGCCGTCAGTGTCAGCCAGTTTGCCGTGGCATGCGGAGCTCCATCGCAGTCTTTAACACTGGTAGCATGCCGCGACAGCGTGGACGTGAACCGTATGTGCAGTTGACGGACTTTGAGAGAGGGCGTATAGTGGGCATGCGGGAGGCCGGGTGGACGTACCGCCGAATTGCTCAACACGTGGGGCGTGAGGTCTCCACAGTACATCGATGTTGTCGCCAGTGGTCGGCGGAAGGTGCACGTGCCCGTCGACCTGGCACCGGACCGCAGCGACGCACGGATGCGCGCCAAGACCGTAGGATCCTACGCAGTGCCGTAGGGGACCGCACCGCCACTTCCCAGCAAATTAGGGACACTGTTGCTCCTGGGGTATCGGCGAGGACCATTCGCAGCCGTCTCCATGAAGCTGGGCTACGGTCCCGCACACCGTTAGGCCGTCTTCCGCTCACGCCCCAACATCGTGCAGCCCGCCTCCAGTGGTGTCGCGACAGGCGTGAATGGAGGGACGAATGGAGACGTGTCGTCTTCAGCGATGAGAGTCGCTTCTGCCTTGGTGCCAATGATGGTCGTATGCGTGTTTGGCGTCGTGCAGGTGAGCGCCACAATCAGGACTGCATACGACCGAGGCACACAGGGCCAACACCCGGCATCATGGTGTGGGGAGCGATCTCCTACACTGGCCGTACACCACTGGTGATCGTCGAGGGGACACTGAATAGTGCACCGTACATCCAAACCGTCATCGAACCCATCGTTCTACCATTCCTAGACCGGCAAGGGAACTTGCTGTTCCAACAGGACAATGCACGTCCGCATGTATCCCGTGCCACCCAACGTGCTCTAGAAGGTGTAAGTCAGCTACCCTGGCCAGCAAGATCTCCGGATCTGTCCCCCATTGAGCATGTTTGGGACTGGATGAAGCGTCGTCTCACGCGGTCTGCACGTCCAGCACGAACGCTGGTCCAACTGAGGCGCCAGGTGGAAATGGCATGGCAAGCCGTTCCACAGGACTACATCCAGCATCTCTACGATCGTCTCCATGGGAGAATAGCAGCCTGCATTGCTGCGAAAGGTGGATATACACTGTACTAGTGCCGACATTGTGCATGCTCTGTTGCCTGTGTCTATGTGCCTGTGGTTCTGTCAGTGTGATCATGTGATGTATCTGACCCCAGGAATGTGTCAATAAAGTTTCCCCTTCCTGGGACAATGAATTCACGGTGTTCTTATTTCAATTTCCAGGAGTGTAGATACCCAGAAACTCCAACGGGAATCGGAGGGCGAACGTCTTACTGAAGTATAGAATTTCATGAAAAGGGTTGATGGTGAGTTGCAGAAGTCAGCATCTTTTATGCTGATATTCAGTCTACCGAAATTGTCTAGTAAGTTGTGGCAGGCTTTTTCCGTCTTAAAGTTACGCTCTATGTACCTAATCCGACACGCTTCCTGAAGTGCCGACACTTCGGTCTCGACACCATGGGTTGTAACTGTGGTAGATGCGGCTGTGCTGCCTATGAAATATGTATTCAGTGCGCAGCCCAACCATGTGTGTTTATCACTACCAAGCACATATAGTCTGAAGCAAAGAATGTCCTGTCTTCGGGGAAGAGAGGAAAATACAGAGAATTAAATTCACTATACACATCTCATATTCTGACACGACGAAGGTATTTAAGATCACACTGCCACCCACGTTAGTGAAATCGTTTGCTCGTTATTGAAGTAGCCTTTACAGGTGACTACAGTTGGTACTCAGACTCTGACAGCTGAGGAGAGCAAATCAGCCTGCGCGTGCAAGCCTGCACCGCTAGTCCCATGACCAAGCCATTCTAACACTGAAATAATGGTGGTTACCGAACCTGATGTCGACAAGGATAGCAGACCGTCATGGCACACGGTAGAAGAGACCCAGAAAAGTGTTTCGGTTTAAACGTTCTTGTTACCGTCCCCAAAACCAATATGTGGACGAAAAGAATGAGGCCAAAACGAACAGGTCCAAAGTCATCAGATGAGGTGACCTTGGTCCTGTCTGATGGATCAGACGATGACCAGACTATCGATGATATTCAGTCTACTGAAACTGTCTGTGTAAATTGAGACACGTTTTCCGCCTTAAACTTACCTAAGTATCTAATCCGACACGTTGCCCGAAGTGCCGACGCTTCAGTCTCATCACCATGGGTTGTAACTGTCAGGCTGCGTGTGGTAGACGTGGCGACGTCGGCCTGAGGAAACCTGCGAGTCCCTCAAGTAACTCCCCTCGCCCCCTCCCTCACGCTGGAATCATCACGTCACATAGCAATGAGAGGGACGACAGACAGAGGAAAATATCACTATTAATATGGCTTCCTTACGTCAGTGAAACTTGAATTGGTTCAGGACACACGTGTAAGAACTACGGCTATTTGCTCAGGGTAGACCAATGTGTGTATCTCTTCAGGAGACAGATTTTTAAATTCGCTGACATTTCTGTGCTACCTGGCTGCAGTCTCCACAAAAAGAACGACCTTATTGGAGAGATGGGTAAAGGAGGAAAGGCGATTTTCGTAAACAACATATGGCGCTCCTCGCTTCTCTCCCCCTCAACCAGTCTACAAGCAGTAGCTTTAACAGTGCATGTGCTTCAGCCCCCACCCCTTCACTTCTATGATAGTATTAACGCGCACAATGTAATTTGGCCTCTGTAACGACCTGCCCTAGTGCTTTTCATGTCCTCGTCTGCATGTTTGTTGCACATTGGGCAAAGCACGCACTTCAGGACTGCAACAGTGTTGTTCACTGCCATAGGCCTCTCGGTATGTTCTCCAGCCCATGCACACACCGCTCAGTGGGAAGTGGTGGATGATTTGTACTCAGGTGATAACCTCCCCATCTGGATTCACATACCAGACAAAGCGGTACCCGAAAGGAAGGGTGTTCAGTAAGGCAGACTGGAAGTGTTACGCCAAACTTACTATGTTTAAACGCAGTGTCCAGCGCCCAGGAATGGGTGATTCATATTACCCACATGGTTCACTGTGCCACTCAAACATCCATTCCGCAGTCTTCAGCGCAACTATAAAGGATGCCTGTCCCATGGTGGAGCGCCGTTTACTGCTCAGCAATCAGAACCAGGTGGGAGGCTCTGCGTAGATTCGAGTGCCGCCCAGCTGCCGAGAACCTCGCTCTCTGTCTGGTAGTGACGGGGAAATGTGGCCGAATTACTACAGAGAGTAGGACGAAGTCGTGGCAGTACCCGTGATAACCATAAACTTTTCTATTAAGAGTACAATCACAAGGGAGGCCACCAGGAGGATTTCTGGTGAGGAGGGAGATGCTCTGTGGCTGCTGAAATGGCAGTGGAAGTGGTAGTGATGGTAAGTTCCCATGGGACCAAACTGCTGAGGTTATCGGTCCATAGGCCTACACACTACTTAATCTAACTTAAACTTACGTTAAGGACAACACATACATACACACACACACACACACACACACACACACCCATGCCCGAGGGAGGACTCGAACCTCCGACGGGGGGCGCCGCGCGAACCGTGGCAAGGCGCCAAAGACCGCACGGCTACCCCGCGCGGCGGCAATGGAAGTCTCCAGACCTACCCACGAGACATTTCCCAGACTATGAAGGCCTATTTTACCACAGTTAAAGCCACTATCAGTCAAGATTCATCTTTCCGGGGCTACAGTGTTGCTTCTGAGAGGGGTGGTTGGCACTTCAGTTCAGTTACTCATGAAGAGTACAACAGGCAATTTTCCACGTGGGAGCTGGATTCTGCGTTATCTGCAGCTCGTGACACGCCATCTGGTTCAAAATGGTTCAAATGGCTCTGAGCACTATGGGACTCAACTGCTGAGGTCATTAGTCCCCTAGAACTTAGAACTAGTTAAACCTAACTAACCTAAGGACATCACAAACATCCATGCCCGAGGCAGGATTCGAACCTGCGACCGTAGCGGTCTTGCGGTTCCAGACTGCAGCGCCTTTAACCGCACGGCCACTTCGGCCGGCACGCCATCTGGTCACGACAGAGCCTATTATAGTATATTATAGCACCTCAGGGGTCGGCATTAAGAAATTCTTCTCAATATTTTTAACCTCATTTGGGCATCAGGTCATTTTCCTGATTCGTGCCAAGAGGCATCTTTAATTCCACTGTTAAAACTCAGGAACGACCGTACATACCCGAGTGGATATCTCCCTAGCTGCGTGAGAAAGACCTTGGGGTGGAAGGTCAACCGCTCCCTTGTCTGGATCTCAGAATCCAAGCACCTCCTTAGCCGCTCTCAGTGTGAGTTCCAGAGGTACCACTCCACATTTGATAGCCTGGCCCTCCTGGAAGCTGCTACACAGCAGGCTTTCCTGCACTAACATCACCTCCTGGGTATAATTTTTGACATAAAGTAGGCCTACAATGCTAATTGGAGGCATATTATGCTCGGAGATCTTCATGAATGGGGTTTTCCAGGTTCTCTTCCCATGTTTATGCGATCCTTTCTCTCACCACTCTATTTTAGATATTCAGTCGGTGACGTCCTCTCTGATCGCTTTGAGCAGAAGAACGGTGACCATCAAGGTAGTGTTTCAAGTCTTCGTCATATCTATTATCAGTTTCACATTAACAGTTAAATGTCCTTTCCTCTGTTTTTTGTTTGTTGACGACTTCTCTGTATTTTGTCCCTACTCGAGCCTTCCAACAACAGCTCATCAGCGTCAACTCACTGTTTGACGGTTGGATGAGTGGGCGGAGAAGACGGGTTTAACATTTTCAACCTAGAAGTCTATGGTCTTTCATTTTAACCGTTCACAAACTTTCGTGAGCTGAGGATGAGGGACATTGTTCTTAATTTTTAAATCACGGCGAGGTTTCTGGGCCTCATATTTGATTCTAAACTTGCATGGTTACACGTTTGGGACCTGGAAAGACGGTCCCTCCAAGCGCTCAGTGCTTAAAGTTGTCTTAGTCATAAATCAAGGGGAGCAGACTGAATGAGTTTTACAGGGCCTTGTGCGTTCTCGGCTAGATTATGGGGGCACGATGTATCGGTCTGCACGCCTCTCTTATTTAAAAAAAAGTTGGACATCATGAACCAATTCGGCTGGTCACTGGGATCTTTCGAACAAGCCCCATACTAAGCGTCTGTGATGAAGCCAGCGTGTCGCCTCTTCACATCGGGTGACGACTCATAGTGCAACAGGCCTATACAACTCCGCTTCCAATATCTAGCGATGAGGTCCTAAGAATTCGTGCGAAGGATTGCCTTTTAGAGATGAATGAGCCTGGATTTAACGTTGTACACCAGTGTTGGAGCAGATCTCCATCCTGGTTTTTCCGGAGGCCCAGTAATTTTGCCGGCCGCGATGGCCGTGCGGTTCTGGCGCTGCAGTCCGGAATCGCGGGACTGCTACGGTCGCAGGTTCGAATCCTGCCTCGAGCATGGGTGTGTGTGATGTCCTTAGGTTAGTTAGGTTTAAGTAGTTCTAAGTTCTAGGGGACTTATGACCTAAGATGTTGAGTCCCATAGTGCTCCGAGCCATTTTGAACCCAGTAATGTTTCAGACTTGACGAATTATAAGAAGTATTGCACTCCAGCTATTACGTTTCTATCTCTGTTTTTTTCTTTTACATTTTACATAACCATTATAATTTTGAAGTTTTGTGCGCTGATGGCTCTAAACAAGGGAAGCCCCTCGGCTGTTCAGAAAACTTCCCCGAACGTGTCTTCCGAATTCACCTTCCCCGTGACTATACTTTATTTTCATGAATGCTCCATAGAATCCTGAAGGCACTGGTGTGGATGAGGCGTCTTCAGCGCAAACTGTTTCCCATCTGCTCCGATTCTCTTTCTACCCTACAACAGTTGCAGTACGCGTACCCATCATATATAATGATCCAATTAATAGACGACCAACCGTACGTCCTACAGCATGGGAGGGGGCTGAGGTGGCGGGGGTCATTCTGCTTGGTACCAGGGCACATGAGAATTTGAAGAAATGAACACGTTGCCAGAGAGAACTGGAAAGAACATGACGTTCCACAATTTGCCACTCTCCTACAGGCTGTCATTTAGCTGGTGAGTCGGAGATCCATGAGCCCGAGCGAGTAGGAGTGGCTGGCAATGACGGACAATAAGCCGCACTTGGTGAATCCCACTACCTCGCCGTGACGTTCCTCACTCTGTCACTCTGGCGGGATGAAGTGGCTCCGCCCCGCCTTCAAATTTGCCACTGTCTCCTAACGAATGGATCTTTATTCAGGTGAGAGGATCCGCCAATCCGTAATAACTGTGCCGCCCCAATTACCGTACGTCACATTCCAATTGAGTTCATTTTATGTTGTGATGAGACGACGGAAGAGAATTTCGGTGCGGACCTGTCCTCTATTTTAGCTTATGACTAAACGTATGTGGTGTAGGTTTTAAAATTTAGTGATGTGTGAGAACTCAAGCCTAAGCCTCTAGGTTGGAGATTTTAGTGTATTGCAGAATGTCTGATTCATCCTTTTTCCTTTTTATTTTAGCGATCAGCCTGTCAGATTTATCTGATATAATATTTTAATTCTGTCAGCCACTTTATGCTATTTTAGTCTAAGTTTTAGACTTGACACATTACATACTTTTCGTATTTCTGTGTGTGTATGAAGTTATTGCTGCGTTTTTATTACTTTTAACTGTAGCTGAAATTTTTTAATTATGTGAATTCTCTTTTATCGCTGCTCATCTCATAAGATTTTCTTACGGGCGCTAAGGACCTTGTAGTCATGCGCTCAAATCCTCATATAATCATTATCCTATCATCCAAGGACTTTCGTATGACAGTCCGGCTGGAACTGACGATAAATGCTCGTGTACGACACGTTGATGTAAACTATTTCGACCACATCAATCGTGCCTACGAACAGTTATTATAGTTACGTGCCGATAAGCGTATAAATTATCACATCGTATGTCTGCTCTATCGTCTGTTCCGTCATTTCATTCCCTTATTTATCTTCAACCCTTTATACTACTGTCTGAACACGTCAGAAATATTCGTTTTCAACAAGGTAAAACCCTCCCTGTACCACTACAAAACACTATCAGGTTCTCTAAATAATCTTCTGATAATCTTCTGCATTAGGAACCCGACTTTGCAACAGTCTTCCTGTAAATATCAGAGAAATCAAAATTCTTTCGAACTTCATGGTTCATCTTCTATCACAATAGCTATCTCTTCCATATACTTGTTTGCAGCTGACTCTCGTCAGTCGTTCCTCACCCCGCCCCCCCACCCCCAACTTTTCTTCCGTCTTGCCTACAGAGATCTCCATTGATATTCTGCCTTTTTTTTTTTTTGGCAGCCATTATCGCTTTCATTTCAATATTCTCCTGTTTCATTATCCCTCCCACTTATGATAATGCTACACATTGCTTCAGAAGTGCTAAAATAATCATTATCATTCTTAATTACCTCTGTTCTTATCATTATTATTATTATTACATTACTATCATTGTGTATTATTATTTTTAATGCAGATTATTATTATTGTGATTGTTAAGTGTTATTTTTTGGTATGTGTTATTCTGGTTAGACGTAAGAGAGCGCCTGATACTATTCTGTTCAGGCTAAATAATAAATAAATAAAAATAAAAAACTGGCGGAGCACTTCGTGTGTCAGGCACAATTTCAAATTACGTGCAGTGATCACACCTCCAAGACACATGTATTGCGCGATCCACTGAAAGTAACAACTAACTTCTGATACTAAATGCAATCCGTCTTGAATGTGTTCAGCTGTCCTTCCATTCGAATCTCCTCTCAGACACATCCCTCATATAAGGCCTATGGAACGGCGGATGCGTTAGCACGATTGACAGATTTGTGCCATGAGAGGCTAAGAAAATTTTCCTCTTTTATATTTCATGTTCAAATGGAGAGTAGGAGAACGCTTATCTGAACACTTCAGTATGTGGTTCATTTTTCGCTATTGTGCAGTTAAGACGATACGTCTGTAGGAATTTCTTGACTAATCGCTAAAGACAGATTCTCGAAATTTCACGAAATGTCACATACTGCTGCTTGCTGAAAATTGCTTCGTACTCAGTTTTGCCTTCTGTGTCTCCCCAGTAGTAGTTAGTGACACAGGGCACAAAGTGAACAGTTGCAAGGAAATCGAGTGAATGATGCAATGGCTAAGACACTGTACTCACATTCCAGAGGACAACTGTTCATTTACTTGTCCAGCCATCTAGAGTTAGTTGTCAAGTGATTCACTTAATCGCTGAAGGCGCTGGCAAATTCCATTCGTAGGCTTCGCGAATTCAAGCTTACATTCCACTTCTAGTGACTTCGTCCTCAATGGCACAAGAATACTTATTACTCCATTTTTTAGTATTCAGGAACTTACCGATCGACATTTCTGTAATTAATTGAGATCATTCATGAGCTAAATCCAAAGCGAGTTTATTCGATGTGTCTAATTCTGAAGTCTGTTTTTTGTGTTATAATATACTATGAAAACTAATTTACGTCTTATATCGTGTCAGAAATTTACTTTTAATTATTAGTCCTCTCGATTAATTCTAGAGATTCATCATAATGAACTACTCTTAGGCTACTCAAGTGTTTTGTCCAACAACTTTAACGGTAAACATTTTGTATTCATTAATACAATTTTCTAATTTTATATTATTTTATTTTCTTTATTTGCTTTCCATAAAATATGTACGTAGTGATGCTCTCTATCGTATAGCAGATTTGGTTCAATGATCGGAGTGTAGACATCCCAAAGGTGCTACAGAACGCTTCTCTTTTTTTCTTTGTGAAATTGTGTTATAGAAATTATAAGGACTGGACGTACGAGTATATTTTGTGAAGACGCAGATGGCGGCGGCACACGAGACAGTCTGGAAGTAGACCGATCTCGTTTCTTCTGTAGTCCGCAATGTTTCCAGAAAGTGGGATTCCTTCACACACTTAATGTACACCGTGAATTCCTTATCAGTGTATTTGGAGACGCGTTCAGCTATCACTAGTGGCTGGGAGCTCATGCTGGGCGAACCACCATAAGACGACGCTTTCCGGCTAACAGCAGGAAGTCTTCATATTTCCATCAAAGAAAAGTATATTTGAATCATGCACATATTTGAGCAGTTCTTCAATAAACCTCCCTGTTTGATGTTGCTTGATCGTTATTAATTGTGCACGCGGGAACTATGTCCTATGACTTAGGATGGCTCGGTGTTCTGCAAAGTGTTCAACACAGATCACTGTAGAATGAACTACGCACTCAGAGTGCAACTTAATTCTATTTCCCCAGTGTATTTCCCACACTGATAACGGCCCTGACCAAGTCTCACTTTAGTATAGCCAGATATATATAAAGTAATGCAACCCTTCCATACGTTACTAATCATTAAATTTTAAATTTCTGTGTCAATTCATTTAGGCATGTGCTTATGGAGTCCAATAAAATAATCTTTCTTGATATTTTACCTACAGTAAACTATTTGGTGTCACTTATCATCCCTGTAAGTTATTTCTTTTAAACTTCTGCTATTTTAAATATAGTAGTTAGCCCACTCGATTAAGTGTCTATCACAATTATTAGAGAGAACCTTCTTCAGTACAAACGGTGGAATTCTAGGAAAGAGGGTTTAATAGACGAATGATTTTTTTTTAAAATACTGAAGCTCTGAGTTTAACATGAACGTCATCTGAGTGTAAGTTGCTGAATTATGGGTAAGGAAGCTGTCATAACCTTTTGATGGTACTATTTTGCAGTCGCTTGGGTGTGGAAAACCAATGGAAAACCGAAATTAGGATACTACGGCAAGGATTTGAACGTAATTTCATTCTGAATACTATTTCAATGCCTTAACCACAGAGTCATCATACTCTTTACATGTTCTGGACCAATTTGTGGAATATAATGATACTAATATAGTTAATTATTGTTCCTTTTACATGTAATATCTAGAATATTAGCCTACGTATAGAGACTTTTGGAATTTTGTAAAAATAAAGAAAGAACGAAGGCAAGAGTCTATTGGCCCGCCTACAATAAGATTACTAAGACGAGCACTTCCTCATTTCTACAAGTTAGGTGCAAGAAACCTGTAACTGTCATGTTGAAGCGCTATCTTGCCATTATCCTGCAGTGTTTTGACTAAACTGCATAACATCAAAATCTAATTGTACAGACTGGAATTTTGAATCAACTGCTTGTGAATAAGAGTCCACATCATCATAAAGTTTGATGCTTTGGCTATTTACCATCTCTCAAAGAAAACTCTGGTTGCTTTTATTCGCTGCAAATGGTGAAATTCTTCAGCAGTGGCTTTAGTGGACTATTCTCTCGTACGAAGTAACATATTGGCATCGTGATAAAAATTCTATATATCTCTCATATTCGTTGAAATCTTCCATTCAGTTGAACTGGAGGGTTCTGCAACTAACTGTAAAATTGCGAAATTACAAAATAATTTCTGAAAAGTTACAATTACGATACTGACTAACCACTGACTTAAACTTCCGCGCTGTTTAAATTACATGTTAGCTCCAAAGAAGATTGATGTTAAGAGTTTTCATTAGTCTGTTATTTTCTATTCGTGAATACTTGTTTAACAAATATCGCGAATCACTGTTGATAACGTACACCGTCTAACTGAAGATCGTACTCCGCGATCAGCGATCGAATGACACAACGAGAAACGACATGAAGTAGACATGATGCGGCTACTTTCTTATTATATTCACTACAGAGACTTACTCTGACTGTTACATAGAAAATGACACGAACCAGCACTAATACCAGCATCACAGAAATTTCACAAACGCAACTAAAAACGTAAGTTACAATGTTCGAAATTGTATAAGGTGTGAATAGTAGGTATGCAAATACATGAAGGCAACAATATTCAAAAATCTCAAAGAAAATGTGCTTTACAAAAGATAAAAAATTTTATGTACTTGTATATGCAACTGTGAAGAAGGATTGGCACTGTTTGGGTAATTTTTTATTTTTATTCGAATTAGCGGTTTCGATCTTTGTTAAAGATCACCGTCAGATGGGACGCTAAACCCTAATCTTCCTTCTTTCCTTCCTACAAGCATCCAGATCGACAAGTTACTCACTCTTCATCAGCTGGGCGACAATCTGTGACGGTGCCTCCAGACATCTTAAATTATACGATGTACGACTTGACCCGTAATGTCGTCCAGGAACAAAGTTTAGGGTCTGTAGATTTTGAGGTTCTCAGAGACGGTGCACTAACTCGAGTTCAGAAGTAAGGGAGATCATTCAGTCGTGATCTGTTCAAAGGAATCGATGCAACATTCCCCTAAAGTTAATTATGGAAAATTCAGGAACTCTAACATGGATGGGTAGAAGGAAATTAGCACCTCGATCGTGCAGAATACTGTCGTTCCAGTGGATGCAGTGGCGTGTACTACTTACGCTAGTAAAGCGGCTTCCAGGCCGTTTGCTTTAGTACTCGTAATAACTTCCGCATCTGCGGCTCTCAAAACAAGGAACAAGCGCAGGTTTATTCGCAGCTGGTAGTGTCGAGAACTGGTTTAACGGTGTCTGCTCGTTGTGGCTACGCGAAAGGCGGCGGCTTTATAGAGCGACGCGCGGCTATAAAGAAACCACGAAAACTGTGAGCCGCACTAAAAGGCACGCAGCTACTGTAACTCCTCCTTTCACCTTATTTGTTTAGCAGCGGCCGCGAACTACCTGTTGCTGGTTCGGCCGCAGCCGCCGCTGTCGCCTCGCATTGATCCAAAAATGCGCTTTGCTCTGGAGCGGGGTCAACCGAGCGGATCCCACGCCAAAAGGCCGACTCGCACGTGACAGCTTTCTTCGTATATCCACTTCTTAGAAAACACTCAGAGATTGATTGCTAAGTAAATTACAGCCTTCACTGAGCTGGTTGATCCTGTAACACGTGATTACATTGTCACTTCGTGCTGCCAACCGGTAAGATGTTATAGATCTTTAGAGATACTGATATTGCAAGCGAGTGACTGAAAACTCGACTTCTATGTGGATACCTTTGGATTAACTGATACTTCAAATTGCAAGTATAACTGCGGTCTATTTCCACCTGTGGTGAATACCATTTATGTAAGTAGGACTTCTGTGATGACTATCTCGAAGGTCTTCAACTACCGAACGAGGCAGCGATGTTGTTAAGACTGTGAACATCATGCAGTGGGTATAATATCCATGTCTGCACGCTTATCTTGGTTTTGTGTAGTTTCCCTGAATTATTTTAGGTGAACGCTGAAAGTTTTCCTTAAGTAAGCAACGTCCACTTCCCTTTCCTGTGTTCCGTCCTCTAAGTCGGCGAAGTGTGAATAGTAAGTATGCAAATACATGAAGGCAAGAATATTCAAAAATCTCAAAGAAAATGTGCTTTACAAAAGATAAAAAAATTTATGTACTTGTATATGCAACTGTGAAGAAGGATTGACACTGTTTGGGTCATTTTTTTTTATTCGAATTAGCGGTTTCGATCTTTGTTAAAGATCACCGTCAGATGGGACGCTAAATCCTAATCTTCCTTCTTTTTTCTTCATTCTTTCCCTACGTACGGCAATGTATTTAGTTCCACTTATGTTTCGATAAATGACCGATGTTTGATTATTTGAATTACCGTGGAAGACAAGATAGTTCAATAGTTAAGATTTTGAAAGTAGGAGCACAAAAATTTGCGATCAACAAGAGCTGAATGAAGTGAAGGAATGGTTGCAAATACAACGAACTCCAGCGAAAACAATATTACAAAAGTAATTAAATTGCTATTTTCCGAACCCTAAAGTAGTTCCTTCTTTCATAAATGAAGTAAATAACTGTTAATATTTTAAGCCTGCCAAAGATCCAACGGACGCTGACTGTACCCTGTACAAAACAAACGTCTTGGCTTTTACAAATTTCTGCTTCCAAATGTAACAAGTATTCACTCTTCACTTAAGCACATGGAGCGAGGGAAAAGTAATTGTCTCTCAGCTTGAATGTGGTTTCCTTCGCAGATGACCCACACTTCCCAGTTTACTACGAACAACTTCGAATCCACCATTTACTTTCGCTATTAATAATTTTACATGTACATTCCATTTAATTTCGTTTCGCAGTAAATAAACCGGGTATTTAAATTATATACGGTTTCCAGACGTTTACCTCTTATCTTTTAATACGATAAAGTTATTATCTTCTTGTTTGTTATTGTCGTTATTTAGTAATTATTCATATTCAAAGACAATTATTATTGAGTACATCAAATGGAAACTCTGACTAAGCTGTTCTGCGTTTAATTACTTTCCTCTAGACATCAACATGGTCACTAAACAGTGTGAGTTTGCTGCTGACCCTAACTGATAAATAGCTTATGTTTACTCATATTAAGAACATTGTCGATCCTGTTACACCTGATATTTCTTTCATTTCGGTTGAGCATTTGCGTTCCGTGTGCCGTACTGGGTTCTATCGGTAAAAATTAACCGGGCCAATTGCTTATTTTTGAATCTGCTTCGTTTGCTTCTACCTTGGTTATTAATCAAGAGTGTGGTACATTATTGAACACCTGTCCAAAGTCTTGGGAGAGGAATCTGTCTGTACTTACTGTCAGCAGGATATCATGAGTGAATTAAGCAAATAGTTTCACTGAGTGGTTTTCTAAGAAATCGGACCTTGTCCATAGACTTCAGGGATATTAACTTAAATTTCAATGCAGCCATACTTTTTCCCTTAACGTAAACTGGAGTGAATATTCATATCAAGACAGAATAAATCCAAATTCGATAGCCTCTTTCTGCCATTGTGTTGGCAATCATTATAGTTTCAGATTCCATACAATCGACTGGCTTATGCACAACACTTCACTACCATGACTTCCATTGAGGCGACAAAAGTCATAGGATAACTTTTAATATCGTGTCCGAAATCCTTTTGTCCGGCGGAGTGCAGCAGCTCGACGTGCCATGGACTCAACAAGTCGTTGGAAGTCCCTTGCAGAAATAGTGAGACATGCTGTCTCTCAAAAGCCGTTCATAATTGCGAAGGTGTTGCCGATGCAGGATTTTGTGCTCGAACTGACCTCTCGATTATGTTCCATAAATGTTAGCTGGGTGGCCAAATCATTCGCTTGATTTATCCAGTATGTTCTTGAAACCAATCGCGAACTGTTGTGGCCTGGTGACATGACGCATTGTCATTCATAAAAATTCTATCGTTGTTAGGAACATGAAGTCCACGAATAGCTGCTAATACTCTGCAAACAGTGAACATCACCATTTCCAATGAATGACAGATTCAGTTGGACAAGAGAACTCAGTCCATTCCATGTAAATACAGCCCACACCATTATGAAGTCACCACCAGCTTGCGAAGTGCCTTGTTGACAATTTCGGTCCATAGCTTCGTGGGGTCTGCGCCACACTCGAACTCTATCAGCTCTTACCAACTGAAATCGGGATTCATCTGACCCGGCCATGGTTTTCCAGTCTTCTAGAATCCAGCCGATATGGTGACGAGCCCAGGAGGGCGTTGCAGGCGATGTCATGCTTTTAGGAAAGGCACACGCGGCTTCATCGGCAGCCATAGCCCATTCACGTCAAACTTCGCCGCACTGTCCTAACGGATGCGTTCGTCGTACGTCCCACATTTATTTCTCCTGTTATTTCACGTGGTGCTGCTGGTCTGGTAGCACTGAAAACTGTACACAAACGCCTCTGTTTTCGGTCGTTAGGCGAGGGCGGTCGTCCACTGTGTTGTCCATGGTGAGCGGTAATGCCTGAAATTTGGTATTCTCGGCACACTTTTGACACTGTGGATCTCGGAATATGAAATTCCCTAAAGATTTCCGAAATGGAATGTCCCATGCATCTACCTCCAACTACCATTTCACGTTCAAAGTCTGTTAATTCCCGTTCTGCGGCATAATCACGTCGGAACCTTTCTCTCATGAGTCACCTGAGGACAAATGACAGCTCCGCCAATGCACTGCCTTTTTATACCGTCTTCTTTGTATATGCATATCGCTGTCCCATAAGTTCTGTCACCTCAATGTGGAAGGACCGCCTGCGTGCCAGTTTTACATCATCTACAGCTCTCCAAAGTATCCAGTGTGCTCTTTAACAGGGATGAGTATGCCCGCATCTCGTGGTCGTGCGGTAGCGTTCTCGCTTCCCACGCCCGGGTTCCCGGGTTCGATTCCCGGCGGGGTCAGGGATTTTCTCTGCCTCGTGATGGCTGGGTGTTGTGTGATGTCCTTAGGTTAGTTATGTTTAAGTAGTTCTAAGTTCTAGGGGACTGATGACCATAGATGTTAAGTCCCATAGTGCTCAGAGCCATTTGAACCAAGGGATGAGTAGCATTTTCACTGGCGATATAACATTTCTGCTAGAATTTTCATGAAAGTTTTCTGCTGAACGACAAATTCACCATAGGGAGTATATAAGATACCTTGTGTCCTACTAGAGTACATCCTTATATTTAGATTCCAGCTTTGCTCTGGAGTCCCCAGATGTCTTCATCAGACTGACATCAGCAAAATCAACAATTCTGTCACGGCTTCTGCCTTCATCAACTACAGAAGACTCCAAATATTACCACTAAAGAAATGAAACATATTTGCATTAATCCACTGTCCAATATCGATGATCCCGTTCCCACTGCAAAACATAAATGTTCTATAAACACCGTAGACTTATGGGTTGTCTTCTGCAAACTCTTATGTTTCACAACGTGCGCTGATCTGTGCGCTGAGAAACACTTGAGCCTGAAATAGCTCTGTACTCTGCCGTCAGGTCTTCCAACGATCGCCGCCTAGCTTAAGGGGCTCCGGAACGCCCTATACTTGCAATGTTAAAATAATGCTTATAAATTACATCTTTCCTCACAAAGTATTTGAGGTAGGAAGTTGAACTTTTTACAGATTATTTATTGGAATATGGGCTACAACTTAACACAGAGATTTTACAAAATTTTAGTTCAGTTATTAAAGATAATTTTTTTTCAATTGAAATGAAAATTCACAACATTTTTTTACAATTTTTTATTTATATATTCAAAAATATACAGTTTTTTTGGAAAAAGGCTGTGTTAAATTATGCAGAAGGTACTGTGTAACATTTACTGAAAGTTTGAAACAAATATGTTTGGAAGATCCTTAGAAAACATGTAATTAGTATGAGAAAATAAAAGTTTTGGGAATCGAGCGACAAAGATTGGATTAACTTTTTAGTGCATTCCAGGTCCATAGGATGGATTATCTTCATCCTATGCAAACTCCTCCTCCAGCTTCCTCTTGTTCCTCCTCCTGTTTACTCTTGCTTGTATTTCTAGACTCTTTACAGCCCTGTCTGCAGCCCGAAGGCGTTCCTTGTCTAAAGCAAGCATCGCTCGTACCATGTTAGAACCTATCTTCATTCCCATATTTCTAAATACCTTGCACCTCACAGTGTTGCCATCATTGAAAGTCGCAACAGCATCATACACACCAAAGTGAAGTGTTTCTATTCCAACAATCTCGACCATATAACACTATTTACACTTTCATTGGGGTTTTGAGTTTTTCCGTGAATACACTTTTTCAACAGTTCAGGTGCTGCTAAGTCTCTGAAAATAGGTTTTATCACCTCCATTATTGCATGAGGCAGACTATGCTTATGAGTGTACACTTCACCAGTTAGCAATCCTTTGTTATATTTACACCAACTGTCTTCTTCTTTGGGACACAAGCTATGTTGGGGATTTTCATCGGTTGAAGAAGTATGAAAAAAAAGAGCCCAAACAGCCTTCTTCATTTCGTCGACACTTTGTGTATTTTGCCTAATAGCCATCCCATAATAGTTCTGTATTTTGTCAATTACACTGTCAGTTAACCTTCCCTTCCCATCCAACCCTTTACCATCACTGAGTTTTTGTTTTTTGTACGAAGCTTTCAGTCGCCGAAGTCTTGTTCCCATTCGCTTCTGTACGTGTCCAATACACTCAAATTTCTGCACTACAACATCATCACCATAGGGCTTCAGTCCTTGAACATGTTTGAAACTTTTAGAATCACCGTCACCAAGGTAATTAACATATCGCACTTTATCACACGCCTCAGAACGCTGGAATATACTGGCAACACCAGCCACTTCCATTCCTCCACTACTGCCACTATAGTTAGCTTTGCAAATATTTTCATGTGTACCTTTATATTGTTGTGGACATCTACAATACTTTGATATTTCTGCTACATCTAAAACTTTCCCTGTATACATACTGGTGGCAGATACTACACCATGAAGAGATGTGTGTCCCCGTTTATGCCATGTACCATCGAACGCTGCAGTCAAATCTCTGTTACCATTATTTTCCATTACTGCATCTTCCACAGCGTTCTTCATAGATTCTATACAGACATCTTCTACTTTAGACCCTATTAATTTATTATAGGTCGTAAACTTGGTTGGGGGATTTGGAAGATTCATGATGCCACAGAAAATTGCACCTGCAGTTGCACCCTTACCAACTGAACGCAAGGAATAAACAAATCTAATGTTGTGTTCGTAGATTTTGCTGCCATTTTCTTCAGTTGCAGTTACTGCAACACTGTTCCAAAAGGTGGTCATGTATGAACACTTATCACAAAAAAAAAAAATGGTTCAAATGGCTCTGAGCACTATGGGACTCAACTGCTGAGGTCATTAGTCCCCTAGAACTTAGAACTAGTTAAACCTAACTAACCTAAGGACATCACAAACATCCATGCCCGAGGCAGGATTCGAACCTGCGGTTCCAGACTGCAGCGCCTTTAACCGCACGGCCACTTCGGCCGGCGAACACTTATCACATTTCAGTTGTATTTCACTAGCAAATTCTACGTGCTTTATTATGGAGAGTTCCAGACCAACTTCACTACAATGAATACATCTTACACAGTTTGAAAAAATTCCTTTGAGAACCGACATATCAAATATTTCATTCACATCCGATTCGCCCATAAAACATTCATAGTTTTCACTCATTGAACCTAGCTTCTTCTGTGAAGTATTTTCTTTACCACTTTGACTGCTATGGCAGGTGTACTTGAGAGGTTAGGTTCACTCACTTGGTTATCGTCTTTATTGTTTACAGTAATAACACATACCTTTGGCTTTCCAACATTTCTCCTTTTCTTAAAAGCCTTCAGAGGATTTCTAATAACTTTACTTGTACTCATTATTATACTTCAACAAAACAGAGACTCAAGAAACAGAATTAATTACGAATATTTTCGAGATATCGACAGAGTAAATAAACATGAAACAATCGACAATCACACCAGCGATATATATTGAACCATCACAGGTTAGCCACAACACATACTTTATCTCACATCACTAAAATGTACCTGATGAACACGGACGTTAATAATAACACCATTTGACAGCAGTTTAACAGCGCCACAGTGGGTCACGCCCATGTAGAACACATTTCCAAAAAAATTTAAAAATAGTTGTAGTCTTCGGAATTGAATAAATTATATATCTACGTATTAAAAGGTAATAGTCTGCAGATTCAGAAAACGCAAAAAAGTAAAAATTGAACTTTTCATGATTTTGAGCCCCTTAACTGACAAGGGAACTTCCCCATCGCACCCCGCTCAGATTGGCACAGTAGATAGGCCTTGAAAAACTGAACACAGATCAATCGAGAAAACAAGAAGAAGTTGTGTGGAACTATGAAAATCGTAAGCAAAATATACAAACCGAGTAGTCCATGTACAAGATAGACAACATCAAGGACCGTGTTAGCTTAGAAGAGCCGTGGTCCCGTGATTAGCGTGGGGCGCTGTAGAACGAGAGGTCATTGGTTCAAGTCTTCCCTCGAGTGAAAATTTTACTTTCTTTATTTTCGCAAAGTTATGATTTGTCCGTTCGTTCATTGACGTCGCTGTTCACTGTAATAAGTTTAGCGCCTGTGTTTTCCGACCGCACCGCAAAACCGTGCGATTGTTATTGAAGTCGCGAGCTATATTTGCTGGATTCATATTGCCCACGGAATACATCTCATGTATTTAGTGCACTCTCGTCCAAAGTAGCGAACAGTCAACTGCCAACCAGGGAGCCTCGTTAGCAGGAATACTCTCTCTTCCGTGCGCTGTAGTCGACTGACGTGTGTTTCGATGTTTGTTTGGGTGTAGCGTCCCCAAACTACGGCGCAGTTATCTCGCATCGGACGGACGGACGGACAGATAATAATTGTCCGAAAATAATAAATTAAACTTTTCACTAGCGGGAAGACTTGAACCAAGGACTTCTCGTTCCGCAGCCGCTCACGCTAACTACGGGACCACGGCGCTCTAGAACTCACATTGTCCTTGATGTTGCATATGTTGCGCATTGACTACTCAGTTTGTATATTTTGCCTATTTTTTCATAGTTCCACACAACTTCTTCCTGTTTTCTCGATTGATCTGGATTCAGTTTTTCAAGGCCTATCCACTGTGCCAACTTATAACTAAATCTGAGGGGGGTGCGATGGGGAGGTTCCCTTGTGAGTAGCCATGCCTCCACGTTCAGGCGTCGACGTCCAACACCTTGTCAGATGCCAGACTGAGATTCATTGGAAGAATCCTAAGGAAATGCAATCCGAAAACAAAGGAAGAAGATTACAGTACGCTTGTTCGCCCACTGCTTGAATACTGCTCAGCAGTGTGGGATCCGTACTAGATAGGGTTGATAGAAGAGATAGAGAAGATCCAACGGAGAGCAGCGCGCTTCGTTACAGGATCATTTACTAATCGCGAAAGCGTTACGGAGATGATAGATAAACTCCAGTGGATGACTCTGCAGGAGAGACGCTCAGAAGCTCGGTACGGGCTTTAGTTGAAGTTTCGAGAACATGCCTTCACCGAAGAGTCAAGCAGTATATTGCTCCCTCCTATGTATATCTAGCGAAGAGACCATGAGGATAAAATCAGAGAAATTAGAGCCCACACAGAGGCATACCGACAATCCTTCTTTCCACGAACAATACGAGACTGGAATAGAAGGGAGAACCGATAGAGGTACTCAAGGTACCCTCCGCCACACACCGTCAGGTGGCCTGCGGAGTATGGATGTAGATGTAGATGTATTCGAGTTTTCACCGTCCTTCAACCAGTTTCCGTAGTTGCTGATGATATTAGCGCACGAACAACCGGCCAGCATCGCCATCTGCGAGTTGCTCGTTCATAGGCGCCAGGCAATAAAAATCCGCTCTTTGACAAAGTCCTTTTTGTCAGCGGATTTCGCCATGCATGGGCCGTATGATCCTTCATTCTTTTCTAACCCGCTTATATACACACATCAAAAAAAGGTTTGCATCACTTCGATTACCAGAACTGCTGAAGACAGACGTTGACTGCGGATATTGTATCACAGACACAGTCCCTTTGACTGTTCAGAGGTGTCACTAAATCCGCCCAAAGAAGTAAACAACCATCCATTAGCAGCGCCTATTAGACGGAGGGGGTCCGACAGCAGCTCAGTTCTAGTCATTCCACCAGGAAGAAGGTACACGGCTCGTGTTGTCTGTAGTTCATCCATGCGTAGACGTTCAATACCGTGATTCGATCGCGTCCGCATTGTTACTTTGAGCCAGGAAGGGCTCTCAACAAGGGAAGTGTCCAGGCGTCTCAGAGTGAACCAAAGCGATGTTGTTCGGACATGGAGGAGATAGAGAGAGACAGGAACTGTCGATGACATGCCTCGCTCAGGCCGCCCAAGGGCTACTATTGCATTGGATGACCGCTACCTACGGATTATGGCTAGGAGGAACCCTGACAAAACGCGACCATGTTGAATAATGCTTTTCGTGCAGCCACAGGACGTCGTGACTCAAACTATGTGCAATAGGCTGCATGGTGCATGACTTCACTCCCGGCGTCCATGGCGGGGTCCATCTTTGCTACCACGATACCATGCAGCACGGTACAGATGGGCCCGAGAACATGCCGAATGGACCGCTCAGGATTGGCATCACGTTCTCTTCACCGATGAGTGTCGCATATACATTTAACCAGACAATCGTCGGAGATATGTTTGGAGGCAACCCGGTCAGACTGAACGCCTTAGACATACTGTCCAGCAAGTGCAGCAAGGAGATGTTCCCTGATGTTTTTGGGTGGCATTATGTGGGGCCGACGTACGCCGCTGGTGGTCATGCAAGAAGCCGTAACGGCTGTACGCTACGTGAATGCCATCCTCCGACCGATAGTGCAACCATATCGACAGCATATTTTCGAGGCATTCGTCTTCATTGACGACAATTCGCGCTCCCATCGTGCACATCTTGCGAATGACTTCCTTGAGGTTAACGACATCGCTCGACTAGAGTGGCCAGGATGTACTTCACACATGAACCGTATCGAACGTGTTTGGGATAGACTGAAAAGGGCTGTTTATGGACGACGTGACCCACCAACCATTCTGAGGGATGTACGCCGAATCGCCGTTGGGGAGTCGGACAATCTGGACCAACAGTGCCTTTATGAACTAGTGGACAGTATGCCACGACGAATACACGCATGCATCAGTGCAAGAGGACGTGTTACTGGGTATCATAGGTATCGGTGTGTACCACCTCTGAAGGTCTCGCTGTATGATGGTACAACATGCAGTGTGTGGTTTTCATGAGCAATAAAGAGGGCGGAAATGGTGTTTACGTTGATCTCTATTCCCATTAACTGTACAGGTTCCGGAACTCTCGGAACCGAGGTGATGCAAAACTTTTTCTGATGTGTGTACTTTCCTTACCGCGCGCTACAAGTGACTGCAACGGCACCAGGAGGAATTCAGTCTCGCTGTAAAATGTGGTCGTAATGTTGAAGCTCATCAATGCAAGTAGTCATCGTTTTGATAAGCTACCTTTTAGATATGCAAATATGTTTTAATACGTGTTTCATAAGTTTAAACTGTTACAGGGAAAATAAACTAGGAAAAATTCAATATATTGGCTAATGTGTTGTAACTTCGTCATAAAATTCTAAAGGGTGTTGGTCATTGTAGCGGAAAACCACAAAATATCCTACTTGTAATGGTGTACAGGAGCATAGTGAGCTTGGTTGGGATTCACAAGATGCAGTCATTTGCAGCGAGCATTGAAACATAAGATTATCATCGGCCGAAACGAATTTATTCTGAACTTGGGTCATATTTGGGGTTGTAAGATCAACCTGCGAGTCTCGGCAGTGCGGAGAGACTACAACTGTGAGTTTGTCCAATTAGGACCTATCTTCATATAGCAGACAGGAATTAAACATGTCCTAAATATTATGTAAAGTGAAGAAGGAGGCAGAGAAAGGAAAGGGAGGTGATTATTGATATATTCTGCATCAGGCCTTCTTGCGGCATCAGCGGCGACGAGCGAAAATATGTTCCGAACTGAGATTCGAACCTGCGATCCCCTGCTTACTAAGCAATTGCGTTGACGACTGCGCCACCCGGACACAGCGTTTATCACACCTGTGCGGACTTTCTCCCCACGGGTCTCAAAATGTTCAAATGTGTGTGAATTCCTAAGGGACAAAACTACTGTGGTCATCGGTCCCTAGTCTTACACACTACTTAAAGTAACATAATCTGACTTACGCTAAGAACAATGCCGACAACCATGCCCGAGGGAGGACTCGAACCTCAGGCAGGAGGGCCCACGGGTCTTGGTTGACCAATACTCTCACCTAGCGCCACCTATCCGCAGTCCCTGTCCACGTCCTCCATGCTCCCTCCTTGGATATTCCCGCAGGAGGTCAGATGTAATTGTGCTTCGATAATGAAAGAGGTGGATCCATTGCTCGTTGAGGAGAATCAGTTATTTAGATACGTGCTGTCTGTTCTTTCGGGCATGTCCGAAAGAACAGACACCGTGCATTCATATAAAAGTCCTAGGTAGTTGGATGGCAGCTGAAGGGAGAACTTGCGCCGCGCGGGATTAGCCAAGCGGTCTTTGGCGCAGCAGTCATGGACTGTGCGGCTGGTCCCGGCGGAGGTTCGAGTCCTCCCTTGGGCATGGGTGTGTGTGTTTGTCCTTAGGATAATTTGGGTTAAGTAGTGTGTAAGCTTAGCGACTGATGACCCTAGCAGTTAAGTCCCATAAGATTTCACACACATTTGAACGTTTTTTTAGAGAACTCGCGACTTGGGCTTTGGTTCACCGGTGGCGTACGGCCGGTCACACGATATTACCCCTACCTCTCCTCCTCCCTGCAAACATCCTCCCCCCTCAACACAACCACCTACTGACTAAAAACAGCTGTGCATAGGGGGCAGCTTCTGTGAGCAAACAACTTCTACTGAGACGATAGTCTTGCTCTGTACGTTTGTCACAAGGAATCATAACCGAAGAATCAGATCTTCTTAAAGACAAAAATTGAAATACTTAGACTGGCTAGGCCACCTGTACTGATGAAACACATTATGTTTGTACAGATGTCTTCTGAAGAAACTCTAACATATGATACTTTGCTGATTGTTTTTTCTGCAATATGAGAAGTGTCGGATTAATATCTACTCTTTTTCAGGTATTCAGGTCGTAAAAGGTGGTACCTGATCATTAAAGGCAAGTGAAAGCTTAGTTCTTTCTCCACCATATTTTCCTTCGAGTAAGAACAGTTGATAGCAATGACAGTTTGAACAGGGTTAAGTGCCGTTTGGTTTCCTAAAAGTAGATAATAACTTGTCGTTCCATAAAATCTGGAAACATTCCAGAACTTCTGATCGAAACAGTTGATGGACAATCTAGACCTGCGAGTATATGTGTCGTTTTCCTAAGATTTAGTGCCCACATACTTAGGTGCTGGTCACTTTTCTCATTTTCAAAGTAAGTAAACGGAAAAGGCACTACATGAATTAAGGCACTGCACTCCCATTTTACAGAATTCCCATCCGATCGTCGTGAAATAATTATTTCGTTTCTGGAAAACGCTCGATGAGATCACGGCCGATTCCTTCCCTGTACCTAATCACACGAACTAGTATTTCTGGTGGTCTCACGATCAACAGGACTTGAAATTCCAATCGCAGTTTCTTTTCTTTCGTCCAAAAACAATAATAAGAGATACCAGTTTCATTCAGAAGTCAATGAAATCTTGTCTGTATCGTCTTTAACTGAACCGACAATCGATTTTATTTTGTGAAAGGATGTAGCAATTACACCAAAAGATACAACTCTTTCGATGTGTTTGCTAAAATTAACGGCTTAGAAGAAACCTTCGAAGCTTGCCGTCAGCGTTCTGGCGTCTTCTAGCAGATCGTAGTTGAAGTGCATATTTCAAGCACCTGGCTGTTGCAACGGAGCGTAACAGTTTAATTTTGTGGCCGACATGTCTGGGCTGGAGTTTTTCATGTAACCGGTGTGCCAAGCGCGAGCGGCTCTGGTTAATGTTCCACCTGTCGTGATAAACGGCCGTTTCTCTGTCCGAGCAAGAACCTGTCGTAACAAGTCCTAACTTGATTTTGGTGACGTAAGATGACAGGAACTACTAGTGCAGCTTTTCGACTGTCAAAGTGTAAAACAAAGTATCTGAGTTTACGACAGATTCTTTCCTACAGAATGAAACACAACGAATTGTTTTTCTTTCTTTTTTTTTCAGGAATTGTGTTGTATAGCTGTTGGTCACTGTGAACGTTAAATATACAAGTACGCTGCAGGAAGAGAAACCAGGAAGTGATGTCATGCACATATCGCAAATGAAAGAACGTGAATTTCAGTTGCGCTGCTCGGTTCAAGTTTGTAATGTATGATTTTGTCATCTTCCAAAGTTCTTCTGCTTGCTACGCCTAACTGTGATCGAATCAGATATCTGACTTTATTTTAGTTTTACTCATGAGACGGCTTGTTTTCATGTGTGCACATTTAGAAAATTAATCTCTCTCTGAAGCATAGAGTGAGATCTTTGGAAATTTTCTGGCTGTATTAGTATCTTAATGAGGGAAACATCCCTTGCGTAGGTTTTCAGCAAGGCACGTAATAGATTCCTGTCTTTGAAGCTCTATTGCATAGGGTTTTACTACCATAACAGTAATTTACTTACCAACGTTTTAGTACTTATACGTAACGAAACGTTTCAGGGTAACATCGGCTGAGACAAGCAAATGGAAACCTTTCATATTGGAGAACATTCTGATAACTTCAGACGTAGACTGAAATTTTTTTTGTAATATTATCTGTTGAATTTATATGGGCGTCGTGCTGTGCATCGGAAGAAAGTTCTGTAGTCTCCTCGTGGAGCCGCAATAAGTGCCTTGTCATTTTTTACGAGAAGGCAATACAGGTACTGAGTCTGTTCTCCATCCGCTAAAATTCTGTCCTCACTCTTGTTTATCCTGCTACCTTCCTGAGTAATGAAATTACTGTCTCATGTATACAGCGTTTAGAAAGTCAAATATTTCTTTTATTTACAATTAATAACGATACAGATCACTTATTTTCACTTCTAGTCTTACTGGGTCCTAATTGCCATGCAGAAGCAGGTTTTCCTTACCGTTATTTTGTGTAGAGTGACACGTCCAAGTCGTGATGCAGAGTGACAGAGGATTAGGACGTGGTACTGGGTTAACAACGCCCACTCTGTATTGATTCGACAGTAGCTCGTGGTTTTGTGGTTAGCATTGCTGACTACCGATCACGGGGCCAGCTGTTCGATTGCCGGGAGGGTCAGGGAATTTTTCCGCTCGTGAGTGGGTGTGTGTTTGTTGTTCTCATCTTCATTTCATCATGATCGACGCGCAAGTCGCCGAAATGACGTCAAATGGAAAGACTTGCACTACGCGGCCGAACATCCCACATGGGTTGGATTTCCCACAAATGGCAAGGGTCTGGATTAAGATCTCGATCCGGCACACAGTAGTAATCAGTTACAAATGTATTCATAGGTAAACATGCTTCGCTAGAGAATACAAGTTTAACTTCAACCTTAAGGCTGTGGCTAAGCCATTTCACCATGATATTGTTCATGGCACGAGTGCTAGTCTAGCAAGTCTACAGGGAATTTTCAGTGGTGTTTGTAATGTCGATGAGAGATGTCGACAGAACAGGCAGTGAGGACGAGTTGTGAGTCGTGTCTGGTTAGCTCATGTGGTAACAGCATTTCTCTTAGAGCAAGGGCACAGGTTTGATTCAGAGTCACACAATTTTAATTCGTCGGGAATTTTTGCTTACCTAAATTTCATCGGTTGGAAATTTCTATTGCGAAGTGTTGTTTACAGAGCATTTCTTTTTCTTTCTCCATTACTTTAGTAGCTTGGCTCAAATGTCTCTATTGAGTTCACGAAATATGTGAGGGACTTACGTTACACTAAGTTTATCTGCCTTACGTACAACAGCTAGCGAAAATTATTTTGATTTTCGTGTAAGATCAGGATTATTTGTTAATGACAAAGAAATTACTGCGGAACTTCCTTCGAAATACCGCTGTGTTTTTAGAAATATGACTTACTTCTTGAGATCGAGCTTTAGGACATTTAATATCATTTCAGGAGCAGGCAGCTTTTCCTGGGATGATCTGCACAATGGTGTGCAGAAACGACAATAACACATAGGCCAGTTTACAGCGTAACTGTACCATACTCCTCAATGCCTGAATTCACGTTGCTTTATTTTTCTGCCAGTTTCTTTCATTTTTATTGCAGACTGAATTTTCACAAACAGTAGTGGAGCACGTTGCAACACGTTGTTCTGATTGCATAAATGGGCATATTAACAAATGGCTGTTAGAGAGGCACTCCCAATGTTTTTTGACAAAGCTATGTTGGTTTCCTTGCAAAATAACGAAATATCATGAACGACTAATTTCTACAGCAGCTTTCCCGAAATGCATTCTATGTTTGGAGGCAACAAAAATGAAAGAAACACACTCAAATGTTAAAAAAACGAGAAATTAGCATAAATTTATCATTCTAGAGCTGAGTGTGCAACCTTATAGCTTAGCTGGGTGAAACTGGAAAAAGATGAGTATTATTGGGCCACACATAATCTACGGAACACAAATAAAAGGGGGGTCTATGACTATTTATTCTAAAAAAGTAACATGGAATTAATTTGACATTTTATATGTGAGGTTTCATAACTTTTCGTAAAAGGAACTTTCTCCTACCCCCACCCCCCCCACCCCCCCGATCGTGTGATAGACGTTGACTTCTTGAGGCACAATTGTACTTACTTTGGGCCGCATATGGCCCGCGAGTTGGACACGCCTGCTGTTGAGGCGATATAAACGTTTCAAAGGCTCTCTCTTTCTCTCACTACCTATCTCTCTCCCTCTCTGGTTCTCTCTTTGCCTTTCTTTCTCCTTACCCATAGATTCCTCATGTATAAAGACAATCAAATCGGCTGTAGGGAGGGAAGCAAATAAAAAAATTCACATTGCCTTATACACTCGAAAGAGTTTACTTATTTACTAGAAACGAAATGTGCGGACTGCAGTTACTATCTGCGTAACAGAGCAGACGCTTTACGCCCGAAATCTGGACATCGTGCGCTATTTTGAGCGTGGGTGTGATCTTCCCTTCTGCAGACCAACATTTCTTTTTACTCTCTCTACATCTACACCCACATGATTACCCCGCAGTTCACAATTAAGTGCCTGGCAGAGGGTTCATGGAGCCACCCTCAAGCTATTTTTCTACTGTTTCGCTCCGAAACAGCGCGCGGGACAAACGTACACTTAAATCTTTCCGTGCGAGTTCTGATTTCTCTTATTTTATTACGATGATAATTTCTCTCTTTGTAGATGTGCGCCAACAAAATATTTTCCTACTCTCAGGAGAAAGATGGTGACTGAAATTTCACGAGAGGGCCCTGCCGCAAATAAAAACGCCTTTTTTTACAGTTGCCACCCAATTCGCGTGGGGGCATTACTGGTGGAATGAACGCTTATCGGGAAACGGGCCATTGTTGTTTGTGTGTGAAGGAAACACTTAGCAGCGGGCAGGGCGGTAGAGATGTGAGGCAGCGGCGGCCTTGAGTTGCGGCGCGCCGCCCCGTCCGGCCCGCATTCCAGGTGGGAGGGCTGCTGGGCTCAGCGCTGCTCTCTGCTCCGCAGCTAATTGTGAAAGCCGCCGCCGGCCCTGCGCTATCCACAGACACAACCAGCCATACAGTCCCCCACCTCCCTTGCCACGGCAGCTGAAGGTCACGCCATCAGCATCGTAAGTGCTTACTCTATCCGTGGTCGTCAGTCCACTAACGGCAATGTGTTGATGACTTAGTTGTTAACACAGAAATGCTTAATCCCATACTACACATTTCTCTCTCCACAATAGTGTATTAATCCTTTTCTCTTAGAAATTAGAGGTTCTAAAACAAAGAACTAGATGCTGCTCTCAGAGAACTATCAGAAGATACGTACTCAGATAACACGGTGCGATACTGAAGTGCCCCCTCCCCCCCTCTCTTTGTCTCTCTTTCTTCACACGCACACACACACACACACACACACACACACACACACACACGCGCGAATCAAACCTTAAAGTCAAAAAAGTTCGAAATTACAGTCCAGAACACATAAAATAAGATGGCAGAACACTAGAGTTCAAATGGTTCCAATGGCTCTGAGCACTATGGGACTTAACATCTGAGGTCATCAGTCCCCTAGAACTTCGAACTACTTAAACCTAACTAACCTAAGGACAACACACACATCCATGCCCGAGGCAGGATTCGAACCTGCGACCGTAGCGGTCGCGCGGTTCCAGACTGTAGCGCCAGAACCGCTCGGCCACCAGCGGCCGGCGCAGGATTCGAAGCTGCGACCGTGGCGGTCGCGCGGTTCCAGACTGAAGCGCCTAGAACACTAGAATTTTTCATAAACAGTGATACATTGTGTGGTTGGGAGTACGGTTTCCTAGTCTTGGCAACGTGGAAACGACAAAACGTAACTGAAAGAAATTCCCGTAGGCCCTCTACACTCACAAATTTACAAAGCCTATCACGAGTAACGTGTCATCTATCCATCTCAATACTATATTAATAAAACTGTAAAACCGTCGTGTCTGTCTGTTTCGACACGCTAATCCGCAATTACTTGACGAATTTTCATAGAGTTTTAACAGATAACTTGTGCGTAGCTTGGGGCAACGTATAGGCTTTATTTCATCAAAATAGGAGTACTAAAAGAAAGATACAGTAATTTAAGGTTTTATCGAGAAGCGTCTGTTCAGTGTACTAGTTCGTATGATTATCTCAGTGACGCGATATCACGGCGCAGTACAACAGGGAACAAATAAATGGCTCTATTAGATTTTTTAACTCAGTGACAGATGTTATTTTGGAAGTTTACATCAGTGACAGAATTTAAGCCCACCGAAATCGTGTAATTGATAGAGGCTTAATGTTACTGCTCTCCAATGTAACATCATAGAAGCGGAAATTTTGATGGTAAGTGGCGTAGGCGAGCAAGATTTTTACCCCCAATCCAGCTTATTCGTAACATTTTACCATTTCACTTTAAACGTGTACAATTCCCGGTGATCTTATGTTAAGGCTAGACGCCGCGTTTTGCGGGCGTGGACGTTAGCGTCAGTTCCTCTTCGCACTCCCAGCACTGTGTAGCTCTATTCCATGTTAGTGAAGCAGACAAGCTCTTCGTTCATGTCCCCAGTCATACAGCTCCAAACGTTGTATACAAAGAAGATTTATAAGTGAAAACAAAATTCCACGCTTACGAAGCCTCAGCACAGCTGGAAATAAATACTTGGGCAAAGCTAGTTATAAATTAAAGTCCGCAGCCGGTTTTCTCTCTCTCTACGTGATAGCTAATCTCAGGAACTACTGTGGGGATTTGGATACGGTTTTCACTAGTAGACAGACTGACTGACGACGAAAGTTTGTGTGCATGATTTATTAGCGCTACGTCAAACAAGTAGTCCAACCATTGATACTTAGGGCTGCCGCAGTGAGTCACTAATCGTATTTAAAATTAAAAATATTTTCAGAAACAGAATAACGTTGTAAGCGAACCATAAAACATGATTAACATAGCAGTGCTGACAGCAGAAGGTAACAAGTAACGTGTATCAAAAAGATAGGTAATAATGACATTGCACAAGAGTCCCACACACAAATACTTTCACCTTACGCATAGCGTTTTCGTGCTATAAGCGCAATGTACTATAGATAAATCCTTCTTAGATTCAAATAACAAACTGTACCGAAATATCAGCTCTGCTGCGAACGACCGACAGGTACATGACAACAGTATATGTTATTAAAATATGTATTTTGTTCAAATGTTATGAATATAAAGAACACAATCCCAAAACTTTATCTGTGCGCTAGCAACATTTTACTTGCTATGAGACAGAAGAGTAAAGGGAATCCGATAATGATGAAGAAATGTTATTCAGACATGTACGGGCGAAAAAATAAGAAAACTGAGTTTGCTCCTGGAAGAACTCTTTTTAAAACAGTTTTATTTTGGACGAAACACCGACACAAAATGAACTTAACCTAAACACGAATAAAGAGACATTGGCTGTTACGTCTCTGGTGAGGTGTTCCCCTCCAGAATATAGTTCTCCTTCATTCCTACCTTGCGTCCCATGTTCGTGCACGGTCAGCATCCTTCCTTGCTGTTAAGCAAGTTAAGCGCATACTTGTGTTTGACATCTGTCACATCCATCTCCGTACTGACTTCGTCTAGCCAATGTTTTTTGGGTGGACGCGGTGTCGACGTTTGGCTCTGAGCACTATGGCTCTGAGCACTATGGGACTTAACAGCTACGGTCATCAGTCCCCTAGAACTTAGAACTACTTAAACCTAACTAACCTAAGGACAGCACACAACACCCAGCCATCACGAGGCAGAGAAAATCCCTGACCCCGCCGGGAATCGAACCCGGGAACCCGGGCGTGGGAAGCGAGAACGCTACCGCACGACCACGAGATGCGGGCTGTCGACGTTTCCCGGGATCCCAATGGAAGGTGTTTTTGCCATGAAATTGCCATTGTTTTTGGTGATATTTCCATACCACTTAAAGACGCGCCTCTCTTATTTTGTAAGCGATTCTGCTCCCTCTCATATGTTCCTTTACATGTTCGTTTTCCATACGGTACAGTCTTTTGTTACTCACGGACCAGCCAACATTTTCATTCCCATTACATGCACCAGAATACGGTTCAGTTATTTAAAATACATTTTAGCTTTTGTGCGGAACATGATGATTGCGATGGATGTGGAAATGTCACACAGCGTATGCTTGGTAATTATTTTAACGTTCTTTTGAGATTTCTCTGACAGTGTACGCTCGAAGTATCCACTTTCATCTATGCACAGTTTCAAATTCATTTTAGTAATACTGATTGCTTCCAGCGAGTGTCAATCGAGAATGGTTTTAGTCTACAGGCGTGTCACTCATCAGTCATTGTGGCGCACGGAGTTGGTGTTAACGAATCTCGCCATCTTTCTTCTCGCTTAGACACACGCCAATAGCTGCTTGGGTTCAGGTTAACCTAGCTCCTTCGCCCCTCCCCAGAACAAAAGATCACAACCAGCAACACGGTCATCCCTAATGAGAACTTAGATCAGTGACAAATAACACTGTTATCCATAAAGGCGAGGTACTAATTCTTCGATGATAAAATCGCGATGCATGATAACCATGGAAGGTATGATGGGTAACAGCGCCACGTTGACAACAGTTTCTAGAATACCGCTGATGTCTGTATTCTCAGGAAAAGAATCAGAGTGAAGATCTATAAAATACTGATCAATCTCATCCAAATACCAATAGCGATATCATTCTTGATTGATGATATGAAATATAACACTCCAAAATGTACTATGATCACTTGCAAGACCAGTTTCACAGCAACGTACTTTGATGAAAAGAACTTTTACTTTAAGTAAACTTCCTTACCTCAACGATGGATAGTCGCTTTCACAGTTTCTATGATATGATATCTACTAGTTAAATACAGGCTCTCAGTAAAGCTGTGGGCGGTTACAGGCTATTTTACCATTTCATACCTTCAAGCTCTAATTCATTCCAAAATTAACCCGCGTAGCTCGAATGCCAGAACTTGCCAAATGAATAAGAAAACTTCACATAAACTGCCTGAAAAAATGGAGCACGCAGAAGGAAATGGAATCACACTTAAAGGGTTGAAAGGGTATATGATGTTATTTCAGTGATTACCAAATCGAGACAAATTTACAAATAACTTGGCAGTATGATCCCACTTAATAGCATGACGTTGCACTCATTCTGGGCTGGACGCAAGCACTGATTCGGATAGGAAGGGTGTTATAAAGCCTTTGTTCCCCTGGCTCACCACTGCTGTAACTGGTCCTTGATATCCTGGATACGGGGGCAATTTAACCATTATTAACACTTGGTTTAAGAACCATGAAAGAATGTTGTACACTCGGAAAAGACCTCGAGACACAAGACGGATTGAAATCTTTATATACACTCCTGGAAATGGAAAAAAGAACACATTGACACCGGTGTGTCAGACCCACCATACTTGCTCCGGACACTGCGAGGGGGCTGTACAAGCAATGATCACACGCACGGCACAGCGGACACACCAGGAACCGCGGTGTTGGCCGTCGAATGGCGCTAGCTGCGCAGCATTTGTGCACCGCCGCCGTCAGTGTCAGCCAGTTTGCCGTGGCATACGGAGCTCCATCGCAGTCTTTAACACTGGTAGCATGCCGCGACAGCGTGGACGTGAACCGTATGTGCAGTTGACGGACTTTGAGCGAGGGCGTATAGTGGGCATGCGGGAGGCCGGGTGGACGTACCGCCGAATTGCTCAACACGTGGGGCGTGAGGTCTCCACAGTACATCGATGTTGTCGCCAGTGGTCGGCGGAAGGTGCACGTGCCCGTCGACCTGGGACCGGACCGCAGCGACGCACGGATGCACGCCAAGACCGTAGGATCCTACGCAGTGCCGTAGGGGACCGCACCGCCACTTCCCAGCAAATTAGGGACACTGTTGCTCCTGGGGTATCGGCGAGGACCATTCGCAACCGTCTCCGTGAAGCTGGGCTACGGTCCCGCACACCGTTAGGCCGTCTTCCGCTCACGCCCCAACATCGTGCAGCCCGCCTCCAGTGGTGTCGCGACAGGCGTGAATGGAGGGACGAATGGAGACGTGTCGTCTTCAGCGATGAGAGTCGCTTCTGCCTTGGTGCCAATGATGGTCGTATGCGTGTTTGGCGTCGTGCAGGTGAGCGCCACAATCAGGACTGCATACGACCGAGGCACACAGGGCCAACACCCGGCATCATGGTGTGGGGAGCGATCTCCTACACTGGCCGTACACCACTGGTGATCGTCGAGAGGACACTGAATAGTGCACGGTACATCCAAACCGTCATCGAACCCATCGTTCTACCATTCCTAGACCGGCAAGGGAACTTGCTGTTCCAGCAGGACAATGCACGTCCGCATGTATCCCGTGCCACCCAACGTGCTCTAGAAGGTGTAAGTCAACTACCCTGGCCAGCAAGGTCTCCGGATCTGTCCCCCATTGAGCATGTTTGGGACTGGATGAAGCGTCGTCTCACGCGGTCTGCACGTCCAGCACGAACGCTGGTCCAACTGAGGCGCCAGGTGGAAATGGCATGGCAAGCCGTTCCACAGGACTACATCCAGCATCTCTACGATCGTCTCCATGGGAGAATAGCAGCCTGCATTGCTGCGAAAGGTGGATATACACTGTACTAGTGCCGACATTGTGCATGCTCTGTTGCCTGTGTCTATGTGCCTGTGGTTCTGTCAGTGTGATCATGTGATGTATCTGACCCCAGGAATGTGTCAATAAAGTTTCCCCTTCCTGGGACAATGAATTCACGGTGTTCTTATTTCAATTTCCAGGAGTGTACAAAAATGCAGCCTGCTTGTGTTTGTGCACTCAAAAATCGAAAACTTGTCGGCCGATTGACTTGAAATTTTAACACAATTTTGTTTTTTAATACGCGCGAGGTTTTATGTATCAATTTTTATATTTGTAATATGTAAATAAATGTGTAATACATACGAGGAAAACATCGTTACCAAAAATCTTGAAAAGTTCTTCATCTACATCTACATCTACAGCTACATGGATACTGTGCAAATCACATTCAAGTCCCTGGCAGAGGGTTCATCGAACCACCTTCACAATTCTCTATTATTCCAATCTCGTATAGCGCAAGAAGAATGAACACCTATAGCTTTCCGTACGAGCTCTGATTTCCCTTATTTAGTTGAATTTACGGCTTTTAGATTAGACCGATTTATTGTGCAACCGAAGATTAACGACTTCCTTTTAGCACTCACGTGGATAACCTCACACTTTTCGTTATTTAGGGTCAACTGCCACTTCTTGCACCATTCAGATATCTTTTCTAAATCATTTTGCAGTTTTGTTTTATCTTTTGATGACTTTATTAGTCGATAAACGACAGCGTCATCTGCAAACAACCTAACACGGCTGCTCAGATTGTCTCCAAAATCGTTTACTTAGATAAGGAACAGCAAAGGGCCTATAACACTACCTTGGGGAACGCCAGAAATCACTTCTGTTTTACTCGATGACTTTCCGTTAATTAGCAAGAACTGTGACCTCTCTGACAGGGAATCACAAATCCAGTCACATAACTCAGACGATATTCCATAAGCACGCAATTTCACTACGACCCGCTTGTGTGGTACACTGTCAAAAGCCTTCCGGATATCCAGAAATACGGAATCGATCTGAAATACCTTGTCAGTAGCACTCAACACTTCACGTGAATAAAGAGCTTGTTATGTTTCATAGGAACGATGTTTTCTAAACCCATGTTGACTGTGTGTCAAAAATGTTGAAATGTGTGTGAAATCTAATGGGACTTAACTACTAACAAGGGAACATCCCCATCGCACCCCCTTCAGATTTAGTTATAAGTTGGCACAGTGGATAGGCCTTGAAAAACTGAACACAGATCAATCGAGAAAACGGGAAGAAGTTCTGTGGAACTATGAAAAAATAAACAAAATATACATACTGAGTAGTTCATGCTTAAGATATGCAATATTAAAGAGAGTTTGAGCTCAGGAGCGCCGTGGTCCCGTGGTTAGCGTGAGCAGCTGCGGAATGAGATGTCTTTGGTTCAAATCTTCCCTCGACTGAAAATTTTACTTTCTTTATTTTCGCAAAGTTATGATCTGTCCGTTCGTTCATTGACGTCTCTGTTCACTGCAATAAGTTTAGTGTCTGTATTTTGCCACCGCACCGCAAAACTGTGCGATTAGTTGACGAAAGGACGTGCCTCTCCAATGGGAACCGAAAACATTTGATCGCAAGGTCATAGGTCAACCGATTCCTCCACATTAAAACACGTCTGATATATTCTATACGACACTGGTGACAGCATGTGCGTCACATGACAGGAATATGTTGTCGACCCACCTAACTAGCACACTTGGCGAATGGGTAAAATGATTCTTCTACCTTGCCCGATTTAGGTTTTCTTGTGGATGTGATAATCACTCCCAAAAAAGTGAAGAAAACATAAGAGTTTGTCACATAAACTGAAAACAAAAAGTTAAATTTTTCACTCGAGGGAAGACTTGAACCAAGGACCTTTCATTCCGCAGCCCGTTACGCTAACCACGGGACCACGGCGCTCCTTAGCTCATCATCTCCTTGATATTGCATATCTTGCACATGGACTACTCAGTTTGTATATTTTGCTTATTTTTTGATAGTTCCAACAACTTCTTCCTGTTTTCTCGATCGATCAGTGTTCAGTTTTTCAAGGCCTATCCACTGTGCCAACTTATAACTAAATCTGAGGGGGGTGCGGTGGGGAGGTTCCCTTGTAAGATCATTAGTCCCTAAGCTTACACACTACTTAACCTAAATCATCCTAAGGACAAACACACACACACACATGCCCGAAGGAGGACTAGAACCTCCGCCGGGTCCAGCCGCACAGTCCGTGACTGCAGCGGCTAGACCGCTCGGCTAATCCCACGCAGCGAGGGGGGAAGAGGACATGAACAGAGGGATATGAGGAAACTGAAATAGAGACCAGAAAGGAGAAGTTAGACAGAGGGGACAGTAGGAGATGGAGAGGGAGGGGAGGATAGAGAAATAAGGAAGAAGGACTACACGGACAAACAGAGGGGAAGGAGGAGACGGCCAGACAGGGGGAGATGACTTTCTCTCTCCTTTTCCGCATAACCAAACTGAGCAACGACAACGTTTCGCCGGGCACAGTTAGCATATTACATAATGGTGAGATAGAGATTTATAAACCGGATTTTAAACTGTGCAACATATGCAGGAGCACATATGGACTCTGGCAATAGCTTTCTGGTTTTGAGCTGCAGATTAACGCTGAATGAATCGCAGAAAGGGAGGATAATTAGGAGATAGGAGCTATATAATTTGAAAAAACCAGAGATTGTGGAGAGGTTCAAAGGAAGCATCGACTAATAATTGACAATAAGTGAAAAAAGGCGTACAATAAAAGAGGGATGGATAGTTTTGAGATAGATGAAGTGGTGAAGATAGCAGAAAAACTGTTTAGTAGACAGTCCACGCAGCATTTCTTGAATAACACGAGGGAAATTAAATATAATTGCTGAAAGGGGAATATATAAAAATGCAGCAGATCAAATGGGTAAAATGGAATCTGTGGTGTCACCGCCAGACACCACACTTGCTAGGTGGTAGCTTTAAATCGGCCGCGGTCCATTAGTACATGTCGGACCCGCGTGTCGCCACTGTCAGGATCGCAGACCGAGCGCCACCACAAGGCAGGTCTCGAGAGACTGACTAGCACTCGCCCCAGTTGTACGACGACGTTGCTAGCGACTACACTGACGAAGCCTTTCTCTCATTTGCCGAGAGACAGTTGTACGACGACGTTGCTAGCGACTACACTGACGAAGCCTTTTTCTCATTTGCCGAGAGACAGTTAGAATAGCCTTCAGCTAAGTTAATGGCTACGACCTAGCAAGGCGCCATTAACCATTTGTAACGTTGCATGTACCTCAAGATAGAGTCTCACTTGTATCATCCAGAATGCTGTATACCAAAGGACAATATAAAAGTTAAGTGTTCCAGTAGCTACGTTCTTTTCTTTATCACATTCATTACGAATCCTGTTCCAGACTTAACGCCAGAAGGCGTTAGTTGACGCGTGCCCTTTCGGCTACTTCACTGTGGACTGGCTGCCTTAACAGTCCACTACAGAATATACACACTTAACATAAGAAATGACATTAAATAGAAAGCGGCATAGCTGGTGTGGGTGGAGGGAAAATGCAAGCTATAGACACCCAAATGAGTATAGCGAAGCTACATGACACTTGTATGAAAGCTAAATAAGTCTTTGAAGAAAAGAGAAATAGCTGTCCGAACACCAGTAGCTCAGATCGCTAATCATTACTAAGAGAAAATGACTGAAAATGAGGTTGATGAAGTGACACTGTGAGAAGAATTCCACAAAACTCTGGTAGACCCAAGTCGAATCATTGCACCTGCAGTAGTCGACGTTCCTTCAAAATAATTACGTTCCGTGGCAGAATCAATGTTGAGAGAACTGCTCCATTTTATATGCAGGACATTCGAGACAGCCAAAATATCCTTAGATCAAGTACAATGCAGTAATACCAATCGACAATACGGCTCTACTGGAAAAAACTGCGACTCCTGGAAAACACACTGATCGCGAATGAGTGTTAGTGCACTTGCACAGGTGTAGTCAGTGACGCTGACTAATAATCACACATTCCTGGGAAACCCATGATAATGTCCTTCAGAGTATACTACCGTCAACAACGGCCTACATGCGTCCGTCCGTCCAAGTAGATGAAGATGTACGCTGTAAATCACATTGTGCAATAAAATCAAAAGTCAAAAATCCAAAAATGATGTCGTAGGACTAATGAAAATATCTTATCTTACCACATGAAGTGAGAAGAAATAAGAACAGTTACCTAGTTAGTTAATATTGTCATTTAAATAAACATTAGACGCTGTACAAGACAGCAATTATAACTTCATTTTATATGGCAGACTTTTAGAAACAGTCGCTTGACATGAGACATTTATCTTCGCATGCGTATTCAGGTCACAGGAGAGGCCAGACGATCGTTTAATTTTATATCGTGACTTAATCTCACCTGTAACACGGTGTTAAATTGCTTTGGTAACTTTTCTTCACACTTACATGTGAAGTCAAAGTGGAATGAGTAGAACACGCTACGAGAGTAGTCTTTCCCTATCATCGGAGTAATATTTCTATCGAAGTAACCAATTATTAAATCTAAAGGGGCAATTAGGCAAGCATTGAAATAAATTTCCAAGTGCAAACCAGTTCCGGTGCTCTGTTGAATGAATCGAGAAGGAAAGAGGGATAGGTTTTAGAGTCTCGTCTGTAATGACGTCATTAGATACAGAGTGCAAGTTGGGATTACGCAAGACTAGATCGTGACAAAAATTATTGGCTTTTCAAAGGAATCATCCAGTCATTCGCTTTATATAGTGTTGAGTACTATGGGAAACCTGCATCTGCATGGACGAACAGTGGTTTGAAGCCCAATCCTCAAGCAATCAAACTAATTACCGTTATAATATTGTCATATGCCAAGCGGATGCGTTTTGCTGTTTTCAGTAGGTAATTAAAACTGTTAGATAGAAGTACTTAACTATCAGATATAAAATCTGTTATTTTAAGTCTATCTTGTCTCTGTGGCACGGTAGCCAGACAGTTTGCCCGCATCTTGTGGTCGTGCGGTAGCGTTCTCGCTTCCCACGCCCGGGTTCCCGGGTTCGATTCCCGGAGGGGTCAGGGATTTTCTCTGCCTCGTGATGGCTGGGTGTTGTGTGATGTCCTTAGGTTAGTTAGGTTTAAGTAGTTCTAAGTTCTAGGGGACTGATGACCATAGATGTTAAGTCCCATAGTGCTCAGAGCCATTTGAACCATTGAACCAGACAGTTTCATAGAGAAGCCCATTCATCAAATAGTCACGATGACTATGAGTCATAAGATTCCTGATCCAAGGAATATTGTCGTAAAGTAGTCGTTTATTATAGTATTTTCCTGTGCTTTCCTTTCAGGCTGGCCTTCATAAAAACTGGCTACATTCAATACAGATAGAACTTCTTTCTACTCTATCTGTCGCTCTCCACGTCAGTGACCATTACACGTTGTACATTCAGCGACCAACGACTTTCTAAATGAGCTCATTCACCTTCACACGTTGTTGCCTTTAGAGTGACTTTGTGGTATAGTGAATCACAGTCTCTTTACAAATAAAAATCATTTCGGTGATAGAAGTACTGAGCGAGAAACACAAATAAAATTGTATCTTTATGGAGACCTTGAGGTGAAAGTAGCACGTCCATTCCTGAGATATCATTTTAGTTGCTTGATCTATAAGATGGCCCTGTATACTCCTCAATCAGACTTAGAAGTTGAATGTGACGTGTTACTTTGTATGCAGTTTTTTACTGATGTTGCACCAGGATTTCGATAAAGGGTGGGTATTGCACACGATATTAAAAAAAATGGACAAAAATTCCTTAGGACAATACGGAACATACGAAAAACACATACACATATCGATAAAATCGACAAGATAATAGATCGAAACAGATCCTGTGCGATCCTGCTAGTGGAAGTAATGCCTTTGCGTTCAAGAAACATAACTGACAAGGGAAACTCCCTCAGATTTAGTGGAAAAATGGCCAGGTGGATAGTCCGTCAGAAACTGAAAACAGATGAAGCATGAAAACAGGAATAAGGTGTGCTGAACTGTTAAAAAAGAAGCTGTGACCGAAGCTCAAGATGTGCAACATCGAGCGAATTGCCAGAATCATGGCGCAGTGGTTGAATGGTCACAGTGTTGGAGTGCAAAGCGGGAAAAATGTGTTGAAACCTCCCTCCTACACCATTACTTTCTTTTTTTCGCAAAATTACGAAATTTCCGACGGGTCATTCACGTGTCTGTTCTTCTGTAGTCTTGGCAATTCTCGTACTATACATTGCTTATAATGTATGAGTCATTTGGTAAGAATGTACTACTGACGCAAGTAAATGTAATGAATACTGTAAGCAGGTGAGATGCCGCATAGATCTCTAACAGAAATGAAAAACAAGTAAATGGGTGTGAACTATATTACAACAAAAGATTTCGTATGTCTGGAGGTCCCTTCCTTACACCTCACTGTTGTAAACGAATGGCCGGCCGCGGTGGTCTCGCGGTTCTAGGCGCGCAGTCCGGAACAGTGCGACTACTACGGTCGCAGGTTCGAATCCTGCCTCGGGCATGGATGTGTGTGATGTCCTTAGGTTAGTTAGGTTTAAGTAGTTCTAAGTTCTAGGGGACTGATGACCACAGCAGTTGAGTCCCATAGTGCTCAGAGCCATTTGAACCATTTTTTTTGTAAACGAATGTAACAACACGACACAGGCACAAATTTAAATGCAGCGAACAGACACGTCAAATACCGGAAATCAATTCATAATTTTGTGAAAAAAAATCTATGTTGGTGCCACGAGGGAGATTTGATCACGGACCTTCTTACTCCAACACCGTGATCACATAACCACGACAATGTAGCTACTGAAATTCGCTCAGTGTTATACATCTTGAGCTTGGAGTGTTCACTGTTTCGATTTTGTTTCTTTTTCATAATTCAGTACTCATTCTTCCTATTTTCATGCTTGATATGTTTCAATTTTTGACAGGCTAGCCACTGGGCCATCTCACCACTAAGTCTGAGTGGGGTGCGATGGGAAGTTTCCCTTGTGAGAAGGTGCTATTTTGGAAACACTAGACATTGGAAACACTAGCTTCAAGAACAGATACACTGCAGTTTTGCTGGATTTGTAGAGGAAAATTTTCTGTCATCTCGAGTCTGAGTGTACTGTAACAGTCTCAGCCATTATCACCCAGCGTTTGATCCTGCACGACGAAATACGAACCTACTGAGTTCATTACGGTTTTTTGTGAATAAATAAGTATTGATACAGGATAAAAGCTTTCGATTTCTGAAGTTTCGATGTTATGTGTCTTGGAACCTTTATGTAACCAAGCATAATTTTCTTCGGTCAGTGGAATTTGCGGAACAAATCTTGTTAATATTGCTGTATTTTAGGTAACGGGAATAAAACAGTCTGTGAAACTCGAGTAACGGAAAATTGTAATAATACATTTGTCTACTCCAGTATTTTCATTCGACATTAAAAAAGAGATTGTAACAAATTATGAAAGAAAGTTCTTTTAGATTTTGAGAAGGGCATCAACAGAATAAAACGAAATAGTTGTCAACCGAAAATAATCATTTTCGGCAGTAATGCGATTTGCATAAATTTATCGACGTGGTGCAATGTTTGAGTGAAAGGAGGTCCAGCGTTCAAGTCACCGTTCTTTCATTTGGATTTCACAAGGTTTCCCTAAAACATCTGACGCGTTTGCCAGGATACTTTCTTAAAATAAGGACATGCTCGATTTCCTTCCTAGTTTCTGTACATTTAGAAGTTATTTTCAGCTGTAATAACCTTGAGGGCAATAAAACGTTAAATTCTATCCTTCCATCCATGCTTACTTTTTGCCAAATGAGAAAGAAGATACCATCACAAACATGTAAGCGGACACTCATAGCATAAATCATACCAGCACAAAAAGTCGCCGGCCGGTGTGGCCGTGCGGTTCTAGGCGCTTCAGTCTGGAACCGCGTGACCGCTACAGTCGCAGGTTTGAATCCTGCCTCGGGCATGGATGTGTGTGATATCCTTAGGTTAGTTAGGTTTAAGTGGTTCTAAGTTATAGGGGACTGATGACCATAGATGTTAAGTCCCATAGTGCTCAGAGCCATTTGAACCATAAAAAGTCAAAATGATTCAAATGGCTCTGAGCACTATGGGACTTAACATCTTTGGTCATCAGTCCCCTAGAACTTAGAACTACTTAAGTCTAACTAACCTGAGGACATCACACACATCCATGCCCGAGGCAGGATTCGAACCTGCGTCCGTACGGTCGCGCGGTTCCAGACTGAAGCGCCTATAATCACTCGGCCACTGCGGCCGGCCATAAAAAGTCGATTTTTACCGAGAAAGAAAGGGACCGAATGATAAAATATGTGAAAGTCACTGGAGACATGTTTGGTGAATGTAAATTGCTTCGCATCTCGAGAATTTGATTTCTAGCGTAACACCACTGGACAAATGAGGACGGCCTTGATTGTCAAGAAGTATAGAATTTCGACGATCAACCGGTAGTACATAATCCTTGTATAATTTCTGGTTATACATATCCAGCTGGGCCAACGGCCTTGCCGCAGTGGTAACACCGGTTCCCGTCAGATCACCGAAGCTAAGCGCTGTCGGGCTGGGCTATCGCTTGAATGGGCAACCATCCGGTCTGCCGAGCGCTGTTGGCAAGCGGAATGCACTCAGCCCTTGTGAGGCAAACTGAGGAGCTACTTGATTGAGAAGTAGCGGCTCCGGTCTCGGAAACTGACATACGGCCGGGAGAGCGGTGTGCTGACCACATGCCCCTCCGTATCCGCATCCGGTGACGCCTGTGGGCTGAGGATGACACCGCAGCCGGTCGGTATCGGTGGGTCCACCAGGGTCTGTGGAAGAAGTTTACGTTTTTTACGTATCCAGTTGCGTACCGGTGTGCCAAATTTGAAAGTCTGCACATCTAATGACAACTTCCAATGTATTTAAAGTTTTAATAGTCACTGTTACTACTACCAGACACTCCATTAAATACACATTGTACCTCCTGGGGAAAAAAACGTTTAAAAAAACATATTACATTTAGTTAGTTTAGGTTACATTTATTCGTCAAAGCATTTCAGTCCATTATAATGACGATAAATCACACTATTCCACATAAATAGCTAGTTTTTCCTTATTTCACAAAATATAGCTGTGTTGGACAATGTTTGGAGTGATTGCAGTTACTCTTTACAAAACCTATTCTGACAGAATTGATATCTCTCCATCACTCAATCCCGTTAAAAAGTATAACAATAATACATCCATTGTGTTAATACAGTAATTATCTCATGGTTACTTTCTATAGTTACAGTTATTATTCTGAAAGAAATGGAATATTGGCAGACAGATTTTTTTTGAAATGTTGTAGATCATTTAATTTACTAGGTGATGCGTGGCAGTGAGCTGACGTCGTCAGACTCGGGTTGCTGTCATCATGTATGCAACGCTCCTGGGAGGCGTGAAGGCTTTGGCTGCATTGGGTGTTTCTGCTGTGGCTGGATCAGGTCTCTGGCGTAAACAGCAATGACTGCCACTGCAGTCACAAGTGGAGTCTTGACCGGCCTCTGAGCAGATGCTCAAGTGCCTTACATGAGGAATAGCAGTGGCGTGCCCCTCGCTTGGTTGCTCTCTCTACTAGTGTCCTCGAAGATTTCCTATTGGCATGTCCATACTTCGTGTCGGCCATCTCCGATTGCTTCTCTCGACAATCGAAACAACTTTCACGGTATTGTGTAACGTTCTCCGTTTCTACGCTGAAAGAAACGCGTACTCGCCAAGAATGTTCTTACATAATAGGAAAACTGTTTAGTCCCTCTGCAAAATATTTGCTAACTCCGTGCCCTGTCGAGTTATAACTCTACATTGCAGACGGAAACACCCTCTGGACATACAGTAGCTGGTTGGAGGGCGGCTTTGTCTGGCAACTTTTTCACTATCTATGCCTCTCCAGGCGGCTCTGGTCAACTCATTAAAGTCTTCTTCTTCTTCGGCTTTTATCACGTACATACACGTAGTCGGCCTGTTAAATATTGATTTGACGTATTAGTGATACAGGGTGGCTGGATGCTCTTCTTGTTGCCACAAGACGTTACAGTATTGATAATAATTAATAAGCTTTAACGGTGTGCTAAATAAAGAGTTGAACATGGAAACATGTGATACCTGAAAAAAATGTACAAGAGTTAGTGACATGATCAGGCTTTAAACTAAACCGTGTGGCGCGCTGGAGTTTTCCAAATTATAGGTAGATCTCAAGGTTTGGGTTGTTTTTTAAAGATTATATAGAGGGAGGGAGAGGGGGGGTTGGGTTGTTTGGGGGGAGACCAGACAACGAGGTCATCAGTCTCATCAGATTAGGGAAGGACGGAGAAGGAAGTCGGCCGTGCCCTTTCAAAGGAACCATCCCAGCATTTGCCTGGAGCAATTTAGGGAAATCACGGAAATCCTTAATCAGGATGGCCGGACGCGGGGTTGAACCGTCGTCCTCCCGAATGCGAGTCCAGTGTGCTAGCCACTGCGCAAAGGGAGGGAGAAAAGAGGGCTATGAGACATTGACAATTGCAGGAATAAAATTGCAACAACACTCCCAGTTCGATAAACACTGTCAGTGGCATCCATCTACCTCCACTGAGAATTTTAAAAATGGGCCTCTACTGAGACAACCTGTGAAATAGTCCCACACGCCTGAAGGCAGGCAACCCCATAACACCCCACCGATTTCCGATGCCTATTTCCAGGTGCCTAGGTCTACTTCACTGGTTGTCTTTGGAAAGGCACAATTCTCAATAGGGGTAGGTGGGTGCCACCGCGGGTGTTGCCGAACTGGGGGGGGGGGGGGGAGGGGGGGGGCTTAGAAGAACCCTTTACCGTTTTATTCACACGTGTATCAATAGAAGTGCTGAAAATGCATAGCTACCCTTTGCTGCCTTGTATCACGTCCAAATTTCGTTGAATGTGTTCGAATAGTCCTTAGTGGTTCCCACCTGTACACGAGAACCAAAGTTGCGATCGCGCTACACTCCAAAGGTATGCGATTACGTTCAACGGGGATGCAGCCTCAAAATGTCGTTAGAGAAGGGTTGAAAGGTCTGGGGTTGTCACCAGTGTCAAAGGTTGTCAAGAACGTCGCCTAGTTGCTCATCGCACTGCGAACTGTCGTTTTCGACCGCGAAATGTGCAGGAATCAACGCACACCTTCTCTTGTCGTTTCTGAGCAACGGTGTGTCTGAAATTTTGTCGTCTACCACCTAAAAAAAAATACCGTATTTCAACACTGGGCGTCATGGTTCTGACCTCCATCGCAGAAGCGTCAAAAGAGGGGATAAAATGTGGGTAAGTGGGGTTGTGGCGACCTTCTCACCGTGTGACTCTTCCACAGGAGCGGTGCGAAGAATTTTAGTGAAATTTGGTGCCTATTTATCACCAATAACCCATCTTACATGTCACATAAACTTCTGAGCTCTGACATTTCCTCGCATGTGTCGCAGAGAGCCACGCTTTTGCAACATTACAAAGGAAGGTAGTAGCCACAATTGGGCCTAATTTCACACTTCTGCGTCGCAGTACGAAACAATTATGGGGTTTCGAGAAAGTGATCCTTTAATTGTTTGCGCAGTGCATGTAGCAACTAGTCAACTACGTACAACATTATCGAAAGTAGATCTCGGCTGAGTAAAAGTAAACAAAAGTGATGAATTGGTCTCCCACACTAAAAACTTCGCTGTAGTCGCTTAACAATACTAGTACACTTTCTACTCCATCTAATCTGATTAAAACTGGAAAACGCATGACTGTTTCTAAGTTAGTAAATATATCTGTGAATCGTTTACAGGCTACCATTTTCCTAATACTTGTGTGGCATGTAACATCCTGACAGCGTTAACCCCAGATTTGTAGAAGTTTTGATGCACGTTTACACTGACTGTTAATATCATACCAACAATTCCTCCATTCATAATTGTTGTGAAGTAACACGTGAAGCGAAGTTATCATCGAATTTTGTCGTGCATTTATTTAGATTATCTAACATACATTATATGCCATCATCTTTCGGCCGTGCATCCGGAACATAATTAATTCTTCTTCCGGTATTTCGGCTGACAGTCGTATAGTTATCTTCAAGATGCTGGTGATTTAATTATAAATACATGACGCAAAAGTATCTTGGAGTAAATGTATGTGTGTCACAGATAAGACCATCCGCAAAACTCCGTCAGCCATAGATAAAACTTCATGCATCTAAGAGTAAAGCATAACAAGCGCTGAATGAGCGAATCCACAGTGTTTACGAACTACGTGGTTAGTTATTAAAGTGGAGTGCTGTAAGGTTACCAGCCGTAATAAACCATATTGGAAGATGAAATAATTATCTGCTGGATGTTCTCCCGGCTGGAGCCAGAAAGATGATGGAATATTCTATCCACCGGTAAAATTTTAAGAGGCACACAGCTCTACACTGGAGTAATAATTACTTATTGGGCTTCATAGTGAAAGCGCTCGATATGCGGTGTTATTAAGGACCTGGGAATGTATAATGAACAAGAAGATATGGATGGATATAGTTAAACGAATCTAGATTCATAAATTAAGGAATAACTAAATTCAACTGCTACCTACCTAGTTCTATCATATCTTCATATCTTTGGGAACGTAAATAGCCCAGTTTATAATAGCTTCCCTACATCTGCTTCATCTGACAGTGTCTCGAGAGACAGACGATAGCAATTAACGTATATTATTTATGGCGTTTATATAGTGACACGAAAGAAGCACAGGGAGTCGAGAGGAAACAACGCTTTGAGAACTCAGGGCAAGTGTACCTTCCGAACAACAAAAGAAACAAGCTCCAGGAGAAGTGTGATATTATCCTCTTTGAGAATTGGGTGAAGAGGCAAGCCTGTTGCCGAACCATGCGTTGCAGTGAGTCACGATGAAAGGGGACGGGAGGGAGCTGATATGCAGTGCTCGTAAAAGCCACTGGAGAGATCGTTCGCCACTCCGCTGCACAACGCTATCGCTGCAGAATTATGGGGAAAGCACAGAGTTTTTCGTGAGAATTCAAACCCGTTCACAGTCGATCTAGTGCGATTCTACAACTAAGACTTTTCCTCTAGCGAAACATATTCCCTCTCATCGTGAATGGCATATCTATAAATAATCAATGCTAATCATTTTCTTCACGTTTGAAGAAAAAGAACAGCGTGCAGTAATTTTTGGAGCAATTTTCGGGAGGTAGGTAACACTTTTCGGTAACATAACCAATATCTTACCTGCATCTCAGTGCGATGCATCAGTTCTGATACAGAAGTCGGCTTTTCAGTCTTCCACAAACGTGACAAACCGACCAAATGCCTGGCTCTTGCTAGTTGACAAGTCAGTAAAGGAACTACGTAATATTCAATATGACTGGTAGTCTGTAAAAGATCGCAACTAAGTAAGGGCAATTTTCACTTCACTATACGCCCATGGCAAAAAAAAAAAAAAAAAAGGTTCAAATGGCTCTGAGCACTATGGGACTTAATATTTGAGGTCATCAATCCCCTAGAACTTAGAACTACTTAAACATAACTAACCTAAGGACATGCCTGAGGCATGATTCGAACCTGCGACCGTAGCGGTCGCGCGGTTCCAGCCTGAAGCGCCTAGAACCGCTCGGCCTCACCGGCCGGCACGCCCATAGCAACAGGTATACATTACTCATGGATCTATGACTGATATCGGACAAAACCTTTATTAATACAGAGTTTAAATATAACAAAACTAGCACCAGTCGATGAGAAACTGGAATGTTGATCCCATGGAAGACTGTAGTCCTGGAAGAAAAGAGCACTGCTAAACCCATGGACCATTAAACTGATTATCATTTTGTTTCCTTAATTAAACGTTTTCTAACCGACAGGTTTATCTTCAAGCAACTGTGCATATTTATCTTGTGTCATCTAACCATACGATCCGCTATTTTCCTGCTATGGTGAAAGTATCTTGGGAGATGTGGTGCAGCAAACCAAAAAACCAAAAACCTATACTAGAAAAAAGTTTTTTTTTTCTACAGACTTAATGACGGGCAAGAATAGTACAAACAGTTCTGAAAGTCGAGGACTGAATTTTTCTCTGCTACTTACGTGGAAAATTCTGTATTGTTTTTGAGGTACTGATGTCTACTGTTGGGAAGCTTAATACTGCACAAAACAATAAACTAAAAATTCACATTTCACACAAACAGTTGTCCTATTTAAAATACACCGTTAGTGCAGAGCATCACACATACACACCCTTCAATATTTTGACGATATTAGCGCTTGTGTGCAAATATGACGATTGAGAAAGATAAAACAGTGTGAAATTATCCGTATTTTTCACAAAGCCACGGTTCCATTACGTCACCCTTCTACAACACCTCAGTAATGTAGAGTTCTTCAAGTTAGCACCCACCACGACTGTCCATTTACGCTTACGACAACGATGCATGTTCTGATGTGGCTGCTGTCAGATGAACATAAATGTAATGCATTTTGCGTGTATAGACTGTTAAATCCAGCCTAGTCGTCGTTAAATATGGGGTGTCTAGGAAACCCGCTTTCTCGGATCGCTAGACAACAATTCAAAGAAATCGTATTAATTAGTTTTATTACAAAATGAAAAAATACAATACTTAACTTCGTGTTAGACAGATAGGTCGCAAGCAAAGGGCTACATGCAAAATAAGCAAGTTTCTCCAGTATCACAGTTTCATGTTTGACCTACATAGAATGTACAGCAAAGTGACTGACGATGCTGCTATAAAACTCGCTAATCTTGAAGCTAATCTTCGATGGACTGCGACCAGTCGGGCGCGGCGCTTATGTCCTCTTCACACAGAGGCCACTGCTATCACGTTGTCCTCCTGGAGAGGGGTCGGTCAGCGTGCTAATGGCTGACTTCTTCTCACAGCCGTCTCTTCTCTCTCGTTCCCGACCCCCACCACCACCACCACCACCACCACAAAGCGACTGATCGTCGTCGTATAAGGAGCACGACAACTAGAGGGGAGGCAGGAGCGTGGACGCTGCGATGGACTGGAAGCTGTGGCTGCAGGGGACGTCAGACTTCCAGTCGTACCCCGCTACCCGGCCTACGCAGTGGTGGAAACGTCTCCAGGAAAACGCCCAGAAGGGTAGGCGTAAACCTCCTGAGTCCCATAACAAGATGTAGAAGGCGACGGCTGCTGCGGCGTGGGCGGGTCCATCTCCATCAGTAGGACGAAAGGAGACGGAGGAGGTGAAGGCTCCGTATCCATGGGGTCGTCCCGCGGTGTCGTGATGATACCTTCTGGCGGCTGCTGTGCCCGAGCTGTCCTCGGGATCCGTTAATCTGGGGGAAGAAACGCAGAGGGATCACCGTGCTCATGGCAGTGGTGAATTTGACTGTGATGTCGGCGCTGCAATCCGTCTGGGCCTGAAATGAGGTACATGCATGCGCCAAGTCGACGACGGATCTCGCCCCGTGTCCACCGTCTGCTGCCGCTAAATATCCTGAAAAGTACAAAATCACGCCCCGCGAAGCAATACTTGCGGCCTTCCTTCGGCGCCGGATGCTGGGGAGGGTGGAGCAGGTACAGCTGTGTCCGATGGTGGCGGCCGTGAAGTAATTCCGCCGGTGATGGTCCATCTCATGCATGCGAACGACAGGAGGCGAGAAACAGTTGCAATGCTTGATCCCTGGTATGTACGGTGCGACGTTTGGCCATCTCGCTGGCCACTGTGGCTGAGCGGTTCTAGGCGCTTCAGTCTCGAACCCCGCGACCGCTACGGTCGCAGGTTCGAATCCTGCCTCGGGCATGGATGTGTGTGATGTCCTTAGGTTAGTTAGGTTTAAGTAGTTCTAAGTTCCGGTGGACTGATGACCTCAGAAGTTAAGTCCCATAGTGCTCAGAGCCATTTTGAACCATTTTTTGGCCATCTGCTGATTGAATGTTCTGACAAAACGTTCCGCTTTGCCGTTTGACTGTGGATGGAACCGTGCACTTGTTAGATGCTGTATGCCATTGCGTTCACAGAATGTTTCCAATTAATTTGGCGAGAACTTAGGGCCGTTGTCCGACACATGACTTCAGGTAAGACTTCGAGGCAAAAAAAATAGAGGACAACACCTGAATTGGGCTACGTGACATTGTCAAGTTCATTGGCACAGCAAAAGGATACTTGCTGTAAGTGTCTACCACAATCAACCAACGAGTGTTCCAGAAAGGTCTCGCCAAGTCTATGTGCACACGTTGCCATTGTGATTTCGACTTAGGCCAAGCAGAGAATTTTTGGGGCGGAGCGGATTGAATTTCCACACATGCGTGACACTATGACATGATCTGTTCTATTTGGGTTTCCATAGCCTGCCAAGCACAGTGTCGACGCGCTAACTGTTTCGTACGAACAATCCCCCAGTGTCCTTGGTGAAGTAATTGCAACACTGCTTTTTGCGGGATCAACACACGTGACTGTCCACTGTCGTTTTGAACAAGAATCAAACCTTCCTGTAGAGCGAGGCTATGCCGAGGTCAAAGTATCGATGCACTACAGAGTTCTTTATGCTATGCAATAAGCGAGGCCTAGATGTGCGAATGTATTTTAGCAAAATGTTCAAATCCTAATCAGTTTCCGTGGCCTGTGCAATTATCCTGTAGTTCAAAGGAAAGGATTGTAGCAATTCAGAACCTGAGCATCGATATGACAAGATGCAGCAGAGGCGTCGAAGTCTGTATCAGGGCCAATCCGAAGACGTGAAATTGTGTCTGCATTACCATGTTTAGCTGTCGGACGAAACACTATCTCGTACTGATAGTAAGACAACAATAAAGCCCATATTTGCAATTTTTGTGCAGTTAGTACAGGAAACGGCTTCGTCGGATGGAACATTGACTGCAATGGCTTGTGATCCGTGAGTAAGTACAATTTTATTCCATACAAACAGTAGTGGAATTTGGTGACACTATACAAAGTAGCCAATGCCTTTTTCTCTACTTGTGAATAGTTACACTGAGCTTTGGACAACACTTTTGATGCGCAAGCAATCGGTCTGTCTTTATCACCAAATCTATGCAAAAGCACTGCACCGATTCCGTAGGAGGAAGCGTCAACTTGCAACATAACTGCATTGTCAGGATGAAAGTGAACCAAGCATCGATCACTGAGCAATGCAGCCTTAAAAAAGAGAGAGAGAGAGAGAGAGAGAGAGAGAGAGAGAGAGAACATTTTTGCGACGAAAGCGATGCAATGGAGCTGCGATTTGTGCAGCATTCGGTAAGAGCAGAATACAGTAGTTCATTTTCCCTAAGCTTGACTGTTTATGACATGACCAACATACTGGAACTCAGGTTTAAAAAGTCAGGAGTGGCCGAGCGGTTCTAGGCGCTTCAGTATGGAACCGCGCGACCGCTACGGTCGCAGGTTCGAATCCTGCCTAGGGCATGGATGTGTGTGATGGCTTTAGGTTAGTTAGGTTTAAGTAGTTATAAGTTTTAGGGGACTGATGACCTCAGAAGTTAGGCCTCATAGTGCTCAGAGCCATTTAAAAAGTCACACTAGTCCAGTCTACACTTTAGTCCTGCATCAGATAACACATGAAACAAAGCAAGCAAATTTGCGTTGTGTTCTTCAGGCGTAGAATCTGCTACGACAGTAATGTCCAAATAGTTAGAACAGTTTGGTACTTTAGCAGTCAACTGTTCCAAATACCATTGGAAAAAGTGGGTGCAGAAGCACTGCCATAAGGCAAACGCAAATCTTTAATCAAACCCGAAGGAGTATTTACTACACACACTTTTGAGATTCTTCATCAAGCGGTGTTTTAAGATATGCATTGCGCAAATCAATTTTTGAAAAGTAACGACCAACGCCTAATTTGTCCATGAGACTCTATGGGCGTGGCAATGAGTAAGTAACAATCAAAGTTTGTGGGTTAAATTCAACACAGAGGCGGATGTGACCTGAAGGTTTGGGGAGCAAAACCAGTGTACTTGCCAATTGACTAGCTTGAATGAGCGCAATAGCTACCCTCTCTCACAGTTCTTGAAGTTCAGGAGCGACTTTGTCCCGTAATGCAGTGGTACAGTTGTGGCCCGACAAAATTTCGGCTGAGCATTATCTTTCATAGCAACATGTGCAACAAAATTATTAGCCTTGCCTAAACCTTCAGAAAAGAGTTCAGGGAATTCTTTCAGCAAGCTAGCTACATTGTCTGTCACAGTGAATGCAGCCATCAGTCCCCTAGACTTAGATCTACTTAAACCTAACTAACCTAAGAACATCACACACATCCATGCCCGGGGCAAGATTCGAAGCTGTGACCGTAGCAGCAGTGCGGTTCTAGACTGAAGCGTCTAGAACCGCTCGGCCACAACGTCCGGCTGAATGCAGTCACTGGCAACACATTGTTCTGAATTTTAAACCCAAACAAATCAAACGAATCAAGGCCAAATATGCTATTACAATTGCGTGACTGGAGCACAGTGAAAGTCACAGTTCACGTGTGCGAGCGATACATGGCAGACAAACTACACTTTCTGAAAACGAGAATGTCTTGTTCATCATAAGCCGTCAGGTGCATGGTAGTTCTAGACAGGCGTGGGGAGTCTAACAGTTCATATGTGTTACGATTCAGCAATGTAACAGAGGCACCGTGTCCAACTGAAATTGCACACGTTATTCACTAATATGCAAATGAACAAAAGGTTTGATGGAGTGGCATAGCACTGAAGAAACGGTTCGCTAGCTAGTTTTGCTAATGCCTGCAGCAGTTCTACAGACTGCATTGATTATGCAGCGTGGCACGTGTGGGCTGCTGCTGCTGAATGGGCCAGTCGTAAGCATGGGACGATTCAACACGACAAATTGGTGGCTGCTAAAATTTATTGGCCGACACGACACTTGAACCGTACTGATCTAGTATTTGTACTACATGTTGAAATGATGGATCTGACAGTTTCATAATCTGTTCTCTAAATCTGGTTCAAATGGTTCAAATGGCTCTGAGCACTATGGGACTCAACATCTTAGGTCATAAGTCCCCTAGAACTTAGAACTACTTAAACCTAACTAACCTAAGGACATCACACACACCCATGCCCGAGGCAGGATTCGAACCTGCGACCGTAGCAGTCCCGCGGTTCCGGACTGCAGCGCCAGAACCGCTAGACCACCGCGGCCGGCTCTCTAAATCTGACGGTGGCATCACGCAATGTAGCATCTAAACATAAAGCACCACAAGCACATTTAAATTTGCATTTCCTTGTCATACCCTACAAATCTGTTACCTATTCACAATAAGGTTGTTCCAACCTGTTATTGCAATAAAATGTTCAAATGTTCAGATGTGTGTGACAACTTACGGGACTTAGCTGATAAGGTCATCAGTCCCTAAGCTTACACACTACTTAACCTAAATTACCCTAAGGACAAACACACACACCCATGCCGCGGGGAGGACTCAAACCTCCGCCGGGATCAGCCGCACTGTCCATGACTGCAGCCCCCCGACCGCTCGGACAATCCCGCGCGGCTGCAATTAAATAATTGGTACCTATCTGCCATCACATTCACTTGTTGGTCATAATAGTTAGTCAGCGAAACTAGAATATGATCATAAGAAGTTCACTCGGTGTTGCATTAGGGAACAATTTCTGCTCGAGGCGAAAAATTGCACGTCCTACTGTGGACAAAAAGTAATATAGTTTCACAGTACCTGGTACATTGTCAGCAATTACATGGGCTTCAGACTCTTTCAGCCACTCAAGCCACTCCTCGTCTTTATCGTTAAACTGGCGAAAAGGCAGTACGGCATTTGGAGCTACAGGTATTGCTTATTGTTCTGTTGGGCATGCAACGTTCGAGGCTGCTGTACCTTGTTTAGCAGCGTGGCGATCTGCTGGGTCTGAACCTGAAACATCTGTGTTAGCTGCGTTGCATCTATCGCTTGCAGCTGAGGTGCTTGAGCAGGGGGTGGGTTAGCACAAAAGCAAAGAAAATTTCTGCAATGCCCGCCTGAAAACACTGATTTTCAAAAAGATTATAGGACACTGTTAAAACACGTAAACACACCCCTGCAAGGAAAAGAGAAAGTAGAATTAAGGCGCCAGGAAAACACAAAAGCTCACGAAAAACTGTGGCAGCCAAGCACTGGGTTGCCGTTGTAGGATCCGTTGATCTCTCGCCGCCAAATGTTAAATCCAGCTTAGTCATCATCAGATATGAGGTGTCTAAGAAGCCTGATTTCTCGGATCGCTAGACAACAATTCAAACAAATCGTATTAATGAGTTTTATTACAAAATGAAAAAATATACAATACTTAACTTTGTGTTACACAAGCGTGTCTCAAGCAAAGTATTACATAAGAAATAAGCAAGTCTCTTCAGTATAAGAATTCCACCTTTGAGCTACATAGATTGTGCAGAAAAGTAACTAGTGGCGGTGCTGCTATAGAACTCGCTAACTTTGAAGCTACTCTTCGACTGGGCCGCGAGCAGTCGGGCGTGGCGCCTACGTCCTCTTCTCATAGAGCCACTGCTGTCGCGTTGTCGTCCTGGAGAGGGGTCGGTCAGCGTGCTATTGGCTGACTTCTTCTGACAGCCATCTCTTCTCTCTCGTTCCCGACTGGCATGCCGGCGCTTGACTTTACGCCGTAACATAGACAAGGGTTTCACAGCCTTTAAGTTACACTGCCAACTTATTAACAGCCTATATGTGAGAACGCACGCAATCTTCGTCATCAGGAAATAAACGATTTACGAAACTTCCATACCGTATATTGATCGGTCCTTTTTCTGTGAATGGGTTACTATATGAGAGGATTGCCTTGAAAGATCGAGGATGTATAAAGAAAAAAATGCATAGTTTATATACAAAAAATGGTTTTGCGACACGTAATTGTGTTATGAAGTGCTGTAATTCCGTAAAATGTTTTATCTGAGTCTCGGAGCCACCTGTCATTTACAAATGATATAATCTTTCTCCTGTTCCGTGGGCAAAACTCATTAAGCACAAAGCGAAACGTTCGACGTTTTATATCATTCCGATAATAAGAAAGCAGAACGTCTGAATCCACATAATTAAAATCAAACGTTCAAAACGGATTATGAGTGTGGTAAAGGCCTGACGACTGTTTCTCTTCGATTAACAGAATCTGAATGTTTCCTCCGATATTGGTTAACCTTCGGAAGAAAAGGAAAATGAAGTGTGTATCGGAAATGTTATAGGACAACGTATGTATCTACTCACACACGGAATCAAGTCCAAGACATAAAAAAAAAGATGTGCATACCACAAAGGCTCTTCATTTGTTTTCTGCGTCTCATTTTCTGAAGCTCTGAGCATGAGTGAAGAGCGATAGTTGCACGCCTGCAGCTCGCCATATTTTCAGGGATGTGACAAAACATCTCTTGTTAATAACTGTCATGGTATGTAAATGTAATGGTTCATAATGAATTGTCATTCTTCTATACGTACCACATTTAAACATGCTCAGTGAATTTTTTGCACGATGATTGCTATATAATTATACATCCCAATATTATTATCGCAGTAAAGTACTATTAAACAAGCAAATTGTATGACCTGCATATGACAGTGATACAATTAATCGATTTACTTGCAGACACATACACGCATATTGCTGGTACTTTTTTTTATTTTTTTAAGCCACAAAATGTGATATCGACGCAGAGCGGGGTCCGATAACTTCCTAAATATCTGCTTACCTGCAACTGGTTCTACAGGTCCTTTGTGCCAACTGCTAAAGCACACATACAGACTGATATATGCCATATTGACTTAGCAATAGTACTTACATAAAACGGAACAAATGAATGTCTGACGTACTATGAAGAAGGTTTTAACGAAGTGATTAAGGAGTACCTTTGTATTTTAATTTTCGGACATAATTGCGTAAACATGCAAAGGAAGGCTATATCTTCATCTGCGATGTAATAAGACGGTAAGTGCTGACAAAAGTAGCAATTCGGAGGAATCGACACCGGACATGTGGTCCGACAGTTGCACATATCTGCACGTCAGTTCGCCCAGCTTGATAATAAAAAATTTATACAGGACCGTAAACTCAGTATCCAATGAAAATACATGCATCATCGCACTCTTAGAATCCTAAAACGCAAACTATTGTCAGTGCCCCCTCCCTGTACATCCGCATGTAATCGTATTCAGTTTAGCAGGTAGCTTTATGGTTCTGAGTGAATGGTTTACTCTACAAAAGAAAAGTGCAGACTTTTCGAAAGCTGCACCATTCCTCACTTTCAGGGTAGTCGTTGTAAGGAGTTGTGAAATATCCTGAATCACCTACAGTGTTTCTGACTCATTCAATTTCTGTTCCTCACAGTGTATCACATTGTACAACCATAGTGTTTGATGTAAATTCTTGAGCCCATTAGAAATTTTAATTTTCTTCATATGGTGACATTCGACAGAAAGAAGTCAACTGTTTTAGCACAATTTACAGCTACATGAAGCGCAGTATTTTCCTGACTTCCTACTAGCACTCTAATCTTCACCCTTACACGGAAGTTCAGCTTGTGCTGCGGAATCCAACAATTGTCTGTATTTGCTAAATCATACTTAGAATTAAATCTCCTGAAATTTCAAATGGTTCAAATGGCTCTGAGCACTATGGGACTCAACTGCTGAGGTCATTAGTCCCCTAGAACTTAGAACTAGTTAAACCTAACTAACCTAAGGACATCACAAACATCCATGCCCGAGGCAGGATTCGAACCTGCGACCGTAGCGGTCTTGCGGTTCCAGACTGCAGCGCCTTTAACCGCACGGCCACTTCCTGAAATTTGAGTGATGCATTGCTTCTCTCATTATTATGATGTGATGTTCTCAAACGTGAGTCTGTTTCTGCGTCGTTTTAAAATGAAAACGTGTAAACGTGTATTCTTGCGTGTTATATTATAAGCATACCATGGAAGCTTATTGTCAGTTCAATAAAAATTACGCCTGGACTGTTCATTTTATTATACTGCAAACAAGATAGATACATTATTGAATACTCACATGTTATCAACAGAATTACTCCATCTCTCTCCTAGAGTGAGTGGTGAATGAATCATTTATATTAATATCCAAGAAATTAAGGTATGAAAGGTGGAACTTTCTCAAGGTGTTTGCAAGTACGCGTAAGATTCAGACGTGCAGTGTCACAATGATTTACCGTACACAAGTGCAGGTAGTATAGTAGAGTTACCTAACAGAATTGAAGCTATGCCGGAAGAATAATGCAAGTTGACTATCCACTTAGACAAGCCCGTAAGGCGAATGACGGCTCTCAAAACACGCTAATTTTTGCTACTTCGATAAGATCACTGAGTTTCATTACTGAAGCGCATTATCAGCAATATATTGCAGCACCCTGAGAAATCCATTTTTTCCTTTGTACTTTAGCTAATTTATAGGGAAATTTAATCCTTCTTGTAGAAGATTGAGTGAACGACTTTTAGAATTTATGAAATTGTATCGAAGGCAGAGATAAACAAAATTATGTACCTCATAAAACATCTTACTCTATGTAATTACCAGTCTACTTACTTCAAACATGCGTTGAGTCTTACCACAACGAACAGCATAAATCGATTCACTGTCTTCGAATTCATAAAATTATCCAACATTTACCACATCTCTTATTAACAATATGATTTTCACGCGGTGGCGATGTCATAGTATTTGAGATAGGACATGAACTTGCTTATGTTCTGTTACATGTATTTGTTGTTATTTTCAGTTCAATGGAAGGAAGAACGAATCGTTGTCAATCTCTCAAGCCAAGAGAAAATTTAACAATATAATGGTACCCTCCAAATCTGTGAATCCTCAGTTTGTTAACATTTTTTTAATAACCATGCAAGATTTCTGAATTCTGTGCAACCGCTACACAATTCTCAAGTTTCCTTGCCCGACCGAATAGCCGTACGTGTTAAAGCGCCCGCTTGCGAGACGAGGAGTCGCACTGGCCCTGGTTAGAATTTGTCCCGCGCGTTAACGACGACGCCCGATGTGCCGGCCATCCTATATGTGGTTTTTAGATACACGTTACGCAGACGTTTCGAATATTTCCCCATACTTGTACACTAAATTTATTATAAACGCAGACAGGTGAGGTACATTGATTCCGTCCTGGAGGTGAATAGGTGAATAATGGCCTTAGATGTTTAATCTCCTTAAAATACACTCCTGGAAATGGAAAAAAGAACACATTGACACCGGTGTGTCAGACCCACCATACTTGCTCCGGACACTGCGAGAGGGCTGTACAAGCAATGATCACACGCACAGCACAGCGGACACACCAGGAACCGCGGTGTTGGCCGTCGAATGGCGCTAGCTGCGCAGCATTTGTGCACCGCCGCCGTCAGTGTCAGCCAGTTTGCCGTGGCATACGGAGCTCCATCGCAGTCTTTAACACTGGTAGCATGCCGCGACAGCGTGGACGTGAACCGTATGTGCAGTTGACGGACTTTGAGCGAGGGCGTATAGTGGGCATGCGGGAGGCCGGGTGGACGTACCGCCGAATTGCTCAACACGTGGGGCGTGAGGTCTCCACAGTACATCGATGTTGTCGCCAGTGGTCGGCGGAAGGTGCACGTGCCCGTCGACCTGGGACCGGACCGCAGCGACGAACGGATGCACGCCAAGACCGTAGGATCCTACGCAGTGCCGTAGGGGACCGCACCGCCACTTCCCAGCAAATTAGGGACACTGTTGCTCCTGGGGTATCGGCGAGGACCATTCGCAACCGTCTCCATGAAGCTGCGCTACGGTCCCGCACACCGTTAGGCCGTCTTCCGCTCACGCCCCAACATCGTGCAGCCCGCCTCCAGTGGTGTCGCGACAGGCGTGAATGGAGGGACGAATGGAGACGTGTCGTCTTCAGCGATGAGAGTCGCTTCTGCCTTGGTGCCAATGATGGTCGTATGCGTGTTTGGCGTCGTGCAGGTGAGCGCCACAATCAGGACTGCATACGACCGAGGCACACAGGGCCAACACCCGGCATCATGGTGTGGGGAGCGATCTCCTACACTGGCCGTACACCACTGGTGCTCGTCGAGGGGACACTGAATAGTGCACGGTACATCCAAACCGTCATCGAACCCATCGTTCTACCATTCCTAGACCGGCAAGGGAACTTGCTGTTCCAACAGGACAATGCACGTCCGCATGTATCCCGTGCCACCCAACGTGCTCTAGAAGGTGTAAGTCAACTACCCTGGCCAGCAAGATCTCCGGATCTGTCCCCCATTGAGCATGTTTGGGACTGGATGAAGCGTCGTCTCACGCGGTCTGCACGTCCAGCACGAACGCTGGTCCAACTGAGGTGCCAGGTGGAAATGGCATGGCAAGCCGTTCCACAGGACTACATCCAGCATCTCTACGATCGTCTCCATGGGAGAATAGCAGCCTGCATTGCTGCGAAAGGTGGATATACACTGTACTAGTGCCGACATTGTGCATGCTCTGTTGCCTGTGTCTATGTGCCTGTGGTTCTGTCAGTGTAATCATGTGATGTATCTGACCCCAGGAATGTGTCAATAAAGTTTCCCCTTCCTGGGACAATGAATTCACGGTGTTCTTATTTCAATTTCCAGGAGTGTATATAATCAGCGGCAGCAACAGTTTTTGGTGAACCATGTTACTGCTAAATTCTATTTTGAAACAGACTTTTCAAAATGGTTAAGAAATATAACGTTAATAGGCTTTTTATTCGTCTCTGTTTCAAATTAGTGAATGTTTTGTGCAATCCGTTTTAAGCTGTTCGTGCGCACAGTGAGCGAGATGAAGCAGAGGTTACGACATTGGGCACGTATTAGGGAGGGCGACAGTTCTAATCTTCGTCCAGCTTTAGGTTATTCGCAGTTTCACTACATCTCCTAAGAAAAATTTCAGGATGATTGCTATAAAAAGGGCGACGTCGATTTCCTTCCTCAACATTTCGAAAACAGAGCCTGTGCTCCATCAGTAAAGACCTCGTAATGGACGGAACGTTTAACACTCATCTTCCTTCTTTCATTCGTGTAGCACATTGCATTTATACCTCGGTTTACCTATCAGGGAATGTAGATATTCTGAATGTGGGGCAAAATATATAATTCATCACTGCAGTAGAGTTTTTCTCCGACGTCGATGTTTCTTCAAGCTCTCTTGCCCTTATACATACTTTTTAATGGGAAGAGTTTGACGACCATCACCTACGTGATCACTTCCCGAGCTGGAAACACTTACTGAAAGAAGTAGGGAAAGGATTGCGGTTTGCTTTGCATAGTTACTGTCATTGTAATACTGAGGAATGCCGTTTATGTCTACCATTCTAAATAATTCCATGGGGAACTGGGAAGCATTCCGTAATTATTTCTAACAAGAATCTTGTTATATTGGTATACATTTTTTGGGTGTCTAATGAACCAGCTGGAGACGGACATTAACAAGGTGTGCGGCCTCGAGCTGTGTACCGCCCACTCCTTTGTAGACCGCTATTCTGGCAACTGTGCCTCCACTAATAATTCATCTATCTCACTTGCGAGGGACGGCTTCTTTCGTTTGAAGTACTGGCGCCAGCTCAGCGACGAATAATAAAACGACAGAGCGTATCGTGCGTAATGGAAGTTTAACCAATTACAGAGGACAGAAAAGCACTAAACACAGCCATTCTGCGCCCTTTGAGGACCCGAGGCTTTAAAGTGACCCTTTTACGAGAGTTCGCTGCATTCGCGAGATAATAGCGAATGAAAGAGGTGGAATGGACCTAATGCCTCTGTTGTTTATGGCACTAGCGTACGTTCGTCGCGAAAATTCACGGTGCTTCCTTCAGAATTTTCATAAAAATTATTTCCAATTCGATGCTACTCTTTGGAATAAGCTATTTCATTTTGAATGTTCGTGGTCTGAAAACGTAATAGTCCACAGGTGCTATCTTGAGTTGAAAGTTTCCTTTTATTCTATACTTCGTATTCATAATCTTCTCTTTTTTATGGTAGGATGAAACTTTATGGAAAGAAAATATGTGAACCACTGACACAGCACAGTGAACAAAAGATAATTTATAATTAAAGAATCAAACGGAATAGAATATAAAGAGTGAAAACGATGGCGGAGACTGAAGGATACAGATAATCAACGCCAAAATATTAAAAAAAGTGTGATGTAGAGTTTAGTATCCTCCTGGAGTTATTGTGCTAATCATTCGAGAATAACAACTGTCGTTATTTTACTGTAATGAAAGAAGCTGTTATAAAATATGCCGAGATTCGTATTGTGTGATCGTCCAAGAAATTTGTGTGACATACGCAAGACTGTGAGTCTTCCAGCGTGGGTAGTTTTACTAACAACGGCTACCTCACACAAAAATACAGACGACGGGCGTTCTCGTAAGTGTATCGGCCACAACAGTGGGCAAGAAATGAATGAATACGTACTCTGTACTTAGCTAGACGTTACAAAAGTAAATATATGCGACTTAGCTACTTCTTAACTTTACATCATCTGTAAGAATGTGGAACCGAGATCGTGACCCGTGTCATTTTGTTGATTGTAAGACAATAATATGGCCCACAGATCTGTTCTTCAACGTGTCTTTCACAACAGGTAGGAGATATTTATATCTCAGCACGTTTGTCTCATATTGACAAACATGGAGGTATCTCTCTGGTGGATTCAGAAACGAATATGAAATTAGTTGACTTGTTTCAGAACGCTATTAGCTATCTCTCAATGGGTACGGAAAATCACGAACGAAGTTGCTTTCCATACATCTTTAATATAACGCTGTATAGGGAAGAAGTTCATTCATATAAGTTACGTGAACACCGTAACTACACACTTGTTATTAACTTACCGCGAAGAAACCTCGTCTGAAATTGAGTTGGTGTTGATCATCTTATAGGATAATAGACACTGTCGTCGAATAAACGTGTGACAAACGTTAAATTTTTAGAAAAAAATGCGCGTAGTAAAAACTCCGGTTCACTTACCAAGATTGTGACATTTTGGTATACATTTCATTGGTGTCTTTGTTTTGTTATAATTAATATGTGCCGCTTTTTTGTGATGACTGAGGAACATGCTGCAGGCCAAGTGTTACGAGGAAAGGCATTGTTTACGCACTCTTATAGCTGTGCTGAACTCACCTCAACTTGACTTGCCTATTTGTCTTATACATATTTCTGTGTTTATAATTGTACGTATCTGTATTTTTATATTCATTTTTAATCTTAATAATTATAACTATAATACTTTATTTGATTATCTGCCAGCTTACAATGCAGGCCCTGCATGTCATAACGCTATGCTCCTGGGTATAACAGAAAATCAGATTCGTTTCGTGATCTGAGTGACATTTCATCAGTGTTAACTGCATTTCGTCTACATTTCAGTTAGAATTGTTGGTTTCTGTTCAGAGAGCACTGCCGTAAAAATCAGACTGCGGAAAACTAAGATTGTGGATTTTCTTAAATACTGTATGCCTCTGAAACAGGCTCTATTGTCTTATCTAGAACGAAAGACGATGGCAGAAGACTGTGAGTGACTTTTACAAAATGAGTCGGAAAAGGCAGAAATATGAAAATTTCTTCCAGAACCACGCATAAAGAAGTAATACGACTGGAGTGATCGCTGGCTTACAGGGGATGACATTTTGTCACTATGAACATATGAATATACACTACGCAACAGCAGGAGTGGAAGTGCATAAAGTGCATCAGTACCTCTGCCTTATAAAGGAAAGGTTTCTTACAAACTCTTACATAAAACGAGTGGAACAGTCTATACCTTATCTCTGCATTACGAAAGCCGGCCGGAGTGGCCGAGCGGCTCTATGCGCTACAGTCTGGAACCGCGCGACCGCTACGGTCGCAGGTTCGAATCCTGCCTCGGGCATGGATGTGTGTGATGTTCTTAGGTTAGTTAGGTTTAAGTAGTTCTAAGTTCTAGGGACTGATGACCTCAGAAGTTAAGTCCCATACTGCTCAGAGCCATTTTTTTTAATTACGAAAATTATAAATATGTTATGATTGTTATAAAATTTAAGTGGTAAACCGCGTAACATTTTGCTATAATTTCATTCAAATAAAAATCAAACAAGAAGGTTCTATTAATTACTATTCCTAATAATACCAGAGTGTATTAAATTAGAGGTTAATTAAGCTGAAATGCAGCCTAACGTACACGATCATACTGGTGCTGTTATCATTAAATCTTTAGTGAAAGATTTTTTTTTACTCTTCCTTAATCGTAAGACAGTATGCCAAAATATTCATATAATTCAATTTAATTCACCATTTTCTTTACGAAAGTATGAGGATGGAAAGGGCTATAGCGGTGAGCGAAGGTCTAGTCTTATCAGGGCTCCACCCTTTCCTTTAAGAATGCTTCTCTATTCACAAGTAGAGCCATCCAAAGAACGTAGCTGTGTGGGTTTCATCCAAGGCCTTCAACTACGTCAAAGTTCAAATGGGTATATACATGATGATATCGTCTGCCCTGTGTAGAATAGCTTACGCTGTAACTCTACGTAAGCAGTTATTATTCAGCAGATTACAAGAATGACATTCGTCGCGCCTTAATTTGACATACATATACCTGCAAAATTAAAATAATTCTTATACGCGATGCGCAGTTGCATCCAATCACTTTCACAGTGTACAGTACGTCGTGAAAAGTCAACCGTTCTGAGATCAGTGCATCTGAGATGGCTTGAACTATTATTCCTAAACTTGGTTAGACTCTAGCGATTGACAATGCCTTTAAGAGTCAGTAATACCGACGGTTTACGTGTAAACACAAGGTACCAGTATTATCACTTTCAAACCTACAGGCAACGTACATGTAACAGCTTCAATTACGTAACGTATTATCAAAGCTAATGTTTAATGACAATTCTGTTATTTGCAAAGACTCTCAAAAACCCTTTTAATTACTACAGCAAAACTATTCTCAGCAGAAAACCGCTGTAAATAATGCAAAGTCGTACCTACACACCATGATAATACTACGTAAGTCAGTTTAATTAATCCAGCCGGCCGCGGTGGTCTCGCGGTTCTAGGCGCTCAGTCCGGAACCCAGCGACTGCTACGGTCGCAGGTTCGAATCCTGCCTCGGGCATGGATGTGCGTGATGTCCTTAGGTTAGTTAGGTTTAAGTAGTTCTAAGTTGTAGGGGACTGATGACCACAGATGTTAAGTACCATAGTGCTCAGAGCCATTTGAACCATTTAATTAATCCAGCAAAATGTTCAGGGGGCGTAGATTTATTCTCGTATACTATTACTGATTGCAGAAAATATTGACGCCATTGTTAAAAAAACTCGGAATAAACTGAGTTAATATCCTTTGTATGTAATTATTTCTCGCGTCTTGTTATGTAGTGTCAAAATATATCTTCTCTTTGTTGACTCAAACGTATGGTGAACTATTACGTAAATAGCGTCTCTGATCTACAATTCTTAATACAATTATTTACAGCCATATCATTTAACTTTATTCCTTTGTCTCCACTTGGGAGTTAGTTCGTAGTAAATACGATCCCTTTTAATAAATTTCAAGTTTTATCTTTTTAACTAAAGCGAATTCGTTTGACGTAACACAAAGAATAATTAATACCGTTGGTTCAAAATACTGTTATACGTCAAGCGTACTCGCAAACATCTTTTCATACGCAAATCACTTTCAAATAACTACAAACAGAACGTGGAATTTGGTCGTATTACTATGTGTTTAATCAGTAAAGAACTTCCCAAGTAACTCGACAAATATCCACACTATTTAAAATTTGCTGCTTTTCGCAGCACACATTAAAACACTTACACCAGGAACTTCCCTTGCCAGCCTCAGCTATCTTATTTTCTTTTTATTGATAAAAGCTCAATTATAACTGACAATACAACGTCTCATTACCAGAAAAAAATGACGAAAGTCACTCGTCAACAATCTCTTCAGTAGTTTTTAAATGGTTACACAGTGCTTCGTAATATGGTTCCAGGTTTTCTGACCTTCTGTTCCTTTTCTTTACGCGTTGTAAAATGTCCAAATGTGTGTGAAATCTTATGGGGCTTAACGGCTAAAGTCATCAGTCCCTAAGCTTACACACTACTTAATCTAAATTATCCTAAGGACAAACACACACACCCATGCTCGAGGGAGGACTCGAACCTACGCCGGGATCAGCTGCACAGTCCATGACCGCAGTGCCCCAGACCACTCGGCTAATTCCGCGCATTGCTTTACGCGTTAGGGTAGATTGCAAACTTCACATAACACGCTGCGTACACTAGCAAAATAAGACACAGTTTCCAGTCTATAAATCGTTAGCGACTGCCAAACAAAATATAAATTACATCGAGACCTCAGCTCGGAAACCACAATAATCCTACAAGAACCAAATGAGCACGAACACTATCACCTCAGAGTCGGCCAGTAGATTTGTTACAACCATTTCAAGGAACTATAGGACCACTAAAGTCCAAATAAACTAATTGCCACTGGAATTATCCGGCCTCACAAATACACGGCTTACTGCATCAGCCGCTTACTCAAATAGGCATGTCACTAATCCACGTAACGGCATTCGCAGCTTGATTAATCAAATTCTGACATGCGCAACCTCTCGATTAGGAACACCACTAAGTTTCCTAAACCGTACAAATTTAGGAGCTGGCTAACCGCGGCCTCTCTTAGCATTTACACTTACCGATCCAGGCAAACTGTTACCAGTGTTATCTCCCGTCAGACGATATGCTCCGTCCTGTGGCAAAGCGGGGACTCAACTAACTACCTGACAGTGCCAAGATCTCCAGAAACCATATCACAGACCAAATGCCACGATTTTTTGACTTCACCCTAATGTTTACGTTACAGAAAATATCTCTCGCGGAGTCGTATAGCGGCCAGATATCTGCGATGGTGGACTGTCTCTTAACTCTACCGACGGCGCTGCCCAATCACTGCTTTGCTGCATAGTTGATGAGTTTTGCAGCCGTTTGTCGATCTGTATATCTACAACCTATACAAAGAATCCTTAGGCAACAATTATAACATGAATATATTAAAACCTGTCGTATTTCTTCTCTTTAGTTCACGTACGTAGCACGTGTGTGGAGGCGAACAACGTCTTTTAATGTCCGCTATAATTTGACACGGCACTGTTTTTTATATCATTTATCGAATGCTTAAGCCCGTGAACGGACAACCGGTGGTTAAATCTATTGGTGGAGCGTCTCTTTCTGGTCACGTCATTGCTGGTGGGGGTAAGAAAAGTAGGCCTACTGCGAATCAGCCACAGTCGTTACAAGTGGTTCATTTTCTTCAGTTATTCATCAGCACAATTTCCTTTATTTATTCTTCCCATCTTACCTTTCTCTTAGGTTTCATTCGGCCACTTTCAGAGCAGCCGACTTGTCTTACGTGTTTTTTTCATGAAAGATTGTGTTTCCCATTACCACGAAACATGTGACACATTTCGGAAACGTATATCCATCGCAGTTGTTACATAAACATGTCACCATACTATGTGCTTCCTTACATTTGAATTGTGTACTTCGCTCTTCATTTTCACTTCAATAGCCCTTGTGACTTAAGAATATACTCCTCTACAATCATTTTGAAGACTATGATGAAGACGAATGAGCTTCAGTGCAACAAATTTCTCTGTTGTTGTTGTGGTCTTCAGTCCTGAGACTGGTTTGATGCAGCTCTCCATGCTACTCTATCCTGTGCAAGCTTCATCTCCCAGTACCTACTGCAACCTACATCCTTCTGAATCTCCTTAGTGTATTCATCTCTTGGTCTCCCTCTACGATTTTTACCCTCCACGCTGCCCTCTAATGCTAAATTTGTGATCCCTTGATGCCTCAAAACATGTCCTACCAACCGATCCCTTCTTCTAGTCAAGTTGTGCCACAAACTTCTCTTCTCCCCAATCGTATTCAATACCTCCTCATTAGTTACGTGATCTACCCACCTTATCTTCAGCATTCTTCTGTAGCACCACATTTCGAAAGCTTCTATTCTCTTCTTGTCTAAACTATTTATCGTCCATGTTTCACTTCCATACATGGCTACACTCCATACAAATACTTTCAGAAAAGACTTCCTGACACTTAAATCTATACTCGATGTTAACAAATTTCTCTTTTTCAGAAACGCTTTCCTTGCCATTGCCAGTCTACATTTTATATCCTCTCTACTTCGACCATCATCAGTTCTTTTGCTCCCCAAATAGCAAAACTCCTTTACTACTTTAAGTGTCTCATTTCCTATTCTAATTCCCTCAGCATCACCCGACTTAATTCGACTACATTCCATTATCCTCGTTTTGCTTTTGTTGATGTTCATCTTATATACTCCTCTCAAGACACTGTCCATTCCATTCAACTGCTCTTCCAAGTCCTTTGCTGTCTCTGACAGAATTACAATGTCATCGGCGAACCTCAAAGTTTAGCCGGCCGAAGTGGCCGTGCGGTTAAAGGCGCTGCAGTCTGGAACCGCAAGACCGCTACGGTTGCAGTTTCGAATCCTGCCTCGGGCATGGATGTTTGTGATGTCCTTAGGTTAGATAGGTTTAACTAGTTCTAAGTTCTAGGGGACTAATGACCTCAGCAGTTGAGTCCCATAGTGCTCAGAGCCATTTGAACCATTTGAACCTCAAAGTTTTAATTTCTTCTCCATGGATTTTAATACCTACTCCGAATTTTTCTTTTGTTTCCTTTACTGCTTGCTCAATATACAGATTGAATAACATCGGGGAGAGGCTACAACCCTGTCTCACTCCCTTCCCAACCACTGCTTCCCTTTCATGTCCCTCGACTCTTATAACTGCAATCTGGTTTCTGTACAAATTGTAAATAGCCTTTCGCTCTCTGTATTTTACCCCTGCCACCTTTAGAATGTGAAAGAGAGTATTCCAGTCAACATTGTCAAAAGCTTTCTCTAAGTCTACAAATGCTAGAAACGTAGGTTTGCCTTTTCTTAATCTTTCTTCTAAGATAAGTCGTAAGGTTAGTATTGCCTCACGTGTTCCAACATTTCTACGGAATCCATATCTTCCCCCCAATCCATATTCACCTACTATGTATCCTTCTCTCCCTTTTCCTACTGACGAATTCCAGTCACCCATGACTATTAAATTTTCGTCTCCCTTCACTACCTGAATAATTTCTTTTATCTCGTCATACATTTCATCAATTTCTTCATCATCTGCAGAGCTAGTTGGCATATAAACTTGTACTACTGTAGTAGGCATGGGCTTTGTGTCTATCTTGGCCACAATAATGCGTTCACTATGCTGTTTGTAGTAGCTAACCCGCACTCCTATTTTTTTGTTCATACTAAACCTACTCCTGCATTACCTCTATTTGATTTTGTATTTATAACCCTGTAATCACCTGACCAAAAGTCTTGTTCCTCCTGCCACCGAACTTCACTAATTCCCACTATATCTAACTTTAACCTATCCATTTCCCTTTGTAAATTTTCTAACCTACGTGTCCGATTAAGGGATCTGACATTCCACGCTCCGATCCGTAGAACGCCAGTTTTCTTTCTCCTGATAACGACGTCCTCTTGAGTAGTTCCCTCCCGGAGATCCGAATGGGGGACTATTTTTCCTCCGGAATATTTTACCCAAGAGGACACCATCATCATTTAATCATGCAGTAAAGCTGCATGTCCTCGGGAAAAATTACGGCTGTAGTTTCCCCTTGCTTTCAGCCGTTCGCAGTACCAGCAGAGCAAGGCCGTTTTGGTTAATATTACAAGGCCAGATCAGTCAATCATCGAGACTGTTGCCCCTGGAACTACTGAAAAGGCTGCTGCCCCTCTTCAGGAACCACATGTTTGTCTGGCCTCTCAACAGATACCCCTCCATTACGGTTGCACCTACGGTACGGCCATCTGTATCGTTGAGGCACGCAAGCCTCCCCACCAACGGCAACGTCCATGGTTCATGGGGGGACAAATTTCTCTAACGTTATAGAAACATAGAATCTGGCATCTGATACTTTTAAAATGCATTTATTTACTTTACTAAACACAAAGAAAATGTAACGATAACGGAAAACATTTTTCGGGAAAAGTAACTTCTAATATAAACGATCAAAATTTTTCCAACGACCGTTTAGTAGTTGTTATGTTATGCAACTACATCTGCACTACTAGCTGAAAAAGTTGTGTGGATTCCTTACACAAGATTGATTACTGGAATTTATAATTTCTCGTAGTAGGTTCAAGGTGTAAATCAAACGATTAATGCTGCTGTTTTCCTTGATATCTTCGCTGCGGCCTGGAGGTCGAACAGCTTAACCCACGATAGTGACCGTCTTGAGAGTTTTACTAGCGTCTTGGCCACTTTACAAGACAGTAAACTATACGACACCTACTATGCATTGTGTTTATGAAAATTTGAATACTTTAGCCCTGTTATACTAACGTTTACGAAACAAGCGTCATCCAGAAAAACCGGCTGAATAAATCCAAATTTGGAAGACATATGGGAGAATCTGCTAGCAATAAATGATTCAGATATAAATTTGACGGCATATACTGTACATGGATCCAGCAGCGCCATCCTTCGTGTAACACCTAAGTTCAGAGTTACAAAATGAGTATTTGTTACCCGCCAGGATGACTAGCACACATTTTCAATATTACCTGTTAAGGGTCACATAAAATATATCTTCAGATTTTCCAATATGACAGTAGTAGGTGTAATTAATAGGTATTATATATGGCATGAAGTGTAATTTTTGCATACAGTGGGACATAATATTCTTTTTCATATGTTCTACTACTATCGAGTGGAAGATTTTGAGATGATATGTTAACTACATTATAATATCTAGGCCTAATCGTCAAAGTCTGCACTAGTCATTGTGACGGGTAGTCCATTTTCGGTTGAAACAAGAAGTGATCACGTCGTTCTAGACGCAATGTCTTTTTACATTATGTCGGTATCATGCCTACTCCAGTCAGTGAAGAAGAGTCGAACGAGGCAGAAAGACGAAAACAAGTCTAGCATTCCTCTCTGACGTCATGGATACCGCGTCAACATGTGAATTCTTAGGTAGCACAATAAGCATACGGCAATGGGCATTAGAAGTGCATTGATGGCGTCTTGTTCGGAAAAAGCAGTTTTTGAGGAAGGGTGCCCATTCAACATATCTTACAATGCTGACCGTATACGTTATCGGTACGCATGCGATAGCATGCACTACCTAATGTGTTCCAAAACGTACCGCATAAATGCAGGATTTTTCTGCGGCTCATACCTCTGCTTTTATTGGTGATAGAAAGATAGGGTCAAGTGTTTTGGATAGTCCTAGGGCTAGTGGCCATTTGCAGACGCAACAGAATGATCGTCTTACTGTAACTATCCTACAGTTAAGGGTTAATTTGTGAATATTACACACTTCCTCCAGATTAGACAAATGGAGCAAATCGGTTGGTTCTTTTTGCATTAGACGTGGGCTACTGACCACCTTAATGGGCCTACAGAGGCACCATTTAGTTCATGGGTGGCTCTTGAGAAAAGCCGAAAAAAGCGTTTTTCACTATTACACTATATGATGAAAAGTATCCGGACACCCCCCCCCCCCCCCAAAAACATACACTTTTCATATTAGGTCCATTGTGCGGCCAGGTACTCCATATCAGCGACCTCAGTAGTCATAAGACATCGTGAGGGAGCAGAATGGGGCGCTCCGCGGGACTCACGGACTTCGAACGTGGTCAGGTGAATGGGTGTCACTTGAAGCCAAAAAAAAAAAGTCCTAATGTTTCTGAAATTTATGGGACTTAACTGCTAAGGTCACCAGTCCCTAAGCTTACGCACTACTTAAGCTAAATTATCCTAAGGACAAACACACACACCCATGCCCGAGGGAGAACTCGAACCTCCGCCGGGACCAGCCACACAGTCCATCCACTTGAAGCATACGTCGAGATTTCCACACTCCTAGACATCCCTTGGTCCACTGTTTCCGATGTGATGATGAAGTGGAAACGTGAAGGGACACGTACAGCACAAAAGCGTACAGGCCGACCTCGTCTGTTGACTGACAGAGACCGCCAAAAGTTGAAGAGGGTCATAATGTGTAATAGGCAGACATCTATCCAGACCATCACACAAGAATTCCAAACTGCATCAGGATCCACTGCAAGTAATATGACAGGCGGGAGGAGAGAAAACTTGGATTTTATGGTCTAGATGCTGTTCATAAGCATCACGCCGGTAAATGCCAAACGACGCCTCGCTTGGTGTAAGGAGAGTAAACATTGGGCGATTGAACTGTGGAAATACGTTGTGTGGAGTGACGACTCACGGTACACAATGTGGGGATCCGATGGCAGGGTGTGGGTATGGCGAATGCTCGGTGAACGTCGTGCACCAGCGTGTGTAGTGCCAACAGTAAAATTCGGAGGTGCTAGTGTTATGGTGTGGTCGTGTTTCTCATGGAGGGGCTAGCACCACTTATTGTTTTGCGTGGCACTATGATAGCACAACCCAACATTGATGTTTTGAGCACCGTCTTGCTTTCCACTGTTCAAGAGCAATTCGAGGATGGCGACTGCATCTTTCAACACGATCGAGCATCTGTTCATAATGCACGGCCTGTGGTGGAGTGGTTACACGACAATAACATCGCTGTAATGGACTGGCCTGCCCAGGGTTCTGACCTGAATCCTATAGAACAACTTTGGGATGTTATGGAACTCCGAATTCATGCCAGCCCTCACCGACCGACATCGATACCTCTCCTCAGTGAAGCCCTCCACGAAGAATGGGCTGTCATTCCCCAAGAAACCTTCCAGCACCTGATTGAACATATGCCTGCGAGAGTGGAAGCTGTCATCAATGCTAAGGGTGAGCCAACACCATATTGAATTCCATCGTTACCGATAGAGGGCACCACGAACTTGCAAGTCATTTTCAGCCAGGTGTCCGGATACTTATGACGGCATTATATATATCTAAATATAACTAACCGTAAAAAACTACTCAAATTTTAATGGTACATACCCCAGGCATTTATCTAGAAGTGCCATCTTCTCGTTCTAAAAAGTCTTTACCTGTCATCGAGAAACACACACACAAAAAAACAAGGTTTTGGCTACCAAAACCGAGCCTTGGAGTCCAAGACGCCTATGCAATGCAAATCGGTGAAATATTTATTACATATTTCTAAGATCCGGATCTCGAACAGTTTTTAAACTTTTCTTGATATGGCTCTGAGCACTATGGGACTTAATATCTGAGGTCATCAGTCCCCTAGAACTTATAACTATTTAAACCTAACTAACCTAAGGACAACACACACATCCATGCCCGAGGCAGGATTCGAACCTGCGACCGTAGCGGTCGCGCGGTTCGAGACTGAAGCGCCTAGAACCGCACGGCCACCACGGCCGGTTTTCTTGATATCTATATCCGTTTCCGAGACAACGGAGCACTGAGATATATGCTGTGAAGTGTCTCTGTTGTCATGAGGAGTGTTCTGGGAAAAACCATGTTGTAATATTGAAGCACATGAAAAATTTCTGAGCACAATAAATCCGGTCTAAGACGTAAAATTAGTTTGGCGTTATTCCAATTTCACATAAGTATCAAAATTTTACTGACCCATAAAGCTCTTTACATAAGAGGGACATATCTTGCCATAGCAGAGAAAAGAATGGAACCAGCGAAAAATGCTCCAATTGGAAGACAAAAAGACGAACGTGCTCTTATTTATAAGACTTTGACTGAAACGTGGGGTACCAGCTGTCTCATTATACACTGAAGAGCCAAAGAAATTGGTACACCTGGCCGGCCGCGGTGGTCTAGCGGTTCTGGCGCTGCAGTCCGGAACCGCGGGACTGCTACGGTCGCAGGTTCGAATCCTGCCTCGGGCATGGGTGTGTGTGATGTCCTTAGGTTAGTTAGGTTTAAGTAGTTCTAAGTTCTAGGGGACTTATGACCTAAGATGTTGAGTCCCATAGTGCTCAGAGCCATTTGAACCATTTTTTGGTACACTTGCCTTATATAGTGTACTTCCCCCGTGCGCACACGGAAGTGCCGCAACACTACGTGGCATGGACTCGACTAACGTCTCAAGTAGTGCTGGAGGGAACTGAAATCATGAATCCTATAGGGCTGTCCATAAATCCGTAAGAGTAGGACGGGGTGGAGATCTCTTCTGAACACCACGTTGCAAGGCATTCCAGATATGCTCAATTATGTTCGTGTCTGGGGAGTTTGGTAGCCAGCGGAAGTGTTTGAATCCAGAAGTGTTTCTGGGATCACTCCGTATCAATTCTGGTCGTGTGTGGTGATGCATTGTCCTCCTGGAATTGCCCAAGTCCGTCGGCATGCACAATGGACATAAATGGATGCAGGTGATCAGACAGGATGCTTACGTACGTGTCACCTGTCAGCGTATCTAGACGTATCAGGGGTCCCATATCACTCCAGCTGCACACGCCCTACACTATTACAGAGCCTCCACCAACTTAAACAGTCCCCTGCTGACATGCAGAGTCCATGGATTCAAGAAGTTATCTCCATACTCGTATATGTCTATCCGCTCGGTACGATTTGAAACGAGACCCATCCGACCAGGAAACATGCCAATGTCGATGATGTTTCGTTAAATGGCTTGCACGCAGTTACTTGTTGATGGCCCAGCATTGAAATCTGCGCCAATTTGCGGAACAATTGCTCTTCTGTCACGTTGACCGATTCTCTTCAGTCGCCGTTGGTGACGTTCTTGCCGGATCTTTCAAAATTGTTTTAATGTGTGTGAATTCCTATGGGACCAAACTGCTGAGGTCATCGGTCCCTAGACTAACACACTACATAAACCAACTTATGCTAAGAACAACACACACACACGTGCCCGAGGGAGGACTCGAACCTCTGGCGGGAGGGGCCACGTAGTCAGTGACATGGCGCCTCTAACCGCACGGCGCAGGTTCTTTTTACGGCCGCATCGATGTCGGATATGTGATGTTTTACCGAATTCCTGATATTCACAGTACACTCGTGAGATGGTCGTAAGGGAAAATCTCCACTTCATCGCCACCTCGGAGAAGTTCGGTCCCATCGCTTGTGTGCCGACTACAACAAAACGTTCACACTCATTTAAATCTTGATAACTTGCATTGTAGCAACAGTAACCAATCTAACAACTGCGCTAGATACTTGTCTTATGTAGGCGTTGCCGACCGCAGCGCCGTGTTCTGCCTCTTTACATATCTCTGTATTTGAATACGTATGCCTATACCAGTTTCTTTGGCGCTTCAGTGTACCTTCCTCAGCACCTTTAAATATTTTTGCAAAAACTTTGGCTACCAAACATGTTCGCGCTGTTTTATGCTGAGAGAGAAGGAAACAGTGGCAGTGGGAAAGAATGGTAACGGTAATAAATACTGGAAGATAGTAAACACTGATGGTGGTACAGAAAGAGCGAAGGAGACACTAGCAGTGTGAGAGAAAGAAAAGGACTAAGTGGTTGCGGAACATAGTTGACAGTGACAGAACAGTGTTAGGAAAGGAGTGAAGGAGACAGTGCAAGTGGGAGAGGAATAAAGAGAAGGCGAAGATGTGAGTGAGAGTCAGTGATAATGAGAGACAGAGTCAATGACTATGATAACGATAATGAGAGACAGAGTCAATGACAATGATAACGAAGAAGAAAGGGTCAGTGACAGTGAGAAGCGACAGCAACAGCGGGAATGAATGAACGAGATAGTAGCAGTAAGAGAGACCAAGAGGGACAAAGTGACACTGAGAGGAGACTTTAGTAGTAGGACAAAACGAAGGAGAGTGGATGTGAGACAGGAATCGGTGATAGTCAGAGAGACACAAAGAGATAATGACAGTGAGTTGGGCTGAATGAGTGAGTGAGAAGGAGCAATTGGGACTGGAAGGGTATAAGTGACTTAGAGCGATAAGCGAGTGGATGCTTGTGGGAGAACAACAGGCGCTGCGAATAGTTGTTTCGTTTATTTTGTAAGTCCCAATAGTATTCAAATGTTAAACGCGAAATATGTTCTGTAACTTTTGTCGACCCTATCACAGTTGAGTATAAAACAGGAATCCAAGTACCTGTGTACATTTCCTATTTTATCTCCAGTACCAAGATGTGAAACATCTACTGATCGTTCGTTTCCCACAGGGCTCTCATAATCACTTGCGTGCCATTTAGTTTACTTTTTAATAACAGATGTGTGATCATTTCAAGGCTGAACAACAACACAACCCTCAGCAGCCTCCTGAGATCAGCCAGCTCATGACGGAAATTAATAACATTGCAGTAATCACCAGTTATTTATTTGTTACTGAATAAGAGGTAGGTCTACCAAAAAGCGATGGATGATTCCATTAACCTTAATTTAAATTTCGATCTTCGTTCAATACTTTGGTTGCTTCCAGGTTTCTTTTGCGATGACACACAGAGAGCTCTCCTAAGATCTTTCTCCGTCTGTTCATCTTCGGCTGTTTTTTTTTTTCAACTGTAGAGGATAACATTGCTGATAAAATGTTTGAACGAGCTAATAGTGCTCTATATTTTGTTTTATTTTATACAGTTGCCCAAAATATTCTGTTACCGATTGTACCGTTCGTGTACGAAGGGACTTGGCAGTGGAATGTCTGTTGCAAAACTTGTTTCGCGGCTCTCGGTGGTAACCTGATAAAGTGGCTCCAATATTACAGAGAAACCGAAGTATTCACGCATTATACTATCCTCACTATAAATTTTCCGATAGCAGGCACAAGTTCCTGGCGGTCTCTGGCGAGGTTGTCGGCGGACGTGGCTGAATGCGTTTGTGACCATCGTGCCGACAGACAACTGTGGCAAATAGACTGATATGCAACATTTAAGAGCGAAAGGAACTTCCGCATGATGTGAAATTATTCCAAGAAATACATAGAAAGAACTGTTATAGTATAGTACAGTACAGAAGGTAACTGAAAAAAATGGTTCAAATGGCTCTGAGCACTATGGGACTTAACTTCTGAGGTCATCAGTCAACTAGAACTTAGAACTACTTAAAACTAACTAACCTAAGGACATCACACACATCCATGCCCGAGGGAGGATTCGAACCTGCGACCGTAGCGGTCCCGCGGTCCCAGACTGTAGCGCCTAGAACCGCACGGCCACCACGCCCGGATAACTGAAAGAATTACGCAGTGAGACTACCAGCAATAATACATTTTTCATAGACAATAATCACACTGAAGTCAGCGCGATTTGTGACGGTCATCTGGACATTAAAAAACGTGGACATTGTCCTTAACGGGGTGTTTGATCACCGCTGACGGCAGTGTATGGTCTGCAACTTGCTCCCATGCTGACCACAAGGTTGGTAACCGGTTCTTGTGGTGAGGCATTCCACTTCTCCACCAGCGCGCTTGACAACTGCTGAATGTCCTTAGGTGCCTGTGGACGTGCTGTAATACATCTCACCAACACAACCCATACGTGCTCTATGGGATTTAAGCCGGGGGGATTAGCAGGCCAGACCATTCGCCGATTATCCAAGAGCTCCTCCAACTGCGCTGCTTTATGCGATCCTGCCGTATCAGTGAAGTAAAGGCCGATTGCACCAATGAAAGGATGTATATGAGGAAGGAGTACAGTGTCAAAATAACGTTGACCGCCGACTGTACCGCGTTCAAAGATACGGAGGTCATGCTGCATTGGCACATTATGTCTCCCCACAGGGTAACACCTGGATCACCAAAACAATCATGTTTGACAATGCTGGAAGTCGCTTCATTTGGTGAGAGGTGGAAACACGTAATGCTCTCAGGAACATTGTTTGCTTGTAGAGGGATCGAACGTCTTGCCACAAGAACACCTTAGCAACCTTGTGGGCAGCAAGGGAGCACGTTTTCGGGCATTCATTGCCGTTCATTGTAATCACACACCCTATAACGAACCATGTCCCGCATTTTGTAGTGTCTAGGGAACCATTATGAATCGTGGTGACTTCAGTGTAATAACTGTCTTTCAGCAAAAGTGTCATTTCTCTTCGTCTCATGCCGGCCGCGGTGGTCTCGCGGTTCTAGGCGTGCAGTCCGGAACCGTGCGACTGCTGCGGTCGCAGGTTCGAATCCTGCCTCGGGCATGGATGTGTGTGATGTCCTTAGGTTAGTTAGGTTTAAGTAGTTCTAAGTTCTAGGGGACTAATGACCACAGCAGTTGAGTCCCATAGTGCTCAGAGCCATTTGAACCATTTGAACCATCTTCGTCTCATTACGTATTTCTTTCAGTTACATTCTGTACTATACTGTAGCAGTTCTTTCTATCTATGGTCCAAGTTTCATTGAGCTATGTCATCTAAGCATTTATTGTATATTCAGATAACAAACTTATTAACAGTTAACACAACCATATCTTGTGTTATCACAGTAAGGCGATATACTATCGAGTAATAAAATGGCTCTGAGCACTATGGGACTTAACTACTATCGAGTAATACTGTGACCGCCTGCTATTGTATAGATCAGCCACTCCTTGACACACACAAGAGTAGCTAATTGAGATATAAATGACAGTTCCATGTGCTGATAGATCTGAGTAACGCAGTTGGCAATGCTTCTCACAGATAATAAAGCGGAAGTGAGTAAGAGAATTTTAAGTTCCACGTTTTGTCGATGCCATGGTCTACATCTACATCTACATTTATACTCCGCAAGCCACCCAACGGTGTGTGGCGGAGGGCACTTTACGTGCCACTGTCATTACCTCCCTTTCCTGTTCCAGTCGCGTATGGTTCGAGGGAAGAACGACTGTCTGAAAGCCTCCGTGCGTGCTCTAATCTCTCTAATTTTACATTCGTGATCTCCTCGGGAGGTATAAGTAGGGAGAAGCAATATATTCGATACCTCATCCAGAAACGCACCCTCTCGAAACCTGGCGAGCAAGCTACACCGCGATGCAGAGCGCCTCTCTTGCAGAGTCTGCCACTTGAGTTTGTTAAACATCTCCGTAACGCTATCACGGTTACCAAATAACCCTGTGACGAAACGCGCCGCTCTTCTTTGGATCTTCTCTATCTCCTCCGTCAACCCGATCTGGTACGGATCCCACACTGATGAGCAATACTCAAGTATAGGTCGAACGAGTGTTTTGTAAGCCACCTCCTTTGTTGATGGACTACATTTTCTAAGGACTCTCCCAATGAATCTCAACCTGGTACCCGCCTTACCAACAATTAACTTTATATGATCATTCCGCTTCAAATCGTTCCGCACGCATACTCCCAGATATTTTACAGAAGTAACTGCTACCAATGTTTGTTCCGCTATCATATAATCATACAATAAAGGATCCTTCTTTCTATGTATTCGCAATACATTACATTTGTCTATGTTAATGGTCAGTTGCCACTCCCTGCACTAAGTGCCTATCCGCTGCAGATCTTCCTGCATTTCACTACAATTTTCTAATGCTGCAACTTCTCTGTATACTACAGCATCATCCGCGAAAAGCCGCATGGGGCTTCCGACACTATCGATAGTACCGAAGCACTTGCTCAGCAGTATAATGAGGAGGAGGGAAGGCTACCGTGGCTTACTCAAAAGACTCAACGTGGCAAGCAGCTGATGTGATTCCAGGGGACCTCAGTTTATAAGGCAGAGAGTAGATTTGTCCCGCGATCCTCCAGATGTTGTCAGTATCTCAACTACCGCGTAGCAATGGTCAGTACTGGATCATGAACGCCGAGCGAGATGGTGAATTGGTAATACGTTCGACTCGCATTCGGAGGACTGTGCGTCAGCCCTCGTCGGCCATCCTTAGGTTTCCCGTTGTTTCCCTGAACCACTTGAGATAAATTTCGGGCTGGTTGCTTTGAAAAGGACACGATAGGTGCTGTGGCAGCACGCTTCGGCGTCCGCAGCTCGTAGTCGTGCGGTAGCGTTCTCGCTTCCCGCGCCCGGGCTCCCGGGTTCGATTCCCGGCGGGGTCAGGGATTTTCTCTGCCTCGTGATGACTGGGTGTTGTGTGATGTCCTTAGGTTAGTTAGGTTTAAGTAGTTCTAAGTTCTAGGGGACTGATGACCATAGATGCTAAGTCCCATAGTGCTCAGAGCCATTGGAACCATTTTGAAAGCACACTTCGGACATCGTAGCGCCTATAGCATCGGCATCTCACTTTACGTCCAACCATCACGGGATGCCGCCATCACACGGTGTATATTCACCAGGAAAACCAACGTCGTTTGTGTTGTCAAAATAAAGACTTACCGGCGGCCACAACACAGCACACCACAACCTCACCACCAACGGCCGCCAGGGACCGCTACCCGTTCGCTGAGCTTGCAGAACAGCTTCACCAGAGGTCGCAGCTAGCCTAGGAACTACACTGCTACGCCAGGCACGTGATCGCAAATAGTTCCGGGAGATACATCCGCCAACGGGCTTTATAAGGCGGCGCACTGCCGGCAAAGGCAGTTCGACGCAAAGCTCGAAAGGATACCCGGGCAGCCACGGCTAGACGCCTCTTCTAGCTGACCGATCTCTTGGTATAGACGGCGAACGTCTTGATGTTGTACAACTATTTGTGTTCACTCCTCGTGAAGCATTTATTTATTATTATTTCTTATTTTGTATTTGTGTCGATCCGCAGTTCGGATCGAGTCAGTTGTTCTTTTGGATACCGTATTATTGTTTCGTTTTGGTAAGTGCAATAAACTGTTTTCGGACTTGTGTTTTCCGCATTTCTATTCTGCTAGCGCAGATACTTCAGTAGGTTTCCTTCCTCAGTTCAAAAATGGCTCTGAGCACTATGGGACTTAACATATGAGGTCATCAGTCCCCAAGAACATACAACTACTTAAACCTATCTAACCTAAGAACATCACACACATCCATGCCCACGGCAGGATTCGAACCTGCAACCGTGACTGTCGCGCGGTTCCAGACTGAAGCGCCTAGAACCGTTTGCCTTCCTCAGTCCTACACCACTCAAAGCTTGTGCTCTATCACTGAGGACTTTGTCGTTGACGGTACGTTGAAACTTCATTTTTCTTCTTCATCTTCCTTTTGGCATCACACATCAGAGGAGGCAAATCCATGCTACTGGATCACGACCAGTATGCTACTGATGTGTTGAAACGAACGTTTGCTCTGGTGTGAGTTATAAATTTAATCAACTACTACTTGCTTTAATCTTAAGATACCCAGAATCAACAAATATCTATTAAAGGCCACATCGAACTAGACGTAGTCTTCGAAAAGAAAGCTATATCTGATGATGATTGCTGCACAGCAGGAGTATACACAGAGAGAAATGCAAGAAGTACACTACGCGACTGCAAATATCTGGACACATATTAGTGCACATTAATCTGGGATGAGTCAACTCTTCGCCTATATGACGGCTTGAACGTTTCTGGGCACACATTCTATGAAGTGTCTGAATGTCTGGGGACGAATGGCAGCACATTCTTCCTCAAGAGCCGAAACCGGAAAAAGTAGTGATATCGGAATCTGGAGTCTGGAGAAAAGTCGGCGCTCTAGCTCAACCCAGAGGTGTTCCATTGGGTACAATTAGAGACTCTGGGCAGCTCAGTCCACTTCAGCAATGTTATTGTTCACAAACTATTGCCTCACAGATGCCGCTTCACGACAGGGTGCATTGTCATGTTAGTACACTCACCGCCTTCCAACAGTTCCTCTACTGCACGCAGTCACAATGCTGTAAAATGTATTCATATCTTCCGCATTTAGCGTTTTGTTAACCGCAATAAGGGCACCACACTCTAACCACGAAAAACACTTCCGTAGAGTAAAACCACCTCCTCCGTACTTTACATCGTGTCAGTGTAATGTTCTCCAGGCATTTGCCACACACAAACTCTTCGATTGGACTGAAACAGGATATAGAGTAATTCATCACTCCAAATCAGTCTTTTCCAGTCATCCACCGTCCAGTGGTGTCGGTGTTTACACCATCTCAAGCGTCGTTTAGCACTGACTACAGAAATGTGTGGCTTGCGGTAAGTTGTTCGATCATTCTAACCCATTAGTTTTAACTTCCTGTGCTAGTTGGACTGCTGGTAGCGTTTCGTAAGTCAAGAGTGATTCCTCCCGCTCATTTTATGCGATTTTTGACAACCATCCCACGCAGTGCTTGACGGACACTCTCCGTCTGGACGTGATACTGCCTGGTCTCGATTCACTGTCCTTCATTCTTCGCGTTCTGGCTTCACAATCACATCACCAACTGTCGAATCGGGCAGTTTTAGAAGGGCTGAAAGGTCTATGATGGATTTTTTACTCGGGTGATCCAATGATTAGTCCATGCATGAAGTCAGTGAGCTCGCCTGAGTGACCTGTTCTGCTGTAACTGCTTGTGTACTAACAACACAATGTTCTCCGCCTACTTTAATACTGGCGAGTCCTCCTATCGTTACATCTAGTGGTCTGTTCCGCGTTTTATAGGGGTGTTAGGATACTTTTGATTTGTGTGTCTTAAGATTGCAAATCAGTGTTACAGCCCAACTATGAGTTGCGCAAAGGAAAAAGGGAACGATCGGTGGGCATCTTAGGTCGTACCTGTTAGAACCTCACGGAATACAGACTGGGGCAAAAAAGTGGACCGGACGAGTGGGTAAGATTGGACGTGAATGCGTGCACACCGTGACACCCACACCACGTGTATGGCCGCCACGTGATCCACACGGGTTAAGAGCGTAGTGCGGGCTGTGTCAGTGTGAGTGGAGCAGTGAAAAGGGGACGATGGTTCTCAAAATGGAGCAGCGTGTGTTGGTAGTGGAAAAATTACGTGGCAGCAAAGTCGTGGGAACGCTGCGGTGAGTTGTTTGCTGAGAAGTTTAATGGTGTCAAAGTGCCAGCAAAGGGTGCCATATACCGCTTTGTCCGAAAATAGCTTCAGGCAGGACCTGCTTTTAACAAGTTAAAAAAGCCGGAAACGTGACACACACACACACACACACACACACACACACACCAGAAAATGTGGTAGCAGTTCACCAAAAGATGCTTCAGATTCTTACCAAATCAAACCGACGATTGTCGCAAGAGACCGGCACATCACGTCGACCGTGCGGACGAATACTCCACCTGGACCTGCATATGCGTCTCTACCGAGAATCTGTTCTTCATGCATTACAATCAGCAGATGCTCCTCAGTTTTGTAAGTGGCTGTTCACTGAAATAACAATGAATGGCTTGGAAACGGATCTTTCGTTATGTCTGATGTTCCCGCCCGGCTAGCCGCGCGGTCTAACGCACAGCTTCCCGAGCGGGATTGCGTGCCGGTCCCCGGCACGAATCCGCCCGGCAGATTACTGTCGAGGTCCGGTGTGCCGGCCAGCCTGTGGATGGTTTTAAGGCGATTTTCCATCTACCTCGGAGAATGCGGGCTGGTTCCACTTATTCCGCCTCAGTTACACTGTGTCGTCGTTTTCTGCGCAAACACCGTTTCCACGTACGCGTACACCATAATTATACTATCAAGCAAACATTTGGGGATCACACTCGCCTAGTATGAGACGATCCCGGGGGTCCACTGGAGGCCGAATCGCACAATAACCCTGGGTTCGGTGTTGGGCGGCGGTGGGGTGGGTGAACTGTTGTGGCCTGTTGTGTGTTTGTGAACCACTGAGGGCTGCAGCGGGACGAAGCTTCTACGTCGTTTCTAGGTCCCCGTTTTAATACATACATACATGCCTACATATGTCTGATGAAGCCTGGTTTCGCCTGATTGGTTAGGTCAGCTCACAGAATAAAAGGTTCTTGGCAGCAGAGAATCCGCATAACTTCCAAGAAACACCATTGTATGATCTGAAGGTTGGGGTTTGGTGTGCAGTGTCTGCACGCTACATTGTATTGTATTGTATTTTAACCGGGGGCCTAGAAACGACGGATAGGCTCCGTCGCCGCCGCAGCCGCAGTGGTCCACAACCCCACGATGGCTACTGCAGTCCACTTCACCCATCTGCCGCTCCACACCGAACCGCTCTTTCAGGGTAATTCTGCTGTTCGGCCCCCACCAGAGTAGTGTAACCCCTATGTTTGCGTGGTAGAGTAAAGGTGGTGTACGCGTACGCAGAGAACTTGTTTGCGCAGCAATCGCCGACATAAGGGGAACTAGCTCCAATTCGCCGAGGCAGATGGAAAACCGCCTAAAAACCATCCACAGACTGGCCGGCTCACCGGACCTCGACACAAGTCCGCCGGGCGGATTCGTGCCGGAGACCACGCTCTCCTGTCCAATCCGGAAAGCCGTGCGTTAGACCGTACGGCTAACCGGGCGGGCGCAAGCCACATTACTGGTCCCATCTTCTTTCATCAGATGCTGACTTCGGTATGTTACATTTCCAACATTTTGAAACCATTTGTGGCAGAATTTACGGAGGAGGAGAAGACCTGCAATTACTTCTAACAGGAAGGAGCAACTGCCAATACAGCCGGCCGAACCTGTGGAGCACGTGTATAGAATATTCTCGTCTGACGTAGTTATTAGCATAGCTCAGTCTGGTCACTGTCCCAGCTGGCAAACCAGGTCACCTTATTTGTCAGTGTATGATTACTTTGTGAGGGGAGCCCTCAAATCTAATGTGTACCGCAACAGCTCTCATAGTCTTCAAGAACTGCAGCAGAGCGCTTCAGATGAGACTGCAGCAATTCCAGCATTCCAGCTTCGATCCGCCCTCAGCAATTTCCTGACAAGGGCCCAAAATTGACAAGAGATGAACTATGGTCACTTTCTATATCTGCTATAGTCGGGTTAGTACTGTACTTCCTTTCCTCTGCTGTGTTTCTTTGTACCCTGGAACTCTGTTCTCCGGGCCACTTTTATTTGCCCCACCCTGTATATCGGCCTGCATTACATTTTGTTTAAGCCGGCTACTGCAAGTCAAAACGCGTTGTTCGGAGGTCACTGGAATCGGGTTGCTCGTGTGCTGGTTTTTACCTTACAAAAACAGTGGCTGACTGTGACATCGCGCTAATTAAACACGACATTTCATTTTTTGGGTGAAAACTGCGCTGTAGCAGGAAGTTATCAGTATTCACCCCTTTTCAGAAACGTGTGCCAGTTAAGGCTTTTGAGACGTTAAAACGTGTTGGACCTATTTAATACTGTTGCGTTTGTTCGCCCCTGGTAGCTGAGTGGTCAGCGTGACAGACTGTCAGTCCTAAGGGCCCGGGTTCGATTCCCGGCTGGGTCGGAGATTTTCTCCGCTCAGGGACTGGGTGTTGTGTTGTCCTAATCATCATCATTTCATCCCCATCGACGCGTAGGTCGCCGAAGTGGCGTCAGCTCGAAAGACCTGCACCAGGCGAACGGTCTACCCGACGGGAGGCCCTAGCCATACGACATCTCATCTCTCTCACTGTTGCGCTTAGGAGATTGACTAATTCTCTCCCTACCATGCCATTACATGCTACATGTCGTTAGTTTATTGAAGTTTTACTGACAAATTTATCTAATGAATGCTGATTACAATAAAAACTAGTATCGATGCACGAATAAAAAATATTCCAAAGATGTTCAGAATTATAAAAAACTGATGTACACTGTGGTGGAGCGCAACTAAGGCGGCTGGAAGTGAATAAGAAGCCTACTGACGGCATTTGTATTTTGTTTCAAATTCAATATGTTGCGGAACTAGCCAACTTCTCAATTTACATTCATTGTGAATCTCTTATACAGCATGCAATACTAGATGACTGGAAAACAACCGCTGGTTGCTTATGTTATCAAGGTGGCTACGCTTTGTTAGGTATTAAGTATCTTAAGTTATCGGCGCATGTGGACGGTCAAACTGTTTTTTTCTAGATTTCCAAAAGATGGTCAATGTATCATATTCTCGACTCCTAACAATGGTGCCATTAGGGGATTTCGTTCACAGAATTTTCGCTTGACACATTCCATTACTTCATTTCAAATAGATAGTGCTAATACGGAATTGTTTAAAAACTTAATTGCTCCAAGGGAGTTTGATTGGAACATTCGTTTAAGTGGTGTATCAGGCTGTGTCAGCAGCATACTCACATGGTTTGCTCTCGACATAATCGCATATGAGAAAGTAGTTCCGCTAAGAAACCGCAAGAAAAGTCGCAACGACACCGACCAAATATCCATATAACTTAATGAATGGCAGCTTGTTACTGACTTAATTCTCTTTACCCTGCATTATTGACACAGTGTCTATCGAAATTATGCATAATGGGTCATTTTACTGACTTCTGCATCTGTCTACACCTTCATAGCAAAATAGCTTATCAACCTTGCTAAGAGAAATGTTCATGGGCAAGTAGTATTTTCTTAACAGTGAATGAACAGCAAAACATGTTTAGTGGTAAAGACATGTCGGTGAATTTCTCTATACGTGAAAAGCTTCCACCAAAAAACTTCAGAAGTTAGTGAAAGAATGAATCAGTGGCATACTAACATACAGGTCAGTATGGAGTCAGGGGGCTCCACCATCACTTTCCTAGATATCAACTTACAGATAGAACACGGCAATCACAAATTTAAAATTTACCTAAAAGACTCATTTACTAATACATTCATCCCAGCTACCTCTCAAGATCCAACAATCTAAAAACATGCAGATTCCACCATATGATCCACCGTCTCCTTTCTGACCCCATGTCCCAAGAAGATTATGTCCAGGAATTCAATACAAAAAAGCTATAGCCACAAATGATGGTTTTGAATCCTGCAGTACTAACAGTTACCAATAAAAAATTGAAGATGTAAGCCAGATCCCTACTGTATCCAGAGAACAACGCAAAAATGGAAATGAACGTATGGCATCGTTGGCCGGGAGGCCCCTATTCGGGGAAGTTCGGCCGCCCAGTGCCAGTCTTATTTCATTCGACGCCACATTGGGCGACTTGCGCGCCGGGGATGAGGATGAAATGATGATGAGGACAACACAACACCCAGTCCACGAGCGGAGAAAATCTCCAACCCGGCCGGGAATCGAGCCGGTGCCCGCTTGCATGGGAGGCGAGCACGTTGCCACCCAGCTAAGCAGGCGGACAGAGAACAACGCAGATAGACCGAAAATGAATTGGCGTATTGTACCTGTTATAGACAAAATTTCAAATAGGATAACCATTTTGAAGGCAAAGGGCTTCTCTGTGTTTTTTCTATGTCCCACAGACATTAGGTTGAACTTTCTTCGATTCAAAGGTAAAGAACCAAACATCATGGAAAGTGATGTCGAGAGTGTCAGTTCTGCTGTATTGGACATACTGGGAGGTCAGTCTGTATCAGGCTCAGAGAACACCATACGAGGTAGAGTTAAAGAGACAAGATTCCTTTTTTGTCCGACACTGCTTAAACGAAGACCACAAAGCGTGCAAACCTCACGCTGTTCGACGTATTAAAAATTAAGAAAGATATCTGTGCATCCCCAAATTTACTACTAAATTAACAAACTCAGTTCAATTATTCATCCATTTTAGACAATGTTACAATCTCTACAAAAGAAAATAATCTTGGTGCCTGCATTCATAACTAGATGATGACATAACATGGCACACAGCTCTACTGCAGTGCATGCTTCTTACTAGGTAACGTAAATGCTGTCCTAACAAATTTTGAGAGAATTAACTAGGTCAAAACTGTCAACAGAGATAATTTTATAGCTTAAGTCAAGAATCGATATTCAAGAAGTTGACGTGTTTGTTTTAGCTTGGTTCCCATCTTTGGCATTGTTGTGTGTTATACAATGGGTTTATAACGCTAAACATAGGTCTTACAGTCGTAATAAATTTTGTGAAACGAGGCTAAAAAGTGTTTCGTTTAGTTAATACAATATAAAGTGTGATTCTGTGATGTCACACACTTCCAGGCATGATGGAGGAGGGTAGATGTATCAATTTGAGGTAAGCGGTCCTAGTCCGGTAACGACCGAGGCGAAAGGTATAAGTGAAAATCTACATAAGCTCTACCTTAGCCTCCTGTTGCACACAAACTGAAGACCCTAACATCTGAACCCTGATTAGGACATGCCAAATTCCGGAAAGGCCCTAAAATCCGATCCCACCAACCTGATGTCAGAAAGACCGAAAATCCTAATTCTGTGGTACAGCAATGATGAATTCCATTTACCTACACAAGTTTCGCAAGCTGGTACATTTACAGCGCTTGTTTAAAGTTGCGTCCACCAGCGTCAATGCAGGCGTGACATCGTCGCAGAAAGTTCTGTCGTAGCCGTTCTAGTACCCCCGGTGTTTTCTGCACAGTGTAACAAGCAGCGAGTAATTTTGCCAGATCATCTTCGGTCTCGACAGGCGTCTCTTACAAAGACTTTTGATATTGCCCCACAAAAAGAAATCAAGTGAGGTAAGATCAAGTGGACACGCTGTCCAGGAAACAGAACTTCCTTTTCGGGGATTGTCTGATCCAGGTGTACACGAACGCTCAGTGCAAGGTGTGGTGCGGCTGCATCATGTTGGGACCACAGCCGTTGACGGATAACAAATGGGATATATTCTAGGACCCTAGTAGTATGTATGTCTCAGATAAGCACTGTGTACACTCGTGTATTGAAGCAGCGACGAAGAAGAAACGTAATCGTTGACTGATAATCTGAGGTGTTGGTTCTTCAAAACTGTAGAGTGGGGATTCTCAAAGGCTTGAAAATGACTACTGTAACTATTTAGCATTCCGTCTCTGGTGAAATATGCATCATCCGTGAGAAGTAAACACGCATAAAAATGAGAATATACTGTAACGCAGTGCAAGAAGCACTGACTGAACGCGGTAAGAGATCCGAAATCAGTAGGAGTCAAAGCATGTATCAGGGCATGCAGTTTCTGTGATGGTAGGGGTGTAGCTCCATTTTTCGTAATACTCGCCCCATATTATTCTGTGAAACATTCATTTCACGTGCACTGACTGGGTGCTGATTTCGGGTGCCTCATCCACTCAAGTAAGCACTGCATTGTCTATGTCGGGAGTCAGTGTATTTCGTTGCCCTCCTCAGTCATTGTGCTGTGGTACCACCTGCTCTGCTTCACTTAATATTTGGAAAAAAAATGGTTCAAATGGCTCTGAGCACTATGGGACTTAACGTCTTTGGTCATCAGTCCCATAGAACTTAGAACTACTTAAACCTAACCAACCTAAGGACATCACACACATCCATGCCCGAGGCAGCATTCGAACCTGCGACCGTAGCGGTCGCGCGGTTCCAGACTGTAGCGCCTAGAACCACTCGGCCACTCCGGCCGGCTAATATTTGGAGCAGCCTGGGGAACATCGTGTGAGCCTGGTGTCTTCTGTGTGAATATATGGTCCTGAACAAACTTACCACTTTCCTGCTGCTTCTATTTCCTTCCCCTGCACGAAAATCATGTCTGCAAATTCCGCCACCGTGTACAGCTCCATCTGATGATGGCTGATCGGCGTTAGTACTATAACAAATAAACATAGACGGCAGTACAGAACATGCCATCTGCATTGGATTACTTGAATTTTTTTCAACCTCGACCCCTATCTGATCGTCGGAGTTGGATACCCTACAATCTTACCAACAGTAGTGCTGCTCCATGAATTTAACAGTCAGAGATATCAGAACGATTTTCGTGCATAAATTCCGAGGTAGTTGTTTCTGGACCAAGGTTCATTACCTGAAATTGATACCATCACCCCTGAAAGTTTGTAACATCATCACTGAATCACCCTGTGCAATGTTTCACCAAGCACCCTCAGCTGAATCAATAAAAAAGGCTTAAATGTAATATAAAATAATATGCTGGTCTTAGAATGAAAAATACTTAAATTTAACAACAAAAGTAAACGTCTTTGATATATATATTACAAATGACGCTAGTTTACAATTGAAACTCGTCTTTAGACTACAAATATTTGTCCATTATAAGATTTTATTTTATATTTAAAATTTGCTTTTCTATTTGTTTTACATTTTAGGTCACTGAACAAATCAAAAAGTTTTATGACCGCGTACTGAAACATTTTGTCATCCACTGTCAGATTTAGTTACACGTAGTGAATACAATAATTCTTTCAAGTGTATTAACCACTTACGTTACAGTATTGAAACAATGATTGACATTTACGACTAATTTTATAAAAGAACATACGAGGTGCGCCGGCCGGAGTGGCCGAGCGGTTCTAGGCGCTACAGTCTGGAACCGCGTGACCGCTACGGTCGCAGGTTCGAATCCTGCCTCGGGCATGGATGTGTGTGATGTCCTTAGGTTAGTTAGGTTTAAGTAGTTCTAATTTCTAGGGGACTGATGACCACAGAAGTTAAGTCCCATAGTGCTCAGAGCCATTTGAACGATACGAGGTGCGTCTGAATGGAATCACTCGATGCAGCGTGATCAGGCGTTGTTGGATATCAGCAACGTCTGTGCGCCCAACTTTGTCGCCCAACGTAAGATAACTGTTCTTTAACGCCCTCCTTAATCTTCAGATTTGGCGCCAGCAGACTTCTTTTTGTTTTCCCGCCTTAAATTAGCCTTGAAAGGCTTACGCTTTCCATACGTTGCACGTGACCTGGGTGATTCGAGCGATTCCACAAGAAGCGTTAGCCGACAGTTTCAACATCCTAACACCCGATGTCAGAAGTGTGTTGTAGTTAACGGTGATTACTTTGCAGGCCAGGAAAGGTATTCTGTTTGTAAGTATTGTTTCATTTTTTTCCTGAGGCCATTCACCGAACCTTTCAGGCGCACCTTGTATATTAATTCTGAAGACTGGTTAGAAAGCACAACTGTGGATAAAACACCACATCCTATTCTCATTACACGATTTCGTGAGATGAATACTTGTTTTAAATGATGAATCACAGCAAAATATTAGACCTGAGTGGAACTATATGAAATAGGTTGTAAACTGTCTGCATGTGTATATAACCTCTTTCTCTCACACACTCGCCTCAAGGAGCTTGTTTCCCGACATTTGATGTTGACCTGTGATATGCGTTTCTGATGAGTATTGTTTCACCTCCAAACATACTTCTCAAAGATAGTACCATTCCGAAAAGATATACCGGGTGATCAAAAAGTCAGTATAAATTTGAAAACTGAATAAATCACGGAATAATGTAGATAGATACAAATTGACACACATGCTTGGAATAACATGGGGTTTTATTAGAACCAAAAAAATACAAAAGTTCAAAAAATGTCCGACAGATGGCGCTTCATCTGAACAGAATAGCAATAATTAGCATAACAAAGTAAGACAAAGCAAAGATGATGTTCTTTACAGGAAATGCTCAATATGTCCACCATCATTCCTCAACAATAGCTGTAGTCGAGAAATAATGTTGTGAACAGCACTGTAAGGCATGTCCGGAGTTATGGTGAGGCATTGGCTTCGGATGTTGTCTTTCAGCATCCCTGGAGATGTTGGTCGACCACGATACACTTGCGACTTCAGGTAACCCCAAAGCCAATAATCGCACGGACTGAGGTCTGGGGTCCTTGGTGGCCAAGCATGACGAAAGTGGCGGCTGAGCACACGATCATCACCAAACAACGCGCGCAAGAGATCATTCACGCGTCTAGCAATATGGGGTGGAGCGCCATCGTGAATAAACATCGTACGTTCCAGTAGGTGTTTATCACTCAGGCTGGGGATGATGCGATTCTGTAACACACCGGCGTACCTCTCTCCCGTCACGGTAGCAGTTACAAAACCAGAATCACGCATTTCCTCGAAAAAAAAGGCCCGATAACGGTAGATGTGGTAAATCCAACCCATATCGTGACTTTCACATTGTGCAGTGCAGTTTCCACGACAGTTCAAGCATTTTCGGTAGCCCAAATTCTACAGTTGTGGGCGTTGACACACTCTTGGTGCGTGAAATGAGCTTCGTCGGTCCACAACACGTTACTCAACCAATCGTCATCTTCCGCCATCTTTTGATAAGCCCACACCGCAAATGCCCTCTGCTTCACTAAATCGCCAGGTAACAGTTCATGATGCCGATGGATTTTGTACGGATAGCGTCGGAGGGTACGCCTCAGTGCTAACCAAACAGTAGTGTATGGAATGCCGGTGCGACGTGCGACTGCACGAGCGCTGACTTCCCCGTGCATAGACGAACCCGCTACTGTCTCCATTTCTTCCTGAACTGTCTCAGCAGCATTACGCCTTGTGCTCGGTCGGCCACTACGGGATCTATCGTCTAAACAACCCGTGGCTTCGAACTTCGAAATCATTCTCGCCACAGCTGCGTTTGTCAACGGATTTTTATCCGTTCGAATCCCCTTCCTATGGCGATAGGATCGTAACGCTGCAGTAGCACATTCCCCATTCTGATAAAACAGCTTCACTAAAAGCGCCTTTTCAGGTAACTTCAACATGCTGCGACTGTTGGCGCATCTGATTCTCTCTCTCTCATTACAGATCCTTTTAAACACGATTGTCATGCGCAGTCACTGACGTTTTACTGTCTAGTGCCATCTGTCGGACATATTGTGAACTTCGTTTTTTTTTTTTTGTTCTAATAAAACTCCATGTCATTCCAAGCATGTGTGTCAATTTTTACCTCTCTATCTACATTATTCCGTGTGTTTATGAGGTTTTCAAATTTATACTGACTTTTTGATCACCCGGTATGTTATCTTTGTTATCGTTTTTTATGTTCTTTAATATTACGTGCATGTTTTTAAGTGTAACTTTTCGCCCGTTGTCTAGAGGCCATATTCAGTGGAGAACATCGTAATTCTAATGCCAAACTTTATCAGTCTCATGGCTTTATTGATATAAAAACCACAGAAATGATTCATAAACCAGTGGGTAAATACAAGTCTACAGTAAACTGCGTCCGAACAGGCCGCCGTGTCATCCTCAACTCATAGGTGTCACTGGATGCAGGCACAGAGGGGCATGTTCTCAGCACACAACACTCTCGATCGTTGTTAGCTTATTAGACCAGAAATATAAGTATAAATAACTCTATATGATAGTATTATGTTTATCTCCAAGCATACATTACTAAGCTCATGACTTTTGCTCTCATGTAGTCTTTCCCTATCATTAGTGGAGGAGTTATTTTATTTACATCAGATATTGAAAGTGATGGAGTTTTTCCCGTCGAATATTTTATTTAACTGGTTATCGAATTATTTGCCATGTTTATGTGTTCATTCTGCACAAATTTTCTGCAACAGCTCTTGCTCCGATCGTCATGTAACTACTGATGACTTCATTAATTGGTAGTCACATGAGACGACACCAACTCCTGTGGCCAAAATGTTGTGCAGAATCCATGACACAATCCAGCAGAATATCCAAGGCGAACTCTTCAAAGACCTATATTTTCGTATTTACACACACAGCCTGATCAGCCAGCCACATTTACACAATGTGTTATCTTACATCATACGATTGAATTTCTCTTTAATGTACAAAATATTAGATCTGACAGGAAACATGTATTGAATTTTTATGGTATACTGTTTTTAACTTCATTCGTGTCATTAATTTTTTAATATAGGCGCTAAAGCCCTGACTGTCACGTTCCGAAACCAATATATCACCATACCAGCACCATCACGATAACCATCACAGCCATCATCACCATCAGCATCTTCATCTTCACCTTCAGCATCATCTTCACCTTCACTTTCATCATCTTCGTCATCATCTGCACAGCGCTCAGCGATTTCTTTCCAACTTTTGTTTCTTGGTGACTCCGGACTCCGCCCCAGCTGTGGATTAAGCCTAAGCAACTTCCACAAATAACACTGTGATGCATTGTCACTAGCCGGACGGGGTGGCCCAGCGGTTCTAGGCGCTACAGTCTGGAACCACGCGACCGCTACGGTCGCAGGTTCGAATCCTGCCTCGGGCATGGATGTGTGTGATGTCCTTAGTTAGGTTTAAGTAGTTCTAAAGTTCTAAGGGACTGATGACCTTAGAAGTTAAGTCCCATAGTGCTCAGAGCCACTTGAACCATTGTCACTAACTGTGTTTGCTATAGGTACTTTCTAGTCTTCAGTGTTTTTAGTCCCTATGCTGATTTTGCACATGACAGTGACGTAAGAAAAAGGTCGGTCGTATTTATTTCATTTCACTAACAACTCTGTTCCAAATAACTTATTAAGATCGATAAGTTTGTAACATACTCTATTAAGTTATCTTTTCCAATTATATAAACCGTGTCGCCCGGTCTGCGAGAAGCATGCTCCCTTTCCTCGTAGAACTACTAAATAGAGCTGACAGACAGCTTCTTAAGGTCGTGGTAGAAGAAGAACCCTCGAGTGCGAGAATTACATGTCTACCTCTAGTGCATAGTTGGAAAACCATTCTACATAACCTAAAAATGCCACAGAACCTGATGGGAACGGAATACGCTACTGACTTATTGTGCCAGGAGAGCACTCACTGTTTTTCACGCAATTCAACTAAATAAAATTTAAGCTCGTTTAAAGGGGTATAGTGATCAATATACTCAATTGCTTTAAACGGACAGCAAAAATGTTCCAGTGGTTATTTTCTTGTTTAAGGCGAATAATATTTGGTGTACGCAAAAATGTAATTCTCTGTCGAGAAATACGTCTGGAATCCAACCTGTGTACACTAAATCCATAAGGCTTCATTACTCTTGTGAATATTACTTTCCGAATATTTTGGTGAATGATGTCGGTAAGAAAATTAGACTGTAATTAAAATTTTCCTGTAAAGTTTCTTATGAAAATGTTTGACAATGACACAAGTAATTCGTCTGCAAACAATTTCCGGGCTAGTGATGTATTATATATAGCACAAGGAAAAGGATTTGTAAGTTACAAGTTTCCCTCTTTCTTATGTTTTAAGGTACATGTACGTAATTCGGCCTTAGGTTTTGTGAACTTTTATAATTTTTGCAGTTACAGAAAAGGATGATGTTGTGGCTTCTGTACATTTCCTTTTTTCATGCAACGATATTTTCCATATATCCCTCTACCGGGACCCTATTTTGAACTTCCCGCGTAGTGCTATTTCACGACACAAGGAAGTCAGCCACACCAGAATCGAAACCACGCGCCGTTAACGATCTAACTTAGGAGTGAGAGGGGTTATTTCTGAGACACTCATAAGTGGAGTTTGTGTATTTATGCATAGTACACAAACGTAAAATCTGCTAAGACGAAAACAGTTACTGAAATCGAGTTCAATAGTGCGACAATACTGTGACTGCAATTACAGATCTATGGAACGGTACACCCCAGACATATGGAATGTCACAAAGTCGTCTTCATGAAAACATGCCAGTTTTTACATGTTTTCATTTTCAAGCTTAAACACATGTATTGGTAAATAACAATACAGAAACAGATGTAATGTTTTAGAACATGTGTATCTGATCTATAGCCCAGATGACACAAAGAAAGCGTAAACTGCAATTTTTATACCTTCGGGGCTAAATTACTGAAACAATTAGGAGTTACGAAGGCTATATTGGTCGACAGAAACTAAGTTTTAGAGTCTCATGAAAATGCTGCCCCTGACTGGGAAGCAGAATACAAGTTAATTAACTCGAATATGATACTTCTTCGAATTTACAATTGTCGCTCTACCCGATTAATTTTTTCCATCCAGACCGTCGATTGTACATAAATCTCATGAACTTCAGGTTTCTCAAACGGTAAATAATAACTACGTAAGATAGTTATGGTAGATGTTGTTGAAATAACCATCAGAGGTCGCACTGCACTACAGAAATCAAAGAAAAGCTGTATTACGATGGCAGCATGGCGACTCTCTTCACTGAAACCCGTACGTCACTTCACTCCCTATATTCTCTTTTTACGACGCACATTTATCATCAAATTTTGGCTACTTCTTTGTTAGTAAATAGGACACTTGACTCGCATTCGGGAGGGCGGCGGTTCAAACCCGCGTCCGGCCACCCGGATTTAAGTTTTCCGAGATTTACCTAAATCGCTCGAGGCAATATAGGGGAAGGTTCCTCTGAAAGGGAACGGCCGGTTTCCTATCCCATCCTTAACACATTCCGTGCTTATGCTCCGTCTCTACTCTAATGACCTCGATGTCGACGGGACGTTAAACCCAATCTTCTTTTCTTCCTTCATTTGTTAATATAAGAAATTGGTAAATACTACGAAATCCGAGAATTACAGTACACATAATCACTAATCACCTGCAGTTGCTTTGCATGTTTTAACATTTTTGCATCTAATATGAATCTTCTGATCACAAAGTTTCATAAAAACTGTACTCTTGCTTACCCGCTCGTCGGCAGCTCCTACGCATTATGTCGGCGGTGCCATTTAAGCAAGAGGCTCGTCACTCTCCACAAGCATATCCACTTCCTCAGAGCCTGTTTTTGTCGTAAACATTACCTAACCTCTTAGCCATCCTTGATAAAATCCAGGAACTTACTGTAACCGCCATTTCTGTGAACGTGAAGAAGGATCTTGCAGATGGCAATAATATTCTGTTGGTGTGTGAGGACTGATCGGTCTGACTTTTATGACCCCCCACCTAAGAGCATATTGGTGATACTCATTACTGCTGCATCTCGTCGTGGATAGATATTCGAAGTACTTAGTACTCGTCCGTGGCCGAAGACGGAGATAAGTGGCACCAGATTACACGCAACGGCTACGAGCTGTTTTACGATACAAGAAGGTTTCTGAGACCTGAGCAAGCGCTAGATAACACCGAGAAAGAATTCGTGCATTCAGTAACATCCTTAGATCTAAGAACCTTTCGATAAAGGTGTACGGCCTGTATAAAACCAAATTTAGTCGACAAACTTGCTTCTGAGCCAAGGACATGGCTCGACTCAATCCCCCTAACTGCTGCAAATGCTAAAAATTCAGATATTTATGTGTGATGTCTAATCATTTCACTCATGAAGATGTTTCGGCCAAGAATCAAATCGAGTGAGTGATCGGAGATGCAGTACACTTCGATAGACTTTATGATGCAGACAAATCATTAAAATACAAGAATTCCTTACACATAGAGTGGGTGCCAATCTCTGTCTGTAAAGCATTAGAGGGTCTCATATTTCTACTGTCAGGTTGCGAAGTTAATCCCTCTACTTGTAGTTTTTCGCCATTGAATATTAAGTATGATGCTAATACGATTCAAATCGTAATTATTCAAATTTTATGGCGGAAGGAATTCTGCGAACTAGCTGCTTTTTGTGCTTAAACAACGTGCAGAAGAAGTTAATGATGCAAGTGTGACCATAATTTACGGAGCCATTCTGCAACAGGGTGCAATTGCAATTCATTTCATTAATGAAGAAATGACACATGGATCCATGCCACTCAACAGTTAGCGTGTTGTTCATAAGCACAGGGCAAAACAGCTCGTTATGAAGTACTCATAAGACCCGCAAAAATATTACGCTTCAGTTCATGTATACATTTAGCTGCATACAGGTATTAATTCAAATTCTTCAATGGCATTGCACCAGAAGGTTACGCATGAAACTCGTAATGCTAATTTCGATGACGCAAAACATTCAAAAGTTTTAACGTATAAGAGTTCTACCCTATGAATATCTTGATTCTGTAGAGATATTATCGGATACCATGCTACTCAATATCACAACGTTACCAGCAAACTTAGAGACGAAACCGCGAAGAATATCAACACACGCAGTGAATGCATTTGGAATTTAACATCGAAAATTTGAGGACAGAGGCGTGGCTGCACATGGACACATATTCCTTGCTGTTGTGTGTGAACGGCTGTGGAAAGTACTCTAAGCAAACTGATTCACTTAATTACCACCAGTCTTGGTCATTAAAGAGCAGTTATATATTCATCTGCCCATCAGCTCCTGCCTCTCAGCTCCCCTTCCGACTTATTTTTACGTATGGCTTAATGTGACTGCTATAAATGTACTTTCCTAGTTCTCACTCGGTATTTTAATGATGAGGCAACCATTCACGGCGAGTAATGTAAGTGGTTAGAGTGTAACTAAGCAGTAGATGTATTTTATTTCAAACAAATAGTACTCATTTAATAATTTAGTGGGGTAATGTGGCTCATTGTGAATACCTCTAATTTTTCGTACATCTGCAGATGGCTGAAAACAATTATTCACAAAAATGGTTCAAATGGCTCTGAGCACTATGGGACTCAACTGCTGAGGTCATTAGTCCCCTAGAACTTAGAACTAGTTAAACCTAACTAACCTAAGGACATCACAAACATCCATGCCCGAGGCAGGATTCGAACCTGCGACCGTAGCGGTCTTGCGGTTCCAGACTGCAGCGCCTTTAACCGCACGGCCACTTCGGCCGGCTTATTCACACTACGGTGCAAATTTACGGATGATACAGCTAAACCAACATATTAACAACTTACTGGAAAAGAATGAAAGTAAGGGACCATGTGGCCAGAAGTATCCCAGTCGTGCACAGAAAACTTTACGTCACACGGCGTGAGATTAGCGTGTCTGTAAATGCGGCTGGCCACGCAAACCGAGGCAGTTGAAGGAACGGGAAAGGACAGTGTGTGTCAATCGGCGAGAGGTTATGGTGCACTGTGATGGTGTTCTTCAATATAACATGGCCCAGAGCCAACATTTGAATGACGTGATAAGGGAAAGAATCATCGGGAAACTGGAAGAAGGACGACGTGCATTGAGTGCAGCTCACAGCATTCTTTCACGTGCGTTGACTGGGAGCGTTCTGGACAACTGTCACTGCTGCAGCTACAGCAGCAGATGACCGCTACATTATGCAAGAGGCAGGAAAGGACCCACGTCAAACAATGGGTGCAATTGCAACTTCAATTAGCAGCATTGCAAGACACGTAATATCACGGTCCTCAGTGTCTAGGCGACTATATGTGTGTGGTCACAGTGCTAGACGACCAGTACATCGTGTTCCGTTGACACCCGCACATCGGCGGCACCATTTTTGATGATGCCAAGAGCATAGATACTGGACGAAGGAGGAGTGGGGTGCGTCATATTTTTGGAAGAGAGCAAATTCAGTCTGAACAGTGATTGTGGACGTATCCTTCTATGGCGAGAGGTGGGAACACGTAATATACCGAGAAACGTTTTCGAATATGATCGTTTTCGTTGTCCGTTTGACATAGTTTTGGGAGGAAAAATATTGCATGGACTTACTGGCCTACAAAACTCTGAACACCGTATACTCAATGGTCACCGTCACTATGACACTGTACTCCTTCCCCATGTACGTCCTTTGAGGAGTACATTCTTCCTGACTTCACTGACAATGCGCGACCGCATAGAACAGCGCAGGTGGGGGACCTTGGGAACGAGAGGATAGTCGGCGAATGGACTGGCCTACCAGTTCCTCAGACTACAATCACATCGAGAAGGTGTAGGATGGGTTGGGGAGACCTACTGCAGCACATCCACAAGCACCAACGACCACCAAGCAGTTGTCAGCCGCACTGGTGGAGGATTGGAACACCTTATTTGCGCAATTCTTATTTTACAGAATTCATTATAGATAACTGCATCACATGCAAAGGTTTGAGGTCAGTATTAATATTGTCTGTTCGGTCATTAACACACTACTTGATCAGAAAGGCTACCAACACACTTCCCTGGGACACACCAGATGTTACTTCTTCATCTGTCGATGACTATCCATCTTCTGTACAGAGAAATCCTCGATTCAGTCTGAAATTATTTGAAGCCCCATATACTGTATAGTCGTCTTTCTTTATTACGCGTTGGTGTGGTACTGACTCACATATGTTTCAGAGGTCAGGAAACTTTGCATTTCTCAGGCTATCTTAACCCTTTCACTACCACGGGGACCTATTTGTCCCACTATAGATTAACAGAGAACCAGTGGAGATCTGCTGCATGTTATTACTATGTATCAGAGTCACACTGGTAAACCAAAACCTGATTATGTTTGGCAGAATTATTATAATTACGACTTGCACCTGTAGTTTGTGTATCTTCAAGTTTCGCTGTTAACCCTCTGCTCCTCTCCCCACCGTATTGTCGCATCGGATTTGACTGCGCCAGCAGATAGTCAACCCAATGAACAGAGTTGCAAAGCGGGCTGCTGTGGCGCCTTCCCGAGAATTACGTATCAATAAACTGCACGCACGTTTGGCGTTTGCCGCTTCAAACATTCCCATGTTGACCACCTGTAATATGAGGTATAAACCTGGAGAGATGCTCTATTCACTCATGTATGTCTGTTTTCTGTATGTCTTTTATTTTTTTCACAGTCGTCGTCCGAAACATTGCAGGTTCTTATGAACATGTCATTACGTCCCACCCCTCCCCGCAATGGAAAACAAAACGGCCCAAAAAGTTTCATTTTTTAAATTTTGAAAGTGGTATTAATTAAAGTAAACGTACGTTAATGTCTTTCACTTCGAAAAAAATTGGTAGTGAAAGGATTAATCCATTTGTAAGGAGTGCTGTGTGATATATTTTTCACTTCCACTACAGATCTGCCATTCTAGAGCGAACTGCAGTACAATATGGATGACCTTATTTTCATTATATATTTTTATGTTATAGCAGAACATGGATTTCTACTTACACATACACCGATGTATCAAAACATTATGACTACCAGTTTAATAGCTTTCTTTCTCTCTTTGGAATGAAATACATCACTGATTCCGCGTATTTGGAATGCTACAGATCGTTTATAGGTTTGTGGAGGTATGTGACATTAAATGTCTACGCACAGTTCGTGCAATTCGCGTAATTTGCGTTCCGGTGATGGCTTCCAATAGCGACCCAGATTGGGTTTCATAGGATTTACATCAGGCGAACTTGGTCGCCGAATATCAACGTGAGTTCACTATAACGCTCCTCAAACCACTGTACCGCGGTTCTGGCTCCAAGACACAGACAGCTTCAATATGACATCAAGCATGAAGGAATGCAGATGGTTCGCATCTGTCGGCATGTCTTCTATTACTACCACAGGTCCCATGCAAGCGCAGGAGAATGTCTTCCATAGCATAATACTGTTCCCACGCCATTGTTCGTTGCGCGCTGCACGTTTCGAGCAGCAGTTCACCTCGATGATGGCGTTTGATGAGATGACCATCGACCTAGCGTAGCAAAAATGTGATTCATCAGAAGAGCTGACACGTTTTCATTAATCGACAGTCAAATCCCGATGATGCCGTGAACACTGCATCGTAATTGACGATGTCGTTGGGTTCAAATGGTTCAAATGGCTCTGAGCACTATGGGACTTAACTTCTAAGGTCATCAGTCCCCTAGAACTTAGAACTACTTAAACCTAACTAACCTAAGGACATCACACACATCCATGCCCGAGGCAGGATGCGAACCTGCGACCGTAGCGGCCACGCGGTTCCAGACTGTAGCGTCTTTAACCGCTTGGCCACAGCGGCCGGCTGTCGTTGAGTCAACACGGGAGTGCGTAGGGGTGATTTACTGAGGAGCTCTATGTTCAACAAAGTACGATGAACAGTGTAATCCGAAACACTTGGGTGTGCACCAGAACTGTGCTCTTCCGACTGAGATGCCACAGATCACCATCTATCCTACTTTAAAGGGCAGACAAGCCTCCGAACCCCAGGTTCTCTGAATAGTCGTGGACGTCCAACCATTTAGCGCCTAGTGGTAGTTTCCCTATTCTCATACCTCTTTCGTAGATGCTCACACCGGTAGCACGTGAACATTTGACCAGCTTCGCTATTTTCGAGATACTCGTTCACAGGTTCTGCGTAATAATAATCTGCCCTTTTTTCATAGTCGCTAATATCAATGAATTTCCCCACTCGAAGCCCATATCTTCGCTAGCGTGATCCCTCGTCCGTGTCTGCTCCGCTTACATACCAGGTGATCAAAAAGTCAGTATAAATTTGAGAACTGAATAAATCACGGAATAATGTAGATAGAGAGATACAAATTGACACACATGCTTGGAATAACATGGGGTTTTATTAGAACCAAAAAAATACAAAAGTTCAAAAAATGTCCGACAGGTGGCGCTTCATCTGATCAGAATAGCAATAATTAGCATAACAAAGTAAGACAAAGCAAAGATGATGTTCTTTACAGGAAATGCTCAATATGTCCATCATCATTCCTCAACAATAGCTGTAGTCGAGGAATAATGTTGTGAACAGCACTGTAAAGCATGTCCGGAGTTATGGTGAGGCATTGGCTTCGGATGTTGTCTTTCAGCATCCCTGGAGCCCGCATCTCGTGGTCGTGCGGTAGCGTTCTCGCTTCCCACTCCCGGGTTCGATTCCCGGCGCGGTCAGGGATTTTCTCTGCCTCGTGTTGGCTGGGTGTTGTGTGATGTCCTTAGGTTAGTTAGGTTTAAGTGGTTCTAGGTTCTAGGGGACTGATGACCATAGATGTTAAGTCCCATAGTGCTCAGAGCCATTTCAACCATTTTGAAACATCCCTGATGATGTCGGTCGATCACGATACACTTGCGACTTCAGGTAACCCCAAATCGCACGGACTGAGGTCTGGGGACCTTGGTGGCCAAGCATGACGAAAGTGGCGGCTGAGCACACGATCATCACCAAACAACGCGCGCAAGAGATCTTTCACGCGTCTAGCAATATGGGGTGGAGCGCCATCGTGAATAAACATCGTACGTTCCAGTAGGTGTTTATCACTCAGGCTGGGGATGATGCGATTCTGTAACACACCGGCGTACCTCTCACCCGTCACGGTAGCAGTTACAAAACCAGAATCACGCATTTCCTCGAAGAAAAAAGGCCCGATAACGGTAGATGTGGTAAATCCAACCCATGCTGTGACTTTCTCGTCTTGCAATGGAGTTTCCACGAAAGTTCTAGGATTTTCGGTAGCCCAAATTCTGCAGTTGTGGGTGTTGACAGACCCTCGGAGAGTGGAATGAGCTTCGTCGGTCCACAACACGTTACTCAACCCATCGTCACCTTCCGCCATCTTTTGAAAAGCCCACACTGCAAATGCCCTCTGCTTCACTAAATCGCCAGGTAACAGTTCATGATGCCGAGGGAGGGTACGCCTCAGTGCCAACCAAACAGTAGTGTGTGGAATGCCGGTGCGACGTGTGACTGCACGATCGCTGACTTCCCCGTGCATAGACGAACCCGCTACATTTCTTCCTGAACTGTCTCAGCAGCAATACGCCTTGTGCTTGGTCGGCCACTACGGGGTCTATCGTCTAAACAACCCGTGGCTTCGAACTTCGAAATCATTCTTGCCACAGCTGCATTTGTCAACGGACCTTTACCTGTTCGAATCCCCTTCCTATGGCGATAGGATCGTAACGTTGCAGTAGCACATTCCCCATTCTGATAAAACAGCTTCACTAAAAGCGCCTTTTGCCGGCCGGAGTGGCCGAGCGATTCTAGGCACTACAGTCTGGAACCGCGCGACCAATACGGTCGCAGGTTCGAATCCTGCCTCGGGCATGGATGTGTGTGATGTCCTTAGGTTAGTTAGGTTTATGTAGTTCTAATTTCTACGGGACTGATGACGTCAGCAGTTAAGTCCCATAGTGCTCAGAGCCATTTGAACCATTTAAAAGCGCCTTTTCAGGTGTCAACATGCTGCGACTGCTGGCGCATCTGATTCTCTCTCTCATTACAGCTCCTTTTATATACGATTGTCATGCGCAGTCACTGACGTTTTGCTGTCCAGCGCCATCTGTCGGACTTTTGTGAACTTCTTTTTTTTTTTTGTTCTAATAAAACCCCATGTCATTCCAAGCATGTGTGTCAATTTTTACCTCTCCATCTACATTATTCCGTGGTTTATTAAGTTTTCAATTTTACACTGACTTTTTGATCACCCCGTACTTTTGTTATTGCGTCATGTGCCCACAACGCCACCAGGCGGCATCCAGAGTCGCGCTGGGCAGTGGTCATAATGTTTTGGCTTGTCAATGTGTATTGTGTAGATGGACTGACATACATTTAACATCGTTGGCAACTGTATTTTGACTGTGGATGTATATTTGCTGCATTAAGGTGGTAATAAATTTGTAATGATAATAACGTGACACTTTTGCAGCTACGGTGTCATATGTTTACAAAATATAAGGGCTTTATGTTCACAGCAATCGCAGATGCCATTAATGTACAGCTGTTTTTTGGACAGACGTTTCTCATTTGACGTGAATGCTTTCGTTAACTTCCAATTTCGATAAGTTTTCGTAAATTATGACATTCTCGTAGGTGTTGTAATGACGTTCTGACATATGTTTCCAGACTATGTATATGAGCAACGATGTTAAGGTTTTATTTTGGTATGCGTCATCTTTGGCTGTGCTCTACGCTTTGAATTTATCCGATTACTTTTTGAGTATATCAATATTTTTTTAAAAACAGTATTGATGTTTAAACTTTGTCTGTCTTGTGGTTGGTTTCTTATAAGTATAAGAATTTCAAGTTCCTCGAGAATGTTGATGATAGGAACTTTCGGATTTTTTTGAAGTACCTGCAATGCTTTTTCAATAGTATATACCGTGTGTTGAACGGTATTTTAAGCGGAGAAAAACTTATTTGATGGTTATCGCTACTTCGAATGTGTTCTTTAAACCTTGACAGAAAGTTTCTTCCTGTCCGCCCTATGTAGAAATAATTACAGCTGTTGCATGTGATTCTGTATAAACCAGGGCTAGCTTAGATCACTTGTTTTGTATTACCTGATCATAATTGCAGTTCTAGGTTGTTAGTGGTCTGAATAATGCGATAATTTTGTCCAAGACTGGACCTTTATAAGCACTTGGAACGTATTTTGTTTTCTTTCTAGATATTGTTTCTTTGATTGGTAGTATTTCGCTGTGCACTCTGTAGAAATTCGGTGTCATGTATTTATTGTACAATTTAGTGACGATATTAGGGACAAATTGTTTTTGTGCTCTGTGTTGGACTGTGTACATCTCTTTCTGAATTTTCGGTGATTCTAGTGGTAGATTTGGCAGTCTGTTAAGATGCGGCAAAAATATGCGAGTATTTGTGACATTGGGTGACAGGAGTTAGCATTTATTATGCAGTCCGTGGAGGTATGCTTTTAAAATGGTCGAATTTGTGTTAGCCATCCTTTTTGCTGATGTCATATGAGCTCGACCAATGGCGGAAAACAAATGATATCAGTATGTTTAGAGAAAAGCTTGAAAATTCTTTCTGGAAACGAGACGAGTCTAGCGGGTGGTGCGCAGGTACCTCGGCGTGGTGGGCGTGACGCCGACGCCGGGCCCGGCGCAGCCGTCTGCGGGGGAGGTGCAGGCGGACAGCCCGCTGACGGAGGCGCGCGCGCTCTGCTCGTCGCTGCCCGGGCTGGTGCAGCAGCAGGTGGCCGAGTGCGTGGACAAGCCGGGCGCCATACACTCCGTGTCCGACGGCGCGCGCCGCGGTATCCAGGAGTGCCAGTACCAGTTCCGCAACGAGCGCTGGAACTGCACCACCAAGAACGACGAGCAGAGCGTCTTCGGCAACATCCTCAAGAGAGGTACGACTCTCCTTCTTACTGCACAAGTATCTCCTGCACTTTTGTATGCTTTGACATCACAATAACGATTTTCAGAGCGATGTCCGAAGATTTTGTTGTGCATGGTGTATTCAAATAATTAGTCTTTATTATTAAAACTGAATAGTGCCAATGATAGGTGTTAGATGGATCATGCTCAATGTACATTCTCAGATCAAAAGTATCTGGATACCTATCAGTAGACACTAATGTGGGGCGTGTTCACACTTGACGTATATGACGACGTGAACTCTACAAGGTGACACTTTCAGTGAGGTGTCCGAATGTTTGTGGAGGAATAGCAGCCCACTATTCCTCAAGAGCCAAGACTACAGGAGGTAGAGATACTGGACGCTGGTGTCTGCAGGGAAGTCGACTTTCTGACTCATCCCATTGGGCTCAGGTCGGAACTCTGTACAAGCCAGTCCATTTAAGGAATGTACTTTATGATGGGGTGTATTGTTATGCTGACACAATCATCGTCTCCGAACTGCAACGCTACTGTACACAGTACACAATGCTGTAAAATGTGTTCAATTTCTCCGCATTTAGTGTTTTCTTAAGAACAATAAATGGACCACATCCTAAACACGGAAACACACCCATGCTGTAACACCACCTCCTCCGTACTTCACTATTACAACTACGCATGATAGCAGACAACGTTCTCTAAGCCTTCGCCAAATACAGACCCATCCGTCAGACTGCCATAGGGTGTACAGTGATTCACCCCTCCAAATCAGTCGTTTCCAGCCATCCATTGTCCAGTGGTGACGCTCCTTTTACACCACCTCAAGCGTCGCTTCGCATTGACTAAAGAAATGTGTGGCATATGGCGAGCTGTTCGACCATTGTTACCCGACCTATTTAACTCCTACGCACGTTCGTTGTGCTAGCTGTTAGCACTCTGGAACACACGAGTAACGCCTTCCCTTGATTTCGGGCGATTTTTTACAACCACACTCCGCAACTCTCGATGAACCCTGTCCGTCAGTAGATGAGGTACGAATTGTCGTTTTTATCTGTGGTTGTTCCTTCGCATTTCCACTTCACAATAACTACAGAAAACAGTCGATCTGTGCACTTTTAGAAGTGTTGAAACGTACCTGGTGGATTTTTTCCTCAGCTGCCATCCAATGACTTGTCCAATTTCAAAAACATTGAGATCTCCTGACCGACACGTTCTGCTGTTACTCCTCCACTGATCCCACAGTACTCCATGCATCCTTTTATACGGGTGGGTCCGGCTCTCGTGACATATACTGCTTCATTCCGAGTCACATACGGGAATCCACATACTTTTTATCAGGCAGTGTATCATTTCTCTCATCATCGGTGGACTGTAGTTTTCTCCAGCCTCAAGATGATGGGTCAGACTTTCCTTAATCCTAGTAATTTGGTTGCGGTTGTGGCCTTCTAGGTTTGTGTGACTTTCGCATGACATCAACTGTGTCCCAGCAGCTCTGAAAATAAACTGTTATAAAGTGTCAGGAATCACCTACTAAGAGAGGTAGGTGTTCTACTAGTATAGAACAACATCGACTGAGGTGCTGTTGCTAATATTAGGCTTACTAGCTCTAGACCTATCCATAAGAAAGAGAAGTGAACAATATTGGCACAAAAGCCGTATCGAATAAGGAAATTAGGGCATGCGTTGATAGGGAATGGAAAGATATCTGGGACATGACATAAACAAGGAGGAGAACCTATCAGATACTTTCTAACATAAAAGAAAGAACAAGAATTACGTACTTGTTTTCGACGAAGTGAGCTATACGCTACCTGTAGAGACACGGTCTGTATCCCAACTACTTACTGAAAATGCAACAGTGCACCACAGGCACTTATGAATGTGGAACAATCGACACCGCGGATCACAATGTTGGAATGTACCATTTGAAAAAAACGTTACAGACGAAAAATGGAACGTCTCTGGCAATACAACGGTCAATATCATAATAAGGAGTGAGGAACCGTGGCATAACTGAATTCGTTGACAGCTAAAATATCAGCTTATGAACTGCAAACCTACATGGTTGAGAGACAACCAAGAGGAGGCCATAAATCATGATAACGAGACGCGCTACGGCACAATATCCACCTAAAAAACCTTCTGGAAGAAGTGAGGAGATGAGCCTCGGGGAAGACCAGGAAGAAGTTCCTGAGACCCTGACAGCCATCCCCCAATCTCTACACCTTGAATAGCATAGAATAGCAGCGCAGCCCTTGTTGATCCTGAGTTGCACCTCAGTGTGCCGGGAGCTAACCATCCAGACAAAGGAGAGACCCAACTTGGTTCTGATACCAAGTACAGTAGTGTAGTGTAGTGTAGTGTAGTGTGCTGTAGTGCTGTAAAGTAAGGTGTTGTACAATAGAGTAGCCCAGCATTATAAATTACAAACTTTGTAATCTATAGACGAGTAGTGTGTGCCTTCTGGAATCCAAATGAACAGACATCTATGTGCCAGATGGCCAAGTGGTAGTATGGACTTTTTTATGTGTGTTCTATGTAGATTACCCCCGCCCCCCAGTTAACCCCAGTTAAACAACATAATGCTTAGTTATTACCAGCACATTTTAAACTATGTTATAAATATTATGTGCTATGTTCAGGGCAATTTATGTGGAACATTCAGTGGTCTGTTCTTTTATATACATAACAGACTAAAAGAAAATATCAAATAAATAAATAAATCTTCTACGAGCAGGAGCATGAATTGACTAATGGGTGAGCCCAAATTCTCCTCCTGGGGCTGTACATCTGTAAGGTCTCAATGTTGGAACAATTTCGTAGAGCAGTTGGGTGTGCCTGGAGCTCGCGGTATAGAGATGAGTCGGTCGGCTGCCCTTGCGCGGTGTCTGAGTCGAATTTTGAGCACTATGTGGCGGAATTCGTGTTTTGAAGTGTTTAACTTCATGAAGTTGGGAGTTTGTTATCATTGGCGATAAACACAGTTACTTTCTAAATACGAACTACTAAATACGAACCTGTGCGCGACCGTAGAATTATTTTTAGTTCTTCTGCGATTTTCTAGGAGAGCGTTATGATTTGGGAAGCGTGGCTCAAATGGTTCAAATGGCTCTGAGCACTATGGGACTCAACTGCTGAGGTCATTAGTCCCCTAGAACTTAGAACTAGTTAAACCTAACTAACCTAAGGACATCACAAACATCCATGCCCGAGGCAGGATTCGAACCTGCGACCGTAGCGGTCTTGCGGTTCCAGACTGCAGCGCCTTTAACCGCACGGCCACTTCGGCCGGCTGGGAAGCGTGAAAATGCTCATTAGAAAGAGAGACCTTATGAGAGAGTGAAGCAATTGCCTAGCTAGATTTGGTGTTTAATGAAAAGAGCAGACTAGGCGAAGTCAATAGAAGGCAAAGAATTATATTTACTTTCGATGAAACTTGAAGACTGATGTTTGGAAATTGTAAATTTGTGGTAAGATCTTATGAGACCAAACTGCTGGGGTCATCGGTCCCTAAGCTTACACACTACTTAATCTAACTTAAACTAACTTACACTAAGGACAACACACACACCCACGCCGGAGGGAGGACTCGAACCTCCGACGGGGAGAGCGGCGCGAACCGTGACAAGGCGCCAAAGACCGCACGGATATCACGCGCGGCGAAGTGTGATGTTTTTCATGCGCTTTTCGACCAGCTGACTGAGTTTTATTCCTGTTTCGTCACTATGCAGACTGTCGGTGCAAGTTGCTGGGAACCACTTGAAAGCGGTCTACCGGCTATTAGCGATGTACCTTACACAATACAACGGGCGGATCGCAGAGTCTCTCTGAAAGTAGTTGGTTTGCTAAAGGGAATATGTTAGTGTTATTGGAGTAGTCCTCATTTTAACTGTGTCTCGCGGGTCAAAGTGAAGCCCCCGCCTCTTACTTAACACGCTCACGCCGGCGTGCACCACCGGTGGCTTACGCTACTCCCAACCATCGGACTGGGTGTACCACCAGCGGTTGACGCAGGACTCTACGAATTATGCTACCAGAAATATAATAACGTGTGCTGTATTACCGATCAGCCAGGCGCAACAAACAGCTCAGGCGTTAGGATACAACCTCCGTCCCGCAGCGCGAAACAGGAAAAGCAGCGCCGTCGGACGGAGGAAAGTATGAATATGCGCGCCACCCCACAGTGAGAAACGCAGTTCCTGAGCGCCAACGTCAAAGTATTAGACTGATTTTAATAGCGTATTAATGCTTAGAATTTACCTGCTGAGAATTTATCCGCCAATAAACTTTCCCGAGTATATCTATGAAGCGGTACGTCGTCTAAATTGTCTCGAGTGTTGTACATAGAATGAATGCAGACCGCGGCCAGGGGTAGTACTTCGCTCGAAGACCCTGAAGTTCCGGGGTCGAGACTCAATGAACATTATATTCTCTTCTTAAACTCCATAAGGATGGGTGACAAAAATTTACCAAACGAACCCAGAAGGTCTTCCCATTCGTTTGACTACGCCACATATTCGCCGTGATGAACCTCCAAAAGAATTAGTTCATGATTTACAGCGAATGCATTAACCTTAAATAGTTTAATTCCGCGTCATTATACCTCATTAGGCTGTATTTACCTGTATGTGCTACGACTGCTAACCATTCCTCTAACAAGAGTTTTGAATAATTCACCTCTGAAGTAAAGATCAAGCATCCCGTGATTTTTAAATTAATGAATACTATTTTCCCAGAGTTCTAATCTAGTTGAAGCTTGAAGCTTAGTCACTGTTCTGAGGATTCGGCAGCGTTATGCAAGTCTATAGTCGTCATTATAAACCAAATAGCGTAGTACTTACGTATCAAGTTTTCACAAGTGGTTCATAGTGGAACGGATTTCAATGTTTCTTATGTCTGTCTAAAATGTCATTGTGATCAGTGGCATTTTGCTCTTGCAGGATACCGCTTGGTGGATTGTGTGGAATGGATTGTATGACTGACCTGAATAATGTTACAGTCACCACATATAATCACTTGGAAAGATTGAGACATCGCTCCCGTACGTACGTAATTCTATTTCAGAGTGGCTCCATGTGTGATATTAAAACTTCATTTTTGACTATTCAGCACTTCCATGCCTGGTAACTCATGCTGCATGGCATTACCGTTAACATGTCGAGAACCATTCAATTTCATTCCGAATCTCAGTATTCAGTAGTGGAACTGATAGAATTGAAGTGAAACTGCTTGTAGGGCGAAAGCGGCTACCTAAGTGGTATAATGCAACATTATTAAACATACGATTAATGAACAACTACAGATAGTTTCAATACTCCAGTAGCTGTTCTATGAACACAGGTTTCATTCATGCCATAGTTCTGTTGGCGAACTTCAGGCAGCGGAACATCAGGAATTGTCATATTTAGGGAACATAGAGCGCTCTCATAACGTCCTGTTTTAAGATCTACCTCGAAATAAGCTGTTCTCAAAGTACTCTTTAATTAGCATAGTTTACCAAGTAAAAATTGTCAGATTTCCCAAAAAGACTGGGATTGCGCCAACTACGTTAATATTCATACCTGAACTGGTCACTCGCACCGTCACGCATGTCCTGAAGATTCTTTTGTATAGAATCCTTGTATCTTTACAAAGAAGTACTTAGCTTCAGTCCTATGCAGGATATTTAAGGAAAATCTGTAATATCCGTATTACAAAACGGAGCATATATCGCTCAGTGAGAGAAAAATTTTTTTTGTGGTAAAGTCTTATGGGACCAACCTGCTGAGGTCATCGGTCCCTAAGCTTACGCACTACTTAATCTAGCTTAAACTAACTTAAGCTAAGGACAACAGCACACCCATACCCAAGGGAAGACTCGAGCCTCCGACGGGGAGAGCCGCACGGACCGTGATAAGGCGCCGCAAACCGCACGGCTACCCCTCGCGACAATGAGAGAACCGTCATCACAGTAGTTCGACGATATTTTAAAATTCTCAAGAGTGGAACACGTTTTAAGCTTAAAATTTTGGTTCGCCTGCAATAATGCGTTGTAATTCTCACAACATTTTAAAGGAATTTAATTTCTGATGTTAAGTCCAATAGTACTCGGAGCCATTTGAACCATTTTTGAACAAAATCGTGGAAAGCTGAATGTAAGAGATATGCATTATCTGGCCGCTGGGAAATCGCTCTGGCCGCGGCAGGCTGGACATCTGAGATAACATAGCGTGAAAGATGTATGTGCCGCCAGCGCGATGGGTGCCTAGCGAACTACTTACTTGTGGCAAGGAAACCGCTCACTCAGGTCTTTCCTGGTCGCCGCATAGGACGTTATATCGTTATCAAATGGCGTGCACTTACGCTTCATTTGACTCCACTGGTCTTTTTCTAGGGTAAACTCTGAGAGAAAGTCTATACACAGGTTTGACGACCCAACAGAATTTGAAATATCGCATTGTTACAGAAGTGCTATGACATCTTAGAAATCTCTTCAGTCTGTACAGAAGTCTTTGCACTAGCGACTGCAGACGTGTAGTTTACTAGAGGGTGAACATTTCGAATTCTTGATGACATTAATGGAACCCATGAAAAAAGTGTTTATATTCACATTCTGTTGCAATTTCCTTTTGGTTATAGCTTCTGATGTAATTTTGCAACGTGCGTGAGGTGTTCAATAAGTAACGCAAAACACTCTATTCATAACCAGTATCAGTCGAAATAATGCAGAATTTACTGTGAGACATCGTGGAATATTTTTGCTTCGGTCCCTATAGTTTCATGAAGTTCCGACTGGTAGGGGCGCTTTACGCAGCCTTCAAAAGTGCCGTCTGTAACGTAGGTACATCCCAAGGAGCAGTTGTCACTGAGTTTGTTTTTGAGGAAAACCAGAGCTTCGTAGATATTCATAGGGGCTTGCAGATTGTCTACTGAGATCTGGCAGTGAACAAAAGCACGGTGAGTCGTTGTGCGTAGCGTCTGTCACTATCACAATAAGGTCGCGCAAACTTGTCCGTTCTCCCACGTGGCGGCCCGCCGCAAACACCTGTGCCTCTCCTGCAGTGCTGGAACTAGCGGGCACTCTTATTCGAGATGATCGACGGATCACAAATAAACACTTCGCTGTACAGCTGGTCGTCTCTTTTGATAGTGCCACCAGTTGGGTTACTGAAAGATGTGTGCCCGCAGAGTTCCTCAGCACCTAACAGGAGACTATAAAGAGCAACGAAGGACTATCTGTGCGGAACTGCATGCACTTTACGAGGCTTATCGCCACAATTTTTTGTCGTACACCGTTACAGGCTATGAAAATTTACTTCGATAGGGTAACAAAACGGCAATCTATGGAGTGGCGTGACACTAACTCTCCTCGGAAGAAAAAGTTCAAATCTGCACCCTTAGCCGGTAAAGCCACGGGCTATTCTGTTTGATGCTGTACCTGATAGTGCAACGATCAACTCTCTTTTGTGCTACCATCAGGAAATTAAAGAAAGGAGTATAGCGTGTTCGTCGTCACAAAAATATCAACGAACTTCTGCTTCTCCGTGACAATGCGAGGCCTCACACAAATCTGCGCACCCGAGTGCAGCTTACAACTCTTCATTGGACTGTTCTCCCTCATCCACCCTGCGGCCCAGATCTCGCAGCTTCCGACTTCGACTGTTTGGCCCAGTGAAGGATACACTCCGCGGAAGTTAGTCCATGGATGATGTGGAAGTTATTGATACAGGAAGACATTTTGGATCCCACGACGACCAGTAAAGTGGTTCCATTCGGGCATACAGGGGCTCACAGTAGGGCGACATAAGGCCATAGCATTGAACGGAGATTATGTTAAAAATAGGGTTTTTTGGCAAAAGAGTCGGAAATACGAGTAATATGGAGTATTGTAATCATGATTTCAGAGAAAAATTGAATTGCTTATTAACATCTCTGGTAGCTATGCATTGCGACATTAAAGTCATGACAAGAAGTTATTATTTAAATATATTTATACAAAATACGCAATTTTGTAAATGTATTCAAATTTGGACGTACACCTTTCTTCAAAGATTCTAGCAGGTACAAGGTCTGAACTACTACAGTAGTTAACTGCTGAATCATTCTTTAATACCATGTCCTTTTCCTTATGGTTGGTGTCAGTCCAACCACAGGTACCCATGTGTGATTAGCATCAGTTTTACATTCAACTTTTCTCCACTATTCTAATATTGCGAATATACTTTCTCACTAAAGGGATGGTCAGATATGTCATGTCGAAACCCGCCCTGATTCTTTTGCCACTCGTAGTTAACTCCAGTTAAAATCCAAATGCTAAATTTCAATGGCCGACATGAATTTTAAATTACTAAAAACAGTTATGAAATGTGATATTTTTCTCATGGTTTCCGTGCCTGCAACTGCGAGGTGTACAGTCCTAAATTCTGTCTTTCTTCTATGTGGCGTCATCTTCTCAGTGCTTCAATTGGCTTGCGAGGCGAGTGCTGAATCGCCGATTGAAATGGTTCAAATGGCTCTGAGCACTATGGGACTCAACTTCTGAGGTCATTAGTCCCCTAGAACTTAGAACTAGTTAAAGCTAACTAACCTAAGGACACCACACACATCCATGCCCGAGGCAGGATTCGAACCTGCGACCGTAGTGGTCTCGCGGTTCCAGACTGCAGCGCCTAGAACCGCACGGCCACTTCGGCCGGCGCTGATTGAAACCTTTGGTGATATAATGAAACACTCGGAGAAAAATAAAAGTGATTTTTAGGACTGAAAACTGCAATTAGGAGTCCATAATAATTTTCTCTGTTAATTTTCGTTAAAATATCTTTGAATGACGGAAAAGATATATGTCTTAGGACCAGTACATTCGTCGCACAGGGTGGATTCCGAAGTATCTATACTTCTCTATCAGGGTGAGCATGAAATGTGGAAATAAATGATTCTCAAATCATCTGGCGAAGAATCTAAATGGGGAAAGGATTTGTTCCCAGAAGACGAAAGAAGATCCTGACGCATGGAAAGTATGTTTTCATTCCCGATTTTTCCAGACTTCGTTGAGCCTACTACAGGAGTTTGTATGAATAGCATTCATGTTTTCATACGTTGTCCAAATTTCCATTCGATTCTCTAAAATAAACGTATTGCACAGCTAAAAATGATCCGTCCAGACTGCTTACAGGCATTGCTTCGTTTCCCACTTTTAGTGAAAGGGTCCGCTTAGCTCGCATTGCTTTTTCACATTGGATTAATTAGTCCAGTCAAGTAGTAGATACACCTTGCAAAAGGTGGGATATAAGATTTTATCAATTTTTTACTTCTTCATATGGTTGGAAAAACTGGAAAACCAAGTTTTTCCAGCAAAACTCTTAGCAGTGAAAAATTTCGGACTTTTTCCATTTTTTAAAATATCTCACTTCCTCGTGCTATACCACTTTGATGTCTATTTCCTTTTTAAAAGAGCACAAAATTCTTCACATATCTGATTACTACCATTTTTTTCTGCACCGAATACCAAGGACGCTAAACTTCGTCAAAAAACACCGGTTTTCCAAATTTTGTGGAAAACTGCAAAATATCTAGTTTTTGAGCACATTTATTTCAGTTGCTGTGTATGTTCTAGACATATATTATATTTTACCTTATATACTGGAATTGAAACATAACAGTTTGCGGTATTCAGTTACTTCGTGTGCAATCTAGCGATTTCTGACATCCTTTTATTGTGATCCGTACATAACTAGTCGAAATTAAGCACTAGGGCATTTCAGCCCTGACTCACACATTTTTAAAACTACATCCTGTACTCATCACGTTATATGCGGGGTGTTTGGAGAGTTTGTAAGGGCGTTGCGAGGAAGATTTTGCTGAGGAGTAATTGTTAATAAAGAAATTCAGTACACTGCGCCGTCTCCGAGTTATTTAGCATTTAAGTTGGTCAATCAAATCGTCGGGCGCGCAAATTCAAGCAGCCTGCCAGAGGCGGTATCACCGAACGTGTTCTTTGTTTGATTTGCTCAAACCGAACAAACGTAGGTTTCGCTCACCTAGCTAAAATTCATCACTTCCGAAAAAGGCACATTTTAACTGGTAATCTGAATTTCAAAATGTCCCACAGATGTCTGCCCGTTACCGAATTTGCGCGTGTGCACGTGCTTCAATTTTCGCTCGCAACGAACCGGTTGGCTAACTGCGGTGCTATGTCAGTTGGAAACGACGTAACGTGTCGTATTTCTTCCTTCACAGTTATTTCTCAGCATTACCTGCCCTGCAAAGCTCTTACAAGTTTTTCAGGCTATTTCTGACCACCCTGAATATTAAATAACCAGCGACTGAAAATTGCTGAAAGAGGAAAATCCAAATAGTAGCTAGTTATACTTGTATAAAGAAACGATGCAATACAACTGAAACATAGATAGCGTTATGATAATTATTATATTTAAACAGCCATTAACATGTACTAACATTTACTGTTATCACTTCTGAATGCATAATATTGTTTTAAAGAGCTCTTTTATAGATTGTGGTATAACAGAGCCCATATCACATAAAAGTTAACAGCGGAGGGTACTGTTTTACATCGTATCCTACTGTTCTTACATCGTCTAATATGGTATTTGCAGATGCTTTGTCGATTCGGAGTCTTTCCTACTGAGATTCTGTGGTTTATTTTAGAGAGTACCAGTTTTCGCTGAGTACTTGGTGCCCAATGTTTTTGAAACAAACGGTTGCTACCTTTGAAGTTGTTTCAGCTACCATCACATCGCCACCATATTTCTGGAAAAGGCGAGCGTTGACAGTTCGAACATGAGGACGATGTGATGTTGATATTTGTGCTAAGAGATCAGCCGTTAGAAGCTGACATTTTTCCGTATTGGGCTGTAGGTAGACAAATATAGCCTCCATCCTTTATCTATTTTTATCGCACGTCGGTACCCTCGTTTTTCTCCGGTAGCTGAAACACGTTGAAACAGTTTTCTGCAGCATACTCTGTGGTACCACCCATTTGCAGTTACCAGGTCTTTTACGTTTTGAATCCGCTCCACCACTTGTTGGCCAAATTTATCGCCATCTCGTCTAGCTTGTTCTGATACTGTCGATCGCACTTGTAATATCATTACTTTTTAAACAAAATGTCGTATGGCATAGGAAAATTTTATTACTTGATTCGAAAGTCATGAGAATTTGCTTCTTCAGGTAATAAGCCTCTTTGCAAAGGAACTGACCCCTTTCCTCCGACCGACGTGTCACCCCTGTTGGTTCCTTAGGATGACGAATACTAACTTCTTCATACTTCATGTAGCATATTTCATGCACTATCTCTTCACTGAGCCTTTTCAAAACAACGTCTGTGAGCATACTCCCTACATTTAATACTACAATGGATTAGTGTGCTCACGCCTTTATTCTTCACAACACGTTCATCACTCTTCACATTTTTTCCCAGATGTAAGACAAATGTACGTTAGAAGCATTCATTTTCAGAATCACAATATGACCAAAATATCCTGAATGCAGCCATCCTTGGTAATGGGTGCTGAAAAAAGTTGTTGTATCAGATTTGCATAGAATTTTGTGCTCTTTAAAAAAGGAAATAGACATCAAACCGTAGGAGCACAACAATCTGACATTTATGAAAAAACTGAAAGTGTCCGAATTTTCGAAGTTTCTTGACTGTTGAATTTTTAGCCAGCACAAATTTTGTACGAAAAACTTTGTTTCTCATTCTTTCCAACCATATGAACGTCTTAAAAAGTAGAATCTTCTACCCCATATTTGCAAGGCATAGGCTTCTTTTTACCGAAAATTTGATTGAACTAAATGTGCATTCTCTAAAACATTTTTTTCGTCGATCTCACCTGTTTGAATTATTCCAATTACCAACCTATTTCTCAATACTAATTTTGTTATCTTTCTTGGTGCTACTTCATGTGATTTATTTACACAAAAAATCCAGCTATGATGAGCTGAAAATTCTTTTGCGCCTGTATCGTTAGGAATACCTAATGGCCAGTCCCGCAAGACGGTATCACTGAAACTAAATGACTTTTGTATGGCTTCAGAAAAAGTTATTTAGGAATACGCTCATTTAACGCAGTAATTATATCTCAGGGATTCTTACGTCGGTCGAAACAATTCGTGTTCAGAATGACCAAATCGGAATTTCTTTTGAACAGCATTCACTCCTACGTGATTCTTACTGCTTTCTTTCGCGCAATACACTTCAGAAATTCTTCAAGATTATTACGTACGTAATTTTTTACGTCGTTGTTGGATTCACAATCTGATATGCAGTTTTTTAGTCGTTTACAGCGACGTGTCTGTGCTATTAAAATGTTCGATCAAAGGTTTAAAAACCGTTTCACACATCATAAAATCTTCACGTGTGTTTTTTGTTGATGACTTCAATTGGTAAAACATTCACAAGTTTCCCCATCACTTTTGGGCAAAGACTGAAAAACTCGAAGTAGGGTGAAAAATGTGTGTTTCTAAATACTTACCCTAAATTAAAAGACAGAGCCTCACCGCCCCCCCCCCCTTCCCCAAAAAATGTATATTAGCTTTCTTTTTAACGAAACTTTGAAGCGTCATTCGTCTTCGACGAACGCTGCGGCGTTAACAAGTGGCTGCACTTTTCCTATTACGCGCATAACGCTCACCGTAATGCTGGCGCAATCTAGGACTATTCATTCCTTAGCTGCAAGCGCCAAGAAAGGAAATAACTATTTACGTGATTCCTTTTTTTAGGTAACTTCCAGTTCATATCAGCAGTCGACGTTTAGCAAGAGATTTTAACTGACGTTACCTACGAGTGGCAAAAAAGCTCAAGGCAGGTTTCGAACGTGACAAGTCTGACAATTCCCTTGTCAGCTCCTTCAAGCTGGAACGCCCCATCAGCCTGATGTCACAGTTCTGTATAACAACACGAACTTCAGCATGAGGCAGCTATCGGGTTCGTGTTAAAACGATACATTCTAAATAGTAAATACTTCAATTTTGTACGAAACCAGTAACGGGATTTTGAAAAATGAGACTTAATGAATTTGTCGCTTTTTTAACAATGGTACTAGTAGCAGAAGTTGCTATAGTTCCATTTGAAAAGAAACGAAATTGATACCGATATCAATGTGATTAATCAGAAATTGCTATAGCTCCATTTGAAAAACAAAAAAAAAAAAAAAAAAAAACGAAGATGATACCGACATCCATGTAATTAATATAGCTTTTAAGAGAGTCTATACATCATTTAGTGGAGATTTCTTCGCGATTTATTTGTGTGAAGACACCTGTCTGTATATGGATGCTTCAGCTAAGCAGTTCACCTCAGATATATCCAGAAGCGTTCAAGGTATTTTAATTCTCTATTCACAGAAATGAATCGCGAAGAAATCTCCACTAAATGAGGTATAGACTCTTTTCAAAGCTATATTAATTACATGGATGTCGGTATCATCTTCGTTTTTTTCAAACAGCCTGAAAGCATGAAGGGCTGTTGCAAGGTATATTGTGCTGAGAAATAATTGTTAAGAAACTGTTTGATACTTTGCGCGTTTCCGAGTTGACTAGCACTGAAGTTAACCAATCACGCCATTGTGCGAGCAAGCTCAAGCATCATTCCAGAGACGGTGTCGCGAAACTTATTCTTTATTTGGTGTCTTAAATCCGAACAAGAGATCGACGCAGAAATTGGACATGGGATGGCAGTAGCGATCGAACCCAAGCCAAAGTTTGAGCAGGGTCGTGCACTATCATCTACACCATAGGAACAACTGACAATAGTTGTCTGTGGCGGGCTGCTTGAACTGGCTCTCGCAACGGCCTGATTGGCTAACTTCGCTAATTAAATCGGAAACGGCGCAGCACCCTCACAAGTTTTTCAGACTGTTTCTGACCAGCCTATATAGAGCTTTCTTTTTCTTTTTTTTAAGTATTCCTTTTCTTGAGAGATGGTAGTATGGACCAAAACAAGACAAAATTGTCCAGTAAATATGGGCTCTAAAATGCATACCATAAGAGTTATGAACACGTGTTCATCTTGGCTACTGTGAAACACATCTCTTCTACTGGAAGCTCTTTGCTGTTACGAACGAACTACAAAATGCAGCAAACAAATGAGGACACAAAAAAAGGTTGAAATGGCTTTGAGCACTATGGGACTTAACTTATGAGGACATCAGTCCCCTAGAACTTAGAACTACTTAAACCTAACTAACCTAAGGACATCACACACATCCATGCCCGAGGTAGGATTCGGACCTGCAACCGTAGCGGTCGCGCGGTTCCAGACTGAAGCCCCTAGAACCGCTCGGCCACAAATGGGGACACATTCCTCTGTTATTTTCGACGGCTACAGCATCCATGCAAGTGTTAGTGTGGTACTGTAAACCGCATTTACAGTTTTGGATAAGTGCGGCGCGTACATCAATTCTAATGGAACCAGTTTGTATTCCAGACGAGGCTGGTTTCACGCGAGATGGGACTGACAGTTTTCGTGACCAATATGTGTATGGATTGATGCAAACGCACATGCAGTTGAAGAAGCAAGGTATCAGCGCAGATTTACAATTAATGTATCTGCACGAATTATTGGGATACACTAAAAGGAAATTACTTGTTACCAAACAGGCTGACTGGTGCAAGGTACGGTCAGTTTCTATCAAATGATTTGGCTATCCTGCTGGGGTGGTACCGTTCAAATATCGACTGGATATGTGACTCATGCGTTATGGACCACCAGCCCATTTTCTCTGAAATGTCCGAGAACATCTCAGAAAGACATATACATTGGTCTGGGGGTCCAGTAAATTGACCAGCTCGCTCCCTAATTTTAATCTATTGGGATTTTGTTGTACGGCACTTGAAATCTTTAGTGTATGCAAGCCCCATTATTGATGTACACACTCTACAGGAACGAGTCATCACATTCTGCCACTGCATCTTGTACAGCGTTGAACATGCCTTACTACGTACGAACACCATATGGACCATCTCCTTTAGCGATAGCTCACAGGTGCTGGTCATATCTAATACCAAGCAGATTACATTAAAAGCTCTGCTGTTTCGCAGTAGCAGAATAGTGTGTTCTCATTTGTTTACTACAGTCTGTATGCCGTTCGCAGTAGCAAAGAGCGTGCAGTAGAAGAGATTTGTTTCACAGCAGCGAAAATGAACAGCTGCTCATAGACCTGAAGGTATATATTTTATAATCCATGTTTACTGGACCCTTTTTGTCGTTTTGGTCCATACTACCACCTCCCAAAATATAAAACACTTTTTTAAACACCCTGTATAGCCCCAAGCCGACTTCCCTTGAAACTGCGTTTAGCCGTTGTCGTGACTGAATACACTGTTGCCGGAAAACTCCTGCAAGTCCATAATCATATATTAACCACCATAATCTTAATGTAAGTTATTTTATCTAACCTTTTTAATTAAGAATAGAAGACATAAAATTGTGACAGGTTAAGACTTGAGTATGGACCAGGACTCAAAACTGGACTAATGTGTTTCCCACGCTGCAGTCGTATGAATTGAGGTATCCAGGCACGAGTAATGGCGCGCCTTACAGCTTTCATCTCCCAGCTCCACTCTCCCGCTTTCCAGACACTTGAGAAGCTCTCACCGAATGACGTGGCGCTGTAGTTGAAGCACGGGACAAGCATTCTGAGAGGAGTGAGGTTCAAATCGTCGTCCAGCCATCTGTATATTGGTTTCGTGTTTTCCATAAATCAAATAATGAAATGCCAAGATAGTTCCTTCGAAAAGGCTTCAGCCTATTAATTTCCCTATTTTCCACTTCCCAACACCTGTGAACCGTCTTAAACGAAATAACGGTCATGACAAGGGCAGTGTGCTAATTTATAGTCTGCAAAACCTTTGTGTACAACTTGACGAGAATTTTTCTCAGGGTCAGTGATCTCCTTTTCCGGGTGATGAGAAGCGCAAACTTGTCGTACAAAGTCACAACAATGTCACCTAAAGTAGCCAGTCATGCTATACTGATAAGGTGAGATTTCATTCAAGCCAAATGGATTGGCAGACGTACGCGTTTAGAACGAGTGCTGGGGGACAAAGGTAATTTTTATTTTGCACTAAACTTATTTTATGGAAATGGCATTGAACGATTGATTAGACAGCTCACGCTCATAGATATTATATTAATTCTGCCCATATTGTTCGATTAAGTGATTGTGGAGAAAGGAAGGAAGGATAAGTGGAAGAAAAGGACTTAACGACTAGTCGACGACGTGATCGTTAGAGATGCGAAAGGAGGTTTTCAAAGAAACCGTTCCGGCACTTAGGGAACCCAAGTCGTAGAGACATGAGTGAGCGAAAACAAGGTTGTCATACCATAATTAATCATAGTGTGTAAAGTTAGGAAGATAATATGTGATTACCAATATCTACTAAAGAAACTGCCTGCACTACACTATTGCGTCCTCATTTGGAGTACTGCTGGGCGGTATTAGATCCTTACCAGATATATTAACGGAGTACATCGAGAAAGTTCAAAGAAGAGCAGCACGTTCGGTATTATCGAGAAATAGGGGAGAGAGTATCATTAACATGATACAGGAATTTGGGATGGACATCATTAAAACAAAGGCGTTTTTCGCTGCGGTGGAATCTTTCGCGAAACTTCGATCACCAACTTTCTTCTGCGAATGCGAAAACAATTGGTTGACGCCGACCTACGTAGGAAGAAACGATCGTCATAATAAAATAAGGGAAATCACAGCTCGCACGTAAAGATATAGGAATTCGTTGTTTTTTTTTTTTCGCGCACTTTTCGAGATTGGAATAACAGAGAATTATTGTGGCAATGAACTCTCTGCCAGGCACTTAAGTGTGATTTGCAGAGTATTCATGTAGTTGAAGATGTAGAACGGCGTCAAGTAAATGATAAAAAACAAAGCTTAGCAGCCAACAGCAAGCATTCAGCTCTTGCACGAGAATGTGGGTAACAAACGGCACAAACTCGGAAGCATTGTACGCTACGTGCTGAGTAAGTTTGTTCTGTGGACGGTAGTGAAAGATGGGGAAGACCCATCATGGATCAAAAACAATTTTGGTACATTATTACGAAAAAAATGAAGAGATGCACAGGAGATTCAAACAAAGCCGAGTCCTTGCAGACAAACAGTGACTGAACAACATCAAATCAAGCGTAAGAACGGGTATGCGAGATAAGATATTACAAGGCGAGTCATTAGAAAACATTAGCAAATTTTGTTTAAAATGGTACAAATGGCTCTGAGTACTATGGGACTTAACATCTGAGGTCATCAGTCCCCTAGAACTTAGAACTACTTAAACCTAACTAACTTAAGGACATCACACACATCCATGCCTGTGGCAGGATTCGAACCTACGACCATAGCGGTCGCGCGTTTGCAGACTGTAGCGCCTAGAACAGCTCGGCCACTACGGCCAGCATCAAATTTTGGTACTTCTAATTTCAGCCAACTGATTGGAACCTATCTATACAGACGTTCGATTATCAAAATGGTACCTAATCTGAGGACGATAAAATGAAGGTCGAAATTCTAAATTCTGTCTTCAGAGATTGTTTCACCAAAGAAGGTTACAATAATCAATTTCGACCGCCATATTGATGCGAAAGTGACTGATACGAAGTGAGTAAACAACTAGTACAACGGAGTGTTTCATGTGATTGGAAGGAGGAGCATGTGGTTCCAGAAACAAATGTAATTATAAATTATCTAAACAGATACTCGATCAAAATGAAAAGTTCCAGGGAAACAGAACCAGTGCGCCATTTTTAATCGGGAAGCATGTCCGTGTAGACTAACCGCTTTGCGTCCACGTGCCCACACTTGAACATTTGACCTGCTGCCCAGGGGAAAACAAGTATTAATGGTTGCTCTTGAAATATGTACTTGGAGGTACACAGCCTAAAAATACAGGACTTGTAATAGCTACAATTGTTAATCTAAAAATTACGTAAATACTTCTGTAATGTTATTCGGTACACTGTGCTCTGTCACCAATAGAAATCTCTGCATTTATACCAGTTACTCCCGTATAAACGCTCTTCAGAGGTGATACAGAGATTTATGGTGTTGTCCTTAGCATACTTTTATAATTTGTGGGGAGATCTGAAGAGCTTTGTGCGGAGGCTGCCAGCTGATTCCCAACAAAAGAAAGTGTAATATAATGCGAGGAAATAAACTGAGCACTTCGGTTTTACGAGCAGCGGCAAATCTCTGGAATCAGACATAAACGTCTGACTAGAGAAATTTAAGGACAAAATCTAGCAGTGGGGTATTAGATGCCACACTGACATTAAATGGAAGATTTTGAAGTGAGAAGGTTGTTAGAAAGCTCTCTGTTCTTACAGTTCTTGAGCATTTTTGATGGGTCTGGCCCTTACCAAACTGGACTGATGTAAGAGATAAAAACAATTAGAAGAAGAGCAATGTGCTTTGTGCCAGGTTTGTGAACGTCACAGAAATGCTCAATAGATTCCAGTGAATGACAATAGATCAAAACCAATGTGCAGCGCAGAACGCTATGGCTTTAAAATTCCGAAACTCTGCATGGCAATACTAACAGAGAAATATATTCTCTCCTCCAACACACATCTCACCTAATGAACAAAATGGAATATACGGACAATAATCGGTTCTGGCACCTCACATACAACAAATGGTGTGGATTTTTTCAGAGTACAGATGCCAACGTAGGCTTTTGTAAGCATTTTCGATAATTCATTTAGCTTCATCTTCCCACTGAACTACACAAGGAATAAATACTCAGCGAGAATGTTGTGATAACGTATCTGTGGGAAAAACCACGAGCCCGTATTACAATTTTTTTTATTGCGTTCCGTTATGTCATTTCTGCAGTCATACATGCCACGTCAGCGTGTCTGTATATGAGATGATGTGCTCGACGAATATAACAAATGTGAGACGATGAAATTTTCTTCTTCCAGGATTTATAGCAAACAGAAACTGAACCATAGTATGCCACCTACATTTCTTACGCAGTTAATGTAGATGTAATGTTTTATGACTTTTTGTGCACTTCCACTTCTAAATATTGTTAATTCTTTTTATATGGGTGTTTCGACTAATTTTCCATACGAATGCTTAACAGGAACAACAGAGGTTGATAATGCACTAGCATCATCAATACAATATTCCATCAATATTTCATTTTTAAATTTCCAGTTACTCGTTTCATTATTGTTTCCTCTTCGTTTTTCTGTACAACACAACAGATCCTGTGACATGTGGAACTGATGAGTCTTCCAAGTAAGCTGACGGTGCCCGTATAAAACGAAGTGTCTGTATAAAACCGGATGTTTGCTAAAATGTGAATCCGGATTTCTGACATTCCGCAGAAATTCCGGTTCAGCATTCGTCTCACTAAAAGCTTGAGAAACCCTCTGTAGTCCGCGCCAAGTGGACAGCATTTTTTTGCGGTAATTGGCATTGGGTGTAGTTGATGATGTGTCACTGCTGGTATGTAGTCGCACTCTATAAAATACTGTGACTCTAACCTCGTGTATAAATTACAGTCAGTGTGTATTCCCATTAAGATAAGTTTGCGACTACTGACATTAGGGAAAAGAAAAGAATATTTTTAATGGCATAACATCTGAGGAAGAGTGCTTATAACATTCATCACTGTTACTGGTGAGTTTATTTCTAGGCAAACTATTTTCAAAAAATTCCTGCTCTTAGCTTACATTTGGTCTAATTTTTCGACGAACCGACTTCAAGTGTTCCACTTTTCCCCCGCAGCCAAGGTAACTAACACACATATTTCGGGGCGTGAAACCCTGAAGCAGCTGCTTCGAAACTGGAAAAATGTTTTGCGTTTCGCCAATGAAAGAAGAATAGCTTACGTACAGTTTCTAACTGTGAGACTATTTGTTGGTGTCTTGGAAAACCTTTCAAATCTCTCCACAATAGCCCATGGTATGAATCCGTACGTCATTGTTGGTAATGATTTCTCCGTCTCATGCGATCATTAAGCTTGGTGTCATCTTAGTGTAAGCCGAAAGCAGTAAAATATATACCGGTATCGAGAGCCGTCCTATTTCTTTTATCACTAGCAACACAAAGCCGAAACTATGCTCTGCTTCAGTGATTCCCAGCGTGGACGTAATGAACCCTTGAGGGGTAGAAGGTAATTTTCTGATGGGTAAAAGCAAAACAGCTGAATTGTATTTGAGTCACGAAACTAAATTCATTTTAAATGCTCATTACTATTCTCGCAATTTAGTAATACTGTAACAGAGATTACAGAATTACCCAATAATTACATATTTTCCGGATACTAGAATTAATGCGTGACACATTGCGGTACAGGCTACAGCTTGTGAAACGAATTCATAGACAACCTCTTCCTCACATAGTCCAACCACTACACGTATACATTGCACAATGTATCTATGCCTAAAACTGAAACACAAACATCACACATGCTTCAATATCTCATTAAATTGCCTTCTCAGAGTTGTAGGTAGTTCCTGCAATAGACCAGAGAGTCCTTCGTTATTCACTTTGCAACAATAAACGAACTAACTGACAGCGTAACACAATAATAACTACGTAATGGTTACTACACTGCTGTATGGCTTGCACGGTATTATTATTATTATTACTGAGAGTGGTGAAACAAAAAGCACTGGTAGCCTAAAGTCTTTCAACTGTTGCCACTTCAGAAATAAGAAGACGAGCAAGCCAGTGATTTACAAACGGTCGGCCTAAGTTTTTAATTTGGTTGATTTTAAATGGGGGTGCAGGGTGTGGGTGAATCAAGAGTCGGCAGCGAGAGGAGTGATGAAGAGAAAGGATGTTTTGTAACAAGTCTCTTTCTTCGATGTAGATAGTAAACTTTCTTTTCCGAAAAAGATGTGTAGGTATAAATCTCCATGCACTGAGCGTAGCTTCATCATTCTATGTTAAAAAAGAAGATCATTAGAAATAAACAGTACCATTCGTCTCATGAAATCATTAGTTCGTGGTTTAATAAAACATTTAGAAAAACTAAATATCATTTATCTTTTGTTATTTTAAAAATAAAAGTGTTCGAAGAAAATTCTTTTCATTTTGAAGTTAGTGATGCGCTAATGTTTATGATGGTGGTAGAAGAGGCGAGGGGGGGGGGGGGCGAGTAATGGTCTCAGGGCGACTGGGAATCATTGCTCTACATCTGCTAGTAAAGTCATCATTTTAAAAATTTCCAGTCTAGACAAATAAAAAACTTTCTACTGAAAATTAAGATCGCTAATCCACATACTTGATTATGTCAAGTCATACAAAAATATAAGGATAGCTTCTAGTCCAGTTGAACATCTGTTCTTCAGTCGTTTGCATTCAGCAAATTATTCATGTGCATTTTTCTTTATAAAATATTTCTACGTACCGATACATTGATCGATCACGATGAAAAAGACGGACGTAATTCTACATTTAGTGTAAATGCGACACAAGTTACTCTTGGTAATGATTTTATGAATAGCTGTAATTTTCTCAGAGACTGTAGTATGTATTTCAGAACAAAATCCAGTCATCAGTTGCACAAATAGTTTTATTACACTTCTTATACTTCACATAAATATATGACCAAGATGTAATGATTAATAATAGCCAAACTTTTTTAGGATCCTGAAGAAGACAGATTAATCGGTTGAAACCTGTAAAAACTAGTTGTGGAGCTGACGACTGAATGTTATACTCGAATATTCTTGGCCACAGGATGTACGACGAGGATAGAAAGTATACTAAATCGTTTACAAAAATCGCTCTGAGCACTATGGGACTTAACTTCTGAGGTCATCAGTCCCCTAGAACTTAGAACTACTTAAACCTAACTAACCTAAGGACATCACACACACCCATGCCCGAAATCGTTTACAGAAGTTACATCATGCCTCATAGATGAACGACGACAACCATATCGTACGTTACAGTGTATTTTACAGCCACACTGAAGGGAAGGTGGCTTCCGATATCTACGAATAATTTTAAATGATCATATTCATTAAGCCGCTCATGAAAGTAGCGTATCTATGCAGGTACTGCGGCAATTGTTCCAAAGTCCATCACCAATGGCGTCATTTCCAGTGACGCTACAATCACACCCAATCTTTGTGAAATTGAAGAAAAGACTTCAGTATGGCCGAAGCCTTACTTTTCCACTTGTGACACTTTTTTTTTAAAGATGCTATGTTCTCCCAAAAAATGTTGTTTACACAATGACTTTAATTAAATGTAGATGCGATACTACCATAACATACACTAAGATTAGCACTATCTGTTCTGTAGAGTTGGCAAATCACTGTGGTGCCTAGATTTCTTTTATTGTTTTGTTCATACACTATGAATTCCATTGTAAAGCACTCCGTCGTCAGGCCACGAGTGGCTCACCGGGACCGTGCGGCCGCCGTGTCATCCTCAGGGAGGATGCGGATAGTAGGGGCATGGGGTCAACACTCTGCTCTCCCGGTCGTTATGATGGTATTCTGGACCGCTACTATTCGGTCGAGTAGCTCCTCAATTGGCATCACGAGGCTGAGTGCATCCCGAAAAATGGCAACAGCGCGTGGCGGCTGGATGGTCACCCATCCAAGTGCCGGCCACGGCCAACAGCTCTTAATTTCGGTGATCTCACGGGAACCGTTGTATCCACTGGGGCAAGACCGTTGCCAATTCCATTGTAAGGTCGCATATAATGTCAAGTCGTTCCATTTTACCGCACATTCACGGAACACAATATACGGCACATTATGGTTGATTTATGTTATCTACGTTCATTTGCGTTTCTATAGTTTGTGTTTCAGCTAATCTGCTCACCTCAAATGTTTCCAAACCCGTTTAAAATATCGTAGTTTTGTTTTTGCTCAGAGAAACTGTGAGAAAGTCATCACTAAACGACGTTTAGGCTCTTTTCATAGCTATATAAATTACACTAATATCGGTATCAGCTTCGCTTTTTAAAATAAAACTACAGTAATTTCTGTTGCTAGTATCGTGCTTCTAAAAGAATATTTATAACTTAGGATTTACCTGTTTTGAACATGAAACTGACTGATGTCTTCTGCGGAAGTCGGTCGTTTCTGGCCTAAAAGTGAAGTCGTTTCATGAGGGAAAGGAGTGTTGCACCGCCACTATACCGGTATAAAAGATGAACAGAGGAAATGTAGCTTTCACTCTGTGTGTGTTGCACAAGTGTGTCGAGTGCCTCTAGTCTGGAAGCATAAATATCTTTCACAAACCAGGTATGCTATTTCATTACGAGGAATACAGAAGAGCGTGAAGAAAACATTTGAATTGTACACACAGAGGTATCCCGACAGACGGTGTACAACAACAATGGCAGTTCAGCGAATGCGTGAAAAATTGTAATTGGAAGGTCGCTGGAATACTACGCAAAAAGTAAATGTCAAGTCTGAAACAAGCGGAGCGAACGAAGTAGATATTCTGACAGCTGTTGCTCATAATCTACAAGTTAGCTGCAGACAAACTGCGAGTTCTTCTGCAATAAGTCAGCCCAGCGTTGTTCTCATTTTGCGCAGAAACAGCTTCGATCTGTATCATGTGTTACTTATTCTCTCAGTTCTGATGCGACATCAAAACAAAATGTACTGTACTAGAAGGTAGGCAGTTATAAACTAAACGTATCTCCGCTATTCCGTTATACAAATAGACTCTCTTAGGTGCGTCAAGCTGGAACGGTCCATCAGCCTGATGCGACAGATCTGTATAATATCAATTCCCGCAGAAGATAGAAATTGCTTTCATGTTCAAAACAGATAAATCCTCAGTTCCAAATATTGTAATTTCACAGAAATTAGTAATTGGAGTTTCAAAAGTGGATCGCCGTTCAATTTGTCTCCTTTAACCTAGGATACTAGAAGCAGCTATTACTGTATTTCCACTTTAAAACCGAAGTTGATACCGATGTTCCTGGAAGTAATATAGCTATGTAAAGAGACCATAAGTCATTTATTGAGCAGTTTTTCACAATTCATTTGGGGGAAAATTAGAATTACAAAATCATATACTGTTCAAGAAAGAGAAGTGGCCGTGCGGTTCTAGGCGCTTCAGTTTGGAACCGCGTGACCGCTACTGTCGCAGGTTCGAATCCTGCCTCGGGCATGGATGTGTGTGATGTCCTTAGGTTAGTTAGGTTTAAGTAGTTCTAAGTTCTAGGGGACTGATGACCTCAGATGATAAGTCCCATAGTGCTCAGAGCCATTAGATCGAAAATGGCTCTGAGCACTAAGCGACTTAACTTCTGAAGTCATCAGTCGCCTAGGACTTAGAACTAATTAATCCTAAGTAACCTAAGGACATCACACACATCCGCGCCCGAGGCAGGATTCGAACCTGCGACCGTAGCGGTCACCCGGTTCCAGACTGTAGCTTCTAGAATCACCTCCTTTAAACAACTATTATTTACCCCAGTTCACCAAACGCTTTAACATTATTTATTTATTTACTTATTGCTTATTTAACCTGACCAGATTTGCGCCTAAAGCCCTTCTCTTATATCTGACTAGGAACAACATATCAGAAATATTACACAAGTATTCACAATAATAATAATAATAATACCTCTTTTTGTGGTTGCGCTGAATTTCTATGATTTACATATCCCGGTATGTGGAACACTTTTTGTCTGTTTGACGATTGCAGCATTCCTGCTGGCCGCGTAGTTTGAGGCGCCATGTCACGGATTGCGCGGCCCCTCCCACCGGATGTTCCAGTCCTCCCTCGGGCATGTGTGTGCGTGTGTTGTTCTTAGCATAAGTTAGTTTAACTAGTGTGTACGTCAAGGGACCGACAACCTCAGCAGTTTGGTCCCTTAGGAATTCACACACACATTTGTAGCATTCCGCCTTCGTGTTGTTGTAATTGTAGTGGTCAACAGTGCATGTGCTCCACGTTGTGCCGTATTTCATGCTGGACTGTTTGATGTATTGTAGGTACGATCATTTGAATTGTTCTAGGCGCTGCAGTCCGGAACCGCGCCTACAGTACAGCTATCTGTATCGCTGAGGCACGCAAGCCACTCCACCAACAGCAAGGTCCATGTTTCATGTGGTTAAGCCGGCCGAAGTGGCCGTGCGGTTCTAGGCGCTTCAGTTTGGAACCGCGCGCCCGCTACGGTCGCAGGTTCGAATCCTGCCTCGGGCATGGATGTGTGTGATGTCCTTAGGTTAGTTAGGTTTAAGTAGTTCTAAGTTCTAGGGGACTGATGACCTCAGATGTTAAGTCCCACAGTGCTCAGAGCCATTTGAACCATTTGAATTGTGTTCTGTGCCTCAGACCAGAACACCGTTCGCATCGAAACTCGTGGTAAAGTGTAAACTACATAAAATGGCTATTATGATCTAGACATAAAATTTCATTAAACATGATTTCCTCATTTCCTATATTAAATAATGCGTGAAATTCGAAATAAGCCGATTGCACGAAAAGGAAATGGCGATGAGATTACGCTGTTCTTGCGGTGGGTAGGTGTCTCCCACGTCACTAATCGTGTACCTAGAAGTTTCAACTTGTTCTTTTCCCCGTCCTCCACATCGATTCTCTGCACCTTTGAACAAGTGGCACAGCAGTCTCATTCATTGGGATGTCCTCTTCTCCCACTCCTACGCAGTTTGATGGTTTGATCCTCAACGGCGAATTTCGGCTCGAGAGGGTACGATTTCGAGCCCTCGCAACGGCATTTATATTTCCAAGTATACTAGTTTCATGCTGTATCGTTATTTAAAGTACCCCACATATGTGTCTCATTTATTTTTCATTTCACAGTAGTGTTCCTCATTTGGGTCGACGACAGTAGATGACACTTTTTCGTTATGATCCTTATTTCCATTATTTGCATGTATATTAGAAGTGCGGCAGAGGCACAGTAACTGTACTTTTAGTACATAAACACGTTTTATGAAATCTGAAATCTACTGAATTTGCTGTATCGCAAAATTGTCCTTTCCCTCCCCTTCCCTTCCCTTTTCTTCATACAACTTTTGGCGCAACAGCGATAATTATTTATATGGATTTAAGCCTTGGTGATGGTAATTCCGAAGTATATATAGACATTTTAGCAGCATATGTTCATAGGTGCAACGTAAAGCTCTTAATTATATTTACTGACTCAAAGCCTCGTGCTTTATCGTCAGCAACAAGTGGCCAGTAGAGATTTCGATACGTAATACCTCTCGTCATTTCTTCGCCTAATTTTTCTCAATTTTAACATCATCAAGGTACTGCATAAGTATGTTATTACTTGCTCCGCATGGTTTCTAAATTAGCCCAGATGCTCCACTTCCCTAACCCAAAATCAGTTTAGAAATAGTGGATATAGTTAATTGGCAATCAGAATGCCATATGTGCATTATAGGTCAGAACTCAGTGAAATATTAATAATAAGACATACGTCTCTCGGTTTCACATAACACTTTTGTGCCACAGTACTGAAACCTACTTCGTTAACCAAGGTATTCATTAATCTCTTTCACAAACCATTTAGATTGTATGTATAGATGTAATACTCAATAATCCTCCATGACTGTAGTACATTATTGTAAAAGGTGGTATTCAAATTACTAAATGAAACTACTGAACAACGTAACGTCTTCTCTCTCTGTTACTAAGCAGAGTGTATAGAAATAACATCGACACCGCTCTGCACGTTTTGTTGTATGGGAAATTGGTCATTTAGCACGACGGAATATCTGTCCATAAATGCATATTATTGGCTCTATGGGACATCAAAGATTGAAAATAGTAGCATCAAAATACACAGATGTTGCAACACAATACAATCACCACCCATTGCGAGAATGAGTGTCCGTGTGCTTTTGTGGTGAGCATGTATCGTAAGTGGTTGAAGGACGGTGAAACCAAGAGTAGGCGACATGGTCTTTGACGTACACGTCTCATTGCAGAGTGTGGACGTCGGAGGCTTTCTTGCTCTGTAAATCAGGATAGGCGGAGAACTGCGGCAGACCAGACGACAAAGCGTAATGCTGATGTGGGAACAAGTGTTTCGTAGCACATCGTTCAGGGCATGTTGCTGAACGTCGGCTCCGCAACAGATGACACCGTTGTTTTACCATGTTGACATCGTCAATTAAAATTGCAATGGCCACGGCATATTTGAGATCTGATAGTGGGTCAATGGAAACGTGTTGCCTGGTGGAACGAAACTAGTTTCTCGTTTCATCAGGTTGATGGGTGTGCCGTCACCCAGACTAGTGGCTGCTTGAGACATACATCGCACTACGGACGCAGGACGGTGGCGACAGTATTATGCTAAGGGGCTTTCATTGGACCTGTGGTAGTACCTTAAGACACGTCGATCCTATCTTCCAGCAGGATAATTGTCCGTATCACAAGGCCAGAATCGTGCTGCACTGGTTTGAGGAGCATGATGGTGAACTCAGTTTCATGTCCTCGCCTCGAAACTCACCTAATCTCAGAGCGATGGAATACATGTGACACAATATCCGGGGCTAGCTCCACGCGCGCAAACAATGGGCCCGTAATTTACGGGAACTGCGTGGCCTCTGCATTGACATTTAATGTTACGGATCTCCGGAAACCTACCAAGACTTGGTGATTATGTTAGTCCTCTCTATACATTACCTCTTCAGTGCGACACATTATTCCCAACGATGTATGATCTGGCGGAGACCTTGGTTGTAGAAGTATGCATTTTGGCTGTATAGAAAACGGAATATCTTGAAAAATACCCTCGTTGTCATTCTTGAAACGCCGAAACGTAACGATTTCTTCATCCGAGGAAAAACGAAGAAGTTATCGGCTGCCATGTTAGGAAAATAAGGGGGTAAGGCAAAATTTAATATCCCAAACAAGCGAACAAAGTTTCCTCCCTTCGGGCGTTAGTCACGCGATACCACTATGATCCTGTATGGCGTTGAGTATGGCCCTCTTGAACACACCAGTTCCATATCCGCTCTACATTCACATGGTCCCTACAAACGCAAAAACACCACGGAACGATAAACTACAGTACCGATATGCAACTATGCTGCCACTTTCGAATTTCGAGATGGTGGTAGAGGTTTCTTCTTCTTACAAGAGGCATAAAGCGATCTTCTCACAAGCAAACAACATTCAAATGCGATTTATGAACGAGAAATCCGTTGTGCAATTACTCCTTATATACAGAATATAGGTGGTCATACGCTTTCCTTCTCTGTGCGACTGCGCTGTAACGTTAATCATTTGCATATGTACGCATGTAGTAAATGCTAATTTGACCTTGGTGTATGCTGTCTTTATGGTGATGCAATTTTCATGACCAATGTTGTACTTACATTACATGAGGTGCTCCAGATCTTTGCCATAAATCTGGTAATCAGATGCTATTGTATTACTTCTCTTTGTTATAGGTATTATTTTGCTTTATCTGTATTTATAAGCCGGCCGCGGTGGTCTAGTGGTTCTAGGCGCTCAGTCCGGAATCGCGGGACTGCTACGGTCGCAGGTTCGAATCCTGCCTCGGGCATGGATGTGTGTGATGTCCTTAGGCTAGTTAGGTTTAAGTAGTTCTAAGTTCTAGGGGACTGATGACCTCAGATGTTAAGTCCCATAGTGCTCAGAGCCGTTTGAACCGTTTTGTATTTAAAAAGGCGTGCATCAAAGTGATCTGGAGCTGATTTACCTTTATAGGCACCTCATCCGATAGGATGGAAATAACATCTCTGATAAATGTTAGGTAGATCGTTCCTGTTAATCTGGTTGACACTGGATGCCACCCAATGATCCGATCTCCAAATTATCCCAGCTCGCGCGTTCACAGTGAACATGTACTTGTTACTCGCAACATGCGCTGGCGGATTTTGGGCTCCTGAGCTTGACTAGCCTTGCGCATGGAGATTCAACGGAGCTCTCAGTTTGCAGCATTGTCCTCAAAACTGATGGTGATCCTCTTGTTCTGAGTCGAGTGGAAGGACTGAACCAGACGCTTACAAGATTCTACAGTTCTCAGCACTGTCTGTAATCGTGAGTTGATGTTCGATGGCTTTTAATCTTGCGCTAGGATGGCGGTATCATCCACATAGATGGCAACCGTCGCGTTTTGCGTAGTTGGGATATCATTAATGTAGAGGTTAGACAATAGGGCCCCAGGATGCTGCCTTGGGATATTCGAGATTGGATACCGTGTCGTGTTGATTGTTTGCCCTGTACGTCAGTATAGTAGCTCTGTATTTTCGTGAGTTGCAAGTGTATGAGACGTACGAGTCTGTTAGGGAAATATGCGTCGTTGAGTCTGCGAATGAGGCCATTGTGCCAAAGACGATCAAAATCTTTTCGATGTCCAGGACCACGTAATAGTACTCACTCCTCTTCATCTGTAGAATTATGTAGTTAGAGGATGTAGGCAAATCCAATCACACGTCTAATATACAGATATTATTCCTTTGTTTACCTAGTCAAATCCGAATTGGCTATGGGTCTTTATTGTCCTCAACGTAAGCTTTTGTTTGACCACAAAGCATTTTAGTCGAAATAATGATATGAGGTTATGTGGGCTACCGTCCGCCCCCAGTAGCTGAGTGGTCAGCGCGACGACAGTCAATCCAAAGGTCCCGGGTTCGATTCCCGGCTGGGTCGGAGATTTTCTCCGCTCAGGGACTGGGTATTGTGTTGTCCTATCGTCATCATTTCATTCCCATCGACGCGCAAGTCGCCGAAGTGGCGTCAAATCGAAAGACTTGCACCAGGCGAACGGTCTACCCGACAGGAGGCCCTCGTCACACGACATTTCATTTTTTTTCATATGGGCTGCTTACTGAAGTAAGCTTCGTTTCATTTCGGGTCCAAAATGTAAATACAAGCATTGTTTTCACGTAACTAATTGCGTCTCCTAACTTAATGAACTGGGATCTAAAAATTACTGGGCGTTTCCAAGGTAGACAGCAATTCATGGCTCAAATGGCTCTGAGAACTATGGGACTCAACTGCTGAGGTCATTAGTCCCCTAGAACTTAGAACTAGTTAAACCTAACTAACCTAAGGACATCACAAACATCCATGCCCGAAGCAGGTTTCGAACCTGCGACCGTAGCGGTCTTGCGGTTCCAGACTGCAGCGCCTTTAACCGCACGGCCACTTCGGCCAGCAATTCATGAATATGTTTTTAATTTTTTCTTGAAGAATACTTTACAGATACCCAAGTTGATTGACATACATATAAAATAAGGCACAGTTTCTCTAAAACATGTTTTGTTTTATGTTTCGTTTCGTTACCTTCTATTAAGGCCTCTGTGGCCGAGATGTTCTAGGCGCTTCAGTCCGGATGCGCGCTGCTGCTACAGTCGCAGGTTCGAATCCTGCCTCGCGCATAGATGTCTGGGATGTCCTTAGGTTAGTTAGGTTTAAGTCTAGGGGACTGATGATCTCAGATGTTAAGTCCCTTAGTGCTTAGAGCCATTTTGGCCATTTGATTCGCTTGCAGCGTGGCCTCCAATGTTGTTTGGCAAAGACATGCAGTATAGGAGAAGCAGACTCATTTCATAAAGCTTTGGGCTGACTGTTTGTGTCGCTGATGTTAGAGGAAACAGTTCGTAATTTGCTCCTCATTAAGGGAACATATACTCTCACAGCAACGTAGCTCAACGACCTGACAACGGGTCAGATCACGGTCCGGTCATACACATGTAGGTTTTCCGTTGATTAAATACTTCCCTAGAGACAAATGTCAGGCTCGTTCTTCCTACAAATACACGCTCCAGTTCTAATAATCTTTTCGGAGGCAGGATGGTAAACGCAGTAAGCACACTTGGAGTATCGTATATTATTATGACTAATAAGACGAAAGGCATAACTGACATTTCATATAAGCCTAAATTTCAGAAAGAGTAAGTCTCTAAGTCTGCAGTCTGCAAATTCCTGGCAATTAGAACTTCGCATCACAAAGAAAATGAAAACTGGACACTTGTGTTTCTCATGTAGTGTTCTTTCCACTAAACTACGTATGCATACCTCACATAAATCTTCAAAATTGCAATATATCTCCACATAGTTCATGAAAGCCGGCCGGAGTGGCCAAGCGGTTCTAGGCGCTACAGTCTGGAGCTGCGCGACCGCTACGGTCTCCGGTTCGAATCCTGCCTCGGGCATGGATGTGTGTGATGTCCTTAGGTTAGTTAGGTTTAAGTAGTTCTAAGTTCTACGGGACTAATGAACTCGGAAGTTAAGTCCCATAGTGCTCAGAGCCATTTGAACCAAGTTCATGAAAGGCAGGGCGCAAGGTCCAAATTCATTCCTACACACCGTTCTGATCGCTTCTGGAAGGTTTATCACGGTTCATCGACTCACAATCTCATTCTTCCAAAGTCTGTACTTCCACATAAATTTAGGTTTCCGGTGAATTTCCTAAATCACTTCAGGCAAAGATCGCTCCTATCCCTTTGAGAAGGTTATTGCTCGGTACCTTTCTCATCTTTACCAACTCTGCACCTGAACATCATTCCTACACGAAAGAGCCAAAGGAACTGCTACAACTGCCTAATATCGCGTAGGACCCATGCGAGCACGCAGAAGTGCTGCAACACGACGTGGCATGGACTCGACTAACGTCTGAAGTAGTGCTGGAAGGAATTGACACTCACTATGAATCCTGTAGGGCTGTACATAAATGCCTAAGAGTATGACAGCGTATCAATCTTTTCTGAACAGCACGTTGCTAGGCATCCCAGATATGCTTAATAATGTTCATGACTCGGGAGTTTGGTGGCCAGTGTGGAAGTCTTTAAACTCACAAGAGTGTTCCTGGAGCCACTCCGTAGCAATTCTGGACATGCAGGGTGTCGCATTGTCCTGCTGCAATTGCCCAAGTCCGTAGGAATGCACAATGGACATGAATGGATGCAGGTGTTCAGACAAGATGCTTATGTACATGTCACCTGTCAGATTCGTACCTAGACGTACGAATGGTCCCATATAATTCCAACTGAACACGACCCACATCATTACGAATCATACGCTCTACATTATTACAGAACCTTCACCAGCTTGAACAGTCTCCTGCTGACATGCAAGGTCCATGGTTTCGTGAGGTTGTCTCCATACCCATGCACGTCCATCCGCTCGATACAATTTGAAACGGTATTCATCCGATCAGGCAACATGTTTCCAGTCAACAGTCCAATATCGGGACTGACGGCCACAGGAGAGGCGTAAAGGCGTAAAGCTTCGTGTTGTCCACTCATCAAGGGTACACGAGCGGTCCTTCGGCTCCGAAAGCCCATATCGATGATGTTTCGTTGAGTGGTTCGCAAGCTGACGTTTGTTGATGACCCAACATTGAAATCTGCAGCAATTTGCGAAGGACTGCACTTCTGTCACGTTGACCGATTCTCTTCAGTCGTCGTTGGTCCCGTTCTTGCAGGATCTTTTTCCGGCCGCAGTGATGTCGGAGATTTGATGTTTTACCGGATTCCTGATATTCACGGTACACTCGTGAAATGATCGTACTGGAAAATTCCCACTTCATCGCTACCTCGAAGATGCTGTGCCCCATCTATCTTGCGCCGACTCTAGCACAACGTTGAAACTTACTTAAATCTTGATAACCTGCCACTGTAGCAGCAGTAACCGATCTAACAACTGCGCCGTATTCTGCTGTTTACATGTCTCTGTAGTTGAGTGCGCATACCTATACCAGTTTCGTTGGTGGTTCAGTGTAATTACCTCGGCGACCACTGACTTACTTCTTTTTGTTTATCGGTGTATGAAAGTAACAAAGTACTCGCGTCGCCTCAGACAGAAATACAAAATGCACGTCCTCAAAAATTCTCAAAAGCATAGTTTACGCAAAAACAAACAAAACTGGAATTTAGAGCAACTGTGGATTGTCTTTAAAATAAAGTGAAAGAGATTTATGAAGAGAAAAAGTCACAAATAATTCAAACAGGAGGCGGTCCATTAGGTAACACCAGCAGACAAAGCATCAGTGAATATCGAAACAGGGTGGTGTGTATAATCATTAAGTCACTGTAGTACATGTGTATAAACTGCGTGACACTTCCAGTTTGCGTGTATTAAAACAATTTATAATTTAAAATGCGTTGGTGATGTACCGCTTAAGACTATTTGCCAAGAACAATAAGGAGAAAAGAAAAGATAAGCTAACGTGGTGATGGAGTGTTTAACGGAAATGGCTCGTATGTGGAAAGAGCAAGGTTAGTAGCCTGTGGTTTAGTTAAATCATTTCATAATAATTCTTTGATTGTTATTTCGACATGACAAGGTTGATTCCTTCCTCGAACCGCCTCCAATTCAGCTAGTGCTTCATCTTAGACTCTAGCGCAACGGCGCAATGTTTAAAACACTGTAGACCGGGAGTCAAATCCCTGGTCGTCCCAAACGTCCAGCAGTGCTTCAGAGTGGCTCCAGGAACACTCTTCTGAGTTTAAACAGTTCGCTGGCCACCAAACTCCCCAAACAGGAACATTATTGAGTATAACTGGGGCGTTTCAACGTGCTGTTCAGAAGATATCTCCACCCCGTCGTATTCTTACGGATTTATGGACAGCCCTAAAGGATTCATGGTGTCAATTGCTTCCAGCACTACTTCCGACATTGTCTCCGTATGTCCATCGTTTTAGAGATGGTTGCGGAACTCGGCTGTTCGACAGAGGATGTCAAACTGAACACCTTTCAACCTTCCGACATTAGTCAGGTCCATGCTACGTCGTGTTGCGGCACTTCTGCGTGCTGTCGGGGGCCCTACACGATATTAGGCAGGTGTACTAGTTTCTTTGGCTCTTCTGTGTATCTGGACCGCTAAGCACATTTTGTGTTATATAGTTTGACAGCGTTCTGCATTCGAGATAACTGAATTACTCTTGAAGACTAGAGAGAAGCGTATCAGCCTCATTTTATTTATTACGGTGGACCTATAAATGTGGATATTAATGTACCTGGACAGACGTTCAACTGTCTGTTTGCGAATCCAGAGGTACGGAAAACAGACCAGGGCTTCATTACGGCATATTGAACACCAGGAAACAAAGTTGTGGCATCAACACTGAGCCGGCCGCTGGTGACCGAGCGGTTCTGGGCGCTTCAGTCTGGAACCACGCGACCGCTACGGTCGCAGGTTCGAATCCTGCCTCGGGCATGGATGTGTGTGATGTCCTTAGGTTAGTTACGTTTAAGTAGTTCTAAGTTCTAGGGGACTGATGACCTCAGATGTTTAGTCCCATAGAGCTCAGAGCCATCAACACCGACTGCCGCTGACATGGATGTGAGGAAAGCAGCATTTATCGTCATGGTTTTGGTTTCCTTTAAATTTAATTCGTGCAATAAAGAAACGAAACTACTTCAGCTAAGTATTTTAAGTGTAAGAACTACGAAATTCATTTAAATATTTCAGTGTTAATCGCTTATTAATACGTTGCAGAACACTTTGCGAGATCTCACTTATTCAAAAGGAAAGCATGGATAAGAGACACGTCGCAGTTTTACACTTTGACAGCGCAGCTAATACGCCACAAAGAAAATGTACACTTGAGAAACGTTATCGTAGAGAATAGTATATCTATGGAAATTCTGGCACATAGTTCAAGCGTCGTCTGGTAGCCAACTATGCAGTCACGGCGCTACAGTCGCTGGCGGAAGAGAAAAATTAAAATATCAGAGATAACGGATGGCACAAATTGAGAAACCCGAGAAGGCGCTGGTGGGAAATTTAAAAATGCAGGATGACATATAGGGTAATTTTAAAAAATTAAAAATTAAATATTTAAGAAATATCAAAAAATCCAATATGGAGGAACTACCTCATATGTCCTAGTGGCCGTTATGGTCTCATATTCAAAAATATCCAAAATAATTGAAATTTACATAATGCTCAAAAGTATCCGAACAATCAGTCTTTTGAACCTTGTTCAGAAACATCTGAGCAGTCTGAGCTTTTTCTGTCACATTCAAAAATATTTGAACGATCTGAAAGTGGCACTGTGTTCGAAAAGTTCCGAACGATATGAAACCTGTGCCACATTCAAATGTATCCGAACTCTCTGATGACCTGTACTAAAGAATTTGAATGATATGACTTTTTCACCATGTTCACCGAGTGAGGTGGCGCTGTGGTTAGCGCACGGACTTGCAGTCTGGAGGACGACTGTTCAAATCCACGTCCGGCCATCCTGATTTAAGTTTTCCGTGATTTCTCTAAATCGCTTCAAGCAAATGCCGGGATGGTTCTTTTTGAAAGGGCGCGGCCGTCTTCCTTCCTAATCCTTCCCTAATCCGATGGGGTCGCATCTCACTCAATACCGTAACTGATGTTATGTCACTTTTGACCTCTTTCAAAGATAGTATCCAAGTAGCCAATGCTGCCAAAAAAGTGCATCGTTCTGTTGTGTTATTTTAATGATTCATTAGCCAAATATTTACGAGCTTCAAACAAATATAAAGTCGTGATTCTGTGTATTTTTTCTTCTCTTTCTGTGCCAAATGCCAAATCCCGTTTCTTCATGGAGACGGCATGTTAATCTGCATTTGACAGTTCTTGTGGTAGAGGGTAGCCGGTTGCCCTTCGTGTCGGTTTCCCTTCCCCCTTGGGACACAATTTTGTGTAGTACCTCATTGGCTTCGCCTTCTGTTATTCCATCTGAAAGTGGGTGAACATTTTCGAAATGTTTGCGAATCGTGTAAATGAAGCGGGACGTGGGTGCCAGCCAAGAATTCACCTAGTCAGTTGTGGAGAACCGCCTAAAAGCCATATCCAGGCTGGCCCATGGCCATTAATCCGCCAAGAGGATTCTGTGGATGACGCGGTTCCCCGAATTCCGGAAGAGGCGTAGGAGGGTGTCCTGCGAAATATCATTTCCCTATAACGTTGTTACTTGGTGGACCCTGGATGTATGTTTCCTGTATCTAAATTCTAAGCACGGGACAAGGTGAATATTTTCGCGTATGATCAAGCCACAAAACTCGCAAGAGTCTCAAACAAATCCGAATTTATTGTTTGGCGGACTCAGTTCTATTGTTTCACGGCGTTAACGATATATTACTCGGGAACTGCAAAAGAGATTGTAATGACAGGAAAAAGTGTTCAGAACGTACTTCAAATCAATAACAAAGATTCAGCTGTATCAAAGTTGTCCGCCGTCATAAAATTATCCGTTTGTTGCTGTAACAGGTCTTTCAGCTTTAAGATTTTTCTAAGAGCAAATAAACGTAAAAAGTCTAATTGGTGTTGCGGTCTTCAGTTCAAAGACCGGTTTCATGCAGCTTTCCATGATACTTTATCCCGTGCAAGGCTCTTAATCTCCGAGTAACTATTGAAACCTACATCCTTCTGAATCTGCTTACTGTATTCATCTCTTGGTTTCCCTCTACATTTTTTACCCGTCACACGTCCGTCCAAAACTAAACTGGTGATCCCTTGATGTCTCAGAACGAGTCCTATCAACCGATTCCTTCTGTTAGTCAAGCTGTGCCACAAATTTCTTGTCTCCCCAATTCTATTCGGTATCTCATCATTAGTTATGTGACCTACGCATCTAATCTTCAGCATTTTTCTGTAGCACCACATTTCAAAAGTTTCTATTCTATTCCTGTATAAAGTATTTATCGTCCACGTTTCACTTCCATACATGACTTCACTCCACACAAATAAATTCAGAAAATACTTCCTAGCACTGAAGTCTACATTCGACTTTAACAAATTTCTCTTGTTCTTCAGCCATCATCAGTTGATTTGCTGCGCAAATAACAAAACTTATTTACTACTTTAAATGTATCATTTCATGATCTAATACATACAGCATCACCTGATTTAATTCACTTCCAGACCTTCGTCGTTGTCTTGTGTTGTTGACGCTCATTATATGTCCTCCTTTCAAGACACTGTTCATCCGTTCAACTGCTCTTCTCAGTCGGTCTCTGACAGAATTACAATGTCATCGCCAGACCTCAAGGTTTTTATTTCTTCCCCATGAACTTTAATTTCTCCTCTAAGTTTTTATTTGGTTTCCTTTCCTGCTTGCTCAGTGTACAGATTGAATAAAATCGGAATAGGCTATAAGCCTGTCTCACTCCATTCTCAATCACTGCTTCCCTTTCATGCTCCTCGACTCTTCACTGCAGCTTGGTTTGTATATAAGTTGTATATAACCTTTAATTCTCTGTATTTTACCCCTGCTACCTTCAGAATTTCAAGGAGAGTATTCCAGTCATCATTGTTAAAAGGTTTCTCTAAGTCTAGAAACGTAGGTTTGGCTTTCCTTAACCCATCTTGTAAGATAACTCCTAGGGTCAGTATTGCCTCGCGTGGTCCTACATTTCTCCAAAATCCAATCTGATCTTTCCCGAGGTCGTCTTCTAACAGTTTCCCCATTCTTCTGCAAAGAATTCGTGTTAATATTTTGCAACCATGACTTGTAAAACTGATAGTCCGGTAATTTTCACACCTGCCCGCACCTGCTTTCCTTGAAGTTGGAATAATTAGTCTTCTTGAAGCCTGAGGGTATTTCGCTGGTCTCACACATATTGCACAGTAGCTAGAAGAGTTTTGTCATGGCTGTCTCTCCCAAGGCCGTCGGTAGCTCTGACTGAACGTCGTCTACTCTCCGGGCCTTGTTTTAACTTAGGACCTACAATGCTCAGTCAAATTCTTCTCGCAGTATCATATCCCCCAATCTCATCTTCATCCAAGTCCTCTTCCATTTCTATAACAGCCTTCAAGTTCATCTGCTTTGTATAGATCCTTCATATACACATTACACCTTTCAGCTTTCCCTTCTTTGCGTAGTACTGGTTTCCCATCTGAGCTGTTGGTTTCGTACAGCTGCTTCTCTTTTCTTCGAAAGTCTTTTTAATATCCTGTAGACGATATCTATTTTTTCCCTAGTGAAATATGTCTCTAAATCCTTACATTCGTCTTCTCGCCATTCCTGCTTAGCCTTTTTGAGCTTCCAGTCAATCTTATTTTTAGACGTTTTTATTCCCTTTCGCTTGCTTCAGTTGTTGCATATTATTATTTTCTCCTTTCATCATTTAAATTCAAAATCTCCTGTGTTATCCAAGTATTTCTACTAGCCCTTGTCTTTTTACCTGTTTGACCCTCTGCTGCCTTCACTATTTCATCTCTTAAAGCTAACCATTCGTCTTTACTGTATTCCTTTCGCCTGTTCCAGTCAGTCGTTGCCTAATGCCCCTCTGAAACTCTCATCAACCTCTGGTTCTGTCAGCTTACCCAGGTCCCATCTCCTTAATTTCCTATCTCTTTGCAATTTATTCAGTTTTAATCTGAAGTTCATAACCAATAAATTGTGGCCAAGTTCACATCTTGCTCTGGAAATGTCTCACAATATAAAATCGGATTCTGAAATCTCTGTCTCACCATTATATAATCATTCTGAAGCCTTCCGGCGTCTACAGGTGTGTTCCACGTACACAACTTCCTTTCACGATTCTTAAACCAACTGTTAACTATGATTAAATTATGTTCTGTGCAAAATTCTATCAGGCGGCTTCTTCTTTCGTTCCTTTCCCCCAGCCCATATTCACCTACTACTTTTCCTCTCTTCCGTTTCCCCACTATTGAATTCCAGTCCCCCATCATACTTTCCTTCAATCTCTTCATCATCTTTAGAGCTAGTTGGCATATAAACTTGTACTACTGTGGTGGGTGTTGGCTTCGTGTCTATCTTGGCTACGGCAATGCGTTCACTATATTCTTCATAGTGGCTTACCTACCTTACTGTTTTCTTATTTATTATTAAACACACTGCTGCATTACCCCTATGTGATTTTGTACTTATAATCCCGTATTCACCTGACCAGAAGCCCTGTTCCTCCTGCCACTGACCGTCACTGATTTCCACTACACCTATCCATTTCGCTTTTCAAATTTTCTAACCTACCTCCCCGATTAACGGATCTAACATTCCACGTTCCGATCAGTAGAACACCGCTTTTGTTTCTCCTGATGGTGTCATCATTCTGAGTATTCCCCGCCCGCAGATTCGAGCAGTGGTTCTGTTTTACCTCCAGAATATTTCGCCCAAGAAGACGCCATCATCATTTAAGCACACAGTAGAGCTGCATGCCCTCGGTAAAAATTAGGGCTGAAGTTTTCCCTTGCTTTAAGCTGTTCGCAGTGCAAGCACAGCGAGGCTGTTTTGGTTGGTCTTACAAGGCCAGATCAGTCAGTCATCCAGACTGTTGTCCTTGCAGTTACTGAAAGGCTTCCCCTCTTCAGGAACCACACGTTTGTCTTGCCTCTCATCAGATACCCCTCCGTTATGGTTGCACATACAGTACAGCTATGTGTATCGCTGAGGCACGCAAGCCACTCCACCAACAGCAAGGTCCATGTTTCATGTGGTTAAAACAAAACAGACGCAATCGCGAGACGGAAAAAACAAAAAACAAAAAAAAACAAAAAAAAAAGAAAAACTGCTGCATGCTGCAGGTAGGCTTCTACGTGGTCCGCACGGATAGATTCACACTTTTGTTGATCCATTGCGCCTTCGTCCGCAGCTCGTGGTCTCGCGGTAGCGTTCTCGCTTCCCGAGCACGTTGTCCCGGGTTCGATTCCCGGCGGGGTCAGGGATTTTCTCTGCTTCGTGATGACTGGGTGTTGTGTGTCGTCCTTAGGTTAGTTAGGTTTAAGTATTTTTAAGTTCTAGGGGACTGATGACCATAGCTGTTAAGTCCCATAGTGCTCAGAGCCATTTGAACCATTTTTTGCGCCTTCCAGAAGGACGAGATCACCCAGGAAATGCCCCCCGGCCCTTGATGCTGGGTGTCTGCTTCACGCCGCTGGAGCATGAAACGTGATTCATCTGAAAAGGCCAGTTGTCGCCACTCAGTGGACATCCACTTGCGGTATTGGAGTGCAAATTCCAGCCTTCGTTGCCGATGAACAGCAGTCAGTATGGGTGCATGAACCAGGCTCCTGTTTCCGAGGCTCATTTGTTGGACAGTCGTTGAGGAGACACTGTCGGTAACACGTTGGTTCACCTGTGCTGTCAACTGTTCAACAGCTGTACGTCTATACGTCTATTCGCCCGTACACATCTCTAAAGCCTTCGTTCTTCCCTGTCGCCTTTGGCTAACCGTGCACCATAGTTACCTTCGCTGTAGTTTTGGATAGGGCCATTTTGTCATGTACGGTATACTTTAACCACGCCAGCCCACTAACAGTTAATCAACTAACAGTTTCGGGAATACTTCCGCTCTTGGCCAGAAAGCTAATGATCATGCCCTTCATGACGTCATATAAATTTCTCAGTTTCCGCATTAAAACAGCGATTCCACTGTTTTCTGCGACCCCCAGACACATTTTATATAATCTCAGTACTACTGCTGCCAATTGATAGCTGTGAATGTGGTCACATTAATATCATTGGACCATGTATTTCTCGCTACGAAATTTGTACAGAAAGCAGATGGCCGTTATAAGAGTTGAGGGGTATGAAAGGGAAGCAGTGGTTGGGAACGGAGGGAGACAGGGTTGTAGCCTATCCTCGATGTTATTCAATCTGTATATTGAGCAAGCAATAAAGGAAACAAAAGAAAAGTTCGGAGTAGGTATTAAAATCCATGGAGAAGAAATAAAAACTTTGAGGTCCGCCGATGACATTGTAATTCTGTCAGAGACAGCAAAGGACTAGGAAGAGCAGTTGAACGGAATGGACAGTGTCTTGAAAGGACGGTGTAAGATGAACATCAACAAAAGCAAAACGAGAATAATGGAATGTAGTCGAATTGAGTCGGGTGATGCTGAGGGAATTAGATTAGGAAATGACACACTTAAAGTAGTGAAGGAGTTTTGCTATTTGGGGAGCAAAATAAGTGATGATGGTCGAAGTAGAGAGGATATAAAATGTAGACTGGCAATGGCAAGGAAAGCGTTTCTGAAGAAGAGAAATTTGTTAACATTGAGTATAGATTTAAATGCCAGGAAGTCGTTCCTGAAAGTATCTGTATGGAGTGTAGCCATGTATGGAAGTGAAACATGGACAATAAATAGTTTGGACAAGAAGAGAATAGAAGCTTTCGAAATGTGGTGCTACAGAAGAATGTTGAAGGTTAGGTGGGTAGATCACGTAACTAATGAGGAGGTATTGAATAGGATTGGGGAGAAGTTTGTGGCACAACTTGACTAGAAGAAGGGATCGGTTGGTAGGACATGTTCTGAGACATCGAGGGATCACCAATTTAGTATTCGAGGGCAGCGTGGAGGGTAAAAATTGTAGAGGAAGACCAAGAGATGAATACACTAAGCAGATTCAGAAGGATGTAGGCTGCAGTAGGTATTGGGAGATGAAGAAGCTTGCACACGATAGAGTAGCATGGAGAGCTGCATCAAACCAGTCTCAGGGCTGAAGACCACAACAACAACATCTGCATTATCAAATTAAATACTGAAGGTAAGGAAATTTATTTTGATGTTGTAAAATCAATTAAATATTTTACTACATGATAAATGTCCCATACTACCTGAAATACACTTTTTATGTGCCATAAAATTAAGATGCATGGTGTTACAGCAATTAATGCATACACAGAATTTCCAGAAGAGACTTATTTGCAAACAAAACGTGTAAAAATGAATATTAGTCTCCTTATAACGGTGGCGGTTCTACACCTTCCCATAGATGGCACTCGGTGGATTGCGCCTACTAATGACCAGCACCACAAGATTTACGGCTCGTGTTTGCTGGCGGGATGTTAATGAGCCGCAGCCGCGAGCCAGGAACGGCAATCGGAAACCTCTGATGGATATGTAAGGTTCAGCTGTCCAGTGGGCATGCCGCCGGCGCTGGCATAATCTTTCAACGAGTCGAGTCGGTTTCCTTAATAACGCGCGCAGCGAAGGGCATTATGAAAAGGCGGCAGCGCGAGAGGGCCAGGTAGTCGGCAGTCGCACTAATGAGCCTCGTGCTTTGTCTACGGCCGGCCTTCCCACGCTACTTTCAATTACACAAATTACAGCCCACTGGTTTCTTGCTTACGTTTCATTCGCTCCTGTAATCGCCGTTCGTTCGCCTGACTAACGAAATCCCTCTGGTGCGAGCTCTGTCTCCACTGGGAAATGACAAATCTATAACCTGTCTGTCTATACTGCTGTATAAAGACAAGTCGTTGTTCACAGTAGTTGACGAAAATCTCGAAACGTACTTTACCGATTTACTTCAAATTTTTACTCGATACTTTAATAAATATTCAAACGTACATAAGCTGTATATTTTTTAATATATACGGGGTGAGTCAAAAAGTACTTTACAACTTTGGAATGATGTAGAAATTTATTGAGATAACTTACAGAATCGGTAGATGTGTCATTTTGTAGCAAACAACCTGAACTTTCACATAAAATGTCAAGTGTCATTTTGATTCTATGTGACAAATATCCCATCGGTAATCAATTTGTTCCCACACTCGTAGCAGCAAATCGGGCGTAACTTTTGCAGCGGCAACTTAGATTCGATTTTTCATGTCGGTTAAACTGTTTGTTAGCGGAAGAACGTACACACGGTCATTTATTAAACCCCAGAAAATAAATCCAGAGGTGTCAAATCTGTGAAGCGAAAGGGCCATCAACACACACGCGACCTGATGATTTATAATGTCTCAGTTTACAAAGTTCTTGTTCCAAGAGTAAATTGTAGGCCCACTTGTGGGTTCTTTAGCGTATTCGATGCGAAATTTACGCCGAAAAGTTATCGCAGAGTTCGTTTCATGAAACCAAAACACACAGTGAGCACTCTCCGCACCAGTGAAAGTAACCGCTGTAACTGTACACTACGTTGGCGCTCCTGGTGACTGAATGGGATCTTGCTGCCCTAAGTGAATCAAACTTTAGGTTGTCTGCTACCGATTCTGGAAGTTATCTCAATAAATTTCTATATCATTCCAAAGTTTTAAAGTCATTTTTGACTCACCCTGTATAATTATAAACATATATGTAATACATAAAGTGGAAGCGTTTATTACCAAAAACCTCATAGAGCTCTTAACCGATTTACTTCAGGTTTTTACATGATGCACTTATAAATATTCAGAAGAGCATAGGCTGTAAATACATGATAATTTACTCGTTTTTCTGTTAAACCGGACTACGAGAAGGAAAATGTTGTACCGTGCTGTGAAAATTTATGGTTTATTTTGCTTTCTGGCTGTTAGTTTCAACTACGATAGCAGAGCATGCAAACCATTAGACACATTGTTTTCACCACATGCATTTTTTCTCCTTATAAATAATTTCGAACAAACACTGTTCGCCGTCGGTTTTACAAGAAACAGAAAAGTTGTGTTTATGGCATATTGGCTTGTGTTAAGGATACTAATCTGAATCTTCTGGAACTATGTAGTACTACCCATTCGCAGATTAAAATTAGGCGAAATATTGTCATTGAAACTATTATCCATAGAGATCCAGCAGCTGGCCAGGTGTATCTCATACCACGTATACCAATGATCTCAACCAATTTATCCATTCGTTTTAAGCGACTTGAATTCCCATTCAGGGTTTCGTTTGCAATGACAATAAACAAGGCTCAAGGTCAAGGAGTGGGTTAAGAAGACATGAGGGGGGCGGGGGGGGGGGGGGAGGCAGGAAATGGAGATAGACACGGGAGAAGAGGAGATGGGCAGAGAGAGGGCGGGAGAGGAGATGGACAGAGAGAGAGGAGAAGAGGAGACAGGCAAAGAGAGGGGTTATGCGGTTTAGGATGTAGGCCTATATAAATTTCTCACACATGTTTAACAGTTGTGAAGCATCGCCGGGGTCGCTAGTAATACATATAATTCGCATCCTACAAGACGTATCTGAAGTACTTGGTCGAACAATCCTGGCTAAAACGTGTTCGGACTTCAGCTATTTCAAGATGACTTATTTTATGTGGCGGTTATTTATGAGGGACGAAAACAAACGTCAACTAAAGGAGAGGTGTAAGAGCGTGACTACTTATACTTCACAATTCGCGAAAGACATTCCCCAATATCTGACGTGATTTAGGGCAGCATTCGCCTGTTTAGCTTTATCTTCTACAGGTTATAACCAGAAAAGTATGGTCATACTTTCGGGATAAATTTCCCACACGTAAGGAAAGAAAATATGTTATACAGTGTGAATAGCATAAAAGTTTACCGTCTCTAATGAGCTCCATGTCAACGAAACGTTACATCCTATTCCTCCTTCTTTAAACCTGACTGGATAGCAAGTGCGCAAAAATGTAAAAAAAATTCCGTAGAAATTAATTTTCATTACTGAAAAATAAAATTTTTCACTGACGCAAAAGTTAAATTTTCATTAATGCTACGTTATTCCTGTGTTATCAAAAGCTGTACCAGCGTACGAATGCACCTGGAACAGTATTCGTAGTTTGAGTCTTAGAATATTATCTGTGAAACAATTATTTTAGATTTTGAAGTTGCAGTTCATGCAGCGGTACAAAAAGTTTTTCCAAGCGTTAACATTAACGGATGCAGTTTCCACTTAACGTTCGGCATGGTATGAGAAGATAGTCGAAATATGACTTTGTTATGAACATATCGGTTCTCAGTCAGAAGTCGGAAAGTTTCTGAAATACACGTTTGGTTTAAAATTTCTACCTCCGAGCACAATCGGGGATGCTTTCGCAGAGTTGCGTAGAATTTCTTCCACTCACCATTAGTTAAAATTTATTTTAGACTATATACTTGAAAACTATGTAGGTCAAGATGCTAAATTTTCGCCTAATTTGTAGGTCAGTATACCATCAGATTGAAATCAGAACTATATTTAAAACAACAAGAAATCTTACAAAAATGGTTCAAATGGCTCTGAGCACTATGGGACCTAACTTCTGTGGTCATCAGTCCCCTAGAACTTAGAACTACTTAAACCTAACCAACCTAAGGACATCACACTCATCCATGCCCGAGGCAGGATTCGAACGTGCGACCGTAGCGATCGCGCGGTTCCAGACTGTAGCGCCTAGAACCACTCAGTCAGAAGTCGGAATCCAGACTGTAGCGCCTAGAACCGCTCGGCCACTCCGGACGGCCAAAGTTTACAAATAGGCATCCATGTCCAAAGTAACTTTCCATCGTGCATTGGAATAACACAGATACTGCAAATTCGTATTCATCCGTCGACACTGGACGAGCGACTTTCGAGTAAAATGTCTCACCTGCTACGGTCGCAGGTTCGAATCCTGCCTCGGGCATGGATGTGTGTGATGTCCTTAGGTGAGTTAGTTTGAAGTAGTTCTAAGTTCTAGGGGACTGATGACCTCAGATGTTAAGTCCCATTGTACTCAGAGCCATTTGAACCATTTTGTCTCACCTGTACAGGAATATACATAATGGACTTACGAGTACATGTTATAGACGCATGGTTGAAATGTGGAAGTTTATGTCTGGCTGTGAGTCGTGCACAGATACCTGCATGGTATCGCCGGCATGGTAGCTCAGCGTGTTCTGTCAGTTAGTAGGCTGGTCTCGGTAATAAAAAACGGAGTGAAGGGATGAACAATGAACTTCCGCTAAGACCAACTACAAAGAATATTAATGAACAAAATAAAAAATACCGGTAAGACGACGGTGCGCGGTAAGCGGGAAATGTGGATTCGAGTCCTAGTCCAGCAAAATTTTTTATTTTCGTCATTCCGTTCTATAGCTGATGGTTGTTTATATTGTGCAACTCGTATCGACACACTGTTTACGGAGTACACACAGGAATACAGTCGATCACTACACTACATCCGACTCTTTCTTACACGTAATATTCAAAATTTTCTCTAGGTCACATAAGTTGCTCTGTAAGTTTTCAGTTTAGTGCCAGTGTTAAGTGTTCAATTTCACCGAATGTAATGCACACATGTGGTTCACACGCACGGTTGTGCGCGCAAATTCAAGCGGCTCGCCAGAGCGGGTTTCGCCAAATGTGTACTTCGTTTGGTTTTCTAAAACTACTGTATATAGAACGGTAGTAGGATCGAACCTAAGCCAAAGGCTGAGCAGTCTCGAGCGCTGTCATCGACGCTACGAGAACAACTGACTCTACTTTTATCTGGAGGGCGATTGAATTTGAGCGCGCATTGTTCTGATCTGCTAACTTCAACTGTAAGTAACCCGTAAACAGCGCAACGTAACGAATTTTCTTCTTAAGATTTATCTATCACCACAATCTACCGTGCAACACCCTTGCAATCATTCAGACTGTTTCTGACTTTTGTGTATATATCAACAAAGCCGCACTATTCCAACTTTCTGCTGGCAGAGATTTCCCTAGCAAAAGTGCCCAGGCTAGAGGGCGTCTGAAGCAATTGATCCTATGGTTAGAGATAATGCAGATGAGGAAGGCTTAAAAGGACGAAGGACATTGAAACGGGATGAGGTAGTTCTTCTTGATGTTGACGCTAACCCTACTGCCAGTATAAGACAAGTAGTAGCAACAAGCACTGTTGACCAGATGACTCTGGACAATGTTACATGATAACCTGTAATTTATAGCATCTGCAAACGCGATCAGCATCTGATTTTCCTGCACGGTTACTCGTCTGCAACTGATTTATTCAACAATGTATTAACCTTTACATTAGTCAAAGTGTGCTGTGCACGTATGAGGCGTTGTTTCAACCTGATCAGATTGTAAATTAGCAGAATCACTATGAATTATGTAAGGAAATTACTCAGGTTACTGTTGAAACACGTCGTAAACAAAGATTTTATGTCGATATCTGAGACGGCCTTGTTGTTGGCTGTTCGTTAGGGCCTCATTCGCCGACACAATGGACGAACTTACAACGAATTTTTAGAGAATACTCTGTCTGATCCTCTGTAAGTTGTGTCTTCATCAGATAATAAAATATCTACGATAGTTCCTCTTCAGTTCTATGTTAGTGTCCATCGTCGTTTAAATTATACATTCCGTGACAGATATGAAAAGGTGACCTCTATATGCTTCAGACCTGAAACTACTAGACTTCTATTCAGCCGGCCGGAGTGGCCGAGCGGTTCTAGGCGCTACAGTCTGGAACCGCGCGACCGCTACGGTCGCAGATTCGAATCCTGCCTTGGGCGTGGGTGTGTGTGTTGTCCTTAGGTTAGTTTGATTTAAGTAGTTCTAAGTTCTAGGGGACTGATGACCTCAGAAGTTAAGTCCCATAGTGCTCAGAGCCATTTGAACCATTTGAACTTCTATTCACGGATATATTGGAAAGCTATCGTGTGTTGAATCCAGGTACAAGATAAACACAGTGTTTTCGTCCAAACTGTGGAAAGCTGCGAAATCACGCACATCACTCCGGGAATTCATCAGCAAATTTCACAGTTGCAGTGCGACGGCGGGTTAATGCTTATATCATTGTCAAAGTAGGGTATGTTGAATAATTTATTTTATAGTGGCTTCTCATATTCTGGTTGATTTCTTTATATTCAGAGAAGATACGCCCTTTATGATTCCTTGTTTTTACAGTAAAACAGAAGGAAAGTACACTTGCAAATCTTTCTGTTGCAATTTTTTCCGTCCCAAATTTGCTAGCCCGTTTGGATTCCTCGTCTGATATATTAATAAGATTTTTAGCAATCTAACGAACAGTGATGACACTTTCTCTCGTGTTGGGAAGTGAACTATGGAGTAGTTTACCAACTGCCATATGGTGAAGATGTTTGATGTTATGAGAACTACTCTCCACGCAGAAGGGTCTGCTTTTGGGTCATTTTGAATGACATATTCGTTGGGCACGTCCTCGACCAACATTTTCCAACGTCGTGTCTAGTGAATATTTCCCTACATGTATTTGAGCTCACCGTCAGCATTTGCTTCAGATTTCTTAATTACAATAAGTTACCTACCTCTAAGTCACTTCCGTACACTAGTTAACTGAGACATCACCTTTATGTTACTGCTGCTATTTTTATAAGAGGTGTCACTGTTGCTGTAAATTTATTAGGAATGTTGTTATTGTGATTGTAGGTGCTGATGCTCACGTGCAAGCGTATGCTGTTATAAAGGTTGTGGTTACTCCTGTTGGTCCGGCTGAATATTTATTGTATTTTCTGTTGTAAGAATAAGAATTCCTATGTGTAAGATACTATCCTCCTCGTTTTAGCTATTGATGCAACTGTATTAAATTCTGTTATCGTTGCTTAATGCTCATCGTCACACGGCCATAGTACGCAATGAATGACCTGAACAGTTTTCTAGGTTCTGACAATTTCTTCACTATCAGCCCTCTGTAGTAGTTGTAATATTCAACACGACACATTACACAGTAATCGCTTTGTGGTATAGCTCTACGCATGGTGTTGTAGGCTGTTGTCAGCTAGTACGCAACTTCCTCTCGCGGTCCGTACTTCGTGATAACTGAGGACTGAATTCTTCATGGATATTAAAAGGCAATTTTAACTAGACTATGACGGAAGAAGGTAAGAAGGTTACAACACTCTCGTATGACTTTTGCTTGCTTTTGTCTGTCTGTGGTCCTTATAAAGTCAAAGCGACAAAGCTGAAAACAAGATGCTGTGTGCGCATCTGAAAAATTGGTTCTGAAATATTTGGAGTAATTAAACGAAAGGAACAAATGGTTGGAGTAGTTTCGTTCCAGCATATGGGCGTTTCACAGATACTTAGGAAACTCCAGGCGGAATGATTACAAAAAGTTAAATGAAAGGCTTTGGTGATAAGTCGAAGATTGCTTTTAATTCCACAAGACATCGTATTTAAAGAGAAGAAGATGTGTGTGATTACCTTGTAGTGATCACAATTATAAAAAACAGATGTTAGGGCATATCAGCACCGTAAAGGCAGCTGCATCCGTGAATGGAAGGTCAGCCGTACTAGGGACGTCGCTCTCTACTCCTTTGGGAAGAGTCTACAAAATGTGAGAATTTTTCGAACGTTACTTTAATCCAAGTTTTCCTGGTGATAAATTTGTATACGGCAAAATGTGTCTATAAATGCTGGAAGTAGCCGTACTTTCGCTGTAATATCGACATTCCTTTTTCAAAGCGCACGCCATGAGTCACTGCGGATTTGCTGCGTGGCTGCAGGGTGAAGTGTTGACGCACTCGTGTGTGCTCTATGCAGCTTTCAATGGACGAGAGGAGGCGCTGTCATAAGTGAGGTTGTAAAATGTTCGCTGAGTTGCCGCAATTAGTTTTTCCCGCAATATTTACAAACGGGACTTGAAATGCCGCGCGCATAAGAGAAGAACTAACAGAAAAGTCGATGACGCGACTCATTTCTGCTCCAACTAAGCATACAGATGAGGAGGCATTTCTCGAGTATAGTTCACACGTCCTGTTCAAATCAATATAGATAAAACTAATAAACACGTTCGTACTAAAAGGTAGTGCTACTTCTGCAAGATGATTTCAGGACGACGAACACAAGTAGGAGTAATTCGACTACATTTTATTAGAACTTCCAACAAATTAATAAAGCAGCAGTACTCAAAACTTAACGAAACGATTCTTTTTCGCTGTGTTGTACATCTTCTAACACCTCTACTAATTTTATACTGGTGCTGTTGCTAGAGCTGGAAAACTGCGAAAAAAACGTAACTTACAGATAAAGAAGTCTGCAGATCTGAACGTTATCGTACTGGTGGTATTACAGTAATGCATAAATTCAATATGGTTAACTCTCCATAGAAGAAATTTAAGTCAGTAAGACAAATGGTGTGAACCGTCCAAAATAGTACCTGAAAAACTTTGTAATTTATTCAGCCTTTATTGCAGAAACTCGAGTCGAGAGGCTGTTGTATGAATTATTTCTGTTGCAAAAAGCGGTTTCTAGAACTTATTATTCAGTGAGAGGTATCATCGTAATATTAAGTTCATATTATTTAGATATTGAATTCTCTGCTGGTTGCAACAAATTTTCCTTCGATGTGATACTGACAGATCTCTTTTAGAATGGGACTTAATGTGAGTGCAGAAATATTTTTTTTCTCAGAAGTCTTCAAAACACAGGTCATAGCTGCTCGATAGGTGAACATTGTAGCGTAAGCATATAAATTTCTTGACAGATTACAACTGTGTGGTGGACCCGGAACCTTACCTTTCTCTCGCAATGTTCTTATCGACTGTTACATCCAGCACGACTCCGTCATCACAGTTTTAATTCCGCCAATGCCTGTCTTCTGCATTAGACATTTCAAAGAAGTTCTTCTTCGTGAGTTCTGTTTCCAGAATGTAACTTTCATTCTGCAGAAGAGTGTGCGCTGTTTTGAAACTTCCTTTCCTCCAAGAGCACTATTCTCGAGAAGGATGCAGGAGAACTTCTCTGAAGTATGGTCTGTACGAGAAAGGTACTGGCGGAAATTTCCTATATGATCAAATGAATGCGCACTCATTTTACTGGACATTAGTATCGGATATGTCCACCCTCCTCCTTTGTTGTGAATGTAGTATCTGAATGATACTATTCTGTGCCGCACAATCAGAGGATCACATCTTTGTAACACCGTAATTGTCTCTCATTGCAACGCAGACGTTTAAAATTAGGCTCAAAGGTGCCCACAACCTTCCTTTGTAATGTTGCAAAACCGCGGCGCCCTGCGGCGTCACAATCGACCTCGACGAGTCTTTAAACAACAAGGTGTCGACACGCGACCAAAAAGACCAGAGCTTAGAGTTTCAAGTGAGATGTAAGGTAGGTTAATGAGGTAACTTTAGCACGAAATTTCATAAAAATTCTACCCAATGCCACAGTGGTTGTATCACACGACGGTAAAGTCGTCATAGCCCCTCCTACCCATATTTTACCCCTCTTTTGACACTCCTTCTATGGAGACCGGTACCGCGACGCCCAGCCTCGATATTAAGCGGTTTTCTTATAGGTGGCAGAGGAAATGATTTCAGACGTACCGACGCTCAGTATCGACACGAAAGGCCCTCAGAAGGTGGCATACAGAGAGTCAGAGGAACCACCTCTTTCCTTGGAGCTTTGATTCCCGCCCATTTCGCGGTCGAAAACGGCAGTTCTCAGTGCGATGAACAACAGGCCGACGGCTTTGAGAACTTTTACACTGTTGCCACCCTCCGGACGATTCAACCATTCTCGAAGGAGATCGTGGGCTTGCAACCCCACTGAACGTGATCGCACTTCTTTGGAGTGTAGCGCGATCGCAATTCTTGCTCTGGTATACAGAGTAGAAGCGACCTCCAAAACCGTTCAATGAAATCTGAAAGCGTTCAATGTCTCTGCTCTTTCACCCTCCTATGGCGAGATCGTGTGAGGGTGAGTGGGGGGCGAGATCATGTGAGGGAGAGTGGGGGGGGGGGGGGGGGGGACAGTGGCCGGGTGCAATATTGACGCCGACCGGGGTGGTGGCCGTGCGGTTCTAGGCGCTACAGTCTGGAACCGCGTGACCGCTACGGTCGCAGGTTCGAATCCTGCCTCGGGCATGGATGTGTGTGTTGTCCTTAGGTTAGTTAGGTTTAAGTAGGTCTAAGTTCTAGGGGACTGATGACCTAAGATGTTAAGTCCCATAGTGCTCAGAGCCATTTGAACCATTTTTGCAATATTGACACATGCGTGAATAAAACGGCAAAGGTCCACTCTAAGACGCTTAGAGTTCGGCAGCATCCTTGGTGCCATGCGCACACCGCTGAACACTTGAAAAATGTACCTGTACAGAGACTTCGACGCTCATTCAGCTTAGTGGCACTGCACTGCTCTAGCGCCTGCTTCCCGACATGCGGAACCTACGGCGTGTCAAACGGGTTGCATGCTTGTAGGTGCTAGAGCAGCGTCGCAGCGTCACTCAGCTGCATGGATGTCGAAGTCTCAGTACAGATATACTCCTATAGTGTTAGTCCAACGTGTGCGGGTGGTATAAAGGGAGTTGCCGAACTCAGGAGGGAGCGAGGGGGCGGGGGGGGGGGTGTTAGAGTGACTCTCTGCAGTTTTATTCACGCATGTCTATGTTTCACCTGCCCATTCTTCGTTTATTGCGGACGAACTACCCTCTAAACGGGTCAGGTCACTTTCAGTGGGATTACAGTCCCACGATGTCCTCAGAGAAAGTTGAATAACCCGGGGCGTGTCATCAGTGTCAAATTTTGACAATAACGTCGTCCTGTTGCTCGACGCAGTACAATCTGTCGTTTCCGACCTTGAAAAGTGTGGGAATCAGCGCCCCAAGGGAAGGGCTGGTAACATTGACGCCCTTTATGCCACCTCGTGAGGTCTTTTTATGTCGATTCTGAGTGGCAATGTTTGTGAAATGTTTTGTCCGGTCACCACTAAGAAAACCGTGTGATTTCAACGCTCGGCGTCCGGTTGTTACCTCCATGGACGAGGTCTCAAAAGAATAGGTGAAATGTGGGTACGACAGGGTGCGAAGATCTTCCCATCGTATAACACGTTCACGGTGGCGTTGGGCAGAATTTTGGTAATATTTGGTGCCAATGTGATGTGATTAACCCACCTTACACCTCACGTGAACTTCTAAGGTCAGGCCATTTTTAGCATGTGTGGATACTTGGCTATTTGAAGCGTCTCCGAGCCCGAGTGTTACGTCGCAGGGCGCCATGGTTTTACGCCGTAGCAGCGAAATGTTGTAGGTACCTTTGAGCCAAATTTCACACTTCTTTGCTGCAGTGGTAGAAAATTGCGGCGTTTCAAAATAGTGATCCTTTGATTGTGTGCGTAGCGACCGATTTAATACCAGCTATGTGTGTCTGCAGGCTGGTGTCACTCCTGACATACTCATACCAATTGATGTAACTACACTCACTTCACTTAAGTTATGCTGTAGATGTATATTCCTGGGTGGTAGCGTCCAATCGTGACATCATTGTGATCTATAAGAAAAAATAGCGTGCTTGATGCAATAAGGAAAATTAGGAAACAGTTCGGAGTTTCACAGGACAACTATGTTACTGTCAACTTTTGCCGGTCTCGTAATGAAAAACCACATTGCATTTTTTTTTATAACACCGCCTACTTTACTGATTCAAATCTACATATGTGTACCCGACGGCATAAGAAAGTAGGAACCCATCAAGAACAAAATTGTCTCCAAATTTTTCACTGTTTGCGTAATTACAAGGAACAGACTCGTTACGGAGCAATTTTGCTTTGCCAGTCCGAGATAATGTTCCGTGGAACGTCAGAATTTTGACATTCTCATCTGTGAGACAGAGACAGCGATCTTTCAGAACTCGTAGTATCTACAGTTACTAGACCATAATACGACAGTTGTACTGTACCGCCAAAATACCGGCGTTTTGCAATTAAGCGCAGTTTTATTTTGCTACAAACGCTGGGCGCATTAAACAAGAAAACTGGATCTACAGTATTATAAACGTATCTTTGTATCTTCGGGCTTTGTTTTATAATGGCCTTTCAGTTTGTGCACCGTTAACAAAACAAACTGCATCGTTGGCATCTTCTCGCCTTGCAGCGTTCCTATTGCACCTTTGAATGGATCTAAAAGTGCCACCACTTCTTTTGCAGTGTTATTGTCGTAACCTGAAAGTTTTGTAGAGGCACCTCTGTTCAGAAGCATTTCCACGATGTTATCGTACTTCCTAATTACAGACTGTAGCATCTTAAACAAGCTGTTTCACCTACTCTCCGTTTATTGCTTCAAGCTTGTCTGTATCGAATTCACGTCACCAATTTTGTTCATGAAACGAACAGTATCTTTGGCAGCATCAGTCGCGGTATAAACCATTGCAATCTCACTTATCAAATAAGCGTCATCCAACTTGTGTTTCAGGACTGTAGTCAAAATATGTGTAATGCACAACTAATGCTGAAAGGATTGCAATGCCTTGCGTATACACTGAAGTGACAAAGAAACTGGTATAGGCATGTGTACTCAAATACAGATATATGTAAACAGGCAGAATACGGCCTTGCGGTCGGCAACGCCTATGTAAGACAACAAGGTTTTGGCGCATTGTCAGATCGGTTACTGATGCTACAATGGCAGGTTATCAAGATTTAAGTGAGTTTGAACGTGGTGTTATACTCGCCGCAAGAGCCATGGGACACAGCACCTCCGAGGTAGCGACGAAGTGGGGATTTTCCAGTACGACCATTGCACGAGTGTATTGAGAACATCAGGAATCCGACAAAACATCAAATCTCCGACTTTGTAACGGCCGGAAAAAGATCCTGCAAGAACGAGACTAACGACGACCGAAGAGAATCGTTCAACGTGACAGAAGTGCAACCCTTCCGCGAACTGCTGCAGATTTCAGTTCTGGCCCCTCAACAACTAACAGCGAGTACACCATTCAACGAAACATCATCGACATTGGCATGTTGCCTGGTCGGACGAGTCTCGTTTCAAATTGTATTGAGTGGATGGACATGTACGGGTGTGGAGACAATCTGATGAATCAATGGAGCCTGCATGTCAGTAGGGCACTGTTCAAGCTGGTGGAGGCTCTGAAATGGTATGGGGCGTCTGCAGTTGGAGTGATATGGGACCCCTCATACGTCTAGATTCGACTCTAACAGGTGACACGTACGTAAGCATCCTGTCTGATCACCTGCATCCATTCATGTCCATTGTGCATTCCGCCGAACTTGGGCAATTCCAGCAGGATAATGTGACACCACACACGACCAGAATTGCTACAGAGTGACCCCAGGAACACTCTTCTGAGTTTAAACACTTCCAGTGGCCACCAAACTCCACAAACCTGAACATTATTGAGCATATCTGGGATGCCTTGCAACGTGCTGTTCAGGAGAGATCCCTCGTACTCTTACAGATTAATGGACAGTCCTGCAGGATTCATGGTGTCAGTCCCTCCAGCACTACTTCAGATATTAGTCAAGTCCATGCCACGGCTTGCTGCGGCATAAGTGCGTGCTGCCGTACACGATATTAGGCTGGTGTACCAGTTCCTTGGGCTCCTCAACGTACCTGAGTAACACGATTGATGGGTCACATTTTCGTAATTGACTCCCATTGCGTCGCAGGAGTGTGATATTTGGCTCAAATGTGCCAACAACATTCCTCTGTTACAGCGTTAAAGCGTGACGGCCTGCGACGTCACACTCAGTCTCAGTGATGCTTCAGACTAAAAGGTGTCGATACATGCAAAAAATGGTCACAGCTGAGAAGTTCATGTGAGGTCGTCACAGTCCCTCCTACCAATATTTCACCCCTACTTATGACTCCCCTTAGATGGAGACCAGTACCGAGACGCCCAGCGTTGAAACTACAGCGTTGAAACTACGGGGTTTTCTTATGTATGAACTAATAGAAGACTGGAATAAATAAATAAATGCCGGGAATATGCTGATTTCTTCAGTGCTGAAGATAGAAGAATCAGATGAAAGATAAACTTGTGCAGTTTCCTTGGAAAATTTAGAGGAATTTTATATATTTTTCATGAAAATAGCGTTCCCAATCAACAGAAGCATCTGTGTTTCGGACATTTGTTATGTGCTGCCTTCAAATGCCTAGTATAAATAAGCTCTCTGGTACAGACCAACATAGCAACAAAACTATGATAGTATGTAAGCTTGCTATTGTATACTGATGTAACGAACTGCATAAGAGCCAATAAGAAACTTATTTTATGTAGCCACTCAACTACAACTGTGCATAACTTCTCTTTTGTCTTCTCTTTGCGCATGGAAGCGTAAGAAATATCTGCATAAAGTAATGAACTGTATCAATGTAGTTTATTTCCTTTTACGTATAAACCATCTTGTTTCTTAACGTGTTCGCACAGAATATTCACCCCATACAACTGATTGACCCAGACGAATATGGCCGTGTGCCTAATGTAGAAGTCAATCTGCCTTTGGAAAGCTCACAATAGTCCATTTTTGTACATATTACTCTTAAAACTATGCACCTAAATACAACACACAAGCCACGGATACGCGTTGATTCCTCTAGGATATTAGAAAATACCAATTTCATTGAAATTCACAGATAAATTTTACGAATTCTCTCGCTTTTTAAGCGCGAACATTTTAATTTTATACAAGTTATCGTTAGCATGAGTTATATATAGTGTCAAGAGTCATAGGATAACGATAATCATATATACAGATGACGGTAGTATCGCGTACACAAGGTATAAAAGGGCACTGTATTGGCGGATCTGTCATTTTTGCCCAAGTGATTCTTGTGAAAATGTTTCCGACGTGACGATGGCCAAACGACCGGAATTAACAGACGCGGAATGGTAGTTGGAGCTAGACGTATGGGACATTCCGTTTCGGAAACCGTTAGGGAATTCGATATTCCGAGATCCACAGTGTCAAGAATATGTCGCAGCTATCAAATTTCAGGCATTACCTCTCACCACGGACAACGCAGTGGCCGGTGGCCTTCACTTGACGACCGAGAACAGTGGCGTTTGCGTAGAACTGTCACTGCTAATAGACAAGCAACGCTGCGTGAAAGAACCACATATATCAATGCGACACGTACGCTAAAGGTATTCGTTAGATCAGTTCCGTGAAATTTGGTGTTAATGAGCTATCGCATCAAATGACTGATGTGAGTGTCGTTGCTAACAGGACATCGCCTGCAACGTCTCTCCTGGGCTCGTGACCATGTAATCGTGGAATGGTCAGATGAGTCTTGATTTCAGTTGGTAAGAGCTGACTACAGGGTTCGAGTGAGGCGTAGAGCCCACGAAGCCATGGACCCAGGTTGTCAATAAGGCACTGTGCAGGCTAGTGGTGTCTCGATAACGATATGGGTTGTGTTTGCATGAAATGGATTGGGTCCTCTCGTCCAACTGAACTGATAATAATTGACTGGAAATGGTTATGTTCGGTTACTTGGAGACCTTTTTCAGCCATTCAGTGATGGAATTTTTGTGGATGACAATGCGCCATGCCACCGGGCCACAATTGTTCGCAATTGGTTTGATGAATATTCTAGACAGTTCGAACTAATGATATCGTCACCCATCGAACATTTATGGGACGTATTCAATGGGTCATTTCGTGCACAAGATCCTGGACCAGCAACACTTTCGCAATTATGGACGGCTATGGAGGCAGCATGGCTTGATTTCTTGCAGGGAACTTGCAGCTACTTTATGAGTTCATGCCACGCCGAGCTGCTGCACTATGCCGGCAAAAGGAGGTCCGACACGATATTAGGAGGTATTACATGATTTTTTTCACTACAGTCAATATCAACCAGCTGTCACATTGTGGCCTTGGTGTTCTGCTATGGAAATTAAGACGTGTTCCTGATTAATCAAGGCGTTACTCTGAATGAACTATTTACACCTACGAACAATTATATATCTAAATATCTTAATATTGCTTTCTTGTGACATACTGCCGTTATACTTGATGGTTTGTAATGTATCTTAATGTAATTTTTAATCATCACAGTCATTGTTCCAGCTTATTATTCAAATTATTTCCATGTAATAAAGATTCTGGTATCCTATTTCAGTAGCGCTGGGCAAGTGCTACCAGCTTTAGCATAATCGGCGGAGATTATTTATAGTTATTAATTTTTAAAGAATATTGATAGGTCCACCTTTTTCATCGTCTCTAGCTAATATACAGTTTCACCTACAAAGTGAGACTTAAACGTGCTTCCTCGTCTCTTTTTTGCTCTCTGACGTGGTGCTACTACCAATTACGTAGCTTTATTGGTACTGGTTTTATTCTTACGACGGCCGTGAAATAATTCGCGGGCCTCTTCGTTTCTTGCAATGCAGGTCCTTCACGCCATACATCGCCTTGAAACGGCCAATCACCGGGGAACTCGACACGCAGTAACCTTTTAGTTTAGTTGCTGCCCTCCTGCCGTGGTTTATTTCGTTGGTGGTACATCCTGCCAATAGCAGTGGCCTCATTGTCGTCTCTTTATCTGATAGCTCCAACGCCGCACTCTGCCGTCTATCTTACCTGCGTGGGAATAATTTCTGATAATGGATAAAACACAAAATGTGAATGAGGGTGGGGCAAGTCGAATATTCAAATACTCCGCACGCTTATATTAACATCTACCAGCAATGTAATTTACTCATTCTACGAAGCATACATTTGGAAGAAAGGCATGCCATTCCCTCAGTTGTAATAACGATTCCAGAATAATGTATTACCTGTCGCCTTGTACAATATACAATGTTGCTTATAAAAATCAATTGTTGTGTTCCCAGCTTACTGACAAGGACGTGGTGCGAACCCCAAAGGTTCTTAAAAAAAGGGACAATAGTCGTGAATGTGAGACTAAACTCCAATGTGACAGTTCTACAGTAAATGATCTAATGACGAAAATTGAAACCTGTGTGCGTACAGCAATTACTCTCTTGCTAGATTAGGTAGTATTATGTAGGATAGAATTAAATATTACTGTATGCTGCATGGTTTGTGTAACAATCAGTACAGTCCCTCTTTCAATTATACGTAAGAGGCTACAATGTAATGGAATGGAATAAATAAATGAATAAATACCCTCTTGTTAGATTATCACCTCCCGAAAGGAAAAAATCCGCATTCATTGAGTATAAAAGTTATAAATCAAATACATCCTGTTTAATTTTCTAGTGATAATATCAGACGCAGAGGGAATGACAAAGCGTGCCCTAATCACAGCTAGGAGTACCGTTTGTCAATAGCATCAACAATTTCCGATGGGAAAGATAGAATGAACGCGTTCGCTTAGTACAATTATCAAACACATTTCTGAGACACTTGATCATCTAAGCACAGAACTGTGACCACGACCTGCAGTTTCTGATGACGGGACAAAGTTCAAGATTTCTTTCAGATCGGAGTACTGCTGATTTCGATCAAACTTGTGGGCTACACCAAACTGCTTATGGGTATTTAATGCTAGGTAAAATACGGCTAACTCTAAGCTATTTTTTATTTGTATCAGAAGCACCAAATTACAAACTAAGGACAGAAAAATACAGTACAAGTTACGAAAATAGAATTGTTCCACACTTGTAACACAAATTACATACTGCAAAATTATATATCACAAAACATAACGTATTACCTATGCTAGTTTAGCCGAGACGCACAGATATGAAAAACGAAGACTGAATTGGGGAATTATGACATAAGGTCGTCAACGCTGCACTGAGAAGTACAGTGCGGGCTGACAACGGGGAGGTCTCAGACACGGCCAACCGACTCGGCTCAGATTTGGCAGGTCGCTTGTGTACAACCTAAAACGAAGGGCTCTAAGATATTTTGGCTCAACACCCTCCCATTTTTGAGAAAATCACCACTAAAGGTTATGACGAGCAATCGATTCAAAATTGGTGGTTGGTTGGTTGGTTTTGGGGAAGGAGACCAGACAGCGAGGTCATCGGTCTCATCGGATTAGGGAAGGACGGGGAAGGACGTCGGCCGTGACGTCGAAAGGAATCATCCCGGCATTTGCCTGGAGCGATTTAGGGAAATCACGGAAAACCTAAATTAGGATGGCCGGACGCGGGATTGACAAAATTAGTGGGATCGATAGATAATTGTAAGCAGAGCATTTTTTATCATCAGGTATGTGGTCCCCAAATGAATACTTTTCCAGAAATGGAGGAAAGAAACTCTTACAACAGCCCCTTATGTATCCACATGATAAACGCCTTTCGCCGAGAGCGTCGACAGGCCAATGGCTGAGGTAACTGGCTGCTCGAGGAAACCAAGCGCATGTTATTCATCTCGTTTATATTTTCCTTATCTCAATTGATAGAGATAGGAGGGTTAATAAGGTAAGCAAATCAATAAGGAATGATAAAAAGGTAGGCAAATAAATTTCTCAAACCTCTTGGGATGCCGGCCACTGTGGCCAAGCGGTTCTAGGCGCTTCAGTCCAGAACCGCGCTGCTGCTACGGTCGCAGGTACGAATCCAGCCTGGGGCATGGATGTGTGTGATGTCCTTAGGTCAGTTAGGTTTAAGTAGTTCTAAGTCTAGGGGAGTGATGACCTCAGATGTTAAGTCCCATAGTGCTCAGAGCCATTTGAACCATTTGAACAACAAGTATGGCGACACTGCCTCTTACAGGCCGCTTGAATTTGCGAGCGCGACGACCTGACCGGCTAACTTCAACGCTAAATAACGTGCAAAGGACGCAACGCATCCATTCTTTTCTTAACAATTGCTCCTTATGACGACCTCCCCTGAAACACCTTTACAAACTTTTCAGACTGTTTCTGACCACCCGGCGTATATTAGGTTTTGATGTGTAGTTTTCTCCGTGTCACTCATTAATGGTGTGCTTTTAAGTGAAAAATCGAACTGTTAATCCATTTTGTGCACAACATTTACACGTGCGACCCAGTCATCTTCAGGTGCTGCTAGTTGTGTTGTTATTCAGTGGAACCGCTCGACCGCTACGGTCGCAGGTTCAAATCCTGCCTCGGGCATGGTTGCGTGTGATGTCCTTTGGTTAGTTAGGTTTAAGTAGTTCTAAGTTCTAGGGAACTGGTGACCTCAGATGTTAAGTCCCATAGTTCTCAGAGCCATTTTAATTGTGTTGTTATGTGTTCTGACTGCCTGGACTCCAACAACGCTATACGTAATGCACTTTGCAACACCTAAAGAAGACGACTGAATCGTTCGTCGTAATATTGGGCAAAAAAACAGAGTGAACAACACGGTTTTACACCCAATAACACACCATTAATGTGTTAAGTTGTCTAGACCTCATTACCATGTACTCCCACCTCAGAAAGTTTGCTTTCGATCTTGTCCCTGTCCGCCGCACGATATGGGATTTCCACATTTCCCAGATTTCGTGATCCCCAGGGGTTAGCTCTTTTGATGGTTCCATCTAGTGATGGCGCCTATACAGTCTCCTCCTTAGGTTCAGTTTGGTGTTCGTGCTCTTTAATTGCCCTGAGGAAGGAATTTCTCGATTATAGCTTGTAGCCCTTTCACTAACAATTAATTTTCGGAGTGAAAGACATTACTATATGGTTATTTTAATTAACGTCTTAATCAGAAGTGTCACCATTATTTCCCGTCTTTTCGTTTTGCAGTGCGAGGAAGGGTAGGACATATAGGTATATTCATAAATACCTCTGTGTTTTCGGAAGATGATTACACACAAACTACAAGACATACATAGTATGTCCGAGAATTGTTACGACAAACTTCGATGGGTTGTAGAAGGTGTCTTGAGGAAAAAATGTAGTACAGAAAACTGTCTTCGGAAACGTCATCCAGCGACTCTACATAGTGTCGAAGTATAGGCGGCAGCGCCCGTTACTAGGGCACCCCTTCGGCTGCTAACACAAATTCGTACGCTGACGGACCGCAGCGGAAGGTCTTGCTATGTTTGTTTTTCAGTGATCGTGATTGGTTGCCACGATCACCAGTGAAGATGGGGGAATTACCTACTGCGTAAATAGGCCTTCTCTGCTCTGAGTGTGATACTCTGTTGCCTCGTTGGATGACGGCTTCGAACACGGGTTTCCATTCGCAGTTTATTTCTCTACTGGGACCCTCTGAAATCTCCAATGGTTTTCGTTGTACTGAAGGAAAATAACATGCAAATGGGTACCCGCGTCCGAAACCGTCATCTACCAATGCTACAGAGCATCACGTTCTTAGGAGACAAGGTCTGTCTTCACAGTAGCTGGCTCAATCTTCTCCACTGGTGAGCGTGGCACTCAGTCGCGATCACTGAATAACAAGCAACATACAAGACGTTCCACCTGTGGGCCGTCGGCGTAAAAAGTCAAGTTTGATACCGAAGGGGTGGCCGGCACCTATAAACTCGACGCTCTGTAGCGTCATTGGATGACGTTTCCGGACATGGGTTCCTGTCCTCGATTTATTCCTCAAGCCACCCTTTGCAACCTACTGAAGTTAGGCGCAACATTTCTGGGACACACTGTAGAAAACATACAATCAGTGGATAAATTTGGAGATTTGTAGTAAGTACCTATGGGACCAAACTGCTAAAGTAATCGGTCGCTAGGCTTACACACTACTTAATCCAACTTAAACTAACTTAAGCTAAGGAGAACACACAAACCCATGCCCGATGGAGGACTCGAACCTCCGATATGGGTAGTCGCGCGAACCGTGGCAAGGCACCTCACGCGGCATCAGTGGATAGTTCTTACCTCACATTAGAGGAGCTCAATATGGACAATATATGCTTTCAGTTCGTTGACACAAATTGTCCAGGAAGGCGCGGCAGCAGCCACTTTGCACATTTCTTCATTGGGTTGCCTATTCACAGGCGCATACTAATTCCGTACAATTACAGAGAGCGGAGCGGAGGAGTAGATTAACAAAGGAATTCGAAGACAGCACAACCTGCAGGCAAAATCTGTAATTCGAGTAATTCTACAAACCTTTAACAGGCTTCCCCTTACTAGTGGAACATTGATACATAGCAGTAACAAAGCAAATTCCCACTGGTCCTCTGATAACCCATCGTGGTACACATACGTCCCAGTGGTAGCAAAGCGTTAAGTATCTGGTCGATTGCCATAGAGTACGTTGTGTTCGGACATTGAGAACTTCACTCTCTCTTTGCAGGCAGTTACTTCCCGTCGAACTGTCGATGGAGAGAATCCAGCTAAGTGGTAGATCTTATATAGAGGAGTATGCTCCGGACAGCTATTGATCAGTCTATACATTTAGTTGTGTGTGACAAACTTGCGTAGCCAGAGCAGATTTGTACCATACGATGAGAGGTATACCCTCTGGCGGAATAGCAAAATGCCAGTGCTGTTGCGCACTTTTGGCTTAAAACACTAATTTAATCTTATTATCAGGTGAGAACCAACAGCCGTTAAGTACTTTAGACAACGCATTTTAATCACCAGCTGTTTTATTTAAACTATATATCATGTACCAGTTTCAGTTATAGACCATCATAAACTGATGACTGTCAACATCGAAATTGTAAAAATTTTAAAAATACAGTCTACAAGGAAATGATATAACTTAATAAAGTGATAGTTAAAATGTACTTTCTAACACACTAATTTGAACCTACAGTTTTGCAGATGATACTGATTTGGCCACGCCACTGACTATCATTTTTCTATTGGTCCAACGTTGCTTATATGTAGGAGCCCTATTTGGGGTTCAAAATGGCTCTGAGCACTATGGGACTCAACTGCTGTGGTCATAAGTCCCCTAGAACTTAGAACTACTTAAACCTAACTAACCTAAGGACATCACACACACCCATGCCCGAGGCAGGATTCGAACCTGCGACCGTAGCAGTCGCACGGTTCCGGACTGCGCGCCTAGAACCGCGAGACCACCGCGGCCGGCACCTATTTGGGGTAGCACCCAAATATGTTGGATGGTGACAGCGGTCCAACAGTGTTCCTCTCAACGTAGCCCGCAGTCATCTTGATGCATGCTTGTTTTAGAAATGGACGGCTGACACTCGATTCCTTTCTGGCGGATGTGGCGACAAATGTCGCGAGTCAATAGTCGTGCGTCTGTTCAGTGGCACTCGTTTGATGTTGATTGCTTGATTTGGTGGAAGGGGCCAAACAGCGAGGTCGTCGGTCCCATCGGATTAGGGAAGGACAGGAAAAGAAGTCGGCCGTTTCAAAGGAACCATCCCGGCATTTGACTGAAGCGATTTGGGGAAATCACGGAAAACCTAAATGAGGATGGCGGGACGCGGGTTCGAACCGTCGTTCTCCCGAAGCGAGTCCAGTGTGATAACCACTGCGCCATCTCGCTTGGTTCTTTTAACGTAACTGAATGCAACGTTTTTCACTGGTGCGCCTGTAATCGCGCGACGTCGGACACACCAAAACAGCGGACGACTCGACTTTCTCATTGGCGGAAACTGGAGTATTGAAGCCTGAGGATGGATTCCGTTTCATCTGGAAGTCGGTATTTTAGCATTCTCTCATTAATTTTACGGCCGTGGGGGAGGACAAAAATTGGTGATAGTATCCAGGACCATTAGGCCAATTTCCCGATTTTAGGGCTCTAGAATCACTCCATAAAAGCTAAATCTAAGTGAAGATATTGCACATATGAAAGATAGTAGACTGGAACACGCAAAAGGTTTGCTAGAACTCACAGTTCGAGAAATTGTCCTCTACGGAAATATTATTTTCGTGTACTGAAAGTTTAAAACCCATCTGGCGAAATATTTATCATGACAGCCGAGCGAGGTGTTACAGTGATAAGACACTGAACGTGTATTTGGGAGGACGGTGGTTCAAATTCCCTTCCGGTCGTCCTGATTTAGGCTTCCCGAAATTTCTTAAGGCCAATTATGGAACTGCTTCTTTGAAAGGTCGTGGGCGATTTCCTTCGCCATTCCTCTGCAATCTGAGCTTATACTCTGTCTCTAATGATGTGACTTTAAACCCCTGTCTCTCTTCTCAACATGACAGTTATTTACAACTGACTGGTAATGCAGTAAAGGTATACAATAAATCGCATAAAAGCATAATATAAACTGTGCTAATCATGTATACTAAAACAGGACTCTACAACTTAGATAAATCAAAGTATTCAGTGTGAAAATATTACTCCAGTCCTAATGTATTGGTAGAATATTTGAAGCTTCTCATTTCTTCGCAGTCGGCGGGAGCATTGCACATATAATGTGTTAATTTCCAATATGTCAGAACTACGCCGACATCCAATCATAATGATAGAGACAGCTGCAAAAGAACTACACAAAGCAGTTCGCAAGACCTTCCCATGATGAGGCTTTGTAAGGCAATCAGTAAGATACCATATAAAACATGTGTAACCAATATAGTTCTACTAAGAACCGACGGAAGATTCAGCTAACGTGGTTTCAAGTGAATGTTGATAGTAACAGATTTATATTTGAAATTCACCTAGGCTGTACAGGTTGAATAGGTTGGTTGGTTGGTTTGTGGGATTAAAGGGACCAGACTGCATCGGTCATCGATCCAGGTTGAATAGAAGACTGGCAAAATAGTTGCTCTTGTATTGAAAGATCACATTTCCCAACTCACATAGCGTTATTCTACGTTGTCTTCATAGAAATCACGTTTCACACACTAACTGTTTCTGTTCTTAATGAATATTAGTAATACACTCCTGGAAATGGAAAAAAGAACACATTGACACCAGTGTGTCAGACCCACCATACTTGCTCCGGACACTGCGAGAGGGCTGTACAAGCAATGATCACACGCACGGCACAGCGGACACACCAGGAACCGCGGTGTTGGCCATCGAATGGCGCTAGCTGCGCAGCATTTGTGCACCGCCGCCGTCAGTGTCAGCCAGTTTGCCGTGGCATACGGAGCTCCATCGCAGTCTTTAACACTGGTAGCATGCCGCGACAGCGTGGACGTGAACCGTATGTGCAGTTGACGGACTTTGAGCGAGGGCGTATAGTGGGCATGCGGGAGGCCGGGTGGACGTACCGCCGAATTGCTCAACACGTGGGGCGTGAGGTCTCCACAGTACATCGATGTTGTCGCCAGTGGTCGGCGGAAGGTGCACGTGCCCGTCGACCTGGGACCGGACCGCAGCGACGCACGGATGCACGCCAAGACCGTAGGATCCTACGCAGTGCCGTAGGGGACCGCACCGCCACTTCCCAGCAAATTAGGGATACTGTTGCTCCTGGGGTATCGGCGAGGACCATTCGCAACCGTCTCCATGAAGCTGGGCTACGGTCCCGCACACCGTTAGGCCGTCTTCCGCTCACGCCCCAACATCGTGCAGCCCGCCTCCAGTGGTGTCGCGACAGGCGTGAATGGAGGAACGAATGGAGACGTGTCGTCTTCAGCGATGAGAGTCGCTTCTGCCTTGGTGCCAATGATGGTCGTATGCGTGTTTGGCGCCGTGCAGGTGAGCGCCACAATCAGGACTGCATACGACCGAGGCACACAGGGCCAACACCCGGCATCATGGTGTGGGGAGCGATCTCCTACACTGGCCGTACACCACTGGTGATCGTCGAGGGGACACTGAATAGTGCACGGTACATCCAAACCGTCATCGAACCCATCGTTCTACCATTCCTAGACCGGCAAGGGAACTTGCTGTTCCAACAGGACAATGCACGTCCGCATATATCCCGTGCCACCCAACGTGCTCTAGAAGGTGTAAGTCAACTACCCTGGCCAGCAAGATCTCCGGATCTGTCCCCCATTGAGCATGTTTGGGACTGGATGAAGCGTCGTCTCACGCGGTCTGCACGTCCAGCACGAACGCTGGTCCAACTGAGGCGCCAGGTGGAAATGGCATGGCAAGCCGTTCCACAGGACTACATCCAGCATCTCTACGATCGTCTCCATGGGAGAATAGCAGCCTGCATTGCTGCGAAAGGTGGATATACACTGTACTAGTGCCGACATTGTGCATGCTCTGTTGCCTGTGTCTATGTGCCTGTGGTTCTGTCAGTGTGATCATGTGATGTATCTGACCCCAGGAATGTGTCAATAAAGTTTCCCCTTCCTGGGACAATGAATTCACGGTGTTCTTATTTCAATATCCAGGAGTGTACCTTTGCCTTAGTATATATAGAAGTTAAAAGACAATCAGCAGCTTCTTATACTGAGGTGACAAAAGTCGTGGAATACCGACATGTACAAATACAGATGGCTTTAGTATCTCGTACACAAGGTGTAAAAAAGTAACGCATTGGTGGAGCTGTCATTTGTACTCAGTTGATTCATGGGAAAAAGTTTCTGATGTGATTAAAGCTGCACTGCGGGATTTATCAGACTCTGAACGCGGAATGATAATTGGAAATAAACGCATGCGACATTCCATTTTGGAAATCGCTAGGGAATTCAATTTTGCGAGATCCGCAGTGCCTAGAGTGTGTCGAAAATACCACATTTCAGGCATTCCCTCTCACCACAGACAACGCAGTGGCCGAAGGTCTTCACTCAACGACCGAGAGCAGAGGCGTTTGCGTAGAGATTTCACTGCTAACAGACATGTAACACCGCGTGCAGTAACCGAAGAAATCAAACTGGGACGTACGACGTATGTATACGTTAGGAAAGTGCTGCGAAATTTGGCGTCATTGGGACACGGCAGCAACGACCAACGCGAATGCCTTTGTTAACAACACGACATCCCCTACAGCACGTCACCAGGGCTCGTGACCGTATCGGTTGGGCCCTAGGCAAATGGAAAACCGTGGCCTGATCAGATGTCTCCCGATTTCAGTTGGTAAGAGCTGATGGTAGAGTTCGAGTGTGGCGCAGACTCCACGAAGCCACGGACCCAAGTTGACAACAAGATACTGTCCAAGCTGGTGGTGTCTCCATAACAGTGTGGACTGTGTTTACATGCAGTAGACTGGATCCTCTGGTCCATCTGAACCGACCATTGACTGTAAATGTTTATGTTCCGCTGCTTAAAGACAACTTGCATCTATTCATGGACTTCATGTTCCCAAACAACAATGGAATTTTTGTGGATGGCAATGCGCCATGTCATCGGACAACAACTGTTCGCGATTGGTTTGAAGAAATTCCTGACAATTTGGGCGGATGGTTTGGCTCCTAGATCGTCCGACGAAATCCCAACGAACATTTATGAGACATATTCGAGAGTTCAGTTCATGCACACAGTCCTGGCCCGGCAACGCTTCAGCAATTATAGAGGGCTGTAGGGGCAGTATGGCACAATATTTCTAGAAGTGTCTTCCAGTGACATGTTGAGTCCATGTCATGTGGTGTAGCTGCGCTACGCTGAGCAAAAGGCGGTGAGACACTATGCTAGGAAGCATCCCATTGGCGTTTGTCTCCACAGTGTTAAGTTAAATGTTTACTACTCTGTGAAACATTTGCTGCTGTCGCAGGTTCGAATCCTGCCTCGGGCATGGATGTGTGTGATGTCCTTAAGTTAGTTAGGTTTATGTAGTTTTATGTCTAGGGGACTGATGACCTCAGATGTTAAGTCCCATACTGCTTGGAGCCATTTGATTTATTTGTGAAACATTACATCATACACAGTGCAGCCACATTGTGAATGCTGTTCCCAGACATGCGATGAGTTAGTCGACGTTCGTAAGCAGATGGAGTTCGCTCTGACTAATGTCAAACGATTGGAAGCTATGGGGATGGGTGTGTTGGGAGAGCTCATAGAAGTCATGTACCGGAGATCAAGTATTATCCACTACTGTGGATTCTGTCTCCTATGTAGGATGTGTGAGGTCTATCACTTCTCGTCCACCTGACTGCGAGTGGCTTGTTAGTGGTAGGGCTAGGCGCCTGTACGAGGGAGACAGGGATCAAGATCAACTCAGGGAGTTATAGCCATTCCCCTAAGCAACAACTTTGAGGTGCCTCTTCCACTGAAACATAAACTGAGTCAATGAGACTCGCTTCACATGTTGGGAAGCCTACTGCGTTCTATGTCAGGAGGTGGCAAACACAAAAGGGTTGAAACCTATTAACCGTTCGCAGTTCAAACGTATGGTGATGGAATCCCTTAAGGAGATGGCAGCAAGGGATGGGAAGGAAACCAGGTACAATAAGTGTGCATGCATGGGAGCCTAATTCTGCATGTTGAGGAGGCTATTCTGGTAACCATTTAGGAAACAGGGTGTAAGCAGTTAAAGATTGTGGCGCATGTTGGAACAAACGATGCCTGTCGTCGGGTCTCCGAGATCACATTTGTGTCATTGCAGTAACTGGCAGAGAAAGTTCAAAAGAGTAGACTACCTGCTAAGTTTCAACGAAGCTCACAGATTGCGGCATTCTTTCCCGAACTGAACGTGGCCCCCTGGAGTAGAGTGAAAGAAATGAAGCATAGACTTCGAAGGTTCCGTGGCAACCTAGGCTTCGACTTCCTTGATTTGCACCATAAGGCTGAGAACTGCACGATTCCGGTAAATGAGCCAAGTGTACACTAGGCACCAGAAGGAGCTACCCAGGTAGTTAACTGTGTATGGGGTGCACACAAGATTTTGTTTTCAGATTAGGCTACTCTCCAACCAGTCCAGTTAACGATAGCTGTAGGGGATCCGGAAGTGTCAGTGTAAGATCCTAAATTCCTCCTATAGGCATGAATTTTAAAACCATAATGATTACCAGCTGAATCATTCGCAACAAAGTGCCAGAGTTTGAACAGCTCCTAAAATGCAGTGGAACTCGCATAATACCATGTAAATAAAAATGATTAAATCCAGAAATTGAAAGTAGTGCGATTTTCGGGGAAAATTTAGTGGTATGTCGAAAGAATAAGTTAATGGTAAATTGGGGTGGTGTATTTGTCGCAGTGGACAAGAACCTTAAATCCATCAAACATATATTCAAAATGAGTACGAAATTATCTGGGCAGTACTCAGTATCAAGAATGTATAAACTAACAATCCGATCCTTCTATCGACTACCAGAGTCACCCCCAGATCGAACCGAGCTCCTTAGAGAAAATCTATGTTCACTAATAAGTTCCCCAGTCATAATGCCATTGTTGGAGGAGACTTTCATCATCCAACAGTCAGCTGTATGGTAAGTGGTGAGCATGACAAGACGTCCTGCAAAACATTATTAAATGACTTTTCTACAAACTACTTAGAACAGTCAGTTCGGTTTCGGTACCCCACTCTTGATAGAAATATATTGAATCTAATAGCAGCAAACAGGCCTGACCCGTTTACCTCTCCACGATGAACATGCTGACGAACATTATTTCGGGCTCATGTAGCTTAGGCAAATCGAGTATTCTACAGTATTTCATAAAATAAAACGCAATTTTGTTTTTTTTTTTCTTTTATTGTTATTTTCATATAAGTGTTTTCTGTCTGCCAGCTGGTTAATGATGATTAAATTCGTGTGAACACAGGACTGTTCAAGTGGCTCTAAGCGCTATGGGACTTAACATCTGAGGTCATCAGTCCCCTCGACTTAGAACTATTTAAACCTAACTAACCTAAGGACATTACACACATCCATGCCCGAGGTAGCAGCTGCCCGTGAGCACTGGACTCACATTCGGAAGGTCTAGGGTTCAAATTTATATCTAGCCATCAAGATAGTAAGTATTCCTTGATTTTCGTAAAAGTTATGATGCTAAATCCGTGACAATTTCTTTGAAAATCGATGACACTGATTTCTGTAACCCTTTCTTACCCTATTCAGTCTTCTGATGCGTCTCTGACGTACTTGTGGTTGACGGGATGTTACGCCCTAACACTCCTCCTTTCATTACTTTTGTGATGCTAACGCTTTAGATAGCGTACGTGGCGTATCAGAGGATATATTAGGTGCAGTTATCGGTCCCAATTACAAAATCAGATGACTACAGTTAGTCTGTTTACTATTTTTACCAATTAATGTAATGGCCCTTTTCTTTAGCAATAAAATGTATCCACATTCCGTACATCGATCCCAAAGGGCAATGCTCAGTATATGCAAGAACAATACGTAACTAAAAGGAACTTGCCGTTGCACACTAGTGCAAAAACTCTAAAAGTATGTTGTAAAATTTAAATTTACCACATGTGCCACACTTAAACAACAGAGAATATTTTCAATTAATTTTGTGGTTTACACTTCATTTGCTCATACTTGAAGCTAACTGTCCGCACTGCACAAAAAACAAATGTTCTCAAATATTCCTGAATGACTCCTGAACTTTATTATTCACTTCTGTGTAAGCGTTAGGCAAATTTCGGTATGACAGCTCAGATGAGGCCTTCGCCAGTGGTTCTGTATTCATCATTATGAGCTACTGCTCTAACTCCGGTCTTATTAACTGACGTACGTGGAGCTGCAACAAACTCCTGCTCGGGAAAACCACAAATTAAGCATTGTTAGACGAACGATGTAATTTCCTCTATGTACGAACATCGAATTTTTTACGACGGTTCGCAATTGCACCACCTGCATTAACGTAACGACGATGTGAATCGTTAACCTTCATGGAATTCAATTCTTGTACGCGTGACAACTGCGCTGCCTCGTTAGTTAGCAAACGATGTCACATTCGCTACGGCACTTGTATTGGGGACAACTTGTCCGCAATAGCGCACCAAGCCCGGCCGATTTTGAACAGCAGTAGAATAATTGCGTATTGGAAGAAGGTTAAAGAGCTGTTAGTCCATTAGGGCGTGAGTCGGCGGTTTCTCGAGTGGCTGTGCACACAACGGCTGCAGCGCCGGCAATTATTTTCGAATCTGGCGGGCGTGTTGCGGCCTTCGCTCGGCTCCAGGGCACGCGTCCCAGTCCACCGCCGCTATCTGCAACACTCCGCACAAAAAATTCTCATATACATTTTGTGATACTTCGTGTCATTGACAACTAGATGCTCTCGTGCAAATTTTGATTGCTCTGCTCTACTCTAAATCTAAGCAAAAATTCGTTTATGTGATCGTACATCCAAATGTTAAGGTGCTATTATTTTTAAATCTCTGCCTAAGTTTCCCGAAAGTCATAAAGTACTAGCTGTACATACAAAGTTACAACCGAAATGCGCACGACGGTGCTCCACTCATTACTTCCCAATTATTTCCAATTACTTTGACGGTGAGGTAAAATACGTACGTCAGAAACTCCAATCGAAAGTATATGAATCAGCAGTCTTACGTCTTCGTCATAGTGGACACCGCAGCCATAAATTTGTTGAATGAGAGTAACATTTTCGCAATTACAACACTAGTTTTTTCGACTTAAAAAGCCGTTTTCGAGTGTTTACCCAGAAAACTGGGCGACATTTATGAAAATGACAGCTAAGTCACGCGGTGGCTTCGTAAATTAGCAGGCTCTGAGCTTTATCGATAGCTAGTTAGAGAAATCCCTCATGAATCATTTATTCAAGAAGGCGTTGCTATTATCTCCTCATGCCATAGAGCTAATGCCTCCAACAAAACTGACACTTGCTTCTACCTGGCCATGAAATGTTTCTCAATATCCCCTTCTTTCCACATTAAACTGAACACTTCTTAGTCTCAATTCGTCCGGTTTCACTTCGGCACATACACAAATTTTCATCAGTTTCATTCGTTTGTGCCGTTGTCGAGCGCGGTATTTTCTTGCAGAGGGCACGAATGTAAATATTATCCGCTGTTCATTCACTGCCATTGAACTGGTCGATTTTTATGAAATTTATTGCAGAGCAAGAACACAACCCGAGATCTAGAAAGAGTGGCGTACTAACAAGCGTGGGTCAGTATTTACTTGATGATGTATTTATCTTCTTGTCATTTTCCGTATGGTTACCTTACAAATTCACACACACTGAGGTGACAAAAAGTCATGGGATACCACCTAATATCGTGTCGGACCTCCTTTTTCCCGGAGTAGTGCAGCAACTCGACACGGCATGGACTCAACACAACAAGTCGTTGTAAGTCCCCTGCAGAAATACTGAGCCATGCTGTCTCTACAGCCATCCATAACTGCGGTAGTGATGCCGGTGAAGCGTTATGTGCATGAACTGAACTCTAGATTATGTCCCATAAGCGTTCGATGGGATTCATGTCTGGCGTATCATTCGCTCGGATTTTTCTGAATGTTCTTCAAACTAATCGCGAGCAGCTATGGCCTAGCGACATTACATAGTTGTTCGGGAACATGAAGCCCATTAATAGATCCAAAGGGTCTCCAAATAGCGGATCATAACCATTTCCAGTCAACTATCGGCCCAGCTGGGCCAAAGGACCCACTGCATGTAAACACAGTCTACCCCCTTATGGAGCCAACACCAGCTTGTACAGCAGTACCTTGTAGACAGTTTGGGTCCATGGCTTTATGTAGTCTGCGCCAAGCTCGAACCCTACTATCAACTCTAATCAACTGAAATCGGGTCGTCAAGGGGCCAACCAACATGGCAACGACACCAGGAGAGGCGCTGCTGCCGATATCATGCTGTTAGCAAAAGAATCCGTTGTTCGCCTGCTGACATAGCCCATTAACGGCAAATTTCGCCGCATCCAGATTGTTTTCAGCGGTTAGTTCACGCAGTGTTGCTTGTCTGTTAGCAATAACGATCGTACTAAAAAGCCGCTGGTCTTGGTCGGTAAGTGAAGGGTGTCGGCCACTGCATTGTCAATGGTGAGAGTTAATGCTTAAAATTTAGTATTCTCGGCACGCTCTTGACACTGTGTGACTCGGAATGCAGGATTCCCTAACGATTTCCAAAGTGGAACACCCCTTAGCTCCACCTAAAATTCCGCGTTAGAAGTCCGTTAACTCCCGTCTCGCGGCCACAATCACGTCGGAAATATTTTGTCATGAATCACCTGAGTACAAATGACAGCTCCGCCAATGCACTGCCCTTCAATACATCGTGTAGGTGATATTACCGCCGTCTGTATAAGTAGTAGGGAGCTGGCGTTCGTGGCGCACTTTTTAAATCAAACTGATATGCAAATTATTTAAATTGATCATTTAACCACCCCCACCCCCACCCCGACCACGCCCACCCTCGCCCCCAGATGACATCACGTGTTTTCTCAGCTGCATATGTGCCCAAGCCCCTAATCCCCCTTCCCCCTCCCCCCGACCCCATCGCCACTCGCCCCAACCTACCCTATTGGCCGGAATTTCGAATTTTGGCGTGAATTTCGAATTTTGGTGGGAAATTCTTATTCTCAGGGCTGTGCTGACGTCTCACCCCACCCCCTACCCAGGAATTGACGGGAAATTAAGATTGGCAGTACCCTTTCCGGTACTCAAACCATGGTCCTCTTGGGTGGAAAGCTCAAGTGTAGCCCCCTAACACAATTAAACCACCAGAAGCACTTGGAATTGACAGGAAATTGAAAATGGCTGTGCTCTTTCCGGGACTCGAACCCTGATTCTACTGGATGGAAAGCACAAGTGTACCAACTAACAAATGAAAACCGTCCAGATGCGGGAGAGGAAAGCTAGGTTAGTGTGCTTTATTTATTTTTGTTATGAAACTGACGCAAAGTTCGATCATAATTACATAATTAATCACAAAGGTCAGGCCTAATTACATAACTATATGCATGGCGCTAAACAAGGACGGCATAAAAGCGCAATACAGCTAAAAAACTGATGATACCATACAACTGATGTTATCCTGCAGGGAACAAATTTCGCAATGCCACTCGAAACTAGCGACAGACACACTCAAACTTTACCCTACACCTACAAGTTGGCGGGAAAACGGCAGGGGTATAAATAATATCTTTATTCTTTTTGGTGGGAAATACGTTCAATTGACGAGATGCTGGTGTTGGATAGAGAGGAGTTTAAAAAGTGTACTACCTGTAAACGTACAGAATCTATCACTGTTTGACGTCAGAGTTCGCTACAGATTCCTGTTCAAAAACCATCCTGCAGCCCAGATAATCGAAGCCAATACACGCTACCACAACTCATGGGAAAATGAATGCGTCACTGTTCTAATTAGGGGAAAATCGTCCTCCTAAAAGACTGCAGGGTGCAGAAGGGGTGGTAGTTGAACGTGCATTCTTCTCGATGTAGAATCACAAACTTCCGAAAACCAAGGCCATCTCACTTCTCCTCATGCCTCTCCCTAATCCCATCAACGATGCTCTGCCGACCGTCTCATGCACTGCTGCCACACTCTAAGGTGGCTTCCCACACTCGGCTTTTCACCATCTGGCCGCCACCTTAAGGCGACGCTCCTATGCCAACACAGTAGGAGATAAAAGATAACCGCCTCAAGTGCAACTTGTTCATCTAAAATATAGTGACAAGAGTCCCCACGTGCCGTCCCCTCCCCCCCCCGCCCCCAACCGGACTGCCACAGCAGACATCCCCCCCCCCCCCCCCCCCATGAACCATTGCCCGTTGCAGCCCACCGTTCGGCGACGGAGAACAATTGCATTTAATGTCAATGCATCTATAATCAAGCATCTATTAAAATAAGCAAAACACATACGCGACCATAATAAACGTCCTCTTCCTACGAAATTAGGTAAAGTCCATTTTCTTTTAGTTTTATGAACAAAATCGGATAGTTTTTACATTCGACTGCAGTTGCATCTCATTATTTTGTGATGTCCAGGATGAGTACCGCCACCGGTCACAAATGATCAGCAAAGCCACGCCCACCCTGTGTAAAATCAAGAAAAAGAACTTCGACTATTTTGATGCGTGTACTACCGATCACCACAGAATGTCCTCATTATTTCAAATCCATTATCAGAGAAAAGAAAAATAGAGAATTTAAATTCCAAAGAAAAGAAACTCTATATTAAGCAATTTCATCCAGCATGTTGAAGAAAAATTACACCTCCTGAGAGCGTCTTTCTCCCCATCTTTTCGTCACATTTTCTGTCAATTTATACGTATTTTCCGTCATTTTATTGGGGGAGTACCTGCATGTCTTCTGGTGCAGAACAATTCTTGTACATAGGACCGAGTATACGACAGCAAGAGGAATGCGGGAAAACGGTGAGATGGAAGCACTGGGAACCGGGGATACAATCTTTTATTTTTCGTCGATGCAGCATTCTACTGTATGGCTATTGAGGTAATAGTGACACGCGCGAGTTGACTACTGTCTTCGATGTTTTCTGGAAAAAAGAGAGCCATCTGCCTCTAAACTTACTTGCATATGCGTTAAAGGATGACAGATCGTGGATGGAGTGATAGGGTGAGATGGGGCTGTAACGAGGTAGGATTTAATGGTAAACTGACGATGCATTCTAGAGAGAGAGGGGCATGTTGCTGCATGTCATTTGATGTCAGGATGCATCAATTGCGTGACATAACCTTACTTCGACTCGCATACAACTGTGTGTACTGTGTGTAACGTAGAGCACTGTCTACTAGCGATCGTAAACAGCAAACCTCTCGGTCATCAGTGGACTTCCATCCTGTTTCGACACATTGCTCGGACGCATGAAGATATATGCAAAGTACTCCATCACTATTCCAAGTTATCGACAGGTGTTTGTGAGGTACTACGATCTCCGTGTATACATCTTCTTGACAGATATCCTGTTTACGGAGTTATTGGTGGAATTACGTAATTTAACATGTCAAACACCGCTGCTATGCGTTTGTCTCTTTCTTTGTAAGAGGCATTCCCCGTTACTAACGATCATTTTGTATAGTACTGATGCGAGCATAGTATAATTTCTGAACCGGCAAGGAGAATGTATGTTATGCGCTGGAAATATATTTCTTACAATGGGATAGTAACAGTGTTGCATTCCATATGAATTATAGGTCGGAAACCGCAACGATCTAACATTATAGCGTGTTTTAAGTGGAGAACATTGTAGCATTAGGAGTGCATGTGTTTATGTTCTATCTTACCAATACCTTCTTGGTACTGACCCAAGACACTAGAACAATATATTTTGACTAAAGTTCAGTCTTGATCACACCATTTATGTTTTAATGATGTACGTAACCGGTTTCGGTTCTTTTTACAAAACCATCCTAAGGGAGCCATGGGTCTGATGATGGTTTTGTAAAAAGAACCGAAACCGGTTACCTACATCATTAAAACATAAATGGTGTGATCAAGACTGAACTTTAGTCAAAATATAATAATTAATTGATCACTGTTTTCCAAAAATGTTTACTAAAATTTTACTAGAACAATACTTTACAATTGCTAGTGCAGTTGATTTATGTAAAATGCTGCAAGCTCCGTCTGTCTGGAGCTCCATCATGCATAAAAACCACCCGTTTCTTGTTCTTAACTCTCTGTTATATCATCAAAACAGTTTCATATATACTGTTCAGTGATAAAGGTGCTAACCTCCTCGACTTTCGCGCATGTGGAGAAATCTTGTGCTCTTGGATGGATGCGGGACAGGAGTTACAGCCTCGGTTCGCATTGTTCCTACACGAAACGTGGACTGTAACGGTCCACTTCTGGTCAGCGGCATGGAGCGTTGGTCAAAGACAATGCGTGGAGATCTTTCGGTCTCTAACTTTATCCTAAGAATGCGAGAATGCCCCATGAATCCCACACACAAAGGGAGAAAGCGTAAGTTACGCTCTATGATCGAAGTGCTAGAGACACGTCGGTCGCTGTCTGGTATACTTTGGTGTATATGTTCGAGAGCTAACTATGAATGAAGATACTGCACAGTCATCTACTTACATTCGCGATGGTACTCACAAAGTAGTGGAGGGGCTGTTTAGCGATGATACAGAAACTGGTAAGCATGCTACCACATCATTGGTCGGAGTTGAAATTACGATAAAATTGCTGAAATTGATCGCACTATCAACTATGATGCTTATTATTACAGTACATCGATGGTGTCTTTTTCCATTCCAACAGTCCAGATACGCTGTCGATTACCACATAATGTGATTTACACTGTGCGGTGTCCAGTTTCCTGGGGGAGTAAATGGACCAAACGTGTTAATGTCAGTTTAGAATCTGACACCGACCTTGAAGTCGTGGCGGAAAAAAATGTATGACAATGTACAAAGTGTTTTTCAGCAGAAAAAGCGGTGTTTCAAACAACGAAACAGGGTCCCTCTCCTGTGACTGATAACATGTGAGAGAAGGTTCTCGTACAGTACCACCTCGGTCCGCGCAAGAGACGTCAATCACTGGCCACTTGCTCCAATGGATAAATACCTGCTGGATGGTGCAGAATAACGATGATAAAATGTTTGGGTGATAGATGTGAATGGATCATGACGGACGCGGATCTTCTTCGATGTTGAGTCTTCCCAGTTTTCCCAGTAAGAAACGCCACCGTAACTGTTCGTACTATCGTCGTGTTGCAGGATCAGGCTTCATTTGTTGCTGGCCTTACACATTGTACACGAGTGGAGGATCTACGATAACATGTTCTCACTTCCACCTAGTGGTCAAAACACACTCCTATAGCATTAACTCAGCTCACTCTTTTCCTAAACAGGTTGTGAAATGTGGTGGATATTGCTCTCTCCGACTTCTGGGTAAAATTGCAAAAATTGATCTCATTATCAACTGCGGTGTGTATTACAGTACATTGCTCCACATCAATGGCATCTTTCCAATCCTGAACATCCACTGGGAACGCCGTTCATTACCGCATAATGATTGACTGACACCACTCCGTTGAGATGGAGGGAACCTTGACGGAAAACTGGATACCTGCTACTTGTCCCTGTAGAACATGGGATTAAATGTAGAGGTCGTCAACTTAATACAATTGTTTGGAAGCGTTCCTCATTGCTACAGACTCGTCCTATTTACATATGCTGGGATACCCTACATGTTTTTATTTTTAAATTTTTTATTTTTTCGCACGAATAAGATAACAGTACCTCTTTTTATTTGTGCTACCTCACATGTGTTGTGAAGAGCACCTTCCGGTGATGGTCAACACCGGAACAGTAATCATGTACATGACTGCAAAATGAAGGAACTATGCTTTACGAAACGGAGTACCGAGACATACGCTACCTTTCGATGGGAAAATGAGAGTAACTGTACAGGTAATCACCTTCGAATAGCTGTTGGAAGCGCTCTACAATACCGCAAACTCTTCCAGTTTTCATACATTGCGATGTCTTCCAAATTTTTGTAAATGAGAAACATCACGTCGCTGCTTAATTTCTACCAGCCTGTGGTGTGGTAGCTGTACAGTTTATGGCATGCAATGTTCAGTTTTCTGTGAGAGCCAGAGGGTCAAAGCATGTTAATGTTAGTTTAGCAGCAGCCGACACGGTTCTATAAGTCATTGTAGAAAAAACAAAGTGTGTGGTGGTGAACACTGATTGGAGGTGTTACAACTGATAAAAACTATGTATTAAACTGCTTATGAAGGAGCAATACAGTAACCTTATCGTGTGATTGATAGTCTGTTGGATATGGTCATCCTACAGTACAGGTAATGAAACTTTACACCGGTCTGTGGAAGCGACTTCGATCACGAACCACCTGCTCCAATGAACCAATACCAGTACATTTAATAGGATCGCCACATGTGTTTGGGTGATAGTCATGAATGCGCCCTGATAGACACAGATCTCCTTCGGACTACCTGTATGTAGTTTGGAAATGTGTTGCAAAATCTGCGTCCTTCCTCCATGCAATGTATGATGTGTACTCTTCCTAATTTTCCCCACAAGAAACACCACCATAACTGCTCGTACTATCTCTCCTGCTACCTCGTGTTTCAGGGCAAAGCTTTGTTTGGCGCTGACGTTACACACTGTACACGGGCCGGCCGAAGTGGCCGTGCGGTTAAAGGCGCTGCAGTCTGGAACCGCAAGACCGCTACGGTCGCAGGTTCGAATCCTGCCTCGGGCATGGATGTTTGTGATGTCCTTAGGTTAGTTAGGTTTAACTAGTTCTAAGTTCTAGGGGACTAATGACCTCAGCAGTTGAGTCCCATAGTGCTCAGAGCCATTTGAACCATTTGAACCAAAAGAATAAAGGCGACTCGTTTCGAGATAAGAGAGTCGCACGAATATGATTCACCAGTGACTGTAATCATTAAAAGATGTGTCTACAGGATCCAACGCAAATATGTGGTTGAATGGATAGACTTGATTCCAAATTGCTGACAGCATTTCGGACGGCATTTCTGCCTGAAAGCGTAACACTATCAGCGCCCATCTGTGCCTGTAGACTCAAGACCACTTTTAATGCAGGGTGATGGTAACATAGGGCTTATGATCGTGTTTTTAAATAGCGCGGTCCTGACGCGAAATGTATGTTGTGGGTTGTAGAATCCCTCTGTGGTCAGCATCAGATGTCATTTCTCAATAGTGTTCCTCGAAAATAACATCGTGTTTCCTCCATGGGTTCCCAGTTGTCCTACTTGGCGAGTGTAATCCGACTGCTGAAAAAAAAAAAAAATAATAAAGTTACTCACCATACAAAGTGACTCTCATGATCTATTTAATTAATTAGTCTATCAAATTGAAATTAATGACGTGCCGCTGATGGGTGGAAGAGATGGCTAGGGCACCATAGAATGATCCTTGACAAGCCTTTTTTTTTTCGTTGCGGCGATATCTTTTAACGAAATTTCAATCTCCCACCTACACAGGGCGAGACCGGCTCCCACGATATGTTTCGTAAGATCTAGTATGATATAGCATCCCACTGGTAAAAGGAGCCATGTCATAATGTACAGCCGGCAGGGGTGGCCGAGCGGTTGTAGGCGCTACAGTCTGGAACCGCGCAACCACTACGGTCGCAGGTTCGAATCCTGCCTCGGGCATGGATGTTTGTGATGTCCTTAGGTTAGTTAGGTTTAACTAGTTCTAAGTTCTAGGGGACTAATGACCTCAGCAGTTGAGTCCCATAGTGCTCAGAGCCATTTGAACCATTTTTGAACTGTACACGGTTGGCGGAGCTATGACAATGTGTTCCCATTTCAACCTAGTGGTCAAAACACGCTCCTGTGGCATTAACTCGGCTCATCCTGTTTCCCCACAGGATGCAGAAGGTCTTAGATATAGCATTCTCCGACTTCCGTAGAGGTCAAACTTAAACTGGGACGATCACATGGTCTAAGCTGCAGTGAGAGCGGGGCAGAGACTTAGGAGCAATTATAAGATGCAGAGCGACTGTCTTAAAACAGCGCTGGAGTTCTTGGTGTATGGGATCCTTAGCAGATAGGTTCGAAGAAAAGAATAAAGGCGACTCGTTTCGAGATAAGAGAGTCGCACGAATATGATTCACCAGTGACTGTAATCATTAAAAGATGTGTCTACAGGATCCAACGCAAATATGTGGTTGAATGGATAGACTTGATTCCAAATTGCTGACAGCATTTCGGACGGCATTTCTGCCTGAAAGCGTAACACTATCAGCGCCCATCTGTGCCTGTAGACTCAAGACCACTTTTAATGCAGGGTGATGGTAACATAGGGCTTATGATCGTGTTTTTAAATAGCGCGGTCCTGACGCGAAATGTATGTTGTGGGTTGTAGAATCCCTCTGTGGTCAGCATCAGATGTCATTTCTCAATAGTGTTCCTCGAAAATAACATCGTGTTTCCTCCATGGGTTCCCAGTTGTCCTACTTGGCGAGTGTAATCCGACTGCTGAAAAAAAAATATAATAAAGTTACTCACCATACAAAGTGACTCTCATGATCTATTTAATTAATTAGTCTATCAAATTGAAATTAATGACGTGCCGCTGATGGGTGGAAGAGATGGCTAGGGCACCATAGAATGATCCTTGACAAGCCTTTTTTTTTTTTTCGTTGCGGCGATATCTTTTAACGAAATTTCAATCTCCCACCTACACAGGGCGAGACCGGCTCCCACGATATGTTTCGTAAGATCTAGTATGATATAGCATCCCACTGGTAAAAGGAGCCATGTCATAATGTACAGCCGGCAGGGGTGGCCGAGCGGTTGTAGGCGCTACAGTCTGGAACCGCGCAACCACTACGGTCGCAGGTTCGAATCCTGCCTCGGGCATGGATGTGTGTGATGCCCTTTGGTTAGTTAGGTTTAAGTAGTCCTAGGGGACTGATGATATCCTATATTAAGTCCCATAGTGCTCAGAGCCATTTGAACCATAATGTACAAAACAGCTCCGTTCTCTTGAATTATAACTTCTTGTTGTCAAACATAAAATGAATGTTTTTTTTGCGACATGTGTGCCAATGACATGAAAGATTGTCTGAAATGTTTGTAATACACACGTGCATGACAGCTTATCTACAGACACTGAATGCGAGAGATGCTCTCAGGTCGTGTAGTTTGTTCAACAAGCTGGAAGTAATTGCTTAATATCGATTTTTTTTAGTTTAAATTCTCTCTGTTTCTTTTCTCTGAGGACGGTTTTGAAATAACAAGGAGATTGTGTGGTGATTGGTAGTTCTCGAACCAAAAGAGAAGTAGTTTTTTTTCCTGATTTTACGCAGTGTGTGCGTGTCTCTGCTGATCATTTGAGATACGTGGCGGTACCCTTCCCTTGACATCACAAAATAATGAGATGCGACTGCAGTTGAACGTAAAAACTGTATTGATTTTGTCAATAAAACTAAAAGAAAATGGACTTCACACATTTTTGTGGAAAGAGGACATTTATTATGGTCGCAAATGTGTTTTGCTTTTTTAAATAGATGCTTGATTATAGATGCGTTGACATCAAATGTAATTGTTCTCCATCGCCGAACTGTGGGCTGCTGTGGGCGAGGGCTCGTGGGGCGTGTCTGTTGTGGCGGTCGCCGGACACAGCCACTCTCTGTCCGGGAGGGGGGGGGGGCTTCATATGGGGGCTCTGTCGCTATATTTTAGACAAACAAGTTGCACTTGAGGCAGTCGTCTTTTATCTACTACTGTGTTGGCGTACGAGCATCACCTTAAGGCAGCATCCGGCCAAATGGTGGAAAGCCGAGTTTTGCGGACCAACTGGACCATTCTCCAAATGCGCGGGTTATGCTCCTTAATTTCCCTTTTGTGTTGCCTAGGACCGTCGTCTGAGGGCATGCCATTTATCTTGAGTGGCGCAAAGGGAGCGGAAGGGGGGGAGCATGTCTGCGGTGCGTGGGGGCTTTGTCGCTACATTTTAGACGAACAAGTAGCACTTGAGGTGGCTGTCCTTTTATCTCCTGTTTTTTAGTTGACTAGGTGCAGGAGTAGGAGCATCGCATTAAGGCAGCGGCCAACATCGCATTAAGGCAGCGGCCAAAGAGTTGAAAGACGAGTGGTAGCAGCCACCTTAGAGTGTGGTAGCAGTGCTTGGGATGCTTGGCGGAGCATCGTTGAGAGGGGGAGGAAGAGTCGTGAGGGGAAGTGAGAAGGCCTTGGTTTTGGCAGTTTGTGATTCTACATCGGGAAGAACGCACGTTCAACTACCACCCCCTCTGCACTCCTCAGTCTTGTAGGACGACGATTTTCACCCAGCACATGTGCTGCATTATGACCCGTTCATTACGAGTGCCGATTTTTTCACGAGAATTTCGAAGTTAATTAGAACTGTGGCACATTTTTTTCCATCAGTTGGCGTATATTGGCTTCGATTATCTGGGCTGCAGGATGGTTTTTGAGCAGGAATCTGTAGCGAAATCTGACGTCAAACACTGATAGATACTGTAATGCTTACAGGTAACACACTTTTTAAACACCTATCTGTCCAACAACAGCATCTTGTCAGTTGAATGTACTTCCCACCAAAAAGAAGAAAGATATTACCTTACACCCCTGCCGTTTTCCCGCCAGCTTGTAGGTGTAGGGTAAAGTCTGAGTGTGTCTGCCACTAGTTTAGAGTGGTACTGCGAAATTTGTTCCCTGCGGGATAACACCAGATGTATGGTATCGTCAGTTTTTTAGCTTTATTGCGCTTTTATGCCGTCCTTATTTAGCGCTATGCATATAGTTATGTAATTAGGCCCAATCTTTGTGATTAATAACGTAATTAGGAGCGAATTTTGTTTCAGTTTCCAGACCAAAAATATACAAAGTGCACTAATCTTACCTTCCTCTTCCACATCTGGATAGTTTCCATGTCTTAGTGGGTGCACTTGGGCTTTCCATCCAGTAGAATCAGGGTTCTTATGACATGAATCAGTGTTACCGAATGCTATCGTAATTGAATCCATGGACATACTTCTAGATTTCCAAAAGACCGTTCCTCACAAGGGTCTTCTTAATCAATTTGCCTGCCCTTGGAGTATCGTCTCAGGTGTGTAACTGTATTGTGTTTCTGTTCGTATGGGATTCTTGCACGTCTGGACTGACGGATGACATCGAAAAAGTTCAAAGAAGGGCAGCTTGTTTCGTATTGTAGCGAAGTAGGGGAGAGAGTGTCACGGATATGTTACACGAGTTGGGGTAGCAATTGTGTTAGGGAGTGGAGCGGTAGATAATAGAGTGAAAGAGGTTCGCTGAATCCTCTGTCAGGCACTTGAGTATGAATTGCAGAGTAGTCACGTAGATGTAGATGTACTTCGAAATCAGTCTGTAGTTACGGATGGAATAACACAGTGGTTGCCTCGTTTATGCGCAATTTTGGGAGTTAAAGCGAATACGTTAACAAATATTTACAATGTAAGAACGTAATATTCCCTTAAGCTGAATTTTAAGTTGTTGTGATATGCTAACGGTTGCATCTAGAGGAAGCGTTGCCGGAAGACAATCCCTGAAACGTGTAAGTTATTCTAGTAGAACGAACCACTGCTAATAATACAATAATTACAATTAACCAGCATAAGCTAATGAAATCACTACAGCACCAAATCGCTTTACTTACCTTCCAAACAGGATAGGCACAACTGTACCAATAGCTGAGCTATTGTTATTCGTTTTGTATTCAGTTATCACAAATGTAAAATGTCTGAATAGTAAATTAAACGTTACATGCCATATAAAAATTTCAAACGTGTGTAATATTTATAGCTTTAATAGTATGCTTAAAAACTAGAAACACGTGGTTTCAGAATTTGGAACGAACTTTATCAATATATGGCAGCTCAAGTAGACCTGCTTCCATTTACTGAAACTTTTATGAATTGCGCGTTATCTAAGTAGATAAATCTGTGGTACGTGCCGAGCAGATGGTAAGTGAATAGTGAACAAGGCACTTATTGGAGGCGGCCATCCTGATTTAGTTTTTCCGAGATTTCCCTAAATCACTCCGGGCAAATGCCGGGATGGTTCCTCTGAAAGGGCACGGCCGACTTCCTTCCCAATCCTTCCCTAATCTGATGAGACCGATGACCACGCTGTCTGGTGTCCTTCCCCAAACCAACCAACCAACCAACTAACTTATTGGAGGCCTAATTCCCATGACGCCCTCCTGATTAAGTGTCCCTAGGTTGCCAGAAAAAGACTTCGGCTGAATACTGAAACCATGACTTTGGTAAAATCATGAGCCACTTCATTCCTCAAGCTTTTCTGCTCCTAATGACTCTTTTGTTACGCCACGTGAAGTCAACTAGCGCGACTGCATATTAGAAGAACCTGCGCTGGACGATCGTATCTCTTACATTACTCCTTCCAGGTAGTGCAGAGCCCAGCAACACCGTCTCCCTGATTCTCTCTATTTCTGCTCTTAAATGACAGGTTACAACAGTAAATCTTTCCATAACCGTGAACCTAAAAGAACACTGATAGCAAAAAAAAATGATTCAAATGGCTCTGAGCACTATGGGACTCAACATCTTAGGTCATAAGTCCCCTAGAACTTAGAACTACTTAAACCTAACTAACCTAAGGACATCACACACACCCATGCCCGAGGCAGGATTCGAACCTGCGACCGTAGCAGTCCCGCGGTTCCGGACTGCAGCGCCAGAACCGCTAGACCACCGCGGCCGGCACTGATAGCAATAGGTAAAATTTTTCATAGAAAGTGGGAATGACATAAACATATTTATCTTTCTCAGTGAAGCTCGTTTATAACATGAAAAATTACTTTTGTGCTTATATTGATAGTTTCACATAAATTAGAGAGCATGAATTTAACAATTTTAACAGAGTAAGTGACGAAACAGTCAACAAATTATCACCAGGATACTTTCAAGTTAACCTATAAGTTCCTATTAGTGTCCGTTCGGCATTAAAATTACGAAATGTTTTAAACGTCTAACTTCAAATACCTCCCTTAACTGTATGCAGTCATAAACTCACCATCTCACACGGGATACAGCTCCCCTATCTCGGCGTTGTAAACAGCTACATCACATGTTTCAGTGACAGGCAGATCGTATCTCCTTGACTGTGGGAACAGCCACGGCCAATATGAAATTCATAAAATCACGTGTCATCATTTAAAACAATAATATAACGCTCGTTCTTGATTAATAATTACTTGAATAAGCTACTTGTATTCACTATGAGCCGGCCGCGGTGGTCTCGCGGTTCTAGGCGCGCAGTCGGGAACCGTGCGACTGCTACGGTCGCAGGTTCGAATCCAGCCTCCGGCATGGATGTGTGTGATGTCCTTACGTTAGTTAGGTTTAAGTAGTTCTAAGTTCTAGGGGACTGATGACCATAGCAGTTGAGTCCCATTGTGCTCAGAGCCATTTGAACCATTTTTTATTCACTATGAGCCTATTGTACTGTAAAATGAAATTTTAGGAATTAATATACGAGGGGCGTTGAATATGTTCAAATGGCTCTAAGCACTATAGGACTTAACATCTGACGTCATCAGTCCCCTAGATTTAGAACTACCTAAACCTAACTAACCTGAGGACATCACACACATCCATGCCCGAGGCCGGATTCTAGCCTGGGATCTTAGCAGCAGCGCGGTTCCGGACTGAAGCGCCTAGAACCGCTCGGTCACAGCGGCCGGCCCGTTGAATAAGTAATGCAACACATTTTTTCTCAGCCAATTTCCATTGAAAATATGCGGAATTTGTTGTAGGCCATCGTGAAATATTCCCACTTCAACCTCTATAGTTTCATGAAGTTCCGATAGGTGGCGGCGCACTACGTAGACTTCAAAACGGCGTCTCTAACGAAGGCGAGTCCCAAGCAGAGAGTTGTCATTGAGTTTCGTCTGCCGGAAAACCAGAGTATTGTAGATATTCATAGGAGCTTGCAGAACGTCTGTGGAGACCTGGAAGTGAACAATAGCACGGTACTTGTTGGGCTAGGCGTCTGTCATCAGTGCAACAATGTCGCGCAGACCTCTCCGATCTCCCTTGCACTGGCCGGCTGTACACAGATAACATGCACTTTTGGAACGTGCAGACACTTTAATTCGAGGTGATTGGCGGATCACAGTCAGATACCTCACTGCTCAACTGGACGTCTCTAATGGCAGTGCTGACACACTCGTCCACCAATTGGGGTACTCAACAGTGTGTGCCGGCTGAGTTCCCTGCCGCCTAACAGAAGACCGTAAGGAGCAACGAAGGACTACCTGGCGGAATTGCTTGCAGGTTTCGAGGGTAATCGTGGCAGTCTTTTGTCGAACATCGTCATAGCGATTAAGCATGGAGTCAGCACTTCGAAGCGGAAACAAAACAGCAATCCATGGAGTGGCGCCACACTAATTCTCCTCCGAAGAAACATTTCAAAGCCGCACCCTCAGGTGGCACAGTCATGACGACGATACTCTGAAGGGGTTATTCCGTTTGAAGTCCTCCCTCATGGTCCAACGATCAACTCTGAAGTGTATTGGTCTACCCTCAGTAAACTGAAGAAGCGACTTCAGCATGTTCATCACCACAGAAATGTAAAAGAACTTCTCATTTTCCACGATAACGCAAGGCCTCCCACAAGTCTTCACACCCAAGAGGAGCTCACAGAACTTCACTGGCCTTTTTTGCCTCTTCCATCCTACAGCCCGGATCTCGTACCTTTCGACTTTCATCTGTTTGGCCCAATGATGGATGCACTCTGGGGGAAGCAGTACGTCGATGACGGGGAGGTTATTGATGCAGCAAAATTTTAGCACCGACGTCGGCCAGTAGAACGGTACCATGCGAGCATACTGGCTCTCCCAGTAAGGTGGCGCGAGGCCGTCACATTGGACAGAGATTATGTTGAAAAATAGGGTTTTGAAGCCAATAGAGTGGGGAATAATATGATTTATTGTAATCCTGAATAAAGCCAACCTGCTTTCAGAGAAAAGTGTTGCCTTACTTACTGAACGCCTCTCGTAAATGTCGGAACATGTCACTTTTGTGAACTTCTTCTAATGAATAACTGATTTAGAGTGGGTAACTACTATTCTCGACTCTCGGAACATGCTTTTCCATATGCCTGGGCAAGAGCTCGTGCTAATAGCTATCCCAGTGCGTCAAAATAGGGAGTAAACATTAGAGTAAATGAATTTCCATGAATAAACAGCTATGACAGACAAATGCACTACGAGCACATACATGGAGTTGTTTGCTTCAACTGAGTATAAAAAAGTCTTATATAAGGATTATATCGTCGTTTTTATAATTGCACTGTTGCAGTAGACAACAACACGTCAAATGAAACTAGACTGATATTTTGACAAAAGGTTATTTCTGTAGCAATCGGTGAAAAACGATGAGTTCCCTGTGCACAACCGTGAAGCTTCGTTTTTTTCAGCTCCTTTAAGAGATCAGTTTCGCTGAAATTCGCGAGACAGTTGGGTTTTTAAGTGCATATTTATCCTCCTACGACCCGCGCGAGATTAGCCGAGCGGTCTGGGGCGCTGCAGTCATGGACTGTGCGGCTGGCCCCGGCGGAGGTTCGAGTCCTCCCTCGGGCATGGGTGTGTGTGTTTGTTCTTAGGATAATTTAGGTTAAGTAGTGTGTAAGCTTAGGGACTGATGACCTTAGCAGTTAAGTCCCATAATATTTCACACACTTTTTTTATCCTCCTATGACAGCGATATTGATACAATATGATATATTAACATTCAGCCGACATACTTCGAAGATCATTAAGGTCAAGTCGCCCAGCTGGCAAAATGCACAATTTACTATTCTGAACTAAATGCGAAAGTTTGAATGTTCCACTTCTTATCCATTTACGTTAACTGTCACTAGTTGTCATCCGATTATAGCCTTTTAAACCAAAAGTTACTATGGAGTGGAAATGAGTAGTTAGAAGCGTTATGTGTAAAAATACTTATTATTTAAGTATCAAGTTTTCAGCTTTGAATCATCATCGGATGCAAAGATGAGATTAATCTTTGTACTTTGTGATGGTCTAACAGCCGAAAGCGGAAATCGGTTAGCTAAATAATCAATATTTTAGACTATTATACAATTGTGTTTTTTCATTTTATAATCTATATAATATTTGTGTTAACTTATTCTTCCATTGCTTTCCGATAGAATAACTTCATAGTTACCAATTAAAAGCACAATATTTTGCATGCGCTAAATACATAACTTTGTGCGCTTAATTTATAATTATAAATTTTTCTATCAAGAACCAACGGAATAGTCAATTAACGTAAGTAACTGTAAAGTTATTTTACTTATAAAGTACTGAACAGAGTTGTATATCTCGCTTGAACCACACCATAGGTCGCAAATTGGGTCTTTCTGGCCAGTTTGACGTCAGCTGTAACGATTTCCGTACACTGCATTTCAATAATCTGCCTATGCTGAGGAGAATCACTCCGTCTTCTAATGATATTCTGCTGGGAAGAAATGTAGAAGCAGTGAGCACTTCACTCTGCAGAGAATCGAGATTGAAACTGCTTTATATATTAACATAGTCGAATATAAATTAACATATACCTATATATTGATTCATCATCAATGTCGGTTTTCACTAATACACAGTGAGGTGACAAAAGTCGTTGGCTACCGATATCCACATGCCCAGATGGCAGTGGTATCACGTACACAAGATACAAAAGGGCAGTGCGTAGGGGGAACTGTCATTTTTACTCAGGTGATGCTTATGAAAATGTTTTCGAAGTGATTATGGCCGCACGACTGGAATTAATAGAATTTCAACGCCGAATGATAGTCGGAGCTAGACACACGGGACATTCCATTTCTGAAACCGTTAGGGAATTTAATATTCCGAGATCCACCGTGTCAATAGTCTGCCGTGAATACCAAATTTGAAGCATTAGCTCGTAACACGTGCTACGCAGTGGCCGACGGCCGTAGGTAACGACCGAGAGCAACATCTTTTCCGTTGAGTTGTCAGTGCTCACAGACAAACAATATTGCATGATATAACAGCAGAAATCAATTTGGAACGTGCGACGAACGTATCCGTTAGGACAGTGCGGTGAAATTTAGCGTTAATGTGCTATGGCAGCAGTCGACCAATGCGAGTACTTTTGCTAGCAGCACGACATCGCCTGCAGCGCCTCTGCTGGACTCGTGACAATTTATGTTGAACCCTAGCCGAATAGAAAACCGTGGCATGGTCAGATAAATGCCGATTTCAGTTGGTAAGAGCTGATGGTAGGGTTCGAGTGTGGTGGAGACCCCACGAAGCCGTGGACCCATGTTGTTAATAAGGCACCATGCAACCTCGAGGTGGCTTTAATGGTGTGGGATATGTTTACATGGAATGGACTGGATCCTCTTGTCCAACTGAACCTGTAAATGACTGGAAATGGTTATGTTCGGCTACTAGGAGACCATTTGCAGGCAACAATGATGGAACTTTTAGGTGTAAAAATGCGCCATGTCACTGGGCAGCTATTGTTTGTGAATGGTTCGAACAACATTCTGAACAATTAGAGTGAATGATTTGGCCCCCCGCATCACCCGACATGAATCCCATCGATGATATATGGGATACAATCGAGACGTCAATTCGTGCACGAAATCCTGCACCGACAACACTTTCTCTATTTTGAACGGCTATAGAGGCAGCATGGGTCAGTATTTCTCTAGCGGACTTCCAGTGACTTGTTGAGTCCATGTAATTTCGAGTTGCTGCACTAAGCTGGGGAAGGTCCGACACGATACCTGGAGGTATTCTACGGTTTTTGTCACCTCACTGTGCATAATCAAAATTAAAACTGAAATTTATTTCTAAAATTTAAGTTGCCTGTAATAGGTATATATGCACAACCTAAAGTGACTAACGAAAATTTGTGCCGGACCGGGCCTCGAACACAGATTTCCCGCTTATCGCGAGCGGTCTCCTACTTAGGCTGTCCGAGGAAACTTCCTGGGCCGACTCCATATGTCACACACCTGTCTACTTCTTCTCATAGATTATTAATTCATTTACCACACTCGCACTTCTCGTGATTCCCGTGCAGGTCTTAGAATCTAGACAACGAGAAGTCATAGACTATCGTTGTCATTTTGGTCACAGGCCTTTGTGCGCCTTATACGTATTTCTCTCGAGCGACGAAATCCTGACTGGAAGTCGAGGAAGCAAGTCCAATGAAGATGTGTCTGGAAATGGACGATGTGCTTGCAACGACAACAAATCGTCCTGGAACATAGTACAGACCTGCATCGAACAGACACTGATGTCCAGTGGTCTCCATGGGATTGCAGGTGATACGGATAGTATGGTCATCATGCAAGATACACATAAGCATACTTTGGCTTACACCATGTTCCCGGGCCACTTGCCTAGAGCTTGGACTAGTGTTCGTCTCAATATTTTGTAGAACCCGGTCCTCCAAATCTCGTGTACGCACAGTCCGCCGCCTTCCTGGACTTCCGTCTGTCTGAAAGGACCTATGATCACACAAACGCCAAAAAAGGCGTTGTGTGATATGGTTGGTACTTATTTTGTTATAGCCATGTTGCCTCTCAACCGTTTCTATCTGTTTTGCCGTACACAGACATCGTCTTGGCTTGTTGCCGACATGAGTACTGGCCATTCTGCTGCTTACAGTACGCTGCGTCATTCAAACGGCCTGCAACACATAAGGAACACACTGCAAGTGGTCAGAGGAACTGTCATTTGTCAGCGCCGTCTACCGTGGCAACGATACATTTCCGGACTTGTGTTCATAGCAACTTTTTTCTCCAATTCCAACCAGGAATCCATTCTTACAGTTTGTCGGTTTGTTTCATTTTCAACCAGAATCGCTCAGCAATAGCCCTTCGAGTGCTCACGTGATCAGGTGTTGTGAAACTGAAATGGTGAATGAATTACACCGACTGAGGACTGGACAGGCACGGCGTTCATAAATGGTGAGCGGACTTTCATATACTTTCGCTGATAATTGGCCGTCGATACAAAATGAGAGCACCAGTGAGACCTTCATTCTTACACTTGCCGTTCACCTCCATAATAAACGGAATAGTTTCGTATTTCGTCGTGTCTCGCTTCCAGATTCCGAAGACGCAGGGCAGGGAAGCAGAAGGGCTCACAGCCAAGTTTGGCAGGTTTGCGGCGCGGCGCCGCGGCGCCGCGGCCGGTAACTTCATTAGTGGTCTGAGTTATTGCCGTGGCTGCCGCCGCAGCCTCAGCGAGCCCCGTTCTCTTCCTGGAGCGGCGGATCGCAACCCCAAGTTTTAAATGTGGCATCAGAGGCTTCCGTTACGAAACGAAATCTTACACCACTGCTTCCGCTGCGTTAAATGCGACTTAACTCCAGTAGGCTGAAGTACGATTGGCACGTATCGGGACTTTTGAATGCAGGTGTGCTTATCGTGTGACAAAGGAGAGTTGAGAACAATGAGGACGCCTACAGAACAGCCTCTAAACGTTCGTAGTTAAATGATATTGCTACACTGTACACCCATTATGATCTATGGGAATAGCGTGTAAGGGTTCGAGATTTTCCCAGTATTTCCTGAGTTATAATTCTGATGTATCTAATGGACTGGTGGGAGAATCACGTGCTGCAGTAGCGTATGAATGAACGAGCGTGACATGTTCCGCGTTAATGGGAAGAGGAGCTCGAGGATTAAAGTTATCCCTAGTTGAGATGATAGTTTCTTCAGAGTGCGTTTTATTGTTGTTGTGGTTTGTCTGTCTGAGATATTCGTTTCGACCTTCGTCCGCTGCCGACTTTGGTCGATCTGCGCCTGACGTCACCCATAAGTGCAGCAAAGAGACGTCTGCGCCGTACGCTGCTCCAAAGAATACCGATGACCCGAACGTTCGACGGACGGCATTAAGGCTTTTTTGTATGTTCATGTTAAGAGCTTGTCTGTAAAAGGCAGTGAGAGTGAGTCGTCGTATAAAGAGTGGAGGTTAAATAGTGTTTTATGCACAAGTTGTTGAATTGCTCCTTCAGTAGAGTTACTAATAATTACTACAGCGACTAACTAAGGAGAGTCAGGAGTCCGTCAACTTTTACTGCATCAGAAGTGTTTGACAGATGTGAACTGTCGCAAGCGGGCAATTGTACTCGTATGTACCGTGACACTTATGATTCAATTAATTGTTTTCTAATGTTACCAGTCACATTATTTATTTAACTGTAATTTAATATACTCGGAACATATTTTGCTCGTCATCACACCTTTTTCTTTGCATGTATATGACAAAAAATTACTAAATTTATCCAGAAAAAAATTTTCTACTTTTCATCAGAGTTTATCCCACCATGTACAGGCTACGCCGTGCTCAAATTTTCGAAGACCGATACCTAAGTCGGCACTTATTTAATAGAGGGAAGTCGTGTGCCTGCGAATATTTAAACTTGGTTCTGTGTTTTATCGTGTTATAATAATTTGCGTATCGTATCTTCTGAGGCGGACAGTGGGATACCACCAGAAACTGTTCGATAGCCTGTGGAGTACAGACATAGAACATCAAGCAAGCAGTTTTTAATTTTTTACACACGGTGCAGTCACCTTAATGTGGCCAACGCCTATTTTCGACATCACCGTGCTATGACCACTCATAGACGGAAGGTGGCAGCAGTATCAGTGTAGGATATGTAAATTAGGGTGTCGCGAGAACGCGGAAAACACTGCAGTCGTGGTAGTAATGCGGGTACTGAGAGATTTATCTGACGTCCAAAAGGGTATGATCATAGGCTTTCGGGGCAAGGGTGTTAGTATCTCATAAATTGCTAGGTTTGTAAACTGTTGGCGTGATGCCGTGGTTAAAGTATATCGTACATGGGAAAATGGCGCTATCCACAACCGGCGCCGAGGTAACTGTGGTGCACCACGGGCCATAGATGACAGGGGTGAACGACGGCTGAGGTGTGTACGGGCAAATAGATGTGCAACTGTTGAGCAAATGTCCGCCCAGATGAACCAAGGAGTTACCAACACTGTCTCCTCAACAACTGTTCAGCGAACGTTGTTGTGTATGGGCCTCGACAACAGGCGCCTGATCGATGCATTCATGCTTGCTGTCCACCGGCGTCGAAGACTATAATTTGCACGCCATCACAGTAACCAGACGTCCACTGAGTAGCGACAGTTGGTATTTTCTGATGACTCACGTTTTAAGCTCCGTCCGACAGATGGCTGTTGGTGTGTACAGCGTGGAACGTCTAAAAGCAAACACCCTGCAACAGTCGTCGGAAGGGCCCAGGTCTGGGGCCATCCGTTGGTGATCTCGTCATTCTGGAATGCTGACTGTATCGATATAAGTATGCACTATCTTTGGGACCATGTCCACCCCTACATGCAGTTTGATTTTCCTCTGCTCGATGGTTCTACGAGCAGGACAATGCAACATGTCACAGCTCTCAGTGTATATGCGTAGTTCGAAGGTTCAAGCAGCACCAGGATGAGGTTACCGTACTCCCTGGTCACCAAACTCTTCGGATTTAAACCCAATCAAGAATTTGTGGGACCATCTCGAACGGGCTGTTCGCTCCATGGGTTTTCAACCGAGAGACTTTGCGCAGCTCGCCATGGCATTGAAGTTGTCATGGCTCTACATTCATGTCGGTCCCTTCCACAACCTCACTGACCCTCCTGCACGTCTCGCAGCGGTCCGCACTGCAAAAGGTGGTTATTCAGGCTTTTGAGAGACAGGTGGTCACATTAATGTGTCATTGAACACATCAGGCGTTTTTCTTTTCAAATGTTATATCGTAAACGTCATAAATGAAAGTAAACTTACAGATAGTGTTAACTGATCCAGGAATAGCTTTCAATTGTGCACTGCACAAGCATTAACGAAGGGAAACATATTCATACGGAGAATATAACCATGTTTTCGAAAGGACTGATAGTCCTTGAAAGGAATATCATTTCCCATTGCCCTAGAAGGATACTTATCAACAAATGGCGAAATCACTGCAAATGTTGCTGAGGAAGAACTGAAAAGCATTTGAGTCGAGCCATATCGTTAGTTTTGATCAAAGACTTTTTGTAACTAAGGCAATTAATTGTGATGGTGAGAAATAAAGAAAAATTGAGGGAATATTACGTAAGGGCTCAGGTGACACAGAAAAAATGTGTTATTTTAGAAAATTGTGCAGATCTTTCGTCTTTAGCGGGAGATATGTACAATTTCCGCCACCCGGAATGTAAAAACCACCGTGACAGAGCGAAAGATCATCACGAGCATTTGTGTGCAACTCGCCCCCTCACAGAGTGAAACTACGGTGTGTCCGGTGCTAATGCGAGAAGTGTCACTAGTTTTTAGTTCGTAGTACATGTACATCCGATGTGAAGCGAAAAGTTTCAGCCGTTTTGAGTTCGTGTTAAGGTAGAGGCACGAGCTATCACCAAGCTGAGCACACATTTTGATTTTCGGAGACAGCGTAGTATTGTCGTTGTGATAATGGGAACGAAGGGGCACTCGTTCACACACGGTGTTGTATACACGGATTGATTTCAGGGCGGACCGCTCCACTCTGAAGCTTGGTTAATGGCAGAGTTTACATTTACTTATTGTTTTGGAATAACAAGTTCTCATTAACGTATGGTAATAATTACCAACAACTGTCTTCATTACAGAGCCTCGTATCCTTAAAATCTTTACCCACACGGAGGAGTCGGTAAGAGTGCCTAGATTTTCAGTAAGGTAAATATAGGCCTAATATGGTACTGCTTCGGGCATGGATGTGTGTGATGTCCTTAGGTTAGTTAGGTTTAAGTAGTTCTAAGTCTAGGGGACTGATGACCTCAGATGTTAAGTCCCATAGTGCTTAGAGCCATTTGAAACTTTTTTTTTGTTTTCGTTCGTTTGTAAGTTGTTAGCTGAGCTGGCATCATAAACACTGGAGAAAAGGACGAGGAAAATGTCGAAAAGTATAGATGACTAACGTATTTGATTTCAGACATTTAGAAATTTACCTGTTAGAATGTGAGAAAGAAATCTTGAAAGAAGCTGAACGAGTAATGGGACCAATGAAAAAGGTCTGTGTGTATGTGGTGGTGATCATTGCCGTTTTTTTAAAATGCAGCCAAGATACTCGTGCAACACACATTTTTTGTCTTTAATTTTGCATCTACAAAACTGTCGACGGCATAAATAATAAACAACCAAGGAAGCAAAAGCGACGAACGTTCGACACAGCACCTGTGACAATACCGTGGGTTTTTAATAGATGAAAGGTTGTTAATAGTATGTAGATCGCTTAGCCAGGGTGAGTCATATGAAATTCCTTCTTAGCAGTTGCAACAACTTGACGACCATCGACTACTTAGCAAGAAGCGTATGGCTGAAATTGCTGAAGTGAAAAAATAGAAACAGTTCTTTTACACTGACAAAAAAATAGATGAGTGATCGAAGAAGTACCAACTGCAAAGTTTCAGCTTTTAATCACAAGCAACTTTATGCCATCCATTGCACATTTTGACAGCTCTATATGTAAACATAAAAATAGGTCCTGGTGCAGAGCATATTAATTAGTAATTGTAGAAGTCTTGGAAAAAATGAAATATTTAGCCTCTGATAAACAACGAAACTTTCATTACTGTCGTTTGACGGAACAAACTCATTCGCGAACAATGATCTTAAAAACACTTTATAGAGTAAGTAATAAATGAGGCGGAAGCGTATACCAGAGAAGCGTTAAGCAACATCTCCATACACTATCTGATCAGAAGTATCCGGGCTCCTTAGGCAATACAGAATTGAACACTAGATGTCACGAGAAGTGGACCTGCCAGTATAAGAGGAGGCGGGGAGTGCTGTGATGTCAGTAAACCAGCAGTAACAGCATAATGGGTCGGTCAGGGGAGCTTAGTGACTTCAAACACGGACTACTCATTGGATGTCTCCTGAGTAACAAATCCATCATCGATACTTAAATCCATCTATAGGTGTAACAGGCGACTGTTGGTGATGTGGTTGTGAATGGGAACGCTAAGAAACAACAACAGCTAAATCAAAACAAGGCAGACATCAATTACTTCCGGACATGGACCATCGAACGTTTCGGAGAGTGGTTGTCAAAAATGGCATGAAAACAGTGGAAGGACTCACTCCTGAGTTCCAAAGTGCTACTAGTAGCCCAGCTAGCACAGCGACTGTGTGTTGGAAGTTGAAAAGAATGGGTTACCATGATGGAGCAGCTCCTCATAATCCACACATCTCAGTAGTCAGGGTTAAGTGATTCTTGAGATGGTGTAAAGAACCACACAGTTGGACGGTGGATGACTGAAAACGCTTATTTTGGATTGTTGAATCACGCTGAACTTGTCCCAATCCGATGAAAGGATTTGGGTACGGCGAACGCCTGGAGGACATTGGCTGCCATCATGTGAGCTGCCAACAGTGAAGTACCGAGGAGGTTATGTTACGATATGGGGTTCTTTCTCGTGAGTACGTTGTGGTCCTCTTACACGTTATAGAAAATGCTTAATTCGAAAAGATGTGAATACATTTTACAGCATTGTGTACTGCGTACGGCAGAGGAACATTTCGAAAATACGTTAGTTGTATCAATGCGCGATGCACCCTGTCATGATTGAGCATCTGTGAGGGAATGGTTTCTGGACAATAACATTTCTGAAACGCACTGACCTCCCAAGGATCCCTACGTGAACTCAATGGGACGCCTTTGGGATGTATCAGAACGTCGACTTTACTACAGACCCTTGCGTCCACCTTTCCCTCGTTTCAATTCTCCAGGAGGAATAGACTGCCAGTCCTCCACAGACATTCTGACATCTCATTGGAAGTATCCCCAGACGAGTTCAAGCCGATATATTGGCAAAAGGTGTCATACTCCTTGTTAATGTCCGGATACTCTTGATAAGAGAGTGTATATACTATGACTACTACTCTACGCTGCATGGATGTCACACTAATTCTGATCTACGGCTCCATCGAAAATATTGTTTTTACAGTACAGTTACATAAATAAATACTGAGGAAGCTGTCAAAATACGTGGCAATGTACACAATCCTTTATGCAACTGGAAATGTGATCTTTCTAGTTCACAGTAACCCATAAAAAAATTTCGTTGGTAGAAAATTATTTGTCATTGTCCCTCACTTGCATATCATCAAAATGGTTCAAATGGCTCTGAGCACTATGGGACTTAACATCTGTGGTCATCAGTCCCCTAGAACTTAGAACTACTTAAACCTAACTAACCTAAGGACAACACACACATCCATGCCCGAGGCAGGATTCGAACCTGCGACCGTAGCGGTCACGCGGTTTCAGACTGAAGCGCCTAGAACCGCACGGCCACACTGGCCGGCTGCATATCATCCTTACAATTTCAAAAATACTACGCAAAACAAGTAGCTTTGCTGAGATAAACCTAAAATTAGGACCATAATGAGGCTAAAATCGTATTATGGGGCTTAAGAAAGTACATATACTAATGTTCCTGAAAACTGAAGCACGTAGAAACAAAAGTCACAATGAAAGCTGATTCGAATGATATGCATAAGACTGCACCAGCAATAGGATACTAACAGTGGACGGGATGACATATACCTAGTACCAGCAGATCTTAGGTAATCGGAAATGCTAGTGATACGACAAGCCCAGGCGGAAGAACCTGCGAACGAAATGGAAAAGTAAAAGCAAGGGCTGCTATGCTCATAGTCGTAAATTAACGTAATATGAGCACGTGGTCTGACTTTCCACACTCTAGTATTAACGTCGTTGAATACTTACTTGTAGATCGCAGTTTCGAAAAACGGAAGAAGGATGGGAAAGGAAATCAGTCATGTCCTTTTCAGTGTAATTATCCCTGTATTTCCTTTAATCGATTTAGAGAAACTACGGAAAACTTAAATCTGAGTGGAAAGACGGGGATTTGAAACCTACGCTCTACGAATGTGAATGGGAATGTCTTGGTCGGTGAATTAGAAAGGGATAAAATGCTCTGTCAGTGAGAAATGTATTTTTCCTAACGTGTCATTTCCCCTTGCAGACGGCATGCTGCTACGGCATCCATGCCTGTACGGAACCGATAGATAGGAGAAGGTTGAATGCAGCACCAACGTAGTTCGATCATAGCAGTGAATTACTCCATAGAAATGATGGAATGTAGAGCTTCACTGGGTGTTGGTACGACTTAGGAGCAGGACAATAATACCCTGGCACAAGCACTGAGAAATTTACAAGCCATCTTCGAAGGTGAAATGGCACCATTGTCTTCCTGGAATATGCAGCCACTCCACATGTTACCTTACGTTAACGTGTAGGATATGACTTGTTGACATCTTGTACGTGACTGGTGTGCAGCAATCTTCAATATTGATATGAGTGGTGTCTCTTATTTGGACATGTCCGAAAGAACAGACACCAATTTGACAGTGCAGCCACGATGAATCAATATAGAAAGGAAACTTCCTGGCAGATTAAAACTGTTTGGCGGACCGCGACTCAAACTTTTGCCTTTCACGGGCAAATGCTCTACCGACTGAGCTACTCAAGCACGACCCACGCCCCGTCATCACAGCTTCAATTCCGCCACTACCTCGTCTCCTACCTTCCAAACTTCACAGAAGCTCTCCTGCGAAACTTGCAGAACTAGCACTCCTGGAAGAAACGATATTACGAAGACATGGCTTTGCCACAGCCTGGGGGATGTTTCCAGAATGAAATTTTCACTCTGCAGCGGCGTGTGCGCTGATAAACTTCATGGCAGATAGATGAAAACTGTGTTCCGGACAGCGACTCGAACACGGGACCTTTGCCTTTCGCGGGCGAGTGCTCTACCGACTGAGCTACTCAAGTACGACTCACGCCCCGTCCTCACAGCTTCAATTCCGCCAGTACCATGTCTCCACGTATGTAATCCTACAGAGGCCGCCGGGCTCAATATTTCTCCATGGGACTTACAGTGACTTGTTGAGTCCATGCCACGTTGAGTCGCTCGCTAGGGAGAAGTATTTCCGACACGATATTAGGAAGCATCCCGTGACTATCATCATCTCAGTGCATATACACTGAAGAGCCAAAGAAGCTGATACACCTGCCTAATATCATGTAGGGCCCCCGCGAGCACGCAGAAGTGTTACAACATGACGTGGCATGGACTTGACTAGAATCTGAAGTAGTGCTGGAGAGAATTAACACCATGAATCCTGCAAGGCTGCCCATAAATCCGTAAGAGTGCGAGGGGGTGGAGATCTCTTCTGAACAGCACGTTGCAAGGTATCCCAGATATGCCCAATAATGTTCATGTCTGGTGAGTTTGGTGGCCAGCGGAAGTGTTTAAACTCATAAGAGTGTTCCTGGAGCCACTCTGTAGCAATTCTGCACGTGTAGGGTGTCGCATTGCCCTGCTGGAATTGCCAAAAGTCCGTCCGAATGCCCACTGGGCATCAATGGACTTAGGTGATCAGACAGGATGCTTACGTACGTGTTACCTGCCAGAAGCGTATCTAGACGTACCAGAGGTCTGACATCCCTCCAACTGCACACGCCCCCGCCATTACAGAGCATCCACCAACTGGAACAGCCCCCTGCTAACATGCAGGTTCCATAGATTCATGAGCTGGTCTCCATACCAGTACACGTTTATCCGCTCGATACAATTTGAAACGAGACTTGTCTGACTAGGCAACATGCCCATGTCGATGATGTTTCGTTGAATGGTTCGCACGGTGTCACTTGTTGAGGGGCCAGCATTTCGCGGCATGGTTGCACGTCTGTCACGTTGAACGATTCGCTTCGGTCGTCGTTAGTCCCGTTCTTGCAGGATCCTTCTCCGGCAGCAGCAATGTCGGAGATTTGATGTTTTTTCGGATTCCTGATATTCTTGATACAGTTGTGAAATGGTCGTACGGGAAAATCCCCACTTAATCGCTACCTCGGAGATGCGGTGTCCAATCGCTTGTGCGTCGACTATAACAGCACGTTCAAACTCACTTAAATCTTTATAACTGCCATTGTAGCAGCATTAACCCATGTAAGAACTGCGCCAGACAGTTGTTGTCTTGTATACACGTTGCCGATCACAGCGCCGTATTCTGCCTCTTTACATGTCTCTGTATTTCAATACAAATACCTATATCAGTTTGTTAGGCGCTTCGGTGTATGTGGCGTCTGTTCATTCGCGTCGTTCTTCCGGGCATGTCTGAAAGAACAGACGGCAATTTCATGCTGCGGCGGTTGTGGGACCAGTATGGCCAGATGGCATAATGGTTAGCACATCTGCATAGTAAACAGGAGACCCAGGTTGAATCCAGGTCAGGCACAAATTTTCAGCTTGTCTCGTTGATATAAATCGATGCCTACTGGCAGCTAATGTCTTTAATTCTTTCGTGTCTTGATTTATAGCGGCTGCAGGTTAATTTGTTGTCTGGTCTTTTCAACATGAACAGACACTACAAATGTAAAGAAGGCGATGACAGCCAATGGTCCCTTCAGTGCTGATGTACACCGAGTTCGAACTCTTACGGGAATCGGCGAGATGCCGCGAGTAATGAGGCAAATGAGCAGGGGCCTTACAGCAGTAGTATGTGATACAAGTTGAGCTTGCAGGTCTGACAGGAGGCGTGTTGCTGTGGTGACCACTGTGTGTAGATGACATAGTGGTCAGCGCATCTGCCAGTAATCAGGACACCCTGGTTCAAATCCTTCTCTAGCACAAATTTTAAGCTTACTACATTGATATAAATCAGTGTCAACTGACAGCTAATGGCTTTAATTGTTTTGTGCCTTGATCACTGTTGAAGCTTTGTCGAATTGTGTACGAACAACTCAAAAGTAGAGTTTCCACTGTAATATGAAGATCTTTGATCCAATGCCACGACATTTGCTTGCAATATGGGCGATCACACACATTGTACCTTCGACGATATGCATCACTTCCTAATCTACGGTGCTAAACACTTGTGCATGGTCATGCGCCTAATCTGTCTACAAAGTTCATTTCAGTCACATGTTTCCTATTGGCAGAACATATTTTGACAAACGATACTGAATAAAGAGTATAAGGGGTATAGGCACAGATACTGTAATCAGTGGGATCTTAATATGTACCAACTTCAGCGTGTAAGCTGTTTTTTCTATGCGTCTGTCTCCCCGCAAACACATCACTTAATGTACTAACTGATGTTTTGTGCACGGTCTTAACTGCATCGCGAAGAGGACTACACCTGTCACTCTAGACTGTCCTTCTGCCTCCATGCATCCACACTTCAATACCTGACCTACTGCCCAAGGGTAAATAAACTCAAATGGCTTGCGTGTGCCATAACTACTGACTAACCTATAAACATATACTCGTAATAGCTATAATTGTTAGTCTGCAGATACTGAAGCAATGTTGTTCAGTACACTGTACAAGTCTTCACTAGAAATATCTGTAATTATACCCTCCGACTCCCTGTATATGATACAAGGCTGGAAAGTAAGTACCTGCGTACTATATGCACGTAAATTGGAACTTTACTTTTGCAGAACGCATATTTTGTGCTGTAGCTACTGCAGCACATCGCACAGTACTAAAATTCTAAAAGGCCGTCACACAACGGTGATTTAGCGACCTTGGCACTAGTGGCGTGCGTATTATAGTTAAAATTTTCAAAATACATAGAAAGTGATTTAGTTCAAATAAGCACTGTGCAGCGACACCATAAAACGAAGGGAGTTCGTTCGTGTATGAGGCATTCTCATATCACGTATATGATGGCACGTTCTGCACAGAAGGTTTATTTGATTGCACTTTTAGAAGCCTGAAGATACTGAATGAAATATTTGACTCTCAGTTTAAATTGAATCTTGAGACAAACTGAAATTATTTTATGGGCTCTGCAAGTCTGCTGTCTGTTGACAATACACACTGCGCGCGCTTGAACGTATGACTCAAAACGTGGCATTGTCATTATATGTATGCAGCAGTTCTGGATTGCAAACACGATTTTTGACCCTCTCAGTTCCACATGTGGCAAAGTACCTGCAAGCACAAGTACTCCACAGCACATGACCGAAAACGTTCGCTAGGTATCATATACCAGTGTCCAACTTTCGGGACTTCTAAGTTTCAGAAATTTTAAACGTTTCAATATCGTACAGAATTTTTCAGATGTCTATGAGGAAATTCCTATGATTTTATTTTAGTTTAGTCTCTTCATATGGTAATATTAGATACGTAAAAAATGCACATACTGACACAATATCAGTGGTTTTTTAAAATAACTGGCACATTTCACTAAGGTGTGAAGTTGGTTGGAATATTTTGTATTGGCTCAAATTGGAAATTCGTTTTCGCTTTTCTGTTTGATAAGATTTCAACCAAGGTGCCATCTATCGTCCACAAAACACGCCAATAGTAAGTTATTCATGTAAAATGAGCTGTGGTCTATCTTATGTCATGCTTACGTCATTGTGTAATATCTACCAGTACATAAATTGCAAAATTACATTGATGTCGACATTTCCGAGTCAGAGAGAGAAATTTCCCACATGTTCTAATTTGGTGCTATTTCTGACAGGTGCAGTACAATTTGGAAAAATTCATGTAGGCAACCGTGCATATCAGTATGTAGATAATCTCTGAATGTGCTGACTACTTTACGCAGAACATTCTCTGGCAGCGTGGAGCACGCAATATACGGAGTATATAGCCAAGCAGCTTTTCACTATGGTCTCTGGTGTCCAGACCTACACCTCTACTGCCAGGGTGACGCCAACCTGCTGCCTAAGTGAATTGCCGTTGTCGGATGGATTATCGATGACATGTGTCCGGTGTCAGACGCTCCATCAGCTACCAACTTCACTTCTCTGTCCTCTTTTCGCTTCCCTATAGCTACACACAAACACACACACACACACACACACACACACACACACACACAGACTACTGGTAGCGTGTACTTTTTCATGACAGCTCTGTCAGTGAAATTAATGCATGGAGTTTGGAATATTACAAAGGAATTATTAACATTTATAAGCCTTGAATCGGTCTGTGAGACCTACTTGAATCGCCCAACTGTTACAGTACTGCCCGTAAAAAGCTGGTATCCTTATTCAAGACCAGGTCGGGCACACAGTTGAACTTGCTACGAATATTCATCGGTAACATTGATCCTCCGAGGAATAAAAACATCTAATCTCATGTAGGTGCCGTTTAAAATCAGCAGTAACGCATGCTACCGCTGAGTTTTACAACGGCTTTCGTATTCCAAGCAATGGCGTTACAGTTGGCATTTCGCGAACAGCTAGTTTACTCTTCACATGTTATAACTCAGTCTTTTTTTCCCTTTTTTTCTATGATAACGTTTCCTTATTAGACGTATTATTTGAAAAAAGAATTTATTATGTAAATTTAGAGCACAGTAGTACAGTGCGGGCATCTTGCAGAAGCAGTTGCACCAGTTGGAGTATATTAATAGTTTTTTCCACACTAATCTGTAACCGATTTATTTTCCCGTCCATACATCCCTTTTTTTTCTCTTGCAACACTTTGTACGGTTGTGTCCATAGGTAGGTGCTGTTCAATAGCGAAAACTGAGTTTCAAAAACAGTACTTACTTTCGGTGATGATTACAGACAGGAAAAGCAACAGTTAAGCTCATATTGTCATGCCCAATAACAATTCTAATGCTCATTTCAGCTACCCATGACTTTTAATTTGTCTATGTTTTATCTAGGTTGCCGTAGAGTGCATTTTCATGCCGAGGAGCAGTAGAAACGACGTGATACATCAAATCAGATAGTTTTGTGATTCGACGACCATCTGCATCTACGTATACACTTTGAAAACAACTTTGAAATATAAGTCATATAGTATTTGCCATGGTGCACCATGTTAGGGTTTCTTCTCACTGTAACTGCGTGTGGAGTGGAGAAAGAACGATTGCCTAAATGATACTGCGCGCGCTGTAGTCAGCCAAGCCTTGTGTTCTCTGTCCCTATGAGAACTATTCGTTGCGGGGGAGGGGAAGGGAGGCGGCTGGTTGAATTATAGTTTTAGAGACTTCACTTAATATTGGTTCATCAGGTTTCATAAGTAGGCTTTCACAGTCTCACTGATGTCTATATTCAAGTATGTGTCAATTAAATATTCTCAATATTCCCGTGGCACTTTCTCGTCGATCAATCAAACCTGTAACAATTCGTGCCGCCCTACTTTGTAGATCTTCAATATCCGCTGATAGTTCTAGTATTTTAATATGTGACACACAAGTGATTTTTAAATAGTCTCCTTTGTAGACTCACCGCATTTTTCCATTATTCTGCCAGCGAATCGAAGTCTGTAATTTGCTTTACCAGCGACTGAGCCTTCGTAGTTGTTGTTTCTGTTCATACTCCTACAAATTCATACAACCACGTATTTTTATAAGTTGACTGATACCAATTGAGACTAATGGTGTTGCAGCCGGTAGATACTACGTTTTATTTTATTTTTTTGTTAAGTGCAAAATTTTACATTTTCAACTTGTGATACTATAGTTCAACTGATGGTTTATAGGTAAATATTCTCCCTGATTGTTCCTCATACAAATAGTGGGTCATTTCAGCTGCAGTTCATAACAATGTGGCCCTGAAAAATGAATTGGCAACAGGAATAAAGCGTAATGACACAGTATAACATGATATGATATCGAAACACAGTACTAAAATATATCCTGCTATACATGATGATACACCTCATAGTTTAACATGATGTGGCATGCATGCGACCTTTGTGGCATTCTTAGTTCAGTTAATAAATCAAAAAATGGTTCAAATGGCTCTGAGCACTGTGGGACTCAACTTCTGAAATCATTAGTCCCCTAGAACTTAGAACTGGTTAAACCTAACTAACCTAAGGACATCACACACATCCATGCCCAAGGCAGGATTCGAACCTGCGACCGTAGTGGTCTCGCGGTTCCAGACTGCAGTGCCAGTTAATAAATCATCGCCTATATAGTCTCCACTCTGCTGTAGCATCAGGTACAATCAAAAACTACCAATGATGGCTGCTGACCACATATAGGTTGTCACTGCGATGGAGGTTAACGCACTGGCGCAGTCGACAAGATGGAGTTTCTAATCTCCACCCGGCCATCCAGTATTAGTACTTCTGTGGTACCCACTGAGGTAGCGTTTCCTCACGAATGCCCCTAAGTGACGTTTTTGTGATCAGCGGTAAGGAAAGGCCGACAGTAAGCAATAGTAGAGACTAGATGTTGGAATAAAAACTGTGGAGGAGAAACTACATTGAAAATTATTATTTCGAAAATAGGAAGAAACCTGAGGATTACACATCTCGTTGAGAAGGAAGGTTAAAACATAGATCGTAAGCTCGGATGGGACCAATGATTAGAAAGGAATCTGGATTTACAATTTTAAGGGAGCAGTAAGGCTTTTACCTTGAGTGATTTAAGAAAACAAGGAAAATCTAAATCTAGGTGGCGACTGTGATTTGAAACCACAATCCTCAGAAAGTGAGTTCAGTGTCTCCAGCACTCCGCTACTTTTCCCGGCTTTACCTTTCGAGGGACAACCAATCGGCCGGCGTTATTCTTTCAAAGAGTTGCTTCCGGCCAAAGAAAACAGCAAACGCACATGCGGAGCACGGGCCGTCTGCCGTTATTGGAAACTCTTCAATAATTCAGCGAGTGGTAGGCTGAACTTCAATATACGCATAGCTTAGGCGCCCATCTGGCGCCCGCATTAATATCAGATTAGCAGCGGCTGCCCTTGTGGGCGGGGTGGCAGAGCGCCTCCATTCAACGTGGCCTCTGCCTCATCACGGCAGCCTACCCTCGGGTCGCAGCGACTTTTGTTTCGGCGTCGCCACCACTGCATCCCGCCAAAGCACACAGGTCAAGGAACAAATGGAAGTCATTATTAATAATATGATATTCATTTTGGCCCACAAGGTTATTAGTTGCAATTTCAGTTATTTGAAACTCTAATGATCTCGACGTCCACAGGACATTAAACTCCCCATTTAGATGTTGTCGACATCTCATATGAGGATTTGCTACGACCTAAAATAAGAATAATATAAAGTCACACACGAAACAAAAGTCAGCCTGGTTTAAACATAGGCAACAGACAGCATATGTAGATGAAGGCTTAGTTTTGCAATTATCGAAATTCAAGATAAATTACAACTTTGACAATTCGATCAGAGATTCACAATTGAAATTGGTGTATCGTTACGGCTAGGTTAGGTTAGGTTAGTGTAACGATACATAGTTATGGAAATAAATCATGGTGATCACTTATGCTCTGTTGTAGGTAAATCAAATGGAAGGAGTTAATTAAATGAGATGATATGGGAATGAGCAGCTTGCCTTCGAGAGAGACAGCTTGCAAAACACTGGAAAGGGTATCAAAACTAGACTTGTTCGTCATTAAGGACTGTCTGCAATCTTTATTTGCACAAAAATGTCCAATTTCATTCTGAATATCGCTTTTATTTATTTTCAAATAAACAACAGTGAACTTGCAGTTATGTACCGATAGGTTACTCCGTAAGAGTAACAAATGATCTGAAGAAGGGCAGCTCGCCAGAAACCGGTTGTGTGAAAATAAATAAAAGCTATCTGCACACGGGAATTTGAAATTTTTTTACTGGGAAGGATAATACGTTTGGTTACAGATTTGTTAAACGGGCGAGCCACACAGCAGAGTAATCTCAGCTGAATATCTTCACCAGTGTAACTTCAGCTGCGTAATTTTAGCTCATCAACAACTGAAGAAAGTTTTGTAATGTCACTGGGAAAGAATCTTCGAAAGAATCAGTTTTGAGGGCAAAAGCTACAAATAATCTCCTGCTCTCCATATCCTACATGTGGATACCGTGAAGATCAAATGAGACTAACTACGTTCCACAAAGAAAAATGGTAGCAATCATTGTTCAAATCTTCCAACAGTGACTACAACGTACAAAAAGCATAACGAACGGTACGCTAGGGCGAACGCTCTTCCACACACTTTGTAGCGTTTTTCAAAACATGTATGTACATTTAACTCTCAACTATAATTGAATAGAACTTACGGTGCTAATGATAACGATGAAAGGAAGTATGTCATTTCAGTTGATACAGTGTTCTATTCTTATATCCTTAAGGATGGCCGTCTGTCATAATAAATACCTAATATCAAATAAAGGATAAAACAAATCGGATGTCAGTTCACTGCAAAAAGTTGAATTTCCAAGTCGTAATCAGGGGGAAATAAGGTGTCTGGTACTACTTCCGAAGTGCAGTATAAGCCTCAGTGGGAGAGTTCACACAATTAGGAAGAGAGGAGCCGTATTTAGGTATGTAAATGCACGTACGCGCAGGACAGTGAGCTCCTAAGAGAAGTAATACTTCTTAAAGAGAAGTCTGTATTGAAATGAATAAAACGCAGATGAGGAAAAATAAGTAATTCAGTTATAGTACCTCCATATTACTACGAGCTTCAGTATATCACAGATCATTCACGTAATGTTACTAACGTCACGGCGCCTTTCGATGATACAATGTTAACAATACATAAGTTTCAGTACATCCTATGTGGCTACCGTAGGCAGCAGTAAAGCAGATATTAGTGATGTTCTAAAATGTCAAGCTAAATTGTCTCCTTCGTCCATGATAATTCAATCTTGTGAAAAATTCCTTTATCATAGTCATAATGATTGAGAATAATCGCCGACTTTATCATTTTATCACTTAATCAGATTCTGTTAACATTATTTATGATAGTCGTAGCAGATTGTATGTGAGGTTTTCGGCTAACAAAATCGTTGACGGTATTACCTGCACCACTTATTACCCCGTATGTTTTTAATGAAAATCCATTGCTCCCAAGAATGTTAAAAATAGAACAGTTAACGCTTAGACAAGGAAATCAGCTCCAATCATATTAACCTGTTTGATGTTGCCATAACTCCACAGAGAAAAATTTTTCGAGAGGGAAACTATTGACGGGGTTCATTATGCTACTAGACTATATGGTTGGTTTTGGAAGTCATCGATTGTTTATCCGTGAAACTTTTAAGTTATTAACAGGACGTGTTCGCTTGCAACAAATGAGTATACCGAACGGAAGCACACTGATGACAAAGTCTCTACCCATGGAAAATCTACTACTTCTTATGACTATTTAGATGTATGGAACAAATATTAATATTTTGTGATTAATTTTTTCGTATGTTTTGCTTTGGGTTTGTTAATCGTAAGTCTGCATATTTTATAAAATATGGCGTGAATAGAATTCACGTCCACAGACAAGGTACTGTACATGTTAGGGCAAACCTTAGACCACGTCTTCTACATCTACATCTGCATCTACATGGATACTCTGCAAATCACATTTAAGTGCCTGGCAGAGGGTTCATTGAACCACCTTCACAATTCTCTATTATTCCAATCTCGTATAGCTCGCGGAAAGAACAAACACCTGTATCTTTCGTACGAGCTCTGATTTCCCTTATTTTATCGTGTTGATCGTTTCTCCCTATGTAGGTCGGTGTTAACAAAATATTTTCGCATTCGGAGGAGAAAGTTGGTGTTTGGAATTTCGTGAGAAGATTCCGTCGCAACGAAAAACGCCTTTCTTTTAATGATGTGCGGCCCAAATCCTGTATCATTTCAGTGACACTCTCTCCAATACTTTCCCATGATACAAAAAGTGCTGCCCTTCTTTGAACTTTTTCGGTGTATTCCGTCAGTCCTATCTGGTAAGGATCCCACACCGTGCAGCAGTACTCCAAAAGAGGACGGACAAGCGTAGTGTAGGCAGTCTCCTTAATAGATCTGTTACATTTTCTAAGTGTTCTGCCAATAAACGGTTTGCCTTCCCCAAAATATTTTCTATGTGTTCTTTCCAACTTAAGCTGTTTTTGATTGTAAATCCTAAATATTTAACTGAATTTACGGCCTTTAGATTTGAGTGATTTATCGTGTAACCGAAGTTTAATGAATTCCTTTTAGCACTCATGTGGATGACCTCACACTTTTCGTTATTTAGGGTCAATTGCCAATTTTCGCACAATTGAGATATCTTTTCTAAAGCGTTTTGCAATTTGTTTTGATCTTGTGATGTCTTTATTAGTCAATAAACGGCAGTGTCATCCTCAAACGACCTACGTTGGCTGTTCAGATTGTCTTCGAAATCGTTTACATAGATAAGGAATAGCAAAGGGCCTATAACACTACGTTGGGGACGATGCTTCAGTCTCATCATTTTAGGGAGATCTCACTTATGTCATTGAACTGTGTATTTACTATTGATCTGGTGTGAACACTCAATGACGTGAGTATTAATATAAGTTAAAGTAAAAATGGGGTGAGCAAAATATTCAAATACAGTAAGTCGTCAAAGAGCAGCTAGTTCTCTTGGTGATTAGTTTTTGGCAAAATATCCTTTTTTATTAAAAAAAATATGATCTACAAGAGATAAGGCAATGAAATGGAATTTCGAACGTCGAGAGGTTGTTCGAGTGATCACAAAATCACGTGGAACACAGAACCAACCTGTCAACAGGATTTTCCATCCAGTTGGGTCTGTGTGTGTGTGCACTGATTTGGTAGGGAACTGTTACACAACTGTCGTAAATGGCAGTCTACGCCCTGGATTTTTGTGCTGGAAAAGAGCTGGGGTCCGAGTAGCCCCCATAAAGTATTTTTCAGGCACGGATAGTGGAATTTGCTGCTCAGGGGAGTAACTCAGAATTTGCTGGCATACTCGATGGCTCTCCGCATCATGACTATAGGTAATACAGGTGTTTCTCCCCAAAACATTGACAGAGTGTGTCTTCTTACATTGGCGCCGCCGATCTCGAAGACAAGAGCAATGCGGAACCGAGATTAATGGTTGTAAATGATGCGGTGGCACTCATTAGATGCTTCCCCAATCTGAGTCGTCTGTGTGACGTTGTTAACGGCATCCTACGCATTGGACTGCAAGTCCGAAGTCTGGCTGCTGTTAGTTTCCGGAAAATGACGAGTAAAAACGAGGGGTGTTGTAGTGAATTCATCGCTTACTTCCGGATGGCAGACGCAAGCTTTAAGGGATTACGGACAACACGGCGAACCTTTTTTTGGTGTGGTCATGCTTAGCCGAGCACAGTCGTTAGGACTCGTATGGTTTTTCGCTTGTCCGCATTCAATACACCATGGCGCCACTGTTGTGTACAAATCTCACGTATGACTAGATACTACGTGATACGGCTAACTGGCTGCGTCTATGACCTCAACGAAGCAGCTTTCAATCTCTCTCAAATTTTGGTATTGTTGCCTTACATCAGCACGCGTCATTCCATGGCGTATCTCACCGTGCCCACGAATCATTTGACGCTGCTCGGAAGACCTTTATATACGCTAACAGACTTGAAAACAACACTATTACATGTTGACAAGAAGTGTACTGATGGAGATTCAAACCGTCAAGGATCATTGCAACTCTGAGCATCTGCATATCCACCTAAATGTAGTAGTTTTACAGCCAATTGATTGCATTATTCACTTGGGGCAAAAGTTCCGATTGATCCTAAAAGAAAGGTCACTGCCGGCTTCCTTCTCCAGTGGGTACAAGTAAGTACACTACCTCCAATCATCTCTAAATAACTGGATCTTAGAATTTAACCTTTCTTCCTTCGGCCCCGGTGAAGTTGTATCGGCGTTCAAAACCCGTCTGGTCACTCTCACTTATGTTTTATATAATTTTTCTTTACCGCTGCAGGCTAATTTTTTTAATGGTTCCATGAACAGGCGACGGTCGTTTCCTCTTTCCTTTTCCAGCTAAGCTAATGCTCCGTCTGCAATAAAATCTACATTAGTGGGGGTGTTAAACGGTGATCACTCCTCCCTGTTTCGTCAAGTACCTACTGAAATTAACTCATTAACCTAATTGGAGGACAGAACATAAAAATCTCATCATTAGGAAGCTTCCATCTATAGGCGGACCTTCATACTTTCACATTAAATTTATTACGTAGACGTATGAACTGCAGGAAAGATACTTGAATATATGTCGTTATAAGCTATCTTCAGTTGTATGTAGAGCCAAGAGTAAGCTGTCATGTACGTGAAGCTGAAGTCGTAGTCACAGTAACTAAAATAAACAGTGTTTCTATACGTATATGTCAGAACGTAGAAACATGTGCTTCCAAACTATTCACAGTGAAGACTTCTCCTATAATTTTTATAGTCTGCAGATACACCTTTCACTTCCAGTTATTAATGAGAAATCTACATTTGTTGTTGAGCTACCAGTGAAACACCAAGAAACTGTTAATAGTTTGTGAAGATTTATATGTTCATTTATGGCTACAATCTGTTAGTTAAATGACCAGGGAACACTATTTGGTTGTTACACTCTGATTTCAGTAATGAATTATACAATAAGTGTGCTGCGAGACAGTGGGACCCTTACTCATACTGTTCAGACTGCAAAGTTTAACAAATGGTTCAAATGGCTCTGAGCACTATGCGACTTAACTTCTGAGGTCATCAGTCGCCTAGAACTTAGAACTAATTAAGCCTAACTAACCTGAGGACATCACACACATCCATGCCTGAGGCAGGATTCGAACCTGCGACCGTAGCGGTCACGCGGTTCCAGACTGAAGCGCCTAGAACCGCACGGCCACACCGGTCGGCAAAGTTTAACATTTTCTCCGTTGTTAAAGCGCCATTTGATCATAACAGACAACAAACGAATATAAACAATGTACCACCAGACGGGTGAGACACATCCAAACCAAAAGGAAAGTTTGTTAATGATTTCGGCGAACAATGTTTTAAGAGTACGACAAAAGAGTTGGAATGGGTTTGTGTATATACTGTATATGGAAAGAGATGCTAATGCAAAGTTCACTGTATGTTATCAAAAAAAAAATTTGTCTGTTTGACAGTAGTTTTCAAAAAGAAATTTATAGAAATTTAATAAAAAACTAAATCACGGATAACTAAGGTGATTAAATATCCTGTGGAAGGAAAAGGTGCATTTACTAATACCAACAACATGTTACGATCCCGTACTACTTCATTCTAGCAGTACTGTAATATACACTCCTGGAAATTGAAATAAGAACACCGTGAATTCATTGTCCCAGGAAGGGGAAACTTTATTGACACATTCCTGGGGTCAGATACATCACATGATCACACTGACAGAACCACAGGCACATAGACACAGGCAACAGAGCATGCACAATGTCGGCACTAGTACAGTGTATATCCACCTTTCGCAGCAATGCAGGCTGCTATTCTCCCATGGAGACGATCGTAGAGATGCTGGATGTAGTCCTGTGGAACGGCTTGCCATGCCATTTCCACCTGGCGCCTCAGTTGGACCAGCGTTCGTGCTGGACGTGCAGACCGCGTGAGACGACGCTTCATCCAGTCCCAAACATGCTCAATGGGGGACAGATCCGGAGATCTTGCTGGCCAGGGTAGTTGACTTACACCTTCTAGAGCACGTTGGGTGGCACGGGATACATGCGGACGTGCATTGTCCTGTTGGAACAGCAAGTTCCCTTGCCGGTCTAGGAATGGTAGAACGATGGGTTCGATGACGGTTTGGATGTACCGTGCACTATTCAGTGTCCCCTCGACGATCACCAGTGGTGTACGGCCAGTGTAGGAGATCGCTCCCCACACCATGATGCCGGGTGTTGGCCCTGTGTGCCTCGGTCGTATGCAGTCCTGATTGTGGCGCTCACCTGCACGGCGCCAAACACGCATACGACCATCATTGGCACCAAGGCAGAAGCGACTCTCATCGCTGAAGACGACACGTCTCCATTCGTCCCTCCATTCACGCCTGTCGCGACACCACTGGAGGCGGGCTGCACGATGTTGGGGCGTGAGCGGAAGACGGCCTAACGGTGTGCGGGACCGTAGCCCAGCTTCATGGAGACGGTTGCGAATGGTCCTCGCCGATACCCCAGGAGCAACAGTGTCCCTAATTTGCTGGGAAGTGGCGGTGCGGTCCCCTACGGCACTGCGTAGGATCCTACGGTCTTGGCGTGCATCCGTGCGTCGCTGCGGTCCGGTCCCAGGTCGACGGGCACGTGCACCTTCCGCCGACCACTGGCGACAACATCGATGTACTGTGGAGACCTCACGCCCCACGTGTTGAGCAATTCGGCGGTACGTCCACCCGGCCTCCCGCATGCCCACTATACGCCCTCGCTCAAAGTCCGTCAACTGCACATACGGTTCACGTCCACGCTGTCGCGGCATGCTACCAGTGTTAAAGACTGCGATGGAGCTCCGTATGCCACGGCAAACTGGCTGACACTGACGGCGGCGGTGCACAAATGCTGCGCAGCTAGCGCCATTCGGCGGCCAACACCGCGGTTCCTGGTGTGTCCGCTGTGCCGTGCGTGTGATCATTGCTTGTACAGCCCTCTCGCAGTGTCCGGAGCAAGTATGGTGGGTCTGACACACCGGTGTCAATGTGTTCTTTTTTCCATTTCCAGGAGTGTATTATGCCTTAACGCAAGATTAACTAATGCAGCTTAAGGATGAGATCCTTTTTACTAGAAACCAGGACTTTTTGTATGCACCTGAAGATGCAGTTGTCACTTCCATATATCACAGATCTCCTTCCGTTTGTTTTTTATGTGTGTGTGTGTGTGTGTGTGTGTGTGTGTGTGTGTGTGTGTGTGTGAAGGATGTAAAGTGTACGTATCACAGTGACAAGGAATGTAAATATGATTGGAACCCGTGGGGGCGTTCGAATAAGATTAATTTAATTGGAATGTCCTGAATCATTTGTTATCCTCTTCAGTCCCAAGGAAAATTCAAATATTTTATAATAAGATCATTGCATATGGGTATCATGAATGAGCATTGTAATGGTAATTTCTTGATACAGTTCATCTGGGAAGAGATTTTCCTATGTCCAGCCGGCTGGACACTGGGACGCAAAGTAACTACTGATAATACATGGTTATCCAAGGAAGAAGACTAGTATAAGTTTTATATTATTTATTTATCATTAAGAAACATTACTTACAGAGTGTTACAAAATTATGACACAAGAAAAACAGTTTTGTCACAGATATTTCTGAAATTGTGGTAGTACATTATAATCGATTTCATTTGTGAAAGTCAAAGAAACATTTTCTGTCACTAGTTATACACAAATATACTTGGCATTCTGAGCATATGACCTTGGTTTTAGCTTTGCAGCCCTTGTTTCGGCATCTCATCCATTTATCTTTGTCTGTAATTGGGCAGATATGTAACATCTTTGTTTGGAATTTGAACTATTTTTGCACGTTTTGTAGGATCCACTTCATGAAATTCAGATTCAGAGTCTGAAGAGTAAATGTCCTGTCTCGCAGCAGTTGCAGCCGGACTCAGCGATTCACCAATGTAAATCTTGAAATCTAGTATATCCATGATTAATTTCTTTCCTACACCTAGTGCCTGCTTATCCTTTTTGTATTGAATCCTCGAGTTCACAACTGCCATGTCAATGAAATGGAAGAAGACGCTTACAGGCCACTTCTTCGTGCGTGTGGAGATTTAATACTAGTAAATCATTCTGTCACAAAGATCCACACCTGCCATTGATTTGTTGTAGTCACTGATACAGTAGGGTTGAGGTATTTCAATGAATTCTTTTGCTTTTGTGTCCCATCTTTTCACTACATTAGTAGGAAATACACCAGAGAATGTAGATGCTACTGTTACAGAACGATTATCGACCCATTTCAAAACAGAAATTTTCCACCTTCTCTGACGAACTCGTGGTTAGCGGTAGCGCTTGGAGAGATGGTCGTGAACGACAAGACGGTTCGAATTCCGGTAACACTTACTTTTAAATCTATATTATTTTCTTCACTCGTCACATTATTTGGTTCAAATGGCTCTGAGCACTATGGGACTCAACATCTTAGGTCATAAGTCCCCTAGAACTTAGAACTACTTAAACCTAACTAACCTAAGGACATCACACATACCCATGCCCGAGGCAGGATTCGAACCTGCGACCGTAGCAGTCCCGCGGTTCCCGTCACATTATTTAATTTATATGACATCTGAGAGGTAATGTAATGAAAAAAAACCACGTGCATTTTCATGGAGTTGTAGTGAATTTCATATGTAATTTAACTACTTACTATTTGTAATTACATTTTCAAGGTGGAGGGATAGGCTTGGAAAGCCCAAGTCAAACCTCGATAAATAGTTATGGGACTGACTTTATCCATAATTAGTAATACAGTAAGTCACAATGTGCTAGACCACAAGACTAATGTACAATCACTCGCCGGATGTTGGCTCGACATCACACTTTGCAGGATAGTATTTGTCATGCAGACGTGGAGAACACAAATTGAAACTTCATGCAAATACACGTGGTTTTTTCATTATGTTACCCCTCAAATGTCATATAAATTAAATAATATGACCAGTGATGAAAAAATATAGATTATTAATTAAGTTAGAGCGAGAGTCGAGCCTTCGCGTCATTGACTCTTGTCTTATGAAGCTGGAACACTTATCACTTGACTACCACGTACTCTAACGTCCAGCCGCTACCCACAGATACATAAGCCACACAATAAAAGTATAAAATTTCTCTTGCGATTTTCTCGGAATTGGCAGAGAAGTGCACCTTAGTGCTTCAACATTATGTTGTTTTAATGTCCTACTAAAGGTGTACAAAGTCTAAAGTAAATCTGTGATCCCAACGTCGTGGCCTCTCCTTGTAAGACCATTACGCAACAAGAATGACGCAGTGTGAGAAGAGAATACGTATTCTTGGCTACCTGCAGACATAGTTCTGCTGCGCTACGCAGAACCGGTGCATCAATGTGTAAGCAAAATGACGCAGCAACTGGAAAAGTTGAAGTACGCGGAACAGTATGATTGTTGTGAGCAAAGTGCCTAAATTGCACAAAGAATCACCGTGCAGTTGTGGCAGTATATGGTCCACATGCAATGACGCGTCGTGCCATAGTGCAAAGAATTTGACCAAGACCGCACAGACGTGGGTGATACTGAGCGGGAAAGAAGCAATCGAATCGACCACAGACGACAATGCCCAGGCAATCGAGGAACAGATACATAGTAATCGCAGATATCCCAACGATGGGGACGTTCACACACCGGTTCTCGAATAGCTCTGTGGCCAGGAGCGAATTTGTATCATCGCGGAGCTTAGCGATTGGTAAACGTTCCGGCCGTTGCTTACAGAGGATTGGCGACTATGTTAATAGATAATAGTGTCATGTATCTGGATCATTTGAAGTGTTGTGCAGTATTCAATAATAGTTACCAAGTCAGCCATATTAATGTGTAGTTTACCTTCTGAATTCCCCTTCGTATATTCGAGAAGCTGAAACACTACATCGCTGGAGATCAGACATGTGGTTTCGTGACTTTCACGCTGCAGTTGCCCATACTACCCCCTCTTCAAATATTTGGGGATACTTCAGAACAGACTGTGAAGTTCTGCATTCACGAACGAAGGTATGCGGCGATATAAGTGAGAAGCGAAACAGAGAATATACGTGTCGAACAGGAGACAAAAATTATGTTAGTCGAAACAAAATAGTCGCCACTGATTCGAAATCAGTATGAGATTTAGGAAACAGAATCTGTATAAAGTTACCTGTTCCGCAGCAATGAGCGAATGGGGTATTTCCACAAATATTTCAGCTAATTTGATTGTGGCGACCGTTTTAAAAGGAAAGTGCGTGATAATAATTTGAATGTGAAGGGTGTTGGCGCCTCCCCGGGTGGCCCCACGCAACTGACGGCGGCGCGCTATCCGGAACAGTTTTACGACGCCTAGACGGGAAAACGCACACGGCACGCCGAGACACGCGTGTTCCTCGGGAAACACGCAACGCGTTACCGGTCCGCTCGGGCCATAACATCGCCTCCTGCGCCGAGCTTCACCACCCACAACACAGCGCCACAATTTATCGGTAATGCTGGACTTCTTCTCACACATTTCTCAGAAGTTGCCACCGTGACAATCCCCACTTTCACACCAATATCACAATCGCCGCAAATGTGACGTAAAGGTCAGTTTTCCAAGCATTACCTCAGAATTTCATTAACAATAATGCGTAAGAAACTATTTGTTTCTGTGCAAGTTTTAATTTATTTTTCTGTCCTATTATTACTGAATTCTCTCTCGGTAGCTGAGACTAGTAATTTTCACACATTCGGAAGGTTCCACGGTTGGTTTGTCCCTTTTAAAAAGTAATTCCATCATCTGGAATGTGGAGGAAAAAAATATATTTGATGGTCACTAGATTCTGTACCAGTATGCCTGAATAGTTCTCCGCAGTGTCTTAACAGCGTACAGCACTCTTTATAACACAGGGCGCTTCGAAGACATTCATCCGATTTCAAAAGACTGTATCATCTATACAGCATGTTTCAGAATTGATGGCCAATATTCAGGGATATGACAGGAATGATCAATCGAAACAAAAAAGTTATTAAACATGGGCTCTAAAACCCATGCCTTAAGACCTATGAGCAGTTCTTCATCTTTGATACTGTGAAGCAAATCCCTTCTAATGCAAAGACCTTGCATTAGTTATGTTTCAAAGTGGTGAAGATGAAGAAGTGCTCATGGCTCTTAAGGTATGCATTTTAGAGCACATGTTTACTGCCTTTTTTTTCTTGTTTTGGCCCATACTACCAATTCCCAAAACATGGAAAGTAAATATCTTGCAGTAGAAGAGATGTGTATTACAGTATCGAAGATCGAGAATTGCTCACAGCTCTTAAGGCATGCATTTTAGAGCCCATGTTTTCTTGACTTTTCTTGTTTCGAATGATCATTCCTGTCATATCCCTGAATATTGACCTGAAACACCATGTATAAATGAAGATAAGCAGTGGGGCTGGATTTTAACTTACCCATCCAAACTAAAAGTTTACCTTGAGGTCAGTTGTAAATTTTCGGTTCATGTAGTTGCTGGTAGGGGTCTCGATGGTGCAGCCAGTTCGTTCTTCCATTGCCCAACGTGCATCCAAGTGAGATAGCGATAACACAGCAACAAAAGGCATGGTTATCACTGTTAGCATTCAACCGCGATTCTTATACATATTTTAACAACGCGTTTCAAGAGACAATGCTCTCATCATCAGGTTGTAAAATCTATGTCATGAAGTTAAACGGATTAAAAAGACAAAATACCATCACCAATAGTTGGTAAGTCCATAGAGTAAAACAGAATTAAAAGTATATTGGACTGTGGGTCCTCGTCTTACATTGAAGTTGTTGACACAAGTCAATGGCCGTCCCATAGCTACCAAATATGCTGTCGACTGCGCCGGCTCGGGAGCTGTTGTGGACTGACGTGCCTAGGTGTTGTGGCGTGGTTACAGCCGTGTGCTTGACGGTAACGCTATGCTATTGGGCGCCTCATTTCCTTATTGCATTGGTCTGCCATCGTCAGCCTCTCGCAACTCCGTCATTGGCATGCTACAAGTTTAAAGTCGCATGCCTGCCCTAAAATAATTCTAAAAACCCGCTAAAAAATCTCATTTCTTTAAAGTTATCTTGTACATTTAGGATATTGCTTTGTTTCTTTTCATGGATAGCTATCTCGAATTCCTCTAGTAAATCAAGTTTCCTCCCTTTCTTTTCTACATGCAATATTTCTACGTTGTCTTCTATGCTATTAAGGGGATGGCCTGTTTCATATATATGGTTCGCAACAGCTGATTTGTCATAATTTCCTAACCTGAACGCATCTTTATGTTCTTTATACCGGATCGCGAATGATCTTCCTGTCTGCCCTATATATTTTGCATCACACGTTCTGCACTGAATCTTATAAACTCCCGATCTTTCAAACTTATTTCTCTTCTCGCCAATATCGTGCTTAAGGCTATACCTCACTAGGTTATTAGTCTGAAAAGCTATTTTGACATCGTATGGCTTAAAAATATTTGCTATCTTTTGTGAGACTTTTCCGTAGTATGGCATCGTGATAATTTTCGCTTTCTCTCCATCAGGTTTATTCTTCTTGCGCTTATTACTTTTCCGTAACAGTTTTTTAACCATATCTATTCTGTAACCGTTATTCATCGCTATTCTCTTAACGGTATTAATTTCAGTCTCCCTATCTTTTTCACTCATAGGTATATTGACGGCCCTATGCACGAGACTACGGAAAGCAGCTTCTTTATAAGCCTGCGGATGGCATGAATCATTCGGGATCACGGCATCAGTCGTAGTTTGTTTTCTATAAACGGAGAACGCATGTTTGTTGCCCTGCTTTTTTTATATTCAGGTCCAGGAACTGTAAAGAGTGTCGTCTACATAACGTTTGTAATAAACAATTTTATCCATAATGTTATCGTCAGAATTTAGAACTTTATCTTCAAGGTCATTGATAAAAATGTCCGCCATAGTTCCTGAAATACTGGACCCCATGGCTAACCCATCGTCCTGAATATAAAATTTGTTATTAAACGTAAAATAATTAAAACTTGTAATGAGCTGTAGGAGTTCAATAAATTCAATTGTCTCTTGCGTTGAAATTTTACCGTATTTCAGGAAATTTCTCTTAATGATTTCTATAGTTTCGTTAACCGGAACACTGGAGTATAAGTTCTTAACATCCAACGAAACCAAACGGGAAGTGTCAGTGACTGGCGTATCTTTAATTTCACCTATCATGCTCATACTACCACGCACCGAATAATTATTATTATACACGTAAGTCTTTTTCAGAATTTGGTCCAACATTTTCGTTATCTTATATGCTGGACTATTTCGACCGTTAACAATCGGACGAACCGGATGCAGATCTTTATGTATCTTCACATGTGATCTTAATTTGGGGGCCGTTGGATTCATGATAACACATCTTCTTTTTTTTCTTTTTTTTTTTTCGGCTTCTGTCAGCAGGAAGTGCGTGCGTTTAAGAGCATTTTTTTTTTTAGTTTAATTTGGAAATTGGCTGTTTTGTCTTTCGGAATTTCCGTAATGCTATTTTCAACAAAAAACGCTAAGGTCTTCGAAACGTACTCCTCCTCTTTTAATATTACGACCGTATTCCCCTTATCCGCTTTCGTGGTAATAGCTTTCACTTCATTAAGCTTTTTATTTATAGAATCGATAGTTAGTCGGTCTGCTCTAGTCTTATGATTAACACTATTTCTCTTATTTAGTTCATTTTTTACTATTTTATGTAGCTTATGACCGACATGCCCTGTTTCATTATTATTTAATTTAGCAATTTCTGTTGTCATTTTAGTGAGGGCAATTACTTCTTTCGCGACCTTCTTGTTAAATGACGGCTCAATATTAAACTTTAATGCCTTATTTAACATTTCTACTTCTGTATTATCAAATACAATATCCGTTTTGTTAACCACCCGTGGGTAAAAGCCTAAAGACGAAAGGCTTTGTTGTTGATCTTTTTCGTCTTCGCGCGTGTTATTATTTAATTTACGAAGTTTTTTATCTTGTTTTTCTTTTTTCTTTATAAACTCCTTCTGTAGTATTTTGTGAAGTCTACATGTAACCTCTTCCCATACGTTCATCGGTAATATTTCCTTTCCAAATTAAACTAAAAAATGCTCTTAAACGCACGCACTTCCTGCTGACAGAAGCCGAAAAAAGAAGATGTGTTATCATGAATCCAACGGCCCCCAAATTAAGATCACAGGTGAAGATACATAAAGATCTGCATCCGGTTCGTCCGATTGTTAACGGTCGAAATAGTCCAGCATATAAGATAACGAAAATGTTGGACCAAATTCTGAAAAAGACTTACGTGTATAATAATAATTATTCGGTGCGTGGTAGTATGAGCATGATAGGTGAAATTAAAGATACGCCAGTCACTGACACTTCCCGTTTGGTTTCGTTGGATGTTAAGAACTTATACTCCAGTGTTCCGGTTAACGAAACTATAGAAATCATTAAGAGAAATTTCCTGAAATACGGTAAAATTTCAACGCAAGAGACAATTGAATTTATTGAACTCCTACAGCTCATTACAAGTTTTAATTATTTTACGTTTAATAACAAATTTTATATTCAGGACGATGGGTTAGCCATGGGGTCCAGTATTTCAGGAACTATGGCGGACATTTTTATCAATGACCTTGAAGATAAAGTTCTAAATTCTGACGATAACATTATGGATAAAATTGTTTATTACAAACGTTATGTAGACGACACTCTGTTACTTGTCGATGGTTCCCGTGAGGACATTGAGGAAATAGTAAAAAAGTTCAACGACGCACATAATAAAATAAAATTTACCGTGGAGTATGAAACGGACAATTGTTTACAGTTCCTGGACCTGAATATAAAAAAGCAGGGCAACAAACATGCGTTCTCCGTTTATAGAAAACAAACTACGACTGATGCCGTGATCCCGAATGATTCATGCCATCCGCAGGCTTATAAAGAAGCTGCTTTCCGTAGTCTCGTGCATAGGGCCGTCAATATACCTATGAGTGAAAAAGATAGGGAGACTGAAATTAATACCGTTAAGAGAATAGCGATGAATAACGGTTACAGAATAGATATGGTTAAAAAACTGTTACGGAAAAGTAATAAGCGCAAAAAGAATAAACCTGATGGAGAGAAAGCGAAAATTATCACGATGCCATACTACGGAAAAGTCTCACAAAAGATAGCAAATATTTTTAAGCCATACGATGTCAAAATAGCTTTTCAGACTAATAACCTAGTGAGGTATAGCCTTAAGCACGATATTGGCGAGAAGAGAAATAAGTTTGAAAGATCGGGAGTTTATAAGATTCAGTGCAGAACGTGTGATGTAAAATATATAGGGCAGACAGGAAGATCATTCGCGATCCGGTATAAAGAACATAAAGATGCGTTCAGGTTAGGAAATTATGACAAATCAGCTGTTGCGAACCATATATATGAAACAGGCCATCCCCTTAATAGCATAGAAGACAACGTAGAAATATTGCATGTAGAAAAGAAAGGGAGGAAACTTGATTTACTAGAGGAATTCGAGATAGCTATCCATGAAAAGAAACAAAGCAATATCCTAAATGTACAAGATAACTTTAAAGAAATGAGATTTTTTAGCGGGTTTTTAGAATTATTTTAGGGCAGGCATGCGACTTTAAACTTGTAGCATGCCAATGACGGAGTTGCGAGAGGCTGACGATGGCAGACCAATGCAATAAGGAAATGAGGCGCCCAATAGCATAGCGTTACCGTCAAGCACACGGCTGTAACCACGCCACAACACCTAGGCACGTCAGTCCACAACAGCTCCCGAGCCGGCGCAGTCGACAGCATATTTGGTAGCTATGGGACGGCCATTGACTTGTGTCAACAACTTCAATGTAAGACGAGGACCCACAGTCCAATATACTTTTAATTCTGTTTTACTCTATGGACTTACCAACTATTGGTGATGGTATTTTGTCTTTTTAATCCGTTTAACTTCATGACATAGATTTTACAACCTGATGATGAGAGCATTGTCTCTTGAAACGCGTTGTTAAAATATGTATAAGAATCGCGGTTGAATGCTAACAGTGATAACCAGTATAACGACAACTGCTACCTCGACTCCATAATGAATTATATCAAACAAAAGGCATTCTTCTTTCTACGTTTCAAGAGAGGCAATTCAGTTACAATTGAGTGACATGATTTTCATCGATACTACGGCTCTGCAGCTCCTACATCGTATGAGGCGTGCCGATCTTGCATTGCACCAATGGCCCCCCCAGGTTACTTGGTCTCATGCTATGTTGCGTTTTTGGGGGGACGTGTTTGTAGAAGATTCCATCAATGTGCCTCCACTACTAACAATTTTGGGTGAACAGCGTCCTTGCATAGGAACAGCACTGAATGCAATAATTTCAGACATGCTGGCAAAAGTATTCGACGAGTCTGACTATCGTATGGATGTTTATCGTTCGTCGAATGGAAGACGCATTGAATATTTTTACAGTGTAAATGAAACCTTTGGTCCTAAAAACTGCTACAAGGTTGTATGTGCATGCACGTGAAATATGTGTCCTTCTTAAGTCAGATGGTTCTTATGAATATAGAACTTTGTAGTCCTAGTTTAAAGGTACCAAGTTTAAAGGTACCTAGTTTAAAGATACCTCCAGTTTCTATCTTCTTTCGTGTAGAAGAATTCGGATTTTTTTTTTAAAAAAAAAACCTTGCACTTGGTGCTAGCTATCTAGATGCTTTTATAGAGGGAACAGGCATTTTCGCCATCAGATTTCACTTTATCTATTCTTTCAGTTTTCACTCGCAACTATACATGTACAAAATGTCGTAGGCGAGCATTTGTTACGAAGAACACACAGCTACGCATTTGACAGACGATACATGCAGCTCAGATGAAAATAAGAGTTAAATACGTCTCATAGAGAAAAACTAGAAGAACACCATGACTCTCTGACCTTCGTCACTACCTATCAGTGACACCGCTCTTCATTGCTAGCTTCCAAAAGTGAACCATGATCAAGATATGAGAACATGTTTCGTAAACAACGAACGATGACTCAGTCATGCATGATTTACATTGTGACAAACTCCAAACCACAAAATCCATCACGCTCTGGAAATGAAAAATAACATTTATTTTTAAATTAAGAAAACAAGAGAACTCCGCCAAAACCGCAAAATAGTTAACAGGAGATATGCTTACCTACAGTTAGCTTTGAAAAAACTTTTACCACTACTTAAGTAAAACAGGTAAAACATGTACAAATGCTGTACATTATGAACAAACATTCACGCACTTGAACTTCAAAGCGAAATTTTTTATTTTGTAGCCATACAAAACTATCTGTTAGGAAATTTGGTCCTGTGTACATCTTATGCAGGAAATAGACGTCGAATAATCTTATTTTCGCAATACAGTAATCGCCTGTACGACACGACGTTACAGGCGTTGCACAGTACTCAACGCAGAGGATCTTATGCGACGTGTGTTTTTGTTTTTACTTGCTAATTATAGTTGATGTGTTATGATACACGGTTTCTTAGTCATTGAACAGTAATTGTAGTATGTCTTTTGCAGAATGTGTACAATTACTCAGTAGTAATACAGAAACGGGAGTATTCTACTACTTCACTGTTAAAAACTTCTGTCTTTAAGGGTCCACTGCGTACTCTCGCCACGCAATACACTCCTTCACTCTCTCCAATTCATTCTCACAATTGTTTCCCCCTTCTCACTCCTTCTCCTTTTATAAAAGTAATAAATACCAACTATATCCATATCCTTTTTAGCTTACCGACGCTTCTCTTCTCTTCCACTACTGAGTTCATACTTACTCTATGCATGTTCCGTTCAGTCGTAAGCATCATATAGACGTATCATTAAAGAGTACTACTTCGCGCCACATTCGAACTCTTATCCTAATATCTCTAGAACGGACATATTTCTCATGCATATTATTACAGTATTGTTATTCGTCATTCTTTGACTTCTTTTTTCAGGGTAAAGTATGAAGAGCACGACATTTTGTGCAGGCATAATCTAGGAATCACGCTCTAATATCCAAGTGAGCGGATTCTTCTTTACCCTCGGTAATATAAATAGATGGAAATTATATTAAATGATAAGATTATACGTTTTTTTGGGCTCTGTAAGATTATATCTCTAGCATTTAATTCAGTACAAACAAGAATATGATAGGATAACACAAAATTCTTTTATTTACAGTTGCTAGGTCATACATATCATTTCACTTCACATACAGTGATTGCCATAGATGTTGTTAGTTGGTTTATCGTAGAGGCAACGTTCTGCAGCCGTTTCGAGGTCCCAAAGTTACACGTAACAATGATTTATGTTTTCCATGATCTCGCAGTCGAAAAGTGGAACCAGTATAACGATTATAAGGTGTAGATGCTGTCCAAGGTGAACATTGATGAACGCGGCCCGCACTATAATAATGTAAATATTCCTGTCACTGATACCAAAATCTAATAGATATAGGTAGCAATATCTGAGAACAGTGTTTACCTTTAGTTACCCGCGAAACTTGCCTTCCTTGGCCCTATTCATTACGAATTTTGATCTTGATTATCGCTACTAAATTTTCTGTTTGAACATGTAAAGTGTGTGTCATAAATAACGCCACTTTTTAAGTGCCTGCCCTTTTTCCTGTAGTAAGTTGGTAGCACTGAACGTTGTACGGTTATCGTCTGTTTTCTTTGTGGTCAGTAATGGAGCACTTCATGACGGAACAGCGTGTTGTCATAGTGAAAACTAATTAAAATTGTGGTGACTGTTGCGCAGAGACTGTTCGCAAATTCTGCGGTTTGTTTGATCAACGAAATGCATCGAATAAGTCGAACTGTAATAATGCGATGCAACTGATTGCTAAATTTGAAAAAAAAAGTGAGAACGGTTTAACCATTAAAATCTCGGGGCGTAATCGTGTTAGCCGTTCTGCAGAAAATTTCGTAATCGTGAGTGATAATGTTGCTGCACGTCCGATGAAATCTATGCGCCGACGTTCACAAAAATTGAATATTCCCAGAACCATCATGAAGTGAATTCTGAAAAAATATCTGCACCTTTGGGCATATAAAATCCATCTGACACCGGAACTGAAACCAAACGATCACGAAAAGATATGGTTTCAACAAGATGCTTCAACCTGTCACAGATTGATTCCAACAATGGACTTATTGCGAGTGAGGTTCTCTGGGCTGTAGATTTCTTGCAACAATGACGTCAATTGGCTACCATGTATTACTGTGATTTGACTCCCTGTGACATCTTTCTGTAGGTGTATTTGAAATGTCGTGTGTATGCCAACAAACCACGATCACCTCCACAGGTAAAGATCGAGATTCAGTGAGTGATGTCAGAACTAGAGATGCAAGTGTGCTGGAAAGATATGGAAAGTTTCATCAAAAGAACGAAAGTGTGGCTACAGAGTCATGGAGAGTATTTGCATAATATCATATTTAATACATAATCACAGGTAGATTACACTTCTATAATATTTCAATTACTTAATTTCATCAGTAAATTTGTATCTTATTATGAACTCAAAATTTGTGTTCTTAATTGCACACCCTTCATATAATCATCTTAACTAAAGATCACTGCCTTTTACGGAAGACTGTCAGTTATCTGATTTCCCAATATGCTGTAGCGGGCTTAAAATGGTTCAAATGGCTCTAAGCGCAATGGGACTTAACATCTGATGTCCTTAGGTTAGTTATGTTTAAGTAATTCTAAATTCTAGGGGACTGATGACCTCAGAAGTTAAGTCCCATAGTGCTCAGAGCCATTTTTTTGAGCTTAACATCTGAGGTCATCAGTCCCCTAGACTTAGAACTACTTAAACCTAACTAACCTAAGGACAGCACACACATCCATGCCCGAGGCAGGATTTGAACATGCGACCGTAGCAGCAGCACGGTACCGGGCCGAAGCGTCTAGAACCGTTCGGCCACAGCGGTCAGCTGTAGCGGGCTTCAATCCAGTACATCGTGATTTGGCAGTCTTTCTTTAGCATTTGGTTTACGTATATCATTTCCTTGTAATGATTATTGAAGTTTGAACGGTCTCGATATAAATACATTTTTTTCCACCCATGTCACTGAAAGACGGGTTTGAAAACCTGAGGTGATACGTTATGCGGCTGTTGCGTAGACAACAAGGACAGTGTCGGATGATGTGCCTCTGCTGGTGGAAAACACGTTGAGTGGAAGCTCAGAACATCAACTAATGTTATTCCATTACTGGTGTTGGTAACTGCTCGAAAAATTTAATAATTTAAGCATTTATGTTAGTTTTCGCAACCGTTTACGTTACAACATAACTAGATTTGTAACTGATAATAATTAGCTGAAGTAGATAATCTATTGAGGTTATTGACGACAATTGACACTGCAATGAAAGTAATTTGCTTACTTCCCAAATCACTACTACCGCTATGACACGACGATGTCGTACTTGATGAAATGTCGTATACTAGTTGATCTGGGCACCTAATAGTGGATATTACTATGGGACGCGTCCATCCTTCGCCTTTATTACTATATCTACGGTGTCTGTTCTTTCAGACATGTCCGACAGAACAGACACCATGGTGGATCGTGACAGCCATGAAGAATGAAATTTCAATTAATAACAGGCATCACCTGTGTACGGGACGTTGATCGAAATCAACGGGAAAGGTAGAAAATGTGAGCCCGACCGGGATTGAAACCCGAGATCTCCTGCTTACTAGGCGGACGCTCTAACCCGTAAGCCACCAAGGACACAGGAATTAGCTCTGCTGTGCGGACTTAACCCCAAGCAGCCCCCCCTCCCCCCTCCCCCCCAGCACATTCTCAACTTACTCCACAAACTACGGAAGTAGTGCTACCTGCCCTGTTCTGGTGTAACCACAAGCGCCGGAAAGAAGACGACGAACGCATGACCAGAGAAGACGGTGAGGAAACGTCAGCCAATAGCCCCCTTACACGTACCTCGGCGCCCCAGGAGTGACATCTGTAAGAAGTGAATATAAGCGCCGCTCCTTCCAGCCTCGGCCCCTCAGATCGGTTCAGTATGCGGACATTAGTGTTACGATGTCAGATTGTCGTGATCCGTATGAAGTGCTTAGTTGGACTTTGTCTATAGAGAAGAATATTACTGTTTACATGTTACTTACGATACTGATGTAACTCCACAGTTAAGAATTGTTAATCTGCTCGTAGAAATAAAACTATTATTGTTATTTGCATGAATTGTCGTGCAGCATTCCGAGAACGCTGCATCCCTTAAGGCACCCTATACAAGAGGAATGGGTAAGATCCTATATCTCTAATAATTTCAATGCTCGTGGCAAGGTCTATTCCCGGATGAGATTGAGCGTATTTGTGCATTCGCTCAGAAATGATCCTTGGCTTGTGACCGCCGTAATTATATGTGTATGGTAGTAAGCCTAATAAGCAGGAGATCCCGGTTTCGAATCCCGGTAGAGCACACATTTTGAACTCTCCCCTTGATTTCCATCAACGTCCCAGACACAGCTGATGTCTGTAATTCATTGAAATTTCGCCTTTTTTACTGGTTGAGCTCGGTTCGGGAAACTTTCCGTCAGGTATCTGATTGTCTGAGGAGGAATGGCAACCTATTCTTCCCCAAGAACCGAAACCAGAGAAGGAAGATAGGTTGGACGTTGAAGTTTGAAGGGAAGTCAACGTTCTATCTCATCCGAAAGGTGTTCGTTGGTTTCGGGTATAAAGGGACCAAACTACAGGGTCATCAGTCCCTTTTTCATGACGCAAGCTAGGTTCAAGGTACAAAAACACCCAACACCACACCTAAAAAGAAAACGAATGGAATGAACAAAAAAACCGGGAAAACATATACCACAAGGAAAACTAACAGAAGGTATTAAATAAAACCTTAGAGTAGATGGTCTGGGCTGGCTGATCACAGTAATAAAAGAGTATGAGCCTGCCAGTGTGTAACACATTAAAATGTCCACCCCAAAAAGACAAGGCGAGATGAACACATGTAGGGAAAAGACGACCACCAAACAAACAAATGCAAAGAAAGTGAGACAGAGTTAAAATAGAGGGAGTGTGGCGACCTCAGAGAGAAGGCTAAATGCCCACCCTTAGATGGTACGATAAAAACCCCCCTCGCGAATGAAACGTAAAACTGAAGCTGCTGTTTAGGAATTGTGGCCCAACACCGAAGGTAGGGTGCTGGGAAGGTTAAAAGTCCGTCGCAGAGCGGCGAAAAGTGGGCAGCCCAGCAAGATGTGGACGACAGTCATATGTGAGTCACAGCGACACCGAGTTGGGTCCTTGAGACAGAGGAGGTAGCCATGTGTTAGCCAGATATGGCCAATACGTGGCCAGAAGAGAACCACCGAGTCCCTTCGAGAGGCCCGCATGGAGGTCTTCCACACACTCGTGGTCTCCTTAAGTGCACGCAGTTTGTTGTGCATACTGAGATTATGCCATCCCGTCTCCCAAAACTGAAAAACCTTGCGGAGTAATAATGATCGCAGGTCAGTTACAGAGATGCCGATCTCCAGAAGAGGTTTCCGTATAGCCTGTTTGGCCAGCATGTCGGCAAGTTCATTTCCTGGGATTCCGACGTGGCCTGGGGTCCACACAAACACTACGGAATGACTGGACCATTCCAGGGCATACATGGACTCCTGGATGTTCGCTACCAAAGGATGGCGGGGGTAGCACTGGTCGATAGCTTCTAGGCTGCTCAATGAGTTAGTACAGAGGAGAAACGACTCGCCAGAGCATGAGCGGATGCACTCAAGGGTACGAGAAATGGCGTCCACCTCTACAGTGGAAACACTGCAGCCATCTGGCAGGGAGTGCTGTTCGATATCTCCTCCATGAACGTACGCAAAGCCAACGTGACCATCAGCCATCGAGCCGTCAGTGTAAACCACTTCATGGTCCCAATACATGCCAAGAATCAAGTGGAAGTGACAGCGGAGAGCCGCAGAGTTAGCTGAGTCCTTAGCACCATGTGAAAGGTCAAGGCAAAGCTTCGACCTAGGTGTACACCATGGAGGTGTATGAGAATGGACCTCGAGTATAGGGGTAAAGGCAAGGATTCAGTTTCAGACAGAAGAGATCGGACGCTAATTGCAATCGTAAGCCCTGACCTGGGCCTCCAATGAGGAAGATGAACCGCCGTGGATGGGAAAAGGAGACAGTAAATCGGATGCTCAGGAGAACTACGAATGTGTGCAACGTATGTTGTGAGCAGTTGTGCACGCCTAACACTCAATGGAGGGACATCGGCCTCCACCAGGACGCTCCTCACCGGACTCGTCCTAAAAGCTCCTGTTACCAGTCGAACACCACAGTTGTGCACTGGGCCGAGTAAACGCAACGCTGATGGCGCCATCAAGGCACTCCTTGCCAGATGGCTGCAGTGTTTCCACTGCAGAGGTCTGTAGAGCTGCAGCAGGGTAGAGTGATCTGCACCTCAGTTGGTGTTGCTCAGGCAGCGGAGGGCATTGAGGTGCTGCCAGCACTCACGCTTCAGCTGACGAAGTTGAAGAAGTCACGTCAATGAGGCGTCGAAAACCAGTCATAAGAATCGATATTTCTCCACTACCGTGAGTGGATTGTCATTAAGGTGAAGTTCTGGTTCCGGATGAACGGCGCGACGCCGACAGAAGTGCATGACGCACGACTTCGTGGCTGAAAACTGGAAGCCATGGGCTAGAGTCCATACCCGCACCTTGTGGATGGCTCCCTGTAGGCGCCGCACGGCAACACCAGTACTGGAGGAGCAGTACGAAATGCAGAAGTAGTCTGTATACAGAGAAGGTGAGACCTACGTCCCGACAGCTACTGCTAGACCGTTAATGGCAACTAGAAATAGATACACTCAGTACAGAGCCCTGCGGGACCCCATTCTTCTGGATATGGGGGGAACTATGGGAGGCATCAACTTAGACACAGGAAGTACGGAGCGATAGGAAATTTCGGACAAAATCGGGTGCGGGCCCCGCACACCCCACTCACATAATGATGTAGCCAGGTCGTGTCGTAAGCTTGTCGTAAATCAAAAAAGACGGTAACCAGGTGTTGGCGTCTGGAAAAGGCTGTTTAGATAGCAGACTCGAGGGCAACTGGATTATCAGTGGTAGAGCGACCCTGGCGGAAACTGCCCTGGCTTGGAGCCATTAGGCTACGTGACTCTAGGTCCCAAGACAACTGCCAACTTCCCATACGTTCTAACAGCTTACAAAGAACGTTGGTGAGGCTGATGGGCCAATAGCTATCCACATCAAGCGAGTTTTTACCGGGTTTGAGCACTGGAATGATGGTGCTCTCCCGCCATTGCGATAGAAAGACGCCATCGCAACAGATCCAGTTGAAGATGATGAGGAGATGTCGCTTGTAGTCGGACGAGAGATGTTTGATCATATGACTGTGGATCCGATCTGGCCAAGGAGCTTTGTCAGGGCAATGTGCAAGGACGCTGAGGAGCTCCCACTCTGTAAATGGAGCATTATAGGGTTCACTGTGACGCTCAGTGAACGAGAGGGCTTTCGTTTCTATCTGCTGTTTGAGGGTGCGAAATACTGGTGGATAATTCTCTGACGTGAAGGCTCGAGCATAGTTCTCAGCAAAGTGCTCGGCAATTGCGTTTGCGTCGGTGGATAACACGCCATTGATGTTAATTGCAGTAACACCTGTCGCGGTCTGGTACCCACAAACACGTTTGATCTTGGTCCAAACTTGGGAAGGTGACGTATGGCACCCAATGGTCGAGATCTACCTCTCCCAACACCCCTGTTTCTGTCTTTTTGTAGGCTGGCGGACGCGAGCGCGGAGCCGTTTAAAAGCTATTAGGTGCTCTAAGGAAGGGTGCCCCTTATGTTGCTGTAGAGCCCGCCGACGCCCTTTAATGGCCTCAGCGATTTCCGGCGACCACCAAGGTACTGACTTTCTCCGGGGGCACCCTAAAGAGCAAGGGATCGTGTTTTCCACCGCAGAAACGATCATTCTAGTGACCTGCTCAACTACCACATCGATTGTACCATGTGGGGGAGATCGACGGTGACAAAAGAGGTGAAAGCGTCCCACTCTGCCTTATTTAAAACACATCTTGGTAGACGTCCAGGGGAATAGCGTTGGGGGAGTGACAGGAAGATGGGAAAGTGGTCACTACCACACAAGTCACCATGGGCTCTCCAGTGGACAGATGGGAGAAGTCCTGCGCTGCAAAGGGATAAATCGGTAGCCGAGTAAGTGCCATGAGCCACACTGAAATGTGTGGGGGCCCCGGTAGTTAAGAGGCAGAGGTCGAATTGAGACAGGAAAGTTTCGACATCTCTACGTCGGCCAGTAAGCACAGTGCCACCCCACAAGAGGTTATGAGTGTTAAAATCTCCCAATAGCAGGAATGATTTAGGGAGTTGATGAATCAGTGCAGCCAATGCATTCAGGAATACTGCATATTCTGGAGGAAGATATACGTTGCATACAGTTATTTCCTGTGTCTTCCTTATTCTGACAGCCACAGCTTCAAGAGTGGATTGAAGGGGCACAGGTTCACTGCGTACTGAGTTCAGGACATAGACACAAACCCCATCTGACACACTACTATGGTCGCTATGGTTCTTATAATATCCCCTATAGCCGCGAAGTGCAGGGGTCCACATTGACAGGAACCAGATTTCCTGGAGGGCAATAGAGAAAGCAGGTATACAGCTTAACAGTTGCCGTAGCTTAGCCAGGTGGTGGAAAAACTTCAGCAGTTCCCCTGGAGGATCACGTTATCATGAGGCTGGGAGGGCATGAAGCATGTAAGGAGGCAGGTTATGCCTCAGGGTCACCTGCTGCCACCGACTGAGTATTTTTATCCATTCCTATTGTGGATGAGGCATCAGTCAGATCCAGGTCCTCAGAGGATGCTGAGAGCTCCACCTTATCCGCAGGTGCACAATTGTTAGGGAGTGGTGGCGTTGGGGACACCAGAGGGTCCTTTTTCTTAGCAGACGTCTTTGTTTGCATAACCTCTCACTTCTCTTTAGGGGCTTAATGTGAGTACTTATCTGAAGTAGCTTCAGGCATGGAGGAGGACCATGATGCTCTTCGTCCAGCAGGTTTTGGCTCCTTTAGCCACTGGCGAGTGTCCTCTGTGGAATTAGTGGATACCTTGGGACAGAGGATCCCAAGGTACCCCTTCCACATGAGAGGAGCCAGAGGAGGCTGTTGCTTCTCTGGCTGGGGGGGGGGGGGAGGGGACTATATCCCCTGCGTTTTGGGGGGGAGGGGGGGACTTGTTCCCAAAGAAGGTACTTTGGAAGCAGTGGAAGGAGTTTTTCCCCCTACCACCAAGGGGGCGGATGTATTCTGGAGGCCCAGAAGGCCCACTGTTCCTGGCACAGAGTGTGGTACGACTGGTACTTGTGATGGCGATGGTAATGTAGCTGCAGCGCATGTGGACATCATCCGAACGGGGTGTAATCGTTCAAATTTACGTATAGCCTCTTGGTAAGTCAACCAGTCCAGGGTTTGTACTCCATGATTTTCTGCTCCTTTTGGAGTACTGTGCAGTCTGGCGAGCAGGGGGGTGCTGCTTTCCACAGGTGATGCAAGTGAGAGGAGGCGCAAAAGGAGTATCTGGATGCAGTGGTCGTCCGCAGTCTCAACATGTGGCGTTGGGAGTGCAGTGGGAAGACGTGTTCCCGAATTTCCAGCACTTAAAGCACTGCATAGGGGAAGGGACTTATGGTTTACCGTCACAGCGGTAAACCATCACCGGTAGCAACCCTGTTGTCTTTGGGTCCCCTGTAAACGCGCCGCATGAAATGAACACCCTGCCGTTCTAGATTGGCGCGGAGCTCGTCGTCAGACTGCAAGAGGAGGTCGCGATGAAAATAATCCCCTGGACCATGTTGAGGCTTTTATGGTGAGTGATGGAAACAGGAGTATCACCCAGCTGATCACAAACGAGTAACGCCCAGGATTGGACTGGCGATGCTGTCTGAATCAAGACTACAGCGCTTCTCATCTTGGATAGCGCTGCCACTTCTCTGAACTTATCCTCAAAACGTCCAATAAAAAATTGAGGCTTCATAGGTAGAAAGGAGTCCCCATCCATTCTAATACAGACTAAATACCGAGGCAAATATGGCTCTCCTCTTTCTGTATCCCTACGTTCCTCCCATGGTGTATAGAGGGAGGGAAACGATTTAGGGTCATATCTGTCAGCATTGCACTCAATCTTGCCCATTTTAGAGACTGCTGGCGCCGTACGGTCACCAGCAAGAGATGACTTAGTCCGCCCTGATGCCACCCATTCCGATCAGGGACTGTCCCCATGGGTGCCACCCAGCCACAGCAAAGGCCACCTGGCATGATGGCTGTTCCTGAGAGTCCTGAGGCCCCAGGAAGACAGGCATCTACTTCTTGGTATACGTGGGGAGTTTACAGCTCAGGCATCAGCAGTGCGATCCCTGTGTTGTTAGGGGGCTACCACCAAATGGGTACATGACGGCCCCACCACAACAAACTGGTTACCGTGCTGAATATTGGGCGCAGAGAAATCCAATACTGTCATTGGGGTGAAACAGGACAGGAGACGACGGAAGAATATGACATACCCCAGAAAGTGTCCTCGCCCAAATAGTTGAATTGTAGGTGGAAATGCAAAGCCATGACAAGAAGTTCAGGAGATCGAATCTAAGGACACTATGGATAACTCATGCACCACATAAGGCGTCCTTCCTCATATGGCCCGAACTTCTGTAAGATTTGGAAAGTGGCAAGTCAAACCATAAAATGGACCTGAACTTACAGGGCGGAAAAGTGTGAGACTCCTTTTAGTCGCCTCTTACGACAAGCAGGGATGCATCGTGCCTATTCCAACCCCCAGACCCGCAGGGGCGGTCCATTGGTTTCAGATGGGGACCTGGACAGGACAGTCCATTTGAGGAGTATTATTGTCCACAAACCATACCCGCACAGATGCTGCTTTATGACAGGGAGCATTGTCACGCTGGTACAGTCATCGTCTCTGAACTGCTCCTCTGTACACAATGCTGTAAAATGTGTTCATCTTCTTCCACATTTAGTGTTTGCGTAAGGGACCACATCCTAAACACAAAAACACCCCACACTGTAACACAACCTCCTCCGTACTTCACTGTTCGCACTGTGCATAACGGCAGGTAACGTTCTTTAAACCTTCGCCAAATCTGAACTCTTCAGTTTGACAGCCACAGGGTATAACGTGATTCATTGCTCGAAATCACTCTTTTTCAGTCATCCACTGTCCATTGGCGTCGCTCTTGCCCCATCTCAAGCGAAGGTTAGTATTACAGACACGTGTGGCTTTTGAAGAGCTGTTCAAGTATCGCATCCATTCGTTTTAACTCCTTAAGCACAGCCATTATACTAGGTGGACTGCTAGCAGCACTTTGGAACTCACGACAGCTTCCTTTCACTGGTTTCACGCGATTTTTACTACACCCTCCACAAGGTTCAACAGTCCCTGTCCACCAGTAAATGAAATCTGCCTGGTCTTTTCTTAGCTGTGGTTGTTCCTTCGCGTTCCACTTCACAGTGACATCGCCAGCAGTCAATCTTGGCAGACTTAGAAGGTTTCAAATGTGTCTGATGGATTTCTCAAGTGACATCCAACAACTACTCCATGTTCTAATTCGCTGAGCTCTTTTAACCGGCCGTTTCCTCTGTTACTGTTTCTCTACGGATAACATGATACTCACCGCTTCCTTTATATTGGCAGTTTCACCTCTCGTGATATTTAGTGCACAATTCCGCATTACATAGGAGGTTCCGGATGTTTATGATCAGACAGTGCATGTCTTTTAGTCTTCTTCTTATTCTTGAAACATCATGCAAGTTCATTTCACGCTGGATGAGTCACAGAGCTTGGGAAATATACAGAGCCCATGTCGAGGTGTATGCAGAACAAAGATAGTTCTAAAGATTTTCGTCATCTTCAGTATTCAGTAACTGCGACAGGATTTCATCACATTTTCAAACTGCACCAGATGCAGAGTATACATCCGAGGTTAGATGTGGCTATTGAGACAAAGTGCAATCTAAGAGAACTCCGGATTAAAATTTGGAAACATTTCTTTCAGCTCGCTTTCCACAATACAAATTGGACATTAAGGTGCGGTGAACCGCATCCGACTGTTGGCAGGAAGGATACTTGGGAACGTGCCTACTAAGATTGCTCGAGTGTCTTCGTCTTGGCAGCGCACACTCCGAAAGCGATATTTGCGGAGCTCAAGAGCCTTCTGTCGCAATAGAAACTTTCCCCGCTATGTTGTCTAAATCCTTAAGAAAGAAATTGGATAGCTTCCAAGAAAGGGAAGCGAGAATGCTGTTACATAAATCAGATACTTCGACAGTCGGCGAGCAAAGTTCCATTCAAATAGAAGTTACGGGCTGCTTCAGACTTCATAAAGTTCTGAATAACATGAGGCTTACATTTGTGACATATACGTAAGAATGATCTGGCGTAATTAGTTTTAGCATTGACAAGGTTTATTTATGGTTCCTGTAACGAATGAACTCTAATTTAAAACGAAAGATGTTAATCACTCCAAGCCTCTGTTCTCTTTAGCGCGAGAGAGTATCAATATTTCTGTTGGAGATACAGTTCATCCAGAGAGAGTTACGAGTTTGTATCTAATGAAGTTAGCAATTACCTAAATATAATACCTACATATATTAGTTTTAAAAGTGAATTTATTGCTAAAGAAAAATTACTTTTTGCAGTAAGCATCAGAATATCTAATTGTCGTACTGGATTGTTCCCTTGTTGTTTCCATAGTTGAGGCCATTAAACCTCGGTAACGTGGCTGTCCTTGAAAAAGAGGTAACCGATACGATCTATGTAGATTACAGACGTTTTCTTCATTCATCTCAATGAACAAGGTTCGATGGTGAGATGGAGGAAGGGGGCAGGAGGGGAGGGAAAAGGATCTGTGTGGAGCGGGAGGAGAAGGAAGAAGATTAGCATTACCGACATACCTGTACGCAGTGTATTACGGAGTGAGGTCCTAAGGTCGACATGAAGATTATGCATCTGTCTGATGCGGACTTTAAGCTCGATGACTCTGTTGGTTTTTTTACGAAAGGAGTATGTATTTACAACTTGTTTTAATTCTCTCCTTCACTTTGGCTCTCATCTTATCAAGGACAATGCAGACACAACTTGCAGATTTGTACATCACAGTCAATCACAGGACAATTTTTTACACTAGACCCATATCCACAGGTACGATTATGGTAATCCTAGAAGTCTACAACTGATGTCTTCCTTTGGAAGCGACTTGAAGTTCCCTATTGCTTTCTGCAGCATGGAACGTGCAGGTCCTTGTATTTCACTTACCGTGAATTGTTTGCATCAGAATAAGACAATTCTGCAGCTGCTTGATCGTCGGATGTCAGAGCACTCCTGACAATTTCTTCCCTTTCTCTTCTGGGTGCGAAGATCCCCACTGCTAAGCCAGCAGCCAGCTTGGTTAGGTTTCCTCGAATGAGAGGGGTGCTTGTACTCCTCCAGCTGTTGCTTGTAATTCTGTGGTTCTTAACTTACGAACTCTAAATACTACAACGGAATAGGTGTGTCCTCGGAAAGTAATAGCAGGCATACAAAAACAGAGAGATTTAGGTATCGAGCGGAGAGTGTCAGCGCACAAGAGATTGCGAAACGATAACTGAAAAACTTCGTTAAAATATCTTCTTTATTAGCAAAGCAGAGAACAATTCGTTGGAAAATGTGTCGCCGTCTTCTGTAAATTAAGCTTTGTAATATATTGCAAGAAACCTAATATCGACAAAGTGGTGGAGAAGTGTTACGCTTTGTGTGGAAACGGCTATTTTACGTCAAACTGAAAGTACCCGTAAATTTCTCGACCACCTCCCGAGATGCCGTTCGGTCCGCGACGCAGAAGAGATGACATCGGCGCGCTAATACGGTGTAAACATTTCCGGCTCGCCTAGTTCTCGCGTGGTGTACACAGTGATAGTTCGTACCGGTCTTTGCTATATTCATACGAGTATTTCCATATTCTGTGCCACATCGTTAGACTTTGTGCTACGCTGCGTTCACCATCATGGACGGTGGCGATTACAGCCCTCTCACCCTTCTTTCTCCCCAAGCCTCAACAAACCAGCTGCACAGTTTTGCAATGGATAGTGATGCACATCATGAACCTATCAGTGAAGTGATCAGCGATGCAATCATCGCGCCCCAACGCGCACACATACCAACCTGTTCCACCTGTCGATGCACCTCCAGCAAGAGACCTGCAGCCCACGAAGGAGCGTAAGTGGAACTGCACGGAGGAAAAGGACACGACGACCAACGAGACAAAATGGAGGAAGTGTCGAGTTTCGATGCCACCAAAGAAGGAAATTTCATCCACCAACATTTAAGTGGCATTGGTAACTTAAACGCAACTACCGACAACGGATCTTTCATCTTATTTGTTGACCGTAGAGACAGAAACATAAACAGGCTCCACCCTATGGTGCTAGGCACACCTATTAGATGGAAATAAAGTATACAAGCACCTAACCAATATTACAGCGGCAGGGGAAAACTGTGTGAAAACTGAGACTGTGTCAGGATTAACTGCGAAGGCATCTGCAGCGGGGGGTAGGCGTGCGGTCAGGGGCGCCTTGCCACGGTTCGCGCGGCTCCTCCCGTCGGAAGTTCGAGTCCTCCCTCGGGGCATAGGTGTGTTTGTGTTGTCCTTAGCGTAACTTAATTTAAGTTAGATTAAGTAGTGTGTAAGCCTAGGGACCGATGACCTCAGCAGTTTGGTCCCATAGGAACTTACCACAAATTTCCAAAATTTGCTAAGGTCTTGGTTTAGTATTCTTCCCTAGACAAAAAAATAGGAGGTCTGTATTTCGATGTACTCCGGCACTAAACAAGGCATCCTTAATAATGTTGAAAACTTACCTTACAGATGACGAGTCGCTAACGGAAATGATGTGCTTTCACATCTGCCAATTTAGTAAAATTGTAAACCTCCACGGGCAAAAGGTAACAAAGCCGTCACCAGTTTATGTTGTGACACTTAGATTACAGCGGCTCCCACAGAAGCAGTAGGTGGCTCTGTTGTGTTCTGGGGATCTGGCATCATTTTTTCTGTTGTATGTGATGAAAATTCCTCTTCAACAAATGCATTTACATTGAGTGGGAAAATGCTTCTTTTTAAACACATATAGAACATTTTAGATTTGTTGCTGTCCTAGTATAGGGGAACTTCTTTTGCTACCACGTGACTTTAACATCCATTGTACACTGTGGTACTCTAGAAATGTCAACTCAATGGGAAAAATACTAGTGCATGTACGAGTAGTAGATACGGAAAACCTTATACTACTAGATGGTGATTCACTAACACGAATAATCAGACCTGATGAAGTTCCGATTGCGGTATACTTGAGCATACCATCCCCTGCACACTCTATCGGAACAGTATGGGAAATGATAACTTATACTTTAACTTCGAATCACTTGCCAGTTCATATTACGAGGCCTGTTCAGAAAGTAACCTCCGATTGATTGCCAAATTGAAACCACAGTGAACATCAGAAATGTTTTACTTGTAACAATTAGCTACACCTTTCAGCTACTTCTCTACGTAGTCGCCGTTCTGACTTAGACTTTTGTCATAGCGTTGTACCAACTTTTCAATAGCCTCATCATAGAAGGCAGCCGCCAGTGCTTTCCGCCAATTCTCCACGCTGGCCTACACCTCGTTGTCTGTGTCAAAATGTTGTCTTCAAAGACAGCGGTTCATGTGACCAGAGATGAAACTCAGGGGGAGACAATTGCGGACTGTATTGCGGGTAATCTCACATTTCCATTTGAAAACGATGCAGGAGCATCTTCATTGCCCCTGCAGAATGCGGCTGAGAATTGTCTTGAAGCAGAAACAGCACGACAGTTATGTAATGTTAGCTGCATAGCTTCAGGCGAAATTTCTCACCAGGCCCTCGTACTTGGCGGCAGACACTACTTTCTAGACATCTTTACGCACTCACTGCGAGCTCAGAAATGAGAAGAGCGACGTCATGCTAACTGGGGTTATACTAGAGACACTACCCAACACATCTGTGCAAAGCTTTATCGGATTTTCGTAGTCGTTTCCATTTCGCGACCGATCGGAGCTTACTTTCTGAACGCCCCTCGTATAATAAACGATCAACCTACGGAGACTGCCAAACACGCAAACAGCTGGATCTGGAACACAAACAAAGCCATCTGGAACCTATACGAAACACGATTGGAAGAAAAACTGGAATCGAACGTCGAAACTGGGGACCCGGAAGGAGAATATGTGACCTTGGCATCGTTTATCAGTGAAGCAGGAAGACATAAGCGGCTTCCTCATAGGCTACCACCTTGTTGGTGGACTTCAAAATGAGATGCAGTCTTCAAGGAACGCAGGGAGGCATTAAGACACTGTAAAAACCTCTCTAATGACACAAACTTTATTGCCTTTAAGAAAGCACAAGTTGCAGCCAAAAAAATTTTCAAGTACAAAAACAGAAAATCTTTGCAAAGTTTCTGCAGTGCGGTCTGCAAAGAAACGCAACTAATTAGAACTTGGAATGTAAAAAGGAATATAAAAACTGTCTGACAATGGCCATGCACACCCCACCACCATCCGAAGAACCTTTAGATTCGTTCTTGTGTAAGATAGATCCACCTCTCGTAATGGACAAGGAAGATGAGGCGGAATACGAAGAGTACAACACTGTAATTCCATAACCCTTTTCTCTGGAAGAACGGTACACTGCGCTCTCCAAAGGGAAGGGTACTGCACCTGGCCCAGATTACAACGACTAACCAATGCTGCGACACATCCCACTCAAAGGCAAACTAATACTGCTCCTAATTTACAATAGTGTATGGACACAAAAGATCCAAATCGACTCGCTGAAAACATGTCGTATCAACCCTATTCACAAATAGGGAACAAGATGTGTTAAACCCATTTGTATCAATCTATCACTTAACTACCGTGTTCGGCAAGGGTAATGGAAAACATTATTAAGCTGTATTAGAATTATATTAATACCTTCAGCTGCTAACGTGCGTTTATATATATATATCAACGGGGACAGGTGAAAATGTGTGCCCTGACCGAGTCTCGAACCCAGGATCTCCTGCATGCATGGGAGACGCTCTATCCAGCTGAGCCACCGAGGGCACAGACGATAGCGCGACTGCAGGGACTATCTCGCGCACGCCTCCCGCGAGACCCACATTCTCACCTTGTATGTCTACACACTACATTCGTAGTGTCCCACCCCAAGACACTCATTACTCGTGGAACACATTCCTTACCATGTCCCGTAAGGGTTCGGGGAATATGTGTGCATCCGCACAGAAGAAGAAGGTTATGGCCGGTGTTGCCAGAACTATATATGTACTTTATGGATAGGGTGTCTGTTCTTTCGGACCTGCAACCGTCTAGAACGAAATTAGAATTATATTAATACCTTCAGCTGCTGACGGGCGTTGATATATATCAACGGGGACAAGTAATCCTACGAGCGAATTTATGGTGACTGCACTAACAATATTTTATGGTTCCTTTATTATTTTCATACTCTTTATCCAGAAAACAATCTCGAAAGAGACCGTAGATCAGGGATAAAGAAAATAAGTTTATGAGTACGCACGCAAATGCAAAAACGTTATGATAACATATTCAGAGTAAGGCAAACTCATAACAGCATAAGGCAGGAATTTATATCGTAAAATCATACATGAGAGAAGAACAATTTCACTAGCTCCTCGCCTTGCGGGGTAGTCGTGCGGTCTAGGGCGCCTTGCCACAGTTCGCGCGGCTACCCCTGTGGGAGGTGTGTGTGTGTGTGTGTGTGTGTGTGTGTGTGTGTGTGTGTGTGTGTGTGTGTGTGTGTTTGAACTCCTACGGGACCAAACAGCTGAGGACATCCGTCCATAGACTTACACACTGCTTAAGCTAACTTATACTAAGGACAACACACACACACACACACACACACACACACACACACACACACACACACACACACACACACACACACACACACACATGCCCGAGCGAGGACTCGAACCTCCGGCGGGAGGGCCCGCGCAATCTAACCACGCGGCCACTCCGCGCAGCCGCCGTCGGAGGTTCGAGTTCTCCCACCGGCATAGGTGTGTGTGTTGTCCTTATCGTCAGTTAATTTAAGTTTGATTCAGTAGTGCGTAAGCCTTGGGACCGATGACCTCAGCAGTTTGGTCCCATAGGAACTCACCACAAATTTTCACGAACTTCCAAATCTGCTCCTCGATTCATCGAGAGGACAAATGAACGAGGGTTTGTACGACGAAACTTTTCGAGAAAGAGAGAGTTTGCCAACGTTCAGTGTTAATTCAATTACTCCAAAATATGTTCAACTGGTGCAGCCTGGCGACGTTTATTGTTACAGACTGTTGAAGAACCTTATACAACGACTCAAAATTGCAAGTACATCATCGAACGGAATAGACGGATAGCTGCTAGAGAAGATTCTATAAGAATTCAGTCAGTTGTACACTGACAGTTATGTTTTGATATGCGTGGTACGCCACGAAATTATATGAGCACTAAGAACCGTTTATAAATGTAAACAAAGTTTGTTCTGGAATAGACTCTTTGTGAAAAACCAAGTTCATGCAACAATTCGACTTCTCTTACATGTGCTGTATGTTTCAATAATTATTATTTCCCATGTTTCTACGACCAGTGCGATCCTGACTCTTGTAATGCTCCGTATGTTACACGCTGTACTTGTCACAAATGTAGACACAATAACATAAATAAAATTACTCTACTGATTTGATTTAAAGTTCCCATGTATCCATGTTATTTCTAATTCCAATCTGTTTACAAAAATGTTTATCTCCTTTTTCATAATAAAGATTATTAAAATATAAATTAAACATTAAATATTGATAATTTGCATAGCCAAAATAAACCTGTTGCTAGAGTTGCGTAGGAATGAAAGAAAATAGTACCAACAGCAAAATTCAATCTAAAGCCCTTGCTTTTCTGAAACAAAGCACTTTCTCTATAGGTTGCAGACTTCTTGAGCACTAGTGACTACACAAAGTACAGTGGTGTTCAAAATTTAAGGATGAAAGCAACCTTTGCATGATGTGTCACTGTCAAGCAACATAACTCGATGAGACTTGGACCATACATGGTAAGAACTGCTATAGTATAGTACAGAAGGTAACAGAAAGAAATACACAATGAGACAAACTGAAATGACCAATTTTTTTTCAGACAAAACTACACTTAAATCACGGAGACGTGCTGTTCTCCTGGACATTACAAAAATGGCTCTGAGCACTATTGGACTTAACTGCTGTGGTCATCAGTCCCCTAGAATTTAGAACTACCTAAACCTAACCAACCTAAGGACATCACACACGTCCATGCCCGAGGCAGGATTCGAACCTGCGACCGTAGCTGTCACGCGGCTCCAGACTGTAGCACCTAGAACCGCACGGCCACTCCGGCCGGCCTGGACATTACAAAAGGCGGTAAATGGTTCTTAATAGGGTGTGGGACCTCCACGAAAGGCAACGCTTGCTTTACAACGAGCTCCCATTCTGGGCCTAAAATCGATAAAGAGTTATTACGGTAGAGCGTCCCATTCCTCTACCAGTACGGCTGACAACTGCTGAAGGGCCGTTGGTGGATGTGGACGTGCTGCATTACATCTCCCCAACGAATCTCACACGTGTTCAATGGGATTTACGTCGATGAAACGGAAGGCCAGTCCATTAGCAGAAAATCCTGTCATTCCAAGGGCTCCTCCACATGCGCATTCCGATGCCGTCGCATATTGTCATTAATAAAAATGAAGTCAGCGCTGAATGCACCTCTGTTAAGATGCACATGTGGAAGTAGTTCGTTGTCACAATAACGTTGACCGGTGAGTGATAAAGACTGGGAGATCAGTAAGCCCATGCAACATTGCTTCCCCACCTGGACCACCAAACATTCATATTCGACTATGCTGAACGTACCCTGATATAGCGACAGGTGGGAACACGTAATGTACCCAGGAATATAAAAAAACCGAAGCGATACAGAAGCAGATGATTCCGAGACCAGTAATTTAATGTAGGATGTTCTGAAATTCCCGTTACTAACTTCTAGGACTTGTACAAGGGAGTGAGTACATAATATTTTGAACAGGAATTAATGTCCGGAAACGTCATCCAACGACGCTACAGAGCGCCAAAGGTATAGGCGCCGACACGATCTGGGAAGATGGAGACGGATAAATGTATCAATTTGAGATAAGGGTCCGTAGTTCGGAAATGAACGAGTCCAAATGGACAAGCGAAAACCATTCTGATACCTCTGACGGTGGACTACATATACCGGTGCTGTTATTGCCACGAGTGTGAGGTATACCACATTCAGAGGTGGTAGTATGGACCAAAACAAAATGTCCAGTAAACATGGACTCTATAATGCATTCCTGAGGAGGTATGAGCACTTGTTCATCTTCACTACTGTGAAACACATCTTCTCTACTGAAAAAGTGTTCATAGCTCTCAAGATATACATTTTAGAGCCCATGTTTACTAGACATTTTTTCTTGTTTTGGTCCGTATTACCACCTCTGAAAGTTGCGTGCCCTAAAATATTAGCAAAACAGTACCAGTACATGCATTCCACTATTAGAGGTATCAGAACGGTTTTCACTTATAACTTTCGACTCGTTAGTTTCCCGTTCAGGGACCATACCTCAAATTCGTTCATGTATCCTTTTCCATCATTCATGAAATTTTGTAACATTATCACGGAATCACCCTGTATATACGTACATTTACAGACGTCGGCGCCTATAACTTTGACGCTTCGTAGCGTCCTTGGATGCCTTTGCCGGACATGGATACTTATTCAGAATATTATGTACTCACTTCCCTCTACAAGTCCTAGAGTTTTATAACAGGAATTTCCGAATACCCCGTATAAGACACATCGGACCGCAAATATCAGGAAATACCCCCAAAATACCCCGGTTGTGTACGACAAATGTTGAACGTGTGACGTCACCAGATGTACCTCATCGCACATGCGTCGGTTGGGCCTGTCGATCCCTCCCTCGCCGGTAGAGGGCAGTGTTACACACCGCTCCGCTAGGGTACTCTGTTTCGTTGCTGCATTATCCTATGTGATATCGTAGTGCTCGTGGTAGTGTTAATACAAGACTACAGTGGCAGTTTACATTTACGATAACGGTGTAACCTAGCGAAGTGATGTGTAGCACTGCCCCCTACTAGTGAGAGTAGGATCGACAAGTCCAACTGCTGCACGTGTGGCGAAGTACGTTATGTGGTGACGTCACATGTTCAACATATGTCATACACATCTGGGGTATTTTCCGACATTTGTGGCTTTATTTGTCTTATATATTAAAGTACTTGTCTGAGCATCACCTACGTCGCTTCCAGCATTTTTAAAAGTTAGTAAGACTCACCCTGTATATCGTGTCTTCTAACAAGGCGAACTCTCCATCGCACCCCCTCTGATTTAGTGACAAAACGGCCCAGTGGGTTGCCCGTCAAATGTGAACCCAGATAAAACAAAAAAACACGAAGACGATGTACTGAACTGTGAAGAAAAAAGCAAAACAGAAACACTGAACGATCAAAGCTTAAGACGTGCAAGATCGAGCAAATTAAAAGCGCCTCGTCGTTGTCGTTGTGTGGTCACATTGTTGGACTGCCAGACGGGAGATACGGGTTCGAATCTCGCTCGTGCTCAAAGTTCTTTCTTTTTTTCACAAATTTATGGATTGTCTGTCCGGTCATCGACGTGTCTGTTCTCATTCTGTAGTCTTGAAAATTGTCGTACTATACATTGGTTATAGAACATTAGTCATGTGGTAAGAAAATACACTGAAGCACCAAAGAAACTGCTGCAGGTTTGCGTATTCAGATACAGCGATATGTAAAAGGCAGAAGACGGCACTGCGGTTGACAACGCCTATAATCACGACACGTGTGTGGCGCAGTTGTTAGATCGGTAGGTTGTCAAGATTTCAATAGTGTTATAGTCGGCGCACGAGGTAGCGATGAAGTGGGGATTTTCCCGTATGACCATTTCACGAGTGTAGCGTGAATTTCAGGAATACAACAAAACATCAAATCTCCGATATCCCTGCGGCCGGAAAAAGATCCTGCAAGAACGGGACCAACAACGATTGAAGAGAAGTTTTCAACGTGACAGAAGTTCAACCCTTCCGAAAATTGTTGCAGATTTCAGTACTGGGTCATCAAATGGTGCAAATGGCTCTGAGCACTATGGAACTTAACATCTATGGTCATCAGTCCCCTAGAATTTAGAACTACTTAAACCTAACTAACTCAGGACATCACACAACACCCAGTCATCACGAGGCAGAGAAAATCCCTGACCCCGCCGGGAATCGAACCCGGGAACCCGCGCGCGGGAAGCGAGAACGCTACCGCACGACCACGAGCTGCGGACCTGGGTCATCAACAAGTGTCAGAGTGCGACCCATTCAACGAAACATCATTGGTATGGGATTTCAGAGCCGAAAGCCCACACGTGTACCCTTGATGACTGCACTACACGAGACGTTACAACTGGCCTGGGCCCGTCAACACCGACATTGGGTTGTTGATGACTGCAAACATGTTGCCTTGTCGGACGAGTCTCGATTCAAATTGTATCGAGTGGATGGACGTGTACGAGTATGGATAGAACCTCATGAATCCATGGACCTTGCATGTCAGCTGAGAACTGTTCAAGCCGGTGGTGGCTCTGTAGAGGTGTGGAGCGTGTGCAGTTGGAGTGATATGGGATCTCTGATACGTCTAGATACCACTCTGACAGGTGACACGTATGTATCATCCTGTCTGATCACCTGCATCCGTTCACGTACATCGTGCATTCCGACGGACTTGGGCAATTCCAGCAGAACAATGTGACACCCCACACATCCAGAGTTGCTACAGAGTGGCTCCAGGAGCACTCTTCTTAGTTTAAACACTTCCGCTGGCCACCAAACTCCCCAGACATGAACATTATTGAGCATATCTTTGGAAGCCTTGCAACGCGCTGTTCAGAAGAGTTCTACACCCCCATCCCCATCCCGTATTCTTACGGATTTGTGGACAACCCTGCAGGATTCACGGTGTCAGTTCCCTCCAGCACTACTTCAGACATTAGTCGAGTCAATGCCATGTCGTGTTGCGGCACTTCAACGTGCTCACGGGGGCCCTACATGTTATTAGGCAGGTGTACCAGTTTCGTTGGCTCTTCAGTGTAGTACCGTCGCAAGTAAATGTGATGAATACTGAGAGCAGGCGAGATGCCGTGTAGACCTCTCCCAGAAATGGAAACAACAAATAAACTTGTGTGAACTATGTTACAACAATGGAATTCAAGAGGCAAAACTTCCAAAACGGAACGCAAGAGTAATAACACGTAGTACTTGTGTGGAACAAGTAGGGGGTACGTACGTCTGGATGTCCCTTCGTTACGCCTCGCTGTTGCAAACGGACGTTACACCACTACACAGACACAAATCTGAATTCAGCGAAAAGACACATCAATGACCGGAGGGACAGTTCACGATTCTGTGAGAAAAGAAGAGGCGCTAGGGAGGTTTGAACACGGATCTCCCCTTTCGAACTCCAACACCGTAACCATATAACCTCGACGCCGTGGCAAAGCACATTCGGTCGATGTCGCACATCTTGAGCTTGGACCGTTCAGTGTTTCTAATTTGCTTCCCTTTCGTAGTTCAGTACACCTTCTTCCTGTTTTCGTGCTTGATCTGTTTTCAGTTTTTGTCGGACTACCTGCTGGGCCATCTTACCATTAAATATGAGGGGGGTGCGATGAGGAGTTCCCCTTGCGACTGCGGCCGCCAAATGTATTTTGCAAAGCCAATAGGGGACAGTGATACAAATCCACGATTCTGCATGGCACAAGGTACCACATATATCAACGCAAAATTATTGAAATGACGATAATTCGAGATTTATTCTGTGGATGTGACAAAGAATAGCTGAAGTGCACGATACATGAGGTGGGCATGTAAAACATGAGAATACAACTCTAGACAAAGAATTTATGCTCGAATATAGATAATATTTGATCATTCGCTTACAAGTGTCAGTTCGGTCAATAAAGTGATGACTACGAACACTGACAGCAGAACAATTTGAAGTCTGAAGTATTGTTTCTTGTCTACGAGAGGAGCGCAGTGTGATAGTTGTGTTGTACAATGAAATCATCACGTCACACACAACCAAAACGGCGTTCTTAAGTGTCATGGATTTCATCCGTGTAGCAAAACATGTACACCTTTCGACAATTAGACACTTCGTTGTCCGAAGACAAACCTTTCACGAACATTTACTCGATGATATTGTATTTCGACTTCTCGGCAAATGGAACTATTAATCCTTAGTCGAATATACATGTAGACATGCCCTCGGGGGATGGCGGGACATATTATTCAGTTGACGGTATCGAGAGTGACTTAGCTCTTTCCCGTTATTGTGTTTTACGAAACGGTTGTCGCAAGTTATTACACAAGTATCTGAGCTACAGAATGACGAGAGTTTCAAGCACATGACCACACTGACTGATTTACTTACATCCAGAGTATGCCATGTATCACAGTCCACCAAATAAACGATTCCTCTACACCATTCAACCAAGGTGGCTATCCGCAACATGTTCTCCCACGTTCGCAGCTGCAATTGCCACGTATTCTTAGATATGCTGTTGTCCACCATCAACACTTGAGTGCCTGCTTTCCTTGCGGAATTCTTGCACTATATTGGTTTGGCAAAAAACGCTCAATCTTCATAATCTCAAGAATTGTAAATCAACTACGGACAGTATGGCCACACAAATGAAGAATTTCATATTAATAACTTCGTAATTTTCTTGTTTCATAATTTTTTACTAATTTGTGGAAGCCGTTGCGAGTCATTGGTGGTAATTTATTCGTTCTGCTCCTGTCGCTAGCAAACATTGCGAATGAATTATGAGATTTACGTGGAGTTCATATTTAAAGCAGACAAATAAATACCAGAAGGGCATATGGCACCTGATACTAATCGCCATTTTATCGTATGAATTACAAACTAAAATTTTTACAAGCATTCGTAGGTATTAACACCAAAAGATGACGTCTGTTCCATAACGAAGTAGCGCCGACTCTCTCGCTAAGGGAATGGTTACTTGCTTACACACAAAGGTTGATAGTTGACTTTCCCTGCAGTGTTACTAGCGTGCGTTATTGCGTAGCTGATCCACGGTTTTTATGGTAGCTTCCACAACATTTATTCTGCTTTAGTACTACGACCTCTGATAAGATTTCATTATCAAACACTAAAATTCTTATCTGAGCAACCTAAATTATACTCCAATAAATAACAAAATGACTTTACGGTGACGAAGTTGGTCACTGAAATTCTACGTGCTGTACTTTTCCTGTTCCTGTTTACAGTTTATGTTCATCCTTTTTTTCATACAGAGTGAGATATAAAACGAATCTTGCAGCGCAAGTTAGACTGCGGCCTCATGAATCACAGTGTATCTCGTTCTGCACGAAAATAATTACCGCTTGTAAATTATGATAAGGAATGGCGCAGCCACGAAGTAGTACGTACTCAAGTCCGCTGGACTCGGCTCACAGAAGAGACCTGGAGAGGACTGAACGATAGGTTAGGAAGTGAATAAAACTAAAATTACTGTCAGTTGCTGGCGAGAGATAATTCATTTACCGCAAGTGAGAAAGTCGAGATAGGCAATCAGTTGGGCGAGGCGTGCAAGGGCTCTTGCGATCCTCAGGCGATAATTGTCGCGGACTGGCATTTAAGCTGGATTCGATTGAAATCTGGCGCTCAGAGAACGTTTCGCGACTCACCAACAACAGCAACGAGCCCTCTCCTGGAACACAGCACAATACGCTAGTGATCATGCTTGCATTCAATCGAAGATAGTATTAATAACACCAGGGTAATCTAGTTTATTTCTTATTTTTCACGATGTGTTTAAGAGATTGGTATCACATTCAGAAGATGCTGAGTTAAAATTCGATTCGATCTCCCCTTCTACCTCTGCCATATGCTTATCGAACTGAACTAGTGCAGTCTCTAATGTTCTCAACGATTAACTGGATGCTGCGCTCTAAATTTTCTTTCTTACCTATTTTCTAGTAGTATTTGTGGTTTTTATCAAAGTTCCAGGGATCATAAACCGTTCCTCGAAGAATGATTTCCGAATGGGTAACATAGTCCGGAAGCTTGATCACCGGACGCTAAGGAACGTCGTAAATATTAGAAATAATCCTTGTTACTGAAAATTGCAACAAGGAGTCGAGATCAATAAAACCGATACTGGTTGGAAGATTCGAAAGATTAATTCAGTACTTAGATATCATTCTGTGTCATTCACAACGTTACTGCATACGTTGTGCTGGTAAGATTACTTTATGCACCTGTAAATGTCTGAAGGTCAGTGTAAGCCATACGGGAAAACTGGTGATGGAGGAATTTACGAAGCATTGAAATCTAAAGGAATTGCAGCAGTTGGCACAAAACTCAAATTATGGAGGTTTTCGGTGGTGTACTACGCGCTGAGAAAATGAAGTAGAAATATTAGCATTTCAACGTACCATCGGGGACGATGACTTTATTTTTATTTATTTATTATTTATTTAGAATGCTCCATTAAATTGCAATATTATATCTTTAATAATCTAAGATTTTAAAGACTACTTTATTGGGTTTCATGCGTTCTAATATTTCAAGAATTTACTGTTGCGTGAAATCCTAATCGTCTTCTGTTCATCCTGCCCTTGCATAAAAGCCTCTGACTTCTTTATGCCATTCATCATCTTCGTCTTCTTTACGTGTTGGTATACTAATATGTTATTATGCGTATTATTTGCATGCATTTGAGGCATTGTTGTGGAATCCGGATAGTGTTTCAATAGATTTTGTTACAGTTATGAAAATTGGAAATTTGTGGTAAGTCCTACGGGACCAAACTGCTGAGCTCATCGGTACCTAAGCTTACACACTACTTAATCTAACTTACGCTAAAGACAACACACACACCCATGCCCGAGGGAGGACTCGAGCCTCCGGCGGGGGACAGTTGTCGAAAGACGCCGTTTAAACAAGTCTATCCTAATGTTACTTTATGCTATAAGCTATGGCCGGCCGGAGTGGCCGAACGGTTCTAGGCGCTACAGTCTGCAACCGCGCGACCGCAACGATCGCAGTTTCGAATCCTGCCTCGGGCATGGATATGTGTGATGTCCTTAGTTAGGTTTAAGTAGTTCTAACTTCTAGGGGACTGATGACCTCAGCAGTTAAGTCCCATAGTGCTCAGAGTCACCATTATAAGCTATGTGGACACAATTTTGCATACTGATTTCCCTTCTAACGTTAGTTGTACTCTTTATAGTCTGGAGCGTGCATTTACATCTTTTCTCTTGATGATGTTTTTTCAGTCATCAGTCTCAGACCTTCGTAATTCCATGTATGTGTTTTTCGCGATGGGTAGTATTTTTTAAAGGTTTCTGGTGCCTTTTACAAACTATTTGAATCCCCATGGTGCTGAACGATGGTGTTCAGGTTGTTCATTCCAGTGTGACTTGCTGTCCGCGGATGTACAAGAAATTATTAATACACACTCAGAACTTTGATCATTATGCAATTAGAATTATATTAATACCTTCAGCTGATAAGGGGTGTTGATATATATCTACGGGGACCCGAGATCTCCTGCTTACATGGCAGACGCTCTATCCATATGAGCCACCGAGGGCACAGAGGATAGAACGACTATCTAGCGCACGCCTCCCGCGAGACCCAATACTTTGAGTCAGCGTGGATTTTCAGCTAAAGATTAGTACATATTGCGAAGATTGACTTGCACACGGTTTGTAAAAGATGCTTTTCCATTAAACAAGTTTTTTATAGATCTCTCACCTAATTTTGTACTTTTCATAAATAACATTCGGATAATTGTAACCAATTTTGGAAGTCATTTTCCTGAAACTGCAGATGCAAAAAAATGTGGAGAGGATGAAATTCGATGGAATGTAGTGTTAGCAGAACAGTCTTTCTGTTGATCGCTCTCGAACTTCTGAAATGCCTCTTAGTGACATTTGCGTTGTAAGTTACTGCTGCTAAGACCATAGTTTCACTTCTTTCATCAGTTGCTCTTCGTTTTCTTTGGCGTATTTTATTCTCCACACTTCCAGTTCCAAGAAAATTTTTATAATGTTGGCAAAGACCGATCTTCAGTGCTTGGCACGATCTGGATACTCTTCAGCATACAACCGCACCGCTGCTGTAATAGCTTTTTGACATTCGCCATAAACGACACCGATTTTTTCAATTGTCGTATACATTGTGAATGACTCAATACCTCCTCAAGCAAGTTATCTGATTGCTGCAACAGCAGAACTCAGGCTGAGGGGCTGTAAGCATACAGGTAAACTCAAGAACCACACCTGAGTTACGTGTTTGTTTACATTTGGTGTAATATGGCAGAAGTTTGTGGTCCCTCTTCTCCCTACGGCGTAACAGCGGTTTGTGGCGCTGTTATCTTGATATTATTTGTTGAAGTCCGATACATGTTATGTCGTTGAAATTGAAGCTTCTTTTAGATGCCACAGAAAAACGGTTATAGTTTCATTAGAAAAATAGCGATGTTCCAGTGCCATGATCCCATCTCGAAAAATAGATTCCTCCAAGCCTGCAAAATACCCGTCAACTTCGGCCGTTAGTTCTTCTTTTGACGAGAATCACCGTCCGCCGAGGAACCTTTTGAGCTCCGGGAAGAAATGGAAGTCTGTTCGAGCCAAATCAGGCGGGAGGATGTAGCAACAGTTCGTATCTTAGTTCATGTATTTTTGCCATGCCAACGACACTTGTGTGTGGGAGTACACTGTCTTGATTAAACGTGACTTTCTTCCTTACCAGACCTGGAGTCTTTCGCATATCTGTTACTTTGGTTAGTCCAAGATATCATTATCTCGTAATTTCCTGACCAGTGGGTTCAAAATGGTTCAAATGGCTCTGAGCACTATGGGACTTAACATCTATGGTCATCAGTCCCCTAGAACTTACAACTACTTAAACCTAACTAACCTAAGGACATCACACAACACCCAGTCATCACGAGGCAGAGAAAATCCCTGACCCCGCCGGGAATCGAACCCGGGAACCTGGGCGCGTGACCAGTGGGAAGATTCCTTTCCCATCACAGAAAACTGATTTCATGTCCTCTCTGGCCGACCATATGGCTCTTGCTTCCTTTGGTGGTGGTGAATCAAAATGTTTCCATTGTGTTTACTGTTTTTTCGTCTCTGGAATATAGCAGTAGACCCAAGTTCCATCTCCAGGCACAGGCCAACGCAAAATATCTTGTTCGTTGCAGTAAAACGTGTCAAGCATTGCTCGGACATTTCCATTCCGATGCGTTTCTGATCCTGCGTTAAGGGCCCCGCGGAACACATCTGATAGATTATTTTCTCATACCAAATTCCTCTTTTAAAATGTGGTATGACTCTTCAAATGGCATCCCTACGTCAGTAATTTTTCATACTTTCAATCTGCGATCCCCCATGACAATTTTATGAACTTTTCCAACAATTTATGGGGTAGCGGCATATCTTGGCTAACCACTACATGGGTCTAAGCTGATCCAATCAAATTTATAACTCGTTTGCCCTCTGTCAACAGTTGAGTACGAAGGAGCGGAGTCCCCGAGTGTGTTGTCAAAATCGGCTTTCTTTGCTTTCATACCTTTTTGTACGAAGTACTTAACCGCTTTTCGAATTTCGATATTTTCCATCTTGACAAATCACTAGACGGTAACAACAACAGCGAGACGCCCACACCACAGATCTGTACCCAGAGCACTGAACTTCACGTGTTTACTTATATGACGCTTTATTACACATGAACATCGTTGCACTAGCACTGACATCTGGTGATGGTTCCGTGAACTTTCCAAACTAGCCTTGTACCCGACCCCACCATCCCATACCTTAAGATTTTCTCATTCACTGAAATCCCTCCGTTTCCTCCTATTTTATTGCCACTTACCACTTACCTTAACATTAACTGACAACCTCGTGCAGAACTTCACCGGTGGCATCGGTTTCCTGACGCCAGACATGGTGACATCGTCGTTACCCCTCGCTCCAGCTGGAAGTGAGCAGCTACCTGTCCTACTCACTATCTCCTACACGCCCGGGTTCCCGGGTTCGATTCCCGGCGGGGTCAGGGATTTTCTCTGCCTCGTGATGGCTGGGTGTTGTGTGATGTCCTTAGGTTAGTTAGGTTTAAGTAGTTCTAAGTTCTAGGGGACTGATAACCATAGATATTAAGTCCCATAGTGCTCAGAGCCATTTTTTGAACTATCTCCTACACAACACACCCCACTGGTGCACCCATTTGTAATGTCTATCCCAAGCACATCCGACACTATTCCTTTACTAACTGATTTGCCGACGGAGAATCGATTGATACTCAAATTCGAAGCCATCAATTATTGCTCCCACACCTCAGTGACGCACACCACGGGGCAACCTACCTGTAACACATCTTGTCAAACGACATAATTCACTACATCCCAACCAAACCCAACTATCCTCACCACTGAGACTTTTACAGCCCCTGATTACTACCACTTCTATTACTCCTTATTCTCAACACTCCATAAACGCAGCAATACCTCTCTCCCATCTCTTGCTACTAGCTTATAGTACCTATACAACATATCACAGCGAAAGCTGAATACTCCCGTTACAACATATGACATTCAACAAGTACTCCAGACAAAACGCAACACAGTTTCCTCTCAGGACTGTATTAACTACAGATATATGAAAGGATGCCCCATGCACTACCTAGAAATCCTGGCCATTCGTTACAATGTAATCCTCCACAAAGATTTCTGTATGAACTGTGAAAACCTCTTCAATTCAGCTTTTCCTCAAACCCAACAAACAAGCCAGCAACACTTCCTCCTACCGTTCCATCAGCCTCACCTCGGTGTAGAGAAAGGTCTACGTGTCCGCCTTCTTCCAACGTATTCATGAACATCTAAACCAACACCTAATCGTTCCTGTCAACCATTGTGGCATCCACCTCAACTTAACTTCGAATGACCTACTCTTGTACGTTACCCGTTTCCTATCCCCCCAAATTAACATTTTTGTATGTCCTTGATCTCGACAAAACATATATTCTTGTACAGCATTCTGGTCTCCTCTTCAAGCTTAATAATAATGTACTTCCAATTAACAATGTCCGCCTTATCGCATGCTTTCTGTCCAGTTGCCCTTCCTGTGTCACCATCAACACCAACTCCTGTATCTTCCATTTCACCGCAGGTGTACCCTATGGAACCATTTTTTATCCATTCCTGTATGTCCTACGCACAGTCAATATGCGTAAGCTGCCACCTCCTGTTCGTCTCCTCCTGTATGCCAAAGACACCGCTCTCTAGCATATCCTCTAGAAACCACAACGGTCCCTCCATACTCAACTCTACCAATTCACTTCCTGTTGCAACCAACGAATCTTCAGAATAAACCCTTCCAAAATCCAGTTACAAATTACTGGACTATTCACACGCAGCTTCCGCCACTTAACTTCTACCTTACCATTTTTGACTGCCCTATCCAATCAACTAACATAGTAGAACACCTCGGATTAACGCTTGATCGCTGTCTAATATCGAAAGCCCACCTACTAACCATTCAGCAGGAAGTCCACAAAACACCAAAACCAATAACCGGCCGAACAGGGGGACTACTCTCTTCCACAGTCCTCCACACCCATAAATCCTTGATCCGCCCTATCTTCTGATGTGCTAACATAGCATGTATTTTTGTGTCACAAAAAGCCTATCAAGTCCTACAAATACTAGAACGCCACACACTTCACCTAGCCTTTCGTATCCGTTTACCTTCCCCTACAACAACTTCCATATTGAACACCTACGAATATCCTATATCACCCACGATCTTGACGCAGATCACCCTACAGCTTCCCCCCCCCCCCCCCCCCCCACCGTGCTATCTGATGATAATTCTCTGAGGCGTATGTATCCATATATCCCCCCAAAACTAAACCTACACACTATCCACATCCTACCCTAACGAGACGTTAATCACATCACCTTATCCGACCTTGAGATCCGCCAAAATATATACCCGTCCTACCAGATATAGCACAACCTACCACTCCTCCGCTTGTCAGCGCTTCTGTCATCCCTACTGCCCTCCACCTACATCCTAGGGTTTGTTGCGGAACCTATCCCTCATCATCCTCTCATATCTCTAAACCAAACATCCACCCAGAGAATACCTATACTACACACCACCAAACGACCCACAATTTACCATTGCCCCTCGCAGTCTACATAAACTCGTCACTCCATTATAGTCTGTGTAAATAGTTTAAACACTCAACAAATCGGCTTCTTATCTTTTAACCGAAGCAACTCACTATCTCAGTTCTATTTTTGTGAAAAAATTCAACGTTTAGTGCCATTTAAGATTTTTACTGTGTTCTAAATTTAAATCGTTTGCTACGTATGTGTGTGATGTCTGTTCTGTCGGACACACACACACACACACACACACACACACACACACACACACACGTATATATATATACACTCCTGGAAATGGAAAAAAGAACACATTGACACCGGTGTGTCAGACCCACCATACTTGCTCCGGACACTGCGAGAGGGCTGTACAAGCAATGATCACACGTACGGCACAGCGGACACACCAGGAACCGCGGTGTTGGCCGTCGAATGGCGCTAGCTGCACAGCATTTGTGCACCGCCGCCGTCAGTGTCAGCCAGTTTGCCGTGGCATACGGAGCTCCATCGTAGTCTTTAACACTGGTAGCATGCCGCGACAGCGTGGACGTGAACCGTATGTGCAGTTGACGGACTTTGAGCGAGGGCGTATAGTGGGCATGCGGGAGGCCGGGTGGACGTACCGCCGAATTGCTCAACACGTGGGGCGTGAGGTCTCCACAGTACATCGATGTTGTCGCCAGTGGTCGGCGGAAGGTGCACGTGCCCGTCGACCTGGGACCGGACCGCAGCGACGCACGGGTGCACGCCAAGACCGTAGGATCCTACGCAGTGCCGTAGGGGACCGCACCGCCACTTCCCAGCAAATTAGGGACACTGTTGCTCCTGGGGTATCGGCGAGGACCATTCGCAACCGTCTCCATGAAGCTGGGCTACGGTCCCGCACACCGTTAGGCCGTCTTCCGCTCACGCCCCAACATCGTGCAGCCCGCCTCCAGTGGTGTCGCGACAGGCGTGAATGGAGGGACGAATGGAGACGTGTCGTCTTCAGCGATGAGAGTCGCTTCTGCCTTGGTGCCAATGATGGTCGTATGCGTGTTTGGCGCCGTGCAGGTGAGCGCCACAATCAGGACTGCATACGACCGAGGCACACAGGGCCAACACCCGGCATCGTGGTGTGGGGAGCGATCTCCTACACTGGCCGTACACCACTGGTGATCGTCGAGGGGACACTGAATAGTGCACGGTACATCCAAACCGTCATCGAACCCATCGTTCTACCATTCCTAGACCGGCAAGGGAACTTGCTGTTCCAACAGGACAATGCACGTCCGCATGTATCCCGTGCCACCCAACGTGCTCTAGAAGGTGTAAGTCAACTACCCTGGCCAGCAAGGTCTCCGGATCTGTCCCCCATTCAGCATGTTTGGGACTGGATGAAGCGTCGTCTCACGCGGTCTGCACGTCCGGCACGAACGCTGGTCCAACTGAGGCGCCAGGTGGAAATGGCATGGCAAGCCGTTCCACAGGACTACATCCAGCATCTCTACGATCGTCTCCATGGGAGAATAGCAGCCTGCATTGCTGCGAAAGGTGGATATACACTGTACTAGTGCCGACATTGTGCATGCTCTGTTGCCTGTGTCTATGTGCCTGTGGTTCTGTCAGTGTGATCATGTGATGTATCTGACCCCAGGAATGTGTCAATAAAGTTTCCCCTTCCTGGGACAATGAATTCACGGTGTTCTTATTTCAATTTATATATATATATATATATATATATATATATATATATATATATATATAATGTGTGTGTGTGTGTGTGTGTGTGACAGGACAGACACCACACACATACGTAGCAAACAATTTAAATTTAGAACACAGCAAAAATCTTAAAGCCGCCTGGTGTGGCCGAGCAGTTCTAGACGCTTCAGTCTGGAACCGCGTGACCGCTACGGTCGGATGTCCAAATCCTGCCTCGGGCATGGATATGTGTGATGTCCTTAGGTTAGTTAGGTTTGAGTAGTTCTAAGTTCTAGGGGACTGATGACCTCCGATGTTAAGTCCCATAGTGCTCAGAACCATATACACGAGGGTTGGAACTTAAATAGTTAAATAGTGGCAACTATTTATTCACAACCGATACGAAAGAGTTACATGTTTTCACCCGTTACTGTTCTTCAAAGTAGTCACCAGCATTGTGTAGAACCCATTGCCAGCGACGTGGAAGGAGTAATATACCGTTACCTGTTCTGTTGATGGTGCGAATGGAACAGTCTGCTGCCTGTCGAATCTCTGGAACAGTTCTGAAGCGAATGCCACGAAGTGGTTCCTTTGTCTTCGGAATCAAATCAAAGTCACAAGGACTTAAGCACGGGGAGTATGGTGGATGGTACAGTGCCCCCCAGTTCCATCGACCGAACAGAGCAGCCTCAGCTTGCGCTGTATGCGCCAGCGCATTGTCGTGCAAAATGAGGGTGGGGTTGCGCAGAAAGTCTCGTCGCTTCTTTCGCAAATCTGGTCGCAGGTGATGCTGCAAAAACGAACAGTAATACTGTGCATTGACGGTCTGCCGTGGAGGAACGTAATGCGTTAGGATAACACCATCACAGTCGTACACGAGAATCACCAAAACCTTAGACCGCTCCATTATCACCATCAACTGAACAGGCTCTGCTAACGGTATACTACGCCTTCTACATAGCTGGAAATGGGTTCTGCACAACTCTGGTGACTACTTTGAAAGACAGTAACAGGTGCAAACATGTAACTCTTTTGTATCGGTTGTGAAAAAATAGTTGCCACTATTTAACTTACAACCCTCGTATATATATTAGGCGTGACTGCCTTGATGACTTCTTTGCAGATGCACGACAGGATCCGAGTCTCTTGCGGGTATACAGGATTCGTTGTGAGCAAATAGCTGAATGGACAGTGAAGATTACTAGCTATTGACAAGTTGAGAATTTGGGAGGGACGGGAAGCATTTCCGAATGGCCGAGGCGCTGCCGGCACTGTAGCTCAGCGTGTTCAGTCAGGGGACTAGTTGCGTTCTGTAATAAAAGAAAAAAAACTGACTAAAGGAATCAACGATGCACTTGAACGGGTGCGAAGTGACGTCCACCCAGACCAAATTCAACGAACAATCACGAACAAAATGGGGAAAAGGCGGTTAAGGTGACCGCTCGCTTTAAGCAGGAGATCCCGGTTCTTGTCCCGGTTCGGCAGAAATTTTCAGCTTTCACCATCGAACTATTGCAATGTCCCAGTGCGGCTGGCGTCGGACTTTCCTTAGAAAAAATTAAATCGGTTGGATGAAGAGCGTCGAATTGTAACCGCCGATGATTATGGAGAAGAATGAAATAAAAATTTAAAAAATATTAATTTAGAACATTGTCAAGCAAAGCAAAGAAAGCACTTAGCACGTTTTGAAGCTCGTGCTTCTTGGCCTTGCTAGCTTTCGAATTGTATAAATGTCAGATTACAAATCCAGTGATCTGAAGATCGATCCTCAATCGGTCCTGGGATATTTTATGTAATTTATTGAATCCTTCAACACTGACAATGCTTTGCTGCTTTGAAGAACACTACAGAGTCCTCGTTAAATTGCAGGTCGCGCTACAACTGTTTAAGTAATTAAGTACAAAGGTCGGAAGAGGGCCATGGTATACCATTTCTAGTAGAGTCATACCTATTAAGGCACTATATTGTTCAAACTAATCTTCGGGTTGAGGATGGATTTCAGTATATTATAGGACTGTTAAGGTGTGCGGGGTTAATAAAACCTACTATTTTGCTGTTTCTTGCCAAGTACTTCATTTCAGCATTGCCCCAGATCACCCTAGCGAAGCAAAAGTGGCCAGAATTAATGTACAATGTAATTCAAACCCCAACAACGCCGAATTAAATGTCAGTGTACGAAATATTGGCACGGCTCATTTTAGATGTAGAGCAGTGTTATTGTAATCAATAAATACACACTATTGTTGTTGTTGTTGTCGTTGTGGTCTTCAGTCCAAAGACTTGTTTGATGCAACTCTCCATGCCATTCTTCCTGTGCAAGCTTCTTCATCTCCGAGTAACTACTGCAACCTATGTCCCTCTGAATCTGCTCAGTCTATTCATCTCTTGGCCTCCCTCTACGATTTTCACCCTCTACGTTTCCCTCAAATACTAAATTGGTAAACCCTTTATACCTTAGCCTGTCTCATACATCTTGCTCACCAGATGGTACAGTTTTGTCATGGCTGGCTCTCCCAAGGCTATCTGTAGTTCTAACGGAATTTTGTCTGCTACCGGGGCCTTGTTTCGACTTCGGTCTTTCAGTGCTCTGACGAATTCTTCACGCAGTATCTTATTTCCCATCTCATATTCATCTACGTCCTCTTCTATTTCCATAATATTGCCCTCAAGTACATCGTCCTTATATAGACCCTCTATATACTGCTTCCACCTTTCTGCTTTCTGTTCTTTGCATAGGACTGGTTTCCATCTGAGCTCTTGATATTCATACAGGTGGTTCTATTTCCTCCAAAGGTCTCTTTAATTTTTTTGTAGGTGGCATCTATCTTACCGCTAGTGATACAAGCTTCTACATCCTTACATTTGTCCTCTCAGCGACCTACACGGAACTCTTTACTATGCTAGTCGCAATACATCGCAGTTATATTGTACAGTTCAAATTACATGTAAGGAAATTTCTTATTTCAGGAAGATCGCAGACTTTCCCGTATTTTGTTAGATGAACGAGTAGATTTCCAAAACTTATTTTATTTTTCATTGAGGTAGCTCTTCTCTGCCTGTCATCTACAATCATGTGTTGGGCACTCTTTTTGCCCACGGAGAATGAAAAAGAAATCAGGCACATAGAAAGAGATGCTTTTTATTTCCAAAAGCAGCACCTGAGACCTGATTTTTATTGTACTTATCAGTCATTATCTGTTGTTACTTTAAGTAATTTGCCGTAATTGTTAGTTTGCTAGATAACGAGAAAAATTTTATAGTAATAAGTACTAGTCAGTATTACACCATAGTTTAGTGTTAGAACGTTCAGGACTACCCTTAAATGCTGTTTTTATACACTGTAGTGCAAAATTCACTGGAGATTCACCCGTTTGTGTGTGCGCGTAGGTGCGTGCGTGCGTGTGTGTGATTGCTTATTTTACTGTAATTAAAAATCAGTTGCAGCAAAAATCTGATAAGCACAAATGACAAATAGAAACACAATAAGTAACAGAACGAGATTTTCACTCTGCAGCGCAGTGTGCGCTGATATGAAACTTCCTGGCAGATTAAAACTGTCAGAAGTAATGCTGTGAGGACGGGGCGTGAGTCGTGCTTGGGTAGCTCAGTTGGTAGAGCACTTGCCCGCAAAAGGCAAAGGTCCCGAGTTCGAGTCTCGGTCCGGCACACAGTTTTAATCTGCCAGGAAGTTTCACAATAAGTAACAGGCAAAATGATTAAAGGATAGTTAGCAGACTGAGACTTATGTACACAAATTATCTCACACAGGGGAAAACATATTAAAAAACAGTTTCAATGTCATTAACAGAACAAATAACGCACTGTGCATAAACATCCTCAGGAATAAAATAAACACAGACAGATTCATGAAAGTAGGAACATACAATTCGGTTGCTAAAGTTGCAAAAACCTGTACATAGGGCAGACCAACAGAGAAAGAGCACGTTAGGACACACTTTTACAGTATCTTTTACTTTGTAGAAAACTGATAATGCCTAATTTAAATATGTATTTGTTCTTATCGACATGATAAACGTAATGAAACGAGCCGATCAAAACTTTCTGCACAGAGTTACAATGTAAAGTCGCACACACTCAAACATTGAAAACGCCATGAAAATTCTCGATAAAAAACCACGAAAGAAGCAAGCTAACACTAAACACACACACACACACGCACACGCACACACACACAAAATCTGTTTTTGAAGGCTACAGTAGGATCGAAAAATATTCCTAATACAAAATCGACATTAATAATAAACACTGCTAAAACAATGTACAAAGCTAGTAAAATAAAGGCACATTCAAACAACTGTACTTTGATTCCAGCTCTTGCCTTTTCACTTCCTCTTAGCTCATCCACCCTTCTATCCGACCCCGGTAACTGAATGGTCAGCGCGACAGAATGTCAATCCTAAGTGCCCGGGTTCGATTCCCGGCTGGGTCGGAGATTTTCTCCGCTCAGGGACTGGGTGTTGTGTTGCCCTAATCATCATCATTTCATCCCCATCGACGCGCAAGTCGCCGAAGTGGCGTCAAATCGAAAGACTTGCACCCGGCGACCGGTCTACCCGACGGGAGGCCCTAGTCCCCCGACATTCATTCATCCAAACTTCTGAGCCCCACATTTGGTCCTGATTATCACCTAACCTAGCTAGTTTCTCTCATTAGCAACTAGGAGCATTCGTCTATAGAAAAGAGTATCTCAACAACACCTTCAACAAAGCAATTGACCACATGCAGTTTGTTATTATCCTTTATCGCTCTTGGCCTCAACCGAACTTTCACTGTAAGAAATTTATAATAACGGTATTATAGAAATAATGAAAAAATAGAAGTAATAGAAATGACACACTCTGGCTTACTGAATAACTCTATTATTTTAAGAAAGTAAGTGGCTAATTTTAATAGCAAAAACGTTTTGTATCGTAATTTTTTTTTTTAATCTCAGTATCTTTTGAAAATCACACATGCCTCCAGTGACGACGATAACTGCGAAAAATTGACCATAAACGTGAACACGTTAAGAAGACGATATTTACTAAAAACTTTGTCCCTCTCTTTTGTTATTTCTCTGCATAGACTCTCTAAATGGAATTAATGTAGGTACCCTGAGAATTTCCGTATTGTCGTGAAACTTCTACGACTTGAAACTTTACTCATGTATTACATTCAACTATTTTACGTACAACGTTCCGTTTTTATTTGTTCCCAGAAACGCATTTCCCTATTTTACCCTTTCGCTACATTATGATACAACTCGTGCGGATCGTCGGCTTAAAAACATTTGCGTCCACCTCATTATTCACAACAACGGGAGGTAAGTCACTGACTCAGTATTATGTGTAATATATCCTACCACAACATGCACCAATGAGCATAACTTGTGGTTACATCAAAATAAAGGTAGGGAATTTTCAATGCTCTCGCTAATTTAGAGAAAACAAGGTCTCTTTCCAGTTAATGCTTCTCAAACCTCAAATTTCTATGTGCTCTTTCTTGTTTGAAGTAGGATGAAATTCCCGTTTCTTCATGTGTGACATGGAACGAGGAACAGGGCACAGCAACCAACGAGAAATAACACACTTCGGAGTGCCAGTTAATTTAAAATTTCAGTCAGTCAGTTTCGTTTGGACTTAATTATGGTCAATATCCATATGTTATGTTAGAGTTTAACGCAAATAATTGACTCACAAGGGCCTGTACGTCATTTTAAGCTGTTCAATACATAAACGGGATAGAATAAAACAGTATCCGCATCTGTCCTCTTGTTTTACATTGGTCAGTGACTTTAACACACAACCAATATAAGTCCTACATCAGAATTAGTTACTCATTAACGAAGCCGTACAACGCTTTTTTATTGCTAGGTCCCAGTCACATGTGTATATGTCCCTCATGAAAATAAAAGCAGCTGGTGATAGAAGACTGCCGCTAAAACGCATTCTGATGATCCACCAATAATAAAATGAAATGTTAAGTATTGCAAAGTATTGTTTTACTATATTATAAACGTGAGTATTGCGTACAAAATAATGGTGTTTTTCTTTATCATATATGCAGATAGCATAGCAATAAAGAATGAATGATTGCCTTGTTCCTCAAGAGCTGCGACTGAAGACCGCGTTGAAAATGATTTAAAAAGCTCTCAGTGTTCTGGTCTGAATTTTCGTTCCCAAATTGCAGATGCTCTAGTGTACTAATTTACATGTAAATCCTCATGTTGCTTGTGCGTGACAGAAATCCAATGCGACTTCTTGCTGTCTGGTAATAAATTTAGTAAATATCTTGTACATCATGGGGTGGAGGCTGATAGGTCCATGCTTTTTTATGTCTTTTCTGTCTCATTTCTTATAAAATAACATACTCAGAGAATCTTTGCAAAGTTGGGGAACTGTCGTAGTCCATACACGTTCAGTAAGTGACTGAAAATTCTTTTGGATTACTTTACTTAAATCTTCTCTTTATATACTGAAACACTGTCATCTCTAGGCATCTTTCCTTTTTTCATATCTCTAATGACTTTGTACACTGCTTCTCTTTGAGAACATCATTTTCATTATTCACTATCTAATTCATCTCTTTAATTTAATGAAATATTCGAAAACTCGTTAATTTCTCTCTCTGGGGTTAGTTACCGAGCCATCTACCATCTTACCTGATATAATGTTATGTCGATTCAACATACATTTATGGTTTGTTCATTACATCCACTTGCTGTTTTCAAACGATCCTTTTACCAGATATGCGCTGTTTTTTATTACGTCCTTTTGAAGACATTTCGCCTAAGTCCACTCACCGCCTTATAGGCGCGACCAATAAAGAAACATAAAACCACTGTGTTCAAGGTCACAGAGACTCATAGAGGTACCCAGAGACACTGTATGCATCCCAGAGTGCCCCTAAGAGCTACAACACAAAGAAGCATCGCTTCTCGGCTTTTGGCAAGATCAATGTAGAGTATTTGTAGGGTCCAACGTCATATAAATAAAACACTTTATAGATTGAAGGTCATTTATTGCCTGTAATAGAACATACAGTCTCCTACAATCTTTATCTTACAATTTCCATTGCCCACTTTGGCCCGAATAAACAAATACTCGTCAGAATTAAGCAGCTTCTTTCTTCTAGTTGAGATGTTGAACGGCTTTTATGGAACCAAGGTATCATACGGAATATTCGCTAGTAGTCCTGTACTCTTGGCTATACTCCTAGTCTTCCAAGCCATAGTGTTTACATCTGGAAAAGCTTCCAGGCCACCATAATCAGTATATTCAGCCATGTTCGTATTAGCAGTTGCTTTAAACTGTCACGTTTGTAATCAGTAGTTCACTTGTTATTTGCTTGAGATGTTCTGTTCTCTTTCTTTATTCTTATCTGCAACATTATTTCTTTTTGGCATAATTTGCTTTTTTTAATCAATTGCTCGTTTCGTCTACGTCTGTATAATCGTCATTCACCAAGACGCTACCACTGTTGCGTGATTTAATCAGTAATACTTCCCCATTATTACGTAAATTGTTACTTCCTGATAAAGATTTTGCTTATTTCTAGGTATTTAGGGAAATAAATAAATGAATCACTCGCTTATTGTGTTTATTTGTTTTCTATACCACATATGTTAGAGTTTTTTCAGTGTATCATCTTCCGATACATTCATTATTAAGTCATTCTCCTCAATCTGCATGTTCGACCGCAGGAACTTTTTAAAATTTTTGATATTTTTTCGTGTCGTTGACAAATACTGTTATCTAAGGTTATCAAAGTTTTGAAAGGATGTAAAAAGAAAACAAAAAGTCAATTTCACTATACCTCTTTATAGAGAGTAGTGTAATCATACGTTCAAACAACCTCATAACAAGTGACGTAACAGAAATCACGCAAAAATTCTGCACTCAAAAACTTGAAACTTGTTTCGGGGACTCAGTTATTTCTTTCGGTATTGGTATTTATGGAACCACTTAAGGGCAAAAAAAAAATGATCAAATGTGTGTGAAATCTTATGGGACTTAACTGCTAAGGTCATCAATCCCTAAGCTTACACATTACTTGACCTAAATTATCCTAAGGACAAACACACACACCCATGCCCGAGGGAGGACTCGAACCTCCACCGGGACCAGCCGCACAGTCCATGACTACAGCGACCGCAAGGGTAATTTCGCGCGGCGCTTTAGGGTAACCCAAAACATTTTCGTAGGAAAAAAAAAGCCTGCTGCGCCGACTGCCTCAGGGATGCGAATTTTGTAATTTTAGTCATGTATACACGATGAGGAGATTATTTTGTATAGTATTATTACACAAAAGTTACATATACGGCGCTCCTGTACTCGCAGCCGAAACGATAATAAATTTGTAGGTGCAATCGGAACCTTTTTAAATAAACACACAATTATACCATAAATTTAAATGCCGCTAATTTTATGTAATTACTGTTCTCTTTCAGTCTCAAATGTCTCTTTGCACAACTTTTTCGTTTTGCACTGCGCTTAATCGGTTGGTCACCGTCTGTTCGACTTTCCATTCAGCCGCAATTCATGGGCGGCACCTCACTCAACGATTCCATTATCGACATCACAGCGGCAGCATCGCTTAATTAATAAGCAAATATCAGGCTGCTGATTCGGGCAGTTATTGCGATGGGAGTCTCGTAGTCTCAATTAGCCTGATGTCCACTAATCGCATAATGAACAAGATCTGGGGGCACGGGACAATTACTACAGTTCTACACACTCTGACCTTAGGTCTTTATGCGGAGTTTCATTTTCTTTAAATGTCGGTCGGTTAGGATACTATTAAGTCGGAAACACACCTATTATGGTATCTCTATTCTACTCGCATATGTTGGTAGATTGCTTCCCTACACTTCATTTGTTGATCAAAATTTGTAGCGCGAAAAGAAATTTTCATACTGCTGTAGAAGTAAATACACAATACATTAATGTGACCACCGCCGACGTTTGATGTCAACGTGAAATAGCCACTCACAAACGCCAGGTGGCAGCACTATCAGTGGAGGGTATACAGGGTGTTACAAAAAGGTACGGCCAAACTTTCAGGAAACATTCCTCACACACAAAGAAAGAAAATATGTTATGTGGACATGTGTCCGGAAACGCTTACTTTCCATGTTAGAGATCATTTTATTACTTCTCTTCAAATCACATTAATCATGCAATGGAAACACACAGCAACAGAACGTACCAGCGTGACTTCAAACACTTTGTTACAGGAAATGTTCAAAATGTCCTCCGTTAGTGAGGATACATGCATCCACCCTCCGTCGCATGGAATCCCTGATACGCTGATGCAGCCCTGGAGAATGGCGTATTGTATCACAGTCGTCCACAATACGAGCACGAAGAGTCTCTACATTTGGTACCGGGGTTGCGTAGACAAGAGCTTTCAAATGCCCCCATAAATGAAAGTCAAGAGGGTTGAGGTCAGGGGAGCGTGGAGGCCATGGAATTGGTCCGCCTCTACCAATCCATCGGTCACCGCATCTGTTGTTGAGAAGCGTACGAACACTTCGACTGAAATGTGCAGGAGCTCATCGTGCATGAACCACATGTTGTGTCGTACTTGTAAAGGCACATGTTCTAGCAGCACAGGTAGAGTATCCCGTATGAAATCATGATAACGTGCTCTATTGGGCGTAGGTGGAAGAACATGGGGCCTAATCAAGACATCACCAACAATGCCTGCCCAAACGTTCACAGAAAATCTGTGTTGATGACGTGATTGCACAATTGCGTGCGGATTCTCGTCATCCCACACATGTTGATTGTGAAAATTTACAATTTGATCACGTTGGAATGAAGCCTCATCCGTAAAGAGAACATTTGCACTGAAATGAGGATTGACACATTGTTGGATGAACCATTCGCAGAAGTGTACCCGTGGAGGCCAATCAGCTGCTGATAGTGCCTGCACACGCTGTACATGGTACGGAAACAACTGGTTCTCCCGTAGCACTCTCCATACAGTGACGTGGTCAACGTTATCTTGCACAGCAGCAACTTCTCTGACACTGACATTAGGGTTATCGTCAACTGCACGAAGAATTGCCTCGTCCATTGCAGGTGTCCTCGTCGTTCTAGGTCTTCCCCAGTCGCGAGTCATAGGCTGGAATGTTCCGTGCTCCCTGAGACGCCGATCAATTGCTTCGAACGTCTTCCTGTCGGGACACCTTCGTTCTGGAAATCTGGCTCGATACAAACGTACCGCGCCACGGCTATTGCCCCGTGCTAATCCATACATCAAATGGGCATCTGACAACTCCGTATTTGTAAACATTGCACTGACTGAAAAACCACGTTCGTGATGAACACTAACCTGTTGATGCTACGTACTGATGTGCTTGATGCTAGTACTGTAGAGCAATGAGTCGCATGTCAACACAAGCACCGAAGTCAACATTACCTTCCTTCCATTGGGCCAACTGGCGGTGAATCGAGGAAGTACAGTACATACTGACGAATCTAAAATGAGCTCTAACATGGAAATTAAGCGTTTCCGGACACATGTCCACATAACATCTTTTCTTTATTTGTGTGTGAGGAATGTTTCCTGAAAGTTTGGCCGTACCTTTTTGTAACACCCTGTATAAAGCGTGTCGGCTGAACAAGGAAAAAAAAATTACAGTCCTTGTCGTAATGCGGAATCTGAGCGATTTATCTTATGTCCAGAAGGTCATGATCACTGGCGTTCTGGCCAAGGATGGAAGCATTTCCGAAATGGCTATATTTCTAAGCTGTTCGCCTGACGTCGTGGTTAAAGTACACCGTGCATCGCAAAATGGTACTATCCGAAACCGACACCGAGCTAACTGTGGTGCACAGATGATAGCGGTGAAAGATAGCTGCACAGATGTTCAAAAAATGGCTCTGAGCACTATGGGACTCAACTGCTGTGGTCATAAGTCCCCTAGAACTTAGAACTACTTAAACCTAACTAACCTAAGGACAGCACACAACACCCAGCCATCACGAGGCAGAGAAAATCCCTGACCCCGCCGGGAATCGAACCCGGGAACCCGGGCGTGGGAAACGAGAACGCTACCGCACGACCACGAGATGCGGGCTGCACAGATGTGTACGGTCGAATACACGTGCAACTGTTGAGTAGCTAACAGCCGAGATGAGCCACGTGTCTCCTCAACGACCGTTTAGCGAACGTTGCTACGTATGTGCCTCTGCAATAGGCGCCTGGTTCACGTACTCATGCTGACAATTGTTCATCGGTGACGAAGGCTCGAATTTCCACACCATTATCGCAACTGTACGTCCACTGAGTGGCGGCAGGTTTCCTTTCCAGGTGAATCACGTGTTATGTTCTATGAGACAAATGGCCGTTGACGGATGCGGCTCTGCAACAATCGTCAGAAGGGTCCAGGCTAGAGGAGGGAGCGTTATGGTCTAGAAAATGTTTTCGTAGCACTCCCTGAGTGATCTGGTCATTCTGGAAGGCACAATGGATCAACAAAAGTATAAATCTATCATTTGGGACCATGTCCATCCTTAAATACGGTTTGTTTTTCCTAGGCACGATGGTGTCTACCAGCAGGATAATGCAGCATCTCACACAGCTCGTAGCGTACGTGCGTGGTTCGAAGACTCCACCGATTTACAAAATGGTTCAAATGGCTCTGAGCACTATGGGACTTAAGATCTGAGGTCATCAGTCCCCTAGAAGTTAGAACTACTGAAACCTAACTAACCTAAGGACATGCACATCCATGCCCGAGGCAGGATTCGAACCGGCGACCGTAGCGGTCGCGCGGTTTCAGACTGAAGCGTCTAGAACCGCTAGGCCACTCCGCTCGGCACGGATTTACACCAAATCCAGAATGTGTGGGATCTCCTCAGCCGTGAAACCTAGAGCAGCTGGCCATGGCACTGGAGTCGGCATAGCTCTACATTCTTCTCGATACTTCCCAGAACGTCACTGACTCTGTTCCTGCACGTCCGAACAGCCAAAAGTGGTTGGATATTCACCCATTTGGCAGATGGTCACATTAGTGTGATAGGTCCGTGTACACTACGAACAGTTCATGACTCGACAACATTGTTAAAGATAAAGCGAAATTCCACAGAGAGTAAAGGATTTTATTTCGGAAATCATGGGATTCAGTTCCCCGTCCGAACATTCTGCTATATGGTTTAAATGCTTTCCTCGTCACACTTCATATAATCACAGGTAGGTTCTATACAGTAACAACAACTTTCCTTAATGTTATGATGTTTGTAACTAATTACATACACACACTGATGAGCCGAAACATTATGACCTCCTGCTTAATATCTAGTTTGTCTGTCTTTGGAACGAAATACGTCATTGATTCTGCGTATCAGGACCCGACAGTTTGTTGGTAGGTTTGTGGAAGTATGTGGCATTGATGTCTACGCACAGGTCATGCAGTTCACGTAAATAACAGCCCGCTGATTTGCGTACGCGGTGGTGGCGCCCCAGAGCTACACAAATGGGTTCCACAGGATTTACATCAGACGAATTTTGTCGCCGAGACATCAACGTGAGTTCACTATAATGCTCCTCAAACCACTGCACGGTTCTGGCTCCGAGCCATGGACAATTATATTGCTTAAAACATGACATCGCCCTCGGGGAAGATATCAAGCTTGAAGTGATGCAGGTGGTTCGCTGCTGTCAGCGTGTCTTCGATTATTACCATAGGTTCCACGCAAGCGAAGGGAATGACTCCCATAGCATAATAGTGCACTCACCACCTTCGTCCATAAGGCACTGCACGTTTCGAGGTGCCTTTCATCTCGATGACGGCGTTTGTTGAGACGACCATCGACTTACTGCAGCAAAAATGTGATTCTCCCGAAGAGCCGACACGTTTCCGTTGATCAACGGTGGAATCCCGATGGTCCCGTCTCCAATGCAATCATAACTCACTACGGCGTTGGAGCAACATGTGAACATGTAGGTGTGGTCTGGTGCTGGATGCTTTTGCTAATGGCTCTGAGCACTATGGGACTCAACTGCTGAGGTCATAAGTCCCCTAGAACTTAGAACTACTTAAACCTAACTAACCTAAGGACAACACACACATCCATGCCCGAGGCAGGATTCGAACCTGCGACCGTAGCGGTCGCGCGGTTCCAGACTGTAGCGCCAGAACCGCTCGGCCTCCAGCGGCCGGCTGCTTTTGCTCTTCAGCTTTTGTAGTATTTATTGGTTGTTGCATCAAGAGGTAGATTTCCAATTTTTTTCCTCGTTCTCCATTTTCTTTTATCTAAGATTGATCCCTGTACCTTCCTCATTACTCTTCTTTCAAATATGAATAGTTTTTCCTTTCCTAATTGAGTCATGCCCCAGCTGACTGTACCATACATGACTGCTGGCTATATCTCCGTTTTAAATATTCTCATCTTAGTATTCGCTGATATTGATTTTGAGCTGAGGGTATCCCTGAATGAATGCGTGCGTTTCGTTCCCACTGCCATTCTTTCCTTTATGTCCATTTCTATGCTTTTGTTGCTAGTAAACCAAGATCCAATGTATCTGAAGTGGTGAACTCTCTTGTATCTCATGCCTTCTATCTCAAAAATTCTTGCTGCTCTTGTCTTCTTCCTAACTGCATAAACCCTAATTTCTCTTGGTTCACATTTAGCCCAACCTTCTGTGCATAGTTGTCAATTTTCTGGTAAATTTCTTTCAACTCATGGTTTGATTAACTTAGCAGTACTATATCATTTGCATATGCGAGACAATTGAAATTATCTTCCATCCTTACGCCAGACCTTTCTTGTTGTCTACATTTCCTTATTACTTTCTCTAAGATGAACGGATCACATGCGAGATCACCCTTTTGTCTGAGATCTGTCTCAGCTCTAACGTTTCTTACGTGATCCCTTGCAAACGTACTGTTCGTCCATACAAGTTTGCATCACCCTCAGTAGCTTCTCAGAGATTCTGAAGTTGAGAAGTGCATTTCATAGGCTATTCCTGTGGTTGCTGTCTTTGAAAATCGACAAACAGACTATAGATTTCTTTATCCCATTCCCAGTGTTTTTCATATGTTTGAAACTAACCCTCGCAAGTGTAACTGACGCAGCTGTTGAGACATTTATTACAGTAACGTGAGTGCTAGTCAGCTCACTTCTAACAGGCATCTAAAGGCGCTTCTGAAAAACAGCGGTCATACCCAGTGTTATATTCCTCGTCAAATGAGAATCATTCTTCTAGCATATCTTTCTTCAGGTCATCAATAAAGGGGGACACCTTCCGAGAAATGAACTATGGTTTCTGGCGGATTGTCAAGTGTTCCCGAACTTAATCCGTAAAGCGTACCTGTAATCTTTTTCGATCTCTGGATGTAGGTATTACCTTGTTGAGAAATAGTGCACTTCCAGAGCGCCATAGACTTTCACTTAGATACTCGTCTTAGGCACTATCTTTTCCATCAAGTAAAATATGTGTTTTTTTCTGTCATTTTTGTTGGAACTACCGCAATAACGCTGTGTCACAATAGACGAGGGCGTGAGAAACTGTGTAACATTCTCGTCCCACCAGTGCAAAAGGTCTACTACACGAAGAAGATTGACCATCCTTGTGTCACATTGTTATAAATGCGTCACTTTTGAATGTACAAATCTTTTATAATACTTCGCACATGGTTAAACACAAAAAATTTGAACTTGACAAAATCAACTTCCACGGAGTTTTTCTGTTCAGAAACTTCCAGATAAATGAATTAAACAATAAGGCACGATTCTTGACGAAACTTTTTACTGGTACAAGTTATCCATGTTCCTTTTACTCCTCTTACTAAGTAAGAGCCTTCTATGACAAGTGATGCGTCGTTAACGATTTTTTTTTTATTTTTTGCTTGAAAGACGGATTAATTCTCCTAGAGCTTTAATTTGCTTTTGCATTAGTCTCGCTGCCAATTTCGAAATATACTCTTTGTCAAACAATACCTGTCCCAAATCAAACTATCATAAATACATAATTTTCACTAAGATGATAATGTTTGACTAACTGTGTTGTTTTACTTACATAAGATTTATGACGTTAGTATATATACAGATTCCTTAGATATGTTAGGAATCTAATATTCACATACTGCCTGGCCGTAAAAATCGTCAATCCACATGAAGTAGCTTGTGATAAGACATACATGAAAGAGCTTGGTGATGTCTAGTGTGAAAATGGAATCGATATGCCGCTAACCTCATGGTACATGCGTCGAGTGCAGTGGACAGCTGTTAATGGTTGCTTCTCTGGCGTTTTCAGTCAGTCATGAGGCTGCAAATGTACACAAGGCGCACCAGTAGGAAGCGTCCACTGCATTGGACTGCGTGCGTTTGCACCCTCAGGACTGACTGAAGCGTCAAAGAAGCGACCAACAGCAGCTGTCCACTGCAGTAGATGTGTGCACCACAGGGTTAATCCTGGTTCGGCTTCTAGTGTTTCTTTCTCGTCTTCTGCATGTTTACATTCAGTGGCAATGCTATATGAATAGTGCGTGCGTCAATAGCATCAAGCCGGCCGCGGTGGTCTAGCGGTTCTAGGCGCTCAGTCCGGAGCCGCGCGACTGCTACGGTCGCAGGTTCGAATCCTGCCTCGGGCATGGATGTGTGTGATGTCCTTAGGTTAGTTAGGTTTAAGTAGTTCTAAGTTCTAGGGGACTGATGACCATAGATGCTAAGTCCCATATTAAAAAAAAAATAGCAAAATAGCATCAAGAAGGAAGATCAGTTTCAATTAGTAAAGAACAATTTAAACAAATTCCGCACTTTTACATCATCTACTTTACATGCGGACTGATTTATCGTTATTAATTGAAATTTGGTTCACGGGAGTTCGGAAAAAATAAAAATGTAACTAAGATGATATCTTTAACTTCTTACCTCATCTTCGATTTGGAGACTTCCTGTTTGCTATTGACATGGTTGTTGTTATTGTTTCACCTTTCATATAATGCGTAACAATTAATTAAAATCTAAATAATGTATGAAGTAAAGGCCATTACGTAATGCCGAGCCTTGACTTTAGCTTTCCACCCGTATGTTCTTGTGATCTTATGTTCTCTGTAGAAATTTTAAGAATATCGTAGTTATGGCATCTTTCACAACGCCATCAAGACTTTACTTTGATCAACTGTGCTTTGCTTTAGTTCACAGAATCGTCAGTGGTGTTTGTGACAATTGAGATTTCGTTTACAATTTAGTAAAAAGATGGTGATAATGATTTATCCTTATTGTATAGCCATTAACTTGAAAATCGGTTATATTTTTTGTTTTTGTAAGTTAACTGTAAAAGAAATTTTAATTGTAATAATGAGCACTGACAATACTTGTAAATAAAATGACACGCGTTTAATGAACTTAAGCACTTATTTATGGTGCATAAAGGCAGCTTAAGTAAGATATCATTTTAATGGGTTGATTTACGTACTTAAACTGATGACAAACTGATATTCAGACATGTATCAGACGGAAACAAACAGTTCACTTAATTATTTGTTGTTGTACTTATTGATATGTGAGAGCTACGCACTCTAGAGTTTAGTTTTTCTTTTGCGTGCGGTTTAATATACATATCACTTGATTACCGTCAACACTTTATAGTATCGTTCAAAGATCTCATTTGCATAAAAACAGGTGTGACAGCTAAACACGAGCACTAATTATACGCCTCGTTTTGAGAGCCCAATAAAACCTGGGCCATGATAGACGTGATTTATACGACACCTTTACCATTTTCCCCTGAGAGGCAATCGTGACATACAAATTTATCATAAATAGCAGCTCATAGTTATTACGTCAATTGCTACAGGCAAAAAACTTGATATCTAAAGATGATCTGGTTTATAAGTATTTGTTTCTTTCTTACGGCAATAGGAAACACCTATGAAAGCAGGAAGAGATTCGATGGTTTTCGTTCCCGTAGGTATAAGACCGTCAAAACAACAGCAAAGTTTTTGGTGTAATGTCAGAACGATTTACGTTGTTACATAATAAATAAATGTCAGAGCCACAGTGTACTGTAGTTAAGTTAGGACTTGAAGGAATCGTGCGACACCGAACACGTGTCACCAATAACAGCCTTAAAATACTATCTTTAAGTTACACTGTAGCATCACGTGATGGAAGCAGTTTTACTAGAGAGCTTTGGGCGATCACACGGCACTGTGTGAAAAAATCTTGGATGGACGAAAAAGCAAGAAATCATTAATATGAGACTGGGGCAGGAAATGATTTAGGGGAGCGGCGGAAAGTATCACTCAGAATGGTTGATGCGGATTTGAACTTGTTATTTCGCAATGCGAGTCCATTTATGAACTACTAACGAAAACAGATTCAGAAGGATGTAGGTTGCAGTAGGTACTGGGAGATGAAGAAGCTGGCACAGGATAGAGTAGCATGGAGAGTTGCTTCAAACCAGTCTCTGGACTGAAGACCACAGAAACAACAACAACGACGAAAAAAATTCCAAAGCATGTGGGACGATGGAAGAATATAGGATTACAAGCCGTAGGAAGAATGAAGGAACTGAAGTAGCACATTAAGTATTAAGATGCGCGCATCTGGAATAAAGTGAAAATCGGCTATGCAGGGAGTCAGCAAGTATCTATATGGACACAATTTAAAAACCATTTAGTAATACAAATTAAACACTCTTCTGATGTACAGGGTATTTCACAATTCATGTTGCACTCTTCTAGAGAGTGTAGAGGGACTTCGTACTTCAGGTTTTACATAGGAACGCATGTCCGGAAACGTAATCCAACGAGGCTACAGAGCGTCAAAGTTGCAGGCGCCTACGGGGTGTTCGGAAGTTCCCGTTATAAAACTTTAGGACTTGTAGAGGGAAGTGAGTATTTAACATTCTGAACAAGAATCCATGTCCGGCAACGTCATCCATCGACGCTGCGGAGCGTCAAAGGTTTAGGCGCCGGCATCTGTAAATGTATGTGTATAAGCGGCGATTCCCAGACGATGTTACAAGCGTTCTAAGATTCTAAGACTGTATGGTAGGAAAGTTCATCTTTCTCCATCATCCTATAAAGTTTGTAACATAGTCATGAGATCACCCTGTATGTGCAAATACTTACAGACGCCGATGCCTGTAACTCTGAGGCTCTGTAGCATCACTGTATGATGTTTCCAGACATGGGTTCCTATGTAAAACTTGATCTACTAAGTCCCCTCTACAACCTCTAGAAGTGTGTGACATAAATTGTGAAGTACCCTGTATATGCTGCGGCCTTAACTTCTCTGAAGAAATTTATAGTTTTCTCTGTTTGATCTTTCACGTAATATTATGATAAGTTATGTAAGGATGAAACTATAATTCTGAACGGTTTGGTAAACATACTTCTTTAACGTTCGGTTTCTGTTGTGAAACCAGTGTAAATTTCCTTATTGTTAGGAACTCAAACAACATTTTTAGTTTCTCATGATCCCAAAAATTTTAAATATAGATATGTATCACATAGACATAAGATAAGTTTTATAATGCCGCAACACTATTTCAATTTAGACCACACAACATTACCAAGTCGTTTGCTGTAAAATAAGAGGTGCATATCAGATAAATTGTACGAACTGAAAATCAGATTCCACTCACGAATTGTGTGGAGGAAGAACAACTGCCGATAAGTTTCCACACGAGATAAAATTGTTCTGATTATCCTATAATGGTCACTTCGCTAGACGTACACTATGGGATCAAAAGTATCCGGACACCTGGCTGAAAATGACTTAAAAGTTCGTCGCACACTCCATCGGTAATGCTGGAATTCAATATGGTGTTGGCCCAGCCTTAGCCTTGATGACAACTTCCACCCTCGCAGGCATAGTTCAATCAGGTGCTGGAAGGTTTCTTGGGGTATGGCAGACCATTCATCACGGAGTACTGCACTGAGGAGAGATATCGATGTCGGTCGGTGAAGCCTGGCACGAAATCGGCGTTCCAAAACATCCCAGAGGTGTTCTATAGCGTTCAGGTCGGGACTCCTGTCCAGGCCAGATCATTACAGGAATGTTATTGTCGTGTAACCACTCCGCCACAGGCCGTGCATTATGAACAGGTGCTTGATCGCGTTAAAAGATGCAATTGCCATCACCGAATTGCTCTTAAACAGTGGGAAGCAAGAAGGTGCTTAAAATATCAATGTACGCCTGTGCTGTGATAGTGCCACGCAAAACAACAAGGGGTGCTAGCCCCATCCATGAAAAACACGGCCACACCATAACACCACAGCTTCCGAGTTTTACTGTTGCCACTACACACGCTGGCAGATGACGTTCACCGGGCATTCGTCATACGCACGCCTGCCATCGGATCGCCACATTGTGTACCGTGATTCGTCACTCCATACAACGTTCTTCCACTGTTCAATCGTCCAATGTTTACACTCCTTACACCAAGCGAGACGTCTTTGGCATTTACAGGCGTGATGTGTGGCTTATGAGCAGCCGCTCGACCATGAAATCCACGTTTTCTCACCTCTCGCCTAACTGTCATAGTACTTGCAGTGGATTCTGATGCAGTTTGGAACTCCTGTGTGATGTTTTGGATAGATGTCTGCCTATTATGCATTACGGCCCTCTTCAACTGTCGGCGGTCTCTGTCAGTCAACAGACGAGGTCGGCCTGTACGACGCTTTTGTGCTTTACGTGTCCCTTCACGTTTCCACTTCACTATCACATCGGAAACAATGGACCTAGGAGTGTTTAGGAGTGTGGAAATCTTTCGTACAGACGTATGACACAAGTGACACCCAATCACTTGACCACGTTCGAAGTCTGTGAGTTCCGCGGAGCGCCCCATTCTGGTCTCTCACGATGTCTAATGACTGCTCAAGTCGCTGATATGGAGTACCTGGCAGTAGGCGGCAGCACAATGCACCTGATATGAAAAATGTATGTTTTGGGGGATGTCCGGATAATTGTGATCACATAGTGTGTAAGTGCCCGTCTCTTCGTAACGTAAACTCGGGGGAAGTATTTACGGCTTTTCGCTTCCTAAATAAACGAATTACCAAACGAGCTGCTGCTCCTGCGATCACATCTATCACCTTTGTTCATCCAAACTTGTTAGGAACCCAAACTGAGCAACAAGGATCAGTTGAAATAGTGTTTTATGGGCTAACTCTCCCATGTCTGAATTGCCTATCCTATGATTCTTCGAAGCTATCTCAGTTTAGTATAGTGTTTTTCTAACACTTGTTATATGTTGTCATTGTAAATTAGATCATTCCAGACCCACAGTTCAAGATTTTTTATGCTGTTACTGTTTCAGGTGATTGATCGCCGATCGTTGTAGTTGAACAACAATGGCGTATTTGTCATCCATATTTGTGCAGTACGTTGCCTTTATTAATGTTGAGGGTCAATTGGTGGCTCTTACTCCAGGGGTGGTTCTTCAACAGATATACCTTCAGTACGCTACAATTTTGTGACGTTGTGACTTTCCAATGGAGACCGTCATCATTTGTGACAAGCCTTATACAGCTCCAGACATTACCTACCTGACGATTTATACATACCATAGAGAGAGTTGGTCCCCGCAACATTCCTTATTCGTTGAGATAAATTTTATCTGACTAGCCGTCTTCAGGGATTTACATTTCACCCATAACTTTATCGTACGAAGGCTTCATGGGTCACAATTTTCTTAAAAATAAAGTATGAGTGCGTGGTGAAAAAGTAATGTCTCAGAATTTTTTATGTAAAATTTCTAAAACCTTATTAATGAAACAAACGCTATTAATGTTATATATCTTTATTTTTCGTGTCTAAATATTTGCCGCCCTCTGCCGCTAGTGAGCTCCAAACTGTAGAATGTAAGATGGCGGTGTGTAATGTAACTGTGTCGGTGAGTAATAACCAGTGTGCTGTTATGGAGTATAGAATTCGAAGATTTCGTCCTTCAGTACGACAATACTTGATCACAAACGAGCGCTGAGACATGTGCAACAATCCGACGCCTTGGGTTCACTGTAATCTATCATCCTCCATATAGTCCGACTTGGCCCCATCCAGTTTTCATCTGTTTCCAAAACTTAAAGAACACATTCGAGGACTTCACTTTAACAATGGGGAAGCGCTGCAAGAGGAGGTAACGCTGTGGCCCCGTCAACAATATTAAACATGCTACAGTATGGTATCAACAAATTGGTCTCATTTGAGAGAAATGTATTCGTCGCGAGAATAACTATGTTGAGAAATAGGTACGTAGACATGAAGAATAAATGTATGGAATGTTAATAATGTTAATTTTATTTAATAATCTTTAAGAGTTTCCACATAAAATATTCGGAAGTATTAATTTTTAGCACGACCTCTTATTTACCTTTCTTCATGCATACTTTTATTCACACTGCATAATGCATGTAGTTACATCTGGCTTTAAGACAGTAGTGAATGAGGGACCCCAGAAATCTGAAGCTAATGCATTAGTAAATGGCCTGAGTCCTGAAACAGAAACGTGTGAGCTCTCTCCACAGTTCGCTGCAATTAGCAGCTTTGCATATCGTGCATCATTCCACTCAGTTTGACCACTGCACACAACGGAAATACCGTCACACTGAAATAACACCATAGTGTATTCCAGATTATATTAGTTAAATAAGGGTGACCTAATCATGGGAGAAGTTCTAGGATGTAGGGCTCATAGATGCATGTCCATTTCTCAATTACCAAACTTCTATTCAAGCTTAAAGTGAAACATAAAATATTACTGGAGGGCTATTCTTGGAAAATAGAAACGCGGAAAACTAACGTGAAAAATCGAAACTAATTATGTGGGGTTTTAACTGACATCGTTAGGAACACTGAAGGAGGAACAAAATCAGAGTTCCGTATTAGCTCAGCTCGCATTTCCAAATAAACAATATAAATAAACAATGAACTCCATATCAAACTTGCAAAAAGAATGAGCCAAATGCGAGCTGCTCAGATTACGAACTTGGAAATACAAAACTAAGACCCAATACTGTTAGCAAAAACCAGCACTTACGTCTTCAACCTGCACAGTCAGCACGGGAAAAAAGCAAGGAAGCGAATGATAAAGGGTTATAAAGTTCTTTACTCCCAACCCAAACCTCAATGAAGGAGCGTCAGCATGCTTGTATCCAATGTGACGAAGGTGAAAGTGCGTTGAAGGTAGAATTAAACTATGCTTGAACAATTCCGTGTTCGATTTAATACTGCATGCCTGCCTAATAAAAGACTACACAGTTTGGTAATCCTGAATTTTTATGTGGTTTCTCAAACCAGTCATAAGTCCATCTTGGAAGACAGAAAGCAGTACGTTATCCTGGATAGATAGTCATCAACTAACACAGAACTAATATCGATTGCTCCTGCTGCCCATATTATATTTTAGCCATGTCGCATATAGTATTGTTTGCAATGTTAGGCTTTCCTCGAACAAAGGTGTAACTGCGCCAACTAAGGCGTTAATAAACTTCTCTCCTAACACAGACTTTGGCAGTTGGCTTTAACTGTAGAAAATGGTAGTTGTCATATAGAAAAATTTGTTTAATACTACGTACCCAGCTCAAACAACATTTAGGAGAATTTCAGGAACGGCACAACACTGCGCCGTTTATGGATTTCTACAACCGTACAAAGACATTCGAATAAAAGGAAGGGATTTTTTTCATTTCAGGAAGATTCTGGGTAGCAAAGAAGGTGCACTACCCGATACCACAACAGTCTGAAATAATTATTGTTTCATGTGGTCTCGTTCGCCCATAGAGCAAATAGAGATGTGACTAAGCAACTATTTGAAGATATACCATGTTTCGTTTGAAAGTACCAGCTATGGCTTACTTTAAATTTGTCGTAAACGGAACGTCTCCAGAGGATTAGTGGTACCGGTCACACGACTGGTGTAGCTGGCCGACGATCAGCGAGTGTCGAAAACTGATTAAATACTCATTTCAAGAGCGCAGATCCTGTGTACGTACAGAAGACGCCATCCCCCTACACAGTGTAATGTTTTGCAGCGAGTAAACTAGCTGTAACATTTTAGTGACAAATTAGTAAACATAGATATTATATAAATAATTATATACCAACACACAACGTAAACTCACAACTTAATACCGTAAAACTCAGGAATTTCACAGATGAATTAAACAAACCAAAATTTTAGTAGTGGGGCTTCAAGAAATGACAAACACGACAAGCGCCCGTTAAAATCAAAATAATATAGAATTTATAATGGGAAACCAGGACAGAGGGTTATGAAGCAATGTTTCCAATCTGGAACAGAGTTTATAGCGAATGTAACAATAACAGAGAAAATATTTGATTTTCATGCAACCTCCAACTCCAACTTTTAAAACAATCAATAAAACTTACAGAGTAACAAATGCCAATTTTCCTACAAATGAAACAAATTGTCTAACAAAACAAATTCACTTCGTTATAGAAAAAGAATAGAAAACTAATGGCCGCGCGGGATTAGCCGAGCGGTCTAAGGCGCTGCAGTCATGGGCTGTGCGGCTGGTCCCGGCGGAGGTTCTAGTCCTCCCTCGGACATGGGTGTGTGTGTTTGTCCTTAGGATCATTTAGGTCAAGTAGTGTGTAAGCTTAGGGACTGATGACCTTAGCAGTTAAGTCCCATAAGATTTCACACACATTTGAACAACTTGAAAACTAATGAAAAAAATAGGAGGTACGACCCACATCGGCTAATTAAAAATGTCAAATAACAAAAAATGACGCAAACTATTAAATCAGCAGATGATCTAGCCGATAAGGTATGAAGTATTTTTTTTATAAAAAGCAGAGAAAATAGCTCCCTTTAACCGAGGAAGAAAACATGCATGGTGGACACCAGAATGTGACAAATTCCATTAAGAAAAACACGAAACGTGGTTAAAGTTTCAAACACGCAAAACAGAAGAAAATACCATCATCCTCAAAAACGAAAGTTAAAAATCTACACGAAACATTAGGAGACGAATCCATAAAGACATAATAAACTCTATAGACAACAATTACCATAAAACCAATTCCAAGAACTACCACAAAACCTTTGAGAAACGACTACAACAGTATGCATTTCTTACGCTAATACTTAAAGATGAAAGATTGGCACATAGCAATAAAGGGTGGCAAAATAATTTACTAAACTTTTGAAGTGCAAATATTGCAAAGAACTCTTATAAATCAACATAAATATCCATTAAAAACCAAAACTGACAAATTAGAGCTTCTAACTTTTCAAGAAGAAGGAAAAGCACTCGAAGAACAAAAAATTATAAGGCATGAGTAGAAGACAAGGTTTTTGTTGAAATGCGGAAATATTCGAGAGACAGAACCAAGACCTCCTTACACATGGCTCTAACAAAAATCTGGGTAACGGAACATTCCTCCAAACTTTGTACCATGGCCGTCATCCACCCACCACACAAGAATGGGCGCAAGAGCAGTCCGGACCGTTACAAAGGAATCTTTCATGCAAAATATTTCTGAACCGTTCCTCATAAAAACAGGCTTAAGACAAGGTGATTACTATCAGCATTAGTGTTTAACTGTGCACTGGAATATATTATGAGAGAATGGTACAAGGATAACCCAGCGAACTTAAGAATTGGAAGTGTGAAAAACGATATAAGTTTAAACTGTTTGGGATTTAGTGATGGCCAGCCACTGTGGCCGAGCGGTTATAGGTGCTTCAGTCCGAAACCGCGCTGCTGGTAGGGTCGCAGGTTCGAATCCTGTCTCGGGTACGGATGTGTGTGACGTCCTTAGGTTAGTTAGGTTTAAGTACTTCTAAGTTTAGGGGACTGATGGCCTCAGATATTAAGTCCCATAGTGCTTAGAGCCATTTGAATTTTTTTTTTTATTTGCTGATGGTCTTGCTCTCCTAGCCAACAATGTTCAAGAAAGCAGACATAAAGTTAAATGACTACAAGTAATAACACAGAAAATCGTCTATAGAATATCATTAAAAAAAGACAGATCGTACTAACTAATCCGCCACTTGCAAACAAAATTACAGCTAAAGAACAGAAAATCAAAATTTTTAATAAATTAAAGTATTTATGCGAAATCATTACATACAACTAAATGAGAAACCACCATGGCAAAACAGAATAAAAACTGAACAAAGCAAATTACTTTACCGAAAGCACATACAACAAAAATACCTACCTATAGCTACAAAATTACAACGTTATAAACAGTTACACAACCAGAAGCAACATATTCAACTGAAACAATATTCAAAACAAGTATACATTATAAATTGACAAAATATTCTACATAGGAAGAACAATAATTAGGAAATGCATTAAATAAAACAGTATGCAAGAATAGAGAACGAGTAGTGAACATGATCAGGAAGAAACACATCTCATTCTTTGAATATCTGATGAGAACACCAGAAAACAAAATTTTAATATAATTATAGAAAAAATAGAAATAGTAAGACCAACATTAAATGGATCACAAAAATTAAGGAAGATATAAAGGATCTCCAAATTGCAGTAGATTACCTAAAAATACTGAGAAAACCAAAGTATAACTAGTTACACAAACCAGCCTACAAACGAAGATCAATAAAAGAGCTACAAGGAGAGTGATCTCACATGAAGAATGAACTAAAACATCTGACACAATGAAAAAATGTTAGGCAGACAGAAGAATGAAACATTCTTTACATAATAATAAATTATAACAATCATCTTGATGTTGTCTGCGTCTGCTTTAACAATAACATGTTTTAGATTGGGGTCCGGCTTTAGCAAAACACAATTTTGTTTTTGTCCCAGACATGTTACCGAGCGAGGTGGCGAAGTAGCTCGACACTGGACTCGCATTCGGGAGGACGACGGTTCAATCCCGCGTCTGGCCATCCTGATTTAGGTTTTCCGTGATTTCCCTAAATCACTCCAGGCAAATGCCGGGATGGTTCCTCTGAAAGGGCACGGCCGACTTCCTTCCCCATCCTTCCCTAATCCGATGAAACCGATGACCTCGCTGTCTGGTCTCCTTCCACAAAACAACCCAACCCAACCCAGACATGTTACACTGCAGTTGCAGCATGATCAGTGTTTTTTTTTATTGTTATGGCATTTAAACATAAGGAATGTTCTTTACTGTTTAAATACATACAAATATTAGTTTCTAAATCGTAATTACAGGTTTTTGGGGAGCACGTAAAATTGCGTATTCATACCTTCTTACCACATTGTGTGGTCTTCCTGCTGTATTACGTTTTTATAGTGTCTGTTTTTCTTTACAGATTGTCACCTGCAACTATATACAACTTAATGTAGGCAAAACATTTACCCAAAAATTACGTTTTCTGAACTGTTGTGTCTATGCCTGAGATTAATAATTTATATGAAAGGTTGTGTGTGTGTGTGTGTGTGTGTGTGTGTGTGTGTAACAATGTTGTAACATGTGCTCATCTCTAATTCTTTCTGCTGGACTTCGTCTCGTATCTTCACGGGGTCGGCATGTTAATTATTGGATTTGGCAATGCTAGTCATAAAGCCCATCCCCCCCCGCCCCCCATCCACCCCCAGCTTTTGGTAAAAGATGTTTATTATTTCGGCCTTTTCTGTATCATCATCTGCTGCAGTGCCATCATGGTCACAGAATATCTGGGCAAATACCTTCGATCTGTTGAACAGATAGAGTTTTACTTTAAAATTCGTTGAACGCTTCACGCATAGCCCTCCTTGCACAAATTTTGGCTTCATTTAGTTTTTGTTCGACAGTGAGGCTTTGGCTACGTTTAAATTTGCAGTGAAGCTCTTTAAGCTCTTCTTGCTTTCGAGGCAGCTTCCGAACACCGTTTTAGAACCGTGGTGGGTCTTTTCCATCCCTCACAATTTTGCCCGGCACTTACCTGTCTAACGCGTATTGTATTGTGCCATTTAACTTCGTCCACTGATGTTCAATATTGTCAGCGCTGGAGATGAAATGTCAGGTGACCTGAAATCTGTGTCTTGTCGCCCTCGGTAAACAGAAATTTCTTCCTACATTTCTTTGAATTCCTGTTTACAGACGTATTCAATGATACTGTAACGGCTTTATCGTCACTGATTCCCTCTTCTACGCTGTGTAGGAAAGTTCTGGTGTGTCTGTTATCAATACATCAAGGATGTTATCTACACGAGTCGGTATTCTGATTGACTGGCCAAGTTAATTTTGGGATACAGCAATTAGAACCATTTCCCTCGATTCTCTGTCCTTACTACCTGTCCTAATTACTTGATTCTCCCAGTCTGTAGCTGGTAAGTTATAATCTTCACCTAAAATTGTATCAGGACCAGGAAATTTATGCGAAATATTTTTCAAGTGTACCCTCAGATGATCCAGCACTACCTCTACTAAGGCAGGAGGTCAACAAACGCAGCCGATGACCATGCCTGATCCACCTTTAACACTCATCATCACCCAAATTATTTCGCATTCTGAATCTGCACTAATGTCACTACATACCATCGTATTTTTTATTACTACAAACACGGTTCCACTACCAGCGTAGAATCTATCTTTGCGATATACTTTCCAATCGAAGTTTAAAATTTTATTGCTGTTGTCACCTGGTTTCAGCCAGCTTTGTGTCCATAGCACTGTATGGAAATTGTTAACGTTTGTGAGCGAGAGTAGGTTCGGGCCCTTTTCATAGACGCCCCTGCAGTTAAGTAATACTGTACTAATACTTTCTTTCTCCGGACTGTTATGACAAATAATACACTATTTGGACTTAGAATTTGTCTTTTAGGGCCTGTGCATGTATTTCACTATGCTAAAAAACCCACATGTGCATGCCATAGTACTCCGCTACCCTGGTAGCCGCTTCATGCGTGTACAGCACTCTTGACCTACTGAAGAGGGTCCTACATTTCTCCATCCGATAATGGAGGTCGACAAGTCACATCCAAGATGGTCACAGAATCGTCTGAGCCTCAGGTTTAGGCCTTCCACTCGGCTCGAAAACAGAGGACGGCGACTAGTTATAGAAACGATGTTACAAAACGATAGCTCTGCTTCCACCTCATGAGAGAGTCTACCTGTCTTCACCTGATCACCCAGCTTCCTGTCGGAGCCGAGGATTGTCTCTTAACACAGGCGGCAGGAGTCATTCTTACCGACGTGAGCCACGATTTGAAGCCATGTACACCCAGTACACTCAATCGTTACCAGCAGAGGCTCCTCCAAATCTCAGACAAAACTCTCCCAGGAAGCAAACAGGGTAGACACTAGCATTCTTCCACGACATACCTACTATTTCCCTGAGGGTCTCCAGCACCCACGTAACATTAGAGCTTCCAATGGCAACATCACCCACTGCAGTCGTCCGGACCTCTGAGGACGATCGGTCACAGTCCCAACACGCGTGGGATCCTTTGCTGGCTTACATGTACTTTCAGCAGTGGGCAATGCCTCAAACCTATTGTTGAAGCGGAAGAGGATAGCCGTGCGGATGGTATCACTTTCGCCTTCATCCCCGAGATACGCGATCCCCACCACTGTTCGCCAATCACCGTCAAGCAAGAGTCGACTGCCAGGGACGTGCGAGTCGGAAGGCGCAGAGGCATCATGGATGCTATGCGTCGTTATAAGCTGCAGAGCTGCCAAAGTATTCGTCTCAGGTGCTCGAATGCTACCGCAGCCCGCGGCATCAGGCTAAAGCCTGTTGACAATGCTTCCAGTTGTTGACAGACAGTGATCAATTCTCGCTGCATTCGTACGTAATAGGCACAGTCCCTGTCCATCTTTAGCCTATTTTTGTCTGTATCATAATTAATGTAACGCTGACCCAAGGAGTGGCTGGGTGCAGTTCTGCTGCCACGCTATCTCTAGTACATACTGCCTGAGAAAATCACCTCACACACAATTATGCGCAACAATTTACGCAAAAAGCTCAGAGTACGTTAGTAAACACTAGTCTACACAGTAAAATATGCAGGTACTATAAACTTATTCGTAGACGTACTTGAAAAAACAGTAGCTAAACTAAACTACCATGTATTAGATAAACTGCTACAGTTACAGGCAAGTCGTCTCGTCTCAGCGAAAGCCGCTACACGCTGTAAAATGTGTTCATATCCTGCGCATTTAGCGTTTTCTTCAGCGCAATAATGATACTACACCCTAACCACAAAAACCATCGCCGTACTGTAACCTTCTCCACTTAATTCTGCACATGACGGCAGGCAACGTTCTCCGGGCATACGCCTAACCAAAATTCCTACATCGGATTTCCACAGTTACGGCGTGATTCATCATTCCAAATCACTCGTTTACAGTCATCCACAGCCAAGTGGCTTCGTTCCTTACAGCACCTCGAACGTCGCTTACCGTTGACTACAGAAATGTGTGGTTTGTGAGGAGCTGCTCCACCATTGTACCCCACTCCCTTTAACTCCGTAAGCACAGTCACTGTGTTAGCTGGGCTGCTGGTAGCCCTTTGGAACTTACTAGCAATTCCTTCCGCTGATATCAGACGAATTTTTGCCAACCAACCTCCACAAATCCTCGACGGCCCCTGTCCAACAGTACCTGAGAACTACCTGGTCTTGGTTTAGCTGCGGTTGTTCTCGCGTTTCCACTTAAGAGTCACATCACGAACAGTCGACTGCAGCAGCTTTAAATGGGGTGAAATGTCCCTGGTGGATTTGTTATTCAGTTAAAATCCAAAGACTACCCCGCTCCCCTCGCCACTCCTATAACGGCGGGTCCATCTCTCACGACATCTACTGCTCGATTCCGCATTACGAAGGGGTGTCCGGATACTTTTCATCAGATACTGTATGTGTGGCTGCGTTGAAAAGGATCAGGTGTCTACCGGCAAAGACTCCAACAGCAGTGATTGCACTCAGAATGTGGAAGTACGTAGTAGCAGACTGCTTCACCCTAGGATGGTCTCCTCTAGCGTTCTCCTTAATTTTTATGGACATGTCCATGCATCTGATTGGAAACCTTGAAGTTGTCATTCTTCCAAGTGAAATATTTATTACCAGCTTTCGTAGCTGTTGCAAACGGCCTCTCTTCTGCCATTGAAGGAGACACACTCGTGAGAGTATTCCTCACTGAAAACGCTTCCGTATAGCCATAAGTAAAAGATAGTTTGCCAATATCTACAGAATTATGCGTACTATTAAGTCGTCAATTTCTCAGCTGCTGGTGGCTGTCTTCTCCACTGTCCATTACCTCTAGTCGTGGAGATAACAGAAGTGCTAGGTATTCAGTTGACTGTCTTGGCGTACATTTTGTTTTTTAATTAACTTTCATTTGCAGATATTATTAGTGTATGTGAAAATAAAAGACATTAATGTGGTTTACATGGGTTGTGAAACTGTAGGTCACTGGTAATTTAGTTTAGCGAACTAATTATGAGATAAAAAACTGTGATTTTCACACCAAGTTTCAGCTTAATGACCACTACTTTCGACACAATATCGTTAAAGTCTTTCGATTTAAATTAGGCTAGACCACTGGATGACGACAGTCATATACAAACAAGGGACACATATCACATACAAGTTGCAAAATGTGAAATGGGAGACGCTGTAAGAATGACATCGGTTATAACTTCATGCTCTGTTCACGAAATATAAAGAACAATATTTTGGTGATGAGTTCTAGAATAAACTGAGTCACCATACCGCTACATACAACTTCTTTCTGAATCTGAAGGATAAAATACGATTAAATAAAAATGCAGACAAGAAAAACTGAGCGGTAATGATCCTAGCCTTCTCATGGAAATACAACATGAAGAGTCCTTAGTGAATTCTGGAATGAAACAGGTCTTGTACCGCAAGCTTTATTTGTAGATGTAGGAGCTAGAAACTGAAAATGGCCGCGTCAGTTGTGAGCAGCGTGTAGGAACAACCAAGCTGGTCGCAGCGAGGGAGGCCGGAGGCCACTTCCGGACCTACCGCACCCCCGCCATCCATCAAAAGCGTCAAATCCCTGCCGCGCCGACACAGCCACCTCTCACGGCCGCCAATAACTCCTTCACGTTCCCCAAGATGAATATTCTTCATTGCATGTCGCTTCTGCTTTCTACAGATAGCTAATTCATAACGCCGAATTTGACGCGAGAAGCAGACCTTTCAGAAGTAGCGTTCTATCAGGCGAGGATATCGTTGAGACGCCTTCTTTCATTTAAAAATATGGGACTGAAGAAACAGAATTTTATATGGTTTGATCAGGCGATGTAATTAATTTTACATATCTAAACCGAATTACATTGCTGGCCAGAAGAAACTCTCTCTCTCTCTCTCTCTCTCTCTCTCTCTCTCTCTCTCTCTATATATATATATATATATATATATATATATATATATATATATATATATATATATATATATATCCTGTCAAACACATTGGCTTCCCAGGTACCTCGCGACCCAGAGTTTCCAAATCCACGCATTCGAGACTTGTCTTCCTACAGTATATTTGTGTAAGTCAATCATAATGTTATAATAGCAAATATCAAAGATCAATTAGTAACATCTTTCAACATTTGCGTTGATTGTGTATTGAAGCACTTGAAGGTGAAACCTAGCACTGTGATGGAGTACTTACGATATTAGAGACGGTTTTGGCAGGAACAGAATTGAATTCCTGTCCATTCGCTTGGGCGTACTTTTTGTGATATCTCAAAATAACTTCGGGCCAATACTGAATGGAATCCTTGAATATATCAGTTGTTAATTACTGGCTTCCCACCACTTCGCGAAACTGAACTAGCAAGCCAATCTCCGTCGTTAAAAATGTGTGTATGTAACTAACTACAGCTGTGAGATATTTATAGAAAAGAATTTTTGTTATCCATTAGCTGTATACATTAACTTTATCCTTGACCAGTTATGGTTATTGATGATTGCTGAAATAACCGAAATCGCCCAGGAATAAATATAACATATACAGCTGATGGCAACTAATAATGCTTTTCTACCAATCTCTGTCGCCCGTGAAGTCGACAGTTTCTCCACAACTAACTTGTGGAACTCAGGCGATATATATCACGACTGCTTTGAATTGTGAACAGAATATTAACTAGAATTTCAATGTTCAGGCGTGTTCCAAGTACGGTATACCTCAACTATCTGTTACTACTGAGTCCCTCGTCTATCATCCACATGAACCTTCTCTCCCGAATATGAATTTCTTTCTGCTGAACTGCACTGTTTCTGTGAGCTATACAGAAATGCAGGCTGAGTACGAAGACACCAAGCTAACTAAGACAACTTCCGATTACACTCTTCTCCAATTTCGTTGTGTGTGTTTTCGTCCCACACTGTGGTTTTATATAATAGACGGCAATCTAGATGTAATATGAGGTATTGCTTGCTTGCTTCCCATCTTCAACATTTATTACTGCCTCTTTGTTCCTTTAGAATTTGCGTCCTATATTTGCTTATTAGAATGACCTAAACTTGTATCGGTGTTAGGTATCCTGAAGATTTTGTATGGAAAACAACCTGTGTTTAGCTATTCGCGGACATAGACATGATCGTCTCATGTTTCCCAAAAGGGGTTTTTCTCATCCAGTGATTTTTGTCTGTAACAGTGGAAACTCCCATGATTAAATAAATTGCCTGCAGGATCAGCTACTGCTTGATGAATTTGTGAACTGCTTCAGATCTCAAATTTACTTGTCCTGTGGTTGTTTCTCTTCATGTGAGGCAGTCATACAAACGGTGACGAATGACATAGCAAAGTTTTTAAAAAATGTAGGCCGATACACATGTATTCTCTTGTGATGAAGAGTTTAATATCGCCGTGGTGCACCAACTGATTTATTGTGTAGCGCAGGCTCTAGTTGCTTTAGAAATTAAACTCACGTCCACTTCAAATGAAAATTGTTGAAAGAGCGTTATGTGTCAAGCAGGACAATATGGTTACAAGCATATTTCTCCATGCTACGTCACTTTCTAAATTACGTTGCGCCTCACACCGGATTTTACATGCGTATTTTTCGTAAATTTGAACCTCTGTATACCGGAAACAGATAAAGATATCAAGAAAATTTTGGAGGTTGTTCGAGATCGGGATCGCAGGCAGGAATATATCGTAAAAACTACAGCCATTATCTGTACAGAGACATCCTGGAATCGGTGGCTTAGTTTTGGTACCCAAAAATCATGTTTCTGGGCTGTTTCCCGCTGACGGATAAAGATTTTTGGAAACGGGAGGATGGCGCTCCTACATAAATGCCTAGAGAATATATCTTCAAAATTGGAGCAGTTTTCTGCGGTTAGGAACTTAAATATCCGCTGCTGACGGCGAGAAACGCTTATTTCGGGTCTTCTCCGGCATCACCCATAAACTAAATGGTTGCCCTCGTGGCACACCGTAGACTACATCTAATGCAAAAAGAACCAACCGATACGCTCCATCTGCCAAAGCTGGAGGAAGTATGTGATACTCAAACTTTGACCCTGTATTGTAGGGTACTTATAGTAAGACTATCCTTCAGCTGCGTATACAAATGGTCCCTAGCCCAAGGGCTACCCAAAACACTTGACCCTACCTTTCTCTCACCAATAGAACCCGAGATATGTACCCGGAAAAATCTCGTTTACATGCGCGGCGTCTTGATCCACAATTATAGCGTATGCTGTCGCATCTGTACCGATATCCCTGTCAGTTTATATCTTTCAATGATTTGTTACGTCCTGAGAACTACTGGTGTTGCATCAAAGCTGCTAGAAACATTAGTGACTACCATTAACTGATTCTTCCATAAAGGAAAAATTTGATGCGTGCGTCATAATTTGTAAGTCTCTGAGTCTTGTAGTATCTTTCCAAACAGCGCAAAAAGTATTTTTATACCACTCTCATAGGTTACACAGTTGAAGCTCTGTTTTAAATATGAAATGTGTCCTCCATACTCTTTTGACCAGACGAAACCGTTACGTATAGTCGCCAGTTCATGGTGGTAAAATTAAACGTGAATTCTCAGTGCAGTTCAGTAGATCTCGCTGTGCCTTCAATTTTCTAAACGACGTTGCGACTTGTGTACACTCTTCAGTCAGTCAACATGCTGACAAGAGCCATTTCAAGCTTGGATCATTTGCGTATCGTCATTGCAAGGCAAAAGGGTTGTCATCACCAGAAGATATCTACTGAATTGACGTACACTACACTGATGTCATTCGAACATTCAGCAGCTATCGTGATAGATGAGACATTGAAGACCTGCTTCGTTGACTTTACCCGCGGTCACCAACACCTGCTGATGACCACTATCTACAAATCAATCATATGGCTGCATTGGAGAGAATATAACACAACTACGTGCTGCCTCTTCGCAAGTAATTTGGAGGGATGAATTGGCTCAAACAGTACTCAGCTGCCTCATATTACATACAGGTGTTGGAAAAAAATAATGAAAAACGGTGAGAAATGGATGCTCGTATATAAATGCAAATGCTAGCCAAACCTGCAGGTGGCACTGTTGTATCTGACCATGACTGGCACATGTGTAACGTCCTCGACATGTTTCAGGTGTCACTCGTGGCCAGAACAGTGTTCTGTGTAGTTGTGAGTACATTATGTCGGAGTTAAGTGAATCTGAACGTGTGCAAATTGTTAGTGCTTGTATGGTGTGTGCTTCAGTAACTGTGGTACCGAAAGTGTTTGGTGTTTCAAGACGCAGCCTATCGATGATTTATACCTCATACAGGTAAAGCAGAAAAACATCATACGCTAAGTCACAACGCGGACGAAAGTAAGTGTTGAGTGATCGTGACAGGCGGTCGTTGAAAAGGACTGTGACGAAAAATAAGAGGACGACAGCTGCATAACTCACTACAGAACTGAATGTCGTACTCGCGACCCGAGTCAGCATCAAAATAACAAGTAGGGAGCTCCATAAGCAGGCTCAAAATGGTTCAAATGGCTCTGAGCACTATGGGACTTAACATTGAGGTCATCAGTCCCCTAGAACTTAGAACTACTTAAACCTAACTAACCTAAGGACATCACACACATCCATGCCCGAGGCAGGATTCGACCCTGCGACTGTAGCAGCGGCGTGGTTCCGGACTGTAGCGCCTAGAACCGCTCGGCCACTCCGGCCGGCCCCATAAGCAGGGAATTGCAGAGCAAACTTCAGTTCTAGAACACCCTCGACAGTGATTCAAATGCCTGAAACAGGAAAACGTGATGCTGAGAACATAAAACCTCGACTGTGGAGAAATGAAAGGAAAATTTGTTCGGATGAGACTTGTTTCATACTGTTGCCGACTTCTGACAACGTTTACGTCCCAAGAGTGAAACATGACGGATATTCGGAGATAATTTGGTTAGCCATATCGTGATATTCCATGGGATACATGGTTCTCTGCAACATCGTATTACTGCGAAGTATTATGTGACCATTTTGGCTGATCAGGTTCATCCTATGCTACAATGTTTGTGATCCAGTGGGGATGCTGTATTTCAAGACGGCAGGGTCCCTATTAACACAGCTCACATCGTCCAAGACTGTACTTGCAATTACGAGGATGAATTGTCGCCTTTCCCTTGGCCACCACAGTCGCCAGACCTGAATATTATTGAGCTTTTGTCGTATAGTTTGGAGAGAAGGGCGCTTGATCACTATCCACCACATCATTGTTGCCTAAGCGTTTCACTATTTTGCAGGAAAAATGATATCATATTCCATACGGAACCCATATTTATCCCTTCAGAGACGACTAGAAGCTGTTTTGAATGCCAACAGGTTTACTACACCGAATTGTGTTTCTGGTGTTTGCGTATTTTTGTCCAACCACTGTATTTCGCCTCCAGGAGTCCATCACGAACAATAGTATGAACACACCCTTCAGGACCGCGGTGTGTGAGGAAGGCTGACAAAAGAACCCCTGGAATGAACTTGTATCATTGACGTGGGGTTTTGTTCACTGACGAGTGCAGGATTTTCTCTGACATCTTAAGACTGTCGTCGAAGAGTGCATAAGCGTCAGGTACCAGTGTTCGTCTCAAGAATACAGTCCGATTGGTTCAGCAGGGAGGCGGGACATGTAAGAGTGGTAAAATCGAGATATTGAAAACAGTGTCGGTGCTAGAGATGACAAATAACTACGTGAGAGGTTATGGATATAAAAAAAAAAAAGCCGGCCTGCGTGTCATATAGAAGGCTAGCCTGTCCCACCACCCCCTCCACCTTTCCAAGGGATTATTTGTCATGTGACGAACGTCCCTACGCATGACCGTCCAGCGATCCGATTCAGGAGTAAGACAGTAGCGGCATAAATAATTTGTTCTTGCCGGGTGAGGAGCAGAATGATAACGGTTAAAGTAAAAAGGCTAAAAACTTTATGAACACTAGTAATATGGATAATTGTGAAACAAAGTGAAAAAAATAATGAGCTTGATAGGTTGTTGTTGTTGTGGTCTTTAGTCCAGAGACTGGTTTGATGCAGCTCTCCATGCTACTCTATCCTGTGCAAGGTTCTTCATCTCCCAGTTCCTACTGCAACCTACATCTTTCTGAATCTGTTTATGTATTCATCTCTTGGTCTCCCTCTACGATTTTTACCTTCCACGCTGCCCTCCAATACTAAATTGGTGATCCCTTGATGCCTGAGGATATGCCCACCCAACCGATCCCTTCTTCTAGTCAAGTTGTGCCACCAATTTCGCCGGCCGCGGTGGTCGTGCGGTCTAGGCGCTGCAGTCCGGAACCGCGGGACTGCTACGGTCGCAGGTTCGAATCCTGCCTCGGGCATGGATGTGTGTGATGTCCTTAGGTTAGTTAGGTTTAAGTAGTTCTAAGTTCTAGGGGACTGATGACCTAAGATGTTAAGTCCCATAGTGCTCAGAGCCATTTGAACCATTTTTTTGTGCCACCAATTTCTCTTCTCTACAACTCTATTCAATAACTCCACATTAGTTATATGATCTACCCATCTAATATTCAGCATTCTTCTGTAGCACCATATCTCAAAAGCTTCTATGCTCTTCTTGTCTAAACTTTTTATCGTCCATGTTTCCCTGACACTTAAATCTATACTCGATGTTAATGCATTTCACTTTTTCAGGAACGTTTTTCTTGCCATTGCCAGTCTGCATTTTATACCCTCCCAACTTCGACCATCATCAGTTATTTTGCTCCCCAAATAGCAAAACTCCTTTACTACTTTAAGTGTCTCATTTCCTAACCTAATTCCCTCAGCATCACCCGACTTAATTCGACTACATTCCATTATCCTCGTTTTGCTTTCGTTGATGTTCATCTTATATCCTCCTTTCAAGACACTGTCTATTCAGTTCAACTGCTCTTCCAAGTCCTTTGCTGTCTCTGACAGAATTACAATGTCATCGGCGGACCTCAAAGTTTCCATTTCTTCTCCATGGATTTTAATACCTACTCCGAGTTTTTCTTTTGTTTCCTTTACTGCTTGCTCAATATACAGATTGAATAACATCGGGATAGGCTACAACCCTGTCTCACTCCCTTCCGAACCATTGCTTCCCTTACATGCCCCTGGACTCTTATAACTGCCATCTGGTTTCTGTACAATTTGTAAATAGCCTTTCGCTCCCTGTTTTTTACCCCTGCCACCTTCAGAATTTGAAAGTGAGTATTCCAGTCAACATTGTCAAAAGCTTTCTCAAAATCTACAAATGCTAGAAACGTAGGTTTGCCTTTCCTTAATCTAGCTTCTAAGATAAGTCGTAGGGTCAGTATTGCCTCACGTGTTCCAATATTTCTACGGAATCCAAACTGATCTTCCCCGAGGTCAGCTTCTACCAGTTTTTCCATTCGCCTGTAAAGAATACGCGTTAGTATTTTGCATTCGTGACTTATGAAACTGATTGTTCGGTAACTTTCGCATCTGTCAGCACCTGCTTTCTTTGGGATCGGAATTACATCTACCTACATTTATACTCCGCAAGCCACCCAACGGTGTGTGGCGGAGGGCACTTTACGTGCCACTGTCATTACCTCCCTTTTCTGTTCCAGTCGCGTATGGTTCGCGGGAAGAACGACTGTCTGAAAGCCTCCGTGCGCGCTCAAATCTCACTAATTTTACATTCGTGATCTCCTCGGGAGGTATAAGTTGGGGGAAGCAATATATTCGATACCTCATCCAGAAACACACCCTCTCGAAACCTGGCGAGCAAGCTACACCGCGATGCAGAGCGCCTCTCTTGCATAGTCTGCCACTTGAGTTTGCTAAAAATCTCCGTAACGCTATCACGGTTACCAAATAACCCTGTGACGAAACGCGCCGCTCTTCTTTGTATCTTCTCTATCTCCTCCGTCAACCCGATCTGGTACGGATCCCACACTGTTGAGCAATACTCAAGTATAGGTCGAACGAGTGTTTTGTAAGCCACCTCCTTTGTTGATGGACTACAATTTCTAAGGACTCTCCCAATGAATCTCAACCTGGTACCCGCCTTACCAACAATTAATTTTATATGATCATTCCACTTCAAATCGTTCCGCACGCATACTCCCAGATATTTTACAGAAGTAACTGCTACCAGTGTTTGTTCCGCTATCATATAATCATACAATAAAGGATCCTTCTTTCTATGTATTCGCAATACATTACATTTGTCTACGTTAAGGGTCAGTTGCCGCTCCCTGCACCAAGTGCCTATCCGCTGCAGATCTTCCTGCATTTCGCTACAATTTTCTAATGCTGCAGCTTCTCTGTATACTACAGCATCATCCGCGAAAAGCCGCATGGAACTTCCGACACTATCTACTAGGTCATTTATATATATTGTGAAAAGCAATGGTCCAATAACACTCCCTGTGGCACGCCAAAGGTTACTTTAACGTCTGTAGACGTCTCTCCATTGATAACAACATGCTGTGCTCTGTTTGCTAAAAACTCTTCAATCCAGCCACACAGCTGGTCTGATATTCCGTAGGCTCTTACTTTGTTTATCAGGCGACAGTGCGGAACTGTATCGAACGCCTTCCGGAAGTCAAGGAAAATAGCATCTACCTGGGAGCCTGTATCTAATATTTTCTGGGTCTCATGAACAGATAAAGCGAGTTGGGTCTCACACGATCGCTGTTTCCGGAATCCATGTTGATTCCTACAGAGTAGATTCTGGGTTTCCAAAAACGACATGATACTCGAGCAAAAAACATGTTCTAAAATTCTACAACAGATCGACGTCAGAGATATAGGTCTATAGTTTAGCGCATCTGCTCGACGACCCTTCTTGAAGACTGGGACTACGTGTGCTCTTTTCCAATCATATGGAACCTTCCGTTCCTCTAGAGACTTGCGGTACACGGCTGTCAGAAGGGGGGGGGGGGGGCAAGTTCTTTCGCGTACTCTGTGTAGAAACGAATTGGTATCCCGTCAGGTCCAGTTGACTTTCCTCTGTTGAGTGATTCCAGTTGCTTTTCTATTCCTTGGACACTTATTTCGATGTCAGCCATTTTTTCGTTTGTGCGAGGATTTAGAGAAGGAACTGCAGTGCGGTCTTCCTCTGTGAAACAGCTTTGGAAAAAGGTGTTTAGTATTTCAGCTTTACGCGTGTCATCCTCTGTTTCAATGCCATCATCATCCCGGAGTGTCTGGATATGCTGTTTCGAGCCACTTACTGATTTAACGTAAGACCAGAACTTCCTAGGATTTTCTGTTAAGTCGGTAAATAGAATTTTACTTTCGAATTCACTGAACGCTTCACGCACAGCCCTGCTTACGCTAACTTTGACATAGTTTAGGTTCTGTTTGTCTGAGAGGTTTTGGCTGCGTTTAAACTTGGAGTGAAGCTCTCTTTGCTTTCGCAGTAGCTTCCTAACTTTGTTGTTGAACCACGGTGGGTTTTTCCCGTCCCTCACAGTTTTACTCGGCACGTACCTGTCTAAAACGCATTTTACAATTGCCTTAAACTTTTTCCATAAACACTCAACATTGTCAGTGTCGGAACAGAAATTTTCGTTTTGATCTGTTAGGTAGTCTGAAATCTGCCTTCTATTACTCTTGCTAAAGAGATAAACCTTCCTCCCTTTTTTTATATTCCTATTAACTTCCATATTCAGGGATGCTGCAACGGCCTTATGATCACTGATTCCCTGTTCTGCACTTACAGAGTCGAAAAGTTCGGGTCTGTTTGTTATCAGTAGGTCCAAGATGTTATCTCCACGAGTCGGTTCTCTGTTTAATTGCTCGAGGTAATTTTCGGATAGTACACTCAGTATAATGTCACTCGATCCTCTGTCCCTGCCACCCGTCCTAAACATCTGAGTGTCCCAGTCTATATCTGGTAAATTGAAATCTCCACCTAAGACTATAATATGCTGAGAAAATTTATGTGCAACGTATTCCAAATTTTCTCTCAGTTGTTCTGCAACTAATGCTGCTGAGTCGGGAGGTCGGTAAAAGGAGCCAATAATTAACCTAGCTTGGTTGTTGAGTGTACCCTCCACCCATAATATTTCACACTTCTACTACACTACAGGATAAACTACTACTAACAGCGACTAACACTCCACCATCGGTTGCATGCAATCTATCCTTTCTAAACACCGTCTGTGCCTTTGTAAAAATTTCGGCTGAATTTATCTCTTGCTTCAGCCAGGTTTCTGTACCTATAACGATTTCAGCTTCGGTGCTTTCTATCAGCGCTTGAAGTTCCGGTACTTTACCAATGCAGCTTCGACAGTTTACAATTACAATACCGATTGCTGCTTGGTTCCCGCATGTCCTGACTTTGCCCCGCACCCTTTGAGGCTGTTGCCCTTTCTGTACTTGCCCGAGGCCATCTAACCTAAAAAAAAAACCGCCCAGTCCACGCCACACAACGCCTGCTACCCGTGTAGCAGCTTGCTGCGTGTAGGGGACTCCTGACCTATCCAGCGGAACCCGAAACCCGACCACCCTATGGCGCAAGTCGAAGAATCTGCAGCCCACACGGTCGCAGAACCGTCTCAGCCTCTGATTCAGACCCTCCACTCGGCTCTGTACCAAAGGTCCGCAGTCAGTCCTGTCGACGATGCTAGAGATGGTGAGCTCTGCTTTCATCCCGCTAGCGAGACTGGCAGTCTTCACCAAATCAGATAGCCGCCGGAAGCCAGAGAGGATTTCCTCCGATCCATAGCGACACACATCATTGGTGCCGACATGAGCGACCACCTACAGATGGGTGCACCCTGTACCCTTCATGGCATCCGGAAGGACCCTTTCCACATCTGGAATGACTCCCCCCGGTATGCACACGGAGTGCACATTGGTTTTCTTCCCCTCTCTTGCTGCCATATCCCTAAGGGGCCCCATTACGAGCCTGACGTTGGAGCTCCCAACTACCAGTAAGCCCACCCTCTGCGACTGCCCGGATCTTGCAGACTGAGGGGCAACCTCTGGAACAGGACAAGCAGCCATCTCCGGCCGAGCATAAGTATCAGCCGGAGACAGAGCCTGAAACCGCTTCGTCAGACAAACTGGAGAGGCCTTCCGTTCAGCCCTCCGGAATGTCTTTCGCCCCCTGCCACACCTCGAGATGACCTCCCACTCTACCACAGGTGAGGGATCAGCCTCAATGTGGGCAGTATCCCGGGCAGCCACAGTCGTAGTCCTATCGGGGGATGCGTGGGACGAGCTGGCCGTCCCCGACAAACCCCCATCCGGACCCCCACAGTGATGCCCATTGCCAACAGCCTCAAGCTATGTGACCGAAGCCAACACTGCCTGAAGCTGGGAGCGAAGGGATGCCAACTCAGCCTGCATCCGAACACAGCAGTTGCAGTCCCTATCCATGCTAAAAACTGTTGTGCAAAGAACGTCTGGACTAATCTACAGAGAGCACAAACAAATCGACACAAAATTTAAACGGTTATTAAAATACAAGTTTGCCCAGTAAATGCAGTAATGCTGCTACTTGCGCACTGCTGACACACTGCTTGGCGGCGGAAGGAGACTACGCGAATTTACACTATTCAGGTACTAAAATGCGATGCTACAACTCTCAAATACTATAATACGCCCGAAATTTATGAATTTGAACAATGCAAGTACCAAAAACACGCAAAGAAATTAAGAATTAAACTATGTAACAAATGAGTGAGCTAGGAGTATACGGCCGGCCGCGGTGGCCGTGCGGTTCTAGGCGCTCCAGTCCGGAGCCGCGCTGCTGCTACGGTCGCAGGTTCGAATCCTGCCTCGGGCATGGATGTGTGTGATGTCCTTAGGTTAGTTAGGTCCAAGTAGTTCTAAGTTCTAGGGGACTGATGACCACAGCAGTTGAGTCGCAAAGTGCTCAGAGCCATTTGAACCATTTTTTTAGGGGTATACGACTTTCTGCTGGCAGCTGCTTATCCAACGGCGGCAGGGAGCACACTGGCTGTGACCAACCGACACTGGCCGTTCAAAACAAAAACAGAAGAGACGCGACTACGCGAATTTACACTATTCAGGTACTAAAACGCGATGCTACAACTCTCAAATACCATAATAGGCCCGAAATTTATGAATTTAAACAATGCAAGTACCAGAAACACGCAAAGAAATTAAGAATTAAACTATGTAACAAATGAGTGAGCTAGGAGTATACGACTTTCTGCTTGCAGCTGCTTATCCAACGGCGGCAGTCTGAGGGTATTTCGCCTGTCTCATACATCTTGCTCACCAGATGGTAGAGTTTTGTCAGGACTGGCTCTCCCAAGGCCGTCAGTAGTGCCAATGGAATGTTGTCTACTCCCGGGGCCTTGTTTCGACTCAGGTCTTTCAGTGCTCTGTCAAACTCTTCACGCAGTATCGTATCTCCCATTTCATCTTCATCTACATCCTCTTCCATTTCCATATTATTGTCCTCAAGTACATTGCCCTTGTATAGGCCTTCTGTATACTCCCTCCACCTTTCTGCTTTCCCTTCTTTGCTTAGAACTGGGTTTCCATCTGTGCTCTTGATATTCATATAAGTGGTTCTCTTTTCTCCAAAGGTCTCTTTAATTTTCCTGTAGGCAGTATCTATCTTACCCCCTAGTGAGATAAGCCTCTACATCCTTACATTTGTCCTCTAGCCATCCCTGCTTAGCCATTTTGCACTTCCTGTCGATCTCGTTTTTGAAACGTTTGTATTCCTTTTTGTCTACTTCATTTACTGCATTTTTATATTTTCTCCTTTTATCAATTAAATTCAGTATTTCTTCTGTTACCCAAGGATTTCTACTACCACTCGTCTTTTTACCTACTAGGTCCTCTGCTGCCTTCACTACTTCATCCTCAAAGCTACCCATTCTTCTTCTACTGTATTTCTTTCCCCCATTCCTGTCAATTGTTCCCTTATGCTCTCCCTGAAACTCTGTACAACCTCTGGTTCGTTCAGTTTATCCAGGTCCCATCTCCTTATATTCCCACCTTTCTGCAGTTTCTTCAGTTTTAATCTACAGTTCATAACCAATAGATTGTGATCAAAGTCCACATCTGCCCCTGGAAATGTCTTACAATTTAAAACCTGGTTCCTAACTCTCTGTCTTACCATTATGTAATCTATCTGAAACCTGTCAGTATCTCCAGGCTTCTTCCATGTATACAACCTTCTTTTATGATTCTTGCACCATATGTTATCTATGATGAAGTTGTGCTCTGTGCCAAATTCTATCAGTCGGCTTCCTCTTTCATTTCTTAGCCCCAATCCATATTCACCTACTACGTTTCCTTCTCTCCCTTTTCCTACTACCGAATTCCAGTCACCCATGACTATTAAATTTTCGCCTCCCTTCACTATCTGAATAATTTCTTTTATTTCATCATGCATTTCTTCAATTTCTTCGTCATCTGCAGAGCTAGTTGGCATATAAACTTTTACTACTGTAGTAGGCGTGGGCTTCGTGTCTATCTTGGCCACAATAATGCGTTCACTATGCTGTTTGTAGTAGCTTACCCGCACTCCTATTTTTTTATTCATTATTAAACCGACTCCTGCATTACCCCTATTTGATTTTGTATTTATAACCCTGTATTCACCTTACCAGAAGTCTTGTTCCTCCTGCCACCGAACTTCACTAATTCCCACTATATCTAACTTTAACCTATCCATTTCCCTTTTTAAATTTTCTAACCTACTTTCCCGATTAAGGGATCTGACATTCCACGCTCCGATCCGTAGAACGCCAGTTTTCTTTCTCCTGATAACGACGTCCTCCTGAGTAGTCCCCGCCCGGAGATCCGAATGGGGGACTACTTTACCTCCGGAATATTTTACCCAAGAGGACGCCATCATCATTTAATCATACAGTAAAGCTGCATGCCCTTGGGAAAAATTACGGCCGTAGTTTCCCCTTGCTTTCAGCCGTTCGCAGTACCAGCACAGCATGGCTGTTTTGGTTAGTGTTACAAGGCCAGATCAGTCAATCATCCAGACTGTTGCCCCTGCAACTACTGAAAAGGCTGCTGCCCCTCTTCAGGAACCATACGTTTGTCTGGCCTCTCAACAGATACCCCTCTGTTGTGGTTGCACCTACGGTACGGCTATCTGTATCGCTGAGGCACGCAAGCCTCCCCACCAACGGCAAGGTCCATGGTTCTTAGGGGGTTAGGTCCAGGAGAGATATGAGAGACAGTGGTCGTTGTTAAGACCATAGAGAAGGCGGAGAATCTGGAAATCTCTGCGTTTGTGTGGTGCAGCGAGGATAGCTGTACATATGATGGTGATATATGATCGAAGAGTCGAACATCACAGATATAACGAACGCAGTTTTTCATAACTACTTCCAGGCCCGCGAACTTTCCTGAGAAAGTACTTGCACGATCACATGGCTGTAATCAATGATTGGAAGGTGAAGAGTTGTCAAGCTTCTTTTTCGGGTAAAGAAAGAAGATTTTTTTTTTATATTTTTGTAGGGCATGGAGAGATGCTGATCCCTTGTTGCATGTTGCAGTTATGTGCTCAGCCATATCTATATTTTAATGAATTATTACTCCTACACTTTTTGCTGTAAGAGAAAAGGTAATATTTGTGCCACTTAGGGTTAAAGATGGTAGGGATTCCTGATACTTCGCCATAATGAGCCTAAAATGACCAACCGGTACCGCCTCGGTTTTGGAAGGGTTGAGCCTTAACCCTATATCCTGCGCCCATTTTGGTGGCGCATGCATGTCAGACGAACAGGTGGAGGAAATTTTGAGAAAGATGACTCGACAGATGATACCATAAAGTTAAGAGAGAATATCGTGAGCAGCAGATATCTATGTGATCAAAAGTATCCGGACACCTGCCAGAAAATGACTTAAAAGTCCGTGGCGCCCTCCACAGGTAATGCTGGAATTCATTATGGTGTTGGCCCACCCTTAACCTTGATGACAGCTACCACTCGCAGGCATACATTCAATCAGATGCTGGGAGGTTTCTGGGAAATGGCAGCCCATTCTTCAGGGAATTCTGCACTGAGGAGAGGTATCTATGTCCATCGGTGAGGCCTGGCACGAAGTCGGCGTTCCAAAATATCTCAGAGTGTTCTATAGGATTCAGGTCAGGACTCTGTGCAGGCCAGTTCATTACAGGGATGTTATTGTAGTGTAACCAGTCCGCCACAGGCCGTGCATTATAAACGGGTGCTCGATCGTGTTGCAAGATGCAATCGCCATCCCCAAATTGCTCTTCAACAGTGGGAAGCAAGAAGGTGCTTAAAACGTTAATGTAGGCCTGTGCTATGATAATGCCACGCTAAACAACAAGGGGTGCAAGCCCCCTCCATGAAAAACACGACCACACCATAACACCACTCCCTCCGAATTTTACTGCTAGCACTACACATGCTGGCAGATGACATTCACCGGGCATTCGCCATACCCACACCCTGCCATCGGATCGCCACATTGTGTACCGTGATCCGTCACTCCATACAACGTTCTTCCACTGTTCAATCGTCCAATGTTTGCACTCCTTACACCAAGCGAGGTGTCATTTGGCATTTACCGGCGTGATTTGTGGCTTACGAGCAGCCGCTCGACCATGAAATCCAAGTTTTCTCACCTCCCGCCTAACTGTCATAGTATTTGCAGTGGATCCGGATGCAGTTGGGAATTCCTGGGTGATGGTTTGGATAGATGTCTGCCTATTACGCAATACGACCCTCTTCAACTGTCGGCGGTTTCTGTCAGTCAACAAGCGAGGTCGACCTGTACTCTTTTGTGCTGTACGTATCCCTTCACTTTTCCACTTCACTAACAAAATGGCTCTGAGCGCTATGGGACTTAACTTCTGTGGTCATCAGTCCCATAGAACTTAGAACCACTTAAACCTAACTAACCTAAGGACAACACACACATCCATGCCCGAGGCAGGATTCGAACCTGCGACCGGAGCGGTCGCGCGGTTCCAGACTTAAGCGCCTAGAACCGCTCGGCCACTCCGGCCGGCACACTTCACTAACAATTCGGAAACAGTGGACATAGGGATATTTAGGAGTGTGGAAATCTCGCGTACAGACGAATGACACAAGTTGACACCCAGTCACCTGAGCACGTTCCAAGTCCGTGAGTTCCGCGGAGCGCCCCATTCTGCTCTCTCACGATGTCTACTGACTACTGAGATCGCTGATATGGAGTACCTGGCAGTAGGTGGCAGCACAATAGACCTAATATGAAAGACGTATATTTTGGGGGGTGTCCGGATACTTTTGATCGCATAGTGTGAAGTAGAGTGACAAGAGCAACATTTGTTAGTGGGCTCGAGACAACTCATCGAGTCATTACAAACTAATTAATAAAGACTGTGTTTTTGTTAATGGCTATCAGCTCCGCGATAAAACCACTACATGATCCCAGCAACAAATATTGTTTCCGAGTGGTGGGAAATGTAAAAGCATATTCCATCTATTCCACGGCCTTCTAGCCGCCGGAATAAATGACTGTAGCCACTTGATATTCCAGAAAACTGACAAGAAACACCTTGAGTACGAGGTCGTAAGTTCAATCTTTAGTAAGGCTCATTTGAACGTGTTGTGTTAACAAGTATAACAAGAAAAATATCAACTGCAAATGACTCACCAGGTGCATCAGGTGGGCAACAGAAAACGAATCTTCAGGAGGTGCAGAGAGCAACCTTCTAAGGGATGTGTGTATTACACTTCACAAAATGGACATCTTCGGCATTCAAGATATGTTCAAAACAAGCCGTTAACTTGCAACATGAAGATCGAATGCAAAATGGAGCGTCGCAGTGCTACGAAGGTGGCACCGTCAGGATCGAAGGCGACTTCCTTATGAGTTACAAACCGTGCAGGATGTTCAGCTAGGTATCCACTCTTAAAAAATGCGAATAGAATCATACTGATGTAATGGGGTGATGGAATGTGATGGTATGCAACGGAATGCGAAATAGTCTGTTGTGAAGTTTATCATGCAACTGGTTGTCCTTAGAGACTTAGCTGCAAATAGTGCGATAACAAGCATTCATAGGCTGTATTTGTCCAGTGGTTCCAGGTGGTATGAACTGCAACGTCACACACTTTTCCGGAAGTTAGTTTGCTCTATAGGAGCACGACATATATACGCAGACCAGGAACCAAAAAAAGCTAGTTATATTGACCAGCTCTTGGCCAAAAGCAGTGCTTATACTATAGTTGTAGTTCTCTTACGCCCATTTTTCCCACTGTTACTTCCTGTGACGTAGATATTCCCAACTGCCCTTGCAAGATTACGCACACGAGAAAGAATCGTAGGAGGCACAGCACCTCCAACTACTCGCAGTACAATTAATAACTTCCAGTCAGTTCGATATAATTGTATACGAATGCGTTAGGGCTTTGATGTTAGTTGATCTTGATACGACTCTCTCGGTACCTATAATTGCCAGGTTTCCTTCCATATGCATTTCCTCTCAAATTCAGATCGATCTGACTTGAAATTAAATTCCTTATTGAACGATGGAATAAGTTTGTTTATCTCATCTACAAATTTCTGGGCCGATTCCGCAGTCTGCTGTGGATCGTCAAAAAAAAAACGCTTTGTTTGAAATGTCGTTGTCTCGTCTTCCAGTTCTGCAGCACTGTTTGAAATCATGCAACCATCTACTGATTCCCTTGATATCACTGTAATCTATGTCGAGCGCAATTTTGACGTGCACAACGTTATAGGTTACTATGATGCACATCCTGAGAAATGTATCAAGCAAACACCATTTTTTGTAACAACTGCGCCTTGTCCTCCTTTGAATATCCGTAGTTTTTCTTGTGCACTAAACGGTCATATTGCTGAGGACTTCTTAGACATCTGTTCATAACTTCTTTTGTGACTATGCTGCGGATGTACGTATTTTCCCGTCGATCCAAAAAAAAGGTTCAAATGGCTCTGAGCACTATGGGACTCAACTGCTGTGGTTATCAGTCCCCTAGAACTTAGAACTACTTAAACCTAACTAACCTAAGGACATCACACACATCCATGCCCGAGGCAGGATTCGAACCTGCGACCGTAGCAGTCCCACGGTTCCGGACTGCGCGCCTAGAACCGCGAGACCACCGCGGCCGGCTCCCGTCGATTCGTTGTCATCTCGTAGAATCAGGTGTACACCAGATAGTTTGATAAACCTTCGACAGGAATCTTGAGAGGACTGGGTACTTTCTTTTGATGTAGCTCACGTATGAAATCTGCTACTTCATGCCATGTAAAAGAGTAAATAGAGAGAAAGCCGATGTGACCCTTAACTACTAATTGGCTGTACCCGCCCACAGGTTCAATAAAAACCTGTGTTGATGGCTCGTTGTAACTGCAGCGCGGTTATACTTAACGGCCTACGCAGGGACTTCTATGACTTTTGACTATCCCGTCTCTGATGCAACCGATTTCACCCGAGACAAGTACATGTCAAAAAAGTTAGGAATAAAGATACAGCGTTAGAGTACCCATTGCATCAACACAACACAAATCCCAAGTGGGCAGGAATTAAAGCTTCCACTTTCTGTGAATGGTAAGAATGTTGCTGCTGCACCATCTGAAAACTCCTCATCCGTATGGGCAGCAACAGTTTTCTCCACATGGGGCGTGTACAGAGTTCGTTGTATTGTGGTGCCATTTTCCTGTTTCGAATTACCATTGTGCCGGTGTATGAAACATGAATTGCGTTGGATGGCTCCCATATGGTTACTTAACCCGATACAACTTGTCGCGTTTTCCAACAGTTTCATGTCTACTAAATCCATAATCATATTGCCCGTTCCATAACCAGATACGGCGTCATCACACTACAGCTGGTCTACTGTACACTGTAAATTCAGGCTGAAGTATAACAGGACATGACAGGAAGACTGACCAAGTCAGCGTCCACGTTACACCATCTCCAAACTATACGTGGAGCGCCCTGTCTTCATCTCTCGTTATGTTCAGCATGTCGATGGGATTTACCTACCCCAAAATACTAGTAACTCCGTATATAAGAAATAAATTTATTACATTTTATTAGCAACGATTCGTAGCTTCTCATATTTCACTGGCAAAGTTAATCCACAACATGCTCGGCCCAAAAACTCTCGTCTCAGTTATTTTTGGATGAGGATTCCTAATTTCAGACTGGTACATTTAACCCTTCTACATAACCTCAGGAAGTTTTGTATCAAAATCACGGAAACACTCTTTATGCTGCTGTCATACAGCAAGGAAATGATAAGCAATCTGCTATACAGTAAACTTTCTATTCCCTGTCACAATTCTCCCCAATTAAACCCAGAAGTCTGAACCAATTTACTTGCGACACACGCAATGAATCGCTAAATGCTTGTACGACAGAGATGAAATGCCTATGCTTCTACCTGTAATACGAGGAAACTTCAAAGAGGAAGTTCCACATTAGTGTAACAGGTCAAATAACTTTTATCGAATGCTGCACTACATTTCAAAGTGACACACAAACATGACACTATTTTTCAACATGGTTACCAAGTCTCTGTAAACAATGGCCGGAACGTTCTCAAAATGGTTCAAATGGCTCTAAGCACTATGGGATTTAACATCTGAGGTCGTCAGTCCCCTAGAACTTAGAACTACTTAAACCTAACTAACCTAAGGACATCACACACATCCATGCCCGAGGCAGGATTCGAACATGCGACCGTAGCAGCAGCGCGGTTCCGCACTGAAGCGCCTAGAACCGCTCGGCCACAGCGGCCGGCCGGGAACGTTCTACCAGTCGTTCAGTTCCTCGATAACAGAAATGTGCTCCTTTTCGCGGAGCCATTCGGGAACCTCTGTATGAACGTCCTCTCGTCGGAAAATCTCTTTCCGTGGAGAGGTTCTTTTAGGTTCCCAGAAACATGGAAATCACATGGCACAAGATCTGGACTTTCTGGTCAGCATCACAAACGTCTATGCGGTCTTGGTAAAATAGTTGGAACAATTTCACTATGTCTGGAAGCGATACTGCATTTGCTCCCTATACCGATAGAATTTCATGGCTAATCTATGCGCAGTAGAGGCTTCTGCCCAAAAAATAGCAGTGTCCCGTGTACTCCAGCTTTCGAGTTCGATGGTGATCGGTGCTGCCAATTCTGTGTAGTGCTCAATTTCCTGAAAAAAAATCCATTTTGATACATTTGTGCAACTGTAATGTAGAAGGCGAATAAAGCCCGACACTTGACGTGTACAGAGAATCGCGGCAGACACCAACATAGGCTGCATCTGCCTAATGTTACAAATCACACGTAAAATAACTAAACGAAGCGAATTCTCAGAAAACGGTTTAGTAGTAGCTTTTAGTAATTCAGTACGTAAACTGACAGATCTGTGCCGTAGTCACTGAAAAATGAGAATGTATAAGTGTCGCATACCGTAAAAATTGGAAGGAGCAACATTAAGCTCACGCTGTTCTACTTACGCCCAGCAGGTACTTAAGAGTGCACGATAAAGTGAGTGGCACGACAGCTGAATCTGCTCGTTTCTCCTCCCACGTGCCGTACGGGAAAGGAGCCTAACGTCAACGCTGCACGGCCGTTACGTCGCGAGTTCAGCAGCCGCACTACTTAAGACAACCTCAACACCATTACTACACACCGCGAAATAATTACTTGCTGCTACTCGTTTGTTTCTAGCGTGCATTTTGCAGCGGGCATTAGGCTAAAATGGTTCATTTAGTAAAACACGTTCGCTGGGATGTACTGTTTCGAAGATAATCTCCATTGCTGTTGAGGAATTACTTATTCGTGATGACAAGACAGTCAAATACGTTATCGTCGAAGTTATAAGGCCCCCTGATGGAACTGCTTCTGTACCTAGTCAGTTACACGAACGCCATTTCTAAAAATGTATCATATAAAGTCTTGCTTAAGGCCTACAGGAACGTGGTTTTTCGCTGTGAGGTTAGTTGTAACGGTAGAACGAAAAATTTAAATACTTGTCGGAAAATCACTTAAGAGGATGGTGCTAAAGAAGGTGGGACGATTTAGACATCGTCTATCTGGGAACCGTTCCGCATACATTTTGGTGACTTGTGTTGGCAGAAGAGCCACCACCGTGTTACTAGTGGAGGCCGAAATGCACGCGTTTTTGCTCACGCAGGCTGGCGTGAGGAGGGAAGGACTATACTGACGTGAGGTCTGGAACATGACAAGGAATTAGAATTCAGAAAGCGGACGGAATTAGTTTGATACTTAACTTTAATCCATTAATGATGAACGTCGCTCTTGACGGTACATGATTCACAATATTATCTGTTCAGATTATAGTAACTGAATATGGCACCTTGCTAGGTCTAGCAAATGACGTATCTGAAGGCTATGCTAAACTGTCGTCTCTGCAAATGAGAGCGTATGTAGAGAGTGAACCATCGTTGGCGAAGTCGGCTGCACAACTGGGGCGAGTTTTAGAGGGCTCTCTTGACTAGACCTGCCGTGTGGCGGCGCTCGGTCTGCAATCACTGATAGTGGCGATACGCGGGTTCGACGTATACTAACGGACCGCGGCCGATTTAAAGGCTACCACCTAGCAAGTCTGGTGTCTGGCGGTGACACCACAGTGACATTCTAAATAAATTTAAGCATGTCAGCCAATTCTTCATTTGTAAATAGCGTTGTACTCCTGAAACTTTTTTATGCGCTACTAACGATTCACCTGTGTCCGTTTTGCAAACAACACACGGGAAATGAACTGCACCATTCTACGTGTCGATCCTTATCTACGTAGACAGTGATTCCACTCCATTTCAGTTAACTCCCCCAACGGCAATACATAACTGACGTCTGCCTTGGCTCGAAGACAACAGGTTTCAGTCGAGAGTGGCATAAACATTATGTATCTATTATCTGCGAGCGAAAGTTTACTTGGGGGGATGGTGTAAATTTCAGCGACATCAGCACAAAAATCCTTGTATTGACTGTGTATTTGCTCCATGATTTCTTGTTAGCTCTACGAAAGAGTTATATCATTGAACTTGTCTCATCAAGATCTGATATTCTGTCGGCAAAAAGTGTATAGTTCCATATAAAAATACAAATAAAAGTTGATTCTTGTACCTCGGTTATTAATAACATTGTAAGGACGCATTGCTGTTAGTTTCATGAGCGTCTGATTACTGTTCGTCTAAGTGAAAACAGATTACAAATAAGAAACTTACTGGTAGATCAAAACTGTGTGCCGGACGAAGACTCGAAACTGGGACCTTTGCTTTTCCTGGGCAAGTGCTCTGCCGACTGGGCTATCCAGGTACTACTCACGACCTGTCCTCACAGTTTTACTTCTGCCTGTACTTCATGTCCTCCCTTCACAATTTCACAGAAGTTCTCCTGCATAACTTGCAGGCCTCTCACTTTCAGGATTTGCAATAAATATAGTGCGAGACACAACAGATGTCAAAAGGTTTCGTCCATTTTGTCACCATTCGAATAGAATACCGTTTCTATCTCCGTGAATAGTGTGATGGAAACGTGGAGGAACAACATCCCGTTGAAAGCCGAAATTAGGAATATCTTCATCTAGTTGACGTATAAAGCTATTCTGAAACATCGCGGTAGACAAGACGATGACAGAAGGAACTTAAAACAAAACAAAAAAGGCACATACACTATGTCAGTTCGCTGCAAAAACTCGTTTACTTTAAACGAGTGTCTTTCAAGCTCCATTGTGCTATGCTCGATTTATGTCTTGCTGTCTTTTGGGTGTATGGCTCACAGGAGAGAAGTTTTTGTAGTATACATCATACAGCTATATTTTAATTAATTCCAAACCTCTGCTTTTGATTTATTTAGACTCTTCACAAACTTCCATAACAAATTCTGTTGCAGCAAAATTGCTGTTTTTTCAACAGCTGCAGCAGTACTAGTAGAAGAGAACACAATGAGTGAGGTGGTGCCGTGGTAAGACTCTGCACTCGTATTCGAGAGAACAACGGTTCAGATTTCCGTCCTGCCTTCAACATTTAGGTTTCCGTGGTCCCCTAAATCGCTTTAATCAATTGAGAGGACGGTTCCCTTGAAAAGGCATAGGAGATTTCCTTCCTGATTCTGAGACAACTGACCGTCAATGAGACGTTAAATCTTCAATCTTCTTTCCTTACTTTCAGAAGTGGAAGCCAGAGACAGGCACGAAACTTAAGATCACGAATATGATGAATATTGTCTCAACACTGCACACCTTAATGGGTTTCAATGAGGGACTCATCAGCTTTGCTGTTAGACTAAGACATTTATGACTTTGTGCTTCAGCTTAAAAGTACAAGACTGTTGAATATAATACCACAACTGTCAATCACTGCAGCACATGAAACTACTGCATCTTAGAAATTCACAATGTGTAGCCATCAATGATTAATTTGATTAAGCGTATGTTAGAGTTTTCTATGCAAAACCCTATGTGATATACTAAAAATCCAAAACCAAGGGTTTGATCCCCATTAGACACCAGTGTTTTGTTGCAAAGTGGTTCGGTATCAACATTAAACTATAGGTTCCACTGTAACTGGTTAGGTTAGGCACTTCGAATGTAGGTGGGAGGCAGTTGCATGCCTTGTGCAACAGGAACATGTCTAGTGAAGTACAGTGGTGTTCATGCATGGAAATGTGTCTGTTTCTATGTGACCAAGAAAACTTCATATATTGACGTAGTAACGGATAAATTTTGATGCAAGGGGGAGGGGGGAAATTCTGTTGGGAAGGTATCGGGAGTACGAGAACACCGTAGAAACACACATACCGTTAACCTGGGTATTGAACAAAATTCGCCGACGTGAAGCACTATTGCTTGCGTTGGGATGAATTTGGAGCAGCAGAAAGAGTGTGAAACTGCCGTGGACAGAGCTTTCAAGTGAAAACCTAGTCTATCATTGCTACAAGAGGGATCTCACCGTCCTCTAGCCCCCGAAGGAGAATGTTGGGCAAATGGCTCATGAGCGAAGAATCCAAATATACATCACCTTTTGAAGTGTACCTGTTGGGAAATTCTCATTCTAACATTCATTTACATTTTCGGAATGATTTTGACTGTATAGTTCAATTTTGTTAATGTACTTGGACAAAAGTATTAAATTCGTAGCTATTCTGAACCAAATTTTCTGGTTATATGCGCCCATCATTTGTGGGAATGGTATATTTAGTCTAAAAAATTCCACCTACTGGCTCTTCAAATTATACATAGTGTTGATTAACAACGCTTGAATTTACTAGGGATAGCAGATACCATTCGCTTTTTACAGTACTGTTAGTGATATCGTATAACTGTATGCCCTTCAAAACTCCGTACAGCCTCGTATATACGAAATGTTTCGTGAAGAAGAGACATATTTGAAGCAAGATAGAGCATTTCTTACGATTATTGTGGTTTAAGGAGCTGTCTTATAGCTACTGTGCCAGGAAGATGGAAAAAGGTTAAGTGTGTCTGTCAAATACCGTGCACATTCGCCATGCTTCATACCAATTTCTAATTTTTTTAAGTTACCGTTAACGTAAGTTCTATATGTAAACGTTTCAAGAATTCGGAAAATAGTAAAGCTCCTCCGATATGGCTTCAGGCTAGCCAACCGGGACCTCCAGACCGCCATGTCATCCTCAGCAGTGACGTCATTTTTATGTAGTATGGAGGGTCCTGTGATCAGCACACCGCTCTCCCGGTCGTTGTCTGCAAAGCAGACCTTGGAACCGCTACTTCTCATTCAGGTACTCCTTAGTTGACATCGCGATGCTGAGTGGACGTGTAGATGAAATGTGTTGGCGGATTGAGAGAAACGAGGAGTTACGCCTACCACCATTTCCCCTACAATCAGATGAAAGTGATCTCACCTGGAAATCGTCCGTTTTCTGGACCGTGGAGACATCGGATAACTTCTCTTACACCAGGGAATGCGATTTCCGAGCTAAATAACATGAAGGGAACGGGTGAAAATACAGACCAGTAACTGACAGCTGTAATTAAATCAGTTACATGCTTGATAAAACACAGAAATGCGTAACAGTCTCGTTTCAAAACAATTGGAATTGTTCGTCTCACAAATTTGGATTATACAGCGATCTGCAGGCTTTCCGTAGGTCAAGCGAAATGTAGTACATGAAAAGACATAGAAACACATGGGACATCGTTGTATCTTTTCCAGTCCCTAGAGAAAGTACTGGTCAGAAAACTAGAGATGAATATCCGGAATTTAGAATCATGAGCGAGAGTAATGAGCCATGATTTACCATGTAACGCGAAGCACACGGACAGGGAGAGAGCGCCAAGGCTTACCGCTGTAACATTCATGGAACCGTAATGCAGATTTCTCGCAGTGTAAATCGCATATTTCCATCTTAATAGTGAACGGATTTGCTACGAGCGCGAATCTTTGGAAAAAAACTGAACACAACAGTGCATGGTTGCTTACAAGATGTGGAAACCAACACATGTATCGCGAAAAAGTCGGCACCTGCCGCACTACCGTAAGTCACGAAGTGACACCTGTCAAGAACTGCAGCTAACTGAGTGAGTGCGAGTATCTCCGAAGCTTTATTTCCTCCGACGCCGCACTGCAGCGTGCTTCTTCAGAGAGGAAACGGTTCTTATAGCCATCTTGACTGAGGGTGGCAATGCAGATTGTTGCTACGGCTTTCAGCCGAGGGCAGCTCGGTCCGCCCAATACGCAGGCTATATGGTCCTGGGGTGGAGCCAGTTCTCTGACTGCGGAAGAGGCCAGTATCCCTACATGTCGCTATTGCCTGGGCTTGAATCTGAAATTAACGGGCCCTGGAACTTTCGCCGATTTGCTCCATCTTGTGTATTTTATGAATTGAAAGATCGGTGATAATGGATATTGTTATACCACTATTATTCAATAGTCCTCTATTTACGCAAGCTGTGAATTAGTGGTTTCGTTTGGCTGAGGAAAATTACTTTTAATCTATAAATAACAAGACTAAAGTCGTCGACATTTTAACTGACTGATTTACCAGTCCGTGTCTCCTGCTACTGAAGTCTCAACTGCTGAAGCAGTCCAAATCTGTTATTAGAAAAGCGGTTATAATTTTACGTAACTCTGTTTGTAACGGGACTCCGCTTGAAGTTATAAACTTTGTAAAGTCAATGACGGTAATCAATTTCAATATATCGAAATATGCATGATACAATAGGCTTATGTTGGTGAGTTTTCTACATGCGCTTTGTATATGTGTTAATGAACAATGTAGGAAAAGACACATTGCTACTTATCGTAAAGAAGACACTTCAGGTTGCAGACAGGCACAATTAAAAGACACATAAAGCTTTCGCCAGCAGCCTTCATCAGTAAAAGATAGAGACAAATCATTAACACACACAAGCAGGCACATCTGACGCACAGACGATCGCCAACTCTAGCATCTCCGTCCGGAGATGCTGGAGGTGGAGGACGTGTGTGCAAGGCGTGTGCTTGCTTGTGTGTGTGAGTGGTTTGTGTCTCTCTTATACCGATAAAGGCTGTGGACGAAAGCTTTCTGTAAGTGTCTTTTAATTGTGCCTGTCTGCTACCTGACATGTCTTCTTTACGGTAAGTGGCAATGTGTCTTTTCCTACATTGTTGATATACCTACTTGGAGTTTCCATTGTTTGATTTGTCAGTGAACCAAACATTTTGTGTCACGCTGCTTGTGGGTTGACTGTCCAATTTATTTTGTGTGTTGGGGATTATGGAAAAAGAGCAAAATATAAATTTGCAAAATGGTCATGCAGGCGGATTTGAATTCTGGACCAATGAAAAGGGAAGAAAGCTTGAGTATTAACGTCTTATCGAATACGAGGCCCCTGGAGGTAGAGAAGGAGGAGATCAGTGTTTAACGTCCCGTCGACAACGAGGTCATTAGGGACGGAGCACAAGCTCGGATTAGGGAAGGGCTGGGAAGGAAATCGGCAGTGCCCTTTCATAGGAATCATCCCGGTATTTGCCTGAAACGATTTAGGGAAATCATGGAAAACCTAAATCAGGATGGCCGGAGGCGGGTATGAACCGTCGTCCTCCCGAATGTGAGTCCAGTGCGCTAACCACTGCGCCACCTCGCTCGGTCCTGGAGATAGAGCTCAAGCTTGGACGGAAGAAATAAATTAGCCGTATCTTTTTCAATGGAGCGATCCCGTCATTTTTCTCACAGAACTTTTTGAGTGAAACCACGAAAAATAAAAGTATAGATAGCCGGACTGAGGATCTAACCACTGCCCTCCCAAATACGGGTCCAGTTCCTTACCATCGCGCAACTATTTTCTTTATTGGCTTCCTCAGTTTCTCAGTTCTTGCCGTTCTCATATTAGCGTCCACCTTTTTTTATCAACTTTTCCGTTTATTAGGTGTTGTGCTCCATGAGGCCTGTACAATGGCCATCGTTGCACGCTGTAATTCGCATTTTATTTAAACAAGGGTGCATTAAGAGGACATTGTTTTTGCATATATGATATTTCACAAACTTTAACTCCATGCCATATTAATTACTACGAATCTGTTACATAGAATTAATTAAAAACTGACAACGGCTGGAATTGAGAAGTAGTAACTACTCCAGCAAGGCATGCAGGTGAGCTTCTGTGAAGTTTGTACCGTGACTGAGAGGTACTGCCAGAACAGAATCTGTGTTTTTTAATAATGACATGATTCCACCAGGCTGTGATGTAAATTACTTTATTTTAACTACTAGTTTCAGTCACTGTCCCCCTTCAAGAACACCTATAGTAACAGATGTTGACACATCGTTGTCAGTGCGTTAAGAAATAGTGTGCCATGCATATTTGTAGCCAGTTATGTCGTCAACAGTCATCTTCTAAAACATAAGCTGCATGACGTGCACAAAGTGATTTGGAAACGTATCATTCCTGTGTGATTAAAATATCACATTTAGACAGAAGCATCAGGGAAGCGAACCATGTATGTTTAATGCAAATCACACTATACGCACCTGTTCAAATTACTGTCACATATACATGAATAAGAAGCTGTCATCATAGGTTCTGATTCGCCGGCCGCGGTGGTCTCGCGGTTAAAGCGCTCAGTCCGGAACCGCGTGTCTGCTACGGTCGCAGGTTCGAATCCTGCCTTGGGCATGGATGTGTGTGATGTCCTTAGGTTAGTTAGGTTTAAGTAGTTCTAAGTTCTAGGGGACTGATGACCACAGATGTTAAGTCCCATAGTGCTCAGAGCCATTTGAACCATAGGTTCTGATTCGTACTTCTATAGGTCAGTCAGTATGAGAAAGCCTCGCGGAAGGTTAAGTTCGGGGTTGGGAGGCAGGTTCAGCACAGTCTGAATCTATTAGGAAGTCTCAATACAGTGCACATTCCGCTGCAGCGTGAAGGACTAATTCTGATAAATTCTGATATCAGTTTTCTTTTGGGAGTGAAGTAAAATTTCAGTGTGGACAAGTGCTCAGTAACTATTTAAATGACGTCTCTAACGTATAGGTCTGTAGGATACGGAACCCAAATTATACGCGATTGTTTCGTTAACGTGGGGCTGAACTGCATAAACAAGCAAGAGATTAAAATACTGTGTCTGCACACAAGGTAAGCGTTGATATGTACATCGAACCAAAAATTATTCATCTCCGGAAGCTAACACGCTACTTCCGTAACTACGCCTCTAGCCTTGCTCATCAGCACAACATCAGTTGCCCGCCGAGGAGGCCGAGCGGTTCTAGGCGCTACAGTCTGGAAACGCGCGACCGCTACGGTCGCAGGTTCGAATCCTGCGTCGGACAAGGATGTGTGTGATGTCCTTAGGTTAGTTAGGTTTAAGTAGTTCTACGTTCTAGGGGATTGATGACCTTAGAAGTCAAGTCCCATAGTGCTCAGAGCCATTTGAACCATTTTTGAACCACATTAGTTTTCTGCTATCCATTTCCTGCAACCCATTGCTTCCTTCTTAATGCTGCCGTATGTGCTACCATCCATCTCATCATACAGGATCACAAATATCTACCTTCATCATCTTCACGTCCACATACCCTTCTAAGACTATTTTTATTAGCCTCTCCTTCTCTTCAATATAGGTCCAATCCAGTTTCTTTTCCGCCGTTTTATTATATTTGGTAATTGGCTTCGCTGTCCCACTCTTCTTAGTATCTCTTTATCCATCACACTATCCATCCAACTTATTCTTTCTGTCCTCCACCATGTCCACAACTCAAAGGCATCCAGCACTGCTCTATCTTTCTTCGTCAGCGTCCACGATCGAGCACGATAAAGGAGGAAACCCATACAAAACATTTTATTAGTCTTTTCCTCAAATCTTTTTCCATATTGCTGCAGAAAATTGTCCTTTTCTTATGAAATGCCTACTTCGCCATTGCTATACTGGTTTTAATTTGTGTGCTGAATTTCCAGGTGGTGTCTGTCCTGCTTCCTAGGTATTTATAGCTTTGCATATATTCTGGTATTTCTCCCTTTACCATTTGATTTCCTCCTAGTGTCATTACTTTTATTTTCTATGTATTAATTTTCATTCCATAAACCTTTCCATCAGATTCAGTAATATTCACAATACCCTGTAATTCTGTTTCCCCTGTTTCAAGAAGGAACATGCAGTTTCCAAACTGTCGGTTCCAAACCTCAAACACTAGATTCTTCTTCCTCCAATTTTTACCCCCTTGTCATTTAGTGGGCAATGGTCGATCATATAGATTCAAAAGGTTGAGAGACAGACAGCAGCCTTGTCTTACTCCTTGATAATGACATGTATTTGGCGAAGAAGAGTATTTGCAAAATGATTAGATACCGTAGAGCTACAAAAGTGCGGGATGTTGATTTCTAGGTGTCATCTTCTATTCCAAATAATCCCAGGTATTTTTTTGTGAGATTAAGATCGGTTGATTTAGCGGTACAATCGAGGCGTGATAGTGTACCTGAATTTTCGTATAACGAGGAACATAGAACAGGGTGCTTCCACTGCCCAGCCGGCCGTTGTGGCCGAGCAGTTCTCGGCGCTTCAGTCCGGAACCGCGCTGCTGCTACGGTCGCAGGTTCGAATCCTGCCTCGGGCATGGATGTGTGTGCTGTCCTTAGGTTAGTTAGGTTTAAATAGTTCCAAGACTAGGGCACTGATGACCTCAGATAGTGCTTAGAGCCATTTGAACCATCTCAAACGAAGAGAGAAAATTAAGTCCCATAGTGCTCAGACCCATTTGAACCATTCAAATACCCTACTAACAGGTTTTACGCAACGCGCGCAACACCTTCACAAACCATGCGCGAAGTTTTCATTTTCTGTCACTCGCTATGTGCGAACTATCTGTCGTACAGAAAAAATGAACAGGTCATTTCTGTAGAAAATTGCAGTTAAATTTTTTCTGGAATACATTTTCGCTGGAGGGCACGGTTTTCGAGTTATTCAAGGGAAGCGCACTAAAAGGTCGCTTTTGTACATTTTTCTTGACTAATTCAAAAAATACGGCCGCCAGCGAAAATGTATCCCAGTACAATATTTAACTATATTAAATTTTCTACAGAACGATTCTGTTCACTTTTTTCCTGTGTGCAAGCGACAGAATATGAAAATCTTGTGAGTAGTGTTTGAAGGCGTTGTTGGTTGCATAAAACCCATGTGTAGGTGCACCTGAATCCTCTGTGTGTGTAGCTCTGTAAACACAGCCGTTGTTAGTTTAGAAGACAGGAGTTTTCACATCATACTCATCATGAAGGTGTAGAAGAAAGGACAACACCTAATCATCGAGAATGTTGAAATAAATATCATGGTTTACGGTCATGGTTACCTTCGAGAATGAGTTTTTCCAAGTTATGGTACGGAAACTATTACCAAAACGCCACAGAACCACCTCTGAACTAATCTACACCCTTCGCACACTCCCGGATTAACACCATGTGGTGCCTTTGGTGTTCTCGACGGCCTATATGATTTGAAAATAGGTAAGCTGCGATTCAAAGGACCACACTCCACATCTCCAGATAGCTAGTGTCCAGTTTCTGTGTTGTGCAGCCTTATGTGCCACTGTGGTCAATGGCTTTTCGCGATGTATCTCACTCTAAATACCCATTGCATACAGTTCACTCCGCAGTGTTCCCTCTGCAGCCGGTTGAGATGCAGCTGCAATCACTGACAGTAGCAGCTCTTGTCGGGATTGAAATTGATAGTCATTGACAATCGCTGGCCGGGGTGGCCGAGCGGTTCTAGACGCTACAGTCTGGAACCGCGCTGCTGCTACGGTCGCAGGTTCGAATCCTGTCTCGAGCATGGATGTGTGTGATGTCCTTAGGTTAGTTAGGTTTAAGTAGTTCTAAGTTCTAGGGGACTGATGACCTCAGAAGTTCCGTCCCATACTGCTCAGAGCCATTTGAACCATTGACAATGCGTGTCACTCGTCTCCAGTCTCTTTCGGTTAGGATCTTTCTACGACAACTGTTCCCACATTGTGTTTCATGTTTTGTGAGTGGTACACTATATCTTGTAGACTCTTTGGACAGTCCACGTTGGTACAACTACATACTGGGAACTTAATTATCGGTGCGGTCAGGACATTTCCTAATACGATACCTCCTTTCTACACCATCTACAGCGCTCAAAAGAGAGCAGTGTACTCGTTTATGGGTGTGATACTTGTTCGGTGAGTTTATGTGTTTTGTGCCACAACTTATAGAGATCTCTGCGTGCCCCTAAATATACTATATATAGAGTGATTACGCTGCTTTTACTAATGAGTTATACGCAACCCACATTGCCTTCAAAAACCACACGTGAGATTTTCATACACTCTCACTCACAATGAGCAAACTATTAGTCCTACAGAAAAATTCTGTACTATGATACGATACCGCTGGAGGCCACGGTTTTCCAGTTATTCAAGAAAAAACGCATTTGAAGGTCAGCTTCTTGAATAATTCGAAAAGTGCGGCCTCTATCCACAATGTATCACAGTACAAAATTTAACTACATTGGATTTCCTACAAAAATGTTCTGTTCATTTTTTCTGTAGGACTAACAGTTTGCTCGTAGCGAGCGAGAGAATAGGAAAATCTTGAACTAGATATTACAAGGCGTTGCGGGTTGCATAAAATCCATCGGTAATGGCAGCTTAATCACCCTGTATAACGCAGCGTATAGGCACTGCTTCATACAATAACATTTGTTTTGCAGATGGGTGATATGAGAGTTCTTCCCGGCAAATCAGCACACATTTCCTGCCGCTTTTCTATTGACTGCCACCATAATTTTTAGGATAAATAATGTTTATACGCCATTCGACAGTGTTGGCGATTAGAGCTGTGTTCTCTAAATATCACAGCAACAAATGCTGTCTTGTACTCAAACCACAGTCGTCCGCTATGGCGACAGTCGACTAGGGTTGTGTTGGTTTTCATATGCTATTTTAGTGCAGCAGTAATCTGATAACAGCAGCCTCAACTTCTCTGTTAAATTTTGTATATCCTCGAACTATTTCTGTTTACCTATATTATCTATGTCTCATCTAAGGAATCTGAAAAGCCAATAAAATGATTACCCTGAAAAATCCTAATGATTCTTGACACATTGGTGACAAAATGTATAACAGTTATGTTGATAAAATTTCCATTTTATTAATGTTTACATAAAATACAAGTGAACGGGGCTAGAATCGGTAGAATGGTGTGTACAGCTGCTGGAAAAAGCGGCGCACGAGTTAAGAAGAGCGGCTGGCGTCCTCTGAAGATGAACTCGTAATCGGTTTAGTGCCGCTGCACGCCTCCCTTGTTTACCGGAGCTACAACGCAATTCAAAAAGTCATTTTCCTTCGCGGCAACCCATGGGATTAGCCTGGGGAGCGCTCAGGCTGCCATCCAAAACACGAAGTGTCTGCCAAGCTACAAGACTGAAAGACTAATTTTCCTCTCTAAGTTACTCATTACAAAGCTGATACCCAGTGCATTTAGTTCTTGGGCGGGGTATACCAACGTATCTGAAAAATATACACCCACAGACTGCATCACGCTATACCGACAAACTTCTCTCTCTTCGTAGTAACTTAATCATCCAAATATAAAAGATTCGTTGATAAGTAACTACATCCCAGATAACCCCCAAAAGGGTGGAGTCCACGAACTAAAGAAAGTTACCGCAACCAGTGTTGCTCCGTGACAGTTGTTTTGCCTGCTGTGTTGTTTAGGTCTTCTTTGGCTTTGATGATGATGACTGGTTTGTGGGGCGCTCAACTGTACAAAGTCCCAGTTTTTACACAGTCCAATTTCTTTTCACAATCCAATCTAGTCACTCTTACAAATGATTTTGAAACGATGAGGACAACACAAACAGAGAAAACGGGCAGAGAAGAACCTAAACGCGGCCGGGCAGCACCGCTACCCCCTAGACCACGAGCTGCGGACCTCTTTATCCTTGTTTCCGCTTTTACAAGGATTACACATGATGGAAATTTGCTCAATAATGGGACGTTAAACTAACTCTTTCTTGTTACTTTCTTTGTTATGCATTCCATTACTGAGCAAGTATACTGTAATTTCCTTACATAACTATTTCAACAACACTAAGACAACACTAAGACAATTAGTGCATCGTTTATTCTCATTATTCTGCAATGTACTGGATTGTTGAAGGAAGCGAAAGAAATGAGAGTCAAATGTGAAGCTGCAAATATTACTTCAGCAGGCCATATCCGTTCTGTATTGCAGTTCACTGACACCTATTTCTAAATTCAGAGTGTTCTTTGTTTTTAGGTAAGAAAACCAGTAATTGAATTTATCAAGATAATTTCTCGCTGTCTCTTTCGGAATGGGAAGTTGGTTGCCATTAACTGTAGAAGATAACTGTAAATCATACCTTGGGCTGCAGACAAATTGTGTTCCCTACGAGAAGGAAATTAGTATTTTTCATATCTACAGCCATTCTTCTTCATTTTTTACTTCGATTATGTCTATCAGATAGAGAGGAACAAGTGCTATTCGTCTCTTGCAATTGCAATTGAATGTTTTCTATATACCTCCTTTATCTGAAGGCTATTTGCAGAACAGCTGCTACGAGCACTTCGTAAAATGATTTAAAAATCTTGCAAGCGACTCAACTTGAGAGTGGTTGTAAAGTTGTCAACCGAAACGCACGCCTGATATATGATGGAATAAAATAGTACCTACTATGCGTATGAGCAATAATGACAATACTTGCAGCTGTAATTATTAATTTTTATTTATTTACGACCGACTTCTGTGGTACAGTTCACCATCTTCATGCCCGTAGATACAGCAAACGTATAATTTATCGCACTATACAAAAGCAGAACCATAATATTCATTACATATGTGTGCGTGACCGATGTATTAAAAATGTGGAACATCAGTTACAGAAAGTGGCTCCAGTGTAACAAATTTGTAGTAATTGTTAGAAAACTATAAACAGCCAATACTGTAGACAACTGTTAAATGCTTTGGTGTACAATGGAGGATGCAATAGAAAAGTATAGCAGAACACTTATACAGGATGTCCCTAAAAAGCACCAACAAACTTCAGCGAAAGGGTTCTTATACAGAATAAGTAAAAAATGTTAAGTAAATATGGGCTGTAAAATGCATACCTTAAGAGGTATGAGAACTTGTTCATCTTCGATACTATGAAACAGATCTCTTCTACTGCAAGGTCTTTGCTTTCCATCTTTTAGGAGGTAGAAGTATTGGCCAAAATAAGGGAAAACGTCTACTAAACATGACGTCTAAAATGCATATTTTAAGAGCTATGAGCACTTGTTCATCTTCGCTAATGTGAAACGTACATCTTCTATTAAACAAGTGCTCACAGTTCTTAAGGAATGCGCTTTAGAGCCCATGTTTCTCAGACATTTTGTCCTTGTTTTGGTGTCCCTTAAGTTTGTCGGTGTTCTTTTGGGACACTCTGTATTTAATTTGTTCACAACTGAAATGTTAAAAAAACTATCCACCTTGGGCAGAAATATTATTTATAATGTAACAGGTTACACGTGGCTACCTACGATGCTCCACACACTTCATCGGACTACGGTAGGTATGCAATATGGAATGGAAATTTTATAAGCGTGGTATATTTTAACAGTGAGATCCTATTAGTAACAAGACAACATAGAGTAAATTGTATCTCTCTCTATACAATACATGTAGGTATATAGTGCGTTGTGATTATACGCATTATTCCGCAGGTCACGTTTGCCGTGTATGTTAACGCGACCGCATTCGGAACGGGAGTTATGATGGCCCCGGTTCGAATCCGCACGGCTGTTTATCTACAAGGGTTCGGCGTGTCGGCCAGCCTGCCTGTGGTTTTTAGGCGGTTTCCAACATCCTACAAAGTCAGCAGTTCAAAAAGTGGTTTATATCGATCCCAAGGGGTCTATCCCAACCTAGGAGTCGTCCATACCACTTAGATAGCTCGCAAACAAAATTTCAAATTCCTCTCACCGTGCTGAAGCTTGCTCCTGTGAATGTCACTGTTTGGCTCATCGGCTAAGAGAGAGCGGGGCAATTCTTTATTTTCGCTGTACTGCTCGCACCATTCAGCGACGTTATTAATTATTTTTCCACCTCCACTCGGTAAGGTACTACCCCTTGTCCTTCTCCGAGGAGTGGAGACAGTATCTCCAACTGCTCGTGATGGGCCAAGAACTGCTTCGTCACATATCGAGATTATTAATTTTCTACAAAACATAACGCTGCACAACAATCACTACCCAGTGGCTACATACGAAAGTTCTGTGTTACAACGCTGATGTTGGTGGTGGCCAAACACAAAACATGAGCTAGTCAAAGTCGACTGACTTCTACCGACTTCTGCTGGTCCAAGATTAGGGAGCCCTCGTCCATCTGTTTGTGGACAGACTATAGTTGGTACCACACAAGTTAAAGTGGATCAATATCATACTGTTTGGGAGTGGCAGAGAAGAGTAAGTAAATTATTTTGTATCATATTTTCTTTTTGTAGTACCTTCGACTGCGTGGAGACGCGCTGATCTTGACTTGAGGGTGAGAATACTGTTTTTGAATGCTATGTCTTCTCATATTTGCCTAATTGGCTTAATTTTTGCCCACAGATAACTGATACTAAACAAGGCAGAATCTAAAAGGAAAAGTAGACAGGACAGTGTTGATTACTTGAAGATGACTTCAGTCAATCATTGTCGGGCAGACGACTACCTATGTGTGTTTTATGTAACAAAGGGGTAAGCAATGACGCTATGAAACCATCCAAGGCGTAGGTCATCTGAGAAGGCGTCCCCCTGATGAACTAGTAAAAATTTGAAATACTTAAAGAAAAACTCAGAAAGATACCTGCGGTGGACAGAATGTTCACTTGTACTTCACAAAGGGATGATGATGGTTTGCGGGCGTCTTACAATACCTTGCGACTTAAAGCAAAATCTGAAAAACCGCTTACTATCAGGGATATTTTGCAACTATTCAAGAATTTCTGAATACTGCTCTCCACAAACCTGCTTATGATGTACTCAAAAGGAATTCTTTGAGCAACCACGCAGTTCAAAAATGGTTCAAGTGGCTCTGAGCACTATGGAACTTAACTTCTGAGGTCACGAGTCCCCTAGAACTTAGAACTACTTAAACCTAACTAACCTAAGGACATCACACACACCCATGCCCGAGGCAGGATTCGAACCTGCGACCGTAGCGGTCGCGCGGTTCCAGACTGTAGCGCCTAGAACCACTCGGCCACTCCGGCCGGCTCCACGCAGTTCAAAGACATGTTGATGAAATACGTTGTGACACTGAAAGCAACTTGTGTAATTGTTTGCAAAACTATCCATTTCTCCGCACAACTGGACGAGTCAGTTTTATCTGGTAATGTGGGATTATCGTTGGCATATATTCGTTTTGTTACGGACCGAGAAATATTCGCGAAGAAATCTCTTCGCAAGAATTGTGACAGCACGTACAAAAGGTGACTCAATATTTAATGTTCTGAATGATTATTTCAGCAGAAATCGACTCCTTTATTAAATATAATTTCAGCAGCAGCATATGGAGCACCTGCCATGGTTGGGTACTATAGTGGATTTATAAGCCATTTAAAACGAAATGTACCCAGGTTGTTGGCAGTGCACTGTGGCATGCATTGACAACGCTTACTTACTAAAGATTTGAATGGTGGATTGGATTAGTCTCTTCTCTTTGTCATTAAAGCAGTAAACAAAATTCGAAGCAACGCATTGAATTCTAGGTTATTTGCGCTGTTATGTGAAGAAAATGACGAAAACTTTGATCGATTACTCCTTCGCACCGAAGTACGCTTGTGTTAAAAGGCTTATGTTTGACAATATTTTTCTCACATTTTGAGAATGTTTCAGAGTTTAGGGATGTTAAAACTCAAGGTTTGAAAGAAAATTTGATCAACTGGAAACCAGACATTTCTTACTCAACAAGTACGTTTTCTAAATTTAGTGAAATTAACTTGTAGTTACAATGTGGCAGCCTGAATCTAATAGCACGAAGTCCATCACTTCAGCTTGTCTTGCCATAACTGAACTAACGAAGTGAAACTTGGGACAGTTCGAATTTATCCAGTTTCCCAGTCTGTCACAGACAAGGGATCGGGATGATGACATTTCAACTTGCGCTCAACATTTAAATGTCGTTTAAAAACGGACTTTGAAACTGGATTTGACTATGCAAATACCACATTCGGTTATCAATCCATACAGTGATGTTTAAAAAACAGACTTCATATTTCAAAAATTACTGATCGGAATAAACACGGACGAATAACCTAGGTACAGTTTAGTGGCGGATGTCAGAAATTCTGATTTCAGTCACAAAAACCTGTTACTTATACTATATTATTAAGTATTGCGAGTAAGTTTTTGATAGCTTAAAACCGTCAGGTGACTTGTGGAGTGTGGATGTAGATGTAGAAATCACTGAAAAGGTGATTTAATGTTAAACCTCATTGAAAATTTGCTAATAAAGTATCAGACTCATCTCTCCCATTGAAAGCAGGTATGTCTTAATTTCACTAGATTTGCGTTTGACGCCTTTTACAACAGTAAATGTACGGAGCTTATATTTTGTACGTTTTTTACTATTCATTTCTACACTGAAACCTATCAAAGTGAGTAGCGCTGTATCAGTTGTCAAAAAACACATTTGAAGTTGATGAATTTTTAAAAATTCAATATATGAAAGGCAGCGGGTTCACCCGAAACACATAATCTACGAGTCAAAAATGTTTAGGGACTTCTGCACTAGGTAAATACCGAGGTGGTTCCTATGTTCCACCTCAGATACACGCAACGCACCTAGAATACTTTCTTACACTTGCACACAAAATTTGTTCTATACGCAGACAGATTAGGTACACTCTTCTGTCCTGAGGGTGGGGGAGTGATTAGGAGACACGGTCTTAGCTGTCTGGTCTCTTTAAACACTTACTCAGCAACAGCATTATTCCATCTCGTCCATGTAACAAAATGTAACGTAATAACTAACTCCGAAAAGGTATCATAAGGCCCAATGTTATCGACCGATCGCCGTATCATCCTCATTCGATAGCCATCACAGGATGCGGATATGGAGGGGCATGTTGTCAGCCCACCGCTCTCCCGGGCGTTGTCAGTTTTCCTGACCAGAGCCGCTAGTTCTCAATCAAGTAGTTCCTCAATTGGCCTCACAAAGGCTAAGTGCGTCCCGCCCGCCAACAGCGCTCGGCAGACCTCGACGGTCACCCATGCAAGTGCTAACCATGCCCAACAGTGCTTACCTTCGGTGATCTGACGGGAACCTGTGTTACCACTGCGGTTAGGCCGTTGGCTTAACGTAATAAAGAAGTAAATAATTCCAAGAGTGTGCTAATCCGAAGCCAGCCGCGGTGGTCTAGCGGTTCTAGGCGCTCAGTCAGGAACCGCGCGACTGCTACGGTCGCAGGTTCGAATCCTGCCTCGGGCATGGATGTGTGTGATGTCCTTAGGTTAGTTAGGTTTAAGTAGTTCTAAGTTCTAGGGGACTTATGACCACAGATGTTGAGTCCCATAGTGCTCAGAGCCATTTGAACCATTTTGTTAATCCGAAAAAGGTCTCCTATATGATAAAAATGTATCATGTACGACAGAAATACAGCATGTGTTGGTAGTTGTAGGTTGATGTAAACGTCCGTATCCAGTGAGGGACATACAGTTTACTCTGTGTTGCGTTGTTACTAATAGGATCTCACTCTTACAATATACCTTGCGTATAGAAATTCCACCTACATTAATTAGACGAAGTATGTGGAGCATCGTAGATAGCCACTTGTAGCATGTTACATAGTAAATAATACTCTACCCTGCGTGAACAGCTTTTTAACATACGTTTCAGTTCTAACCAGACTGAATATAACTGTTCTATTTATACGCTTCTGTTCCATCCCATGCAAATGACACATTGACACAACAGCATTTGACAGCGTTGTGTGATCGGCATAAGAGGAAGACAGTCCTCGAAAACCATATATACCTACCGTATAGGCTGTTTAGTTTTTCAACATTTATTACAAATTTTTTACAGTGGAAACACTTTCCGTAGTTGATGTCTTCCATTTTTAATACTATATGGATCACACATACATATATGATTAAAATTGGTTCCGTCAACATTTTATCATTTAAAAAAGTAAATATTTTTTATGTGTAATATGATATAGGATATGTATGTTGTATCTAGAGACCTGGAGACGGTGAGTTGTACCACCGAAACCGGTCGTAGATTAATAAAAACTAATACATACAACTGAAAGTATTGTCATTATTTTACATCAATGTTTGCTTTATTTTGAACGAAACATGGTTCACCTATCCATTTGACGTATGATCATTGGTCTGTAGGGAAAAGAATTTTTTTAACTATACATACTTTGTTAGGATGTAGCGTTCCCTGCCAGAAAATTTCTTTTTGTCTTTCTTTCTTTCGCTTACGCCATAGTCTCGCAGCGATCGCAGGGTCGGCGTGGTTACAACGGATTTGGCAGTGTTAGTGTTAGTGTTAGGGATGGGTGGATGCCCTTCCTGCCGCCACCCCGTACCCCCCAGTACAGAATCACTGTACCCCAACTGTCTGCGTCTAGTGTAAATCGTGAAATAACGCGGGCGTGTTTCAAATGTCTGTGACGCGTGTTACTGATGCGGAACGTGGGGACCAGCCCGGTATTCACCTAGCGGGATGTAGAAAACCGCCTAGAACCAAATCCAGGCTGGCCGGCACACCGGCCCTCGTCGTTAACCCGGCGGGAGGATTCGATCCGGGGCCGGCGCGCCTACCCGAGTCCAGGAAGCAGCGCGTTAGCGCGCTCGGCTACCCTGGCGGGTCGTTCTCTGCCAGGAAATAGTTTTCTTTTACTTAGAGACCAGTGATGATGCCACACAATAATAGATGAACCATGTTTGATTAAAAATTAAATAAATATTTAGTTCCAAATATAGATAAGATTAAAACTGGTTAAAAGAATATGCTTAATATTTGAGGTTGCATGAACAGTTTGCACATCAGAACTTGAAGTGATTGACATTGTGTCATTCTTAATGGAATGATAACTGAGGTAATAATGTCCCACATCAGCGCAGAGTCGGCATGGTTACTAACGGGTGTGGCATTGTTAATTTAAGGAGTGGCCGGATGCCCTTCCTGTCACCACTCCGTTAGCCGCCTCCCCCCCCCCCCTCTCCCTCCTGTCCCTTAAGTTTTCTAAGCGTTTGTGAACCGTGTAACTGCATAGGACCTGGGCATTGGCCCGTATTCAGTTAGTCGGATGTGGAAAATCGACTAATAACCACATGCAGGCTGACAGACATTACTCTCGTTGTTAATCTGTCTGATGGATTCGAGCCTGGGCCGGCATAGCTACGCGTCCTGGAAGCGGGGCTACAACACGTACAGCTATCGGGGCTGGTGTTCGCTAAATTTATATAACTAATATAAATCGATCCTTTGTTGCTATAAGGTGGCAGAAATAAGTACTGGCTACACCCACCTTAAGCATGCGCACCTTTAAAATGGTTCAAATGGCTCTGAGCACTATGGGACTCAACTGCTGTGGTCATCAGTCCCCTAGAACTTAGAACTACTTAAACCTAACTAACCTAAGGACATCACACACATCCATGCCCGAGGCAGGATTCGAACCTGCGACCGTAGCAGTCGCACAGTTCCGGACTGCGCGCCTAGAACCGCGAGACCACCGCGGCCGGCGCACCTTTAAAGATTCACAAAATTTTTACGATATTAATCATGGCTGAATACGATGGTTTACCTCGAGGAAACATAAAAGTCAATATTTATGTTTATAATCTTAACTCTCATAAAAACTGAAGGAATTTCAGTTACGCAGCGTTCGTTCGAAAGAGTTTCAATAGTTATTTCCACGGTGAACGAAGTAAACAAGCATGTCTGAATCGGTTGGTTTATAATATAAGCTATAAACTGATTATTTATGTGTCTATATATGTGTGTGAAAGAAAGAGGGGCTAGGAGGCTGCGAGAGTCGAGGGTGTGACAGACTCAGGGACAATCGAAGAGCACCTCATGAACCATCAGCTTAGATGAACATTTGAATTGTACACTGTGGAATGTTAGGTGACCGTTTCGACCGACTAAAATTGAAGTTCTTGTTCTGGAAAAACCTGACAATAATGCCACATTTCACTCTGACTAACGTTGCGTATTGAACGTGTCTGCATGGCTCATGATATTGCACAGCACTAACGAACGATGATTTCTTTTCGCAGAAGCATTGTCTGTTGGCTGTGTTTTAACTCTTCGTTTCCTCTGTCTTCACATTGTAACCGGAGTACCGAATGGTTAGTCGATTTTCTATGATTCTTTTCACTTACAACCAAAGGCCCATGACAGATAACGCCAAAAAAAGGCACTTGCACTGTTACATGTGTTTACCCATGAAAACGATTCAAATAGGAAACTTTTAAGTTCAGCTATTTCACATACACCAGTTGCTTTTTTCATCAACCACTGCTAGTGATCAGTCTCAAAAATTACCTTCATTTACCTTTTCATCCAGTTCAACTTGGATAAAATCACATTTGTCACATTTTAATGATTTTAGAGTGTAATTCCCTAGGTTTGAGTAAAAATTTCTCCTGTCATAATGATGAGAAATAGCAAACATAGCTTTCGCTGTGATTTCACCGTCATACCGTAGTCTTTCAGATAGTTTCTGGGTCTATTGAGATATCAAGAAACGTAAAGGATACTGACCAACATTGCTCCGACCTGAAATGAAAGGAGGATGTGAGTCGTCTTTTAGTGAAATATTTGTACGTGGCAGTATATGGTGGGTACTCATTCGTTTTTCGAAGTATCATAAAGCACCTTCACACAGCTATGTGGCTTCTGGAAACACTTCACCATTCTTGAATTTTAATTCTTATAATTATTATGATAATTTGAATGTTTATTGAGTGCTGAGTGTTGTTATTCTTATGCACAATACTAAATGTTTCTAAATTTCCTGGAAAAAAGAGCAGTCCATATGAAGGATAAATTGAACATGCGACATATACAAATGCAAATAGCAGGGACTTCAACGAGTGGTTGAGAGGAAGCTACAGACATATAGTACACTTGTCACAGAAATGTCATGTCAAAATAAATAAATCACGAAAGTCCCAATATATGAAGCAGAAAAAGCCAGAAGATCGTGTAATGATCCTAACGACGCTTTGCGAATCGTGTGTTTGTCAGATTCCTAAGGCTATGATTAACTGTTGTAGATGATTATTGACAACTAGCTGAATACCTAAAACAGGACTGATTTTGCGGATGCTGTATAATACTAAAATGTGCGTTTATAATCCCAAATATCAAATAATTTAACTTTCATTTATAGTAAGCAGCGCACCAGCAAAACGTCCATATCCGACGATCTCTTCTAAGGACCGCTTTTTTTTTTTTTAGTGAAAAAGGAAGAATTAGAAGTAGAAGATATTAAGGAACTGCCAGGAAGTTTGTTTGAACGGCGAGGCATGTCCTTCGTTAAAATGGTGCAGCCGAGCTTTGCGGCCGCGCCTCAGAAAAAAAAAAAGAGTTTGAAGTGTTCTGTCGATCCTTGAGCAAGCACGGTACGCCAAGAGGCTGACATATGACCAAACAAGATTTACGCAAATGAAAGTTAATGAAGGAAAGTCTACAAGTCCTCGAAAGCTCTCACAAGCGAAGCGAGACGAAACAGAGGGCCGCCGGCACGTAGGCGCAGCTACGTCATATCGCGCCGGTCACTGTTTGTCGCTAACGACGCATGCTGGTGTGCGCCAGAGTACTGGGCACGACGCGGGGCGGGTTATGGCTCGAAAATAGAAACGAAGATTACAGTTTAACGTCCCATCGATAAAGAGGTCATCAGATACGGAGCAGTAGCTCGGACTACGGGAGGATGGAGACGGAAATCGGTCGCGCCCTTTTCAAAGGAATCATCCCAGCATTTGCCTTAAACACTTTATGGAAATACCGGAAAACCTAAAAATTGATCACCGGACGTGGATTTGGACCATCGTCCTCTCGAATGCGAGTCTACAGTGCTAACCATTCTGCCACGTCGCTCGGTGGTTATCGGACGTCTTTTGTTTCCGTCATCCTTATTTGAAGTATGCAGTTTGAAATAATATTTCTTGTCCAGCGACATACGGAATTTGTCAGGGTAAACACGTCTACTATGTCGAATGTCATTACGGCGAATGTCTGCTAGCATATACACAAAGTGGCCAGAAGAAGTTGACGTGACACAGGTAGGTTCTAATAGGTTTCCGTAATTTCTGGAGCACTCCTCACAACCACTGAAAGACACGTGCCGGAAATATCATACACTGAACACGACGACCGAGATAATGGTACGGTAGCGCAGAAGTTCAATTCTCGAATAGGTAAGAATACGAAATACTTTTATGTTATCTGCAGACACTTAATCATATGTCAAGTCACATCTTCTTGTTACAATATCCTACTCTAAACAGAGAAAGTAATAGTTAGGTCCGTGTGCATCTGCTTATAAAAATGGATTTTTAGCCTAGTCGGCCAAGGGCGCAATTTACATACAGATTAACTGACCTTAGAGAATTCCATGAAAAACAATATGTTTATTATAATGCTACCCCCACCGCTCCGTGTTCTTCCAGAAATGATTATCCAGTGACATAACAGCGAAGTATTTCACGACCGGTTGTCAAGATGATTAAAATTTTTCTGGGTGTTATATCCCATCGCTATTATCGGCTATTATCGAGATTATCGTTCAAATACAAGTCGTCGCCCTGTATTCACCGTCATTGCTGAGAGCACAGACACCTTTCATGTTCTTTGGAGCTTAATATGTAGCTTTGTAGGGTAACGATCGCTGGTGTGTGGTGTGTCTTTAGGAGGCTGGTGCTTCCCTTCCTCATTTTGAGGACAAAATTTTCGTGACTGGCGTGTAGGTTGCAGTCACGAATCTTTCAACCTAAATTCACGTCGTACATTAATAATACCTCAGGGAGCTTTGCAATGTCCTCAGTTAACAGCGATCTTCCCTGTATCCCACCCACGGTATCTATCATGTAAACAGTCAACAAAATTTGCCGTTTTCGAAATACAACTCCGTTGGACTCAAAAGCAGTGTTCAGATGTGGTAAATGGCTTGCTCCGGCCAAGAAATACACTCCTGGAAATTGAAATAAGAACACCGTGAATTCATTGTCCCAGGAAGGGGAAACTTTATTGACACATTCCTAGGGTCAGATACATCACATGATCACACTGACAGAACCACAGGCACATAGACACAGGCAACAGAGCATGCACAATGTCGGCACTAGTACAGTGTATATCCACCTTTCGCAGCAATGCAGGCTGCTATTCTCCCATGGAGACGATCGTAGAGATGCTGGATGTAGTCCTGTGGAACGGCTTGCCATGCCATTTCCACCTGGCGCCTCAGTTGGACCAGCGTTCGCGCCGGACGTGCAGACCGCGTGAGACGACGCTTCATCCAGTCCCAAACATGCTCAATGGGGGACAGATCCGGAGATCTTGCTGGCCAGGGTAGTTGACTTACACCTTCTAGAGCACGTTGGGTGGCACGGGATACATGCGGACGTGCATTGTCCTGTTGGAACAGCAAGTTCCCTTGCCGGTCTAGGAATGGTAGAACGATGGGTTCGATGACGGTTTGGATGTACCGTGCACTATTCAGTGTCCCCTCGACGATCACCAGTGGTGTACGGCCAGTGTAGGAGATCGCTCCCCACACCATGATGCCGGGGGTTGGCCCTGTGTGCCTCGGTCGTATGCAGTCCTGATTGTGGCGCTCACCTGCACGGCGCCAAACACGCATACGACCATCATTGGCACCAAGGCAGAAGCGACTCTCATCGCTGAAGACGACACGTCTCCATTCGTCCCTCCATTCACGCGTGTCGCGACACCACTGGAGGCGGGCTGCACGATGTTGGGGCGTGAGCGGAAGACGGCCTAACGGTGTGCGGGACCGTAGCCCAGCTTCATGGAGACGGTTGCGAATGGTCCTCGCCGATACCCCAGGAGCAACAGTGTCCCTAATTTGCTGGGAAGTGGCAGTGCGGTCCCCTACGGCACTGCGTAGGATCCTACGGTCTTGGCGTGCATCCGTGCGTCGCTGCGGTCCGGTCCCAGGTCGACGGGCACGTGCACCTTCCGCCGACCACTGGCGACAACATCGATGTACTGTGGAGACCTCACGCCCCACGTGTTGAGCAATTCGGCGGTACGTCCACCCGGCCTCCCGCATGCCCACTATACGCCCTCGCTCAAAGTCCGTCAACTGCATATACGGTTCACGTCCACGCTGTCGCGGCATGCTACCAGTGTTAAAGACTGCGATGGAGCTCCGTATGCCACGGCAAACTGGCTGACACTGACGGCGGCGGTGCACAAATGCTGCGCAGCTAGCGCCATTCGACGGCCAACACCGCGGTTCCTGGTGTGTCCGCTGTGCCGTGCGTGTGATCATTGCTTGTACAGCCCTCTCGCAGTGTCCGGAGCAAGTATGGTGGGTCTGACACACCGGTGTCAATGTGTTCTTTTTTCCATTTCCAGGAGTGTATATGAGTCTAATATGTGAGAGCTGTGTTTGAGAGCCAATCGGATCATGCACATACAGTTTATATGCTCTTTTCGGTAAGTAAAGACAGAATGAGGCAGTAACTTTTAGAGATCCATGAAGGAACTGTGGTAACTATCCATCCTCTGTCAGTGAGACTCGTTGTCATTGAAGTTTCATGAGCATATCGTGCTCAATCACTCACTGGGAAAAGTTGAACACTGAAACAGCAACCTCCAGAGACTTCTTTCTTGACCCTACCCCCTCCTTTTTCTTTTTCTAGGGAGTTCTGTATTGACCATACCCCCTCCTTTTCACTCTCCAGTGAGTTCTGTCTTGTGGTCATTACATACAATGTCGCAGGCGACAAGCACGATACTGTTAAGTGTACAATAAAAGTAAATTAAGGAACAATTCCCAATTTCTGAAAAATCAATCTACAGAGAGTTCTTTCTTGACCATACCCCCTCCTTTTCTTTTTCTAGGAAGTTCTGTATTTACCATACCCCCTCATTTTCACTCTCCAGTGAGATCTGTCTTGTGGCCCATACATACAATGTCGCAGGCGACAAGCACGATACTGTCAAGCGTACAATAAAAGTAAATTAAGAAAGAATTCCCAATTTCTATTCTTGTTGTTAAGCGTAAAATTCCATGCATACCCGCTGTGTAGACTGTATCTCAGTTAAAATTGTCAATTCGCGTTCTGATTTCCGCGCCTCTTGGTGACTAAGTCCCAGTCATTAATGCATGGGCTAGAATCCTCCGGTGTTAAAAGTGATCTCACGCTTATCCATAAAAATGTTAGTCCAGTCCCGGTTATTCTAGACTCCTACACTCTAATATCGAGAAGCTACAGATGAGTGTACTCCGTACTGTAGATACGGATGAGCGCAAGGCCGTTGTAGGCAACCCAGTGCGCACTACCATATCATCTTTGGATTCCAACACTTGCTTGACAGTCATTGGCTTTCTTGATAAAAACTATGAAGGACATTGTCGGAAGCATAGAACATCAGGCCAATAACACAAGTTCTACGAGCGCGTGTTATGCATTAGCAAAACCCATAATTTGGTTTTATTGCCAGATGTGATTCGACTCACGGACGAGACGCGCTTGTTGAAATAGCAGCAGCTGGAGTAATAACGGCTTCTGAGTATGTGCTGCAGCGCATTTCTTCACACTCCAGCCAGAGATACTGGCGGAGTGAGCAGCATCTCGCAGCAGCCGGTCATGCGAAGAAACGGCAGTCACGAATCAGATTGTCAGCCGATGAAATCAGCGGCGCGCCTGTGCAAACAGGCCAGCGCACCCACTTACTCGTAGGTGCCAGACCCTGACGTCCCGTCCTCAACAGACTCACCGTTTCGCAACCGTACCGCGTGCTCATATATTCACTGCACAAAATGTTTGGAAAATTTAATAGACGGTTTCCACGTCCAATAGTAAGATAGTCTTGACGTCTTTCGACACAGAGGTCGTTAGAGATTGAACTCCAGCTCAGACAGACTAGGGCGTAGCTCAGAATTGGACGTAGCCCTGTTGGAGAAATAATCCCGGCATTCGTACTGTAATGATTTAGTAAAACCACTAAAAACTTTATTAGGATAAAATCTTCGTAATTTTTCCTACATTGGTACTAATCTGTGCTGAATATCATATGTTTATGTGCTTACGTTTCACCTGATAACGCTGGAGACAGCCTCAGAATATCAAGTGTGTGGGCGAATTTGTCTTCACTCCCTCAAGTCAGTTATAGGCAGTGGCGCCTACAGCCTGTGTCATATTGATGGGCCAGTTTATAAAACAGGCGGGCCTAACATCGAGTTTACGTGGATAAATATGAAGGACAAAATATAGTTTAAAGGATTACTTTATACACCTTGCTCAATTCCGCCTATAAATCCATTATAATAGATATCACGCAGTGCCAAATTTGGTTTCGATGCAGATAAAGTTTATGTAGGTGTTCTGTGTTTTTATAGTCACTGTAAACTTATACACTGTCCAGTCATATTAATGTGTTGGACGTCAAACGTGTAATAACCACTGACAGATGGCAGATGGCAGCACTGATAGTGGAGGGAACATAGAAGTTGTCCAGGGGACACGGAAAGCAGTGCAGTCATGTAGTCCTAGTCGTAACGCAGAATCTGAGCGAGTTACCTGACGGCCAAAAGGCCTTGATTATTGGCTTTCGGGCCAACGGTGGAAGACTTTTCGTAACGGATAAGTTTGTCAGCTGTTCGCGTACCGCTGTGTTTTTTAGTATACCATGCATGGTAAAATGGCACTTTCCAAAACCGGCGCTAGGGCAACTATGGTGCAACACGGGCCATAGATGACAGTGGTGAACGATGGCTGCGGAGATGTGTACGGACGAATAACTATTGAGAAACTAATAGCCCAGATAAACCAAATGTCTCCTCAAAGACCACAGAACGTTAATGCGTGTGGACCTCCGCTCCCTATTTGACTGCTGTTCATCGGCGACGAAGGCTCGAATTTGCACGTCAGTACGGTAACTGGACGTCCACTGAGGTGACATGTGGTCTTTTCAGATGAATCACTTTTTATGCTCCATCGGCGTCTGAAACCAAACAACCTGCTACCATCGTCGGAAGAGTCCAGACCGGAGGAGAGAGAGTTATGGCCTGAGTAAAATTTCCGTAACATTCCACGGGTGATACCATCATTCCGGAAGGCACAACGTGACAACACATGTATGCATCTATCCTCGGGGCCATGTGCACGCCTACGTGCATATTGTTTATCCTCGTCATGATGGTATCTACCAGCAGGACAATACCACGTGTCACATAGCTCGCAATGTACGTGCGTTGTTCGAAGAGCACCGTGATGAGTTTACCGTACTCCCCTGCTCATCAAACTCTCTGGATTTCAACAACATCATTCGGGCTGTTCGCGACATGAATCCTCAGCCGAGAAACCTAGCGCAGTTAGCCAAGGCACTGTAGTCAGCACATCCCTGTTGATACCTTCCAGAATCTCACTCACTCTCTTCCTGTACATCTCGCGGCGGTTCGCTTTGCAAAATGTGCTTATTCAGGCTTTAGGCAGCTGGTCACATTTATGTGACCTGATAAAGTAGTTCTTTTGTGTATTTATGTACCTGTATCAACGAATATAAAATTTTATAGAGCGATTACGTCCGCAATATTTGCAGCGAATTGAGCTTCTATCTTTTGTTTTTGTCAAGGGCATCATCTTGTGTACTACGCCTCATTGAAAAGTCTCTCTCGTTGCCGTAATATGAAATAGCTCATGCTAGCAAATAGTGTTGATTTCCTTATAAAGTGGCAGCAATGAGCAAAGTTTTATTAGAAATATGGATAACGTTTTCGATGCAAACAAAATTGGAAGAAAATTCAAAGCATAACGGTGACTTCACTTTTTGCTTGCAGAAGGAATGTAAATCAGTGTTATTTGAATCTGTGCTAGTGAAGATCATGGAGTAACCATCGAAATGCATTGCACTTGTATAATAAAAGCAGTGACTGATTCTGTCATTTTGCTGGTATTTTAAGTGTACAATAGTAGACTCAAAAGCCACTCCGCGTTGGACGAGAATATTTAAAAAAAAATTGTGTGGCACTAATTTACATAAATAGATAAGTAAATAGTGATATTAATAATAATAATAATAGTGACTTAAGAGACAGTAAAATGATTAATATTTCAGTTCTACAACATCTCCACTTCTTTTTATTACTGTGGCCGTAAATACAATGGTCTCTTTTGCTACCTTACTACAGTCACTTTCTATGCAACCGTCCGCTAAATATACATAGCCTGATATTTTCTTTCCATTAAAAACAAGCTATCGGCAGAGCAGCAAATTAATTGTCAGTCTTCAGTCTGGTTTGCTGTTCATTAAGATAAGAGTTTTTACTATCTTCATTTGTGCCTCCAATGATTCAGTATGGCAAGAATAATTTTGTGCCAGCGACAGTAACATTTGCTTATCCATAAAAGTTTGGCTTTTTCGATTTAGACAAGTGATTCCTTTAATTATTCCCGAGTTTAAAACAAAACGTCTCTCAAGATAGCTGTCTATTGTATGCAAAACTTTATGAAATACAAAATATTTGAAATAAGTAGTTTTTACAGGTTCCAGGCTGCCTTTATTCGCGAATCACGGACATATTCCCCAAGATATTTTGGCAATCTTCGAATTATACCAAGAGAAAAAGAGTCCGTGGGAATATTAGCACCTGTTTTTGTTGACACATCTACACTTTCTTTCCAAACGGAAGTGGAACCTGAGTATGATTCACGCGTTCGGTTGAAATGGTGCCTTGTAGATTCTACTAAGTTGATTGCGGCAGCAATATCATAATCTTTGCCCTGAAGGAAATCATTATGACCTCTTTGAGCTAGTCCATGATGCGCTGTGTATCGAAGTTCATGTTTTCTACGCATCTTCTGTCTTCTTGACCTATTAGAGCACATGTTTCATTTAACAGAACAGCAGCTGATTCATTCTCTATATCCTTTATAAGTTTTTGAAGGACTCCTAAACAGCTACAGAGTTTTTGTATGTGTAGCTGTTCTCACGCCGCTTAAAGCTGGAATTATACTCTGTTGCTCTTTTCCAATTACTAAAACCCTCACTTACAAAACCAAGCGATTCTCTTTTCGCACTTTAAGTTTGGGGGCGGAAAATTAGACAGACAAAACAAAATGCAGCATCATTTATGAGTCTATGTTCCAGCGATGGATGAATTTTGTAACAGCCTGAAAATCTCTTTTTCTTTTTCTAAACAAGCGAAAAGAAAAATACCTTAATAGAGGTTGTTTATATCACAAACTGAAGCAGACGGATTAAAGCTCCTGGTGTCACGGCTAGGAATGGAAAATAAATCTTTACTTTTATTTTTACCGCGTTTTACATTTCCCAACCATTTTAATTCTTTTGCTGCTTCCATTTAATCATCACACACAATTTCTTCTACTTCAATTTCTGGAGCGCGAAAACTGAACATTTAATGCAGGCTATAAAACACGCACACAAAGCCAAAACAGAAACTGGGGAAGAACCGTGTGTTCAATAGATCGATCGACTAGTTCGTTCGCTTTTTGTTCAATAAGTACGGATCAATTGATGGATGGATGTTGACTTAGTCGCCATATAGTTCAATTCGAATATATTTCTGTTATTTCTCTGTTGTCTTATGGGGCAATACAAAATTTAACAAATTATCAGAGCGGTTCGCCACGTGCCCATCGCTTTATACAAATTAGTTCAATTTTATAAAATAATGTTTGACTTTGGACTTTGATTACGAAAGTTGCCCGTCTTTTTTGGGGGCTGGTCAGTGGGTGGACCAAACAAATTTTCGATGGACTACCCAGCCCACTCTAATCCATCCATGACGCCGCCTATAGTTCTGGCTAATATGAGGAAGTGGAATGTTGCGTCCTGGTGGCATAACATGTTCATACCTTGATAATGTTTATGAGTTATCAAATTTTCAATTACATAGGACATGGTATTCTCGAGATCACCATAAACTGCTGTTAAACAGCCGGCCGCTGAGAACGAGCGGCTCTAGGCGCTTCAGTCTGGAACAGCGCTGCTGCTACGGTCGCAGGTTCGAATCCTGCCTCGGGCGTGGATGTGTGTGATGTCCTTAGGTTAGTTAGGTTTAAGTAGTTCTAAGTCTAGGGGACTGATGACCTCGGATGTTAAGTCCCATAGTGCTTACAGCCATTTTTTGCTGTTAAACAAAAATATTTATTACTAGGCAGGTTTCACTGAGAGACCATCATACGGCACCGGTATTGGCTCTGAGCACTATGGGACTCAACTGCTGTGGTCATCAGTCCCCTAGAACTTAGAACTACTTAAACCTAACTAACCTAAGGACATCACACCCACCCATGCCCGAGGCGACCGCAGCAGCAGCGCGGCTCCGGACTGGAGCGCCTAGAACCGCACGGCCACCACGGCCGGCTGCACCGGTATTATAAATATTATAAAGCACAAAGAAATATAGATGGCCATGTATCTTGACAGGAAGTAAAAGGAACAATTAATACCCACACAGTTTATCCAAAAGCATGGGTTTATATTGTTCCAACAATGACACCACTCATGTCATTGAACTTCAGTACACAACGGGAAAGCTGACTACAAAACATGAGACATACACAAAGAAATCATATGTGCGTATAACTGAAAGTAATCCCTGAATAACCCAAATTAACCGCAAAGTACAAAAAATTGCCTTTAGGGGCCTATCTGTCATTTGACTTACCAAGGCGGTAAGTGTTTACATGGCACAGCAGAATGCCGAAAATTAGGTGGACTGATAACATGAAGAATAAGATTGTTCATCGCAGAATGGCTGGCTCTGAGTACTATGGGGCTTAACATCTGAGGTCATCAGTCCCACAGAACTCAGAACTACTTAAACCTAACTAACCTAAGGACATCACATACATCCATGCCCGAGGCAGGATTTGTGGTGTCACCGCCCGACACCACACTTGCTAGGTGGTAGCTTTAAATCGGCCTCGGTCCATTAGTACATGTCGGACCCGCGTGTCGCCACTGTCAGTGATCGCAGACCAAGCGCCACCACACGGCAGGTCTCGAGAGACGGACTAGCACTCGCCCCAGTTGTACGGACGACGTAGCTAGCGATGCACACTGACGAAGCCTCGTTCATTTGCAGAGCAGATAGAATAGCCTTCAGCTAAGTCAATGGCTACGACCTAGCAAGGCGCCATTAGCCTTACATAGCTTGTATCTAAAGAGTCTCACTTGTATCGTCAAGAGCGATGTACTACAAGGATGGATTAAAGTTAAGTATCCCAGGAGCTACGTATTTTTCTTTATAGCATTCATTACGTATCCTGTTTCAGACCTATCTCTAGCCTGCGTGAGTTAGCGCGTGCCTTTCGGCTACTTCCGAGTGGCGTGGCTGTCTTGTTACGCCACAACAGGATTCGAACCTGCGACCGTAGCAGTCGCGCGGTTCCGGACTGAAGCGCCTAGAATCTCTTGGCCACCGCGGACGGCCATCGCAGAATCGGCGAAGAACGGAACGTACGGAAGACACTGACGAGAAGAAGAGACAGGATGATTGAGAATGCATACAGCAGATAACTGAGGACGTGATACTCTGCGATGAAGATTTTGGCACTGGAGAGGAATTCTTAACGGGTCGCATCAAACCTCTCAGAAGACTGATGACACAGAAGAAAGTGTACTCTCCCTTAATATCTTATCTAATAGGAGCTTCATTTATCTTACCTTCATGGAAACTTTCCTTACAAGTGAGCTACAATGTACTTTTGTACTTTTCGATAAAGTCCACTCACATTAATGTGACCACCTGCCAAAAGCGTGAAAACTACCTCTTGCAGCGCTGCCGCTGCGAAACGTGTAGAGAGTAAATGATGTTCTCAAAGGTACGGACAGGGATTTGCAGCCAAGCCAACTACAGTGCCGCGACCAGCTGCACTATGTACCTCGGTTGATGATCCGCGGTGCGAACAACCCGATCAAGATGTTCCACTGATTCTCGATTGAATGTAAGTCTGGGGAGTTCGTTGGCCAGGGGACGCCGGTCAACTCATTCCTGGTGCTCTTCGAACCACGTGTGGCACGTTGCACTGCCCTGCTGGTAGATACCATCGTGCTGTGGACAAACAAATTGCACTTAAGGGCAGGCATGGCCCGAAGGATACTTCCTTTGATCCAATGTATCTTCCAAACTTATTTGATCACCCAGGGAATGCCATGAAAGCATTCTCCTGACCATAACGCCCTCCCCTCCGACCTAGACCCTTCCGAGTGTCACCTGTCGCCGCTATATGGACGTCATGTTGTATTATTGTAATGCAAATTGCAGGCTTCATCACCACTGAACAGCAGTCAGCATAGATCCGTGAACAAGACGCTTGCTGCAGAGGCCCATACACAGGAACGTTCTCTGAACGGTCGTTGAGGGGACACTATTGGTAGACCCTTGGTTCATCTGAGCGGTTAGTTGCTCAACAGTTGCAATTCTATTAGTTCGCACACGTCTCCGCAGCCGTCGTTCATCCTTGTCGTTTATGGCCCGTGGTGCATCACAGTTGCCTCTGCGCCAGTTTTGGATAGCGATATTTTGCCACGCACGGTGTACTTCAACCACGGCGGTATGCGAACAGTTTACAAACATAGTCGCTTCGGCAATGCTTCCCCCCTTGGCCGTAAAGCCAATGATCATGCCCATTTGGACGTCAGACAAATCGCTCCGTTTCCGCATTACGACAACGACTGCATTGTTTTCCCGCGTCCCCTCAACACGCTTTATCTGTCGTCCACTACTAGTACTGCCTCATGCTGTCTGTGAGTAGTTACTGCAAGTCGACGTCGAATATAGATGGTGGTCACGTTAATGCGAATCTGTGTGGAATCCGTTACCACTTTTTGGATGACTACTTAGTTGAATCACAATAGCCACGTATGATTTGAATGCCAAAGTACGCACACGCAGACAAGGTAGCACAATGAAACCATGCACCAGACTTTGATCGTCAAAGAATATGACACAAAAATATACGTTATCTAAGATAACAAAAAAAGTGAGAATTCGTGCATATCCACGAAAGTAACAACTAAGAAATGCGTTAAACCAATTCTGAAAAACGCGAAAGAAAATGATTTAAGCAAAAAACCACTACATAAGACCGGTATTACACTGTGTAAATCAATAGTCAAACTCATATTATGGAGTAAGGGGAGTAGCTTACAATTGGTTCGCCTCTTACTTTAAGAACAGAAAGCAGAGGGTAATTATCCGCAATATTGAGAGTGGTAGTGATGTTCAGTCCCAATGGGGCACTGTTAAGTGGGGCGTTCCCCAAGGGTCGGTGCTGGGGCCACTGCTGTTTCTTATTTATATAAATGATATGCCTTCTAGTATTACAGGTGATTCAAAAATATTTCTGTTTGCTGATGACACCAGCTTGATAGTGAAGGATCTTGTGTGTAATATTGAAACAGTAACAAATAATTTAGTTCATGAAATAAGTTCGTGGCTTGTGGAAAATAATTTGATGCTAAATCACAGTAAGATTCAGTTTTTACAGTTTCTAACTCACAATTCAACAAGAACTGACATTTTAATCAGACAGAATGGGCATGTTATAAGCGAGACGGAACAGTTCAAGTTCCTAGGCGTACGGATAGATAGTAAGCTGTTGTGGAAAGCCCATGTTCAGGATCTTGTTCAGAAACTAAATGCTGCTTTATTTACCATTAGAACAGTATCTGAAATAAGTGACACTTCAACACGAAAAGTAGTCTACTTCGCATATTTTCATACGCTTATGTCGTATGGTATTATTTTTTGGGGTAATTCTTCTGATTCAAAAAGGGTATTTTTGGCTCAAAAACGGGCTGTTCGAGCTATATGTGGTGTAAGTTCGAGAACCTCTTGTCGACCCCTATTCAAAAATCTGGAAACTCTGACATTGCCCTCACAGTATATATTTTCTTTAATGTCGTTTGTTGTTAGCAATATTAGCCTATTCCCAAGAGTTAGCAGCTTTCACTCAGTTAATACTAGGCAGAAATCAAATCTGCATGTAGAATGCAGTACCTTGACTCTTGTGCAGAAAGGAGTGCAGTATTCTGCTGCATCCATTTTCAATAAGCTACCACAAGAACTCAAAAATCTTAGCAGTAGCCCAAACTCTTTTAAGTCTAAACTGAAGAGTTTCCTCATGGCTCACTCCTTCTATTCTGTCGAGGAGCTCCTGGAAGAGCTAAAAAATTAAGCAAATTCCAGTGTTACATTGTTGATTGTCTTCATTTAAACTTATGACTTGTCACCTGAATATGTTTTTTTTTCTATATTTCATTTTATCTGTTTCTAATATCGTGTTATAATTTCATGTATTGACTCGTTCCATGACCATGGAGATTTCTCCTTAATTTGGTCCCACGGAACAATAAATAAACAAACAAACAAACAAACATATTTAGAGTAAACCAGGAAGCGTGAGGCTAAGGGTAAGAAACAGCCAGACCAGAAGTCTATTTGTGTGTGCGTGTGTGTGTGTGTGTGTGGGAGAGAGAGAGACAGAGAGAGAGAGAGAGAGAGAGAGAGAGCGAATGGGAAGGGACATTACCTTAATGCCATCGCATATGACTTGCTGATGGCACTAAACAGCGAAACTTGTTGTCATAAACAAAGAACTTAGTGATTTTTCACTAAACCCTGCTTGTTAGGCTGCCCGGAATCTTCATAAATATTTAATAGGTAAGCTGAGAACCAGTCTCCGTACCATAATAAATCATACATGTTTACAAGAATAAATAAAAATTGAAATATAGATCCCACCCTGCTTTACAGATCGTCAACGCATTGATGTCTATACGACATTCGTTAGTTCAGTTTACCTATCCGACTAATGACTACTATAATTAAGATGGAGACAGAGTTTTTAGTATCGTGGATTTCATGTTGTTGGTAGCAGTCTAATGAAGTTTCTTTTATTTTAGTTATGTTATAGAAACCTAGCTACGATCAAGACATAATAAGCATCTCTGCAAAATTTAGGACGACATAGATGAATTAACATAACATATCAACAACCTTGGGGAAATAAATGGAAGTGCGGGAGCACGTTGCCAGAGGTCTCTCAATCTTGCACAGAAATCTGGACGTTACATCGTTACATGCCGTAAGATAAACATGACTATAGCGTCGAATGGGGCTGGCGCCGCAACAAAAGGCACTTGAAGAAGCACGAGAAGACAGTGTGTGTCAACCAGCAGGCAGTTACAGTGCACTGTAGTGGTGTCCTTCATTACAACATGGCCCAGAGACAACTTTTGTACGATTTCACACGGAGAAAAGTCATAGGGAAACCGGAATAAGGACGAAGTGTGACGAGTCTAGCCCAGGAGTTTGGCATTGCTCACAGAATTGTTTTACGTATATAGTGAGCGATTGGAACCACATGCACTGATGCCCGAAGGTGAGGAGGTGGTCAATCACGGTCAACTGCAGCAGCAGATGACCGCTACACTTCGCAACAGGCAAGAAGGGATCCACGTGCAACGTGTCGAACACTAGCCGACAGCCGTGACGTTGGCGACCTCGACTACATAGGCTCCCAGAATGAAGTTCGTGCATTAGTAATAACTTTGTCTCACTGGTACTGGGATCTGATTACCAGTCCTTTACGAGTAGTGCTCATCCAACACAGCATTCAGACACACGCACGGGTTATCTCAAAGCAGTCCTAGTACCATATTCTGTCACAACTAGCGAAACCTCATCTACGGGTGTGGGACTAAAGCTAACGTCTTTTTTAATTAAAGCTTTGCCTCCTGTTGTTGTCAGAAATCATAAATATTTAAGTAAATAAATATCAAGGTTGGACAACAATATGGAATCACCAAAAACACAACACATTATCATCCCTAATACGGTGTAGGAATCCCGTTGGCACTCGAAACAGATTCCAGTTATCTCGGAATGGTTAAATACAGGTCCTGTGCGGTTTTCAAGGGAATCTTCTAGCTTTAATCCCGGAGGGTTCAGGTAACGATTATGGATGTAGATATCGATCACATACCTTTTTATCCAAAGCAGATTACAAAAGCTCAATAATATTGAGACATGATGACTGTGGTGGCCTGAGGAGATGCGACAATTCATCCTGGTGCCCACAAATCAAATCCTGGACGATGCGAACTATATGAACATAGTTCCTATCGCCTTGGAACACAGCATCACCATTTGAGAACAAAACCTGTACCATGGGATGGATCTGATCAGCCAAAATGGTCACATAATCCTTTTCATTAATGCTAATTTGCAAAGTAACAATGGGCCCATTGATTACTACGGTGCGGCAGCCAGAATTATCACGAACTCTTACCGTGTTTCATTCTTTGGACGTAAACTAGCCCAGAAGTTGGAAACAGTGTGAAACAAGATTCATGTGACCAAATGACTTTCTTCCATTGCATATGGAGTATCGTCTCAGTTATATAACTGGATTCGCGATTTCCTCTCAGAGAGGTCGCCGTTCGTAGTGATAGACGGTAAATCATCGAGTAGAACAGAAGTGATATCCGGCGTTCCGCAAGGTAGTCTCATAGGCCCTCTACTGTTCCTGATTTAAATAAATGATCTAGGTGATAATCTGAGCAGCCCCCTTAGATTGTTTGCGGGATGACGCTGAAATTCACCGTCTAGTAAAATCATCATACCATCAATTCCAATTACAAAATTAGAGAATTTCTGCAAGGTGTGAAAAGTGGGAAAAGTGGCAATTGACACTAAACAAAGAAAAGTGCGAGGTCATCCACATGGTTACTAAAATAAATCCGATAAGTTTTGGGTATACGATAAACCGCACACATCTAACGGTTGTCAATTCGACTAAATACCTAGGAATTACAATTACGAGCAACTTAAATTGGAAAGATCGCATAGATAATATTGTGGGGAAGGCGAAACAAAGACTGCGCTTTGTTGGCAGAACACTTAGAAGATGCGACAAATCCATTAAAGAGACAGCCTACATTACACTTGTCCGTCCTCTGCTGGAATACTGCTGCGCGGTGTGGGATCCTTACCAGGTAGGACTGACGGAGGACATCGAAAAAGTGCAAAGAATGTCAGCTCGTTTCGTCTTATCGCGCAATAGGGGTGACAGTGTCACTGATATGATATGCGAGTTGGGGTGGCAGTCACTGAAACAAACGCGGTTTTCTTTGCGGCGAGATCTATTTACGAAATTTCAATCACCAACTTTCTCTTCCGAATGCGAAAATATTTTGTTGACACCCACCTACGTAGGGAGAAATGAACATCACAATAAAATAATAGAAATCAGGCTCGAACGGATATATTTAGGTCTTCTATTTTCCCACGCCCCATTCGAGAGTGGAATGGTAGAGAAGTAGTATGAAAATGGTTCAATGAACCCTCTTCCAGTCAGTTAATTGTGAACTGCAGTGTAACCATGTAGATGTTGATGTAGACGTAGATCAATAGTCCAGGTTTTATGGCTTCATCACCAAGTTTTCATATTACGGGCGTTAGATCACTAATGAGTGGTTTTGAAATATCAGCTCTCCCTGTAATTCCCTGCATACGAAGCTCCCTTCGTGTTGATTTCGTGCTGTCAGGGTTCAATAGTGCGACATGCAGCTCTGCAGTGACTTTTACAGCTGTCACCCTATTGTTTTTCGTCTTTTTTCCCTGTATCCAGTATAAATCTTCAGTTCGATGTCTCTTGAAACACCAAACACTACGGCTACGTTGCTGAAGGAGGCACCCACCATTCTAGCACCAACAATTTTCGAACGTTCGAATTCACTTACTCCGACATAATTCACTCACAACTCATCAGAACAGTGTTCGGACAACGACTGACACTTGCAGCGTGTTGAAGACATTACCCAGGTTTGGCTAGCACCAGCATTTATGTTGAAGCATGTCTTTCTCGCGGTGTTTCGATATTTTTGTCCAAACACAGAACCTGGCATGTACAAAACATGCAATCTGAGCGTCTCGTTGTCATTAAGTCCCATAGTGCTCAGAGCCATTTGAACCATTTGATCCCACTATTCGTTGGTACACTCCCTAAGCTCTTGGCACCGCCGCATACTGTGCCGCCGATGTGCGGGTGTCACCAGAACCAGACGTACTGGTCGTCGGGAAAAGTGACCACCCCCATGTAGTCTTTGTGCCACTGTAGAGAGTGAGATTGCGTGCCTTACAGCCCTGTTGAATGTAGATGTAGTTGCAATTGCACCCGCAGTTTGATGTGGTTCCATTCTTGCCTGTAGCACAATGTAGAGGTCATCTGTTGCTGTAGTTGACTGTGGTCATTCATCTCACCTCTTTTGGGCAGCAGTGCTTGTGGTTCGGAAGGCTTCCCATGCGCGGAAACAGTACTGTGAGCTATACTAAACTCCTGGGCTAACCTCGCCACACTTCCTCCTTCTTCCACTTTTCCAATGATTCTTCCCCGTGTTAAGTCTTTCAAATACTGTCTCTGGGTCATGGTACAATGAGGAACACAACCACAATGCATCACATCTGCTCACTAACTGAGACACGCTGTATTTTCCCGTTCCTTCAACTGTCTCCTGTTGCGAAGCCAGACCAATTTGGTGCTATAGTCACGCTGGCCTCAATCCGTCTACCATCCAACTTTGTATGCATGACTGGGAGACCACTGGCAACATGCTCTCGCATTTGCATTCATTTCCACCCAGTATTTTACTATGTTATGTCACTTTATCTAGCTCGTCCTTAAGTTTTACAGAGCATTATAGCTTCAGTAGCATCATCCTACGTACAGGTAACGTTTAAACCGTGCACTGTCTCAAAGAGCTTTCGAAAGCTATAGCATGGATTTATTGAAGGGAGCAGAGATAGTACGGAAAATCTACGGAGATTTCCTGCTTATCTGTTTTAGCTATTGCCACGGAGTGTATGCATGTGGCATTCCTGTACAAACAGTTACAAATACACGGCAGACACTTCGGTTCAGAATGCAGTCTCATTATTTATTTATAGTAACGCCGCCTCCAAATTTGAAGCCACCTGACACAATCACTGAACCGCTGGTTTCTGTGACGTCATCTATGAGATGTAAGTCTTTTCTAGTGGAGTGTCTTTCAGGTACTGCGAAAGAACTCCGCCTGTTTCATTCAGAATAACATCCATTAGCGCTATGCGTCTCGATGTACTGGTACGTAGTACAGCAAGGCTTAGGAATGATTAATGAAGATTAGGAAACGTGCCTGCAGGCGGAAAATAACAAAAGCAATAGTAACAAAATTCCGACGAAAAAGATCCAGCTCATTTTCAAAATTATAGAACACTTTGTCATAAGAAAGCTCGTTTTAAGGTTCATGCATCATGAACTGACTCCACTGTGAAAGCTTGCAGTCGCGCATGGAGCGTCACTGGTAATTTTTTTTTTTTATTTATTTATTGCCAAATTATAGACCTGTTACCTGATGTTTAAAACAGGTCGTACATCTTACAATTTTGGTTTTTCATCTTTTTACAGTTTTCTTTCCTTTTGTTTTATCTACAACATTTACAAAGAATGATTCAAAATAACAATAATTTGAGGTTGAAATATAAATAAAATTTTGTTGTTTTTAAGAAGAATTTAAAAAGAAGATAGGATAGATAGACATTTGTTAGTACCATCACCGAGTGTGACTGGCGGTGAATACCTCGGAATGGTTTCATCGAGCCGTTGACCGCAAGTCACACAGACACACAAATGGTTATTAGTAGAGAAATAATGTTTCTTATCCTATTTGTTACTAATCCTATGTATTAACTACATTAGGTGCGCATCCATGTACAGCATCTGGTGTTTTCTTGGCTAGATTGCCAGCAATTTCCTTATTTACATTCACATCTCGGCTTCCTCCTCCTGTTCCTCCTCATTGTCACTATTTTCACTGTCACTGTGGGTATCGCTGTCCATCCTCTGGAGATTGCTGTTACGCTGCACATATGCATGTCTGGGATGTCGTGTCCGCATATACTCTTCATGTGTTGTTTTTGAAATACTGTTTGTCAGTGCGTTTAATTGTGCCCAGTGTTCTTCGTCTCTTATTGCTGTGTATATATCTATGTCTGTATCTGTGTAATCTAAGTGTAGTGTATGTCTGTTGTTCGCGTATTGCCCGCAGAACTGGTAAAGTCAGAGTCTTTTTGGATGTAAACTAAACTAAAGTTAACTAAACTCCACCCGAACAGGCCATCAAGGCCTGACGGCAGAGACCGGCCGCCGTGTCATCCTCAACCCACAGGCGTCATTCGATGCGGACATGGCGGGGCATGTGGTCAGCACCCTCTCCCAGCCGTACGTCAGTTTACGAAACCGGAGCTGCTACTGCTCAACCAAGTAGCGCCTCAGTTTGCCTCACAACAGTTTGCCTCACAAGGCCTGAGTGCTCCCCGCTTGCCAACAGCGCTCGGCAGACCGGATGGTCACCCATCCAAGTTCTAGCCCAGCCCAAAAGCGCTTAACTTCGGTGATCTGACTGGAACCGGTGTTACCACTGCGGCAAAGCCGTTGGCCCTGTCTGGATATAAGAAGGACAAATTCATCGAAATTTTAATTGTTAGGACGGTTGAAAGAATAGATGCATTTAACCAATAATATTCAATAGGGATGTTAACAGATTGCACTGTGACGTACAGGCCTCAGTGTTAGTTACGAATGTGAAGGCACCATGGACAGAGGTTACACCAATGAAGACTACGCTGACATGCACTTCATGTATGGCACGGCGAATGGCAGTGTCCTTGAGGCTGCACGATTGTATGAAGAAGCTTTTCCCCTCTGCAGACAGCACGACAGGCGTACATTTAGCCGGTTACATCAGCGCCTCAGAGGAACCGAGAGTTTCGCACACCATGTACGAGAAGGTCGATCAAAATCCATAACACCCGATGCTGAGGAAAGAGTGTTACGCATTGTACACGAACGCCGAGTACTTCAACAAGAAGGACTGCTACCCAAGAGTCATAGCACTGTGTGGCGGATTTTACATCTATCCATATCATCTCCAGAGAGTGCAAGCCCTCAACAATGCAGACTTCGCTCTTAGAGAGAATTTCTGCCAATGGATGCAGCAACATTGTACCCTGAATCCCTTGTTTGTAAGCAGTATTCTGTCCACGGATGAAGCAGGATTTACCCGTTGCGGTATTTTGAACAACCATAACTGTCACATATGGGCCGATGTCAGTCTTAATGCAACACATGTATCACGACATCAGCAGCCTTATTCGTTGAACGTTTATGCAGGTCTGCTCGAAGACCGCATAATTCGACCATACTTCCTACCACAGGGACTAACTGGACAGCGTACATGCGGTTTCTGCGGCCTAAACATCCAGATGTCCCTCTGAACCAACGCCTGAACATGTGGTTCATACATGACGATGCTCCAGCATATTTTTATTTACGAGTGCGCCGACTCTGACGTATGGCCAACATTGGATAGGTAGAGGAGGACCTGTACCATGGTCTCCAAGGTTTTCGGATTTAAATCCCATGGATTTCTATGTGTGGGGTCGTCTCAAATGCCTGGTCTACGCTACGGAGGCCAGCTCTGTTAAGGAATGGCGTTTGCGTATTGATACAACCTTCCAGCGTTTACAGAATTCCCCAGGAGTGCCTAAGAGGATTCGCAACTCATTTCAGAGACAAGTTCAATGTTGCATTTAGACGCATGGACAAAATTTCGAACACCTACGTACTTTCACGTTTAGAGATGCCATGTGTTCCTAGACACTGGTCAACCACAAGAGAAAATGTGTTGTATCTCGACAACGGTTGATTTGTGGACCCATGTTTATTGAAGCTTTTTACCTACTTTTGACCTGTACTTTCCATGTGTGAATTATTAACTATCACTTCTGAAACACCCTGTAGAAGTAGGAGCAGATGTAGAAACTTCCTGTACTCCTGTTTGCAACTGCAAGTTATCGCTGCATGGTGTGAAGTAATACAAAGATGTCATGTTTACTATTGTCACCGGCTTTCCTGCGAGTGGGCACACAAATTTCACTGCACACGGAACAGAAAAATCCTGCGATTCTCATAGAAGACTGTGCTCCCCAGGCTCACAGGTGTTTTCACACAACATCAACGATGATTTTCTCGTGATCCTCAAGATCCGTGTTACGGTAAGCCTCCTACTGATCCTGGGCAAGAGACTGCGCTTGATCTTAACACGTTTATAAGTAAAAAGTGAGGTTCGCTTGACATATAAATCCAAGCATTGCGCTGAAGTAATAGATTTCTGTTAATGGAAATAAATCCTGAAGGCGTCAAGTGAGAAGTTTGAGTAATAAAGTAATTTTTCACTGGCTGTATGACTTTTTTGGAAGCGATCTATTCAGCTTCAATACAGTACTGTATTATAACCTTGGTCGTCTGCTTCCTACGACATATCATGTGTCAACTATATTTAAACTTCTGTATTTCCATATTCAACTGCAGTACGCATTGTCTAGGAATTTATGGTGACAGCACACAATAAGGAAGTCCTTTTACTTGTACAATTACAGTTTTGCTATGCAGCGTTGGTACGCAGGCTGTTTATGTAGCTGTATTCTTTGTTACATTTATCACCACTCTAGCTCAGTTTTGTTCCTCATAGCAAACTGCGTCTCATTGTAATTCGAAAAGGAAACTGTCCACTTTATCTCTATCTCTCAGTTTTTCTGTTTTTTTTGTTTTGTCGTTTGTAACTAGCAGCTTCTATCGAAGCAACGATAATAAACCTACTTATCATTAGTACTGGGGTACTTGCTTCCACGGAGGCCTTAACGTCATGATCTTCACTGGTGCTAACGTGGGGATGAAACTAAGGTTTTTGGATGGCAAAATATACAATACGGCTGCACTTTGAGCGTCTTTGAGATTCACATATTTTCGAAGAACAATATGATATTTCTTTGTTATTGTAGATAATAACGTAGGGCAACATAAGGTGGTTTAATGGTAGGGAATAATGACCTTGAAAGCCATCTTTACTGCCGAGAACCAACCAGCGATGCACCTTATTTCTTTTATGTCTCGTTTGAAGTTCTATTGACGCACTGACATTTGATGTCATGCAGTCTCATATAAACCCGACGACTTCTCGCAGTGATTGACACAAGTCACTTTTTTAAGTGTCCAAGCGGGTTGAGGATGACATTCTCCTTCAGAAAAATGTTATCATGTATGATTCATTACATCCAGAAATATACTCGTACATTCAAAATTACATATCAGTCACTTCACGCGAGACAGGTATTTGTTCTTTATGAAGATTTTGCCGTATTAATTGAAGTTGAAGTTTCAGTCTCTTTTTCCAAACGTATTTGACAAAATACAATAATCCTTTAAACATCTTAAGGATATGGTGCTCAGAAGTTAAGATGTAACTAGTAAAAAAAAAACACAATTATGTAAAAGCAGCCGTTATTCGCTGCTTTTTGATCATGATGACTTTAACTGAGTATTAATTTAGATAGAGCTAACGCCATAGCATCTCGAAGGAAACCGAGAGGCAAGAACTGTATTTTATGAGTATGATGGTGAACGTTATTTTCTTCAAATACTTATTCATGTAGCCACCCTAATATGTGAAGTTTGCATAATTTCATCGAAAACTCATTAAACAGGTAATATTATCTGGAACATATCTAGAAGGGATCTGAATTCCTCACTAATCCACTTGGCATAGTGTCATTCCTAAAATTCTTTTTTTTTTTTTTAGAAACTACCCAGAACATCTTCGAACCTAGATTCAGAGTTCAATACTGTGCGGACAAAAGCAGCATCCGTTGTTTACAACTGGATGCTCTTCCACCGATGACTACACATTCAGTATGTTTACATGCAAAACATCTTCCGAAAGACGAAAACCGAATTTCGGAAACGGTTTTACGCTGTCGTGTTTACATGTTAATGCCTAAAGTGAATTTGCTAGCCCAGTCAAAAAACGGCGTCTGGAAAACAGCTGTTCCAGATTCTGATTTAGTCAGCGAGATCGCTATTTCTCTTAATTTAAATATTACAGTTAGACAGCTTCATGCTTAGTCTACTACTCCTACTTCTCCTTCACTGCACAATAAATCACTCCTTCTACATTAGCCGAATATTATGGGAAATAATAGATAACCTGACAAACCCAATAAGCTACAGAAACAGTTGTGCGTTTACATGTGGGCTGAAATCGATTGTGGAAATGGAAAATAGGCAGCTAGAAAATACACTGACGGAAAAAAAATCGCCACACCAACAACAAGTAATGTAGAATATCGGAATTTCGGCAATACATTTGCCGGCTGCTGTGGCTGAGCCGTTCTAGGCGCTTCAATCCGGAGCCGCGCTGCTACTTCGGTAGCAGGTTCGAATCCTGCCTCGGGCATGGATGTGTGTGATGTCCTTAGGTTAGTTAGGTTTAAGTAGTTCTAAGTCTCGGGGACTGATGATCTCAGATGTTAAGTCCCATAGTGCGTAGAGCCATTTGAACCATTTTTGGTATACATTTGTGTAAGTAAAATATTTAAGTGGTAAATATTGCAAGATCACAGATTAATGTAAGAGCAAGTAAGCCGTTGGAAATGTGAAGCGCTGGTACATTATTAACCGGTGTAATCGCCAGAATGTTGACTGTAAGCATGTAAACGTGCATGCGCTTTATTCATAACTAAGTTCTCGAATTTCCTGCCCTCGAAAAAAGTTCTCGCGCTCCAATTTTTTTCGGGAGAGAGAGCTGCCTGAAACCAGAATTGGAAAGCTCTGAGATATTTAGCGCGTCATATAACGCACATCAGAAAGACAGATTAGAGGCCAGAGGAGGGGAAGTGTTCATTGCAGTTGACAAAAATATTCTCCCTACTGAGGTCGAGTTGACTCTGACAGTGAAATTACCTGGTCGTCATAACAGGTCTTGGTGAAAGCATGATAATTGTTGGATGTTTTAACAGGCCACCCAATTCCACTGTGACAGCTCTACAATCACTCAAAGAAAGTTTACGGTCAGTGGCGCGTAAATACCCAGATAACGCAATACTAGTTGCAGGCGACTTTAACGTACCGAGTATAGGATGGGATATCTACGGATTCATTGCAGAGGTACAGACAGTCTTGCGAAGTACTTTTGAACACGTTTTCTGGAAACTGTCTTGAGCAGCTTGTTCGGCAGCCCAAATTCATTGGAAATATCTTTGTAGCTACAAATAGGCCGTACCTTATCAACAACTTCAGTATAAAAACGAGTATTAGCGATCATGGTGTCATTATAGCAACTACGGTTACGAAAGTTAATATAACAGTTAAGAAGGCTAGGATAGTGTTTCTGCTAGAAGAGCAGAAAAGCAGTTAGCATCTCACTTAGATAGTGGATTGACGTCACTTAGTTCCAGTAGGATGGACGTAGAAGAATTATGGGCAAATTTTAAACAGATTGTAAATTGTGTTTTGGAGAGTTGTGTGCCTAGTAAGTGGATTAAGGACGGGAAAGACCCACGATGGTTTATTAACGAAATCCGAGAAATGCTGAGGAAGCTGAGGTTGTTGCACTCTCGGTTCAAAAGAGAACGTGCAAATGACGACAAGCCAAGGTTAGTAGAGATTCGTGACTAAGAAAAGATCTTTGCGCGGAGCATACAACAGCTACCACCGTCATACCGTAGCAAAATATCTGGCAGAGAACCCGACAAAATACTGGTCCTATATAAAATGGGAAAGTGGGTCTAAGGCCTCCATCCTGTTACTTGTTGATCAATCTGGTGTGAGAGTTGAAGATAGCAAAACGAAAGTCGAAGTTTAAAATTTCACGTTCATGAAATCGATCACGCAGGAAAATCGTACAAACATAACGCCGTTTGAACGTCGAAGAGACACCCGTATGGGCGACATAGTAATAAGCATCCCTGGCGTAAATAAACAAATGAAAGAATTGAAAATAAGTAAGTCACCAGGTCCGGATGGAATCCCTGTTCGGTTTTTCAAGGAGTACTCTACAGCATTAACCCGTTGCCTAGCTTGCATTTATTGGAAATCTCTCACCTAGCGCAGAGTCCCAAGCGACTGAAAAAAGCGCAGATGACTCCTGTATACAAGAAGGGCAAAAGAATAGATCCGCGAAATTACAGAGCAATATCTCTAACATCGGATTACTACAGAATCCTTGAACACATTCTCAGTTCGGATACAATAAATTTTCTTGAGATCGAGAAGCTTATGTCCAAGAACCAGAATGGTTTTAGAAAGGATCGATCGTGAGAAACTCAGCTTGCCCTTTTCTCACATGATATATTGCGAACTGTGAACGAAGAGAAACAGGAAGATTCCGTATTTCCAGATTTCCAAAAAGCGTTTTACACGGTGGGCCACTGTGGGTTGTCAAATGAGGTACGAGCATATGGAATAGGTTCACAGACATGTGAGTGGCTCGAAGACTTCTTTAAGTTATAGGGCCCAGTATGTTGTCTTCGACGGCGGGTTTTCATCAGAGACAAGCTTATCGTCAGAAGAGAAGTGTGATAGGACTGCCATTATTCTCTATATACATAAATTACTCGGCGGGCAGGGTGGGTAGCAATCTGCGGTTGTTTGCTGATGACGCTGTGATGTACGGTAAGGCGTCGAAGCTGAGTGACTCTAGGATGATACTAGATGACTTAGACAAAATTTCTAGTTGGTGTGATGAATGGCAGATAGCTCAAAATGTATAAAAATTTACGCTAATGCATATGAGAAGAAAAAACAAACCCGTAATGTTCGGATATAGCGTTAGTAGCATCCTGCTTGACACATTCACGTCGTTTAAATATTTTGTTGTAACACTGGAAAGCAATATGAAATGGAACGAGCATTTGTGGAGTACGGTATGGAAGGTGAATGGCCGGCTTCGATTTATTGGGAGAATTCTAGGAAAGTCTGGTTCATCTGTAAAGGAGACCGCATATAGGACTCTTGGGAGACCTATTGTTGAGTACCGCTCGAGTGTTTGGGATCCGTACCAGGTCAGATTAAAAGAATAAATTCAAGAAATTGAGAGACGGGCTGCTAGACTTGTTACTGGTTGGTTAGAACAACACCTAAGACTTCTTGAGTATTGTTCATCTGTCTGGGATCCCTATCAAGTAGGGCTGATAGAGGAGACAGAGAAGATCCAACGAACAGCGGCGCGTTTCGTCACGGGATCGTTTAGTTGGCGAGAGAACGTTACGGAGATGCTAAACCACTTCACTGGCAGACGTTACAGGAGAGACAATGTGCGTCTCGTAGAGATTTACAGTTTAAGTGGAACGGGGCTGGAAGGATCACATAATGGCATCGAAAGTACCCTCCGGGACACACCATTAGTTGGCTAGCGGAGTATGAAGTAGAAGTAGATGTAGATGTTACGGACATGCTTCGGTAATTGAAATGGGAGTTACTGGTGGGAAGACGACATTCTTTTCGAGGAACACTACTGACAACATTTGCAGAACCGGCATTTGAAGCTGACTGCAGAACGAGTCTACAGAATTCAACAAACATTGCAATAAGGACCATAGAGCTACATAGACCGTCTTTTTCCCCCTCTTTCATTTGCGAGTGGAACAGGAAAGGAAATGACTAGTAGTGGTACGGGGAATTCTCCGTTACACGCCATAAGGGGGATTGCGAAGTATCTATGTAGATGTAGATGTCCCGTATGTGCTCGATTGGAGACATACCTGATGATCGAGCAGGCCAAGGCAACATGTAGACACTCCGTAGACCCTTTTGGGCTATAAAAGCGGTATTTGAGCGAGCGTTATCCTGTTGAAAAACGCCTACTGGAATGCTAATCATGAATGACAGCACAACAGGTCGAATTACCAGATCGACGTACAGTTTTTCAGTCAGGATGCTACCACGAGAGTGCTCCTGTTGTCATATGAAATCTCACCCCAGACCACAACTCCAGGGTAGGTCCTGTGTGCGTATCATGCAGACAGGTCGTTTGTAGGTCCTCATATGGCCCCCTCATAACCAACACGAAGTCATCACTGGCACCGAGGCAGAACCAGCTTTCATCAGAAAACACAAGAGACCTCCACTCCGCCCTCCATTGAGCTCTCGCGTGTTACTACTGAAGTCGAATATAGCAGTGGTTTGGGGTCAATGGAATGCACGCTAGAGGGCATCTGGTTAGGAGCTGTCCTTGAAGTAACCGATTTGTAGCAGTTCGTTGTGTCTTTATGGTGCCAACTGCTGCTCAGACTACTGCTGCAGAGCCATACGCCGAACACGATGGCCTTCCCTCTCGGTAGCGGCTCGTGCCCGTCAGGTGCCTGGTCTTCTTTCGACCGTACATTCTCGTCACCACCGCAGCCAGCCGTCATGCACAGTGGCAACATCCCTGCAAGATCTTACTGCAGTATCGCAGGTGGAACACACAGCTTCTCATAGCCTTATTACAAGACCCCGTTCAAACACAGTGAGTGTTGATAAAGGCTTTTTTGACGGCTTAAAGGCATTCCTAGCTGACACCAACTCACCACATCCAATCTCAAAGGTAACTAATGGTCAAGAATGCGTGTATTTAAAGCAAACGTTATTTGCGTCTCGTAGTGGTGCTATTAGCGCCACTCTTATGAGACTCGAGTGAAATTTTAATAGAGATCATCTTTCAGATGTAGAAACACACCTACCATCTTTCGCTTATGTCGCTCAACTTCTCCTTGGTGTTGCTATTTTTTCGCGTTATTGTATATTGATTGAACTTACAGTAGTAGCACTTACGAAACCTTTGTTTGGCAGTTAGCGGGAGCCAATGTAGGTGTAGGGGGAACAAAGGAAAGAAAGTGATACTCTACCACCCGTCAATGTACTACTTTATAATAAAACGGCGTGCTTGTGTACCGTATATAAGGATGCCCTAGGATCGGACATCCTGACTAATGCATCCGATCTTATTGGCACTCGCTGCAGGCGTAGATAATAGCTCGAACGGGTGAAGTGGCAGGTGTTGATAGAAGCGGGCAGTCCTTCTCCCCGAGCCCGAAGGTATAGCCTCTTCCAATCTCTCGAACTGCGCAACACACTGCCGCAAGTGCCTTAACGGCATGTTAAGTGCTTGTCCGCCATCACTGTGAACGATCTCCCAGACGTGATGGTCGCGTTGAGTGCTTCCCGTTCATTTACGTCACTCATTTTGGTGTAAAAAGGACGTAGATAACAGCTCTTTAACGTCAGATAACCTCACAGGAACGTCATCGGGAATACAACTAACAAAGAAACATCACCATCTTGACCTCCAATTTTAGCGATGAAAGAGCACTCCTGCACAATATCAGATCCAGAAATCGATCCAGTGCCAAAATTGGGACCATAATTCTAGCTACATGCAGTTATGAACTCTTGAATGTACGGCTTTTGAACATTCGCACTCTCCGGCGGTTTATCGCTCGCTCCGCCCGACAGCAGCCACCTGATGTCCGAGCGCGAAGTACTGTACGGCGGAGTGATCACCAGAGCCCCATGAACGTTGAAGAGGATGGATGAGGAGGGGCGAATGTGTCACGTCTGCCCAACGTGCTTTAAAGTCTTGTTCGAGAACGTAGATATAATATTATGTCAACCTGAAGCACATAAACGTTCAATATTATTTTAACAATATACTCGCACTGATATTCTGCAGCAGTTTATACATGGTAATACCGTGATAATATTACAAAATTTCAAGGATGATAGAGGAGGGTAAATGTATCAATCTGATGTAAAGGCCCCGGTCCAGAAACGACCGAATCGAAATAAAGCGAAATTCGTTCTGGCACCTCTGAGAGTGGAATACGTGTGCCGGTGCTGTTGTTGCTAGGGTCGTAAGGTAGGTAACTTTCACAGGTGGTAGTATGGACCAAAACAAGAAAAAATGTGCAGTAAATATGGGCTCTAAAATACATACCTTAAGAGTTATTGGCACAGTTGCGAAGATCAAAAAATAATGACGATGCCAGAAGACTAGATATATAGATCGGATAACTAATAAAGAGGGTACTCAATCAGATTGGGAAGAACAGAGATTTATGGAACAATATGAATATCAGAAGTGATCGGTTGGCAGGATACGTCATGAGACATCAAGGAATGAAAGGAAGTGTACGGCAAAGAAAACTGTGGGGGTACACCAAGGCTTGGCTACAGCACGCAGGTTCAAATGGATGCAAGTTGCAGCAGTTTCGAAGAGATCAACCCGCTTGCACAAGACAGACTATCACCGAGAGCTCCATCAAACCAGCTTTCGGACTGACGACAACAACAATTAACATTTACATCAGAATAAGCTATCCCGGGAATTCTAATAGTCGCTTATTTATCGTGTTTTCATACAAGTAATTATTCCGTGTGATGGAGACATTTCATTATCATGGAAAATGGTATCATTATTGAGCATGTTAGTTAGTTTCAGATTCCGTGGATCATTTGGACGATTAATCGTAATGATATGAAACGAGTCATTTCATAATCAGATTACACATTCATATGTAAATATGATTATTTGTTGATCACTTACATTTTCTTAGTCCTGTTTTGAGTCCGTTATTCCTACCCATCAACTTTTACGCATTACTTCTTCTTCCGTTTCTCTTTCTTCTTGTTCTTCGTCTTATTCTTCTTTTCGTTTTTCTTTTCCTCATTCTTCTTCTTCTTCTTCTTAATTGTCGCGTAGGCCTCAGAGACCATATGCGTTCTCTACATTCCTCCACTAACCATGTCTCTTCCTGGCTTCCGTGGTCCATTCTCTGTTTCTCAGGTCCATCACCTTCGTATCCCTGTTGCTAACCTTCCATTATGTCTGTGGTCTTCCTCGGCCCGTTCTAACTTCCATGGATCCTGAGACTACTACTCGTTGTAGTCTTTCCTCATCCATCCTAATTAGTTGTCCGGCCTACACCAATCTTCTTTTGTTCATCCTTAGGACAATATCAGCTTGTAAGTATAGGTCTGACAGCTCCTGGCTTTTTAATACCTTCCATTCCTTCGACTGGATGTCCCTCCTAGGCCTAAAATTTTCCTTAATATCTTTCTCTCTCAAAGATTAGCAGCTTTTGTTCTTTTATTTTCCTTAATGTAAATGTTTCAATGCAATATAGAATTACCGGTTGTAGAGTACGACCGATAAGACAAAAATGTGATCTATTTGCCGTTGCGCTTCTTGCCTTAATCTCAATTTTCAATCTATTCTGATCGCCATATTACATATTCTTCTAAGAAATGAAAGGAGTTTTCATGGAGGAACACCTACAGTTTATCCAAATTTAACTTTTCTATCTGTCTGACATTTTACACACATTTCTTGCATCATTTTTCACCCATTTTTGTTGTAAAGAAAACATTAATGTAGAGTAATGAATGTAATTTTTTTCTTCTGGTATTGTAATGATGTACATTATTGTTCCTTTTGAACTGCAGTGGATTACTTACAACTTCAGGAGAGGAGAATTATACTGCGAAGCAGTAGTCAAAATGCCCAACTCCTTAAACAGTTGTCTGCAAGATGATCGTGGGTCAGCACCACATACTGTTATTACAGCACGTATCTGAGCAATGAAGGTTTCCTTTCTTAAAGCAGAATTAGCCCAGAGCGTTATTCCATATAACATTATTGAATGAAAATTCGCAAAACATGTCAAACTCACTGACTTCATCTTCAGCAGATTTGCAATAATTCAAAGGAAAAATGTGGCTAAACTAAGTTGTTATAGGAGTTCCAAAAGGTGTTTTTCTCAGTGTGAAAATGGAAATGAGCGTACAGTACTATGGGCTGGGAGTCCCCCATTCGGGGAAGTTCGGCCGCCGAGGGCAAGTACTTGTTGCATTCGACGCCACATTGGGCGACTTGCGCGTCGGAGATGGGGATGAAATGATGATGACGACAACACAACACCCAGTCCCTGAGCGGAGAAAGTCTGCTGCCCCAGCCGGGAATCGAACCCGAGCCCCTTGGCGTGGCATTCCGCCGCGCTGACCACTTAGCTAACGGGAGCGGACTTCAGTGTAAATTCTTATTAATATGGACACCTAAGAATTTTGACGTTCCATAGAAATCATCTTAAGCAAATGTCGTACAAGGCTCTTGTTGCATCCTTGTTATTGTTTCCTCACTATGTGTTACAGTTACTATTGGTGTGGGACCTCTATGTGTGCAGAGCTAAATATGTCATGTCTTCCTGAAATAGAGACTGAGAACATTCGCAGAAAACCACTCAATAATATTTTAAGAATAGCATTTACCATTTTTTGTTGCTGTATGTATTTTAGGATTGATAACAATAATAGAGTCATCCACAAAAAGAACTAATTCTGCTTCTTGTATGTTAGACAGATGGTCATTACCACGTATGAGAAGAAATAGTGGACGTAAGATTGAGCCCTGTGGAGCGCCGTAAGTGGTTTCTCCTTGGCCAGAAATAGTCATAAATATCCCTCCCCTGCCTACATTAGTTGAATTACTATGCATAATTTCTGGCATTCTTTTAGTTAGAAATGGCATACATTGGTTTGCCATACCATCAGTTTCATATAACATCAGTTTACCAAGGATAATATTGTTATTCACACAGTCAAATGCCGTAGATACTTTACAGAAAATACCAACTACTTTTTTTGTTATTTAGTGCTGGTAAAATTCGGCGAATGTATGTGTACATGAACTCTCAGTTGAGCAATTCTTCTGAAATCCAAACTGCAATTTACTGACGATATCATTGTCGCACAAATGGGATATTATTCTAGAATACATGACTGTCACAAAAATTTTAGAAAACGATACCATTAGTGAAATGAGCTGGTAGTTATTCACATTTCCTATCACCTGTGGTATACAGGGGTTTAACTATGGCTTATTGTGATGCATTACATATTTCAGATAACAGCAGTGAAATGGGTTGGTTGTTATTGACATTTCTCATACTGGGGTTTAACAATGGCTTATTGTGATGCAGTAAATATTTCAGAAAAGGCAGCAGTATTATATGTGAACAAGTCTTTAGTGCTGTGTTGTGAACCCCATAAAATACAGATGAGCTTTTATTTTTGGGAGAATTTGTAATTTTCTTAATCTCAGAAGGAGAAGTGGGTGGGACATCCACGTAATTAAATTATGTAAGTAGCTTGTTCACCACACCTCTTGATTTTTATCGTGAACTCTTTGTCCACACATTTTCTACTACTTGTAAGAAAAGATTATTACACAGATATGCTATATGTGACTGAATATTTATAGACATTCCATTTAAATTAATAGTGTTGTTATCCAGTTCATAGCTTATTGACCTGTATTTTGTTTTACTACATCCCTTACAGCCTCACGTCTGTAGTCAGAATTACTGATTTCTGATATAAAGTGAATGTTCTTTGACTTTTTAGTAACTTTTATCAGTAAGTTTGAGTAGTTTTTGTAGAGTGGAACTACTGCAGGATCTTTATTTGTACTTGCCGGCATATACAATTCTCTTTTCCTTTCACTGGATACTTTAAACCTTCTAGTGGTCCATGATTTGTTATTAGCTTACGTGAAAAGCTATTTTCAAATAATGATATGAATTTTCATGGAATAGATATAATTTTATCTTAGCATTCTTTCATTACTAATTTTGTTAAAAACTTTCCCAGATCATGTCTTGTAAACTGTTCTTAAAAATGTTTGTCCCGGAATCATTAACTATGCTAATGAACATTCTCTGATGAATATCTATACTATAAGGCAATATTTCATTCACCCTAATTAACTGTGCATCCTGATCAGAAACAGCAATTTTTACTGTGTATATCGTTATTTTCGTTCTTTATGCTTCATCAGATAAAATATTATCACTTAGGATACTTCAATCTTTATTCACCTTTGTTAGAAAGTTAATTGTTGAGATCAAATTGTAGGGTCCAAATAAGGTTTCCTGATAATTTTCCTATAAGAGTTTTCTACAAAATCTACATTGAAATTATCACAACACATTAAATGCTTACTGTTGTGTGGCAGATAGCGTTGCAGGAAATTCATATTCCTCAAACAGTTTAAAATTTCACTGTGGGAATATATATGCAGTTAAAACTAAAAGTGAACTATTTTTCAGTATTAATTCAGAAGTGTAATCTTCTATGTGCCGATTATTACAAAATCTACTTCCTTCAATGTTTCTGAAATTGTACGTATATGACGACTCCTCCTTTTCCAGTGTTAGTTCTACATGATTACAGTGCAAGAGTGTAATCTTTTATATTTAACTTCTCAAATCCTGTGGTTACGTGGTGCTCAATCGCAAAGGGCTTGAGTCTTTTCAGAGATTTTAAACTTTCCAAAGAGACAAGCAGCTGTTCTATCTTATTACACTCTGAGACAAAATAATAAGAACCACCACGAATTAATTATCGGGTGGATGTGATGTATATATACAGCAAAAAAATGATTATAGTTTCAGAAAAATTGGAGTATTTATTCAAGAGAAAGAACTTCATAAACTTAGCAAATCAATAACCCTTTGGTTCATCTCATGCCTTATGCAAGTAGCTATTCCGCTTCGCATTGGTTAATGGAGTTGTTGGATGTCCTCCTGAGAGATATCGTGCGAAAATTCTGTCCAACTGGCGAGTTAGATCGTCAAAATCCCGATCTGGTTGGAGCGCCCTGCCCATTATGTTCCAGTCGTTCTCAATTGCGGCGTAATCTGGCGACCTATTTGTAAAAAGTAGAGTTTGGCAAACACGAAGAGAAGCAGTAAAAACTCTCACCATTTTAGGGATGGGTGTTATCTTGAACTGTAAGTCCAGGGTGGCTTGCCACGAAAGGCAACAAAACGGGGCGTCGAATATGATTGATGTATCGCTGTGCTCTAAGAATGCCGCAGATGACAACCGAAGAGATTCTGCTATGAAATGAAATGGCACCACAGATCATCACGCGTGGTTGTCTAGCCGTATGGCGGGCGACAGTCAAGCTGGTATTCCATCGTTGTCTGGGGCGCCTCCTGACACGTCTTCGGCCGGGAACCTCACTGACCGGAGTAGAATTGTCTTCGCTTCGAACTGAGCCCTGATGACCAACGAAGACGTCTCTGCAGACGTCCCGGATAGCGGACAAGATGAACTTGCATCTCCCCTGGCCACCAGTCACAGGAACTCAATATTAATGAGGCTTTATGGTCTACCTTGAAGAGCAGGGTGCGTGATCACTATCCACCACCATCATCATTACCAGAACTTGCCACTATTTTGGAGAAAGAGTGGTATAAGATTCCCTTGAAAACCACACAGTAACTGTATGTATGCGTTCCGAGACTACTGGAAGCTGTCTTGAATGGCAACGAATTTCCCACGTGGTATTAGGCATGGTAATGTTTTGTGTTTATGGTGTTTCCATATTTTTTTCCATTTCCTGTACAGCCTGACAGATGGCACAAAAAATTATTCAAGATCCAGAGACAGTTCTTTCTCAGTAGTGCGGTCCACTGCCAACAAGTGTTTTGAACTACCTTACAGAAAGCATGCACAATGTCTCTGGCAAGCACCCTTGGCATTTAAAGGTAACAATATTTCCTACTGACTTTATTACTATTGTCTAAAAGATTTCCCACTTTTCTTATATTTTTAGATGTGTATATGCAGTAACAATACTTCACTAGTTTGATGTTTAAGACACTGTAACTAAATGATTGTAACTAAACTTCACTTTTCTGTACACTATAATCATGATTTTAGGGAAACATTTCAGTGTATTTTTAATGTGTTGAAGCGTTGATCGATCAATGCTTTCTTTGATATCTTTATCTGTAGTCTACGCATTTTTCAGTGGTCAAATAACAATTAAAGCTTGCTAATAGCGGCTTTGTTTGGAGCTGTGCACATTGTAAGATTTCGTCTCTCACGCGAGTTATTACGTAACAATGCCTTATGTATTCCTGATACCCCACCTTGCTTCTCTCTTAGTTTACTTCTTTCTGTAAGTAACATGCGACTAGGTTAATTTTTTTCTCGACGTATTCTGCGTATATTACGTTTTTTATAAGTAGAATAAGTATTCTTATAAGGTTTTACATATTGATTGAAGCAGTTGGGTATACATACTCTGCCAGATGCCAAATTATCCAAAATTTTACAGGAAAGAAGCCATGTCAGACGAATTGCTGTTGATGTCGCTAGAGGAGCCGCTTGACGAGACTGTCTACATAGAGAGCTCGTCTTCAAGTACGGACGCACAATCTGAGCATGAAGCGAACGAAAGGACAGCAGAGCAGTTTGATAATGATTCCTAAACTGCGTCTATAGTAGCTCTAACTTCTGCAAACCGTGATAAGTATCAAGAAAAGGAGGAACAATAAAGTTCAAGAATGAAGTTCCTCCAGCAAAAACTGCACGTCAGGATACAGTCACGCAGTTTCCAGGGGTAAAGCGGGAAAAAAGAAATTCTAAAACGGTTCTGTATTGCTGGAATCTATTTTTTCCAGAGGCTGTAATTGGCCATATTGTACAATATACAAAACAAGAACAATTAAACAGAATAGGAGCAGCTTATTCGCGGAGTGCTCGAGACTGCTCACAGAAAGATTCTGAAGAATTATCGGCTTTCCTTGGTGTTTTATACGTACCTCGCAAAATTGAAAAAGTCGCAAGAGGGTGGATCGACTCAGTCTGGTAAAACGGGAATGAAGTTCACCTCAGTTGTTCACTTCCTAAGATTATGTCGAATCTCTAGTAGGAGAGATGTTGTGAATGTAATGCTAAACTGCTTGTAACCATTCCATATTGAAATATTCTTAGGTCAAGCAATACACATGTTTCATTTAATGCTCTGACGTATCTATAATGTGTCGGTAATAATGAAAAAGAAATTTACGTGATAAATGTAGTTTTCTGTAGAACTTACAGCAAAAAACGTAAAAGTTATCTCCATTAGAAAAAAATCTAGTACAAGAGTTATCGCGTGACAACAATAGGCTCGAACGATGGCGGGATAATATTATTCTAGCTTCACCAACTCGTGTTTGAGAACATGCCAGTAACGCTCTCGAAACAACCAAGTAGATCCGCCACAAATCCCGCCGCTCCTACGTCACATTTATAATGACTTCATTCGTTTGCCTTTTACAACAATGCCAGGTAGACGAGCAGTACACGAGAGTGGAACTGATAAATGTCAACAGAGCCTTGCGTGTCAATAGACTACGTATACACGGTAATTAATTCCTTCCACAACTTTGACTAACCAGAAAGAATGCAGATGCGCGCCAGTGAAGAGTCAGGATTGGCGTTTTGAGGGAAAGGCCAGGCTTCGACTAGTGCGGTCGCTGCCATCGACCGGAACTGTTCCGTGCTCACGCATTAACGAGCACGCGGCCCAGCAAGCGCACGCACTCGGCCCACACAGCCAGCATTACGGCCGCTGCGTCAACAATGGCCTCCAAACTCACAACAAAAGAAAATAACAGTCGTCTGGGAGCGGACACAATGGCCCTAATAAACTGCCTTCGCGCGTAATGTGCTCCTCCAGCAAAGTACTTGTCACAGCAAGGAGAAGCAGGCCGCTCTGTCACACAAGCTCCGTGACTTGGGCCGCGCCGTACGGGCCGTGACTGCCCATAGCCAACAGGCGTGGCAAACAAAGCGGTAACTCCTAAATCACATTCGAACCTAACTATAGTTTCCTCAAGAATCGATGGAAATAAAAAAAATAGAGCAAAAAGATTGTAATGCATAAAAATTCAATTTGCCTTATTTTCCCCATTTTCCAGGTTGTTGCACAAGATATGTTTGATTTAGTAGTAGAACTATAAATAATAGCAGGTCGGTCTAAAGGAACTAGGCGCCCAGATTGCACAGCACGTTAAAGCACCTTTTATTGGTTGCAGGCTCAGGGGGGTGAGCCAGCCCCAGATCAGATGCACCTCACGTATTAACGACGAGGCCTGGTGAACCAGCCAGCTTGGATGTGGTTCTTAGGGATTTTCCACATCCTGCTATGTGAATACCGGGCTTCTACCCACATCCTGCCTCGGATACACGCTACACAAACATTTAAAAAACGCGATCGTGCTTGAACTTAGATTTATTATAGACACAGTCTGATGGGATACACATATTCCTTCCCGGTGAGAACAGTAGCGTCATAAAAGCATTCCACCACCAACTATCGCTAAAACGGCCTTAATCCATAAACAACTGCCGACACCGCAGAAGAAACGGTAAAAGGTGCAAAAAGAAAAATAACAATGGGAATGCCCGTCCGTTAAGTAAAACAGCCAAACACTGATCATATGTACTGGTCCTAACGAGATAACATTGCAACCGATGCTTGAAGCTCTCTTAGTACTAAAAGCGTAGCACCATAGACGAACGTGGTGCACTGACATGAGGTAATTTGTGAGTTTTTGACTGTGACTACTGCGCAAATATCACCAGAATATATCAGAGTGAAAATGAGTAAAAAACTGCTGACAGCTGCTATTGCTGTGAGAATAATAGGGTGCACACTATGGAGCATTTTCAGACAGAATTGCACAAGCCTTTAGATAAACGAAAGTAAAAAGAAGGTGAATTTCGAAAGAAAGATATAGTTGGTTCTAGGCTACACTGCAAAGTTGGGAACAACAGTAACAAATATATAGGACCTGGCGTCTACAAAATCAGTTGCGGAGACTGTGAAAAGTTTTGTGTCGGTCAGATGGGAAGGAATTTCAAGTCTCGCTTTAGAAAGCATACAAACAGCCAGAATAACAGCGCATTCGGTACACATTTGGATGAATAAAAACATGTGGCAGGATATATAGAGGATAATATGAAAGTGTTGCATAAGACGCGAAAAGGACAATTATTGAACCTACTAGAAGAAATGGAAATTATCGTACACAGAAAACGGCAGTCGGGTATGCTGCTGAATAAACAGAATGAGTTTAATTTAAATTCTTATTCTGATGTATTCAGAAACCTACTAGTTTGAGCAGCGTCGAGCGCCGCGACGGCTTGTCTTGCGGTCGTGTGCGCCGGTCACCCGCGAGCAGTAGACTGGGGCTTCTTCCGCAAGCTCCGCTACAGAAAAACAAAGATTATTACAGGGAAGCCACGTGGTGGCGTCCCTGAGATTCCAGTCCGTATGTTTCATCGTCTATCAACATTTTTAATTAATAGTCACAGTCTTGTTAACTATCTCACACTTAGCTTAATGTTTAATTGTTCTGTCCTGCTGACAGGTTTCGATTTATAGATGTTATCTTACTTTTAAACATTTTACTCTGGCTTTTACACCATTATGTGTTATTTACTTTGCCAGATTATAAGTTTTCTATTATTACTCTTTACGCGTTTCATATGAATTTTAATTATAAATTTAATTCCACATATCGCGTTTCAATTCATTGTCAGACGCTCATTTGGCCATATGATGTATCTTTAATTAATGACTACGCATACTGCATTTTACCTACTGAATTTACGATACTGGTTACTCATTTACCCCACTAATAGTTACCTCTACTGGCCTCAGTTATATGTATAAATACTGGTCGCATCCAAGCCATCACCAGAACTTACCATGCACCTAGAAAAAGTACACAAACTTTGACGTTGATACCTACATCAGACTATTTTTATGGCATGTATAGCTGGTATGCATGGCTGTTAATCGCTAATATTTTTTTTATTTTTCTTATGTACACTATGCTTGTTGCAAATTTTGTTTCAGCTAATTGGACACAGTTGGTTACACTGCTATTTTTCTATTTGTAACAGACCTGAAGACAGCAATGGCTGAAACTGGTAACTGTGAACTGTACAATTTACGTGAGCAAGACGGACGTTTACAAATTAATGCCATAACATGATCGTGGACTCATTTAACAGACTTCATGACTTCAGCTGATAAGTAATTGGGTAGTTCAGGAATACAGATATTACTACTGAATCATTTTTGTACGTTTTAATTTGAAAATGTCTTGCGGGATGTATACTCGTATTTTGGGGGACAGATACTATCGTATTTCTATTTTTTCCTATGTTACAAATATAAAAGTGTACATTACCACGAATCGAAACGTCGTACCGGCCATTTGCTAGTAGTGTACTACCTAACTGATTATCTGGATACGATTCACGAGTCGACGCAAAGCTCGGACCCATAAGAAGAGTAGTAAAAAGAATCAGTGGCAAGCCAAAGCTTTGTTTCTATGGTATCGCTCTTCCCATGGAAGGTAAGCATTTTGGTTCACGTCACTGTCGGAATCGTTGTTGAAGCTTGCTGTTGTAATGAATACAGCAAATACGAGTACAACCCGAAATGTGAAAGAAATGCATCGCAATAATGCTGTTTACTTCATAATAAAAAATTACTATATGAAGTTTATGTTTGTAGCGTATACGCATAGTAAACGTTTGTTTAAATAGTTGAGGACATTAATTGCAGTCTCACAATAAGTTATTCACAAATGAAATTGTTGTCTGTATTATCTTCGAGCTAGTGAATAGTATTGTCTTTCACAAATCTTTGGTAATACTTGCCTTAGTGGCAGAAAGCAGTCAGTCATTAGAATGCAGTACTTAGTATGTAGTCTCACTTCCATATTACAATTTTTTGCCAATCAGTTTCGGATGACATGCATCCGTTCTCAACTTTCAACTAATGTTGAAGCCACCACTTCATCAGTATTAGGAATTTGGTAAATGATGAGTGCTATCCGAAACGACTTATCAGTAAATTGTAATGTGCAAGTTAAACTAAAAGACCCAGTCACGTTATTGTGACCTCCGACTACGTTCGACGTCAGTGTGCAATAACCACTTCTAACAAGGGAACCTCCCCATCGCACCCCCCTCAGATTTAGTTATAAGTTGGCACAGAGGATAGGCCTAGAAAAACTGAACACAGTTCAATCGAGAAAACAGGAAGAAGTTGTGTGGAACTATGAAAAAAATAAGCAAAATGTACAAACTGAGTAGGCCATGCCCAAGATAGGTAACATCAAGGATAGTGTGAGCTCAGGAGCGCCGTGGTCCCCTGGTTAGCGTGAGCAGCTGCGGATGAGCCGGCACGGTATCTCAGCGTGTTCGGTCAGGGGGTTAGTTGCCCTCTGTAATAAAAAAAACTGAGATAATGGATCAACTACGAACTGAAACGGGTGTCTTGCGACGTCCGCACCGAGCAGATACAACGAACGAAAACGAACAAAATGAGAAAAAAGAAAAGAAAGAGAGGTCCTGGTTCAAGTCTTCCCTCGAGTGAAAAGTTTATTTTCGCAAAGCTATGATGTGTCCGTTCGTTCATTGACGTCTCTGTTCACTGTAATAAGTTTAGTGTCTGTGTTTTGCGACCGTACCGCAAAACCGTGCGATTAGCATACGAAATGACGTGCCTCTCCAATGGGAACCGAAAACATTTGATCGCAAGGTCATAGGTCAACCGATTCCTCCACTGGAAAACACGTCTGATATATTCTATACGACACTGGTGACGGCATGTGCGTCACATGACAGGAATATGTTGTCGACCCACCTAACTTGTACACTTGGCTAATTAGTAAAAAGATTCTTCTACCTTACCCGGTTTAGGTTTTCTTGTGGATGTGATAATCACTCCCAAAAAAGTGATGAAAACATGAGTTTGTCACATAAACTGCAACAAATGAATGCAACAGTTTCACAGTCGCACAGTTTTCCCTATGCTCTGTCAAAACATATGTTTTTAACGTTTTAAAATATTTCCGTGAGTAAACCGTCAAATCCTGCATATGTCCAAGCAAATCTGAGCGTGTCCTGGAATTTTGGAGAGCGAAGTTGATTGTATAAAAAACTAAACTTTTCACTCGAGGGAAGACTTGAACCACGGAAATTTCCTTTCGCTGCTGCTCACGCTAACCACGGGACCACGGCGCTCCTGAGCTCAGACTATCCTTGATTTTGCTTATCGTGCGCGTGGACTACTCAATTTGTATATTTTGCATATTTTTTTCATAGTTCCACACAGCTTCTTCCTGTTTTCTCGATTGATCTGTGTTCAGCTTCTCGAGGCCTATCCACTGTGCCCACTTATAACTAAATCTGAGGGGGTTGCGATGGGGAGGTTCCCTTGTAAGAAGCAGATGGCAGCACTAACAGTGGAGGGTATATAAAACATGCCTGGGAATTCGGAAAACACTGAAATCGTTCACGTATTGAAAGAAACGGAGGGATTTTTCTGACAACGAAAGGTCATGACCATTGGCGATGTGAACGGGCGAATAGACGTGCAGCTGCTCAGCAACTGACCGCCGAGATGAACCAAGGGGCTACAACAGTGTCTACTCAGCGACAGTTCAGCGACATTACTGCGTATGAGCCTCGGCAGCAGGCGCGTGTTTCATGTACCCGTGCCGGCCGCGGTGGTCTAGCGGTTCTAGGCGCTCAGTCCGGAACCGCGCGACTGCTACGGTCGCAGGTTCGAATCCTGCCTCGGGCATGGATGTGTGTGATGTCCTTAGGTTGGTTAGGTTTAAGTAGTTCTACGTTCTAGGAGACTGATGACCACAGATATTAAGTCCCATAGTGCTCAGAGCCATTTGAACCATTTGAACCATGTACCCGTGCTGACTGCTGTTCATCGACGCCAATAACGTAACTGGACGTACAGTGAGTGGCGACAGATGGCCTTTACAAATGAATCACGTTTTATGCTCCACCGGACTAAAAGCAAATACCCTGCAACAATAGTCGGAAGGGCTTACTCCGGAGGAGGGAGCGTTATCGTCTGGGGAACGTTTCCGTGGCATTCCCCGGGTAACCTTGTCATTCTGGATGGCGCAATAGCTTCATCTCAGATATGTATCTGTCCTTGGGGACAATGTCCACCCGTACATGCAGTTTGTTGAGGAAAATGCAACGTGTCACACAATTCGCAGTTTATGTGTGTGGTTCGAAGTGAACGAGGATGAGTTGACCGTATTACCCAGACTACCAAACTCCCCAAGCTTAAACCCTATCGAGATTCTGTGGGACCACCTCGATATGGCTCTTCGCACCACAAATCCTAAATGCAGCTAGACATAGCACTGGAGTCGGCATGACTCCACATCCCTGTCGGCACCTCCCAGAAACTCACTGACTGTCTTCCTGCACGTCTCACGGTAGTCCGCGCCCGGAAGGATGGTTATCCAGGTTTCTGACAGGTAGTCACATTAATGTGACTAGACAGTGTGTACACTACGTAGTGTTTCCACAAATAAAATACTAGAAGGAAAAGTTAAACGCATTTCCCTTTATTGAATCCAATATCGGCTCATAAAACAGTGAAATCCGCACATATTAAAAGCCTTAGCAATCTACCCGCTGAACCAGCATGTCTGAAGAGCAGCAGTAGTGTTTCTAAGCGGAAATTAAATATGTAACACCTTGAAAACGTCCTCTACACTACAGGTTATCCGTCATACGGAAATAATCAGTCATTTTCGTGTTTGTAAATAGGTTTCAAGTAGCTGGTCTTTTTTATATACACTGATGTGCAAAGCAAAGAGTAAAGCAACTCTCGTATAATGTATCACTACGAAGTAACATAACTCGATTAAACTTCGACCATACATAGAAAGAACTGCTATAGTATAGTAAAGTACAGTGCAGTGCAATGCAGAAGGTAATTGCAACAAATTCGCAATGAGATGAACAGAAATGGCACTTTTATTCGAAGGCAGTTATTACACCGAAGTCACTGCATTTTCTGATTGTTCAAATGACTCTGAGCACTATGAGACTTAACTTCTGAGGTCATCAGTCCCCTAGAACTCAGAACTACTTAAACCTAACTAACCTAAGGACATCACACACATCCATGCCCGAGGCAGGATTCGAACCTCCGACCGTAGCGGTCGCGTGGTTCCAGACTGTAGCTCCTAGAACCGCTCGGCCGCTTCGGCCGGCTTTCTGATGGTCGCATAGATGTTACAAAAGGGGGGACATGGTTCTTAACAGGGTCCGCAATCACCACGAATGGCACTGTGTGCTCTACAACGAGCTCCCATGCTAACCACAAAACTGATAAGGAGTTCCTGTGGTAGGGCATTCTATTACTCCAACAGCCGGCCGAAGTGGCTGTGCGGTTAAAGGCGCTGCAGTCTGGAACCGCAAGACCGCTACGGTCGCAGGTTCGAATCCTGCCTCGGGCATGGATGTTTGTGATGTCCTTAGGTTAGTTAGGTTTAAGTAGTTCTAAGTTCTAGGGGACTAATGACCTCAGAAGTTGAGTCCCATAGTGCTCAGAGCCATTTGAACCATTTTATTACTCCAACAGCCCAGCTGACAACTGCTGGATGGCTGTTAGTGCATATGGGCGTGCTCTTTTCACGATACTCCAGTAGACATAGGCTGCAGATTATTTTATGTTTATGATATATAAATATATATATATATATATATACTACATAAACGGGAAAAATTTTTAGCAAAAATCTCGATAAGTTCTTGAGGGATTTACTTCAGATGTTTACACGACGCTCTAATAAACCTAGGACGGACACAGGCTACAATTTTTAATATATGTAGTATACAAATATATGCTTAAAATTTATGCTTCCTTACAAAGAGAAATTGGTGTTTAACGTTGCCACCAAAATCTAGAAAAGTACTTGAACGATTTACTTCAAATTTTTACACGATACTTTAGTAGATGTCAGGACGGACATAGCCTGCAGGTCTTTTTTAATGTTTATGATATATAAATATGTATTTACTACATTAACGGGAAACGTTTTAGCAGAAATCTCGACAAGTTCTTAACCACTTAATATCAAATTTTTACACAGTTAATAAACGTTCGGACGGACATAAGCTACATTTTTAAATACATGTGGTATACAAATACATATATACCAAATAAAAGAGAAACATTGTTAGCAAACTGAACGATTTACTTCAAATTTTTATGGACACTCTAACGAACGTTTGGGCGGATGTAGGCTATATATATACAGGGTGGTCTATTGATAGTGACTGAGCCAAATATCTCACGAAATAAGCATCAAACGAAAAAACTACAAAGAACGAAACTCGTCTAGCTTGAAGGGGGAAACCAGATGCTGGTATGGGTGGCCCGCTAGATGGCGCTGCCATAGATCAACCGTATATCAACTGCGTTTTTTTAAATAGGAACCCCCATTTTATATTACATATCCTTGTAGTAAGTAAAGAAATATGAATGTTTTAGTTGGACCACTTTTTTCGCTTTGTGATAGATGGCGCTGTAATAGTCACAAACGTATAGGTACGTGGTATCACCTAACATTCCGCCAGTGCGGACGGTATTTGCTTCGTGATACATTACCCGTGTTAAAATGGACCGTTTACCAATTGCGGAAAAGATCGATATCGTGTTGACGTATGGCTATTATGATCAAAATGCCCAACGGGCGTGTGCTATGTATGCTGCTCGGTATCCTGGACGACATCATCCAAGTGTCCGTACCATTTGCCGGATAGTTACGTTATTTAAGAAAACAGGAGGTGTTCAGCCACATGTGATACGTCAACCAGGACCTGCAACAAATGGTGATGCCCAAGTAGGTGTTTTAACTGCTGTCGCGGGTAATCCGCACGTCAGTAGCAGACAAATTGCGCGAGAATCGGGAATCTCAAAAACGCCGGTGTTGAGAATGCTACATCAACATCGATTGCACCCGTACCATATTTCTATGTACCAGGAATTGCATGGCGACGACTTTGAACGTCGTGTACAGTTCTGCCACTGGGCACAAGAGAAATTACGGGACGATGACAGATTTTTTGCACGCATTCTATTTAGCGACGAAGCGTCATTCACGAACAGCGGTAACGTACACCGGCATAATATGCACTATTGGGCAACGGAAAATACACGATGGCTGCGAAAAGTAGAACATCAGCGACCTTGGCTGGTTAATTTATGGTGCGTCATTATGGGAGGAAGGATAATTGGCCCCCATTTTATCGATGGCAATCTAAATGGTGCAATGTATGCTGATTTCCTACGTAATGTTCTACCGATGTTACTACAAGACGTTTCACTGCATGACAGAATGGCAATGTACTTCCAACATGATGGATGTCCGGCACATAGCTCGCGTGCGGTTGAAGCGGTACTGAATAGCATATTTCATGACAGGTGGATTGGTCGACGAAGCACCATACCATGGCCCGCACGTTCACTGGATCTGACGTCCCCGGATTTCTTTCTATGGGAAAAATTGAAGGATATTTGCTATCGTGATCCACTGACAACGCCTGACAACATGCGTCAGCGCATTGTCAATGCATGTGCGAACATTACGCAAGGCGAACTACTCGCTGTTGAGAGGAATGTCGTTACACGTATTGCCAAATGCATTGAGGTTTACGGACATCATTCTGAGCATTTATTGCATTAATGTGATATTTACAGGTAATCACGCTGTAACAGCATGCGTTGTCAGAAATGATAAGTTCACAAAGGTACATGTATCACATTGGAAAAACCGAAATAAAATGTTCAAACGTAACTACGTTCTTTATTTTAATTTAAAAAACCTACAGGTTACCAACTGTTCGTCTGAAGTTGTGAGCCATATGTTTGTGACTATTACAGCGCCATCTATCCCAAAGCGAAAAAAGTGGTCCAACTAAAACATTCATATTTTTTGTACTACACGAATATGTAATAAATATGGGGGTTCCTATTTTTAAAAAACGCAGTTGATATCCGTTTGAGCTATGGCAGCGCCATCTAGCGGGCCAACCATAGCGCCATCTGGTTTCCCCCTTCAAGCTAGACAAGTTTCGTTCTTTGCAGTTTTTTCGTTTGACGCTTATTTCGTGAGGTATTTGGCCAGGTCACGATCAATGGACCACCCTGTATAAACACTGCTGGCCACCGTAAATGCAACACCCTGAAGGAAGCATCCGAATCAAGTGAAATTTCCACCATGGGTTTGCAGCGATGAGATCTGCAACTGATTAGAATTTCAGCGCAGACGCACATCACGCGCGCCTGTGGCGCCACCTCATAGCACCATTTAAGGCTTGGCGATTTCGACGAGTGTACGTTCGGCACGTGTGTTTACCTTGTGGTTGTTTCACAAGACGATCAGTTATGCCTCGTAGACAACAGCGAACATCGTTTGATCAAGTATCCGACTTCGACAGAGGAAGGATAGTGGCTTACCGAGATTGTGGATTATCATACAGAGAAATCGCTAGTCGTGTTGGACGAAACCAAACAACTGTAATGCGGATATGTGACCGTTGGATGCAGGAGGGTACGACGGACCGACGTGGGCGATCGCATTCACCTCGGTGCACCACTGCACGTGCTGATAGGCAAATTGTGCGCATGGCAGTGACGGATCGCTCAGTGACATCCCGAACCATAGCACAGCACATTGCGTCTGTAACGCATCATCCAGTGTCTGCGCGTACCATTCGACGCCGTTTACAGCAGAGTGGTCCGTCCGCAAGACGTCCATTGCTTCGTCTACCATTGACGCAGAACCACAGACGTCTCCGTCGCCAATGGTGTGATGACAGACGGATGTGGACGGCAGAATGGAATGACGTTGTCTTTACTGACGAGGCACGCTTCTGTCTGCAGCACCACGATGGTCGGATTCGAGTGTGGAGACACCGTGGAGAGAGGATGCTGGACAGCTGCATTATGCACCGCCGCACTGGTCTTGCACCGGGTATTATGGTATGGGGCGGTATTGGATATTACTCTCGCACGCCTCTAGTACGCATTACCGGTACTTTAAATAGCCGGCGCTACATATCCGAGGTGCTGGAGCCAGTTGTCCTTCCTTACCTTCAGGGCTCGGCCACAGCCATATTTCAACAGGATAATGCGCGACCACACGTGGCACGCATTGTCCAAAGGTTCTTCGTCAATAACCAGATTGAATTGCTTCCCTGGCCGGCTCGCTCTCCGGATCTTTCGCCGATAGAAAACATGTGGTCCATGGTTGCTCTACGAGTGACCCAGATTACATACCCCGCTGCCACGCCAGATGATCTTTGGCAACGTGTGGAAGCTGCTTGGGCTGCTGTACCCCAGGAACACATCCAACGTCTCTTTGACTCAATGCCGAGACGTGTGGCAGCGGTGATCTCCAACAATGGCGGCTACTCTGGCTACTGATTCTGGCAGGAACCACATGTCACAGACGTCTGAAAACGTAATCAGTTGATACTTGGTCAACATGTTATCTACAAAAAAAATTTTGTTGTGCTACCTCTTGTCTTTCTTGGTGTTGCATTTACGGTGGCCAGCAGTGTATATACCATGTGTCCATCCAAATGTTTATTTAAATATCGTGTAAAACTTTGAAGTAAACGGTCAAGAACTTTTCGAGAATTTTACCATCAACGTTTACTCTCTCTTTCTCTCTCTCTCTCTCTCTCTCTCTCTCTCTCTCTCTCTCTCTCTCTCTCTCAAGCACAAGTCTCTAACGTTATTTACGTTAAATTTTACACGATACTCTAACAAACATTCAGACTGACATAAGCCGTATATTTTTTGAGAAATCATTGACTGGCTTTCGGTTTCAGCCAACTGCGATAAACAAAATGCTGTTCTGTGATAATGTACGGTTTCGTTCTCTTTCTCGTGGTCAGTTTTAACTACAATAGCGCCGCATTTAGACCACTGGACAAACTGTTTCTCCTTTATATATTCTTCCTCCTTGTATATAAATGTAAGCAAAAATTTTATAACCAAAACTTGATTTTATTGTTCACAGTTGGTTTTAACGTATCGCATCACGATTGGAATATTACTAAGGAACCTCTATCGTTCTGAAGTTTGTAATTATAGTCCAAGGACTGACGATAAAGGGGGAAGGGGGGGGCGATAGGAGATGGACAGAGAGGAGCGGGGGGGGGGGGGGGACATGGGTATAGAGAGAGGGAAGGAGGAAATGGACAGATGAGGCAGAGAGGAGGTGGTGGAGAGAGATAGGGGGAGGAGGAGATGAAGCAGGGAGAAGGAGGTGGCGAGAGATACGGGAAGCAATAGATGGACTGATAGGGAGGGTGCCGGGAGAAGGAGACCAAGACGTAGGGGAACTCGGGGCAGAACGGAATAGCGGGGCACAATGGGAAATTGCTCTTTTCTAGACTGGACAGTGTTACAACCTGTTCTATGGGCATGTAACTATTTCTCCGAATGGAAGGGAAGTCAGGGTAGCCATTTTGATTTAGTTTGAAGTGCGAGATCTAAGTGAATTGTTGTCCGTCACGTTACCGCTTGCGTTATTCTAACGTTTGGTGAATTACAACGCCAGGTAAACTGTTAATTGTATACACTAAAATAATACATTCCCTTAAAGTGCATGGCATTTGTTATACTTTAGTTATTTAATGCGTTTAAATATGTCAGTTATTACACTCCATAAAAGGTGTTAACCTCAAAAGTGCTCTTGGGGCGGAACGGGTCGGGGTAGAAACGGATAGTGTCCCGTTCTGCCCCGTCATATTTTGATGCAAGTAGAAAGCAAACCCAGCCTGGATGTTCATGGATGCAAGACTCTCCCAACCAGCTATGTTCACCGAACAACTCAGCTTTCCAGATATCGCCCGAGGCTGTCATCCCAATCCCACTAATCTGTCAAAATACTTGGCGGACTAGAAGACGAAAAGGGAAAACCATCTTATTAACAGATTCTCCTTATAAGAAGGAATTGCAGAATGCTGTTGCACGTAAAGTAGGCCTACAGAAAGGAGGAGGGTGCACAAATATAAACAATGTCAGGGCAGAGACGTCAGGTGCAATGCAACTTAAGTCAAAAATATCAAACTGTACACCCAAAATAACCAAAACAGTGTACATCAAAGACCTTAAGAAAAATAAAAGGAAGGAGATGATGGAGAAGAGAGATTCAGAGAGAGAAAGGATGCTGAGTGTCTCCACTGTGGGGACTTCTACTCCGTTTCTAATGAGGGGTGGGTCGCATGCCAGAGTGGGCACACAATTCATGTGCAGGCATAGACAGTGAAGATGAAGAGGAAATACTTATTAGTGACTGCTGTCGAAAGGGCTAGTAGTTAGTGGTTTGATGGTTATTACGCATTGTACATTTTTCAGAATGACTTAAAATATTTTCTTATTTTGAAAAATGACTTTTTAATTGTTTAAATTACACAGTCCTTAGTCTTAATTGCCTGTTATACAACATTTTGTCGTAGTTTAATACGATATTCGTAATTCAAATTCAACATTTATGCAATAATTTAACAAAAAATACCCTTTCCCATTCTGCCCCGTGGGTGGGGCGGAACGGGAAATGTGCAAGACTTTCTTTGAAAAATAGTTGTTGTTGTTGTTGTGGTCTTCAGTCCTGAGACTGGTTTGATGCAGCTCTCCATGCTACTCTATCCTGTGCAAGCTTTTTCATCTCCCAGTACCTACTGCAACCTACATCCTTCTGAATCTGCTTAGTGTATTCATCTCTTGGTCTCCCTCTACGATTTTTACCCTCCACGCTGCCCTCCAATGCTAAATTTGTGATCCCTTGATGCCTCAAAACATGTCCTACCAACCGATCCCTTCTTCTAGTCAAGTTGTGCCACAAACTCCTCTTCTCCCCAATCCTATTCAATACCTCCTCATTAGTTACGTGATCTACCCACCTTATCTTCAGCATTCTTCTGTAGCACCACATTTCGAAAGCTTCTATTCTCTTCTTGTCCAAACTATTTAGCGTCCATGTTTCACTTCCATACATGGCTACACTCCATACAAATACTTTCAGAAATGACTTCCTGACACTTAAATCTATACTCGATGTTAACAAATTTCTCTTCTTCAGAAACGATTTCCTTTCCATTGCCAGTCTACATTTTATATCCTCTCTACTTCGACCATCATCAGTTATTTTACTCCCTAAATAGCAAAACTCCTTTACTACTTTAAGTGTCTCATTTCCTAATCTAATTCCCTCAGCATCACCCGATTTAATTCGACTACATTCCATTATCCTCGTTTTGCTTTTGTTGATGTTCATCTTATATCCTCCTTTCAAGACACTGTCCATTCCATTCAACTGCTCCTCCAAGTCCTTTGCTGTCTCTGACAGAATTACAATGTCATCGGCGAACCTCAAAGTTTTTACTTCTTCTCCATGAATTTTAATACCTACTCCGAATTTTTCTTTTGTTTCCTTTACTGCTTGCTCAATATACAGATTGAATAACATCGGGGAGAGGCTACAACCCTGTCTCAGTCTTTTCCCAACCACTGCTTCCCTTTCATGCCTCTCGACTCTTATAACTGCCATCTGGTTTCTGTACAAATTGTAAATAGCCTTTCGCTCCTTGTATTTTACCCCTGCCACCTTCAGAATTTGAAAGAGAGTATTCCAGTTAACGTTGTCAAAAGCTTTCTCCAAGTCTACAAATGCTAGAAACGTAGATTTGCCTTTTCTTAATCTTTCTTCTAAGATAAGTCGTAAGGTTAGTATTGCCTCACGTGTTCCAACATTTCTACGGAATCCAAACTGATCTTCACCGAGGACAGCTTCTACCAGTTTTTCCATTCGTCTGTAAAGAATTCGCGTTAGTATTTTGCAGCTGTGACTTATTAAACTGATAGTTCGGTAATTTTCACATCTGTCAACACCTGCTTTCTTTGGGATTGGAATTATTATATTCTTCTTGAAGTCTGAAGGTATTTCGCCTACCTCATACATCTTGCTCACCAGATGGTAGAGTTTTGTCATGACTGGCTCTCCCAAGGCCATCAGTAGTTCTAATGGAATGGAAAAATAGTAAAAAATGCAAAATGTATTGTTTTAATTGATTTTAATATAAGGTACATTAGGTTACACCATAAGGTGTTTTTTTTATCACTTTAAGAAGTGTTTCCTTGTGTTCCCTTATATTATAGAAATTGTTAAACATTAATATCCCGTTCTGCCCCGCGTTCCCCTATATGCAATTCCCATAGATATTTAGCAATTGCGGAGCACTGCAGGGTTCGCTAGTATTAACTAAAGAAATGTTATTGATGTAGCCGGAAAGACAGTAAGGGAGTGCGGTGGTGCGTGTTGCAGGCAGCAAGGAGACGGCGTTCATCTACGCTGTGACGAGCGCGGGCGTGGTGCATGCGGTCACGCAGTCGTGCAGCTCCGGCAACCTGACCGAGTGTAGCTGCGATTCGTCGCGCCAGGGCCAGCACACGCCCGAGGGCTGGAAGTGGGGCGGCTGCAGGTACGTACCCACTCTGCCCCTCGTTGTTCCATGCTGTACGCGTCTCAGTCTCCCTAATTACTGAAAACATTTTCACATGTTGTTGTAGTTTCCAGTCAGAAAACTTATTTGATGAAGCTCTCCATTATAGTTTTCTCTGTGCAAGCTTCTTCACCTCTGCGTAACTATTGCAACTTGATTCCAAATCAACGTGCTTACTATAGACAAGCCTGGATCTCCTTGCATTTTTAATCCTCCACACCTCCCTCACTACAGAGTAATAAAGCTATCTTAGGCTACCGTAGACTATCATGAACAAGTGTAGACTACGATTGATTTCCTACAACTCTTGATCAGCTAGCCGGCCGCTGTGGCCGAGTGGTTCTAGGCACTTCAGTCCGGAACCGCGCTACTGCTACGGTCGCAGGTTCGAATCCTGCCTCGGGGATGGACACGCGTGATGCCCTTAGATTAGTTAGATTTAAGTAGTTCTAAGTTCCAGGGGACTGATGACCTCAAATGTTAAGTCGCATAGTGCTTAGAGCCATTTGAACCATCTTGATCAGTTACGTTCATAACAGCGTTACTTGTACTTTAGGCGTGTTGCATACCTATACAGCGTTACCTTATTTCCTACGCTTTTTTTGCGTTTGTGATCAGTGTTTTACTAGGTTTCACTAGAAACCTAAACCGTCTAGGAACTGAGTGATGGTATATAAAGGGACGCATAACCTAGGGAACATTTTGCTTCTAAGTAGTCATCCTCCTGTCTATTACTTAAACACAAACATTATTTATAGCAAAATTGAAATTGTCTGTTTAATTCAGGTTTTATTCGAAAATCGTTGATATCTAACGCGATATAGATGGATTTAGCACTAAAAATGAAAATTAATACAAATTTATCATACTGCCCTAGAAAATGCAGTTCCCTCAAAAAATTAAAGAAAAACAGCAAAACAAAACAAATCAAACATTGCTTCAATACATCGTCGAGCTTATACAAAACATGTTTCTGTTACTCGTAAGCCGCGCCGGATTAGCCGAGCGGTTTAAGGCGCTGCAGTCATAGACTGTGTGGCTGGTCCCGGCGGAGGTTCGAGTCCTCCCTCGGGCGTGGGTATGTGTGTTTGTCCTTAGGATAATTTAGGTTAAGTAGTGTGTAAGCTTAGGGACTGATGACCTTAGCAGTTAAGTCCCATAAGATTTCACACACATTTGAACGATTTGTTATTCCTAAACAACTATCATACGTATAAACAACAACAGGAAACGCTTGCCTTTGATCATTATGAACAACTTTCTATCGAGTACATTACAACAACTATAATTATGTAGATTTTTTACGTTCATGCATGTAAACTGTACCTGCATCAAAAGTAATTGCTTACATAAAACACCAGAAGTTACACAATCAACTAATTTTTATTACTTACTAAACGAAGTTTATATTTTCTGAGAATATAAAATACATAGTGGTATAACACAGAACGTCGTGCGGTTGTAATTATATGCAAAACAAACAAACAAAATACAAATAGGGATCCAAATTTCTCTCTTACATATTCATATATGTTTCTTTCCCTACCAATACTATCCGTAATCCTGCCGTGTCCTACATCATTTAAGTACTGCATCAAAACTACCGACCCATAGTTTTGGGAGATACAACTCTACTGCACTACTAAATTTACTGTTCTCTGATGCCTCAGGATGGGTCCTTTCAACCGATCCCTTCGTTTAGTTACGTTGTGTTGTGTACAGGCTGCGGAGAGAAATCAGTACAGATTTTAGTGAAACACTAAGACTTTATTAAATAAGGAACAACTCAACTTTCATGGATCACCCTCGCTGTGGCAATTTACACAATTGTGAGTGGTTGTTTAATACGTGGTAGCTGGAAGGTAGCAGTCAAATAACAACTGTGCTCCTCGGTAATGGTGGTCTGACAAAACCACCCCACTGCTGCAGGTGCAATGTACTTAGTACAGTGAACACTCCTAATCACTGTAAGGCGGTGCACAACAGAAGTACTCCATTTGTTAGCCTGGAAACAGTACGCTGAACTGACTCGACGATTGTAACACTCTGAGACAAATTCTGAGAGGCCATTTCCGGTACTATTACTGCTTCTCTCTATGCTCGCTAGCAGCATCTTTATGGTGGTCGACCTTTTGTTGTGAGTGTCGATAGTCGACGACACCGCTTCTTGTGCCATAAATTTCGTTCCTACCAAATTCGATTCAGCTCCCCTTCATTAGTTATTCGGTCTGTACTTTTAAGCTTCAGCGTTCCTTCGCAGTAATACGGTTCAAAAGTTTTGTTCTTTGGTGCCCGCAGTGCAAAATATGTCTTCTAATGGCATGATTATTGCGAATTTCAGCCACCTACACTGCTCTCTCCATGGTTTTTATTTCATAAATCATTCACTATAAGCCCCTTTCGGCATACTGCCATCATGAGGTGATCTGTAATTACACAAGTAAGCGATAGTCTTAATACATTGGTCTGTAACTATGATCAGAAGAACTATAATACATCGTTAGGTGGTTTTACCTTACATGTAATATCGTTGCTGCCACGTTCGGTCTTTTTTAGATTTACTAGTTTCTTCTTAGATGTACACTGGAGACGTATAACTGACTTTAGTTGGTTTTTATGTATGCTATTTTTCTATTGACAGCTTGGATGACAGTGGATCAGCGATATTACATGTTTTCATAGTTACTATTATAAATAAGTGATCTGTGGAAACTCGGCCTATGGTTTACGATGTTTTCTTGGTGTTATGTCTTTGTTTCACACTCTTCATGTTGTTATCGCTGTTACTATGGATATCCGTCACTTAGTGTCTCTGATTTATTATTTTACCCGTTTTCTTGATTTATAATGAGAATAAAGTTTTCTATGTATATTGTTGTGCTTTAGGTAGGTTGTTTAACTATCCACATTATAAATCAAGAAAACGGTTAAAGTAATAAATCAGAGACACTAAGTCACACATATCCATAGTAACAGCGATAACAACATGAAGAGTATAAAACAAAGACATCAAGTAAACACCATGAATCATATGCTATAGCCAAATTGTTACGACAAAAATAAAAAATATTATATAAAAATCTCAAATAAAACTAAAACAAATTCCAAACAAAAACATAATTAGAAGCAATAATAAGAAACAACCGAACTTCCACACATCACTTACTTATAATAGTAACTATGTAAACATGTAACGTCGCTGATTCACTGTCACCCACAATGATATTACACCTAACGATGTAGTATAACTTTTCTGATCGTAGTTACCTACCACTATATTACGACTATCGCTTACTTATGTATTTACAGAGCACCTGATGATGGAAATATGCCGAAAAAGGCTCACCGTGAATTATTTATTGAATAAAAACTATTTAAAGAACACTGTAGCTGGCTTATATTCGTAATTATAAACGGTTCAAAATCTTATATTGACTTCTTGCCTGAACTGTTAACGTTCATATTTCACTTACCTGTAAATAGTTAATGAAAAATTTTTGTAATACCTAAATTTATGATCGATGTCAACAAATTTCTGTTTTTCAGAATTGCTTATCTTTGCTGTTGGCAGGCCGGGTTTTATGACCTTTCTATTTCAGCGTTTATCAGTTATTTTGCTGCTCCAACAGCGTTACTTATCTACCAATTTTAGTATTTCATTTCGAATGTACACTACCTGACAAAAAGGTGAAGAACCCAGAAGAGGAGAAAAAATGAAGTGAAACATAACGGGCTGAAAGGGTACGTGATGTTATTTCAGTAATTACAAACTGGAGTAAGATTTAGAACAAACTTGGCAGTGTGAGCGCACTTATCAGTATTACGTTGCACCGCCTCTGGCCTGGATGCATGCATTGATTCGGTTGGGAATGGCGTCACAAAACCGCTGAATCTTATCCTGGGGCAAGCTGACCCACGACCTTTGTAACCGTCATTGTTAACTTATACTGGGACGGAGTTGACGTCTGTCCCGGTTCCACAAATATTCTATCGGGGATCGATCTGAGCACCCTGCCACAACGGTAGTACCTCAACGCCATACAGGAAGTTCACACAGACGAGTATTTCCTTGCTGAAAAATGACGCAACGATATTGTGCATTCAGAGGTAACGAATGAGGACGCAGGATGTCTGTGACGTACCGTTACGTTGTCAGTGTTCCCACAAACACTACCATCTGTAACCTAAAATCAGCCGGCCGTTGAGGCCGAGCGGTTCTAGGCGCTTCAGTCCGGAACCGCGCGGCTGCTACAGTCACAGGTTCGAATCCTGCCTCGGGCATAGATGTGTGTGATGTCCTTAGGTTAGTTAAGTTTAAGTAGTTCTAAGTCTAGGGGACTGATGACCTCAGATGTTAAGTCCCATAGTGCTTAGAGCCATTTGAACCATTTGAAACGAAGAGAGAAAGTAGTACACTAGAAGAAGGAAGCATTTTCTTTACTTTTTGACAAAGAGAAACTGACCACATACGTTAATTTTTCAGGGAAAAGTTATAAGATTGACAAAAGCTGTTTCTTAAATGCCAGGGCACTCAACTGAGCACAAAGTGTAGCTTGTTGCAGAGGCGGGCAGCGCCAACTGATAATGTATTTTCCCTCAGTCTACCTTCTCTTCCCTCTCTCTGTCCATCTTCTCTCCCCTCGACACTGTCTGTCCATCTCTTCCCCCTCTCTCTATACCTTCCTCATCCCCTCTCTGTCAAATCTTCTCCTCCCTGTGTCTGTGGCAATCGCCTCTTCTCTGTCTGTCCATCTCCTACCCCTCATCTCTCTAACCATTTCCTCCTACTCCATTTCTCTCCAACTCCTCCTGTCCTCCTTTCTGCCCAGCTCTTTCTCCTCACTATCCATCTCTTCCTCCCCTTCTCTCTGCACATCTGTGCCCATCTGCTCACACACTACCTGGAAAACATACATGGGTCCTCCAGGGCAGCCGAGATGTCAGGTATTACAAAGCATCCTCACCATCACCCATAGGAGAGCTAGGTGGATCTTATTCCCACAGTGCTTCTTTCCAGACAGTTATGTGTATGAAGTTTGGTGGAAATCGATCTACCAGCTTAGGAGGAGATATGGAACTTAAACACACACATCCATTTTTGTGCATACTATCCTTTCCCCCTGATTTCGCCTGTGGATGCAAACAGCACATAAGTAGCACATAATTCTCCTTCTCCCTCTCTGTCCATCGTCTCCTTCCCAGACACTCTGTCCATTTCTTCTTCCCCCTCTCTCTCTGTCCATCCCCTGCTCACTCCTCCATCTGTCCGTCTCCTCCTCCCTCTTTCTCTGTCCATCTCATCCTCTTCGCTCTCACTATCTATCTCTGTCTCCCCTCTCTCTCGACTCAACTGTGCCCATTCGCAATAAATTCCTATACTACCCTCATAATATGCCTGTTGTCTAGAGCAGCATAGGTATCAGTGTTTACCAACCCTTTTCACCCACACCCCCACCATTATGGGGGCTAGGTGATTGGAGATGTGGAAAATACACACACACAAACATTATCCATTTTTATTTATTTATTTATTCTAATTGAAGCCATGAAACCCAGTACTATGCTTCACATCCGACTGTCAGCCTAAGAGTGTCCAAGTGTGTCAATTTACTATGACTACAATCCACTTATTAGGGTGGAAGAGCAGCTTGTTCACTCGTATCGAGTGTCTAGATGTGGCAGCACACGCTCTCAATATGTCTGTCCAACTGAAATACAATAAGTAAGCACATCAGCTGTTTGATTCAACTGACTAGATCAAGAAACGTTCGGAGTATCAAAATTAAGTTAGAATCTGGTATCAGTTAGAGTAATTCTCAATAACCAGTACTTAATTTATTCCATGTTTAACACTGAGGTTGACTTAATTTATCAGAATGACTCACCATCGCTGAGATGCATACGTTACTACAATTCCCACGAAGTATCTAAAATATCACGAACACCTACCTTCATAGTCATGTTCGAAATAAAAAGCAAAGTCACATGTGAATTTTGAAGTCCACAACTGTACCATTGTGAAATTCGTACTAGTCGCACAGAAATTACTTGACAAATTTTCCTATGTCCAGAACCTACGTCGTTCCGAAAAATATTACAAAATATGATCCAGTCGCCATATTTTTTGAATGCAAAGAGTCATGTCTTGAAATATAATAATAATAATTATTATTATTATTGTTGTTCATATTATTATTATTATTATTATTATACAACATGGCTGATAATTGATAAATCCTTTTTTGTGCCTTATAGTCTATATGTACTTTCACCTTTCGTACATTGCTCAGATACTAAAGATCAGAGCTTTCTTACAAGCATCTGCTGTTTATGCACAATTACATGTTGTTTACGCACTCTTTCGCCACCACAGTTATTTATATGTTTGAGGTTCTTATACTGTCATCTAAGCCGCCGCTGACATTTTCAGTGATAGTTGTCATCGTATATTCATTCATTACAATCTAACGTCTTCGATGTGAGAAGTGTCTATATTATCAAACGCTATCTGTTTCCTATAAACATTTCTTATTCTTGTTGTTGATAACTATCATAAACTTGTGTAGTTCGTTCTCAGATACGTTACTATATACAAGGTTTATTACTGTCATTGTTCAAATATTCCTGATTGAGAACTGCCTTTCGCCCAGGAAGGGTCCATTTTTCCTTTCCTCCACTTGGAGCGGACAGCTAAGAACTCACTAGATCCATAGCTGCTACAGTCTTCTCATGCTGCTGGCCTTTCCTGTGCTGTCAGAAACATAGCGTACCACTATTAGTGTTAATGTGAGCTGAAACACTTCCTGCAAATTCTACACTGGCATTATTTGGTTTAGTGAAAAATCATCATTTACTACGAAATATTGCAAGACCACCAATCACGTAAATTTCTGTTGACTGTATAGATTTTTTTGTGGAACAACTGAACAGTTTTGTCTTTGGCGTTAATACATGCGTTGTCCATTAACTGTAATGGAAATATTCATTTGGATCTTCAGGATGCATGTTGAACAACACTGAGGCTAGCTCTGATCCCTGTGTGACAACTCCGCAACTTTCCCTCGATCCAGTTGTTCTACTTCTTAACAGAATACTATTTCCTACTACTCAGATGGATCGCAGTGTCAATAGCTTTGAGAGAATGCGTTATTCTCTTTCTCGCCTCAGCGTTGTCGTATGCTTTGGCCAAGAATACGAAAACAAGTACCATATAATCGTTAGTAAAAAGTTTGTTTTACGTCAGTAAGAAGCTTTAATATATTTTCAGTACCCTGTCCCGTTACCGAAACGTAATTGGAACTTGTAATTATTTCTTTCATTCCCGAGTTATCATCTAATATACTCCATTCTAGGACGTACGTCAAGTACAAAATAATCGGAACAACAAGGCATTTTTTTTCCATTATATCATATTTGAACCTTAGCGTCCACACATTACTTGAGGTTTTGAGCGAGAATTGTTTCCCTTTGTGTGGAATATGTCTCAGTATTCGAGTCTGAATAACCCTAAGTAGATGCAAGCTATAAGTTTTCACTGAGAAGTTGCACAAATAAGTTGTTCTCTTCGTATGTAAGTCTAGCAGCTACACACAAGAACGATTCTCGCAGTTCACTAGACGCTGGAATTATGTACTACTTCTTCCTAATTCAGGTTTTTATTATATCTTTCGCAGTTCTCAATCCCAAGACTGGGTGGCACCAAATCTTCTGTTTCACTCCTCTCCGTTCCCTGTAATTCTCTTCATTTTTTCATACGAGCTTGCTCCTACAGCATCTCTCATTCCATCTAGGTCTTCCTCGTCCTCTCTTGTTTTCACTCATTCATCCCAATACGTTACAAAAATGGTTCAAATGGCTCTGAGCACTATGGGACTCAACATCTGAGGTCATCAGTCCCCTAGAACGTAGGTCTACTTAAACCTAACTAACCTATTGACATCACACACATCCATGCCCGAGGCAGGATTCGAACCTGCGACCGTAGCGGTCACGCGGCTCCAGACTGAGGCGTCTAGAACCGCTCGGCCACTCCGGCCGGCCAAAACGTTAATTAGGATACTATTGTGTCAGTATAAATAGCCAATTAACTGATCTCTTCTTTCCTGTACGGGTCGAAGTATTTATTTTATTTCACTCATTGTTCTAATTTTTTTTTTCATTTGTCAGCTTCGCTGTCCATTAAACGTTTTCCAATCTTCTTCAGCACCACATTTCAAATGCCCCCAGTGTCGCACGCACCAACAGTCCACGTTTCCAGCGAGCGAGGTGGCGCAGTGATTAACACAGTAGACTCGCATACCGGGGGACGACCGTTCAAACCTGCGTCCGGCCATCCTGATTTAGGCATTCTGTGACTTCCGTTGATCGCTTCAGGCAAATACCAGTATGGTTCCTTTGAAGGGGCACAGTCAATTTTCTTCCTAATCCGATGGGACCGATGAGTTCGATGTTTTGTCCCCTTTCCCAAATCAACTAACTAGTTCACGTTTCCGAGCCATTCAAAGGCATCCCTCCATGCAATGCTCTTAATAAATTTCTTGTTTGTCTCCACATTTAGGTTACATGATGTAAGCAGCATCTGTTTCTTGCAATAGGATGTGTTTGCCTGCGGAGCTCTACTCTTTATGTTGGCTAAACTTTTACCATCTTCTTTTCTTCTTTCGTTTACGCCATAGTCCCGCAGCGATTGCAGGGTCGGCGTGGTTACAACGGATTTGGCAATGTTAGTTGGAGGGATGGCCGGTGGCCCTTCCTGCCGCCACCCCGTACCCCCCAGGACGGAATCAGTGTACCCCAACTGTCTGCGTCGAGAGTAAATCGTGAAAGAGTGCGGACGTGTTTCAAATGTCTGCGACGCGTGTAACTGAGGCGGAACGTGGGGACCAGCCCGGTATTCACCTAGTGGGATGTAGAAAACCGCCTAAAAACCACATCCAGGCTGGCCGGCACTCGTCGTTAATCCGCCGGGCGGATTCGAGCCGGGGCCGTCGCGAACACCCGAGTCCAGAAAGCAGCACGTTAGCGCTCTCGGCTACACTGGCGGGTAAACTTTTACCATCTCAGGTGGTTTTATTTAACAAACAGTTAAAGGTGTTTGTTCGCCTCCGTAGCTAAGTGGTCAGCGTCTCTAGCTGTTATGTGCTTGACACTGGTTCAATTCCTGATACTGTCAGGCATTTTTTCTTGGTGGGGCGTCTGGAATCGGGCCACTCAGCCTTGTGATGCCAACTGACGAGCTGCTTGAGCGAGTCTTAGCAGCTCAAGGCCAAGAAAGCCCACAATGGCCAGTAGAGCGGTATACTGAACCCATGACCCTGCATCCTGCGAGCTAACATCCCAAAGATGTTCGGGGCGGTTCCTCTTCGTCGAAATGTCTTGGCTCAAACTCGTCTAGGGGTTGAACCGCAAATGTCGCATTACACGCCCTAAATTAGACACTTGTGACCCTTTGGTTAAACTGTCTGGAGGATGGTAAGTTTGCGAAATACAAAGTTAACATAAAATATAATAACAGTAATTATAATGTCGGGAACTTAATTAACGACCCTTAAATGATGTAGGCCACACAGTTGCGATTTGGTTAGAGTAATGTCTATTCACGAAGTAAACTAATAGCGAAAGTGGTCGTATTTAGAGTTACTGTTACACTCATGCGCATATCCATTTGACACTGTTAGATCATTCACAATCTCATCGCGAAATACAAGTTATCTACGCGCGACTACCCACCGCTCAGAGACTAAGTACCGCGATACCACATAACGCGAAATTTTCTAAGTCGTTTCACTTCCTAGCCGCCTAAAGACCGAGTGTCCGCTTTCACGTCTCAGTCCGAACTGTACCCTTTGGTGTCTCCAGCCGAACTGTCCGCTGTCGCGTCTCCAACAGCACTCCCTCTGCTCGTCCCCGGCTGTTTTTCCCGCGCGCCGAAGCTCCTCGCTCAACTGACTAGGGCAGTTCCCTTTCCTGAAGCCGTCCATCTGATTAGCTACAGCTTATTCTAAATTATTTTACATTTTAACATATTTAAATAATCAAAGCTTGACCACTTTCGCGTTCTAAATAAAGTAACAATAATATCCATTGTTAAATTTTTTACACAAAACCAATACAATTTCCTTCTTAACTTTAAATGTAACGGCCAGTAGCCTTGCACCAATGTGCTTTCTGATAAATAAATAAAGAACAAAAGTAACTATTATGCACTAAACTTTCCAATAAATATTTTATTACCTAAAGATTCAATAAGGTGTCGTGCTGTCGTCGTTCAATGTGTTTTGTGTGGAGGAAATGATGATCTTGCAAATACTGATAATTTAAATTTACTCTATCTTTTAAACAAACAAAGTCACAGAGTTGATATTTACAGCGTTTGTCACTTTCATGATGCTCTTCTATATGAAATACGGATCGTTAAGATGGACCAAAGCGTTCAGAGTGTAGCATTCAGCTCTTTGTTAGAAAACTTGTTAATTTAACTTTAACAGTAAATCCTAAACTATTATAGATATGATCAGTATTCGAGTTTTATTGGGATCATCATGAAAATTTATGGAGGATTAAATAGTTTCCGTAAATGTTTCCCTTTATAACCGATCTTAGGTCCGCCATATTTAACACTGCTATGTCTCCTCGGCCACCAACGGCTTCTACTCGGTTTCCCTATCACGTAGGTTCTCGTCCGTCTCACTCGCACACTACAGCGCTTAGGCCTCAATATACGCCTGTGAATTTCCCCATCTTGTGGTGAATCTGCGCCCTTTGTGGCACACTGTCTTCGACGACAGGGTTCGTTTCACAATTCATGTAGGCTGATTCTTTCATCCATATATTTAAATGAGAGCGCAATGCTCGTTAACTCACAATCCCATATCAGGACGAAACTGTTGGCAGAGTATGGCACCGCAGTCGGTATGGGTATTTACATTTCTGAGTGGTATATCATTAAATATATTTTCTACCACAGCATGTTGGTTGTTGCGTATAATAATTTTTGTTATCTTTGAGTTAATTTTCATGTTACACTTACTTTACGACATCCATTAGGGTAATTCAAAAATAAAAGACTCTGAGACTGTAAAACGAAAACCGTTGAAGAGATCACAATGCCATTCCCTATGGAAGAGGGTGTGGTAATATCTTTAAGCCGAGGCCTCAAACCCGTTGCTAGAGGGACATGGGCGGACACCCACGTGAAGATAAAGCGAGTACGTTCATGCGTCGACCGTCTACTGCACTCAGTCGAACTGAAAACACAGAATTGGAAGCTTCGGAAGAAGATCAAAAGGGTGTAGTGCGTTTTCTGTTAGCGGAAGGAACGCGGAGGACAGAAATTCATCAAAGACTGGCACAAGTGTACGAAGAGCTCTCCGTGCCTGTTGCAAGGGTCAAGTCGTGACGCAAGAGATTCAAGGAGGGACGGATGTCGTTGGCCAATGATGTACGATGTGGAACGCTACATCGTATTACCGACACCATTGTCCAGCAGGTGGATGCCCTCACTGAAGACCGGTGAATTACAGAGGTAGTCATTATCCCAGAGGTCGGACTGAACCTCGGAATTGCAAGCGGACGTTCAGTGCTCTCCATACACTTGTGCCATTTTTCAATGAATTTCCATTCCCTACTCTCCTTCCGCTGTAAGATAGCGCACTGCATCCCTTTACGTCCTCTTTTGAAGCCTCCATTTCTCTATTTTCAGCACTACTGAATTTAGAGGACGGTCGATGCGTCCACGTGTTCGCTCAGTCGTCACGAGTGTGTGCACCCATGTCCCTCTAGCGGCGAGCTTAGGGCCTCAGCATTTTTATAGGGACCAAACTTTCTCCCGTTGGCAATGACATTACGATCCCTTCAGCGGCTTTCATTTTACAGCCTCTGGCTGGTTTCTTTTTGAATGTCCTTAACAGTTCATTTCTGCTAGTGTTTTTATAGTTTTTCGTCGCTCTGCGTTATGCTTTAAACTTTATCCCCTCCATATCATCTTTAAATTCCTCAATTCCTTTCTCAGCATACAGACTGAACAACACCGGTGACAAACTACATCATCCCTGACTTGCATCTTTCTCCAAGTATCAGTTTGTCAATGAGGCTTTGTATTACGCATGTAAATGAAAAACAAGAATGTATAATAAAAGGCAGCTGCAGCGTTCAAAATGCAGTCGACGAAAACGTTATATTGATGAAAATATCACTGTATTACACGAACCGAAGATAGGTGGAAACATCGAAACTCGTCTTGGCATAACCTAAAACGCTGTGAAAACTGGCAGGGGGCTTAATTTCTTTAAGTAATTTGTAATGAACTGTTTATCCAGGCAGAATTAGGGCAGTCATGCCCCTTCTTACATTTAATAAGGCATTTTACATAGTTTGCAATATGTTTATAGCGACACCCGTTATAAAATATTTTACATTTAATATACTTACATTTAATTCAAATACATTTAATATGGCTCCATGAACCATGGATCTGGCCACTGATGGAGTGGCTTGCGTGCCTCATAGGTAGCCGTACCGCAGGTGCAGCCATTACGGAATGGTATCTGTTGAGAGACCAGACAAGCGTGTGGTTTCTTAAGAGGTAAAGCACCCATTTCAGTAGTGGCAGGCGCAACAGTCTGGATGACTGACTGATCACACGTTGTAACAGCAACCAAAACGGCATTGATGTACTGGTACTACGACTGACTGAAAGCAAGGGTAAAGTACAGCCCTAATTTTTCCCGAGGGCATGCAGCTCTAGTGTGTGGTTAAATGATGATGTCATGCTCTTTAGTAAAATAATCCGAACATAAAATAACCCCATTCGGATCTCCAGGCGGGGCTACTCAGGAGGATATCGTCACCAGGAGAAACTAAACCAGTGTTCCACAGATCATAGCGTGGACTGTTAGATCCCTTAATCGGGCAGGTAGGTTAGATAATTTAAAAAGGGAAATGGATAGGTTGAAGTTAGATATATCGGCAATAAATGAAGTTCGGGGGCAGGAGGAACAGGACTTCATGCTAGTTGAATACAAGTTTATAAACAGAAAATCAAATAAAGGTAGTGCACGAGTAGTTTGCATCCGAGATAGACACAACGCCAACACCCACCACAGTAGCACAATCTTATATGCCAACTAGCTCCGCAGATGATGGAGAGATTGAAGGAATGTATGATGAGATAAAAGAAATTATTCAGATAGTTAATGAAGCAGAAAATTTAATTGAGATGGGGGACTGGGTTTCGGTAGTGAGAAAAGGAAGAGGAGGAAAAATTGTAGGTAAATATGGATTGGGGAAAGGAATCAAAGAGAAAGCCACCTGACAAAATTTCGCACAGAGCAAAATTTAACTATCGCTAAGAGACGGTTTAAGAAAAAAGAAGACTGCATACGTGGAAGAGATCTGGGGACACCAGAGGATTTTAGATTGATTATATAATGGTAAGACAGAGATTTCGGAACTAGGTTTTAAATTGTAGGATATTTGCCGGCCGCGGTGGTCTCGCGGTTAAGGCGCTCAGTCCGGAACCGCGCGACTGCTACGGTCGCAGGTTCGAATCCTGCCTTGGGTATGGGTGTGTGTGATGTCCTTAGGTTAGTTAGGTTTAAGTAGTTCTAAGTTATAGGGGACTGATGACCACAGATGTTAAGTCCCATAGTGCTCAGAGCCATTTGAACCATTTTTTAGGATATTTCAGGGGCAGATGTGGACAACAACCACAATTTCCTGATTGTGAACTGTTGATTAAAACTAAAGAAATTTCAAAGAGGCAGGAAATTAAGGGGATGGGACCTGGATTGGTTTATAAAACCAGAGGTTGTTGAAAGTTTCAGATGGAGCCTTAGGAAACAGGGGAAAGGAATACAGAAGAAGACGAATGACTAGCTTTGAGGGATGAAACAGTGAAGACAACAGATAATAAAACAGGTAAAAAGACAAGGTCTAGTATAAATATTTGGATAAAACAAGAGATATTTAATTTAACTGATGATAGGAGAAAATATAAAAATGCAGCAAATGAAGTGGGCGAAAGGGAATACAAACTTCTAAAAAATGAGACTGACAGGAAGTGTAAAAGGGTTAAGCAGGAATGGCTAGGGGACAAGTATCAGGATTTAGTAGCGTATTTCCCTGCGGGGAAGATAGACACAGCCTACAGCAAAATTAATGAGGCTTTTGGGGAAAAGAGAAGCAGCTGTATGAATATCAAAGAGCTTAGATGGAAAACCAGTACTAAGCAAAGAACGGTAAGTTGAAAGGTGAAGCAGTATATAGAGGGGCTATGAAGCGAAATGGGCATGAAGGCAATTTTGTAGATATGGAAGAGGACGTAAATGAAGAGGAGATGGTAGATATAGTACTGTGAGAAGTGTCTGACATAACACTGAAAGACCTAAATCGGAAGAAGGCTCCGGGAGTAGACGACATTCCGTCACAACTACTGACAGCCGTGGGACAGCCTACCACGAAATACCCTCAGACTTCGGGAAAAATGTAATAACTCCAATTCTAAAGGAATCAGGTGCTGAAAGGTATGAATATTAATGAACTATGAGTTTAATAAGTCGTGGTTGCAAAATACTAACACGAATTCTTTACAGAAGAATGGAAAAACTGATAGAAACTGATCTCGGGGAAGATAATTTGAGATTTCGGAGAAATGATAGGAACACGCGACACAATACTGACTGTACGACCTATCTCAGAAGATAGGTTAAGGATAGGTAAACCTACTTTTATAGCATTTGTAGACTTAGAAAATCTTTTAACAGTATTGACTGAAATACTCTAATATTCTGAAGGTAGCAGGGGTAAGAAACGGGAAGGCTAATAATAACGTGTAAAGAAACCAGATGGTTGCTATTAGAGTCCAGGGGGAAGACAGGGAAGCAGTGGTTGAGAATAGAGTGAGAGAGAATTACAGCCTGTCGCCGATGTTATTCAATCTATACATTGTGAAAGCGGTAAAGAAAACAAAAGAAAAACTGGATAATGATTAAAATTCAGGGAGAATAAATAAAAACTTTGAAGTTTGCGATGGCGCTGTAATTATGCCACAGATAGCAAAGGATCTGGGAGAGCAGTTAAACGGGACGGAAATTATCTTGAAAGGAGGATATAAGATGAACATGGATAGAAGCAAAACAGAATAGGAAGCAAGTGACTTAAAGTACTAGCTGAGCGTTTTTTTTTGGGGGGGGGGGCAGGAAAATAAATGATGATGGCTGAAGAAGAGCGACTATATAAAGTACAGACTGACAATGGCAAGAAAAGCGATCATGAACATGAGAACTTTGTTAACGTCTAATATGGATTTAAGTGTTTGGAAGTATTTTCTGAAAGTATTTGTATCGAGTGTAGCCATGTGTGGAAGAGAAACATGGAAGATAAACAGTCTAGACAAGAAGTGAAGCTTCTTTGCTACATAAGAATGACAAAGGTTAGATGGGTAGATCACATAACGGATGAGATACTGAGTAAAATTAGGGAGAAAAGAAATTTGTGGCGCAACCTAATTAGAAGAAGAAATCTATTGATGGGTTACATTCTGAGACATGACGAGATCATCAGTTTAGTACTGAAGGGAAGTTTGGGGGGTAAAAACCGTAGAACGAGGCTAAGAGATGAATACAGTAAGCAGATTCAGTAGGATCCAGGTTCCAATATTCAGAATATAAAGGCTTACACAGGAACATAGTCAATAAACTGTTCAGACAAGAAGAGAAGCTACAGAAGAATACTGAAGATTGTGTGGGTAGATAACGTAACTAATAAGATGCTGGATACAAATGGGGAGAAAAGAATTTTCTGGCACACCCTGACTAGAAGAAGGGATCGGTTGATTGGATACATTCTGAGACATCAAGGAATCACCAATTATTTATTGGAGGAAAGTGTGTGTGTGTGTGTGTGCGAGTGTAAGTGTGAGTGTGTGTGTGTGGGGGGGATTAAAATCGTAGTCGGAGACCAAGGGCTGCATACAGTAAACAGATTCAGAAGGATGTAAGTTGCAGTAGTTATTCGGAGATGAAGAGGATTGCACAGGAAGCATGGCATGGAGAGCTGCATCAAAGCAGTCTCCGGATTCAAGATCACAACAACCACATCGAATATAAGATATAACATATAGAAATAACTATAACATAAACAGCGTAAATCAGTAGTAACTATAGTAGAAAATTATCTGACCTATATAAGTTGATGAAAAGTAGAACAACAAAGACAGATTACAGGCAGCTGGAGTTAAACTGAGGACACTGGCAGCAATGGACGCGAGAAAAGGGCTGGAATAGAGGGAAAAGGAGGAGCGCGGTACAACGTAGATAATGAAGAGAAGTGGGAAGAACGTGACATGGCTGATCAGCAAACGAAGAGAAGCCGGCCGCTGTGGCCGAGCGTTTCTAGGCGCTTCAGTTCGGAACCGCGCTGCTACTACGGTCGCAGCTTCGAATTCTGCCTCGGGCATGGATGTGTGTGATGTCCTTAGGTTAGTTAGGTTTAAGTAGTTCTAAGTCTAGGGGACTGATGACCTCAGATGTTAAGTCCCATAGTGCTTAGAGCCATTTGAACCATTTGAAACGAAGAGAGAAAGTAGTACACCAGAAGAAGGAAGCATTTTCTTTACTTTTTGACAAAGAGAAACTGACCATATACGTTAATTTTTCAGGGAAAAGTTATAAGATTGACAAAAGCTGTTTCTTAAATGCCAGGGCACTGAATTGAGCGCAAAGTGTAGCTTGTTCCAGAGGCGGACAGCGCCAACTGGTAATGTATTTGCGAAGAGGGTTTTTTTTTTTTTTGCATGGGCACAGCTAGGACACTAAATAAATTAGGCCTTGTGTTGTGAGAATGATGGAATAACAGGTACTTAACCTCTGATGCGACATACTGGGGTGTACGAATATGCGCACAGGAATTCGACGAAGTAAACGTAGTATATGCTAGTCACGTAATCCGTCTGGCCGCAGTCACCCTAAATGTCAGTATGAAGTACTGACATGGTCAAGTGGAAGGATGTTGCAGCTGTAGTAAATCCAGTCTTTCATAATTAGTTCTAACCGTCTTGAATTTTCACTACTCTTGCTGTGTTGGATTACATCGCAGTGCAGTAGTGGAGGTTCGATACAACAAATGATAGCACAACTTCTGGTTTCACATCCTGTGGAAATATGATACGGAACTTCCGTAGAACTTCAGTAGAAGTCTTCCTGCACGTGAGGATAATACTTTGTCTCCAACCGAGGTGTTCAAAGTTACACCCTAGTTCTTCACTGCTTTTTTTTTTTTTCTTTTTAAGATGCTTGGATACCTTCGCGAGGAATTGGGGGGCAACTCTTTGCGATATTAGTTTCTGATGGCATATTGTTTTAGACTTCTTTTTGTTCATTTAACCACTGAAGACAGACAGTCATTCATCTTGACGATAGTTGTATTGATATCTTCATCTCTGGAACTTACTTAAAGCTGGAGCTTCTCGACATAGAAAGCAATTCGACATAGAAATGATATTTACAGGACGGTAAATCGACGAGGTTTTATCGACATACAAGGAAAGCAAGAACGGGCCCAGGGCTAAGCTGTGTGGCTACGTCCCTCCAGAAAGACTTTTTATTTTAACAGACATCACTGCCTGTTCCTCAAGTTGCGTTGAAATACTCCACCTCACTACTAATAAATTTCAGCTGTTGCATAATTCTGAATAGTATGTCAAGCTGATGGAACAAAACGTCATGCTGAAGTCCAATAGTACAACGTTGTGTCCTCACAGTTCAAAATGGCTCTGAGCACTATGGGACTCAACTGCTTTGGTCATAAGTCCCCTAGAACTTAGAACTACTTAAACCTAACTAACCTAAGGACAGCACACAACACCCAGCCATCACGAGGCAGAGAAAGTTCCTGACCCCGCCGGGAATCGAACCCGGGAACCCGGGCGTGGGAAGCGAGAACGCTACCGCACGACCACGAGATGCGGGCCCTCACAGTTCTCTGTGGCATATTTCAGGTCATCAGTTGCCTTAATTAGTGCATTGTTTGTGCTATGGTGTTTACGAGAACGTGGCTGATGTTTGCAATATGTCTTTATTTGGTAGTTAATAATTTATTTCAGAACTTTGGTTGCAGCAGGTAAGATGCAAATTGGACGCTAATCACAAACTGGCTGAAGCTTAACGCTCTAAGGAATGTCTGGCTATACTTCTATGCCATTTAATGGGGCACATCCCCTTTAAGAGAGAAAAATTTGTAATCTGGAAGTTCTGGCGTGTTATAGTTCTTTTCAGAATGGAGGCTGAATTATGTTGCTAAAGAAAATCATTTAGTTCGTCAGCTGAGGTCTAAGAAAGATTTTGTCTTTCCGGTACCCAGTCTACAGAGATTCTTTCACAGAATCGCAGGGCTTGTATCGCTGCTCACAACGGAGCGAGCATGCCTGATTTTGACATTGTGAGCGTATTGCTTTACCCTCTGTCGCAGCTTTCTGTATTCTTTGTAGCATTCAGGCTTTGGATATGAGTTGAGACAGCTGTGAGCAGAATCCTTGTTGTTTATTATTATACGTAATTCTGTTGTCAATTACTGGAATTCTACGAATAGGAGCTTGTCTGTCGTAGAGAGCTGTGAGCTTATCAGTACATTCATGAATTTTACCATCTATAGTGGTATCACTAATGGGTTTCTAAAATCGTTCAAATGGCTCTGAGCACTATGCGACTTAACTTCTGAGGTCATCAGTTGCCTAGAACTTAGAACTAATTAAACCTAACTAACCTAAGGACATCACACACATCCATGCCCGAGGCAGGATTCGAACCTGCGACTGTAGCGGTCGCTCGGTTGGAGACTGTAGCGCCTAGAACCGCACGGTCACTTCGGCCGGCAATGGGTTTCTGAGGAGGCCTCTGTCAGAGTATTAAGATCGATATGCTTAATACGATATTGCTATGCCTGTATTATACCGGGTTGCCATGTAATGCTTCTCTGGACATGCATGTATGTGCAACGAAACATTACAGCGTGGTGCGGAATAGCACAGGCACTGCAACATCGTATTTATCCGCCGACATCGGGCAAGCGACTTTGAAGTGAAATGTCTCGTCTGTATCGGAATATTCATAATGGATGAACATGTACAGGTTGTAGACACGTGATTGACGACATCGAATCCGGGCCAGGCACAAATTTTCATTGTCGCCATTTCATTACACAGTTGCTGGTTGTCCATATTCGCAACTGAGAGTATATTCCATGTATTTCTTGATGGCTGTAGTCACCGCAATGCCTGTTCCTGTGGACATGCATACATGTCCAAAGGAACATTGCATCGTAATTCGGAATAAGATAGGCACTCCAGTATCGTATTTATCCACCGACTTTCAAGTAAAGTGCCTCGCGTGTTCGGGAATATACTTAATGGATATACGAGTACATGTTGTAAACGATGGTTGAGGACGTATGGAAGTTTGGGTCTGGCCGTGAGTCACGCTCGGATAGTCTAATGGTAAGGCGATCGCGCGCGATAAGCAGGAAATCCGGGTTCGAACCCGGTCCGTCACAAATTTCGACTGTCGTCATTCCACTATACAGATAATGGTTGTCCATATTCGCAGCTACGAATGCATTTCAAGTATACGATATGTTTAATGTCGCTAAAAGTGATGTGACGCAGTTAGAACTTTGGGGGCTGTGAGGATTGGATCGTTACGTCAGGTGCTGAGATGTCTGGAGCCGAAGTCTGACCAAAATGTCAGTCTTTTTCACTGTGATTACGTCTATAGGTATGTGACTGTAAGTCGAGTGTTTCAGTCAAACAATCTACTCAGGATTATTGTGGAGGGAGAGTCTCTGAAGAAGTTTGTGTCTGTGTCTGATGGGCTCGTATCTGACAGGAGGAATGTTCAAAGTCTTTCGCGGCCATGTTGATAAACATTACTCATGCTGTTTACTACGCGACAATGCTGAGATGATACCTTAGAAATATCGTGCCCGCTTACTTCCTCCATACTACACTGATTTAGTGCTCTATCTCCCACATCTTTGTAGTTGACACAAGATTAAATTCATTTTCCTGGACAGAGCGTCACATCACTTTATATTATTTTCAGAATCAGTTGCTTCTAGAAACGAAACTCTATTTGCGCACTCCGCGTTTTACTTTTCCTGCTACCTGACTATAGAAAAAAAATTCTCAAAACCTGAGAAGTGAAGGTTCTAAATACTCTCTACGGCCTTTTACGCTATTCTATCTCTCTTCCAGTCATACATTATTTTCCCAGCATATTTCCAAATTATATGCTACGTACTTCTACTACCGAGTGAGTTGTCGCTGTGGTTGACACTGGATCCGTAATAATGAGGGGCAGAGGTCACATTACCGTCGGACCATCTTCTTTAGAATATCCCATGCCTGTTCGAAATTACTACACACGAATGCAGAAATTTCTTTGTCACCCAGGCCATAATGTACCGACAGAGACTGAATGCAGAAATGGTTCCTTCGACAAGGTCACGATCGTTTCTCACCCTTATCTTTCTCCAGCCGAACTACTGCTCTGTTTCTAGCTATCCTGATGTCGACGAGGCATTCAACTTTTCTTTGGCTTTGTTAAATTATCCATAGTACGATTTAAACGATTCACAGCAGATGGTATATACACAGTTCTCCTCCTAAGTTTCAAATGATATTTTGGAGTCAGGAAGGGTAGTAGAACAAAGAAAATGTTACGACATCAGCGACGAGTCAAAACTGATGAGGAGCGAATCTTGTAGTGAAAGTCAAATAGCACCAGGAATGCGTCTGTTAACAGTGCACGATTTTGCGCTACCCTCCAGTGCAGTAAACATTGGAGATAAAGTGATGAGCTATCGCCAGCTGCCATGCATAATATTTCTCACTATCGACCAATAAGTTCTATGTGATCACTTTGTTGGTTCACTTAAGCTCCATTCGCCATCAGTCGTTAGAAGCATAGTCCGACTGAACACCCTTGAACTGTCCGCTGCATCATTGCTAGAGATTGTCTACGATCGGTACTTTGATTCCATTAGACGCAAAACACCAGACAGCACAACAACACATCCTGCATCTCGCTCAGAGTAGCACCAGCGCACAGCCATATATCATATCAACGAGTGGTTATACTTACAATATTATCAGTCCTGATTTCAGCGTATCGCTCTGTGTATCGTGAAGAAATAGTCTCTATCTCCTCGTGTGGGACGAAACACATCGTTGACTTCACACCTTCAGTTCCAGTATTCCAGCGCTAGATATTCGTGGTATTCTTTCTCCAGTAACACAAAGCGTATTAATGTACATGGATTAATTTTAGAGACTTAATAGACTGTTATTAAATGCCCAAGTGCGCGAAGTAAACATTCCGGAAGCCTTTACGTAATTTTGTTAGAGAGTCGTTATTGTCGGTAATCGTTAACAGTTTCAGCTTCAATGAAAATTACTGAAATGTGCCGTAAGCAGTCACCAAAATAAATGATTCTACTGTTTATTTGCATTTTCTGATACCAGTCACTTTCATTTGTTTTATGTTTGATTTAACACAATGCAACTCGTTTCTAGCATGTTCTGTCTATCTTCAGGCGTTTATGAATACAGAAAATTGGAACTTAAAAATACTTCCTTAAATTAGAGTAACATAGCACTGTTTTGTTTACTTTTGGCTGCTCGAGGGGCTGTTGGGGTATTGGAGGGTGGGAGCGGGGGGGGGGGGGTTGATTTCATGTGCTGTCTTATACTTGAGTGGCTCTGTGTCTCGTTGTTTATTACGATTTGCACCATAGTCTGTGTCGCATGCAAATAGTATTGCATCAGCTATTGACTTGCGAAAATCGTGTGATACACTTATCTATATGACAGCTGTTCACTTATAATTTTGGTGTCATAAATTTCATTTTTCATCCTTGGTACACTGGTGAAGCTGTTGTGGAACATTAAACTTTGTACTATTTACTTTGTCACTGTTTTTGATATAATTCACTGCACAAATTTCTTCTATATACTTGTAAACACTGTACACTTAATACAATGCGACGTCCTTATAGCGCGAATGAATATCGATTACAGCGCTTTGTAGCAATATTCAAGAAATTAACACACTGGTGTACATATGCTTACATTGGACCATTTTAAATCAATTGCATTAGAACTGACTTCAGATTACTGCAAAATTTTGAGTTCTGAAATCGGTTATCTCATTAAGAATATTATCTCCATATTTCCATTTGTTCCATATTAGAAAAGTGTATCACACGATTTTCGCTACATAATAACTGATGCAAATCTATTTGCAACCCACACAGGCTGTGGTATCAATCATAATGAACGAGACACAGCTTCAGACTAGCATAAGACGTCACTGAACATCAATTTCTGGTCACAACTGCCCCTCCCCCCTTTCCCATGAATACCGCAACAGCCCCTTTAGCAGCCAACAGTAAGCAAAAAAGTTCTAGTTTAAGACAATTTGTTTTTAAGTAACAATTTTCTGTACATATAAAAGTCTAAAGGTGGGCAGAACATGCCCAGAACGCGTTATATTTAATTAAACATAAAGCAAACAAAAGTGACTAGTAGCACAATATACAAATAAATAATTATTCCACACAGTCACTGTTCCCAGACATAGCCAGTATGGTCACAATTTATTAAGTAATTGTGTTGTTTCAAGAGTTGAACATACGGCTACGTACACAAGACTTCACAATTATAATGACGTGTAAAATATTAGATCGCTTTCTATGACTATATAATCTAAAAATTTTAAGTTTAATGTTTAAGAAACTTCAATTAACTGTGGCTTTCTAAAACGTCTCGGTTGAGAGGCAGCACGACTATACCAATACAAGCACGTTCACAGTCACCAACCACATCACATAACATTTCAAGCCCTTTTTGTGCGTTTTTATTATCACACAAACGCCCAAATAGGGCTTGAAATGTTGTGCGATGTGGCTGGCGTCTGGGTGCGTACTTGTTATGGTATAGCCGTGCTGCCTCTCGACCCTGTCTGTCTGCTTGGCCGTACACAAACACTAACTCGGTTTGTAACCGACATGAATACGGGACCATTCTGCTGCCTTCCAGTGTGCTGCGTCAATTACACAGCCTACAACACACAAGGAACACTCGAGGTGTGGTCAGAGGAACTGTCATTCGTCTGCGCCAAGGTTCACCCTAGGAAAAAAATTATCGGGGAACATATTATCATAGAAATGTTTACCATAATCTAAAATCAATTATCCATCTCTGCATAACGGTATCCTACACAAAAACAGAACGTTCCTGTTCCGAGAGAGCAGAGCAATACGCGCTTTCAGTAGGCATGTATTTTTCTAAAAGTTCAAGAGGTAAGACATGTACTTTTTTTAAACAATTTACTGGAAATGCGTGTATATATATATAACTGTGGAACAGTGTGTGCCATTATCACTGCCAGTTCCATTACTGTTTTTCTTAGGGTCGGAACAAAGGTCACAGCCGTCGACGGTTACTAATACATTTCGAAGTGATTCACTAACGAGAGTTATATTGTGCAATATGAATTTTTTATCCATAATTTTATGATTCGTTAGTTCGCAGTATCAGGATCTAGTACCACCCAATATTGCTCCCAGCTCATCCTATTCATGTTTATTTATTCATATATATCCATAACACTGTCCTGTCTGTGATAATGATATTTATTCTGCTGCGGTTTCGGTTCCAAGCCATCATCAATGGCAGCTGCACAATTTTTCAAATGCATCCCTCGTCTTGTCAGTTATAGAAACTGTAATATGATACGATTATTACCCTGTATTTCGATTTCATAACTGAGTGTTGTTCTTCCTTGATTAATTTTTGTCTGTATTCTCACTGGTATTTTTAATTTTGTCTTATGACAGTGTAGTAATGTTGATGAAATACTTTCGAACCAGTGTGTTAACGTTTAGGTTCATACCGTATCTTTTCATTAATTTGTACCCCTATGATAAACGGAATTTCAATTACATTTTGTGATTGTGTAGACACTGAATGACATATTCTTCTAACCAATGCATAACAGTTTAGATGTATACCATGTTTCTTCATAATAAAAGTTTGACTGTGGCATATGCACAAAATTTTTGATGTTTTACATCTACATATTCTACATTCCTTTTATATTTTCCTTCACTCTTAAAAATTGTATTTCCTACATATTAATTTATTTTAATGTGTATTTTCGTCAGATATGGCTTGACTGATTTGAATTCCATGGATTGCTTTGTAGATGGTGTTTTGCATGTTTATATTTTTGACTGGATTGTAAAATATTGTATAGTCTTACATTCATCAATTCTGTTATTCTATTACCTTATATTTTATTTTATTGATGCTTTTATGTGATATCAGTCAAGTGTAGAACTGTTAATACTTCAGTTTTGTAATCTTATTACCACAGAAGTATTTAACGGCAGCTTCTTTGGATTTGGTCAAGACTGTCAGCTTTGACTTTGAAGTTCTTTGAATTGTATTGCTATACATCACGTGTTGTGCTTTTGTCAATGTACCATCATTTTTTAATGTTGTCACGATTTTTTATTTTTATTGGCGGTTATGGTCTTCAGTGGTAACTTATGTCGAATCATGCATGAGATGTGATAAACCTGTACTAATTTTTATGAGTATTTCGATCGATTTAACTGTTTTTCCTGTTTTCTCTTATTTAATTTGGCATTGTCTCATTGTCCACTTTTGTATGTTGTACAGCTGTCACCGATGATGGTTTAGAACTGAAACCGGTAGCAGAATAAATAACATTGTCACAGACAGCACGGTATTACGCATTTTGTAAAATCTGTAATCTCTCCTTAGAACTATGTGAACGAGATGCTTATTATCTCTTCTTCATTGTGCCAATTTTGATGTCCCTGGTAGTGATTCGGTGATTTCTCATTCTGCCCCCTGCAGTGCAACAAATGTCGATGAACATTTTATCAGCTTCATTATTCCTCAACTTCACCGCGGAAAAAGATAAAATATACGTTACAATTATTTGGCTCATTGACTACAGTGTCGTAAGAGACGGAGGACAAGTTTAAAGGACAAGAATGAAGAAGTAAATCCATCGTCACCTATTCAGGAACGTGAGCCCAGTATTCACATTGATCGATTTATGGAAACCATGGCAAATCCATATCTGAATGGTCAGACAGACAGTTGGAAGTAGTGCCTTAAACAGCACACCATTACACTAGTTAGAGTTATTAGTGGGAGTAATGATGCAAGTGTTTACCTCTGCCACACCTGATGACGATACTGAAGTTCACCCAACGTGTACTTAAGTGAATTTCGCCACGAATGTCATATTACAACGCTTTTTAGAGGCCATTCTTCTTTATAGTTTCTACCTCTAATACATATTATAAAGTTTGCCTTGAATCTTACTTGTCATTTTCAATATCTGTACTGGCATATAGAACTCCTCTCACAAAAATATCCCTATATTCAAACAATTTCATCCACAGACACTGGCATTAAACTTGTGTTATCCATTTGAATTACTTTATGACTAGCAATATTGCACATTTGGGGAACATGGTTGTTGACAATATTCTCAAACTTTACAGATATGAATTACGGTACATAGGGTAGCATCTGATATTAGCGAGACTAGTAAGTGATAAAAAGTTTCGTAAAGGTTTGAAATTATACGTAAAGTTTGTTGCAAGTCGCTAAGTGCTCTCATTCTCAAATACTGAATGAATAAAATTTGGATATTTGCGCGCCGTCAGTTACGCAGCCTCAAGTAAAACACATTGTTTATAGCTACAATGTGCTACAAAATTAAAAGACAATTTTTTCGAAATACTGCAACTGTCTCCCAATGCGACGCTTAAGTTTGAAACTTGGCTCAAATGTGCATACAACCTTCCTATCTAACGGTGCACAAACATGGCGCCCTCCGACGTTACCCTGGTGTCAACGAGTATTCAAACAGCTAGGTTTCGACACCTGCGAAAAAAGACCACAGCTAAAAGTTCGTGTGACGTGGCAGATGGGTTAATGGTGCCTCATTAACACCAAACTTCACCTCAACTCTGCCCAACGCCGCCGTGAACGTATTACACGGTCATCACGGCCCCTTTTACTGACATTTCACCCCTGCTTTTGTCGCCTCTGCGCTGGAGGATACAACCGCAATGCTCATCGTTGAAATCACGAGGTTTTCATATGAGTGGCGAGTAAACCATTCCAGACACACAGCCGCAAGGGTTGGCACAAATGGGGGCCAATGAAACCACCCCACCCCTTTCCCTAGGGCGCTCATTCCCACACATTTCGCGATCGAAGACTACAGTTCGTAGTGCGACGAGCAACAAGACGATGTTCTTGACAACCTTTGACACTGCTGCCGCCCTTCTCTAAGGACACTGTGGGTCTGCATACACATTAAACGTGATCTGACTTCTTTGGAGAGCAGTGTGACTGCAATTTTTGTTCCTATGTGCAGGATGTAATCAATAGAGACAATTCAGAACCATTCGATGAAATTTGAGCGTGAACCGTGGCAGGAAAGCATTCTTATGCGGTTCATCCTTCCTTTATTGCAGCTTTCTACTGCGTGATCATGGCGTGTGGGGGCAGCACTAATACAATCCTCAATAAAACAGCAAAGTGGGTCTCTCTAAGACCCCCAGTACGGCAACACCATGGCTGCCAGCCACGCACCTTAGTTGAGTACGTTACAAATGTACGTCTCTGAGACTTCAACAAACATTCTTCCTCGCGCCTACCCCAGTGCTTGAAGAGAGACAAACACAGCCTGAGGGGTGTCAAAGGGGTTACCTAACCCTCAAGCGCTAGACCAGCCATAAGGTTTAATGTGTGTCAAAGTTTCAGATAAATATATGTGTAACGTGCTCAAATAACGTGCGTAGGTAGGTGGTACCCAGGGTGTTGCCGAACCTGGAGGGGGGGGGGGGGGGCTCTTAAAGGGCTCCTTTGCCGTTTTATTCACGCACGCCTTCAAGTTGTTCGTTCTACTGCCCCCCCCCCTCCGCCCCCCATCCCCTCCGAGCCGCGCAAGGGAGCGAGAAAGGAGGGAAGAAAGAAAGTGCAAAGTACCCTTTTCTGCCATGGATCACTTTCAAATTTCGTCGACTGGTTTTCAAAAGTGTTTATTGGTTCCAAACTGTACACGAGAGGAAACACTGCAGTCGCGCTGCCATCCAAAACGGTCAGATGACATTTAATGGGATTGCAGCCCACAATGTCCTTACAGAAGGGCTGAAACGTCCGAGGGTGTCAACAGTGTAAAAGGTTGTCAAGAACGGTTTCCTGATGCTCATCGCCCTGCGAGCTGTCATTCCATCGACGCCCCTTTGGCCAATCCCTGACGCCTTTTCATACCGATTATGAGCGGCTATGTGACTGGAAATTTTTCATCGGTCACGTAAGAAAACCGCGAGATTTCATCCCTGGGCGTCACAATTCAAACCTCCCATTACAGAGGCGTCATAAGAAGGAGTGAAATTTAGGTAAGAGGGGCTGTGACGACTTTCCCATCGTGTGACGCTGAGCAGAATTCTGGTGAAGTTTATTGCCAATGTGACATCATTAAACCACCTTACAATTCACATGATGTCCGCCCCCGGTAGCTGAGTGGTCAGCGCGATAGAATGTCAATCCGAAGGGCCGCCGACACGGTAGCTCAGCGTGTTCGGTCAGAGAGTCCGTTGGCCTCTGTAATTAAAAAACTGAGTGGAAAGATCAACAAACGAACTTGAACGGATGTCATGTTACGTCCGCAACGATCAAACACAACGATAAACAACGAACAAATTTTTTTAAAAAAAAAAAAGGAAAAGGGCCCGGGTTCGATTCCCGGTTGGGTCGGAGATTTTCTCCGCTCAGGGACTGGATGTTGTGTTTTCCTAAACATCATCATTTCATCCCCATCGACCCGCAAGTCGCCGAAGTGGCGTCAAATCGAAAGACTTGCACCCGGCGAATGGTCTACCCGACGGGAGGCCCTAGTCACACGACATATACGTTTTGTTTCAGCTGATCTTTTGAGCTGAGGCCTTTGTTTCTCATGTTTCGACAACCTACCGTTTGAAGCGTCGTCGAGCGCGAGGGTGGCGTCGCAGGGCCCCACGCTTTTGCAACGTTAGAGGGGAAGGTTGTACGCATCTTTTAACCGAATTTCAAATTTATGCGTCGCAATGGAAGACAGCTATGGGGTTTCGATAAAGTAATCCTTTAAACCAGTTGCGCATTGTAATACAATACTTGCCTTATTGTGTTAAACTTTTAACACAAGATGATACCTATTAATGAATAGATTATGACCGCATTAAAAAAAATTTTAACTCGGTGAATGATTACTCTAAGTATGGGAAGCAAAATTTTTTTGCCCCTGGAAGCCGTTGCATTGGCAACCTGCAACGGCTACTGGATTCTGGGGTTCTGGGATACTCTTTCAGTAATATACAGTAGATAAAAGGGTGTATGAACAGCGTCCGATGTTGCGCGATCACTGTGAAGGACACGGGAATACTGCTTACTTGTGTAAAACAGGGTTTGAAAGGGGTATGCTTGTGGGTCTCCATTTTGCCAGCTGTTCGAATAGTGAAATATCCACGTTTGTGAGGCATTCGACGAGACAGTGGCCCGACATTGAACTGGGAAAGTGAGGACAGGCATAATTGTTGTCAAGATTGTACTTGACGAGGTCGACCACCGAAAGGGAGCAGCGTCTGTTATGGCATCAAACACATAGCGACCCCTTCACGTCTGCGCGTACCATCCGAGAACAAATAACGGAGTCTCTTGAATATTCTGTGTCATACTGTGTCACTGGTAGGAGACTAGAGGCTGCCGAAATACGGAATTACCGTCCCATGCTTACTTAGGTTGCCGTTAAAACCACAACAAACGTCCGTTTTTGGAGTCGTACAGGGAACGGGAAGCATAGACTGCTGATGAATGGTGTCACGTTGTGTTGAGCAATGAATCTCTGTTTTGCATTACCCAGGATGACAATCGTCGGCGAGTATGGCAGCTACCCTGGCCATTCTTTCAGTACTTTAGAGAGGTGCCACGAAGTTACTAACAAGGGAACCTCCCCATCACACCCCCCTCAGATTTAGTTATAAGTTGGCACAGTGGATAGGCCTTGAAAAACTGAACACAGATCAATCGAGAAAACAGGAAGAAGTTGTGTGGAACTATGAAAAAATAAGCAAAATATACAAACTGATTAGTGCATGCGCAGGACAGGCAACATCAAGGATAGTGTGAGTTCAGGAACGCCGTGGTCCCGTGGTTAGCGTGAGCAGCTGCGGAGTGAGAGGTCCTTGGTTCAAATCTTCCCTCGAGTGAAAAGTTTACTATCTTTATTTTTGCAAAGTTATGGTCTGTCTGTTCGTTCATTGACGTCTCTGCTCACTGTAATAAGTTTAGTGTTTGTGTTTTGCGACCGCACCGCAAAACCGTGCGATTAGTAGACGAAAGGACGTGCCTCCCCAATGGGAATCGAAAACATTTCATCGCAAGGTCAAAGGTCAACCGATTCCTCCACAGGAAAACACGTCTGATATAGTCTATACGACACTGGCGACGGCATGTACGCCACATAACAGGAATATCTTGTCGACCCACCTAACTTGTACACTTGGCGAATGGGTAAAAAGATTGTTCTACCTTGCCCGATTTAGGTTTTCTTATGGATGTGATAATCACTCCCAAAAAAGTGATGAAAACATAAGAGTTTATCACATAAACTGAAAATAAAAAGTTAAAGTTTTCAGTCGAGGGCAGTCTTGAACCACGGACCTCTCGTTCCGCAGCTGCTTACGCTGACCACAGAACCACGGCGCTCCTGAGCTCATATTATCCTTGATATTGCCTATCTAGCGCATGGTCTACTCAGTATGTATATTTTGCTTATTTTTTCATAGTTACACACAACTTCTTCCTGTTTTCTCGGTTGATTTGTGTTCAGTTTTTCAAGGCCCATCCACTGTGCCAACTTATAACTGAATCTGAGGGGGGTGCGATGGGGAAGTTCCCTTGTAAGTTACTCCTTGTGTCAAAGTAGCGGGAGCTATAGGGTATTACGTCAGGTCAATGCCGATAATGATTGCGGGGATTTTGACGGCACAACGGTACATCATGGACACGCTGCGTCCTCAAATCTTACCTGTCTGTGACAGTACCCTGGTGCCATTTTTCAACAGGTCAATGCTTTTCACACTTGTAATATGTCTCTGTGAGCTGTCTGTGTGGTGTTGAGGTACTTTCACGGCCAGCAAGATTCCCAGATCTGTCCCCAGTAGAACATGTATGGGACCAGCTCGGACGTCAGCTCCGTCCCTGTTCCAGTATCGAAGATACCACAACCAAGTTACAGAGGTTGTGGGCCACCTTGCCTCGAAGCAGGCTACAACGATTTATGGTAACCTTACGAAACGAATGAGTATGTGTATCAAGTTCAGAAGGGGTTCAACGTCATACTGGGAAGCAGGCTCAACTTTGTACTTCTTTCCATACCACACTAACACACCTAGCACCGTTGACACGTCACAGAAATAAAACTTTCCCTACTCACACACTGCTGTTGCTCAGTAGCTCATTTGATAAGTGACAATGTGCAAATACAAATGTCTAGCCCTCGAACCAGTCTCGGTCCAAGGATTTTCTCGTTTTTAGCTGCTGCATGTGAGGACATGAGCTGATACTTGTGGTTTGAGAGGTGGTAGCACAGTTTTCGTCTAGTCACTGTGTGCTGTGGTGTGTATCCTGCCGTTTAACCGCTGAGGACATGTGTGTACTTCCTTTCCTACATTTGATGGAGTCCACACTCAGATAAAGCACTCTGGGTTTAGGCTTCCCTTATGGGCAAGAACAACCCCGCATTGCGATTGTATGTAAGCGGCTAGCAGATGGTATCAGTCATATCAACATAAGGCGCAAGGTTTATAATACGACATTGTTACCAATGCAGACTTACTTATATCGTCTTGTGGGTTTATAGTTTTGCCCCCCGGGGTGTTTTATCAATTTTTGTGTTTCTTCAGTGTGCTTAATTGATAATTTTCTTTCTAAAAATTTTTGTTGCAAGTTAACCTCTTGCGCGGGTTATGTGAATTTTTGTTACAAAATGTTTGCATTTCTAAAAGGAGTGATTATTAAGTGTCAAACATTTTAAATTAGTTTTCATACGGTACAGAGTTACCACATATATCACCGAGTTGAAGGATTATATGCTGTTCATTTACGACAGGTCTAAAGATTTTGGTTGTATGATGAATCTGTAAATACAGTGGCTATAAAAATTTGTTTACGTAACTCACATGAAGCTATTAGTTTTGTATGATAGTAGATTTAAACCTACTACACAGTCTATAAAACCTACTACACAGTCTACATCTTGTCATCAGCAAAAAAGAAAACTTTTTTTTTAATATTAAGCTTGTGAGTGATGACATTTGTGCATGAATAATCTCGAGATTTGAAGGTGAAGCTGACTGTATGACTTCTAACAGTAATGTTTATAATGTCTCTGTCTCATGTGCAGGAGTAGGTCGTAATGCCGGATGGTTACAATTAAAGTGCAGCTACTCACAGAGGTCCAGTGTGGATTGTAATTATCGTATGGCAACGAAAGCAGCTACTCACAGAGGTCCAGTGTGGATTGTAATTATCGTATGGCAATGAAACTTGGTAGAGATTGTAATGCTTTAATGTGGAACCGATGTACCTTGGAAAAAACTAATTCCAGTTTTGACCACCATGTGAAAACTGGCCCAGTGAATGCAAGAGAGACATGTAGAAATGTTTCCATCTGCAGTAGATTAGGAAAGGGACTTGAGCAGAAAAGTTCAAACAAGTGAGAAAGTCATAATGTTGAGTTTGTTCAATATTAGCACCGGAGACGTCGACGAGATACTGTACAGCGACAGATTTGCACCTGTTGACCAAAATAGGAACAATTTTTTTTTCAGTTTACATCCATTTACCGCATTAGCATACCTACTACGTTTCGCTGCCACACGATAATTACAGCCCACATTGGATCTCCGTGAGAAGTTACACTTTAATTATAGCCACCTGGTATCATCCGGCTGTATAACATGCCCTTTGAAAGAGCCAATGCTCTCATGCAAAGTCTTTTTTTCACCCTACAGTACGGTGCTACAGCTGAAACTAAGAAATGTGGGCTCATAATATAGATTTAATAGTGATAATGGCTTTCGCGCTTTGTGCGCGGATCTGAGGCGTCATCTTTCATCTTACGTAGTACTGATCCGGAAATTCATATGCACTATCTCGAATACCGGAACCCCTGATCGTCTCTGTGATCAGAGCCTTGTTTTTGGTGTTTAGCGTTTGTTAAATGCATCGCCACCAGCAACCCTTATATTTACAACAACACCAGTCACGTGCCACATACGTAGGCAAAACATGGAACCCTGACGTCACCCATTCGCAATTATAAATTGCGGGATGCAAGTACACGTGACTTGCAGGAAATCGAAGCCCATCCAACTTTTGTCAAAGCCCACTGCGCCACAAAAATACCGTCTGACTCCAACTAGTGATGACACACGCTTTTCGCTCTCTACTGTATGCACTAGAACTGGTCATCTGAGTCTTCAGTCTCACTCGTAGCTCATTACCGCCGTGAGTCGCACTCGCAGCCACTAAGAGCAGTGGGGCTGGGCGAGCCTGCCGCGGCTCGTCTTCTGCGAGTTTCCGTAGCAGTCGTGAGACTCGTAGGCGCTCCAGTGCCGTTTCTTACAGACCTATGATGAACGAAAGAGGACGTTCTAGCAACGTTAGCAGACGGGACGTACGTCCTGCTTGACAGACGCGGAACAAGCCAGATAGTTCCTGCTGGGATAAGTTCAAGATACTAATTTAATTTCATTAGAAATTTCTGTCATTTCATTCTCCATTTTCCTGAAGTTTACTCTTACAGCCACGTCAAACAAAAGTGGTTAACACTTATTTTGGACTCTCTTTTACTTTGTGAACAGTGACGAGTTAAAACTTGTAGAATATTATTAGAGCGTTTAGTTTATTTGCGAATGTTACTAAGAATGCGGACTCTGAGCGCTCGTAAGAGATATGCATTGCGAGTGAGTGAATCAAAGACGCTACGTTGAGTTAAAACTTCTCTATTCGATGCTGCTAATTACTTCCAATTACTGACCGAAAAAGCTAGTAAAACTAAGTTTTATTTACTTACTTTTAATGTTCGCTTCGTCTGTTTAAGACTTCCTGGGAAAAGTACGATCTGTACCTAACAGCAGAAATAAACCAGAGTCTACCAGACAGGCTGAATGTATGGTCTAAATTAGCACGCCATCACATAAGTTGATTAATTAATGACGCATTTCCCTGAATGCGCAGTTTCTTCAAGAGACATCAACTTCACTGAAAGAGAGTTTGTCGAAGAGCCGCTAGCTGTTAAAGTCTAAATTTCCTAAAATGCCTTCTGCTCTGATAGATTAATAACATTGTGGCGTCTAGTGCAACGTTTCGTTATCTGGCGTGTTTTTATTACGATACTACGACTCAATTTATAACCTGCACTGTGTATTTACAAATCCGATGCCAAGTTTATTTACATGTAATTCAAAGCTTAAGGAAACACGATAAACGCCAGATAGCCAGGACATTAGACGTGCGCATTACAAACTGTAAAAACTGTTGAATTTCTTTCGCTCAGAGTTTAATTTAAGTAAACTCAGTTCCAGATCAAGCTGAAAAGCTCAGTCATGGACGAAAGTCGCTGTTAAAAATAAAAATAAAAATAAAAATAAAATAAACAGTACTTTTAGCGAGAGGAATTGTAAAACGTGTTCCCTAGACTTCATTGAGATTTTAATGATGTTTGTAATGTACTAAAGAGACAGTCCACCAGATTTGAACTTGGGACTTTGTGGGAATAATATTCATACTTTCCGCTTTACATTTTTCTGTCTTATAATTTCCGAAAAATTGCATGATTATGTTAAAGAGATACAAGAAAAAAATTGGAACTGTATTTGTCAGAACAGATGTTCATTACTGCTATATTTAATTCCAGATAGGTGCTGATAGGGGTACTTTTGATCCTGTGCATTACTTTCAGCGCCGAAGAGAGGGATGCAAAGCGTTACTCGTAGGCCTGTGAAAGGGGAGCACGAAAAGATATACGTGCAGAAGTGTTACCCACACGACATTAACAACAATTTCGAACAGCGATAAAGAATCCATCTGTGACAGGTGTATGCAAATGTGTGCTCTGGATCTACGGCCCTTCAATATTGTTATGGGGGAAGGGTTTATTAGCCTTTCACAAAGACTAATCTGTATTGGTGCCAAGTACGGGACAGTTAGAACACAAGAGATTTTGCTTTATCCGAGAACCGTTTCTCGACATATACAAGATATTGCCGATAAAGTGAGAAGTAAGATCCTGTCTCAAGTGAAGAAAGCTGTTTACCATAACGAGTGTTCTACGATTTGCGATCTCCGGACTGACAATTACCGCAAAATACATCAACTGACTGTCATATCTAGTATTATTATAGATTCTGAGAACAGGTGTGAACTGAGGAACAATGTGCTCCTTACAACGAGGTTCCCCGACGTTTCAAAATCGAGTGAAAATATTCTTACAGTTATTCGAAAAGTTGCCTGAGATAGATGTATCTCCTCTGGAACTAAACAAGGTGACTTTTGTGACGGATCGAGGGCTGAACATACAGAAAGCTCTTCAACACCACAAACGTCTGCCAAGTTCAGTGCACTGTATAAACCGCGGGTTAAGGCACACACTGGATGACAAGTTCCTTAGTGAAGCATTTTCTGGTATTTTTGAATCCATCCAGGCAGTGCATAGAACTGTAGGATATATGAAACTCTCTGGTTTTGTGGAAAGGTCAGAAAATCATTAGATCAAGATGTTGAAACGAGATTTAATAGCCTTTCCCAAGCACTTTGAACTGGCGAAAGAAAGCATCTGCATTCCCGCTAGTCGCGCTGCAAGCGAAAGAAACTTTATCTGGGCAGGCTTATTGTATCCGGGAAACGCTGTTGTGTCAATCCAGAACGTGTCAATGATATCTTGTTACTTCATTACAATAAGAGGGACAAATAAGTTATTTTATGAAGACAATCATATCATACGAGATGGAACACAAATAATCTGTGTAAATAGCGTCCACTTGTATAATATAAATGTAATATGCAGATTTATATTCAGAAGTTTTTGTTACCAAAAGATTTTTGTATTTTAGACACATGGATGTCAGGTACTGTGTTATGTTATCTTCAACCTCAACCTCATTAACTGATTCCATTTTATCATTCATTAGAGCAGTAGTTTTAATCTAATTCGCATTTGAGTATAAAGAATGTTGCCCGCCCGGTTAGCTGCACGGTCTAACGCACGGCTTTCCGGAGTGGGAAGGAGCGCCTGGTCCCCGGCACGAATCCTCCCGGCGGACTTGTGTCGAGCTCCGGTGAGCCGGCCAGTCTGTGGATAGCTTTTAGGGGGTTTTCCATCTGCCTAGGCGAATGCGGGCTGGTTCCCCTTATTCCACATCAGCTACACTATGTCGGCGATTGCTGCGCAAACAAGTTCTCCACGTACGCGTACACAATCATGACCACGCAAACATAGGGGTTACACTCGTCTGGTGTGAGACGTTCCCTCGGCGTTCCACCGGGGGCCGAACCGCACAATAACCCTGAAAGAGTGGTTCGGTGTGGGGTAGCGGAGGGGCGAAGTGAACTGCAGTAGTCTTCGTGGGGCTGTGGACCACTGCGGCTGCGGCGGGGACGGAGCCTCTCCGTCGTCTTTAGGCCCCCGGTTGATATACAACATAAAGAATGTTATTTCTTTCATTAAACAGCCATGAAATGACTTCGTAAATTCAGTTTGATAATAGCAGAAAAAAGCTTCCCTTCTTGGCACATGCCCAGGGAACAAACCGTGTGACCATTTCTTTCTTCTATTGTGTTTGTAAACAAGGCAGCACGAAAATACAAAGGTCAAAATATTAAGTTCAAATGGTTCAAATGGCTCTGAGCACTATGGGATTCAACTGCTGTGGTCATCAGTCCCCTAGAACTTAGAACTACTTAAACCTAACTAACCTAAGGACATCACACACAGCCATGCCCGAGGCAGGATTCGAACCTGCGACCGTAGCAGTCGCACGGTTCCAGACTGCGCGCCTAGAACCGCGAGACCACCGCGGTCGGCAAAATATTATGAAGATGGGGTGTACACATCATATGTGCAGTTTTATCGCAGGCCTCTGATTAATAAACTTGGCCGATATCCCTTGCGCTACGAGTATGACCGAGTCGTCTCACTCGTGAGCGCCTGTGCTCGAGCCCCACTCCCGAGCAGCTGCCATTCTCACGAGTAGCGAGCGAGCTTGATGCGAGTACTGACCGGCTCTAGTATACACATGGGTGAAGCGAGTGTAGCCTTGACTTTACCTCTCGGCCCATGAAAATAGTGTCGGACGCTTCCGATCTCTTATCGTGTGCTCCGATAAAAGTTTTGTCGAACTTTCAGTTGCTCCTTGCCCCATTTTCATCCAGACAACTGACACCCAGGACCCAATAATTTGAATCTATATGCCTTATCTATGATACAGTGATACAATCATGTCGGAATATAACTGCCCCAAGCAGGCCTTTAGTGCCATGAGTAACATGGACATCCCAAACCCACAACGTAGTTTACGAATAATACATAAGTCATGCGACGTTTTAGCAAAAAGGATATAGTTTCTAAAAGATCTAGAAGCCACCCATCATCCTCTATTGATACTGCACATTTTGACACTTCCCATTTAACAGGGGAGCTGTCAAACTCATAGTGTATGCAAATGACAAGGAGAAATAAACCAAACAGTATTTCACGCAATCTGACTTAGCCCATGTAGTATTTCAAGCAGTCATACCTTATACTACTCGTGATTTTTATCGGGTAGACTGTATTGTTAAATATCTAAGATTTCGTCATTATTTGCTGGCAGCTAACGTTGAATTTATCTTTCCCAAGAAAATGTCCCCCAGGGGTTCAGACGAATATAATGCATCGGTATACGAAACGATTTATATCATAAAATGGGCCTCGACGCAGACACGTGAATATTGTTTAAGCAGTGGATACCCTGCATCTTCGATCCTGACAACGAACTATGGCGTTTCGACAAACTTTCATGGGTTCGTTCTGGTTACTGCAACGTCGAACAGAGGCAATTTCATCAGGGCCAAATGATGCGCCTGTTTGTCTAGCAGTAGCGCATCTGCACATAAACTGAAAGGTCGTGGTGTCGAATCCCTGTCGACCCCCAGATTTCTTTGGCACCTCTTAATGATGTGAAGATTTGCCAGAAACGAAACATAGTTAGGATCCCATGTTAAACTGTTGGATAACTGGGGCAGCTTAGAGACGTGCAAGTACCCAAAGTGGGGTCTAATTGAAAGACTTGCACCAGGCCATTTGGCCACACTGTCATTATCACGGCCAGACTGTAAGACTTATTTGGTGGTTTACAAGTACGGTTGCGGTGTGTGTTGAAGGCCAGGGGCAAGAGGGATAGGGAGTATGCACGCCTGGTGATAACACTCTAAACGGTAAGTGGTAGTTAAGGGTCAGTTCTAGCCAAGATAACGATCTTATCTCAAGGCCACTGATAAGAACTTCCGGTATCAGGTTACACAATTGTAATAGTTCTATTCATATAGGTAAGAAAAGGTGGTCGCTATGCTTTCAGCTACCTAGTCTCAGCTACTGTTCAATGTAACGTAACCACCGACACACTTCTGAAATATATGCATGCAGATCATTGCAAAACTTTTTAGGATATTTGACAGATTAGCGAATAAGATACGCAAATATGCTCTTACAAATTCCTTAGTAATTTGTGAATATATATTTACATACAGAAAACAACCATTTCTCTTTTTTTTTTTTTGTTTCGTGTCGTTTTGATAGCATCTAGCTTAATTTTTATCTTACAAATTAAATATACATTGGCATATCCTAATTCTTTTCCCATCCAGTAATTTGCAAATACAAAGGCGGTATATTCTCAATTTCTAATACCTATCTAATTTTTTCCTGTAAAATATCTGTTTTATGGCTTTAACAATTAGTTCCATTCCTTCCTGCAAATATTCAAGCTGTGAAGGTTTGGGGAGTTTAATTTTAATTCTTATTTCCTGCATTATTCTATTGTTATAAGACACCAATCTTGCTGGACATACGCCGCCAGCTCTCCTGCTGTACATTCTTGCTGAATTTACGTTTAAGACTTAAGCTACACAACATTTGTATACGAGTGTTCATTAAATGTGGCTATTCTGTTGTTTTTAAGCTCTGCAAATGGTTGCTCTCTTGTTAGGTGGACAACATCCAGTTTTCCTCATTTAGATGCAATGCGATCACTCTATTTAAGCTGATCCATATGGGAACGGTGTATGAAAAACTTCTTTGTGTATCTTCTAATGTTGTACACACTCACAGTTGCATTAATTTTGGTTAGAATTCTGACATGTGACCAGTCTCGATTGCTGTTTACTATAAATGAATAAATTCTGTACTCCCCAGTCATACCCAGATTTCTCCATACACTGTGTTTAAAGCAGCATGTAAACTCTGCTTGCACATCTACAATAGCGTCTTCTTTTTCAAATAGCAGTTCATATTATTATTTCCTGGCAGTTGTTTTCACCAGATACTCCAGTTTTCTTGTTTTGACTATGGCCTCCTCCAGTCCCATGCCCATAACAAATTAACTGCACTTAATGGTGTAATTTCTTTCATGGGGAATGGTTTAAGTCTGTTCGAAACATTTATTCTTTTTCATAAGACTTGTGGAATAACATTGTTTGTGGACATAAGCCCAAAGTTGGAAATATCTATAGTTGATGGTATTGTGGTGAACAGTGCCCTAGATTGAGAAAAATATGTTTTTCCTGCTTTAATATAACACATGTGTGTAATAATTTTATCGTCTGTGGTGAAGTCAATGTTAAGAATCTCCACATAGTTTATAGTCAAAGGGTTATAACTGTGTTCTTATTGCCCCAGTAGACAAACTACATAATGTTGTTGAACATCACACATCAGTTGCTCTGCAAGTTATTCGTTAGTTCACACCACTTAGCTGTGATCGGCACAGAGTACAGTGGCGCACATTATAGATAGCGTTTGTTAGAGTTTGAACACTTAAAGAATCTTGCTCATGGACAAACACACGATCGATTCTGTAGCCTCCAACCTGATAATACCATATTCTTAAGCCAAGAAGGACATAAATGTTTCTCAGAGTCGCATATCAGGGCACTTCACAAAACCGGTAATGTGGTTACCAATAACTTTGTGCTCTCCTGTGCTTGTGATTTGACATATAATTTTTTATATATTTTTAATCTCCAATTGTAGCTCATTCAAATTAAACGGCCGATCCCAACTGCCTTACCGTTGTCCACAATCGCATTTCTGTTTCCCTGGCAATTTCCTTCCATACAGAAATCATGGTTTGATAGTAGATAGTCGAAAATCTCCATTTTGTGAAAATTCCTGGCAAAATCTTATGTTCTTTCCAAATTAAAAAAGCAATAGTCGTCTACACGAAACTGTTGCATTATTCCAGAGAGCTCCTCCATTGTAAAATCCATTTTAATGTCGCCTAATTCCACTTTGCATGGTAGAGCCCCAGGATTTTTATGCTTTATCGAAATGGTTGCCAGTGCTTTCTTAACGATTTTTTCAGTATTTCTTTTACTGTCACAGTGTTTTTTCCTTGTAGAAGAAATAGTATCTTCACGTTGACACCATGTCTCACATTGGAGAAGCTACCTCGTGGACAATAGTTAAATTACCCACACATAATATTCTTTAACATTACAGCCTGGCCCTTCTTTACTGTCTCCTGACTTTCCACTTGATCACAGATTTTTACTACCGTAATGTTATCGCAAAATGGTTCTATAATGGATGTAAGCACATTTAAATACTTATTGCTAAGGAGCATGTCATTTTTGAAGTAATTTATGTAACCAATCTATGTAACAAGATTGTTCAGGTTCTCCGGTAATAACCACAAACCAAAGCGTTCGTTGGATGACCCCGTCTTCCTCCCTAGTAACTGAGGGTTGCTTAGCACTTTGGAGGAATCCGTGTTGACATTTTCTGCTACCACAGATGACAGGCCGCTTACAGCTGTCAAGCCTCTTTTTATGCTCTAAAGTTCCAAGATGGCAGTACCTTCGGCCATGTGACCATCCCCATTGAGTTACTGTGTATGCAAAATGTACGTAGGAGGAAAGGGGATTGCCCCTCATGAGGAAGATGTGAAGTGATATAACAACAGCGTCATGCGTGAATAAGAGGTAAAATTAAACTCCCCGAATGTTCCTGGCTAGAAGATTTGAGAGATGGAACACAACTAATTGTTAAAGCTATAAAACAGATATTTTACAGAAAAAAATTAGAAATGTTTCAGAATTGGGGAAGATACCTTCATTGGAGTTGTCAAATTACTGTATGGGAAAAGAATTAGAAGACTCCAATGTAGATTTAAATTATAAGTTAAAAATTAAGATAAATGTTTTTACAACCACACCGAACAAACAGGCAGAAAAGACTGTTCTCTGTGTGTAAATGTATATGCAGGAATTAATAAAGAATTTCTGTGAGAATATTTGTTTGTCTTTTCGCTAACTTGTCAAAAATCCTACGAAATTTCCTATCTGCCATGATCTACATGCATGTAACTCATGGGTAGTTTAGTGACCTTGGAAAGTACTTTAAACTAGGTAGCCAAATATGTAGGGACCCTTTTTTCTTACTTATATGAATATATCTAGCACAAGTGTGTAACATGACACTAGGAGCCTTTGCCAGTGACCTTGAGATTAGTTCGTCATCTTGGCTGGAAGTGGCTCATTATAACTACTGCTTATCAGTTAGTGTTACGTTCCCTCCGGAGGTACAGGTTGCCTATCCCCCTTGCCCCTGTTCTTGAACGTACACTACTGTCCTACTTTTATACACGCCGGTTATTTTAGGCATCGATTTTAATTTTGTTCTCTCACCCTCAAATGAGACACCGGGGCTTAGTTTTCCCAAGCATTTGCGAACACTTGTCTGAGAACTATAGCTTGTTGATGTACGGCAAACACACACACACACACACACACACACACACACACACACACAAACAAACACAAACAAACAAACCTACGTGGCCTTTTACACCTACTTTGCTCCGAAATCAGCTTCACTTCGGCTGAAATAACTTTATGACTGGGGTCTCAGTGAGTAGAGTGGTAGGCGCATACCTAGTTACTTCTTAAATACAACATGCTCGCTGTGTCAATCTTTTTCAGGTACGTGCACTGCTTTATCTAGTACGGTTTACCTAAATGCCAACACTACCCCCCCCCCCCCCCACTTCTGTAATTTGTCAATCAAATGCCATTTTATTAAATCCTGCATATACATTTTCACACAGAGAACAGTCTTTTCTGCATGTTTGTTCGGTGTGGTTGTAACTACATTTATCTTAATATTTACGCCCGACACCCTTGTTCACACTAACTGACAAAGTGAGCCAATGCCTTGTCCAGATCATGCTGTTTTTAACATTAGTATGTATCATCACCCTCAATATACGTGTGCTGGCTGGAATTTCAACTTGAGAATTTTAAGAGAGACTTTTACGATGCGCAGATTGAGTATGCGTGGCTTTCGAGCTTGGTGGTAAGTTCAAAACTCCTTCCCTTTATCAGTGGTGGACACAAGTTGCAAAAGTTAAATTAATCAACTGCTTGGAACATATGCCGTCAATCGGGCACTTTGGATTAAGCATATGAAGGAACATTACTTTCACACCTTCCACGAGAAATATGTGCTACCGCTCCCATCCGATTGAATTCGGCTTGAGGTCAAGAGACTGAAAGACAAAATCATTATCCTTTCCCCAGAGTTGGTGTAAAGTCGCACAGGACCCCTAGCACTGCAGTGAATACCATCGCTTTATGTATTGTTTACTTCCTTAAAAATATGTGAATATAACGTTCAGTAAAAATTTATTTCATTCATTGAACTTCGAAAAGATGCTAAGCATGTATACTTCTCTACCATTACCTTTGGAACGAGATGTACATTACTCAAATAACTAGACCTCCCCATCACAAGTGACTCTTATTAACTTCATTCCCCAACAAGAAAAGGATAAACCATAGTTTTAGACTACTAAGTCTCTGGATCATAAAACTTAAATTTTTTTGAGATGACTATGTGCTATAGTTCTTGTTTATATGAAGTGCGAAGAGAAATGTATGTTAACCAACGTTACAAATTTTTATAAGCAGAGCTGAAAGATTCCCCCTGTTGCAGGTACCAATTTGTGTAGACTGTAGAGAAATTAATTGTAAATTATAACATCTCACATTCAAAAGTAAAATGCGTCTTATTCTAAACATACGAAGCTTACACTCTTGTTGGAAAAGCTTAATGTACGTTGTGCTTAGCATGAGAGAATGAGAACCTTGGCGTATCTGAATTGATTACAATTGAAACATGCATGACAGCTTTACAGAAATGCCTTGAAACTTGGTACAAAAACACACTGTAAAAAGACACTATATCTAAGCTCAAAGTTAGTGAAAGCAACATAAAAGAGGATCACAAAAACAGCACTAAATTATCTCAATCAACACTAATTTTTAATTTTATTTCAGACAACTGGCTGTCAGATTCTGCAGAAGCATTGTTGTTTTTTGTTTATTTCATTGGTTCACATTCTTACATGGTTTGCTACAAGGGTACATTAAGAAACGAAGTTTAACCGACCTCTTTGAAGTAAATAATACTGTCAGCAATAGTGTGGGTCAAATTCCAAACAATGCACAACGAATCGGATCATACAAATAAAATACTTGTCTTTATTTGCCATGCATAGAATAAAGTTAAAAAATATAATTACATCTAATATATATTCTTTATAATTTTATGTCAATGAGCTATTATTTCCAGTGCTTTAAAAATAACATATAATCATGGGGACACAGTATTAAACAGTGTTACTATTTTCAATTCATATCTGATAATGACGGCCGCTGTGGGGGTCGCTTGACAGTGCAGGGCCAGTACCATATGCTATATACCATATGCTTTTCCTATCAGTGAGGGAAAACTCTGTAGCACAATTGGGCTATATTTGAATATTCCTCCATTTTGAATGTCGTACTATCTTATATGTAGGGTAAATGGTCTATGTAATAGGGATTTGGTGGGACTTTCGGGAGTGGGAGTGGATGACCTTGGGAGACAGTACCCTTTGTCCCATAAATGGGCAATCCAGGAGGCAGTAGGTGGCAGTGCCCTATGTTCCAGAACTAGAAAACTCAAGGGGGAGGAGATGATGGTGTTCTTTGTTCCAGAACAGTAGCAGGGGCAGGGTGTGACTTTCAGAACAATGCCCTTTGTTTCAGTACAGTGGACGAGGTGGAGGAGGGATGACCTTGAACTTGAGAATTATAGAGGGGAAAAGTTACAGGAAGGGGATGGTGACATCCTTCGTGCCAGAACTGCCCTTGTTGTTGTTATTGTGTGGTCTTCATTCCAAAGACTGGTTTGATGCAGCTATCCTTGCTACTCTATCCTGAATAAGCCTCTTCATCTCTGAATAACTGTTGCAATATTCATCCTACTAAATCTGCTTACTGTAGTCATATCTTGATCTCGTTCTATGAGGGGGGGATTGATTTGGAGGAGGAGACCAAACTGCTGGGTCATCAGTCTCACCGGATTAGCGAAGGATGGTAAAGGAAGTCCGCTGCGCCCTTTCGAAGGAGCCAACCCGACATTTGCCTGAAGCGATTTAGGGAAATCACTGGAAACCTAAACCAGGATGACCAGACGCAGGATTTAACTGTCGTCCTCCTGAATGCGAGTCCAGTGGATTAACCACTGCGCCACCTCGCTCGGTCTCGTTCTATGAGTTTTACACCGCAGACTTCCCTCCAATATTAAATTGGTGATCTCTTCATGTCTCAGAATGTGTCCTATCAACCGATTCGTTCTTCTAATCATGGTGCGCCACGGATCTCTTTTCCCCTCAATTCTATTCAGTAACTCATTAGTGATCCACCCATCTAACCTTCGTCATTCTTCTGTAGCAACACGTTTCAGAAGCTTCTCTTCTTGTCTAAACTGTTTATCGTCCATGTTCCACTTCTATACATGGCTACACAACACACAAATACCTTCAGAAAAGATTTCCTAACACTTAAATCTATATTCCGCGATAACAAATTTCTCTTCTTCAGAAACTCTTTCCTTGTCTCTCCCAGTATACATTTTATATCCCCTCTACTTCGACCATCCTCACTACTACTTTAAGTGTCTCATTTCCTAATCTAATTCCCTCAGCATCACCCTATATAGTTCGACTACATTCCATTATCCTCGTTTTGCTTTTGTTGAAGTTCATCTTATATTCTCCTTTCAAGACACTGTCCATTCCATTCAGCTGCTCTTCCATGTCCTTTCCTGTCTCTGACAGAATTACAGTATCATCGGTAAACCTAAAAGTTTTTATTTCTTCTCCATGGATTTTAATTCCTACTCAGAATTTTTCTTTTGTTTCCTTTACTGCTTGCTCAACATTGAATAACATCGGGGATAGGCTACAACCCTGTCTCACTCCCTTCCCGACCACTGCTTCCCTTTCGTGCCTTCGGCTCTTATAACTGCCATCTGGTTTCTGTACAAATTATAGATAGCCTTTCGCTCCCTGTATTTTACCTCTGACACCTACAGAATTTGGGAGGGAGTATTCCAATCAATATTGTCAAAAGCTTTCTCTAAATCTACAAATGCTAGAAACGTAGGTTTGCCTCTCCTTAATCTGTCTTCTAAGACAAGTCGCAGGGTAAGTATTGCCTCACGTGTTCCAACATTTCTACGGAATCCAAACTGAATTTCCCCGAGGTCGCTTCTACCAGTTTTTCCATTCGTCTGTAAAGAATTCGTGTTAGTATTTTGCAGCCGTGTCTTATTAAACTGATAGTTCGGTAATTTTCACATATGTCGACACCTGCTTTCTTTGGGATTGGAATTATTACACTCTTCTTGTAGTCTGAGGGTATTTCGCCTGTCTCATACATCTTTCTCACCAGATGGTAGAGTTTTGTCAGGGCTGGCTCTCCCTAGGTTATGTGTAGTTCTAACGGAATGTTGTCTACTCCCGGGGCCTTGTTTCGACTTAGGTCTTTCAGTGCTCTATCAAACTCTTCACGCAGTATCATATCTCCTATTTCATCTTCATCTACATCCTGTTCCATTTCTATAATATGGTTCTCAAGTACATCGCCCTTGTATACACACTCTATATACTCCTTCCACCTTTCTGCTTTCCCTTCTTTGCTTAGAACTAGGTTTCCATCTGAGCTCTTGATATCCATACAAGTGGCTCTCTTTTCTCCAAAGGTCTCTTTAATTTTCCTGTAGGCAGTATCTATCTTACCCCTAGTGATATATGCCTCGGCATCCTTACATTTGTCCTCTAGCCATCCCTGCTTAGCCATTTTGCACTTTCTGTCGATCTCATTTTTGAGACGTTTCTATTCCTTTTTGCCTGCTTCTTTCATCAATTCAATTCTATATACCTTCTGTTACTCAAGGATTTCTGCCAGCCCTCGTCTTTTTACCTACTTGATCCTCTGCTCCCTTCACTATTTGATCTCTCAGAGCTACCCATTCTTCTTCTACTGTATTTGTTTACCCCATTCTTGTCAATCTTCCCCTAATGCTCTGCCTGAAACTCTCTACACCCTCTGGTTCTGTCAGTTTATCCACGTCCTATCTCCTTAAATTCCCACGTTTTTGCAGTTTCTTCAGTTTTAATCTACAATTCACAACCATTAGATTGTGGTCAGAGTCCACATCTGCCCATGGAAATGTCTTACAATTTAAAACCTGGTTCCTAAATCTCTGTCTCACCATTATATAATCTATCTGAAACCTTCCAGTATCTCCAGGCCTATTCCATGTATACAACCTTCTTTCATGGTTCTTGAACCAAGTGTTAGCTATGATTAAGTTATGCTCTGTCCAAAATTCTACCAGGCTACTTCCTCTTTCATTCCTTACCCCCATTCCATATTCACCTACTACGTTACCTTCTCTTCCTTTTCCTACTATCGAATTCCAGTCACCCATGACTGTTAAACTTTTCAACTTCCTTCACTATCTGAATCATTTCTTTTATCTCATCATACATTTCATCAATCTCTTCGTCATCTGCGGAGCTAGCTGGCATATAAACTTGTACTACTGTGGTAGGCGTGGGCTTCGTACGTATCTTGGCCACAATAATGCGTTCACTATGTTGTTTGTAGTAGCTTACCCGCATTCCTATTCTTTTATTCGTTATTAAACCCACTCCTGCATTACCCCTATATTGTATTTGTAACCCTGTATTCACCTGACCAGAAGTCTTGTTCTTCCTGCCACCATTAATTCCCACTATATCTAACTTTAACGTATCCATTTCCCTTTTTAAATTTTCTAACCTACCTGCCCGATTAAGGGATCTGACATTCCACGCACCGATTGGTAGAACGCCAGATAACGACGTCCTCCTGAGTAGTGCCCGCCCGGAAATCCGAATGGGGGACTATTTTACCTCCGGAATATTTTACCCAAGAGGACTCCGTCATCATTTAACTATACAGAAAAGCTACATGCCCTCGGGAAAAATTACGGCTGTAGTTTCCCCTTGCTTTCAGCCGTTCGCAGTACCAGCACAGCAAGGCCATTTTGGTTAGTGTTACAAGGCCAGATCAATCAATCATCCAGACTGTTACCCCTGCAACTACTGAAAAGGCTGCTGCTCCTCTTCAGGAACCACACGTTTGTCTGGCCTCTCAACAGATACCCCTCCATTGTGGTTGCACCTACGGTACAGCTATCTGTATCGCTGAGGCACGCAAGCATCCTTCCCCCCACCCCCCCCCACCCCCCACCCCCCACCCCCCATCAAAGGCAAGGTCCATGGTTCATGGGGTAAAAATGGCTCTGAGCACTATGGGACTCAACTGCTGTGGTCATAAGTCCCCTAGAACTTAGAACTACTTAAACCTAACTAACCTAAGGACAGCACACAACACCCAGCCATCACGAGGCAGAGAAAATCCCTGACCCCGCCGGGAATCGAACCCGGGAACCCGGGCGTGGGAAGCGAGAACGCTACCGCACGACCACGAGATGCGGGCTCAAGTTCATGGGGTATATAAACTTGTATTTCTGTGATGGGTATGCGCTTTGTGTCTGTCTTGGCTACGATAATGCATTCACTATGCTTTTCATAGTAACTTAGTTGCATTCCTATTTCCTTATTCATTATTAAACCCACTCCTACATTATTCATATTTAGTTTTGTATTTATAGCCCTGTATTCACCTGGCCAGAAGTCCTGTTCCTCCTGCCACCAAACTTCACCATTTGCCACTATATCTAACTTAATGCTGTCCATTTCCCTTTATCAGTTTTGCAACCTGCTTGCCCGACTGAGAGATCTCTCCTTCTTATACTAATTAAAACGCATCACAGTTGTCCTTTCTGTTCTCACACTGGCGCTCTACATTTGCTTCAGTCACATTTCAAACTATAGCCAGCTTTTGGTTTAATGGCAGAAGAAGAAACCAATACTTCTTTTGTAGTGTATTTTACAGCGCAGTGGGAACATTGCCTACCACATCATCGTACCAAACTGGTCACACAAATCATTTGGAAGTTTTTACCTCAAATTCTCAGCGAATTGTGATTTTTAGTCTTTAATAAGACATTTCTTCACGTTTTCACAACGTCAAGAAAGACAAAAAATCACAATTCGCTGAGAATTTGAGGTACCAGTTTGGTTCGGTGCTGTGGTAGGCAATGTTCCCACTAACATTTAAAGGTTTTTGAAATCTACCAGTTGTGAGAGATGTTACCACTTGGGAACTGTGACACTTCAGGGTGGTCAGAAGAAATCGAAGTTGACAAATTCCAAGAAAATGAGTATGGCATGTTCATTTCAAATTTATGGTGTTATCACTTGCCTCATTTAGGTTAATACCCAGAAAAACTACGTTTTTTATCAAAAAATTGTCGTTTTCGTCCGGGAATCATACATTCTAAAACTCGACATTAACATAGAAAATTTTGTTGCATTGAAGCTTCATTCGCAGTACTTGTTTACTAAAACTTAAAGATGTAGTGGTACTTAACAAGTTTCAGGTGAAGTCTCAGTGCGTATCCTCAAACTGACTTTTTATGCAAAGTGGCAAAACCATCAAGACATTCAATTGTATGTACTTAACCAGTATAATTATTTCCTTTTTATTTTGTTCATAAAAAAGTTTAGTAATTGTTTTTAAAAGGGAATATAACAAAACCTAAACTGAAAATGAAGGAATCAGAGAAACTAAAAGTATGATATGTGTAAAACTTATAAAAGATTGTGTTTTAATTCATCTTTATTGATAACATTATAAAATTATGCAATATGTATTTTATTATGTTAATGTTAGGTAGAAAGTTTTCGTTTCCATTCAGATACAACTTGGAAAATGAATTGCATTGTTCTTTGTCTTGCACTTTACAGTGACTTTAGCCTTGAAATAATATATAAAAAAACATGTCACTAAATTAATATTATATAAAATATTGAGATTAACCTGATAATGACGTCGATGTGATGACTTTTTAAAAGCCAGGAAAAAACTGTCAACTTGCAGATGTCATTAACAGTCCTTTAAACTTTCAACATTTTCTTAGTTTTAAAATTAAGTTCGTTTTCACGCTGTACGCTGAAATCAACAGTTCTGCATTGATTTCAATCCTCTTAAATACCTCCAGCTCTAAGAAAAAAAGTTATCTGTATCTCCTCCCAATAATTGATTAACTTATGTTAGAACGAAGCTTTGAGGATGGGTCATGAATCGTGTTTGGGTAGCTCAGGCGATACCGGGTGTGAGAAGAGATTGAGATATAGCACATGACTGACTGCTGAGAGACATCAACGGTAATTATAGATTGTTTCATCCTCACTGAACGAGAAGACGACCTGGACATCCCGCCGTCTGGCTGGTGTGGACATCCCCGGAAGAAGATTAAAAAAATAAATATAAAAAAGAAAATTACAAACAAAGACATAACGACAAAAAATGAAAAAATATGATAAAAAGGATTGTACCCTTTCCATTAGCCTTTTCTTAAAAAAACCGATCAGAGGCGTATTTAACTTTTGTTCGTGGCTGGAGCCTGAAGTGATGGCAAATAACCGTCCTAGTTAGCTGTTGGGGTGAAAGTGGCGGTGGCACTAGCTTTGTTTTTGTTTTTAGGTTAGAAAGGTTTTTGGGGCTAGTATGGATGATAGAGGCCGACGCCTGAAGTGGAAGAGGTCTTAAAAAAGAAACAAGTAGCGTCTTTGTAAGAGAAGAGTAGCGCGTGCGATTTGTAATAAATAAAAAAAAGTCGGTAGAACACTTGCCCTCGAAAGGCAAAGTTCCCGAGTTGGAATCTCGGTGCGGCACATGGTTTTAACCTGCCAGGAAGTTTCAGAATAAATTTTGCTTTTACATACCTGTCATCACAATAATTTATATCATTTCCTACTTCAAACAGTAATTTTTCAACCAAACTTGTTTTATATTTCCTCCGATCTTGCTTGCATAACTCAGTCTGGAATTTTTCCCAAACATTTGACTAAGAAGCAGTTGTTGTACCAATTCTGCAAAATTTCTTACAAGGTTTCTCTTAAAATGCGATGGCGACATGCAAAATACAGATGTTTGTACTCTAATATTGACTCTACTCTTCCCTTAAGTTGATCAGCATTTTCTGCCATTGTATCTGAAATATTTCCTAGATTTTTTATTCGCGATTGTTCAAGTTTTGATATTAAAGTTTTTGCCTCATTAATCCTCACACAGTTTACAGAAACTGACTAAAAAAGGAAAGACATTTTAGAAATCAACCCAAAGAGGTCCATGGACTCTCCTATACCTCTTGTTCTTATCTTCTATCTACTAGAAGAAACCTTTCCCGTGGAGCACGATTGTATACACATAGTGTTATCAAAGTATCATTCCATCTAGGATAGGTTAGGTTAAGTTAAGGACTAATATCCAACAGACGTGTCACATGACGTAGGTTGTCTGGGAACAGTGCTCTTGGTTCACACAGCTGCTGACTACAGAGCTCGGTAATGTTCAAGAGTGGAGCTCTTGTTGTTATTTTGTTACGGTATTGTAGGATGTCAAAGGTCGGCTCCGGGTGCTGAAACAAATATACTACTTGACCGAAGGTTTCCGATTTTTGTCAACCGAGGACTGAAGCGAGACTGTTTTAGTTGCAGTGCTGGAGGGAACGTGAAGTACTGTTCGAATTGTGATGGTAAAATTTAGAGAACCGGTATTTGAAGGTGACTACAGAACGATTCTACTGCCAACAACATACATTTCGTGAAAGAACCTCGAAGATGAGATGATGATGTTTGGTTTGTGGGGCGCTCAAATGCGCGGTAGTCAGCACCCGTACAAAGTCCCAATTTTTGCACAGTCCAATCGCTCCCTGTGAATCTGCAACGTGATACGATGTCTGGGCATTGAATTTACTGAGTGAGGTGGCACAATGGTTAGCACACAGGACTCGCATTCCTGATTTGGATTTTCTGTGATTTCCCTCAACAGCTTGAGGCAAATGCCAGGATGGTTCCTTTTACAGGGTGGGACCGATGACACAGTCCAACCTAGCCACTGTCACGAATGACGATGATAATGAAATGATGATGACAATACAAACATCCAGTCCCCGGGCAGAGAAAATCCTCAACCCTGCCGGGAATCGAACCCGGGACCCCGTGATCCAGAGGCAACAACGAAGATAAGATACGAGAAATTAGGGTTCAAACGGAGGCATACAGACAGATATTTTCCCCTCGCTTTATTTGCGAGTCGAGCAGGAATCGAAATGACTAGTACTGGTACAAGGTACCCTCCGCCACGTACCGTACCGTGGCTTGCGGAGTATGTATGTAGATGTAGATGAAGAAAACTCAGTTAGTATTCTTTTTGATTTCTTGGTGTATACTTACTAATAGCATCTATCTTCGTTCAGATTCCAAAGTTTCACAGTAATGTGGGATCTAGTTAATGTTTCACCCTTGTGAAGATGAAATATGAAAAGCATGATATGGAATCGAAATCATCTATTTCTCCTGAAGACCTCCATATGTGTTATTTATTAGTAAATTACTTGGACATTCATTCGAATGATGTCGACATTTCTTTATAAATTGTGCAAACATTAGAGGTAACAGGAAATAACTCCTACAATTCCGTGAACTGTGGTTCGAATGATGATTGTTGTGCTATTTAAAGTCTAGAACAAAAGTGGAGTACCTTCCAAACCCAAAGTAAACATGTATAGGGATAGCTTTCAGTGAGAAAGAGAAAGCTATAACGTTTTTAGATAAACGAAGTAAGAAGAGAACGCTTATAAGTAAGTAATGTGCAAAGCCGGTCTCGTTTCGCAAAATAAAATGAAAGAAAAACTATTCGAAATATTTAGAACCGCTCGTGAAAGTCACTGAACCGCTGCCGAATGAGGTCTACGAGACTGGGCGCTGTGAATTGTAAGTGAAATGAACATTACTGATTTCCTCGTTTCTTCGACCTGTTTAAACAAATTCAGGAAATTATACGAAAAACTGAGTCTTAAAATTATGAAATTTACCTCTAGTAAACGTGTAGAGGAGGCGTAACTGATAGGTAATACTACAGAGAGATTCGTAGCTAAAGTGAAGACGAAGCTACTTGCTATCTCCTAAAACGGTGCGTATAAAGCCAAACAGTCAGGTTTCCTTTCGAGCGACAAAAAAGGCAATCGCTTGTGCAGTCAGTGAAAGGAGTGACACATTCGTATACAACGATGCCAGTGATAAGTATCAGTGGATTACTGTTTCTGTAGTTTTATAACTATCTTCAGATACGTCAATACTAATTAGGACCAACAGTTAAAAAAAAAAAGGACTGTTTCCTTGTAAAAATCTTGTAATCGATGTAGCAAAATCCAGAAAAATGGGAGAAAATAAATTTCAGTGTTACATCCAAAACGTCTTCTTACCATTTGCATAAGTCATAGCTTTTGTTGGTCTCTTGGCCTGGACATAACGAGATCTCCCTCATTAGGACGACGACGACAAGACTGTTAAATAGAATTCTGATTCCACCCGGAACTAATAGTGTGATTCAGCCTCTCGATTAAAATTTTTCAACGGTCTAAAGCAGTTTTCAGTAAATTGTCACGCAATATAGTTTCCGTTAACTCTTTGTCATTTCAGGTTTATCAGCGGAACACTATTTTTAAACGTCAGTCATTTCTCCGTTGTCAGTTTGCATCACAACATTTTAAGAATTTGATCAAGTACACAGCACAATATCTAGAACAACGACCAAAAGCATTTCTTACTCAGTTCCAGTTGTGTCTAAATAAAACTAGTATTTACTGTGAAGTGCCTGAATGCATCAATTTTTACATGAAATGTATTCGCAATTGCGAATACGAACAACCATCAACTGTATAAGGAAATGACAACTATGAAAATTTTCGCAGGACCAGGACACGAACCCTGCGTGTTCGCGACCATCAGTACATCATTGATATACGTCTTCTCGCTGGTGTGTTGAATAACCGTTGAAGGGATCGAATCTGTAAATTGGAAGAAGGAACAACGTATGTCAACTGCTCCTAGCATGGCTGATCCAGCTGCAAGAGAGTTGTGGAAAGCACTGCAGAAAAAGTTCGAGAAATATTGTTGGTGCTTAAGGTTCTTGACAACTGCTCTATGTCAGTCGTTAAGATATTGCCAGAAATCGAGGGTTGATTTGTCATGGGCGCCAAACGGGTACTGGACAGCATTCCCGCTAATCCAAGTCACTGGGTAGGTCCTCATCCATGGGAAATAGTTTTTGTCCAGTAAGAGAAGCATTTGTGCGGTGATGCTGTAAGGGTTCGTGCGTGTGATGAATTCCAACATTTGGCGAACCAACAGACCAAACACCAAATATCGCTCACTTCGTCGCAGACAAGTCGATGGCCATCGCCCTCGTACGCCACACATGGTACGTAATGGTGATGCCGCCGGATGTATCTGGTGGAGAAACGACTGGCATACCCGCTTCCCATTAACCGTCATGTACCAGATAGATTGGACATCTGACGCAAGACTAGGGACGTGTACTGCCCACCACATGGCATTCTGCCGAATAAGGGGGCGTTTTTCTTCAATCGCATTTAGCAGAATCCGCGACTGCAGCAAGGCATATACACTACGTTCACCGTTGGTAGACATGGAGGGAGAAGTACGATCCGGAGATAGCTGTATTCAAGAAAGAAATAGCTCAAGTAGAAAAAGGGCGCTGGGAAATGTGCTAGCGGCACTGGGGCAATGAGCGAACACAGGGTAAGGGCCCTCAACAGGGTGATGAGGTGAGTTGGAGTACAGCACCACATTTTGACATGCATGCTTACAAAGAGGGTTGTAGCTCGATGTTGGACATGATGAAGAATGAGGCCTCTTTTGCCCTTGGGAGCGTGAGGGACTCCTAGCTGACTTTAAATAATATGCCTTAACTCACAAAGGAACTCAGTGCACCCAACCTGCATCTGGCCATTCACGACAGAATAAGGAAAGTCTGTGCCGGGTGTGGAATTTGCGGCACAACATAAGCGACAGCATACTAGGTCCATTGCAGCATGTCCAGGGTGTGGAATTTGCGGCGCAACATAAGCGACATCATACTGGGTCTATTGCAGCATGTCCAGGGTTCAGAGTCGATTGTCAAGGAGCTCTGCGTGGATCTGGCATAATGAAGAATGGTCTGGCATGTGATCAAAAGAATCCGGAAACCCCCAAAAACGTATGTTTTTCATGTTAGGGCATTGCGCTGCCACCTACTGCCAGGTACTCCACATCAGCGAACTCAGTAGTCATTAGACATCGTGAGAGAGCAGAATGGGGCTCTCCACAGAACTTAAGGACTTCGAACGTGGGCAGGTGATTGGGTGTCACTTGTGTCATACGGCTGTACGCGAGATTTCCACACTCCTAAACATCCCCAGGTCTACTGTTTCCGATGTGTTAATGAAATGGAAACGTGAAGGGACACTTAGCGCACAAAAGCGTACAGGCCAACCTCGTCTGTTGACTGACCGCCGACAGTTGAAGAGGGTCTTTATGTGTAATAGGCAGACATCTAACCAGACCATCACACAGGAATTCCAAACTGAATCAGCATTCACTGCAGGTGCTATGACAGTTAGGCGGGTGGTGAAAAAACGTGGATTTCATGGTCGAGTGGCTACTTATAAGCCACACATCGCGCCGGTAAATGCCAAACGACGCCTCGCTGGTGTAAGTAGCGTAAACATTGGACGATTGAACAGTGGAAAAACGCTGTGTGGCGAGACTAATCGTGGTACACAATGTGGCGATCCGATGCCAGGGTGTGGGTGCGGCAAATGCCCAGTGAACTTCGTGCCAACAGTAAAATTCGGATAAAGTGGTGTTATGGTGTGGTCATGTTTTTCATGGAAGGGGCTTGCACTCCTCGTTGTTTCGCGTGGCACTATCACTGCACAATCCTACATTGATGTTTTAAGCACCTTCTTGCTTCCCACTGTTGAAGAGCAATTCGGGGATGGCGATTGCATCTTTAAACACGATCGAGCACCTGTTCATAATGCGTGACCTGTGGAGGAGTGGTTACACAACAAGAACATCCCTGTAATGGACTGTCCTGCACAGAATCCTGATTTGAATCCTATAGAACACCTATGGGATGTTTTGACACGCCGACTTCGTGCCAGGCCTCACCGACTGCCATCGATACCTCTCCCCAGTGCAGCACTCCGTGAAGAATGGGTTGCATTCCACAAGAAACCTTCCAGCACCTGATTGAAAATATGCCTGCGAGGGTGGAAGCCGTTATCAAGACTAAGGGTGGGCTAACACCATATTGAATTCCAGCATTACGGGTGGAAGGCGCCACGAACTTGTAAGTCATTTTCAGCCAGGTGTGCGGATACTTTTGATCACATAGTGTAAGTGCCTACTCTTAAGGGCCACAGATCACCACAAGTCGACCGTAAATTCAATGGTTGGTTGATCTGGGGGAAGGGACCAAACATCGAGGTCATTGGTCCCACCCTGTAAAAGGAACCATCCTGGCATTTGCCTCAAGCAGTTGAGGGAAATCACAGAAAATCCAAATCAGGAAGGATGGACACAGGTTTGAACCGTCATCCTCCTGAATGCGAGTCCTGTGTGCTAACCATTGTGTCACCTCACTCATTAAATTCAGTGCCCAGACATCGTATCACGTTGCAGATTCACAGGGAACGATGCATTCATCAGGTAGCCCACATCCTATAGCCAGTGGGTGAGATTTGAAAATGTTAATACCACTGCCTAAAGCAACGCTGTATGACTCCACCCTCGCCTACACTGCTAGAACATAATTACTGCTGCACAGGAGTAGGACCATGTCATCTGTGTAGGCCATGCAACAAAAAGTGTGGCCACCAAGAGTGACTGCCGGTGAGGCATTGGCGAAGGCTGTTAGGTAACGGTTCCATGGCGAGAGTGTACAGGCTAGCAGAGAGAGAGCATTCCTGCAACACAGATTGGTGTACCAGGATGGGCAGCGTAAGATGACTATTGTACAAGATCTGAGATGTCATATCCTGGAGCAGACACATTATTACCACCACGAAACTGTCTGGGAATCCCATATTCTGCATCACTGCTGTCGGATAGGAGTGGTAAACCCAATCAAAGGCCTTGCTGAAATCAAGGGAGCCAAAGACCCCTATCATGCACCGTGTCCACGCAAGAGTGGTCATGTCATGGTGCCAACATAACACAGTCCAGATTTTGTAATCACCTCCTAAAGATGCTTGATCGTGTTAGACCACAAAGGAGGTGACCCTTCAAACGTGCCGGCCGCGGTGGTCTCGCGGTTCTAGGCGCGCAGTCCGGAACCGTGCGACTGCTACGGTCGCAGGTTCGAATCCTGCCTCGGGCATGGCTGTGTGTGATGTCCTTATGTTAGTTAGGTTTAAGTAGTTCTAAGTTCTAGGGGACTGATGACCACAGAAGTTGAGTCCCATAGTGCTCAGAGCCATTTGAACCATTTGAACCTTCAAACGTGAGCTGGCAAAAGCTCGGTAAAGAGCTTCATGTCAGAGTTCAGGAGCGACAGTGGACAATAGTCACTGATACAGGTTCCACCATTTGGTTTATGGACAGGAACAAGCAACCCTTCGAGAAAGACACCAGGAAGCTGTATTGAAAGGGACATCAAGTCATGGTGTACATCTGTCCAGGCTGGCATTAGTAACTGGCGGTAGATCCTGTGGAGCACTAATAGGAGGCGAATGTAGGAGTGACACTTTGAATTTCCAGGGACCTTGCACGATCCATACCATCTGGCAGCACAAGGTGACAGTGCTCATATAGGCTGCATGATCAGGAAAGCCAACGGCCATATTACAGCTGCCTATGTGCCCCAAACAATGGAGCATGAGAGATAGACACGATCTATGCGGCTGGAGGAATGGCTGGTATAGTGCGTGAAACCCTCCCTGTCGCCATGTACATGCTCCCACATGTCCTCAAGTCATTGGTTGGTGATTATAGTGAAGAGTGCTGCACATGGAGCATAGTGTGGCAGTTGGTGCTTTAGCTTTGGGGTTGAATTAAAATCCCCATCAAAAATTAAGGCGTTCTGATGTCCCGTAAGGAGAGGTGTGACCATATCTATGAAGAATGCGGACTGTTTACAGCGACGGCCCCATCCAGTAGAGCATGTAGATGGTTATGGTTCTGACATCATGGAGTACCATAACTGTTGCGTCAAGCAGAAATGTGAAGTCTTCCGAAATTATGCCGTTTTGGAGAAGGATTTCCATGGCACAGCCAGTGGCGAACATGTAAGACATGTGAGCAGTGTATCTGAAAGTGCCAATGAAATCCACAGCATAAGCCTCCTGTAAGAAGGCTATGTCTACAGCTGCTGCACTGAGCATATCTTGCAACATCGTCAGTTTATGGTACACACAGATGTTATTGACGCTGGGAGTAGCCATTTGGCATCGTTGGGTCTCCAGGTCCACTAATAAACTGACGTCCTCTCTGCCAGCAGCCATCCATGGATGAACAGCCACAGCATGTGTTGTTTGTCAGTCAGTGTGTCAGTGCTGTGCCCGACACCTCTATTGGAACACTCCCTTCTGTGGCACCAGGCAGTAGCACTGTGTCATTCTGTACCTGATATTCCCATGAGCCCGTTAGTACAGATGTGGTGTCCTTTGGTGGGTCATTCCTCGTGCGTGTAGGTAGGATGCCACTCAGGATGCAAGCAGGAGGGATCAGCATCGCTCTGTCACTACAACATAAACCAGTGTTGGGGTGAGATGGTGGAAAAATACCGTCAAACATCTTAGCATCAGAGGACATGACATCAACGGACATTTAGTCATCATCATGTGGCCCAATTCACAATAGTCACTGATACAGGTTCAACCATTTGGTTTATGGACAGGAAAAAGCGACCCTTCGAGAAAGACACCAGGAAGCTGTATTGAAAGGGACATCAAGTCATGGTGTACATCTGTCCAGGCTGGCATTAGTAACTGGTGGTAGATCCTGTGGAGCACTAATAGGAGGCGAATGTAGGAGTGCCACTTTGAATTTCCAGGGACCTTGCACGATCCATACCATCTGGCAGCACTCTATGTCATGGTCATTGGTGCTAGGCCTTTGGTTGCAGTGATGTGACTAGTGCCAGATCAATCTCTGTGACAGCAGTCATTGTCTGTGATGGGTCACGTGGGTCTTGCAGAAGATCAGCATTTGGTGCAGTGACTATATCTTAGGAGATAGGAAGGACAGTGGATGGTGCAGTGGGGGTATTTTCATTGAATGGTGTCTGTTAAAGCTGCCGTCGGAGATTTTTTGTTGACATGTCCTTCCTGGCCAAACCCGGTGTGGTCAGTCACGATGGCACCTATGTGTCTGTCTGGATGCTTAAACATGAGGTGTTGAGCATGGCAGCTTACAGTTTCAATACATAGTTCTTCAATATGTGTCTTGACACAGATAACGTTTCCACTGGTGGAAAACTGAATGCCAGTTACATCCTGTTGAACCAGGTGAAGACCCTCCCTTATAAAGTTGTATAGTTCAAAAGGTCATTGTCATGCATTTTCTGCTTGGAATCTGATCTTGATCATTCCACAATGGTAAGAGTGTGCCTTGGCTTGGTTGTATGATAAATGTAGGTGGATATAAGCTTTCAGCACATGTAAGTAGAGACACTGCATCTGAGGATGCATGGTGCCACACTGGGCACTTCCATGATGAGCTTTCGTGCTTACATGCTGTTCGGAATCGTAATGGTAGTGGCTGTCCATTGCCTCCTTGCCATAGGAAGGAAGGCAGAAGTCAATACCATCCAGGCACTATTTCCACTCTATGTCATGGTCATTGGTGCTAGGCCTTTGGTTGCAGTGATGTGACTGGTGCCAGAACAATCTCTGTGACAGCAGTCATTGTCTGTGATGGGTCACGTGGGTCTTGCAGAAGATCAGCATTTGGTGCAGTGACTATATCTTAGGAGATAGGAAGGACAGTGGATGGTGCAGTGGGGGTATTTTCATTGAATGGTGTCTGTTAAAGCTGCCATCGGAGATTTTTTGTTGACATGTCCTTCCTGGCCAAACCCGGTGTGGTCAGTCATGATGGCACCTATGTGTCTGTCTGGATGCTTAAACATGAGGTGTTGAGCATGGCAGCTTACAGTTTCAGTACATAGTTCTTCGATATGTGTCTTGACACAGATAACGTTTCCACTGGTGGAAAACTGAATGCCAGTTACATCCTGTTGATCCAGGTGAAGACCCTCCCTTATAAAGTTGTATATTTCAAAAGGTCATTGTCATGCATTTTCTGCATGGAATCTGATCTTGATCATTCCACAGTGGTAAGAGTGTGCCTTGGCTTGGTTGTATGAGAGACGCAATACACAAAAAATGCAGCAAGAAGTAGAAAAGGAAACCAGTCGCTCACACACTAATGCAGGTGGGGCATAAGCAGATGTCAACTCCTTACAGCTATGTGCACCAAATTGTGACCAATTTGGATATCCATGCATGAAGTGAAGTGTAAATTGGCTGGGATGATAGCAAAATATATAAGGGGGCCCACTGAAACTCATGGGAGTACCTCTTTTTTAGGCTAATATCAGTGTCCAATCATCCAGCATTGATTGAAATTAATCTTAATGAGAAGCTCAGACATGCAGGTACTACAGATGGTAAAATATCACAATATTCTCAGAACAGTACAGAGAAATGTAATGTTAGCTTGTCACATGATTCTCATAAATGCACAGTGAAAAATAATGTAAGTGTATTGCATCAGAATAGCAAGGAATTAAAAAACAAAATAGATGAGGTTCTTGTTTGTTTGGATTTCGAAGCTGAGGGTGGAATAGACGTACTATGCCTATCTGAACATCATATAGTCACAAGTATGGAAATGATAAATGTAGGTGGATATAAGCTTTCAGCACATGTAAGTAGAGACACTATGGAGAGAGGAGGAGTTGCCATATTTGTTAAAATATGTCACTGTGTGAAAAATTTGGAAACATAAGCATTTTGTGTAGAGCAAGATATAGAAGCATGTGCATGTGAACTTAAACTAACTAATGGTACGTTTATAACTGTAGCCGTGTATTGGTCCTCATGGGGGAAAAACTTGGATTCTTTGTTGTGCTATCTGTTAGACAGAGGGAAGCAAATTATTGTTTGTGGGGATTTCAATGTATATTTTCTGAAAGGGTCCAATAGAAATCTTGATCTTGAAGTATTACTTAGTTCTTTGATTTTCCTACTCAGGTAGTACAGGAAAGCAGCACACTGATTGATAATATTTTTATAGACCAAGATAAACTTAATCACATAAAGACATTCCCTGTTAAGAATGGTCTGCCTGATTATGATGCACAGCTAGTTACAGTATACGACGTGGCCCCACACAGTAATGCAAAACAGTCGTCCAAAATAGTGTGTTCAATTAACAATTACAAATTGAAAATTTTAGGGAAATCCTGCAACAGTTAGACTGGGATAAGGTATACCGGGAACCTGATGTCAAATTGAAATATAATTGTAAGATACCATTTAAAAATCATGGCTTCCTAAAGGGATAAAAATATCTTGCAAACAGAAAAGGGAAATGTATCTCATAGCTAGGAGGAGTAATAATTCAGAAGCAGTGAAACATTTATTAAAACTACTGCACTGTATTAACAAAAGCTATCAAAAAGTCCCGAATAAGTACATTATGTCTGAGATTAGCACATCTGATAACAAAATTAAAGCATTTTGGAATATTGTTAAAAGGGAAACAGGGCAACTGAGAGCACAGGAGGACTGTATTTCTATCAAACTCAATGAAAATTTGTTAACAAGAAGTCATTTTTAATAATCATTTTTAAGTGTTGTAGAGAAAATACAAGTAGGATCCAGTTATTCATTGGAAAATGCAGGGCAGTACATGGAAGAGGCAATACCTATGCAATCTGATAAAACTGTAATTCAACTCACCTCTCCTACTTGAAATTAGGAAAATAATAAATTCACTCAAAAGTAAAAGCTCAGTTGTAATGGATGGCATTTCCAGCAATTGATTGTGTGAATCATTAAATTTTTCTTGATAAGCTTAAGCATTGTGATATGAGTGAGACAGTGCACAAATGGTTTAATTCATATTTAACTGGAAGAATTCAGTCTGCAAAAATCAGCAGAGTCATCTAACTGTGGAGGTATCAAGAATGGTGTCCCATAGAGTTCCGTTTTGCATCCCTTATGGTTCTTAATATATATTAATGACAGGCCACTCTGTAATCATGAAGATGCAAAGTTAGTTCTTCTTTCTGATGATACAAACATAGTAATCACACCCAACAAACAAGAATCAGCTGAGGAAATTCTGTGTAATGTCTTTCAAAAAATAATCAAATGGTTCTCTGCAAACTGACTCTCAATACATTTTGAGAAAACACAGTATATACAATTCTGTGTAGTAAATTGCATAGCACCATTGATAAATGTAGATTATGAACAGCAGTCTGTTGCTAAGGCAGAATATTCAAAATTTTTGGGTGTGTGCATGGATGAGAAATGGAATTGGAAGAAATACATCGATGATCTGCTGAAACAGGTTCAGCTACTCATGCTATTAGGGTTATTGCCGATTTTGGTAATAAAAACGTATCAGTAAATTACCCTACTATGACTATTTTCATTCACTGCCTTCATATGTCATCATATTTTGGGGTGATTCATTATTAAGAGAAAAAGTATCTATTGCACCAAAGCGTGTAATCAGAGTAATAGCTATAGCCTACCCAAGATCACCCTGCAGACATTTATTCTAGGAACTCAGGATATTCACTTATGAAATTTGTTACTAATAACCCACCCCAATTTAAAAATAACACCAAAGTGCATAGTTACAGCACTAGCAGGAAGGATGATCTTCACTATTCTGGGTTAAATCTGACTTTGGCACAGAAAGGTGTGAATTATGCTGCCACAAAAATCTTTGTTCATTTGCCAAATAGCATTAAAAGGCTGACAGATAGCAAACCAACATTTAGAAACAAATTAAAAGAATTTCTGAATGACAACTCCTTGTACTCAATAGATGAATTTTTAGATATGAAGTAGTAGGCCCTAACTCTAAAAAAATTAATTTATTATTTTGTGTAAGGAAAACTTATGTTCAAGTGGCACATTCCGCAGCATTATGAAATATCATATTCATAATCTATGGAGTAAGTGTTAATGTATGTATGTACCTTTATGTATGTATGACTCACAGCCTGACCCAAACTGCCATACATCGTCATTCCTGCGTCACAACCAATACTTGTACACACATTATGTAATTCTTGAGTAGGGGAGGACATTTTAATTGAACGTTTCTGCCTGGTATGGCCATATAAATATGATATTGCAGTGCCTGAATTGTTAAGAAGAGTGATGTAGTTTTCCTTCTGACATGCATGCATGCCAGCAGAAATTTTCATTGCTGGCATTCCCTTATGCAACTGGTGATACTTCGTATTCGAATATGTGAACATGTTGCATGATTTTCGTGCATGCATGTCTGAAGCAACATTCATCATTCTTCTTAATCAACATAGGGACTGAAATATTGCTTTCACTTTTCTTTTATCAGATTTGCTTCATGCAATGAAAATGTTTGTGTCCCTCATCCGATAGATATTTTGCATTTTAGTAACGACTGCAGGGAATGAATGAAGGAAATAGTTTCATTGTCAGAAAAATATATATAGTTCAAAATTATCATAAGATCAGGGCTGCAGAAATAGTTATAAAATATTTAATGTCGACAAATTAAAGTCTTGATTGATGGAAGTCGTCTGTAATGTAACATCATACAATGCCTTGATATTCTTTCCTTTGATAGTATCTTGCGTAACAATTACATTTGCCACAGTTTAGTTGTCAATATGAACTGCAAGTTATCCAAAAAATTAATGATGTGAGACAGTTTCAGTATGATTAAGTGCTTAAAATTCACGTGTGTGTGCATTCAACTTCACGCTACAAGGCGCCAATTCGGCGCTAGGCAGGAAAGGCTATACAAACCACTGTTGTAAGTGATTCTTTGTGCAGCAAAAATGAGTAATTTTAACATTAAAAAATATTTGCTGTACGCCATCACAGCTAAAATTTTGACAGTGTGTTTCTTTCGGTGCATCCCTCCTATGTGAAAATTTCCGAAACATGGATCAAATGGCTCTAAGCACTATGGGACTTAACATATGAGGTCATCAGTCCCTTAGACTTATAACTACTTAAACCTAACTAACCTAAGGACAACACACACATCCATGCCCGAGGCAGGATTCGAACCTGTGACTGTAGCAACAGTGGAGTTCCAGACAGAAGCGCCTAGAAGTGCTCCGCCACAGTGGCTGGCTGAAAATTTCCTGGTTAGTTGTAGACTGACAACCTTGCCAGTTTTACCTTCACACATAAATCTCTATAGCCAGAAAAAATGATTGCATTACTAAAAAATTTCAAATTATAGCATTTCTCCCAGTATATTTTCTGATATCCTGCTAAGCAACATTTCTCAGGAAATTGATACACAGTTGCTTTTGCATAAATCACATCACATGAAGTTATGCCAGATCATTAAATATGTTACGGTCTTAAAAACAATAATAATAATAAGAAGAGAAAGAAGCTAAAGAATGTCTGTGGTTTACAGAATATGGTAACAGGAACAAAAGAGAGACAAAAACAAAATACCAGTTGTTGTTGAATACAATTTTTCTTGAATATTAAGTAAGTGTTTGCTTTTCTATCTTATTACCATATTCTGCCATGTATCAATGAAGAATTTATTTAACATTAAAATAAAATTTATGTTCTTAATTTAACTGTCACTATAAATACAAATATTAGAAATACATATTTCTTTGCCATATAATGACTGCAGTGGAACCAAAATTGTTCTCAAGTTGATTAATAATTTATGAAATGAAATGCTCAATTTCTCAAAGCATCCTAATTTATGTATAAATGTACATATCTTTCAGATGGAATGAAACATTTCATTTCACTGCATTATACCATTTACTTTACCATACAAGCAAGTAATTTTTATATCATATCATTTTTTTACAAATCTAAATTTTCTTTTCAGTGACAATTTGCAGTTTGGTCTGAACTTTGCTCGGAGATTTGTTGATGCAGCAGAGAAGGTGAAGCCACCCACTACCAAAAATAAAAGAGCGTGGAGCATAAGAACAAAGATGAACCTGCATAACAATGAAGCTGGAAGGCAGGTAAATAAGCTATAATTTGAAGCATTATCAGTTGTCATCCATAGTTCTGTCAAAATGTCAAAGAATTAGACGTTAAAAACACACAATTAAATAATTTTGGAAAATTTGCTTCTTACGTATGCCGTACCAAGTAGTGAAGTTATACATGAAAATGTAGATATCCTTTCATTTTCACTTGTATGTCCCCCTTTCACTTCCTCTCTCTCTCTCTCTCTCTCTCTCTCTCTCTCTCTCTCTCTCTCTTTCTGTCTTTCTCTCTCTCTCATCAGGGTGATGTCACATGGCACCACGCTTTTGCACATTTACAGAGGAAAGTTGTAGGCACCTTTGAGCCAAATTTCAAACTTCTGTATTGCATTTGGGGACAATTACTGGGTTTGGAAACGTGACCTTTTAATTCTGTTTTGAAGTGTATGTGTCTGCATGTGTTGGTCCTAGATACTAGCTTTGAAGGAAAAAATACATAACCCATTAGGACATCCTAACTCTCTGTGTGTGTCTATTTTAGAGTTACAACCTCTTTGATGATACTGGCATATCCTGGGTGAAATACAGACAATATTATAAGTGAAGGTAGCTACTTTCCATATAGGGAAAGAACTGGAGTACAATCGCTCAGCTATTGAGTCTGTGTTTTCTTATGAAGCATACAGACACACAAATGCAAACACAGTGACGTTCTGATGCTACAGCCCAACTAGGTAGAGCTGGAAAGCTGGACACAGTGGAGACAGGAAGCTGGAGGGGCATAGTGGATAGGAACATTAAGAAGCAAATAGTGAAATAGGCAGCTGGTAGAGGATGGGGGGGGGGGGGGGAAGGGGGGAGGGGGGGAGGGGTAGGAGGAAGCTTCAAGTAGGATCAGATAATGGAAGAGGTAGAACACCATGGTAACAGTGTAGGAAAAGAATCATGGATATAAAGACTTATGAATCAGAATAAAGTGGGAGAGGCACAGTGACATAGGGAAGAATAAGAATTTTGTAGTTGAAGGGGAACAGAAAGTAGTAGTAGCAGGGGCAGAGTTGGCTGAAAAGCAGGGGCTAGCAGAAACTGATACAAGTGTGGACTGTAGAACCCAAGTGAGAGAAGGCAGTTCCCACCTACCCAATTCCAGGAAGCTGATTTTAAGTGAAGAGGCTCCACATGGTATGGGGTGTGAAGTAGTGATTGACGTTGACAATTTTGTGCTCAATGTCGTTCTGCCTTCGAATTGTTGACATGTTTGTGATCATAGTTTGGCAGTGCCATGTCATCTGGCTGGACAGCTGCTTGGTTGTTGTATCCGCATAAAAGGGTGGGCACAAATTGCAATGGGATTGGTCTGAGATATGGCTGCACTAACAACTGACTCTTCCTCTGGTAACTTACAACTTTCTGCATTTCCCAAGATTATGCTCCTACCTTTCATTTGCCACTTCCTCCACCTACTCTTTCTTGTTTATCTAACCTGTTCTACTTAACACAATCCCCCATCCCAATCATATCTCAGTGATGTAGCTTTGTGTATCTGCGTTATGTGATGAAGAATTCAAGTTCATAAGTTGGATCACCATGTTATATGTCTTGTTTGTGTGGTTATCTTTATTCATTCTATTGCCAATATTTCTTCTGCTTGGGACTGTTTATTTGTCCAATAGTTACACAAGTGTTTATTTTCTGTTTCAGATTTTCTATTATAATTAACATTACGAATGCCACTGTTGATCAAAATTTTACAACAAATAAAGTCAGGATACTGAATAAGATTTTTAATCATTGATATATAACAAAGTTGTACAGAATCTTTCGTCTAAGATAAACAAATTCTATAACACATAAGACACAACACACTTGCTAAATTAGTACTTCTGCTGTTACTGTATGTGAAAAATTAATTTGCAATTATACTGTATCACATCGTATCCTGTAGAGCACTGCTATAGCCATAGATGTTCACACATCATTTTATACTACTGAAGAAATACAGCAAAAATTAAACTGGGTGCTGTTCAAAACAATAAATTAATGAATGTCTTAAAAAATTAACCCCTGTTCTGGAGTCTCTGTCATGGTTGACAGCTCTTTTTTGAGTTACAGTATTTTGACGACATCTATGTGTAGTTTTCTCATGGTAGTTACCAACATTTTCTTAGTTTTTATTTTATTTTTGTTCATGTGGCTCCTGTGAGAGGATTTCAAATTCATGGCCCTCTCAGGAGTGTTGCATGATACCATATGAGAAATTTTGTGAAACAAAATGACACTACTGCAGATATACAATGATTTACACATTTCAAATACATCTCTGATCTAACTAAATGTAGTACTTATTTTTTATGAGACAGAGTGACTCTACTGCAGAAATACAGTAGTTAACATATTAATAATGACTGTATAATATAAATAACAGTACTTTGGCATCAAGCTATCTTTGTGAGAACATTATTCCATTTTAATAATTTTCTTCATTTTTTTTACATTTTTAATGCTATTATTAGAGAAGTTTCAACGCATGTTTCCCACCTCCATAACCTCAGAAACAATAATATAAAATTACTAACACACATCCCTGACAATTGTGTTTCAAAATATCAGGATAAATATCCAGACATCTAACATAATTATATCATGACTTCCCAGACATACAGTACAGTAGTTTTTCTATGTAATTTGCATAAATTGTGTTTTTAGTAGACAGTATTTTGTCTTAGTACAAGTACAAAAGATGAAAAGCATTCAGGAGAGTACACAAAAGTCAAAGCTTGAAGATTTCAGACAGCTCATGTGAACTAAGTGAATAGCAACTGCAAATACATGTGGCTTACATGTTCCAGATCTATGTTGCAGTAACACTGGAACATTAAGAAAAAATATTGTAGGAAAAATTGCTAACTGTGCAAACAAGCATGTCATCCTACATCACAGCGAGAATTCTCTCTTAACATATTAATGTTCACACAACAAATCATAGCATATTAATCATATTTTATTTCCTGTTATCTTATGACATAATTTGTAAATGACACTACTACTTCTCTCTTAACACATTAATGTGTACACAAAAAATTCTAGCATATTAATAATATTTTATTTCCTGTCATCTTATGAGATTATTTTTAAGTTACACTATTAAAGACAATATGATAAATTCAGGAAATTGTAAAGTAACAATGCACTAAGTGAAAATGGTTGTCAAAAGAAAATATGTGCAACACTGGGACTTGAACTTCTTTGTCACTTATGTTTTCTTCTAGTATTCCAAATAATACAACCAGAAGAAAAATCACTGCTGGGAGAATGCATATGATGTGGCACCATGGTTATTGTGCCACAGGGAAATGAATTGAAATGAAATGTAGTCAATGGGGATTAAAACAACAGAGATGCAACAGCATGAAAATCATTCATATTGTTGAACCAGCAATATACTGAATACATAATAATTAATGAAATTTCACACCACACCAGGATTCAAATCCATGTTTCCTGATTTTTGGAAGTACCTACTTTGAAAATAGCCAAGTATCACAAGGTTATTGTTCATAAGTCCAACAAAGAGCGTATAGTACTCATCAGCAAGATTGGAAAAGCAAGGCCAAGATGGTCTGTGGCTGGCCTAAATGTGTTTGCCTGTATAACCTGGCATCAGCACATGCAACACTCCACGCCATGCCCACTGACCTTATCAAACATACCAGTATGTGTAATTACATATATTGATTCAAAGATATGTCCAGTGGTATTAGAAGAATGTCAGTGATTATGGAAATCTGAGTCCATACTGAAAACATGTTCAGGTAGCCTAATGATTAAGGTAACTGCTCATGAGTAGCAGAATACCTAATTTCAAGTCCTACTGCACCACAAATTTCCATTTGCCAATATGTGTTCATTAGAATACAAGTAAGTTCAGAATTGCTGAACAGTTTTCACAGATATCATTTCATGCTTTTGCAGCTTTACTAACTTCATTCCTATTGACTACATTCATTTCATTTCAGTGAATTTAATTCAACTGAAACAAAAAAGTGCGCTTACAACTGGCATTAACATTTTGCAATGAATATATTCTATGTAATAGTGTCAAATATGTATTGATATCAAGAGTGTACCAAGAAACTGAGGTAAGGAGGAGGAGTGTGAGCCTCATTTTAGTTGCTAGGAAGAGGGATGGATGCAGGAAGTGATACACAATTTTAAAAGCAAATAAAAATCTAAGCCATAGGAGAACTGTGTTTACAAACCAGCAAATACACTAATTCCACAACTTCAGTAGGCTATTGCTACTTACTGCCTACTAAACACTTAACTGAGAGAGTTTTGTGAGGAGAGTGAGATTTGTATGTATTATTGTGCTGTCAGGCAGGTAACTTTCAGCTGCATTCAGATACACTTGCTATATTCACATTTTATAATATTATTTCACCACTGAATGACAACATAAGTGAAAGCATTATGAATTAAAGGTTCAGTGCTACTAAAATTTGCTGAACCCAGAGTCATTTTCCTCTTTTGGTAGCAAGGAGAACAGCAGTGAATGCTGCAGTAGTTTTGCAATTTCACAATAAATGGCTTAGTAGATGTTGTCAGATTCTTCAAACTGAAACTGAACCGATATGTCTTCTGGCTGTGTGTAACGGGCCAAAATGTGAGTTTGGATGTGCAAATGTCATAATTTTCTGTGAAACAGGGTGGAGGTGGGTGGGAGGGGGGAGGGTGGAGGGGGTACGGGGAGGGGGGGAAATTGCAGCTGCCCTTCTCCTTTTTCCCTATTGCTGAGTATGTCGTTGATTGGCATATTCCTTTATGGTTATCTCAAGTCTTACAAACATGTTTATGTTCACAAAATAGACAGGTTTGTTAGGAAATGATATGGCATATATATGTTGTTGAAGTCAGATATTTATGTAGACATTTGAGAGGTCTAGCATGTAGTTTTCATTTTGCAACATCTTGGTTATCTACGGTGAAGTTTGTAAATGGTCCGCCTTTTTCGTCGATTTTGCTAATTGCTGTAATCGCACTATTTCACTCCCATTTACGGAGCTTGTTAGCACTTGATGTTAGGTTGGCGCCATTACAATGCATTGTAGCAATCACTGCTGCTTGCTGGATCGCTGCTGTGTCTCGATGCTGATGCTGGCTCTAAATCTGGTTGTCTAGGGTAAAAACATGAGGTCCCATGTTTTTCATGTGCTTTTGATGATAAACAACGAGCGAAACCAACACATATGTAAACATCAAATATTTATTACTTTGGTGGCCATATTAATTCCACTGTCCACCAAGGACCATAACACAACACAAAGTAGTACTTCCTTTACATGTTCTTTGCATTGTTTTTCCATCCCAAACAATAACACAGAAACACACTTCACCAAAGTGACATTCCGACTGCCTCCGACTGCCTCTCGACCCTTCTCGCTGCTTGTATTTATAACATTGTCAAAGAACTACTAAAAAGAGATATAGTTTATAAGTCACATGTACATCTGTTATCATAATTTGTGCAGAAAAGTTATTAATTTGCATCAAGTGACATAATTTAACATGTTATTAAAATGACAGACATATTTGTTGACTTGACAGAATAATTCTTTGTTACAAAAAGGCCGTTGTTTAGAAGTTTGTCAATTGACTTCTCTAATTTGCATAAATAAGTAAGTAACATGAATTATTAAGAATTACATTGGTTTTCATCTAAAATAGGATTGATTACGTGAATACTGAGTGAAAACGCTCCTAGTGAACAAATAGGTTTCACTGGGTGATTTTTATTTAAGGAGATCCAAAATACCTAAGTTGGTCACTATATTTCGTACTTCATATTAATTATTTAAGATAAACTTAGTGTTTTTACATGATGACATTTGCTGTATCAGTGATCAAGTGATATTAACTTTTGTGTGGGTCAGTTATTCATTATAATTTAATGGGTTGACTGTTTATGGAGACATGTTATGCAATCATTGTTAACATACACAATAATTTTTCTATAATCATAAATACTCGTTAAACTGGTTGAATTTGGAAGGGATCGCATACTTCATTAAAGTAAAGCCTTTAATATGTTCCGTTACAATACCCCCCTCGGGTAATATCATTTACAGAATGTTAATGATATTAGCCGACTAAGACAAATGTGTCAATTACTATGCATAATGTGTATGTATACAACAACCGTTACACCATTTCAAAATGACTTTTTCCTGCAAATATTTTAGTTGTGTTGTTTCAGATGCACTTTGTGTTATGGCTCTCAGTATGACAGCATAATAAAAATATTTAGTAATATATGAAAGTAAAAAAATTGTTAATCTTTGCTCCCAGTGAGCCACAATGGAAAATGATCAAAACAGACACAAATGTATCACATGCGATGTTAAGATATATAAAAAATATATGTAAATTTTTTCAAAGTCAGCTTTCATTGAGTCACAGAATATTCAAGATAATAGAAGGAACATAAATATATTACATAGATGGACAGGTCAGATGTCCATAGGAAAATGTTGCAACTGTCTGCTCGTTTTGAGCCACATAAAGGAAATGAAAACAAAGAACATAATTATAAGTATGGACATGATATATAAACACAAACACTAGAGAAGTCACATGTATGAATATAATATGCATTTAAAAAAAGAAAATATTTAAAAAACTTGTCTCCCATTGAGACACATAGTCAGGATAGTACCAGAACATATTAATACCAAAATTGCACACTTAATTTGGTCACAACATAACACAAACATCAAACTTGGTGAACATCTGATTAGCTGTAGAAAATTGTACACAAATCTTATGCCTAAGAAAAGAATAGTAACAAAATGATGGGTCTTGCACAACAATTTTTGCATTGTCTTTTATATTTGGTGCAAGTATGTCCCATATTCAACAATACAAAAAGAAAGTAATAAATGTTTGTCACCTTCTTGCCCATTGCAAGTAAAGAAGATATCACAATATTTAATATTCAATAGTGACAATAAAAATATAAAAACCTTGTCTCAGATATCTGGAACTTTTCCAGGGTCTGTAGTGGTAGTTGCTATTTGACACATCCAGTAAAAATCTTTGCTGGTAACACGCTTTACGGAAAATGGGTAAGTAACTGTATTCAAACAGGGAAATGTGCTTAATCATGTTTATATGGTTTCAATTCAGTGATGTTTCTTAATCCAAATAACCTTCTTGATCTGGGAAAGATAAGTCTGTACGCCTTAGGATGTGGGCTTTCTTTTATTTCAAATGGACAACCTAGCTCAACATCTTTGTCTATTTCAGTATTTTCAAGCAATAGATCATTTTCAATTTCTTTAGTTCCTAAGTCTAATGTCTCTTTCCTACACTTAGACACATCCCTCTCTGTTAGCAAAGCATTGACATTTAAACATAAACCTTTGCTTTCATCTGTTCCTCTTAACACTGTGTTGCCACTCAACAAACTATTGTTTTCACCCCATTTTTTATAAAGTCCACTACGGATTCTTATCCACCATATAGGATACAAGGTTGCACTTACCTTTGCTAATTCTTTCCAAAAGGCCTCTTTGTTTATACAGTTCCCATAGTTGTTCCACAAAACTTCTAAAAACTTTTCCCCTTTTTCTTGAAAACACACATTTACATTCCATCCCTTTATATTTTCTTTAATATTATTATTATTACCATTCTCATAGATTAGTGTTTCATAGTTCCCAATAGGCAATAGCTTGTCCTCAGATACACATTCCCTAGTCTGCATTTCACTTAAATTAACCTCATTATTACCCATGTTTGTCACATTACTTACCTTTACCACATAATCACTTTTCAATTCTACAAATATTTTTATTTCTTCCTCCACACTCTCATCAATAACATCACTTGATTTAGGATCATCATTTAAATGTCCCTCTATTACTTCTTCCTCCTTCTCCACAACAACCCCATTTTCAGTTTCCCCCCTATGTATCTGACTCTCAGCAATTGCGTCTTTGGCTCCATTAAACACTTCGTCATCCCCCTTCTTATCAAATAAACCCCCCAAAATAGATTCTATTTGTGGTGTGTCTGACTTGTTATTAACACCATGATCTTTTTCAGCCCAACTATGGAACTCTGCAATACTTTCAACTTCTGCACTTTCACTAACTACCTGTGCTTGAACACTGTTTTTATTAACTGTATCACTTTTACTCATAGTATCCCAAAACCTTTTATTAAATTCTAATTTATTCATTCTAACAACATCAGTATTTTCATGGTATTTACTCTTTACATTGTATCCTCTCCTTTTCCAGTTTCGGTTATGTGTTGTCCTGTCATAATATTGTCTAGCCCCAAAACTACAGACATCTAGTGGGACTGTCCACCGTTTCCCGGCTGGTTTCCTCAGTCTGTCCGTTTGTAGTTGTTTTGTTCACTAGTTTCAACAAACCCCCTTCTCTCTTGTTCTCTTCCCCAATACCTATTTCTATAATTCCTGTTATCTCTCCTCCATCCTCCCTCCTGTGTATTGTTTCTGAAACCATTTTCATATCTCCTATCTCCCCTATTTGGAGCATTATTTCCAGAATTTTCAAAGTCTCTCCTCCCATAATAATCTCTATTTACATTCCTGTTCCACCCCCCATACTGGTTGTTGCCAGAGCCAAAACTTTGGTTATTTTCTCTTTCCAAGGCCCTATCTAATCTATCTACAAATTTCAGGAACTCTTCCATTGAATCGTCTGGTCCATGGACCAATTCCCACTACAGTCTCTCTGGTAATCTTCTTTTTAAAACATCAATTTGTGTCATAATATCAAAAGAGTTATTCAAATGAGCAAGTTTTTTCAATTGATCTCTGCAAAATTTTTGCATTCCCCCTACTTTCCCTCTATACACTGGTCCATTTAGAAATTCTGACTTTAATCTGGCTTGTATGGACTGTGACCAAAATTTACAAATAAATTTAGCTTCAAACTCTTCAAACGTATTCCAAGAATCATTATTCTCATTTGCCCAGGATAGGGCCTCTCCTTCTAGAAACCGTTTTACTAACTTAATTTTTATGTTATCTGACATTCCTACAACAAACATATCCTTACATTGGTGAATAAAGTCAATAGGGTGCAGATTTTCACCAGGAAAGCATTTCACTAGGATGTGCCCATACATTGTATTTTGATTGTAAAACACTTGTTTTGACATTAATGCATCTTCCAATTGTGTATATTTAGTGTGTATATTTTCTACTTTTGTATCTACATTAGTGGTATACAGGTTGTATTTTTGTTTGAGGTTTTTTGATGTTTTGTCTATTCTCTGGTCTAATCTTTCAACTTCAGTATCTACTCTGTTGTAGATGACAGCAATGCTGTCTGTGTTCGCTTGTATGTTTTCATTTAAACTTTCAACTTTAACTTGAAATTCTTTTCTGAAGTATCATCTGTTCGCTAGTGTTCTTACTGAGGATAGTTTTAATTTCCTCACACTTTTCATTGAGATGAGTACTTAATAGATCAAAATCCAAACTTAACTTATCCAGTCTATCTGTGTTTTCTTTAAGTTTCAAACTTACTTGTTCATTTGATTGTTTAAAATCCAAACGTACTTGTTCACTTGATTGTTTAAAATCCAAACTTAACTTATCCAGTCTATCTGTGTTTTCTTCACTTGATTGGTTAAGTTGCGAGCTTATTTGAGTTGTAAACTCTGCTAGCCACTCTGTTAAGTTTAATTGTTCACCATCCCCTGGTTCAATTTTTACATTTCCTACGATCTCATCCCTCTCAGGTAGAGACATGTTAACAATTAATTATTTTAAATGACAACAACAAAATACCTTGCTTTATGTAGCTATGCTATGATTTCATGATCGGTGTTCTTGTTGGCTTTCTTCACGTCTATTCGGTTTTATTGAAGCTGAAGTCTTGATTTATGAATTCCATTGACATAATCCAGATGTTAATCTTCCGAGCGGTGAGATGATAGTTTTTTGTGGTCGCACAAACACACTTTATTTATTTATTTATTTATTTTTGACATATTTTCACTGTTGACACACTGCACAAATAAACATTTTTGGAATGCTAAGCACTTACGAAATTTATCGCTGCACTATTATCATCGATGCACTTAAAGATCCCGGCTGAGCCCCCACTTTTGTAATGGTCCGCCTAGTCGTAGATATTAAAGATCCCGGCTGAGCCCCCACTTTTGTAAATGGTCCGCCTTTTTCGTCGATTTTGCTAATTGCTGTAATCGCACTATTTCACTCCCATTTACGGAGCTTGTTAGCACTTGATGTTAGGTTGGCGCCATTACAATGCATTGTAGCAATCACTGCTGCTTGCTGGATCGCTGCTGTGTCTCGATGCTGATGCTGGCTCTAAATCTGGTTGTCTAGGGTAAAAACATGAGGTCCCATGTTTTTCATGTGCTTTTGATGATAAAGAACGAGCGAAACCAACACATATGTAAACATCAAATATTTATTACTTTGGTGGCCATATTAATTCCACTGTCCACCAAGGACCATAACACAACACAAAGTAGTACTTCCTTTACATGTTCTTTGCATTGTTTTTCCATCCCAAACAATAACACAGAAACACACTTCACCAAAGTGACATTCCGACTGCCTCCGACTGCCTCTCGACCCTTCTCGCTGCTTGTATTTATAACATTGTCAAAGAACTACTAAAAAGAGATATAGTTTATAAGTCACATGTACATCTGTTATCATAATTTGTGCAGAAAAGTCATTAATTTGCATCAAGTGACATAATTTAACATGTTATTAAAATGACAGACATATTTGTTGACTTGACAGAATAATTCTTTGTTACAAAAAGGCCGTTGTTTAGAAGTTTGTCAATTGACTTCTCTAATTTGCATAAATAAGTAAGTAACATGAATTATTAAGAATTACATTGGTTTTCGTCTAAAACTTGGGTATCACGGGGATATCAACCTCATCCCGTCTGTCCCCAGATCGGTCTGCTGCTGTGGTTGCCCCGGTTGCTGCCCGCAGTGAGGCTGAGCCCTCGTCTGTGGTTGATTGGGAGGTCGTTCCAAGGCAGTGAAAGACGTCCCCGGAGGCTGATCAGAAAGCCTCCCCGGTGCGTCTGACAAACAGGTTTCAGGCACAGTCTCTGGCTGAGCCAGATGCAGCTGCCTGCCCCGTTTCAGAGGATGATTCTCAGTCTTCAAGGTCCGGGCAATCACAGAGGGTGGGCTTATTGGTAGTTGGGAGCTCCAATGTTAGGTGCGTAATGGAGCCCCTTAGGGATATGGCGGCTAAGGAGGGGAAGAAATCCAGTGTGCACTCCGTGTGCATTCCGGGTGGAGTCATTCCTGATGTGGAAAGAGTCTTTCCGGATGCCATGAAGAGCACAGGTGCAGGTGGTGGCACATGTCGACACTAGTGACGTGTGTCACTTTGGATCTGAGGAAATTCTCTCTGGATTCCAGCAGCTATCTGATTTGGTGAAGGCTGCTGGTCTTGCTTACGAGATGAAGGCAGAGCTCACCATCTGCAGCATCGTTGACAGAACCGACTGCAGACCTTCGGTGCAGAGCCGGGTGGAGGGTCTGAATCAGAGGCTCAGACGGTTTTGCGACCATGTTGGCTGCAGATTCCTTGACTTGCGCCATAGGGTGGTGGGGTTTCGGGTTCCGCTGAATAGGTCAGGAGTTCACTACACTCAGCTGGCGGCTACACGGGTAGCGGAGGCTGTGTGGCGTGGACTGGGCGGTTTTTTAGGTTAGAAGGCCTCGGGAAAGTACGGGGTGGGCTGCAATCTCAAAGGGTGCACGGCAAATACAGGACGTGCTTGGATCCCGGAACAGTCGGAATTGTAGTTGTAAATTATTGTAGTTGTGCTGGGAAAGTCCCTGACCTTCAAATGCTAATAGAATGCACAGAAGCTGAAATCGTTATAGGTACAGAAAGCTGGCTAAAGCCTGAAATAAGTTCTGCATAAATTTTTACGAAGTCTCGGACGGTGTTCAGGAAAGATAGAGTAGGCAGAATTGGTGGTGGAGTGTTTGTGTCTGTCAGTAGTGGTTTATCTTGTAGTGAAGTCGAAGTAGATACTCCGTGCGAATTGGTATGGGTAGAGGTTATACTTAACAGCCAAACTAAGTTAATAATTGGCTCCTTCTACCGACCCCCAGACTCCGATGATATAGTTGCGGAACAGTTCAGAGAAAATTTGAGTCTCGTAACAGATAAATACCCCACTCATACGGTTATAGTTGGTGGGGAGTTCAACCTTCCCTTGATATGTTGGCAAAAATACTTGTTCACAACCGGTGGTAGGCAGAAAACATCTTCTGAGATTGTCCTAAATACTTTCTCCGAAAATTATTTCGAGCAGTTAGTCCACGAACCCACGCGAATTGTTAATTGTTTGCTAAAACACACTTGACCTCTTAGCCACAAACAATCCAGAGATGATAGAGAGCATCATGATTAGTGATCACAAGGTCGTTGTAGCTAGGCTCAATACCGTTTCTTCCAAATCCACCAGAAACAAACGCAAAATAATTTTATTTAAAAAAGCGGATAAAGTGTCACAAGAAGCCTTTCTAAGAGACAATCTCCATTCCTTCCGAACTGACTATGCAAATGTAGACGAGATGTGGCTCAAATTCAAAGATATAGTAGCAAAAACAATTGAGAGATTCATACCTCATAAATTGGTAAGAGATGGAACTGATCCACCGTGGTACACAAAACAGGTCCGAACTCTGTTGAAGAGGCAACGGAAAAAGCATGCGAAGTTCAGAAGAACGCAAAATCCCGAAGATTGGCTAAAATTTACAGACGCGCGAAATTTGGCACGGACTTCAAAGCGAGATGCCTTTAATAGGTTCCACAACGAAACATTGTCTCGAAATTTGGTAGAAAATCCGAAGAAATTCTGGTCGTATGTAAAGTACACAAGCGGCAATACGCAGTCAATACCTTCGCTCCGCAGTGCCGATGGTACTGTTACCGACAACTGTGCTGCTAAAGCGGAGTTATTGAACGCAGTTTTCCGAAATTCCTTCACCAGGGAAGATGAATGGAATATTCCAGAATTTGAAACACGAACAGCTGCTAGCATGAGTTTCTTAGAAGTAGATACCTTAGGGGTTGCGAAGCAACTCAAATCGCTTGATACGGGCAAGTCTTCAGGTCCAGATTGTATACCGATTAGGTTCCTTTCAGATTACGCTGATACAACAGCTCCCTACATAGCACTCATATACAACCGCTCGCTCACCAATAGATCTGTACCTACAGATTGGAAAATTGCGCAGGTCGCACCAGTGTTTAAGGGTAGTTGGAGTAATCCATCTAACTACAGACCTATATCATTGACGTCGGTTTGCAGTAGAGTTTTGGAGCATATACTGTATTCAAACATTATGAATCACCTCGAAGGGAACGATCTATTGATACGTAATCAGCATGGTTTCAGAAAACATTGTTCTTGTGCAACGCAGCTAGCTCTTTATTCGCACGAAGTAATGGCCGCTATCGACAGGGGATCTCAAGTTGATTCCGTATTTCTAGATTTCCGGAAAGCTTTTGACACCGTTCCTCACAAGCGACTTCTAATCAAGCTGCGGGCCTATGGGGTATCGTCTCAGTTGTGCGACTGGATTCATGATTTCCTGTCAGGAAGGTCGCAGTTCGTAGTAATATACGGCAAATCATCGAGTAAAACTGAAGTGATATCAGGTGTTCCCCAGGGAAGCGTCCTGGGACCTCTGCTGTTCCTGATCTATATAAATGACCTGGGTGACAATCTGAGCAGTTCTCTTAGGTTGTTCACAGATGATGCTGTAATTTACCGTCTAGTGAGGTCATCCGAAGACCAGTATCAGTTGCAAAGTGATTTAGAAAAGATTGCTGTATGGTGTGGCAGGTGGCAGTTGACGCTAAATAACGAAAAGTGTGAGGTGATCCACATGAGTTCCAAAAGAAATCCGTTGGAATTCGATTACTCGATAAATAGTACAATTCTCAAGGCTGTCAATTCAACTAAGCACCTGGGTGTTAAAATTACGAACATCTTCAGTTGGAAAGACCACATAGATAATATTGTGGGGAAGGCGAGCCTAAGGTTACGTTTCATTGGCAGGACACTTAGAAGATGCAACAAGTCCACTAAAGAGACAGCTTACACTACACTCGTTCGTCCTCTGTTAGAATATTGCTGCGCGGTGTGGGATCCTTACCAGGTGGGATTGACGGAGGACATCGAAAGGGTGCAAAAAAGGGCAGCTCGTTTTGTATTATCACGTAGTAGGGGAGAGAGTGTGGCAGATATGATATGCGGATTGGGATGGAAGTCATTAAAGCAAAGACGTTTTTCGTCGCGGCGAGATCTATTTACGAAATTTCAGTCACCAACTTTCTTTTCCGAATGCAAAAATATTTTGTTGACCCCAACCTACATAGGTAGGGATGATCATCAAAATAAAATAAGAGAAATCAGAGCTCGAACAGAAAGGTTTTTCCCGCGCGCTGTTCGGGAGTGGAATGGTAGTGAGATAGTATGATTGTGGTTTGACGAACCCTCTGCCAAGCACTTATTTGTGAATTGCAGAGTAGTCATGTAGATGTAGATGTAAAATGGAGTGAAGAAAGGAGTAGTTACTGTGAAGAAATGCTGAGATGGAAGGAATTAATGAAAATTAAGGCCAGGTGGGCAGTGACAGCCAAGGACATCTTGTAGCACTAGTTCCCACCAGCAGGGTTCTGAAAAACTACCAGCAGAGTTCTGAGAGACTGTTATCTGGGGGAAGAATCCAGATAGCACATGAGGCGATGACTGTCATGTTGTTGAGTACACTCTGCAACAGGATATTGTGTGTTGCTGGTATACACCCTCTGCCTATGCCCATTCATCCTGACTGATAACTGGGCAGTAGTCATGCCAATGTAAGGTTTACATAATAGCTGGTATATGATGTATCATTTCACATGTGGCTCTCCCTTTGATCGTATATGTTTTGCCAGTTACAGGGTTGGAGTAGGTGGTGATAGGAGGGTACACAAGGCCAGTCTTGCTGTGGGGATGGTCACAGGGGTAGGAGCTATGGGTAGGGAGATGGGTGCAGAAGGAGTATAGGGTCTCACAAGGATATTGCGGAGATTGGGAGAGCAATGAAAAGCTATTCTAGGTGTGCTGGGCAAAATCTTAAATAGAATGGGTCTCACTTGAGTGCCTGATTTTAAGAAGTAATGACCTTGTTGAAGTAGCTCATTAATACATTCAAGACTATAATAAAACTGAGTGACAAGAGGTGTGTTCTGAAGATGTTTTTTGGAGGGATCAGCAGTACTAGGGTTGGATGTGATGGCCCAGATAATCTACTTTTAAACTAGGCTGTTGGAATAATTATGTCAAGTGAAGGTTGAGGTAAGAGTGGTGGTGTACTGATGTAAAGAGTCTGCATCTGAAAAATATGTTTGCCTCGAATTCCAAAGTTGTATGGGAAAGAATGTTTGACATGGAGAGGATGTCAACTGTCAAAATGTAACTACTGTTGTTTGTTAGTAGGTTTAATGTAGACAGAAGAGTGTACCTGGCCTTCAGAGGATGAGATCAACATGAAGGAAATTATCTGTATTACCCATGGTTATCACTTTCAGCCTTAAACCTGCATTTAACCATGCTGCTTTGGTGAAGGACCTACTTTGCTCTACAGGCAGTGTCAACTGGAAGTATCACTTTGCAAGACAATCACAAAACCTTTCCAACAGCAAACCTGACTTTGAATCTTGCCTTGAACAGTTATGACCATGATCCCATCTTGATCCACCACCACTGCCTCAAAATCATCCCTTAAAAGCCTTCCAAGAATTCCTCACACCCAACAATGCTTCACATCCCTTCCTCAGGTCCCTACTAGATGACCCTAAGCTGTCCTCTGTAGAACTCCAGGTTCTACATTCCCTAAAACCTGATGACTCCATCATCATCTTCCCAACAGACAAATGATCTACCACCGTGGTGCTTGACCGACAGGAGTATGTTAGTGAAAGTCTACACCACAGCTGTCTGACACCTGTACATGCAGCATATGGCATCAAGATTCCATCCCTGTCATTCAAATTGTCATGCAGTCTCTCCTAAAAACGTCAGTGTCCTTACAAAGACTTAACCTGAATCCATAGAACTTTTTACCCCACCCAAACCACACACCCCCACCTTTTACCTTCTTTCTAAGATCCACAATCCCAATCACCCTGGCCATATTACATTTGCTGGATTCAAAGCACCCACTGAATGTATATCTGCCTTAGTTGATCAACACCTGCAACTCATAGTACAAAGACTTCCCTAATATTTTCAATATACCAACCATTTCCTAGATCATCTGAAATCTATGCCTGTCCCACTCCCATCACACACCTTGCTATCTCCCTCTGTACCAATATCCACCACATATATGATCTGTCTGCTGCTGAACAATCCCTCAGTCAACACCAGGCTGTTTCCAGGCCTATGATATCCTTCTTGCTCACTTTAATCAACTTTATACTTTGCCATCCTTTCCATGACAAATGTTCCCTCCCATATGGCCTTGGCATTTGAGGCAAACACATCTGTTCAGTTGCAAACCCCTTATAGTAATATACCACCACTCCCACCTCAGCCTTAACAGGATGTAATTATCCCAACAGCCTAGTTAAAACAAGATTTCCTGGGCCATCACATTCAATCCTGGTACTGCTGTTCCCTCCAAAAAACACCTTCAGAACACATCACTTGTCACCCAGTATTATCTTGGTCTTGAATGTATTAATCAGCTACTTGGACTAGGCCATGTTTTCCTAAAATCATGCCCTGAAATGAGGTCCATTCTGTCTCAGATTTCCCAGTACACCTAGAATAGCTTTTTGTTACCCACCCAATCTCTGCAATATGCTTATCAGACCCTATACTCCTTTTGCACCTATCTCCCTACCTCATGGCATCGACCCTGGTGACTGTCACAACTGCAAGACTTGCCACCTTGGAAATGACTCGTGCCATATACCAGCTGTCATGTAAACACTGTTCAGGCTCTTGCATTGGTATGGCATCGACCCTGGTGACTGTCACAACTGCAAGACTTGCCACCTTGCAAATGACTCGTGCCATATACCAGCTGTCATGTAAACACTGTTCAGGCTCTTGCATTGGTATGACTACCACCCAGTCAATAGTCAGAGGGTTTATGCTGGCAACACACAATATCCTGCTGCGGAGCATGCTCTACAACATGACAGTCAGGATCTCAGTGCCTGTTTTACCACGTGTGCCATCTGGATTCTTCCCCCAGACAAAAGTTTCTCAGAACTCCGCAGGTGGAAACTAGCACTAGAACATGTCCTTAGTTCTCACCTTCCACCTGGCCTTATTTCATGTAATTCCTTCCATCTCTACATCTTTCATTTTTTGATCTGTCTGTTTTTCACCATTCCCCCTCCTGACTCTGTTACACACAAGCTACTCAGTTTTTCACTCTTATTAATTCATGCATGATACTTTAGTAGTAATCTCTGTCTTGCATATTACCCTATCTTCCATATTTAAGATCTCAGATTTTCAAATCTCATCCAGTGTTGTACCCAAGAATCAGTCTTTCCTTCTCATCCCATCCAGTAAGTCTCCCCTGATCAGGGTTCTGGGTGACTTTTCTGAACTGTACCCCTTTCCCTATAGCTCTCTAGTCCTTTTCCTCCATCCCTCTTCCTTCCCCTTCAACTCTTCTGCCAGAAGAAGGAGCCACTGCCTCTGAAAGCTTGTAAAAGTTTTACCTTTTTGTGTGTGTGTGTTCACCTGCCACCACTTGGTTAGTACATTTTTTTATTTGCCCATTTACAAGAATACACAGTGTTCATGTTACTGGAAATGTGAGGTCATGAGTAAACTGGTTTGGACCAAAGCAAGTGACTTTGTAAAGATTATTTCTTTGATTCCATGAACCAAGCTGCTGGTTTGAAAGAGCGACACATTACATATGGATGAATAAAGTGAGCTGAGTTTCACAAGATGTCTATTTGCTGAATCCATGTTGATTTTCATATACATTTTCATTCTCAAAGAATGTCATAATGCATGAGGTTAAAACGTAATCCATAACTCTACACAGGCTGATGTCAGTGATATTAACCTATAATCACACATGTCTGTTAGCTTTCCATAAAACAGGAATGACTTGTGCTTTTTTACAACCTTTAGATAACTTTCATACTTCCAGCAACATAATGATAAGCTACAACTAGAAGAGGAACAAGTTCTTTTGCATAATTTATGTAGAACATCATGGATATCTCATCTGATCCATTTGTCTTCCCACTGTTCAGCAGTTTTAGTTGACTTTCTATACCACAATAGCTTACCACAGTTCAAGTTGTTTCAGAATTCATATAATAATTGAAAGGAGTAGCCATATTATGGTCTTCTGCAGTGAAATAGTTTCAGAAGGCCATGATGTCTTAGGTCTTAGTGCCATTATATTCAATGAGTGATTGAATAGAAGATTTTAATGCAATTACTGGCTCTACCTAAGACCAAAGCTTCTTAGAATTAGTAGTCAGAACGTTTCCCAAAAATGTTACTACAAAATTAATTGAATGCTTCTTGCATCACTCCTCTTGCACACACTTTGGCTTCTATTTGTCTACCAGGATCTGACCTCACTTAAACTGGGGATAAAGTTCTGTTTGTTTTGCCAGTAATCTCCTAACATGAAAATTGAATCACGGTGGATCTTTCCCTTTTATCACAACATTGCTCAGCATGTATGTGTCTAAGGTATATTGAATGAGGCTTTTGAATTTTTTCCATTTGTGGTCCACCTCTTCATCTCCAGCATTAAATATTTAGTATTGACTACTCTGATACTCTTCAGTTTGTATCATGTCACTCTTGCTAAGCAAAAAATTTTCCTACATTTCATAACATTCCTTGTTGTGCCCATAGGCACAGTTTCTATAACTGCCTTAAGATTACTGATACCTTCCTTTATGTCAAATGACTTGATAAGTGCAGGTCAGTTTGTTGCTAGGAGGTTGAAGATATTATCTTCACAAGTTAGTTCTCTAATTATCTGCTCAAAGTAATTTTTGGCCAAGACATTCAGAATTATGTCACACAAATCCTTGTCTCTGGCACCAGTCATGGTGACATAATCTCCCAATCTGAACCTGGCAAGTTGACATCATCCCCTATTAGAACAACATGATGAGGAAAGCTATTAATAATATTCTGTAGGTTCTCTCTGAAGCATTCTAACACTACAGCTCCTGACCCATGGGGTCTATAAAAGCATCCATTTATCATGTTTGATCCAACTTGGATGCTTACTTCTACCCAGACTATTTTGTATTAGGAATCTGTTTAACCTCACTAGATATAATGAAATACTTTACTGCAGTAAATATTGTGCACCATTGGCTATGCTTGCAATATATGCTCCAGTCAGAATTTAGGATTTTATTTCTGTTCACTTCCGGTCTTAACCAAATTCCTGTTTTTAATACTCTCTGGGCATTATTACCTTTAATAAGTGATACTAATTCTGGTATCTCATGAAGGATTCTCTAGCAGTTTACTGACATTGTATTAATCAGTCAGGACAAATGTTATCTGGGAACATTGTAACTGATCTGTCATCTATCTCTGTAGGTGATTCATGACAGGTCCCAAGAAGGGGCTCCTCTAATTTAAAAATTGCCATGTTCAAGCCACACATGTTGTGCTATCATAGTACCTTCTTACTGCATGTAGTGCACATTGACTTACTGAGGTGGGGCACTACAAATATCCACTCTATAACAGAGATTGAGAAATTCACATCTTTAGTGAGTGAGCAGTACTTGTGATAGATAAGTTGCCTTTGCTGTAATAATGCTACAACTACCATACAGAATGACTAAGAATTAGTTTCCCCCTAGCATTGTAGAATAATGTGCAAAGATTTATGTAGATTCTATCCATATGTATTTCTTCCATTAGCATTATCAGTAAATCATATCAGTATTCCATGTACTGCTGACATGCTTTGTGGAAAATAAACACCTCTGGGCATATGTGCACTCTGCATCAGTGATTATAATGTGAGCTTCAGAAGGATTGCTATAACTTTGTGAAATACCCTGCAGTTGCTTTTTGTGATGCAGTGCAGTAGAGAGAATAGGGAATTGCCTGCTTGCTCTTCATTTCACAGACATATGATGGAGGGAAATCCATGACCACAACCAGGTACCTATCTTCCCTCATGCTTCTAACCTCCGCCCCGACCCTCCTACCCTGTTATACCTTCAGAATGTAGTTTATCCCTTCATACAGTTCTTCTCCAGCTAGATGTGCTACAACCATTTTTGTTCTTAACTCACAATTTTTAGCAATATACATTAATTTTGTAATCTTAAAACACTATTTTCATTAATCTGTGATTTATTCATCCCCTGCAATGTGGAAACTATTAGCCCTAGAGAAAAAATTAATAAGACCTTTACTGTAGGAAATCTATTGTACTTCAATTTTTTACTGGGAAACATTTTCACTGGAATCTGTAGTTTTTGAGATAGTCAAGAAAAAAACAAAGGAAAGTTACCTTTAAATGTCCATCCACCTCCACACTCATATACCATCAGTCTGGAGTTTTAGTACATTATTCATTACACCCTCCTTCATCCATACCACAGTATAAAAATTTACCCTAATTTTCCTTCATTGACTGGACTAATAAAGCCAACCACTGAAAGGATACAAAGATGGACTCAGAACTCAATCAGTATTCATTATTCATGTTGATATTAGCCACTATTTGCAGCCGGTTGCACCCAATGCCGTCAGTAGCTGGCAGCAGAGCATGCTCCACATCTTGGATGAGAACTTCCATACCAACTCTACACTGGCATTCTTTCCTGGTCCTTGTGCCATTTGTCTGAGGAGCTACATTATCCATCTAATTGTGGACCTCCCAATAACCAACAAACCCCTTCTCTGTGATTCTCCAGACTTAGCAGGAAAATTGGCCTGTATCCCAACAGATGAGGCATCCCATGCTGGCTCACACGTGTTACAAACATCATGCATTCAGTACCCACTTTTGCCTTATGTCCAGAGATATGTGAACCACCACAGTCAACCATTCACCCTTGGGGGAAGATAACCTGTTCAGATGATGCACATCAGAAGACTCAGTACATTAGGACTGCTTGTGGATTTCAGTAGTGCCAGAGGTGGCACAGCTACCACCACTGGTGCCTGAACATTGCCACAGCTTAGCACAGCAGTCTGAAGCCTCTCAGTTGTGGCCAACACAGCTTCTAGCTGCTTCTGGGCAATGAACAATTCTCCTTGTCTTCACACACAACATACACTGCCTCAGTTTCCTACTACATAAATCTATGCAAAGTCAGGAATAAATCTGCTAACCAGTCAATCAGTGGTTAATTAAGAAAAAAGAAGCAGCTCACAAAGGTCAAATAAATCGTGTAAATAAATCACCACTATTGATTACAGGGTTAGAAAACTACAGTACAAACTTAACTCTCTCTGCACAAATTACTGAAAAACACTCTTTCACTTAAAACAAAATAAAAACTACTATTAAACACAGAAAATAAACAGCTACTGGAAAAACTGACAAGTTCAGGAAAACCATTGCAGATAGAGATTGGTCCTGCCAGAGAAATGATGCTAATACTTGTCTATCAAATAATGAGTCAGTTAAGATAAATTTTGAATGTTTCTTTAACTCATTTCTGCAAATATATAATAACAGTACTCCCATTAGAAAATGTAAAGTAAGAGACACAGGTTGTAAAAAGAAGGTGTAAAAAAATTCTTGGTATGCTAAAATGCTGTCTGATAAGAAATATCATGTAATGATGCTGTTAGGTACACACAATAATACTAAGTATGAAGATAACCAATTTAGTATTGAAGGGCAGCGTGGAGGGTAAAAATCACAGAGGAAGACCAAGAAATGAATACACTAAACAGATTCAGAAGGACATAGGTTGCAGTAGGTACTGGGAGATGAAGAACCTTGCACAGGATAGAGTAGCATGGAGAGCTGCATGAAACCAGTCTCTGCACTGAAGACAACAACAACAACAACAACAACAAGTATGAAGATGCAAAATCTTTGTTTGTACTATGGAGAAATGATTATAAAAAGCAATTATTGTAGCAAAAAAGTTGCACAATGTCCAGTACATTGAGACGTCTAACAATAAATGCAGAACTGCTTGGAGTCTCATAAATATCATTCCCAGAGAATCACATAAGGTCAAAATCAATATCTTTCCACAAGAGTTTAATTATTATTTTATTAAACCTGTGGAGGATGTAAGCAGTGGCATCAGTAAGCCTCATACAAGTCCATCAGAACTCTTAGAAAAACATTATAATGGGACACCCTACAATAATATTCTCACTTTCTCTGAGGTTACACCTAGTACTGTGTTAAAATAGTAAGAAACTTTATGTCTTCAGATAGTGCAATTTGCTGAAGAAAGTCATTGATTCCATTGTTTATCCACTGACTTACTGCATAAATAAATGTTTATCTGAGGGATAATTTCCAGAGGAGCTGCAAGTTTCAGACCAATATCAGTAGTTCCAGTCATGGCCAAAATAATAGAATACATCATTTCCCATCAGTTGTCTGCTTATTTTGAAAAACAGAATATTTAGTGTAGCACAATTTGAATTTAGAAAAAAATCGTCAGCAGTAGCTGCAATAGACTCTGTAATTAAGTATGTTTCTGAAGTGTTTGAGGAAGAGGGATTTGCTCAGGCCACTTTCTGTGACCTGAATAAAGCATTTGATTGTGTAGGACATGACACACTTTTACAGAAACTCCATTTTATGGCATCTGGGATAACAGCATAAAGCTACTAAAGTCTGATCTCCAAAACCATAAGCAAGTTCTGTGTATTAGCACAGAAAAGTCTACCAATAAACAAACAGAGGTGGCAGTTCTGCAGGGATCTCTCTTGGGACCATTGTTGTTTTTGATCATGATCGATGACCTACCCTCCTTTATAAGTTCCAATACAGTGCTACTTGCAGATGACAGTACCTTCTTAAACTATAACAATAATATAAATAAGTTAAAAGATTGTGTTGACATTACATTTGCCCAAGTACCATGTCAAATGGGTTTGTCCTGATTGAGAACAAAACACAAAAAATGGTCTTTAGTCTAAAGGACAAAAGTCCTTTTAATGATCTGTTTTATATAAAGTTCTTGGGAGTATACTTAGATGACAAATTGTCATGGGAGCAACACATAAAACACATTACTGTTAAATTATCCAGAGTAATTTACTTGTTTAGATGTCTTATGAAATGTGTACCAACAGCTTATGTTAAAACATCTTATTCTGCATTTTTTCAAAGTATTATGTTATATGGACTTATTCTCTCAGGAAACTCATGCCATGTTCAAAACATATTGCTTCTGCAGAAGGAAGCAATCAAGAGTCATTACATGTTTCCAGCATAAAGCACATTGTAAGCCTTTGTTCCCTGAATGTAAAATAACAACTGTTATAAATCTATATATATACCAAGTGTTAACCTATACAAAAAAGAATCTACATGAAGTGAAATGTAGAAATAATATTCCTGGTCACAGCACAAGAAAAAACATCTCCATACATATGCCATACCATAGATTATCAAAGTCAATCAACAGCTATGAGCTAGTGGCCATAAATTGTATAATAAGCTTCTGCAGATGCTACAATATCTTCCAGTGTGTGAATTTAGGAAAACATTAAATAAATGGCTTGTTGCCAATCCCTTCTGTGAATTAAAAGAATTTTTTGAGTGCAACATGGAATTGTAAGCCTACAACTGACATGGCCATAAAGTTCTATTTGCTAATTTTAATGGTTATGTTATATATAGAAGCATGTAAGAACACCAATTAACTAAACAATGTACAGAATTTGTGTACAAACAATTAACTGCTGATGCTGAACTCTGACCTCCTTTAAGACTGGAGAGAGAATGATCCCATATGACATCATGGAATGAAAGTAAGAATAGTATGCTAGATTTTTCATTTCTATATAATCTACGTGTGACACAATCCATTTTGTAAATAAAGATTTGTTTAGGTGCTTCAGCAATTTTTTGGCAAGATCCTCCTAGTTGAACTTCATATTAAGTTGTAATTCCAAGAATTTAAGACAGTCAGTATCTTTTATCTGCTTCTTATCATACTGTAGGTACCTACTGTGGGAATGGCGGGGGGGAGGGGGGAGTGCGTCCTTTTACAAGGTTTGAACTGCGTATAGTGAATAATTTTTCCAGTGTTTAGGATAAAATAATTGATTAGGAATTTATTTATTTATTTATTTATTTATTTACATCCTGAATCTTCCTGGTACATATACCATACCTTAGATGTTGGACAAAATGACATTACATTAATATACGGTTACATTGGTGTATACATTACATTTATAAATTGTTACATTTTTATATTGCTATATTGTTACATTACATTTTTATATTGTTACAACCGAAATTAACTTATTTTTCAAGATACTGTGTTACTGAGTAAAAACAGTTTTCCAAGAGATATGATGTTACAGATTTTTTAAAGCAATGGATTTTGTTTATGGCCTTTAGGTTACTTGGCAGCTTATTAAACAAATGTGAACCTTAGTGATATACACCTTTCTTGCACAGTGTGGTATAACAATGATGTCTGTGTATGTCACTATTTGCCCTTGTATGGTGTTCATGTACAGATTTATTTTGAATAAATACATTTCCATTTTTTAGCATGCTTTTTTTAGGAACATTACAACTTCTAGTATATAGATACATGGTAGGTGTAGAATCCCCAGTTCTTTAAAGAATGGTTTGCATGATTTTCGGCTGTTGGCATTTTTCATTACCCTCACAATCTTTTTTTGTTTCCGGAATGTGGTTATGCGATGAGGAGAATTTCCCCAGTATATGATGCCATATCTTAATAGGGAGTGTATGCAAGCGTAATACACTGATCTAACTGTTTCAGGACTTGTGTTGTTCCATATAATCCTCATTGCATAAGTCATTTTGGATAGTTTAGAATTTAATGAAGTGATGTGGGAATTCCATTTAAGATTGTCTTGTAAGTAGATGCCAAGAAATTTTGCTTCAGTGACACTGTTAACTCTTTGGTTTTCCATTGACATGTTTGGTTTTAATGGGTTTTTATTTTGTTGTGTATGGAAGTGTAAGACGACTGTTTTTTGAGGGTTTATCAGTAATTTATTCCTCATAAACCACTCTGAGACATTTTCACTTGTGACTTTAGCATTTAAACTTACAGCCATTCCATTTTCACCTTCAATTAATATGCTTGTGTCATCTGGAAATAGCACTGGTTCGGAGTATTGAACATGTAGGGGGAAGTCGTTTATGAAAAGTAGGAAGAGAAAGGGACCTAAAATTCAGCTTTGTGGTACACCGTGGGGTAATGTGGAAGGTTTTGATTGATAAGCTTGGAGTTCATTTTTTCCCATGTGTTTTACCTCTGTTATCTGAGAGCAATTTTCTAGGTAGGATTTCAGCCACTCGTGTGGCAGGCCTCTTACACCATACCACTCTAACTTTCTTAGGAGAATTTCATGGTCTATTAGATCAAATGCTTTTGTTAAATCCAGGAAAATCCCCAAAACATTTTTGTGACTATCCACTGAATTTAAAATATGATTTATGAGGCTAAAAGTGGCTGTTTCAGTACTGCACTGAGGCCTGAAGCCATGCTGACATCCTGAAATCATATTTTTTTTGTTAAAGAAATCAGTTAGTTGTAGCAGAACTAGTTTTTCAATGATTTTTGAAAAACCTGATAGGAGTGACACAGGCCTATAGTTGACCATCTGCTGCCGATCGCCCTTTTTGTAAAGGGGTACAACTTTTGCAGTTTTTAACTGTTGTGGGAAAATACCACTTGATAGTGAAGAATTGCATATATCTAGCAGTGGTGTGAGTATCTGTTCAGCTGATACTTTTATAATATAGTCTGGCACCTTGCCGACTCCGGCTGAATATTTATTTTTTAATGACTTTATGCTGTTTAACAGTTCTTCCCTACTTATTGGACGGAGGAACATGGATGTATTTGTTACACTATTTCCAGAAATTTCCTGTAATATTTTGTTTGATGGTTTCCCCATTTGTTCCTTTGCTAACTCACTAGCAATATTGGTGTAGTAAGAATTGAAGTGGTTAGCAATTGATTTTGGATCAGTGATCTTGCTGCCCGCCTGTGACAATACAATATTTTTGTGTGTTTCCACCTTTCTAGTAAGTCTCTGTACCATATTCCACATTGTCTTAGCTTTGTTTGATGATTCCATAATAAGTTTGTCATTTTCCCTTAATTTTGCTTCCCTTATTACACGACTCAGGGTTAACTTGTATTTTTTGAAGTGGTGAGCAAATTCAGGGCTGCTATCTGTTTGTGACAGTGCAAAAAGTTCTCTTTTTCTTCTACATGATACTTTAATCCCTGATGTAATCCAAGTTTTGGGTTTGCTGGGGCCTTTACAAATCATTTTCTTTTTTGGAAATGCAATTTCGAAACAATGTCTGTAAATTTCCATGAAATTATCCAGCTTTTCATCTGTGTTGTAACTGTTGTAGATTTTATTCCACGAGTGGGTACTTAGCATATGTTTGAAGTGCTCAATATTTTGCATGCTGTATTTTCTCTTGTAGATAACACTTCCATTCCTAGACAAATCAACACTTCCGCATACGGCAAGTAGCTGTGCATTGTGGTCACTGTAGCCAGTATTAAAGTTTTCTGAGGTGTGCATGTCAGTGTTTACAAAGATCGGATCAATAACTGTAGCACTAGTTTTTGTTACGTGTGTAGGGGAGTTTATTTTAGTGCACAGGTTATATTCTTGAATAATATTAAGGAATTTTTCTCTTTGGTGGCTGTGTGTTAAGAGGTCAATATTAAAATCGCCACACAGAACTATAGTTTTGCAAGTATTTTTAAGTTTCCCTAGTGCAAGGTTAAGTTTTTTAAAGAAAATGTTTCCATTGCTGTTGGGTGATCTGTAAACACACATTATTATAGTTTTTCCTGATGTTATTTCAATAGCTGAGGCTTCAAAGTGTTTTTCGCTTCCTAAGTGATATACACAGTCTATTATCTTATAGTCTATGTTTTCTTTTACATAAATGCAGCTTCCTCCAAGCTTTGATATTGATCTGCAAAAGTAGTTTGCCAGAGTGAAACCGGTTAAGTTTGAATACTGTAAATGCTCCTTCTCTAGCCAGTGCTCACAAAAACATAAAACTGATACCTCCTTCCACTCATTCCTAAGAAGTACATTTATTTCATCAAGTTCGTTTGGTAGAGACTGTACATAATCATGTATTAATGTCCAGGAATTTCCATCAACTGATTTTTCTAAACTATACTTGATTTGCTATTTATTACAATATCATATGCAAAAAGATGCTGAGAAAAGGTCATTGATATACCCCAGAAAAAGTAAGGGCACTGAGATGGAATCTTTGGGACACCACTTTCAATTAGTTCGTATATGGATGATGCCTAATAACTTAATATGAGATTCTTTCCTGTTGAAATATTCTGTTTCCTGTCAGAGCTATGCAATATGAACCATTTTGCAGTATTTCACTTTACACCATAACATTCCAATTTTCATAAAAGAATATTGTGATTTACACAGTCAAATTGCCCTTCACTGATTGCAGAGTATACTAGTAGCCTGTAATTTGTTGTCTAAAGATCCTTCAGTACACTGAAAGCTAGAGTGGAATGGGGGTTAGTGAATATTCTACAAGCATTCATTCAGGTTCTTTCATAGCTATAACATTTAGGGGCACTTGATTAAAGTATTTTTTTGAAGGGATGCAGCATCCTTCAGTGGTTTTCCCAATGGAATAGAAGAGAGGTAATGAAGAAAATTAAACTCTGAATGGTTGTTATGAGTCATGTGTGGATACCCAGCACAAGTGAGTATTGCCCGTGACAGGCATGATTGAGTCCCAGTTAGACACACCATTTTCATCTGCCAGTAAGTTTCATAAACAAATAATGTTGTAACTAATCAAAATGATGTGTCTGAAGATATATTGCATAATGCTACAAACATGCATTCATGATAATAGTGAAGTAACTACAAGCACCAAAAGAAATAAAAGAACATTTTTAAAACTCATCAAAATGTTGACATATTTTATATGAGTTACGTTCCACAGGAACCTGCATTCACAAATATCACAGAAGTTTTGTTGCATATTTTACTAGGTTAATTCCATTAACTGAGAACAATGGGAATTGAAACTGTTCCAGATTGTTGCTTCTTTGATGCGTATGCAGTGCCGCTGTCATGGAGTTTCTGGCTCTTGTGAGCTGAAGACTTGCTGGAAAACTATGCCATCATTTAGTGAGATTGGTGATGCACTCAAGAGAAAATATCATCAAGCTGTGCAGGTATCATTCATGTGTTATGTATACTGTACATTAAGTGATGAGAAATTCTTTGCTGCTGTGCAGAAATCTTTCCATTGTTGTGTTGATCCCTGCCTAGGTAGAAAAAAATAAAATGTGTTTCATTCAAAGCTAAAATACTGGTTTAACACAAATTGTTACTCAGCTCTCTCTTTTCCCTATGCTTTTCTCTCACCTTTCTCAACATAACACAATTTACCAAACTTCAAAGGTAATGTGGATGTCATGTAAGCAGAAGTAGGATAATGAATTATAACTAATGAATTATAACAAATTTTGACCCAGTGATTTGTCAAAAGGCAATTCTAAGGAACAGAGCACAGTATATACTGGCTGTTCATGCAAAACCAAAAATTCTATTACCAAGCTCTCGTAATAGTGTGATGACTTTAATGAGGGAGGGACTGGTGAACTGTGGACACATGCTGGTCACATTACATAACTGCCAATGAGGAGATACTGTCAGTTGCATAAAGCCTGTGATGTGGTAGATTTCTTTGGAAGTTGGTGGCTTATCTGCAGAGAGTATATGAATTTCAGATTTTTTATCTATCTCTGATCTTTTGTTCCACTTCCTTCCCTCATTATTGTTCATCAGTGACATGAGTGTACACTGAATATGAGGCTATAATGTGGTGAAAAAAAGGAGGGAGGACTAAATAGCAACTCTTTGTTTTGCATATAGGTGAGGGATGGTCACAGACTGTTTGTTTTGTGTAAGTGTGAGGAATGAAGGGAGTGTAAACTCAAAGCTACTGAAAACCTGTGTTTATTAATCATAAAACATATTAATGGTACCACTTTAAAAAATACACACCACCTACCATGTACTTAAATAAAATAATATAGTTTGTATTAGATCTGTACATATTTTCCTACTGTCAGGCCGGTAATGTTCAGATACATGTTACTGATTTCTGTATTCATGTTTTAAGTAGTTTTTAATACTGGCTGTTAACATGCATAAGATAACTGTAAATTTTAGATTTAGAAAATATAGTTCTTGTGAAACACAACTAGCTCTTTATTCTCATGAAATAATGAACACTGTCTACAGAGGAGTCAAATTGCATCCATATTTTTAGATTGCCAGGAGGCTTTTGACACCATTCCTCACAAGCAATTTCTAATCAAATTGTGTGCCTATAGAGTATCATCTCAGTTGTATGACTGTATTCATGATTTCCAGTCAGAGAGGTCACAGTTTTTAATAACTGATAGAAAGTCATTGAGTAAAACAGAAGTGAAACTGGAAAGATCTCACTGATAACTTTATGGGGAAAGCTAAACAAAGACCACAATTTACTGGCGGAACACTTAGAGAATGCCACAGGTCTACTAAAGAGGCTGCCTGCACTATGTTTGTCCACTGTTTGCTTAGCTATAACCAGCCAAACAAATAGCGCAGGAAAATTTTGTTAACAGCCCTTTCTGGAACCACACTTAACTTGTTGCATATCATGATATTTGTATCACATGAAACTTAGCCTCTGGAAGTTAAACAGTAAATAAGTCATAAGTCAATTACCATTAATGGAACCATGGGAGAAACCATACTTTCTGTAATTATTCCTAGTCATATCAATCAGACACCTTTATCAATGTGTGTTTTTTAATGGTACCTTTCATTTCCTGCCCCAGAGCTATGACCTGAATCATTTTGCAATGTTTCCTGTGAAGACGTAGCATTCTAATTTACTCAAAAAGATGTTATGATTGAAGCACCCAGCCACCTTTGATTAATCACACAAAATAGCAGTAACCTGTAACTTATTTTCTATTGCATTAAGTAAATTTTCCCTGTGTGTGTAAACAGTTTTCTGATTACTGGAATCATGCAGAAATCCATACTGTGCATTGGAAATGTATTATTTGCAGTAAGGTAATTTAGAAGCTTTTATAAATAATATTTCTCAAATTTTAGTAGCATGCTTTCAAAAGTGATTATTGACAGTAGTTTGATGACATTTCTTAAACTCTTTTTCTGGAAAGAGACATAAATTCATCATATTTCACCCAGCCTGGATATATTTCAGTGATTATTTATGTGTTTCAATAAGAGTTCAAATGTTAACACCTTCACAAGAACAGCAATATGGAAAGGATAGATTGCTGCTAACCATATTGAGCAGTTGGTGAGTCACAAATAGGCACAATGAGAAAGAATGTTACAAAAGTTTCATCTTTTGGACAAAGTTTTCTTCAGAGGTAGAAAACTCACACTCATTCATGCAACAACAACTCATAAACACTTAGTCACTACTTCTGGGCATTAAGGCCTCACTTGACCCACCTGGATATCCAATTGGGACACAGGGAGGTGAGCCAGCCTAGGATCAAAACCACCTCATGTATTATTTTACTATGGAGGCTGTTGTGTTATCCAGACTAGATGTGATTTTTTGGCAGTTTTCCAAATCCATCTAGGTAAATAGTAGTGTGGTTCCCAAGTTATGCCTCAGATATACAATGTGGAAACACTTTGAAACTATTGTCACACTTGACCAAGTGATTACACTAGAAACAGACAGAAGGGGTGCTTGGATTCCTCCCAAGGAGAGGAGCTGGCAGTAGCTTTAGAATACCTTTGGGAGTACCAGAGAGATGGCACAGTGGTTAGCACATTGGACTTGAATTTGGGAGGATGATGGTTCAAACCAGTGTCTGGCCATCCTGATTTAGATTTTCCATGATTCCCGTAAACCATTTCAGACAAATGCCAGGATGGTTCCTTTGAATGCATATGGCTAACTTCCTTCCCCATCCTTTCCTAATCTGATAGGACTAATGACCTTGCTGTTTGGTCCCCTCCCCAAAACCAACCAACCTGTGGCAGTGGTGACCTCAAAGTAATACTAGCCTGAGTAAGAGTATGGTTGGCTTGCCACAAAAACTGAAGAAGAACCATTCCAGTCCTTACCTGGTGTTGGCTGGATAAAGAAACTGGAAAGAAAGGATGTTGAATGTTACTTACTCTGATCTCATGCCTGGTTCTACCAAGCTCCTCCATTTTATATCCTTTTTTATTGTTATTTTCTTGCCTTGCTTGACTATATTTTTTCCATAATAAGTATTCTTAGATGTCTGAATTACTTTTTTTGAAAGTCTGCAGTACTCCTTGTAATGAGCTACAGCATCACAATATGAATTACCTATAACTGATTGATATTTTCCTTGTTGTCCTACAAGATTTCTTTATTTCAAGAATAATCAATGGTTTTTTGTTGACTCTTGTTTAGTCTGAGATACAATTGGGGAGAAATGTTTGTCAAACAAGGTTATAACTTCACCATTGTGTACAGTATTTTTGTATCATGTTATGAGTGGTCTCCGTAGTAGATGTCTGTGAGCAGTCTCCTAAACTCACCGATTTTTGCATATTAATGTCCCCTCTGTACTCAGATTTAATTGGTTTCATACACTGATCAATATTAATTCATATTAATGAAGATCTGCATATCATGGTCTTATAGGCCCTTGACTATTGTCTTTTCTATGTTATTTTTTCATTAGACTAGTTTGTAAGCATGTTATAACTGGCATTATCTACTTAATGCTTATAACAGAGACAATTTTTAATAACTTTTGGATGGCATTCTGAGCTAGTGTCTTTTCACCTGAATTCTCATCAGTAAGCTCTTCTGAAGTTACTTAACTGCTCATTTTATGTAAAGCTTTCCATAACCAATACTCACTGAAGCAGGGGAAAAAATATTTACTGTGCCTGTAAGGATCAAGTTGTGTTTACTCATCTGAAACAATGAAAGTATTTCATTCAACCTATCTTTAAGTGAGAAACACAATGAGAATTCAATTATCAGAAATACTTTTACAAATATTGCAAGTGGATATCCTAGAAAATAAAAGTAAAAGATCCATATTGAACATAGGCACATAAAACACTCTCGTTTCTTAGGTATTTGTGCAAGTTTATTTTCAAAGTATATTTCAGTAACTGAAGTTCATGTCCTACACCTGTACTCTACAATCCATGATGTAGTGTGTTTGGTATTGGGTATTTCTGGTATCAATATCATTTGCTCTTCTCCTGTTCCACTCGAGGATGATGTGTGTGTGGAGGACAACTGGCAGTACTCCACATCAGCTCAATTTCTCCAGGAATCCACATTATAGTCATTCGATTCTATCTGTGTGTGTGTGTGGAAAAAATTAATTGTAGTCTCACCCTTCTCTTGTAATTTGAACACTATTCCTCTGTGTAATGCACAACAACTCTGCCAGCTGATTTCAATGAGCATCTCCAGAAAACTCTGGTACTTACAAAATGAACCCATGAAGGCACTTGGCATTCATTCTTGGACATTCTCTAGCTTATCTGTGAGGAGGCAGACATGATTTTTATATAAGGCCATATAAATCATAATGATTCATGAACATGAACCTGAAGGGCTCTATCAAAATTCATTTCCACCCAGAATATAACGGCATCAACCAGTATTTGTTGTTGTTTATCATTGTTTTTGAGAGAGGATACATATTATTACAAATAGTGGATTTAGATAGCCCAAGATTAACTTGCATGCTTGACCAGAAGGAACACATCCTATAGGCTGTCAAAGAATACCTATCTATCAACACACTCACATTGCACTAGCAGCTTACACAACTCATAGGAATGTATAGAAGGTATTTTATATGCAGTTCATGTATCCATAACATCCTCAACTTGTGCAAGAATTTTCACCTATTGATCACCAACTAATAGAATACTCTTGCTGACAGTTTGTCACAATAACTGTCAGTTTATTGTTAGAATATTCAGTTTTCTTTACAGATGTAGCAATACTTTGAAGAGACTGAATAGCTAATTTTCTTATCAATGTAAGTGCTCTAATTTATCATCTTCATTGTGTGATTCAAGATAGACACCAGCAGTAACTCATAATAAGTCTGTGGGCTGGAATTACAGATCATCTGGTAGATCTAGATATTCTGCCAGCACATATTACACATATTGTCTAAAAGGATTTTACTCAGAGCTTTCTTCCAGTCTTGCTACAGGTGGTACTTCAGCAAGTAAGAAGGTGATACTACCATGACAAATAGAGAGGCAGGTTAGGACCAACTTCATGGCCTGCATGACCTCCTGAACTCAGTCCTTTTATTTTCTATATGTTTACATCAAAACAAATAGATGATTTAAAATGTAGACTGGCAATGGCAAGGAAAGCATTTCTGAAGAAGAGAAATTTGGTAACATCGAGTATAGATTTAAGTGTCAGGAAGTCGTTTCTGAAAGTATTTGTACAGAGTGTAGCCATGTATGGAAGTGAAACATGGACAATAAATAGTTGGGACAGGAAGAGAACAGAAGTTTTTGAAATGTGGTGCTACAGAAGAATGCTGAAGATTAGATGGGCAGATCACATAACTAATGAGGAGATACTGAATAGAATTGGGGAGGAGAGGAGTTTGTGGCACAACTTGACTAGAAGAAGGGATCGGTTGGTAGGACATGTTCTGAGGCATCAAGGGATCACCAATTTAGTATTGGAGGGCAGCATGGAGGGTAAAAATTGTAGAGGGAGACCTAGAGATGAATCCACACTAAGCAGATTCAGAAGTATGTAGGCTGCAGTACGTACGGTGAGATGAAGCAGCTTGCACAGGATAGAGTAGCATCAAGAGCTGCATCAAAGCAGTCTCAGGACTGAAGACCACAACAACAACCACAACAAAATAATCAGTCATTATTTATAATTTGGAGGTGTTTTGTCACTGTATCCTGGATGCCTATGAAACACGTAACACTACCAGAAAGTGTCTGGAAGGGCCCAACAGTCCCGGTCCATTGGGTGCATGGGTGTAGAGAGAGGGGGATAAAATTTTGAACATTTCTTACAAATTTTTCTTTTAAGGAAGTTGTTACTGTCAGTTATAATCCTGAAATTAAGGATGTTTGGGTGTGTATTTTTATGGACTTTCTCATTTGCTTCTGGTGTGGGGAATCTGCTGACAGTGTTTTTTTGTGAAAGTATTTGTTATAATTCTGTAACATAAAAAGTTTACTTAAATTTCTTGTAACACATATAAACAAAGTCCTTTTACTCATAGTTCTTTCTCTACACCTTCATTTGAGGTACTGTAAACCACAAAGGCAAATTCAACAACTACATATTTTGAGTAAATCCTGTATTTATGAAATGGCAGTGCAGTAAACTCAACATGAATTACATCAGTTACTCTCTATGGGTTTACTATTTATTCACATTTGAAACATTTGATTGTGCATTTGGTTCAATGAACACAGAAAATAAAAAATCATTGTGAAGACAAAGTTCATTCATAATTTATATGCATGTCATAATTTTCATCATAATCATTCATGGCCACAGTATAAAAACTAAATATGTGATTGTGTATTATGTTTGTCAAGAATGCACTACATGACAACAAGGTGTTTGAAAGAGCAGCTTGCACATGTTTTATTTCACCAATGGTACATGGATGGGCTAACCTCACATTGAATGTACGTGTTACTCCCTAGGACTGAACTTCTTAAAGTTATACAGACACCACTTTCCCTTCTGAAGTTTTGCTTTCTCTTTTGCATAATCTGTGTCATAGCTGCTGTGTGTGTAAACTCCCTCTTTATAGTATTTACTATATTCAAACATTCTCCCATCCTCAGATTTACATCCTTTGGGTGGTGATTTTGGGATACATTACTGCAACTTAGAAACTTACCATGAAATCTGGCCTGGATTTATTTCCTTTAACTAGGTGTTTCTTATCAAATTTTTCAATGAAGAATCCATAGTTTTCTTACAAGAAACCTCAGCATGTAATACTTATTTTCAGTATAGCCAAAATCACAATTCCACTTCAGTTATGGATTGCCAGGTACCATGTATTATTGTGGATGAATGATGAATTGACCAGAACAATATTAAGAATTTTTGTCCAGCCAAAGCAATCACAAAAATTTATGCTTAACATATGCATTTGACAAGTAATGAGCGAAACGCTGCGTATTTTGCAACTGTTTCACCCCATAAATACATAGTTGCCTCTGCATTCTTGGTGTTGTGTATGTCTAAATTGAAGGTCGACAGCTTTCATTTGTAAAACTGAATTCTGGCCATAACTTTGGGAGCTGGAAGAGCCTGCTGGAGATCAAATAGACACATCAAAAAAAGTTTTGCATCACCTCAGTTCTGAGAATTCTTGGAACCTGTACAGAAAATTGGAGTTGAGATCAAAATAAACATCATTTCCACTCTTTTAATTGCTTATGAAAATCACACATTGCATGTTGTACCACCATACAGCAAGACCATCAGAGGTGGTGGTCCAGATTCCTGTACACACCAGTACGTCTTATACCCAGTAGCACGTCCTCCTGCATTGATGCATGCCTGTATTTGTTGTGGCATACTATCAACAATTTCATCAAGTCAATGTTGGTCCACATTGTCCCACTCCTCAATGGCAATTCTGTGTTGATCCCTCATGGTGGTAAGTGGGTCACAGCATCCATAAACAGCCCTTTTCAATCTATCCCAGGCATGTTCGATAGGGTTCATGTCTGGAGAACATGCTGTCTACTCTAGTAGAGTGATGTCATTACTCTGAAGGAAGTCATTCACAAGATGTACATGATGGGGATATGGATTGTCATCCATGAAGATGAATGCCTCGCCAATATGCTGCTGATATGGTTGCACTATTGGACGGAGGATGGCATTTATGTATCATACAGCCATTATAGTGCCTTTCATGACCACTAGTGGCATACATCAGCCCCACATAATGCCACCCCAAAACAGCAGGGAACCTACACCTTGCTGCACTTGCTAGACAGTGTGTCTAAGGTGTTCAGCCTGACCGAATGGCTTCCAAACACATCTCCAACAACTGTCTGGTTGAAGGCATATGCGACACTCATCGGTGAAGAGAACTTGATGCCAATCCTGGGCAGTCCATTCAGTATGTTGTTGGGCCCATCTGTATCACACTGCATGGTGTCATGGTTGCAAAGATGGATCTTGCCATCGATGTTGGGAGTGAAGTTGTGCATTATGCAGCCTATTGTCTACAGTTTGAGTTGTAACGTGACGTCCTGTGGCTGCACAAAAAGCATTATTCAACATGGTGGCATTGCTGTCAGGGTTCCTCTGAGCCATAATCCATAGGTAGCAGTCATCCACTGCAATAGTAGTCTTTGGGCAGCCTGAGTGAGGCATGTCATCAACAGTTCCTGTCTCTCTGTATCTTCGCCATACCCAAACAACAGGTTCACTCCAAGATGCCTGGACACTTCCATTGTTGAGAGTCCCTCCTGGCACAAAGTAACAATGTGGACACTATCAAACTGTGGTATTGACCATCTAGGGATGGTTGAACTACAGACAACACAAGCCATGTACCTCCTTCCTGGTGGAATAACTGGAAATGATTGGCTGTTGGACTCCATCCGTCTAATACGCACTGCTCATGCATGGTTGTTTACATTTTTGGGCAGGTTTAGTGAAATCTCTGAACAGTCAAAGGGACTGTGTCTGTGATACAATATCCCCAGTTAGTGTTTATCTTCACGAGTTCTGATAACTGCAGTGATGCAAAACTTTTTTTGATGTGTTTATAATGATGAACACATCTCAGTGTTGGTAGCTTTTGTAAGGAGCCCTTACGAAACTGTGTGGCACTTTTGCATGAGTCATATGCTACTGTTTGTCTGCTTTGAACTTCTTCACTTTTCCAGAATTCTGCTGACCACTGGCCTTCAGGATTTTTATGAAAATTGTGATTTTATTTCCAAAGTGGCCGATATGAAATCTGAGAGGGGTAAATCCAATATTAAAATTTATATTAAATCTGTTGTGATAAAAAATTTTAGAAAAAATGCAAGAACTCCATAATTTTTGGTCAACCACTACACATACTTCATACACAGCATTCAGATATTTTCTGAACAGACTTCTTGCCTGACTATAATGACTTGGGAGAACAGACAGTGACTTAAGGTGCAGACCTACCTTTCACATCCATTATACTACAACTTTATTTGCAGTCTCATGTTTTCCACTCAAGTCTTTCTTGACTGTTCCTGTTTCGTGCATCTTGTTTAGTACAATATGGACACATTTTTTACTGTTGCTATGAGTGTTCTACTGTAGACTGCAGTGTTATACTGTAGCTAATGTGATGGTGGTCTGCTGACCCAATACCCCTCCATACCACATCCAAATGACATGATTGGCAGAAGATGATGGCCCATCTGGGTCAGAACATGAAGCTTTGCTTTTTTATAGCTAATGCACCATACTTTCAGTTTGATCTTCCTTTAACATACATTTATTTCACCTCAGTGTTTTCTAAAAGTTTACATAAGAATGAGTTTTGTAGATCATAATCTGCCAAAGACATGAAGTTACCAAAAATAAATTGAATATTATTATGATCCAACTTTTCATAACAGTCACAGAAGCAAGGTTCACTAACATAATGTAGCCACCTTCATTTTTGTTGTTCAAGATGTGCATATCTTCCCATCTTTTAAGATGTGTACTATTGTCTGTCATTCCGCTTCCCCTTCAAGACCATTTTGATTCATTTGGTGGAGTTCGAGTTCTCTTCCAAAGCTAACCCTCCTCAACCTACTTATCTTCCATCATTGACACATAGAATGTGTTGTGTCGATTCCCTAAGGTCTCGACACAATGAGTGGCTAGGTGCACGCGAAACTAACGCAGACGGGCGTAAATTCTGAAACAGGAGACTGGATGAAAACTATAAAGAAAAGAAGAGAGATTTTAATATACTTAACTTTAATGATGTTCTTCTTGTTGAAATACATCTCTTGCATAGTAGTAAGCAATTAGCAATGATACACATGGCGCCTTGCTAGGTAGTAGCGATGGACTAGCTGAAGGCTATTTAATCTGTCTCTCGGCAAATGAGAGGAATACTTGGTAGGTCTAGTCGCAAGCTATGTCGTCCGTACAACTGGGGCGAGGTCAAGTCCGTGTCTTGTCACCTGCCATGTGGTGGCGCTAGGATTGCGAGTACACAGTGGCGACACGCGGGTCCGACATGTACTACCGGACCGCGGCCGATTTAAGTTACCACCTAGCAAGTGTGGTGTCTAGCGGTGACACCACATTCCTCCCCCGCAAATCGGCGAACGGTCGTGAGATAAGGCTTCCGCCCGCCGTGGGGAGGACCCCATGTTGACGTATGCGATGAGGTGGGGAGCCTAACAACAGGCGAGGCTGTGCCACCCGCACCCGGCCATTCGGTCCGAGGGGAGCTAGGAAACGCCTGCAAACCTAGTCCAGGGTGCACGTCAACAGGAGGTGTATGCGCACGTAATGATATAAGAGGAGCCGCGGGGTCGACCTCCATGTGGTCGGAGCACCCGACGGGCGAAGACGACATCTGGTCCGGAGCGGGCAAGAGGTCCATGGCGGAGGACGGCTGGTCACGGGAAGCAAGCGGCGGCGCGTGACCCAGGGAGGCGCGAGGCGGCTGCAGCGAAGCGTCCGCTGCTGGCGGCGCCGGCGGCGGCTGCGGCGGCGCGACGCCATGAGGCAAAATGGAAGGCATCGTCGGTAACACCTGGGGATGAGGCGAGCCAGTAGATGGGTCCCCAGGGCGCTGACCGGACGGCTCCGTCGCTGAAAGCAGACGGGGAGCGGCAGAACCCAGGCGACGACAGAGGCGCAGCTGATTGAGATGCCGACGCACCTCACCAGAGGCCCCCAAAACCAAATACATCGCGCGGCCGAGGCAGCGAAGAATGCGCCCTGCGAGCCAACGCTGTGAACCGCGATAGGTGCGATAATAGACAACGTCGCCAGGAGCAAAAGCAGGTCTCTGCCGCTGCACAGGAACCTGATGTGGCGGATGCAACAAAGACATCAGAGTTCGATGAGGACGACCATGGAGCAATTCAGCCGGCGAGCGACCATCGCGAGGCTGAGAGCGATATGAGGACAAAAAGAGCAACAAAGCGTCCTCCCGAGAATGCGACTCTTTCAACTTCAACATCTGCGACTTGAAAGTCCGGACCAATCGTTCCGCGGCACCGTTTGACTGAGGCGAAAACGGCGCGGATGTCAGATGTTGAATACCATTGGCCTTGCAGAACGACTGAAATTCTGCGGACATGAATTGTGGGCCATTGTCGGAAACAAGAGTCTGCGGAAGACCTTCAATGCAAAAGATAGCAGACAAGGCTTGGATGGTGGCAGAAGACGTCGTGGAAGACATCCGGACAACAAAAGGAAAATTACTGAAAGCATCGACCACAACCAACCATCGAGCATTCCAGAATGGACCAGCAAAATCGATGTGCAAGTGTTGCCAAGGGGAAGTGGCTTTCTGCCATGCAAAGAATTTCCGCGGCGGTGCGGATTGTTGTTCGGCACACGCCACGCAAGAGGAGCACATATTCGCAATCGCAGCATCGATTCCGAACCAAGTACAGTGCTGACGAGCAAGCTGTTTCGTTCGCACTATACCCCAATGTCCTTGGTGAAGAAGCTTTAAGACAGAGGACTGTAACGAACGTGGGACCACGACTCGGGATTGATCATTATCGGAACGCAACAACAAAACACCACGTCGGACAAAAAGTCTCTCCTTGTGAGCAAAAAAACGGCGAACCAAAGGATCCTCGATCCGTGACTTTGACAAGGGCCATTGCGTAGCAACAAAACGCAAAACGGAAGCAAGGACAGGGTCAGCAGCTGTGGCAGTAGCTACACGACGAAAATCAATCGGAAACGATGCGACCACGTCATCGGCTTCCGAATCAATGAACATGCAAGCAAGTTCGGAAGAATCGAATGCTTTATCCTCAGCAACAGGCAAACGGGACAACGCATCAGCGTTTCCGTGCTTAGCAGTGGACCGATACAAGATATCGTAGCGGTACTGCGAGAGAAAAAGAGACCAGCGAATGAATTTCTGCGCTGTACGTGGAGGTACAGGCTTGTTCGGATGAAAAAGCGATGTCAAAGGCTTGTGGTCCGTGAGTATGGTAAAGTGACGACCATACAAGAAATCGTGAAACTTGGTAACACCAAACACGAGAGCTAAAGCTTCTTTCTCTATTTGTGAATAATTTCTTTGCGCAGATGAGAGCAATTTGGACGCAAAGGCAATAGGGCGATCATGCGAGCCATCCTTGTGCGCAAGCACAGCACCGATCCCGAAATCCGATGCATCGACCATCAACAAAAGGGGTGTTCGGGGATCGAATGGCGTAAGGCAAGTATTGGAAAGTAACGCCGATTTCAACTGGCGAAAGGCGCGTTCGCATTCCGTCGTCCAGACGAACGGAACACCTTTACGGCGTAAGCGATGAAGCGGAGCTGAAATAGAAGAAGCATTGCGCACAAACCGATGATAATAATTTACCTTACCCAGCACACTCTGTAGCTGTTTGAAGTTCTGCGGTGACGGCAAGTCCTGAATGGCACGAAGGTGCTCTGGACTCGGATGTATACCTTGGGCATTTATGACATGCCCCAGGTACGGTAAGTCACGAGCAAAAAACACACATTTGTCCTGCCTCAAGCGAAGACCATTCTGACGCAATACCTGAAATAATGTTCGGAGATTCTGCAAATGTGCTGCTTCTGTCTTTCCTGAGATTACAATATCGTCCAGATAGTTCGCAGCCGTAGGGACCGACGCACAAATAGTTTGTAAATATTGCTGAAATAAAGCAGGGGCGGATGCACACCCGAATGGCAGTCTTTTGAAGCGATACAAGCCAAGATGCGTGTTTACCACTAAGACGCGCTGGGAGTCTTCGTCCACAGGTATCTGCAAGTACGCATCTGCTAGGTCCAATTTTGAAAAATATTTTCCCGGGCACAGTTTGTCAAAAAGATCTTCCGGGCGGGGCAAAGGAAAAGTAGCAGTCACAAGTTGCGGATTCACAGTTGCCTTGAAGTCCACGCAAAGTCTCAGTTTTCCGGAAGGTTTTGGCAAAATTACTAAGGGTGAGGCCCAGAGAGAAGCCTGCACTCGTTCAATGACACCTTGAGATTCTAATTCGGCTAAAGTTCGTGCGACCTCATCACGCAATGCGTGGGGAACATTGCGCGCTCTGAAAAATTTCGGTTGCGCGTTGTCTTTCAGTTCCAAATGCGCTTCATAGTTCGTAGCGCAACCAAGGCCCGGTGCAAAAATGTCTGCAAATTCTTCACAAAGACTAGAAACACTGGCGGAAGGCACAGTCTGATTCACTGATAGGACCTGATTTACTATAGACAAATTAAACAATTGAAACAAATCTAAACCAAACAAGTTCACTGCACTAGAGGAACGAAGAACATAAAATGACACAAGTTTTGTCTGTCCCTTGTATGTTGCAATAAGGCTGCACTGTCCTAACACAGGTATATGCTGTCCTGAGTAACTAGTTAACGTAACATTTGCGGCACGCCATGGCGGTGCGCCCAGTTGTTTGTACGTGTCGTGATTGAGCAATGAAACAGCAGCTCCGGTATCGAGCTGGAATGGTATCACTTTTCCTGCAAAGTCTAAGTCCACAAAAAGTTTATTGTCTTGTTGACGACAAGAGCGACTGTCTCGTGCAATTTGAACTGATACAGGTCCAGAAGCACTTGCAACTTTACGGGATTTCCTTCGACGTCGACACACACTTTGGGTGGGACGAACACAGTCACTGTTAGCTAAAGTGTCACTGGACGGGTGGGAATGAACGACATGAATGTCCATGGGCGAAGGTCCACGAGCCTGATTGTCCTGGGTGCGATTCCGGCGCGAAGCAAAGGGCCTGGAATTTGTGTGATTGTCTGATCTTAACTTTTTCTGGCAAACACTTTGTACATGTCCTTTCTTTTGGCAGTAAAAGCAAATAGCTTGGCGTGACGGGCAATTTGCACGCGAATGTCTAGTTGCACACCGCGGGCAAGATTTCACTGCATTTGCTTGCTTACGCGGCGCACGTGGTTGCAAGCTAGGCGGCCGCAGCGAAGTCGGGCGCGAGGGCCGCTTAGCGTCCCGTGCAGCGGGCCGGGCGGGCCGATTAATGTGACACACGGCTGGCGAAGTTTCAAATGATGCCTGAGCAAAGTCAAGTGTGTCTTGCCTGTCCAATATGTCTATCACTTGTTGCAGGGAGGGATTAACTAGCTTCAAAATCTGTTCCCTTATGCGAACATCAGAAACGTTCTGTGCAATTGCATCACGCACCATAGTATCTGAATATGGGAGGCCACATTCACAGGCAAACGCGCAGTCTCTAGTAAGTCCTTGCAAAGTTGCTACCCACTCCCTATTAGTCTGACCGGCCGTACGTTTTGTACAAAAAAACGTATACCGTTTTGCAACAACATTAACTGTTTCTTTGAAATAGGCATCTAAAGCCGACAAAATTTCCTCGTAGGTCAGAGTTGCTACGTCGCGTCGGGGAAACAATTTCACTATCACCCGGTAGGTAGACACACCGACACAAGAAAGCAAAAACGGCTGCCGCTCTTTACCTTGAATTCCATAAGCAGTGAGGTGGAAGTTGAACTGATCGGCCCACTCAGTCCAGCTTTCGTTTGTGGCCTCAAAGGGCCTAAATGGCGGTGCGACAGCGTTGTGTGGCTGCGGTAGCGAAGAAGCGGCTGCCGCCGCATCGGTTTGCAGCGCACGTTGACCCTGGACGAGCTGTCCAAGGGCTTCCAATAACGCCTGCGTCTGCTGATTCTGCAAGCGAAAAAATTCGGACAGTACATCTGGAGAATGCGGCGAAGCCATGACACAAGCAAATTAGAGCAAATAGAACACAAAGACTGCAACGTGGGCGCGGCATCCCATCCTCGTCGCCAAAATATTGTTGTGTCGATTCCCTAAGGTCTCGACACAATGAGTGGCTAGGTGCACGCGAAACTAACGCAGACGGGCGTAAATTCTGAAACAGGAGACTGGATGAAAACTATAAAGAAAAGAAGAGAGATTTTAATATACTTAACTTTAATGATGTTCTTCTTGTTGAAATACATCTCTTGCATAGTAGTAAGCAATTAGCAATGATACACATGGCGCCTTGCTAGGTAGTAGCGATGGACTAGCTGAAGGCTATTTAATCTGTCTCTCGGCAAATGAGAGGAATACTTGGTAGGTCTAGTCGCAAGCTATGTCGTCCGTACAACTGGGGCGAGGTCAAGTCCGTGTCTTGTCACCTGCCATGTGGTGGCGCTAGGATTGCGAGTACACAGTGGCGACACGCGGGTCCGACATGTACTACCGGACCGCGGCCGATTTAAGTTACCACCTAGCAAGTGTGGTGTCTAGCGGTGACACCACAGAATGCACATACAACACTAACTCTACTCCCCAGCAGGGACATAGAATTGTAGTGATGGTAGCTGTGATTTTAGTAATAGTTTTATTTGTCTGTGACTCACTTACAAGGCTATTTGACCTGTCATAGTGATAGTGTTTAAAGCAAACAAAATATCACATATAATAGGCATTTACATACTCACAAGTCTAGTCTGACAAGGATGGAAAGGTAGTCAGCTATGCCCTTATAGTAGGAACCATCCCACAATTTGCCTGAAGTAATTTAGATGCCAGTAACACTGGGGTGAGAGACCTGGGGGATCAGAAATGTCAACTTGTTGAAAATCCTGAAGAGCACGAGTGGCTTAAAAAGTATATGTGTGCCCCTACTGCTGGCACAGAGCTCAACAGGAAACTATGGGTTAAATTAAACAGAGCTCGCACTGGGAATCGATGATGCACAGACTCTCTTTACAAACGGGGTGCTACGGGGTCCCTCGTTTGTGACTGTGGGGCTCTGAACTAGACAATCATATACATTAGAGGTGAATGGTCCTTGCATCCCTATCAGGGCATTTGGAGTGACCTCATGAAAGCTGATGGTACAGCTCTTATTTGGATTAAGAACGTAGATATTGACATTTAGTTAGTGTAATGTGTAGTTTTGTTCTTTTGTACTCTTGTTATATACAGATACTACTGCTATATACTGTATTTTTAAACTGCATGTGAACCATATGAATAAATAATAATAATAATAAAAAGATTAGGGGAAACTGTAAGAAACCTAAACCAGGATGTAAATTGGAACCTCCATTCGCCCAAATACAAATCCAGCTCATTCATTTTATCCGTAGTCTAAAATATAGTTTTGAAAAGTAGCTATTTAATAATTTATATCAGTTTCCAAACAGCAGTCCCCACATACACTAGACACACAATATTTTATAACGTAGCGCAATACTAATTATTAGCTAACTGGAACAATGCACTTTCAAACTATGCACTCCACTCTTGTGACATGCACTGTGTTTCACTACACAAAACCCTTGTGGCAGGGAGCTGTGGCATTCTCATATGTGGCCAGCTCTCTTACCACTCTAACAGAAATCCATCAATGTCTTAAACTTCATTTTCTGTGTGGAATAAGGATGAACTCAACAAAGTAAAAGCATAGAACTGTACATCAACTTTCATGAGATTATGGGTAGCAGTAAAAAAGTAAAAAGTCCAATGTTGAGTTTGCCCTTGTGGATCACAGCATCTCATTTGTTTTCCACTTTTTGTGCAGTACATATGATTTCCAACAATCTACCTGTCACACATTTTTTGTTCATAATGCTTATTGTAGTGACTTGGCAAGACAGCCAAGCCACTCGGAGGTAGCCGAAAGGCACGCGTTTAAGCTCACGCAGACTGGCGTGAGGTCTGGAACAGGACAATGTCTTGAGAATTGCAAATAAAGTACGAAGATCTTGGAATACTTAACTTTAATTCATAATTGGAGAACATCACTCTTGATGATACATAATTTATAATCTCAATATAAACTGGTAATGGCGCCTTGCTAGGTCGTAGCAAATGACGTAGCTGAAGGCTATGCTAACTATCGTCTCGGCAAATGAGAGCGTATTTGTCAGTGAACCTTTCCTACCAAAGTCGGCTGTACAACTGGGGAGAGTGCTAGGCAGTCACTGTAGACCTGCCGTGTGGCGGCGCTCGGTCTGCAATCACTGACAGTGGCGACACGCGGGTCCGACGTATACTACCGGACCGCGGCCGATTTAAAGGCTACCACCTAGCAAGTGTGTTGTCTGGCGGTGACACCACACTTATGATAGGAATGTTATGGCCTGGAACATAGTGAAGACTCACAGCATATGCAAGGTGATCAGAAACAGTACAGAAAGCTTTTAAGGATGTTGCAGGGTAGTTTTGCTAAGAAATAGTTGTTAAGAAAAAATTCATTGTGTTGCACTGTTTCTGAGATAATTAGCATTAAAGTTGGCCCAATCAGGCTGTTTCATGCACAAATTGGAGTGGCTCACCAGAGACTGTCTCACCATACGTGTTGTTCGTTTGGTTTCCTAAAACCAAACAAGAGAGCTATTCAAAAATTGAGCATGGAATGGTAGTAAGGATTGAACTTGAGCCAAAGTCTGAGCAGTCTAGTGCACTGTCATCTATACTATGAGAAAACTGGCAAGCCACTTGAATTTATGCACACAATGGCCTGATTGGCTAACTTCAATGCTAATTAACTCGTAAAAAGCACAATGTATAAAATTTTTTTTTCCTAACACTTGTTTCTCAGCACAACCTTACATGCACCACCCTTCCAAGCTTTTCAGACTGTTTCTGACCACCCCGTACAAGAAAACCATCTGTAAAACAGTCTAGTTCAAGCTGTTCCAGTGCTGCCTAAAGCTGCCCCGTGAATGCTCGTCAGGTTGCCAATGGACAAACAATGATAGTACATGCTACTCCACCAGAATGTCCAGTTGCATAAGTTCTGTGCATTCACAAACCACTTGTCCATCCATGCCTGCAAGCACTTGGTCAGGGTACTACAATCATGTCAGCAACAGGTCAACTAACGGACTGCCTGGGCATCGGCTGTTTGGTTACCCCTGCCCTCCTGTGACTCTGGGTTTTCAACGGCCTACATGCAGATACTCAAGCTGTAACAGCCTAATCTAGTTCTTTACAAGTTTATATGTAAAGTGTGTCTAGTTTCTTGCGTTGATATGGCTACTGTGTCAGGTACAGGAAAGTTGATTATAATATCTACTTCTTGTACCATACTAAGCAAAATACTATATGGAACCTTAACTGCAGATAGCCTGATAGCAGAGGCAAGAAGACCAAATTTTGTAGCATGTTGGTGCTTTTCAAAAGGAACAGGTATTGGCGGCGTACTTGATCTCACCCTACCTCTACCCTTTTTTTCACTTTCCTCTGTTTCCTTATAATTCACAGCAAAATTTGTTCACCACAATACTTTACAGGCACTGTTTATAATAATCCACATTGTGCACTTATGCACTTGACTCATTGTAAATGCAGCTTGAAAAAATAGTACAGTTAAAAAGATCTTCTATAACATTGAAACTCTGAGGGGATGGCAGAAGGTACCTCTAGTGTCACTGTTAGTCCCCCCTCTTCCTTTTCCATTTGTGAATCGAGTGTGGGAAGAACTATACTCAGTCAGAGACAGCCATAGATTTAGTTTTCTGTTGAGGAATGTGAGGGGATCACCGTTATTTACTTCCCACCCCAAAAACAATGAATATAATTCGCCACCATCCCCACTTTTAACATACAACAGATGCCTAGGATTTTAATAATAACAACACTAAAATATATAAAATGGTTTAATATAATCATAGTGTCACTATCAATAATCCTCTTCCTTGTTGCATTTGCAAATCACATGTGGGAAGAACTATACTCAGTTAGAGCCACCCACAGATCTATTGCTCTTTTGAGGGAATTTACTGTGACAAAGATGCCTGGGATTTTAAAAACAACATTAAAATATGTAAAATGCTTTAGTATGATAATAATATTCTGTATAAACCACTAGTACAGTGCTTTTGCTTTTTTTCTGTGTGAGGGAGGGAGCATGATTTTGATCCTCATGATTCGTCCTCTCTCTTGGATCCATGCTATGCTCCACACATTCCTGTCATATATGCTCTAACTCTGTGCTGGTGTTATAGAACATCCTAGATAACACAAGTTTCTCCCAAGATGCATGTAAACTCAGCACTTCTCATCATTGGCTCCACTTCTTTTTGATGATGTGCTCACTCTCATGTCTCTCTTACTTATTTATTTTCATACTTTCCATGTGTCTCACGCGGTATCAGTTCCCCCATCTGTTACTCTTATGGTCATCTGTCTTCTGTTTTACATTTCTCATCCTCTCCTTTCTTTTTTCTATCCATTTCATCCTTTGTATCTTTCCATATTTTCCTCCTTTCCCCCAGCCATTTTAATAACTAAATTCACACTATAGTGCAGTCATTCATTTATTCATTCATTCATTCATTCACGTGTCATGTTCTGTCAGTCCAACCATGAAGAAGAGGAACAAGCCAAAGTATTCAGTAACAGGCAGAATCAATGCTATAGAGTAATTCTGCACTAACATTACTAACAACAAATTATGAATACTGTTACTCTGTTAGGAGGAAAGAAGATACATTGAAAATTACCAGTATGCTTCTACCATTCAGCTGAGTATTGTTCGAGTTATTACACAAATAAGGACAGGTTGTAAAATAATAAAGAGTTTGTTGATATAGAATGACTTAATTTAATATATATATATATATATATATATATATATATATATATATATATATATATATATATATATATATATATTACATAAAGCATTTAAGCAACTTTAACGATTTCAGAGAATGCGATCAGCTGTCTGTGTACTAGAGAAGTTAAACCCTGTTTAATATGAACATTAATCTTAACCAGAGTTTACATCCCTGAAACTAAACAAATAAATTCTACAAGCTTTGGCTAATAAGGCACTATTTTACCTTAGTTTGTAATACTGAGGAATTTCCCATTTGCTCTTCTCATGTCTGCTCGTAATGTTTCAACAATCAGAACCACATTCACTCCCACAAAATTGTATTATTGACATTAATATTACTAGAATTTTAGCTTTCGTGTTTCTGGTTTGTTTCTTTATTCTTTCTTCCCAATGTCTCATTCCACCCCACTCAGCTGCTGCACTATTTGTCACTGACAATTAGTGTACACTATAAAACCCTTAAAACCTATGTTGAGACACACTTACTCAACAATGAACTTTACATTGACATGCAGCAAATTTTATATAGTCTTATGAGCATGACATACATATCTATTATTATTCATATTTCAAGTGTGTTTGTTTGTTTTGTATGTTATTTCTGTAACACTCATTTATGTCTCTCCATATTTTCTCACCTTTCAAGCAGGTGGCGACAAAGACAAGGAAGCGTCTTCGGCGTAAGAGCAAGACAAAACAGGGGTTGCCTGTCAGTAAAGGAGATTTAGTCCACATTCACAAATCTCCAAATTACTGTGTACATAATCCTGCAGAGGATATTCCTGGTACTTCAGGAAGAATTTGTAATAAGACTTCACATGGTCCAGACAGTTGTGACCTACTCTGCTGTGGCCGAGGCTACAATACGCAGGTACTAAACATATTTAATTAGAATCAACAAAATATCATATAAACTTTGGAAATATTTATGATATTGAGTCAAGTCTAAGAGATATTTAAAAGAAATTTACATCACATACTGAAACATCCTTTTGTTTCATGAAATGAACACTTGCTAAAAAGTGATTGTCATTTTTCTGGGAGTGACAGCTGAATTCTGTGCAAGAGTAAAAACATTTTCTCTGTTAAGAAACTGATAAATCAAATTTTGGTGAATGACATAAATAAAACATTTAAAAATAATGTGACAAAGTATGTATGGGTGCATACAGCTGAAAGGATTCCTTTTGTTGTGGAGTGTAAGTGAATGATACTTCCAAAGTTTAGAGGATTGTGGAGGGTGATATGAAGAATATTTGTCACCTATAAACTATGCCCATAAATAAACGTAGGAACATCTACAGCACTGTGATATGTTTTTACTACTTTTCTTATAATGGTGCATTCTCCATGCAGTCAGGAGAGGCAGCACACCTCCAGAGTAATTGGCAGAGCTTTATTCAGTTACAGTGTACAATAAATGTTCAGTGTGAAGACCACCAATGTTTCTACATAGCTGGTCATGCCAAATCATGTCCTATTATTTGTGGGATTCTTCTCTCTGTTGTTATGATGTAGTAAAGATAAATGCAGTGAGTTCATAAGTTATTTCTGCAAGCACTGGGTACACAACAGCCTTCTTAGACCCCAATAGGAAAATGTCTAGAGGGTTAAAAATCAAAGGATAGCTCTGTGTGGCACATACTGACTTAGTTAATCGGGTGGACTGAGGGAAGAACGTGAAGACATCCATGGAGCATAGTCGAATGTTTATGGGCATGGAGTCAGTTTTCCGGACAATGCAAGCAGCATAGCCGTATATTCATAGTCCAGGAGTCATGAGCAGGTGCCCTTAACATGTGCATCAATGAAGAACAAAACTATGATTTATCTTGTGAGTTATCTGAAACAAAATTTTGTGTAAATCAAGGAACATTGTACAATAGAGATTGACCAAATGAGTCGGTACAGTTGTTGAAACACTGATCTAATATTAGGGGAATGGAATTGTTCTGTCCAGCCATACTGATGGATAAAAATAAATAAAAGAGGCTGAACATACCCATCATCAATGTTTACCATTTTGCATTCCATAACCTTAATTTTTAAAGAAATATCATTTTTATTTTCACTTTCTCCTGGAGTGTTAATTGTCTCAGACTTTTAAAGAAAGACTGAAACAGTTTTTGCATCATCTGTTGGTATTATGAGAAACAAATACTTAAAGTATCCTCTGCCTTGCTTCACTATCTACCTATCTGTTTCTAAGTCATACAGCTCATTTCATGGAATGGTCACCTGAACATTAGGAAATTATAAAGGGAAAAAGGGATTATAGTGTAGTAAATTTTTACTCAGTTTATATCAGGCCATAACTGTATCAAATATTTTTATTACAAGTTTTATAAATTTAGTAACTAAAGGTGACAAACTAAGAAATAACACATCAGGATCAATAAGATGCTTACATTCTTTTCAGTCTTAGTAATTTATTTGCTTCATATTTCTTATGTAAAGTGGTGTGCACCAACATGTATCAGAATAAGTCAGTCATGTTTCTGCTGACTCTTGAAACTTCTTGAGAGGCAATACTATGCATGACTTGTTAAAGTATTTTTTATGAAAACTGTCTTTATGTTTTTACAATGAATTTGTGAGTTACTCCACTATATGGTCCTGTAATTTCTCATTAAAACATACAACTTAATAAATTTCTGTAATGACTGAATAGTCTGTAATAGTCATGGAAATACAGGATACTCATCAGGATCATCACTTTTATATGCCACAGAAGATAAGTTCACAGATTCATCTGTAATGATCTTATCAAAGATGATGGCATTACACTATAAATTGCCATCTTCACTTACACTTGTAGTGCATTTATAGTACTGTAAGACACAAACAACAGCATGACCATAATGAACCAAAGTTTATTCCACTTCCATGTACAAGAAAAAGCAGTTGTGAACATAGACAAAAACATAGAAACAATCCAGGTATTGATACAAGCAGTTGCTGACAATAAGTATGGATATGATATGAGGGCGAGCGCCTGCCGCACTACCCTTGTAAAGAAGAGGGCTCTGGTTGATGGTGTGGTACATGCTCTGACTTGTGCACAAGTCATGTGAGCCACTGCAGGTAGCCTCTATTGTTGGCTGCCACATATGCAGCTGGCAGAATATTTGAAGTGTAGTGTGCCATCAGCTTGGTGCTGCAGTGAATACCCAAGTATTACATACAGGGTTATAGTACCCCTCGCACATTGAGGAAAGGGCACTCTGTCAATGCAGGCACCAGCATCCCAGCTGAATCACCATGGCCTCTTGTGATGGATGCCACAGAAAAGGGCAGCGATGGCAGAAGGAGATTCCAGACCAGAATCAATGAGTAGGGGTGAAGTGGTGCAGCCGTGGACATGTGCAATGGCTTCTCCCCCACTAAGTACCATAAGTGAGAACTGTTAACAAGGGCACTGGTAGCATGTCAATGTCTGGTCCCCATTGTGGTAAGACTGCACTCACAGTGAAGACTCCAGCCACTCAGGGTGCTGGGAACTCCACTTGAAACTGCCAGAGGCAGTAAAGCATCACAGGAGTACTCAGAATCTGGCATCAGGGGGGGCTGGACCTCAATCGAGAGAAGGAGGTGGCCCATAATGAGGGCTGCACCAACATGCATTGGTGTGTCAATGTGAGCAGATGTAGGACGCTGTGTGGCTGGTGACCAAGTAGCACAGGGGTGGCCAAGATTTCAGCTTGTGGGCCATGGCTTGCTTCGCATTTCCCCCTCCACCACACTGCACTGTTGAGTGCGAGGAGGGGAAAAGAGTGGAAAACAGTGAACACACTGCATTTAAATAGCAGTACAGCCATACTGCATTGACTTGATTTTATATTTCACACTTCTCAACAACATAGACCACAAATGAAGCAAGTTTCCAGTATTCATTAATTATTTTAGATGTGCTGAAGACACAGTATAATTTTTATCTGTTACAGACTTTTGGCTATGGACAGACACAGACAATTTCACCAACTTTCACATTAAAGTTGCTATGTAATCATGACTCATTTAGTTTCATAATCAAAAAAAGGTCTTTCACTCAAATATGTCAATCGAAATATTAAAGCACTTTTGAAGCCTCATTATGGAGACCTGAGAAACCCACTTGAGAAAATCAACGTAGATGTCCTGGATAGTCTTAATGTAAAATGATTTGTAATTAAAACTGGAATTACCTTGCAGGTCAATCAGTTACATCCACAAATGTACAGGGGCACTTTCAGCTGAAATGGCAAATGATCTCAAAAATAGATGTAAGATTGCGTGTCCTTATAACCTATATAAAACCTTCATTGGAATTCTTGCAAGTCCACAATGAAGTCTTCAAACTTTGCATTTTCTTTAACACCAGTGAGCTTAGGGAACTAGACTCTCATTGTCAGAATGTGTTCCTTCTGCAACATGATTTGGTTTTTAAATACATACCCATAAAATCAGAAAGAAGTTACCTTGCACTTAAAATACAAAGTCTGCAATAGATTTAAGGTGTTTTAATTTTCGTTCCTGCACTCATTTTTCCTTCATAAATTCAACAACAGTGAGATTTAAACTGAAAAATTTTTCAGGCTCTTTGTTCCTTTCCCCTGAAAACCTTTGCAACTGAAAAAACAAATAATGAGTGTAACTTCAGAAAGTTTACTATTCATACCATCAATATTTTCAAGTGGTCTAAGCCTGCAAATTTAGGACGATGTGCAGAACTGTGAATTCCAACTGTCAATTGTTGTAATTTTTTGTGCCTTCATTGCCAACTGAAAGTTTAAATTCTTTCTGCATGGCACTATAATGTTATTTCCTAGCAATTAAGCAGTACCCATAGCTTCATCCCTCTCTTCAGTAATTCCCATTCATTTTAAAGGAATGTGATGATAGACTGCCTCTTTTTGTGCACACAGCCACTGGACCTGTGAATGTTCTTCATACCATGAACAAGCAGAAAATGAGAAACAGCACTGATATCTTGATTCTTCCACATGCAAAGAGTTGTGCTGTTCACAAAATACTTTACCACAATGCTAAACAAAATGTCATGCTGTTCCAAATACTTCCAAGAAGGACTGATCAGAGCTGAGGGACAGGTGGACCTTGGCCCACATGTGGCCCACATATGCTGCACATGTGAAGTTGGGCACACTGTGGACAGCCCTGATATAGCATCTTATCTTGACTCAGATCCCCCACTGGCATAAACCTGTAGGAACTGAAGAAGCATGACAAGGTAGTGTCTGTGGAGGAGTCTGTGATGTACTTCTTCATTTGAACCATGGTCATGTGGATGAGACATTCTGCCTCACCATTAGTTTGGTGGTGAAAAGGAGGAGCAGTCATGTGGTGAATGCCTTAACAGGCGCAGAAATTGTGGAAGGCCTGAGTCACAAACTGTGGACTGTTATTCATCAGTAGTGCATAAGACAATCCTTCAATAGAAAAATTTTTGGAGAGGGAATGAATCAGCCATGGTTGACATGGAAGGACGGTGGATAATGTATGGATATTTAGAGAAAGCACTGACAACCAACAACTAGTAAGAGTTTATGGAATGTTCCATGAAATTAACATGGACACATTTTCATGGAGGCTGCAGTGCAAGGCAAAGAGATAGCATTGCCCATGGGGCCTCCTGTTGGGTTGCACAGTGAAAGCAGACCACAATAAGATGTAAAATGTCACCATTGATGATGGACCAGTAACTTGGTATGCAAGACATCCAAATGTCCCTGATGTATGAGCTGAAGCACATGCCAATGTAGGGCAGATGGAATAACAACTCTGAGTTAGAGCCCATTTGTAGCTAAGAGAACAACACCATCAAATACTGAAAGGTGGTCACAGAGGGCAAAACAGTTTCCCAGGGGATCAGAAGCCCTGCCCATAGGCCCATGCAGCCACCCAAGCTGAACAGGGTGAGAACTTCACATAAAACTTGACCAGCAGTGGTAGCAACTATGATCTGGGAGCCTTTAATAGGAAACCCTTCGGCTGTATGTTGCATCTCAATATCTAAGTGAAAAAAGATGAGTTCATCCTGATCAAAAGCAGGATCTAGCTCCTTTGGGAGCTGTGTCAATGCATCAGTGTTAACATGCTGCACTGTAGTCCTAAAGTGTATTTCACAGTTTTATTGAGACCGAAGCAAGACCCAATGCTGGAGGCAATGTGCTGCTTTGTCAGACAATGAAGCAGAAGAATTTAACAATGAAATCAAGGGCTTGTGGTTAATAAAGAGGTGGAACTTACACCCATACAAGAACACATGAAACATTTTGAGGGTGCAGCTGACTGCAAGTCCTTCCTTTCCAACTTGAGAGTAGCACTGCTAACCAGAATTGAGTGTTTTTCATGCATAAGCTATCGGACATTCAGAATGATCCTCATATTGATGCACAAGAATGGACCTGACTCCATATCAAGAGGCATTTTTAACCAAATCAGGTTGTGGCTAGGGTGGAAAGTAGCCAGGCAAGGAGCAGAATGTAATTTAGATTTCAAAAGCATGAATTCAAGCTCACAGGCCAGTGTCCACTGAAAATGAACAGTCTTGTGGTGCAACCGATGGAAGGGATGGGTCAATGCTGCCACAGTCACAATAAATTTGTAATAGAAAGCTATTTTACCTAACAATTCTTGTAGTTTTTTCAGATTTGTAAAGAAAGGCAGAGTTGTGACCATGGAAACATGGAGACATAAGGGCTTAACACCATCCCAAGAAAACTCAAAGCCCAAATACACAATAGATGGGTAAAAAAAATGTGACTTGACCAAGTTATATTTCAGCCCTGCAGTATGTAAGATTATTAAAAAGTTATATAAATGCTCTTCCAAGCTCTTAGGCTTCAGGTAAATCATTCATGGAGAAAAACTGAGTTTAACTAATAACTCGTCCATACAGGGCAAAGAGTAATTATCAACAATAGACTGCATGTTTACTGAAACTTTAAAGTCACCACAGAGGTGAAGGTGCCCAGTGTCTTACTTTTCTTTTTTAACACAAAGGAGGGTACACCACTCACTCAGTGTAATAGACTGTATGACGGCAACAATGTCAGCCTGTCCAATTCTAATTTTGCTTGACCATGCAAAGCCACTGGAATAGGACATGCATGGAAAAAGTACAGTGGGCTGTAAAATTAGTGGCAAGACCTAACCTATCTGAGGAAAGAGTTACAAACACAGAACACAGAAAAACTAACTGCTTGGAAAGGACCTCATCAGAAATGAGGTGCACCATATCAAAAATGGAAAATCCAAAAGCATTGAAAGCATCCAGACTGAACAAATTGGTAGTGTCAGCTTCATCCATCTCAAAAAAGTCCAGGAATAAACCATCGATTTATACATAGGGGGAGACATAAAATAGCCCTAAAATTGTAATTCTACATGTTTTAACTCACCAAATGTCAAGTAACTGAAGAAAAAGTTGGCCATCCCAAATCTACATAAGTTTGTGAGTTTATTAAAGTCACAGCTGCATCTGTGTCCACTTGTAGTCTGATCACTTTGTCCACCATTCACACTTCACTAAAGAGGTTATTATTTGTATATACTGGAGACACGCAATTATCATCTCTGTCCATGTCTGCAGGAGGGAGCTGGGAAGGACACACAGGTACTATATATCTTTTTTTCCTGCAGTTGTTGCTAGTCGCACAATACTTAAGGCATGCATACCTTTCATGTTGCAGGAAACAGTATGGGGAAAATGCAATCCTGGAACACTGCTGTTGCTGTGGTTGTTGTTGTTGTTGTTGTTGTTGTTGGTAGACACATAGATGTCCAGTGCGGTGTGGAGGTGATGTTTATGTGGCTGCCACATCATCATCCCCTGGATAAATGTCTGATGCCTGATAACCAGAAACAGCAGCCCATGTGGCAGTGTCACACCAAGCCTTAATCTGATCACTATTAGCATGAGATACTTTGAAAGACTGGACAATGTTTAACAATGATGAATTCTCATCAGAGAATGGTCTCTGAACATAGACATGAAATATTTTAATGGGAAACAGTATCGGCAATGCCTCTTTTACGATCTGTCAATAGTGGCACTGTGCAGTGGTCACCATCTTAGGCACACATGCAATTGGTTGTTTGGAGCCATCCTCATTCCTCTGTGCCAAAATCCCCTTGATGCTATAGGCAGATATGTTGAATGGCACGAACAACAAATGTTCGGGAGAGAAAGGGGTGAGACTAGGAGCAGATTGCAGTGTGGTTTTAATTGGGTAAAATAAAGGTTACAGGCAGGGGTCCAGTTGTAGAATGCTCCCTTTTTAAGCAGTTGGTTGAGGAGTTGTACAATGTAGCCTGCTTAAGGTATGAGTTTGGAGCATTAGCTGACTTTGCCCAGAAACACCTGCAGATCAGGTAAGTTCCTTGGATGGGGACATTTCAATCTGTAGGCCTGATTCTGTGTTTGGTGAGCCAATTCCCTAAATACTCCTCTTCTGGTTGAAAAATTGACCCTTATCCAAATGACAACACAGACCTGCATCCTGAAGGTTTGTAAATTTTGTGCGGAGGTTTCGCAAATACTCCTGGTGGGAGGGCCCCATGACAATGAGATTATCCAGATAATTCACACAAGCTGGACTGTGCTGTGTCAGTTGTTCCATATACCTTTGGAAAATTGCAGGGTCCTAGGCAGTGCCAAATGGGAGTTGCTTGTAGTTACATAATCCAAAATGCGCGTTGCTGAAAACAATTTTCTGAGATAACTGTTCTAAGGGCAACTGAAGGTAAGTGTTGGCAAGCTCAGTCTTTGAGTAATATTCCACCCCAGCAAGTTTGGTAAGGAGGTCTTCCATCCAGGGAATAGGCTAAGCATTGGCCACAGACTGAGCATTGATGGTAGCCTTGAAATCCCCATGGAATCAAAGAGAAGCACTGGGCTTTCTTATTATGACTAGTCAGGTGGCCCACACACTAGATTTCACAAGGTCAGTAATTCCAGCAGCCTGGAGATGATCAAGCTCCTGCTTCACTGCAGTATGTAAGGCAACTGGCATGGGTCTGACACAGTAAAAATGGTGGGGTGTGCCATCCAGTTGAAGGGTGATCTGTGCCTGAAAATCTGAGGCACACCACAATTCTGATTTAAACAGAGGTGCAAATGCTGAACAAAGATCCATTTCCTAGACTAGATTAGATTAGATTAGTTTTTCGTTCCATAGATCCGTGCTGAGGAGATCCCCGTGGATGTGGACTGCAGTGAATAGACCTTCACTTCATTGGAGACAGAAAACTGAAACAGTGTGAAGGCAGTGAGGCCAAAAACGTTGGTGTTCGTAGGCTGCTGTGATCAAAAACTGCCCATAAAGAGGGGCAGAATTGTTTTCATAGGCCACAAAATGCTGCAAGTGTGGAGACCAGTCTGGTGAACCCAGTTGTGACGTCAGATTGATGAAAGAGATTGTGGCCCCATATCCACCTGAGAATGGACATCCTTGTTACAAATGTTGAGTGTGAAAAATAGCTTCCTGATCAAAAGGTCTTCCAGTGGGACTGCTGACTGCAGCACATGTATGGTGTTCTGATACTCTTGTGGGGAGGGATGGGAGCAGGTTGTGCTTCAATCAAAGTTGCTCATCTTTGTGACAAAGTGTGCAGCACCCCCAGCAATCTGGACAGTCAGCCCAGGAGTGAGTGGAAAAAACACTGTGGGCATGAGGGGAGCTATCCCCATTATCTGCTACAAGGTGTGACCAGAGGCTCTGATGCCAAAGGAATGTCAAACAAGGACAAATCATGATGGTGCTGCCTTTGAGCTGTTCTACACCTGCAGTGTGGGAGTGCAGTGGATGAAAGTGCACCATAGCTTGTGGCCGCACCATGAGTCTTGAGCCTGTGCAATTTTGAACAAGTGTACAGTGTACAAAATGTTCCCCAATGAGAGGTTATCGAGTTTCAGTGCCACAATGTGGACACCTAAATCTGGTGCATGTTGGACCACCATGTTATTAATCAAGGAGTCTGTGTACAAAGCCTTGCAGCCTTCACTCTTGTGAGGGAAATCGCATTTGTAGCTGACACCTTGCAAATCAGCGACCAAAGAGTGGTATGATTGTACCAGCTGTTTATGGTACTGATGGAACTTGAACCCAGAGGCAACCACATGGTATCTTTGGGACTAGTCATTAGTCAACAGAATGTGTATCTCACAAATGAAGAGTGCAACAGGATCTAACAGAGTAACTAACTTTAGGAACAGAATGGCCTTTTCTGATGAACCCGAAGAGGGGAAAAAAAAAGAAAAAAAAAGGGTGGCTGTGATGAATCAGCTGTGACTTTGTGACTTGAAACACTGTGGGATACTGTTTCAGATGATTACAAGTATGTGTCAATAAAAGGTGGAAATGATGGGGGAGGTACGAGGGTGCAACCAGTGAGAGGTGCTGAGGCCTGGACAAGTGGGTCTCATGTTCTCTGAATTTGTCCAGCTGAAACTGAAGTGATTTTTGTAACAGGTCTAACTGGAGCTGCAGCTGCTGCATTAACTGCTACTGATGCTTCAGCAGAGAAACCAGTTTTGTGTCCATGCTACCAAATAACTTCCTGTGGGTAGCCAGATGTCGGTGCACACATTAGAGCTCTGAAAGAAATGGTGAAACAGAGGGAGCCATCAAGCAGGAGAGCCACATTCAGAAGAGTAACCCAATCTAACAATAGGTATACAAAATGTATCACATAGACTGCAGAAAAAGCAACAGATCAAGACAAGGACAAAAAACCTAGATTACAAGAAGGCACTACCTAAAGACTTCTCCACAATGATGACGATAAGTCCAAGAGCAGCACAGAGACAAATCCAAGATGCATCCAAAGACAGTAACTAGATGACAAGCAAGGTAGTTATCAAGCAGTCCTAGTACAGCAAAGTTAGATATGACAATATTAATCATGATCATTGAAATGACCAACAGTGTGCTTGACAGCCACCTATGTACTAGCTACACAGACTGCTGTTTACCACTGTACTCATTTTGCTAGATGGTGGTGATCTCCCCATATGAGGACAGCATTACATAGCCATGGTGCCCCCTAATGGTCATTTAATTTGACCTCCTCTGTTGGGGATTCTAATCTTCCTATTAAATGAATAGCCCAATTATTGGAGATAGTGGATGACCACTTCATGAAAATTTACCATGTGAGCAACCTCCAGTCTGTGTCAATTGTGGAGATGATCACCATACTCAATCCCTGACATAAATGTGCTACCTTAATTAATGAATATAAAATTCATGAACTTAAAGTCTCCATCACCCCTCATATTTTTAAGCCCAAGAAAGGGTGGCTACTTACATTCCATCCCAGGGGTATCGAATTTTGTTGGTGCTATAGCCAGGCCATCAGCAGTTCCCCGAGTACTTACTCTCTTCATTCTCTCAAAGTTGATTATTGATACTCAAAACAGTAAATTAACCCATTCGGGGAATAGATGTTGGGGTTCTGGCAGCACCATATTTGTTGTCATTGAATCACTGCACCCAGCCAGAGAAACTGCATCCTCGTATGCCATGTAAACTCTTCCCAGAAAAGACATAATGTGAACTGGTGGCTAATAGAGTCACAGGCCGCAGGTTCCAGTGTTGTCTGCCCCTCTTCAGTTCCTACGCCTACAGAATATAATTCTCCACAAGAAACCCATCACTCTAATGTAGTTAAGGAGAAAAAGAAGAAATCTGGTTACACTGGAGGCACCAGATCTTCCCCTACCAGCAGGCCCAGAACCCTTGTCTGTAGATGTTGCTCCACCCACACAGGTGACAGACAGTGATCCTGGAGAATGACCATTCTCCTTGACCCCGTCATGCCTAACTAGGCTACACTGAACATGATAATGCAATGGAACTGCAATGGATGTTACTGTCACCTACTAAAACTACTACAGCTAATGGAATCTTGCAGTATGTATTGCTTTCATAAAATGACACATCACTGATGACTATTCTCCAATCCTTTAATGTTACCATGCCTCGTGTCAGAATCATACTGTCCCTGAGAATGTATTGGAAGGGTTTGTACATTGGTTTGCACAACAGTTGTCAATGAGTGGATTCTCCTCTTTACCAGACCACAAGCAATATCAGTGTGAGTTTGAACAATTCAATTTTTGTTCTGTGTCCAATGCATATTTTTGGTTGCCAGCCTGGCAGTCTCTTTCCCCAGACTTCTGGCCTTGCTACAATGATCATTACATGATGACCCAGAGATAATTATCACTTTCTGGTGATCCTGTCACTTCTTTGCCACTAATAACTAACTAACTAACTAACTAACTACTTGATGGACCATTTGCCATGTTGGCTTCTTGTAAGGGAAAACAGGTAATTGTACACCTCTGCTATAACTTTCGTCCCCTCCCCAACAGGTTGCATTAACAAGGTTGTGGGAGACATCTCTGTTGTGATCACCCATACTGCTGGAAATGCTGTCCCCCTTTGTATTGACCCCCTCCAATGGTGACCAGTGCTGTACAGGACAAAATACATTGCAAGCATGTATTCAAATCATCAAAGGGCCCTGCAACATTTCAAGTGACATCTTTCACAGACTTCCCTCATCACTTTGAAGCAGATCCATGCAAAGGTGCACTACCTAATTAAATTCAATGAAAAGCAATGTTGGGAGCATTATATCTCTTTTTTGGGAATGTACAGTATGTCATTTCATCTCAGATGTCGGCCAAGCTCTCTAGTCTACTGGGCTGCCAACAATCAACAACTGTTCCAGGTCTCCTTTCCCATATTTCTATTTCTAGCTAGGCATGTGTTCTTGCTGAATGTATTATGCTCCATTTTGTAAGATCATTAGCATCTTCTTCTTACTTGCCTTCTTTTGAGCACATAAAAGACAAATTCAACACATCACCCTATCCTGTACCCCAGTAATCCAGACTTATATAATTATCATTTCACTGACTGAGGACTGCTTCAGCCTCTTTATTCATCACGTGATATGGCCCAAGGTTCTGATTCAATTCATAATCAGATTGTCCAACTTATGAATTAACTCACATGCTCCACTTACTCAGAGTCTTCAACTGTATTTGACTATACAGTGTCTTCCTTTCACAATGGAGTGACCACATCATCATCCAAGTTCTTAAAAAGAATCAATGACCGTCAAGAGCTATTGACCAATTAGCCTCACCAACAGACTCTGCAAAGTACTTTAAAGGATGATAGCCTCATTATTAAGCTGGGTTCTTGAATCACAGGGCCTTTAGTGCTCCTATCAGTGGGGTTTCTGAGAGGGACGATCCACATCTGACCATCTGGCTAGGGTGAAAATAGCAATCCTACTGGATTTTTTTTTCATGGCAGCATCTTGCTGCAGTCATTTTAGAGCTACATTAAGCTTACTACATCATTTAGCATTATCAGATTTTACTTACCCATCATGACTGGAGATTTAGAGGCTCCCTTGTTATTCTTATTTGTCAATTTATATCAATCTGAACATTTTGGTTTAGGGTTGGTACATTGCCCACCTTCCACAGGTTCAAGAGATCAATGTGCCTTGGGCGCCTTACTAAATGCTATGTCCTTCCTTATAGCCATCAATGGGACAGTGATCATTGTTGGGCCTGTGGTTAACCCCACACTGTATTTTGAAAATTATTGCATTTGCTAAACTTCCTAATCCACAGCTGCAGCTGAATGACAACTGCTAGGAGCCACCCAAAGAGCTTTCCTTTGGGCCTTTTCCCAAGGCCTCCGTGTTGGCTTCTTTTAAGGGAAAACAGGCAATTGTACACCTCTGCTATAACTTTCATCCCCTCCCCAACAGGTTGTATTAACAAGGTTGTGGGAGACATCTCTGTTGTGATCACCCATGCTGCTGGAAATGCTGTCCCCCTGGAAACATGATCAACCATTTTTCATTGTGCTCCAGTTCATCCTGTCCCAGAACTCTGCTTGGATACCTAGCACTCAGACATTGTTGTTGAGGCCTGATTTTTGGGACCCCTCTTCGATAAAAAGTTGACATAGTTGTCCCATATTCATTAGTTAAAAATGAATGTTAAATGTTGTTTGTTACCTCACCCACACTTCTTGGGGTTGCATATTGTGCTATGATGCTATTCTGCTCTGTATTTACCAGGTCCTGATCTTGTCCCAAGTAGACAATGTTTGGCAGGTTAATGGCTCAGTGCAACCACTGGTTTTGAAGTTATTGAACCCAATACATCATTGTGGACTGAATCTGGCCACTCACATCATCTGGTCTAGTCCCACAGACATTCTCCTTCTGCAAATGGATATCATACATTTTCAGTTACAGTGACACCACATCTTGATCACTTATACAATCACCATACAACAATTTCCTAATCATCCACCTTATTAAATTCTTTTTTCATACAGTGGGTTACAAAATTCATTGCCAGGAACATGTGTTTTTATGGTGGAGCTGATAGCCATTAAAACAGATTTACAATTTATTTAACAAACCTCCCATTATTGATCAGTGCTAGTCTTGTCACCCTGTGATATCTGCTATTCATGATATTCTCTCTGACCTTAGCCATACTACCTGCTCAGTTGTCTTTCACTGGGTCCAAATTTATGTGCGTATCCCAGAGAATGAACTGGGCAGCCATTTGACTAGAAGCAATTACCTGTCCAGTCACCTCTGACAATCCCAGGCATGGACTTACAGGTGCGTTTAAGACCTCTACTCTTTTGGATATGGAACACCATCTGGTGGGCTATTGCCCTCTCTAATGAACTACACTCTATCAAGGAGACTGTAGCTGCATGGCAACCCTTCTTCCATTCCTCCCAGATGGAACCACTGTCCTATGTCACCTCCACATCAGTCACACCAGATTAACACATAGTTTTGTCTTATGTAATGAAACACCTCCACATTGTGGTTCATGAGCCTTATAGCTCACATCTGGTGAAATGCCACCTTCTTCCGGATCTCTAAATCAAGAATTTTGCCTCTAATGTTAGCAAACAATGTATGGGAAGTTAAGTTGTTCCTTGTTTCCACAAAGAATGTGATTCATATTCTCATATCTAATGGTTTAAACTGCTTTATTTATCTATTTTCTGGGATAGAGGGGGGAGGGGGCAATGTATAGGCTTTATGGTGCCTCACTGCACAAGCTGGAATTGGGCATCCTCAACACTATTTACTCCATTAGCCACACTGTTCATCCCTCTTGTACTCTACTTTTAATTTTTGATGATGTTAGCCCATATATCTGTAGCACTCTATATTACTCTTTTAGAAATGCACCTTTGCAGAGCATCCTAAGGAAGACCAGGTCTTACGGATTCTTTGTACCTTATCTTAACTGATGACAAAGGACAACTGAAAAGGCTTTTTTGATTCCATCAAGAGAAGGTGTTAACACTTTGACTATATCAGGTTAGGGGCAAGACAGTTGTGGGAGAGTGGTCTCCCATTACATGCTGAGCCATAGAGGACACTCAACAGCACTTACTTGCTCACCAACCTGACTATTCCCTTCACCTTATTTTGCTGTTTCAGTCCCACCAATGTCCATTATATATTTAGCATTTTCAATATTATGGTCCTCCAGAATAGGATTTTCACTCTGCAGTGGAGTGTGCAGTGATATGAAAATTCCTGTAAATTGCATGTATTTGCTATTAACATTTTTTTTGTTTTTTTTTTTTTTGGCCTTTATGCAGAAACTCATATCAGGTACCAGCAGACATGTCATCAGTTACAAGATAACTTGTAGATGGCTGTCAGTGTATTAAAAGTTACCCATTTGTGCAAAAGTATTAAATACTGGTAACCAGCTTTATTTTGAAGGACAGATGATTTACAGCTTTCAAATACGTTTCAAAATTCATAATTTGGTCATGTTAACTTATTCTTCTTTTGTTTCTTGATAGAGCTACATCATAATTGTTAATTAAGTACACCATATAGTGTTTTTCATTAATAATTAATTTGGCTCAATATGGTAACACTAAATGGATAATATTGATTTTGATGTATATGATCATGTTTGGCACATGCTGTAATTATTACACTACTGGTCATTAAAATTGCTACACCAAGAAGAAATGCAGATGATAAACGGGTATTCATTGGACAAATACATTATACTAGAACTGACATGTGATTACATTTTCACGCTATTTGGGTGCATAGATCCTGAGAAATCAGTACCCTGTACAACCACCTCTGGCCATAATAATGGCCTTGATACACCTGGGCATTGAGTCAAACAGAGCTGTACAGGTACAGCTACCCATGCAGTTTCAAAATGATACCACAGTTCATCAAGAGTAATGACTGACGTATTGTGACTAGCCAATTGCTCGGCCACCATTGACCAGACGTTTTCAGTTAGTGAGAGATCTGGAGAATGTGCTGTCCAGGGCAGCATTCGAACATTTTCTGTATCCAGAATGGACCGTACAGGACTTGCAACCTGCAGTCATGCATTATCCTGCTGAAATGTAGGGTTTTGCAGGGATCGAATGAAGGGTAGAGCCACAGGTCGTAACACATCTGAAATGTAATATCCACTGTTCAAAGTGCTGTCAATGCGAACAAGAGGTGACCGAGACAGGTAACCAATGGCACCCCATACCGTCACACTTGGTGATACGCCAGTATGGCGATGACGAATACACGCTTCTAATGTGCATTCACCACGATGTCGCCAAACATGGATACGACCATCATGATGCTGTAAACAGAACCTGGATTAATCCAAAAAAATGATGTTTTGCCATTCGTGCACCCAAGTTCATCGTTGAGTACACCATTGCAGGCACAGGCATAGGTGCAGGCATCAAGGGTAACCGCAGCCATGATCTCTGAGCTGATAGTCCATGCTGCTGCAAATGTCGTCGAACTGTTCGTGCAGATGGTTGTTGTCTTGCAAACATCCCAATCTGTTGACTCAGTGATTGAGACGTGGCTGCACGATCCGTTACAGCCATGCAGATAAGATGCTTGTCATCTCGACTGCTAGTGATACAAGGCTGTTGGGATCCAGCACAGCATTCTGTATTACCCTCCTGAACCCACCGATTCCATATTCTGCTAACAGTCATTGGATCTCGACCAACGCGAGCAGCAATGTTGCGATACGATAAACCGCAATCATGATAGGCTGCAATCTGACCTTTATCAAAGTCGGAAACGTGATGATAGGCATGTCTCCTTCTTACACGAGGCATCACAACAATGTTTCACCAGGCCACACCAGTCAACTGCTGTTAGTGTATGAAACATTGGTTGGAAACGTTCCTTATGTCAGCACGTTGTAGGTGTCGCCACTGGTGCCAACCTTGTGTGAATGCTCTGAAAAGCTAATCATTTGCATATCACAGCATCTTCTTCCTGTAGGTTAAATTTTGCATCTGTAGCACATCATCTTCGTGGTGTAGCAATTTTAATGGCCAGTAGTGTATTAGTTTTAAAGCATGAATTTGCCCTGTTGCTTGAAACTCGTAGCGCGCGCACACACACACACACACACACACACACACACGGTGTCTGCTCTTTCAGACATGTCTGAAATACCGGACACCATTTTTGCTCCAGCAGCCACTATGCATTAATACACAAAGGAATTACAGACCTCGGCTGTGTGTGGGCATTGACTCAACTCAGTGGGGGAGTCAGGTGCAAATTTCCAACTTCTCTCATTGATTTCAATTATAACCTGCTTGCAGCAAAGGTCTGTAATTCCTTTGTATATTAAACAGATAAAATGGTAGATCATTATTCTAGATCAAGGATGGTGTTAGACCTAATTAAATTTGGAGGCCGCTAATTATTATTTACCTTGTACAGGAAGTTATTGTGACTTTGTGAATATCTTCAACAGTGTGGTGTAACTTGCTACTTATTGTTTCTTAGGTAGGAAGTGAAGCAGTCTTGTGTTGAACCATGTGTTCCATAAAAATGTAAGATTTTTAATAGAAAATCATAGAAATGTTAAAATGTCTTTCATGTGGCACAGAAGATGCCAACTGGAAGTATTGCATTAGTTCAAAATTATTTTTTACTCATTGAATGTATAAATATTTTCCCCAGTGGAGCAGAAATTCTGAAATGTGGTATGTCATTGGCTAAGTATCCCATACTGCCCTTGTATGTGCAAGCCTGGAACATTTTATCTCATCAGATAGTGTGGTTGAGAGAGAGAGTGAGTTATTGATGTTTATTGAATCATCCTTCTTATAGGGAGGCATCACAATGGCATATATTAATCTGAAATAAAATAAATTCACTGGAATGAAATGAATGCAGTCAGTGTAAATGAAATCAATCACAATGCAATGACATGAAATGATATTAACAAAAGCTGGTCAGAAAAGCTAAACCTGCAATATAATAAATGTGACATGACAAACTTTGTGCTAGATTGCAACTCAGATCTTCAGACATGAGCCTTTACTATCAAGCTATTACAGCTTGCAATCAGCACTGGATTAGATTTTCATTGACATTCATCTTTCCTTCTGTTACTCAGGAGTACGGGAGAAAACGATGGGGTATTGATTTGGTGAAGGACCCTGGTTCACCCTGTCATACAGATATACAACAGTTGAATTAAATCCACTGAAGTGAAATTAATAGATGAAAACATCTATGATAATGTAAACTTTAGTTTGATCTAAGAGGATGCTTAAAAAGCCTAATGGTTAATGATATTGTTCATGTTCAAATACCAACCTGCACAAGTTTTCATTTGTCATATATTGATGTATTTATCTGTCTGTGAAAATGTCATGAATTAATTATGTAGAGGAAGACTGATTGGTTGCTTGAGGGTTTAAAGGACTGAACAGCCAGGTCATCAGTCTCTTGTTCATGTGACAGTCCATCTGGATTTAGTGACATCAGTCAGAATTCTGATCAAACTGTGGTAGTATCTAGCACTAGTAAAAATGAAGCATCAAAAGCAGTATTGATGCCAAAGATAGGAAATGATTAGAGATAAAAATATATGGATCAGGTGTGTCTGGAGGCCAGAGAGCAAATGTGGACCATAGGGGGCTCATCTGCAGTGAGGGTAACCTCCTGCACATCTTTGGAAAGGCTAAGACAGTAATGGAATAAATAATTCCTTCTGGTTGTGTGGAGAGGAGGTCCATAAGAAACTTTGTGGTAGATTAAAACTGTGTGCCAGACCAAGACTCAAACTTGCGAACTTTTGTGAAGTTTGGAAGGCAGGAGATGAGGTACTGGCAGAACTGAAGCTGTGAGGATGGGTTGTGAGTCATGCTTGGGTAGCTCAGACGGAAGAGCACTTGCCTGCGAAAGGCAAAGTCCTGAGTTCAAGTCTCGGTCTGGCACACAGTTTTAATCTACCAGGAAGTTTCACATCAGTGCACACACTGCAGTGGAGTGTGCACTGCAGTGGAGTATGCACTGATGTGAAACATCAGGAACAAGTATGCTAAATCATCTGGGCATAATGGAACAGAATTTTTATTTTCATAATTGGAATAATCTAACAAAAAAATCCATACAAAAGTTCATACAATTATTTTAGCTTTGGATGTAAAATGTATACTTTGTGTCATTAATGGTAATTAAAATAAAGTTTTTTATTGATTGTATGTCTTGAAGCATTCTTCCATGCAAAGATCCAGCTTTTCTTTACAAATAAGACAAAAATACCATGACTCATGGCATTTCTTTTGTTGTGTACACACTTTACAGAGGTTTTTTTTTTTTTTCTAAATAATAAAAGCTGCCATCAGTCATGATTTTCTTTGCAATGTCTGCCGTCCTATCCCCAATCAATGCTTGAATAATTTTTTCTCTGAAAGCTAGAGACTTGATACTCCTGCCTGCTTATTGATTATAAAAGCACTGAACATTCTGCAGACAAATTTGCATTACATGTAGAGCAAGCTTTTATGGCCATTTAATAGTTTTTTCCAGTGCTGAATAACATAACAGCACTTGATCTGACTCATGCCATTGTCGTAGTCTCTGACTATGTCTGATTTCAAGGCAACTTCACCATTTCTATGGTGAACTTCCACCATTTTGCCATGTTGCATATTAGAAATGGTCATGACTTCCCTTTTTTTCTTCCATTTACAAACCAAATCATTGTCATTTCTTTTCCATGCCAACTGACCTTTTTTTGATTTCATAATAACTAATAATTTTGAGTTTTTCGTTCTTTTTTTATGTAATGTTCCACACACATAGGTTTTGTAAGTCAACAAAAATTTTGTAAGTGATATGGAATTATAAAAATTATCCATACATAGCACATATCCTTCATTAAAGAAAGCTTCCATCAGGTGTAAAACAATGTCAGATGCATGACCCATCTCAATCTTCTTCTGTGACTTGCTACAGTAGATTTTTATTTTGTGAAATACACCATTAGATTCCTAGAGTTCCAAAAGTTGTATACCATTCTTGTGTTTGTTTTTTTTTTGCTATGCAGCCTGAAAAACAGGTAGCTGGACCACAAAACCATTGATTTGTCAATGCAGAGATTCTGGTCAGGACTGTAATTATTGAGCATGATACTACTGAAATGGAATAAAAATGGTCTAATTTTGTAGAGTTGGTCATTAGATTGCATTGAGTGGTATGACAAGTGTAAATATCTCAGTAACAGCAGAAATCTGTTTCTACTCATAACAGATCTCCAGAATGTGGCATTGTAAAAAGGAAGTGTACTGCAGTAACATTCTGTTAATGGAAAGCAATAAGGTCTCATGTGCGGCATGTAATCTGCTCCTCCCTCACATCATTTTATTTGCTGATTGTCACTGAATTTACAATAAATTCTCTTAATAAACTTTGAGAGGAGCAAGATTTACAATAAACTTTTTTACTTCACCTCAACAGGAAGGGGAAGGGTAAATTGGCTGGGGAAATAGCATGAAAGTTAAAGGGGGGAGGCACTATCATGAGTGGTAAAATACCAGTGGTTATAGGGTTCAGAAAAGACCCTTTTTTAGGGTAGGGAGGACAGAAAGAAAGCAAATTTTAAGAGAGGTTAGAACTGAGACAAATCTTCAGTTTGAGAAAGAAATCAAAAAACATAATTCCAGCTTATTACATCAGCATAAACAGCCATTCGTTAAGAATTTTCAACTGTCAGCAGATATTTTAACTCCACCCAATCTTAACTCAGTCAATGAGAAATGTCAGCTATCTTTATTGCATCAAAATATTCGAGGACTGAGAAATAAAATTAATGAATTAACTATCTGCGTAGATGAATTAGAGTCTTCAAACCCAGCTGACATAATTTGCCTCTCTGAACATCATGTGACCACTGGTATAGAACTTTTAAGTGTTACAGGGTTTAGGTTAGCATCTCACTTTTGTAGATCAGAAATGGAGAAAGGAGGAGTTGCCACATTCATCAGGAACTGTCATAAATTTAAGAACATAGACATTCATAAATTTTGCCTAGAACAGCATATGGAAGCATGTGCAACAGAATTAGAATTTCACAAAAAATCCTTCATAATATTAAGTGTATATCGAGCACCTGCAGGTAACTTTAATCTGTTTGTCAACCACCTTGAAGCTGTACTGGCCCATTTAACAACCAAAAACAAAGAAATAGTGGTTGCTGGTGATTTCAATGTAGATTTCCTTAAAGACTCTCCCAATAAGAACTTGTTTGAGTTAGTAACACTATCATTCAACTTAATTCCCACAGTAAAGTTCCCCACTAGGATAGCCACTTGCTCACAAACAGCCATTGATAATATCTTTATAGAAAAGTCCAATGAACAAAATTATATTACAAAACCAATAGTCAATGGCCTCTCAGACCATGACATGCAGTTTCTTCTGTTAAATGTTAATACTGAACAGGATATAAAATCTGTTAAATCTGAGCTCAAAAGGGTAATCAGTAAGCCAAAAATTGATTATTTTAGGACACTCCTCAGAGACATTCACTGGACTGATGTTTACAGCGTTCATGGCATGAATGAAAAATATAACATTTTTGCTAATAAAGTGCTTACCTTATTCGAACACTGCTTTCCCCCAAAACTTACCGAGGTTAGAGCAAAGTCTACAAAGAAGCCATGGATTACTCGAGGAATAGGGGTATCTTGTAAAACAAAAAGAAAACTGTATCTGTCACTCCGAAACATTTCCAATGTTGATGCTATAGCACATTATAAGAAATACTGCAAAATATTAAAGACTGTAATACGGATGTCAAAGCAAATATATTACAAGGAAAAGATAGTCATATCAGATAACAAAATAAAGACAATATGGGATATAGTGAAGGAGGAGATCGGTAGAACCAGGCATGAAGAGGAACAAATAGCATTAAGAGTAAATGATACATTGGTGACAGATGTGTATAGTGTTGCAGAACTTTTTAACAAACATTTTATAACTGTTACTGACAAGATGGGGTTGTCAGGTTCGGTAGATGCTGCTATGGATTACCTTAGACCAGACATTTCAAGTAACTTCCTTAATATGAATTTGACCCTCACTACCCCAACAGAAATAATGTCCATCATAAAATCTTTAAAATCAAAAACATCTAGTGGGTATGATGAAATATCAACAAAGTTAATTAAAGAATGTGATTCTGAGCTAAGTAACATATTAAGCTATCTGTGTAACCAGCCGTTTATTAGTGGAATATTTCCTGAATGGCTGAAATATGCTGAAGTTAAGCCACTGTTTAAGAAGGGAGATAAAGAAATAGCATCAAATTTCCGTCCAATCTCACTGTTGCCAGCATTCTCAAAAATTTTCGAAAAAGTAATGTACAGTCGTCTTTATAACCATCTTATCTCAAATAACATACTGTCAAAGTCACAGTTTGGATTTCTAAAAGGTTCTGATATTGAGAAGGCTATCTACACTTACAGTGAAAATGTGCTTAATTCATTAGACAAAAAATTGCAGGCAACTGGTATATTTTGTGATCTGTCAAAGGCATTTGACTGTGTAAATCACAATATCCTTTTAAGTAAACTAGAATATTATAGTATAACAGGAAATGCTGCAAAATGGTTCAAATCTTATATCTCTGGCAGGAAACAAAGGGTGTTATTAGGAAAGAGACATGTATCAAGCTATCAGGCCTCATCCAACTGGGAACTAATTACATGTGGGGTCCCACAAGGTTCCATTTTGGGGCCCTTACTATTTCTTGTGTATATCAATGACCTTTCATCAGTAACATTACCAGATGCCAAGTTTGTTTTGTTTGCCGATGACACAAACATTGCAATAAATAGCAAGTCAAATGTAGTCTTAGAAAGATCAGCCAATAAAATATTTGTGGACATTAATCACTGGTTCCTAGCCAATTCTTTGTCACTAAACTTTGAAAAAACACACTACATGCAGTTCAGAACTTGTAAGGGGTGTCCCAAGAGTATATGTCTAACATACGATGACAAGAAGGTAGAAGAAGTGGACAGTGTTAAATTCTTGGGATTACAGCTTGATAATAAATTCAACTGGGAGGAGCACACCACAGAACTGCTGAAGCGTCTTAACAAATCTCTGTTTGCAATGCGAATTTTGTCAGACATAGGGGATATAAAAATGAAAAAGCTGGCATACTATGCTTACTTTCATTCCATAATGTCATATGGGATTATTTTTTGGGGTAATTCATCAAGCCAAGCTAAAGTTTTCCGGGCACAAAAACGTGCAGTGAGAGTTATATGTGGTGTGAACTCAAGAACATCCTGCAGAAGCCTGTTTAGGGAACTAGGGATACTAACTACTGCTTCCCAATATATTTATTCCTTAATGAAATTTGTCATTAAAAATATATCACTTTTTCAAACCAACAGCTCAATTCATGGAATCAATACTAGAAATAAGAATAATCTTCACAAGGATTTAAATTCACTTAGTCTTGTACAAAAAGGTGTGCATTATTCAGGAACACACATTTTCAATAACTTGCCAGCAGCCATAAAAATCTTAACAACCAATGAAATTCAGTTTAAGAGAAGCCTAAAGGATTTATTGGTGGCCAACTCCTTCTACTCCATTGATGAATTTCTTAGTAAAACCAACTGATTTGTATATAAGTACAACATAACTTCTGCACAATTTCAGTGCAGTAATGTGTTCATTGAAAATTTGTGTGTGTGTGTGTGTGTGTGTGTGTGTGTGTGTGTGTGTGTGTGTTAGTATAATCTAACTTCTGCACCATTTCAGTGCAGTAATGTGTTCATTGTAAATAAGTATTACAGTAGTTGTATTACCTTATAAATAAATAAAAAACTTTTTTATTTTAAATTCAGTGCATTAGTATTTGTAAAATTACTCTTAGTGTTCATTAAAAAATGACGATCATTCCACTTGGGACCTGTGGAATGGTACATTAGCTTATTTGTTTTAATTGTAAATATTTGTCATGTATTGTTGTTTTTCTGACATGTTCCACATCCTGGAGGACCTCCTCACTACGGATCAATTGGAATGAAAGTAAATCTAATCTAATCTAATCTAAACTTATCTTCTTCTCTCAAAGTTGGCTCCAGTTCTTCATGTCCAGGAGTTGATTCTTGAAGCTGAAATTTTTTGATGTTATAGGTTCTCATGGTTCCAACTGACATGATAACTACTGAAGAATTCCTGTTTTTATGTTGATTTTTATTCTTTCACATTTTTCTAGATCACTCTGTCTTTACAATTTTCACTACAAAATCGAAAATTACATTGTTATTGTCAAACATAAAAAATGTGTTCAATCACATCAGAGGCATGCTCACTACCAATCCATTCTGCAGACCTAACAATATTCCAAAGACTTTACAAACTTTCTTGACAAATGACTTTTTTTTAAATCTATACCATTATTTTATAAATGAATCCAGAAATAAATTTAACAAATATCATCAAATTGCACAATTAATAAGAGGAATTTTAAATGTGCCAGATATTTCATGATTTCAAATGTATCTAAAAGAAAAGTAATTTTAACTTTACATGTAGAGTTAGTACACATTGATTGTAACAACGAAAATAAAGTAATTTCTTTTTATGGGTAACAGTCTGAAATACACATCATCTTGTACAAAATCATTTGAAATTTTTTTAGAAGAACAGCTGAGATAATATTAAGTTGTTTAAAAAGTGGAAAGTATTTTTGGTATTGATAACCTCTGTTGAAGAAAAGTAATGCTAGAGGAGGATGTCCCTTTACAGACAACAGCCACAGAAATACTTTCAGTTCTACAACATCTGCATCCCTCCATCTTGAGAGCCTTGATGACCCTCTCCTCCCACATTTCTCTGCTTCCTGGCCCACATAAAGATTTGTTTCATCAAACAATGACATTAGGGACTCTTTGGGGAAAAAAATAAATCAACAAGTGCACTGATGCCAAAATTTTCTGAGTCTAATGCCAATCCAACATCCTCGTTGAACTCAAATACTGGCGGGTCTTGAGGAATGTCACTCCACTCATCACTGTTATTTGAACTGCTGCTATTGGACCAACCTGTTCATCTTCTTCATTGCATTCACTGTTGCCTGCATCTGAAACCTCACTTGAATGCTCACATGTAGATGGTTTGTGGAGACTTCCACCACCTGAGATTTGATTCATAAACTCTTCCCATTCTAAATCATTCATGTTAGCTAGCTGTTCATGTTTTACATCACTCAGTTTCCTGTTATTACTAGCCATTTCATGAGACAAATTGATTACAGATAATGATAAATGTCACTGAACCATGTACAATGAAGACTGGACAACTACTGATGCAGTTACAACAAAGATCTGGTTCATATTCTCATACATGCTTCAAAATACAGAAGCTGGTGACTGATTGTTGACAATAAGTTATCCTATAGTTGCCACGTGAACTGAACTTTCTATTTTGTACACAAACTATGGGATAACTCACAGGCTCCATTTTCCTACCAATAAAAACTTTATTTTATACAGATGGACTACAAATGAGATACTTATTCACTACATACAACCGTCTTAATATGGCTTCTGGGGGCAGTTTACTCATTTTGGCTGCAGTAGTCAATGTGTCACACTTTGTGAAAACATTGCTCATACAGATTTTTTCTTCAAAAAATAACCCACCTTCAGTTAATGTAGGGCTCTAACAATGAGTTATTAACAAGGTAGAAAACACTCATTTACTGGCTGAACATAATAATAAAAACTTAAAGTGCAAAAGGCATATTAAAACCTTAAGGCTTGTACATTTTCTCCATAAGAATGACTGACCAGCTCTAAGACATAAAAATCAGTAAATTACAATTTTTGCACACAAATTTTGTAGACATCGTTAAGGATTATATTTTGGGGCTACATCTGACTTAAGTGGAAAGTGCACATTGTTTTACAAAAGACATGCACATGTTACAGGTATCTGTTCAAGCAGTTGGGAATATTAACAACAGAGGCAAGATGCTCTTTATGGCAAGTTGAAAAAGGGAGTTATATAAGTGCATATGATAAACCCTTTCCCTCAAAAATATTACTCTTCTTCATACCTCCTCTGTGTTAGCAAGGATGACAAAAGCACATAGGTCATGAATCCATAGTTTTGAGGCTGTAAGAAACACTTTTATTTATTTAGTTATTATCTTTTTATGCATATAGTCAGCGACTGGTGACGTTTGCAAATGTCATAGCATTTTTATACAATTTTTTTACAAACAGTAGGAATTTGCAATTCATGTGTGCAAGAAGCCACTTACAGGTGATGCACTTGGCAATATATGGTACAGAACTTTATAATGCAACATACAGCTGTTACATAGTATAGGTATTTGCATTTACAGTAAGTTGTTACAAAAATAATATATATTACAATCACTTCAGAATAGTACATCATATAGATAGAAGAGTTAAGCCCACATTTAAGAATTGCTACATTTTAATATCAGTATTCTTTCAGTGATTACAAACATTTGAGAGTTAAGAATGATTTTAATTCCCTTTTGAATACTTTACCTCTGTGGCATCTTACAGCACTTAGCAGTTTGTTAAACCATATCTGGCCATTAATCCAAGGAGTATGATCTGTTGTCTTTAGTTTAGTTCTCTTTCTGAAGAAGCAATCTTTTTGTCTTGTGTTATGGGTATGCACATCAGAGGACTTAGCTTCATTATTTTTATGGTCCACAAAGAATGTTATTAATTTGTAAAGATACAAAGAATATACTGTTAGATATTTATGTTGTACATAGGTTTCCCTACATGAATCTCTGTATCCTAGTCGATGCATGGTCCTGATTGCTCTTTTCTGCAGTGTTAGGATTCTGTTCATGTGACTATTAGCAGCACACCCCAATACCTGTATTCCATAATGAATATATACAAATATTGTCACCTAATAAGCAGTTTTTAATGTTTGTTCAGAGACTAATTTTGATAGTTTGCTAATTAAGTGCAGTGAACTGCTGATTTTATTGCATACAAAAGTGATACGGTCTACCCATCTAAGATTTTTGTCTAGGTATATCCCCAAAAATTTACATTTGTCAGTGCCTACTTTTTTGATGTCACTTATATTATCAATACAGGTTTGGTATCAATCACGAAATTTAAATGGTATAAGCTGGGATTTGCTAATATTGACTTTTAGACCTTGATCATGGAAGTAAGTAGTTATTTGACTTAAGCCATCAGGTTGCAGCCAATGTCAAGTCATTAGTTTCTTTGCAAAAGAACAAAAGTGAGGTATCATCTGCATTACTTACTAATTGGTAGAACAGAGGTGCCTTTAAATCATTAATGTAGACCAGGAAAAGGAAAGGGCGCAATATGGAGCCCTGAGGTACACCTGATTTTACTGTTTCATAGCTGGATTGGAAATGTTTGATCTGATCATTAATTTCATAACTCAGTTTTGTACACTGCCTATGACTGGTTAGATAAGTGATCAGTAGTTGTATGGATGTGGCATTTACATTATAAGTTACTAATTTGCTTAGTAGTAGCTCATGGTTCACTGAGTCAAATGCTTTAGTAAGGTCTAGAAATATCTGTGCTGTCTGCATTCCCTCATCCAGAGCATCATACACCTTGTGGAGATATTTGGTAATTGCTGTAATGGTACTGTGATGCTTTCTAAAGCCATGCTGTGTTTCTGCTAGTAAATTGTTCTTTGAAAAATAATCAATAAGTTGTGTCAACAAAACAATTTCAAATATTTTACCAAAAATTGGTATTAGTGATATGGCCCTGAAGTTTGATAGCTCTTCTTTTGATCCTTTTTTATGCACAGGTTTAACTGTACTTTTCTTCAATGAATTTGGAAATGTGTGCTCCCTTATACTACTGTTGATTATATGGGTAACTATTTTTTAATTATAATACTACTCAGTCCATCCCAGCCAAATGAGGTCTTATTCTTTAAGTTATTTATTATTTTTCCTATTTCCTCCACACTTACTTCCTTAAATTCAAAAGCAGTTTCCATCCTTGGGTAAGGCTTTACCATCCAAGTCAGACCTGTGTTATTAACTGGATTCACAGCTGAAGACATAAAACATTCATTAAATATATTGCAGATATTATCTGGCTCATTAGTATAGTTTCCTTCATATTAGATTCTGTCAATTTGAGCATCTAACTGATGGGTGGCTGTGTGATATCTATTTATTATATTCCATGAAGTCTACCCTATATTTGTTGACTGAGCTAGTTCCATACCTACGATCTGTTTTCTTAAATTTGAGAGCTGTTCCTGAAATTGTTTTTTAGCTTCATTGTGCTTATCCTTAAATATTCGCAATTTAGTTGACTTATGTAGCATACTTAGATCCTCGATATTTTGCCTGAGTTTAATCATGTAAGCTGGAAGAGTCAATCTGGTGTTTTTTACATTTTGGTTGTGAGTTACTACTTTCTTAATTTCTTTCACTGGGAAGCAAAAATTAAGATATTGTACAATATCATAAAATTTGGCCCATTTGTAGTCGGACCCTTTTTGCTGAAGAACTAATTGCCATTCCTCAGATGCTAGTTTACTTTTAAAAGCATTAATGTTTCTCTCTTTAAGCATTCTTTGATGTTCTACGACCTGAGTACTTTCTTGGATGCTTGTGTGTTCATAGTCTACAAATTGACATTTGTGGTCTGAGTAGTGGAAGTCCACATTCCAGCGTCTAATACTATCTTTTACCTCTTTACTTAGTATTATGTAGTCCATTCTACTAGAAGTAGACTGAGTTACTCTTGTATCTGAATTTACTGCAGTTGTAAGATTATAGGAGTTAAGGGTATCTATTAGCCTGCTGTTATGGTTATTGCAAGATGTTGCCTCTATATTCAAGTCACCAAGTATTGTTACCTCGTTTGGGTCACAGTGTCCCACTATTCTACTGAAAATATCTATGAAACACCCTACCTCTGATTTTAGTGAGGAAATGTTGTTTTAGAAATGATTAAGTTTCCAATTAGCTTGTTTACAGGGGATGCCACTCACTTTTTATTAGTAGAACATGAGAAACAGCACAATTACATTCCTTTTTAGAGTCACAAATGGCTTTTATTTTTCAGTGAATTAATGAACTGCATGTTTCCATAATTAGCATCACTCAACTATATGTTCAAATAACCATACATTGCTAATAAAGTCTTAACTAACCTTGACCATGGCAGACTTCATGTTTGTCTTCAGACACTGCCAAATCAGCTCACTAAGTATTAACTGATACCGTCCTCCGAGACTGCCGAATGAGCTCTCATCTTACAGCTGAACCACTTCGCCCACCATCTAAGTTAGGCGCAATTCAAAAATCACTGCCTTTTTGTTTTGCAGTTGCTTATTATTCTGCTAGTTAATAATACTTGTGAAATAATGGAATGATAGCACATTATTGAGAGATCCTTTAATTTGAAATTCAAGTGAATACACTGTTTAATTTTTCAAATATTATTAATAGAAGATTATCATTTTGGTACACAACTTCTGAACACGGCAGCCAATTATGGAGAAGGACCACAATTTTGGTGGTCTTTCACATGATACTGAGCTGGGCTGATTTGGGGAGAAGACCAAACTGTGAGGTCATCGGTCTCATCTGATTAGGGAAGGAATTTGGCCGTGCCCTTTCAAAGGAACCATCCCAGCATTCACCGGAAGCGATTTAGGGACATCACGGAAAACTTAAATCAGGATGGCTGGATGCGGGAATGAACCGTCATCCTCCTGGATGCGAGTCCAGTTTGCTAACCACTGCACCACCTCACTCGGTGACATGATATCTGTGCCATATAAATCATCTGTCATCAGTACCTCACACCACATTACGTCATCTAGCCACAGCTACCTTCTCACCTGCTCCAAAAAGAGCTTCTTGTAGCCAAATAATATGGCTGCAAAGTCAGACATATTTCACCTTCTTTCATTGATAAAATTTTTTATCAACAGTTTGTTAAAGTTTGAAAGTAATGAAGATATTTACAAATAAAATACTAGGAGGAACAATGATCCATAACACCCTCTACTAAATCTAACACTGATGCTAAAAATAATAATAAGTAAAGCTAAAAAATTCTTTTATAGTGTGCCCATGGAACTAAAAGTGTCTTACAGAAAACATAATCATTTTCAGTTGCCAATTAAACCTATTTTTCCTTATACCACTGAATAAATCTTCAAGAGGAGTAAGCTGCCATCTGCAAACCCACTAATTGCTAAAACATACTCATTTAAATACATGTGTTATTAATTTTGTTCAGTTAACATTTTTCACATGATAATGTTTACCATAAATATAATCAATAGGACTCATAACTAAGTAAATCATTAATTAAATGTTAGGTAAAGGGTATGTAAATAATACCAGTGGTATGCAGGCTGCTTTAGTATCTCCTGTCATCTTTAAATATTATGTAGCCTTTGTTTTCACTGTTGTTTGCGACTGATGCATAGATATTTTGTTGTCAGCTGTGATATAACAATAATTAAAACCTGTCAAAATATTGTTACTCATCTATGAACTCGCTGGAAACCTGAAATTTGCGTAATATACATTATTCTAATTTCTGATCACTTTTTAATAGTCCATAGAAAATAGAAAAAGGCACATAGAACAAAAAAGAGAGACTGAGGAAAGGTGAGATGATCTTGCAAGTGTTTGAGAGCATGTGATAGGGGATAGCCAAAAATAAACAGACGAAAATAAATTAAACACATACAAATACAAAAATAAAAGTAAATAAATATGAAATAAGGCACACTATAAAATTACAAACTAACAAAATAGAGCATAATTTCTTCTTCTTCTTCTGCTTCTTCTTTTTCCTGGTCTTATCTCAAGTCTTCATGGGGTCAGTATGTTATTCTCACTCAGGCGATGTTAATGGCAGAAGATACCTGGATGTCCTTCCCGTTGCCACCCCTTCCACCAGGATGCAATGTGTGTAGCCCACCTGTCTGTCTCTAGTATTAGCCCATGTGAATGTATGAGAACATTTTTAAAATGTTGGAGAATAGTGTGACTGGAGCTGAATATGAGTACTAGCCCAGTATTAATGTATCTGGACCTGTGAAAGTGCCTAAAATATATATCCAGGCTGGCCAGTATATTGAGCCTCATCATTAATCAGCCAGGCAAATTTATTCTGGGCCCAGTGTGCTACGCAAACCCCAGAAGCATCATGCTGTGTACTTGGTCCTCTGGAGGGCTGACAAAATTGAGCAGACAGTGGAAAATATAAAATCAGGAATGGCAAAGAATATTATAAAGTTTTGAAGGGAAGGTGGAATGAAGGAGGTTACATGAATGAAGGATATAAAGACAGTGTAGAAAGAACAGGCACCTTTGTAAGAAATTTGAAGTGAGGCAGTTCATAAACCAAGAATCTGCAGAGTAGGAAGTTACTCTATGATAATCTGAAAAGCTTGCACTGGAAGAAAGTATCAGAATGATCAAATAGGTTCTGAAACTATGATGATGAAAAATTGTTTTAAAAGTTATTATCGAGTCTGACACAATGAAGGAGAATATTTCAGTTACATCATTCTAGGCACACAGAACTTTCATGAAACACTTACTGTTGATACTTTATTTTCTGCATCCTTCATAATTAATGCACTCACAGAAAATGATGCAGTGATTTCACATTAACAGTACAATATGGTAAAATTAAATTTCTGGTAAGTACAACACCAAAATTCTCTTGCATAAGAAATGTGTAATGTGCAAATGGAGGAAATATGAACTGAGTTAAATGCAAAAATTGTTCTACAAATTCAAGTTGAGCACTGTTGTCGACTTTGACTCTCTCTCTCTGCTTTTACCTGTTTTCATACAACAGTTATGGGTAACTTAAGATTCATCCCCTAAGTGGGCACCCTGTTTTTAAGAATATGAGTGGGCAGTAAACGGCACAGTTGCATCATATCCCAGGAAACTGCTTGTTTGATTATTAATTATCTCATAGTCAACTTCCTCATTGTAGGATTGAGCTACTAGCACATAATCTGGATTATTTCTCTGCATGGGATATAATTTTTTCTCCTTCAGCTCACTGTTTATTTTATATTACTACTGCTCACTTGGATGTATGACAACACAATTTATCACTGTGCTAGTTGAAACAATACTGAAGGAATATGTATGGGCTCACAATTGTGAAACAGCAATAGAATGGTGGAAACACTTTTATTTATGGCTGGTGCACTTTATACATAGGCTCACTGGCTCTGAGGTTAAATAGAGGCCCCAGATTTGATTTAGCTCGTGACTTAATTGTACATTGATGGTAAATGGTAAAATGTGCACAGATCTTTAACATTAAATAAGAGTAAATAACTGATGTCTTTTTCTTTTCACATGTTTATAGGTAATCAAACATGCAGAGAGATGCCAGTGCAAATTTGTATGGTGCTGCTACGTTAAGTGCAAGACTTGTGAAACTCAAGTTGATCGTCACACGTGCAAGTGATTTTTGTGTCGGACATGCATTAATGTGTGCCAACATTTTTCCTACAAGTATTTATTCATGTCATTAACTTTCTCCTATTGTAAATAGCACATAAATGATTTTAATTTTCTTCATCAGACTTTCTGTTGAAACTCGAATACCAAATGTAATATTAAAATCGACAACATTACATTATTTTAAGTAAATAATGTACATGCATTCAGTGTACATTCCATCATTTAAACTATGACTGACTGTTAACAGCTCATTTGTTATCTTGAACTCATCCTTGGTGTGTCACACACTGACTGTTCCTCCAGAAGGGCCACTTTAGCTTTGCTATTTGTGCAATACTCAGTTAAACATTTAATACTTTCACAAGAATACTGTTTATTCAAGAAGTTGATTGTGTAGTACAAGTACCAGTATTTGTTTAAGTTATTTTGCTGTATAGATTTTGTTTAAGTGTAAATAGATACATTATTTTTATTTTTTATTATTCCTAGTATTATTATTTTGTTACCTGTGAATTATTGTTATTTTCATTTGAAGTCTGGGTATCTCAACAACACATCTTCAACTGTGAGCAAAGATTTATTTTGTAGGAAGTACTTGTTTATCAGCAATAAGTTGCTTACAGTTTTGTCATATGTTGATAACTGCAACTATATGGTGTGAGCTGACCACATTCTGTTTGCCAGTTAAATTTTATCAACCTATTATTCTTTACAATGTTCACTTGAAGAAAAAAAGTGTAAATTAGGTATTAGCAGTGACTAATATAAGAAGGTGTTTTACTCATTGACGTCCATGTTGTCATGTATACAGAAATGGAACTTTCTTTTGCATACTTTGTGATCAGTTTTCTCTCACAAGTATTAAAAATATTATTTTGGCATAAAAAGGCTGCATTTTAACTGGTGTGTATGGCATTGTATGTTTATTGCAATAAGCCTGTGGATTCTCTACTTGTAACATACGGGAATTCTTGTAGTCTGAAGTGATAGCATTTACTGAACTGCACTATCAGAAATAGAAATGTGTGAAGTGTTATCACAGAGATACTTCCTGTTTGCATCACAGGTTCATGAAACCTCTTAGTTCAGTACTGGGTACTCTTTCTAAGGTAATAGTTTTATTTATTTATTAATTTATAACATCTTGTGTACACTGAAGTCATTAAGATGCACAAATTTAACTGGAATGAGTGCAGAGAAGAATTAGCTGTGACCTTGCTGGAAAAAAATCTCAAAGTTGGCCAGAAGCAATTTTAGGAAAACAATAAAAAACTTCATGTTTGAACTGTGTGAGTCCAATGTCACAACCACTGTGCCTTCCCTCACTTCCACCATTTTCCTCCTATTTTTTTACCTGACAATAACTGTGCAGATGTAAAAAATACACACCAAAACATAGATTAATAACAAAAATTCCTAATTGTGGAATCTATTGGGAAGGAGGTATGATGAGCTCATGAAATACACAAACACAGACCACTTTGTCAGAAAATATCATTCCTGGAATGTAAAGTCACACTGTTTGAAATATATTTTGTTTTTACATTGTTCCTAAGCAGTCTGATGCTGTTTCCATCTATATATTTGTTGTAGCTGTTAAAGTTGCTGTTCCTATGGGCTCCTAGTTATAAATTCTGTGTAGTAAAAAAAAGGGTATTTCAGTCATTTAATCAATACATCATCAGAAGCATCTGTAATTCTGTGTGAAACTTTTTCTACTTGCACGTAAACATATTTATTAACTGAAACTTCATGGCAGATTAAAACTGTATGCTGGACAGAGACTTGAACCTGGAACATTTGCCTTTCATCAACAAGTGCACTATATGAGCTATCCAAACATGGCCTGCCTTCATAGCTTTACTTCCATCAGTGTGTCGTATCTTACACTCCTAAATTGTGAGGTTGGGTCATCAGTCATGCTTGGGTACTTTAGTCACTAGAGCATTGCCTGTAAAAGGCAGTAGTCCTGGGTTTGAGTTTCAGTCCTGCCCTCAGTTTTAATTTGCCAGGAAGTTTCAAATCCGTGCACAATATGCTAAAAAGTGAAAATTCGTTTTGGATGATTTGTAACTGTTTGGAATTTATGTAGTTGCAGTGATATAGACACATAACATTTAAAAAAAAACTACCTGATAGACTGGAAATAATGAACAATTATGATAACTGACTGATTGGTAATATTTTAAAAATGATCTGCAATAGATCAGTGTTGAAAAAAGTATTATAACTAATAAGAATTCATACTGAGAGATGAAACTAGATGAATAGGTGCAGTACTTTCTCCAAGAAGAAAGGTAGCAGTGACAGATACGATATTAGTTTGAGATGAATAGGAAAAAGAGGTACCGCACATACTGCTAGCCAAACACTGAAGATAAAATTTCTCTTTAAGAATACTCTTAACACTTCCTCTTCTTGCTCAACAATTGTATTATACTCATTTTGTCAGCATTTATGACCTATAGGTGAGAACTACATCTAATTCTTAATCATCCAATATTTTGTATAATATTGAATTGCACACAATTCAGATCAGTGATAATATTTCAGTTTACGATGTTTCTGCTTATATTTAACGGTTGTGTGTGTGGGCCCAGTTTTGACGGTGAAATCAGAAGATCAGAAAGAAAGCTGATGTCAAAATTTAATATTCCTCAGAAAACAGGTAATCTATCAATTTGTTCGGTGTCCTACATCTAGCTAATTTTGGGTTGGAAATGGTATGGTACTGCTCCATTTTTCCAGAGAACTATACCTGTATGTAGGCTACTATTATGATGGGGGTCACCACTCCCAAAGGCAGTTTGAAGATACTCCCAGCTCCCCTTGGGGAGGAATCTATGTATACCTGAGATCTGTGCCTAGAATACATAGCAGGGTTGAGTGTGATTGAGTTTTTGAAGTGTTTGTGCATTGTGTGACAGTGGAAGGACCTGCAACTACACCTAATAATTACCTAAGTGAACATGCGAAACTGCCTAAAAGCCACATCCAAGTTGGCTAATGCATTGGCTCCTAGTGTTAATTGATGAGATGGATTTGATCCAAGGACAGCATGCCTCTCCATGTCCAAGAAGCAAGCACTTCAACATACTTGACTATCCATGTGGGCTACAGAACAGGTACTCTGAAAGAGAAATGAAATAAATTCTTGATACATTGAACTCTTTCACACCATTTTTTCAAAGTGTCATCAACTGGGAAAATGTTGTCTTGGTAGGTTTCAGTCACTTCATTTAAAATGTCATGGGACACATTATGCACTTTATTTTTCATATCCTTAAACTGTATAATATTTGTAAGTCCTTTATGATGTATTTCTATGAAATACATTATATTGTCAGTGTTCATTCTATGCATTGATATACCTGAAATCTTGTTCATCTCAATGAAAAAGGTTGCTAATGGAATTATCTGTAGATGATCTTGATGTTGAGGTAGAAGAAGACATTTTCATCTTCTCAATTTCAGGGATAAAGAAAGTTGAGGAGGCAGTACAGTGTTTCTGACCATGAGCTAGTGTCCTCAGTTTTATTACAGGCTTTCTTCTTTGCCTTCCTGTGTCAGGTTGTTAGATACTGGTGATGTTAATTTCTCCATTGGATGCACACCTTCAATTCAGTGTTCCTTGATGGATTTTTAGAGGGTCAAGTTGTGTGTCAGTCCTGCATTTCACCTTCTCCCTTTGCATATGGGTTCAAGAAAGGCACTAAGTGTGGTTGTACAAAGGTTAAGGGATTGGAGGTGTATCTGGGAGAAATGGGAATCAGTGTATGACACAGAAATCCAAATTCAGATTATCTATCTTAAATGAAATCATTGTTAATGAGCCAATGAACCTAAATTGTCCTTCATTTATTAAGATTTAGGTATTAAGCAGATTACCTGAATAGCTTGGTGTAAATACCAGAGGATATTTCCCTCAAATTGAATATGGCCAGTTCCCCTCCTTATTCTTGTCCTGTTTGTGTTTGTGTCCCATCTCTAATGACCCCATCCTCGAGGGGACATAAAATCTCAATCTTCCTGTTTTAAGAGGAATGTATTTCCACTGTGACCTCATCCAGGTTATCAATGCAGAATATTCATTTTATTCTCAATACTTATTCAGATCTCTGGAGCTGAACTTGATGTATTTTCTAAATTATGACTTGCTGCTCTTGAATTTGCTGTGTTTGTAGCTAAAATTTTTGGATATGCGGTCCACCTGTTAATGCAAAGCACAGGTTTTTCATGTGATGTAAACCTGTTTCAGCAACTCTGTGCCATCATCAGTGGGTTTCTTTTATTAAAATAAGTGAAATGTGAACACATTTTAAGTGATAACTACTCTAGAAAAATTACACCTAAAGACAGTTTTGTTTCTTTTTGTTGTTACCTTCATTTTATATTATATGGTTGTACAGGACCATTTACACATTATCATACACTGGTAGCTTGTCATCTGCCACCAAATATTTTTCAAAGTTTAATATCTTATGAAACAGCTACTTTCTTTCCATTTTGCTTTAGTAGGGCAATTCAGATCACATGGACTACATGGTAACTTTTCAGTATCTTGTCCCAAAATCCCTTTATGTCATTATTTGGGCTCTCCCACTCCCAAGTATTATGTAGAATTCTTTGCAAATACCACTCATAAAGAGTAGTTTCCTTATTTAAATAATCCAAGTTTGGCACAGAGGCTGCAGTGATAGGAGCATATTTAAACTGTGGCTAATACATAAAGCTACTGGAAAGTATAATAATGCTTGAAAAATATCAAACAAACTATATTTTCAATAAAAATTTGTGTGTGCTTTAGGATTGTCTCAGGACAGACTTACCTCAATGATAAATTAGAATATGTAATAGAGCTGTTTTGGAAATTATGCTGCAATATGAAAATTCTGTTGGACTCACTGAAAATGCGAACACTCAGGAAAATTAGATCTGCTAGTTGCTGCACTAATAATTACACCATATAGATGATTAGTTTTCCAAAATGTTTCACTTTGAAACTGTATTCTCACTGCATTAAAAATAATGTTAACTTCTAAACTTGATTGCTACTTGATAATAGCCCAGAAACATATTTTTTACACGCATAATACAAATCAAGACTGAAAATTTCTGATGTATGTATCTTTTAATAAAACAACTGTCATTCAGTGACTTGATAATGATCCTGTTGTCATAATAAAATCTGGAACATCTTCATTGTGACAGTGAACCCATCAGCAACATAGCATTTTCAAGGATATGGGGAGGACAAGGGAAGTAATCAGCCAAAATTTGCATAAGATGTATACTACAAAGAATGGTGAGAATCCATATGATGATAATATGAATAATTCAATCAAACAGGTTGTCAGCATTTTACCATTTCACCATAGGAATATCAAATATGTTCATATTTACGGAGGCAGCTGTTGACTATTTTTTAATATGCATAGCTGCAATTTGAAGACAGCTCTGACAATTGTTGTTTGTTTACTATATATTAAACTTGTTACACTACTTTGTGTATATGTAAAAATAAGGAAATATCCTATTATATTGAATCAGGAGTTGTAACCATACTGAAATTTACATTGGCTGCTGTATTAGTTGCTCACTATTGCCTAGTGCAATATGTATATGAGGTTCCTTTCATAATTTATGTCGTATGTATTGATTATCATATGTGAAATGTGTTACTAACAGTTCACTATATACACTTGATAGCTAATAGAGCATGCTTCAGATTTGTACGACTAAATTGTGCTGGTGATGCTAGATAGGGGATATTAAAAAGTATAGTCAGATATCATAGTTTTACTGCACAAAGAAAGTACATTAATTTGTTGGTTGGTTGGTTGATTTGTGGGAAGGGACACAACAATGAGGTCATCAGTCCCACATTAGTTTGTAATGAACTCCATGCAAGTAGAGTACAGTTTTAGGTGTGCTTATAATAACCACTACTGGGGTATTTTCATTTTTGTTCCCTCTTATTTAAAACACATAATCCCAATATGGTTGAAACACATGTTAATAATAATGGCCATTAAAATGACATGCAATTATATATCTGAATGAATATTATGAGAACAAATGCTGTAAAAATAGATACATTATACTCCCATGTCCTAGTCTACTTTAATTCTGCAGATGAGAGACACTAATGTGTCTATTACAGTCACACCAGAAATATACTTAGCAAATTTTTCCATGTGAAAAATGTACTGGGAAATATTTTCCCCTTGAAGAACTGGGGGAAAATTTGTTGTCTTACTGTCACTTGTCTGCAAAATTAAACCAAACAATGACATAAAGCTAGTTCAAAGATTTTTTATTCCTGTTTTTTTTTTATTAGAACAGTAGCAGAAACAAGTAATTATCCTTTTTTTACACAGTAGGTGGATTATTAGTATGAACTACTGGACAATTTCTGTATTAATGTATTTAAAGCCATCTGGAGATGAGAGATTATCTTATCAAAACTAGCTACAAATATTTAAATAAACTATCTTTTAAAAAAGAAGAAAAATAAAAGAAACTGGCTGCAGTTGTTCAAATAATACCTAAACAAATACATTATAAGTTCAGAGAACTAACAAATAACATTGTTTGACTATAGGACAGCTCTATGTGAGAGAATGCAGGATGCCCATTGCTAAACAGATGAATACTTATTATGCAGCTACATCTGGAAATTTCAGCCTTCTGTTTCGTAGTGTAATATGTAAGACACAGTTTTCCTCAGTACTCTAAATGCCTTATAATGCTGATTTATTTCCATGGGTAACTGCAGTTGTTACATATGAGTGCTCTTCAAATTGTCTTTCATCCGCCGTGGAGAAAGTCCTTGACATTGAGTTTTTAGGCTCATTTAGCTAAACCCAAGTGCAGACAGTTCACAATTGCCAATGGTATTAGTGATCTCACACACTGTCAAATACATATTTTTTTGTGTTCCCTTACGTTTGAGAGATATAAAATTACCTTGAACTATGAAAGGAACCTCCTAATTTCATACTGTTATACATTCCAAAGACTGCTGAAAAACACAAAAGTTGACATTTCAAATTAAGAGAGTATGTTAAATGTATATATTTGTTGTTACATGAATTTCTCAGGTACCAATACGCAGGCAGTTTATAAAAGGGCTACAGGCATGACAGTTAGCAGTTCTGTTTGGATATATCCTTGCTCTGACTTTTAAGCTTGGACATAAAACCTTATTTGGGACTTAACTGAGAGTGCTTGTGAATCCTACAGATTAATCTAAGGCATTATATGTTCATGTAGTCATCCAAATAGGGCTCTGATGTGCCAAATAAAAAAGGCAACAGATGATTAAGTACTTGTCAGAATCTTGTTTAATGCTCTGTATTTAATGATCCTACTGTTTTACTGACAGTAAATATTAATGACGGAAATGCAGGTCCATACAAAAGAGTCAGAGCAGGCTTAAAATGTTGGCCACCACTCTAGGAGGAATTACTGAGTTGTGTACACATTTCTAACATAAGGGTATGATATAGAGATACAATATAGTTTTAAAAAGAGATAGAAAGTAATCAAAGCTTTCAGTTTACTGGAAATGGCTAATCAATCTCTATCAGAATTACAGAGATTTCGCAGGATTCAGTAAAAATTGACATATCAGAAAGAAAAAAAGGAGAAGAAGAAGAACTGTACTGAACACATTTTTTACATACAAATCTTAGACTGTACTTTCGTTTGTAGCAATGATTCACAAGTGTTAGTTTATCCAACCTCTCATATTGCTGAAAATGCAATACTAAGTATGCTAGCTATGCTAGCATACATGTAAATAGACCCTCTGTAAAACAAAAATTGGGTATTTCCAATCTCTATGCTGTCTTAGGAAGACAACAAGTGCTTCAGGTTTCCCATTTGAAACTGTATAATGAAATTATCACACTTCATAATGATACAGCTCATTATCAGTATATAAGGAATGTATTTAATTAAACTTCAAAGATGGAAATACAGCCAGACACTGTATGATGTAGCCATAAATTTAGCATGAAAGATGAATCAGTATATAATGGCCAGAAGGTTTAAAATGACAAACACAGTATCATCATGCTATGAACAGTAGACATATCTGTATGAGAAAGGAGTAATCCTCACAGCTGCCAGCTGACAAGTATGTAGAAAATGATGGATGGACAGGCATATCTGGGAACCTGATATCTTGGTCTTTAGCATACATATAGGAAATGTGGAAACAGAAGGGTTGTGGACTAAGAAGAGTGTAGAATTCAGTCAGAAGGTGTTAGACAATATTGGGGTGAGGTGGAGCAAGTACTGCAAGTAGGGGTTGTTTGTGGGATTCTGAGATTTATGGGAGAAAGAAAGAGATGGGAAGATGGGAAAACATTCCAAGAAGGAGGACGAGCTCAACTGGAGTAGAAAATAATCTTGAGGAGTGAGGGACTGGTGTGGTAATGAGATAATGAAATGGGGTTTGAATTACGGAGAGCGATCAAGTGTGGAACTGAGATTAGCAAAGTCAGAGGCCAAGTGATTTATGGGCATGAAAGATATGTTTCAGGGAGAGCCCCACCTCTGAAATTCAGAAAGGAAGTGAGGTGGAGAGGATGAGGGAAGGGGAGGGTAAGAATTGGCAAAAGTAATGAAACAGTTGTCAAAGATCACCAAATTATGTCGCACAGCATGTTCTATAACTGTGTGATTCAGTTGGCAGTTGGTTTTGGTTTGACTGTAGTTATTAATTTGAGTGTACTATTTCTTTGTGGCCATACCCACATGAAATTCCTTGAAATGCTTGCATCAAAATTAATATGTGATGTGGCTGTCTTCACAAATGGTTCTGCCTCTGTTGGAGTAAGAACTTACAGATACAAGTGTGGAATGGGAGGTGATGGATAGAGGTATAGGATGTGTTTTGCATTTGGATCTATTCCAAGGATATGGCCATCTGATAGGTATTCTGGAGCAGGAAGACCAGAAGGAAGGCCAGGGATACTGTTAGGTAGAGTGGGCAGCAGAACATCTATCCATGTGTCCTCATTATTTCTGATTCATTGTAAAATTGATATACATTAACAGTTCATGATAGAAATCTTGGGAAGCAACCAGGGCAAAGACACCAGAAAGAAGAAATGTTTGGAAGTATTTTGTTCCAAGACATATTGAAGATTGGAGATTAAAATTTTCAAATGTCACCATAGTAGCCTCTTTGTATCTGTATTTCATCAAATTTCCATTTCGTGTGATGTAATTTGTCTTCTGATTAGGTAGTCTGCTAATATCTTACCTGTATAGCTCAATAAGAGTCATGTGACATATCTCATGAACATTGTAGTATATTGATTTAGACATTAAGTCCTTCACAGGGTCTGTAACCATGTTTGGCTCAAATGAATTTATTCTTGTCTTGGTTACCAATATTTCTTTATTTTCCACTCCTTATGACCTGCTTTTCTCCTTACAGCATGATCAGATATTGATGGATACATAGCATCTAGTCACTACTGAACATTTTGCTGTAACAGCAAGTGTCAAACGTTTTAGTTATTTACGTAGAATCCCTGTGGCATCTGATCATTGTCAAAATCAGATAAGGGTCTACTGGCAGGTGCCAGAAGGATTTCCCATGCGCACAACTCTTTAATAACTGTGGTATCAAATGACAACTCTTTTTTCAATACCCCAACTCCATCTGTTTTTGTTAATGTATGTAGCTTCCTGTTCCTTCAAATACTGGCAGTGGGCCAGTAATGACCATATGCAGTCTGTAATTGGCTGTAATAGCTGCTTTGGGAATTTCTACTTTTAAAAGGAATTCATTCTCTGCAGTTTTCTTCCTATGTTAACTGTTAATCTGTTTTGTGCATTTCATTGTTCTGTAAGTTTTACAAATCACCAAGAGATGGAACCAACTTCTATACAGAATAAATTCAGCTGCAGTCACAAGTGAAAATATGTTGATTGTAACTTTTGACATGAACAAAATATTCTGCAAATGCAAAAGTTTCTGTAAAATGCTAGAAAAATACCAAGAAAAACAAAAAAAAAAAAAAACTGTTTTAAAATAAAATTCTATATTTAAGATTTTATGTTAATTCTACATCCGACATTTTTGTGAGGAAGATTTTTCAATATTATTTTCTTCAATATGTGGACTGAGAGTTTAAAAACTCTACTCACCAGAGACATTAAACACTAAGGCAGGATTAATTTAAAAGCACAAATAACAATAATTCTTTATTGCATGACACTGTCTGCTCCTCTTTCTAGAACTAAAAAGAAACTTGCATGGAAGAAATTAGGCAGCTAGATGGAATCACTAAGTTCATATCTTAGATGAGACATTGTTGATAATGTGACTGATGACTTGCCCCCACCACATACTTTCTCCACTAGCACGTTTACCTCCATCTCCAGCCCCATCCCCACCTCCAAACAAGCATGACTGCTAGTGCCATTGTTGCTGTCATAATAACAATAACATTGATGACCACCACCATTTCCACTTTCTTCAGTAGCAGAAGAAGAAGTTAGAAGGAAATGGTGGAGAAGAAAGCTAAATGTAAATGTTCATCTAAAGATTATTTGTATTTAGTAAAAATGTTTGTTCTGTGTATGGTGAGCATGTCCAACTTCTCTTCTGCTATATAAGTAATCAGTGTGACTTTCCTTGTTTGTGCACATCGGTTTCCTGGTGAGCTTCCTGACACATCTTTAACATGCTGTAATTATTGTGAGAACTCATAAGTGTAAATTAACTTTTCAGAAACATCCATCTTGAATCATTGTACAGCTTTGTGCATAAATCATTACAAAATGACTTAAAATATCTATTTTCTTGTGTGTTTTTTTTTCTTAGTAAAACTTCTTTCACTATACCTTAGTTCAAACCACCATAGGTTTTGCACAAACAATATGGTACAGTGGTAAGATGCTGGACTCACATTTCAGATATCAGTTAGTATCCCCTTCTTCCCCTCCTTATTTAGGCCAGCCATGGACTTCCGGAAGTGCTGAATGTAAATGCTGAGATGGTTCCTGTGAAATGAACATGGCTGACTTCTTTCCACACCCTTCCCAAGTTGGAGCTTGTGCTTTTTCTGTTATGATCTCATTGATCACTGAGTGTTAAACCCTAATCTTGATTCCCTTCAAAGTTTTTGACATTTGGAGTTATGTGACTGGTTTATCTTGATACAGAAACAATTTTTACATTTTGAATGAATGTGTGTCAGCTCACAGGAAACAGTGTAATTTGTCAGTGATTAATATTAGGTGTAGCTCCAGGTGTAACAGATCACCACAACTCCAGAAAGTATTCTGAAACCAGAGGCATCCAATTTGTACAGTACAATCTGTAATCTTTACATCTTCATTAAATGTAAAACATAGTATGTAGTTTGTAAAATAAAAAAATAATAATTTTCGCCAATTCTATTATCTTAACAGCTATCCGATGAAAAACTTTACAATGTAGATAGTCTAACACCAACTACATTGTTGACTATGCATTTTTTGCTGCTGTTGTTACAGAATACTGTGCTGATATTAAGTGCAAATCACTACTACATTTCTCTGTGGACTGTGAGTTGCACAGTGAATGATTAATAAGTGTGCTAAAATTTACATTATCACTGAGTTGATGCATGTTTGAGTGCTATGGATGTAGTACTGTAGGTTTTCTTCACTTCTGTATAATGTGAGTGGTGTCACAGCGGCATTATACAAACCTGAGTAACAATAAGATTATGAATGCTCTCTTTTGATGCCACTTGTACAACAAGATAGTAAGTGTGCAAGACAATGAGACATGTTGCAGTATGATGAATCTTCAGTAGCATTTCACTCATTCTTAAAAATGTGTCAAACATAAAGCATTTACTATAAATGTAGATACATATGCAATTCTATTGCTTAACAATCTTTATACAATCAATGATTGGCAGATTTTCTTACAAATTTATTTTGCAGTTTTACAGACCATAGTATAAATGAACATATAAAAATTTGATACTTGTAAAGTTGTTTTCTGTAGCATTTAAGATTATTTACTCACAAAATCTATAGGAACATAAAAATTTCAAATGTTCTGTGCAAATAGACTTATTTTTAAAGAAATGTAGTTTAACAATGGAATTGTTTCTGTTAATTGTAATCATATGATATAATATTTAAATGGGTAAATCATACTTCCATCATGTGTATTGTCTGAAGAAACAAAATGCCTAATACTGACTTAATTGGTACAGTAAGTACAATTCAAGTTTCATTTCATATAGTTACAGTCCTATCATTTCTACAGTAATACAACTATTTGTGAAGTAACATTATTTACTCATTTTGCATCTAATTTAATATGCAGGAAGTGATTCAAATGCTACCAGCTCTTACATATGTTCATTTTCTTGATATATTATCATGACTGACCCAGTAATAACAGCAAATAATATTTTTTTTCACAGCTCAGGTCTGCATTTCATTAACAATGATTCAGCACACTAAAATACCACCTTTGTAATAGCCTTGCAGTTATTTTCTTGAAGTTCATTTTATTGTTTTCTCTAATTAAAGAGGATTTTTATCACAAATGTTTCTTGAGGTTTTTTATTTACGTCCAGATCACAGCCTGGTAACTACAAGAAGACATGTACACATTTTTCTTGACATTATAACCACACTGTGACAGTCTGTAATCCATATCATTTATGGACTACCAAATAATATCTCATGACTTCGCACTGCTTATAATAAATATTTAATTGACTGCAACACAAATATTTGCATTATGTGTACAAATATGTGTGCCACAGTGTTTTAGACACAACAAAGACTATCATCAGTGCTGACAAAGAGCAATATATTCATTCTGATAAACTGATTAGCTGTCTGGCTTTAGATTTAAAATATGACTCTTATTCCATGATGCAAAATCCTTCTAATAAGTTGCAAAAAATTAATTATGCTGCAGACACTTATTAGTGTTTATTGCTTACATTTAAAATTTGAAGGATTCTGTATTAATCTTCCACATACAAAATATACTAAAGTAACACTGACAGTGTATAAAAATTTGATACTTGTAAAGTTGTTTTCTGTAGCATTTAAGATTATTTAGTCACAAAATCTATAGGAACATAAAAATTTCAAATGTTCTGTGCAAATAGACTTATTTTTAAAGAAATGTAGTTTAACAATTGAATTGTTTCTGTTAATTGTAATCTTATGATAATATCCATGGGTCTAATGATGTAGTGTACGACAAGCATGAACTGCTCAGGAAAATAATGTGCTGAGCAGACGAGGCAAAGAATTTTGTGATGTACATATATGTCTGCAATAGTCTGTGAAGTAACTGAGAGATTAATGAAACAACTAATCACCAAGTACTTAGAAGACCATGGCCTGCTGAATAATAATCAAAATGCCTTTCGAACAGGTAGAAGACCATAAAATGAGCTTTCATATAACAAGGTCCTCGCCAGACAAAGAACACACACACACACACACACACACACACGCACATGCACATGTGTGTGTGTGTGTGTGTGTGTGTGTGTGTGTGTGTGTGTGTTTGTGTCAGTCGTCATTCTGTTGTGCCTTTCTGTTATTATGAATCTCCACTTTATAGTTACTAGCAACTATCCTTTTCATAATATTGTTGGATTCCATCTTGAATTTTCCATTTCAGAAGGCCATAAACAATCATAATGGATTACACAGATGAACTAACTAGAAATTTTTCTATCAGCAACAGTATTGTACAAGTTAATTCAGACCTTTCTAAAGCTTTTGATACTCTTAGTCATGGAATTCTTTCAGATAAGTGGAAGCAATGGGACTGAAAGGTATAGAAACAAATGGTTTCAGTCATATTTGCCGAAAAAGCACATGTTGTGAAACCTACATTAGCTCATGCTAATGATAAAATCAGATTATTATCACATGCAAAGAGTGTCAAAACAGGTTTACTGCAAGGTAGTGTGTTAGGCCCCCATCTTTTCTTCATTTACATAAATGAGATATACACCTCAGAAACTGCAGCTAATGTGTTGTTCACTGATGATACTAGTATAATAGTGAGAAATGTTAAGGAATCTTTGTCCACAACAAGTGATTAAGTTTTGAAGTCCAGACATTCATAGTTCAATGTCAACAGGCTGGCCTTTATTTAATATGAAGAAAACAAATATGGTTCAAATGGCTCTGAGAACTATGGGACTTAACATCTGAGGTCATCAATCTCCTAGAACTTAGAACTACTTAAACCTAACTAACCTAAATACATCACACACATCCATGCCCGAGGCAGGATTCGAACCTGTGCCCATAGTGGTCACGCGATTCCAGACTGCAGTGCCTAGGACCGCTCGGCCACACTGGCTGGTGAAGAAAACATATTAGATTAAATTTTGAAAGATGAATCAACAAATCTAAGATCTCCAGCTGGCTCTCATCAGAAATGAATTAGAAAGGGTACAATGGACACAACTATTAACAATGTATGTTGATCAAGTCAAACTGGAAAGACCATTTAACTGAACTGACCCAGAGACTCAGTTGTGCAAGTTTCTCTCTGAGAATTATTTATGAAGTTTGCTCCTCAGACGATGCTAAAATGTCTTATTTTTGGTCCTTTCTGACTCTTGTATCTTTTCAGAATAGTTTTTGGAGTAAAATTAATAGTCAGTTACAGTAAAGGAAATTTTTGCATTACAGAAAAAGGCTATTCAAATCTTACCACATAGCTCTGCTGTGGTTAATTGAAGCACTTATTTTAAAAGTTCTGTTTGAGATCTGTACCCTCCCTCTACATATACAAAAATGTGTGTTGATGAAAAGAGCTAGTGTTTGTGACTAGCAAACCAACCATGATTACCATAGGTACAGTATTCGCAATTTTGGGTCCCTCCATGTAGTACAATTAGGAACAATTCATACTCAAAGACATGTGAGACAGTTTGGTGTCACTCCTTATAATCCACTGTCCACGTACATAAAGAGGCTGGAGAAAGAAGGGGCTTTTATCACAGAGCTAAAATCATTTCTTTTATAGAGGTATTTCTACAACATAAATGAATATGTGAGCTTACAGGAATACTAGGTTCTCATTTATTGTTGAGTGCTTTTGATTCTCTTAACTGATCAACAACATATGCTGTGTTTGTCTTTGCAAAAGAACGTTTCTGCCATTTCTTTTCTGTGTTCTCTGTTTCAAATTCAGCACAATATACCTCCTCAGACAAGGGATCTGTTTCTAGCTTAGTTGTGATAGGTATAGGGTGTCGACAGGTTTTTGGGTGTTCATTTGATTAGATTAGATTAGATTAGTTTACGTTCCATAGATCCGTGCTGAGGAGATCCTCGTGGATGTGGAACATGTCATTTTTTTTTTTTTTTAAAAAAAAGCTGAAATAACAATACTAATAGTATGAATATATACAATACATCATTAGTTTCTATTAAAAAATTAGTCAATGGAGTAGAAGGAGTTGGCCACTAGTAAGTCTTTCAGGCTCCTTTTAAACTGATCTTTATTTGTAACTAAATTTTTTATGTTTACTGGCAAATTATTGAAGATGAGTGTTCCTGAGTAGTGGACCCCTTTTTGAACTAAAGTGAGTGCTTTTAAGTCCTTGTGCAGATCATTTTTGTTCCTGGTATTGTATGTATTAACTGAGCTGTTTGTTGGAAAAAGAGATATATTATTTAGGACAAATTTCATTAATGAGTAAATATACTGAGAGGCAGTAGTTAGTATACCCAGTTCTTTGAAGAGGTTTCTACAGGACGTCCGTGAATTTACTCCACAAATAATATGTATTACACGCTTTTGGACTCTGAAAACTTTTGTTTGACTTGAAGAGTTACCCCAAAATATTATACCATATGTCATTATGGAATGAAAGTAGGCAAAGTATGCAAGCTTTTTCATTTTTATGTCGCCTATGTCTGCTAACACTCGAATTGCAAATACTGATTTGTTAAGGCATTTCTGCAGTTCTGTGGTGTGCTCTTCCCAACTGAAGTTATTATCAAGTTGTAATCCCAGGAATTTAAGACTGTCAACCTCTTATATCTGCTCTTCTTCGTATTTTATGCATATGCTGGGTGGAAACCTCTTACAGATTCTAAATTGCATATAGTGAGTCTTTTCGAAGTTTAATGTCAGTGAGTTGGCTTTAAACCATTTATTAATATCCATGAAAATGTCATTAGCAGATCTTTCTAGAACTACACTTGACATACTATTTATTGCAATACTTGTGTCATCTGCAAACAAAACGAACTGTGCTTCTGTCAATGTAACTGATGAGAGATCATTATTGTACACAAGAAAAAGCAATGGCCCTAAGATGGATCCTTGTGGGGCACCACATGTAATTTCTTCCCATTCTGATGTTGACTGATGACTTAATTCACTAGTCCCTTGCACTGACACCCTTTGTTTCCTGTTAGTGGGGTATGACTTGAACCATTTTGCAGCACTGCCCGTGACACCATAGAATTCTTATTTACTTAAAAGGATGTTGTGGTTCACACAATCAAATGCCTTTGACAAATCACAGAAAATACCTGCTGCTTGTAATTTGTTATTTAATGAATTAAGTACATTTTCACTGTAGGTGTAAATAGCCTTCTCAATATCAGATCCCTTCAGAAATCCAAACTGTGTTCTTGATAATATGTTATTTGTGGTCAGATGGTTGAGCAGCTGCCTGTACATTACTTTTTCTAAAATTTTTGAGAATGCTGGCAAAAGTGAAATCGGTCTGTAGTTTGATGGTATCTCTTTATCCCCTTTCTTGAATAGAGGCTTAACATCTGCATATTTTAGCCAGTCAGGAAATGTCCCAGTTATAATTGACTGGTTACACAAGTAACTTAGAATTGTACTAAACTCACAAGAACATGCCTTAATTAACTTTGTTGATATTTCATCGTACCCACTAGAATGCTTTGTTTTTTAAAGATTTTATTATGGACGTTATTTCTTTTGGTGAAGTGAGTGATATATTCATGTACTTGCAGCTATTTGTGAAGTCTAGTTTCAGATATTCAAGGGCATTATTTACTGATCCTGAAAGTCCCATTCTATCAGTAACGGATATAAAGTACTTGTTAAATAGATTTGCCACACTATGCCCATCAGTTACTAATGTGTCATCTACCCTTAGTGCTATTTGCTCCTGTTTCTTTTCTGGTTCTACCAGTCTGCTCTATCACTATAACCCATATTGTTTTTATTTTGTTCCCTGGCATTGCTATCTTCTTCTCGTAGTGCATTTGTTTAGACATCTGAATTACTTTTTTTAATGTTTTACAGTATTCCTTGTATTTAGCTAAATCATCAGCATTGGAGCTATTCTTGGTCGACAGATACATTTTCCTTTTTGTCTTACAGGAAATCTTTAGCCCTTGTGTAATCCATGGTTTTATTATAGACTTCTGTTTAATTTGAGTAACTTTTAGAGGAAAACAGCTTTCAAACATGGTACTGACATTGTTCATGAATGTGTTATATTTTTCATTCATGTCATGAGCACTATAAACATCTTTCCAGTTCATATCTTTGAGCAGTTTTCTAAAACACTCAATTTTTGGTTGATTGACTACTCTCCTGTACTCATATTTAGCAGTCTTGATAATCTGCTTAGAATTTACATCTAAAACAAGGAGCTGCATGTCATGATCTGATAGTCCATTTATAACAGGTTTTATGATATGATTTTGTTCCTTTGATTTGTCTATAAAAATGTTATCAATGGCTGTCCTTGAGGATTTAGTGATTCTACTTGGAAAGTTTACAGTGTGAGTTAGATTGAAAGACAACATTACTAACTGCAGTGAATGTTTACTGGAAGATTGCATTAGAAAATGTGTATTAAAGTCACCAGCAATCAAAATTTCTTTGTTTCTTCCTGTTAAATAACCCAAAAGAGCTTCTAGATGATCTAAGAATAGATTATAATTTCCTGCAGGTGCTTGGTAAATAGTTATTATTATATAGGATCTGTTATGGAACTTTACTTCTGTTGCACATGCTTCTAGATGCTGCTCCAAACAGAATTTATTAATGTCAATGTTCTTGAATTTATCGCAGTTTTTGATAAATGTGGCAACTCCTCCTCCATCCATATCTACTCTGCAGAAGTAGGAAGCTACATGTTTCAACAGTGTAATGTAATGTATTCATGTAGATTTACTTCTTCAGAAGTGTTTATATCAAAGTTCATATTTTAGTTACATAACTGATTTATTTCTTGTGTGTTTCGGTCTGAATGTGTATTATGTAATTCCTCTTCCAGTCATGTACAGAGTGAGGTGGTTATGCCAGTCTTAATGAACTGGACTCTGATTTAGGGAGAGCAGTGTGTGTTCCTCTCCATCTGGCCATCCCGGCTTGGGTTTTACATGGTTTTCTGTAGCTGTTAAGGTGAATGAAGGGATGGTTCCTTCATTAGGCCACAGCTAGCTTCCTGTCGCATCCTCAACAAATGCTATCCTACTTTGTTTATACTGAATATATGTCTATATTATTTCTGTAATGTGTCCAGTACTGTTGTACTGAATTATCTAAGGATGAATATATAAATAAATAAATACTCATATTCCACAAGCCATCATACAGTACGAGGTGGCAGGTACCCTGTACCACTACTAGTCTGTACACCTTAGTACATCCCTATTCTCTATTAGCTTGTCTTCATGGTCCTGATGTGAAATGTACATTAGTAGTAGTAGTGGTAGTAGTAGTAGCAGTAGTAGTAGTAGTAGTAGTAGTAGCTTTATTCATCTGTAGATCTCCTTTTACAAGGATATAGGACATGTCAAAGTATTTACAAGTTTAGACCAATTTAAAATAAGCTAATTCATACACACATACATTTACAGATTTCTAGTTAGAGACAATCACTAGATTTACTCCTGGTATACAATACTTTTTTTACAAATAACCTATTAAATAATGTAATGCCACACTGTTCACTCATATCTCACTATCAGTCAATGCACATACTCACTCATTACATACACACACACACACACACACACACACACACACACACACAAACTGGTGATCTCTGGGCCATTTTCTGTACCACAACTTCCCATTTGCTATCCTGAAAATCTGAGTCAGCGTCCCTCTGTATTGAGTGAGACGAGCTCAGAAAGAGGGAGAGGTGTTAGTATTGTGCAATGCATAGCTTGGAGGTAAGTTTCCTAGAAAAGGAAAAAAGAGGGAAAAAACATAGTGTGAAGGTATTATGTGGAATGTTGGATTTTTTATAATCATTATTGTTATTTATTTGTATAACAGTTTTTTAACCAAACCCCTACTCTGTTTTATCTAAGTAATCGTTCAATGTATACAATGTATTGTATAACAGGCACTTTTTTGTTGCCTTTTTAAATAAGTGTATTTTAGCAATTTATTTTATCTGTTTGGTAATTTATTGTACAGCTTTATTCCTTGGTAGAAGATGCTGTTTTGAGTTTTATGTTTATTTTTTCTTGGCAAATGTGTAAGTTGAGCCTAGCTCTTGTTCCATGGTCATGGACAGAACTGTTTGTGCAGTTATTACCAATGTTATTTTAGATTTGCACAACTGACTGGAAAATGTATTCACATGGAGCAGTTAAAATCCCAGTGTTTTGAACAGATCTTTACAATGAGCTTGACTAAAATTTTTGGTTACGATTCTTATGGCTCTTTTCTGGAGTTTGAAAATTGTGTTCATATTTTGTGCATTTGTTCCTCAAAGAAGAATGCCATAGCTAAGATCTCAGTGTACATAGAACTAGTATGTAACTAAAAGACACTGCATGTTACACACTGATGATAGGATTCTAAGGGCATAACATGCTGATGACATTCTGTTTGCAGGTACCGTTGTGTGTTCACACTTCAACTGAGAATCAATATTCATTCCTAGAAATTTGGCATTTGTTACACAGTCTATAGAGGTGCCATCTACATTTAATCTAACATTGTCATTTTCCCTCTTCAAACTGAAATTCATGGCATTAGTTCTCTTTATGTTCAATGTCACTTTATTGCTTATTTACCAGTCATAAACTTCCTTGAGAGCTTCATTTGCTTTCTCTGCAAGGAGTTCTCTTGTTTTTTCAGTGACTATAATATTGGTGTCATCATCAAAGAGAATTTTTTCACCATGAGTAACACTACTGGGAAAGTCATTGATGTATATCAGGAATAGTATTGGTCCTAATACGCTACCTTGCAGAACCCATATATTAATGTATTTTGGTTCTGATAAGTGTTTTACTGAATGTTTAGATCTATTTGAAATTGTGTTATCTCTACTCTTTGTACCCTATCTGCTAGGTATGATCGAGACCAGTCATTAGCTACCCCTCTTATTCCTAATGCTTCTAATTTATTTAATAGAATCTTGTGATCAACTGTATCAAAGGCCTTAGAAAGATCCAAAACTATGTCTGTGACACACTCATCTTTGTCAAGAGCATCAGGCACAACCTTTGTGAATTCTACTGGGGACTGATGACCTCAGATGTTAAGTCCCATAGTGCTTAGAACCATTTGAACCAGTTTGAATTCTACTATGGCTGATTCCATATTTTTGCCACTTCGGAAAGCAAACTGTGATTCAGTTAAAAGGTTGTATTTATTCAGGTAATTCATTAATCTGTCTTTCATAATTGCTTCTATTGTTTTTGAGAATGGTGACAGCAGGGAAATGGGCCAGTACTTTTCTATGCCTTCTGCATTACCTTTCTTAAGAAAAGGTATAACTCTTGCCTGTTTTAACTGCTCTGGAAATGTCCCTGATGTGAAGGATTCATTTATTATATTTGTTAAGCGGCCTTGTATAATCTCTATGCATTGTTTCAGTACACATATAGGTACTTCATCTAAGCCTACTGACTTTTTATTTTTTAGTTTTTGAGCAGTTTGATTGACTTCATTCTCTGTGGTTGGAAGTAACATCATTGTATTTAGTGCAACTTTATTTACAGGTGTTATATTTGTTTGGGGGATTTTTGCTGTAACTTCTCTGCAATACTTGAAAAATGCTCATTTACATAGATAGCTAAGTGTTGTGGATCATTTATTACCTTATCTCCTCCATTAGCAGTATGTTATTCTGTGTTTGTTTGCCTCTCCCCATTTACTTTTTTATAACATCCCAGACTGCTTTGCTTTTATTCTCTGCATTATATATCATTTTGTGATTAAATGAGTTTTTTGCAGTAATCAGCACCTTCCTATAGATGTTTTTGGATCCGTGACAGAAATTTAAGAATTCAGGATCACTGCAACTCTTTTTGATGAGGTATTTAAGTGTTTGGGAGGACTTCTTAATACATTGGCAGTAGTAGAATTCTTCTGTAGTCAGCAGCAAATACAGGTTCTATAAATTTTCTCAGTAGTGTAACAAATCCAACAGAACAGTTCTGAACTGCATTGATTCCTTCATCTGATCTAACCTGGCGGGGATCTCAGACACTCCTGTAGTACTCAAGAATCCCTTCCAGTGTCCTCTCTTAGTTACTTGGTAGCCTTAATATCAAATGATAACAGCACTGGAAAGGCTACAAGAGAAATGATACAAGCAGGAAACAGAGATTACTTTGCAAATTCACAACTCTTCTGAAAAAGCCTTGTTACAACTCCCTAGTTCAACCAGTTGTCACATATGATCCAGTGTATAGATGCTGACAGAAGACAAGCAGAATGCTCAAAAAACATTTGAGTAAAAATTAATATGTGGAAGTTGTGGCTCAATAATCATTTCAGTAAATGGAAAGCAAATTATAGTTAATAGATAAATATATTAATCATAAAAATGTCAAATTTGCTGTGTTTTTAAAGGTGAGTCCATGAAATGAGATGGGGAATAGTCTTCCCACTGCCCTCCTTCAAAGTTAAATGATATGAGCAAGACTTTCAATTTATTTCATATTTATTTGAAAAATTTACTTGTTTTGTTATAGTTATTGTTCACAATTATTCTCCAAGAAATTTTCTAAGACATGGGTCAATGCTAAGTGGAATTTCACAGTATGTACAAACACAGTGAGTGCACTCTTCTGGTGCTTTGGTACTACAATGACGGCACTACCTGTAGGTGTCTCCTGGAATTGTTTGGTGTGTCCCACAGCCACAGGATGAACATCTTCATGTGTTTTACCCCTTTTTGCCAGAAAAAGGGATTTATAACATCTTTTCCAGGATTAGAAGCCAGCAACCGATTGCCTTGTCAGACAGGCTCTGTATATGAGCTGATAATGCTCTACACTTTCTATTTTACTTATTTTCCATAGTATATAGTGTTTACTATGGCAACATCCACCAGGAAATAAAATATTCTGTGACACTACGTCACAGAGTGTCTGTCAAGAGCATACCTGTCTCATAGATTATCAAACTTATTGATGCCACCCATTATTTTGATGTATCCTGTCACAGCTTCAGGACAGGGAATGTCTGTACTAGAACAAACCATGTTATTCCTTTTTCACCACTGTTGCTTCTCTTGGGTCCTGAACAGAGGACAGGGAAGTGACAGGATGGTTGTCCATCAACTTTATAGCAGGAATGGCTCCTTTCATCTTGAACTGGAACTCTCCTCTTCCAAATCTGAAGTTTCCCTTCATAATTTTGGGTAAATCTGTCCTATTGGTCATCACAGTCCCACATGGGTAAACATACTTCTGAAGAAGTGTTGGCATTAATTTCACAGTGGTGAAGAGCCTATCGAAAGCAACTGCGTTATTTTTATTGTGTATTTCCTTTGTTAAATCTACAACAACCCTTTCACCCTATGGCAAACTACTGTTTTACAAATTCCTGTGTGAACATAAAAGTTCATTATTTATTGGGAGACTGAATCTGACAACCACCACACTTTGCAGACGCATTTCACTAGATTTATTGGCATGTATTGTTTCACTGACGCTTTTGCTTTGAATAAATGACTGAGTCATCTACTGATGCAAATGGTGAAGGCCCATAATTGTTCTTACAATTCTATAGACATTTGATATCAATGGATGCAGTTTATGTAATTTGTCATATTCTGCATGATGTCTAGGTTTTGCAGTTTCATTGTTATTGCACTGAATAGTCTCCTCAACCTTTCCCTTGTTGTTACATTAGTAATTGGCTCTACTTTTAGCATATGGTCCATATTCAAAACGTTAGAGACAGCAGGAAAATTATAATAAAGCATCCTAGGAAAGCTTTAATTTCTTGAATGGATTTGTCCATCTTGGTTTTTGATGGGCTTCTGCTAACATGATTTAGTTTTGCATGTAATTTTACTTCCTTTAAAATGAAAGTGAAAAAATCATCACCAAAGAACTCAGAAAAAAATGACTGAGCTTTCACTGTCACTAGAAATAAGTATTAGTTTCCCTTCCCTTCTTCGTTGAAAGTTGTTCCTCACATAGTCAAAGTAAAAATAATATCTATTCCATTCCTCTTCACTTTCACTTTCAATTTCACTCTCACTTTTAATTTCACTTACAATGTCAAGTTTCTTTTTTGTTCTTTTTCTTAAAAAAAAAAAAGAAAAAAAAAAGAGGTGGAGCCCCTCCCCACTCACACCAGCATGATGACCAACTCAAAAGTTCTACTGCCATCTCTGTATACGGGTTAGTTTTCACTAAAGTGAGATGTCACAGGATGTAGGTACTGCAATCTTTGCTTATGTCTGGTTAAGGTCAACCATTTATACACACTTGTCTGGAGATAGATAGGGTCGAAAGTTGAATGAAGGGAAGTGGTTAGAAGGGCACAGGGAAAAAGTGCCAAGGCAAGTGCCAAGGGAAAAAAAGGATACAGCCCTGACCAGGGGAGGCAGGGTGAGTTCTGGTTAGAGCTATATTTTTGTAGAATTCACTCTACAATAGTTAGGTCAAGTAGTAAGAGGAGTAGCAGATCATGCAAGCGGATACCATGTCATGGCATATGTTCATCATAAAAGATCAGTCCGTGATGGTGCTGCAGCACGGTGTGCTGCAGTTCGGGCTGTGAGAGCCCCCTGCCACACAGCGTCAGTGGTGACTTGGCATGGGGGAAGGGCCAAGTTGCCCAACGGTGTCTGGTGGGCAAGCATCAAATTCAAGCGCTCAGAGATGTGTGGTCACATAGCGGCACCACTCCTCACTTGTTGGCAGCACTGACAGGCTCAGTGAGGGTGCGGTTGAGTCTTCCCTGTTTAGAGGATGACCTAGCCCATGCCCTTGAGCATCCTGATTGCTCTGGTAGCCCACACGTTAGAGTAGAGCTGCTAGGAACAGATGGACTTTGGTGGTGTTGTAGCAGCTTTTGTCTTCTTCTTCGGTTTTTACACCAAGATGTGCCCTTCTGCCAGCTGCTCCATACAGAGTGTGGCATTCGCACAGATGTCATGCACCATCTTCAAGCACAATTGCCATAGTTGGATGCATGCCTCCTCCATTTCTGCAGTCAGAGGGGCTTTAAAAGCTGCCCTATCTGAGTCAATGGTGTCTTTGTAGACCGCAATCGCCTCCTCTACCATGGCTGCCAGCATGGTTCCCATCTCCTGCACTTGCAGTGCCTGCTGTACTACCGCCAGTGAGCAGTCCCCTGCTCCACTCTCACTGGCGCAACATTCTGGCTGCCTGTGGGCAGTGGCAGCTGTCTTTCCTCCTTTTGGTTGCATCTTCATTCGGCGGCACTTATGGCACCGTCATCATGTCTTCTCAGTTTGCACCTTGTTTCCATTGCAGCCATTGCTGGCAAAAGCCAGGCAGTCATGCCAGTTTGCCACATGTGGCCCACCACAGTGAGCATAAGTTGGTGCCTCTTCTTGTTGCCTGTCACAGGCGACCGTGTCATGCACGCTGGGGCAGTTTACACACCGTGGCGAGTTGCGGTAGTATTTAACCACACGCCCTTAAGCTTGGCACCTGAAGCACTGTGGCTTAGGGTCCATGCCTAGGGGGAGAGCTTTGTTGGTTACAGGGAAGATTAAGAGCTTCCTTATCCCATCTTCTTATTCGTCTGATTGTGCAGCTTAGTAGTTGCACCCCAGAATCCAGCACGTGACAGCCCCTCTTGGACCATCTTTTCATCACAGATCCAAGGCAGCCCTCTTATGAGGGCCTTTGCTTGCTTCTCGCATTGTTTCAGTGCAGTCGTATTCTCCACAGTAGGTGGATCAACAATGTGGGTGGCTACTGAGCTCTTCAATATGCGGTGGTCAGCCACACTCGCTGCCTGCAGCTGAACAATGGAGTCTGTGTCAAGGGACTCTACACCTGCTTCTTCCCTGCAGCAGCTGGCTATAACACCATACATCTCTATCCGCGACCTGCTACTACACTGAATATGCAGAGGGGGGACAGGTACGTGATGCTCGTCGTGCTTCCATTCCTCCTTCCCAGTGGGTTGCGGTGTCAAAGGCTGCTTCTCTGTGTCTGCCCTCTTCTTCTTCTTCTACCCATTTCTGCCCACTCTATGCTATGGAAAACATGACAATTTTGATGTGACATAATAACAATGCACAACAATTTGCTCAGCCTCATTCCACAGTCAGAGCACGGCTACACAGTTCTTCTTCTAGCTCAGCACAGGTAATGCACTGCACCAGTGATGTGCATGTCTCCACTGCTTGAGCACAACTATGTCCAAGTTATTGCTACTGGCATTTATAGGAAGGACAAATTATTCAGTGTCAAGTTCACCAATATAAGCATCTTGCTCCACTGAATGTGATTGTATCATGTGCAGTTGTATCATCTACAACATTCAGTTAACTGACGGCACCTTCATCTCTATCAGTTCCCAAATCACTTTTATCAGGCAACGAAAATAATATAATGTAATCTTCTGCAACATTTTTAGGTTTGTAATTCTTCAGGTTTTCCCAGTGAGGTATTGTCATGTTGAATAATCTGGTTCCTGCCAGTTATTTGTATCTTTCTTGTACAATATATCAACTTAGTGACTCACAGTCTTCTTCAGGTACTGTCTGATAGCCGTGTCTGTACTGTTTTCTTCTAGCTGCGGCTGTTCCAAATAGTATATGTGTACTTTGGGGTTATTATCCATTGTCAACGCTGCTGTATGAAGTTCTGGATGACATCCAAGTTGTGCTAGGCATTTTATCTTCCGAATGCTGTCAGTTAAGCTCTCCTGTGATCTAGGATGTTCTGTTACTGTAGATTGCCTTGTCAGGTGTTCTGTCCGAGATCCATGCCTGCCAAGAGTTGCTGCAGTGTTATTTTCAGGCCACTGGTGTTCAAATTGCCACTCTAGACTCAGTAAAATGCCTTCAGGCATTGGGTCTGTTGTCTGAGATACCATTTCACGTGTGTCCTTTGTTACTGGCTCTAACTCCGTAATCATACATGTGTCCCTTGGTGCCTTGATGCTGCCTCCATTGGGTCTTCAGAAGATTGAGTGCTGGGTTCCAGACAGAGCTCAGCTTGAAACCAGTGTCATTGTTTAATGAGATTCTCTAAGATGTTAATTTCAATCGATCCTTTGATGATGTTGTCCCAATATCTTGATGTTTGTGTTAAAATTTTGGCATGATTATAATCCACAGAGTGACTAAGATCTAAAAAGTGCTCAGCAATCACTGACTTTGTTGCCTGTCAGAGTCTGGTGTGTCTTTGGTGTTCTTTGCACCTGATGTCAACAGTCCTACTTTCTGGATGATGTATCCCATATCACATTCACATTATAAGTGGTAAATGGCTGGTTTGTGTAGACCCAAGTCATCTTTACCACTTCTTAACAGAGCCTTAATCTTGGTGGGTGGATGGATTATGCTCTTGATTTTATGTCTGAGGAGAATTCTGCTGACTTTGGCAGATATCAGCCTTACGTATGGCAAATATGTGACCTCCTCCATTTCTTCTTGCATATCTTGAGGAACCTCTGGCAGGAAAGTGGCGCACAGTGTCTTTTGAACATCTCAAGTAGAGTATCCATTTTTGTAGAACACAGAGCATAGGTGTTCTATTTCCGTCACTAAGTTATGAGAATCTGGCAGGGCTCATGCCCAGTTAACCAGAGCTCAGAATACACAATTTTTCTGTACTGGGTGGTGGCAACTACTGGCTTGCAAATACAAGTCAGTGCAAGTAGGTTTGTGGTACACACTGTTACTGAAGGTACTATCTGCCTTCCTCTTGACTAGTACATTTAGGAATGGGATTAATCCATCTTTCTCCAGATCCAAGGTGAATTTAATGTTAGGGTAGCATGAGTTTAGGTGGTCCAAGAAAACATCGAGCTTATCCCTCCCATGGGGCCATATAACAAAGGTGTCATCCATGTACTCAGAAAAGCCTTTTTGTTGATCTGGACCTGATGTAGATGCCTCCTCTTCAAATCTCCCCATAAAGAGATTGGCCACCACCAATTAGAGAGAGCTGTAAGTTGCCACCCCCGCCCCCCCCCCCCCATTTGTTTGTAGAACTGACCCCCATATAGGAAGTACACTGAGTTCCATATGTGCCTGAATAAGTCCAGGAGAGCGCCATCAAAGTTTCATCCAGCTCAAGTGTATCATTCAGTGGTATGCGGTGAACAGGGAGACCATTTCTAAATTGACCGTGATGTTAAAGTCAGTTATCTGTAGCTGCCTGACATGACATAGGAAATCCTCTGAGCTGCGAATGTAATGGGCTCACTTCCTCACATATGGCAAGAGCTACTTCTTAAGGTGCCCTTCCTTGTGCACTTTATGGAGGCCAGCAAGTCTGGGTGAAACTTGTCTGTGGGGTCCCTTTCTACTGGTCTGAATGCTGGGTCATCCAGAAATTATCACACCTTACTGTCATAATCTGCCTTCTGTAGGATGACAATAGCATTCCCATTATCAGCTATCATCTTTGTAGAGTTGTTAGAGGGCCAGCTCCTCATCACCAAAGATGTTTGATTAGGGCGGCTTGGTTTTAGTGAGCAACATACATGTGTCTCTTCTGACTTCTTCAGCCACACTGGCAGGAAGTTTCAGAGCCACCTGCTCCACTGCACTGTAAAAAGATGCACCAGGAAAACTTCTGGGGATAGCTGTGAAATTAAGACTCTTGCTTGGTACTTTCAAGATGGTTGCATAGAATTCCTTCTCACTCAGGTTGACAACCATGCGAGCATCTTCTTTCTGCTGTGCCTTGTTAAGATGTTGAAACTTGGCTAGTTGACAGTACATTGATTTCTTCTTTGTGCACTCTGCTAGGGAGCATGAGGTGCCATCAACTTGGTCCCAGTTTTGTCTAGTTAGAGAGTTTGCTATAAAAAGGTGTAGAGAAAGCACCTCTCTGAATGTCACATCAGGTCAGTGGCACATGGCACATACTCTCTCTGACTAATGCTAAGCTCACTCAAATGCTTAATACTGTTGACTGCTCTGGAATTGGTGTGATGTTTAATCCTAGCAAATAATAGAACCCTAGCATGACAGAGATAAATACTTGACTCGTTTCACATGGTAATCAGTGTCATATGCTCTTGATGAAGACTGTGAGTCACTTGGTTGAAATATCATTCAGAAAAACCATGAATAACCAGCAGAAACCTGACTGTTAAACATGTTTAAGATTGTTGAGATCTAGAGAATGAGCCATCTGAAAGGGAAATGATCCAGACTATAGAGACAGGGAAGGATACTTCCCACCAACAATATCAAACATTGCAGGTGATGTCCACAAGGTATGTAAATAACACATTTTACAATTAACAGGAATCACTAAACAATAAGTTATGATAACAAATATCAGAACTATCTATCTTAGACTAAAGCAAAGAGAACAAAATTACAGAAAGTCAAAATATCTGCACTCAAAAGCTCCACTACAGATCAACAGTTGATGAAACAATACTTCTATGAGATTGTACAGCTATAATAGTGGGAAATTCAAGTTGGAAATAGTACCCTGTACTTTTCTCTAGGTGGCACCATCATACAGAGGCAGGAACAATGTATGTCATAGGGTCGGGAACAGTATCCTAGAAGGGGTGGGAAGAATTTTTTCTGTTGCCTACAAAAGGGATAAAGGAGGCAGAAGACTGCAGGATATCATATAACACTTAACTACAAGCATTAATACAAAGAAGATCTAGTAAAGTTTGTCTAATCACAATGAGTATAATGGTTAGGACATGTGGAGAGGATGTTGGAGGATAGAATACAAAAGAAAATAAAAGGTATGCTCCACTAACACACTAAAATACTAACACTTGATCACTGACTAACATGGATGCTGAATCTACTGTCCATTCAAAAGAAAGCCCACAATAGACTAAAATTACTAAAACTACTAACTGGCCAAACATGGAGATTGCATCCTTCCACAATGCTTCACACCTGTAAATCCCTGATCTGACCCATCCCCCACTATGCAAATGTGCCATGAACTTCCACTCCTCCATCCTTTTATCATGCCCTTCAGATTCTTAAACATCATGCACTATACTTAGCCTTCTGAATCCACTTACCCACTCCCACCATCTTCTAACAGCTTATAAAATTACCCCCCCCCCCTTCCCCTCCTTTCTTCTTCCATCTTGAACAGCTCTGAATATCCTATGTTACTCATAAATGTGACCCTACCCTCCCCCTAGTTTCCCCTCTGCTCACCAGTCCTGGTACTCTGCCATTCCTCTACCACCATATTACCCTAAAGCTATAACTCCTCACTCTCTACATCCTCTCCCAATGAAATAGTAATCACCTTCCCTTACCCAACAATGATATCTGCCCTGATATATATATATATATATATCCATTCTACCAGATCTAAACAGAACCCACCCTGCTTCCCCTGGTCAGGGCTGCATCTTCTCCACTCCTCTCCACCCACATCCTAAGGCTTGGTGTGGAACAGAAGCCCTCTTCACTCTCCCAGATTCCTCCAGCAAACATTCACCCATGCAGACATCCTCTTACGCACTAACTCAACTGCTTCATTCCCATGAGCTATATTTTGGAAGAATTCACTCAGTAAACTGAAATTGATGATTCACTTTCCATACCCCTAATTCCATTTCATATTGCTTTGCAATGTTATGTCTAAATATTTAATTGACATGACAGTGTCAAGCAGCCCATCATTAATACTGTATTATTCATATATTCATCCTTTGATCACTGTTTAGAGTGATACTGAATAAATCAGCACACATTTAAAATTTCAGTTACAGTGCAGATTACATTTTGAGCACATATATTATTATTTTACAATACACTTACACATATATGTAAAATAACTGAACATCACAGGATTCTTTTTCCTACTCATTTGCATTAACTTACCTTTTTCTTCATTTTGAGCAAGCTGCCATTAGTCACACCAAATACACTCCTGGAAATTGAAATAAGAACACCGTGAATTCATTGTCCCAGGAAGGGGAAACTTTATTGACACATTCCTGGGGTCAGATACATCACATGATCACACTGACAGAACCACAGGCACATAGACACAGGCAACAGAGCATGCACAATGTCGGCACTAGTACAGTGTATATCCACCTTCCGCAGCAATGCAGGCTGCTATTCACCCATGGAGACGATCGTAGAGATGCTGGATGTAGTCCTGTGGAACGGCTTGCTATGCCATTTCCACCTGGCGCCTCAGTTGGACCAGCGTTCGTGCTGGACGTGCAGACCGCGTGAGACGACGCTTCATCCAGTCCCAAACATGCTCAATGGGGGACAGATCCGGAGATCTTGCTGGCCAGGGTAGTTGACTTACACCTTCTAGAGCACGTTGGGTGGCACGGGATACATGCGGACGTGCATTGTCCTGTTGGAACAGCAAGTTACCTTGCCGGTCTAGGAATGGTAGAACGATGGGTTCGATGACGGTTTGGATGTACCGTGCACTATTCAGTGTCCCCTCGACGATCACCAGTGGTGTACGGCCAGTGTAGGAGATCGCTCCCCACATCATGATGCCGGGTGTTGGCCCTGTGTGCCTCGGTCGTATGCAGTCCTGATTGTGGCGCTGACCTGCACGGCGCCAAACACGCATACGACCATCATTGGCACCAAGGCAGAAGCGACTCTCATCGCTGAAGATGACACGTCTCCATTCGTCCCTCCATTCACGCCTGTCGCGACACCACTGGAGGCGGGCTGCACGATGTTGGCGCGTGAGCGGAAGACGGCCTAACGGTGTGCGGGACCGTAGCCCAGCTTCATGGAGACGGTTGCGAATGGTCCTCGCCGATACCCCAGGAGCAACAGTGTCCCTAATTTGCTGGGAAGTGGCGGTGCGGTCCCCTACGGCACTGCGTAGGATCCTACGGTCTTGGCGTGCATCCGTGCGTCGCTGCGGTCCGGTCCCAGGTCGACGGGCACGTGCACCTTCCGCCGACCACTGGCGACAACATCGATGTACTGTGGAGACCTCACGCCCCACGTGTTGAGCAATTCGGCGGTACGTCCACCCGGCCTCCCGCATGCCCACTATACGCCCTCGCTCAAAGTCCGTCAACTGCACATACGGTTCACGTCCACGCTGTCGCGGCATGCTACCAGTGTTAAAGACTGCGATGGAGCTCCGTATGCCACGGCAAACTGGCTGACACTGACGGCGGCGGTGCACAAATGCTGCGCAGCTAGCGCCATTCGACGGCCAACACCGCGGTTCCTGGTGTGTCCGCTGTGCCGTGCGTGTGATCATTGCTTGTACAGCCCTCTCGCAGTGTCCGGAGCAAGTATGGTGGGTCTGACACACCGGTGTCAATGTGTTCTTTTTTCCATTTCCAGGAGTGTATAAATCTAAGTATGTTGTAAACTCCTATGGTCACTCAACTGTGACATTTTCCTGTAAGATACAGTTTCATCAGCAAGTAATTGCAGATTGCATCTCACCCAATCCATCTGTTTGTTTATGTATATAGAAAACAAGAGCAGTCCAACCACACTTTTCTAGGGCACTCCTGCTGATAGTTTGTACAACTCAAGAAGTGTGCAATGCTATAAAATTTCCATTTTTGATTTGCACATGGAACATAAACTGAAATAGCAAAATACATACATGTAGACAACTAAGTATGGCTGTGTGCTCAGTATTTCAGTCACTGTGATTTCAGGTGCTCTACCAACTGAGCTACCCAAGCACAACTCACACCCTATCCTCACAGTTTTACTTCTGCCAGTACCTTGTCTCCTACCTTCCGAACTTTACAGAAGCTCTCCTGCGAACCTTGCAGAACAAGCACTCCTGAAAGAAAGGGTAGCTCAGTTGGTAGAGCACTTGCCCGCGAAAGGCAAAGGTCCCCAGTTCGAGTCTCGATCCGGCACACAGTTTTAATCTGCCAGGAAGTTTCATATCAGCGCACACTCTGCTGCAGAGTGAAAATCTCATTCTGGAAACATCCCCCAGGCTGTGGCTACACCATGTCTCCACAATATCCTTTCTTTAAGGAGTGCTAGTTCTGCAAGGTTTGTAGGAGAGGCTCTGTAAAGTTTGGAAGGTAGGAGACGAGGTACTGGCAGAAGCTGTGAGGATGGGGTGTGAGTCATGCTTGGGTAGCTCAGTTGGTAGAGCACTTGCCTGCGAAAGGCAAAAGTCCCAAGTTCAAGTCTCGGTCCAGCACACAGTTTTAATCTGTCAGGAATTTTCATATCAGTGTACACTCCGCCACAGAGTGAAAATCTCATTCTGGAACTGGTTCCTGTCTTGTGGGCCCATAGCTGAAGGTGCTGCACCCCTTTCCCTCAGGGAATAGATGGAAAAGCCATATTGGTGGAGCATAATGACACTGCCTCCATCATCCCCCAGAAAATGATGGTGGCACTATTGGGAGATGCGAGCAAGACACCATTGTGAAGTGGCCTGGGGTGTCAGAGATGACATCCTGTGACTGGCTTTGACTCTGGCCCCATCCTGAATCTGGCATGGGTGGACCTAGACCAGCTGGTAGCAGCTGAGTAGCAAACCACCTTGAGCAAATTTGCAGAAGTAAGAAAAAGAGCAACATGAACTCACTATGCCAGGAAGACTGAAAATGGTGAAATAGCACCTGGGAAGTGTGCACAGAATGCTCAGAGAGTGAACAGTAGTGTGAGAGCACACTGGAAAGAACATGATGGAAACACTGCATGGAGGGTGGATATGAAGGCAAGAGCACCAAAGCATGAACGGTGCAGCACCAGGAGGATTTATAAGGGTGTGGGAGCACTTGAGAAATAGGAATATTCCATGTGGAGGGTGTATATGAGTGTGAGAGCTCATTCTAAGTATTCCTTTGACCAAAGGGCTTGTAAGTGTGCAAAAGCACCTAGGCTACAGAATGTGACAAGGAGAGAGGCCAGCAAGGAGTCCTGGCACATTGGTAATAATGACTCCAACTACTGAGCACCTTGCAGAGCATGAAAAACTATAGGTAAAAGCAGTGTTGTCTTGGACCATGTGACCAGGAAATGTTTTGACTGCTGAGGTCACTCAATGACATTGTTGAGGGACGTCAGGTGGGACAGCAATGACAATGATAGCCTGTTGGTGGGTGTTGTTGGAGGGTCTGTATTGATTAAGTGCATGCCCAAGCCTGGAGCAGAGAAGTAACTCAGAGCTGGTGCTGAGACAGAAGAAGTGGGCTACAGTGGAGACATCCGGAGTCAATGCACCATGGAGGCACTTTGGGTAAGACCACTATATCCCTTTGAAGCTGCAGTGATACCAGATTTTGTTTCCAAGTACAGTGCCTGCTGTATGCAGCACTCAATCTGCTGGATGTCTCACAATACTGACATGACTTGGAGAGTCACACCAGAGTCAATGACAAACATACTGCAAAGAAAGCTGAAAGTTAGCACACTAGGTTGCGTGGCTGGGAACTAGGACAAGTTCAGAGCGAGTTCACATAAAAAACACACTGCTAGCAGAAGTGGATGAGACACTCTGAAATTGTTGACAATGATAGGCACAAAGTTATTAAATCTGTGAAGCTTTCATCAATAGTGGAACAAAACTTGAAAGCCATTGTCAACTGATACAGAATGAGAAATGGGGAAGCCATCACCAGGAACTAGTACAAAATTGGAAACTATTGCTAATGCTGAGATGAAAGTGGAATGGTGAAACTGGAGCCAGTAAATAAATCTATCCTCGTCACCAATTAGTGGGACAAAATTTTCATTGGCAGCTCTGGAGCTGGTGAAAAATGTTTATCCTTACAGCTAGTTGCCCAAACGTAAGGTGGGAAAATTACTGCCCAGGTAGACTATGAGGAGCAAGTTTAGTGAAAGGAACATTAAACTTCTGTTTTCATTCTTTGAAGCTCAGTAATGTAAACAGAAGAATTATATATATGATTACCTTCCAGCTCTCAAAGAATGAAATTACAGTGAAATCCAGACCATTAGCTGCTTACAGGCATTGATAAATATCAACGGGGACAGTTGAAAATGTGTGCTCTGACTTGAACTCGAACCCGAGATCTCCTGCTTACATGGTCTATCCAACTGAGCCATCAAGGACATAGAAGACAGTGTGACTGCAGGGACTTATCTCTGACATGCTCCAAGTGAGACCCTCATTTCCAACTTACTATCCACACACTACATTTGTAGTCCCCCTGCACACTATACTCACTACTCATGGCAGTCAATCTACTGATTCCCATAAGATTTTGAGAAATGTGAGTGCATCTGCACTGAAGAAGATCATTAGCCAGTAATCCTTATCTATATGAATACATATGGGTTCATGTTTCATGAGAGCAAGTTTTATATTCAGTATTCAGAATAAGAAACCATCTCTTAGGCATAAGCAAAAATACTTAAACGATAGCACTCCAACATTTCATCATAAATACAGTACATATACACCTTGTGAAGAAACATTTTTTGACTGAAATGAATACATGGGAGAAAAATACGAATTTAAAACTTAGTCAATCAACTGAAACTGTGAGATATAAATAAGTGTCTATTGTGCCACAGTGGCATGTACCTGGGTTTGTGGGATATCCTGTGTTCATCAAGTATGGTTCATAAGTTACAAAATGTTAACTAGTTGGTTAGTCAGTTAGTTTCATGTTCAAAAGATAATTTGCATGATAAATCAGTTGCGTGGAATGAGTGATTGTATATTCATATCATGAATTATTTTGTAAATAGGACTATACGCTGATAATTTAAAAGTGCTTTTTCTCTAAAAAATGCTCAACTCAATAATAAAAATTCTTCTACAGAATAGAAGAAGTTGTCAAGGGGAAACCTTTTCAGTTTGTTTTCAAATTTTACTTTCCTGTCTGTCAGACATTTTATATCAGCAACTTTGGTTACAGTATCGTGCACCATTTTCTGAGCTAAAGACAACATTAATGTTGGGTACTGAATTCTGGTATTGTAATTACATACATTTGACAAAATCTTCTTGGGTGATCGACCAAGTGTAGGGCATCACCTAATCACGGCTTTTTCAATGAGATTCATACCCATCACCTTCAGGTGAAGATTTATCAAGTCTTTTTTCTGGCTGTATGGGGTGTATCAAACTGATGATATTTGGGTCAGGTAGGTGATCTCTTGATACACTTATTTGTACCACGATCATATAACTTTTTGATATATCCTCAAAGCTCTATGAAGTCTCCATTTTAAAAATAATGTTCCTCAGATAATGGCAGAGCTCCTTGAAGCTTAAAATATTCCAGTCTATTCCTACCCACAAATATTTCCCATTTTCTGATAAATATTATTTTGTTGTTGACGAGTTAATACTTCAGTCTGTTTCTGAAGATTCTTCTCCACTGCACCAAAAAGTTAATTTGCAGGCAAGTATGAATGACTGCAAACTGCAAATATTAGATATATTTCTTTCAATATGTCTGGAGATTCATTTAGAAGCCACCAGTAGAGGGAAATAACTGCATGGGAATTTCTTTTGTGCCCTAGACAGTCATTATAAAATAATCTTTTACTTTTAGTGTATTCTTCATATCTATGTTTGTGTAAAGTATCTATCAAGGTCAAGGCTACTTCATTTGATCAACAACCACCCTGATCTTCAGTGCAGCTGTAGGAATTTGAAGACTCATTTTTAGTGTTGGTAACACAGGGAGCACAATATGACAGTTACCCTGCATAATATGCTGCACAGGTAACAGGTTTTGGTGAGAGTTGGACTTGCTGTAGATCAAGGCAGACAGACAGACTGTTGGGAACCTTCTGTTTCATAATTTTATACTATTTGTTTGCTCTCCTTTTATGAGGAGCAAACTCTGATCAAAATCTTTGTCTTTTGACAAAGCCTTAAATGATTTTCATTTTGTGTTTCATTCTACAGCAATAGCTACAGTCATCTTTGCAGGATCACCAAATATTACATTAAAAGTTTTCCAAAACCATTATTCAAGAAATACTTTATTACCTTTAAAAAGTTGGGAAAGCTCATGTACAACACTAAGAGTATTGTTGTAGTTAATTCTGAAGTAAGATACAGCCTTTTACATTGTTGTCTGTTGTTGTGACTTTCTCTAGCCTAGACAATGGATGTGTTGCAATATGAACTAGATTTGCTGCTGGAAATACAATGTTTGAACAAAAGGTCAAACTTTAAACTTGATTTAAATGGTTAAAATTGTGTTTTGTATGAAAACAACGTAGCTTGATGCAGCCCATCTTCTAGAGGAGAAATCTGCTTCAGACAAATTTACAATCATGAGTAGAGTTATCACGTTTTGAAACATCATTCCTCATATGATTTTCTTAATTTCAGAAGGAGAATTTCATGTGACTGACTTTTATGGGAACTGCTTATTCTACAGACTCCTATGATTTTTCTATTGAACAGTTTGTCCCTATATTTTCTACTATATTTAACAAATGATTATTAAACATATTTGCTACCTGTGACTCATCATTTACAGCCTTTCCTCTTCATTCAATAGTGATATTCTCTACTGTGACCTGTTGTCATGTCTCCTCTTTCACTACATTCCATATAGCCTGAAGTCTGTTGTTGTAACTATTGATTTCTGATACAGTGTGCCTGTTACTTGACTTTTCATAACTTCTCTTAGTAATTTTAAGCACTTTGTTTTGTACTGTTCAGCTACTGCAGGATCTCTGCTTGTTTTTTCCCAACAGATACATTTCCCCTTTCTTTTCACAGTATACCTTAACTTTATAGATTTCCATGGTTTTTCACATAGGTGTTTAACATCCTTTCTGATTAGCTTATGTGGAAAGCTATTCTGAAATAATGTTATGAATTTATCATGGAACAGATTAAACCTTATGTCAGCATTTGGTTCATTATAAATTTCATTCAGGTCCTTTCTTCTAAGCTACCTTTAAATAAAATTTATTCTTTTATCGTTAATTATTGTAACTGATTTCAACTGAGGAGTGTAAATACCATAACGCATCTAGAATGAAATTTTCACTCTACAGCAGAGTGTGCACTGATATGAAACTTCCTGGCAGATTAAAACTGTGTGCCGGACCGAGACTTGAACTCGGGACCGTTGCCTTTCATGGGCAAGTGCTCTACCAACTGAGCTACCCAAGCACGACTCATGCCCCGTTGTCACAGCTTTAATTCTGCCAGTACCTCGTCTCCTAACTTCCAAACTTCACAGAAGCTCTCCTGCAAACCTTGCAGAACTAGCACTCCTGGAAGAAAGGATATGGTGGAGACATGGATTAGCCGCAGCCTGGGGGATGTTTCTAGAATGAAATTTTCACTCTACAGCAGAGTGTGCGCTGATATGAAACTTCCTGGCAGATTAAAACAGAGTGCCAGACCGAGACTCGAACTCGGGATCTTTGCCTTTCGCGGGCAAGTGCTCTACCAACTGAGCTACCCAAGCACGACTCACGCCCCCGTCGTCACAGCTTTAATTCCGCCAGTACCTTGTCTCCTACCTTCCAAACTTCACAGAGGCTCTCCTGCAAACCTTGCAGAACTAGCACTCCTGGAAGAAAGGATATGGCGGAGACATGGCTTAGCCACAGCCTGGGGGATTTTTCTAGAATGAAATTTTCGCTCTACAGCGGAGTGTGCGCTGATATGAAACTTCCTGGCAGATTAAAACTGTGTGCCAGACCAAGACTTGAACTCGGGACCTTTGCCTTTTGTGGGCAAGTGCTCTACCACTTGCCGGCACACAGTTTTAATCTGCCAGTAAGTTTCACCATAACGCATCCTTTAATTTTACCTAACTGTGCAGCATGAACTGAAGTAGCGTTAGTCACTGGGTATACAGTTATTTTCTTTGCTCTTAGCTTAATCAAACAACGCATGATCAAGTAAGATTCTACTTTCTTTATACTGCTGTGTTGGAAAGTTAATTATTGAGATCAAATTGTAGTATCCAAATAGGGTTTTCAGATCAGTTATGCTGTCAGAATCCATTAAAAAATCTACACTGAAATCACCACAAACTATTAACTGCTTGCTGCCTTCTGACAGATAGCATAGTAAGGAATCGAAATGCCTGAAGCAGTTCAAAATATCCCTGTGGCGATCTACATGTAGTGACAATAGTGAAATATTTTTCAGTATTAGTTCACAAGCACACACTTCTATATGCTGATCACTACAAAATCTAGTTGTCTCAATATTTTTGAACTTGTATTCTTTCTTAATATATGTAATAACTTCTCTTTTTCCCATATTAGTTCTACATGAGTAATATGTTAGAGGGTACACTCATATTTAATTTCCCTTATCCTGTGTTTGTGTGGTGTTCAGATAGACATAGGATGTCTATTGTTACAGAGCTCTCTTAACAGACAACAGCTCGTCTACTCCATTTACTCAATCCTCTAGTATTGTGATGAAATAAGCCAAACTTACTTTTCTGTGCATTCTTAAGTATCATGTGGTGGTCAGCTGTTAATGTAACTTCCTTCATGGTAGATTACTTAAATTTTTATTCTCACCTAAAAAAGGCACCTTTCTGAAACAGTAACTGAGGTATCTAATTTTGTGTGAGAGTGGCCCACTATAACTTCTTCTGCAAGAAGCTGTGCCAACCTATGTTTCACTCTTATGCAGCCATAGACTGTGTGTGATATCCACCCCCCGACCCCCCACCCCCTTTCTCACAATTGCACCAACAGGCACTGCACTCATATGAGATGTAATTGCTGCCAGAGGGGGACAGCTCAATTGTGTCACAGAAGTGTTAACCCAGAGTTGGTCATGGTGCAACACGATCTCTGCAAAACTCACACTGTATGTGTAGTTGATACTACTATTTCTGTCTTTAGCCAGGTTGTTCCTTGTTCTATCTGCTATGATAACCTGGCACTCTTTGTCAATATCTGTACACAAATTCCCTGTGTTCGTTATCACCTGGCTAAAGCTAGCTCTTGGCTTCACAATTCTTATGTGCTGGTACACTGTTCCTAATCTGTCCTGCATCATTTGTCCTACACTCCTGCCATGACTGCTAAGAGCAGCATCCAATATCAGAACAAATTAGTTCACTGCAGTGTGACTTCAGCATTCTGCAACAACTCCAAGAAGCACTGGCAGCTGAAAGCAGCCTCCACCCTACAAAACAATGCAGTGCTTGCCATGACATCAGCCAGCATTTCATACAGTATGGGAATCATTCCTTCTTTTGATGGCTGACCCAAAAATGTGTCCCTCAATGCATTCCCAAACATGGACAGAGACCAGAATTAGGCACAACTGACCACTCCAAAGTAAAGTGCTTACACACCTCTACAAACAGATCATCATCATCATCATCATCATCATCATATGACTCAATGGCTGTAATTAACCATATGCTGTAAAAAAGCAGATCTTATCCCTGTATCTGAAATGTGAGTACCCTTGACATGCCTGACAGATGCTCTGCTGTTCACAGCTTTCCTACATCACACCACTTGTACATTCAAGACAGCTGCAATGCACAAAAGTATTTAATTGCTGCAATATCTTATGCTAGTGCCCTGCTAGCAATGTTAGAAGTCTGCTCTTTGGTTACATCTTGTCTTATAGCTCCAAGCAAGTGAGGTAGAGAGGTTATGTTTCATGCAGTAGTTTTAGTAGGTCCTCCTGATTTCATATGTTGCCAAGTCTATTATGGGATCAGACATTCTATTTCATTTCCACACTGGTGTGTCAATACGAGTGGCACAATGCACGCTGGCCAATGAGACTGTTTATGGAAATTCAATATGGACAATCATTGCTGCTGCATAGTCCTCTGTGGATGTGAAATCATCATTATTAAACAAACTTCTTACCATATCAAACACTGTTAGTGAACTTATTGGGAAAGTGACAGCCATGGAAGAAGAGAAAACATGTATTGTTGCAGACAATGATGTGTTGTGTGTGCACATTAAAGACTATACTGCTGCTCTAAAGACTGCTTGGGTTCACACACATAAGCTATGGAATGACACCACTTTGACAATAGAGAGAAAACAGTCTCTTCACTGCCCAGAATACAACATAACACTCACCACTACATTACTATGCTGGGAGTTCTGGTTGCTGCCAAAGTCCACTGGGTGGTATCTGCAAAATACTGTGGAGCGAAGAAGGAATTTGAAGAATTACTGGTTGCAGCTATTATTTGACATTCACATAGCTCAAGGGGTGGCTGCCCTCCATTTAGCAAAGAAGAAAGACATGTCCTGGCATCATTATGGGGACTATAATGCCTTAAACACATGAACTACACCTGACTGCTACCCCATTCTGCATCCTTATGCTTTCACTACTGTGTTAACAGGCACTCAGCTGTTTAGCATAACTGATTTTCAATATCATTTTACCAGATTATATTGGCACCAGCAGTTATACAAACGCCAGCAGTAATCACTCCCTTCGGCTTCTTCAAATATACTGGAATGCCATTAGGCCTGAAGGAACTAGGCAGTGATTCATCAATGAAATCCTTCATGACATGCTCTTCTGTTTCAAATTTTGAAATTATGTGTAAGTTTTCCATGCCTCTGTTGCTGAACATGACAAACTTCTGCAAATAATTTTTGACAGATTTCCTTCTTACAGACTAAATATAAAAAGTATAATTGTGCTCAAACAATAAGAAGTTGAATTTTTGAAACATCAGGCTACCCTTTCTGGCATCCAGCTTTTACAACTGATTCAGTCAGTTCCCCTTCCATAGAACTGTCAGCAGTTATGCCATTTTTGGGTATGGGATAGTTCTACAGGAGCCACATGCCTATGCCATGGTCCTACAAGCACCACTCACTGCTGCACTCACTGGCACAATGTTATGAGAACAATGCTGAGTAACATGTAGCTCAGCAATGATGACTGCATCCAACATCATCAAAGTCTGCTTTTAGCACACCCTCTCCCTTCTGCTCTACTAGCAGTTGCTGTTGATGCAAACCAGACTGGGCCTGGAGTGGCCCTACAACAGTAAGTTCTTTTCCCATAAACTGACAGAAGCACAGACAAGACGGAGTGCCTAACACAGGGAAATGTTTAAAGTCTACAAAGCCATTAAATATTTTTGACTAGATGTGGAGGCATGGCATTTCACAGTTGGTATGGATCATAAATTAGTTTTGTTGGCTTTCAACACCCCCTGCAGCTATTTCTCACCATGGCAAATCTGGCTTATGGAATTCATCAACTATTTTGCTACTGACATTTGTCACCTTTGTATTGCTAATAACGTTGTGGCTGATTACTTTTCCCAAATGAATGCAGTTTCTGCTGGCATCAAATTGATAATGAGAAAGACACAGGGGGAGGGGGGGGGGGAGTTGAGGGTATTCAAGGGTGATGGGTGGGATTGGCTTTAAATACAGAGGCAGAGGGAAGAAAGAAGTTAAACTATATACGCAAAACTTGTGAGCAAAACATAACGTTTGTGTTTGTGGGAAGGGGGGAGGGGGCAGTGGGGTTGGAGGAGTAAGAGGTGAGGTAAGGAGATAAATTGGTTGGAAACGTGTTTGTGAGGTGGGATGATGTGGAAGGAAGGGAGAGATTGGGAGGCTGATGAATAAGAACAAATTTAAATTCTTACGACTGATAAGGTGTAGCAGTAGTGATAATTATTTGCTTCATGATTATACAAACTTTCTTCAAACTGTTGAAAATAAAATACTAATTGCAGCTTACTGAGTATAACCTACTGATTATATCTGCAGTAAAATGATTATACCACTGATTATGGCCTACTGAATGATAATGTTGTATCCATGACAGATAATAGGTTCTTGCAAATAATCACATGTACCTTGTTTAAGGAATCTAGTTTTAAATGCACTCTCAGTTGGGCCAATATATCTGGCTTTAACAGTTAATTTGATATATAATGGATTTATTCAATGCATTATTTATTGATTGCCAATTGTGAACAAGTAATTGACTGATTTTATTCTTTGTATAAGAGGCTGCTGCAATACAATGTATTTTAGGCAGATTGAGCATTTGGTAAGAAATAATGCACAGCCATCATTGATCCACTGGGACTCTCATGGCATAACTTATGAGAAAATGGGGACATAGCTTTGAATATTCAGTCATGTAGACCAAATTCTGTATGGGGAAGACACCAAGAAGGCTTTATGTATGTGTAGCATTTACAGGCATGCAGCAATTTGGAACCTGGAATCATATAGATCTCTCATCTCTCAGGCGGCTCAACCAGGAGTATGGAGAAGAACAAAGTAGTGTTATATGTGCTTCAGATAAGATAAAATTACTTTGAAGTTTGGTGACAAATAAATGATGCTTTAAATGTAATTTACACTGAGGTGACAAAAGTCATACGAGAACAATATGCATATCTATGGTCGTAGTCTCATGTACATGAGGTATAGAAGGGCAATGCCTTGGGAAGCTGTCATTTGTATTCAGATCATTAATGTGAAAACATTTCTGATGTGGTTATGTCAGAAATGAACAAACTTTGAATGTGGACTGGTAGCTGGAGCTAGACTCGTGGAACACTACATTTTGGAAATCATTAGGGAATTGAATATTCTGGGATACACAGTGTCAAGGGTATGCCCAGAATACCAAATCGAAGCCGTGTTAATAGGCTATGGCAGCAGACAACTGACTCCAGTGCCTTTACTAATAGTGTGACATCCGCTGCAGCACCTCTTCTGGGCTTGTAAGAATATTGGTTGCATCCTAGATGACTGGAAAACCATGGCCTGGTCGGATGAGTCCCAATTTTGGTTGGTTATAGCTGATGGTAGGGTTTGAGTGTGGCACAAACTCCACGAAACCATGGATCCAGGTTGTCAACAAGTCATTGGGCAAGCTGGTGGTTGCTCCATAGTGGTGTGGGCTGTGTTCGCATGGAATGGACTGGGTCCTCTGATCCATTTTAACCTATCATTGACTGGAAATGGTTATGTTTAGCCATTTAGAGACCACATGCAGCTATTCATGGACTTCATGGACCTGAACAATGATGAGCCATGCCACAGGGCTGCAACTGTTTGTGACTGGTTTGAAGAACATTCTGGACAATTCAAGTGAATGATTTGGTCACTCAGATGGCCCAACATGAATTGCATCAAACATTTATTGGACATAATTGAGAGGTTGGTTCATGCAAAAAATCCTGCACCAGTAACACCTTTGCAATTATGGATGGCTATTGAGACAGCATGGCTAAATATCTCTGGTTCAAATGGTTCAAATGGCTCTGAGCACTATGGGACTTAACATCTGTGGTCATCAGTCCCCTAGAACTTAGAACTACTTAAACCTAACTAACCTAACAACATCACACATATCCATGCCTGAGGCAGGATTCGAACCTGCGACCGTAGCAGTCACGCGGTTCCGGACTGAGCACCTAGAACCGCGAGACCACCGCGGCCGGCAAATATCTCTGCAGGGGACTTCTAAATAATTGTTGAGTCCATGTCAAATTGAACTACTGCAGCATGCTAGCCAAAAGGAGGTCTGACATGATCTTAGGAGGTATCCCACAACTTTTTTCATGTTGGTGTATTGGTGTTTTATTATTGTGACTTCCCCTCATCCTTTAATATCAAAGTGTTTGAGCAAGCTTCCCTACATGTCTGCAAGAAGTTGGAAAGATGTGGTAAGTTCTTATGGGACCAAATTGCTGAGGTCATTGGTCCCTAGGCTTACACACTGCTTAATCTAACTTAAAGTAATTTACACTAAGGACAACACACACCCATGTCTGAGGGAGGACGCGAACCTCCAACGGGGGGAGCCGAATGAACCAGGGCAAGGCACCTCAGACCACATAGCTACCCTATGCAGCTACATGTCTGCAGATAAGGTTTATAAATAAGAACATGGATATACACTGACGGAAAAATATTACGACCTCAAGAAGGTATTGTGCAACATAAATGAAAATTATTATGAATGTTTCTATGAGGAAGGGAATCAGGTTTGCTTTAAATACAAGCTGTAATGGTCATGAGTGTTAGTTACCTTTGAGACTGGACATTTTAAGTTGAAGTTAGTCAATAATGCATTTAAGACAACAAAGATGCCATTATCAACAATTTAATGCGTGTAATTGAGGACATATAATAGGGCTACGTGAAGCTGGATGTTCATTCGATGACATTGCAGAAAGACTCAGCAGGAATATAGCCACTGTACATGATTGCCGGTAGCGTTCGTCATGAGAATGTGGAGTTGCAAGCAGACTGGGCTCCAGACAGCCACATGGCACTACCGAGAGGGAGACCATCATGTTGGGTGTATGGCTCTGGCACATTGAACTGCATCCACAGCAGCAACTTGAGCAGCAGTTGGTACCAGAGTGAGAATGATCCGTCACAAACAGGTTACTTGAAAGACAGCTCTTTGGCAGATGCCATGTAGTGTGCATTTCACTGACATCAAACCACTGCCACCTGCAATTTCAGTGGTGTCAACCGTGAGCTGACTGGGAGGGGGAGGGGGGGGGGCAGGGTGGAGGTCTGTTCTGTTTTCTAATGAAATCAGGTTCTGCATTGATGCCAGTGTGTTGGTTATGAGGTAGCCTGGTGATTCGACCTCTTGTGCTGCCATTCATGAACAGCTTTCCAGGCTGTGTTTTCCAGCAGGATAACACTCACCCACACACCACTGTTGTAATCCAACATACTCTATGGAGTGTCAACATTTTGCCTTGGCCACCAGAGCTATTTCCAATTGAGAACACCGGGTGACAACTCGAGTGTTATTCACAAACAGTATTAACCATTCCTGTATTGACCAAACAACGGGCATGGAACAACAACCCACAAACTGACATCAAGCACCAGTAAAACACAATTCAGGCAAGTTTGCATGACTTCACAGAACATTCTGGTGGTTACACCTCTTATTAACTTACCAGCATTAAGACTTTTCAATGACTTATCTTGCACTTACCTTAAGCGTGATCTTACAATATCTGTCACTTACATATGTTATCAGACAAACGTATTCCCAAAATTGCATTACTCTACATTAATAACTTTTGGTGTTGTCATGTTTTTCCGTAAGTGTACGTGTTGCCAAATTTATTCACAGTAAGTATACATTCTCATCCAGATAAGATGCATATGTCATTCATACAGTACAGGCAACAGGATTTTACCCAAGTCTTAGATATGTCATTGGAAATGCCTGTCATCAGATGAGGAATGCTTCTAAGAGTTGATATGTGCTGGACAATAGGCAAAATTCTATGCAATTATTTGTAAACTAAGCCACTTTCCCTATCTGCAAACTGCATTTTCTTCTTCTTTGCACTTACCTCCTATAGGCACACCTGAGATGTGTCTTTCAACCTTTCAGTCTGAGCAGCTTTTGCTTCTGTTATATGAACGGAGAAGCAGGACAGTTTGTTTTATTACACTATAACTTTAAATAAAAAATGTCCTAACTTGTGCCTACATCACACATTCATGGCTGTGATATTACAAAATGTGTATGTAACATCCATGAATGTTGCTCATTAATTGCTGCAGACAGATAAAACCGGCAAGACACGGAATGGCTGTTTCACAGAGGAAGACCGCACCGCAGTTCCTTCTCTAAATCATCGCACAAAAGAAAAAATGGCTGACATCGAAATGAATGTCCAAGGAATAGAAAAGCAACTGAAATCACTCAACAGAGGAAAGTCCCCTGGACCTGACGGGATACCAGTTCGATTCTACACAGAGTAGGCTACGCGATACAACTAGCCCCCTTTCTAACAGCCGTGTACCGCAAGTCTCTAGAGGAACGAAAGGTTCCAAATGATTGGAAAAGAGCACAGGTAGTCCCAGTCTTCAAGAAGGGTCGTCGGGCAGATGCGCAAAACTATATACCTATATCTGTGACGTCGATCTGTTGTAGAATTTTAGAACATGTTTTTTACTCGCGTAACATGTCGTTTCTGGAAACCCAGAATCTATTCTGTAGGAATCAACATGGATTCCGGAGACAGCGATCGTGTGAGACCCTACTCGCTTTATTTGTTCATGAGACCTAGAAAATATTAGATACAGGCTCCCAGGTAGATGCTATTTTCCTTGACTTCCGGAAGGCGTTCGATACAGTTCCGCACTGTCGCCTGATATACAAAGTAAGAGCCTATGGAAAATCAGACCAGCTGTGTGGCTGGATTGAAGAGTTCTTGGCGAACAGAACACAACATGTTGTTCTCAATGGAGAGACGTCTACAGACGTTAAAGTAACTTCTGGCGTGCCACAGGGGAGTGTTATGGGACCATTTCTTTTCACAATATATATAAATGACCTAGTAGATAGTATCAGAAGTTCCATGCGGATTTTCGCGGATGATGCTGTAGTATGCAGAGAAGTTGCAGCATTAGAAAATTGCAGCGAAATGCAGGAAGATCTGCAGCGGATAGGCACTTGGTGCAGGGAGTGGCAACTGACCCTTAACACAGACAAATGTGATGTATTGCGAATACATAGAAAGAAGGATCCTTTATTGTATGATTATATGATAGCGGAACAAACACTGGTAGCAGTTACTTCTGTAAAATATCTGGGAGTGTGCGTGCGGAACGATTTGAAGTGGAATGAACATATGAAATTAATTGTTGGTAAGGCGTGTACCAGGTTGAGATTCATTGGGAGAGTCCTTAGAAAATGTAGTCCGTCAACAAAGGAGGTGGCTTACAAAACACTCATTAGACCTATACTTGAGTATTGCTCATCAGTGTGGGATCCGTAGCAGGTCGGGTTGACGGAGGAGATAGAGAAGATCCAAAGAAGAGCGGCACGTTTCGTCACAGGGTTATTTGGTAAGCGTGATAGCGTTACGGAGATGTTTAGCAAACTCAAGTGGCAGACTCTACAAGAGAGGCGCTCTGCATCGCGGTGTAGCTTGCTGTCCAGGTTTCGAGAGGGTGCTTTTCTGGATGAGGTATCGAATATATTGCTTCCCCCTACTTATACCTCCCGAGGAGATCACGAATGTAAAATTAGAGAGATTTGAGCGCGCACGGAGGCTTTCCGGCGGTCGTTCTTCCCGCGAACCATACGCGACTGGAACAAGAAAGGGAGGTATTGACAGTGGAATGTAAAGTGCCCTCCGCCATACACTGTTGGGTGGCTTGCGGAGTATAAAAGTAGATGTAGATGTAGATGGCCTGAATCCCCATACACTACTACAGCCACAGCATATAGACAGCCAGTGGTATCTATCAGCTGGCTATGACTCCCTGGTGGACAGCTGCCACCTGTGATGCACTGCTGCAGCCCAACGTTCCACCTTGCTATTCATCACACAGCCAGCCCTAGTGCTCAATGCAGTTCAGTGTCCTGTATCATTGCAGGTGGTCTTCAGCCTGAGATGTGTTGTTTCAAGTGCTCCTAGGTGCTGTAGCTTCAAAATATATACCAGATGCTTTTAATATTGCTGTACTTCTCCACTTCAGCAGTTGGTGGGCACTTGTTGTAATTTTATGATCATCCAAACAATGTACCATGTTACCACAATTTCTTACTCAATTATTAGTTGCCCAGGGTTCTGGTTGCCACATGTGCTTCTGAGAATCTCGTTTCCTGAGAAAATCCCTATAATTTTGGTAGGCTTTTAACCTATTGGGCAGTATCCCTCATTCCTCTCCTCCCATCCTTTGTGGGCACATCCTGCATTCCCTCTCTGCTCACGACCAAGTTAGTATATAGAAAGACACCACTGTGCCATTTGGATCAACTACGGTTTTATAATGACTACCAGCACCGTCATCAGCTGTTAAATGCTCCTTTGATTGATGTGGTGGTGATTGGAGCAAACGTCCTTGTCTGGCTGAGAACATTGCAAGTATGTATGTAATATATATTATGTATGTGTGTCATTTGTTTGTACATGATCTAAAGAATTTTTCTGCTGTTACAGACATCAGCATGCCATAGCCACTACTGGGTGATGACACCATAGGCCCCCTGATGGCATTGATCCTGAATGAGGTGGCTTTACCAGCTCCTCTAAGCAATAAGGACTGAGATCATATGTAAAAGTTCTTACATATGTAAACAATTATTTTTATAATGTTTATTTGAAATTTTTAGAACCAAATTGGTCTTACAGGATTGTATTTGACTGAACCTGTCTGATGGCTGTGAATGAAACACCCAATATGACAGGCCAGCACTCTAGCTGTGAAATTTGCACCTCTTATGATTTAACCCTTAACTAGTTTTTCATTTTTTTTCCTTGTAAGAATGTTGGAAACAACCAGAGACAGTCTAGGAGTGAATACAACTCAGTTGTCATCATCACCATGTGCTGGATGACTGGCTGCATGATCACCACAATTGTCACTGGAACCAACCCCCCATCCCAGGCCAGGTTATCACATTCATCATGGCCATTAACCTCTTCTAGTTATAGCTATCCACCAACGAGAGCAGTTTTCTAGCTTATCCAACTAGCATCACCTTAATCATATGCCAGTTTTAACTTAATAATTTGAGGTTCATTTGAGGACAGGATTTCATATGTCCACATTCATAATCCTGCTACAGTCTAACAAGACCTGATCTGTTTCCCAACCATGCGTCTATCCATTTTGGAATGGAATCTTCTCACAATCTATTACGATCCATGGTATTCCACCATCAAGCACAATGTAATTTCATGCTGCGAGCTTGTGTACCCCCAAAATAAGGTGGTGATGTTGAAGAGAAAATCTCTGTCTGTATTTGAGGTGCGAAGTGGCCTGACATCTGGGGCACTCTGTTGCTGAGTGTTTCCGAGATTTCACGTCAAATGTCATACTGGGTCAATTTTTTGAAATGCAGGAAAGAGGAGCTGGTAAGACACTCTCCGATATAACTCTTCCAGAGAATATAGCTAAAAGCATATCATTATTAATGTTCAAATTCTTAAAGACGAATTTTGCTTTGTCTGGTCAATACTGGCTTGTGAGAGAAATAAGATATACCCTGAGCATACGAATCAGTACAATGTGGGTATTGTAGCTTTGGTTGTATTGATTACCCTGTAGATCTATAGGATGTACCCACATTTGAGAGGGAAGATCGTGGTATATACGTGCACATTTATTGCCTGAAGCAGAGTAAGCCAGACAAGAACAAATTTGTCTGACCCCCTTCATTACTCAAATTTAGCCTGTCACTGTCAGCAGCACGTACAGTTTCTTCTATTGTCCCAGGAGGAGAAACTACGCTACTGCTAGGTGAAGAATATGTCCTGTATTGAGAATCAAAATTCTTCTGGGTGTTTTTCCGCATCCTTGTCTAAAACACTTTAATTGTAAACTTAAAACAAACATTTAGACCGTATTACAACGACCTTCCTCAGGGAAGATTGGTTTTAGTGGAGGAAAGGTGGCTCTATTTACTACCGAGAATCGGTGTGAATACGTCATATTTTTGAAACTTTGTTGTGCCCAGAATATAATAGGCTACCAGTACTCATGACTGAAGGAGGAGGGTAGGAAAGAAGCTATTCATTGGCTAGCCGGCTTGTCAGTGATTGGCGATGGCTGCAAATCGGCGCTTGGCTTCCGGTGGGCACCTTCTCTTACTGCTGTGCGCGGAAATGGACTGACAGTTCCTATACAGATGCCTGTTGGACTGGTACAGGCGGCAGATAGAACTTCCGAAGTTTGTAGCCGTCCTCTCTATTGATTTTGGCGGGGTACTTAATAATTTCAGTCGCCTATCGAATTTTGCATTGTCTTGTCCACGACACACAGACTTCCTGCAATAAGATGGGCTATCCACATTCCACAGTGGTGTTCCGCAATCGCCAATTTATTATGCTCTTCTAATCTCATATAGCGCCCATGTTCTGCTACTTGTGCGCTTGCGCAACCCCTCCCGCCGGAAGTTCGACTCCTCCCTCGGACATGGGTGTGTGCGTTGTCCTTAGCGTAAGTTAGTTTACGTTAGATTAAGTAGTGTGTAAGTCTAGGGACCGATGACCTCAGCAGTTTGGTCCCTTAGGAATTAACGCACATTTGAGTATTAGAACTTGTGCACTAACTGGTTTCCTGTCTCCCCTATATAAGGTGCTCCGCTATCACAACGTAGTTCATATACTCCTACAGTATTTAGTTTGTTGACATCTTGCTTCGTGGAACCTATCATTGTGGATCCTGTAGCTGCTGCGAAAAATCTGTTCTAAGCCTTGTGGGCGGAGGACGTTGCCTACCTGCCCACTGACGCTCTTCACATATGGTAAGTGCACTAACGAATTCTTCTCTTCAATTGCCCTTTTCTCTTGTTTTATTTCTCACTTGAGCAACACGTCCCGATGAAATGAAGTTTCAGCTGGTGACGAAAAAGGGGGTCTTCCCATGCAGAAATTGGGATTCAGTGGAGAAACTCAACGAAATCATGTTGACCAACATAACTACATTTTCCAGTAATCTTACAGGTAATGCCATGACCGTATTCAAAGACTTGGTCAGTATGCCCTTGCAGCATTGTGCCTCCTAATATCATAGAGCCCGAATCACCAAAAACTATTACATTTGACAGTGTCCCTCGGTGCATACAAGTTCCCACCTCTCGCAATATGAGGGGTGCATCCAGCATTGAGCATGATCGTTTTTGTGTTCCAGGTATTATGGTATGGTGAGGCATAATGTTGCATGGGCATGCAACCTCTAGTCTATGTACGCGATGAACTCACCAGTAACGTTATTGTGACACTATACTGCTGCAACATATGCGATTTTTCAGTGGTGAATTTGACCTTGAATAATTTTTTATGGGTGACAATACACGATCGCATCGAATAACGCAGGTGAAGAAGCCGTTGGAACGAGAGGATATGGGAAAAATTGACTGGTCTGCCCATTCCCCAAACTTATATCCCCTCAAGGGCCTGTGAGACGCATTGGAAAGATGTTTTATAGTACACCAACATACACCAACGACCACACAGCTGTTGCCGACCACACTGTGGAGGAATGGAATGCCCTACCACAAGACCTTATCAACATTTTTGTCAGCATGGGAGCACATTCCTGAATATGCACTGTTGTCTAGTGATCAGAAACCCTATTCAGAATGACTTCCCGCCTTCTGTAGTGGTGGGGGACCATCATTAATCGCAGTAACTTCAGTTTAATTATTGTCCTTGAATAAAAGTATCATTTTTATTTGCTCTGCTTGTTTCACTTTACACACACACACACATACCTATTTACACTATGATAAATGGGTCATACTATCCTGTATTCATTCACACATGGGCACACATGGTATTCGCTAATACCCACACTCTCACTATCACCTGGATGAGGGATGTGCATATGATAGGCTTTACCGTCTTGTGATTGAACAGTAAGTTATTGCACGAAATACAATGGGACAGGTGGAACACAACCAACACCACCTAGCAGACTCAACCATGACAGCGATTGATGTTGCACGATGTACACCCTTTATCTATCTTTTGATGGAACCTATCACTGTAAGGTATGAGTACATTTCAATGCAACAACTATATCACGTGAATAACCGAAAACTTTCACCACAAACAATGCGGAAATTGAAAGCACTATTGATGTACGGTTTTCATAGAATGGATTGGTAGCCAGGGGCTCATACTCTTAGCCAATACACATACTGTAATAATACTTATAAAATGCATTTTTGTGAAAGCATACACTTTTTAAATGTAACAATGCCTATTGACATTCAAAAACTGAAAGTAGGGTCCCAATATCAGAATGTCAGTGGTGTTTACGTGATGTATTTTGAAGAGTTTCCACATCGACACTATTAAAACACCATGGCAGCAAACACTAAAGAAGAAACTGTGTGCATTCACTAGGTAAGTGGACTTTGACCAGTAACGAGACACCAGACCATCACAGGTTGTTCAAAATGACCACTGTCAGCGGCAGTACAATGCTGGATTAATCCTTGATCGCAAACTAACGTGGCACCCCAATTTACCAAAACTCGAGCAAAATGCCCACTATAACTGAAATTTCTAACTCTGCTAACAGTACATGAATATTACAGCCTTCCACCGTTCTCTGCAAACAAGAACACTTTAGCTGACCCATCCTCACCTTCGTCGATGTAAGTTCGATTTCTGACTGTTCAAACTGCTACCACTTTTACTAGACCTAGAGCACTAAGCTCTCTGCCTATCTTTCCGCAGCCAACTCCCTCTCCTAGACGAATCTTCCACCAACTGACAAAATTCCCCTTCTCTTCAAATTTCTGGAACGTCTTAGAAAATACAATACATATTGTGATCTCGAAGACCGAAAACCAACTTTCCCCCCAATATTCACCAATCTGTGGTTGATGCCACATCTAAACCAACATGTTCGCTCATCCTGCAGCTCCACATCCTTTACACTTTATTCCAAGCGAAATTCAGCACACTAACCCTTCATAATCCATAAACACCCTGACATCTAACCATAGAGCCAGCTAACCCCCTATCACTACTCAAGATCACAGTTTCAGTGATTGCCTCATTCATCTGACCACCGGAATTCTCGCTTTCCTAGCCCCCATTGACGATTAGAGACTTTCAAAACCAACAATTACTGGAAAACAACGTCTACGGAGTTGCCAGAACTGCCAATGGACGGATATTTCACATATAATTTCCAAATTTATTGTTGTTAAATAACGGCATGAAGCTTTCAGTGAAGAGTTCTCCGGTCGTCATAAGATATACAGCCCCTAACTCGAAGACACTACGTTAGAGCCACTTCATATTCGTGAGCAAATCGTATGTTTCTAGTCTGCCAGTATATATATATATATATATATATATATATATATATATATATATATATATATATATATATATATATTCACAGCCACTAGAAGTGACCATCTTCGATTCCTATTAAACAGAACGTTGGTTCAAATGGCTCTGAGCACTATGGGACTTAACTTCTGAGGTCATCAGTCCCCTAGAACTTAGAACTACTTAAACTTAACTAACCTAAGGACATCACACATATCCATGCCCGAGGCAGGATTCGAACCTGCGACCGTAGCTGTCATGCGGTTCCAGACTGAAGCGCCTAGAACCGCTCGGACACATCGGACGGCTAAATAGAACGTTACATCTACTTTTTAAACTATCTGTACAGATATTGGAACAAATTTAACTACATTGGAAAGAGCGGTATTTCTGTAGAGGCGCAGACTACAGTGATTGATTGTATGATACACCCACAGGTATTGCTACCGAATTGAGCTATTTCGGCTGGCATCGGCCATCTTCAGATCATAAAATGCAGACTGTGGTCCACATCCGCCTCTACAGAAGTGACGTTGCTAATGTTGCTAATGTTGAGAACGTCATTTCCACAATGGCGGGATTGGATACGGGCAGGTTACGATCGTTGACCGGGGTGGACAGATACATAGCTAGCAACTTAGTCAACTCGCATTCATATGGTGTCGATAGATGAATCTTTTTCATCCGTGACTTGAGTGTGCTGACCAATCGGTCAGCCTCCGAGTTTGATGCCGAGTCAAAGGGAGCAGTGTTCAACAGCGCGACTTCATTCCTTCTGCAGTAATTCTGGAAAGCATTACCCGATACTAAAGTCTGTGCTTCACGCTCTATAGTGAATAAGCTAGCTAGGTCCCGGATCGTAGAAGCTATGGTCGTTAATTGTATCTGGCCAACATACTCGAAATTTTAGTGTATATAAAGTAAAAGCCACATGGAACCCTTGAACGGTCGAGTGAAGTCTATGTACATTTGCTCCCTAGGTTGCTCACGCCTGGGCCATGAATAAGAACACTGAGGTGCAGCCGCTTGATTTTTGTGAACAAGCGTGACGCTTACAGATCTTATGCTCAATATTAGCGCAGACTTTGGGCCAGTAAACGTGAAGTCAGCCCATTGTTCCTCTATCTGATATACCTCATCCCCCACTGCACGGCGGACTACAGTTGAAAATTAATCAATAATAAATTGCTTAGATGAATTATCTACAGTGCGTAATGCTTGTATGTCTGTAAACCACATTTACTGCAACGACGTGATTTTTTTAACAGTAGCGGTGGTCGGAAAAAGAAAAGATCATTTCATTTTTTGTAATTGCGACGTCTTTGTCCAGGGGCAGGTAAATTCCATTTAGATACTCCAAAAATGAGATACGGGTTGGCTAAGAAAAGGTTTAAGTGCTTTCTTCTTAGTACTTCACATTTTTCACTGCAAACTTTGTTGCCACGTCCATAAAGTCCACAAATCTTTTCGTGTAAAACTTGCCAAAATCCTTAAAAACTTAGGCCTACATTAATAGCAAACGCTGCTCTTAAAGAGTCCATTACATTGCCAGCACAGTACGAAAGTTAACTGCAACACAGAACAAATGTCTCTGCCACATTTGATTCTAACGTACTACTACCAAAGACAAATATGTATAACATAACTTTCGCAGATGGTATACTGATTTTAAAGTGTAACCCGTCACGGTAATTTTTTTGGTACACTGAAATCTGGAGATCCCTGTGCTATTGCGGAATACGATTTGAATTAATATTTATCATTTTTACTAATTATGATTTAATTTAACGTAAGACTCCCAGGATGACTAAACATTTCGGAAAGATCGTAATTACATCTTCTGAGTGTATACAAAATGCTCGAATAAACTTCAAAGAAGACATAGGAATGCTAATATCGGAAATTATCACAGATACAACGAGCTCCCCAGCAAAATCCAAGGCACGCACAAGTTTACACAAAACAGTGAAGATTACTGGCCATTAATCTGGAACGTTACAAGGCGAATGACTACCCGACATTGCGAGTCTTCGATGACCAGCAGAGAGACACCATCTGAAGGTTTTTATTACAATTTATTGGCTTTCGGATCGTACCCATCCAGCCATCTCAGTAATGAAAAGACGATAAGCTAGTAACGTAGGTCACTTAACTGTCGTCTCTCAAATGGGGTTTACAGATTTTGCAGGCGTTTCTCCTTTGTCGCTCCTGTCACCGGTATGTCGTCGTCCCGGCAGTTTGAACACAGAGGGATGCCCATGATGAGCTGCTGTAAGCATCGTTAAAATACAGCGATAGCACGAACCACATTTTTTTTTTCTTTATTGTAATTTGAACACCCCATACAAAGGTGGGCTGGCAGCGGAACAGTGTACTCCGCTCTTCAGCCATAGGCAGTACAATAAAAAAGAAAGGGAGACAGACAAGTAACAGAATGGCGGTTTAAAGAACAGGAGATACAATAGTTAAAAAACATGAAGCCGTTCACACTCGACGAAACAACAAGAAAAACGGCGGCACTGGGCACAAACACTGACGAGGTAGACGACGCACGTGAACGAAGGAGCGTGGACGGCGAAAAACACTGATGCACAGACACGACGGCACAAACACTAAACCGAGGGCGACGATCTCCGGCGCGCGAAAGTTCACGATGCGTGTGCGAGTCCGGGGACCTGCCAAGAGAGGAGGAGGAGGAGGGGGAGGAGGAGGAGGGGGAGTGGGAAAGCGAGAGGGGAGAGCAGGGACGCCACGGGCAAGGGAAAGAGGGGGGGAGAGAGGAAGGGGGAGGGGAAGCCCGGAAGAAGAGGGGTGGAGAGAGGGGACGGGGGAAAAGGAAAGAGAAGGGAAGGGAAGAGAAAGGAGGGAGGGTGCCTAAGGGAAAGGACACCAGGAGTGAGGGGGGGGCAGGGTCATAGTTGATAGGAGGGGTAGATGGAGGGGACGAGGACATCATCAGGGAGGGGGAGCTGGCGGAAGCCACCATGGGAGAGGGTAAGGAGGGTGGAGAGATGGAGACCGGGTGGGACATGGGAGTACAGGCGCGGCAGCGGGCGGGGGTGGGAGAGGATCGGGGAGACAAGCGGGTGAGGAGGATCGAGTTTACGGGAGGTGTATAGGATTCGTATCCTTTCGAGGAAGAGGAGGAGGTGGGGGAAGGGGATAAGATCATACAGGATCCGCGTGGGGGAGGGGAGACGGATGCGATAGGCAAGGCGGAGAGCATGGCGTTCAAGGATTTGGAGGGATTTATAAAAGGAAGGGGGGGCGGAGATCCAGGCTGGATGGGCGTAGCAGAGGATAGGGCGGATGAGGGACTTATAGGTGTGGAGGATGGTGGAGGGGTCCAGACCCCATGTACGGCCGGAAAGGAGCTTGAGGAGACGGAGTCGGGAACGTGCCTTGGCTTGGATTGTCTGGAGATGGGGAGTCCAGGAGAGGCGACGGTCGAGGGTGACGCCAAGGTACTTAAGGGTGGGGGTGAGAGCGATGGGACGGCCATAAACGGTGAGATATAAATCAAGGAGGCTTAAGGAAGGGGTGGTTTTGCCTACAATGATCGCCTGGGTTTTGGAAGGATTGACCTTGAGCAACCACTGGTTGCACCAAGCGGTGAACCGGTCAAGATGGGATTGGAGAAGGTGTTGGGAGCGTTGCAGGGTGGGGGCAAGGGCAAGGAAGGCGGTGTCATCGGCAAACTGGAGAAGGTGGACGGGGGGTGACGGCGGCGGCATGTCCGCCATGTACAACAAGTACAGAAGGGGGGAGAGGACGGAGCCTTGGGGCACACCGGCGGAGGGGAAAAAGGTGTAGGAATCGGTGTTATGGATGGTGACATGGGAAGGACGGCGGGAGAGAAAGGAACCGATCAGACGAACGTAGTTAATGAGAAGGGCGAAGGTTTGGAGCTTGAAGAGGAGACCGGAATGCCATACGCGGTCATATGCGCGTTCGAGGTCAAGAGAGAGGAAGATTGCGGAGCGACGGGAATTGAGCTGTTCGGAAAGGAGATGAGTGAGGTGAAGGAGGAGATCGTCGGAAGAGAAGGACGGCCGAAAGCCACACTGGGTAACGGGGAGGAGGCGGTGCTGGCGAAGATGCTGGTGGATGCGGCGGGTGAGGATAGATTCCAGGACCTTGCTGAAGACCGAGGTAAGGCTGATGGGACGGTAGGAGGAGACGGCGGACGGCGGTTTGCCAGGTTTGAGGAACATGAGGATACGGGAGGTTTTCCACAGGTCGGGGTAGTAACTGGTGGACAGGACTACATTTTAGAGCCTGGCCAGGGTGGAGAGAAAAGAGACAGGAGCTTCACGAAGGTGACGGTAGGTGACACGATCGTGACCAGGAGCGGTGTTGCGTTTGGTGCGGAGTGTAGTGATGAGATCCTGTGTAGTGATGGGGGCATTAAGTTCCGTGTGTGGAATGTTGTCCAAGTACTGGAAACCAGGAGCGAGGGGAGGGACAGAGGTGTCAGTTCGATCGCGGATATCTGGGAAGAGGGAGTAATCGAACTGGGGATCATCAGGGATGGAAAACACATCGGACAGGTAGGAGGCAAAGTGATTGGCCTTACTAAGGGCGTCAGGGAAGGGGTGATCATCGTGGAGAAGAGGATAGTAGGGGGAGGGCTTAGTTCCGGTAAGGCGACGGAAGGCGGTCCAGAACTTGGACGAGTTTATAGGGAGGGTAGCATGTAAACGGGTGCATGTCTGTCGCCAGTCCCGACGTTTCTTAGCCGCGAGCAAATTTCGAATGTGTCGCTGTAGTTGCCGGTGGCGTCGTAGGGTGTCCGGGTCACGCGTGCGGAGGAAGGCACGGTAGAGACGACGAGATTCACGGAGGAGGAGGACGGCCTGTGGTGGCAAGGTAGGACGGTGGGGGTGGATGGCAACAGTAGGGACGTGGGCCTCCACGGCCTCAGACAAGGTCTGCTGGAGAAAGGAGGCGGCATGGGAGACATCATCGGGACGGCGGTAGGCGAGAGGGTGGCTATCGACCTGAGTGGAGAGGGTATCCCGGTAGGCATTCCAGTTGGCACGGGAATAGTCATGGATGTACTTAGGAGGCGGGTCATGACGAGGGTCGGGGCGGGGGCGACGACCGTCTGAAACGGTGAGGAGGACAGGGAGATGGTCGCTACCAATAGGCTCCAGGACATCCACCGTAATGCGACCAAGGAGGTTGGGGGAGGAGAGAATAACGTCGGGAGTGGAACTGGATTCGGGACGGGTGTGCTGGGGGATGGGGATGAGGTCGCCTTGAAGGGAGGAGAGGAACCGATGCCACCGCCGTAACTGGGCAGCGTAGCGACTATGGATGTTGAGGTCGGCGGCGATCACATAGGAGGAGAAGGTACGGTCGATGTGGGAGAGCAAGTCGAAAGGAAGAGGGGCGTTGGGGCGGACATAGATGGTGGCACAGGTAATGGTAAGGCCGGGGAAGAAGAGACTAAGGATCAGGTGTTCGGTGGGGTCGGGAAGGAGAGGTTGGAGCCGAACGGGGATCTGGCGGTGGTGGCCAATGGCAACTCCGCCACGCGCAACTGGGAGGGGATTATCGGAGCGGTGGAGGAGATAGGGGGAGGTGTGGATGGAGTGGTGGGGTTGGAGGAAGGTTTCATTGAGGAGGAAGGCATCCACATGGTGGGTAGCAAGGGTGTGCAGGAAGAGGTTCTTGTTGGCGGGAAGGGAGCGGATATTGTTGAAAAGGATACGATGCTGTCGCGCCATGATAAGGATTTAGACGAGGGTGTCAAGGCGGGAGAAGGTGAAATGGGCCTGGTTATTGGAATAGGTGGCGTACATTTTAAGGTGGAATATGGAACGGGCGGCGAGGGAGATCTGTTGGAGGGTGTGGGGGCGCTGAAAGGGATGGACGTTTTGGAGGACAATTGTGAGGAACCTGATGATGTCCTCAGCAGTGGGGGGGGGGGACGAAGGGAATTGCCAGGAGGGGTGGGGGCGTCCAGGGGACGGACAGGTACGGTGAGTTCAGGGGTGGTGGGAGGGGGTCGTGCTTTACACTTTTGGGAGTAGGTAGGGTGGGGGAGGCTGCAGGTATTACAGGAGGGAGGGGATTGGAGGTTGGGGCACTGCCGGAGGAAGTGCGCTTGCCGACAATGCGGGCAGGTGGGGGCCTCACGGCACTCCGCTGTTGGATGTGCATTGTAGCGCAGACATCTCTGGCAGCGCAGGGATTGAGGGGGGGAACGGGAGGGGTCGACCTTGTACCGCTGATTGAAGAGGAGGGCACCCTCCTTCAGGAGACGGTCAATGGAGGGGGCGTCCTCAGAGAAAACCCGCATAAGGCGGGTGGGGCCGGTCGCGTTGAAAATGCGGCGGACAGCCCGCACCTCCAGGGTGGGATGGGCCTTCAGCTCCGCCAACACCTCCTCCTCTGTGATCGACGGACTAAGCCGAGTGATCACGGCGGTGAGGGTCGGCGGGCGACGCGGGGGTTGGGGTTGGCGGGTAGGAGATGGGGAGGGAGCAGGGGTGAGGGAGGCGTGGGGACCAAAACGGGTGATGGGGAGGCGGGAGAGGATGTCAGTATGGAGGGTTGGGCTGGGGGAGGAGATAAGAACAGAATCCCGTCTGGGAGTAAGGAGAGAGATGGGGGCGCCAGGGAAATGTTGGCGGAGGAGGAGGGAGAGATTCCGGGCCTCGAGGAAGGAAGGATCGGGACGGGACAGGAGATATTTGTAGAGACCGGGTGGGGAGGAGGAGGAGGAGGGAGCGGGGCCTGGGGGGGAGACGTCCATAGCATTTTGGGGTGGGGAGGGGGGGCGGGGTGGAGCCTTTTTAGGAGCAGAGGAAGTGGGGGCGCCACTAGGGCGTTTGACAGCGGCAGATGGGCGGGTGGTGATAAGAGGGACGGGAACGATGGGGAGGTGGTGGGAAGGGACAGGTCCCGGCACGGACGCAGCAGTCGGCGCCGGAGATAGTGACTGTAACGGTGCAGGCGAAGGTGTCAGTGATGGTGATGGCGACGATGATGACGGTGGTGGTGGTGGTGGTGGTGGTGGCGGCGGTGATGGCGATGGCGACGGGGAGAGCTGGGCGTGGACAGTGGCCCGACGGGCCACCACCCTAGCCGGAGCTGCAGTGACAGGCTGGGGGAGTGGGGGGAAAGAATCAGAACGAGAGGAAGAAGCGGGAGAGGGGGCGACAAAGAGCGAGGGCGAAGGGATAGAGAGGAGGGGAGGGATGGAAGGAGGGGGGTGGGACTGGGCACACCAAGTGATAGTGGTGGAGGCGGCGGAAGGGGACGTATACACGATGGCGGTGGTGGTAGTAGTGACGGTGGTGGTGGGGGCGGACATGACGACAAGGAGAAGAAAGAAAAAACACAGCACTAAAAGAACAGGACACACACTGGGGGACGACGGACGGCGACGGCGGGCGGCGACGGCGGGCGCGACGGCGACGGCGACGGCGACGGCGACGGCGACGGCGAGAGGCAGGAACGCTGCTGCCGCGGACGGGGCCGGGGCGGCGGCGGCGGCGGCGGCGGCTGCTGCTGCTGCTGCTGCTGCCTGGACTGCTGCTGGCTGGACTGCTGCTGCCACCGGAGGGCTGGCTGGCTGGCTGGCTGGCTGGCGGGCTGGCGGGCTGGCGGGCTGGCGGGCTGGCTGGCTGGCCGGCTGGCTGCGGGACCACTGCTGCAGGCCGGGACCGGGAACTGCTGCTGCTGCTACTGCTGCTGCTGCTGCTGCTGGGCTGGCTGGCTGGCACCTGGAACACCTAGCACTTCGATGAGCGCGAAAATTGCACTATCGAAGGGCGGTAACCTTTCGGTGTACCGCCGGAGATGAGCACGAACCACATCTTTTTTTTTTTTTTTTTTTTTCTTTATTGAATTTCAATTCCCCCCGAAGGGGGCGGGCTGGCAGCAGCTTACTACGCCGCTCTTCAGCCTACAGAAGTTGTGTTAAAAAGATGAAGATAAGAAAAAAAATAACAGTTGGCGACAAAATCGGTGATTTAAAGGTAAAATGGCAGAAAATTCTAGAACTTAAAACATAAAACACAGGGTTCATGATACTAAGAAAATACACAAGAAGCAGAAAAATAACAGACAGACAGTTAAAAAACACGGCGACAGTCTGGTTTCCGTTCGCAAAATATAAAATGCACACCCAGCGACAGCATGATTTCTGTTCGCATCACTGTGGAAGGACGCACAACACTGAACACTCACTTAAACACGGCACTAAAAAGTGGGCACAAACATGACATACCACAGCCGAGAGCAGGTGGGGGGGGAAACAGGACAGATGACGGAGAAATAAAAAAGGGGGGGAAGGAGAGGAAAAGGGGAAGGGTGGGAGGGGGGAAAGAAGCCAGTGGAGAATGAGGACCCATAAGAGGGGTGGGGGGCGCTGAGCAGACGGGCCAGGGAGTGGGGAAGGCAGAGGAGGGGAATGCAAAAGGACTCGGGGGGGGGGGAGAAGGGACCTAGGGGGAGGATGGGCGGGGAGAAAACACAGGAGGGAAGGGGGGGAGGAAGAGGGAGCCCAGGGAAAGGACGGAGGAAAGGAGGGGGAGTGAGGATCAGAGTTGATAGGAAGGATAAATGGAGGGAGAGAGGGCATCATCCGGGAGGGGGAGTTGACGGAAGCCACCTTGGGAAAGGAGATGGAGGGTGTAGAGATGGAGGGTAGGGGGGACACAACGGTGAAGATGTGGCAGGGGGCGGGGATGGGAGAGGAGAGGAGCAACCAGGGGGTGAGGGGGTTCAAGACGGCGGGAGGTGTAGAGGATGCGGATATGTTCGAGGAATAGGAGGAGATGGGGGAAAGGAATGAGATCATAGAGGATCCGCGTGGAGGACGGGAGGCGGATACGGAAGGCAAGGCGGAGTGCATGACGCTCAAGGATCTGGAGGGACTGATAGAATTTGGGGGGGGCAGATATCCAGGCAGGACTGGCGTAACAGAGGGTGGGACGGATTAAGGATTTGTAGGTGTGGAGGATGGTAGAGGGGTGCAACCCCCATGTCCGGCCAGAGAGGAGTTTGAGGAGTCGGAGGCGGTTGCGGGCTTTGGATTGGATGGAGCGGAGATGAGGTAGCCAGGTGAGGTGACGGTCAATGGTGAGGCCAAGGTAGGTGAGGGTGGGGGTGAGGCGGACAGGACGTGCGCAGACAGTAAGGGAGAAATCCAGGAGCCGGAAGGAGCGAGTGGTACGACCTACGATGATTGCCTGGGTCTTGGAAGGATTGAGTTTCAGGAGCCATTGGTTACACCATGCAGCAAAAAGGTCAAGGTGATTCTGGAGAAGGCGTTGGGACCGTTGGAGGGTAGGAGCGAGGGCGAGGAATGCGGTGTCATCAGCATATTGCAAGAGGTGTACTGGAGGGGGGGGGTTGGGGCATATCTGCCGTGTACAGGAGGTAGAGGAGAGGGGAGAGGACAGAGCCCTGGGGCACACCGGCAGAGGGGTAGAAGGTGTGGGAATTGGCATTATGGATGGTAACATAGGAGGGGCGGTGGGAGAGGAAGGAGGCCACCAGACGGATATAGTTGATAGGAAGGGCGTAGGTTTGGAGTTTAAACAGGAGACCGGGATGCCTGACACGGTCATAGGCCTTTTCGAGGTCAAGTGAGACAAAAATGGCGGGGCGACGGGAGTTAAGCTGGAGGGAGAGGAGATGAGTGAGGCGGAGGAGTTGGTCATCAGCAGAGACGAACCACATCAAATGGAAGCCTATTATATTGATACACCCCGAAATGGATGTTAAGCACCAGTGTCCCCATTGTTTTTGTGTCCACCGATAACTATATACAGGGTGTTTCAAAAATGACCGGTATATTTGAAACGGCAATAACAACTAAACGAGCAGCGATAGAAATACACCGTTTGTTGCAATATGCTTGGGACAACAGTACATTTTCAGGCGGACTAACTTTCGAAAGTACAGTAGTTACAATTTTCAACAACAGATGGCGCTGCGATCTGGGAAACTCTATAGTACGATATTTTCCACATATCCACCATGCGTAGCAATAATATGGCGTAGTCTCTTTGAATGATATACAGGTTCATACTAGATTGATCTGTTCGTCTGTACGGAAACCAAACAAAGAAAATTCATCCAAGCCTCATATATTAGTAGCCAATTGTGAATGAAGTAACTCCTAAAAATATTACATACCGCGCTAATTATTTAAACTTAGCTGGTAATGACAGCTCGCTTTCTAAAGGAATATTTTGAGGACTATAGATCACTAGTCGCCGCTCTGTCTTCCATGCGGCGATGAACCCAGGTGGTGATAGTCTCCGATTTGAAACTTCCTGGCAGATTAAAACTGTGTGCCCGACCGAGACTCGAACTCGGGACCTTTGCCTTTCGCGGGCAAGTGCTCTACAATCTGAGCTACCGAAACGCGACTCACGCCCGCTACTCACAGCTTTAATTCTGCCAGTATCTCGTCTCCTACCTTCCAAACTTTACAGAAGCTCTCCGATTTGATTACAGATAAGGCGGCAGCAGCAGCAGCAGCAGCATTAACCTGAAACTCCACGTCTGTGTGTGTCTCTTTTTTTTTTTGTACTAAGAAGGTTATCAATATGGTTGGAGTTCTGTTCTGTCGGTTGACGTAGATACCGATATGATAGCACCGTATTGGCACCAGACCGTGGCCGAGCCGCTAGACGACAGGTGCCAATCAGTCGCGTTTTTTTCCCGGGACAGTTACGACTTTTGTAGCTCTATCTCCAATTTGTTTCAGAAATAATTCCGGACGCCTTTATATCCCATTTTTGGCAATTATGAAACGATTTACTATGAAGTAGATATTTATTTCGCGTACACTGGTATATTTTCTTATTAGTTTGAGTTAAGTTGGCGAAAAAGTTTTGGCAAAGATATTGTACTCTTACCAAAGAGCACCCACTTACATTTTTGGGCACAAGGCGCACAAAGCTGGTTCCTACCACTATATCTCATCAATTCGTGCAAAATTTTATCAGATTGTGTTGTGTTACGTAGCGTTATGCTATATTGGGAATAGTTAAGTTTTCTTCATTGGGTTGTGGTTGGGTTGTTTGGGGGAAGAGACCAAACAGCGAGGTCATCGGTCTCATCGGATTAGGGAAGGACGGGGAAGGGTAGTCGGCCGTGCCCTTCCAAAGGAACCATCCCGGCATTTGCCTGGAGCGATTTAGGGAAATCACGGGAAACCTAAATCTGGACGGCCGGACGTTTTCTTCATTAATAATACCTCCGGTAAGAATGAATTCAAAGAAGTGCAAATGCTGCTTCAATGAACAATTGCAATAAGAATTTCTACTCATAAGTGGCAATAGCTCCTCGGACTCAAAAGGAAAAGTGAGCAGCCACGCGTGTGCTTTTAGTTTCTCAACAAGTCACGGTGGACGTGGATACAGACAACTCAACTTAAAAAGTGACAAACGTAGCAGAGCAGTCTCTACAGCGGCATCTAGTCCAACATTAAATTGTTCTTTAAATCTGATAAATTGTGTGGTTTGGAGGAGAGATTAGTTGTAGCTGAGGCAGTCTTTGCATTTACTATGCAGCACAATTATAGCTTCATATCTTCAAGCAGCATTAGAGCCTAAATTTGCCTGTGTAATTACAAAAAACAGAGGTCACAATCGTGAATGTGTTAGCACCTCATGATTTAGGTATGTTGCGGTGTGATTTGTAAAAGGTGACATTTATTTCCACTTCTGACTGTGGGAGCTATCCACAAAGAGATTATGTTTTTATCTGTCCTTGTTAGACATTTTATTCACCAACCTGATTCAAAAGTAAGAATATTACAATTACAATCGTTGCCTGGAGAAACATCTATTAAAGTGATTGACTATTTAACAGACTGAAACTTCCTGGCAAATTAAAACTGTTTGCCGGACCGAGACTCAAACTCGGGACCTTTGCCTTTCGCGGGCAAGTGCTCTACCATCTGAGTTACCCAAGCACGACTCACGCTCCGTTCTCACAGCTTTACTTCCTAAAGGTCCCAAGTTCGAGTCTCGGTCCGGCACACAGTTTTAACCTGCCAGGAAGTTTCACACTCTGCTGCAGAGTGAACATCTCATCCTATTTAACAGAATGCCTCTGCAGTTCGAACAGATACTGATATTTTGCCTGTAGGTGTAGGAATAGTAGTTTCCAAGATATTTGTATAATCAAATCATACGCTGTGAGAGTTGAAACTCTCAAGGACTTTTGCTGCTTTGTGGAGATAGATTTTGCAATGATTTTGGCTTTTGCTCAAACAAGGTGGTTAGCACTGCTACCTGCTGTTGAACGGGTCATAAACATGTTTAAACCACTATAATCACACTTTAAAGAGATGCCCAATATTCCTGGAAAACGTCTTTCAATACACGTTATCTGGAGAATGATTATACTCTCTTCACAACCAGGCTTCATCATTTCATGAAGCAGTGAAGAAAGTTGTAGGACAGTAACTCTATTTGAAGTGACTAATTGTATTAGTAAGCTGAAAGCTACCTTCGAGTCCAAAATTGAAGACTAGTTTCTCCCCTCAAGTATAAAACAATGGTTGAAAAGCTTTGAACAGAGAAAGGTCAGCTCCCAGCAGAGCCAGAACGTTTCATAGCACTGTACTGCTCTACGAAACTGCTCTATCCTACTTCAAAAAATAGACTCAAGAAAGTTCCAAGAACTTAAAGTCGTTCAGCTGGGTTGTCTTAAATCAAATACCCTTATGGGATGGTACTGTAAGAACTACTTCTGTGTCAAATAGTTTGTAATCAGTGAGTAAATCAGAGAATTGATTGCTAACAACATTTTGCCAACTGAAAGTCGTGTTGAAATGATTTCTCATGTCAGCTAGAATCACGTGCTATTCTCAAATTCACTCCACTTAACGGAGTTTCTCTTCCTCTTTCCTAGCACTAATGATGTTACTGAAGGGATCATTACCTACATAAATGACAAAACACACTAATGACAAAACACAGTTTGCTGTAGAAACTATGAAAGCAACGTTAGTGACTAGAGTAAACTATGATGACACTGTGTTGAATTTTTTCATATACTATTGAAGAATACGAACTTGCTGAAGAAAATTCACAGCACTGATAAATACGGCCTTTCTGCTTTCACTTTATTTTTGACGGTACTAATTGAAGTGAGTTGTATTATGACATCTTTTTTGCAATATCAGAATTTGTAACGCGTCCATAATTTGGATCCTGAAAATATGTCCACCTTACTTGACAGACCTTAGAGACATTAACTACCTGCACTTTTCTTTGGCAGGCACGAAATATTGTGACAATACGTGTACTGACGTTTAGTGTAACTCCGATGGCAATGCGGACATGATTTCCGCGGTTCTAAAGCTACTGAATTTGGTTCGACAGCAACGATGTGAAGCTGCGGCTTCTATCTGCAACCGCACAAGTTCGCCAAGAATAACATCGTGGTCCAAGCTCACTTAATTGTCTACTGATCCAAAATTCTTGAAAAAATAATGTTTTCAAGAACAGCTTCATGTATTTGTGAAAATGAAGTATTAACAATATGTCAATATGATTTTCACAAAGGCTTTTCAACAAAAAATGCTGTATGTGCTTCAGCTGATCAAATATAAAGTACTCTGAATATCCGAAAATTACACATTGGGAATTTTGTGCTCTCTCAAACGCTTTTGACTGTGTGAATCATGAAATTCTCCACTAACCTATCTTCAACCTCCTTCCCCCTCTCCCCTACCCTTCCCCCCTGCCCCCACCCCCACCTGGAAATTGGTGGAAAGAGGACACAGTCTGTGCTAGGCTGTTGGTTAGGATGGACGTAAGTCTTCATTTATATGCATTGTTTATTTAAACAATTTGAGTTTTTGTAGACAGTAGCTCCATGCAGTGTGTTCACCATGAGGTCCAGAGTCCAACTGACATGATTTACAACACCACCAGCAGAGGGTGCTGTCAACCCTCCCCTTCTCATCTCCCATGACGTAATCCAAGATGACAGTCTTGGGAAAAATGACAGGAAAAGAACTCTGTGTTCAGCAGCTGCACTAGGAGGTTGGATGTGATTATTTACTGTGTGTAATACCGTATGTGTTTAATTATGAGATGTCTCTACTGGAGAAGGATTTTAACGACTATATTAGCTGCAATCATCCAGCTGAGGACTATCCATAGCCACCTGCAGGATATTTGGTGAACGTATAAAGAAGAAGAATATGCTTCATCAGATAATGAAGACGCACCAGGACGGGGCTAAGTTACACTTCGTAACTTGTGCTGAAAAATGTGTGTGCTGGAACAGTAGATAACTCGATAAAACTCTAGTCAGTCTTTTGAAACTCAAGAACAAAATGTTCACTCCAGAGTGAGAGCGCTCCTTGCCCCAGCGGCCACGCGCTGGGCTCAGGGCACAGCCACGAGGTAGTCGCAGCGACAGCCACGTACTTCCTGTTTTGTTGGAAATACCCGCAGCCTACCTCCTTCCCATCCCCAGCGCATGGATACCGTTTGCCATTGAACACGAACTGCCTCAGGAGTTATTACATCTGGTGTGTAAGCGTTTTATTCCGAGGAATACCACCAACACACTTGAAAAGGGATTCAGAAAGACGTTCGCGGCACACTTGTGGAAAGATCCCCGAGACACTTTGTGCGCTTTTGTGGGAAATACCCTTGTCTTTGAGCATGGACTGCTTTATGTGTTACTAAATGCAACCGAATATGTTTCTAAACACACTTTCAAAAAAGATCGCAGCACAGTAGTTTGCTACAATTTTATGATATACCGCCACACTCGAACACACATTCCAAAAAGATAGCTGCATACTTGTGAAACCTCCCTGAGACGTCACACGCTTTTGTGAGAAAACCAGATCCTCTAACCGATATCAGCTGTAATACATGATTTTACACGCAAAAACGACGGTATTTGGACGTCAAAATAAACGTCGCTCTGTAACTATAAAAGCAGGACACTCACCAACATTAAAGATTTACCTGCTTGTTTTAATGTCCGCCAAAGAGAGAGAGAGAGAGAGAGAGTGAGAGTGTGTGTGTGAGAGAGAGAGAGAGAGAGAGATAAAGAAAATTTCTGAGTCCTACAGCTGCTGTGGTGTTTATCACTTTTCTGGAACGGTAAGTAGGCTTAGTTTATGTTTTATGCTGGAGTCATGGACGTTATTTTCCATCCTTCTCGTCGCACACACTGAGGTCTAAGCGCAGACGGTAAAATGAGAACAAGTACACAAACAGAATTCGAAGCACTGTGCTACAGACTAGTAAAATGGCTGGAATTTTCGGTGAATTTTCGAAGTCCTACAGCTGCTGGTCTGGAAATGCTCTAAGGCCACAGTGGCGGGTGGGGAGGACAGCATCCCGCCTGTCCGAACCAGAGGATGATGGTCTGCTTGGACTTATCTCGTATGAATACTCGAACAAAGAAGACATCACGTGAATCTCAGAAGTAACAGAACTTTCCGTAGATGCCTTGTCCCCGTGTTGTTCGAACCAGTCTGTTGAGGTTCCTATGCTCCACAAAAAGGATGTCAGTCTCTCTGACGTCATGGAACTTCTTGTGAATGGAGCATTCTGATTGGTTCTCATTGAATTTACCAGCTAAACTGCTGCTGCTGCCGGTGTGGGAGCACTGTCCGCCGTTTTATGCAGACAGGCAAATTACGATACCTTCAGCGACAAAACTATTTTGTACAGGTCGAAAAAAAAAAAAACCATTCTGCAGGCATATGGCACTGACTGTTAAACCCTGCAAAAGTGGTCTACAGATCATGAAATACAGAAAATATCATCAAAGACACTTCGTCAATTACACTGCCTTGCTATGGACCGAGGAAAGCTTGAAGTTTTCAGCATGAAACCGTTTTCCAATCGGGCTATATCAGCACATACCATATAGATCTAGTAAAGGCAGTTCGTATCCTGCACCATACAAAACTATCACTTCTGCAACCTGCATGTAGCTATCGACCAGCAGACACTGGTACATATACCGCAAAGACAGACAGATCCCCCCCCCCCCAAAAAAAAAAAAACCCACGCACTGTATATAGTCCTCGCTGCACTATGTCAGCAGCTCGTGGTCCAGTGACTAACGTTCCTGCCTCAGGATCACGGGGTCCCGGGTTCGATTCCCCGCTGGGTTGGAGATTTTCTCTGCCCAGAGACTGGGCGTTTCTATTGTCCTCATCATTTAGTCCTCATCATCATCCCTCGTGACAGTGGCTAGACTGGACAGTGTAAAAATTGGGACTTGATACGGGCGCTGATGACTTTGCAGCTGAGTGCCCCACAAAGAAAACATCATCACTATCATCATCATCATCATCGCAGCACTAGATACTTCCAGCGCCATCGGTCGGCCTTTCACTATGCTTTTTGTCTGAGAGACAGCATAATAGGGAGTCAAACTTATTTTATGAATAGCTCCCAATCTCCTACTGGGAACCATTACACTGTTGCTGATATCAACACTACATTATCTAGCTGTAGTTCACATGTACAAACTTCAATGTGCTGATCGACACAAAATTTTCTTACTCCTACAGTGTTGTACTTAAACCATTGTTTGCTCAGCGAGGTAGCCGTGCGATCTAAGGCACGCTACCACGGTTCGCGCGGCTGCTCCCGTCGGAGGTTCAAGTCCTCCCTTGGGCATGGATGTGTGTGTTGTCTTTAGCGTAAGTTAGTTTAAGCTAGATTAAGTAGTTTGTCAGCCTAGGAACCAATCTCCTCAGCAGTTTGGTCCCATGGATTTTACCACAAATTTCCAATTTCCGAACCCTTGTTTCGTGTAAATGGCCACTACTCCTTTATCAATGCTAGATTTGCAAGTGTAAGATGCTAAATTATACCCATTTACACTGACACGTCCCATTCTCACAATTACATGGTGTTCAGACAGACAAAAGGTGCAGGCCATGTATAGTATATCCACACATACCAATAGTATTAAACGGAACAACACTTATGTGAGATTTTGCCAGTAACTGGAGCATCCTGTTCAGTTCAGTGTTAACATGCCTTACAGCAGTGTTTACCCAGGTCCGATCATGGCGATGAAAGACCTCCACAAACCCCACATCTGTATGCCCAGTTTCTGCTCCCATTTTTCCATGTCACTTCTAGTACTATACCTTGGGTTCATAGCCAGGCTGTTTCCTGCTCCCCCCACTATAAGTACCTGATCTTCCTTCTCGAAGTCCTTGCATAGCTGACCTAAGTTTACTGTCACCTGGCTAAGGCTAGCACTTAATTTCACAAAACTTGTGACTTGGCACCCTGCACCTAACTTCTCCTGAAGCTGCTGACCTACACCCCTCTCATGACTGCTACCTAGAAGCAGAAATCTTCTTTTCCTATTCTGATTTGACCCTGACCTGTCTTTTTTCTTTAAGCTAATATTCTGCTTCAACCTACATTCAACTACATCTGGATAAGGCCCTTCCTCCACTACTTCAGACAGTCAAACTGATTTACTACCTGAATTTCTAATGTTTTTTTCAACAGTTTCCCTCTTTCGCCCTTTGCTTGCTACCTTTTCCCAGCACTCCGTCTCTTTTTCCTTCCGTAGCCTACATAACTCCAAATAGGTGTTTTCTAATTCAGCCTTATGGGCACAAATTTTTGCCTCCTGTTCAGCGATTTTCTGTCCTTTCTACATAACCTACATTGCCGTGGAAGAGCCTCATTATCTACCCCTGTTTCCTCGCCTCTACATTTCCCCCTAATGAAATCATAACCTACAGTCTTGACAGAACACCCCCTCCTTCAGATTTCTACGGCAACCACCGCAATTTTCATACATGGTTTGTTAGAAAAATTTACACAATTTACACAAGAGCAGGCAATAACTTGGGACAAGAGCACTGGAGTTTCATAGCCTATACTAACACATAACTAAATGCTAATGTAAACAAAGTTTGAAACTTACTTTCGAAAGCTTTAATTAACTACCTAAACACCATATGGCAGACACGAATTAATTTAACTTTGAACCGCTAAGTGTAGACAAAAGAATAAAGGTCTACACTTACACGAAATTTATGCTTAAAATGTGATCAAAACTGTGGTGTCACTGCCAGACACCACACTTGCTAGGTGGTAGCTTAAATCGGCCGCGGTCCATTAGTACATGTCGGACCCGCGTGTCGCCACTGTGTGATCGCAGACCGAGCGCCACCACACGGCAGGTCTCGAGAGACGTACGAGAACTCGCCCCAGTTGTACGACGACGTTGCTAGCGACTATACGGACGAAGCCATTTTTCTCATTTGCCGAGAGACAGAATAGCCTTCAGCTAAGTTAATGGCTACGACTTAGCAAGGCGCCATTAGCCTTAAATAGCTTGTATATAAAGAGTCACTTGTATCGCCACGATCTCCAGATGTCTCATCAAGAACGATGTATACAAGGATGTATTAAAAGTTAAGTATATTCCAAAGATACGTATTTTCTTTATCACATTCATTAAGTCTCCTGTTTCAGACCTCACTCCATCCTTCGTGAGTTAGCGCGTGCATCTTGGCAGCCTCTTTCAATTAGTGTGCGTAGTGTTGGCAAGTCTGCCGACACTACAATTTTGTCGACGAGCGTAAAAACGGTCTTCGTTCTTCTTGCTTTGCTTACATTACTTGTGTCATGGCTTCGCCAGATGTACTGTCCGATTTTTATCGCTTGCAGAATCAGCAGACGCAGGCGTTATTGGATGCCCTTGGACAGCTCGTCCAGGGTCAACGTGCGCTGGAAAACGATGCGGCCGCCGCCGCTTCATCGCTACCGCAGCCACGACCCGCCGTTGCACCTCCGTTTCGTAGCTTCGACGCAGCCCACGACTCTTGGACTGAGTGGTCCTGACAATTCGGCTTCCATCTAGCCGCCTACAGAATTCAAGGTAATGAGCGGCAGCCGTTTTTGCTTTCTTGTGTCGGTGTGTCCACCTACCGTGTGATAGTGAAATTGTTTCCCCGACGCGACATAGCAACTCTGTCCTATGAAGAAATTTTGTCTGCTTTAGATGCCTATTTCAAGGAAACAGTCAATGTCGTTGCAAAAAGGTATACGTTCTTTCGTACAAAACGTACGGCCGGTCAGACTAATAGGGAGTGGGTTGCAACTTTGCAAGGACTTACTAGGGATTGTGATTTTGCATGTGAATGTGGACTTCCGTATTCAGATACTATGGTGCGTGATGCAATTGCACAGAACGTTTCTGATGTTCGCATACGGGAACAGATTTTGAAACTAGTTAATCCCTCCCTTCAACAAGTGATAGACATATTGGATAGGCAAGACACACTTGACTTTGCTCAGGCATCATTTGAAACTTCGCCAGCAGTGTGTAGCATTAACCGGCCCGCCGGTTGCGCAGCACGGGACGTTAAACGGCCCTCGCGCACGTCCGAGCAGCTGCAGCCTAGCTCGCAAACACGTGTGCCGCGTAAGCAGGCCACTGCCGTGCTCAAATCATGCCCGCGGTGTGCAACTAGACATTCGCGTGACAATTGCCCGTCACGCCAAGCTATTTGCTTTTACTGTCATAAAAAAGGACATGTTCAAAGTGTTTGCCAGAAAAAGCTCAGATCAGACAATCAAAACCATTCCAGGCCCTTTGCTTCGCGCCGGAATCGAACCAGGGACAATCAGGCTCGTGGACCTTCGCCCATGGACATTCATGTCGTTAATTCCACCCCGTCCAGTGCCACTTTATCTCACAGTGACTGTGTTCGTCCCGCACAAAGTGTGCGTCGACGTCGCCGGAACTCCCGTAAAGTCGCAAGTGCTTCTGTACCTGTATCAGTTCAAATTGCACGTGAAAGTCGCTCTTGTCGTCAGCAGGACAATAAACTTTTTGTAGACTTAGACTTTGGAGGCAAAGTGATACCATTCCAGCTCGATACCGGAGCTGCAGTTTCATTGCTCAATCATGACACGTACAAACAGCTGGGCAAGCCTCCGTTGCGTGCCGCAAATGTTCAGCTCAATAGTTATTTAGGACAGCAGATACCTGTGTTAGGACAGTGCAGCCTTCTTGCCACATACAAGGGACAAACAAAACTTGTGTCATTTTACGTTCTTCGTTCTTCTACTGCAGTGAACTTGTTTGGTTTAGATTTATTTCAGTTGTTTAACTTGTCTATAGTCAATCAGGTCCTATCCGTGAATCAGACTGTGCCTTCCGCCAGTGTTTCTCGTCTTTGTGAAGAATTTGCAGACATTTTTGCACCGGGCCTTGGTTGCGCTAAGAACTATGAAGCACATTTGGAACTCAGAGTGGACGCGCAACCGAAATTTTTCAGAGCGAGCAATGTTCCCCACGCATTGCGTGATGAGGTCGCAAGAACATTAAACGATTTAGAATCTCAAGGTGTAATTGAACGTGTGCAGGCTTCTCTCTGGGCCTCACCCTTAGTAATTTTGCCAAAACCTTCCGGAAAATTGAGACTTTGCGTGGACTTCAAGGCAACTGTGAATCCACAACTTGTGACTGCTACTTTTCCTTTGCCACGCCCGGAAGATCTTTTTGACAAACTGTGCCCGGGAAAGTATTTTCCGAAATTGGACCTAGCAGATGCGTACTTGCAAATACCGGTGGACGCAGAATCCCAGCGCGTCTTGGTGGTTAACACGCATCTTGGATTGTACCGATTCAAAAGACTGCCATTCGGGTGTGCATCCACCCCTGCATTGTTTCGGCAATATTTACAAACTTTTTGTGCATCGGTCCCTACTGCTGCGAACTATCTGGACGATATTGTGATCTCCGGAAAGACAGAAGCCGAACATTTAGCCAACCTACGAACGTTATTTCAGGTCTTGCGACAAAATGGTCTTCGCTTGAGGAAGGACAAATGTGTGTTTTTTGCTCGTGACTTACCATATCTGGGCCAGGTTATCAATGCCCAAGGCATACATCCGAGTCCAGAGCACCTCCGTGCCATACAGGAGTTACCTTCGCCGCAGAACTTGAAACAGCTACAGAGTGTGTTGGGAAAAATTAACTACTATGCCAGGTTTGTGCCGCGCGCTTCTTCCATTTCCGCTCCGCTTCATCGCTTACGCTGTAAAGGTGTTCCGTTCGTCTGGACGACGGAATGCGAACGCACCTTTCGCCGGTTGAAATCGGCGTTGCTTTCAAATACTTGCCTTACGCCATTCGATCCCCAGAAACCACTTTTGTTGATGGTCGATGCATCGGAATTCGGGATCGGTGCTGTGCTTGCGCACACAGATGGATCGCATGATCGTCCTATTGCGTTTGCCTCAAAATTGCTCTCGTCTGCGCAACGCAATTATTCCCAGATAGAGAAAGAAGCTTTAGCTCTCGTGTTTGGTGTTACTAAGTTCCATGATTTCTTGTATGGTCGTCACTTTACCATCATCACAGACCACAAACCTTTGACATCGCTTTTTCATCCGAACAAGCCTGTCCCTCCACGTACAGCGCAGAAATTCATTCGCTGGTCTCTTTTCCTCTCGCAGTACCACTACGATATCTTGTATCGGTCCACTGCTAAGCACCGAAACGCTGATGCGTTGTCCCGTTTGCCTGTTGCTGAGGATAAAGCATTCGATTCTTCCGAACTTGCTTGCATGTTCATTGATTCGGAAACCGATGACGTGGTCGAATCGTTTCCGATTGATTTTCGTCGTGTAGCTACAGCCACAGCTGCTGACCCTGTCCTTGCTACTGTTTTGCGTTTTGTTGCTACGCAATGGCCCTTGTCAAAGTCGCGGATCGAGGATCCGTTGGTTCGCCGATTTGTTGCTCACAAGGAGAGACTTTTTGTACGACGTGGTGTTTTGTTGTTGCGTTCTGATAATGATCAATCCAGAGTCGTGGTCCCACGTTCGTTACAGTCCTCTGTCTTACGGCTTCTTCACCAAGGACATTGGGGTATAGTGCGTACGAAACAACTTGCTCGTCAGCACTGTACTTGGTTCGGAATCGATGCTGCGATTACGAATATGTGCTCTCCTTGCGTGGCGTGTGCCGAACACCACTCCGCCCCGCCGCGGACATTCTTTGCATGGCCGACAGCCACTTCCCCTTGGCAACGCTTGCACATCGATTTTGCTGGTCCATTCTGGAATGCTCGATGGTTGGTTGTGGTGGATTCCTTCAGTCATTTTCCTTTTGTGGTCTGGATGTCTTCCACGACGTCATCTGCCACCATCCAAGCGTTGTCCGCTATTTTTTGCACTGAAGGTCTACCACAGACTATTGTTTCCGACAATGGCCCACAATTCATGTCCGCAGAATTTCAGTCATTCTGCAAGGCCAATGGTATTCAACATCTGACATCCGCGCCGTTTTCGCCTCAGTCAAACGGTGCCGCTGAACGATTGGTCCGGACTTTCAAGTCCCAGATGTTGAAGTTGAAAGAGTCGCATTCTAGGGAGGACGCATTGTTGCTCTTTTTGTCTTCGTATCGCTCTCAGCTCCGCGATGGTCGCTCGCCGGCTGAGTTGCTCCATGGTTGTCCTCATCGAACCTTGATGTCTTTGCTGCATCCGCCGCATCAGGTTCCTGTGCAGCGGCAGACTACTGCTTTTGCTCCTGGCGACGTTGTTTTCTATCGCAACTATCGCGGTTCACGGCGTTGGCTCGCAGGGCGCATTCTTCGCTGCCTCGGCCGCGCGATGTATTTGGTATTGGGGGCCTCTGGTGAGGTGCGTCGGCATCTCAATCAGCTGCGCCTCTGTCGTCGCCTGGGTTCTGCCGCTCCCCGTCTGCTTTCAGCGACGGTGCCGTCCGGTCAGCGCCCTGGGGACCCATCTACTGGCTCGCCTCATCCCCAGGTGTTACCGACGATGCCTTCCATTTTGCCTCATGGCGACGCGCCGCCGCCGCCGCCGCCTGTTCTCCCGCCAGCGCCGCCCGCAGTGGACGCTTCGCTGCAGCCGCCAAGCGCCTCTCTGGGTCACGTGCCGCCGCTCGCTTCCCGTGACCAGATGTCCTCCACCATGGAACTCTTGCCCGCTCCGGACCAGATGTCGTCTTCGCCCGTCGGGTGCCCCGACCAAATGGAGGTCGACCCTTCGGCCCCTCTTGTCTCATTACGGGCGCATACACCGCATGTTGACGTGCACCCTGGACTAGGTTTTCAGGCGTTTCCTAGCTCCCCTCGGACCGAATGGCCGGGTGCGGGTGGCACAGCCTCGCCTGTTGTTAGGCTCCCCACCTCATCGCATACGTCAACATGGGGTCCTCCCCACGGCGGACGGAAGCCTTATAACACGACCGTTCGCCGATTTGCGGGGGAGGAATGTGGTGTCACTGCCAGACACCACACTTGCTAGGTGGTAGCTTAAATCGGCCGCGGTCCATTAGTACATGTCGGACCCGCGTGTCGCCACTGTGTGATCGCAGACCGAGCGCCACCACTCGGCAGGTCTCGAGAGACGTACGAGAACTCGCCCCAGTTGTACGACGACGTTGCTAGCGACTATACGGACGAAGCCATTTCTCTCATTTGCCGAGAGACAGTTAGAATAGCCTTCAGCTAAGTTAATGGCTACGACTTAGCAAGGCGCCATTAGCCTTAAATAGCTTGTATATAAAGAGTCACTTGTATCGCCACAATCTCCAGATGTCTCATCAAGAACGATGTATACAAGGATGTATTAAAAGTTAAGTATATTCCAAAGATACGTATTTTCTTTATCACATTCATTAAGTCTCCTGTTTCAGACCTCACTCCATCCTTCGTGAGTTAGCGCGTGCATCTTGGCAGCCTCTTTCAATTAGTGTGCGTAGTGTTGGCAAGTCTGCCGACACTACAAAAACCAACGACTATTGGCCTGTACGAAATACGTTGTTTTCGATCTAAATACGCTGAGAAAAGCGAAACCTTCAACAGGTAGCCTAGCGAAGAAGTAAATGCACTAGTCTAAAACGTAATAATAACTAAATTAGTTGTTATTTCAATATTAATATTTTAACTTAGCGATAGCTTCGTGGACGTGCGTCTGCCAGAGATACTACACCCGCAGCAATGAAGTCGGAGAGCGCTATATCTAAAATCTTCCACAGTCCATGTAAAAACAGGGTCAATTAAGTTTATATGGCAGGACCATCTTTTTTGACCACTCGGTGGAAATCGGAGAATGTTGTCGTAACTCCGCTGGCAATGTACGATGTGTAAGGCCAGCAGTAAATGATGCTTTCTCCTGCAACATGGGATAGTAGCAGAAAAAGACAGTACAAGCAGTTACAGGAACTGGGAGAAGGACGAGGATTTTGCTACTGCATCGTGATGTATCTCCTAACTACATACAGGTACTGCAGTCTGAAGGAGGCCTGTGGCCCTCAGGGTGCATTCATGTCTGTCACCCTAAAATTCTGTCTATCATCGTTATTTTATACCATCTAACAGGTAAAAACTACAAACTATAGAAACTCCACTAATGTCATCCGATAGAGACCTCGATAAAATTTTTACCGCATTTCTATCTCTCTTCTAATAGATGTATCGAAAATACCGTCTGTGAACTGGCATGGAGCATGTGGCGATCCTATTAAACATTCAGGTTTTGATTGAGCCACTTAGCCACCTGCACAAACCGGTGTAACCTCCAGGGGGCTCGCAACTCTTTGGTGGGCTCATGCTTGGCGACCATGGGGCCCCAGCCTTTGCAGCGTATTTTCCCTTTCGTGCTGCATGTCTATCCTCTTGCTATACTTTCTCCCCTCCCTTGGGGAACAAGTACAGGGTGTTTTTGGGGATGTTCCACATTGTCTGTCGCTGACATAAGAAAAGTCTCACCACTGTTTTCCATTCCTCCTTCCTTTCTTTGTTTCCCTTTTCCTTTCGTTCCTCCACTTCGGCGCTTGAGGTTCCTCTTTTTCTTCTTCCTCCCTGCGCTTTCTCGAAGGCCAGCCCACGCGTCTGACACGTAAAAGGTGACTGGGTAACGCGTAATTCGCAGCCCCATGTCGATAGATAGGGGTTGCACGTACTCCCTGGTGCAGGCCAGACCCAAGAAGGTGTGATTGTCTGAGCTGCAAACTTCCCAAATCGCCGATTGGTCCCTCTGTCAGGTGTTCGGGAGGTATGAACTGAGGTGTGAACAATCACATAAGGCAGGTGTGCACCCTTGTGAAGGGGGCCTCCAGTTGGAAGGAGCGCGCCATCGGAGATGCTGGCAATCATGGGGGACTTTCTCGCAATGAGTCAATCATTTTCACAATCAACGAAACGTAAACGTAATGAGGCTAACTATTCGAAGACGCTTCAAGCTGCACCACGGTTCGTTGCGGTCTCACGTACTGAAGATGGTCAGTCCTTCACCACGGTAAATCTGTTTATTATTTAGAAAGGTGTTGATGCAATTGCTGGCCCTGTTAAATCCTGCTCTCGTTTATGGAATGGCACTTTGCTTTTGGAGACTACTACTGATTCTCAAGCACAACAACTGCTAGCCACCTCGCTTCTCCATGGCTACACTGTTCATGACGAAGCCCATAGAACTCTGAATTCTTCCCGTGGTGTTATTTACACTAGGCTGCTTGATGGTGTGACCGAGGGTGAAATCCAGTCTTACCTCTCTGATCAGAGTTTCATTGCCGTCCATCACATGATCAAAAAGGTAGATTCTTCCTTAGTGCCCATCCACACTGTTTTTCTCCCATTTGATAGAGTGGTACTTCTGTACAAGATCAAAGCAGGCTGTGAAATTACCACATCTGACCGCAAATTCCAAGCCCGATGCACTGTTACCAATGTCATCGTTCCAACCACATTAGAGCGTCTTGTCGACACCCAGCCAAATGTGTAACCCATGGTAGCGATACACACGAGGGCGATTGTCTGCTTCCTTCTCCCCACTGCATCAACTGCAATGTTGGCCATGCTGCCTGCTCTCGGGATTGTCCCATGCACCTTGATGAGCGGGCTGTCCAAGGGATCCAGGTAAAAGAAAAAGTATCTTACCCAGTCGCTCGAAAGTTATTGGCTAGTCGCAAACCCTGCGGTCTCCCTTCTGGCACCTGTAGTTCTGTTCTTGTTATCTCTCCCTCCCTGAAGGAGTCGGCCACTCAGACACGTGACCTCAAATTCAGCTCTGAGGTTGCGAAATCGCCCAGTGTCAAGGTAGCAGCATCACCATCCCCCCATCCGGCTGTGCAACAAGCCATGAAATTCTCGCCTCAAGGGGCGAAGCCTCCAGCTGCACAACCAGTAGGCCGGAAAGGACAGATGGAGTACTCCCGTGGAGACTTCCTAAATGTTCCTCCAGCCAAACAACACTCAAGTCTTCCTCTGCTAACCAGAAAGGCAAATGGTCTTCTCCTTCACCGACTCAAAGATCCTCTTTGACAGTGTTGCCACGTGATTCCTTAGCCCAGCCGGCCTCAATGACGCTGGTGTGCACCACCAAGAGTTTTTCTGCATAGGACTCCACAACCTCACAGCGCAAGCAAGCCGACGCTTCTGTGGACCCCATGGAGCAGGATCCTCCTGCTCCTATGCCCTGTAGCAGCGACTCTGCACAGGCTGTCACTCAGCAGCCGCCTCTTCATCAATTCCTCATCATGAATCTCCTCCAATGGAACGTTCGTGGCCTTCAGTCCTACAAAGAGGATTTATGGCTGCTTCTAGCATAGCAGTGCCCCTTGTACTCTACCTTCAGGAAACGAAATTGCGTCCTCTCGACCGCTTTGAGCTTTCACAATTCTTCCCGGTTGGTTTTGACTTCCCCCTCTGAGGTTGCCATTCCATCTCATGGAGGCGTCATGCTACTCATATGGGATAACATTCACAGGCAACCTCTCTCCCTAACAACCCATCTTCAAGCTGTTACAGTTCGCCTTTCCCTTCCTCACCTGACGTTTTCCCTATGTACCATTTGTGTCCCTCTGTCATTTGATGTCAGCAGGGCAGATTTCCTTCAGTCTATTGGGCAGCTACCTGCCCTATTTCTGCTACTCGGTGACTTCAATGCACATTATCTCCTTTGGGGTTCCCCCAGAACCTGTCAGAGAAGTGCGCTCTTGGCTAATCTTCTTAATCAACTCAACCACTTCTGCCTTAACACTGGAGCACCCACATTCCTTTCCGACTCCTCGCACATTCCCGTTTGGACCTATCCTTCTGCACTGCCCGCGTTGTTCATCGTCTTAAGTGGTCCATTCTTTCTGAAACCTACTCGAGCGACCATTTCCCATGTGCTATCCGTTTGCTGACCTCTACTCCACCTGCGTGCACACCAAAATTGCAGCTTACTAAGGCTGACGGGCGGCTCTCCTCCTCCCTGGCGACCTTCGAAGAACAGGATTTCCCAAATTGTGATGAGCAGGTGCAATATATCACTGCTGCCGAACATTCCATTGCTCGCACTTCCTCTTTACCACGCCGTATCCCAGTGCCTTTATGGACTGAGGCATGCCGCAACGCAATTTGCGCATTAAGACGTGCTCTCCGCGTTTTCAACCATCGTCCTACAAAGGCAAACTGCATTCTTTATATACGGATGCATGCAAAGTGTCGTCACATTCTTCAGGGTAGCAAAAAAGGTAGCTGGATTGCATTCACTAGTTCTTTCAACAGTTACACCCCTTCCTCTGTCGTGTGGGCCAACTTCCAATGGCTCTCTGGGACCAAGATCCATTCACCAGTTTCCGGTTTGACAGTAGCAGACGATTTATCATGGACCCTACTGCTATCTCCAACGCCTTGGGCCGCCATTCTGCGGAAATTTTGAGCTCATCCCACTATCACCCCTCCTTCCTCCATCGGAAACGAGCGGAGGAGGCTCGAGCAATACCCTTCCCTTCTCAGAATTGTGAGTGCTATAAGGCCGCTTTTACTATGAGGGAGCTAGATGATGCTCCCAGTTCATCCCGATCCTCCGCCCCACTGCCAGACGCTGTCCACATTCAGATACGCTGCAGCACCTTTCTCTTGTGGGCAAGCGTTTTCTGCTTAACACGTACAACCGCATCTGGGCAGAGGGCACATTTCCAGGACGTCGACGTAAGCCCAGTAAGGACAAAAGTCTTCCTTCTATCTACTGACCCATCTCTCTCACCAGCGCCGGCCGGAGTGGCCAAGCGGTTCTAGGCGCTACAGTCTGGAACCGCGCGACCGCTAAAGTCGTAGGTTCAAATCCTGCCTCGGGAATGGATGTGTGTGATGTCCTTAGGTTAGTTAGGTTTACGTAGTTCTAAGTTCTAGGGGACTGATGACCTCAGAAGTTAAGTCCCATAGTGCTCAGAGCCCATTTCTCTCACCAGCTGCGTTTGCAAGGTGATGGTACCTATGGTTTACGTCCGGCTGGTATGGTGGCTCGGTTCTCATAATTTACTAACGACTACACAGTGTGGATTTCGAGCACGATGTTCTGCAGTTGAACATCTCCTTACTATGTTCCCCCATCATGAATGTTTTTCTTGGGATATCCCTGATTGTGGCCGTGTTTTACGATTTGGGGAAGGCCTAAGACACCTGATGCCAAACTGGCATCCTCCGCACTCTTTACATGTGGGGTTTCCATGGCCGCCTGCCCTGTTTCCTTACGGAATTTTTAAAAGACCGAGTTTTCAAGGTGCGTTTGGGTTCTACCTTCTCGGGCACCTTTATCCAGGAAAACGGTGTACCTCATGGTTCTGTCCTGAGAGTTGTCCTCTTTGCTCTCGCCATTAACACTATAATGGCCTGTCTCCCGCCGGGCATCTCCAGCTCCCTTTTTGTTGACGATTTTGCCATCTGTTGCAGTTATCCTCGGACCTGTCTCACTGAGTGCGTCTTGAGCTTTGTCTTGATCGTCTTTATTCCTGGAGCATTGACAATGGCTTTCGTTTTTCCACTGACAAAACCGTCTGTATGAATTTCTGGCGGCGCAAATGGTTTCTCCCACCATCTTTACATCTTGGGCCTGTTGCAATTCTGTTTGTTGGAACTATGAAATTCCTGGGGCTCATGCTCGATAGGGAACTCTCTTGGTCCTCCAATGTTTCTTACCTGCCAGCCTACTGTACATGGTCCCTAAATGTCCTACGTGTCCCCAATGGTACTTTCTGGGATGGCGATCGAACCACCCTCCTCCGTTTGTACCGATCCCTTCTCCACTCGAAACTCGACTATTGGTGCTTTATTTATGCATCTGCACGTCTCTTACGATGTCTCAACACTATCCACCACCGAGTCATCCATTTGGCCACTGGCGCCTTTTACACAAGCCTGGTTGAGAGTCTGTATTCTGAAGCTGCTGAACTACCACTGTTCTATTGCCGTGAATTTCTCCATAGTACTTATGCAAGCCGTTTGTCTGCCATGCATTGCCACCCATCCTACACCTCTTTCTTTGATGATTCCTTTGATTGCCAGTATGGGGCGTGTCTCTCTTGTCTGTTACCTCATGGAGTCCGCTTTCGGTGCTTGCTCTGTCAGCTTAACTTCACACTACCTGCAACTTTCCCAGTGGGTGTGAACCCTTCACCACCTTGGCTTCATGAAGTGGCCTGTGTTAACCTTGTCCTTCATTCGCTTCCTAAGACACTATCCCAGCCTCGTTCTATCGCCTTCAGTTTCATGACTTTTGCATGGACTTTTGCGATAGTACCTTTGTGTACCCTGATGGCTCTTGGACTGACCATGGTGTCGGGTGTGCCTTTGTCATTGGCGCACACGTCTTTAAATATCGGCTTCTGGCACACTGCTCAGTATTTACAGCCGAGTTCTTTGCCATATCAGGCTATGAAGTACAATCGATGATACAAACTTTCCAGTTGTGTTCTGTGCTCAGACTCTCTCAGCGTCCTTCAAAGTCTATGTGTCCTGCACACCGTTCATCCCTTAGTGCAACGGGTCCAGGAAGAATTGTCATTTGCTCACTCTTGGTGGAGCCACTGTGCAGTTTATGTGGGTTCCTGGTCACGTGAGTCTGCCATGAAATGAGGCTGCTGATCCTGCTGCCAAGGTTGCAGTCCTCGTACCTCAGCCCACTAGTTCCTATATTCACTCCAGTTACCTCTGTGTTGCTGTTGTCAGCAGGTGGTGTCCCTTTGGCATTGCCATTGGTCCTCCCTTCATGGGAATACGCTGAGGATTGTTAAGCCTCTCCCAGTGGCTTGGATGGCCTCCTCTTGGCCTCCTGCCAGGAGAAGGTCATTTTAACTAGGTTTCGTATTGCGCACTGACTTTTTAGCCATCGTCATTTGACAAGTGGCGCTCTCCCACCACTTTGTACACATTTAATCCAAGTTTTAACTTCCCACCACTTCCTGACGGAAAGGCCATTTTTTAACAGTTTACGTTCCCACTTGGGTTTCAAAAGATGTTCAAAATGTGTATGAAATTTTATGGGACTTAACTGCAAAGGTCATCTGTACCTAAGCTTACACACTACTTAACCTACATTATCCTAAGGACGAACACACACACCAATGCCCGAGGGAGGACTCGAGCCTCCGCCGGGACCAGCCGCACAGTCCATGACTGCAGCGTCTCAGACCGCTCGGCTAATCCCGCGCGGCCAACTTGGGTTTGCCATCTGAGTTACCGGCTGTCTTAGCAAATGATGCGCAGGCTGTCGACTGCATTTTACTGTTTATCCATCAAAGCATTATGGCGGAGGCCATTGGATTTTTAGTTTTGGACCTCTGTTTCTGTGTGGCGTCTTTAGATACCCTGTCTCCACATCCCTGTTTTTAGCTGTCTTCTCGTATGTCAGATGGGATTAACGTTTAGTTGTTTTATAACTCCTCTGTCTTTGTGTCCTATAGTTTTGATGTGGGTGTGTATGACCCCAGTTGTTTTTGCGCCCTACAACAAAACAAAACAGTGTAAAGTTTCATCACCTTTACTGTAAGAGGACCATATCCCACAGTCTGTCAGTCAGTCAGTCAGCAAGAGAGGGTCCTTTTTTTGTTGTTTAATACATCTTTGTTTCTGCTGTATCATGTCCAAGCAGTGTATGACTTCAGTTTTGTAAACCACCACACATTTTGTTTTTCCACCATGTCTTCCACGTCTGTGTCAGGTTCTAAACTGACATTAACAGATTTTGATCCATTTGCTCTCACAGAAAACTGGACATAGCATCGTGTAAATTATGCTGCTGATCCCACAACAGACACACAGGATGATTGAAATAAAAGACAGAGTCGGTGTTCCTTATTGACAAAAATGCAGAAAATATCACAACATATGGAAGTTGGAAGAGCTTTGTGGCATTGTGGAATGCTTCGAAATAGCTGTCCAAAGGTGATTGATGGCCTCTACATTGAAACTCATCTTTCACAGTAATGGAGTAGCAGATGGCTGCGTGTTCTGTTTCGACTGTTTCCTCATACTGGCGTCATGTATGCAGTCACTGTTTCAGTGCTAACTGTCCCCAAAATGTGCTACCGCTCCACAAAGACTCTTTCTCCATCTTAAACAAGTGATGTCAGTCAATCATTATATGGTAACTGACAGCATACCATTGGATAGATGGGATGGAAAAGACATTGTTGATATACTGTAACAACCATCAAAATTGATAGTGCAATCAATTTTACCAGTTTTTCTATATAATTTCAACACTGATCAGTGACAAGGCAGCATGCTTCCCAGTTTCTGCCATTATTGCTAAGCAACCCCTTCTGTACTATGCAAGAACGATATATTGGATTGCAAATGTAAATACGTAGATGACGGTGCAGTATGTCCATTCACTGTTAATTCTCGAATTTTACACACACACACACACACACACACACACACACACACACAAACACACACACACACACACACACACACACACACTCACACACACGAGTCAGCCATCTACACACTTCTAGCACTTCGATCATTGTGTGTAAATGATGATTACAATTGCCCATCTTTCCATATGCGGATGGGAGTCACAGAGTATCCTTACATTCTTAGGATAAAGTTGGAGACTGAAAGATCTCTTCAAATTCTCACTGACCAACCCTCCCTGCAACACTGTCACTGATTTAATCCGCAGCTGATCAGAAGTAAACCGCTACATTCCACGTCCCATGAAAGATCTGAGCGAGTCAAATTCGCAACTGCTGCTGCATAGCACTCTTACTCATGGCATCCATCCAACTGCACAAAATCTCTCTGGATACGCGTATGTCAAGGAGGAGTTTCATCCGCACGGGGAAAGATGGGTTATCGTAACCGTAAATTATGCACCGTTATAGAAGTGCTCGAAATAAGTAGATCGCTGTGTGGAAAGTAGAGGAGAGGTGGTTTAGAAATTATAGAGAAACTGGGAAGCATGCTGCCCTGTCACTGGCCAGTGTGGAAATTATGGCAAAAATCTGGTAGAATTGCCAAAATTGATTGTACCATCAACTTTGATGGTTTCTACATTATATCAACAGTGTCTTTTACATCCCATCCATACACTGGTGTGCTGTTAATTACCACATTATGATTGACTGCCATCACTTGATTAAAATGGAGAAAGAGTTGGTGGAGGGCCAACACCCTCCAGGGACAGTTAGCACCGAAACAGTGATCGCATACATGACACCAAAAACAGCTGAAATGAATCACCCCATCTTCTACCCCATCACTGTGAAAGATGAGTTTCAGTGTAAAGGTCATCAATCACCTTCACACTTGGGAAACTGCCCACAATGCCACAATTCTTTTACAGCGCCTATATGTTGTGGTATTCTCTGCATTTTTGTCAAAAAGGAACACTGACTCTGTCTTTTATTTCAATCATCCTGTGTGTCTGTAGTTGAAGCAGAAGCATAATTTACAGCATGCGATGTCCAGTTTTCTGTGAGAGCCAATGGATGTTAATGTCAGTTTAGAACCTGACACAGACATGGAAGTCATGGTGGAAAAAACAAAATGTATGGTGGTGAACAAGGCTGTAGGCATATACTGCTTGGACGTGTTACAGCAGAAACAACATATTTATCAAATAACAAAACAGGGACCGTGTCATGCAACTGACAGTCAGTGGGATATGGTCGTCCTACATTACAGCTGATGAAATCTTACACTGGTTTGTGCAGATGACTGAGTGGACCAATAACTGTATATTTAATAGGATCGCCATATATGCTCGATGCCAGCTCACACACACACACACACACACACACACACACACACACACACACACACACACATATATATATATATATATATATATATATATATATATAGAGAGAGAGAGAGAGAGAGAGAGAGAGAGAGAGAGAGAGAGAGAGATGCGTTAAAAACCTTATTGAGTTCTCTATTGGATGACGTCAGTGAAGTTTTTATAGTTCGTAGTTTTTATCTGTTGTATGGTACAAAATAGCGATGATAGAGAGAATCCTTGGATAACATGTGAATTCACCCTGAGGGACACAGATCTCCTTCGGACTGCAGTATCTGTATGTAGTTTGGAGACACACCGCAATGCAGTAGCAAAATCCTCGTCCCTCTCTGTTCCCGTAACTGCTTGCACTGTCTTTTTCTACTACTACCACATCATGTTGCAGGAGAAAGCTTCGTTAGGCACTGGTCTTACACATCGTACATCGTCGATGGAGCTACGACAGCATGCTCCCAATTCCACTGAGTGGTCAAAACAGACGGTCCTGTAATGTTAACTCAGCCCACTCTGTTTCTACATAGACTGCAGAAGGTTTTAGATACAGCGCTCTCTGACTTCAGTTCTGACAAATCGGGACGATCAACTGGATGAAGCCGCAAGGATCGCGGGGCAGAGACTGAGGGACAGTTACAAGATGCAGAAGGATTATCTAAAACCATGCTGGAGTTCTACTGTAGCAGACAAGTTCGAAAAAGGTGACTCGCTTTGAGATATGTGACTATCATGAACATGATTAACCAGTGGCTCTAATCATTAAAAGACATCTCCATAGAATCCAACGCAAGTGTGTAGTTGAACGGAGAGACTTGGTTCCAAATCACAGACAGCATTTATGCCAGAAAGAGTAACATTATAGATCTGAAAAGCCAGTGTATTGGTCATAGGATTCTGTACATTTCTTACGACTTCAGTCTAGAGTTGCGTTTTTTTAAATGACTGTCACATAGCTCACCATCTACTGTACATGATAATTCTCAGTCAAACATCATCCTCCCTCGCCTATAACCCAGTGAATATATTACAGAACCCATCACAGAGATAGAATACATACCAACGCTAGGAAAGCCCCTGGGCCTGATGGCATTCAAAACCTTGTTCTCCAGGAGTTCATGGATAGAGCCGTAGAATACCTTGCACACATAACGAATGCCATCCTAATAAACCAACACTTCCTTGACTTTTAGAAGGCGGCCAAGGTCCTGATGTTCAGAAAGCCAGGGAAAGACCATTCCCTCCCTCAAAGGTACCGACACATCAAAAATGGTTCAACTGGCTCTGAGCACTATGGGACTTAACATATGGGATCATCAGTGCCCTAGAACTTAGAACTACTTAAACCTAACTTAACTACGGACATCACACACAACCATGCCCGCGGCAGGATTCGAACCTGCGACCATAGCGGTCACGCGGTTCCAGACTGAAGCGCCTAGAAACGGTCGGTCACAGCGGCCGGCTACCTACCCATCAGTCTGCTGTGTTCGCTCAGCGAGATTGTTGAGAAGGCAATATTAAAACGCATCACTAGGCACTGCATTGCCAATGACACCCTAAGACCAGAGGAATTCGGCTTTAGGAATCACCACTCAACAACACAACTCCTCTACATTGTCAAACATATAACACATGGCCACAACGTGAACAAAGCCACAGGGGGCGTGTTCCTGGACATCGAAAAAGCTTTCGACCATCTAATGCATAACAGCCTTATACGCAAACTAACCAAAGCTGGTTTCCCAGACGGTCTCGTACGTCTCATACACTAATATCTCACGAACAGATGTTTGAACACTGACGTGCAGGGCAAAAAATCGACACAACGCGGTATCCAAGCTGGAGTATCCCAGGGAAGCATCCTAGGGCCCATCTTGTTCAACCTGTACATTAACGACTTCCCAGCAACACGAAACACGACGTTAGCCCTCTATGCGGGTGACACAGACATCCTTGCGCAAAACTAGAAACCGTCCAACATTAATTCACGAATACAGATGGCACTCAGAACTACCAAGACTTGGTTGGAACGATGGCATATTACAGTAAACGTCAACAAGTGCGAAGCAGTTCTGTTTACACGCAGACCGAAACTACTGCGCAAACACCAACGCAGCAGACAGATAACATTACATACACGCCCAATACGTTTGCGAGAGAAAGTCAGATGTCTCGTTGTCTGGTTGGACTGGAAACTTACATGAGGGGACCACTTCGAATACGTTGCCAACAGAGAGCACGCGAGGCTCAAACAACTCTACCCAATGCTCAACAGGGAAAACACATTGAATAGGAGGGTGTCGAGATCCATATACATGACACTGATTAGACATCTGATGACGTACGCAGCTCCCGTCTGGGGATATGCAGCTCCTGCACGCCTGCGCCGCCTGCAGATAATACAGAACAATGTGCTACGAATCATTAGCAACGCTCCACGCTACACACGCACCATGGATCTTCACAATTAATACCACCTTGTAACCCTCAAGGAAAATGACTCTGAGCACTATGGGACTCAACTGCTGTGGTCATCAGTCCCCTAGAACTTAGAACTACTTAAACCTAACTAACCTAAGGACATCACACACATCCATGACCGAGGCAGGATTCGAACCTGCGACCGTAGCAGTCGCACGGTTCCGGACTGCGCGCCTAGAACCGCGAGACCACCGCGGCCGGCCTAACCCTCAAGGAGGTATATAAAAAACACGCCACACGACTATGCAGGAACCCGAGACACTCGAACAATCCTTTCATCCTTACTCTCGGAAACTATGATAACAACCATAGGTGGACGCATAAGCGGCCAAAGACACTACTAGCTAGGGCATAACCACCTATGGCAAGCTAACATACACCAACAAGCGACAAACGTCGGCAAGACCCTGCATATCAGCAACGTTGATTGGACATACCGGCTTCTATTACAGTCGACCAACAGGCTACAGTAGGGAAACCGACGAGCTCGACCACTGACACACAAACAAATCGCCAACATCACCCTACACTGTGCATCTGATATACACTCCTGGAAATTGAAATAAGAACACCGTGAATTCATTGTCCCAGGAAGGGGAAACTTTATTGACACATTCCTGGGGTCAGATACATCACATGATCACACTGACAGAACCACAGGCACATAGACACAGGCAACAGAGCATGCACAATGTCGGCACTAGTACAGTGTATATCAACCTTTCGCAGCAATGCAGGCTGCTATTCTCCCATGGAGACGATCGTAGAGATGCTGGATGTAGTCCTGTGGAACGGCTTGCCATGCCATTTCCACCTGGCGCCTCAGTTGGACCAGCGTTCGTGCTGGACGTGCAGACCGCGTGAGACGACGCTTCATCCAGTCCCAAACATGCTCAATGGGGGACAGATCCGGAGATCTTGCTGGCCAGGGTAGTTGACTTACACCTTCTAGAGCACGTTGGGTGGCACGGGATACATGCGGACGCGCATTGTCCTGTTGTAACAGCAAGTTCCCTTGCCGGTCTAGGAATGGTAGAACGATGGGTTCGATGACGGTTTGGATGTACCGTGCACTATTCAGTGTCCCCTCGACGATCACCAGTGGTGTACGGCCAGTGTAGGAGATCGCTCCCCACACCATGATGCCGGGTGTTGGCCCTGTGTGCCTCGGTCGTATGCAGTCCTGATTGTGGCGCTCACCTGCACGGCGCCAAACACGCATACGACCATCATTGGCACCAAGGCAGAAGCGACTCTCATCGCTGAAGACGACACGTCTCCATTCGTCCCTCCATTCACGCCTGTCGCGACACCACTGGAGGCGGGCTGCACGATGTTGGGGCGTGAGCGGAAGATGGCCTAACGGTGTTCGGGACCGTAGCCCAGCTTCATGGAGACGGTTGCGAATGGTCCTCGCCGATACCCCAGGAGCAACAGTGTCCCTAATTTGCTGGGAAGTGGCGGTGCGGTCCCCTACGGCACTGCGTAGGATCCTACGGTCTTGGCGTGCATCCGTGCGTCGCTGCGGTCCGGTCCCAGGTCGACGGGCACGTGCACCTTCCGCCGACCACTGGCGACAACATCGATGTACTGTGGAGACCTCACGCCCCACGTGTTGAGCAATTCGGCGGTACGTCCACCCGGCCTCCCGCATGCCCACTATACGCCCTCGCTCAAGTCCGTCAACTGCACATACGGTTCACGTCCACGCTGTCGCGGCATGCTACCAGTGTTAAAGACTGCGATGGAGCTCCGTATGCCACGGCAAACTGGCTGACACTGACGGCGGCGGTGCACAAATGCTGCGCAGCTAGCGCCATTCGACGGCCAACACCGCGGTTCCTGGTGTGTCCGCTGTGCCGTGCGTGTGATCATTGCTTGTACAGCCCTCTCGCAGTGTCCGGAGCAAGTATGGTGGGTCTGACACACCGGTGTCAATGTGTTCTTTTTTCCATTTCCAGGAGTGTATGACGTATCGGACACAAAACGATGATGAACCTAACTGTTACAGGTATGCTGAGACTGACCGAGAGACCATCACAGGCACCCAACGCATCCGCCGAGTAACAGCACCGCTCAACGTCAAAGGTATCGACATGCATGATACAAACTACGAACAAAGCCTACCATTGCATGACTTGTCGCAGGCAGCAATACTTTCTCTACTGCTCTTAATACCCGACTTAACTATCGCAGATGTTTTTTTTTTTTCCCATGGCTCTTGCCTTGGCACTTTTTTTCCTCTGCCCTTCAAACAGCTAACCTTCGTTCGACTTTCGACACAATCTATCTCCAGATGAGCGGGTATTAATGGCTAACCTTGGCCAGACGTACGCAAACATCGCAGTACCTTCATCCTGCGATACCTCGCTTTAGTGAAAACTAATCCTTATGCAGATACGGCAGCAGACCTTTTGAGTTGGCAATCATGCTGGTGGGGGCTTGGAGGGGCTCCATCTCTTGAAGAAAGGGGAGACCGAATGCGTTGCAAATACTGTTAGCGTGAGAATTATCGAGTGGCAGCATGAAGCAGTTGCAAATACCTGCTTCGTACCACGTTCCTTAACAGAAGCACTTTTCTAAAATCGATGATTTTATTATCAGCTTAAACTGCTGGAGTCGTGCACCTGCACTTTCGGTCCGTTAATTCACATCCCGCGATCACAGCCTGTATTCAGTGACCAGATATGTGTGTGGGAGACCATGACATTAGTATGGATTGTGCGATAGATTCGCTTTGATCAGCAGGATTATAAAGTATTTGTATGTGGCCGGCCGCGGTGGTCGTGCGGTTCTAGGCGCTCCAGTCCGGAGCCGCGCTGCTGCTACGGTCGCAGGTTCGAATCCTGCCTCGGGCGTGGGTGTGTGTGATGTCCTTAGGTTAGTTAGGTTTAAGTAGTTCTAAGTTCTAGAGGACTGATGACCACAGCAGTTGAGTCCCATAGTGCTCAGAGCCATTTGAACCATTTTTATGTGTATGTGGTGAGTGTTCCAACAAGAGCAAAGAAAATTACTGTGTTGTCATAAGGGGCGGTATGGATTTGACGTGTAAAATTGCCATAGCCACAAGGGGAATGAAAGAATTTTGTACGTGGAAAATTATGTCCAGTCATAAGAAGGATACAGGTTTCCAAATTTTTAGATCCAGAGCTGTAAAGAGGGGATATTTCTGGTGCTTCGCTTATTGTCGAATGTCATCGGATTGACACTGCTATCGAAATATTTAATTATAAGTACAGTGATAAAATAGACTGAGGAGCCAAAGAAACTGGTACACCGCCTAACATCGTTTAGGGCCCACACGAGCACACAGTAGTGCAGCATCAAGACATGGCATGGACTTGACTAATGTTTGAAGCTGTGTTGGAGGGCTGTCCATAAATCTGTAAGAGTACGAGGGGGTGGAGATGTGGAGATCTCTTCTGAACAATAGGTTGGAAGGCATCCCAGATATGCTCAGTAATGGTCATGTCTGGGGACTTCGAAAGCCAACGGAAGTATTTAAAGTCAGGAGAGCGTTAATGGCGCCACTCTGTAGCAGTTCTGTACGTGTGGAGTGTCGCCTTGTCCTGCTGGAAACGCTGAAGTCCGTCGGAATGCACAATGCACATGAAGGATGCAGGTGATCAGACAGGATGCTTACATACATGTCACCTGTCGGAGTCGTATCTAGACGTATTAGTGGTCCCATATCACTCCAACTACACATGCACCACACCACTAAGAGCTGCCACCAGCTTGAACACTCCTCTGCTGACATGCAGGGTCAATGGATTCATGAGATTGTCTCCCTACCTGTACACGTCCACTGCTCGATACAATATGAAACGATACTCGTCCGACCAGGCAACATCAACAGTTCAATGTCAGTGTTGACGGAGCTAGGTGAGGCGTAAATCTTTGTGTTATGTACTCATCAAGGGTAGGCGAGTGGGCCTTAGGCTATAAAAGCCCGATCCGATGAACGGTTCGCATGCTGACACTTGTTGATGGCCCAGCACTGAAATCTGCAGCAATTTGAGGAAGGATTGCCCTTCTATTATATAGAACTATTCTCTTCAGTCTACGTTGATTCCGTTCTTGTAGGAACTTTTCCCGGCCGCAGTGATGTCGGAGATATCATGTTTTACCGGATTCCTGATATTCATGGTACAGTCGTGAAATGGTTGTACAGGAAAATCGCCACTTCAGCGCTACCTCGGAGGTACTTTGTTTCCTATTTCATGCTCTAACTATAAAACCACCTTCAAATTCAAATCTTGATAACCTGCCATTGTAGCAGCAGTAACCGACCTAACAACTGCGCCAGACGCTTGATTTATGTAGGCGTTGCCGATCGCAGCGCCGTATTCTGCCTGTTTACGTATCTCTGTATCTGAATACGCACGCCTATACCAGTTCCTTTGGCGCTTCAGTATATATGTGACTGGTTTCCTAGGACGATGGTTCCTGGTGTGCGAGACGTGTGATGGCAGTAGCCTGTGGCTGGGATGATTGAGATCTCCAGCTTACGGCAGGTGCGGTCGGGACTCCACGGGCTTGAGCACAAGAATGCAGCTGACCTAACCGTGTCGCCCTGTAGTAGGGTGAGCAGCGAACTAATCCTCAGTATGTGCAGGGCAGCATTCGTGATGACGTGTGGTCTCTCTGGAAATTTGAGAAGATTCAATATGGACGTGTGTTTACGCTGGACAGTTATTCCCTCCCATGAAGATTGACCAGTTGACTGCTTCTACAAACTTCCAATCTTTATTTGGTTGAGAGAACATCGATTGTGACGTGTGTTTTGTGCATCTAGATGGTGAAAAACAGGTGGAACAGATGTTCGCTTGTTCTCTAGAGATGAGAAAGACTTTTGATGACTTTGTAAAGTATAAACATAATTTGGAAAATGTTATATCACTGACATTGATATTCGTTAAAAATACGAGTGAAACTTCCCGTTTCCTTTTTTTCACTAGTTTTCGCGTAAATATCTTCACAGATGTGGTATGTCTCTAGTTACTCAGTGATTTGCAGCGGATTCCACCCCTCTGCGGATTTATAGAGATATAATTTCTACTCTTTAGTTTCGGAATTACAACTACTGTGCAAGTGACCGGGAGCAGCATGCCGCTTTGTGGCAGATTTTGAGAACTATCACGTGAGTCGTATGATATTCTAGTAAACCATGTGAAAACACATATGTTCTTGTAATCTGAGTGTCTGAAGATGGCTGTAGAAAGCATGGCAGTAAGCAAGCAGGTTTGGACCAGAAAAAGTTACGCAGTTGTACCAGGGGGAACACTCCGGCCTTTGTACACTTGTTCAGAGAGCGACCGTGGTCCACTGAGGGCATTCTGATCGTATGTCCGACAAGCGTGTGCATGGGCGGTTAACTGGTTACCGTTTAGCATGGTGGATGACCAACCAACGGCGGTGGAAGTATCTAGTGCAGCCAGGATACATACAGCGCAAGTTCTTACTTTTTTTTGGGGTGGACCTGTCTGTCTTTCCTGAATATGTACGAGTGTCTGGTGGTCGATAGCTATATGGAGGTTGCAGAATTGATGGTTTTGAATGATGCAGGATGTGATTGCCTTTACTATAAGTACATCGATATGGTATGTGATGATATAGCTAGACTAGAGACCGCTTTCACGGCGAAAAATTGAAGCTTTCCTCGCCCATAGGAAGTCAGTGTAATTGAGGAAGTGTCTTTGATGAGAGTTTCTGTATTTCATGATCTGTAGACCACTTTTGCAGGGTTTAACTGTTAGTGCCATATGACTGCAGTATGCTTTTTTCGACCTGTAAAAAATAGTTTCGCCGCTGAAAGTATCGTAATTTGCCTGTCTGCAGAAAATGGCGGACAGTGCTCCCACACTGGCAGCAGCAGCAGCAGTTTAGCTGGTAAATTCAGTGAGAACCAATCAGAATGCTCCATTCACAAGAAGTTCCATGACGTCAGAGAGACTGACATCCTTTGTGCGGTGCATAGGAACCTCTACAGACTGGTTTGAACAAGACGGGTGTAGGGCATCTATGGAAAGTTCTATGACGTCTAAGAGTCATATGATGTCTTCTTTGCTCGAATGTTCAAAGACAAGTCCAAACAGACTATCATCCTGTGGTTTGGACAGGCTGGATGCTGTCCTCCCCTTCCACCATTGTGGCTTTAGAGCATTTCCAGACCAGCAGCTGTAAGACTTCGAAAATTCACCGAATATTCTAGCCATTTTTCTCGTCTGTAGGACAGTGCTTCGAATTCTGTTTGTGTACTTGTTTTGATTTTCCTGTCTGTGCTTGGACCTCAGTGTGTGCTTCGAGAAGGATGGAAAACAGCGTTCATGACTCCAGCAGAATATATAAGCTAAGCCCACTTACCGTTCCAGAAAAGTGATGAACACTGCAGCAGTTGTAGGACTTAGAAATTTTCTTTATCTCTCTCTCTCTCTCTCTCTCTCTCTCTCTCTCTCTCTCACTCTCTCTTTGGCAGGTCGTCCCAACAAGCAGCTAAAACTCGTACAGTGGTGAGTGTCCGGTTTTTATAGTTACTGAGCGACATTTATTTCGACGTCCAAATACCATCATTTTTTAGTGTAAAGTCAGGTATTACAGCTGATATAGGTTTCAGGATCTGTTTTTCTCACAAAATCGTGTGAAGTCTCAGGGAGGTTTCACTAGTGTGCAGCTATCTTTGTGGAGTCTGTGTTCAAATATACATCTCAAAATTGAAGCAAAGTACTGTGCAGCGATCTTTTTTGAAACTGTGTTTAGAGACATATTCGGTTGGATTTAGTAACACATGAAGCAGGCTATGCTCTAAGACAAGGGTATTTCCCAGAAAAGGGCGCGAAGTGTCTCAGGGATAGCTCCACAAGTGTGCCGCGAACTTCGTTTGGGCGGGTAATGATAGGTTAGTGGAGATAGCCCAAGTGATTTATTTCCCCGTCAGAATTTGAACTTCCACAACGATGTCACTGCAACATAGCTACTTTTATTGCCGCCATCTTGTATCATCCATATTGAATAAATTTTTCAACATGGCTCCGGCGTAGCTCTCGTAATATTGCCGATATGCCATCCATATCTTCCAGTAAGTTTGGGTACGCAGACAATTGGGTATTGGCAACATAACACAAGAAATTTGAGGACATGGAAACAACCTTGAAATCTGACTTGGAGACATTAAGTACAATCCTTCGAAAATGGAGATTACAGCCAAATCCCAGAAAAACCGAAACTACATGTTTCCATGTCAATAATAAATTACCAAGCAAACAACTTGACGTTCATGTCGATGGAAATCGCCTCCGATCTAATGAGCATCCAGAGTAGCTTCTACATCCACATCTACATCTACATGGATACACTGCAAATCACATTTAAGTGCCTGGCAGATGGTTCATCAAGCCAGCTTCACAATTCTCTATTTTCCCAATCCAGCGTAGCGCGCTGAAAGAGCGAACACCTACATTTTTCTGTACAAGCTCTGCTCTCCTTATTTTACCGTGGTGATCGTTTCTCCCTATTGTATCGACTGGTGCCAATAGGTGCCGTACTAAAACTCGGCGAGAACTTTCCAAATGATTTATTGTTTCCAACTGCAGTGCCCTCGTTCCTCTTGGTCGGACACACAGGGCCCACAATGCTGAGTAAGCAACCCAGCGGCCTGTGAAATATAATGGTGTGTCAAGCCGGCCTTGTACGCAAGCAGAGTTGCGACGTCGTCAGGATGGCGGCAGTTTTCTCAGAGTCTCTCTGGCAGTTCTACCCCCCTGTGGTCTCTATTCGCCTTCGCAACTGCTTGTATGCGTAACTCATTGCAAGCTGGCCCGCACCTGACAGTAACTTGAGCTCACAATATCGCACAAAACTAACTTTCCCTATCCCAAACGGTGGTGCCGCTACATTATTCCCCTCTTCGGAAAGACCCCGTTCCCTGGGTCGACCCTTAACTAGTTCTTAACTTCTTTGGGTCGGCACCTGTGGCATATTTCCTTACTACTAGAAAACTTAAATGTGGTCCAGCGCCCACTTAAAACCACGACATGAAGCAAAACGTAAAAATTCCTTACTGGACGACCACTGCTCGATCAACTCCTTACCAACTCGTCTCACGCCCTCGGTATCCAATGCACTGGGACTTGGACTACCCTTGGTTCCCTTTTGGAATTAGCTTTCCACCTCATCAGAAAGAAAACAACACATAACAATGCGATGACACTTGGCACAGAGGTGCTCAAAATGACCGTTATTTGCCGTTGCCTTTCCCTATACTGAGTGACATGTTGAACAAGCTGTTTGGCTGATATGCACTCCACTTCCTCTTAAATGAACTGGTTTATGGATCTCAACAGCCCTGGCTCCAGAGTTTGTTTTAACAAGGTCAGATTCTGCCTTGGCAAAAACTCTTAAAGTGGCTTCTGGCCAGTACAGTTGTGGCTGCATAACATTCAATTGCTTAACTCCTGGAATTGACTCTGCCAGGTGGAAGGTTGGTCCTATTATATTACACTTAGTTCAGTTGATTAAAATTCCGCTCCCCTCGAACTCTATACGTTTCGCTTATGCAAATACTCGCCGCTCAAAACAACTTGCTACTACCACCAAATACTTGTAGGTGAAGAAGATCCAATGCATCCCGACCCATTGCAAGCTCAATTTTGGCTCCACGATGTCCCTTGGACAGTCTATTCCTTTCCCCCTGGCTAAAAATAACTGCACCGTGAATTCATCCCATATTAGTAGCTCCACAGATTTTCCTCCGATATTCAATATTCTTGATCCAAACTCAACACCGATTGTGTGACTACTTTCATCCTTAAATTTACGTTATATTAACTGGTGCAATAAACACGACTTTCCTGACCCACCACTGTCGATAACAAAAAATTTAAACAAGAAATCGTACGACTGTGACATCGTTCAACACATATTTACTACGGCTTTGCCGCAAAATTTACTCCGACGCATTTATTTCTCCACAACTGCGTTCGACTTCTCCTCCAACAACACTCCACATAAGTCAGACGCAACACTTCCCTTTTCAGTGACTTGAGGACAGGGATCACCATCACCCTTCCTCCTTCTTCAAAACGACTGCTGCCCCAGCAGGCTCACAATACTCGAAAACACATATACGGAAATACAATGCCTAATTACTCTACGCAAACCCAATGATACATGACACGAAAACAACAACAAAAAAAAAACTACAAATATTCTACTACTTTCTGGATCGCAAAGCATACGGTACTTCATGATGTACTCCATCATCCTGATTTTATCTGTGCTTAGCACCTCTCTTCACTCTCTCTTCCTTCCTCTTTCCTTCCTGTAACATGCGTCGAATCACATCCGGGCAACCCTTAAATGACCAAAACCACCCATATTTTGTGTCTTTTGTTTAAACTTTGTCTTTGTTTAAACGTTTGTAAGAAACATAAAATGATGAGCACTGCCAGGCGCTAAATAAATAAATATCCTCGTACTTGCGATATCTGCCTCTTATATTTTTAAGCGAGACCTACATGGCCACAAAATAGAAAAATTGTGAAACAAAATACAGGGTGTATCAAAAATGACCGATATATTTGAAACGGCAATAAAAACTAAACGAGCAACGATAGAAATACACCGTTTGTTGCAGTATGCTTGGGACAACAGTACATTTTCAGGCGGACAAACTTTCGAAATTACAGTAGTTACAATTTTCAACAACAGATGGCGCTGCAAGTGATGTGAAAGATATAGAAGACAACGCAGTCTGTGGGTGCGCCATTCTGTACGTCGTCTTTCTGCTGTAAGCGTGTGCTGTTCACAACGTGCAAGTGTGCTGTAGACAACATGGTTTATTCCCTAGAACAGAGGATTTTTCTGGTGTTGGAATTCCATCGCCTAGAACACAGTGTTGTTGCAACAAGACGAAGTTTTCAACGGAGGTTTAATGTAACCAAAGGACCGAAAAGCGATACAATAAAGGATCTGTTTGAAAAATTTCAACGGACTGGGAACGTGACGGATGAACGTGCTGGAAAGGTAGGGCGACCGCGTACGACAACCACAGAGGGCAACGCGCAGCTAGTGCAGCAGGTGATCCAACAACAGCGGCCTCGGGTTTCCGTTCGCCGTGTTGCAGCTGCGTTCCAAATGACGCCAACGTCCACGTATCGTCTCATGCGCCAGAGTTTACACCTCTATCCATACAAAATTCAAACGCGGCAACCCCTCAGTGCCGCTACCATTGCTGCACGAGAGACATTCGCTAACGATATAGTGCACAGGATTGAGGACGGCGATATGCATGTGGGCAGCATTTGGTTCACTGACGAAGCTTATTTTTACCTGGACGGCTTCGTCAATAAACAGAACTGGCGCATATGGGGAACCGAAAAGCCCCATGTTGCAGTCCCATCGTCCCTGCATCCTCAAAAAGTACTGGTCTGGGCCGCCATTTCTTCCAAAGGATTCATTGGCCCATTTTTCAGATCCGAAACGATTACTGCATCACGCTATCTGGACATTCTTCGTGAATTTGTGGCGGTACAAACTGCCTTAGACGACACTGCGAACACCTCGTGGTTTATGCAAGATGGTGCCCGGCCACATCGCACGGCCGACGTCTTTAATTTCCTGAATGAATATTTCGATGATCGTGTGATTGCTTTGGGCTATCCGAAACATACAGGAGGCGGCGTGGATTGGCCTCCCTATTCGCCAGACATGAACCCCTGTGACTTGTTTCTGTGGGGACACTTGAAAGACCAGGTGTACCGCCAGAATCCAGAAACAATTGAACAGCTGAAGCAGTACATCTCATCTGCATGTGAAGCCATTCCGCCAGACACGTTGTCAAAGGTTTCGGGTAATTTCATTCAGAGACTACGCCATATTATTGCTACGCATGGTGGATATGTGGAAAATATCGTACTATAGAGTTTCCCAGACCGCAGCGCCATCTGTTGTTGACAATTGTAACTACTGTAATTTCGAAAGTTTGTCTGCCTGAAAATGTACTGTTGTCCCAAGCATATTGCAACAAACGGTGTATTTCTATCGCTGCTCGTTTAGTTTTTATTGCCGTTTCAAATATACCGGTCAATTTTGAAACACCCTGTATATCCATGCGCTGGGAATGGGTAGGAAGAACGCTGCTGGCATTTCTAACACAATAGGAAGTACGTGGCCGCCGCTGCGGCTACCTCGTCGTTGTGCCCTGAGCCCAGTGCGTGGCCACTGGGGCAGGGAGTGCGCTCACACTGGAGTGTTACTTCTGTTTCTGGTTCTCTGGCTCTTTTCGATTTTGACAAGGTGTTCGACCGAGTCAGTCATGCCTTCTTGTTGTAGGTACTGGTAGCCATCTTGCTCTCAATTAATGCGTGCAGGGTGTTGTCTAATTCGTTTGCTGTCAATGGCCAATCGTTACCCCCAATGAATATCCGTATGGGTTTTCCTCAGGAAAGTCCGCTTTCATTGTAGTCTGTTCTATCACTTTATACCCTTCTTCAAAACATCGTCGCTCAGTTACAAGGATGGATGCACTTGAACAAAACGATGTCAGTGCGCGCATACGCGGACTATGTGATGGTGTTAGTCCATTCTCGTGCTGAGATTGTTACTCAAGGCTACTTTTGATGTCTTTTGCCTTCTATTTGGTGCCTGCATGTTGTGATAATTGTGTCAATCTGTGGACGACGGTGGTCGGTAGGTATTAAATTTTGGGAGTCATAAGTGATCGTTCTTCACTCCACATTGCTACGCATAATTCGAAGTTGATTACAGATAAAAGGTGCAGTCCTGAAATGTGAACGGTGTTCCCTTAACTTGCTTCAGAAAATTTGGGTCCTGAATACCTGCGTCTTGTGCAGAGCATGTTACATCGCTCAGTCGCTCAGATCTTTCTTCTTCCCACGATGATGGGTAGGAAAGTAAAACGGCTGTCTAGTCGTTTTTATTGAAGCATCACATTTTTTGATTAAGAAGTGGTAGCACCTGCGCATTCCTTTGGGGGGTTTGGGACTTTTTGATATTCAAAGGAAAGTGTCTGGCGTATCACTACCATATCTTTGTTAATGTGTGGGGAAGTGACTCTGCGACGCTTGTTGAATGGGCATCGCCGCAAACTTCTTGGAAGACAGTGTGGTTTCATCTTAGCCTTACTGTTTTACCGATGGTGGTATCAAGTGCTACACAACTTATCCACCAACGAGCCTCTATTTAGTATTGGACGTAGTGTCACGGTCAATACAGTTGCTGTCCCGCCATAGACACTCCACAATACAGATATACCTGTCATGGTCACGAAGAGAATTGATACTAGCTTAAAAAACAATTGAATTTCTAATTCGATCTGTTGAGTTCAGACTGTCTTTTCGGTTGATATCATGTTACGTCCAGACTCTACTTTGAGGGTAAACTCAAATACAACTGCATGGCTGTTGGGCCACTATTCTAGCTGAAGGGGCAACACAGGCCCACTCACCTTTCAATATATGACCACAGAATATAGGAAGTGTTCGCATCTGCCACGGTATCGTGACTTATTCGCCAATATGTTGAACCTCGTAGTTCATGGTCTAGTTATCGGTTGAGTTAGTAGGTCCCTGTAGTATTGTGGTCCTGACCACTTTTCAAGTACAGGGTGTTTCAAAAATGACCGGTATATTCGAAACGGCAATAAAAACTAAACGAGCAGCGATAGAAATACACCGTTTGTTGCAATATGCTTGGGACAATAGTACATTTTCAGGCGGACAAACTTTCGAAATTACAGTAGTTACAATTTTCAACAACAGATGGCGCTGCAAATGGTTCAAATGGCTCTGAGCACTATGGGACTCAACTGCTGAGGTCATTAGTCCCCTAGAACTTAGAACTAGTTAAACCTAACTAACCTAAGGACATCACAAACATCCATGCCCGAGGCAGGATTCGAACCTGCGACCGTAGTGGTCTTGCGTTTCCAGACTGCAGCGCCTTTAACCGCACGGCCACTTCGGCCGGCGATGGCGCTGCAAGTGATGTGAAAGATATAGAAGACAATGCAGTCTGTGGGTGCGCCATTCTGTACGTCGTCTTTCTGCTGTAAGCGTGTGCTGTTCACAACGTGCAAGTGTGCTGTGGACAACATGGTTTATTCCTTAGAACAGAGGATTTTTCTGGTGTTGGAATTCCACTGCCTAGAACACAGTGTTGTTGCAACAAGACGAAGTTTTCAACGGAGGTTTAATGTAACCAAAGGACCGAAAAGCGATACAATAAAGGATCTGTTTGAAAAATTTCAACGGACTGGGAACGTGACGGATGAACGTGCTGGAAAGGTAGGGCGACCGCGTACGGCAACCACAGAGGGCAACGCGCAGCTAGTGCAGCAGGTGATCCAACCGCGGCCTCGGGTTTCCGTTCGCCGTGTTGCAGCTGCGTTCCAAATGACGCCAACGTCCACGTATCGTCTCATGCGCCAGAGTTTACACCTCCATCCACACAAAATTCAAACGCGGTAACCCCTCAGCGCCGCTACCATTGCTGCACGAGAGACATTCGCTAACGATATAGTGCACAGGATTGATGACGGCGATATGCATGTGGGCAGCATTTGGTTTACTGACGAAGCTTATTTTTACCTGGACGGCTTCGTCAATAAACAGAACTGGCGCATATGGGGAACCGAAAAGCCCCATGTTGCAGTCCCATCGTCCCTGCATCCTCAAAAAGTACTGGTCTGGGCCGCCATTTCTTCCAAAGGATTCATTGGCCCATTTTTCAGATCCGAAACGATTACTGCATCACGCTATCTGGACATTCTTCGTGAATTTGTGGCGGTACAAACTGCCTTAGACGACACTGCGAACACCTCGTGGTTTATGCAAGATGGTGCCCGGTCACATCGCACGGCCGACGTCTTTAATTTCCTGAATGAATATTTCGATGATCGTGTGATTGCTTTGGGCTATCCGAAACATACAGGAGGCGGCGTGGATTGGCCTCCCTATTCGCCAGACATGAACCCCTGTGACTTCTTTCTGTGGGGACACTTGAAAGACCAGGTGTACCGCCAGAATCCAGAAACAATTGAACAGCTGAAGCAGTACATCTCATCTGCATGTGAAGCCATTCCGCCAGACACGTTGTCAAAGGTTTCGGGTAATTTCATTCAGAGACTACGCCATATTATTGCTACGCATGGTGGATATGTGGAAAATATCGTACTATAGAGTTTCCCAGACCGCAGCGCCATCTGTTGTTGACAATTGTAACTACTGTAATTTCGAAAGTTTGTCTGCCTGAAAATGTACTGTTGTCCCAAGCATATTGCAACAAACGGTGGCCGGCCGCGGTGGTCTCGCGGTTCTAGGCGCGCAGTCAGGAACCGTGCGACTGCTACGGTCGCAGGTTCGAATCCTGCCTCGGGCATGGATGTGTGTGATGTCCTTAGGTTAGTTAGGTTTAAGTAGTTCTAAGTTCTAGGGGACTAATGACCACAGCAGTTGAGTCCCATAGTGCTCAGAGCCAACAAACGGTGTATTTCTATCGCTGCTCGTTTAGTTTTTATTGCCGTTTCAAATATACCGGTCATTTTTGAAACACCTGTATATTCCATAGGATGACCGGTGACAAGATAATATTCTGCAATGGCGGATAAGCGCGGCTTATACATGCGTGTGTGCCGCTTATGCTCAGTACACCTGTCCTCAACAGTCCTGATATTCAGACCAATATATGGCATGCCAAAACTGCATGAAGTACGATAAACGCCCGCCTTACGCAAACCAAGATCATTCTTTACGGAATCTAAAAGGACCCTGATCTTGGATGGTGGTCGAAAAACACACTTCCCATCATTGAGCTGTGTGTCGGCTCTCAACATATATCGCGCTGTAAAGATTGTTCTGAGTCCTTCCATTCCATTGCTAATTGATTCTTTCATAATTATAGTTATGCTGCGTACGATTCTGTTGAGATTCCCCTCTGGCGGCGTGTCTCGTCTTATCGATCTTCGAGTCGTTGCTTCCTGTTAGCCTTGTGTAAGGGAATAAGATCTTTGGGGGGATGGCCGGTTGGTGGCCTAGCGGTGACGAGTCGGTCGGTCGGTTTTTAAAATCGGGAATTAGAGAATGTCGGACGATGAGACCGCGGCGTGGCGTGGCGGTGTAGAGAGTTGGCTGATGTTTCGTGAAGCCGCGTGGTCTATCCTGGCTGTGCGAGACGAGTGGGACGAGTTGACGGGATAAGGCTGTAAGCTCTTGCTGTGAGCACCCGGCGGCCACGGCTGTTGTTCCGAGTCACTACGTAGTGAGAGCGGCAACTGATGTCTTTAAATTTTCCGTTTGGAGGCGGAAATGATGGACTAGTAACTCGCCTAACCTGAGGAGTGGTATTTCGCCGCCGTGGGTGCAGAGAAGACGAGGTCTCCGGTAACAGAGCGCGTGGCTGCGTGACTGTGCCCAGTTTGGTACGCTGGCGACGTGTACACGGTCGGGTGTGAGGAACGTTTGCATCGGAGTTCACCTGCTGTTTCTCTGATAAACTGCAAGTTAAGTTGGTTAAAGGTTTAGATGTTAATTGAAGAGTTTTGGTTTGTGCAACCAGCGTCTTTCCTGCCTTGTGGCCTCCTGCGTTCGGGTTTTCTGTCCCTGTCGCCGGTGTAATTATAGACAGTGATCTTTTGGCTTCTTATTAGTACTGCGTGGAAGAAAGTGTATTTTTGGGCAGGGATTATGGTTCCTGATTTGATTCCTTCTCCTCCCCTGGCCTCGCGTGAGCTTGATGTGACTGCTGAATGTGAGGCGTTGTGGATCTGTTAGTCCGCTTCTAGCCTGAGCATCCTTCGGGATACAGTTGTGGCCGCCCTTACACCCGGTCCGTTAATTATTTCTATCCCAGGACATTTTGGTGACAGGACATGGTATTAAAGTTGTTAGTTATTGTAAGATGTTAAATGGCTGTATTTTACTCTGACTGTTTTTGGCCACTTTAAAAAGGTTAGGTTTGCCTTTCATTGGTGGGTTTTTAAAATTACGTGGCTTTAAAATTGTTAGTTATTGTAAAAGGTGAATGACTTATCTTTACTTTGATTGTTTTAATCTACTTGGCATCCTCTGAAAATGCTAGTTCTGCCTCCCTGTTAGCGAGCCCTTGTAATTTAATATCTTGTTGTGCCAAAGTTTAAATGAAGTTGTCTCCCTACATGTTCGGCAACGAAATTGTATGCAAATTGGTGGTTTTTTAGTATCATTACTACGAAAGTTTTAAGTTTGTTATTAAATGCTTTATCAAAGTCTGTCTTAAGTATGTAAGTAGGCTGTTTAGGTTTTTTTATTGGTAACGCCACCTCTGTATGAAAATCACTGGCTGTGCTGTGTGCAGTCTGTGGCTGCTTTGCATTGTTGTAATACTCGCCATTGTAGTGTTAGGCAGCTGGCTGTGAACAGCGCGTAGCGTTGCGCAGTTGGAGGTGAGCCGCCAGCAGTGGTGGATGTGGGGGGAGAGATGGCGGAGTTTTGAAATTTGTCTTGAACTGCTATACATATTATGACTATTGAGGTAAATACATTGGTTGTTCTCTATCAAAATCTTTCATTTGATAACTATGCCTATCAGTAGTTAGTGCCTTCAGTACTTTGAATCTTTTATTTAGCTGGAAGTAGTGGCGCTCGCTGTATTGCAGTAGCTTGAGTAGCGAAGATTTTTGTGGGGTAAGTGATTTGTGAAAGGTATAGTTTAATGTTAGTCAGGGCCCATTCTTTTGTAGGGATTATTGAAAGTCAGATTGCGTTGCGCTAAAAAAAAAAATATTGTGTGTCAGTTTAAGCACAGTCCTGTATAATTCTTCAAAAAGGGGACGTTTCTAGTAAAATGGCTTGGCTATTAACGGTAAAGTAAAGTTTTTAATTTCATTACTTGCAAAATTTTGATTTGTTATCAAATGTTTTAACAAAGTCTGTTTTAAGTAAAATGGCTTGGCCGTTAACTGTAAAGTAAAGAAATTGTAAATTGCAACTCGACAGTAACTACCTAATTTTGGCCCCATTTCCCAACTTGGAGTTTTCCTTGATTAATCGTAACACCCGTCTCAATCATGTTTACGTAAAATACGACCAATAATGTTCGAAATGCTCCCTGCGTAAGGAAAAAAGATCGCAGACTTCGGTGTCAACCTCGGTATTATCATCACTCACCCGGTGCACGGTTATTCGATAGTGCATCGCACGTCTGACCTGTCTATCACTATAATAATTCTCACGAAAGGTGACTTCAAGATGGGCTAACTCAGCTAACACTCCAGATTTGACACCGCTCGTCTAACATTTTTACAGACTATGATATGATGTCATCATTTGATAGTGGCGACGTATCTCACTACAGCGTATCTACAACATATGTATGACATACATGCGGTGTTTGTATGACGCAGGTATGGTGTAGTCGTACACGGCATATTTGGGGCAGAATTTATACATATGCATGATATAATTGTGTGTGTATACGTTTGTTTTTGAAAAAAATGGGTCTTTTATAGGCTATACTTACTTACATATGTATATATATCATCAATTTACAACTGAAAATTACTGTAATAGCCACTCATTGTAACCCTATTTTTCTCCTAATTGATTGGCAGTCCAAGTAAACTATTATGTCTTGATGCAGAAGAGTTCTGGTGTGGCGCAGGCAATAGCAAGTCGTGGAACACCTCCGATTCCTGGTCCGGCAGTTCTGTCAGTATTAGGTTAATGACTCTTTAGGCTGCAGATGATTGTTGCTGCGGCTGTACCACTGAGTAGTCGAATAGCAATAGGTCCCATAGCTTTTGAAGACATCCTGTGGACAATGGATGGCGCTACTGAGGTAATAATACATCTCAGAATACATCCGTGTCCTCGTCCAGCACCAGATCAGGATTTGTAACATAAACGACAAAACGTAAATATAAATACATTAGATATACACTGTGTACAGACAATGTCATATCGTTATTAATCACCACAATAGGTCAGCGTGTCCATAATATGCACATGCCGTTGTTCTGTAAGTCCTGCATGGAAGAGGTATAATGTTAGCTGCTGCCCACATGTAGCACTGGAGTGCTGTGACGAGAATATGCAAACTAACAGATTTTCCTAATAATAACCATATTGTTATTACAAAAGGTATTGATAAATACTGTCAGACTACTTCTTCCCAGCTGACTCCTGTTACTACTGTCGGTATTTTAAACTGGACTGATGGTGTTCACGCAAATGAATTATGAACGTTAAAATTGCTAGAGAGGTGGTGGAGGGCTGAACTTGTATGCCATTGGCGAAAACGTAAGACCTCCTGCCCTCTGGGGCGCCTGAGAAATTGGCTTAGAACATGATGACGTTGTTGCACATAGTTTGTGCCATTGTCCATGGGTGGGGGGGAGGAGGGAGGGGAGGGGCATCGTGGGAATGCTGATGCCGATGTTATCGATTCCAGGAATGCTGGCGCTGAGATCAGATCTCTTGGCTAGGAACCAGCAGTTACCTCTTCTACTATTTACACAAGAAGTGGAAATATGTATTTCACTGAGACTTTGAAGAGATGTACGAGAGTGGAGAAAATGTCACTATTTCCTATCAGAGAGGACGGAATAGCATGAGTTTAGAATTTCTTTCATTTGAAAGCATACTATACGTGCCCATATATTTTAATATTGCCAGTGGACTCGACATGCCCTGAAATATACAGAGGAAACAGAAGTGCGTAAACTCTAACAATACTGAAATAAGTACTTCCATTGGTCGTTAATATACATGTAAAATTGTATGACATGCATTGGATCGTATATACAGGGTGAGTCACCTAACATTACCGGTGGATATATTTCGTAAACCGCATCAAATACTGACGAATCGATTCCACAGACCGAACGTGAGGAGAGGGGCTAGTGTAATTGGTTAATGCAAACCATAAAAAAATCCACGGAAGTATGTTTTTTAACACAAACCTACGTTTTTTTAATGGAACCCCGTTGATTTTGTTAGCACATCTGAACATATAAACAAATACGTAATCAGTGTCGTTTGTTGCATTGTAAAATGGTAATTACATCCGGAGATATTGTAACCTAAAGTTGACGCTTGAAACCTCCGACGTTCAGTTCCGTGATATATATATATATATATATATATATATATATATATATATATATATATATATATATATATATATATAATTAACTAGGAAGAGGCGTCTAAAATTCTATGGCCACATAATGAGACTTCCCGATCACAGACTTACAAAAAAAATAGTAAGATACGTAGCATCCCTTGTTAATGGAGGAGAATGGATCAAAAATGTAAAGAAAGATCTGGAATTAGCCAACATTACTACTGAAGACATGAACAAAAGAAACAATTTCAAACTTAAAGTTGACAAATGGGAGGTCAAACCAGAGACAAAAGCGCCGAGAACTGGAACAAAATGGAGCGAAGAAAGAAAAGCTGAATTCTCGCAAAGAATGAAGACCTGGTGGGCAAGCAAGAAGAATAAGAAGCCCCAGAAGTGAACCATCTTTACTTAGCGTCTTCCATGTTGGGAGCTTTACGACTAATAATAATAATAATAATAATAATATAATTAACTAGGAATGACCTAAGAACTCACCATCTGTAATTTTGTTTAATCTATATATTATTTAATTTTTAGACAACAGACGTCTTAATTTCGGAACGATTTAATTCCTTAAGCATCTGGCTTGTTACTGATCGTCTAAACATTTCTAAGTACTGGACACATTCTTAGCACTTTAAGGAAATGGATGGCAACAATGCAATTTGTGCACTGCAGTAGGTGAAATGCACCAGAACTCGCACTGCATCTCACTAAAAAATGCCTGCTGATTTCGTTTTTATACAAGTGGATGGAAATGGAAATGCCGTGTGGCTAGGGCCTCCCGTCGGGTACACCGTTCGCCTGGTGCAAGTCTTTCGAGTTGACGCCACTTTGGCGACTCGCGTTTCGATGGGGACGATATGATGATGACAAGGACAACACAACACCCAGTCCCAGAGCGGAGAAAATCTCCGACCCAGCCGGGAATCGAACCCGGTTCTTTAGGGATGACATTCCGTCGCGCTGAACACTCAGCTTCGAGGGGCGGACTACGAGTGGATAATTTTATATGAATCAGAGTATATGAATTTTTTCCGTACACTAGAGAATGTAAAATACGAATGATTTCTGTTCACAACTTTTATCTGGAACAGAATAGTTATTGTGTCGGATTTCGTTTTCTTTCATAGTTGTACTTTATGTACATATGCATTTTTATTTTAGCTATTCTGAGCCAAAAGCTGTTACGCAATCACACTCAGACGATCACACAACGTTTACCGGCTGCTGTGCCTTCCATTATCAAATTGCGTTATTTGGATGTAGTTTGGAGAGGTATAGGGGGCAGCCCAAGGATCTCCTATCCGTTGACGCGCTTCCAGACCTTGGAGCAGGTACGTTTTATTCGAGTAGCTCCTCTATAGGTCTCATGAAACTTTGAAAGCCTTTTTCCAGTCCTCCAACCAAACAATTATCCTTGCCAGTACCCAGAACAGAACATAGATCATCCACACGGCTGTTAAACATTATTTCTCTGCATTGTACTACGTCTGCAGCATCAATATGAGCAGCAGTTGGCACCACAGCGGCAGAACTGTTACAAATCGGGTACTTCAAATACAGCTCCGCACCAGACGCCCTGTAGCACGCATTCCACTGACAACAAACTACCGCCATTTGCCAAGTGAGAGCTAATTGGAGGGCAGGGTTGATGTATGTTGCGTTTTATGATGAAAGTTTGTTCTGCCTCGGTGACACTGATGGCCATATTTTTCTAAAAGGAAGCCACTTGGTCGCCTCAAAAAACTTGTCTGCGTGTTCGACACAGTGGGCAAACATCTGGAGTTATGGTCTGGTGTGTGATTTCTTATGACAGCAGGATCACTCTCGTGGTTATCCCACGTACCCTGACTGAAATATCTGTACGTTAATCTGGTGATTCGACCTATTGTGAAGCGATTGACGAACAGCATTCCATGGGATGTTTTCCGAGAGGATAACGCTCGTCCAAATATCGCTGTTGTTACCAAAAATGCTCTACAGAGTGTCGATATGTTATTTTTCCCTGTTCGATCACCAGATGTGTCTCCAGTCGAGCACATATGGGACATCATCTGACTACAGTTCCAGCATCACTCACAACCAGAGTTAACTGTCCCTGTTCTGAACGACCAAGTACAACAACTATGTAATTACATCCCACGAACTGACGTCCGCCACTTGTACAGCACAATCCATGCACATCTGCATACTTACATTCAACATTCTGGTGGTCACACTGGTTATTAATGTAACAGCATTTCACATTTACAATTGCTTATCGCGCGCATACATTAACCTCTGATGTTGCAACGTTAATCATTTAATTATGTTACCTATACAAATGTAAACTCGGAATTTCGTTACTGTACATTAATTATTTTTTGTAGTTCCCATTTTCTTCCGTCAGCCTAAGTCAAATGAATTTACTGCCTGTTTACATATGTATTTGACAGTAAATGTTGTGGTTTTTTGAATAGAACTAATATATGTACAGAACATTTTGATCATGCCATTTATGTTACCTTTACATGCAGGAATAATTTATTGTGATAGAGCCTGATAGAAGCATGTTTTCCCAAGAGTATCAGTTACTTTCTTTGAAGTGGCATGGAGAAACATCTGTCTGGGACTTGTGCATCAGGATGAATGGCACATAGGTTGCATTTTCGAAAGAACATCATATTAGGATCGATTGTAACTAGTCTAACATCTAGGTCTTTTGAAATTTCTTTTTATGTTTGCAGATACAGTATTGAAATTTTTATAATAATCAATACCAAAATAGCATTAGAAAATAAAGTCTGCAGCTACAATGACGATAATTTACTGTTGTCAAACACTTGCACAAAAACTGAAGCTGCAGCATTACAATGTTACTGCTAATTCTCATGTACCAGACACACTGAAAATGTTCTTAGAACCTATTTTTATTTATCTAAATGAGTGTTGCGCGAAATAAGAACAAACAAGAATTTAACATCATCGAACAGTAGTACTGCATGAAGGCTGGCTTGATCGCTAATCAAAAAGCCGTGCTTCAAGACAGAACGACTTTATTGTTATTTTCAGATATCTGTCAAAAACTACTAAAGAAACATGGAAATTACAAGACAGTATTAGAATAGGGAAGTAAATGAAAAAACCTTATTTGAACACACAACTTACTTCAAGCAAAAACATACCTAGGAGAATTGTGCTGCAAGAAGGTTACAAGATGTGAATGTAACAGTCATAAGCAAGTTAGTGAAAAAATCGTAACTTCAAACTTAGAGGCTAACATTCACGCCAGATGGCGGTATAGTGGTAATAGTGACACCACACTTCGTCGTAAATGACAACATATCCTAAACATTTAAAATTATAAAGAAAATGGTCAAATGTACATTATAAAATTACAACATTAAGAAAGAATGCAAAAAATTTTTTTAGTTTATAACAAGAAGAGCAAAGAAAAAAAGCCACGTACCTGTTGTTACGTGGCAAGGTAGTAGCAAATTTTGTTTATGAAAAATATTAGATATGAGAACATAATAAAAGTCCAACAACAAACTAATTACGTTACAAAATTAAAAATGTGAAATAAAAATTAATAAACAAAGGTACCTCGGCTGCCATCAGATGGCAGAATAGTTACAACAATGACGCAGTTCAACTGACAATGGAATTCATGAGAGCTAAACAACAAAATAATATAATATTATAGTACAAATATTAAAAGGAATGAAATGAGCCATATTGTCTGACGTCAGCTTGTAACAAAAATTAACAGATGAGACGAGCACAAAAGCTGCATTGAGTGTCTTTACAAAAATTGTAAGCGCAAACAAACAAAATAAACAAAATAAAAGTGACAATAAGATACAATGTCAATTGAAACTGAATTTCTTCTTTAGATGCAATCTATTCATCGAACAGTATTAACATTGGGCATAGTGCTTATAGCAGAAAGGGGTGACAGGTGTGTGATGGGAGTGTAGGAGAAGGGGAGTGTAATGGAACGTGGACGTGTTACAATACTAACAACAAATCATGTTATATAGAACAATGCACTGCGAAAACGCCATAATCTGTATCTGTAGTACCGTTACTTAAACACAAGACTTATCAAGAAACAAAACGGTACAGTAGTATTACTGCTGGTATAGAAAATTAAAATGTATGATAATGAGAATAAGATAAATGTCATGTCAGTTAGTTACGATGAATGACATAGCGTCTTACAGTATGGATACTCCTCAGTGGAAATCAGTTAGAATACGTAACGTCTCCAGGGCAAATGTTTTTAAGACTCGTTTACAGGAGATGACATGGGAAGTATGTAATAATAAACCAAACGGTAGCACAAAATTTAATCTGTTCCATGAAAAATTCATATCAATATATGAAAATAGCTTTCTACATAAACTAGACAGTGTGTACACTAAACAGCAAATTTGAAAACCACGTTAAGTGGTGTACGGTACAATAGTGGAGTGAGGTACAAGCAGCAGATAGTTCAGTATATACCATTCCCGAGGGAGAGTCCGCCAGTTGTACTAAACTTGCTTGTGATTGGTCGGTACATTCGGGAGTTAGGCGCCCAAACGCCTAATTTCTCTTATTAATTATTTATATATTTTTCATTCTATTTAACCGAGTTTTCCGTATGACAATCTCTCATGGTTACCCTAGGAGACTGCCGTTTCTGTTTATTACATTTCACTAGTTTTGAGAAACGTAAGAGTAATGATATCACTGGTCAACACTCATTTTCTTGCCAAGGATATTTGAGTGGCTTTAGGATGGGTTAGTGGTGCTGAGGACGAATATAGCAACCATTTGTGCAGTTTGGCTCTAGTTTTTGAGATAATGCATGATTTATTCAAAAAATTAGAAAAAAATTGCTAATACTGAACTCGAGCGCTACAAACCACAATGAAAAAAGAAAATAATCTTTATAAATAGCTTCTATGAAAACCTGATAGGCATTTGTCCACGTATAAAACATAATTGAAAAGTTTCTCTATAAGTATATCATTTTCCGTCCATGACGAACCGCTTCCTGCATGCTTTCCTTTTATAGGTCTCTTCAGAACAGTCACGTTGCAGATTCCAGCAATAATCTGCCATCATATGCCTGTCCCATCTTCCTTTATATCTTTCCTCTATTCCTTTCATATCTTGATGGAACCGCTCTCCTTGTTCCTCACTGAAATCACCTAGATTACGAGGAAATCGATCCAAGTGGCTGTGAAGGAAGTGCAATTTTATGCTCATGTTAGCTCCTAAGTTTTGAAAGTTAGTGAGCATGTTTTTGACCAGTTCCTCGTAATTGGGAGCTTTATGATTGCCCAAAAAACATTTTACAACAGCGACAAAACTGTTCCAGGCCGATGCTTCAGTGACAGTCATGACACTTGTAAAATTGGTATCGTTGATGAGCCTGCGAATTTGAGGACCATCAAATATTCCTGCCTTAAGTTTTTCACTACTGAGTCCAGGGAACGTATTGCAGATGTATGTGAAGCAATTACCATTTCTGTCTAAAGCTTTGGTGAATTGCTTCATTAGTCCTAACTTAATATGTAATGGTGGAAAAACAATCTTGTCCCTACCAACCAGAGGTTCATTAACGATGTTTGCTTCACCAACAGCCATATGTTCCCTTGGAGGCCATGTTTTCTGCTTCCAATGTTCGTGCTTTGCCCTACTATCCCACATGCAGATAAAACATGGGTGCTTTGTGTATCCACTTTGTTGTCCAAGCAAGAAGTTCACCATTTTCAAATCAACACAAATCAACCACTGGTGCTGCATATACTGAATTTTCTGCAGAACCATCTTGATGTTAGCATATGCTTCACAAAGTTTTGTTGAGTGGGCAATTGGAATAGATGCGTAACGATTGCCATTGTGTAGGAGAACACATTTTAAACTTCTAGTGGAACTGTCTATGAAGAGACGCCAGTCCTCTGGTCTATATTCCGGCAGCCCCAATTCAAGTAAAAGTCCAGGTATATTGCTGCAATACACTATAACCTCTTCTTGGTTGAAGTATTGAAGAAGGTTTTCTTCTCTCGTCCGGTAAGCTGTTATTTTAACACTTCGATGAAGACAGTTCTTTTCCTTAAGCCTGGATGCTAAGAGTTCTGATGCTTGCTTTGAGAGATTGAGTTCTCGTATCAAGTCACTGAGCTCCTTCTGGTCGAACTGCTGGGGTTGTGTCTCACGTCCTTCGTATTCCGAACCACTACTTGTACATTCCTCGCCGTGCACATCGTCATCTGATGATGTTAGCGTGGGTAATGTTGTGAAGGTTGGTACATGAACATCGTTGCTGTGCACCACCGGTCTTCTTGCGGACTCCAAATCGGGATATTCCCACTTTCGTTTTTTGAACCTATTAAAACCTTTCACATTAACAATGCCAAAATAGCAATCATCTGTATGGTTCTTCTGCTCTCGCCATACCATAGGCACTCCGAAGTTTAAGCTTTTCCTTTTTCGTTTTGTCCACTTCCGTAAGCACTCCACACAGCATTTACAAACTTTATGGGGTGCCCACGCCTTGTCTTGATCTCCAAGTTTAATTCCGAAATATGCCAGATACGCTTCCTTCACAAAAGGAGTGATATTCTTCCTGTTCTTTTGAAGAACGTATTCACCACAAATGTAGCAGAACTCATCTGGATGGTTCACGCAAAGACGGTGTGAAGAACTCATGTTTTCCTAAAACAAAATTGCACAAATACTACATATTATTCAGAACTTTCTTGTATTTGCATGTCAATCACATCCAGCAAACATCATTAATTGTTTTGTGTGAAATGAATACTCACCTCTTATTTGCTACGTCACGATGAAAAGGTTCTATCTCCTTGAAGCTGCACTGCACATGTGTGTGACTTTCGACCATCGCCATTTTTCTTGTTTACACTGAACGCTACCTATCGGCTGTTGCGGGGATTACCTCGGCCAACAAATGAATGTCGAGTACCGCCGAATTCAAATCTGCACAACCCTCAATATCTTCAACACACGCACCGCACAACAGGACTGAACACATGCTGACAGTGTGATGTTTGCATGATGTAATCCTCAACCACACAGATGCACTCCCTGAGCACAATTGTTTAATAAAGATAGTACAATATCACTAATTAAAAAACAGGTAGCAAATACATTACACCATATATGGACCCTGCAGTCGATATTATCCACATGAAACTCTCATTTCCACAAATAACCTATATCTCAAAAACCAGAGCCAATTTGGAAAAAGTACAAATATACTCGGAATGAGTATCATAACAATATCCCATTTTCATTCAAACTTCCCTGGCAACGAAAAAAAAAATTTTATTTTGTAGGGCTGTGTATTACAACTGAAGTGCTTCGTACACCTTTGGGTCACTTTGGAACGCCTGGGAGATGAGATACTTCGGCTGCGCTAGTCATTCTGTTTTGGGTGTTCCGGAGGGCTGGACGTGTATCTCTGTTTTGGGCGGACATGTCGTACTCTATATCGGAAGTTGCCAGAAAATTTACCGTACCAGTAAGAAAGCTATGTCGAGTGTTGTAGAAGACTGTGTAAAAAGTGATATTTTAAAATATAAACAAACAGGATAAATGAATGACAGGTGTCGCCTACCATCATTGTCAGTACTACAGATCTTGCCCTCTGTAGATACAGAGACTAACCTGGTCAAATGGCATCCCATAAGAAAAAGCACAAACACAGGTTGAAGTTCGAGATGACAGCATAGCAGCCTCCGCCGAAGAAGATCCCACGACCGACGAGCTGTCTTCTGCGCTGGAGACACAACTTTAGAAGACGACAGGTTGGTGGAAAGAATGGGTGGGGGCTCTTATTCAGTCTCTACAGATCTTCCCAGCTTCCAAATCTGACTAGCAACACGACAACTTATATTTTATACATGGATTCCCTTGCGGGGAACATGTATTTAAAGAACAGGCTACTATCCATTAAGGAGAACTGTGAATCAGGTGAGATGTGAAAATCATAGTGAGAACAGTGAATTGTAATGACTATCATAAAATGCCCGAATCAATAGTGTATGAACAATGAAAAAGGTAAAAAGTGACACTGTGTGAACTGTGAAATTGTATCCTATTTTAACTTTTGTAAGTTTCTTTGAACTGTTAGGCAACAAAATCGATAAATGCCGTTAATTAACATTATGGCGTAGTTGAAAGTGAAAATGCGAAAACGCAAATCGATGTGTAAAGTTATAAGTGTGTGAGCGATTCAAACGGATTACGTTTTATATCGCCGCTAAAAGAAACAACGCCTCAGGGAGCAGTTAACAGAGCAGCGTGCAGCAGGCGAGGCAAATGACTTGGAAGCAATACCTGTCGTCTCCACCAACTACAGTCAAACGTCAGAGAGCGGCGAACGGCGGGGATAGGCGTCTGTGGTTCACAACGGCAGCCGAAGACACCCTACACATCAAAAACAATGCGGCGAGCAGCAGCATCGCACCGGAGAAAAAGGTAGCGTATTCGCTAATCACTTTACTACAAGCGAGATTAAGCTATTATAAATAAACTTAGTGATTTTTAAGAATATTGTTATATTGTTTCGTATTAATTTGGTTAATAACAAAATGTCGGGGTACAATCTTAGAAGTAGACAGGCAGTGCAACCTCAGGGTAATGAAATTGAAGAGGCAAGCCAACTACAGGGCATGCCAGATGATATTAGTAATATAAGTAAAGAGGATAGTGTACAGAATGAAATGGATGATAACAATTTACCAGTATCATCTGATGTAGAAACTGACGTTTTCCCAGAAAACACAATTTCACTTAGTAGCAATAGTGAAATTAGAGAGGTGGATTCTAATGTAGATGACATGAATGCTAATAATAAGTTAAATAAGGTGATTGGTAATGTCAGAGGTGATGACTCTGACATCATCACTGCTAATGAATAAACAAGTAGTGGGTTAAGCCATGGAACACCATCAGCTGATGCATTGCCTACACAAGGTAATAATAAAAGTGTGGTCGAAATGGTAATAGAGTTAGTATCTGAGCAAAAAGAAATAATAAAGGAGTCAAATGAATTGAAGAAAGGGCAAAAATTACTTGTTGATAAAATAAAAACAACAACGAGGAGATAGAAAAAATTAATCATAAGCTTGAACATTTAGAGACCAGGGTTAATTCTCATAAAACTAGAATAGGGGCTTGAGAAAAAAGAATTGAGTATGAGATTAAAGAATGGGGTAAAAAGTTAGATAAGTCTAAGCGACAGGTTAATCATAAGATTGATGACGAAGTAGCGAAAATAAATGATCTCATGCAAGCTCAAGGTACTTTTGTATTGTCAGTTAGGGATAAAGTCATTAAATTATGTAATGATCAGTGTAACATAAACAAAACTTGCAAAGATATCCATGAAAGACAAAGTAAACAGGTCGTAGACTTAAAGGACGAAAATGTAGTCCTTAGGCGTAAAGTATCATGAGTAGAATCTGTTTATAATGGTAATACAAATACGATGTACGGTTGTTTGAGAGAAATAGAACAAGAGGTAGAAAACATATCTCTAATAAGTGAGATGAGAAGAACATATATGATGTGGAAATTGCGTTAAAACAGAAACAGCCGGCCGGAGTGGCCGTGCGGTTCTAGGCGCTTCAGTGTGGAACCGCGCGACCGCTACGGTCGCAGGTTCGAATTCTGCATCGGACATGGATGTGTGTGATGTCCTTAGATTAGTTAAGTTTAAGTTGTTCTAAGTTCTAGGGGACTGATGACCTCAGAAGTTAAGTACCATAGTCCCTAGAGCCATTTAAACCATTTGAATTCAAAACAGAATCTCGAAATGGGGACTAAACCGGAAAAACGTAAGGGTGTTGTTCATATTAATGATGTAGTCAGCAATGCTGATGCTTACAAATTTCATAAATTTTCTAACAAAGACAGTATACATCCTGTTGGTTTCATTCATCAGTTTGAGGGAATCATAGCTGACAACATGTCAGAACAACAGAAAATCAAATTTGTAGCCAATCGTTTTGAAGGGGATGCAATATCATGGGGAACAGGAGCCAACAGCACATGTAAAACACAACAAGAATTCGTTGAGGCATTCTTAAACCAATAATTGGCCACAAGTACACAATACATTATAAAAACAGAAATATTTGAAGCCAGGAGCTTTGAAAACAGTGGCTGCGACAGTTATAAGGAGTTTTCCAGCACTACTGGGAAAAGGATCAATATTTAACAGAATCTTTACGTGAATCTGACTTAGTAAAAATAATAGTTCCTAAGTTTCAGTGTCTATACAAGAGAAGTTAATTCACCTCAGCTAGAGTGAGGTTAACATCCTCTTGTGTGTACTAGATTGGCTGGACGCGCTTTCAGGCAACATACAAGTGCTCGAAGGCTGGCGTAAGAACAGGAGGTGTGAAGTCCGCTACGTCCACCATAACTCATACAGGAATAGCATGTCGAGAAACCTCAGTGGGCAGTAGCACTGTTTGCATTGCTAGGTTGCTGACGCCTACTAGACATCCAAGTTAACTAACAGTTTACTTAATTTCTTTTAACGTTGTTAGTTCTTCACTCTTCATCAATTTGTACTAAAATCTGTCATCTATCCTTATTCACTATTAAAAATAAATAAATAAATAAATAAATTAATTAATTAATTAAAATAAGTAAAAAAAAGAGACAAAAAGGGATCAACTGAAACAAAAGGCATGCTAATTAAATATTTAAGCAACCGAACATAGACTATACTTATGTATCACAAAAGATAACATGCAGGATAAAGTTTGTAAAACAAATACAGAACCTAGGCTATAAGACCTAAAATCATCATCCATGCAAGCACCCTATAAACTACATACAGAAACTTTTTGTACATGTTATGAAATGCAAAGGAATTACATACGCATATATACAGAGAAAACATTCCAATATATATTCCTTTATTTAGCTAGCTAGCAGCTGACTCAGAGGAAGAAGACAGCGCCGAACCATGTAAGTGGATACAATTAGAACAAACAGTACGCAGTGGTCCTGAGACGATTAGATTAAACGTTATTAGCAACAATTGGTAGGTGATCTGCGAATGATTACAAGCAATTATGAGTTTTCCGCTGCAATACATATATATTTAGGCTGGGATGAGTCCAACCACAGTTAAAATGATGATGAAAGTGTTTTGGATCGACCTGAGAAGTCGACCACTCGTATATGAATGATAATGAAAGAGTTTCGGATCGACCACAGAAGTCGACACCTCATATATGATGGTAAGGAATAGAAAGGTAATAGGCGACGTGAGAATCGGCCACACATTTGGCGATTAGTAGGTTAGGTATTTCCACCGAAGCATTATTATTAATTGTATCACGATACAGAAATGTTACCCACACAGCTAATGAACACGAAACATGAATCTCACACAGGATACAGACAATAAAAAGTACTGAGATACAAATGGATAAAGCACATGAGAAATGTTTGTTATGTTCATAATGTTTACATGTTTGAGCAGTAAAGTTCATAATAAGCTACAAGCTTCGCTGTTTTTCTCTGTCATCACGATATAGGGTATTTTCAGTTCTCTCAAAAGATCTATGAATCTTATTTGAATGCCCAGTGAACTTACCAAATGAAATAAAAATTAAACCTGAAGTATAAAATTAGAGCTATTCTCCTATCATTTCCATTTTCAGTAAGTAGACGTAAGATAGTGGTGCGTCGAGCGCCGTTATTAACTTGAATGAAAGTAAGAACTGACTGGAATGAGTCATGCCTGATGCATAATGACAGAATATTAACAGATGGGGCGAGGGTGCACTGACTGATGAGTCAAGGTTAGGAAACATAAACGTTAGTCATACGAGGAGACAATTCAAATGAAAGTCCTGTAATCACAGTACCAGTAACAACGACATTGTAGATATTATTGTATTATGTTCAATACAACGTTGGGTATATTGTAAAACTATGTAACTTCTATGTATGAATTTTATGCAATGACACTTACATGCTGATATAATTTAGAGAATTTATGAATTATGTGATAGTAAACAATATATATGGATGACCTAGTGCTGGTATAAGTAAAAAATGTGTTATTAGATAAAAGTGGACGGCAGTGCGCTGATGCTAGATTAGAAATGTGTGATGTGTAAAAATGGACGGCATTATGCTGACGACATATATTGTTTAGTTCCTATCATATATTATCATCAATAAGTGTAGTGAGTGTTTATGAGGAAATTTAATGGCCCAGGTGCCGATGTTTACTGTTGAATAACAAGGCTACAGAAAATTTAAAAGACAGCTATGTGCTGCAAATAATAAATGATATTTTGTTCTAAGAAGTAGTTCATAATATAATGTGTCCTCAGTTAAGGTTTTTTGAAATAATTAGGACGAGAAAGCATAATGTTTAGCATTAGTAAGAATATGGTTTTGGTTAACTGGGGTGATCTTTTAGGAACAACAATTTCCTAGTTTTTTTTAAGGAATTTCCATGAATGAGAGAGTAGGGGAGCTACTGAGAGACTGGAAACGGCTATCATTTTTTTCTAAATTTAGGGCAAAATTTTCTCATTTCCAAAATCGTTAGTTGTCTTCGAAAAGAGGTCAACTTTGGAAATAAAAGAAGGAATGAGATGTGTGATGTTCCTAGCTGTGGCCGCCAGTATTTTATCTTGCTAGAAACTCACCTTCATGCACCTTGATACTCGTGAAGTAGCATATTGTACAAAAGTGGAGTGAGGTACAAGCAGCAAATGCTACAGTATATACCATTCGCATGGGAGAGTCCGCCAATTGTACTGAACCTGCTTCTGATTGGTCGGCACATTCGGGAGTTAGGCGCTAAAATGCCTAATTTCTCTTATTAATGATTTATATATTTTTCATTGTATTTAATCGAGTTTTCCGTATGACAATCACTCATGGTTACCCTACGAGTCTATCGTTTTCATTTATTAAATTTCACTGGTTTTGAGAATGATATTACAACAGAAATGCTTCGGACACATTCTGGTCGCTTTGGCACGCCTGTGAGATGAAGTACTTCGGCTGCAATAGTCATTCTGTTTAGGGTGCTCCGGAGGGCCGGACGTGTATCTCCGTTTTGGACAGAAGTCGTACTCTATATCGGAAGTTGTCGGAAAAGTTACCGTACTAGTACGAAAGCTATGTCGAGTGTTGTAGAAGACAGTGTAAAAAGTGATATTTTAAAATATAAACAAACAGGATACATTAATAAAAGGTGTCGCATACCATCAATGTCAGTACTACAGATCTTGCCCTCTGTAGATACAGATACTAACCTGTGCAAATGGCATCCCACATAAAAGAACAAACACAGGTTGGAGTTCGAGATGGCAGCATAGCAGACTCCACCGAAGATAATCCCGCAACCGACGAGCTGTCTTCTGCACTGGAGACACACGTTAATAAGGCGGCTGGTTGGTGGAAAGAACGGTTAGGGACTCTTATTCAGTCACTACAGATCTCTCCAGCATCCTCATCTGTCTTCCAACACCACAATGTATAATTTTAATAGAGTACCACAAATTTGTTTCCATATAAGAAGCCCAGTTTTCTCTGAAAAATGTAATGTGTCATTAACTCAAGGCATTTTCCCAGAGAGACTGAAATATGGCATTGTTAACCCCCCCCCCCCCTTTAAGGAAGGTAACAAGAGAGATGTCAATAATTACCGACCTGTTTCACTGCTGACATCATTCTCCAATATATTTTAGATGGGGATGTATTCTAGAATATTATCTCACCTTAGCAACAATAGTATCCTTAGCAAATCACAGTTTGGGTTCCAGAAATTTTGCTCTACTGAGAATTTTGCTCTACTGCACGTCCGCTCACCATATTTTACAAGCATTCAGTAATAAAATAGCACTGGTAGGTATTTTCTGCGACTTCTCTATGACATTTGACTGTGTGATTCACTGTATTCTCCTAGAAACATTAACATTTTATGGGATTGTTGATATAGTCAACCAATGGATAATGTTGCATCTAACCAAAAGAATGCAGAGATCTGTTCTTAGTAATTCAAGCAATACAATCTGGGGGTAGAGTTCTGACTGGGAAGAAATCACGTATGGGCTTCCTCAAGGTTCAGCCTAAAGTCGTCTATTCTTCTTCACGTAAGTAAATGATCATCCATCTAGTATACAACAAGCAGAACTTAGTTCATTTTGACTATTATTATAATCAATGTAAGCATACACACAGAAACGGAAGAAATTGTAAACAAAGTTCTTAAAAGTGTCATTGACCGGTTTTATGAGAATGGTCTCACCCTCAGTTTTAAAAAGACACAACATTTTCAGTTTTGCATGTCTATATGTACTACACCAATGATAAGTATAACGCACGAAGAAGAAATAATAAGTACGGTGGAAACTTTAACATACTTAGGGATCCATATTGATCAGAATTTAAATTGGAAAAAACACGTTTTTGGACTCCTAAAACAACTCAACTCATTTCAGCCACATTTGAGCTTAGAATCATTAAAAAATCTTGTGGGGAGAGAAACCGGAAAGTTTACATATTTACCGTATTTTCGTTCAATAGTGTCTTATGGAATAATGTTCTGGCATAATTCATCTTTAAGAAAGAAAATCTTCATTTCGCAAAAACGTGTCGTGATGATAATGTGCGTCCTGTGTTTAAGGAGTTAGGTGTTCCGACTACTGCTTCACAGTATATTTATTCCTTCATGAAATTGGTTATAAATAATCCACTGTCGTTCAAGGGGAACAATGAGATAAATAATTACAATACCAGAAGGAAAAATGACATTCATTACTCCACCTTAAGGTTGTCTTCAGTACGAAATCTGGTACTCAGTGCTGCAACAACAAATTTTGATCACTAATACAGCTCACAGAGAGCAAAGTAAAATTTGGTAATAACCTGAGAAAATTTCTCCTTGACGATTCCTTCCTTTCCATAGAAAACTTCCAGTATTTTAATGTAAGAAGGTGATGGGTAGGAATTACTAGTTAACATCTGTATATCTTTTTTTGTTTTTGTGAAAAGGAAATATATATGTTCAGACTGGAAGTGTGTGTACAAATTAATTTGAGCTGTGACTGTATAAGCACTCATCCCACAACATTACTATCTATCGTGCAAAATGATCCATAGAATATGTTATTTCCTAATGAACTAACTAATTTGCAAACTAGGTTTTTGTGTTAAGTGACTTACTATTGAGAGAGCAGTAACAACACTGTGCGAAATGTCCATAGCAGGTGGGGGGAGGGGGGCAGTGGGGGAGAAGGAGAACGCAGTTGACCAGGGAGGCTTCACAGCACAAGTGCCAAACTACATTATTTAGAACAAGGGACTTGGAAACTAAAAGACCTGTGTCTATAACAAATCTTGAAAAACATCAGAAACGCTCTTCCGATTACAGTTGATTTGCTCATTCAGAATATTACGTAGGTTGTCATTAAAGTTTTTGCCGATTTCTATCTCTCCCAATGTATACAGATGTAAACCATTCGGCTCTGTATGGAAGATAGTTAAAAACTCTTCAACTGCCTCCAAAGTATGTCTGTTCCTGACAAAATAGCATCCCAAGGGTGTGTTGTTTTTATTGCAGTCTTCGTTAAATCTTGCTTGAAAATCACGATCTGTTCGATTGATCAATTTTTTTTTCACAAGAGTCACATGATTTTATTTCAGGCACCTGTCTTAAAAATCCAATTAGGTTTTCACCTGCCTAAGTGTGCCGCACTGATCTGAGCTTTCTATGTGTCTGGAAGCGTAACTGTGTATTACCTTTGCTAAATGCCCTTGCGTTACGTTCGTTAAACCGGTTTGAATAAGAGGTAGACCCCGAACTTTAACGCATTAAACATTTTGCAAACTGATCTGTATGACTATGTCTGTTCTCTCTCAATGCATACTGGGTCGAGGTCTCACTTTTCTAATCTGTTTAACATTGCACAGAAGAACGTACGTTTGTAGGCCCTTGGGTGACAAGAGAGTCAGCGCTCATGATTATATTAGCTTTCACCAACAAAAAACGCTTCGTGATTTTCAAAAAAGGTTTCAGGAACACTCCAATAAAAATTCTACAGCCCTAGGATACCATCTTGTCAGTAATAAACATATTTTGGAGGCAACTGAAACGCCTTTACCTGTCTTAGTATAGAGCACAAATGGTGAGATTTGGATATTTTGGAAGAGATTGAAATCCACAAAAAAAAAATAAAATTAAAGGCAGCCCACGTAATATTTTGTATGAGCAAATCCACTCTACACTCTAATTGGAAGTGGTTTTTCATATTTTTCAAGATTTGTTATAGACGCAGGACCTTTAATTTCCCAATACAGTGATTTAACACTTGTACACTTGTACTGTGACACCTCCTTGATCTCTCATACTACCCATCTTCTCCCCTCCTAACACACAACCCCCGCCATTTCCTGCTACAAACACTATGCACAATGTTGATAGTTCAACGAATAGTACGTATCTAAACACAAAATTCAGTTTGCTCAGACATTGAATGTCATTATCGTTTTCAAAAGTCTTAACTTTTTATACCTTTTTGTATATCGAGAAGAGGTAGTTTGCACAGATATTACATCTTATTCTCATTTTCACCTGTCACTTTTTATACTAGCAGTAACAAACTGTCCCCTCATTTTTCATCGAATTGTATTACAAAATATTTATTTTGTTTATTCTCTTTCTATGCTCTTAAAATTTTTGTAAAGACACTCACTGTAGCTCTTGTGCTCTTTTCAACTGCTAGGTTTTGTTACAAGCTGAGGTCAGCCAGTATGGCTCATTTCATTCGTTTTCTTATTTTCAGTGTAATTTTATATTATTTTCTTGTTTAGCTTTCATTACACCCATGGTCAATTGCGATGAAATACGGTGGCAATGTTGTAACTATTACATTAGTGATTCTCATTTGTAATTTCCATAGATCTTTGATATTTTTTGAAAGATTTCTGAAGATGAGTATGTTGGAAGTGCGTTGTATTAGGAACAACAAACTCACGTTAATTTGAAGCATGAATTCTTAAATAGTGACCAGTCCAAACTTTATGCAGTTTTGTTATCCATTTTTAACATGGTCGCCTGTCTCCTACGTGACATTTTGTTGCGACTGTGTTGTGACAGCAGCTTTATGAATATTGAGGTATAAATGCAGTTGACTGACTTTTATTTGGTCGTCTATTTAATCAACGATTAAAAGTATTTTGTACAGAAATTTAAATTGTATATCAGAGTTTCTTAACTTTCATAATGAACTAAAAATAACTTCACAAAATGTTTTATCGTTGTTGACTAAACAACTACAGTGTCCTCATTGTTTGCCTTTAAGTGATACAGCATAGTGTTTTTATTTACTTGTCAATTACTTCATGTTTTATATTATCTATTTACAATGTGAGGTGGGTGGTGTTTCAAAATCTTTGTCTAACAGCATTTAGTCTTATAAAATATATAGCAAGACATCGAGCAAAGATGGCTTTTAGTGATCAAAATGTTAGATCAGTAATGTGTGAACATAATCCCTTTTAGAGCATTCATGGGTATATTAATTTAGTACTGATTAAAAGCTCTGCTAATGAATTAGAACTGCTGTAATGTGTGCTACTTTCAGTGAGTGAGACTATATTTTACGAGAGGCATTGATTTTGCTAACAGTATATGTTTCACAACATAAATTTTTGTATTATTATGTAATATATTCTAGAAGTAAAATTTTTGTTTTGTTCTCAGTGACATTACAAACTTTCAAGCAGGATAGTGACTGCCCCGTTCATGGCAATATTTTGACTTAAGCCAGTTTTACACCCAGATACTCATTACAAAATTCCTGATGTGAAAACTATGAGAGAGACATACAAGAATGAAGATCATTAAAACTTTTAAGAAGTTAATAAATGCTCCTAAATTTTAGAACCACTTCAATACTGACACGATTATCAGCTTCCTTGCTGCAATAGTGTATTTGGGAAATATATATTATATCCATTTATTTTCAGCATCAGATTCATGAAAATTCCTAAAGAACAATAACTGTATTTTTTTCTTACAAATTTGCTGTAGTCACATGACGAATTTTTTGCCGTTAATTTACAAAGTTCGATAATAGTTAATTTGTTGAATACTATGTCATTCAGTGAAAGATTTTGTCGAAATTTTTGTCCTGAATCTTGTAAGTACCACAATATAAGCAAAACTGCATATACGAGTATCCTTTATTATAATAACATCACTTAAAAAAATCACATGAAAGGGATTTAGTTCAACGTATTGATTCTTTAATAAATGAGAAATATACAGACATAATATCACATTACTATAAAATACTAATTAGAAAGAAATACATCAAAAGGCAAAATAGTCAATTACATAAATATTTTTACAGTTATATTAAGGATAACTGGTGTATTTATGTGAAAGAGTATAATACTGTACTTTTAAATATTTTTAGCACTCTTGCAGAATTACAGGTGTAAGATACTATCATTTTTGGAAGATACATAGAAAACTGATCTATCAGAACCCCTTTCTAGAAAAATGCAATTAGTCATACATTTTACAAGTTGTAGTAATATGCATGTACTATGTCTAGAGACAAACACATCCCCAAAAATTTATCTAACAAGAAATGTTTCAATATACTGCATTATGCTATAAAAGGCTATGATAAACAATCAAGTATGATATCATATCTGGTAAAGGTAAGCATCCATTCTTCATACTGTATAAAAAATCTTTTTTTTTTCACTTAATTCTCACAAAAATTCTGCCAGTCACTCGTAACAACCATTAAATTTATAATTCATGAAATCATATCGAACTGTAGTGCACAAACAACACAGCTATATAGGTCAGATATTATTTACAACATCCAAAGGTTAATAACCTGATTACAAGAGTCTAATTCAACCAAAATATCTACTTCTATTTCCAGTTATACTTTGCTGTAACTGTCCCTCCTTACTTTAGTAATTCCACAACAAAAATAGTATGACTGCTGTCACAGCTGCAGTACAAGTTTTCATATTAAGCTTATTCATCCAACAGTGATGTATTCTGTAGACATAGCTATTCCCTAATGTTTGTTCACTGTTGAACATGGACATTTTACTTAGCTTTTAATCCATGTATGTTACCCACCAGTAAAAAAATATGTATTCGTCACCATGAACAAAATTTTCACCATTATTCTGACCATCCTCATCAAAACGATCCATTTCCTTTATGATGGTGGCAGCAGTGGCCTGGGTGGAAACTGATCTGACATTTTCCTTTTTGTGTTGTAATCATTCCATCCTTTCAGGTAACCCATGTTGATCTTCCCCTGCCATCTGATGAATCAGTGTAGGTTCATCTTGATTTTGCAGATGGTTTCCTGAAAAAAGAAAAGGTAGAAGATTTAACAGAAATCTAACAAATTTTTTGCAACAGGTAATTCACTCATAACTAGTTTAATACACCACAGCTAGTGAAAGTTATTCTTAAAAAAAGAAATTACAAGTAAACGAATATTTCTTTGATGCTGTATGCTCTGCAAGATGGCTAAATCGCTGGAATTTCCTGTTATGTTTTATTCTGCGCTGTGGTAAAAACTTAAACAAGATAACTTAATGCACAACTGTGACTCCTGAAACAATATCATTCATGTGAAAAAATTCATGTTTTGTGCAAATTATTTGTGATTTACTTAGGAATTTTGAGTTTCCAAAATACAACTGAACTTAGAAGCTTGATAGTCGCGACTGTGCCCAATTTAATTAAGATTTGCATACTGGAAATTTAGATATTTTCATTAGCCTGAAAAAAACTTTATGTGGCTATAACAGACAATCAGTGGAAGTCTACAACTAGCAGTATAGTTTTAAATTAGATACCGTTTACTGAGTGACAGAATGTAATTTGTTATATGTTTTCATATTATCCTTAAGAGAACTCATACTCATAAATGTTTGGTAAGAGATTTGTTATTGTATCTCGTAGAAAAGCAAACACATATCATAAATAAATTTTGATACTTTCCCCTCTGTAACTAGGAACATAAGTTCACATTATTGTAATTTCTGCATAGAATGCAAGACTAGAGCTGGATGTGTTGTGTTGGCAGAAGAGCCCACACCGTGTTACTAATGGGGGCCGAAATGCAAGCGTTTTGACTCACGCAGGCTGGCGTGAGGAGGGAAGGACTCTACTGACGTGAGGTCTGGAACATGACGAGGAATTGAAATTCAGAAATCGGACGTAATTAGTTTGATACTTAACTTTAATCCATTAATGATAAACGTCGCTCTTGACGGTACATGATTCACAATATTATCTATTCAGAATAGTAACTGAATATGGCGCCTTGCTAGGTCGTAGCAAATGACGTAGCTGAAGGCTATGCTAAACGGTCGTCTCGGTAAATGAGAGTGTATGAAGACAGTGAACCATCGCTAGCAAAGTCGGCTGTCCAACTGGGGCGAGTGCTAGGGAGTCTCTCTAAACTAGACCTGCCGTGTGGCAGCGCTCGGTCTGCAATCACTGATAGTGGCGACACGCGGGTCCGACGTATACTAGCGGACCGCGGCCGATTTAAAGGCTACCACCTAGGAAGTGTGGTGTCTGGCGGTGACACCACAGGATGTGTATAAAATAACGAAACAGTTTTAAATACACAGTGCTGAAAAGGAAAAACTTGAAACTAAAATGGCCAAGTCAGATTGTAGTACGTGCTGCAGTCTGTAAAGAATAACGCTCTATGTACATAACACATATGAACTTTATAATTCTTAGTTTGCTTTAGTATTTTCTAATTGTAAGTGTGCAGTAGTTCAGTATGCATCACAGTCAACAAATTATCATACATGTTCCACACACAGAATTCTACATCTGGCTTATATACCTTATCACATTCTAATGAAGTACGAATTTTGTTAGTGATTAACGAAGGTTCATAGTGATTACATAACACAATTACTTCAAATCTTGTTTGCAGCAGTGTATTCACCTGTTTTCGCTAGATAGTGGCAACGACATTTTCTAATTTGATAGTTCTTTAGTGCAATTCATGAATACAGCAGCACGTTTACAGGGAACATTACAAAGACAATCATAGTTAATAGGTTGTGTTACGCTTTAATTGTTAATGAAGAAGTTCATAAGCATTACGTTATACTCACTGCGGTCTGTGGCGACACTTTCACTGCATGTGGGTCTAGCTGGATATGGTGTGTCTCGTTGACCTGTGATTCCAGACTTTGAGTGATGCTGATGTGAATGTCCTGACTGTTCGTGCGACTGCTTTGAACGCTTGCGTTTTCGACCGCCTTGTGGTCGTCTGTTGTGAACGTGTTCTGGCTCTCTATGAAACTCACCACACTCCTTACACTGAGGAATGGCACCATATAGTGTGTCATCAATTGCCATATATTCCCCAGGCTGACCATTTACGACACGTACAACCACACGAGTATCAAGTTGTCCTTGGCACATCATAACTCTGTGGAAGTACATCTGTACAAGGTGGTTTAAGGGTGCGGTTGCGTGTAAGTAATCTGGGTACACTGGCGGATTGAAATGGGGGTGTGGAGGGTAGACGTCTTGCTCACCACCTAGAAAGAAAAGGGGATGTGGCAGTTCATCGAAGTTAGCAGGATTACAGAGAAACCCGTCTGGAAAGTGCAACTGAACATGGATCAAGCGCGGAGATTGACCTGCCACGGAAGGATCCCCTTGTGCATCAGGAGTATTAACAAGAATATCAAACCCAATCTGGTACCTAAGGTAGTACGGAAGCCAAGGAAAGTAGCACATAACCGCATTCTGTCCTAATTCATTGGCAGCCTGTGACGACATAATGCACTATAGAGTGATCCAAATGATACTATGAAACCGCCCAGACCTCGCGCAAAGCACTGAGACGTTCTTCGAATAGCTCACACAAGTCGCACTATGCATGGAGATCTCACTCGAACTGTCAGCTGCGTTCTTCGTGGACTGTTAGAGGAGTCGCGGAGTGGGGGCACACAGGCAGTGGTGGGAGACAGCTGCAGTGGGGGAAGCTACAGGGTGGGGGAAGCTCAGGCAGGGCCCCAAGTGCAAAGCTTACGCACGCTTTGTAGTTTCCACACCCAGTCTCATAATAATCTTTACTTCAAAAGTCAGTAAAGTTGGTGGCCAGCTTCAAATGTCAATAGTCGTCAGTAAAAAAAAGTGAAATATACTGATCAAATTGCAAAACGAAAAATTTTCTTGGGTATAAAATGACTGATTCTGTGTAAATGGACTTTAATATTCGTTTTAAGACTACACAATATGTGCAACAGGATCATTATTTTATACTGGACCATTTGCAGCCTGTCTGTATGACAAAGAAATAACACTGCAAGTGGACATATATGTACTCATATGAAATCACTTGGAAACAAATTTGTAGCCATTAAAGGCAAACAACGATTGATTTAATTAATCTTTCATACTCATTACTTTTTTAAATTCCAAATCTTTACCACTAAATGTTAAACACGATAAAATTGCACCTTTTTCTGGAAAAACGAAATAAGGTTATTTTCTGTGATAAATGAAATGTGTGTATTACATACCATACCACTATCAGCGAACTAATTTACACAACAATACAGATGTGTAATTTGTGTTTTTCCTTTTCATCCGATGAGACTAAATGCACACAGAAACCAAAAGTTCATAAAGGTAAATTCGCAGTTATTCCTCCCTGATGAAATAATTTCTTACGAAATACAATGACTTCTAATCCGTGGTGATTATTCCACTTTTTTGTTCTTTATATTGGTGAATAACCATCCAGAAGTAAGAAAAAAAGGGAAATGACATAGTATTGTTATTCTAAAGAACACAGCACACTATCAAATAAAATTCTGGAATCATCTCATTATGTGTCTCTTCTGTCCGAGTATTGTTATATGCAGTGACTCTAACTGGACGAACGGAATTAGTGGAAAACTTATTCTGTTGAGGTTATAGAGAAATTGGGACCTAACAATACTAATACAATTATTCTTTTAGCCATAAAATTGTTTCAAGTAGGAGCCATTGTAGTTTCTTTATTAATGTCTCCCAGTGAAAGTGAGCTGATGTCCACCCTAGCATATACACATTTCTTGAAATTATAGTGGATATTCGGATGAGAATGCGGTGATCATAGTTAGTTGTTATTGTTGTTGTTGTTGTCGCTTTAGTTGTTGTCTTCAGTTAGAAGACTGGTTTGATGCAGCTCTCCATGCTGCTCTATCCTGTGCAAGTTTCTTCATATCCGAATAACTACTGCAATCTACATCCTTCTCAATCTGATCACTGTATTCATCTCTTGGTCTCCCTCTACGATTTTTAACCTCCACACTTCCCTCCAGTACTATATAGGTGATCTCTTGTTGTCTTGGAATGTGTCGTGTCCTAACAACCCAAACATTCTATTAGCCGAGTTCTGCCACAGATTCTTTGTCGCCCCAGTTCAATTCAGTATCTCCTCAGGGACTACTAGATCTACCCATCTAATCATCAGCATTCCTCTGTATCGATACGTTTAAAAAGCCTCCATTCTCTTCTTGTCCAAACACTTTATCTGGTTTCTTTTACTTTCATACATGGTTACACTCCAGGCAAATACCGCCAGAAGATATTTCCTAACACTTCAATCTTTATTCGATGATAACACATTTCTCTTCCTTATAAACGCTTCTTTCCATTGCCCCTAAATCTCGTCTGTCTCATTTCCTAACCTAATTCCATTAGAATCAACTGTTAGAACTCGACTACGACCTAATATCCTGGTCTTGCTTTTGTTGGCGTTCGTCTTGTACCCTTCTTCCAAGACATTGTCCATTCCGTTCAGCTTTTCTTCCAAGTCCTTAGCTGTCTTTGTCAGAATTACTGTGCCATTGGCAAACCTCAAAATTTGTGTTTCTTCTCCCAAATTTCTTTGGTTTCCATTACTGCTTGCTCAATGTACTGACTGAATAACGTCGGGGGCAGGCTACAACAGTGTGTCACTCCCTTCTCAACCATTGCTTTCCTGTCATGCTCCTCTACTCTTATAGCTGCTCTCTGATATCTGGAGAAGTTGTAAATAGTCTTTCGCTCCCTGTACGAGAATATTCCAGTCAACATTGTCAGAACATTGTTCTTAGCCTATAAATGTTGTAAACGTAGGTTTGCCTTTCCTAAGCCTATGTTCTAAGAGAAGTCATAGGGTCAGTACTGCCTTGCGTGTTCTTACATTTCTCCGGAACCCAACTGATCGTCCCCAAGGTCAGCTTGTACCATTTATTTCGTATTAGTACTATGTTTCTATTGTTTCCCTTTAAATATCTAACGTTTATTATGTTAATACTCCGTTACTTACAATTAATTTTATTTTCTGTATAACTCATTGTTATTACGTTTGTTTATTATTGAAAACAAACTTTGCTTGTAATGTGAAACAAAGTGCTATGACATGTAAAACTGTATAATGTACGGCCTGCTTTTTAAAATATCAAGCAGCAGGTATTAAATATGCGATAAATGAAATGTTAGTACTTTGCAATGATGATTTATTAAACTGATAGTTTGGTAATATTCACACCTTTCAGCAACTACTTTCTTTGGAATTGGAATTATTAGTTTCTTCTTTAAGTCTGAGGGTATTTCGTCTGTCTCATATGTCCTGCGCGTAGTTTTCTCATGGCTGGGTCTCCCTGGTCTGTCAGTAGTTCTGACTGAATGTTGTTTGCTCCAGTGGCCTTGTTTCTACTTAGGTCTATCAGTGCTGCGTGAAATTCTTCTCGCAGTGTCATATCTCTCAGCTTCATCTACGTACCCTATCCCTTTCTATAAAATTGCCTTTACTTAGTACAGGTTTTCTGTCTGAGCTCTTGATATTCATACAGCTGCTTCTCTTTTCTAGAAAGGGTTCTTTAATTTTCCTGTAGGCAGTATCTATATTTTCCGCATGGAAATATACTTCTAAGTCCTTATATTTGTCCTGTAGCCTTTCTTGCTTAGTCCTTCAGCATTTAATTCATTTTTTATATCTTTGTGCTCCGTCCCGCGTGCCTCATTTACTGTTTTTTTTTATTTTCTCTTTTCACCTATTAAATTCGATATCTCCTTCGAAATCCAAGGTTTCTATTAGGTTTTATGCATAAGTTCTTAACGTTTTTCTCTTGGTTTAATAAACAGAACACGTACACAAAGCAGCGAATTTAGTCATCAATAACACATTCTCCTTCACGTTTACAACAGTCTGCCAACGCTGGGGTGACTTTGATTCTGCGACTGTAGAAATGACGTGGTTTAGATACAAAGAACTCGTCGTGCCATGTTCGGAACGCATTTTCATCTAGAAGGTAAATTCCCTCAAAGCTGTTAGATGGAGAGAGGAAAATAGGAAAATCTGAGGGCGCAGGATCAAGTAAATAAGGCGGGTGTGGAACGACTTCCCAACGCAATTCCTGCATAGCGCGTTTTATCAGTCTAGCAGATTTCGGGCCGGCCTTTTCATCGAGTAGCATCACTTCACGCAGTAATCCTGTTCGTTGTTCTTGGATTGCGTCTATATGACTGCTGACAATGCTGTCAGTACTGATGGTTACATCTAGGGGAAACAATTCGTAGTACGCTACACTGTCCCTGTTCAACCAGACGCTTAACGTTGTCTTTTGTGGATGTGCGGGGTTCTTTGCACAGGGAGTTGCTGCTTTGTTTGGGCTCAACTATTCCTTTCTTTTCCTTATGTTAGCATAAAGACACCATTCCTCATCACCAGTAACGGTACAAGCCAGGATTGGAAGGCGTTGTTCTGTAGCCAAATGACAACGAGCAAGCTGAGAGGCACATATGGCCACCCTCTGATTTTTGTGATTTTAATTTAGAGCATGCTGTAATCACACAAACAATTTTCGAACCTTCCCCATTGCACGCAAATGGCGCAATATGGTGGACTGATTACAGTTCTTCGGCGCGCGGAGTGGCTGCGTGGTTAGAGGCGCCGTGTCATGAATCGCGAGGCCCCTCTCGCCAGTAGTTCGAGTCCTCCCTCGGGCATGGGTGTGTGTGTTGTCCTTAGCGTATGATAGTTTATGTAGTGTGTGAGTCTAGAGACCGATGACCTCAGCAGTTTGGTCCCTTAGGAATTCACGCACACACATTACAGTTCATCACATTTGCCAGTTCTAGAGTACAGTGACGTGGATCATTGTGGATTACTGTGTTTAAACGCTCTTCATCAAACGACAAAGGTCTTCCTAAACTTGGAGAGTTAATAATGTCAAAAAAGACGAGGAAACCATTTTTTTGCCATACTCTGTCCAATGGTGTGATCCCCATACACGGCCTCCGCTTCTCTGACTCCTCTAGTGAATTCGGACAGAAGAATATCGAGAATGTTTCAATGTCTCCACTTGGCACTCCATTTTCTAGCGTCAATGGCTCCACTCACTATCTCCAAATGACAAAGTGACTATATGTAAGACCAAATAGCGGTAGTGAACAACAAATAAAAACTGACAACCGATACATAAATCCATAGCAACAGGAACAACAACATCCAAAACAGAAAAGCTACGAATTTATGCACCAACATAATAGAAGGCAAGTTCACCCATTCATCCAGACTGTTGTTGCTGCAGTTACTGAAAAGTGCTGCTGGTCCTTTTCAGAAACCACTTGTCTGTCTCACATCGCAACAGATACCCATCTGTTGTGGTTCCACTTGCGGTATTGCTGTCTATGTCACATATGCACACAAGCCACTACACCAACGGCAAAGTACATGTTTGATGGGGGAGTGGGGGGTATGCACTTCCACCTATGTAATATCATGCTGTTAAAGCAAGCTATAACCAATTTAAATAGTGTTTCACTAATGTCTATTTTCTTAAACCGCAAAACTCTTACTCCTAATTACGAATTTAGGAATGTGGAAGATCCTACCTACGTACAGTTCTTAAACAATTAATCTTTAACCTGCCTTTTTTGAAAGAAAGTGCATTGCTTGGCAATAATGGAAAAGTATAATCGAGCCAAGCGAATTGACAACGCAAAGCTTTCATGATAAATGTTCACGTTTCTCGAAAGGAATTCGAATGATTTGCAGAAGAACGTAAAGTATAAGCAGCACTGATTTTGCATGCTAAACTATCCAAAGGTGCAAACAGAGAAGATACGAAACCACTGGTACACATTACAATTAAAAAGAGCAAAAAGGAATCTCTTCCTCAAAAGCAAAACGTTTGCTTGGGGACATGTTTACGACAATCGAATGATATGAAAAATTGCGTACACCCAACCAACATCGCAACTCATTCCGCAGTAATTATAGAAGCTGAAGGAAAGAATTAAAATTTTTGTCACAGACAAGACTTCAACACAATTTTCTCGGTATATCATGTAGGTGTGCTAGACATAACACCAACCTTGGCCACCCGAGTCCTAAATCATGTGCAATACAAACTTCAGTCCACATCTCCAGCTTAGTTTCTAGCTCTTAGATCATCGTTATCGACGAGGCTCTTCGGTAGTGGAATAGCACCCCAGTGTTGGACGTAATGGTGAAATTTTGCCTGTACCTCAGATGTAGGTGATCTGATATAATTAAATTTTCCTTGAGATGGTTGAGTCTCATCTTTATTTACAGTGCTTTCAGTTTATTTTCCCATTGTTAGTGACGATCTAAGAAGGGGAAAATAAGCTGAAGACGTGAATTGACGTTTATGTTAGGGAAGGCATTCGTCTAGGATAGTCTGTGCAGCATTTTTACTGTGCTGCCGGCCGGTGTGGCCGAGCGGTTCTAGACGCTTGCTTCTGGAACCGTGCGGCCGCTACGGTCGCAGGTCGAATCCTGCCTCTGGCATGGATGTGTGTGATGTCCTTAGGTTAGTTAGGTTTAAGTAGTTCTAAGTTCTAGGGGACTCATGACCTCAGATGTTAAGACCCATAGCGCTGAGAGCCATTTGAACCATTTTTTTTTAATGTGCTGTTGTTGTGAGCGTGGAGACCTAGGTTCAAGTCCTGAGAGATGCACGAATTTTATTTCATTTCTTCAGCTTCTGTTATTGTCATAGATAAAGTGAGATTGAAACATCTCAATGAAAATTGAATTATGTGAGATCCTTACACAGTAGTCAGCATTCCAGCCACTGGTGCTTTGCTTGAGCACAACAGGAAGAGAATTGGAGGGTATCATGGTACCTGGATGGATTGATTAAAAACGCTGAAAAACTAAGGATAGCGAAAGATCTCATCAGAGAAAGATTCCATAATAATGGAAACGTGAAGAGAACATAGAGATTTTCAAAATTGAAAACCATCTTCCTAACCACCTCATAAACGATAATGCTGACTCTCAGATGGTACGGTGAACGAATGAACGACGCAACAGTTTATAACAGCCCATATGAAGTAGGTGACTGTATAAGGTCTGAATATAGCAGTTCAGACAAACTGACGCGTTAGAAAGGCCAAATAGTTTTACATTTTCTTAAATATTGATTTTGTATGGGTTTCACACACTTCAGTGTAATTACTGAATACAATCACAAGTCCATTATCCCCAGAAAGACAAACGCACTAAACATAAGAGAGTGACACGTTCGTTACTTTGCAGACGAACCCTTTGTGAAAAATCTGTTTTTAGTGTGGCAGGTAATACTTCAATTGATAGGAGACCTGGGCGCCATCTTGATTCTGTGGCATGATTCATGTTCGTGAACAACAACATTTCTAACCCCACTTGATCTCTAGTATATGTCACAACTGATAAGTTATTACTTAATTTTTTATGTCATAGGACGTTGTTACTTGTACTGCAGGGATGAACCACAAACCTCCTCATACAAAGACCCCACAACCAATATGCTGGCTTCTTTCGTTGATAATACTGGCACTATATAGAGTACCATTGTTCCTCTAGCCAACTGAAGCGGGAATTCCATTTGAAGAACACATGTTTCCCTTGGTTCACCACGCTGTCTCGATGTTACTATGTGTTCGACAAACGAATACGTTTCTACGCTGCCTTCAGCGCATGGGCGTCCCTACTAGTTTATCAAAGGAGGGAAATATTCAACAATTTTCTTTCTCCACTTAACAGCGAGACTCAGAATCTCTTACAACGTAAGAACTAAATTTTAATGTGAGTACACAGAACTGGCTATGTCACAGTCCATTGATTGGTATAGACTGAGATATAGGTATACACAAATAAGCGCTGAACGAAGCGAAAATGAGCGTAAGGAGAGCAATGAGAGACGTGTTTAACTCCTTTGAAAGCAAATTTTTGCCAGCCGAACTGACTAAAAACTTTAAAAAGTTTTGGTATTATCAAAATGAGTACGCGGTTTGAAATCATCTGTTCAGTCACTCAGTGACCTAAGTGACACCGAAACGGAAGATGACAGAGAAAAGGACAAAATACTGAACTCTAACTTCAAAGATTATTTCAAAATGGAGGATTGTAATAAGACCCCTGTTTTCAGTTACTATAGGAACGCCAGAATGCGAGATAGTGAGTTAAGAAGTCGCAGAATAGAAAAGAAACTACAGTCGCTTAGTAGAGGAAAGGCATGTGGACAACGCAAGATACTTATAAGATTGCACAGAGATTATGCCGCGTTAATTGACTTCAGGAGGGCGTTTGACACCGTCCGGCATTGCCGCTTAGTGAAACAAATATCAGCTCGCCGAGTATCGGACAAGATTCATGACTGAATTCAAGTCTTCCTTGCAGATAGATCTCAACAAATCGCTGTTAACGGAACATAATCGACAGACATAAAGGTAGTTTCACGAGTATCCAGGGAGGCGAGATAGAACCGTTACTGTGTAGAGTATACACTGTCCGGTCACATTAATGCGACCACCTGTCAAAAGCATGAATAACCATCTGTTGGAGCGCGGGCCGCCATGAGACCTTCAGGAAGAGGGTCAATGATGTTCTGGAAGATACCGACAGCGATGTAGACCCATGCCGACTACAGTGAGATTACAAGCTGAGCTACGTGTCTCTACGGAACTAGCAACCCGAACGTGGTGGCCCACAGAGTCTCGATAGGGTTTAAATCCGGAGAGCTTTGTGGCCAGGAGTATGGTAAACTCATGCTATTGCTCTTCGAACCACGTATGTACACTGCAAGCCGTGTGACACTTTGCATTGCCCTGAAGGTAGATGCCATCGTTCCAAGGAAACAAGAACTGCATGTAGGCTTAGACATGACCCCCAAAGATAGATGTATACTTGTATTGATCCACTGTGACTTTCCAAAATGATGGTATACCCAGGGAATGCTTCTAAAACGTTTCCAAGGTCATAACGCTCTTCCGGCCTGGACCCTTCCGACGATTGTTGCAGTGTGTTTGCTTTCAGACGTTTCACGGCGTACACGCCAACGGCTATCTGTCCGATGGATCATAAAACGCGATTCACGTGGAAAGCCGACCTGTCGCCACTCAGTGGAATCCAGTTCCGGTACTGACGTGCAGTCAGTATTGGTGAATGAACCAGGTGCCTGCTGCGGAGACCCATACTCAGTAACGTTCACTGTACAGTCGACGAGGAGACACTATCAGTAGCTACTTGGTTCATCTGGGCTGTCAGTTGCTCAACAGCTTCACGTCTATTCCCCTTCACACCACCTCCGCCGCTGTCGTTCAGCCCTGTCATCTATAGCCCGTAGTGCACCACATTTGCTTCGGCGCCAATTTTAGAATGCCCTGTTTTGCATTCATGGTAAACTTCATCCACGATGACAGTGAGCAATTTACAAACTTAGCCGTTTCGGAAATGCTTCTACGGTTGGGCAGAAAGTGACTGATCATGTCCTTTTAGACGTCAGATAAATCTTCCCGTTTCAGCATTACGACAACGGGTGAACTGTTCCCCGCATCTCCCCAACACACTTAATGTACGCTCCATCGCTAGTGCCGCCACCTGCCTTCTGTTAGTGGTTATTGCACGCTGATGTCGAACATTAATATGATTGGAGTTTTGTATACTCGTATATTAAGAATCTAGCTGAAAAAGTCGGAAGATACTTAAGACTGTTCGCAGACGATGCAGTTGTCTATAAGAACGTAGCAACGCCATAAGACTGTAGCGACTTGCAGGAGGTTCTGCAGAGGACTGATGAATGGTGCAGGGATGGCAGTTGATCCGGAACGTACATAAATGTAACGTAAGAAACTCCACCATGTCCTTTCTTCGAGGGGTGTTAGTCCCCCAATTCTGTAGGGGAACTTCTGTGAAGCTTGGAAGGTAGGAGAAGAGTTAATGGCGGAAGTAAATCTTCGAGGAAGTGTAGTGAGTCGTTCCGCAGTAGCTCAGTTGGCCGTCGTCTCATAGCCATGACGATAGACAGACGTACTCGGCCTTATGGGAAGCGCTCCGCAGGCGTGTTTCAGTCTACTCGTTAGCGCGTGGTGCTACACCCCTATATTAATCCAAGTTCTGATCTGCAGTGGCGTTATCTTACCGCCGTGGCACTATAAAGATCACATTTAGTGCGAAACATGCACGACCTCGCATGCGTTGGTTATCGAGGGGAGTGGGTGTCCCTGTGGGACATGCAGACGATTGCTGGTTAGGCATGGTGGTGTTTACGTTGTGCTGAGAATTATCTCCGGAATCCGAGAGCCATAATGTTAGACCGATGTTTTTCTGATGTTCGATAAAATCTGTACGGGTAAATGAGAGAGGGAGGGGTGGTAACGACCTTGACCTCAGGACAACACCGAAACGGCTGCCGCGCCAACGATAAATCATGATGCCCGGTGAACAGCGTGATAACCAAACACATCCAGTAGTAGCATTGGTAGTAGCTTTATTCATCCGTAGACTATTATGGTTAAACTGTTATGGTCTAGGACAACAGTAGCCATTGTCAACGTCGGAAATCCCGAGAGGCGAAACCAGAAGCGCTATCTGACGCAATGCTCATACAGTCTAAACGCCAATGTAACTTAACTGGGATCCAAAGCGTATCGTTTCCTCGCTAGGAGTGACTTTTTCAGTCGCCCATCCGGCGCCATTGTATGTAGCGATTACCTTATCCGATGGCTTTCTGGTGATTTCGTCTGGGTTTCCGGTCACAAATTTGTATCAGTTCTATTGTAAGAACGTGGTTGCTAACTAGTCCTCGTTTGAATTCGTAGCTAAGCGTGTCTCCTATACTCGGGAGTGCTTAGAAAGGCCAACGGCCGGCCGCGGTGGTCTAGCGGTTCTAGGCGCTGCAGTCCGGAACCGCGCGACTGCTACGGTCGCAGGTTCGAATCCTGCCTCGGAGATGGATGTGTGTGATGTCCTTAGGTTAGTTAGGTTTAAGTAGTTCTAAGTTCTAGGGGACTGATGACCACAGATGTTAAGTCCCATAGTGCTCAGAGCCATTTGAGCCAAAGGCCAACGAGCAAGAGGTACCACACCAGCAAGAGTGAAGTAGTAACACTCAGCTCGTTCTCAGCAAACACCGTGCAGGCGAAAATCCTTACTACTATTTGTACCAAGATTGGCGAGGATTCGTCCCTCGTGGCTACACACGAAGGGAGAGAAGCACACTTCGGACGGTGCTGTGATGCTCTCGGAAATCTATTACGCGGGATTGGACAACAGTCCCCAGCACATGGGAACGTGGGAAACAGAGATCGTAACATACCAAGTCCCAATGGTTTTTTGAACAGAAAGTTCAATCGACGTCAATAAAACGGACGCCGAACATTTCAGCACCGTCTAGTGATGTAGGACGTCGATTTTTATTGTTTCGCCTACGTAGGACTTGAATCTTTCATGCAGTCGCTCTGCACCACCCACGTAATTATTGAACAGCTGTTCAAGAACAGAAAATACACAACTATGAACTTCAGTGTGTAGAATAGAGACCTTTCTCTAGCCTATCTTAATGTGTGCAGTAGGAAAGACTGCCAAACTTAAGAACCTTCTTAAAAAGAATGATTTTTATAAAAAAATACATTTAACTTTTTTGACGGCAGATTCAAACTATGCGGAAATTTACGAATCACTAGATGTATCGTAGATATCGATCCGATTACTGTTGAGGAAGTCGGTGAAATTAAACGTCAGTTAAACAAAATCGTTCTAATATTTCCGGGCAGTCAGATATAAAAAAATGGTTCAAATGGCTCTGAGCACTATGGGACTCAACTGCTGTGGTCATCAGTCCCCTAGAACTTAGAACTACTTAAACCTAACTAACCTAAGGACATCACACACATCCATGCCCGAGGCAGGATTCGAACCTGCGACCGTAGCAGTCGCACGGTTCCGGACTTCGCGCCTAGAACCGAGAGACCACCGCGGCCGGCAGTCAGATATCACCATAGCTTCATAGGACTGTATTCTCGATGGGGCGAAGTAATTTTCAGAGCCTTAATTTAAAAGTTCCTATTAATTCGGAATCTGGCGAACAGCCACAAAGGTTGTTGGAGCCGTTATTTCGAATTCCAGACCACGTTTTCTTCGTGACGGACGGACACCTGTCTGTCCTCCTCTTTCTGCAGGAATGTCATGACTCTACGGGTCCCAACCTCGGAAACGTGAGACCAGGCCTTTCGGGCCGGAACAGTGCTTGACTGTCACTCTGTTAACGTTGGCTACGGGCTCCTCTTTCTGCCGGTGGACGCTTACTGGGCTGCGATGCTCTCGGCAACAAAGTGGATGGGAGAGGCCCTATCGTCCTCACTTGCTTGCAATTGTTAGTTGGAGTAGGTCCGTGAGTTCAGTAGCGCTGAAGTTGCCGCCATTTGTATATCTTTGTGCTTGCTTACTGTTCTCAGTAGCAGCCGTTGACCTCACAGCTCTGGTTAGTGCTGTGTCGCTTTAAAGCTAAAGCAACCGCAATCATTACGATCGTGAACCATCAGAAATGCAACGGTTTGGATTTACAGTATACTGGTAGGGGCGACAAAGCTAACTATGCTTGCGTGATAATGCTTTGTTCTGCCCCTGTCGCTTCAGTTTATTCTTTCTCGTGGATAATAATAATTACGATTTATCTCTCTGTGCACTTAGTCACGTGCTGGACACCGAGCGAGGTGGCGCGATGGTTGGCATACCTGTCTCACATTTGGGAGGACGACGTTTCTAAACCGTATCTGGCCATACAGTTTTAGGTTTCCTACGGTTTCCCTAAATCGCTTCAGGCAAACGCCGGAAAGGTTCTTTCGAAAGGGCAAGGCCGATTTCCTTACCCATCCTACCCGAATCCGAGCGTATGCTCTATCTCTAAGGACCTCGTTGTCGACGGGATGTTAAACACTAATCTCGTCCTCCTCCTCCTAAAGGGCTGTACGAATAAACAGAAAGCTGGTTTATATTGCACAGTTATGGCCTTTGTACTGTCCTGCAACAAGACTTTTCTGTGTCAGGCATGTGCTACTCTTATGTGTGCAGTATCCGATATTTTGATTGTAATAGACTACCTTGCTTTCCCGTATGTGTGCTTATGGAAATATATGCTTTACCGTATGAGATCTGTCCGACTTCTGATCTACAGAATTCCCCTTCTACAACGATTTGATTAATAACCCGAAACCCTGCTAAATGTGATGAATTCTGCTTCTGGCTACAGACAAGACAGAAGAAGATTAGCAGGTAAGGTTAAATGTACCTGTCGACTGGACACCGGAAGTAAAGCAGCCATTTTATGTTCTACCACACCTGTCACCAAGTTTGTTCTTTTAAAAGATAATTGACGGAAGCCGCAACATCTACAAGTGCTGGTCCCTTGGGATTCAGTTATTCTGACAGTTCCCTTAAGAGCCGAGTCCGCTACAGATTTGCCTACCATATCACACTCATGCACCTTATTTTCAGAGTTAACCTTATAGCACATCGGCGTTAACCGCTCGCAGCACCTGAAGCTAAAGCTAAGACCGCCCGGACACAACAATACAGAGGTTGCTAAAGCCACAGTTTTGCTGCTTCTGTGGACATTACTAAATGTACAGTTTAGTAAAATCGCAGAAACTCACTGCTAGAAATGCATGAGATTTTCTAATGAATGAGGAAGTCTATACCTGTCAGATTTCAAGGGGGTGCATACATCCCGTATTGCCCCCTTACCCCCTACCCTCCGTACCACACACACACACACACACACACACACACACACACGTGTGGATGCGGGACACAAACTGCCAGATACCTATCAGACATGCAGACCAACTGAGTTTCAGACACACAGACTATGGTGCAGTTGAGGACAAATGTTTTGTTTTCATTTCATTCCTTAAATTATGTTCATTTCGAAGCATCTCTTTACTTTGGGGAAACCATGCAATTTTTGGAGCTTCTTGGCGTTGTAAAAGGTACAAGTGAAGCGAGATATTTTTGTGATACAACGTCAGGCCCCTCGATCACTTCAAATATTCCCCTAGCAGCTGCAGGGCGTACACGTATTTATTTACCTGCGCTACAACACTAGTACTGGCGGGTCTGACGCAGAACAACGATTCCGAGCATGTATACTGTCGTTGGTAGTCTAAAAAAAAAGGTTTCATTCATGAAGATTATCTGTTTACATGTTGTAACAGTCCAGCTCTCTTAACACCACCGCCAGCGGCTGCTGTTCTGAGTGAATATCAATAGTAGTTGTTTGTACGTCTTTATTGAATAACTCGAAAACAACGGCATCTGGAGTTTTTCTGGAGCAAGTTGAAGACTACGGCCTTACGCGAGAGCGTATAGTTTGCGCGTAGCGAGCGAGAGAATATGAAAAATATCGCACGTGGTTTTTGGAGGTGAGACGTAACATTTAGGGTTGTATAAAACGGCATCGGTAGTGGCAGTTGAGCCACTGTGTATATTAAGAAAAGAACTAGATCCAATAGAATCACTTGAAGAACGCTTTTATTTATATACTTCTTGTTTGTGTCGCTAAAAATTTCTCATCTGCGAATGAGTAAGCTACCTCTGCCGTTTGCACTCTGTTTTCCAAGTAAGGATGGAATCACTCGTCTGATGTTCTTCTTACATCTAGTGCTTCTAGTTTGTTGGGTAGTATTTTATGGTCAACAGTATCAAAAGCCTTTGACAAGTCTACGAATACGCTACTTACACAGTCACTGTTGTCAAGAGCGTCTGGTAACACTTTTGTAAACACTTTAATGGCGATGTTGTACCTCTCCCATTAAGGAAACCAAACTCTGGTTCATTAAAAAGTTTGCATTAGTTAATGTAACTGATTTGTCTACTTATTATGATTGATTGGCTCTGAGCACTATGGGACTCAACTGCTGTGGTCATCAGTCCCCTAGAACTTAGAACTACTTAAACCTAACTAACCTAAGGACATCACACACATCCATGCCCGAGGCAGGATTCGAACCTGCGACCGTAGCAGTCGCACGGTTCCGGACTGCGCGCCTAGAACCGCGAGACCACGGCGGCCGGCTATGATTGATTGAAATATTTTTGAGAATGCACACAGTAGTGAACCTAGCCTGCGGTTTTCAATACTCTGTGCATTAAGTTTCTTTAGTAATTGCACAACTTGTGTGTGCTATAGGTACTCTGGAAAATGACTGAATTAACGGACTTATTTATTATGTTTATTAATGGGTTTTGTAAGCCGTCTAAGGACGCCTTCAGAACAGAGACTGAAATCTCATTAATAAATGCCGCTATCTTATTTATTAATTTCTGCATTGTCTTCCGGACTTCAAGTTCTGCCGTACGGAACAACACCATTCTGCTTGCTGCGCAAGCCATTGTGGATGCTACATATATTTTAGGAAGACTTTGTTGCAATTCTTTGCAACATCGGAGAAACAGTTATTTCAGAAATTTGCATGCTCCTGAGGGTTTTCTATTATTCTACATTCATCTTTGATTAGTATATTACTGTATTTGTGTCTGCCTTTTCCAGTCACATGTTGTATGATATCCCAAACATTTTTTGCATTTATTCTCTGCATAATTTAATATTTTCTTACTGAATAACTTTTTTACAGCAAGCGTTACCCTCCTGTATGATTTTTATACGTGTCATAGTAATCTAGGAACTATGGATAAGTATACTGTTTTTGTAATGAACTGAGAAATTTAATTGACTGCGAGGACTTTCCAATACTCGCAGTTATCCATTTATTTTCCTTACCTGCTCCTGTAGTGGTAGATTATTTGGAAATGTCTCCGGAAGAATTAATTTAAACAGTTTGCAAAATTATAGAATTTATCATTCTCATTGTCGTTCATATACATTTCATCCCAATTTTGATTTGCCTACGTCCTAGAAAACGTATGTATTTTATGTTCTGAAAAGAATTTTCTGTAGGCGTGCAATTTTGTGGGTTTTTACTTACCCTGTCTTTAGCTTTATTATCTTACAGTAATGATCAGACTGGTTAAGATCTCTTATTAATACTTTACAATTTTCCCTGTCGATATCTGTGAGTATACTGGCTAATACTGATTCTGAAATCTCTGATATCTTAGTAGCAGTGCTTACCATTTGTCCCATGCCGAAAGTTCTCATAACACATGTGTCAATTGTTAACTAGGTGTCAAAGTAATATTATGTTAGTTTCGGGGACTTCAGTTAATTTCTTTCTGAAACTTTCCACATTACCACTACGTGAGCGGCACACACGCAGAATGTCTAACCTCTTACAAATGTCTAGCTTTGTTGGTTCAAGGGTTGCCAGTTCACAATGTTTACCTACACCGATTTTGATTACATATTCTCTAGTTTTCAAACTTGTGCCACGTCTGATATAAGTACATGATAAGTTAAATCTGCAGTAACAACTTCAACATTCATGAGACGATGACTGTAAACACTGTATAGTTACTGCACTGATGCTAGTAACGCATACCGTCATTCTGTTCAAAGACTGAAATTCAGCTTCAAGCTCTTCTATTATATTTTTAACAGAGAGTGCATTTTGATGAAGGATAGGTAATTACGTGCAAATTTCTGTGGTATTTGCGTGAAGAGATCTCTATCCTGGTTGAGATCCTTTTAAGGGAAGGGAGCCTCTAGTCATGGTTTATCCTAAAGAAGGCCTAGTTTTCCTACCCATGACAACAGCTACATATGAAAAAACCATGTCACTTGCCAATAAAACTTTGAGATTTTAATCAAGTAAATGGATGCAAAAGCAGATTCTCAATTCTTTGCCGATCACAACCTTCAGTAAATGTCAGACTTTTTGTTATGCCTTTGTAAGTCAATAATATAGGGAGACACCCAAATCCGGCATACCAACGATTTTATAAGATTGAAAAGTGTTTCAATGTCAGACAACTAAGATTACGAATAATGTTAGATGTGGAAGCGTCGTCAGCTCCGATTGATTCTTGTAAACCAATATTAGGTACTATTTTCACTCTCTACAATTTAAATTCTCGCTTTATGTAAATATCTTCTGCAACATTTCTGTGAAACATTTGGACAACATCACGATATCTATCAACGAACGTCCGTGTACAGGCTTTGTAGAACGATGACAGAGTTACACTAATTAGTAACAACTGTCAGATCATTTATTGACGTAACACAGAAATTTTACTTGTCGGACCACGTGAGGTGGCGCAGTGGGGAGACACTGGACTCGTATTCTGGAGGACTGCAGTCGAAACCCAGTCTGGCCATACTGATTTATGTTCTTCCATGAATTACCTTAACCATTTGAGACAAAGGCGGGTATGGTTCCTTCGAAAAGGCACGGTATATTTCCTTCTGCACGCTTTCGCAATCCGAGCTTGTGCTCTGTCTTTAACGATCTCCTTGTCGACGGGACGTTAAATCCCAATTTTTTTCTTTCCTTCCTTCTTTCTACTTCTCGGGGACCGTCTCGCTGTCTGTAACAATACTTTCTGGTAACCATTTGTTTAACTGTTACGCTGAAAGATTAAATAAATGGCTCAGTAAATACTGGTAGTGTTTATTGACGGATAGAGATCGCAGATTCTAAGCTCCCGCAACGCAAATTCATCAAATCAAAATACCTTATCGTAATTTTTTTTTCAAGCTAGCCATATTTTCAATTTTATTTTTAATGTTGGCAGCCATTCGTCCTCAGCTGCTACATCGATGCCGTATATTTATGAATAACAGTTACTGTTTTGCAACTTAGTTTTTGATGTTATGAACAGCAGTATTTAGCGCACTGCAGAACAACAAGGTTATGAAGTGAGTTGATTAACAAGTGCTTACGCAAGAACCTACAGTAGTTATTCCACCCACAACTGTTAAAATAACAGATCTTCTGCCTTTTCCTTTAATTTCAGTAAAATAAGAATCCAGCGATGATGACACAGATGGTTGAGAGATATTCGGGCAAGAAAACTAAAGTATGAATAAATTGTGACTTGCAACACAGGCGAAACCAATCTGATAGTGCCATTTTTATATTCGGCAGAAGCTCAAAGTACATACAAGGAATATTTCCAGGCCACAAGTGACTGTAATTCATTGAAATGAATCAAGGTGAAAAATATTGTATACTTTAATGAATACTCATGTCAGTTTGATGGTGCTGGATTCTTTATATTTCACTAAACTGAATAAAAATAGGATAAAATACTGTTCATTTGAAAATAACAAAGAAAATGTTTCCTGTTCACCCCATTCTGATTTGGACTTCAGTATGGTTTTCCCAAAACATTACAGGAAAGTGGCAGTATAATTCCTGCTGAGAGGCGCTGACCGATATCTTCCCATTTCTCTGGATATTGTTAAGCTTTGCAAGAATGAAAATACCTTAAGCTGAGGATTAGATATTATTATTAATTTGCTCTAGTAGATACTATCATTTTCGCATTAGGTAATTCAAAATTTCATTATTTTGCTATTACTCTTTTTATAAGTCTAGGATATAAATTGACGTATTATATGACCAGTTCTTTCTGTTACTGCGAAGCAACGTAGTAGAATAAATAAGATAAGCATAAATTATTTCGTAACTGCGTCATTTAGCTACTCAGTGAAATAAGAGTTAATTTCACATTTCAGTTCAGATTTTCTGCATTTTTATTGAATGTAGGGTAGAACTTATTCATTGGCTTAAGTCAGAAATTAAGCTTTTAAATGCCATCCCAGATGACGCATTCATATGGGCAGTTACAGTGAACACAACAAGCAACTCGTAAGCTGACTAGCGTGCTTAGGATCGTAGCTCCTCACCTCTTGCGTCATTTACGAATTTATATGGAGAACGACAGGAACTCATTGGAATGTCACGTGCGGAAACGTCAGGGTCTTCACAAAGTCGGTGACTCAGAAACGAGCTGTTCCGCTGCTGCATTTCTGGGCCGGGGTAGCTTGGGCTAACACACATGACTTCATTCTGTGAACTGCTTCGCTTCCGCTGTTCCACTGCCTGCTACATCACTCAGTCATTAGGCTGCCGTGAGACTTCCTGTCACGTTCGTCCTATCAACCTCGCTGATCTCTAGAAGTAGCTATTGAGTTGGTGCATAAGTTCGTAGCGTTTTATCATGACATAAACACAACAGATACACATAACAGACATTTCAGTCGTCAATAATATATTTTCCTTCACTATTTATAAAGAGCAGTTTTTCGATTCTGCGTCTGTAGGAATTACGTGGTTTTGAGACGAAGAAGTCGTGCAGCCATGATCGGAGCTCATTTTCATCCGGAAAGGGAGTTCCTCGAAGGCTGTTCAATGGAGAGCGGGGAAGATTAAAATCTGAGGTCTCAAGGTCAGGTGAAGAAGGTGGGTGTGGAATGAGTTCCAACCCAGCTCCTGTATAATGTTTTGTTGTAAGTCTAGCAAATTGCTGGCGGACATTATCGTGGAGTAGGATCACTTCACGCAGTCTTCCTGGTTGTTGTTTCTATATTGCGTCTGCATGACGTCTCAAAATGGTTCAAATGGCTCTGAGCACTATGGGACTTAACTGCTGAGGTCATCAGTCCCTTAGAACTGAGAACTACTTAAACCTAACTTACCTAAGGACATCACACACACCCATGCCCGAGGCAAGGTTCGAACCTACGACGTAGCGGTCGTGCGGTTCCGGATTGTAGCGCCTAGAACCGCTCGGCCACTCCGGCCGGCATGGCGTCTCAGTTGTTGAAAATAAATGTTAGCAGTGATGGTTACTTCCCAGGGAAGCAATTCGTAATACACCACACCGTCGCTGTACCACCACACGTATAACATTGTCTTTTGTGGATGTGCGCAGGAATTTTGGACCTTTCTTTTCCGTATGTTGACATAAAGACACCACTTCTGGACACCAGTAACAATAGAGGATAGGAATGGCGGTGGTATTCAGGAGCCAATTGATGACGAGCAAGGAGAGAGGCACATACTACTACCCACTGATTTTTGTGATTTTGGATTAGAACACTCAGTTTTTGAACCTTCCCCATTGCATACAAACGTCGCAAGACGGTGGAAGATCACAGTTCATCGCATTTGCCAGTTCCCGATTACAATGACGTGGATCATTGGGGATTAATGAGTTAAAGCGCCGTTCATCAAACCACGAAGGTCTTCCTGAACCTGAAGAGTCTTTAATGTCAAAACGAGCCTCCGTACAACGAGAAAAGAATTTTCTTGCCATGCTCTGTCCATTGGCATTATCCCTGTACACGACGCAAATGTTTCTGGGTGCCTCCGCTGCTGTCACCCCTGTACTGAACTCAAGCAGAAGCATATGTCGTAAATGTTCCCATTTCTCTACTTGACACTCCACAGTTCCACTCATTGTCGCCAAATGAGAAAATGACAATACGTACATTCAGATAGCAACAATGAACTACTAATAAAAATAACAATCCATAAATATACCCATAGCAACCGGAATACCATTACGAAAAACAGAAACGCTACGAATTTAGGCACCAGACTAATGACTTCTCGTTCCAGCAGGATATGAGAACTCATTTTTGAGGCATGGGCTGCAGAAGGCAACTGTTAGGCGAGGATTGCGAGGGTTGTCGTAATGCGATAGGATAGCACTATGCTTGTGGCGGGATTTGGCTGTTGTAGGACAGAGCAGTTTTCTCGATAGTTAGTAGCAGTTAAAATACATTAGGCAATCTACAAGAAAATAAGTAATGGGAGCCATTTTGAGAGTTTAAGGCGGTGAAATTTAAGCGGACTACAGAATGGGCGGCCATTACTCAAGTGAGTGGCTTCTTCGAAAGTTTGTTCAAGTGAGAAAAGATAGTATATTCAGTTTTGGGAGTTTCTGGGGCAGAATTATACATCGTTGGGGGGATAGATATACGCAGTGCAGCTCGTGGTGCTGGAGTTACTAAAGCCGCGTCGTGTTGCCCGCTCCTTGTATATGACACGCAGGCAGCCTGCCACGCATTTTAGAATAATATCTGAGTGAACACTGTAAACTAGAATTTGTTCCTGGATACATTCGGATCGAATGGTGGCAATACTTTCCTCTCTGTATCCATCGGGAGGTCGTAACTATTCATTTCTGGTGGATTTATTAGCAATTCTGCAGTCAGAAATTTGACGATTATGTCCCAGATGAACACAATTAAATGAGCACCATCCAAAAATAAAGATGACATCACAGCAGCTGCACGAGATTACTCTACATGTCTTTTCACTGAGTCATGTCGGGTGACTGGTTGGATGGTACACAGGTTGTGGTGAACAGGGTTATCTCCTTATCGTTCTCTTCCAGGAGCTTGACTGTAAGCAGTGTATCGCACGAGGAGAACGACAGTGTAATTCGTGGATTTCGGGATTTCGTTGTAATGCTGAGCGCCTATTCTAAGAACTGTGGAGTGCTAGTCGTTTAACGTTGTCCACTGTCGTAACGAGATCCGATCATATCTCGGTTCCCGCTTCACTAAAATAATTACATTACTTCCGTAATGTAAGTTTGACGATGATATTTCCCACTTTCTTCGTGTTAATGAAACGTCATAATATATGTGCTGGTATTTCTTCCAAACCATCTAAAGTCAAATTTCTGAGAAACAGTTAACTGTTTGAATACAGGTTTACAAGTTTACCGACCGTATTTTGTTCTTAGACAGGTTGTAATCTTGAATATTTCAGTAGCTGTAGTGATATTTTCGCTGCTACAGAGGAAGACTGAATAGATACTATGTAATAGCCTAGGATGTAGTCTGAATCGAAACAACCACTTTTTTTGCTGATATTGTTGAGGGATTTAATTTCGATGACAATCAGATATGACAACTAGGTCTCCATCTCACCAACTGTGAAGCCAAACAGCTTAACTGTTGGGCATATAAAAATTGAAGATATTTTTCTCAGTGTAAAAGGGCCATTACTACTAATGTTTTGGTGCACACCTCAGTTCTGAGTTTGGATATAGAAGTTGTGTCTTCAGGACACAGTGAGGGGTTGTTTGGGGGAGGAGACAAAACTGCGAGGTCATCGGTTTCATCGAATTAGGGAAGGATGGGTAACGAAGTCCGCTGTGCCTATTCAGAGGAACCATCCTGGCATTTGCCTGAAGCGGCTTACGGAAATCACGGAGAACCTAAATCAGGATGGCCGGACGCGGGATTGAACCGTCGTCCTCCCGAATGCGAGTCCAGTATGCTAACCACTGCGCCACCTCGCTCGGTCAGGAAACAGTGCGGGGATTTTTGACATGAGGACATAATCCAAGATGGCAGGAAATTTAAAACTCCAGGATGGTGATGAAGGGAACGTTAAAAAATGCAGGAGAGCAGTGGCGGCAAAGTTTGAAATTAGCAAGGTGGTGTTGGCGGGATATTTAATTTTTCTGCCATTCATTAAAATGAAACAGCCAATCGCAGAGAAATATTTTATTAGGGGTCATTAAAGCGAAACAACCAAATCAGTATCGTGGCGCTATGTTCAAAAGGATCCAGTTATTTGTCAAAGATATTCACAAAACTACAGTATTTCCAAAATTACATAAGCTACACCTGAACTGCGTAAATTGACACCACGTACAAAAACTCAGATTTTTTTTCAGAAATTATATAAAAACACACGTGCGTATGCAGATGCACACACACACGCACACACACACACACACACACAAGTTGAGTACTCTCTGCATGTGTCTGTCTCCATGCAGCACAGGCCCTTAGTCTGGAGCCGAGTACGTGACATACTTCAGGCAATCCTTTAAGGGGATGGAACGTTCCGCCTGTTACGGAAGTTCAAGCAGGACGTGCAATGTACAGCCGCGCGGGATTAGCCGAGCGGTCTAGGGGGCGCTGCAGTCATGGACTGTGCGGCTGGTCCCGGCGGAGATTCGAGTTCTCCCTCGGGCATGTGTGTGTGTTTGTCCTTACAATAATTTAGGTTGAGTAGTGTGTAAGCTTAGGGACTGATGACCTTAGCAATTACGTCCCATCAGATTTCACACGAACACAATTAAAAACCGTTTTACCCATCCGATATAATATGATCTTGCCATGGTGGATGCACTCACGTAATTAACAGTATTACACCCGTACACCCATGCACAGTCAGGAGAACAGTTTGTTTAACGTCAGACGAACACCTTAGGCATTGTTGTATTATTTGTTTGTCATTTATAGTCGACCACTATTAAATTATTATGCTTACAGCGCCATCTATTGCTACATTTTGTATCTATTTATTTTTATTCTGCCATACGTTTTCGCCCTTCTCCGATAATATTCGGGTGCAAAATGACTTCATTGTGACCAGTTGTGTTATTTCTACAGCGGTTTGAAAGTTTAACTTTAATTATAATCACCCTGTATATGAGTTTGAGCAAGGGCGGATTTTGAGGGCCCAGAGGCTCGGCCCAAGCATTTCGGAAACTGCACCTTTTGTCGAGTGTTCGAGGAGTGGTGTAGCGAGTGTCTTCAACACGTAGCGAAACCAAGGTGAAACCACGTCCAGACGTCGTGGGGATGGGCGACCGCTCCTAGTCACATATGTCGGACGTCGTTGGTTGGGCGGTCTGGTAAAACAGGGCTGGCGCCGAACTGTTGCGGAACTAACATCAGACTTTAATGCTGGGCAGAGTACAGGTGTGTCTGAGCACACGGTGCACCGAACACTCCCAACGATGGGCCCCCGCAGCGGATGACCCAAGCTGGTGCCAATGTTAACACCACGACATCGGCAACTACAACTGAAATGGGTAAAAGAACATCGGCACTAGGCATTGGCGCAGTGGCAGAGCGTTGCATTGTCTGATGATTCCGCATTCCTCCTTCATCATGCCGATGGGAGGGCTTGAATCCGTCGTCTTCCAGAAGAGTAGCTCCGTAACACCTGTACTGAGAGACGGAGACAAGCAGGCAGCGGCTCCATTGTGCTCTGAGGAATATTTACGTGGGCATCCATTGGTCCTGTGCAGCTCGTGCAAGCCACCATGATGGCCAAGGAGCATCGTACATTGGTTGCAGACCACGTACACCCCTTCATAGCAAGCATGTTTCCCGATGACAGTTGATAGGCATACCGACTATTACGTAGGTGGTCGTAATGTTCTGGCTGAGTAGTGTATATTTATACTGAATCACTAACTACAGACCGATCAATTGCTTGACTGTTGACAAAGACCCTGAAGAACTTGGACATCGATTTTATAAAGGCTCGCTCATTCCCTCCACGGGAATGTCGCCCTTGTCCAACACTCCACACGTCTATCCGCGAAAAGTTCGCCCGCTGACATCACATAAGGATCTCTTGTGATCACCAGTCCTTTGATACAACTTTTATACAAACGTTTGATCAAAATTATGTTTGCACAATTAGCAGTGCATTACGACTTCACACTATAAACATATGTGTTTCATAATTTCCAGGTGCTATACTTTTACCCTCAAATCAAAGTTTAAATATTTACAATTTGTACTTGCAGTGGTGAGAATTGTTCATTCTCGTGGTACCTTTACAATTTATGATACAAATATGAATACCACATTATTTTTTTAGAATTCTGTCTCCTCTTCCCTGTCATTAGGGTTCGTGTATTACTAGTGAGGTTTAAATTTTGGGCAAAACTACGCAAATTTACCATAAAACAATGAGAATAAAATAATAAATCTTAACATCTACATGATGCGTTTGGTGATATTACTCGCTGCCAACAGATAAGGCTATGTTGTCAGTGTATCTGTTTTCATTCGCGAGACAGGCTGATTCCATTTAATTTTCCAATAAAAATGTGTCTCACAGCTTAGCAATTAAAGTTAATGATCGTGTAAGTAGATCCTTCGATGTGTCTTACTCAGACCTGCAAACTGAGTGCTCTATCTATTTGGTGAGGTAAATATTTTAAAAATCATAAAGTACTTAGTGCATTAGTTTTGCTCAGATATATTTGTCTCCGTATCTCCTTCCACATGTCGCTTCCAGATCATATCTTTATATCACTGAATTTGTAATCAAATTATATTTCATGTGCCACCTCGTGCGGCCCTGTGTTCAACACAGTTGGTGCTGCATATGCGCAAATAAGTAAAATGTAATTTGAAAGTTTTGACGGCTACCACACGCTGACGTCACGACCAGCCCGCGAGAAACCGACGGACCGGTCACCTTCCCCCCAGCGGAGGCGAGCACTGCCAGCGTCGCCCGGCCACCGCTCAACCGCCAGGCAGCTGGTGGCAACAACTCTGCCAGCACTCGCTGCGCGTGCAACTTAAACAATGCTCTCAAACAGAGACCCAATATGCAGACATGACTTTGTATGTTCCAATGATACAATGTACCTTGCCGCTGTATATTTCTGAAATAATTTGTTTGTGATGTCAGTATTACGTCACGTAACTCTAAACTCTTGCCCTAGTCCCGCTCTTCATATTTATAATTTTGTATTGCTTTCAACTAACGTATAAACACTAATGATCTTCGACCGAGCGAGGTGGCGCAGTGGTTAGCACACTGGACTCGCATTCGGGAGGACGACGGTTCAATCCCGTCTCCGGCCATCCTGATTTAGGTTTTCCGTGATTTCCCTAAATCGTTTCAGGCAAATGCCGGGATGGTTCCTTTGAAAGGGCACGGCCGATTTCCTTCCCAATCCTTCCCTAACCCGAGCTTGCGCTCCGTCTCTAATGACCTCGTTGTCGACGGGACGTTAAACACTAACAACCACCACCACTAATGATCTTCAAAAGTTATGTATATTTCAATGTGTATGCATATGTGTCTAATTTAAAACAGGAAATCTGATGGTCTTTTAATATTACCTTAAAATTTACACTACCAGTTGTTGGAAAAATAAAACTTGCTAGAAACAAGTTGTCCTGTAGTCATTTGTTAATTATTTCATTGTTAGAGTACAAGCATTTTTCTGTTACTGTCGTGCTACACATCCCGTATACATTCCTTGCTTAGTTTACATCAACAGGGATGAATTATGTTCAAAAATGGCTCTGAGCACCATAGGACTTAACTTCTGAGGTCATCAGTGCCCTAGAACTTAGAATTACTTAAACTTAACTAACGTAAGGACATCACACACATCCATGGCAGAGGCAGGATTCGAACCTGCGACCGTAACGGTCGCGCGGTTCGAGACTGTAGCGCCTGGAACCGCTCGGCCACCCCGGCCGGCGGATGAATTATGTCTTTACATATTTGCTTAATGAATACTCTCTGCATTGTAAACCAAAAGTGGGTTTTAAGCGTATGTGAGAAGCTCAAACTGACGTTAAGAATGCTATAAAGTATGCCACAGTGATTTGAGAAGGAAAATGGGTGATGTTTGCAATAAATCAGCATATACATCGTCCTGGAAAACTGTAAGCACCACAATAAAATAAATGGCCGTACTCTAGAAAATATGGAATTTTATACAACTGTTTCACTTTATATCTAAATAACTGGAGGCACATTAGTATATTTCAGTAATGAAACAACATACAAAGCGGCTCTAAATATTCAAATGTCCTTTTGAAGTGCAGGAGCAGACGACAGGCTGCTGGCCAAAATATCAACGTGACAGGAAATGTTAAACGTCCGAAGATAAGCATTACAGCCCAAAACCTGTTATGGTATCGACATAAAACATTTCAAAAGTATTTGTGGCTAGTTCCGTTATAGACCAAATGGTCGTGGAGTTAACAAGATCCCACGAGGTTGAAGTAACAACTTTCTACTTCTCGCCGTAATTCGGAACTCTTCGGAACACGTCAACAATTACAGACTCAGCAGGAAAACAGGTATAAAAACGTGGTAAATATTAGAAGAAGTTACCGTCAAACTGCTTTTTATCGTATTTTGTCATTACTTGATCAACAAAGCGATTCGCATTTTCACTGAGAAGACTATCAAGTAATGGGTCGTTTCCTGTTATTTTTCTGCTATTAACGTCCACGGTCACTGAGGAAAACACATTTTAAGCGCCAGTCGACTCTAATACCCAATACTTGGTGATAAATAGACCACCGTACTAAGTGAATACCCAAATGAACCTTCGCACCCATTCAGTTTTATATCAGATGTCCTAATACATTATTTTGTTATTTATTTATATTTTAATTTTTAAAACGAATTTTAGGATCGAAAAATGTGCACTTTAACAGATTTTGTCAATTACATCTATTATACAGGTTCATGCTCTTCAATTTAATGGAAAATACACTCCTGGAAATGGAAAAAAGAACACATTGACACCGGTGTGTCAGACCCACCATACTTGCTCCGGACACTGCGAGAGGGCTGTACAAGCAATGATCACACGCACGGCACAGCGGACACACCAGGAACCGCGGTGTTGGCCGTCGAATGGCGCTAGCTGCGCAGCATTTGTGCACCGCCGCCGTCAGTGTCAGCCAGTTTGCCGTGGCATACGGAGCTCCATCGCAGTCTTTAACACTGGTAGCATGCCGCGACAGCGTGGACGTGAACGGTATGTGCAGTTGACGGACTTTGAGCGAGGGCGTATAGTGGGCATGCGGGAGGCCGGGTGGACGTACCACAGAATTGCTCAACACGTGGGGCGTGAGGTCTCCACAGTACATCGATGTTGTCGCCAGTGGTCGGCGGAAGGTGCACGTGCCCGTCGACCTGGGACCGGACCGCAGCGACGCACGGATGCACGCCAAGACCGTAGGATCCTACGCAGTGTCGTAGGGGACCGCACCGCCACTTCCCAGCAAATTAGGGACACTGTTGCTCCTGGGGTATCGGCGAGGACCATTCGCAACCGTCTCCATGAAGCTGGGCTACGGTCCCGCACACCGTTAGGCCGTCTTCCGCTCACGCCCCAACATCGTGCAGCCCACCTCCAGTGGTGTCGCGACAGGCGTGAATGGAGGGACGAATGGAGACGTGTCGTCTTCAGCGATGAGAGTTGCTTCTGCCTTGGTGCCAATGATGGTCGTATGCGTGTTTGGCGCCGTGCAGGTGAGCGCCACAATCAGGACTGCATACGACCGAGGCACACAGGGCCAACACCCGGCATCATGGTGTGGGGAGCGATCTCCTACACTGTCCGTACACCACTGGTGATCGTCGAGGGGACACCGAATAGTGCACGGTACATCCAAACCGTCATCGAACCCATCGTTCAACCATTCCTAGACCGGCAAGGGCGGTGGTCTCGCGGTTCTAGGCGCGCAGTCCGGAACCGTGGGACTGCTACGGTCGCAGGTTCGAATCCTGCGTCGGGCATGGCTGTGTGTGATGTCCTTAGGTTAGTTAGGTTTAAGTAGTTCTAAGTTCTAGGGGACTGATAACCACAGCAGTTGAGTCCCATAGTGCTCAGAGCCATTTGAACCGGCAAGGGAACTTGCTGTTCCAACAGGACAATGCACGTCCGCATGTATCCCGTGCCACCCAACGTGCTCTAGAAGGTGTAAGTCAACTACCCTGGCCAGCAAGATCTCCGGATCTGTCCCCCATTGAGCATGTTTGGGACTGGATGAAGCGTCGTCTCACGCGCTCTGCACGTCCAGCACGAACGCTGGTCCAACTGAGGCGCCAGGTGTAAATGGCATGGCAAGCCGTTCCACAGGACTACATCCAGCATCTCTACGATCGTCTCCGTGGGAGAATAGCAGCCTGCATTGCTGCGAAAGGTGGATATACACTGTACTAGTGCCGACATTGTGCATGCTCTGTTGCCTGTGTCTATGTGCCTGTGGTTCTGTCAGTGTGATCATGTGATGTATCTGACCCCAGGAATGTGTCAATAAAGTTTCCCCTTCCTGGGACAATGAATTCACGGTGTTCTTATTTCAATTTCCAGGAGTGTATTTAATTAATTCCCAGAAACAAACTTACGTCAACCTACACTCAACATTATCTCAACTATTAATGAACTAACTAATACAATGACTCTGACAAATGTAGAAAATATTTTTCACATCTTTGTAAGTGCCTAATTAATGTCATAGCTCTGGATATTTACTGCAAATTTTAAAACTCCCCGTTTCTCCTTGTAAACAGAAGCACTTAGATTTTTTTTTCTCCAGGAGCTATTTCCTCATTGGAACTAACATAAAATCTAGTGATATTTTAATTGTAAACTTCACTAATAGTCAATCCCCTCGGTTAGGGTCATTGACATTGACATTGTCATCGTTGTTTTCTTCCTCTTCAACCCATTCACTCGACGAAACTTTAATGAAATTGGTTGTGTCTTCATCTCTGTCACATGAATCGTGAGGCGCTAACTGTTTTCTTTTCGTGTTGGTTATCGCGTCTTCTCTTTTTCTTCGTTTCTCAGCTGACACAGAATGAGAGATATTTTCGTTTGTATGAGATGATCTGCCTTAAGCACTGGTACTGACAGCAATTTTATCTGACTCAGTTTCTAATTCTGTTTTCCTTCTTGCACCTCGTGATTTTTCTTATTTCATGCCCTGGGGTACTTTTATGAGTGTTTCTCCCACGACTGCCAATGTGGACTGAGATTTTGGAGACTCTGCCGTACCAGATTGTGATAATGGTGATTTACTGAAGACTGTATGTGACTCAAATGAAGACGTTCCCAGGCCTGGAATCCAGACTTTATGTAGGAAGCTGCATTAGGATTGATGATCTCCATCAGCTCATTATGAAGAGCAGAGAAAATTTTCCTTGGAACGGAAATCCGTCCTCTCTCTGTTTTGTGGCGATATTTTATCAGATCTGATATCCTTGCCATTTTAAGCGGTATGTAAAATGCCATGTCTTGAGGTTGTAACACACGCGTGGCATTCGGAGGGCAATAAATGAATTTAATTTAGTGCTCCTTACACATTTTTAGCACCTCTGATGAAAAATGGTGTGACAGATTGTCACCCTGCACTGCCTTCATTCCTTCTTGTTTTCTGGCCCAAGGTATTACAATAGCCTGGAACCATTCTTTGAACGTGATTTCACTGAACAACCTCGACTTCGACCTGTTATGCCTGGTTTCCGGGAGCTCTCCTGTATCCAAGTATCCCACATACGTTCAGATTTACATCGATATTCCAGGCAGCAGTCTGGCGTTGGCTGTACCACCAAATATCACAGTGGTGGCTGATTTAGAAGAGTTCATTATTAGCTCCTGATACTTGGTTCCGCTTTTGTAACTACACTCCTTTCGACCAGGTTCATCAGCTAAATTGTTTTCATCGTAATTTTGGATGTCAGAAGGGCTGATACCTTGTAGAGTCATTTCAAGAATTGCAAAATAGTCCTTAACAGTATCAATATCTATCTGAAACAGGGATAGCAGAAAGTAACAATATCGAACTGAGAAAATAAAAATTCCTTTATAAAACAGAATGTGGCAACGGCCTTGCCGCAGTGGATACACCGGTTCCCGTGAGATCACCGAAGTTAAGCGCTGTCGGGCGTGGTCTGCACTTGGATTGGTGGCTATAGAGGCCGCCTTGCGCTGTTGCCATTTTTCGGGGTGCACTCAGCCTCGTGATGCCAATTCAGAAGCTACTCGACCGAATAGTTGCGGTTTCGGTCAAGAATACCATCTTACGACCGGGAGAGCGGTGTGCTGACCCCACGCCCCTCCTATCCGCATCCTCCACCGAGGATGACACGGCGGTCGGATGGTCCCGGTAGGTCACTCGTGGCCTGAAATCGGAGTGCTTTTTGTAAAATAGAAAACTACATAAAATCAATTGTACCACTAACTATTTAAAACTACGGTACCTTTGCTCTCATAGCAGGGATATTTCTTGAAATTCTCGTTGACAGCATGGCATGTCGACGAATGAAACCGTCCATTCACGCACTCTGGGGAAATTGTTTTTGAACACCTTTTCTTTTCGTCCGTTTTTGTCAGTATAATGTTTTGCTTATAACCGAACGTTAAATTTCGAAAATGAAAAGTCCCACTCTGAAACAGCAACCAGATAATCTGCAATAACTGTTTCATCCTCTACATGAAACAGTTTCTTTTCCATGCTTTCCTACAGAACTTCCCATTACATGGTCTGACAAGGTAGTTCATGGAATTCCATACTTCTCTTCAGTATTGCTTATCAATAACGCATTTCACTTCATATCTTTAGGTGCTTTAGCAAAGTCTTGATATTTAGAAGACATGTCTATCACCTGCTACATTAAAGAGAAGACGGACAATTAAAATATAAAAATCTTGGCAAGATAACAATGGATTTCGCGCAGGAACAAAATCACGCCGTAGCTAGTGCGAGTGTTGTGGCTTGTGAGATGCCTGGTGGTCTCTATACTGGGATACTATTTCAACTTGTGACAAGTTTCAGTAGCGTGGAAAACATATTTCAGTTGTAATATTTTGTTCAACTGGAAATTATATTATATAAATACGATTGTTTTGTATTCCAGTACAGCTTAAAAGGGCTGAACAGATCAATGTAAGACATAGTACTTTTCTTGCTTTTTTGCTGTTGGTGATAATGAATTATAAATCATCAGGGACACATATGTTCCACGCTGCCTTGCGAGGTCAAATGGAAGATCTTATCAGTCAGCTAGAAGTCAGCAACGGTGGCTAGTAACTAATTAAGTTGGCATAACACACGAATTTAGGAAGTGCACATAGTGATGGAATCTAGACCTCCAGGTCCATTCCAGATGGTTCTACGGTACTCATTGCGGTTGCTGCTGTCCTGTGTGTTGCATCATAGAAATACAAAAATGGAAGTCCAATGCTCGCTACTAGTACTACTAATAAAATTTGTGTTTTGCTTATCAGTTATCAAATTTCTATAATTCGAGAAAACAGCGATTCCTCTTCTTTTATGTTACAGTATTTGAAGCATCTGGATGACAGTGGAAGTGCAACCTGCGGAACATACCCAACAAATGCATCAGTGCGAAATTTGGAGCAGCAGTGCTGGTTTGTTTAGAGAACTTCAGCTATTATTGATAGGGGAATTTGACTTCTTCATCAGCAGCGTTGGGTACATGATTTACCATGGTACAGTTGTGAAACGTTGGGCTGTATCAGGCTGTCTTCTCACATAATTCCAATTTATATAGTGATTTGCATACATTGTGCCATTCACCTCTCTCGTCGAGCAGCTGAAATTCCTGTAATCGATCGATCGGATTGTTATGCTGGGTTACGATGTCTGCAATGAGACTGCACGATGTCGCAGTACGTTGTGTTGCTGCAAGCGCTAATACTGACTGACGTTAAGCACGCTGTTGCAACTGCGGGGTGTACCCACAATCCTAGACACAATTGCTAGAAATATATCTAGGCCTCGAGAACTGATAAATCAAACTCTGAAGACTTGGCATAAGGCAAAGTCCAAATCTGATTATCGAAGTCGCTGCGGTCCCGCTAGTAGCGTCCAGCGCGGACTCTCCATCCATCTCCCAGAGTCTTCCTCCAGAAAAGCCTCCTCAGTTCCCTTCAAACCACGGTATCTCCGCTTGGCGCACTTCATTCGGCCAATCACCGAATTGGTCTAACTGTCCCACCAAGGAAGGAGTGGCATCGTACCCGCTGTCTCCCACCAACCGCCAGTCTCTTACCGTAACATGCGCTTCATGCAGCTGATTGCATTTTTTTTTCTTTTCTTGTCGTATTAAATTCAGGGGAAAACTGTATCTAACCACTGCTCATGTGTCGCCTTTAAAATTATTAATAATTTCTCTGAGTTCATGCTGATATGGTGACTTCCTTCTCCCTATGTTCGTTGAGACGTAGTCATTAATACAGCCAGTATATTCCACAAATGCGCTGGTGGAGACACTAGTCTACTTTTCTACAGAATTCGGTCCTTGATTTGTGTTATTAAGTCAATATCTAAAAAATGTAGCTGTTGTGTGCTATTCATGGATGAATAAATGTATATTATTGGAAGATCAAACTCTATTATTCAAGATTTACCTCACCGTTATAATTAAATTGCCAACGCTATCCAACCATAAAAACTTAACTGAGGCCCACTGATGAATCCAGGATTTAAATTAAATTTTCCTGGAAGCGCTGCAGTTATAATCACTCTTACTGTTCCAAAGGGATATGCTGCCACTTACTGATCTGCGACGATAATACTGGCAACTGGATTCATTTACTTATCCACGGAGGTTCGTAGCAAATTGCCACTAGTATTTCCGGATACGGCTCCTCTGGCATACTTGGCAACCTTGCCAGTCCTTTTCCATCAAGGTATGGGATGCGAATTTGTTTTCTTTTGATCGGCAGGCAGGATCTCTTATGCATGGAATAATGAACTAAAGCACACAGCTGATTAGCTACAGTGCAGTGCTTTGCGGATTTTGCATTTCTTTGCAACCTATGGTTCCTATCCACAATTAAATTATTTTTTGTTTACGCGATTTTCGGGGTTGCTAGTAAACGGTGCATGGGTGTATTCAATTGAAAGCGTACAGTACCGCCCGACATTGAAAATAGGTACAACATACTTCATTATTTTTCTCAGAACAACACTTTTTTTTGTAAAATAACTCAATTTCACTTAATACAGCGAAGCCGGATACCAGTGTGGGAAAGAATGACAATTTATTTATTTAATTGATCACATGTGCACTCCCACAAAATAAATCCCTACATCCAGTTTGGTGAGATCTGTGAAATGAATGAATGTATGGTCGTCTGCTAACCGCAGATGGTGAATGTGAGTATATGATCATCTTTGAGTCAATCCTTTGGCCACCTTTGGTGGGACCAAAGAGATGAAATTTACCAGAGCTTTGAGCGCCTGAAATGTGGCTGACCAATACGGTAGCAAGGTGCTCCCCCACCTCGACAGAGATGGGAGATGACCTGGAGAACGGCCATGTTTCAGCACTCTGCCGCTGGATCTTGTGCTGTTAAGACCTGTTTTAGTTGTGCTCCGTAATGACGAAAGAGTGGAGACATGGTATGCATGTGGAATATTTAAGAGTAGTTTGAAATAATAATTTCTCTATTTCAGGAACTTTGAGGGGAGAATTAAATGTCAGGCAGGTAATATTAATGGGATTGTAGTAATCTTCAGAAGTGACCAACGGTCACTATGAAACCACGTGTAGCAATAAGTTGAAATACTTCCGTGTGCTTAAGTTAAGCTGAATTTCCAGCGTGTGTACAATAAGTTGAAATATTTAAGAAATAGCATGTGTACCATAAGTTGAAATATTTAAGAAATGGCGTGTGCAGGACTTGAAATTAGAGATGAGTACTTCCACGTGGTGAGTACTGTGTGAGTCTCAAACTGTGTATGAGACAAAAGATAAAGAGAAGTACTCGTCCATGGTATCAGTTGAGGACTCGCGTGTGTGATGAATACGTTCTTAATATTACCTTTGCGTGATATGATTCCGTGTGATGCTAGATTCAAACTCTGAGAGAGAAGCAAGGTGAGTCGGCCGTCTATCCAGCAACGCCACTTGGCTTGCATTGCACAGGAAGACGAGTATACATCTCCAGAGTTCATAGTATGAAAGTAGAATTACGAAGTGGGGCAGTGTCGTGTGAAACTGGGATAAATATTAATTGAAGTGGGAAAGCTGAAAGTGATAATGTTGTGACTATTCTCTGTGTAGTATTTCATGTCGTAGTGTGGTGTATGTCATGTAATTTGGGTATGTGTGGTTTGCATGGGAGAGTAGCAAGGTAGTTTCAAAAGATTAGTGGGTTATGCTTGTTCCTTCGGTACTGCTCGGTCTGGAGGAAAGTTTCGTGATGATGATTGTGAGAGTCGAAGTGTGAGAAATAATAAAAGATCCACCATCCTATCCAGAAAGTGCACTGTAGCGTTAAATAATTACGAGACGATAATATAGAGATTCACCAATGTAAAGCCATGCCCACTGGGCGGAATTTCTCATGTGTTATTGTGGTAGGTTATAGAATTTGTGTGTTTAGGTTAGAGAATTTATCGGAATAAATAAGATAGTGAAAAGAAAAGATTGGTGGACTTTTCTTTCGAATTGTATGTTGTCATAATGTCCCGAATTTATAATGTGTGCGCCATTCATATTCAGTGCAGTGGCCACGTGTAGACAAATGCCGTTAAATAAAAAAGACAAAAAAAAGAAAATGTGGTATTGCCAGTGCGTAGTGTACAGTCAGAGTTCTGTAAATTACTAATAGTCAGATGCGTGTTTCCGTTGCGTATTAATCATATAGGAGGATAACTTGTAACTTAAGTGTGAGTACTAGAGTTCATGTTACTCGATAAATAAGAATGAATCCACTCGCTTGGCAGACCACTCATCTTGCAGGCCTGACTGCTTGATGCCACAGTATGAGCAAGGCATGTGTGTGGTGGGTGCCTCTCATAATTTCGACCCTGCCAGGATATTTTGCCAGGATATTTTGCTGTTAGGGTTTGCTGTTAGGACTTTTTTATTTTTTGATGGATTATATTGTGATAGCGCTAAGAAGTAAAATTTTTTCTGTTTGCAATTTCTTTCTGGATTGGTGAGGATCTTTTATTTTTTTATGTAATTAATTGCTATATCGTCCAAGGCTGGAAGATCGTTGTATAATTTTTTTTGCGTAATGTCCGTAGTAACTAGGTCGCAGTCGAAAAGTGTAGTCACCATGGAGAATAGTGATTCTAGGGTGAACGTAGCAGTGCAGCAGGAAGTAGCTGTTAACCATGGGTTAATGAGCGAGAACGACAAACACTCGGAAGGGGGTGAATTGTTCAGCGGACCGCGGCTAGGTGACCCTTTATGCGGCGGGCTTTGTCCACAAACGGGGGCTTTTCCCGACGACGCGGGCGAGCCGGGACTAGGTCAGGTATGCAGTGATAGGCAGCCACACTTAGCAAAGCTACGGTTTCTCAGGCGAACGAGGTGAGTGCACCGAGAATAGCAAATGACAATGTGCTACTGCACTTTTTACAGAGGATGGATAGAGATAATAAGGAGAGAGATAGGGAGAATAAGGAAAGATTGGAAGCGATGGATAGGGATAATAGGGAAAGGTTGGAAGCGATGGATAAAGATAATAAGGAAAGATCGGAGGCAATGGATAAGGGAAATAAAGAGGCAATACGGAAGCTACTCTCAGTTATTGATGAGCGTCTGTCCGCAGTTAATAATCGGTTAGACGAGGGGGAGAAGAATCTGGGTGTGTTGAAGCAAGTATGTGACGCCGTGAAAGAAAAAGCCAATAATTTGGAGGGACGAATAAGTGCAATAGAGAGCGATATTACAGAACGTAGGGACGTGTTGCCGGATGAGTGAATCTAAGAGATAGTGGAGGACTTACTTGCAGATAAACAAGGGGCATTAGACAGCGTGGAAGCTCATGTCACCCGGCAGAAAGTGGCGCTAAATAAATACAGGGATGAAGTTGTGGAGGTAGTGGTCAGAATGAATACAATTAGTGCAGATGTAGAAAAGGTCAGTAGAAGAGGCGAGACAGGCTCTGACAGTACGCAGCGAGAGGTTTATGCCGAGCTGGAAGAGATACAACCACTATTACAGTTTAAAGAGGCGCAATTAGAAATAAATAGGAAACATAGGGAAGAACTAGCACAGTTGCAATTAGCATGCAGTAGCGGAGGTGACACACCACCAGGTAGATTTCAGAGGGAGAGTTAGATAAATTCAAAAAAAGAAAATAGGCAGAAAGAGGAAGACGAACTCAGAGAGTTGGAAGAACGGTTGTGTCGGATAAAACAGGTGGCAAACCCAACTGGGTATAGCCCAAGGTCGGAAAACATAAATGCGGAAGAAGAATGTAGGAGGCACTTTGTGTCGGTACAAAAACATCCATGTCTGTGGCTGTCTCAATTTCAAGATTCATTACCTGCATCGTGGGGACCGCTCCTCAAAATGAAGTTTGTGTGTAACCATTTGAGGGACGAGGCTAGAGCAAAAATGCAGGAAGTTATTAAAGACTGTAGTAGCTACAAGATATTTTGTGACAAGTTTTTAAATGACTTCTGGCCGAAAAGTAAGCAGGACCAGGTTAAGCAAAGCATATTGATGATGCCAAATTGTAACGAAGGTAGTATAAGAGATCCAGTGGCGTGCTATCAGGAAATGCTGAGACGAAATAGGTATTTGGATGTGCCATACCAACCTGGGGAGCTCATTAGGATCTGTATAACGAAGTTGCCAGTGAGATTGCGCAGAGATATAGCGATAGCAGGCAGAGGCTTAGACGATTCTGCGTCATTTCAACACTTGTTACAGGAACTGGGTAATGAGAGGAACATCGTGAATGGAGACACGACTCATAGGTCAGACAGAGTCGCTGATAGGAACGGCAGAAACTATCAGAATGGCAGGAGAGCATGGAATCAGAGGAATGACGGGAATGGAAGATGGCGAGGAAATAGGGGGCAGAATTCATGGGAATATCGACTGTCAAACCGGGAGAATAGGAGATGGGACAGAGATGGAAGAAGAAGGGAAAATCAAAATGATGGGCGGAGAGAGGATAGGCAGTCATTGCGTTCACGACAGGACAATCATTGTCACAATTGAGACGATCAACGGTAAACAATCTCGTGGGCTTCATCACATTTCTAACATCAAATTATGGAAAAGTGAAAGATAGATCGAAAGTAGGCCAGTTATGGTAGATAGTCAGTGTATTTATTTGTGGTGTGTAACGTTGTGCAGGGGCAAATCGAACATAAGAATCATCATGACATCAGGCGGGATGTCAGGAAGTATGACGGAATAGACTGGTCGAATGAGTCACGAACAGGAGTCGACAGAGTGGTGTATGTACGTATTTTTTGTCATATGAATAAGGATCAAGCAGAAACGACGTGATGATTAATGAGTGGATAAAGATGGTAGTTAGAGAAGTGACGTGATAAATAGTAGTGGACAAAGGTGATATTTAAGGAGAGAAGCGACGAGAAGCAGTGTGATTAATAAAGAGAGATTCGACGTGATGAAACAGTGGTAAATAAAGGTGAGTAGAATTAATAATGTGGAGATGTCTTAGATGTATGTTACAGAGAGGCCTGTGTATGCTGCAATAGAGATTGATGCCAATGGCGAAGGAAGACCAGGAAATGATGGAGTAATGGATGGACGGAGAGCCGAAATACGAATGAAGAGATGAGGACAACTGCACAATGTGAAAGGACATAAAGGGAGTATGAGATCCAGATGGTGAACGTTGTGGAATACTGACGTAAGATGTAATATAAGTGTAAATCTAATTCTTACCATAACAATTGCTATGTGAAAAAAAGTAATTTTTGTTGTTGTTGTTGTTGAAGCCTGGTACCAGTATAACTAATCAAAACGGTACCAAGAATGTGTACAGTTATTTTGCAGGATGAATAATTCGTGTATTTTTTGTTCTTAGATGAAATGTCGCAATTATAAGTTGATATTTAGCAGGATGAATAATCGGTAAAGTGAATGCAGAGGTAAGCCGATGGAGAGAGGTGCCAGAGTGAAAGGACGAATTCGGAGACTGGAAAGCTATCTCCGAAACAGCTTCATGTGTTGTGTGGTTGAGTATAAGGGAGCAAAGGTATGGTATGTTGTCGTGAGTGTGGTGGTGTTAAGGTTATCTGACTTCTAGACCTATTCTGTTAGTGTATTAATGGATTGAATGAGAAGGAAAATGTGATGTCTGGTGAGTGAGAGTCGTAGAGTAGTGTGATCAATGCGCACACTCCTGTAAAGGGGATGCTACCGATCCGTAACTGAAACACTATTGTGTTTTATTGTTTGATTGGGATAAATCTCGATGGCAGGTCAGGATCTGACATGTGGATGGTACATACGTGTCCTAGAAATGTTGTTATATATGATAAAAAGGTAAAATGTATAAAGAGATACTAATTTCAGTCTGTCACAAGCACAAAGGTGCATTGTATGTTGTAGATTTAGAGTCACCAGTTTCTAAAATGTTTATTGTGTTAGGATGTTGGAGTAGTCTACTATTTGATATTGTAATTATGAGCTGTATAGATTGTGTCTTATTCCTTTTTCTTTAACACTTTCATGTTTTGTATGAGGGACGACAGGTACAATCAATAGCACAAGTGTGGGCTGTATATAGAAAAGAGATAAATGTTGATGTTGTATGTGTAGAAAACTAGGGTGTATTATTTTATGTTTTTTAGAACAAAGATTCTTTTATTACCAATGTATCTAATAGATCATAAATGTAATCAATGAGTATTTAAATACTGTAAGAATATCCTTTTGTCTGTAATGTTGCGAGATGCATGGAAGGGTCTGACTGATTGGGTGTCGTAGCGCTGAGGGGCTACACCAAACCTGCCCATACCACATAAGCCAAGCAGACGTCGGCAACAGAGCCGGTGCTCTCACCACTCCACTGCCGGTCGGGGTACACTCCACGCGCCCGCTACAGCAGGTCAACGGCCTGGGGCGACACGCACGTACCACTGGCCATTCGTAAGTTCCGCCACCCTTACGACTGGGGAAAGTATCCCGCGGAGGCAACAGCGGGTGGTTTCTGCTGCTCAACGGATCGCGCGGCGGCGCCACGGCAGAATGAACGATGCGGCGCAGAGTCCGGCGGGCATTTTTTACCAGCAACTATTAACTAGTACTGGACTGTGGAGCCGTGAAACAAGATGACTGCTCGTTACGTCTCCATAAGGTGGAAAGTGAAAGACTGGTGTTTCCACGTTGTGAGTGGTGAAAAATATTTTGTGTTTAGCAGACAGGACGATCGTTTTGTTTTGTCTTGACCACTGAACGGTGGGATCGATAAACTTTTGGCAGTGACTTGTTAAGTGTGCTTTGTGAATTGCATGTGGGACGCTTGGTATACTTAAAGAGGACAGTTGTCGTTTGGTGACTAATTATTGTATGAACGCAAGAAACTAGAGTGGGACATCGGCATTTGCGTTTGTAGTGGGAGACATTTCTTGAATTGGTGCGGGAATAAGTGCTGTTTGTTGGAACTTACGACTTTTAATTACACCATGAACTGAAAGGACAGAACCGTGGGTAATAGTAGTTGTAGGGCCATTTCTGGACGACCAGATTCGTGTGGATGGTACGCTGAGAGTGACTATGACATTTGTGTTTAATGTGAGATACAGTTTACTGTTCAGTGCGTGTTCAAAATGCCGATTTGAGTGACTTAAAGACTTTCGTCCGGGTAACCATGGGTGAGCTTTGACACCGAGACAGTGTTTCTAGGGAACCTGTCAACAACATTTTAGACCCCAAGAAAATCACAGAATGAAATGATTCCGTGTGACTCGCAAAATAGGGAATAATGTATTTGTACTTTAATTGTGTAAATTTTTTTATAAGTTTCATTCCTGAAGGGACAGCAAGTGTAATTGTATTTCATTAACATTTGTGTTTAGAATAGTTAGTGTTTGTTTTTTTGTTTGTTCTGGATTATCAAGTTCACGTAGCATGTTTATTAGAATATTTGGTACAGTGATGCTTTAATTATTAGCCAGTGGGGTAATACTAACGTAGCGGCTCTTGTAGCATTGATCAGTGAGGTTGTCACAGGGGAGAAGAGTTTGAATTGCACAACAAATATCGGAATTAACTGATGCATTTTGATGTTGTGGACAGTAATGATCTTGTTGGTGTGTTGACTGAAGCCACTTATTTGTTTATCACAGTAGTGATATTTCACATTAAAGTGTAACGAAGGATAGTCGAAATGCAAGTTCTTGTCGTCCATATGTGTGACAACAGAGAAATGAGCAGTAGAGTAAGATACGAGAGCTACTGGTGGATTCAAGCACTTATTGCTAGCTATTTATTACGTGTATTGATATGGAGCCTGACTTCTACGTGTAACTAGTGTACGCAATTTCTTTCTTTTGTTGATTTTGTTTTGTATTTAGACATTGCCGTGTAGAGATTATTACAACGCAATTTATGAATGTCAGATTATTGCTCTGTGTTTGGACGGTGAGCTATTTAAAATTTCATGAGTACAATTAGTATTTTTTATTTGTTTTAGAATTATTCAAGTTTGGATTACTCCTAAAAAAAAAACCGAAGATCCGAGTAACTAATCAAATTTTTACCTCAACATTATTTTCTATTTGTGTGATGTAATGTTTTATTTGTCATGTGGATTGTTGTAAAGTTGTATGTGTACGTTACTCCGGATTGTGGAGAGTACAATAATGCAAGAACTGTGTCAATAATTTGGTAAAGTAACAGCATTTGGTCGCCTATTTGAGGTCACCAGGGGCTAAGGTCTCCTCATGGTTATTTTGATGACTTGATACGTTTGTTCTAATACAGCTTTCTTAAAAAAATGTTCGGAACTACCCTCGCATTGCAAGGATAGTACCGTGCCATTTTTTTCTGCATGGGTAGCCGGTGGTGAAAGGGTTTCAGTAGCGCCCGACATTGAAAATAGGTACAACATACTTCATTATTTTTGTAAAATAACTCAATTTCAATTAATACAGCGAAGCCGGATACCAGTGTGGGAAAGAATGACAATTTATTTATTTAATTGATCACATGTGCACTCCCACAAAATAAATCCCTACATCCAGTTTGGTGAGATCTGTGAAATGAATGAATGTATGGTCGTCTGCTAACCGCAGATGGTGAATGTGAGTATATGATCATCTTTGAGTCGATCCTTTGGCCACCTTTGGTGGGACCAAAGAGATGAAATTTACCAGAGCTTTGAGCGCCTGAAATGTGGCTGACCAATACGGTAGCAAGGTGCTCCCCCATCTCGACAGAGATGGGAGATGACCTGGAGAACGGCCATGTTTCAGCACTCTGCCGCTGGATCTTGTGCTGTTAAGACCTGTTTTAGTTGTGCTCCGTAATGACGAAAGAGTGGAGACATGGTATGCATGTGGAATATTTAAGAGTAGTTTGAAATAATAATTTCTCTATTTCAGGAACTTTGAGGGGAGAATTAAATGTCAGGCAGGTAATATTAATGGGATTGTAGTAATCTTCAGAAGTGACCAACGGTCACTATGAAACCACGTGTAGCAATAAGTTGAAATACTTCCGTGTGCTTAAGTTAAGCTGAATTTCCAGCGTGTGTACAATAAGTTGAAATATTTAAGAAATAGCGTGTGTACCATAAGTTGAAATATTTAAGAAATGGCGTGTGCAGGACTTGAAATTAGAGATGAGTACTTCCACGTGGTGAGTACTGTGTGAGTCTCAAACTGTGTATGAGACAAAAGATAAAGAGAAGTACTCGTCCATGGTATCAGTTGAGGACTCGCGTGTGTGATGAATACGTTCTTAATATTACCTTTGCGTGATATGATTCCGTGTGATGCTAGATTCAAACTCTGAGAGAGAAGCAAGGTGAGTCGGCCGTCTATCCAGCAACGCCACTTGGCTTGCATTGCACAGGAAGACGAGTATACATCTCCAGAGTTCATAGTATGAAAGTAGAATTACGAAGTGGGGCAGTGTCGTGTGAAACTGGGATAAATATTAATTGAAGTGGGAAAGCTGAAAGTGATAATGTTGTGACTATTCTCTGTGTAGTATTTCATGTCGTAGTGTGGTGTATATCATGTAATTTGGGTATGTGTGGTTTGCATGGGAGAGTAGCAAGGTAGTTTCAAAAGATTAGTGGGTTATGCTTGTTCCTTCGGTACTGCTCGGTCTGGAGGAAAGTTTCGTGATGATGATTGTGAGAGTCGAAGTGTGAGAAATAATAAAAGATCCACCATCCTATCCAGAAAGTGCACTGTAGCGTTAAATAATTACGAGACGATAATATAGAGATTCACCAATGTAAAGCCATGCCCACTGGGCGGAATTTCTCATGTGTTATTGTGGTAGGTTATAGAATTTGTGTGTTTAGGTTAGAGAATTTATCGGAATAAATAAGATAGTGAAAAGAAAAGATTGGTGGACTTTTCTTTCGAATTGTATGTTGTCATAATGTCCCGAATTTATAATGTGTGCGCCATTCATATTCAGTGCAGTGGCCACGTGTAGACAAAAGCCGTTAAATAAAAAAGACAAAAAATAAGAAAATGTGGTATTGCCAGTGCGTAGTTTACAGTCAGAGTTCTGTAAATTACTGATAGTCAGATGCGTGTTTCTGTTGCGTATTAATCATATAGGAGGATAACTTGTAACTTAAGTGTGAGTACTAGAGTTCATGTTACTCGATAAATAAGAATGAATCCACTCGCTTGGCAGACCACTCATCTTGCAGGCCTGACTGCTTGATGCCACAGTATGAGCGAGGCATGTGGTGGGTGCCTCTCACAGTACATGGGTCGTCTTATGGTTAGGTAGGTAGAACCTCTGGTAATGAGAACTAGGGGCCAAACTAGATAGAGGGGGAAAAAGGAATCAGTAGCGTTGGTGAAAGCAGAGGCAGATCGGGCCATTGAGGAAAACGGAATGCGTGCTGAAAATGAACAGTTTCAGGGGGAAGAGAATGAGTCCATAAAAGAGACCCTACTGGGTACTGGAGCGGAGCAATTAGCCACAGTAGACGTCAGTCAACAGGAAATGATTGATAAGGTGGAACAGACTGTACAGAGTGCGATAGGTCAATTGCATCAGGCAGCGAGGATAGTCACTCCCGCGGCAGGTACAACATAAGGATTAGAGAACCCTCCGATCACTCAAGGATGCCGCTGTAGAAAGAGAAAGAGAGTGAGAGAGAGAGAAGGAATGAAGAGAAAAGGCGTTTAAGATATACCGGTAGAAACTGTCGAAGAAAATAGAGCAGAAATACAGGGCCACAGTAGCGGCACTCGTAACAGTAATTAAGCAGAATACGAAAGACATTCAGGAACTCAATTAAAATAACGAGATGTTTTGGAAACAAATAAACAAGATTTGGCGGCGTTGCTTAGCCACGACTCGCGTGTAAAATAGATACAGGAAGTAATGGTGGGAATTCCTACAGAAATAAAAAATCGACTTGCAAAATCAGTGTCTAATGTTGACATTAGTTAGAATAAGGCCTCATCTGCACTGGCAGCTGCCTCGGAGGAGATACAGGAACTCATCAGATTCAAAGAGACTCAGGAAAAGTGAAATAAAGTATAAAATCAGAGAGAACTCACGTTGTCTCGGGAATTGAGTGGCTTACGCGTAACAACAGCACAGGCGTAAGACGCGCAAGGAGACGCCAGCGCGACAGCTAATCGTTTACCATCCACACTTGGCAGCAATAGCCCTGATCAGTTCCTGAAGGGCAGTAGAAGTGTTCCGCTGATGCCTGAGTGGAGAATACTTCGTGCCGCGCTGGACTTCCAATGAGACTTAGAGGTCAACAGAAAAACGAGTATATGACCATCACTTTGTTAACTGCGGAAAACTCTACTTTACCGTGAACACAATAGAAATCTTCGCCCGAGGGTTTAGGTAGAACAGTTGGATTATTCTGTGCCTTCCACGTCGCCTGTGCAGTATGGGCTAGATTTTATCTGCAGTTACATCGACGGGGAAGACCACAATAAAAATAAGACAGCAGTGCAAACCTGTGTTTCCTACAGACAATTCAGATACAAATCCCTAGCGACCTCCTGTTCAAACGGAGTGCAGGCTCCTGTGACTGAAGAGATGATTTTAGGAAAGAGCTTTGCTAAATCGGGAATGTGGAATCCCGTCCAACTTTTCTAGAGAATGGTGAAATAAAAAACAGTTCCTAGATCAGAAGCTTGCAGTGACGGACTTGATTCGCATGTGTTACGTCAAATGCTGCAGTTGTATCAGCTAGCTGGCCGTTGTGGCCGCGCGGTTCTAGGCGCTTCAGTCTGGAACCGCGCGACCGCTACGGTCGCAGGTTCGAATCCTGCCTCGGGTATGGATGTGTGTAATGTACTTAGGTTAGTTAGGTTTAAGTAGCTCTAAGTATAGGGGGCTGATGACCTCAGATGTTAAGTCCCATCGTGCTTAGAGCCATTTGAACCATTTTTGATTGTGTTTCACTTGTGTCATACGTCTGTACGCGAGATTTCCACACTCCTCAACATCCATAGGTCCACTGTTTCCGGTGTGATAGTCAAGTGGAAACGTGAAGAGGCACGTACAGCACAAAAGCGTACAGTCTGTTGACTGACAGAGAGCGCCTACAGTTGAAGAGGATAGTTATGAGTAATAGGTAGACATCTGTCCAGACCATCACACAGGAATTCCATACTGCATCAAGATCCCCTGCAAGCAGTATGACAGTTGGGTGGGAGGTAAAAAAACTTGGATATCATGGTCGAGCGGCTGCTCGTAAGCTACACATCACGCCGGTAAATGCTAAACGATGCCTCGCTCGTGTACAGGGCATAAACATTGGACGATTGAACAGTGGAAAAACGCTGTGTGGAGTGAATAATCACGGTACACAATGTTGCCATCCGATGTAGGTTGTGACTATGGCGAATGCACGGCGAACGTTATCTGCCACTGTGAGTAGTACCAACAGTAAAATTCGGAGGCGGTGATGTTATGGTGTGGTCGTGTTTTTCATGGAGAGAGCTTGCATCCTTTGTTATTTTGCGTGGCACCTTACCAGCACGGGCCTATATTGATGTTTTAAGCTTCTTCTTGCTTCCCACTGTTGAAGAGCAATTAGGGGATGGCGATTGCATCTTTCAACACGATCGAGCACCTGTTCATAATCCATGGCCTGTGGCGGAGTGGCTACACGAAAATAACATCCCTGTAATGGACTGGCCAGCAAGGAGTCCTGACCTGAATCCTATAGAACACCTTTGGGATGTTTTAGAACGACGAATTCGTGCCGCCTCATCGACCGACACCGATCGATACCTCTCTTCAGTGCAGCACTCCGTGAAGAATGCGCTGCCATTCCCCAAGAAATCTTCCAGCACGTAACTGAACGTATGCCTGCGAGAGTGGAAGCTGTCATCAAGGCTAAGGGTGGGCCAACACCATACTGAATTCCATCATTACCGATGGAGGGCGCCACGAATTTGTTAGTCATTTTAAGCCAGGTGTCCGGATACTTTTGATCACATAGTATATGTTCGGTAGGTCGCCGTGGGGAAACTCAGGACGACTTTAGATCACTACTGCTAGGATTGGAGAATATTAATGAGAGTGGCAACAGCGCATCTCATTACAGCAACGATCAATCTCCAACGAGACCACAACGAAACTATAATGAGAGAGAAGACGACAGATTCCGTCTTCGTACATTAACCAGCAGAACCAGAATAGTTGGAGTAACAGTAATGGCTATAGGAACAATTTCGACTGCAGAGACGAGCTGCCACGTAGTTGCAACCAGGATAAGTAGGGTTCGCTAAAAATGGAAATCAGGGCCACGAACTCACGATACCCGTCAGTGTGATATATAAAATCACAAACAGATGTGCAATCATTTGGGTGGCGGGAACTATGTTGAGGTTCTATTAAATAATGTTTTTATGTTTGGATTTTTAGAAGTTTTAACTTTGTCTGTGCTGATCAAGTCTTTGTTTTGATCACAATGTTGATGGTGGGTTGTGTTGATATATCTCTTTTGAGTGTAATTATGAATTTTAGGTATCTTCTCGACGTCTTCTTTTAAGAAACAACTGTGGGGTGATTACATCAAGTTTATGTTGGGCATGTAATCAACTCGACGCTTAAAAATGAAGTTATGAATTTTTGATGAGTATTGAGGGAAAGAGGATTATTGGCGATTTGATGCGCGCATTTTCAATTAGAGTCAAGTACGCGGAGTACAGTGTTTTGGCGGGAGTGTGCGCAGGCATACGCCCACATAGATGAAAGCAGCACGAATAATGGTGGCACTGCATTTCAGCGAAGCATATGAACGGTTAAATGATCGCACGCACTATGATGAAAAGCTGCTCAAGGGGGTAAATAAACAACTGAGGGAAGAGCGCAGTACAGAAAAGAGGCGGCGGTTTTAACATGTGTTTAGTAAGGAAGTTTTGATTTCCATGTACGTGTGTCCGCGTTGTAAATAATATCGACCGCACAATTTGTGGTATTTGAAGGAGATTTCTCGCGTCAAAGTACGCCAGGATCATAAACCTGAGGACGATTTTTAGATGCGTCCGCACCAGAGACTGTTGAGACACCAAACATTAATGAAGAGTCAGGGACCTTTACGGGAGGTAGTGTTCTAACTGCGGCTAAATAACCTAATTTCGCAGGGAGCAATGGGCAAAGTTTACTCCGAAGTCCTATTTTTCCAGATCACAGCACCATACCTATCCAAGAGACAAAACAGTAACGCATGAATAATACTGACAGCATACCGAAGAAGCGTTTCTAAAGAACCTTTCGGAAGAGTGTTTCAGAAATTAACCTCATAAAAGCCCTTCTGTGTCTTGTTGCTTTAGGTTCACGGGAACCTTCCTACTTCGAAGAAGACCAAGCCTTCCCCACGGACCAAGAACGCTAAAAGCAACTCAGAAAGAGAGTTCACCGCCCTTCTCAATCTTGTTGCTTACGGTTCCCGGGAACCTTTCTACTTCGAAGAAGAACAAGCCTTTCCCACTGGCCAAGAACGCTAATGGCAGCTCAGAAAGAGAGTTCACTGCAACGGAAGGAGTAAACACGCGTGGGCCATGCCAGCTTAATCCGGCACTCGAGCAGGACGAAAGCTTTCCACTGGGCAGGTGGACCGAGCGTCCAGTTCAGACAATAAGGGATGGAAACCTTAGGATATGGAGAGGCAAAGCCTATGAATTACTAAACTGCCACAGAGAGTCCGGGCGACCACTTGCTGAAACTACCGTTTTGTGGTGTTACTAGACAGCCTTCCGGATTCTGATATATTACCACAGCTGTACCTGAGAAAATTTGCACTTCAGTTTTTCGTAGGAAGAACAGTCTGGAAAACACCTAAATTCACAAGAAATCTCAGAATACGCAGAGAACGTTGTTTTGGGATTACTCTTGTCACGATAGCATATTTCTGATTGCCTTTCTGGTATCTAAATTGTTGGTGAGAGACAGCTGGATCGATGCCACTCCTCTCATTGGAGAGGCGGTTAAGGCTTTTCGGAGACTGTCCGAATGAAGTGTGCCAAGTGGACACACCGATGGTTGAAGGGACCTGATTGGCTTTCCTGGAGGGAGATTCTGGGAGTTTCATGGAGACTTCACGCTAGACGCTACTCCTAGTACTGCAACGACTTTGATAATCCAATTTGGACTTGGGTCTTATGCCAAGTCATCAGAGTTTAATTTATCAGTTCTCGAGATTTAGATATAGCTCTCGCAGTCGCGTCTGAGAATATGGGTACACCCTGCAGCTACAAGTGCCTGCTCCATGGCAGTCAGTACTAGCGCTTGCGCCAACAGGAAGTGCGGCGACATGACGCAGAATAATTGCAGCCGTCATAAGCCCGCAGAGTAACGCAGTCGATTGATGACAGGATTTTCGACTGTTTTAGCTGTCGCTTGTCTCTTTCCGTAATATGCGCTTCACACAGCGGACTGCTTACTTCTTTCTTTTTCTGTCATGTTAAATGCAGGGAAATACTATAACTAACCTTCACCATCGCCTTTAAAATGACTAATAATTTCTGTCAGACTCATGCTGATATGGTGACTTCCTTCTTCTTATGTCCATAGAAAGGCTGTGTACTGAGTTCTCATTCCTGTTTTTGGCCGGCCGTGGTGGCCGAGCGGTTCTAGACGCTACAGTCTGGAACCGCGCGACCGCTACGATTGCAGGTTCAAATCCTGCCTCTGGGATGGGTGTGTGTGATGTCCTTCGGTTAGTTAGGTTTAAGTAGTTCGAAGTTCTAGGGGACTGATGACCTCAGAAATTAAGTCCCATAGTGCTCAGAGCCATTCCTGTTTTTACTTGAATGTTTTGAAGATACAACAGTCGAATTAACTGCTTTCTTTAACAGTAATTAAGCATTTATTCAACTAATATTACCCACAAATGCGTTTCTGGCGGCACTAGTATGTTTTTTAAAATAATTCGTTCGTTGACTTGTGTTATTAACTCAATGTCTAAAAATATAATTTTCATTTGTTACTCATGGACCAATAAATATATCTTATTAGAAGATGAAACTCGATGATCCAAGATTTACATCATTGTTATAATTAAACTGCCAACGTCTTCCAGCCATAAACACTTAAATGATTAATTCAGGATTTAGATTAGTGTGTACTGCAAGCACCACAGTTATGTTAATAAACACTCTTAGTATTCCATGTGGATATGCGCCACTTTCTGATTTGTGATGGTAGTACTGACAACTGAATTTATTTAGTCACCGACGGAGGTTCGTAGTAAGTTGCCGGTTGTATTTCCGAATACACCCGACTTCTGGCAGAGGGAATAGCATGCAAACAGTTGCTTTCAAAGATACCTGTAAGAACTAAATCATTTTTTTTTTCATATGTGCGTAGTATTGTGTGTGAAATCTTATGGGACTTAACTGCTAAGATCATCAGTCCCTAAGCTTACACAGTACTTAACCTAAATTATCCTAAGGAGAAACACACACACCCATGCCCGAGGGAGGACTCGAACCTCCGCCGGGACCAGCCGCACAGTCCATGACTGCAGCGCCCTAGACCGCTCGGTGCGTGGTATTAACTATGTATATAAAATGTCAGTTCCTCTTCATAAAGTAGCACGAGGGAAAACTGTAAGGAAAATTAATGTTCAATCTCTAAATAATGACTGTTGCGGTACAAACAGTGTTGTTAGTTTAGCCTATGATCCAAACGCCATTTAGGAAGTAAGTTTGTAAATTAGATAGTGGGTCAAGAAATAGTACAATAGAGGTTATGGAGACTCTGTTACACTGGAATTGTGTGATAAATATGAAAGTATTTATTATAATGGCTTGTTTCGAACTCAGTACAGCAAACTCATTTATAGTTACATAGAAGAAATAACATTCATATTGTATATTGTTTGCTCACAAAACTCAGTTCAGTGTCAGTTTGATTTTATTAAGACAGCTACAACTGTTAAACCTGGTTAGCTGCTGGAAATGTTTCACACAGTTTTTTGAATTGGAACCACATAATGTTTTCAATACATGATATTTTAATAAGTATTGAAGGTGAATAACTACGTTTCGTTGTGTGATGAACAAAAGAAGTAATATAACGTTTATGTAATAAATTTGTAACTGAAATATCTTTTGTTTGTTTTGTATATTTTTCCGTCACCTCTGTAATATATTTTATTCCTGTAATCAGCATATAATTTTTGTGCACTCCAAATAGCCGGCCGCGGTGGTCTAGCGGTTCTGGCGCTGCAGTCCGGAACCGCGGGACAGCTGCGGTCGCAGGTTCGAATCCTGCCTCGGGCATGGGTGTGTGTGATGTCCTTAGGTTAGTTAGGTTTAAGTAGTTCTAAGTTCTAGGGGACTTATGACCTAAGATGTTGAGTCCCATAGTGCTCAGAGCCATTTGAGCCACTCCAAATATGTATTAGCTGCCACTCTAAAAGACTAAAACTGATATACAAGTTTCAGATCTACTTAGAGTGATATGAAGAAGAAGAAGTAGGGTTATGAATCAGTTACAAACAGACTTAGGTAGGAATCTTTTCAGGAAGGTATTGCTAATTAATTATTCATCAGTGATATTGTGGCAGTAACACCGTGGTATAGTGGATATGGTACTAACCTGTAGCATGGAGGATCGTGAGTTCGAAACTCACCAGAAGAGCACAGTTTTAATTTATATATTCGGTTCGAGTACATTCTAGAAGTATCCACAAATGGCAAGAATCATTGGACTGGAATTTTGTGTAGTTGTATATTTACTGTATGTGTTCTGGCCGGAGGCAGTTCCCTCCGCGCTCTTGTATGTGCAGGTGCTGAATAATCCTTCGTTAACCGAAGTTAATGCTCGTCATTCATCTAATTACACTTTCTTCTACGTGACATTATTCTACTCACGACCCTCCCTGCAACAGTTTAGTATCATAACCACTACACCACGGTGCTACTCAGCTTCTTCTGCGACAATATATTAAAGCGCGAGAGATCGAATTTACTGACACAGTACTGAAGTATTTTTCGTGAGTGTATAACAAGAAAAAGATATGAAATTTACTAATGAGGCAGATATCGAAATACTGTATGTGACTTTTTGATTCTTTGTGATCATATTATGTGAGATTGAATTCAATGGTAGGAAATCAGGGAAGGAGAGAGGGAGGGCGGGAGAGAGGGAGCGAGCGAGAGAGAGAGACAGAGAGAGAGAGAGAGAGATAATGCTCTTATGTAACTTTTAATACAAATAATTTAGTTTGGATAATGCAGAACATGGCGGAAATTTACACAATGAGAGTTTGGAAATACTATAATATTTTGAATGTTTTTGATAATTAATTGGATACTTTTGAACATGGCAGTTACATAGTAATTTGTGGTTTCATTTTAATGTCGATCTTTAAAATACAGTGATGTAGTTTCACTTTAATGGATGCTATAAAAAACTCCTAGATTCTCCGACAGTGGTTCCCCTTTTTTGTAAATTTCCCACCTTCGCCATCTTGGATTTTTAAATTTCCTGCCAACGCCGTCTTGGAGTGTTATGTCATGGCAAAAATGCCATCATCCAATTCTGATGCCAAGACCTGAAGATCAGAACCAAAGGCTGAAGTGTCATCCAGAACATAAATAAAATACCACTCGTAATGTCCAGGTACAAAGTATTATAACCAGTTCAGTAGATGTGTACACACACTGCGCACCTCTAGAGTCTTGTAGCTATGCAATAACTGCAATGGCCAACACACTGACTGAAAACTAATGTCCATGAGCGATGAGCTGCTTTTCCCCTGGACATTTTCCGCAAAGAAGGATGGCGTTTAGTAATACATTGAGATCGAGGCCGTTCAAAACAGAACAGCATCAGAGTCAGAGATGTAAAGAGAGGCGATGGGTAGCTACATTGCAGAAGGAATCGTTTCATTATTCTCCTAGATTTAGGATACCACTGAAAACTTCGAGTGCGATGACCACAAAGACAATCTGAAGTTCATTGTTCCCAAATACCGGTCCAGCTGTATCAGCATTGAGCCTGGTATCCAAGTGGATCTAAAGACGTTGGAGTGGGAAGTTGTACAATGGTCGGGTAGTGGTCTACAAGCGTAATATCTCATCTAGTATATTTACTAGTGTTATTTAGAGAAACGTAGCTCCTGTTAGCACATGGCCTGCACAAACAGCCCAATTTCATTGCTTGGATTCATTTAATGTAGATTTATTTTAGGATAATTGATCGTGCAGTATATTTAACATATCAAACAAAAAAACTCTCTCCACCAGTGATAAAGAGTGCTGTTCGCCTGAGTGCATAGTTCTTGGCCGAAAGAATAGCAGTTCTTCTCAAGATCGACAGACATTATGATTCACATAGTAGATTAACGAAAGGGAGAAAGTTAATATGGATCCGAAAAAGGAAGATCTTGTCCATAACAGATTTGGACTTTATAATCAATACCAAAATACAGAGTTACGTGAAATAAAAACCGCGCGATAACATTTATCTTTGAAAAACTCAGCAGAAATAAATGTGTTAAGTCAACATGGCATGGGGCATTGAAGTTAATCAAGAGACACTCACAGTCCCAAAATCTGGAGTGAAATCATAAGAGAGATCAATGGAAAATTCTGTATAAGGACAAGTGTCAGAAACTGAAATCGTCGGCTTTTTGTTAACTACGTTCTGTAGAAATTAATAAGAGTGTAGAAAAAACTGAGAAAAAACATTATGACATGGAACGACAACTATGGTCTGTTTTCAAGGGAGAGGTAAAAAATTACTATAACCTTACTGACGACTTTAAAAGCTTTTTTCAGCTAATTTTATTACAGAACTTGAACGAGTAAACTCCAGAAAAAGTTACACAACAGTGAAATATCTGGTGAGAAAACCAAATTCAACAACAGCATAAGAATCTGACCTAAGTTGCGAGTAATAAAAAATATAAAATTGATAATTTTTTATACTTAGACGAAGAAGTCAGTGGACTAGATAAAGAACTAAATAAAGCAGTATAGACGAAACTTGGACCGCTATTTGCCAAACACACCTACAACCCAAATTCTCCCATAAATAACAAAATAAGACACTATAATACGTTACTGAAAATGTGAATTTGTTTCAAAGAAACAGCAACATGCATTCTCAGAATTTCTTATACGGAAATTACCTTTATGGTGCGAGCATGTCCCAAAGTACTGAACAAAAATGTGTTCAGTTCTCTACAACATTCAGTTTCAAAAGGTTTCCACAAAAAATGAAGGTTGCTACGCACAAGATCCTGCTTTAAAACTGTAGTTGAGCGCCTTTCACCTTACAAAATTTTTGTGTTACTTTTAGTACTGCTTTTGAACGCGTAAATTTTATTATGTGAATGTAATCCACTGAAATAAACGGAAGTAAATATATTGTCTATATGTGAAGACTCATATCTGGTAGATTTCGTTAAACACGGTGCATTTAACTAAACTGAATTAAACGTAAGAAAGAAGCTCCTCATTATAAATGAATAAAGATTTAGTTATTTAATTACTCAATTCTGATTTGAACTTTTTGATAGTTTTCACAGATAATTCCAACAAATTGGCAGTACATTTCCTATTTATAGACCATGATCTATACCATCGCTCATTGCTAATCTTTGGAAAATAGAACATATCTCAATGTGCACATTTACTATGATTATAAATTTGGTCTCAATGTAATTATCATTTGGGCAGTAAGTAATTTAAAATTATTTTGATGTTTGGCAGAAAATACTTAGAAATTTTGGTCTTATGTCAAAGCGGTAGGTGGAACAAAACAAAATGTCCAGACACTCTGTGACCAAAATGGTACTGAAACAGAGGATAACAGACTAAAGGCCGAAATACTAAATGTCTTTTTCCACAGCTGTTTCACAGAGGGAGACTGCACTGTAGTTCCTTCTCTAGATTGTCGCACAGATGACAAAATGGTAGATATGGAAATAGATGACAGAGGGATAGAGAAACAATTAAAATAGCTCAAAAGGGGAAAGGCCGCTGGACCTGATGGGATTCCAGTTAGATTTTACACAGAGTACGCGAAGGAACTTGCCCCCCTTCTTGCAGCGGTGTACCGTAGGTCTCTAGAAGAGCGTAGCGTTCCAAAGGATTGGAAAAGGGGACAGGTCATCCCCGTTTTCAAGAAGGGACGTCGAACAGATGTGCAGAACTATACACCTATATCTCTAACGTCGATCAGTTGTAGAATTTTGGAACACGTATTATGTTCGAGTATAATGACTTTTCTGGAGACTAGAAACCTACTCTGTAGGAATCAGCATGGGTTTCGAAAAAGACGGTCGTGTGAAACCCAGCTCGCGCTATTCGTCCACGAGACTCAGAGGGCCACAGACACGGGTTCACAGGTAGATGCCGTGTTTCATGACTTCCGGAAGGCGTTCGATACAGTTCCCCACAGTCGTTTAATGAACAAAGTATGAGCATATGAACTATCAGACCAATTGTGTGATTGGATTGAAGAGTTCCTAGATAACAGAGGGCCACAGACACGGGTTCACAGGTAGATGCCGTGTTTCATGATTTCCGGAAGGCGTTCGATACAGTTCCCCACAGTCGTTTAATGAACAAAGTATGAGCATATGGACTATCAGACCAATTGTGTGATTGGATTGAAGAGTTCCTAGATAACAGAACGCAGCATGTCATTCTCAATGGAGAGAAGTCTTCCGAAGTAGGAGTGATTTCAGGTGTGCCGCAGGGGAGTGTCGTAGGACCGTTGCTATTCACAATATACATAAATGACCTTGTGGATGACATCGGAAGTTCACTGAGTCTTTTTGCAGATGATGCTGTGGTGTATCGAGAGGTTGTAACAATGGAAAATTGAACTGAAATGCAGGAGGATCTGCAGCGAATTGACGCATGGTGCAGGGAATTGCAATTGAATCTCAATGTAGACAAGTGTAATGTGCTGCGAATTCATAGAAAGATAGATCCCTTATCATTTAGCTACAAAATAGCAGGTCAGCAACTGGAAGCAGTTAATTCCATAAATTATGTGGGAGTACGCATTAGGAGTGATTTAAAATGGAATGATCATATAAAGTTGATCGTTGGTAAGGCAGATGCCAGACTGAGATTCATTGGAAGAATCCTAAGGAAATGCAATCCGAAAACAAAGGAAGTAGGTTACAGTACGCTTGTTCGCCCACTGCTTGAATACTGCTCACCAGTGTGGGATCCGTACCAGATAGGATTGATACAGGAGATAGAGAGAATCCAACCGAGAGCAGCGCGCTTCGTTACAGGATCATTTAGTAATCGCGAAAGCGTTAAGGAGATGATAGATAAACTCCAATGGAAGACTCTGCAGGAGAGACGCTCAGTAGCTCGGTACGGGCTTTTGTTGAAGTTTCGAGAACATACCTTCACCGAAGAGTCAAGCAGTGTATTGCTCCCTCCTACGTATATCTCGCGAAGAGACCATGAGGATAAAATCAGAGAGATTAGAGCCCACACCGAAGCATACCGACTATCCTTCTCTCCACGAACAGTACGAGACTGGAATAGAAGGGAGAACCGATAGGGGTACTCAAGGTACCCTCCGCCACACACCGTCAGGTGGCTTGCGGGGTACGGATGTAGATGTGGATACATGTTCAGGATATAGAATGACATGTTCTATGAACATTTCCTACTGACACTTATATCCAGCGGAATAAAGTAACATGAGTTTCAGTCGTCTTATAATTGCATCGTAACACAGTTAGTTACACCGACTGCAACAACAAACTCGTCAGCTCACAAGCGTGGTTAAGATGTCTTGCATCATTTACTAGTAAATCTAGGAAACGACGGGCACTCAACGAATTCTTTGGAATGTGACATACAGTGACACAACGACATCAGTGGTTCTAAAGCTTCGATGATTCGCAGCTGAGCTTTTCAGCAACTGTGTATTACCGCCGGGGCGGGCGTAGCTTGGGCCGATACGGCGGCAGAATGATTCATACTGTGAAATGTGTGGCTTGCGCTATTCCCGCTCTCTGCTTTGTCACTGCGTCGTTTGCCTGCCGTGAAATTCCTGCTATCTCCACGCGATCAAACACAGTGACCTTTGGAAGTAGCTATGCTTTCACACAGAATGGCGACGTGCGAGAGAAGCACTTATTAATTGCTCTGGTACGACGTCAGAAACCAATAAAACTTCGAATAATGACGTGGTATGACTAACGTTGAAAGAAAGGAAGTAAAACCCAGTGATGGACTAAGAGGGAGAGGGCGGCCTGCCCTCGGCCACTGATCCCGAAGGGGGGGAGGGGGGGGGGGGGGGCACTCCTCAGCTCTAGGGCTTCGATTTTGGAGGCCCCATGAGAACCAAACAATTTTTAATCAAATTCCTAACAAGACTGAAGTATGTTTAGTAACGAAGAGGCAGTTTTGCGTTTGCGATATCATATGGATATCAAGATCTCCTGATATAATCTGAAGAGGGAAATCATGCCGAAATAGTCCTATTGTAATGAAAATATGATTGAACATAGCAGTGTCTTAGTCTCACATTACAATATATAATGTCATTATATGACATTTACGGCGTAGTGCACGCAGTTGTACAGACATTGCTGTTACTTTTGGCACCAAAATAAATGCGTCGATGTACTGGCTGAACCAGCTCATGACGCTACGTTATCGAATCAAGAAGAATTTCTCCAATGAGCGTCATACACGGACATAAAAGAAATCGCAAAATTTTCCAGATTGTTGAAAGAAAATTTACGCTTGTAGCTTCTGATGGCACTCTGGCTGTAGCACTGGGGAATCTGATAGAAATTTTGATGGGTTTGATAAGGAGCATCTGCCGCAGGAAATAAAAAGGCATCTTAGGTACCTGTGTGCAGCCGATACGAGCGTGGACGTCGCTGCTAGATGGATAGCCCAAGGAATTCTCCAGTTTATAGTTAAATGGGACTTCACTGAATGATTGCCCTATATTTCACCTACAATGCAGTACTTCTTGGCCATTTGTGTCTCAGTTACACCGTGCAAGAGAAGTTTCTTTAAACTGAAACTAATAAAAAACTATCTTCACCCTACAGTCACTCAAGACAGACTACCCATCCTGTTCATTCAAATGAAAGAAAAGTTCCAAAATCAAGTAGATTTCGGGGGCATTATTAAGTACAATAAAGGCACGAAAACATGTTCTATAATCCACTCCAAGACAAAAAGAAGGATGCACCACGAGCGAGTTATTGAAGTTGGTCACAAACTGATATTCATATAGCTATCGACGAAGAATGCAAAATTGTAAACTTTTGCTGCCTATAGATGAATATATGACGCTGCAGCGCAACTTCACCGCGCCGCTGGCAACGACAGTTAACAGGCGACATGTCGATACCAGGACATAAACTTTCTGCAAATTTCATTCTGTGTACTAATCTGGACAGTAACTACGCCTCGCAGACAGGTGCGTGAACAATATACCCAGATATCAGCATTTGAGAGAGGACTCATAGTGCAGCACGGAAAAGACAGTTGGAGTAATTGGCGAATCGCTCGACATTTGATTAGGTGCGATGCCAATACTCGACGATGTTGTTAGGAATGGGTGAACTGAGGCCGAATATAGCGTCAAGACGGAAGCGGTCGACCTGTAGAGACGGTATAATTTGAGGACTGAGCAATTGTCATAGAGGACCCGGATTCATCATTATCATGGATCCGACGTGCAATTGGTGCCTCTGTGATCACAAGGACCATTAATAGGTGTCTTACAGAAAGGGGGCTTAGCTCACGACGACTCATTCGTCCACTGTAATTGGCCTCTGTACGTCAACAAGCCTGTTTGCAGTGGAGTCGGGCACTTCGGCCTGGGATCTCACTCACTGAAGTAGGATTGTCTTCATAGCTGAGTTCCACTTCGAACTGAGCCCCAATGACCAGCGAAGACGTGTCTGGAGATGACCGGCCTACGGTGGGTACAATCCTGTCTGTTGCCCGCCATAAGGCAAGATAACCAGGAGTTATGGTCTTTGGTGTCATTTCCAGCAAGATAATGCCCGCCCGCACAGGAAGAGAGTTGGTACTGTTTTTTCTTCGTGCTTGCCAAACCGTACCTTGGCCAGCAAGTTCGCAGGATCTTTCTCCAATTGAGAGCGTTTGGAGCATTATAGATAGGGCCCACCAACCAGTTCTGGAAATTGACACTCTAACGCGCCATTTGGATAGAATCAATCAATGTCAAGCCGAATAACTGCTAGCATAAGGGCTAGAGATGGACCAACGATTTACTGACTTGCTTCATTTGTGAACCTCTTTATCTCTAATAAATCATCCAATTTCTCTTGAAACTGTAATCAATTGTTTGTCTGCTCGGATACACCACACTACTGAAGTCCATACCATTCAGATAATTCCTTCATGGTACGTGTTTTTTTATTGTCTTACAGTGTAATATCAATAACAACTACTATCTCGTACTAAGGCTACGAAACTGATAATTGTACAGAGTCTGTTTCGAGACATACAGAATAGAAGGTAATTATCTTATTCTCTTCTGTAATATTATTTTCACGCTTCTTGATGGCTGCTGTGCTTAGTGATGATTCGTATTCTAAGTTCCTTACCTACATTTTTAAGTATTTACACTGCCGAAAAAAGTGCTAGGACTAAATGACAACAAATTCAGGCCAAATGAAACACACATGTTACATTAAAGGGTGCTCAGACAGTCGCATCAATGCACAGTGAACCCCCCTATGGCGAAAACGCAGGCATGTATTCTTGCATGCAAAACATCATCTAGATGCCAAATGACATCCAGCGATAGATTGTCCCAAGTATCTTGCGCCTTTTATTGCAATTCGGAAATGCTTCTTGCAGGCTGTGGAAAACGATTAAGTTCCCACTTCATCATGTCCCATACGTGTTCAATTGGCGAGAGAACTGTTGAAACTGCTGGTCAGAACAACTGTTGTACAACATGAAGACCGCGTTGCGTAGCTGTTCCCGTTTGTGGATGTGCGTTGTCCTACTGAAAAAGCACATCATCTTTCTGTCGTAGAGCTGGCAGGAGCACGGGGATAACTACCTCGGCAATTTATCAGGTACTGGTTACTTTAGCTTGCAGGAACGCCAGGTATGACCGAGAGTTATAAGTGTTGACCTCCAACATCATGAAGCCGAGAATGGGACTTGGGTGTCGTGAGCGAATGCGCTCTGGAATAGGCAGCTCAACAGGTCTACGCCATACAGCAACACACTTGTACGTCTACCACTTGCATACAACCATTCCACTCTACAGTCAACAATTTTACTGCACCAGAGTAGCCATACTTGGCGATGTCGTGGTGTCAGTGGTAGTCTGGCCAGAGGCACACGTGATCTTAGCCTTGTGGTGCAGTTGTCCATTGCATTGGACAGTTGACAATGTTGCTTCTTTGACGGATTTGAGCAGGATGAAGGTTTAAAATGCACGTTAATCGCCGCAGCAGTAGGTAGTATCCGCTCGAGTGGACTGAGTGCAACTATAGCCTCCAGGCCGATTAAAAACGCGAAAGAAGAGACATTAACGACCGTCCACTGCAGTGGACAACTGCACAACAGTGTTAATCCTGCAGCAAGTGGGTAGTTACCAATGATCCCTTGTCATACACCAGGTTCAACATATGCCCGGATTTCATCTGTTTAGGACGTTCGGTCGGCCACCACTTCTCGCACAATCCGTCGATACCGACGTGTGTCTATACTACGCGGACGTCCAGAACCTTTTCTACAGTTGTGAGAGTGTTCCACATACCTCTGCTGAAAGCAGCAACACGCCGCCGATACATGTACCTAACGAGTGCTACAATGTGTCGATACTCCCATTCAGCTTCTGGCTGGACCACAAAGCGACCCCGTTCAAATGGCTGCAACCGTTCATCAGAAGTACGTACTCGTCGATTCGGCCTGGTTGCATCCATGAATGAATGTTGCAAAAACTCTTCGCCTCTGATTCAGCACAGTTACTGCCTGCGAAGCAAGGGCACAGGATGCACAGACTAACCATCTGAGCGCCATCTCAATGACAATGACAAAAGGATCACTGACAGTTCAACCCCTCAGTATGTACATTCCCCGGGACAACTGAACACAGTCCTTGTGGGTGCTGTATTTTTTCCGGCTGTGTGAGTTACAATTACTTCAGTGTAGAGTACATTAATTTTAAATATTTGATCTTTTTGTCAGTCATTAGATCTGTGTTGTTCATTTTTTTTTAAATGTAAATATACATCGGTCTCAAAGCAGGCCAGGGCTGTCTTTTAGCTTCGGCGCTCCGGGCTTCCAAGGGGCTTAGTCCACCTCTGGTAAAATAATAACAACTTCACTTGCTTCGCCTTTAACTTCTCCTTCTAACGAGGAGTGCTGACAGAAATATGGCTTAAAGTCAATTAATATTTAAAATTCTGACAATATTATGTAGTCATATACGGAACTTCAGTCATCTCTGGTTTATGAAACTTCTGTAACAATGGTACTGACCATTTTTTCCATCTGATTTATCGCATAATTGACTAACAAAAGACAGATAACGGAAATCGCTGCTTCCAGTTCAACATGCAATGGAACTGGTGTTCTGCACCTTTTGTATTAATGTGTCTTGGCTGCTAATGCAGAGGGTTGCATTTAAAGATACATGGTTGGCCACAAATGCAGATGCACATAAAACACACCACATTAGCATGCGTAATACAGTGTAAGAACGCCTTGACATTCAATACAGGTCCAGTACGTTCTTAAAGGGAATCTTATACCATTCTTCTTGCAAAATAGTGACAAGTTCAGGTAACGATGGTGGAGGCTGATAGAGGCTATACACATTTCCCTCCAAAGTAGACCACAAAGCCTGAATAATACTGAGATCTGATAACTGTGGAGAAGTGACTTTTCATCGTCGTGCTCACAAAACCTGTCCTGGACGACGCGAGCTGTGTGAACAGAGGACCTGTCATCTCGGAACACAGCATCACCACAAGGGAACAAACATTGTACCACGAATTGGAGCGGATCAGCAAAAATGGTCACATAATAATTGGGAGTAATGCTGCGTTACAGATTAGCCATGGGGTCCGTCGAATACCACGATATCGCTGAATAAATCACCACCGTATCCCCGTTGTGTTTCACTCTTGACAGCAAGCAGTCTGTATCCTCATCTTCGGACTGCGCACGCCAGACGTAAACTCGGCCAGAAGCTGGAAAAAATGTGAAACAAAACTCACTCGACCAAATGACATTCCTTCACTGCTGCATAGTCCAAATTTTATAGCTTCGGCACCACGTTTGCCTGTTACGGGAATTTGCATCATTATCGGGTGGTTTTGGAACTGTAGTTCTGCCTGCAGTTCCCTGTTCATGAAGCTCCCTTCGTGTTGTTTTGGTGTTGACAGGATTTGCGCGTGCAACGTTCAGTTCTGCAGTGATTTGCGCAGCTGTTGTCCCTTTATTTTATGTCAATATCCTCTTCAATGATCGTCTGTCAGAATCATTCAGCACATACTTTTGTCCGAATTGTGATTTAGCAATGACGTTTTCCCGCTTTCCCTGTATGCGGTATAAATCTTGGAACTCCAAATACTTCGATTTCGCCGGCTACAGACGCCCCCACTATACAAACACCAACAATTTTCCTACGTTCGAATTCACTTAGCTCCGACCTAATGCACTCACAGCTACACAGAACACTGTTGTTACAATGACTGACACTTTCAACGTATTGAGGAAAGGCAAAGGTGCCTTTCGTGCTCGAATGCTACTGTGCGAACCGCAGGATTGGCTAAGATCTGTATTTATGTTGAAACGTGCATTTCTTGTTGTGTTTCAGTATTTTTGTCGACACCTTGTTTACAAAATGTTCAAATATTCAAATATATGTGAATTCCTGAGGGACCAAACTGCTGAGGTCATACACACTACTTAAAATAACCTATCCTAAGAACAACACACACACCCTTGTCCGAGGGAGGACTCGAACCTCCAGCGCGAGGGGTCAGGCATTCCGTGACATTGCGCCTCAAACTGCACGGCCACTCCGCGCGGCCCCTGTTTACAATATTCTTTCAGGAAAGACAGCCGACTCGACTGCTCAAAAAATAAATAAATAAATAAATAAAATAAAATAAAAATGTCAAAATGTGTGTGAAATCTTATGGGACTTAACTGCTAAGGTCGTCATTCCCTAAGCTTACACACTACTTAACCCAAATTATCCTAAGGATAAACACGCACACCCGTGCCCGAGGGAGGACTCGAACCTCCGCCGGGACCAGCCGCACAGTTCACGACTGCAGCGCCAGAGACCGCTCGGCTAATCCCGCGCGGCGACTCGACTACTAGCCTATTGGTTAGGCTTACCTAACATGGAATTTGCCTGATTTTTAGTTATTTTTGAATTGCTTATCAATTCATTATTTTTCTTTTTATAAACCTTCTGTCAGTCACGTATATATGCGTGTGGGTGTGTGTACGTGTGGGTGTATGCACGTGGTTCTTGGCGATGCTCATTTTCCGAAATCCTCTTAAAAACGAAGTTTTGTGAAAAATTGTGTGCTTTTTATTTTTATATCGCTAGACTATTTGATGGATAAACTTTACTCTAATTAAAAAACGAGTGTCAGTACATTAAAATATGATAAAATATGGCATGCTTAGTTATGACCTCATAATCATATTGCAGTGATGAGGATTTCATTTGTGACCGTCGCGATGTTCATGTTGTTGATGTAGTTGTCAATGTTGACACTGATATTGCTGTTGGCCAGCCAGCTCTGTATAAAATAAGTGTGTGGAATGAAAATGAGACAAAGTAGTGTAATTTGGGTGTGAGAAGATTTGTTAGATTTGTGAAAAAGTAATTTTTTATTTTTATAATTTTTACAATTTAGATATTTAATTAATCAGAATTAAATTAATAATAATATGTTGGTTCACCACAATATGCTTCTTCATGTTGATCACCAAATATAGCATTAGTACCAAATATTTCAAATTTTTCTGGTTCTTTATTTTTAATAATAGTTCTACATACAGAGGATTTTTTTCCCTTTAACCATTCATCAATACATTCTTTATGAAAAATGTGATTGCAATTGGTTTCAACAAAACGATTAATATTTTCACTACTTAAACATATAGGACAATAAATACCTTTTCAGATTGCTCAATTATATCATAAATATCTTTTTCTTTTGTTCTCCATGTATAAGAAACAATTTTTATTAGATTTACTAAAGAATAATTTTTAATGATTCATTTAGCTATAAGTTAAAAATAACAATTTTTTTAAATACTTGAATACAAACTATTAATTAATTTTTGTAACACTAACAACAATTTTTTCAATATGAATCGAAAGAACTTTAATCAAGAAGCTCAACAATATGAGAAGTTCTATAGAAATTAAAAAAAAAAGTAAATTGGCTAAAGATAAATGCTTTATACAGGGTGGTCCATTGATAGTGACTGGACCAATATCTCACGAAATAAGCATGAAACCAAAAAACCACTAAGATTGATAATCATCTAGCTTGAAGGGGGAAACCAGATGCCGCTGTGGTTGGCCCACTAGATGGCTGTGCCATAGCTCAAACGGTTATCAGCTGCTTTTTTTTAAATAGGAACCCCTTTTTTTATTACATATTCGTGTAGTACGTAAAGAAATATGAATGTTTTAGTTGGACCACTTTTTTCGCCTTTTCAGAAAAACACGCGTGCCTCGGCGTATAACCACAGCTACAACGACAGGAGAGAAAACGAACACTGACCGCAAAGGACATTCTACAATGATAATTTTCATAGAAATTCAAACAGTGCACAACAACCAAGTCATCATATGAATGTACCAGACACAAGATTTCATCCGCCACCTACCGCTAATAATCAAAACGGTAGAACAGCACAGCTCATAGAAAACACACAACACTCCCCGACAGAAAATGAAATGCCAGAACATTTATGACTAGAGATAGCCTGTGATGAATCTCTAAATGACGACACTATGGATAAGGACAGAGAAAACATATCGATAGAGAATGCCATTACATTCGACGACGTGCGAGACACATTGTTACACGAAAAACCGATCATGCAGAAAACAATATGCCATCCAATAATCCAGATAAATTTAAAGTCACAAACTATTTTAGCAATAATTGATTCAGGCTCACCAATGTGCGTAATTAACGAAGACACATTTAACAGATGCAATAGCAATAATGATTACCCAGTATTCCCGTTAAACAAAACTAAAGTTAAGGGAGCATATCCAGGAAAAAGCATTGAAGTCAAAAGACAGACACAAATAACGTTTGTTTTTGCAGGGCAAACTTTCCACACCAATTGTTGGATAGTTCCACATTTAACAACTGATTAGTGGTGGGCAGGAAATCGCGTATCTGTTACAAATCACAGTGACTGAGAAGTCACAGATATCACAGTAGCAACTTTACGCAATCTAACTGCGATTTCAGTCACAGTTAGCAGTCGCAATAAGTATTTCACATTCAAAGACGTGAGCCATCTATTGGTCGAATTTAGCACTGCTTTCTGCGATTTCAGTGACAAGTCACAACTAAGAGTCGCAAGTAGCATCTAAAAAGCGCGGTTAACAGTGGCATCTGTTGGCCAAAGTTCGTACTACGTCCATCTCTGCGGTACGCTATGGAGTCCAACTGCTATTTCCGTGACAAGTCGCAACTAAGAGTCGCAAGTAGCAACTAAAAAGCGCAGTTAACAGTGCCATCTGTTGGCCAAAGTTCGTACTACGTCCATCTCTGCGATACGGTATCGAGTCTAACTGCGATTTCCGTGACAAGTCACAACTACGAGTCGCAAGTAGCAACTAGAAAGCGCGGTTAACAGTGCCATCTGTGGGTCAAAGTTCGTACTACGCCCATCTCTGCGATACACTATAGAGTCCAACTGCGATTTCCGTGAGAAATCGCAACTAAGAGTCGCAAGTAGCAACTAAAAAGCGCAGTTAGCACTCCCATCTGTTGAGCAAAGTTCATACTACGCTATTCGCTACCGAGTCAAACTGCGATTTCTGTGACAAATCGCAACTAAGAGTCGCAAGTAGCAACTAAAAAGCGCAGTTAACATACTTTTCCTAGTGTCATCTGTTGACCGACGTACGTACTTCGTTATGAGAGCCTTGTGCCTCACGAGATCGATGTGCTGTGTGTGCATATGAAGGGCTTATTTCAATAGTGGTACAAGTCCATTTTTGTTCATTTTGAGATACAGAGTCGTAAAGTTAAATGAGCGCTCAAAAATCTGCAGTTGAGATACCAGAAATATTCAAGCATATGGCTTCTTGCTAGAGATGAACCTTTATTTATGTTTGTTTGGATCACTAATTTCAGAAGCATTATAGACAGAAAAGTGGAGGTAATGGACTTGTACCACTATTGAAATAAGCCTTTCATATTATATGACGACATGCACATTCAGCAACAGTTATGGTTGGTCAAATACTGCTGTGACTCTGAATGTATTATATTAATAAGAAGCAACATTGCCCTTTTCTCCTGAAAATATCAAGTAACGTAACAAATGTGTGTGATTCTGCTTCCAATATGACAGTTTTGGTTAATACTCCACATGCCTACAGGACTTTGCAATGTTAACACAGCAGAACTGAGACATGTGTATAAGTGTAGAGAAATGAAAACAGTCATATGAATGTCTCACTTTTGTTCCGACACAGTTCAAGACTCAGGAGAAAAGTTTTACACCTGGTGTTCTACATGGCAACTTCACACACAAGAACTTTTGGCCGACACTACTACCACCTACATAAGTAAGCTTTTCCTGTGTTACTTTCAAGTAATGCACTTAAGCTATTCCTGATTTAACTGGAAGATCTGTACTTCCTACTTTCATATCAACAGCCTCAAAATGCATATTGTAGACTTCGGGATATGTTACAGGTCAGTGTCACACCAAGATTGTGGAGAAAAGGGGGGGGGGGGGGGCGGCATGTCGCTCTCCAACAAGTGTTTACCAATAAGTAAGTGGCGGAAAATTAAAAATTATGGGTATAGGACGGCTTAAACATGTGGAAAATGAGATTTTTATTATTCACTCACTGTATTTGACATTTATTATTCCTTTAAAATCGCACAACAACTTCAATAAAACGCAGTTTAATCATTCACACACTTATTTCACAATTATTTCACTTTTAAACTGCAAATCCTCTAAGAGCTGTCTTGAATCTTCACGAGTCTCTCCCAACAGCCTTGATGTGGATAGATACGTACAGCAACCAGTAATCAGAGTCAGAACTGTGTCTGCAAAAACAAAGGATTATTAAACAATTTTTGCTGTCATTAATTACTAGCAATATAATTGACAGAGTAGATTGCTAATATTTGCTATAATGAATATCACATTTGCAAGAACGATCTCACTGAAGTAATTAAGTCCATCGAAACGCTTAGAAACTAACCTCTCGTCTGACGAAAAAGGTCTAAAGACGCAGTGGCAATTTCTTCAGATCTGTTGACAGTGATATTTTGAGTTATCACTTTACTGAGTGACTGAAATGTAGTTCAGGTACCTGTGAACATAACAATATGTTGGAATTCATTTTCTAAATACGAACTATTACGGTACTGTACGGCTACTTACATATTAATTGCACTATTAATATTTTCACAGTTGTTTCTTTAATACAAAATTAAAGCCAACGGAAGAAAAAACGTAAAACATACTTGCCAATGACAGGTTTGTTGCGATGCAATTTTCTGTGTTGACAGATGTAACTTTTTCATACAGTGGTAAGTCGCAGAAATCGCAGGAGTCACAGAAATTGCAGAAGTAGCAGAAGTCACAGAAATCGCAGAAGTAGCAGAAGTCGCAGAAGTCGCAGAAATCGCAGAAGTAGCAGAAGTCACAGAAGTAGCAGAAATCGCAGAAGTCACAGAAGTAGCAGAAATCGCAGAAGTCACAGAGGTAGCAGAAGTCGCAGAAATCGCGGAAGTAGCAGAAATCGCAGAAATAGCAGTGGCGGAAGTATACACGACCTATGTTCCTTAACTGCGACTCTTAACTGCGACAAATCGCAGTTAAGAGTAACAGATACTGAAAAGTAGCATTCACAGAAATCACTGATATCGGAAAATCGCAGTTTAGCCCATCACTACAACTGATATAATATTAGGAATGAATTTTCTCGTACAGTACGACGCAAAGATTGACTTTAAATCGTCATACCTATCATTACAGAAGGAAGACAGTGAAGTGGTAGTGAGATTTCAAAACACAGTATCCTCAGAAGAACAAAATATGCACAGGATCGATATTATTGCAGATTCTAAAGATAACGATTGTTATCTCACACTATACACGAATGTACATAATAACGACATGGCAGAGGAACAGGAGTATAATGTATTAGAGACAATTACGCACAAGGTTGGAGACAGTATAGCAAAAGACGACATAGAACGCACAGAATTAGAAAATATTCTTGTGCAACATGAAACAGTTTTTAACAAAGTTCCAGGAACGATGACAGGATTTATGTACGTATTTCAGGTGAAACCACACGAGACTTTCAAAGCAAAACACTATCCAATCCCGCATATATACACAGAAGCAGTTAAGGAAGAGTTACGAGCAATGATTGATCAGGGTATAATTGAACCAGCAGCAAGCCAATATATAAATCCATTATACATCGTTGAAAAGAAGGATGGATCACTCAGTTTAGTTTTAGATTCACGTCAGGTTAATAAAATAGTCATTACAGAAACTGACCGATCACAGACGTTAGAAGAGTTACTGCAAAAGTTTAATGGCACCTCTATATATACCACCCTCGATCTCAAATCAGGATTTAGGCAAATCCAATTGCATCCAAATTGCTGAAAGTATACGGCATTCCTTTGCTTTGCTGAATGTTACCAGTTTTGTAAACTTCCATTTGGACTAACGATTTCGTCTGCAGCCTTTATACGAGGCGTGAATACAATTCTCCCACAGGATCTAAAAAACAAAATTACTACATATGTAGATGCCATTCTAATCGCAGGAGAAAACTGAGAACAGCACAACCACACCCTTCAACAATTACTGAATACATTCGAGCAGAACGGTGTAACTATAACCCTCCGTAAATCTGAATTTGGAAAGCCTCAATAAAATTTCTAGGTCATATCATTCCACAAACAGGTATTGCACCAGACTCCGACAAATTGCAAGCATTGAAAGATATCGACGTGCCAACAAATAAGAAGGAACTTTGGAACTTTTTAGGCCTTATTAATTATTTTAGAAAATTCATTCATTATAAAGCATTAGACACGCCCTTACTATACCAGCTCACAAGTAAGAACACAATTTCGTCATAGAATGAAGACGCTGAAGCTGAATTCGGGAATTTGAAAGAAGCGTTACTAAGGGAACCTTTGTTATCACATCCTGACCCAACACAAAACTTTTCCATTGCAACAGATAGTTCAACTACAGCACTAGGAGTACATATTTTCCAGGAAGTAGAGGAGGAAGGTAAGACAATCGTTAAACATATTGCGTTTGCTAGCAGGATACTTTCTCCAGCAGAGCGCAATTATTGGACTATGGGCACTTAAGAGATTCCGTCATTATCTACATGGAAGACACACCACGGTATATAATGATCACCAAGCAATCCAGTTTTTATTACCAGTAAAACTTATGCATGACAGATTAAGCAGTTGGAAATTATATCTACAAGAATTCGACTTTACTACTGTACACATTCCAGGCACGCAGAATATTGTTGCCGACGAACTATCGAGATCTATCCACCATAAACGACTAGAGAAAGAAAATACCTTCTCCCACAACAACCATAGTATTATGTATATCAAATAAGTAACTTTCGAAAACTTTATATCATCAACATTACAGGACATAGATAGAGAACAGCAGAAAGATGAAACACTAAAAGAGATTGTAACGCTTCGACGAGACAAGAGCAACGCAAAAATCAGTAATAATTACACTGTACATTAAAATATTCTGTGTATTTGCTCATACCCAGACGGCAACAATTGGCTTTTATGGATTCCAGAAGGGATCACAAGCAAACTGATATGGTATACGCACCTAAGCTATGCACATTACGGATTTCTCAAAGTCAGTATATTCATTTTCACAGTAGATTCACCAAAGAGTCTTACTGACTGAATGTTGCCAAGTGAAACCTCCCCGTCTCCTCTATATCTCTTTTGTTACGCAACCTTCCCTTTTACAATATACCTATGAAACCTTCCCTTTGGATTTCTACCTCTTGCTTAATAATAACAAATGAAACCTTCCATTTGAAATTAATTCTCTTTCTCAATCTTTGCATACAAATTTAAATACTGCTTATTAAAAGTTATTTTCTGATTATTTCGACGAAACATAGAATGTGTCGTCGTCGTGGCCCTCAGTCGTTACCTGCAATAACCCAAAACTGTTCCTTACCTTTTCTACTGTTACTGATCGCCATCTGACTGCTACATCGAACTGCGACATGAATATACTTACTCTGTTTTACTATACTCTATTAGCTGCTGGTGGGCTTTCATAATAAGTGGCTGTATTTATTACCAAAGGTGACGTTATTTTTTAATAGCAAAGCTGACGTTATTCTTTAATTAATTTGACTGAAGTTACATAATTCACAGTTAAACTTTTTTACTGACGACAATAAAATTTTGCAAAGTTTTACGTTGATTGTTTTTGGGATGGATTATAATCAGAAATGCAATATTGCTGGCAAAAATTAATTATATTCTGAATGAAATGATTTTAGAAACGTTCAAATGGGACTTACTTTTTACAATAATCTTACAACTAGCATTGAGCAAACATACCTTCAGTAGTCTTGAGCTTCTCAAAAAAATAATTCAATAATATTAGTTCCTCTTATGATAATAGTTAGCTGATGTCTCTGTACATCCGTTTATAATCTCTTATAAATCATAGCTGATGGCTGTCACGCACACCGCTCCGCTCAACCTCTCGCTTCAGACCTGCTACCGGCTCGCTTCACTTCTCGCATACTACTGACTTCCTATGAACGCTAAAGTGCGGTCTCTCCTGCCAACAATGCTTTCTGGTGCAGACAATCCCTGCTACCATAACAAAATGTATCAATGCGCGGTCTTTCCCGCTCTTTAAAGTGTATCCATACGCGGTATCGTCCCTACACTATGTCAAGGAGTATGGGACTTCATCATTTCAATACCATAACAGGTTTCAGGATACTATTCCCATCTTCAGATGGCTAACATTTCTGATTACGTTAATGTTTAGGTGACCAGCATGTCACCTTGTCTTGCAGTGCACAAGAATATTGTGTTGCAAAAAGTACACAATAAATAATTAACTGTGATTTATTTCAAACCACTCTTAATGTCAGTTTGAACTTCACAGATATGCCTGATTCCCACTTTTGATTTACAATGTAGAGAGTATCCAGTAGGGAAATATTTAAAGACATCATTCATTTTCTATTCGGATAAAATGTAAACTAAACAAAGAAGATCTACGAGATTTACAGCATGTAAGCACAGAAAAATGTTTGTACTCCGTGTGTGAACTTATTATTAAAAAACTACTGAACAAGTAGTTTTAGCAAGTATTTTATCAACAACAACAACTGCCAATGGAAATATTAAGGAAATATTATAAAGCTGTCAAAATTGCATACTATAAATTAGACATATACAAGGGTTTGGGTTCGAAGTAGCATAGTATCGAAGATTTATACCGCAAACATGGAAAGCACAAATACTTCATCCGCTAAGTCACAAAGCTACAGGAAGAGAGTGTTGAGTCATCGTGACGGAGGGCCGTTGAAAATAATTGTAACGAAAAATAAGGGGACGACAGCTGAAAAAATCACTCCAGAGCTGTATGTCGCATTAGCAAACTCTGTCAGATCCAAAACAACGTGAAGGGTCCTCCATAAGCAGGGAACTGCAGGAGGAGCTTGAATTCCAAAACCACAAATCAGTGTTGCAAATACCAATAACAGGAAAACGTGGTGCCGAATCCCTAGTTCTTGATCTGTGGAGAATTGGAAGAAAGTAATTTGGTAAGATGAGACTTAATTTACATTTTTTGCAACTTCTGGCCGAGTTTATATTTCAAGAGGGTAAGGGTGTTTCGGTAATCAGGCTGGTAACCATATCATGGTGTTACACGGGCTCCATGGTTACTCTGTAAGGTCTCAGTACTTCCAAGGATTGTGTGACCATTTTGGTTGATCAGTTCCATACCATGTTACAAATGTTTGTTCCCCAGTGGTGTTACTGTGTTCCAAGACGACAGTCCTCCTGCTCTCAACGCTCGAGGATGAATTGCTGCATCTCTCCTAGTCTCAACAATCACCAGATCCCAATATTAGGGAACCTTTGTGGCCTGCTTTGGAGAGAAGGGTGTGTGATCCATAATCACCTCCATTATTATATTGCCACTTACGCACGGGAAGACTGATATTGGATTTCCTTGAAAACCAAACAGGACCTGTACTTATCCATTCCATAGACGCCTGGAAGCTGTGTTGAATGCCAACAGGCTCCCAACACCGTATTAGCTATTTTAATGTGTTGTGTTTATGGTTCTTCCGTATTGTCCACGTCCTACATGTACACACATTTAAATACATAGAATTTCTGGTTGTCCTTCAAGTTCGTAAGTTATTTGAGGGCAATACAATATTAAAAAGATATAGGGTGGAATGAGGACAACACATTAGTTCATCGTTTGTTTAGATTTACGTAGCTCTATACTGACATCATAAACAGGTTATTTCAACAGTAAATTAACGGAAGTTACCTTTTAGCACGTTTTAGGTAGGGTTGGAAGTCAAATGATTTGTTATTAGCCTACTCTCAGTGTGTTGATTTTGGTGTCTGTTCCTTTTCTGCTATAGCAGTCTTTAGGATGGTATGTAGTGCGGGTGTTTTCCTATTTCAGTGAGGATATTCTTGCAAAGATTTCTGGCTATTGGGGGTCTACGTTGTGTCTAATTTGTGTGAACATCCCAAGGAAATTACAGAGAAATTGTTTGTAAGAGACTGGTTCAAATGGCTCTGAGCACTATGGGACTTAACTGCTGAGGTCATCAGTCCCCTAGAACTTAGAACTACTTAAACCTAACTAACCTAAGGACATCACACACATCCATGCCCGAGGCAGGATTCGAACCTGCGACCGTAGCGGTCGTGCGGTTCCCGACTGTAGCGCCTAGAACCGCTTGGCCACCCCAGCCGGCTAAGAGACTGGGTAAATGTTTGTTTGTTAGCTAAAATACAATTTGTGCATAATTTTATAGGACTGCTCACACAAATTACATACAACATGGACCCACATCAGACAGAGGTCTGTGAAATAATATCCTCAGTGCAATAGAAAAGCTTCTGCACTAGATAACATACTAACGACTCCTATAGAACTAAGGGAACAGAGACCAGAATCAACACAGTGTAGGCTAATAACGAATCGTTTAATTTTAACACTTACTGAAACACGAAGCGACGTAGTTTCTTTTATTTAATAACAGAATAGTAAAAATCATCTCTACTCTCTATCTCTCTCTTCGTTAGTCTAGAGGCAGACTTCTTCTTCCTAAATTGCAACGCTCTAAATTTTAATAAAACTGTAAAATATTTACTGACGACTAGTCATAACTCCGATGGCTGAACGTGGGTGCCGCTGTCAATCAATTGTCCACCTACAGGTGATCTAAGTTTTGACATACAGTTTACTGTTTAATTAATTATCCATTAACCTGTGGCTGCTGATCAACACAAGTTATTATGTTGAATTAATGAAATGACTTGAGTCCCCAATGGTGGACAACACCACACCATAAATTTGATAAATCAATAAATTAGCTGGCAAGCACCAGACCGTGTTCACTGGCGTAAATTAACTGACATACCCTCACCACTAAACTGGCTAATCGACACTGCGCTTCACAGTCCGATGCCGATCAGTTAAGAAATTCAACTAAGTCCCCACAACCCTGATGGTGACACACAGTGCAAAATACAGTCCAAACTGTGGCAGAATATTTCCAATTCCCACTACCTATTTGAGACTAAGTCAAACACCGTGCAAAATTAATCAGAGTCCAAACAGAGCCGGAATATTTGTGAGTTCCACGGAATGCGAAATATTTATAACACCTAACTGCTGGACCACCGCCCGTACAGTTCTTAATAATTACACTGAACAGCAAGAATATTATGATCACAGACCTACCATCAATATAAACCTGTCCGGGTGATAGCAGCGTCACCTGGCGAGGAATGACTGCTAGTCAGACAGGCGAACGGTGCATCTAGTATTAGTGAGCCTGAAGTCCATGTTTAGGATGGGGAAGGTGCGCGATCTATATGAGTTTGAGCAAGGGCAGATTTTGGTGGCCCAGTGGCTCGGCACGAGCATTTCGGAAAATGCACGACTTGCCGGGTGAACGAGGAGTGTTGTGTTGTGAGTGTCTTCAATACGCAGTGAAACCTAGGTGAAACCATGTCCAGACGTCGTGGGGATGGGCGACCACCCCTCATTACAGATGTCGGACGTCGTAGGCTGAGCAGACTGGTAAAACAGGACAGGCGGCGAACTGTTGCAGAACCAACATCGGAATTTAATGCTGGGCAGAGTACGAGAGTGTCTGAGCACACAGTGCACCGAACACTCCTAACGATGGGCCTCCGTAGCGGACAACCTAAGCTTGGGCCAACGTTAGCACCACGGCATCGGCAACTACGACTGAAATGGGCACGTGACCATTGGCACTGGACGTTGGCACAGTGGCAGAGCGTTAGATTGTCTGACGAATCCCAATTCCTTCTTCATCATGCCGATGGGAGGACGCGAATCCGTCGTGTTCCAGAGGAGTAGCTCCTTGACACCTGTACTGAGAGACGGAAACAAGCTGACGGCGGCTCCATCGTGCTCCGAGGAATATTTACATGGCCATCCATTGGTCCAGTGGAGCTCGTGATGGGCATACCGGCTATTAGGTAGGTCGTCATGATGTTCTGGCAGATTAGTGTATATTCATTCCGAATTAACAACTAAAGGCCGATCGACTGCCTGACTGTTGATGAAGACACTGACGAACTTTGGTATCGATCTTATAAAGGCTCGCTCATTCCCTCCACAGAAATGTCTCCCTTCTCCATCTCTCCGCACCTCTGTCCGCGAAACGTTCCCCCGCTGAAATCACGTAAGGGTCTCATGTGATCACCAGACCTTGTATACAACATTTTATACAAATGTTTGACCAAATTATGTTTGCGCAATTAGCAATGCACAAGGACTTTACACTATAAAGATATGTGTAAAATAATTTCAAGGTGCCATACTGTTCCCCTCAAATCAATGTTTAAATATTTATATTTTGTGCTTGCAATGGAGAGAACTGTTTATTCTCGTGGTACGTTTACTATTTATGGTACAAATATGAATGATACATCATTTTTATGAATTTAGTCTCCTCTTTCGACTGCTGTTATGAGAGTCCATGTATTTTAATGAGGTTTAAATTTTGGGCAAAACAATGCAAATTTAGCATAAAACAATATGAATGGGGAATAAAATGGTAAATCTCAACATCTATATGATGCGTTTGGTGAATATTACTCGCTGCCCACACATACTGCCATGATGCCAGTGTGTCTTTTTTAAGTCATTAGATAGACTGATATCAATTATTTTTCCAATAAAACGTCTCTCACAGCTTAATAATTATAGCAAATGATCGTGTAAGCGGATCCTTCGATGTGTCTTACCCATACCTACAAACTGAGTACTTGATCTCTTTGATGAGATAAATATTTTAAAAATTATAAATTACTTAGTGCCCTAGACGTACTCAGCTATAATTGTCTCCGTATCTCCTTCCATATGTCATCGCAGATCATATCTTTATATCATTGGATTCGTAATCAAGTTGTGTTTCATGTGACACCTCGTGTGACCCTGTGTTCAACACAGTTCTTGCTGCATGTGCGCAGATAAGTAATATGTAATTCGTAACGCACGGACCAATCACCCTTCCCCAAACTGAGGCGAGCACTGCCAGCGTCACCCGGCCACCGCTCAACCCCCACCCAGCTGGTGGCACCAACTGTGCCAGCACTCGCTGCGCGCTCAACTTAATGCTCTCAAACAAACAGATTCCCAATATGCAGAGATAACTTGATATGTTCCAATGGTTCAATGTAACTTTCCGCCATTTATTTCTAACACAATTTGTTTGTGATGTCAGTATTAAGTCACGTAAATCTAAACTCTAATACTGAGCGAATGTGTTGCCCTCGTCCCACCCTTTACCTTTATAAATTTGTATTGCTTTCAACTAACGTATAAACTGTAATGATCTTCAAAAGTACTGTACATTTCAATGTGTGCATATGTGTCTAATTTATAGTATGCAGTCTGATGGCTATTAAATATTACCTTAAAATTGCCACTGCCAGTTGTTGGAAAATAAAACTTGCTAAAAACAACTTGTCCTGTAGTCCTTTAATAATAAGTTCAGTCTTAGAGTACAAGCATTTGTCTGTTACTGTCGTGCTGCACATCCCATATCATTTCCTTGCTGAGTTTACATCAACAGGAAATGAATTATATCTTTACATATTTGCTTAATGAATACTCTGCATTGTAAACCAAAAGTGGGGTTGACGCGTACGTGAGAAGCTCAAACTGACGTTAAGAATGTTATGAATTGTGCCACAGTGATTTGAGAAGGAAAATGGGCGATGTTTGCAATAAATCAGCAATACATCGTCCTGGAAAACTGTAGGGACCAAATCAAAAGAAATCGATGTACGCTGTAATATGTAATTTTACACAACTGTTTCACCCTATATCTAAATAACTGCAGGCACATTAGTATGTTTTATTGATGAAACAACATACAAAGTGGCTCTAAATATTCAAATATCCTTGTGAAGTGCGGGAGTAGACGACATGCTGCTGACCAAAATATCAAAGTGACAGGAAATGTTAGTCATCCGAAGATGAGCATTATAGCCCAAAACCTGTTATGGCATGGAAATAAAGCAGTTTAAACGTATTTGTCGCTAGTTCCGTTATTGAACAAATAGCCGCGGAGCTCACAAGATCCCAGGAGGATGAAGTAACAACTTTCTACATCTTGCTGCAAATCGTAACACTTCGGAACACGTCAGCAGTTACTGACTCAGCAGGAAAATAGGTATAAAAACATGGCAAGTATTAGCTGGAGTTACCGTCAACATGTTTAGGGTCCTCTGCTTTTTATCGTATCTCGACACTACTTCACAGATAAAGCTATCAGCATTTTTACTGAGAAGATTATTTTATAGCTCACAACTAAGACATCGTTTCCTGTTACTTTACTTCTATTAACGTCCACGGTCACAGAGGAAAACACACTTTGTACGCCAGTCGACTCTAATGCCCAATACTTCGTAATAAGTCGACTACCGTAGTAAAAGTACACGTAAATGAAAGTTCACACACATTATGTTCGATATCAGAGGTCCTATTGCGTTATTTTCTTATTCATTTATTTTTTAATCTTTAAAACGAATTTTAGGATCGAAAAATGTGGACTTTAACAGATTATGTCAATTGCATCCATTATACAGGTTCACGCTCACGAATTTAATGGAAAATATTTAATTGATTCCCAACACAAAATTACGTCAACCTACACTCAATATTATCACTACTATCAATGAACTAACTAATACAATGGCCCTGACAAGTATAGTAAATATTGTTCACATTTTTGTAAGTGCCTAATTAATGTCATAGCCCTGGATACTTCCAGCAAATTTTAAAACTCCCCGTTTATCCATGGAAACAGGAGCACTTAGTTTTCTTTCTTTATGATCATAGTCAATACGGCTCACATAGTGTTTCTCAGAATATTTGAAATGGAATCCATCGCAATTTCTAATGAGATGAACTTCAAGTCCCTCTCCAGGAACCTTTTCCTCAATGCAACTAACATAAAATCTAATGGTTTTTTAATTGTAAACGTCACTAAATGTCAATCCCCTGGTTTAGGGTAATTGAAATTGTCATCGTTGTTTTCTTTCTCTTCAACCCATTCACTCGATGAATCTTTAATGAAATAGGTTGTGTCTTCATTTCTGTCACTTGAATCTTGTGCGCTAACTGTTTTCTTTTCATTTTGGTTCTAGCGTCTTCTCTTTTTCTTCGTTTCTCAGCTGACACAGAATAAGAGATTTTTTTCATTTGGCTGAGATAGTACTGATGCTGGCAACACTTTTCCTGACTCTGTTTCTATTTTTCTTTTCCTTTTTGGGTACCTCGAGATTTTTCGTATCTCATGCCCTGGAGTACTTTTATGACTGTTTCTCCCACCACAGCCAGTGTGGACTGACATTCTGGAGGCTCTGCCGTACCAGATTTTGATGACGGTAATTTCTTAAAGACTTTATGTGGCTCGAATGGAGAAATTTCCCAGGCCTGGAATCCAGACTTTAGATTGGCAGCTGCATTAGGATTGATACTCTCCATCAGCTCATTACGAAGAGCAGATAAAATTTTCTTTGGAATTGAATTCAGTTCTCTCTGTTTTCGGGCGCCGTTTTATCAACACTGATATCCTTGCCATTTTAAATGGTATGTAAAATGCCATGTCCTGAGGATTTAACACATCTATGACATTCGGGGGGCTAAAAGTTAATTTAATTTTGTGCTCCTTACACGTTTCTAGCACCTGTCTTGAAAAATGGGGTGATGGATTGTCACCCCGCACTGCTTTCATTCCTTCTTATTTCCTGGTCCAAGGTATTACAATAGCTTGGAACAAATGTTTGAACGTGACTTCATTGGACCACCCAGACTTCGACCTGTTATACATGGTTTCTGGGAGCCCTTCTTGTATCCAAATATCTCACATACGTTCAGATTTACAAACGATATATCCAGGCAGTAGTTTGCCATTGGCTACTTCGGCAAACTGCGTACTGGTTCCGCGTTTGTAAATACACTCCTTTCGACCAGATTCATCAGCTAAATTGGTTTCATCGTAATTTCGGATGTTAGAAGGGCTGATACTTTCTAGAGCCATTTCAAGGTTTGTAAAATAGTCCTTAATTGTGTCAATATCAATCTGAAACAGGAATAGCAAAAAGTAATAATTTCGAACTGAGAAAATAAAAATTCCTTTATAAAACAGAAAACTACATAAAATCAACTGTGTCACTAACTAGTAAAAACTACGATACCTTCGCTCTCTTAGCAAGGATATTTCTTGAAATTCTCGTTGACAGCATGCTATGTCGACAAATGAAACCGTCCAATCACGCTTCTCCGAGGAAATTGTTTTTGAACACCTTTTCATTCCGTCTGCTTTTGTCAGGATAACGTTTTGCTTATAACCGAACGTTAAATTTCGGAAATGAAAAGTCTCACTCTGAAACAGTAACCAGATAAGCTGCAATGATTGTTTCTTCCTCTACATGAACAGTTTGTTTTCGGTGCTTTCCTAAAATGGCTCTGAGCACTATGGGACTCAACTGCTGAGGTCATTAGTCCCCTAGAACTTAGAACTAGTTAAACCTAACTAACCTAAGGACATCACACACATCCATGCCCGAGGCAGGATTCGAACCTGCGACCGTAGCGGTCTCGCGGTTCCAGACTGCAGCGCCAGAAGCGCGCGGTCACTTCGGCGGGCCTCGGTGCTTTCCTACCTGCCTTCCCATTACATGATCTCCCAAGGTAGTTCCTGGAATTCCATGCTTCTTTTTAGTATTGCTCATCAATAACGCATTTCTGTTTATATCTTGAGTTGCTTTAGCAAAGTCTTGATATTTAGAAGACCTGTCTATCACCTGCTAGATTACAGAGAAGACGGACAATGAAAGTATAAAAATCTCGGCAAGAGAACAATGGATTTCTTGCAAGAACAAAATCGCGCCGTAGCCAGTGTAGGTGTTGTGCCTTGTGAGATGCCTGGTGGTCTCTATACTAGAATACTATTTCAGCTTCAGACAAGTTTCAATAACATGGAAAACATATTTCAGTTCTAATATTTTGTTGAGCTGAAAATCATATAATAGAAATATGATTTTTTTTGTATTTCAGTAGCCGGCCGGTGAGGTCGAGCGGTTCTAGGCGCTACAGTCTGGAACTGCGCGACCGCTACGGTCGCAGGTTGGAAACCAGCCTCGGGCATGGATGTGTGTGATGTCCTTAGGTTTGTTAGGTTTAAGTAGTTCTAAGTTCTAGGGAACTGATGACCTCAGATGTTAAGTCCCATAGTGCTCAGAGCCATTTGAACCATCTTGTATTTCAGTACAGCTCAAAGGGACTAAACGGATCAAAGTCAGACACAGTACTTTTCTTGCTATTTTTGCTGGTCGTGATGGAAATGAAAATGCCGTGTGCCTAGGGCCGCCCGTCGGGTAGACTGTTCGCTTGGTGCAAGTCTGGCCGGCCGAAGTGGCCGTGCGGTTCTGGCGCTGCAGTCTGGAACCGCGAGACCGCTACGGTCGCAGGTTCGAATCCTGCCTCGGGCATGGATGTATGTGATGTCCTTAGGTTAGTTAGGTTTAACTAGTTCTAAGTTCTAGGGGACTAATGACCTCAGAAGTTGAGTCCCATAGTGCTCAGAACCATTTTTGGTGCAAGTCTTTCGAGTTGACGCCACTTCGGCGACTCGCGTGTCGATGGTGATGAAATGATGATGATTAGGACAACACAACACCAGTCCATGAGTGGAGGAAATCTTCGCCCCAGCCGGGAATCGAACCCGGGCCGTTAAGTATGATATTCCCTCGCGCTGACATCTCACCCACTAGGGGCGGACGCTGTTGGTGATAATTACTTATATATCATCAGGGACACATAGGTTCCACGCTGCCTTGCGAGGTCAAAAGGGAGATCTTATCAGTCAGCTAGAAGCCAGCAAAAGCGGATAGTAACTAATTAAGTTCGCATAAACACGTGAATTTAGAATGTGTAGCGACTGATTGAATCTAGACCTCCAGGTCCGTCCCAGATGGTTCTACGGTACTGACAGCTGCTGCTGCTGCCTGTGCTGCTGCTGTCCTGTGTGTTGCATAATAGAAATTCCAAAATGAAGTCCAATGCGTGCTGCTAGTACCACTAATAAAATTTGTGTTTTGCTTATCAATTATCAAATTTCTATGATTTAAGAAAACAGGGATTCCTCTTATTTTATGCTACAGAATTTGTAGCATCTGGATGACAGTGGAAGTGCAACCTGCAGAAAAAGAGAAAGGCGGAACATACCCAACAGATGCATCAGTGCAAAATTTGGAGCAGCAGTGCTAGTTTATTTAAAGAACTGTATGATATATCTACCAAGACTTCCAACTATTAGTGACAGGGGAGTTTGATTTCTTCATCGGCAGCACTGTGTACATGATTTATCACGGTAAAGTTGTGAGACGTTGGGCTGTGCCAGGCTGTCTTCTCACATTATTCCTATTTATATAGTGATCTGCATACGTTTTTCCCTTCACCTCCCTCATCAAGCAGCTAAAATTCCTCTCATGGATCAGTCGCATTGCTCTGCTGGGTTACCATGTCTGCAATGAATATGCGCGATGTCGCAGTACGTTGTGTTGCTGCAAGCGGTAATACTGACTGGCGTGAAGCAGGCTGTTGCAGCTGCGGGTTGTATTCACCTTCCCAGACCGAATTGCGAGAAATATATCTAGGTCTCGAGAACTGATAAATCAAACTCTGACGATTTGGCATAAGGGAAAGACCAAATCTGATTATCGAAGTCGCTGCGGTCACGAGAGTAACGTCAAGCGCGAAGTCTCCATCTATCTCCCAGAGTCTCCCTCCAGAAAAGCCTCCTCAGTTCCCTTCAAACCACGGTATCTCCGCTTGCCGCACTTCATTCGGCCAATCAACGAGTTGGCCTAACTGTCCCACCAATGAGAGGAGTGGCATCGTGACAGCTGTCTCCCACCAATCGCCAATGTCTTTCCGTGACATGCGCTTCACGCAACTGATTGCATATTTCTTTCTTTTCTTTTCATGTTAAATTCAGGGGAAAGCTGTAAATAACCACCACTCATGTACTAATAATTTCTCCGATATCATGCGGATATGGTGATTTCCTTCTCATTGTGTTCGTAGAGATGTTGTGTACTCAGTTCACATTCTGTTTTCTCTTGAATATTTCGAAGAAACGACAATTGAAGTAAACTATTAAGTCTGACAGTAATTAAACCTTAATTCAGCCAGTATATCACAGAAATGCTCTGATGGTGACACCAGTCTGTTATTCTAAATAGTTCGTTCGTTGATTTGTGTTATTAAGTCAATACCTAAAAAATGTAACTGTTATGTATTATTCGTGGATCAATAAATGTATATTATTGGAAGATCAAACTCGATTATTCAAGATTTACATCACTGTTATAATTAAATTGCCAACCTTATTCAACCACAAACACTAACCCACTGATGAGTTCAGGATTTAAATTAAATTTTGATGGAAGCGCTATAGCTATAATCATTTTTAGTGTTCCATGGGGATATGCTGCCACTTACTGATCTGCAACGATAGTACTGGCAACTGGATTCGTTCACTTATCCATGGAGTTCGTAGCAAGTTGCCGATTGTATTCCTAATACGACCCTTCTGGCATACTTGGCGTCCCTGCCAGCCCTTTTCCATCAGGATATGGGATACGAATTTGTCTTTTCTTGACCGGAAGTTAGAATTTCTTTTCCGTGAAATAATAAACTGAAACATACAGCTAATTAGCTATAGTGCAGTGCCATACTGATTTTGCATTTCTTTTCAACCTCTGGTTCCTGTTCACATGTAAATTAATTTTTGCTTACGCGATTTTCGGAGTTGTTAGTAAACGGGACATGAGTTTATTCAATACATGGCACGTCTTAGGGTTAGGAAGATATGACGTTGGTGAATCCAGAGGCAGAATGGGCCGTTGAGGAAAACGGAATGAGTTCTGAAGATGAACAGTTTCAGGGGGAAGAGAATGAGTCCATAAAAGAGACCATATTGGGTACAGAAATAGAGAAATCAGTCACAGTAGACGTCAGTCAGCAGGAAATCTACATCTACATCTACATCCATACTCCACAAGCCACCTGACGGTGTGTGGCCCAGGGTACCTTGAGCACCTCTATCGGTTCTCCCTTCTATTCCAGTCTCGTATTGTTCGTGGAAAGAAGGATTGTCGGTATGCTTCTATGTGGACTCTAATCTCTCTGATTTTATCCTCATGGACTCTTCGCGAGATATTACGTAGGAGGGAGCAATATACTGCTTGACTCTTCGGTGAAGGTATGTTCTCGAAACTTCAACAAAAGCCCGTACCGAGCTACTGAGCGTCTCTACTGCAGAGTCTTCCACTGGAGTTTATCTATCATCTCCGTAACGCTTTCGCGATTACTAAATGATCCTGCAACGAAGCGCGCTGCTCTCCGTTGGCTCTTCTCTATCTCTTCTATGAACCCTATCTGGTACGGATCCCACACTGCTGAGCAGTATTCAAGCAGTGGGCGAACAGGCGTACTGTAACCTACTTCCATTGTTTTCGGATTGCATTTCCTTAGGATTCTTCCAATGAATCTCAGTCTGGCATCTGCTTTACCAACGATCAACTTTATATGATCATTCCATTTTAAATCACTCCTAATGCGTACTCCCAGATAATTTATGGAATTAACTGCTTCCAGTTGCTGACCTTCTACATTGTAGCTAAATGATAAGGAATCTATCTTTCTGTGTATTCGCAGCACATTACACTTGTCTACATTGAGATTCAATTGCCATTCCCTGCACCATGCGCCAATTCGTTGCAGATCCTCCTGGATTTCAGTACAATTTTCCATTGTTACGATTGATGAAGCGGAACAGACTGCACAGAGTGCGACAGCTCAAGTACATCAGCCAGCGAGGATGCTCACTCCTGGAGCAGGTACAATATTAGGATTAGGGAACACAATGCATACGCTTCGATCGCTGAAGGACGCAGCTGCAGATAGAGAGAAAGAGATAGAAGGAATGGAGAGAAAGGCGTTTAAGAAATACCGAGAAAAACTGTAGAAGAAACTAGAACAGAAATACGGGGCCACAGTAGCAGCACTCGCAACAATAGTTAAGCAGAATACGAAAGAGATTCAGGAACTCAAGCAAAACTACCAGATGTTCCAAAGCAATTTGTTGGAAACGTTGGCGGCGTTGCTTAGCCACGATTCACGTATAAAATAGATAGTGGAAGTAATGGCGGGAATTCCTAAAGAAATAAAAAATCTAGTTACAAAAGCAGTGTCTAATGTGGACATTAGCTCGGATAAGGCCTCTTCTTCATTGGCAGCTGCGTCGGAAGGGCTACAGCAACTCATCAGATTCGAAGAGACTCGGTAAAAGTGAAATAAAGTATGAAAACAGCGAGAGCATAGGTTGTCTCAGGAACTGAATAGCTCACGCGTAAGAATGTCACAGACGTAAGGAGCGCAAGGATGTGTCAGCGCGATAGATGATCATTTACCGTCCACGCTGAAAGGTGTACGCAGCAGTAGCCCACATCAATTTCTGGAGAGCAGTAGGAGTGTTTCGGTGTGGACTCTGAGTGCAGGATACAACGTGCCGCGACGGACTTCCCATGAGACCTCGAGGTCAACAGAAATAGTAGTATATGACCACTACTTTTTTTTAAACTACGGGAAACACTGCTTACCCGGGAAACATAATAGAAATATTCACCCGAACGTTTGTGCGGAACAGTTTGATTATTCCGTGCCTTTCAGGTCGCCTATACGGTATGGGTTAGATTTTATCTGCAGTTACATCGAGGGGGAAGTCCACAATAAAATGAAGACAGTAATATAAACCTGTGGTTCCTACAGAGAATTCAGAGAAAAATCGCTAGCGACCTACTGGTCAAAGGACGACTTCAGATCACTACTGCTAGGATTGGAGAATATTAATGAGAGCGGGGACAGAGTCCCTCATTACAGCAACGATCAACCTCCAACGAGACCACAACGAAACTATAATGGGAGATGAAAGGACAGATTAAGATTTGGTACATTAACCAGCAGAACCACCATAGTTGGAGTAACAGTAACAGCAATAGGAACAATTTCGACTACAGAGACGAGCTGCCACGTAGTTGCAACAAGGATAGGTAGGGTGCGCAAACAATTGAAATCAGGTCACCATATCACAGGCCAGAACAGCCACGAACTGACGATAACCGTCAATGAGGTATAGAAACTCACAAACGGAGGTGTATGGAGGGAGAGAGGATTGTTGATGGCGCTTTGATGCGCACATTTACAGTTAGAGTCAAGTACGCAGAATACAGTGCTTTGGGGGGAGTATGAGCAGGCATACACCAATACAGATAAAAGCAGCACGACTAATGGTCGCACTGCATTTCAGCGAAGCTTATGACAGATTAAGTGATCGCACTCTGATGAAAAGCTGCTGAGGTGGCAGATAACCAACTCAGGGAAGTGCGCGGTACGGGGAAAAGGTGGCGGTTTCAATACCTGTTTAGTAATGAAGTTTTTATTTCCATGTAAGTCTGTCCGCATTGTAAATAACATCGACCACGAAATATGCAGTATCTGGAGATTTCTCCGCGTCAAAGTACGCTCCGCGCCAGAGAGTGTTGAAACACAAAACAATAATGAAGAGTTAGAGACCATTACGGGAGGTAGTGTTCTTACTGCGGCTAAATGACTTGATTTAACTGGGAGAAAAGGGTAAAGTTTACTCCGTAGTTCCATTTTTCCAGATCCAATTGGAAATATGTGGTAAGGACTATGGGACCAAACTGCTGAGGTCATCGGTCCCTAGGCTTACGCACTACTTAATCTAACTTAAACTAACTTACGCTAAGGACAACACACACACCCATGCTCGAGGGAGGACTCGAACCTCCGATGGGGAGAGCCGCGCGAACCGTGACGAGACGCCAAGACTGCATGGCTATCCCTCTTTCCAGATCACAGCACAACACCTAGCCATAAGGCAAAACAGTAATGCGTGAATAATGCTGACAGCATCCCGAAGAAGTGTTTATAAAGAACCTTTTGGAGGTGTGTTTCAGAAATTAACCTCATAAAAAAACAGAGTCAGGCCACAGCAGTTAATGGAAGACACCAGGTGATAGAGGAGAAGCCGTAGTGGAACATAAATGGAGATCTTTCACATATCCGAAGACGCTTCGTTTGCAGGAGAAGACGACTGTCGACGACACTGACATCACCACAAATAATAGCGGTGTGGTATGCTAATTTATAGTTTTGCCTTTTCAGCATTTCAACATCGTACCCATAATCTATGATGTAAATAATTTGAATTATGTAATTTTGTGCAGATGAACTGGATAATTATGTGTATAATTTGTGATAATCAGATTTTTTTCACTTCCAGGTAGTGTGTATTTGCGTTCAGCATGTCTTGTCAGTTGTTATCTGTAATTATTATACACAGCCATGTGCCACCTGTTTTCTGTTTACGTTGTAGGATTTGTAAAGGAGAGAGAGGACCATGAACCTTTTTATTGGTAAAGAATGAAGTAGCATATTGCCAAGGTACCGAAGAGTGGAGCTCCACAGATATAAAAAGATCGGTCGTGGTAATGGACACTGGTGTAGCGTCATCGTGCTAGCACTGGATATACCAGTGCATGTTTCTTATCAAGCTTAAGGGTATAGGGTTTAAGGAATTTACAATGAGGTGCCAAGGCAACTGGTAAAGGCAGGCGTATTCAAATAGAGATATATGCAAACAGGCAGAATATGGCGCTGCGGTCGGCAACGCCTATATACACAACAATTGTCTGGTGCAGTTGTTATATCGGTTACTGCTCCTACAATGGCAGGTTATCAAGATTTAAGTGAGTTTCAATGCGGTGTTAGAGTCGGCTCACGAGCGAGGGAACACAGCATCTCCAAGATGCCGATGGAGTGGGAATTTTCCCATACGACAATTTCACGAGTGTATCGTGCATATCAGGAATCCAGTAAAACATCAAATCTGCGATATCGCTGCGGCCGGAAAAATATCCTGCAACAACGAGACCAACGATGACTGAAGAGAATCGTCCAACGTGACAGCAGTGCAACCCTTCCGGAAATTGCTGCAGATTTCAATTCTGGGCAATCAACAAGTGTCAGCGTACGAAACATTCAACGAAACATCATCGATATTGATTTTCGGAGCCGAAGGCCCACTTGTGTACCCTCGATGACTGCACGACGCAAAGCTTTACGCCTCACCTGGGCCCTTCAACAGCGACAGTGGACTGTTGACGACTGGAAATATGTTGCTTGGTCGGACGAGTATCGTTTCAAATTGTATCGAGCGGACAGAAGTGTATGGATATGGAGACAACCACATGAATCCATCGACCCTTCATGTCAGCATGGGAGTGTTCAAGCTGGTGGAGGCTCTGTAATGACGTGGGGAGTGTTCAGTTGGAGTGATATGGGACTTCTGATACGTCTAGATACGACTCTGACATGTGACGCGTACGTAAGCTTCCCGTCTGATCACCTGAATCCATTCATGTCCATTGTGTATTCCGATGGACATGGTAATTTGAGCATGACAATGTCCACGTCCAGAATTGCTACATAGTGGCTCCAGGAACACTTTTCTGTGTGTAAAAACTTGCGCTGGCCATCAAACTCCCCAGACATGAACATTTTTGAGCATATCTTGGATGCCTTGCAACGTGCTGTTCAGAAGAGATCTCCTGCCCCTCATACTCTTACGAATTTACGGACAGCCTTGCAGGATTTATGGTGTCAGTTCCCTCCAGCACTACTTCAGATATTAGTAGAGTCCATGGTACGACGTGTTGCGGAACTTCCGCGTGTTCGAGGGGGGTCTACACGATACTAGGCAGGTGTACTAGTTTCTTTGGCTCTTCAGTGGATATTATTGGATGCTTGGATGCAAATAGATATTAAGTTGCATGTTACCACTTACAGATTAATGATCAGTACTTATAAAATGCTATGTTAAAATAACACACTAACCCTGGGGAGGACTGACTGCTAATGTGTGGATGTGTGAGTGCTGATCAGTATGACTTTCCTTCTGAGTTCATTACTGATGTTAAACAAGTACGATTTTTACAAATAATTCCCCTGTGTTGTACAGCTGTTTTTATTGAAATGACGTTATTTCGTGGAAAAACCTAACTTAGAGAATTCTATTGGTACGTAAAAGTAAAGTAACTGGTTCATTAGGTACTCACAAGGGAACCTCCCCATCGCACCCCCCTCAGATTTAGTTGTAAGTTGGCACAGTGGATAGGCCTTGATAAACTGAACACAGATCAATTGAGAAAACAGGAAGAAGTTGTGTGGAACTGTAAAAAAACAAGCAAAATATACAGACTGAGTAGTCCATGGGTCACATAGGCAACATCATGGAATATCTGAGCTCAGGAGCGCCGTGGTCACGTGGTAGTGTGAGCAGCTGCAGAACTGGAGGTCCTTGGTTCAAGTCTTCCCTGGAGTGAAAATTTTACTTTCTTTATTTTTGCATAGTTATTATCTGTCCGTTCGTTCATTGACGTCTCCGTTCACTGTAATAAGTTTAGTGTCTGTGTTTAGCATGCGATTAGTAGACGAAAGGACGTGCCTCTCCAATGGGAACCGAAAACATTTGATCGCAAGGTCATAGGTTAACCGATTCCTCCACAGGAAAACAGATATGATATATTCTATACGACACTGGTGACGGCATGTGCGTCACATGACAGGAATATGTTGTCGACCCACGTAACTTGTACAGTTGGCGAATGGGTAAAAAGATTCTTCTACCTTGCCCGATTTAGGTTTTCTTGTGGATGTGATAATCACTCCCAAAAAAGTGATGAAAACAGAAGAGTTTGTCACATAAACTGAAAATAAAAAATTAAACTTTTCACTCGATGGAAGATTTGAACCAAGGACCTTTCGTTCCACAGCTGCTCAGGTTACCAGGAGACCACAGCGCTCCCGCGTTCCCAGTCTCCTTGATGTTGCATATCTTCCCATGAACTACTCAGTTTGTATATTTTGCTTATTTTTTTACAGTTCGACACAACTTCTTCCTGTTTTCTCAATTGATCTGTGTTCAGTTTTTCAAGGCCTATCCACTGTGCCAACTTATAACTAAATATGAGGAGGGTGCGATGGGGAGGTTCCCTTGTCAGAAGGAGTGCCAGATAACTTGTTTGTATCTTTGTGCTAGAATGATTCATTTTGCGCAACACTCTCTTTACAGTTTACTACTTGTTGTAAATTTCTGTATCAAGCATTGTTATAATTTTAATTTCAAATTCAGCAGGGATTGAGTAGTTGACGTGTTAATTGAAATATATTGTATGCCATCAGCCGCATGGTCCTAATATAGGATTTCTAAGTTATGTGCAGATCGAGAACGTGACGGGGGCGTACATACACGCATAAATAAGCGGTGGGAATACGAGGCAAGAAGTACGACCTAATGGGTGAAGGACCGCCAGAGCGGGGTCTACTCAGCATATTGATACTGCTGTGTTGTGCCGACGCGGGCGTCACGTAGCACATCTTAGCGGACGGTGACACGTGTTGAACTTGCCTGTCTACAGTGATGACCATCACTGCAGACGGACGCACGTCCCCTCCATATAGGATGGTCAAGAGAACCGATTTATCATCAGGAAGCCCCAGAGAAGTATTATAGAACCGCTGTTGTTCTCTATGTGCATATATGATATGGCGGACAGGGTGGGCAGATATCTGCGGTTGTTTGCTCATGATGCTATGGTGTAGGAAAAGTGTCGAAGTTGGGTGACTGTAGGAGGATGCAAGATGACTTAGACATAGTTTCTAGTTATACAGAGATGGTATCTGTTCTTTCGGACTTGTCCAAAAGAACAGATACCATCTCCATAAATAGTTCAGGCTAACCGGCCATGACCTTCTTCTTCTGTGCGGATGCACATGCATTGCCCGAACTCTTACGGGACTCGGTCGGATTGTCTGAAGCGAGTAATGAGTGAAGTGGGCAGGGGTACTACGAATGTAGTGTGTGGACATTAAGTTGGGAATGTGGGTCTCACGAGGAGCGTGCAAGGGATAAATCCCTGCAGTCGCTCTATCTTCTGTGCCGTCGGAGGCGCAAATGGCTAAGGCGTCAGCCATGTAAGCAGGAGATCCCGTGTTCGAATTCCGGTCGGGGCATACATTTTCAACTGACCCCGTTGATGTATATCAACGCCCGTCGACAGTGTAGGGTTTTGATTTAATTATCATTAATTACTTGTTGGTGTGAGAATGACAGATAGCTGTAGATGCGGAAAAACTTAAGTTAGTGCGAATGAATAGAAAAAACAAACCCGTAATGTCCGGATACAGCATTAGTAGTGTCCTACTTGACACAAACACGTAGTTTAAACATGTATTTGTAACGTTGAGAAACGATATGAAATGGAACGAACATGTGAGCGCTGTGATAGGGAAGGGGAATGGTAGAATTCGGATTATTGGAAGAATTTTAGGAAAGTGCAGTTTATCTGTAAAGGAGACCGCGTATAGGACGCTGGTGTGACCTATTCTTGAGTACTGCTCTAGTGTTTGGGAACCGTACCAGGTTGTTATGAAGGAAGACATCGAAGACATTCAGAGGCCTGCGTTACCGGTAGATTAGAATAGAACGTAAGTGTTACGGACATGCTTCTGGCACTTGAATGGGATTCCCTGCAGGGAAGTCGACATTCTTTTCGAGGAACACATTGAGATAATTTAGAGAACCCGAATTTGAAGCTGACTTATGAAAGGTTCTACTGTTGCAACATACAGTGCGCATAATTACCTCTAATAAAAGATACGGGAAATTAGAACTCATACGGAGGCATATAGGCAGTCGTTTTTTCCTCGCTTTATTTACGAGTGGAACAAGAAAGGAACTGACTAGTAGTGGTACAGATTACCCTCCGCCATGCACCGTACGGTGGCCTGCGAAGTATATACGTAGATGTAAAAGAAGCCGGCGGCAGGTCACGCGCCTATGGCGTTTCATTGCTCCTGAGTCACAACAAGAGGCTCAGAAGCTCTACCTTCCACTAGTCAGCTGCAGTTGAAACAAAACTACTAAGGCAACCACTTTACCGCACGCTGAAAACATACTTCTGTTACTCGTCATGCAGAGCGGCGAGGCCCGATTTCCAATTAGTATGGCTACCTTTTATCATAAGGGAAAGAACAATGTGAATACAGGTTTGCCATCGCTTTCAGCATCTTAGAACACCATGTTTGTCTCCTGGCAAGATCTGTGTTAGTGATTATGCGTTGCGACTCACATTCACGTGCTTGATTATCCAAAAACAGCCTATAACGTATATCCTCATTTCCTTTCAACTTTGCATAAACGTCACTGACCTCCTTGCTGCCCCACATTCAGGATACGCATAAAAGATGCCACGGCAACAAACGATGCCGGGGTCGGAAGGGCGTCTGAACGCTTCCTATGTGTCATTACGTTATGGCGATTCCAGCCTCTCGCGTCTTTTTTCCAAAAACACTGTTCCTGAACGTGCCACGCACCGTCATCAATGTGCAGAGAGCGTGAGTTCTTTCAAATCACGATAATTGCCGTGTGCCTTCCTCGCAAAACAAAGCGTCGTAAATTGGTGAAATGTTATCCCAAACACAGGCACTCGTATGAACCTCTACATGCGGCAGTGTATACTGCATTTGTTGTGTTTTTAAACGTTTTACAGGTCTACATTTTTATATTACACGTCTAAAATTCTCTTTCAAAATACTTACTATTGCACAGTCTTCTAGATTTTACAGTTACTCTCTTATGTTTTTGTATATTTTGATTTGTTTCCGATATTCATTTCTACATATTGCATTCTTGTCTCATGTGTATTTTTTGTTTGTAACACATTTGACTCTCAAATGAACACATATATGTTACTCGTTTCATTGTAATGTTCTGTATACATTTTGATTTTCTTCGCATTGTAAAATGCATCCCTCATGTTTTATAGTAATGGCCTGTACATAATCTGCGTTTGCTCGTTTTGTGCTACACATGTCATGTTATTGAGAGTGCTGTCTACTGTACATTTTGTTCTGACATGTGATGAAACGTCTCTATAGTGAACACCACGAACAAGTACAAACTGTTCTTGTGTGGTTTATTTTGTAGTAATGATTCGGAACATATATTTTCGTAAAGATGTCATGAACATTTTACCATTACGTAAACACAACGTGTTTATGCTCACCCTTAGACAGCTGCAGACGACACAATTTGTAGGTATAATTATCAACTCAAATGTTTGTTTTTCTGTACATTTATGTCACTGTTAATACATACTCACGTCAGTTCCGTTATTTGCGTGTTTCTCACTTTGGTTATCTACGTGTTGTCACTTGACAGTTACAACAATTTAAAACAGCCAACCTCTAAATAGTTCATACATTTTGCATGCACATTTTCATGTGAAATTTATTGTTTGGTGTCAGTAATCCTAGTTTATTGTTTAGGTGAATCAGTTTTGTTTTTGTAACTTAATGACCATGACGTAGGGAATGGCTAGATGGAACGATTCTTAGCAATTTCAATGAGACAGTATTTTGATGTTTTTACTTTTCTCCACGACGTCTTCAGTGAAAGAGCGAATGTGGAAGTTGTAATTGGATCAATAAGTAAGTTTTTCAGGGATACAAAAATTTTCCATCTATATTCTCCTAATCTTCTGGGACTTTATTCTCGCCTCTGTTAAGTTATGGCTTGAGGAAAATTTTGCAAAGGTCTCATCAAAATTTTTTATTAAGCTTCTTCTGGCGACAGTTTTAAGAGCTAGTACGATGTGAGACGTAGGCCGGTGCCAGGATTGCTTCCCACATTCTTATTCCTATTTATTTAGTCGTCTGCATACGTCTTGCCTGCAACCTTCATTCTCTCATTCGATATCTGCTTTCCTTGATCAAATTGTTTTAACGCTTAACTACGTAAATGGTCATGGACAGCAATGCACTTTTATTCCAACTCTACTCTGATACTGAGGAAACCTGTTATTACTTGAGGTTTACAGACCTTCTCTACTTCGTAGCTTTCGGTTCACAGGAACCTTCCTACTTAGAGGATGAACCAGTCTTTCCCACGGGCCAACAACACTAAATGCAGCTCAGAGACTGAGTTCACCTCACTGGGAGGAGTAAACCACACGTCGGCCATGCCAGCATATTCCGACACTCGACCAGGACGAAAGCTTTCCACTGGACAGGTGGACCGAGAATCCAGTTCAGACAATAAGAGATGGAAGTCTTAGGAATATGGAGAGGCAAATATTCTAAATTACTAAACTGACACAGAGAGTCCGGGCGACCACTTGATGAAACTACCGTTTTGTGGTGTTACTGGACAGCCTTCCAGATTCTGATATATTACCACATCTGCACCTGAGAAAATTTGCACTTCAGTTTTCCGTAAGAAGAACAGTCCAAAACATACCTAAATTCACAAGAATACGCAGAGAATGGTGTTTTGGGCCTCCTCCCGTTACGATAGCATGTTTCTGATCAGCTTTCTGCTATCTAAATTGTTGGCGCGAGACAGCTGGCTCGACGCCACTCCTCTCACTGGAGAGATAGTTAAGCCTTTTCGGAGACTGGCCGAATTAAGTGTGCCAAGCGGACACACCGATGGCTGAAGGGAGCTGAGGGGCTTTTCTGGAGGGAGATTCTGGGAGTTTCATGAAGACTTCGCGCTGGACGCTACTCTCATGACTGCAGCGACTTTGATAATCCCATTTGGATTTGGGCCTTACGCCAGGTCGTGAGAGTTTGGTATCAGTTCTCGAGACTTAGCTATATCTCTCGCAATTGCGTCTGGGAATATGGGTACACCCCGCATGTGCAACAGCTGCTCCGTGCCAGTCAGTACTAGCGCTTGCACCAACACCAAGTACGGCAACATCACGCAGAATAATTGCAGACGTAGTAAGCTTGCACAGTAACGCGATAGATCGCTTATCTCGTTCCGTAACATGCGCTTCACGCAACTGACTACATACTTCTTTCTTTCCCTGTCATGTTAAATTCAGGGAAATACTATAACTAACCATCACCATCACCTTTAAAATGACTAATAATTTCTTTCAGATCATGCTGATATGGTGACTTCCTTCTTCTTATGTTCATAGAAACGTAGTGTACTCAGTTCTCATTCTTGTTTTTACTCGAATGTTTTGAAGTTACAACAGTCTAATTAAACTGCTATTTCCAACAGTAATTAAACATTTACTCAACCAATATTACCCACGAATACGTTGGTGGCGACACTATACTGTTTTTTTTTTTTCAAATCAATCGTTCATTGATTTGTGTTATCAAGTCAGTGTCTATAAAATATAATATTTATGTGTCATTCATGGACCAATAAATGCATAGTGTTAGAAGATCAAACTCGATGATTCAAGATTTACATCAACGTTATAACTAAACTTCCAATGCCCTCCAACCATAAACACTTAAATGATGAATTCAGGATTTAGATTAGTGTTTACCGCAAGCATCACAGTTTTATTAATAATCACTCTTAGTATTTCATGAGGATATGCGCCGCTTTCTGAATTGTGGTGGTAGTACTGACGACTAAATTTATTTTCCTACCGACGGAGGTTCGTAGCAAGTTGACGGTTGTATTCACATGACTTCTGGCAGAAGGAATAGCGTGGAAACAGCTGATTTCTAAAATATCCGTATAAACTAAAGCAATTTTTTTTTCATATGTGCATGGCATTAATTGTGTATATAAAATCTCAATTCCTCTTCATAAAGTAGCATGAGGTAGAACTGTAAAGAAAGTTAATGTTCACTCTCTAAATGATTACTGTTGTGGCACAAACAACGTTGTTAGTTTTGCCTATGACCTAAACGCCATTTAGGAAGTAAGTTTGTAAATGAGATAATTGGTCAAGAAATAGCACAAAAAAGTCATGAAGAGTTTGTTACATTGGAATTGTGTGCTAAATATGAAAGTATTTACTACAGTGGATTGTTTCGAACTCAGTACAACCAACTGATTGATAGTTACGTAAAAGTAATACCATTCATATTGTATAATGTTTGGCCACAAAACTCAATTCAGTGTCAGTTTGATTTTATTAAGTCAGATACGACTGTTGGAGATATTTCACAGATTTTTGTGAATTGGAACCACCTAATCTTTTCAATATATGATATTTTAATAAGTATTGAAGGCGAATAATTGTTTGTCCGTACTACGCGAACGTCCAGCACTTTGTTTACAGTTGTGAGTGTTCCACACACCAGAGCTGAAAGCAACAACACACAACCGAAATATGTGCATAACATGTGTTACAATCCGCCGATACGCCCATTCTGCTTCCAGCTGGCCCACAATGCGACCCCGTTCAGACGGTTGCAATTGTTCAGCAGAAGTACGTACTCGTCGATGGGGCTTGGTTAATCCTTGAATGAATGTTGCAAACACTATTCACCTCCGATTCAGCATAGTTACTGCCTTCGAAGCAAGGACAGAAGATGCACAGACTAGCCTTCTGAGCGCCATCTCATCGCCGATGACAATGACAAATGGATCACTGACAGTGCAACCCCTCAGTATGCGGGGCCGGCCGCGGTGATCTCGCGGTTCTAGGCGCGCAGTCCGGAACCGTGCGACTGCTACGGTCGCAGGTTCGAATCCTGCCTCGGGCATGGATGTGTGTGATGTCCTTAGGTTAGTTAGGTTTAAGTAGTTCTAAGTTCTAGGGGACTGATAACCACAGCAGTTGAGTCCCATAGTGCTCAGAGCCATTTGAACCATTTGAACCTCAGTATGCACATTCCCCGGTACAACTGAACACAGTCCTTGTGGGTGTTTTATATTTTTCGGCTGTATGTGCTACAATTACTTCAGTGTATAGTACATTCGTTTTCAATACTTGATCTTTTTGTCAGTCATTAGATCTATGTTGTTCATTTTTTTTTTAAATGTGAATAAATATACATCTGTCTCAAAACAGGCCGGGGCTGCCTTTTAGTTTCGGCGCTCCGGGCCTCCAGCGGGCTTAGTCCGCCTCTGGTAAAATCACAAAGACATCCCCTGCTTTGCCTTTAACTTCTCCTTCTAATGAGGAGTGGTCACAGAAATATCGCTTAACGTCAATTAATATTTAAAATGCTTACAATATTATGTAGTTATATGTAAGGAACTTCAGCCTTCTCTGGTTGATGAAACTTCCGTAATAATGGTACTAATATTTTTTTGTTCACCTGATTTATCGAATAATTCAATAACAAAAGATAGTTAACGGAAAACGCTGCCTCCAGTTCAACATACAATGGAAATGATGTTCTGCATCTCTGATGTTAATGTGTCCCGGCTGCTAATGCAGAGAGTTGCAGTTAAAAATACGGGGTTGGTCACAAATATGGATACACATAAAACACACATCATAAGCATGCGTAATACAGTCTAAGAAAGTCGTTGACATTCAATACAGGTCCTGTACGTTCTTAAAGGGAATCTTATATCATTCTTCTTGCAAATTAGTGACAAGTTCAGGTAACACTGGTAGAGGGTGATAGAGGCTACACACGCTTCCCTCCAAAGTACACCACAAAGGCTCAATAATACTGAGATCTGATAACTAATGTGGCCAGTGGAGAAGCGACTATTCATCGTCGTGCTCACAAAACCTGTCCTGGACGCTGCGAGCTGTGTGAGCAGAGGCCCTATCATCTCGGAACACAGCATCACCACTGGGGAACAAACATTGTACCATGGATTGGACCGGATCAGCAAAAATGCTCACATATTGGGAGTAATGCGACGTTGCAGATTAGCCATGGGGTCCTTCGAATACCACGATATCGCCGAAGAAATCATCACCGTATCCCGTCATGTTTCACTCTTGCCAGCAAGCACTCTGTATCCTAATCTTCGGACTGCGTACGTAGACGTGAACTTGGCCAGAAGCTGGAAACAATGTCAAACAAAATTCAAGCGACCAAATGAATTTCTTTCACTACTGTATAGTCCAAGTTTTATAGCTTCGGCACCCCGTTTTCCCGTTACGCGAATTGGGTGGTTTTGCAATTCTTGCTCACCCTGCAGTCCCCTGCTTATGAAGCTCCCTTCGTGTTGTTTTGGTGTTGACAGAATTTGCGAGTGCAACATTAAGTTCTGCAGTGATTTGCGCAGCTGTCGTTTCTTTGTTTTATGTCAAAATCCTCTTCAATGATCGTCTGTCAGAATCATTCAACACATACTTTCATCAGAATTGTGATTTAGCGGATGATGTTTTTCCGCTTTCCCTGTATGCGGTACAAATCTTGGAACGTCAAATACTTCGGCTTTGCTGGCTACAGAAACACCCCCTAAACAAGCGCCAACAATTTTCCTACCTTCGAATTCCCTTAGCTGCGACATAATGCACTCACAGCTACACAGAACACTGTTGTTACGACAGATACTTGCAACGTATTAAGGACACTGCAAAGGTGCCGTTCGTAGTCAAATACAACAGTGCTGCCCCGCATGATTAGCTAAGGTCTGTATTTATATTCAAGCATGCATTTCTTGCTGTGTTTCCATATTTTTGTCGACACTCTGTTGCAGTACTTTTGAGGAAAGACAGTGGACTGGACTGTTACCATATTGGTTAGACTTACCTAACATGGAATTTGCTCGACTTTTAGACATTTTTGAACTGCATATCAACACGAAGAGGGTTCAAAAAAATGGCTCTGAGCAGTATGGGACTTAATATCTGAGGTCATCAGTCTCCTAGACTTAGAACTACTTACACCTAACTAACCTAAGGACATCACACACGTCCATGCCCGAGGCAGGACTCTAACATGCGACCGTAGCAGTCGCTCGGTTCCGGACTGAAGCGCCTAGAACCGCACGGCCATAACGTCCGGCACACGAAGAGGGGCAGCAGCCTTTTCAGTAGTTGCAAGGGCAACAGTCTGGATAATTGATTAATCTGTTCTTGTAACACCAACCAAAACGGCCTTCCTGGCACTGCGAACGGCTGAAAGCAAGGGGAAACTACAAAAAATGGTTCAAATGGCTCTGAGCACTATGGGACTCAACTGCTGAGGTCATTAGTCCCCTAGAACTTAGAACTAGGTAATCCTAACTAACCTAAGGACATCACAAACATCCATGCCCGAGGCAGGATTCGAACCTGCGACCGTAGCGGTCAGGGGAAACTACAGCCATAATTTTTCCCGAGGGCATGCAGCTTTACTGTATGATTAAATGTTGATGGCGTCCTCTTGGATAAAATATTCCGGAGGTAAACTAGTCCCCCATTCGGATCTCCGGGCGGGGACTACTCAGGAGGACGTTGTTATCAGGAGGAAGTAAACTGGAAGTCTACGGATCGGAGCGTGGAATGTCAGATCCCTTAATCGGCCAAGTAGGTTAGAAAATTTAAAACGGGAAACGGATAGGTCAAAGTTACATATAGTGGGAATAAGTGAAGTTCGGTGGCAGGAGGAACAAGACTTCTGGGCAGGTGAGTACAGGATTGTAAATACAGATTCAAGTAGGGATAATGCAGGAGTAGATTTAATAATGAACAGGAAAATAGGAGTGCGGGTTAGCTACTACAAACAGCATAGTGAATGCATTATTGTGGCCAAGATAGATACGAAGCCCACGTCTACCACAGCAGAACGGGTTTATATGCCAACTAGCTCCGCAGATGACGAAGAGATTGATTAAATGTATGATGAGATAAAAGAAATTATTCAGATAGTGAATGGAGACGAAAATTTAATAGTCACAGGTGACTGGAACTCGATAGTAGGAAAAGGAAGAGAAGGGAACGTAGCAGGTGTATATGGAATTGGAGTAAGGAATGAAAGACGAAGCCACCTGGTCAAATTTTGCACAGAAAATAACTTAATCGTAGCTAACACTTGTTTCAAGATTCATGAAAGAAGGTTGTATACGCGGAAAAAGCCTCGACATACTGGAAGGTCTCAGATAGATTATTTAATGGTAAGACAGAGATTCAGGAACCAGGTTTGAAATTCAAACATTTCCAGGGCCAGATGTGGACTCTGATCACAATTTGTTGGTTATGAACTGTAGATTAAAACTGAAGAAACTGCAAAAAGGTGGGAATTTGAGGAGATGGCACCTCGATAAAGTGAAAGAACCAGAGCTTGTTGAGAGCTTCAGGGAGAGCATTAGGGAACGATTGACAAGAAAGGGGAGAAGAAATACAGTAAAAGAAGAATGGGTAGCTTTGAGAGATGAAGTAGTGAAGGCAGCAGATTACCTAGTAGGTAAAAAGACAAGGGCTAGTAGAAATCCTTGGGTAACAGAAAAAATATGGAATTTAATTGATTAAAGGAGAAAATACAAAAATGCAGTAAATGAAGCAGGCAAAAAGGAATACAAACGTCTCAAAAATGAGGTCGACAGGAAGTGCAAAATGGCTAAGCAGGGATGGCTAGAGGACAAATGTAAGGATGTTGAGGCTTATCTCACGAGGGGTAAGATTGATACTGCCTACAGTAAAATTAAAGAGACCTTTGGAGAAAAGAATGGCTCTGAGCACTATGGGACTTAACAGCTATGGCCATCAGTCCCCTAGAACTTAGAACTACTTAAACCAAACTAACCTAAGGACATCACACAACACCCAGTCAGCACGAGGCAGAGAATATCCCTGACCTCGCCGGGAATCGAACCCGGGAACCCGGGTGCGGGAAGCGAGAACGCTACCGCACGACCACGAGCTGCAGACCTTGGAGAAAAGAGAAACACTTGTATGAATATCAAGAACTCAGATGGAAACCTAGTTCTAAGCAAAGAAGGGAAAGAAGAAAGGTGGAAGGAGTATATAGAGGGTCTATAAAAGGACGATGTTCTTGAGGACAGTATTATAGAAGAGGAAGAGAATGTAGATGAAGATGAAATAGGAGATATGATACTGCTTGAAGAGTTTGACAGAGCACTGAAAGACCTAAGTAGAAACAAGGCCCCGGGAGTAGACAACATTCTATTAGAACTACTGACAGCCTTGGGAGAGCCAGGCCTAACAAAACTCGACGTTCTTGTGGTCAAGATGTGTGAGACAGGCGACTTCAAGAGGAATATAATAATTCCAATCCCAAAGAAAGCAGGTGTTGACAGATGTGAAAATTACCGAACTTTCAGTTCAAAAAGCCACAGCTGTAAAATACTAACACGAATTCTTTACAGGCGAATGGAAAAACTGGTAGAAGCCGACCTCGGAGAAGATCAGTTTAGATTCCGTAGAGATGTTGGAACACGTGATGCAATATTGAACCTACGAATTATCTTAGAAAATAGATTAAGAAAAGGCAAACCTACGTTTCTAGTTTTAGAGAAAAATTTTGACAATGTTGACTGGAATACTCTCTTTCACATTCTGAAGGTGGCAGGGGTAAAATACAGGGAACGAAAGGCTATTTACAATTTGTACAGAAACCAGATGGCAGTTATAAGAGTCGAGGGGCATGAAAGGGAAGCAGTGGTTGGGGAGGAAGTGAGACAGGGTTGTAGCCTATCCCCGATGTTATTCAATCTGTATATTCAACAAGCAGTAGAGGAAACAAAATAAAAATTCGGGGTAGGAATTATAATCCATGGAGAAGAAATAAAAACTTTGAGGTTCGCCGATGACATTGCAATTCTGTCAGAGACAGCTAAGGACCGGGAAGACCAGCTGAACGGAATGGACAGTGTCTTGAAAGGAGGATATAAGATGAACATCAACAAAACCAAAACGAGGGTAATGAAATGTAGTCGTATGAAATCGGGTGATGCAGTTGTATAACACGAATTATAATCCATTCCGGTGATGCGTGGTTTATATTGCCTGGAGGTACAACAGAAGTCCACTCGAAAATTTTACATACCAGCAGCAAAAATGACAAACATTCGGTTACTTGACAATGAGTTCGGAAGACGTCCTGTATCATAGGAGACTGTTCAGCGAAACAGAGGAGAATAGCAAGAGCTCAGAACGCATCAACCCGTCGTTATCATCAACGAGTTAAACGTGCCCAAATCAACGACACTGAAAATTTCAAACTTAACGCAGTTAGGTGCTTGACAGATTAGACCATAAAGACTACGCAACTCGAAAAAATCTGTTACTATTTGATAGAAGTTGTGCATAAAGAACGCCTCATCGTTCACATTTTGTATACTGAGGCAACATTCTGTACCTACGTAAAAGCTAACAAACATAACTGCTGCATATGAAGTAACGGGCCACCACACGCTACCACTATATGACAACGAAAGAAGAAAGTGAAAGCTGTATATCACCTAGATAAGGGATCTCAACACACAAAGATCTCGAATCTGGGGTGGATCGTCGGGCTAATTCACAAGTTATGCGTAAGAATGTATTCAGGTCTGGTCTTCAACAATAGGAGCAACGCTTCCAAATTGGAAGAGGCCATGCTGAAGTGTGATGAAAATGTATGCATACAGGGTGGTCCATTGATCGTGACCGGGCCAAATATCTCACGAAATAAGAGTCAAAAAAAAACTACAAAGAACGAAACTCGTCTAGCTTGAAGGGGGAAACCAGATGGCGCTATGGTTGGCCCGCTAGATGGCGCTGCCATAGGTCAAACGGATATCAACAGCTTTTTTTAAAAATGGGAACCCCCACTTTTTTATTACATATTCGTTTAGTACGTAAAGAAATATGAATATTTAGTTCGACCCCTTTTTTCGCTTTGTGATCGATAGCGCTGTAATAGTCACAAACATATGGCTCACAATTTTAGACGAACAGTTGGCAACAGGAGATTTTTTTAATTAAAATACAGATCGTAGGTACGTTTGAAATTTTATTTCGGTTGTTCCAGTGTGATACATGTACGTTTGTGAACTTATCATTTCTGAGAACGCATGCTGTTACAGCGTGATTACCTGTAAATACCACATTAATGCAATAAATGCTCAAAATGATGTCCGTCAACCTCAGTGCATTTGGCAATACGTGTAACGACATTCCTCACAACAGAGACTAGTTCGCCTTCCGTAATGTTCGCACATGCATTGACAATGCGCTGGCGCATGTTGTCAGGCGTTGTCGGTGGATCAGGATAGCAAATATCTTTCAACATTCCCCACAGAAAGAAATCTGGGGACGTCAGATCCGGTGAACGTGCGGGCCATGGCATGGTGCTTCGACGACCAATCCACTTGTCATGAAATATGCTATTCAATACCGCTTCAACCGCGCGCAACCTTTGTGCCGCAAATTTATCATGTTGGGAGTACGTCGTCATTCTGTCATGCAGTGAAACATCTTGTAGTAACATCGGTAGAACATTACGTAGGAAGTCAGCATACATTGCACCATTTAGATTGCCATCGATAAAATGGGGGCCAATTATCCTTCCTCCCATAATGCCGCACCATACATTAACCCGCCAAGATCGCTGATGTTCCACTTGTCGCAGCCATCGTGGATTTTCCGTTGCCTAATAGTTCATATTATGCCGGTTTACATTACCGCTGTTGGTTTACATTACCGCTTCGTCGTTAAATAGAACGCGTGCAAAATATCTGTCATCGTCCCGTAATTTCTCTTGTGTCCAGTGGCAGAACTGAACACGACGTTCAAAGTCGTCGCCATGCAGTTTCTGGTGCATAGAAACATGGTACGGGTGCCATCGATGTTGATATAGCATTCTCAACACCGACGTTTGTGAGATTCCCGATTCTCGCGCAATTTGTCTGCTACTGATGTGCGGATTAGCTGCGACAGCAGCTGAAACACCTGCTTGGGCATCATCTATTGTTGCAGGTCGTGGTTGGCGTTTCACATGTTGCTGAACACTTCCTGTTCCCTTAAATAACTTGAACGGACCGGACACTTGGATGATGTCGTCCAGGATACCGAGCAACATACATAGCACACGTCCGTTTGGCATTTTGATCACAATAGCCATACATCAACACGATATCGACCTTTTCCGCAACTAGTAAGCTGTCCATTTTAACACGGGTAATGTATCACGAAGCAAATACCATCCGCACTAGCGGAAAGTTACGTGATACCACGTACTTGCACGTTTGTGTCTATTACAGCGCCATCTATCACAAAGCTAAAAAAGTGGTCCAACTAAAACATTCATATTTCTTTACGTGCTTTACGAATATGTATTAAAAAATGGGGGTTCCTATTTAAAGAAAACGCAATTGATATCCGTTTGACCTATGGAAGCGCCATCTAGCGGGCCAACCGTAGCGCCATCTGGTTTCCCTCTTCAAGCTAGACGAGTTTCGTTCTTTGTAGTTTTTTTCGTTTGGTGCTTATTGCGTGAGATATTTGGCCCCGTCACTATCAATGGACCACCCTGTAAATTTGCCATAAACATACATGTGTATTATTTAAATGCATTCATTATTTAGTAGAAATAGGTCGAGATTTTATGACCACCCTGTGCATGGAGTTCCTACGTGAAAGGCTATCATGTTATAAAGAGGAGGCAAGGATTTGTTCCAAGTTTTTCTGTCCTTTATTGCGAACAGGACTTACAAACTGAGATGTCAGATGCACTTATTAATAGATTTTAATCAGATGTCAACTCTGGAAAATACAACAAGCTATCTGTAAGAAAAGAAATTCTTTAGTGAGAGAATATTTTGTTTGTACGAAAGAAGTAAACACAGATCTTTTTTCAAAAACTCTGTACCTTACAATAAAAAACGTAGATGCAAGGGTTGAAGATTACGCTGTAGCGGAAAACAGACTTACAACCAGAAACGTTTTTTTTTGGTCATCAGTCTACGACTGGTTGGATGCGGCCCGCCACGAATTCGTTTCCTGTGCTAACCTCTTCATCTCAGAGTAGCACTTGCAACCTACGTCCTCAATTATTTGCTTGACGTATTCCAATCTCTGTCTTCCTCTACAGTTTTTGCCCTCTACAGCTCCCTCTAGTACCATGGAAGTCATTCCCTCATGTCTTAGCAGATGTCCTATCATCCTGTCCCTTCTCCTTATCAGTGTTTTCCACATATTCCTTTCCTCTCCGATTCTGCGTAGAACCTCCTCATTCCTTACCTTATCAGTCCACCTAATTTTCAACATTCGTCTATAGCACCACATCTCAAATGCTTCGATTCTCTTCTGTTCCGGTTTTCCCACAGTCCATGTTTCACTACCATACAATGCTGTACTCCAGACGTACATCCTCAGAAATTTCTTCCTCAAATTAAGGCCGGTATTTGATATTAGTAGACTTCTGTTGGCCAGAAATGCCTTTTTTGCCATAGCGAGTCTGCTTTTGATGTCCTCCTTGCTCCGTCCGTCATTGGTTATTTTACTGCCTAGGTAGCAGAATTCCTTAACTTCATTGACTTCGTGACCATCAATCCTGATGTTAAGTTTCTCGCTGTTCTCATTTCTACTACTTCTCATTACCCTCGTCTTTCTCCGATTTACTCTCAAACCATACTGTGTACTCATTAGACTGTTCATTCCGTTCAGCAGATCATTTAATTGTTCTTCACTTTCACTCAGGATAGCAATGTCATCAGCGAATCGTATCATTGATATCCTTTCACCTTGTATTTTAATTCCACTCCTGAACCTTTCTTTTATTTCCATCATTGCTTCCTCGATATACAGATTGAAGAGTAGGGGCGAAAGGCTACAGCCTTGTCTTACACCCTTCTTAATACGAGCACTTCGCTCTTGATCGTCCACTCTTATTATTCTCTCTTGGTTGTTGTACATATTGTATATGACCCGTCTCTCCGTATAGCTTACCCCTACTTTTTTCAGAATCTCGAACAGCTTGCACCATTTTATATTGTCGAACGCTTTTTCCAGGTCGACAAATCCTATGAAATTGTCTTGATTTTTCTTTAGCCTTCCTTCCAGTATTAGCCGTAACGTCAGAATTGCCTCTCTCGTCCCTTTACTTTTCCTAAAGCCAAACCGATCGTCACCTAGCGCATTCTCAATTTTCTTTTCCATTCTTCTGTATATTATTCTTGTAAGCAGCTTCGATGCATGAGCTGTTAAGCTGATTGTGCGATAATTCTCGCACTTGTCAGCTCTTGCCGTCTTCCGAATTGTGTGGATGATGCTTTTCCGAAAGTCAGATGGTAAGTCGCCAGACTCATATATTCTACACACCAACGTGAATAGTCGTTTTGTTGCCACTTCCCCCAATGATTTTAGAAATTCTGATGGAATGTTATCTATCCCTTCTGCCTTATTTGACCGTAAGTCCTCCAAAGCTCTTTTAAATTCCGATTCTAATACTGGATCCCCTATCTCTTCTAAATCGACTCCTGTTTCTTCTTCTATCACATCAGACAAATCTTCACCCTCATAGAGGCTTTCAATGTATTCTTTCCACCTATCTGCTCTCTCCTCTGCATTTAACAGTGGAATTCCCGATACACTCTTAATGTTACCACCGTTGCTTTTAATGTCACCAAAGGTTGTTTTGACTTTCCTGTATGCTGAGTCTGTCCTACCGACAATCATATCTTTTTCGATGTCTTCACATTTTTCCTGCAGCCATTTCGTCTTAGCTTCCCTGCCCTTCCTATTTATTTCATTCCTCAGCGACTTGTATTTCTGTATTCCTGATTGTCCCGGAACATGTTTGTACTTCCTCCTTTCATCAATCAACTGAAGTATTTCTTCTGTTACCCATGGTTTCTTCGCAGCTACCTTCTTTGTACCTATGTTTTCCTTTCCAACTTCTGTGATGGCTCTTTTTAGAGACGTCCATTCCTCTTCAACTGTACTGCCTACTGCACTATTCCTTATTGCTGTATCTATAGCGTTAGAGAACTTCAAACGTATCTCGTTATTCCTTAGTACTTCCGTATCCCACTTCTTTGCGTATTGATTTTTCCTGACTAATGTCTTGAACTTCAGCCTACTCTTCATCACTAATATATTGTGATCTGAGTATATATCTGCTCCTGGGTACGCCTTACAATCCAGTATCTGATTTCGGAATCTCTGTCTGACCATGATGTAATCTAATTGAAATCTTCCCGCATCTCCCGTCCTTTTCCAAGTATACCTCCTCCTCTTGTGATTCTTGAACAGGGTATTCGCTATTACTAGCTGAAACTTGTTACAGAACTCAATTAGTCTTTCTCCTCTTTCATTCCTCGTCCCAAGCCCATATTCTCCTGTAACCTTTTCTTCTACTCCTTCCCCTACAACTGCATTCCAGTCGCCCATGACTATTAGATTTTCGTCCCCCTTTGCATACTGCATTACTCTTTCAATATCCTCTTACACTTTCTCTATCTGTTCATCTTCAGCTTGCGACGTCGGCATGTATACCTGAACTATCGTTGTCGGTGTTGGTCTGCTGTCGATTCTGATTAGAACAACCCGGTCACTGAACTGTTCAAAGTAACACACCCTCTGCCCTACCTTCCTATTCATAACGAATCCTACACCTGTTATACCATTTTCTGCTGCTGTTGATATTACCCGATACTCATCTGACCAGATATCCTTGTCTTCCTTCCACTTCACTTCACTGACCCCTACTATATATAGATTGAGCCTTTGCATTTCCCTTTTCAGATTTTCTAGTTTCCCTACCACGTTCAAGCTTCTGACATTCCACGCCCCGACTCGTAGAACGTTATCCTTTCGTTGATTATTCAATCTTTTTCTCATGGTAACCTCCCCCTTGGCAGTCCCTTCCCGGAGATCCGAATGGGGAACTATTCCGGAATCTTTTGCCAATGGAGAGATCATCATGATACTTCTTCAATTACAGGCCACATGTCCTGTGGATACACGTTACGTGTCTTTAATGCAGTGGTTTCCATTGCCTTCTGCATCCTCATGTCGTTGATCATTGCTTATTCTTCCGCCTTTAGGGGCAATTTCCCACCCCTAGGACAAGAGAGTGCCCTGAACCTCTATCCGCTCCTCCGCCCTCTTTGACAAGGCCGTTGGCAGAATGAGACTGACTTCTTATGCCGAAATTCTTCGGCCGCCAATGCTGATTATTTATCAAAATCTAGGCAGTGGCGGGGATCGAACCCGGGACCGAAGACGTTTTGATTATGAATCAAAGACGCTACCCCAGACCACGGGTCTGTGTTACCTGAAACGTAGGTCGTACAAAACTAATTTTTTGTGAATAAAGACAAATAAGTGTTTCATTTAGTGTATACAGCATACAATGATCCACCAAGAACCTACAGTTCCATTAATTAAAATTACAAATAAACTATTTTCATAACTCTGCAGGAAGAGCAGCGATTCTTTCATTTACCTATCTAAATAAATATTCCTTTCACTGTCCGCAGCTCGTGGTCGTGCGGTAGCGTTCTCGCTTCCCTCGCCCGGGTTCCCGGGTTCGATTCCCGGGGGGGGGGGGCAGGGATTTTCTCTTCCTCGTGATGACTGAGTGTTGTGTGATGTCCTTAGGTTAGTTAGGTTGAAGTAGTTATAAGTTCTAGGGGACTGATGACGATAGATGTTAAGTCCCATAGTGCTCAGAGCCAGCCATTCCTTTCACTCATTATTCTGTAAGATACAGAGGAAAACAACTTATCTGAAACAGCCCACAGAAGAGAAGTGACTTCGTTGCATACTTCACAGTACTGAACGCTTCCTTTCGAGACACACAAGTAATCCAGCAAAAAAATCTGTATATTACGCAGGTGATACCACTCACTCTCAAATTTGATTCAAGCCAATTAGATTCAATTAATTATTACAGAGACACTAAATCCTTCATTCATAACCAAGTGCAGCATAGGAGAAAGCCAAATTTAATATATAGGTGTAGATATGTAGGCGCTTGTTTGTGTGTCGTCCTTTTTTGGCACCGAGTCGTACAGCTGTGGCACATTTGATGACGATTGTGGAGCAAAAGGTGTTAAATGAGTACTCAACCTGAGGCGAAGGAAGGGCTACGCCTTCAACATGTGCCCATACAAGCCCAAAACCAATCTATAGTACATAGAACTGTTGGCTCGTTTATGTTATTCAACAGCATTGTAAAACTTTTATCCTCAATTTGTCGAAAACATCTGACAAGTGCTTCATACTGGTGCAGCCTATGTGTTTACTACAACCGTGTGGAATACGAGCAAAATCAGTGCATCACTTATCAGAGCTGAGATTCATGGAACCGTGATTACTCGGACAGTTGTTAGGAAACTCAGCTTCCAATTCCCAGCGTCTACGCCTAAGACACATCTCTCACCATGAAACCTCTGTCGATGCGTTGCGTTGCTTGTGGTGACGACTGTGGACTATTGAAAACCATTTCATCAACTGACACACAGTATAATACAGATTAGGAAAACACCTACTACGAGGAATTATCCATCCTTCAAAAAGCTCACAATAAAATTTAGAGGTAGGACGAAGGTTTGTGCTCTCATTCCTCGTGGAGAAAATTGTTCTACGTTATAATATTGTACCGGCTGTTACATTGAGCATATGAACACTTGATGGTCGATTCACGTTGAAAACAAATTTGTCGAAAATCTCTGTCTTCAACAACGCAATGAACATTCTTTAATTGCCAGCTGCATATGGGATAGTGTCCATTTTTAATGCAAGTATCGGGATGACAGGGTCGAAATCCTGGTTCAAAGGCAATTTGATATTTATCGAAAGTTCAGGAAACAGCGAGATCATGCAAGACCAGAAATACCAACCTCAACGGCTTTCTTGATTGCAGGTGTAGAGAAGAATGGGCTGCTACACTAGTACCCAAATATCGATACAAACACAAAAGAGGACATAGAAGAACATACGTGATAAATCGCTGTAAATGACAGACAAGGTTTCTCCATGAATCTCAAATGTGTTGTACAGGAAAGGAATGTAGTACTACAATTTTAAATGGTTTATTTGGCAATTCATGTATACACCACGAAAGTGTTTGATTTTTAATTGTTTAGTAAGCCCTTCTATATGAAAATTACTTAATGCATTGAAATATTATCAATTAGTTTTTCGAAAAATTGTTTTTGTTTTCTTGATTCCATTACCTACTTTCTTTTCCATTTCTAAGTTATGTCTTTTTTGTTCTTGTAATTCTTTATCAACTTTCTTATTATTTATAACTGCATTTGCAACTGCTGCAGATCCACCAGTTAAAGAACCAATTGTTGTTAAATAAGGTAATGCAGGTAATAATAATGCTAAAAATCCACCTTTGTGTTGTGTTAGTCCTTTACCATCTTTCTTTTTCGTTAAATATTCATTAATTTTTTAACGACAGGAATAGCTAATGTAACAAGTAAATTTCCACCAACTTTCTTATCTTTTTTCCTTTTATGAACATCTGTTAAAAATGGTTTAATTGCATTTAATTGTTCATTATTTAACTGTAATTTAACTTACTTTGGATTTGTTTTGCCCCTAAGTAGCAAAGTATAATCAGTTCTAAAGTCATTCAAATGTATAGTTAAAAATTTAATAAAGACTTTTCAAACTTCAATTCTACATAATTCCAAAAAGCTTTTTTCAGTACCTTTTCTTTACTTCGTTTTATTTGCATTCTAAGTTTATTTCTATTTTTTTAATTTTCATTCCATTCTGGATCTTGCATATGTTTATGATAATAATTTCTTCTAACTTTGTGTTTTTTCTCTTGGTCTCTTGTTTTTTCGTGATTGTAAGAATATGCTAAAAGTACATCAATAAAATTGACTTGTCATATTTTTCTATTTCATTCTGTTCTTCGACTCTGATTTCTTTTCTTGATGAAACTACCACTGATTTTACATATTCAAATCGAAAATTTTCAATTCCTAAATTTCTCATATGAACTGAAATAGATGTTGGATTTCCGTTTCTTGCATCACCTCGATGTCCTGTCATTCTTAAACATAATTTTGTTGTTGTACTTCCAATGTATATTTTACTGTCAATGGTGTTTGTAATCTTGTAAATTGTACTGTGTATATATTCATTTAAATACAGGAAATTTTAATAGAGACAAAATAATAACAAACATTTCACAAACATCAACCATTTTCATCAACATCAATTCCCATACATCGTATCCTTTTATCATACGTAATACCTATAACTGCTGTTGCTGCAATTTTCTCTTTCAAACTGGCATCACTTGCATGCATTCTTTCTTTTGTGGCTAACTGAAGTTGTTTATCTGCTTCATGTCTGGATTGAAAATCTTTTTGATCTCTGTATGCAATGGCATATTGTTTGCAAGCTTCATCTAATAGATTAATTCCTGGACCACCACGTGTTAGGCTTTCTTCAAATTTAGTGAATGGTCTGCAGTAATTAAATCCTGGTAGATGTATCTCAGACATTGGAACATTACTTAACACCCAATTTACTAATCCATTTCCATATTTATCCCTTTTCCAAAATGTATGTGGAAGATTATTTTAAAATCTAATTAAATATGGAATTCCCTTTGGATTATCGATTATGAAATCACTGAATCTGTTAACATTTGTGCAATACTAACTTTTTCATTACGATAATTCGTATTTCCAGCTAATTCTTCACCATGAATTACTGCTAATCTATCAATTAATTGTCTAACACCATTCATAAACATATTCAATTGATTTATCTGTATATTTTTTAATCAATCCTTCACCTATTTCTTCAGGAGAACTAATATCTGAAGAATCCATCGTTGATTTTCTTCTTAAGTTTGGAAAATAATCTTCAACAATTGGTTTTATTAAATATAAATATTTATTACATTTAGTTGAATCTATTTTATTTGGATCATTATCAGAATACAATGCTTCTGAATTTAGTATAATATCTGTGTAATTTGATAAATCTACAATACCAAACTTTTTATTTAAATAACCTATAGTAATTTGTTTTTCAGTTAAAAGACTCATTAATCCATCTGTACCATCATATGTTTTTTACCAATTGCTAGTGTATCACCATTAAATTCAACAGGTATTTTACCAACATATTTAAACATACCAACAGATTTTAAACCAAATACTTTATCTTCAATACGATTTACATACTTCAACATTCTTTCACTAACATTTATCTTTTTAGTTTCATTTCTATTTTAGTTTCATTTTGGTGACCACTTGATTCTTTTCCTTCTTGGTATTCATTAAATACATCTTTAATTTCTGATTCACTTAATGTACAATCATATTTTTTAGGAATATCATCAGACCAATTGGCTATTTCTTTAATTGGTGACAAATCTTCAAAATCTTCTATATGATGATATGGAATCATTTGTTTTTCAACTTCTCTACTTTCTTCAATTAATTTTAAAACACTATCACCTAAATCTTCAATATCTTGATTTATTTTTCCAATAGGATCAATAACAAGGTGATCTTCCATTTTATATTTCTCATGTTCTGTTCTTGGTTGCCTTTCCCAAAGCTTAAATTGTTCTTTTATTTCTTCAGCTTTCTTTCTATTTTGTTTAGCTTTTTTAAGAACTTCTTCAACAAACTTTGCAATCATTTATTAAGGAAGAAAAAACATTAGTTATGTTTAATGTTTATATTTATATTTATGTTAAATGTTTATGATTACATGTACATTTACATTTATGTTTAACATTTGAAGTTTATGCTAATTTTATGTTTGTGTTTTTAAGAAACGTATTTTATTTCTAAACTTACCTTCAGTTGATTTTCTAGACATATCTATTATGAAAAATCCAAACTCATCATTCCAACATTTGCTACACACATCTTTAAAAGTATCAAACCTTAAATCTCCACCAACAAATTCATGATAAATAGATTTAAATTTGTATCGTCTTGTCTAAAAATATTTTAAAAAATTAGGTTATCTCTGACTAACTGTTTTGGTATTTTTGAATAAGTTTGAGCTAAATAGATGCAATCTATACCTTTGTGTCTGCCTGTAGTAAAATATTCCCTTACAAGATCTTCATTTCCTAGAATCAAGTCTTAAATTCAACAACTGAATTTTCTTCACATTCATCTAATAGAATAATTTCTTCATTATTTTCAATAAAACTAATAATTTATTTACTAATTGTATCTTCTATTTTTTAGATTGTTTTATAAATTAGTGATATTTTGGCGGATTTAACCTTTTTGAATAAACATACAAATGTTTAATTTTATTCCATCCTGAACCTAAAATATAATTATCAATTATTAATGCTGTTTTTCCACATCCACTTGGTCCAATTATTGCATATCTAATAGAATTTTGTAAGGGTTTACGATGTTTGTTTTTTAACTTATTTTCTGGAATTCATGCTTTAAGTCCCCAATCTGTTTTTTTCATTTATTAATAATTTCTTTCAGTAGTAAATGAGTAGATCATTTCAACATAGTGATAAATCTTCAATACTTAGAAAAAGATTAACTGTTCCAGTACCAGATAGTTATAATAATATTTCACTAGTTGATTTTTATTCAACTTGTTTAAAACCAAATATTACAACAAAAAATAATAAGCTTAATTGTGAAGGAGAAACGATACAAATTCCGGTAGGTCAATACAGGTTTACAAATTTTTAAAAAAGTATTCATTTGAAAAAAGCCAATATACGCATTAAAGCAGATGAAATATTAAACAGAATAACTGTTGAAATTGATGTAAAATTTTATGTAGATATAGAAGATAGTATTGGAAGTTTGCTTGGTTTAAAAAATCAAGTTGTTTTACCGAATTAAAAAACTGTAGCTATAGATGTTACTAAAATAATTCATTTCAATTAATAAATATAAATTTTAATATTGCTGATGGAATGTGTGTAAAAGATAATGATCGTTTTGATAAAGAAACTAATATTACTTCATTATTTAAACATAATGCAGAGTTTCGTGGACCAATAATTTAATGAACCAAAATGTTCTGTAAATGTTCTTATTTTTGATACAATTAGAGATTTAGAAGTTACTATAACTGATGAAAACGATAATTTAATTGACTTTAATGGAGCTAATGTAACAGTTATTTCAGAAAAATCTAAATATCTTAATAATTTTTTTCCTTAATAAATAAGTAATTGCTAAGACAATCATGAATAAATTTGAATGTTATCAGTTGTACTCATTCCCTGTGAATGGGAAAACTAAAAATAATTGAAATGTTCCTAAAAAAGGTAGAGAAATTGAAATAAATATTGGAGATGGATGGCTTCATCAAAATCAAGCTCAGTTGTATATGAGTTTAATATAATTGGAAATGATGGAACAGTTGTCCAACTTATGATGGAAAATCAATTAAAAAATTAATTGATAATTATGTAGCTAAATTGTTTCACTTCATAAGAAAGGAAATAATATTTTATCTAGAATTGAACATCCTTTTATTTCATGAAGTTTTATTACATTCAACTTCATCTGTTATGGAAAAATTAATTTTAGAGGGACATGTAATTAATATAGGAAAAATAAATAATAAAAGAAGTGAAGTACTTTATCCACTATTATTACTTGGTGGATTTTTTAATGATTATAAAGTAATTATGTGAGGAGGACATTTAAATGTAAGTTTTACATGTAGTTCATCTTCTGGAGACATAATTCTTTGTTGGGCTGATAAAAATGATGCTGGAATGGAAATAAAAGATACTCTTCCTATAGTGGGTAAAATTGTTATGGAATCTATGGCAATTCGTGTATCTGTTTTTATATATGAACCAGATTACGAACTTGAACAAAGTGAAAATATTGTTAAAAAACCTAAAACACAAATTTCTTTTTATGAATGTCAAACTGAAGAAGTTGCTGCCTTATTTATTAAAAAAAAGTTTTGAACTACTATTACAAATTACCATAACTCTACATGATTTGATATGCCATATATTGTTTTTGTTGTGTTTCAGAAAAATCGTAAAAATAATTAGTTGGTTGATTCATCATTATTTGATCATGTTAAACTACAGAAAATTTATTTAAAAATTGTAAAAATGAAGTTTTTCCTCAAGAAATGTGGAATATTAAACAGCCAAATAATTTTCTAAAAGCGTATGATGCATTTTTAGATTTTAAACGAATTACTTTACTAAAATATGATATTGTTATTAGTCCAGTTAGTTTTATAACTAATAATCCAATTTACGTAATCAATATAACACATAGAAAGAATGTTGTTACTACACAGAAAACAACTTTGAAACCTTGTGCAACTTTTAATGATAAAATTCCAAATGATATACTTGCTCATAAAATTATGTATGACAAAAAGAATGTTTCATAAGATGCAAGACATAGATTACTTACTGAAAATTTTAATTATTAACATTTGCATCTATATAAATGAATGAAATACATAACAAATTTATAAAAGTGTTAACTTAATGCATATACACACTTCTGAAAAATTTGAAGAAAGATAGAAAAAAATAAAAACTTATAATTGTAGTATCTTACTTATTAAATGATTTCTGATTTGTTTCATTATATTTTTTCTAGATACCCCTTTTCATATGGATTATGTTAGCACTTTTAATTTTTAAAATCGTTTAATATTTTGCTGAGAAATCGCCACTTTATCTAAAGTCAAAAAACGCTCAGTCATGAAAATCGACTTTTTAGTTTATTAACGTATTTTGGTGGAATGCGGTATATGGCCTACTGTAGTTTCCAGATGAACGTATTCCAAGAAAATATTCGGTTTGTCCATTTCTAAAACAAAAATTTGGGTTTGTTGCGTTTTATATGTTTCAAGTTATCCACTTGTTGCATTTTATATGTTTCGAACTGCCCTTTCAGCACAGTAGACACATATGTGAGCAATAGTTCGAACTAACTAGATTCGAATATCTCTTACTAGATGGCACTGATGTTTGTTTCATTCAAATCAATATGGAAACATACTTCACTTTAGATGTAATTTTCTCTATCTTTATTTATAATTTTGTAGTTCAAAATCGCATTCATCAATTGTACACGTTTGTGTAATAGAAAATAATGAATCTGAACCTTAAATAAATTGATGAAGAAGTTGATTTTTAGAAGATACTTTGTCAGTAGAACTACAACTATATAGAAATTCTTCAAGCTCCTTTACTTCAGGCATACTTCACACAACCATTGACCAAGGAGAGTGTACATATCAAAGGTCATTATAATGTATTTGTGTACAGAATTGTATCCATTTGGCTAAAACATCCAACACACTTACCTATATACACTCCTGGAAATGGAAAAAAGAACACATTGACACCGGTGTGTCAGACCCACCATACTTGCTCCGGACACTGCGAGAGGGCTGTACAAGCAATGATCACACACACAGCACAGTGGACACACCAGGAACCGCGGTGTTGGCCGTCGAATGGCGCTAGCTGCGCAGCATTTGTGCACCGCCGCCGTCAGTGTCAGCCAGTTTGCCGTGGCATACGGAGCTCCATCGCAGTCTTTAACACTGGTAGCATGCCGCGACAGCGTGGACGTGAACTGTATGTTCAGTTGACGGACTTTGAGCGAGGGCGTATAGTGGGCATGCGGGAGGCCGGGTGGACGTACCGCCGAATTGCTCAACACGTGGGGCGTGAGGTCTCCACAGTACATCGATGTTGTCGCCAGTGGTCGGCGGAAGGTGCACGTGCCCGTCGACCTGGGACCGGACCGCAGCGACGCACAGATGCACGTCAAGACCGTAGGATCCTACACAGTGCCATAGGGGACCGCACCGCCACTTCCCAGCAAATTAGGGACACTGTTGCTCCTGGGGTATCGGCAAGGACCATTCGCAACCATCTCCATGAAGCTGGGCTATGGTCCTGCACACCGTTAGGCCGTCTTATGCTCACGCCCCAACATCGTGCAGCCCGCCTCCAGTGGTGTCGCGACAGGCGTGAATGGAGGGACGAATGGAGACGTGTCGTCTTTAGCGATGAGAGTCGCTTCTGCCTTGGTGCCAATGATGGTCGTATGCGTGTTTGGCGCCGTGCAGGTGAGCGCCACAATCAGGACTGCATACGACCGAGGCACACAGGGCCAACACCCGGCATCATGGTGTGGGGAGCGATCTCCTACACTGGCCGTACACCACTGGTGATCGTCGAGGGGACACTGAATAGTGCACGGTACATCCAAACCGTCATCGAACCCATCGTTCTACCATTCCTAGACCGGCAAGGGAACTTGCTGTTCCAACAGGACAATGCACGTCCGCATGTATCCCGTGCCACCCAACGTGCTCTAGAAGGTGTAAGTCAACTACCCTGGCCAGCAAGATCTCCGGATCTGTCCCCCATTGAGCATGTTTGGGACTGGATGAAGCGTCGTCTCATGCGGTCTGCACGTCCAGCACGAACGCTGGTCCAACTGAGGTGCCAGGTGGAAATGGCATGGCAAGCCGTTCCACAGGACTACATCCAGCATTTCTACGATCGTCTCCATGGGAGAATAGCAGCCTGCATTGCTGCGAAAGGTGGATATACACTGTACTAGTGCCGACATTGTGCACGCTCTGTTGCCTGTGTCTATGTGCCTGTGGTTCTGTCAGTGTGATCATGTGATGTATCTGACCCCAGGAATGTGTCAATAAAGTTTCCCCTTCCTGGGACAATGAATTCACGGTGTTCTTATTTCAATTTCCAGGAGTGTAGTTAATAACAGCCCAAATAAAAGAAGCGGATCTCTTATTTCAGAACTTAGTCTTCATGTAGCACTGTGTACATAGGGTCAGAGGAGTCTGAAACACAGAAAAATGTGTAGGAAATTGTGAGGATGTTTTGCAGTTTTTGAAAATCAAATAAAATGTTCTGTGTAAATTACTTGTGTTAACAAATACATTTTAATTATTTACTTATATTCACAACATGATTTTTTAAATAATGTACTTTGTTAACTAATTCATTTCAATTATTTTATTACATTGAACTATGTGAAATGTATGTAAAATAATTGACTTTTTACTATAGCTATTATAATATTATTATATTATATTAAATTATTATTAAGTTTAAGTGATAGTAGGATGTTTTTGTATGTTCTGGATAATTAGATCAATTTATGAAAAATAAAAATGCTAGTGTTTATGAGCAATTTTTAATTTTTACCAAATTGAGCTTGTGAGCCAATACATACAAAATACCCTACTCCTACACCATTCGTAGAATGCATTACCATACTGAACCTTCATTCATCGATGAATTTCAATAAGTTTCACACCTTCACTATGCAAAAACCGAATAACAGAATGCTGTCGCACCCTGGTGCAACTCGCACCTAACTTGGCCATCTTTATACTGATACTGCGAAGGTATGTGTGCATCTGGACTATGCTGCCGTCTAGAGGCCATTCTGCACACTGTCTATAGCATAGTTACCAACTCACAGGATAACGGCGCGAAATTTAGATTTGTTATTACAAATTTAAGGTTTTCATTTGAGTCACCCTTATATATACATCATGGTTCTGTTGGTCTATCGGTCACCAGATCAGTAACTCAGAATATTCAGTCAAATATTGACTGCCATCGGGAAAAAAGACCACACTTCATGAAGTATTCAACAATGTACTTGAATGGGTGTCATGTAAAACATACCCTAGATCAGTTGCCAAGGAAAATGAGCTACATAATTTTATCAGATGAAAAGCAGTACAAAAATATAAAGATGAGTGTGCCTATTATTTGGCCTGTGCATTTACACTTCTCTATATGTATGTGTAGACCATAAACACCTATGTGAGTATGGAAACACAAGTGAAAAGCTACAATTCGAACAGAAATTTTAACATCCACCCATTCTTTCAGTGACATTGCAAGTAGAATCTGACGGTTGTGTCTCATATGGCATGCAGGATGGTTACTGACAGATTTCTTTTACTACTACCGATTTTTTTCTCCCCCTCTCCAAGCATTCTCCAAACAAGCAAATTATATTGAATTTAACTGAATCTAGTGATTGAAAAGGAAATGAAGAAATTATATATTTCAAATGATTTAAAAAATGTTGTATACAAAAAATGTACAAACTTTGCAACAAAAAAATTAGAAATTAAAACATAAAAAATGTAATAATTTGTTCTAAATATCAATAGGCCAGTCTTCATTTCTTAAGAATCTAAACAACGTATTTAAAAACATAAATTAACAGGAATAGTATTTTTATATACATTTACTGGATATGAATGTTTAAATACTAGATATGGCGAAAAAATTTGTATGTAGCTCAGTAACAAATTTAAGATTATTTTACCCGATAGATATAATAAATTAATTGCTGGTTGAGATTTTCAGTTATTTGAAGAAACTAAAATATATAGGAATGTAAAATATAATAATCATGTTTTCATAACCTAGAAATCACTATGTTAATTACGTGGGAATATGATGTAGAAATTTCAAACTAAAAAACTAGAATAGTTTTTTCTCTGCGATGCAAAATTTAAAAATTTTAAAAACTAAAGAACTAAAATCCATAGCAAAAGAACTGAAAATTAAATGAATTCCTAAATTTAATCAACATAAACTTGTTGAAATATTTAATAATATTAACAGCAATAATAAAATAATAATTATTATTAGTATAAAAACATAAAAAGTTCTATATTAATGACAATGTTGTATATGGAAACACAAAAATTGGGAATTTAAAGATTTTCTAACATATATTTTCAAATCGAACATATAGAACTTCTGTTGTTGGTTGTATTAAACGGAAAATACCATGTCAAGATAATAGGTTTCACATATCTAATTTAAAAAATTTTCAGGAAAAGGTATTATAGAATTTAAACGTAACATATTATTTCCATGAAACAAGAATTAACAAAAATTTTGTTACAGAATTAAAGATAAAACAGATTTTACCAAAAATTATCAGAAAATTTTATTATGGAATTTGAAGATAAGGTACACTGGTTTTGTATTCATAAACATATAAAATTTTCAGAAAAAATTATTAGGGGATTTAAAGATAGTTTAGATTGATCTAAGACTTCCATTCTCCTGCAGCTAATCATTATCAGAAAACTTTATTAGAGTATTTGAAGACAAAGTAGATGGATACTGTTATTCTTGTCACTAAAAATTATCCAAAAAATTTACAAGAGAATTTGAAGTTAAAAGAGATAACTCTTGTATTTCAGATTATCAAAAATTATCGGAATATTTTATAAGACATTTTGAAGATAAAACAGAATAGTCTTATGTTTATCATTATGAAAAAATATCATAAAATTTCTTAAAACCTTTGAATTCTTAAAGCTACAGTGTCTATGAAATATAAATGTTTACTATAATGTAAAATTCAAAAAAATAATTATGTTTAACAACATACTCATAAATAAAAACTGTTACAGTTTTTTAACTACATAAACATAAAAGAAATAACCGATTCAAATTAGGAATGAACTTCTTTCCTTAATAGAAGTTTAGAAATAATGCCATCCTGAAGGACTGAGAATGAAGTTTGACCCAGAGGCTCTTAAAATTATAGAACAGTTAAAAGAAGAACTTACACAATGGAAGAGACTACCAAGAACTTAATATGAAAATGTAAAAAGGATCAGAATGTTACTGATACTGTCAAACTGGTAAAAGAAGAAATCAGAAGTTTATGTGATAATGTAATGCATGGTTTGCGGAAAACAGAGAAGTTGGAAAGCGACTTGTTCCTTATAATGATTGCTATCAAGAAGAATTTAGCGATAGTCCACACTCCCATAGAGATTATACATTAACTGAATTGCAAATAAATAATTTGGTAAAGAATTATGAGGAACAGGTTAAAAATAGAAGAAAATTAAACGACAAAAGAAGAAAATGTTAAAGAAATAAATATAAGTGACAGAATATTGGCATAAATCAATTATAGTGAAGGTAAATATTTAGATTAAAACGTGTTGGTATATTAAAACTTGTAAAACTACATGTAATATCTAATGGGAATTAAGTAACAGTTGGTGGTACAGCATATGAGTGTACAGGCTGATTGATGTATCTCTTAACAAAAAAACAAATTAATCTGGATGATATGGTAAAAAATATTATGCTCTTGATTTCCTGAACTATGCAAATAATTTGTACCATTCAGGAGGATTATATTCCAAAAAGGAACCAAATAAAATAAAACCAAGTAAATTTATTCAGCACAATAATTGATAAAATACTGTTGAAGGTTATTTTCCACTATTATCAGTAAATATAGATTCAAGTTTAAGTGAACAATTTTGTGAAAGTTCAATCAAAAAAATATGAAGAAAAACCAAACTAATATATTTGGATTAATGATGCTCACCAATAGAACGATAGATAAGCAGTACCTCATGGAGAAGAATTAGCTAGAAACAAGAGCTATTATAATGAATGAGTTACACTAACAAGAATGTTAACAAATAGATTTAGTGGTTTTTTATCGTAAAGGAATTTCATATATAATTAGATTGTTGAACAATTTACTCCATACTTTTGGGAAATCACGAAAATATGGAAAAGGCTTAGAAAGTATATTAATCAAGAATTTACAATTCAAAATGCATATTCTGGGATATAATTAGTGTCCTCCAGGAGCAACACTAAAAAGTAATAAACTACAGGAGGTCCAGGAATAAATCAATGAGACAAAGGTTGTAAAAAACTTGATATTTTATCCAGATAATAAATAATTAGAAAAAATAACAAATAGGTTATAAATAACTTACATTAATGGCAAAAGAAAATATTATGCCAAAGGTACTTCATTGGGAGAAAAATTAACTGTTACTGCAGTTAAAGGAATAATGTGTGGAAAAATAAAAATGATATGTTGATAAAAAGGAATCAGGTATATAAGTCTTTTAAAAATAAATAATTATATATATTCTTGAAATTACATAATTAAAAAAAATATTTTATAAAATTTTATTCTATATAAATGAATAACTTTATATTCGAATATTCCTTATTACAAAGCGGTACAACCAGACCTTAAGCAATTAAAATGGAACTGTGTAATGGGCGATTAAATAGTACTATAATTTTTAACTGATACTGAAAAAAGAAGATGGTATAAGGACACTGGTGAAATATTCTTATAACATGATGAATTCACATTGTTAAACATTATATTGTACATCTTATAAAAAGAGAGAAACTGGGTCTGTATTGATAAACAACACAGGTGGATTCTCACCATTATTAGTGGTTGCATTATCATATTTAGCAGCTGCTAATAAAGTAAAAGGACAGTAGTGCTTACGATAATAGTTAAAAGGCAATAAGCTCAAGAATAGGACCAGCAAAAACGCCATAATTGACAATGAGGCAGAAATCTGGCGTTTGTATAAGGAAAGGGACAGCAAAAACAATTTTCAGGAATTATTAAAAAACATATATGCTTTACCAAATATTTAATATAGAAAATGTTTACTAAAGATTTAAGAATGAAACAATTAGTAGGGGTTTGTATTATTTATGAGTTACCTGCAATAGTAAATTTATATATTTGTGATAATGTCGGTATTCATTGGATTTTTTTACAATAAAGTGGAAAATATAAAATCTCTTTGGTATTCATTTGGTGGAAATATACCGAAAGAACTAGTAAATAACTTGAAGGAAACCTAATAAATAATGTAATGCTGAAAAAATACAAAATCTTGATGTATCATTTGTGGTCATTTATGTTTACTTGTATTGGAATTACCATCAGGAAAATGTCAATTTTAATTTGAAGACGTTTTAAATTTAATAACTGTACACTTTTGGAAATAATCTAAATATAAAGTACGAGGAATTTATAAAATACTATTAATCAAAAACCGATAAAAAATAACTGTAGGAGAAATAGAGTGAAAACTTAATACGACTACAAATGAAGATGAGTTAAGAAAAGTAAAATTGAAATAACTCTTAAAATATTTAATTAAAGATGAACTAGAGATAGAATCAAAGATTACTACAAACAATAATAAACAAGAATTAGAAAAATAATATTGAAATAGATCCAAAAATAGAATATTTAATTAAACTATTTCAGAAAGAAGTGGGTAACATTCTAAAAACACCAAGACTTTCTTAGAAAAGTAGAACAACAGCAGAAGTTATTGATGTAATTAGTGGGTATGAATTGTCACCAAACAATATTCATAAAAAGAACTTAAAAATAATTTTGCAAATATTTTAACATATTTTAAAAAGCATATGTTGATAAACAATGTATAGAATTTAATTAAAAATATTTTAACTAGTTTTGATAAAAGAAATACAACTTATGCTAGTGTTATACTAGACTACCCTTAAAAGATAAATAATATTATTTCAGCATTTAATAGTACTTTGGATAAGTTTAATTTATTTAATAAGGATTGTTGTAAATGAGAGAATTATCATTAATAATTATTTATCGTTTAACAATTTTGGTATATTTGTAAGTGCATTTGGTACTATTTTTAAATAGTAATTGTAACCAGTAAATAAATGTATTGCACAAATCAAATTTGCCAAGTGTAAATATACAAATGTTAAAGCTGTCCAGCAGAAATGATAAAAATTTTGTATGGTGAAAATATTTAAATTTGTTTAATACATATTGAGAGACTTAATTTTCACATACAACAACAATGAAGAATGGAAGACAAAGAACTGATGAAATTTGTCCAATTCGTAAAACTAAAAAGAGTAAAGTTGTTTAAAAAATTTTAGTTATGGGTCTATATACACGCAACGGTGATGTGGTTACCCATACAGGAAATATTAATTATTTACATAAACCAATCACAAATTTTTTTAAGAAACAATTGTTAAGTCTTTTGGCAACCTGATTTAGTAGAAATGGGTTGTGAAATTTAGAAGGTATTTCGAAAATAAATTTAGGAACTAAGAACTTATTAAATATAATTCATGTTATAAAATATATGCTCAGGTTATTCTCATTAACGAAAACACTGGTTAAAAATGTATCAAGACTTTGAAAATATATTTAAAAGAACTCTTAAAATTCACATACAACTGATGGAAAAGAATTTTGCAATGAAGATTTTCCAGGACTTATGAACAAATATAATTTAACTGATTGCCAACTTTTGCAGAATTGATGCATGTATTTTCATAAGATTTAATGGAATACAAAAGAAAAAATGTAGAACAAATTTGCACTTCAAAGAAAGTATAATTGAAATATATAGTTCCAAATTTACATCAAGAAGCTAATAATGCAACATATTGTGCAATAAGAATGAAATCAATAATTGATAATGGAAAAAATAATAAATGTGCTTTCTGTCTATTTGATATTAAGCACAGATAATAAATAGAAATTAAAGTTAGAATTAAAAGGGTTTTTGGAAAAAGACAGCTAAATGGTCAACAGAAATTCTTAAATTAGATGCATTATTTACTCTGGTTAAATTATATAATAATTAAGAGATTTAAATGGACAACATGTAAAGGAACATTTTGTGAACAACAATTACAAAAAGTCCTTTTATTTATCTTGTAGCAAAATTTTTAAAAAAGGAGATCCTGCAGTTTTTATGAAATGGTTAAAATTTTATGGTTGCCATAATACTTATATTTAATAACATATTCTAATTCTATAATTAAAAAGTTTACCTTTATAGATTTAAAAAATTGTCATTATATACTTTGATCTTTATAAACACACAATATAGAAAGTTATCAGTTTTATTCTTTTAATGTAATCTGCAAAGTATAATTTAAAAATTACTTATAAAAATGTAGAAAGTAATAAAAATGTTATAGATGCTTTTGTTCATCGTAATCTAGCTCAATTACATATGAGTCTTAAAATTTTTCAACCTGATGTTTCAGATTATCCAACATATGATAGAAAATCCAATAATAAATTGATAAATTAGTGTCAAAGTTTATATAGAAAGGAAATGATATTTTATTCAGTATAGAACATCTTTTAATGTATTCATAGTGTAATTAAATTTAACCTCACCCCTTTCCAATAAAATGGAAGGCCATATCCTTAATAATAAAAACTAAAGAATATGAAGCAATTAAACCTTTACAAATATTTGGTTGATTTTTACAAAGTTATAAAGAAATTGTGTTGAAATAAGCTGTAACTGAAATTTTTACTTGAAGTTCTTGTGCTCTATATTCAATTTTTGGATGGCTCAATAAAATTAATGCCAGTGGCAGAATAGAAGATACTCTTCCAAAAGAAGTATACTTGTTCAGAATGGATATTAGTAGACTGGTTATTATATATGATCATAATTATGAACTCATATTAGAGCAAGAAATATTAATAAATCCTAAAATAATAAAATCCTTCTATGAATTATTAACTGAAAAACCACTAGGTTATGTAATAGATATAATCTGTAATTAAGGTAATAGTAATTGTAATTCAGTCACATTAGTTTAGTTTTGTTAATCTACAAAGAGAAGAAAAACAATATAATGGTGATTATTCAATATTTGTTTATGTTAATTTACGAAATATTGATTTGAAAAAATGAAAGAAATAATATTTTTCTCAATAAATGATGAATCTAGATACTATACCCAGTTTTTTGTAAGATTAAGATTCATTTGTGATTTTTATGAATACCACAATTAAAGGGACATACTGAAACTAGTCTCTATAACTTTATTACAAATTTTCCTGTATATGATGAAACATGACCAAAGGAAGGATATTGTGATAGCACAAAAAACTGCTAGGGAATTATGTGCTACTTTTAATGACGAAATTCTTGATGATACTTTAGTCCATATAATACTTTGTTGAAAAAACTTAACTTACGACATGCAACCCTGGATATTATCTGAGAATTAAAAAATTTTATATACAGTTTCTATATCTGTTGTCGAGAATTTTTTTAAAAATACATGAACTTCTATATAATGTTTCATTATATTTCGCATATTATCATACTTACATTACTTTTTATATAAATTGTAATTGCCACTCTAAAAATGTCATTATATGTACTCATGTTATTTACGATAGTTCACATATTTTTTACAGACAGAAAAAACGAGAAAATTTGAGTTTTCAATTTCATCACAAATATTTATATTTACTTTAATATCTCATTAAATTCATTATCATATTCCTGCAAGTAATCAAAACCCCACTTCTGTTCTTACATAGCAAATATATCATAATGAAATACAATTAAATATAATTTTTACAATTGTTTTATCAAAAATATTTAGTCAGAATTAAATTTGTCCCATATATTAGTCATATTTGTTTGTTTTAATTTATTTCTACACATTTCTTAGATTTTGAATTTACATTTCTGAGTTGTTAAAAACTCTTTAATTTTACTTCATTATTTTCTTTCATTTATTTTTCTTGTCATATCTAGTATAAGAAATCCGAATTATGATGATTCCTTTACTTATTAGATATATCTTTAAATCAGCACAATTTAAATCTCCACCTATCAACTTGTGATAGATATGATTTAAATTGCTATCGTCTTGTCTAAAGATTTTTCAAATATTTAACTCATTTAATACTAATTTTCTTATGTTTGTGCTATATCTAAGGGAACTATTCCCTTATGTCTCCATCTAGGTAATGTTATTTAAATATATCATGATTTTCGAGACTAAAATCACAGAATACTACATCAGAATTATCCTCACATGTATCTAATGTTATAATTTCAACAATATATTCTATGGAAGTAGTAATCTTCAGTTAAATTTATCTTCAATTTTTACACCTTTTTTAAAATACTGAGTATTTTGGTCGCTCAAAGCATTTAGAACAAATATTAAAATGAGTAATTTATCCCAATTTCGGCTGCAGGACCTATAATATAATTATTAATCTTTAATGTAGTTTCTCCAGAACCACTTGCACATATGATTGCACTTGAAATAGAATTCTGTATATGTTAGTTAGTTATTAAATTGTTTTCTGCATTCTATTTTCCGATCCCAATCTGTTATTTAATTAAATAAATTTTAATAATAAAAAATCAGTCGTCTTTCCAATGAAATGGTAGTTCATCAATTCTCAGAATAAATACCTATTACTGAAAAGACACTTAAAATGTTTCTGTTGTTAGGTTCTATAAAACTATTTTAACTTCAAGTTTTAATTTAAAAAATAATAAATTATGTTGTAATGGTCAAACAATAGTATTTCCTGTTGGTCAATATAATTTAAGAATCTTAGAAAAATTTATTCGGCCAAAAAATATTACCATTAACGAAGATAAAGTTTTAAATAAAATTATTATTAAGAGCGGTGTTAAATTACATATAGATAAAGAAAACAGCATTAGAGAAGTGTTAAGATATAATAATAAAATTATTTCAGGTACAGAAATAATTGTTGTTAGTAATTAACCAAAAATTATACATTTTGAAATACAAATTTTAATGTAGCTGATTGATTGTATGGTGTAGGGTATGGATATTTACATCAATAAACTAATGTTATTCTTTCTTTTACATGTAATTTAGAATTTTTCACTACTGTAATTTAGTGCCACCTCACTCCACCCAAACAGACCATGAAGGTCCAATTTTTCCAACAGGCTGCCATGTCATCCTCAGCCCACAGACGTCACTGAATGCAGATATAGCCAGGCATGTGGTCAACACATTGCTCTCCCACTTGTATGTCAGTTTAAAAGATCGGTGCTGCTATTCCTCTGCCAGGTAACGTCTCAGTGTGCCTCACAAGGGTTGAGTGCATCCAGCTTGCCAACATCACCTGCCAGACTTCATTGTCACCTGTCCAAGTGCTCGCCCAGCCGTCAGTCCTTAACTTCAGTGATCTGATGGGAACCAGTACTCTCACTGTGGCAAGAACATTGGGACTCCTATAATTTATGAACCGAAATATCTTTTATTTCCTCCAAATTTTGATATAAGAATTCAGAATTTCGAAAACAATACTAGCATTGAAAATAATAATTTAAGAGTTTTTAATGGTTTTAATGCAACAGATAACTTACACAAAATTAAAGAATTCAGTTTATTATGTTATTAACAAAATTGTCTCGCATATCAAATACATTAAAATAATTATGATGATATCAAATTGTTATATTTGCATTAATTCTCTGATATGAATTTATTGAATATGGGTTTTATTTTTTATTTATTTTCACTGTTATGTAATCTTTTTCATCATAGTTTCATAATATAATATTTATATCTAAAATTATGTTAAACTAATAAATATTAGGCTTAAATCCTTTATATTCGTTCAAGGTATTGAATATAGAAATACTATATTTATTTCTTTAATTTTTGTTTATTATTTTTCGGGTTACCTATTCAGTTCTCCTGAAATTTAAAGATTTCTCTATTTTTTACCTTTTTTGAATTGGGTCTATAATGTAATTTACTGGTTTTATCATTTATTTCCTAATGTTATGTTATACATATTTTCCTAACGATGGAGAAGGTCTTTCATTTCCATCTCTTCAATAATTCAGCGTCTTCATTTGTAGATAATAAAATTGAAGAATATAAATGCCATTGAAAAATAAATATACATCAGTTTTTATTTCCTTTTAACCCATCCAAACTGGATGGCTTAAGATTTTATAAAATATTTTTATTTTCATCATTAACTTGTTTAACCACCATGTATATTTGTTCATATTCTGAAACTTCAGCAATATCTATTCTCTCAAAGCATGAATTATGTATTCATCAGTAATCATAATATTTTTATGTTATTATATATTGGTTTGTTGTTTTTAAGATTAAATGATTTCATTTCTTAGAAATTTTTTATTAGAAGTTTTTTAATTCATTCTTTTTAGAAAATTTTCTTTTAATATTTTTCAGTGTTCCATTCAAAGTAAATCACTTATATCATCTTTATATCCTAAACTACGAGAGTATGTCAAAAAGTAAAGATACAATGGCTTGAAGTCCTTAAATAGAACATTTAGAAAACGTCAGTTACATCATATTAACTGGATTATTTGTTACTTTTGGGCATAATCACCCCCGTTATCGCAACATATGTTAAGTCAGTGAACAAGCTCTTGTATCCCACAGTCATAGAAGGTTGCCGCCTGTTGTTGGAACCACATTTCAAACTTCATCTTTGATCTCTTCAACTTTGTGGAATGATTTTCCACCAAGATGTGACTTCAGGTAACGGAAGACATGGTATTCGGTGGGCCCAAGGTCCGGGCTGTATGGTGTATTGTCCAATACGTCCCATTTAAATTGTTTGAGTAGTACTTTGGTTATGAGTGCTGTGTGAGGCTGATCATTGTCATGAAGCAAGCAGACTCCACTTATCAGCATTCCCCTGCGTTTGTTTTGAATAGTCCTTCGAATTTGTTTCAAAGTCTGGCAATATGCAGCAGCATTAATTGTCATTCCAGGAGGCATAGATTCCAACAGAAGAATGCCTTGTCTGTCCCAAAAAACAAAAGCCATGATTTTCTTCGCTGAAATCGACGTTTTGCATTTCTTGGCTTTTGGTGAATACGAATGGTGCCATTGCATTGGTTGTTGCTTGGATTCAGGTGTATGGTGATAAACCTACATCTTGTCACCTACCACAATGTGATCAAGGAACTCATTACCTGCTTCAGCATAGCGTGTGAGGAAATCGAGTGCAAAGCCCATCCTCTTCTTTTTGTGCTCTTCTGTTAACAGTTTTGGAACCCAGCGCCCACACAATTTCCTGTATCCTAACATGACAGTCACAATGTCGTAAAGAGTTGTCATTGACACATCCGGTATGATATGATGCAATTCTTTCAATGTGAGACTTGTATTCGCACGAATTGCTTCCTCCGTTCTCCGAAGAAGGGCATCAAAGATCACAAATAGCCAACCTGTTCTTTGTTTGTCATAAACATAAATAATACCTTCAGAGAAATGACGACACCATTTTGTTACATTCTGTCGATTCATAATGTTCCAATAAACAGGAACAATTTCTTTGTGAATATCTGCTGATCTTTTGCACGAAGAAAACGTATGACAGAGCGCACTTCACATTTGGCGGGATTCTGAATCGGCGCAGCCATTTTAAGCACAACCTACTCCAACCAGAAGCAAGGTTCAACTGCCGAACGGCCGCGAGGGAAAAGCTAACGGTTCAAGGTTAACGTCAGTCTTGCCCACTTGCTCGCCAAAACTCTTCTGTTCCTCTGGCGTAGGTGTATCTTTACTTTCCGAAATACCCTCGTATATTCCCAACTGTTATAACCATTTTTAAATCCACATCAATAAAATCTGAAAAACTTTGTTACCATAATTTTCATTGTAAAATACTCATGTGACAAATAACAATTTCACTGATCTGATGAAGCAGACTTAATCTGAGGCTAAGTATCACTTAACAAGTCAGTTTTAATGTATATTCTATGTCATAACTTTCTAACTGAATAAACATTAAGAATACCTGTTTATAGACAATTATTTGATTATTAGTTTTACATTCTAGAATATATTTTTACTTGATTATTTGTTCTTAGAAGATGGAGTCCTATAAAAGGAATTTAAACATTTAATTTCTTTGCAATTACTTTAAATTTGCATTTTAATCATCACCATTCTTTATGTTTTCATCATTTTTAATTGATAATATTATTTTTGCACCTTATTCACTTGGAATTCATTTTATATGTTCTCTTTTATTATATTTAGAAATATTTTTTCCACATCCACAAGCAATATTATTTTTATTGCCTACCCTATAAATTTAAATAAAATATATGCCTTGTTCTATAACCATGTTTTGTAAATTTCTATGAAGTAAATAATCCATTGATTTTTCGATTCCACAGTTTTCTCCGATCTTAACTTCCAATCATTTACGAAAATAATGTAATAGAGAAAATTAAGGAAAGTAGAAATTAATATTATTTCAATATATTTAATTACTTTATTACTTTCTTACTTTATTAGATAATGTCGTTATGTTAAACTATACATTTCATTTTCTAAAACATATTTTTCTTACTGTGTTTAATTGTATTTTAGTATGGTCTTCATTCTTAAATTGTTGTTGTTGTGGTCTTCAGTCCTGAGACTGGTTTGATGCAGCTCTCCATGCTACCCTATCCTGTGCAAGCTTCTTCATCTCCCAGTACTTATTGCAACCCACATCCTTCCGAATCTGCTTAGTGTATTCATCTCTTGCTCTCCCTCTACAATTTTTTCCCGCCACGCTGCTCTCTAATACTAAATTTGTGATCCCTTGATGCCTCAGAACATGTCCTACCAACTGGGCCCTTCTTCTTGTCAAGTTGTGCCACAAACTCCTCTTCTCCCCAATTCTGTTCAATACCTCCTTATTAATTATGTGATCTACCCATCTAATCTTCAGCATTCTTCTGTAGCACCACATTTCGGAAGCTTCTATTCTCTTCTTGTCCATGTTTCACTTCCATACATGGTTACACTCCATACAAATACTTTCAGAAACAATTTCCGGACACTTAAATCTATACTCGATGTTTACAAATTGCTCTTCTTCAGAAACGCTTTGCATGCTGTTGCCAGTCTACATTCTATATCTTCTCTACTTCGACCATCATCAGTTATTTTGCTCCCCAAATTGCAAAACTCCTTTACTACTTTAAGTGTCTCATTTCCTAATCTAATTCCCGCAGCATCATTCAACTTAATTCAACTACATTCCATTATCCTCGTTTTGCTTTAGTTGATGTTCATATTATATCCTCCTTTCAACACACTGTTAATTCCGTTCAACTGCTCTTCCAAGTCCTTTGCTGTCTCTGATAGAACTATAATGTCATCGGCGAACCTCAAAGATTTTATTTCTACTCCATGGATTTTAATACCTACTTCAAATTTTTCTTTTGTTTCCTTTACTGCTTGCTCATTATACAGATTGAATAACATCGGGGAGAGGCTGCAACCCTGTCTCACTCCCTTCCCAACCACTGCTTCCCTTTCATGCCTCTCGACTCTTATTACTGCCATCTGGCTTCTGTACACATCGTAAATAGCCTTTAGCTTCCTGAATTTTTCCCCTGCCACCTTTAGAATTTGAAAGAGAGTATTCCAGTCAACATTGTCAAAAGCTTTCTCTAAGTCTACAAATGCTAGGAACGTAGGTTTGCCTTACCTTAATCTTTCTTCTAAGATAAGTCGTAAGGTCAGCATTGCCTCACATGTTCCAATATTTCTACGGAATCCAAACTGATCTTCCCTGAGGTCGGCTTGTACCAGTTTTTCCATTCGTCTGTAAAGAATTCGCGTTAGTATTTTGCAGCTGTGACTTCTTAAGCTGATAGTTCGGTAATTTTCACATCTGTCAACACCTGCTTTCTTTGGGATTGCAATTATTATATTCTTCTTGAAGTCTGAGGGTATTTCGCCTGTCTCATGCATCTTGCCCAAAAGAACGTCGAGTTTTGTCAAGACTGGCTCTCCCAAGGTCATCAGTAGTTCTAATGGAATGTTGTCTACTCCTGGGGCCTTGTTTCGACTCAGGTCTTTCAGTGCTCTGTCAAACTCTTCACACAGTATCGTATCTCCCATTTCATCTTCATCTACATCCTCTTTCATTTCCATAATATTGTCCTCAAGTACATCGCCCTTGTATAAACCCTCTATATACTCCTTCCACCTTTCTGCTTTCCCTTCTTTGCTTAGAACAGGGTTTCCATCTGAGCCCTTGATATTCATACAAGTGGTTCTCTTTTCTCCAAAGGTCTCTTTAATTTTCCTGTAGGCAGTATCTATCTTACCCCTAGTGAGATAAGCCTCTACATCCTTACATTTGTCCTCTAGCCATCCCTGCTTAGCCATTTTGCACTTCCTGTCGATCTAATTTATGAGACGTCTGTATTCCTTTTTGCCTGCTTCATTTACTGGATTTTTATATTTTCTCCTTTCATCTATTAAGTTCAATATTTCTTCTGTTATCCAAGGAGTTCTACTAGCCCTCGTCTTTTTACCTACTTGATCCTCTACTGCCTTCACTACTTCATCCTTCAGAGCTACACATTCTTCTTCTACTGTACTTCTTTCCCCCATTTCTCTCGATTGTTCCCTTATGCTCTCCCTGAAACTCTGTACAACCTCTGGTTTAGTCAGTTTATCCCAGTCCCATCTCCTTAAATTACCACCTTTCTGCAGTTTCTTCAGTTTTAATCTACAGTTCATAACCAATAGAATGTGGTCAGAGTCCACATCTGCCCCTGGAAATGTCTTACAATTTAAAACCTGGTTCCTATATCTCTGTATTACCATTATATAATCAATCTGATACCTTATAGTACCTCCAGGGTTCTTCCATGTATACAACCTTCTTTTGCGATTCTTGAACCAAGTGTTTGCTATGATTAAGTTATGCTCTGCACAAAATTCTACCAAGTTGCTTCCTCTTTCATTTCTTAGCCCTAATCCATATTCACCTACTATGTTTCCTTCTCTCCCTTTTCTTACTCTCGAATTCCAGTCACCCATGACTATTAAATTTTCGTCTCCCTTCACTACCTGAATAATTTCTTTTATCTTATCATACATTTCTTCAATTTCTTCATCATCTGCAGAGCTAGTTGTCATATAAACTTGTACTACTGTAGTAGGCGTGGACTTTGTGTCCATCTTGGCCACAATAATGCGTTCACTATGCTGTTGGTAGTAGCTTACCTGCACTCCTATTTTTTAATTCATTATTGAACCTACTCCTGCATTACCCTTATTTGATTTTGTGTTTATAACCCTGTAGTCACCTGACCAAAAGTCTTGTTCCTCCTGCCACCGAACTTCAGTAATTCCCACTATATCTAAGTTTAACCTATCCATTTCCCTTTTTAAATTTTCTAATCTACCTGCCCGGTTAAGGGATCTGATATTTCACGCTCAGATCTGTAGAACGCCAGTTTTCTTTTTCCTTAAATTACCAATCCTTATAATCTGCCAAACTTATTTTTTAACAGTACTGTTCCTTTTTGCTTTTAACTTCTTCTCTATCTTTCGGCCAATTATAAACATAAATTTTTGATCTAACCAGAAAATTCTTCCACTATCATTCCATTATATTTGTCTTTCATTTTTCCGTATGCTTTTCATTTATGTGGACAATGTTATAAGTAATGTTTTACGTATTACTGCGTGTATTATGTTCAATTAACACAGAGTTTATATCCATATAAAATTTTTCAATTTACATATTATAGATGTAACTATGAGTACCTTAATAACAGAGTTCGATATTTTATACCTATTTTGTTTTCATAATATTCTAATGAAAATGATTCATTAATTATTTCCTTAAGTTGGGTATAGTCATTCCAAAAAAATATGTTAATCAAAGAAATAGTTTGCCTTATTCATATCCATAGCAACTAAATTTTACTTACTTATTGTTCTATCTATAAAATTTGTTTGTGGAACTGATTTATCACATTTATTTGAATCTGAGTCTAATTTTATATCCACTCTGATTCTCATTGTTTTGATCGTTTTCCCAAATACTGAATTATTCATCAGTTCACAGAAATCTTTTCCAAAATTAGTTTTTGCTTTAGTTCTTATTTCTGTATTTAATGGGGGTAGGACGTCAAACTGGCCGACTTGGAGCAGGAGAGGCACCACAGGACATTTTAGTTTCCACTGTCTATAGTTTTACAAATAAATTCATAAAACTTTTTCAGTATAATCAGGAAGAATTCAGGATTCATACTCATAGCAGTGGTAGATCAAAAACAAAACAAAATATTTTTTTATGTGTGAAATTCCATCTTTTTCACTTACTATTGGATGCATTTCTTGCTATAGGTACACTTTTCTTCATAAGTAAGAGAGATTCTTTGATGAATTTTGCGTAGCATACAAACCATACGTATAGGTGTATGAAACTGTAGAATTTTTCAAATCTATTTAAAAATGTGGTAAAAATTGAGATAATTAACCCTAAAATTTGAGTTTTTTCTAAACATGAAGTTTAAAATGTAACAGCTCAGTCATTTTTTCATAAATTAAATAAATTCTAGAGTTTCATACACATGTAAGTATGGTTTGTGTGCTGTGCAAAATTCATCAAAGGATCTCTGTTACTTATGAAGAAAATTATACCTGCAGCAACAAGTGCAGCCAATAGTAAGTGAAAAAATAATGAACTTTCACATGTAAAAACAATTTTTTCTTATGTTTTTTAACTTTGACTGAAATGAGTTTTAATTCTGAACTCTTCCTGGTCATGTTGACAAAGTTTTATGAATTTATTTGTAAAAGTATAGACAGTCGAAACAAAAATGTCCTATGGTGCCTCTCCCGCTCCACGTCGGCCCGTTTGACGTCCTACCCCCTTAAATCTATGTCTTTTTCGACCACACTCATTTTTAGTTTTTAAAAATTGACCTACTTTTGCTAATTTCATTCATAAATACTGTTTAAGAGTTCTATAATGAACAACAAAATTATATTTATCATCTAATGTAGTTAACAATTTTTATTTCATTAGTTTTTGGGAGCTAATGGTAATTTTTATGTACATCATATTACTTTTTTGGTTATTCTACATCTACTTCTATAATATTTACCTTATTCCTTAGATTCAAAAATATTCTGGTCATCCTATAAGCATTAATAAGGTAAATATTAAGACTTGGATTTTCCGTATTGATTATTCATGTCCAGTAACATTAAATCATTAATTCGGTATCTGAATCAAAATGTTTCGTATGTTTATTATTGGCTCTCCCATATCTCTTAAAAAATTGAGAAATTCCTACTCTTATTCCTCTTTCAACCACTGAAATGAATCTAATCACACAATAATTCCAATTTTTGCTCAACCAGTTTTAACATAGAATCACAAGATAATCCTGGTGCTGTGCAATAACAGGAAGGATCTAAATCATAAGCTTTTATATAATTATTCTTGAATTATCAGAAACATTGGAATATAATAAAACATGATATTCTTATTGATTTTTTTTACATTTTTCCCAAATTAATTAACTTGTTTATAATCTTATTACAAATATCACAGTAATTTAATTTATAACAAAAATCTTCTTTTCATGGCATTTCTTCTTCCTCAAATTTTTTCCACCTATGTTATCATAAGGAAAACACATTTTCTTGTTACCAATTTTATTACACCCTCTGGAAAAATTTCTAGTATAGGTTTTATTTGAATATTTTAAAATTAGAATTTAGTTGATTAGAACTTGAAGTCATCAGTATAAATGTATCAATAAATCTTATTTCCAAATTTTCTGTGTTTCCTTACCAACAGTAACGTATCTATTTTAATTCTTTGGATTAATGTTATTTCTTTTTTGTCGTAGGCAAGCTTTTTAGAAATAAATGAAAACCATATACTGATAAATGCGGTAATTAAATTTAAACAAGTATAGGATACGTTAATTAAAAATAACAATTATTATATAATGTTTCTATATTTTTTCCAGTTGAATTATCTTGATGGCAAACTGTTTCTTTATCTTCTGTACAACAATTTTATCATGGAGTAAAAAATTTGTTTTAACTATGTCTTAACTGTACTTTAAGAGCTAAAGTCATAATTTCATTTTCTTCAGCATAAGTTTCTCCAATTTCTTCAACACCTTTTTTGCATGTATTCCATACTTTTATATTAATTAGGGTCTCTATATCCAACTGGATTTTTATAATGGCCATTTATATGTTCAATATTGTAACAAAAACCATTTGCCTTATGTTTTGATATTTTATGTTAAAACAATATTTTGGATTTTGCTGACAATTATCCATTTTAATTAAAAATTATGTATTTACCTATTTCTTGAACTTCACTTGTGATGATTTATTTATTAAATAATTTTTTGAATGATCATTTAAAATTAAAATGTAATAAACGAAAATAGTAAAAAATTTTTATGTCCATTTGTAGTAATCTGACTAGAAACAAGTCAAAATTAATCTTTTATTCAGCAGCAGTACAAAAAATTTTCTTTTCTAAGATAAAATAAATGATTGTATATTTCCTTCCTATTTTTAATACCTTATCTTCATTTTTAAAGAACTTAATAGCTATTTTCAATTTTATAAAGAGGTATTGCTTCCAAATTTTTTCTCTGCTCTTATGTGTATGAATATTAAGTTTTTAACTATAAAATAATTCGAATATTTTTTATTACATTTATAATATCCCCTTAAAGTTTCCATTTTACAATATATTCTAAGAACATTTAAGATGACAGTACTTCTAAGAAATATAATGGGTCTTAAATTTTTGTATATTCATTTGTATGGACAGAAATAAGATTTTAATTTTGTAATTTTTAATATTTTAATTTTGAATTTTTTTATATTTTAAATTTTTAGTATTTTAATTCTGTAATTTTTATATTTCTAAAACATTTAACTGCACAGGAATTTTTCAATTGGTTAAAATATGTAATTCTTACTGCTTTTTTTTCAGCCATTAGATAGATTTAAATTTAATAAAATACACTCCTGGAAATGGAAAAAAGAACACATTGTCACCGGTGTGTCAGACCCACCATACTTGCTCCGGACACTGCGAGAGGGCTGTACAAGCAATGATCACACGCACGGCACAGTGGACACACCAGGAACCGCGGTGTTGGCCGTCGAATGGCGCTAGCTGCGCAGCATTTGTGCACCGCCGCCGTCAGTGTCAGCCAGTTTGCCGTGGCATACGGAGCTCCATCGCAGTCTTTAACACTGGTAGCATGCCGCGACAGCGTGGACGTGAACCGTATGTGCAGTTGACGGACTTTGAGCGAGGGCGTATAGTGGGCATGCGGGAGGCCGGGTGGACGTACCGCCGAATTGCTCAACACGTGGGGCGTGAGGTCTCCACAGTACATCAATGTTGTCGCCAGTGGTCGGCGGAAGGTGCACGTGCCCGGGGCCTGGGACCGGACCGCAGCGACGCACAGATGCACGCCAAGACCATAGGATCCTACGCAGTGCCGTAGGGGACCACACCGCCACTTCCCAGCAAATTAGGGTGACTGTTGCTCCTGGGGTATCGGCGAGGACCATTCGCAACCGTCACCATGAAGCTGGGCTACGGTCCCGCACACCGTTAGGCCGTCTTCCGCTCACGCCCCAACATCGTGCAGCCCGCCTCCAGTGGTGTCGCGACAGGCGTGAATGGAGGGATGAATGGAGACGTGTCGTCTTCAGCGATGAGAGTCGCTTCTGCCTTGGTGCCAACAATGGTCATATGCGTGTTTGGCGCCGTGCCGGTGAGCGCCACAATCAGGACTGCATACGACCAAGGCACACAGGGCCAACACCCGGCATCATGGTGTGGGGAGCGATCTCCTACACTGGCCGTACACCACTGGTGATCGTCGAGGGGACACTGAATAGTGTACGGTACATCCAAACCGTCATCGAACCCATCGTTCTAACATTCCTAGACCGGCAAGGGAACTTGCTGTTCCAACAGGACAATGCACGTCCGCATGTATCCCGTGCCACCCAACGTGCTCTAGAAGGTGTATGTCAACTACCCTGGCCAGCAAGATCTCCGGATCTGTCCCCCATTGAGCATGTTTGGGACTGGATGAAGCGTCGTCTCACGCGGTCTGCACGTCCAGCACGAACGCTGGTCCAACTGAGGCGCCAGGTGGAAATGGCATGGCAAGCCGTTCCACAGGACTACATCCAGCATCTCTACGATCGTCTCCATGGGAGAATAGCAGCCTGCATTGCTGTGAAAGGTGGATATACACTGTACTAGTGCCGACATTGTGCATGCTCTGTTGCCTGTGTCTATGTGCCTGTGGTTCTGTCAGTGTGATCATGTGATGTATCTGACCCCAGGAATGTGTCAATAAAGTTTCCCCTTCCTGGGACAATGAATTCACGGTGTTCTTATTTCAATTTCCAGGAGTGTATATGCATTTGGAAAGTAGTGCCTTAGGAACGAAGAAAAAATCGGTACTAGTGGAAGATATTTGCCATTAGTCTGTGCTCCTGGGTCACGTGGGGCAGAATCGGCAGATTCCATCCTCTATTGCATTAAGACATTTTATGTAAGGTAACCCTGCTGTAAGGTTTTAAGCTCTTGAAACTTTCTTTAGTGCACTTTTTTGAGTAGGATGAGCATTTTCATAGGAAAATAGTACAGCAGTACATATGACACCTTTTACCTCTACTGGCAGAAGACCTTCATTGTTGCAAGATTCTCAAAAATTATTTTGACATTTAGGAGAAAAAATAGGTCTTCAATTTTGTTTTCAACTAACTAACACAATCAGTTAATTCAAATAGAGTGACTTTCCTTCAGTGTTTTTCATGCTTCATGAAATGATGAAGCTTAGCTCTGAAAAACATACAACATGCTACAGAGAAGATGTCCTGAGAGAAGGTTTGTAGGTACAATGGGCAATTTTTTGAATGTGATTTTAGGGGTTCAATCATTTTGTTGACTCTTTCAACAGCAGGCAGTAGTGCTAACCACCTCATGTTACCATAACCCAAAATCATTGGAAAATGTATTTCCACAAAGCTGTAATGACATTTCAGAATTTTAGCTCTCATAGATTATGATTTGAAGAATACAAAACTTTTGGAAAGTACCATTTCTGTATCTATAGGCTAAATTTCAGTAGCTGCTTGAACTGTATTGTGCAATATATGAGCAGCACACCCAACCCATATCAATCCAAAGCTAAACTGCACTTGGAGGTTGGTAAGAGCATTGCTCTGACCGTTTCTTTCAGCAGCTCCAAAACTGCAGTCATTATTATGAGCATAAAGTACAACATTTTTTTCTTCTAGACCATTTTCTCTGAGGCAGCCTGTTAAATAGTCACTTACATTAGTAAATGTTCCTCCTGGTAACGATTTCAATTGTGATATGCTTACTTTTACACCAGGTTTGGAAACAAAATACCTAACAAGGACAGATATAAAACCTTTATCTCGTTGTGGTCAGATGCATCAGACACAAGTGGAAATAAATGTCACCTTTTCTGAATCACATCGCAGCACATTTTAAACACGAGCAGCTAATGTATTAATATTATGGCATCTGTTTCTGTACTTGCACATCCAAATTTGCACTCTAATGATGCTTGAAGGAGCTACGATGTACAGTGCATAGTTATGAAGCTATAACTGTGCTGCATAGTATGATATGCGAAAACTCGCTGTGTTAGATTAACCTCTCCTCCTGACTACATAATTTATCAGATTTAAAGAACATCAAAGTAATGTTGCACGAGGCACTGATTCAAGACTGTTGTTTTATGATCGTCAGTGTTTTATGTGGTACTGTCTATATCCATGTCCATTGTGGCTTAATGCAAAACTAAAAGCACACGTGTGGCTTCTCACTTTTCCTTCAGTTTGAAGAGCTGTTGTCGCTTATGAATAGAAATTCTCTTTCGAATTGTGTGTTGAAGGAGCACTTGCATCACCTTGAACTCATTCTTGTACGAATTCCCAAGGGACCAAACTGTTGAAGTCATCAGTCCCTAGAGTTACACACTAATTGAACTAACGCTAAGAACAACATACACACCCATGCCCGAGGTAGAACTCGAATCTCCAGCTGGAGGGGCCCTGCAGTCCATGTTATGGCACGTCAAGCCGCACGACCACTGCACACGCCAACTTATTCTTGTCGAGAAGTATACTCATTCACGAAGAAAAACAACTAAACTTAACTAATGCAATATAGCATAACACTATGTAGTGAACAATACAGTCTGATATAATTACGCATGAACTGATGGGATATGGAGCTTTGTGCCTTGTGCACAACAATGTAAGTCGGGTCTCTTTGGTAAGAGTGGCATCTCTTCGTCAAATATTTTCGCCAACTTAACTAAAACTAACAACAAACTACACCGCTACAAGTGAAATAAATATCTAATTCAGGGTAAATCTTTTCATAATTGTTAAATCCAAGAGAAATAAGTGTCCAGAATTACCTTCAAAAAAATTCGGGACAGAGCTATAAAAATCGTGACTGTCCCAGAAAGAGAGAGAGAGAAGGAGGGAGAGAGAGAGAGAGAGAGAAACGGGAATGATGGGTACCTTACACTGAGGTGAAAAAACTCGTGGGATACCTTTTAATACCTCGTCAGGCCTCTTTTCGCCCAGCATGGTGCAACAGCTCGACATGGTATGGACTCAAGTATAAGGAAACCACCTGCAGAAATATTGACCAACGCTGTCTCATATAGCCATTCATAGCTGCGAAAATGTTGCTGGTCCCGGATTTTGTGTACTTCCTGACCCCTCGGCAACGTCCCATATCTGATAACAACCTGTCCTTCATTGAAAGACTAAGATAAGTTGCGTGAGGAGCTGAAGGTCGTTTATACTCCTCCACTACGTTATGCTAAGGCTGTCGTTGCTTACATATCCCTTATTCAAGGTGCCCAGCCCGGGTTTTGTCGCGCCCGCCCGATACTATTCGGAATGACGACGTAGCTGAAGGGAAGTTGAGAATTTTCAAGACTTCAGATTCATCTTGCCCATTTCTGCCAGTCGATAGGCGATCCTAATGAACGTCATTAGGAAATCAAATAATTCCCTATATGATGTCTGTGTGGCAATTTTAACGCAACTGTTAAGGCCCAACCTAATACAGATGTGTACCCCATTTTGCGTTTTGAAGAAATGTTGGTTACACTAACAGGAGTCAATTGTTCTCTAAAACTGACTTAGCGGACGCTGAACAACAACTCGCTTTCGCTTAAGAAACCCTAGCGCTACCACAGTGAAATTATTCGCAGGTCGAAGAACAATCCCCGGCTGTAATCTGCGGTGTCAAAATATTTACAGCTCCAAATTCCATCTGATAACTGATCAAAAGACGCTGATATCATTATTCGGCTCCCGAATGATGCTGATGGTGGAATTGGCACAGAGGCTGTAGTGATGCGCCATGTTTTTCAGAAATTGCGACTGCATTAGTTTAGGTCCACTGCAGAACACGAAAATGTCGATGTTTTGTCTCGCTTGTCTATGAGCCTGGTTAAGAAATTTAATACACAGAAAACGGTATGCTTACCATTCGACGGCAACATGAGCTAGATACTACAGTCGTCGCCTATTACTGGCCCCGAAGTAACCGAGGCCACAGTTCCGGATGCAATGCATCACAGAGTTTTGCTGTCTGTTTAGTTTGGGTGGCCTGAGCATTTACCAAGGAAACAGACCCCGTTTGAAAGACGTATTTTTCTGTCCGATGTCACCTCAACCCTTTACATAATGTCCTGTCGCCTGCCACCGACGAGTCTTAATGCCGCATCATCATTCCCCTTGTAAAGACCCGGTTTAATGCTCAATAATCTTCCCTGCATGCATTGATACCCGCTTTGTCAACTGAGATTACTAGTACAGTTTTGTGTAACCTCGCGCGTATCTCGGTTTTTGCTAGGGAGCTCATTGTACCTGTATTAACTTCAGGTATCCGCATTCCTTTGTCCTCTGTGAAGTTTATTTGAACATTTTGTATGCACTGAGAAGACGTAATTATGATCATTACGAGAAACCTAGTCATCCAGGGATTGATGGGTTCAGTTAAATCAGAATTGGTAAAAGAATATATATATACTAATACAGAACATATACTGTAATACCACACGAATTTTCACTTTTCAATGCACCATAAAATTATAAGGAAGCTCACACTTTAATACCAATGTAACATCGTTGATAGTTATCTGTGATACATATTGTCTTTCGCAGCATGTTGGCACCAAGTGTGGGAGAGAGAATTATTCCGAGTTGTAGTTAAATTTCAGAAATTACTGTAAATGTAATGGGCTTGTTAAGAACGATGTTTGCCGTCAATGTAAGTATTTCTAGATTTTGGCTGGTTTACCATTTGTATACACCACAGAAGAAACGTCCTAGTGTCATTATCCTACAGTACAGGATCAAAGTATGAATGTTACACATTTCCTCCTGCTTAGCCGAATGAGGCGAATCGGTTGGTTCTTTTTACACTTTATGGGATCTACGGTGGGCTTGATGAGACTTATGGAGGTACCATTAGTTCATGGCCGGCTCCTGAGAAAACCCCACAAAAGAGTTTTTTTACTATATTTTCGCCGTTAACAGCGGACCAAAACCAGGCCGTGGATTCCACGACGCCTATGCACAGCAAATGGCTAAGATTTTTACAATATGTTCCCAAGATCCTAATCTCGAACAAACGGGAAAAGTTTCCCGATATCTTCAATCCATTTCCAAGATACAGAAGCTCAACGTTAACTTCTGCATATAAAATCCGTTACGGGACTACGGCGGCGCGATGCATAGTTCCTGCGTATAAAGTTCCACTCGCCTTGTGGCGAATCTCTTCTCACACGCACGCCCCTTGAAGTTACTGAAATGCAGTTCTCAGCCGGAAAAAGCTATAGCAAAAGACAACTGTACATCTAGTAACGATAAGTCATAACAAAATTTTTTATTTGGTGACAGGTTAATAATAGTTAAATGAAAGTATAAATGTAAGTAAGCTTTCTCTCTATTATGGTAAGCTTACATACACCAGTTACTACCAAGCCTTACTCTAAGTTGTACATATCATTCATAACCATAGTCAGTTTATGGAAAGTATTTCTTATCCTTCACAGAAAGCTTACAAACGGATTATTTCTTTTAGAATTGCTCGCTCAACTGTTACTGTAATCAGTCTCACGTAACAAAATGTTCAAGTTCGCAAGTGTGCTCCCTGCCGCCGTTGGATAAGCAGCTGCAGCAGCAAGTCGTATATTCCTAGCTCACTCATTTCTTACATAGTTTAATTCTTAATTTCTTTGCATGTTTTTGGTACTTGCATTGTTTAATTCATAAATTTCGGGCGTATTATAGTATTTGAGAGTTGTAGCATCGCGTTTTAGTACCTGAATAGTGTAAAATCGCGTAGTCTCCTTCCGCCGCCGAGCAGTGTGTCAGCAGTGCGCAAGTAGCAGCATTACTGCATTTACTAGGCAATCTTGTATTTTAATAACCGTTTAAATTTTGTCGATTGGTTTGCGCTCTCTGTAGATTAATTCAGAAGTTCTTTGCACAACAGTTTTTAGCATGGATAGGGACTGCAACTGCTGTGTTCGGATGCAGGCTGAGTTTGCATCCCTTCGCTCCCAGCTTCAGGCAGTGTTGGCTTCGGTCACACAGCTTGAGGCTGTTGCCAGTGGGCATCACTATGGGGGTCCGGATGGGGGTTTGTCGGGGACGGCCAGCTCGTCCCACGCATTTCCCGATCGGACTACGACTGTGGTTGCCCGGGATACTGCCCGCATTGAGGCTGATCCCTCACCTGTGGTAGAGTGGGAGGTCGTCTCAAGGTGTGGCAGGGGGCGAAAGACATTCCGGAGGGCTGAACCGAAGGCCTCCCCCGTTTGTCTGACGAACCGGTTTCAGGCTCTGTCTCAGGCTGATACTGATCTTCGGCCTGACATGGCTGCTTGTCCTGTTCCAGAGGTTGCCCCTCAGTCTGCAAGATCCGGGCGGTCGCAGAGGGTGGGCTTACTGGTAGTTGGGAGCTCAAACGTCAGGCGCGTAATGGGGCCCCTTAGGGAAATGGCAGCAAGAGAGGGGAGGAAAACCAATGTGCACTCCGTGTGCATACCGGGGGGAGTCATTCCAGATGTGGAAAGGGTCCTTCCGGATGCCATGAAGGGTACAGGGTGCACCCATCTGCAGGTGGTCGCTCATGTCGGCACCAATGATGTGTGTCGCTATGGATCGGAGGAAATCCTCTCTGGCTTCCGGCGGCTATCTGATTTGGTGAAGACTGCCAGTCTCACTAGCGGGATGAAAGCAGAGCTCACCATCTGCAGCATCGTCGACAGGACTGACTGCGGACCTTTGGTACAGAGCCGAGTGGAGGGTCTGAATCAGAAGCTGAGACGGTTCTGCGACCGTGTGGGCTGCAGATTCCTCGACTTGCGCCATAGGGTGGTGGGGTTTCAGGTTCTGCTGGATAGGTCAGGAGTCCACTACACGCAACAAGCGGCTACACGGGTAGCAGGGGTTGTGTGGCGTGGGCTGGGCGGTTTTTTTAGGTTAGATGGCCTTGGGCAAGTACAGAAAGGGCAACAGCCTCAACGGGTGCGGGGCAAAGTCAGGACATGCGGGGACCAAGCAGCAATCGGTATTGTAATTGTCAACTGTCGAAGCTGCGTTGGTGAAGTACCGGAACTTCAAGCGCTGATAGAAAGCACCGAAGCTGAAATCGTTATAGGTACAGAAAGCTGGCTGAAGCCAGAGATAAATTCTGCCGAAATTTTTACAAAGGTACAGACGGTGTTTAGAAAGGATAGATTGCATGCAACCGGTGGTGGGGTGTTCGTCGCTGTTAGTAGTAGTTTATCCTGTAGTGAAGTAGAAGTGGATAGTTCCTGTGAATTATTATGGGTGGAGGTTACACTCAACAACCGAGCTAGGTTCATAATTGGCTCCTTTTACCGACCTCCCGACTCAGCAGCATTAGTGGCAGAACAACTGAGAGAAAATTTGGAATACATTTCACATAAATTTTCTGAGCATGTTATAGTCTTAGGTGGAGATTTCAATTTACCAGATATAGACTGGGACACTCAAATGTTTAGGACGGGTGGTAGGGACAGAGCATCGAGTGACATTATACTGAGTGCACTATCCGAAAATTACCTCGAGCAATTAAACAGAGAACCGACTCGTGGAGATAACATCTTGGACCTACTGATAACAAACAGACCCGAACTTTTCGACTCTGTATGTGCAGAACAGGGAATCAGTGATCATAAGGCCGTTTCGGCATCCCTGAATATGGAAGTTAATAGGAATACAAAAGAAGGAAGGAAGGTTTATCTGTTTAGCAAGAGTAATAGAAGGCAGATTTCAGACTACCTAACAGATCAAAACGAAAATTTCTGTTCCGACACTGACAATGTTGAGTGTTTATGGAAAAAGTGCAAGGCAATCGTAAAATGCGTTTTAGACAGGTACGTGCCGAGTAAAACTGTGAGGGACGGGAAAAACCCACCGTGGTACAACAACAAAGTTAGGACACTACTGCGAAAGCAAAGAGAGCTTCACTCCAAGTTCAAACGCAGCCAAAACCTCTCAGACAAACAGAAGCTAAACGATGTCAAAGTTAGCGTAAGGAGGGCTATGCGTGAAGCGTTCAGTGAATTCGAAAGTAAAATTCTATGTACCGACTTGACAGAAAATCCTAGGAAGTTCTGGTCTTACGTTAAATCAGTAAGTGGCTCGAAACAGCATATCCAGACACTCCGGGATGATGATGGCATTGAAACAGAGGATGACACGGGTAAAGCTGAAATACTAAACACCTTTTTCCAAAGCTGTTTCACAGAGGAAGACCGCACTGCAGTTCCTTCTCTAAATTCTCGCACAAACGAAAAAATGGCTGACATCGAAATAAGTGTCCAAGGAATTGAAAAGCAACTGGAATCACTCAACAGAGGAAAGTCCACTGGACCTGACGGGATACCAATTCGACTCTACACAGAGTACGCGAAAGAACTTGCCCCCCTTCTAACAGCCGTGTACCGCAAGTCTCTAGAGGAACGGAGGGTTCCAAATGATTGGAAAAGAGCACAGGTAGTCCCAGTCTTCAAGAAGGGTCGTCGAGCAGATGCGCGAAACTATAGACCTATATCTCTGACGTCGATCTGTTGTAGAATTTTAGAACATGTTTTTTGCTCGAGTATCATGTCGTTTTTGAAAACCCAGAATCTACTCTGTAGGAATCAACATGGATTCCGTAAACAGCGATCGTGTGAGACCCAACTCGCTTTATTTGTTCACGAGACCCAGAAAATATTAGATACCGGCTCCCAGGTAGATGCTATTTTTCTTGACTTCCGGAAGGCGTTCGATACAGTTCCGCACTGTCGCCTGATAAACAAAGTAAGAGCCTACGGAATATCAGACCAGCTGTGTGGCTGGATTGAAGAGTTTGTAGCAAACAGAACACAGCATGTTGTTATCAATGGAGAGACGTCTACAGACGTTAAAGTAACCTCTGGCGTGCCACAGGGGAGTGTTATGGGACCATTGCTTTTCACAATATATATAAATGACCTAGTAGATAGTGTCGGAAGTTCCATGCGGCTTTTCGCGGATGATGCTGTAGTATACAGAGAAGTTGCAGCGTTAGAAAATTGTAGCGAAATGCGGGAAGATCTGCAGTGGATAGGCACTTGGTGCAGGGAGTGGCAACTGTCCCTTAACATAGACAAATGTAATGTATTGCGAATACATAGAAATAAGTATCCTTTATTGTATGATTATATGATAGCGGAACAAACACTGGTAGCAGTTACTTCTGTAAAATATCTGGGAGTAAGCGTGCGGAACGATTTGAAGTGGAATGATCATATAAAATTAATTGTTGGTAAGGCGTGTACCAGGTTGAGATTCATTGGGAGAGTGCTTAGAAAATGTAGTCCATCAACAAAGGAGGTGGCTTACAAAACACTCGTTCGACCTATACTTGAGTATTGCTCATCAGTGTGGGATCCGTACCAGATCGGGTTGACGGAGGAGATAGAGAAGATCCAAAGAAGAGCGGCGCGTTTCGTCACAGGGTTATTTGGTAACCGTGATAGCGTTACGGAGATATTTAATAAACTCAAGTGGCAGACTCTGCAAGAGAGGCGCTCTGCATCGCGGTGTAGCTTGTTGTCCAGGTTACGAGAGGGTGCGTTTCTGGATGAGGTATCGAATATATTGCTTCCTCCTACTTATACCTCCCGAGGAGATCACGAATGTAAAATTAGAGAGATTCGAGCGCGCACGGAGGCTTTCCGGCAGTCGTTCTTTCCGCGAACCGTACGCGACTGGAACAGAAAAGGGAGGTAATGACAGTAGCACGTAAAGTGCCCTCCGCCACACACCGTTGGGTGGCTTGCGGAGTATAAATGTAGATGTAGATGTAGATGTACGCAGCACGCCACGCGGAATTTAGTTGCTTAACATGTCACTAAAGGTTATGAATTTCACACTGTGCATTAAATCGATCTCTCTTCCTCACTTTACGGCACTTCTCAAACATTCTGGTACCGAAATATCACTATATTAATAATTTTCATCGGAACACCTATCACTAGGTCTTGTCATTATGAGATCAAAGCCCCGACCCTACTCATCTGTTTACACAAAAGAAGTTTATCGTTCCCAAAATACTCACGAATATGCTACAAAGGAAGAGTAAATGGAAGCGGCTGAAGGCCAGTGATAATGAGAGACAGAGTGAAAGACAATGAGAACGAGGAAGAGAGAAATAGTGACATAAGGAAATAATGACAATGAGCTGAGCTCAGTGAGTGAATGAGATAGGGCAAATGGTAGTGGTTGGGTATGAACGCCTTGCAGCGGCGGACTAATGGGCTTGAGTGAGTTGCAGTTAGGAGAGTTTTCGGGAGGCTGAGGTTTAATGTGAAAAAAAATTAATAAATAAAAAAAGCGCGAATAGCCTATACTCACATGCCAAAATTTTTGGAAAATTTTTAAAGGTGCCGAGGAAAGTAGAATGAGGCAACTGGTGCCTCATTTTTCGATCAGTTTATTAAATAAACAGAAACATATTCGCATTTTTTGTGCTCCGATAAGAGAATTTCTCCGCTGGTCGTATAATAATCCACATCTGCTTCCCAGAATTACTGCAGAAGGAATGAAATCACGCTCCTGAAAACTGTCCCCTTTCACACAGCATCAAACTAAGAGGTGGATCGACTGGTTAGGACACTCAAGTCACAGATTAAAAAGATCCTTCCATCAACACTATACGAACGTAAGCTGACCAGGTTTCTCGTTACGTATTTGACCACACCGGTCACCGGTGGTACCCAGTCCGTGATGCAATCGCACAATTGTGGAAACGCCATTCTCAACATTGACGACCTGTTTCTGCAGTGACTGTAGTGGACTACAGCCTGTACACATTCTGTGATCTGAGGATGGTCGATGCCAGCCAAAACCCGTCATTTCGTTGGTAATACGTGTGACTGTTTTAAAAACAATCCATCACTGGAGAGTCCAGGTCTATAGAAATGTCATTCTTTGCACAGTAGCTAAATTTGTTGTCATATCTGTACAGGTAATTTAAGAGAATAGATGTAACGATCTATTGAATGGAAATCGAAGATAGTCACTTCTAGTCTCTGGGATTATATATGTGCTGGCGAGCTAGAAACATTGTGCAACTTGCTGTCTAATATGGTGGCACTGACGTAATGTCATTGACGTACAGGCTGCATAACTGATGAAGGCCTGAGCACTATTCTCTGAAGTCTTCATGCCGTTCTATAACGACAATAAATTTGGAAATAACATTTTAAATATCTGTCCACTGTCAGAAAGAGAGAATTGTAATTGGCACTCATCTCTTGGTTCCACCATACTCCTACTCCAAGAAAGCGTATATTATGCCCGAGAGAGGGTCAGGCATTGTAAATAACTTATTTGATAACAATCTTAATAATAATTACCGTTTCCAGCAGAATGTAAGTTTGGATCGGTGACTGTTAATAATAGTGTTTTCAGTAACACATCCTTATACCTCATTCATCAAACTGTGTGACGATATGTTATAACAGGTGGAAGGCAGGTGATTCAGTTTAACATCCCTCACATACAACCAAAAGTTCATTACGCAAAACTATATGTGGAACTCGCAACGTCTAGGCGTACGGAGTACACTTGCTTGACAAAATTAATGTACAGTACTTTGGTAGACTCAAATAGACGGCTTCCAAGCAGTCTTACCGCAAAACAGACGACCATCAACAGTTTCCACATGAGACACAGAGAGCTTAGCAATTAGTCAGCGCTTCTATTGACACAAGAGCAGCCTTCCGTTCAAAAACAGAGGCTGGATGATTTTCGCAAGGGATTCGTCAACCAGGTTAGCTCAGCAAAAGCCATTAGCCGCAAAATTGTAGGAAGAAGCAATAATCACCAAGCTGCTCAGTTGTCACATATCTGACGAAAATTTAGGCTGTCTTGGAATGCTTTGGTCTATGTTGGAACAACTAAAAAAAAAAAAAAAAAAAAAAAAACGAATAGTGAGCAGTCGGAGGAAAGCACCCAAGAACATTATAATGATTTGTATAGTTGACGGAAAGGCATAACTAGTTCCGCCTGTAGTGTTATTAATGCAGTCACATCATATTTACGATAAATGTAGAGTTGAGACTGTAATTTTATCAGGAGCACCACAATGTGGAGACCAATCGTACTGTGATGTGTCAACTATTCTCACACAACACACTGATGGTCATTTCTTCGTTCGTTGCTGCTCTTTAGTGTTACTACGTCAGCTAGTCTGACTCAGTCTGTCAGTTTCAGAGCAAGAGAAACATAGCACTAAACGGAAGCAGCCAGGTGGTGTTTATACTAACATACCAGTACGCGGTATAAAGCAGATGTATATGGTGCGTGAGGACCGGAAGTTGACCTGCAGTGTGCGTGGTAGGTAGCCCGCTAAACATCTGAGAATCGCACCTGCGTGAGTACCGCATAAAGAAATGTTCCGACATGTATCCTGACGTGTCATCGGTCATCTCCTTGAAATTCGATCATTTCTACTTGCTTGTCTGTGTGTATGTATAGACAGCAGTTCGGCTATTCTGGCAGATTTGTTAGCAATTATGTGCTCATAATTACGGTGGCGATGTCCCAGAAGGAAGCAGTTAAATAAATTAGAAATTTCATGGTGAGAAGGACATAAACCAGTGCTTATGTACTGAGAAAACATGTAATTAAACGAGCGAAGCGCGACATGCAGACATCTGTGATGGTTTTTTAATGTTTTTCAGTGTTATTGCAGATACCAAGATACCAGAGAGAACAGCGCAACAGATCGTAGCTTCAAAACCTGAAGCAAACAAGCAAAGGTAGTATTTTCTTCAAGCTTCCGTCTTATAATTCATTTGTTTGAATAAATATATACATTAAATTAATTTAGGAAAGGAAGGATACTTAGGGTTTAATGTATCACTAGTGGAGTAGTCATTAGGGGCAGAGTATATGATGGGTTGGGGGAAGGAGAGCGAAGGACACTGACCATGTCATCTTCTGTGTAATCACATATAATCAACCAAAAAATTCGATGCTCATAATTGAAAATAAAGTGAGCTTTCGCACTTTTTTAAACATATTTATCGAAGTGATCACAACTGAAACCAAGTAATACAGAAAAGGGTAACGCAATGAATCAGTTGTGAAATACAGTTATTGAAAAATTAATGATTTAAAGAATTAGGCTTTGAAATAGAATGGCTATATACATTATTAGGCAGACACACAAGATTGTTGTTTTGAAGCCTTATTAACAATTTTTCTAGAAAACTTCTCATGATTCACTGCACAAACAGCTCTCAAGATATACATTTTTATAGGGTGATATCCTACAGAATTGCGGCACTCGATGGCAACTTGTAGCACAAACTAGCTCATGAGTGAGTGAATGTCAGATGTTGTCGATATGGTTTTATACTGACACACTTCCCCACTCACATTCATCGAGTACTGGCAGTTCAGAGTTGTGCTGCTAGGTTTGTTACCTGTAGTTTCAATTAACATGTGAGTATTATGGAAATGCTCCATGGACACAAATGGTAATTCCTGGAAGGAAGATGGCATAACTTTTGTGAAACACTATTTAGAAAATTTAGAGAAACAGTATTTACTGCTGACTGCACAAGGATTCTACTGGTGCCAATGCACATTTTGCTTAAGGACTATGAAGATAAGTTAACAGAGATTAAGACTTGTACTAAGGCATGTAAATAGTGGTTTCTCCCTTGCTAAGTTTGCGAGTAGAACAGGAAAGGAAGTGACTAGTATTGGTACAAGGTAACCTCTGCCTTCCACCACATGGTAACTTGTGGAGTATGTTTATTTATCCTTAGATAATTCAGTACAACAGTATAAGACATATTGGATGCATTACAGACATAATATATGAAATAAAAAAAAGTAGGCTAGAATTAGGAAGGGATAGGACCAGAAGTCGGCTGTGACCTAGTCAGTGGAACCATCCCATCATTCACCTTAGCAGTTTGGGAAAACCATTGAAAACCTAATTCAGGATGGCGAGATGGGGAATAAACCATGCTCCTCGTGAATGTGAGTCCAATGTATTAAGACTGGCATAGCCACTTCACATGATACATTATTGGAATACATAATCAGCATTCAGATTCCAACATGCACAGGAAGTGAATCAGTGATATAACTACAACATGACATTTTGACATCAAACTCTATTGGAGGAATGATAACCCTCAGAGACATTACACAACACTGCTGAAAGTACAGCATGCACAAAATGTAAATCAGTTATGTAACTGGAATAAGGAACAATGACATAAAAATTTCCGAAAAAATAAAAACACATGTACACATTATATAACACTGCTGACATATATAACATGTGAACACACAAAAACCTGTTGACACTGTGCCCATCACAACTAATCGAGGACCCTTCTCTGAGGAGGTGTATTGCACTGCATTGTCACACAGGGAAACAGTAAAGCAATGGCAGGAACATTATTTTGCAGAGACAAGCACAGTATAGATGGTACTTCAGTTTACAGAGTCAAATGAACTAAAAAATAAATGAGAACCTAATATTCCATTAAGCTAACATACTCACTTTCATTGCAAAACACCTCAACAAGATATTGTTTTAACTCAGATATAAAAGCTGCTTGCCTCTCCAATCTCTTTATGTAGGTTAGCAGTGAATTATAAACAATGAAACCAAAATGGCTCACATGTCTTTGAGCATGAATTGTTTTTACTAGTTCTATATGGGAGGGCCCACAGTTGTTACAAGTATGGTAATCATGGTTAATTTTCAGGTCACCAAATCTAGTTCTTGTCATCAACACATATTTTTGTTTGTGTATAGAAAGGTATGTTAATCAAAAAGAACTTTTTAATAAGGGCTTACTGTGATCCCTGGAAGAGCTATGTGACAAGATTCAAATATCCCTTGTCTGTAATGTAAAATTTTACTTCAATCGACTATTAATTTTACCCCGAAAATTATTTTAAAAGACACAAGGGTCAGGAATCTCAGGGAGAGTTTAGTTAAATGGTATTTCCAGTTTAAGTCTTGATCAACATACATTGCTAAAAGTTTTTTCCATTGCACCCTTTCTAACTCATTTCTGCCAAGTATCATTTGGAGATCTTGTTTTTGATTCATATTTCCGAATTGGATATAATTCAGGCGAAATGTATTCACAGTTACGTACATGCATGCATGTCTGAAGAAACAGAGCACCATTATTCTTAACACAGGGACTGCAGTACTGTAAATATAATGTGTTTGTTTTATATTAAGGATCAGCATGTTGGCACTGAAACATGAATGCAAGGACTTAAGGAATCTCTGTCCATAGTCCTCATCATTGCTCATGATTACATTACTGTCATCTGTGGACAACATCATATTAGCTCCAGCTTCTGAGGTGTGTAAGTCATTTACTTATGTAAATAGGGAACAGAAGGGGGCCTATCACATTACTTTGTGGTACACCTATTTTGACTTTCTTTGCATCAAATACTAATCGTCTTTTATTATTAGAATGAGTTGCTGTGAGTTCTACAACATGTGATCTACTTTCCAAATAGGATTGAAACCTCTTTGTTTCCTATATATTTTACCTCCATTGCTTCCTACTTATCTAAAAGAATTTCATGACCAACAATATCAGAAGCTTCAGTGAGTTCTAAATGAACTTTTACAAGAGTATTTTTATTATCGAAGTTTCCAACTACTTCATCTGTGTAATCATTTGTTACAGTTTATGTACGTATACCTGTATGAAAACCATGTTGGTTGTTATTCAGGAGTCTGTGGTCATTTAAGTAGTTGATGGTTTCTTGTTTCACTAATGTCTCAACTACTTTACAGACTATGCAGACATAGACATATATTCAAAAGTTCTTTGCCTCATGTGCTCAAACCATTACTTTAAACAGAGGTGTTACCATTGTCATGTCATGTACTAAGAATTGTCAGTATTAAATTAATATTGCTTGTTTAAACATTAAACATAAACAACAATGGCTAATAAATTAGGTCTTCAGCATAATACATTTTTGAAGCTTATTAGAAGGTTTTGGCATCAAGGAATAACAGTCATATTTGAAATCTGAAATCAGACTGTATCAGAACAAGCATATCTCTCATTGTCAATCTTAGTGAGTCTTCGTAGTGTCTAATATACTGCTGTACACATTTGTATAACACAATGCAAAAATTTGTATTTGCAGCCATGTAAATATTTTCCATAAACAGCGCAGAGTCATTAGAGAGTATCAGATTTGTGCACAGATGATTCGTAACAAAAACTGTGGCACTGTCATTACAGTATAAAGAAAAAAGAATGTACATTTCTTACTGAAGTCACCAGGCTGTTATTTGGAGTTAAAGATACAAACGCAAAAAATTGATTGTGATATAAATCCTCTTTAATAAGAGAAAACATTAAAATGAAGATTTGGAGCATAGCTGCAAGGCTGTTACAATAGTGGTATATTAGTGTACTGAATCATTGTTAGTGAATTGAAGACCTGAGCTGTAAAACAGTTATCATTTGTTGTTATTTCTGGATCAGTAATGATAATGCCTCAAGAAAGTGAATGTATGTAAGAGGTGTTTTTCAGACAACATGTATGATAAAACATGACTTACCCATTTAAGTATTATGTGCTTAGAACAGATATTATCATATGATTACACTTAAATGAAACATTTCAGTTGTTCAACTAATGTGCTATAAAAATAAATCAATTTATTGCACACAACATTTGAAATATTTATGCTTCTAAGGATTTTGACACTAAATATTTTTAAATTCTTCAGAAAACCATTTTACAAGTGTCAAATTCGTATATGTTCATGCATATTACACTCCAGAAATCAGTAAAAGGAATTTGCAAGAAAATCTGTCAATCATTGTTTGTAAGTAGATTTTTAAGCTGCAAATCTATCTACATTTATAATAAAGCCTTTACATTCAACACATTTAAAGACAAATGAAATTCTTTTGAAAGGGATATTGTAATATGTCTCATTGTCTTACACACTTACTGTCTTATTGCACACATGGTATCAGAAGGTAGTATTCATGATCTCATCTTCACTAATATTTATAACTAATGCCCTGTGTGACACCATTTATAGTGGGCAGGAGTGAGGAAATCCTACAGTTCTACATCCCAGCACATAAGTATGCACTAGCTAATAGTTATAATGTAAATCTTAAAAAACTTCCCAAACATTCTGGCCGAGCGGTTCTGGTCACTACAGTCTGGAACTGCGCAACCGCTACGGTCACAGGTTCGATTCCTGCCTCGGGCATGGATGTGTGTGATGTCCTTAGATTAGTTAGGTTTAAGTAGTTCTAAGTTCTAGGGGACTGATGACCTTAGAAGTTTGGTCCCATAGTGCTCAGAGCTATTTGAACCATTTTGAACCCAAACATTCTCTGTACAGTTCCCAGTCCACAGAGAAATGTAACAGTGATTTGCACTTTACATTGGGTCTGTTCCCTTGGCTGACTAGTCAGCACATCTGACTGCCATGCAGCAGGCCTGGGTTGCATTCCTGATACCATCAGAGATCTTCTCCACTCAGTGACTGGGCATTATGTTGTCATCATTTCAGCATGATCAACTCACAAGTTGCCCATTGTATCATCAACTGCTGAGACTTGCAACTCAGTGGCTGAACTTCCCCAGGTGGGACATCCCACACATCAATGCTATATGATCATTTCACTTAATAGCAAGACAGTATTCTGTAATAATAGCAGAAAAAATGCACAGTATACAATGTAGTTCTTGTTACTCAACTACATTTTATAATTTCTTATCAAATGCCTGTTAAGACAACAGAATTGATTAAAACTTATTTTTTGTTTTACAAAATACATACTATAACAACAAAAATAATCAATTTCTGACAATATAATGTAACTTCATAGATAAAGATCTACTCTCCAAGTGGCAGCAGGAGAACATACATATAAAAAAGGTGTTACTTATGCAAGTGTTTGGAGCCAGGGGCTCCTTCTTGTGGCTAAAGGATTGAAGGGGAAGGAAAATGACTAGAGAGTTTTAGGAAATGGGGCAACATTCAGAAAAGTCACCTAGAACCCAGGGTCATGGGAGACTTACTGGGTGGCATGGGAAGGAAAGAGTTTCGCATAAGTAAAACCTTTTTTGTATGTGTTCTCCTGCTGCAACTTGGTGAGTAGATTTTTTTTATTTATCCGGTTTAACTACGTACTATATCTTAGATTTAATGAAGGTGGAATGATTACAAATTTTACTGGACACATTGCATATCCCTGGCTTCAGAATAATTTCTGGAGTTACAGAGTACTGTTATGCCTGGAGCTACACCCACTGAAGTCAGTAATATAAATTAATAAATTACACTGTTTATTGTGAGATGATACATATTAATTCACAGGCACAGCTCATGGTTTCCATACTGGGGGAGTGCTGTGACATTTATCTATCAGAAGTAATCCCAAGCTCGGACTACAATACACATCAATGTATTTGTTACTACAACCAAGATTTCAGGAGGAGGTGGGGGCAGTATCACACACTAGCTAAATGTTTACGTACTGTATTGCATTCAATTTCATAATCAACTGCTAAATAACATCAAAAGCTGACTCCAAGATAAACTCTGTAGGTAGCTTCTTTAGCCCCAGACATCACATTTCCTGAGAGTTTACCACAACAAATCGAATTAAAAGACTAGTTTTGAAGAGATCTTTAATGTGGCGTATGTTAGTTTCACTCTATGCTTAACGTTTTTGATATTTTCATTCCTAAGCGTCAGATGTTTAATGTTATGTGTACTCAGACTGTGGCATTTATGACTTTTGTGGTGAAACTTATGTTTCCATGATATCATGGAGGTTGTTCTGTGACTGGCTAACATGAGCAACCACCATGGTATTTCACACACTATATTTATACATTGTAAGTGATATAGCACACACAACCACTCAGCTGCAATGTACATTCTCTGTTGAAACTGCACATATAGCTTACCTGGGTTTACACTGATTTTTTTCGTGGTTCGTGTGTACAAAGTTCCTTCACTTTAATCCTAACTGCATCTTCCAAAATTCTACCTGATAAACTGCACATTGAATTCATACTGTTTTGTTTTAGAACTCATGATTTGCTGCTATTCTTTGCAAAAAGTGAAAACTCAGTAAACTCTTCTGTAATACACTGACAGAAATAAAATTGCTTAACCACAGCCAGGAAGCAAGGAAACTAACATAGTGCAGCATATTTGCCCAGGGGGTATATTCCGCACCCATTTTTCTCTAATCATTTGTGAAACGCTCGCTAGGGGTGACACTTATGTTACTGTAGTCTAGTGCACTCTGGTCAGAAATTTCCAAACTCATTTTAAAGGTGTATATAACAGCCAATGGCAGAAGAAAAAACTGTCTAAAAACTATCAAAATAATAATACTAAACACTGATTAATGACAAATCAAAATTTAATAGAGATAATGCAGAGACAGGAATTTGATGGTGAAGTTACAGCAGCTCTGTTTATTCCCTTTGATATAAACAGTGGGATGTAAATTAATTTGTAAGCTGGTAGAACACCCTTAGGATAGAATACCAGAGCCTTTGGGATGCCCATAACAGCTGTATTCTGAGGAAGCCACAGCCCCAAACCTCTGCTACACAGAGAGAAGTGGTATTTCAAGGCACAGCCTTAAGACTAGCAACTACCTCTTTGAAAAACATCACTTGATATCAAATACTAACAGTTCCAGGCCCAACCTTAAAACTAGCAACTACCTCTTTGAAAAACATCACTTGACATCAAATACTAACAGATCCAAGAAGTTCACCAGCATTACTGAAATCCATGTGGTAAATATGTGAAATGCATTCTGATAACTTCTGTTCTGTATTACGTTATTGAGAAATTTATTTTAATATTTCTATATATGAGGTGGCTCCACCGCAGAGCTTTGCCATCTCAGCATTTAATTTCTGTGGTATAGAGAAACAATGTCAGCCATAAATATGTAGGTCAAGACAGGGATTTCAGCTGCCATCATCTCAAATGTGAGTCCAGAATATTACCACTGCACCACCATGCCTGTTCGAAAGCTATGATGGTTCGAAGTTAGCTATTGTGAAAGAAATATAATTAAGGAAAATAGAAACAAGTAAATAGATACTTTTATTTCATTTAATAATGCTTTGCATGCATAGGAGTATGGTGAACAAAGATGAATGTTGCTGAAACTATAATTGTACACTTATGTATTGTCACAACAATTGCAGCATGTACAAAGAGGTGTCAGGAAGGTCCCCAAGAAATTGATGTCAACGAACAAGGAAAATCACATTGATTACTGACTGGCAGAAGAAAATTTAGACATACTCAACCGAAACAGAAAAAAAAAAACAATTTTAGTTGATTGCATTTAAAGTTTAGATGTACATTTACATTTTAGCTCTCATATCCACCATTTTCTTGTAGGTTCCACTGTTGAAGGAAATGACACCGTCACCGTCACCATCTCCGACACCGCCACCCCCACCATCACTGTCACCGTCACCATCACTGTCACCGTCACCGTCTCAGTCACTGTCACCGGCACCGGCACCATCAACGTCACCATCACCGTCACCGTTCTCACTGTCACCGTCCTCACCGACATTGGCACCGTCACCGTCACCATCTCCGTCACCGGCACCGGCACCGGCACCAGCACTGGCACCGTCACCGTCACTGTCAACCTCGCCGTCACCGTCACCCTCACCCTCACCATCACCGTCACCCCCACCATCACTGTCACCGTCACCATCACTGTCACCGTCACCGTCTCCGTCACTGGCACCAGCACTGGCACCGTCAACATCACTGTCACCGTCACTGTCCTCACCGTCACTGTCCTCACCGTCACTGACACCGTCACCAGCACCGGCACCGTCAGCATCAGCATCACCGTCACCCTCACCATCACCCTCACCCACAACCTCACCCTCACTGTCACCCTCACCCTCACCCTCACCCCCACCATCACCATCACCCCCACCATCACCATCAACATCACCGTCTCCGTCACCGTCGGCGTCACCATCACGGTCATCGTCCTCACCGTCACCGTCCTCACCGTCACTGTCTTCACCGTCACGGGCACCGGCACCGTCAGCATCAGCATCACCTTCACCCTCACCGTCACCCTCACCGTCACCCTCACCCACACCCTCATCCTCACTCTCACCCTCACCCTCACCCTCACCCTCACCCCCACCGTTACCATCACCCCCACCATCACCATCACCATCACCATCACCGTCACCATCTCCGTCACCGTCACCGTCACGGTCATCGTCCTCACCGTCGCCGTCCTCACTGTCACCGGCCTCACCGACACCAGCACCGTCACCGGCACTGTCACCGTCACCGGCACCGGCACCATCACCGTCACCGTCACCGTCAATGTCGCCGTCACACTCACCGTCACCCTCACACTCACCCTCACCCTCACCCCCACCGTCACCGTCACCCCCACCCTCACTGTCACCGTCTCCATCCCCATCACTGGCAACGTCAATGTTACCATCACCGTCCTCACCGTCACTGTCCTCACCGTCTCCGTCCTCACCGTCACTGTCCTCACCGTCACCAACACCGTCACCGGCACCGGCACCATCACCGTCAGCGTCACTGTCATCCTCATCATCACCCTCACCCACACCCTCATCCTCACTGTCACCCTCACCCTCACCCTCACCCCCACCATCACCATCATCCCCACCATCACCATCAACATCACTGTCACCGTCTCCGTCACCATCGGCGTCACCATCACGGTCCTCGTCCTCACTGTCGCCATCCTCACCGTCACCGTCCTCACTGTCACGGGCACCGGCACCGTCAGCATCAGCATCACCTTCACCCTCACCGTCACCCTCACCGTCACCGTCACCCACACCCTCATCCTCACTCTCATCCCCACCCTCACCCTCACCCTCACCCTCACCCCCACCGTTACCATCACCCCCACCATCACCATCACCATCACCATCACCGTCACCATCTCCGTCACCGTCACCGTCACGGTTATCGTCCTCACCATCGCCGTCCTCACCGTCACCGTCCTCACCGTCACCGGCACTGTCACCGTCACCGGCACTGGCACGATCACCGTCACCATCACCGTCACTGTCGCCGTCACCCTCACCGTCACCCTCACACTCACCCTCACTCTCACCCTCACCCCCACCATCACCGTCACACCCACCCTCACTGTCACCGCCACCGTCTCCATCCCCATCACTGGCGTCGTCAATGTTACCATCACCGTCCTCATCGTCACCGTCCTCACTGTCACCGTCCTCACCGTCACTGTCCTCACCGTCACCGACACTGTCACCGGCACCGGCACCATCACCGTCAGCGTCACTGTCACCCTCACCGTCACCCTCACCCACACCCTCACCCTCACTGTCACCCTCACCCTCACCCTCACCCCCACCATCACCATCACCCACACCATCACCATCAACATCACCATCACCGTCTCCGTCACCGTCGGCGTCACCATCACAGTCATCGTCCTCACTGTCGCCGTCCTCAACGTCACCGTCCTCACCATCACGGGCACCGGCACCGTCAGCATCAGCATCACCTTCACCCTCACCGTCACCCTCACTGTCACCCTCACCCACACCCTCATCCTCACTCTCACCCTCACCCTCACCCTCACCCTCACCCCCACCATTACCATCACCCCCACTATCACCATCACCATCTCCATCACCGTCACCGTCACGGTCATCGTCCTCACCGTCGCCGTCCTCACTGTCACCGTCCTCACCGACACCGGCACCGTCATCGGCACTGTCACCGTCACCGGCACCGTCACCATCTCCGTCACCGGCACCGACACCGGCACCGGCACCAGCACTGGCACCGTCACCGTCACTGTCAACCTCACCGTCACCGTCACCCTCACCCTCACCATCACCGTCACCCCCACCATCACTGTCACCGTCACCATCACTGTCACCGTCACCGTCTCTGTCACTGGCACCAGCACTGGCACCGTCAACATCACTGTCACCGTCACTGTCCTCACCGTCACTGTCCTCACCCTCACTGACACCGTCACCAGCACCGGCACCCTCAGCATCAGCATCACCGTCACCCTCACCATCACCCTCACCCACAACCTCACCCTCACTGTCACCCTCACCCTCACCCTCACACCCACCATCACCATCACCCCCACCATCACCATCAACATCACCGTCTCCGTCACCGTCGGCGTCACCATCACGGTCATCGTCCTCACCGTCACCGTCCTCACCGTCACCGTCCTCACCGTCACGGGCACCGGCACCGTCAGCATCAGCATCACCTTCACCCTCACCGTCACCCTCACCGTCACCCTCACCCACACCCTCATCCTCACTCTCACCCTCACCCTCACCCTCACCCTCACCCCCACCGTTACCATCACCCCCACCATCACCATCACCATCACCATCACCGTCACCATCTCCGTCACCGTCACCGTCACGGTCAGCGTCCTCACCGTCGCCGTCCTCACTGTTACCGGCCTCACCGACACCGGCACCGTCACCGGCACTGTCACCGTCACCGGCACCGGCACCATCACCGTCACCGTCACCGTCAATGTCGCCGTCACCCTCACCGTCACCCTCACACTCACCCTCACCCTCACCCCCACCGTCACCGTCACCCGCACCCTCACTGTCACCATCACTGTCTCCATCCCCATCACTGGCAACGTCAATGTTACCGTCACCGTCCTCACCGTCACCGTCCTCACCGTCACTGTCCTCACCGTCACCGACACCGTCACCGGCACCATCACTGTCAGCGTCACTGTCATCCTCATCATCACCCTCACCCACACCCTCATCCTCACTGTCACCCTCACCCTCACCCTCACCCCCACCATCACCATCATCCCCACCATCACCATCAACATCACCGTCACCGTCTCCGTCACCGTCGGCATCACCATCACGGTCCTCGTCCTCACCGTCGCCATCCTTACCGTCACCGTCCTCACAGTCACGGGCACCATCACCGTCAGCATCAGCATCACCTTCACCCTCACCGTCACCCTCACCGTCACCCTCACCCACACCCTCGCGCTCACCCTCACCCTCACCCTCACCCCCACCATTACCATCACCCCCACCGTCACCATCACCGTCACCGTATCCGTCACCGTCACGGTCATCGTTCTCACCGTCGCCATCCTCACCGTTACCGTCCTCACCGATTCTGGCACCGTCACCGTCACCGTCACCAGCACCGTCACCGTCACCGTCACCGTCACCGTCACCGTCACTGTCGCCATCACCGTCACCCTCACCGTCACCCTCACACTCACGCTCACCGTCACCCTCACCCCCTCCGTCACCGTCACCCCCACCCTCACTGTCACCGTCACCATCTCTGTCACCGTCACTGGCACCATCAATGTTACCATCACCGTCCTCACCACCACCGTCCTCACCGTCACCGTCCTCACCGTCACTGTCCTCACCGTCACCGACACCGGCACCGGCACCGGCACCATCACCATCAGCGTCACTGTCACCCTCACCGTCACCCTCACCGTCACCCTCACCCTCATCCTTACCCTCACTCTCACCCTCAACCTCACCCTCACTCCCACAGTCACCATCATACCCACCGTCACAGTCACCGTCTCCGTCACTGTCACTGTCACCGTCACTGTCACCGTCATCTTCACCTTCACTGTCACCCTCAACCTCACCATCACCCTCACCCTCACCCACACCCTCGACCCCACCGTCACCGTCACCCCCACCATCACTGTCACTGTCACCGTCACTGTCTCCCTCACTGTCTCCGTCACTGGCACTGACACCATCAACGTCACCATCACGGTCCTCACCGTCACCGTCCTCACTGTCACTGTCCTCACCGTCATCGACACCGGCACCGGCACCTTCACCATCAGCGTCACCGTCACCCTCACCGTCACCCTCACCCTCACCCTCACCCTCACCCTCACCCCCACAGTCACCATCACCCCCACCATCACCGTCTCCATCACCGTCAGCGTATCCGTCACTGTCACCCCCACCGTCACCATCTTTCTCACTGTCTCCATCACCGTCACCGTCCTCACTGTCACCGTCCTCACCGTCACCATCCTCACCGTCACTGATCTCACCGTCACCGACACCGTCACTGTCACCGAAACCGTCACTGTCACCCTCACCGTCACCCTCACCGACACCCTCACCGTCACCCTCACCCCCACCCCCTTCCCAGTCACCACCCTCACCGTCACCCCCACTGTCACCGTCACTGTCACCATCACCATCACTGTCACTGTCACCGTCACCGTCACCCTCACCATCACAATCATCCTCACCCTCACCCCCACCCTCACCCTCACCCTCACCCTCACCCCCATCATCACTGTCACCCCCACAGTCACCGTCACCGTCACCGTCCTCACCGTCACCATCCTCCCTGTCAGCGTCCTCACCGTCACCATCCTCACCGTCACTGTCATCACCGTCACCGTCCTCACCGTCTCCATCACCGTCTTTGTCACCGTCACTGTCACCGTCCTCACAGTCACCGTCCTCTCAGTCACCGTCCTCACCGTCACCGTCACCGTCACCGTCACCTTCACCGTCACCATCACCATCACCGTCACGGTCACCATCACCGTCACCGTCACCATCACCCTCACCGTCACCATTACCCTCTCCCTCACCCTCACCCACACACTCACCCTCACCCTCACCCCCAGCCTCACCATCACCCTAACCCCCACCCCCACTCCCACCCCCACCTCCACTGCCATCGTCACTGCCACCATCAGCATTACCGTCACCGTCACTGTCACCATCACCATCACCTTCACCGTCACTGTCACCGTCACCCTCCTCACCGTCACCGTCCTCACCGTCACCATCCTCACAGTCACCGTCCTCACTGTCACAGTCCTCACTGTCACCGTCCTCACCATCACCGTCGTCACCGTCACTGTCACCGTCACCGTCACTGTCAGCATCAGCGGCAGCCTCACCATCACCCTCATCCTCACTGTCAGCCTCCCCCTTACCCTCTCCCTCACCCTCACCCTCACCCCCACCCCCCCCCACCCCCACCCCCACACCCACTCCTACCCACTCTGTCACTGTCACCCCCACCGTCACCGTTACTGTCACTGTCACCATAACCGTCACCATCAGCGTCACTGTCACTGTCACCGCCACCGTCTTAATGATAGTAGCTGTGGCACTGGACATCTTGCTGGTTTTGCGGATGGGATTGGGGAGGGGGATAAAGGTAAATGTGCATCGGGGGAATGTGTGTGGTGGGGAACAGGACATCTGTCATACAGTGTCAGTGGTGTCTCATCTAAGATAAGAGCTTTGTGGTTCCATCCACCAGCCTGGTTTCTTACATACATTTTATTTTTAGTTCTTGGAACAGGAAGAGACAATGTCATACAGTACAGAATTATTGTTATTTGTGTTTCTGCATTAGGGAGTCCATAGTGTTCAACGTCACTTGTGAGAAGAGTTTTTGATCTCTCAGTTCTCATATTGAAGAAAACATTACTCTCATTTCTTGCTCATAAGAAAGTCAAATGTAAGATTAACATAAATTCTTGAAAATAATATCTTATTTAAAATTAGAGTGTTTTTCTGAGTATTTTTGTACCATTTTACAGCATCCTCTGTATATATGGAACGTTTTGTTCATTCCTAAAATTGTGATCAACATATTGGCACTTGTGCTTGCAGCTGAATCATTCACATAAGCAGCTGGTTCCATCTGTAGGCGATTTGTTCACCTTACAAAACAATGAAATGCACAAAACAGGTTAGCAATTAACACAGCAAGAAAACAGTTGAGAGTCAAACAATATTTTGACAGGAAATTAATTCCTTTTAACAGTAGAAATCCCCACATCTGTTGTTAACCACCAATTACAGAATGCATGTTGTCATCACTGTCACACTGTCAGTAGTTTAAGGAAAAAGAAACTACATACATTATAGAAACAGGCAGGTTTGGGATATCAAAAAATTATTGTCATTGGATACCACAGTCATTAAGAAGTTGCCTGCACAGATAATACTTCTGGTACCTCTCAATTGGTCCTTAGTTGACACTGACAATGATTAGATGTGATAAGAAGACTATGTGGAAAACTACAATATTAGGTCACTGATGTCATGGGAAAAATGTTCATTAGTGACTAAATATTATGTATCTAGTGATAATTGACTATGCTGTAAAGGTAAATGGGCCATAAAGAGTAGAAAATAAAGAAATATTGGTGACCAAGACAGTGATAAATTTATTTGAGTTAAACATGGCAAAAGACCTCTTGAAGGAGTTAATGGCTAAAGCAATTGACTCAAAGTTCAGGAGAACTGTCACATGGCTTTAACTGAGCTGTACAGAAAATATATTTTCAGACTACCATACCAGAAGACATAATACATCACAGAAAATGGTACTCTGATGAAATACAAATGAAAATAGGCTACTTTGGTGACATTTAAAAATTTTGATCTCCAATATTTCATGGCCTCAAATAAAAAATTTCCAGTCAGTTCATTTGAGTCATCCTTCATAATCCTTCTGCTCTCATTCGCCTCGTGACTTGATAAGATTTCTATTGTGAGCTGCTAATATATCACAGTTTTACGTGAATGGACCAGAAAGAATGAAGAAAGATAGGTAGATACTCTGCTGCTCACCTAGCCTAGTGATATCTCTACCCTTCCCTATGGCCTTCCTGCTCCAATTTACTTTTCAGATCGTCATATCTCCAGAATAGAACCAAGTGCAAAGCGTATCTTTTACCTCTATCCATCATTTCCCATAGTAAACTCATCTTTGAAATTTCTTACTCCAGGGAATGCAGATCTTCCTGTGAAAACAGCCACAACACATTTTCATTCCAAGAATTACACAGAATTCTATGTGGGTGTGACTTAATGAAGAATCTATTCCAATGAGTAACTGCAGACAGACAAACCAATTGTCAACTGAATCACTGCTGTGTGACATAATTTGGTGGCCTTTGATAGCTGCTTCACAACCCATGTCAGTCCTTACCTTCCTTTCCCTCATACTCCCCATATCACCATTATTTTAGAATTTAACATATCCTTCATGCCCTTAGGTCACTTGATCTTTTCATTTGCTAGTCCCTGTTCCACACTTGCCATTCTCTCCATCATTTCAACACCCTTCCATCCTCTTATAACTACAGCAATCTCTCAATCCTCAAGTTTCTTTACTATTCCATCTTAGCCTATCCTCCCCTTTGGAGTGCTGTGCCATCTTATCTCTTTCTTCCTCCCAGAAATGTCTGAATCCCACACACTACCCCTGCTTGCAGTACTTGTTCCATCAGTAAACATCAGGGTAACAGGTTCCCAGATAAATTTCCGACTTGCTTCTCACCAGCGACTAGTACTCTGTTCTCATATAAATGTAAGAGCTTGATATGTCTGCTCTTCATAATGATACCTTTAGTGCCATTTACGAAATTAGTTACATTTATTAACTGAAACTACATACTGGTATAGACTCAATGCTGACAAATCTCGATAATATGTTCCAAAATAAAGTAACTCCTCTTTAAATAAGGGATATTTTCCAAACTGGAAGAATCAGTCTGAATGTACTGCAGTTTATTATGTAACATATAATATGAAGCCAGAACATGTTATTAGCAGTAAATATATATTTTCAGTTTAACAAATGATCACTACACTTTTCACAAACTTGTTCAATTCCTTTAGAATAGTAAAGTTACTGAAGAGACCTAAGGCAGTAGCCAATGGTGATGTTCAAGTGTTTTCATTACATAGTTTTGGAGATAATTATTTCAGTCATACTTTACTTTGTTTGATATACTAAGAAAGAGATGTTAGGCTAAATATATCACTTCTTACTACTTTATTTCTTTCAACCTGTCTTCTGGAACAGCTTGACTTGCCTAGGACACTTTCATTGTAAAGTGTCTGTAATAAGGATTGCATGATGCCACTGATTTTGCCTTTTTAAACTTCTGGCAATTATATACTGATTCACTTTTTGTGCTAAATTTGTGACTTCATCATATTGCATCTCATTGTATTTCCATTGCTGATCTGTACTGACATACTTTCATTGTGTAGTAATAACAAGCTTTGTCATTATGAAGTGAGATAATTTCTTTACACAATTGCAAATAGTAACACAATGCACTTTTTTACTTCATAAGACAGCAGTGAGTTTACAAACATCAAATTTTATTTCATAGAGCGACTGCTTACGTATGTGCTAGCATACAGAGTATTGCTTTTTTCCAGCAATAAGAGCAGTCAGACTTATTAACAGTTATGTGTCACTGCGAGGAACAAAAGTAAAATGTCCAGTCCAAGAATTATATGTAAAACATGTGTTTGGTATCATTATTTTACTTCATACACACACACACACACACACACACACACACACACACACACACACACACACACACACACACACACACACAGATTTAGGAGCATTATTTTTCAGTGAGGGAAACATAGATACAGCTTACAGGAAAATTAAAGAGACGTTTGGGGAAATGAGAAGCAGCAGATGAATATCAAGAGCACAGATGGTAAACCAGTCCTAAGCAAAAAAAAAAAAAAAGCTGGAAGATGGAAAGAGTGTACAGATGGTCTATACATGACAGATTAACTTGACATCAATATTGTAGAAAGCACAGTGGATGTAGATGAAAATGAGATGGTAGATTCTGTACTGTGAGAAGAATTTGACAAAACTGTGACAGATCTAAATTCAAACCAGGCACCAGGAGTAGACGATATTCTGTCAGAACTACTGATAGCCTTGGGAGAGTCAACCACCAAAAAACTCTTCCATGTGATGTGCAAAATGTATGAGACAGGTGAAATACCCTCAGACTTCAAGAAGAATGTAGTGATTCCAATTCTAAAGAAAGTTGTAGCTGACAGATGTGACAATTACTGAACAGTCAGTTTAATAAGTCATGGTTACAAAATGTTTACATGAGTTCATTCTCACACAAATTCCTTACAGAAGACTGGAAAAATTGGTAGAAGCAGAGCTTTAGGAAGATCAGTTTGGATTCTGGAGCAATGTAGGAAGACATGAGGCAACGCTGACCTTATGACGTATCTTGGAAAATAGGTTAAGGAAAAGCAAACCTATATTTGCAGCATTTGTGGACTTTGAGGAATCTTGACACTGTTGACTGGAATGCTCTCATTGAAACTCTGAAGTTAGTAGATGTAAAATACAGTGAGCAAATGGCTATTTACAACTTGTACAGAAACCAGACGGCAGTTACAACAGTCGAGAGGCATGAAATGGAAGCAGTGGTTGAGAAGTGAATGAGACAGTGTTGTAGCCTATCGCAGATGTTCTTCAATATGTACATTGAACAAGCAGTAAAGAAAAGTTTCAAGTAGGAATTAAAGTTGATGGAGAAGAAATAAAAACTTGGAAGTTTGTCAATGACACTGTAATTCTGTCAAAGACTGCAAAGAACTTGGAAAATCAGCTGAAAGGAATGGTTAGTGTCTTAAAAATGGGAATATAAGATGAACATCAACAAAAATAAAGCAACGATAAGGGAATGTAGTAGAATTAAATCAGGTAATACTAATGGAATTAGATTAGGAAACAAGACACTCAAAGTAGTAGATGAATTTTCCTATTTGGGTAGATAGTAACTGACGATGGAAGAGGTAGGGAGGATATAAAATGTAGACTGGCAATGGCAAGAAAAGCATTTCTGATAAAGAGAAATTTGTCAACATTGAGTACAGATTTTAGTGTTAGGAAGTCTTTTCTGAAGGTATTCATCTAGAGTGTAGCCATGTATGGAAGTGAAACATGGACAATAAACAGTTTAGATAAAAAGAGAAAAGCGGCTTTCAAAATGTGGCACTGCAGAAGAATGCTAAAGATTAGATGGGTCAATCACATAACTAATGAGGAAGTACTGAATAGATTTGAGGAGACAAGGAATTTGTGGCAGAACTTGACCAAAAGAAGAGATCAGTTGATAGAACACTTTCTGAGACATCAAGGGATTACCAGTTTAGTATTGGAGGGAAGTGTGGGTGGTAAAAATCAGAGGAAGACCAAGTTATGAATGCAGCTAGCAGATTCAGGAAGATGTAGGTTGCAGTAGATATTTGGAGATGAAGAGGCTGGCCCAAGGTAGAGTAGCATGGAGAGCTGCATCAAACCAGTCTTCGGACTGAAGACCGCAACAACAACCAACTTAGTAATCCCATAGAGTGATGGCCTGCATAGTGAGCCTGTTCTGACTCTTTTGGGTTGAGTTTATGTCATTAATGCTTACTGTATAGTAAGCAGTAGGATTATGAAATATGGAGAGTTACATCATATTCTGACAAATATATAAACATCTGCTATTTTTTTTACTAAGCCCATCTGAACTCTACTGATATGTCCAAATGAACATATAATGCCTTATATAACCCTGTAGGATTCACAAACACAATACAGTGTTCAGTGTGCCTCTCAGTAAAGGCTGAAATAAGGTTCTATGGTGAAGTTTAAAAATCAAAACACGTGTATATCTGAATGAGATGGCCAGGTGGCATGCCTTTAGAAACTAGCTAGTCGTTTTATAGATTGCCTAAGTACTGACAACTGAGAAATGCATATAACTACAGATATCTGCATATGAAGCACTCTCTTCATCTGATACATTACATTTTGTGATTTTCAGTAGTCTGTAACAGTGAGAAACTAGGAGGTTCCATCCACAATCTGAAAGAATATTTTACTTTCGAAACACAGTGTAACACAAAAAAAATGTTGAATTGAAAGTTTGTAGGATTCACTAATACCACTCCAAATTGAATATTGTCCACAACAGTTTTTAGCTAAGAGAGCCTAAAATATCCACGATGGATGAAAGAAAATTTGAAGAGCAGTCATGAGTAACAATTGTAGTTTGCCACAAAACTCAGATACATTTTCATTACAAGGAATCTAGATTGCACAGGGAAACTGTCTCACTTACAACATCATGAAACATAAGAGAAATTCCCAAGCGTAGTTGCATTATTAGTGTTCATCCATTTAGAAATAGGCATCCTGCTTTCCTTCACATGAGCTGCCTACAGCTGAACAATGTTGTTAGTTAGTTCTCTGGAACTATAATGTAGTTTTTAGATATTAATTGAAAAAATGCAACCAGTTTCTTTTGTTTCCCTTTTTTTAAATTGTAGTTTATTTAAAATTTATAGCTACTTTTGATAAGATACTCTCTCTTCTTCAGATGGACTAAAGATGTATTGATACAGAATTGTCCAGCAGATAATGCTCATAAGCATCCTGTTGTGTAAAAAAAGGGGTAATTACTTGTTGGTACTAATGTTATAAGAAAAATAGGAGTAAAAAACCCTTTGATACAGCTTCATGTTCCTGTTTGGTTTAATTTGGAAGATACATGACAGCAATGTAAGAATTTTGTGCCTCAGTTCTTCAAGGGGAAAATGTTTCTCAGTATGTTTTTCACATGGAAAATTTTGTTCGGTATATTTATAATATGGCTGTGAGAGACAGATTAGTGTCATGCATATGGTCAATTGCATCAGACAAGGAAATGGATGTGTTACATAATGTACATATTTTTAAAGCATTTTTTCTTATTGTACAATTTCAGATTTCTAACTGCAAGTCATTTTCATGACTATTGTTACTAACATCAGCTTCAACCATATGATGTATTTTCCATGTGAAAAACGTACTGAGAAACATTTTCCCCTTGAGGAACTGAGGCACAAAATTCTTACATTGCTGTCATGTATCTTCCAAATTAAACCAAATAGGAACATGAAGCTGTATCAAAGGTTTTTGCTCCTATTTTTCTTATAACATTAGTACCAACAAGTAATTACCCTTTTTTTTACACAACAGAATGCTTATGAGCATTATCTGCTGGACAATTCTGTATCAATACATCTTATTATACCATATATTTCATAATCCTACTGCTTACTATACAGTAAGCATTTTTTAAATGAAGAAGAACAAAAACAAAAATTGCTTGTGATGGTTAATGTAAACAAACCTAAAAGTGTACTCTACTATAACTGAGTTCAGTATAAGCTAATGTAAGGTACTTTCTTTGTGCAGCATAATCATGACATTTGATTACACTTATTAATATTCCCTGTCTAGTATTACCAGCACAATATGTGACACATGCTATATTAGTCATGATGTGTTTATAGTAAAGTTTTAATAGCACAGGTCTCTTAAAGTGTGCAATACATTTGCCATGAATTTTGAAAGGAATCTCATTTATATAGCAGCTTCCAGAACCAAGCAACAGTGAATGACTGATGTAATGGCCAATGAGAATTTCAGTATGGTTGCAATTCCTGCTTCAATATAATAAGACGTTTCCCTATTTTTGCATATACACAAAATCAGGAGTACAAGAAGTTTAAAATACAGTAAACAGACATCAACTGTCAGAGCTGTCTTCAGATTTTAGCCATACGTATTAAAGATAAAGTCAACAGCTGTTCCCATCTGTTAATATAAATCTGAACATATTCTATATTTCCATGGTGAGGTTGTAAAATGCTGACAACTTGTTTGCAAAGAGAGCAGCTTGAATCATTCATATTATCATCATATGGATTCCCACTATTATTTGTAGCATACATGTTAAGCAAAAATGATTACTTCCCCATTCCTCCACATATACTTTACAATATTATGTTGCTGATGGGCTCACTGTCAATATGAAGGTATTCCAGAATTTATTATAATTGGACCATTATCAGTTCATTGAATGACAGTTGTTTTATTGAAAGATACACATAAAATTTTAGTCTTGATTTGTGTTATACACGTAAAAAGTATGTTTTATGTCACTATCAAGCAGCAATAAAATTTGGAATTTAACGTTATTTTTAATAAAATGAAGGCACAGCTTCAAAGTGAAACAGTTTGAAAAACTAATCATCTAAATGGTGTAATTATTATTACATTTACTAGCAGATGTCATTTTGTGAACTGTAGGATTTTCAGAAATGGAAATAAGAAAATATTGCACGAGTCTGACAGAATTTGCTTAATGTTGCAGCATAATTTCCAAAACAGATCAATCATACATTCCAATTTATCACTCTCCCTATTAACCTTCCAGAATTTCTTAACCTCGAACCTTGCCTCACCATCATTCCTAAACCCCTCAACATGCAAATTAACCTTACATCCACAGAAAGAACTGCAGTCCACCATCTAAAAACTGATCCTAACCTTATAATCCTACCTGCGGGGAAAGGCTCCTACACCGATGTTTTGAACTGCAAGGATTACCTGGCAGAAGGACTCCACCAGCTGTCAGATACATCCACCTAGAAACCTTGCCAGTGACCCCATTCCAGAAATCTGGCAGTATCTTCAGTCACTCTTCAAATCATTAGGCCCATCCCAGAACTTCTCCCCAGATATCATCTCTCTGCTCACCCCAACCACTCCCCACACTTCTTCATGCTTCCTAAAGTCCATAAACCCAACCATCCAGGGTGATCCATTGTGGCCCATTACTGTGCTCCACTGAGAGAATCCCTGCTCTTGTAGACCAACAGTTTCAACCTATTACCTGGAACGTACCCTCCTATATGAAAGATACCGACCATTTCCTTCACCGACTCTCCATAGTTCCTGTCCCTTTACTACACAGGCACTGCTCATCACTTTTGATGCCATCTCTCTACACAATAACATCCCTAATGTGCATGGCCTTACCACATTTGAACACTACCCTTCCCAATGCTCAATGGATTCCAAACCAACAACCTCCTTCCTAGTCACCATGACCCACAATATCCTCACCCACAATTACTACTACTTTGAAGGCATTACCTACAAACAAATCCATGATACAGCTATGGGCACCTGCATGGCACGATGATATGCCAACCTGTTCAAGGGCCAACTAGAGGAATCCTTCCTGAACACCCAGGGTCCTAAATCCCTCACCTGGTTCACATTTATTGATGACATTTTGTGATCTGGATGGAGGGTGCGGACACTTTTCTGCATTCCTTCAGAACCTCAACACCTTCTCCCCCATTTGCTTCACCTGGTCCTAATCAACCCAACAAGCCACCTACCTAGATGTTGACCACCTCAAAGATGGCTACATCAATACCTCTATCCATATCAAACCTACTAACCCCCAGCAATACATCCACTTCGACAGCTGCCACCTCTTGCATACGAAGAAGTCCCTTCCATCGAGTCTAGCCACAGTGGTCATCGCATCTACAGTGACGAGCAGTCCCTCTCAAAACATACTGAAGGTTTCACTGAAGCCTTCACAGACTGTAATTATCCTCTCAACCTTGTACAAAAATAGATCTCCCGTGCCTTATCTTTCCAGTCTCTCACCACCTCCCAAAGTGTCTCGATCCAGCCACAGAGGAGCAGTTCCCTCGTTACTCAGTACAACCCAGGACTGGAGCAACTAAATTACATTCTCCACCAGGGTTTCGACTAACTCTCATCATGCCCTGAAATGAGAAATATCCCACCCACCATCCTTCCCGCCCTCCCACAGTGGTATTCTGTCATCCACTTAACCTACACAATACACTCGACGATCCATACATAACCCATGGTCCCAACCCGTTATCTCATGGCTCATGTTTCTGTAATAGACCTAGATGCAAGACCTGTCCATTACATGCTCCCACTACTGCCTACTCCAGACTGGTCACCAACATCACCTATCCCATCAAAGGCAGGTCTACCTGTGAAACCAGTCATATGATCTACAAACTAAGCTGCAACCACTGTTCCGAAATCTACACTCCTGGAAATGGAAAAAAGAACACATTGACACCGGTGTGTCAGACCCACCATACTTGCTCCGGACACTGCGAGAGGGCTGTACAAGCAATGATCACACGCACGGCACAGCGGACACGCCAGGAACCGCGGTGTTGGCCGTCGAATGGCGCTACCTGCGCAGCATTTGTGCACAGCCGCCGTCAGTGTCAGCCAGTTTGCCGTGGCATACGGAGCTCCATCGCAGTCTTTAACACTGGTAGCATGCCGCGACAGTGTGGACGTGAACCGTATGTGCATTTGCCGGACTTTGAGCGAGGGCGTATAGTGGGCATGCGGGAGGCCGGGTGGACGTACCGCCGAATTGCTCAACACGTGGGGCGTGAGGTCTCCACAGTACATCGATGTTGTCGCCAGTGGTCGGCGGAAGGTGCACGTGCCCGTCGACCTGGGACCGGACCGCAGCGACGCACGTATGCACGCCAAGACCGTAGGATCCTACGCAGTGCCGTAGGGGACCACACCGCCACTTCCCAGCAAATTAGGGACACTGTTGCTCCTGGGGTATCGGCGAGGACCATTCGCAACCGTCTCCATAAAGCTGGGCTACGGTCCCGCACACCGTTAGGCCGTCTTCCGCTCACGCCCCAACATCGTGCAGCCCGCCTCCAGTGGTGTCGCGACAGGCATGAATGGAGGGACGAATGGAGACGTGTCGTCTTCAGCGATGAGAGTCGCTTCTGCCTTGGTGCCAACGATGGTCATATGCGTGTTTGGCGCCGTGCCGGTGAGCGCCACAATCAGGACTGCATACGACCGAGGCACACAGGGCCAACACCCGGCATCATGGTGTGGGGAGCGATCTCCTACACTGACCGTACACCACTGGTGATCGTCGAGGGGACACTGAATAGTGCACGGTACATCCAAACCGTCAGCGAACCCATCGTTCTACCATTCCTAGACCGGCAAGGGAACTTGCTGTTCCAACAGGACAATGCACGTCCGCATGTATCCCGTGCCACCCAACGTGCTCTAGAAGGTGTATGTCAACTACCCTGGCCAGGAAGATCTCCGGATCTGTCCCCCATTGAGCATGTTTGGGACTGGATGAAGCGTCGTCTCACGCGGTCTGCACGTCCAGCACGAACGCTGGTCCAAGTGAGGCGCCAGGTGGAAATGGCATGGCAAGCCGTTCCACAGGACTACATCCAGCATCTCTACGATCGTCTCTATGGGAGAATAGCAGCCTGCATTGCTGCGAAAGGTGGATATACACTGTACTAGTGCCGACATTGTGCATGCTCTGTTGCCTGTGTCTATGTGCCTGTGGTTCTGTCAGTGTGATCATGTGATGTATCTGACCCCAGGAATGTGTCAATAAAGTCTCCCCTTCCTGGGACAATGAATTCACGGTGTTCTTATTTCAATTTCCAGGAGTGTATGTGGGCATAGCAACAAAGAATCTGTTTGTCCACATGAATGGACATGAATGGCCACTGACAAACTGTGGCCAAGAAACAAATGGACAACCCTGTTCTCAGCCTGCTGCCCAACATCCTTCATTTAATGACTGCTTCACTGCTTGTGCCACAGGGATCGTTCCCACCAACACCAGCTTTCCTGCATTGCACAGGTGGGAACTCTCCCTGCAATATATCCAATGTTCCTGTAACCCTCCTCACCTCAAGCTTGGTTAGTCATCGTCCTCACCCAGCCGGCCCATTATCTATTGCCATTCTAGCACTACACAGCCCTCATTACACCAATGCCCCCAGTCTTTTTACTTCTCTCCTTTTCTGCTATTCTGCTAACCCCATCCCCTCACCCCAAATCTCTCCTCTGCCCTCCGTCTAACGTGCCAACTGCACCTACCCTCTCTCCACCTCGTCATTTCCCAGCACGCTCCACAGTAGCACTTCAGTGTCCTCCGCCCCTACCCTACTATCCCTGACGCTCCTCACCCCAGCATCCTCCTTACCCCCACGCAGTTACCACTCACATCATTGTTACATTCTATCCTGGATTTTCCATTGTTTACTTTATCACTGAAGGCAGTCTTATGAGACAATCACATAGTACACACAGGTTTTCTTGAAAATATAGCTTTTTTTATATCGTCAAGTATTATTATCTTTTCCAATAGTATATTATGCTGAAATGCAAACAATACCGAACAGTCATAAAGCACATAAGTTATGATACATTTTTATTTGTGATTAATATACCATCTACATCTACATCTACATGGTTACTCTGCAATTCACACCTAAGTGCCTAGAAGAGGGTTCATCGAACCATTTTCATATTACTTCTCTACTATTCCACTCTCGGATGATGCATGGGAAAAACGAACACCTAAATCTTTCCGTTCGAGCTCTGATTTCACTTATTTTATTATGATTATCATTTCTCCCTACATGGGTGGGTGTCAACAAAATATTTTCACATTCGGAGGAGAAAGTTGGTGATTTAAATTTCATAAATGGGTCTCGCTGCAAAGAAAACCGTCTTTGTTTCAGTGACGGCCACCCCAACTCTCACATCATATCAGTCACACTTTCACCACTATTGGGCAATAACACGAAACAAGCAGCCCTTCTTTGCATGTTTTCGATGTCCTCCATCAATCCTACCTGGTAAGGATCCCATAACACGCAGAAATATTCCAGCAGAGGATGGACAAGTGTAATGTAGGCTTTCTCTTTAGTGGGTTTGTCGCATCTTCTAAGTGTTCTTCCAACAAAGCCCAGTCTTTGTTTTGCCTTCCCCACAATATTATCTGTGTGGTCTTTCCTATTTAAGTTGCTCATAAATGTATTTTCTAGGTATTTAGTCGAATTGACAGCCCTTAGATTTGTGCGATTTATCATATACCCAAAATTTATTGGATTTCTTTTAATACCCATGTGGATACCTCACATTTTTCTTTGTTTAGTGCTAATTACCACTTTTCGCACCATACAGAAAGTCTTTCTAGATTATTTTGTAATTGGAATTGATCATCTGATGATTTTACTAGATGGTAAATTACAGTGTCATCTGCAAACAATCTAAGGGGGCTGCTCAGATTATCACCTAGATCATTTACGTAAATCTGGAACAGCAGTGGACCTATGACACTACCTTGTGGAATGCCAGATATCACTTCTGTTCTACTCGGTGATTTACTGTCTCTACAAACTATGACCTCTCTGAGAGGAAATCATGAACCTAGTCACACAACTGAGATGATACTCCATGTGCATGCAATTTGATTAATAGTCACTTGTGAGGAATGGTATCAAAAGCCTTCTGAAAATCTAGGAATAGGGAATTGATCTGAGATCCCTTGTCAACAGCACTCATTACTTCATGGGAATAAAGAGCTAGCTGTGTTGCACAAGAATGATATTTTCTGAATCGGTGTTGGTTATGAATCAATGTCATTTTCTTCAAGGTAATTCATAATGCCAGCCGGTGTGGCCAAGTGGTTCTAGGTGCTTCAGTCTGGAACCACACAACTGCTACAGTCACAGGTTCGAATCCTGTCTTGGGCATGGATGTGTGTGATGTCCTTAGGTTAGTTAGCTTTAAGTAGTTCTAAGTTCTAGGGGACTGATGACCTCAGATGTTAAGTACCATAGTGCTCAGAGCCATTTGAACCATTTTGTTTCATAATGTTCGAGTACAGTATATGCTCCAAAATCCTATGGCAAATTGAGGTCAATGATATGGGTCTGTAATTCAATGGGTAACTCCTATTTCACTTCTTGAATATTGGTGTGACGTGTGCAACATGCCAGTCTTTAGGAAAATACCTCTCGTCAAGTGAGCGGTTGTATATGATTGCTAACAAAGGCACTATTGTATCTGCATACTCAGAGGAACCTGACTTGTATACGATCTGGACCAGAAGACTTGCCTTTCTTTAGTGATTTGAGTTGTTTTGCAATACCTAAGATATTTACTTTTATGTCAGTCATGCTAACAGCTGTTCTGGTTCTAAATTCTGGAATATTTACTTTGTATTCTTTCTTGAAGGAATTACAAGAAACTGAATTGAGTAACTTGGCTTTAGTGGCACCATCATCAGTAATATTTTCATCGTTATCGCGCAGTGACAGTATTGACTGTTTTTTGCCACTGGTGTACTTTATATACAAGCGGAATCTCTGGTTTTTCTACCGTATTTTGAGACAATATTTCACTGTGGAAACTACTAAAAGCATCTTGCATTGACGTCCACATTAAATTTCGAGCTTCCTTGAAACTTACGCAGTCTTGGGAATTTTGCGTTCTTCTGTATTTGTCATGCTTTTTTCGTTGCTTCTGCGACAGTGTTCTGACGTGTTTTGTGTACCATGGTGGATCGGTCCCATCACTTATGAACTTATGCGGTATGAATCTATCTATAGCTCTCAATACTGTATCTTTGAGTTTGTAATATGATTCAACATAAGATCCACCTGTTAGGCAAAACACTGTTTCTTGTTGTGACCCATACATGCTTCAGCAATTGTGTGTCCTCACCAGTGGGTTTTCGTTATTCCAGTCTGTAAAATGTGAACATATTTTGTGTGACAACTAATCTATGAAAATTAGGCATAAAGAAATTTTCTGTTTGTTTTTGTCATTATCTCAGTTCTACATTACATGATTATGCAGGATCATTTGTACATTGTCATGTACTGGTAGCCTGTCATCTGCAAGAAAAGAATGATTTTGTGGGATAATACATCAAGATTACATTTAGACATAAAATGATGTGTTAGCACATCACCCAAAGTCACATTAACATTGATTGTAGTGGCAAGATACCAGCATATTATAATGTACAAATGGTCCTGCATAACTATATAATGTGAAACTAAGGTAATGGCAAAAAAAAAACTGCCTTTACGCGAAATTTTTGTAGATTAGTTGTAACTTAAAATATGTTCACAGTTCACATATTTGAATAAAAATATCCTATTGATGGTAGGACAGAGGTGTTAAGACATGTTTGGGTCACATGAAAAAACAATGTTTTGCATAACAGGTGGACTTCATATCCAATAATTTTAACTGCAGGTATGGCAAATTCAAGATCAGCAAGTCCAGGTTATATACATCAAATTCAGCCCCATGTTTCTGGATAGATATTGAGAACAAAATGAATATTCTACATTGCTATCCTGGATGAGGTCACACAGGAAATATCTTCCTTTGAAAACATAGGAAGAATAGAGATTTTATGTTCTCTCAGTGATGAGGTCTTTTCTGATACAGTAGAAACTAAAATGGGGCAAGGCTAACGGAGAAAACAGGTTTTATCCATCTCAGAGGAAACACCCAATGACACACTAAACCATTTCGAAAAGCTGTAGAATATCTATATCTGAATGAATGAAGGACAATCAAGGTCCATTGCCTCATTAACAATGAGTACATTAAAGATGGAATGTCTGAATCTGGATATATGAGATATAAGTGTATCCCATTCCATCCAAACCCAAGTTCTGCCCCTTAACAATTTTACAACCACACTTAGTGCCTTCTCTAAACCCATGTATGATGAGTCAGATATGTGACAGTTCCATGATGATAAGTATGGAATACAGAAAGGGAGAAGGTGGAACACAGAAATGGTTCAAAACTTGCCCCTCTAAAGATGCATCAAACAGCATTGTATTGGAGAAATAACTGTCAACAGTACCTTAGGTCCTGATTCTGGAAGCCACAGAAGAAAGCGTGTAATACAGCTGAGGATACTAGCTCATGGTCAGAAACAGTGTATTGCCTCCTGAGCTCCCCTTACCCTTCAAATTGAGGAGATGAAAATGTCTTCTACTACCTCTACATCAAGATCCTTCATTAAAAAATAGCATTAACAATCTTTTCCACGGAGACAGACTAGCTTTCAAGTATATTAATGGACAATATGAACACTGACAACACTATCAGTGGACTTGCACGGCACATTTCAGATAAATATATCATAAAGGACTTATTAATATTATGAAGTTTAAGAACAGCAAAAATGAAGTATGTCATATGTTCCATGACGTTTCAAATGAAGAGACTGAAACCACAAAGAAAACATATTTACAAATGTTGACATTTAAAAAAAATTGTGTGAAAGAATTAAATCTTCAAGATTTTTTTGCAGTTTGCTTTGAGATTACATTTTTTCTAACCTTAGGCAAATATGTTGAAGTGCATGCTTCTAGGCCAGGGAGACACACAGCAACCCTGGTTCAAATTCATCTCATAAACGAACAATGGGAACCAGTGTGCCAACCACACTGGATGTGCCTTTTAAGCAGTTTCTTCATATTCACTTAGATAAATACTGGGTTGGTTCTCAGGTCCTGCCTCTGTTAGACAGTGCATAAACATTTTGAAAAATTATATCACATTTGACCCTGCTATACACAATAGATGAAAACCTAAGGGTTACATAGATCCCTCCACAGAAGGAACTGACAGCATCTTCAAACTGCCTCTGGGAGAGGTGACTCCATCATATTAATAGACTATATACATGTATAGTTCTCTGCAAAATTTGAGCAATAACATGCCAGTTCCAATCTGACATTGGCTAAGTGTAGGACACCAGAATGGATGACTGTCATATCTGTTGTCTTAGAATTATTAAGTTTGACATCAGGTTCCTTTCTTATATTGTAATTTCAGATTAAAATCAGGATCCACTCACACAACCACTGTAGATAAGGAGACATATGGTACACTGAAAATGTGTTCACAAATCTGAATTGTATGTAATCGATACTGAAGTATAGAACAGTTAAGAATTAAATATACACTCCTGGAAATTGAAATAAGAACACTGTGAATTCATTGTCCCAGGAAGGGGAAACTTTATTGACACATTCCTGGGGTCAGATACATCACATGATCACACTGACAGAACCACAGGCACATAGACACAGGCAACAGAGCATGCACAATGTCGGCACTAGTACAGTGTATATCCACCTTTCGCAGCAATGCAGGCTGCTATTCTCCCATGGAGACGATCGTAGAGATGCTGGATGTAGTCCTGTGGAACGGCTTGCCATGCCATTTCCACCTGGCGCCTCACTTGGACCAGCGTTCGTGCTGGACGTGCAGACCGCGTGAGACGACGCTTCATCCAGTCCCAAACATGCTCAATGGGGGACAGATACGGAGATCTTGCTGGCCAGGGTAGTTGACTTACACCTTCTAGAGCACATTGGGTGGCACGGGATACATGCGGACGTGCATTGTCCTGTTGGAACAGCAAGTTCCCTTGCCGGTCTAGGAATGGTAGAACGATGGGTTCGATGACGGTTTGGATGTACCGTGCACTATTCAGTGTCCCCTCGACGATCACCAGTGGTGTACGGCCAGTGTAGGAGATCGCTCCCCACACCATGATGCCGGGTGTTGGCCCTGTGTGCCTTGGTCGTATGCAGTCCTGATTGTGGCGCTCACCTGCACGGCGCCAAACACGCATACGACCATCATTGGCACCAAGGCAGAAGCGACTCTCATCGCTGAAGACGACACGTCTCCATTCGTCCCTCCATTCACGCCTGTCGCGACACCACTGGAGGCGGGCTGCACGATGTTGGGGCGTGAGCGGAAGACGGCCTAACGGTGTGCGGGACCGTAGCCCAGCTTCATGGAGACGGTTGCGAATGGTCCTCGCCGATACCCCAGGAGCAACAGTGTTCCCTAATTTGCTGGGAAGTGGCGGTGCGGTCCCCCACGGCACTGCGTAGGATCCTACGGTCTTGGCGTGCATCCGTGCGTCGCTGCGGTCCGGTCCCAGGTCGACGGGCACGTGCACCTTCCGCCAACCACTGGCGACAACATCGATGTACTGTGGAGACCTCACGCCCCACGTGTTGAGCAATTCGGCGGTACGTCCACCCGGCCTCCCGCATGCCCACTATACGCCCTCGCTCAAAGTCCGTCAACTGCACATACGGTTCACGTCCACGCTGTCGCGGCATGCTACCAGTGTTAAAGACTGCGATGGAGCTCTGTATGCCACGGCAAACTGGCTGACACTGACGGCGGCGGTGCACAAATGCAGCGCAGCTAGCGCCATTCGACGGCCAACACCGCGGTTCCTGGTGTGTCCGCTGTGCCGTGCGTGTGATCATTGCTTGTACAGCCCTCTCGCAGTGTCCGGAGCAAGTATGGTGGGTCTGACACACCGGTGTCAATGTGTTCTTTTTTCCATTTCCAGGAGTGTAGTTACTACCTAAGGGTCACAAATGATTACAAGATAAAAGTAACATAATTGTTGAGCAATAAGGAGAATATTCTTAAAGGGAAGTTTTATCTTCAGTGTTGATAGGTCTGTATTTGTGGATCCTGCTTTTCCCATTCATCTTAAACTTGTTGGTGAAGAATGTATTGGGTCTCTTCATTTGGTTTCCTCTCAGTATCAATTCTTACTAGTTACATTACTTTTTTGAACAGCAATCTATTGCAGGTCATTTTAAAAATGTTATCAGGCTGTCAGTTGCCAAAGTTGTTCATTAAATAATGTCCCTCATAACACCTTCCATTTGAAGCTTTGTCATACTCTTTACTATCCTTAATTGTATTGTTTTCACTATCTACTCAATTTTGTTAACCATTCCAGATAATTGTGTTTGTTAGCATGCTGCTTCTGTGGTTTGGGAAGGTCCACCAGACCCAGATTGCATTTGCTTGGCAGATTAATTATGGGAGCCCCTGTGCTGGGCGTGGTGGATTTGCATTTTAGGCAGTTTCCTTGATCTATCTAGGTGAATGCTGGCCTAGTGGCTACCTCCCACCTCAGTTACATTATTCTCAAACATTTTTAAAATGTTCACATACTTTTACATGGACTAACACTAGACACAGACAAATGGGTAACACGAATTCCATCTTGCAGGAAAGAATGACAGCAGAAAGGGCATCTGACCATCCTCTGCTATTAATATTGCCAAATCAAAAACAATGTATCATCCATGTGAAAATGTCAGAAAGGACCAGGAAAAAGAAAATTAGCTCAGTTTTGTTCCTTTAGCATTTTATAGCATGTTTTCTTTCAAATTTGTTTACTTCTGTTTTTGTATTTGTTCATTTTTGACTTATTTTTGTCCGTTTACTTTTGGCTATCTCTTCTCACATGTTCTCAAACTCTGGTGAGAGCACCTAACCTTCCTTCAGTCCCATTTTTGTTTCGTGTAAGTTTTCCTGTTTTCTATGGACTACTGAAATGTTCTCAGAAATTAGGTTAACACATGATAAACAGATTTCAGATTTCCAGCCAGTTCATAGAAAAGCTACAATACTTTGACAAGTTCTACTTATTGTCATATGACAGCTGACAATTTAACACTTAGGCTCTGGTCGCAAAAGACAGTCAACACAAAGGGTAAATTAACTCTCGTAAATGAACCTAAAATTGTCTGCACAAAAAATTATATGTTTATTAACAATCTGTCACGGTTACAGTAAACATCTTTGGTGACTAGTTTTGAACTAGCTGGTTGAATCACAAGCCTAAAAGCCTGGTCTATTTAGGCTTCACTGAAAGCACCTGACCATAATAACAAATATCTGAATGGTAATACATGCATTATAAATGTTTGCAGATTACTGCCTTAGTCAACATGTGACCACTTGATTCTGACTTGTTGATTGCGACAGTCATCTATGAACATCTTATAAAGCACATATTGTACATTTGACATTTGTTTCTAAGATCAGGCACTTTCAGTGCAGCCTCAGTAGACCAGGCTTGAGAATGAATCAGCAGATTCGGAAATAGTTGACAAACATATGTACTGCAACGTGACAGATTGTGAACAAAGCTTCATGAAACGTTAAAAAACGTTGCTACTCCTGTGTCAACAAAATGTTGAAAGTAAAAAAAGAGTTTCTCTCCACTCAAATAGACCTAAAAAAAACAAAAAAAGGGTGATAAAGCAACCTGTATACCACTGATATTACTCAAATTTCCTTTACCCAACAGTTATTATTTTTGTAAATAGCTCCATTACCTTCAAACTCTAATAAACTGTTGATAAATTTCATCAGTGAACAAGAATACTGCATGTGTGTCATTAATATTCCCAACTGTTTAAACAGATACCTACAAGATGTGCATGGCTTTCTTAAAATAATGAGTACTTTTCACATAAGTTAGATATTAACCCAAAATATAATCCTTTACAATGTCAAAAGAATATATATGCAAAATATTATAATTTACTGATATTTATGTCTCAAATGTTGTCAATTATTCATATGATAAAAATATGCAAACCTCAATGTTTTAGTGTGCCTTTTCCATGTTTTATACAGTTTAAATTTTAATTAGAGTGCACCCCAATTACTGAGTGCTTTCTACTTTGCTTACTATTTGCTGTTAGTGCTGTACATTAACTGAAGGTTGGTTATTTTTTGAGTACAAAATTGCATGACCAGTGTTTTCAGAAAGCTTAAATGTAGAACATTTGTGCAAAGCCATTAAGTATTGGTAACCCATTTTTTTTTCAAGGAACAAGTGATTTACAGCTTCAAAATACTTTCTGAAATTCGTAATTTGGTTATGTTAATTGATTCTTCTGTTTCTTGATACAATAACATCATAATTATAAATGAAATACATAATATTGTGCATTTAATTAAGAATTCATAATTTGGCTTAATATGGTAACTGTAAATGGGCAATGGAAATTTTAATGCACATGATCATGTTTGGCACGAGCAATAATTAATACAATTTTTAAAACCTGTAGGTGGTCTGTTGTTTGACTGAAACTTGTAGAGTTAATGGCAGCTAACAGTAATACTTGCATCATCTGCAAAAAAGACCACTTTTCTCTGATGGTTCATCATTATCATAGATCAAGGATACCTTCATTAAACCTTGGAGGCCACTCATTGTAATTTCCATCTTACAGACTGTGTTGTGTGACTTTATGAATATCTTGAGTAGCTTGGTGTAATTTTTTATTTTATCTCTTTTTAAATAGGAAATGAATCAGTCTTGTTTTGAACAATATGGACTATTAAAATCTAACATTTTTAATAGAAAACGATAACACAAATAATGAAGTGCATTTACAGAAGATACCAACTGGAGGAATTACATCAGTTTAAAATCTTTCTGTATTAACAGAAATTATGAAATATAAAATGTTACGGGTTAAGTATTCTATCAGTGCCCATGCATGTGCAAGCCTTGAACGCCTTATCTCACTAAATAATCTAGAAAATGAGGTTGAGAGAGAGAATTGATGTTTATTGAGTCACCATTCTTCTAGAGAGCTATAACACTGGCATATATTAATCGGAGGTGAAGTGAACTCACTGGAATGAAATGAATGGAGTCCATGTGGATGGAATTAGTGGAGATGTAACCTATCAACCTATTACAGCATGCCTTCAGACCTGAATTAGATATTTATTGTCACCGATTCCTTTTGTTGCTCTGGAACAATAAATTCAGAAGTTTTCCAATGGGGTATGTGTGAAAACACAGGTGAGCTGATTTGGTGAAAGACCTTGGTCCACTTTGTCATACAGATATATATCAGTAGAATTAAATCCAGTGAAGTAAAAATAACAGATAAAAACACCAGTGTCAATGAAAATTTTTGTTGGGTAAGGAAATACTTAAAGAGCCTTGTGGTTAAGGATATTATCAGATTGAAGTCAAAACATGGCACAAATTATTCTTATGTATAGTATATTGAAATATTTATCAGCATGGAAAAAGCCCCTGAATTAGTTATGAGGTATATGTGACTTGAAGAAAATTAGTTAATTGGTTGGTTGGCTGTTTAAATGAGTAAACAGCCAGGTCACCAGTCTCTTGTTTATGGACTACTCCATCTTGACTTTGTTACATCAGCCAGAAATATGATCAACCTGTGATATTGGTTAGGAGTAGTAAAACAAATACACTGAAAGCAGTATTGATGCCAAGGAATGGAAATAACTACATGAAAGATAAAATTATACAGGCCAGATGGGTCTGAAGGCCAGAGAACAAATGTGGGCCCTAGGGGGCTCATCTGCAGTGAGAACCACCTACTACACATCTTTGTCCAGGGCTAAGACAGTAATGGAATAAACAATTCCTTCTATTGTGCTGGAGTGCAAATGCACAATATTAAAAATGCTAAATATACAATGGACATCACTTGGACTGAAATAGTAAAATAAGGTGAAGGAAATAACCAGGCTGGTAGGTGGATAAGTGCAGTCAAGTGTTCTCTATGGCTTAGCATGTGGTGGTAGGCAACCCTCCCACAACTATCCTGTCTCCTGTCTGATATAGACAAAGTGTTAATGATGGAAGTAGAATATACTCTCTTGTTGGATCCATAAATATCTATTCAGTTACCTCTGTGTCATCAATTAGGATCAAGTACAAACAATCCTGTAGGCCTTGCCTTCCTTGGAATGTTATGTGAAGGGGCATTTCTAAATGAGTATAATAGGATGCTTCAGAAAAAGGGCTAACTGCATCTGAAAATAATTAACAACAGAGTACAAGAGGAATGAACAGTTTGGGTAACAGAGAAAATAGTACTAAGGATGCCCCAAACCGAGCTTGTGGAGGGATGAACCCCAAAGGTAGCAGCCCCCCTCCCCCCCCCCTGTCCCCCCCAAAAAGCAGTTTAAAACGTTATATCTGAGAATAGGAATCTGTTTGTTGGTGGAAACGATAAACCCATATAATGTGGAAATCCTGAAGGAGGGACATTTCACAATGATGTCAGCTGTAAGACTCTGCAACCACAATGTGGGTGGATCACTACATAAGGTAAAAATTATAGTTAATCTGGTGTGACTGATGTGGAGGCAACATAGGACAGTTGGCTCCTTCTGGAAGGAATGGAAGGAGAAGCACCATGCATTTATAGCGTCTCTGGTAGTGTGTAGTTCATTAGATGGGGTTATAGCCTACCACATGGTGTTCTATACCTAAGTGAGTGGAGTTCTTATATGCACCTGCAAATCCCTGCCTTGGATTGTCAATGTCAGGTCAGTTGAAAAAGTTGGGAAAGGGTGAAAGTGAAAGCCCTTTGGATGGCTCCTTGGAGCTGTCATTTAGGCATGGCTATGGACTGGGAACTTTACTAAATATGTTTATTATCAAAATACAGTGTGGGGTTAACCACTGGTCTGACAGTGATCACTATCCCATTGATAGTGATAAGGGAGGGCATAGCTTTACATATGGAGCCCTAACAGATGTTTTGTTAGACCCATGGAAGCTGAGCAGTGCATCAAACCTAATCCGAAACAGTCAGAGGGATGTAAAATGACACACAAAAATTCGAAGGGCACCTTGAATCCCCAGTCAAGCTGGTCAGTTCATTCCCTGGGATACCAACATGACTTGAGACCCAGAGAAAGACAGTAACATAGATCAATAAAGGGAGATCTGTGCAACAAAAGTAAGGCTCTGGTAATGGCTTCCAACTCCACCATAAAATCACATATTCTCAGCAATAAGTTTTGTTCCTGACTATCAGGAGGTGTAACAGTATTTGCCATTGTACCCACAGGGATGCATGAGGAGCACATTATAAGAGGGACAGCCAAATCCTGACAAGGGTCTCTAGTCACATTCCAACTCTGAGATTCACCCAAGGGCAATCATGAGGGGCTCAATGTCCCCTGTATGAAAAAAAAAAAAATTGGTAAGGCAGATGATTAGAAAATTGTTGTATGGTGATCACATAAGTGAGAAAGAGTTGGTGCTATTGGAGTGGAAGATATTTGATCCCCATTTCAAGAAGAAGAACGTCTATGAAACTATGCCAGAAGATCCAAGAGGCCAGTCTTACTCCACAATGATGTACTGGGTCCAATAACTTCAAAACTGATGGTTCCAAAGTGCCATTAACCTGGTGACCAGTGGCTGCGATAGGGCCAGGATCTGGTAAATATACAGTGTAGAGTAGTGCAATAAACAACTCAATGTTGTAGGTGAAGTATCAGAATAATAAACATTAACATACAGCTTTTTAACTGACAAATAGGGGGCAGCCATGTCAACTTATTATGAAAGAGTCCCAGAAATCAGGACTGCACAACAACATCCAAGTGCTAGGTGGCCCAATACAGTTATGGGTCAGTATGAAATGGAGCACTAAACAGGTATCATTGATCATGTTTTGACAGGATATAATTGAAAAAGTTGGGAAAAGGTGAAAGTGAAAGCCCTTTGGATGGCTCCTTGGAGCTGTCATTTAGGCATGGCTATGGACTGGGAACTTTACTAAATATGTTTATTATCAAAATACAGTGTGGGGTTAACCACTGGTCTGGCAATGATCACTATCCCATTGATAGTGATAAGGGAGGGCATAGCTTTACGTATGGAGCCCTAACAGATGTTTTGTTAGACCCATGGAAGGTGAGCAGTGCAACAAACCTAATCCGAAACAGTCAGAGGGATATAAAATGACACAAAAATTCGAAGGGAACATTGAATCCCCAGTCAAGCTGGGTAAGTAAAATTTGATGATGCTAAATAGTGTTGTGTGCCTAATGTAGCTCTAAAATGACTGCAGTGAGATGTCAGCAATTAAAAACCAGTGACATCGTTGTTTTCACCCTAATAAAAATGCTGGTAGGAACTCCCTTTCATGTGGTCACGTGACCTGCGTTTGCCACAATTTATGTGTTCCATTTGTTGTTTTTTTGTAATTGTTTATAACAAATTTCTTTGTTTAGATATGTATATGCTGTATTGTGGCTGTTTTTGTTTGCACATGTTGTCACATGACCTGTTTCCTTCTCTTTCAAATTTTATATATGTTTGTTTGCATGACATGTGTTTTGGACAAGGGTACATTGTTTAACAAATTTAGCAACAATATATATGCTGTTGCATCGTTTATGTCCACAGTTAAAGTACATGTTATGCACAGGCATCACCAGGTCCGTCGTTATATGCAGTTGCATCAACTCTCATATGTGTTGCATTTTTCATGTATTTTGCCGTTATTGTTGTAATATTTGTTGTTTTTTGTTGTTGTGTGAGTTGTATGGTTAATAGGACGACGGATAAAAATGCTGGTAGGAACACAAAAGGCACTGCAATTCTCAAACCCAGCATATTCATAAGGCTGCCATCCTTTAAACTACACTCCTGGAAATTGAAATAACAACACCGTGAATTCATTGTCCCAGGAAGGGGAAACTTTATTGACACATTCCTGGGGTCAGATACATCACATGATCACACTGACAGAACCACAGGCACATATACACAGGCAACAGAGCATGCACAATGTCGGCACTAGTACAGTGTATATCCACCTTTCGCAGCAATGCAGGCTGCTATTCTCCCATGGAGACGATCGTAGAGATGCTGGATGTAGTCCTGTGGAACGGCTTGCCATGCCATTTCCACCTGGCGCCTCAGTTGGACCAGCGTTCGTGCTGGACGTGCAGACCGCGTGAGACGACGCTTCATCCAGTCCCAAACATGCTCAATGGGGGACAGATCCGGAGATCTTGCTGGCCAGGGTAGTTGACTTACACCTTCTAGAGCACGTTGGGTGGCACGGGATACATGCGGACGTGCATTGTCCTGTTGGAACAGCAAGTTCCCTTGCCGGTCTAGGAATGGTAGAACGATGGGTTCGATGACGGTTTGGATGTACCGTGCACTATTCAGTGTCCCCTCGACGATCACCAGTGGTGTACGGCCAGTGTAGGAGATCGCTCCCCACACCATGATGCCGGGTGTTGGCCCTGTGTGCCTCGGTCGTATGCAGTCCTGATTGTGGCGCTCACCTGCACGGCGCCAAACACGCATACGACCATCATTGGCACCAAGGCAGAAGCGACTCTCATCGCTGAAGACGACACGTCTCCATTCGTCCCTCCATTCACGCCTGTCGCGACACCACTGGAGGCGGGCTGCACGATGTTGGGGCGTGAGCGGAAGACGGCCTAACGGTGTGCGGGACCGTAGCCCAGCTTCATGGAGACGGTTGCGAATGGTCCTTGCCGATACCCCAGGAGCAACAGTGTTCCCTAATTTGCTGGGAAGTGGCGGTGCGGTCCCCTACGGCACTGCGTAGGATCCTACGGTCTTGGCGTGCATCCGTACGTCGCTGCGGTCCGGTCCCAGGTCGACGGGCACGTGCACCTTCCGCCGACCACTGGCGACAACATCGATGTACTGTGGAGACCTCACGCCCCACGTGTTGAGCAATTCGGCGGTACGTCCACCCGGCCTCCCGCATGCCCACTATACGCCCTCGCCCAAAGTCCGTCAATTGCACATACGGTTCACGTCCACGCTGTCGCGGCATGCTACCAGTGTTAAAGACTGCGATGGAGCTCCGTATGCCACGGCAAACTGGCTGACACTGACGGCGGCGGTGCACAAATGCTGCGCAGCTAGTGCCATTCGACGGCCAACACCGCGGTTCCTGGTGTGTCCGCTGTGCCGTGCGTGTGATCATTGCTTGTACAGCCCTCTCGCAGTGTCCGGAGCAAGTATGGTGGGTCTGACACACCGGTGTCAATGTGTTCTTTTTTCCATTTCCAGGAGTGTAGTTTGCAAGGCCTGTTGGAGGGGCCTATTGGTCAGTAGATGTTGATGGACATTAGTTTTTGTCTGGTTTATGGATTGGGATAGTGAAGCATTCTTTCCTTTCGGAAAGAAAAATATCTTATAGTAAAATACAATTAAAGACAGAGAGTAGATGGAGCATGTGAGTCACATTCATCTGTTGGATCACCTGATTATGAATTCAATCAGGACCTGGCGCCGTACTTTGTGATGAATAAAGAGGTTGAAGCAGTTTCCAGTCACTGAAAGTTTGATTATACAGGGTGATCACAAAGTCTTGCCCTGATTATAAAAATTGATAGCAAAATAACCGTTTGACGTAATTAGTTACATTTGGTGCTGTTACATAGGTTAGTGTTGCTAGTTTTTTTAAGACCACTTACGTTAGTAAACCTCAACATGTGATCCCTTGGTATCTCTGAGAATGTCGAGGCGGTATTCCAGTTCCCACCAGGTGTTTCATAACATGTGTTCTGTCGCAGTACCCACAGCAGCTTGTATCCTAGCCTTCAGTTCGTCGACGTCAGCAACTAGTGTGACGAGGGCTGTGTCCTTGATATAGCCCCAGAAAAAAAAGTCAAGGGGCATAATGTCTGGAGAGAGTAGTAATGTCCGGATTGGTGGATTGGAAGGAATGGTCCAACACCCTGGCCACTCTGCTCTCCAGACATATGTACAGTATCTATTAATCATTTTCTGAGCATTGCTGGTGAACTTAATAAAAATTTTTGTTTCTACAGGGAATCATAACTTTCTTGGCTAACGCCTTTCCAAGATTGATGTCTGAAATACTCCTCTGTGATACAGACAAGGGGGAGATTGAGTAAGTAATTAAGTCACTGGAGACTAAGGACTCTAATGGTTATGGTGGAGTGCCAGCAGAATATTGAAATGGTGTGCTACATACGTTAGCCCTGTATTTATCAATGTTTGTAATTTTTTCTTTAGGAATGGTCAGTTTCCTGAACGATTAAAGTACTCACTACTAAAGCTGCTTTATAAAAAGGGAGAAAGGGATAATGTAGACAATTTCAGACCTATTTCTATGTCATCAGTGTTTGATAAAGTTATTGAAAAGGCTGCACATTTGATCATTTTACATGACACGATTTGCTATCAAATGTACAGGCTTTAGAAGTTGCTTAACAACAAAATGCTATATTCTATTTTCTCTGTGAGGTACTGGATGGGTTAAACAGAAGGTTTCGAATGCTAGGCATATTTTTTGATTTAACTAAGGCATTTGCTTGTGAATCACAAAATATTGCTCCAGGAATTGGACCATTATGGAATATGTGGAGTAGCTCACAATTGGTTCAGCTCTTATTTTAGCAACAGACAGCAAAAGGTCATTATTAACAGTGTTGAGAATGGCTGTGATGTGGTGTCTGAGTGGGGTACAGTGAAATGAGAGGTGCCACAGGGTTCAGTGTTGGGGCCACTCCTGTTCCTTATTTATATAAATGATAAACCCTTTAATATTATGGGTAACTCTCAAATATTTCTGTTTGCTGATGACACTAACTTGGTAGTAAAAGATAGTTTGCAACATTGGTTCGCTTTCAAATAGTGCAGTTCATAACTAAGTTCATACCTTGTAGAAAATGAACTAACGCTAAATCACAGTAAGACTCAGTATTTACATTTTGTAACACACAATTCAACAAAACCTGACGTTTTAATTTCATAGAATGGACATATGATTAGTGAAACTGAACAGTTCAAATTTCTAGGTGTTCAGAAAGACAGTAAACTATCGTGGAAAGCCCACGTTCAGGATCTTGTTCAAAGACTTAATGCTGCCATTTTTACTATTCGAGCCATATCAGAAGTGCGTGATCGTTCGACACGAAAATCAGTCTACTTCGCTTATTTTAATTCGCTTATGTCGGATGGTATTATATTTTGGGTAACTCTTCCCATTTTAAAGGATATTTTTGGTTCAGAAACGGGCAGTTCGAGCAATAAGTGGTGTAAGTTGACGAACCTCTTGTCGATCCCTGTTCACAAGTCTGGGTATTTTGACGTTTGCCTCAGAGTATACAGGGTGGTCCATTGATAGTGACCGGGCCAAATATCTCACGAAATAAGCCTCAAACGAAAAAACTACAAAGAACGAAACTCGTCTAGCTTGAAGGGGGAAACCAGATGGCGCTGTGATTGGCCAGCAAGATGGCACTGCCATACGTCAAACGGATATCAACTGCGTGTTTTTTAAATAGGATCCCCCATTTTTTTATTATATATTCGAGTAGTACGTCTAGAAATATGAATGTTTTAGTTGGACCACTTTTTTCACTTTGTGATAGATGGCGCTGTAACAGTCACAAATGTTTAAGTACGAGGTATTGCGTAACATTCCGCTAGTGCGTGCGGTATTTGCTTCGTGATACATTACCCGTGTTAAAATGGACCGTTTACTAATTGCGGAGAAGGTCGATATCGTGTTGATGTATGGCTATTGTGATCAAAATGTCCAACAGGCGTGTGTTATGCATGCACCTCAGTATTCAGGACGTCATCATCCAAGTGTCTGGACCGTTCGCCGGATAGGTACGTTATTTAAGCAAACAGGAAGTGTTCAGCTACATGTGAAACCACAACCACGACGTGCAACAAATGATGTTGCGCAAGTAGTTGTCTTAGCTGCCGTCGCGACTAATCCGCACGTCAGTAACAGACAAATTGCGCGAGAATCGGGAATCTCAAAAACGTTGGTGTTGAGAATGCTACATCTACATCGATTGCACCCGTACCATATTTCTATGCACCAGGAATTACATGACGACGACTTTGAACCTCGTGTACAGTTCTGCCACTGGGTACAAGAGAAATTACCGAAGGATGATAGATTTTTGCAAGCGTTCTATTTAACGACGAAGCTTCATTAACCGACAGCGGTAACGTAACCGGCATAATATGCACTATTGGGCAACGGAAAATCCACGATAGCTGCGGCAAGTGGAACATAAGCGACCTTGGCGGGTTAATGTATGGTGCGGCATTGTGGGAGAAAGGATAATTTGCCCCCATTTTATCGATGGCAATCTAAATGGTGCAATGTATGCTGATTTCCTACGTAATGTTCTACCGATGTTACTACAAGATATTTCACTGCATGACAGAATGACGATGTACTTCCAACATGATGGATGTCCGGTACATAGTTCGGGTGTGGTTGAAGCGGTATTGAATAGCATATTTCATGACAGTTGGATTGGTCGTCGAAGCACCATACCATGGCCCGCACTTTCACCGGATCTGACGTCCCCGGATTTCTTTCTGTGGGGAAAGTTGAAGGATATTTGCTATTGCGATCCACCGACAACGCCTGACAACATGCGTCAGCGCATCGTCAATGCATGTGCGAACATTACGGAAGGCGAACTACTCGCTGTTGTAAGGAATGTCGTTACACGTATTGCCAAATGCCTTGGGGTTGACGGATATCATTTTGAGCATTTATTGCATTAATGTGGTATTTACAGGTAATCACGCTGTAACAGCATGTGTTATCAGAAATGATAAGTTCACAAAGGTAGCCTACATGTATCATATTGGAACAACCGAAATAAAATGTTCAAACATACCTACGTTCTGTATTTTAATTTAAAAAGCCTACCTGCTACCAACTGTTCGTCTAAAATTGTGAGCCATATGTTTGTGACTATTACAGCGCCATCTATCACAAAGCGAAAAAAGTGGTCCAACTAAAACATTCATATTTGTTTACGTACTACACGAATATGTAATAAAAAATGGGGGTTCCTATTTAAAAAACGCAGTTGATATCCGTTTGACCTATGGCAGCGCCATCTAATGGGCCAACCATAGCGCCATCTGGTTTCCCCCTTCAAGCTAACCGAGCGAAGTGACACAGTGGTAGCACACTGGACTCGCATTCGGGAGGACGACGGTCCAATCACGCGTCCGGCCATCCTGATCTAGGTTTTCCGTGATCTCCCTAAATCGCTCCAGGCAAATGCTGGGATGGCTCCTTTGAAAGGGCACGGCCGATTTCCTTCCCTATCCTTCCCTAATCCGATGAGACCGATGACCTCGCCGTTTGATGTCTTCCCCCAACAACCCAACCTTCAAGGTAGACACGTTTCCGTCTGTGTAGTTTTTTCGTTAGACGCTTATTTCGTGAGATTTGGCTCGGTCACGATCAATGGACCACCCTGTATATATTCGTTAGATCCATTTCTTGTTAACAGTGTTAGCTTATTCCCACTCGGCAGAAATCAAACCTTCATTTAAAACGGACTTCCTTACCTCTTGTGCAAAAAGGTGTACACTATACTGCTGCATCCATTTTCAATAAACTACCACTCGAATTCAAAAATCTTAGAAGAAATCCACGCGCTTTCAAATCGAAACTGGAGATTTTCCTCATGGGTCATTCCTTTTATTCTGTCGAGGAGTTCCTTGAAAAAGTAAGCTGATTTTTGTTGTATTTGTTGACTGCGTTTGCTTAAACTTACGGATTGACTTTTTTAGGGTTCATGAATATTTTATTTTTATCTGTTATTACTTATATGTTGTTATTTCATGTACTGACACGTTCCATGACCTTGGAGATTTGCTCCTCAATTTAGTAATACGGAACTTGACGTGCAAATGAATAAATAATCTTCCACAGGACACTCTCCTGACTGGCGACTTCCTCGATATCTGTTTCTTTCAGAACTCTGGCATACACACTGCTATCTGGCTACTCATGGATATTTAGTAGTATGGACACTGAACTGGTTTGTCTGCAGGACCAACAGCAGCAATTTTATGGAGCAGTAGCAGCAGCTCCAGTTAGACTTGTCACTAAAATCACTTCAGATTCAGGCGCACAAACTCAGAGCACTGGAAGCCCACTTGCTCCTGACTTCGTTACTAATGCCCTCATATGTCCTCCATCATTTCAATCTTTCAATGAGGCTGAGAAGGTCTGGGACACGTTGTCTCAAATAGCATTCCACGACTTTTCAAGTCATGGATGATTTATTGCAGCGATTCTTGGTTTTGTATTGGGCATCACCAGAAACTTTCTTTCTGCTCTGGAAGTGGACCCCTCTGTCAGACCCTACAGCACTCTCCCCTCAGGAGATATGCATTCGAATTGACTAATTGAAGACGTGATATCAATACTGCACAAGCCCACGTTTCAGTCGTCTTTGTTTGCTGGCAGCTGATCAGATGCCTCATTGTCGCATGTACTGAAGCAGTGAAAGTGGCTTATTTGTATGTACGAACAATCTACTTAATCCACTACTTGTATCACTGGAACTTAAACATAACGTAGTTGCAGATCATAACACAAGTCCACCATATTCATCAATTTATTGCACAAAACATACAAGCAATCGCTAAGTTTACTCGGTTGTGTTTAATTTGAAATCGGACAGTTTCTACAGTGAAAACGTGAAATTGCAAAGCGCCCATTTTGAAAAATTATGATGTTACTCCTTAGTATCTCAGAACATACTAAATGGGACTTTTGCAGTTATAAAACTCAGGGCTTCAATTACTATTCATAAAGATATCATGTTGTTCTTTCCAGCCTCGAAATCCATCAATAATACAAACAGTTGGTAAACAGGTGGGACAATCATAGGCCTACTGTCCGTCCCCGGTAGCTGAATGGTCAGCGCGACAGAATGTCAATCCAAAGGGCCCGGGTTCGAGTCTCGGCTGGGTCGGAGATTTTCTCCGCTCAGGGACTGGGTGTTGTGTTGTCCTGATCATCATCATTTCATCCACATCGACGCACAAGTCGCCGACGTGGCGTCAAATCTGAAGACTTGCGCCAGGCGAACGGTCTACCCGACGGGAGGCCCTCTTCACGCCACATTATTATTATTATTATTATTATTATTATTATAGGCCTACTGCTCTTGGGTCACTCACTTGCAAAGTCTTAGCCTCAAATGCGGATTCACTTGCACCAATGAAGGCTAAAGTCTTTGTATGTAGACTCTGATTCATGACATGGAAGTCCAGCATGCTCCAGATCCGGAGATCCACACTGCAGAACTGAAACTCAATAACCCCTCATTGGAGGACATTTTGCAGATAGCACATTCATTCGAAATCGGAACAAGTGGGTAGTGAATGACTCATAGCGAGGCCACAGGTTGTGTTGGTCAGTGCACCTCCACTCGCTCCACTCTCATGCCGCAGTTGTAGAACAGCCCGCAGGCAGCACCAGTGCACTGTAGACAGTAGTCCCATTGGACGACCCTTTTATGTGGACGTTATTTCTCACGCTCAGCATTTATAGTGATGACGTCGGTTTTCAGGTGGATACAGGGGCCACAGTCTCTTTGATGAATCTGGCAATATACGTAAGACTGGGCTCGCCAAAACTGTCTGCACCCTCGTGACATCTGGTGGCGAATGGGGACAGTTCTATTCCCCTCTGTGGGCATTTCTTGATTACAACCGATTATGAACATGTTACACGGCTTATTAGGTTAATTGTTGTCGACTATCCATTGGCTACTAAAATTTTTGGCCTCAGCGTCTGTACACTGTAGGGGTTTTCTACTTCTGAGAATGTCTAGTTCCATCCACTGCAATCCCTTTCCAAGAAATGGACGATCATTGCTCGGTGTTTGCATCTCTATTTATGTCGGATTTGGGATCCATCTTGGATTTTCATGAGCACATCACCCTTTGGTTTGAGCCCACACTTTTTCCACCGTGCTGGACCAGTCCTTGTTGTATGTGCCCCAGGGAAGCTGAAGTTTGAAAGATTTTAGGTTGCTGAAGTTATCAGACCTTTGAAATCTAGCACATGGGCCACTCCACTAGTCATAAGAAGTAATCCCAATGATTGTCTTCGATTATGTGGAGATTTCAAGGCTGCCATTAGTGCTCAATCACTGAACAAAACTTTCCCTATTCTCTTGATGAAAGACCTCCTTACCAACCAAACTTGTTGGAGAGAAGTATTATTCAAAGACTGACCATCCTGACGCTTACTTTCAGTTGCTCTTAGATGAAGAATCTTTGAACACAGTTATCTACACACATTTTGGTTTATACAAGCGCTTTCCATTTGCCTACAGTTAGCAACAAGATTTTACTTTAACCTGGTTTCGACACCGACTATGAGTGTCATCAGAAAATCAAAACTATTACCTGTATTTAAAATTTTCTTTCTATTAGGAAACAGCTTTGGATACATGGGCTGGCAAAAATCTTACAATTTTAAAATTTAAAAATAGCTGTGAGACAAAATCTGAACAAGAATATGATTTGTGTAGTACAGCCAACATGTTGCCACAAGAGTTTACTTTTTCTCGATTGCAACATCGACTATGGGCGTCTTCATCAGAAAACTCAAATAATTTCTTGAATTTCTCTCTATATTTCTTTATATTTGGAAGAGGCTTTGGATACATGTGCTGGTAAAAATCTTCCAATTTTAAACAGATATATTTGGATTTGATGCGATAGGGGAAGGGATGCGTAGTGATCATGCTAAGGCAATATGTTTTTTCGATAGGTAAAAATTTATAGAAATAAATAACAGTTAGCATTAGTTAGCTTAATTATTTATGTTTAAGCGAAAATTTTCACTTTTACTGTATTTCAGTTACTGTTAATAAAAAAACAGTTTCTGCCTTACTTTGCGAAATGGTCACTTTGCCCTATTGGGTAGGATAAAATGGCCACTGGGTGGCCGCTATGTCTGATATAAAAAATAACAGTTTAACTGCATTTTGAGAAGTGTGAATTTTATAAAATAACAGGAACTGTAACACCGTATAGAAAGGTTTAACAGTTTACACTTTGTTTTAAAAGTATGTCCTATGTTATATTAAACAATTCGTCAATAATGACATTTCAGCATTTCTTTACAGCGTTTGTTTGGCTATTACCTTTTTCAGTTTATTTGGATGTCGCAGATGAACACATTTTCTTCCTTAAACCCAGCACAAGCCTCGTGGGCCCAGTTTAAACAATGTGAGCGCCTGATTCATCCTCCATTTTCTTTGGACCTTGAAAGTAATTCGCCACAGTAGACGCAGTCAGTGTCACTGCCGTCACTATCAGAGTCTTGAAACAATGCTCGTTTTTCTGATTTCGATTGCTTTTCCCCTTGGACTTCTTTCTTCTTTATTACCTTCTTATTTTTATCCTTCTCTTCTTTCTTTAATTGTAATTTGATTTTCTTCAGTCTTTCCTTTCTTCCTTTTCTGTCTTTGCTGTTACAAGAACAGTCAGGTAAGGGGATGAAATTAAAAATGTCGCTGAAATTTCTTTCATTTATTTTGTCGTTTGTTAATGTTTACTGTTGAGACTGGGACAAAATCAGGAGGCTGTACAGTAAATGATGTTTGCCTGCTGGGCACTGAGAGTGGGCTCACAGCAAATGTGCTGGGCTTTATTGGGAGATTAACTGCAGAGGAGGTGCCAGTATATGATGAATCTCGACAGATGAGAAAAGTCCAGTGTTGGGGTCTCGAGAATCTACAGTAAATGTTGCGCTGTCATCTCCAGGAAGTACAGGAAGTGCAGTGTTGGGTTGAGGGTGTGCAGATCCGCAATTAGTCTCAGCAGAATGAGTTTCTTCTAGTCCTTGGGCTTTTGAGTCTTGATTGTCTTAAGCTGGTGGACATGTAGTAGAGGCAGATGGACTGGGAACTTCTGTGATTCTAGTTGTTGCAGAATCCTCTTCAGTTAACACATTCGTGTTGACTGGTTCTAGGGGACACCTTATAAATCCATTTACGACAACAGCAGGAGTAACTGCACTTATAAAAGCTTCTCAAGTAGGTGAGGCACCTGACATTGAGTTACTTGCCTACCAGGGCTGTTTAACAAAAACCTCTCGATAGCTTAAATATAAAAGGTGTTGGAAGTTCCCATAAAAGATAGATGCAGTGGCTGCAGATTGTAGCTGCTATGTCGAGGAATGTGAACTACAGTTGTTAGTTTACTGGTAGCATTTTCAATGAAGGTAAGATGTCTCACGTGTGTAGCTTGCCCATCAAGTATTAATAATACAGGAGAAAACGTCCCCTTTGTACAATTATACATGACTGTGCTTAAACTGACACACAATATTTTTTTAGCGCAACGCAATCTGACTTTCAAAAATCCCTACAAAAGAATGGCCCTGACTAACATTAACCTATACCTTTCACAAATCACTTACCTCACCAAAAATCTTCGTTACTCGAACTACTGCAAAACAGCGAGCGCCACTACTGCCAGCTAAATAAAAGATTCAAACTACGGAAGGCACTAACTACTGATAGGCATAGTTAGGAAATGAAAGATTTTAGTAGAGAACAAACAATGTATTTACCTTAATAGTGTTGAAAAATCATAATATACATAACAGATCATGACATCCAGTCTTACAAATTTCCAAACTCCGCCATCTCTCTCCCCACATCCACCACTGCTGGCGGCTCACCTCCAACTGCGCAACGCTACGCGCTGTTAACATCCAGCTGCCGCTGCCCAACACTACAATGGCAGACAACAATGCAAACTAGCCACAGACTGCACACAGCACAGCCAGTGATTTTCATACAGAGCGCTACGTAACGTTGCCAATAAGAAAACATAAACAGCCTACTTACATAGCCCCCATGCACCCCACAAAAAAATTTTACAAATTGTTTTGGGCAGTGGCCAATATAGATTTGAAAAAATTTTTCATAATTGCAATAACAAAGAAATCAAATTCACACACTTGTTGATACACTGTTGGTCAAAAGCTAAAATTTTCTCACAGTCCATAAAGACAGTCCTGATCATTCATCACAGTAAAATTGCAGTGTTTTTGTCAAAGTCTGAGCAGTAAAAGAAAATGCACACGGAAGTAGTGGATTTCCATGCAGCCTTGAAGAAGTAGTGTTGTCCTTCCAATGGAAAGACAGTGCTGACTCTTGACATGCAGACTGGTAATGGGCCACAACAGAGCAAACCCACCGCAGAGTCAGTCGAAGTTTTGAAGAATATTGGTAGGTAGGTCATCACAGAGTAGACCCACTGTAGTCCTTGTAGAGATAATGGTATTGGTGGGCCATCAAAGATGCAGACCCACTGTAGTCCTTGTAGAAATAATGGTATTGGTGGGTCATCAAAGATGCAGACCCACTGTAGTCCTTGTAGAAATAATGGTATTCGTGGGTCATCAAAGATGCAGACCCACTGTAGTTCTTGTAGAGATAATGGTATTGGTGGGTCATCAAAGATGCAGACCCACTTTAGTCCTTGTAGAGATGGCCGGCAGCCATCTGTTGTGACTGTGCAGGTGCACAATCACCATTGAAGTGTCTTGCGGATAATATAGCAAGTCCATAACCACCACTTGTGCACTCACAAAGTTTTTGGAATTGTCCTTAGAACCAGCAATGCTGTTATCCAGTCCATTGCTGAATTATTAACACACGTGCAAACACTAACAGTCCCTACTTCTCACATATTGTCCATATACTATGACCAACAGAAATGTGTGCAGTGAAATGTAACTTACAAGTTAATAATATGATGAACTGGTGTCAATTACAATTTTATAACATGAGAATACAATAACAAAGGTACAAAATACATCATTAAAGAACATAACAATACAGATAAGATTTGTAGTACAAGCTTTACAAAATAATCGAAATAACATATACATCAGTGTTACAGGAATTATGACATGAATACATACATAAAAGATCAGAATAACTTTCGAAACATCAACTTCACACATGTGCATTAAAACAGAACAGAGTAAATAATGTCTAAGCATATTTACAAGGTAAATAACATATAATTAATGCCAATTATATTTGAGGATAACAGTATTCCTCATCATAGTGAATGTAGCTTAGTATTAGAAGAAGAAAAAACTCTATGAAACTACACAGAAACAGGAAGAAAACAAATACACAAGGGTACACAAACACATAGTGGGATAACACAAAAGGAAAGGACAGGGTTTGTTTTCAGTGTAACATTTGGTACTGCAGTATTTTGCAAACAAAACCTTTTTTTTCTTCGAGATCTCCCTTCGTTCATCATTATTCCCAAAAGGTCCTATCTATACCTGCTTTCTGTACTTTTTTCGTATAACTTCTCAATGCATTTCTTCCAATTCATCGCAACTCATTCTCATATATAGTCTACCCCCGCTTAAGCTAACTTAAATCCACTGAGCTCAGATGCTAAACTAAGGGACAACGCAATGCAGCAGTACAAAACAATTAACACAAACAGCAATGACAAAATATTCAAATTGGCCAAGCAAGCAGCAATATTACAACTAATATAACGCAATGAGCAGCAAACAAGAAAAATAAATCAGTAGTAAAACTGGCTTAACAGAGTAATGTAAAGTGAAATTTAGTAGTACTATGCCTAGCAAACAGCAGAAGCAAATGCAATAAATTATATCTAAACATGACAAAGCTCAAGCAGAAAAAAATATTACACTAAAGACAACAGTGCAGACAAGGGAAATGTATATTCACATCTTAATGTCTATGTAATTAAAGTGGTGCACCACAACTTATTCTACAAAAGAAATTACCAAGTACTTGGAAAGATAATTCTGTATGCAATTCCTATGAAGGGGAATGTTTTTTTTGTGCTCCTTCGTTTTTTTTTAATTCCATCATAAAGTTACTATTTACTGGATCTGTAGGCATAAAATATTTATATTAGTACATCTATTAAATTTTATTTTAACCAATGCTGCAGTGCAGCTAGAAACTAGATATTAAACAAAATGAGTAAATAAATACATAAAGCAAGCCATATGTCATTTCTCTCAACTAGCAAGACAATAGCCGTGAAATGTTTCTCATCGTTTCATTAGGCATTTTAGTAAATATCATAAATTAAGAGCTCCACAGTATAATCATATGTTTTCAAGTTTGAAGGTGTCGTATTTACGATTCTTTCTACAAAGGAATGTCAATAGCGAGGATAATGGCCTCCCTTTTTTTTTCTACCTGTGCCTCTGAAACGGCACACAGTAATGGCTTTATCTCCAGGTGTCTGAACAGCTGGGTGCCCACGACGCATTACGTGCAGGTGGTCACTTAACTTTCTTACGGAAATATTTACGACAGCAGTTTCCGCTACAGTGGCAGTCTCACATAAAAAAATTCACAGGTCGAGACTTTGCGTTGCAAATGTGTAGAAACAAAATCCTATGAATATAACAGTGTCCAAAAAGTTTTCAGTGGCATTGTGATACATTCACACATGTACATACATTTCATAACTCTTAAAATACGATTCTTGGTTTCCAACAACCTTTTTCACAAACCAGAGTCCCTAACCACTACTCATTATTCCTTACCTTATTCGTCGACACTTCTTCAATATTTCATCATAACAGATACGTAGCATACTCAAATAACTCATATAGCATCAGCTTATTGATTATAAACATACCGCAACAGCATAATACACATAGTCATCGTAATAATAACATCATAACACCTCAGTCAACTCTCAGAATCGTCGTAGCTTCCTCCAATAATTTAAAAACCTAAAAAAAATTCTCTGCTCATTTCAATAGTGTCATATACCTCAAACGTACTTTAAAATCATGCTCCCTTACCAAATACATCATTCAAAGCTCTCATAGTATCACAATGGTTCCGAAAAAGTATGAACAGTTCGCAAAGTACAGACAAAATACAATTTCGTAAGTGTGAAGTTATCCAACGGTTTAATTACGTAAACATCTGTCACTGCCGTGGTGAAAAAATTTTGTCTCTCTCAGTTAAATGATCAGATAGCTGTGTAATTCTGTGTTAGAGAAATAAGGTACCGATGTGTAAAGTTGTATAAGCAAATACCATATTAGCTTGCCAAACACATGGTACACAAAGTAGGCGTGTACCCCCCTGAGGATTAATGTAATTATACCCTCAGGTGTTACAGATTACAGCAATGGAATGAACTGTATCACGGAAAACCTTTGTATCATTGTACTTCAAATACCTTTAAAAATAAATGATTTAAGTACAAAATTAATCACTCAAATACGTGTCCTGTAGCGCTAAATGTGCGTCTTGCTGTAAGATAATCTCTGTGGAAGTGTCGTAGTTATCGTCCTCCGAAAGCTAAGTTCTGCAGAAGCCAATGTACTTACCTCATGATACACCAAATTTGAAGTAAACCAAAATGTTGCATTAAAATCTCATTAGCAGTACCAGTATATGTTCTAAGTATGTAAGCCTTATAGTCGTTACGTAATCGTGCAGCTAACAAGCAAGAATGTCACACACAATAACACTGTGTCGTCTGTTCACAATAACAATGCATTCGTAATTTCAGTTTAAACAAGTTCTCTTGGTTCATGACTGGATATTTAACTTCAAACATTGTTGCATGTTAACAGATTCTAAGCCTGACAAATCATACTAGCGATGTAAAGTGAAAAGTTATATGGCAAAGACAAAGTTAAAGAGCAGATTATCTTTCAATAAACGGTTTTACATGTGAAATGTGGTGTAAACCTTTACTCTTCCTAGTACGCAGAGGCTCAACTTGAACGGAATTATCATGCGGTATACGTCGGTGAGGAATGCTAAAATTTTTCTCAAGGTTAGCGTCTATGTTATTTTTCTCTGAGCCAGCCGGCGCACACGGCTGCCTACGGTGTGAGTCATTGTCTGTTCCTTTGTTGGCGCGCGTCGTTATTGGGATTAGGAGACCTAACTTCTACAAATTCACCTTGACGAGAAGGCTCTGCTCTGTTTGAATCCCGCCAGTTCTGATGCAATTCAGGTCTGTCGTTACGATCATATCGTCTGTCGTCATGTCGGTAGATTCCATAGTTTCATTCTTGTTGGTCACGTGGTGGAGAATTTCTCCCTGAATCGTAACTGCGCTCTGGACCGTTACATCTGAAGTTATTCTGTCTCCCTTGATAATAATTATTTTGGTTCCCATATTGCCTGTTTCTCTGATTGTCTCTGTGATAGTCATTACCGCGGAGAGGTGATCTTCCCTGTAATTATTACTACTCTGCTAACGGTTGTCATATTGGTGGTGTCTGTTTCGGTCACGATTTACGTTGAAAGAATAGCCTTGTCGTATATTATTTCTGTCATCGCGGAATTGTGACGGATGTGATCTGTAATTGTTGTGCTCCTGTTTTCGCGTTCCCCGATGGTCAGTGTCAATTTCCAGTTCTTGTAACAGTCCCTGAAAAGCTTCAATGTCGTCTTTGCAACGTCCTGCCAAAATAATATGTCGTAAATGTTCAGGCAATTTGATTAAGCAAATGCGGATGAGTTCTGAGGGGCTGTATGGGTTTGACAGGTACTGATTCTTGTGCAACATGTCTTCAAAATATTTCACAAGACCGGAAAATTCAGATTGTTCGAAATGTTTCATCATTATGATGCTATGTTTTACTCGGTCTTGTGTAGCTTGAGACCAATATGCTGAGAGGAAGGCATGATAAAATTCTCCTTCACTGTGACAATCGTGAATGACCGATCGCATTCTTACAGCTGGTTCATTCTCTAAATAGCCACACATAAATTCTAATCTGTTCTCTAATGACCAGTTGGGAGGAAAACAATGAGAGAATTGATGGAGCCACGCTTGTGGATGAATGTCGTTGCCAGAATTCTTAAACGTTTTGAATTTACGTGTAGTAATGAACAGCTTATAGTCAAAATCATGATGTCGGTGAGTCGCATATCGGTCATTGTTACGTCGTTTCGGCGGTTCCATTTCAAAATTCGGTGCACCTTGCCAATTTCTTTCATAATTTCCGAAAAACGCTGTGTTATTATTTTGTGGCTGTTCCGTATTTCTATGTCCCTCTTCCCGTATTGGGGCGCGAGTGTCCTCTGAAATACGTAATTCTTGTATTACCTGTGTCAGCTGATCTTGTACTTCCCGGATTTCTCTTTGGTGTTGCGTATTAATTTGATTCTGATTTTGTTTGAATTTCCTAATTTGTTCGCACTCTTCTGTGTCATTAAAGACTGCCGGTTTTGTGTCATTCAGATTATCATCTACCTTCGTAAATAAATTATTTAGCTGATCCGAAAGTTCAACTACTTTCTCTGATAATGAACTAATTTCCTCCATGTGTCTTTCTGAACCAATTTTCAGAGTATCTACTGTGTTCTTTAAGTTTTCCTGAGTTTTTGCAAGTTGTGTAACCGAATCGGTAGATGCAACTGAGTCAATTTTAGCTTGCAAGGTCTCATGATTTTCATGAACAATAGTTTGCAGTTCTTTTATGGCTGCTTCGTGATTCTGTAATGCATTTTCATGCCGCGAAAAAATAGGTTGAAAATGCTCACAAATTTGTGTTTTTACGTCATTACAGACTTTTTGACATTTCGTTTCAATGTTATGTAACTCAGTAGTTAAATCTTCAAAAAAATGGCTCTGAGCACTATAGGACTCAACATCTTAGGTCATAAGCCCCCTAGAACTTAGAACTACTTAAACCTAACTAACCTAAGGACATCACACACACCCATGCCCGAGGCAGGATTCGAACCTGCGACCGTAGCAGTCCCGCGGTTCCGGACTGCAGCGCCAGAACCGCACGGCCACCGCGGCCAGCGTTAAATCTTCACGTGTTTGTTCAAGCTTATGTTCCACTGAGTCTAACTTTTGAAGATTTTCTTCCATCGTGTCTAACTTTTGAAGATTTTGTTATATTGTGTCTAACTGTTGCTGTGTTTGTCTCTGATTTTGTTTCATTTGCTGCATTAATTGCAGTAATAATGTATTAGTGTCTGGAATCTGTTCCTCTATGCATTTCGGCAGTGCATTTGCACCGACAGCATTCACATTTTGACAAGCAGAAAATGTGTTTTGACTTATTTGAGAAAACGGTGAGGTCCCAAAACCTGAATCTACAGTATTTGCAAGACTGTGACCTGTCATTTCGGATTCCTGAGGCGAGCTGTTGCCGACCGATCGATCGATAATGCTTCCCTGTTCACTAATTGTTTCACTGTCTAGGCCATTATTTGCCGCCCGCTCCATTTCCCTATGCACAATTATCAAATTACTACTTTGAATGTCTGTTAATTCATTACACAGTGGTGCTGGTAAGCTACGCTCGTCGTCACTATTATTTCTCAGTTTACTTTGGAGCCTAGTGTTACGTTTTTCACACGCCATTATTGTCACAATATTTCACACGATAACACAGAAAAGCACAATTTGAAGAGCAAAAATAAGAGAACACATTAACATAGCACTGAAAATAGTATGTAGTTAATTGCAAGCGCAGCTGCGAAATACTTGGTGCAAATCTACATGCATGCCACAACTGCTTTACTGTACAACAATGAAAGACTGCAACTACAAAGGAGATTCTCTCTACAATTACGCGCTAGCAATATACAATAGCTACACTAATTACACAAACTACAAGAAAAAAATCAGAAGATTCCAGTGAAGTATCCTCGGCTAAGGGTCGACATATGAAACGTCCCCTTTGTACAATTATACATGACTGTGCTTAAACTGACACACAATACTTTTTTAGCGCAACGCAATCTGACTTTCAAAAATCCCTACAAAAGAATGGCCCTGACTAACATTAACCTATACCTTTCACAAATCACTTACCTCACCAAAAATCTTCGTTACTCGAACTACTGCAAAACAGCGAGCGCCACTACTGCCAGCTAAATAAAAGATTCAAACTACGGAAGGCTCTAACTACTGATAGGCATAGTTAGGAAATGAAAGATTTTAGTAGAGAACAAACAATGTATTTACCTTAATAGTGTTGAAAAATCATAATATACATAACAGATCATGACATCCAGTCTTACAAATTTCCAAATTCCGCCATCTCTCTCCCCACATCCACCACTGCTGGCGGCTCACCTCCAACTGCGCAACGCTACGCGCTGTTAACATCCAGCTGCCGCTGCCCAACACTACAATGGCAGACAACAATGCAAACTAGCCACAGACTGCACACAGCACAGCCAGTGATTTTCATGCAGAGCGCTACGTAACGTTGCCAATAAGAAAACATAAACAGCCTACTTACACAGGGTCTTCATTTGTTGGTTTAGTGTACCTCATAAAATGGTGCAACCAATGTGTAAATCTCACTTTACATCTACCTTGACGGGCGACAAGCGAAAACTGTCACAGGAGGAGAACCACCTTGGATTTCTATTTTCTGTTTGGGAAATATGACGAAAGGATGGATAAAAGTCCCTCCTACCGACATACAAATTACAAACGTAGGGAGAACGCTTCCTTTGCAAGAACCTTACATGGTTTAGATTGTACAGTCACAAGTCCCGTTTCATGGACGTAGTAAATCCTATGAGGTGGATATAACAGACTTTTCTGGACGCTCTCTAAAGTATCAGAGAACTTAGTAGCAATTATTCTGTTAAATGCTTTGGCTCTCGCTCCCGAAGTTATCTCTGGTTTTTTTCGAATAAGTTTTTGGATGTTAATGATAAAATTCACTAAAAGTGCAAAAGAATTTCGGGATAGCGCGTTCTGAAGCATCTAACCAAATCTTTCCCAGCTAAGTTTTACCATGGTTGAAGTTTTAGGGATATTATTCTGTTCTGCCAACTGGTAAGTAAGGGTACGCAATTCAGCAATAGTAATTCTGTAAAAACTAACCTCCATATCCAAAGTATTTTGTACAAGCTTCTATTCTCGTCCTTCATTAAAAACATCAAGGTGATGTCCTAGATACCTTTTTGTTCTAAATTGCATGCTGATTTTTGTTTAGAACACGACTTTATAGAGTGTTCCTAGATACATTAAAGGTTTTAAGCAGCTGCTTGACACCGTATAAGAGCTTTTTTCGCAGCATCAATAGGTTGTTGCATCGACCGAGACTCCCAGGACTGCTACCGGCTCTTCCTGTGGTGTCTGGACACCATAACCGTCTAGCCAAAAGTAAAATGATTGTAAGTAACTCAAAGAGAAATGCAATCTTTGTTAGGCAAAGATGAAGCTAAATAACTACAAGTAAAACGTAAAGTTGGCATAAATATCAAGTTTTAATAGTTGGAAATCTATTTAAATGCACAAAATTAGCTTGGTCTTGGTCTCACAAAAATAATTTACAAAAAAATACATCGTGCTTAGTGTCAGGCCAAGTGGGTCTCTTTGACGCCATCAGAGAAATGTGATTCTACAGATTTAACATTTAATACTAGATCTCACTTTCAAATATGCTTTTAAAGCTTGAATCAGGTAGATTTCGGTTGTGACTGTCAGTCGTATACACCAGAAGCTTATATTTAGTTACAACAGTTAAGGTAGTACGCTTACCTCACATCAGGTTGAAAAACATTAAAATCGTGGAAAATTTCCAAACAATTAATTAGAATAGCTTCCAACTTCAACACAGCACAGCACTAATGGCGTACTAGAGGAGTAGAGTTGAGGCGTTTGCTGGTTGGTAGCAGCAATCTAACGTGAAAAAAAAAAAACAGCCAGAGGAAAAAATTCCCACCGAGGCTACTATGCTCACCCTTCCTCTACTGAATATTGGTGATGAATCTGGAGCAGCGATTCAGTACTGTTGATACGTGCCTAGAATAAGGAAGAGGATGGTGCCCTGCTATAGCACATGCTTCTTCCGAACATATAAGCCTTTACGGGTAGATATGGTAGGAGAGCGAGAAGTGAGTTATTTCGAGAAGAAGTCGAAATCCTTCTTAGTAATGCACGTTTAAAAGAAAAGAATAGACGCTCCATGAAGGATTTATCCGTGTGCGACGAATTTCAGAAAAACTGGATGCCTTATTCAAAAAATGGTTCATATGGCTCTGAGCACTATGGGTCTCAACTTCTGAGGTCATTAGTCTCCTAGAACTTAGAACTAGTTAAACCTAACTAACCTAAGGACATTACACACATCCATACCCGAGGCAGGATTCGAACCTGCGACCGTAGCGGTCTCGCGGTTCCAGACTGCAGCGCCTAGAACCGCACGACCACATCGGCCGGCCATTATTCAGGAGTTTCACAGATTCAGCTAGTCAATAACGCACCAGTACAATTCTGGTCCTTACGCGAGCTGTTATTCAGCTTAGCACTGAATGACAGAGTGGCTGGATGTCTCTCTGAGCGATATGGTGCTAAATTCTGTCCAGTTGGGGCTTCAGATCGTCAGAGTTTCGAGATGGTTATGGGAGCTTGCCCATAATGCTCCAAACGATCCGGCGAACTTGCGGGCCGAGGATTTGGCAAGCACGAAGACGGTAGAAACCTTAGCCATATGCAGGTGGGCATTATCTTGCTGCAATGGAAACTCAGAATTTCCATGAAGGGTCACATAGTGGGGCGGAAAATCTCGTCCACGTACCATTGTGCATCAATCCCGATGGCCAGGTTGCATGGCAGGCGACAGTCAGGCTGGTATCCCACCACTGACTGGGATGTCTCCAGACACGTCTTCGGTCGGGAACCTCATTCACTGGAGTCGAACTGTCTTCAGTGATGAGTCCCACTGTGAAACGAGCCATGATGACCAGCCAATTTGACACGATATCCCTCAAGAGGACATGTAACAACTCTATCAATCAATGAAAAGTTGAATAACTGCTTGCATAAGGGCCAGTGGTGACCAACGCGTTATTTACCTGCTCAGTTGGTGAAGCTCTTCCTTTTGAATAAATGATTCAGTTTTTCAGAAACTGTTAACATCTATTTGTCTGTACATGTATATCACGTCTACTGATTTTCGTCCCATTCGGATAATTCCTTCGCGGTGCGTCGTTTTAAATATTTGTCTGAGAGTGTGTAATCTTAGGAGGGAACTTCAGTTACGTAGTGAGGAAAGAAGATCAGAACCAGAATTATAGGTTATCTCCAGAGATAATTACTTTAACAGGTGACTCACACGTCAAAGGATGCTGGATCCTCGTCCACCCTAATTTTACGCGCTACATGTACGTCAGTAGCCAGCCTGTCAGTAGTTTAGACAGGATTTATATCTCCAAAGACATGTTAAAAAGTCTTCAAGATTGTGAGATATAGTCCCTCAGCTTTATAGACCATTTCGCTCGAATTATAACTTTTACACACACCAGACAGAAACTTTTCTAGGGAGTAGCTACTTGACGATAATACATTAAGATGGAAATTGAAGACATTTGGGGGAAATGTTTAGATAGACAAGACAGGTATCGTGAAATAATACTATGGTGGTCATACTGGACAAAACCACAAAAAAGAAATGTGTGCTCCAGCTTGATCGGAATAAATCATACTCAAGGAGAAATACTGTAGAATATTAGTTAACAATTATACGAGAACTGTACAATCAAGCTGACGATCTAACGGCCAACCAGACTAAACTTAAAAGAATTAAAACACAAGTACGAGCACGAGTTCCTGAAACTTCATCTGGTATTAAAGTACTTGCTTGAAATATCAATGACATTAGCCATGACACTGCATCGGCCTATCACATAATAAGAGACACAAAAAGAGGTAAACAGAAAGTGATTACTAAGCTTGTAGATGATGATGGAAATGAATACAGTGAACAAAGTACGATCAAGGAATATGCTAATATTTATTATAAAGATTTCTTCTTAGCACAGAATGTAGAACAGACGTCGGCAGATTACCTTTTGAACAGTAGGGCCTACCACACAATGTCTTGACTCAAATTATAACGAAGAAATAATCCATAGGGTAACAAATGAGGACGTAAAACGTACCCTCCCAAGCGGAAAGCTGCTGGATTAGATGGATTTCCCATCGAATTTTACGAACAGTTTTGGGATATCATAGAAGAGGATCTCCCCGAAATGTACAGTCCTGCTCAAATGTATCCGAACGACCTGAATTGCATTTCGCCTGATTCGCATACAACCCTCATAACGCAGCTGTCTAGCAGGTCCTCTAATCGCTCCTCGGTACAGTCGTTTGACTATTGAAAATGATTCCAACAAACCGCCACTAGAAAACACTGCTCTGCATCGCAATAACTCAAGATGTAAAGTAATACCACGATACTACAAATCTCAGGGAACACCTTATCACAGATAAGACTGTCATTTAGGCTTGTAAGCTCACATTTATTACAGTAAATGACACACCTGAAATGTTACCACATCCATTATTACGTCAGATAGGTAATGCACGTAGTAAGTTCGTCATATTCATGATTTCCTCTTTAAAGAAACATAGCGTACTTATTATTTAACACAAAATGAAATTAAAAATTTAAGCTTTTCACGAGCTGCTAGTTGAGAATAAGTATGAACTTCAAATGACACGTCGAACCGTCTCGTTCTGCATATCTATTCAAACCCAGGTCATGCAGACCAAGCAAAGATTTCGTGACTGAAGGAAACTAACAGTCATTCCTGACTCTGCATACACAGAGTGATATACCTCGATTTTAGACAGTATCACTTAGGGAACATCAACTTTAAACTACATAATGTAAACATTTTTTACGGACGCGAATTCATACCCAGCATCTGTTGTCCCTGTTAACGAACTACGAGAGTTGTTAAATATTGCTTCTTCAGAAGCAACTTACTTGAAATGTCGTGAGGTAAAGCCTTGTTTGGGACAGGGATTCGAACCCAGAACTTAATCCGATTTTTATCGAAGCACAATCAACTGTGACATATCAGATTTTCTCGGCAGTAGCAAGATATTTTAACTGAAATGACGAGACGAAACATTAACTTTTTCCTTGTCAGGACTCCAACTCGGCACCTATCTGTGTTACATTCTAGAGAAAACGAACGTTAAATATGGGTTAGTTACGCCAGAAGCGACATGTGAGCATGTTTGAACTAGAAATAATATGACGAAGAGTTCAGTGTTGACTGGTACTCGAATCCCACACATATCGTTGCTAACTACAAACAAAGAGACGTCAGCTACCGAATTTTCTCCACGAGCAGCTCGGAATAACATCCTTGAACTTACAGTGATCTCGTAAATAGTTCTGCGTCTCACTGGAAGTCAAAAACGTCAGATATCGTTAGTGTTGACAACAAATGAAAATGCATTAAAAAACAAAATTATTATCCACCAGCAGATAGGTGTTCTCATGCTAGAGCTTGATAATACATAATGAAAACTTTAGTGCCGGGCCAGTATTCGAACCCATTCACGCGTAATATGTGGAGATGTTGAGGAATCTGCAGTTCTGGACAAACTACAAATTGTAGTCGAGCTGTATTCTCACGAAGGGATCAAATTCCGCATTAAGGGCGGTCTGCGTTGCATTCCCAGTTCAGAACCAATTTTATCGACATACAGAAGCTCAAATGAAAGATGGAATATGTGTCCTGTGACACTACATAGCGTTTGTTTCGTCACTAGAAATAAATAACTAGTATAAGAAAGGTTATTGGTGACAGAGTTTCTACATGTCGCCACTCATGACTTGATTGTGGTTCAACAAAATGTCTACTTGGTAGAGAAGGAATATCATGTTTAATGTGAATTTGACCACAATGCCATTACACCTTCAATTGGCGTAGCCAGAAGGGAATAGAATCTGTCTCTCTCTATCAAAAATCATCAGCAGAAGTTGGAACCGAACCCCGACCATGACTACATGAATCTATCAGCAATCCAACAGACCACCAACTCTTCTTCGGTTTTGCTCATTTTTCTACTGTAATGCCGCTGCGCCACACTTGATGAGCATTCTGTCACACAGGCTCCCTGTAGTGGTTTGTAATCACCGAAATAAAATCACATAACTGCCACCTATAAAGAACTGCCAACAGTGTAGGATACAGAAATCTAAATAGGAAGTGTTCCTTTCCACTTGAGCTACTCTATTGCGCTATCTGTTTGTTGAAAACGTCGTGCAGTGCAAAAGAAAAGCTGTAACTGTCTATTTCTCGGAAGTCTACAAACGGCCATATGCATTATCTCACAACACTGTGGAATGCGGAAGTTCTAGAGATATTGTTATTGACTTCTGGACCTGCTGTAGCTATCGTTCAGCTAGGAGTGTAACGGTAAGTGTAGTGCACTGTAGACAAAACATCACGAGTTCAAATACATTCACTGCTACACTTTTTAAAACGTAATTCTGCTGTCTGCTGAAGTTATCAATCTAATGGAACTTTGAACATAATTCCCTTCACTTCTCAACCAAAAATAGTCGTATGTGGAAAAAGGGCCAACTACTGAGACATCTTGTTCTTTTTAGGTTTAATAGACTGCCAGGCAGCAAATGCAGCTCGAAACTTTGGTATTATGTATGGAGAGAGCGCATCGTGCCAAAATACGTCAGAAAAGTATTTTCTACATTAGCTGTCGTGTGGTTGTGGCATTTTTTTCTTCTTCAAACCTTGTTTGACAGCTTTAACTCAGAACAAGTTTTCTACACGCATGTAATCAATAAACTGCATGTGCATTGTCATAATGTTATAGATAACATCAGATAATTTGTATATATCGTTGGTGATTAATTTCTCTCTCATGTTTACTATTGTTTAAACAACACTAAGAGAAACCCTACGAAAATTGTACACTGTATTAGAAGAAATGAAATTAAACTACCCACGATAACCTTACGACTAAAGTCAGCTTTAAAAAAGCTGAGTGTATGTACACAAGCGTGCCTCTGTCGAACTGAATTAGGAAAATACTACTCACTTAGATTTCGATTGGGCCTGAGTTTTATTGATATGCTGTGTCATACTCGAGAGGTATGCAAATGTAGCATTTCACAAATAAAGTTATGTATTCCTAGAAACCCAAAACCTGCTTGTCAGCAACGGAAAGAGGCATTACCTGTTGTGCAGCACAGGTTCCCGGGTTCGATTCCCGGCAGGGTCAGGGATTTTCTCTCCCTCGTGATGACTGGGTGTTGTGTGATGTCCTTAGGTTAGTTAGGTTTAAGTAGTTCTAAGTTCTAGGGGACTGATGACCATAGATGTTAAGTCCCATAGTGCTCAGAGCCATTTTTGTTGTGCAGCATAGTAAGTTTTTCACCATTGCACTATGAGCCGAAAGTATTTGCTCGCGTTTTACTTATCTATGTTTGATCTGACTGCTTGTAGCTCTTTCACAGAAGGGATGAAAACGTCACTGTCAGCGAGACTGGAACAGCGAACCAGAACAGACGCTTTTCTACAGGTCAGCATGTTACCACAGAGGTAGCGAAGACATATGTGTATGGAATTCCTATTACGAGGCCAATACTGACTATAACTCGTATTTCGCTATATAAAGGACAAGATTGGTTGCGATTTATACGTGCAACGACTTTCCTGGGCTGAACACGGTAAATTTACCATTTTTGTTACACCTCAAGCGATAACAACTCAGATTATTCAATGGAATTGACAGGAAAAATCAAGTGAACTTTGAGGCTTAATTCCGTGCACACCAGGAAGTAACTCGTCGATCACAGAGTTGCCAAATATACCTTGCCTTGTTGCCAAATCTCAGTTACAGAACCAGCAGGAAGAAGACGAACCGATGTGTTCCTACAGAGGGCTAGGAAGTGACCATAACTGGCATCTCAAACACGCGGCTGGCACGGCCTGGAATACGTAATGCGTCTGATTCGCATTTCTGTAACTAGGTTTAGGGACTGGAGCGTACTTACTAATAATACTCAGAACTGACTGTAAACTAAGCACCATAAATCAGTAACTCTCATAGTTGTTTTTATATTTCTTTCGTAAGTGTACTCAAAACTAAGAAACTCATCCACGGACGTTTTCGAGGCTGGCCGTTAGTCGAGCACAACAAACAAATAAAAATCTATGTTTGTGTGTGTGTGTGTGTGTGTGTGTGTGTGTGTGTGTGTGAGAGAGAGAGAGAGAGAGAGAGAGAGAGAGATAGAGATAAATGTAAAAAGAAATGAGAGAGAGAGTAAATAATTGTTGTAAAGAAATTGCATGATGGTATGTAAAGAAATCTTTCATTGAAATGAAATGTTTCACATCATTACGAAATGTCTTATTCATGATCTATGGAACAAATATTAATCTAATATAATCTGATGTAAACATATTGCTGACTAGCCATGAAGAGTCATGGTATCCGAAATGTTCGTCAATATCTGTAACAAAATCTAAACTTGAAAGTAAATCGCCAGCCGGCGTGGCCGAGCGGTTCTAGGCGCTAAGGTCTGGAACCGCACAAGCGCTACGGTCACAAGTTCGAATCCTGCCTGGGGCATGGATGTGTGCGATGTCCTTAAATTAGTTAGGTTTAAGTAGTTCTAAGTTCTAGGGGTCTGGTGACCACAGCAGTTAAGTCCCATAGCGCTCAGAGCCATTTGAACAATTTTATGAAAATAGATGACCACAGTTTTTGTAATCACCTGCGATTCCTATCAAGACCCTTTCGTCTCTGTTAACCAACCACGAAAGATGTCTGATATACTTCCATTCAGAAGTGACAAAGTGTGCATACATGGAAGTGATTGCACTGTCATAGTGTTGCCAAATGTTTGTGTCGTTGTTGCCAGTTGTCATTTGTGCTGGGAACAGCTCTGTAGTGGTATGCGACGAGAATCCCGTCCTCGTGTCATAGGAGGATACGGAGAGGAGGCGCTAGGTTTGGTTAACATGCAACGTTTTCTCCTACCAGTTGTGTCAAACATTCAGGTGTATAAACGTCCATCAAGATTACAAAATAGAAAAATAAAAAAATGGCTCTGAGCACTATGGGACTTAACTTCTGAGGTCATCAGTCGACTAGAACTTAGAACTACTTAAACCTAACTAACCTAAGAACATCACACACATCCATGCCCGAGGCAGGATTCGAACCTGCGACCGTAGCGACGCGCGGCATCACGATTATAGTGTCCTACTACCCTGTTCCTTTGTGATAAAAGATTATGTCAGTACAATAAAAAGTCTTTGGAAGTCAACTTTGCCCACCTGTCACGAAAAGGAAGATAACCAACACTTTTCTTCTCGAAATCGATTGTATCTATGTGCTGTCTTGTGATCATACAAGTAGAATTTCATCAATTGCACGAGAATGTAGAAAACTGTTGGTGGGAATGGAAGCTATAAGAAACACAGTTAACTAATGATTCTGTGCCACGTAATGATCAATACATTTGAAAATTCAGAAGAAAAGGAACTAAAAATTATGCCCTTTAAGAGAGAAACTAAAGTGCAGATGCGAACACTGTGCAGATCTGCGCTTTTTCATCTTCAGATCAATACAAATAATGTATGCTAACCAGCGTATTCATTGCTTTCGTAATGTTTCCTTCTTGTTTAGTCTTCTAATGATGAACTGGATCCACACCCATGAGTCTGATTGTTTCTTTGTATTCTTCCATCTACTATCTTTGTGTGTTATTTCTCAGTGTTCAAAAAGCAAAACGTTACGCCTGCTCCCATCAGGTATTAGAACGAGATCGCAAGAAGGCTAACGAAGTATAATCAAAATACATTGAGACGCCAGTTTGTCTGTCGTCATGGTGTTAAGTAGACAGAAATAGTTGGGTATTATTGCCTGCATCACCAGCATCCCATTGTTGTCTTCTCTTACTGAGATTTTCATATTACCCTAAACACAATACGCCGAGATAAATGTGTATATTCCTTTTAAGTGTATTATTGCGTAATTTCAATTATTGATAGTCTATTCGTGAGCTTGTGCGCATTCAGTGGGGTGAAACCTATCACAGAAGCAAGCAAAACACAAATATTTCTTGCACCATGCGCAACACACGAACGAAATCTCGCTGAACTGACGTATTGTCTGATATATTGTTCGGAACACATATCTGATTCATGTTGCTAAATACAGCTCTATCAGATATCAGTGTGGATGCGTGTACAAAAGTATATCTTGAAATACACAGAAAGACACAAAGGGGTATTCGACTGAAACATAGCCATGAAGAAGATTGCAACTGGGGTCGACAGCATCGTCGTCTACCACCTTGACAACTCGAACGGTGAGAATGCTCGGCCGGTTACTTACGTTTATTGGTATCAAAGCTACGGCATGAAAACACAAAAATATTAATAACCTGAAGATCATTAACTTTGGAACCCATAGCAAAGTAAAGCAGTCATTAATCAGAAGATTGGTTTGAACACCAAAGTGCTTTAATAGGCACGGTCCTTTCGGAGGTGGTATGCCGTTGCTTTCCTCCGACCTTTGAGTTGACTTGCCTAGACAGTTAATAGGGGAACCTACAGTTTCACGTGGCTTTCGGACCACAGTGCAACTCGGCATTTTTCACATCAACAAACACTGCCCGGGGGAAATAAGTGCAAAATGGGAGATAAAATTCGTGGGTCTGACCAGAGATCGAAGTCGAGACCTTCGTACTGGTAGTCTTGCTATTTATCACTTTGCCGGCCTGTGGCTTTTGCTTGGCATTAAAATTAAGGATCACTTGTTTGTGCCTGCGTTGGCACTTGCGCGTCCCTGCAACAAAGCAAAGAGAACTGAACTGAATATAGTGGCTCCAAGTTGGCATAAACAGAAAAGGAGAAAAATTAAACAACATAAATGGTCTCTCTTTGATGCCTCAACCTTCATTGCCATTATGCGTCTAATGAGAAAAAACGTACACTGGAAGGTCATGTTGTTTTATTTAAGTGATTACAAAATCAGGTAAAACGAACAGTGAGGTTGTCAGTAAAAGCACATTACTGTTGTGAGTATGATGTTGCACTGCGCAGGGCCTGTAATGATAAAGGCCCGTTTAGATGAGGCATATTGTATACAGAAGTGGAAAGAGAGCACCACTAAATTCTACAATCCGTATGCATTGCATGCACACAAAAATTACTATTACAATGTACTTATGGAGCCCAGTGGGTTAATTGCGTATTTTCCGGCGAGAAAGAGCACTGGCAAACAGTCTTCGCTACATTATGTTACTTAAACTGGTGTCACTTTGAGCTAGAATTAATGGTCATCGACTAAGTGCAAGGTCAAAGGGTCGGATGTGGGTTTTGCAACTGTGAAATACTTTCCCACATTCGAGAAGCGAATATTAAATTTGAACTAATATTGCGAAAATTTTGAACTTGGATAGCTTAGAATGAAAATCTTTCTGTTTATTGCAAAGGAAAACAATTGATTTTCTAAAACATTCTCTATCATACAAAACTTGAAGCAGGTCACGTCGATCAAATCATATGGAAGAACTGACAGCGACATATATTGGAAGGCAGTAAGATCCCGACTTTTGGTTTGGCAGTATTCGACAGCCACTTCTAGGTGCAAGTAAATGAAGAAAGACAGCGCATTTTTGTTATCAAGTGACGTCTTCATCAATTACTTCAGTCTTAATGTAATCTACGAGTAATTGCTGATGTTTGATATTAACATGGAAAGAAATTCGTAGGCAGGGAAAGAACCTGTTCTTGGGCAACTACTTCTATAATGACCAAAAGGCATTAAATGATGTTGAAGCACATGTGTTACAGCAGCGGTATGAAGAAAATGATAGTAATAATGACGGTAATAATCGAATTATCAGGTAACTTCACACTTCACTGTGGATTTTCTGGAACTAACAAGGGAACCTCCCCATCGCACTCCCCTCAGATTTAGTTATAAGTTGGCACAGTGGATAGGCCTTGAAAAACTGAACACAGATCAATCGAGAAAACAGGAAGAAGTTGTGTGGAAATACGAAAAAAATTACTAAAATATACAAACTGAGTATTCCATGCGCAAGATAGGCCACATTAAGGACAGTGGGAGTCAAGGAGGGCCGTGGTCCCGTGGTTAGCGAGATCAGCTATGGAACGAGAGGTCCTGGGTTCAAGTCTTCTCTCGAGTGAGAAGTTTAATTTTTTATTTTCAGTTTATGTGACAAACTGTTATGTTTTCATCACTTTTTTGGGAGTGATTATCACATCCACAAGAAAACCTAAATCGGGCAAGGTAGAAGAATCTTTTTACCTATTTACTAAGTGAACAAGTTAGGTGGGTCGACAACATATTCCGGTCATGTGCGCACATGCCGTCACCAGTGTCGTATAGAATACATCAGACGTGTTTTCCTGTGGAGGAATCGGTTGACCTATGACCTTGCGATCAAATGTTTTCGGTTCCCATTGGAGAGGCACGTCCTTTCGTCTACTAATCGCACGGTTTTGCGGCGCGGTCGCAAAACACAGACACTAAACTTATTACAGTGAACAGAGACGTCAATGAACTAACGGACAGATCATAACTTTGCGAAAATAAAGAAAGTAAAATTTTCAGTCGATGGAAGACTTGAATCAAGGACCTCTCCTTCCGCAGCTGCTCACGCTAACCACGGGACCACGGCGCACCTAGTATCCCACTTACCTTGATGTCGTCTATTTTGCGCATAGACTACTATGTTTGTATATTTTACTAATTTTGTTCATAGTTCCATACAACTTCTTCCTGTTTTCTCGATTAATCTGTGTTCAGTTTTTCGAGGCCTATCCACTGTGCCAAGATATAACTACATCTGAGGGGGGTGCGATGGGGAGGTTCACTTGTAAGAAATTTGCTGAATTAGTGAAAATTTCAAAATGGTTTCACATCGAGGCTATGACGCCTAGAAGAGTCTTTACATCCTGCTGACATGAAAATAGCATAATCTCTGCGTCAAAAGCTAGCTTCTACTTAACCATTTAATAGACTCGCATTTTTTCCACCATGACTAATTTTGCAAGCTAAGCATATGATCCGTTACAGCACACTCCTGGGTCTGGGAAATGTAGCCACAGTGCTCTGGTGCAACGAACTATCACAGGTGCGATGCGTGGGTTCAGGCATTTACTTTTAAGAGGCACAAACAGATTTACTTTACCTCTGGTAACCTCAAGAGAAAGACGTTATAGTTCAGAATTAGCATTAAACATCACGTTCCTTTGTTACCAACTGGGCAGAACCGGTTTACGTTGGGAAATGACATAGGTGGAAGTCATGGTAAACAGAAATACTGTCGCCAGTAAACTTACTTACATTAGAAAATTTTCTTCTAATTGATGAACCGATAGCCATTTAAAGGAACAGGGCTCTTGTTTTACTTGTACTTGATTGAGCTACAAACGTTGAAAAATATGGTGCTTGACTGTGATTTGAATTTCTATCTCCTCTCTTGAGGATCTGAATCTCTCGGAACAGTATAGTTCAATCATTTCGTTCCTTTTCCCAAGACTGCAATCTTCTCTAGGTCTCCTTCAAAGGTATGTATGTGGGTCCGAATACTGATCCAGTACAGAAATATTCATAATTCCATTTCAAGCGCCATCACGTGCACACCGGCCATGAAAATTAACATGCATTTTTAATGTCTGTTCATGTGGTGATAACATTCGCAATAGGTGTCGTTATTTCTAGTCAAACACGCACACGTCTTACTGTTGGTGAGTAACCAATTGATACTTAAGCTATATTCGTGGATGATAAAGAAGGACGGTAGGTGTGCGGTTCGATTGTCGCTCAGGCACTAAAACTGCTATCCTTATATTAGATTCAAACACCTAGCAGCTGGTAAGAAAAACCGATACATAACATTTGATATTACTTAGTGAACAATCAGATTATATGTAGGGTTCGTATTTCCGTCACAGAACTTCACATAATGCGCTTCATCTTTAAATGCATGCACACTTTCTTACTTGTGAATGGAGGTATATCAGACATCTTTCGTGGTTAGTTAACGAAGACGAAAAGGTCTTGATGGGAGTCCTGGATGATTACAAAAACTGTGGTCATTTATTTTCAAAAAATTATTCAAATGGCTCTGAGCGCTATGGGACTTAACTGCTGTGGTCATCAGACCCCTAGAACTTAGAACTATTTAAACCTAACTAATTTAAGGACATCACACACATCCATGCCCGAGGCAGGATTCGAACCTGCAACCGTAGCGCCTAGAACCGCTCGGCCACTCCGGCCGGCGATTTATTTTCAGGTTTAGATTTGGTTACTGACATTGACGAACATTTCGGAAACCATGACTCTTTATGGCTAGTCAGCAATATGATTACATCAGATTATATTAGATTAATATTTGTTCCATAGATCATGAATACGACATTTCGTAATGATATGAAACGTGTCATTTTAATGAAAGATTTCTTTACATACCATCATGCAATTTCTTTACATACAATTATTTAATCTCTTTCTCATTCTTTCTTATATTTATCTCTATCTCTCTCTCTCTTGTCTCTCTCTCTCTTTCTCTCTCTCTCTCTCTCTCTCTCTCTCTCTCTCACACACACACACACACACACACACACTCACAAAACATAGATTTTTATTTTTATTTGTTTGGTGTGCTCGACTATCGACCAGCCACGAAAACGTCCATCAATGAGTTTCTCAGTTTTGAGTAGACTTACGAAAGAAATATAAAAACAACTATGAGAGTTACTGATTTATGATGCTTAGTTTACAGTCAGTTCTGAGTATTATTAGTAAGTACGCTCCAGTCCCTAAACCTAGTTACAGAAATGCGAATCAGACGCATTACGTATTCCAGGCCGTGCCAGCCGCGTGTTTGAGATGCCAGCTATGGTCACTTCCTAGCCCTCTGTAGGAACACATCGGTTCGTCTTCTTCCTGCTGGTACTGTAACTGAAATTTGGCAACAAGGCAAGATATGTTTGGCAACTCTGTGATCGACGAGTTACTTCTTGGTGTGCACGGAATTAAGCCTCAAAGTTCACTTGATTTTTCCTGTCAATTCCATTGAATAATCTGAGTTGTTATCGCTTGAGGTGTAACAAAAATGGTAAATTTACCGTGTTCAGCCCAGGAAAGTCGTTGCACGTATAAATCGCAACCAATCTTGTCCTTTATATAGCGAAATACGAGTTATAGTCAGTATTGGCTTCGTAATAGGAATTCCATACACATATGTCTTCGCTACCTCTGTGGTAACATGCTGACCTGTAGAAAAGCGTCTGTTCTGGTTCGCTGTTCCAGTCTCGCTGACTGTGACGTTTTCATCCCTTCTGTGAAAGAGCTACAAGCAGTCAGATCAAACATAGATAAGGAAAACGAAAGCAAATACTTTCGGCTCATAGTGGTTCAAATGGCTCTGAGCACTATGGGACTCAACTGCTGAGGTCATTAGTCCCCTAGAACTTAGAACTAGTTAAACCTAACTAACCTAAGGACATCACAAACATCCATGCCCGAGGCAGGATTCGAACCTGCGACCGTAGCGGTCTCGCGGTTCCAGACTGCAGCGCCTTTAACCGCACGGCCACTTCGGCCGGCGCTCATAGTGCAATGGTGAAAAATTTACAATGCTGCACAACAGATAATGCCTCTTTCCGTTGCTGACAAGGAGGTTTTGGGTTTCTAGTAGGAATAAATAACTTTATTTGTTAAATGCTACATTTGCATACCTCTTGAGTATGACACTGCATATCAATAAAACTCTGGCCCAATCTAAATCTAAGTGAGTAGTATTTTCCTAATTCAGTTCGATACAGGCACGCTTGTGTACATACACTCAGCTTTTTTAAAACTGACTTTCGTCGAAAGGTTATCGTGGGTAGTTTAATTTCATTTCTTGTAATACAGTGTACAATTTTCGTAGGGTTTCTCTTAGTGTTGTTTAAATAATAGTAAACATGAGAGAGAAATTAATCACCAACGATATATACAAATTATCTGATGTTATCTATAACATTATGACAATGCACATGCAGTTTATTGATTACATGCGTGTAGAAAACTTGTTCTGAGTTAAAGCTGTCAAACAAGGTTTGAAGAAGAAAAAAATGCCACAACCACACGACAGCTAATGTAGAAAATACTTTTCTGACGTATTTTGGCACGATGCGCTCTCTCCATACATAATACCAAAGTTTCGAGCTGCATTTGCTGCCTGGCAGTCTATTAAACCTAAAAAGAACAAGATGTCTCAGTAGTTGGCCCTTTTTCCACATACGACTATTTTTGGTTGAGAAGTGAAGGGAATTATGTTCAAAGTTCCATTAGATTGATAACTTCAGCAGACAGTAGAATTGCGTTTTAAGAAGTGTAGCAGTGAATGTATTTGAACTCGCGATGTTTTGTCTACAGTGCGCTACACTTACCGTTACACTACTAGCTGAACGATAGCTACAGCAGGTCCAGAAGTCAATAACAATATCTCTAGAACTTCCGCATTCCACAGTGTTGTGAGATAATGCATATGGCGGGATGTAGACTTCTGAGAGATACACAGTTACAGCTTTTCTTTTGCACTGCACGACGTTTTCAACAAACAGATAGCGCAATAGAGTAGCTCAAGTGGAAAGGAACACTTCCTATTTACATTTCTGCATCATACGCTGTTGGAAGTTCTGTGGCAGTTATGTGATTTTATTTCGGTGATTACAAACTACTACAGGGAGCCTGTGTGACAGAATGCTCATCAAGTGTGGCGCAGCGGCATTACAGTAGAAAAATGAGCCAAACAGATGAAGAGTTGGTGGTCTGTTGGATTGCTGATAGATTCATGTAGTCATGGTCGGGGTTCGGTTCCAACTTCCGCTGATGATTTTTGATAGAGAGAGACAGATTCTATTCCCTTCTGGCTACGCCAATTGAAGGTCAAATTCACATGAAACATGATATTCCTTCTCTACCAAGTAGACATTTTGTTGAACCACAATCAAGTCATGAGTGGCGACATGTAGAAACTCTGTCACCAATAACCTTTCTTATACTAGTTATTTATTTCTAGTGACGAAACAAACGCTATGTAGTGTCACAGGACACATATTCCATCTTTCATTTGAGCTTCTGTATGTCGATAAAATTGGTTCTGAACTGGGAATGCAAAGCAGACCGCCCTTAATGCGGAATTTGATCCCTTCGTGAGAATACAGTTCGACTACAATTTGTAGTTTGTTCAGAACTGCAGATTCCTCAACATCTCCACATATTGCGCGTGAATGGGTTCGAATACTGGCCCGGCACTAAAGTTTTCATTATGTATTATCAAGCTCTAGCATGAGAACACCTATCTGCTGGTGGATAATAATTTTGGTTTTTAATGCATTTTCATTCGCTGTCAACACTAACGATATCTGACGTTTTTGACTTCCAGTGAGACGCAGAACTATTTACGAGATCACTGTAAGTTCAAGGATGTTATTCCGAGCTGCTCGTGGAGAAAATTCGGTAGCTGACGTCTCTTTGTTTGTAGTCAGCAACGATATGTGTGGGATTCGATTACCAGTCAACACTGAACTCTTCGTCATATTATTTCTAGTTCAAACATGCTCACATGTCGCTTCTGGCGTAACTAACCCATATTTAACGTTCGTTTTCTCTAGAATGTAACACAGATAGGTGCCGAGTTGGAGTCCTGACAAGGAAAAAATTAATGTTTCGTCTCGTCATTTCAGTTAAAATATCTTGCTACTGCCGAGAAAAATCTGATATGTCACAGTTGATTGTGCTTCGATAAAAATCGGATTAAGTTCTGGGTTCGAATCCCTGTCCCACACAAGGCTTTACCTCACGACATTTCAAGTAAGTTACTTCTGAAGAAGCAATATTTAACAACTCTCGTAGTTCGTTAACAGGGACAACAGATGCTGGGTATGAATTCGCGTCCGTAAAAAATGTTTACATTATGTAGTTTAAAGTTGATGTTTCCTAACTGATACTGTCTAAAATCGAGGTATATCACTCTGTGTATGCATAGTCAGGAATGACTGTTAGTTTCCTTCAGTCACGAAATCTTTGCTTGGTCTGCATGACCTGGTTTTGAATCCATATGCAGAACGAGGCGGTTCATCGTGACATTTGAAGTTCATACTTATTCTCAACTATCAGCTCGCGAAAAGCTTAAATTTTTAATTTCATTTTGTGTTAAATAATAAATACGCTATGTTTCTTTAAAGAGGAAATCATGAATATGACGAACTTACTACGTGCATTACCTATCTGACGTAATAATGGGTGTGGTAACATTTCAGGTGTGTCATTTACTGTAATAAATGTGAGCTTACAAGCCTAAATGACAGTCTTATCTGTGATAAGGTGTTCCCTGAGATTTGTAGTATCGTGGTATCACTTTACATCTTGAGTTATTGCAATGCAGAGCAGTGTTTTCTAGTGGCGGTTTGTTGGAATCATTTTCAATAGTCAAACGACTGTACCGAGGAGCGATTAGAGGACCTGCTAGACAGCTGCGTTTTGTGGGTTGTATGCGAATCAGGCGAAATGCAATTCAGGTCGTTCGGATACTTTTGAGCACGACTGTACAATGAACTCAAGATTACACTGAGGTGACAAACGTCATGGGATACTTCCTAATATCGTGTTGGAGCTTTTTTTGTGCGGCGTAGTGCAGCACCTCGACGTGGCATAGGCTTAAGTCGTTGAAGTCCCCTGCAGAAGTATTGAGCCATGCTGCCCCATAATCCGTCCTTAATTTGCGCAAGTGTTGCCGGTACAGGCAGTAGTGCATGAGCTGACCTCCTGATTAGGTTCCATGAATGTTCGATGGGATTCATGCCGGAGGAACTGGGTGGCCATTTCAGTCGGTCGAATTGTCTAGAATGTTCTCCAAACCAATCGCGAACATCTGTGACCTGGTGACATGACATCGTTGTTTGGGAAGATAAAGTCTATGAATTTCTGCAAATGGTTTACAAGTGGCCAGACATAGCTATTTTGCAGTCAATGATCGATTAACATAAACCAGAAGACCCAGTCAATTCCACATAAACAAATCCAACACAATTATGCAGCCACCACCAACTTGCACAGTGCCTTGTTGTCAACTTGGTTCCATGGCTTCGTGGGGCCTGCGCCAAACACGAACCCTACCATCAGTTCATACCAACTGAAATCGGGACTCACCTGACTAGTTCACGGATTTCCAGCCGTCTAGAGTCCAAGAAATATGGTCACGAGCCCAGGACAGGCGCTGCAGCCGATGTCGCAAAAGCACTCGCATTGGTCGTCTGCTGCCATAACCCCTTAATCGCAAATTTAGCCGCACTGTCCTAAAGCATACGTTCGTCATATGTCTCACATTGATTTTTGTAGTTATTTCAGGCATTTTTGTTTATCTGTTAGCCCTGAGAACTCTACACAAACGCTGCTGCTCTCGGTCGTTAAGTGAAGGCCTTCGGCCACTGAGTTTCCCGTGGTGAGAGGTAATACCTGAAATTTTGTATTCTCGGCACATTCTTGATACTGTGTATTTCGGAACATTGAATTCCCTAACGATTTCCAAAGCAGAATGTTACGTGCATCTAGCTCCAACCACCATTCCGCGTTCAGAGCCTGGTAATTCCCGTCGTGCAGTCCTATTCACGTCGAAAATGAATCACCTGAGTACAAATGATAGCTCCCCAAATGCATTACCCATTTATACCTTGTGTACGCGATACTGCCGTCATTTGCATGTGTGCATATTGCCATCCCATTACTCTTGTAACCTCAGTGTAATATCGCTGTTCGCCATAGAAACAGAACCTTTATTGAATAAATTTCGTAGTTTCCTCGGAGACCTGCACACACTTAGTGTAACAATAGTATGCCAAGATTTCGCAGATGACCTGAGCGTGAACGTCAATTCCAGGGAAGAGTTTGACAAAGTTAGACGAATAGTAAAACAGTAAGAAGATCCAATCGGAGCAAAACTCAGTTTCAGCAAATCAGGAGTAATGCTCATAGACTGCCAAAGCGAAAACATGGACCAAATCTGGCGACAGCACACGAGAGAGATTTAGCGGCCACGGCACATGTCGACCCACAATCCGAAGGATATGACCGAAATGAGCCGGAAAATGAAACGTACCACACTACGACATTCGATCAAAGAGCACATCATACGGAATTTTAACCGGATACAGTCACCTTTCTCCATACGTATGTATTTAGCAGAATATACCACATGGTTGCGTTACTTCCCACAACAAATGTTATAGCAAATAAAAAATAGACCTTGCTTATTGATCTGTCTGGAAAGGGAGTAACTTTGAAGGCAGCCGCAAAACGACAGCCTAAGGGCGACTCAAAGGCGGACTAAGGATCAAAGATATGGAATCACTGGCCCAGAAATCTTTATTAACAGCACAGCTAGAATAGCGCAAGACACCGGCCAAGCGTTACAAAAATTTATTCGATATCTTAGATTCCAACGACAAGACTCCACCAACATACATTGGTCACATCAAAACGGCATTGGAATACATTCGTCGATATTTCATTAAAATCACTTTCGTGTCGAACAGCTTAGTACCAGGCAGATTTACGGCCTTATCACCAGTTCAGAGACTGTCAACCACATCGCAGAGAAATATCCTCACAGCAATTGGAAATTCGTATGAAACAATATTAACAATCTCAAGCCATGTTCTAGCGTACCTGCACAATGATGCGACGTAGTAAATGAGGTAGTTCGCACAGGTGAAAAACTGTGTAACATAAACTTGAAGCCGAATCCGTAATGCGAAAACTGTCACCACGTCGCTACGTTGGCACACATTTTTGATATGTAGTGATCGCTTCGCACACGGAAGTGGACAAAGGAAAAAAATCGATAATCATTAACCTGACATTGGAGACATCGGTAATGGTCAAAGGTATTATAAAACTCGAATGGAAATTGTACTCTACTGTGAAGAAAGACAGTTACACCTGGCCCGTTGGTCAGTATCTCTATTATGTGAAACAAGCGAAGAGCCAACGATGTTATAATAAGAATAGTATCAGAGATTTTTATTTGTTGTATTCTCACAGTAAGAGAAAATGGGTTTCGTATTTCTTAGCTCTAGAAGCATGGGTTCTCTCCCTTCCATAATAATTGAGTGAAGGACTTAACAGACTCATAAGTACTATGACAGGCTTAGTTTTAATTTACATCCTTATTAAAACAGCAAGAAGTATAATTTATATTATGCGTGGCTATCTACATGCAGCCATATAGCCGGAAATAATGATTCAAAGGAATGGTTGACAGTCCCTCGTCATTAATTCATTTATTATTCATTTACAATAAAGAAGATTTTAATTTGCAAGAGTACAATTAATATATAATTTATATGATATGACGAATTTAAATAAGTCCATTTCGTAGATAGTGTGATTGGTACAGCCGACAACTACCGCTGCTGCGTTGTGCGATCGCGTATACCACGTTGAGGAACACGTACCGTATGCACAAGTCGCATCGTTTCTGAGCGGTCAGCAGCAGGTTGAGCATGCTCAACGCTGACGTTCAAAATCATGGTCCGTGTGCCAACGGCTTAAGCCACTCTTGTGCGCTCGTGACACGTAGAAAACGCATCTCATCAGTAAAAATTACGTATTCCACTCCGCGTTCAGATTGAGCTCCTCGAATGCCAACCGATATAAAACCTTTTCCTCTCTGAGTTGCTGTTTCACAGCAGATGTTTGTGCGTGCAATCCAACTTTCTTCAGCCTTCAGTGAAATGTGTCACTTTTTCTGAGGAAGTTCGTCTTTCGCCGCAACTACTTCGCGTTTAGGAAGGCAAGCTGTGGGTCTCACGCACAAGCTCTTTGTACTCTTGGTGTGCAGTCAGTCTCTTCCTGCGTGAGACAGGAATTCTGCTGGTAGTATCTCATTCAAAGTAACTCTTCCACCATCTCTCAACAGTAGTAGGTGGCACACCATACCTCCAGACTGCATCTTTAATTGAAAACCTGGCTTCTTCAACTACACCGACGACTCTGTTTCGAACTGAATATTACAAGTGAGTCATTGCAACTGACTGCCTGCCAACTCATTTCTGCATGCTGCTCTTATAGTGTTGCGTGGGGTCCGTCAAATGGTATGATCCTGAAGCGAGACCTGTTCAAAACTTCTTCCGCTTTCAGTCTGCCAGTGGGCCTAGGTGGTCCACGCATGAAGAGACCGAGTGGGGCAAGAGGCTTTGTCTTGACAAAACATTTGTGAATCAATTCATAAGAAATTTGTAGGAATTTAAAAAAGAAATTGACACCTTTACTGTAAAGTCACAAACTTATCGTTTATAGCAGACCTGTTCTTTGATATTTGTGTATCTAATTAGAGAGATAAAGTATATTTGGCAGACCTCCTGTTGCAGATGGAGCTGTGGCAATAAGACAGATGTAGCGAATTCGACTTTGGCCCAAAGCACAGTGGTTTTCGTACAAGGTTTGTGTTGTCTTCTTGTGTAACTAGTGAGTAATAATGATGACGATTAAATAAAGTGAATGGCTGTTTGGTCAAATTGCCGAATGCCAGTCTCGACAATATGAACAAGTGTAACACGCATGTGTCCAGCACCGAATTCTTTTAGAGCAGGAATAAGAATCATGTGTACTGGAAATAGTTGCAGCTGATTTCTTCTGGATGCTTTGCATTTATTGGGTCCAGGCCTTGAGTCTACGAATAGACACTCGGTATTCCGAGGTTCCAACCATCAAATGAGGTGTTGCTTAATCAACAGTTCACAGTACACAGACGACTTCCATGCCTACAGTAATCCTTGAGGTGAATTTGCATAGCTTTGACACTACATGTTACTGCTGCTTAAGAGCTATCGTGTGAATCCAGGGTACCAAACGACTGATAAATGTACCAGATACGTGACACTCGTGGATGGTAAGTCATTTCATCAGCATGCAGCATGTTGCTGCTTCCTGTGCAACTGCAACTAGACTCACATTCGACGGGCCGTGTGGTCGAAGAAAATTGCTTTAAACTTCTCCCAATCATCAGTGTGGCAAGAGATGTAAACAACATCAGATCAATGTTCTATGTCTATCGTAGTACATACACCTCAGTTTCAGTCATCCATCCACAACCAGCACCACGAGCATATTACATTTGATCGGAGATTAATGGTTCCCTTTTAATCTTGGACACGAGCAATGGCATACTGTAGTATGTTCGTTTGTTTGTCTATGATTATTTGTTATGTTTCATACGAGTGACCAGTGTCTCCTACTGTTCGAAGGCCTCTCGCGATTTCCTACTCTGCTCTGTGTTGCATACCGATGTTGCTGTGATGGTTCACAACATTTATGCAGCTCATATCACAATCTTCTTCCTCTTTCTCGTCTTTCTCGATTTTCTCTTTGGCGACTGTCAGTATGTTGTCTGTTTGTAAATGGCCGCCCGTGTGCCCACATGATGTTTATTCGCGTCCACACGATGTTTACTCGCGTCCAAAACATTAACCGTGTGTAACGTAATCCTGAATAATATTATCGGTCTCATAAAGAAATCGGAAACTTTTTTGCCAGAGACGGGGTTGTGGGACTGCATTTCGCAGTATCGACACTGCAACGGATTCTACGCTAGCATTTTAGTTACGGGAATGGAAAGTGAAATCATAGTTCGGCACATGCGTTGGAAGGGATTTTTACGAACATATGTATATAAGATATTACAACATTTTGGCTAAGTAGATACGTGAGGAAAGGTACAGCGAATCAAGTTTTATTACTGTTTTCATCCACTTACGATGATATTTGGTTTGTATTTAACGGAATACGTAGAGCTAAAAAACATTAACTCCACTGATCTCATTACTAGGAATGTAAACGCCTTGAGTTCAAACTCCTCTGTAAAGGTTTGTATTGTGGGCATAATTTAATTCTAGAAATCCGTAGACTTCGCATATTGCAGTTAATATTTCCTGATAAGTAGGTGATCCAGTAACTTTGTGTTAGTAATTTGATAATAGTGCTCATTCATGAGAGCTTTATTCAGAGTTCGTAGACGCACAAATATTCGTTACATTCTTTCTCGTATGCTGTGGGTCGAAGTATTCTATCGTTAAAATCTTGGGAAAATTTAATGACTGTTCCTAATCACGTAAAGATAATAACTATTACGCGTAGCTTTACGAATTTGTATCATTCCTTACTCTGAACTGGTAATAATTTCATGTTTAGTTGTGTCTTTTAAGAATATATACCAAAAACTTGCTTTTGTGTTTGGATACTATCTCTGACATAAGACGACATATCTTTGGTGACTTTAGCCACTCGAAGAAAAATATTTGAATTATAGCGAAGCAGATTTGCACCTCTAAGACGAGCTATGTCATTCTCCACACTTGATTCCATGATCTCGATAAACATGTCCGAAATATCGCCATCTTATTACTTATAGTGAATTTGTACAAACAATAAAATAATGTAACTCTCAACCTTAGACTACCTTTCCACTCGTCTAACCAGTATGCCACGAAACACATGTCATCTTAGTCTCCTTGAACACATGAGTCAATACAATCGTGGAAGATATTTTTGTGGTTTTAATCTTTATTCCAACACGCGCCAAGTTATCATTTCAAGTAGCAAAAGCCGAAGATCAGCGGTTTTAGAAAAAAATTCCTGGTAAAATTGGTCTTCCAATTTTAGTTAAGCCTGAATGGTTGACACTGGACCATTACAAACGCATTCTTTGTTTCATATTTTTTGGTACCCATGTGCTGTTGCTACTATTCGAATATTCAATCATAGCGATAATCGGAGCTGTAAATTAAGCATTTCTTAGCACAAAGAGCATATGTGAATACAGAGTGAGCATTGGAGATTTCGTATTTCCTGAATCAATGACCCAGTCCCTCTGTCTGACGTCTCACCCTGGTCGACTTTTCTGTTGCTTTGCCTACAGTAGCCCAATGTTTTGTAGTTGGGTGTACACCGGCAGCGGAACACGTCAATGTACAGACCCTTCCTTCTTTACCAGCTGGCATAAATCCACCATCCAATGCATCTGAAGATTATTGTTTCCGTATTGATGTGCAGGACCGTATGCCCTCGGTGGCGTCTCCATCAAACATCACCGGATTGCACAGGTGACAGCTGAGGATCCTAATCTACAAGTTCTGCTGCAGTATACCCCCTTACCGGTTCACCACATACTGTTAAAGCTGTTCGCAGTCCAGTGGTTCACCTATACTTCGCGCTTCAGCATGGCTTGTCTGCATGACAAGGTGTCATTCTGCTTCACTTGAAAATGATCAGTCGCGTGTGGTAATCCACAGTCGCTACAGAAGGAAGTTCTCTGTTTCTTTCTTTCTTTCTTTTTTGCGTCAAGACCAATTTGGCGTAGTGCATACAAAGCAGCTCGACCGATGCCATTGTATGTGGGTTAGTATAGATCCACGGAGTGAACACTTGACCTCTGATTGTTGGGAATACCAGGCTGCTCCACCTCAAAGGTTCTTCAATTGGCCAAAGCACAACGCTCCTTGGCAGAGACTTCACATTACTTTTGTGGATCCATTCTCGAACACCCAGTGGCTATTTGTCCTGGATTTTTACAGCACTCTTCAGTTTGTGGTGCCGATGCAGTCGACTGCAGCGTCGAATACCATCAAAATTATGTCGTCGGTTTTCTGCACAGAAGATCTCCCAGAAGTAATGGTCTCAAATAAGGGGCCACAGCTTAGGTCGGCATGCTTCAAGCAGTTTTGCAACGTCATCAGCATTCAACGTGTGACAAGCGCACCATTCCACCCTCAGTCTAATGGTGAAGCAGAAACTTTGTCAGAACATTAAAGTAAGAAATTGACCAGTTGCATGCTGCCCATATACGGGAGCAAGCTATGATGATTTTCCTGTCCTCCTATCGTTCCCAGCCACGCAACGGCAAGTCGCCTGTGGAACTATTGCATGGTCGCTGTGAAATGTTTCCTCTTTTGGCTGGGATCAAATATTTATCATGAGTTATCTGCTTCGAAGAGTTGATTTGTTGCTGTAGGAAAGAAATAAGTTGAAGTCCTGGTATAACAAAGACTGACCAAGTAGGAAGTAATTCCCACATTTATTATTGCCACAAGTGATTTTGAGTTTCAATGTTATTTATTTCTGTGTTGAAGTCATTCCAGCATTAAGACACGCCATGGTACAATTGTCAAAACTGCCACAGTGTATGGCTTTAAGAATCGATTCCATATTTACAAATGAGATCAGGATACAGGCCACCTCGAAACTTTGAGCAAAACTGGACCCACAACAGTGGTTCCGCATGTCCTTATGTACATTTTTCCACAATGGCATGATTGTTAAAAACAGAAAATTAATGAAATACAATGCATTTTGACGGCTATCAAAACAGCAAATGACATTATATAAACCTTAAAATTAAATGCATTACAAAGTATATGAATTACGTTACATATCAGTATAGCATTACTTATACTGAAAATTAAAATAGTCAGATATGTAAATGTAACAATAAAAATTACGTTTGACTGAATCATTCGTAAAATATCGAATACAATTTCTGTCTAGCATGTTCCTAGCTTTAAGAAAAATGTACTTCATATCAGTAACAATTGTCTTTCGAAAATGAAGTGGCAGACAGGATAGAGCTTTGCAGTTACATAGTTACATTCATATTTTAATCTGATTCTGTTCTTTACTTTCAAATAACATCGGATTTAAAATATGTGTCACAGACAATGATAGTAACAGTAGTCTAGTGATTTTCAGAAAATAATATGGTTTCAAACAATCCTATCAATTACAGCGTTTCTACGTGAGGTATAAGGAATACACTGTACATGTTTATTTCACCATAATTGTTCCCAGAGTATAGATGGCAGGAGCCTGCCATCGGCCACATTTCCATCTCCTATCTCCTCGATGACACCAGCGTAAAGGCTTCACCTCCATCGTCGTTACCAACGAAGCCAGTGCACAACAATTGGCAGGAGGGAGGAATGTGGTGTCACCGCCACAGACACCACACAGGTGTGTTAGTTCATAGCACCAGATTAAAATTACAACACTCTTCTAGATTTTCGACATGACGATGCCGTTGCAGCATTTGACAAGCATCATAGAACCATTTAGACTGGGAAATATTCAATTTGAGGGTTCATTGTGTCTTAGACCAAGAGTGGACGTAAATGGAGGAATTAATTATATTATTCCAGTAGGTAGCGGTAATTCAGCCTGCCTGTTTGTTTATGTATTTGCCTGCTTAGCATAATATTTTAGCTAACACATATTTTCTTTAGTTATATGCCAGGTCAGGTTAATTTTTCTACATTATGCGCTTAGGCTGAACTTCAAATATCAGCTGTTTGTTTAGCATGTTATTTGTAAAGACTTAAGAATGGAAATAGCATTAAGTCAGTTACTTTGAGAGTCCACAATAATGTCTTGGACATCAGTTAGAGATATGTGTGTTTATGGAAAGAAAACGTTGTGACAGTTGTCACAAACACTACATTTTTCTGAGTTGCTGACGTAGTTTTGGAGATATTTTAGACATGGAAAGAACATTCTGAGGGTTTACAAGTATCACAGAACAATACTTGTCCTAAGGGATTTGTTATGACATCATTCGTAAGGAAACAATTTTAGTATAAATTACAAGACCCACGAGAGTGCTGAATGCAGAACTGTTAATGTCTGAGTATTGTTGAGAGTAATTAGAGAGTTCCCAATATCTTAACGGTTGAGGATGAATGAAATGTCTCTTTGCCAAAAATGAGGCGATTAAACGCAATTATTCCCTGGAACATAATATGGAATTAATTTGTTCTCTACCGAATAAGCCAAACAATTCCTAATTTCCCACTCTCTGAACATAAAACGAGAGATTGCTTTACGAACTTCCAATAAAATACACACAATAAAAAAAGCACAAAAAATCGTCATATACAATGTGTATAAGATAAAGGACAAATTCGCTCAAAATTCTGCTTCATCCTAATCATCTCCGGATAAAATTGAAGCCTGGACGCTTCAAAGTCTGCTTTACTCTCATAATTACGAACGGAGTTCACTTTTGTTACGCTAAAGGGCGGAGGAAAATTTATAGACTCCGATATAGAAAGAAAGTAGAATAAGGTCTCATTACTTGTTCTTTCCCGGGAGTGAAGAAACACAGATCTACAAGGATTTTAGGGAACAATTATGGATGAACGTGCAGCAGTATTACGATCGCTAATGAAAACACCGTTTCGACTGAAGGTAAATGAGAGCCGTTAAAAGCGAATGAATAAATTATTTACTGAAGGAGCTGCCTTAAAGGGAAACAAAATACAAACAAAAGCTGTAAGGCGCCGCGTAAGCGAGTGTATAGTAAATGAGAAAATGTTGAACATCAAATAAAAATGTAAGTATTATAGCTGGAGTCACGAACGAAGGCGCTCGAGGTTAGGCTTGTTCTGCGCACCTACGTCACGCGTTCTCCGACAGCTAATGAACTTCCAGCATTGTTCTTAGCGCACTGCTGTAAATGTTGTATGCAGTGCGACCATTGAAGGTTATCGTAGCTCGTTATTTAGTGAATTTTTATTCCATTAGTTGCCAGTTGTCAGGGCTGATGGTGGTGGTAAACGACAAATTCTACAGAAGCAAGTGTCACTTGGAGTCGACAACAATGCAATCCCCATCTTTGCCGAGACCTGCGCGAACCACCATCGTTCGTGGATCGGACTTCTTCCTTTGTAGTGACGGAATTGTGACACAGAGCGCAAACTCACATAGATTAAACGAAGCAGAGGACAACTAAAACACGGGCCAGTGCAACTGAAAACATGGCTATTGACCAAAGGAAAATATCTCTCAGCTTATTCATATGACACACAAAATACGTGGAAATAAAAGAGAGAAAAGTACCAGATAAGGGCCTGCGAAAGACATTTGTAAAGTAACGCTACACAAATTCAATTTATAAAGCAAAAGAACAAAATTAAGAATTTTTTTTCGGCTTAGCAATGGAAAGAAATTAGCGTGGGTGGGAGGAGGTCTGATACAGTGAAAAAGACTATGAGGGCTCACATCTTAAAACATCGAAGCTTAAGTAGTTTCCTTGTAGAAGGATCAATGGAGGATAAGATCTGGAGAAGATGAATTTTTAACACGAATTAAAGAGGGTGATGTTTGTTTTAACTGTGTGTCGCCAGAAAAAGAGTTTTTATGGAAAAATTAGGACGAAATACAAAAGCAGACAGTTCACAGAAAAATAATACTACATGGAGAGGAGTGATTGTGGGGAGATAGTTGGTGAAGAATAATATTCACATTTGATATTTCATAAGGAGCAGAGGGATTTATCAGTGCACCATCCTATCGAAATACAAAGGATATTTCAATTAAAGATGGCACCATCTATATTTCCATGAGTGACTGAAGATGGTTGAACGAGCTGTCAGAGAAGTGAGAGTATCTATGGTGGTAAGTAGTTTTTTGTAGCTTTCATATCTCTTATTATTTAAATAGAGTAAAACACTTGTGATTTGTATGAGTGAAACAAGATATACTTTTAACAATGTTCGATAATTGTCTGAAAAGGAAATGCCGTTTTGCAACGATTATTAATATTTACAGTTAAAATTTTTCATGGATAACAGAGAAATTTGAGAAAAAGGAAGTGCTGACGAAGGCTAACTTCTGCTGTTATACAACGAGATACTCACTGATGGGGGAAGTATTGTAAGCCCATCACTACATGTCATCAACTGTCTTCGTCTTTACGTTCACCTAGATTTTTGCGTTATGTCTCGCTGCGATTCTCAACAAGTGTGTTGTTTCCTTCTTCTAATAATTAGATTTCTAAAGCCGTAGAAGCACACAATGGTAACTTGTTGCTTCGGTAGCTTCATCTTCAAGGACGTTATGTATTGACGACATCCAGCAATATAATGAGTCATTTACACCCTGACATTTTTCTAAATGCATGTTCTTTTTTCTCAAACTATCCATGAAACAATGAAAATACCCAATTCGTTTGGAATAGCCGGTACGTATATCTGTCAGCGAGAAAGCACTGTCTTAGCTTATTGTTTCACTACAAGGTACTTGACTGTGTTTGAACCCTAAATGAACTATTTTACAGAAACAACGATATTATTACTTCATTGTTGTTAATTATTTTCATCTACCACAAAGAAATCTCTTTACCGCAGGGTATATGATAGTTACCAATGACATTCGTATTCCAGTGAAAAAGTAACTGCCATGTTCTGGTAATATCGACAGCAAATTCACTGAATTTACTGATTGTCTTCTCACACGTCATTTGCTTTTGATGAGGAAAATAATTGAACCTTTTATTGCGTCAAAGAGAGTTGCTGACAAGAATAGGATAAATGTGTTGAATTTGCGGCTCCGAGGAAAACTTAAATATTGTAAAAAAATAAGAACAGCCCAGTCATAAAAGCCCAGAACAGCAATATAAATATACGGTATGATGTTACTGAATTCATAGATACTGTACAGGGAAAGTCGGATGAAAAATATATTGTTATTCTTTTAAATCAGGCAGTTCAATATGCTACAGCAGTGGCGGCTCACGAGTATACATTCTAGGTTTTCACAAATTTTTAGATTCATAAAAATTTGAGAGCATGAAATATAGCATCTGCTCTATAACAGTTATGCTTATCAACAAGTTTTCACAACAACAGCCACTACCAGAAATAATAACAACAGTAATAACAACAATAATAATACGCATAACTTATCTGACAAAAAAAAAGAATTCTTTTTGGGGAAATTTGTTCTTTTGTACATAATTAAGTGTAGTTTAACGCCATAACGAAATAATGTGCAAGTTTCGCAACTCTCCAACCCGATTTTTTTTTTGGAAATGGGAGTTTTCGTGCTTTTCCATATTTTACTTCCTGGTCGCAAATCAGATATTCTTACGCTGCACCCACACAACTTGTGCTAACTCTACATTTCCTTGTTAAATGTTCGGTTGTAGTCACGCTTATTTGTCTTCCAAACACTGTCAGTCAAAGGATTTGTTCTTGGAGACTCTAAATCCTAAATTTCCAGAATTTTACCAAAGTGCATTTACATTATGGAAAGAACGTTGGGCCTGATGCGTTACAGCTGATGGAGGCAACATTAAGTAGGTTCAGTGTATAGCTAAATGTTCCAAGTATGCTCACAAAAAATTTCATTCTGCTCTGCAAAAAATAAAAAAATTAGAGACGACTGTGCCAAACTTTTTGAACGCCCTTTATATATGAGTCGGTCAAGAGTTTTTCATTCTTGGATTTTCTTTTCTGTTTGGAAGTCGGTGCAGTCTGCTGAAAAGGGGAAATGATGCTCCACGCAGCTGGCACGTATGGGTAGAGGGGCAGAAGGAGCGTTCGTGTACAACTGACGTCCACAACCCCTACAGACGGGATGGCATTGGAACGGGAAGAAATGTGCACGAATCTCGTGCATTTAAAGCACCGCGTGGGAAGGGATAATACAGTTTCACGTTGCATCGGTACATCATCTCCATGATCTTCTCAGGCAACGAATCAACTTCAAAGGTCACGATGAAGATCCCAGGATCAACAATATTGTCCTTTGTTCCTGCTGGACACAAAGAACAAAATGCACACCCCATCACTCCAAACTGGCATGTAACTCGCCATCGGTCTGTAAAAAGAAGTCCCTATGGAACATGAATGATATCCTGTACCACATTAAAGACTCTTTCGGAGGGGATGAGGTGGATAACTACAGGAATGTCACCCAGCTTATCGCAGGCGAGCAGCTCCCACGACTGAGCCGATGTTGCCGTTTTAATCAGAAATAAGCAACTTTCCATTTCTGAAATGGCTGCTGCTTTACCAAATACATTCTCAAGGTTTTCAATAAAGAATAACGGCTTTGTGGCCATAAAGGAATCCCTGTCTGCCCTGGAGCGAACTAAATATTGTGGGGAGTATTTCTCCCTGTGTCTCTTGTGTCTCTTAGTCCTGTGTTCCTACCACGTCGTAGCTACGGAAGGACACATTAGGGGGTCATATCCTTCCGCATTGTAGTAACTCTTTCCTTCAGAAGAGACGGCTTGAGCAGTGCGGCCACTACCGATGTAGGAAGGGGACCAGCATAGTAGCCACTATTATATCACGAGTGGTAACTGGTAAAACCTGTAATGTGTGGCTCATCGTCTCGTATATTCAACAACAAACTGCTTCCAGATGGCCAAGATCATTGTGGGGGTTGATAGGAAGGTGCTATAATGCGATTGTATGCTGTGCAGTGACCCGAAAATGAATTTCGTAATGGTAATTCCTCAAGAACAGAGCTCAGCGTTGCAAACTTTGCATCACTTTGTCCGGAAGGTGCGAACGTGGACCAGAAAGAGAAAGGAGTTTGTAGTCTGTAAGTAGAATGAGATTTTCACTCTGCAGCGGAGTGTGCGCTGATATGAAACTTCCTGGCAGATTAAAACTGTGTGCCCGACCGAGACTCGAACTCGGGACCTTTGCCTTTCGCGGGCAAGTGCTCTACCATCTGAGCTACCGAAGCACGACTCACACCCGGTACTCACAGCTTTACTTCTGCCAATATCTCGTCTCCTACCTTCCAAACTTTACAGAAGTTCTCCTGCGAACCTTGCAGAACTAGCACTCCTGAAAGAAAGGATATTGCGGAGACATGGCTTAGCCACAGCCTGAGGGAGGTTTCCAGAATGAGATTTTCACTCTGCAGCGGAGTGTGCGCTGATATGAAACTTCCTGGCAGATTAAAACTGTGTCCCCGACCGAGACTCGAACTCGGGACCTTTGCCTTTCGCGGGTTTCTGGAAACCTCCCTCAGGCTGTGGCTAAGCCATGTCTCCGCAATATCCTTTCTTTCACGAGTGCTAGTTCTGCAAGGTTCGCAGGAGAACTTCTGTAAAGTTTGGAAGGTAGGAGACGAGATACTGGCAGAAGTAAAGCTGTGAGTACCGGGTGTGAGTCGTGCTTCGGTAGCTCAGATGGTAGAGCACTTGCCCGCGAAAGGCAAAGGTCCCGAGTTCGAGTCTCAGTCGGGCACACGGTTTTAATCTGCCAGGAAGTTTCAGTCTGTAAGTAGATGGAACTTATACCCATACAGGAAAAGTGGAATTTTTTTAACATCATAAATAGTGGCCTATGCCTCCTAAATTTTTTGATAATTTAGCTGTGCTGAGAGAGGGTCTTAGACGGAAAATTCGGAAATTTGTGGTAAGGTCTTATGGGGCCAAACTGCTAAGGTCATCGGTACCTAAGCTTACACACTACATAATCTAACTTACGCTAAGGATGACACACACACCCATGCCCGAGGGAGGACTCGAACCTCCGACGGGGAGAGCCGCTCGGACCGTGACAAGACGCCTAAGGCCGCACGGCTACCCCGCGCGGCTCGTCTTAAGGCCGGTTCCCACTGCAGCGCGGCGTACGGCAACCGCAGCGGCAAGTGTTTTCCGCTTTGACGCCGCGGCACGCGGAGTTATCGTTCCCGTCTGGAAGCGGTAGACGCTTGCGGTAGCCAATGACGGACAGCCACTGAGGTACGGGGCGGGAACCACTGAAACGCCCGGTGCGTTTGATTAACAATATCTTTGCACCTACATGAAGGAAAGACGAAGTTCGGTGAAGACATACCATTTTTTCGTTTCCTGTACAATGGACTCTTCCAGATATTTCATTATTCATGTTTTTTCATTTCACCATAAACAGATTTCATGACTACCGTTCATGATTGTTCACTATCTTTTAACACACTGAAACAATGTACGATGAAAGAGATTATTCAGATAGTTAACCGAGTCAAAAACTTAAAATGTAATACGGTAGCAGGTACAGGAAAACAGTAAGAACACAAAGGCTCGGGGGAGGGATGAAAGTGGAAGCCACCTTATAGAATTTCGCACAGAGCGTAATGTCATCATCGCCGTAACCTTGATTAAGAATCATGAAAGAATAATACATATTTGGAACAGAATTTTCGAAATCAGGTTTTAAATTGTAAGACATTTCCCGGTGCAGAGGCAAACCGACAATAATTTATTGGTTACGAGCTGCAGTTTACATCTAAAGAGACAGTAAACGGTAGCAAATTAAGATGGAACTTGAATAAGTCAAGACCCACAGTTTTTCGATAATCTTAAAGTTACCGTAATGCAACGACTGACTGAAACAGAGGAAGGAATCCACTACAATACGAATGGGTATCTTTGAGAGAAAAAGCGATGAATGCTGCAGAGTATGTGAACGGGAGAAATGTAAAGTAGAAAGCATTGGATAAAACGTGATATATTGTATTTGATTGACAAGAGGAAAAAGTATAAAAATGCAGCAAATAAAGTAGGCCATGGGAAATAGAAATGTCTGAACATGACGTTGTAGAGTGTCCAAAATTGCAACGTAATTTTACACTTGGAAAACACAGGAGAATGAAAATGAGAAAGAAAAGTTTGCTCTAAGGAGAAGCAACTATCATGAACTCATTTGGCAAGCCAAAACTAAGCAAATAAGAGAAGGCTAGAAAATGGAAGGAGTAGAGAGGAGAGGGGGAGGGGTTACACAAACTAACATAAGCACAATGTTAGTTTCCAATGAAATGTCTGAACACGCTAGGCAAGTGATCCTACCACTTAGCTAAGTAGACAGACTGAAGAACTGCAAAACTGTGTTTATGGCATCTGCATGTTTAGTGAAAAGTTTTGACAATCTTAATTGAAAAACGTTCTTTGAAGCTCTGGAGATGTCATTGATAAAACACAGGGACACATGATTATTTTCAACTTGTACATAAACCAAACTGCATTTTTAACACTTCACTCACTTGAAAGGGAAGCAGTAATTGAGAAGGCAGAAGTAGAGAGGATATAAAATGAAGACTGTTAATAGCAAGAAAAGCGTTCTGAAAAAGAAAATTTGTTCACATCGAATATAAATTTTAATGTTTGGGTACTACTTTACAAAGGTATTTGTGTGGCGTGTAGCCTTGTATGTAAGTGAAACGTAGACAATGAACAGTTCTGTCAAGAAGACAGTGGACGCTTCCAAAACGTGGTGATAAATAAGAATGCTGAAGATTGGATACGAGGATCGTGTAACTAAAGAAGTGGTACTGAATTACATAGAGGAGGAAGAGGAAATTATTGCACAACTTGATTACAAGAGGAGTTAGTTGACAGGACATACTATGAAGCATCAAAGAACCGTCAGTTTGATAATGGAGGCTAAATGGTAGAGTGAGACCAAGGCTTACCAACGGTAAGCAGATTAGAATGGATGTAGGATGAAGTAGCTATGTAGAGATGAAGAGGCCTGCAGAGGTTAGACTACTGTGTAACACTGTATCAACACACAGACGAATTATATTTCTTGTTAATGCAGCCCAACAGCAAATAACATCACTTTTCATTAGGTAGGTCAGTTGCGTATTTATTGCCAGAATATTTGTTTAATGTAGCCTCTATCACATATATTTGTGATGTATTTGTGTATACATCTCTATTAGTCTCTGCAAACAGCCTTATGTTAGGGAAAAGTTACAACTTGAATGCAGTTTTCTTATAGTGACTATCAGCAAATGATGAAGTTTAACTACTGTTATGGCCACTCTGCCATCTGTAGCATTTTCCATAAGATATGTATTTCTTCATGAAACAACAACCAATGACTGGTTACATATTATCCATAACTTTCGAATGCACTGGCAGTTCTAAAACAGGGTAGAAATCATCAGTGGCAAATGTATCGTAATGCTGTTTTACATGTGCTGGCATAGGTTTTTTGTGCAGTGGAGGCTTTTCCACTGACTTCAGATATCATGTGACCATTCTCAGGCATGAAAAAGGACGCACGAACGTCGTGTTTTTAATTAATTTTTTTGTCGGGGAAAGCAGGTAATCAAAAAATAAATAAGGTATTTTGGCAACCGAATATGGAATAGGCAATTTGATTATAACGCCTAAAGTGGTAACTGTAAAAGCAATTATTATGACTGGTCCTTCATAACTACTTGCAAGACTGTGATCAGTGAGACTTTATGGATATTGAAAGCGATTCACATAATATTGTATTTGGTGCTTTATACCAAAGTGGTTGACACAAAGATTCGATCAGGGATGTAAAATCTTTTGGTTAAGGAAATCGACTTCTCAAAGACTATATATCTGACTGTAAAGACTGTTTTAGCAGTGCTGGAAAGAGTAAATGGCTATAAGGTGTTTTACGTGTAATTATAAAGTATTCTAAACGTTGGAAATAAACAAAATATCTTAAGACAAAACGAAATAATAAATAAGAAATTCGTTTACGTGGCCATCACCTGTAGCAAGTACAGAAATATTCGTTTCGTAAATAACAAAGCCATTTTCTTCCTGTGACGTATTTTATTTGTTCTATACCCTTTTACTTTAAGGCGCTTCCAGTGGCACCTTTGTGTTATTTGTAGGTTATGAAACAGTTCAGGTCTTATTTTTTTACGTGAATAAGTGATTAATGACAGTTAATCGAATTTTTGGCTGGCGTCTGCGTTTCCTCTCATTTGCTCGCAGGCTGTAGATTGCACTATAAAATCACTTACGAGACGTAAGCACATTAATTTCACGTTACAAACTTTTTTCCTCGGAATTTTTATGTTCTTTGCGCTAATTGGTGTGGAGCACACTTATTCTTCTGTCACTAGCTGCGAATATTTTACCAAAAACTGATTTAGAGTCGTAACTACTGGGTGTTCAATTTATGTCTCTTCTTATTTGGTTTGTTTATGTACACGTTGCCAACCAAAAGAATCATATGCTGAAAACTAAAGCCTGCTCATTCTCTTATCTTTATATCTGTTTATGTGTGCTTGTAGTTTGTCAGGCTGAGCTGAAGAAATTGCACGTGAATATGCCAGAGCGTAGTTGAAAGTTTCCGTTTCCAGCTGATTCGAGCTGTCTGACAACTACATTCACTTTCAACTTTCTATAACTATCACTGGCTAGCCACGCACGCATACACATGTAAGGAGAACAGAAATAAACAAACGAAGAAATGTAGATGATAAGCGGGTACTCATTGGACAAATATATTATACTAGAACTGACATGTGATTACATTTTCACGCAATTTTGGTGCATAGATCCTGAGATACGCATCGGCATTGAGTCAAACAGAGCTTTGATGGCGTGTACAGGTACAGCTGCCCATGCAGCTTCAACACGATACCACATTTCATCAAGAGTAGTGACTGGCGTATTGTGACGAGCCAGTTGCTCGGCCACCATAGAACAGTCGTTTTCAATCGCTGAGAGATCTGGAGAATGTGCTAGCCAGGGCAGCAGTCGAAAATTTTCTGTATCCAGAAAGGACCGTACAGGAACTGCAACATGCGGTATTGCATTATCCTGCTGAAATGTAGGGTTTCGCAGAGATCGAATGAAGGGTAGAGCTACGGGTCGTAACACATCTGGAATATAACGTCCACTGTTCAAAGTGCTATCAATGCGAACAAGAGGTGACCGAGACGTGTAACCAATGGCCCCCCATACCACCACGCCGGGTGATACGCCAGTATGGCGATGGCGAATACACTCTTCAAATATGCGTTCACCGTGATGTCGCCTAACACGGATGCGACCATCATGATGCAGTAAACAGAACCTGGATTCATCCGAAAAAATGACGTTTTGCCATTAGTGCACCCACTGAGTACACATCGCAGGCGCTCCCGTCTGTGATGCAGCGTCAAGGGTAAGCGCAGCCATGGTTTCCGAGCTGATAGACCATGCAGCTAAAAACGTCGTCGAACTGTTCGTGCTCATGGTTGTTGTCTTGCAAACGTCCCCATCTGTTGACTCAGGGATCGAGACGTGGCTGCACGATCCGTTGCAGCCATGCGGATAAGATGACTGTCATTTCGACTGCTAGTGATACGAGGCCGTTGGGATCCAGTACAGAGTTCCGTATTACCCTCCTGAACCCACCGATTCCATATTCTGCTAACAGTCATTGGATCTCGACCAACGCGAGCAACAATGTCGCGATACGGTAAACCGCAATCGCGATAGGCTACAATTCGACCTTTATCAAAGTCGGAAACGTGATGGAAAGCATTTCTCCTCCTTACACGAGGCATCACAACAACGTTTCACCAGGCAACGCTGGTCAACTGCTGTTTGTGTATGAGAAATCGGTTGGAAACATTCCTCATGTCAGCACGTTGTAGGTGTCGCCACCGGCGCCAACCTTGTGTGAATGCTCTGAAAAGCTAATCATTTGCATATCACAGCATCTTCTTCCTCTCGGTTAAATTTAGTGTCTGTGGCACGTCATCTTCGTGGTGTAGCAATTTTAATGGCCAGTAGTGTAATTCTTTAGGTTGGGAACCTGTACATAAACAAACCAAACAGGAAGGGACATGAGGTGTATACACTGTAGTTACGACTTTAAATCAGAATTTTCGGTAAAATGTCTACAGATAGTGACAGAAGAAAAAAGAGCGAACATGAAAATGTTCTTTTGTTCCATAAGCTAAGTTTTAGTTCAACCTCCAGCATGTGACCAGGTGAGGGGAAACGCAGATGTCCGCCAAAATATCGATTAACTGCGAGTAATCAGTTATTCACGTAAAAAATAAAAAAAATATGTGAACTGTTTTATTATCTTCAAGTATAAGTATCACATATCAAAACAAAACTGAATCATTCTAGGTTCCACCGAAGATGCCTTAAAGTAAAAGGCGAAACCCGTCTTGAACAAATAAAGTATATTGGAGTAAGAAAAAAAGTTTGTGACTTACCAAAGGATATAATTAAGATAATTAGCAAATTACATCTTATAACATACAAACATATTAGTTTCACTTTAACTTCTGTAAGTCTATACAGAATACTGTAAACATTAACGTGTTCCATGTCACTGTAATTTTTATTCCACATGCTATCAAACGCCGTTTAAAAAAATTCATCGATCCATTCTGAAAAACTGTTGTTACTTTCATATCTCGGCAGATAAATCCATTCTGGATATTTATCATGCGACGAAATACATGACTTTTTACAAGTTATCATGTGCAAAAAAACAGGTTTCTGTTTCTTGAACCGTTTACGAAATTTGCGGTTGAGACAACCACACAGTTTACGACCCACGTGGGGCCCGTCCGCCGACATACCATCCAATATCTCGAGAACGGTGATAGCTATCGTTCTCCTCTCAACTTTAAAAACAATTTCGATATGTTGACTAAATTTCATATGCAATAAAGTATTACCTAAAATTATGTATACACAGAGTCCACAAAATGCGTTTTTACCTCTGCACTTCAATAAAATTTCGGGTAGTGGGTTACATAAAAGCGATACAACAAGTAATCACGACAAGCTTCCCACTTCCTCAAGAACTGCCCCAACCTCACCTCTCCCCCCTCCTGCAACACCTGTAACGAACCACATCCTACATACTCCTCGAAGTGTAAAGCGAAACCTCCTCCAGTCACCCCTGAGCTCACCAACCCTGTTCGTCCTGTTGATGACCCCATCCACCCCAACAACTCGCTCCGCCCTCCACCTACTGCAGAGGACATCACCCGTTTCATCACCATTGTGCTTCAAAACATCCACCCCTTCCAGTGCTCCCACACCCTTTCCCGAATCGCCCTCGCTGCCCGTTCCATCTTCCATCTTACCACCAATGCACATACTCCCACAACCAGGCCCACTTCACCTTCACCCCCCTCACCACCCTCGTCTAACTCTTACCACCCATGGTACAACAACCCTACCGCATCCTGTACCACAATATTCGCTCCCTGCCCACCCACAAATTCCTCTTCCTACACACCCTCCGTCAGCACTGCGTGGATGCCTTTATCCTCAATGAAACCTTCCTTCAACCCCGTATCTCCATCTCCACAGCTCCTTACACCCTTCACCGCACCGATAACCCGTACCCTCTGGCGCGTGGAAGAGTTGCTATTGGCCACCTCAAGCACCTCCCTATCCGGCCCCAACCTCTCCTTAACAATCCTGCCGAGCATCTCACCCTCAGCCTCTTCTTCCCCACCCTTACCGTCACCTGTGCCACCATTTATGTCCGCCCTCACACCCCCATCCCGTAAGATTTCCGGGCCACATTGACCGCACCTTCTCCACCTACGTGATTTTCGCCGACCCCAATATCTACAGCCGTGATCCTGCCGACCTCCAGTGGTGGCATCAGTTTATCACCACCATCCAGGGAGACCTGGTTCCCCTCCCTCAGCACACCCAACCCGAATCCAACACCACTCCAGATGTGGTCCTTGCCTCTCCCAAACTCCTTGGGCGCATCACCGCAGATGTCTTTGACCTCATTGGCAGTGACCATGCTCCTGTTCTCCTCAATATCTCTAGTGGTCGCCATCCCCGTAACGCTCCTCGCCCCGACATTCCTCCTAAACTTATCCAGGATTGCTCCCATGCCAACTGGGATGCCTACTGGGACTCCATTCACACCCAGGTTGACAGCCACGACCTTACCCTCCAATCTCCTGATGACATCTCTCATACTGCTGCCTTCCTGCACCAGACCTTGTCTGACGCCATCGCGACCCATATCCCCACCAAAGCCATCCACCCTCACCGCCTCGCCCTGCCTCCACAGGCCGTCCTTCTCCTTTGAGAGTCCCACTGGCTCTACCACTCTTTACTCCGCACTCGTGACCGGGATACACTTACCCTCCTCCGGCAATTACAATGACACATCCGCAACATGCTTACTAAGATGAAACGTCGTGCCTGGCGCCAGACATGTACACAACTCAACACCACACTCCCCATAAACTCTTCCAAGTATTGGTCTGCTTTCCATGCCTTATTGGGAACCGCCCCACCCCCAGTACTCTCTCCTCCTTGATGACCGTCCCTTTCCTCACAACCTCAGTAAGGCCAACTACTTTGCCTCTCACCTCTCTGATGTTTTTCCCATCCCAGATGATCCCCATTTTGATTATTCCCTGACGTTATGGACCGTACGAATACCCCTGTTCCTCCCCTTGCTCCTAGCTTCCAGTACTTGGGCCACACACCACCATCTGAACTTAACATTCCCATCACTCCACAGGACATCAGCCTCACACTCTGCACTAAACGCAACACGGCTCCTGGCCACGACTGCATTACCTACCGCCACCTCAAACATTGCCCTCCCTCCTTCCTTTCAGTCCTTGCCACCCTCTACAATGTCGTCCTTGCCACTGGCTTCTACCCCAACGTGTGGAAAACCTCCCATAACTTGATGCTCTCAAAACCCAACAAGCTTCCATCTGATGCCTCTTCCTATCGTCCTATCTGTCTCACATCGGTTCAGCAAGCTCTTGGAATCCATCCTTTCCCGGCGCATCCAGCACCACCTCTGGTAAAACCACCCCCTCCCCGACACCCAATGTGGCTTTCGACCTTCCTTCTCTGACAATGACCAACTCCTCCGCCTCACTCATCTCCTCTCCTTCCAGCTTAACTCCCGTCACTCTGCCATTTTTGTCTCCCTCGACCTCGAAAAGGCCTACGACCATGTCTGGCATCCTGGTCTCCTGTTTAAACTCCAAATCTACGCCATTCCTGTCAACTACATCCGTCTGATGGCCTCCTTCCTCTCCAACCGCCCCTCCTATGTTACCATCCATAATGCCAATTCCCACACCTTCCACCCCTCTGCAGTTGAGCCCCAGGGCTTGGTCCTCTCCCCTCTCCTCTACCTCCTGTCCACGGCAGATATGCCCCAACCCCCCCCCCCCTCTAGTACACTTCTTGCAATATGCTGATGACACCGCATTCCTCGCCCTCGCTCCTACCCTCCAACGGTCCCAACGCCTTCTCCAGAATCACCTTGACCTTTTTGCTGCATGGTGTAACCAGTGGCTCCTGAAACTCAACCCTTCCAAGACACAGGCAATCATCGTAGGTCGTACCACTCGCTCCTTCCAGCTCCTGGATTTCTCCCTTACTGTCTGCACCCGTCCTGTCCACCTCACCCCCACCCTCACCTACCTTGGCCTTACCATTGACCGTCACCTCACCTGGATCCCTCATCTCCGCTCCATCCAATCCAAAGCCCACAACCGCCTCCGACTCCTCAAACTCCTCTCTGGCCGGACATGGGGGTTGCACCCCTCTACCATCCTCCACACCTACAAATCCTTAATCCGTCCCATCCTCTGTTATGCCAGTCCTGCCTGGGTATCTGCCCCCCCCCCCCCCACCGAATTCTATAAGTCCCTCCAGATCCTTGAGCATCATGCACTTCGCCTCGCCTTCCGTATAAGCCTCCCATCCCCCACGCGGATCCTCTATGACCTCATTCCTTTCCCCCATCTACTCCTGTTCCTTGAACATATCCACATACTCTACACCTCCCGGTTCCTTGATCCCCCTCACCCCCTGATTGCTCCACTCCTCTCCAATCCCCGCTCACTGCCATGTCTTCACTGCTGTGTCCCCCCTACCCTACATCTCCACACCTTACATCTCCTTTCCCAAGGTGACTTCCATCAACTCCCCATCCTGGATAATGCCCTCTCTCCCTCCATTTAACCCTCCTATCAACTCTGATCCTCAACCCCCTCCTATCCTCCGTCCTTTTCCTGAGCTCCCTCTCCTCCCCTTCCATCCTCTTTTTTTGCTCATCCACCCTCTCTCTCCCCCCCTTCCATCCTCTTTTTCCCCACCTACCCTCTCTCTCTCCCCCCCTTCTCTCCTCCAAGTCCTTTTGAATTTCCCTCTTCTGCCTTTTCCCATTCCCTCTCGCATCTGCCCTGCCCCTCCCCCCCCCCCTTATGAGTCCTCTCCCTCCTTTGGTTCCGCCCCATTTCGTTTATCCTCTCCTCCCTCCTTATTCCCCCCCCCCATCTGCCCAGGTCCCCCCCCCCCCAATCTGCCCTCGGCTATGGTGTGCTATCATTGTGCCGACATTTTAGTTCAGCGTTTACAGTGAGTGTTCAGTGTTGTGTGTCTTCTCCGAAGTGTTGCGAACGGACATCATACTGTCACTGGGTGTGATTTTTATATTTCTTGCGAACAGAAACCAGACTGTCGCCATGTTTTTTTTTTTTTTAATTGTCTGTCTACTATGTTCCCTGTCTGCTTCCTGTGTATTTTATTAGGTTTGCCAACCCTTTGCTTTATGTTTTAACTTTCCCCAATTTTCCGCCATTTTACAATTTCAGTCACCGTCTTATCGCCTGCTTTTATTGTTTATCTTCTTTCTTACGTTTAAAAAATCTGTAGGCTGCAGAGCAGCATAATAAGCTGCTGCCAGCCCGCCCCCTTCGGGGGAATCGAAATACAATAAAGGAAAGAAAAACAAAAAAGTAATCACGACGAATAACGAAAAGAAATTCAGTCCTTTATCGAGCGAAGATATCAGTTTGTAAAATATAGAAGAATGAATTTATTTCACCAAATAGTTTCCTTGGAAATGGATGATAAATATTTCATAGCTACCGCCGCGTCCGCGCCAGCGCTTCGGCGAAAGTTCGTGTAGCCGGGGTTCTGTGTCTAACATCACACTCAGTGCGTTCTGTGATTGGCAGCGCCGACCTGGAGCGCAGCACGCGGCAGCGGCAGAGGTTCGACATGGGCAAACCGCGACGCAGAGGCCGCTATGCCTCGCCGCTGACGGCGTTTCTAGGGCAACCACACCACTGCCGCGCGGTTTGAACGAGCAGCAGCCTTAGTGAGAACCGGCCTTTAGACGCAAAATCAATTTTGTAGTCTGTACTATTGGCATTCTTATGCAAGCAAACGGCCTCAGTCCTATAATGTGACATGTCGGTTGCAAGGGACAGGATCTGGTCAGATGTAAATGTTGCTAAGCTTGATACCGACCTCAAGTGTGTTTTCAACTGCAAGAATTCTTTTTGCACGTACGGAAAGAGTTTCTGCTCCAAATTGCTCAACTTACGTTTGATGTTAGCTACTTGAGGAATGAATTCTGAGTAGTTGTCCACTTTCCCCAGAGAAGACGAGATTTTTGGGGGGCAGAAGCTCCTGGGTTACATCAACGTGCTCTGCCGTCGGTATATCCCTCTGCTGCTTAACATCCGCCCCAGATACTGTACCGCCGATGCAGAGAATTTGCATTTGTCCAGATGACAATGAGGCTCGTTCTCCAGCAGCGATTGAAATATTAGGTTGGTGCATAAGTTCGTAGTGTTTCCTAACCTGTATCATTACTGGTGACGAGAAATGGTGTCTTCCGCTAACATGCAGAAACGAAAGGTTTGGTTTAGCCCAAACAAAGCAGCAACTCTATATATAAAGACATGTGTGCATCTGCGAAAGTTAATGTCATGCATCTGGTGGAACAGCAACAGTGTGGTTTGCTTCCCCAAGGTGTAATCATCACTGCTGATATTTATTGTCAACAACTGAGATGTCTTGTACGCGGGGTCCAAAACGACAACGACCAGGACGACTGTGTAAAGTGATGCTACTCCACTACAACGCCCAACCGCATTCTGCTAGACTGACAAAAAGCGCTATACAGCAACTGGGTTGGAATGTCAGTTCACACCCACGTTATTCACCTGATCTTGTACCCTTATATTTTCACCTTTCCCGCTCTCTATTGAACAATCTTCAAGGAACTTCCTTTCCTGATGAAAATGGCTAGACAAGTTCTTTGCGCCAATGCCATATGATTTCTAGTATCGCAGAATCGAGAAAATACCCCAGCGTTGGCAGACTGCTGTAAATAGTGAAGGAGAATATACTACTGATGACTAAAATCTGTGTTATCTGTATCTGTTGTGCTTAAACGCAATGACCTTACACACAATCGAAAAAAAAATAGCTACATTAATATGTGGTGTCTTCTTTTAGTGGTACAGTGGCCGTAAAGAAACTGTATTACAAAATAAAAAAAAATAAAAAAACAGGATTTCAACCGCCTACAGGCATTGAATTAAATAGATGGTGAAGGTTGAAAATTTGAGTCAGACCGGGACACCAACTTGAATGCTTCGATTCTGTAAAATGGTTGTCTTAAGTGCCTCGGGCTTCCGACCCAAATTGTCAACCAGTTACGTGTAAGTGGCGCCCCTACCCTAGAGACATCCTTGCACATGTATGCCGGGTGTCTGTAGTAAGAGAAGTCAGGCGCGTTTTCTCTGTGTTTCCCCGGATTTTAGAAATTTCGATTTCTGATATGTGTACCTGCAAGCAGCCCAAACAAATACAGCCAGTCACACCTTTTATACTATACCCATTATCGACATGAAGCATCATTTTGCTTCCTGTTCCACACAAAATAATTTTTAAAGCGGAATTTTACGTGCTCATTCGATAGAGCGGCCCCAAATAAGTGCACTGCGGTATTTGTTTTGTCTATATGAATAAGCAGGAACAGTAAAACACAAAGAATAACCAGATCTCCAGGAACGACTGAGCAGCAGCGCGGGTGTGTGGCGATAGCAATCAGCACGGGCCAAGGCTGTGACGTCGCTACAGTGTCATCGAACACATAAAAAGGTGAGGGCGGAGGCTGAGGTTGCCCTATGGGTACTCGACTCTTTTCGGATCAGCTCCGCATTCTGTTTGATGAGTTCCTGAATCTGCTAAAGCTGTAGCTGTTGTTCCTGCAACGTTATCAGACGTTGTAAAACTGTAAAAGTCCAGAAACGGTTGATTCACAGTTAAGAGCTACATTGAAGCGCCAAAGAAACTGGTATAGGCATGCATATTCGAATACAGGGTTATGTAAACAGGCAGAATACGGCGCTGCGGTCGGCAACACCTATTTAAGACAACAAGTGTTTGGCGCAGTTGTTAGATCAGTTACTGCTGCTACAATGGCAGGTTATCAAGATTTAAATGAGTTTGAACGTGGTGTTATAGTCGGAGCACGAGCAATGGGACACAGCATCTCCGAGGTAGCGATGAAGTGGGGACTTTTCCCGTACGACCATTTCACAAGTGTACCGTGAATATCATGAATCTGGTAAAACATCAAATCTTCGACATCGCTGCGGCCGGAAAAAATCCTGCAAGAACGGGACCAACGACGACTGAAGAAACCGTTCAATGTGACAGAAGTGAACCCTTATGCAAATTGCTCCAGATTTCAATGCTGGGCCATCAACAAGGTTGCAAACCATTCAACGGAACATCATCGATATGGGCTTTCGGAGCCGAAGGTCTACTCACGTACCATTGATGACTGCACTGCACAAAGCTTTTAGCCTCGCGTGGGCCCGTCGACACCGACATTGTGCTGTTGATGACTGGAAACATGTCGCCTGTTCGGAAGAGTCTCGTTTCAAATTGTATCGAGCGGACGGACGTGTACAGGTATGGAGACAGCCTCATGAATCCATGGACCTTGCATGTCAGCAGGAGACTGTTCAAGACGGTGGAGGCTCTGTAATCGTGTGGGGAGTGTGCAGTTGGAGTGATATGGAACCCCTGATACGTCTGCCGGTCGTAGTGGCCGTGCGGTTCTAGGCGCTGCAGTCTGGAACCGAGCGACCGCTACGGTCGCAGGTTCGAATCCTGCCTCGGGCATGGATGTGTGTGATGTCCTTATGTTAGTTAGGTTTAATTAGTTCTAAGTTCTAGGCGACTGATGACCTCAGAGGTTAAGTCGCATAGTGCTCAGAGCCATTTGAACCATTTGATTTGATACGTCTATATGACTCTGACAGGTGACACGTACGTAAGCATCCTGTCTGATCATCTGCATCCATTCACGTGCATTGTGCATTCCGACGGACTTGGGCAATTGTAGCAGGACAATGCGAACCCCACACGTCCAGAATTGCTACAGAGTGACTCCAGGAACACTCTTCTGATTTTAAACATTTGCGCTGGCCACCAGACTCACCAGACATGTATATTATTGAGCATATCTGGGATGCCTTGCAACTTTCTGTTCAGAAGAGATCACCACCCCGTCGTATTCTTGCGGATTGTGGACAGCCCTGCAGGATTCATGGAGTCAGTTCCCTCCAACAGTACTTCCGACATTAGTCAAGTCCATGTCTCGTCGTCGTGCGACACTTCTGCGCGCTCGTGGGTGCTCCACACGATATTAGGCAGGTGTACCAGCTTCTTTGGCTCTTCAGTGTATTTTACACGCAAGAGTCAGCCTCTTCGTCACTTTTATCACGCACTGCCCTAGTGGACGGCGACTAGCTGTACGAAAATCGGAAAGTACGTGGGTGCTCCACACGATATTAGGCAGGTGTACCAGCTTCTTTGGCTCTTCAGTGTATTTTACACGCAAGAGTCAGCCTCTTCGTCACTTTTATCACGCACTGCCCTAGTGGACGGCGACTAGCTGTACGAAAATCGGAAAGTACAGCCAAAAGAAACTTCAACAGCCTACGAGCAAAACTTGAATAGCAAACCAAAGGAATAACACAGAACAAGTGTGTCGCAACGTGCGAACAGTAACGCCGGCGACCGGAAAGTTTCAGATATACAAACACCATTGGGCGAGCAACGCGCGACCACTTTTCGTTGCCTGTCCCACCAGAAGGTCTTGTCAACACACGCAGTATCCATGCAGCGCACGGTCCGGCTGTGAAATCATAAAACTCTGAACTGCCAATGCTGGTGCATTTATCTCGACATCGGTGTCCGAATCCGGCGTCGGAACCAAATGATGCCTTGAAACAGGAGAGTTATTTACAGATGAAACCTACTAAACATGCAGTGTAATAGTCGGAATAGTCACACCTAAGACATTGAGTAAGAACATGCGAGTGCAGTTACACCTCAGTAGCAAAGTTTTTCCATGAACATCTGACACTGAACTTAACATTAATTTCTTTACACCAAACTCAATGAAGTGGAAGTCAGAGGTTCGCTTACTGTGTGCAGAAGCTGCAGGATGTAGTGCTACAATATTTCAGTGTTGAAAAGTTAGGACAGCTAACTGTCAACAGTAGGAAACATTGAATAGGTCGATGAGGAGCTGTCGTCTTCACCTGATTTGACACTACTCGAGTTTGTTTCTTTGAGGGAACGTCAAGACAGTGAGTTAGTTTATTCCAATAGTCGCAACAGCTGAGCTAGATATGATGTGATTAAGAGAGAAAATAGCTCACAGGCTCAGAATGGGGAATGATGGAAGGAAATCAGCTTTGTCCTTACTAAAAGGAATTGTAGGGCGGCGTATGTGGAGAAAAATAATATAATGGCTGTTCAAATGTTTGTTTGTTGAATCAGTTTCTGGCTATTAGAATGTTGTTAATGCTGTCTTTCGCCGTTCTCAATACTGGCTCTCTATTTACTTTATAGGCACCCAGAAAGTGATTTAACAAAACGTGAAGCCTGTAATTAGAGTTCCTAGTGCCCACTTCATCTGAGAGTACCATTATAGCTGCAGCTTATAGCTCTGAGGAATTAGGAGATTGTCCGGGATTTCTAATCAAAAACGATTTTCCAAAATAGTTGAGTATATTCTCAAAGTCACAAATAAAAAACACAAGTATCCCTACAACCTAACTAACAGAGCAGTTCAGAGTCTAATGCGCTGATGCAACTACAAATGTCCGAATTAAATGTTTACAAGAATGCTCGCCATAATTTGATGAGAGTATTTCATCAAACGCCATGCTAAATAATTGGTAGAATGTCTTTCCCGCGACGGCACGTGAAAATACGACAATACGCAAACTGAAGCTAGATAATGAAAATCATCCCAGAATTAACACTTCACTTGAAATGATTTCATGGTTCCGCGTATCTCTAGTAACTTAATACGGCACCCGAGGCTGTTTGTCGCAGTGATACCGACGCGACGCGACTGCCGACACAGATGGCGTGTTATTCAGCGTCTGGAGAGAACTGGGGCCTTCCTTCCTCGCGCAGCGTTCTTACATATAAAGCCGCGGTGCGGACGGCTAAGGGAACGCCTGATCAAATCGGCTCTCCCGACTAGCCGCTGGGCTAGTAACGCACCACTTCAAGTTACATAATAAATTATAGCTTCTTTTGCTGATGGCCGATGAAGCTCTTAATTTACCTGTGCATTCAGCACGCAGGTAAGAATTGGTGATAAAATTTTGACGTGGCTAACTTAAATATTTTGGGCGAGAGAACTAATTTAATTGCACTGCACGCAGCAGATGAGCTCTGAACTGTCCCTTTTGAGATCCGCTATCGCTATAATTTTATAGGTATTCAAAAGAAACTTTTCACATCTTCATAGTCATAGCGGACCTCCAACCTATTTAAATCTAAACATCCTAGCCTTATTTCTTAGCCTACTTAATCTATCTTGCTTCCTTCAGTTTTGAGACGAAAACCACAAAATCATGAATTTCCACTAAAATCTTAATCTGTGAAATCCAAAGTACTGTTTTTATTAAATCATTATGAAAGATGAATCTAAATATAAATTTTGAAGTCTCTAGCTCTTTTCTGTTGCGCCAATGATTTTTATAGAAAAACGTCCAAATTTCGGAAATGGCTTAAGTTATCGAACTGATGTTCAACACACATTAATTTAGTATTATTTCTGACATGCTAGAAAAGTTTTAGGTCATTTGCTTGATTTTTAAGGTATTGCGCAACATTTATGACGTCAGAGCTAGTTACAGCAGACTGGCTGGCACACAATGGAAACTGATTTGAATTTACTACAGCGTGAGTAGGCTGCTACCCTACAGAATAATCTTGGCATTTCCATTAGGCGTTTTGGGGAAACGACGGAAAATCAAAATCCGCCTAGCCGAATGCATATTTAAGACCTTTTCCTCCTATATGCGAGTTCACTGTCATAAACATACCACTGCCTCACTAGCTGATAACGAGAAAATTCGTTTTATTGTCATGTGCATCATCCATAAACACTGAATAGAATTTTGGAGAAAAGAAATTTGTGGCATAACCTGACTAAAAGAAGAGATCGGCCGATAGGACACGTTCTGAGTATCACAGGACCGTGAGTTTGGTATCAGAGGGAAGCGTGTAGGGTAAAAATTACGGAGGCAACAGAGATAAGACTTTAGTAAGCAGGTTCAAATGAATATGGGTTGTAGTAGTTATTCGGAGGTTATAAGGCTAGCACGCAGTAGGCTACAGTGGAGAGCTGAAACTAACAATTCTTCGGACTGAAGATCACAACAACGACCACAACAACTTGTCACCCATGGTTCAAGGAACTAAATCGCAGAATCACGAGAAAATCTTGACAAAAAGGCATATACAGCAAGTTTCAACATGTAGACACCATCCAGATGGTAACACTCGTCTAACGCTCGACTACATCTATATCTACATGGATACTCTGCAAATCACATTTAAGTGGCTGACAGAGAGTTCATCGAACCACCTTCAAAATGTTCTATTATTCCAGTCTCGTATAGCGAGCGGAAAGAACGAACACCTACATTTTTCCTTACGATCTCTGATTTCCCTTATTTTATCATGGTGATCGTTTCTCCCTATGTAGGTCGGTCTCAACAAAATATTTTGGCATTCGAAGGAGAAAGTTGATGATTGGCATTTCGTGAGAAGATTCCGTCGCAACGAAAAACGCCTTTCTTTTAATAATGTCCAGCCAAAATCCTGTATCGTTTCTTTGACACTCTATCCCATATTTCGCGATAATACAAAACGTGCTGCCCTTCTTTGAATTTTTTCGATGTACTCCGTCAGTCCTATCTGGTAAGGATCCCACACCGCGTACCAGTATTCAAAAAGAAGACGTGCAAACATAGTGTAGGCAGTCTTCTTAGTAGATCTGTCACGTTTTCTAAGTGTCCTGCCAATGAAAGGCAGTCTTCGATTAGCCTTCCTAATAACATTTTCTATGTGTTCCTTCGAATTTAAGTTGTTCATAATTGTAATTCCCAGGTATTTACTTGAATTTATGGTCTTTAGATTCGAGTGATTTATCGTGTAAGCGAAATTTAAAGAATTCGTTTTAGCACTCATGTGGATGACCTCAGACTTTCCGTTATTTAGGGTCAACTGCCAATTTTCGCACCATTCAAATATCGTTTCTAAATCATTTGTCAGTTCGTTTTGATCTTCTGATGACTTTATTAGTCTATAAACTACAGCGTCATCTGCAAACAACCTAAGACGGCTGTTCAGATTGTCTCCCAAATCGTTTATATAGATAAGGCACAGCAAAGGCCCTATAACACTACCTTGGAAACGCCGGAAATCACTTCTGTTTTACTCGATGACTTTCCGTCAATTACTACGAACTGAGGTCTCTCTGACAGGAAGTCACAAATCCAGACACATAATTGAGACGATATTCAATAAGCACGCAATTTCACTACAAGCCGCTTGTTTGGTACAGTGTCAAAGGCCTTCCGGAAATCCAAGAATACGGAGTCGATCTGAAATCTCTTGTCAATAGCACTCAACACTTCATGCGAATAAAAATCTAGTTGTGTTTCACAAGAACGATGTTTTCTAAACCTATGTTGACTGTGTGTCAATAGACCGTTTTCTTCGAGGTAATTCATTATGATCGAACACAATATATGTTCCAGAATCCTGCTGCATATTGACGTTAATGATATTAAATGGATTACTCCTACTACCTTTCTTGAATATTGGTGTGACCTGTGTAACGTTACAGTCTTTGGGTACGGATCTTTCGTCGGGCGAACGGTTGTTTATGATTGTTGAGTATGGAGCTAATGTATCAGCATACTCTGAAGGAACCTAATTGGCATACAGTCTGGATCAGAAGACTTGCTTTTGTTAAGTGATTCAAGTTGCATCACTGCTCCGAGGACATTTACTTCTACGTTACTCACATTGACAGCTGTTCTTGATTCGCATTCTGGAATAATTACTTCGTCTTCTTTGGTGAAGGCATTTCGGAAGGCTGTGTTTAGTAACTCTGCTTTGGCAGCACTGTCTTCGATAGTATCGCCATTGCTATCGCGCAGAGAAGGCGTTGATCGTTTCTTGCCGCTAACATACTTCACATACAACCAGAATCTCTTTGGATTTTCTGCCAGGTTTAGAGACAAAGTTTCGCTGTGGGAACTGTTATAAGCATCTAGCTAAATACTTTAATAGCGTTATCACAATGTGTAACAGGACTAATAAAGGCACTTAATACTTTTTCATTATGCCAATGTGTTAAGAATCACTGCCATCGCTGACATACACGCATACATTAAGAGCTATGAGCACTTGTTCAGTAGGAAAGAAGTGTTTCACAGCATCTGAGATGAAGAAGTGCTCGTAGCTCTTGAGATATGCATTTTAGCGCCGATGTTTACCAAAATTTTTGCTTCGAATGACTGTTCCGGTCATGTCCCTGATTACTGACCATTTCTCCTGGGACACCCAGTGATAGTCATAAGATTTTATGTTACATACTCTTATTATCTACTATGTAATCTCTTACTCTGTCAGATGAACTATCAAATCGTTTGTGCCCTTCAGTGATGGGCCTGCTCAGCTCTTTAATTCCATAAATGGCCGTTATAGGTAGTAGACTTTTCCATGGTGCACTCACGGCCTCACCCAGTTTTAAGTCAGGCGTTAGCAACAAGAGGGCGTGTGGTCATCAAAGGCCAGTATGTGTGTTCATCGTCATGTGTGCGTGACACTGCATCAAGTCGGTACTGAGATACCATCAGACTTATGACCTTAGGACATCTCTGTCCAATCTCTAGTCAGTCAAAAACAAGTTCGCTCCAGCAACATCTTGCGAAGCACAATGATGATACTAGAACGCTTCTAGACATGGGAACACGTCAGTCGTCGGCAACCCAAACTCATATCTTGCGGTAAGATAAGTAATCAATACCACAATTCTTCTCATTGTGCCATATATACATTCTTCTCAACATGCTCTGTTTCAAAATACCAAGATACGAAATATACTTCTACATTTATCGTATGTTCCAATGAGACTATGGAATTCACCTGTTGACGAGCAGAACTATAAGGAAATATGTACCAGAGAAGATCTATTACTAAATAACGAAAATTTTGTAAGATTTGTTGGTTGGGAAAATATTAAGTAATCCGAACAGGTTCAACTAAATTAACTTAAAATTGCCTGTAACTATATCTCTGAGAGGATCTTTTTAGCTGATAAACAAATGGAATCATAGAAAAGAAATTGAACTGATTAAACGAATAAAATAAGTCACTAATACATGACGAACTAGAGATCCATCCAAACTTCCAGAGTTGGTAGTAAAATACATACCTGAAGACCTTTAAGCTGGCGTTCATCTCTGATATTGTGAAACACATCTCCTCTACTGAAGCCTCTTTGCTTTCCATATTTTAGGAAGACTTAGTATGGACAGAAACAAGAAAAAATGTCCCGTAACCATGGTCTCTAAAATGTGTACCGTAAGAGCTATGAGCAGTTGGTCAGCAAAAGAGCTGTGTTTCACACCAAAGTGAAAAAGTTTTCATGACACTTAAGATGTGGATTATAGAAACCATGTCCCTCACACTTTTTTATCTTGTTTGTGGTGCATACTACCAACTCTGAAAGTATGTAGGTGGAATTCTACTCGTAGTTCATCCTGTATACGAAGTGTAAATGATAACTTTACGACATACCACATTGCTGTAGGGAATTCCAGACGATAGTCTTGATATAAGACACTTGCGGTCTATCAAGCAGGGAAATAACCTCAAATTCGTTTACGAAACCCCCTAAGCTACAACGCATTCGCGCTTCGCGAGATTCCTAATATCCTCTAGCCCTCTTATGCCACTGCCTTAGCTGTACACTTAATATTGTAAAATTATTTGTGTAAATTTTCTCTCAAAACTTTGTGAATTTTATCATCGTAAAATTAACATTAAAATAGTTTCGTTTCTCTGGCCTTTTTACTTTGAGATTACACTTCACGTAAGGGTTAACTTCAGATCTAACTGGAAAAGTAATTAGTCTTTGCATAACTTGTTTAAAAGTGGTTTATTTTTATTATCTTCACTTGAAAGGTTAACTTACGAATGGTAACGAAAGCCGGTAGCATAACAGAGCCAAAGGATATTAAAAACCTCACGCGGCGCGTATGCGCTGTAACTGAGGGGTCTTTTATAGGTCAATTTGAAGTTGTCTTCTGCCCTGATAGACCACAAGTGTCTCGTATCAAATTGCTCGTCTCGACTTCCCCACACTACTGTGGTAGGTTGTAAACAATTAGCATTTACACCCTCTATGTGGCGAAACCAGATGCAGTAGCCGATGTCGCTTAAGTGCCCCTGTGCGGTTACACTCGACTCGAAGATAAGCCGGTTCGAATCCTGGTGATGGATTATTTTCACGGCCATTATTTGGCGATTAAGCTGAGGAGAGGCGGTGACATGATGTTCTTGATCACCAGTCTTTGCGCCATAGGCACGGATTAAATTCCAAATATCTCCACAATGTCTCAGGAACTGAGGGCATGTGGCACCTTTGATCGTGATATATCAATCGGAGGCACACATGAAGTTCAGCGTACTCCATGGTGCTATTTGAGAGGAGTAAGCCTAGGTTTCGTCCTCTCCCTTTCCTTCATCCGTAACAATACAAACCCAACACTACACTGTACAGCCACTCATACACACGACACAGCCCCACTCATGACATTTCATAACAGGTATGAGGAAGGCAACGGAAAACCACCTTCACTAGAACCTTGCCTAAATCGGTCATCAGGATTCATGCATAAACTCGTTCCCGGAATATACAACTACTTTAATGTGCGACGAATGGCTATACAAATTTGATAAAAGAACACTAATTCAACATTTCAACTTCTACACATATCAACAAAAGTTTTCCATTACCCCAATATTTCGAAAGTCATGGCGCAGAAAACACAAATTGGCTCTCATGCATGCGTAAGTATCCATTTGCAATGTGTCGAGAACACACGCACACACATAGAAAAACATTTGTGTAACAACAGACTCGTCTGTTTCCCGTGAGGAATGTTTCACTGTTTTACAGCTCCTGAACAAGGTGGGTACCTCGTGGAATGTCTCCTTGCTCGGATGCATGCTTCAGTTCGTTGTGGCATACCATAGATGATATCATCAAGTCACCTCTGGCCCAAATTGTTCCACATTTCAGTGTCGATTATGCGTAAGCGGCGTTGAGTGCGTGATTATCGTATGTAATATTTCTGGCTTAGTCAGCCATCATATTAGGCTCCAAGAAGCTGTTCCCAGAGCAGTGGACATGCAAGAAGTATGTAGATGACGAAATGTGATGTGGGGTACCTGTGACAGATGTTAGATTCGGTACCATTCCCGTGAGAAGGACCGCCTGCATAATGCTACTGCTCTGTGATTGGCTGCTGTGTCCGGAGCAAGGGCACCAAAACGTTAAAGTATAGTTATTACTATTAGTTAAACTACTCATTGGAATGACTTCACTTTTTAATGTAAATATCTCTCAACAGCACTATCAGTCAGTCATTTTAGAATTATTAAGAACAATTTAAATCAAAAACAAAAGACTGACGAAATTGCAGACTAAGCACTTCGGAAGCGTTCGGGTCACGTCTTTTCTGGTATGGCGCGCCAAGTGTTTCCGCGGTGTGGCCGTGCGGTTCTAGACGCTTCAGTCTGGAACCGCGTGACCACTACGGTCGCTGGTTCGAATCCTGCCTCGGGCATGGATATTTGTGATGCCCTTAGGTTAGTTAGGTTTAAGTAGTACTAAGTTCTAGGGGACTGATGACCACAGATGTTAAGTCCCATAGTGTTCAGAGCCAAGTGTTTCGGGCGGTTCGTCACTCTGGATTGGGCAGTCGAGAAGAACAGACATGCTGTCTGTCGCAGAATGTGTTTGCCAGTATTCAGTATTAAAAGATTCACCCCGGTAGTCATGAGACACAGACACGTGCCACAAATAGTGTAAAGATACATTTTCGTAAACATTGTGTTTGATCATGTATTTTGCTGTATAAGAAGGTGTTGTATTAAGATTATGTAGTCTTCTCGTGTGGCTATATTAAAATACGTGAGTGGCATCCCAAAGAAGTGGTACATTATTTCAGAACAGAACCTCGCTAAAATTCAGTTTCAGCCTCAAGATACAGAACCTACTACCTGCGTGCTGTTTCCTGCGCTGGGGACATCAACTTGAAGACAGCAGTTTAGTGAACTATAACAGAACCTTCGTATTCCACACAGTGCAGTGGAAACAACTAGGCGCTTCACGCGTGCTGCATGCACAGAACAAATGTGCTCAGTGACACGTCAATTGCAGTAATGCAGAGGAGATAAAGGAGGATGATCGTTATTAACACCCACAATCAATACATTCTTCCTTTCTTGCCGTACGTCGACGTTCAAAAAAGCTCCTTTCAATCAATTCCACACTTGTTTGATTGTGTTGACGTCCAGGCAACAGGCAAGCCACTACGTACTGGTGATCCTCGAATGCTGAAGGAACGTGTTTAAGAGAACAGCGCGATTAGCTTGCGAGTTGTCATCCATCAAGATGAAATTGTCTACAAAATGTTAGCCATACGGTACCACTGTTCTGCTGCAGAATTTCGCCCCAGTACTGTATAGCAATCGGCTTGCCGTCATCGCCAACGAGAGGTGCGTGGTGGTCCCATGTAATGAAACCCCTAAACATTACTCCACCAGCACGTTGTTGCAAATGTGGGTCTCAATGTTGGGCGCGTTCAGTATTACCGTGTTGTCTCCGAACACGTTGTGTGCAATTATCAGAGTACAGCACCCGATGTCAAATGGTTCCAATGGCTCTTTTTTCCCTTCTTTACTAAAACACATAGCTCAAAAACAAAATAATGAAGTGCTGGAACTGTTTCAACACGAATTGTATCCTAAAATAGACTGAAGAACACATTTCAATAGAGTGCCATTTGTAAGCTTACAATATAGAACAAAAATATTAAACTGACAATAGCATCTTCAGTCCAAACAGAGACATAGAACCAAAACGCAAACATATTAAAGAGAATAATTGACTGTCTTAACTAGAATGGCAGTTCTGTCAATTGATTCACAACCGTCCAAACTCAGAGTCATTTGGAGCATGCAATCGGATTACAAAGACAAGCACTGGAAACATAAATTAATGATAACATTATAATGAAGTTAATAACACCATTGAGAAGTCGGGAGCAGTCCTAGGAACAGGTGTAACCAAAAAAAAAAAAAAATGGTTCAAATGGCTCTGAGCACTATGGGACTCAACTGCTGTGGTCATCAGTCCCCTAGAACTTAGAACTACTTAAACCTAACTAACCTAAGGACATCACACACATCCATGCCCGAGGCAGGATTCGAACCTGCGACCGTAGCAGTCGCACGGTTCCGGACTGCGCGCCTAGAACCGCGAGACCACCGCGGCCGGCCAGGTGTAACCACTTTTTCGTTGTGTATATTGTTCGCTACATAGTCTTGCATGTGATTTGTGTCCTTACCGCCGTCGAGAATTACCCTACGCCTTCTTTTTCAAAAATTTTGTCTAACATGTTAGCAAACATCTTCCTGAAATTTGGGTAACGTTCCATCTTCCAACGTGCCGTTCTTATGTAAGCCTCGAAGCTAATGAGATTATCTTCACTATTGTGGATGATGATATATGTCACAAACTGTCCTAACAGCCACATCACGGTGTTGTACTTGGTAGCGGGAAAATGTTTCGTGTCCGGCCAGAGCAGGATGTCCGTGCAGTAGCTGGCTGGGCTGCTGCGGGTAATCAGGCACAGCCTCTGCTGCACCCATTTCCAGTTAATGAGGTGGCCACCACAAGTGAAGCGATGGCGTAAGGTGTCGACCAGACCACAGCGGACGCATTTATCACTGTCACATAAGCCGATTCTATGCAACCTTTCATTAGTGGGTATAACATCGTTTACCACTTTATACCATGTGGACGCCACTTCAGCAGTGTGGACGGTTAAACTTATGTTGTCCCAAACTGCCTTCCAATGAACACTCGGGTATTTAGGTTCAGTGTGATTCCGGACTATTGGGGATGTCCACCTTTTTAATAACAGGTGCGTCGTCGGTAAATCCTGCGTGAAATAATGTCCATCAATAAAGCTTACTTCAAGAAAAAACTGGGTTACGCTGAGAGGTTCCTTGTCCAACAAGTGGGTGATTCGTTTAATATATAACGCAGTACACATTCGGTTAATGTCAGGCATGTTGAGTCCGCCGGTCTGTCTGGAAGACGTCAGCGTGGTGTATTTCACTTTGAACAGATGCTCTTGCCAGATAAATTTTTAGAGAGTTTCATCACGTGTTTAGCCTGCATCTTGGGGACCGGAAATATTTGGGCCATATAGTACGCTTTACTGAATATATAACTGCTGAGGAGTCGTATGCGTTGGAGAATGTCAACGGACCGCCAATTGTTTTCATAGATGACACCTTGCATTTTATTGGTGACCTGCTTCCAGTTTTTTGCATTCATTTTTAGCGGGCATCTGTCGACAATCATCCCCAGAGTGGTGTGGGCTTCGACACGCTTCGCCCACCGTATAATAACTGTGTCGAATCCTCGAATGTTGAAAAAAGGTGCATTTATCGGCGATGATTTTAACACCGGAAGCACGACAGTACTCGTCTACCGCGGTCTTGAGGGGTGATACGTCTCCGTCGTTGCGCAGTAACACTCCGACGTCGTCGGCGTAAGCACGGACCACGAAGGACGTCCCGGCGATCGAAAGGCCTGCGAGTTTGTCATGAATAGAGCGTAAGAGCGGCTCGAGCGATAAAACAAATAACATCATGGAGAGAGGGTTCCTCTGCGGCACTCCTCTTTGGACCTCGATGGGTTGAGTAAGCTGTCCATTTACGCTCACTCTGGTTGTAATGCCCGTGACGAAATGTTGCACGACATTAATAACCCGTTGATCAAAACCACACCGCTGCAGTAGCTGTAGGAGGTACTCGTGGCGGACGCGATCAAAAGCCTTGCAAAAGTCGATAAACAACAATGCGAGATTCACGTTAGTAACTGACGCTATGGCTATTACATCTCTATATTCCGAAAGGGGCGTCATAATAGTGCGACCATGGAAGCATGATTGATGGTTGTGAATCACTTGCTTCATTAATGGAGACAATCTGCTGTTGAGTGCTCTGGCAAAGGTTTTGTAATCAAAATTGAGTAAAGTAATCGGTCAGAAGTTATCTAAGGTTTTATGTTGTTTGCTTTTTGGTATCAATACAATTCGGCCTTCCTTCATTTCGGTCGGCAAGTCACTCCCTCGTATCACTTCATTGAGAACATCTGTAAAAGCGTGTCCGATTATGGGCCAGAAACGCACATAGAATTCCCGTGACAAACCATCAGGGCCAGGGGATTTATTCGATGGCGAGCCAGAAATCAGTTCAAGGACTTCGTCTGGAGCAAAATCGTGTACGACCGCCGAGTTGTCCGCAGGCGTGACTACGGTGGGCAGAGCACGCACGATTTCGCCGCCGTCATCACCATATGTATCGCATTGCGAGTACAGATCCGTGAAGTACCGGTAAACTGCAGTAAGAATATCACTATGTCAGGTCAAACGGAGTCCATCATCTGTGTCCAGCTCCCCGGTAAAAGCTCGCTAGCGATGGGCACGATGTTCTCTGCCTCGTGATGACTAGGTGTTGTGTGATGTCCTTAGGTTAGTTAGGTTTAAGTAGTTCTAAGTTCTAGGGGACTGATGACCACAGATGTTAAGTCCCATAGTGCTCAGAGCCATTTTTTGATGGGCACGATGTTTTATGAGGTGATACAGCGATGCAAGTTCGTCCTCTTGAAGCGATTTTGCTTTAGATCTGATCTTCAGTCCTTCAAGCTGCGTTCGCTTTATGCCTATAAGCTTCGCCTTTATTTGTTTGATGGTCGTCAGCTGCGTGTTGGTTGGTGACGTAGTCGCATACAACTCTCGCAGAACTCTATGGTAAAAATCAATCGTGCGTTTGACATCTTGCGCCCGTTGCCAACTGTAGTTTCTTAAGGATAATCGCATTTTCCTTTTGACCACAACATTCCACCAGGCTATCTTGCTCGGATATCTGCAGCATTGCTTGAGACAATCCGTCCATGTCGTGGAGATGACATCTTGTAGCGCGGCAGCGGCAAGAATAGAAACGTTTAGGCTCCACGGAATCCTAGGGCATTTAGTGTGCTGTTTGGCCAGATTTATCGTGACACAGAGGGCGCAGTGGTCGGAGAAACTAGCCGGAATGACATCGGCGTCCAGAATATGTTGGCAAATGTTCTCAGAGATGTACAAACGGTCTAGACGGCTACATGCGGTGGCGGTCAGGTACGTGTACTGTACCAGGGTAGGAAATTTTAGTTCCCACGCATCCTTCAGCTGCAGGTAACGCACCATATCATGTAGTTCCCTACAGTAATTAAAGTTTGGCGATTGGTCTTTCCTGTGGATAACACGGTTAAAATCACCACTAATTATCAACTGGGTTGGGTTGCGGCGTAACAAGTATATGATGTCTTGTTTAAAGAAGTTAGCTCTTTCTGATTTTAAGGTCGTTCCGGATGGAGCTTAGATGTTGACGAGGGTGACGTGAAAAATTTGGCAAGCTATGCCTCTACCGGAATCCAACATTTTCATATTGCTCACTGGGATACCGTCTCGTGATAGATTGTGCGTACCTGTCCTCCCGTCCGCCACGGTGTTTACTATTGTTGCAAATCCTGATACATGAAAACTTAAAATAGACACTTCCTGTAACAGAACTATATCAGATTCTGACTCATAAATGAACTGCCGTAGCATTGCTAATTTTAAATCTGTCCTAACTCTATTAATGTTCAGGGACAAAAACTTATAAGCTTGACTCATGATCGTCAGAGACTCGTGGATGATGGGAAGCGTAGGAAGCCCAGTCCATCTCACCGTCGGACTTCGAACCTACATCCGCAGGTTTTGTACCAGTTTTTGCGCTGACTTTATTTTTTGAGTTACTTCCAGCCACGGAGTCCTTTGGTTTAACTTTATTTTGCCGTCGCACAGTCGTCCGAAGTGTCATAGAAGACGACGGAGTCGGCGAGTTATGGCTGTAAGCATTATGTGAAAGTCCTTGCTTCGGAACGGGTGACGGCAGGTCCGAAGACGCGGCTTTAGTAGGCTCTCTGTGTTTGTTTGGAGTCACACTGGCTGTTTGTATACATCTGTCCGGTTCCTCGTGTTGTTTGGAAGCAGTTTCGAGGTGGCGGCTGTTTATGTTATGCTCTACGCGGCGTGCATCATCCGCTGTGTTTGCGAGTTGCAGTTGACTGACTGCCGCCTCTTGTGTGTTGACCACCTGTGGCGAGTCGACACGCGGCATCGGAACGGATTGCTGTAAACACTCGACTGTCCTCATTTTGACAATTTCTGCATCGGGAGGTTGAATGTGAATTTGGCGGGTCGTAACTGAGCCATCCGACACATGCATGTCCTGTGTGGAGGCCCGTAACTCCGCGTCATCGGTTTGATTTTTTTCTGCCTGGTAGCCGGAACCACTACCGTTACTAGTACGGCGTCGTTTGTTACCGACAGATAATGCAACACCGGTGGCTAAGGAGTGACTGGCCACGGGTTTTTTAGGCAAGGGCGGGAAGGTGCTGTTACCGAGATCCTTGTCCTCTGACACAGATGCACTCGGTTGGGAGTCAGTCACAGAAGGCGTCTGATTTTGAGTTAGGACATCAGGCAATGTTAATCTCTGTCGTTGTTGCAGATTGTTTCGAAGTACGACAACGCGCCGTGGACAATCATCTCGTAAATGGCCACTCGTGTTACAGATAAAACAATTGCCTACTTGTCCATCGTAAATGACATGAGCCTTATAACCACAAACCAATATGTATGATGGGATATTGACTTTAACGGCCATGTCAACTGAGCGAACCCCGCTATAACATTGCAGTTTGTGACGGCTCGACCATTTTTCGTTTCTAATCCGTCGGATGTCACCGTATTTGGCGAGGACATCTCTAAGAAAACAATTCTCAACCTCAGGTGGCAAATTGAACTCTCGCACTTGTTTATAGCCTACGTCAGCGTTAGTTATTTAAACTGTACTCACCGACTGATTATGATGTCGGAACTCTGCTTTCCCACCAGTATTCACCAAAATTTTCTCTAGTTGTATCTGGTCTAAAAACTTCACAAAGAAACCGTATTCCGCCATGTCATAATATGCTGTGTTGACCTGGTCGGATGTGATGCCAATAATATCTACTAGCCAGTCATGGATTTCTAGAGAACTCGATTGCACACTCCTGGAAGATCTCTCAAATGCAAAACACAGGGTATTCTTACGAGGTACACTGGGAGCCATAACTGCACTATATGAGCGGCCGAGACGGCTGTGAGTGAATTACGAAGCTTGTGTATGACGGTAGTGAAGAAGCACTGAGAATAACACAGGGCACAATCCAAGAATTTCTATAAACACGGCTTGCGGCGCTACGACTACGCGTAAGTACCGACACGTCCGATCGTTGTCGCGTCCCAAGCGGAACTGACTCTGAGCACTATGGGACTTAACCGCTGAGGTCATCAGTCCCCTAGAACTTAGAACTACTTAAACCTAACTAACCTAAAGACTTCACACACATCTATGCCCGAGGCAGGATTCGAACCTACGACCGTAGCGGTCGCTCGGTTCCAGACTGTAGTGCCTAGAACCGCTCGGCCACTTCGGCCGGCCCACCCTACGTGAGTCACGGGGCGTCCACTATGCATAATTTCTTGTCCATCTGTAAAGGAGTCCATCGTGCTGTGGTCTACGGCGTGGTGCTTGCCATGGTGGTCGGGAATGGAGATTCGCATCATGCAGTCGTCTCCTAACAGTTTGATGTGATACGTGACGTCATCTCTGTTGACCTGTGTAATCAAATGTCCACATTCACGGACACAGAAGGCTACTTGTTGTTATGAGGTCATACTATTATCTATAAACATACAGTCTCTTTCAATGTCATCAGTTTTATGCAAGTTTATAGGGTTTCCCAAATCAGACTACGGTTGATACCACTGCGTGGCCGAAAACGGTAACCATTCATTAACGGAACGGTGAACATATTTGTTACAATCAAGAGTACATTTTGGGGATAATGCTGTGACGTCTTGTATACGTACGACCTTTTAAGACTCCTACTGTACACAGTGCTCGATGGCTATTTCGAGCATAATGCAGGATGATGTATGCTTCCAGGTGGCTGAAGAAGGCACGAACGTTATTTCAAATGGATCAAGCACCTATTCCTTCAAGTGAATAACAGGAAATATCTGCCATCGGAGCGTCGTATGCCTTGGCTTTTCTTGGCTAAGCCGGCCGGTGTTGCCGTGCCGTTCTAGGCGCTGAAGCCCAGATAAACAGGTACTCATCTGCATTCAATTTCTTCTTCCTTCGAGTACTCAACACAAATGGCATACTTGGAACAAGTGTACCATACGGCTGTTTAGCCAAAAGTCCTGTTGTCTCTGCTATACTCCACGTCTTCCATGTAAGAATATTTGCATCTGGAAATGCTTCAAGGCCACCATAATCGCAATGATTGACCCACACAACTGCAAGTGTAAGCCATGTACTACCTCCAAACACGGCTTGTACATCACATGTAAAATTCAAACGTAGTCCACGAAATACGTTTGGACCTCCAATTAGTTGTTGTTTATTAAACTGTCCAGCAAGATCAATGTCTATCACCTTCAAAGAACGATAAACAGGAACGCTGCGCCGCCAGCGACGACGGTAACCACGTCGCCCAGGCATTGCTGAGGCACGTTAATACAGGTGGAACATTAATAGAGTTAGGACAGATTTAAAATGAGCAATGCTACGGCAGTTCATCTATGAGTCAGAATCTGATATAGTTCTGTTACCGGAAGTGTCTATTTTAAGTTTTCATGTATCAGGATTTGCAATAATAGTAAACACCATGGCGGACGGGAGTACAGGTACGGACAATCTATCACGAGACGGTATCGCAGTGAGCTTCAGCGCAGATTCGAATCCTGCCTCGTGCATGGATGTGTGTGATGTCCTTAGGTTAGTTAGGTTTAAGTAGTTCTAAGTTCTAGGGGACTGATGACCTAAGATGTTAAGTCCCATAGTGCTCAGAGCCATTTGAACCATTTTTTTCTTGGCTAAGGTTTCTGGATTCAAAACGTGTGGCTGGAATCTTTTATCATGGTGAATGAAGAGCAGAAGGTATTACTTTTAATCAGCAAGCTTTCTCTGTTCGTGTTTGTGTTGTCTTCAATTTCTCAAGGTTCCTTATAACACTGCTTAAAATTTTCGCTAGGGAACGGCTGGCGATAGTCCATAACTGAATTTTGCTCTTTGATAAATTTTGACCGTTTGCTGAAGCACTGTCTTTCCTAAATAAAAGTCAATCAATTGCTACAGCAGTGATAGCTGGTGTTCTGAAATTAAAGGATAATCCCACTTCACAGAATTTATTTTATCGGTCTGTTCGCATGACATAGCCCTGCTTATTGAACTCACGGTTCCAGTAATCACTAGCATGTTCAGGGCCTTCCAATTTTCAATTTTCATTTGTTGTTTGATACAATCGTGTATCCACAATCGATACTCCGTCTTAATAGTTCAGAACTGAGCATATAACTTGTAACTGCTTGTTGACAATGAGCAATTGAAGTTCACCCAGCGATGAGACCCGCATCCACAATGCTCGAAGTACAGGGCAGTTATAATGAAATTTACTCTACCTGAGCCAGTGTAGACGGAAAACTGTGTCCATACCGCTACCCAACTTTTTAGGGAAGATGTTAATACTATGTGCAGCAGGATTTGCGCTGTTAGTAGTGGTGGTGTTATGGCAGGCGGTTAGGCGCCGATACTGGTACGGCGACGTAAGGCTGAAACACAAGCATCAGTTGGCATTAAAGTTGTGGATGGTCAATATCGGTATAGACATGGGACGCAGGGCTTTACTCGTAAAGCTGTTTTTTCTAAACAACAGAAGTAGTACTGCTGTTCTTCGCGAGTATCGAGGCATTAACAGAATACGGAGAGGTCCTAATTCTGCACCAGGATGGAAGAACATGATTTGGTAATTGCTGCTGGGAGAGGCAGACGGCCAATTGAGTCACAAGCTTTAGAAGAGGTTACTGTTACTACGACTGAGAATGTTGGATGCCATGTGAGATCTTCAGGCGCTGAACGAGCTGTGCCATGAAAGCTGAATATTCCATGGTGCACCGTTCGAATAGTGCTGTGAACAGTTGTGAAATGGCATCTGTAGTGTGGTTCCAGGCTATCTTGGATGCAGATCGTCGTCACACTGAGCAACGTTCGTTTCGTGGAAAGTAAACATCATACGCCGTTAACAAATGTTACCCTCTCACGTGGAAATGAACTGTGTTTCTTGCAATAGTTCGTTATTTCTCTGTCACATGCACTTAAAATGTGTCTAAAAACCTCCATTGCCCTTTTTTCGTGGGGCCCTTGCAGCGGTGCAGTTACGTTCGTGCATTACCTGCACCTACCTGTGAACTCGTTGTAGCGGATCGCTGGGAACAAAGCCGAGAAGAAACGCACCATACTGCAACTCGCACCAGGCTGAATTCAACGTAACTATTCTAAGAATCGGGGAAAGGTCTTAATTTTGAATTAAAGGTGGAAATACGGGCAAAATTTCGGTGTACATCTCATATTGCAATTATGCAATATGAGATGTGCACGTTCACTATCAAGCCCGTGCTAATCTTAACACAGTCATGTACAAAACCTTTCATTCACCTTAGCAAGTTTATGGTAACATATTTCCCGAAATCTGAACAGCCATTAAGCACGGATTGTTCTTAAATGAAATTATTAAATTTATCGGTGTCTAATGCACTTAAGTTTTAGTCACCGATCTGCTCAATATGCCACGCGGAATTACTGTCCTTTCTCATACACAAAATTACTTACAAAATCCGTATATTCTAAAAAAACACACCGGAATAAATATGCCTTCACTTTCAAACACTTTTGAAACATGTAGTATAACTAAAACCGGCGAATTACACCTTCCTTCGGAGCTCCTACTACACACGACCGTACCATTGAAAGGCTGGGCTCCGACTCCCTTAGATTGCTGTAAGCATTCTATATCTCCAAGAGGAAATACGTGCGAAGAGTACTCTGTTCAGACTGGTCATTTTTCTTTAAGGCCAATAGGAAAATATTATTCTCCCGCGTTTGTCCGCGCTTTTCATGACTAACAAATCAACAAATAACACACTGTGGAACTGTACTTTTTCCCGAAGTAAATATTTAACATTCTGACATTTTGTTTATACTTAACGTTATTAACTATTTTCATTTGCTCTAGAATTAGCTTTCCTTTTACCATACACTTACTTAACCTATCATGATACAAAATTCTCTGTCGTCTGCATTCACACTGTCTTAAAACTTTTTCATACTAGTTCGTACAGCGTTCATCAGTATAACAATGATCTAAATATTTACTTTAGACCACATTGTAGCATCATTCACACTACTTAAAGCATATACAAAACTATACAAACATAAATAAACAAAAAGCCTTCAAGAACTAAACAGAACAATTCACTAAAACATTGTCTTGACCTGTTTCTTGAATGTCTCTGAGTACTACTGGACTCTGGTGGTCAAAATCCTTAACTACATTACAGTTCTTTCTGTTTAGTCCTGTCCGCTACTGTCCTCTAGCAAATGAAAATTAGAACTTCGTACTCGACAGAATCCGCTTCATACCATCTATCACTGTGCACGCATGACTCATTCTCCCGATACACAGGCTCTAGACAGGAGCGATATAAGGCGCCACGCCTCACCTTCTTAAATACCGAAATTTTAATTATAACCACCCTGTACAGTAGAACTGGCGTGTAATCATGCACGCGAACGATATGCAGCTCGCAATACCTGAACTGTTAGCAATCCAGAGGCTCTCATAGTATTTATCTACTTATATTACGTTATTCAAATTTGGAAAGAAAACAAAAACTTCGTTAAATACAAAAAATTATGAAATCATCAAAAGTGTTTAACTAAGTGGTTTATGTTTTCATGCATTCCATTCGTTCATCTGTCCACAACTTGTATCTAACATGAAGTCATAAAATTTGGTTAAACATAATCGGACACTATAAGAATTATAAGCAAATAATACTAAAGAAAACGTTTATCGCAGCAAACTGATGGTAAAATATAAATGTATGAAATGGGAACGTAAAATTTACACTCACAATAAACTGAAGCAAAGTTATCATCGTCAGAAGAGTCACCTGTGTTCACATTTTAACGTCTAACTCCCCAGCCAGTCCCTTTCTTGCTGGTGTGTGAAATAAACGGTTACTAGCACTAGATGTAGTCCTTTCACACTATTAGGTGGTCAGTTTTATCTGTGACTGTCACCAACATATATAACAATATTTTATGCTCATTCTCATGATCCAGTAATCGATCTCCCACGCTGCACACTAATTGCAACCAAGATTCAGTACGTCGAGTGCCTGTCCTTTTTATTGCTTTGTTCTCACTTTGTTTTTTAGTGGTGAAGGGTCTGCACAGTTCAGAGCCTATGAGCTGGCTAACATAGGAGAGAGTCTTTCTGAAAGGAACAGACTACAATACAATTGTTCAGAGGCTAAGGCTGAGTTGCAGCCTCAGGTCCACTAACCCATCTCTCCGGGCGGGACACGAGACGGATTTTTTCTGTAGAAAAAAATACAGTATTGTTCATAGAAACCTTTTAGAAAGATAAGGAATCTCCAGCCAGGTGTCGCCTCCGAGAAGCTAGTGTGTGAATCGCCATTACCTCAGAAGCGACGCCATGAAATGATGTTCTGTGTAAATTATATATTCTGGCTTTCTGATTAGTTCTTACTATTATTTTCGATAAAGGTTTGCACTTTTTCGTCCGTGCTTGCATGTCAGCCGTCCCATAGGTCTGTTTTGAAGTTATTATACCACGGAGTGGGAGGAATTTCCAAGCTGTCTCCCCATCCCAAGACTCTGCTGGTTAAACACAGCATAAATCCGCAAGAGTAGGAGATGGTTCAATATCTTTACTTGAGTTTTACTGTATGGAACTTACAATGTCTACCACCATTGACCATCGACGTTCCTATTCTGGCGTGAAACAATCAAGTTACAGAGCGTCCAGAAAGAGAACGCTTCATTTTAGGAGACGAAAAAGTAAATAATTCCATGTTAGGAGTCCGAAAACAAAACAAAAAAAACTTTCATTTTAGGCTTTTGAGGGGTAATGACTTGCTGCTGGATGATCATAGAGTAAATACTAATTATAATTCTCCTTATCGGACGATTGATGAAGTGAGCCTTCTGACGGCACAGAATAATGATTCCGTTTGAGTAATGAGTACAAAGAGAGAGCTGAACTCAGAATATCGGGTCGCCAAGGCCGCCACTTTCCACATTTATGCTGTCAGTTTGATAAACCGCCCTTCAGTAGCCAGTTATTCCGTTTTAATACTTCGCAGCCAACTAAAGCACTTTTGGGATGTCACTGGTGTTCGAACCTATTTTTCCGTTTTCTTCACGTAATTTACCAACCATCTTACTGACATTGGTCATATTCGTGTATTATTCACATAACTTTGCATTTATCGTGCCCACCTATCTGCTCAACTATTAAATATTCCATTGTTTATCTCAGTGGGAAGCTCATGTGTTCTGCTTCTCGATAATAAACGTGATTGTCGTACTGACCACTCGTTTTTGTTATAGAGTACATGATCCCTCCTCTTATTACACTAAAGCGCCAAAGAAACTGGTATAGGCATACGTATTCAAATACGAAGATATGTAAAGAGGCAGAATACAGCGCTGCGTTGGGCAACGCCTATATACGACAACAAGTGTCTGGCGCAGTTGCTAGATCGGATACTGCTGCTACAATGGACGGTTATCAATATTTAAGTAACATTGATGTTATAGTCGGCGCGCGAGCAATGGGACGCAGCATCTCCGAGGTGACGATGAAGTGGGGATTTTCCCGTACGACCATTTCACGAGTGTACCGTGACTCTCAGGAATCCGGTAAAACATCAAATCTCCGTCTGAAAAAGATCCTGCAACAGCAGGACCAACGACGACTCAAGAAAATCGTTCATCGTGACAGAACTGCAACCTTTCTGCAAATTGCCACAGATTTCGGTACTGGGCCACCAACACGTGTGAGCATGAGAACCATTCAACGAAACATCAACGATATGGGCTTTCGGAGCAGAAGGTCTACTTATGTGCCCTGAATGACTGTGCGAAACAAAACTTTACGCTTCGCCTAGGCCCATCAACACCGTCATTGGACTGTTGATGACTGTAAACATGTTGCCTGGTCGGACGAGTTTCAAATTGTATCAAATGGATGGACGTGTACCGGTATGGAGACAACCTCATGAATCCATGGACCATGCATGTCAGCAGCGGATTGTTCAAGCTTGTGGAGGCTCTGTAATGGTATGGGGCGTGTGCATTTGGAGTGATATGGGGCCCCTGATACCTCTAGATACGACTCTGACGGGAGACAAGTACGTAAGCATCCTGTCTGATCACCTACATCCATTCATGTCCATTGTTCATTCCGACGTACTTGGAAAATTCCAGCAGGACAATACAACACCCCAAAAGTCGAGAATTGCTACAGAGTACCTCCTGGAACACTCTTCTGAGCTTAAACATTTCCGCTGGCCAACATACTCCCCAGACATGAATATTATTGAGCATCTCTGGGATGCCTTGCACCTTGCTGTTCAGAAGAGATTTCCACCTGCTCGTGCTCCTAAGGATTTATGGACAGCCCTGCTGGATTCATGGTGTCAGTTCCCTCTAGCACTACTTCAGACATTAGTCGAGTGCATGCCACGTCGTGTTGGGTCACTTCTGCGTTCTCACGGGGTCCCTACACGATATTTGGCAGGCGTACTACTTTCTTTGGCTCTTCAGTGTAATGTGTCTATGTGTGTTGTGTGGTACTCACGTTGTCATGGTTGGTTGGACCACACTTATTAATTGTCATTCAGCAAAAAGTATCCGTTGCGCGACATTATTATTTCCTTTATTTAATCTGCATGGCCATACGGGATGCTTCCCTTCTCTGTTGGCCACTAGAAATCGGACTCCAGCATCTCAGGGCTATATCAAATGTAACAACCAACACCCCTCAAAACCATGTGCTCCATATATGAACTGCTACATCTAATATTTATGTGCCTGGTTTGTTCGTGGCTACTTGCCATTGGCTTTCTCCACTCAGATAAGCATTCTTAATTAATTAACATGAATGGGTCACTATCATAACTAACACATGGTGTGATGAGGGAAGTAAATTAAATCAACGGTAATTAGGAGCTACCTATACATCTTCAAAAGATTCTAGTGCCTCTTCGATGGACTCCTATATTGAGCAAGGAACGCTTCTGCTACTCGCTGTCAGTATTTGCAAAAACAAACAGATCAGAAAGAAATTGTTCTTTAAATATCTTTCCATACGCAGGAACGTTAGCACAATGGCTTAAGATGTCCCAAATTAAATAATGCAAAAAGTTCGCGAGCATCTCAAAACACAACGTGAAGTGTGGCAAATAAATTAACTAAATGATGCTTGGAATGTGTATGTTACTTATCAAAATACCTACCTACGTTCGTTCAATGAACGAGAATATTGCTGTAGGAACAGTTCTGTGGTTCGGTGTTATTACTTACAAAACGAGAGAACATATACGAGACTTAGATAATCAACAAACAACTTACATACATATCCAGCGATCACATGTCCTGCAGGCCACACGCTACTTCCACAATTTCTTTCTGTTTTGTGCTCGGTTTCGCCAAGTGTCTTCAGTCACCAGGGTTGCCAGGTCCTTCTACGGGTCATCCATCTAGAGCTGCGTTGGCGCCCAGGAGCGTGTCTGATGTTTGATTTCCTTCTTCTGGAGTAAGGGCTATATGGCCCACCCACTGAATTCTTCTGCTAATCAACTTCTGTACGACTGTTGTTGTTGCATCAGGAGGTAGATTTCCTCGTTATTACTCCTCTTCCATTCACCTTTAGCTACGAACAGTCCAATATCTTTTTCACTGCCCTTTTCTCAAATATTAATAGTCCAGGTTTCTAAACAGCATATCACTGTGTTGTAGATACACATCTTAGCGTTCGCTGATACTGATTAAGAGCTGAGCGTCTTTCTGAGGGAATACATGCATTTACTTACACTTCTACTCTTTTTTTGATGTCCACTCCTATACTGTTATTACTGGTAGTCCAAGATCACAAGTATTTGAACTGATCATCTCTTGAACCTCTCACCATCTATCTCAAGAACTAAAAGAAATTAAAATCTTTCGGTTAAAATACCAAGCTTTACTCTAAAATTTCCATGTTTCTGTGCCTCTGGGAATCACCTCCCTATCGTCATGCCAAGATAACGGAAAACACAAAAACCAAGTGCAATTTCTCCCACTGAGAGCTTTTAATGTTTACCACAAAGAAATGCTGTCTAGAAATCAAAAGAGATTCTGGTCATGTGTAAAGTATTCCAACGTCAAAAACCAATCAATACCTTCTCTGTGTGATGTTACTGGTAATGTTACGGAAGACAGCGTCCCTAAAGCAGAGTTACTTATCACCGTTTTTTGGAGTTCCTTCACGAAATAAGATGAATTAAACATTCGTGAATTGTAATCAAGAAAAGCTGCCAACGAGAGTAATTTAGAAGTAAAAACCCTTGGTGTACTCGAAGTTATTATTATAGCGATGCAACGTAAGTCACATAATAAAATTTTGTCGGTCGCTCACCGCTTCTGTCTGTATCTTGATTGTGCAGCTTCACTGTAGAGCGTATCAGCACTAATTTGAGTTCCTTTTTTATCGTTTTGCACTTCCATAGTTACTGTCATGGAGACAATAACTCTTCATAGACTTTGTCCTTATTCTTAGCATTAGCAAAGAAAACTGCCGGGAAGGTGGCGCTTCTATCAGCCATAGTAACCACTATTAATAAACATGTTTCCCAGTATCATCATATTACCCAGTCTTGACTCTACAAAAATATCCGACCCCAGTAACATAGCTGCCGAATTGATTTCCACGTAGACTAGCCTAAAGTTCTACAAGGAAATTTCGCAACGAATAGCCAGTTTTCAACTCATTCCAGTTATTAGCAAACGCTCAGTTAAGAAACCGACAGTCTTGTACAGCATATAGTACAACGCATACTGAAGTTGAAAAATAGTGCTTATGACGAATAGACAACCATCCAGCAGAACAACGTAGAATTCCATCAAGAGAATGTGTACAGTACAACTTCCTGTATCGGTGTTTTGGTAGTTTGTGTAATCGATTTCCAATTGAAACCATAGGAATACAGAGAATAGTTTTGTAAGCCATTACCGGTCCCGGTAACGTAGAATGTTTGTATTTGCACACATGACAACCGTCAATTCGTATGGATTTAATTCTTGTTTTAAACACCGAATATGAAGCAATATGGCTGCATACATAGGGGCAGAAATCCATTCCAGTACGATTATGCCATAGGTGGTAAATCATTGGAAGCGGTAACGACCGTAAAATACTTAGGAGTTACTATCCGGAGCGATCTGAAGTGGAATGATCACATAAAACAAATAGTGGGAAAAGCAGGCGCCAGGTTGAGATTCATAGGAAGAATTCTAAGAAAATGTGACTCATCGACGAAAGAAGTAGCTTACAAAACGCTTGTTCGTCCGATTCTTGAGTATTGCTCATCAGTATGGGACCCTTACCAGGTTGGATTAATAGAAGAGATAGACATGATCCAGCGAAAAGCAGCGCGATTCGTCATGGGGACATTTAGTCAGCGCGAGAGCGTTACGGAGATGCTGAACAAGCTCCAGTGGCGGACACTTCAAGAAAGGCGTTACGCAATACGGAGAGGTTTATTATCGAAATTACGAGAGGGCACATTCTGGGAAGAGATGGGCAACTTATTACTACCGCCCACATATATCTCGCGTAATGATCACAACGAAAAGATCCGAGAAATTAGAGCAAATACGGAGACTTACAAGCAGTCGTTCTTCCCACGCACAATTCGTGAATGGAACAGGGAAGGGGGGATCAGATAGTGGTACAATAAGTACCCTCCGCCACACACCGTAAGGTGGCTCGCGGAGTATAGATGTAGATGTAGAACTGCGGTGTATAAGATATAAGCATTTACTCTAAATAACAACGGTAAGAAGTCGAACGTTGGAGTACAAGGCAAAAATATCGGAATCAATACATTTTCTGCGTTAAGGGACACAAGAAAAATCTGTTTAAAGAGCTCCATTCACATCTGGATCAGCTTCAAAAGAGGATGACCATATTGCCCCCTATTTGATGGACGAGGTGCAGTACACCTTGTCTTCTCCTTAGACGTAAAAGTTTAGCAAACGAATTGAAATCTACTAGATTACGCCAAAATCGAATCTACATATCTTGGAACAGAATGGAACATGTGCCTGATCCTGTGCAAAGACCAACAAACAGCATTTACAAAGGGCTCCACTGTATTCTGTTTCAGTCAGTCCCATATCCTGTCAATTGACGAATAGCCTGTGAAAAGACGAGCGAACTGTATTTGCAATTTATTTCACTGTACTCTGTGCCAGTAGCTTCCATACCATATCAGTTAACGAATAACTTACGGAACAGCGGCTATGTGATGTTTAACAACGTTCTGCAGTTTGTATGTTGGGGTAGTAAGTCCTAAGGCCTGGTTAATGTGTTACAAAATGGGAATGGGGGACATCGAAGTAAAGGAAAGATAAAAGAGTGTATGGCTTAGACAGCTGTCATAAAGGAAGACTATAAACTGCATTTGGAAAGAGAAGAAGCTTTTGCAAATGCGCAGTGAGGGTTTTTATATAGTTTTAAACAGAGGTTATGGAGAAATCTGGCTACAACTGGCAAGATATTAGCATTTACTGTAAACAGCAATGGCAAGAAGCCATACATAGCCAAGCGACTGGAAAAGAGATGAGTTGTCTCCTGTAAATAAGAAAGGTACAGGAACGGACCCACATATTTGCAAACCAATACCCTTAACATCTGTGCACAACAAAATTCCTGAACACATTCTGAGTTCGAATATAATAAATTTCCTTGAGACAGGAAACAAATCAGTACGGACTTAGAAGGCCTCACTAATGCGTAACTTAGCTCGTTCTTTTCTCGTACGATCTCCTCCAAACTATAAATGGCGTGCAACAGGCAGTTTACATATTGTTATATTTCTAGAAAGCGTTTGACATGATGCACCACTGCAGATTGACGACAAAAGTGCGAGCATAACGATTAGGTTCCCGTATACGTGAGTGACTCGAAGACTCTTTAAGTAATAGTTTCTAATACGTAGTCCTCGACGGCAAGCGTTCATGAGAGACCAGGGTATCGTCAGGGGTGCCCCAGGCAAATGTGATAGAACCTCTCTTATTCTTTATATACAAGGGTTGTTCATAATTTTTTTGATGACATACCTTTACTCATCCTCATAATTTTGATGGTCTTTCTTAAAGTGGTCTCCCATGAATGCGATGCACTTTCCCCAGCGTTTCTGCCAGTCTTCAAATACATGCAGGAAACCATTTTTTGAGAGGTCCTTCAAAATCGCCTCCGCAGACTTCACCACTGCTCCTGATGATTGATAATGACTCCAACGAATGCGTTTCTTCATGTTAAGTAATAGAAAAAAGTCAAATGGGGCTAAGTCCGAACTATAGGGAGGGCGAGTGATGCAATTCACATTGATTTTTGCAAGATATTCAGCAACAACCTTGGCAACATGAGGCCGCGCATTATCGTGGTGCAGCATCCAGCCTGCTTCACGGAAATGTGGTCTTTTGCGCCTGATACGCACTTGCAATGATTTGAGAACATCCGTGTGATATGGTCCAGGTACTGATGTGTGTGGAGGTACAACCTGCTGATAAACCATTACATGAATATCAAAGAATGAGATGACCACAGTTTTCCGAGCAGAAGCATCTACGTTTGCTTTTTTGGGGGTTGGTGATGAAGGAGATTTCCACACTGAGCTTTGCTGTTTGCTCCCAGGATCAAAATGATGTAGCCAAGTTTCATCACGAGTTATTACATTTGAAAGAAACTTCGGGTCTTCCTCTAACATTAACGTTAATTGCATGCAGACCTGCACGCGAATGTCCTTTTGTTCCGGAATCAACAGTCCTGGAAACCATCGCTCACAAACCCGTGTCATGCGTAACTTTTCTGTCACCAACGTTTTGGTGGCACCCAACGAAATGTTCAGTATTTCAGAAAATGATCTCAAGGTAATTCGTCGATCCTCTCTCATGATGACAGCAACAGTGTTGATGTTTACTTCCGTAAGAGCAGTAACTGGAGCACCGGGTTCCCCTTCCTTTGAAATTGATTGTCTCCCCTCTTTAAACATTTTAAACCTCCTTCGAGCTTTGCTGTAGGGAAGGACAGACTCTCCATAGCCCTCCTGTGACATTGCGTAGGCCTCACTTGAAGATTTGTTGAGACGAAAGTAAAATTTCAAAGCCGCATATTGTTCCTCGCGTGTTACCTCCATTGCAGCGGTAGTCGATACTGAACATGTCTGACCTTACCTGCCTCTCACAGGAAGGAACCAGGAGTCTCAACAATGAAACTACTACGGCGTTTCTGTTGCACATTAAGCTAACATAATATCATAATATTAAATTTTAGCGCGAGAAATTATGACCATAAAAATTATGATCATTCTTTATTGAACAGCCCTCGTACATAAATGATCTGATGCGCAAGGTGAGCAGCAATTTACAGCTGTTTGCTTATAATGCTGTGGTGTAAGAGAAGGTGTCATTTACTGATGCGTGATGAAAGACCGAATATGTAGGTAGTGTGACGAGTTGCAATTTCCTTTAAACATAGAGAACTGTAAGTTAATACAAATGAGTAGTAAAAACAATCCAGAAACGTTTAGATGCAGCATTAGTAGGATTAAATATCTAGATGTAACGTTGATAAGCAAGATGAAATGGAATGAGCACATCAGGTTGGTAGTAAGGTAGACGAACCACGTTCGACTTCGTTTTATTGGCAGAATGTTAGGAAAGTGTATCTCATCTGTAAAGAGGACGGTATATAGAACGATAGTGCAACCAATTGTTCAGTGCCTTTTCAGTGTTTGGGATACCCACCATGTCAGATTAGAGGAAGACATCGAAACAATTCAGCTACATCTGTTATTGGCTTTCTCGATCAGTATTTAAGTATTACGGAGACGCTTTTTACACCACGCACTATTGCAGAGATATAGAGAGTTGGCATTTGAGGCCGGCTGCAGAACGATTCTACTGTCCCTAATGTACATTTCTTACAAGAACGACGAATATAAGACGGTAGAAATCAGGATTCGTACTAAGCGATTAGACAGATTGTTTTCCTTTGCTTTATTTGTGGATGGAACAGGAAAGGAAATGACTTGTAGTGGTATGTGATACCCTCAGACTGGCACTGTATCTTGGCCTGCTTAGTATGTATGTAGATTTATATGTACTTTGGAATACTGGTCGAAAATATCGAAATCGAGACCCTTTACACCATCAACGAACGCATGGAAAATCCGTTTATAATGCTCCATTGACATGTGGGTGTGCTTAATAAGGAAGGTTACCATGCATCTAAATGTGGCAGACTAAATGCTGTACACTGAGTAACATAACAACCGTTTTCAGAGCTTAAAACCGATGGAATAACAGCCTCTAACGGCAATTTGTTTGCAAAAAAGGTTAACTTAAAGTTTCGTATGGCTACACGACATTGGAAGCGGACATTGGCGTGATTCGAGTTGCTAAAATTACGTGTATGCGTGCCGCTGACAGGCTGGGTACTGCAGAAAGTATAACTGTGTACTCGTGTTTTACAGTACAGAAGCAGTAAACCTGCCACCGGTAAGCATACACATAATTTCGGGATCCCGAATAACGCCGTGGAGTTCACGCTATTCAGAGTGCAGCATTTGCAGTATCTCGCTGAAGCGGGTGTATGCACAGTAGCCATGGACGTTTGTGCTAAAGACATCGTGTGCGCTCACGTCTCCCAGCACAGAGCATAAAGACTGGGAAGAAATGCGCTTTCCATATGAGGCGTTTCCATCAAATCACATAAAAAATAATTGGCAATTTATCCTATACACAGAATATGGAATATGGCAGCAGGCTGTCATGGATTGCTTCTGCTACCAACACCGTATAGCTGTTTTGAACTTTTAAATTAACTATTATTTGCAAACTAACTGCCGTTAGATGCTGTTCTTTCATTGGTTTTAAACTCTGCAAACGGGTGCTATGTTAATAGGTGTGACCACCACATTTGGATGCAATGTAATGATCCATTTGAAGCAGATGCAGTTGAGAACTGAGCTTTATAAAAAGGATTTTAGAACGTCCCTTAATGCAGTAAAAGGTCTAGATTCTGACATTTTTGGGCAGTACCTAACGCATGGCTAGTTATAATAGCTATTTATAGTGAAAGCTAATATATTATACTGCCAAGTTGTAGTCACAATTCACCATAGCATGTGTTTCAAGCAATATGTAAACCTTAACTGAACATTAGCAATAGCTTCTTCTTTTTCCAGTTTCAGTTTATATTCCTCCTTTATCGCAATCGTCTTCGCCATACACTCCAGTTTTTTTTCTTGAATTCGATGTCCTCCATTTCTAAATAGCAGCTGTTACATAACTTATTCGTTGAATGATACTATTTGGAAGTGGTCTGCGCAAAGTACACTCATATTCAGAAAAAGCAGAACACGACTAGAGACTGGACGTTTATATTCACAGGGCACGTACATTAGTATGTTCTGCCGAAATGATTAGCATCTGAAACATATCGGCCCACAGGTTCGAGGTCATCGTCGATATCGCGGCACAGCACCACTTGCTGGTAACATGTGCCGAAGGTAATGGATGAGCGTGACTTGAGAAGACGTGCAGGATGCCACGCCGACGTATGCGCGAATCGTACCGTTACATCAGTGAGTCTGAAAGAGGGCGCAATATTGGCATGAGAGAATGAGATGCATCCATCTGGGAAATCGCTGCTCGTGCGGGACATAGTGTTCTGATAGTGCAACAGGTGTGTGTAGAAAGGTTCACGGAAGGCCGTAGAACACGACAAGATGGCTGACGTCTCACAGCCCAACCTCCCCCCCCCCCCCCCTCCACGAAGATCGACACATCGTCTGAATGGCATTGAAGGACAGCTCTGCTTCCTCCTCGGCTCTGGCGCAACAGTGGAACAGTTAACACATTGGACACTATCAGGGGTGACAGCCAGTCGCTGTTTATTATGGCATGGGTCACGTGCGGATCGTCCACTTCTCTGCGTACCTTTGACGAATGTGCAGAATCATGGTAGACAGCAATGGTGTATGAAACGACGTTACTGGGGACAGGAATGGCATCAAATAGTGTTATCGAACGAATCTAGGTTCTGTGTGCTTGAAAATGATGGCCGCATTTGGGTTCGCCGCAGACAAGGGGAGCGGCATCAGAGTGACTGCCTCGCACAAGACGTACAATACCAACTGAAAGCCTTATGGCCACAGTTGGTGCGCATCCAGGGCACTGTGACCATTGTGACCTACGGGAATGACATCCTGCGACACGTAACGATACCCTTTCTGCACAACACCATATTTCAGCAAGATAGTGCACGACCTCATGTTGCTGCACGATGACGTGCCTTCTTAGTGTCACAGGATGTCAGTCTCTTGCCCCGGCGCGCCAGATCACCTGACCTGTCGTCAATCAAAAATGTGTGGGATATGGTGAAACGAAGGGTACAGTGCTGTGGCCCAATGCCAACCATGACACATGAACTTTGGAATCAGGTGAATGCAGCATGGATGGCTATACCACGGAGCGCCATTCGTGCCTTACACGTTTCGATGCCGTCATGTATGGAAAAAAGTTATCAGGGCCCGTGGCAGACACTGTGCCTACTAGGCTACAGGACACATGCTGAATCGAGCTGACTGAAATACTACCATTTCTGCAGAACATACTAAAGTACATATCCTGTGAATATGAACGTCCTATCTCTAGTGGTTCAAGCTGTTCTGTTTTTTTTTTTCCTTAACATGAGTGTACATTTGAGCACGTTGCAAATATTATTTGTTGGTCTTTGCACAGGGCCAAACACACGGCCCATTCTGTTCCCAGCTATAAAATTCTGTTTTGGTGTAAACTGGCAGGCGTCCATTCGTTTGCAAAACTCCTATCAGTAGGAATGTATAGGGAGAAAAAGCTTGTTGATACGTGCTATGTCCTCTGTTTTATTATTAATGTAGTGTAATTTGTAAGATACCCTTTATCTGGATTCATAATGCTATGGTATTTCTTCTCAACACATATGAGCTGCTAGTAATTTGGATCTAATTCCACAAAACAAAAGCGGGAAGTGGCGCTTTTGAGGGAGGGGGGTGGGGGGGGGGGCGAGGAGAGCGCATCCACTTTGTGGTACACATGCACATTCGCGAAGTAGTCTAATCAGACTACAAGTACAACCACATTTAGAATGCATGACTGATGCCGGTTCCAATAATAATCATGAGCAAAGAAGCATTAGCTGTTATGTCTATATTGCTCCACTAAAAGGCTTTCCTGTATTTATGTTACACATATATAAATACTATGACAGACTGACGCGAGATCTAAAGCAATTCTTTCTGGCGAATGAAATATAAGGGGTGATCCAAAAGTTTCCGTTCTGAGGCTGTAGAGTCAGTATCGGTATACCAATCAGGCCGACGCACCAGGATGAAGAAACCCGTCTGGTAAAACACTGTATACTTCTGGGCGAAGAGTCGGTAACTTCCTAATCCACATCCTCGTCTTTCAGGAATCGTCCACACTTGAAGGCTTTTCCAAGGAACTGAAGGAGTTATAGTCCCATGGGGAGAGATCAGACTATAGTGGGTGCTCGAATGTTTCCCACATGTGTTCGCATAGATTCTGGATTACGAGATTTACAATATTGGGAGTGGCTTGTCATAAAGAGGCACTACCCGACACCCACTTGCCGTTTTCGACAGAAATGCTGTCCTATACACATTCGTCATTCTCCGATGCATGTCTACTGCTGTTTGTCCTTTGGCCTTCAAGAAAAGAATAACTGCACGTTGCTCCTTTATGGACACATTTGATAATAGCTTCAACATTGTTCACATTTCCTCATTTACTGCACGCATGTTGGAGGACACAAATGGCTCACTAATCACTTGCTTACATGACGGTGCTTATATACCCGCATCGGAGTCACACTACATTGCATATACGCTGCAGCAAACGCAAATGCAAACTTTTGATCGCCCTTTATAAACACGAGATGAGGATTGACTTCTGTAGTTCATACATTCCAGGTCATTAGCATCGATAATTGGTTATAAAACTATTCTCTGTCTGTCTAAAGACTAGAATCGATTACACAAACTACCAAAACATCTATATATTCAGTTGTAAGGTAGACTTTCTCCTGACAGAATTCTATGTTGTAGTACTGGATGACTGTCTATTATCTCTTAGAAAATTGACATTTCAGTTTCAGTTTGGGATTCATGTGCTGTACTAGACTGTTGGTACTTTAATGGCCGAAATGAGATGATGACTGTCTATTCGTTGTGGAATACCCGTGCAGAACTTTACGTTAGTCTATGTGGAACTCGACTCGTCAGTTACGTTAATTTGGGTCGGATACTTGCTGTAGACTCAAGACCTGGTAAAACGATGATACAGGGAAATATGTTTATTATTTGTGGTTACTATAGCTGTCAAAAGAACCACTTTCCCGGTGGTTTTCTTTGCTAGCGTTAAGAATAAGGATATAATATACACTGTGACCACTTGCCAAAAGCCTGAAAAACCACCTTTTGCAGTGAACACCACTGCGTGACTTGATGAAGAGAGTCAGTGAGGTTCTAGAAGGTGCTGACAGCGTTGGGGCGCCATGTCGATTTCAGTGCCATGGTCAGCTGCACTTGGTCTCATGGCTGAGGATTCATGGCATAATCAGCCCGATCAAGGTAATCCCTTAGTTTCTCGACTGGGCTTAAATCCGTTGGATTTGGTGGCCAGGGCAATGTGGCAAACTCATTCTGCCACTCTTTGAACCACACACGTAGACTACGAGCTGTGTGACACGTTGCATTGGCCTGCTGGTAGATGCCATTGTCCTGAGGGAAATAAGACTCCATATAGAGGTGGACACGGTCACAAAAAATAGATGCGTACTTGTGTTCATCCATTTCGCTTTCCAGAATGACGAAATCAACCAGGCAATTCCGAGAAAACGTTTCCCAGACCATAACGCTCCCTCCTCCAGCCTGGACCCTTACGGCGATTATTGCAAGGTGTTTGCTTTCAGACGTTTTACGCAGTACACGAAAACGGCCATCTGTCATCTGAGAAGACAATCTCTCACCAGTCTGCGGACTTCTAGTTGTGGTATTGGAGGCAAATTTTAACCTTCGTCGTCGATGATCAGAAGTCAGGAAGGATGCATGAACCAGGCATCTCCTGTGGATGCCCATAGGCGGCAACGTTCGGTGAACGGTCGTTGAGGAGGCACTGTTGGTAGCCCCTGGTTTATCTGGGAGGTCAGTTACTCAAGAGCTGCACATCTATTCAGCCATACACATTTCCACCATCTTCGTTCACACCTGTCATTTATGGCCCGTGGTGGACCGCAGTTGTCTCGGCGTTGGTTTTGGGTATCGCCATTTTGCCATACAGTGTATACATTAACCACATCAACATGTAAACAAGTTAGAAAAATAAACAATTCGGAACTGCTTCCACCATTTGCACTTTCTCTTGCCCTTTTGGACGTCAGGTAAGTTGGCCTTTTTCCGCATTACGAGAATGACGGTAGTGTTTTCCTCTTTCTCCTGACGCGTTTTATACACTCTCAGCTGGTAGTGCTGCCACTTGCCATCTGTGAGCGGCTATTTCAAGGTGACGTCGAACTTGGCGGTGGTAACATTAATGTCATTGATCTGTGCAGCAAGTGTCATTGTGCCATGACAGAAATATGGGGTTGCAAAAAAATAATAAATCTCTGGAAACCTGATCGTCTCGATGGAAAAGATAAGGATATATGAAGGGGTCAATTTGTCGAGCAGACTTGATGCGTTTCCTAATAAGTCACATTACCATGACATCACTTTTTGGTGTGTTAGTTTAGTGCTCCAACGCTGCAACAAATAATATTAAACAGGATGTAGTGGGCACAAGTGCAGATATTTTTATGTATGGTAACTTGTCACTGTGTTAGGTGATTTTCTCTGTTTTGAACAGTCTTTCCACAAACACATCACATAATTTGCTACCTGATATTTTCTGCACTGTCCTATCTGCACACTTAAGTGGATTACCCCTGTCAAAATACACTAATCTTTATGTGTCCACACGACCACACATCAACACATGACCTGTTGCCCCGGGGGAAAGTAAGGATTAATGGCCTGCTGGAGGCCTCTGTGGCCGAGCGGTTCTAGGCGCTTCAGTCCGGAACCGCGCTGCTACTGCGGTCACAGGTTCGAATCCTGTCTCGATGTGTGTGATGTCCTTAGTTTAGTTAGGTTTAAGTAGTTCTAAAGTCTAGGGGACTGATAACCTCAGATATAAAGTCCCATAGTGCTTACAGCCAATTGAACCATTTCAATGGCCTGCTCTTGCCATAAGTACTTGGTGGTACAACCCTAGCGAAAAATATATAATTCCTATTAATTATAGTTATTATTCTGCAAATGGCGTTAGTCCTGAGGTAATGTTGCTCAGTATACTAATATAAATGTCTGCACTTGTACTTGTTACACCCTGAATGTGGAAATGCGATAAAGTTCCACCACGCTACGCCAATTTCAATCCGAAGTTTTAAAATTTCCTGTCAAGTTCAATTAAATCTATAATTCCAGAATGAGATTTTCACTCTGCAGCGGAGTGTGCGCTGATATGAAACTTCCTGGCAGATTAAAACTGTGTGCTGGACCGAGACTCGATCTCGGGACCTTTGCCTTTCGCGGGCAAGTGCTCTACCAACTGAGCTACCCAAGCACGACTCAGGCCCCGTTCTCACAGTTGTACTTCTGCCAGTACCTCGTCTCCTACCTTCCAAACTTTACAGAAGCTCTCCTGCGAACCTTGCAGAAGTAGCACTCCTGAAAGAAAGGATATTGCGGAGACATGGCTTTGCCACAGCCTGGGGGATGTTTCCAGAATGAGATTTTCACTCTGCAGCGGAGTGTGCGCTGATATGAAACTTCGCAGGAGAGCTTCTGTAAAGTTTGGAAGGTAGGAGACGAGGTACTGGCAGAAGTAAAGCTGTGAGATCTGCGCGTGAGTCATTCTTGGGTAGCTCAGTTGGTAGAGCACTTGTCCACGAAAGGTAAAGGTCCCGAGTTCGAGTTTCGGTCCGGTAGACAGTTTTAATCTGCCAGGAAGTTTCAAATCTATAATTATTTTATTACCTGCATAGTGCAATTTGGATTTTTGTGACGTGTTACGTGTAAAATACATCAATGGTAAGTCAATCTGGGATACTTACCAGATGTGATTAATTGATGTGGTATATAATTATCACGAGAAAATATGATGAAAGCCTGTTTCACTACGGTTACGGTAAACCAGTCAGTGTTTACAAATACATATGTCTGAACGACTATCAGACTGAAACACTAGGTAATTCTGCTCACATGTCATAGATTCTTCGTGTTTAGGTGGATTAGGGTACAGCACATCGCAACAGCATACTATGAGCTACTGTTCTGCGCTTTTCATGCATAGTAAAGGCTTTCTGATTCGAGTAATTCATTTAGTTCTCAAGTAAATGTCCTGAGACTTACAGTGTATCGCTACAGTATATCGCCAAATTGTAACGATATAGTCTTTATCACAACTCATGCAGGACATGCTTGGTATCTGACATGTATCATCGGGACTGGTGATATGTGTGTGTGTGTGTGTGTGTGTGTGTTTGTGTGTGTGTATGTATGTACGTGTGCGTGTGGTGACTGTCGAGTAGAGAAAGGCATGGGGCGCAGCACCTCACAAAATACACACGTTATAGAGCCGACTGGCTTTGTGACATGTTGGTGCTGTAAAGTTTCTCTATTAGGCATGTGTTCAGATGTGGTACCGAATACATGCATGGTTGCAGGATGCGCATAATTTCAGTATTGCGAAATCAAATGACAATATTAATTTACCATACAGCCATCTTATAGCATTCGCTTCCACCCAGTCGCTTGTTGACCAGTCTGGTGTGACAGTTGAAGATAGCAAAACGAACGTCGAAGTTTTAAATCTCACTTTGAAGAAATCGTTCACGCAGGAGAATCGCACAGACATACTGTCGTTTGCCCACTGAACAGACTCCCGTGAGTAGTAATAAACGTAGAGAAAAGACTGAGAGTTGGAGGCCAATAAGGTCACCGGCTTCAGATGGGATTCCATTTCGGTTTTACAAAGAATACTCTACGGAATTTGCCACAAACCTAGCTTGCATTTATGACGAATCTATCGCCCAGCTCAAAGTACCAATCGACTGTAAAATAGCGGGTGTTACTTCTGTATATAAGTAGAGCAAAAGAATGAACAAAAGAATTACTGACTAATATACCTACCATCGGTATGCTGCAGAATCCTTGAACATATTCTCAGTACGACCATAATAAATTTTCTTGAGAGCGAGAATCAGCATGGTTGTAGAAAATATCGCTCGTGCAAAATTCAGCTTGCCTTTTTCTCGCATGGTGTACTGCGAACTGTGGATGAAGGGCAACAGGCAGATTTATATTTCTAGATATCCAGATAGCATTTGATACGATGTCCCATTTTATTCATTTATTTATTGCCAAATTATAGACCTGTTACCTGATGTTTTAAAACAGGTCGTACATTTTACAACTTTCGTTTTTCATCTTTTTACAGTTTTCTTTACTTTTGTTTTATCTGCAACATTTACAAAGAATGATGCTTTTCGAAAAAACAATAATTTAAGGTTGAAATATAAATAAATTTTGTAGTTTTTTAAGAAGAATATAAAAGGATGATTCGACAGAGGAGAGGTTTGTTAGTACCATCACCGAATGTGGTTGACGGTGAATACCTCTGATTGGTTTCTTCGAGCCGTTGTCCGCCAGTCTCACACACACACACACACACACACACACACACACACGCACACAGAGAGAAAGACACTTGCGCGCAATTTATTGCTAATCCTATGTATTAACTTTAGATGCCCATCCGTGTACAGCATTTGGCGATTTCTTGGCTAGATCGCCAGCACCTTATGCTTAGACTATTTACTGTCACATCTCGACTTCCTCCTCCTGTTCCTCCCCATTGTCACTGTTTTCGCTGTCACTGTGGGTATCGCTGTCCACCCTCTGGAGATTGTTGTTACTTTGCACATCGGCATGTCTGTTATGTCGTGTCCTCATGTACTCTTCATGTGTTGTTTTTGAAATACCGTTTGTCAGTACGTTTAATTGTACCCATTGGCCTTCTTCTCCTATTGCTATATATATATATATAGTCTAAGTGTAGCGTATGTCTATCCTTTGCGTATTGCCCGCAGAAAAAGGCAGTGTGTTCTGGGGAACCTTCTTCCCCTCATGTATGTGTAGGTGTCTGCCTCAAATTCACGCGGTTTAAGTGCGTGGGATAAGGTTCGTGTCCGGTTAAGGAATGTACCATACCGCGGCTGGAATTGATATACACTCCTGGAAATTGAAATAAGAACACCGTGAATTCATTGTCCCAGGAAGGGGAAACTTTATTGACACATTCCTGGGGTCAGATACATCACATGATCACACTGACAGAACCACAGGCACATAGACACAGGCAACAGAGCATGCACAATGTCGGCACTAGTACAGTGTATATCCACCTTTCGCAGCAATGCAGGCTGCTATTCTCCCATGGAGACGATCGTAGAGATGCTGGATGTAGTCCTGTGGAACGGCTTGCCATGCCATTTCCACCTGGCGCCTCAGTTGGACCAGCGTTCGTGCTGGACGTGCAGACCGCGTGAGACGACGCTTCATCCAGTCCCAAACATGCTCAATGGGGGACAGATCCGGAGATCTTGCTGGCCAGGGTAGTTGACTTACACCTTCTAGAGCACGTTGGGTGGCACGGGATACATGCGGACGTGCATTGTCCTGTTGGAACAGCAAGTTCCCTTGCCGGTCTAGGAATGCTAGAACGATGGGTTCGATGACGGTTTGGATGTACCGTGCACTATTCAGTGTCCCCTCGACGATCACCAGTGGTGTACGGCCAGTGTAGGAGATCGCTCCCCACACCATGATGCCGGGTGTTGGCCCTGTGTGCCTCGGTCGTATGCAGTCCTGATTGTGGCGCTCACCTGCACGGCGCCAAACACACATACGACCATCATTGGCACCAAGGCAGAAGCGACTCTCATCGCTGAAGACGACACGTCTCCATTCGTCCCTCCATTCACGCCTGTCGCGACACCACTGGAGGCGGGCTGCACGATGTTGGGGCGTGAGCGGAAGACGGCCTAACGGTGTGCGGGACCGTAGCCCAGCTTCATGGAGACGGTTGCGAATGGTCCTCGCCGATACCCCAGGAGCAACAGTGTCCCTAATTTGCTGGGAAGTGGCGGTGCGGTCCCCTACGGCACTGCGTAGGATCCTACGGTCTTGGCGTGCATCCGTGCTTCGCTGCGGTCCGGTCCCAGGTCGACGGGCACGTGCACCTTCCGCCGACCACTGGCGACAACATCGATGTACTGTGGAGACCTCACGCCCCACGTGTTGAGCAATTCGGCGGTACGTCCACCCGGCCTCCCGCATGCCCACTATACGCCCTCGCTCAAAGTCCGTCAACTGCACATACGGTTCACGTCCACGCTGTCGCGGCATGCTACCAGTGTTAAAGACTGCGATGGAGCTCCGTATGCCACGGCAAACTGGCTGACACTGACGGCGGCGGTGCACAAATGCTGCGCAGCTAGCGCCATTCGACGGCCAACACCGCGGTTCCTGGTGTGTCCGCTGTGCCGTGCGTGTGATCATTGCTTGTACAGCCCTCTCGCAATGTCCGGAGCAAGTATGGTGGGTCTGACACACCGGTGTCAGTGTGTTCTTTTTTCCATTTCCAGGAGTGTATTTCATTCTCAACGGCTCCCTTATGTCAGGGAGGAAGTCGGGCAGTCTACGTCCCTTATCACTTACATCCTACTGACGTTGCCATGTATCCAAATGCCAACTTTTAGGGTGACGTATCGTCTCTATCGGCACACCAGTTATTGTGTGTACCTTACCTCGTCTTCCCATCTGTAACCAGTATCTTTCAGCTCTGTATTTGATCGTGATATCTATGGGGCATATTCCGAGCACCACACACAATGCATCCGCTGAGGTGGTGCCGAAGGCTCCAAATAGCCTAAATACGACACCTCTCTGCCCTTGTCCGACCGATGTTTTGTTGGTGACCACGTTCCGTCTATGTTTCCAAGTGCTAGCTGCGAAGCTGAGTAGTGATTCGAAGAGCGCACAGTGGTGTGTCCGTATGACTGGTAGAGGTAATCTGTACTGTTTTGAATTTAGCCTCACCAGTTTGTGTAGTATTTTTTCTGCTTTATCTGCTGTTTGCGTTATGTGCTCGTGGAAATTCAATTTTTCATCTATGTGTACGCAAAGATAGCGCGTAACGTGTGCTCGTTTGATGTTTGTGTCCCTGTAATGTGTATGTTGTTTTGTTTTCGACTATCCTGAGTTTCCTGTTCTGACATTATTGTGTAATTGTTTATATTATTCCACCGGCTTTCTCTTCTAACTGGGCTCTGCTGCTTGCTGTGACTACAACTAATAGGACATCTGCGTAGGCGACAATTCCGTCTGACCTGCCATCCCCATCCAGAAGTTGAAGGAGGGGTTCGATTGTTATGTCCCAGTTGATGGGCCACAGATCAACACTTGAGGACAGCCTTTGGTAATTCTTTTAATTACTTTTCGGCTGTCCATCTGCCACTCGACTACTCGGTCTTTACAGTAGTCTAGGAAACTGTTGTACTGTGACTGCGGCACCTCCAGAAGTTTTAACCTTTGAAACATTGGGGACCATCAAACATTATCGAATGTTCCGGCAATGTCAATCATTATTGCCATGGCGTATTTCTGTTTTGTAGTATTTACTATGTGTAGGGCCTGGTTGATGGCATCATCTATTGATCTGCCGTTCTGAAGCTGAATTGATGTTAGCTCATACCCATGAGAGCTCTGTGTGTTTGCAGCCGCTTACACAGTAGCTTCTTCTGAATCTTTGCTAGGGTGTTTATTAGGCATATTGGCCTGGAAGTCATTGGATCAGAAGGATCCCTGTCCGCTGATTTCTTACTAACGACTGCTTTGGAGGTTTTGCATACTGTAGGTACCCTGCCCAGCCGTAAGACATCGTTCAGTAACGTTGTTAGGAACGGAGTGATCTGCGGTGCTAGCTTTTTCAGTGTTTCCGAGTGGATACCATCTGGTCCACGTGATTTCTTCTTTTTGAACTCTGAGATTGCTAGCGCAACCTCTTCTAGCGCAAAAGGACAAATGATAATTTCTGTGTTGTATGGTGTGTGTGGGTTTCCTCTTAGTGTCGCATGATATTGTATGTCTGTATCGATAACGTCATCAGGAAGCAGTTAATACAGCAGAAACTCAGCTGTATTCCTCCATCTCCTCGTCATCGTGCCGTCATCCTGCCTTAGCGTTCGCTGAACTAGTGGGGTTTTTATCTACTCTGTCAGTATTTTGTATGGTTCAAATGGCTCTGAGCACTATGGGCTTAACATCTGAGGTCATCAGTCCCCTAGAACTTAGAATTACTTAAACCTAACTAACCTAAGGACATCACACACATCCACGCCGGAGGCAGGGTTCCAACCTGCGACCATAGCGGTCGCGCGGTTCCAGACTGAAGCGCCTAGAACCGCTCGGTCACAGCGGCCCCCAAAATCGCATTTGCATGGTTCCCCCCATATATTTTGCTCTGTTTATGTTCTTACAAATAGCTCCCATTGTGGTCTACGTATGTTGTATAGTGTCTGTCTGTATAAGTCTTGTGCATGCCTATGTGCTTCAAGTCTTGTCTGTCCCTATCTGCTATCTGCTATCGCCCTTTGGTATAATTTTCGTTTGCGTCTTGCATCTTGTTTGAGTTTCGTGAGTTAGTTGGTCCATGGTACTGGTGAGCGTTTTGTATTCTTTGTTGTCGGTATTGATGTGTTTTGTGCATATTGTATTACCTTTGTTAACATGTGTGCTCTATAATCGATGCTTCCACTGATGTCTTCTAGATCGTTGTTGGATAATTTCCGCTAGTTGGTTCCAGTCTGCTTTGTGCAACAATAAGTGTCTGGTGCATCATTTGGTCGTTGTGTCCTGAGTGTGAGTTAGTGTTTATGTTATGATATAGTGATCACTACTGGTTAGATGGTCGTGTACAGTCCAGTTTGTTACATATACCATTGCTGCATTGTTTGCTAGCGTAAAGTCGATATTACTTCTCGTACCATCGAACCCTGCGTATGTTGGTATAGGTCCTTCCGTGTTCATTACATGCAGTTGTGTTTCTTGTATTAGGTCGGTGATTATGCGTCTCTGTCATCTGATCTGTCTGATTTCCAGAGGGTCTATCTGGAATTAATGTCAGCACTTATCACTAATTTTTTGCCTCTGGTATACATTACTAGGTCTCTGACGTAGTCTGCGTATGGCTCTATTTGATGGCTATATTTGGCGTACATGGATGCAGTCCACAAGTGACGTTCCCATTAGTTATCTCTATGGTAACTAAGTGTTAGTTGCATAACTGTGTTACCTTAATTATGTTGTATGTTCTATTTAAAATCACCATTGCAGCCTTACAGTCATTGCTGCCTGTTATTGTGGTAGCATGTTTTGGTAGACATATCAGTTACTCTTTCCTATTATAGGGTTCTTGTAAGCACATGATGTCTGCCTGTAGGTCTTGTGCTATTTTAGGGATTTCCGCGCTGACTGTCGTACTGTTTATTGTATTATGTTGCAAGATATTCATTTTTTGTCTATATGTTCTGGGTTTTAACGTGTACGTAACATTTACTGCCTGTCTGTGAGTAATCGAAATATGTTCGTCCGTGTGCTCTTACATGATCTATATATATTTTGTCCAAGTCGAATGATTCTGATCTCCGCAGGCAGACCTGGATTATGGGGTCGAGCAGCGGCTCTGCTGACGTAGGAATATTTTTTGCCCTTAGGATGATTCTGTCTGTCTGCTCAGTCACTGGAAGACAGAGAGAATCTCCCTTTTAATGGCATAATCTAAGTAGCATCTGCTGCGCTGTCTGCAGTATCTCTTTTTTCTCTAGCGTACTTAAAAGTAAGTTAAATTCTAAATTATCATAATTAGGTCTAGTCGGCTTGCTGCTGGTGCTGGTTTCTGTTGCGGTTTCTGAGGTGGTACTAGACGGATTGTGGATTGGTGTTGGCCGCTGATTGGGAGACATTTTAAGATCTCTTTGGGATGTTACACGGATTCGTTTTGTCACACGCTTCTTAAATGCTTTTTGCCTCTACATGTTTTTCACTGATGCTGGTGATACTTGCTGGTGTGGTGTCGGCGATGGTGGTGATTTGTGTGGTACTGACTGTATGCGTTATGTTGTCTTTGTTGATGTTTGGAGTGGAGGTTGTTTCCAGACGCAAATTGACAGCGTTGCAAATGTCACATGTGTCTCCCTCAGATTTGTCCTCACCTAATTTGTCTACTTTTATAAGTCTGGGACCGGTAGTTCTGAGTTTAGTAATGGTTTGTGGCCTGATCTTTCCGATGTGTATTGATTCAGGGTTTACGTATCTGTCTGTTCCTTCTTCCTTTTGCCCGGGGTGAAGAGTGCCTCCCGAGACAAATTTGACTGGCTTGATCTACTGTTACATTTACGTGTGTCGTAGGGTTTTCCATGTGATGAAGATTCTGGTTTGTGTTCATCTTGTGTATGTGTGATGTGATGACCTTCGGTTGGGAGAAATTGTGATGGAGTATGTTGGTTTTGTTTGTACATTTTCTTGTGCACAATATATGTAAGCTCATCTTCCATCTCATCTATCCTCTGCGTTAATGTTATTTGGAAGTTTATCCAGTGGTGTAATTGTTTTTTTTTTTTAATTGCATTGCCACCTCGTAGTGGATGGAGCCACCGATTGTGATGTCATCTATATATTCTATCGTATTGATGCAGCCATCCTGTAACGTCGTTGAGTGTGTTAGGGGCGGGGTGGGTTCATTATTGTCGTAATTCTCCGGCAGAAAATTCGTTTGTCTTCTCCAGGAAATTGCTTTTTGGTAGCTTTTCTGTAATGTTGACTGTGATATGTATTTATGTGTTTTGGGTGATTGGCTTTGGGTGTTCGTGTTTCTTGTGCGTGTGCTGAGTTTAGCTGCCATAGTATATACTGTCCAGGAGCCGGTCATGCAATTGTTTATAGGTCTGACTATCACCTCCTTTTGTTTTATTGCAGACGCGGCCTCAGTATTTGCAGGGGATGCAGACGCAAAACGCGGACGTGCACTCACTGCGCTTGCGTCCTTGGTTGCCGCACTTGGCACACGTAACCTCGGCTTTTCTGCAGGTTTTAGTCGTATGTCCTAGGTCACAATACTTAAAACACTGGTTTACTACTGTATAGTTTTTCACAGAGAGTGATTCGAAGTCTATGTAGACTCTCTGTCTTTGTGTAAGGACTCTGTACAGGTGTGTGTTGACCCCTAGTATGTGGTGACTGAAACCCTTTCTCTTAGGCCCTGTTTTAAACCTTCTTTTGACTTCTCTGTCGAAGTCTTCTTGCAGGCTGTTAAGGAAGGTACGAGCGTAGGGAATAGGTTCACTGATATGTAAATGGCTATAGTCTCCGTCGGCGAGTGTTCATCAGAGAACGGGTATCGTCAGGAGTATTCCAAGGAAATGGAATAGGTACGCTATTATTCTCTATGTGCATAAATGATTTGGCGGACAGGGTGTGTAGCAATCTGCGGTTGTTTATTGATGATGCTGTGGTGTACGGTAAGGTGTCGAAGCTGAATGACTGTAGGAGGATACTAGATGACTTTCAGAAAATTTCTAGTTGGTGTGATGAATGGCAGCTAGCTCTAAATCTCGAAAAATGTAAGTTAATGAGGATGAGGAAGAAAAACGAACCCGTAATGTTCGAATACAACATTAGTAGTGTCCTGCTTGACACGGCCAAGTCGTTTAAATAACTGAGCGTAGCGCTGCAAAGGGATATGAAATGGAACGTGCAGCAACAGTTTTACGTAGGACCAGAACTTACACGTTTTCTCTGCCAGATATTTCGCTAAAGCATGACGGTGGTAGTTATATGCTCGGTGCTGAGATGTTTTACAGACGCACGAAAATCTACTAACCTTTGCTTGTCGACATGTGCGCGTTCTCTTTTGAACCGAGAGTGCAACAGCTTCTGATTCCTCAGCAATTTCCGAATTTCGTTATTAAACCATGCTTGGTTTTTTGCGTCCTTAATCCACTTACTATGCACATAATTATCCAGACCACGATTTACAGTCTGCTAAGCATTGCCCATAATTCCTCTACGTCCATATTAATGGATCTAGGGGATGTTAGTTTACTGTCTAAGCGAGATGCTGACGACTGTTTACCTGCTCTTTCTAGTAGAAACAGTCTCCTAGCTTTCTTAACTGAATTTTTAACTTTCGCAACCATAGTTGCTGTAATGACGTCATGATCGCTAATTCCCGTTTCTATACTAACATTGTCGATAAGATCCGGCCTATTTGTAGCTAAGATATTTCCATTGCGTGTGGTCTGCCGAACTAGCTGCTGAAGAGAGAATTTTCAGAATACGTGTTCAAAAGTACTTCGCACAACTGTCTGTCTGTACCCTCTGTAATGAATCCATAGACAACCCATTCTGTACTCGGTAGGTTAAAGTGGCCTTCAACTAGTATTGCTTGATCTGTGTATTTACGCACTACTGATCGTAGACTTTCTTTGACTGACTCTAGAACTGTCACAGCGGAGTCGGGTAGCCGATAAAAACATCCAACAGTTTACGTGGTTTTACTTATACCTGTTATACACGACCAGATAATTTCGCTCCGTCACTCAAGTTCGACCTCAACAGGGACAAGATTTGTGCCAACTGAAATGAACACTGCCCTTCCTATGGCCTCTAATCTGTCTTTCCTACATACGTTCCATGACCTGCTAAATATCTCAGAGCTTTCCAATTCGTACCGCAGCCAGTTCTTAGTCCCAAGAATAATTTGGGTGCGAGAACTTTCCTGGAGAGCAGTAAATTGAGGAATTTTGTTACGAATAGTTAGACAATTTGCTGATAAAATTTTGACAGTCTTTGTGTCTTTCCTCTGAATGCAGCCTGACTCCCCTTGCTGTGTATCCACTGCCGAGTGTTCATCAGAGTATCTGAAACTACTGGCTGTCACAAAAAACCATCACTTGGACGCCACAAATACTCTGCTATCCGAGTAACTGCATCCTTTGTGCAGTGCACCCTTGACCTATGAAGGAGAGTCCCACAAACCCCCATCCAATAACGCAGGTCTAGACGCCTGCAGCGAATGATAATGATGAAGTTTGGTTTGTGGAGTGCTCAACTGCTCGCTCATCAGCACCCGTACGAAGTCCCACTTTTTACAAAGTTCAATGTTTAACTCAGTCCAATCTAGCAACTGTCACGAAAGATGATGATGATGATGAAATGATGAGGACAACACTAAAACTCAATCCCCGGGCAGAGAAAATCCCCAACGCAGGCCGGAATCAACCAAGGACCCCTTGATCCAAAGGCAGCAAGGCTAGCCACTAGACCACGGGCTGCAGACACCTGCATCGAAGACTGCCACAGAGTGGACGAAGTCCTTTGATGAGACCCTGCAGTCGGCTCCATACCAAAGGACCTCCATCAAGCCTGGGAACAAGGCTGCAAATTGTCAGCTCTCCTTGCACCTCGTGTATGAGGCCAGCAAGGCTCCACCTCCATGTGAGCCACAGCTTGCAAACGACTGCACCCTGCACGCTTAATAACCACAGGCACATCTCGGGTGAGGCCCCCTGCAGACATATCGAGTGCACACAGGCTTTCTTGCCAGCCCTGAACGCTGTCCGCCTAAGGGACTCCATAACGTGCCTAATGTTGCAGCTCTCTGTAACTAGCAAACGCTTCCCCCCGTGTGCGTCCTATGAGCTTGCTGAAACAGCACCCGCTTGTCAACTCACCGGGTGAATGAGCGATGCCAGACGACCATCCTGCTCATAGGCCCTCCGTCGTTAGCGACACGGATGTGTTACTACCAGCCACTCACTCTGCTGTGAGGGCGGATCCACTGCATCTTGTACACTAGGAGGTGCCTTAACAAACGAGCCCGTGGGCGAAGAAAGTGACACCTGAGGTGTCCCATGCTACGCGCCAGATTCTCCGCCACTGCTACACTCCAAAGCAGCAGCCTGAAGGTGACTGTCCGTAGGCAAAAGTGCATTCAGCTGTTCGGGAACTGCAGCCAGTTCCTCCTGCATCCGCACACGACATGCAACCACTGTAGCCATTCTAATAAGACTAACTAAAGAAGTATAGAATAGTATAAAAGGAACTATAAAAGCAGACAGAACCCTACATACGCAACTTGCTACCCTCCTGATATGTCACCAATGGACTCTGATGCCTTAAAGAGCTACTTAGCTGGCTGTTCAGAAGAAATGAAAACTGCGCTAGGTATTGCCTGAATTTACACTAACAAAATGCGAGATTAAGCTTCTTAAACAGAGAAACAAGTACGAAATTCAAGAAATATAGTACGAGGGAGACACGGGAAAAGATAAACACTCATTTTTCACATGACAGTAGTCAGAATATTCGTCTAATCACCTTAGGGCCTGAAAAGTACTTAATCATTACATTTAGCTGTCACGACTTGGTAGAAACGCATGTATGGAGAGCAAAAACGCGAGTTGCTTAATATATATATTACATCGAACAAATACTCTCATATACGTGATTCTTAACACATGTACACAGCCCCTCATATTTAATCTAAATGTCCATATCTGCCGAGTGCTTACAGGAAATGCCCAGTGCTTTGCTGCTAGATACGAAAGGCATTACGGCCAGAGTGACCGTGCGGTTCTAGGCGCTTCAGTCTGGAGCCGCGCGATCACTACGGTCGCAGGTTCGAATCCTGCCTCGGGCATGGCTGTGTGTCATGTCTTTAGGTTAGTTAGGTTTAAGTAGTTCTAAGTTCTAGGGGGCTGATGACCTCAGCAGTTAAGTCCCATAGTGCTCAGAGCCATCTGAACCATTTTTTAACGAAAGGCATTAATTGTGCAAACAGTGGCTACCATCTTTAGGTTCAGAGAAACACACAATTCGCCTCACGCACACGCACACCGTTACATCAAAGTATCATTCTTTGATATTTGCGACCATTTTGCGGAATATGCTATGACGTTACATCCGCACTTAAGTGTCAAAGTATCTATCCTCGCCATTGTTTTGAAGCCCTACCTCTCACTACCGTACATATGGATGACAGCGGTTCAGCGCTCATTAATGCACAGCGCTCAAATATTTTTAACGTAAGTGGAGAACAGCAAAAGTGGACATATTTACACATCTGCTAATTCTTTTTTGGGTGGTACATCTCTATTTTGGTCTAATCTACAAATTTCATCAGTTTGATAATTGGTGTCTTACGAAATTGCCAATTTTTCAGCCAAGTTTACCAGTTTCCAGGTTAGGCACAACTCGACTAACAGTTTTATAGACTACTATAAGACGTCACATTCTATAGTGACGAAGTATCTCACTAAAGCATACGTACGGCATATGTATGGCATATATGTGGAGTATGTATGGAGTATGCATGGCTTTATCGCGTAATTCAGGCATATGCGTGATATAATTGTGGTGTAATTGTGACCTAATTGTGACGTAAATGGAGTAAAAGTGGTGTAATCGTGGCGTATATGGTGTAAAAGCGGTGCAATTGTGGCGTATGTGAGATATGTATAGCGTCGTGACGCCATTTTACCAATTACGATGCCAGTTTACCAATTTCTGGATTTTGTGTACTGCCAATTTACCAGTTGTAGAGCCAATTTACCAATTATACAGCCAGTTTACCAATTTCGAGATTTTTAGCTTCCTAACAATCTGCGAATCGTAAAACCAATTCTACGAATTTCCAGGAATTTACAAACGTAATACAGCAATCTGTTGCAAACTCTGCTGCTGCAAGGACGACTCCTAGAATTTGACAACCTGTGTGTGTGTGTGGGGGGGGGGGGGGGTGCGTGGCGCGCGCGCATGCGTCCGTGCGTGCTCTGGTATTGGTCTGAAAATAAACGAGTGTTACTGTCATAGCCACTCGTTGTCATGCTATATTTCTGCTCATTGCTTGGCAGTCCAAGCAAACTGTTATGTCTTGATGTAGAAGGGTGCTTCTGTGGCTGAGGCAATAGTAGTAAGTCGTGGAACATCTGCGATTCCTGGTCCACCAGTTTTGCCCGTATTGGATTATGGGCTGTTTGGGCTACAGACGATTGCTGCTATGGATGTGCCACTGCACAGTCTAACGGAAACATGTGCGACAAGTTGGGAAGACATCCTGTGGACAATGGCTGACACTGCTGAGGTAGTAGTATTTCACAGAACACTTCAGACCAGGGTTTGTAACATTAACAACAAAACCCAACTATAAACACGTTAAATATATTGTGCATACCGATAATGTCATAGCGTTATTAATTCATCATAACAGGTCAGTGTGTCCTTAAAATGCATATGCTATATATCTCTAAGTCGTGCACGGAAGCAAAATAATGTTAGCTGCTGCCCTTACGCAGCATTGGAGAGCTGTGATGTGAATATGCAAGCTGATGGGTTTTGCTAATAATAACCGCAATATTTTTACAAAAAGTTTAGGCAAATGCCAACTGTCAGACTTCTTCTTCTCAGCTTATTGCCTCAACTGTTATCGGCGTTTCAAACTGAACAAAGTACTGACTGTAAACAATGCTGCTCTTACAATTGAATTATGAAAGCTAAAATTGCTAGCGGGATTTGGGGGGGGGGGGGCTGAACTTGCATGCAGTAGGTCAATACATCCAGACTTCTTGGCGTACGGGACGCCCGAGAAATTGGCTTGGAGCATGATGACGTCGTTGCACGTACTTTGTGCCATTGGCCATAGGCGAGAGGAGGGGGTGAGAGGCGGAGGCAGGGGACTGCGGTAATGGTGATGCTGATGTTACAGATTCCAGGAATGCTGTTTATGACATCAGAACTCTTGCCCCAGAAACAGCAGTGACCTCTACTACTTTTTACACACAAAGGGGAAATGTGCATTTAATTGAGACTTTGAAGAGACTTACGGGAGTAGAGAAAATGCCACTCCTTCCTATCAGAGATCACTGGATGAATTTAGAATTTGTTTCGTTTGACACTATACGATAGGCCCTCATATATTTTAGTACTGCCACTAGATTTGACATGATCTGAAATTTACGAAGGAAACAGAAATATGTAAACTGTAACAATATTGAAATAAGTACGTCCCGGCGGTCAAAAATATTCATCTAAAGGGGTATGAAATAATTTGATCATATATGTATACATTCAGAATTAACTAGGAGCGACCGAAGAACTCCACTTTTGTAATTTCATTTATCGTATATATTATTTAAGTTTTAGACATCAATCGTGTTATTAATTTCACGCCGTTCTTATGCATTAAGCATCTGGCTTGTAATTGATCGTTCATCATACTTGACATATTCTTAGCAGTGTAAGGAAATGGACGGCTACAATGCAATTGGTACATTGACGTAGGCAAAAGGCTGCACAATGCAGGCTGCACCTTTCTACGAAATGCCAGTTGCTTTCGTTGATATGGGAGTGGATAATTTTGTATAAATCAGAGTACATGATTTTTTCCAGCTATGTAAGAATGTAAAATAAAAATCATTTTTACTTACAATTGTTTCTCTGAAAGAGAATAGTTGTCGAGTTGGATACCTCTTTCTTTCATAATTCCACTTTATGTACTCTGAGCGCAAACTTTATTCTGCAGTCACGCTCAGGTGACCACACAACGTTGACTGGCTGCTGTCTTCCTCTGTCAAATGGCGTTAGTTGGATACAGTGTGGAAAGGCATAGGGGGCGGAACAAGGATCACCTATGTGTTGACGGAATTCCAGATCTTTGGTCCAGTAAGTTTTATTCAAGTACCTCCTCTATAGGCCTCATTAACCTGGGAAAACCTTGCACCAATCCCCCTCCCCCAGAGAACAATGTATGCCAGTACTCAGAACTGAACATGGTTCGTCTGCACGACAGTCAAACATGATGACGGCGCAGCTACAGAGGCCGAATACTCCGTGTGTAGTGGATCAAGAAGAAACATATTTATTGGAACAAGTGTGTGAGAACCTATTAGTTGTACAAATTTTGGTTCATTGTAATAACAGAACCTGTACTCACTACAATGAATCATAGTCTACACTGACGGAAGAAAAATTGCAACACCAAGAAGGAGTTGTGAGACATAAACGGGAACTGGTAGGAGTTGTTCTACATCTGAAAGATAATCTCTAATAAGATTTCGCGCCAGTCGCATAAGAGTGGCGATAGCAGTGCCTCTATGACGATGCAAATCAGGTTTGACTTAAATACACGCTGTAACGGTTGTGAGCGTTAGTTACATTATAGCTTGGACGTGATGAGATGATGTTAGTCACGAATGCTTTTAAGGCAACAAAAACGCTATTATCAACATCCCAATGAGTTTGAACGAGGCCGTATAATAGGGCTTGGCATGAAAGTAGCCAATGTACATGACTGGTGGTGGTGGTGGTCATGAGAATCTACGGTCGTAAGATGACCAGACTATGGGCAGCACTACTAAGAGTGGAGACCATCGTCTTCGACGTATGGCTCTAGCACGTGGTACTGCATCTGCAGCACCAATATGAGCAAGAGTGGCACACTGACACAACCAACTGTTACGAATTGGTTACTTCAAGGCAGCTCCGAGCCAGGCGCCCTGTAGTGTGACCTCCTCTGACCCCAAAGGACCGCCATTTGCAACTTCAGTGGTGTCATTTGAGGACATGCTAGAGGTCTGTTTTGTTTTCTAATGAAAGCTGGTTCTACCTCTGTGCCAGTGATGGTTGTGTGTTGGTTATCAGGAGACCAGTTGAAGCCCTGCAAAACTTTGTTTGCATGCTAGACACTCTAGACCTACACCTGGAATTAAGGTCTGGGGTACGATTTCGCATGACAGCTGGAGCACTCTCACCTTTCTCCTACGCATATTGATTTCCAAATACGTACTTCAGTCTGGTGATTCAGCCTCTTGTGCTGCCATTCATGAACAATATTCGAGGGGTAGTTTTCCAACAAGATAACGCTCGCCACATATCGCCGTTGAACGCAAAATGCCCTACAGAGTCGAACATTGCTTTCACCTGCTCGATCACCAGATGTGTCTCCAATCGAGCGTGGGACATCAATGGACGACAATTCCAGCGTCATCTATAACCAACACCAACCATTCCCGCATTGACGGCATGGAACTCCATTCCGAAAGCTGACATCCAGCACTTTTACATCACAATGCATGCACATTTTGTAACACAATAGCTACTGTAAAGGGAAGAGACACTTTATTCAGCCACAAAAGCGCGACCGGGGGCGAACGGATGATGCCTACGATCGAGTCCAATTCGTGTTGAGAGCTGTAATCAACTTGATAGGCACACGGGGAGGGTCAGTTTCACAATGTTCTCCACAGACGGGGTTGCCTCTGGGCTTCCACCGTCCATTGGGCATCACAATGGCTTCTCGTTTCTCATCCCCGCTTTTCACGTCCAGAGCAAAATTAAAGCTTACCCTAAAATTAATAAATATTGAACTATGTTCATCACTGAAGAGGCAGTACGCTCATTAGAAGTGGAAAAGATGGAAGATTACCCCTGTAAAGAAGCGCCTTCAATATCCGCTTTAGTTTATAAGTTATTGTAAATTAAATGGCTAAAAATGGCTCTGAGCACTATGGGACTCAACTGCTGAGGTCATTAGTCCCCTAGAACTTAGAACTAGTTAAACCTAACTAACCTAAGGACATCACAAACATCCATGCCCGAGGCAGGATTCGAACCTGCGACCGTAGCGGTCTTGCGGTTCCAGACTGCAGCGCCTTAAACCGCACGGCCACTTCGGCCGGCTGTAAGTTAAATGTTATAAATAATTTCCGAACTGTAAAGGTGAATACCTCGGCAACGCATTAAGCAATTGGCGCAAACGAAGTGCCTACGGATACATCTCGTAGAACTGTATCGGTCAGTGATAAAAGATTTACTCAAATTATTCACATATTGAAATGAGAGGTCAGAAAGTGGATTTCGCACAGTTAAAAAATAGCTTTTCTTGCTAAATGAACAGAGAAACGTTAAAAGTAGCAGCAATACTGATAACTTTAGCTATATAAGAATTTATTTAATGTACAATTTAAGTTGTTCGTTAATATTTACGCTTATAAATCCAAAAACGGAGGAAAACCATAGAAATTATTGTTTATAAGTAAACAACGGCAGATAAAAGGAAACTAATAACAGCATAATATATCTCGGAAGATTTCCGTGTGATTTGATGTATCACATGCGAATAAAAAGTTGAAATTAAGAATTTCAACAATTTTCATGTTCAGTAGTTTAACTGAGTTCAGCGGTGCTTGACAGAGGTTTCCTAGGTGAACAGCGGCATTTTTGTAAGTCTATGTTCGTACGCCGTTGGATGTGGTCAGGCCGTGTTGGTCTGTGTTTCGAGAAAGTTTTATCTGATGAGTAGGGAAATAGCCGTTCGTTCGCGTGAGTTCCTACCTTCGGACATAGAAAGTTTTCGGCCTCTGATGAAATTGTTATTTTCCAGTTGCATGTGATACAAGCCACACTTAAAAGGTTTCAGTGTATAGAAATTTTCAAATTTATGGTTTGAGATACTGTGGAACTTAAACAGTTTGCTAAAGATTGTTCACGAAGTTAATGGTGGTTTATTCATCTGTCTCCAAGATTTTAAGAATCTCAGTCAGGCTCTGAAATTAATTTTTTGTGAACTGTAATTCGATTTGCATAGTAAATCCTGCCTGCATTTATTTCAAACACTTTTTGTGGACAATGGGTACATTGTGACGAATGTGAGTTGGTGCCTCACAGACGAAACGTAGTCAAACTTGTCAGTCCAGCCACATTTGTGGAGGCCCATTGAAGTGTTTGTGCTGTGTAATATGTGAGTAAATCTTCTCGTGCAGTATCACTTGGGGACTCCAAGCTGATACAGAACTTGTGAACAGTTTAGAGCTTTGATTTTCGGTGAGTTGATGAAGATATTGTATTTTATTTCGTCATCCACACCACATGCACATTCCCATAAAACCCACACGGTCACAGTTTATATGCTTGCATTCAACATTATGGCTTTTATTAATGTACCATCATTTCACACTTGCAACGGCTTATCTCGCGTTTATATCAACCTCTGATGTAGCAATGTTAATCACTTTAATATGTCTCCAAGATTTTAAGAATCTCAGTCAGGCTCTGAAATTAATTTTTTGTGAACTGTGATTCGATTTGCATAGTAAATCCTGCCTGCATTTATTTCAAACACTTTTTGTGGACAATGGGTACATTGTGACGAATGTGAGTTGGTGCCTCACAGACGAAACGTAGTCAAACTTGTCAGTCCAGCCACATTTGTGGAGGCCCATTGAAGTGTTTGTGCTGTGTAATATGTGAGTAAATCTTCTCGTGCAGTATCACTTGGGGACTCCAAGCTGATACAGAACTTGTGAACAGTTTAGAGCTTTGATTTTCGGTGAGTTGATGAAGATATTATATTTTATTTCGTCATCCACACCACATGCACATTCCCATAAAACCCACACGGTCACAGTTTATATGCTTGCATTCAACATTATGGCTTTTATTAATGTACCAGCATTTCACACTTGCAACGGCTTATCTCGCGCTTATATCAACCTCTGATGTAGCAATGTTAATCACTTTAATATGTTACCTAGACAAATGTATTCCCGCAATTTCATTACTCTACAGTAATTACTTTTTGGGTTCCGCCTTTTTTTTCCTCAGTACACGTCAAGTGGATTTACCGCCTGTTTACATTTGCATTTGACTGTAAATGTTGTGTTTTCTTTAACAGAATTTAAAAAAGAAAAACTGGGTATAGAGGATTCTGATCATGCCACATACATTACTTTCAACATAGAAACAATTTTTCACGCTAGAGCTTGATAGATGTGCATTTTTCCTAATAGTATCAATTAAATTCTTTGTAATGGCCTGAAAGAACGTTTGTTTGTGACTTGTGAATCTGGATGAATTTCGCATAGGTGATATGTGCGAAAGAACAAATATCAGTATCGGATGTAACGAGTCCAGCACATAGGTTTCTTTTAAAATTTCCTTTTATGGTTGTAAATACAATTACTCAAATATTGTCAAAATCAATACCAAAGAGAACATTGGAATATAAAGTCAGCAGTTACAATGATGACAACCGAATGTTGTCATATACTTGCACAAATTCTGCAGTTACAGTATTACAGTATTAACGTTAGTTCTTATTTACGAAACACACTAAAGGTGCCTAGCACATATTTTCATATATTTGAATGAGATTTGTGTAAAAAAGAACCAACTAACTTGTCTCATCAGTGAACAGTAGCACAGCATAAAGGTTGGCTTGATCACTAATCCAAAAGCCATCCTTCAGAACAGAATGACTTCTGTGCTAGTAATATGACATGTTCTGCACATACCCATCTTCAGATGTCTGTCAAAAAATATTAAGATGCAGGGAAGTTACAAAACAGAAGCAGTATAGTGTAATACATGAACAACCCTCATTTGTACACACAATGTACTTCAGGCAAAAACGTACCTCAGGTAGAGACAAAGGTTACAATATATGTACGTAACAGTCATAAACAGACTAGTGAGAAACTCTTCACATGAAACTTAGAGGAGAAAATTCATGTCTGACTGCAGTATAATAGTGTTGGCAGCTGCATACTTCGTCGTAATTGACAACGTATCCTAAATATTTAATCGTAAAAAGAAAACCGTCAAGTATACATTATAAAATATTTTTTACTTTATAATAAGAGCAGCAAAAAAAAAAAAAAAAACCGCACTGCTGGCGTTATGCGGCAGTGTAATAGCAAATGTCGCGAAGCACTTCAATCAAGACTGGCACTAATTTTTATTTATGAAGAATAATAGATGTGAGTACACAATAAAAGTTCAACAACAAAATAATTATTTTACAAAATTTAAAGTGCAAATGAAAACCAATAAACGAAGCCATATTGGCTGCCATCAGGTGGCAGAACAGTTGCAACACTGACGCAGTATAATATGGCAATGAACTATAGAATTAATGAAAGCTAACCAACAAAATAATTTAACATTACAGCGCAAAGAAGAAAACGAATGAACTGAGCCATATTGGCTGACATCAGCTTGTCATAAAAACCAATAGGTGAAAGGAGCACAAGAACCAAGGCTATTGTTCTAAATAATGTAATTTAGCTCTTGTACTGTGACCCCTTCTTGGTTCATTGCGCTTCCCTTCTCCCACATTTCCCCTTCCGCCCGGCACCCTCTACCCCATGCTATGCACATTTCTCACACTGTTGCTGTTGTTCTATGAACAGTACGTCTTTGAACACAAATATCCAGTCTACATTGACGTTGTATCTTATTCTCACTGTCATAATTATGTCTTAACTTTATATACCGGCAGTAATTCTACTACACCATTATGTTTCTTGGCAAGGCTTGTGTTTTATATCGGTACTACAGATATACATCATGTCGTTTTCCATTGTTTTATTCCGCATAATATGATTTGTTACTAGTACTGTCGTACTGTCACACCTCCTTGTTTCATTACATTCCCCTTCTTCTCCCCTCCTAGCCCACGATCCCGACCCCTTCCTTTTATGGACACTATGCGCAATGTTGTTAATGTTCGACGAATAGTTCGTATCTAAACACTAAATCCAGTTTGCATTGACACTGCATCTTATTCTCATTTTCGAGTGTCTTACCATTTTATAATATCAGTAGCAAACTGTACCTTTATGTTTCTTGGATCGGTTTTCATCCTTGTATCATAGAACATTTATTTTGATTAAACTATTTCTATGATTTACAATTTTTTGAAGACATTCACTATAACTCTTGTGCTAGTTTAATCTACTAGCTGTTAAAAAGCTGACGTCAGCCAATATTGCTCAGTTCATTTGTTTTCTTATTTGCATAGCAATGTGATACTATTTTATTCTTTAGCTTTCATTATATCCATTGACAGTCGACGCCAATGCTGCAACTATTCTAACACCCGATGGCAGCGAATACAGTTTCGTTTTTATTTTGCATTTTAAGTTTTGTAACCTAATTGTTCTGTTGTTGAACTTTTATTATGTATTTAGATCTATTACTGTTCATGAATGAAATTCAGTGTCAGTTCTGACGATATACAGCACCACATTTTTTACTACTCAGGTACCTGTCGGCAGTCATGTGGCTTTTTTCTTTGCTGTTCTTGTCATAAACTAAAAAATATTTTGCGTTGTTTCTTACTGTTAAAATCTGTTTTCTTTTTACGATTAAATATTTAGGACTATGTTGTTGGTTACGACGAGATATGGAGCTACCAACACTACTATACTTACGATTTTTTCACCAGTCAGTTTATGACTGTTACCGGTACGTACACGTCTTGTTACCTTTGTCTCTACATGTAACATTATGCTCCTAAGTATGTTATTTGCTGAAGTACATTGTGTGTATGACTGAGAGTAGTTCTTGTATTTAGGTATTCTGATTCTCCTTTTTAATTTCCACTTAACTTTGGTATTTTTTGACAGATGTCTGAACACGGCTACGTCCGAACCACGTCATGCTATGAACCATAAAGCCATTTTATTTTGAAGCATGACTTGTTGACTAGCGACCATTACAACTTTTATGAAGTACTATTGTTCATATTCAACATGGTCGCCAGCCTACTATCTGATTTTATGACTCAACTGTGCTGTCACATCAGCTTTATAAATACTAACATGAGGCATAAATGCATGTGACTCACTTATGTTTAGTCATTTAATGGTTGAAATTAAAAGTATTTTCTACAGAAGTTTATATTGTAAGTCAGAATTTCTTAACTTTCTTAATGAACTCAAATATCTTCGTGAAATATTTTATGGCTGTTGAATAAACAACTACTGTACCCTCTTGTGTGCCTTTAAGTGATGAGGCTGTGATCTTTTTATTTACTTTTATATTACTTTACTTAATATATTATCAATGTACCATCTGAGGTGGGTGGTGTTTCAGGACGTTTGTCTAAGAGCATTTACTCTTATGTAATATGTGAACATATTGAGCAAAGATGAGGTTTTAGTGAGCAACACGTTATAGCAGTAAAGTGTGTGTATAATATGTTATTACAGCATTGGTGAGTATACTTTTTTTTACTGATTAAAAGCACTGAAAAGGAATCTGAATTGTTGTAATGTGTGCTATTTGCAGTGAGCGAGACGAAATTTTATAGGTAGCATGGTTTTTGTGATCTGTATTGGTTTCATAACTTAGATTTTTTTAAAATTATGTGTTATATTGCTGTAATAAAATGATTTCTGCTGGCTGACATAACAAACTTTCATGCAGTTGGCATAGTTTCAAGCAGGAAGTGACTTTCTCTACTCATGACAAAATTTGGTGTTAAGTAATTATTACAGCCATATACTCGTTATAAAATTGCTGATATGAAAACTAAGGAAGAGACATGCAAGAATAAAATACAGTAAAGCATGTAAAACGTTAATGAAGAAACAGCCCACAGAACGGCCTGAAATTTTAATACTACTTATAAACTCAAGTGATAGAAGTAGATTTCTTGGTGCCAAAACATCAGTGTACTTTAGAAATATGTTATCTCCATTTACTCGTATTTTCATCATTATGTTCATAAAAGCTGCTGAAGGATAAGAACTGTAAATTTGCTCTTACAAAACTCATGAACTCAAGTGACAAATGATTTTTGACGTTATTTTTTTAACTTGGGTTCATAGCAGTTGCTTGATGTTATCTGATTTAAGGAAAGATCACTTTTTGATTTTTATCCTGAATTTTGCAAGCGCAATAATATAAGAAAAATTGCATATAAATTTCATAATTGTTACATCACTTAAAAAGACACATTTTTTGTTCTATATATACAGACATTACGTATGTACTGCTGATATGAGGACTTACCTGCAAAAAGTTTGTAGAAATGGCAGCGGTTGTCTCTGAGACAGTAACATTACTAGTTTTCTATGAACATTTCCATCGGTGTTTTGGTTATGAAAGAAACATTCTGTATATAACATACATCGAGTCTTCAGAAAATCTTAATACCATGTACATGGTAGTACTTTAAGACATACATTAATTTTTGTTCACAATGAGAAATATACTGTGCAATAGTCTCAGTATGATATGTTTTATCATCTCACTCTACTAAAATGCGTCACTCATCGGAAACTACAGTCTTAGTATTGGTATTAATTTGCTCTATGTTAGCCCTCAGTATCTGCTGTAGAAGTCAAACAACTTTTAATTAGATATGTCATTGCTTACTAGTAGCCTAAAAGCCAATGAGAATAAATTCACATAAAATGAATTTTATTCAATATTTGATCCTTTAATTAATGAGAAACATACAGGCATAATAGTATATTACTATAAACGCTTATTACACAAAATACATCGAAAGGTAAAATTGTTAATTCTGTATTTCCAAAAATATATCAACGATAACTAGTTTATTAATGTGGATGAGTACAAAACTATATGTTTTGCATATTGTTAGCATACTTTTAGAAGTTCAGGTTTAAAGCACTTTCAGTTTTATAAGACAAACAGAAAAATGGTCAAGCAGGATTCCTTTATAGAAAAAATTCCATTAGTTATACATTTTAAGAGTTCTAGTAATATGCATGTAATATATTTATAGAAAAATACATCTTCAAGAATTTATCTAACCAGAAATTTTTCAGTGTACTGCATTATACAAAAGAGACTATGATTAACAATCAAGTATGATACTCTATGTGGTAAGGAAGCAAATCATTGATTCCTCACACTGTATAAAAAGTGGTTATGACACCTTTTTTTCACTTAGTTCTTGGAAAAATTCTGTAAATAAATTGTAACAACCAATAAACTGATAGTTCCATATCGAATTTTAGTGCAGAAAGGCACATTTATATATGGCCATACATTATTTACCACATATACATGTGAATTCCATGATTACAACAGCCTAATTTAACCGAAATATGTACTTCTATTTCCAGTTATATATTTTTAATTCACTTTTCTAACTACAGTAATTCGACAATAAAAATAGTCTGACCGCTGTTATATCTCCAAAACAAGTGTCCATATTAAGCTTATGCTTAAAATAGTGTTGCATTATGTCGAAATTCTAGTAACATAACCATTTCTTTCGTATTTCTGCTGTTGGACATGAACATTTTGTTTAGGTTTTTAATTCGTTATCTGGAATGCGCGAAGCAACAATATCAAAATTATAAATTTACTACCCAGCCATCAAAAAATACGTATTCGTCCTCATGAACGACATTTTCATCAGTATTCTCACCATCCAAATCCAAATTATCCATTTCCTTTATGAGAGTGGCAACATTAGCCTGAGTGGTAACTGATGTGGCATTATCCTCTTCGTGTTGTATCTCTTGCATACTTTCATATTCCCCTGCCATTAGCTGAGTCGGTGTAGACATATCTTGGTTTTGCAGATGGTCTTCTGAAAAAAAAAAGAACACACACACACACACACACACATTAATAGTGTACACCATAGTTATTGTAATAAATGACGTGTGGTAATGGATCCTGCAGAAATGTAAACAAATATACACTAAAAATATTTTAGCAGTAAGACACCTGAAGGATACATCATGTAAGGCCACCAATGGCATACTGTGCGTATTTGGCTTTAAGAGATATCACAAGAATCATTCAAGAATGGTAAACAAGCGAGGTCTGCCAATTATTGTAATTCTTGTGAGCAGCTCCATTTTTTTTCTGTTAACTGTGTATCAAAGGCAGAAGATTTGGCAGACATCTAACAAATTATTTGCTACAGGTAACTCACTGATAACTAGTTTAGTACAGCACAGCCAGTAAGTTTAAATATAGTGAAAAAAGTTAAGCTAAGTAGCAAGAAAAATTACAAGTAAAGAAATATTTCTCAGGTACTCTATGCTGTGCAATGTTGTTAAATTGTTGCAATTTCCTGTTATGTTGTATTCTGCGCTGTAGCAAAATCTTAAATGACATATCTTGATGCACATCTGTGATTCATGAACTAATAACATTCATGTGTGAAAATTCATATTTTTGCTAATTATTACTGATTCACCTAGAGTTTCTGAGTTCCCGAAATACAGCTCAACATACTGTAGAAGCTTTACAATTATGACTGTGCACAGTTTCATTAAAGTTTGCGTATGGAAAATTTAAATATTATCATTAGTCTCAATTGGTTTAAATGGCTCTAAACACTATGGGACTTAACATCTGAGGTCATCAGTCCCTTAGACTTAGAACAACTTAAACTTAACTAACCTAAGGGCATCACACACATCCATGCCTGAGGCAGGATTCGAACATGCGACCGTAACAGCAGCACGTTTCTTGACTGAAGAGCCTAGAACCGCTCGGCTACAGCGGCCGGCCAGTCTCAATTGGAATTTTATGTATGTAGCTGAAACTGATAATCACTGCAAGTCTGTAACTAGTAGCGCAGTTTTATATTGGGTATCGCTTACTGAGTGCTAGCACATAATTTGTTATATGTTTTCATATTGTTTTTAAGACAACTCGTTGTTATAAACGTTAGGGAAAAGATTTGTCCTTGCATGTAGCAGAAAAGTGAACAGATCTTATAAATACATTTAGTTCGTTGCTTCTCAGTAAGTACAAATGTAAGTTCACATCGCTGTAATTTCTGCACAGAATAGAAAACTAATGCTGAATGTGTATAAAATACACGAAATAGTGTTAAATACAGAGTGCTCCAAAGGGAAGATTTAAAACTGAAATGGCCAAGTCAGATTCTAATTCGTGCTGCAGTCTGCACAGAATAACGCTCTATCTATATAACACATATGTACTTTAGAATGCTTAGGTTGCTTCAGTATTTTCTAATTGTAAGTGTGTAGTAGTTCAGTATGCATCACGTTCAACAAATTATCATACATGTTCCCCACATGGAATTCTAAATCTAGCTTATATAGCTTATCACATTCTAATAAAGTACGAATTTTGTTAGTGATTAACGAAGGTTCACAGTGATTGCATAACAGAATTACTTCCAATCTTGTTGGCAGCAGTGTATTTAACTGTTTCCCCTAGATAGTGGCAACGACATTTTCTAATTAGGTAGCTCCTTAGTACAACTCATGAATACAGCAGCACAGTTACAGGGAGAATTACATGCTTAAAATGCTAACGAAGAGGTTCATAAGCATTACGCTATACTCACTGGGGTCTGTGGCGACACTTTCACTGTATGTGCGTTTGGCTGGATATGATGCGTCTCGTTGACCTGTGACTCCTGACTTTGAGGGATGCTCACGTGAACGTCCTGACTGTTGGTCCGACTGCTTTGAACGCTTGCGTTTTTGAACACTATGCGGTCGTTTGTTGCGAACATGTTCTGGCTCTCTATGAAACTCGCCACACTCATTACCCTGAGGAATGGCATCGTATAGCGTGTCATCAATTACCAAACATTCCCCAGGCTGACCATTTACGACACGTACAACCACACGAGTATCAAGTTGTCCTTGCCACATCATAACTCTGTGGAAGTACATCTGTACAAGGTGGTTTAAGGGTGAGGTTGCATGTAGGTAATCTGGGTACACTGGCGGATTGAAATGGGGGTGTGGAGGGTAGACGTCTTGCTCACCACCTAAAAAGAAAAGGGGATGTGGCAGTTCATCGAAGTTAGCAGGATTACAGAGAAACCCATCTGGAAAGTGCAACTGAACATGGATCAAGCGCGGAGATTGACCTTCCACGGAAGGATCTGCTTGTGCATCAGGAGTATTAACAAGAATATCAAACCCAATCTGGTACCTAAGGTAGTACGGAAGCCAAGGGAAGTAGCACATTACCGCGTTGTCTCCTAATTCATTGGGAGCCTGTGACGACATAATGCACTATAGAGTGATCCAACTGATACTATGAAACCGTCCGGACCTCGCGCAAAGCACTGAGACGTTCTTCGAATAGCTCGGACAAGTCGCACTATGCACGGAGATCTCACTCGAACTGAATGACAGCTGCGCTCTTTGTGAACTGTTGGAGGAGTCTCGGAGTGGGGGCACACAGGCAGTGGTGGGAGACAGCTGCAGTGGGGAGCTACAGTGTGGGGGAAGCTACAGGGTGGGGGAAAATACAGGGTAGGGGAAACTCAGGCACGGCCCCTGATATTATACAAAGCTTACTCACTCTTTGTAGTTTCCATATCCAGTCCCATGATAATCTTTACATCAAAGGTGAGTAAGGCTGGTCGGCAGTCCCAAATGACAATGTTCGACAGTCCAAAAGAGTGACATTTACTGTGAAACTGCAAAACGAAAAATTTTCTTAGGTATGAAATGACTGATTCTATGTAAATAGATTCATCTATTCGTTTTAAGAATCCATTATATGTACTACAAGGTCATTATTTTACATAATTATATTCTGGACCATTTTCAGGCTGTCTGTATTACAATGAAATAACATTGCAGCATATGGACACACAAGTACTGACATACAAACACTGGAAAATAAAGTTTTAGTCATTGAGGACAAGCAAAAATTAATTTCAATAATCTTTCATATACATTCTTTTTCTTGAAATGTATACTGTTACTGCTACATGTTACACACGATAAAATTGCACCTGTTGTCTGGGAAATTTTACGCAACACAGAAGAAAAGGTTATCTTCTAAGGTAAATGAAATGAATCTTCAACCTACTGTACCACCATCAACAAACTGAGATACATGACAATACAGCTGTATGATTTTTATTTTTCCTTTTTACCTTATGAAACCAAAAGCAAATAAACAACAAAATTTCACAAAGGGAAATTCGCAATAATTCTTCCTTAATGAAATAACTTCTTACGAAAAAGACTTACTTCTAATCCGTGGTGATTATTAATTTATTGTTGCTCTATATTAATGAATAACCATCCAGAAGTAAAAAAAAATGACAGTTACATAGTACTGTTGTTCTAAACAACACAGTATTCGTGCACTATCACATAGGATGCTGGAATCTTCTGATAATGTGTTTCTCCATTCCGAGTCTAGTTATACGCAATGGCTCTAATTTGCTGAGTGGAATAAGTGGAAACCTTATTGTGTTGAAGTGATAAACAAATATGGTCTTAATTTTTCTAATACAATCATTCTTTTGACCACGGAGAACGTTTCAAATAGGGGACGTTACAGTTTCTTTATTAACATCTTCCATTAAAAGTGAATTGATGCCCACTTTAATACGTAAACATTTCTTGAAATGATTCTGAATTTTCAGATGAGCTTGCGGTAACATTTGTCAGATGTTGTTGTCGGCTTCTCCAGTCAGAAGACCTGTTTGATTCAGCTCTTCATGCTGCTCTACTCCGTGTAAGCCTCTTTATCACGGAAGAAATACTGCAATCCACGTCCTTCTGAATCCGCTTACTTTATTCATGCCTTGGTTTCCCTCTACGATTTTTAGCCCACACACTACGCTCCACTAGTAAATTACTGATCCTTTGATATCTCAGAATGTGTCATACCAACCGATCCATTCTATTAGTCAAGTTGTGCCACAAATTCTTTATCTCCCTAATTCTAATCGGTACGTCCTCATTAGTTACTCGATCTACCCATCTAATAATAAGCATTTCGCGGTGACACCGCATTTCAGAAGTCCCTATTCTCTTCTTGTATAAATTGTTTATCGTCCATCTTTTACTTCCGTACATGGTTACACTCCAGACAAAAACCTTCAGAAGATTCTTCCTAACACTTAAATGTATTTACAATGTTAACAAATTCCTCTTCCTCATAAAGGATTCTCTTGTGTTGCGCGTCTACATTCATATTCTCTGTGTTTCATCCATTATCAATTATATTAATGCCAAAATAGCAAAACTTGTCTATACTATTCGAGTCTCGTTTAGTAATCTAATTCCATTAACATCACCTGCTTTAACTCAACTACTGGCTGTTATTCTGTTTTTGATTTTGTTGATGTTCATCTTGTATCCTCGTTTCAAGACGCTCTCCACTCCTTTCAGCTGCTCTTCCAACTCTTTTGATGCCTCTGACAGAGTTACAGTGTCGTCAGTAAAGTTCAAAAATTTATGTCTTCTCTCTGAACTTTAATTTCTACTCCACATTTTTCATTGGTTTCCTTTACTGCTTGCTCACTGTACAGATTGAACAACTCCGGCGGCAGACTACAACTCTGTGTCACTCCCTTTTCAACCATTGCGTCCTTTCGTACTCCTCGACTCTGATAATGGCTGTCTGATTTCTGTAGAAGTTGTAAATAGCCTTTCGCTCCCTGTATTTTATACCTGTGACTTTCAGAGTTTCAACGAGAATATTCCTGTCAACACCGTCAAAAAAATTTCTCTCAATCTACAAATGATACAAACGTAGGTTTGCCTTTCCTTAACCTATCTCCTAAGAGAAGTCGTAGGGTCAGCATTACCTTGCCTGTTCTTACATTTGTCGAGAATCCTAACTGATCTTCCTCGAGGTCGGCTTGTCCCGGTTTTTCCATTCTTCTGTAAAGATTACATGTAAGTACCATCTTTCTATAATTTTCTTCTAAAGTACTAAAATTTATTATTTTAATACTCCGTTTTCTACAACTAATTTAACTTTCTTTGTAACTCTGTATTTATCTTTGTTCGTTGCTCAAAAGAAATTTTCCTAGTATGTGGAACAAAGTGCTATTACATGTAAAATTGTGTAAGGTACTACCTGCTTTTAAAAATATCAGGTAGCAGGTATTAGATATGCACTAAATGAAATGAAATGTTAGTACTTCTCAAGAAGATGTATTAAACTAATAGTTACTTCATAATCACACCTTTCACCTGCTGTTTTCTGTGGAATTGGAATTATTAGATTCTTCTAGATATCTGAGAGTCTTTCGCCTTACTCATACATCTTGCGCAGTTAATGGAATAGTTTGGTCATGGCTGGCTGTCCCTAGGCTATCAGTACATACGATAGAACGCCGTTTGCTCCAGGGGCCTTGTTTCGACTTAGGTCTATCACTGCTCTGTCAAGTTCTTCTCGCAGTATCATATCTCTCATCTTCATCTACGTCCTTTGTCCCTTTCAATAACATTGCCTTCATTTCCCTTGCATAGCCCCTCTATATATACTGTTTCCACCTTTAAGCTTTCAATTCTTTAGGCCGGCCGCTGTGGTCGTGGGATTCTAGGCGCTTCAGTCCGGCGCCGCACCACTACAGCGTTCGCAGGTTCGAATCCTGCCTCAGGCATGGATGTGTGTGATGTCCTTAGGTTAGTTATGTTTAAGTATTTCTAAGTCTAGGGGACTGATGACCTCTGCTCTTAAGTCCCATAGTGCTAGGAGCCCTGTGAACCATTTATTTTTTCAATTATTTACTTGGTACTGGCTTTCCACCTGAGCTCTCGATACTCATCCAGCTGTTTCTCTTTTCTGCAAAGGTCTCTTTAAATTTCTTATAGGCGGTATCTGTATTTCCAGCAGTGAAATATGCTCCAAAATCCTGCTATTGGCCTCTAGTCATTCTTGCTTAGGCCTTTAGCACCTGCTGTCAATCTCATTTTTTTGACTTTTGTATTCACTATCGCCTGCTTTATTTTCTGCATTTTTACATTTTCTCCTTTCATCAAGTAAATCCAATATCTCCATTGATAGCCGAGGTTTTCTACTAGTCATTGTTTTATCACCTATTTAACCCTGTGCTGCCTTCACTTGTTCATCTCTCAAAGCTACCCATTCGTTTTCTATTGTAGTCCTTTTCTCTGTTCTAGTCAACCGCTACCTAATGATACCTATGAAACTCTCAACAACTTCCCCTTTCGTTCAACTTACCCTGGTCCCATCTCTTTAATTTCCTACCTTTTCCAATTTCTTCAGTTTTAACCTACAGTTCATAGGCAGTAAATTGTGGTAAGAGTCCACATCTGACCCTGGAACTGTCTTAAAATTTAATATCTGGTTCCGAAATCTCTGTCTTACCATTTTATACTCAGTCTGAAACCTTACGCTGTCTCCCGCTGTCTTCCATATATACAATATTCTTGCATGTTTCTTAAACCTACTGTTAGCGTTGATCAAATTATGCTGTGTGCAAAACTCTACCAGGCAATTTACTTTATTCCTTTTTCCCCAGATCATTTTCACCTACTGCTTGTCCTTCTCTACCTTATGCCACTATCGAATTCCAATTAAATTTTTGTCTTCACTATTATCTGAATAACTTATTTTATTTCATCTTACATTTCTTCAATCTGTTCATAATTCACGGAGCTAGCTGGAATATGAACTCGTACTACTGTGGTGGGGGTGAGATTAATGTCTATATTGGCTATGAGAATACGTTCACTACGCTGTTCATAGTAGCTGACTTCCTTTCATATTTTCTTATTCATTACTGAACTTACTCCTGCCTTACCTCTATTTAATTTTGTATTTTTAACCCTGTGCTCGTCTGTTCCTCCTGCCACTGATCTTAACTGCTTCCAACTAGAACCAATTTCAATCTATCCAGTTCCTTTCTTTAAAAATTCCTAACCTACCTGCCAAATTAAGCGATTTAACATGCCATGCTCCGACCCATATGTAGAGTTTTTCCAGAACTTCAATATGTACAACAGATACACATAACAGAGACTTTAGTCATCAATAATACAGTTTCCTTCACTGTTCACAGTAGTCTTACAACGATAAGGTAGCCTTTATATTCCATGAATGTAGAAATCATGTGATTTTGATGCAAAGAATCGTCGAGCCTTGTTCGTAACATATTTTCATCCGAAAAGGAAGTTCCTTGAAGGATGTTCCATTGAGAGCGTAAAAGATGAAAACGTGAGGGAGCAATTTCAGTTGAATATGGTTTACAGTTTGAAAGAAAGTGCATTACTTGGTAAAGAAGAAAAGAGTACTACGCTAGTGCCCAAAAGTTAAGCATAATAGAATCAAACGTGTTTATAAGGTAAAATTTTCGTCAGAAGTGTTTAGCACTTGTAGAACCATGGAATTCTTAGCGGTTGTGTAACAATACGTAAAGAGAATCATTTCCTGGCGTGTTTTTTCAACAAGAAGTCGAATGACTTGATGAAGAACGTAAAATACAAACACCATTTGTTTTTCCGTGCTTAACTGTCGATACACACAAACTGAGAAGATACGAAATCACAGTACACATTTAATATAAACAGAACAAAAAGTAAACTTTTCCACAAAATAAAACAGTTATCTGAGGACTTGTTTGCTACAATCGAACAAAATGAAAAATTCTGTAAGCTCAACTAACATTGTAACTCCTTACACAGTAGTAAACTTCCAGCCGCTAGTGCCTTCTGAAAGATGTCTCAGTATGGCGGGAAGAGACCCGTATGGCCTTATGATGCCACACATGGATTGATTAAAGTCGCTGAAAAGTGTAGGAAAAAATCTCACCCCACGCTTCAGAGAAGGTCAGTAATTCAAGAGAAAAATTTCATGATAACGGAAACATGAAGAGAACGTTGAGCTTTTCAAACTGAGAGCCATCTTACTAACCGCCTCATTAAACAAAAGAAGAAAAAATACTGACTTTCAGATGATACGGTGAAAGAATGGACGACGCAACATTTTATAACCGTCTATATGAAGTGGGTGACTGTATGAGGTCTGAATACAGCGGTTCAGATAAACGGACGCTTTAGAACGAACAAATAGCATTAGAGTTTCTTTAATTTTGATTGATGACAGTATTGCGCACTTCCGTAAATTCCTGATTACAATCACAAATCCATTATTCCCATGACGGTAAACGCCTTAAACATGAGAGGGTGACACGTTCGTTATTATGCATGAAAACCATTTGTGCCAAATCGATTTTTAGTACAGCGGGTAATATTTCAATTCATAAGAGACGTGGTTCTCATCTTGAGTCTATGGCTTTAATGACATACGTGAGCAACTACTTTACTCACCTCATTTGATCTCAAGTATTGGTAACCATCCATCACGTATTACTTCATTTTTTGTGTCATACGATGTTTTTTGTACCGGGAGGAAGGACAGAAAGCTCCTGACACAATGAGCCCACAACCATCAAACTTGCTTTTTTCCCCGACATACTGACACTGCACAGACTAACATTGTTCCTCCAGCAAACTTAAGTGGAGTTATCCTGTGAAGGAAACATATTTCCGTTTGTTCACGACGCAGTCTCGACGTTGCCGACTAGTCGACAAATGGATGCGTTTCTATGCTGCCTTAAGCGCATGGGCGTCGGCTGCAATTTATCAAAGAGGGGAAAGATTAAACAATTTTCTGTCTTGATATAACAGCGAGACTAATAATCTATCGCGGCATAAGAACTAAATGTTACTGGAAGTACACAGAACTTGCTGTATTTCAGTCTATTGCTTGGTGTAGCCTTTAATATAGGTATACACAAAAAAATGTTGAAGTGAAGATGAGCCTCAGTATAGCAATGAGAGAAGCATTTAATTGCTTTGAAAGTAATATTTTACCAACCTAGTTGGCCAGAAAGACTAAAACGTTTTGGTCTTATATAAAATCAGTAAGCGGCTTGAAATCATCTATTCAGTCACTCAGTGGCCATTAGTATACGTGCAGTATACTTTCTAATAAAATTAGTATTAATATCAATAGAATCTTTTTGGTTTTTCGATCTGATATTCCATCCTTCTTGCGATTAAATCCAGGCTATCCACTAAGTTGATTAACGACAATATTTTTACTTAGAAAATGAAAGTCTGAAAATCAGATGTCCGCAGTGCAAAAATATCAGAGTGAGTGAGAAATTCTTTTTGACAGAAGTAAAAATAACCAGAAAAACACGTCATATTAATACCCCTCGTCGTAAAGTAACATGAAAACATCGTGAGTAAACAACGCTTATTGATCTTGGTTGCCACCTCTAACATGTCGTTAGCTAGCAAATCTCCACGTCTGATTATGTTACCGGATTTATTTCCTCATTTCCATGCCTCTTTTTTTTTAATGATGAATGCTAATATTACAGTTGAACAGATACGTTTCTTAGGTTGATGGGATAAAGTATGTGCGAGGCTCCGCGAAAAATATCCTGAAATTGGCAAGTAGAATCGAATTTGAACAGGCAATCCGTTGGCCAGGATAATACAACGGTCTTTTTCAGCAGTTCAATGAAAGCTATACATGGAAATAAGAGAGGAAAGGTTAGAGACGCTGACCTCTCTTCAGTGACGCGTAGTAACGACCTCTACTTCAGGATAGCACTTAAATCGCCGTCGCCCAACAAAACAGCATAATGCTCTGTGAACAGCATTATAAGAGAACATATCGAAGATGAACTGTTGTGGTCTAAGACAACAGCAGCCATCGTCAAGGTCGGAGATACTGAGAGGCGAAACCAGAGGAGCTCTCTGACACAATGCACATGCAATCTAAACGGCAGGGTAACTCCTCTGGAATCCAAAGCATATCGTTTCTTGTCTAGAAGCGACTTTGTCAGTCACCCGTCCTGTGCCGTTGAAGGGAGCGATTACCTTACCCGATGGATCTCTGATGGTCACAGCAGGGTTTCCAGTCAAACATTTGTATCTGTCCTACCGTAACGACGTGTTTGTTAACTCCCCCATGTGTGGATTCGTAGCTCAGCATGTCTCCTATACCTGGGAATTTTCAAGAAGGCCTCCGAAAAGGAAGCGCCGCTCCCCAGCAAGGGAGAAGTAGCAAAACTCAGCGCCTCCCCAGCAAACGCCGTACAGGCGAGAATTCTTACTATTATTTATATCCAAAATGAAAAGGATCCGTCCCTCGTGGCAAACACGATGGGAGGCGAGCACACTTCGGATGGTTCCGTGATGCTCTCGGAAATCTATTACGCAGGATTACACAACAGTCCCCAGCACATGGGAACGTGAAAAACAGAGTTCGTAACATATAAAACCCCAATGATTTTTTTTTAACAGGAAGTTCAATCGGCTTCTGTCACACGGACGCCGAACCTGTGACGATCTCCGACTAATGATGTAGGACCTCGTATTTTTGTGTTTCGCCTCACCGCAGTTAGCACCGGTAGCTCTTTACCTCTCGTTGGTCTTGAATCTTTCGTGCAGTCGTTTTTTAACATCCACGAAATTGTTGTACAACTGTACAAGAACAGAAAATACACAACTACGCCCTTCAATGAGTAGAACAGAGACTTCTCTTTACCCTAGCATAATGTGTGAAACAGGAACGATTGCCACACTGGTGAGGGATTCTGACAAAGAAAGTGTCATAAAAAAGTTCATTTAATTTTTCTGACGGTAGATTCAAACTATACGCAAATTTACCAATCATATGACATATCACAAAGTTCGATCCAATTACTAAAGAGAAAGTCGATGAAATTAATCGTCAGTTAAACCATATCGTGCTAACTTTGCCAGGCAGTCAGATATCATCATAGGTCTAAAGGACTGTTGTCTCGCTGGAGCGAAGCAAATTTCCAAGCCTTGAGTTAAATATTCCTAGCCACTTGGAATCTGGCGAACAGCCACAAAGGCTGTTCGAGCCGTTATTTTGAATTCCAGACAATGACGTCTTCTCATTCCACAGTACTGTTTCGCATTAAAGGTAATGCAACCGCCATCATTTCGGTCGTGAACCACCACAAATGCAATCTTTTGTACATCTATCGGTAGACGCGACAAAGCTAACCATGATTGCGTGACAGTTCTTTGTACTGCCCTTTTCGTGGCTTCAGTTTATTCTTCCCTGTGGATAATAATAATTACGATTTATCTCCCAGTGCACTCTATCACTGATCACGTGCTGGAGACCGAGCGAGGTGGCGCAGTTGGTTGGCACACTCGTCTCGCACTTGAGAGGCCGACGGCTAATCCCGCGTCAGGCCATCCAGTTCTAGGTTTTCTGTGATTTTCCTAAATTGCTTCAGTGAAATTCCGGGATGGTTCCATCGAAAAGAACTACACATTGCCTTTCCCATCCTTCCATAATCCGAGCTTATATTCCATCTCTAATGACCTCGGAGTCGACGGGAAGTTAAACACTAATCTCGTCGTCCTCCTTCTCCTCAAGGGCTGCAAGAGTAAATAGACTTCTCGTTTATATTGCACAATTGTTCCCTTTGTATTTCCTGCAGCAAGACGTTTTCTGCGTCGTGTACGTACTATTCTTACATGTGTAGTATCCGACATGCTAATTGAAACAGGCTACCTCGCATTTCCGCCGAAACTCAATACTAGAACTGCGTGAGACTTTTCTAATGCATAAAAATGTCTATACCGGTCAGATTTCAGGAGAGAGCATGTGTCCAGTGTTGCCTTCTTGCTCCCCCCCGCGCAAAATATACATACGTACACACACACACACACACACACACACACACACACTTGCGGATGCGGGATACACACTGTCACACGCCTGTCAGGCATAAAACCCGAAACAGTGTCCCAGAAAATAAGACTGTGATACAACTGAGGACAAAGATTTTGTTATGATTTCCTCCCTTACATTATATTATTAAAAAATCCAGTGCACTTGATTGTAATTTAACATTGAACCACATTGTACAGTTAAACTGAAAATCATGCTTTCCATTTTCTTAGGATGCTTTTGACCAATCGGATAATATCTACTCATTTCGAAGCATCTCTTTACTCTGGGGAATTTGTTTTAATACAACGGTCCAGCCACTTGGTCACTTCAAAGGTTCCCCTACAGCTGCAGCAAGTACACGTATTCGTTCACCTCCATTTCAACACAAGTACTGGCGACCGTGTGACGCAGAATATCCTTCGTGGTTGTCATTGCTAGTCTGAAAACACTCATAAAGATATCTGTTTCCATAGTGTAACAGTCCAATGTCTGCTTTCGTAACACCACCGCCAATCGCTGCTATTGTGGGTGGATATCAACTGTTGTTGTTGTGATATTCAGTCCGAGGACTGGTTTGCTGCAGCTCTCAAGCAACTCTATACTGTGCAAGAATCTTCCTCTCTGAGAGTAAAAGGTATGTATTTTATGAACCGAGAAGAATCTTTTGCAAGCCTAGTATTTTGAGAGTACTTACCAAGTCTGTCTTTAGCTTTATTATCTTCCTATCTGAGGAGTGACCTGTTGAACTCAGCAGAATGACAAGACATTACTGTCATGCACTATAAACCTAGCGAATGATTTTCTTGCAAAAGCATTACCATATGGTAATATGACAAGGCGTTTGTGTCATTAGTAACAACTACTGTGAAGTAATGCCTGATTACGTACAAGTAGTAGGCATTATATATGGAGAAAGTTTTAGCTTTCTTTTTATACTGATGTATTTTAGTAATCGTTATTATCTGCTTTGAAAATTCATTGTAAAATTTTCTTGATTGCCGTATGGAACTTGTTGTTTATTTTTCCTTGGTAAATATAAGCCCAGATTGGCTCTTGTCCCATCCTTGTATGTAGACCTGTTAGTGAAGTACATAGTAATGTATACCCTAATATGCTGGTCAGAGTGGTAAATGTACTCACTTGATACAATAAAGGTACCCAAAAAAAAAAAAATACAATTTTTACAGTGATCCTGACAACTATTATTTCGGCCATTTTCTGCAGTTTAAAAGTTGTTTCTGTGTTTTGTGCCTTCGGTCCCCAGAAAAGAGTCTCATAGCTAAGAATAGTGTGCACGGTGGAATAGTACGTCACCCCAAGACACTGAATTGTACAAATTGATGATAGAGATGAGCGACATACTAGAAATCCTGAGAGGTGGGGCCCGATTGTGTTGTTTAGGGTTTGAAGATCACTTTTGTACGTTTTTCTTGAACAATTGAAAACTACGGCCTTAATGGAAAAAGTATACCAGTACAAAACATAACCACATTTAATTTCCTACAGAAAAGATCCTGTTCATTTTTTCTGTAGGACTAATAGTTTGAGCGTAGCGGGCAAGAGAATATGAAAATACTTTTTGAAGGTCAGACATAACATTGCGTGTTGTATAAAACGACATAGGCAGTGGTAGCTGAGTCACTGTGTATATTAAGAACAGAACTGGATCAAATAGACTCTCCTGAAGAGCGCCTGTGTTTATATACTTCTTGTTTTTGTTACTAAAAATTTCTCATCTGAGAGTAAGTAAGCTACTTCTACCTTTTGCTCTCTGTTTTCCACGTAAGGCTGGAACCACTCGTTTGCTGTTCTTCTTACACCTAGTGCTTCTAGTTTATTTAGTAGTATTTTGTGGTCAACAGCATCAAAAGCCTTGGACAAGTGTAAGAATACGCTAGAAACACAGTCACCATTGTCAAGAGCTGCAGGTAACACTTTTGTGAACTGTGTAATGGCCGATATTGTACGTCTTCCCATTTTGCAAACCAAACTCTGGCTCATTATAAAGGTTATATTAATTCATGCAATTCATTAGTCTTCTTATCATGACTGATTCAAATATTTTTGAGAATACGCAGAAAAGTGAAACTGTCCTGTGCTTTTCAATACTCTCTGCTTAACATTTCTTTAATAATTGCACAAGTTGTGTGTGCGTCAGGTACTGTAGGAAATGCCTGAACTAAAGGACTTACTTATTATGCCTATTAACGGGGTTTGTATGCAGTCTATGGACGCGTTCAGAACACAGATTGAAGTCTCATTCATAACTGCTGATTTCTTATTTCTTAATCTCTACACTTTCTTCCTGACCTAAAGCTCTGCGTAGGGAACGACACCACATGTTTGGCAGCGATTCACTGCACGTACAAGGAATATTTTCAGACAGAAAGTGACCTACCCTCGCCATACGCGGTGTTAATTCACTACGCTGACACAGGTATGTATTTAAAAAGCAGAAATGTCGTCAAAGAACATCTAGTCACTTCCAAAATTCGTGACTGGAAACAAGAATTTGTGTCAGAGAAGCAGCAGCATACAGCAGAGAGTCCGATACAGAGAAACGATCTTTCTGTTGTGAAAATGTCGTAAAGTACCTCTGAAAAATTTGTGCTGCACTCAGTTTCGATAGATGTCACAGAAGTGAAGGCTGTTACAGACAACCTCAAGCTTTCGATATCATGTTGAAGTTTTTTTCTCCCCACCAAACCCTTCTTTCTATTCCCGTCAATATAGCTTTAGGTCAAACAAATTTTTTAGCGTGTCTGTAACTCACTGAAATTAATTGAAGGGAGAAATACTGAGTATTTATGAATACTCACGTCCTTTGGTGGTGCTGAATTCTGTGTACTACACTGAAATGAATCAAAATAGGAAAAAATACATTCTGATTTGTACCTCTTCATGGTTTTCCAAAATCATTACAGGAAAGTTGCAGTATAATTCCTACTGAGAGACCCTGACGTATATCTTCCCATTAATTTGGCCATTGTTAAGTTTTGCAAAAATGAAAAGTCTTAAAATGAGCATTTGATATTATTATCAATTTGTTCTAATAGTTACTGTCATATCCACATTAAGTAATTCAAAATGTCATTATTCTGGTATTATTCATTTTATAAGTCCAGGATATAAAATTCTGTATTCTATGACCAGTTCGTACTGTCACTGAGCTGCAATGAAGAAGAAAAAATAACGAGAGATTCAATTATTTTATAACTGCATCACTTATCTCGTCAGTAAAATGAGAGTCGAATTCAGGCATTTTCTGCGTTTTTATGAATCTAGGATAGAACTTATTCATTGGCTTCAGTCACAAATGAAGCATTTAAATGATATCCCAGATACAGCAGTTCAGATGGGCAGTTACAGTGAACTCAACAACGAATTCGTTAGCTGAATAATGTGCTTAGGATCGTAGCTGCCCACATCTTGCGTCATTCACGAGTTTATGTGGAGAACGACAGGCAACTCAGTGGAATGTCACGTGCGGTAACGTCAGGGTCTCCACAACTTCTGTGATTCAGAACTGAGCTGTTATGCTGCTACATATTTGGGCCGGGGCAGTTTGGGCCGATACGGCTGAACGAGTTCATGCTGTGAGCTGCGTGGCTTCCGTTGTTGCGTTCTCTGCTATGTCGCTTAGTCACGTGACTCCCGTGAGACTTCCCGTCACCTTCGCACTATCTTCCTCAATGACCTTTGGAAGTAGCTGTTGGATTGGTGCATACATTCTTAGCATTTTCCCATAAGTTTAATAAACACAGAGGATACGTAGAACAGACATTTTATTCATAATTAATATATTCTCCTGCACTGTTTATAACAGTCTTCCAGCACTGAAGTAAATTTTAGATTGCGCGACTGTAGAAATCACGGCGTTTTGATGCGAAGATCTCGTACACTCATGTTCGGAGAGCATTTTCATCCGGAGTGAAAGTTTCTTGAAGGCTGTTCGACAGAGAACGGAAAAAGTGAAAATCTGAGGGACCAAGATCAGGTGAATATGGTGGGTGCGGAATGACTCCCAACCCAGCTCCTGTACAGTGATTTTTTGTCAGTCTAGCAGATGCTGGCGGGCGTTATTGTGGAGTAGCATCACAAAAAAATGGTTCAAATGACTCTGAGCACTATGGGACTCAACTGCTGAGGTCATTAGTCCCCTAGAACTTAGAAATAGTTAAACCTAACTAACCTAAGGACATCACAAACATCCATGCCCGAGGCAGGATTCGAACCTGCGACCGCAGTGGTCTTGCGGTTCCAGACTGCAGCGCCTTTAACCGCACGGCTACTTTGGCCGGCAGTAGCATCACTTCGCGCAATCATCATGGTCGTTGTTCTTGAACTGTGTCAGTATGACTTCTCAGTAGTTGACAATAAGTGTCAGCACCGATGGTTACATGTCGCGGAAGCAATTCGTAATACACCACACCATCGCTGTTCCACAGATGCATAGCAAAATCTTTTGTGGACGAGCGGAGGCTGTTGTGCAGGGAGTTACTGCTTTGCTTGGGCTCTACCTTTTCTATCTTTTCGTTATGTTAGCATAAAGATAACATTTCACGTTAACAGTAACAATACAAGGTAGAAACGGTCGGTGGTGTTCAGGAGCCAATCCATAACGAGCAAGCAGCATATGGTCACATGTCGATTTTTGTGATTTTGGTTTAGAGCATTCTGTAATCATACACCCGATTGTTGAAACTTACCCCTTGCATGCAAACGTCGTACAATTGTGAAAGATCACAGTTTATCTCATTTGCCCGTTCTCCAGTACACTGACGTGGACCATTGCGGATTAATGTGTTTGAACGCTGCTCATCAAACCCCGATATCTTCCTGAACATGGAGAGTCACTAATTTCAAAATTATCCTCCTTAAAACAAGAAAATCATTTTCTTGCCTTGTTCTGTCGAGTGACAATATCCCTATACACGGCGCAAATGTTTCTCCCTGTTTCCGCTGCTGTCACCCCTCTACCGCATTCTAACAGAAGCATTAGTCGGAAGATTTCTCTACTTGGCACATCATTGTCTAGCGTCCACAGCTCCACTCACTACCTCGAGATGATAAAATGACAATATGTAAACTCAAATAGCATCAGCGAACTACAATTAAAAAAAACTGCAATCGACAAATGAACGTATAGCAACCGGAATACCAATATGCAAAACGAAAACGCTGGAACCTGTGGAACAAACTAATGTTTTCTCATACAAGGTGGATGTGAGAAGAGAACTCATTTTTGGCGCATGGGCTGCAGAAGGCAAGTGTTAGTGGATCAGTGCGAGCGTTGTTGTAATGCGGTAGGGTTGTTCTGTGCTTACGATGGGATTTGGCTGCTGTAGAACAGAGCAATTTTCTCGATATATAAAGTGCGCGTCATTTATGACGGCGGCCGAGTTTAGGTTCCTTCTGCGCATCTGATGTCACAAAACACAGTCAGCCAATGAACAGAGAACGATGTTGCCAGAGCTCGACTGCAGTGCAGAGCACGGACGAGTGTCTTCAGTTTTTGAAACGTTCTGTCATAAATAAAGTAATTGAACGAAAGCAGTATCTTGATAGCAGACTTTCTTTTATAGAAAGTTTGGAAAAAGCATTCTTTATACAAATTGCTTCATATTCTATTAATTAATAAAACCAAACAAGTAATAAGCCTCCTCATTCAGGCGATAGTAAGGAAAGGTATCTGTACGAGGTGCATTCAAGTTCTAAAGCCTCCGATTTTTTTTCTAATTAACTACTCACCCGAAATCGATGAAACTGGCGTTACTTCTCGACGTAATTGCCCTGCAGACGTACACATTTTTCACAACGCTGACGCCATGATTCCATGGCAGCGGCGAAGGCTTCTTTAGGAGTCTGTTTTGACCACTGGAAAATCGCTGAGGCAATAGCAGCACGGCTGGTGAATGTGCGGCCATGGAGAGTGTCTTTCATTGTTGGAAAAAGCCAAAAGTCACTAGGAGCCAGGTCAGGTGAGTAGGGAGCATGAGGAATCACTTCAAAGTTGTTATCACGAAGAAACTGTTGCGTAACGTTAGCTCGATGTGCGGGTGCGTTGTGCTGGTGAAACAGCACACGCGCAGCCCTTCCCAGACGTTTTTGTTGCAGTGCGGGAAGGAATTTGTTCTTCAAAACATTTTCGTAGGATGCACCTGTTACCGTAGTGTCCTTTGGAACGCAATGGGTAACGATTACGCCCTCGCTGTCCCAGAACATGGACACCATCATTTTTTCAGCACTGGCGGTTACCCGAAATTTTTTTGGTGGCGGTGAAGCTTTGTGCTTCCATTGAGCTGACTGGCGCTTTGTTTCTGGATTGAAAAATGGCATCCACGTCTCATCCATTGTCACAACCGACGAAAAGAAAGTCCCATTCATGCTGTCATTGCGCGTCAACATTGCTTGGCAACATGCCACACGGACAGCCATGTGGTCGTCCGTCAGCATTTGTGGCACCCACCTGGATGACACTTTTCGCATTTTCAGGACCTCATGCAGGGTTGTGTGCACAGAACCCACAGAAATGCCAACTCTGGAGGCGATCTGTTCAACAGTCATTCGGCGATCTCCCAAAACAATTCTCTCCACTTTCTCGATCGTGTTGTCAGACCGGCTTGTGCGAGCCCGAGGTTGTTTCGGTTTGTTGTCACACGATGTTTTGCCTTCATTAAACTGTCGCACCCATGAACGCACTTTCGACACATCCATAACTCCATCACCACATGTCTCCTTCAACTGTCGATGAATTTCCATTGGTTTCACACCACGCAAATTCAGAAAACGAATGACTGCACGCTGTTCAAGTAAGGAAAACGTCGCCATTTTAAGTATTTAAAACAGTTCTCATTCACGCCGCTGGCGGTAAAATTCCATCTGCCGTACGGTGCTGTCATCTCTGGGACGTATTGACAATGAACGTGGCCTCATTTTAAAACAATACGCAAGTTTCTATCTCTTTCCAGTCCAGAGAAAAAAAAAACGGAGGCCGTAGAACTTGAATGCACCATGTATCATTCTTACTAACCGCTTTTTCTCAATAAAGAACAGTGGTAATTGCTTATTTCCTATTGTACTTCGACGAAACGTGAGTAATTCATAGTCATACCAACAGTGTTTGTCGGTATTTTGCGTGATATTTCAAAGTCCTCAGGGAGATGTATATATCGGCGAGTGCTGGCATGGTAGCTCAGCGCGTTCGGTCAGAGAGCAGGTTGGCCTCTGTAATAAAAAACTGAGTGGCAGGATCAACCACCGAACTTGAACAGGATGTCTTGCGACGTCCGCAACAACCAAACACAACGATCAATAACGAACAAAATGCCAAAAAAAATAATTTTTTTTAAATAAAATGGTTCAAGTGTCTGGCTGCTAAGTGGAAAGTTCTTAATTCAAACCTTGTTTGGTGCTTAATATTTTCTTTATTTAAAAACAATGTCAAAGTGTCTTACTTCATGAATTTCATTCGTTTGAATGTAATTTTTTGAAATTTCTAGTGGCAACTAAAATCGACCATACGGAAAGTATACGATGGACTTTTACCTCTGCAAACTCTTCTCAAAATTTCGTGCAATAGTTTACTACATCTAATGCTGCACAATAACTGTGTTGAACGTCGAAACAAAATTAAGTCATTTATGGGGGGAAGGTATCAGTCAGGAAGATGTGTAAAAATCAAATTTTTGGGCCAAATAGTTTTGTGAAATCGAATGATAAAGTGTGTCAAAGCAGTCGAAACACCATGTGTCTGCACAGGCGAGCAGTGCAATGATGATAAAATCGCGCACATCGCGGAATGCGAGGAGCACGTCTCTGTAGCAGCGAAAGGGTTAATGCGGCCGTGGTGGCTTTACTTCATAAACTGCGCCCTCCCCCCTAAACGTAAGTTTGCGAACTATATACTATGGCGGTTCTCTTGGTGCGTACAACTGGCAACGCAGCAATCTCCCGCATCTGGGCGGGCATGCGCGAACCGCCATGATAAAAAATTGAACTATAGTAGCAGAGCAAAAACAATAGCCTTTCTACAAGGAAATAAGTAATGAGAATCGTTTTAAGAGTTTAAGGTGCTGAAATTTATGCGAACTACAAAATGGGTAACCATTGTGACTTGTTGAATGGTATGCTGTAGAAATACTCAACTGAGTCGCTTGTTCGAAAGACTGTTAGAAAAAGAGAAGATAATATATTTGGCTTTGGGAGTTGTTGAGGTAGAACTGTTTATTGATGGGGCGACTGGATACATGCAGCGTCACCCCTCGTGCCGGACATACTAATATCGCCTTGTGTAGTCGCGACGTCCGCTCCTTGAATATGACAAGCAAGGAGCCTGCCACGCGTTTGCGGACAATACCTGCGCGAACATAGTAAAAACTGTATGATGATGGTATGCGTTCTTGCGGACATGTCCGAAAGAACAGATACCATCTTCATATAGATAAGGGTTAGTGGCTAGTGTTCTTCTTCAGTGCGGATGCACTCACATTGCCTGAACTCTTACGGGAATCTGTAGATTGACTGCCGCGAGTAATGAGTATAGTGGGGAGGGGCACTACAAATGTAGTGCGTGGACAGTAAGTTGGAGATGTGGGTCTCAAGGGGAGCCTGTCAGCGATAAGTCCGTGCAGTCGCACTACACTGTGTGTCCTCGGTTGCTCAGACAGATAGAGCGACTGCCATGTAAGTAGGAGATCTCGGGTTCGAGTCCCGGTCGGGGCACACATTTTCATCTGTGCCCGTTGATATTTACCAACGCCTGTATGCAGTTAAAGGTCTGGATTTCATTTTAATTTCATAGTAGAAACTAAATCGGTCCGGTATGCATTCGGAACGACGGGTGGCTGCCTCCATACCTTTCAGTCTTTAATACATTATTCCTTGTACGCATCCCTAGGTGACAAATACCCATTCTGGTGGTTATATTAGCAATCCCCCCCATGAACCATGGACCTTGCCGTTGGTGGGGAGGCTTGCGTGCCTCAGCGATACAGATGGCCGTACCGTAGGTGCAACCACAACGGAGGGGTATCTGTTGAGAGGCCAGACAAACATGTGGTTCCTGAAGAGGGGCAGCAGCCTTTTCAGTAGTTGCAGGGGCAACAGTCTGGATGATTGACTGATCTGGCCTCGTAACATTAACCAAAACGGCCTTGCTGTGCTGATACTGCGAACGCTGAAAGCAAGGGGAAACTACAGCCGTAATTTTTCCCGAGGGCATGCAGCTTTACTGTATGATTAAATGATGATGGCGTCCTCTTGGGTAAAATATTACGGAGGTAAAATAGTCCCCCATTCGGATCTCCGGGAGGGGACTACTCAAGAGGACGTCGTTATCTGGAGAAAGAAAACTGGTGTTCTACGGATCGGAGCGTGGAATGTCAGATCCCTTAATCGGGCAGGTAGGTTAGAAAATTTAAAAAGGGAAATGGATAGGTTAAAGTTAGATATAGTGGGAATTAGTGAAGTTCGGTGGCAGGAGGAACAAGACTTTTGGTGATTACAGGGTTATAAATACAAAATCAAATAGAGGTAATGCAGGAGTAGGTTTAATAATGAATAAAAAAATAGGAGTGCGGGTTAGCTACTACAAACAGCATAGTGAACGCATTATTGTGGCCAAGATAGCCACAAAGCCCATGCCTACTACAGTAGTACAAGTTTATATGTCAACTAACTCTGCAGATGATGAAGAAATTGATGAAATGTATGACGATATAAAAGAAATTATTCAGGTAGTGAAGGGAGACGAAAATTTAATAGTCATGGGTGACTGGAATTCGTCAGTAGGAAAAGGGAGAGAAGGAAACATAGTAGGTGAATATGGATTTGGGGGAAGAAATGAAAGAGGAAGCCGCCTTGTAGAATTTTGCACAGAGCATAACTTAATCATAGCTAACACTTGGTTCAAGAATCATAAAAGAAGGTTGTATACCTGGAAGAATCCTGGAGATACTAAAAGGTATCAGATAGATTATATAATGGAAAGACAGAGATTTAGGAACCAGGTTTTAAATTGTAAGACATTTCCAGGGGAAGATATGGATTCTGACCACAATCTCTTGGTTATGAACTGCAGATTGAAACTGAAGAAACTGCAAAAAGGTGGGAATTTAAGGAGATGGGACCTGGATAAACTGAAAGAACCAGAGGTTGTAGAGAGTTTCAGCGAGAGCATAAGGGAACAATTGACAGGAATGGGGGAAAGAAATACAGTAGAAGAAGAATGGGTAGCTCTGAGGGATGAAGTAGTGAAAGCAGCAGACGATCAAGTGGGTAAAAAGACGAGGGCTAATAGAAATCCTTGGGTAACAGAAGAAATATTGAATTTAATTGATGAAAGGAGAAAATATAAAAACGCAGTAATAGAAGCAGGCAAAAAGGAATACAAACGTCTCAAAAATGAGATCGACAGGAAGTGCAAAATGGCTAAGCAGGGATGGCTAGAGGACAAATGTAAGGATGTAGAGGCTTGTCTCACTAGGGGTAAGATAGATACTGCCTACAGGAAAATTAAAGAGACCTTTGGAGAGAAGAGAACCACTTGTATGAATATCAAGAGCTCAGATGACAACCCAGTTCTAAGCAAAGAAGGGAAGGCAGAAAGGTGGAAGGAGTATATAGAGGGATTAGACAAGGGCGATGTACTTGAGGACAATATTATGGAAATGGAAGAGGATGTAGATGAAGATGAAATGGGAGATACGATACTGCGTAAAGAGTTTGACAGAGCACTGAAAGACCTGAGTCGAAACAAGGCCCCGGGAGTAGACAACATTCCGTTAGAACTACTGACGGCCTTGGGAGAGCTAGTCCTGACAAAACTCTACCATCTGGTGAGCAAGATGTATGAGACAGGTGAAATACCCTCAGACTTCAAGAAGAATATAATAATTCCAATCCCAAAGAAAGCAGGTGTTGACAGATGTGAAAATTACCGAACTATCAGTTTCATAAGTCACAGCTGCAAAATACTAACGCGAATTCTTTACAGACGAATGGAAAAACTGGTAGAAGCCGACCTCGGGGAAGATCAGTATGGATTCTGTAGAAAAGTTGGAACACGCGAGGCAATACTAACCTTACGACTTATCTTAGTAGAAAGATTAAGAAAAGGCAAACCTACGTTTCTAGCATTTGTAGACTTAGAGAAAGCTTTTGACAATGTTGACTGGAATACTCTCTTTCACATTCTAGAGGTGGCAGGGGTAAAATACAGGGAGCGAAAGGCTATTTACAATTTGTACAGAAACCAGATGGCAGTTATAAGAGTCGAGGTGCATGAAATGGAAGCAGTGGTTGGGAAAGGAGTGAGACATGGTTGTAGTCTCTCCCCGATGTTATTCAATCTGTATATTGAGCAAGCAGTAAAGGAAACAAAAGAAAAATTCGGAGTAGGTATTAAAATCCATGGAGAAGAAATAAAAACATTGAGGTTCGGCGATGACATTGTAATTCTGTCAGAGACAGCAAAAGCCATGGAAGAGCAGTTGAACGGAATGGACAGTGTCTTGAAAGGAGGATATAAGATGAACATCAACAAAAGCAAAACGAGGATAATGGAATGTAGTCAAATTAAATCGGGTGATGCTGAGGGAATTAGATTAGGAAATGAGACACTTAGAGTAGTAAAAGAGTTTTGCTATTTAGGGAGTAAAATAACTGATGATGGTCGAAGTAGAGAGGATATAAAATGTAGACTGGCAATGGCAAGGAAATCGTTTCTGAAGAAGAGAAATTTGTTAACATCGAGTATAGATTTAAGTGTCAGGAAGTCGTTTCTGAAAGTATTAGTATGGAGTGTAGCCATGTATGGAAGTGAAACATGGACGATAACTAGTATGGACAAGAAGAGAATAGAAGCTTTCGAAATGTGGTGCTACAGAAAAATGCTGAAGATAAGGTGGGTAGATCGCGTAACTAATGAGGAGGTATTGAATAGGATTGGGGAGAAGAGAAATTTGTTGCACAACTTGACTAGAAGAAGGGATCGGTTGGTAGGACATGTTTTGAGGCATCAATGGATCACAAATTTAGCATTGGAGGGCAGCGTGGAGGGTAAAAATCGTAGAGAGAGACCAAGAGATGAATACACTAAGCAGATTCAGAAGGATGTAGGTTGCAGTAGGTACTGGGAGATGAAGAAGCTTGCACAGTATAGAGTAGCATGGAAAGCTGCATCAAACCAGTCTCAGGCCTGAAGACCACAACAACGACAACATATTAGCAATTCTGCACTAAGAAATTTGACTATTATTTCCGAGATGAAAACAGTTAAATGAACACTAACACAGAATTGAAGATTACATCACAGCAGCTACACTAGATTCCTTCACATGCCTTTTCGTTTAATCATTTCAGGTGATTGTTGAATGGTGGACAGGTTATGCTGAACAGGGTTATCTCCTTATGGTTCTTTTCCAGGAACTTGACCGTAAGCTGTGTATTGCACGAGAATGACGACTGTGTAACTCGTGGGTTTCGTAATTTCGTTGTAAGGCTGAACACCTATTCTAAGTACTGTGTAGCAGTCGACGTTTAATGTTGCTCATTGTCGTAACGAGATCAAAAATGTGAAAATGTGTGTGAATTCCTATGGGACCAAAATGCTGAGGTCATCGGTCCCTAGACTTACACACTACTTAAACTAACTTATGTTAAGAACAACACACACACACACACACACACACACACACACACACACACACACACGCCCGGGGGAGGACTCGAATCTCAGGTGGGCCGGCCGCTATGGACGAGCGGTTCTAGGCGCTTCAGTCCGGAACGGCGCTGCCGCTACGGTTGCAGGTTCGAATCCTGCCTCGGGCATGGATGTGTGTGATGTTCTTACGTTAGTTAGGTTTAGGTAGTTCTAAGTCTAGGGGACTGATGACCTCAGATATTAAGTCTCACAGTGCTTAGAGCCGTTTTGAACCTCTGGCGGGAGGGTCCGCGCAATCCGCGACATGGGTAACGAGATCCAATAATATCTGGGTTCCCGATTCAACAAGATAATTATACTACTTGCGTAATTTAAGTATAACGAAGATATCTGACTTTTCTTATTGTTAATGAAACATCATAATATATTACATGGTATTTCTTCCAAACCGTCTATTGCCATTGGTCACAGTACAGTCGTGCTGATTTGACTAATGCGATCTGATCTCAGGTAATGTTGCCGCCGTATGATCGTTAGTACCTTTCTCCACTTACTTTTGGCTATTTCAAGGCACTAGTGGAAATAAATCTCCGCCTTTTTGTAAAAATGAAGAAAAACAAAAGGTCAGTGGGGATCAAGTTGCGTACTGCAAGAGATTTTTACTTGGTGGGAGGACTGGAACGGGCTGTATTCAGCCTCTTGATGGAAGTTAAGGAGCTATTTGAACGAGAAATAACGGCTCCAATATCTGCAAAGCCTACAAGCCCTGTGAGGTCCGTGTCCTGGCCCCGTGCTTCTCCATACCGCAACCAAGAAACGCCTATGGTTGTGGGGATTCCACGGCGGTCGGTCTGTTCCGAGTGGTCCGTCTGTTGCCAGAGTGGCGGCGATGAAATAGACATTCTTTAGTATTTGTTTACGAGAAAGCATGCGAAGAAGTTAATCGGAATAACTCAGCCACTTTCCCTAACTGACAATAGTTGAGCACGCAAAAACATTACTTCAAACTTAAGGGGTTAAAGGGGACATTATGTTGTAATGAAAATGGATTGAATAAACAACGGTCGATGTTGTTATTTTAAGCTGAAGTAAGAATATTATGAAGGAAGTTTAAGCTTAAGGTCTTGTTGACGACGAAATCGTTACAAGCAGAACTCGGATGGCAAACAGGTATTGCTGAATTTTCTTCCAAATAAACCCTCCCTACGTTTGTCTTAATCGATTTACCGCAGCCACACAAAAAGCAGTTATGGATTACCGTGTGATTTTATGTTGGGCTGTAGTTTGTTTTGACTCCAGAATAGCGGTATCTCATGATAAAATTTAAAATGACAGAATCAATTTGCTGATCTGACAGAAAGTAAATAAATGAAAATGCATTTAAAATTAGAATTCTGCTGTTATGCCTGTAATGCGTTGAAGGGCATGACACTTAAAATATTCTTGCGTGACATTCGGAGTACCTCTTTGTCTGTGACAAATTCTTGGTAAGAAATGGTTCAAATGGCTCTGAGCACTATGGGACTCAACTGCTGAGGTCATTAGTCCCCTAGAACTTAGAACTAGTTAAACCTAACTAACCTAAGGACATCACAAACATCCATGCCCGAGGCAGGATTCGAACCTGCGACCGTAGCGGTCTTGCGGTTCCAGACTGCAGCGCCTTTAACCGCACGGCCACTTCGGCCGGCTTGGTAAGAAATATCAAGGGACATCCTAAAGACAAGTCACTGAGGAACACTCAATATTTAGAATGTAGCTTTACAAGCTTACCGACCGTATTTTTTCTATTAGACAGGAAGGAATCTTTAATATTTCAGTAGCTGTACTGATATTTTCGCTGCTACAGCCGAAGACTGAGTAGAAGGTATATAATGTGCCGGGAAGCAACCCGAATCTAAACGATCACATTGTTTTGGCGACGTTCTTAAGAGGTTTCGTTTCCATGACAATCAGAAATGGTAATTAGGTCACTTTCTCATCAACTGTGAAGCCAAAAAGCTTCACTGTTGGGTGTTTAAAAATTGAGGACTTTTTTCTCAGTGTAAAAGTGGTATTACTACGTATGTTCTGGCGTACACCTGAACTCTGAGTTCGGATGTAGAAGTGCTGACTTCAGGACAAAATGCGGGCATTTTTACCATGACGACACAGTCTAAGATGGCAGGAAATTTAAAACTCCATGACAACGATGGCGGAAAATGTGAGTAAAATTGCGAGATAGCAGTGGAAGTAAAGTACTGAAAAGCAGGATAGCACTGGTGGGATATTTAAACTTTTTTTAGTATTCATTAAAATGAAACAGTAAATCGCAGAGGAGCGTTTTACTAGGAAACATTAAATCGAAACAGCCATTCAGTACTTTACCGCTGTGTTCAAAGGTACCCAATTACTTGTCAAAGATACAAAACTACAGCATTGCTAAAATTACATAAGCTTCATCTGTACTGCGTAAATTGGAGCAATGTTGAAAAGTTCCGACTTTTTTGAGAAGTTACATATAGATGCATACTCGCTCATTCACACACACACACGCACACGCACACACACACACACACGCACACACACACACACACACACACACACACACACACACACACACACACACGTAGATTTTGATCTCCCAACCACAGTCTAGTATATTACCAACCGATGAAACAGGCAATCACAGCCCGTTATTAAAACAAAACAACCAGCCAGTATGAAGCCACCACGTTCGAAAGGATCCGATTTTGTTTAAAGTGGCGCTATATTCAATGGCATTAAAACGGTGTGAATTTTGCACCATGTTCAAAAGCATTCTATTAATTACGAAAAATATGTAAAGGGTGTAGATTATAGCATTTCTGCGTCTGTATTATTTATCAGATTCCGTAAGTTTCACTTAAAGTGTATAAACTGGCATATAGTAAAAGGCAGCCACTAACATCTATCTGCACGTTGTTGTTGAAAGCTAACTGTGGCAGGTGTCGTCAGGGAGAGCAGCGTAATGCTTTCCTTAGCAGCTTTGTCAAGTCTGGACTTTTCTCATTTCACAATAGTCTGGCCCACTCACACACAAACACAAACACAAACACACACACACACACACACACACACACACACTGTGCCCTCTGCATGTGTCTGTCTCCATGCACCACAGTCCTTACTCTGGAAGCTAGTACGTGATATAATTTAAGCAGTGCTTGAAGGGGGTGGAATATTGTGTCTGTTATGGAAATTCAAGCAGAAATTGATAGGTATAGATCACTAGAAAAGCACTGAGATATAAAGCTCAATAGATTATGGAATATTATAATGTTAGCCATAACCACACATATTATAAAAATGTATGTACGAATATGTTTCCATGCATATTCCCTATCTCCTCCTAAATAGAAAGAACCGCTGCAGGGGGTAAGAAACATCTGCCTTTAAAAGGTAGGGGTGGAAAAGTAGCATTACTCATAACGCACGGATAGTGAAACTATATTCATCCAGTATTTGAGACTGAGAGTGCTTAGTAGCTTGCAACAAACTTAACACACAATTTCAAACCTTTGCGAGACGTTTCTCGCTCACCAGTCCCCCCCCCCCCCTCCCTCCCACACACAAAAAGCTGTTCTCTGTTGGTTTGAAAAAGAGCCTCGAAAGTTCGAGCGAATGTTTTCGTCACCCATATCGCCCTACACGAATCCCATTGAACATTTATGGAACATAATCGAAGGATCAGTTCGTGCACAACATCCTGCATTGGCAACACTTTCTCCATTATGGACGGCTATAATGGCAGCATAGCTCAATATTTATGCAGGGGACTTCTAAAGATGGGCTATGAAGAAACAGTGACGGTGGAAAAAAGACCGGTTTCGGAACATAAAACAGTAATCGTCTTAACAACACGTGACGGGTCAGCACGTTGCCAGCTCCAGTAAATGGTGCACTCAATCTGAAGATGGTCTTTTGTGTGTGTCTAAACAGGTCATTTTAAATGAATGATATTTTATGATCGTGACTGTTTCTTCATAAATAATTATAACAAGTTAGATCGTTGACGGCCGGCCGCTGTGGTCTAGCGGTTCTAGGCGCTCAGTCAGGAACCGCGCGACTGCTATGGTCGCAGGTTCGAATCCTGCCTCGGGCATGGATGTGTGTGATGTCCTTAGGTTAGTTAGGTTTAAGTAGTTCTAAGTTCTAGGGGACTTATGACCACAGATGTTGAGTCCCACAGTGCTCAGAGCCATCTGAACCATTTTTTAGATCGTTGACACTCCCGACCACGTTAGTTAAAGTCATAGACTTCTAACGACTTGTTGAGTTCATGTCACGTACAGATGCTGAACTATGCCGTGTGTAGGTAAAAAGAGTAACAAGATAAATACTAGCAAGATATTTTCCACTATAGATTTGGGACTTAAAATCAATACCAAAAGAAACTGTTATGTGACATAAAAATTACGTGATAATATCTATCTTTCGAAAGACTCAATAGAAAAAAAAGTGTTAAGTGAACTTCCTACTGGGCATTGGAGGTAATCTATAAACTGTACATTTACACAAACTCTTACATTTCCAATATCTAAAGTGAAATTCACGTTAGAGATCAATGGAAAACTCTTTATAAAGACAAGTGTCAGACAAGGATATCGTTAGCTACTTGGTAATTATGTTCCGGAGGAAATAACAAGAGTGTGGAAGAAACTGTGAGAAAAATAATTATGTCTTGGAATGCCGACAATTTACTATATTTTTTTATTTTACACCTCTAGTTCCGTAGGTCCCAACTGATGAACAAATCTCCAAGGTCACTGAACATGTCAGTACATGAAATTACAAAACAAAAGTAATAACAAACAAAAAATATTCATAGCTCCCCCCCCCCAAAGAAAAAACATGAGTTTATGTAACCGTAGTCAACAATATAACACATGAATTAGTTCAGTTTTTCAAGGAGCTCCTCGAAAGAATAGAAGGAGTGACCCACCAGGAAAATCTTCAGTTTTGATTTGAAAGCGCGTGGATTACTGCTAAGATTTTCTGATGCTTGTACTAGCTTATTGAAAATGGATGCAGCAGTATACTGCACACCTTTCTGCACAAGAATCAAGGAAGTGCAATCCAAATGCAGACTGGATTTCTGCCTAGTATTAACTAAGTGAGAGCTGCTAATTCTTGGAAACAAGCTGATATTGTTAGCAAGAAACGACAGTATATATATACATATATATATATTGAAAGGCCAATGTTAAAACACCCAAATTAGTGACCAGGGACCGACAAGAGGTTCGCGAACTTACACCACTTACTGCCCAAACCGTTTCTGAGCCACAAATGTCCTTTGAGAGTGGGAAGAGTTACCGCAAAATGTAATATCATACATCATAAGCCAATGAAAAGAAGCAAAGCAGACTACTCTTCGTGTCGATCTATTACTTACTTCAGATAACGTTGGAATAGTAAAATTGGCAGCATTAAGTCTTTGAACAAGATGCTGAACCTCGGATTTCCACGACAGTTTACTGTGTATATTAACACCTAGAAATTCGAAATGTTCCGTTTCACTTATCTTATGCCCACTCTGTGAAATTAAAACGTCGGGTATTCTTGAACTGTGTGTTAGAAACGGTTAAGACTGAGTCTTACTGTGATTTAGCGCTAGTTTATTTTCTACAAGCCATGAACTTATGTCATGAACTGCACTATTTGTAACCGACCGAATGTTGCACACAACATCCTTTACCACCAAGATAGTGTCATCAGCAAACAGAAATATTGTAGAATTAACTGAAATACTAGAAGACATATCACTTACATAAATGAGGAACAGGAGTGACCCCAGAACGGATCCCTGTGGCACCTCTCATTTCACCGTACCTCACACAGACTCCACATCATAGCCATTCTCCAAACTGCGAATAATGGATTTTTGCTGTCTGTTGCCAAAGTAAAAGGGGAACCAGTTGTGAGCTACTCCCCATATTCCCTAATTGTCTAACTTCTGGAGCAAAATTTTGTTATTAATACAGTCAAACGCCTTAGTTAAATAAAAAAAGATACATAGCATTTGAAACCTTTTGTTTAATCCGTTCAGTACCCCACAGACAAGTGAGAATATAGCACTCTCAGCTGTTAACCCACTTCTAAAACTGAACAATACATTTGTAGCAAATTATGTGAAATATAATGATCAATTATTCTTACATACACAGCCTTTTCAATAATTTTAGCAAACACCGATGGCCTAGAAACAGGTCTAAAAGTGCTCACATTATTTCTTTCTACCTCTCTATAAAGCGGCTTTACTACTGAGTGCTTTAATCGTTCAGGAAACTGACCATTCTTAAAGGAAAAATTACAAATATGTCAAAATACAGGGCCAACATGTGCAGCACGGTACTTTAATATATTGCTAGGCACTCCATCATATCCGCGAGGGTCCTTAGTATTCAGTGATTTAATTATTGACTCAGTCTCCCCCTTGGCAGTACCACAGAGGAGTATTTCAGACATCAGTCTCGTAAAGTCATTTTCGAAGAGAGTTATATGATTCCCTGTAGGCACAAAGTTTTTTTAATTCATCAGCAGTGCTCAGCAAGTGACTGTTAATTACTGTACATATATCTGACTTTTCAGTAACAGAAATACTTTTAATACGAACTGACTCTATGTCGTCGACCTTGAGCTCCCGACCACACACTTCCTTCACGACTGACCATATGGTTTTAATTTTATCCTGTGAATTAGCTATTCCATTTGCGTACCACATACTCTTTAATTTCGTAATAATATTTTTAAGCACGTGTTTATAATGGGCTACTGTAGCTTGATCTTGACTGCTTCTAACATTTTGACTTAATTCCCACTTTGTTCTACATGATAACCTTATGCCAATCACGCAGGCTGCCTTTTACTGCTAGTACCCTATTTAGAAAGTTCTAATGTAAGGCAACTTTCTAAGAGCATGAGAAATGTGTTAAGGAAAGCATTATACTTGTCATCTATCTTATCGGTGCAATAAACATCCAGCTGCTCTTGTTCCTTAACGAGGTTTAAGAATCTCTCTAATGCCTAGGATTAGCTTTTCTACATAGTTTGTAACTATATATAACATTTGTCTAAGTACAAAAACTTTCAGTGTTAAAATTTGTGCATCATGGTCTAAAAGGCGATTCACTCTTTTGCTAACAGAAAGTCCGTCTAGTAATGAAGAATGAATAAAAATATTCTCTATGGCTGTGCTACTGTTTCCCTGCGCCCTGGTTGTAAAAAAAATACGGTCGGCATCAGATCATATGAATTTAGGAGAACTTCCAGCATCGTTTCTCTTACACAAGCACATACAAAATTAATACTAAAGTCACCATATATAACTAATTTTTGGTATTTCCTATGAAGTGAACCAAGGACCCTCTCTAGCTTGAGTAAAAATGCTCTGAAGTCAGAGTTAGGGGACCTTTAAAAAAACAACAATTAGAAGTTTAGATCCACTAAATGCAACTGCCCCTGCCCAACATTCAAATATCTGTACAGTGCAGTGCCGTGATACAACTATGGACTCAGTGGATTACCGCTTTTAACGTACATGGCTACTCCCCCACTCCACAAAGAACCCCTTGAAAAACAGCCCGCTAATCTGTATCCTGGTACAGGAAGCCTCTGAACTGTCAAGGTATTTAAGTGGTATTCAATGGACGAGAATGTAGTTTTTTCACTTAATACTATTATAGAAAATGAAGACGTAAACTCTAGAAAAGTCACACTACAGTCAACTATTTGATGCAAAAACCAAATTCAATATCATACGAATCTCACATAAGTCGTTGATAACACAAAATGTAAAATGGATAAACTGTTGTACTTAGACGAAACTGTGTAAATCAGTGGATTTGATGAAGAATCAAACAAAGCAAAATAGGTGAAACTTGGAGTGTTATCTGCTAAAGACACCTACAACCAAGAAATCTCTCATCAGTAACAAAATAAGACACTGCAATACGTGATTGAAATCACTAATTTGTTTCAAAAATATAGCATCATGCATTTTCAGAATTTGTTGGATGGGAACGATCTTTATCTTTCGGGCATGTCCTAAAATACTATACAAAAATGTTCCGAGTTTTCTACACCATTCAGTTTAATAGATTTCCACGAAAAATTAAGGCTGGCAGACAACATCATGCTTTCAAACGTCTTTAACCTTACCAAATCATCCCATTACATTTAGAACTACTTTAAGCCCCATAAATTTTGTAACATGATTGTAATTCACTGAAATAAATAGAAGAGCAAAAATATTGTGTATATTTGAAGACTCGTATAGGGTAGATTTCATTACATTGGGCGTTTACCTAAACTGAGTTAAAAATAGGAAAAAAGACTGCTGAAGGGATTGAAGACTATGTTACCTAATCAGTCAATTCTGATTGGAACTTTTCGATGGTTTTCACAGATTATTCTAGGAAAATGACAGTATAGTTCCTACTGATAGACCGTGACGATGCTTTCGCCCTTCTGGACCGTGATTGATACTTTCGCCCTTCCTTGCTCATTGCCAAGTTTTGGGAAATGGAACACATCTTAAGGTGCACATTTAATATGGTTGTTAATTTGTTTTCACTGTAGTTATCATTTGGTCATTAAGTAATTTAAAAGTTAGTTATTCTGACATATTTCTTTTTATAAGTTCAGGGTGCAGAATAAAGTACTTTAGGCTCCATACATTTTCTAACGTGATTGCAATTCAATGAAATAAACGGAAGAGTAAACATTTTGTGTACATTTGAAGATTCATATGGGGTATATTTCGCAAGATTCGACGTTTACCTCAAGTGAATTAAAATAGGAAAAAAACTGCATAAGAGAATAAAAATTTTGTTATGACCATTTCCTACTGACACTGAGATCCAAAGGGATAAAGTAACATGAGTTTCAGTGGTTTTATAATTAGGTTATTTTGCTTGACAATATAATTTTATTTAAATTAGTGTTATACTTATTTACAAAATAAGCCACTAAATTATCTCAAAAGTACCATGGGTGACACGGACACTTAGACTGCCCATAACATAGAACTCGTCAGCTGACCAGCGTGATTAAGATCGTAGCTCCCGACTTCTAGCGTCACTTACGAGTAATTCTGGAAGCCAACGGGCACTCAATAAATTCTTTGGAACGTCACGCGCAATAACATCATAGTTCCTACAGCTTCGATGATTCACAGTTGAGCTTTCCGGCAGCTGCGTATTACGGCCGGGGTAGCTTGGGCTGATAAGGCAGAATGATTCATACTGTGAACTGCGTTGCTTCTGCTGTTCTGGTCTCCGCTTTGTCACTCTCATTTGACTGCCGTGTGATTCATTCCACTTCCATACAGTTAAATACACTGGCCTTTGGAAGTAGCTATTGTCTCATAAAACCTGATGACTTGCAAGAGCAGCACTTACTAATTGTTCCGGAACATCAGAAACCAATAAGACTTCCAACACCGACATGGTGTGACTGACATTCAACAAAAAGAAGTAAAATCAGAAAAACATCCCCTCCTTCGGCTTAACCTGATCCTTTTAATGACGAATAGCGTTAGAAATTTGGCCTTAAGTCAATTTATATTGATAATGCTTCCGATGTTATGTAGTCACATACGGAACTTCATTCGTCTCAGGTCAACGAAACTTTTTTAACAGTGGTACTGGCATCATTTTTAGTTATCCGATTTATCGCATAGTTCATTAACGGAAAACGCTGCTTTCATTTCAGCATAAAGAGAGCTGCAATTAGAAACACAGGGGCTGGCCAAAAATGTGGATACATATAAAACACACAACATTAGCGAGCCTAATACGTTGTAGGGAAACTGTTGACATTCAAAACAGCTTTCTGTCGTCTCAGAGTGGACAAATGCAGCTCCTGTGTAGTTTTCAAGGGAATCTTACACCATTCTTCCTGCAACACAGTGGCAAGTTCAGGTAAAGGTAATACAGTTTGGAAGTGGTTCTACGCGCTTCCCTCCAAAGTAGATCACAAAGGCTCAGTAATATTGAGATCTGGTGACTCTGGTGGCCACACGAGGTGCGAAAATTCACCCTCACGCTCAGAAAACCAAAACCAATCCTAGACGATGAGTGCTATGTGAAAAAGGGAAAAAGGGCCCGGTCGTCTTAGAACATGGCACCACCATTGGGAACAAACTCTGTATAATGGGATGGACCTGATTAGCCAAAATGATCATATAATCCTTGGCAGTAATAAAACGTTGGAGAGTAACCGTGGGGTCCACGGAATACCACGAGATTGCTGTCAAAAACATCACCCTCGCCATGTTTCACTCTTGGCAGCAAGCGATTTGCATCGTAGACTTGGGACGGCATAAGCCAGACGTAAACTCTGTTGGAGGTTGGAAGCAGTGTTAAACAAGACTCATTTGACCTAATGACTTTCTTCCACTGCTCCACAGTCCAAGTTTTATAGTTTCGGCACTACGTTCTCCTGTTATGGGCATTTGCATCACTATTGTGTGTTCTTTAATTCCAGCTCGCCCTGCAGTCCCTTGCTTATGATGTCCCCTTCGTGTTGGTTTGGTGCAGACAGGATTCGCGAGTACAACACTCACTGTATGCGGTATAAATCTTTGATACGGTGCCTCTTGGAATACCAAACACTTCAGCTACCTTGGCTACAGACGCACCTACCATACGAGCACCAACAGTTTTTCCGCGCTCGAGTTCACTTAGCTACGGCATAATGCACTCACAACTACATATACTGTAATGCTGTTGTAACCACGACTAACACTTGCAACAACATACTGAGGCCATTGTAAAGGGGCCGTTAGTGGTCAAATACAACAGCACTACCCGCAGGCTTGACTAATATCTGCATTTACATTCAGAGCCGGCCGGGGTGGCCGAGTGGTTCTAGGCGCTACAGTCTGGAACCGCGCGACCGCTACGGTCGCAGGTTCCAATCCTGACTCGGGCATGGATGTGTGTGATGTTCTTAGGTTAGTTAGGTTTAAGTAGTTCTAAGTTCCAGGGGACTGATGACCTCAGAAGTTAAGTCCCATAGTGCTTAGAGCCATTTGAACAATTTTTACATCCAGACGTTCATTTTTTGTGGTGTTTCCATATTTTTGTCAGACTTCTGTTCGTGGCATTCCTTCCGGAAGGACAGTAGACTTCATCATTACCATGTTAAACCTTTTGTCAGTCACATCTGTGTGCGCGCGAATTAGAAAAAAGACCTCTTGGCGATGATCATTTCCCGAAATCCTCTTAAAAACGAAGTTCTGTGCAAAATTGTTTGTTTCTTTTTAATTTTTATAGCGATGTAATGTTTACAAGCCCTGATGAAAAATACAAATATCTGTTACAGTAATATGCAAGTTGTGTCACGTAAAAACGTATCTGATACGCAGGAAAGGGACTACTTGCAGTCCATTATGCGCCTCATTTTTTCCCAATTATTGTGTTTCTTGCTACTATGAGCAGGCTTGACACTTACTAAGCACCAGTTCTTGCACCATACATGTTACTCTAATGAAAAAACGAGTGTTATAACTTTAAAATATCATAAAATATGGCTTACATAATTATGAACTTATGATCATATTGGAGTGATGATACTCTCTGTGACGGTCGTGATGTTCATGTTGTACGGCTGTTGGTCAACCAACTCTGTGCGAAATTAGTGTGTGGAATTAGAATGTGACAAAGACAGTGGAAGTTGGGCGTGAGAAGAAAACTGATTTTATGGGTATGGGTTACATAAAGGCGAACTTTCGTGATGGCTGTCATAATCCGACAGGGTCGTGCTGGGCTTATGATGGGTTTGGATGGAATATGCTAAGCAATATTTGGTGAGATTGCAATTACACTGGAGTATTTACTCAGGAATAAGATATGAGAGTCGTTCTGAGAGTATTTAGAGAGTGGAATCCAAATGGAGTGTGGAATGAGTGACCGACGTGACTTATTGTCGTATTTGGAACCACTCAGTTGGAACGCTGGATTCAAAGAAGATTCTAATAAAACAGAATGATACATTCAGCGTTATGTGTTCTTAAGGTAGAGTTGTTTCTGGATGGGGTGGATGGATACGCACAATGTCGCATGTAGGGTGGGCGGTATTGAAGTCGCGACGTCCGCCCCTCAAGAATGGCATCGTAGGCAGCCCGCTACACATTTGTGAATAATACCAGTCTGAACACTGTAAAAATGAAGTCGCTCTTGCTTACATCCGGATCGAATTGTGGCCTCCTCCGTGAACTGACCACATTAATACAGTAGTCTCATAAGGCACCGGCGGATTGCAGTTCTTCATTTCTGATTTTGTTGTTAGCAATTTTGCATAAAGGAATATGGGGAGATGGCCGAGACGGACACAGCTGATTGGTTGGTTAATTCGGGGGAGGGGACCAAACAGCGAGGTGATCGGTCCCATCGGATTGGGGAAGGATGGGGAAGGCAGTCGGGTTTACCATTTCAAAGGAATCATCCCGGAATTTGCCTAAAGCGATTTAGGGAAAGCATGGAAAACCTAATCCAGGATGGCTGGATGCGGGTTTGAACTGTCGTCCTGGAGAATGCGACTCCAGTGTGCTAACCACGGCGCCACCTCGCTCGGTGATGGTCCAAGTAATAAAACACGAAAAATACATTTCATCAGTTACGCGAATATTTGCTACATGCCTCTTCGCCAAATCGTCTCAGGTGAGTGGTGGGATGTTCCACGTGGTTTCGTGGATATGGGCTACTAGCTGGCTACTTCGTTATCGATCCTTTCTTAGGATCTTCGCCGTAAGTTGTATATCGCTCGAGGAGAACGGCGCTCTAAGTCGCCAGTCTCCGCATCCAGAGATATTGCTGGGCACCAGTTCTAAGAGCTGTAGAGTGCTCGACCATATACGTTGCTCACAGCTTTCACGTTGCCGGACCGGCCGGTGTCTATGGTGGCGTGGACAGGCCCAGGAGGCGCTGTGTGGCACCAGAAATTTGAATTCTCGTCATAGGTCGTTTAGAAGGCGCATTAAGTTGTGAATTCAGGAAAATGGGCACTCGTTTAAACAAATGACTTAAATGAACAGCTATCTCAACACAGACAATTATGCGCATCACGTTACATCCATCCCCAGAACTCTGAGAATTTTTAGCTCTCTAACTAAAATTGATAGACATTTGATATAAACTGAAACGTGTACAGCTGATTTATATACCTCAGCTACATAACAGAAAAATTAATGTTGCATTTAACAAACTGTAACTCGTTGCTGAAACTTCCTGGGAGATAACTAGATACACTATGTTTATAACCCTAAAGAATGAGTAAATTTTCTTACATTTATTTGTTTAAACAAACATTCCCTTCACTTATCATTTTGTAAGTTACAGGTGAAAACACCTAATCTGAAACAGACTTTCTGTAGCACTGTTGTCCACATCCTGGAAGACTTGAACGTGCTCCATCCTTCAACCTATGACAGATGTGAGGGAAGAGTGTACTGGCTTCAGCGCTACCATCGGTCGTCCGGCTTCACTGGCCAGCTACGTTTTCAGTGGTTTGTGCAAACTTCTTCGTCTATAATGCGTAGCTGGTGGTGTATTCCGCTACACAATCACTTTCTGATAATCTTGTGAACATTCTAGGTAATTTAACGAGTAAAATGAATTAAAAAGCACCACAGCGAGCTTCTGTTAGGGACAATAATTCTTTTCTTTGAATCAAGGGCTTCGTTTACTGTCGCTTTCTATAATACTGGTTGTGCCTTTATATAGTAGACAATTATACTTCATCCCAGTGCCAACGTGTACCTATTACTTTTTTCCGGATAGTCAAGAAGAATGCTTACTATATTGTAAAATAACGTGTGGTTGGTGTTAGTCTCCGATGGCGCGGCTTATCTTATCTGGAGGTACAACAGATGTTCACTCGGAAATTTTATAAGCCAGCAGCAACAACAGCAAGCATTTCTTTACTTGACAGTAAGCTTCAAAGATCTGGAAACCTTACCGGGGAGTCATGCTCTTCAAGACCTCTTGTACCACAGGAGACTGTCCTGCGAATCAGAGGGGGAATCGCAAAAACTTCGAATGCATCAACCCGCCTGTCGTAACGATCCCTTAACAATTAGAGGGCCTGCACAACAGACAGGCAAGGTGGGCAGCCTACCTTGCTTCAAGAGCTCAGATGAAAACATCGACAGAATATTAAAGTACTGTACTGCACATGTTAGTCCTATATTTAGCCGTATTTATAATTTTTCCTTTAGGAATAGTCAGTTTCCTGAATGATTAATGTACTCAGTAGTAACACCGCTTTATAAAAAGGGAGAAAGACATAATGTAGACAATTTTAGACCTATTTCTATGCCATCAGTATCTGCTATAGTTATTGAAAAGGGCGTGTATGTAAGGATAATTGATCATTCCATATTGCACGATTTGCTATCAAGTGTACAGTTCGGATTTAGGAGTCGTGTAACAACTGAAAATGCTATATTCTCTTTTCTCTGTGAGGTACTGGATGGGTTAAACAAAAGGTTTCGAACGTTATGCATATTTTTTTTATTTAACTAAGGCGTTTGATTGTGTTGATCATAAAATACTGCTCCAAAAGTTGGGCCATTGCGGGATACGGGGAGTAGCTCTCAACTGGTTCACCGCTTGCTTGGTCAACAGACAACAAAAGGTCATTATTCACAGTGTTGAGAATGGTTGTGATGTGGGGTCTGAGTGGGGTATGGTCAAGTGGCGGGGTACCCCAGGGAACAGTGTTGGGGCTACTTCTGTTCCTTATTCTTTATGTAAATGATATGCTCTCTACTATTACGGGTAACTCTAAAATATTCCTGTTTGCTGATGACACTAGCTTGGTAGTAAAGGATGTTGTGTGCAACATTTGCTCAGTTACAAATAGTGCAGTTCACGACATGAGTTCATGACTTGTAGAAAATAAACTAGCGCTAAATCACAATAAGACTCAGTTTTTACAGTTTCTAACACACAGTTCAATAAAACCCGAAGTTTTATGGGCATATGATTTGTGAAACTGAACGGTTCAAATTTCTAAGTGTTCAGATAGATAGTAAACTGTCGTGGATAGCCCACGTTCAGGATCTTGTTCAAAGACTTAATGGTGCTTTTTTACTATTCGAACGGTATCTGAAGCGAGTGATCGTTCGACACGAAAATTATTCTACTGTGCATATTTTCATTCGCTTATGCCGTATGGTATTATATTTCGGAGTAAGTCTTCCCATTCTAAAAGGATATTTTTGGCTCAGAAACGGTTTGGGCAGTAAGTGGTGTAAGTTCACGAACTTCTTGTCGGCCCCTGTTCACTAATTTGGGTGTTCTAACATTGGCCTCTCAATATATATATATATATATATACTCTACGCTCCTTTCTTGTTAACAATATCAGCTTATTGCCAAAAATTAACAGCTTTACCTCAGTTAATACTAGGCAGAAACCAAACCTGCATTTGGATCGGACTTCCATAACCCTTGTGCAGAAAAGTGCGCAGCATACTGCTGCACTCATTTTCAATAAGCTACCACTAGAATTCAAAAATCTTAGCTGTAATCCAGCGCTTTCAAATCGAAATTGAATATTTTCCTCATGGGTCACTCCTTCTGTTCTGTGGAGGAGTTCCTTGAAAAATTACGCTGATTCTTGTTGTACTGTTGATTGAGTTTACTTAAACTTATGTCTTGACTTTTTTCGAGTTCATAGACATTTTATTTTTAGCTGTTATTACTGTTATGTTGTAATTTAATTTGCTGACACGTTCCATGACCTTGGGTATTTGCTCCTCAATTTGGTCCTACGGCACTTGACGTGTAAATAAAATAAAATAAAAATGTAAAAATCAACAGACTTTTTGCATAAACACGGCACTACTTCGCGAAAAGCCATGTGACAGAGATCCTGCAATTGGAACTAATGTGACTACGTGTAGCAGTCCGCCGAATCAGCGTTATAAGTACGCCAGCAGAGTCAGACCGACAGTGTGTACCTACAGCTAGGACAGCTCCGACGAATACCTACGCCGGCTCTAGCCTGGTAGACATTGGACGTAGGCTTCAGTAGAAAGTTGTATTTTTGTAAGTGTGTAGAGTAGTATTTTAGAAATTATTTCCTTTTCATTGTCTTGCACTCTTATATGGTTTTTGTCACTACGAGAATTGTTGTGATTCCTATTGTTCTTGCCTTTGGAAATTAGTGCACGGCAAGAAGGCGTTTTAGTTATAATAAAATGTTCAGAATTGATCGTTACTTCTTTCTTGCCGACCGTAAGACACTACACCGCCGTTTCCATCAACGAATTAAAGATGCCCAAATCACCAATTCTGAAAGTTTTACACTTAGCGCTAAAGAAAAACGTGTACCATATTCAGGAGCTTCTCAAACTAGATCACAAATGTTACGTAGCTCGCAGCTGTGTGTTACGATTTAATAGAAGTTGCAGACAACGAACACTTCATGGGTCACATTTTGTTTACTGCGTCCATGTTCTGTATCTACGGAAAAGTTACGGATCATAACTGTTACATACGAGGTAATGAACTACCTCTCGCTACCACTGAACGGCAAAGAGACACATGAAAAGTGAACGTGTGATTAGTATTCACCAAGAGTACTGTTTACAGTCCCTTCGTTGTTGTAAAAGCGTCAATTATACGAGATACCATGATAAGTTTGAGCAATTCCTGGAACAACTGCTTCAGTAAAAAGGTGGAATCCCAGCTTCAGCAAGAAGTCACTGTTGACACTGTTGTGTTCCAAGTGGATGGATCATACCCTCATTTTACTCTACTGGTAAGGGAGTGCCTAAATCGAAGATTCGTCTGAAGATGGATAGGTTAGAGGCTCAAAAAAACTGTTGTCATCGCTTTCACCTGATCTGGCACCTTAGGACTTCTTTCTTCGCTTGCGGGTACATGAAATCAAGGGTGTACAAAGCAAAGATAAGCGATCTCCAGGATCTACGAGCTCGGATCTGGGATGGAGGGACGACTACATCACAGGTTATACTTAAGGATGTATTCAGATCTTCTTTACGGTAATAGGAGCAATACTTTGAAATGAACAGAGACCATATAGAAGTGTGATGAAAATATATATGTTACAGTGAAATTCCGAAACCTGGAGAATGTCAACTTTCACCAGTAAATGTCAACATTCACATAGTCGCTTAGTGTATGTCCGAAATATTTGCTAAATACCCTTATTTCTGACTTACACCTGTAAATGTTGACATTCACCATGCACTAATGGTGAATGTTGAACATGTTGGAGATTTATATTTTCTTCTCCGTGATTCAATTGGTATAAAACGTCACAAGGGTGACGTAACTTTTTCGCCTCTCTTTCTGAAAGGAATGACCAATAATTTAAAATACACAGTACATTCTACAAGCGAAAAGAAAATAACAGTTATGAAAAAAATTATTTACTTATGTGATTCAAATCTTATTTATTGCAACAACTTAAACTATTATGTCACTTTGAACTGCACAAGAGTCCCTTGCTTTTACGACTGCATTTATTTGTGGAACACTTCCTTTTGCAATGACAGCGTGTATAGCCTTGTCCCCCGCTTCTCGAATTAGCTGCAGCTGCTTCTCTCAGCGACATTTCTTGAAAAGAAATCTCATCTATTGAAAGTAACTTTTATTTACAAATTACGAACTGATTACGTGTGTAAAGCTGCTTGAGGGTACCATTTTTATTTGTCAGTTTATAGAAATCGGAGTCTTCTGTTCCAACAACAACCGCTAATATATATCTGTACGGCCACGGTCGACATCAGGGACTTGTATTCGTACATTATCACCAATTTGAGCAGGAGGAAATTGTTTTTGTGAGGTTCGTAACATCTTTGTTGCTTGAAGTAGAAGATTTTCTTTCGCGGGCGCTCTTTTTGTAGAAATCAACTCGTGTTTTTCAGACAGAATTTGATGTGAAGACGTTGTAGGTTGTAGGTCCTCTTCAATATTTTGCTTTGGAATATGGTTTTCGGTATAACCACCGTCCAAATTTTTTTATAAACATTAACGGTTCATTGAAGCTGTTCTTCGGTTTTAGAAGTATTGGCAATTTCTTCGAGTTGTTCTTCAGTTTCAATGTTTGCGATTTGTTCGCCAGGCAAAAAAGACGATGCTATGCCTCTTTTTGCTTTAAGGCCAAACATGGCTTCATAAGGACTCTGGCGTATTCCTTCGTGGTATGTAGTGTTCTTGGCAAATTGAACAAAGGATAAACCATCTGACCATTTATTTGTATCGTTATCGTTAATCCACGCAGTTAGCATATTCTGTATATCCTGATTGGCCCTTTCAACTGATCGTTGTGTTTGACTGTGACGAGGCTTTCCATGAACTATTTTAACATCTTTCCACATAGCGCATATTTCGGATATGACTTGATTACTAAATTCTCTACCATTATCTGATTGCAATATTGTTGGTGCACCAAATGCAAAAATATTGAAAGAACGTGATGCGCTACTTCTTCAGCGCTTTTAGTTTTCAAAGGTCGAAGCTGGACAAACATAGTTAAATGATCTCGATACACCATTATGAACTTATATTCGCCATCTCTGTTTGACTGCAGATCTATTAGATCAACTTGCATATAGAGTTTAATTCAGAACTAACCACTGGCTTCACAACAATACCTTTCTTAGGTGCACTGTGTTTCATTTGACACTGTTTGCATAAATTGAAATACAACATTACAACTTCATATGTAATATTTTTGTATTTAACTTGCAATTCTTTAAGCATACGTGTTCTTCTTCCGTGGCGTATTCTGATAGTATACCTATTCTGATAGTATGCTGTACAATTCTTCATTGGTAACATAACACTGTATGTTCGATTCCCCTGGTTTTAATGGTACAATTAACTTCTCTTCATCATTAATTTTTAAAACATCAAAACGTTTTAACCGTCTGTAATCCAAGGGTGTGTTACATTTAATTGTAGCAGAAATCACTTCAAAAAGTATCTTAGAATACTTTTCTTGAGAAAAATAAGAACATTTGTCTTTTCGTTTACCCGCAAATAATATATTTAACTTTTCATGAAAAAGATCACGATTTTCTGCAGTATATATTTAGTATAAATTAGGGAATCGGAAAAAATGTAGTAAACGTTGCTCACGTTATCAAAGCTTGCATAAGACTGACAAAGCTGATTGACTCCGAGCAGAACAAAGGATTTGGCGGGAGAAAGCCAGTCGCTTGTTTTTTGACTCTTCTGTTTTGGACCTCCACCAGAGCATATCTGTGACTGTCGACACACACCGGAGAGGGTCCGAATGTACAACAATGTAATGAAATATTCGATCTTTCATCGACGTATTTGGTACCTGCTGACATTCACCGGTGAAAGTCGACATTGTTCAATTTCTGTCATTCACGGTAACATATACATAGGCTGACAATGAGCATACATGCGTATTATTGAAAGCACGTACTATTTCGTTGAAGTAGGTCGAGACTTTATGATTGCCCTGTACATGGAGCTCCAACGAGAATGGCTATCTTGTTATAAACGAGAAGAAAAAAATAATGTTAATGATGCAAGGAAAGACTCTCCACACTCACTTTTAAATCTGCTAATAGAGTATACACAATTGTGAATGCACATGCCCCCATAAATGAAGACAATAGGAAAAATAAGGAAAAGCTGGAACGTTTTTGGGAACAACTAGATGACGCGGTGCAAAAGATCCCAGACAAACACAACATCATACTTACGGGGGACTTCAATGCTCAAGTAGGAAAAGAGAAGAAATACAAAAATATTGTTGGAAACTACCCAGCGCACAATAGAACTAACCAAAATGGAGTCAGATTAGTAGAACTCTGCCAAGCGCATGGCTTGATCCTGAAATCCACAGCCTTTAAGAGACTACCCAGAAAACAGAAGACATGGACCTCACCAAACCCACACTTGGGTGAATTTCAACTTCATCATGTGGCGATAAAATGGAAACACCATACAGAAATACAAAATGTCAAAGTACTCAGAGGAGCAAACTTGGATTCTGATCACTATCTTTCTAAAATAAAACTCAAAATTATCCCCAAAAGGAAAGATAGAAACAGTAAACCCAAAAGCAGAAGATACGATCCAGAAAAGATAATGAATTCGAAGGAGTTTCCCCTCGCGACTCAAGATATAAGGAACCAAAATTGGGATCAAATGAAGGAAAGCCTACTAACCAAAGCTGAACAAATAGCACCTATAACCAAAATCAAAAAACACGCATGGTGGACAGAGGAATGTGACAAACTTATTGAGCAAAGAAAGAAAGCATGGCAACAGATGCAATCTCAGAAAAATGAATATAATAGGCAAAATTTCCTGAGTGTAAGAAAACTAGTGAGTAAAAACCTCAAAAGAATTAAAAAAGCACAAGAAGATCAACTCCTTTTGCAGATCAACGAAGACTTCAACAAAAACAAGACTAGGAGCTTTTACAGAACTTTTAAACAAAAAATAACCAAGTACAGCCCACCGACACTCCAATTACAGGTTAAAAATGGTAATATTGCACACAACAACAGGGATAATTGCAAAATTTTGAGGGAATATTTCAGAAACCTTCTCAACTGTAAAGAACCAATTGAAAAAATGGATTTCAACAACTCAACTTCAACAAGTCCTAACTCAGAACCACCCACCGTCGAGGAACTACAATCAATCATTTTGAATCTCAAAAACTATAAGGCTTCGGGAGAGAACCAAATTACAGCTGAACTGTGGAAAAATGTCAATAGAAATGCCATAGAATCTCTCCAAAACATATTTGAAGAAATATGGAAAACAGAAAGAATTCCGGATGAATGGAAGATGGCCCTCATTCACCCAATTCATAAGAGGGGATCCAGAACAGACCCCCAACAATTACAGAGGGATTTCGCTCCTTGACGTAACATACAAAATACTGTCTAAAGTCCTTTTGAACAGAGCAGAACCCCAGCTAGATTGTCAACTTGGAGAATACCAGGCAGGCTTCAGAAAGGGAAGATCCTGCCCAGAACAAATTCTAAACCTCAAAAATCTTATGGCCTACCAAAAATCGAGAGCAAAAGCGTCTGTCATCACATTCATTGACTTTCAAAAGGCGTACGACTCCATAGACAGGGAATCTCTAATCTCCATATTAAAAGAATTGAACCTAGACAATAAAACTACAAACCTAATTAGAGAAACCATCACCAACACATACTCCAAAATTAAATTTATGGGAGAACTCTCAGACCTATTTGAGATAAAAACTGGAGTACGACAAGGTGATGGACTCTCTCCATTGTTATTTAACTGTGCCCTAGAAAAAATAGTAAGAGAATGGAACAAGAAAATCAATAGTGGAATCCGACTAGGAACAAAAAACAAAGGCATCAAGGTTAATTGCCTAGCATTTGCAGATGATATGGCCCTACTAGCTGAAACATGGGAAGAAGCCAAAGAACAGATCCTCGAATTACAGAAACAAGCAAAGAAAATAGGCCTTAAAATTTCTTTTGAAAAAACCAAAATAATCACAAATATAAAAAAGCCAATGAAATATCTTAAAGTAAGAGACCAAAAGATCGAAATTGTTAAAGAATTCAAATATCTTGGTGAATGGATTAGCTGGAACGCCCTTGAGAAAAAAGCAATAGAATTAAGAAGAAACAAAGTTGAACTAGCCTTTCAGCTTACTAAAAATACTTATAATAAAAAGTCCCTCTCATGGAATTCAAAAATAAAACATTACAACACTGTCATTAAACCAGAAGCACTATATGCAGCTGAGACATTATCTATCACTAACCATGGCCCAATTGAAAGGCTAGAGATCAAAGAGAGAAAAATATTGAGAAAAATTTTAGGCCCCAAATTTCATAACGACAAACTAATTCATACCAAAAATGAAACACTCTACAAAACCACAGAAAAACTTTCGGATACAATGAGGAAAAGAAGAATTGAGTTTTATGGGCACATTCTCAGAATGAACCCAAATAGACTTACAAAAAGAATGTTTGACTACTTCAGGAATAAAAAATCCAAACCAAATTGGTTTATCCAAACAGAGAAAGACTTAAGAGAACTACACATCACAGAAAAAATGCTCACAGACAGGACCGCAAAAATGATAAGCAAAGACAGAAAAGAGGGATTCCAGCTCCAAAAAAGGAAGAAAAGAACGATTGTCATCTCTGATGAGGAAAGAAAAGCAAGATCAGAAAGAATGAAGCAGTACTGGGCGAAAAGAAAGGCACAGAACACACAGAAGTGATTGATTCAACGTACCCCAAAGTTGGGTGAAACGAAGAAGAAGAAGAAGATGCAAGGATTTGTTCTCAGCTTTTCAGTCCGTTTATCGCAAACGGAATTTTCAAAATTAGGTATCGGACGCACGTATTAAGCAATTTTAATCAAGAAACTGAAAAAAGAACAGGCTATTGGCAAGAAAACAAATGCTCTAGGGAAGAATTTTTAGTTTGTATGAAACAAGTCAACACAGATTATTTTTTTCAAACATTCTGCATCTTACAATAAAAAACGTAGATGTAAATGTTGAACACTACAACGTACTGGAAAATTGACTTAGAACCTGAAACGAACGTTATGCGAAAAGAAATTTTTGTATATAAAGGTAAGAGAAAAGTACTTCGTAATTTATACAATTTACAATGTTCCTCCAAGAACCTGCAGTTAAATTTGTTAAAACGATAAAATAACTATTTTCATGACTCTGCAGAAAGAGTACCGATTCTTACGTTTACCTATCTACATCTACATGAACATTCCTCCACTCATTATTATGTAAATTATACAGAAAAATATATTATCTGAAACACCCTGCAGAAGAGAACTGACTTTGTTGCGTACTTCGCAGCACTGAACGCTTGGTTTCGAGGCAGATAAGAGATCTACCCAGAAAATCTATATAGCACGCAGGTGATGGCAGTTACATTCATATTTGATGTACGCTAATTAAATTTAATTAACGTATAAGTACAGAAAAACTAAATCATATTTAATTACCACGTACAATATAGAAAAAGCCACAGTTAATATACAGAAGATAAATTCGACACTAATTTTCTTGGGTCGTCCTTTTTGAGCACCAAGTCGTACGGCTGTAGCACGTTTGACCACCCCTGTAGACCAGGAACCGGTAAAAATGTGAAAATGTGAAGAAAACTGTGTAAACCAGGCACTCCAACGTGTGCCTATAGGTATCTGTAATTCCAGGAGCTATAGTCATACAAGCGCTTGTAGAGCTTGCGGCACCCATAATTGTTTGCTCGTTAATGGTGTTCGACAGCTTTGTAAAAAATTGAACCTGAATTTGACGAAAACCGCTGAGAAGTTCTTCGTATTGGAGCAGCCTATGAGTAGACTACAACCGTGTGAAAGATGAGCAGAATTAATGACTTGTGTGCATATGCATCACTTATCAGTGCTGAAACACATGGAACCATGATTACTCGGATAGTTGTTAGGAAACTCATCTTCCATTTCCCAGCATATACGCATAAGACACATCTCATCATGAAACCGCTGTTGAGCAGCACGTTGCTTGTGAAGATGACTATGGAAGTATTGAAAACCGTTTCATCAACTGATGCACAATATAATATAGATTTGGAAAACACCTGCTAGGGGGAATTATCTGTGTTTCAAAAAGCTCACAATAAAATTTAGAGCTAGGGCAGAAGTTTGTGCTCTTATCTCTCATGGAGAAAACTGTTGTGCTTTACAATACTGTGCCGGTTATTACACTGATCATCCGAACGTTTGATCATGGATTCACGTTGAAAACAAACTGGACCAAAATCTTGGTATTCAACAATATGATGGAGCATGCTTTAATTCCCATCTGCTTACTGGATAACGTCCTTTTTTTAATGCAAGAAGCAGGATGGCATGGTCAAAATCCTGACTCAAAGACAACCTGATATTTATCGACTGTTGAGGTGCCAGCGAGACCATGCAAGAGCACTAATATCCACATCAACGCTTGCCCTGATTGCAGGCCTAAGAGAAGAATAGGCTGCTACACAAATATCCAAAGATCGTTTTTATTTATTTAGCTTATGGCATATAACACATCATATAGAAAAGACATAAAAATCATAAGACACAGAAATAAAGAGTAGTCACAGTGTGTAACATATAGGTGTAGATATAAAAGTGTTTAAAAATAGTGTATATTACAAACAAAAGTTCAGAAACAAACATCCAGATTTGTGACATAGTCTATTGCACTTTCAGTCGCGGTCAGAAACTCATTGGGGTCTCCTGCAAAACGTCTCAGAGGGCAATCTTCCTAAATGTGACGAATCGTCTGCCGGTCCGCACCGCAGTCACATCTCGGGGTGGTGATTTTATCCCACCTATGGAGGCTGTCTGCACATCTGCCGTTATTTGTCCGAATTCGATTCAGGGTCGTCCAAGTTTTCCTTGGCAAATTGAATCCTGGTGGTTGGACATTGATGCATGGCATATTCGGCAGGTTTTGGGGCACAGATTCTCTCCACCGCATTTTCCAGAGGTTGCCATAATCTGGGTTGAGAGGATGCGTATTTTTTGCCTTTTTTAAAGAGGGGTGTCTTGACCGCAATCTGTTCATCTCCAGGGCAGGAACATCCTTATGGATTGGCAGTTTCTCGTTGTTCAGCACTTTTCCATACTCGCGTAAGAGAGCGTTCTCTCTGCGCAGGTCCGGTGGGGGAATGTTGCTCAGTATAGGTAGCCAGTGTAAGGGCGTTGGCTTTATTGTTCCTGATATCATCCTCATTGTGTAGTTTAGTTGAGCATCGATCAAGCCTGTGTGTTTACTGTTTAGCCATACCGGTGCGGCATATTCTACTGTTGTGTAGACAAGTCCCAAAGCCGAAGATCTCAGTACAGCCGCGGAAGAGCCCCACATGGTCCCACATAGCTTCTGTATGATATTATTTCGAGTTTTAAGTTTTGCGGCTGTATTACGTAGGTGTTCCTTGAATGTTAGGGTTCTGTCAAAGGTGACGCCTAAATATCTGGGGTAATTATTATGGTTTAGCTGCCTGTTTTCGAAATGAACGTTGAGCTTTCTTTTTGCTTGGGCATTGTCGAGGTGAAAGCATGTCACCTCCGTTTTTGTCGCGTTTGGCCGTAATCTCCACCTTCGGAAGTAATCTCCCAGCTTTGTTAGATCCGCAGTTAATGTGTTTTCCGTTGCCTCCATTGATCTGCCTCTTGCAGCTATTGCCCAGTCGTCGGCATATCCGAATTTTTGAGAAGTGGTTTCAGGTAAGTCAGATATGTAGAGGTTAAACATCAATGGCGCCAGAATGGAGCCTTGTGGTAAACCATTGTTGAGCTTCATTTGGTCACTTTTTAAGTCGCCCATTATGACTCTGAAACTTCTATCTGTGAGCATGTTATCAATCAGGTTGGCCAGCTTATTACATGGTATGACCCGCAGCAACTTAAATATCAGGCCTTGTCGCCAAACGGTATCATAAGCGGCTGATAGGTCAATAAAGGCTACTGATGTTTTGAGTTTTTTCTGAAAGCTCGCCTCTATATGAGTTGCTAGGGAGAGGATCTGGTCGGTGCAACTGCGGTTTGGTCGAAAAACCTGCCTGTTCAATCGGTACCACTTCAAGAATTTTTCCGCTTATTCTATTGTAGATGATACGTTCCAACAGCTTATAGACACAGTTCAGCAGAGCGATAGGGCGGTAGTTTTGGGGCATGTCATTAGGTTTGCCTGGCTTCAGTATCGCTATAATCTTTGCTCGTTTAAGCTGGTGTGGGATATTACCCAATTCTAAAATATCTGTTAAGAAGTTTGCGAGCCATGTTCTAGTATATTTTCCACAGTGAAGTAGGAATTCCGGGTGGATGCCATCGAAGCCGGGAGCCTTGCCACTTTTGATTTTTGACAAGGCTGCTGCAACTTCTTCCGCTGTGATAGGCTGGGAAAATTCGGAGGTAGGCGATGCCCTTTGTTTTAAGGATCTTAATTCACGTTTGACGGTCGTGGTGTGTGTTCTGTCCCTTGGTGCTCTTGAGGTTCTAACTATGTGTGCGGCCACATTGTTAGGGGTTATCGGGTGGGTGTCTTTTATTTTACGTTTACTGCCTCCCCGGTTACGGAGTAGGGTCCATGCTTGCCTACTGGATTTAGCGAAATCTAGATTCTCCACGGTGTCCATCCATTTTTCCCGTCGAGCTGCGTCTAAGCTGTGCAACAGTTCGTCCGCGATTTCTTGGTTGTTGATTTCGGTAAATTCCCGGTACAGGTCTTCGCATCTCTCATTCCAGCCAGGGATGTACTCTTTCCGGTAGCCTCTGGGTACATTCCTCTTAGCCGTGGCGATGACTGCTCCCACAAATCTGTCATAGTTGTCCCTAGTCGGGGGTATCCAACCTAGACACTTGTCAAGGTTTTCTGCAAAGGAGGCCCAGTCTGCCTTCTGGAAATTCCATCGTGGGCGAGGAAAGGATTTTATGATTGGGATGTTAATTCCGAGTTTTAAGATAACAGGGCGATGCTGGCTATGTGGGAAATCAGACAGGACTTCACGAGTTGCGGCTAGCGGTTGGTTGTTTTTATTTTTAGTGACAAAACATAAATCAGGGTTATAATCTCGTCTCCATGCTGCTGATCGAAATGTTCCGCGGTCCTTGGCGTCGAAAATCAGGTGGGTGTTAGTCTCCTCACTCCATCTCATCAGGGATTCACCGTTCTGGTCGTTTCGTGCGTACTTCCAGTTCTCATGGTGACTATTAAAGTCTCCTACGTAGATAGCAGGGTGGGGATATTCTTGGAGTACTTCTGGAGGCCATGGACAGCCGGGAGGCTTATAGATGTTAACTATAGTGGTCTCGCCAATTTTGACAGCAACTTCATGTATGTTGTTGTCTGTAGATATCTTACACAGGGAAGCATTTTCTATCTTATTTCGTATGTAGGTTGCCACGCCGTAATTGCGGTGATAGGTGGCTCCCAGTATCTCGAATCCAGGGATTTTTCCTCTAGAGGCCAGCTGATCTATGTTTTCCGCATGAGTCTCTTGTATCGCGACTACGTCGATTTTGTTCTGAGTGAGAACTCTCTGGAGAAATTCACATTTGCTCCTACTTATGCCTTCAATGTTTAGGTGGCAGACTCGGAGGCACGGTCCGAGTGCTCTAGTCAATTCTTCATCGTTCATTTGGTCGGTATCATTCATGATGTGTTTACCAGGAGATCCAGCACAGGATTATCTGGATTATCTGGTTGCCTTTAGTGCTAGTTCATTTAGCGTTACCCAGGGTGCACGTGTAGTATTCTACTACGGACGCGAACTAGCCTTACACCCCAAAGATCGGTATAAACACAAAAAGAGGACGTAGTGAACAGACGTGCCAAATCACTGTAAATGACAGTCGGGATGTATCCATAAACCTCAGATGTGTTATATGAAGAAGAATGGAGTACTTCTTGCTACTAATAGGTGCGTGATCTAATGACAACGGAAAGCGGTACATTAGACCCATATTTCAGTAGTCTCACTTCAAAGTTATCGTGACGGTTCCAGGGCACAACGGAAGTTTGTTATAAGTTAGTGCCGGATTAATAAATAGTAATCAGACAACTAAAGGACGAATATCTGATCATAGCTGCACTGTGAGATTCAATAACCCTGTAAAGATGAAAGCTTGCCCTGGAGTAGTGGCTTTCACACGAAGTGTGCGTAGAAGGTTTATACAACTTCGACAGCTTCTCACAGCCGAGAAATGACGGGTCCATATATAGTGAATCCAAAGACCGAAAGATTGGACCACAAACGACAGGATGAAGATTCTTCTTACAGATGAATTCTGCGCCAGTTTGCAGAATGAGCTTTGTCATTCATTTGCCTGGAGCGGAACTGGAAACTGAAACAGACGTAAGAAGGTAGACTGAAAACAGCAGTCAGTCACAGGATTCTTTTGGGAGGAATGAACATGTGAGATGAACGTACGGAACCTGGAGCAGATCCCTGGTTTGGTTCTGAGGGGTGGAGGGTAGCCTCCGTCTACCCCTTCTCTCTCTTTTCCCTCCTCCTGGCTCAGATATAATACATCAACACATAATGAATTTATTTGGGTTTTTTGGGGGAGAAGTGTCATTTCCTCATGACGTCGCACCCGCCCCCCCTCTCCCCCTCTCATTGGAGCCTCGCCTGTACGAAACTCCATATCTTTGTCGGAGTCGGAGATGTTCCGTAAATGGCCGGAGATTTAGTGGTGAGTTACTGCAATGGTCTGTGTGACTTACTTTTCATTGACAATAATATCGTCCGTATCAAGCTGTTCTAGTAACTAAACGTATCGTAGGTAAAGAAATATATCAGATGGATTGACGTCAAGAGCTGTATCCACATATATACTTTGCTAGTCACTATATAGAGTCTGGCAGAGAGTACTTCGTACCAATAGCAGAGACTTCCAATCCTATTCCATTCGCACAATGAGTAAGCCAAAAGTTACTGTCTGAACGTATCCGTATGCACCCAGAGCTAGGAAAATGGTCGAAGTCTTTCTCGAATACAGGTTCTCTAAATTTATACTACAGGTTTCCCTGTGACAGACTCCCATGTAACTTGCCCTCGTATGTCTGCTACATTTCTGTATGGGCTGTACCGATATGTTACGACCCTAGGTACGTGTCTCTGAATTTGATTGATGTCTGGTATCACGCCTATGGATGAAGACACTGAACTCTCGGACAGTATTCTAGAATTCTTCGCACAAGCTTCTAACATACGTTTTCATTTACAGATACAGTACACTTTCAAAGAACCAATCCAACAAAATTTTCCTCTAGTACTGATTATGTGTGTTCCCTCCATTTCATAGCGCTTTTTAGTATTACCGCTAAATATTTATGTGATGTGAAGAACTCAATGTGTTCGCCATTGTTGTAAGAGGTGACTGTTGGGAAGGCGGGAGCAGAGGTGGTTCTGTGTCAGGAGGCACTCTCCCAATTTGCTCCTTGCCAGTTTCCCTCGGAAGGATGTTGGTCCTCTGTTGTCGCCCGTAGAAGCAATGAAAGAAGATTCAGAATTAGTCAGTTATTTCCATAAGTTAGAACTGGAGTCTTGACTTCGCTGTTGATATCGACTGTTGATGCCCGTCGAGGTTTCGCGTCGTAAGCCGCCTTCAGCCCTCTGACGCTGCAGTCTCCATTCCTGGCCAGCTGCTGTATGGCGGTTTGCCGCCCGTGTTGGCTCCGGCGCTGGCCGTACCGCAATGCCTAAGTAGTGATTGGGGGCGAAGCGTGTGTTGAACTCACACAAGCCGATTTGGGAGTGAGTAAAATGTTGCAGGTATAATGATAAAGCAAATAATAATCTCTATTGTAGGAAAATACAATAAAATACAATGTTTTTCATAAAATAAAAAAGCAACTATTTCTTGATAATGGAAATAAGTACACTTTTCAACATCACTCGGGGGACTTGAATCCAAACCGTGTATTGTTTTCTGGAGACTCCTCACATTGTTGCCATGCTAGGTTAAAATGAAGTCTTAAAACTGGGTGATCCGACAGGGAATCAGCCCCAACGACCTCTCGCTCACCAGGCAGCACGCCATGATCAGCGACGGTCACGTAGTTGCAAAACGTGTTCTACAATGTTGCCAGTTCTCTGTTAAACCAGCGATAGCCAACGTGCTGAGCTGGCTAACAGTTGGGAAGCTCGCTTTCCTAAGGCGCAGTGAAGCCTGTTGCTACTGCACTGACTGGCAGGCGAAGTATCTGAAGCATATCCCAATGAATTCTATTTGCATTTCTTGAACTATGATTTTGATCTACAGCACAGTTACAAATAACATCGAGACTCACCGACTTAAATGAAATGTCATGTGGCTAGGGCCTCCCGGCGGGTAGACTGGTCGCCTGGTGCAGGTCTTTTTAGTTGACGCCACTTCGGCGACTTGCGTATCATAGGGATGAAATGATGAAGACAACACAACACCCTGTCCCTGACTGGAGAAAATCCACTACCCAGCCGGGAATCGAAACCTGGTCTCTTTTCATGTCATTTCGTCGCATTGACCACTTCTTTTTGCATTTTGTTCGTTGTATTTGGTTTTTTGTCGTAGCGGACGGCGCATGACATCCACTGTTGTTCGTTGTTGATCCTTTCACTCAGGTTTTTTATTACAGAGGCCAGCCAGTTCTATGACCGAACACGCTGAGCTACCGTGCCGGTTTTAAAAATGAAATGATCGTATGACATTGCTAGCCGGGAGGCCCCACCCGGGGAAGTTCGGCCGCCGAGTGAGAGTCTTGTTACAGTCGACGCCACATTGGGCGACACGCGTGCCGGTGATGAGGATGAAATGATGATGATAACAACACAACACAGGCTTGCGTGCCTCAGCGATACAGATGGTCGTACCGTAGGTGCAACCACAGCGGAGGGATATCTGTTGAGAGGCCAGACAAACGTGTGGTTCCTGAAGAGGGGCAGCAGCCTTTTCAGTAGTTGCAGGGGCAACAGTCTGGATGATTGACAGATCTGGCCTTGCAACACTAACCAAAACGGCCTTGCTGTGATGGTACTGCGAACGGCTGAAAGCAAGGGGAAACTACAGCCGTAATTTTTCCCGAGGGCATGCAGCTTTACTGTATGGTTAAATGATGATGGCGTCCTCTTGGGTAAAATATTCCGGAGGTAAAATAGTCCCCCATTCGGATCTCCAGGTGGGGACTACTCAAGAGCACGTCGTTATTAGGAGAAAGAAAAGTGGCGTTCTACGGATCGGAGCGTGGAATTTCAGATCCCTTAATCGGGCAGGTAGGTTAGAAAATTTAAAAAGGGAAATAGATAGGTTGAAGTTAGATATAGTGGGAATTAGTGAAGTTCGGTGGCAGGAGAAACAAGACTTTTGGTCAGGTGAATACAGGATTGTAAATACAAAATCAAATAGGGGTAATGCAGGAGTAGGTTTAATAATGAATAAAAAATAGGAGTGCGGGTAAGCTACTACCAACAGCATAGTGAACGCATTATTGTGGCCAAGATAGACACGAAGCCCATGCCTACTACAGTAGTACACGTGCGAAGCCCATGCCTACTACAGTAGTACACGTTTATATGCCAACTAGATCTGCAGATGATGAAGAAATTGATGAAATGTACGATGAGATAAAAGAAATTATTCAGGTAGTGAGGGGAGACGAAAATTTAATAGTCATGGGTGACTGGAATTCGTGAGTAGGAAAAGGGAGAGAAGGAAACATAGTGGGTGAATATGGATTGGGGGAGAGAAATGAAAGAGGAAGCCGTCTGGTAGAATTTTGCACAGAGCATAATTTAATCATAGCTAACACTTGGTTCAAGAATCATAAAAGGAGGTTGTATACATGGAAGAATCCTGGAGATACTATAAGGTATCAGATAGATTATATAATGGTAAGACAGTGATTTAGGAACCAGGTTTTAAATTGTAAGACATTTCCAGGGGCAGATGTGGACTCTGACCACAATCTATTGGTTATGAACTGTAGATTAAAACTGAAGAAACTGCAAAAAGGTGGGAATTTAAGGAGATGGGACCAGGATAAACTGACTAAACAAGAGGTTGTACAGAGTTTCAGGGAGAGCATAAGGGAACGATTGACAGGAATGGGGAAAGAAATACAGTAGAAGAAGAATGGGTAGCTCTGAGGGATGAAGTAGTGAAGGCAGCAGAGGATCAAGTAGGTAAAAAGACGAGGGCTAGTAGAAATCCTTGGGTAACAGAAGAAATATTGAATTTAATTGATGAAAGGAGAAAATATAAAAATGCAGTAAATGAAGCAGGCAAAAAGGAATACAAACGTCTCAAAAATGAGATCGACAGGAAGTGTAAAATGGCTAAGCAGGGATGGCTAGAGGACAAATGTAAAGATGTAGAGGCTTATCTCACTAGGGGTAAGATAGATACTGCCTAGAGGAAAACTAAAGAGACCTTTGGAGAAAAGAGAGCCATTTGTATTAATATCAAGAGCTCACATGGAAACCTAGTTCTAAGCAAAGAAGGGTAAGCAGAAAGGTGGAAGGAGTATAAAGAGGGTCTATACAAGGGCGATGTACTTGAGGACAATATTATGGAAATGAAAGAGGATGTAGATGAAGATGAAATGGGAGATATGATACTGCGTGAAGAGTTTGACAGAGCACTGAAAGACCTGAGTCGAAACAAGGCCCCAGGAGTAGACAACATTTCATTAGAACTACTGACGGCCTTGGGAGAGCCAGTCCTGACAAAACTCTACCATCTGGTGAGCAAGATGTATGAGACAGGCGAAATACCCTCAGACTTCAAGAAGAATATAATAATTCCAATCCCAAAGAAAGCAGGTGTTGACAGATGTGAAAATTACCGAACTATCAGTTTAATAAGTAACAGCTGCAAAATACTAACGCGAATTCTTTACAGACGAATGGAAAATCTGGTAAAAGCCGACCTCGGCGAAGATCAGTTTGGATTCCGCAGAAATGTTGGAACACGTGAGGCAGTACTGCCCCTACAACTTATCTTAGAAAATAGATTAAGGAAAGGCAAACCTACATTTCTGGCATTTGTAGACTTAGAGAAAGCATTTGACAATGTTGACTGGAATACTCTCTTTCAAATTCTAAAGGTGGCAGGGGTAAAATACAGGGAGCGAAAAGCTATTTACGATTTGTACAGAAACCAGATGGCAGCTATAAGAGTCGAGGGGCATGAAAGGGAAGCAGCGGTTGTGAAGGGAGTGAGACAGGGTTGTAGCCTGTCCCCGATGTTATTCAATCTGTATATTGAGCAAGCAGTAAAGGAAACAAAAGAAAAATTTGGAGTAGGTATTAAAGTCCGTGGAGAAGAAATAAAAACGTTGAGGTTCGCCGATGACATTGTAATTCTGTCAGAGACAGCAAAGGACTTGGAAGAGCTGTTGAACGGAATGGACAATGTCTTGAAAGGAGGATATAAGATGAACATCAACAAAATCAAAACGAGGATAATGGAATGTAGTCGAATTAAGTCGGGTGATGCTGAGGGAATTAGATTAGGAAATGAGACACTTAAAGTAGTAACGGAGTTTTGCTATTTGGGGAGCAAAATAACTGATGATGGTCGAAGTAGAGAGGATATAAAATGTAGACTGGCAATGGCAAGGAAAGCGTTTCTGAAGAAGAGAAATTTGTTAACATCGAGTATCGATTTAAGTGTGAGGAAGTCGTTTCTGAAAGTATTTGCATGGAGTGTAGCCATGTATGGAAGTGAAACATGGACGATAAATAGTTTGGACAAGAAGAGAATAGAAGCTTTCGAAATGTGGTGCTATAGAAGAATGCTGAAAATTAGATGGGTAGATCACATAACTAATGAGGAGGTATTGAACAGAATTGGGGAGAAGAGGAGTTTGTGGCATAACTTGACAAGAAGGAGGGACCGGCTGGTAGGACATGTTCTGAGGCATCAAGGGATCACAAATTTAGCGTTGGAGGGCAGCGTGGAGGATAAAAATCGTAGAGGGAGACCAAGAGATGAATACACTAAGCAGATTCAGAAGGATGTAGGTTGCAGTAAGTACTGGGAGATGAAGAAGCTTGCACAGGATAGAGTAGCATGGAGAGCTGCATCAAACAAGTCTCAGGACTGAAGACAACAACAACAACAACAACAACAACAACAACAACGATGCCGAGGGAATTACATTAGGAAATAGGATGCTAAAGGTGGTTGAAGAATGTTATTTACGCAGCAAAAGAGTGAAGATGCTGACGTAGATATGATAGAAAACTGCGTGCAATAGCAAGGGAATGTATCTGAAAATTACAAACTAGTTTACATCCAATATAAATTTAAATGTTGGAACGTCTTTTTGGAAGGTATTTTGCTAGAATGTAACCTTGAACGCAGTTGAAACGCGGGCTGAAAACAGTTCAACCAAGAAGAAAATAGAAGCTTTTGAAATGTGGTGCTTCAAAAGAATGCTAAAAATTAGAAGGGTACATCGGACAGTGAGGAGCTGTTGAATCGATGTGGGAAGGAAAGATATTTATTTTACAATTTGACTAACAGTAGGGGTCGTTCTATACGACACGTCCTGAATTGTCAAGAAATGGTGATTTGGTAAATAAACCAATCTTCGGACTGAAGACGAAATCTGCAACAACAGCAACAACATATATATAATTCTCTAATGAAGTGTTTTTGTCCTCCAATCTTCTGAACTTTTTTATGCAGCTCGTCACGACTTCCTGCCCTGTGTCAGCCACTCCATTTGCACTAAACGTTTTCATTTATATGATGCATATATTTCAGTATCTACGCCTACAGATTTTGCTCTCTACAGCTTCCTCTAGTGCCAACGATGTTTTCTCCCACTGTTTTAACGCATGTTCTGTCACTTAATATTTTACACCAATTTCTTTCGTCGCCGTTTCAGTGAAGTTCCTCATTTCTTATCTCATCAGACCATTTTCGTCATTCTTGTGTAAAACCATATCTCAAACGAATCGACACTCTTTTTTCCCCGCTCTCAGATGAAAATATAATTGTGTCACTGAATTTGTCAAAGGTAAAAATTCCTGTGTAGAAGTGTTAGAATGAGCAACTCCAATGGTTAGAAGATATTATTCATTTGTCTAGAGCTGTTAAAACATTGGGGAGCATCCAGTATCTCGACTTTTGACAGCTGTTTTGAGCTTTTGGAAGGAGGTGATAACTGGTGAAGTTGAGGTAGTGCATAGAAAGTGAGTTGTACAAAATGAATGTACAAAAATGTTTAGACTCTGGGAACGACCATGTCGGACATGATAACTTTCAGTAAAATTCTGAACATTGAAAGATAGGTGGCAGTGAACTGATTATGTATCAAATTGTAACATAGAGAATATGTGCAGTGTTCTTCATTTTGCTTCTGTGTAAGACGATAAGATTTGTTATGCAAATCATCTACGGAAATAATGGAGTTGATTTTAGGTCCAAGCAACATAATCCGCAGATAGGGATATCAAGCTCAGAAGGGTGCAAGATGCGTCACAAACGCAAGATTTCTATACTGGACTATCATAATCAGTAGCGGCCGCTTGCGGTGCCCCTGGCGCCCAAATGCAATATTTATATGCTGGTCACAACGCAATTGGTAGCAAGAATTGACGAGGGGGAGAATGCACGAAGTAAAAGGGAGGAAAGGGGGTAGACGGGGTGCAGGAGGCACCAAATGACATCACTTGTGCGGAAATATTTTCTCGAACTGGCCCTGGAAATTAACACAACTACTGTAGCAAACAACGAATTACACCGGTGAGCAACAAACTGCTAACAAGAGATGACCCCGAGCAGCAATGAAGAGTTTCGACCACGACAGAAACCAGGTTTGATTGTCAGCCGATACACTAAATTGTTTTATATATTCACTAGCCCGCGTGTCTACACAGGACACAGAGGGAGCTGACATCATCTGTGATCCTGGAAATTTGTAAAGTTTGTGGCTGATTATTTCGTCATAAGAAACTCTCTGTTATGTATTGAGAGAGAGCTTGGCGTAGCAGCGTTAACAACTAAACCCACGCCGTAGCTGTTCTCTTCACGGATGGTGCACTGGGAGAAGAAATGACTGTATGTTCCAGCTGAATGGTTCAAATGGCTCTGAGCACTATGGGACTTAACTTCTGAGGTCATCAGTCCCCTAGACTTAGAACTACTTAAACCTAACCAACCTAAGGACATTACACACATCCATTCCCGAGGCAGGATTCGAACCTGCAACCGTAGCGGTCGCGCGGTTCCAGACTGTAGCGCCTAGAACTGCTCGGCCACTCCGGCCGGCGTTGCAGCTGATTTCATGGTTTTAGCGACGCTATCTTTATGTGATTTATGAAGCAGTAATATGCAGTATGATCCGTCACTAAACCAATATGTGCAGGATTAAGGAGTAACCTTTTTCATTGTGGACAACGATATTCTTCTAGGGACTCTCAAAGAATCTTCTTAAGGCTTGCTTTTAATGTTGTTTAGCAGACTGAAATAATTATATCCGAATTATCCCGTTACGTATGGACAATATAAGCTGAGGACAGCTAACGGTGCCTCTACCGATGCAACCATTATCGCTACTATTCCCAGTGGGTTTAGAACAGGTTAACTGGTGACGCAACTTATAAGTAATGGATCCCTTCTCATCGGAGAATACTAATTGCCCTCTGTGAGAAACTCCTTCTCTCTTTTATAAAATAAAGACAGTAGTGTTAGAAAAATGTGAAAACATTTTATGTATGATATCCAACTTGCTAGAGATTTTTAATACATGTGATCAAAAGTGTCTAGACACATATTAGTGGATATTAGTATGGGATGTGTCAACCCTTCGTTTTATTACGGCTTCAATTCGGCTGGAGAGACTCTCAGTGAGTTGTCTGAATGTTTGGGAAGGAATAACAGCCCATATTTCTTCAAGAGCCGAAACCAGAGAAGGTAGTGCTGTTGGACGCTGGGGTCTGGAGACAAGGCGACATTCTAACTCGTCCCATTCGGTTCGGGTCTGTACTCCTGGCAGGACAGTTAGTTTCTGAGATTTTATTGTCCACAAGCCATTGCCTCACAGATGCTGCGTTATGATGGAATGCATTGTCATGGTGATACAAATTATGATCGTCTCCAAGCTTTTCTCGATTGGTCGCAGCATACGTATCTTTCCTCATTAAAAATTTCCTTAAATACAATAAGGGGACCACACTATAACCAAGAAAAACTACCCACACTGTAACAATACTATCTTCGTACTTCACTGTTGGCACTACGCACAATAGCAAGTAACGTTTTCCCAGCATTCGCCGCCAAACCAAATCCTGCCATCGGATTGCCACAGGGTATAGTGCGATTCATCCCTCCACGTCATTCGTTTCCTCTAGTGGCATCGTCCTTTACACCACCGCAAACGTCGCTTAACGTTGAGTACAGAAATATGTGTCTTACGAAGAGGTGCGGGGGCATTCTACCCCGTTATTTTTAAATCCCTACTCACAGTCATTGTGCTAGGCAGACTGCTGGTGGCACTTTTGAACTCACAAAAGATTCCTTCCGCTGACTTCATTCGATTTTTTACGACCACCCTCCCCAACGTTTGACGGTCCCAGTCCGCCAGTACATGATGTCTTCGTGGTCCTTGCTCAGTTGTGGTTCCACTTCAGGATCACATTACAAAAGGTGGCCTGGGCGGCTTTATAAGTGTTGAAACGCCAGTGATAGGTTTGTTACACAGGTGACATCCAATGACTAGTCCACTATCGAAGACACTGAGCTGCTCTGCCAGACCCACTGTGCTGTCACTGCATCTCTACTGGCAACTCAGTACACTCTGCCTCCTTTTATACTGCCGTATCCGCCTCTTGTAACATATAGTAGTAGTGGTGGTGGTAGAAATTATTTGTTCATCTGGTCAGTTCCACGTCACCTATGGGTGTCCTCATACTGTTGATCGGATAGTGTATACACAGTTCGATGTTGTAAGTGCAGAGCACTGTAAACTTTTCCACTATATTCAAATGTCATTACTTGACTACAAAAAATAAGACACAACGGGAATCGACACAGTGTTTTTAATGAGAAAAAAAATCAATCCTCACGCTGAGGGAAGTTGTGCCACAGCTGTTCCGTTTTTCCACGTAATGCATCTTCTGCAAGTACCTTTCAGTTCGAAAATATTGGTTTTAGACTAGGAATAACAATTAATAATTGATATTGCAAGTAAAACACAAGCAATTAAATCAGTCTTAGAGGTGCCATGGTGTTTTAAAGGCACCATAGCGGTGGCCGGACACATAACCAATAGCTCAGTGTTTTTGCTAGCTGCGCTCTGCTAATAGTGGCCTACGGGTATGAAATGGAACCAGCAGTTGACATGAGAGTGAGACGAGTTTGTGGCCTATCCCCGACGTCATTTAATCTGAACTTGAGCAAGCAATACAAATAATCAAAGAGAAAGATGGATAGGGAATTCATGTTATAGGAAAAGAGATATACCGTTTGAGAGGTGCAGATGTCAGGGACACCAATGGGTTGCAAGAGAAATTGAACGGAATAGATAGTGACTTGAAAAGAGATTGTACGGTGAATATCAACAGCAGTAAACCCAGGGTATTAGAGTGTATATGAACTAAACGAGGCGATGCTGAAGGAGTCTGATTAAGAAATAAAGCACTAAAAGTAATAGATGAGTTTTGCTAATTGGACAGACAAATAAATGACAGTGGCCGAAACACAGGATACAAAATGTACACTGGCATAATTTTTCTGATGGTATTAGTCTGTGCAGAAGTTAAAACGGGATTATAAACAGTTAAGACAAGATGGGAGTACTAGCTTTGCAAATGTGGTGCTACAGACGATTATATTGGTAGATCCGATAACTGATGAAACAGGGAGTGAATAGAATCTGGGGGGGGGGGGGAGGGGGGGCGTGTAGATATTAATGGCAAACTCGCCTAATGGAAGAAGACGATTGATACGCCAGATAAGTCATTTGAGTAATGGGGGAGAGTTGTCGGGATGAAAATTGTAGAGGAAGACTAAGGCTTAATTACAGTAAGCAGTTTCAAACGAATGTAGTTTGCACTAGTTAGGCAGAGATGGAAAGGCTCACGTATGATAGACTAGCGAGGAGAGCTCCATCAAACCACCAGGCGGACAGAAGGCGATAACAACATAACGCTCCTAGATAGACGAATAATCTTCAACAATAGAGTCGGCCGCGGTGGTCTCGCGGTTATAGGCGCGCAGTCCGTAACCGTGCGACTGCTACGGTCGCAGGTTCGAATCCTGCCTCGGGCATGGGTGTGTGTGATGTTTTTAGGTTAGTTAGGTTTAATTAGTTCTAAGTTCTAGGGGACTTATGACCACAGCAGTTGAGTCCCATAGTGCTCAGAGCCATTTGAACCATTTTTTCAACAATAGATTGCTTAGGCATATCATTAGGTGGGCACCGCGATTCGAAAGATCCCGTTCTGTTGGTTGCTTTTATCTCTCGAAGAATCAAAACCAAAATATGGGGAGAAAATGGTTAAGAAAGTGACGAAGACAAACTGTAAATGTCGATGTAGGATCTGTGTATGCCAGAGGACCGAATTCAAATATTTCTCTGAGAGAGAAAAGTATTTCAAAAGAAAAAAGTCGCGGGTTTATCGGAAACAATGTTTTTATTGATGCTGTAAGTAGGCTGTTTAGGTTTTTTTTATTGGTAACGCCACCTCTGTATGAAAATCACTGGCTGTGCCGTGTGCAGTCTGTGGCTGCTTTTCATTGTTGTAATACTCGCCATTGTAGTGTTAGGCAGCTGGCTGTGAACAGCGCATAGCGTTGCGCAGTTGGAGGTGAGCCGCCAGCAGTGGTGGATGTGGGGAGAGAGATGGCGGAGTTTTGTAATTTGTCATGAACTGCTATATATATGATGATATCAAGGTAAATACATTGTTTGTTCTCTATTAATATCTTTCATTTGCTAACTATCCCTATCAGTAGTTAGTGCCTTCCATAGTTTGAATCTTTTATTTAGCTGGCAGTAGTGGCGCTCGCTGTATTGCAGTAGCTTGAGCAGCGAAGATTTTTGTGAGGTAAGTGATAAGTGAAAGGTATAGTTTAATCTTAGTCAGGGCCATTCTTTTGTAGGGAATTTTGAAAGTCAGATTGCGTTGCGCTATAAAATATTGTGTGTCAGTTTAAGCACAGTCGTGTAAAATTAAAAAAAAGGGGACGTTTCAATGCGCCTTTGTATTGATGCTACTTTTATCCATACCCTTATGTAGCATTATCAGAAAATTGTAATATACTGTAAAATCTGAATTCGTCACGTCTCTGGGGACCGTTCAGTGTTCCTTAAGCACACCGGGTCAGTTGAAAAAGCAGTGATGGTGTATTACCACACTTACAGGTATTGAAACCACATAACACTATCTGTACACTAAAGATTGTGATATGTAGTTTCAATACATGTAGCACGTAGCACGTACCACGTAGCACAACCTAAATACTACAGAGTGTGTGTGCTACTTGGTTTCAAAACCTGTAAGTGCAGCTCTATGCCAGCACTGCTTTTTCGACTGACGCTGGCGTGTTTAAGGTATACACTATGATCCTTACAGATGTGACGAATACAAATTTTGCAGAATATTCATTGCCCTTATGATGCCCCAGAAGGAAGAAACTCGTCGATAAGAATACCGTTTCCTCTGCAACGAATGCTCTTTTTCTTTCGAAATACCACGCGCGGTTTCTTTGCAAGATACGCACTCGAATAAGAAGTACGTTCGGTAATTGACACAGAAGATATATTTCACGATACCTAACCAGAAACAGAATAGTGCTATACAGCGTAAAGGAAAAATGAATCTGAAAGTGACTCTGATATCCATTAAGAAGCTTAGGTGCAAATATGCGGAGAACTAGAGCAAATGGACAGTGCTGGGACGGTTTTATCTGTTTATTACATTTGGTTTGAAGTGAACGAAAACTGTTCATTTTAGAGACTCTATGGAAAGGCGTCTCGGAGGAAAAGCACACTTTGAAGTAGCGATGAAGCAAACGTGCCTCTCGTTCTCCAGCAATCGTGCTGCGTGCACTTGAAAGTTTGCAGAGCGCTTTCGAGTCGTAACGTCAATGCGAAACAGATATAGGACCGAGAGGCAAAGAAACGAGATCAAAAACTCGTTTCGGAGAGGAACGTGAGTAGGGATTCTACACGAAACGAAAACACGCTAATTACCTAGAACTGTAAGTGGAAGAAAGAGAGCTGAAGTAGGTCGATAGTGAAGTCGCTGCCTCCAAAGAAAAGGCAGTACAGGCGTACGAATACTCTCTCTCTCTCTCTCTCTCTCTCTCTCTCTCGCACACACACACACACACACACACACGAAAGATTGCCGTTAGCTGTATAGGTACATGAAAGTAAATGCGCTCTCATGAATACCTCCTGAATGTTTATTTGGTTGTCATTTTTTAAATATATTTTGAACACTTATCAAGGACAGATAATACTTTATTTATTTATATTTGTTGCACATAATTATTAGGAGAGGGAAAGATATTTGTATATACCTCAACTAGTATCACTGTTTAAGGTTATTAATGTTATGACACTTATTATAAGATTAAGTGTCTTAAAAATTGTGAAGAGTTGCGACACTTACATATATCGTTTTGTGTTGCACAGTCACGGAGAACTGTTAGAAGAGTGAGATGTATAAAAGTAGAAGATGTAAGTAGGAATATTATGGAGAATGCCTCTATGCGATAACCACTGTGGAACTATGTTGCTCTTTTATTCCTCAGCTCCCAAAACAGTTAACAACGATGTATCTGCTTTGCACCATAGTATACATTTTGTGCATTAAAAACCCTAATATACACCAGCAATGGCGTACAGTTTTCACCAAATGTCTTTACTCAATAAAGTACATGTTTGTGTAGAACATTTTTTAATATTAATTGATTTTTTCGTCACCGCTTGGTACGAAAACTTCATATTTATAAATGAAAAGCACAAAATCGTACATGTCCTACAGTATTATTTTATTTAGTTATCCGAATTTCGGCTTACAAGGCCATAATCAGATTAGATAATATAGAATATATTTTGCAGACGTTCGAAATATATTGTATAAATTATTGCATTTTTTTTAATATCTGGGGAGTGCTTTGTAAGCAGCTGTTCCCATGTTTCCATTGAGTTGTGTAATTTGAACTCAGATGTTTCTTATGGAACATTAGACGAAAACGACGATTAGCACGAGCGTCTGCAGTATAGCCTATAACACAGTAACATAAAAATGTACGATAATTGTTATGTACCTAGAATTACTACGAGGTACATAATCGTATGGTGGCTTAGTCGTGCTGTGTTTGTAGCAAGGGAAGGCGTTCACAGAATAAGATAGTCGGTCAAACAAATCGGTCAGCACCAAACTCGCTCCAGACTGCTGACTTGACCTGTTCCTTTTCTTCTGTTGTACCTAATACACTAGACATAGAGAGAGCATCGATAATACGGAATGAAGTTTAGAAGCTATCGTTTAATGGACAGGACTCATTAGATTACAACTATTTTCAAAAATGAAAATGTTATGTCAACTCACACCTGTGAGAACATACAGTCGGCGTTGAACAATGGCTGCCACTACCACTGAGGCACACTTATATACTAGTATTCCGTCATCTCATGAAACGACGAAGTGTAAAATAACATATATCACACACAAATATTTCTTTGCTCTACATCAGTTTGGTTCCATAGTACTTCCGTATCTTTTCACTCATTAATCCCTACATAAATTAATAAGAATGACATTAAAATTTGTGTTAATAATTCCTGAAAGACATCATGCGATCAGTCGACGCATAGCATCAAAACATCAGTACTGTTTAGGATCGCAAGTTTTTCTAGAGTAAAAAATACCGCCCTCTTGTTTTGTTTCTCAGTGCGAGACCGCGTAGAGAAGCTGAATATAATAAACTATGCTGGACACATCCGTTGCCACCGTGTTTCATAAATCTGCGAAACGCTGACGTTACAGTACAGGGGTCGTGAGGGCACGCCTGATTTCTGTGGGCAGTTAGAGGGGAAAATTAATTGTCTGGTGTGGCGGAAATGTCTTGGGTTGTATAAATATTCCCCAGCCCCCTTTACATTGCTTCGTAGAAAAGTGAAGCACCGAACGTCAGTCTTTGCTACCAGCTAATGAGGGCAAGGATGTTTCATGTATAAGTATCACCGAAAAAGATACATATATAATGTTTAACGTTATTCTGAATTAACTTCGCAGCTTATATTTAGTGACAGAGGAAATCTGAATTCATAAAAGAAAGATATATTGTGTGTGGCATTACTGAAGTTAGACATACAGTATTTAATATTATTCTGAATTAACTTCGCTGTTTTTTATTTAGTGACAGAAGCAATCTGAATTCATAAAAGAAAGATATATTGATTGTGGCATTACTGAAGTTCTCTGTATTGTATTACAAAAGAGGTCAACATATTACTTATGGAGGTTTATTTGCCTTAGAATAGAAACCAAACATTAAAAATTGAACCGAACTCCTTAAAATGTAGTGAAAATTGTAGATACAGGGGTTGGGCAAAAATATGAAAACACCGTTAAAAATGCATGCTTCAACGTAAACGTAGATGCTAGCCAAGGCTGCACATTGCGCTGTTGTATTTTACCACGAACGGCCCCTGTGCAATGCCCTCAATACGTTGCAAGTGTCAGTCGTAAGAAGAGTGTTCACTATGTCGGAGCTAAGTGAAATTGAATGTTGGAAAATTGTTGTTGCTGCTCTGGTGCGGAAGTGTTTGGTGTTTCAAGAAGAATCTTATCGAAGATTCATTCCCCATACAGGAAAAGCGGAAAAACATCTTCCGCTAAGTCACATCACGGACGAAAGTGTGTCTTGAGTGATCGTGACAGACGATCATAGAGAAGAATTACGATGAAAAATAAGAAGAACTTCATAAAACAAATAGGCATCGTGACGCAGAAGAGAACGAAGGTAATCCACAAATTTATTAGTGGAGATACTGCCACTTATAGACTTTCTTTGTACGTTTCACATCCCGATTTTTACTGCAATCATGGGGTTTACAATCAGTCTTCGGGCGCTTCAACTTTCCGAGGCGTGCACAGAGACGTATTCTCTTACGTATAAGGGGGTCTTTCAGAAGCACAGCAGCTGATGCACATCTTATCGTTTTCGGAATCTGTTCAGTGGGCATTACTGTTAGTTTCCTGACTGCAATGAAATTGCCCCGTGGTAAAGATATGACGACACTACATCTCAACAAAACTTGAACTAAAAGATTGGTACATAAATGTGTAGCTGACAGACTGAAATTATAAAGCCTCTGGCCACAGATGCGTAGACGGCTACTAACGATAACACAGCAAGTACCATTACCCGATTTCCAAGAAACTTCGCTCGTTGAATGAGGAGTCAAAATAAACTGACACGTGTCTCGACTTATCCGTAGATACTCGATCGTCCCTGGGAAGACGACGGCCAATGTTTTCGAGGTAAATTATATGCCTTTTAGCGCGCGCGATAATCTCAGCCAAAATGGTGGTATAGTAACTAGCGTTGCGGCCTGTAAACTTTACGACGCATTTAGAAACCTTATTACCGTTTTTATTCTTTTTTATTTATTTATTCCTTTTTCATTTATTTACCCGGGCCCGTAAAACGAACGTTACTACGCGAATGTTTCTCATCAAGTTAGGGGATACAAGAGCGTTATATTAATGGAAGGATTACAACTGCTCTTCACAATAAGCGTCACACGTTTAGTATATAATTATGTGCGTATGTTATTTTCAGGGATTACAATCTTTTTAAATTGATATTGTTATAGTTCGTTCTTATGTCAATTCTTGTGTTAATTCTTACATTTTATTCTTATGATTATTTTTCAGGAAGATTTGCTGCATTCCCTTGTATGATGCCGATTGTCTAAACTTCCGATACATAAAAATTTCGAACACCACGAGCATCGCGTGAAGGTAGATTTGCCACAGTGACATTTTTTTGGTATGTGCTCGGCAAAGAAATGTCGTTAACATTGCTGATGATTTTACGCGTTGCTGATAATTTCAAAAAAAGAAAAAAAATTGTACCAGCTGGTGGGCGAGATAAATATCGATAGATAGTCGGGATTTCATATTAATATTCTACGCAGTATCACACGGTGGGAAGGCACGTCAAACAGCCTTATTTGCAGGGAATCACACATTAGAACGGATACTAGGAGAAAGGTGGTAGAAATCGTAACACAAATACAAGATTTAGAAGCTACCACAAAGACATATATTCTGAAATTAGCACAGCATCCACTGACAAAGACGCATCTACAGAAGGACACATAGTAATAGCATTCGTCTCTAACAACGTAAGTTTAACTGAGAACACTTCGAACAGAGAATATTGAACCATGAGAACGTGATTTCGACAACAAAACAGGCGTGGCAGACTATTCGCGACCGTGAAATGACCGAAACGGCGATCGAGACCGAGCATCATCGCTGGAATGAGCCCGAAGTAATGACCCATTAAACCTTCCGCAGTATGGCGGAGCGTACATATCGACAAGAGGTGGAAGCTGCCGGATCTTTCAAGAAGTCGTTGCAGAATATGGGCCCGAAGGGCGATGCTCAGGGGTTTTGTTAGCTCGTCAGTACTTCACACAATGTGCCTATGGCTGAAAAATGTAGTTCTGGTGCTAACTTGCTTGGGTGGTTAAGTGACTAGCTGTCGCCTACTGGGCCATAGAACTCGCAATGTCCTTTTGCACCAGAGGTTTCCTACCCTGGCGCAGTCTTGGCCGTTGGGACGGAGGGATTTCCTCTGTTGGTGTGCGCTTCAAGACTAAGAAGGCCCCATTTAAACTTGAATCTTTTTAACGGCCACCGCTATACTGAACAATTTATCAGTTACTCTAAAGATGACACTAGCCAAAATCTGTATATATACTTCGGTTTCTTTGTGTGTAAGAAATTATTATTACAATTTATCTTTCATTTCTGTAATTACGAGGGTTGTCCAGAAAGTAAGTTCCTATCGGTCGTGAAATGGACACCACAGTGAAAACCCGATGAAGCTTTGCACAGATGTGTTGGGTAGTGTCTCTAGTATGACCGTCGATCGCATCAAGACGCTCTTTTCAGTTGTGAGCGCACTGTGAGCGAGTAAAGGTGCCTAGAACAACGATGTCTCCCACCAAGTAGGAGGACCCGCAAAGAGGCTTCGCCTTACTGAATGCAGCCCACGTAACACAAGTGTCACGCACTTTCTTCTTCACGGCAATTCTCAGCCACACTCTGCAGTGGCAGTGAAGACGCTCCTGCAGTCTTTCTGATGGGAAGTGTTCGATCACCCACAACACAGCCCTAATTGGCTCATCCTGAGTATCATCTCTGTTCACATGAAACGCTGGATACGAAGACAACACACGGGCACAAGCTACGCGCTACAGACCAGCGTAGAGAATTATCGGAAAGCACAGGCGGCTGCCTTCTGTGACGATGGCGCTGGAAATTTGGTATAACGCTCCGACAAATGTCTAAGTTGGAGCGGCGACTATGTAGAGAACTGCCTGGAAGATATATCTAAATGTGCAAAGAAAACAGTTTTGATTTTCACTGTGGTTTCCATTTAGCGACCGATCGAAACTTATTTTCTGGACAACCCTCGAACTTAGGCGATTTAATTCGTGGTTGAATCTTTAGATACTTCGAAATAAAATTGATATGCAAACTGGAGATAGAGCAGCTGTTTGTGTCCCATCAAAATGTCATTAACGACTTCTCGACTGATCCTTTGTTTCTAGTCTTGCGCAGCCGCCCGTTCACTCGTCACTGCACTTGGCGTCATTGGGTGGGTTTGTTGAAGCGGCCCCTTGCTAGATAGATGACCCACACAACAGACAAGCAAGATGGGTTGCCGACCTCCCATCAAGAGGACAGATCAAAACGTCGCCAATGGATGTAAACGTCAACAGACGTTCTGCATAAACACGGCACTACTTCGTGAAAAGCAATGTGACAGAGAACCAACTTGAACTAATGTGACTACGTGTAGCACTTCACCGAATCGGTGTTATAAGCACGCCAGCAGAGTCAGACCAGCAGTGTGTACCTACAGCTAGGACTGCTCTGGCCAGTACCGCAGTGTGTGCCTACAGCTAGGACAGCTCTGGCCAGTACCTACGCCGGCTCTAGCCTAGTAGACACTCGCCATAGTATTCAGTAGAAAGTTGTATCTTGTGGGGAGTAACGTTACTTGTAATTGTGTAGCGTAGTATTTTCGTTACTACTTTTTTTCATTGTCTTATGCTCTTATCTGTCTTTTGCCATCACCAGAATTGTTGTGTTTCTTGTCGTTCTTGCGTTTGGAAATTAGTGCACGCCAAGAAGGCGTTTCAGTTAAATAAAGAGTGTTCAAACTTCATCGTTAGTTCTTTGTTGCCAACCGCAGGTCACTACTGGGTTCATAACAGTATGTGTTATAACTACAGGAATTTCGCACAAAAAATTTCAAATAATTTTCTCATTTATTTATTTATTTTCTTTTAATTCATTTACCAAACCCACAATATACATTGGAATGGGAGTGGTGCAGTAATCTTCTACGGACACTGGTAGATACATAAAAAAGAAATGTAAAAATCATAATCGGGTTTTTGACCTGGGGAGCAAAATTCTGATGTCGTGACACTAGCCGCTGTGCCACCGCTTCGGTTGGGCCTATTACTCGCTAAATTTCACATGAAACACGTCGAAAACTTTGACCGTCATTTTCTCAGAAGCGGTAGAGTAGCTATGTATAAGCCGAGACGTGTGTTCGCTTGTTTTGACCCCTTTTCCACGGAGCGAAGTTTCTGGGATATCGTGGGACTTTACAGAATTAAATTTCCACTCTGCAGTGGGGTGTGCGCTGGAAGCATCCCTCAGGCTGTGGCTAACAAGGGGAACTCCCATCACACCTCCCTCAGTTTTAGTGATAAGACAGACCATTGGACAGTGCATCAAAAACTGAACACAGATCAAGCATGAAAATAGGAAGAAGGTGTACAGTCTGTTCCGGCGTAACCACAAGCGATGGCATGAAGATGACGCAATAGATGACGTCAGCTAATAGCTCGCTGACTAGGACCGCCCCACGACAGGAGCGGCCTCTACAAAAAGAGAATAAGCGCCGCTTCTTTCAGCCTCGGCCGCACAGTACTAGAACGGCTCAGTACTAGAAATGGCTCAAATGGCTCTGAGCACTATGCGACTTAACTTCTGAGGTCATCAGTCACCTAGAACTTAGAACTAATTAAACCTAACTAACCTAAGGACATCACACACAGCCATGCCCGAGGCAGGATTCGAACCTGCGACCGTAGCGGTCGCTCGGCTCCAGACTGCAGCGCCTAGAACCGCACGGCCACTCCGGACGGCGGCTCAGTACTAAACCAGGACTAAACTAAACCAAGAGCACTACGATAGCAGTTATTAGTTATCCATATCCATTGCGTACATGGAAATTGCATTTAGTGAAATACATTTATTGCATGTATGTCGCCCATCGCTTACGACAAGTTCTTGTAATGCAGAGTTATGTAGTGTCAATCTACTTATTGTAATAAAAACTATTAATGTGATTTGCTTGAATTGTTGTATATCATTCCGAGGAAGCGGCATCCTTTACGCACCCTATAGCAACGAGTGGGCAGGAGCCCACACTGGCTGTGAAAAAAGAAGCAAAATAGAAACAGTGTACGGCCCAAGCTCAAGATCTGCAACAACGAGCAACTTTGAATGACCGTGATGAACTACAACTGGGAGATCCGGGTTTAGACCTGTCCCTTGCTTCACATTCTTTTCACAGAATTAGGAACGGTTCGTCCGGTCATTGAAGAGTCTGCTCGCTGTATTCAAACTTTTATCTGTATCGTGGTGTAAGGTCCGTTTGCAGCAGCGACATGTAACTAAGTAGCCTCCAGACTTACGAACCTCCTATTTGTTCTACCCAAGTACCACATGTTATGCCTCTTGCGTTCCGTTTTGACTCTTGAATTTCGTCGTTGTAACATTGCTCACATCCGTTTATTTGTAGTTTTCATTTCTATGAGAGGACTGTGAGCCATCTCGAAGCTGTCACTATTCATCACATTTACACTACTGGCCATTAAAATTGCTACACCACAAAGGTGACGTACTACAGACGCGAAATATAACCGACAGAAAGAAGATGCTGTGATATGCAAATGATTAGCTTTTCAGAGCATTCGCACAAGGTCGGCGCGGGTGGCGACACCTACAACGTGCTCACATGAGGAAAGTTTCCAACCGATTTCTCAGCCACGAACAGCAGTTGACCGGCGTTGCCTGGTGAAACGTTGTTGTGATGCCTCGTGTAAGTAGGAGAAATGAGTACCATCACGTTTCCGACTTTGATAAATGTCGGATTATAGCCTATCGCGATTGCGGTTTATCGTATCGCGACATTGCTCCTCGCCTTGGTCGAGATACTACGACTGTTAGCAGAATATAGAATCGGTGGGTGCAGGAGGGTAATACGGAACGCCGTGCTGGATCCCAACGGCCTCGTATCACTAGCAGTCGAGATGACAGGCATCTTATCCGCATGGCTGCAACGGATCGTGCAGGCACGTCTCGATCCCTGAGTCAGCAGTTGGGGACGTTTGAAAGACAACAACCATCTGCACGAACAGTTCGACGAAGTTTGCAGCAGCATGGACTATCAGCTCGGAGACCATGGCTGCGGTTCCCTTGACGCTGCATCACAGACAGGTGCGCCTGCGATGGTGTACTCAACGACGAACCTGGATGCACGAATGGCAAAACGTCATTTTTTCGGATGAATCCAGGTTCTGTTTACATCATGGTGGTCGCATCCGTGATTGGCTACATCGCGGTGAACGCACGTCGGAAGCGTGTATTCATGATCGCCATACTGGCGAATCACCCGGCGTGATGGTATGGGGTGCCATTGGTTACACGTCTCGGTCACCTCTTGTTCGCATTGACGGCACTTTGAACAGTGGACGTTACATTTCAGATGTGTTACGACCCGTGGCTGTACCCTTCATTCGATCCCAGCGAAACCCTACATTTCAGCAGGATAATGGACGACCGCATGTTGCAGGTCCTGTACGGGCCTTTCTGGATACAGAAAATGTTCGACTGCTGCCCTGGCCAGCACATTCTCCAGATCTCTCGCCAACTGAAAACGTCTGGTCAATGGTGGTCGAGAAAATGGCTCGTCACAATACGCTAGTCACTACTCTCGATGAACTGTGGTATCTTGTTGAAGCTGCATGGGCAGCTGTACCTGTACACGCCTTCCAAGCTCTGTTTGACTCAATGCCCAGGCATATCAAGGCCGTTATTACGGCCAGAAGTGGTAGTTCTGGGTACTGATTTCTCAGCATCTATGCACCCAAATTGCATGAAAGTGTAATCACATGTCAGTTCTAGTATAATATATTTGTCCAACAAATACCCGTTTGTCATCTGCATTTCGTGTTGGTGTAGCAATTTTAATGGCCAGTAGTGTGTTTGTGACGAAGCATATTCGTACGACATGATTCATATTGTATAACCAATGTATGGTGTGACAATTGTCAAGAATATGAATGGAAAACGGACACGTCAGTGACCGGACGGAGTTTATAAATCTGTGACTAAAAAAAGTAAAAAAAAAGAAAAACGAGAGAGTGAGAGGCACGAGAGAGGCTTGAACTTTCACAGTTCAGTACACTTTTCTCCTGTTTTCATGCTTGATCTGTGTTCAGTTTTAGACAATATGTCCACTGGGCCATTTTAGCACCACGTCTGAGGGGGTTGTGATGGGAATTTTCCCTTGTGAGTACTGAATAAGAAGTTCTTACTTGAACTTTTCTTGAAAATAGTTCCAGGAAGAGAATTCCTCTGAATGAGCTGTCAGCTTTCCAGCGACGTCCCCTTCAAAATACTTAACACAAAATGGATTCTTGTTGAGTCACCCCATCGCTTACGTACAAAACTTTATATAAAACCTCTCTTGAAAATTGGAAATAAGTACTCGGTAAACTGAAAACAGCTCCACTACATAAAAACGAGTTTAGTGAAGTTATTACGTCTAGTACCACGAAAGAACTGGACAAAAAAATGCTGGACACATTGAAACCATCTGTTAACTGAAAAGACGGCAGCACTCGTTGTTGGGGAAGTTGCCTTTCCCGGAAGAGCGCTACAGCTGCCATACATGACGACTAAGAACGAATGTTTTGTCTAGCAGTGTAGAACAGAGTGCAGAGATTTACGCAGAATGTGTCGACACGCTTTTCTTGCGTTTTAATTATTAGCAATTCATATATGTATTCAGTGAAGTGCTAACACACTTAGTGGAAAATAAACACCTCCACCACGGAGTGTGCACACTGCTTCGCCAGTGATTCATAAGGCGAGCTGAGGAATAATCCAAATAACTTTGTGAAATACCTGTAATTGCTCTTTGTGACGTAGCGCGGTAGAGAGAAAGGGAATTTCCTGCTCGCTCTTCATTTTGCAGAACTACAAAGGAGGGAAGTGCATGTCTGCCTTCCCTCAATCTTCTAACCTCGACCTTCGGCTTCCCTGTCTGTTACTCTCCCAGACCACAAGTTGTCCCCTAATACCGTGCACTGCACTTAGATGTGCTACACACATTTAGTATTTATTCTTAAGCCACTTCATTTAACAATTAACATTAATGTTATGTCGTTAAGACACTATATTTAATAATCTGCAACTTTTCCATCCCCTGAAACGCGGAAATTATTAGTCCTAGAGACAAAACTGAACAGGATGTTTTTTGTGGGAAATTTAACGCAGTTTAATTTTGTATGTGTAACCGTCTTCACTAGAAGCCGGGATTTTGGAGATATTCAAGAAAAACCTAAAGAAAGTGGCCTTTACACGACAGCGATCCTCAGCCCATCCCCCAACATACGCTCACAGCCCACTGCTCAGGATTTTTAGTATGTTGTTCATGACAGTCCCTTTACCACTGTACAAAATGTTTGTGGCTACACGAATTTTTTTTCCTAAATTTCTTTTGTTGACTGGGCTACACCTTCGTTTGCATGAAATATGCTCGCAAGTCGAAAAGTTATTACACTATGTGATTAAAAGTATCCGGACACCCCGAAAAACATACGTTTTTTGTATTAGTTGCATTGTACTGCCAACTACTGACAGGTACTCGATATCAGCGACCTCAGTAGCCATTAGATATCGTGAGAGAGCAGAATGGGTCACTCCGCGGAACTAACGGACTTCGTAGGTGGTCAGGTGATTGGGTGTCATTGAGTCATATGTCCGTACGCGAGATTTAAACATCCCTAGGTACACTGTTTCCGATGTGATAGTGCAGTGGAAATGTGAAGGGACACGTACAGCATAAATGCGTACAGGCCGACCTCGTCTATTAACTGACAGAGACCGCCGACAGTTGAAGAGGCTCATAATGTGTAATAGGCAGACATCTATCCACACCATCACACAGAAATTCCACACTGCATCAGGATCCACTGCATGTACAATGACAATTAGGCAGGAGAGAGGAAAACTTGGAATTCGTGGTCGAGCAGCTGCTCATAAGCCACACATCACGCCCGTAGATACCAAACGACGCCTCGCTTTGTGTAAGGAGCGTAACCATTGGACGACTAAACAGTGGAAAACGTCGTGTGGAGTGACGAATAACGGTACACAATGTGGCGATCCGATGGCAGGTTCTGGATATACGAATGCCCGGTGAACGTCATCCGCCAGCGTGAATGTAGTGCCAACAGTAAAATTCGGAGGCGGTGGTGTCACGGTGTGGTCGTGTTTTTCATGGAGAGGGCTTGCAACCCTTGTAGTTTTGCGTGGCACAATCACAGCACAAAGCTACATTGTTGTTTTAAGCACCTTCTTGCTTCCTACTGTTGAAGATAAATTCGGAGATGGCGATTGCACCTTTCAACACGATCGAGTACCTGTATAATGCACTACCTGTGGTGGAGTGGTTATACGACAATAACTCTGTAATGGACTGGTCTGCACAGAGTCCTGACCTGAATCCTATAAAACACCTTTGGGATGTTTTGGAACGCTGACTTCGTGCCAGGCCTCATCGACCGACGTCGACACCTCTTCTCAGTGCAGCAGTCCGTGAAGAATGGGCTGCCATTCCCCAAGAAACCTTGCAGCACCTGACTGAACGTATGCGAGAGTGGAAGCTGACATCAAGGCTAAGGGTGGGCCAACACCATATTGACCGAGCGAGGTGGCGCAGTGGTTAGACACTGGACTCGCATTCGGGAGGACGATGGTTCAATCCCGCGTCCGGTCATCCTGATTTAGGTTTTCCGTGATTTCCCTAAATCACTCCAGGCAAATGCCGGGTCGGTTCCTCTGAAAGGGCACGACCGACTTCCTTCCCTATCCTTCCTTAATCCGATAAGACCGATGACCTCGCTGTCTGGTCTCCTTCCCCAAAACAACCCAACCCCAACACCATATTGAATTCCAGCATTACCGATGGAGGGCGCCACGAACTTGTAAGTCATTTTCAGCCAGGTGTCCGGATAGTTTTAATCACATAGTGTAGATATCGTTTGACATCTTTTGTTCAAGCATACCATAGATACCTAACTTAATGTAACAACAGCTTGAATTTTTGTTCGCAGGACAATAGTACCGACATCACTATCTATTGCTCCAAGATCCGTAGCGCATGTCCAAAGTGGGTTGGCGTAGGCAGGGAATAATCAGCCAAAGACCAACTGCCGCAACGCGCGGAAAGACTGCCCTCGACGCCCCGACCGGCAAACACGCTGCGTCCTTCCAAACTCGTGAACATGCAAATCTTTTTTATTTGGGGGTGGGGGTGGGGGTGGGGGACGGAGATTATTATGATATCCCTGCATCATTTGAGCTGAATGGTTGTCATTGCGATTGCTTTCATAAGGACACAGTATCCCCACAGTATCATATCGGAAACGCAGCATTTCACAAGCACGAAACAATTCGGGCAAGGTTCACGATTGTCATTCATCGGTTGGAAAAACTTGGAAGTATCACGTCATTTTCCTCAATGTGATACGTTACACCTCACTACGTACAATACAGTGATGAAATTTTCTGTACACTTAGTTTATACTCAGGTACTAGAGTTATAGTAATAATACGGGTAAGGATAATACAAAGGAATAATGAAATAATGTAGAATACAAAATAAAACAAAAAATCCGTATCAGCCGTTGCCTAAGTTTTCCATACCGAAACCTATATGCTAATTTTGCACCTCCGTATTGGGGGCAACCTCTGAACACTTTAAGTGTCTCTCTTTGATCGCGTTCCCTTCTCACTAGAGGTTGCTATTAACCGTACCGCCATCTGTGGGAGTAGTGTCTGTAGCAAATACACTAGGGACAGTCTTCGCAGTACAGGTCAGTTTCTACTCACTTCCTATTACTAGCACCCGTAGTAAGACAATCTTGGGCTAAATTATATTCAAGTGAAGTTCGTATGATGGGCACCTTCGTGTTACTTGTAGAATTTTCTGTGGAAAACTCTGCTGTGGGACAGCAGATGGTCGTACTAGCTACTAGCAACGTTGAGGATGGAAGCTTCGGTGGTACAGATAATGGAGCTGTCGGTGGTGTCGTTGAAGCTGGTGGAGGTGAAGAGAAAGATTTACTACCTCTTTGTGGTCCCAGTCACGCTGCCGGTCATCCAGTCTCCATTCCTGCAACTGTTTGTGATCATCTATTTTAAAGAAATGAGCCTACGATTACCAGAGTAGCTTTTACTGCGATACAATGGAGGACACATATTTGTACCAGCCATAAGTCGCATATTACTGCTCTTAACAAAGTTTGTGTAATATCATACGTTGGTTCCGACGTCTACAATAAAAGTGAAGATCGAACCATGGTAGGTCCGAAAGAATTATAGTGGAGGTTTATCAGTTGCTGCTGATCATACTGCACTGGACCGATGTTTTTTTTTGGCTGAGTTGTCGCCGCTCGCGGTAAGAAATTGTAGTATGACCCAGTCAGTGATTTCTGGCATTGCTCTGCTATTAGCCGAAATAACTTTAATGTTGCTCTGTAAGCCACCACAGTTTTGAAAAATAGGAGCTAGCCTCTGTTTGTTTATTACTATAATAACTTTTTCCTGTATTATTTCTCGACGTTTGATCGCTGTTTCATTCGTTGTTCGCCAATGCGAATATCCGATTTCTCATTCGGACCTGTCATCACGAGCAGATTAGAGCCATGTCAGCACAGGGCAACTGCCTGTGGTTGTCTGCGGTGGAGCGGATAACGGATTCCAATGGTTTGTTGACCCCGCAATTCGCTAGTGGCGAGTGCCGTGTCCCATCCCGTGGCGCCAAACCGCTGCCCACATTCTGCACGAGAAGCGCCGCCCCCTGGGTTCGTCATCGATAGGCTGCTCACTGCCAAATCCGTCGATATAGCAGTTTTTAACTTTTCTGAATATGGTACTATTATTTGAGTATTTCGCGTAAGGTGATGAAACATTTGCGAAGTACGGTTTTGTTCCTTCCATAACCAAACACTCAACGCGAAACTCCGAAACATATATTATAATGTTAACTGCAGTTAATCCTTAATACTGTTGCTTTTGGTGTTCTCCTTACTACAGTCACCGTAGCGTTATATGATAAATGAATTTTTCCTAATATGTACATGTAATGTTTCGCCATAAGCAGAGTGTTTCTAATCTCATTTAAATACGGAAGTTTTATCATAGTATGAAAGAATTAAACATAGGAGAGGAAAAGCAGACAATAGAACCGAACTACACACACACACACATACACACACACACACACACACACACACACTACTACTACTACTACTAAAATAGAATTAAGCACACTAGAACTACGATAGCTATAGACTTATAAGTGGCCCAGCATTGCTCCTCATCCACGGTGACAAGTAACTAAGGTGAACGAATGTGGCTAACCAAAGTGAAAAACCTGCTGTATAGCATACTAGCCATAACTATTTGGTTCCAAAACACCGTCTTCACTTAATCGACGCTTATAGCTACCTACTGCAATACATCATAGTGTGAGCAACCAAGACTGTACCCTCTAATATGATACCAATATCCAAAGATGCTTTCACTCACCCTCCTCAATGACCTTACCTTATCCAGCGATTATTTATTTTATTTGACCTGTTTCTTATACGCGTTTACTCGCTTCACTTAAGTTACTTTATTTATTTTGTAGATGTACTCTATTCAATGCAGTTATATGAAACTCATCTAAATCTATGAAATGACTTTACATAAAAACTGTCGACAAAAACATAAATCCTAACAAATAATGCAAACACTTGTACACAAATCAAACCAACAAGTAACACACACCTCAAAGATCTACAAACAACTAGGTTAAACCAGTTCCTCAAACAATAAACTCTTTGAAATTGAAATTAAAATTGTAGTACCTGCACCCTTTACCAAAATCAGTAGCTACTAAGTGTCATCATCCCAAAATTGACCTTGGACAACGAACTGTTGAACCTGGTGGAATGTTATTTCAGCTTGGGCAAACTGTTGTCAATGCAGAGCTGTTGCGAGGGGCGTTCAACGTAATGAACAAACTAATTAAACCACGTACATTAGCATTAATGCTTAATTTGGATAGTGTGTCTAGTGGCACTGGGAAGTCACTCTGGGTAAGTTTAGAGTCAAATCTGCCTGTGGGTACAGTATGTGTTATTGAACCATTGGAGGGTAATGAATTTTTGCATCCATTAGGTTGTTTTGTCAAATGTAGTATTGTACACGTACAAGAGGGGAACGACAGGCGAGTGGTTCCAGTGAACGTGGATAATTTTAGCACTGTAGTCGCGAATTTGAGAAAAGGAGTCTTAGTAGCAAATTTGGATGTGCCAGAAGACGAAGACTGAATCTTCGAGAGGTAGGCGAAGCGATCAACCACTAACTGCCAATAGAACTGCATTGTGTGACAAAATTAACCATTTGAAAGTATTAGAAAGAGAGCATATGGAAGATTATTGTGGGAATTTAAGGTTTTTTATCCCGCAAGGGCCGTTGCCAGCAACTCCATTAGTTTAACATAGGATATCAACAGGGAATGAAGCACCTGTTTACTGTAAACCATACAGAATACCAAGGTATTTGTCGCTGATTGTGGAGGATTTCATTGATCAGCAGCATGCGAACAGTATCATAGAGCATAGTAATAGTTGCTGGGGATCGGGCATTGTCGTTGTGCCTAAAAAAATCTATGGATAGAACTAAGAAATACAGGTTCTGTTGTGATTACCGATACCTCAATAATAAGACACATACCCCATTCCAAACATATTGGAGATTTAGGATCACTTAGGACAGTGCCAGCACTTTTCTACGATGGATTTGACAAGTGGTTATCATCAGTTAGAGGTGGCTCAAGAGGATCGTCCAAAAACTGCTTTCTCTACACCTGAAGGCCATTACCAGTAGATCAGAATGCCATTTGGCTTCAAAATCGCTCCAGCAACGTTTCAGTGGTTGCTAGGCAGTGTGTTGAGGGGTTTTAAAAAACGGCAGTGTCTTGTCTATTTGAATGACATTATAGCGTTTTCAAGTAGTATGGAGCAACATAGACAGCGGTTAAGGGAAGTCTTTATGAGGTTAAGAGCAGCTCGTTTGACGTTGAGCCTGGAGAAGTGTCATTTTGCATTACAAGAAGTAAAATATTTTGGTCATGTTATCAGTAAGGACGGAGTGCGAACAGATATGAGTTTGGTACAGGATGTAAGGGATTTTCGGGAACCAAAAACAGTTAAGGAAATGCAGTCATTCACTGGAATCTGCACTTTCTATCGAAAGTTCATGAAGGGTTTTGCAAATGTAGTGGAGCCGTTGACGGTATTATTAAGGAAGTGTGTGAAATTTGAGTGGACATAAAAGCGTCAGAAAGCGTTTGACAAACTCAAAGAAGTGATAACATATAGTCCGGTTCTTGTGTTTCTAGATTTTGAAACCGAGTCTATACTAGCATGTACTCGCCGGATGGACTGTGAGGCTTAGTGAATTCGACTATGAGGTGGTGCAGAAACCTGGGAAGAAGCATGGTAATGCGGATGCACTAGTAGAAAGGTGGCAAAAGTAGAAATAATATGTTATGACCTATCAGTATATAGAGAATAACAGGATTCTGAAATGATTGTAAATTGTATTGGACACAGACACAATTTAATATGTATGACAGTCTTCTGTGCAGGGAAACGAAGTTACGACCAGGGGTAGTAGTACCAGCGAAGTTCAGGGATGAGGCTTTAAAGGAAGCACATGGTCACGAGTTATCTGGTCATGGAGTTTGTAGAGCGACGAATAGGAGAGTGGTGGAGAGGTATTGGTGGAGAGGTATTGGTGGAGAGGTAGGAAAGTAGGTGTGGATCAGTATTTCAAGAATTGTATATCACATGTGCAGAGAGCAGATCTGAGTCAGAAACAGATACAGCTACTACGATTGCCGGAAACGTCATGTCCATTCTCTACGATCGGGATAGATTTGTCAGGACCTTTCAGGCGAACACCATCGGGAAACAGATTCGTTCTGACAATAATAGACCATTTTTTGAGGTATGTGGAGATGGTGGCTATGCCACATCAACAGGCAGCATTGGTCGTGCAATCGTTAATAAACAACTGCATTTTAAAGTTTGGTGTACTGGAGACAATAATTACTGACGAAAGGACCAGCTTCATGTCGGATTTAATGAAGGAACTGTGTAAATTGTTGAACGTAAGAAAGTTGAAGACGAACACGTTGCATCCACAGGCAAACAGAAAGACAGTACGGGTACATAGAGCAATTGTGAAGATGCCGAGTATTTATGTGGATTCCCATCACCGTCTGTAGGACGAGTATTTGAAGCATATTGTATGCGCATAGAATGCAAAAGTCCATACCAATGCCTGTTAGTCTCCGTATGAGGTAGTGTACAAGTGTAGAATGGCGCCACCGTTTGATTTAGTGAGGCTACAGAAAAGAAGGACCGAAGGACCTGTGAATCTGTACGTCAGTTCGCGAGAACAATTTGGGATGTTTGGAAATGGGTACAAAAGGCGAATAAGAAGGCTTTGAAAGGCAGGAAGACGCAGTGAAGCGGAAAGGAAGGTTACCGCAGTATATAGTGGGGCAACGGGTAATGATGTACCACCCCTATACGCAAAAAGGGAAAACGAAGAAGTCCCTCATGAGGTATCAAGGGCATACCAAGTTGTTGAAACCACATCCCCCATTAACGTTAAGCTTCGGCTGCCAACTAGAACAATGATAGCACACATTGGGCAGTTGTGGCCATTTATGGGTCATCCCGATGTGATTCCAGCCATGTCACAGGAAGGGAAGAGGAAGAAAGGTAGAGTGAAGAGAGGTGTCCAGTGCAGGGAAAAACAGGAAGATAGAGTACAGCATGATGTACCGTATGCTTTGCGATCCGGAAAGTAGTGGGGTATTTGTAGTTTTTTTTATTTTCCTGTTATGTAGATTAATTAGGCATTTTATTTTCATATGTTGTATGTATTTTAGAGTATTGTGAGCCTGCTAGGGACAGCAGTCCTTTTGAAGAGGGAGGAATGGTGATGGTCATCCCTGTCCTCAGGTCACTGGAAATGGGAGCATTGAGCAAGTTTGTAGAAGTGAAAACTGAGGAGGTATTGCTGATCTCGGCAGTTAACAGCCGGTACGCCGAAATGACATGGGAAGAATTACAGAGCTACCATAGAGGGAAGGTAACGGTATGTCCAGCCAGGGTGATAAGATACAATCCGGAAACGTGCATGGTGCAGTTATTTTTAGCCAGGAGCGAAGAAATAGACTGTCCAAGGGACATCATGGAGCCAAATATGAGCTTGCAACAGGTCGGGATGCATTGGATCTTCTCCACCTACGAAAAATTAATAGTAGTAGCAAATTGTTTTGAGCGGGGTGTATTTGCAGAAGCAAAACGTATAGAGCTCGAGGAGAGCGGCATTTTAATCAATGGAACTGCGTGTAAAGTAATAGGACCAACTTTCCACCTGCCAGCCAAATTTCTGGAGTCACGCAACTGAGTATTACACAGCCACAGCTGTACTGGCCAGAAGCCACTTTAAAGTTTTTGCCAAGGCAGAATCTGACCTTATTCAATCAATCTCTGTAACCAGGTTTGTTAAGATCTGTAAACCAGATCACTTTAGAGCACGTGGGGTGCTTATCAGCCACAGCTTGTGCCACATGTCGATCAGTATAGGGAAAGGCAACGGCAAATAACGATCATTTGGAACATCTATGTGCCAAGTGTTTCGCTGCCTTAACTTCGTTATGTGTTGTTTTCATTCAGAGCAGGCGGAGAGCCAATTTCAAAAGGGAACCAAAGTAGTCCAAGTCCCAGTGGGTTGGATACTGAGGGCGTGAGACGAATAGGTAAATTTTTTCGTTTTGTTTCATATCATGTGTTTTAAGGGGCACTAGACCATGTTTAAGTTTTCTAAAAGTAAGGAAATATGACTTAGGCGCCGACCCATGTAAGTTAAGAGTTAGTTAAAGGTCGACCCGGGGACCAGGTCTTTCCGAAGGGGGGAATAATGTAGCGGCACTACTGTTTAGGATAGGAAAGTCAGTTTTGGTGCAATATTTCTGTGTGCACAAGTTACAGACAGGCGTGGGCCTGTTTACATTGAGTTACACTCACCAGCAGTTGCGAAGTAAAATAGAGGCCACAGGAGCATAGGATCACAGGATGACAGGAGCATAGAACCACCATAAAAAGTACACACAGTGGTTTGCATGGCGCAAGTCACAGGCAGAAGGAGCCCACTCGCCAACGTAAGTGTTATGAGTACGTGACACGGAGCGGCGCGTTTAGCAAAACAGAGGCGCACAGGTGCATATACATAGGTGATGGTTCACTAACAAAGCATTCAGGTGTGGCAGCTCTCCTGGATGGTGGGGCATGTCACACCACCGGCTACACACAGCAGCAGATGGGGCGCCACTGTTCCACTCCACGGCGGGTCGCTGGTTCGACCCTCTGATGCCAACACGGGGTCCGTAGCCAACCAGCGGTGGGCCACTCCACGGCTTCCTACCGCGAGCAGTCGAGTTGTCTCCCAACATGCACCAGAGACATACAGGGCAAGGGCCGCAGATTCAGCTGCCGCATCACTGGCTTTTTTTTTTTTTTTTTTTTTTTTTTTTTTTTTTTTTTTTTTCGCCGCGGTCGTAGGCACACTGGCGAGGAAGCACACCACTGGGCCCCCTTGTGGCTTCCGAGTGAGCGGCGCTGAGGCAAGTAGGGACAGAGGCCACTCAGTCAGCAGCTGGCGCATCCTCACATCGCCACAACTTCGCAGTCGTACAAGGCCGACACACCACAGGGCGTTGCACAGGTCGCCGAGGCTGCCATTCCGTGCTAAGCTGTTTTGCGGACAGCAAAGTAATGTCCTCAGCATTGCGGGACCTGGTGACGCAGACCGAAGAGAACGCGGCACTGTAGTTTGAAAGAATAAATCACTTGGAAAGCTTGGACGATTCTTAATACGGTGGCTTCTACCTCTTCCCACTACATTTGGTGTTGCTGTTACAGTATGTTAAGTTTGTGGTAAATGGAAAGTTAATTCGAGTGCAAATGAAAATAGTTAATAACGTAAAATATAAACAAAATACTAGAATGTTAAATATTTATTTAAGGAAAAAGTACAGTTCGAAAGTGTGTTACATGTTGATTGGTTTGTCATGAAAACCGCGGTCTAACGCGGGAGAAAAATGTTTTTCTACTGGCCTTAAAGGAAACTAACCAATCAGAGTGGAGTATTTTTCTCGCATCTTTTCTCTTGAGATACAGAATGCTTACAGCAGTGTAAGGAGTCGGAGACCAGCCTTTCAATGGTACTCCGAAGGAAGTTATAATTTGCCGATTTTAGTTGTGCTACATGTTTCAAAAGTGTTTTAAAGTGCAGGCATATTTATTCCGGTGTATTTGTTTAGAAAGTGGGGATTTTTTAAGTAATTTTGTGTATCAGAAAAGACAGTAATTCCGTGTGACATATTGAGCAGGACGGTGACTAAAAACTTGAGTGCACTACACACCGATAAACTTAATGGTATGGCGAGAATTTTCATTTAAGAACAATAAATGCTTAGTAGCTGTTCAGATGTCGCGAAATATTTTACCATAAACTTGCCATCGTGAATGAAAGGGTTTGTGCGTGACTGTGTTAGGACCAGCACGGGCTTGGCAGTGAACTGCGCTCTCTATGCCTCCCTCCTCTTTTCGCCAAAATCTATTTGCGGTCTTTTAATACTCTAATAACTGAATTCATCAATTTAATGGACAATTAAATCTTAAAATATGCATGCATTCATGCTCCATCAAATGACTAAACACGCATAGGTACAGGAAAAAATGCAATGTCAGAATTCAATCTATTGTTGTGATGTATTTTATTTTGTTTTAAACTTGTTGTGGCATAACCATAAGCGCCGAAACGAAGATAAGAGAAGGCGGTGAAACGACGTCGGCCAATGGTGAGCCGATTAGGACCGTACCACGACAGGAGCGGCCTTTGCTCAGTATTGGGACAGTATTCGCAGAATATTAGCGCGGCCTAGCAGAGAGTGCTACTACAGCATTTAGTAGTGATCCATATCAATGGCTTACAGGGACTTTGTCTAAAGCAAAGAACATTACTGTTGCACGTTGCCCGTCGCTTGCGACACCACTGTTATTTCAAAGTTAAATATAGTCAGTCTGCTTTATTGAAATAAAATTACTAATGTTATTTGCTTGAATTGTTGTGTAGCATTTCGAGAACGCATCCCTTAGACACCCTATACGAGACGAGTGGGCAAGACCCCACAAACACAATGTTCAGCAGTGTGTGTGTGTGCGTGTGTGTGTGTGTGTGTGTGTGTGTGTGTGTATGTGTACGGTCAGAGCTTATGGGTGCCCAGCGACGAGGTTATCAGCGCCCAACATACAGCAATCAGTTTTTTAAAATTATCCATCGACTTAAGGTAGCTCTCCGTGATGGGACACTGAGTTTCTAAGCAGTCCGTTTGAATACGTCCACCGGCAATTTTTAAAGTGGTTTTGTGTGGATTCTCATTTTCAATTTAGGCAAATGCCGAGATTTGTCCCTTATTGTAGGCCACTATCAGTAACTTACGAATGAGTGTCTTTCCTGAAATATTCCGGTTCTCTTAAAGACGCAGCCCCTTTGCTTCAATGAAAAGAACTGCATCGAAGGAGAGCCGAGCATCTCATTATACTCCCGACACTAAACACCATATGATAAATAAAAAGTAATCGAAATTATTTTCATTTAGGTTCATACATTTGTCTACCACGACTTTCTTTAATGCAGAAAATGAGGTTTCGTCCGTTGCAAGAAGTGAGAGATGCATACTGACATGAGGAAATTTGGGAAAGTGTAAGTGGAATAATTCCGGATTCTTAACATTTGCACCACCAAAAATTCTTCTAGCCTCTCTGTCAAACTTACTCAGCTCAAATACATACTGAGAGAAGAAGAAGAAGAATGTAAAATTACCTTGGAGGGGGAAAGAGACTGGAGCATAACTGCTTCGTAATGATTTGCCACAATACAGCACTCCTAAGTAAAGGGATAATATCTTTCCTTCTGAAAACTCCGAGATCATTGTCGTTCTTTACGGAAATTTTAAGAATAAATGAAAAACAGGACTCTTTTTAAGGTCCTCTTTCCAAAAAGGCGGACCCCCCCCCCCCCCCCCTCAACTGACCAAAACCTAGCAACGTCCTTGCCATACATCACGGTTGGAAGGATGTTGGCGCTGTACAGTTGCAGCCTTTTTTCTGTTGTCAGCCTCCTACCCCTGAAGAGCGGGCAAAGTTGATTATATACAGCAGCCTCAGCTACGGGACCTGTTCAGTTACTTAGCAAATGGTAGGCGTCTATCCAGGTGAAGACCGAGATAGACAGCTGAGTCGCGCCACTAGGGATTTCTGCCGGCTATAGATATATGTGTGTTGGGGGCAGGGGGAGGGTTAGTTTTCTGGTGAACAAAAAAGTATAAATAGGACTAAAAATAATGATGGGTTCGTTAGTGTTAACACTAATCGTGTATACATATCCTGTAAACTGACTCGTTCCACGTCATTTAGATAAGAGAATCGTTCACATGATCTGTGTAACATGTGACAGACAAACTAACTAACATGACTATTACAGATTTCCCTGGACTGATTTTCATCATCCAGATGTTGCATCAGTTGGGATTTGATCTACATGTTCCCGTGGCTTTGTAGCAATGAAGCTGAGATTGCAGCTGTTTCTGTAAACCAACGTACCGTCGGCATATAAAATGCTTTTTCACCGCTTGCCGGTTTTGGCACGTCGTATATGTATAGGAAGAATAATATGGGGATCAGAACCGATCCCTGAAGAACAGTGGCCACAGCGTTCCTGATCGCACTGACATGTCTGCCGCACCTGACAGAGTACTGTCTCCCAGCCAGGAACGGGTCAGTCAGATCGATTATGTGTCCTAAAATGTCTTACTCGGACAGTTTGTAAATTAAGCCATCAAGCAAGACCTTATCAAACGCTTTCTCGATGTCGAGAAAGACCGCTCTTGTATTATGTTATTTATTCCCCGCCGTGATACGTATTCCACCATACGTAGGGATCGATGAACGGCACTATGTTCTGGACGGAAGCCAAACTGCTCAGGTGTGAGTATGTTCTTGCCATGCAGGAAATTGGTGAGGTCTCTGTGGATGAGACTCTCCAGTACTTTGCCTAGAAGGCACAGGAGTGAAATGTATCTATAGCTTCGGGGAAGAATGGGGCTCTTATTTGGTTTAGGTGAGGTTATAAGCTGCGTGTTTTTCCAGGCAGTAGTAATTATGTTAAGGAGGGTTATTGGTTGTGTACAATGGTGAGGTATGTCATTTCGGTAGGAGGTAAATGTTTTAGATGTAGACTACGGACCTTGTCAGGACTGTGGGATTTGTTTTTCCCTGGTAGTCTTATGTATGCACACACAAGGCTATCGAAAAGCGGCGTAAATTCTGTCTCTGACCTCTCTGGCTTCAACTGAACCACTCGTCCGACAATTATTTCTTCCTGCCTATCACTCTCGTCATCTTCGATAACGTGAGTTCGGAATTCTGACTCTAGTAATTTTAGTAGTACCTCTGCTTTCTCTTCATCTTCATAAACTAGTCTATTTTATCCGCCGGCCGGGATGGCCGAGCGGTTCTAGGCGCTACAGTTTGGAACCGCGTGACCGCTACGGTCGCAGGTTCTAATCCTGCCTCGGGCATGGATGTGTGTGATGCCCTTAGGTTAGTTAGGTTTAAGTAGTTCTTAGTTCTAGGGGACTGATGGCCTCAGAAGTTAAGTCCCATAGTGCTCAGAAACATTTGAACCTATTTTATCCTCGGAGTGGCCTGTCTACCCTGGGAGTAGCCTTCTGCATTTTCATGATCCTCCATACTTGGTTCATAGCTCTTTCTGCGTTTCTAACCCTTCATTCCAGCAGAGACCTCTGTGCTCTTGTAACCCGTCTTTCACTTGGGCTTCAAGCCGCCTAATCAGGACCATGTCTTCGGCATTGACACATTCCAGGACAACCAGGTTGTAGATTGAGTCCGGCTCATAGTGGACTGTTGCTGCAGTCCTTTAAGGCAAACCCCTGCACAGGGAGATATCCATGATATCTGTTTTAGGCTTGTTAGAAGATGTGAGGGAATTCCCTAGGAGCGATTACCCTCACGGGGGGAGGGTGGTGGGACGGATTGCCCTCTACAAACGCTCTGTCTCCGTCCACTGTCAATTTCGGTATTACAACACCATTCGCCATATATGGAGTTCAAGTCCTCTACTTTTATTACTCGCTCATTGCTGCCTACAAATCCATGAAGATTCTGTTATATATACTTAGGGACGCTTGTAGGCTTACACTATTGCCAAGGCATGATTCCCTACTATTATTTCTCTCCCGGCAGCCTCGACCGTAACCAGATTTGGCATATCGATCATCCGGTGGCAAACCCTCCGTCTCACGAGGACGGCAACTCCTGCCGATCGACCCTATGAACGAAGTTATCTCGCATCTTGAATCGATCGGTCGGTGATTTATGCGTCTCCGGAATACAGGCGACATCCATGGCTTGCCGGTCTAGAAAGGACTGCAGCTGAATTATTTTGTCAGTAATGCTATAACATTCCAATTGAGGATTAGAAAAGTGCTGATACTATTAGGGTCCATTGTCGAGTAGAGACATCGTGGCTTTTGCAATTATCATAAGTTTTGAAAATCTACCCGTCTCGGCTCATACGACCGTTAGTTCAAATGGTTCAAATGGCTCTGAGCACTATGGGACTTAACTGCTGAGGTCATCAGTCCCCTGGAACTTAGAACTACTTAAACCTAACTAACCTAAGAACATCACACACATCCACGACCGAGGCAGGATTTGAACCTGCGACCGTAGCGGTCGCGCGGTTCCAGACTGTAGCGCCTAGGACCGCTCGGCCACTCCGGCCAGCAGTTTGCACATTCCCCTGTTTAGACCGGTGACTATTAACGAATTAAACTAACTAATTCATTAAATCAGTGTGTTACAAAATAACATACCAAACGCAGTCATAGTCCTATGCCTTAGGGTTTACAATGGTCACATTTAGTATTTGCATTGTGCTAATAACTAGTGAACAATATTTAATTATTTTGCCATATTTTAATTATTATACTAAAGAGCAAGTATCGGGGTGGGTCTTTAGAACTCTCTTCGTTTTCTGTGTCGGAACTGCAGCATTTAGAGGTGAGCTTCACGATTTCGGTGGACTCTGACAGTGTGGTGCTCGAAATTGTAGTTGATTTTGGTTGATTTGGTTCAGTTGATTCTGGTTTCATCAGTTTTGCTTGAGATAAATAGTTTGGTTCAATTGTCTATAGTTATTTACAGTCCTGATTTAGTTTAAATTTTTTCAAATCTGATGCAGATTACTTAGAACGCAACCAGATACGAAAATATTTTTAATTTGGTTTATGACAGTTTTGAGTTTCGTAACCTCAGTGGGGAACATCATTCTGCCTCCTCTTTCCTCACGGTATTTCTCGGGTACTATGAATGAAGAACAACGGGCAGGTTCCATATTTCTAGATTTCCTGAAAGAGTTTGACACAATGCCCCTCTGCTGACTGTTTACGAAAGTCTGAGCATACGGAATTGGTTCCAAGATATGTAAGTTGTCCTGGATGGCGAGTGTTCATCAGGGGCAAGGGTACGGACAGGAGGGTCTCAGGGAAGTGCGATAGGGCCTCTCCTGTTTTCTGTATACATAAACGATCTGACGCATAGCTTGATCAGCAAACTGCAACATTTAGCTAATAACAATAAACGTAATATTGTAGACAAAAGCAAACTGGTGTTTTTCATTTATTATAATGTTGTTCTACCAAGAACCGACGGAAGATTCTGTTAATAGCTAATAACACTTCAGCATATGGGAACGCGTTGACGATGAGTGACTGGAGGGGTATATAAAATTACTTAGACATAAGTTCTATTTAGTGTGATGAATGGCAGCCAGCTTTAAGAGCAGAAAAATATAGCTCAATGTAGACGAGAAGGAAAATCAATCCTATAATGTGAGAATACACTATTAGTCGTGTGCTGCTTGACACAGTCACGTTTATTAAATACCTAGGCGTAACGTTACAAATGCGATATGAAGAATAACGAGGGTACCAGCTCGATTGTAGGGAAGGCGAATAGTCGATTTCGGTTTGTTGGGGGAATCTTAGGAAAGTGTAACTGATCCATAAAGATTACCAAAAATAAGACACCTGTGCTACCCATTCTTGAGTATTAGTTGTGTGTTTGCGATGTTCACCAGGTCAGATTAAAGGAAGCTCAGGAAGCAATTCAGAGGCATAATGCTAGATTTGCTCCTGGGAGTTTCGATCAACACGCGAATATGACGGAAATGCTCCTTGAACTCAAATGGGAATCTCTGGAGGGAAGACGACGTTATTCTCATCAAGCACTATTGATAAAGCGGAGAGATCCGGCATTCGCAACTGATTGCAGAACGGTTCTACTGCTAACAACGTACATATCGCGTAAGGATCACAAGGAAAAGATAAAAGAATTTAGGGGTTGTACGGAGGTGTATAGGTAGTCGTTTTTCCGGCATTCCACTTGCGACTGAAACAGGAAAGATAATGACCAGCAGTGGAAAGGCAGTAACTAGCAGTGGTAGAAGGTACACTACGCCATGGAACGTTTGGTGGCTTGCAGAGAATGTATGTAAATGTAAATGTGAATGTAAACAGTAAATGAAGAGAGGAAGATTACAATTTAATATCTCGTAGGTAGGGCGGTCACTAGAGGCGGCACACAGGCTGGGATTACGAAAGGATGGGAAAGGAAACTTTCAAAGGAAACATCCTGGCATTTGTCTGCAGCAGGGAATTCGTGGAAAACGTAAACTAGGATAGACGGACGGGGATTACGTGATTTGCATCAAACTGTTAACTTTCATGTTGTGTTCCTCAATATTATCAGTTGTGTTTGGTAAGTAGTCTTTAAATTCTAGGTGTCTGCTCAGGAACTGCGTCAGAAATGCGACCCAATGAAACAACTTCCGTTTCTGCTGTATCCAGTGATTCGGATATCGATACCTGTGATCGGGTTCGCGTGGTACTAACACCAGCGACAAGCAAATCATCACGTCTACACAGGGAGCGGCAGTACTAGCTAGGAACGCGAAGGATCACTTGACACCATTAGCTACTTCCGACACAGAACAAAGGTGTCAACGCGTCTAGTAGAAGACCCCTTGCGTTTTGTTCTCTACCAATACTCAGATCCTATGATCCGCTGTTATTTCTATGACGATGACTGCGATGGATTTGGAATTCTCGAGGGTTACTGTACCGGGCAGATTCTTAGACGCAGCTCATAATCTACAATCCCTATAGTTGGTTTTGAGTATTGTACTAGTTTTCTGTATAACCATTGTTCTGTGTTTAATAAGCGAACCATTTACCACGACTCAGCAGTTTCAGCGCATGAACAACTCTGAAGTACAATGGATTTAGGACAACTTCGAATTAATACTTGTACATGTCTAGCCATCAGCTTTCAGTATTACGCAGTGAATGGATTCTGATGGTATAGGCCCTTCTCAGTTTTCCTGCAGTGCGTGTAATTCTGGTGACCCACAACATTCAACAGGATGACGAGGGTTTTTGACATACGTTGAATGTGATTCATGCTACTGTTATTAATCGCCTCTAGATTATTTGTGTGAGTCCCCTCTGTCCACTTTGTATGCATCGATACGAATAATCTATCGTATCAATCAGTCAGCCACAATAGTCAGATACTGTACGTTTAACGTTTTTTCCTTTGTTATTTGTTGCGCATGGGATAAACTTTTCCATGGCCCCTAAGGTCTTGCAATACTTCTGGGGGTGACTTCATTACGCAGATTTACCACAGATTCCATTTCCCTCCTTGTAAAATTTCGTGATGCGGCTTAAAACAGGACACTAGTAACATTGGAACAGTGTAATATAATGCATAATGTTCATGGCTATAAATCCCCTTGCCTGAGAGGGAAAAGGTTTTCGAATTTTGGGCTGATATCAAGAAAGTTGTGTACACTGTCCGTCAAGGAAATTCCGAGACTGGTTTTATTCCTGGAATATAGGCGAATTAAGAGCAGTAACCATGGTGGCAGCTTGAACTAACAACTGTAAACAACAAACCAGTTAGTTGTGAGCCGGCAGGGTTAATTAGGAGACACGTGGGCATAGTATGTCAACGTTAATGTGTCGCAAATCACAATGGAGCAACATTTATAATTCAAATGTTCTAGACACTCTTCAGAATGGTCTGGAAAAGAGAAATGTATGTGCAAAGTCTGTCCCGCATGCGTTGACTAGCGAACAAAAGCTACCTTGGACGCCTGCCACTAGTAGATTAAAATACTGAACGGGGACAACTCTTACCTGGAAAAAACATCACGCGGGACGAAACTTGGTGTTAACAACACGAATCTACGACAAAACGACAAAGTGCAGAAAGTTACATGAATGCTTTGGCGACATATCTGATATTCAAGACAATGTGATCAACATCTCAAAGAAGGACTTTTCCGATATTCTAACATGGATACGAAAGTTCTGACGTATTAAAACCCCCATCTCAATTTTTTCTATTTTTTTAAGTCTTGTCTCGAAAGCTTTGCACTGGCCGGGTATTTATTTTCTGTTGGCTACTCCTGTTCCACCGGCCGCGGTGGCCGAGCTGTTCTAGGCGCTTCAATCTGGAACCGCGCGACTTCTACGGTCGCAGGTTCCAATCCTGCCTGGGACATGGATGTGTGTTATGTCCTTAGGTTAGTTAGGTTTAAGTAGTTCTAAGTTCTAGGGGACTGATGACCTCAGCTGTTAAGTCCCATAGTGCTCAGAGCCATTTGAACCATTTTCTTTACTCCTGTCCCAAAAATGATTACACTGGTTTGAATTTCTTTTCTTTATGATGGCTCGTGATTAATCAAGAAGTTCTTTGCTTTCTTTTCGTCTGGAACCTCTAAAATGGCCAGAATCGGTCTTCTGACTTAAGGCAACGGCACCCGAGTAGCTTTGTTTATATTTTCTATAAATCTCTGACAGTCTTCTAGTGATTCATTTTCAGTCAACAAAATGTTACTTATTGTTCTTGTTACTTTAATATTATGTCAAGTATTATTTTGTTTTGATTATTTTAATGCCCTTCTTTTCGGTGAATATACACTGTAGGATGTTCTACGTGTTTTGATATTTTGCCTTATTTTCGGTATTACTTCAAGCAATAACGAATACGTAGGTGGTTATTTGATTGCTAGTTTCAGCTTTCATTTAGGTACACACATCAAGAAAAGTTCTGCAGCCCCCGGTTCCCAGAACTCCAGAAGACAGACGCTGACTGTGGATACTGTATCACAGACACAGTCCCGTTGACTGTTCAGAGATGTCACTAAACCCGCCCAAAGATCTAAACAACGATGTATGAACAGCGCCTAGTAGACGGAGGGGGTCCGATAGCCGTTCAGTTCCAGTCACTCCACCAGGAAGGAGGTTCACGGCTCATGTTGTCTGTAGTTCAACCGTGCCTAGACGGTCAATACCGCGGTTCGATCGCGTCCGCATTATTACTTTGTGCCAGGAAGGGCTCTTAACAAGGGAAGTGTCAAGGTGTGTCCGAGCGAACCAAAGTGATGTTGTTCAGACATGGAGAAGATACAGAGAGACAGGAACTGTCGATGTGATGCCTCGCTCAGGCCGCTCAAGGGCTACTACTGCAGTGCATGACCGCTACCTACAGATTATGGCTCGGAGGAACCCTGACTGCAACGCCACCATGTTGAATAATGCTTTTCGTACAGCCACAGGGCGTTGTGTTGCGACTCAAGCTGTGCACAAGAGGCTGCAGGATGCGCAACTTCACTCCCGACGTCCATGGCGATGTCCATCTTTGCCACCACGACGCCGTACAGCGCGGTACAGAATGGACCGCTCAGGATTGGCATCACGTTCTCTTTACCGATTAGTGTCGTGTATACCTTCAACCATACAATCGTGTCTGGAGGCACCCCGGTCAGGCTGAACGCCTTAGACACACTGTCCAGCGAGTGCAGTAAGGTGGAGGTTCCCTGCTCTTTTGGGGTGGCATTATGCGGGGCCGACGTACGCCGCTGGTGGTCATGGAAGGCGCCGTAACGACTCTACGATACATGAATACTATCATTCGGCCGATAGTGTAACCTTATCCGCAGCATACTGGCGAGGCATTCGTCTTCATGGATGATAATTTGCGCCCACATCGTGCACATCTTGTAAATGACTTCCTTCAGAATAACGACATCGCTCGACTAGAGTGGCCAGCATGTTCTCCAGACTTGAAGCATATCGAACATGTCTGGGATAGATTGAAAAGAGCTGTTTACGGACGACGTGACCCACCAACCACTCTTAGGGATCTACGCCGAATCGCCGTTGAGGAGTGGGACAATCTGGACCAACAGTGCCCTGATGAACTTGTGGATAGTATGCTACGACGAATACAGGCATGCATCAATGTAAGAGGACGTGCTACTGGGTATTAGAGGTGCCGGTGTGTACAGCAATCTGGACCACCACCTCTGTAGGTCTCGCTGTATGGTGGTACAACATGCAATGTGTGATTTTCAAGAGTAATAACAAGGGCGGAAATGATGTTTATCTTGGTCTCTATTCCAATTTTCTGTGCCGGTTACGGAACTCTCGGAATCGAGGTGATGCAAAAACTTTTTTTTGATGTGCGTTATTTCGTCCTGCGTATGTTAATCCCGGTCTTTTCGTGGAGGACGTCCTTCGTTTATGGATCTTTTCTCTCACTTTCGGTAGCACTTCGAGCAGTTGACGTATACATAGGTATGTCATTTGATCTCTAATTTCAGTTCTCGTTTTCGGCTTGTAGTATTTCGATTTTGACACAGAAGCACTTGATTATGCTAGTTAGCTTTGTAAATAAGTAGTATCTTTTCAGATTTCCTCAGTTTGCAACTGACCAATAGTTTGCTTTGAACCAGTGCCTATTTTTTAATTTTTCTCGACACGTCTTTCAAGAAAGTACATGAGACCCTTTAGCTCACAGTTACGCATATACTGCATAATGACATAGGGATAATCGCTCAAGGTTTGATGCTGCAACACTTGCATATTATGTTTGTACGATATGATTACTGATATTGCTATTTACTTTTCGTTGTTGGTGTTGACACTTTCTCACCCGTGGCAGATGCTAGTCCATCGAAGAACGTAGATATTGTTAGGGTTTGAAGCCCGTTCACGAGGAGAGTAGAAACGGAGCAGGAACTTACACTGCGGAAAGGGGGGGAAGAAAAGCAGCTACCCCATTTATAACGAATAAGGAATTCGCTGAAATATCAGTTAACCTAAATCCGAACCTCTGCCCTCTTGAATAGGAGTCAGCTCTCCCGGATTTAGCTCATCAAGAACACAGTACGTTGGCAGCAGACGTGGTTCAAATGGTTCAAATGGCTCTGAGCACTATGGGACTCAACTGCTGAGGTCATTAGTCCCCGAGAACTTAGAATTAGTTAAACCTAACTAACCTAAGGACATCACAAACAACCATGCCCGAGGCAGGATTCGAACCTGCGATCGTATCGGTCTTGCGGTTCCTGACTGCAGCGCCTTTAACCGCACGGCCACTTCGGCCGGCGCAGACGTGGTGAGAAAGGTCTTAACTCGGCGCATAACCGATTATTGCAGATGTCTTTATAAATGGGAACACGTAACTTAGACGGTTATCATTCGCTGAATGCAACTTACATTATGTAAACCACAAATTCCATTACCTTCAGAACATGGGGTGTCTAATAGGTCCATTCTCTAAAAGCCAATGGCAGCACTTATAAATATCGGTTACTAATAATTACCAAATATTACTGAGGTCGAAAACCTTAACTGTAAAAATGTTGTCGGAGAAAAATCGTCTAGCCCACGTATGGCGTGCTTGTCACCTGTTACTTCATGCTAGGATTGCGCTGAGCGTGTTGCGCGCCAGCTGCTGCCGAGCCTGTGGCTAAGCACATGCGCGTAGGAACGATTCTCACACGTTGCCGTGAAGTTGCGCGCTTATCACCGGCTGTCACAGGAGACACCTTACTGTTTCACTCAGACCCGAGCCCTGGCAGCATCCGCCGACAACTCACGATGTTTCACGCCGCCGTGTATTGTCAGCAGTACCTTTGTAAAAGGCATGTCTCCATTCGCCAAAGTGGGTAGAGGAACGTGGCACCTTCATCACAGTTCCTACTTTCACATTAACACAGTTTTTGGTGTATCCCAGCACAATAAAATATATATTTAACTGTTACTCAGCTGTTCACTTTCTCCATGGAGTTGCTACTACAGCGTTTTGATATCTCAACCAAGCTCAAAACGAATTGTGGGGAAGCACATCGCTAATAATGTTTTCAATATAATACTATGATTAACCGCAACACGGTCTTCGTATGAGTCTGAATTTTGAATAGAAGAACCGAAATAAAACTGAGCGAGTAGCAGCTTATCTGCTGTTCATGTCGTCTGTCCGTACAGATATAGCCTTCATTTTGGCTCGCTTCCCCTATCGATATCTCGTATATTATTCCCACCAGTCTTGATTATTGACTTGAAGAATGGGTAGACCAGAGCTCCACAAAGTGTTAACCATTTTCTTAAAGCTGGGAACAATGCTGTCGGCAGCACTCGCACCATTCCCATCCTTTAGTCGTCATAACTGAATTTGAACCTACAATTCCTCCTTTAACATTTCTTCCTTCTCTTTTGCGTAGTTCGTATGATCACTTTGGTACGATGTTGGCGTCCAAGCCATTGCCCGTGAATGTTATTTGAAATATGTAACATAGTGGATATTTGTTAAAGTCTGTTGCAGATCCTGTAGATAGCAACGTTGCCACTGAATTTCCAGTCTAAGAGCAACTTCTCTCTATGTATATTGTCACTCTAGCGACATTATGGAAAGCAGAAAGTCTGGAAAGGCTTTCCACGACGTGAAACCTGAGCATGTTTATAACATCATGAAGAGAGAGACCTCTCTTTCATCAATTACTTTCCAATGCATAAAATAGAGATTTGGCATTAGCAACTATTGGATTACAAAGACAGTTGTTGCTTCAACCCAGTATTCCTACAGTTCTTAATTATCTGGAATTAGTTGTTTCTCTTGACTATGTTGAAAATACTGATTAATCGTGAAGAACTTTCTCATGTCATTTCTTATCACTATCGCGTGTTAACCACACACCTAATAGTCCTTGCCGCCGTTAAAATTTGATCCATCAACATAATGGTAGCTATTGGATTATGCCCCGATCTTATAATCTCCACTGTAAGCTGCGAGAAAAGCTACATCCCGTGTATGATGTATGTAGTCTGTGTGCACAATATGAATATTTATGTAATGGAAATTCCAGTCTACGTCACAGTGTTGACAGATTTATCTTCTACTCCTTTAACATATGATTTAATTTATACTGTTACCAAATTTATAGCTTACGATATCTGCAATGTTTTCATTTTGAGGTAGACGATTGTGCTACGACTGCAAGTTAAAAACTTTATGTGGAAAGCAGTCCAATTATCATCCACAAGCGTCTTCCTACTCCCCTTCTAAATGGTTTGTGTTCTTCACTCCTTTCCATACTTACAGGTACATACATTTACAATTTGACTGAAGCAGTACCCAAAACTGTTGCACAAATTCCTTCCTGTCTCAATGATACCTCACTTTGACAGCTCTAACACCCACGTTTATCTTTCAGAACATTCAAAAATTTTTTATATATGTGGTAGACTGTGGTGGACTGAAATCAGTGGGAAATTTCACGAATTCCACAATATTCCACTTCATTGCTAATTCTGTTAGTTTTTGACACTTTTCATTAATTCTACAATTTTGTGGACTTTTTCACAATTTCAACGTTAGTTCAGTCTTGAAATTCCAAAAAAATAGCGGATTTGTCCATCTTCACGTTTACATCAGTTATTCATGTGGTGTGAAGTTTAGGTAAGGTAACGTTTCTGGTAGTGTACTGTATTATGCTGTGCGAATTGAAGGCTGTGTGGCCCTAGATTAACGAACAGATAAAATGTGTCCTGTAAGGTTCGGTAAAGCGTTTAATGTGCCACAGCCTCTTTTATATCTTTATTAGCAGAATTATTTGCCATTATCTATTACTGAGACGATACTATTATGTATCTGGTATGTCCTGATTTGCTCTGCAATACTTTGAGATGATCGATTTAACACCGTTACATTCATTATCACTTAGACAGTGTGAAGTATTATACTTACATAACACACTTCCTCATCCAGATGGTTAATGTTTCGTGATGACACTAAGATAATGAGTCGCTACTGAGCCTCTTAAGAAGTCACCATGCTTTTTCACTATAACTACTCATATCGGTTTCATCACTGAATGTTACTCAGGAGTAGGTATGATTATTGGATAATGATGCTAGTTCTTGTACGCCAGCTGTCAGTATTTCTACCTCTGAAAGGGCTTCCATCAGACCCAGAGAGAGCAACCTTGGGGAATTAAGAAACGTGAACAATATATCGCTACATTCACAACGTCATCATATGAATCTGTTACTGACACCATATGGACAATACATTCACCTAGGAATGAAATATTTTCTTGTCAATCAGCTTTCCTAAAATAATATATATGACGCAAGAAAATAAACTGTGGCTGAAATGTAGCATATATTTGAGAAACGGTAGGACAATGTTGAAAACTACGAATGGATTCCGCAACTGACTTCTTTGAGTGTTAGCGGCGTTCTTACCTCATGATAGGATCAGGATTAATGCCTCATTTCAAACTAAGTCTGTTAAGAGATATCGGGAGCTAGTTACCAACTGCAGAGTGAGATCGTTGGAGTCTGTCAAATTCGCAAGAGCTTTCATGACCTTTCGTCTTGCTTCAGACGCGTTTCGTCTTTTACATTAAGGCATCTTCAGTGTATTTTATGTAGAGTAGTACAGTTTTATTTTTATATGTGGTATTTACAGATTAGAAAACAGTTCACGTCCTAGGTTTTACATAAACAAATCACTACTTATATTTATTCGTTTGTCCGGCCGAAAACTGCTTTTCTGCTCAGTTGGCCATAGATGAGGACACATGCTCACTTCACTTATTACAAATCGACAGATTTTCAAGTCACACTCTTTTCGTTCTCTAGGTTTCAAATTGCTATGGAATTCCGCAACTAGTCTGGTACTAACAGCAGATTTTCTTACGAGAACTACGACTGCTGTCATAACTCTGCTCAATTATGGTGAGAAAATTTTGATGGATTTAAATGCTTCAGATATTAAGGGGATCACTCACCGAAAAGCAGAGGCACCGAGTCTTCAACAGGCACACACACAAAAGGCAGGGAACTTGCTAGCTTTCGGTGTAAATCCTTTCTCAAGTTAGAGTACAGAAGCACACGCAAAACAACCAAGCATTACTGAATGCATGACTTGTCCAAAAGGCTTATTTACGTTTACGAAAGCCGATGACATAAGACGGCGAAATGATACTAAAAATCTCGGTGTAGTTTAAGTGCCTCCTGTAGACAAATTCGAGGTGGCTTTCCCAGCCACATAGAACACAACTGTCTTATAGCAAGTTGTTGGTCTCGGCTTTCCCTACACCACTGTAGTACAGTTATCACTTACACTCTGCAGGTTGAAGCGAAGCCTTGTTTTCAAGGGCTGTTACTACAGATATACTAGAAATTGAGTCAGAGGTGTCTTACAGTCCATTAATTCCAGATAAAGAGGAAATTCACATTCCTGTTATAATTTTGTTTTCAACTTGCAAATCGTACTTACAAGAGGACCACGCGGAAGTCGGATTTTTGTACACTACCGGACATTATAATTGCTACACCAAGATGAAACGCAGATGATAATCGGGTATTCATTGGACAAATTTATTATACCAGAACTGACATGTGATTACATTTTCACGCAATTTGGGTGCATAGATCCTGAGAAATCAGTACCCGTAATAACGGGCTTGATACGCCTGGGCATTGCGTCAAACAGAGCTTGGATGGCGTGTACAGGTACAGCTGCCCATGCAGCTTAAAACACGATATCACACGTTCATCAAGAGTAGTGACTGGCGTAATGTGACGAGCCATTTGATCAGCCAACATTGACCATACGTTTTCAATTGGTGAGAGATGTGGAGAATGTTCTGGCCAGGGCAGCAGTCGAACGTTTTCTGTATCCAGAAAGGCCTGGACAGGACCTGTAACATGCGATTGTGTATTATCCTGCTGAAATGTAGGGTGTCGCAAGGATCGAATGAAGGATAGAGTCACGGGTCTTAACACATATGAAATGTAACGTCCACTGTTCAAAGTGTCGTCAATGCGAACAAGAGGTGACCGAGACGTGTAACCAATGACACCCCATACCATCACCCCGGGTGATACGCCAGTATGGCGATGACGAAAACACGCCTCGAATGTGCGTTCACCACCATGTCGCCAAACGCGGATACGATCATCATGATGCTGTAAACAGAACCTGGATTTATCCGAAAAAATGACGTTTCGCCATTCGTGCACCCAGGTTCGTCGTTCACTACATCATCGCAGGCACTCCTGTCTGTGATGCAGCGTCATGGTCTCCGAGATGGTAGTCCACGCTGCTGCAAACGTCGTCGAACTGTTCGTGCAGATGGTTGTTGTCTTGCAAACGTCCCCATCTGTTGACTCAGGGATCGAGACGTGGCTCCACGATCCGTTACAGCCATGCGGATAACATGCGTGTCGTCTCGACTGCTAGTGATACGAGACCGTTGGGATCCAGCACGGCGTTCCGTATTACCCTCCTGAACCCACCGATTCCATATTCTGCTAACAGTCATTAGATCTCGACCAACGCGAGCAACAGTATCGCGATATGATAAACCGCAATCGCGATAGGCTACAATTCGACCTTTATCAAAGTCAGTAACGTGACGGTACGCATTTCTCCTCCTTAGACGAGGCATCACAGCAACGTTTCACCAGGCAACGCCGGTCAACTGCTGTTTGTGTATGAGAAATCGGATGGAAACTTTCCTCATGTCAGCACGTTGTAGGTGTCGCCACCGGCGCCAACCTTGTGTGAATGCTCTGAAAAGCTAATCATTTGGATATCACAGCATCTTCTTCCTGTCGGTTAAATTTCGCGTCTGTAGCACGTCATCTTCGTGGTGTAGCAATTTTAATGGCCAGTAGTGTATTTCTTTATATTTAGAATTCATAAAGTTCAGAACTCAAATGTCAATACTCCAATGCAGTTCGTTGTAACTCCCAAAATTTCCTGAGAAAATAGACTTCGAAGTCTTCTGAGCGGCTTTAATACCTCAAAGGAAGGTCGAATTTTCGACAGATAGTGTGGTTTTGTGGTAAAATTCTCGTCCGATATGTGGGGGTCTTGGATTCGATATGGAGAGAGTAAGGTGGAACTGAAGAGGTGGTAGGACCATTACAAATTTTTCCTAACGAACGCATTTTTTTTAAAAAGAATGTGCGTTTTTCAATGAGCATCCCAGTGAATGTAAAATTCAAAAACATGGAACAAATATCAATAGTGCTCGAGACTGGTTCACTGGTTCGAGTCTCGTTTGGGGCAATATTTTTTTCCCTTTTTTCATTCCGTTCGAACACTTAGGTCATAAATATAGAACTCATCAAATATATGATAATAAACACATATGTAACTGTTCAAAAATGATTCAAATGGTTCGGAGCACTATGGGACTTAACATCTGAGGTCATCAGTTCCCCTAGAACTTAAGATTACTTAAACCTAACTAACCTAAGGACATCACACATATCCATGCCCGAGGCAGGATTCGAACCTGCGACCGTAGCGGTCACCCGGTTCCAGACTGAAGCGCCTAGAACTGCTCGGCCACCAACGGCCGGCTATCTAACTGTAATTTTCATGAAATATGAATGTAATCTCATTACTAATTGCACCTTGCCTACAAAAATCCAAGTTTCTTTGCAAATGCAAGTTCTAAATTACTGATCTTTCATAAAAGATTGTTAATGAAGACTGATTAAATTTACTATATGCTACACAGAAATGCTCGTAGAAAAAACACATTTGTTAAAAACTTTACGCTAGATATGAATCGAACCCACACCACAGACGTGACAAGCAAGCACGCTACCACAGAGCTGCACATACAGTCGAACGAAAATGTCCTTACTTACAATATTAAAGAAACTGTGAAAATTTCAAAGTCGATTTTGTCCAGAATTTTTTAGTTACATCGTTATGCTTTGGAGACTGATATTTGAGTTCTGAATTTAATGTATAATAAATATAAACCAACATAAAAATCCAATCGCCGTGTGGTCTCCTTGTTAATACTGTATCAGCCAAATTGCTCCTTTGTCAGATTAAATTCTAATGTCTCGTTCTGTATTTCTGCTTTGGATTTTGGAACACATCTTGCAGATTACGGAGATTAGGCTGATAAATTTAAAATTTCTTATGTCATTTCCATCTGCTTTCGTTTGCAGCGTAATGATTAAAGCGATGTTCCTGTATTGGGAGACTATCTTCTTCCATACAGATACTGTGCCTAGTTTGATAAGTCCCTTTCAGTGGTACTTAGCCTCAGTCTTTAACTACCTACTTTTAAGCAGCATCGTCTCCAACTTTCCTTCCTTTCTTCGTGCCTCAATTTTGTTTTTACGCCTTATCTGTCGTTGCTTCTAGGGTGTCATTTTTTGAATTTTTGTATATGTACGTTTCTCATTCATCTAGTGAACTATAAAAAGATTTAAAGCAGTCTTAGAATGCGTGCATAATTATCTCTATGTTGTAACTTATTGTTCTGGAGCCATCTTAAATGGTGGAATATTGCGCCTACTCAGCACACGTTCCTGCTTGGTATTTTTCATATCCTTATTTTTTATGTTGTTTTGCTTATCATATTTTAATTGCATTTCTTTGCATCCTCTCGAAAAGGAAGGAAGATTAGAATTCAACGGTCCGTCGACGACGATGTCATTAGTGACAGGACTCGAACTCTGATTGAAGAAGGATGGAGAGGGAAAGCGGCTGTGCTCTTTTAAAACGAACCATCCAATCAATCACCTTAAGCGATTTAGAGAAAACAATTAATAATGTTAATGATGGTAACTGGGCGGGGATTTTATCCACAGTCCCCTGAATACGATTTCGGGGTTTTACCACTGTGCCACCTCCTCAAGAACTCATTTCCTGTTCGTACTATTTCATTCGCATGTTCTGTCATGTGCCTGCTAGCATTTGCTTGAACTCTATGTTAACTATGTTCTTGCAGGTAAAGTTGTCATTTTTCTAATTTTTTTCGTAGCTGTTATATTTTTCGGTGTTCGCATACGTGCCTTTGTTAAATAACTGCCCAGTTAATCTATCATTGGTTCCAAGACATCGGCAATTTATTGTTCCTAAAAAAATTGATAAAAAATTTGTGTTTCTATGATCTATTTAGCCAAACGTTGTTCAAATGACTCTGAGCACTATGCGACTTAACTTCTGAGGTCATCTGTCGGCTAGAACTTAGAACTAATTAAACCTAACTAACCTAAGGACATCACACACATCCATGCCCGAGGCAGGATTCGAACCCGCTCCAGGCTGTAGCGCCTAGAACCGCACGGCCCATCCGGCCGGCCCAAACGTTGTGTTGCAAGATTAGAGTACGGAAGTTGATGAGTGTGGTACGTGACACGTAGCCTGAAATCTCTCAAACAACAACTCCTAATGTTTTTTTAGTTCAGGAACTTGCACATGGCTAAAAGTTCCCTGACAACATTACGCATGACACACTACACAGCCAGGGTTCGAAGAACTTACCGATACACGTTAACTGTGATTCATTAAGGTACAGTTTACTCACAGCATCCTCGGTACAGATGACAGTGCTTCTGAATCCCAGAGTTTGGGATCGAGGAGACAAGCTGACTTGCTGATTCATTGACGGTCACTATAGTCATGTGACAGTCAATCTGTATTTCACTCGCTAGTAATATACTTAGAGCAGAGGGCGTCAGACCTTCAGTCACCACATTGTTTGAAGAAAACGTTGGTGGGTAGCCCTTTCATATTTCCTCTCCATAAAGCAATGGTGGCAAAGGATTAAGATCTAGATTAAACGTTGGTCCTGTCACTTAATCCTTATTGAGATGGAATTATGTGCTTTCTGCCACCCCTCCCTGCCCCCTTTTCGAGGAAAGTCAAATATAACAGGCATATTCCATTAGTGGGGCTATGCCATTTCCAACCCAACTGTGACAATGTTCCTCTTATGCAACCAAACCAGCTACTTGGCTTAGCTCCCCTTATGTAAACAAACAATGTAATTTATGGCTAATGTAAGTAAACTGCTCACTTTAACTCTCATTTCTGTGTATTCAGGACCAAATTAATGACTGAATGCTTTTAGTTTAATGACCTTAATGTAAACAAACTAATTTATAACAAAATGGTTACCGGATGTTTTCAGCCTAATGTAAACAAACTGCTTACTTGTGCTATTAGTTTTGTTTACAAAAGTGTTACTTAATAATCAGATGGTTTTGGCCTTATCCTAGTAACCATAAATTATGATCCAAAATGGTGTACTCCTCTTCCACGCCCACGTAGTGCTTTCCTATTGGTCCCACCAACACCACCATCACCACCACCATTACCACCACCACCCTTCAGGTACCCACCAACATGAGATGAACCGAGCATTCATGCTCTGTACCTTGGTTATTCAACAGCTTGAAACATCAGCAGCAGTGGAGATCAGGCATCATACCCTTATTATATATCATTGATCATTTAGTATTATTTTTTCCCACAGTGCAGTGGACTCCTGATTGATGATGATGCAGTCAACCTACCAGATTTATGGGAGTCAATCGAGTTTCCACAGCATCTACCCGATTTATCAGGCTTCATGTTTCAACAACCAGATTCTTGCTTGTACAACTTTGAGTCTCCTGCTCAACAGCAGCGCTTCCTGTAAGACTGTAAATTCCCACTAATATGAACGCCAGCACTACCTGTCGTGCAGTTACAATGCACACCTCACCAATTAAAGTGATGCTATTCTCACTAACATACACTCTGAATGTGAGTGGGAGTAAGTATGTGGTGATGGGCCTCTAGCTAACAGTTCAACACTGTGATTGTGTTTGTAAATCCTTTATAGTGGCATCAAGATCATGCTTTCATTATATGAATGAAGGGAGCTATGAGAGAGTTTTTCGAAGGTGATATCACTATTCAACGATCAAACGGCTTTTGTTTTCTGGACTATCACACAATATGTGTTGTGAACTTCCCATAAACAACTGAAATCTACAACAATGAGATTAGTGAAGAGTACACTCGTTTTCTGGAATCAACATTCAGAAACATGATGTGTGCTGTTTCTTTCAGCCATTGTGCTGTGAATGAATGTTTTCAGTGGCAGGAATATGCGTACAGATTTCTCTGGAATGTGTGGTATGCTCTTTTAAAGTTCACTCATGAAGACACTTTGGAGGACTTTTCGCTAATCATTTTGATATGTTCAGTACACAGAATGTATGAAGCGTCACCATTACTCAAATCTGTGAAAAAAGTTTGTGCATACTAGCGCATGTTCACATATCATGAAACAGTGCCAGAAATTAAAAATGTAAATAAATGATTCTTTACTCCTCTAAAGAGATTTTTCTTCTTGGTTTCAAATAGGTATAGATGCACACCCATTTTGGCTCAGTGAATTGGGAAGTATTAAAAACAGTCTGCCTCCATTACTGGATGACTAAGCTATAAAAGCACTCCGTCGTCAGGCCACAAGTGGCCCATCGGGACCATCCGACCGCCTTGTCATCCTCAGGTGAGGATGCGGATAGGAGGGGCGTGTGGTCAGCACACCGCTCTCCCAGTCGTTAAGATGGTTTTCTTTGACCGGAGCCGCTACTATTCGGTCGAGTAGCTCCTCAATTGGCATCACGAGGCTGAGTGCACCCCGAAAACTAAGCTATAAAGGCTGTGCATTTTTATATGCAAGAGGGCTATATATTTGATAGCAGAATAATTTCTGGTTTATTCACTAGATATAAACACAATATATTTTCTTCTGTGGAGACATACATAGCACTGACAAGAAAATACGAAGATGCATATTTCTTTGGTAGATTCTTTAATAACAATGACAAGGTACTAGTTAAAAATAAAGACTGAAACCTTTTTTTTACTCTAGCACTGGTATTTTTCCTGTGGTAGTGTTTTTAAGAATTGTTATCACTCTTTCATGTAGCTGTTCCAGTCGAGACTTTTTAACCGTTATAAATTTTTCTATATAGGTGTTTCAGTGGAGACATTTTTAATGCAGGTGATACGATATTGGAGATACGACATTAGATTCTTTGATAACAGAAGTGATTTTTAACGTAGGAAAGGAATCAAAAATACGTATAAGGCTAATGACCATCATGGGACTTGTATCAGGCGGTAAAGAAAACTACACTGGTGTGCAAAACGTTGAGGACAAAGGTAGCTTTCGTATGATGTACCACTGCCAAGTAACATAGCTCGAAATTGCTTGGACCACACACAGAAAAAAAAAAAAACTGCTGCATTATGGTATAGAATGTAAGCGAAAGGAAAACGCAATAAGATGAATACATATGACACTTTTCTTCAAAGACAGTAATTACACTGAAGTTACCATGACATTTAATGGTCCAGTGGACATTATAAAAGGCGGGACCTGGTTCTTAACCGGGTGTGTGATCACCATGTACGGCAAAGCACACTCTGCAACGTGCTCCGAAGCTGGTCACAAATTTTCTATTGAGTTCTTGTTGTAGGGCCTTCCATTCCTACACCAGCGCGGTTAACGGCTGACTCATGGTCATTGGTGCACGTGAACATGCCGCAGTAGTTTCCCAACACATCCCAAACGTACTAAATGGGATTTATCTCGAGGGAACGGGCAGGTCAGCCTATTTGCTTAATATCATCTTATTCCAAGAGCCCTTCCACCTGCACTGCTCGATGCGGTTGTGATTTGCTATCCATAAAAATGAAGTCAGGATCGAATTCACTCCTGAAAAAAAAGGAACACTCGGGGAAGGAGTACACATTCACAATAATTTTGACTGATGTGTGCACTGTATTCAAAGATTTGGAGGTCAGTACGAGTACGTCCATGCAACATCATGCCCCCTCCCCCCTTCCACGCCATAACAAATGGACCACCAAAACGATCATTTAAACAACGTTGGCTGGCGAACATTCGGAACATGTATAGGTCTCAGGAACATTGTTGAACAGTAGGGGTTTAGTGATACAGGTACTGGGGTATTGGGAGGCATAATTTAGCATGTGCAAACTGAGCTCCAAATGTTTGAACACAGTATGCTCACCTGTCAACGTTATTACTACACGTTACTCCATCTTCATGAGCTTCTTTTCAGGGGTGATTTCGGTCCTGACTTTATTGTAATGGATAATAAAGCGCGACCGAATTGAAAAATGGAAATGGAGGAGATCTTGGAAGTTAGGATGTATGGTGAATGGAGACACCAACATGATCCCCTGATTTAAATCCCATCGAATACTTGTAGGATGCGTTGGGAGACATATTGCAGCTCAACCACACACACCAATGACCATCCACCAGTTGCCACACGTGGAGGAACTGGACGTCCAACTACAAAAACTCCTTAACAACGTTGTGACCAGCGTGGGAGCACACTGCAGAGCAAGCACTTTAATCCATAATGATCACGTACTCTATTAAAAACTGGGCAACGGCCTTGCCGCAGTGGTTACACCGGTTCCCGTGTGATCACCGAAGTTAAGCGCTGTCGGGCGTGGTCGTCACTTGGATGGGTGACCATCCAGGCCGCCATGCGCTGTTGCCATTTTTCGAGGTTCACTCAGCCTCGTGATGCCAATTGAGGAGCTACTCGACCGAATAGTAGCGGCTTCGGTTAAGAATACCATCATAACGACCGGCAGAGCGGTGTGCTGACCCCAGGCCACTCCTATCCGCATCCTCCACTGAGGATGACACGGCGGTCGGATGGTCCCGGTAGGCCACTCGTGGCATGAAGACGGAGTGCTTTACCCTATTAACAACTACGTCTCGGCTTTTGTAATGCCCAAGTGACCATCATAAATTACGGTGGCTTTAGTGTAATCATTGCCTTTGAAGATAGCTGTCATTTCTTTTGTCTCATTGTATATTTCTTTTAGTTAGCTTCTGTAACAGTCTGTAGTTGCTTTTCTACGTGTGGTCCGAGTTTCATCGTCCTGTGTTACTTAATAGTGACACATCATGCGAAAGTTACTTTCTATCCTTATTTTTTGCACGCCGGTGTATATATAAATGAGTTTTCACGAACCAATAATGAAACTACCACATTAGGAGTACGACAACGTCCAATATACACATACAGACATAAACAGGTTCTGCAAACTCCACAGTCTCCAGAGCGACTAACCCTTGATTTAAGACTGTGGCCCATTTAAAATTCATCATGACTATGTAACCCAGTGCGTCATAACATCCCTTCAGCGGTTAACAAAGCGAATTTCGACATGGTTTCTGAGATTGTCCATTGTTTTCCTGAAAACAGCATAATACGTTGATGTAAGGAAAACTTTTTCGAAGTCACACATCACGAGAGCCACTTGTTTGGTACTGACTTCAATTTGCTCTCTGTCAGACTGACTGGTTGAGGAAAATAGTGAAGGTGACTAAGCAGTTCCATTCCAAACCGAGACACTGCTGGATGTTTTGCAGTATATAGTGTATCTCTGTTTCCCCACAGCCTCTTTATCAGCACGGGAACGTTATTGTCACGTGGAAGAAGGTGCTCTGGACATAGCAGCAAATCGCTACGTGCGTCATGCTTACAAACAGGATATAACAGGACTACCTCCACAACATATTCTTCACCAGAAACCGCCGCCACATCCGTGAATTTAACTGATCTGGCGATTTCACTATGGGACAGCCATCGAAAACCTCCAATAGGCAGGGATTTAGCATGGCCTGCCTGTATGGGTTGTTAACATCGAGGTACATGATGTAACTCAATCCGTCAAATATTTAGAACTGTTCACCAACTTGTGGGCAACCTGCATTCTTACAGATACATTGGCAAAATCTTATGCGAATCCAGCACTAAAAAAGAGTAGCATTTCGAAATCAGTCAATTATGTCATGTTGACACGTGTCTTTTGCAACATGGCACCTCACGTAAGGCGTAGTGTGGTGTAAGAGAAGGCAGGATCCAGCGTGTGTGTGGTCATTCATGCCTGCATGTCCATACTCTGTATCCATTATGAGACTGCCTGTATGGTTTCTGGTGTATGTGGTTATGTTGGCCAATGTGGACAATGTGGCTTTATGGAGTCTCTGCATCGAATGTAGATATTCGTGTGGAAAGTCCCGTTCCCGCTACTTCATGAGCTGAAACTTTGCCTCATCAGGATATGAAGCTCTAGTGAGGTCTCAGCAAGTTCCTGAAGCAGTGCATGCATGAAACATATTTAGTCCAGCAACTACAATGTAATGTTTGGCGTCATCTGCATGCAGAACTAAATGTTTTTCTCAATGCTCTCAGGCACGACAGTAGCCTGATCATTGAGCAAACTGAAAAATACTTAGTGATGAAGTGAACACCATACCTGTGATGTCGTAAATTATCGATACCACACCAGGCAGAAGGCACCACGTGGTTGGCAGTAAACCATGCGGTGTCCCCACAAACCTGTGGCTGACTCGAATTCACAACTTCTGCTGTACACTATGGTTCAAATGGCTCTGAGCACTATGGGACTTAACATCTATGGTCATCAGTCCCCTAGAACTTAGAACTACTTAAACCTAACTAACCTAAGGACATCACACAACACCCAGTCATCACGAGGCAGAGAATGCTGTACACGCATACAATTCCAACACCGAGCTGACATAAAAAGACGCCGTAAAGAGGCTAGCCCAGTCTACTTGCGGCATTATAGTAGGTTTTCTGTACTGTGGTTATGTATGATGACTAGGATCTGATTAATGGATCTCTTAGGGGCTTGCTGTTCAAAGTTAAGTAAACACAACGCCATTCAAATTAAGGGTACTTCTAATCATTACTGCTTTCTGTCTAAGCACGCACCTAATCCTTGCAACCTAGCTCTGGCGGATCCAAAAATAGCCACTCAGATTGTGGAAAAATGCAGGTATGTGCCAACGCACTTGGTGGTCCAAGGTACATGCACTGTGTGTTAGGCACAGAACCTCCAAGTTAGATGGCATTGGTTTCTAAGTGCAGTTTCCTATTTGATATCTAATGGCAACCCACATCTCACAGGATAATCCATGATGTATGATTCGAATCGATTGAGGTTGGAGTTGTAACAGCATACGACGTGATACACTACTGCATATTGTGAATGCCGCTCTATGAATATTATATGAGAGGTAGTATGATCACCTTCACAATTTGCAACAGGATCTAGTGAACACCCAGCGTCAGTATACATGCCTGGTGGTAGGCATTCGTAATCTACAAGAACTTTATACCTTACGCAGGTATTTCCACAAGTACTAGTTCCTGGCTCGAGCAATCAGTGAGATACCTTTCTCTTAGTAAAAGACTTGAGGCATCTAGAGCAATAATGGCCCATTTGGGAGGGAAGTAAATGGGACATGTTCTGGACCCATACATAGTGTTGTTTCAGTTTCTTGGAGAGCAACAACAGATCTGCATGTGTCTTATACTGACAGGTACTTTGGAGAAGTAGAGGGGTCTGAATCCTTCATGGTTCACGTCTTTTTTCTGCACATCATGCTCTTCTGGCTTGCAATCGTCATCTTCTTTAAGGCCTTAAACATGAACTGAAAAGCATATGTTCTGCCTCTCAAATTAAGGTGTGTTCCAAAGTTTAACAGATACATCGATGCCATCAGAGTTGTAAGGTCCTCAAGACCTTGAGATTTTGGACATTAATATAGCCCTGTTTCTCAGCTATAGCCTTCGGAAGTCTGATATGGCTCCTCTGCCCCCCCCTCCCCCCCCCCCACATTAGTTGGAGCAGAGACATGTGAGGCGAAATGAAAGTGGAGTATATGGCTCAGTGTTTTACCAGAACAAATGTCCTAATATGTCACCGGAGATAAAGGTACAACAATTTAACACCCTGCAATCTCACCTCATTTCTCTCAGCAATACAGACAAAGGATTTCTATTCCACACCACTGCCACCTTCTTTGAGGTGGGGTTATGTTAGTCCTTAGCATACTACTCTGCCGCTCGTAATGGTAAGATATCGTGGACTGTAGATGGTGATTTTGGGGCTCTCCCATTCCAGATTGTGTAGACAAACACTAGGGAAAATGTTTAAGTCTTCGTAGCCCCCAGCAGAATTGTCTATATGGGCGTACAATACCTGGGTCTGAAATGCACTTGCAATCAGAGATTAGACGAAAACTGGCAAGCGACTGAGCTGCTGCAGTTCAATAAAAATAGGACAGGTAAGGGAAGCTGTTGTTACCTGGCTGGTCACTATGACTAGCTGTTGATAGCCCTAGCAGAGTGAAGGCATCAGGCAAAGTGAAACTCCTGTTGATGGACTCAGATGAGGTTAAGATGCCGTTGATTGACATGGGCGCATACACAGTCCCATACACAGTGACAATCCCAGGTGCAGTGATGGTCCCAGGCATGGAGATGGTCCCGGGTAAGGCGATGGCCATTGACGCAATGTCTATTTTTTTATGAAATCTGTATGTAATAGAGCAAATACTGTCTCAAGGAGAACAAGTAATGTTATCCATCTTAGCTAAAATGTTAATATTAGCAGTCTAAGAGTTCTGTATGAATGAGTGATGCAGTAAAAACCCCCATATGAATCTAAGTTTAGCTGTGTTAACTGATAAATAGGAATCCTCTGGTCTGAAATATTCATAATGAAACTTCAAGTGTTGTTCGCTCGCAGCCTCTATGGAAAAATTTTCCATTCATACACTGTAAATTAAAGTAAGCTTTCCACCTCATGATGATGAGAGTATAGAACCAAATATGGTGAAAGTAATTTGATTAATAAAATGAAATCTAGTAGTCGCATAGCCGTCTCTTTCTCTAAGATATGAGTAACTGCTTCATATTAACAAAAGAAAGCTGTTAAAGGCATTTGTGATGAACCCTTGTCATACAGCATTTGTGCTGGTAATGTAATCAGAGTGTAAACAGACTTTAGTCAGTATGATAACTAGGAATAAGCTGTGCTCTACCTAGAAGATAAACTGTAGTATTATGTAATACACACTCAAAATGAACATAAATTGATAAGAAGTTATGGCTATATAATGGCCAGCGAAAATCATACATAAATAAAATACAAGTAGCTATCACAATTTATCAATTAGAATTAATTAGTAAAAAATAGTATGATGCTTGGTATGTCATGAACATGTCTCTGGTTTAGTTTCGAAATGAGAGCAGAATTTTGAATTGCATGTGATGTTTGAGTTTCTTCTATTCTCATGAACTTTGGTAAACGTAAATATTCGTATTGATAGTCACCACGTAAGTAACGACATATCAGAACAGTTATTAAGCTATCATCTAATATGTCAGTAAATGAAAGATGAAGGTTATGGGAGTAACCAGATGAAATATGGTTATACCGATTTAACTAACATATCTCAAGAAACAAACAAGTAAACGAAAGACTATAGCAATAACTAAATCGATTGTGTTTTGGTGTAGCACATTGAGTAAGCTTCTAGTAATGATAGTATGACTGATATGATTCTAAAAAGTTTAAAAAAAGCGTTTTCGAAACACGTGACTACTCAGTACGATGAAGAAGAGTTTTATCTTTTATCTACAGGTAACTCTGCAAAGTGAGGGTCTAATAAAGAAAAGACATATCTTCCACGCACGAACAAACACTTAGTATATTTCAAATACAAAAATGTTTAGCACTGATGAACATTTCAGGTTAATGAAAAACAACAGAGCTTCATTTCGTCAAGTAAATAAGACCGTTCCCTTACCTCAGTCGAGATGGGCAGTGTAGAAACACACTAGTATTTTTTATTTCTTTTGTTTTTAAGTGAAATTATTTTCTCCTATCTTTAGGAGAAGGTACAACAGCCCACTTATGGAATGTATTATTTGTAATGGGGTTCCCTATGTAAAACATAACATCCTAGAATTCCAATGTTAAAATTTTGGAGGAATGCTTCGAAGGACAGGACTATCTCTGCGAATTAGTATTTGTCTTTTGTTTGAAATCCTTTGCCTATCACTACTTTTTTCACCTTTCGTCTTCTTTTGCAGAGTTAAGTTATATATGTTAATGTAAGTGTGTTTGAACAATAAGAGTCACAAAACTGATGTTACACATTGTGTAACAATGTTTTATTTTGTATTAAAAATACCCTTTATATCTTATTAACAGGTTTTTTAGCGCAAATGCTGGTGAGTCATATACTGTATGAACGGAAATAACCGTCTTGGCGAAGTTTGCTTGGCTGACATTCAAGGCGTCTCACTGAGATAGCTACAGCTTGTAGTAATTATTCAGAACTTGCTTGTTATTTAAATTGTAAAGTCCGATTTGCCAGTGGGAAACAATATTGCAACACTTGAGATATTCAAATGGTCTCACGATCGCGAAGTCCAGTTTGCCAGTGAGAACAATATTGATGCAGTTGAGATATTCAAAAGTTTGTACGGTCCCGAAAATTTGAAACCAGGTCAGTTATTCCACTAACAGTTAATATTTTGTGCAAGCTTAGAATTTTCAACTACACATAGGTTTAACTCTATAGTTTTGCAATTCATTATCCTCGTCTGTTACAGTAATGTTGGAAATTTTCCATACTAACTTTTACAATACAATTTTCAGAATGTCCTGAATATATGTGCTACATTGCAATTCTTACAAGAACTGGTTCTTTTTCAGCATTCATGATGGTATATCTCAGTTCTTCAAAGTAGCCTATAAGCTGGGACACTAAAGTGGTAGTATTCAAATGTCAGTCTGGCTATGAGCTATACTGCCTTTTGTGCATCATAAATGTCCGAAATCGATGCAGAAAACCGTGAATTGACAGTTAACGTGAATCCGTTATTTCCTCTGTGAGTAATTTCGTTGCCATTTAGTTCGTATCTTATTTCTTGAAGCAGAAAGGCGAATGCCTTACGTGTAAGTGATATCAGTGTAGGGTCTTCATCCTTCTTCACAAATTGTCCTTCCAGGAATAGGAAACTGTTGCTCAGAGTTGTTGATGTATTCGTGTGTTAAATACGAATCCTAATCTCATCCTTTGTTATTAAGCGTCACCGTCGCATAGGTTTGTGGAAGTATTTCCACAATCTTAGGACTTCCTAGTGGTAGAGTATTGTTCATCTCAGTAAGCTGTAAAATTCTGCCTTATGTTTCCAGGTCGATCAGTGCAGTACTCCACTCCCCATTGGAAGGAAGGAAGGAAGGAAGATTGGGTTTGACGTCCCGTCGACGTCGAGGCCATTAGAGATGGAGTACAAGCTCAGATTGTGTTGAGAATGGGGAAGGAAATCGGACGTGGATTTGAGCGGTCGTCCTCGCGAATGCGAGTCCAGTGAGCTAATCACTGCACCACCTCGCTCGGTTGATTCCCCCTTGCTTTGGTCAACTGATTGGAAGTAATTTCTCTTATGACTTATGATCGTTCTAAAGTTAGAGTGAATCACATCACATCCAAATTTCAAGAGATGCTGTGACATAGGGTATACTGCTTGTTTTTGTGGAGTCATCGGGAGAAATATGTGGCAGAAACGTGTGACTGCAACCGCTTTCGAATTATTTCAGAATAAAAGCAGTCTTAGTTGCGAAGTTATTTTATACCAGTGATACGTTTCACCCTTTCGGAACATCATCAGTTTGTCTATAAAAACAAGAAACCAACCAATTGGAATAAATAGAGGAAGAGGCATGAGCCTATCTTGTACGACTATGCAGGTAAAATATACTAAAAGCAATAGAAACTTATGTAAAAGTAACTGGACATGTAAACTATCCCTTATGAAGCCATATAAAATGCAAAATGGACGCAACAGTAATTTGATATGTTATCTGTTCCTCATAATAAACATACAAATGTAAAGTGGAACTAGCCAAAAGAAATGAAAACCAACAGTATATCATCAAGAAAGTACAAGGAGGTGGCGGATAAATTTACAAGACTATTGCATGTTACCTTGCGCGCCAGCTGACTTCGTCACAGCAGTACAAAATAGTTACGTTTATAAAATAAACGCAATATGGGCCGCACACAAAACAATGTACATTTGGCACGTTCGTGCACAAGGGCTCACACACACACACACACACACACACACACACACACTCACACACACACACATACTACTGTAACAGACACGCGTTGTTTGCATCATGATCCGCTGCTTGGATGAATAGATGCCCGCATGGTCTGGTGTTTCTGCAACTGGCTACTCAGGTGTGCACACTATACACAGTATGTAAATATCCCCTATCATTATAATTCAAGCAGTGCCACCATTACTGTCGTACCACCGTAACTGGCTAAGCTACAACGAATTTGCGTTATTATATGAAGGGATTATTTCAATAGTGGTACAAGTACATTTTTTATCATTCTGAGAGACAGAGTCCTCATTTAACTTTAGGACTCTGTATCTCAGAGTGAACAAAAATGGACTTGTACCAGTACTGAAATAAGCCCTTCATATATGAAAGAAAAACGATAAATACGTAAATAAATCATTTATTTTATTTGCTCTCTTTCCTGCAGCGTTCACAATTTAGTATAAGACAAGGTGGTTCAGCAAACTGGCATTCTGCATCTGACAACATGTTTATCACATTAGTCATACCTGAAAATAAAATCATCACTCTGAAACACTTGTGATAGCTTGTGAAATCTGTGTGCAATGTCACATAAAACGGGCATCAGTTCCTTCGGAAACAAACAGTAGTGAACCGCATTCAAATTACACCACTTATCCATACGTTTTAAATACATTTGAAACATTTCATTAGATACATTTTTTTTAGCTTTAAGCCACTTGAATATGTAATATGAGTCAACACCCTGTCTACTCGAATCCACAGACTTCTTGCTGCAATATTATCATGTATATCGGCATAATTTCTTCCAAAATATCTTGGGCGACCGGAGTTAGTATTTCCCTTAAAAAAAACAAAAAAAAAATCCCACCTTGCAGTCACCAGCTCCCTTAGCAGCGACGTAATGGATGCTCTCTCGATACTGAATGATGCTTCTATGTTAAGAAATTTTAGTATACACTCGTCATCTGTTCTTAAATTAATGAGTAGTGATACTACCACTGACTTCCTATTGCATTAACGTAGGGTATCATTACCTCATTCATTGTTGGATGGAGTACCTAAATGAGGTGACGAAGTTGTGGGACAGCGATATGCACAGGTACATATGGAGGTAGTATCAGAAACGCAAGGTAGAAAAGGAGAATGCATTGACGGAGCTGTCATTTGTACTCAGTTGAGTCATATGACAAGGTTTACCACGTGACTATGGCCGCACAACGGGAATTAACAGACTTTAAACACAGAATGGTAGTTGGAGCTAGACACAGGGGACATTCCCTTTCGGAAATCGTTGGGGAAGTCATTATTCTGAGATCAACAGCGTCAAGAGTGTGCCGAGATGAGCACATTTCAGGCATTAACTCTCACCATGGGCAACAAAATGGCAAAAGGACTTTTACATGACCACCGAGAGCAGCGGAGTTAGCGTAGAGTTGTCAGTGATAACAGACAAGCAACACTGCACCAGCTAATTTCATAAAACAATGAGGAACGTTCGACGACCTTACCCGTTAGGACAGTGCTGCGAAATTTGGCGTTAATAGGCTGTGGCAGCAGATGACCGAAGCGTTTGCTAAGAACATGACATCGCCTGCCCCACCTCTCCTGGGCTCATGACCACATCGGTTGGATCCTAGACGATTGGAAAACCGCGGCCTGGTCAGTGATTTCAGTTGTTAAGACCTGATGGTACCATTCGCGTGTGGTGCAGACCCCACGGAGCCATGGACCCAAGTTGTGCAAGCTGGTGGTGGCTCCATAGTAATGTGGTCTGTGTCTACATGGAATGGACGTGGTACTCTCGTCCAACTGAACCGCCAATTTACTGGAAACAGCTATGTTCGCTTGCTTGGAGACCATTTTAAGCCATTCAAAGACTTCGTGTTCCAAAAAAACGATACAATTTTTATGGATGGTAATGCGCCTTGTAACTGGGCCACAATAGTTTCCGATTGGTTTGAAGAACGCTCTGGATAATTTGAGCGGATGATTTGGCGATACAGATCGCCCGACGTGAATCCCATCAAACATTAATGGGACATAATATAGAGGTCAGTTCGGGCACAAAATCCTTCACGGGCAACACTTTCGCAATCATGAACGGGTTAAGAGGCGGCATGGGTCAATATTTTAGCAAGGGGGCTTCCATCGACTTCTTGAGGCCATGCCACATCGAGTTGCCGAACTACATTGGGGTAAAAGGAGATCTGATACGATATTAGGAGGTGTGTCATGACTTTCACGATCTCAGTGTTATGTGATTGACAGCCACGAACTGACTATGGAGCACTCTGTGTGCTGTTTCTTTATATATCTGAATACAAAGATGATATACCCTTACATTTTTCATGTTTTAAAATTGCATGCACTGCTTCGAATGTCATGTATTAACAGTGGTGAAAATCGCTGTCCCGGTTGAGTAAGAACACTGAAAGTGCCAACATGTCTACATGTTCAGTACAGCCAGCAGCTCTTGTCCCCCTTAATACAGCCTGCAGCTAAGTACAAGCGGTACTGCTGTTAGTAGAAGAACAAGAATATGGTTGACATGTATCTCTAACTCAATTTCTTCTTCCTGCAGGTGAGCTGAAAGTATCACAGCAACATGATGTGAAAACAATGCTGTATAACAAAACCTTCAGTTTAAACTTTAGTGACAGGAAATGTGTCAGCTTGGGGATGTCGTCAGATCATGAGTTTTACTCTGTGAGCGCCTCTGAAAATCGTCGATGTAGTGATACAAATGTCATACCATCCCCGGATGAGTGGTGTCACCTATGTGATACTTCGATGCAGATTGCAGCCATATTCCACAGCAGTGTTCAGACTCCTTCGGTGATATTACGTGATTATGCAGTCTGGGAACATCTAAAGAATTGTTAAATTTTTTAATCAGAAGGAATGCATTCATCTACAGGAGCAAACATTTAAAAATCTAATGAATGCTAGTTATGGGATCTACTATACTCTAGAGAAGCACTAAAGCTGAAAGGTAAACATATAAAATGGTTCAAATGGCTCTGAGCGCTATGGGACTTAACTTCTAAGGTCATCGGTCCCCTAGAACTTAGAACTACTTAAACCTAACTAACCTAAAGACATCACACACATCCATGCCCGAGGCAGGATTCGAACCTGCGACCGTAGCGGTCGCGCGGTTACAGACTGTAGCGCCTAGAACCGCTCGGCCACTCGGGCCGGGGCAAACATATACAGATCCTACGTGAAGATTAGGACCATTTCGATGGAGGTACCATGCCAAACACCCGATCCATCGGAGAAAATAATCATCACCCTACTCAGTACGCAGAAATGTGTGTGAACCAACAGTACCTGATGTGGGCACTGAACTATGCTTCTCAACATCAAAGAACTTATAAATAAAATCAAAGTGGGAGTATAACATGCATGTGTTCTTTATATCTCTATAAAATCCCTTGCATATTAATGTAAACCGGTAGTCAGTCGTCATTGGAGTGGGGTGCTGTACACATAGTTCCTGGGCCTCGTGACTCAGTCAACACGGTCGCTGCAATGCAGGCGAAGCTGTCTTCATCCTGTTCTTGTTCTTCCACAGGGACAAATTGGTAACATATTATTTGTAGCAGTGTGCTGGTTGTTAAACCATTGGGTTGTACTGCAGTGATGCAGGTGATAGTTGTTCTTAAATATTTACATTTGTGTTTGTGATTGCGGATATCAACTGCATATTAATTGTGTAGTCGACTGAGGTAAAGAGCACAAATTCTAGGTTCGTGGCGTGAGGTTTCGTACACAAAGATTTGTTGTGGCGGTGGTAGTGGTGATGGTGTTGGTAGGCCAACAGCAAAGCATTACATAGGTGGGCAATGGGAGTTTCCCATTATGGATCATAAGGTATGGTTATTAAGATTAGGCTATACGCACTTGATTATGAAATAAAATTTCTGTATACAAACCAAATTTTATGAGGTTGCTCAGTAATATCTTCTAGTATAAGGGTGCCATGGTATCCATTGGCTCGTTACAGAGTGCTTGGTATGGGGTGGGTTTTAAATAAAAATTAAGAATCTCTTCCTTTTCTTTGTAAGTTATCTTTTCCCTCTTCTTCAGGTATCGAAGGGGAGGGGGGACTTATATAGGAGAATCCGACGAGTGGGTGTTTGACAGTTGCAGATGTCTGCTCACTATCACATTCTCTTTTCAGTGAAAGTTCGTTGTATTTGTAAGAATGTTCAAGCCGAAACTCTCAAGTACCACATCCAGTCAGTCGTCGTTACAGTTTAATGAATTATAAAACGGATAACGCATTATACACAGCCGGCCGAAGTGGCCGTGTGGTTAAAGGCGCTGCAGTCTGGAACCGCAAGACCGCTACGGTCGCAGGTTCGAATCCTGCCTCGGGCATGGATGTTTGTGATGTCCTTAGGTTAGTTAGGTTTAACTAGTTGTAAGTTCTAGGGGACTAATGACCTCAGCAGTTGAGTCCCATAGTGCTCAGAGCCATTTGAACCAACCATTATACACTCCTGGAAATTGAAATAAGAACACCGTGAATTCATTGTCCCAGGAAGGGGAAACTTTATTGAAACATTCCTGGGGTCAGATACATCACATGATCACACTGACAGAACCACAGGCACATAGACACAGGCAACAGAGCATGCAAAATGTTGGCACTAGTACAGTGTATATCCACCTTTCGCAGCAATGCAGGCTGCTATTCTCCCATGGAGACGATCGTAGAGATGCTGGATGTAGTCCTGTGGAACGGCTTGCCATGCCATTTCCACCTGGCGCCTCAGTTGGACCAGCGTTCGTGCTGGACGTGCAGACCGCGTGAGACGACGCTTCATCCAGTCCCAAACATGCTTTATGGGGGACAGATCCGGAGATCTTGCTGGCCAGGGTAGTTGACTTACACCTTCTAGAGCACGTTGGATGGCACGGGATACATGCGGACGTGCATTGTCCTGTTGGAACAGCAAGTTCCCTTGCCGGTCTAGGAATGGTAGAACGATGGGTTCGATGACGGTTTGGATGTACCGTGCACTATTCAGTGTCCCCTCGACGATCACCAGTGGTGTACGGCCAGTGTAGGAGATCGCTCCCCACACCATGATGCCGGGTGTTGGCCCTGTGTGCCTCGGTCGTATGCAGTCCTGATTGTGGCGCTCACCTGCACGGCGCCAAACACGCATACGACCATCATTGGCACCAAGGCAGAAGCGACTCTCATCGCTGAAGACGACACGTCTCCATTCGTCCCTCCATTCACGCCTGTCGCGACACCACTGGAGGCGGGCTGCACGATGTTGGGGCGTGAGCGGAAGACGGCCTAACGGTGTGCGGGACCGTAGCCCAGCTTCATGGAGACGGTTGCGAATGGTCCTCGCCGATACCCCAGGAGCAACAGTGTCCCTAATTTGCTGGGAAGTGGCGGTGCGGTCCCCTACGGCACTGCGTAGGATCCTACGGTCTTGGCGTGCATCCGTGCGTCGCTGCGGTCCGGTCCCAGGTCGACGGGCACGTGCACCTTCCGCCGACCACTGGCGACAACATCGATGTACTGTGGAGACCTCACGCCCCACGTGTTGAGCAATTCGGCGGTACGTCCACCCGGCCTCCCGCATGCCCACTATACGCCCTCGCTCAAAGTCCGTCAACTGCACATACGGTTCACGTCCACGCTGTCGCGGCATGCTACCAGTGTTAAAGACTGCGATGGAGCTCCGTATGCCACGGCAAACTGGCTGACACTGACGGCGGCGGTGCACAAATGCTGCGCAGCTAGCGCCATTCGACGGCCAACACCGCGGTTCCTGGTGTGTCCGCTGTGCCGTGCGTGTGATCATTGCTTGTACAGCCCTCTCGCAGTGTCCGGAGCAAGTATGGTGGGTCTGACACACCGGTGTCAATGTGTTCTTTTTTCCATTTCCAGGAGTGTATAATCTACAAGCTGAGAAGACAATGTGCTGTGAACCACGCCATTTCCTTCCACTCATTCATCATCTCATCCAACAATATTTTCTAAATGTTTTCGTAATATCGTATAATGATGGATACAGCTTCGATTGGCATCTACTATAAAATGGCGGCTCTAGGTTAAGAGCAACATGGATTCCAAGTTTAATGTGGTGTCACCGCCACACACCGCACTTGCTAGGTGGTAGCCTTTAAATCGGCCGTGGTCCGTTAGTATACGTCGGACCCGCGTGTCGCCACTATCAGTGATCGCAGACCGAGCGCCGCCACACGGCAGATCTAGTCTAGAGAGACTTCCTAGCACTCCCCCCAGTAGCACAGCCGACTTTGCTAGCGTTGGTTCACTGTCTACATACGCTCTCATTGGCAGAGACGACAGTTTAGCATAGCCTTCAGCTATGTCATTTGCTACGACCTAGCAAGGCGCCATATTCAGTTACTATAAATAATATATTGAAGAATGTATTCTGAACAGATAATATTGTGAATCATGTACCGTCAGGAGCGACGTTCATCATTAATGGATTAAAGTTAAGTATCAATCTAATTACGTCCGCTTTCTGAATTCTCATTCCTTGTCATGTTCCAGACCTCACGTCAGTATATTTCTTCCCTCCTCACGCCAGCCTGCGTGAGCTAAAACATGTGCATTTCGGCCTCCACTCGTAACACGGTGTTGGCTCTTCTGCTAACACAAAATTGGCGACGAGGATGGGATACTGGTGTTCTTACCTATACTGACATATGTCGTTGAGACTGCCCTGATTTAATTGTGTAATGGCTTCGCCACAATCTTTAGATGTACTGTCTGAATTTTATCGCTGACAGAATCAGCAGACGCAGGCATTAGCTCGTCCAGGGTCAACGTGCAATGCAAAACGATGCGGCAGCCGCCGCTCCACCGCTAACGCAGCCACAACACGCAGTTGCACCTACCTTCAGACCTTTTGATGCTGCACTGGAAAGCTGGACGGAGTGGTCACGCCAATTTGGATTCCATCTCGCCGCCTACAGAATTCAAGGTAACGAGCGGCAACCTGTTCTTTTGTCGTTCGTCGGTGTGCAAACCTACCGTGTGGTAGTCAAATTATTTCTCCGGCGCGACGTAGCAACTCTGTCCTGCGAAGAAATTTTGTCTACATTAGATGCATATTTCAAACAGTCAGTTAATGTAGTTGCAAAACGGTATACCTTCCTTCGTACAAAACGTACGACAGGTCAGACTAATCGGGAGTGGGTTGCAACCTTGCAAGGCATTACTAGGGATTGTGCTTTTGAGTGTCAATATGGACTCCCATTTTCAGATACTATGGTACGTGATGCAACTGCACGGAATGTTTCTGATGTTCATATAAGGGAACAGATTTTGAAACTAGTCAATCCCTCCCTTCAACAAGTGGTGGACATATTGGATCGGCAGGACACACTTGTCTTTGCTCAGGAATCATTTGAAACTTCGCCAGCCGTGTGTCAGGTCAACCGGCCTGCCGGGCGAGGTGCACGGAGCAGTAAACAGCCCTCGCACCTGGCCGTGCCGTTGTCTCCAGGCTCTCAGCCACGTGTGCCGCACTGGCAAGCAAATTCAGAGCTCAAATCATGCCCGCGGTGCACTACTAAACATTCGCGTGATAATTTCCCGTCACGCCAAGCTATTTAATTTTACTGTAATAAAAAGGACATGTTCACAGTGTTTGCCAGAAAAAGCTCCGCTCGGAAACCCAAACCCATTACTGGCCGTTTACTTCGCGCCGGAATCGGAATTGAAGCATGGATACTAAGGCTCGCGAAACTTCGCCCATGGAAATTCATGTCGTTCATCCCACTCCGTCCAGCGCCATTCTCTCTAACAGTGACTGTGTTCGTCCCACAAATAGTGTGCGTCGACATTGCCGGAACTCCCGTCAAGTCGCAAGTGATTTTGTACCAGTGTCAGTTCACGTTGCACGGGAGAGTCGCTCTTGTCACCTGCAGGAAAATAAACTTGTTGTAGACTTGGACATTAACGGCAGAGTGATACCATTCCAGCCCGATACCGGAGCTGCAGTTTCACTGATCAATCAAGACACTTACAAACAGCTGGGCACACCTCCGTTGCGTACCGCAGATGTTACGTTAACTAGCTATTCAGGTCAAGAGATTCCTGTGTTAGGACAGTGCAGCCTTCTTGCAACATACAAAGGACAAACAAAACTTGTGTCATTTTACGTCCTTCGTTCTTCTTCTGCAGTGACCTTGTTTGGTTTCGATTTATTTCAGTTGTGTAACGTGTCTATAGTAAATCAGTTCCTATCAGTGAACCAGACTGTGCCTTCAGACAGTGTTTCTCGTCCATGTGAAGAATTTGCATACATTTTTGCACCAGGCCTCGGTTGCACTGAGAACTATAAAGCACATTTGGAACTGAAAGTAAACAAACAACCGAAATTTTTTAGAGCGCGCAATGTTCCCTACGCATTGTGGGATGAGGTTGCAAAAACATTACACGATTTGGAATCACAAGGTGTAATTGAACGTGTGCAGGCTTCTCTCTGGGCATCATCCTTAGTAATTTCGCCAAAAACTTACGGAAAATTGAGACTTTGTGTGTACTTCAAGGCAACAGTGAATCAACAACTAGTGATTGCTACTTTTCCTTTACCCCGCCCGCAAGATCTTTTTGACAAACTGTGCCCAGGCACATATTTTTCGAAGTTGGACAAAGCAGATGCGTACTTGCAAATACCGGTGGAGGAAGAATCCCAGCGCGTTTTGGTGGTTAACACGCATCTTTGTTTGTATCAATTCAAACGATTGCCATTCGGGTGTGCATACGCCCGTGCATTATTTCAGCAATATCTATAAACTGTTTGTGCATCGGTCCCTACTGCAGCAAACTATTTGGACGATATTGTGATCTCCGGAAAGACGGAAGAAGAACATTTAGCCAATCTCAGAACATTATTCCAGGTCTTGCGACAAAATGGTCTTCCGTTACGGAAGGACAAATGTGTGTTTTTTGCTAGTGACTTGCCATACCTGGGACATGTACTCAATGCCCAAGGCATACATCCCAGTCCCGAGCACCTCCGTGCCATACAAGACTTGCCTTCGCCGCAGAATTTGAAGCAGCTACATAGTGTGTTGGGAAAAATCAAATATTATCACAGATATGTGCCGCATGCCTCTTCCATTTCAGCTCTGCTTCATCGCTTACGCCGTATAGGTGTTCCGTTCTTCTGGACGATGGAATGCGAACGCGCCTTTCGCCGGTTGAAATCGGCTTTGCTTTCCAATACTTGCCTTACGCCATTCGATCCCAAAAGCCCCTTTTGTTGATGGTGGATTCATCGGATTTCGGGATCGGTGCTGTGCTTGCGCACAAAGATGTATCACACGATCGCCCTATTGCCTTTGCGTCCAAAATGCTCTCGTCTGCGCAAAGAAACTATTCACAGATCGAGAAAGAAGCATTGGCTCTCGTATTTGGTGTTACAAAGTTTCATGATTTCTTGTATGGTCGTCACTTTACCATAATCACAGACCACAAACCTTTGACATCGCTTTTTCATCCGAACAAGCCTGTACCTCCACGTACAGCGCAGAAATTCATTCGCTGGTCTATTTTCCTCTCGCTGTACCGCTACGATATTTTGTATCGGTCCACTGCTAAGCACGGAAACGCCGATACGTTGTCCCGTTTGCCTGTTGCTGAGGATAGGGCATTCGATTCCTCAGAACTTGCTTGCATGTTCATTGATTCGGAAACCGATGACGTGGTCGAATCGTTTCCGATTGATTTCCGTCGTGTAGCTACAGCCACAACTGCCGTCCCTGTCCTTGCTACCGTTCTGCGTTTTGTTGCTACGCAATGGCCCTTGTCAAAGTCACGGATCGGGGACCCGTTGGTTCGCCAATTTTTTGCTCACAAGGACAGACTTTTTGTTCGACATGGTGTTTTGCAGTTGCGTTCTGATAATGATCAGTCCATGGTCGTGATACCACGTTCGTTACAGTCCTCTGTCTTAAAGCTTCACCACCAAGGACATTGGGGTATACGGAGAACGAAAGAACTTGCTCGTCAACACTGTACTTGGTTCGGAATCGATGCCGCGATTACGAATATGTGCTCTTTTTGAATGGTGTGTGCCGAATAACTATCAGCACCACCGCGGAAATTCTTTGCATGGCCAAAAGCCACTTTCCCTTGGCAACGCTTACACATCCATTTTGCTGGTCCATTCTGGAATGCTCGATGGTTGGTTGTGATAGATTCATTCAGTAATTTTCCTTTTGTTGTCCGTATGTCTTCCACGACATCATCTGCCACCATCCAAGCGTTATCAGCTATCATTTGCATTGAAGGTCTTCCACCGACAATTGTTTCCGACAATGGCCCACAATTCATGTCCGCAGAATTTCAGTCATTCTACAAGGCCAATGGTATTCAACATGTGACGTCCGCGCCGTTTTCGCCACCATCAAACGGTGCCGCTGAACGTTTGCTCAGGACTTTCAAGTGACAGATGTTGAAGTTGAAAGAGTCGCATTCTCGGGAGGACGCGTTATTGCTCTTTTTGTCCTCGTATCGCTCTCAGCCCCGGGATGGTCGCTCGCCGGCTGAGTTGCTCCATGGCCGCCCTCATTGAACCTTGATGTCTTTGCTACATCCATCGCATCAGGTTCCTGTGCAGCGGCAGACACCTGCTTTTGCCCCAGGCGACGTTGTCTACTACCGCCACTATCGAGGTTCACGGCGTTGGCTCGAAGGGCGCATTCTTCGCTTCCTCGGCCGCGCTATGTATCTGGTTTTGGGGGCCTCTGGTGAGGTGCGCCGGCATCTCAATCAGATGCGCCTCTGTCGTCGCACGGGATTTGCCGCTCGCCGTCTGCTTTAGCGACGGTGCCGTCCGGTCAGCGCCCCGGGGACCCATGTACTGGCTCGCCTCAGCCCCAGGTGTTACCGACGCTGCCTTCCATTTTGCCCCATGGCGACGCGCCGCCGCCGCCGCCGCCTGTTCTCCCGCCGGCGACACCCGCAGTGGACGCGTCGCTGCAGCCGCCGGGCGCCTCCCTGGGTCACGCGCCGCCGATCGCTTCCCGTGACCAGTTGTCCTCCGACATGGAACTCTTACCCGCTCCGGACCATATGTCGTCTTCGCCCGTCGGGTGCCCGGCCCGATGGAGGTCGACCCTTCGGCCCCTCCTGTATCTCTACGGACGCATACACCGCATGTTGGCGTGCACACTGGAGTAGGTTTACAGGCGTTCCCTAGCTCCCCGCGGTCCGAATGGCAGGGTGCGGGTGGCACAGCCTCGCCTGTTGTTAGGCTCCCCACCTCGTCGCATACGTCATGGGGTCCTCCCCACGGCGGGCGGAGGCCTTGAAACGTCCCCTTAGAAAAATTTATGAATGACTGACTGTGCTGATAAACCTCTTACATTATTTGATTTTCAAACAGCTGAGCAGAACTGAACGTACCCAGACATTTCGCTCTTTACCAATTCTGATCAACACTAAACTGACACACAATATTTTTAGCGCAACGCAATCTGACTTTCAAAAATCCCTACAAAAGAATGGCCCTGACTAACAATAACCTATACCTTTCATGAATCACTTACCTCCCAAAAATCTTCATTACTCGAACTACTGCAATACAGCGAGCGCCAATACTGCCAGCTAAATAAAAGATTCTAACTCCTGAAGTCACTAACTACTGATAGGCATACTTAGCAAATGAAAGATTTTGATAAAGAACAAACAATGTATTTACATTAATAATGTTCCAAAGTCATCATATACATATATCTATATCAGTTCATGATATCCAATATTACAAATTTACTCTCTCTGATGGACACACGTCCAGATCATCCGCTCTCAAAATTCTGCCATTTCTCTCCCCACATCCACCACTACTGGCGGCTCACCTCCAACTGCGCAACGCTACGCGCTGTTTATAGCCAACTGTCCATCACGACAATAGCAATATTCCAACAATGCCAACCAGCCACAGACTGCACACAGCACAGCCAGTTATTTTCATACAGAGCGCTAGGTGACATTACCAACATAAAAACCTAAACAGCCTACTTACAGCCTTATACCACAACCGCACGCCGATTTGCGGGGGAGGAATGTGGTATCACCGCCAGACACCACACTTGCTAGGTGGTAGCCTTTAAATCGGCCGCGGTCCGTTAGTATACGTCGGACCCGCGTGTCGCCACTATCAGTGATCGCAGACCGAGCGCCGCCACACGGCAGATCTAGTCTAGAGAGACTCCCTAGCACTCCCCCCCCAGTTGCACAGCCGACTTTGCTAGCGTTGGTTCACTGTCTACATTCGCTCTCATTGGCAGAGACAACCGTTTAGCATAGCCTTCAGCTACGTCATTTACTACGACCTAGCAAGGCGCCATATTCAGTTACTATAAGTAATATCTTGAAAAATGTATTCTGAACAGATAGTATTGTGAATCATGTACCGTCAAGAGCGACGTTCATCATTAATGGATTAAAGTTAAGTATCAATCTAATTACGTCCGCTTTCTGAATTCTCATTCCTTGTCATGTTCCAGACCTCACGTCAGTATAGTTCTTCCCTCCTCACGCCAGCCTGCGTGAGCTAAAACACGTGCATTTCGGCTTCCACTCGTAACACGGTGTTGGCTCTTCTGCTAACACAAAATTTAAACTCACTGGGCATTTGTTATTCCGACTATCCTACTCTTTGCGGGAAACAAGAATTTAGAAAGAATATTTTCACACATGAATACTGCACATGGCGAGCATCGCTCAGAGTACGTTCGCACTACTACAAATCATAACTTTCCTATGCCTCTTAGATAGGGTTACGTAGCGTCCTCAATTATTGATTACCTGAAGGGTACCTTCTATCCAATTTTGCATTAATTCTCGTTGATAGACGTTCCTTTAAAACCACCATGAAGTATTCTGATCAGCCGTAACTGATATAATTTGGGTACGAAAAGCAAGAATTGATCCCATCCAAAAGGTTCAGTAATTTATTCTACTTGTAGTTTATAGATGTGTTACCTCCTTGCCTACATACAGAAACTGGCACATCTAATCCGAAATTATCCTCACCTTCACTTCACCCGTTCACATTCAATTATCTTGCCATTAAAATCAGTCAAGGCCGTTGTTGTTATTATTATTGGCTGCATATGAACCCCTGATACGATAACCAAAAGACAATTTCTGCATTCGCTCCTCACAACGTGGTTCCCTTGAGTGCCAAACTTCGCACGATAAGTTATTCATAATATACTGAGAAGCCAAAGAATCTATCGTGTAGAGCCCCACGAGCACGCAGAAGTGCCGCAACATGACTAATGTATGAAGCAGTGCTGGAGGGAACTGACTCCATGAATCCTGCAGGGCTGTCCATAATGGGTACGAGGGGTGGAGGTCTCTTCTGAACAGCACGTTGCAAGGCATCCCAGATATGCTCAATAATGTTCATGTCTTGGAAGTTTGGTGGCCATCGGAACTGTTTAAACTCAGAAGAGTGTTCCTGGAGTCACTCTGTACAATTATGGCCGTGTGGGGTGTCACATTGCCCTGCTGGAATTGCCCAAGTCCTTCAGAATGCACAATGGACATGAATCTATCCGGGCGATCAGACAGGATACTTACGTACGTGTCACCTGTCAGAGTCGTATCTACATGTATCAGGGGTCCCACACCACTCGAACTGCACACGCCCCACACCATTACAGAGCCTCCACCAGCTTGAACAGTCCCCTGCTGACATGCAGTGTCGATGGATTCATGAGGTTGTCTCCATACCCGTACACGTCCATCCGCTCGATACAATTTGAAACGAGACTTGTTCGACAAGACAACATATTTCCAGTCATCAACAGTCCAACGTCGGCTCTGACGGGCCCAGGCGAGGCGTAAAGCTTTGTGTAGTGCAGTGATCAAGAAAAGAAAATGTTCAGATGTGTGTGAGCTCCTAAGGGACCAAAGTGCTGAGGTCATCGGTCCCTAGCTTTACACACTACTTAAACTAACTAAAACTAACTTATGGTAAGAACAACACACACACCCATGCCCGAGGGAGGACTCGACCCTTCGGCGGGAGGAGCCGCGAAATCCGTGACATGGTGCCTCAAACCACGCATGGCCACTCCGCGGGGCCGGCCGGGGTGGCCGAGTGGTTCTAGGCGCTACAGTCTGGAACCGCGCTACCGCTACGGTCGCAGGCTCGAATCCAGCCTCGGGCATGGATGTGTGTGATGTCCTTAGGTTAGTTAGGTTTAAGTAGCTCTAAGTTCTAGGGTACTGATGACCTCAGAAGTTAGTCCCATAGTGCTCAGAGTCATTTGAACCACTCCGCGGGCCGTGCAATTATCAAGGGTACACGAGTGGGCCTACCGCTCCGAAAGCCCATATCGATTATGTTTCGTTGAATGGTTCGCACGCTGACACTTGTTGATGGCCCAGCATTGAAATATGCAGTAATTTGCGGAAAGGTTGCACTTCTGTCACGTTGAACTATTCCCTTCAGTCGTCGTTAGTCCCGTTCTGGCAAACAGAAGTCAGTGATATTGGTCTGTAATTTTGGGGGTCCATTCTTTTACTTTTTTTATATACTGGCGTCACCTGCGCGTTTCTCCAGTAGCTTGGGTCTCAGCGCTGAGCAAGAGATTCACGATAAATGGAAGCTAGATAAAAGGGCGAATGACGTAGAGGACTCTTTGTAAAATCGAAGTGGCCCTCCATCCAGGACCTGGTGATTTATTTACTTTAAAACGTTTAAGTTGTTTTTCTGGGAGTCTGTCTGATGGTTAAATGAAGGTATGTTTTTACAATTCTCCCGTGTGAAAGATTTCTTGAAAGTGAAATTTAAAACTTCAGCTTTCGTTCTTCTGTCTTCAACTGCCACACCAGATTGGTCAACAAGGAACTGAATGGAAGCCTTAGACACGCTTAGCGATTTTACATACGACCAGAATTTTTTCGGGTTCTCTTCCAGATCTTTTGCTTCCTAAGGTGTGACGGTGGTAGTTGTTGTATGCTTTGCGCATAGATCTTTTTACAGACGCACGAATCACTACTAACCTTTGCTTGTCGTCATTTATGCATTCCCGTTTGAACCGAGAGTTCTGCTTACTGAGCATCTTCCGAATTTCGTTATTAAAGCGTGGTGGATATCTTCCATCCTCTATCCGCTTGTATTGTATTGTATCGTATTGTATTGTATGGAACTGAGAACCTCGAAACGACGGAGAGGCTTTGTCCGCGCCATAGCCCTCAGTGGTTGACAACCCCACAACAGGCTACAGCTGTCCACTCACCCCACCGCCGCCCCACACTGAACCCAGGGCTATTGTGTGGTTCGGCCCCTAGTGGGAATTCCCCCCCCCCCTCCACCCCGGGAACGTCTCACGCCAGACGAGTGTAACCCCAATGTTTGCATAGTAGTGTAATTATGGTGTATGTGTACTCGCAGGAAGTGTTTGCGCAGCAATCGCCGAGAGATAGTGTAACTGAGGCAGAATATGGAGAACCAGCCCGCATTCGTCGAGGCAGATGGAAAACCGCCTTAAAAACCATCCACAGAGAGGCCGTCACACCGGACCTCGACACAAGCACGGGTAACCGGTCGTTTATCCACTTACTAGGTACATAACTCTCCAGACCACGATTTGCAGTCTGCTTAAGCTTTGCCCATAATTCCTCTACGTCAATCTTACTGGAACTAAGCGCTGGAACTTCACTGAGTGAGTGACTTATTAACTGCTTATCTGCTCTGTCTAGCAGAAACACTCTCCTGGCCTTCTTGACAGATTTATTAACTTTCGTAATCACAGTTCCTATGATGACATCAAGATCGCTAATGCACGTTTCTGTACTGACACTGTCGAAAAGGTCCTGCCTATTTGTGTATACAATGTCTAAGATATATCCATTGCGTGTGGGCTGCCGAGCTAGCTACTCAAGACAGCGTGTTCGAAAGTATTTCGCATGACTGTAGCCTCTGCAATGAATCCACAGACATCTCAGTCTATACCCGGCAGGTTAAAGTCACCTCCAACCAGTATTGCATGAATTGGGTATTTACGTACTATTGACAGAGAAAATTCTTTTGTCACTTGTAGCAAATACTCCCCCCCTCACCCTCCCCCCCTCCGTCCCTATGGCCTCTGATATGTCTTTCCGATATACGTTCCACGACTTGCTAAATGTCTCAGAGATTTCCATTTCAGGTTTCGGCCACCTCTCGGCCCCAAAAATAATTTGAGCCGGGGTACGTTCCAGGAGGGCAGTAAATTTGGGAACTTCATTACGAAAACTTCAACAATTTTAATCATTTATTTGAAGTTTCTGCTACCAGTCACTTTTTATTTTATGCTTAATCTAACATAATGCAACGCGTTTCGAAAATGTTCTGTTCATCTTCAGGCGTTTATACATACATACATACAAAGAGAAATGTTACTTAAAAATAAACTGTCTTAAACTAGATAAATCTAGAACACGTTGGCCATTGTTTTTTACTGTAGCTGCTGGTGTGGCATTTGGGGGGAAGAAGGGGGGCAGTGTATGGCTAGAAATCGAAATCAGTGATGTCTTCTGCTGGTTTTCTTCTTTGTAGTTGACAGCCTGTATAGGATGCAGATAGATTTGCATGATTTATGTGTTACGAAAATAGTGTGAAAGGCGTTTATATGACAGTTGATCACTTACAATTTCATCATCTTGCTGCTTCACTTGCATCGCTGGTGTAATGGCGGAGCTACAGTCCATCATCTTGTGTTGTGTGTATAGCATCGAAGCAATTCGTGCAGTGAATTATGTTGGCAATTAGTGACAGAATATAATGTGCAATAGTGTAATGTCAATCAACAGCTCCGCCACTACACCAGTAATGCAAGTGAAACAGCACTATGATGAAATTGTAAGTGATCAACTGTCATATTAAAGGCTTTCACACTGTTTTCGTAACACACAACTGATGCTAATCTATCTGCACCCTATACAGGCTGTGATATACATAGTCAACCACAAAGAAGAAAACCAGCAGAAGACATCACTGATTTCGATTTCTAGCCATACACTGCCCCCCTTCTTGCCCCCAAATGCCACACCAGCAGCTACAGTAAAAAACAATGGCTAAAGTGTTCTAGATTTATCTAGTTAAAAACAGTTTATTTTTAAGTAACATTTCTGTATGTATGTATGTATAAACGCGTGAAGATGAACAGAACATGTTGGAAACGCGTTGCATTATGTTAGATTAAGCAGAAAATAAAAAGTGACTGGTAGCAGATACTTGAAATAAGTAACTATCCCACACAGTCACGGTTCACAAACATAGCCATTGTGACTGAAAATAACTTCGACAGTTTACTGATAAAATTGTGACAGTCAATGTGTCTTTATTCTGAACGGCGTTCGACTTCCCTTGCTGCATATCTACTGGCGAGTGTTCATCAGAGCACCTCAAACTACAGCCTACCCTAAAAAACCCTCATGTGCAATCGACAAGTACTCTGCTACCCGAGTAGCTGCTTCCTTTTTGTAGAGGACCCCTGACCTATCAAGAGGAGTCCTATAAATGGTTCAAATGGCTCTGAGCACTATGGGACTTAATTTCTGAGGTCATCAGTCCCCTAGAAGTTAGAACTACTCAAACCTAACTAACCTAAAGACGTCACACAAACCCATGCCCGAGGCTAGATTCGAACCTGCGACCGTAGCGGTCGCGCGGTTCCAGACTGTAGCGCCTAGAACCGCTCGGCCTACCCGGCCGGCAGCCCTACTAATCCCCACACGATAACGTAGATCTAGAAATCTGCAGCCAACACTCTCACGAAGCCTTTGGTTGATACCCACCACTGAGGTCCAAACCAAAGGACTCCGATGAACCCTGGAAACGATGCTGCAAATTGTAAGCTCTGGTAGCACGACGCGTGCGAGACCAGCAGTCTTCACCACCTCCTCCGGCCGCCTGTACGAACTGAGGATCGTCTCAGAATCCGTGCGTCATGCGTCGTTGGTGCCGAAGTGAGCCACAACATGCAGACGACTGCACCCTGCACGCTCGATAGCCACAGGCAAGACTGCTTCACGTCTCGGATGGAGCCGTACGGCAGACACACGGAGCGCACATTGGCTTTCCTCCCAGCCATTAACGCTCTCTGCCTAAGGGGCTCCGTAACGCGCCTAACGTTGGAGCTCCCAAGAGCTAGTAAACCCCGTGTGCCTGCTCGGTCTCTGCTGAAAGTGCGACCAACTGTCCACTCACAGGGTAAATGGGCGAGGATACAGTGGTTCTCCTGCTCGAGCGACGTGAACGCGTTACCACCCGCCACTCACACTGCTGTTAGGGCACATCCACCGCGTTGAGTGTGCTAGGAGGTGCCTCGGAAGCAGAGCCCGTGGGAAAACAAGTAACACCTGAGGTGTCCCATGGGACACGCCAGATTCTCCGCGACCACTACACCTAAAGGCAGCAGCCTGAAGGTGATTCACTGTAGCCAACTGCACATTCAGCTGCTCGCGGACTGTGGCCATCTCCTCCTGCGTCCGCACACAGCATCCACACTTCCTAACCATCCTGGCAAGACTAACTGAAGAAGTGGACTCTAAGAGCAGACAGCCCTAGAAATGTGTCTTGCTATCCTCCTAATGGGTCACCAGTGGATGCTGATGCGTTACTGAGCTACGTAGCTGGCTGTTCAGTGTGCTACTATTGCGCTACAGACTGAATGAAATTACAATCACAAAAACGTGAGACTAAACCTCTTAAACAGAGAAACACGGAGGAAATTTCATAAATATGCTACGTGGAAAATACAGAAACAGATAAATACTTACCTTGCTCTCTGCAGACGAGTATCAGCTGAGAGCTGGAGCCATATTCCGAAGGTATCTCAGAAAATCTCTGAAAGTTTGTCGGCGGATCTCTGCTTCACCCTATACAATAAACATTGTCACATAGGCGTCGCAACACTAAAAGCAATAGACAGTTTGTCCTGTTTAAGGAACTGCTATATCGGCCGCACTTTCAAATACGTGCGCCCCCATTACGCCGCCGTATTTCCTACAGCCGTAACTGCGGCACGAGGGTGCTGTCGCGAACGGTTACTCGGCTGCCAATGAGATGCTAGCATCCCTTTTCCTGAGATGCAGCGGCAAGTGTACTTAAGTTTGAACATTCATGCCCTGACGAAATTTTTTGTGGTTTTGCAGGTCAATAACATTTACAGACTTTCTTAGTGATCACGGCTAGACATCTTCTAAATAGACATTGTGTTGAAGAGTAGCAGATTTACATATCTTTTGTGTCTATATATATATTCCTTCATATAAATCTACTTTTAGTAACTGACGCTGCAACTTCAGCAACAAAGTTATATATTACTTTTACTATTTAATATTAGAAGTCGAATAAATTAATATCTGAATTCTCTGTTCATGAAAAACATCTGTTCCTCGCTCCTGTATCCACTGAAGAACCACACAGCATACAAGAAAATCATAACAAAAACATTTTCACATTTTTAACTGGAACAGGTGAGCTGAATGTAGATAGGCGAGACGGACAGTGTCCAATTACATTTGTTTTTTTTTTTTTATTGGTTATTCGGTTTTGGAGCTTTTACAGTAACTGTGTCTGCAGACAGAATAATGAATGAGCGAAGAAGTCCTGAAACTGGGTTTTATATGAAAAACCGTTGTTTGAATGAACGACAGACATCATATCCGTAACTTTGTATTTTCTTAGAGAAGTGGGAGTGGAAGGGTACTGGATGAATGTCACGAGATGGAATTGCATGGGACAGTTGTTTTTGAGCCACATTTCGTACATACTATTTGTAACGCCCAACGACCACCTTGAAGTCAATTAAGAAAGAACATGAAGTAGGGAAAGTTATTTTGGCAGTTACGACATCTTTGCCGATGAGCTAACACGAAAGAATTTTGTCAACAACTACATTGTACACCACTGAGCATATTTGTTAGCGAAAGAGAAAGAAGAAACATCGTATTTCAGCAATGGACAAATATCCATGTGAGAAATGTAAAATTAATATCTCAAAAGTTAAGTCCAAAGTAATGTCATCAGAGATAACTTTTATGTTGAAGAGAGTTGTAAGCGCAACGAAGAAATTCAATGCGCCTACAATACTCTTCCACAGAAGAAGTCGCTTGCTAGAACTCATCCAGTACAGACGTACGAGAGCAGTTCTGATCTCAATTATTGAGATTGAGAATCGTGACGAGATTGTTTTCGAGTTTAGAAGTGTTTGTTGCGTTACGGGATTCACGGCTTAAGAAACTGATTTTGTGAACTGAGACCAGGAACAGATAGACTCATTTAACCGCGCACTACGGGTTACTTGAAATCTAATAACGGAATTAGTGAACATTGGACTTTAGATTAGTTGGACCTTAAGGAGAAGTGAACATTGTATGAAAGAATACACGCAATTAGTCTTGAGTAGGACCCAAGTACATGACATCATGAAGATAAAACAATTACGCCAGAGTGTTGAGTTGTGGTAATTGCCAAGAAACTGTAACTCAATCGGGCTGACTTAACTAAACTATTCCGTGTGCGTGTGGTGCGGGAGTTATAAGTATTTAGTGATTAAGTAACAATAAACTGTTCGTTACCAGTTAAATACTCGGTGTGGACTACATCATTAAATAGTTTGATAAATGACAAAATCAACGACTACATATGAAAGACTATTTCAATGAAGTGCAAATATTCACGTCATTAGTTGCGAAGCGAACTTTAAAATATTTTCGTATTACGACGCAATCTTACAAAGACTGAATCAAAGGGTATCTCTGGATCTCGCTGCACACCAGCACAACAATTCCATAGCAACGAGACAACGGCGTAAGAAAAAAACTGTTAACTAAAATATTTCCTCGCAATCAGTAGTGTGTGCTATGCGAACGGGAGAAAAATTAATAACTACTGCAAATCCGGGCAATTAACAATACAATATTCATAATAAAAAGCATCAATTATACGAGTTCGCATAAGTGGAAACGCTGCCGACTTGTAATTGAGATACAACGACTACGCGAGGAACGCCTTTGCGGAAGTTTTTCAGTTTCTTTTCCTCCCGTTAATCTACGGGAACTGACGTTACATCGCATCGTGTCTCTACTCTGCCGCGAGAGCTGTGGTAGTAGCAGGTCTACGGCGTCGGCTGCATCAGCACGCGGTTAGAGTCCGGGGGCACGCGCCACATATTACTTTGTTGCACTATCTACAGTTAACTGTATCGTTAAATTATCTATCACACTTGCCTGTAGTTCCTCATCCGTAACACCATTAATTATAGTGCTGAATCCTGCCTAGTCGTCGAATATGGGGTGTCTAGGAAACCTTCTTTCTCGGATCGCTAAGCAAAAATTGAAGCAAATCGTATTAACGAGTTTTAGTACAAAAAATAAAAATACTTAATTTTGAGAAATACAGATGTGTCGCAAGCTAAGGGTGACAGACAAAATAAGAAATCTCCTCAGTAAAGAATTCCAAGTTTGAGCTACATATAATTTACACGCAAAGTAACTAGTGTTGACGCTTCTGTCCTAGTTGCTAGTCTTGACGCTACTGCAGAACTTGCCACGGCCAGTCCGGCTCGGCGCCTATGTTCTCTCTTCGTATAGAGGCCTCTGCTGTCGCGTTTTCGTCCTGGAGAGTGGTCGGTCAGCGTGCAACTGGCTGACGTCTTCTTCACAGCCCTCCCTGCTCTCTCGTTCGCGACTGGCGTGCCGGCGCTTGACTTTACGCCGTAACATGTGGCAAAGTCAGTAAACAGGAGAAATAGTGACTGCAATTGAAGGAGCAGGTTCTTCAACATTCCTTCCTTAGTTCTAGTTCAAGACTGAATATTAGTTTCTGTAAAATAGTTCATCTCTATGAGCTGCTACAGACAATATTAAACTGAAAATACTCCTCACTTACACTTAATTATCCACAAATTGCTACAAAGCAGTCTTTACTGGGTGTTGTGATGAAGTAATCGACAAAGCGACCTCTAGACCCAGTCGTAGCAGGAAACATCTTTGCAAAATTATTTGGTTGCTTTTACGTTGCTGTGGGAACGTAAATACTGATAATGAAAAACGTCCTTGCAAACAGGCGTCACGACTACTACGAATGAAATTAAATTTATTAATAAAGATAATGGATGGAATAACACAATGTCAACTGGCGTGCTTTTCGTCTATGAAGAAGAATTAATGTGCTCCCACCATCTATTCGTCTGACGTTATGCATAAATGTTTATTTAGACAGCAGTTTATTTCACACAATGTTGATTATGAAGAACTACCAATTTTGTAATTCGTCTACACTGAAGTGACAAAAGTCACGGAATATCTCCTAATACGGTGTCAGATCTCCTTTTTACCCACCGTAGTACAGCAGCATTACGTAGTGTGCAATCAATAAGTCATTGGAAGTCACCTGCAGAAATATTCAGCCATGGTACCTCTACACCCGTCCGTAACTGTGGAAGTTTTGCCGGTGTCAGATTTTGCGTACGAACTGACCTTTCAATTATGTCCCATTCTACACCTACATCTACATATATACTCCGCTAGCCACCAAGCGGTGTGTGACGGAGGGCACAATTCGCGCCAAAGTCATATTTCCCCCCTCTGTTCCACTCGCGGATCGCGCGAGGGAAAAACGACTGCCTGAACGCCTCTGTACGAGCTCTAATTTCCCTTATCTTTGAATGGTGATCATTGCGTGATTTGGAAGTTGGTGCTCTACATCCTCGGTGAAGGTCGGATTTAGGAATTTAATGAGAAACTCCTTCCGTTTAGTGCGCCGTCTATCTGCAAGTGTGTCCCACTTCAAACTTTCTATGAGGTTTGTAACGCTCTCGCGATGGCTAAATGTACCAGTCAGGAATCTTGCCGCTCTTCAGTGGACCTTCTCAATCTCTTGAATCAGAGCCAACTGGTAAGGGTCCCATACAGACGAACAATATTTCAAGACTGGATGAACTAACGTATTGTAAGCAATTTCCTTTGTCGAAGGACTGCAACGCTTCAAGATTCTACCAATAAACTGCAATCTAGAGTTTGCCTTACCCGTTACTTGTGTAATCTGATCATTCCATTTGAGGTCATTTCTAATAGTCACACCTAGATACTTGACGGATGTTACCGCTTCCAAAGACTGGGCACTTCTTCTGTACTCGTACATTAATGGGGATTTTTGCCTTGTTATAAGCAGTAGGTAACACTTACTAATATTGAGAGATAACTGCCAGTCATTACACCACGCATTAATTTTCTGCAGATCCACATTGATTTGTTCATAACTTTCGTGTGATACTACTTTCCTGTGGACTACAGCATCTTTGGCAAACAGTCTAATGCCGCTGTCAATACCATCAACCAGATCGTTTATGTAAATCGTAAAAAGTAGTGGACCTATTACGCTGCCCTGGGGCACACCTGAATTTACTCTTGTTTCTGTTTAAGTTACCCGGTTCAGGACGACATACTGCTCTCTGCCTCTTAGACAATTTTCTATACAATCACATATGTCATCGAATAGACAGTAAGAACGCACTTTTTGGAGCAAGCGACAGTGCGGAAACGAGTCGAACACCTTTCGAAAGTCGAGAAATATGGCATCAACCTGGGAGCCAGTATCTAGAGCCTGTTGTATATCATGCACAAAGAGGGCCAGCTGTCTCTCGCATGACCGCTGTTTCCTAAAACTGTGCTGGTTTCTGCAGATGAACTTCTCAGAGTCTAGGAAGGTCATTATGTCTGAACACAAAATATGTTCCATGATTCTACAACAAATGGACGTCAGTGAAATTGGTCGGTAATTTTGTCCAACAGATTTTCTAGCCTTTTTATAGACTGCTATGACCTGGGCCTTCTTCCAGTCCCGTGGAACTTTCCGCTGTTCCAATGACCTCTGATAGATGATGGATAAGAATGGTTCTATATTTGTAGCATAGTCAACATATAATCTTGCGGGGATACCGTCTGGGCCAGATACCTTTCTGGCGTCTAAGGTTGTTAACTGTTTTACAATCCCAGATACACTAAACACTATGTCAGCCATCCTCACGTTTGTTCGAAAATTGAAAGGGGGAATAGTGCTACGGTCCTCTACCGTAAACGAGTTTTTGAAAGCTAGGTTTAGAATTTCGGCTTCTGTTTATCGTCAGCAGTTACATTACCCGTACTGTCAGTAAGACAGATTTGTTGAGTTCATAGATTTTACGTACGACAAAAATTTTTTCGGGTTGTTTTTAGAATCTGCAGATAAAAAATTGCGTTCAAATTCGTTAAAAGAATCTCTCATTGTCCTTCTGACACCTGCTTTCATTTCGCATAATTTCTGTTTGTCAGCGGGGCAGTGACTACGTTTAAAACGACTGTGCAAAATTCCCTGCTTTCTCAGGAACTTCCTAATATGATTCTTGTACGAAGGTGGATCATTTCCCTCCCCTATATTTGTGCTAGGCACATACTTCTCTACCACATGGTGGACAATACCTTTAAATTCGGACCAAAGACACTCAATATCTTTGTGTCCCGCGGTGAATGCTTTGAGCTGACTATGAAGATATTCATTACTGACACTTTTATTTGCTTTCCCAAACAAGAAAACTATACGCTGTTTCTTTGGTTTTTTTGCAACTTTTTTCGCTAATATCTTCTTCTAGATTAACTTCCTCAAAAATATTAGGTCTGTTTGTCGCCGAGATATCTAATATGTTCCCATCTCGAGTTGCTTTTCTAACCAATTACTCAAGGTTGTATGTTGAGAGCGCTCCTAGAATAACTTCACACCAATCTTTGCTTCTGCCCCCTGTGATAAACGTGTAATTTTCCCATACATTAGATGCCAGATTAAAGTCTCCACCTATAACTAATGGATAATTTGGATATTTATTTCCTATGTACCCAATACATTCCCTGAAACGATCTGCGACGTTTTTTGTGGATGCTGGTGGTCTATAAAATATCCTATTACAATGGTCAATCCTTTTCTGATTGACAGCTTTATCCAGACTATTGCACAGACCGACCCAGTATCGATCTCAATTGCGTTTAAACAGCTTTTAACTGCAATGAACACATCACCAGTCCTATCCTTCCAAAATACTGTCCAATTCTAGTTCAAAATTTCACCGCTTTTTATGTCTGGTTTCAACCAGCTTTCGGTACATAATACAATATTGGCATTGTTACTGTTTACTTCGGAGAGTAATTCGACAATTTACTAACATGAGATTAAGCATATTTAAATCCTTTGGAATGACCTGTTTAGGCGAACTAACAATTTTTACAGTTGGCACACCCACTTCAGTGACATGAACTGGTAATTTTTTAGGCCAACAGTTTGTTTCCCGTGGGGAGGAACGTAATCTAAAAAACCTCTATGTGCACGCCACAAGTACTGTGCTACCCGTGTACCTGCTTCCTGTGTGTAGTGAACTCCTGACATACCGAGGGGCATCCTACAACCGTCCACCCCATAGGATAGGTCGAGGAATCTACAATCATTTACCTCACAGAGTCGACGTAGCCTCTGGTTTAGATTCTCCACTCGACTCCAAACCAGAGGACCCCGGTCCACCCTGGGTACGTTGCTGCAGATCGTCAGCTTGGTTTCCACTCCTCGAGAAATGGAGGCCGCCTTCGTCAATTTAGCCAGCCGTCGAAAGGAGCCAAGGGTATCCTCGGAACACCGACGACAGGCATCGTTGGTGCCGACATGTGCAACAATCTGCAGCTGGCTGCACCCCACACGCTCGATAGCCGCCGGAAGGGTCTCTTCCCCAACCCAGACAAGGCATCCCGGCAAGCACACCGAGTGAAGGTTGGACATCTTCCCTGTCCTAGCCGCTATGTTCCTGAGGTGCTCCATGACCCGCTTAACATAGGAGCTCCCAATAACTAACAAACCCTTACACCCACGCGCCTGTTCGGACGTTGCTGAAGGAGCGGCCACTATCCTGGCAGAAGGTGCATTCTGATCCGGCTCAGCCTCCCTCCCCCCCTCCCGCCCCCCAGCATCAGGTAGCACATTGTGCATGGGATTTGGAATGAGCCTGCGTCCCCCATGCAGCCTTCACCTTGAGGCTCGAGACCTCGACACAGTCCGCCACCCACCCGGAGGTGAGAGTGAGCCGGCCAGCTCAGTCGCAACTGAGGTCAGCTCAGTGACAGATGTGTGACATCCCCCCCCCCTCCCCCCAGCACACCTAGTACAGCAGAGGTTGCCCCAGGCACCCCATCCCCACCGCATTTCAAGGTGGCGCTCTGGAGCTTGTTGACTGTGGCCAACAAAGCTTCCAGCTGCGTTTGGACTGTGGCCAATTCCTCCTGCATCCGCACACAACAGACACAGTCCCTATCCATCTAGCTAATAACTGATTTACTATAAAAAAACTTATGGAAACCTACTACCACAAAACGTTAACAGCTATACTCTAGTTGGCAGAAAGGACACTCAATAATGAAAAAACAAAATTATGGTAGAAGCAAGGTCTGGTGCTGAATTTCCTGTTAGGGGCTATTTAGTGAATACTAAAGAATAAGACAGTGGCCCGCAGTAAACTGCTAGGGGCTATCTAGTGAAAATTATTACCGAATTAAACAGTGACCTACGGTAAGCTGCAAAATGGTTCAAATGGCTCTGAGCACTTTGGGACTTAATACCTGAGGTCATCAGTCCCCGAGAACTACTTAAACCTAACTAACCTAAGGACATCACAAACATCCATGCCCCAGGCAGGATTCGAACCTGCGACCGTAGCAGTCGCGCGGTTCCAGACTGAAGCGCCTAGAACCGCTCGGCTACCGTGGCCGGCGATAAGCTGCACCTACTGATTATCCCTCGTATTTGTAATTTAAAGAAGCGTTTACGTACACGTGAAAGTGTCCTAATAATACTATAAAAACTGCTACTTTAAATGTACCAAGTCTAAATGACACTAATAAACGTAAATAGTGAGTATTGTACACTGACAGATACAGTTAAAAAAAAAAAAAAGGAGACCTTTAGCTGACAATAAGACTTCAGAATGTAAAGCACAAATACGAACTCTACTTTATAAGAACCGATACGCTAAAGCCACTAAAGCACAAAACAAGCTAAGGAATTGAAGCAGACGATGAGGTGAGTTTTAGCTTTCTGTTAACTAAACCGTGTGTAAGAAGAGTTCAGAAGTTCTATTGTAACACTGATTTACTTAGATATTGTAGTGTAATACTAATTCACGTATTGTAAGTTTGACTACTGTAAACGGTCGCTGGTTGGGTTAGTCAAACGTATACAAGGGGGATTAGAATTCACTTTCAGTATCACTATTCCTAATAAAACGCATAAAACTGCTACCTTAAACATATCGAGTCAAAATGACACTAATAATTGCAGATACTGAGTATTGTGCAGTGAATTAATTGATAATTTCGCGTACTTAACGTCAGTTAAGAATGTAAACAAACGTTTGCCTACACGCGGAACTGTACTCGCTTATCTTATTCAGACGCAAATAAAAACTGAAAATTTCTATTTATCAAGTGTATCTGACACTAATGCACGTAAATACTATAGAATAGACAGCAAAAACGATTAATTACTAGCTAAATTACTTTTCTTTTAACACAGCAAGCGAAAAACGCTCGTAGCCGGCGTCAGGGCTGCCACTACATCCATCCCATTTATGTTCGTTGGGATTAACGTCGGGCGATCTGGGTGGTCAAACCATTCTCTTGAACTATGCAGAATGTTCTTCAAAACAGTTGCGAACTACTGTGGCCCGGTGACCTGGCGGCTCGTCAACCATAAAAATTCTATCGTTGTTTGGAAGCATGAAGTCTGAATGGCTCCAAATGATCTCCAAGTAGCCATACATAACCATTTCCATTTAATTATCGATTTAGTTGAACCAGAAGACCCAGTCCACTCCATGTAAACACAGCCAACACCATTATGGAGCCACTACCAGTGTCCTGTTAACAACTTGGATCCATGGCTTCGTAGGGTCTGTGTACTATCGAACAGTACCATCAGCTCATACCAACTGAAATCGGGACTCATCTGGCCAGATCACGGTTTCCCAGTCGTCTAGGGTCCACCGATATGGTTATGAGCCCAGAGGAGGCGCTGCTGGCGTCCTCGTGATGTTAGCAAAGGCACTAGCGTCGGTGGTCAGCTGCCATAGTCCATTAACGTCAAATATCGCAGCACTGACCTAACGGATACGTTCACCGTACGTTCCACATTGATTTCTACGATTGTTGCTTGTCTACTAGCACTGACACCTCCAGTGGGACGCCACTCCTCTCGGTCAAGTGAAGGTCTTCAGACACTGCGTTGTCCGTTGTGAGAGGTAATGCCTGAAATGTGGTTTTCTCGACATATTCTTGACACTGTAGATCTGGGAATATTGACTTCCCTAAATATTTCCGGAATGGCATGTGTCATGCATCCAGCTTCAACTACCATTCCGCAATGAAAATCTGTAAATTCCCGTCGTGCAGCGATTACGACGTCGGAAACATTTTCACATGCCTCACCTGAGTATAAATGACAGTTCCGCCAATGCCCTGCCCTTTTATACCTTGTGTTCGCGATACTACCGCCGTGTGTATATGTACATATCGCTGTCCCATGACTTTTGTCACCTGAGTGCAATGTTTTTGCAGAGAACTAGATTTAAAATTTATCCAAGAAACTCTGAGAGAGAGATAATCTCTCTTGCTACTGAAGGTTTGAAAGGTGCCCGCTAATGTAAGAGATTTTGTATAAACGCAGAGCTTCACTGTGAAGAGGCTGTTATAATGCAGGTCATTGTGGAAAGAAATGTAGGATCGCCAGTGTTTAATCGAGACACAGATTCATACACGTTACATCGCAAGTAGGTGCTACTTAGCTACGTCCTTCTCTTTCTTTCTTGAGGATTAACAGAATTTTAGTGGAGTTTGCCATGGAACTCTACTTTGCCTTGTCGATTAACACTTAAGGGCTTGAAATTATCAAATGTGCTGGTCGGTGTTACTGGAAGCTAGTTTCTTTATCTGCAGCAAATTTTTCTGTTTTTGTATCTTGTAGTTGAAGTAAGTGGCTTTTGATTTCTATTGTTGTCTCGCCTCGCCTCGCGACATTAGCGAAGGGAATTTATCCCTGTTATTTACGCGACCTTGTAACATCGTCGTGTTGTTTGCATGGTGCAGTCTCTTTTGACTTCACGTAAAGTACGCTACCGTGGCGCAGCGCAGTTGTATGTATTTGACATGCTAATTGCTCACAGCATAAAATCTCAATTAATGTACCTGTATCCTGTATTTAACTCATACTGATGCACTCAGGGCAACGTATCTCTGTGAATAAGTGACATGTTTAGCACCGGCAATAAAAATATGAAAACTTGCCTCTCTGCAAGCTCTAGCCTGTGTATTTCATTCCATCAATTTAATAATTATGCTAGTTGTGACTTAATATTTTCTTTGACGTAATCACATAAAAGTTTTATACTGTTAACCGATAACTGCCAGCATTGGTATCATCAGAATTAGAAAAGAAAGACTCCGTTACATAAAAATAAAACCGAAGATAATTCTTCATACCAACCGGAAGCAGCATCTTGTAGTTCCCGGCGGGGTCAGGGATTTTCTCTGCCTCGTGATGACTGGGTGTTGTGTGATGTCCTTAGGTTAGTTAGGTTTAAGTAGTTCTAAGTTCTAGGGGACTGATGACCATAGATGTTAAGTCCCATAGTACTCAGAGCCATTTGAACCATTTGTAGTTCCCAATTAATGCCTTGTCAGATTTGATAAATCACTGGACGTAAGTATTTATCTGATTATTGTGATGATAATGATGTAGAAGATGATAATGCAATGGTGAAGGCATAAAACAACAAGGTCTTAAGCGCCTAAACAAAAATTTATTATACGATGGACGATAAAAGTGGCAGAATAACTCTTCAAGTACATAGTAAATATAAAAACGTGCGTGTGTGCGTGTGCGTGTGTGTGTGTGTGTGTGTGTGTGTGTGTGTGTGTGTGTGTAGGTGTAGGGGGGGTGAGTGGGGAGGGGAGAGGAGGGGGTGAGTGGGTGGATAGGTGGTCGCGTCTTTCGTACAATGAGCAGTGCCCAGTTCAAGAACCCACAGTTCGCCAAACCCGTACCCAGTCAACAAAGACTAGCCTCACTGTGTTGCTCACCATCTGGCTCGACGCAGGAGGCACAAGTGGCTCACTGAATGGTGATGTCAGGTGAGGTCATGACACAAGAGTGGGCTAAGTATACAGTAATGATTTCATTCTCTTTTAATTAAAAGATCTTTTTTTTTTAAATTATAATATCGATGCTGTCATACAAGGCTCTTATGAGAGGCTTAAGAACAGATGATATGATATGCAAAGATGAAATACGTAAAGATTAAGAAGTTATCAGATTATAAAGAACTTTTGTGATATGAGCATTAAACTTTAAAAGACAAGCTACCGACACATGTTGGCAGTACAAAACTTTTATGTGATTCCGTCACAGAAAATTTTAAGTTATAACAAAATGCCAGTCGCTGTCTCTCGGTAATATGTAATTTTCTCCAAATACATATTAATCAAGAAGGGTGTACAGATATATTAGTATTTTTCTGAAATTAAGTCTAATGGTGGTTAGTAATATGGTCAAAACTGATTTAATAAGAAGTTGGATTTAGGTAATGTTCCTAAATACGCACGGATAAAATGAAAACATCTTCCACAGCGGATAGGAAACAAAAACAAAAAAAAAAATTAATTTGCATCTGCTGCATGTAGCCAGAAGTATGAGTTGCATATAAAATGAAACAACTCTCAAATTAATTAGTAATGAGAGAACCTAAAGCTTTGATTAATCTTGAGTCAGTCACAAATAGAGTTTGAAGTAGTATGGAACATGTTTCAAAAATAAAAATATCTATTATGGAAGAGACACAAAAATAAAAATTTCAATTTAAATCTGAGCCTTAACAAGAAGTAAATGGGAAAGAAAAGTGCAATAGGTTTTATTTACTTTTATTTATTTTACTTCATGTAAATTGATCGAATCTGATATTAAATAACGAGGAAGAACAACTGTTAAACGAAGGACTGCAATAAAACGTTATGAAGAAATGGCACGGTAATGTAAGTAAAACTGCTATAGCTGAATGTAAAGTAGCTAAAATGAATGATTGTGAGAAACGTAATGCATCAATAAGAAGTAAGAAAGTTTTACACAGCCAAAACACTTATGCAAAGACAAAAATTTCAAAAACATATTTTAAAAAGAAGAGAATAGAAAATTACTAGATGAAACATGGCTGTATTATTCCTTAATTAGAACTACATACAAAAAAGAGGAGACTTTTGATTTACACTATATTCTGTAAGCGAAAAATTTTACTAGAATTTGAAAGAAAAGCTAAATACGAAAACGGGTAACTTTTCAAAGACAAACGTCGTTATGAATGCGAATCAAGCTGTAATGTAGGCGCAAACTGAACTTCAAAAACAGAAAAGAAAAACGGTTCGACCAGTATTTAACAACATAAATTCTCCTGAATATGAAATCAATAAGGAACTGCCTGAAATCAATAAGGAACTATATTGCCCGACAACACGTACACACCATCAGCAGGTATGTAAACAATTAGAGTTACAATTCTCTGTGACATGTAGCATGACTACCAGGAGCATTAGTGTTGTCAGTGTGTAGTGTTGTTACTAGGCTTGGTAGGATATAGAGGTATTATACAGCGTCTGATGTTGAGTCATCACAGTGCAGGACACGGATATGCTGCAAAAAATGGTTCAAATGGCTCTAAGCACTGTGGGACTTAATACTTGAGGTCATCAGTCCCCTAGACTTAGAACTACTTAAACCTAACTAACCTAAGGTCATCACACACATCCATGCCCGACGCAGGATTCGAACCTGCGACCGCAGCAGCAGCGCGTTTCCGGACTGAAGCGCCTACAACCGTTCGGCCACAGCGGGATATGCTGCATTCTCATGTAATGTGAGACAGCGTTGTCAGGCACCTGATAGTTTGGCCAGCTGGTCAAATCGTGCAGTATCCTGAGTATCGGGGATCTGGATGAGATAATGGTCTTCATGGGACGTGAGGGCACGTGTACTTATCGTCAAGATTCCGATTGACCATGTCTGACTAGCACAAGGGAGGATCGCCGTATGGTGCACCGAAGCTCATTGCAACCCTTCGCATCTGCACCTGCCGTCCAAGAACAAGTAATGGAATCCCTCCAACACTCTGAGTCACCTCGCATCGTTGGTGGGAGACTAGCAGCAGCCAGACTAGGGAATTACCGTGCTATGCGTAGGCTGCTACTAACACTAAAACACAAACTGCTGTATCTGGAGTGGTGCCGTGACCGGTAGGAACGGTCTGCTAATGAATGGCGTCAGATTGTGCTGAGTGATATATGGTGGTTGTGTACCACCCGCAACGACCATCGTCGGTGAATATGGTGGTGACCTGGGCAGAGATCCCATTTGTAGAACGTTTTGCAAAGGCGTCATGGTGTGACTAACCATCGTGTATGGGTTTAGGTCATGGCTGGTAGTGCTTAAGGGAACTACGATGGACAGTGGTAGGTCGTGGACATCCTGAGTCGTCATGTGTTACCTCTGACGCGTCGTTTGACATTTATCGACGTGATGTGTGGCTTATGAGCAGCCGCTCGACCATGAAATCCAAGTATTTTACCTCCCACCTAACTGTCCTAGTACTTGCAGTGGATCCTGATGCAGTTTGGAATTCCTGTGTGGTAGTCTTGATAGATGTCTGCCTATTACATATTACGACCCTCTTCAACTGTCGGCGGTTTCTGTCAGTCAACAGACGATGTCGGCCTGTATGCTTTTGTGTTGTATTTGTCCCTTCACCTTTCCACTTCACTATCACATCGAAAACAGTGGACCTAGGGATGTTGATGAGTGGGGAAATCTCGCGTACAGACATATGATACCCAATCACCTGACCACATTCGAAGTCCGTGAATTTCACGGAGCGCCCCATTCTGCTCTCTCACGATGTCTATTGACAACTGAGGTCGCTGATATGGAGTACCGGGCAGCAGGTGGCAGCACAACGCACCTAATACGAAAAAAGTATGTTTTGAGGGAAATGGATACTTTTGATCACGTAGTGTATTTGGTTACGAGTCTCTTGATGATTTTTCTGGCTATTAAAATGAATTTTATCTGTGCAGATACGTTGACGTGAACCAAGCATTCCATCGAAGCTTTCGTTTTTTTCCGCTTTAAGTGGTTGTTGCGTAGTTGCGAGGAAGTGGGACGTTTGAGATTTACGAAAGGCAAAGGCATGTCACAACAAATAAGACAATGCTTGTTATAGTAATGTCGTGGTCAATGTGACTTCCGTGTCTTTAACTTCTTTGTTTTCTGCTGACACTAACAGAATAAATTAATAACTGTGTCCTTCCTTTCTTAACTGTTTTAGATCTTAGAGCACTTGCATAACGAGAGTGTAAAGTTGTGGTTGATTTTTTTCCAGTTGCCGTCGATATTGTGTTACATTAATTATATGATACATATAAAGGAGCAGCATATATCTTGGAGTTTCAGAATAAAAATACGCTTTGTATTTCATTGTTTTATGTCCTCTCGTTCTACCAAATTTCTACACAAGAAAAGCATAAATATCATACTAGTTAAAATACTTTAGAGATGGCAGCTTGAAAAATTCTTAGACTGTTTGTATTTCACTTATTATATTGCTGAGCGTCACATTTAGTAAGTCGTTTACTGTCCTGTACGTGGTCGGTCGTAAGTGAATCAGGGGTCTATAGTTTCGTTTTATCTGAGATGTTTTGCACACCACGCTTTTCAGATTCTCAGAAGTTCCTTTAGCTTTTCTAGCAAGTTATGTTCTCTTTCTAATACGGTAATCCCTGTAGTACATTTCGTCGACAGCGGATAACAACAGAATACGTTTCAGCAATGAATATAAAGCATTAACTTTATCCCGTTGTCGTATTGTGTAATAGACTGCGTCATCTAATAATACCTATTTTCGTCAGTATTTGTTAGAAATTGTGTCAGTATACGCACAGAAGCTCATTTTGTGGTGGCGTATACAACAGAAAGAGTTGGGCCTTCGTTCCGGCGAGCGCCTCCTGCCGGGTAGTATTTCTCCGCCAAGAGCAGCAGCGTGCGTGATCGTGGTTAATGAGATCCTCCGATAACTCGGACGCCAGAAGGTCAACTGTTTCGCAAACAGAGGTCGCTACGCCAAACACAGCGCGGCGACGAAGAGTCCTCAACGCCCTCGGCTCTACAAACACAACGAGGCGCCCCACGCTTCTCTCTCATCGCCTTGGCTGTCCACAAACTGGAAACGCGTATAATAAGTAGATTCCAAAATGCAGAAAAAATTTGGCGCTGTAAAATTTTCGTAAAGGGATTGCAATTTCCCGTTAATACGGTGTACTACTTCCCTAAGGATGCACCTCTTGGTCTCACTTTATTACAGTACAGGTACATCAAAAATATAACTTTTACAACTATAGGCATCCGATATCATCTCTTATTATTTGCTCACCCTTATACACCATCTATATTATTGCAGTCGACCTCAATATCCACTGTCATTCCCATGCCGAACCCCGATAACGGTGACCGTTTATTGACTCCTTGTAAGGTGACTTAGTTCGCATCCCATAGCCTACCCATCATGAACCAGTTCCATTCCATACCTCGTCCTGGTCTCTGTTAAATACCAGGATGCATCTACGCTGAAGTACTCGATCCAAAAAGAGTTGGTCATCTGAATATCCTACTACTCATTACCTACCGCATATCAGACCATACCCACATAGAACCATCCAATACCCCTCGAAAATTTATCCAAGGTTACTTCCACATAAAATTAGCTGCCTATCGGCTCAAATGGTTCAAATGGCTCTGAGCACGATGCGACTTAATTTCTTATGTCATACGTCGCCTAGAACCTAGAACTAATTAAACCTAACTAACCTAAGAACATCACACACATCCATGCCCGAGGCAGGATTCGAACCTGCGACCGTAGCGGTCACTCGGTTCCAGACTGTAGCGCCTAGAACCGCACGGCCACTCCGGCCGGCGCCTATCGGCTATCTATAGACACTCATATTGCAAGCCACTCACCATTCCAAAGAGGCCCTCCTCTCCTAACGACCCTAGACTCTCTCCATGGACTCTGACGTTTCTACGCGAATGAGGTAACAACATGTACCTCAGGGAAACATCAAAAATGTATCTAACGGAAAGAAATCAGGGGTCTGAGTCCAAACGTAGATAAACCTAAACATAAAAATACTGTTAAACTCTTATAGACAATGGAAAGTCTTATAGCGTAGAATTTGTACTAAATCCTACTATCTTACCATTTTCCATTACTAACTCAGGAATAATAATGTTTATTCGCCTCACAAACTGAGCAAAGCTAACTACACTAGTGGCCATTAAAGTTGCTACACCACGAAGATGACGCGCTACAGACGCGAAATTTAACCGACAGGAAGAAGATGCTGTGATATGCAAATGATTAGCTCTCCAGAGCATTCACACAAGGCTGGCGCCGGTGGCGATAACTAGAACGTGCTGACATGAGGAAAGTTTCCAACCGATTTCTCATACACAAACAGCAGTTGACCGGCGTTGCATGGTGAAACGTTGTTGTGATGCCTCGTGTAAGGAGGAGAAATACGTACTGTCACGTTTCCGACTTTGATAGTGGTCGGATTGTAGCCTATCGCGATTGCGGTTTATCGTATCGCGACGTTGCTGCTCGCGTTGGTCGAGATCCAATGACTGTTAGCAGAATACGGAATCGGTGGGTTCAGGAGGGTAATACGGAACGCCGTGCTGGATCCCAACGGCCTCGTATCACTAGCAGTCGAGATAAAAGGCATCTTATCCGTATGGCTGTAACGGATCGTGCAGCCACGTCTCAATCCCTGAGTCAACAGATGGGGACGTTTGCAAGACAACAACCATCTGCACGAACAGTTCGACGACGTCTGTAGCAGCATGGAGTATCGGCTCGGAGACCATGGCTGCGGTTACCCTTGACGCGGCATCACAGACACGAGCGCTTGCGATGGTGTACTCAACGACGAACTTGGGTGCACGAATGGCAAAACGTCATTTTTCGGATGAATCCAGGTTCTGTATACAGCATCATGTTTGGCGACATCGCAGTGAACGCACATTGGAAGCGTGTATTCGTCATCGCCATACTGGCGTATCACCCGGCGTGATGGTATGGGGTGGCACTGGTTACACATCTCGGTCACCTATTGTATGCATTGACGGCACTTTGAACAGTGGACGGTAGATTTCAGATGTGTTACGACCCGTGCCTCTACCCTTCATTCGATCCCTGCGAAACCCTACATTTCAGCGGGATAATGCACGACCGCATGTTGCAGGTCATGTACGGGCATTTATGGATACAGAAAATGTTCGACTGCTGTCCTGGCCAGCACATTCTCCAGATCTCTCACCGATTGAAAACGTCTGGTCAGTGGTGGCCGAGAAACTGGCTCGTCACAATACGCCAGTCACTACTCTTGATGAACTGTGGTATCGTGTCGAAGCTGCATGGGCAGCTGTACCTGTACACACCATCCAAGCTCTGTTTGACTCAATGCCCAGGCGTATCAAGGCCGTTATTACGGCCAGAGGTGGTTGTTCTGGGTACTGATTTCTCAGGATCTGTGCACCCAACTTGCGTGAAAATGTAATCACATGTCACTTCTAGTATAATATAACTGTCCAATGAATACCCGTTTATCATCTGCATTTCTTGTTAGTGTAGCAATTTTAATGGCCAGTAGTGTAATTTCCACCTACCTTTCCGTCACCTTTACATGCACTGAGGATTTTCATTCCCACTATTCGATATTCCCGTCAGTACATAAATGCTCAGCTGCATTTACTTCATCTCTTGCATCTGATATTTAGTTCTAAGCGACAATGTCACAGATGAAACTTACAGCTCCATTAAAGCACAGTAAGTGCAGAAGTTTATCATCAAAAACGCAACACAGCTCTCCGTCACTCGAGGTTCATCTCACTTCTTCTGAATAACCTTTCCTTTAGTATGTAATGACACTGAAGTTATAATCTTGGACGGTGGGAAAATTCCAGAAATCAGATATTCTTGAAACCAAAGAAATGTTACAGTGACACATCATACTGACGCTCCTACTTTACTTTGATGTTTAGTAAGATCTTCAAATCATGTTCCAGCGTGCCAAATGAAGCGTTGCAGTGGACATACAGAATAAAAGTGATCCTGGTTAGTGCACAACACGAACTAATGGTATTGTGTAAACCATTCGTATTCTCTCTTTCCAAGCATTTATCCCGTCTGCCGGCCGAAGTGGCCGCGCGGTTCTGGCGCTGCAGTCTGGAACCGCGAGACCGCTACGGTCGCAGGTTCGAATCCTGCCTCGGGCATTGATGTGTGTGATGTCCTTAGGTTAGTTAGGTTTAACTAGTTCTAAGTTCTAGGGGACTAATGACCTCAGCAGTTGAGTCCCATAGTGCTCAGAGCCATTTATCCCGTCTTGCGGGGTCTGCTGGTTAATCATATGAGGCATGTTAATTTTAAGGGGTGGCCGAATGCCCTTCCTGTCGCCACCTGATACCCCTCGGGAAGGAATTAGTGTACCCCAACTGTCTGCATCTAGTGGTATCCATGTAATAGTGCAAATGTGTGTAGATGTTTGGGAGTCGTGTAACAGGCGGAACCTGGGGCCCAGCCCAGTATTCACCCAGCGGAATGTGTAAAACCGCTTAAACACCACAACCAGGCTGGCCGGCACACTGGCCCTCATTGCTAATCCGCCGGGCGGATTCGATCCGGGGCTGGCGGGCCTACCCGAGTCCAGGAAGCAGCGCGTTAGCGCTCTCGGCTACCCTGGCGGGTTGTGTAAACCACTCGTTACTGTAATAAAATTTATTTTCATCGGTTTTTATTGAAACTTATGCCAGTTACACTTACTGTAAATATTTAGAAAGTCATTCTGGGGTTGCAGGTGAAACTGGAATAGATAAGGATTCTTTCTGCGTGAGAGATTCCTTGTCCAGTAGTGCTTTTGCACTAAGAACACAAAAAAAAAAAATATCTACCCGTTCCAGATAACCATTTGGACTGTATCTCACGTTTCCTTCCGAAGACGAGTTGTGCATATTTGCTATCTTTTTGTTCTATGACGCAGAAAAGTCCTATGATTCAGTAAGGTATCTCGATATCCGTTTCAAAATGAAGAGACATGCACTTTGAATTAACTACGCACATTTCATAACCATTCACTCATCCTATGTAACAATAAACAAAACCAGTTCGTGCATTTTACAATCCGATGCAGATCTGTTTCAAGGATCTGTCTCTTTTCAAGGCCTATGCATCATTTATACGAATGGTATGGCAGACTCGCACTTTCCTGGCAACTTCCACTAGTGTACGCTGATGATACAGTTTGCTTGGCCCTATACCTACACCTCCAGATGGACCAATGATCCAAACCCGTTTACCTCCAAGTCGAACCAGAAATTCCGTAAGGTGAACGCCTTCGAACCCAAGGTAATAATTTAGTTCCACTCACCTCAGCTTCTGCTGCCATCACTTCTACTTCACCTTTTACAACCATTCTATCCAACTAACATACAATAACGTAGAATAATCCTTCGATGTAAACTAAGACAAGAAAAATTAAATGTCCGAAGATAGCGAAAAATCTACTTCTCCTCTCCTATATCCCTTGGAATTACAGTTTATCAATCGTCTCCATAAACTTGAGCGCCATGCGAAAGAACTTGCTTCACATCTAGAAGCAGTTAAATAGCAGGTCTCTGAAACAATGACGCTTCCTGCGACATTGGAAAAAGAGAAAAATTATTTCCTTTTCAGAGTGGCACGTTGGACTGATACTCATAACCTAAGGCGTATAATATTGACGCCTACGTGTTGCACATTTCAGGAACACGTTAAATGCTCGCTTCCTATAGCCCTATGGGAGAATTCGCCACTGAAAACCATATCACGGCACCCAACTTGATGGCATATTTCTGCGCATGTGCGAAGAGTCTCATTCACTCCGCGTAAGAACCTAAAAAATATATATTTCACTGGAGCATTTACGTTTTCGTCCAGGTGAGGACGCGGTGACGTGCCTACATTTTGGAAGTTCACTGCGACTCTGGCAACACCGATATTGAATTAATCCCCAGTGAGTATGAATAAGTTGCAAACCTAACCAGTGGAGGGCAAGTAAACAGTCTCATTTCTTTAGTACCGTACATCTGGTCAAAGGTGGTTCAGTTATGACCTTTTGCTTTAAGTCCTTATATGAACATGGATTATTCATGTAGCACCTTAATTAGAAATGACAAATAAAGAAATAATCATACAAGTAAATATATGGATAGTAAGCATTAAAGGATTAAAGGGATAACATAAAGAAAAGATCGATTAGGATAAGAAGGTGGGCTACAAGTGATAGAGGATACTGAAAGAATAATTTTCAGTCAGTAGCAAGTGCGGACTAATTGCATCGGCAAAAATAATAATAATAATAATAATAATAATAATAATAATAATAATAATAACATGGGAGAAATTTCGGAGCCCTTCGGCATTCAGACAGGTGTGAGACAAGGCGATGGACTCTCTCCTCTTTTGTTCAACATCGTTCTTGACAAAGTTATGGAGGAATGGGAGAAACAACTACGGAAAAATGAGTGTTGGAAACCAATTTCACTTGGCTTTTCCAAAAACAATCTTTACATTCCATACCTCGCTTTTGCAGATGATCTAGCAATACTAGCGGAGGATGAGCAGACCGCCATTAAACAGATTGACACACTCAAAGAATGTGCTGAGAAAGTTGGGCTACAAATCTCATTTGAAAAAACTGAATTCCTATGTTCAAAAGTAGAAATTGCAAGCTTAAAAACAAAATATGGCAAAATCAATAGAATCCCGTATTTTAAGTACCTCGGAGAATACATTGAACCAACAGGCCAAGAAATAGTATCACAGCAAAATCGTTTACAAAAAGTCAAAAAAGCATTCTGGTTAGTCCACAACCTCTACAACAAGAAATCCTTGTCAAGACAAACTAAAATTCGGCATTACAATACCGTCATAAAACCAACAGTCCTCTATGCAAGTGAAACACTAGTACTGAACAGAAAGCGAGAACTCGAAGACATCAAAAAAGAAGAGAGAAAAATCATTAGGAAAATTTTAGGAGCGAGACAGACTAAAGATGGCTACAGACTGCAAACAATCAAAACAACAGAAAAGTTTTCAAACATAGAAATTGATTTTAAGAAAAGGCGACTGAAATTCTTTGGTCATCTTAGCAGATTACCAGAAAACCGTTTGACCAGAAAGCTAATAAATTACGTAACCTCACTTAAAGCTTCAACACCTTGGATGATCGAAGTTAGAAAAGACCTCACCAACGCGGATATAACAGCAACCGATATTTCAGACAGAGATACTTTTAAGCACAAAGTAGAGAAGTGGAAAGTTTTACCAGAGCAACCAAAACAAAAACAGTACAGACCGAAGTGGTCAGAAGAGCGAAAGCAAGCCTTCTCAAAAAGAATGAAGATCTATTGGAGCAACAAGAAGAACCAGAAAAAAAGTTGATTGTCATTTGCTTAATGTCATTTGCTTAATGTCTTCCGTTATTGGGAGAATTCATAAATAATAATAATAATAATAATAATAATAATAAACCCCGTGGAGGCCCGGGAAAAGAATAGGCCTCCGGTATGTTCTGCCAGTCGTAAAAGGCGACGAAAAGAACAAACCACTAATAGGGCTAACCCCCCTTTTAGTGTGATTACTTGGTTCAGGACAGAACTAAAGAAGCCTCGGACAAGCGCCGTCATGGTCGGGGACGGCGCTTGAACCCTATGCCCGCCCACAATGGTAATGACACTGCTAGCCAACTGGAAAATGATTTAAATCCAAATAGAGGTGTTTTGCAGGATATGCTTCCTGCAACCACCCTAGAAGGAAAACAAAGACAGAGGATGAGATGGTCAGATGAAGTTAATCGACACCTCATGTTCTGTTATTACCAAGCAACAAACCTAGGAACCAACACAACTGGATACAGATCACAAGTATACACAACATTTATTACCAGATACCCAGAATTAAAATTTTTAACAGAACAACGACTAGCTGATCAGATCCGTGTAATAATCAAAAATAACAGGATACCCCAGTCAGAATTAGAAAACATCAAACAACAAGTACAACAAATACTGGAACAAAATAATGTGCAATTAGAAGAAGAAGAAGAAGAAAATACAGTAATGGACTCAAACATCCCAGAGCAAACAAACAAAGAACAACACGCATCAATTAAACAATCAGAGGAAAATGAAATTTTAAGACAGCCACCAGCACAAACACAAATAGAACACGAAGTGACACACATGTTAGATATAGAAGAAAAATTTCAGTTGACATATATAGAATACAAAGACACAAATACAGACATTAGACCATTCTTGCATAGACCACCAAATAGCCCACAAGTCGAAACAACAATAAAAACTATCAACACAATCATACACAACAAAATAAATGAATACACAACTATGGAAGAGTTACAACTACTGGTTTATGTAGGAGCACTCACTACACTAAATATACACACTAGGCAGAGATCAGAACCAACCAACACACAGAAGAAACCCACAAAACCAGCATGGCAACACAGGCTACAGATCAGAATAGAAAAACTGAGAAAAGACATCGGACAGCTAACACAATTTATAAGAAATGAAATCTCGGAAAAAAAACGAAAAAGGTTAGGTAAAATCTCACAACAAGAAGCGACAGAGCAATTAGACGAAAAGAAGCAGAAATTACAAGCATTAGCCAAACGACTCAGAAGATACAAAAAAAGTGAAAATAGAAGGAAACAAAACCAAATATTCAACACAAACCAAAAGAAATTTTACCAAACAATAGATAACACACACATAAAAATAGACAATCCACCAAACATAAGAGACATGGAACACTTCTGGAGCAGCATATGGTCAAACCCGGTACAACATAATAGGCATGCACGGTGGATACAAGCAGAAACAGATACATACAAGATGATACCACAAATGCCTGAAGTGATAATTTTGCAACATGAAGTCACCCGAGCAATTAATTCTACACACAATTGGAAAGCCCCTGGAAATGATAAAATAGCAAATTTCTGGCTAAAGAAGTTCACCTCAACACATTCACATCTAACTAAATTATTTAACAGTTACATTGCAGACCCATACATATTCCCTGATACACTTACACATGGAATAACTTATCTGAAACCTAAAGATCAAGCAGACACAGCAAACCCAGCTAAATATCGCCCCATAACATGCCTACCAACAATCTACAAAATATTAACTTCAGTCATTACACAGAAATTAATGACACATACAACACAGAACAAAATTATAAATGAAGAACAAAAAGGCTGCTGCAAAGGAGCACGAGGATGTAAAGAGCAACTGATAATAGATGCAGAGGTGACATATCAAGCTAAAACTAAACAAAGGTCTCTACACTACGCATACATTGATTACCAAAAAGCTTTTGATAGTGTACCCCACTCATGGTTACTACAAATATTGGAAATATACAAAGTAGATCCTAAATTGATACAGTTCCTAAACATAGTAATGAAAAACTGGAAAACCACACTTAATATCCAAACAAATTCAGATAATATCACATCACAGCCAGTACAGATTAAGCGTGGAATATACCAAGGAGACTCATTAAGTCCTTTCTGGTTCTGCCTTGCTCTGAACCCACTATCCAACATGCTAAATAATACAAATTATGGATACAATATTACTGGAACATACCCACACAAAATCACACATTTGCTATACATGGATGATCTAAAACTACTGGCAGCAACAAATCGACAACTCAACCAATTACTAAAGATAACAGAAGTATTCAGCAATGATATAAGTATGGCTTTTGGAACAGACAAATGTAAGAAAAATAGCATAGTCAAGGGAAAACACACTAAACAAGAAGATTACATATTGGATAACCACAGCGACTGCATAGAAGCGATGGAAAAAACGGATGCCTATAAATATCTAGGATACAGACAAAAAATAGGAATAGATAATACAAATATTAAAGAAGAACTAAAAGAAAAATATAGACAAAGACTAACAAAAATACTGGAAACAGAATTGACAGCAAGAAACAAGACAAAAGCTATAAATACTTATGCCATACCAATATTGACCTACTCATTTGGAGTAGTGAAATGGAGTAACACAGACCTAGAAGCACTCAATACACTTACACGATCACAATGCCACAAATATAGAATACATCACATACATTCAGCAACAGAAAGATTCACATTAAGCAGAAAGGAAGGAGGAAGGGGATTTATCGACATAAAAAACCTACACTATGGACAGGTAGACAATTTAAGAAAATTCTTTCTAGAACGAGCAGAAACTAGCAAAATACACAAGGCAATCACTCATATAAATACATCGGCTACACCACTGCAACTTCATAACCACTTCTACAACCCTTTAGATCACATTACATCAACAAATACGAAGAAAGTAAATTGGAAAAAGAAAACACTACATGGCAAGCACCCGTATCATCTAACACAGCCACACATCGATCAAGACGCATCCAACACATGGCTAAGAAAAGGCAATATATACAGTGAGACAGAAGGATTCATGATTGCAATACAGGATCAAACAATAAACACCAGGTATTACAGCAAGCATATTATTAAAGATCCCAATACCACAACAGATAAATGCAGACTTTGTAAACAACAAATAGAAACAGTAGATCACATCACAAGCGGATGTACAATACTAGCAAATACAGAATACCCCAGAAGACATGACAATGTCGCAAAAATAATACATCAACAGCTTGCCTTACAACATAAACTTATAAAACAACACGTTCCTACATACAAGTATGCACCACAAAATGTACTGGAGAATGATGAATACAAATTATACTGGAACAGAACCATTATAACAGATAAAACAACGCCACATAACAAACCTGACATCATACTCACCAATAAAAAGAAGAAATTAACACAATTAATCGAAATATCCATACCCAATACAACAAATATACAAAAGAAAACAGGAGAAAAAATTGAAAAATACATCCAACTGGCTGAGGAAGTCAAAGACATGTGGCATCAGGATAAAGTTGACATCATACCAATTATACTATCAACTACAGGAGTCATACCACACAGTATCCACCAATACATCAATGCAATACAGCTGCATCCAAACATATATATACAATTACAGAAATCCGTAATTATTGATACATGTTCAATTACCCGAAAGTTCCTAAATGAAATATAACATGTACCGTACAGCAAAAAGGAAGTGACGCTTGATAAAGGTCCGCGTCACTCCATTCTTAACCAGACTTCTAAAAAGTCTGAGAAAGTAAAGAAATAATAATAATAATAAATGCAGCAGTAATCATAATCATAAGGTTCAGCAGTTGCACTCAAGTCTTAAAAAATGGTTCAAATGGCTCTGAGCACTATGGGACTTAACATCTGTGGTCAACAGTCCCCTAGAACTTAGAACTACTTAAACCTAACTAACCTAAGGACAACACACACATCCATGCCCGAGGCAGGATTCGAACCTGCGACCGTAGCGATCACGCGGTTCCAGACTGAAGCGCCTAGAACCGCACGGCCACACCGGCCGGCCACTCAAGTCTTAAAAGATGAACAAATTTTACTGCTACAGAATTATTCAAGCACTGATGACCAGCCTGTGACTAAGATCACCAACATATAGACTTGCTAAATTAGAAAATCAGCCGGCCGAAGTGGCCGTGCGGTTAAAGGCGCTGCAGTCTGGAACCGCAAAGCCGCTACGGTCGCAGGTTCGAATCCTGCCTCGGGCATGGATGTTTGTGATGTCCTTAGGTTAGTTAGGTTTAACTAGTTCTAAGTTCTAGGCGACTAATGACCTCAGCAGTTGAGTCCCATAGTGCTCAGAGCCATTTGAACCATTTTTTAGAAAATCATAATAACAACTTGTCGAACTGGTGGACGTCGAAATATTTCTGAGTCCTAATTACCACACTTAAAAACAAGTGGCTCTGTGGCCACGCAGTACCTTTCCAACACCTTGGCAGTTCAACTACACACCAAGGAAAGACCACAGCTCTGTTCTGCATGCCTATTTAAAACCTTGGTCAGCTGACAACCATATTTCTCAATACATCAACTTACAAACTGACTACCATTTATGAAATTCGACGTATTGTATCATCTGTACATCTTAAATGTACACACCAAATGCTCTTGGTTCATTAAGAACCCCATATCACATTATTCAATTCCTAACACAAAAAAAATAGCTCTGAGCACTATGGGACTTAACATCTGAGGTCATCAGTCCCGTATAACCTAGAATTACTTAAACCTAACTAACCTAAGGACATCACAAACATCCATGCCCGAGGCAGGATTCGAACTTGCGATTGTAGCGGTCGCGCGGTTCCAGACTGAAGCGCATAGAAACGCTTTTTTTTTTTTTTTTTTTTTTAATTTTCATTTTGTTCGCTTTAGTTCGTTGCATCTGCTCTGGGCGGACGTCGTAAGACATCCATTTAAGTTCGTTGTTGATCTATTAACTCTGTTTTTTTATTACAGAGGGCACATTACCCGCTGACCGAACACGCTGAGCTACCGTGCCGGCGAAACGCTCGGCCACACCGGCCGGCCCTAACACAGAAATAATAACTGGCATTATACAGTTTCATAAGTCACAAACCGAAATGCAGTAAAACTAATTAAAATGGCGACTTTATACACCTAGGCGTCGTAGTCGTAAGTTAGTCAAATGACTATATATGTAAAGCTAACAAAATTTCACTCTTATAAATAAACATGTGGACTGATAGGATAGTGGGATGAGAATATCAAACTGGTATTGATCAGTAGAGTAGGGGGAGACCAAGACACATCCACGCGAAATTCTTTTAGGATTTTTTTAAATTTTTTCGTTTGGTTTATCTTGTTTGAAATTGTTAAGCTCGACAGTATAATCATTGAAGTCTAACTTGGTACGTATATTTCTAATTCAACATTACATTTAAGAATACTAAATAATAATATTATTTATTTATTTTATGTATTAATTTATTTAACCTAACCTGATTAGGGCCATCTGGCCCTCTCTTACATCAGACCACGGTTTCACATATGCAGTACTTTTTTTATTACATAGTTAACTAAGAAATAATAATTTTAAGAAGAGAAATAGTGTGAAAATGATTTGAGTGTCTATAATTACAATGTAATTAAATACTGACTAAGAAGGAATAAAGTTAATGTGGTGTCACCACCAGACACCACACTTGCTAAATGGTACCCTTTAAATCGGCCGCGGTCCATTAGTATACGTCGGACCCGCGTGTCGCCACTGTCAGTGATCGCAGACCAAGCGCCACCACACGGCAGGTCTAGAGAGACGTACTGGCACTCGCCCCAGTTGTACAGCCGACGTTCATAGCAATGGTTCACTGACAAATACGCTCTCATTTGCCGAGATGATAGTTAGCATAGCCTTCAGCTACATTTGCTACGACCTAGCAAGGCGCCGTATTCAACTGATATTGAGATTCTATTGTTGTTGTTGTTGTTTTTGGGGAAGGAGACCAGACAGCGAGGTCATCGGTCTCATCGGATTAGGGAAGGACGGGGAAGGAAGTCGGCCGTGCCCTTTGAATGGAACCATCCCGGAATTTGTCTGGAGCGATTTAGGGAAATCACGGAAAACCTAAATCAGGATGGCCGGACGCGGGATTGAACCGTCGTCCTCCCGAATTCGAGTCCAGTGTCTAACCACTGCGCCACCTCGCTCGGTGAGATTCTATTAATGTATCATCAAGAGCGATGTTCTACAAATGTGGATTAAAGTTAAGTATTCCAGAAGCTACGTACTTTTCTTTATAGCCTTCATTACGTATCCTGTTTCAGACCTCACGCCAGCCTGCGTGAGTTTAAGCGCGTGCCTTTCGGCTTCCTCTAATTGTGTCTAGGCTGTCTTGTCTAGACACAACATATTTGGCGACGAGTCTCAAAAGAGGATTTAGCGTTCGTATTGACCCAATTTACTTGTGCCATGGCTTCGCCACAATCTCCAGATGTACTGTCCGAATTTTATCGCTTGCAGAATCAGCAGACGCAGGCGTTATTGGATGCCCTTGGACAGCTCGTCCAGGGTCAACGTGCAATGCAAACCGATGTGGCAGCCGCCGCTCCACCGCTTCCGCAGCCACTACACGCAGTTGCACCACCTTTTCGTCATTTCGATGCGGAAATGGAAAGCTGGACGGAGTGGTCACGCCAATTTGGGTTCCATCTCGCCACCTACAGAATTCAAGGTAACGAATGGCAGCCTCACTTATTGGCGTGTGTAGTGGTGCAGACGTACCGTGTGATAGTGAAATTATTTCCCCGACGCGACGTAGCAACTCTGTCCTACGAAAAAATTTTGTCTGCTTTAGATGCATATTTCAAGGAATCAGTCAATGTAGTTGCAAAAAGGTATACTTTCTTTCGTACAAAATGTACGGCCGGTCCATCTAATCGGGAGTGGGTTGCAACATTGCAAGGCCTTACTAGGGATTGTGCTTTTGAGTGTGAATGTGGACTCCCTTATTCAGATACTATGGTGCGTGATGCAATTGCACAGAACGTTTCTGATGTTCGTATAAGGAAACAGATTTTGAAACTAGTCAATCCCTCCGTTCAACAAGTGATGGACATATTGGATAGGCAAGACACACTTGACTTTGCTCAGGAATCATTTTAAACTTCACCAGCCGTGTGTCACATTAACCGGCCCGCCGGACGAGCTGAAGGGAACAGTAAACAGCCCTCGCGCTCGTCCGCGCAGCTGCCGCCTCGCCCTCCGCCACGTGTCCCGCGTCAGCATGCAAATGCCGTGCTAAAATCATTCCCGCGGTGTGCTACTAGACATTCGCGTGAGAATTGCCCGTCACGCCAAGCTATTTGCTTTTTCTGTAATAAAATAGGACATGTTTAGAGTGTTTGCCAGAAAAAGCTCAGATCAGACACTAACAACCATTCCAGGCCCTTTGCTTCGCGCCGGAATCGAACCAAAAATACACAGGCTCGTGAACCTTCGCCCATGGACATTCATGTCGTTAATTCCACTCCGCCCAGTGCCACTCTCTCTAACAGTGACTGTGTTCGTCCCACAAATAGTGTGCGTCGACGTCGCAGGAAATCACGTCAATTAGCAAGTGATTCTGTACCAGTGTCTGTTCACGTTGCACGAGACAGTCGCTCTTGTCGTCAGCAGGACAGTAAACTTTTTGTAGACTTGGACATTCATGGCCACGTAATACCACTCCAGCTCGATACCGGAGCTGCAGTTTCATTGATCAATATAGACACGTACAAACGACTGGGCACACCTCCGTTGCGTGCCGCAACTGTTAAGCTAACTAGTTATTCAGGACAGCATATCCCTGTGTTAGGACAGTGCAGCCTTCTTGCAACATACAAGGGACAAACAAAACTTGTGCCATTTTACGTACTTCGTTCTTCTTCTGCAGTGAACTTGTTTGGTTTAGATTTATTTCAGTTGTTTAACTGGGTCTATAGTAAATCAGGTCCTATCAGTGAACCAGACTGTGCCTTCAGCCAGTGTTTCTAGTCTATGTGAAGAATTTGCAGAAATTTTTGCACCGGGCCTTGGTTGCGCTAAGAACTGTGAAGCACATTTGGACCTGAAAGTAAACAAACAACCGAAATTTTTCAGAGCGCGCGATGTTCCCCACGCATTGCGTGATGAGGTCGCAAGAACATTACACGATTTGGAATCACAAGGTGTGATTGAACGTGTGCAGACTTCTCTCTGGGCATCACCCTTAGTAATTTTGCCAAAACCTTCCGGAAAATTGAGACTTTGTGTGGACTTCAAGGCAACAGTGAATCCACAATTAGTGATTGCAACTTATCCTTTACCCCGCCTGGAAGATCTTTTTGACAAACTGTGCCCGGGTAAATATTTTTCGAAGTTGGACCTAGCAGATGCGTACTTGCGACTACCAGTGGACGACGAATCCCAGCGCGTCATTGTGGTTAACACGCATCTTGGTTTGTACCGATTCAAAAGACTGCCATTCGGGTGTGCATCCGCCCGTGCATTATTTCAGCAATATCTACAAACTGTTTGTGCATCGGTCCCAACTGCAGCAAACTATCTGGACGATATTGTGATCTCCGGAAAGACGGAAGAAGAACATTTAGCCAACCTCCAAACATTATTTCAGGTCTTGCGACAAAATGGTCTTCGCTTGCGGAAGGACAAATGTGTGTTTTTTGCTCGCGACTTACCCTATCTGGGACATGTAATCAATGCCCAAGGCATACATCCTAGTCCAGAGCACCTCCGTGCCATACAAGACTTGCCTTCGCCGCAGAATTTGAAGCAGCTACAGAGTGTGTTGGGAAAAATTAATTACTATCATCGTTATGTTCCCCATGCCTCTTCCATTTCAGCTCCGCTTCATCGCTTACGCCGTAAAGGTGTTCCGTTCGTCTGGACGACGGAATGCGAACGCGCCTTTCGCCAGTTGAAATCAGCGTTGCTTTCAAATACTTGCCTTACGCCATTCGATCCCCAGAAACCCCTTTTGTTGATGGTCGATGCATCGGATTTCGGGATCGGTGCTGTGCTTGCGCACAAAGATGTATCGCACGATCGCCCTATTGCCTTTGCGTCCAAACTGCTCTCGTCTGCGCAAAGAAATTATTCACAGATCGAGAAAGAAGCTTTGGCTCTCGTGTTTGGTGTTACAAAGTTCCATCATTTCTTGTATGGTCGTCACTTTACCATCATCACAGACCACAAACCTTTAATATCGATTTTTCATCCGAACAAGCCTGTACCTCCACGTACAGCGCAGAAATTCATTTGCTGGTCAATTTTCCTCTCGCAGTACCGCTACGATATCTTGTATCGGTCCACTGCTCAGCAAGGAAACGCCAATGCGTTGTCCCTTTTGCCTGTTGCTGAGGATAGAGCGTTCGATTCTTCCGAACTTGCTTGCATGTTCATTGATGCGGTAACAGATGACGTGGTTGAATCGTTTCCGATTGATTTTCGTCGTGTAGCTACAGCCACAGCTGCTGACCCTGTCCTTGCTACCGTCTTGCGTTTTGTTGCTACGCAATGGCCCTTGTCAAGGTCACGGATCGAGGATCCGTTGGTTCGCCGATTTTTTGCTCACAAGGAGAGACTTTTTGTACGGCGTGGTGTTTTGCTGTTGCGTTCTGATAATGACCAGTCCAGGGTCGTGGTCCCACGTTCGTTACAGTCCTCTGTCTTACGGCTTCTCCACCAAGGACATTGGGGTATAGTGCGAACGAAACAACTTGCTCGTCAGCACTGTACTTGGTTTGGAATCGATGCTGCGATTACGAAAATGTGCTCTTCTTGCATGGCGTGTGCCGAACAACAATCCGCACGGCCACGGCAATTCTTTGCATGGCCAAAAGCCGCTTCCCCTTGGCAACGCTTACACATAGATTTTGCTGGTCCGTTCTGGAATGCTCGATGGTTGGTTGTGGTCGATTCTTTCAGTAATTTTCCTTCTGTTGTCAGGATGTCTTCCACGACGTCATCTGCCACCATCCACGCGTTATCCGCTATCTTTTGCATTGAAGGTCTTCCACAGACTATTGTTTCCGACAATGGCCCACAATTCATGTCCGCAGAATTTCAGTCATTCTGCAAGGCCAATGGTATTCAACATCTGACATCCGCGCCGTTTTCGCCTTAGTCAAACGGTGCCGCTGAACAATTGGTCCGGACTTTCAAGTCACAGATGTTGAAGTTGAAAGCGTCGCATTCTCGGGAGGACGCGTTATTGCTCTTTTTGTCTTCGTATCGCTCTCAGCCCTGAGATGGTCGCTCGCCGGCTGAGTTGCTCCACGGTCGTCCTCATCGAACCTTGATGTCTTTGCTGCATCTGCCGCATCAGGTTCCTGTGCAGCGGCAGCAACCTGCTTTTGCTCCAGGCGACGTTGTATACTATCGCAACTATCGAGGTTCACGGCGTTGGCTCGCAGGGCGCATTCTTCGCTGCCTCGGCCGGGCTATGTATCTGGTTTTGGGGGCCCTCTGGTGAGGTGCGTCGGCATCTCAATCAGCTGCGCCTCTGTCGTCGCAGGGGTTCTGCCGCTCCCCGTCTGCTTTCAGCGACGGTGCCGTCCGGTCAGCGCCCTGGGGACCCATGTACTGGCTCTCCTCATCCCCAGGTGTTCCCGACGCTGCCTTCCATTTTGCCCGATGGCCACGCGCCGCCGCCGGCGACGCCCGCAGTGGACGCTTCGATGCAGCCGCCAAGCGCCTCCCTGGGTCACGCGCCGCCGATTGCTTCCCGTGACCAGCTGTCCTCCGATATGGAACTCTTGCCTGCTCCGGACCAGATGTCGTCTTCGCCCGTCGGGTACCCCGACGCGATGGAGGTCCAATCTTCGGCCCCCCGTGTCTCTTTACGGGCGCATACACCGCATGTTGGCGTGCACCCTGGACTAGGTTTTCAGGCGTTTCCTAGCTCCCCTCGGACCGAATGGCCGGGTGCGGGTGGCACAGCCTCTCCTGTTGTTAGGCTCCCCACCTCGTCGCCTACGTCAACATGGGGTCCTCCCCACGGCGGGCGGAAGCCTTATAACACAACCGTACGCCGATTTGCGGGGGAGGAATGTGGTGTCACCGCCAGACACCACACTTGCTAGGTGGTAGCCTTTAAATCGGCCGCGGTCCATTAGTATACGTCGGACCCGCGTGTCGCCACTGTCAGTGCTCGCAGACCGAGCGCCACCACACGGCAGGTCTAGAGAGACGTACTGGCACTCGCCCCAGTTGTACAGCCGACGTTCATAGCAATGGTTCACTGACAAATACGCTCTCATTTGCCGAGACGATAGTTAGCGTAGCCTTCAGCTACATTTGCTACGACCTAGCAAGGCGCCGTATTCAATTGATATTGAGATTCTATTAATGTATCATCAAGAGCGATGTTCTACAAATGTGGATTAAAGTTAAGTATTCCAGAAGCTACGTACTTTTCTTTATAGGCTTCATTACGTATCCTGTTTCAGACCTCACGCCAGCCTGCGTGAGTTTAAGCGCGTGCGTTTCGGCTTCCTCTCATTGTGTCTAGGCTGTCTTGTCTAGACACAACAGTTAATACTGGCAGTACTTGTGCTACTGCTGCTACTGCTACTAGTAGTAATAATAATAATAATAATAACTCCGCTATTGCCGGTCGCAAGTCGGGAGCCTCATCTCGGAAGTGATGAGGAAGGAGGAGCGGGAGGAATATCATCCTCGCTCGTTAAAAAACCCGAGTCCATTTGGTTCCGGATGGCAGTACCCTGTTACAGGGCCCCTTGCCAGGGTTACGGTCAAGACCTCAACGGCGTCTACGGTAGAGAAGATGACTTCATATTAGCGTAGGTGGCGGAAGAGGCAGCCCAGTACTTGAGATTATGGAGTATATCAATTCCAAGTAGCGCCTGCAGTGGTAGCCACTGGCGACTGGTCAGCGTCTGTTCACTCAGTGAGTGCGGCAGCAATACATGCTTCAGGATCTGACAATACCTGACTCTAACAAACCCAGTGGGTGACCACTGGACACCAATGGTTACAAGCAATCATGACTCGTGTAAGTAATAACAGCAAAAACCCAGGTGGTAAGCAGTCCACCCGTCGACAGGTGGTAACCAGGCACTCGATTTCTAGGGGACCAGGACTTCCACGACCACAGAGAAAGTCGGAGTTCTCTGCTCAACTCCCACACAACACACCAACGTACATGGGCACCTTCAACATCAACACTCTCATACAGCCGGGAAAGCTGTGCAACCTAGTGACAGAACTCGATAGGCCGAAGATACTGATCCTCACACTGCAAGAGACACGTATCACAGACGAAGACACCACTGACTACGGCAAGAGGAAAACCGATAGGCGAGTTGCGGGAGGCGCTCCACTGTTGGGGATGGCCTTCGTGGTCCATAATGCAATACTCGAATCCATCACAGAAGTCACATCAGTTAACAACCGACTGATGACCATGCGCTTTCAGTGCGCCAACAAAAAGTACACACTGATCAATGCACACGCCCATACTAACCAGAGCAACAAGAGAGACCAACAGTCCGCAGATAAATTCTGGTCAACCCTTAAGAAAATATTAGCTAAAGTCCCCATGGATGACATCAAACGTCTTATGGGCGATTTCAATGCACAGATCACCACAGAAAAAATGCACAGGAAAACAGCTCGAAATTATCCCGCACATAAATTCACCAACAAAACCGGCACACTGATCATAGAATTTTGCCAGCAGCACGATCTCAAGCTCATGTCGACATCCCTCAGAAAACACCCCAGAAAACAGAAAACCTGACGTTCACCAGTACAGCAGTTAGGCGAGTTCAAAATTGACCATGTGGCAATCTCGTACCTAGTACAGAAAGAGATCCATGTCATACAGGTACGCAGGGGAGTCAACATTGATTCTGACTATTACCTAACACGCATCAAAGTCAAGTTCACCACGAAGAGAATTTTCTGTAAGAAAACTCCCCTACTGAAATTTGACACAAAAAAGATCGCTGACCCTGGAGTGAAAGAGGCTTGGGGAAAAGAACATACAAATGACTGGCAAAATTTCAGCAAAAAATCACAAAAAAACACAAGACCTCATTCCTCTGAAGAAGAATACCAAGCAAACCTGGTGAGACACTGATTGTGAGAATGCACACATCACCAGCAAATTGGCATACCAGAAATACAATGGTAACAGGTCCCCAGAAAATTTACAGGTGTTCAACGAAACACGAAAGACAACAGCAAAAATTATTAGACAGTCGAAGAGGAAATACCTGGAGGAACAGCTAAACTCTATAGAGGACAACTTCCGTAACTACAACGCAAGGGACTTCTACAGGACATTTTCAGGGCACATCCAAGAATACATACAACCGGACCTATGATTTACAAATAGTGACGGAAAATTGGCACTGACGGATGAGGAGAACTGTAAGGTGCTGGCACAGTACTTCTCAGAACTTCTCAATTACCGAGAACCCACAGAGAGATTCCCAGACGAAGAACCTACACACAAACACACTGACTCTCTACCTCCAACACAAGAGGAAGTCCATAGGCACATCCTCAGCCTGAAAAACAACAGGACATCTGGTGAAGACGACATAGTGGCCGAACTACTGAAAAATCTCGGACCAAACTCACTCAGACAACTCACACAGATCATCACAAACATATGGACGTCAGAAAAGTTGTCAGACGACTGGAAATGAGCACTGATCCACCCTCTGCACAAAAAGGGTGACCCCACAGATGTGAACAATTACAGGGGCACCTGACCAATACAAGTCACATAGAAGGTACTCTCAGCGTGCCTACTCCAAAGAACATGGAACCAACTGGAACATGAGAGAGTACCAGGCGGGCTTCCGCCCTGATCGCTTCTGTGCAGAGCAAATCTTCAATCTGAAGACTACCCTGAATATCAAAGCCCTCAGGAACAGTACAGTTATATGCACCTTCGTTGACTTCAAGAAGGCACATGATTCCATCGACCACCAGTCATTGCTCAACATTCTACATGAACAAGGTTTGGACGGCATTACACTGAGACCGATCAAACAGACACTGACAGACACGACATCGAAGGTGAAGTTCAAGGGAGAAATCTCCGAACCCTTTGAGATCAAGACAGGCGCTCGCAAATGTGACGCACTCTGACCGACCCCCTTCAACCTAGTGCTGGATAAGGTCATCAAGGAATGGGAGAAAGAGCTGCAGATGCAATGCCACTGGAAGCCAGTGTGACTTGGATAACCGAAGGACAAGCTGGAGGTCGGCCGTCTAGCCTTCGCAGACACTCTGGCACTACTCACAGATGACGAAATTACACCAATCAGACAGATAGAAGTACTCAAAGGGTGCGCAGAAAAAGTAGGGCTACAGATTTCCTCTCGGCAAACTGAGTTCTTCTGCACGAAATTAAACATTCCTAATTTGAACACAAAGTATGGCAAGATCAACAGGATCAAACACTTTAAGTACCTAGGTTAAGTGCTCGAACCGACAGGAAAGGAGAAAATTGCCCAGAACACTATGTTATTGAAAATTAAGGGAGTCTTATACAAAACACAGGGTATTTTCAACAAGAAATGTCTATCCACCTGCACCAAAATTGGTCACTACAACACTGTAATCAAACCTGACGTGCTACACGCCAGTGAGACACTGATGTTACACGGAAAGGCCGACCCTGAGAACATTCTCACACAGGAAAGAAAATCATTAGGAAAATTATTGGGCCAAAACTCACGGACGATGGATAGAGACTTCACTCCAGGGACACCACAGAGAAATTCTCCAACATCGCAGTGGACGTTAGTAAGAGGCGACTAAAATTTTATAGACACATAAGCAGACTCCCACAGACCAGATTCACCAACAGAATCCTCAGGTACATCCCGAGACTCAAGACCACTATACCTTGGATGACACGAGTCAAAACTGATCTGAAAAGAGCTCAGATAGATTCAGCGGACGTCATAGACAAAGACGCCTATCGACACAGTGTGTACAAGTGAGAAGTGATGTCAGAGAAAACAGCACCCGAAAGCCAAAGTGGACGGAAGAAAGGAAGAGAGCCTTTAATGAACGAATGAAGGAGTACTGGAAGAACAGAACAAGTGGTCATGAATGTTTCGCGTGGTCTGGTAAAGGCCTGTAATGTGTGTAATAATAATAATAATAATAATAATAATAATGCAATAATAACAATAATAGTTGTGCAAGGTATGAAAAGAACCTAAAGGTGTATAAAATAGAGGTTTTCTGTTATATCGAATTCTAGGAAGAGGAAATCTGAGGAGACAGCACCAGCTAAAAATACTAGGAAGTGAGGAAGGTCTAGCTGGCTATGAGCACTATGGGACTTAACTTCTGAGGTCATCAGTCCCCTAAAACTTAGAATTACTTAAACCTAAGGACATCACACACATCCATGCCCGAGGCAGGATTCGAACCTGCGACCGTAGCTGTCGCGTGGTTCCAGACTGAAGCGCCTAGTACCACTCGGCCATTCCGGGCGGCAAGAAGGCTGTACAAGGGTAGTGAGTGCATCCAGGGACAATAGTAATCGTTATTGCTGGTTAAGTAGATGGATATGTGATTACCTGTCTTCTAATGCTGAGATATTCATTTCTCTAATACAACGTGGGTGAGTTTCTGCTACTTAGAGGGACTTCGTGAAAGTGGCTGAACGATAGAGTGAGATAGAAAAGATTTTGCTTTGATAGGAACCAGTGATTCTGAAATGTTCAGACACGAGCGTTAAGGTCGAAGAGAGATATGGGGGACAGTGTATTTGATAAGACGGTAGAGAAGACAAAGGTTATGGAAATCCCAGCGCTTGTCTGCATGCAGGCAGGATAGCTGAGAATTTGATGGTGAGATATGATCAAAGAGTTGAACACCACAGATTTAACTAACACATTCATAGCGTTCATAACGAGCGCCAGGCGCCGTGAGCTTTGCTGACAAAGGCGCTGCAGGATAACATCAGCAAGTGAAAGTATAAGTGTTTCCACAAGTGTCTTTTACAGGTCAAGAGGAACGAGTTTTTTTTTATTTTTGTGGGGCATGGAGAGATACTGATGCATTTGGCACATTGCAGTTACGTGCTCAGTGCAATAACGATTATCGTCTATACTACACAACAGAATCAAAGTATCATTTTCTCCAAACTGCTGACACCTTCGGACGTTTCAGACACTGTGGCGCTGCATCTCCAACGAACGCCATCGCACCCGTGTGGAGCACAGAGCGAGAGCAGATTTTGAGCTCACGTACAGGTTGGAACCACAAGGGACCGTTCAAAAGCATCCGACGAAATTGGAACATGATCCTAAACAGAAAATGGTGTTTTTTCAACCTTATAGAGTAAGTTTGTACGCCCCTTTGAGTTAAATTTCAAATTAAAGTGTTACAATGAATGGGAATTACAGGATGATTCTTTACTTCTATTCCGCAGTGTGTTATTACTCCTAGACTATTTATTGAACGAGAGAAGCTCATATTTGTCCCATTGGGATTAAAGATGGTAGGTATTCCCCCCCCCCTTTTTTTTTTGAGTCATCAGTCTTCTGACTGGTTTGATGCGTCTTGCCACGAATTTCTCATCTCAGAGTAGCACTTGGAACCTATGTCTCCATAATGCGGGCTAATTGGCCAGAATGAGTAACCACTGCCGCTCGGGTTTTGGATGGGGTGACCTCTAACCGTACATCCTGCGCCTATTTTGATAGTGCACACAGGTCAGTATTGAGATTCTCCATAGTTGTCTTCAGGTTTATTGGTTTGGTACTTAAACACAACTCGCGGTGGTCAACGTACATGTGGTACTTGCACTAGGTCAAAACTGATGACATCATTGACACACTATGAAAAAAGGATAGGACCTAGTGCCGAACCCTGGGAGACGCCTGATACTACCTGCTTCCATTGCGACACATTTGAAGCAAAAAAAGCATCCGTTTCGATTTCACACTGGATCGACTATTGTACAGAAAATTTATGTTAGTGTCACCATGTATATTATACCCACGTATCTCGATTCGAGACCCGAAAGTGCAGTTTCGGAGTAGGAAAACCCGCCTAATTTAGAAGGTTCGTAGAGGACATATATTAGGCACTTACTACTAAGGCATATGGATTCCAGGAGAGTGTCTAAAGGTGGCCTGGGTATGTTGCAGGTTTATGTATCTATGGGGGCACGTTCAAACATATCACATAACACAATAATTAGCAGACGAAACACGCTATTAAATTTATAAAAAACACACCGTAGTAAAACACAACAATTTTACTGGCAGTAAACATATCTTTCGACTAACTTCCATTTGTTAGCATGTATGACATATATTGAAGTTAAGGAAGTTTAAATGTTAAATAAAGGTCAATTCATCATCATGGTCCACGTTACAATTTAGGCCCAAAATATACACTCCATAAAAAAAAGACGTACCACGAAGGAATTATACGAGTGGGACGGAAATCAGTTGATGTGATATACATGTACAGACAAACAAATGATCACAATTTCAGAATATTTTGATGATTTATTCAAGACAAGGAGTTTCATAAACTATGCAGATCAATAACTCCTTGGCAAAGATCAGGCCCCTGTAAAAGCAGTTATTTGACTTGGCATTGGTTAATAGAGTTGCTTTATGTCCTCCTAAGCGGCATCGTTCCAAAATTCTGTCCATTTGGCATGCTAGTCGTCAAAATCCAGTGCTCTCTGGAGGACCCTGCCCATAATTCACCAAAAGTTCTCAATTAGGGAGAGGTCCGGCGACGTCTTTGCGCTATCCGAACTCTACTTTGGCAATTAACAAGTAGCAGAAACTCTTGCTGTGTGGGAACAGGAATTATCTCACTGAACTGAAAGCTCGGGATGACTTGCCATAAAGGACTACAAAAGGGGGCTCAAAATATAGTCGACATACCACTGTGCTTTAAGTGTGCCGCGGATGACAACCAAAGGGGTCCTGCTATGAAAAGAAATTGCACCCAAGGTCATCACACCTAATTGTCAGGCCAAATGGCAGGGGACAGTCAGGTTGGGATCCCAGCACTGTCCGCGGCGTCTCCAGACGCGCCATAGGCGTGGCATCTCACTGAATGGAGTAGAACTGTGTTCATCTATGCGTCCCGCTACGAACTAAGTCTCGATGACCAGCGAAGAGTGTCTGGAGACGCCCTGGATAGCGGTAGGATACCAACTTGATTGTCACCCGTCATACGGCCTGTCAACCTGGAGTGATAGCTTGCGTTGTCGTTTCTTTTCATAGCAGGATCGTCTGGTTATCATACGCGGCACCATTACGGTAGAACGGTACGCCGACGATATTCTACACCTAGTTTAGTTGCCCTTAATGGCAACCAACCCTGGGCTTACATTTCAGTAAGATAATGCCCGTCCCCCCACGGCAAGAGTTTCCACTGCTTGACTATGCTTCCCAAACCCTACCTTGGCCAGAAAGGTCACCAAATCATTCCACAGTTCAGAATATTTCGAGCATTGTGCGCAGCGCCACTGAAACAGCTAGGGATGTTGACGGTCTAACGCTCCAATTGGATAGCATTTCGTATGGTATCCTTCAGGAGGATATCCAACAACTCTATCAAACAATGTAAAGCGGAATAACTGCTTGCGTAGGGGCCAGACAGGGACCAACGCGTTACTGACGGGCTTAAGTTGTGAAGCTCTTGCTCTTGAATAAATCATCCAATTTTTCTGAAATACTTATACTCCTTCGTTTGTCATCACAGCCACCGGTTACTGCCGGCCGCTGGTGGCCGAGCGGTTCTGGCGCTACAGTCTGGACCCGCGCGACCGCTACGGTCGCAGGTACGAATCCTGCCTCGGGCATGGATGTGTGTGTTGTCCTTAGGTTAGTTAGGTTTAAGTAGTTCTAAGTTCTAGGGGACGTATGACCTCAGCAGTTGAGTCCCATAGTGCTCAGAGCCATTTGAACCACCGGTTACTGACGGGCTTAAGTTGTGAAGCCCTTGCTCTTGAATAAATCATCCAATTTTTATGAAATACTTATACTCCTTCGTTTGTCATCACAGTCACCGATATCCGCCCCATTCAGATAAATCCTTCGTGGTGATTCGTTCTGCCGGCCGGAGAGGCCGAGGGGTTCTAGGCGCTACAGTCTGGAACCGCGCGACCGCTACGGTCGCAGGTTTGAATTCTGCCTGGGGCATGGATGTGTGAGATATCCTTAGGTTAGTTAGGTTTAAGTAGTTCTAAGTTCTAGGGGACTGATTACCTGGGCAGTACAGTCCCACAGCGCTCATAGCCATTTCTGATTCGTTCTCTATTTTCTTTTCTTAGAGTGGAATATATTTCCTATGGCACAATCGTCATCATCATCACACATTTTACATCTAAAGCACCGCATCCTTTCGTGATTTCTTTGTGATTTTTCGTATCTTTTCTAGCAGCAAGTAGAAAGGAGATTTTAAACCTCTTTATCAGGCTGCCATAGGTTATACGAAAATGGAAAAAGGAATTCTTAATTTGTGGGGCCATATTGTCCGTAGTCACTTTACAATTACTGAAGGTATTTTGTTATGTCGGTACTACAAGAAAATGCGTGTTTTTGTCACCTGACGCGTTTCGCTTTATTGAAGTTAAATGTCGTCAGTGGTCTGTAATTAAAAACATTGGATTGGCTTTTTACATCGAAAAACAGTTAGATAACAATTTCTTTGTTTTTACTTACCCTAATTTCTGCTTGTTTTTTCGCCTAGATCTTGAAACGCCGTCTGCCGGCAGGTCTTTGGTTTTATTCTACCTTGCACACTGATAATTGTGATCTAATTTTACGCTTCTTTGTAGAACTATCCATTTTTTACATTTTACACTGCACCCTTTTTCGTACGCCACTGTTCACTGATTAGTTGTATACTGTTGTGTTTTGTAGTATTCTCAACAATGACGTTACTCTATTCAATTGTGGAATTGTGTATTTCCATACTGTGTAAGAGTAATGAAGGAGCAGTGATGGCCGCGTGGCATTAGCCTAGCGGTCTGGGGCGCTACAGTCATGGACTGTGGGGCTGGTCCCGGCGGAGGTTCGAGTCCTCCCTCGGGCGAGGGTGTGTGCGTGTGTTTGTCCTTAGCATAATTTAGGTTAAGTAGTGTGTAAGCTTAGGGACTGATGGCCTTAGCAGTTACGTCCCATAAGATTTCACACACATTTGAACATTTTTTTGAGTAGTGATGGAGCTTTTTGCGGTGAATAGTGAGTAGGCTAAGTGCGTAGTAGTGTGATGGAAAGTGATTTGGAAGAAAATATAAGGAGCAACGAGTTTTTCGATGTAAAAAAGAAGAAAAACAAATCAAATTGTAAATATATTCAGTTAAAGACCACTGATAATCTTCACTTCAATAAAGCGAAACGCATCTGGTGAGAAAAACGTGCAGTTTCTAAAAGTTGTAACGACAGAACATAGTACCCTCAGGAAAGGACGAAGAACTGCCTAGAACATTTTTTGAGATAGGACTGCTTGCTAACAGACGCATCGGAAGGACTGTTGTGTGACAGGGGATTAAGAGGAAGGAGGATATACAAGATGATAGACGATATAAAGGAACACGGAAATTACTCGGACATGATGAAGATGGCAGAAGGTGGGAGAGTATGGAGAGTTACCACACGAAAACCTACCTTTGGACAGACTAATAATGATAACATCATAAGTAGGCCTACCCACATTTTTCCTTGTTCTCGCTTTTAGTATTTTTTGACGTCGTCAGTCTCCCGTCTCATAGAATTAATTCTTTCTGTTTTAGATTCATTAGGCTCCAATAGACTCTTGCGCAATTTCTACCTTTTTTTCTACTGTGTCTTCTTGATTTTAGATTGCGCTTCCCACTGATGTTGTCTTGAAGTTTCCTTAACTGCACTATCAGGTAGGATGGGAATACAGATCAGTGCTAAACGTGCCCCAACAAAACTGCGTAAACGTGCCCCATCGCCACATTTGAATTAGTTTAGGAACTACAGTTGTAACTTCCAGTCTTTTGGATTATACAAATGCACCTTATAAAGCTAATAATCTCCTATAGATGGACATATATTTGTCTGTTACCAGTTGAAAAAGGCATGCTCCTTAGGAACTTCGATATTTGAGTAATAAAATTTACTCACATTGTACCAAAATACAAATGTTTTCTTCCCGCTAAGACCTTCACTCAACCGGTGACTTGAAGTTTTGTAAGTGTCCTCAGTAGATGGCAATAATAATTTTCACTTGCCGGTAGCGGTCTAGAAGGAATGGTTCCCAAGAAGAGTGCTGTGCGTAAACGTGTCCCACGCGTAAACGTGCCCCAGTCTCCCCTAGATGTGGAGAAATCATGTTTTGGGACTTATTTTCATATTATTCACGTAATTATTTGTAACTATTTACTTGTTTCTTTAACAATATTGAGGACTTGTTCATCTCTTAATTGACACCAAGAGCTACTTAACGGTGTGTCACAAGAATGTGTTTATAAGCAGTTTCAGTGGTCATGTTGGTACTCGTAATATTAGTGAGCTCGTCTCACTATCGTAAATCAGATGCTGTGTTTATATTTTACATATTATATCTGTAACAATTTGAAGAATTCTGCCACGGCTATCAGGCCGCCTCGCCCTAGCGTAAAACTTCATTTACCTGGACCAGCCACAACACGGCAACTTGCTAGCCCCGAGTAGCTCATCCAAACACCCTTCATACGCTTACAGCTCTTAACGGACACGCCGCTCGTAATGTCACACTTTTATGATTATTTTCTACATCCATGATTGTCTACACTGGTTAAATAACGGCTGGGCATAGCATCCATACTTAAATGGGTGATGTGAAACTAAGGAGATTTGGATAATTTCCAAGTAGTTTAGCATTCCTTCGATTTGTAACGTGACTGGACGGCAACGTCTCCACGGAAAGTTCCAGTGATGTGCTGGGAAACGAGTGTGGTGCCCAGAACATGGTGGACGTACTGGAACACTGAGTGATTATATTAAAATCAGGTTGAACTATTTACTTTTTTCTTGTTTTAACACTATTCGTGTGACACATTTGTGAGATTCAATAAGGAAGCTACCTTACCATAGAAATAACAAAAAAAAGAAGAAGAATATCGTTAAAAGCCGGCCGCTGTGGCCGAGCGGTTCTAGGCGCATCAGTCCGGAACCGCACTGCTGCTAAGGTCACAGGTTCGAATCCTGCCTCGGGCATGGATGTGTGTGATGTCTTTAGGTTAGTTAGGTTTAAGTAGTTCTAAGTCTAGGGTACTGATTACCTCAGATGTTAAGTCCCATAGTGCTCAGAGCCATTTCCACCATTTTTTATCGTTAAAAATCTAAGAACCGTACAATACCATTGCGCTGTGTACCCTTTACTCTTTCGGCAAAACGCTTAGTTAACGATGTAGTGTACGAAAAATGTTGCTCATGGTGGAAAACCAAAGGAAAGTAATGTACCAGATGTTGAATTATTTGCTAGTTTCCTATACCAACAATACGGGTGTGGCACCATACAAAGGATGCATCTATTGGAAGTGTCAAAGTTGATAGGGTACCCTATTTCATGTGGTACATCCTGTCCATTCTAGTCTATTTAGAAGTTTAACTGAGGAAGCAATCTCATTTCCACGAATAACTGAAGATATAGAGGCTGATACAGGCAGGGCTCATTCTATCTTGATAAACCTAATACAAATGGGATGGGTAGGATTCCCAGAGGTTGTCAGCAAATGGCTGTTTAACCACAACTCTATTCATTTCATTTGCGTATGTCACAGATTAGGCGAGGGTTATATACAGGTTGTCCATAACTAAGTTCCAGTTTCAGAGCTCTGTAGAAAGAGAACCACTACTCAGAATGACGCCAAATTTGAGCAGCATATTAGTGACCCAAGTGGAAACGACATGAAAAAAAAAATACTAATAGAGGGCGCTGTAAGTGTCTTAACGTAAATTGTGTAGGCTACAAGTGACAGATGAATCGCAATACGAATTTCAGTTGCATATTGAGACATCCGTACAGTTCAATTTGTATGACTGCACAAGGTCCGCAGTCAACAGTTGTGGCACTGTTATTAAGATAAGCCTATCTATCACGGAAAGGCTGTACCTCATCAGATAGGAAAAATTGATTTGTAGTTGTTCTGAGACCAAAAATCGGATAAAAAGCTAAATGACATCGGTTTTCAATTTGATTGGAGCCAAAAGAACGCTAAAAACAAAGTGACATCGGTTTCTAATCGTCGCGATACTGGAAAAAGACTGTTCAACATGCTGTCCATCGTTTTTTAACACAAGCTAAAATCGAGAAACAGGATGCTCCACAACTTTCAGGATGCGTTGCGCAACACGTGCCTTCAATTCGGCTACATTCGTAACTGGAGCACTGGAGAAATCATCCTTCAGATAACGTCACAGCCAGAAGTCACACGGATTAATATAAGGTGTTCTGGACGGTCAGGCCTTTGAGAGATAACGGCTGATTATTACGGTATTCTAGTACTTCCGAAACGCCTCTGCAGCAGTCGCTTCACTGGCTGTGTAATGCGCAGGGGTGCGCCATCTTGCAGAGAAATGATATACCCACAAACCCTCGCTGTTGAAGGGTTGGAATGACGTCGGTGCGCAAAAGACTCTCATAGCTTTTACCGGTGACGGCACAGGTAACAGGACTCGCATGACTCACATCCTCGAAAAAATACCGTCCTACGATAAACGGTGCCGTCAAACCGATCCACACAATCGGGATTCTCCGTTGACCATATTCTGCAGGTCTGGATATTGACGTGTCCTTGGAGATGGAAATGGGCTTCGCCTGTCCACGGAATGTTGCGTGACCATTCACTGTCCACTTCCACGCCAGAAACAAACTCCAGAACGAATATTTGTCTTGCTGACAGGTCAGCAGGAAGTAATTGCTGAACATGGGTGATTTTGTATGGATAGCACTGCAGGATGTTCCTCGCAGGCACGTCCAACGTTCAGGCAATTCCCCGTGCATCGCATATTCGCACATCACCGCTCGACCTCTCCCGCAGTGCTGTGGCCACATCATCGACAGACGTTCGATCACCTGGTTTCCTCCCTCTACGACTCTGCGATTCAAAAGCACCTATCTCTTATAATTTTGTAATCATTTTCTCCGACCCTGATCAGACATCATATCAGTGCCTTTGTTCATACCCCTGAATGTCCGGAACTTCTGCAGGGTTACTGGCACAGAGCCACCGTTCTTGTGAACGAACTGTACTGGCAGCTTGCGACCCTTCATGCAGTCATGTTGGGTGTCTCGGACGCAAACTGAGAAAAAGCCGTGTGCCACGAGTCTGCTGGTGTGTATATACTGACGCATAGAGCACCATCTACTGCTAAAATTTTCGTTAAATTTTTGTGTTCCATGACGTTTCCCGGTGCGTCAGTAATATGCTGTTCTAATTTTATGTCGTTCTGAGCAATGATCCTCTTTCTACAGCGTGTTGAAACTGAAACGTTAATTACGGACACACTGTACCTAGAGCTGTTGACTCCCACCCCAATTCGGGCGGTAATGGCACGATCATCGCTCTGTCTGACACAGAACGTTCCACCATCACGCCTAACTATGTTCGCTAAAGGATGGTCAAAGCTTATGGCTGCACAGAGGCAGGTTTCGCTGACCAGATCTCAGCTCGGGAACCCCGTATCTCCCAGCTGTACCAGCCAGTACCAGTCGTCAGAGATACTCGCGATCCGCATATGTTTTCTGTCAGAAACAGGTATCAGTGGAATGTGCTGTGATTGTGGCTTGGGCTTTCACTAGGCCTACTAGATCCAGACACTGAGGCATTGTTGATTAAATATTAACTTCAGGGACAATGCATATCAGTATTTTTTTCCTTGGAGCTGTCTCTAATACAATATAAGTTAATGAACAATTATAAAAGAAAAATGAACAATTTTACCATACCTATTTATATGTACATGAATTCCAGTCATCTTTCTTTACGTTTAAACTGCGTTGTCACATTATCAAAAAATAATTCCTCCGTCTGTCATCTTCATAAAAGAAGTATGTCCTTTACCACTGACAGAAGAGCCAAGTTTCTATGATGAATTTGCCCAAGTGTTTCCCGTAAGTGTGGCTATGCCTCAGGCATGGATGTGTGTGATGTCCTTAGATTAGTTAGGTTTAAGTAGTTCGAAGTTCTAGGGGACTTATGACCACAGATGTTAAGTCCCATAGAGCTCAGAGTGATTTGAATTTTTTTTTCCCATAAAAAGGATTTTATTCATTTCATAACTGAAAATCTCCTTTCTGCACTTGAAGTGGTCGAAGGAAATGTTAAAATCGGTTCACATAGTTTATAAACTTCACTGTGTACAACATCAAGTCTGTTTGACGACACATGATTTGCAATGGCTTGAACAGACTGGTTAAAAAATTCTTGAAGTGAATATAACACTTTCATTTCATTCTTGAAAGACAGTATATCTAAATAGGAAACATATGGTTCTCTCAGTTCATGAAACAGATTTTTATCGTAACTCTAAAACTGTTTGGAATCCAGTAATGCCAGAAATTTCAACTGTTTCTGTGATTCAAATCGTAATTTAGTTTGAGTTATCAATGTTTCCAGGACTTCGCAGAAAATCCTTAATTACGGAGAATTGGTTTAGTCCGAGGGTAGCCCTTTCTACGCGTTCTTTGTTCTCTTCATCAGCAATGCCCGTAGTTTCTGACCACATTTCTTCAAATCTTTTGTACCTAATATTTTGCAGCGTTCACTTTCCGTTTCGTTTACTTTTCCGTACAGTAACAGATATTCATGTTCTTATTTTGTAAAATTTCAAAAATAATATCTGAAAGTGCAAAATCTTTATTGATAAGAGTCAAGAAATAGTTGGTTCTAGTCCAAGAGAGAAATCACAGATAGCCTCAAGCCCTGTTGACTTCTTTGACAGACCATTCCCCAGGTTCCTCTTCCAAAAAGTAAAGAAACGGATCTCTATCTACATCTGCAACTACGAGTACATACGTACTCTGCATGCTACCGTACGGTGCGTGGCAGAGGTACCACAACTAGTTGTTTCCTTTCCTGTACCACCTGCAAGTTTCTATATGCTTCCGTATGAGCACTAAAATCTCATATCTTATATTTGTGGTCCCTACGCAAAATGTATTCTGGTGGCACTAGGATCGTTCTGCAGTCCGCTTGAAATACCGTTTATCTAAACTTTCTCAGCAGTATTCTTCGAAATGAATGTCTTTTTCCCTCCAGGGATTTCCACTTGAGCTCCCAAAACATATCCGTAACACTTGCACGCTGATCGAACCTACGGTAACAAATTTAGCAGCTCGCCTCTGAATTGCTTCGATGTCTTCTTTCAGACTGACTTGGTGCGAATCACAAACACTCCAGCAGCACTCAAGAATAGGTCGCTCTAGCGTTCTATATGCGGTCTCCTTTACAGATGAACTACACTTTCTTAAAATTCTTCCAATAAACCGAAGTCGACCATTCGGCTTCCCCTGCAGAGTCCTCACTAGCTCGTTCCGTTCCATATCGCTTCCCACCGTTGCGCCAAGATATTTAAATGGTGTGACTGTGTCAAGAAGGACACTACTAATGATGTATCTAAACATTACGGGTTTGTTTTTCCCACTCATACGCATTAACTTACAGTTTCCGACATTAAGAACCTACAGTCACTTAACTTCGACACCTTCCCGTACACCATAGCATCATCAGCGGACAACCGCAGATTGCTGCCCGCCCTGTCTGTTAGATCATTTATGTACACACATCAAAAGAAGTTTTACATCACCTCGGTTCAGAGAGTTCCGGAACCTATACAGAAAATTGGAATAGAGATCAGCATATACATAATTTCCGCCCTTTTTACTGCTCACGAAAACCACACATTGCGTGTTGTAACACCAAACAGCGAGATCTTTAGAAGTGGTGGTCCAGACTGCTGTAGACACCGGTACCTCTAATGCCCAGTAGCACGTCCTCTTCCATTGGTGCATGCATGTATTAGTCGTGGCATACTACCAAAAAGTTCATCAAGGCACTGTTGGTCCAGATTGTCTCAATCGTCAACGGCGATTCGACGTAGATCCCTCAGAGTGATTGGTGGGTTACGTCGTCCATAAACAGTCCTTTTCAATCTATCCCAGGCATATTCGATGCCTGGAGAACATGATTGCTACTCTAGTCGAGCGATTTCGTTATCCTCTAGGCAGGCATTCACAAGATGTGCACGATGGCAGCGCCAACTGTCGTCCACGAAGACGAATGCCTCGCCAATATCCAGCCGATAATGCTGCCCTATCGGTCGGAGGATGGCATTCACGTATCGTACAGCCATTACGGCGCCTTCCGTGACCACCATCGGCGTACGTCGGCTCCACATAATGCCACCCAAAAACAGCAGGGAACCTCCAACTTGCTGCACTAGCTGGACAGTGTGTTTAAGGCGTTCAGACTGACCGGGTTTCCTCCAAACAAGATTGTCTGGTTGAGGGCATACACGACACTAATCGGTGAAGAGAACGTGATGCCAATCCTCAGCGGTCCATTCGGCATGTTGTTGGGGCCATCTGTACCGCGCTGTATGGTGTCATGGTTGCAAAGATGGACCCCGCCATAGACGTCAGGAGTGAAGTTGCGCATCATGAAGCCCATTGCGCACAGTTTGACTCGTAACACGACGTCCTGTGGCTGCACGAAAAGTGTTATTGAATATTGTGGCGTTGATGTCAGGGTTCCTCCGAGCCATTTTTAGTAGGTAGCGGTCATCCACTGCAGTAGTAGACGTTTGGCGGCCTGAGCGAGGCATGTAATCGACAGTTCCTGTCTCTCTGATCCCTTCTGTATCAGAACAACATCGCTTTGGTTCACTCCGAGATGCATGGACACTTCCCTTGTTAAGAGCCCTTCCTGGCACAAAGTAACAATGCGGACGCGATCGAACTGCGGTATTGACCGTCTAGACATGGTTGAACTACAGACAACACGAGCCGTGTTGTTCCCCCCTGGTGGAATGACTGGAGCAGATTGGCTGTCGAATCCCCTCCGTCTAATAGGCACTGGTCATGCATGGTTGTTTACATCTTTGGGCGGGTTTAGTGACATTTCTGAACAGTCAAACGGACTGTGTCTGTGATATAATATCCACAGTCAATGACTATATTCAAGAGTTCTGGGAACCGGGATGATAGAAACCCTTTTTAATGTGTGTACATAGAAAATAGCAACGGTACTATCCCACTTCCATGGGGCAATCGTGAGGTTACCCCTGTCTCCGATGAGCACTCGCCATCGAGGACAACATACTGGGTGTAAGTAGGCTGTTTAAGTTTTTGTATTGGTAACGCCACGTAGCGCTCTGTATGAAAATCACTGGCTGTGCTGCGTGCAGTCTGTGGCTGGTTCGCATTGTTGTTGGCCATTGTAGTGTTGGGCTGTTGGCTGTTAACAGCGCATAGCGTTGCGCAGTTGGAGGTGAGCCGCCAGCAGTGGTGAATGTGGGGAGAGAGATGGCGGAGTTTTGAAATTTGTAAAACTGGATGTCATGAACTGCTATATACGTATATTATGACTATTAAGGTAAATATATTGTTTGTTCTCTATTAAAATCTTTCATTTGCTAATTATGCATATCATTAGTTAGTGCCTTCCGTAGTTTGAATCTTTTATTTAGCTGGCAGTAGTGGCGCTCGCTGTATTGCAGTAGTTCGAGTAACGAAGATTTTTGTGAGGTAAGTGATTTGTGAAATGTATAGGTTAATGTTAGTCAGGGCCATTCTTTTGTAGGGATGATTGAAAGTCAGATTGCGTTGCGCTAAAAAAATGTTGTGTGTCAGTTTAAGCACAGTCTTGTATAATTGTTCAAAGGGGACGTTTCATATGTCGACCCTTAACCGAGGATACCTCACTGTAATCTTCAGATTTTTTCTTGTAGTTTGTGTAATTAGTGTAGCTATTGTTTACTGCTAGAGCGTAATTATAGAGAGAATTTCCTTTGTAGTTGTTTTTCATTGTTGTACATTAAAACAGGTGTGGCACGCATGTAAATTTGTACCAAGTATTTCGCAGCTGCGGTTGCTATTAACTAGATATTATTTTCAGTGCTACGTTAATGTGTTCTCTTATTTTTGCTCTTCAAATTGTGTTTTTATGTGTGTTCGTATGAAATATTGTGACAATAATGGCGTGTGAAAAACGTAATACTAGGCTCCAAAGTAAACTGAGAAATGACAGTGAAGACGAAAGCAGTGTGTTAGCGCCACTATGTAATGATTTAACTAATGTTCAAAGTAGTAATTTGGTAATTGTGCATAGGGAAATGGGGCGAGCTGCAAATAATGGTGTAGGCAGTGAAACAATTAGTGAGCAGGGAAACATTATCGATCGATCGGTCGGCAACAGCTCGCCTCAGGATTCCGAAACGACAGGACACAATCTTGCAAATACTGTAGATTCAGGTTTTGCGTCCTCACCGTTTTCTCAAATAAATCAAGACACATTTTCTGCTTTTCAAAATGCGAATATTGCCGGTTCAAATGCACTGCCGAATAGCACTGAGGAACATGTTTCAGACACCAGTGTACTGTTATTACAGTTAATGCAACAAATGGGACAAAGGCTACAAAAGTTAGACACAGTGGAACAAAATCTTCAAAAGTTAGACACAATGGAACAACACCAGAGACAAACACAGCAACAGTTAGACGCAATGGAACAAAATCTTCGGAAGTTAGACACCACACTTAACCAACACGTGAAGATTTAACTACTGAGTTACATAACATTGAATCGAAATGTCAAAAAGTCTGTAATGACGTAAAAACACAAATTTGTGAGCATTTTCAATCTATTTTTTCGCGACATGAAAATGCATTACAGAATCACGAAGCAGCCATAAAAGAACTGCAAACTATTGTTCATGAAAATCACGACACCTTGCAAGCTAAAATTGACTCAGTTGCATCTACCGATTCGGTTACGCAACTTGCAAAAACTCAGGAAAACTTAAAGGACACAGTAGATACGATTTCAACACAAATGGACACTCTGAAACTTGGTTCAGAAAAACACACAGAGGAAATAATTTCACTAACGGATAAAGTAGCCGAACTTTCAGATCAGTTCACTAACTTATCTGCAAAGGTAGATGATGATCTGAATGACACAAGACCTGCAGCCTTCACGGACACTGAAGAGTATGAACAAATTAGAAAATTCAAACAAAATCAAAATCAAATCAATATACAGTACAAAAGAGAAATCCGGGAAGTACAAGATCAGTTGGCACAAGTAATACAAGAATTACATATTTCAGAGGACACTCGCGCTCCAGTACGGGAAGCGGGACATAGAAATACGGAACCACAAAATAATAACACAGGACACTTCGGAAATTATGAAAGAAATTGGCAAGGCGCATTGGATTTTGAGATGGAACCGCCGAAACGAAGTAACAATGAGCGATGTGCGACTCGCCGACACGATGATTTTGACTATAAGCTGTTCATTACTACACGTAAATTCAAAACATTTAAGAATTCTGACAACGACATTCATCCACAAGCATGGCTTCATCAATTCTCTCATTGTTTTCCTCGCAACTGGTCATTGGAGCACAGGTTCGAATTTACGAGTGTGTGGCTACTTGGAGAATGAACCAGCTGTAAGAATGCGATCGGTCATTCACGATTGCCACAGTGAAGGAGAATTTTATCATGCCTTCCCCTTAGCATATTGGTCTCAAGCTACACAAGACCGAGTACAATCTGAATTCTCCAGTCTTGTGAAATATTTTGAAGACATGTTGCGCAAGAATCAGTACCTGTCAAACCCATACAGCCCCTCAGAAATCATCCGCATTTGCTTAATCAAATTGCCTGAAAATTTACGACATATTATTTTGGCAGGACGTTGCAAAGACGACATTGAAGCTTTTCAGGGACTGTTACAAGAATTGTAAATCGACACTGACGATCGTGGGACGCAAAAACAGGAACACAACAATTACAGGTGACATCCGTCACAATTCCGCGATGACAGAAATAATAACTGGACACGACAAGGCTATTCTTACAACGAAAATCGTGACCAAAACAGACACCACCCATATGATAACCACTGGCAGAGTAATAGTTACAGAGAAAGATCGCATTTTTGTAGTAATGAATGTGACAGAGACAACCATAGAAACAGACAATATGGGAACCAAAATAATTATTATCAAGGGAGACAGAATAACTTCAGACGCAATGGTCCACCACGCAGTTACGATTCCGGGAGAAATTCTCCACCACATGACCGAAAAACAAGAAACTATGTAAACTACCGACAAAAAGACAGACCTGAATTCCATCAGAACTGGCGAGCTTCAAACAGGGCAGGGCCTTCTCGTCAAGGTGAATTTGTAGAAGTTAGGTCTCCTAATCCCAATAACGACGCACGCCAACAAAGTGATAGCAGACAATGACTCGCGCCGCAGGCAGCCACGTGCGCCGGCTGGCTCAGAGAAAAATAACATAGACGCTAACCTTGAGAAAAATTTGAGCATTCTTTACAGATGTACCATATACCACATGATAATTTCGTTGAACCTGGAGCTCTGCGTACTGGGAAGAGTAAAGGTTTGCACCACATTTCACATGTAAAACCGTTTATTGAAAGAAAATCTGCTTTTTAACTTAGTCTTTGCCATAAAGTTTTTCACTTCACACTACTAGTACAATTTGTCACACTTTGAAACTGTTATCATGCAATAATGTTTTGAGGTTAACTATCCAGTCTAGAACCTAGGGAACATATTTAGACGATAATTACCACTGCATTGTGATAGTGAACAGAGGACACAGTGTTACTGTGTGTGTACATTCTTGCTTGTTAGTTGCACGATTACGTAACGACTATAAGGCTCACATACTTAGAACATTTACCAGTACTGCTAATGAGATTTTAATGCCACATTTTGGTTTACTTGAAAATATATTCTGGATTTAAAGTACTTTCTGTGAGATACCAGATGACACAGTGGTTAGTTTATGTGACAGCTACACGATTTTATCACGACGCTACTAATGAGTGACAATTTACAATGTTGCTTTTTCAGTGTTACTGTTTTATATCTGCACAGTTTTCTGAATTCTTCTGGAAAGTAAAACATGTTTTAGTAGTAACTCTTGTGGTATAGCTACAAGGAGACAGCCTTTTCCGTAGCACATCAATACGTTACAGCACAGTACTTTCTTCATCACGGCAATAAGCGTAATAACTAAGATATCTATACGCAAAGCATTTCACTTTTGTTTATCATGAGGTAAGTACATTGACTTCTGCAGATCTTAGCTTTCGGAGGACGATAACTACGACACTTCCATAGAGATTATCTTACAACAAGACGCACAGTTTAGCGCTACAGTACACGTATTTGAGTGATTAATTTTGTACTTAAAACATTTATTTTTAAACATATTTGAAGTACAATGATACAAAGTTTTTCCGTGATACATTTCATTCCATTGCCATAATCTGTGACACCTGAGGGTATAATTACATTAATCCTCAGGGGGGTACACGCTTACTTTGTGTACCATGTGTTTGGCAAGCACAAGGAGCCCTACCTAATATGGTATTTGCTTATACAACTTTACACTTCAGTACCATATTTCTCTATCACATAAATTACACAGCTATCTGATCATTTAACTCAGAGACAAACATTTTTTTTTACTACATCAGTGACACATGTTTATGCAATTACACAGTTGGATAATTTCATACTGAGGAAACTGTATTTTGTCTGTAATTTGTGAACTGTTCATATTTTTTCAGAACCATTGTGATGCTATGAGAGCTTTGAATGATGTATTTGGTATGGGATCATGATTTTTAAAGTACGTTTGAGGTAGATGACACTATTGAAATGAGCAGAGAATTTTTGTTTAGGTTTTTAAATTATTGCAGAAAGTTACGACGTTTTTTAGATTTGACTGAGGTGTTATGATGTTATTTTTGCGACGATGATGTGTATTATGTTGCTGAGGTATGTTTATGATCAATAAGCTGATGCTATATGAAGAATTTGATTATGCTACGTATTTGTTATGATGAAACATTGAAGAATTGTCGACGAATATGCATATGTGTAATAAGGTAAGGAAATATGAGTAGTGTTTAGGGACTCTGGTTTGTGAAAAAGGTTGTTGGAAACCAAGAATCATACTTTAAGAGTTATGAAATGTATGTAAATGCCTGAATGTATTACAATGGCGACGAAAATTTTTTGGACACTGTTATATTAATAGGATTTTGTCTCTACACATCTGTAACGCAAATTCTTGACCTGTGAAACTTTTTATATGAGACTGTCACTGTAGTGCAAACTGGTGTCGTAAATATTTCGGTAAGAATGTTAAGTGACCACCTTCACGTAATGCGTCCTGGGCACCCAGCTGCGGGACAGTCACCTGGAAAAAAGCCATTAGTGTGTGCCTTTCAGAGGCACAGGTGGAGAAGGAGAAGAAAAAAAAAAGAAAAAGGAGGCCATTATCCTCCCTATTGACATTCCTTTCTAGAAAGCATCGCAAATACGACACGCTCAAACTTGAAAACATATGATTATACTGTGGAGATCTTAATTTATGATATTTAATAAAGTGCCTAATGAAATAATGAGAAACATTTTACATCTATTGTCTTTCCAGTTGAGAGAATTTTTTTGCCTTTGGAGACGCCATTTGCCTAGTGAATGACGTTTCATATGTTGCTTTATATATATATATATATATATATATATATATATATATATATATATATATATATATATATATATACACAGGGTGTTTCAAAAATGACCGGTATATTTGAAACGGCAATAAAAACTAAACGAGCAGCGATATAAATACACCGTTTGTTGCAATATGCTTGGGACAACAGTACATTTTCAGGCGGACAAACTTTCGAAATTACAGTAGTTACAATTTTCAACAACAGATGGCGCTGCAAGTGATGTGAAAGATATAGAGGACAACGCAGTCTGTGGGTGCGCCATTCTGTACGTCGTCTTTCTGCTGTAAGCGTGTGCTGTTCACAACATGCAAGTGTGCTGTGGACAACATGGTTTATTCCTTAGAACAGAGGATTTTTCTGGTGTTGGAATTCCACCGCCTAGAACACAGTGTTGTTGCAACAAGACGAAGTTTCCAACGGAGGTTTAATGTAACCAAAGGACCGAAAAGCGATACAATAAAGGATCTGTTTGCAAAATTTCAACGGACTGGGAACGTGACGGATGAACGTGCTGGAAAGGTAGGGCGACCGCGTACGGCAACCACAGAGGGCAATGCGCAGCTAGTGCAGCAGGTGATCCAACAGCTGCCTCGGGTTTCCATTCACCGTGTTGCAGCTGCGGTCCAAATGACGCCAACGTCCACGTATCGTCTCATGCGCCAGAGTTTACACCTCTATCCATACAAAATTCAAACGCGGCAACCCCTCTGCGCCGCTACCATTGCTGCACGAGAGACATTCGCTAACGATTTAGTGCACAGGATTGATGATGGCGATATGCATGTGGGCAGCATTTGGTTTACTAACAAAGCTTATTTTTACCTGGACGGCTTCGTCAATAAACAGAACTGGCGCATATGGGGAACCAAAAAGCCCCATGTTGCAGTCCCATCGTCCCTGCATCCTCAAAAAGTACTGGTCTGGGCCGCCATTTCTTCCAAAGGAATCATTGGCCCATTTTTCAGATCCGAAACGATTACTGCATCACGCTATGTGGACATTCTTCATGAATTTGTGGCGGTACAAACTGCCTTAGACGACACTGTGAACACCTCGTGGTTTATGCAAGATGGTGCCTGGCCACATCGCACGGCCGACGTCTTTAATTTCCTGAATGAATATTGCGATGATCGTGTGATTGCTTTGGGGTATCCGAAACATACAGGAGGCGGCGTGGATTGGCCTCCCTATTCGCCAGACATGAACCCCTGTGACTTCTTTCTGTGGGGACACTTGAAAGACCAGGTGTACCGCCAGAATCCAGAAACAATTGAACAGTTGAAGCAGTACATCTCATCTGCATGTGAAGCCATTCCGCCAGACACGTTGTCAAAGGTCTCAGGTAATTTCATTCAGAGACTACGCCATATTATTGCTACGCATGGTGGATATGTGGAAAATATCGTACTATAGAGTTTCCCAGACTGCAGCGCCATCTGTTGTTGACAATTGTAACTACTGTAATTTCGAAAGTTTGTCTACCTGAAAATGTGCTGTTGTCCCAAGCATATTGCAACAAACGGTGTATTTCTATCACTGCTCGTTTTGTTTGTATTGCCGTTTCAAATATACCGGTCATTTTTGAAACACCCTGTGTGTGTGTATATATATATACACTCCTGGAAATGGAAAAAAGGACACATTGACACCGGTGTGTCAGACCCACCATACTTGTTCCGGACACTGCGAGAGGGCTGTACAAGCAATGATCACACACACGGCACAGCGGACACACCAGGAACCGCGGTGTTGGCCGTCGAATGGCGCTAGCTGCGCAGCATTTGTGCACCGCCGCCGTCAGTGTCAGCCAGTTTGCCGTGGCATACGGAGCTCCATCGCAGTCTGTAACACTGGTAGCATGCCGCGACAGCGTGGACGTGAACCGTATGTGCAGTTGACGGACTTTGAGCGAGGGCGTATAGTGGGCATGCGGGAGGCCGGGTGGACGTACCGCCGAATTGCTCAACACGTGGGGCGTGAGGTCTCCACAGTACATCGATGTTGTCGCCAGTGGTCGGCGGAAGGTGCACGTGCCCGTCGACCTGGGACCGGACCGCAGCGACGCACGGATGCACGCCAAGACCGTAGGATCCTACGCAGTGCCGTAGGGGACCGCACCGCCACTTCCCAGCAAATTAGGGACACTGTTGCTCCTGGGGTATCGGCGAGGACCATTCGCAACCGTCTCCATGAAGCTGGGCTACGGTCCCGCACACCGTTAGGCCGTCTTCCGCTCACGTCCCAACATCGTGCAGCCCGCCTCCAGTGGTGTCGCGACAGGCGTGAATGGAGGGACGAATGGAGACGTGTCGTCTTCAGCGATGAGAGTCGCTTCTGCCTTGGTGCCAATGATGGTCGTATGCGTGTTTGGCGCCGTGCAGGTGAGCGCCACAATCAGGACTGCATACGACCGAGGCACACAGGGCCAACACCCGGCATCATGGTGTGGGGAGCGATCTCCTACACTGGCCGTACACCACTGGTGATCGTCGAGGGGACACTGAATAGTGCACGGTACATCCAAACCGTCATCGAACCCATCGTTCTACCATTCCTAGACCGGCAAGGGAACTTGCTGTTCCAACAGGACAATGCACGTCCGCATGTATCCCGTGCCACCCAACGTGCTCTAGAAGGTGTAAGTCAACTACCCTGGCCAGCAAGATCTCCGGATCTGTCCCCCATTGAGCATGTTTGGGACTGGATGAAGCGTCGTCTCACGCGGTCTGCACGTCCAGCACGAACGCTGGTCCAACTGAGGCGCCAGGTGGAAATGGCATGGCAAGCCATTCCACAGGACTACATCCAGCATCTCTACGATCGTCTCCATGGGAGAATAGCAGCCTGCATTGCTGCGAAAGGTGGATATACACTGTACTAGTGCCGACATTGTGCATACTCCGGTGCCTGTGTCTATATGCCTGTGGTTCTGTCAGTGTGATCATGTGATGTATCTGACCCCAGGAATGTGTCAATAAATTTTTCCCTTCCTGGGACAATGAATTCACGGTGTTCTTATTTCAATTTCCAGGAGTGTATATATATATATATATATATATATATATATATATATATATATATATATATATATATATATATATACACTCCTGGAAATTGAAATAAGAACACCGTGAATTCATTGTCCCAGGAAGGGGAAACTTTATTGACACATTCCTGGGGTCAGATACATCACATGATCACACTGACAGAACCGCAGGCACATAGACACAGGCAACAGAGCATGCACAATGTCGGCACTAGTACAGTGTATATCCACCTTTCGCAGCAATGCAGGCTGCTATTCTCCCATGGAGACGATCGTAGAGATGCTGGATGTAGTCCTGTGGAACGGCTTGCCATGCCATCTCCACCTGGCGCCTCAGTTGGACCAGCGTTCGTGCCGGACGTGCAGACCGCGTGAGACGACGCTTCATCCAGTCCCAAACATGCTCAATGGGGGACAGATCCGGAGATCTTGCTGGCCAGCGTAGTTGACTTACACCTTCTAGAGCACGTTGGGTGGCACGGGATACATGCGGACGTGCATTGTCCTGTTGGAACAGCAAGTTCCCTTGCCGGTCTAGGAATGGTAGAACGATGGGTTCGATGACGGTTTGGATGTACCGTGCACTATTCAGTGTCCCCTCGACGATCACCAGTGGTGTACGGCCAGTGTAGGAGATCGCTCCCCACACCATGATGCCGGGTGTTGGCCCTGTGTGCCTCGGTCGTATGCAGTCCTGATTGTGGCGCTCACCTGCACGGCGCCAAACACGCATACGACCATCATTGGCACCAAGGCAGAAGCGACTCTCATCGCTGAAGACGACACATCTCCATTCGTCCCTCCATTCACGCCTGTCGCGACACCACTGGAGGCGGGCTGCACGATGTTGGGGCGTGAGCGGAAGACGGCCTAACGGTGTGCGGGACCGTAGCCCAGCTTCATGGAGACGGTTGCGAATGGTCCTCGCCGATACCCCAGGAGCAACAGTGTCCCTAATTTGCTGGGAAGTGGCGGTGCGGTCCCCTACGGCACTGCGTAGGATCCTACGGTCTTGGCGTGCATCCGTGCGTCGCTGCGGTCCGGTCCCAGGTCGACGGGCACGTGCACCTTCCGCCGACCACTGGCGACAACATCGATGTACTGTGGAGACCTCACGCCCCACGTGTTGAGCAATTCGGCGGTACGTCCACCCGGCCTCCTGCATGCCCACTATACGCCCTCGCTCAAAGTCCGTCAACTGCACATACGGTTCACGTCCACGCTGTCGCGGCATGCTACCAGTGTTAAAGACTGCGATGGAGCTCCGTATGCCACGGCAAACTGGCTGACACTGACGGCGGCGGTGCACAAATGCTGCGCAGCTAGCGCCATTCGACGGCCAACACCGCGGTTCCTGGTGTGTCCGCTGTGCCGTGCGTGTGATCATTGCTTGTACAGCCCTCTCGCAGTGTCCGGAGCAAGTATGGTGGGTCTGACACACCGGTGTCAATGTGTTCTTTTTTCCATATCCAGGAGTGTGTATATATATATATATATATATATATATATATATATATATATATATATATATATATTTGCTGATTTTGTTTAATATCAAGTTTCTAGCTGCAGCAGCATTGGTTAAAGTAAAACTTAATAGATTAACTAGTACCACTATTTTCTGTCTACAGACCCAGTAAAGAATAATTTTATGATGTACTTTCGTAGAAAAGAGAGCACAAATAGACATTTCCCTTCACAGGAATTGCAAAAATAATCTTTTAACAGTAAGTCAAGGTGATGAATCACTCTAGTGTTAAGATGTGACATAGGTATTAGACATGACCATCTTTACTGTAATACTTTTTTATGCTTGAGATTTGTCATAATTAGATATAAGTTATTGCATTTGCCGCTGCTGCTTGCTTTGCCAATTTCCATTTTTTTGTCATTGCTGTTTGTGTTAATTGTTTTGTGCTGCTGCATTGCCTCATCCCTTAGTATATATATCTGCGCTCAGTAGATTTAAGTTAGCTTAAAATGGGGTAGGCTATATAAGAGAACGAGTTGTGATGAATTGGAAGAAATGTATTGAGAAGCTATAAGAATATGGTTTGGCAAAAAAAAAAAGTATTTTGAAAGAGGATATGAACAGAAATGTAGGGTTTAGAGACAACAAGTTTAGGTAGGATTTTCTTGGAAATAAATGATGTGAGATAATGGAAAATAAATAATGAGGTAAGAAATATGTGAACATATAAATACAGAAAGCATGCTTGGATAGGATGTTTTGGTGAAAACAAATGTTGAAATAAGACGAAAGATCTATGGAATGAAGTTTTGGGTTGGACTGCAGTACCAAATGTTACATTGAAAACAAACCCTGTCCTTTCCTCCTGTTTATTCTGCTATGTGTTTTTGTACTCTTGTGTATTTGTGTTTTTCCTGTCTTTATGTGTTTAGCTAATAAGAGTTATGTTGTAGAATTTTTCTGATAATATGCTATTTACTTTGTAAAGATGTTTAGACATTATTTATTGTGTTTTGTTTTAATGCTCATGTGTGAAATTGATGTTTCAAAAGTTATTCTGATCTTTTATGTATGTACTTATGTCATAATTCTTGTAACACTGATGTATCTGTTTATTTCTATTCTTTTGTAAAGCCTGTACTACTACAAATGTCATCTGTATTGTTATGTTCTTTAATTATGTATTTTGTACCTTTGTTATTGTATTCTCATGTTATAAAATTGTAATTGACACCAGTTCATCAAATTAAGTAACTTGTAAGTTACATTTCACTGCACACGTTTCTGTTGGTCATAGTATATGGACAATATGTGAGAAGTAGGGACTGTTACTGTTTGCACGTGTGTTGATAATTGAGCAAGGGACTGATTAACAGCATTGCTGGTTCTAAGGACAGTTCCAAAAACTTTGTGAGTGCACAAGTTGTGGTTCATGGACTTGCTATATTGTCCACAAGACTCTTCGATGGTGATGGTGCACCTGCACAGTCGCAACGGATGGCTGCTATCCATCTCTACAAGGACTACAGTGGGTCTACACCTTTGATGACTCACCAATACCATTATTTCTACAAGGACTGCAGTGGGTCTGCACCTCTGGTGGCCCAACAATACCATAATCTCTACCAGGACTATAGTTTGTCTGCTCTGTGATGAGCTACCTATCAATATTCTTCAAAACTTCGACTGACACTGCTGTGGGTTTGCTCTGTTGCGGACCATTACCTGTCTGCATGTCAAGAGTCAGCACTGTCTTTCCGTTGGAAGGACAACACTACTTCTTCAAGACTGCATGGAAATCCACTACTTCCGTGTGCATTTTCTTTTACTGCTCAGACTTTGAGAAAAACACTGCTATTTTACTGTGATGAACGATCAGAACTGTCTTTATGGACTGTGAGAAAATTTTAGCTTTTGACCAACATTGTATCAATAAGTGTGTGCATTTGATTTCTTTGTTATTGTAATTGTGAAAAAATTTTAACAAATATGTACTGGCCAGTGCCCAAAACAATTTGTAAAATTTTTTGTGGTGAGCATGGGGGCCATGTAAGTAGGCTGTTTAGGTTTTTATATTGGTAACGCCACGTAGCGCTCTGTATGAAAATCACTGGCTGTGCTGCGTGCAGTCTGTGGCTGGTTTGCATTGTTGTTGGCCATTGTAGTGTTGGGCTGTTGGCTGTTAACAGCGCATAGCGTTGCGCAGTTGGAGGTGAGCCGCCAGCAGTGGTGGATGTGGGGAGAGAGATGGCGGAGTTTTGAAATTTGTAAAACTGGATGTCATGAACTGCTATATACGTATATTATGACTATTAAGGTAAATACATTGTTTGTTCTCTATTAAAATCTTTCATTTGCTAACTATGCCTATCAGTAGTTAGTGCCTTCCTTAGTTTGAAGCTTTCATTTAGTTGGCAGTAGTGGCGATCGCTGTATTGCAGTAGTTCGAGTAACGAAGATTTTTGTGAGGTAAGTAATTTGTGAAAGATATAGGTTAATGTTAGTCAGGGCCATTCTTTTGTAGGGATTATTGAAAGTCAGATTGCGTTGCGCTAAAAAAACATTGTGTGTCAGTTTAAGCACAGTCTTGTATAATTGTTCAAAGGGGACGTTTCATGGGTTCAGTTACTTACGAAGTCTTCGACCCAGTCACATATCTGGGAGACTATTTTGAATGCACGTACCTTCGTTAACAGACTGCAGTGGAGTACCTAGTCGAATGCTTTTCGGAAATCTAGAAATATGGAACCTGCCAATGACGTAGAGTACTCTTTGTAAAACGGAATAGGAATACCATTCGGACCTGGCGACTTATTTGTTTTCAACTCTTTCAGTTGTTTATCCACGCCAGGGACGCTTATTACTATGTCATCCATACGGGACTCTGTGCGATGTTCAAACGACGGTATGTTTGTACGATCGTCCTGCGTGAATGATTTCTTAAACGTGGAATTTAAAACTTCGGCCTTCCTTTTGCTTCTACTGTCAAACCAAACTGGGCGACGAGTAACTGGATTAACTGGATGGAAACCTCAGACCCGACTTCTGTATGATAAACTTTACAAGCGGGAAGGATAATTATATCAGCTAGGTGTGACAATTGGCATTTTATTCTCAGTAAAAGCTTTAAGAGCATCTGTATGTGAAGTCGAATGTGAGAAAAAGGCGAGTAAACCATTAAGAGTAACAAAGAATTGTCTTGTTTCCTTAATAAAAGTAAGTATGAGATTAAGCTTGTGACTAAAACGGTGTATGAAGGCGGCTGCAATTCTATGGAAGTCGCGCGGGGTAGCCGCGCAGTCTTAGGGGCCTTGTCACGATCCGCGCTGCTCCCTCCGTCGGGGGTTCGAGTTCTCCCTCGGGCATGGGTGTGTGTTTGTTGTCCTTAGTCTAAGTTTAAGTTAGATTAAGTTAGATAAGTAGTGCATAAGCTTCGGGACCGATGACCTCAGTAGTTTGGTCCCAGAAGACCTTACCACAAATTTCCAAAATTCCATCTAATTGCCTTAATTAAATGACTCCTTCGTTTCATTGTGGCTCTAAAAGAACAATGTTGTTTTAAAAGAACTACCTCTGCATCAGACAATCTTTTCAGTAGATATTTATTTACTTTAATGTTTTCGTTGCGCCAACCGTGAGAAACTTTTTTCCTGGTAATTTAATGAATGGTCTACCAGTAGAGGGCTGAAAGTTTTCAATGCTATAAAATCTTCTGTACGTGTTGTTGATCTGTTATGTTTATCCAAAGTTGTGATTAAATACGATGAGCCCGCGGATCTCCTCTTACTTCAGGGCGTTTTCTCAGTTGCAAACAACAAGCATTGCCAGCAATTAAGTTTCTATAGCTCACATGAACCAGATAGTCGTTCGCCACGTTTCGGAGACGCTCATGTGTGTATGGCGACGTGGAATTCCCAAGCTCTAGATGCTGATTCGTGCATTCCTCCGCCTTATCCCTCCTTCCCCGTATGGTAAGCAAGTAAGCATCCGCATCCGAAGCTCTATTCTCCCGTCTGTTCTATGGCAGATTCCTAGCTGGTATAGCAGTTTCCTTATTAATTCGCATCGAGCTGAATTCGTCAAACTTTCCGTTCCTAGAATTTCGGATGTCACATTATCCATCTTCCAAGAACAGATTTACAGAGTGTGACACACCATTACCGAATTATCGAGTGAATTATTCAACAGATTCAGATGTACTGAGATTAAAAGCAAGCAAACTTACGTTCCACTACCGTTTTGAGTTGTTCTGCCACCTAGGACGTTTTATGTGATTCCCAAGGCACTGCCGCCGATTGCTCAAGCACCATCTCTGCATTCACCGTTGATTACTTTCAGCTTACAAGCACCAGCTTATCTGAAGTTCAAAGTGACTCCTCGTTATATCATAGTTACATCTAAAAAGAAAGCAGCGTTCGTTCGTTGAACTTTACTTCTCCATTGCACCTGAAGCAACCGTTAATTTAATTTTTTCTGTAGTATCAAATAGTATGGAGCAGAACTCTGCAGCGAATGGAAATTGTTTTCTGTACAGACATTGCTGTTTGATTTTCTGTACGAAGGAAATATGTAATGTGTCGTTGCAAACATTATCGGTGACTTATTGTGTATGCCATTTGCAGTATTATCGTACAAACATAAACGGTTCTTGTTATATTTTTCTGGATTTCCTGAGTTATATTTTCAGTTGCTGACTGTGAGCAATTGTGGTTTATCTTAGTAAACAGTTACATATGTTGACGTGTGGGCTGATTTCACATTTTCAGTGTGTGAATGTTCCGTCCTTCTAGAGATCAAGATGTCGTTCAGCTATTCACTTTGGGCATGGTAGCAGCAAGGCGGTGGGTAGAAAGCACAGGCAGATGCATTCATTTAAATCAAATGGTAATAGCGTTGTAAGTTTATTCACGTGTATACAGCATTGGGTTGTCGCCGGTAACGACCAGGTTCAGACGTTGGTTGTGATGTGGATAGAGGGCTCTAGATTCAGCACTCAGTCTTCATTGCTGCGACCAGCTGACGGCATAAGCAGGCCGTACCAGGGCAGTGTCCCGCCATCGGCAGTACGGCGGTGGAGAAACGTCGAGTCAAAACGATGGTCCAGGCGGCATGTGTTGTGACGACCTCTAAGGAATGCGCTCGTGTTGGCGGGCGCCGGCACTCGGGCCATTGCAGGGTGAACTAGAGCGTGGGGAGTCGGGCAGTGAATTCCAGCGTAGAAGGCAGCAACAGCCGCTGGGAGCCGTTGGGTGTGCCCGCACAGGGCAAACAGATAACAGATGAGCATGTCCGTACAACACAGCTACGCAGGCTCAGGCGCGAACTACGGTCCCCCAGGTATGACACTTGCTATTTGTGCAAGTTAGCAGGCAGGTGGCCCTCTGGCTGCAAGGCAGCAGACTGACACCCAGCTGTTTCTGCCCTTAGGTGCAGTAGGCAGTCCTCCAACTCAGTGAAGACAGTGTCTTGCAGTGGCATCTAGGTGATCCATTTTAGGACGATGACTGACGCAGACTTCCTCTCGTAGATGGGTGCAGGTGGTGACTGTTACGCCTTGGTAAAATGGGTAGTATTTGTAGTGGTCTGACCCACCAGTGTTTTGACAGGTTAGTACTCCTTGTCACGGACGACAGGAAGGAGACCAATACGAGGTAGGCTGAGTAATAACCCTGCTGAATTTGCTCAAACCTTTCTTCGTATCTCTGCTGTGCCACTGGTGCTTGGCCCTGTAGGTGGCAGTGAGACGTGGATGTCGCCATTCTGGAAGCGTAAAAATATAAAATGATTAAAATACACTGAAGGAAGAAAAATAGCGGCACCAAAAATAATTAATGTAGAGTAATGGAATTTCGGGAATATATTTGTCTAGGTAAGTATTTGCAAAACCCCAGGTTCACATAAGTACGAGACAAGCCATTGCAAATGTGAAATGCCGGTACATTAACAATCGGTGTAAGCCCCAGAATTATGAATGCAAGAATGAAAACGTGCATGTATTATGTTGTACATGTGTTGGATGTCAGTTTGTTCAGAGTACCATGCCTGTTTCACTTGGTCTGTCAATACAGGGACGGTAAATGCTGTTTGTGGATGACGTTGGAGTTTTCGTCTGATGATTTCCCATATGTACTCGACTGGAAACAGATCGAGTGCTCGAGCAGACCAAGGCAACATCTCGGCACTCTGCAGAGCATGTTGGGTTACAACAGCAGTACGTGGGCGGGCATTAACCTGTTGGAAACCGTCCCCTCCCCCTCTGGAATGTCGTTCATGAATGGCAGCACCACAGGTCGAATCACCAGACTGACGTAAATATTTGCACTTAAGATCCTACTGTCATACGAAACCGCACCCCAGACCATAAACTCAAGTGCAGGGCCAGTATGTCTAGTAACAGATATGCTGACCTCCCCCTATGCACCAAACGGCCATTACTGGCACCGAAGCAAATCAGCTTTCACCCGAAAACACAGCAGCACACCTCCCTCCACTCTGCCCTCCAATGATATCTCGCTTGACACTACTGAAGTCGCAAATGGTGGCGATTTGTGGTTAGTTGAATACACGCTACAAGGGGTGTGTATCGGAGCTGTCCTTGAAGTAAATTATATGCAACAGTTCGTTGTGTCACTGTGGTGCCAACTGCTGCTGAGATTGCTGCTGCATATGCAGACGATGCGCCAGAGCGCAACGCTGAATACGATGGCCGTCCCTCTCGGCAGTGCCGCGTGGCCGTCCAGAGCCCAGTCTTCTTGCTACCGTACATTCTCGTGACCACCGCTGCCAACAGTCAGTCTAGTGGCTACATTCCTGCCAAGTATTTCTACACTATCGCAAAACGGACTCTAAGCTTCTAGCAGTCCTATAATACGACCTCATTCAAACTCAATGATAATCACGTCTTTGTCATGAAGTCATCATCGCCTTAACGGCGTTCTTGACTAACATCAGATCGCCACGATCAATCTCAAAGGTAACTATGGCTCACGACCGTTACAGCGTGTATTTACTGCAGACAGTTTTTACATCCTCATACTGGCGCTACTAGCGTCACTCTTACGCGACTGGCGCTAAATTTGAATAGACATCATATTTTAGATGTAGAAACACGACTGTCAACTTTCGTTTATGTCACACAACTCCTTCTTGGTGTTTCAACTTCTTTTCCGTGTGTTACACTGAAAGCATTACAAACAGGCAGATCGTCCCTTCAGAGTAAAAACACATTCATTATGGGATCAAGAGCAGTACGCGAGTGTGTATATACAATATAGTCTCTTCTTTGTGATTTGGTGGAAATAATCCTGTGTGTTAAACTGCGGATCACATGTCGGATTTTATGTTAACTCTAATCCATCCACGGGCTTACGAGTTGCTACATGAATTTTTCGTTCAACACCGGTGTGACGGTTCCGGAAGAACAACGTATAGCACTATGTTCGGCTCACCGTTATCTTTCGTTGACAATTTATCAACTGTTTCATTTCCCTGGATTTGGCTAGGTTTCAGTTCACATATTAACATAAGAATCGTTTAACAAATGGTTCAAATGGCTCTGAGCACTATGGGACTCAACATCTTAGGTCATAAGTCCCCTAGAACTTAGAACTACTTAAACCTAACTAACCTAAGGACATCACACACACCCATGCCCGAGGCAGGATTCGAACCTGCGACCGCAGCAGTCCCGCGGTTCCGGACTGCAGCGCCAGAACCGCTAGACCACCGCGGCCGGCAATCGTTTAACATCTAGCGGTTGCAGCGCACCTTGCAAATCAATACAGCAGTGTAATAAGTGCTCTTGGCTTAGGCCAGTAGAATACGTAAATGCTGACTAGTTACAAACTGACTACGTCACTGAGGGAAGAGGATGGTTAACCGTGATACACACTCTACAGTGTACATAATGAGAGAAGCATTTCTCTAATATGTTATATTATCATTACAGACACCTGTACCGTGCTAGAATTTATTTGGCCTCTCAGTGATTTATCGCTGATGAGTACAAACACAGCCTGTGAAGCCGATTTCTTATGCCACCGCTGAAAAGGTATTCACGTATTGGCCTATTAGTTAATGCAGTCCAGCTCCACGTTACAGAGCTAATTATGTAGCGGTCGATTCTCAGGCTTGCTAGCTAAACATGGGACGCAGAAATTTAATATTAATCAGTACTTAATTAATACGTATCCTAAGTATGGTAGTTGCAATTAAGTATGAAAACAGTATATAGGGTGTGCCAGCTACAGGAATGGAGGATTTACATACTGTAATGGTGTTTGTTTTTCAGCAATAAATGACTTTAAGAACAACGCAGTACTAGACGAACTACCTTCATTTCATTTGAGAATTTAAGGGCTTTTACATATTATGACTCTATTGTTTGAAAATATTGTTCATTTTGTTTATGATGTCAGCGTCGCTGTTCCTAGATTTTTAAATCTTTATGTCTATGAGACAGACTCGGTACATTTGTAGGCAAACATTTATTCGCTAATGGTAGTGAATTGTATTATCGGATAGAAGGCAATGATTGTGGCGGGCTGATATACGTAGCTCTTTCGTGAAGGAGCTGCGGCGGACCTGACCAGTCTGGTAGAAGCAGGTAGGTGGCCCTAGCTTCAGCTGATGACATCTCGAACAGTTCTGTCAGGAGTTTTTGACAATCATCTGATAAGTGCTCTTCAGCTGACTTGAAGACCAAAATAATCAACTTAAACCATTACGGAGATGAAGTAGAAGCCTCTGCCTGTTGTAACTGTTTTGCTCAACTCCACATGGGGTGGGTCCTGCATCCGAATGACGAGCTCTCATCTTTAATCTCACCAATCAAATTCGTTTGTAAGCTAAAGTCAATGCTACAAAATCATCTTACATTGCGCAACAAAATTAAAGGGGCACTTTTTTGAAACCACGTCATTATCTCCCACTCCAATACAAAAAATTCCTCTGTAACGGTGCAAAAGTGTTTCGCTCTGCGAATTTGCCCTAAGGAACAACGGCGCTTCAAACAGTGAGGTGGTATCATGTGATAGTCAAAAAAGAAAAAACGTCCGAGACTAGAAGTTCATGTGAGGCATAAGGTGGGTTCATAATGTCATATTACCATTGAATTTGGCACAATCCTAGATAACTGCACCGTGGACGCGTCACACCACGGGAAGGCCGTCACATCTACCTTTATCATCATCTCATCCCACTTTACAATGCCATGTGCAGCAGGACGATCACCTCCGACAGTGATGATAACTCCTGGACGATTCAAACCTTCTCTTAGGACGTCGTGGTGCGGCAACTGACTGAACATGATGTCACACATATGGAATGAAGCTTACCGCAGTTTCTGCTCTGTTATACCCGTTTGAACCACTAGGAACAGCTTAACGAAATTTGAACGTGGTCAGTAGCCGAAAAGGGATATGCTTTTTCATTCCTCCCTTCAAGAGTCCTCCTGTGGCGTGTAAACATGGGGGTGTAACACTGACACGCACATAAATAAAACGGCAAAATGTCTCTCTAAGACTCCTAGGTTGGGAACACCCTCGGTGCCCGAATATTAGTAATAGTGAATCCTCTCTTTACCCCATACTAAGTAATACTTGAGTGCCTATGTTTCTGGTAAACATCCTACTTAGCATTTGGCACCTCTCATTAGCAAATGTGAACGTCATATCGTAATTCGGAGAATTTCATAGATTTGAATATGTTTAAACTGCGAGGGCGTACTGAAAAGTAAAGGCTCAGAATTTTTTATGTGAAAACTTAAAGTTTTTTTAAATAAGACAAATATTATTAATATTCTACGTCATTGTTCTTCATGAGTACATTTTTATTTCACAACTTAGTCACTCTGACAATCAATTAGTTTGTTGATATTGTCACTGTAGAACGTCTAATTTTGTTGACGGTGCCACAAACTCACCTCTGCTTGAACCGCTTCATCACTGTCAAAGTGAAGTCCTCGATGCTGTTCTTTAAGTTTTGGAAACAGATGGAAATTGTATGGGATAAAGTCGAGACTGTATGGAGAATGATCGATGACAGTGAACCGATTGTGGCAAATGTCGCAGTGCTCGTGTGTGCTCTTGTATTGTCATGATCAATGAAATGTTGCTACATGAGTGGACGAACACTTTGAATTCGATACTCGATCACAGCACGATGTTTCTCGGTCACTGACAAAGTTACGTTACACACCGACATGTTACACGCTACTGTTCGGAGCCCTTTCGCTGTAGACATGAATTACAATTCTCTCGAATGTTAATAACGTTTGTTTTATTTAAGGAAATGTCCGAGTTGTTAGCACCCCCACGTACAACTGTCGTAATTTTTGCCAGGGTTAGATGTTGCACCTTTATTTTCGAAAGTGCCTTTATAGACCTACGGCCTTGCAGCAGTGGATACACCGGTTCCCGTCAGACCACCGAAGTTAAGCGCTGTCTGGCGTGCCTGGCATTTGTATAGCTGTCCATCCGGGCCGCCATGAGCTGTTGCCATTTTTCGGGGTGCACTCAGCCTTGTGATGCCAACTGAGGACCTACTCGACCGAACAGTAGCGGCTCCGGTCAAAGAAAACCATCATAATGACCGGGAGAGCGATGTGCTGACCACACGCCCCTCCTATCCGCTTCCTCAGTGAGGATGACACGGCGGTCGGATGGTGCCGATGGGCCACTTGTAACCTGAAGACCGAGTGCTTTATAGAACTGGTTATAGCTTATTAGCAGCAGATTCGAGGAAGACATTGTGGCATTGTTTAAACATATGCATACATCAATCTATTTATTATTACGGAAGCAGTTTTTTAAACTAGTGGACGGTGTCGCCAAAGGAAAACTGCTAAGACTCCTATCTTCCATGGTGGCCTACTACACTGGGGTGCAAAGCTCAAGGACGAAAGTAACTTTCGTATGGTGTTTCAATGGCAAGTAACATGGTCTGGTGAAATTTAGAACATACATAGAAAGAATTGCTACAGTGTAGTACAGAAGGTATTTCAAAGAAATACTCAGCGACACTTACTCAAAGATACAATTACACCTAGGTCAACGCCATTTATGATGAGCCCCTGGGAATTACAAAAGGTAGTACATGGTTCTTAATGTGGGAGGAGTTCTTGCGGTAGGTCGTACCATTCCTCCGTCAGCGCGGGAGACAACTGTTGTATGGTCGGTGGTGCATACGGAAGCATACCCCCTCCCCTCCCCAATGCATTCCAGACAAGCTCGATAGTCAGGGGAACGAATAGGTCAGTCCATTCGCCGAATATTCTTTTGTTCCTATAGCTCCTCCAGCTGCGCTATTCGATGATGTGGTGCACTGCCATCCATAAAAATAAAGACAAGGCTGAATACATAACGGAAAAGATGTACAGTCATGCTCAAAAGTATCCGAACGACCTGAATTGCATTTCGCCTGATACGAATGTAACCCAGATAGCGCACCTGTCTAGTAGGTCCTCCTATCGCCCCTCGGTACAGTCGTTTGACTATTGAAAATGGTTCCAGCAAGTCACCACTAGAAAACACTGCTCTGTGTCGCAATAACTCAAGATGTAAAGTAATACCAAGGTACTACAAATATCAGGGAACACCTAATAACAGATGAGACGGTTCGTCAAGCTTGTAAGTTCACATTTATTACAATAAATGACATACACTAAATGTTACCACTCTCATTACAACGTCAGATAGGTAATTCACGTAGTAAGTACGTCATATTCATGATTTCCTCTTCAAAATAACATACCGTACTTATTATTTAACACAAAATGACAAAAAAAATTAAGTTATTCACGAGCAGCTAGTTGAGAATATTTATGAACTTCAAATGACACGACGAACCGTCTCGTTCTGCATATGGATTCAAACCCAGGTCATGAAGACTAAGCAAAGACTTTGTGACTGACGGAAACTAACAGTTATTCCGGACTAGGCATACAGAGAGCGATATACCTCGATTTTAGACAGTATCAGTTAGCAAATATAAACTGTAATTTACATAACGTGACATTGTTAACGGGCGCGAATTCCTATCCAGCATCTATTGTCCTTGATAACGAACTACGAGAGATGTTAAATATTGCTTCTTCACAAGTAACTTACTTGAAATGCCGTGAGGTAAAGCTTTGTGTTGGACAGGGATTAGAACCCAGAACATAATTGGATTGTTATCGAAGCACAATCAATTGTGACATATCGGATTTTCTAGGCAGTAGCTAGATGTTTTAACTGAAATGACGAGACGAAACATTAATTTTTTCTTTCCCAGGACTCAAATCTGGCACCTATCGCTGTTATAATCTAGAGAAAACGAACGTTAAAAATGGGTTTGTTACACCAGCAGCGACATGTGTGCATGTTTCAACTAGAAATAATATGACGAAGTGTTCAGTGCCGATTGGGAATCGAGCCCCACACATATCGTTGTTGACTACACACAAAGAGACGTCAGCTACCGAGTTTTTCTCCACCAGCAGCTCGGAATAACATCTTTCAATTTACTATGATTTCGCAAACAGTTCTGTGTGTCATGGGACTCAAAAACGTCAGATACCGTTAGTGTTGCCAACGAATGAAAATAGATTAAAAATCAAAATTATTACCCACCAACCGATAGGTGTTCTCATGCTAGAGCTTGATAATACATAGCGAAAGCTTTAGTGCCGGGCTAGGACTCGAACCTTTTCACGCGCAATATATGGCGATGTTGAGGAATTTGCAGTTTTGAACAAACAACAAATTGCAGTTGACCTGTATTGTCACGAAGGGATCAAATTCCGCCCTAAGGGCGGTCTGAGTTGCATTCCCAGATCAGAACCAATTTTATCGACATACAGAAGCTCAAATAAAAGATGGAGTAAGTGTCCTGTGACCCTACATAGCGTTTGTTTCGTCAGTAGAAATAAATAACTAGAATAAGAAAGGTTACTGTTGATAGAGTTTCTACGTGTCGCGGCTCCTGACTTTATTGCGGTTCAACCTAACGTTTACTTGGTAGAGAAGGAATATCATGATTGACATGAATGTCAGACCACAATGCCATTATACCATCTTCACTTGGCGTAGCCTGAAGAGAACAGAATCTGTCTCTCCTTGTCAAAAATCATCAGCAGAAGTTGGAATCTAGCCCAGACCATAAGTATATAAACCTAGCATCAATCCAAGAGACCACCAAATTCTCTTCTCCATCACTCATTTTTCTGTAATAACGATGTTCTGCCACACTGGACGACAATTGTGACACACAGACTCCCTGTAGTGGTTTGCAGCATGTTCAGTGCATTCATTTACTTGGTTGACCAAATACCCATGAACTAGCTGCCTCGGCTACCCAGTGCATAAATCCGACTATTTTGTAATCACCGAAATAAAATCACGTAACTGACACCTACACAGAACTGCCAACAGTGTACGATGCAGAAATTTAAACAGGAAGTGTTCCTTTCGACTTGAGCTACTATATTGCGCTATCTGTCTGTTAAAAACGTCGTGCAGTGCAAAAGAAAAGTTGTAACTGTCTGTCTCTCAGAAGTCTAGATGCGGCCATATGCTTTATCTCACAGCACTGTGCAATGCGCAAGTTCTGGAGGAATTGTTGTTGAGTTCTGGAGATGCTGTAGCTATGTGTCAGCTAGGAGCGTAACGGTAAGCGTCGCGCACTGTTGATGAGACGTCGCGAGTTTGGGTACATCCACTAAACATTTTTTAAAACGCCATACTGCTGTCTGCTGAAGTTATCGATCTAATGGAACTTTGAACATAATTCCTTTCATTTCTCAACGCAAAATAGTCGCATGTGGAAAAAGGGCTAACTTCTGCGATATTTTGTTCTTTTCAGGTTTAATAGATGGCCAGGCTGCAGATGCATCTCAAAACTTTTGTACTATGTATGGGGAGAGCGCATCGTGCCGAACTACGTCAGAAAAGTATTTTCTACATTAGCTGTCGTGTGGCAGTGACATTTTATTCTTCATAAAACCTTGTTTGAAAGCTTTAACTCAGAACAAGTTTTCGACATGCATGTAATCAATAAACTGCATTTGCGTTGTCAGACTATTATAGATAACATCTGAGAATTCGCATATATCGTTGATGAATAATTTCTCTCTCATGTTAACTAACGTTTTAACAATACTAAAAGAAACCGTACGAAAGTTGTGCACTGTATCATAAGAAATGAAATAAAACTACCCACGGTAACCTTACGACGAAAGTCTGTTTCAATAAAACTGAGTATCTGTACACAAGCGTGCCTCTATCGGCACGAATGAGTAAAATACTAATCACTTAGATTTCGGTTGGGTCTGTGTTTGATTGCTATTCTGTGTCATTTTCAAGTGGTATGCAAATGTGGCATTTCATAAATAAAGTTATGTATTCCTAGAAACCCAACATTTGTTTGTCAGCAGCGGAAAGAGGCGTTACCTGTTGTGCAGCATTGTAAGTTTTTCACCATTGCACTATGAGCCGAAAGTATTTTCTTGCGATTTCCTTATCGATGTGTGATCTGACTGCTTGTAGCTCTTTCACGGAAGGGACAAAAACGTTACAGTTAGCAAGGCTGGAACCGCAAAGAATAACAGACGCTTTCTCTTAGGTTAGCACGTTTCCACAGAGCTAGGGAAGAGGCATGCGTCTAGGTCTTCTCTTACGAGTCCAGTAGTGGCTAGAACTAGTAAACCGCTATTTAAAGGACGAGAGTAGATGCGATGTTCACGTGCATCGATTTTCCTGGGCTGAAAACCGTAAATTTACAATCTTCTGTTACAGCTCAAGCGTTAATAATAACTCAGATTATTCAATGGAAATGGCAGGAAAAATCAAGTGAACTTTGAGGCTTAATTCCGTGCACACCAGGAAGTAACTCGTCGATCACGGAGTTGCCAAATATACCATGCCTTGTTGCCAAGTCTCAGTTACATTACCAGCAGGAAGAAGACGAACCGATGTGATCCCACAGTGGGCTGGAAAGTGAGTGTATGTGTGTGTGTGTGTGTGTGTGTGTGTGTGTGTGTGTGTGAGAGAGAGAGAGAGAGAGAGAGAGAGAGAGAGAGAGAGAGAGAGAGAGAGTGAAACATTGTTGCAAAGAAACTGAATCATGGTATGTGAAGAAATCTTTCATTAAAATTACATGTTCTGCATCATTACAAAATGTCGTATTCACGATCTATGGAACAAGTATTAATCTAATCTAATCTAATCACATCATATTGCTGACTAGTCATGAAGAGGCCCGAATTGCAGAAATTTTCGCCAAAATCAGTAACCAAATCTAAACTTGAAAAAAAAGATGACAGTTTTTGATATAAACTGAGACTCTTTTAAAGACCACTTCGTCCCTGTTAACTAACCACGAAAGATGTGTGATATACCTCCATTCAGAAGGAACAAAGTGTTCATGCATTTAAAGATGAAGCGCATGATGTGAAGTTCTGTGACGGAGATACGAACCCAGCACGCTATCGGATTGTTAACTAAGTAAAATCAAATGTTACGTATAGGTTTTTCTTACCAGCTGCTAGATGTTTGAATCTAAAATAAGGGTACAAATTTTTGTGCCTGAGCGACAATCGAACCGCACACCTACCGTCCTTCTTTATCATCCACGAACGATCTTAAGTAACACTTGCTTACTCACCAACAGTAAGATGTGTGCGTGTTTGACCAGAAATAACGACAGCTATTGCGATTGTTGGCAACACATGAGCAGACCTTAAAAATGCACGTTAATTTTCACTAGCAGACTGGTATGCACGTGATAGGACTTGAAATGAAATTATGAATATTTTTGTACTGGATCAGGATTCGGACACATATACTTACCTTTGGAGGAGACCTAGAGAAGATTGCAGTCTTGGGAAAAGGAACGAAATGATTGAACTATACTGTTCCGAGAGATTCAGATCCTCGAAAGATGAGATAAGAATTCGAATCACACTCCAGCACCAAATTTTTCAACGTCCCTAGTTCAATCAAGTACAAGATAAATAAGAGCCCTGTTCCTTTTAATGGCTATCGTTTCATCAAATAAAATAAAATTTTCTAATGTAAGTAAGATTACTGGACCAGTATTTATGTTTACCATTACTTCCGCCTATGTCATTTCCCAACGTAAACCGGCTCTGCCCAATTGGTAATGAAGTAACGTGATGTTTAATGCGCATTCTGGATTATAACATCTTTCTCTTGAGGTTACCAGAGGTAAAGTACATCTGATTGTGCCTCTTAAAAGTAAATGCCTGAACCCAAGGATTGCACCTGTGATAGTTCGTTCCACCAGACCATTGTGGCCACATTTCCCAGCCCCAGGAGTGTGCTTTAACGGATGATGTGCTTGGCTTACAAAATTAGTCACGGTGGAAAAAATGCTAGTCTATTAAATGGTTAATTTTTTTTGTGGGGTTTAAGGGCGCTCAACTACTGAGGTCATTAGTGCTCAGTCACAGTTGTTAGAGCACATAGAATCTAGTAATACTCAAGGGGAGGGGGGGACACCAGAAAGTCCTGACAAAGATGCAGATAAAATAAGTAATAAGGTTAGATGTCTTTGGACAAGCCAGTCAAAGTTATAAAACGCAGAACACGAGCAGTTGCTCGAGCGTCATCAGCTAAAATATCCGGTAAAGTAGATGGCAGGGACAGGACAACACGAGACTGACTAAAGCGGGGACACGACAATAAAACATGGCGCACTGTTAATGCTTTACCACAAGGGCACTGCGGGGCTGGGTCACCGGAGAGCAGGTAGCGGTGGCTAAACCGGCAATGCCCAATCCGCAACCTGGTCAGAAGGACCTCTTCTCGCCGAGATGGTCGGGATGAGGTTGTCCAAGCAGTTGGGAGCGGTTTTACTGCCGGGAGCTTGTTTCCTTGGAGGGATGACCAAGCATCCCACCACAACGACACAAGCCTCTTAGAAACAGCCCCACGAACGTCAGACGACGGGACACAATGGGAGGCTGGCTGAGGCAGGAGGACTGCAGCCTTGGCTGCAGCATCCGCAGCCTCATTCCCAGGCACTCCTACATGTCCGGGAACCCACAGAAAGCTGACAGGAGAACCATTATCAGCGAAAGAATGGAGGGACTGCTGTATCCGTTGAATCAAGGGATGGACCGGATAGGGAGCTCCAAGGCTCTGAAGAGCACTGAGTGAGTCAGAGCAGAGTACATGCGATGAATGGCGGTGGCGGCGGGCATACTGAACGGCCTGATGGAGAGTAAAAAGCTCGGCCGTAAAGCTCGAACAGTGGTCGAGGAGCCGGTATTTAAAGGTGGCGGCCCCGACGACATAGGCACAGCCGACACCATCGTCAGTTTTGGAGCCATCGGTGTAAATAAAGGTGTGACCGGCAAGTCGAGCACGAAGTTCGACAAACCGTGAGCAATACACTGCAGCCGGAGTACCCTCCTTCGGGAGTGAGCTGAGGTCGAGATAAATATGAACCGGAGCCTGGAGCCAAGGTGGTGTCGGGCTCTCACCCTCTCTGAAGGTGGTAGGGAGGGCAAAATCCAATTGTCGAAGCAGGCGACGGAAGCGGACTCCGGGGGGCAGCAGGGCAGACACATACAACCCATACCGACGGTCGAGAGAATCGGCGAAGAAGGACTGATAAGAGGGGTGGTCGGGCATTGACAAACAGCCGGCAGGCATACCGACACAGCAGTATGTCGCGCCGGTAGGTCAATGGTAATTCGGCAGCTTCAGCATAAAGACTCTCGACAGGACTAGTGTAGAAGGCTCCGGTCGCAAGACGTAACCCCCGATGGTGGATGGAGTTGAGACGGCGTAAGAGGGATGGCCGAGCAGACGAGTAGACGAAGCTCCCATAATCCAGCTTCGACCGGACTATGGACCGATACAAGCGAAGCAGGACAGTGCGATCCGCTCCCCAAGATGAACCACTAAGAACTCTGAGGACATTAAGGGAACGTGTACAACGGGCCGCCAAATAAGAGACATGCGGAGACCAACACAGTTTCCTGTCCAACGTGAGCCCTAGAAACTTAGTTGCTTCCACGAATGGGAGAACAACGGGACCGAGATGTAAGGATGGCGGAAGGAACGCTTTATATCGCCAAAAGTTGATACAAACCGTCTTCTCTTCAGAGAACCGGAAGCCATTTGCCACGCTCCATGAGTATAGGCTGTGTAGACAACGCTGAAGGCAGTGCTCCAGGAGGCATGTTCTCTGGGCACTGCAGTAGATCGCGAAGTCATCGACAAAGAGAGAGCCTGAGACATTAGGTGGAATGCAATCCATAATTGGATTGATCGCTATGGCAAAAAGGGCTACGCTCAAGACGGAGCCCTGAGGCACTCCGTTCTCCTGGAGGAAGACGTCGGACAATACGGAACCCACACGTACCCTAAACTTTCGATCCGTTAAAAAGGAATCAATAAAAAGGGGCAGGCGACCGCGTAGGCCCCACCTGTGCATAGTGCGGAGGATACCTCCTCTCCAACAGGTATCATAAGCCTTCTCCAAATCGAAGAACACGGCTACCGTTTGGCGCCTTCGCAAAAAGTTGTTCATGATGAATGTCGACAAGGTCACAAGGTGGTCAACAGCGGAGCGGCGGCGACGAAAGCTGCATTGGACATTGGTAAGTAGCCGTCGAGATTCAAGAATCCAAACTAACCGAGCATGAACCATGTGCTCCATCACCTTACAGACACAGCTTGTAAGAGAAATGGGGCGGTAACTAGAAGGAAGGTGTCTATCCTTCCCGGGTTTGGGTATAGGAACAACGACGGCGTCACGCCAACGCATGGGGACCTGACCATCGGTCCAGACGCGATTGTAGGTACGAAGAAGGAAGCTTTTTCCCGCCGGAGAAAGGTGTGCCAGCATCTGAACGTGAATGGCATCTGGCCCCGGAGCAGAGGACCGGGACAGTGCAATCGCACGTTCGAGTTCCCACATAGTAAAGGGGGCATTATAAGTTTCCAGATTCAGCGAGTGGAAGGAAGGTCGCCGAGCCACTTCTGCCTCTTTCCTGGGAAGGAAGGCAGGGTGGTAATGGGCGGAGCTTGAAACCTCCGCGAAAAACGGGCCGAAGGCGTTGGAGACAGCCACAGGATCAACGAGGACCTCATTACCTGAGGTCAGGCCAGGTACCGAAGAGTGGGCCTTAATGCCCGACAGCCGGCGCAGGCCACCCCATACGACAGAAGAGGGAGTAAAACTGTTAAAGGAGCTGGTGAAAGAGGCCCAACAAGCCTTTTTGCTGCTTTGATGACTCTACGGCATTGCGCTCGGAGTCGTTTGTATCCAATACAATTCACCAACGTAGGATGGCGGCGAAAGGTGCGTAAAGCACGTCGTCGAGCACCGATAGCGTCTCTACAAGCGTCGTTCAACCAGGGGACGGAAACGCGACGTGAAGAAGAGGTAGTACGAGAAATGGAACGTTCGGCAGCATTGATGATAACAGCCGTGAGGTACTCGACCTGACTGTCACAACTGAGAAAATCGTGGTCCGGAAAGGTCGCCAGGGAGGAGTGAAGTCCCCAGTCAGCTTTCGGTATGTTCCAGCTCGAAGGACGTGGGGATGGGATGTGGTGCAGGAGACAAACGACACAGAGGAAGTGGTCGCTCGAATAGGTGTCAGAAAGGACATACCACTCGAACCGACGGGCAAGAGTGGTAGAACAGATCGAGAGGTCCGAGTGGGAGTAGGTATGAGTAGAGTCCGAGAGGAAAGTCGGGGCGCCAGTATTGAGGCAGACAGGATTGAGATTGTTGAAGACATCCGCCAAGAGTGAGCCTCTTTGACAGGATGCAGGAGAGCCCCAAAGGGGATGATGGGCATTGAAGTCGCCAAACAATAAAAACGGCGGGGGAAGCTGAACGATCAGGTGCATCATGTCAGCCCGACTAACAGCAGATGACGATGGAGTGTAGATGGTACAAACTGAAAAAGTAAAGGCAGAAAGAGTAATACGGACAGCTATTGCTTGGAGTGGGGTGGTCAACGGGATGGGATGGTAATAGACATCGTCCCGAACGAGCAACATGACCCCACCATGAACTGGGATACCGTCCACAGGGGTGAGGTCATACCGCTCCGAGGTATAGTGGGTAAAGGCAATACGGTCAGTTGGACGCAACTTGGTTTCCTGGAGACCAAGGACGAGCGGACAGTGCAGGCGGAGGAGCAGTTGTAATTCCTCCCGATTAGATCGAATACCTCTTATGTTCCAATGTAACAAGGCCATCGCTAGTCAAAAATGAGGGGGAACGAGACGGGGGAAGAACTGGTCACCTCGACGGCCGCGGAGGGCCAGGTTTCGAGGGAACAACGCTACAACCGGCGGGAGGCGGATCCTGTTCCATCGAGTCGTCGCCAGCTGCGGCCGCTGTCCCTGGTTGTGTAGGAGGGGCAGCATCATTTGCCGACGAGAGGCCAGCTGAGTGCCTGGCAGCAGAGCGTCCCGGAGAAACTGAGGACGGCCGGGAGCAGCGACTCACGGATGGAGCGTCAGACGAAACGCGCCGGGGTGGAGAGGGGGATAGAGACTTCTTCTTGGAGGCCTTCTTGGAAGTCCGAGGAGGCACGGGGATGGTGGGCTGGACCCGAAGAAGGTCCTCACGCGCGGGGTCCGTTTTGGAACGCCAGACCTCAGAAGCTGGGGTCCGGAACGTTTCCGCGATGGACGCCTGAGAAGAGAATCGCTTCTCAGGCGGCGGGGGGGGGGGGGGGAGGGGGAGGAGGAGGAGGAGGAGGAGGAGGAGGAGGAGGAGGAGGAGGAAGGGTGGCCCCTGGGGCAGAGGGGGCGGGGGCCACGGGGGAGGAGGATTTGGAAGGGAGGGATTTGGGAGGTGGAGGCAGAGACCCCAGATGAGGGGAGGAGGCGGAGGGGGGACAGGATAGGGGTGAGGATACCGCGGAAGGAGTGGACACATCTGAGGCAAACGAAGTGGTCAACGGCACAGGATGGAGGCGGTCATACTTCTTCCTGGCCTCAGAATAAGAGAGCCGATCCAAAGTTCTGAGTTCTTGTATCTTCTTCTCCTTCTGATATGCGGGACAGTCTGAGGATCTAGGCGAGTGGATGCCAGGACAATTAACGCACCGAGGTGGTGGGGTGCATGTATGTTCCTCACGAAGAGGACGTCCACATTCGCCACAAAGGGGCTCAGCCTGACACCGTGACGACATGTGTCCAAAGCGCAAACACCGAAAACAGCGCATAGGAGGCGGGACGTAAGGTCGCACGTCGCACCGGTAGCACATCACCTTTACCTTCTCCGGGAGAACATCCCCCTCGAAGGCGAGGATAAAGGCCCCGGTGTCTATGCGACGGTCTTTGGGGCCGCGCTGGACTCGCCGGACGAAATGCACGCCTCGGCGCTCCAGGTTGGCCCTGAGCTCCTCATCAGATTGCAGCAGGAGGTCCCGATGAAAAATAACCCCCTGCGTCCTATTTAGTGCCAGATGCGGGACAATGGACACTGGGATGTCCCCTAGTCGGTCGCACGCCTGGAGCGCCGCCGACTGTGTGGCGGAGGTGGTCTTTATAAGAACGGACCCCGAACGCATCTTACTGAGAGCCTCGATTTCCCCGAAGATGTCCTCAATGTGCTGAACAAAGAACATGGGCTTGGAGGTGGCGAACGTCCCCCCATCGGTTCAAGAACAGACCAAATAGCGGGGGAAGTAATTCGCCCCAAGCCGGTGGGCCTGTCCCTCCTCCCAGGGAGTGGCCAAGGGGGAAAGGGCAGGAGAACCAGAACTAGAAACAGTACCTTTCCTTTTGAAAGACTCGGCCGCAGAGCGACCTGATACGTGTTGACGTTTCATCTGCGAAACGTCCGCCCCGATACCACCCACTCCGACCAGGGGCTATCCCCACGGGCGCCACCCAGCCTCAGCAAGGGCCACCTGGCAGGATGACCGTTGCCGGGAGTCCTGATGCCCCAAGGAGACGGGCATCTACTCCTTGGCCGACGTGGGGAGGGTGCAGCTCAGGTATCGGCAGTACGATCCCTGTGTTGTCAAGGGGCTACAACCTAGAGGGTACATGACGACCCCACCACAACGGGCTGACTACCGTGCTGGATTTCTGGTGCCATGGAAAGTACATCATGATCATAGGTGCAGATGGGGACGCACTATGGGCGTAACTTGTACAACCCATCAGGCGTTTAGGCCCAATTTGAGGAATAGTGGGTATGGTTACAACGCCGTTACAATGCTGAGTGCCAAGGTCTTAGTGCACTGAGGACCAGTGGGACACAACGTAAGGCGTCCTTCCCCAAAAGGCTCGTAATTCTGTAGAATTTTGAAAAATGGAGGTCAAACCCCAAGGGGGACCATCACATGGAAGGCCGAAACGGTTGAAACTCCTTTTAGTCGCCTCTTACGACAGGCAGGAATACCTCGGGCCTATTCTTACCCCGGACCCGTAGGGGGGTATTAAATGGTTAAGTAGAAGCAATCTTCTGACGTGGAGATTATGCTGTTCTCATGTCAGCAGGATGTAAAGACTCTTCTAGGCATCATAGCCTCGATGTAAAGCCATTTTGAAATATTCACTAATTCAGCAAATTTCTTAGTTCGATAAAATCCACTGTGAAGTGTGAAGTTACCGGATAATTCGATTATTACCGTCATTGTTACTATCATTTTCTTCATACCGTTGCTGGAGCACATGTGCTAGAAGATCATTTAATGCCTTTTGGTCATTATAGAAGTAGTTGCCCAAGAAGAGGTTCTTTCCCTGTCTACGGAGTCGTTTTCATGATAATATCAAACATCAGCATTTACTCGCAGATTACATTTAAACTAAAGTAATTGATGAACACGTTACTTGATAGCAAAAACGCGTTGCCTTTCTTAATTTAGTTGCGCCTAGAAATGGCTGTCGAATACTGCCAAACCAAAAGCCAAGGGATCTTACTGCCTTCCGTTATACGTCGCTGTCAGTTCTTCCACAATATTTGGTCGACGTGACCTGTTTCAAGTGGTGTATGGCAGAGAATGTTTTAGAAAATCAATTTTTTTCCTTTGCAATAAACAGAAAGATTTTCATTGTAAGCTATCCAAGTTCAAATTTTTCGCATTATTAGTTCAGATTTAATATTCACTTCCATAATGTAGGAAAGTATTTCACAGTTGCAAAACCCGCACCCGACTCATTGACCTTATACTTAGTCACTGACCATAAATTCTAGCTCAGAGTGACACCAGTTTAAGTAACCTAATGTAAGGAATACTGTTTGCCAGTGCTCTTTTTCACCGGAAAATATGCAATTCACTCATTGGGCTCCAATAGTACACTGTTACAGTAATTTCTGTGTGTATGCAATGAATGCGGATTGTGGAATTTAGTGGTGCTCTCTTTTCCACTTCTGTATACAATATGCCTGACCTAAACGGGCCCTGTATCATCACAGGCCCTGGGCAGTGCAACATCATACAGACAACAGTAACGTGCTTATACTGACAGCCTCACTGTCCGTTTTAGCTGATTTTGTAATCATTTAAATAGAACAACATGACCTTCCAGTGGGAGACATTTCGTCCGCCTTTTCCTTGTGTGAAATTTGTCAGTAAGCTTTTTTGCCTTCCAACCAGCGAAATGCGGCAGAGTACAGCCAGTAAACGACTCACATAACACTATTTAGTGCCGTTAAGACGATTTCTTTAAACCTTGTCGCAGCTGAAGGAATTTAGTTTCTTCTTAAATCGTCTTATGCAGCAACATACACAGATATCTCAAATAGGAAAAGCTCTTTATCCAGGTACGAAGGTTGTGAGACAAACTTCCCGCAGTTTGTGTCAGGTTGATCTTTTTATCTGGTAACACTGCATAAGTATTTTGTCTAAGAGGTATCACAAGTAGTGTTCCTGTAGCTGTGGGAATCATTGGTTGAAAACGAGTTTAACACCAATGGGTACAGTACTGCCAAATATTCAAAATGATTTTCAACCTGTCAGAGTTCATCCAAAAACTGAGGCGTATTTATAATACGGTAGCTAGACTGTGTATCGTTGTCTTCTTTGAGTGGGCATTGGAAGACATTTACACACAAGTTTACAATACTATGAATGCTTCGAATGCTGTAGCTATCGTAGCTCTCAAATCTAATTTTAGTAGATTGGAGGATACGAAGAAACATTGAGACTCTTGGGTGTGGACAGAAACTAAAGGCCAGATGCGGGCACTGTGGAGATCTGCGCTTTTTCTTCTTCCGATCTATACAAATAATGTATACAAATCAGCGTATGCATTGCTTTCATAATTTTTCCCTCATGTTTAGTCCTCTAATGATAAAGTGGATCCACACGCAGAAGTCTGATTGTTTCTTTGTATCCTTCCATCTACTATCTTTGTGTGTTACTGCCCGGTGTTCAAAAAGCAATAAATTATGCCTGCTCCCACGAGGTATTAAAAGGAGGTCGCAAGAAGGCTAACGAATTATAATCAAAATACACAGAGACGCAAATTTGTCCGTCGTCATGGTGTTAAGTTCGGTAGAAATAGTTGGGTATTATTGCGAGCATCACCGACATCCCATTGCCGTCTTGTCTTTCGTTTGTGTGTTGCGCATGGTGCAAGAAATACTTGTGTTTTGCTTGCTTCTGTGACGGGTTTCAGCCCACTGAGTGTGAGCAAGCTCACGAATAGACTGTCAATAATTGGAATTACGCAATAATACACTTAAAATTTGTATATTTGCATTATATATCCCGATGAAAATAACTGTAAATAGATTATGTGCCTACTTGCTTGTTACTCGCGCTTCTCGATGCTTTCCTCAGAAAATAAAAAGAAAAATAAAGAGAGGGAGAGAGACAGAGAGAGAAAACAGGAATGTATTTCAAATGTCAGCTCGGTGACGCCATGTTCGTCTCGTCATGAAAATCAAGGATAGTTGATAGCATCTCGTTGTAATAGCGATATGTATGGCTATAGGAGTCTTTCTTTTCTCTCTGCAAACAACCAGAACAGAATTCAGTACTTTTGTGACAGGTGAGCAAAGTTTACTTCCAAAAACTTTTTTTTGTACTGAAATAATCTTTTGTCACAAAATAACAAGGTAGGTGTTTTATTTGTATATATTTTGTGGGAAACTGTAATCGTTATGGAAGACTATACACCTGAATGTATGACACAACTGGTAGGAGAAAACGCTGCATATTAGCCGAACCACACGCCTCCTCTCCGTATCCTGCTATGACACGAGCATGGGATTCTCCTCACATACCGCTACAGAGCTGTTCCTAGTACAGCTGAGAATTGGCAAACAGCGTCACAAACATTTGGCAACACTGTGACAGTGCAATCACTTCCGCGTATGGTACTGAATTGATTCGCTAAGTTCGCTTGATATTCCCTTTCCATTTGAATGACTCGTGCTATATAATCCTCATGGAAACTAAGACACAGACTGAAAATTCAATTTTTTGACTAAAGAAATGCTGTTCTTCACATAAGTGACAACTTTTATTATCTTTCACGATGTGTTATGAGGCTGAGGGACCAATACCAAGATGACAGTGGAGTGCTCACAGCAGTGTGTCCGTAGCAGACTTTGCCGGCAGAAGGCGTGGCAGTGCAGTCCCTCAGCCCCCGCCGCGCCGGTAGGCAGCAAACAGGTTCCAGAGATCTCAGACGCATGCGGTGTTCAGAGGCGGATTGTCGGCCAAGAAATCTCTCGCTAAAATATTGTTGAACCAAACTGTTATTACCAATGTAACAGAAAGCTAAATATGTTGTAGGTTCACTTGAAATACACTCCTAGCTTCAGCACTGAGAGGAAAGGGGTGATAAAAAATATTTCGACGTGTGCTCTCGGTTGCTAGATGACGTATTAGCTAGTCTTGCGTTTTACCTTTTTTTTTTTTTGGAGTGAGGGTTTTTATTTATTTATTTTATATGAAGGAAGGTAGGAGAAACATAAGCCTTTATTATTCACAAAATAAACATAGTACGTCCTGACACACATGAAAACTGTTCTGGAAGGAACCCCGCTGCCGTCCTACCATGCAGCATGAAATAACAACAAAATCGAAGTGTGGCCACCTCCGGCACCCTAAAGAAAAGTATTTCGGATATGAAAACAAAATTTAAAGTACATCGATTTGCTAACTGTTCAAGCGTGAGTTTTTCGTAGGTCGCATACTCGCATAGTGTTCTTAGTCGATGACTTTACTTGGTCGGTTTCACAACGAAAGCACTGCCGCTCATCTTTGCGCACCCGGCACACCCCAAGTATATGGCGGGTCCGCAAAAACCGTTACTAGGAAACTGGCATACCAATCCTTGTACTTTTGTAGCCGTAATAGTGTTGTGTGTCCATCTTGCAAGTATTGCCAGTAATCCAGGACGTTCAGTACGTTCTGACGTGTGCCTCTATAGATGTAATGGACCGTCATACCTGTGATCCACGCCACTGCGTTCGTCTTATGACGCGGAAAATACGTTTCCTCTGGAAAAAAATACTATGTCAGAACAGACTGCTGCATAGATAGTGCGCCACATGAACGCTATTATCTTTCTTGCGAGAGTCCAGACAGCCAATGCCTCGCCGCAGACCAGCCGATGGTCGTCCGTATCCAGCACGCCGCATTGCTGACACAAGGGCGAATCCGCCAAATGTATTGCGTACTTTTTATCATTTGTAGGGTATTTTCGGTTGATGACAATGTACCATGTTAATCTGACTGAGCCGGCCGAAGTGGCCGTGCGGTTAAAGGCGCTGCAGTCTGGAACCGCAAGACCGCTACGGTCGCAGGTTCGAATCCTGCCTCGGGCATGGATGTTTGTGGTGTCCTTAGGTTAGTTAGGTTTAACTAGTTCTAAGTTCTAGGGGACTAATGACCTCAGCAGTTGAGTCCCATAGTGCTCAGAGCCATTTGAATCTGACTGATGTAGGTAGGTGGGAGTGGTGGACCGTGCGCCACACCACGTGCCAATTAACAGCTGGATGTTTGCGTTCCACCCTATTCCGGGCGACCTGTCGAAGAAGCAGATGGTACACGTCCTTCGATGTCGACTGCCGGGTCGTCGGTAAACGCTCTCGAACGTAACTGTGTTCCACGATGAACGTGCGCACATACGTTAAAGGGGGCGATATATGGCCGACACTGACTGGAGGAAGATGCGATGTTGGAACGAGTTCTTCGATGATCGTCCCCGTAAGCGAGTGATTCCTGTTGCGCCCCCGTTTGAGCATAGTATTAATATACATGGCACGCGCCTTCTCGTGCACGTTCACTAAACCAACGCCCCCCTCTCGCGCTGGGAGGGTAAGCGTGTTTACTGTACCTTAAAGAGTTGTCCCAGGCACACATAGTACCCAAAAGCCGCCTGAATCCTCATAGCCATCGTGCGCGTCAAGGGGAGAAGGTGTGTCAGGTGGCACATCATGGGCGCGAGAAAATGTTGACGAGTAACACTCGCTGCAGCATATCCATCGACCGTAGGGCGTTTTAGTCGTACTGCCGTGCGGTCTCTGAGTAACTGTCTTCGGTAGTTGTCCGCAGCCGTTCTCGCTGTCTCTTTATGAAAGGTGATACCCAAACAGCGGAGGGTTTCCACCGCCGGTAAGGGTCCTTCCGTTCCTGGTTCTACTCCACGCCCCACATGCATGAATTGTGATTTTCGGTAGTTGACCACACTTCCAGCTGCCATCCCATACGTCTGTAGCCAATCCAGTGCTGTTTGAGTCTCCCTCTCATTCCGTACGAGGAACACAATATCATCCGCGTATGCTCTGCATTTGAATGATAAATGCCGTAGGGAGATCCCGGTAAGACGGCGGCGAAGGCCTGCGAGACACGGTTCTAAGGCGATCGCATAAAGGAGGATCGACGAGGGGCAACCCTGTCTCACTGATCATAAGATCTTAAAATACTCAGTTCTCCCTCCGTTGACCACCATCGATGATCTGGCGCCGTGCAACAGCCGCATCACAGCATTTGTCAATAATGGCGAGACACCCATCCTGTTCATCACAGCCGCGAGGTACACATGATCCACGCGATCAAAAGCATGATCGAAATCTACTGCAACCATCGCCCCCCGGAGGCGGCATGCAGCCGCGAGGGCGACGACGTCTCGATAGTCTCCCAAGGCTGTGTGGCTATTATTAATGCCGCCAAGACATGTCTGATCGGCATGTATTCGATTCTCCAGCGACTTTTTGATACGACTTCCCAGGATGCGCATGAAGATCTTGTAGTCACTATTAAGGAGGGTCAACGGGCGATAATCACAAGGCCGTTTGCCACCACGGGGCTTCGGTATCATGAGCCCTTCCGTGAATTGAATGTGAACCGGTACTTCTTGCCGCAGAAGCTCATTAAACATACATAGCCACATCGGTGTCATAATGGTCACAAAGGCACGGTAAAATTCCAACGGGAATCCATCTGGACCTGGGGACTTGTTTCAAGCACCTCGTATAATCGCTTCCTCCAGCTCTTCACACGTAATTTCAGATAACCCGTCTGCTTCCCCGTTCACACTCGTCGCGTCGGGGATCTCTTCCAGGACGTTCCCCAGCTCCCTCTGACCCTCCCCGTTGCTCGCATAGAATCTGCTAAAATGATCCGTGAACGCCTGTGCGAAGGCCATTTGTGTTGTAAAACGACGGCCATCGCCGAGATCGATCTCATGTATTAAATTACTGCGTCTTTCCTTTATCACGTAATGCATCGAGGGAACCTCGTTGGGCAGGAAATTCTGCAACCTCGCGCGTATCATCGTAGCTGCCATCCTCTGCGTCGCAAGTTGTACCAGCTTCGCCTTAACTCGGTGGACGGCCGTCTGGCGTTCTGGTGTAGGTTGTTGAGCTAACAGTTCCCGGAGAGCCGTAAAGTAAAACTCAGTGGTCGTGCGCTGCCATTGAGAAACCTCCTTCCCGTTACCTATTAACGTCCTCCGTAAAGCTGGCTTCGCGCACCCGATCCACCACTGCATGACAGAACCGAAATAATTTCGTCGACGGAGGCAGCCATGCCACGCGTTCTCCACCATGCGTCGGCATTCTGCATCTCGCAGGTGGGAGACGTTCATCTTCCAATTACCCCTCCGTCTCCATACCAGCTGTCTATCAAGGTTAACCGTACAAATACATGCCTCGTAGTCTGTAAACGCTGTCGGCCATATTTCTGCGTCCACCATCGACATTGCTAACGCCCTTGAAACGTAGATTCGGTCCAAACGGCCCGCGGAGTGGCTAGTAAAAAAGGTATATCCTGGTTGGTTGCGATACTTCAGGTCCCATGTATCGATTAATTCCATCCCGTTGACCAGCTCCCTAAGTTCTTGGCTAGTAGTATAGTTAGGTTGTTGGTCCTTTCTGTCGAGCACACAATTAAAATCTCCGCCGAGTATGCATCCATCGTATCGTCCCTGGAACAACTGTGCAACCTCATGGGCGTAAAAATCTGCTCTGTCCCTGACGGTGCGTATATGTTGATCAAACGTATTCCTCCTATGGTCACGGCCGTACCACGGGCAGAAGGCAAATACTCTACTTCGTCTGCACGTATCCCTTCCTTTAATAGTATAGCTGTGCCAACGCCTCTCTCGTCACACGGGGAACAGTAAATGTCGTAACCGTAAAAGTCCGAGGGGGAAGTACCCGAACTTCTTGTAATAGTGCGATGTCTAAATCCGCAGCCTTTATCATGTCACTGAGCATCTTGATTTTTACCGGCGTCCCAATGCTATTGATGTTAACAGACCCTATCCGATAAGCTTGTTGCATGGCGGTCAACGTAGATAGGGTACCGTACGGTCGCTAATTTTGCCGTACATAGGCTGCTGTCGGACTAACGACCCCCGCCATCCCCTCATATGGTCTGCCATTATTCCGTGCACTCTACCGGTCTTACACCGGGAGAGTGCGTGGGAGCAGTTCCTCCGGCATCATCAGTTCCCCACGGAGGTGGCTCTTCTGACCAGTCCCCTAGTGTCCCACCGTTGTCGTGCGGTGTAGGCGCCGTAGCCTCCTCAGTAGCCTGTTGCCGTCTATCGAGCTCCTTCGCTGTGTCTGGTGCATCGTCAGCGGTAGGTCGTGACGCCGTCCCGCTGGTCACCGGTGCATCCACGCCAGGCAGTTCTTCTGTATCCATAATCGTCTGTTCTGTACCCGTAAACTTCTCAGAATTGTCTGTTAGATCAGAGTGGTCGTCCTCCACCGTGAGGCGGCGCTTCTTCCGGCGTTTTGGTGATCGCTGTTTTCGTTGCCGGGCCTCGGAATCAGAGGTCAGCATGGTCTCCAGTTGTTCGTGGGGGACGTCGGAATCGTGCGCCGTCGTATTATCGACGTCTCCAAGTGCCTTATCTGAAGGGGCCGCAAGCGGAACCGAAGAGAGGGCGTCCTGTGACTGCTGCAGGCGGTCCAGCGCAACGTCGTCTTTCTGTGGCTCGCCACGATCCGCCGCTGTCTGTGTGTTCTGGTAAGCGTCTGTCTCGCGGCCCACGTCATCGCGTAATGCGGCGACGTAAGTCATGGGGAGCACAGTCGGATGCGGCGTGAGGGGTGGATCATCCCGTGGCAGCTGTAATAACCTTCGTTGAGCACACTCAGAACGTATGTGTCCCTCCTTCCCACATCCAGAGCACGTCCTTGGTTGTCCGTCGTAAATGACAATCGCCCTACAACCGGCGATGTACAAGTATGACGGGACGTGTTTTCGGAGTTCGATCCGTATTTGTCTGACGCCATTGAGGACAGGATACGTCTTGAAACCCGCCCATTTTTCAGCCACGTGGGATAGGACCGTTCCGTAAGGACGCAGGGCGTCTGTCACCAATTCTTCTGGCACTTCAAATGGAAGCTCAAAGACGCGGATCGTTCGGAGGCCCATGCCGGCGTGTTCAACTGTTACCGCTCCAACATTCCCGTCCGAATGACAGAAACGAAGTCCTTGTCGGTGTCGAAGTAGTAGTTCGTCACATGCCGCTTCATTTATAAGCTTGACATAAACCATGCTGCTGACTATAGATAAGTGTATTCCAACTAGAACGTCAGGTTCGATTTTCACCTCGTCCCGTAAATAACGTTCGATCTCGTAAGCATTCGGTCGAGCATATTCGTTAACAAAACTAAATTTCAGTGTCAAATTGCGGAACGACAAGGCCATGATTCGTTATATGTATACCGCGACACAGCACTACACACTTAACGTAAACACCTCTCGCGCAGACGTGCGGCAGGGACGTAAACACCGTCCGAACCGCCGCGACGCCGAAGACTGACTGCCTCAAGACTACAGTCGCAGTAGAAAGGTATGCACTCACACTGCAGTCAAGACTTCCTCCCGGAAGTGCCGCAGTCTACAATGTAGCCTGATCAAGCATATTGCCGGACAGAATTTTGAGGGCAGCACGATTGTATTGTCCACCTTACGGACATATTCTTTGTTTAAGACTGTATTTACAACACATATTGCAAGCTGAACACCCAGAAAAATTAAAAAAACAAAATTATTTTATGGGAGCAACGTTAGCTATAGCATTGGAAGTCTTTGTAGTATTGTATAAGTGTGTGCAATGGCCACTCAAGGAAGACAAGGCTACACAGTCTAGCTACCGTATTATAAATGCGCCTCAGTTTGTGGATGAACTCTGACAGGTTGATAATCATTTTGAATATTTGGCAGTACTGTACCCATTGGTGTTAAACTAGTTTTCAACCAATGATTCCCACAGCTACAGGAACACTACTTGTGATACCTCTTAGACAAAATACTTATGCAGTGTTACCAGATAAAAAGATCAACCTGACACAAACTGCGGGAAGTTTGTCTCACAACCTTCGTACCTGGATAAAGAGCTTTTCCTATTTGAGATATCTGTGTATGTTGCTGCATAAGACGATTTAAGAAGAAACTAAATTCCTTCAGCTACGACAAGGTTTAAAGAAATCGTCTTAACGGCACTAAATAGTGTTATGTGAGTCGTTTACTGGCTGTACTCTGCCGCATTTCGCTGGTTGGAAGGCAAAAAAGCTTACTGACAAATTTCACGCAAGGAAAAGGCGGACGAAATGTCTCCCACTGGAAGGTCATGTTGTTCTATTTAAATGATTACAAAATCAGCTAAAATGAACAGTGAGGCTGTCAGTATAAGCACGTTACTGTTGTCAGTATGATGTTGCACTGCCCAGGGCCTGTGATGATAAAGGGCCCGTTTAGGTCAGGCATATTGTATACAGAAGTGGAAAAGAGAGCACCACTAAATTCCACAATCCGCATTCATTGCATACACACAGAAATTACTGTAACAGTGTACTATTGGAGCCCAATGAGTGAATTGCATATTTTCCGGTGAAAAAGAGCACTGGCAAACAGTATTCCTTACATTAGGTTACTTAAACTGGTGTCACTCTGAGCTAGAATTTATGGTCAGTGACTAAGTATAAGGTCAATGAGTCGGGTGCGGGTTTTGCAACTGTGAAATACTTTCCTACATTATAGAAGTGAATATTAAATCTGAACTAATAATGCGAAAAATTTGAACTTGGATAGCTTACAATGAAAATCTTTCTGTTTATTGCAAAGGAAAAAAATTGATTTTCTAAAACATTCTCTGCCATACACCACTTGAAACAGGTCACGTCGACCAAATATTGTGGAAGAACTGACAGCGACGTATAACGGAAGGCAGTAAGATCCCTTGGCTTTTGGTTTGGCAGTATTCGACAGCCATTTCTAGGCGCAACTAAATTAAGAAAGGCAACGCGTTTTTGCTATCAAGTAACGTGTTCATCAATTACTTTAGTTTAAATGTAATCTGCGAGTAATTGCTGATGTTTGATATTATCATGAAAACGACTCCGTAGACAGGGAAAGAACCTCTTCTTGGGCAACTACTTCTATAATGACCAAAAGGCATTAAATGATCTTCTAGCACATGTGCTCCAGCAACGGTATGAAGAAAATGATAGTAACAATGACGGTAATAATCGAATTATCCGGTAACTTCACACTTCACAGTGGATTTTATCGAACTAAGAAATTTGCTGAATTAGTGAATATTTCAAAATGGCTTTACATCGAGGCTATGATGCCTAGAAGAGTCTTTACATCCTGCTGACATGAGAACAGCATAATCTCCACGTCAGAAGATTGCTTCTACTTAACCATTTAACAGACTCGCATTTTTTCCACCGTGATTAATTTTGTAAGCTAAGCACGTCATCCGTTAAAGCACACTCCTGGGGCCGGGAAATGTGGCTACAATGGTCTGGTGGAACGAACTACCACAGGTTATATATCCCCATTTCATTGTGACCCACCCTTAGATGTTAAGTGAACAGAGTCTGAGGCACTTTTTTTGTTTGTTCTACAGGACAAACGAGATAATGGCAGCCTGGTAGCTGCGTGAAAGCGTGGAGTGACTTGGACACAACTCACAGTGACCCCTCCCCTTTCCCCATGTAATTTAGAGTGAACGTGAAGGACGCACACCATAGCAACTTACACTCCTCTACCCTTGTGAATGGAAGTGTAGAACGCCAGCCAAAGCGGCTACAACCATGTGTGTAAAAATGATTTGTGAAATTTTTTTTTCAGGTTTAGAAAAGACTGCTAAGATATAATCATCTGTTTATATATCATGTTATTTTCTTTGAATTTGTGTATGTAAATATGTATTTAATGGATTTAAGATTTTCATAATTTTACATATTTTTGTGTGTTTGTTTGTCTAAGGCAATATGTATACCAAAGTGTTTCATTGACTTTGCTTAAATTTTGAGGGATAATGTTGCTTAAGAGGCAGTGAACATGCCCGAAATTTAAATAATTAATGTAGGTAATCAGTTTTCTTTTAATGTTTCTACATGTTTACATTTCAATTTTAAATTTTCATAGGAAGTTAAGCTGTACTCTTGCTTCCCTTTTTGTAATTAATTTTTTTTCATTCATTAACATTCATAAACAAAAAAATTTAAGTAGAGGGTGATGTAGGGAAGCAGCCTACTCACTCCGTAGTAAATTCACATCAGTCTTTGCATTGTGTGCCAGCTCAGTCCGCTGTAACTAGCTCTGACGTCATAAATGTTGTGCAATACTTTAAAAATCAAGCAAATAACCTAAAACATTTCTAGCATGTCAGGAGTAATACTAAAACAACATGTGTTGAATATCAGTTCGATAACTTTAGCCATTTTAGAAATTTTGACGTTTTTCTGTAAATATCATTGGCGCAACAGAAAACAGCTAGAGAATTAAAAATTGATAATTAGATTCATTTTTCATAATTATTTAATAAAAACAGTCTTCTAGATCTCACAATTTAAGATTTTATTGGAAATTCATGATTTTCCGGTTTTTGTCTTAAAACTTAAGGAAGCAAGATAGATTAAGTAGGCTAATAAATAAGGCTAGGATGTTTATATTTAAGTAGGTTGGAGATCCGCTATAACTATGAAGATGTAAGAGGTTTCATTTGAATACCTATAAAACTATAGCGATAGCGTATCTCCAAAGGGCCAGTTCAGAGCTAGTCTACTGCGTGCAGTGTAATTAAATTAATTCTCTCGCCCAAAATATTTAACTTACCCACGTCAAAAATTTATTATCAATACTTACCTGCGTGCTGGATGCACATTTAAATTAAGAGCTTCATCGGCCATCAGCAAGAGAAGCTATGATTTATTAGGTAACTTAAAGTGGTGCATTAGTCGGGAGAGCCGATTTGATCAGGCGTTCCCTTAGCCGTCCGCACCGCGGCTTTATATATAAGAACGCTGCGCGAGGAAGCAAGGCCCCAGTTCTCTCCAGACGCTGAATAGCACGCCATCTGTGTCGGGAATCGCGTCGGGTCGGTATCATTGCTACAAACAACCTCGGATGCCATATTAAGTTACTAGAGATATGCGTAAACCATGAAATCATTTTCGAGTGAAGTGTCAATTCTGGGATGATGTTCATTATCTAGCTTCAGTTAGCGTATTGTCGTATTTTCACGTGCAGCCGCGGGACAAACATTCTACCATTATTTAGCGTGGCGTTTGATGAAACTAATCATCAAATTATGGCGAGCATTCATTTAAATATTTAATCTGGACAGTTATAGTGGCATCAGCGCATTAGATTCTGAATTGCTCCGTTAGTTAGATTGTTTTCTTCTGTGACTTTCAGAATACAGAACTTTTTTTTTCACGACCGTTTTTTATTATTAATCCCAGACAATCTCCTAAATTCCTCAGAGCTATAAGCTGTAACTACACTCCTGGAAATGGAAAAAAGAACACATTGACACCGGTGTGTCAGGCCCACCATACTTGCTCCGGACACTGCGAGAGGGCTGTACAAGCAATGATCACACGCACGGCACAGCGGACACACCAGGAACCGCGGTGTTGGCCGTCGAATGGCGCTAGCTGCGCAGCATTTGTGCACCGCCGCCGTCAGTGTCAGCCAGTTTGCCGTGGCATACGGAGCTCCATCGCAGTCTTTACCACTGGTAGCATGCCGCGACAGCGTGGACGTGAACCGTATGTGCAGTTGACGGACTTTGAGCGAGGGCATATAGTAGGCATGCGGGAGGCCGGATGGACGTACCGCCGAATTGCTCAACACGTGGGGCGTGAGGTCTCCACAGTACATCGATGTTGTCGCCAGTGGTCGGCGGAAGGTGCACGTGCCCGTCGACCTGGGACCGGACCGCAGCGACGCACGGATGCACGCCAAGACCGTAGGATCCTACGCAGTGCCGTAGGGGACCGCACCGCCACTTCCCAGCAAATTAGGGACACTGTTGCTCCTGGGGTATCGGCGAGGACCATTCGCAACCGTCTCCATGAAGCTGGGCTACGGTCCCGCACACCGTTAGGCCGTCTTCCGCTCACGCCCCAACATCGTGCAGCCCGCCTCCAGTGGTGTCGCGACAGGCGTGAATGGGGGGACGAATGGAGACGTGTCGTCTTCAGCGATGAGAGTCGCTTCTGCCTTGGTGCCAATGATGGTCGTATGCGTGTTTGGCGCCGTTCAGGTGAGCGCCACAATCAGGACTGCATACGACCGAGGCACACAGGGCCAACACCCGGCATCATGGTGTGGGGAGCGATCTCCTACACTGGCCGTATACCACTGGTGATCGTCGAGGGGACACTGAATAGTGCACGGTACATCCAAACCGTCATCGAACCCATCATTCTACCATTCCTAGACCGGCAAGGGAACTTGCTGTTCCAACAGGACAATGCACGTCCGCATGTATCCTGTGCCACCCAACGTGCTCTAGAAGGTGTAAGTCAACTACCCTGGCCAGCAAGATCTCCGGATCTGTCCCCCATTGAGCATGTTTGGGACTGGATGAAGCGTCGTCTCACGCGGTCTGCACGTCCAGCACGAACGCTGGTCCAACTGAGGCGCCAGGTGGAAATGGCATGGCAAGCCGTTGCACAGGACTACATCCAGCATCTCTACGATCGTCTCCATGGGACAATAGCAGCCTGCATTGCTGCGAAAGGTGGATATACACTGTACTAGTGCCGACATTGTGCATGCTCTGTTGCCTGTGTCTATGTGCCTGTGGTTCTGTCAGTGTGATCATGTGATGTATCTGACCCCAGGAATGTGTCAATAAAGTTTCCCCTTCCTGGGACAATGAATTCACGGTGTTCTTATTTCAATTTCCAGGAGTGTATAAGTGTATTCCCAGATGAAGTGGGCACTAGGAATTCTAATTACAGGCTTCACGTTTTGCTAATCACTTTCTGGTTGCCAATATTGTAGTTAGAGAGCCAGTGTTGAGAACGGCGAAGACAGCATAAATAACATTCTAAATAATAGGAAATGCAGTGTTTCAACATTCAAACATATTTATATAACAGTAAATTTTCCTACCTGCCGCCCCACATATTGTACATCGGCCAGGAATGCATCTGTATCTACAAACAAATTTTATATAAATCAACAAATATAATTCCTCGTCCGCCGCCCCACAAGGTGCAATCCTTGGGTTCAGGCATTTATTTTTAAGAGGCACAAACAGATTTACTTTACCTCTGGTAACCTCAAGAGAAAGACGTTATAATCCAGAATCCGCATTAAACATCACGTTCCTTCATTACCAATTGGGCAGAGCCGGTTTACGTTGGGAAATGACATAGGCGGAAGTAATGGTAAACATAAATGCTGGTCCAGTAATCTTACTTACATTAGAAAATTTTATTTTATTTGATGAAACGATAGCCATTAAAAGGAACAGGGCTCTTATTTATCTTGTACTTGATTGAACTAGGGACGTTGAAAAATTTGGTGCTGGACTGTGATTCGAATTCTTATCTCATCTTTCGAGGATCTGAATCTCTCGGAACAGTATAGTTCAATCATTTCGTTCCTTTTCCCAAGACTGCAATCTTCTCTAGGTCTCCTCCAAAGGTAAGTATATGTGTCCGAATCCTGATCCAGTACAAAAATATTCATAATTTCATTTCAAGTCCTATCACGTGCATACCAGTCTGCTAGTGAAAATTAACGTGCATTTTTAAGGTCTGCTCATGTGTTGCCAACAATCGCAATAGCTGTCGTTATTTCTGGTCAAACACGCACACATCTTACTGTTGGTGAGTAAGCAAGTGTTACTTAAGATCGTTCGTGGATGATAAAGAAGGACGGTAGGTGTGCGGTTCGATTGTCGCTCAGGCACAAAAATTTGTACCCTTATTTTAGATTCAAACATCTAGCAGCTGGTAAGAAAAACCTATACGTAACATTTGATTTTACTTAGTTAACAATCCGATAGCGTGCTGGGTTCGTATCTCCGTCACAGAACTTCACATCATGCGCTTCATCTTTAAATGCATGAACACTTTGTTCCTTCTGAATGGAGGTATATCACACATCTTTCGTGGTTAGTTAACAGGGACGAAGTGGTCTTTAAAAGAGTCTCAGTTTATATCAAAAACTGTCATCTTTTTTTTCAAGTTTAGATTTGGTTACTGATTTTGGCGAAAATTTCTGCAATTCGGGCCTCTTCATGACTAGTCAGCAATATGATGTGATTAGATTAGATTAGATTAATACTTGTTCCATAGATCGTGAATACGACATTTTGTAATGATGCAGAAAATGTAATTTTAATGAAAGATTTCTTCACATACCATGATTCAGTTTCTTTGCAACAATGTTTCACTCTCTCTCCCTCTCTCTCTCTCTCTCTCTCTCACACACACACACACACACACACACACACACACACACACATACACTCACTTTCCAGCCCACTGTGGGATCACATCGGTTCGTCTTCTTCCTGCTGGTAATGTAACTGAGACTTGGCAACAAGGCATGGTATATTTGGCAACTCCGTGATCGACGAGTTACTTCCTGGTGTGCACGGAATTAAGCCTCAAAGTTCACTTGATTTTTCCTGCCATTTCCATTGAATAATCTGAGTTATTATTAACGCTTGAGCTGTAACAGAAGATTGTAAATTTACGGTTTTCAGCCCAGGAAAATCGATGCACGTGAACATCGCATCTACTCTCGTCTTTTAAATAGCGGTTTACTAGTTCTAGCCACTACTGGACTCGTAAGAGGAGACGTAGACGCATGCCTCTTCCCTAGCTCTGTGGAAACGTGCTAACCTAAGAGAAAGCGTCTGTTATTCTTTGCGGTTCCAGCCTTGCTAACTGTAACGTTTTTGTCCCTTCCGTGAAAGAGCTACAAGCAGTCAGATCACACATCGATAAGGAAATCGCAAGAAAATACTTTCGGCTCATAGTGCAATGGTGAAAAACTTACAATGCTGCACAACAGGTAACGCCTCTTTCCGCTGCTGACAAACAAACGATGGGTTTCTAGGAATACATAACTTTATTTATGAAATGCCACATTTGCGTACCACTTGAAAATGACACAGAATAGCAATCAAACACTCACCCAATCGAAATCTAAGTGATTAGTATTTTACTCATTCGTGCCGATAGAGGCACGCTTGTGTACAGATACTCAGTTTTATTGAAACAGACTTTCGTCGTAAGGTTATCGTGGGTAGTTTTATTTCATTTCTTATGATACAGTGCACAACTTTCGTACGGTTTCTTTTAGTATTGTCAAAACGTTAGTTAACATGAGAGAGAAATTATTCATCAACGATATATGCGAATTCTCAGATGTTATCTATAATAGTCTGACAACGCAAATGCAGTTTATTGATTACATGCATGTCGAAAACTTGTTCTGAGTTAAAGCTTTCAAACAAGGTTTTATGAAGAATAAAATGTCACTGCCACACGACAGCTAATGTAGAAAATACTTTTCTGACGTAGTTCGGCACGATGCGCTCTCCCCATATATAGTACATAAGTTTTGAGATGCATCTGCAGCCTGGCCATCTATTAAACCTGAAAAGAACAAAATATCGCAGAAGTTAGCCCTTTTTCCACATGCGACTATTTTGCGTTGAGAAATGAAGGGAATTATGTTCAAAGTTCGCCGGCCGAAGTGGCCGCGCGGTTAAAGGCGCTGCAGTCTGGAACCGCAAGACCGCTACGGTCGCAGGTTCGAATCCTGCCTCGGGCATGGATGTTTGTGATGTCCTTAGGTTAGTTAGGTTTAACGAGTTCTAAGTTCTAGGGGACTAATGACCTCAGCAGTTGAGTCCCATAGTGCTCAGAGCCATTTGAATTTGTTCAAAGTTCCATTAGATCGATAACTTCAGCAGACAGCAGTATGGCGTTTTAAAAAATGTTGCAGTGGATGTACCCAAACTCGCGACGTCTCATCAACAGTGCGCGACGCTTACCGTTACGCTCCTAGCTGACACATAGCTACAGCATCTCCAGAACTCAACAACAATTCCTCCAGAACTTGCGCATTGCACAGTGCTGTGAGATAAAGCATATGGCCGCATCTAGACTTCTGAGAGACAGACAGTTACAACTTTTCTTTTGCACTGCACGACGTTTTTAACAGACAGATAGCGCAATATAGTAGCTCAAGTCGAAAGGAACACTTCCTGTTTAAATTTCTGCATCGTACACTGTTGGCAGTTCTGTGTAGGTGTCAGTTACGTGATTTTATTTCGGTGATTACAAAATAGTCGGATTTATGCACTGGGTAGCCGAGGCAGCTAGTTCATGGGTATTTGGTCAACCAAGTAAATGAATGCACTAAACATGCTGCAAACCACTACAGGGAGTCTGTGTGTCACAATTGTCATCCAGTGTGGCAGAACATCGTTATTACAGAAAAATGAGTGATGGAGAAGAGAATTTGGTGGTCTCTTGGATTGATGCTAGGTTTATATACTTATGGTCTGGGCTAGATTCCAACTTCTGCTGATGATTTTTGACAAGGAGAGACAGATTCTGTTCTCTTCAGGCTACGCCAAGTGAAGATGGTATAATGGCATTGTGGTCTGACATTCATGTCAATCATGATATTCCTTCTCTACCAAGTAAACGTTAGGTTGAACCGCAATAAAGTCAGGAGCCGCGACACGTAGAAACTCTATCAACAGTAACCTTTCTTATTCTAGTTATTTATTTCTACTGACGAAACAAACGCTATGTAGGGTCACAGGACACTTACTCCATCTTTTATTTGAGCTTCTGTATGTCGATAAAATTGGTTCTGATCTGGGAATGCAACTCAGACCGCCCTTAGGGCGGAATTTGATCCCTTCGTGACAATACAGGTCAACTGCAATTTGTTGTTTGTTCAAAACTGCATATTCCTCAACATCTCCATATATTGCGCGTGAAAAGTTCGAATCCTAGCCCGGCACTAAAGCTTTCGCTATGTATTATCAAGCTCTAGCATGAGAACACCTATCGGTTGGTGGGTAATAATTTTGATTTTTAATCTATTTTCATTCGTTGGCAACACTAACGGTATCTGACGTTTTTGAGTCCCATGACACACAGAACTGTTTGCAAAATCATAGTAAATTGAAAGATGTTATTCCGAGCTGCTGGTGGAGAAAAACTCGGTAGCTGACGTCTCTTTGTGTGTAGTCAACAACGATATGTGTGGGGCTCGATTCCCAATCGGCACTGAACACTTCGTCATATTATTTCTAGTTGAAACATGCACACATGTCGCTGCTGGTGTAACAAACCCATTTTTAACGTTCGTTTTCTCTAGATTATAACAGCGATAGGTGCCAGGTTGGAGTCCTGGGAAAGAAAAAATTAATGTTTCGTCTCGTCATTTCAGTTAAAACATCTAGCTACTTCCTAGAAAATCCGATATGTCACAGTTGATTGTGCTTCGATAACAATCCAATTATGTTCTGGGTTCTAATCCCTGTCCAACACAAAGCTTTACCTCACGGCATTTCAAGTAAGTTACTTGTGAAGAAGCAATATTTAACATCTCTCGTAGTTCGTTATCAAGGACAATAGATGCTGGATAGGAATTCGCGCCCGTTAACAATGTCACGTTATGTAAATTAAAGTTTATATTTGCTAACTGATACTGTCTAAAATCGAGGTATATCGCTCTCTGTATGCCTAGTCCGGAATAACTGTTAGTTTCCGTCAGTCACAAAGTCTTTGCTTAGTCTTCATGACCTGGGTTTGAATCCATATGCAGAACGAGACGGTTCGTCGTGTCATTTGAAGTTCATAAATATTCTCAACTAGCTGCTCGTGAATAACTTAAATTTTTTTTTGTCATTTTGTGTTAAATAATAAGTACGGTATGTTATTTTGAAGAGGAAATCATGAATATGACGTACTTACTACGTGAATTACCTATCTGACGTTGTAATGAGAGTGGTAACATTTAGTGTATGTCATTTATTCTAATAAATGCGATCTTACAAGCCTGAAGAACCGTCTTGTCTGTGATAAGATGTTCCCTTATATTTGTAGTACCTTGGTATTACTTTACATATTGAGTTATTGCGATACAGAGCAGTGTTTTCTAGTGGTGACTTGTTGGAACCATTTTCAATAGTCAAATGACTGTACCGAGGGCGATTAGAGGATCTGCTAGACAGGTGCGCTATGTGGGTTGCATTCGACTCAGGCGAAATGCAATTCAGGTCGTTCGGATACTTTTGAGCACGACTGTACATGGGGAAGAGTTATGGAGTCACAATGAAGTTGACTGGTGTGTGTACTGAATAACCTGGCCCTCCAAAACGATCATGTTCCAAAATTTTCCCGCGTGCATACGTCTTGCCACATCTCGCCAGGTAAGTGTACGTCCAACATTGATAAACATGACTTTTTTGGTGGTTCAGTTGTTATGGTGTGGGGAGGCACAATATTGCTTGTGTGTACTGGCCTCCACATTTTTGAACACTGTACACTCATCGTCAACGTTGTTGTGACACTGTATTCCTTCCTAATGTTCATATTTTCATTGGTGCATTCGGCCCTGGCTTCATTTTTGTGGATGACAAGCAGCGACCATACCGAACAACAGAGGTGGAGGATTTCTTCAAAAGAGAGGATATTCTGTTAACCAATTGGTCTACTCATTCCCCCGACTTAAATCTCATGGAGGCCGTGAGGCAAACGTATTGCAGCACGTCCACATACACCGATGGTCATCCAACAGTTGTCAACTACGCTGGTGGATGATGGAACACCCGAACACAAAAACTCCTAAACAAAGTAGTGATCAGAATGGAAGCATGTTGCAGGACATGTGCTGCCATCTGTGCAGATCACATATCCTGTTAAGAACTAAGTCCCAATATTTGTAATGCCCAGTGGACGATCATGAGCCGTGGTGACCTCAGTGTAATTATTATTTTTGAATGAATGTGCCATGTCTGTTCGTATCATTCGTATTTCTTTTAGGTGCGTTCTGTACTATTCTGTAGCAGTTCTTTCTATGTTCGATTTAAGTTTCATCGAGCTATGTTAGTTGGCAGAGTCATATAATGCGAGACTTACTTCAACCCCTTACTTTTTTACAAAAGCGTATTTTATGGAAAACTTCGAGAAAGAAACACTGCGATTGGCCATGGATGTTATGGTTAGGAGAAAAGCCGACGGGACGCCGTGACATTTTCTACCTCAAACTGACTCACACAGAGTTACATTAGCAGTCCAAAAGTTACCATCACCTAGCACAATACCGTAGTGCCTTACGATCGCTGGTACATAGTGCACATATGGTGTCCGATTCTGACAGCCTGCTAGCTGAACTACAACACGTAAGACCAGTATTACAAGAGAAGGGTTACTTTGATAAACGGATGAGTGATGCATTCCGATCACAGCGAGTTGAATGTGGGATTGCAACTGAAGGAGCGGAGGCTACCAATGCAGTGGTAGTCGTATCATGTTATATCGGCATGTCTTCAAGAATCGGAAGTATCTTCAAGAAATGAGACCATTAATGCGTCTTTCGTCGACCTGCAGAGTTTGGGAACTTGTTACGTTCGGTCAAAGACTATTTTGGCCATAGTAAACGTGGCGTATGTAAGATCCCGTACTAATGTAGAAAGCCTTATCTTGGTCACATACGTCGCACCATGCAAGAACTTTGTGCTGAACACCTTCGGCATTCACGTCTGAGCCACTTTGTTAAAACGGCTATGGCGGAGCACTACCTGAACACATGCATGGCATGTTCTATGGAAAGACTGAAGTTTTATCTTCAGCATCATCGTTCTGGATTGTACTTTTAAGCAGGCCATAATATACGTGCAACAGACAATCTTATCAACAGGGGTCTGTGATTTCAATTTTTCAATACCTGGAATCCAGCACTGTCTGCCATTAAATTAAAACTGGAGAAGCCAAGAGCCTCCGAATTTTGATCAGACGCAGAGCACTGCACATATTTAATTCAGCTTTCAACCATAGCAACGTCCGACAACACAGTCACTGTCCACAGCGTACTCGCGAAAGACGCGAAAGGTCTCCCTTCGGCTTCCGGCAGGAGTCACTAAGAGCGGTACTTTCATTCAACTGTCAGCGCCTTTCCGCACATGTGTAAATTTTGACATAGCCGTGCGAGTATTACGAGTCGCGTCTTTCAGCTCTGAACACAGTAACAGCAACCACCTACAAATGTCGAACTATTGTTTCGATGAAATATTGTTGGATTTGTACAATGTTCGCTCCAGGAAGCCAGACAAGTGTATTGGTAACATATCGTCAGCGGAAGCCTGAAATCACAGAGCCTACGTTGTTCGCATTTATTAAGTGATTTGTAGATTCCCTCTGATAATCTGTCACAAAAAGTGAATAAACTGATCAGCAACAATGACCGTAAAATATTTAATGTTCGATACTAGCGACTTTATTGCTGTTCATATCTCAGTAAGTACGTTTCACACTGCTGCCCATCTGCAACTCATGTATATTATTCCAGCGCTTTTCTTGCTAATGGACACATATCACTGATTTTGAGTACAGTAATAATTAGTTAATGAAATTACTCGAGAAACCACGATAATTCCTGAATGCTCGTTGACACGTCGATCAAAATGGTTTCTTGATTATCATGTTACTACTGAAACTGCTACCTATAAGCATTAATTATACATTTACCAATTGTAGATAAACCGTCATACCAAAGAAGAACGTGTAATACTATTGGATTGGTGCATAAGTTCGTGGCGTTTTCCTTTAAGTTTAGTGATCACAACAGATACACATAAGAGAGACTTTAGTCACCAATAATATATTCTCCTTCACTTTTGACAGCAGCCTGCCAACGCTGCGGTAACTTTTTGTTTCGCGACTGTAGAAATCACGCGGTTTTTTAGGCAAAGTACTCGTCGAATCAGGTTAGGAGCGCACTTTCAACTTTTGGGGTGGTTCGATACAGAGCGGAAAATCTGAAAATCTAAGTGCACAAGATTACGGGAATGAGATGAGAGCAGAATAAGTTCCAAACCCAACTCTTTTTAGTGGTTTCTGTCAGTCTAGCAGACTGCAGGCAGGCGTTATTGTTGAACAGCAACACTTCACGCAGTCTTCCTAGTCTCTAGGATTGCGTCGACAAGACGTCTCAGTTGCTGACAATGAATGTCTGCAGTGATGGTTACACCTCAGAGGAGCAATTCCTTGTACACCACATCGTCGCTATTACACCAGATGCACAACATTTTCTTTTGCGGATGAGGGCAGGATTTTGTACGGGGACTTGTTGCGTTGTTTGGGCTCAACCAGTCCTTTCATTTGCTTATGTTGGCATGAAGACACCATTCCTCGTCACCAGTAGGAATACAGGATATGAATGGTCGGTGTTGTTCACGAGCCAACTGATGACGATCAAGCAGGGATACACATATGGCCCACTTGCTGATATTTGTGACTGACTTTCCCCGTTGCCTGAAAATGTCGTAAGATGGTGGAATGATGACAGTCCAGAAAAGTTTCTTCACGAAGATCTTCTTAAACGCGGAAAGTAACTAATAAAAAAGCTCTCCGTCCGAAGAGGCCTCTTAAGGCCCCGCGGTACTGACCGACAGCCGTGTCACCCTCAGTCGACAGGCGCCACTGGTTTTGGATATGGAGGAGCATGTGGTCAGAACACTGCTCTCCCAGCCGTTGTCAGTTTTCGTGAGTGGAGACTCTACTTCTCGGTCAAGTGGCTCTTCAGTTGGTCTCACAAAGGCACCCTGCTTGCCAACAGTGTTCAGCAGAGTCGGACGGTCACTCATTTAAGTTCCAACCAAGCCCGAAAGCGATTAACTTCGGTTATCTGATGGGAACTGTTGTTACCATTGCTACAAGGTCGCTGGCTAATGTCGAAACGATCCTCCTTAAAACGAGGAAAGCATTTTCTTGCCGTACTCTGTACAATGGCGTACAAGGCGAAAATCCCTCTATTGAACTCATACAGAAGAATACGTCGGAAATGTTCCGATCTCTCCACTTGGCACTTCATTTTCTAGCGTCCACAGCTCCACTCAGTGTCTCAAAATGGCAATATGTAAACTCAAATGGCAACAGTTAGCTACAAATAAAATATCACAATCGATAAATAAACTCACAGCAAACAGATTACAAAGATGCAGAACGAAAATGCTACGAACTTATGTACCAACCATATAACATAAAGAATAAGTGTGACAATTTAGTCTGCACTCTTTTCGCCTGAAATTTCATTTGCACTGTCAGTTTTTGCATATCGTGCACCGTTTCTGTATTGTGGTCATTATTAAACAATACAATTGCATTGGGGTGAAATGCAGTTAAACTATTGAATAGACACGAATTTCCCAAAACCTTACGCTATGCTGCGCTTGCCAAATGCTGTTACTTAATTGTCAGAGCCGGCCGGTGTGGCCGTGCTGTTCTAGGCGCTTCAGTCTGGAACCGCGTGACCGCTACGGTCGCAGGTTCGAATCCTGCCTCTGGCATGGATGTGTGTGATGTCCTTAGGTTAGTTAGGTTTAAGTAGTTCTAAGTTCTAGGGGACTGATGACCACAGATGTTAAGCCCCATAGTGCTCAGAGCCATTTCAGCCATTTTACTTGACTGTATAATGTTGGTTAAAATGTGTGCAAAATTATATATCTGTAATAGGTTTAATCTTTTGCTTCAGGGGGCTGGCTGAGAATGTGGGTACACCTGATGCTGAGTTCAAATGAAAGCACTCAATGATTTTCGTTTGATAATTTGTACACTGTTGCAGCTTGATGCTTAACATTACTATTAAGCCACAAAATCCGTGAATTATACACATTGTGGCCTTAGTTGTGTCTTAAAGAAGTATGCGATGTTAGTGGTAGTGGGTGGCGGATATATAACTGAAGGGGCGTTTATATAATCAGAATCGCTTTGAGAAGAGCCTGAAATAGTATAATAGCTTTCTGAATTTCTGTCGATACCTATATTACTCGGAATGTAGTTATTTCTGATGCCTCAGCCACTGTCTCCATTACTACCTAGTTTGCTGACCAATGAATGTTGAGATTTCCACCCAGCCGCTCTTCCATCGGCTCGCTCTCCATGCGATCTTGTTAAACTATTAGGGGCTTCATAGTTTCCTTTGAGCCTACGACCTTGCTGCAGTGGTAACACCGGTTCCCGTTAGATCACCGAAGTTAACTGCTGTCGGGCTGCGCTAGCACTTGGATGGGTGACCATCCGGTCTGCCGTGCGCTGTTGCAGTCCTTTTCAGGCAACCTGAGGAGCTACTTGATTGAGAAGTAGCGGCTCCGGTCTCGTAAACTGACACACGGTTGGGAGAGCGGTGTGCTAACCACAGGCCCCTCCATATCCACATCCAGTGACGCCTGTGGGCTGAGGATGACACGGCGGTCTTTCGGTGACGTCGGGCATTCCAAAGCCTGTTCGGACGTAGTTCCAGTATTGTCTCCTTTGAAGGAGTCCCACAGCACCGCATCCACTCTCCCCGATTCGGCTCTGTGCTGTAGTGAGCCACAATTATGTTTGATACTTGAAGCAAAAGGTGGAGATTGTTGTTCAAATTCTGACACAGTGTAATCCCAGATCTTTTACTTCGACAGTGGGCTCTGCACAAAATATCATTGATGTTTCCAAATAATGGCAGCATCGAACCCGAAATAAAGGTGCATATTACCTGAGAGCACTAATGCTGTTTCTGGGCTCCAGCTTGGGACTTTGAACAGCATCTGAAGATCTTTCTATTATTTGAACTCATTTTAAAAGTTAAAATTAGGGTATATTAGTAACAGAGTTGCTATATTCAGTGCCTGGACCCTTTCCTCACACTTTACTGGATGAAATTAAGGAATCATAGGCTTTACTATCTGATTGCGTAGATTTACACTTGCACCTGGTGAGATAATTGCTCAGTAGGGGACCACATGGACCACGTTGTCATTAGAGCATTACATTACATACAATATGCACACGAAGTCACAGTTACTCAAAGATGAGGGGTGGTATCTGCAGTGAAGAAATCATTTTACTGAAATGAAATTACCGTAATACGGCATGAAAATGCACCAATTTTACAGTCTTCAATAACTATGTATGTTTTGAGAAAAAGTACCACCACAGCTGTATCATGAGAACATCTTAATTCTATCACACGACTAATTTCGGCGGTACATTATCGGCTACCTCAGATCCTATTTACCAAAGAACAATAACACAATGTCAATATTAGAAAACTTAGCAACTATAAAAAACTAACGCATAAAATTATGGTACTCTTACTTATTAGTGGAAGTAACCTTAAGGTATTATTCTACAAAGTACCAATAGAACACATATGTCAGTACCTCAGTTTTTCTTTCTGCCCTTGTTCAGGAACGTATAAGCGTATAAAACATAAACACAAGATGAACCTGTATGGTATTCACAAAACACATGGCTGTTATATGTAAAAACAATAGACATCTACACTGAGGAGCCAAAGAAACTGGTGCAACTGCCTAATATCGAGCAGGGCCCCCGCGAACACGCAGAGGTGCCGCGACACGACGTGGCATAAACTCGACTAGTGTCTGAAGTAATGCTGGAGGCACGTGACACCATGTCTGGGGAGTTTGGCGGCCAGGGGAAGTGTTTAAACTTAGAAGAGTGTTTCTGGAGCCCCTCTGTAGCAATTCTGGACGTGTGGGGTGTCGAATTGTCCTGCTGTAATTGCCCATGAGCGTCCGAATAAACAATTGACAAGAATGGATGCAGGTGACCAGACAGGATGCTCACGTACGTGTCCCGTGTCAGAGTCGTACCTGGATGTATGAGGGGTTCCATATCACTCCAACTGCACACGCCCCACACCATTACAGAGCCTCCACCAGTTTGAACAGTTCCATGCTGACCTGCAGGGTCCATGGCTCAAATGGCTCTGAGCACTATGGGACTTAACATCTGACGTCATCAGTCCCCTAGAACTTAGAACTACTTGAACCTAACTAACCTAAGGACATCACACACATCCATGCCCGAGGCAGGATTCGAACCTGCGACCGTAGCGGTCGCGCGGTTCCAGACTGAAGCGCCTAGAACCGCTCGGCCACACGCGCCGGCGCAGGGTCCATGGATTCATGAGGTTGTCTCCATATACGTAGCACGTCCATCCACTCGATACAATTTGAAACAAGACTCGTCCAACCAGGCAACATGTTTCAATTCATCAGTAGACCAATGTCGGTGTTGACGCGCCCAGGTCAGGCGTAAAGCTTTGTGTCGTGCAGTCATCATGTGTACACGAGTGAGCCCTCGGCTTCGAAAGACCATATTGATGATGTTTCGTTGAATGGTTCGCACGCTGACAGTTGCTGATGGCCCATCATTGACATTTGCAGCAACTTGCGCAATGGTTGCACTTCTGTGACTGAACGTTTCTCTTCAGTCATTCGTGCAGTATCTTTTTCCGGCCGCAGCGATGTCGGAGATTTGATGTTGTACCATATTTCTGATATTCACGCTACACTCGTGCAATGGTCGTACGGGAAAATCCCCACTTCATCACTACCTCGGAGATAGTGTGTACTATCACTCGTGCGCCGACTAATAACACTACATTCAAGCTCACTTAAATCTTGATAACCTACCACTGTAGCAGCAGTAACCAAGCTAACAACTGCGCCAGAGACTTGTTTTATATAGGCGTATTCCGCCTGTTTACATACCTCTGTATTTCAATGAGCAAGCCTATACCAGTTTCTTTACGCTTTACTGTAAAATGGCAACTTTCGCTCTTTTCAAAGCGAATCAGTAAAACAACACAGTGTACTGTGGTATAAATTTTACTAAGGGTCCCAAATGTCAGACATGCTCCCACTAGAAATGTTCATTAAGGTGTAAAGACGTATGCCAAAGGTGTAAACCTGATGTAAGTACCTAACGGTAAAAGTGAAACCAACCTGGCACAGGCTAACCGCAGACCCATTGCAACTGTACATGAACCACAAAACTTTGTGACAACCTATCTCTGAGAACTGACAGGGCCCTCCTCTGAGAGCCTTTGATATCTATGTATCCTTAAACAACCAACACACCAGGCCTCAAATATTATGTTCACTATTACACACTTGTGTAATAAACACGAACATCTAACCGCAAGAAAATGAACTATAATACCCACGTCAAACACTATATTTCTCGTAGAAATAAAGCTCAGTAACCCGAAAACACGTTTAAATATCTGCAACCTACTTGCTACAACTTAATTGTCCCAGGGTTGGGCATGGGTGCCTAAGGCAATCTGGTATCCTCTGATCTCTGACCACCCATAATATATAAATGTGTAGGCCAGTACAGCGTCAGATAAGGTGTAGCAACAACAAACAGTGTGGTACAATCCCTTCTGAAACGCCCATTACATATTACGAAAACTGTAAAGCACAATATCTGAAAAGTCGCATGCTTTGACATACCGATGTAATGTATATGGAGTCAAAGGCCAAAGAAGATATGAAAACTGAACCTTGACCAACATAGTACCAAACCACAAAGTACCACGCCACATGAAGTAGAATATGGGAAGACTAACCCATAATACACTCCTGGAAATGGAAAAAAGAACACATTGACACCGGTGTGTCAGACCCACCATACTTGCTCCGGACACTGCGAGAGGGCTGTACAAGCAATGATCACATGCACGGCACAGCGGACACACCAGGACCCGCGGTGTTGGCCGTCGAATGGCGCTAGCTGCGCAGCATTTGTGCACCGCCGCCGTCAGTGTCAGCCAGTTTGCCGTGGCATACGGAGCTCCATCGCAGTCTTTAACACTGGTAGCATGCCGCGACAGCGTGGACGTGAACCGTATGTGCAGCTGACGGACTTTGAGCGAGGGCGTATAGTGGGCATGCGGGAGGCCGGGTGGACGTACCGCCGAATTGCTCAACACGTGGGGCGTGAGGTGTCCACAGTACATCGATGTTGTCGCCAGTGGTCGGCGGAAGGTGCACGTGCCCGTCGACCTGGGACCGGACCGCAGCGACGCACGGATGCACGCCAAGACCGTAGGATCCTACGCAGTGCCGTAGGGGACCGCACCGCCACTTCCCAGCAAATTAGGGACACTGTTGCTCCTGGGGTATCGGCGAGGACCATTCGCAACCGTCTCCATGAAGCTGGGCTACGGTCCCGCACACCGTTAGGCCGTCTTCCGCTCACGCTCCAACATCGTGCAGCCCGCCTCCAGTGGTGTCGCGACAGGCGTGAATGGAGGGACGAATGGAGACGTGTCGTCTTCAGCGATGAGAGTCGCTTCTGCCTTGGTGCCAATGATGGTCGTATGCGTGTTTGGCGCCGTGCAGGTGAGCGCCACAATCAGGACTGCATACGACCGAGGCACACAGGGCCAACACCCGGCATCATGGTGTGGGGAGCGATCTCCTACACTGGCCGTATACCACTGGTGATCGTCGAGGGGACACTGAATAGTGCACGGTACATCCAAACCGTCATCGAACCCATCGTTCTACCATTCCTAGACCGGCAAGGGCACCTGCTTTTCCAACAGGACAATGCACGTCCGCATGTATCCCGTGCCACCCAACGTGCTCTAGAAGGTGTAAGTCAACTACCCTGGCCAGCAAGATCTCCGGATCTGTCCCCCATTGAGCATGTTTGGGACTGGATGAAGCGTCGTCTCACGCGGTCTGCACGTCCAGCACGAACGCTGGTCCAACTGAGGCGCCAGGTGGAAATGGCATGGCAAGCCGTTCCACAGGACTACATCCAGCATCTCTACGATCGTCTCCATGGGAGAATAGCAGCCTGCATTGCTGCGAAAGGTGGATATACACTGTACTAGTGCCGACATTGTGCATGCTCTGTTGCCTGTGTCTATGTGCCTGTGGTTCTGTCAGTGTGATCATGTGATGTATCTGACCCCAGGAATGTGTCAATAAAGTTTCCCCTTCCTGGGACAATGAATTCACGGTGTTCTTATTTCAATTTCCAGGAGTGTAAAAATCTACGGCCTGAGTAGACACAAACAGCTTAACAGCAGCTCCAAACATTTATTCTAGTAACTGTGCAGCATGCCCTGTTAAAAACTGCTAACGATCAAAACTCCTATACTGACTCTGGAACGTATAATGTGCTACAGATTAAGAATCATCATACAACGACTGTTAAAATACAAATCACAGCCAAACTCATTATTAAAATTACGCCATGATGGTAAGACAACAACCAGCAAAATGCCACATGACAGGTCGATGAAATGCGCATAAACGTGGCTCAGCGTTCATCAAATAAATAAGAACCGTATACCAGTCAGAACCAATTAGGGCTGTCAGTTAAGTAACATAAATCGTGAATGTGTGACAAAATAGTCCCTTTTCACCATCAGTTGGTACTCGCAAATGTTACTAAAATGTCTGACTGTATATTAAGATACCATAACATGAAAATAAAAACACATCTAGAGAAACCAGATAGCTTGCCATATTAGCACTAGCAGGAATAATAGTGGCTAACCCACCACTCATCACGGTTACTAAAACCACGTGACCTAGGTAACAATATGATAAGTCCTATTAAATGGAGGTATTGACATGTACGCAATATTTGTACTTCGTAGAAAATTACCTTAAGGTTAGCTCAACTACCATAACGTTAGCCGCGCGTGGTAACCGCGCGGTCTCAGGCGCCATACCACGTTTCACGTTGCTCCTCCCCCCCCCCCCCCCCGGCCCGTCAAAAGTTCGAGTCCTCCCTCGGGCGTGGGTGGGTCCATTGTCCTTAGCGTAAGTTAGTTTAAGTTAGATTAAGAAGTGTGTAAACCTAGGAACCGATAGCCTCAGTAGTTTGGTCTCATAGGAACTTTCCACCACCACCATAATTTTCTGTGTTCGTTTTTTTATAGTTTAGTCTTCAAATATTGGCACTTTGTTATTGTTCTTTGGTACACAGGGCCTGAGGATGGCGGTAATGTGCCGCCGAAGCTATTTGTGTCATAGAATAAAGACATTCTCAAACTACAGCTGTGGTGGTACTTTCACATGTATCATCAGTTGAAGATCCTCGTCCATGCAATTAGATGGACATCTACAAACTCTGTATGACATTATTCCTGACTAAAATTTGTTAACACAATAGTTCAAGCTCCTAAGATCCATGCTCGAAGATCTACTCCGACATGAGATAACAATTTGTTGCTAAAAACTGTTAGATTTGTAGATTACTATTTTCAAACAGAAACTGTTTTGGTACATTTTAATTAAAGGCGGATTTAAAGTATTAATGTGGACCAGATGAATGCCGCATAATATAATCTTCACCACTTGGTTTGAAGGCAATATCTCTGTATAAAGGCAATACACCCCCGAGAAACTGAATTATAGAAATCTGTTGTGCTGAAGAGCTCTCATTCCTGTCACCATGGTGAACAGAACAGTTCAGCTTGGCCTGTAAGGTGGTTGTCGTCAGATCTTCAATTGGCTATCAGCCTGACAGTCAAGCTCAGGATGGGCAACGTGTGCGAAATAAGAGCTTTTGATCGTGCAAAGGCTTAGAGTCTCTAACGCACTAGACACTCCGAGGCACTGCACGTAAGCACTGGGCATTTCACGTGCCACCGGACAACGGTGGCACGCAAGTACTTCGAAACAGGGCCACTAAAGTGATTTCTGACGGCAACGATATGGTGATGACAGTAGTTGGCGTCGATCGTTGCAGCAGATGGATGGATGGGCCAGATGGATGGCAGAGGACGTCACTCGTGAAACCACTGATGGGCAAGAAAAGACTTTTAAGTAATCGTAAACAGTCATACCACACGTCTCCCTCTTATCATAATACAGCACAGGGCACAGAGGCAATCGTATGTTCGGAATAACAGTCACTGGGCGCTCGAAGTGTGGATAAAGGTCGAGTGGTCTGACATATCGTGGTGCACGTTGCTATGCGCCGAAGACTTGGTTCGAGAACGTCGAAAAATAGCATGATAGCATGCACTTGTTTGCAAACAGGACATTTTTCAATGAGGTGGTGGGACGTTTCTTGTGTGGGTGGTTTTTATTTCTTTTTCATTTGACTCTGTCCCACTCTTACACGGTATGGTTACTGTTGGATTTAGCGTGGTTAATTTAAGGGTGGCTGGATGCCACTGCTGACGCTACACCATAACCCTCTCGGCAGGAATACGTGTACCCCAGCCTGGCTGCCCGTAGTGTCATCTATGTGAAAATGTGCCAAGTTTTCTAAACTTTGCAAAAATGAATCGTTTAACTCAGGCAGGACCTTGGTACCAATCCAGTATTCACCTAGGAGAATGTGGAAAACAGCCTAAAAGCCACATCATCATGGTTGACCCACACACTGGTCCCCGTTGTCATGCGCCGGGTGGATGTGATCTGGTGCCGATTCATGTTCCTGAATCCTGGTAGCAGCGTCCACTGCTATGCATGTAAGTATTTCAGTGATACTTACGTGTACTATAATGCATTTCTTGATATCTACCATCGTCCGTCGTTGGCGAACATGACAAGAACGCACTGTCTAATCACGTTCATCCATATGTTCCACTACAGCACCTATACTTTCAGAAGGACAATGCACCAACGATCACTCTCAGATTGTAACAGAATGTTTTGTGGTACCCTTCACTGAGGCAAAGTACCTTATACGTCCACCACCTCTCAAACATAATGAGAAACCCTCGGACGCCATCAAGTGAACTGTGGGTACCTGTGAGTAAACGGCGGTAAATTCAGAGAGTTGTGTGCGACGGTTGAGAGGATATGAGTCAGGACTTCCTGCGACTTGTGGGTCATGTAATAACGTAACATCGCTCTCATGAAAGTGAAAAGCAATAGTTTATGCTGCTAGGCTGGTCCCTTTAATTCAACTTGTTATATATTTATAATCAGTTGCATACGAGTTGATAAAAATGACGATTATACAGTATTTACGAAACTAGCTTCAGAAAAATGTGAGTATTAAAATATCTCTGCAATGTTTACAATGGGTCATTTCACTTCATTACTACTTCAACATGCCAAATGTACGCTCGTGCGATTGACGTTGCAAGGACAGAAAATCAAACTTAATCATAAAAAATACTGAACGGGAATTACATACAGTACCAAGATAATTTCGGAAAAAAAGGAAGCTGAATATGGATACTGCCAATATCAATCTCAGTCGTTCTATTACATAAAGTAGGATAAAGGAAAAGAAAAAAATGTGCAGCTTGGCGTAGGGAAAGTAAAGTAGAATGCTGTTTCCGAAGCCTCCGCAGGCGAATTTCACGAATTGTTCTCAATGATAACCACTATCAGTTTTCGATCAGGTCTCAGTCATCACAGCGAGAAGATATGATTTCTACCTAACAGTTTGTAACTGTTCTACCTGTTGCACAACAGAATAATGATTGTTTAAATAAAAAAAATTTAAAATCATATGTGACAGAACTAAGTGGAACACGTCTGCTGGCTATCCAACGATTTCATAATCAATGTCAACACTCTTAAGAGCTGAAGTACAATTAGGAAGCTTAGTGCCTCATAGTGCGCGTGAGAGGACGCCAGGAGCACCTGATTCAGCATTTCGACAACAGAGTAGAGCAGAAAAAACGCTCTTCTTTAAGAAGGCTACATGTAGTATCTCCACCTAGGGATGACACGAGAACGCCTTTCCGGCTGAAAACTTCGCATAAAGGAACCCTCTGAAGCTCTGAAGGTAAACATCACCCAAGCCAAAAGCGCTGACAGACTAGGAAAACGGGAATTCATTCAGTCGAAGAATGTAGCCATCAACTTTTATAAAAAGCACGCCTTTCTTCCACTGAATCTCAAAGTTAGGCTATTCCATCTGCATCACGGATACCGATGGAAAGTCAGCTCTACTAGCTGCAGGAAGTGTCTACAGCAGCCGCCACCTTGGAGTCCACTGCTATGAGTCGGCGGCCGTCTGACTGCAGAGGGAAGTTCAACATTGCGAGCTGCAGTCTTGCCGGTCACAACGGTGACTGACTGAAGACAGGGGCCGGGCTGGTCTTCTGTGAATGAAAAACTGAGTTGTCCGTCTGCGAGCTGCTTACCTTGGGAGCAGGGCGCCCGTACCGCCACCGCTGGGCAATACGAGTACTCTCTTGCCGTCTAAAGTTGGTGCTGTCTCTCGGGAAGTACTTCATGTTGCTGTTGAGTCTTCTGCCAATACGCCATCTCGATAACTGACAACAGGGATTTGCAGATATTGGGGCTTAGCTCAGTTTCGCTCAATGAGAGCGCTGAGGTTGCGACAGATGTCCACAGCTACGCCAGGCTCCAGCGACGAGCCAGCTGCCGAATCGTACTACGAAGGGGCCATATCACGGATCCATAATAACGCCACAGCCTGTGACAGCAAAATCCACGCCTGGCACTGATGTACTACTCTGCGCCGTCGAGCAATGCGGGCTCAACACGGTCGCTGCTGGGGACCGCTGGGAGGAAGACAGAGTGAATGTAAAACTCTTGCTAATAAAAGATGGTGAATTCAATGATATCTCATTAGTAGCCTGGCGTTCAACAGGACTTCACCATCGCACCTCTACTCGTCTATCCTACTTTCACGTCGGCCGCCGTGGTCGAGCGGTTCTAGGCGCTTCAGTCCGGAACCATGCAGCTGCTACGGTCGCAGGTTCGAATCCTGCCTCGTGCATGGATGTATGTGATGTACTTACGTTAGTTAGGTTTAAGTAGTTCTAAATAGGGGACTGATGACCTCAGATGTTAAGTCCCATAGTGCTTAGAGCCATTTGAACATACTTTCACAACAAAGCTACATCTCGCGGGCTTCTACAAATTCGGTGTCAAGAAATTGATCTGGACCACTGCATTAGTGCCAGAATAACCTGCACTCCTACTCGCTGGACGCCAGAAGCGCTAACGTCTGCTGTGCCGCCGTCGAATTTTGTGGTAAATTTGTGGTAAGTTCCTATGGGACCAAACTGCTGAGGTCATCGGTCCCTAGGCTCCGACGGGAAGGGCCGCGCAATCCGAGACATGGCACCTCAAACCGCGCGGCCACTCCGCGTGGCCGTGAAGAAGCAATGTCGCCAACCACAGTGATCTGAATGTGGTGAGGTTGCATGTAAGGCACAAGACTGCAAAAGTAGAAAGCAATATATGGGAAATAATAAGGACCGTAAATTTTTTTGGATACAGGAGCACAGGTGTCCATTGTCAGTAGGACAAAACGGGACGAATGGGTAGACGATTTGACGAATGGGAAGATTAGAAATTAGAAGATGAATTTGATGCTTGTACCGTAGTGAAGATACCTGAGAGTGGGTTCGATCTACGTAAGGAAAGTGGTGTGGAAATATCAGCTCCAATATCGTGTTAAAATGTTGTGTCTGAAGTAGCTGTAGTGCTGAACGAAGTAAGTGTAGGCTGTACTCAAGTAAATGAGTGTGCGAGTAGCAACATGGGTAATACTGATTTAGGTGCAATAGTATTTATGTCGTTGAGTGATAATGTTTGTTGTTTTGAGGTCATGGAGCCTGGGCCAGATGTACAGGGAGGTACATGTGCAACTGATTCTTGTGTTGAGCTAAGTGGTACTGCAGATAGTGATGTTAAGGGAAACACCATGCAGAACTTAGAGTAAGTTATTGCTAATGCTAGTTGCACTGTGAATGTTGTGGATAATGAATTAGTACAGACGCATTAATATTTGAAGAATGTTGATTCGTTCCCACTTGGTTTCAGCCGCCTTCTGCAAAGGAGAGGAGGGAGAAGAGCGGAAGAAGTAAAGGTATTTGCAACGCTAAATTGCGAGCCGACAAGACTGGATATATTCAAAATGTGTGCCTGGGAGGGATCATGGGAATTCGATGATACTTGAAATGTTATAGGTAATGAGAGTAAGAGAAAACATAGTGTAATTGCTCTTAAGAGTGCAGTCAAATTCGAGGAGACATTGTTCCAGCCGAAGGAGACAACCAGAAGCAAGACCATGTCGGCAGAGTCTATTATCCAGAAAGTAGAAAACCACTTAAACTGAATACGGCGCCTCTAAGATTCAACGCACGCTGCAGAGTTCCGAAGGGCAAAGGAAGTAGTTTTTGAAAAGGAAAGGTACAAGGAAGCATTGCAGTGCATGGCGTAGTCATTCTGCAAATAACTATAAGAGAGGTAGTTCGAACTACTGACGGGAAATGTTGTATGTACTAATACTGCAAGTAGTTTTTGTGTAAACGTAGTCTTAAGGATGTGTGTTTTCAGCAAAAGCAGGGAAACTTTTGTTTCAATTCATAGTTCCAAGTGAAGTACCGACACAGTGAGTTACACAACCATTTGACAGGCAAAGAAAAAAGTCTCCGTGTATGATTAGGAAGTGGTGTAGTAGTTTAAGGGGATTAGGACGTATGTAATTAGCTTCTATTTAAAAGCAGAGAGCCGGCCGGAGTGGCTGAGCGGTTCTAGGCGGTACAGTCTGGAACCGCGCGACCGCTACGGTCGCAGGTTCGAATCCTCCTTCGGGCATGGATGTGTGTGATGTCCTTAGGTTAGTTAGGTTTAACTAGTTCTAAGTTCTAGGGGACTGATGACCACAGCAGTTAAGTCCCATAGCGCTGAGAACCATTTGAACCATTTGCAGCCATTAAAAACAAAGATATATTAGGATGAATTAATAGAATCTGTATACTAGTTAGTAAAGTGCTAAAATTCGAGATGGATTCTACAGGACAGGGGAATATAGCGCAACAGAATAGTAATTAAATGTAGAGATAAAATATTGTCAGTACTGACTGGGACGACGCTTTATGGAACACGTCCACCGAAAATGCAACGGTGGCATAACCAATGTCAACACACAGAAGAATTGAGCTGCACACAGACAGGGAGACTGTGTGAGAGAGAACTTCAGGAACCCCTGATTCAGTACTTACACAACAGTAAAGATCAGACAGAATGATGTTCTACAACAAGGTTACATGTAGTAACTCCACCCATAGATGACACAATGACGCCTTTCTGCCTGGAAACCTTATATAAACAAACGGTCTGAAACCCTGAAGTTAAACAAGAGTGCTGACAGGCTCGGAAAACGGCAGCAGCACGATCAGTCAACCGTACGGAAGGAACCAGTCATCGACTCCCATAAAACCAACACCTTCGTTTGACTCACTCTCAGAGTTAGGCCATTCCATCTTCATATCACTGATACCGATAGAATGTCAGGTCTACTAATTGCAGGGTGTCCTCGTGAATACAATGAAGTGTCTACAGCCACCTCCACCTTTTAGTCCACTGCTACGAGTCCGCAGCCATCTAGCCGTGGAGGGAAGTTCGACTCAGCGAGTTGCACTCCTGCTGGTCACAACGGTGACTGACTGAAGGCGAGGCCGGCCGCCAGGCTCTCCGGCGATGGGGCCACAGCACTGACACCCAACAATGACAGAACATGGGCCTGTAAATTCCCTGCCGGGAACTGATGATTTCTCATTAGCACCCGCATGATACACAGAACAGCAGCACCACATCTCCGCTCGTCTATCCTGCACTCACATCGGAGGCCGTATCTGCTCGGTTCCTACATATCCTATAAACGAATGCTCTACATAATTCTGTAGGCTAACTGCCTTCTATAAACATGGGTATATCATCTAACAACATAATTAAACCTATAGATGGAACACATTCCTTATGTTACGCCACTCAACAGTCTCAACACTCCCAAAGACTTGATCTGTCCAATAGTGTCATGCACCAATGTTACCTACATATTGTGATTCCTAGCTTTATCACAAATTGTATCCCGGAAGACCAGAAGGGAGAAACTCTTGTATGTCAGTCATAGGCCAAGTATGTCTGCTTCCAGTCCGACGTCTCCGCCATGCAGGGTTGCATTCTAGTCGCCCCCAAGTATCTCCCTTCCGGAGATTGTGTATCTACACTAGACGAGCATCACATGTTACTACATAATGCTGTATACAAACAGAATGTTTATACGCCGTTTGCTACAGGTTCCAACAGAAGGCAGCAGCAACACTTTCGAGCAGCACGCGCACCAGGAAACGGGAGGCGCTGCTATCGAAGAACAAGCACAGTCCGCACATTACGTGGATGAAAACGTACTTCCGGCTTCTGGGTACGGAAGGCCAAGCACAAACTCCAGAAGATCAGGGAGTCATCTGCGGCGCCTTCCAACTACAAAGGCTCTAGGTCATGATAAAAATGGGAGCCGAACTTCCAAAACACTGCCGGCTGCGGCGATTTCGTTCGCCACGATGTTATTCATCGTTATCCTCACCCAGAAGCATTATCGTCGAGCTTTTAAGCATTCGGTTGTGGTGGTCATCCCAAAGGCTGGGAAATCCAGGAACGATCCAGTTATTCCGACAATCAGCAAGATTTTTAAGCGGGCAAGACTCTACCTGCATATGAAGCACGGCAGCACATCGCCTAATGAGCAGTTTGGCTGCTGCCAGCAGCACTCGACTACTCAGCATCTATTACGCGTTGTTGAGGAGGCTACCCCAGCAGAGCTCCGTTTTAGGCCTACTGATGTATAGAGTTTACACAGCAGACCTCCCGAATTCGACGAGAGTCATCAGCGCCATGTACGCCGATAACACAGAGCTTCTCATGCACAGCAGGCGGTCGGTTATTGTGCACCACCGACTGCGAGATGCTTGCCACCAAATTGAAAGATTGCCTGCTAACTGGAGGGCCAGTTTCAATGCCACAAACTCCACAAATACCTAGATGTCTTCTTAGACCAGAAGCTCACATGGAAGGAGCACATCGTTCATGTGTATAAGCAAACAACGCAGTGACTTGGGGCGCTGTATCCACTAATGAATGAAAGGTGTTCCCTGTCAGTAAATTGTGGTCTCTGTATCTACAGATGGAGCAATCGACACCTCATGAACTCAGCCAGCGAGGTCCTAGCTCCATCAAGCGCCTACAGGCCCTCCGGAACAAAATCTTACTGCTAGTATTTCATGTGCCCTACGAATTTCGGGCACACTACCTCCATGACGTGGCTGGCGAGTCTTATGCCCTTGAAAGATGTCAAGGTGCGGCGAGGAGACTCTACAACAGGTCCCGACTTTTCCAGAACCACCCCTCATCAGCCAACTCGGGAGAAGGAACTTCGATCATGACCTCTACAAGCGGCCAGTGACGCTACTTCATCGGTAAGCAGCGCCCTCTGACGTTGAATTAATCTTAGGTCAGACATACACCAAGACGACACCAAACACACCAGAAGCTAAACCATGTATCTCACCTCACGACTACAGTACGCTAAGCCCTAGGTTTAATAGTACGATAAGCTCGTGATGGATTTTCTGTCACGATTCTAAGATGCGTGCCTGCCTTTTGCAGCAGGACAGTTCAGTTCAGTTGCTCTCGCAGTTATGGACCAGGATAGGATTACAATCGTAGCTCATCAAGCGCGCAAGTCATAAAGTTACGCTCTGCTTCGCAGGCCATCACGGACGCCTCCCTATGTTCAAAATGCATGACGCCACCCGCGGATGTAGTATCACGCCAGTGAACATTGAGTTTGTTATTCTCAAGTGATCATGGTCCATCTGTTAGTCCTTGTTTTCGCTGAACTTGTGCAGTTAATAAAGTATTCTGTATTGCAACTTCAGAATCATCTTTCGAGACGGCAAGCAACCATCTATAAGATGTAGGATAGTGGAAAAAAAATGGGAGCTCTCTCGTGTCGAAGCACTTAGTAAAAACTAAATCAAATAATCCTTTAACCTGGCGCTTTAACTGACAAAGGAACAGTATTTCTGCTTAAGAGTAGCTCACTGTATGTTTCCGTGTCGCGTCCCAGAACGTCACATTAAGCCCAACAGCTACAGTAGCTGAAATAAATTTGTTTCACAACTGATCCTGCAGTCAAAATTTTCTGATATCGGAAAGTTTTGCGAAATAAACATGAAATAATATTGATATAAGTTACAAATAAGATAAACGATAAATCCTTTGTGATAAATAATAGTAATTGCACCGAAGATTTCAGTTTTAATAATTTGATGATATACAGATGTGAGAGAGGGGAACTGTGCCCTAAAAAAAGTATAGCCCTTCGACTGCTGCATAAAATGAATAACTAAAGCAAAATAAATGCGCCTAATATTGTGTACGTGAGATTCAAGAGCAACAAATTTCCTTCGTTTCAACTAATCATCTCAAAAGCGAGTTTTTCAACCTCATATCACGCACTGACTGTTCACAAATCAATAGCTGACACAAAGAATTTAGTAGTGCATTGAGATGACACAAGACGCAGAATACCCCCTAATATCATGTCGGATCTCCATTTTCCCGGCACAGAACAGCAGCTCTAAGTGGCATTGTCTCAACAAGTCGTTCAAAATCCCCTACAGAGACACTGAGCCACGTTGCCTCTATATCCGTCCATAATTGCGAAAGTGTTGCCGGTGCAGGATTTTGTGGACGAACTGACCCCTCGATTGCGTCCCATAAATGTTCGATGGGATTCATGGTGGGCTTTCTGGGTGGCCAAGACGTTCGCTCGAATTGTCCACAATGTTCTTCAAATCAATCACGAACAATTGTCGCCCGGTCAGACGGCGCATTGTCAACCATAAAAACCCATTATTGCTTGGGTGTATGAAATCCATGAATGGTTGCAAATGGTGTCCAAATGGCCGAAAATAACCGTTTCCAATCAATGATCAGTTCAATTGGACAGGAGGCCGCTGTCCATTCTATGTAAACACAGCCCACACCGTTATGGAGCTACCACCAGCTTGCACAGTGCCTTGTTGACAACTGCAATCGAGCCCTAACATCAGCTGATCTGACCAGGTCACGGTTTTCCAATTGTTTAGGGTACAACCGATTACGTTACGAGCACAGGACAGGACTGGAGGCAATGTAGTACTGTTAGCAAAGGCACTCGCGTCGATCGTCTCCTTCCATAGCCCATTAATGCCAAATTTTGCCGCACAGTCATAACGGATGCGTTCGTCGTACGTTTCACATTTATTTCTGCGGCTATTTCCATTAGTTTTGCTTCTCTGTTAGCACTGCAAACCCTGCTCAAATGCAGCTGCCCTCGATCGTTAAGTGAAGGCCGTTGTGCGTAGTGAGAAGTAAACCCAGAAATTTGGTATTCCCGGCACACTCTTGAACTGTGGAATACTGAATTCCCTAACGATTTTCAAAACAGAATGTCCCATGCGTGTACCTCCACCTACCATTCTGCGATCAGAGTCATAATTCACGTCGTGCAGCCATAATCACGTCGGAAACCTTTTCACATGAATCTGCTCACATTGGCAAATGACAGTTCTGCCAATGCACTGCCCTTTTATACCTTGTGTACGCCATACTACCGCCATTTGCGTAAGTGCATATCCCTATGTCGTGAATTTTGTCACCTCAGAATATGTTAAATGCCTCTAAAATCCCACACGAATTCATACAGACTTCCTTGATAACCAACAGCAGTTCTAAAAAAGAATGGAAATAATTGAAAATCCTCCTATGAATATAATCGTACACTTGAAACAACTAGAGTTGTGCCTGTCTGCCGGATTACAACTTCACTCAGTAGTGAATTTTACTAAGACTCCACAAACGTTGGAGTATCCTACGGTTCCTTGTCGCCCAAATCACTTTAATCGCTCAAAACAACCCAAACAGATATTTACAAGCAAGTTACTACCTCGTCGCCTCGGAACAGAATGACCAAGAGCAGCCCTCGGCACCCCACTTTATAGTTCTTTTGTAAGTTCGCCAAAATACATGAAATGAACAAATTGAACCACCATTCAAAATATATATACAACTTATAATATTTACAAGTTGTGAGGAGCCGCTCCCTTTGCCTCTCATCCTCAGGCCACTCTAAGTTACAAGTAATTTAAACACAAATTATGTGCATACGCACTTAACATGTATAAAATTAATAACAAATATTGCCTTCTCGGAAGAAGTATGTCTTTAACCTCTGTTTAATTGTGGTTTTAGAATTTAGGTAAGTTGCACCACTTACGTCTTCATTAGGGCCAAATAACTGTCAAATCTATTTAAATATAAAATCAATCTAAAAACTACACATATAACATGTGGAAAAATAGCATAAGGTTCTTTGTATTCAGTATGAGAGTATGTGTGGAGGATGCATCGTTCTGACACATTTACATAATTTATAATTAAAATGTCTTATGATTCACGTTGCATAATAGTCACTATGTGTGATATTCAGTAACTCAGCTATTGTCTAACACATCTATGTAATTACCGTGAAGCGTTTATGAATTATTAATTTTCAACAGTTAATGTCATATGGTTGATATCTAAAGCTGATTTAACTTCTGTAACTCTCACAGCATAAGTATTACTGAAACGGCAATGCGCTCTTCTCACTGTCGTAGTCACTATGGTGCATTTGGATGTTTGATGCATTTCTACGATTATTATGTAATTTCGTAGTATTCTGAGGTTACCATTACTGAGCATATTGTGAAGTCAGCCACATTTGACGCGCATACCCTGTGCAGCCTCGCTAACACTGCACTGTACTCCTTCCGGTGTACTCTGGGAAACCCACCCGACAGGTCCTTTGCTTCCGCCAGCCGGCTCGGCGTCTGCTCTGACCCTAATTGGGCCACCTTGTGTGTTTGCTGGTTTGGGGAATACGGGCTTTTTACAGTTCGGCAAATGGGCATTATCTCACTCTGTTCATTCCCCACAGTTTCTGCCAGTCCCTCCAAACCCTTGAAGGTTACGCATTTCGTCTCACATACTGTATGCGTTTACCCTCCACTTATCGAACTGAATAAATTTCTTTCCGTCATGATCCACATTGATCATCTCCATGTGTCCTGTTCACCCCTCAGACATGACTCCATAGTTATCAATCCTAGAATGTTCAAATGGCTCTGAGCACTATGGGACTTAACATATGTGGTCATCAGTCGCCTAGAACTTAGAACTAATTAAACCTAACTAACCTAAGGACATCACACACATCCATGCCAGAGGCAGGATTCGAACCTGCGTCCGTAGCGGTCGCTCGGTCCCAGACTGTAGCACCTAGCACCGCACGGCCACTACGACCGGGTCCTAGAATGTTGTCGACCCGGTACCGACACATGCCATATACCCTTCAGGTCCTCACTGTGGTGTCACCGCCAGACACCACACTTGCTAGGTGGCAGCCTTTAAATCGGCCGCGGTCCGTTAGTATACGTCGGACCCGCGCGTCGCCACTATCCGTGATTGCAGACCGAGCGCCGCCACACGGCAGGTCTAGTCTAGAGAGACTCCCTAGCACTGGGCCCAGTTATACAGCCGACTTTGCTAGCGATGGTTCACTGACTACATACGCTCTCATTTGCCGAGACGACAGTTTAGCATAGCCTTCAGCTACGTCATTTGCTACGACCTAGTAAGGCGCCATATTCAGTTACTATTCTGAACAGATAATATTGTGAATCATGTACCGTCAAGAGCGACGTTCATCATTAATGGATTAAATTTAAGTATCAAACTAATTGCGTCCGCTTTCTGAATTGTAATTCCTTCATGTTCCAGACCTCGCGTCAGTATAGTTCTTCCCTCCTCACGCCAGCCTGCGTGAGCTAAAACGCGTGCATTTCGGCCTCCTCTAGTAACACGGTGTTGGCTCTTCAGTCAACACAACACTCACTCTACGACACTTCCACAGCGTCCTCCTCATAGACAAAGAAATTCGTCCTGAAATATATCCTTTATGCCAGGTCTTACCCATCCCTCCACATCATTGCTCTCTTCATGGTTCCATCCTCCCTTTAATCTTATCTTTTTCCTTCCTCTCCATAACCATAGGTTGGCCTCTGTTCTAGTCACACCTATTCCAAATCCAGTCTCTCCGAAGACGGGTTCTTTGTGCCACATTAATTAATAACGTACTCTGAAGTACTTAAAACAAAAGAACTAACTACATTCCAGCGTAAATAAGACTAAAAAACAAACCACATCCGTAGCAGAGGATTCCAGCACTGTATCTCAGCGTGTTTGGTCAAAAATCAAAGTGGTCGCTCATAGACGCCTTTGCGATGGAGGCCCACTCGGAGTTAAACAATTCGAATCCTGGTGGTGGTTGAATTTTTAATTGTCTGGCTGGTCAGGGGAGGAGAGGTGGTGGCGTAAACTTCTTGATAATCGGACTGTGCGCCAGTGTTCTGGGTTAAATTCCAAACCTCTCCTCAATGTCTCACGAAGAGAGGGCGTGCGATACTGTTGGTTCAAATGGCTCTGAGCACTATGCGACTTAACTTCTGAGGTCATCAGTCACCTAGAACTTGGAACTAATTAAACCTAACTAACCTAAGGACATCACACACAACCATGCCCGAGGCAAGATTCGAACCTGCGACCGTAGCGGTCGCTCGGCTCCAGGCTGTAGCGCCTAGAATCGCACGGCCACTCCGGCGGGCGACACTGCTGGTGGTGATCCGTCCGTCGGATGGGGGAAGCTAAGCTCAGCGGCCCCTTTGATTCTATTTGAAAGCAGTAGGTTATCTGCACACACCGTTTTTCCTCTGCTTTCTCTTGACAGCATCATAGAACACAAACATAACGCTACAAAGCCGCGCACCCATAGCACCTATATTCCACAGATACACATACGACACTACTCCCATATATTCCCAATGTGAGCGGAGGGAGAATACCTTTCCTGACAGACGGCTGATTCCACCCCGTGGGACATCCCATCCAGCAATACCATACGATATTTATATTCTTATTCAGACTACAAAACATTAATATACCCGTTCAGTTAACAATAATAGCTGAGATACTTCCCTAGGGGTTAATTATTAATGACTACTACAAAACTGGAATACTGTAAGGTGGATTTGAATGGAGTGCGTTGGTGCGTCTCATTGCCTTGTTACAATCGGTGTATTGTGTGATGCTTGGTTTCCACATTGTGTGTGGGAGAACACAGTGACAGTGGGCGGCGGTTGTTACGTGCATGGAATCTACGATGGGACTGAGTGGGACCTGGTTTTCAACAGTAATGACAGTGAACGACAGTCATCGCTTACACTCACAACCACAGTCGGGAACTGTCTTCTGGCAGAAGTGCAAGTGTTTCAGTTCAGATGTAGAAACGATGTGTTCTATAAATATTTAACGGAGTCTCTTCTCTCCTACAATAGTCACCCTGAACGTGCCCTTGCATTTGAACAGCCAGTTCTATCGACTGAACATGTTGTTAGCAGCTGTCATTGTTTCTGAGTAATCGAGTCTGACTCCACAGGTAACAGACACACACTATCTTATTCCGGAGTAACGTTTTGTTTACTGATATCTCTCTCACAATCACAAAAATACATGTTTAGTAGGGTCCTAAAGATTAATGGCCCTTGGCTAGAGCTCTATTTAGTTGATTGAACACTCATGATCACCTGTTGACCAACAGCAAGTGACTTACTCCTCGTTTACACAAAACCTATCACTGGGCATCGGGATGACATGCTCATCTAGGAGACATCACACACAGCTGCAACATGTTTTAACAATTAAGTAAATTAGCAGCAGCAGTAACTTTATTATGTTTATTTCAATTAGGAGCTTGGTATTAATATTGTAAGTAATGTCTTACAGCACTTAACAACTTTAGTTTTATCAAGAGTCTTTGTCTAGCTAAAATAAAATTAATTAGAATGGATGGCTTCGGATACCAACTGCATAATAAACTTATTCTAAAGCTTCAGAGTTGGTTAGTGTTCGAGCGTAGTTCCCAAGGCCACACAATGAAAGTATTTAAGTTCACCAAAAACATTAGAGTCATACAATGAGATGATTCAGATACATCCATGACCCTATCCAAACAACATTCGCGAAGTTGGAAGTGTTGATAGCATCGGCATTTGTTGGAAGTCCGACTGCTCACGTGACTTTCTTTAAGTTCATGAAAACAAATACGGACCATAAATTTCAGATTATTACAAACTATGTGACCCAATTGGTGCCCAAGTAATCTCATGTTCGTTTCTAACTTCGGTCTACCAACAGCACTCATGTGCAAAATCATACATACCCCTCGCTCGTCACGTGCGGCCTTAAACACAATGAGCCCGACCATTCCAGTATTCCACTATTCATAATCGTATAATTCTGTTACATTTTGTAGTCTAATTTCCACGTATTAATTACTGATATAGATCTAAATTCATCGTCGTATGGAATCTATCATGATGAATAAACTCGTGTCGCGAACTTTTCAGCATATCTTATTGGTTTGTGGCAACGGGTTGCTAATTGCTTTTTCGATTTTGCACAATTTACATTTCACAATAAAATCATATGATAATCTCATATATGTCATTATTGCGAGTGTTTGTTAGTGTGTGTGTGTGTGTGTGTGTGTGTGTGTGTGTGTGTGAAAGAGAGAATTAACATGTTTCTTACTCTTTCACGCTGAAACGGTTCAACGGATTTGGATAAAATTTGGAGGTAACTTATACCCTGAATTAACATATAGTCTACCTGATATATACCTGTCTATCAAAGGGACAGGCGTGGAAAGGAAGTGTAGACAACGCACGAATACCTATACTTTATTCATCCAGTACTTGAGAATAAGAGTACTTAGAGACTTGCAGCAAACTGTACACATAATATCAAACCTTTATAAAATATTTTATGGCTGACAACCTCCACAAAGTGACGAAAGGAAAAAAAAAGTTTATCACGTACTACACTTTCATTATTCATGCGGCATGATGCATAACATTTTAATTTATCGTATCTTTATTACTAACTATATTCGTGACATTGTTCAGATAGTATTCACATATACCACTGCATGTACCGGCAAAATTACATCATTCTACGACACACAGCTAAAGAGATATGACGTCACAAACGCTGAGCTGCATGAAATCTGCCGCATAATGCATGACGTTTATATTTACTGCTTCTTTGCTACTAAATTTATTCGCAACACATTTCGTAGACGGTATCCACATATATCGCTGAATGTACCTACCAAAGTGTATCATTTTACGACACACAGATATGACGTCAAATACTGAGCTGCGTGAGTAACTGCCACATCATGCATGAATTATTAATTTATTATTTATTTATTACTAACTCTATTCACAACATCATACGGTATCCACATATACCATTTGATCCACCTGAAAAATTATGTCACTGTAAAACACATAGTTCAGGGTATACGACGTCATAAACATTGTGCTGCGTGAAAGTGCAACTGCTGCGCGATATTCGCTAAAGATACAGCCGGCATGTGTGTAAAAGTACGTGTTAAATGGAAGTGAAATATATTTGGCAAATGCGTATGGGGTAAACCCACATGCAAAAAGCTGATCATATACCACTGGAAGGTTTTTGAACAAATTTAATACATACATTATTTGCGATCTGGAAGGAAATACTATGTTACTGTGGGTGTAAGAATCACCACCACCCCCTGTTAGGGAGGGATGAGAACGTGTAGAGAGAAAGGGGGGGGGGGAGATGGACAGAGAGTGCGAGAGGAGGAAACTAACAGAGAGAGGGAAAAGGAGGAGATGGGCAGAGAGAAGAGAGACGAAGAAATGGACAGAGAAATGGAAGAGGAGCAAACGGACAGAGCGGAGAGAGGAGGAGATGAACAGTAAGAGGGAGGAAGAGGAATTGGGCAGAGAGAGGGGGTAGAAGGAAGTCAAAATGGAGAGGCAGAGGGGGAGATGGACTAACAGAGGATTGGAATAAGTACATACACGGACATGTTTTTATAAGCAACTTCTTAAGGGTAACACCACAGGTCGGAGCTAATAATACGTAAAATATAATAGCACATTCAACATGTTAGATTTTGTGTGCTTTTTCACGTGGTGTAGCCGACTTAAGGTATGAAGTACAGAGTGCTAGTATATGAAGCTCAGTTAAATAAACGACAGAAAAATTTTATTGCGATACATGTAACTTCCCATAGGTTGATGTGCTATGTTATATGTTCGTATTTAATCTAAATGGAAATCGTTGATTAGCTGAAATTAATATTTTCCATCCTCTTGCGGGTCTGAAAATAATAGTGCAGTTCTGGATAGCAACTCATCTATTATTTCTCTTCAGTGACCGAGAGTTGATACATCGTTTATTAGTATAGTTGTCTGCATTTAATTGCCACTAATATTGCAGTGATCGTACTAATTCCTTGTTTTCAATTATCTTTAACTCTTGAAGTGAAAACCGCAAGAAAACGTCGACAGACAGGTAATTTTAATCAGAATGCACCTTAATATGGTGTAACAGGCATTTATTGCCCTTATACTTCTATTAGTTCTGTTATACTCTGTAGGTAATGCACTGCGTCTTTACTGTCATTTCCCAGCTGCCGTAAGTCCACCACTAAGCATGTCCAAAACTGGATTTGCCGGCATCTGCTTCTGGCGGCTGTCCGCTTGTCCGTCACTGGCAATCGGCGCCATGCTGAATCTGACAGTTGCCTCTGCCAGAGGCGTGCCCATCACTCGCGCGTCCTTGTCTGTCGTCTCAGAAGGTCCCTCCCGTCACTACTATGGTACTGCTATTAATGGCGTCTAGTGTGCGATTTTTTACTACGTACTTCATTCTCCTGTGTTTGTGGTCTCCTTTTCTATAAATCTAGGATAAAATCAAAGTCTAAGCCTGCAGTATCAGGCTGAACGCTAGCCAGTATATTCTCTCTCCGTGATTTTGTGGCTACATGGTACGTACTCGCATCGGAGTAGCACTATGGTGCATATACGCTACAGCAACGCCTTCTCGATCGCCTCTTTTGTGTTTTTGGTTTACCACATCAAAATAAGCTGCATGGTGATGAAACGGCCTCCGGCACCACTCCTCCCATAAGCTTCGTGTTTTGCCTAATACGCGATCTACGAAATTCGCACAATGCACCCACTCTTCTGTTTTATCTATACAGCAGTTCTGTGAGATCGAGAAAAGTAGTCCATGGGCCCGATGTCACAGTCCAGTGCACCACAGGCAGGTCGAATAGATCACTTTACTTCTTTCATATAATAACTTTTGTGTGAGACAGACTCAGCTGCTAACTAGTTATATTCTCGAATTAATCTTGATAGGCGCCTTAAGCAGAACCTAAATCCTTCATAAAGATCACGTTTCCATATGTTTTGAATGTCTTAACGTGTTCTTATATACAGGGTGTAAACGGTATAAGGCGCCAAAATTATACAGATGGCACATCTCGCAATGCTTGACAAAAGAAGTCTAGTAACATGTTTGCGTATTTCCTACGGTTGTCCCATAAAAAAAAACAGTTCGTCTCAGGTTAATGGTTTTGGAAAAGTAGATACTTGGCCGTGCACGTACGTAAGCAATCGGCTCCTGTTATTGCCCGCTGCGCGAGTTGACATCTCGAGCGTAAATCGTAAACACATGGGCAACTGCGGCCTGAGTGGCTGCGTCATTGTAATACACCGAGCGACGACAGTAGGCGGGTAACCTGTGCAGATGTTATTGCAACTCTGTTAACTGTTAGGATGGAAAGGAGATTTACTATGGCTAAACTATGCGATATGCATTTTATTTATGGCGAGGCAAAAGGCGTTGCTAGGGCAGCTGTACGAATTTATCGAGAACGCTTCCCACAACGACGACTTCCTGCAGGAAAGACATTTGCTGCCGTGCACCAAAGGTTTGTCATTGTAATTCTCTACTTGTATGCGATTATCATGCATTTACATCTTAATAAAGTACAGTAGTTATCTGCACCTTTGTAAATTTTCGTCCGTATGCGAAACGTATCTTCTGTTCTGATATGCTTTTCGTTTTTGTTACATCATGACAATACAACTGAGAGTACGTATTTAATTTCCTTAGATTGAGAGGTACTGGCTCTGTACTGCCCCGCGCAGAAGGCAGATGCCCACAACGCGCCGATTGTACATTGGAAGCTGAGGAAAGAATTCTGGACCACATCCAGGAGGATCCTTCTCAGAGTACTAGAAGCATCGCCCGCCACGTGGGTATATCGCACACTGTCGTTCATCGCACTTTGCAAGAGGAGCGTCTGCGGCCTTACCACATTCAACGCGTACAAGCATTGGAAGAACAAGATTTCCCTCCACGACGTGAATTCTCAGAGTGGTTTTTGTTACACAGTGCGCAGCATGATTTTGTCAACAAAATCCTCGTCACAGATGAAGCGTGTTTCACTCGCGACGGAATAACTAATTTCCATAACATGCGCACGTGAAGTGTAGACAATCCTCGCCACGTAGTGGCAAAACATTTTCAGCGACGATTTTCCGTAAATGTGTGGGCGGGTATGCTCGATAATTACATTATTGGGCCCTATGTTTTACCTGTACGTTTGACTGGTAACTATTACCGAACGTTTCTAGAGGAAACATTGTTACCAACGTTGTTAGAAGACATTCCGTTAGGCATACGTCATAACATGTGGTTCCTCCACGATGGTGCTCCACCCCACATTGGTCACAGAGTAAGCAGATTTTTGGATAGGTGATTTTCAGGACAATGGATCGGGGGTTCGGGTCCACGTCGATGGCCAGCACGCAGCCCTGATTTAAATCCACTGGATTTTTACTTTTGGGGCCATCTGAAGGAACTTGTTTATGCTGAGCCAGTAAATAATGTGGACGAATTGAAACACAAGATTTTAGATGCTGCCAATACCATAAAGGCCAATGTGTATGTGTGTGAACGAGTGCGACGAAACTGGGTCTTCTGTAATGAAGCATGTGTAGAAGTGAATGGTGGTCATTTCGAACATTTATTGTAGTATTTGTGTAAGAGGAAACTAAGTAATGGGTTTTCTTTTGGTTACGATGTTGTTGTACAGAAGGAAAATAATGTGAATTTAGTATTCGTTATGGCATTGCCGTAAAAAGGTGAAACAGTTGATTGTAATTAATGCACAACTATCTACTTGGTGATTGATTGAATTTGTACTAATGGAAATACATTGTGTTTGATATTAGCTAGTCATTACTACTACGACCTTCGTTATCGACTTGTTGAGAAATAGACTGGTTGTATTAAATTCACGTAAAGCGAATTACACATTCTTCACAACCCAAAAACCGTTTACATTCCTTTTTTCGGTTCCACCTGATTATCACACCACGTCGTTGTACACGTCTAATGATTTCAATCCTCTGGTCGGCTCGTTGCCTTTCTCTGGACGCCCCGTCATTGTAGGCAATAAGCTCGGTACGCCGTGTACTGTCGGTTGACTACGTAAACAGAAATGCGTATACTACCTACCCTACGAACATTAGGTTTTAACAATACAAAAATAAAGTACATGATACAAGAAAATGTCAGACTTTTTTGTCAAGCACACCGAGATGTATCATCTGTATAATTTTGGCGCCTTATACCGTTTACACCCTGTATACACAAACCTAAGTCCACAACTGCCAACACTGATTCCTGTTTTATCTGGGAATTTCATCATGATACTTTCTCGCTCGGATATCTCAACGTACTGTATACAACTGCAAACTGAGACGGAAATGTATAGATGCCAGTTGAACACATACCATGCTGTGCAGTCGTAGGTAAATGATTTTGTGAGGAACGTGGATGTGTAACACAATTTGGGTAGAAGTGTCAGACCAGCTGGGTTTGGCTAATTTGATTACTGATCGATACCTATTACATATTGTACACTTAACGAAGCACAGTCACGAACGTTCATTTGGGAACTGCAGCTGGGGTAGTATGATCCCAATTCTTTTTGCTGCCGTAATATTCTTGACATGAAGAAAATTTCGCCCCTTTCAAGTCAATTAGATGCTCTTCTCTGCAATTTTTTATAATAAATTATGTATTAACAAAATTTTTCTTTGGTTTTATTCCTTCCAATTCCCTCTGTAATATATTACAAAGAGGAAGATTAACTATAGTGATAAGATGGCATACTATTTGATATGAGAAAGAAAGTGACATCAATTTTAGTGACAGTAATGTACGCAAAAAAATTCCTGGTAGTGCCACTTGCATTTATAAGCATTTTGAATAGCTGTTTAACTTCTTATTGGAGGCTAAAAACTTTTCCACTAGCACCATCTAGCATATATTTAACTTTCACCATAAATGCTTTTTTGCTGTTTGAAATTTCCTACCAGAACCATCTTGCATTTTTAAATTTTCTGTCAGTTTCATCTTGAAATTTTTAAGTTACCTGCTAACCACAAATTTTTAAATCTCCCCCATTTGCCATCTTGGGTCTTTATATTTCCTGTTGTTTGCCATCTTGGACCTTTCAGCGACTTCAGCGCCAACTGCGGTCTGGAGTGCGTGTACGTATCCCACTAGCGTCGTCAAATAAACCAAGCTATATCACTCTGTAGTAAATCTGAAAGCCGCATCTTTGGAAATTGTGGGAACCAGCTAACTCTGTCGAACTATTGCACCAGGGAGTCAATGTTCATGTATACTGACGGCAGCGAGGTGTCGTACCTGATATTAGGTTATGAGTGTTTGTGTAAGACTTTTTATATTTTTCGGCTCTAAATTTTTCATCCTATAGCCAAAATCAAATCTACGAGCTACGTCTTGAAAATATGTAAACTAGCCTTTCCTAGAGTTATAGATTAATCAGCAACAATGTTAAGCCTACTTAATACAGTTGCTACCATATTTTCATGCACTTTCGGTCCTGCAGTCAGAGCAGCAGCACCGTATCTACCTATCCATCTCGTCATAACCTGCTTCACTTCACTCATTTTTCACACATTTTCCTTAATTTTGAGAAAAACACTGTTGTTCATTAGTCCGAAGAAATATTTTCAGTATCGTTCCATGCATTAATTGGAATATGCAGTTTCATCCTGGGAACTTGAAGGAAAGGTAATGTCCGGTGAATTTTGCTGGGATAAGACACTGCTTTAAGCTTCTGTAGTGAATCATGTAACTTTTATATCATAGAATGTGGATATAAGAGTCTTTGAAGCTCTCAGCTTATTGATGTTATGTAGTTGTACACTTTTATCCAGACATAATGGTATATCAGTGACAAATCCATGTAAATTTTCTGGATGCCTGAGATCCACTTCTAAAATGTACCTAATGTCTGCATCAACATGTTCATTACACCAAAACTGTCAACAGGCATCGACGAAAATCAGCGACTGGCAGGTTGTGTAACATGCCCCAACTGTACAGACTACGTGATATAAATCAAATTAATCTTGATTTTCATGAACTTATTGTGTGTGTGTGTGTGTGTGTGTGTGTGTGTGTGTGTGTGTGTGTGTGTGTGCGCTGTGGACAATACCACCTATGCGTTCACAACCATAAAATCGTAATTGTTCTATTGCACTTTCGCTTTAGTAGTTTTCAGCCAAGCCGGGTGAAATAGAGTAACGAGCATGATCCCGTTCAAATATTTTAAAGATGGAGGCTACAAAACTTTTTTAACCTATAAGTAAGAAATAGCACATCAGTTTAAAAAAAATCGGAATATTCTCTTAGTGTATACAAATGAATACATACCACACACTGTAAACTCTTTGGTACTCACCTTCTGTTATAGCTGTTCTTGTTAACAAACTTTTAAAATTTTCAATTTTGGGTAAGTGACCTTGCACTAAACATGGTTCGTTGCTTACCTACTGGTATGGAAAATTGACCTTCTGATTAACTAAATGCAGCTACGGATTACGAGAAAATATGCAATTAATATCTTATTTTAATCTGATTTCTGGTAAGTTGCATAGTTTTGAAGAGTGCAAGTGAAAAACTTCAGTGAATTGATAAATCGGAATTTTATATTGCATCTCCTCTTTTTTTTGCGATCAAGATATGGCCACTGTCATTACTAAGGTAATGGAGTTCGATGGGGACTGTGTGGTAACGCCTGTAGCTCACGTTGCAGCTTGTATGAGCAGTACCCCTACATATGTCAGAGAAATGGTAGAGGTCTCTGTGTTTAATATTACCTTTCTTAAAGTGTACCTGAAATATATGTCAACTGTCAGCTGATCGAAATGTTTATTATTCCTTGGGGCTTGTTTTCATCTTGTTATTTTGCATTAAAATTAGATTTACAGTCTCAGCGATTATATATAGCTGTTCGGTAAACTATTTCACGAAATAACTGCCTCTATACAATTTAAACCTGGAATATCCCTCATCACTGTCATAGCGGATGTAGTAGGATATTGTGAAGGGTGATTGTAATGCGAATCAGAGTCACGGCTACGATTACAAGTAGCAGCTTAGAACGAATTGCTACTTATTCTTTGTTAGCATAAATTACAAATGTCTGTTTCAGATTGTTACTACGATTGCTAAACTTTATAAACTTGTCCTTGCCACTTGCAGTTATACTATGGACCAGGTAAAACTAGGCTCAAACAGATAAATGTGCCTCTAACTTTTCCAGGGTTAAAAAGAGCAAGCTATAGTTCATATACTGTAACTGAATGGTAATAACGAATAGTGCTCCTATGTGCAAGCCTCAAAAAGTTCTTATGCAACAGAAGTGATATGCATCTGTAAAGGCAACCTGCAGCGTCAATACTGTTATATGTTTCTCGAAACTGTGGTATGTCACATATAACGGTACAATTGAAATTTCATTCTCGTTTTTCGTGTCATTGTCACCTATCCACTCGTAATCAGATTATATGGATGCTGTAGTCGTTTCCACAGCCATCTTCCTCTACATCTTCATCTTCATACTCCGCAAGTCACCGCATGGCGCAGGTTACTTTGTAACAACTAATTACTTCAGATACTGTTCCACTCACAAACAGAGCGAAGGATAAACGACCATCTATAGGCCTCCGTATGAGCCATAACTTACTCGTATTTCATCTTCATTGTACTTAAGCGAAATGTACGTTTGCCGGCAGTAGAATCGTTTCGCAGTCATTTTCAAATGCCGGCTTTCTAAATTTTATCAATATCATTTCACGGAAGTAACATTGTCTCAGCTCCAGGGATTCCTATTTGAGAGCACAAAGCATTTTCGTAACACTCATATGTCGAGTGAACCTACGGGTAACGTCTAGCATCCCCCACAGAAACGCTTTGACGTCTTCTTTTAATCCGACCTGGTAGGGGTCCCAAATCTCAATCAGTAGTCAAGAATGGGTTGCACTAATGTTCTATATGCGGTCTCGTTCATAGATAAACCGCAGTTCCCTAAAATTGTGACAGTAAACCGAAGTCTACCAATCGTGTCGCTACTACCATCCTCACGTGCTCGTTCCATTTCATATTGCTTTGCAGCGTTACGCCTAGATATTTAATCGACGTGACAGTGTCCAGAAGCACACTACTAACACTGTATTCAAACATTACGGGACCGTCTTAGCTACTCATCTGCTTCAAATTACATTTTTCTACATTAGACAGCTGCCATTCATCGCACTAACGAGAAATTTTGTTTCCATCTTGTATCCACCTCTTTCAGACACTCAGTGACGACACCTTCCCGTACACAACAGCGTTACCGGCAAACAGCAACAGATTGCTGCTCATATTGTCCGTCAGAACATTTATGCACATGACGATTTAGACCAGTCCAATCACGCTTACCTAAGGCACCCAAGACGGTACCCTTGTCTCTGATGAACACTAGCCGTCGCGTACAAAGGACTGGGGTCTATTACTTAAGACTTATGCCGTACCTCGCTTTGAAACCAGAACAGGCATGTTAGTTGCCCACAAACATTGGTTCAAATGGCTCTAAGCACAATGGGACTTAACATCTGAGGTCATCAGTCCCCCCGACTTAGGCCTACTTAAACCTAACTAACCTAAGGACATCACACACATTCATGGCCGAGGCAGGATTCTAACCTGCGACCGTAGCAGCTGCGTGGTTCTGGACCGAAGCGCCTAGAACCGCTAGACCACAACGGCCGGCAGAAGTCTTCGAGTCACTCACATATCCGAGAACTTCACCCATAATCTGTGACATTCATTAACATTAGACAATGGGGCGCTTTCCAGAAACCTGGGAAAATGGATTCTGCCTGTCGCCCTTCATCCGTGGTTCGCCGTATATCATTTGAGAAAAGAGTAAGCTGAGTTTTCCATGAAAAATGCTTTCTAAATCTGTACTGATTTGTCTCCAGAACATTTAGTATAATCGAACTGATGAGATGTTCCAGAATTCTGTAGGAAACTGATGCTAAGGATCAGCTACCCACCCAATAATATTACCTGCATCTAATTTAATGTGTTATGGTGCCAGTTCATGTTTTATTGCGAACTTGACACTAATAAAACAATATTACTAGGTTATCCTCAAAGTCGTTAACAATGTCTACCATGTTCAGCTTACTGAGAGACTTGTCTTCACTGGTCGAGAACAAAGCACCGCGTATTACAATTTAAGAAGTCTTCGAGCCACTCACATATCCGGGACGTAATCCATACTCTGTGACCTTCATTAACATTCGACAGTGATGCGGTTTGTGAAACGCTTTCCAGGAATCCCACACACCACAGCGTCATCAGCAAACAGCTACCGATTGCTGCCCACCCTGACTGTTAGATCATTTACGTATATGAAGATTAAGACCGGTCCTATTACACTTCCCTGGGGCACTTATCTCTGATGAACACTTGCTACTCTCAGAGCGGATACTGTAAAGGGCAGTCACTGTAGTCTTTGAAGTGCTGCTCTGATGAGGTAATAGTCAACACCTGCAGCTTGCAGACTCTCCAATAGTGAATCAAAAAACTTGTCTTAGCTACAGGAAGTAGATGAAATTGTTTTAATTCACAGGTATGGCAACGTCGGAATAGACTGGATAACTGGCAGAAAGAATGCAATTGAGTAATGGATATTACAAATGCGGGAACAGTAGACTGTGAATGACTTGCATAAGCAGAACTGTTTCAGGAAGAAGAAGAACCATCAATAGGTGGAAGATTTAAGATTATTCATAGTAACAAAAATGTCAGAAGTAAATAATTTTTGGAGACTAGCCAAATGTGTCGAATTTTCCTCACAATTGGATATGATTCTCGTGGGTGTGGAGCATGTCCGAAAGTGTAACAGAAAAACATAAAACATTTGAATATAATACTTACTACCCTGATCATTTGTCAGGAGATTGTCGAAATAGATGAATACAATGCGGTAAAATGGAACAGCTAATATTTACAGAATTAACACGTTGTCAGAATGAAACATTGTTATGCACTATTAATAAAATTATCATACACAAAATACCTGATCTCGACTGTTGTGACCAAGTGTTGTCAAAACTGAACTCAAACAGACGTTTTTCCTGAAGCTGGTTTAACAGTCTCTGTTGCTTAAATATTTGCGTGTAACGTTGCAAAGCGATATGAAATTTATAAAGTATTTAAGAACCATGGTATTGGAGGCGAATGGTCGATTTGAGATAGTTTTAGGAAAGTGTGATTCATCTGTATAGGAGACCGCATGTAGGACACTGGCGCGACCTATTCTTGAGTACTGCTCGAGTGTTTGAAATCTGTACCAGGTCGGATTAAAGGAAGACATCGAAACAATTCAGATTTGTTACAGATTCGACCAACATGTAAGTGTTATGGAGATGCTTCAGGAACTCAAATGGGAATCCCTGGAGGGAAGACGATGTTCTTTTCGAGGAACGCTATTGAGAAACATCTTCAAATTTTGTAGTCCTGTCTTCCTCCGTTGCGTGTAATATTACGGTGTATTGATGATTATTACTTTATGGACCGTCTGACAGCAACTGAATGAAATACGGTTTCATGTAATACGCGTTTCGCCTTTATTTTTGGCAGGTCATCTTCAGTGGATTGGTATATATACATATGTTTGCTATTTAGTTTACATTTTGCTAACTGTACCTATGGGTTGTAAACAGTTCAGGTTGTTGGTTTTTGCTATTATGAAGTAATATTTTGAACTGTACTTACAGGTTTCTTGGACGATTTTCTACATATTACTCTCCTCTTGCATTTTTGGTGTTGATTTTCTTCTTATAAATGCCAATTAGTGTTTTTCCCACGTTTCACAGCACTATGAACTGAACACTAATTTTGATACAATGTTTTGGTTTGTGTTGCTGACTGTCAGATGCTATTGCCATAGATCGAATGTTATTGCCATCTTTCGAGTGTAATTATTGAAGTATCTGTGATCTGTTTGTGTATGCATGTGTGTGTGTGTGTGTGTGTGTGTGTGTGTGTGTGTGTGTGTGTGTGTGTGTTTGTGTGTGTGTGTGTGTGTTTTGCCAACTTTCGAGTGTAATTATTGAAGTAGTTGAGATCTGTTTGTGTATGCATATGTGTGTGTGTGCGCGTGCGCGTGCATGTCCAGGAGACGCAGGTTTCGGCTGTAACTACCCCAAACCGACCCTCCCCTGTCGCTGTCACCCCATCGCCATTGGCAGACTTCCCACTGCTCCCTGCTCCACCTCCGACAGGCTCCAAGCCAGCACGGATATCGGCTCGCCCCTCCATGGTCTCTGTGCCACCCATAACCCCACCTTCTGCGTTATCCGCCCCTCAGGGGGAACTGCCCCCCCCCGCCATCTCCCTCACCATCCCATCTCCCAGCCCCCTCTCCACACTGTCCCCAATGCCTCCATCTCCCTTCTCATTCCCCACAAAGACCAGGTCCTCATTAAATCCCCCAATGATTCCTTCCACACCGATCTCCCCTCCCGAATTCCATGTATCCAATTTGGTCAATGAGTCACCCTCACCCCTACCACACCCCGTCCTCTACCTGACAGCCTCAACCCCCCCCCCCCCCACGTCCGTCAACCTTCACCACCCTGATCACGAAGCTCAGCCCCATGGTTGCAGAGGTTGAGGTGTTGGCAGAACTCAACTCCCAGCTCAATATCGAAATCCGCTCAGCCCATCACATCTTTAATAATGCCAGGCTGACTTATCTAATGTGGGTATTCACTGAATTCTCCCCCTCCATTGACCGCCTCCTTACAGAGGCAGCCCTCGTATACAATTGCCATCACAAAGTGGACCCCTCCCGTTTCCCAGTCCAATCCTACCGCTGGCAACGCTGCCTCAAGTACAATGACCATGTTACCTCCACCTGTAACAAGCCCCCTACCTGTCCGCACTGCAAAGCTACACATGTCTTACAGAACTGCCCAAACCTCTCCCTCTACCAGCTCCTGCAACACATGTAACGAACGTCATCATACCTGCAGCTCAAAGTGTAAAGCGAAACCGCCTCCTGTCACCCCTGAGCTCACGATCCCTTCCAATGGTCCTGCACCATTTCCCATATAGCCCTTGCTGCCCTTTACATCTTCCATCTTCCCACCTATGCCACCTACTCCCACAACCAGGCCCACTTCACATTCATACCCCTCACCACCCTCGTCTAACTCTCCACTCCCATGGTGCGACAACAATACAGTATCCTGTACCATAATATCCGCTCCCTGCCCACCCACAAACTCCTCTTCCTACACACCTTCCATCAGCACTTTGTGGATGCCTTCATCCTAAATGAAACCTTCCTTCAACCCCGTATCTCCATCTCCTCAGCTCCTTACACCCTTCACTGCACCAATAACCTGTACCATTTGGCGCATGCCAGGGTTGCTATAGGCCAACTCAAGCACCTCCTAGTTCGGCCCAAACCTCTCCTTAGCAATCCTTCTACGCATTTCACCCTCAGCCTCTTCTTACCCACCCTTACCGTCACCTGTGCCACCATTTGCGTCCGCCCTCGAACCCCCATCCCGTACAATTTCCTAGCCCACATTGTCCACATCTTCTCCACTTACGTGATTGCTGTTGACCTCAATATCCACAGCTGTGCTCATACCGACCTCAAGCAGTGGCATCGGTTTATCACAACCCTCCATGGTAACATAGTTCCCCCACCCCAGCACACCCAACCCGAATCCAACACCACCCCCGACGTGATCCTCACCTCTCCCAACCTACTAGGGCACATCACCACAGATGTCCTTGACCTCACTGGCAGTGACCATACTCCCGTTGTCCTTACTGTCTCTAATGGTCGCCATCCCCACCCCACTCCTCACCCTGAGATCCCTACTAAACTTGTTCATGATTACTCCCTTGCCAACTGGGATGCCTACAGGGACTCCATTCACACCCAGGTCGAAGGACACAGCCTTACCCTCCAATCTCCTGATGACATCTCCCGCACCGCTGCCTTCCTGCACCAGACCTTGTCTGATGCTGTCGCCACCCATATCCCCACCAAAGCCATCCACCCTCACCGCCCAGCCCTATCCCCACATTCCGTCCTTCTCCTTCATGAATCCCGTCGCCACTACCGCTCTTTTCTCCGCACTCGTGACCAGCCACCCTCACCTGCAACTGGCAATTACAACGACACATCCACAATGTGCTTACTGCGAAGAAATGCTGTGCATGGCGACAGACATGTACCCAACTCAACACCATGCTCCCAATAAATTCTTCCAGGTATTGGTCTGCTTTCCATCGCATTACTGGGAACAGCCCCACCCCTCAGTACCATCTTCTCCTTGATGACCTTCCCTTTCCTGCCAACCTCAGTAAGGCCAACCACTTTGCCTCTCACCTATCTGATATTTTTCCATCCCAGATGATCCCCAGTATGATTATTCCCTCTTCCATGACGTCATCGACTGTATGGACACCTCGGTTCCTCCCCTTGCTCCTAGCTTCCAGTACTTGGGCCACACACCACTGTCTGAACTTAACACTCCCATCACTACACAGGACATCAGTCTCACACTCTGCATTAAGCACAACACTGCTCCCAGCAACGACCACGTTACCTACTGCCACCTCAAACACTGCTCTCCCTCCTGCCTTGCAGTCCTTGCCACCCTCTACAATGTAATCCTTGCCACTGGCTTCTACCTCGACCTGTGGGAAACCTCCCGCATCCTGATGTTCTCCAAACCCAACAAACCTCCATCTGATGCCTCTTCCTATCACTCTATATGTCTCACCTCAGTGTTCAGCAAGCTCTTGGAATCCATCCTTACCCATTGCATCCATCACCACCTCCACAGACACCACCTCCTCCCCAACACCCAATGTGGCTTTCGACCTTCTATCTCTGCCAATGACCAACTCCTATGCCTCACTCACCTCCTCTCCCCCCAGCTTAACTCCCATCGCTCTGCCATATTCATCTCCCTTGACCTCAAAAAGGCCTACGACCATGTCTGGCATCCCAGTCTCCTGTTTAAACTCCAGATCTATGCCCTTCTTGTCAACTACTTCCATTTGATTGACTCCTTCCTCTCCCACCGCCCCTCCTATGTTACCACCCATAGCGCCGATTCCCGCACTTTCTATCCTTCTGTAGATGTGCCCCAGGACACTGTCCTCTCCCATCTTCTCTACCTCCTGTACATGGCAGATATGCCCCAACACCCCTCAACCTGCAGTACACCTCCTGCAGTATGCCAATGACACCACATTCCTTGCCTTCGCTCCTACCCTCCAATGGTCCCAACGCATTCTCCTTAATCACCTTCACCTTTTAGCTGCATGGTGTAATCAATGGCTGCTGAAAATCAATCCTTCCAAGACACAGGCAATCATTGTAGGTCGTATCACTCACTCCTTCCAGCTCCTTGATTTCTCCCTTACCATCTGTATCCATCCTGTCCACCTCTCCCCAACCCTCACCTACCTTGGCATCACCATTGACCATCACCTCAATTGGATCCCTCATCCAGTCCAAAGCCCACCACCGCCTGACTGCTCGACCTCCTCTCTGGCCGGACATGGGGATTGAACCCCTCTAACATCCTCCACACCTACAAATCCTTAATCCGTCCCCCTTTGTTATGCCAGTCCTGCCTGGATATCCGTTCCCCCCCCCCCCCCCCCCAAATTCTATAAGTCCCTACAGATCCTCGAGCGCCATGCACTCCGCCTCACCTTCCGAATAAGCCTCTCATCCCACATGTGGATCCTCTACGATCTGATTCCTTTCCCCCATCTGCTCCTAATCCTTGAACATATCCGCATACTCTACACCTCCCGCCGCCTTGATTCCCCTCATCCCCTGGTTGCTCCTCTCCACTGAAATGCCCACCCTCTGCTGCACCTTCACCGTTGTCCCCCCCCCAACCCTCCATCTTTACACCCTTCATCTCCTTTCCCAAGGTGGCTTCCGTTTACTACCCATCCTGGATGATGCCCTCTCTCCCTCCATTTATCCCTCCTATCAACTCTGATCCACATCTCCCCCTCCCTTCCTCTGCCCTTTCCCTGGGCTCCCTCTCCCCCTCCTTCCATCCTGTTTTTTCCACACCTACCCTCTCTCTGCCTCCCTTCTCTCCCCCGAGTCCTTTTGCATTTGCCTCCTCTGCCTTTCCCCATTCCCTCTCGCATCTGCCCTGTCTCCCTTTATGAGTCCTCTGCCTCCATCTATTGCCCCCTCCCTTTTCTCCTCTCCTCCCCCCGTTTGTCCCCCTCATCTGTCCAGATCCCCCGCCCCCCCCCCCCCCCCATCTGCCCTTGGCTGTGGTGTGTCATCTTCATGCCGACTTTTTAGTGAGTGCGTATTTTCCGAAGTGTTGTGAACGGAAATAATACTGTCGCTGGGTGTGATTTTTATATCTCTTGCGAACAGAAATCAGACTATCGCCGTGTTTTTGAATTGTCTGTCTACTATTTTACCTGTCTGCTTCCTGTGGATTTTATTAGCATCGCCAACTCTTTGTTTTATGTTTTGACTTTCAACATTTTACAATTTAAGTCACCGATTCATCGCCTGCTTTTATTGTTTCTTATTTTCTTATTATGTTTTAAAAATTCTGCTGGCTGAAGAGCAGTGTACTAAGCTGCTGCCAGCCCGCCGCCTTCGGGGGCAATCCAAATTCAATAAAGCAAAAAAGAAAATCAAGGTAAATAGGAATATAAAGAAAGGTAGGGAGGTATTTCTACTCACTAATAGCGACAAGAAACAGATTTAAGACTACCTGAGCGGTCAACATGAGAATTTCGTCTCCAACCCTGAAAATTCTGCGTGAGAGTGGATGAGATTCAAGAGAATCGTACAATATGCTTCATAAAGGTATGTGCCAAGCAAAGTCTGGAGGATGGGAAACACACCCCGTGGTTTCATAGCCGTGTTAGAAAGTTGCTACAAAAGTAAATGAAGCTTCACTGCAAATTTAAACGAAGCCCAAACCTCCCAAGCAAACAAAAACTGAATGAAGCTAAAATTAGCGTAAGGAGAGCCATACGTAAAGCATTGAACGAATTCAAAAGTAAAATTCCATCTGCCAATTTGGCAGAAAATTTTATGTTAAATCAGCAAACGGACGGAAATCATATGTCTAGACACTCTTTGGCCGTAAAGACACCGAAACGGAGGATCTACAACCACGTCAATACTACCATAAAATGCAAGCCACCTCACTGTGTGTGGCGGAGGATACTTTCGGTCCCACATAAAATTAATCGCAGGTAAGGTGGGTGCCAGACTGAGATTCATCGGAAGAATCCTCAGGAAATATAGACCACGCACAAAGAGGATTAATTTCAAATGCCCTCGTTGGACCAATATCTAGATAATGCTTGTTAGCCTGGGATTCGTACCAGCTAGAATTGATAGAGCAAGTAGAGAAAATCCAACGAAGTGCAGTGCGTTCCGTTAGAGGTTACTTTAGTAAGAACGAAGGCGTCACGGATGTGTTAAGCCAGCTCCACTGGCAGATAATGCAAGAGAGAGTTTCTTGTTTATGGTGTGGTTTACTATTAAAGTCCCGAGAGCCTACGTTCCTAACCGACTAAAGCAATATATTGCTTCCTACTACGTACATCTCACGAAAAGGACACGAAGGTAAAACTAGAGAGATTCGAGATGAGACAGCGGCTTCTTAACAATCGGTTTCCCGCAAACCATTCGTCACTGGAACCCGAAAAGAGGGAATTGACACTGATACACAAAGTACCCTCCGCCACCAACCGTAAGGTGGCTTCGGAATAAAGCTGTAGATGTAATGCAGAAAAATCTTATTGTAAGAGAAGCATGAATTATTTGAAACATATATTACTAGCGATAAGGCTTAACACGAAACATAAATGAACCATATCTTACGGAGGGGGTTTAAGCGCTCAGTGAACTATATCAAAGCACATAACGGTAAAGCTACCTAATTACACCACCCTATTTCAATCAATCCAGGATCTCACAACACATTTACTCAAATTGCATTTGTGCATTTGTGTAACTCATTTCACTGAAACGTAGAAATGAATTAAAGTGTACACTATATGATCAAAAGTATTCGGACACCCCTAAAACGTAAGTGTTTCATATTAGGTGCATTGTGCTGCCACATACTGCCAGTAACTCCATATCAGCATCCTCAGTAGTCATTACACATCGTCAGAGAGCAGAATGGGGCAATCCGCGGAACTCACGGACTTCGAACGTGGTCAGGTAATTGGTGTCATTTGTGTTGTCATACGTCCGTACCCGAGATTGCCGCACTCTTGAATATCCCTAGGTCCACTGTTTCCGATATGATAATGAAGTGGAAACGTGAAGGGACACGTACAACACAAAAACGGACACGCCGATCTCGTCTGTAGACTGATTGAGACCGCCGACAGTTAAAGAGGGTCGTAATGTGTAAAAAAGGTAGACATCTATCCAGACCGTCACACAGGAATTCCAAACTGCATCAGGATCAACTGCAAGTACTATGACAGTTAGGCGGGAGGTGAGAAAACTTGGATTTCATGGGCGAGCGAATGCTCATAAGCCACATATCATGCTGGTAAATGCCAAACGATGCCTCGCTTGGTGTAAGGAGCGTAAACATTGGTCGATTGCACAGTGGAAAAACATTGTGTGCAGTGATGAATCACGGTAAACAATATGACGATCTGGTTGCAGGGTGTGGGTGTGTCGGATGCCCGGCGAACGTCATCTGCCACCGTGTGTAGCGCCAACTGTAAAATTCGGAGGCAGTGATGTTATGGTGTGGTCGTATTTTTCATGGAGGGGCTTGCACCCCTTATTGTTTTTTGTGGCACTATCACAGCACAGACCTACGTTGATGTTTTAAGCTCGTTCTTGTTTCCCACTGTTGAAGAGCAATTCGGGGATGGCGACTACATCATTCAACACAATCGAGCATCTGTTCATAATGTACGGCCTGTGGTGTTGCTCCACGACAATAACATCCCTGTAATGGACTGGCCTGCACTGAGTCCTGACCTGAATCCTATAGAACACCTTTGAGATGTTTTGGAACGCCGACTTCATGCCAGGGCCGATCGTGGTGGACGAGCGGTTCTATGCGCTTCAGTCCGGAACCGCGCGACTGCTACGGTCACAGGTTCGAATCCTGCCTTGGGCATGGATATGTGTGATGTCCTTAGGTTAGTTAGGTTTAAGTAGTTCTAGCAGACTGATGACCTCAGATGTTTAGTCCCATAGTGCTCAGAGCCAGTTGAACCATTTGAACTTCGTACCAGGCCTCACAGACCGACATCGACACCCCTCCTCAGTGGAGCACTCTGTGAAGAATGGGCTGTCATTCCCCGAGAAACCTTCCAGCACCTGATTGAATGTGTGACTGCGAGAGTGGAAGCTGTCATCAATCCTAATGGTGGACCAACACCATATTGAATTCCAGCATTACCGATGGAGTGCGCCACGAACTTAAGTCATTTTCAGCCAGGTGTCCGGATACTTCTGATCATGTAGTGTATAACGCGAGACAAATATTTACATTAGACAATTGGTATGCAATGTGACTTTGCTACTATACAGAGAAATGGAAGTAAACTAAGCTGTGCCACATACATAACTAAATTAGTTAAATAATAATTTGGAACTGTGTAAGTCTTATTAGTTACTAGAAACTTTCTTCGAATATAGCCGTGAAAATGATTACTTTTAACAACTCATCGTAGAGGAAAATAACTTAGGTTCTTGAGAAAGACGCAACTTGTTTACTCATAATTCACACAAAAATACAATATTCTTCACTTTGGCTTTAAGTTTAAGAGTTTGGTTCTGCCTCACACATTGTAACGTGGCTATAGCAACAGCTTGCCAATCAGCATATAAGCAGTGCGTATACGGTGATCCAACCCTCGTTGCATTAGAAACAGCAAGCGTAGTTTCAAACGCGTTATCATCATTGCAAACTAGTGGACGGAGTTTGTTGCCTCATTGTCTCATCTTAACATTTCGCCCAGTCACATTTGTCTCCGAAGATCGGAAGTTGGCAGGTGACTGCTTGGCATGCAGTGATAGTCTACACTACTTTGATACTCTGAGTTCATCAATCTTTTCTGGTAATAACTAATTATGTCTTCAAAGATGTACATTTGCTAGGGTATCTAAATAATTGTGTATCTATTAATTTCACACTTATGTTGTTAACATTTTCGCTGGTTAATTAGACACACACATACACACAATATATATATATATATATATATATATATATATATATATATATATATATATATATATATGGTGTTTGTATAAAACTAATTGCACACGGACGATACAATGCAGAGGATGAAAGACAAAATGGTAGTTATGCACGTAGCTGATCCGTAACATGGTCACTACAGAAATTGGAATGGACCATTAGCAGGCGGAAATGTTAATTCTCGGGAAACAACTCCCTACAGTGCGTCCTGCAGAAGAGTAGGCAGCGAGGAGAGAGGAGGAAATAGAAACGTAAACAGAACAGAAAGAAACAAAAAGATGAAAAAGAGAATGAGGAGCGGAACTGAAAGGAGACAGAACAGGCGGAAGGGAAGAGTACTCCGTGCGCCAAATGAAAAATTAAAATGTGTGCTTTTAAAGAACGCTCTCTGTACAGAGAAAGTGGGAGATATCGAAAAAGGGTGGCGCAGGGGAAAGGAGGGAGGAGCTATCTGCAGATCTTGGTTCCACTACAGGCGCGCATTCGTTTGTCTGCGTGAGCGTGCGTGCGTGCGTATTGTTAGCGCTGGCTTCAAATGAATCGATTGGTTGCTGATGCTGCGGCGCCTAGTACATGCAGCAGCTCGCGGAGGCTGAACACGCCCTGCAACGTGGAGCGGCCGCGTCATTTTGAGCCCTCCGGCCTATGCGAGAACCAGTAATGTTGCCACAGGTATCACTCGGCTTAGTGTAACGTATTCAGACAAATGATACAGACGTTAGTGGTACAGTACTACTTCTTGTTCTAAATTTTTTTGTTTTAATACGTTTCAGTACATTTCAATACATTTTGGGCTCAGAAACGGGCGGTTCGGGCAATAAGTGGTGTAAGTTCACGAACCTCTTGTCGACCTCTGTTCACGAGTCTGGGTATTTTGACATTGGCCTCTCAATATGTATATTCCTTATTGTCGTTTCTTGTTACCAATATTACTTTACTCCCAAAAATAAGCAGCTTTCACTCGGTTAATACTCGGCAGAAATCAAACCTCCATTTGAATCGGACTTCCTTAACTCTAGTGCAAAAAGGTGTGCAGTATACTACTGCATCCATTTTCAATAAGCTGCCACTCTAATTCAAAAATCTTAGCAGTAATCCACGCGCTTTCAAATCGAAACTGAAGAGTTTCCTCGTGGGTCACTCCTTCTATTCTGTCGAGGAGTTCCTTGAAAAATTAAGCTGATTCTTTTTGATTGCTGATAGAGTTTACTTAAACTTATGGACAGACTTTTTTCAGGTTCATGAACGTTTATTTTTATGTGTTATTACTTTTATGTTGTGAGTTCATGTACTGACACGTTCCATGACCTTCGAGATTTGCTCCTCAATTTGGTCCTACGGAAGTTGACATTTAAATAAAAATAAAATTCGAATTCACTAGCTCTTTTCTTTCAGCTTTAGTACTGCTTACATAATTAGTTTAGCGATGTAAGCACAATAATCAACTGAAATATAATACTTCGCTGAGGTCACTATCCCACCAATACAAATCACTAATGCTCTAGTGTCCGACTCAGATGTGAGTAATGGTCAAGTTATTAATAGTGAAAGAAAAGTTCGTTACCTGGATGTGGTTGGCGCGGGGACGAGAGATGGTGGCTTCTAATTCATGGTTACCACCTTCTGACAGTGATCTGTCCGTCACATTAGCAAGCTACATTCGACAGCTCCAGATGATCTATAGTAAAGAAGTATCTTTTTCTATTGACAATTTGTTGGCTTTTGGGATGTGTCCATACAGCCATCTTAGTAGTGGAAAGACAATATGGCAGTGTGATTCGACAATTTAGAATATTCACTGAAGTAAATCCGTACGATGGTACGACGTTACATAGGGTGAGACTTGTCATATGAAGCCATGCAGTTTATTTTCGTGTCATTTATAACGATGCTAACATAAAGATAACACAACACTTAGTGTTCGAACGGAGAAACTCTCCGACCTGGTGCGAAATCGAACCGGGCCCATTCAATTAGTAATCTGGCGCGCTGACCCAATACCTACCGATTCCCACCCCTTTCGAGGATTTTATTAGCTCAGGGACTGGGTGTCTGTGTTGTCCTCATCATTTCATCATCATTTTTAAAAGTGGTGATATTGGACCGAGTAATGATTGGGAATTAGTACGGGCGCTGATAATTGTGCAGTTGAGCGGCCCACAAACCAATCATCATCATCATCATCATCAGCAGCAGCAGCAGCAGCAGCAGCAGCAGCTTTCATTGCGATAAGCAATGGCAACAATAAAAATCGATCTCTGCATTGCACAAGCCCTTAACCATTATTTACACGATTTAGCTGTACACCTGACACACGCTGCAAGAGAAATAGCATTTCTTTTCATACCACTAACACCGATCAAACTGAGTCAAGTTTTCGGTTTTAATTGGCGATTAAGTTAAACAACTAAGCTCTGAATAGAGAACTCGCCTATCTTACCTATAAAAATAGGATATTGTAAGTGTAAATTGTAACCATTGAAATGGTTTTTACGAAAATGTTTGTGAAAGATATTTCATTGATCATGATGATAGTTACTTAACAGTGTAAGATTAAAAACGGGTGAGTCCTTCGCTCTGTTACACGCTAAAATCTCCAGTCGAGCCGGCCGAAGTGGCCGTGCGGTTAAAGGCGCTGCAGCCTGGAACCGCGAGACCGCTACGGTCGCAGGTTCGAATCCTGCCTCGGGCATGGATGTTTGTGGTGTCATTAGGTTAGTTAGGTTTAACTAGTTCTAAGTTCTAGGGGGCTAATGACCTCAGCAGTTGAGTCCCATAGTGCTCAGAACCATTTGAACCATCTCCAGTCGAACAAAGCAGACTAATTTTTAAAACAATTACACACTCATTTCATCACCTGCTAGAGGGCAGATCAGCAAGATGGAAATGTGCATTCTGGGTCATGGGATGGGAGTAACATAGATTCTGGACCAAGTTGGATCTGAGACCGTCGGTTTGCCTACATGCAGTTGAAAACGCAGGACGTCATCATGCTCTGAATGAATTGTCGCCAGGCATATACTTTGTTTGTCTAAACACGATGAAGTCCTTACAGACACTCTCTGAGGGCTCTGAAGTGATATAATTTAGGACATTGTGCAGTGCAGTTCAAACAGGTAAAATTCGCATCAATCACAAAAAAGGAAACGAAAGAACAAAATATACTGAGATATGTACCTCAAATTATATTATGGAAGTGTGTGGTTACATTGTCATAATACATTACTTACATCTTTTCTACATCTACAAACAATATGGTAGTATTATATTTTCATAAAATATCTATGATGAGTGCGTAAAATTTTCAGCACATTATATTTAAATCTCTTCTACACCTATAACCAGTGTTTTACATTTTCTATTCTAATATTCTTACAGCACATAGGTTACAATTTCAGTCGATTACACTTAAAATGTAGGTTAAAATTTCATTTTGATCTATTTTAGCTTCAAATATACTTTAAATTAGTTCCTTCTGCACACATATTTGATGACTAACCCTGTCTTCTAGGAAATGAGCCCACGCTACAATACTCTTTGTATCATCGAATAAGACGCTTTTAGTGTACATTGCATTATGGAGGAAGCATTATACATCTTGAATGAAATTATATACCGAACAGTCGATTTATCAACATAATTTAATACACCTTCTCGGTAACCATCAATGCTTATTTCCGTAGCTGATCGGTGTTTCACACCTCCAGCTCCATGCATGGCACCTACTGTTTCAGTTTCGGCAATGTACAAAAAGCTCTCAGTCCTATGAATTCTGCTATAATGTCCCTTGGTCATTCATATTTGATTAAGTTCACTTTCTTTTGTGATGCACACCATGTTATAAATGTAATGATCGGGGTAACCGAAGAGTCAAATCACCTACACACATCACTTTTAGTGTCATATATACGTGAGGTAGTTGCGTCATACACTACTGGCCATTAAAATTGTTACACCACGAAGATGACGTGCTACAGACGCTAAATTTAACCGACAGGAAGAAGATGCTGTGATATGCAAATGATTAGCTTTTCAGAGCATTCACACAAAGTTGTCGCCGGTGGCGACACCTACAACGTGCAGACATGAGGAAAGTTTCCAACCGTTTTCTCATACACAAACAGCAGATGACCGGCGTTGCCTGGTGAAACGTTGTTGTCATGCCTTATGTATGGAGGAGAAATGCGTACCATCACGTTTCCGACTTTGATAAAGGTCGGACTGTAACCTATCGCGATTGCGGTTTATCGTATCGCGACATTGCTGCTCTCGTTGGTCGAGATCCAGTGACTGTTAGCAGAATATGGAATCGATGGGTTCAGGAGGGTAATACGGAACTCCGTGCTGGACCCCAACGGCCTCGTATCACTAGCAGTCGAGATGACAGGCATCTTATCTATATGGCTGTAACGGATCGTGGAGCCACGTCTCGATCCCTGAGTCAACAGATGGGGACGTTTGCAAGACAACAACCATCTGCACGAACAGATCGACGACGTTTGCAGCAGCATTGACTATCAGCTCGGAGACCATGGCTGCGGTTACCCTTGACGCTGCATCACAGACAGGAGCGCCTGTGATTGTGTACTCAACGACGAACCTGGGTGCACGAATGGAAATACGTCGTTTTACGGATGAATTCAGGTTCTTTTTACAGCATCATGATGGTCGCATCCGTGTTTGGCGACTTCGCGGTGAACGCACATTGGAAGCGTATCACCCTGCGTGATGGTGTGGGGTGCCATTGGTTACACGTCTCGGTCACCTCTTGTTCGCATTGACGGCACTTTGAACAGTGGATGTTTCATTTCAGGACTCTACCCTTCATTCGATCCCTGCGAAACCCTACATTTCAGCAGGATAATGCACGACCGTATGTTTCAGGTCCTGTACGGACCTTTCTGGATGCATAAAATGTTCAACTGCTGCCCTGGCCAGCACATTCTTCAGATCTCTCACCAATTGAAAACGTCTGGTCAATGGTGGCCCAGCAATTGGCTCGTCACAATACGCCAGTCACTACTCTTGATGAACTGTGGTATCGTGTTGAAGCTGCATGGGCAGCTGTACCTGTACACACCATCCAAGCTCTGCTTGACTCAATGCCCAGGCGTATCAAGGCAATTATTACGGCCAGAGGTGGTTGTTCTGGGTACTGATTTCTCAGGATCTATGCACCAAAACTGCGTGAAAATGTAATCACATGTCAGTTCTAGTACAATATATTTGTCCAATGAATACCCGTTTATCATCTGCATTTCTTCTTGGTGTAGCAATTTTAATGGTCAGTAGTGTATATTAAGTTATTCTTGTCTGCGTAACACATTTCAAAAAATTTCTCCCGCAAATTTCTTCAACATATAACAGGTGATCAAAAAGTCAGTATAGATTTGAAAACTGAATAAATCACGGAATAATGTAAATAGATAGGGACAAATTGACCCACATGCTTGGAATGACATAGGTTTTTATGAGAACCAAAAAATACAAAAGTTCAAAAAATATCCGACAGATGACGCTTCATCTAATCAGAACAGCAATAATTAGCATAACAAAGTAAGACAAAGCAAAGATGATGTTCTTTACAGGAAATGCTCAATATGTCCACTATCATTCTTTAGCTGTTATCGAGATATAGTGTTGTGAACAGCACTGTAAAGCATGTCCAGATTTATGGTGAGGCATTGGCGTCGGATGTTGTCTTTAAGCATCCATAGAGATGTCGGTCGATCACGATACACCTGCGACTTCAGGTAACCCCAAAGCCAATAATCGCACTGGCTGAGGTCTGGGGACCTGGGAGGCCAAGCATGACTAAAGTGGCGGCTGAGCACACGATCATCACCAAACGACGCGCGCAAGAGATCTTTCACGCGTCTGGCAATATGTGGTGTTTTTTTTTTTTGTTGTAATAAAATCCCATATCATTCCAAGCATGTGTGTCAACTTTTACCTTTCTGTCTACATTATACCTTGGTTTATTAAGTTTTCAAATTTATACTGACTTTTTGATCACCCGGTATTTATAATTGAAATCTACAACAGACACCTTATAAATGTCTAAAACACCAATTTCTAAAGCTCATGGATGTGTCAAAAACAATGCTAAGTCTAATTAATTCTGCAGCAATCACACTTTCGTTGTATACGACACTGCACTTGAAACTTGGTCTTGCAGTCGAATTAGCAGTCCCGATCTACGTCCTCAACGTGCTACGAATTTTACGTCACTTATTTGTCGCACATGATACCTACTTTTACTACGAACGCTGTTATTAATTAATGTGAATAATTCGTTTCCGTATCGTTTTCAGCATTCATACATTTCTCAGCATTAATACCAGTATATGGTTTCATTGAGGGAACTTGATACAATGATTATATTCAAGAAACTTAAAAATGGTTCAAATGGCTCTGAGCACTATGGGACTTAACATCTGTGGTCATCAGTCCCACAGAACTTAGAACTACTTAAACCTAACTAACCTAAGAACATCACACACATCCATGCCCAAGGCAGGATTCGAAGCTGCGACCGTAGCGGTCACCCGGTTCCGGACTGAAGTGCCTAGAACCGCACGGCCACATTGGCCGGCCAAGAAACTTAGCTTGGTATGAGATTACTGCTCAGGCACTGCTTTAATTTTCTATTGCGGATGACACAATTTTTTATAGTATAATGTGGAAATCAGCTTATATGGAGCTCCTGGCTTGTTGATTCTTGGTAGTGATATCACTTTCTTTGGGCATAACGGTAAATTGGAGTGATGTTCATGGATATTTTCTAGACACTCAACCATCTGGAATACTCATTACGTCGAAACTGGTCGTAGACAGCCATATGAAATCAGAAACGGTAGGTGACGCATCATTTTCCAGCTCTAGAGGCTATTGACATCGAGGTACTTAATACAAAATTCATTGTTATTTTCCTTATGATCAGCAGTGAATCTTTTGTTTGCAACAGCGTGTCTATTCGATAAGTGAGCAGTACCACCTCCGTAACCGTGCTCAACCAACTGTAACTGTTGTTTGTTCGTTACGTGTTGCAATTTCAGTAGTTTTCAAGAAAGCACTCCACGCTACACTACGTGAAGTCACACAATGCTTTGGATCCTGTTCGTAAATATTGGGAAATAGGGCTTAGAAGTTTTCCAAAGACATCAGCCAATTGCAAGCTGTTACTTTTCAAAAATAATTAAAGTAATATCGTCATGTCTTGCATTTAAAGGAACGTGAGACAGTGGACACGTTTTTGTGTCGAAATGATGTTCCACTGTGGTAGTTTTAGCAAATGTTTTCTATTTTTCCACGTTGATCACAAAAATGCCCTGGATCTATATTCACCGTGTTATTGTGCTCATTTTCTTTCACTTGTTTACAAAGGTTCATCATTGTAAAATGAGCATCATAACTGGTCGAAGTGTGAAACTCTACTGGCACTGTAAAATTAACTCAGCAACCTAAATTGCATGACCACATGCAGCTTTTCTCCGCTCTGGGACTGGGTCTTGCGTTGTCTTCTTCATCATTTCATCCCCACCCGGCCCGCAGGTCGCCCAATGTGGTATCGAATGTAATAAGACTTGCACCAAGGCGGCCGGACCTGCCTCATAAGGGGCCTCCCGGACAATGATGCCTACCACATGCAGCTCATCTAAATCTGCCGGTAAACCCACAGTGATCTCCGTGTGTCATAACAGTTTACTTGAAACGTGATCTCCGTGTGTCGCAACAGTTTACTTGAAACGTTCCTTGGATACGTGGAAAATGTGAGGGTTGAAGCTGGTGGTTGTGAAACAGTAGCGATCATTGCGATAGCTAGCAAGTTATGTGTCATTGTGAAAAAAGGATCTTACGAGCAAAAAATAGGTATATACAGCGTACAACTGATACCACTGCATTGATTTGAAGTTGCAGATACTGGTGGAATAAAGAAACAAATTATATGAAAATGAGATACAGCGAAAAAGTAATGAGAATTATGGACATGGTGGTATCAGATCGGGATATAAATTTTATTATAAGGAAGAATATGTTGGCACATCACGATGAGGTCGTGAGTTTGGAGAAGGGCAGTATGACTGTTAAGGTAAATGCTATGAAGAACAGAATGAAATTTGGATATATTGATGATCTGTTGCACAGAAGTTATAAGCGATGCTATGTGGCGATTATAAGCGAATGTTTTCGATACAAAACTGTAAGGCTGATATTAAAGCAGAAACGGAAAACAATAGTCAGATCTTTGGTGGAAAAAAAACCCACCAAACTGTGAAATGAGAGTTAAAGTAAAGGAAATTAATATAAATAACAATATGGTGAAAGTGAACAGTGAAGAATTTTATTTTGTAGTACGTGAATGTATTTGCAAATAGTTAGAATGTGATGAAGAATATTGGTAAATTATATAATGTCACTGACAGAACAAGAGTAATACATGAAGCAGTAGAAAGAGGGCTACATAATTTGTTTTCACGAAACAAGACGTATTATAGAAATGTACGAGATTAAGTGAAATTAACAAATAATCATTCAATACTAAGGACAAAAGTAAAGGCGTATTATGAGAATTCTGAAGTGTATTATGAGCAGGTTACATAGACGAAATGCAGTAGAAGTGGCGGATTCTGAATCCAAAATAATAAGAGGCATATATGATGTAATTGATGTTAAGAGATACCGTGGTAGTTAAGGGGAAGCCTACTGGCTCTGACAAGTTTAAACACGAGCTACCGACAAGAACATCTTCTTCGCAAACATACATATTAAATGTTCTTTAAAGATCCAGATATGACGCGTAATTCACTGTACATAGAACAATATGAGGGTAAGATTATTAAGAAAAACAATAGTTTTAAGAGTTATGAAATAACGTGTGTTCACTTCCATGTTTGTATACGATAAACAGTAGGAGTTGAATGAGCTCCGCGAGTGCCAAGGGTTAGACGTGTTGTGATGCCTGCAAGGCATTTAAAGAACCAGGGCGGTTGGAGAGGAGTGGCTGCCGGTGTGTGAGAACGAATCTATGCAGGCGTGATGTAATGAAGGACACATATCAATGTGTCTGCTAGTATAGAAACGAGGTGAAAGGTATTGACCTAAAAGAATGCCGATAAATGAACTTCATACGTATAACTGGTTTCATGTAGAGATTTATATTATTTATGTTTAAGTGATCAATTAAACGAATAATATCATGAATCATTAGGTAATGGACTTAGAAATTAAAACACATTTGAGGAAGATATTCAAAATATTAGTGTATCATATGATGACTTAGTTATTCATTATGGAACAATTAATTAAAGAAATGCGTTTAAAACAAGTATTCCTAAGTTAATGAAATTAACATTTGAAGAGTCTTTTGAATTTGCCACTTCAGTGCAATAAGAATGTTGTTATTAATACATTCAGTTTGGGAAACGTAAACAATTGTTATGATCTGGTTTCTAAGACTTGTGTTCTAGTTTCATATACTCTTATTAAACCTAACGGTCGGTGGAAACACGACCAAATTTGGAGCACATATAATCAGATGTGCATGAGCAGCCAAACCAGATGAGCAGTCAGCAACAAGAGACGCAGTTGGCATACGTACTCATGATGGCTGTCATCAGGGAAACACAGAGGGAAAAAAAATGGTTCAAATGGCTCTGAGCACTATGGGACTTAACATCTATGGTCGTCAGTCCCGTAGAACTTAGAACTACTTAAACCTAACTAACCTAAGAACATCACACACATCCATGCCCGAGGCAGGATTCGAACCTGCGACCGTAGCAGTCGCGCGGTTCCGGACTGAGCGCCTAGAACCGCTAGACACCCGCGGCCGGCACACAGAGGAAACATATGGCCTAGGATCAGCAACTTCGGCAGGCAAGTAGGAAAAAGAAAGTCCGTGCAGCATACGGTGGCCGATGCGCAGTGACCAGTTTCTGTCCAAAGCGCTGGGTAAGTTCATCCTTTTGTTTGGACGGGGAGGCCGACAAATGTTGTCCCCCTTATTCTCGATTACAGAATCGAGGTGTACGCCCTGTAGTCTTTCTCAAACGATTTTATAGAAACTATTCAGTAAAACAATTTCATTTGTACGTTATTTATAGTTTTGTATACGAGCTTCGTGATGAGGTGCCCATAATTTCGTTAATGGTCATAGTTTTTGAGATATTTGTATGGAAATAAGACATTGAGCGAAATTCGAAAAAATTTACAATGAAAAGTAGGGATCGCTGTGATTTTGTGTTTGGTGCATGTCACATAATATGTTGCTGTGTATAAAATGCAGGTAACATATTCAATATTTCTTCAGGTTTGGTTGGATGTCTCTATCTGACACCAAACTCGAGAAAACTGATCAGACGTAGCCCACTCATTTGCGATCGTGAGTGGCAGCGATAAGGCCAGAGTGAAATATCCACAGCATCCACATATTTCACAACCGGTTTGAAATTTAAAAATGAGATTTTATCACATTATGGCACGCAAGGAGGAGACTAATTTTCCATATGGTTATTACGCAAAACTTCATTATCTACAATGTTATTCTAGTAAGTACAAACTTCTTCGATGAAATAACGTAAGTTTGAAGGGTCATCGATAGGTGGTGAAACGAGAAATGCTATGGGTTTTGGTTCTACACAAGTGAAGGCATTGCCTCTACACAACATCTTAGTGAGGTGACACTTGTAAACTATACTGTGTTTTAGCAAAAGAAGCAAATTTGAATGTGGGAACAAGAAAAAGCAGTAGGTATTACCCAAAATTCGCCACTGATGTCGCTTTTCTGAAAGTTACAAATTCTTAACAAGGCAGGCGAAAATAAACAGCTGGTTTTGTTGTATTTTCAGCGAAATTCCTGTCAGATACTAACCAAAGAAAGGCTGGTAGACCTTTTTCAATGCTCAACATGCAAGAATGGTCTTGGAGGCGCTCTACTCAATATTTACAAAAAATGTGAGTGTAGACTTAAGTTTAGAATGGCACATCCCCTCCAGCGCTCATCATTTCCCCTACAGCGCCTGTTCGTAACCCCCACCACTACCGCTGTCCCCATGTGTACCCCACTTTCTGCACCTCCACCAGCCACCAAATTCTGCGTGGAACATAACAGCATTTCAAGCGAAGTCAATGTGTCATTGTCATGAGTCCTCAAATAACAAACTTGAGACATAAATACTCCATAAAAAGTGCAGGGTGAATGTTATAGCACCATAGTAAAGAAAAATAAAGTTCCCATATGTATTGTGTATAATGTGTACGTTTATTCTGGCTATTTAGTTCCAGTATTGTGTAAATTGGGGAAAAATGTTTTGATGGAATTCTTTGGGGCAGCGAAATATTCAATTGGTTTGAATGGCTCTGAGCGCTATGGGACTTAACTTCTGAGGTCATCAGTTCCTTAGAACTTAGAACTACTTAAACCTAACTAACCTAAGGACATCACACACATCCATGCCCAAGGCAGGATTCGAAACTGCGACCGAAGCGGTGGCGTGGCTCCAAATTGAAGCGCCTAGAACCGCTCGGCCACAACGGCCAGCGCAATTAGTAATAACATGTAATTTCATGTAAACATATATTTATAATAGTATGTTATATCATACAGATAACTGCGTACGCTTTCTTGTGGAACTCACTGAAAGTCGCTGCATGAGAATGATGATAAGAGAACAACTTCAATGGATGCTGCTATATCTGTCTTCCATTGCATAAACAAGGGAACAGCAGTCGGAGCTGTTCCCGGAAAACCACCCGGAAATGCAGACAGAGGCAGACTAGAATACTTTGTCTTATACAAATGGGGAACCGTGCTGACACCACGCGTCCGGGATGGCTTACTATTGATTCGCAGCTCTGCTTGCAGAGGTACCTCTTGTCAGAGATACCTTCTCTCTGTTAGTCGAAGCCTTTTATAGTTTCAGTAGTCGATCACTTAGTGCAAAACATTTTTGCTACATGCTCGTAATTTAGAATACGCGGAAGACAATATAATTTTGAAAACTGACACTTCGACAAGCAGCTTTCACAATTTAAATTAGCTGAATTCTTTCGCCAATGGAATATTAGTATCTAAAGACAGACGTAGTTCAGGACAGTAAATGAGAGAAATACATACCGAAATATTTAATAACTTTAGCTGTAGGTGAAGAGAGTATGAACAATGTTGTCTAAATAATGCTGCTACAGAAATTAGATAAGGATGAATAAATATCTACTAAATTTTGCAGCCTTGCGACTGAAATATAAAGAAATCCAAAAGATGACACTAAAAATCACATATTGAAGAAATAGTGAAAGAGACAAATCTATAGAGAGAAAGTGAGAGTGAGAGTGTGAGTGAGAATGAAGAAGGGATGGCGAGAGAGAGAGAGAGAGAGAGAGAGAGAGAGAGAGAGAGAGAGAGAGAGAGAGAGGAGGGGAGGGGAGGTGTTGGGGTAAGGTAGTGTAAAGATGCGTGAAAACAATTCGTTGTTCGAATGAGGTCTGACCATGTAATAGTGCCAGTTTAGGGGTCAATGACAACGCAACGTTTTAGAAAGAGAACTGGGAAGGATATGAGGAAGTCTCTACTTGTTGGAAACAAGATAGAACCGATGATTATAAGTCATCAAAATGGGTGCAGTTGTTTATTCTCACAGTAAAATATGTGTCATATCTCAAGCAACGTGTGGTGCCAATAGAAACCGAAGGCATACAAAGTTGGCATGTAATGACGAAGACAACAAGTGCCATCAAAGCCCATACTAAACCAGTTAAAAAGATTTGTTACTTTATATTCCAGTACCAGGCGTTCAGTTCGGTACATGAGCAGTACCAGAATTGGCTTGGGTTGCTTTGAGGGAGGAGACCTGACAGCGAGGTCATCGGTCTCATCGGATTAGGAAGGACGGGCAAGGATGTCGGTCGTGCGCTTCCAAAGGAACCATCCTGGCATTTCCCTGGAGCGATTTAGGGAAATCACGGGAAACGTAAATCAGGATGGCCGGACGCGGGATTGAACCGTCGTCCTCCCGAATGCGAGTCCAGTGTGCTAATCACTGCGCCACCTCGCTCGGTACCAGAGTTCGGTTTACATACAAAGTCATCCTAGGAATGTTTGATTTTGAGGAAGGTGAACTGTTGCGCAAAGAGATGGCGGAATACGGATATTCCATTTTCAAGTTGGTCGATACACCGAATAATATGAGGATAATAAGCATGTGCAAACAGTGCCAAGCAAAACCACGATCTGAATTAATAATGGTTGATGAAGGGTATTAGATCAATGGACAGAGCAGAGAAGACTGTTTGAAGAATGTAACTATAAATGCTGAACAAGCTATCGGAAATATAACTGATATCCCGAGAAAAATTACTGAAGGTCGGAAAACGAGAACTGCAATATATGCTGTTACAGTTGTCAGGCATGTTTGCAGAGCTACAAAGAGTAGATATTCAGAGAGGCTACTGGTGTTGCAGTTCCTATTTCCAGCAGCAATGCTACCACTTTCAGTCGTGCTGCAGTATAATCTTCTCTCCCCCACCCCCCTTCCCCTCCTCACACTATGAATATCTGGTAAAAATGTTTAATTACGATGGAAGTGACTCACTATCCTGGAGACAGAAACTGACCACATCTTCTATTATACAAGTAAAAATGGCAGGTTGTCAAGATAAGTACCCAACTTACCAGTAAAGACCAAGGACGACAACCAGATTCCAGCTGGGAGCCTATGATGCACGCCGACTCAAAGAGCCCTCATCGTCAAACGATCGACTTGGATGTTGACGATGCTGATGATGTGTGCCTTGTGTTCAGGTGTCCACTCCATTGCATTAGATGGACTGTTCACCGAATCTGAGTTTTAAGATTTTTCCGGCGAATTAAATATTTAAACAAATTTCGTGCTTGCAGCTGGTCGTCGTTCAAAATATTGCATGATATTTCAACTCAGCACCTGCCAGTCGTGTGAAGGTGAACCATTGAAGACTGACCGAGACGAACGAAGACAGACAGACTGACCGAGACGAACGAAGACAGACAGACAGACTGACCGAGACAGACGAACGAAGACAGACAGACAGACTGACCGAGACAGACGAACGAAGACAGACAGACAGACTGACCGAGACAGACGAACGAAGACAGACAGACAGACTGACCGAGACAGACGAACGAAGACAGACAGACAGACTGACCGAGACAGACGAACGAAGACAGACAGACAGACTGACCGAGACAGACGAACGAAGACAGACAGACAGACTGACCGAGACAGACGAACGAAGACAGACAGACAGACTGACCGAGACAGACGAACGAAGACAGACAGACAGACTGACCGAGACAGACGAACGAAGACAGACAGACAGACTGACCGAGACAGACGAACGAAGACAGACAGACAGACTGACCGAGACAGACGAACGAAGACAGACAGACAGACTGACCGAGACAGACGAACGAAGACAGACAGACAGACTGACCGAGACGAACGAAGACAGACAGACAGACTGACCGAGACGAACGAAGACAGACAGACAGACTGACCGAGACGAACGAAGACAGACAGACAGACTGACCGAGACGAACAAAGACAGACAGACAGACTGACCGAGACGAACGAAGACAGACAGACAGACTGACCGAGACGAACGAAGACAGACAGACAGACTGACCGAGACGAACGAAGACAGACAGACAGACTGACCGAGACGAACGAAGACAGACAGACAGACTGACCGAGACGAACGAAGACAGACAGACAGACTGACCGAGACGAACGAAGACAGACAGACAGACTGACCGAGACGAACGAAGACAGACAGACAGACTGACCGAGACGAACGAAGACAGACAGACAGACTGACCGAGACGAACGAAGACAGACAGACAGACTGACCGAGACGAACGAAGACAGACAGACAGACTGACCGAGACGAACGAAGACAGACAGACAGACTGACCGAGACGAACGAAGACAGACAGACAGACTGACCGAGACGAACGAAGACAGACAGACAGACTGACCGAGACGAACGAAGACAGACAGACAGACTGACCGAGACGAACGAAGACAGACAGACAGACTGACCGAGACGAACGAAGACAGACAGACAGACTGACCGAGACGAACGAAGACAGACAGACAGACTGACCGAGACGAACGAAGACAGACAGACAGACTGACCGAGACGAACGAAGACAGACAGACAGACTGACCGAGACGAACGAAGACAGACAGACAGACTGACCGAGACGAACGAAGACAGACAGACAGACTGACCGAGACGAACGAAGACAGACAGACAGACTGACCGAGACGAACGAAGACAGACAGACAGACTGACCGAGACGAACGAAGACAGACAGACAGACTGACCGAGACGAACGAAGACAGACAGACAGACTGACCGAGACGAACGAAGACAGACAGACAGACTGACCGAGACGAACGAAGACAGACAGACAGACTGACCGAGACGAACGAAGACAGACAGACAGACTGACCGAGACGAACGAAGACAGACAGACAGACTGACCGAGACGAACGAAGACAGACAGACAGACTGACCGAGACGAACGAAGACAGACAGACAGACTGACCGAGACGAACGAAGACAGACAGACAGACTGACCGAGACGAACGAAGACAGACAGACAGACTGACCGAGACGAACGAAGACAGACAGACAGACTGACCGAGACGAACGAAGACAGACAGACAGACTGACCGAGACGAACGAAGACAGACAGACAGACTGACCGAGACGAACGAAGACAGACAGACAGACTGACCGAGACGAACGAAGACAGACAGACAGACTGACCGAGACGAACGAAGACAGACAGACAGACTGACCGAGACGAACGAAGACAGACAGACAGACTGACCGAGACGAACGAAGACAGACAGACAGACTGACCGAGACGAACGAAGACAGACAGACAGACTGACCGAGACGAACGAAGACAGACAGACAGACTGACCGAGACGAACGAAGACAGACAGACAGACTGACCGAGACGAACGAAGACAGACAGACAGACTGACCGAGACGAACGAAGACAGACAGACAGACTGACCGAGACGAACGAAGACAGACAGACAGACTGACCGAGACGAACGAAGACAGACAGACAGACTGACCGAGACGAACGAAGACAGACAGACTGACCGAGACGAATGAAGACAGACAGACTGACCGAGACGAATGAAGACAGACAGACTGACCGAGACGAACGAAGACAGACAGACTGACCGAGACGAACGAAGACAGACAGACTGACCGAGACGAACGAAGACAGACAGACTGACCGAGACGAACGAAGACAGACAGACTGACCGAGACGAACGAAGACAGACAGACTGACCGAGACGAACGAAGACAGACAGATTGACCGAGACGAACGAAGACAGACAGACTGACCGAGACGAACGAAGACAGACAGACTGACCGAGACGAACGAAGACAGACAGACTGACCGAGACGAACGAAGACAGACAGACTGACCGAGACGAACGAAGACAGACAGACTGACCGAGACGAACGAAGACAGACAGACTGACCGAGACGAACGAAGACAGACTGACCGAGACGAACGAAGACAGACTGACTGACCGAGACGAACGAAGGCAGACTGACCGAGACGAACGAAGACTGACTGAGACGAACGAAGACTGAGACGAAGACAAGCTTCATTCCGCAGCGTATAGCACGCCTCGAGTATTCCGCGCATGTGTGAAAATTATGTTGACAGACGGACCACACTTCCCGGCGGCTGCGTCCTCGCTGGTGGAACCGCGGAAAGTTCGTTGGTTGGTTCAAAAGAGAAGGGAAGGGACCAAACTACGAGGTCATCCGTCCCCTGTTCCTGATAAAACAATGCCACAAGTGTGAGAATAAAACAGACGAGACATATAACACAAAACGGAAAGAAAGGAAAAACCACAAGAACGAAAGAAAGGCAACGCGCACTGAAAGGAACAAAAGAGGACAAGAAAACAACAGAGACGCCAGAAACAGAAGAGAGTGAAACAAGAAAGCAGATTACAGTGGTTGGCCGATCACGAGAATTAAAAGGAAAAGACGAAAAGCCAGCCACTCTGCATCAAATTAAAACCTCTACCCTAAAAGCACTAGGGTGGAGGACACAGAGGAACAAAGAACATGCACTAAAACTTAGGTCAAATTATAAAACCTATCCTCACCAATGAAACGTAATACTAAATCAGCCATTGAGGCGTTGTCAAATAAAATGAAGGGGCAACGAGTCCGGTGACCCAAGATTTCGTCGCTGGGCAGTCAAAGTGGGAGAGCGCACCAGAATGTGGGCCACTGTCAACCGGGCGACGCACCAACATTAGGCGGGTCTTCACGGCTCAAGACGTAACCGTGGGTGGTCCAAGTGTGGCCAATGTGGAGCCGGCCGAGGACTGCTGGTTCCCTGCGATAGGCCCGCATGGAATACGTCCACACATTCGAAGTCTCCTTAGCAACACGCAGTTTGTTGTGCGTTCTGTTATGCCAGTCCGTCTCCCAAAGCCGAAAACCCTGCGGCGTAAATCAGAACGCATGTCATGTTTAGAGATACCCATCTCCAGAAGCGGTTTCTGCGTAGCCTGTTTGGCCACCCTTTCGGCAAGTTCGTTGCCTGGGATGCCGACGTGTCCTGGGGTCCACACAAACACCACTGAACGACAGGACCGGTCCAGGGCATAGTTGGACTCCAGGATGGACGCCACGAAAGGATGGTGAGGGTAACACTGGTCGATAGCTTGCAGGCTGCTCAAGAAGTCAGTACACAGAAGAAACGATTCCTCAGGGCATGAACGGATATAATGAAGTGCACGAGATATGGCCACCAGCTCTGCAGTGAATACACTGTAGCCATCGGGCAAGGAATGCTGTTCAAAATGGCCACTCTGGACAAAGGCGGAGCCAACATTATTATCAGCCATCGAGCCGTCGGTGTAAACCACTTCAGAGCCCCAGAACACTTCAACAATTGAGAGGAAGCAACAGCGGACAGCCGCAGTGTTAACGGAGTCCTTATGGCCATGCGAAAGCTCCAGGTGAAGTTTCGGCCTACAGCTACACCAAGGTGGTATATGTGAATGGACCTCTTTGAGAGGTGGTGAAGGGAAGGACTGCAGACAGGAGCGATCACACGCAAACCGCAATCATTACCCTTGACCTGGGCCGCCTATGGGGGAGGTGAACCAGCATGGTTGGAAAAAGAAGACGGTAATTAGGATGTTCAGGAGAGCTATGAATGTGTGCAGCCTCCACCAGTACGTTTGTCACCGGACTCGCCCTAGAAGCTCTTGTCGCTAGTCTAACTCCGCAATGGTGCAATGGGTCGAGCAAACGCAATGCTGAGGGTGCCGCTCAACCATAAATCACACTCCCATAGTCAAGGCGGGATTGAAAAAGGGCTCTGTAGAGGTGCACCAGCGAGGAGCGATCTGCAGCCCAATTGGTGTTGCTCAGGCAGCGGAGTGCATTGAGGTGCTGGCAAAACTTCCGTTTAAGCTGACGAAGACGAGGAAGCCAAGTCAAAAGAGACATTGACCTAAGTATCGATATGTCCCAACCACAGTGATCGGATCGTCATTAAGGTAAAGTTCTGGTTCCAGATGAACGGTACAATGCTCACAGGAATGACACACGTCTTCATGGCCGAAAACTGGAAGCCATGGGCTTCAGAAGTCGTCTGCATACAGATAAGTTGAGATGGAGGGCCCGACAGCTGCTGCTAGACCGTTAATGGCCACTAAAAAGAGACACTCAATACAGAGCCCTGCGGGTCTTCATTCTCCTGGATATGGCTGGAACTATGGGAGGCACCAACTTGGACACGGAAAGTACGGAGCGACAGGACGTTTTGGATAAAAATCGGGAGCAGGTCCCAGAGACACCACTCATACAATGTGGCTAGGATATGACGTCGCCGGGTCAAAAAAGACGGCAACCAGGTGTTGGCCTCCGGAAAAGTCTGTTAGGATGGCAGACTCGAGGGACACAAGATTATAAGTGGTAGAGCGACCCTGGCGGAAGCCACCCTGACATGCAGCCTGTAGGCCACATGACTCGAAGACCCACCCCAACCGCCGACACACCATACGTTCCAGCAGCTTACAAAGAACGTTAGTGAGGCTGATGGGCCCATAGCCATCCTCATCAAGCTGGCTTTTACCGGGTTTGAGCACCAAAATGATGGTGCTCTGCCGCCATTGCGATGGAAAGACCCCATCGCACCAAATCCAGTTGAAGAGGACGAGGATATGTCGCTAGTAGTCATATGAGAGAAGTTTAATCATCTGGCTGTGGATCCGATCACACCCAGGAGCTTTGTTGAGGCAATGTGCAAGGGCACTGAGGAGCTCCCACACTGTAAGTGGGGCGTTATAGGATTCACTGTGAGAGGACCTCTAGCCGCCGTTTGAGAGTGCGAAATGCTGGGCGGTAATTCTCCGACGCAGAGGCTCGAGCAAAGTGCTCGGCAAAGAGCTCGGCAAAGAGCTCGGCAAAGAGCTCGGCAAACGTGCTTGCGTCGGTAGATAACACACCGTTTATGGTAACATGGGGAACACCTGTTGGTGTCTAGTACCCGAAAAGACGTTTGATCTTTGCCCAGACTTGGGAAGGTGACGTATAGCACCCAATGGTCGAGACGTATCTCTCCCATGCTTCCGTCGTTTGATAAGTTGGCGAATGCGGGCATGGAGCCGTTTAAAGGCTATGAGGTGCTCCATGGAAGGGTGCCGCTTATGCTGCTGTAGAGCTCGCCGACGCTCCTTAATTGCTTCAGCGTCTTCTGGCGACCACCAAGGGATTGCCTTATACTGGGGCACCCTAAAGAGCGAGGGATCGCGTTTTCTCCCGCAGAAACAATTGTTGGAATCACCTGCTCAACCATCAAATTGATGTTACCGTGTAGAGGGGATTCAACGGTAACAGCAGAGGTGAATGTTTCCCAGTCCGCCTTGTTTAAAACCCATCTAGACAGGCGTCTGTGGGCCTGACGCTGGGGCAGTGACAGGAAAATGGGGAAGTGGTCACTAACACACAGGTCGTCATGTCCTCCAGTGCATAGACGGAAGTCGTGGGCTGCAAATTGATAAATCAATGGCCGAGTAACTACCATGAGCCACACTGAAATGTGTGGCGGCCCCAGCGTTTAAGAGGCAGAGGTCGAACTGAGACAGTAAAGTTTCGACATCTCTGCCTCGGCCAGTAAGCACGGTGCCACTCCACAAGGGGTTATGGGCGTTAAGATCTCCTAAAAGTAGGAAAGGTTTACAGAGTTGATCAATCAGTGCAGCTAATACATTCAGGGGTACTGCACGATCTGGAGGGAGATATACATGCAGACAGTTATTTCCTGTGTCGTCCTTATTCGGACAACCACAGCTTCCAGAGGGCACAGTCTCACTTCAGACTGAGTTTAGGACATAAACGCAAACTCCACCTGACACTCGATTATAGTCACAAAGGTTCGTGTAATATCTCTTATGGCCGCGGAGGGCAGGGGTCCGCATTGCTGGGAACCAGATTTCGTGGAGGGCAATACAGATATCAGGTGTAAAGCTTAACCGTGGCCGTAGCTCAGCCAGGCGGTGGAAAAAACCGCCGCAATTCCACTGGAGGATGACGTCATCGTGATACTGGGAAGGCATGGAACATTCAATGAGGCAGTTTACGCCTCAGCGTCATCTGCTGCCACCGAATTATTGCCTGAGAAGTCTATATCCATTGTGTCTGATGGTCTGGCGAGATCTAGATCCTCAGCGGACGCTAGAATCTCCACCCGATTCTCAGACGCAGAGCTTGTAGGTAGCGGTGGTGTGGGTGCCACAACACTTTCCTTGGTATTAGGTGTCTTCTTTTTGGATTTCTCTCGCTGCTCCTTGGGTTTCTCTGACTGGGAGGTCTTCACTGGCTCAGTCTCCGGGTCTGAGGAAGAACTTGAAGCCCTATGACCAGCTACTTTTGAGCTCTTCATCCACTGGCGGATGTCATCTTTCCCACTAACAGAGATCTGGGAAGTGAGTAACCCAACGGACCTCTGCCTGGCGAGAGAAGCCGAAGAACACTTACGCTTCTCCAGCTTGGAAGTGGGGACGGACGACCCTGATGGTTGGGAGGGGTGGGGGGGGGGGGTGTTGCTCCCGAAGTGTAGGTGGTGCGGGAGCAACAGGGAAGGAAATGGCCCCCCACCATCAAGGGGCAGTCTTCCGGCTCTGAGAGGTGACTGGTGTTGGCGGACCTGATGGTGCCAGACCTATTGCAGCGGCGCCGTAAGTTGATGTCGTACGTACAGGAAGCAGGCGTTCAAATTTTCTCTTAGTCTCAGTGTAGGTCAGTCGGTCAAGGGTCTTTTACTCCATCATTTTGCTTTCTTTCTGGAGAATCCTGCAGTCTGGCGAGCAAGGCGAATGGTGCTCCCCACAGTTGACATAGATGGGAGGCGGGGCACATGGAGTATTGGATTGTGATGGTAGTCCGCAATCTCGACATGTGACTCTAGAAGTACAGAAGACATATGGCCGAACTTCCCGCACTTAAAGCACCGCATCAGGGGAGGGATATAGCGCTTTATGTCTACTGTTTGTAATTATGCAGTGAACTGGAGAGTTCTCTTACTTGCAATATATTCATAGCACCTAACTGCTCCGACATCGTTCGCATCTAAAGTTTCCAGAAGAACCTTTGCAATGGGGGTAGAGTTGGTAATTAACACTAACTTAGGGAGATAGTACATCATTGGTTTAAATACACTCCTGGAAATTGAAACAAGAACACCGTGAATTCATTGTCCCAGGAAGGGGAAACTTTATTGACACATTCCTGGGGTCAGATACATCACATGATCACAATGACAGAACCACAGGCACATAGACACAGGCAACAGAGCATGCACAATGTCGGCACTAGTACAGTGTATATCCACCTTTCGCAGCAATGCAGGCTGCTATTCTCCCATGGAGACGATCGTAGAGATGCTGGATGTAGTCCTGTGGAACGGCTTGCCATGCCATTTCCACCTGGCGTCTCAGTTGGACCAGCGTTCGTGCTGGACGTGCAGACCGCGTGAGACGACGCTTCATCCAGTCCCAAACATGCTCAATGGGGGACAGATCCGGAGATCTTGCTGGCCAGGGTAGTTGACGTACACCTTCTAGAGCACGTTGGGTGGCACGGGATACATGCGGACGTGCATTGTCCTGTTGGAACAGCAAGTTCCCTTGCCGGTCTAGGAATGGTAGAACGATGGGTTCGATGACGGTTTGGATGTACCGTGCACTATTCAGTGTCCCCTCGACGATCACCAGTGGTGTACGGCCAGTGTAGGAGATCGCTCCCCACACCATGATGCCGGGTGTTGCCCTGTGTGCCTCGGTCGTATGCAGTCCTGATTGTGGCGCTCACCTGCACGGCGCCAAACACGCATACGACCATCATTGGCACCAAGGCAGAAGCGACTCTTATCGCTGAAGACGACACGTCTCCATTCGTCCCTCCATTCACGCCTGTCGCGACACCACTGGAGGCGGGCTGCACGATGTTGGGGCGTGAGCGGAAGACGGCCTAACGGTGTGCGGGACCGTAGCCCAGCTTCATGGAGACGGTTGCGAATGGTCCTCGCCGATACCCCAGGAGCAACAGTGTCCCTAATTTGCTGGGAAGTGGCGGTGCGGTCCCCTACGGCACTGCGTAGGATCCTACGGTCTTGGCGTGCATCCGTGCGTCGCTGCGGTCCGGTCCCATGTCGACGGGCACGTGCACCTTCCGCCGACCACTGGCGACAACATCGATGTACTGTGGAGACCTCACGCCCCACGTGTTGAGCAATTCAGCGGTACGTCCACCCGGCCTCCCGCATGCCCACTATACGCCCTCGCTCCAAGTCCGTCAACTGCACATACGGTTCACGTCCACGCTGTCGCGGCATGCTACCAGTGTTAAAGACTGCGATGGAGCTCCGTGTGCCACGGCAAACTGGCTGACACTGACGGCGGCGGTGCACAAATGCTGCGCAGCTAGCGCCATTCGACGGCCAACACCGCGGTTCCTGGTGTGTCCGCTGTGCCGTGCGTGTGATCATTGCTTGTACAGCCCTCTCGCAGTGTCCGGAGCAAGTATGGTGGGTCTGACACACCGGTGTCAATGTGTTCTTTTTTCCATTTCCAGGAGTGTATCTTTTATGGCAGATGCATTCTCAGTAAATATGGTAGCTAACGTAAGTACAGTTCTCAACCATTACTGCAGCGTTAAGATCGGTTAATGAAACGCATTTCCAGAAAGTCTGACTCTATTGGGCTCGTTTTACAAGATGGTGGCCGTTCCTACCGTTCTATAGCGCGCTAAAAGGTAGTTACATTCACTTTTCAGGCTCGTACGCGTCTATTCCATACAGACTCGGAGCTACGATCAGATCTGTAATTCAGAATAGAGTCTTCAAAGGCTTAGCCGAGCGGTCTAGGCGCTGCAGTCGTGGACTGTGCGGCTGGTCCCGGCGGAGTTTCGAGTCCTCCCTTGGGCATGGGTGTGTGTGTGTGTTTACCCTTAGGATAATTTAGGTTCAGTAGTGTGTAAGCTTAGGGACTGGTGACCTTAGCAGTTAAGCCCCATAAGATTTCACACACGTTTGAACAGTCTTCAAAATAGAAGCATAATCGTCGTCTGCGATGCTAGCGTCAAGTGGAAATAGATACAATGTCATCTTTGGTGGGACTGTGCGGAAAACCCCCTACAGGCTGCTACTACAATCCCGTATCTCGACTACACAAAGGGGACGAGCCTTTTGCATCTAAGCACATCCCGCTTGCTTGTGTTACAAAGGATCTACTCTCGAGTCACTTCCACCACTCAGTTTGCCTCACCTAAAACCTCTCTTATCGGTCGTCCTTATCCTACGTCTTTATGTTAATGATTTAGATATATTGCAAGGTTCAGAATAGTACAAAAATGTAATATGTACCTTCTTTGGTTAAAAATCATTACAGTTTTGTTTAGTAATAAATATAACAGTACAAGAATATATACAGGGTGTCCTACTCGTAAACGACCATGGGGAAAGTGTTATAAAAACCTTAATAAGAAAAGGATATTAAACCAAATTTGTACCTGACAGATCTTCATGGTTGAGAAATGAAATTACATTACAGGAGGTGCTGGACGGGACTACCCGCCAACCTTACATGCAGTTCAACACGACGCTGCGTATGCGTGAATGGTAACATGTCAGGCACTTATCATGGTCAGTCTGTAACAGTTCATTAATAACTGTAAACTTGTAGGGACACAGGCCTGTGAAAGAGCTATGCGATACTCCACATTTCTGTGATAAACGGCGAAGAGACTTCATGGGTGACGGCAACAATTGTGTCTTGTTTACCTTACCCACATTGTCTTCCGATAACTTCTCACGGTCCCCGCCTACGCAAACCTAAAAATGTTCCTTCTGTTTCTTGCTTCATCACCAAGCCCTGAATACAGCGTTTAGATGGTTCTTGCCGACTACCGAAACGTTATAAAAATATTCGCTGAATGTGTTAATTGTGCCGCTTATTTATCACTGTTTCACAAGAATCACACCCTAATTCACAGAATATCGATACATCATTAGAGTCAAACAACAACTGTAGGAGCAGGTCGGACAGAATGCCACGAATGGTAGGCCACGCTACACTGAAACATGAGACCCATACACAGCTTGCTGACCTTCATTGTTCTGACGTTTCACAGATGCTGCCACGTCAACGGGTCATGTGAGAACATCCGCCATGAAATCCAATATTCAGGCAGCAACATCCACAAACACGCAGCGCCGTATTGAACTGGGTACGCAGATGGGTAGGCGGGTGGGGAGCTGGAGGAGGTACCTCTTGTAATGAACCTCATTTGTCAACCAATTTCCTCAAGAGAGGGATACCCTGCAAATAACATTAAAGGTTTCTTTTCGAACTTGCCTCTCAGATTGAAAGCTGTATGTGCATGTATGTGTGTGTGTGTGTGTGTGTGTGTGTGTGTGTGTGTGTGAGAGAGAGAGAGAGAGAGAGAGAGAGAGAGAGAGAGAAAGAAAGTAAGTATAGACTACTTTCATAGATAGGACGAATAAGCCCTGAAAAGCTAATGATACGCAGAATGTATACTTCTAATGCTCGAGAGAACAAACATAATAATGCTGCCTGACTCGTAAATTAAATAGAAGATAATCAGACAACAAGAAATCTCATACATTCAGCGCAAAGAAAAGATATGGAAGCCTCAATATTTAATATTTGTAGATAGCATATGAGGGTACTTTTTCGCGAATGACATTTGTTGCATTAAACATGTATTGGACTTCAGCTTGTAGCATCCACTTGTGCAGCGAGACAGACTCCGCGTTTGTGCACAGAAATTCACAATGGAGAAAACAGTTAATTAGTAGAAGGATCATATAAATATCCTAAATCCGTTTGCACGCATTACTGTACTAGGTAAGTGAGGCGGAGCAGCACAGTGTCTTGTAATAACAGTAATACAGCACGACGACGTTCTCAGTCCAATGTATATTTATCAAAATGACTTCGACTCATATGGTTAGTTTACGTGAGACGAGATGGCGGCCAACCAGCGTGGCACTTTCAAGTGGAGTAAATACAAGGAGTGGTAAGGTTCTTGGTAAAATGAAATCGTGACACGTGAATTTCATATCAGTGCACACAAAATAATAATTTAGAACGGCGCAGCGATTTTCACCCTACAACTTCAAGACTTGACTTAAAATCCAAAGCAACATCGTGTGAAAGACGTGATTCAGAATCTCTGAAAAACTAATCTTCACACTTCACGAGAGGTTGACATTTTTTAATTTATAATAGTAGGTAACAAAATAAATTAACATGTGACGCAATAAACAGATTACAAGCAGTGCATGGTAGGAACCTAAGCGCGTCTCTTACTTCGCTGAAGCAAGAGACCTGACACCTACTCGCTGACTAGAACAAGTAAACAATCCGACGCTAAACTAACCATCGACACAGTAGATGAACTGAGCTGATATCGCCAGATTCCTTACTTTATGCATTGTAGTGTCTGCTCAACAGCGTGGACCTTCTCCAGACAAAGGCAACTTCTTTTACAAACACAGCACAGAACGTCTCTTCGACTTTCCCTACAGAGTCCGAACAACGTGTGACCTAAGGTATGGGCATGCAACTTTCAAACGAGAAGCACGACATATGTCCCAAAATCTGCAAAAACAATCACTATTGGTTGATACAAAACCGACTCGTCAAAGCATATTGATCGTGCGAAGAAGTTGCTAAAGAGCTTGTATCTATAGACAAAAATTAGTTAAAGTAATTTCTCATAGAGAATGTAGTCCAATCAAAAAAGGGAAATTAGGGGAAAAAATTCATATAGTCGCACATGTTTGTATAGCAATAGGGAGCAGTGTAATGAATATAATGCTTAATATCCCAGTCGTTAGGGTGTCAGCGTAAGGGTTGTGGTGGGGGAGGGGGGGCTATTTAAAGGTCACTTTTTTGTTTTTCTTGAACACCTCGAAAATCGAATGTTTCACAGTACAAAATTAAACTGCATTACATTCCCTACAAAAAACACTTAATTCATTTTTTCTCTAGGACTGAGTTTCGGCGTTGCGGAGGACGGAAAATTCTCATATTATATAAAAAATAGATTAAATTTATTCGCAATTGCGAATAAGGACAACCATCATCAGCAGAATGGAATGACGATAGTGAAACTTTGTACCGGACCGGGACTCAAAGCCGGACTTCCCGCTTATCGCGAGCGGTCGCAAGTTCGTTTGTTGATCCTTCTACTATTTTTTTTTTTTTTTATTACAGAGGCCAACCAGCTCTCTGACCGAACACGCTGAGCTGCCGTGCCGGCACCATTTGCCTATCCGTGCACGACTCACAGTCAGACCCGAACTTCCATATGTCGTCAATCTTGCGTCTCTTCATCCATTATGTATACTCCCGTACAGGTCAGACGTTGTACTTTAAAGTCGCTTGCCCAGTATCGCCAAATAAATACGATATTGCAGTGCCTTTGTTATTCTCATTACGATGCATGCATGCATGTCCAAAGGAACTTTTCATATTAATGTATATTTCTAAATAACGATGGTTAAAAACAATTATTAAATGTTTGTTCCACATGTAAGTGCAGAAGAACGGTATTATGGGATAAATTGTGTTCCAGTACGTAACAGGGTGAAATGTCGAGGGTGAAGGTAGGTCGCCAGTCGTGATCACGCACTTCCTTCGTTCATAGGTTTGCAAAATGAATTGCAAGATGGCTTCCCATTCTCTCTATCACACTGTGTCACAAAAAGCAACTTAGGGTGTTTCACAAACTTACACCAACCGTTCCGCAGTTCGTCTTAGGGGTCACTGGAGACACAGTGTGCAGACAAGGCCGGGGGCGTTTATTTTCCACAAAGTGCGTTAATACTACGTGGAATTGAGACAAGAGTTACTGATAATACTTATGCAGGAAAATCATGCGGACAGAATGTGCATAAACCTCTGCACACTGTTCTACAATACTTGGAACAAATTGATTCTTGCTTATTCTGCATGGCTGATGTAAAGCTTTTCTGGGAAAGGCAACTTCCTCCATAGCGAGTGGTGCTCACTTTTCAGTTTACAGACGGACTATACCTCTTGAACATTTTCGGTCCAGTTCTCCTATGTGAGTAGACAAAATAGCATCACTGACTCTTGTTTATGTAGTGGATTTATTATCAATTTATTAAGTGATTACTTATTTGCAGTTCTTAAATAAGTTATCAAGTACAAAAGCTCAACAAATGGAGGTGTCATGTTTGTACCACACTCAAGAGTCTGCCCCAGGTGTAGCATGCTATCAAGATGAATTCTACAATGTCGATTTTACTGCCTCCACCAGTAATGGCCCTAATACTTTTCACAGCTTGAGGATATCAAGTGCATCACCCTAGCTGTAACTCCGTCAACACTCGACTAGTCTCAGAGGCTTACTTTCGTTCGATCTATAACAGGAGTTCACGTAAGTGTTATGGAACTTCACATTTTTCAGAATAAGTCAGTCAGTGTATTAAATCAGATTCTTGTTAAGACTTGAGTATGTTCAGTGCCATTCCATCAGACATATTTACACCTACCTTTCAAGATAATTATACTGTGGTTATGTAGTAAGTGGATCCACTAGATGCCACCCACTCTACAAATGCCACCAAGTCCTGAATGAAAGAGATCTATGCAGTCTACCAGCAACATAATTAAAGGTGAGAGAAATATCTACAACACGGTTACACGGCTTTACAATATGTTGCCAAATATTGGTAGCAGCAAGATGCCACATTTGCCAACCAATTCTCATTCCCTCCAGCACTGTATAGGTCACTGAGAATATCACACTAACAAATTAAGGACTTCTCAGACTGGAATGTATTTTACAAGAAAGCTCACTTAACAACTGCAAATAAGTACTCACTTATGAACGGAAAACAACGCCACTATACCAACACGAGCTCATTGAAGCTATATTGACCACTTTCGTAAGAGAACTGAACAGGAAATGCTGTCTGTAAACTTTAAAACGAGGAGCCCATTTGGTGGAGGAGGTAGTCTTTGTCGGAAGAACGCTACAAGTGCCGTGCAGGATGAGTACGAATGAAGTTACTCTATATCAGCGTAGAACAGTGTGCAGAGATTTACACAGAACATGTCCATATATTGTCTTGCGTTTGTGTTATTGGCAACTAATGTCTGCATACAATTCGGTTTCCACACTGTGGAAAATAAACAACCCCCGAGTGTGTATGCGCACTGTGTCGCCAGTAATTCATAATGCGAGCTTCGGAAGGGGCACTATAACTTCGTGAAATATCCTGCAGTAGTTTTTTGTGACTCAGTGTGGTAGAGAGAATTGGGAATTACCTGCTCGGCCTTCATTTTGCAGACTTATGACGGAGGAAAGTGCATGACCATAATTCGGTGACCTACCTTCGCTCACGCCTATAACATACATTCACGCCTTTCCATTCTGTTACGCTCTCAAAATACAGTTTCTGACTGCGGTTCAGTGTGGTACACACATCTAATATTTGTTCATAACCCATTCCCTTTAACAATAATCAACAATAACATACAATTGATACAATATTTTTAATTTTCGGCATTGTTCCATCCCCTTTGTGTGTAAAATATTAACGGTACAGGTCGCGGTTTTGGAGATATTAAAGAAAAACGTGAAAAGTGACCGGCACCCACTCGTCCATCACCCCTCCCCGCATCCCCACGCTCACACTCCACCGGTAACGATGTTTAGTATGTTGTTCATGACATCACCGCCCACCATCCCTTTGGCTTCACAAAAATTTGTGAGTACCCAATTTTCTTCCCAAATCGATGTTTTTTGGTCTTTGTCGACTAGGCTAATAGCAAATACACTAATGTGACAAAAATCATGGGATGCCTCCTAATATCGTGTCGGACCTTCTTTTGCACTTCGAAGTACATCAGTTCGACGTGGCGTAGACTCAACAAGTCGTTAGATGTCCACTGCAGTAATACTGAACCATGCTGCCTCTATAACCGTACATAAATGCGAAAGTGTTGCCGATGCAGGATTTTGTGCACGAATGTTCCTCTGGATTATGTCCCATAAATGTTCGATGGGATTCATGTTGGGCGATCTGGATGGCAAAATCATTCGCTCTTACTGTCCAGAACGTTCTTCGAATGGCTTTAAATGGTCTCCAAGTAGCGAAACATAACAATTTCCAGTCAATGATCGGTTCATTCCATGTAAATACAGCCCACATACTTACGGAGCCAACACCAGTTTGCACAGCGTTTTTTTTGACAATTTGGGTCCATGGTTTCGTGGGTTCTGCGCCACACTCTTACGGCAACATACAGCTATTACCAACTGAAATCTCAACTTATGTGACCAAGCCACGGTTTTCCGATCGTCTAGGGTCCAACCGATGTTGTCACGAGCCGAGGAGAGGCGCTACAGCCGATGTCGTGCAGTTAGCAAAGGCAGTCGCTTCGGTCGTCTGCTGCCGTAGCCTGTTATCGTCAGATTTCACCGCACTGTGCTTACGCTCTCCGTTGTCAAGTGAAGGCCGTCGGCCACTGTGTTGTCCGTGTTGAGAGGTAATACCTGAAATTTTGTATTGTCGGCGCACTCGTGACACTGTGGTTCGCGGAATATTGAATTACACAACGATTTTTTAAATGGGCTGTCCCGTGAGTCTAGCTCTAACTACAATTCCGTGTTCAGAATCTGTTAATTCCCGCCATGTCGGCATAATTACGTCGGAAACGTTTTCACACGTATCATCAGAGTACAAATAACAGCTCCACTTTTTTTTCCTTTATTGTATTTCAATTCCCCATCTGGGCGGGTTGGCAGCAGCATATGCGCTGCTCTTCAGCCAAAAGACATAGAACGAACAATAGGAGACATTTAAACGTAACAAAGGAGAGAATATGGTGAACATAGATATAAAAAAGGGGGAAAATCAGGGAAGGCAATAGACAAAAAACGGGGTGACTGTAAAATGGAGATAAACTGTTTAAAAGTAGCACACACAAAAAGCCACACACTGCGACAATTAAAAGAACACAAGGCACAGTATGACTGGAGCATAAAAGGTATCGACAGATGGCGTAGCACATAACAAACACTGACGGTGAACCTCAAGGCAGTAAACAATTAAAATCACACCTCTTGACGTACAGGAGAAAAAGCACTAATCACAACACTGATGTGGCACACTAACGATGATCAAAACGGATGATCTGCCAGGCGAAAGGAGATGAGGGAGACCGGAAAATGGGAGGGAGGGAGGGGAAGAGAGGGGGAGATGAGCGGGGGACGCGCTGAAGAGGGCCAGGTAGGGAGTGATGTGGCAAGGAAAGAGGCAAGTATGGGGTGCAGGGTCTCAGGGGTAGGGGGGGGGGGGGAGGGAAGGAGGAAAATCCACTCTGGGAGAAGGAGGGGAGAGGAAAAAGGGGGCCCTGGGGAGGGGGGGGACAAAGCCAGGCTATAGTTGGAAGGAAGGGTAGATGTCACGGCGAAGTTCGTCATCCGGGAGGGGGAGGCATTGGAAATTGCCCCGATGAAGGAGATGGAGGGTGTGGAGGTGGAGAGAGGGAGGGATACAGCGATAGAGGCTCGGCAATGGGTGGGGGGTGGAGAGGAAGGAGCAAAACCAGAGGGTGGGGGGGGATCAAGCCTGCGGATAATGTAAAGGATGCGGAGATGTTGGAGGAGGGGGTGGGGGAACGGGATCAGTTCATACAGGAGCCGTGTGGGGAAAGGAAGGCGGATACGGAAGGCAAGGCGGAGCCCATGGCGTTCAAGGATTAGAAGGGCCTTGTAAAAGCGGGTGGGAGCGGAGATCCAGGCAAGGCTGGCATAACAGAGGATAGGACGGATGAGGGATTTGTAGGTGTGGAGGATGGTAGAAGGATGCAATCCCTATGTCCGGACAGACAGGAGTTTCAGAACGCGGAAGCAGGAATGGGCTTTCTGCTGGACGGTCTGGAGATGAGGGGTCCAGGTGAGGTGTCGGTCGAGGGCAAGGCCAAGGTATCTCAGGGTGGGGGGTGAGCTGGATGGGACGACCATAAAGGTTGAGGTAGAAATCATGGAGGCGAAAGGAGTGAGTGGTGCAGCCTATGATGATTGCCTGGGTTTTGGAGGGGTTGAGACGGAGGAACCACTGGTTACACCAAGTGCTCCACCAATGCATTCACCTTATATACATTCTGTACACGATACTACCGCCATCTGTATATGTTCTGTATATGTACACTTGACAGCAAAAAAAGTGCGTCACTGCCGAATACAAATAACATAACGTAGCTGTGTTGCAGGTCCTCTAAACACCAAAAACCGGTGGGGTACAGTCGTTTAACTACACAGAATGGGTACCGCAAGAGACTACTAAGAGACCAAAGGTCTTTATGGCAGTCAGTCTAAGCGTCAAGTAATATCGTCATACAAAACATTAGAAAACACGTTCTTATCGATGAGACACCCCATAACATTCATAAACTAACCTTAATTACAACAAGTGACATTTCAAAAGTTCTGAGAGAACGGATTATTTTACATATATTGTACAGTAATCCTTAATCAAAATTAAATACTTGAGACAATATATGGAGTTACAAAGCTGTACGGCAATTGGAAAAATGTTTTTCGGTCTCTAAAAGGTTTTCCATCCACGTGCTGAAGGTCGCTCAACGGCGAGTGGCTCTGGAAACTGGATATTGGACGAACCAGTAGAAAAACGCGGTTAACGGCTACAAGCACTCTAAGGAAATCTCAACATTAACTGCGAATCACCAGTAATATCATCATAACACATCAACAGCTACGTGTACACAAATCTGAACTTTAAATGACATGACCAACGTCGTCGTTCTGGACCTGGATTCAAACCCAACACCTATAGCCATTGCTAACTAAGCTAAGCTTTGTTTGTGCCTTATTGAGACCAGATCACTAGGCATAAAGAGACGTGAAGTATAGACGTTTGCACCAGTATCAGTTATCAATTCAGATCCTGAAAATAAATGACGAAAATGTTTGTACTGAACTGGGAATCCTGTCAACAGTTACCGTCCTGGGAACTACCCCCAACGATGTTTTATATGGTGTCATTCACAATCAACAAGGGATGTTCATGCTTAAAATTGAAATGCCATCATATAAAGCTTGTGACAGGGATACAAACCCAGCACCTAATCGGATTGTTAACGAAGTACAGTCATGCTCAAAAGTATCTGAACGACCTGGATTGCATTTCGCATGATTCCCATGCAACCCACATAACGCAGCTGTTTAGCAGGACCTCTAATCGCTCCTTGATATAGTCGTTTGACTACTGAAAATGGTACCAACAAGTCACCATAGAAAACACTGCTCTGTACCGCAATAACTCAGGATGTAAAGTAATACCACGAAACTACAAATATCAGGGAACACCTCACCACAGATAAGACAGTCCTTAAGGCTTGTAAGCTCGCATTTATTGCAATAACTGACATACCTGAAATGTTAGCACTCTCATTATTACGTCAGATAGGTAATGCACGTAGTAAGTTCGTCGTATTCATGATTTCCTCTTCAAAGTAACATACCATACTTGTTATTTAACACAAAATGTCATTAAAATTTACGTTATTCACGAGCAGCTAGTTGAGAATATGTATGAACTTCAAATGACACGACGAACCGACTCGTTCTGCATATGGATTCAAACACAGATCATGCAAACTACGATTTCGTGACTGACGGAAATTAACAGTCATTCCTGACTAGGCATAACGAGACTGATATACCTCATTTTTGGACAGTATCAGTTAGCAAATATCAACTTTAAATTACATAAGGTAACATTTTTAACGGACGCGAATTCCTATCCAGCATCTATTGTCACTGTTAACGAACTACGAGAGATGTTACATATTGCTACTTCACAAGTAACTTACTTGAAATATCGTGAGGTAAAGCTTTGTGTTGTACAGGGATTAGAACCCAGAACGTAATTGGATTGTTATCGAAGCACAATCAACTGTGACATATCGGATTTTCTAGGCAGTAGCTAGATGTTTTAACTGAAATGACGAGACGAAACATTAATTTTTTCTTTTCCAGGAATCCAACCTGACACCTATCGCTGTTATATTCTAGAGAAAACGAACGTTAAGAATGGGTTTGTTACAGCAGCAGCGACATGTGAGCATGTTTGAACTAACAATAATATGACAAAGAGTTCAGTGCTGACTAGGAATCGAACCCCACACATATCGTTGTTGACTGCACACAAAGAGACGTCAGCTAACGAATTTTTCTCCACCAGCAGCTCGGAATAACATCCTTGAACTTACAGTTATCTCACAAATAGTTCTGTGTCTCACTGGGAGTCAAAAACGTCAGATATCGTTAGTGTTGACAACGAATGAAAATGCATTAACAATTATTATCCACCAGCAGATAGGTGTTCTCATGCTAGAGCTTGATAATACATAGTGAAAAGTTTAGTGCTGGGCCACGATTCCAACCCATTCATGCGCAATATGTGGAGATGTTGAGGAATCTGCAGTTTTGAACAAACAACAAGTTGTAGTAGAGCTGTATTGTCACGAAGGGATCAAATTCCGCGGTAAGGGCGGTCTGAGTTGCGTTCCCAGTTCAGAACCAATTTTATCGACATACAGAAGCTCAAATAAAAGACGGAATAAGTGTCCTGTGACCATACACAGGGTTTGTTTCGTCACTAGAAATAAGTAACTAGTATAAGAAAGGTTACTGGTGATAGTTTCTACATGTCGCGGCTCCTGACTTTATTGTGGTTCCACCTAACGTCTACTTGGTAGAGAAGGAATATCATGTTTAATGTGATTTTCAGACCACAATGCCATTATACCTTCTTCACTTGGCGTAGCCAGAAGAGAATAGAATCTGCCTCTCCCTATCAAAAAACATCGGCAGAAGTTGGAATGGAACCTAGACCACCAGCATATGAAACTATCATCAGCCAAACAGACTACCAAACACTCTTCTGTACGACTCACTTCTCTATCATAACACCGTTGCGGCACACAAGATGAGAATTCTGACACACAGACTCCCTGTAGTGGTTTGCAGGACGTTCAGTACATTCATTTAGTTGGTTGACAGAATCGCCATGAACTAGCTGCCTTGGCTACCCAGTGCATACATTTGACTATTTTGTAACCACCGAAATAAAATAACGTAACTGCCACCTACACAGAACTGCCAACAGTGTAGGATGCAGAAATTTAAACAGGAAGTTTTCCCTTCCATTTGAGCTACTCTATTGCGCTATCTATTTGTTGAAACCATCGTGCAGTGCAAAAGAATTGCTGTAACTGTCTGTCTCTCAGAAGTCTATATCCGGCCATATGCATTATCTCACAGCACTGTGGAACGCCGCAGATCTGCAGGAACTGTTGTTCACTTCCAGAGGAGCTGTAGCTACGTCACAGCTAGTAGTGTAACGGTAAGCGTCGCGCACTGTTGATAAGACGTCGCGAGTTTGGGTACATCCACTGCTACATTTTTTACAACTCCATACTGCTGTCTGCTGAAATTAGCACTTTAATGGAACTTTGAACATAATTCTCTTCACTTCTCAACACAAAATAATCGCATGTGGAAAAAAGGCTAGCTTCTGCGTCATTTTGTTCTTTTCAGGTTTAATAGTTGGCCAGGCAGCAGATGCATCTCGAAGCTTATGTATTATGTATGGGGAGAGTGCATCGTGCCAAAATAGTCAGAAAAGTATTTTCGACATTAGCTGTCGTCTGGCATTTTATTCTTCTTCAAACCTTGTTTGACAGCTTTAACTCAGAACAAGTTTTCTACATGCATGTAATCAGTATACTGCATTTGCGTTGTCAGACTATTATAGATAACATCAGAGAATTCGCATATATCGTTGATGAATAATTTCTCTCTCATGTTAACTAATGTTTTAACAACACTAAAAGAAACCGTACGAAAGTTGTGCACTGTATTATAAGAAATGAAATAAAACTACCCACAATAACCTTACGACGAAAGTCTGTTTTAACAAAACTGAGTATCTGTACACAAGCGTGCCTCTATCTGCACGAATTAGTAAAATACTACTCACTTAGATTTCGATTGGGTCTGTGTTTAAATGGTATGCTGTGTCATACTGAAGAGGTGTGCAAATGTGGCATTTCATAAATAAAGTTACGTATTCCTAGAAACCCAAGATTTGCTTGTCAGCAGCAGAAAGAGGCGTTACCTGTTGTGCAGCATTGTAAGTTTTTCACCATTGCACTATGAGCTGAAAGTATTTTCTTACGATCTGCTTATCGATGTTTGATCTGACTGCTTGCAGCTCTTACACAGAAGAGATAAAAACGTTACATTCAGCGAGGCTGGAATCGCGAACCACAACAGTCGTATTTCCACAGGTCAAAACGTCAACCCAGAGCTAGCGGATAGATACAGTTTGCGCTTTCTTCTTACGAGGGCAGTTGTGGCTAGAACTCGTAAACCGCTATTTACAGGGCGAGATTAGTTGCGATTGCCACGTTGAATGGCTTTGCTGGGCTGAAAACCGTACATTTACAATCTTCTGTTACACCTCAAGCGATAACAACTCAGGTTATTCAACGGAAATGACACGAGAAATCCAGTGAACTTTGAGGCTTAATTCCGTCCACACCAGGAAGTAACTCGTCGATCACAGAGTTGCCAAACATACCTTGCCTTGTTGCCAAATCCCAGTTACATTACCAGCAGGAAGAAGACGAACCGAGGTGATCCTACAGTGGGCTGGGAAGTGACCATAGCTGACGTCTCAAAGACGTGGCTGCTTTGGCCTGGAAGAAGTGAATCCGTCTGATTCACATTTCTGTAAATGGGTTTAGAGACTGGAGCGTAGTTGCTAATAATACTCAGAACTGACTGCAAACTAAGCCTCATAACTCAGTAACTGTCATAGTTGTTCTGATCTTTCTTTCGTAACTGTACTCAAAACTAAGAAACTCATTCACGGACGTTTTCGTGCCTCGCCGATAGTCCAGCTCAACAAACAAATAAAAATAAAAAGAGAATGTGTGTGTGTGTGTGTGTGTGTGTGTGTGTGTGTGTGTGAGAGAGAGAGAGAGAGAGAGAGAGACCGGGGGGGGGGGGGGAAATTGTTGTAAAGAAATTGAATACTGGTATGTAAAGACATCTTTCATTAAAATGACACGCTCCACATCATTACGAAATGTCGTATTAATGATCTATGGAACAAGTATTAATCTAATCTAATCATATCATATTGCTGACTATCCATGAAGCGTCATGAAGTACCGAAATTTTCGCCTATATCAGTAACCAAATCTAAACTTGAAAATAAAAGACGACAGTTTTCGTAATAAACTGGGACTCCTATCAAGACCGTTTCATCCCTGTTAACTAATCATGAAACATGTCTGATATATCTCAATTCAGAAGTAATGAAGTGTGTATGAAATTAAAAAAAAATGGTTCAAATGGCTCTGAGCACTATGGGACTCAACTGCTGTGGTTATCAGTCCCCTAGAACTTATAACTACTTAAACCTAACTAACCTAACGACATCACACACATCCATGCCCGAGGCAGGATTCGAACTTGCGACCGTAGCAGTCGCACGGTTCCGGACTGCGCGCCTAGAACCGCAAGACCACCGCGGCCGGCTATGAATTTAACGATGAAGTGCATGATGTGAAGTTCTGCGACGGAGATACGAACCCAAGACGTAATCGGATTGTTAACTAAGTAAAATCAAATGTTACGTATCGGTTTTTCTGGCCAGCTGCTAGGTGTTTAATCTAAAATAATGACACAAATTTTTTTGCCTGAGCGACAATCCAACCGCACTCCTATCGTTCTTCTTTATTGTTCACGAATATTGCTTAAGTATCAATTGCTTACTCACCAACAGTAAGATGTGTGTGTGTTTGTCCAGAAATTGTTGGCAACATGAACAGACATTAAAAATGCACGTTAATTTTCACTAGCAGGACGGTGTGCACGTGATAGGGCTTGAAATGAAATTATTAATATTTTTGCACTGGATCAGGATTCGGACCCACATATTTACCTGTGGAGGAGACCTAGAGAAAACTGCAGTCTTGGGAAAAGGAAGGAAATGATTGAACTATACTGTTCCGAGAGATTCAGATCCTCGAAAGAGGAGATACAAATTCGAATTACAGTCCAACACTAAATTTTTCAACGTCTCTAGTTCAGTCAAGTACAGTAAGAGCCCTGTTCCTTTAGACGGCTATCAGTTCATCAAGTAAAATAAAATTTTCCAACGTTAGTAAGTTTACTGGTGACAGTATTTCTGTTTACCCTGACCACCTATGTCATTTTCCAACGTAAACCGGCTCTGCCCAGTTTGGAATGAAGGAACGTGATGATTAATGCGGATTATGGATTATAACAGCTTTCTCTTGAGGTTACCAGAGGTAAAGTAAATATGTTTGTGCCTCTCAAAAGTAAATGCCTGAACCCACGCATTGCACTTGTGATAGTTCGTTCCACCAGATCATTGTGGCCACATTTGCCAGCCCCAGGAGTGTGCTTTAATGGATGATGTGCATAGCTTACTAAACTAGTCATGGTGGGAAAAAACGTGAGTCTATTAAATGGTTAAGTAGAAGCAAGCTTCTGACATGGAGATTATGCTCTTCTCATGTCAGCAGGATGTAAAGACTCTTCTAGGCGTCATAGCCTCGATTTGAAGCCATTTTGAAATTTTCCCTAATTCAGGAAATTTCTTAGTTCCAAAAAATCCACTGTGAAGTGTGAAGTTACCGGAAAATTCGATTATCACCGTCATTATTACTATCATTTTCTTCATACCGCTGCTGGAACATGTGTTCTTTAAGATCATTTAAGTCCTTTTGGTCATTATAGAAGTAGTTGCCCAAGAACAAGTTCTTTCCCTGGCTACGGAATCCTTTTCATGTTAATATCAAACATCAGTAATTACTCGTAGATCACATTAAAACTAAAGTAATTGTTGAAGACGTTACTCGATAACGAAAACCCGTTGCCTTTCTTCATTTACTTGCGCCTGGAAATGGCTGTCTAATACTGCCAAACGAAAAGCCAAGGGATCTTATTGCCTTCCAATATACGTCGCTGTCGGTTCTTCCATATGATTTGGTCGACGTGACCTATTTCAAGTTGTGTATTACACAAAATGTTTCAGAAAATGAATTGTTTTCCTTTGCAATAAACAGAAAGATTTTCATTCAAATCTATCCAAGTCCATAATTTTCGTAATATTAGGTCAAATTTAATAGTCGCTTCCATAATGTAAGGAAAGTATTTCACAGTTTCAAAACCCGCATCCGACTCGCTGTCCTTACACTTAGTCGCTAGCCATAAATTATAGCTCAAAGTGACACCAGTTTAAGTAACCTAATGTAGCGACGACTGTTTGCCAGTGCTCTTTCTCACCGGAAAATATGCAATTCACTCATTGGGCTCCATAAGTACGCTGTAACAGTAATTTCTGTGTGTATGCAATGCATACGGATTGTAGAATTATTTAATGGTGCTCTCTCTTCAACTTCTGTGTACAATATGCCTCATCTAAACGGGCCTTTATTATCGCAAGCCCTGGGCAGTGCAACATCATACTGCAACAGTAACGTGCTTATACTGACAGCCTCACTGTTCGTTTTAGCTGATTTTGTAATCATTTAAATAGAACAACATGACCTTACAGTGGGAGACATTTCGTCCCCCTTTTTCCTTCCGTGAAATTTGTCAGTAAGCTTTTTGCCTCGTAACCAGCGAAACGCGGCAGAGTACGGCTGGTAAACGATATACAAACCACAATTTGCTGCCGTAAACACGATTTATTTAAACATTGGCGTAGCTGAAGGAATTTAGTTTCTTCTTAAATCGTCTTATGCAGCAACGTTCACAGATATCTCAAATAGGAAAAACCCTTTATCCAGGTACGAAAGTTGTAAAACAAACTTCCCACAGTTTGTGTCAGGTTGATCTTTTCGTCTGATAGCACTGCGTAAGTATTTTGTGTAAGAGGTATTGAAGTAGTGTTCCTGCAGCTGTGGGAATCATTGGTAGAAAACGAGTTTCACACCAATGGGTACATTACTGATAAATTTTCAAAGTGATTATTAACCTAAGTCTGCGTTCGTCGACAAACAGAGCCGTAATTGGAATATTGAAGCTAGACTAGGTATGCTTGTCTTCCTTGAGTGGGCATTGGAAGGCGTTTACACACACGTATACTAGGGTAATCTCAAAGGTAAGGTCTCCTAAGGGACACGCAAGTGCCAACGCAGGAACAAACGAGAGATCCTTAATTTTAATGGCAAACGGAAACCACAGTGTTGGCTGGATGGTGGCAAAGTGATAAAGAGCAATAGGGATACGAAGGTCTCAGGTTCGATCCCTCACCAGTCCCACGATTTTTATGTGCCGTTTTACACATACGGGGTGTTTCAAAAATGACCGGTATATTTGAAACGGCAATAAAAACTAAACGAGCAGCGATAGAAATACACCGTTTGTTGCAATATGCTTGGGACAACAGTACATTTTCAGGCGGACAAACTTTCGAAATTACAGTAGTTACAATTTTCAACAACAGATGGCGCTGCAAGTGATGTGAAAGATATAGACGACAACGCAGTCTGTGGGTGCGCCATTCTGTACGTCGTCTTTCTGCTGTAAGCGTGTGCTGTTCACAACGTGCAAGTGTGCTGTGGACAACATGGTTTATTCCTTAGAACGGAGGATTTTTCTGGTGTTGGAATTCCACCGCCTAGAACACTGTGTTGTTGCAACAAGACGAAGTTTTCAACGGAGGTTTAATGTAACCAAAGGACCGAAAAGCGATACAATAAAGGATCTGTTTGAAAAATTTCAACGGACTGGGAACGTGACGGATGAACGTGCTGGAAAGGTAGGGCGACCGCGTACGGCAACCACAGAGGGCAACGCGCAGCTAGTGCAGCAGGTGATCCAACAGCGGCCTCGGGTTTCCGTTCGCCGTGTTGCAGCTGCGGTCCAAATGACGCCAACGTCCACGTATCGTCTCATGCGCCAGAGTTTACACCCCTATCCATACAAAATTCAAATGCGGCAACCCCTCAGCGCCGCTACCATTGCTGCACGAGAGACATTCGCTAACGATATAGTGCACAGGATTGATGACGGCGATATGCATGTGGGCAGCATTTGGTTTACTGACGAAGCTTATTTTTACCTGGACGGCTTCGTCAATAAACAGAACTGGCGCATATGGGGAACCGAAAAGCCCCATGTTGCAGTCCCATCGTCCCTGCATCCTCAAAAAGTACTGGTCTGGGCCGCCATTTCTTCCAAAGGAATCATTGGCCCATTTTTCAGATCCGAAACGATTACTGCATCACGCTATCTGGACATTCTTCGTGAATTTGTGGCGGTACAAACTGCCTTAGACGACACTGCGAACACCTCGTGGTTTATGCAAGATGGTGCCCGGCCTCATCGCACGGCCGACGTCTTTAATTTCCTGAATGAATATTTCGATGATCGTGTGATTGCTTTGGGATATCCGAAACATACAGGAGGCGGCGTGTATTGGCCTCCCTATTCGCCAGACATGAACCCCTGTGACTTCTTTCTGTGGGGACACTTGAAAGACCAGGTGTACCGCCAGAATCCAGAAACAATTGAACAGCTGAAGCAGTACATCTCATCTGCATGTGAAGCCATTCCGCCAGACACGTTGTCAAAGGTTTCGGGTAATTTCATTCAGAGACTACGCCATATTATTGCTACGCATGGTGGATATGTGGAAAATATCGTACTATAGAGTTTCCCCACACTGCAGCGCCATCTGTTGTTGAAAATTGTAAGTACTGTAATTTCGAAAGTTTGTCTGCCTGAAAATGTACTGTTGTCCCAAGCATATTGCAACAAACGGTGTATTTCTATCGCTGCTCGTTTAGTTTTTATTGCCGTTTCAAATATACCGGTCATTTTTGAAACACCCTGTACGTTCAAGAGTTGTGATTTCAGCAGGATGGTGACACTTGTCACACTGCGAAACAGTTGAGTTGGTCCATGAGGCCGAGGAAACTGGAGGGGTTTCCGTTAGGTTCTATTTAGAATATATGGAGGACCTGCCCGTAGTATGTCTGCGGTAGGTCACTGAAGCGTGTTATGTGACAGGAAAAAGGCACAGACCGTCCCATTCTACACGAAGAGTTGCAAGATCGGTGGACAAAGCCTTAGACCAATTTCCCACACATCAATTCCTTCTGTAGCTATGGAACTAAGCACAGCGGACAAAAAGTAAGTCACCCAAGATGACGTCTACTTGTACATGACAACTCTTCAGTTTACTCTTAACTGCCTGGCACAGGGCTCATCGAACCAGTTTCAAGCTATTTCTCTACCGTTCCACTAACTCACAGCGCGCGGTATATCGGTCTCTTAAATCTTTCCGTGCAAGCTCTGATTTACGTATTTTATTTCGATTATCAATTCTCCCTATGTAGGTCGGCGTCAACAAAACTTTTTCACATTCAGAGGAGAAAACTTTAAATGACAGATACACTACATTGCATAGAATCAAACCATGACATCAAAGTTTTTACTAAGAAAGGAGTATACAATTTTGTTTTATCGATTCAATCAAACGACGTTTACAGAAGCTCCACAATGGAACGTTGAACAAAACAGCTACAGTACTCCATAAGAGGACGGACAAGCGTAATGTGGGTAGTCTCTTTAGTGGATTTGTTACCTCTTCTACGTGTTCTCAAAATAAAACGCAGTCTTTGGTTCGTCTTTCCTACAGTATTATCGAGGTGATTTTTCGTAATTGTTATCCCTAGGTATTTAGTTGATTTGACGGACCTTCGATTTATATGGTTTCATCCTACTGTGTGACTGTAACGTAACTGATTAATTTTACAACTCATGTGGATGACGTCACACTTCTCCTCATTCTGAGTCACGGCCACTTTTCGTGCCACACAGTTATCTTGTCTAAATAATTTCACATTGGTTTTCATCTTTTGATGACTTTTCTAGATGGTAAATGACAGAATCATCTGAAAATCCAAGAGGGCTGCTCCTAAATCGTTTATGTAGGTTATATACAACGGAGATCCTGTAACAGAGTTCCTTGGGGAGCATCATACATTAATCGATGACTCGAAATTTGGTTGAAAATCCGAAGAAATTCTGGTCGTATGTTAAGTACACAAGCGGCAAGACGCAGTCAATACCTTCGTTGCGCAGTGCCGATGGTACTGTTACCGACGACTGTGCCGCTAAAGCGGAGTTATTGAACGCAGTTTTCCGAAATTCCTTCACCAGGGAAGACGAATGGAATATTCCAGAATTTGAAACACGAACAGCTGCTAGCATGAGTTTCTTAGAAGTAGATACCTTAGGGGTTGCCAAGCAACTCAAATCGCTTGATACTGACAAGCCTTCAGGTCCAGATTGTATACCGATTAGCTTCCTTCGAGATTACGCTGATACAATAGCTCCCTACTTACAGGGTGTTTCAAAAATGACCGGTATATTTGAAACGGCAATACAAACTAAACGAGCAGCGATAGAAATACACCGTTTGTTGCAATATGCTTGGGACAACAGTACATTTTCAGGCAGACAAACTTTCGAAATTACAGTACTTACAATTTTCAACAACAGATGGCGCTGCAGTGTGGGAAACTCTATAGTACGATATTTTCCACATACCCACCATGCGTAGCAATAATATGGCGTAGTCTCTGAATGAAATTACCCGAAACCTTTGACAACGTGTCTGGCGGAATGGCTTCACATGCAGATGAGATGTACTGCTTCAGCTGTTCAATTGTTTCTGGATTCTGGCGGTACACCTGGTCTTTCAAGTGTCCCCACAGAAAGTCACAGGGGTTCATGTCTGGCGAATAGGGAGGCCAATACACGCCGCCTCCTGTATGTTTCGGATATCCCAAAGCAATCACACGATCATCGAAATATTCATTCAGGAAATTAAAGACGTCGGCCGTGCGATGAGGCCGGGCACCATCTTGCATAAACCACGAGGTGTTCGCAGTGTCGTCTAAGGCAGTTTGTACCGCCACAAATTCACGAAGAATGTCCAGATAGCGTGATGCAGTAATCGTTTCGGATCTGAAAAATGGGCCAATGATTCCTTTGGAAGAAATGGCGGCCCAGACCAGTACTTTTTGAGGATGCAGGGACGATGGGACTGCAACATGGGGCTTTTCGGTTCCCCATGTGCGCCAGTTCTGTTTATTGACGAAGCCGTCCAGGTAAAAATAAGCTTCGTCAGTAAACCAAATGCTGCCCACATGCATATCGCCGTCATCAATCCTGTGCACTATATCGTTAGCGAATGTCTCTCGTGCAGCAATGGTAGCGGCGCTGAGGGGTTGCCGCGTTTGAATTTTGTATGGATAGGGGTGTAAACTCTGGCGCATGAGACGATACGTGGACGTTGGCGTCATTTGGACCGCAGCTGCAACACGGCGAACGGAAACCCGAGGCCGCTGTTGGATCACCTGCTGCACTAGCTGCGCGTTGCCCTCTGTGGTTGCCGTACGCGGTCGCCCTACCTTTCCAGCACGTTCATCCGTCACGTTCCCAGTCCGTTGAAATTTTTCAAACAGATCCTTTATTGTATCGCTTTTCGGTCCTTTGGTTACATTAAACCTCCGTTGAAAACTTCGTCTTGTTGCAACAACACAGTGTTCTAGGCGGTGGAATTCCAACACCAGAAAAATCCTCCATTCTAAGGAATAAACCATGTTGTCCACAGCACACTTGCACGTTGTGAACAGCACACGCTTACAGCAGAAAGACGACGTACAGAATGGCGCACCCACAGACTGCGTTGTCGTCTATATCTTTCACATCACTTGCAGCGCCATCTGTTGTTGAAAATTGTAACTACTGTAATTTCGAAAGTTTGTCCGCCTGAAAATGTACTGTTGTCCCAAGCATATTGCAACAAACGGTGTATTTCTATCGCTGCTCGTTTAGTTTTTATTGCTGTTTCAAATATACCGGTCATTTTTGAAACACCCTGTACTTCCCCTGGGGCAGTGTTTGTTGATGTGAAAAATGCCGAGTTGCACTCTGTCCGAAAGCCACGTAAAACTGTAGGTTACCCTATTAACTGGCTAGGTGAGTCAACTCGAAGGTCAGATGAAAGCAACAGCATACCACCTCCAACAAGTCCGTGCCAATTAAAGCACTGTGGTGTTCAAAACCACTCTTGCGACTGATGACTGCTTTACTTTCTATGGGTTCCAAAACTAATGATCTTCGGGTTATTAACATTTTTGTGTTTTTATGCTGTAGCTTTGATACCAGTAAACGTAAGTAACCGGCCGAGCACTGTCACCGTTCGAGTTGTCAAGGTGGTAGACGACGATGCTGTCGACCCCAGTTACAATTTCGGTCATGGCAATGTTTCAGTCGAATACCTCTGAGTCTTTCTGCGTATTTCAAGATATACTTTTATACACTTGGTACGCTTCCAAATTGATATCTGTTAGTGCTGTATTTAGCAACATGAATCAGATATGTTTTCCGTGCAATATATCGGACAACACGTCAGTGCAGCGAGATTTCGTTTATGTGTTGCGCATGGTGCAAGAAATATTTGTGTTTTGCTTGCTTATGTGATAGGTTTCACCCCACTGAATGCGAGCAAGCTCACGAATAGACTGTCAATAACTGGAATTACGCAATAACACACTTAAAAGTTGTATTTTTGCATTATGTATCCCGATGAAAACAGCTGTAAACAGGTTATGTGCCTACTTACTTATTATCGCGCTTCTCGATGCTTTCCTCAAAAAATTAAAATAAAAATAAAAAGGGAGAGAGAGACAGAGAGAGAAAACAAAAACGTATTTCAAATATCAGCTCAGTGACGCCATGTTGGTCTCGCGATGTAAAGCAAGGATAGTTGATAGGTAATATCTCCTTGTGCTTGCGATATGTATGGCTACAGGGTTCTTTGATTTCTCTCTGCGAACAACTAGAACAAAATTCAGTAACAAAGTGGTAAGAACACCTACTCAGTGCGCCAATTAAACACTCAGCCATTCTTGGTTATTTTGTTAATCGTCTGTAATGCAGTAAACATCCTTCATTACTGATTTGTTACTACTACCTTTGTTATTTTTATTCGTCACCTCAACAACTTTCCTATCACTCATTGCCGCCGATGCACGTAACGAATGGATCAGGATGAATGGAATGTGGGGTGTTTCGTCACGGAGAATATTCACATTTATCTCGGCGTCTTGTGTCAGGGTAATATGAAACTCTCAATAAGAAAAGACGACAATAACACCTAACTATATCTGTCCACTTAACACCATGACGACAGACAAATTGGCGTCTCGGTGTATTTTGATTATAATTCGTTAGCCATTTTGCGACCTCATTTTAATACCTCGTGGGAGCAGGCATAATATTTTGCTTTTTGAACACCGAACAATAACAAAAAAATATAGTAGATGGAAGGATACAAAGAAAAAAATCAGACTCATGGGTGTGGATCCAGTTCATCATAAGAAGACTAAACAAGAGGGAAACATTACGAAAGCAATGAATACGCTGGTTAGTATACATTGTTTGTATAGATCTGAAGATGAAAAAGCGCAGATCTGCACAGTGCCCGCATCTGCACTTTAGTTTCTTCCCTTCTGAATTATCAAATGAATTGATTATTACGTGGTACAGAATAATTTGGTAACCGTGTTTCTTACAGCTTCCATTCGCACCAACATTTTTCTACATTCTCGTGCAATTCATGAAATTCTACTTGTATGATCCCAAGACTGCACATAGATGCAATCGATTTCAAGGTGCAAAGTGTTTGTTATCTTACTTTTCGTGACAGGTTGGCAAAGTTGATTTCCAAAGACTTTTTATTGTACTCAAATAATCTTTTGTAACAAAGTAACAAGGTAAGTGTTTTATTCGTATATATTTTGTGGGAAACTGTAATCGTGATGGAAGATTACACACCTGAATGTTTGACACAGCTGGTAGGAGAAAACGCTGCAAATTAACCAGACCCCGCGCCTCTTCTCCGTATCCTCCTATGACACGAGCACAGGACTCTCCTCCTATAACGCTGTAGAGCTGTTCCTAGCACAGCTGAGAATTGGCAACATCGTCACAAACATTTGGCAACACTGTGACAGTGCAATCACTTCAGCGTATGGTACTGAACTGACTCGCTAAATTCATTTGATATTCCCTTTCCATTTGAATGACTCGTGGTATATAATCCTCACGTAAACTAAGACACTGAGACAAAAATTTCAATTGCTTGGCTAAAGAAATGCCATTCTTCACATAAGTGTCAACTTTTAATATCTTTCACGATGCGTTATGAGGCTGAGCGACCAATACCATGACGAGAGTGGCGTACTGGCAGCGGTGTGTCCGTAGCCCCCTGGTACCGCCCGTGTCTCGTGTTCCAACGGTTAAGAAAATCGTCAGTTCTAACCGTAGTAGGGACAGCGCGTGCGAGCTTTTTTGTGTATTATTTCGTGAAGCTGCGAATTCCCGGAAACAATTCTGTAACAAAGTCAGAAGAAAACCTTTACACCTCAAATCCTCTTGGCATCTCGACTCTAAGTTGTGTTAATGGTCGTATCGGCTTTCTGACTGCCAAGCTGCTATACAATACGAGCGTCTCTGAAGAAATTCGAATCGACCGTCTACGATACGAAATTCAATAATGTTCTTCACTTAAGACTCCCATGCCAGGGTGATAAGTATGAAGGAAATAAATTGATTAGCAAATCGCAAGAAAATACTTTCAGCTCATAGTGCAATGGTGAAAAACTTATAATGCTGCACAACAGGTAACGCCTCTTTCCGCTGCTAACAAACAAATGTTGGGTTTCTAGGAATACATAACTTTATTTAAGAAATGCCACATTTGCATACCACTTGAGTATGACACAGCATACCATTTAAACACAGACCCAATCGAAATCTAAGTGAGTAGTATTTTACTAATTCGTGCAGATAGAGGCACGCTTGTGTACAGATACTCAGTTTTGTTAAAACAGACTTTCGTCGTAAGGTTATTGTGGGTAGTTTTATTTCATTTCTTATAATACAGTGCACAACTTTCGTACGGTTTCTTTTAGTGTTGTTAAAACAGTTAACATGAGAGAGAAATTATTCATCAACGATGTATGCGAATTCTCTGATTTTATGTATAATAGTCTGACAACGCAAATGCAGTTTACTGATAACATGCATGTAGAAAACTTGTTCTGAGTTAAAGCTGTCAAACAAGGTTAGAAGAAGAATAAAATGCCACACGACAGATAATGTAAAAATACTTTTCTGACGTATTTTGGCACAATGCGCTCTCCCCATACATAGTACAGAAGTTTCGAGATGTATCTGCAGCCTGACCATCTATTAAACCTGAAAAGAACAAAATGTCGCAGAAGTTAGCCCTTTTTCCACATGCGACTATTTTGGGTTGACAAATGAAGAGAATTATGTTCAAAGTTCCATTAGATCGATAACTTCAGCAGACAGCAGTATGGAGTTTTGAAAAATGTAGCAGTGAATGTACCCAAACTCGCGACGTCTTATCAACAGAGCGCGACGCTTACCGTTACGCTACTAGCTGACACATAGCTACAACACCTCCAGAACTCAACAACAATTCCTCCAGAACTTGCGTATTGCACAGTGCTGTGAGCTATGCATATGGCCGGATATAGACTTCAGAGAGACAGACAGTTGCAGCAATTCTTTTGCACTGCACGATGGTTTCAACAAACAGATAGCGCAATAGAGTAGCTCAAATGGAAAGGAAAACTTTGTATTTCAATTTCTGCATCCTACACTGTTGGCAGTTCTGTGTAAGTGGCAGTTACGTTATTTTATTTCGGTGGTTACAAAATAGTCAAATGTATGCACTGGGTAGCCAAGGCAGCTAGTTCATGGCGATTCTGTCAACCAACTAAATGAATGTACTGAACATCCTGCAAACCACTACAGGGAGTCTGTGTGTCAGAATTCTCATCTTGTGTGCCGCAACGGTGTTATGATAGAGAAGTGAGTCGTACAGAAGAGTGTTTGGTAGTCTGTTGGGCTGATGATAGTTTCATATGCTGGTGGTCTAGGTTCCATTCCAACTTCTGCCGATGTTTTTTGATAGGGAGAGGCAGATTCTATTCTCTTCTGGCTACGCCAAGTGAAGAAGGTATAATGGCATTGTGGTCTGAAAATCACATTAAACATGATATTCCTTCTCTACCAAGTAGACGTTAGGTGGAACCACAATAAAGTCAGGAGCCGCGACATGTAGAAACTATCACCAGTAACCTTTCTTATACTAGTTACTTATTTCTAGTGACGAAACAAACCCTGTGTATGGTCACAGGACACTTATTCCGTCTTTTATTTGAGCTTCTGTATGTCGATAAAATTGGTTCTGAACTGGGAACGCAACTCAGACCGCCCTTACCGCGGAATTTGATCCCTTCGTGACAATACAGCTCTACTACAACTTGTTGTTTGTTCAAAACTGCAGATTCCTCAACATCTCCACATATTGCGCATGAATGGGTTGGAATCGTGGCCCAGCACTAAACTTTTCACTATGTATTATCAAGCTCTAGCATGAGAACACCTATCTGCTGGTGGATAATAATTGTTAATGCATTTTCATTCGTTGTCAACACTAACGATATCTGACGTTTTTGACTCCCAGTGAGACACAGAACTATTTGTGAGATAACTGTAAGTTCAAGGATGTTATTCCGAGCTGCTGGTGGAGAAAAATTCGTTAGCTGACGCCTCTTTGTGTGTAGTCAACAACGATATGTGTGGGGTTCGATTCCTAGTCAGCACTGAACTCTTTGTCGTATTATTGTTAGTTCAAACATGCTCACATGTCACTGCTGCTGTAACAAACCCATTTTTAACGTTCGTTTTCTCTAGAATATAACAGCGATAGGTGCCAGGTTGGAGTCCTGGAAAAAAAAAATTAATGTTTCGTCTCGTCACTTCAGTTAAAACATCTAGCTACTGCCTAGAAAATCCGATATGTCACAGTTGATTGTGCTTCGATAACAATCCGACTAGGTTCAGGGTTCGAATCCCTGTACAATACAAAGCTATACCTCACTGCATTTCAAGTAAGTTACTTGTGAAGTAGCAATATGTAGCATCTCTCGTAGTTCGTTAACAGGGACAATAGATGCTGGATAGGAATTCGCGTCCGTTAAAAATGTTACCTTATGTAATTTAAAGTTAATATTTGCTAACTGATACTGTCCAAAAATGAGGTATATCAGTCTCTTTATGCCTACAGTCTCTTTATGAAAACAGTAAGCAGATTCAGAAGGATGTAGGTTGCAGTAGGTACTGGGAGATGAAGAAGCTTGCACAGGATAGAGTAGCATGGAGAGCTGCATCAAACCAGTCTCAGGACTGAAGACCACAACAACAACATGCCTAGTGAGGAATGACTTAATTTCCGTCAGTCACGAAATCTTAGTTCGCATGATCTGGGTTTGAATCCATATGCAGAACGAGTCGGTTCGTCGTGTCATTTGAAGTTCATACTTATTCTCAACTAGCTGCTCGTGAATAACGTAAATTTTTAATGACATTTTGTGTTAAATAACAAGTATGGTATGTTACTTTGAAGAGGAAATAATGAATGCATTACCTATCTGACGTAATAATGGGTGTGCTAACATTTCAGGTATGTCAGTTATTGCAATAAATGCGAGCTTACAAGACTTAAGGACAGTCTTATCCGTCATGAGGTGTTCCCTGATATTTGTAGTATCGTGGTAGTATTTTACATCTTGAGTTATTGCGATATAGAGCAGTGTTTTCTAGTGGTGATTCAATAGTCGCCGGCCGAAGTGGCCGCGCGGTTCTGGCGCTGCAGTCTGGAGCCGCGAGACCGCTACGGTCGCAGGTTCGAATCCTGCCTCGGGCATGGATGTGTGTGATGTCCTTAGGTTAGTTAGGTTTAACTAGTTCTAAGTTCTAGGGGACTGATAACCTCAGCAGTTGAGTCCCATAGTGCTCAGAGCCATTTGAACCATTTTTGATTCAATAGTCAAACGACTGTACCAAGGAGCGATTAGAGGACCTGCTAGACAGCTGCGTTATGTAGGTCGCATGGAATCAGGTGAAATGCAATTCAGGTCGTTCGGATACTTTTGAGGACGACTGTACATAAAATCAGAAGTTAAATATGAAATGTTTTCACCAATAGCGAAATGCTTGAACCTTAATTGACGATAGAATTGTTTTTGCCTGGCTGGGATTTGAACCCAGCATCTAGCGCCGTCGTTTTCTAGCCAGTAACAGACGATAAATAGCTATTGTTGGTTCACCAGTAGCGAGATGTGCGCATGTTTAGCTAGATATCAGGCGACGAAAAGTTCTGTGCTGAATGGAATTCAAAGCCCACACACGAGGTCATGAAGAAACTTTAACTATAAAATTCTTTTCCAATAATATCTGGGAATGGCGTGTTTGTACTTTCAATGATGTGATGGAAAATACTCTGCTGGCTAGAAGTTGAATCCACAACATGTCGTCGTTGGTGATCACAACGGACACAACGTCAAACCCAAATCCGTTTTCACCAGTAGGTTGGAGAGGAATCTTTGAACTTGAAAAGATGTAAGGAAACGTTTGATCTTGTAATGTTGTGATAAAAAGCTCATCATGTGGCTGTGAGTTGAAACGAACACGTTACAGCTGACAACGCACGAAGAGACGTTGAAAATGCAACTATTTTTCACCAGTAGTTCGGAGTGCACATGCTAGGGCTTGAAATGAAATAATGAATATTTAGTGCTGATGAGGATTCGAAACCATATAGGTGCCTTTCGAGGACGCCTAGAAGAGTTTGCAATCTTCGGGAACACAGAGAAATCGAATTCTTGTCCCAGTACAGCACCACTATTTTCAACGTCTCAGTTTCAAATAAAGTAAGAGCCTTGTGAGCTTACATGGCCATTGGTTCATTAAATGAAATACGTTTTCTAGTTTACTACGGCTTGCTGGTGACAGAGTCTCTGCCTTACGGAGTTTCTCCATCTGTCACAGCTCAAACGAATGCCCAGTCGGAAGCGAAGGGATGTTATATTTACTGCGGATATTGAACTGCGGAGCTTACTGGCGTTCTGCACTTGGCGTTACTAGAGATGAAGGAGAGCTACTTGTGTGTGTTAAAAATCTACGCCTGACGTGAGATGTGAGCCTACACGTATTACACATCAATACAAGATTAATCCACCAGACCACAGACCCCCTGCCAAGCACATAATTATGAATTGCAGAGTATTCATTTAGATGTAGATGCAGATGGCAAGGGACGCGTAACAGGAATGAGGGCGGGATCTGGGAATGGATAGAAGTGCAGAAGTGCAAAATATAAGCGTGAAATGCTTGCAAAGTATTGCTTACTTAGATGTGTGCCACAGTTCGTTTTTTCTAGGACCGAGAGATAAGGAAGGACTGTTCTCAGAACGAAGAATGGGTTATAGGGAAGGGGAGATCAAAGAATACGGTTTCATAGGTGGTCAGAGGAATGATAGAGAGTAAAGATAGCAGCAATTAAAAGAGAAAATGTAGCGTCATTGGAAACCGCTAAATTTGTTTACAATGTTTTTGGGGAGTGTAATAGAAGGGCACCTGCGGCGATAGTGTCAGAGAGAGAGAGTGTTAGAGAGAAAGAAGAGATATTAACAACGAGTAAACCAAAATGTTCAAATGTGTGTGAAATCTTATGGGACTTAACTGCTAAGGTCATCAGTCCCTAATCTTACACACTACTTAACCTAGATTATCCTAAGGACAAACATACACATCTATGCCCGAGGGAGGTCTCGAACCTCCGCCGGGACCTGCCTCACAGTCTATGACTGCAGCGCCTCAAACCGCTCGGCTAATCCCGCGCGGCGAGGTAACATAATATTAAATCGTTGGCGTATTGTGTGGAGGACGGAGGGTGTATTCATGGATGGAGGGAAAGAGAGCGACGTATTTGAAATAACAAAAACTACTTTGACAAAGTCCATCTACGCTGATTAGTTTGTAAGTATGTAGACAGGGTATAAATGAAATCAAAATAGAATACTTGACAAACTGTGTATTCAAAAGAAACCCTCTTGAATTAAAAGGGCAACCCAAAGGAACGCTAACCCATATTGTATCTTTTCTGTTGCCACGCGATCTTCCACTAGCTCCCAATGAGGAAAAATGACGAAAAAGAAGACAAAACAAAACATTTTAAGAACTCTAATATTTTATCCAAAATCCTTCATTATTTTGTACTTCTATCACGCGTCTTGGCATAGAATGTATAAGCCGTCGGACGTAACAGCCTGAAGAAGCAACTTCCTCCCAAGCTTCCAGGACGCAGTCCCAAAGAGCGTCTGCAGTAGTTGGTTTGGTGGCCATGTCCCCTGTTAATGTTCTGGCGACCTCAGACCACATGTTTTCCATGGAGTTCATATCAGCCGCCCGTGGCGGCCAGTCCATGACGTTGACGCCAATCGTGGAGAGCCCCTGCTGAGCAAATGCAGACTTGTGAATGGGAGAATGGTCCTCTTCCAATGTGGCGTCCCCCTCTGCGTACAGCATTCGCACTGACGGAAGCATCACATTTTCCAGTATATGGGCATACTGCGCGCTGTCCAGAGTTCCTTCTATCCTGTGAAGAATTCCCGCCCCTCTCGCAGAAATCCAACCCCAGCAGGTAACAAATAGCCGGCCACTTCTTCTCGTCGTGGTTACATATTCGCGTCGATGGCGAGTCCCTTTCGGCCTGTAAACGATTCGTGGACCGTCGTTATTGGTGGAAACACCTTCTCATCAGTGAAAATGACGTTGACCCACGACGCCCTCAGAAGGAGCTCCGCAAATGCTAGCCGGTATAAAACGTTGTCTTCGCTGAGCTCTTTTTTCACGGTGGATCGTCGTGCATGCAGTCCAGCGTCCCTCAGCCTTCGGCGAATCGTGTCACTGGAGCCGGGGAAGTTGGTCTCCCGCCGCAACTGCTTCGACTTCAGAAATGGATTTTCTTTGCTCCTAGACACTAGGTCTCTGTCTTCCTGCTGTGAGATCACTCTGTTCCTGCCTGAGCCAGGAGCTCTGTTGGTGGTGCCTCTTTCAAGGCAGATCCTCCATCTCGTTGCAGTGGTATGTGGTACGCCATACCGTCTGCCAGCTTCTCTGATGGAACATCCTCCTTCCTCAATGAGAGCGACGACTCTACCTCTGCCGGCCAGAGTGGCAGAGCGGTTCTAGGCGCTTCAGTCTGTAACCGCGCGACCGCTACGGTCGCAGGTTCGAATCCTGCCTCGGGCATGGATGTGTGTGATGTCCTTAGGTTAGTTAGGTTTAAGTAGTTCTTAAGTTCTAGGGGACTAATGACCACAGCAGTTGAGTCCCATAGTGCTCAGAGCCATTTGAACCATTTTTTTGTCTCTGAAACAATACGTGCTGCACGACGGAATTTACTTTCTGCTGAGGCACTTCATTTACATCTCAATGATACACGACTTCTAGAGAACATTGTTCTTTACGGCAGTCAATCCACTTGTAAATTAACATCATGATATCGCAGATATTAGGCAACATGTTACTAGGGATGAGTAAGGCCTTAAGATTTGCAACTAAACTTGCTACTCCTAGCTACTATTGAATATGAAGTTGATTATTAACGTATCTTCATAACCATGTGTACGGCGTTCGACTCTCAGTCAGCATAGACGTTTTCGTCACCTTATTTCTAGTTAAACGTGTGCACATCTCGCTGATGGTGAACCAACATTGGATATATCTCGTCTGTTCCTGGTTAGACAACGACGGCGGTAGGCGCCGGGATCGAATCCCAGTCATGCAATACTACTTCAGTCATTTAAGGTTCCATCCCTACTACTGGTGACAGACTGTGATATCTACATTCTGATTTTACGTACTTATTCAACAATCCGATTAGTATTACATGAAGTTGATGCGAAACCACTCCCCATTGAACGACGTTCAGCATGTGTTGGGTAAACCTTTTAGACACCAAAGAACTTGTTTCCAATTGCCATACAACTTTATAAATCCATATACTGTCTCAAATATTTAATTGTGCATAACGATTACTGAACGATATATGTGACAAAACTAGTTGTCCCATAACATTTGAAATGTCACTTATTGTAATTAAGTTTAGTTTACAAACGTTAAGGACTGTCTGATCTCTTCTGTACTATCGTGGTGTTACTTTACATCTGGACAGACTGTCAAAGACTGGTGTTCTCTAGTAGTCTCTAGCGGTACCCATTGTGTATCTTACGACGACTGTACTGTGGAGGGCTGCGACTATGTGCAACACAGATATGCTATGTTGGTTGGATACAGTCAGGTGCAGCCTACATGTTGGAATTCAGGGGTGACCCACTTTTTTTGCTGTCGAGTGTACATATCGCTATCCCATGACTTTTGTCATATGAATGTATAATCATTGTGATTCATAAAAAGGAAAAATATGCTGTGAGGAAACAGACACATTTTTCGCTAATGCCAGGCGTTTGTTCTAATCTTAGTGCCACACGCCCCTCTGTCTCTTTGTTTGCTACGCTAAAGACTCGAATCTTTGTACTCTTCAACAGCGCTGCACCATAATTCATAGCTTTGTCAAAATACATCAGAACAGTTACACATCGATCCGCAGCATTTTTGAATTGTGACGTATGCATGCGATTCACAGAACTTGCGATAGCAAACATTCTGTATTGAGCAACGGAAAAAAAAATTGTATGCTTGCATATTGGAACAATACAGGCTACAGAAATATGAACTGTAGTTTATAATGTTTGTCGTGATACAATCGTTAATGATATTTTTCCCATATATTTGCTTAACGGATGTGAATAAGACTAACGCTGAAAGCTGCAATCGTAAATAAGTGCATACGCAAACAATAACTGAAAATGTTAGAGGTCATACACACAGAAATACGCACACGTATGCTCCCATACACATAATCATAAAACTGTACAGCTTCACTAAGCACACATACACATGGACAGAAAAATTGACGCACTCTCGCTCCCACATGCACGCGCACGCGCACACGCACAAGCACAGACGTTGTAGACACTTAACATCCATACGAGATGAGGTATTGTTCTCGTGACTAATCTACCACTCTAGGTGTTACTGAAGAAGCAAGTAAGGAATGCTAAAATGTCGACAGAACCGTGGGAGCCATACCTGACGGGACCAGGCTAAGCTGTAACAGCACAAGGTCTTCTCTCTTAGGGCATGGCGTACTGTGTTCCCAGCGAGATGAGTGTAAGTGGTCACTCGCAGCTGTAAAACAGGGCAATGAGTTTCGACATAAACGAAATGCTGTTAATTGTTAGCGGTACCTGGTTTAGAAGTGGCTTTTGTATTGCTTCCTTTGACGATAAACGTAACTGACAGCCGAATTATCCTAACACGTAGACTAACCAAAACATTTAATCTGGACTTGCTGTAGCCGCAGCTTCAACCTATCGGAAATGTCACTCAAAATCTGAACACTCTACTACATTCGAAGTTTTCCGCACAGTGAGAAATAAAATCGCTGCACACTGTACTTCCCATCTCTCTTTAGCGTTCACCATCGACTGTTTATTGAGAAATGTACATCCGGCCCATTCCAATTGTAAACGCAATGTAGAGTCACTGCCTTAAAGTACAGAGAGTTTTTTGTTACGGGAGAAATTATTTAGTATTGTTTCCAGGTGTCAGTCGAGTGTAGTGGTTGCACAGTGATACGGGTTCAGGTGTGAAAATACCTGCACGCCGAACAAGCACGTATCTGAACTAGGCGTAAATTGATTTTTTATTTAATGGAAACAGAAGTTTGAGATTTACTGGTGCACATACTAACGGTCACATAAAAGTAAATGTTATAGAGAGACGAAATTAGCAATAAACGTGGAAACCAGTAATTAAATTCAGCAGCTCGACTGAAGTGACTGACGTGTATTACTGCTTTAACACAGACAATCATTCACGTGACCTTCTTTCGGCGCAGTATTCAGAAAAATCTGTAAAATCATGAACCATGGAAAATATTTTGATAAAAGGCCTAGAATGTGGTTGTAACATACGATATTACCGAAAAAACAACCTGTCATACCTTGTTTTGGAGCTGAAGCAACCAAAATGGTTAGTACGAGCTGTTTATCGAGTTTCGTTATGTTTCACAGTCTTCGCGTTCCAGCAACTTTCATTTAGCATTTAACTGTTACTTCTCGCTACAATGAATGAAAGTGCTATCAAAACTGCTTATTTTGAGTCATAAATCGTGGTCGTGGCATGTCTGAAAGCACGATTGCTCGACATTCGACCATAGCCGTTTTCCTTTTATATACTACTGACACATTAAATAGGCACTGTCGATTTATAGAATTTTTTGCAACAAACAAAGCATTCATATGTGAGCCACTCGCTGTCCTGTCACCTTCCACTTTATACAGCGGAAGCAATGACGATTTCGTAAGCAATGTACTACTCGGCTGTGCTGGCTGCTAAAGGTCTCTCACCGTATGCCCTCTCTGCTCAGGGTATGAGAAAGTGAACAGATTTTAGTTATATACTGCGCATGTGCCACAACTTAATTTTGGTTGCTGTGGTGCCTCATACCTGGCTCTAGTCTTAAAAACGTATTCACGTCGAAAAGACGCATGAGTGTGGTATGTGAAAATAAGGTGTCACGGATGAATGACATTGTGAGAAAGGTTGACTATCTGAAAGAGCCAGGGAGGGAGGTGCGGCGTGGCGCTTGAAAACTCCACAAGGGCCGGCCCCGCTTTTATACTCTGTTCCGAAAGCCACAGTTCCTCGTCACCAGACGCTACGAGCGACATCGGACGCCACACATACCTTCTGCATGCCTGCGGTGCAGGACCTAGGCTGTGAAACATATTATTGTAACTTTTGTCTTCGCAGAACTTTTCAGCAAACAGAAAATCTTTCACCTATCACTCAATGGAGAATTGGCACTGTATTTACATGGGCAAATAACGATATTAAGTATTATCAATATTTTTATTAATCTGAACACTGTTCGCTCTAATAGGATTGTCGTTGAACAATGAAAGCAGTCTAATACCAATTCCGAAGTAAGTGGTGGATTAGTTGCTTAATACTATTTTTCACCCTCTGTTGCAAAAGACACTGCCTCAAATGTAACACTGTCCACCTTGAGTATCGATTTGATACTTGCATCCGCCATTTGAACAACTTCTTGTTGCAAGCACAGGAAAAGAGATGCTTGTAGCTCACCTTATTATAGCTCACCTTATTACACCCCTATGAAACTATTATAACTAGGTTCTTACGGTCGCCAAGCTCTGAAGGACCTAATTTAAATTTTATTAATTCTGAAATGTATTATGAGTTAAATATGCACTTCCGTTAACTGTTCTTTTTACCTAAAATGCAACAAGGAAGCAAGAAATAATGATTCTATGCATTTGCATAATCCATTTCAAGTGTTACACACTGTAAGCTGGTTAATTATTTTTACCTACAAAGTACTATTTTTTCAAATATTTTAAACTTTTTTCATCCTTATTCAGTAAAGATACTTGCGTCACTTTATTGGTGTCTTTAAATTCTTCATTTGTGTGACCATATTGTCCATAGTTGTTCTACAATTCCTGAGGGTATTTTCGTTCTGTCTTTGCAAGAGAAAGCGTGTTTTTTTTCTTCACAAGACACGTGTCGCTTTATTGAGGGAAAGCATCATCAGTGGTCCAGCAGTTAAAGATATTGACAATTTGATTTGTTTTTAAGATCGAAAAACAGTTTGTTAATAATATGTTGCTTTTTTACTTAAGGTTATTTCAGCTTGGTTTTTCGCCTATATCGGAAAATGTCGTCTGCTAGAACACCTTCGGTGTATTTCTTCATTAGATACTGACGTTTTTAGTTGCTCCGCAGAACTATGCATTTCTAATGTATTACACAGCACACATTTTCACATTCACTGTTTCCTGCTTATTTGTGTGTGTTTTGGTTTGTGTTTTGTATTGATGCCAACATAACATTACTACTAGTTTGTCGTCTGGTGGAAAAAGCACGCATTTTCTTGTAGCTGCAAAGACAGAACGAATATTCCATCAGGAAATATCAGTGTCTACTTACACCAGTAATTGAAATAATGACATTTTAGATACACGTGTTTCACCAGGACAATGGGCCCTGTTGTGTCCATATTTTGCTATACGTTTCAACTTTTGATCATTTAACGAGTCCTTTTCTCGCATTTATATACGTTAATCTTGATTTATTATGCACTTGTAAATTAATTTTTGTCCCAAAGACATCTTTTTCCCATATAATCATGCCTTTATATTTCATGTTACACTTTTATGCATATGTGAAAGTTACAAACGTATTTTATGAACTTGACAAAGATAAAAATTTTATACATACCTTGAAATATAACATCTGAAATTATTGAATACCTTTTATTATTGTTCTGCATTAATATGACATGTAAATTTACTGAAGTTTTGTTCATTCCCACTATTCCTTCAAGTCTGGTTTCTATTAGTCACTTTCTTGGTTCATATTTTCTGAGGTCTGTGATATTCTGTACTTTTAACGGTTTTGTAGATACAGGAAACTCTAAGTAATATCCATTAGTATTGGGGCAATTCACAATTTTAAAGGGACCATTACACACAAACTTGAACTTACTCATCTCGTGGTTGACCTCACTTAATTTGCCATGGGTTTAAACTAAAATTAGGTAATCTATGTCAAATTTTGTACTTTTTAACTTCTCATCATGCCTACGGACCCCTGCTTCAGCTTGCTTGTTCAACTTATCTTTAAGTAGCCCTTTCTTTTCATCAATGGTATTTTCTGTACATGGAGGAAGCCTTATCAATCATTCCATTAAACTTTGGGATTTACTTTGTAACACCTCGGTTCAGTTTACAGTGATAAAAGTTATAGAAAGAATAATTTAAAATTAAGAATAGAATTTTTAGAGGGGAAAATAGTGTAGAATCAGAGTTCGGTAATTGCAGATCAAAATTATAGTATATCAGCAAGTAGCTTAACGTCTAAGTACAGCAAAGCCACAGAAGTTCCGTCATGGAGAAGGCAGTGACGTTAAACTCTTGTGATGAAAAACCTATAAAAAGGCCTGATCGTCATTATTGCCGCCTTGTTTTCTTGATTGTTTCGTTAAAGGGCTGGGAATCCGTGTCAGTCAGTGAGACAATAATTAGATTGAACTTTATCGTGTTAAGATTCACGATAAACTGTTAGAATATTACGGAGATTAAAAGTGATGTAGTGTACGATCTGTGACTGTTGGTAGCAACGGAGTATTAAAGAGATTTTAGGCCTTTAGTGCTAGATTGGAACTTTACGGTCATATAGACGACAGAAACTCAAATTATCTGCTGATACGAGTGAATTCAGAGGTACCCGTATTCAGATATTAACGTGTGGACTTTTGAAAGTGTCGTGTGCCGTTAGTTGCGAATTCGGACGTAGAGCACGTGGATATCGGCATTTGCGGACTATTTAGATTCCTCCAGGCTAGGAACCTTTTAAATAGACCATCATCCATCACCATCTTAATCCCTGAATATAGAGTGAAAGTGAAACAAGAGTGTTGTACTTATTTCATTTACCTAGTACTAATCAGTGAAGGTTTTACGGAACCAAAGCTATTCAGCAGTAAGACAGCACCATCTAGCGGAAAGCGTAGGCATTAACTAACACGTTAACTGAAGTGAACGTTTATGTGTTTTACGGACTGCTTAATATGAACTTTTGTGACTCTTTGACGTCCCCACTCCCACCGCAAGGTGGCGCAGGCTGTCTCAATCATAAAAGGGGAGAGTTTTAGCTGGGCAAATTACTAAATAAAAGCGATATTTACAAGACTCGCAGTAATAGCAAAACACAAGGCCCGCACCTCATCGGAGAGTCGTCGCTGTCACGTCGGGAAGTAAAGCCGGAAAACCTACCGACGATACGTATCTACGAGCAGACGTCGACGTGAAGTACCTAAAAAGGGAACCACAAGAGAGTTGAGGATACTTCAACTTTCTCGCAAAATCTCTTCAAGAGAGAATCCTGTGCTCTCATGGTTCAAATCAAAGCACTCATAATGTTTTCAAATTCCCATACATATTTGCTCCAGGAATGGTGATAGTCGCGACAAGAGATACGACATAGCCAGCCTATGTCATTAATTTAACACACAGCTGGATTGATGGACTGGTCATATAATACTCTATGGATTATTTACACCTTATTTTAGTCCATCCCTTCATTTTGAGCATAATTTGGATCCATCATCAGAAAATATACTTGGATGTTTCCCCTCATTTACAAAATACTCCTTAGTCAGCTTGTTACAAATTACATATTACATATTATTCATATGTACACTCAGTTCTTAGCTATGGCATTATTTTTTGGGGGAACAAACGCACAAAATATGAACACAATTTTCAAATTCCAGAAACGAGCCATAATAATAATAACCAAAAATACTAGTAGAGCTCATTGTAAAGATCTGTTCAAAATACTGGGGATTTTAACTGCTCCATGTGAATACACTGATCAGTCAGTTGTACACATCAAAAATAACATTGGTAATTACTGCACATACAGCTCTGTCCATGACCATGCAACAAGAGACAGACTCAACTTACATTTACAAAGAAAAAATAAACATAAAACTCAAAACAGCATTTTCTACCAGGGAATAATACTGTACAATAAATTACCAAAAGAGATTAGAGGAATTGCAAAAATACACTTATTTAAAGAGGCACCTAAAAAGTACCTGTTATGAAATACATTTTATACATTGAAGGATTATTTAGATAAAACAAAGTAGGTGTTTGATTAAAAAACTGTTATACAAATAAATAATAGTTATTGTAAAACATCCCAACATTCCACATAACTTCATTATATGTTTTTCCCTTCTTTTTTCCATTCTTGAAATACTTACCCCCAAGCTATGCATAGCACAATACTAACACCTCTTCCTCTTTTTGAGCTCAACGTCTCACATTATGGAGGGATGCTGACTCAGTTTTTCAGGATAGCAAATGGGAAGTTGCGATACAGGAAATGGCCCCTTGATCACCAGTGTGTGTGTGTGTGTGTGTGTGTGTGTGTGTGTGTGTGTGTAGTGAGTTAAGTGTTATGAAACAATGTGTGTATAGTGTGTGCAGTGACTGATAGTGAGATATGAGTGAACAGTGTGGCATTACATTATTTAATAAGTTATTTGTAAAATAAGTGGAAGTGAGGCCAGTACGCTAAGTTACGCTGCAATATACTGCGGGAGTAATAACAAAAAACTACCACCGAGGGTGAAAAACGTCCTACTGCCAGATAACCAATACGAATGCAGTAGGATATTCGGAGCCATCCTTCTCCTTATGTGACAGCACTGGTGAAACTCCATGCAGAAAGACATCTATGGCAAAAAGAACAGGCTTCCCCTTTGAAAACGGAACGAGGAACGGTTCTGATCTGAGAGATCGCTTAAGTGTGGCAAAAAACAGCGTCGTAATCAAGAGACCACCGGAATGGAACCGCTTATCTCCGCAATAGTTTGAGCGGATGGTAAAGTTTTGGGGCATGGGGAATGAAACGGCCGTAATAGCTAATTTTTCCCATAAAGGATTTCCGTTCTTGAGATTCTGGGGCCCGGGCATGTTTGTCTATGGCTCGAACTTGCTACTTGGTAGGACAGATTCCCAGCCTGCTGATAATAAAACTAAGGTACTCAACGAACTGTAGGAAAACTTACACTTTTGGAGCTTACATTTGACGCCAGCCTCATTTAATCGAGGAAAGCAAGACTGCAAGTCCGGAAGGTCTTATGTGAAGTTTACCCGCGTAACATTCAATCCTACTCACGTGCAGGACAACCGTTTTCTCGGATATAACGTGGCTACGTCCTTAGAGAGACAGAAGATATCCCCACCAATTGCTTTCAACCTTACAGGAAGACTTTGCCCTCTAATATCATGCACCTTTGCTCTTTCTGGTATATCCAAGAGTCGCATTTATCTTTATGAATGCACCCCTCTGATCTGCATATCTTCTTCGATCGCTAACCTATGATAGTTACCTCTGTTCATCTAGTATGCAGCAGCACATGAATATCACCATTGAAAGGGCTGCTACAACACGTCTAGCAGCACGAAAGTATGAAAGTTTCACGTTTCTTCTGGTAAGTTACAAACATTGACCTTAGGAAAGGGACTATATGGCCTGTGGTTGGTTTATGCGGGGCACCAACAGCTGCAAAACCTGTTTCAACGTTACATTCCTTGATTTCAAGATGAAATTGAAGTTTCAAATTGCACTACTTATTGATATCAGAGTCTGCCAAACAATGAAACGAATGAGGGCCATGTGACCTATACCATTTCTCGATCACATTTTGCGCAAAGTTGAGGAATTTCTCCAAGTCCACAGGCGCGAGTATTTCACACCACATCTCTTGACACTCGCTATCGTGACCAGCAGAATGGCACTCTGCACGAGCACCTTTGATGAAGGAATCGTTCAGGCATTCGTTAGAAAATGATTTAGAAATACTATAGAAGGGTTTAATCTTGGTAATAGAAGTTCCACTACCCTCGCCAGTAAGTTCCGAAGATTTTTCGCATAGACCTCACATCTTGACATCCATCAAGTGACACTATTTAGAAATCCTCTGGAAATGTTAGTTGTCTTGCGTATAACGTAAAAAACACGATTTATTCGAAAAAGCACATTTTAACCGAAACTTTAATATCTACCGGTTCCGGTCGGGGACCATCTTCACAGGATAACTACCGCAAGTACAAACTGAAACGAGTAATGTACACCAAAAAATATAAAATAAAAGATGCGTATTAGATACGTAAGCATACTCTGTTCACGAATCCTTACAAGGTAAAAACAGATCCGATGAACACAATTATCATTTTTTCTGGCTGATACGAAGCCCAAAACGTCATCATAGGTGTAAGAAAAGAACAAAACATGTTCCACACAAGTCTAAGAGATTTGTTCAACGTAGCTATAGTTAACGTAATGATGTATAGAAAGATAAGAAACCGAAGAGATAAGAGCTGTATGGGGTAATCTCTGTAGAGTAAGTTTTGGACCATATCAAAACACGTTCTAGCGATATATATCAAAGTTTATACCTAGAATGAGTCGCAAGCTAATAAGAGATAGAACATCTTTGGAAGACATCTTAGTTGGCAAAAAATGTAAACAAAGAGGAAAATGAGGTTACAGTGAACAAACCGGTAACAGTCATATACAATGAAAACTTGCAGCTGTGAAAACGTAAATAATGAACTAGTAGCATGCTGGCCATACAATAAGCAAAAATACTGTAAATACAATTGTAATACTATTAAGAGAAATTAAAAACATATTGTAGGCAATGTCTACACTGAAGGAGGAGCTCTAACTATAAGCCCATAAACAGGTTAGCAGCAAGTAAGAAAGAAAGATATCCACTCATTCTCCTGTAGTTAACACTCTTCAATTTGTATTGTATGTGTTAAGTAAATTTGTGTGACAAATTTTTAAGATTTTTTATGTCAACCCCCTATCAAATCTAACAGCTTTGGTTTACGAACCTAAATCCTTTTTTGCTTATACACGCGTTTCTAAGGTTTAAATATATTCTGAAACCTTCAGTCTGTAAGCTATCTCTTCACCTTACAGTTCTTCCCCATAAATTTTCCTTCCCTATCCTCTTCTTTACACTTACATTAATTAGTTATTGTATGGCGGTACTTGAACCGTTCTCCCACTTTATTTATTGTCACTCACTGTGCTAGATTGTAGGCACAATTCAGTATAGCTGTATACTATATCTGCCTGATTCAGTATTTTTTTACGTTGAATAGTGATACATATTTTTGTAAATACAAGTATGTGTTATTATTGTTTCGTAATTGGTTTTAAAATCACCTAGTTAGAAGTTAGGTCTATTTAAAGGCCAGTACCTTTCTTTCGTCATAATTTTATTATACTACATTACAGTAAATAGTTCCTGTGGTTACTACTTTTGACCTGTTGTATTTTATTCTTACTTCCTATTTGATACCTGTTGTCACACCAACACCGACATGCTACGTAATTAAATTTTATTATATTTCCTATATGTGTTCGTTTCTTAGATTAACTTGCACACTATATAGATTATATGATGTTTACTCCTTATTCTGTAATTCACTATGTTTTTGGGCGTCATAGTTTTAATATTGATGGTTTTTAAATTCTCTTCTAGTATATGGTACTAAATGGTGTCCCTCTCCTGCTTTCTTAAAAGAAGGCAACTTCTTACTTAATATTCTCTGTGTACTACCCTTACATCTGTTCACAATGGATTTTTGTAATGACTGATGTGTAGCACGAGGTCTACATTTTACGTATATTGCCTACCATACCTTAGTATCGGCACATTATGCGTCGATGACAATACTTTTTCTGTAATGGTTGAAATAACCTGTTTGGATTTGTATTCATTCCACTAATGGAGTATTTTGTATTTACCCCTTGTTCAGTGGTTTGTAATGTTATGATGTGTGTCTGCGATCTACATTGTGCTATTACACATCGTAACATTAATTGTTCATTAGGTGTATCAGTATAGGCTACGATTCACACTACTGCAAAATGAATGTGTGCTAACTATGGTTGCTCACCTGAGACGACAATCACTTGCAGTGTGATCCCACGTTACGTACTTATTACTTACGTCATCAATTGAAGAGGGCTAACTAGATCAATATGAGTGGATATTTTCATTCTTACTTTTTGTTAACCTGTTTATGGGCTTATAGTTCAAGCCGTTAATTAGGTATAGACATTATCTACAATACGTTTTTATTTGTCGTTAATACTATAATTTTATTTACAGTCTTCTTTGACGGTTGTATGGTAAATTCGCTACTAGTTCATTATTTATGTTTTCACTGCTGTAAACTTTTTATTGTATATGACTATTACCGGTCTCTACACTGTAGCCTCGCGCCCCCTCTGCTTACATTTTATGCCGAGTAAGATGTATTTCAAAGATATTCTATATATCTCTTACCAACTTTCAACTTCTTCTAGATATGCACTTTGATATGTATCGATAGAACATGTTTTGATATGGGCCGAGTTATACTACAGACGCTACCCTGTACATCTCTTATCTCTTTGGTTTCTTATCTTTTTGTACATCATTGTGTAAACTGTTGTTACATTGAGCACATCTCTATTAGACTTCTGTGGAACATGCGGTGTTCTTTTATTATATCTATTACGTCGTTTTGGATTTTCTATCAGTGAGAAAAAATTGGTTTTTTTATTCACCTTGCCGAACCAGAGTGTCATGGAAATCTGATAAACACTTGGTGCTGTACACCCCAAGGAAACCTATCAAAGGCTTTTGGCAGAATGTTCGATACAGTCCTGTGCTGTATCCATACGAATAAAACACGGAATATCAAACTAGATTAGTGGCTGCATTGCAGAGTTCTCAGCAAATGGTGTGTTCGTCTTAAAGTACAGGAATTTCAGGTTTAAAAGTAGTTTCATGCATTTTATTTAGAAAGTAGTATTATAGCTTCTAATACAGGTGCCATTTCCCTCAGTTCACTTGACGGTGTTGGCTCCTGTCCTCCTGGGGTAAGTTAAATTGTTTAAACTGTGAATTCATAGTGGTTAGCGGGTAGATTGTTTGAACCTGAATGCCGGAAAGGTATTATTCAAACAACGGACTAGTAGGCTTAGATTAGGCTAGTACCCATAGTTTTAAAGTAGGCTGCAGAACACTTGTTTAAACTGAGATGTCTGAAAGGCAGTCGTTTACACTCAGTGGAAAATGGTCTTACGATTTTTGAATTGAAGTAACACTACACTGTGTGACATATGTGCTAGTCATTTTGAACTTCTCACCAAACTGAAACTTAGGGTAGCAATTAATTAAATGGTGAGGTCAGAGCGGAACTGATTAAGTTAGGAGAGGCAGTTTGGAATTCTACACTTAGAATAAGTGACCTGACTGCTATAAATAGTCCATATTTCCGTAGGACTGGGCTCTCTCTAGCAGGCAAGTCACTTCCCTTTGCCCCAGGGTCTTGTATTCTGACATCACAGAGACTGTGGCAGCATCCCAGGGTTTCTATAGTGCGGACAACAGCCCTGCTTCCACAGTGACGTCAGAGGAAAAACCAGTGGACATCATGAGCTATATGTTGAACACAAGTGACCTACAGTACTTCCACCAACATGACAATGCGCCATCTAGGAGCTTATAATTTCCCGCTAATTTATACTTAGGACAACAATCCTGTGTCATAGGACTGGGTAAATATCTAGACTATTTCTGAATTTCCCGCCAATTTTGAATTTGCCGCCATTTTGTACATGAGGCAACTGGTCTTTGGCAGAGACATGGAGGGGGGAGGGTGGGGAAGTCTGGTGACTTATAAATGACGTCATGAATGACGCCAACGATGACGTCACAGGTGGCCTGAGCGCGCCACAAACGATACTACCTACCTTCTCGCAGAGTGTGAGCATACGCCTTCGACTTCGGCCACTCTAGGTGCTGCAGCTTAAACAGTCCTGTTGTAGAACGCGGCGACCCGAAGTCGTGAGGCTGCCAAGAGCTGCAACTGGCACACAAAGGCAACGGCTTCGCTGACGCCATAGTTCGTCACTGCTGATACACACTCTCCTCCAAGCCTGCAGTTGCTCACCTCAGTGCTCGGCGCGCTGGTAGCCACCAACATAATCGAGAGGCAATAGCGTCACACTTGCTGCGAAACCGTCTCTGTATCAAAATGAAGAAGGGCCTGTTGTAAACATGAGTGATTCATAAACGGCTCTCTGAGAGGTCCCAGACACTACCAGGCCCACACGAGGAAGCGACATCTTTTCCTGACCTACGAACGGCTGCTTCTTCCACCAATGTCGGGATCAACACTTGGCCCTGACAGAGCTTTATAAGTTTGATTGTTTAGTCACCGAATATAATACCAACTGTATTATTTCTGACTTTAGCAGCCATCATATTTAGCTCCAAGATCTCTCGTCATAGCAACTGAGATTGCAGCATTAAGCAGATGAAATAATAAGTAGGGTGAGTTACCAGCAGCAGATGGTATGACCAATACCCCTTTCGTGGTAAAGACCGCATGAATTGTAGTTAGTCACTGTGACTGGCTGCTGTCTTCGGAGGTAGCGCGCCAAAACTCTAATTTTCTGTCATCAATGTTACAGAAATACATGCATTAAATTTCCTTTACATCCAATTATACGCATCTTTAAATAGCAGGCTAAGCTCTACTTATTTCCAAAGTTATAACAAAAAGCAAAACTAACAACAGAGGTTAAACGAAGAAGCAGACGGAGCATTTCCGGTATCTTCAAGTGCTGCCTAAACTGCGCGCCTAAGCGAATTACTCCGGAACGAGCAGCAATGAGGCACAGACGTGCTGTCTGGTGCGATCGGTTGCATTTAAGTTCTATAAAGAGATGTTAAGCCTAGAAACGTCAAAAGAATAAGTAAATGTGTGATCAGTTACCGGTATTCGGCGAGAAAACATGTAACATTATTATTGACGATGGATAAATATAACTTTCCATTTCACGTGTTCTGCTAGAATAACTAGGAGTGGAATCCAAAAAATGTCAAAGAAGCAGTCATGTAAGTAGTATCAGTCCCTCGCTAACAGTCCATCACAGCCTCAAGACAACGAACTACAAGCTACGTGCTATTTCCTGCACAAGGGGCATCTATAGGAGACTGGAGGTTGGTGAACTTTACATAAACTGCATACATTTCACTCAAAAAAGTGAAAGCAACTAGGCAACTTGCGTGTACTGCATTGCCAGTATAAATGGGAACAGTGACACATAATCTGTGGTAACACAGAGGAGGTAAATGGCTCCGAGCCCTATGGTACTTAACTTCTGAGGTCATTAGTGCCCTAGAACTTAGAACTACTTACACCTAACTAACCTAAGGACATCATCACACACATCCATGCTCGAGGCAGGATTATAACCTGCGACCATAGCGGTCACACGGTTCAAGACTGTAGCGCCTAGAACCGCTCGGCCACTCCGGCCGGCAGAGGAGGTAAATATTTCGAAAGGTATACAGAGTTTTTCTTAATTCTTTTACGCTCTATAATCCCTTTCCCCGGATGCATATCTCTAAACGTGAATGTGAGTGATACCTATTGCAATCTAAGGACTTGATGTCGGGCACTGACGAGTTTGCACCCCTTACATTCTGTTGTGCTCTCAACAGAACATAAGTACGGTTTCTGCAGTGAGCATAGAATTACAAGGATATCTAAGCTTTATAGAATGGCTTTCAAAAGTAGAGAAATGAAAGATAAATAGAGGGAGTGTGTGTGTGTGTTTGTTGCGAAGGAAGCGCTCTTTATATTCATACTTACTACATTTTTTCGATGTGTACACAAATCTTTGTGCTCTTATGAAACGATTTTATACTATTATTATCACAGAATATTATTTAAACTGAAACTCATGTCTAGTGACATTAAAGGTTTTGACAGGAAGAAATTGTGAGACAGAATATACTTACAAACAATTTGTTCCTTCGTTTACATAAAGATAGATCAATAAACGGTTGCTGCCTAAATATTCTACATCTACATCTATACTCCGCAAGCCACCCAACAGTGTGTGGCGGAGGGCACTTTACGTGCCACTGTCATTACCTCCCTTTCCTGTTCCAGTCGCGTATGGTTCGCGGGAAGAACGACTGTCTGAAAGCCTCCGTGCGCGCTCTAATCTCTCTAATTTTACATTCGTGATCCCCTCGGGAGGTATAAGTAGGGGGAAGCAATATATTCGATACCTCATCCAGAAACGCACCCTCTCGAAACCTGGCGCGCAAGCTACACCGCGATGCAGAGCGCCTCTCTTGCAGAGTCTGCTACTTGAGTTTATTAAACATCTCCGTAACGCTATCACGGTTACCAAATAACCCTGTGATGAAACGCGCCGCTCTTCTTTGGATCTTCTCTATCTCCTCCGTCAACCCGATCTGCTACGGATCCCACACTGATGAGCAATACTCAAGTATAGGTCGAAGGAGTGTTTTGTAAGCCACCTCCTTTGTTGATGGACTACATTTTCTAAGCACTCTCCCAATGAATCTCAACCTGGTACCCGCCCTACCAACAATTAATTTTATATGATCATTCCACTTCAAATCGTTCCGCACGCATACTCCCAGATATTTTACGGAAGTTCCTGCCAGTGTTTGTTCCGCTATCATATAATCATACAATAAAGGATCCTTCTTTCTATGTATAAGCAATACATTACATTTGTCTATGTTAAGGGACAGTTGCCACTCCCTGCACCAAGTGCCTATCCGCTGCAGATCTTCCTGCATTTCGCTACAATTTTCTAATGCTGTAACTTCTCTGTATACTACAGCATCATCCGCGAAAAGCCGCATGGAACTTCCGACACTATCTACTAGGTCATTTATATACACTCCTAGAAATTGAAATAAGAACACCGTGAATTCATTGTCCCAGGAAGGGGAAACTTTATTGACACATTCCTGGGGTCAGATACTTCACATGATCACACTGACAGAACCACAGGCACATAGACACAGGCAACAGAGCATGCACAATGTCGGCACTAGTACAGTGTATATCCACCTTTCGCAGCAATGCAGGCTGCTATTCTCCCATGGAGACGATCGTAGAGATGCTGGATGTAGTCCTGTGGAACGGCTTGCCATGCCATTTCCACCTGGCGCCTCAGTTGGACCAGCGTTCGTGCTGGACGTGCAGACCGCGTGAGACGACGCTTCAACCAGTCCCAAACATGCTCAATGGGGGACAGATCCGGAGATCTTGCTGGCCAGGGTAGTTGACTTATACCTTCTAGAGCACGTTGGGTGGCACGGGATACATGCGGACGTGCATTGTCCTGTTGGAACAGCAAGTTCCCTTGCCGGTCTAGGAATGGTAGAACGATGGGTTCGATGACGATTTGGATGTACCGTGCACTATTCAGTGTCCCCTCGACGATCACCAGTGGTGTACGGCCAGTGTAGGAGATCGCTCCCCACACCATGATGCCGGGTGTTGCCCTGTGTGACTCGGTCGTATGCAGTCCTGATTGTGGCGCTCACCTGCACGGCGCCAAACACGCATACGACCATCATTGGCACCAAGGCAGAAGCGACTCTCATCGCTGAAGACGACACGTCTCCATTCGTCCCTCCATTCACGCCTGTCGCGACACCACTGGAGGCGGGCTGCACGATGTTGGGGCGTGAGCGGAAGACGGCCTAACGGTGTGCGGGACCGTAGCCCAGCTTCATGGAGACGGTTGCGAATGGTCCTCGCCGATACCCCAGGAGCAACAGTGTCCCTAATTTGCTGGGAAGTGGCGGTGCGGTCCCCTACGGCACTGCGTAGGATCCTACGGTCTTGGCGTGCATCCGTGCGTCGCTGCGGTCCGGTCCCAGGTCGACGGGCACGTGTACCTTCCGCCGACCACTGGCGACAACATCGATGTACTGTGGAGACCTCACGCCCCACGTGTTGAGCAATTCGGCGGTACGTCCACCCGGCCTCCCGAATGCCCACTATACGCCCTCGCTCAAAGTCCGTCAACTGCACATACGGTTCACGTCCACGCTGTCGCGGCATGCTACCAGTGTTAAAGACTGCGATGGAGCTCCGTATGCCACGGCAAACTGGCTGACACTGACGGCGGCGGTGCACAAATGCTGCGCAGCTAGCGCCATTCGACGGCCAACACCGCGGTTCCTGGTGTGTCTGCTGTGCCGTGCGTGTGATCATTGCTTGTACAGCCCTCTCGCAGTGTCCGGAGCAAGTATGGTGGGTCTGACACACCGGTGTCAATGTGTTCTTTTTTCCATTTCCAGGAGTGTATATTGTGAAAAGCAATGGTCCCATAACACTCCCCTGTGGCACGCCAGAGGTTACTTTAACGTCTGTAGACGTCTGTCCATTGATAACAACATGCTGTGTTCTGTTTGCTAAAAACTCTACAATCCAGCCACACAGCTGGTCTGATATTCCGTAGGCTCTTACTTTGTTTATCAGGCGACAGTGCGGAACTGTATCGAACGCCTTCCGGAAGTCAAGAAAAATAGCATCTACCTGGGAGCCTGTATCTAATATTTTCTGGGTCTCATGAACAAATAACGCGAGTTGGATCTCACACGATCGCTGTTTCCGGAATCCATGTTGATTCCTACATAGCAGATTCTGGGTTTCCAAAAACGACATGATACTCGAGCAAAAAACATGTTCTAAAATTCTACAACAGATCGACGTCAGAGATATAGGTCTATAGTTCTGCGCATCTGCTCGACGACCCTTCTTAAAGACTGGGACTACCTGTGCTCTTTTCCAATCATTTGGAACCCTCCGTTCCTTTAGAGACTTGCGGTACATGGCTGTTAGAAGGGGGGCAAGTTCTTTCACGTACTCTGTGTAGAATCGAATTGGTATCCCGTCAGGTCCAGTGGACTTTCCTCTGTTGAGTGATTCCAGTTGCTTTTCTATTCCTTGGACACTTATTTCGATGTCAGCCATTTTTTCGTTTGTGCGAGGATTTAGAGAAGGAACTGCAGTGCGGTCTTCCTCTGTGAAACAGCTTTGGAAAAAGGTGTTTAGTATTTCAGCTTTACGCGTGTCATCCTCTGTTTCAATGCCATCATCATCCCGGAGTGTCTGGATATGCTGTTTCGAGCCACTTACTGATTTAACGTAAGACCAGAACTTCCTAGGATTTTCTGTCAAGTCGGTACATAGAATTTTACATAGCCCTCCTTACGTTAACTTTGACATCGCTTAGCTTCTGTTTGTCTGAGAGGGTTTGGCTGCGTTTAAACTTGGAGTGAAGCTCTCTTTGCTTTCGCAGTAGTTTCCTAACTTTGTTGTTGTACCACGGTGGGTTTTTCCCGTCCCTCACAGTTTTACTCGGCACGTGCCTGTCTAAAACGCATTTTACGATTGACTTGAACTTTTTTCATAAACACTCAACATTGTCAGTGTCGGAACAGAAATTTTCGTTTTGATCTGTTAGGTAGTCTGAAATCTGCCTTCTATTACTCTTGCTAAACAGATAAACCTTCCTCCCTTTTTTTATATTCCTATTAACTTCCATATTCAGGGATGCTGCAACGGCCTTATGATCACTGATTCCCTGTTCTGCACTTACAGAGTCGAAAAGTTCGGGTCTGTTTGTTATCAGTAGGTCCAAGATGTTATCTCCACGAGTCGGTTCTCTGTTTAATTGCTCGAGGTAATTTTCGGATAGTGCACTGAGTATAATGTCACTCGATGCTCTGTCCCTACCACCCATCCTAAACATCTGAGTGTCCCAGTCTATATCTGGTAAATTGAAATCTCCACCTAAGACTATAACATGCTGAGGAAATTTATGTGAAATGTATTCCAAATTTTCTCTCTGTTGTTCTGCCACTAACGCTGCTGAGTCTGGAGGTCGGTAAAAGGAGCCAATTATTAACCTAGCTCGGTTGTTGACTGTAACCTCCACCCATAATAATTCACAGGAACTATCCACTTCTACTTCACTACAGGATAAACTACTACTAACAGCGACGAACACTCCACCACCGGTTGCATGCAATCTATCCTTCCTAAACACCGTCTGTACCTTTGTAAAAATTTCGGCAGAATTTATCTCTGGCTTAAGCCAGCTTTCTGTACCTATTTTGTATTTTGCAGTAGTAAGTAGTCATGGAACGACGTCTGAGGAACATAGCATGTGTGTTTTGTGATTGTAGATATAGACAACAGAGGCGTACGAGGAACCATAAAAATTTCACGAAAGAGCATGAACAAGCTAAAGTAATAACTTTCTTGAAAAAGTGCTCAATTTTCCATAGAGTTATGTCTTTCACGTCTGTAACAGACGACTAAAACTCAGTATCATATATTTTCGCTTATCTGAACCCGTTTAGTTCCAAACAGTCCTGCTGAGTTAATGCACGTAAGATTCCTGCTGAATGAGCTCCACTACTATTGCAAAGGGTTCCTTTACCTACGTATTCTTTCTGTAGTCCTAAACAGTGGAGTCGTAAAACAGCTGAACTTAATAAGTGGATTAACGTACATATAGTGTAGAGTATGTTTTTAAAACGGATAGTAAAAGAAGTTTTGAGTAAATAAGTCCACATGAACATCCTTCCAAATTTCAATAGGCACAGTGGCGCACTTTTTTAACTATCACAGATAGAACAAACGTTACTAATTCAAGAAATACACATTTATCAACCGTATGTGGAACATCAATGTCAAAAGAATTATACTGTGAAAAGACCTGAAAACTAGTGTATTTGTAGAACTATAATTAAAACTTATAAAATTACATACACTTGTAGGTTCATGATTTTGTGAGATTTATTCTGTATGTCACATTTAAACAGCTGTAGCTACGTCCTCTACTGATTATAAGATAAATGTTTATTGAAATTTACTTGCTCGAATTTATCTGTACTATCAATTTCTGAAATTCTTAATGTTCCACAAAAAATACACTATCAGCCAAGCAGACATAACGTGGAAACGGCAAAGAAAATTCCATCATTGAAGCTACGTCGTCCACAGTATTACCTTGCGTTCGCCGTTATACATGAGATTTTATACTCATATTATGCATAAATTCTTTCTAAAACTTACACATGCCCCTCGGAAGACACGTTATTCCTCGCGCCCTGTTCCCTCTCTTCGGTATGCGGCTGTCGGCAATGCTTCAGCCAAAGTTTCTTCTTTGTAACTATAACAAAGCTCTCCAAACTTCAAAGAGGGGAGAAGGTTTTGTCTGAGATACCCGCTGGCACTGTGCTTTTACGCTCCTGGTTTTTGTTACAGTGTCGACCACACCCATTCACGATGTAATCTTTTGCCTACTATTTGACCAGATGCAGTGTTGACGGTGTACAAGGCACGGGGTACTTATTTTGAATTTTGACAAATCTCGCAACACTTCGTAAGTACATTCTGTGATAATATTGCGAACTGTATCATTTAGTTGCTGTTTTTGAGAATGCTCTATAAGACCTTAGCCATTTTATTCTGACTTTTCAAAATAAGTGAAAAGCCTTATTTAGACAATGAACTCTAGTGACATGTATTCTCGATCATTATCAAAATGAGGCTTACTAATTGCAATATGAATGTGACGGTATTCTAGTGATACAATCTTTCAGTGTTACCTTCAGTTTACAAATAAATGTCTTGTAAGTCTCAGTAGGGACTAAACGATAGAAGAAAAGAAAATGAAATAGGTAGACTGCCCGAGAACTTCAGAGACAAAGTCATAAACGAAATCTATTTCTTTGATTACACTGCAGCACTATAAACTCGCATTTTCTCTCATCGAACGTATTACACTTCATACGAAAGTTAAGTCGATCCTTTTCTTCAGAATGAAAAAAAAAATGAATATGTGATAACTGCCCCAAAAAGAAAAACAGACCCGTGTTAGAATCATTTTCTAATAAACAGGAGAGCAAATTTTTTCCTGTGTTGAGACATATATCGTGAAGTCCATTTAAGTAATGTAACAGAAATGAAATTACTTGTGCTGTAAAGTCTTTCAAAGACAGAAATAACACGGAGGCAATACATAATGGTGATCAATATTACGTGGACTTCTGGACATTGTTATGAGAAGCTACATTACAACTATAATTTAAACTTTACAAACAGGACAATAAAAAATTGAAGAAACTTGATGTTTTATGCTATCGATTTATTCCTGCAGGTGAATGTTTAGGAATGACCTTGCACAACCTACTATACAGATAGTTTCAATGACCACAAAAATCTTTCAATAGTGCAACTTTATGAAATTAGTTGTCCATTCCAATCCAGCATTATATTGCCCTACTGTAGATGTATCATCGAGCGGAATTCGACTGCTATTGTCCAGGAACTGTCGGAGTGCCTGTTGTTGCTCACGGTCCATCTCTCCATACCACTACCACGCTAATAGCACGTTTTCCAGAGGAATGTTACAAATGTCATATGCAGTCTTTAGACTAGAATGCTTATAGGAGCACACACTATTTAAGGTCAGGCTGAAAAATAATAACGTTATGTAAATTAATTCGAAAACTCCATTGAAAATACTGACAAACCTATCTTTAAACTTAAGCTACATTTCTTTACCATGACTGAGGACATATCATCTTCTTCTTATTTGATCACCCTGGTTTAGTCTTTCCAATGAAGTTCTTATTATTATCACTAGCGGTATTTTCTGTTGACATATTACCTTCATCCATTTTAAACAAATACCACTAAAGCGTCCGTAAGAATGAGTCGTCAGCTTATAGGCTGCATGCACATCAAAGAACTCAGAGAAATTGGCGCGTAAGTGAAGCAAATGGCAGTAGAACTTCACAGCTGAATCTTCACACTACGCAGTATAGCTAGAGTTGTAAAACTACCGTGGGCTACCGTAGACTATCGTAAGTAAGCGTGGACTACTGTAGTTTCCCTATTAGCTTTGGTCAGTTAAGTTGTAACCGCCTTACCTGTATGTTGGGTGTGTTTGATACCTGTCGAGTGTTATCTCATTTCGATCGCTTTGTTTGGCGTGCGATCTGCTTCTTACTAGGTTCCCCTAGAAACCGGCAGTGGTGAAACTTATAGAAACTGAGTGAGGATGTATAAATGTCATGTAACTTACTGAACATTTTTATTCTATGTAGTTATACTCCTGTCTGTTCCTTAAAAATAAACAGTATTTACAGCACTATTCAAACTGTCAATGGTTAATTTTGGTTTTAGACGAAAATTATTGATTTGTAACACGAGAGAGGAATGTTGTTGCAAAAATAAAAAGCAATACAGATTTATCATACAGCGCAAGAAAATGCAGTTTCCTCAAAAAGAAGGGAAAACAAAAACATATCAACCAGAGCTTCAATATTTCGTCGAGCTTGTTTAGAATAAGTTCCAGCAAATTATGAACAACTTTCGCATTTGTCAATAATAGTGCCCTGATAACCTCGGCGTTGAGTGCCCATAAGCGCCCATCAATAATAACAGGAAACTATGATCATGACGAAGAACGTTCTACCGAGTACAAAATAACAATAATTATACGTTTATGCATGCAATATGCACTTGCATCAAAAATAACTGATTCTGTTGCATAAAAGCGCAGAAATTACGCAGTGAACTGATTTTTATTAGCTATTAAATGGAATATATATTTTTAAGGATATAAAATACTCGGTGGATTGACACCGAAAGATATGCAACTTTCACCATATGAAAAACAAAAAGTAAGCAAAGAGAAGTCTTTGTCTCCCATTTTCTCTCTCACGGATTCATTGAAGTTGCTTTGCCTACATGCTGCCAGTGCTACCGGTAATCCTACCGTTTACTGCATCATTAATGCGCTGTACCAAAATTACCGAACCGTAGTTTTGTAGTTATGGTACAGCGTACAGGCAACCTAGCTACACTCCTGGAAATGGAAAAAAGAACACATTGACACCGGTGTGTCAGACCCACCATACTTGCTCCGGACACTGCGAGAGGGCTGTACAAGCAATGATCACACGCACGGCACAGCGGACACACCAGGAACCGCGGTGTTGGCCGTCGAATGGCGCTAGCTGCGCAGCATTTGTGCACCGCCGCCGTCAGTGTGAGCCAGTTTGCCGTGGCATACGGAGCTCCATCGCAGTCTTTAACACTGGTAGCATGCCGCGACAGCGTGGACATGAACCGTATGTGCAGTTGACGGACTTTGAGCGAGGGCGTATAGTGGGCATGCGGGAGGCCGGGTGGACGTACCGCCGAATTGCTCAACACGTGGGGCGTGAGGTCTCCACAGTACATCGATGTTGTCGCCAGTATCGGCGGAAGGTGCACGTGCCCGTCGACCTGGGACCGGACCGCAGCGACGCACGGATGCACGCCAAGACCGTAGGATCCTACGCAGTGCCGTAGGGGACCGCACCGCCACTTCCCAGCAAATTAGGGACACTGTTGCTCCTGGGGTATCGGCGAGGACCATTCGCAACCGTCTCCATGAAGCTGGGCTACGGTCCCGCACACCGTTAGGCCGTCTTCCGCTCACGCCCCAACATCGTGCAGCCCGCCTCCAGTGGTGTCGCGACAGGCGTGAATGGAGGGACGAATGGAGACGTGTCGTCTTCAGCGATGATAGTCGCTTCTGCCTTGGTGCCAATGATGGTCGTATGCGTGTTTGGCGCCGTGCAGGTGAGCGCCACAATCAGGACTGCATACGACCGAGGCACACAGGGCAACACCCGGCATCATGGTGTGGGGAGCGATCTCCTACACTGGCCGTACACCACTGGTGATCGTCGAGGGGACACTGAATAGTGCACGGTACATCCAAACCGTCATCGAACCCATCGTTCTACCATTCCTAGACCGGCAAGGGAACTTGCTGTCCCAACAGGACAATGCACGTCCGCATGTATCCCGTGCCACCCAACGTGCTCTAGAAGGTGTAAGTCAACTACCCTGGCCAGCAAGATCTCCGGATCTGTCCCCCATTGAGCATGTTTGGGACTGGATGAAGCGTCGTCTCACGTTGTCTGCACGTCCAGCACGAACGCTGGTCCAACTGAGGCGCCAGGTGGAAATGGCATGGCAAGCCGTTCCACAGGACTACATCCAGCATCTCTACGATCGTCTCCATGGGAGAATAGCAGCCTGCATTGCTGCGAAAGGTGGATATACACTGTACTAGTGCCGACATTGTGCATGCTCTGTTGCCTGTGTCTATGTGCCTGTGGTTCTGTCAGTGTGATGTGATGTATCTGACCCCAGGAATGTGTCAATAAAGTTTCCCCTTCCTGGGACAATGAATTCACGGTGTTCTTATTTCAATTTCCAGGAGTGTATTTAGCCGGCCGGAGTGGCCAAGCGGTTCTAGGCGCTACAGTCTGGAACCGCGCGACCGATACGGTCGCAGGTTCGAATCCTGCCTCGGGTATGGTTGTGTGTGATGTTCTTAGGTTAGTTAGGTTTAAGTAGTTCTAAGTTGTAGGGGACTTATGACCTCAGCAGCTGAGTCCCATAGTGCTCAGAGCCATTTTGAACCTAGCTATTTACAATAGAAATAAGAATTTTATCGTTTTCTTTGACAAAGTGGAGTGCAACGCTATTCCTATGGGAAGCATAACACTAGGTATTGCAACTTCATCCGTAGGACATCCATGTTACACTAGTTAAGATACGTATAGCACCTTTTGTAAGCGTAAACATTGGCCTGTAAGTTTTGCATCCATACATGACATGCACCTAGAAGGTTTTGCAACCGTTTGCCGTCTGCGAGGTCTAATTTAAAAGTATTATTGCATGCTTGGGAACCAGAAACATTTCTAAATTACAAGTAAGTATCGTAAAGCAACATACTATAAACTCATTTTCGTAAATTTATACACAAAGGTTGTTTTGCAAATGGGCCACTCGTATCATTACTATAAATTATTATATTACTATACTGCACACTACTACAAGTGTTATATTTCTGCTCGGAGTATTCACAGTGCGTATACCAGACTGATATTTCAATTTGATAGACTTAATTTTTTTTTAGGTTGGAACACAAAACGGGTGTTTTCATCTATTATTAGCAATGTGCCATTTTTCACCTCTTGGCTATGTTTCAGCAAATAATAAATGTACTATTTATGTTGTTATTATTTTCTTACTTTTTGTTAATTTAGGGAAACCAGTGCATTTTAAAATTATGTAAATCACGTAGCATATTTTTATTGGCAGTCATACCAGCGTGCGACAGCATTGCTGCTAGAAACCCCCTGGATTCTGTATTGTTTACATTCCATTTTGTTGGTGTGAGGAAACTTAGATGTCTCTGGCCTCATGTTGTATAACCGAGTCTAATGGTACAACAAATTTTTATTGTGGAGAAATTGTTTTCGCTGATTACAAGAAATGGTTGCGTGACAGGACGTTCAGTTATCATTTTTATAGTGAGAAAAACAATTCTCAATCGGCAAAAGATGTATCCTGTCTTCTAAACTAGAGCAGTGCACGATTAACGCACCACTGCAATATGTGTGAAGATTGTGATCGGATGAACAGAAACTGCGTCAGGATCTAAATTAATTTAGTACATTCCGAAGACAGGTATGAGAAGTCAGACTCTATGGAGAGGAGACAGTGTGTAGAATGTGTACCGTGTGGCAAGATGGAGAGATCTGTAATGCATCCTGAAACATACGAGGGTAGCTCTTGAAACTTTGAGCCTTCCATGATTACTGGTCATTGTTTCATTTCCAATAATGGAGGTCGATAGTGGTATCTATTGCTCTAAGCCTTTTTGCGATAGTAAATAAATGTTTGTAACTTTTCCATAAGATTTTGGCGACTTTTTACCTTCCAAAATTAGGCATCTATTTAGAGAATAGAGATACGAGAATTACTATCTTGAAGATGAAACTTGATCAAGGAGGTCAGTAACGACTTCTTCTCCAGGGAATAAGTTTCGAGACCGAATAATGATTGAAGAGCATTTACCCTTCACCTGTTGCTAAATTCAATTCGGTTTTGCTACCGGATCGGCAGCAATTTAGTAGAGCCTTCACAAAAATCACAGAGTTAAAAAGATAACCTGGCGTTGGATACCCTACTTCCTAACATCTGAGCAACGAACTCAGTGCGTTTCCGTCAGGGATAAAATTCTATAATCAGTATCAGATTCTCCAGGTCAGACGCACCACATGCACCTATTGCAGGCGAAAGAGTGATATTACCTGACAAAAGAACTAAAGTGTTTGAGATAATAATGTACTTTATTCTTAGGTGACAATTCTCCGTTCTTGGGAAAGGTAATCCGGAGACCCAACAGGATATCTATCAGAGAATAAAAACAATCCACAATGAGTCTTTCATTCTGGAACGTATTATGTGCTGTTTCGAAACTTCTTGGCAGATTGTGCTAGGTCGGGATGTGCACGTGGAACCCAGATATCCGCACTTAAAGTTCTTAATGCCTGAGATTTCATTTTTTATTTTATTTTTCCAACTTTTTTAGGTTTCTCTTTTTTTATATATTTTCCTCATTTTTCCCAATATGTCCAAGCGGCTATTTAACAGTAAAATATAAAATAAGTCTTCTCGTGAAACATTCTTCTTAATAAACAAACGTTAACTGGAAAAATACACAGATCACCCAGAGCATTATGATCACCTACGTAATGGCCATTAAGTCCACCTGTGGCACGGATAACAGCGGCGACGCGTCGTGGCATGGAAGCAATGAGGCCCCGGTAGGTTGCTGGAGGGAGTTGGCACCAAATCTGCACACACAGGCCACTTAACTCCCGTAAATTCTGGAAGGGGACGATGAGCTCTTGACGCCACGTTCAATCACAATCCAGATGTGTTCGATCGGATTCAGATCTGACGAGTTGTGGGCCAGCACGTCAACTGGAACTCTAAACTGTTTTCCTCGAACCACTCCTTGTGGTATGGCGCATTATCTTGTTGAAAAATGCCACTTTCATCGGGAAACATGATCGTTACGAAGGTATACATGGTCTGCAACCAGTGTACGATACTCCTTGGCCGTCATAGTGCCTTCCACATGTTCCATTGGACCCACAGATGCCAACGTGAAAGTTCCGCAGAGCGTAATCGGGCCGCAGCCAGCTCGTCTCTCTCCGTCATTACAGATGTCAAGACAGTGTTCCCCTGGAAGACGACGCATTCGCGCCCTCCTACCAGCATGATTGAGAAGGTATCGGTATTCTCCTGACCATGGAACGCTCTCCCACTGCGCCAGCCAGTGCCGATGGCCACTCGCCTATTTCAGTCGTAGTTGCCGATGTGATGTTAATATTGGCACATTCATGTGTCGTCGGCGGCGGAGGCTCATCGTTATGAGCGTTCGGTGGACTGTGAGTTCAGACACACTTTTACTCTGATCAGCACTAAAGTCTGATGTTAGTTCCACCGCAGTTCACCGCCAGTCCTGTTTTACCAGTCTGCTCAATCTACGACGTCCGACAGCTGTAATTAGTGGTGGCCTGCCAACACCACGGCGTCTGGACGTGGTTTCATCTTGGTTTCGCCACTTACTGAAGACAATCAACAAAGCATTTCTCCGACACCCGGCAAGTCGAGCAGTTTCAGAAGTACTCGTGCCGAACCTCCACAATCTGTCCTCGGTAAAACTCGTATAGATCGCGCGCCTTCCCCATTACACAAACAGACGGCACACTCACTGATACTATGTGCACCGTACAGGTGTCTGACTAGCAGTCATTCCTCTGTCGTTCCTGGCCAGGTGACGCTGCTATCGCCCCGACGGGTCTATATCGATAGGAAGTCGGTGGTCATAATGTTCTGGCTGATTAGTATACAGTCGTCTTGAAATCGTCGAGAAGTTCTTCTGAAATCCAAGATTACTATCTAAAAATATGTTTTGGAAAAATAACTCTTCATGGTAATCCAAATATTTTTGCCCATAGGTCCTTTCAGGAAACTAAAATGATTTTGGAAACAAAATTCTTCTTAGAAAGAAAAGAAACAAGTCTTTCTAGAAACGAAAATATTTGCTCCCATATTAATTAAATACGCTTCTAGGGATCTAAAAACTGAATAACAACGTTTTTCCTAGGTCGTGAAAGCAAATACCCTTCTAAAAAATGACATGATCTGTTGAATCTCGAAAACATAGTCCTCTTGAACTGCATTCCTCTACTGGTGCGCAATGATTCCGTATGTGTGTGTCCCTGCGCTTATCGATTGTAAGTGTATTGTTTTATACACTATAATATCAAAAGTATACGGACACCACTACGTACTGCGGAATTGACCAACAAATGTCCGAAACGTGGATCGGGCAGCATAAAAAGAGTTGCTAAGTACTGTGTTGCCTATGGAGAAGTATTAACAACAGAGAGGTCTGTGAACAGACCTTAGTGACTTCCAACGTGAAGTAGCTATTCGGTGTCACCTGAGTGACAAATCCTGTAGGAACACTTCAACCCTTATGAAGCTGCCGAAGTCGACTGTTCGCTATGTGGTTCTCAAGCGGAAACGCGAAGAATCAACCACAACTAAACCAAGACGGAAACCGACCATCGAGCATCACAAAGGGTGGTCGTATCTAATTGCGAGAAATAAGTGAGAGGAACCACTCTTGAGTTCGAAAGTGCTAGTAGCAGTCCACCTAGCACAATGACTGTGCATAAGGCTTTAAAATGAATGAGGTGCAACGATCGAGCAGCTGGTCATAAGGCACACATGTTTTTAGTCACTGCTACGAGACACTGGATGCAGTGGAAAGTGCGACGCCATTGAACAGTAATTTGGAGTGATGAATCAGGCTACAACCTGTGGCAGTCAGATGGAAGGGTTCAAATGGTTCAAATGGCTCTGAGCACTATGGGCCTTAACTTCTGAGGTCATCAGTCCCCTAGAACTTAGAACTACTTCAACCTAACTAAACTAAGGACATCACACACATCCATGCCCGAGGCAGGATTCGAACCAGCGACCGTAGCGGTCGCGCGGTTCCAGACTGTAGCGCCTACAGCCGCTCGGCCACTCCGGCCGGCCGATGGAAGGGTTTGGGTTTGGCGAATGTCTGGAGATCACCACCTGCCAACACGTGTAGTGCTATCAGTAAAGTACGGGGGAAATTGTGTTGTGGTATAGGGGTGTTTTCGTGATTAGCGTGTGGTCTTATTACGCTTAAGAAACCACTAAATCCTGGAGGATATCATCACACCTTACATCGTACAGCAGTGTGTGCTGCGCTCAGTTCGCAGACGATGATTGCTTGAGTTTGATAATGCACGCTGGCATAAAACACCATCTGTGAGGCAATGATTTGTGCACAATAACATTACTGAAATGGTCTGACCTTTCCAGGGTCCCGAACTGGTCCCAGTGGCCCAGCTTTTGGATGAGGTAGAACGTCGAGTTCGCTACAGACCCCAGCGTCCAATGTCGCTATCTTCTCTAGTTCAATATATTGAGGAAGAATTGGCTGTCACTCCTCCAAAGACCAACAGTCACTTCACTGAAAGTATCTCCAACAGACTTCAAGCCGTCATAAACGCGAAGAGTGAACCCACCTGATATTGTTGTCCGCTAATAGTTGTCGGGATACTTTTGATGAGATAGGGTTTGTTCCGCTATTAAATTTCTTGCCAGCCCTGGAAGTTAGATTACCTCTTTTAGAAAGCTTAAGTTCGGAGTGTTGTATTGAGGTAGTCCTGTACCCACTCCTTGTAGGTGGGATTTTGTTTTATGCAGGAACATTACGTGCTTAAAAACTGCATGAAGAATAGGTAAGATTGTGATTTCTGTGATATTCTGATTTGGTGATATAGTCTGTTGTAATTAATGAGGTAGTGAAAAATTACTTGTTTTTTGCGGGTCATTTCCATATTGTAAGTTGCGTCCATAATAAACAGCTGTCGGAATGGGAATCGATTATTTGGCATTTATTCCATAAGCGTGTTTACGAGAATTGTATCTTATGTAATTTTTCTTTGACTGAAAATGTAACATTAATCACTTAGTACCACATGGCTGCCATATAAAACTCGATTGTGGATTTTCCGCCACACCCTTTTCCAGTCGATGGTCAAATATTTTAGTTTTAGTTAGGCTCTCTATCATTAATTACATGTAAAAGGTTTTAGTTGTGGTTTGATGCGTCGAGTCCTGTTAGCAGCTACATTCCATATAGCTACATTCAGTAAGACAAGTCCCTACTTTGTTGGTGTGAAGTTGGTTTATGGCATTCAAAATGTAGATTGGAGTTCCATGAACAGCTTTATTTTGGCGCTATTGTTATTTTGCATCTCTCTGTTCCTTGCTTCGTGTAATAGAGGCATAGTATGGACTGAATTCACTTTATTTTTATTTTATCTGAGTATTTTAGAAATACTGTCGCGCCATTTGTGCCAACAGGTAATATAGTACGTAGAAGTTCCTTGCTTATTAACGAGGGCGGGAGATGCCAGACAGAGAGGGAGTCAAATGGTTCAAATGGCTCTGAGTACTATGGGACTCAACTGCTGAGGTCATTAGTCCCCTAGAACTTAGAACTAGTTAAACCTAACTAACCTAAGGACATCACAAACATCCATGCCCGAGGCAGGATTCGAACCTGCGACCGTAGCGGTCTTGCGGTTCCAGACTGCAGCGCCTTTAACCGCACGGCCACTTCGGCCGGCCAGAGAGGGAGTCCTCAACAAATGTAGTCCACCCACAAAAGAGGTAGCTTACGAAACCCTCGTTCGAACAATACCTGAGCATTGCTTCTCATTCTAGGATTCGTATGTCATAGGATTGATAGACGGAAAAGAGAAAATCCAAAGAACAGCAGGGCGCTTCGTAGCAGGTTCACTTGATGGCGTAAATGCGTCTCAGAGATACTCATTAATCTCCAGTGGCAGACACCAAAAAGGGATGTCGCTCACTTTGTATGGTTTACTGTTAAAATTCCTAGAGCGGACGTTCCCAGAAGATTCTACTAATATATTGCTTCATCCAACGTTCGTGCCGAAAAGACTATGAAGTTAAAATTATAGAGACTCGAGCTCACATGGGGGCTTGTCAGCAATCGTCCTTCTCGCAAGACCACTGAAGACTGCAACCGGAAAGGGCAGGACGACAGTGGTTCAGAAAATACCTTCCGCCACACATCACGCGGTGGATCACGGAGTTTGATTTTAGTTATAGATATAGCTTTCTATAAGGTAATATATTTTATTCAGAATGTATGTCTCTAAAAAGGTTGGCTTTTTGCATACGATTTAATATTTGTGATTGTGTTCTTGATGTGTCCTCCATAAAATGTTGAGTTCGCGGCTCCAGTTACCGAGGCAAATTTTTATGAACTTTGCCACAATTTTAAATCCCAATTATCTAGTTTTAGAACATTATTAATTCACATTTGTTGGAATTCTCTGGTTATGTGCTCAAGTCTGGCAGTGGGGTATGCTGGTAATTTATCGTAGCTCGAGCTGCATCTGCGTAACTGTAACATGTCTATCTAGGTGTCTATATTTCATTTGCCTTTCTAACGACAAAACTCCAGACAAATGGTTTTGATGTGAAAACTTTGTAAACACGACTAAGCAGCAGTTGAATACTAAAGACGTACGGAGTAGCTGATCTACATCTACTCGCATATCTTCAGCGGCATAGATAGTCCGCAAGGCACCATAAGGTATATGGCGGATGATAACTTCTATTTCTCTTATCTCGTCTTCCCTGTCGTTATGCGAAATACGGAAGTAGAATCTTTCTGCAATCAACAGCTAATACTCGCGTTTTTATCGAATCTACCGGTGACCGATCTAGCAGCACGTATCTGAATTGCTTCGATGTCTTCCTTCAGTCACACCAGGTGAGAATCCCGAACACTAGAACAGTACTCAAGAATGTGTCGCACAGTTGCTCTGTCAGCTGTCTTCTTTATAGAAGATATACTTTCCCTGAATTCTACCAATAAACCGACGTCCACCATTCACTTTCCCTACTACCGACCTGAAGAACTCAATCGAATTTGTTTTGCTTTGTAATGTTAGAACCAGATATTTAATCGACATGACTGTGTCAAGTACGTTCGAACATTACAACGTCTTTCCTTCACATATGGCCTACCTTACATTTTTATATTCTTAGAGCAAACTGTCATTCATCACACCGAATATCAATTCTAAGTTATCCTTCATCCTTCTAAAATCACTCATTGACGACAGTCGTTCATATACTATAGTATAATCAGCAAATGGTCGCACATTGATGCTCAATCTATTCGCCATATAGTGTATGTACATGGAGAACAAGAGCAGTGATATCACATCTGCCTCTGGCGCTCCTGACGATACCCTTGTTGTGATTAACACTCGCTGTCTAGGACTGTGCTTGGATCTCTCACTTAAGAAGTGTCCGAACGATTCACATATCCTGAGAACCTGTTCCATATGCTCGGACATTCGTTAATAGTCGCAGTGGGGCTATGTGTTAAATGCATTCCAGTAATCTCAAGAAACTTTATTATATTCGACCTTAGAATTGGGTAACTGAAGGTAGTAACGCCGTACAGGTTTCAACGTCACGTGCAGTTCAATGGTTAGTTTGTAAATATTCCGATGGTGACAGCACCGTGCAAGTAACGAATAACAAAGTGGGGAGATCTTCTGAATGCTTGTAGCATCCTTGAAACAGTATCAACCTCATTGTGAGCTGGACAGCCGTCAGAATGAAGTCGCGTCCTAAAAGTTTGCTTTCTATTGAAGCTGAATATTTTCCATGAGTTAAAGGAGGTAAGCATAAATTTCTAACGCCATCCTCATTTAATGCTTCGATTACTATGTGATTCAAATATATTCATTCACGTATTAATGCATATAAATACACTCCTGGAAATTGAAATAAGAACACCGTGAATTCATTGTCCCAGAAAGGGGAAACTTTATTGACACATTCCTGGGGTCAGATACATCACATGATCACACTGACAGAACCACAGGCACATAGACACAGGCAACAGAGCGTGCACAATGTCGGCACTAGTACAGTGTATATCCACCTTTCGCAGCAATGCAGGCTGCTATTCTCCCATGGAGACGATCGTAGAGATGCTGGATGTAGTCCTGTGGAACGGCTTGCCATGCCATTTCCACCTGGCGCCTCAGTTGGACCAGCGTTCGTGCTGGACGTGCAGACCGCGTGAGACGACGCTTCATCCAGTCCCAAACATGCTCAATGGGGGACAGATCCGGAGATCTTGCTGGCCAGGGTAGTTGACTTACACCTTCTAGAGCACGTTGGGTGGCACGGGATACATGCGGACGTGCATTGTCCTGTTGGAACAGCAAGTTCCCTTGCCGGTCTAGGAATGGTAGAACGATGGGTTCGATGACGGTTTGGATGTACCGTGCACTATTCAGTGTCCCCTCGACGATCACCAGTGGTGTACGGCCAGTGTAGGAGATCGCTCCCCACACCATGATGCCGGGTGTTGGCCCTGTGTGCCTCGGTCGTATGCAGTCCTGATTGTGGCGCTCACCTGCACGGCGCCAAACACGCATACGACCATCATTGGCACCAAGGCAGAAGCGACTCTCATCGCTGAAGACGACACGTCTCCATTCGTCCCTCCATTCACGCCTGTCGCGACACCACTGGAGGCGGGCTGCACGATGTTGGGGCGTGAGCGGAAGACGGCCTAACGGTGTGCGGGACCGTAGCCCAGCTTCATGGAGACGGTTGCGAATGGTCCTCGCCGATACCCCAGGAGCAACAGTGTCCCTAATTTGCTGGGAAGTGGCGGTGCGGTCCCCTACGGCACTGCGTAGGATCCTACGGTCTTGGCGTGCATCCGTGCGTCGCTGCGGTCCGGTCCCAGGTCGACGGGCACGTGCACCTTCCGCCGACCACTGGCGACAACATCGATGTACTGTGGAGACCTCACGCCCCACGTGTTGAGCAATTCGGCGGTACGTCCACCCGGCCTCCCGCATGCCCACTATACGCCCTCGCTCAAAGTCCGTCAACTGCACATACGGTTCATGTCCACGCTGTCGCGGCATGCTACCAGTGTTAAAGACTGCGATGGAGCTCCGTATGCCACGGCAAACTGGCTGACACTGACGGCGGCGGTGCACAAATGCTGAGCAGCTAGCGCCATTCGACGGCCAACACCGCGGTTCCTGGTGTGTCCGCTGTGCCGTGCGTGTGATCATTGCTTGTACAGCCCTCTCGCAGTGTCCGGAGCAAGTATGGTGGGTCTGACACACCGGTGTCAATGTGTTCTTTTTTCCATTTCCAGGAGTGTAGTTTGTAATATATTTCATTATTTTCTAGTAAATTTGATAAATACTGTGAAAGATACCTGCATGTAATAAATCATTTATGTATTTCTCTCATCGAGGTCACGATGTAGGAAAGTCCTGTCAAAACCCTCGTGCAAAGTGGACTGCTGAGGATCTACGGAAGGTCATTGAAGCAGATATATCTGGAATTACTGTTTCGGAGGCTTCAAAGATATTTAACATCCCAGGAAGGGCTCTTCGGGAGTGGCTGAACAAGGATGAAAGGAAGATGAAACTAGGAAACTTTGCCGTAAGCCTGTGTTGAATCCCAACACTAAAAAAGAATTTTAAGAAAAAACTGTTAGGCTGCAGGAAGTTGGTTTTGGTGTCACAAAAAAACCTATGCAACAAGGCAGCCCAAGTCGACTCCTCAAACTCGCGTCCGTCAACCCAAATTTAGGTTTTTCGTGAATTCCCTAAATCGCTCCAGGCAAATGCCGGGGTGGTTAATTTACAAGGGCGCGGCCGATTTCCTTGTTTACGTTACGGCAGGCTTGTGCAACTGTGTATGCAGACAGTGAAGTTATTTTGTGTCATTTGGTTTCGGTGTATTTCCAGACTGAATGTTGCTGCATCAAATTAATTATGGCAGTACTTTCCCTATGACACCAAATGGCTACGTCACTACAGAGGTTTCCTGCTCATTTTTGAGAGATCTCCACCAATTCCGGTTTTCTGGAAAGTGCTTGCTTCTCTTGGACGTCCAAAGAAGTCACATGGATGTCAGTGTACCGGATGTAGCCAAAGAACTAGGTATAAAGATACTCTGTGTTCCTGCCCATTGCAGTCATAATCTCCAGTCCCTCGAAAGAAGTCTTTTCAAATCTCTTAAACTCTACTGGACTGAGGCTGTTGACAATTTCCGTCGTCAGAATCCCGGATGATCACTTGGGAAGCCACACTTTCCAAAACTATTTTCTGAAGCATGGTACACAGCTGCCACTCCTGATAATGCTAGTTCTGTGTTTAGGACAACTGGAATTCTTCCATAAAACCCAAATGTTTTCTCAGAAACGTCATTTGCACCGAGTTCTGGGTCCGAGACAGCGATTTCACAAGTCAACTTGTGAATTCAAAAGGAGAAGTCTCCTGAGAAATCACCATTTCAGTAATTAATGGCAAGTCCAAGGATAGAAAGGAAAGCTACAACAGAGGGTCACTTAATGCCAAAGCAACAGTTCCAAACAGAGAGCAGTTTAACACTCATTCGTCAGCAGCATCAACATTTGGTCTTGCAAATGCTGCCAAGCACACTCCAAGTCCTGTAACAAAGACCTGTACTGCTGTGACTGTGGTGGCTACTTCTGCGACAAAAAGAGCAATAAGGATTGGATACTGTGAAACAATGTAAACCTTGATATTGTGAAACATGAGCTGACGGATCTGTAAAAATCTCAGGGCTGTGCACATTGAGCGAAGATAGCAGCGTTGAACTTGAAAGTGACTAAATTAGAAGTTTATTTATGCTTAAATTCTTTATTGTTTCCATAGTTGCTGGATGTATCACTTCCATTGGTGATTACAATGATGCATTTTTTCCTCATTTTATACTAATGTATGTCACGTTGGGCGTCATAAGTGTGAGAGAATTTCAAGGTGGCGTAATTAACTTCACTACTCCTTACAAACACTAGTTTTCCATTGCCTACATTAAAAGTTATATCTACAAAAATTCTAATATAGGCCAATTATTTTTAAAGGAATTCGTAAGGTAGGTATTAGGGCGGAACTCATTAAAAATTAGACATTTTGCGTATCTCTAGACAATATTAGGGACAATTAGCTGAATGCAGAGCATCATTACCTTCAGTGAGCCTATATTCCACATTTTTGCAGAAAATTGACGTTACGGATACTTGTCTGTGATTTTGCGCGTCCGTACATTTATGCTTCACATATATGATTCACATCCGCTTTTCTTAAGTTGCTGAGTCGTAGCGCTGGGCGAGAGTTTCGCAATAAATACAAGCTACGTTAAGGGCCAGTGCCGAAAGGCACTATCTCTAAAATCGAATTAGGATTTCAGCTGGACATAGCGACTTCTTTGTCTTCAATGGGCATCTCTCCCTCGACGCGGAGACCATAAGAAGGCCATCTATTTTAATTTTGGAAGTGATCCATGAGTGTCATGGTAAATTTTACATTGAGTAATTTAGCTACAGGGCTTCTGGCACTGTAATCATGCGACCAACGCCGAGAGGAACAACGATGTCACAGTCGAAGGTGGCGGAATCCAAAATGGTTTCCGTGGGACATTCAAAATTTTACTGCAACTAAAAATATTGTAGTGACGCGAAATAAATAAATAAATAAATAAATAAATAAATAAACAAGAGGTTTAAATGTATCCGATCAATTTGAATGTTGCGTAAATTGGCACCATGTTCAAAAATATCTGCACGTCCTTAATTATTTACCAAAAATACCTAAAAGGTATACTTTACAGTATTTCCATATGTGTGTTACGACGGCGATCAATTCGTAACGCGACACATTTTTTTCTAAAAGCATGTTGGTTTTATTCGGGATTCGAATACATCACATTATTTCCTACTCTTTCGGCTAAGAAATCCTATTTTTCAACATCATGTCCATTCCGTGCGACGGCCTTACGTCACCTTACTGAGAGGGCCTATATGCCCGCTTGGTACTGGTGTCAACGGATTGCTGCAGTAACAACCTCTCCGTAATCCACATACTGTTTCTCGCAGAGCAAACCTTGATTGGGCCAAACGGATGAAAGTTGGTAAGTGAGAGATCCGGGCTGTAGGGTGAATGGGGAAGAACAGTACAATGCAGTTTTGCGAGCTCCTCTCGGGTACACAAACTTATGTGAGGCCTTGAGTTGTTTTGGAGGAAGAGAAGTTCATTCGCCTTTTTAAAGCGACGAACACGCTGAAGCTGTTTCTTCAATTTCGTGAGGGTAGCACAATACACATCCGAGCTGATGGTTGCACCATAAGGGAGGACATCAAAAAGAATAACCCCTTCAGGGTCCATAAGCCCGTCGCCATGACTTTACTGGCTGAGGATGCGGCTTTGAACTTTTTCGTCGTAGGAGAGGTGGTGAGGCACCACGCCATGGACTTTCGTTTTGCTTCCGGCTCCTATGTTTCACTGTCTATGACTATATTTAACAAAATATTGTTATGTTCAGTCTTGTATCGTGATGGCACTTCCGCACAGTAGGTTCTTGGTCCTTCGTTGTTCTTTACTGTCTTGCGTTAGGCGGCGAAGGGTCCATCCAACTTGTGGACGAGTGTGTCAGCATTACCAATAGCGACATCTTGTTGAGCAGCGAGATGTTTGATTGTGATCCGTTCATTACTTCGAACCAAGCACCACTGCTTTCGGGGGCAGTTTACTATCCTGTTCATATCTGTTCTCTGTAGTGAGAGGATCAGGCTGTGGGTATTTGTTATAACTAATAATAACTAATTAATTTTATTGTTATTCGAAATACGCCACTTTCGGGCAAGATCATTGACAGCAGAGATAAGAAATGACTGCAAAAACAGGGCGGCTATAATTAAACTGTCCCTATTTAATAAGTTATAACACGGAAACTAATTACCGTACGAGGACCAAACTTGGTAGCAGTAACGTCAAGGATGTGGGGAAGAGAAATAATGCAGAATCAGTTGAATAGAAACACTTTTAATGTGCTGATACCTAAAGTACATAGTATCATTACATATCGGAACCATTACTGCTACAAAAGGGGTTCATTATGGCGCCTATCAGTGTGCAGAAAATTCTGAAAGCGCAGGATTGTATTCTGCACAGCAGAACGAAGCATGTCCGTAGGTATGCTGGCTACCTCTCTTGATATGCTGCGCTTCAAGTCAGCACAAGTGTGAATGTTCCTCTGGAAAACCCTGTCCGTCAGGTAGTCCCACAACCAGAAAACACACTGAATGAGATCAGGTCATCGTACCGACCAAGCATTTGGAAACGATCGGCTGATAATTCAGTCGTTTCGAAATGTGTTTCGGAGAAGCAGGTGAACTTCACGAGCGATTTGCGGTGGTGCCCATTTTGCATGCATACTGTTGAGTTCAATGTCTCTCTCTCTCAAGTAGAGCGGATATGACATGCAGGCGAAGCATATCGCAGAAACGCTGGCTAGTCAGACTGCACGTCTTTGGTCCTTGAGCGCCAACCTGTTTAAAAAAGAATAGGCCAATGATGACCGTAGCCGTGAAGCCATACTATACAGTGAGACGTTCACGTTACAGAGGAACTTCATGCACAATGACTAGATGTTAAGATCCCGACTCTCAGCTATTCTGTGTGTTCAGCTCACCCGTCAGAGAAAAATGAGCTTCGTCTGTCCATAGGATGGTCCTGGGCCAGCCCTCGTCAACTTCAATCCTTGCGAGAAAGTGGAGAGCGAAGTCAACAAGTCGTTGTGCGTCCTGTGGTGTAAGCTGCTGTACGGTATGGATCTTGTACGGATACCATTTCAGAATGGTTCGAAGCACCTTACGTAGAGTGGACCACGGGATGTTCATCTGTCGTGACAAAGCATGTGCACTGCCTGACGGTCGAGAATTGCGTGCAGTGATGTCTGCCATAGCAACAGCGATTTCACCAAACACCTGTGGTGCAACCAGTAATCGGCCTCTTCCTGGAGCGACGCCCAGTTGTCCAGTTGATTCGAGCTTCATCATGCTCCGCACAGCAGGTGGAGAATGAGGACCGTTCTCTAATTCTTTCAGCCGGCGATATTCTCGAAGTGTAGCCTCACCAATAATGCCCTGCTCCTTTTGTCCAAGCTCATGTTTACACGTCAACAAGTGCACTGCGACTTGTCAGGTGTGTGAGACCATGAATCACGATGGCTGATCACGGCACCTGGTGGCCATAGTTGGAACTGGACGGTGGCGCTGTGACGCATGGAAATCATATTTTGGACATTAATGCTACCAAGTTTGGTACTCGTACGATAATTAATTATAACGTGTTAAATAGGGTAAGTTTAATTACAATCTGCCGGTATTACCATTATTTACGAGGAAAGACACATTGGTAATACAAATTAGTGACGACATAGCATATTCTGCAATATGGCGGTAAGTATTAACGTAAGACTTTCACATTGCAGTGTGTGTTTAAATTATTGACGTCAAAGGAAACTGTGCAAAATAACGGGAAAATTTTAGTTCTGTAGGCTAATTATGTGTATGACAGAATGTCACCCCACTTAAAACTGCTAGCCAATGCTATTATAATGACTGGGTGCCACCAAGTTTCGTATCTTAATTGAAACCATCAGCAGCAAAGTATTAGAAATTTTCTGAAATTTTCCATAACTTTAGCTGATTTTTTTATACAAATTCCCAGTGTAAGTACAAAACTGAAGCCACTGCTACAGGGAAACACGTTTCCTGCACTCTTACACTGCCTACACTCGTCCTTCTGTGTGCAGTTACATTAAATATTCGGGTACATGAAATGTATTCGCAATTGCGTATAGGAACAACCATTAACTGTATAAGGGAACGACGTCATTGAAAATTTGTGGCGGACAGGGACTCGAACCCTGATTTCCCGTTTTACGCGAGTGGACGCCTTAATCGCTTTTTTTATTGTTACATGTAAATTAAAAGTGGAGAGGGGAAGAAAGGGGATCATTGCAATCAGCTACGTTGTTACATTACGGGGAATCAGTGGCGACCACTAAAAATGTGTACCGGACCGGGATTCGAACCCTGGATCTCCCGTTTACTAGGCAAGTGCGGTAACCACTGCGCGATCTTTTTATTTTAATATCTTGACGCTTTAGTATAGCACAGTCAAATCGTCATCTAATATAACCTGAAAATGGGAGAAAAAATTAAGATAGTCTAACAATAATAAATAAAAGGACAAAGGAAAAAAAAACGGAGAACATAGCCGACTAATCACCACCAAGCTTGCATGATATGTATCAACAATTGTTTTTATATAGTTTTTATATTTCAGTACTTTTCAATTTCTTTATTTTGTATTGACCACGAAATCAGATTATATTCTAAATGGCAAACTAGGAAAAATCCCAATTTAACTGCAAGAGTTGTATACGCTCATGTGTATATATACTTCATCTATATCCTCGATATCGAGGCATTGGCAAGCAAACCCAATAGACTGCACGTACTGCACGTGATCTCCCCCTCGCCATCTACAATATAAGGAACGATGTGTCCCAGCAACCACATAACGGTATGGGTTTTCGACCGTGGAAAGAAGGAAGAACCTGGGGGCAATATGATGTCTGTAGTGTATACAGTCTCAGAAGATTGAGTAAGGAAGGCCAATGTGTCCTAATCCAGGACCAATTTGCTATATGACCTCCACAAGTAAAGCGATGTATCATATCTGTAACTGTACGAGGACTACATAAATCCGCGCCGCTAAGCCCAATACGGAAAAGTCGCTCTTTCGTTGGAATCAAGTTATTTACTACCTTATACCACGAGAACGCTACGCGCATCGGCAAAATCGGAAGACTGACAATGAACCAAACTGATGTCCAGGTTGCCTGCGGCGATTCTCTTCCAACGAGGTTCCCGTAAGGGGCTGTTTCCCAACGAGCCTTTATTAATTTCATGGTGAGGACGGCTCTCCATAAAATATCAGCCCCTAAATAGCACACCGCATGATAAAAGTTACGAATGTGTTTTAAGTTATAATTTATGCGACCAACATCAATAGGGGGTTCAAGGCCCTAGCAGGACGGACACAGAGAAATAAACGAGGCGTGAATGTGTGAGTTCCTTGAGTCATTGTCAAAGCAGTACGACGGACTTAGAGCAATCTGCGTCTTCCTTCGTATATCAGTCAGGTCCAGCCCCCAAAGGAACGAGGCTTCGTGATCACCTCATACCGTAAGCGGAATATATGTCTTTTACATAAAAAACGACTAAACAAGTGTTTTAGTTTCTTCACCATCATCGAGGAAAGCGGATAAACTTGGTCACGTAATAAGCTTTGCGTAAGACATATGTATCCAGTATTCGGACTTCCTGCAGCAGAATAAGAGAACGCCTTTCATGCTCTAGTATCGCTCCCTGACTTCCACTTGAGCGCCGCCATTTTGAGTGGACAAAGATCAATGATAGCCCATGGAAGAACTGTGTCATCAAGACATGGCAAGGTAAGAAGACCGCATTTACCTTCATTAAGCAGTGCACCTGAACTTCGACAAAAGTCATCAATTACAGCCTTTAGTCGAGATATTTCCGCAGGGTTGCGGAGTAGAACCATTACGTCATCCGCGTATGCACGAACAGCTATAGACCCGCCGGAAAGCGTCCAATCTCTCAGCTGGAATGGTAGCATCCGAAGTAGGGGCACCAGAGAACACAAAAAAACTCATTGACAGCGGGCTTCCTTGAGGCACTCCCCTACGGATAATTATCGGTGGCGACAGTTGGCCATTAATATCATCCGATGCCGACATACCCGTAAACAGTTTTGGGGGCACTCGCCGTGTGTCAATATTAAACAAATTGCCTTCAGAATCCGAAGCAAAAGTCGTGATCAACACGATCAAATGCCTTTTCGAAGTCTAGAAAAGCAAAGGCACAAGGGACGGACGTTACTGCAGCAACCGAAACCATGTCGCGACACTCGACTATATGGGTAAGAATAGTTCGACCACGTACGCACCTTTGATGTTTTGCAACAATCGTCTCCATCATATCCGACATCTACTATTAACTGCCTTCGTCACTGTCTAAAGTTTAACAAAGTAATTTAGCGAAAACTCTCAGGGGCAGCCGGTCCAGGGCGTTTCGGGATTAAAAGAATTTTTCCCACTTTGGACGAGATCGCTGCTACTCGACCCTTAGCACTTCATTCAAAAGGGAGGTAATGGTAGCACCCAACAACAGCTAACAGCACACGTAAAATTCTTTGGGAAGTGCATCCAGAGCTAGGGACTTTTCTGAAGGCGATTGCACAATAGGTTTGTAAACTTCCACAGGCTGAAAGGTAGCTAAAAGCGTTTCATTATGTTCAGGTGTAATTGTAAAAGGTTTCACTGGACTCATTAATATCGTAAATGTCTACATAGTTCTGGTGTAAGAAACGCACCATATCAGCTTGCGCCATTACGATACATCCATTATTTCTCTAAAGAGAACGAATACAAGCGCGTCGGCGAGGGGTCCGATGCCGAAGCAAATGATGTAAGGAAGTCAGTTCTTTTGTCACTAACGGACGCGGCTTGGATCGTATTTTCAAACCTTCCATTGGTATTCTCTTCAACGTCACCAATTTTGTCTTTACACGCCTAACATCCACAATTCGCAGAGGGGCGTGATCTGAAGCACCATAAAGTTTTCGCAGAATGGGATAGTAATACACTATTGGCCATTGAAACTGCTACACCACGAAGATGTCGTGCTACAGACGCGAAATTTAACCGACAGGAAGAAGATGCTGTGATATGCAAATGATAAGCTTTTCAGAGCATTCACACAAGGTTGGCGCCGGTGGCGAAACCTACTACTTGGTGACATGAGGAAAGTTTCCAACCGCTTTCTCAGACACAAACAGCAGTTGACCGGCGTTGCCTGGTGAAACGTTGTTGTGATGCCTCGTGTAAGGAGGGAGGAGAAATGCGTACCATCACGTTTCCGACTTTGATAAAGGTCGGATTGTAGCCTATTGTGATTGCGGTTTATCGTATCGCGACATTGCTGCTCACGTTGGTCGACATCCAATGAATGTTAGCAGAATGTGGAATCGGTGGGTTCAGGAGGGTAATATGGAACGCCGTGCTGGATCCCAACGGCCTCGTATCACTAGCAGTCGAGATGACTGGCATCTTATCCGCTTGGCTGTAACGAATCGTGCAGCCACGAATCGATCCGTGACTCAACAGATGAAGACGTTCGGAAGACAGCAACCATTTGCACGAACAGTTCGACGACGTTTGCAGCAGCATGGACTATCAGCTCGGAAACCATGGCTGCGGTTACTCTTGACGCTGCATCACCGACATGAGCGCCTGCGATGGTGTACTCAACGACGAACCTGGGTGCACGAATGGCAAAACGTAATTTTTTCAGAGGAATCCAGATTCTGTTTACAGCATCATGATGATCGCATCTGTGTTTGGCGACATCGTGGTGAACGCACATTGGAAACATGTATTCGTCATCACCATACTGGCGTATCACCCGGCGTGATGGTATGGGGTGCCATTGGTTACACGTCTCGGTCACCTCTTGTTCGCATGGACAGCACTTTGAACAGTGGACATTACATTTCAGATGTGTTACGACCCGTGGCTGTACCCTTCATTCGATCCCTGCGAAACCCTACATTTCAGCAGGATGATACACGACCGTATGTTTCAGGTCCTGTACGGGCCTTTCTGGGGGGGGGGGTGTTGGGGGGGGAGTTGGGGGGCAGTTGGGGGGGGAGTTGGGAGGGAGTTGGGGGGGAATTGGGGGGGGGAGTTGGGGGGAGAGTTGGGGGGGGAATTGGGGGAGAGTTGGGGGGGATTGGGGGGAGAGTTGGGGGGGGGAGTTGGGGGGGGAGTTGGGGGGGGAGTTGGGGGGGGGAGTTGGGGGGGGGGGAGTTGGGGGGGGGAGTTGGGGGGGGAGTTGGGGGGGAGTTGGGGGGGGAGTTGGGGGGGAGTTGGGGGGGAGTTGGGGGGGAGTTGGGGGGGAGTTGGGGGGGGAGTAGGGGGGGGGAGTTGGGGGGGGAGTTGGGGGGGGGGAGTTGGGGGGGGAGTTGGGGGGGGGAGTTGGGGGGGGGGAGTTGGGGGGGGGAGTTGGGGGGGGGAGTTGGGGGGGGGAGTTGGGGGGGGAGTTGTGGGGGGGAGTTGGGGGGGGGAGTTGGGGGGGGAGTTGGGGGGGGGGGAGTTGGGGGGGGGGAGTTGGGGGGGGAGTTGGGGGGGGAGTTGGGGGGAGTTGGGGGGGGGGAGTTGGGGGGGGGGGAGGAGTTGGGGGGGAGGAGTTGGGGGGGGAGGAGTTGGGGGGGAGGAGTTGGGGGGGGGAGTTGGGGGGGGGGAGGAGTTGGGGGGGGGAGGAGTTGGGGGGGGGGAGGAGTTGGGGGGGGAGGAGTTGGGGGGGAGGAGTTGGGGGGGAGGAGTTGGGGGGGGGGGAGGAGTTGGGGGGGGAGGAGTTGGGGGGGAGGAGTTGGGGGGGAGGAGTTGGGGGGGAGAAGTTGGGGGGGGGAGGAGTTGGGGGGGAGGAGTTGGGGGGGGGAGTTGGGGGGCGGGGAGTTGGGGGGGGGAGTTGGGGGGGGGGGAGTTGGGGGGGGAGTTGGGTGGGGAGTTGGGGGAGGAGTTGGGGGGGAGGAGTTGGGGGGGAGGAGTTGGGGGGGAGGAGTTGGGGGGGGAGGAGTTGGGGGGGGAGGAGTTGGGGGGGGAGGAGTTGGGGGGGGGAGGAGTTGGGGGGGAGGAGTTGGGGGGGAGGAGTTGGGGGGGAGGAGTTGGGGGGGGAGGAGTTGGGGGGGGAGGAGTTGGGGGGGGAGGAGTTGGGGGGGGAGGAGTTGGGGGGGGAGGAGTTGGGGGGGGAGGAGTTGGGGGGGGAGGAGTTGGGGGGGAGGAGTTGGGGGGGAGGAGTTGGGGGGGAGGAGTTGGGGGGGGAGGAGTTGGGGGGGGAGGAGTTGGGGGGGAGGAGTTGGGGGGGAGGAGTTGGGGGGGGAGGAGTTGGGGGGGAGGAGTTGGGGGGGAGGAGTTGGGGGGGAGGAGTTGGGGGGGGAGGAGTTGGGGGGGAGGAGTTGGGGGGGAGGAGTTGGGGGGGGAGGAGTTGGGGGGGAGGAGTTGGGGGGGGAGGAGTTGGGGGGGGAGGAGTTGGGGGGGGAGGAGTTGGGGGGGAGGAGTTGGGGGGGAGGAGTTGGGGGGGAGTTGGGGGGGAGTTGGGGGGGGGGAGTTGGGGGGGGGGAGTTGGGGGGGGGTTGGGGGGGAGTTGGGGGGGAGTTGGGGGGGAGTTGGGGGGGAGTTGGGGGGGAGTTGGGGGGGAGTTGGGGGGGAGTTGGGGGGGAGTTGGGGGGGAGTTGGGGGGAGTTGGGGGGAGTTTGGGGGGAGTTTGGGGGGAGTTTGGGGGGAGTTTGGGGGGAGTTGGGGGGGAGTTGGGGGGGAGTTGGGGGGGAGTTGGGGGGGAGTTGGGGGTGACAGCTTCCTGTCCCACAGAAGGAAGGATATGTAATGCAGGTCCATTCACTATGGCGGAAACGTTCTGTGGAACTACCGACGGTAGCTAATTTTATTCTACTCGGGAGTTGCTGTAGGCGGTAAATTCGGGAAACCGTCGGCGGCTAAAGAGGAAGTAGGAGGAGGATATTGCACTGTCTCAGACTGTATCGGAGGACACAAAAATGAAGGGCGTCTCCGCTCCCTCTCCACACACAAGCAGCTCAGAAGGAGCCATCTCGCGAGCAGGAGGGATGTTGGAGATAACTTCTTCGCCAATCTCCGTACCACGGATGGGAGGTATCGTAGCATTCAGTGGAGTAGGGGACGTAACCGATGCGGAGGTGATTGGGGCAGAGGGCGCAGAAAAACACTCACCCATACCATGTTGAGTGCGACGTCGCTTGTTTGTCACAAGTTGTCTTACAGGTTCTGTCCTGGGGGCAATAGGATTCTGAACCAGTCGCGGAGGTAAAGGAGGAAATTCAGTTCCACTATTATCAGAGCTGCCATTTTGTTCACTATTATCTGAAGCAGAAGATGGTTCGACTTCGGAACAGGAACGAACAAGATCAGCAAGCGTCAATGTGCGACGCTGCATTAATGGCGACTTTAACACAAAAACCCTCCGCAGGCAATTAAATTGAAAGTGTCCACTTTCATTACATAGGAAGCAGGTTCCCTCCTGACCAGTATACGTGACACGAACGCGGTAACCACACACTTGTAAATGAGGTGGAATATTGCGTATGACATGCATTTTCACTTTACATATTCCACTATAACACTGTAATCTGTGTTGAGTAGGCCAACGTACACGACGGACGTTTTCCACGTTACCGTGAGGAGTCAATATGTCCTTTAGAAACTTGTCATCAACCTCCGGCGGGATGTCGAACACTAACATTTTTATAGTCTGTTTCAGCATCTGCGAGTGACACCATACGAACGGAATTCTCAATGTTCTTAAACGGGACTTGAGAACCATGTCACGATAGTAATCTTTTAACGTGAAGGGGATCCATAAATTTCACGTAAAACACGTACTCATCTGCGTCAAAGTAAGCGGTGTGGATCTGATAAGAGTTCACATGAATTGCTTCGACAAGCCAATAGTGAATTTCTAGAGACCCGGGCTGCGCGTGTCGCGTTGCTTTATTGAAAGTAAAACTCACAGTACCTTGTCGTGGAATACACGTGGCAACCATGGAAGTAGACGAACACAGAGAGTAAGGCGGAGCGGAGGCGCTACGACTCACTCCGCAGACAGAACACCACTAACGAGGAAAACTTCACACAAGCGACGCTGCGGCAAGTGAAATAAATAAGAACCTTCTCGCTCGGCATTCGAAGTGGAACTGATTTCGCTATAAGTACACAACTCATGGCCAGACCCAGACTTCCATACGTCTTCGTATCTGCGTCACAATCTGTACTTCTATACCATGCATGCATTTCCGTAGTAACAAATATCTTGTTAATAACACAGGCCTGTAATATTGTAAATTTTCGGGTGACATGAATATACATGATCTATACTGTGCATTAGCAGAGACTACCGACAGTGAGAGCTGCTGGGGTCTGTATATTAGAGTAGTCTATGATTTTGTGAAGTATTTGTCTGAAGTAATTTGACACAAATGTCGATTATGTAGCAACATGCGCGACCTTGCATTTTGGCAAGCCTCACCTGGACATGAGAAAAGAACATGTGGATTTTCTGCCCGGTCTATGATTTATGGGAGATTGAGAAAGTATTGGCTCGATGACTGAGTACTTTACTACAGTCTTATACTACTACTGTACTACGCCTTATACTACAGTCCAAACTTGCATTGAGTGATGCTTCAAAGCAGATCTGATCACATGCGGCCCGCTAATAGCTGTTGTGCAACCCGCCAAGAAGGTCAGAATTTTTGTATAACTACTTATACCTCTTCTGAAATGCAAATTTAAGTAAATCACGCAATCATTTTCAAAGGTGCGGCTCGCAGCTAATCTCTGCTTCTAGAAAGTAACTTTTGCCCACCTCTGCCTCAGAGGCATCCTTCATATTTAAGGTTCTGGAGGTTAAGAATTACCTCGAAGCCTCATTTCCTGTGTTGTTAGAGCAGTAATAGCTCCGACAAAGTCCAGTATACAACAGCGCCATTTAAGACGAAGCACAAATCGATAACTATTCAAGTCATAGGCACCTGCTTAAGTCATTCAATACAGTGGATCATATACCTGGTTCGTAATATTACTGAGAGAAAAACTGTATACGAAGAACCCTTCGCTCTGTTCAATGACGACCAAATTGTGATGTAACAATTACTAAATCCGACAGACCATTGGATTACAAACAATCATTTTACATACCGTACTAGAAACCTCAGGGAAAGGTTGAGCCGATGTTAATCTTATTTTCCAACGCAGTATAGTAAATAAACATGTATATGTACTATAAAAATGTTCAAATGTGTGGAAATTCCTAAGGGACCAAACTGTTGAGGTCATCGGTCCCTAGACCTACAGACCATTGAAACTAACCTACACTAAGGACAAACACACACCCAGGCCCGAGAGAGGACTCGAAAATCCATCGGGAGGGGCCGCGCTATTCGTGACATGGCGCCTCTAACGACGCGGCCACTCCGCGCGGGTATGTTCTATAAAGCTGTAAGATTTATTTAACAGCCGTAGTAGAACTGTTTTATGTGTTATTAAAATGAGACAGTACAAATGGATGTTATCATAGTTAGATGGTCATGGAGTGACATTCTGCAAGAATCAGTAGGCATAATTCTTTATTTAAGACCTCTAAAGTCAGCAATGTATGTGTGCGTTTTAACGTATGTAAGGATTGGCTTTGCACCTACCAACATGCCAATTTCTAGATTCGGCTTCTTACCAGTTTGCCAGTTACACAGCCTTTTCTACCAAGTTTTACACTAAATTTGGCAGTTAGCCAATTCCAGAGTTGGGTATCCTATCTCTTTACCTATTTGACAAAACCACTTCACCAGTTTGACAACTTTTCCTGGCAATTTTTACGACCCATTCGACAATTTTCGGATTTAGCATCCCATCAGATACCACCTGCAAAGCCAGTAATAACAGTGTCCTACCGATCTGCCAATTTTACAGCCTATACTACAAATTTCAGGACTTGGTGCCACTGGACTAATATTTTTCTCCATTTTGTAGAATTTGAAAGGCAGACAGAACATCTAACAACGCGCAGTAACAGGCAATGTCTTGCTTTGTAATGAATATGCAAACTTTTCAATAGTTTCTGCTATTTTGCCAAATATGCCATGGTGTCATTAACATATATGCACTGTAATTTCACAGTATCTCACGTTAACATTTACCACCATTTACAGAATATGCCACGACTTCATTAATTTATGTACTCTGTAATGGCCAACGGATGTGGGATTCACATACTTTATCGCCTCGCAGAACTACACTGAAAGTCTACATTATAAGATTGAAAGGTGCGTTGAGAAACTCTAGGGTCTTGCGTGATTCATAAGATCTGCATCTACATCTACATGGATACTCTGCAAATCGCATTTAAACGCCTGGCAGAGGGTTCATCGAACCACTTTCACGATTCTGTATTATTCCACTCTCGTGTAGCACACGGAAAAAACGAACACCTATATCTTCCCGTGCAAGCTCTGATTTTCCTTAATTTATTATCGTGATAGTTTCTCCCTATACAGGTCGGCGTCAACAAAATATTTTCGCAATCCGAGGAGGGAGTTGGTGATTGAAATTTCGTGAGAAGATTCCCGCCCAACGAAAAACGCCTTATTTTAAATGATGTCCACACCAAATCATGTATCATTTCAGTGACACTCTCTCCCCTATTTTACGATAATAAAAAACGGGCTGCCTTTCTTTGAACTCTTTCGATGTACTCCATCAGTCCTATCTGGTAAGGATCCCACACCGTGCACCAGTATTCTAAATGAGGACAGACAAACGTACTGTAGGCAATCTCTTTAGTAGATCTCTTACATTTTCTAAGTGTCTTGCAAATAAAACTCAGTCTTTAGTTAGCCTTGGCTCTGAGCACTGTGGGACTTAACATCTGTGGTCATCAGTCCCCTAGAACTTAGAACTACTTAAACCTAACTAACCTAAGGACATCACACACATCCATGCCCGAGGCAGGATTCGAACCTGCGACCGTAGCGGTCACGCGGTTCCAGACTGAAGCGCCTAGAACCGCACGGCCACACCGGCCGTCCTTTAGTTAGGCTTCCCCACAACATTTTCTATTTGTTTCTCCCAATTTAAGTTATTCGTAACTGTAATTCCTAGGTATTTGGTTGAATTTACAGCCTTTAGATCTGACTGACTTATCGTGTAACCGAAGTTTAACGGATCCTTTTGGCACTCATGTGGATGACCTCAAACTTTTCGTTATTTAGGGTCAGTTGCCAATTTTCGCACTGTACAGATATCTTTTCTAAATCGTTTTGCAATTTGTTTTTGTCTTCTGATGACTTTACTATTCGATAAACGACAGCGTCACCTGCAAACAACCTAAGGCGGCTGCTCAGATTGTATCCCAAATTATTTATACACGTAAGGAACAGCGAAGGCCTACCTTGCGGAACTCCAGTAATCACTTCTTTCTTACTCGATGACTATCCGTCAATTACTACGAACTGTGGCCTCTCTGACAGGAAATCACGAATCCAGTCACGTAACTGAGACGATGTTCCATAAGCACGCAATTACACTAAAAGCCGATTGTGTGGTACAGTGTCCAATGACTTGTGGGAATCCAGACATACAGAACCAATTTGAAATCCCTTGTCACTAGCACTCAACACTTCGTGCGAGTAAAGAGCTGGTTGTGTTTCACAAGAACGATGTTTCCTAGATCCGTGTTGACTGTGTGTCAATAGACCATTTTCTTCGAGGTAATTCATAATGTTCGAGCATAATATGACGTTAACGATATGGGCTTGTAATTTAGTGGATTACTCCTACTACCTTTCTTGAATATTGGTGTGACATCTCTTGGTACGGATCTTTTGCCGAGCGATTGGTTGTATATGATTGTTAAGTACGGAGCTTTTTTATCAGCATACACTGAAAGGAGCCTAACTGGTATACAATCTAGACCAGAAGACTTGCTTTTATTAAGTGATTTAAGTTGCTTCACTACTCGGAGCATATCTACCTCAAAGCTACTCAGGTTGGCAACTGTTCTTGATTGGAATTCTGGAGTATTTACTTCTTTGGTGAAGGAATTTTGGAAGGCTGTGTTTAGCAGCTCTGCTTCGGCAGCACTGTCTTCGGTCGTAACTCCATTACTATCCCACACAGAAGGCATTGATTGTGTCTTGCCGCTAGCATACTTCATATACGACCAGAGTCTCTTTAGATTCTCTGCCTGGTCTCCAGACAAAGTTTCGTTGTGGAAACTATTATAAGCCTGTCTCATTGTAATCCACACTAAATTTCGAAATTCTGTTAAAGATTGCCGATCTTGGATGTTTGCATCAGTTTAAATTTGGCGAAGATAAGACAAGAGAAATTAGGGCTCGTACAGAGGCGTTTAGGCAGTCCTTTCCTCTTGCTCTTTTTGTGAATGGAAAGGGAATGAAAGTGACTGCTAATGGTGAGAGATTGCAGGGCACTCTCACTTCTGATTCGATGTAATGCCGCTTAATCTTCTTAGGGAAGATAATAAGATAATCTTTATTACGAATCTGACTTCATACATCATAATGAAATGTTTGGCACTAGTTACGTCTCTTGCTTGTGTGCGCTAGTGAAGAAATATCGGTAAGCTTTATCTGGGTTCAAAGGAATAGGGTCCCGATTTAAACGACTGCAATAAAACTGCATGGTGACTGAGGGCCGAGGGGAGCGCGTTTGCGGAACCTGGGTGAAAACATTTGCGGACGGCCGAGTTCCGCGGTCTCATTGTGCAGACACGTTGGATGGCGCCAGCCGGTTGGGGGCCGCGTTCAGGTAGGGTGACTAGCACCGAGGAGACGCTGCTGCAACGAGCAATGAATTGAAGACCGACAATAAAGCAGAGGATGGGGTCTCTTTAGCAGGAAGCCGACAAGACAACTGTGAGCTTTCTGCGAATGTCTGTGGGACAGATCACTGGCGCCTAGATGTCCAGATTCTGACCAAAAACATTTTTGAAGGCACAAGGCTTTTAGCAATTTTTTGGCCGTTCTTTGGAAAGTTCAAAAATGGACGGAACAGGGGAGATAATCTTTTTATGGAGGGTTTGTGGTTCTATCCTGGTCATGTTAGCAAAATACAAGGCGCAAACGCGTGGGAAAAAGGCCGCGAAGCTGAATCTTCTTTTTCCTTTCTCCCAATTTACTTTAAAGTCTCTGACTGGTCAAGTCGATGTATGCAGAGCAAGGAGCAGTCTCCCATCTTCGAATGCGGCGCTCCAGCTCATGATTGGCTTGTGCTAAAGTGGGAGTAGTCTAAGATGTAAATGTGCTTTTCTACCAGGCTGGCGAGGTACGATGAGAGAAAAATAAGTGGTCTAGTAAAGTATTCGCTGCTACGGCGTAGATTTCCAATATATGTCTCTCAGCACCTTGTTCTTTCGAAGCATATTTTTCTTTTTGGAGTAGTAGAATATAGAGGCTTGATGGTGGCGTAGTTTTTGTGCCATACCATGGATTCATGTGTATGAATTAAGATAAAGCGATTAGTGTTGTGGTTAGCGTCGTGTGTCGATCCCCAGCTGATCACTTTGTCCACCATAGACCCCATATTAGTGAAAGCGTTGGTCAAATGAAAATGATTGTGTGATGTTTCTTTAGCCATTTTTTTGTCTTGTGATATTAAGAATGAATAAACCCATTGTTATTTAGATCACAACTCCTCCCTGTGTTCTGATTAACATTACCTATTAACATTACCTTTGTTATTTTTATTAAAGTCCAGATTATAAAAGAAAGTAGCAAGTTTGCAATGGTTCAAAATACTCTCCGCCACGCACAATAGGGTGGCTTGCGGAGTAGGTATGTGGATGGAGATGTAGAGCTGGATATGGAATCATTTGCGTGTTTGACATGGAATCATCACATCAGGATGACGTCTTCTCAGCTGACGTGCCATTAGAGTGGGCACTTCAGTCACTTTACTCACGAGGGACTCCTTGAGTGCAAGGTCGCAAACTGCGAACGATGTTTACGTCATTTGACGTCTCACATATGCCCGCATCTCGTGGTCGTGCGGTAGCGTTCTCGCTTCCCACACCCGGGTTCCCGGGTTCGATTCCCGGCGGGGTCAGGGATTTTCTCTGCCTCGTGATGGCTGGGTGTTGTGTGCTGTCCTTAGGTTCGTTAGGTTTAAGTAGTTCTAAGTTCTAGGGGACTGATGACCATAGATGTTAGGTCCCATAGTGCTCAGAGCCATTTGACCATTTTTGACGTCTCATATATTGTCTACTATTCAACCACAATATTGGCTGTGCGCCGGCGGTAGCTGAGTGGTCGGCGCGACGGACTGTCAATCCTAAGGACCCGGGTTCGATTTCGGGCTTGGTCGGAGATTTCCTCCGCTCAGGGACTGGGTGTTGTGTTGTCCTAATCATCATCATTCCATCCCCATCGACGCGCAAGTCATCGAAGTGGCGTCAAATCGAAAGACTTGCACCAGGTGAGCGTTCTGCCTGACGGGAGGCCCTCATCACACGCCATTAATATTATGCAATATTGGCTGCTAATGTCATCATGGAGCGGAAATGGAGGTATCCAATCCTGAGGACAGCATGAGGGCCGGCCGGAGTGGCCGAGCGGTTCTAGGCGCTACAGTCTGGTACCGCGCGACCGCTACGGTCGCAGGTTCGAATCCTGCCTCGGGCATGGATGTATGTGATGTCTTTAGGTTAGTTAGGTTTAAGTAGTTCTAAGTTTTGGGGGACTGATGACCTTAGGCGTTAAGTCCCATAGTGCTCAGAGCCATTTTTTTTCACAGCATGAGGCTCCGGAACGCAGCTGAACTGCTTAGTCCAAGAGTAACTCACAACAGGATTACAGTTCTAGTAGTGTTGATACAAAGCAGAGGAATGGAAATGATAAACAAAGCAAACATAGCACTATATCTACAACAACAGTTGCCGAAGTTAGCATTTCGTCAGAAAGGAACTCAAGGAATTTCATAGAGTGAGAAAAATGTGGCAGATGAAATATTAACGTTTCTGCAAGGGGGTCAGTGGAACGTAAGGTATCGTATTCGCTCGACAGTGCGAACAATGGACGTGAGGAGTACAATGACGACGACACGTGCTTAACAATTGAATGTGATGCTGAAACAGATGTCGAGCAACGTAGGTCATTATCCTTGTCACATAAGGAGTCACGAATTATATCTCCAGTGAAACGTAGTAAAGAAGAATTTTTGTCCAAGGAGCGGGTACCAAACGTAATTACGTACATGCAAGATCATCCATAGCATAGTAAAAAAAGAAAAAGAACAGATTGCGACCAAGTCGGCAGCAATATGACCGTGTAGTGCGTAATAAAAACTACAGACATTCAAGGGAAGACAACGCGCACGTGTTAAAAAACTGGCATTCGCGCGTTTCAGGGATGCTCGATACAGTTTACACGATATTGACCGACTACGTTATGCACGTCAAATTGCGCACGACAGATTACAGTGGTTTAAAGGCAACCGGTGCTACTAAACTTATAACACTTTGCTGGCGTCTGAGTGTTAACAGATAATTACCAAAAATGGTTTATTACGCACAGTATATGTTACCCTCTGAAAGGAGTTTTAGTAATTTGACCGAGATTACCTAACGGATAATTTGGAATCGAACCTTAATTCCGTAAGAATAGGTGTAGGTAAATATCAGAAAGAATTAATTTTGCAATGGGTAACAGTAAATGATTACTGTTAACTGGATTAGTTATACGGTCGCCAGCCTAGTTAGGCATAATAATGCAAAAGCATGATTCATAAAGAATCTATTTTTACTATTGCAAGAAATGAACTTTCATTAAACACTGTTCTATGAAGTGCAATAACCACATACGACTGGAGGAAGTACACAGGGGGAAGCAGCAGTTGTCACCTTATTATTTAAGCAGACAAGACTTGCAAATAAGCCCTTTCTCTTGTTTACCTCAATCATTACTTTAGTCTATAATTAATATGGCTCAAACCCGCCCTTCACTTCCTACACAAGGACAGACAGCACATGATGATAGGCAGGTACAATAACCACACACGTTCACTGTACAGAGCAATAAAGAACACACAGTATACAAACGTTCTATCTTTGTCACTCATTGATTACTTCAAGATCCATTAGCTAGAAATCTACTAATAAGATTTATCTTTTATTTATTATGTTGGAATAGAAATGTGGTCCACTTTGTTTGTTCTCAAAAGTAAATATTTGTCATGTCTAAATTATTCCTTTATCAATAGTTGTGAAAACTAGAACTGGACATGGACTTAGCCCTATTTCAATAGTTGCCTCTCAAGTAGTATAGGCATAATCAAAAGTCACTTGTAATTGGATTTTTACACTCTCTATAAAGCCAAATTGTTTCGTTTTCATGAATCAAAGCAATTATAGTAACTTTTTATAAACAAAGGCCTAAGTGAGCACCTCAAACTGGCTTTCCAATTTCTACTACACAAAGTACACGAAACTCACATATTTTTCCAGAATGCCATTAATAAATTCATTATCTAAGAAGGTTTTCTCATTTTAAACAGCACAAAAGTGTGGACTCTTAAAATGTCCATTACCATGAAGCTAACGAAACACTTTTCTGGGACAAACTGTGCACTAATTTTACTCACCTTACATGAATTTTAAAACAGTTAATTTGAGTAACCTTTCATAATATAATTTTAATGCATCAAACCAAAGGTTCATAGTATCACTTGTGAAGTAAATAGGTTTTGAAAGTAATTTTGACTCAGTAAACTTTAGCATTCTCTTTTGCTAAAATGATTTTTGGTTCACTTCCTAGCAAAGTTTTAAAACTTTCAAACTAAGATAGTCACTGTTATATGTATGAGAAATGAAGAATCTTTGACTCTCAGTGTACTGGCAGAAAGCTTTATCACACATCAAAAAATTTGCACTGCATTTTTGTTAATACTTTTATGCAAGAATCACTCTCGGAATTCATTAAGCAATGGTGAGGATCCTACTTGGACAGCTGCATAGGATACACACATGGGTGGAACACAATTCTTTCAGCTTTAAGATTATATTTCCACTGAACCTAATACAACATAACTGGTTCACACATGCTTATAGCCTATATCTGACCTTTTGTGAGTGTGACGATGTGGTTGTGCAATCGATATGACGAGTACGTGGCAGCTAGGTGGCCTTTCAATTGGCACAAATAAGCTCTATATATTACTTCTTAGCGATGATAATAATTTCTGAGCTTTTTCCAAAACGAAAGCACCATTTTAGAGCAACATATTACATCCGAGGCCGTTCCATTCCACTGGTAACACAACAGGCCTCACTCGGCACCTGCGCTGTTTACTCGTCACCGTCTCTCTGCCGACTGACCGGCGTGCTCTCTCGTTTGGCGCCCAGACGAACGCCACATCCACCTTTTCGTTCGCGATAACAACATTTTGGCGCGCGCTAACTCACTTCCGTTGTAGAGGGGGAGTACATTTACTTTTCAGTTTATACAATGCCAAGTCCCTATGTATGAACCAGTTTCAGCATAATTACAAATAGACATACTTTAAAAAACTTTGTCATTGAAGCATATTAAGAAACCTATACAATATTTATCTCATGAAAGACAATCTCCTCCAAATCATACAAAGCATTTAACACACAAAGAGCAACCATATTACAAATCCTATCGTTTCTCCACAGTAGACAAACGATATTACATGGGAAAGAATATACACTTTACACTATTCAGGATAAATCTGTACAAATTATTTGCAATATTAAAAAATAGTGTTACAAACTGAAAGAAGTAAAATAACGGAATCTGAAACAAAGCACAGACTTGACGATGTACACCAAACTGCAGAATCAGCCCGAAAATTTGTAGATCAGTTAAACAAACTTATGCCATCGTTCACTAAGAAATTTGTTTTCAGTTCCGACCAACTGGGATTTAAAGAGGAAATGCATATGGAAGGAACCTAGAAATTAGAGGTACCAAGAAAGATGTATCAAGATCAACTAACATCAGTGCTTTAACGCTTTCATAAACAATAATGTTGACCGTTAATCTGGATGGTAAATTGGCTGGAAAGTTATTTATTGTTCTGTCGAAAGTGGGAGGTGCTCTACCCCCTACGATTCTTTCTTGTATACGTGATCTTGCAAAGGCATTAGGGAATATTTATTTGTACCAGAGATGCTAGGCAAAGATTTATTGACGAAAGGCTAAGCTAGAGCCATATGAAATTTTATGGACCAAGTTGATGGTCAGACTATAGAACCTACAGAAGAAGCCATGGCTACTCATTATGATAGTAAGATGGCGGCCACTGAGTGACGCGCGTTTCTTTGGCTCGCGAGTTTTTCCGCTCATTGAAGGTGTTACAGAGAAGTGCGGCAGTCCACAACGTGTGCATCCGACTAAACAAGTGTTACTTGCCGTGGTGTGTTGTTCTCCGTTGATTACCACAAGTGATAAGTGATAAGTGAGTGAAAAATGGGAAGAGCATGAGTAAGCGGCAGCAGGCGAGGCCACAGGGGCGCAGGCAGCGCGGGCGCCCGGTCTCCGCCGGCAGGTGAGGCCTCGCTTCCCGACATCGGGGAGCTCGTCCGGTCCCAGGTGAGTGCGGCGCTGCACAGCAAAGACACGCTAGACGTAATCGTGCAGTCCATCACGGACTCTGTGACGGCCGCGGTCATGGACAAACTGCAAGAGTCTGTCGGGCGCAACAGCACCGAAATCCAGTCTCTTAAAAAGTGCCTGGCCGCACAAGAGAAAAAAGCCGCCGACCTAGAAGCTAAACTGTCTGCGGCCACCGATGAAATTGAGCAGTATCAGCGAAGGAACAGCTTGCGCTTGTTCGGGGTAGCTGAAAACGATCGTGAAAACACCAACGACCTGGCCATTAGCCTCGTGCGTGAAAAACTTGGCGTGCAGATCGACGTGTCCGATATTGACAGAAGCCACCGTGTTGGGCGCAGGATACCAGGTGCCATGAAACCCAGGCCCATAATAATTAAATTTGTGTCATACCGGAAAAGAGCTGAAGTGTTTGCTCAGAAAAGAAAACTCGCCAAGAGTGGGGTTACCCTGAGGGAAGATCTGACGCGCGAAAGACTAAAAGTTTTGAACACTGCGATTACACAGTTCGGCCTTCAAAATGTATGGACCCAGGATGGCAGGATCGTAGTTAAGACGGAAGGAGGGCGGAAAACGGTGACGAACATGTCCGAACTGAAAGACTGAGCGAAATCTCGCGAGACACAAAGTCTCATGTTGTACTCTGTCTAATATAAGTTAATTTTTATTCTTTCTTTTCATTTTTTTACGTAAATATTGCTTCGTTATTTCTATAAGTACCATAAGTACTCTATTTAAATCAGTCAATTGTTTCACATAAATATTGCTTCTTTATTTGTCTATCATAAGTGCTCATGTATATTCATATTGCCAGTCAAACGGGAATTAACATTCTCAATTAACAGGAATCTCCTTAACACCGCCTTTCTATATCTGTTATTTTCATCCTCGTCACTACCACTACTACTACTATTATCTTTTTCGTAACCACTACTGCCACTTTCCATCTTTCTTTTCGCTCCCTTCTCCCATACCTCCAGCTTGTCTTTCACCTTAAGCCCACAGACGCTTGAGTCAGTCACGACCTTGGACACACCTGTAAATATGTCTTCCCCCGCGAAATCCAGCTTTTGTCCCTCTTCCGGCCAACAGGTAAACGGAGCGCGCTCGGTCCTACAGGCGGCCACAATGGGACGGACCGGTTCCGGCGGCGGGCTCTTTGTGGCCCACGCGAACGCTCAGTCGCTAACGGCTCACTTCGACGAGTTCTGTGACCTGTTCTGCCAATCGCTGTTCCATATTATCCTCGTCTCTGAAACTTGGTTGAAACCAAACATTTCTTCCGACGCTTTCCGAATCACTGGTTACTCTCTCGTAAGGGCAGATCGTGAAACACGACGCGGGGGTGGTGTGGGTGCCTATGTTCGCTCTGATCTGAGACCTACTATACTATGCACATTGGATGCAAAGGGCGAAGGAGAAGCACAGTTCTTGTTTTTCGAAATAAATACATCAAATCAGAAACTGCTAATTGGAGTAATCTATAAACCTCCAAACGTCGGTGCTATGTCCTCCTTTCAGTCTGCCCTGCCCTCGCTCGTGACACTGTATGAACACATAATCATTATGGGCGACACAAACATCGACTTACAGTTAAAATCTCCCTCTGCAGAGAAACTAAGGAGACTGTTCCACTCCAATGATATGAGTTTAACACCGCTGGACCCAACTCATCACACGCCACACAGCCATACACTCATAGATATAATAGCAACAAAGCAACCAGATAAAATAATTCGCGCCAATCAGACATCCGCTCCGGGACTCTCTGCTCATGACGTGATATTCTTAAATTACTCAGTGCATACTACCAAAGAAAAACCTCACCTGGTAACCTACAGAAACCCAAAAAATGTTAACCATGTCGCTCTTCAAAAGGATTGCTCAGACATCCCTCGGCATGATATAAGCAATGAACCGACTCTAGACGGAAAAATTCGGGAATTATGTCGCAAAATTATTGCACTGTATGATAAACATGCTCCTCAACGCACTGTCAAGGTAAAGAGAGCTCCCGCTCCGTGGCTCACCACTGCATTACACCAGTTAATTAATAAACGTGATGCTGCACATAGGGCCTTCAAGCGTAACCCAACTCCCGAGGCGTACGAAGCTTATAGGAAACTCCGAAATAGAACCAAGCAAAGCGTGAGGAATTCCAAAATCAGACATGCCCGCTCTGTCGTATGCGGCATATCAAAACCTGCTGCACTGTGGAAAAAGCTGCGCAGTTTCGGTATAGGGAGGCGAAGATCTGACGCTGTTTATCAAGCGTCTGCAGAAGAATTAAATGATTTCTTCTCAACAGCTGTAAACTGCCACGCAGCGACAAATTACCAGCCCCAAGATATCAATCTCTCGAGAGACAAGTTTTTCCTAAAACTTGGCACTACCGGCACAGTACACAAGGCAATTATGAGAATCTCTTCTGAGGCATTAGGAAATGATGGAGTGAGCATTGGCATGATTAAGAACGTCGTAGACACTATTACTCCAGTTATCACAGACATCTTCAACCTGTCTCTTGTCAGTAGTACATATCCTACTGAGTGGAAGCAAAGTTTAATTCAACCTATACCCAAGACTGACAACCCTAAGTCGCCAGGTGACTACAGGCCGATCAGCATACTACCTGCAATATCTGTAGCCCTAGAATACATCGTCCATGAACAGCTGACGGATTACCTCAAAACTCATGACATCCACGACAAATATCAGTCAGGCTTTCGAAAGCACCATAGTACAGCAACTACATTAATCAAAGTAACTGATGACATTAAACATGCTATGGACAGACGTGAAGCTACCAACCTAACGCTGCTTGACTTTAGTAAGGCTTTTGATACAGTTGACTTTGAGATATTACTAATTAAATTAAGGAGCTGAATTTCTCAAACAGCGCAATACACTGGTTCGACAGCTACCTCAAAAACAGAAGTCAACAAGTCATTTGTGGGTCGGAAAAGTCATCATGGGAAAACGTGCGCTCTGGAGTTCCCCAAGGCTCCGTCCTTAGTCCATTACTCTTCTCACTGTACATTAATGATATTTCTTCAGTGATTCACTCCTGCAACTACCATCTATATGCCGACGACATCCAGCTGTACATAAGTGCAAGCCCCAAGAACATTGCTGACGCAGTAGCGAGTATGAACGCAGATCTTTGCTCTGTTTCTCGATGGGCACAGAACCTATGTCTGAAACTAAACCCCGAGAAATCCCAGGTCATACTTATATCTCATCCCAAGTTAATCAGTCGGTACTTTCGCGAAACAGTCCCTCAAATACTCCTCAATGGTAACCAACTACCATACCAAAAAACAGTAAAAGACCTTGGAATAATCTTGGATGAACACCTAAACTGGGAAGAACAAACAGTCACAGCTTGCCGGAAATCGCTCTCGTCCCTACATGCAATTCAAAAATTTAGAAAAATATTTCCAACCCATGTTAAACAAAAATTAGTCCAAACACTAGTCTTGCCTAATCTTTACAACTGTGATGTAGTTCAACACGGCACAAATAGTGAAAATTCGAGACGCCTCGAGCTAGTGATGAATGCTTGCGTTAGATACGTGTGCAATATACGGTTGTATGATCATATCAGTCCTTCATACTCCCAGCTAGGTTGGATACGCCCACATAAGGCACGCGATCTCCACACGATGTGCTTACTTCATCGATTTCTTAGCCACTGGTGCCCCCAATACTTATCTTCTCACATTAAACACCTATCATCATTCCACAACCGCAATACCAGATCGGATACGTCTAGCATCTTGGCTGTACCTTTACATAACACAAAATCTTTCTCCGTGTCATTCTCCATCTCAGCCATACGACTATGGAACGCGCACTCCTGTGATCTGCGTCTTATCCAGAACCACTCAACATTCAAGAGGGAACTCAAGACTTACATATTAGGGACGGTATAGCCACCATTGTTGTGCCCCTCTCATCTCTTTCTTTCTCCTCTCCACCATAGCTTCGAATTTTACCATTCTATTTCTCTTCCTGTAACCTACTACCTCTTCTATATCTCTTTCACCCCATTCTATCGTCTTATGTCTCTGCTTGATGAGAATAACTCACAAGCTGCAAGAATATATAACGAGAAAATTCCCAACTAGCAATAGGACTGACATTCATAAAAGAAAAATATGTTTACTTTCATATACATAGTCATTACTATTATTCTTATTATTATTGATTGTTATAATTATTTTTTGTTTGTTATAATTGTCATTGTACTACTTTTATAATATCTATTTTTTTTCTTTAACATTAATACTGTATTACATGTTATATGTCCTTAATGTTCTGTAGAAACTGAAATTTGTTGAATCTGAGTATGCCTGGTTAGGTGTAAGAGAGGGCCTGAAGGTCCTAATCTTGCCAGGTAAAATAAATGCATAAATAAATAAATATGTGATAATATGTATTGTAAGGGGCGATCAAATAGTTTCTGTTTGAGAGAGTTGTTGCAGGGTGTATGCAACGTAGCGGGATTCCGATGTCGGTATATAATCACCGACATGTAGGCTAGTGATTAGCGTGACATTAATGTCCTTCTGACGAGTGTACGATAAATGTGGAAACGTGAACTCTGGCTACGTCATTAACAAATGCATCGAAATAGAACCAACTTTCTGTTATTCTTTTCATGGCTGACGGTGGAAAAACACTGGTAAACGTAGTCTGGAGAATGAAGAACGTATACGAGGCTGGATGGCCGTCGAAAACCACCATTGTGGAATGGTGCGCCAAGTTTCATGCTCGTCGCGATTCGACACAAGACGTCGGTCTATCTGTGAAACCACTCTCATCCATTATGGAGAACCTCAAGTATGAGACACTTGAGCACTCACCCTGCAGTCCTGATCTCTCCTCATGCATTTAAAACGCCTTTAGTCTCTCGAAAATGGACTTCGAGGGTCGGTGATTCCGGTTGAATGTAGATGTGCGGCAGGCAGTTACAGACTTCTTCACGCAGCAGGACATGATGTTTTACTAAATGGGTATCTTCAACCTGGTGCATCAGTGGGATGTTTGCCTCAATGTTCACGGCAATTTTGCCTGACTGGCATACCGATTCTGGACCGTAAGGCCTTCGAATAGAAACCTTTTGATCGCCTCTTATAATTCACCATTACAGATAGGGTCTTGAATTTTATCGTACTTAGACTTATACCCTACCAGAGATAATAGTTTGTAAATAAAAAGAAATTTTTGAGTCATGTATGTATTTGTGTTCTTATGTTACAAATTTACTGCACAGAAATGTAGTCTTAAACTTAATAAAAATGAGTGCGTGGGATAAACACCATCCCCACAAGAATTTCGTAACAACGAACTTGTCATGCTATGATATACAAATAGAAACTTAGGTTGAAATGGATGAGTGCTTCGTCACTAGGCTCTCGTGAGAGTCGAGTGCTTTTATATATATATATATATATATATATATATATATATATATATATATATATATATATATATATATATATATATTATGGATTCATTTATGTTTGTGTTGCATATGTGCATGAAGATTAATAGTAAGAGAAAGGAGACGGTTTTTTAGGCAGTAGGTTCAAGGGACTGTTGCAGGATACGTCTCTGTACAATGTTGTTGATGGCAGTAGAGACTTAATGTATTTAATTTAGTCTAGCAGGAAACATTGATGTGACATTGTGCAATAAGTTATTCATTTTATGAAGTATGCATATGTCATAGAAACAGTGATTTGTGTAGTAGTTATACAGAGCGGGGCAAACAAAAGTGTCGCGGACGAGTGGATACGATTGGACGTGAATTTCTGGCAGTATTAATGGAGAAGAAAAAGACCTACAGATACTACCAAAAGGATGGAGCAACTGCCCAAGTAGCCTGCGGAACTTTGGAGCACATTTACACAATCATCACACCTGATTTTTTAGCAGAGATCAGTATGGTCGCGATCCTAGCTGAGCACCCAGGTCACCTGATCTGTCAGAGTGCGGTAGCTTTGTTTGGGGAGCCCTCAAGTGTTAAGTGTATCGCAACAACCCTCACAGTCTTCAAGAACTGCAGCAGAATATTTTGCAGCAGTTCCAGCAGTCCAGTTTCGATCCGCCTTCACCTACTTACTGATCAGGACCCAAAAGTGCCAAGAGATAAATGGTGGTCACTTTCAACATCTGCTACAGTCAGGTTAGCTCTGTATTTCCTTTCCTCTGCTGAGTTTCTTTATACCCTGGAACTCTGTTCTCTGTTCTCCGGGCTACTATTGTTTACCCTACTCTGTACAAACGTTTAACAGATGTAGGTTGTAAGTGAGTGTTGTAAATAGTAAATAGAATACTAGGAAGTAGTATAACTGTTGGACTGTGCGGCTGGTCCCGGCGGAGGTTCGAGTCCTCCCTCGGGCATGGGTGTGTGTGTGTTTGTCCTTAGGATAATTTAGGTTAAGTAGTGTGTAAGCTTAGGAACTGATGACCTTAGCAGTTCAGTCCCATAAGATTTCACACACATCTGAACATTTTGAGTATAACTGTTAGTTGAAGTAGAATGTGTAACCAGGGCAATAGTTAGTGAATGCTGTTTAATTCTTAGATCTAAGTGAAGTGACAAGCTAGATGTTAACAACGGCACAGAGCTCACCCAGCGGAACATGTCGGAAGTGACTCAACAGTTATGTTTACGGCTCCATGTCTTTACATCATATGACACTGACTCGAAGCAGCAATACACTGATATATGAAATGGATACGAGATCATCATTAGTCGTTACGTCACTATTAAACCGCTCCAGCTCCATCGAGATACAGTCAGTATGATACCAGAAAATCTGCATAAAGTACCTATCCAAGCTAGGGAAACGACATTATGGGAAAGAGTATTGGGTACTAGGAGAAGTTTTACGACGTATCATTGGTGTACTAACGGGTCAGCGAGATAGCCGAAAAGTGGGTGTGCTTTATATCATACTCATGGTCATTCGTGGGATGGATCGCATCCAGAGACTATTCTTCCATACCACGAATTTCCGATTGCCAAGCACGTGCTTCACCTCTAGGCCACCATTTCTCATGCGTCTCAGTTATTCATCTGTAGGATTTGATGAGTGAGTCTGCGACTATAATAATATGTGACAATATGCCGTATCGTTTGGTTACATTCACTCAGAAGCTTAAATTACTTACAACGCTAAGGGAAGGTAGGCGTTAGTATTTGATATAAACTATGCTAGATACCTCTACTTGTTAACGAGAAAAAGAGGTCTTAACTGACAGACACACAGATAGACGAACAACAAATGGTAAAAAACTACGATTTTAAGAATTAACGAGAAACCTAAATCGGGATTTTCAGACGGGGATCTGAACCACAGTGTATTAACTTCATAAACAGAAATTAACGATTGTCCCTAACAAAGAAGAAAGAACAGAAGCCGAGGGCGGTGTGACTTCTCAAAATGTAACGTTATGAATCTAGTGGCACAAAGAAAATGCTTTTCTTTTTTTAAGAACTGCCACCTGGGGATGTGTCAGTTTCCGTTGGTATATGATTCAACGCCTCCTCCCATAAACCATGGACCTTGTTGGTGGGGAGGCTTGTGTGCCTCAGCGATACAGATAGCTGTACCTTAGGAACAACCACAACGGAGGGGTACCTGTTGAGAGGACAGACAGACGTTTGGTTCCTGAAGAGGGGGAGCAGCCTTTTCAGTAGTTTCAGGGGCAACAGTCGGGAAGATTGACTGATCTGACTTTGTAACATTAACCAAAACGGCCTTGCTGTGATCGTACTGCGAACGGCGGAAAGCAAGGGGAAACTACAGCCGTAATTTTTCCCGAGGGTAAGCAGCTTTACTGTATGGTTAAATGATGATGGCGTTCTCTTGGGTAAAATATTCCGGAGGTGAAAAGTCCCCCATTCATATCTCGGGGCGGGGATTGCAGAGAAGGATGTCGTTATCAGGAGGAAGAAAACAGGCGTTCTATGGATCGGAGCGTGGAATGTCAGATCCCTTAATCGGGCAGATAGGTTAGAAAATTTAAGAAGGGAAATGAATAGGTTAAAGCTAGATATAGTGCGAATTAGTGAAGTTCGGAGGCAGGAGGAGCAAGACTTCTTGTCAGGTGAATTCAGGGTTATAAATACAAAATAAAATCGGGGTAATGCAGGAATAGGTTTAATAATGAATAAAAAAATGGGAGCGCGGGTAAGCTACTACGAACAGGATACCTGACGCATTATTGTAGTCAACATAGGCACGAAGCCCACGCCTACCACAGTTGAACAAGTTTATATGCCAACTAGCTCCGCAGATGACGAAGAATTTGAAGAAATGTATAATGAGATAAATAAAACTTTTCAGATAGTGAATGGAGGTGAAAATTTAATAGTTATGGGGGACAGGAATTCGATAGTAGGAAAAGGAAGAGAAGAAAAAGTAGTATGTGAATATGGAATGGGATTAAGGAATGAAAGTGGAAGCCACCTGGTCGAATTTTGCACAGAGCATAACCTAATCATAGGTAACACTTTGTTCAAGGTTAATGAAAGAAAGTTGTATACATGGAAAAGTCCTGGAGACACTGCAAGGTTTCGGATAGATTATATATTGGTAAGACAGGGATTTAAGAACCAAGTTTTAAATTGTAAGTTATTTCCAGGGCAGATGTGGACTCTGACCACAATCTACTGGTTATGAACTGTAGATTAAAACTGAAGAAACTGCCAAAAGTCGAAATTTAAGGAGATGGGACATGGATAACCTGAAAGAACCAGAGGTTGTAGAGAGTTTCACAGAGAGTATCAGGAAACGATTGACAAGAACGAGGAAAAGAAATACAACAGAAGAAGAATGGATAGCTTTGAGAGATGAAATAGTGAAGGCAGCAGATAATCAAGTAGGTAAAACGACGATGGCTAGTAGAAGTCCTTGTGTAACAAAAGAGATATTGAATTTAATTGATGAAAGGAGGAAATATAAAAATGCAGTAAATGAAAGAGGCAAAAAGGAAGACAAACTTCTCAAAAATGAGCTCTACTGGAAGTGCAAAATGGCTAAGCAGGGATGACTAGAGGACAAATGTGAGGATGCAGAGGCATATATCACTAGAAGTAAGATAGATAGTGCATAGAGGAAAATTATACAGACCTTTGGAGCCACTTGTGTGAATATCAAGAGCTCTGATGGAAAGCAGTTCGAAGCAAAGAAGGTAAGGCAGAAAGGTGGAAGGAGTATATTGAGAGTCTATACACGATCGATGTACTTGAGGGCAATATTATTGAAATGGAAGAGGACGTAGATGAAGATGAGATAGGAGGTGCGAAACTACGTAAGGAATTTGACAGAGCACTGAAAGACCTACGTCGAAACAAGGCCCCGGGAGTAGACAACATTCCATTAGATCTACTGATAGCCGTTGCAGAGCCAGCCCTGACAAAACTCTGCCATCTGGAGAGCAAGATATATGAGACAGGTGAAATACCCTCATACTTCAAGAAGAATATATTAATTCCAGTCCCAAAGAAAGCAAGTGTTGAAATGTGTGAAAATTACCGAACTATCAGTTTAATAAGCCACGGCTGCAAAATACTAACATCAATTCTTTACAGACGAATGGAAAAACTGGTAGAAGCCGACCTCGGGGAAGATCAGTTTGGATTCCGTAGAAATGTTGGAACACGTGAGGCAATACTGACCCCACGACTTATCTTAGAAGTAAGATTAAGGAAAGGCAAACCTATGTTTCTAGCATTTGTAGACTTAGAGAAAGCTTTTGACAATGTTGAATGGAATACTCTCCTTCAAATTCTAAAGGTGGTAGGTGTAAAATATCAGGAGCGAAAGGCTATTTACAATTTTTACAGAAACCAGATGGCAGTTATAAGAGTCGAGGGCATGAATGGGAAGCAGTGGTTAGGAAGGGAGTGAGACAAGGTTGTAGCCTTTCTCCGATGTCATTCAATCTGTATATTGAGCAAGTATTAAAGGAAATAAAAGAAAAATTTGTAGCATGAATTAAAATCCATGGAGAGGAAATAAAAACTTTGAGGTTTGCCGACGACACTGCAATTCTGTCAGAGACAGCAAAGGATCTAGAGGAGCAGTAGAATGGAATGGACAGTGTCTTGAAAGAAGGATATAAGATGAACATCAACAAAAGCAAAACGAGGATAATGGAATGTAGTCGAATTAATTCAGGAGATGCTAAGGGAAATAGATTATAAAATGAGACACTTAAGGTGGTAAATGAGTTCTGATATTTGGGAACCCAAATAACTGACAATGTTCGAAGTCGAGAGGATACAAAATGTGGACTGGCTATGGCAAGGAAAATGTTTCTGAAGAAGAGAAATTTGTTAACATCGTGTATAGATTTAAGTGTCAGGAAGTCCTTTCTGAAAGCATTTCCGTCTAATGTAGCCATGCATTGAAGTAAAACATGGACAATAAATAGTTTAGACAAGAAGAGAGTAGAAGCTTTCGAAACAGAAGAATTCTGAAGATTAGATGGGCAGATCAAGCAACTAGTGAAGAGGTACTGGATAGAATTGGAGAGAAAAGGAATTTGTGGCACAACTTGCCTAGAAGAAGGGATCGGTTGGTACAACACATTCTGAGGCATCAAGAGATCGCCTGCCGGAGTGGCCGTGCGGTTCTACGCGCTACAGTCTGGAACCGAGCGAACGCTACGGTCGCAGGTTCGATTCCTGCCTCGGGTATGGATGTGCATGATGTCCTTAGGTTAGTTAGGTTTAATTAGTTCTAAGTTCTAGGCGACTTACGGCCTCATAAGTTAAGTCGATTAGTGCTCAGGGTCATTTGAACCATCATTTTCATCAAGAGATCATCAGTTTAGTACTGGAGGGAAGCGCGGAGGATAGAAATCGTAGAGCGAGACCAAGGCACAGATTCAGAAGGATATAGGTTGCAGTAGTTACTCGGAGATGGAGAAGCTTGCACAGGATAGAGTAGCATGGAGAGCTGCATAACATCCGTCTCTGGACTGAAGACCACAACAGCAACAACAACAACAGTATTCAACAACTGAGGCCCCTTGTGGTCACAACGTACGAAAAGCGAGCAAGGAAACTGCAACTAGTCTATCTACTGTATGAGAACGCCCGTCTACACTTTGCTGATTTTACCTAAGAACCTATTCAGGAGCTTGGTTGCAAAGCAATCTCTGTCGCACTACTACTTCTGATCTAGCGCCATCAAACGTTTGTCGTCCTCGTTCTTTATCGAACAACCATCAGCAAAATTTATTTGTGGACCGAAATGTATAATGGTAGTACAGTAAAGTTAATGTGATTTATTGTTTCCTGTACGAGATTCAGTTGAACACAAATATTTCTCGAGACAGTGTCTTTCTAATTGGATTACTGTTACCAATATGCGCACCATTTTTGTCCAATTATTAATTTGAAAAATATTTAAAGACTTGCTCTCTTGCATGTTCCTTTTTACTTTAGTAAGTGTCTTCTTAGTGTATCTTCTCTGTTGTTTCACTTCCAGGCGTACTGCGGTGAGCTTTTATATAGTACGTTGTAACAATTGGTTCAAATGGCTCTAAGCACTATGAGACTTAACATCTGAGGTCATCAGTCCCCCAGACTCAGAACTATTTAAACCTAACTAACCTAATGACATGACACAGATCCATGCCCGAGGCAGGATTCGAACCTGCGACCATAGCAGCAGCGCGGTTTCGGACTGAAGCGCCTAGCACCGCTCGGCCACAGCGGCCGGCCACATTGTAACAGTTTTATTACTAACTGTAATCTGTGTAATATCATGCTCACGTTGCCATATGCATCTGAATGAATGTCTCATCGACTGAGGAAGTATTTCAGCATTCAAGAGCTGATCTGGAATCAGAAGATAACTATTTAATCATCCAGATGCTTCTCTTGGGTATAGATGCGTTTGTTTTGTAGCCATAGGTTTGGCACAAACGTTACTTTCTTCACCAGCATGAATTTCTTAGCAGTGTGACATCAGCTATCCCAGTAAGATCACCCCAAATCATATACGTTACTCGAGTCGACGGTTCAGTTGAGCGAAGCGTTTCTGTGACTGGAGCACATATTAAAAATGCTATCTTTTGGGCATCCATAGCCAAAATGTAAGTATAAAATCAATTTTGGAAATTTACTTAAATACACACGAGGAATAAGATTTAAAAGTATACTATGAATCCCAAAAGTGGGTCAAATGGAATTCTTGTAAGTGGAACAAAATTTGTTTTCGCTTTCTGTACATCTCACGTTGCATTTTTTGTTACGCGTACAAAAGAAAAAAGTAAAGTGAAGGATCTGAGACGAATTCGTACCCAATTAATGGTCAGGGTCTTACCGGGAATGCCAAAGCGCCCTTTCGAAAATTAATGGTTACTTAACAGTTGGGTGTGGACAGAGTTGCACCAAGTGGCTTTGGCTGCGAGGGCGTGTTTACGAGGAGCTACTCCTGCCGGGTACTTCACTGCCTGAACAGCCGACCTGAGAAGAGGATTTGCCGCTTAATTGTAAGCCGGCTTTGGGACGCTCTAAAAAAGGAGAAAAAATAAATGCAGATGGTGTTAGAGGTGCTAAATTCATCTTCAGCTCTTAGCCTAATAAGGCATACATAATTATTAAGCGGAGTCCGTCAAAGGCTGTTGCCTGCCTCCTTACTACAGAGCCCCTACTTGCCTTGATTAAAAGGGATTTTCGCTTTTAATTGTACTGACAGCCTATTTAAAAATTAAGCGGGAATTTTAATTTTGTTTCTCCAAGTGTACTAGGTTTTGTCTTTGCATCAGCTAAGAGTAAGGCATAATTTTCTAATGAAAAATCAAAATATGAGCACTTGTCACTCTGTTTACTAACTGAAATGAGATACGGGTGCAATGTTGCTATTACTGAGTTAAGGAATTGGCAGAATCTTATACCTTTATGTATTGCCAATTACAGTGGAAAATTCCTTTCCTGTTCCAACTCGTCAAATGGACGTTAAACACATTGTTCCAAATAGTATTTCAGACATTTATCGTATAAGATGTGAGATTTCGATAGATATTTAAGTAGTGGTTTTGTGTTGTTTACTAACAGTTTTTGTAGATACTTTAAACTAATTAGGGGACTGAAGGTGAAGGAGAGAGGTCCTAGAAGGGTGAAGGTCAGAGGCGTTCCGTTAAATGTGCGTAGTCGATTCACATTCCCTGCTAATAGTGGCGTTCAAACATCGCTACGCCGCAAAATTCCCATAGCTACCTGCCGATGCTGGTTTTATAAGCCGATGGTGTATAACATAAGTTTAGTAATTGTAGCTATGTCTCTGTGTTTGTAAAGAGACTGTAGTATTTACACATGAAATTTCGTGATACAGAACTGAAAGATAGAGGAAAGAATTAAGGTGGACGAAGATTTTAAATAGTTAGGAAGACGTGTTGATCTCAGATTACATTCTTCTGAAGATAATTTTATGAATTTTGTAGAGAAAGAAGTCATGATAAACAGGAGTGGCAAGTCGAACCGAAGGGACAAGTTTCTGTTGCAGATGCTGTGGTAAATCTCATTGTACTTTTGTGGTTGATGAATATGTGTAATTTTAGAAGAACTGTGGATACGCGACGTGTGCGCGTTGTGACCTGTTAAGGAAACTGAACAACCTCTGGGCCCGAATGAGGCTGGAGCTGCTGTAGATGCAATGAGATAGATTACACCTGATGCAAGATATCAGAGTGGAATTGCGAGTCACTGCATTGACTAGTTTAGCGAGGTACTTCCGACTTTTCATAAAGATATTCGTTGTACCTTAGCCGTTTCTGAAAATGAAAGGAAGATAATGAAGTCTGATAGTATTATTAATAGTATTTCATATTTAACAAGGGTATCTTCGGTACCAGATGGTAAAGATACGGCTAAAATGTGTGGGAGTGTAGCTGAGCTAAGTTTGAAGTTGTAGGATTTTGTGTGTGTAGAGAGAGAGAGTGCCCGAAGGCCGATAAAATGGGGATGTGCAGGTGTTGTCACAGTTGTAACATGTAAATACGAAGATCAATGTATCACAGAGATCCACATCATTTTAAACAACCAAAAGATTTTGTACTTGACAGACACGTCGGTTGATGTAGACGGTTTGTTTGACATTACAAACAAAATGATTTTTAAAGTAATTGAACAAGCCCAGTCGCTAGAGCGGTGCAATATTATACTAATGTGGTATTCGATTTATCAATGTGTATTAAAAGAGACACTAATGTACGAAGAATAACCAGTACTCCAGTAGCGGCTGAGTAGGGCAGCTGGATGGCGGAAACAGACAGCACTTGATGTGGCGGCACACGTGCCGGGGCAAGTCGAGCAGGGAAGATGTGGTGAACAAATGTTTACAGATCATTCAGTGTCTGTTTTGTGTATGGACTTTCTTAGAGACCGGTTGAGAGCAATCCATGTGGCAACAGCAGTAATATAGCCCAATACATTATCACATTCGTGACGATTTCCCGAAACGGTGAGGTGTTACAGTTTCTATACCCCTAACACGATAACCCTAACACGATAATCCCCCCCATGAACCATGGACCTTGCCGTTGGTGGGGAGGCTTGCGTGCCTCAGCGATACAGATGGCCATACCGTAGGTGCAACAACAACGGAGGGGCATCTGTTGAGAGGCCAGACAAACATGTGGTTCCTGAAGAGGGGCAGCAGCCTTTTCAGTAGTTGCAGGGGCAACAGTCCGGATGATTGACTGATCTGGCCTTGTAACATTAACCAAAACGGCCTTGCTGTGCTGGTACTGCGAACGGCTGAAAGCAAGGGGAAACTACAGCCGTAATTTTTCCCGAGGACATGCAGCTCTACTGTATGATTAAATGATGATGGCGTCCTCTTGGGTAAAATATTCCGGAGGTAAAATAGTCCCCCATTCGGATCTCCGGGCGGGGACTACTCAAGAGGACGTCGTTATCAGGAGAAAGAAAACTGGCGTTCTACGGATCGGAGCGTGGAATGTCAGATCACTTAATCGGGCAGGTAGGTTAGAAAATTTAAAAAGGGAAATGGATAGGTTAAAGTTAGATATAGTGGGAATTAGTGAAGTTCGGTGGCAGGAGGAACAAGACTTTTGGTCAGGTGATTACAGGGTTATAAATACAAAATCAAATAGGGGTAATGCAGGAGTAGGTTTAATAATGAATAAAAGAATAGGAGTGCGGGTTAGCTACTACAAACAGCATAGTGAACGCATTATTGTGGCCAAGATAGACACAAAGCCCATGCCTACTACAGTAGTACAAGTTTATATGCCAACTAGCTCTGCAGATGATGAAGAAATAGATGAAATGTATGACGAGATAAAAGAAATTATTCAGGTAGTGAAGGGAGACGAAAATTTAATAGTCATGGGTGACTGGAATTCGTCAGTAGGAAAAGGGAGAGAAGGAAACATAGTAGGTGAATATGGATTGGGGGGAAGGAATGAAAGAGGAAGCCGCCTTGTAGAATTTTGCACAGAGCATAACTTAATCATAGCTAACACTTGGTTCAAGAATCATGAAAGGAGGCTGTATACATGGAAGAAGCCTGGAGATACTGACAGGTTTCAGATAGATTATATAATGGTAAGACAGAGATTCAGGAACCAGGTTTTAAATTGTAAGACATTTCCAGGGGCAGATGTGGATTCTGACCACAATCTATTGGTTATGAACTGCAGATTGAAACTGAAGAAACTGCAAAAAGGTGGGAATTTAAGGAGATGGGATCTGGATAAACTGAAAGAACCAGAGGTTGTAGAGAGTTTCAAGGAGAGCATAAGGGAACAATTGACAGGAATGGGGGAAAGTAATACAGTAGAAGAAGAATGGGTAGCTCTGAGGGATGAAGTGGTGAAGGCAGCAGACGATCAAGTAGGTAAAAAGACGAGGGCTAATAGAAATCCTTGGGTAACAGAAGAAATATTGAATTTAATTGATGAAAGGAGAAAATATAAAAATGCAGTAAATGAAGCAGGCAAAAAGGAATACAAACGTCTCAAAAATGAAATCGACAGGAAGTGCAAAATGGCTAAGCAGGGATGGCTAGAGGACAAATGTAAGGATGTAGAGGCTTGTCTCACTAGGGGTAAGATAGATACTGCCTACAGGAAAATTAAAGAGACCTTTCGAGAGAAGAGAACCACTTGTATGAATATCAAGAGCTCAGATGGAAACCCAGTTCTAAGCAAAGAAGGGAAGGCAGAAAGGTGGAAGGAGTATATAGAGGGTTTATACAAGGGAGATGTACTTGAGGAAAAAATTATGGAAATGGAAGAGGATGTAGATGAAGATGAAATGGGAGATAAGATACTGCGTGAAGAGTTTGAGAGAGCACTGAAAGACCTGAGTCGAAACAAGGCCCCGGGAGTAGACAACATTCCATTAGAACTACTGATGGCCTCGGGAGAGCCAGTCCTGAAAAAACTCTACCATCTGGTGAGCAAGATGTATGAGACAGGCGAAATACCCTCAGACTTCAAGAAGAATATAATAATTCCAATCCCAAAGAAAGCAGGTGTTGACAGATGTGAAAATTACCGAACTATCAGTTTAATAAGTCACAGCTGCAAAATACTAACGCGAATTCTTTACAGACGAATGGAAAAACTGGTAGAAGCCGACCTCGGGGATGATCAGTTTGGATTCCGTAGAAATGTTGGAACACGCGAGGCAATACTGACCTTACGACTTATCTTGGAAGAAAGATTAAGAAAAGGCAAACCTACGTTTCTAGCATTTGTAGACTTAGAGAAAGCTTTTGACAATGTTGACTGGAATACTCTCTTTCAAATTCTGAAGGTGGCAGGGGTAAAATACAGGGAGCGAAAGGCTATTTACAATTTGTACAGAAACCAGATGGCAGTTATAAGAGTCGAGGGGCATGAAAGGGAAGCAGTGGTTGGGAAGGGAGTGAGACAGGGTTGTAGCCTCTCCCCGATGTTATTCAATCTGTATATTGAGCAAGCAGTAAAGGAAACAAAAGAAAAATTCGGAGTAGGTATTAAAATTCATGGAGAAGAAGTAAAAACTTTGAGGTTCGCCGATGAGATTGTAATTCTGTCAGAGACAGCAAAGGACTTGGAAGAGCAGTTGAACGGAATGGACAGTGTCTTGAAAGGAGGATATAAGATGAACATCAACAAAAGCAAAACGAGGATAATGGAATGTAGTCAAATTAAGTCGGGTGATGCTGAGGGAATTAGATTAGGAAATGAGACACTTAAAGTAGTAAAGGAGTTTTGCTATTTAGGGAGTAAAATAACCGATGATGGTCGAAGTAGAGAGGATATAAAATGTAGACTGGCAATGGCAAGGAAATCGTTTCTGAAGAAGAGAAATTTGTTAACATCGAGTATAGATTTAAGTGTCAGGAAGTCGTTTCTGAAAGTATTTGTATGGAGTGTAGCCATGTATGGAAGTGAAACATGGACGATAACCAGTTTGGACAAGAAGCGAATAGAAGCTTTCGAAATGTGGTGCTACAGAAGAATGCTGAAGATAAGGTGGGTAGATCACGTAACTAATGAGGAGGTATTGAATAGGATTGGGGAGAAGAGAAGTTTGTGGCACAACTTGACTAGAAGAAGGGATCGGTTGGTAGGACATGTTTTGAGGCATCAAGGGATCATAAATTTAGCATTGGAGGGCAGCGTGGAGGGTAAAAATCGTAGAGGGAGACCAAGAGATCAATACACTAAGCAGATTCAGAAGGATGTAGGTTGCAGTAGGTACTGGGAGATGAAGAAGCTTGCACAGGATAGAGTAGCATGGAGAGCTGCATCAAACCAGTCTCAGGACTGAAGACCACAACAACAACAACAAACACGATAATATTTACTGAATTTTACAGAGATTTGTGATTAAAACATAGCACAAATTAGACGGAACATCTTTAATTTTGCTTAGCTACTACACTTAATGAGTCCGAAAACCATACATTTAAGAAGCAATACCAGACCGACTAGACAGTCAATAAACTACTTATTTGCTACCAATACAATTTTCTGTAACTGATTTTATAATCAAGAATGAGCTCATTTTGTTACTTCGTTATGGCTTCTTCGTTGTATAAATGTGACGCATTAACAGTCAACGAAACATAAAAACGAAGTCCTAAAGTCTGGTCAGAGTAGCAACAAATGCTGATTAGAGAAAACAAAACAAAAAACGGGAAGAAGAAAATTAGGGAAACAAAACTAATTAGTATTTCATTGGATCAGTCCCTTACAATACGTATTCAAACAAACAACAATTTTTTTCTCGCCCAAGACACGAACAGATTCTAGCTGTTGCAAGCGGTACATCATACGTACAGTCGTGCTCAAAAGTATCCGACCGACCTGAATTGCATTTCATCTGATTCGCATGCAACCCACATAACGCAGCTGTCTAGCAGGTCCTCGAATCGCTCCTAGGTACAGTCATTTGACTATTGAAAATGGTTCCAACAAGTAAGCACTAGAAAACACTACTCTGTATCGCAATAACTCAAGATCTAAAGTAACACTACGATACTACAAATATCAGGGAACACCTTATCACAGGTAAGACTGTCCTTAAGGCTTGTAAGCTCACATTTATTACAATAAATGACATACCTGAAATCATACCACTCTCATCATTACGTCAGATAGGTAATGCATGTTTGACAACTCTGTGATCGACGAGTTACTTCCTGGTGTGCACGGAATTAAGCCTCAAAGTTCACTTCATTTTACCTGTCATTTCCATTGAATGAGTAGCATGGAGAGCTGCATCAAACCAGTCTCAGGACTGAAGACAACAACAACAACAACAACAACAACAATCCGAGTTATTATCGGTTGAGGTGTAACAAAAGATTGTAAATTTACGGTTTTCAGCCCAAGAAAGTCGTTGCACGTGGAAATCGCAACTAATCTCGTCTTTTAAATAGCGGTTTACGAGTTCTAGCTACTATTGGTCTCGTAAGAGGAATCTAGGTCACATTCTTCTCCGCCAGCTCTGTGGTAACGTTCTGACCTGTGAAAATGCGTCTGTTACGGTTCGCAGTACCAGTCTCACTGAGTGTAGCGTTTGTATCCCTTATGTGAAAGAGCTACAAACGGTCAGATCAAACATCGATAAGGAAATCGCAAGAAAATACTGTCGGCTCACAGTGCAATGGTGAGAAACTTAGACTTTCGTCGTAAGGTTATTGCGGGAAGCTTTATTTCATTTCTTATAATACAGTTCACAATTTTCTTAAGGTTTCCTTTAGTGATGTTGAAACAATAGTAAACATGAGAGAGAAATTAATCATTAACGGTATATGTGAATTCTCTGATGTTATCTATAACAGTCTGAAAATGCACATGCGTTTTACTGATTAAATGCATGTAGAAAACTTGTTCTGAGTTAAAGCTGTCAAACAAGGTTTGAAGAAGAATAAAATGCTACTACCAGACGACAGCTAATGTAGAAAGTACTTTTCCGACGTATTTTGGCACGATGCGCTCTACCCATACATAATACAAAAGTTTCGAGATGCATCTACTGTCTGGCTGTCTGTTAAACCTGAAATGAACAAAATGTCGCAGAAGTTAGCCCCTTTTCCACATACGACTATTTTGGGTTGAGACGTGAAGGGAATTATGTTAAAAGTTCCATTAGATTGATAACTTTAGCAGACAGCAGAATTGCGTTTTAAAACAATATGGCAGTGAATGTACTCGAACTCGCGACATCTTATCTACCGCGCGGGATAGTTAGCATTACGCTACTAGTTGACACATAGGCACAAGAGCTCCAAAACTCCAAAACAATTCCTCCAGAACTTCTGCATTCCACAGCGCTGTGAGCTAATGTATGTGGCTGGGTGTAGAATTCTGAGAGACAAACAGTTATATCTTTTCTTTTGCACTGCACGACGTTTTCAACAAACAGATAGCGCAATAGAGTCGCTCAAGTGGAAAGGAACACTTCCTATTTAAATTTCTGCATCCTACACTCTTGGCAGTTCTGTGTTGGTGGCAGTTACGTGATTTTATTTTGGTGATTACAAAATAAAGTTGAATGTATGCACTGGGGAGCCGAGTCAGCTAGTTCATGGTGATTAGGTCAACCAAGGAAATGAATTTACTGAACATGCTGCAAATTGATACAGGGACCCTGTGTGTCAGAATTCTTAGCCAGTGTGGCACATCAGCGTTATGATAGAAAAATGAGCCACTCCAAAGAGGATTTGGTGGTCTCTTGCGCTGATGATAGGTTCATAAATGTATGGTCTGGGTTCGATTCCAACTTCGGTCAGTGATTTTAGATAGGGAGAGACAGATTCCATTCTCTTCTGTCTACACCAAGTGAAGAAGATATAATGGAATTGTGGTCTGAAATTCACATTAAAAAAGATGTTCCTTCTCTACCAAGTAGACGTTAGGTTGAGCCACAATAAAGTCTGGAGTGGCGGCATGTAGAAACTCTATCATCAGTAACCTTTGTTATACTAGTAATTTATTTCTAGTGACGAAACAAACGCTATGTAGGATCACAGGACACTTACAGCATCTTTTATCTGAGCTTCTGTCTGTCGATAAGATTGGGCCGGCCGAAGTGACCGCGCGGTTCTGGCGCTGCAGTCTGGAACCGCGAGACCGCTACGGTCGCAGGTTCGAGTCCTGCCTCGGGCATGGATGTGTGTGATGTCCTTAGGTTAGTTAGGTTTAACTAGTTCTAAGTTCTAGGGGACTAATGACCTCAGTAGTTGAGGCCCATAGTGCTCAGAGCCATTTGAGCCCATTTGATAAAATTGGTTCTGAACTGGAATTGCAACCGAGACCGCCCTTAACGCGGAATTTGTTCCCTTCGTGACAATACAGCTCGGCTACAATTTGTTGTTTATTTAAAATTGCAGATTCCTCAACATATCCACATATTGCGAGTGAATGGGTTCGAATCCTGGCGCGACACTAAAGATTTCATTATGTGTTATCAAGATCTACCATGAGAACAATTATCTGCTGGTGGATAATACTCTCGATGTTTAATGTATTTTCATTCGTTGTCAACACTAACGATATTTGACGTTTTTGACTCCCAGTGAGACACAGAACTATTTGCGAGATCACTGTAAGTTCAAGATGTTATTCCGAGCTGCTGGTGGAGAAAACTTCGGTAGCTGACGTCTCTTTGTGTGTAGTCAACAACAATATGTGTGGGGCTCTATTACCAGTCAGCACTGAACTCGTAGTCATATTATTTCTAGTTCAAACATGCTCACATGTCGCTGCTGGTGCAACAAACCTGTATTTAACGTTCGTTTTCTCTAGAATAAAACAGCGATAGGTGCTGGGTTGGAGTCCTGGGAAGGAAAAAATTAATGTTTCGTCTCGTCATTTCAGTTGAAACATCTAGCTACTTCTGAGAAAATACGATATGTCACAGTTGATTGTGCTTCGATATCTATCCGATTAGGTTCTGGGTTCGAATCCCTGTCCAACACAAAGTTTTTACCTCACTGCATTTCAAATAAGTTACTTGTTAAGAAGCAATATTTAACATCTCTCGCAGTTCGTTAACAGGGACAATAGGTGCTGGGTAGGAATTCGCGTCCGTTAAAAATGTTTGCGTGCTGTAATTTAAAGTTGATATTTGCTAACTGATACCGTCTAAAATCGAGGTATATCACTCTCTGTATGCCTAATCAGGAATGACTGTTAGTTTCCGTCAGTCACGAAATCTTTGCTTAGTCTGCATGACCTGGGTTTGATTCCATATGCAGAACGAGACGGTTCGTCGTCTCATTTGAAGTTCATACATATTCTCAACTAGCTGCTCGTGAATAACTTAAATTTTTAAAGTCATTTTGTGTTAAATAATAAGTACGGTATGTCACTTTGATGAGGAAATCATGAATACGACGAACTTACTACGTGCATTACCTATCTGACGTAATGATGAGAGTGGTAAGATTTCGTGTATGTCATTTATTGTAATAAGTGTGAGCTTACAAGCCTTAAGGACAGTCTTACCTGTGATAAGGTGTTCCCTGATATTTGTAGTATCGTAATATTACTTTACATCTTGAGTTATTGCGATACAGAGTAGTGTTTTCTAGTGGTGACTTGTTGGAACCATTTTCAACAGTCAAACGACTATACCAAGGAGCGTTTAGAGGACCTGCTAGACAGCTGCGTTATGTGGGTTGCATGCGAATCAGGCGAAATGCAATTCAGATCGTTCGGATACTTTTGAGCATGACTGTACCATCAAGTGCAGATATAGCCTGCTTGATACAATTTTTCATTGTTCCCCGGAAATAGAAGTCGAGGCCAGACGGCGAGTGTGACCTAGCTGACCATTCAGCTTCCACATGGGTGTCTGATTACTGTTTTATTGGGAACAAGATTCCGTGCTACTTGGCGAGGAGATGTAATGCAGTGGACGGGTGCACCAGCCTCTGGCATTTACATTACTTACCTCTTTCTTAAATCATTTTCGTCGAGCAGAGCAAGTAGTTCGTCCCGTAGGAAATTGATGTACGTTCTCCCGTTCAAACTGCCTTCAAATAAATGGGGACCAGCAACACACTTACCTAAAATACCACCCCAGCAACTGACGGTCCGTCGGTGCTGATGGTCTGCTTTACACATCCAACAGGGGTTCACAGAGTTCAATAATATCAGTCAGTATGACTTGGCACATATGTGCAGCAAAACCTTAATTCTCCTGTAAAGTGGCCTTATCATCCACTGAAAGCCTTTGGTGCCCGTGCAGGTGATGTGGGTCTATGCCAGAGTATTTTAAAATGTGACTTACCGTGATGCGTGAGATTTGCAGTTCCTTAACGAGCGTCCTTGTAGTCATGTGTGGCTTTGTGTGTACCATATCTAACGCGGTGACACGGCTACGATTTCGCACAGGACTGCTTCGCTAGCGTTTCGCCGGATGCAAATTCCCTGTCTCGAGCTCGTTGTACTAGAGCCTGAAAAGTGTCTGCACAAGGACGTATCCCTTCTCGTTTCAGATGAATTTCAGCGTACACCCGAGCTGTCTCCCTGGCAACTTCATTGTACATGCCCTAAGAAACAAAACTCGTAGTATGGAATTTTCTCAGAAAGCTCCACCACAGTAACAACTATACAGGAAGCCTGTAGCAGAAATCCTTACAAGAACTGATCCATTGTAAAAATATTGTTGATTAATGAGCTTTATGCCGGTTATTCGCGCCTTTCCTGCACGATATTTCAACTGCGTGCCTTGCAGTCTTCTCCAGGTGCTGTCTGATACTGATTCCAGTGTGGAACGAGCCCCGTACATGTAACAAAGGACGTACGTAAAATGGTACCTCAGACAACAGACACAATATCTGAGGACGTTCTTCCGAGTCTCGACAGGCAATTTGAACACAATCGGCCGGAAAATAACACTGCAGCCGCTCCTGGAGGGGCAAGAACTTCGGACGGAACGCTTAACACAGCACACAACGGTAACAGAACGCCCTAATTCATAGAAGGTCTCAAATGACGACAATCTGAAGACAAAAGGTCTAGCACGACTTGGACTGCATTCAGAACTTAATTCAGCAATATTGACAACGGATAATAATCACAAAGTACGCGCACAGCGTTCGAACAGCCGTGGCTGTGGGAAAACGCTACAGCCGCTGCTATTGGTCGGCGCACACCACGGATAGAGCACCTGACGCGACCCGGACTGCCGAGGGAACGCCTATCACAACATAGGCATAAATACCGGACACTTCGCACACTAATATCAATATCAGACAGCACCTAAAGAAGACGCTGTTGAAATATCTTGCAGGAAACACGCGAATAACAGGCAGAAACATTATTTAATCAATGTGACAGCGCCTCACCGGAAAAGCCGGAAGTATTACGTGCTTTCACTTCTCTGTAGGTTACATAGTTTGTTGCTAAGGTTACAACTGATTTTGCTTCTGTAAGAGTCAACCTTCAACTGACTCCCTGTTATTGTAGCTGTTCCAACAATCAAAGCGATTGCACTGCGAAGAAATTAAGAATAAAAATGTCAAAAACACGAGGGATTTATTTTAAGCCATGTTTTAAAGTAGAGAGATCGTTTTGGAATGGTCCTTATTACTTCTCTCGTTAGTTGTCTTGTAGTTGTATGGATTCATTGCCTTGTGTGATAATATTAGAAGAGAGCCGGCCGGAGTGGCCGGGCGGTTCTAGGCGCTGCAGTCTGGAACCGCGCGACTGCTACGGTCGCAGGTTCGAATTCTGCCTCGGGCATGGATGTGTGTGACGTCCTTAGGTTAGTTAGGTTTAAGTAGTTCTAAGTTCTAGGAGACTGATGACCTGAGAAGTTAAGTCCCATACTGCTCAGAGCCATTTGAACCATTAGAAGAGATATTAGAATATGCCCGTTATGTAGACGATGTTGCGTCGTGTCTCAAAGTTGAGTCAAGCGACGTTAAAAAGAAATCTTGCTTGAGATTTAAACTGTCATCATTAACTTAAATTTTATGCCTACTGCTGGTTGAAGGTTTCCCATATTATTTTCAATGTATTAAGGTATTCAGCGACACGTATTCATGCTTCTCCTGCTGATTTTACCTCAATTTTTAGCATTGTCGTTCTTCTGAATCTTCTTGCACGTCGGCAAGATCATGTATTTTGCACATGTTGAAGTAGTTTAATTACACTGAAGCTGTCAGTAAACTGCTCTGTTTATATGTTATGCCCCCACTGTAAAACATGGTTTTCCTCTTGACAGCTCTAAAGAATAGATTATATCCTATGTCTCAACCGACAACAAGTATAATGATGGGGAAGCCCCAAGTGCTCCAAAAAGCAGCGTTGATAGCACTACTCTGCAAGTGGAACAGACAATCACGTAAGTGTTCTTGTTTATCAGACGTAGTACCTTTAAATTTCGTTGAATTTTGGAACATTATGTTTCTGATGCTCTGTTGTGAAGTAAAATTCACTCGCTCTCATACCACGTCAAAGATCGTGTCAAGACATGTTCTTCCCAATGACATGTTGTTCCAAATCAACAATGATTCATTTGGGCCTTGGTTGCAATATCAACAGAGACTCCTCAAGGCTATAGTAGTTAAAACCATGAAGGCTGTATTCGACCGCAGTGTTATTTCTTGACACCGAACTCAGTGTTTACTAGAAGAATAATTAGCAGTGTTTTAATAGAGAAACGAGTTACTACACTTTGAGGAGCACGAAACTGAATACTAGCTTTTGCGCTGAACCCTGTACACTTTTAATCTTCACAAGACCATTGGTTTCTCGCGGACGAAGATTTACAATGGGGAACACAATGTACCTTCTGCTCTTTGATGTAATTAGAAATGTCCAGTATCCTGTTATGTCCGCCTGGGTGGTTAGCGTAGATGGATACCATGTGGAGGACCCGTGTTCGCTTCCCGGTACGGCCAAGAATTTTTCCTTGGTGGGAGAGCTGTTAAAGGATGCGCTTGTGATGCCAATTGGGAAGCTACAAGAACGTGAAATATCCGCTACACGGTCTGGAAATTTGGCGAAGCTGCCGGGAGAGCAGTGTGCTGACCACATTCCCCTCCATACCGCATGCGTATGACGCCACAAGGATGAGGATGACACGGTGGGTCGTCGACATCACTTGTCCCCTCAAGGCCTACACGAAACGCTCGAAAAATATCCTGTTATGCGTGAAGCACATATTCAACAGTTGAGGCCTACACGAAACGCTCGAAAAATATCCTGTTATGCGTGAAGCACATATTCAACAGTTTTCTGCAGCGTCTGCTACAGAGATCCTCATATTAATATCAGCACCACTCTATTAACAATAAAATAAAAATAAAAATGATGAACATCATGTACTGCGTAAAGCATATACTCGAAATGTTTAAAAATGACCCATAACACTGGCGATACACCTTCCCACTCGCAGCAAAGTGGAATGAAAACCAATCTACAGTATTTACATATTATGTAATTCATGGTGAAGTACCATCGTGCATCCGTGTCCTTTAGTAGAAGAGGATTTTTTGGGCTCACACAGTGGTAAATCAGGTCCCCTAAATACACTCCTGGAAATGGAAAAAAGAACACATTGACTCCGGTGTGTCAGACCCACCATACTTGCTCCGGACACTGCGAGAGGGCTGTACAAGCAATGATCACACGCACGGCACAGCGGACACACCAGGAACCGCGGTGTTGGCCGTCGAATGGCGCTAGCTGCGCAGCATTTGTGCACCGCCGCCGTCAGTGTCAGCCAGTTTGCCGTGGCATACGGAGCTCCATCGCAGTCTTTAACACTGGTAGCATGCCGCGACAGCGTGGACGTGAACCGTATGTGCAGTTGACGGACTTTGAGCGAGGGCGTATAGTGGGCATGCGGGAGGCCGGGTGGACGTACCGCCGAATTGCTCAACACGTGGGGCGTGAGGTCTCCACAGTACATCGATGTTGTCGCCAGTGGTCGGCGGAAGGTGCACGTGCCCGTCGACCTGGGACCGGACCGCAGCGACGCACGGATGCACGCCAAGACCGTAGGATCCTACGCAGTGCCGTAGGGGACCGCACCGCCACTTCCCAGCAAATTAGGGACACTGTTGCTCCTGGGGTATCGGCGAGGACCATTCGCAACCGTCTCCATGAAGCTGGGCTACAGTCCCGCACACCGTTAGGCCGTCTTCCGCTCACGCCCCAACATCGTGCAGCCCGCCTCCAGTGGTGTCGCGACAGGCGTGAATGGAGGGACGAATGGAGACGTGTCGTCTTCAGCGATGAGAGTCGCTTCTGCCTTGGTGCCAATGATGGTCGTATGCGTGTTTGGCGCCGTGCAGGTGAGCGCCACAATCAGGACTGCATACGACCGAGGCACACAGGGCCAACACCCGGCATCATGGTGTGGGGAGCGATCTCCTACACTGGCCGTACACCACTGGTGATCGTCGAGGGGACACTGAATAGTGCACGGTACATCCAAACCGTCATCGAACCCATCGTTCTACCATTCCTAGACCGGCAAGGGAACATGCTGTTCCAACAGGACAATGCACGTCCGCATGTATCCCGTGCCACCCAACGTGCTCTAGAAGGTGCAAGTCAACTACCATGGCCAGCAAGATCTCCGGATCTGTCCCCCATTGACCATGTTTGGGACTGGATGAAGCGTCGTCTCACGCGGTCTGCACGTCCAGCACGAACGCTGGTCTAGCTGAGGCGCCAGGTGGAAATGGCATGGCAAGCCGTTCCACAGGACTACATCCAGCATCTCTACGATCGTCTCCATGGGAGAATGGCAGCCTGCATCGCTGCGAAAGGTGGATATACACTGTACTAGTGCCGACATTGTGCATGCTCTGTTGCCTGTGTCTATGTGCCTGTGGTTTTGTCAGTGTGATCATGTGATGTATCTGACCCCAGGAATGTGTCAATAAAGTTTCCCCTTCCTGGGACAATGAATTCACGGTGTTCTTATTTCAATTTCCAGGAGTGTATATCCAATATACAGCTTCCTACCAGAATATTATTATACGCTTCACAATAAATGTTTCATTAAGGGTGACTATACTTCTTTAGAACGATCTAGCGATACCATGGAATATTTTATTTAGCTGAAGTTGGTTAATAGCTGACACATTATTCTCTTCAGCATGGTAGACCACTGGTGATCTGTTATACTCTGTTCAAAGAATGATAATGTCATACGTATGTCAGAAGTTGTAGCTCACAATATTAGGCGTGAAAGAGAAGGAAGAATGTCCCGTTAACGACGGGATCATTAAAGGGGCATGCAGTACCGTGTAGGGCAAGAACGGCGAGGGAAATGATCATGCCTTCTTTAGATGAGCAGTAACCGCACTGACGTCAAACAGCTTAAAAAAAACCACGAAAAGGCATAAAAATGGATGACTGGACAGTATGTTTGGACACTGCCTCTCTTGAATACATGAACAACAGCGTCACCTCACTCAGTATGCGAGTATTTGCTTACAGTATCGAAGTGAGAAAATTTATTGGTACTGTGCATGAAAGAATGAATTACTTTTGATTTAACTGTCTGCGGAAAAGCTCCGAAAATTGTAACGGTTAAAATGCGTTTCTATATCTAAGAGAAGCGACAAGCATTTTTCGCAGTCGCCTTGCGTAGCAGACTCGTAGCGCTTCAGACTAAAAGAATGGGACGTTATGTTGTGCTGTGAGAATTTCTTCAACTACTTGAACAGTTAGATCTTGGGAGTTCCATGTAGCGTGGACGCGTGTTCTCTGAGGTGAAGAGAGTCATGGGATAACGATATGCGCATTTACAAATGACGGCGAGATCGCGTACACAAGGTATAAAAGAGCAGTGCATTGGCGGAGCTGTCATTTGTACTCAGGAGACTCGCGTGAATAGATTTATGACGTTACTATGGGTGCACGATGGAAATTAACAGACTTCAAACGCTGAATGGTATTTGGAGCTAGAAGCATGGATCATTCCATTTCGGTATTCCGAGATCCACAGTATCAAGAGTGTACCGAGGATATCAGATTTCAGGCATTATCTCTCACCATTGACGACGCAATAACCGACGGCCGTCAGTCAACGACCGACAGCAGCGTCATTTACGTAGAGTTGTCAGTGCTAACAGACAAGCAAAACTGCGTGAAGTAGTCGCAGAAATCAATGTGGGGCGTACGAAGAACATATCCGTTAGGACAGGGCACCGAAATTTTGCGTTATTGGGCTAAGGCAGCAGACGACCGACGCGAATGTCTTTGTTAACAGCACGATGCCGGCAACGCCTCTCCTGGGCTCGTGATCATGTCGGTTGGACCCTAGACGCGTGGAAAACCGTGCATTGTTCAAATAGGTCCCGATTTTAGTTGATAAGAGCTGATGTTTGGGTTCAAGTGAGACACAGACCCAAAGAATCCATGGACTGATTCACAGATTCTAGGCGTAGGTACGGATGTATAATTCTGTTAATAAGTGTGATTTATGAATAATTTGACAAAGGGTTAGCTAAATTAGCAATGTGAGGGGTCTTTATTCAGGATGTGACGGGAGGAAAATTTAAGTGTAAAACTTATTGCCACATTTAAATTTTACTCAAAAATTCAAATGAATTGCACACTTATTATCTAATGACAAACATTTTTTATTGAGAAAGAATGTAATTGCACATTGGCACTGTCGAAAGCAGCACGAAGCTGTAAGACATCTGCACTTACTGCCTCGAACCTGATTGCAAAAGAGCATCCAGTGATTCACTTGTCCCAGAAACAAAATTCATAGATATCAGCAGAACTGATTTCCGGATATGGTGCTGAATTCACTTAATATTCTCTTGCAATATCGATGAAATATTCTAAACCAGGGCCGGGAATTGGGTGTGAAACTGCACGCGAGATGGATGTGCGGGCAGGATGCGGGTCCAGGCTCGGCTTTGTTCGGTTCTTCTCGGAAGTACCCAATACAGTGCGAAATTTCGTTTAGTGTTCCAGTGTGGTATTATTCAGTCGGCACGGCTCTTTTCAGTTTGGCAGACTCGTGGTATCAGTGCTGTTTAGCCTGCACTAATTGTTCGCGGTATGCAGAACGTTCGCATGTCCAGTAGCAATTTGCACAGAAAGAGAAAGTCTAGCTGTTGATACGTGTCAAGCTGTAGCCAGCGTCGTCTTTCATTCTTTTTCACTCAGCACACTTAATTATTCGATATGATGAGCCTAAGTGATAGATAAATTCCGATGTATCTGGAAAAGAGCGGCGTTATCCATAGGTGTGCATGATGATTGTAGAGGATTTCCGTTAATTCTAAAGTGAATGTTGAATTCATTCTTCAGGTAGCTAGCGGAGAGTGAAAGCATGGCCCTTGCAGTTTCTACTCGCCTCGGCTTGCCCTCAGCGACCAAAGCGAGTGAGCAAACGCACGTGCCGGGAGGTGAACATCGGCCGCCCAAAAATCTGTGAGCAGTAGCCCGCTGTCGCATTCAGTGCAGCAGAGGGCAGCATGTGCCTTTGATAAGATTAGCAATACTCGGGGAAGAAAGCGTCTGCGTGCTGACTTCAGTGAACTCACCCAGCCCTCACCAGTGGCGAATATGAATAAGGAGTTTTCTCTGAAGGAACAGACCACCCACTCAAATGGTATGTTCGGTACGATAGCATCGAACTGATCTGATGTAGCCAAGGGGTGCCTCCACCGGCGAGACATTTGTCTCGTGCCGATGGGCCGCCGCACCCTGAGCGTAAACACTGAGAAGGCAAAGTTAAAGGGAGTTTTGGCGAGACACCCTTTTGACAGGTCGAAACTCGAAATAATTTGGAGTGTTGAATTGCCATAAGACCGCACTCATAAGTTTTTGGAACGAGGAATTGTGATCTTCCGAAAAGGGTTTTCGGACCTTCCAGAACAAGAATGTTTGGAGTTACCGGATTGGAGAAATCAAGTACGTGATCTCAGATTGGTCAACATGGCATTTTTGGCGGCTCAGTCCACGAAGGAGCAGGAGAGAAAAGCATCAGACACAGATGATCATCAAAAGGAGCAGAGAGAGGACACTTTTTCGGTATAGCGCAGATAGAGGACATTTCTTCACCGGAAGGTGTAGAGACAACACTTCTTTGCCTCAAAGAGAAGAGAGGTCAAGTCTGGAAATCGAGGTGGGCAAGCGATTCACGAGCAGATGGACCGCGTAATGTTGGCGTCCATCTCCGCCTACGACCTCGACACGCACCGCCTCCCACAGTTGATGTAAGTTTCATAGTAAACCGGCGTACGAAATTCCAACAGGATGGTAGGCACGTTGTTTTACATTGATTAACCAGTCACTGTATGTTGACCGCTTGGCAATGATTTTTACTCTTTTGAGTTCTATTTCCCTTTACTCACGAACATTCCAATCCATTCATCACCCCAAGTTTAATTTCGAATTTAGTAGTCGGTTAATACGATTTCTTATACGTTCGTCCTGTTGTGTGAGAACTTTTCCGGTATTTTCCTTTCAAAGATCCATAATTATCACACAGTCATATGTGTAAATGCACTTATTCTCCTGCGATGAGTATTTTATACTTGTTTATTGTGAGCAATCATTGATTATAAAACCAAAAAATATAGATGATTTTTAACCTTTGTTTTTATCCCTTTCATGGAATATCAACGAATGGAATACAGTTGTCTTTAGTGACGAGTCCCGTTTAGAACTGAGCCTCGATGACCAGCTGAGACACCTTTAAAAGTCTAAGAAGTCCTCGACAGCTGCAGGATGCCAATCTGAGTGTCGCCTGCCATATGGACCGACAAATAGTAGAGATGCTCTTGGGTGCCATTTCTTTTAGTATCAGGCACCCTTACACCACACCGTTACGTCGATGATATTCTACGCCACGTTATGTTGCCCTTCATGGCTACCAATCCTGGGATTATATTTCAGCAAGATAATTACCGCCCGCACACGGCAAGAGTTTCTACTGCTTGTCTTCGTGCTTTACAAACCCTAACTTGGCCACCAAGGACACCACATCTCTCCCCAATTGAGCATGTTTGGAGGATTATGCCAGGGCCGTTCACCCAGTTAGGGATTTTGACGATCTAATGCTCCAACTTAACAGAATTTGACATGGTACCCTTCAGGAAAATTTAATGTAGCAGGAAATGAAACAGATGAATGGGAATGTAGACGTCTAAAATTGAGATTGATAGGAGCTGCAAAATGGCTAAGCAGGAGTGGCTACATGACAAATGTGTGTAAATCACAATATCCTTTTAAGTAAACTAGAATATTATAGTATAACAGGAAATGCTGCAAAATGGTTCAAATCTTATATCTCTGGCAGGAAACAAAGGGTGTTATTAGGAAAGAGACATGTATCAAGCTATCAGGCCTCATCCAACTGGGAACTAATTACATGTGGGGTCCCACAAGGTTCCATTTTGGGGCCCTTACTTTTTCTTGTGTATATCAATGACCTTTCATCAGTAACATTACCAGATGCCAAGTTTGTTTTGTTTGCCGATGATACAAACATTGCAATAAATAGCAAGTCAAATGTAGTCTTAGAAAGATCAGCCAATAAAATATTTGTGGACATTAATCACTGGTTCCTAGCCAATTCTTTGTCACTAAACTTTGAAAAAACACACTACATGCAGTTCAGAACTTGTAAGGGGTGTCCCAAGAGTATATGTCTAACATACGATGACAAGAAGATAGAAGAAGTGGACAGTGTTAAATTCTTGGGATTACAGCTTGATAATAAATTCAACTGGGAGGAGCACACCACAGAACTGCTGAAGCGTCTTAACAAATCTCTGTTTGCAATGCGAATTTTGTCAGACATAGGGGATATAAAAATGAAAAAGCTGGCATACTATGCTTACTTTCATTCCATAATGTCATATGGGATTATTTTTTGGGGTAATTCATCAAGCCAAGCTAAAGTTTTCTGGGCACAAAAACGTGCAGTGAGAGTTATATGTGGTGTGAACTCATGAACATCCTGCAGAAGCCTGTTTAGAGAACTAGGGATACTAACTACTGCTTCCCAATATATTTATTCCTTAATGAAATTTGTCATTAAAAATATATCACTTTTTCAAACCAACAGCTCAATTCATGGAATCAATACTAGAAATAAGAATAATCTTCACAAGGATTTAAAGTCACTTAGTCTTGTACAAAAAGGTGTGCATTATTCAGGAACACACATTTTCAATAACTTGCCAGCAACCATAAAAATCTTAACAACCAATGAAATTCAGTTTAAGAGAAGCCTAAAGGATTTATTGGTGGCCAACTCCTTCTACTCCATTGATGAATTTCTTAGTAAAACCAACTGATTTGTATATAAGTACAACATAACTTCTGCACAATTTCAGTGCAGTAATGTGTTCATTGAAAATTTGTGTGTGTGTGTGTGTGTGTGTGTGTGTGTGTGTGTGTGTGTGTTAGTATAATCTAACTTCTGCACCATTTCAGTGCAGTAATGTGTTCATTGTAAATAAGTATTACAGTAGTTGTATTACCTTATAAATAAATAAAAAACTTTTTTATTTTAAATTCAGTGCATTAGTATTTGTAAAATTACTCTTAGTGTTCATTAAAAAATGACGATCATTCCACTTGGGACCTGTGGAATGGTACATTAGCTTATTTGTTTTAATTGTAAATATTTGTCATGTATTGTTGTTTTTCTGACATGTTCCACATCCTGGAGGACCTCCTCACTACGGATCAATTGGAATGAAAGTAAATCTAATCTAATCTAATCTATAGAAGGGCGTTTAACTCGGTTGAAGATAGATACCACCTACAGGATAACTGAAGAGGCCTTTGGAGGAAAGAGAAGCAGCTGTATGAATATCAAAAGTTCAGACGGAAAACCAGTGCTAAGCAATGAAGGGAAAGCTTAGAGGCCGAAGAAACATATAGCAGGGCTATACTAGGTAAATGAACTTGAAAGCAATGTTATAAAAAGGGAAGATGACGTAGATGAAAATGACGTGGAACATATGATGCTAAGAGACGAGTCTGGCAGAGTTCTGAAAGACCTAAGCTGAAACAACGCTCCCAGTGTAGACGACGTTTCCTCAGAACTGCTAATATCCTTGGGAGAGACAGGCATGACTAATGTATTCCACCTGATGTGCGAAACAGGGGAAATAATCTCAGACTTCAAGAAGACTATAATGATTCCATTTACCGAAGTATCATTTTAATGAATCATGGTTGCAAAATACTAACACGAATTATTTACAGAAGAAGAGAGAAAGGTAAAAGCTGACCTCGGTGAATATCAGTTTGGGATTCAGAGAAGTTTTGGAATAACGAGACAATATTGATCCTACAACGTGTCTTAGTAGGTAGGTTAAGGAAAGATAAACCTTCTTTTCTAGCATTTGCAGATGCAAAAAAAAAAAAAAAATGGAATACGCGAGACAATACTGATCCTACGACGTATCTCGTTAGATAGGTTAAGGAAATGCAAAACATCATTCATAGCACTTGTAGACTTAAAGAAAACTTTTCGAAATGTTGACTGGGATATACTCTTTGGAATTCTGAAGGCACCAGGGGTAAAATACAGGGAGTGAAAGGTTATAGCATGTGTCGAGACCAAACGGCATTTATGAGTCGAAGGGCATGAAAGGAAAACAGTGGTTGAGAAGATAGTGCCACAGGGTTGTAGTCTATCTCAGATGTTACCGATTCTGTATATTGAGGAAACTGTGAAATTAAACATGTAGAGATTTGGAAAAGTAATGACAGTTCAAGGAAAAGTAAAGACTTCGAGGTTTACCCGATGACACCATAATTCTGCCACAGACAGCAGAAGTGCAGTTCAACAGAATTGACAATGTCTTCAAAGGAGAATAAAAGATTAACATTGACGAAATGAATACAAGGGTGACTGAATGAAGTGGGATTAAATCAGACGATGCTCGGGAAATATGATTAGGAAACGAGACACGGAAAGTAGTAGATGAATTTTGCTACTTGCGCAGTGAAAATCTTTTCTTGTAGTTGCCAATCTACATTTAACATGCTCTCTAATTTGGCCCAAGTAGAGGGGATATAAAATGTAGCATAGCAATAGTAGGAAAAGCTTTTCTGAAAAAGAGAAATTTGTTAATGTCGAATGTATATTTATGTGTAAGAAAGTATTTTCTAAAGATGTTGTTTGGAGTGCAGCGATGCACAGAAGTGAAACGTGGATGATAAGCAGGTCAGACAATAAGTGAATAGGGGTAGATTGCGTAATGAATGAGAAGGTAATGAGTTTAACTGTGGACAAAAGGAATTTGTGGCACAATGTGATTAAAAGGAGGAATATGTTAATAGGACACATTCTGATTTATCAAGGAGTCGTCAATTTAGTACTGGATGGAAGAAATGCGGGGGGAGGGAAAGGGTAAAATTTGCGGCAGTACACCAAGAGACGAGTAAGGTAAGCAGGTTCATATGGATGTAGGTTGCAGTAGTTATTCGAAGATGAAGAGGCTTACACAGGATAGACAAACTTTGAGAACTGAGTCAGACCAGACTCCGAACTGTAAACCAGTACAACAGCATGTGATGCTGAGTTCATGAATTTCATTATTCAGCTCTTTAAAGGTAGTTCCTTATGTAATGGCGTAGCTATACTGAAAATAGTCTTTACAAACGAAATATTAATATAAATAAATGAAATTAAACGAAGTGCAGCTATGGAACTCCATGGCAGATACTTCATCAGCTATCGATCGGCAAATAGAATTTATTATTATCTTCTTTTCTTTCTCAGACCTTAGGCCTGGTTAAAAATGGAAAGTGACTTCCTTTTAACTGTACGGTATAGGTTATATTGCATTTAGGAACTTTCGGATAATTGAACATGTATCAATAATTACGGATTTCTGTAGTTGTATATATAAGTTTGGATGTAGCTGTATTGCGTTGATGTACTGGTGGATATTGTGTGGCATGACTCCTGTAGTTGATAGTATAATTGGTATAATGTCAACTTTATCCTGATGCCACATGTCCTTGACTTCCTCAGCCAGTTGGATGTATTTTTCAATCTTTTCTCCTGTTTTCTTTTGTATATTTGTTGTATTGGGTATGGATATTTCGATTACTTGTGTTAATTTCTTCTTTTTATTGGTGAGTATGATGTCAGGTTTGTTATGTGGTGTTGTTTTATCTGTTATAATGGTTCTGTTCCAGTATAATTTGTATTCATCATTCTCCAGTATATTTTGTGGTGCATAGTTGTATGTGGGAACGTGTTGTTTTATAAGTTTATGTTGTAAGGCAAGCTGTTGATGTATTATTTTTGCTACATTGTCATGTCTTCTGGGGTATTCTGTATTTGCTAGTATTGTACACCCGCTTGTGATGTGATCTACTGTTTCTATTTGTTGTTTACAAAGTCTGCATTTATCTGTTGTGGTATTGGGATCTTTAATAATATGCTTGCTATAATATCTGGTGTTTATTGTTTGATCCTGTATTGCAATCACGAATCCTTCCGTCTCACTGTATATATTGCCTTTTGTTAGCCATGTGTTGGATGTGTCTTGATCGATGTGTGGCTGTGTTAGATGATACGGGTGCTTGCCATGTAGTGTTTTCTTTTTCCAATTTACTTTCTTCGTATCTGTTGATGTTATGTGATCTAAAGGGTTGTAGAAGTGGTTATGAAATTGCAGTGCTGTAGCCGATGTATTTATATGAGTGATTGCTTTGTGTATTTTGCTAGTTTCTGCTCGTTCTAGAAAGAATTTTCTTAAATTGTCTACCTGTCCATAATGTAGGTTTTTTATGTCGATAAATCCTCTTCCTCCTTCCTTTCTGCTTAATGTGAATCTTTCAGTTGCTGTATGTATGTGATGTATTCTATATTTGTGGCATTGTGATCGTGTAAGTGTATTGAGTGCTTCTAGGTCTGTATTACTCCATTTCAGTACTCCAAATGAATAGGTCAATATTGGTATAGCATAAGTATTTATAGCTTTTGTCTTGTTTCTTGCTGTCAATTCTGTTTTCAGTATTTTTGTTAGTATTTGTATATATTTTTCTTTTAGTTCTTATTTAATATTTGTATTATCTGTTCCTATTTTTTGTCTGTATCCTAGATACTTATAGGCATCTGTTTTTTCCATCGCTTCTATGCAGTCGCTGTGGTTATTCAATATCCAATCTTTCTGTTTAGTGTGTTTTCCCTTGACTATGCTATTTTTCTTATATTTGTCTGTTCCAAAAGCCATATTTATATCATTGCTGAATACTTCTGTTAAGTTTAGTAATTGGTTGAGTTGTTGATTTTTTGCTGCCAGTAGTTTTAGATCATCCATGTACAGCAAATGTGTGATTTTGTGTGGGTATGTTCCAGTAATATTGTATCCATAATTTGTATTATTTAGCATGTTGGATAGTGGGTTCAGAGCAAGGCAGAACCAGAAAGGACTTAATGAGTCTCCTTGGTATATTCCACGCTTAATCTGTATTGGCTGTGATGTGATATTATTTGAATTTGTTTGGATATTAAGTGTGGTTTTCCAATTTTTCATTACTATGTTTAGGAACTGTATCAATTTAGGATATACTTTGTATATTTCCAATATTTGTAGTAACCATGAGTGGGGTACACTATCAAAAGCTTTTAGGTAATCAATGTATGCGTAGTGTAGCGACCTTTGTTTAGTTTTAGCTTGATATGTCACCTCTGCATCTATTATCAGTTGCTCTTTACATTCTCGTGCTCCTTTGCAATTTATTTATAATTTTGTTCTGTGTTGTATGTGTCATTAATTTCTGTGTAATGACTGAAGTTAATATTTTGTATATTGTTGGTAGGCATGTTATGGGGCGATATTTAGCTGGGTTTGCTGTGTCTGCTTGATCTTTAGGTTTCAGGTAAGTTATTCCATGTGTAAGTGTATCAGGGAATGTGTATGGGTCTGCAATGTAACTGTTAAATAATTTAGTTAGATGTGAATGTGTTGAGGTGAACTTCTTTAGCCAGAAATTTGCTATTTTATCTTTACCAGGGGCTTTCCAATTGTGAGTAGAATTAATTGCTTGGGTGACTTCATGTTGCAAAATGATCACTTCAGGCATTTGTGGTATCATCTTGTATGTGTCTGTTTCTGCTTGTATCCACCGTGCATGCCTGTTATGTTGTACCGCATTTGACCATATGTTTCTCCAGAAGTGTTCCTGTACCGGGTTTGACCATATGTTTCTCCAGAAGTGTTCCATGTCTTTTATGTTTGGTGGATTGTCTATTTTAATGTGTGTGTTATCTATTGTCTGGTAAAATTTCTTTTGGTTTGTGTTGAATGTTTGGTTTTGTTTCCTTCTATTTTCACTTTTTTTGTATCTTCTAAGTTGTTCGGCCAATGCTTGTAATTTCTGCTTCTTTTCATCTAATTGCTCTATCGCTTCTTGTTGCGAGATTTTACCTAAACTTTTTCGTTTTTTTTCTGAGATTTCATTTCTTATAAATTGTGTACGCTGTCCGATGTCTTTTCTCAGTTTTCCTATTCTGATCTGTAGCCTGTGTTGCCATGCTGGTTTTGTGGGTTTCTTCTGTGTGTTGGTTGGTTCTGATCTCTGATTAGTGTGTATATTTAGTGTAGTGAGTGCTCCTATATAAACCAGTAGTTGTAACTCTTCCATAGTTGTGTTTTCATTTATTTTGTTGTGTATGATTGTTTTCATAGTTTTTATTGTTGTTTCGACTTGTGGGTTATTTGGCGGTCTATGCAAGAATGGTCTAATGTCTGTATTTGTGTCTTTGTATTCTATATATGTCAGCTGAAATTTTTCTTCTATATCTAACATGTGTGTCACTTCATGTTCTATTTGTGCTTGTTCTGGTGGCTGTCTTAAGATTTCGTTTTCCTCTGATTGTTTAATTGATGCGTGTTGTTCTTTGTTTATTTGCTCTGGGATGTTTGAGTACATTACTGTATTTTCTTCTTCTTCTGATTGCACATTATTTTGTTCCAGTATTTATTGTACTTGTTGTTTGATGTTTTCTAATTCTGACTGGGGTATCCTGTTATTTTTTATTATTACACGGATCTGATCAGCTAGTCGTTGTTCTGTTAAAAATTTTAATTCTGGGTATCTGGTAATAAATGTTGTGTATACTTGTGATCTGTATCCAGTTGTGTTGGTTCCTAGGTTTGTTGCTTGGTAATAACAGAACATGAGGTGTCGATTAACTTCATCTGACCATCTCATCCTCTGTCTTTGTTTTCCTTCTAGGGTGGTTGCAGGAAGCATATCCTGCAAAACACCTCTATTTGGATTTAAATCATTTTCCAGTTGGCTAGCAGTGTCGTTACCATTGTGGGCGGGCATAGGGTTCAAGTGTCGGCCCCGACCATGACGGTGCTTGTCCGAGGCTTCTTTAATTTTGTCCCGAACCAACTAATCACACTAAAAGGGGGGTTAGCCCTATTAGTGGTTTGTTCTTTTCGTCGCCTTTTACGACTGGCAGAACATACCGGAGGCCTATTCTTTTCCCGGGCCTTATTATTATTATAATTATTATTACTGCTATTATTATTGTTATAATTAATTGTTTCGTATGTCCTTTAACGTTCTCTATTTTCACACATGAACTTCAATTAAGTAGCTGAAAAAATGGAAGCGTTAATGCCTAGAGGTATGGGATATTCACATCTACCTCTACCGTTCTTGTCGAGAGCTGATGCTAAAAAAAATTGTGATGCAAAAGCAAATCGGCACCCAGTTCTGCAAATTTAACATGCTAACGACAAATACATTTGTGTCACAGTAATTACTGGAGGGGTAACACGCAGATGACAATGTTGTTCCTTGGAACACTTCTAAGACAGTCACCTGTAATAGAGGTTTAATGTATTCTGTAACTCCGGTAATTACAAAAACTGCTCCCGAAAAGTAAGGTTTTTCACAAGTGAAAAAGATGTCCGAAGGTACGATATGGCCATGTACTTAGGAATAAAAACTGTATGGAAAATTAAAGTGAGGCTATGGAGAAAATCTTGTCAATACTGTATTCAATGCTCTACAATAAGTTGCACTGTTGTACACTGCACAACAATAATCAGTAAGTGAAATCCATTTAAGAAGAGGTTTATTAAACATCAGTTACAAGTTACGTACATTCTGAAAGAGACGCTATTGCAAACTAAAACAAATTTCCTTTTTCAAGACAAGGGAAATTGTTAAATCATTAAAAACGTTTAGTTCATTCGCAAAGATCAGATGTTCCATGGTAGGAGACCTTTTGTTGCAAGCTACGAGATGCTGTACGACCACAAATTATAGCTTAATAGCCCACACATTGCTTAGCTCGTTTCAGAAACATATAGAACTCCACTCAGCATAAAATTCAGTAACTGGAGAATTAACAGTATCATGCAGATAACTTTAATATACTACAAGCACTTAAAAATTTATAGTTAAAGTGTTTATAAATGCTGCACAAAACACAACCTCATACAGAACAAGAGAAACAATAGAAAATTCCGGAATTTGCTAATAACGCTCTACTGCGCATTCCTTCGTGTAATTGTTAAATCTGGTTCTAGATTAAAACACCGATCAGAACACATCAAGTTTTTCCAGGCACACTATCGTCAAGTTAGAACTCTCTTTCGTACTGTATTGACACTATGTTTCACCCATGGATGGGTGGCATCAACGAGTCTAGAATGGTTTGCTGCTGGCTCCAGTGCATAAACCGAAAATGGTGGCTTACGTTTCATGAGAATGGTTCTTACGCCTTTCTAATAGTTTATGCAGTTGACGAAAATCAGGATTTTTAATTTCTTTTATGTACACGTCTGAACTGGCAACAAAATCCTAGAATTATCGACTGTGGGTCTTTTTCCAAACATGATTTCAAACAAGGTTTGCATATCTTTTGATGAGTTCGGTTCAAATACTTTTAGCGATACTCACAGTTGTCTGCTTTCTAAATGTCGAACTATTTTCTACAACAAAAATATCTGAAAAGATTCTAAAGGACCATTAAAGACAGCGACTTCTATTTTATTCGTCATTAGATAACGAACTAAAACAGTAATGAGTATACTGATTAGTATAATTTGTGTTATAACTGTGGAAGTAATAACAGTTTAACATGCAACATTACATTCTCGTTTTTATCTCCAGGTTTGTTCGCGCGTCGGCTGACATTAATTTTACATTAAGTGGTATGATTAAAGCAAACTTGATTGATTAGCATGCACCGTAGAATAATTATAAATTGTGTCTCTTTGCTGTCCACTCCAACCGTCATATTTCTGCATTCCTGCTATAGTCTTGAAGTGCTACGCGTGTGCAAATACATCATATCCCCAACTGTTTCGAGTAAAAAGCTAAAATATCGATCGTATTTTGTAGTTGATTTTTCTTGTGCCAAAATTAAAGTTCGTTATAACTGAATAATACCGAGCGTCTAATCCATTTGAATATTCTTGTAATCTCTGTTCATCACAAAATATCCTCCATGATAATTTGTTACCAAACTAAATTTGACACCCGAATGTCGAAATATCTCGAGTCCGGCCTTAGAAGCCAACGCGTTACGGCTACTCTTCGCACTGATTAGCTTAAGAAAGACGCAGTTCTGGGTAAAATGTGGATTAATACCGAATGTACCGTTTTTTCGGTTTAACTTAATCATGAATCCATTCATGGATGCAAATTCGGGTGTTTTGTCTGCTTCTCTGATGAACGCGTACTGCACAGTATTCAGTCTGTCAGTGGTAGACATATCCATGTGTTATTAGATAACAACAATAAAGCAGTTTATACTTACCAAAGCGATAAACAGTGGACGTCGCTGAGACCACGCGAATGAGGAAAGGATACGCTTAACCGGCAGCCTCAACGTTTTTAGTGGAACAGAGGACCGCAAGGTGCTACGCAGCTCGAAAGGCGGAAAGCGGCGAAGAGATTTTTGAATCGAACTGCCATTACTGATGACGCAGAAAGTGAAACGAATTTCTATTCGTTTAGCCATATAATTTTACCATACTCATGAAATCAGGTTTGCAGAAAATTATATACCACTGGAGTACTTCCATATATTGGAAGGACCCGAGGTGCTACAGAGCCTCCTGTACATTGTTGTCAGCCTCTGCAAATCGTCGGGCACATATTCTGAAGGTGCTCGACTAATGACTACATGTTTCGAATCACCTTACTGATCAACTACTATCTCGGAACGAATTAAACTACTCTTTTCCTTGTGCTGTTTTCCATTTTTCTAGGACTTCTTCATCTTCTCCCCGGGTTACCTTTCTTATTTTTTCGGCAGTGTTTTCTCATTTTTTTATATTTTCTGCTTTAAGAGCCTTTTGAATATAGTACTTTATTTATAATTTAGTTTCTGTATGTTGTTTCATTCTAATTATTTCCTTATTAGTACAATCCATGCTAGTGTTAACTTCTTTTTCCATAAACAAAGGAATATTTGTGTATTCAGCATGTTCTCGTTCATTCGGCAGAGGCGTCCTAAGAAAATTACTCTTCGCATTTGTATTGTAAACCATCTCACCACTTGATATTTTGAACCTAATATACCGTCTTTCAGGTATTCCTGCTATGTCCAGCTTGAAGCTCTTTGTTGAACATTCACATACACATAAAAATTCCGATCTTTGCACTGTAGGATAGTGTGTTACTTTTGTATTTCTAGGGATGCATTTGTTGTTACAAAAACGGGGTCGTTTTTTTAAGTAAGAAACAACTGCGCATAGTGCTCGCGCAGAGTGTTTGATGACACCGGTTCGAGATCTGCAGTTTTCTGCTGGTCTCCCACAGCACTTGTAGAAGGTTTCAACTTTCTGTCTGAGTTGGTGGTGCTGCATTATTTGCCGCCATGCCAAGTAATAATAATTTCGCTGACTATGGAATACGTTCCATCATTCGATTTTTAAATGCAGTGAAAGTCCGCCCTGCATAAAATTTAACCACGAATTGTTGCAGTGTAAGGGGAAGATGTGATGAGTATTGGAAATATGCGTAAGTGGTACCAATAGTTCGAAGAAGGAAGGAAGAATGTTTATTATGAGAATCGATCTGGAAGGCCTACTGTCATCGGTCAAGAGTTGACACAAAAAGTTGATGAGAAGATTCGTCGAAACAGGCAAATCTATTGACCAGCTTCGTCAACATTTCCCTCGGGTAACTAGCCCATTAATTAATGCATTTGTTACTGACAAACTTCAATACAAGAAGTGTTCGTCCCAAGATTGTTCGCAGACGAACGCCAAACAAAGTGTGCGCCACATTCTCCGCCATTTTTGGGGCTTGTAACAGTCCAAGATTTACAGCAATTTGTAACTCATTTTATGTTACATACTTGCGTTTCTGTATATGTTGGTGCATTTTTGGCATTTGTCGTGAAATTTAACCTTGAAGAATTTAAAATGGGAGCTAAAGACGTTGACAACATTTTATGGCCATTGTCACCAATTTCTCACACTGTATTAATGGATAACAAGTAATTAACATCGAACGACGTGGTAAAGAGACACCACATGCCCACACGATTGACCTCGAACTGTTCCAGAGGACAAGAGCATACATATTCACCCCTGGAGTGTCACATGAGACAAGCAGCCATTGCTGACCGCATGGCGACCGCAGCCGCAAATTAGGATCAATGCCGCACCCACAGCGTCTACTGCGACCTGTTTGCTGGAGGGTTAGCTACGAGCAACCACGACTTTCGCCAGGCGTCCGGTGCCGTCTCATTTCTCTACAGCCCGCTATCGGTGGTGAAACGACTGATGCAAGGGGAGGAATTAAGGGGTAAACATCTATTTACTAATGAGATCTGATTTCACTTTCGCTTAAGTGAAGGTTGTTTGCAAGTGTCCCGTCTACCAGGATCGCTGTTATTAATAGTTGGTATCGTGTATCGACGTGCACAGTTGATCCCAGTCATTAAGATTTTGGGATCCATGTTTTAGTGTCACCGTACATTTCTGATATTTCTTGACGGAACAACGTGACCGCCATAATCATACCCCAGAATCAGGAAAGAAACTCAGCTGATAGACACACCTTTTAGCACAAAGTTCCGTTGGAATCTTTGGAGACATTGGAAAAATAAAACTGAATTTCGGAAGCCCAAGGAAAAAGCAAAATCCTAATAGAAATTACAAATATGGCGTGAAGGAACACCGTTTTGTGAATACAGCTCCTTCTTGTCAAAGTTATAGATATTTTAACAATTTAAAAATCGTTTCTTCACGGATTACGTCGCAATCTGTTCCGGATTCACACGGGTATGTTATTCCCGTGACTCTTACAGCCGTTTAGCCAGATGGAATAGTAAAAATCACCTATATTCCAGTCACATTTTCAAACAATATGGGATTCGTACAACTGCCAAATAATGCAACAAGCGCTAGATCCAAGCTCATTCCTTACTACTTAGTAACAGAGCTGCAGTGGTAAACTCCATAGCCGAAGAACAAGCTATGATCAATTTATAGCGATGGTGGTCATTCAAAAACTTTCTATTTTGGTTGGTTGGTCAATGTACACTTGGAAGCACAAGTTTCAGGACGGTGGAAATTGCAGCCAGTATGCAAGTGTGATACAGAACTTCAGTATCACTAACTTCAGCTATAGCAGACAGAGCTACAAAAACTACTGTGTTATAGTGGGAGTCATAACGAAGATACTGAGAAAGATAGCCTAACATCCTAACATGGCCGTTTTCCGACCTTTAGGTTTGCCTGCTGCTCTAAAAGTATTTTAGTTTTTTCTATTATCTTCAACATAATGTAACGTCTGTCCTTGGCGAAGATATATCGTCAAAATATTTCTAACCCGTATTTCATACGACCTCATTAGATTTGACAACCATTATAAAGATTGAGTAGTTACTAACAATAACTGCAATTTCACGTTAAAAGTATGACCACGTAAGATTTCTAATGAGAGAGAAATTTAAAACACCTAAGCCTATCAACCTGTATATTATTCTCTCACACAGAGTGAGATAGTCCTCCTTTCAGCTCACACGTGAACACTGACACTGTGAGTGGTCAAAAAGCTGTCTTGATACATCTAAAATGGTTCATAATGCTCTGAACACTTGATGAATAACGAAATATCATCATAAAAGGGAATTAATCCTCCATCTTCGATAGACTCTTTTGTTTCTCGAACATAGTTACTAAGTGTAAAAGATATATAAAAAACCTTTGGGGCCTTACAGGAATATTTGTTCAGCTGAAATTAAATGTCGTGTGACTAGGGCCTCCCGACGGGTAGACCGTTCCCCGGGTGCAAGTCTTTCGATTGGACGTCACTTCGGCGACTTGTGCGTCGATTAGAATGAAATGATGATGTTTAGGACAACACAACACCCAGTCCCTGAGCGGAGAAAATCTCCGACCCAGCCGGTAATCGAACCCGGGCCCTTAGGGTTGACGTTCTATCGCGCTGATCACTCAGCTACCGGGGGCGGACTGTTCAATTGCCTGTTGCATACTTATCGATTTCCATCACCATTGCCCCAGAACTTATATATAGAATAATTTTAAAACTTGCCTTATATTCCCGTCATTGGTGATACAGACCTTCTACAGCAATCATCCTTCCATTCATTAGTCACTCATAAATCGTATTATTTTTTTTACTGACGTGCTTCGCCACATCGCCACGTGCCACGTTTACTGTTCACATACACGGAACGAGGGTCTATAGCGGTACGAGGACAGGATCAGAGGAAACCCATCGCCAAGTAGTTATAAATCTTCATTCATTATTATAAAAGGTCTTGTATTTTATTATATGTTGCAGTTTATCTAAACGCATGATTCAAATCACAGTTTGAACTGTATCTAGACGACAGCACGACAAGCAGTTCTTGAAATGAGAAAATTAGATTTTCCGACGTAACTGTCGTCTTTCATCAAGCATCGAGTAATATAGATACGTCATACGTATCTGCATCACTCCCACATTCATTTCATACGTACGCCAGCGCCTGTGTTACTGTGTTCTGCAGACATTCAATATTTCCCAGTTGTACAATAAGATGTAATTTTCAGTCCCTGCCCAATAATTACATTACAGGTCCTTTAAGCGTATATTTGCCTAATGTGGCAGTTGTGATTTTCACCCATCAGCCCCGTCGTTCAAGACTGTGGCATTTTTATATTTTTCAATGATCTGAAATTTCTGCTTTCTTCCTTAATCAGTCAGTGGCCAGTCAGAGAGACAGGCTCAAATCGTGTGAAAATCTGATTTAGTAACAACGTATTCTGCCTACAATCAGGCTACTAGCATTGTTGTCCCTCAAGTCGTTGACATGTGACACGAGCAGCCGTGGTCTAATAGTATACTGTGCCACAGTCAAGTAGACTGTGTGTCTGTTGATGATTATTCGTGCTAGATAACAACTGCCTCTTTGTCGTTAGATAAAATACCATTCCCGTCAAAAAACGAACTACACATTGAACGAGCAAATATCTTTGATAGGAAATCACTGTCTGATACTGAATGGATTTTTGGATCTGAACGTAGTGTCCAAGTAGCCAGATATCAATAGCGTCCGTGGCAACCACCCAGTCGGTACTTTTCAGTCCATGTTAATTACTATGAGTACACTGTTCCGTTCTAGAAGTTTCGTTGTATTTTCGGAACTGTTAAACATCTATTATAATATTGTGTAATTTATGGTGCAATTAAAACTGCAGTGGTGAAGACGTAGAACAAGAATCCGCTTGGAACACTCAAATGGAATCTGTGATAGTAGTACAGCCGAAGCAATTTAAGTTCTATAGAACTTTTGTTCTTCAGTAAATACGTGTTCTACGTCAGTGCTGACTCTTCCAAAAAGCCTCTATTATAAAATCATACAGCCCCTCCATAAAATTACAGTTTTCTAACAAAATGTGAGCTAAATTCTAAATATAGCTCGTATATTTCCTATCATATTTATTATTACAGTATATACATGTCACTTTTTGCCATCAGTCTTCTGACTGGTTTCATGCGGCCAGCCACCATTTCCTCAGACGAGCCGATCTTGTCATGTCAAAACAGTCCTCATGTCAAACACATTCAATTATTTGATGACTATATTCCAGTCTGTGCCTTCTCCTACAATTTTTTCTCTCTAAGGCTCCCGCTGTTACCATGATAGTTATTCGTTGATGCCTCAACACATGCCCCGTCGTCCTGTGCTTTCATATAGTCCGCATTTTCCTTATATTCCTTTCCTAGACGATTTGGAGGAGAAATTCCTAATTTCCTAATGGTCCACTGTTTCCAACATCCACCTGTTAGACCCCATCTCAGATGCTTCCATCCTCTTCTCACAGTCTACGTACAGCCCGTGATTCACGTCGACACAATCTCATAAACTTGTTTCTGAAATTAATGTGTATGTTTGAAGACAGGAAATCATTTATTTCAGATCTAGGAGAACTACTTCAATTCATAACTTGATTGATTAAAATAATTTTTAAATGACAGAAGTTAAAGGAAAAAGAATGTTAGTTAGTAAGGAGTACGGGAAACTCGTTTGTTGTATTGGCAAAAATTGTATGTTTTTATCTACCAAGAATTTTTAAGTAGTAGTTTATTTCAAAATTGGCATTACTTTTTGTTAAATTTGTCGTCGGAAATTTTCACAAAAATAACTAGACAGTTTGTGGCAGAATAGCGTATATGTAAGAGACAAATGCAGTGATATGTCTCTTTCGAATTTCTAAAAATAACGTTGTGAAAGTACATAGAGCTCGGTGATCTTAGTGATGTTGCTGCAGCAGTTAGAATGGCGCACCGCCGGCAATTAACACTACAAAAAATCGACAGAGCCAATAAATACAACCTGTAAGCTCACTCGTTCCACAACATTTCGACAGACAACGGGCGAATAACTTACAGAATGCGTAATGTACCATCTTAATCTTCTTGTATACGAAGAAAGTATCAAGAAAATACAAAAATGGTGGTTGCCAAACTGAGAACATCCATCAGAGTTGATTTCAAATATTTACGCTACAAAGTTTCAACTCTATTAATAATCCTAAATATCTGTTAACAGCTATAGAATCTATCTAGTCTTACTAAGGATACTCAAATAATATATAATGAGTTAAGGGTAACATAAAGTTATATTGCCAGAAAAAGGGAGACTGATTATATGTCAGTTTATTGTGCTAAATCTATATTCACTCAGTGCAGAACTACAAGATTATCCCATTCCCTTAAATTTAATTATTTAATACATGTACGATGTCTATAATTTGTATTTTTTGATTATACTTCTTCCATGATATCAACAACGTTAACTGGTGCCCTTGCCATCGATTCTTTCTGTAAAGGGTAATTAAATTTAATTTAATGTACAAAGAGTCATTTAAATATTTATCTATACTCTGGCCACGTATTCATCTCTTTCATGTCATGAAACTGGAATAGAAGGGAGAACCGATAGAGGTACTCAGGGTACCCTCCGCCACACACCGTCAGGTGGCTTGCGGAGTGTGGATGTAGATGTAGATTTAAATATTTATCTATGCTCTGGCCACATATTCATCTCTTTCATGTCATGATTATTTTCGTAAGTAACGATCACTGCAATTCATAATTACCTTGGCCTTAATAGCTTTTTCGTTATACTATTAATGGTGACACTCTAAATGTATTACATTTTTTATTAGAAATTATTATTGTAAGTTTAATTTGTACTCAACAAATATAATACATTTAGAGTGTCACCATCGATAGTACAACAAAAAAATATGAAGAATAAGGTAATTATGTATTACCGAGATCGTTACTTACGAAAATAATCATCTCATGAAAGAAATGAATATGTGGCCAGAGTATAGATAAAATTTAAATGGCTTTTCGTATATTAAATTGAATTTAATTGCCTTTTATAGAAAGAATCGGTGCCAATGGCACCAGTTAATGTTATTGATATATAGTACTAGTACAATCATAAAATACAAATTGTAGACATCACACACGTATTAATTAATTACATTTAAGGGAATGGGATAATCTTCACTATTTGTAGTTGAAATATCTATCTAAATGATAATCTACAAAAAAAAAAAAAACACAAAATACGGGGAATCTTAAGAATTCTATTTTATTAATGATATTTGTGAAGTACATTTTAATTCATACGATATATTGAGGAAAATGTGAAGCATTATTCAGACTTCGTCAATGAAGACTGCAGTAGCTGCATGAAGTTTACATACACCGATTAGTTCAGTCGTTTTATTACCTGCTTCTGCAGGGACGTAGAAGTCCGGAAAAAGTCCGTGGTCCTCTCGATATGTTTGCCGATGGGTCTCATCCGACGTGTGGAGGAGGATCTGCCGGCGGCTATTGAGCGCACGGGGCGCAGCCGACTGCAATCACGGTTCATTTCGGCACGAATAACGCCTGCCGCCAGGGTTCAGAGGCCATCCTCGGTTTCTACAGACGGCTGAATGAACTGCTGACGACAGGTAGCCTCGCATGCAGGGTGGAGGCTGAGTTGTATTGCAGCATCGTCCCCAGAACCAATCATGGTTTTCAGAAGAGAGTATGTGTAATGAAATGTGCAGACAGTTCTATGACGGTCTTGGACTCGGATTCATTCATTTGCTCTATCGGGTGGAGGATTACAATATCGACGATAATAAATCACGCCAGAGTGGCTTCTAAGGTTGCGAAGTACTTGTGTCTCGTATATGTGGAATTTTTAGATGGAGAAACTCTTCCACAGGTCCGATAAAAAAGTGTTACCGATTTTGGGGAGGAAATAATATCTGTTCTATTAATTAGAGAAAGTAGTATTCCTTATTGCAGATCTCAGAAACAATATGTTGGAGTATTAGTTAACTGCTGGGGTGTTCACAGGAACGTCACTGAAAAAGTCTCGTTCACAAACGGTAGTCCGCAGCTCGTGGTCGTGCGGTAGCGTTCTCGCTTCCCACGCCCGGGTTCCCGGGTTCGATTCCCGGCGGGGTCAGGGATTTTCTCTGCCTCGTGATGACTGGGTGTTGTGTGATGTCCTTAGGCTAGTTAGGTTCAAGTAGTTCTAAGTTCTAGGGGACTGATGACCATAGATGTTAAGTCCCATAGTACTCAGAGCCATTTGAACCATTTGAACCACAAACGGTAATAAAGCCCATCTGATACTATGAACAGAAAGGTGGCTGAAGTCAGAAGGACTGGACACAAGTAACTAAAGATCGCGAAATTAAATATTAATATTAGAAGAAATACTCGATCTGTTTCATGCTAAACAATGTTAAACAATGCCGAAGAGGTGCTGTAGGTAACGACTACTGCGTTATTGCGATACCGCCCCAGTTGTAGTGGAGCTTTCCGCTTCCGTCGTCATTCGCTCGCAGACTAATGAACACCAAGTGATATGTGAGATAGTCTGGATGCAGATCCATGTTAAAGGTGTCTCATCAAAGGCAATCGGGCGCGGACTTTGTTGAGGTACTAGGAGGAGATCTCAGGTTACTACCTAGAGAACGGAAAACTAAAGTGATTAGTACAGGCAATAAGGACAGGGATGTGAGTGATATAGTTAAAATACCATATTCGAAAATTACCGTGAGCAATAATATAAATGACTCTTGAGGGTAACATCTAACATCTCCTGGTTACAAACAGGCCCGAATATTTCGATTCAGTTAACGTAAAGCAGTGAATTAGCATCACTGCCTACGGGTGTCAATACGATTACCTGAGCAGTCAGCATCAAACATTCGTGACTGAGATTGGAAATATGTAAATGGTGAAAATTCAGAACTATTGCGCAGAACTCCTTTGACCGCTGTGTGCCGGACAAATTTTTGATTGATATGAAACATCAGTCGTGTTTCAATAGTCGCATTAGAGGTTTACTCCGAAAACAAAAAGCGCTTTACCACAGATTTGAACGTAGCCAAAGCCGCGTTGTTAATATACACAAGATCAACACGAGCGCGAAGAGATCGATGCGTAGAGCTTTTAACGAGTCAAAACGTAAAATTCTGCCCTATCAATGTGCCGAAAAATCGTTAGTAGTTTATGTTTTACGTTAAGTCGGTAAGCAGGTTAAAGACCTCTACACTGGTAACTGGTGTCCATATTAGGACTAGGACTGGGATTACAGAAAACTGAAATAATAAATTCCGTTTTTCAAAATGGTACCATTAAGCATGAACATACTGTGATAATTCATTTCAATCGTTGCACAAACATCAAAATGACATATCGAGATAAGTGACTGCAGAATAGAAAATCAGCTGAAATCTGTCAAAAGGAGAAGGGTAATTGGATGTGATGGGATACCTATACGACTCTATCCAGAGTATGCGTAAGATCTTGCTCGTCTTCTTGCAGCAGTCTATGGTAGGCCGCTCTAGAAACGAAGCATTCCAAGTGGTAGCACAAACGCACAGGTAATTCCAGTTTTCATGAAGAATCTTTGAACAGACGCGCAAAACTATAGGAAAATATCAGTGACGTAAATCTGTCGTAAGCTTTTTGAAAACGTATTGTGGTCACGTATTATTAATACGTTTGACATACCGAAGACCGACAACAACAGACACAATAATATATGAGACATCACAACACCCCATTTCTCAAAAGCAGCAGCACTTACATACATGCTCCACAGCCCAAACACAGTGCCATGAGATACAGACTATTACCCAAAAGAAATAAATACCATAAGACAAATAGCCACAGACAATGGATACAAAGAAAACTTAGTAACAAAGCTGAACAATAAAATCGAGAAACAGAAAGGAACAAACATCCAGTTGTCACTAACTCAAGGATAGAATCCCCCACAAACATACATATAAAATACAATAACAGGAACAATACAAAGTGTGAAAGAAACAGAAACCAAAATATTGTACAAAATGACATACAACCACGAATAAACACATAGAATATCCAATTAAAAAAAGCACATAAAAATAGCCCACGAAACCAACAATTCAGTTCAAAAAGACTTTCGAAAAATATAGGAAAAACTGATCTATATCAGAAGTCAGGAGTATACCACCTGAAATGTAATACGTGTGACGGAAGCTACAAAAATTAAACCAGGAGGACATTTGACACCACATACAAGGGACATGTAACACCATCGAAGTATAGGAAAATTCATTCAACTTTTGCTGAATACTTACACCAACACCATCATAAAATTACAGCCAGAGACAAAGACATTGAAATCATAAGGATAAACAACAACAAAAAACACCTCCTCGGCTTGCAAGAAAACAACCGCTTTCGAAAACCAATAACAGAAAGATAACAACTCATAAATGATCAGACCAACCTGGAAAACCACAAACTCTTTAAACTAATTGACCATTTAATATAATATTAAGTATAGACATACACCCACAGACTCCATTTACCCCTACCATCTCTTCCGAGGCTCTGTCGTATAATCACCATCCAGGCCCATACCTGCCCTTCCCGCCTCCCCGCCAAGGAAAAGAGCGCGCGCACGTGCGAATTAAATAAAATAAAATGTAGTTTCACTAGTTGATACCATTCACAACGTAAACAAAAACAAACGTGCAGACATAAACACTGTAATACTGTGCCGACTGAGAAACACATAACCTCAGTTAAATTTACAAAAGTGAAGTGGAAATAACCCAAATGCAGCGTAAGAAATGCTGCAGAATGGCAAAAACTGCAAAGTGTGTTTGTGGAACGAAGTCTTTCGACATCAACCGCTGGTAGCAACAAGACAAAAAACAGTGGTTTGGAGAATATGAAAAGAAACACCGTAAGTAACTTGCACTCCAACTTTATTAACAAAACGGTGTTTTTAACGTAAAACAACCACAACTTACAAACACATGTATCCAATTTGCAGAATAACCACGGAAGATGCTTTATAAATAAAAGTGAAACGTGTTTGCCATAATTCTCTTCAATTAAACTTCAGTAAGCTCAAGAAGAAAAACCAACAATAACTGATCACGTATTATTAATTATATAGAGACCAAAAACCTGCTCTCTAGAAAATAAAATCTATTTCTGAAACAAAATTCTCGTGAACCGTAAGGTATATCCGGTTGGCAGTACACAGTAGTTTAGCCAATTCAATTCAGGACCACACGCGAGCACTGTGACATCTGCAACAATCTGACGCTTTGAGTTCACTGTTATCGATCATCCTCCACATAGTCCACACTTGGCCCCATCCAATTTTCCTCTGTTTTCAAAACTTAAAGAACATCTTCGAGGATTCCATTTTGGTAATGATGAAGCGATACACGCAGAGATAAGTTGAGCTCAGTCAACAAAGTCGAACCTTCTACACTGACGGTGTTAAGAAACTGGTCTCTCGTTGGGATAAATGTACCCATTGCCAGACTGACTACGTTGAGAAATAAATATATAGTCACGAAGAATAAATGCACAGAGTGTTAAAAACATTTCTTTTATTTAAAAAGCTTTAAGGGTTTGTGAAGAAAAACTCCCCGTACCGTTGTAAGAGATACAGAGGCGAGCTAGTGTGCCGGGACTTACCCATTTCACTACTACTAGCGCCATTTAACTTTGAGGCTTAGAATTTAGAGTGATAGACCATTTTGATTGGAACTTACCGTAGAAGTCCGATAGGGAAATTATTATTATTGTCAGGAATATTATTATTATATTATTATGTTGGTGGGTGTGAACTTTTACTGACTATATTAATTAGTTCCCACTAAAAAATTTTATTTATAGGCATAGTTCTTGATCTCACCGAGTAAATAACAGATAGTAACGTTTCATTTCAGTGAATACGAAGAGTACTGTGACTTACACACTGGAAATTATGGTCAGTATGTTCTCCGTCGCTTTTTGGCTGACTGCAGAAATAGTTTTCAGGCTCTTGTGACATGGAGAAGCTTTAGTTTATTTATTCTACCCGTCACCGCACGTATGGTTTTAATCACCCGGTAAACTGAACTGTGAAAATGATCGGTAAATAACAGCGAACTCGGTAAGCACTAACAGGCTACCAAAGTGAAATATGCCGGAACCAGTGCGAGAAGAGCTTTAAGATTTTCTCGTGAGTGTGGAGACTAAATTCGGAATATTTGTCACAGTAACCTTCAACGTGATGGAAGGAGTGAAGAAGGCGTCACTACATTGCAACTACCACTGGCGCTGGGCTTAGGAGAAGGCGGTGCATCGTCACAGAGCTACGGAGCTGCGTGGACCTGCAAGCTACTGCGCACGCTCACCGGTGCACAGCCCCAGCATGGAGTTATTGCAGTAAGCGGTAATCGGCGCCATCCTCACCACAGCTGTTGCTACTACCGCCTGCATTACGTCGCAAAGCGTCGCATCACGTTTGCGGGTACACTGTACCGACATCGATCGTCGAGGTAAAGCAATTAAGTTAAGTCAACAAAACTTAAAGTATTTGTTAACTGCTTCTAACAGGCTATTAAAAATGGAAACTAATGTTAAGGCTGATGTGAAGGTTAAGAAGGAACCAGTGTCTGATGATTAAACTTCAGGATTAAATTATACTTAAATTAATGAGGATAATTCAGTCGAAGGAATAAATTCAAAATCTGACTGTGATTTGTCAAAAGCAGAATTTGAGGTAAATTTCAGTGTTAATGAGAAGTTTTTAGTGACAAGGCAACTGAAGCTGAAGTCAAAGAAGGTAATGTAGAATTAACAGAGAGAATTAACAGAATTATAAGATAATTAAACTGGTTTCAGTATCGCCTAAATTCAGCCACGTCAGGAAATGCTCCTTTAAAAATCTCCTTTAAAAATGGTGGAAATGCCAAGTGGCAAGGTATAGGCCAAACCTGAATGTAATTACTTTTATCTAAACTTGAATCACATCCTAAAGAGGTGAACAGTAAGCTTGAATCTAGTAGTAAAGAAATAAAGGCTTGGAGTAAAGAACTAACCTATGAAATGACCACAAAACTGAATAGCTTGGATTATAAAATTAATTATAACCACCAAGATCTGCAAGTCAAAGCAGGGCAACAGCTAAACAAATTGCATAGTACTTTTAAAACGGAAATTGATGAAGTTCGCAAAGATGTCAAAATTGCAGATGAACTTGAGGAAGGGAAGTTGTCAGAAACAACTGTCAATGAATCCAGATTTTGCTCTGAACGATTTGTGGAAGTAAATAATAAAGTAAATGCTTGTCGAAAGTATATTAGGAAAGTGAAGTCTGACTGTGTGAAATTATGTAATGATGTAGATAAAAAAATTTCTGACAGAGTGCGGACAGTAGAACTACAAGTAGAGGAACTAAATATTAGCATTACTAGTTTTGAGAGAGTTCTGGAGTGGCAAAAGGTTTACTGTAAGTCGTGGAGCAGTTAAAGCGTTATCTAGAAAGTGGGTTTCGTGGCTGCCACATCTGACAGAAAATAAGTGATAAACATAGGACTAGAATGTAAGCTGCCTTGGTATATGCAGAAAAGAATCATTTCCGCACTTAGAGATAATGTGGATAAGTTCATTCAATATCTGGAGCGAGTAGAAAGAGTTGCTGCTGTTGAGGAGTAGGTGCGAAATAATAAGTGTTCTAACAATCACGTAAACATGCGAAATAATGACAGTGGGAACGTGAATGTTAGAAATATGGAGGATCAGAATACACGATCTAGTTATCGTGGTCGAGGCTGTGGTAGAGGAAGAGCAGGCCACTGCCACCGCGCTTTCGCATTAATAATTATAACGATGCCAAGAATGTAAGTAATGTGCCGTTGCTACAAGACGAAGAGCAGAATGCCACCCTATCTCATTTTAAATCGAATGAACACAATAGGCCGCGTGTGGGGAACTAAGTCCTGTCTATGAGGAAGCAGGCGCCCACCAGGCGGAAAAAGTAACACAGCCAGTAACAGAAACACGGACTACAGTCAGTCAGCGCACGCAAATCGATAACAGGGATAATGAAACAGGAACAGGCAGCACTAGTGATGTGCTAAACTACTCTCATTATGTAGCTGACAGCATTTTCGATATATTAGATAAATGGGTAAAGAAGGAATTAGAACGCTACAGGTAATAGGGAAGAACCAATTAACGGGTTTTAATCAGATAACGACGAAGATGTAGTAAAGTCTTACATCTTTCACAACGATGGCAATCCGAAGGCTAAAGTTTCGGTAGAGAAAGTAGAGTCAGTTTTGCAAGGTTTTGAAGACGAAGAGTTGTTGGATGTAGGGGGTAGCAATAATAATGAGGTTAAGGAACTTATTGGCTGTATGGACTTACCATAAACCGAAAAAGCCGACGACAGTGTTATAGATATCAATGTTGCACAGGGACGCAGTTGCTCAGAGATAGAGAGTAGGCTAGCGGATGTGCAGCAAACGAATGCAGAGAAAGTCGTCAAGTGCTTTGATTTAAAACTGGTGGGGTGGCTGGAAAATGTAGCTGCGGATGTAGAGCTTGATGATACTACGAATCTAAGAGTAAATGTACTTGCAACTGAACAAAATTACTTTAGCTGGTAACAGACTGAAAAGGATTTATTACAAGACTTTTATAAGGAATTTGTACACAAACTACGTATAAGAACTCCCCATATTATAAAAAGTAACATCTCAGGAGTAACAGTGCGTTGTCTTCTTGATAGTGGCAGTGAATAAAATGATTAGTCCCAAGCTTTCTTTGATTCTGTTCCTAAAAAGACTGAACTAACTGTGAGGAAACTAAGTGGATTAAGAACAGTAGGTCCGACTGGAAAAGTTTCTAGACCAATACAGCACGAAGTTTTGATACCAATTGGTGTAGGTAACATATGAAATTTCTGATAAAAGAGCACTCGACAGAAAAAGACGGCATGACGCAAAATATTCCCCCCCCCCCCCATTGATGAATTAATGTTAGTCAAAACTAAATAAAATCTAAAAAAATTTCAGAGGAGAAAATGAAGCTTATGCATGTTTATCGAGGAAAATTCAAGACAACAGGTATGCCTCATGCGAACGCATACCGTTTGGAATACCCGAAAAGTAAGAGAGAACTGGGCCTACGAAACATTGTAGATCTGAAGCCTATCATAACTCACAGAAATTAAATTCTTTAAGGGGTCTGCCTCTGTGGTAGATACACAGTTTGGCCTAATGTGAGGTCCCAGCTGGATGAAACTTTATTTCCTTTCGAGTTTCATTCTCTTCTTCTATTCTATCTATAGTATATAAGTAATATATGCTGTTAGTTTGTAATGTCTTCCTAGTTAGTAAGAATGATTCCCGAAAATGACTATACCTGGATGATGACTTACAAGAAAATATGAGAGGTAACTTGCAGTAGTAAATTATAATTACTAAAGTAACAGTAGGTAACTAGGAGCACCAGTGATAGAAAAATAATGGTTGAAGTAAATAAATAATAAATGAGATCCACAAAAAGGGTTAGTAACAGTAAAAATGCAGATACTTTGCGATAAGAAAAGTAATTCAAGCTGTAAATTTCAGGAATCTGGAACAACAAACTCCGTATAAACTAATAATTTTCAATTGGAATTAAGATTGTCTGTAGGTAAGGGAGGGTAATAAACTGATGCAACTATAGGCAAGTCGAAGTGTTTGATATTAATTAAAGGAGATGTGTGGAAGTGGTGTGAGGATCACACCAAAAATATATGCAAAAAATGAGACCAGTAGGCTGACAAAGATTAAAGGGAGAAAGAAGTGTCGAAATATATTTATAACTGAAAATAGGGAGAAATAGGAATACGTAAGTCAGTAGGCTGAAATATATGATAAAATGGTGTAAAAGTGGTGAACAGTTCCCTCGCATCTCGTAAAAAAGCCTGAGAAACACGTAATTTTGTGTAAGGCAGATGGTCATTTAACATACAAATATTGACACATACAGACAACAATACAGGTAAATGAATGTGTTAAGAAATGCAGATTGTAGAGTATTGGCATAGTGTATTAAAACTGCTGTTTGATTATGTGTGTGACAACTCAAAGTAACTGCTGCCGAACAAATGACTTGTTTTGCATACTAGTCTGTAAGAAAAACTGAGCCCTACGATGATATAACCTACAAAGGTTGTTCAGTTGTGTGAGTAAAACAACATATAAGTTAATGAAGTAAATTGCAAACTAGTCAACAATGTGTCTATTTTAAAAACCTATGTTGATTAATGAAGTAAATTGCAAACTAGTCAACAATGTGTCTATTTTAAAAACCTATGTTGATTTTCAAAGCATAATAGCTGTGGTTAAAAAAATTTGCAAAGTTTGTGATGCAAGCTTAATAATGAAGTGATCTGTCAAGATTTTGCGACATAACGTATTGTCAGCAATCATTTTGAAAAAGTTAATAATAGTTTTCCAAATAAATTTTTTTTAAAAAAAGAGAAACGAAAACGTTCATTGTGATAAATTCTCAATTGCTTATTTAAATTGTAGTATGAAAATATAATATAGAATGTGTTTTGTCCTCCATTACATGAAAGATGAGAATAGAAGCTTAGGCTATGTTATCTGGTTCTCAGAGACACGGAGTCGTCACGAAAGGCAGCCAACAAGCTGTGTTGGAGAAAAAACCGAGAAGATGTACAACAGTGAATCCTCCGCTTTCCTTTTTGTAATTATATCAAGAAGAATGCCATACATAGTCTCTTCCCACACACTACCTTAAATGTTGTAGTAAAAGTGTTTCATAAGTACACACACAACAGTGCCTAAGACTATGATTAAATGCGTGAGCACTGAAAAGTGAAAAGTTTTTGTGTTTCCCTTTCTGGTAAAGACTGAAAATTCCAAATCAAAAAATTAATTTCTAATAATCGAAAATTTTGTTTCATGTCTCTATATTATTTATGTACATGGTTTGTAAAAATCCACTGTATATTACTTTTGTGGGTTTAATATTAAGGAAAATTTTGAAAAATCAATTTCATTTAAAAGAATCTTAAAGACGCAGATCAGAGGTCATGTTCTACTGTCAGTTCCATTCTAAGAATTCTAGCCCATAAAGTCTAAATGCAGTCGAGCTAAAACTTGTTCAGTTACTAAAGCGAAATTAACTCAATTCACATATGGCGCAGATCGCACAGTTTGAATATTAAGCTCGTGAAGATACGTAATGAATTCAGTAATAACTGTCAATTAAGTTAATATTACACCGTATTGAATTTAATTAGAGTCTGATTTATATATTATATATTGAAGGTTTCACTCCTTTCAAAGTATTTCTCGATAAAACAAAAACATAACCTAAGGGTCGGTTTCCGCGTAGTTTAGACGTAGGTTTACAGACAAATTTAAGACATTTCTTTAAGTACTAAGTGAAGAAGTTAGGTTATTTTCATTACTCATATATATAGTAGTGCCACATCTAATTGTGGAATTAAAGGTTTTAGTTCTACCTTTCATTTCCTTTCAAAACGCGTGAAGTAAGTATCGCGCATACACGATTTTAAGGCTAATTTTTCGGGTAAACAAGTTTTGATTTTTGACGTTAGCTTAACTGCATTACGTTAGAATATTAATAATATACATGTACATTAGTGTTCCACATAACTGTAGTGACTTTTGTGATCTATAGTAAATAGAATATTACTGTTATTGACTAGATAAATTTTGTAAAAATATTGTAAACAACCATGAGCGAGAAGTGTATGAGCTGCTGTAGGAAAGTCAGTTCTGGGGTTCTGTGCAGCTGTTGTGGCAGATTGTTACATTGGGGTGGATTTAGTGGCATGAGAATCGCGGAAGTAAATGGGTCTTTTCGATGGTATTGCTGGTTATGTTCAAGGGATAGCAAAATAGCGGAACAGGAAGGGAAGATTAGAACCCTTCAGGCTGAAATGGATAGTGCTAGGGAGGAACTGATGAGGTTAATGGGAGAGGAGGGTGAAGACAGGTGGGAAGTGGTAGCAAGAAACAGGGGCCACAAAAAAGAGAACAGTATCTTACAGTTTCGTCATTGGCACCAACAATTGATTTGACTTGCTACCTGAGTCAGCTAAGGAAGAGGCTCAAGTAGATGTAAGCGTAGTCATCACTCAACAGACTTTCACTTGGAAACCAACTGTTGAAAAAAAAGTAGAAAGTAGGAGGAAAGTTCTCTTGTTAGGTAGTAGCCATGGAAGAGGTGTGGGCCAGATCTTGCAGGAAAAATTAGGTGACGGGTACCAGGTCACAAGTATTTTCAAGCCCAGTGCATGTCTTAGCCAAGTGATACAGGATGTAGGATCATTATGCAAGGGTTTTACAAAGCAGGATCATGTTGTGGTAGTGGGTGGAGCGGGAAACAGTATTGATAGGGATCAGGGCTACAATATTGAGTGTGGCCTCGTAAAAATAGCATCTGCAACGAACCATACTAAGCTAACATGTCTTAGTTCCCGCTTTCATGCGGGTTGACCGGCGACGTTTGAACAGCTCTGCCAGGATGGTCAATATGGAGCTAGGACAGCTGCTTCGGGCGGCTAGTTCGTCAGGCATAGGTTTGGCTCGTGCTGATGGTATTGGTAATTGGGACTTCACAAGATATGGCCTACATCTCAATAGGAAAGGGAAGGGTAAACTGGGTGGGATGGTAGCAAAATGTTTAAGGGGGGGGGGGGCACTGAAACTCATGGGAGTACTTTTTTAGGCTAAGATCAGTGTCCAATCGTCCTTCATTGATTGAAATTAAGATTAATGAGAAGTTCAGAGAGGCAGGTACTAGAGATGTGAAAATATCACAAGATTCTCATAACAGGACAGTGAATAATAATGTTAGTATGTCACAAGATTCACATAAAAGCACAGTGAAAAATAATGTTAATATATTGCATCAGAATATCAGGGGATTAAAAAACAAAGTAGATGAACTTCTTGTTTGTTTAGAAGGTTTAGAAACTGAGGGTGGAATAGAAGTACTATGCCTGACTGAACATCATATAATCACAGGTATGGGAACGGCAAACGTATGTAGATGTAAGCTTTCAGCATATGTAAATAGAGACACTATGGAGAGAGGAGGAGTTGCCATGTATGTTAAAATCAGTCATAGTGTGAAAAATTTGGAAACTAAAACATTTTGCGTAGAGCAACATATAAGAGCATGTGCATGTGAGCTTAAGTTAAATAATGGCATTTTTACAATTCTAGCCATGTATAGGTCCCACTTGGGAAATTTTCAACTATTTTTGAAAAACTTGGATTCTTTGCTGTGCTATATGTAAGACAGAAAAGCAAATTATTGTTTGGGGGAATTTCAATGTAGATTTTCTGAAAGAGTCCGATAGAAAGCATGACCTTGAAGTATTACTTGATTCTTTCGATTTGACATCAGTTATTGATTTTTATACTTGGGTGGTACAGGAAACCAGCACACTGATAGATAATGTTTTCATAGACCAAGATAAATTTAATCAAATTAAAACTTTTTCTGTTAAGAATGCTCTGTCTGATTATGATGCACAGCTAGTTACAATATATGATATAGCTCCATACAGTAGTGCAAAAGAGTCCTCCAAAATAATGCATTCAATCAACGTTTTAACAATTCCAAATTTTAGGGAAAGCTTGCAACATTTTGACTGCGAAGAGGTGTACAGGGAACATGATGCTGTTATAAAATTTCACCTATTTCTTGATACCTCTGTGAGTATATTTGAAAACAGTTTCCCTAAGAAAACAGTGAAATATAATATTAAGAAACCATGTAAAAAACCATGGATTACTGTAGGAATAAAAATACCTTGTAAACAGAAAAGGGAAACGTATCTTATAGCTAGGAGTAGTAATGATCCCGAAACAGTGAAACATCATAAAAACTACTGCACTGTATTAAGAAAAGTTATTAATATAGCCAGAAGTACGTGCATTGTGTCTGAGATTAGCACATCTGATAATAAAATTAAAAGTATTCTGAATATTGTGGAAAGGGAAACAGGGCAGCCGAGAGCACAAGAAGGCTGTATTTCTATCATACACAATGAAAAGTTTGTTAACAAGAAGTCAGAAGTAGAAAACATTTTAACAACCATTTTTAAGTCTTGTAGAGAAAATAGGACACAGCTATTCATTAGAAAATGCACGGCAGTATATGGAAGAGGCAGTACCTATGCAATTTGATAAAATTGAAATTCAAGCCACCCCTCCTACTTAAATTAGGAAAATAATAAATTCACTCAAAAGTAAAAACTCACATGGGATTGATGGCTTTTCCAACAGAGTACTAAAAGCTCGTTCCCAACAAATAAGTAGGATTCTCAGCCACATATGTAGTAGCTCACTGAACAGGGCATTTTTCCAGATAGACTGAAATACAGAATTGTTAAACCATTGCATAAAAAAGGGGATAGATCTGATGCTGACAACTACTGCACAATCTAATTTCTGACAGTTTTATCCAAAATTCTTGAAAAAGTAATGTATTCAAGATTAGCATCACATATTTGTAAAAATGAAGAACTAACAAAATGTCAGTTTGGTTTTCAGAAAGGCTTTTCAACAGAAAATGCTATATACGCTTTCATTGATCAACTATTAAATGCAGTAAATAACCGAACATCACCCACTGGGGTATTTTGTGATCTCTAAAAGGCTTTTGATTGTGTCAATCATGAAATTCTTCTAGATAAGGTTAAGTATTGTGGTATGAGTGGGACAGTGCACAAATGGTTTCATTCATACATAACTGGAAGAGTGCAGAAGGCTGAAATTAACAGTACAGATAGTCTTAAAAAACCAGCAGAGTCCTCTAACTGGGGAGGTATCAAGAATGGTGTCCCACAGTGTTCAGTCTTGGATGCCTTATTGGTCTTAATATATATTAACGACTTGCCACTCTACATTTATGAAGATGCAAAGTTAGTTCTTTTTGCTGATGATACAAGTATAGTAATCACACCCAAGAAGCAAGAATCAGCTGAGGAAATTGCAAATATCTTTCAGAAAATTATTAAGTGGTTCTCTGCAAATGGACTCTCACTACATTTTGAAGAAACACGATTTATACAATTCTGTACAGTAAATGGCATAAAGCCATTGATAAATGTAGACTATGAAGGAAAGTCTGTTTCTAAAGCAGAATACTCAAAATTTCTGGGTGTGTGCACTGTCGAGAAATTGAATTGGAAGAAACACATAGATGATCTGCTGAACAGTTAGGTTCAGCTACTTACGCTAGTAGGGTTATTGCAAATTTTGGTGATAAACATATTGGCAAATTAGCTTACTATATCTACATTCATTAACTTCTTTCATACAGCATCACATTTTGGGGCAATGAGACATTAAGAGAGAAAGTATTCATTGAACAAAAGCGTGTAATCAGAATGATAGCTGGAGCCAATCCAAGATCACCTTGCAGACATTTATTTAAGGAACTTGGGATATTCACAGTACCTTCGCAATACATATATTCACTTATGAAATTTGTCATTAACAACCCATCCCAATTCAAAAATAACAGCGAAGTGCATAGCTACAACACTAGAAGAAAGGATTATATTCACTATTCTGGATTAAATCTTACATTGGCACAGAAAGGGGTGAATTATGCTGCCACAAAAATATTTTTTCATTTGCCAAATAGTATTAAAAGCAATAGAAACCAACAATTAAAATCAAATTTTAAGAATATCTGAATGACAATTCCTTCTACTCAATAGATGAATTCTTAGACGCGAAGAAGTAACTGTAAAAAAATAAAAAAATACAAAATAAATAGAAAAAAAATTATTTAGTGTAAAGGAAAGTTATGTTAAAGCGACACATTCCACATCATTACGAAATGTATTCATGATCTAAGGAACAAGGATTAATGTATGTATGTATAAATTAAGAAGATTGTAAATTTTTAAAGGACAGAGATATTAACTAGTACTTTTTCGAGAGAGAGGCCATTGTGATTTTGCTATCTGTGCCTAGAAGGGTTGGCAGCACAGGTTCCGTTCTGCGGTTCGCTGCACCCGCAAATAAATACGGGCTGAGGGGCAGTGAGCAGAGACGCTTGGTACCGAGCTGTGAATCTCTCTGCCTCAGTCAAACGCTAGCATTCGCTGTGCCACGAATAACGTCAGAGCTAAGCACCCACCAAACGCATGTTTTCGGTAAAAGTAGGAAGTGAACTCGTGAGGACTTTACTCCACCCTGGGTCGCATTGTTTTCATAGAAGTAACTGCTTGCGTGCTGCCCATAACGTTGACGAAACCGCGTGGAAAGTAGACATATTACTTTCCACTTTTTATGACGAGGTTTGATGGTTGGAAGTCAGGGTAATAGGCCATTTTACTTGTAACTTACCGTACAGATCGCCTCTGAACCGCTAATAGTGCTCTTTCCGAGTGAGATACTTTTATTATTATTATCAGGAATATTATTATGCTTGTGCATGTGAACTTTTACTGACTATATTAATCAGTTCGAACTCAAAACTTTTATTTGTAGTCATAGTTCCTGATTCTGCTGAGTAAATAGCAAATAGGAACATTTTCTTTCAGTGAGTACAAACTGTAATGTGGACTTGCATACTGGAAACTATGGTCTGTATGTTTTCCATCGTTTCCTGGTTGACCGAAAAAATAGTTTCCAGGCTCTTGTGCTTTTAACAGCATTAAAACGTACTGTATAAAACGTAGACTCTAAGAAGTGAAGTAGTCTTCCATCGAAGAACCAAACCACCGTTGATCACTGAGAATGATGTTGATAAATCATCTGTATTGGTTATTATTCACCCTAAGTGTTACAGATACTACTGACCATTAAAATTGCTACACCACGGAGATGACGTGCTACAGACACGAAATTTAACCGACAGGAAGAAGATGCTGTGATATGAAAATGATTAGCTTTTCAGAGCATTCACACAAGGTTGGCGCCGGTGGCGACAGCTACAACGTCCTGACATGAGGAAAGTGTCCAACCGATTTCTCATACACAAACAGCAGTTGGCCGGCGTTGCCTGGTGAAACGTTGTTCTGATGCCTCGTGTAAGGAGGAGAAATCCGTACCATCACGTTTCCGACTTTGATAAAGGTCGGATTGTAGCCTATCGCGATTGCGGTTTACCGTATCGCGACATTGCTGCTCGCGTTGGTCGAGATCCACTGACTGTTAGCAGAATATGGAATAGGTGGGTTCAGGAGGGTAATACGGAACGCCATGCTGGGTCCCAACGGCCTCGTATCACTAGCAGTCAAGATGACAGGCATCTTATCCGCATGGCTGTAACGGATCGTGCAGCCACGTCTCGATCCCTGAATCAACAGATGGGGACGTTTGCAAGACAACAACCACCTTCACGAACAGTTCGACGACGTTTGCAGCAGCATGGAATATCAGCTCGGAGACCATGGCTGCGGTTACCCTTGACGCTGCATCACAGACAGGAGCGCCTACGATGGTGTACTGAACGACGAACCTTGGTGCACGAATGGCAAAAAGTCATTTTTTCGGATGAATCCAGGTTCTGTTTACAGCATCATGATGGTCGCATCCGTGTTTGGCGACATCGCGGTGAACGCACATTGGAAGCGTGTATTCGTCATCTCCATACTGGCGTATCACCCTGCGTGATGGTATGGGGTGCCATTGGTCACACGTCTCGGTCACCTCTTGTTCGCATTGACGGCACTTTGAACAGTGGACGTTACATTTCAGATGTTTTACGACCCGTGAGTCTACCCTTCATTCGATCACTGCGAAACCATACATTTCAGCAGGATAATGCACGACCGCATGTTGCAGGTCCTGTACGGGCCTTTCTGGATACAGAAAATGTTCAACTGCCGTCCTGGCCAGCACATTCTACAGATCTCTCACCAATGCAAAACGTCTTGTCAATGGTGGCCGAGCAACTGGCTCGTCACAATACGCCAGTCACTACCCTTGATGAACTGTGGTATCGTGTTGAAGTTGCATGGGCAGCTGTACCTGTACACGCCATCCAAGCTCTGACTCAATTCCCAGGCGTACCAAGGCCGTTATTACGTCAGAGGTAGTTGTTCTGGGTACTGATTTTTCAGGATCTATGCACCCAAATTGCGTAAAAATGTAATCACATGTCAGTTCTAATATAATATAGTTGTCCAATGAATACCCGTTTATCATCTTCATTTCTTCTTGGTGTAGCAATTTTAATGTCCAGTAGTGTATATTACCGTTTCCGAAAATGGTAGCACGAAGAAGAAGACAGAATTACAATGATATTTATCCCATGAATTGGGGACATGACACTAAACAAATAACTGGAATTACAGAATAAATGCCTATTTACCGAGAAATTTCAGTATGGAGTGAAGCCGTCATGTGCTGCAATCGAAGAGTCCAGGTGTTGTGGCATGGGATCAGAGAGGCACTGGACATGCTGCTGTGGAACACTGCTTTGTAGGCTCATCCACAAAGTATTGAAGGTGGTTGCTGGAGGTCCAGAACAAGAAAACTGCCAAAAGACAATATAAATATTCGAAGGGCATAATGTCAGAGGAACGTTGAGGCCAGGGAGCAGCATGCAGGATGGACCGTGACTCGTACTCCAATACCTCACCGATGTACTGGTTGATGTTTAGACTGTGCTGAATACGGAGAAGGAGAGGTCGCTCACTATAGCCAGTTGTGCCCCAAACCATGACGCTTGGCTTTTATTCCGCTATGTCGCTCAACAGTGCAGTCTGTCCTATTGCGTTCAGCATGGTAGCGTGTATCACGTACGCTGGCATCACTGCAGAAGAAAGCTGAAGCAGGGCTCGTCCGGAAACCCTACATTTAATCACTCAGCATGTCAGTGGCGCCGTTCGCGAGCCCATCCCTGTCTGACATTTGTTGTCTTCTGGTCATTACAGAAAAAGTCCGTTGCTTTTCTTAGCTGATATCATTAATGATTGTGAAGGAGGTTAAAGTTTCATGTTTCCCAGTTCTTGCTTAAACATAACCTGGGATTTGCAAAGATTGGCATCTTTTCTTTGAAACATTCAACCACCTTGCTGAGGGGGCTACCTCTTTCACCATACTGAATGGATTTAGTTTTCTTGCCCAGGTTACTCTGCCAATCGTGATAAAATATTGTAGTTCTGTTAGTCTTCTATAAACAATATCGTCACTCATCGTCTGTACAAGTGTCATACCGAACACACATTAAATGAAATATTAAGCTCTAGTTAATTTGGTAATAAAGACATTGTCACGCTACGGACTGAACGATTGGACTTCTATACGACCACGTCGTAGCAACCATTATTACTCAGCGGACTCATTTCACGTACTAAGATAAAATAGACTGCTCGGATATTCTAAATATGAGAGGTGTCTCTTACGGAATTTAATGCAATGAATTCATAATCATTTTAAACATATGGCGATACTGACACGACTGGAGAATTCTTTAAATTCTCTAGGATAACACGGTAAGTTCCATAAACTGATTTCCCAGTATCTTCGCTGAGTGGAAGAGGGATCAAAATAACTGATCATGTATCTCTGTTTATACGTAGATACTCGACCGTTTCTGAGAGAACGACGGTCAAAGTTTTTGAAGTGCTGTATATGCCTTTTAGCGTGTAATTAGCCCAGTAGGAGTTGTGGCACAGTGGGTAGCGTCATAGCTTCACGCTTTTGCACCCAGTGTTCGAAACCTGACTATTACTTTTATTTTTGTTTTTCACTTTTCTGCTCATGGCTGTAGAAGATTATTAGACGAACGTTTTCAAAAAAAGTTCAAATGTGTGTGAATTCCTAAGGGACCAAACTGCTATGGTCATCGGTGTCTAGACTTACACTTTACTTAAACTAACTTATAATAAGAACAACACACACACCCATGGCCGAGGGAGAACTCGAACCTCCGGCGGGAGGGTCCGCACAGTTCGTGACATGGCGCCTCTATCCGCGTGGCCACTCCGCGCGGCACGAATGTTTTCCAGTGTGTATTCAAACCACGTTGTCCTTATTCGTCTACTCATTGTATGTTTGGTGAATCAGTTTTATAAAAAATGAAAGAGAAAATTATTTGAAAATATTTTTTTCCAATTTTTCTATTGTATCTACATTCATAGTGAATTGTAAAGTGCTAGTTTTCGGTAAAGCTATCCGCTATGCGTGGTTTCCTCGAAGTTATTACCAATTTGTGAAATCTTTGGCAGTGTTAACGAAGTTTTTTCCCCGAGTGAGATTCATATGAAGATACGTTACTGTGGCAAACCTGCCTTCGCGCGATGCTCGTGGTATTTGGAATTTCTATGTTTCATTTGTTTCTACGGCCAATATCGAAGAGAAAGCAACAAATCCTATTGATGAATAAACATGAGAATGAAATATTAGAATTAATTTAAAAATTGATGTAAGACTCAAATATAACAATATGATAATTTAAAAAGCTTGTAATCCCTGAAAATACCATACACACGTACTATAAAATAAATGCATGACACTTACTGTGGAGTCCTGTTGTAAATTTACAATTAATATAACGCCCTTGCATCGTATAACTTGATAAGAACCATTCGTGTGGGGTAACCTTCTACGTACAGGGTCAGATAAATGATAAAATAAAATAAAGTGATGTAAATGAAAAGAGTAATTGGATTCTGAACATGGAGCGCAAAAGTGAGAGCCCGTTACGCTAGCAATTTTGCCACCACTTCGGTTGAGATAATTGCGAAAGAAAACGTCGAAAACTGTGACCGTCGTTTTCTTGGAAGCATCGAGTATCAAGGGGTAAGCCGATACACGTGTTCGCTTATTTTGACTCCTCTTCCACTGAGGGAAGTTTCCAGGAAATCGGCTTATGGCTCTTGAACCGTTCTCCTCGTCAGTGTAATTAGAAGCATGCGATTAAAGCGGGAGCTTACGGATGGACAAGGGAAGCACAGAGGCACTCTGTTAAACAATTCCAATGACATCGGTTTTCTGAGAATCGTAAGCATGCACATAGGGATTCGTTGCCCTCAGTGAATTGAGCGCCCTCTGATAGAAAGGATGTTTAACTGTAAAACCCAGATTCGAAAACACTTAGTGGACAGTCACATACAAAGCATTGGTTCAACCCAGGGCATGCCATACTGGCTTCGCGCAGACTGTTGACGAAGAGGCATTACGTCGTTAGGAATACGGAAAGCGAGAAGCGTAAACGAGAAGACTACAAGTGCGTTATCAAAACAAGGAAGTTATCAAATCCCTCTGATGAAATAAAAAGAATGCAGCTGTTGTAAGCTATTCTTGTTGCTGGTCGTTTTGTAGTATTGTGAGCAAAAGAAGTTATGGTGTTACTGCTGAATGTAAAAATGCTTGATATAAGACTGTGGATATCGTTTATCACAGATTTTCGAAAGCAATAGAATGATAGCGCAAATGGCTGTTGCGTTACATTATAGCTAATCCTGTTAATGTTAGCGATATAGGTGTTTGTTCGAATCATTTCCTCCCGGAATATTATGAATGGGACTTAAAAAATGAGCTCCTGGACTTGACTTTCAAACGAAAATTAAAGGGTGACTTTGTGCCGGCCGAAAATATTCCAAATTGGCACGAGTATGCATGCGAGATTGTCGCAAGCACCTGCAAGAACAATGTACATGTAACTGGCAGATATTCATTCTCATTAGAAACATGCGTCTGTACACAGCGACAGAAAAAAATCACAACATCAAAAAATAAGTAATGTAGAGTAAACAAATTTCGGGAATATATTTGACATAGTGTTTATAAATGAATATCGGGGTTTTAACACTTTATAATATTTATCATAATAAACTTACAGTTATAAATGATAAGTCAAATGAAAGACCAACTCAAACAATTTTTCCAAGAACCTTATAAATGTTAAATGTGAGCACCATTTGTCACACGGCACACATCAAGTCTATAGCCGAGTTCTTCCCAAACGTTGAGAAGTGTGTTTTCAGTGATTGTAGCAACAGCTGCTACAATCCGGTTTCTTAATTCAGGGAGGTATGCTCGTAGTGGAGGCACGTACACACGATCCTTGATGAAGCCCCAAAGGAAAAAATCGCATGGCGTTAGGTCGAGTAACGTGGAGGCCATGCAAAATCCTGATAATCCTGATAATATCAACGTTTGGGAAGAACTCGGCTATAGACTTGATGTGTGCCGGCCGAAGTGGCCGTGCGGTTAAAGGCACTACAGTCTGGAACCGCAAGACCGCTACGGTCGCAGGTTCGAATCCTGTCTCGGGCATGGATGTTTGTGATGTCCTTAGGTTAGTTAGGTTTAACTAGTTCTAAGTTCTAGGGGACTAATGACCTCAGAAGTTGAGTCCCATAGTGCTCAGAGCCATTTGAACCATTTGAACTTGATGTGTGCCATGTGACGAATGGTGCTCACATTGAACATTTATAAGGTTCTAGGTAAAACTGCTTCAATTGCTCTTTCATTTGGCATATAATTTGATGTGTCGGCAGCTGGGCCAACACCTTGTAGAATGAAGTGGCTGAAAGTGCACGCTAAACTAACGCAGACGGGCGTGAAGTACTGGAACATGAGACTTATTAATGAATAAGAAGAACAGTACGTAGCTGGAATAATATACTTAACTTTATTCTCTTGTTAGAATACATCTCTTGAATAGTAGTAAGCTATAAGCACTGATACAAATGGCGCCTTGCTAGGTAGTAGCTATGGAATAAGCTGAAGGCTATTCTATCAGTCTCTCGGCAAATGAGAGGAAGACTTGGTAGGTCTGGTCGCAAGCTATGTCGTCCGTACAACTGGGGCGAGGTCTATTCCGTATCTTGTGACCTGCCATGTGGTGGCGCTAGGATTGCGATTACACAGTGGCGACACGCGGGTCCGACATGTACTACAGGACCGCGGCCGATTTAAGTTACCACCTAGCAAGTGTGGTGTCTAGCGGTGACACCACATAATTTATAACTGTAAGTTTGATATAATAAATATTACAGAGCGTTAAAACCCCGATTTCATTTATAACACCCTGTATTTAAGTGATTAACATTGCAACAACACAGATTAATGTAAGCACGAGATAAACCATTGTAAATGTGAAATGCTGATACATTAATAACTGGTGTAACCGCCAGAATGTTGAACGCAAGCATTCAATTGTGCATGCATCATTTCGTACAGGTGCCGGATGTCAGTTTGCGGGATGGAGTTCTATGCCTGCTGCACTTGGTCGATACAGGGACGGTTCTTGCTGTTCGTGGATGACGCTGGACGAGTTGTCGTCCGATGATGGCCAATATGTACTCGATTAGAGACAGATCTGGTGATAGAGCAGACCAAGGCAACATTTCAACACTCTTTACAGGATGATGGGTTACACCAGCGGTGTGTGGACGAGCTCAATCCTGTTGGAAAATACTCCCTGGAGTACTGTTCATGATTGGCAGTACAACAGGCCGAATCACCTGACTGACGTACAAATTTCCACTCTGGGTGCGTGGGATAACCACGACAGTGCTCCTACTGTCATAAGAAATCGCAACCCAGGTGTAGGTTCAGTGTGACTAGCACGTAGACAGGTTGGTTGCAAGCCATCACTGGCCTCCTTGTAATCTAGACGCAGCTATCGCTGGCATCGAGTCAGAACCAGTTTTCATCGGGAATCACAAAAGACCACCATCCTGCCCTCCAATGAGCTCTCGCTTGACACCACAGAAGTCACAAATGGCGATGGTTTGGGGTTCAGTGGGATGAACGATATGGGGTGGTCTGTCTCAGGGCTGTCCCTGACGTGACCTATTTGTAACAGTTAGTTGTATCACTGTGATGCTGTTCAAGTTGCTGCTACAGGTGAAGAACAATGCGCCTGACCCAAACGCTAACACGATAGTCTGGAACTCTCGGTAGTGCCACGTGGCCGTCCGGAAACCGGTATTCTTGCGACCGTACATCCTCGTGTCCTTCACGGCCAGCAACCTGGCTACATTCGTGCCAAGTCCTTCTGAAATATAACAGAAGGAACATCGAGCTACTCGCAGCCATACAAACGATCTCGGTTAAACTCAGTGGTGTGCTGATAATGGGGTCTTTATCTCCTTAAAGGCGTCGTTGACTAATATCAAATCACCACGTCCAATGTCAGAGGTAACCAACACTGAAGACCGTTACAGCGTGCTCTTAAATCAAACCTGACCTGCTTCTTTATAGTGGCGCCACTGGTGCCACTCTTATCCTAATGGCATAAAATTTGAATAAAAATCATCTTTCAGATGCAGAATCACGCCTACCAACTTTCACATATGCTGCGCAACTTCTGCTTGACATTGCGATTTTTTTTATCCGTCGGTGTATTCTCCGTTTCGTAATTACTCGCACATTGTTTTTATAACGATTAAAAACGATTCATTTCTAAACCAGTAACAAAAACTACTACTACTACTACAATAACAATAATAATAACAACGCTATTTTAAAACAGATTTGTTTTGTCAATAGATAACACCAGCAAGGAATCGACGATGTGAAAAGAGAAAAGTACGAAACAGAGCGCTGTGCGCTTTAGAAGCTTTATCTCCAAATAAAATTAAATTTAATCAGTTGACCAGCACAGATGTACACTATGTAATAAAAAGTATCCGGATACCTGGCTAAAAATGACTTACAAGTTCGTAGTGCCCTCCATCGGTAATTCTGGAATTCAGTATGGTGTTGGCCCACCCTTAGCCTTGATGACAGCTTCCACTCTCACAGGTATACGTTCAATCAGCTGCTGGAAGGTTTTTTGGGGAATGGCAGCCCATTCGCCGCTGAGTGCTGCACTAAAGATAGGTATCGATGTCGGTCAGTGAGGCCCGGCACGAAGTTGGCTTTCCAAAAAATCCCAAAGTTGTTCTATAGTATCCAGGCCAGGACTCTGTGCAAGCATTACATGGATGCTATTGTCGTGTAACAACTCCGCCACAGGCCGTGCATTATGAACAGGTGCTCGATCGTGTTGAAAGATGCAATCGCCATCTCCGAACTGCTATTCAACAGTGGGAAGCAAGAATGTGCTTAAAAACATCAACGTGGGCCTGTGCTGTGATAGTGCCACGCGAAACAACAAGGGGTGCAAGCCCCCTCCATGAAAAACACGACCACACCATAACAATACCGCCTCCGATTTTTAATGTTGGCACTACACACGCTAACAGATTACGTTCACCGGCCATTCGCCACACCCACACCCTGCCATCGGATCGCAACATTGTGCACCGTGATTCGTCACTCTACACAAGATTGTTCCACTGTTCAATCGTCCAGTGTTTACGCTCCTTACGCCAAAGGAGGCGTCGTTTAGCATTTACTGGCGTGATGTGTGGCTTATGAGCTGCCGCTCATGTGTGATGGTCTGGATAGATGACTGCCTATCACACATTACGATACTCTTCAACTGTCGGTGGTCTCTGTCAGTCAACAGGTGAGGTCGGCATGTACGCTTTTGTGCTGTACGTGTCCCTTCACATTTCCACTTCACTATCACATTCGAAACAGTGGACACAGGGGCGTTCAGGAGAGTGGAAATCTCGCATTCAGACGTATGACACAAGTGACACCCAATCACCTGACCATGATCGAAGTCCGTGTGTTCCGCGGAGCGCCCCATTCTGCTCTCTCACGATGTCTAATTGCTACTGAGGTCGTTGATATGGAGTACCTGGCAATAGGTGGCAGCACAATGCACCCAATATGAACAACATATGTTTTTGCTGGTGTCGAGATACTTTTGATCACATTGTGTAGTTCTCGAATTAGACGTTACTGCTACAGAGAAAATAGAGAGATTAAAAACTAAAATAAAAATGCTGAGGAAAGAAAGCTACGGTTTGAAAAGAAGTAACAAAGTCCTACAGGCCAACTTTTTAAAGTATGTTGTAGAAGTAAACATATGAGTTGCTTCTAGAATGAAACAAAGAATTAGAAGTAATCTAAGTAGCATTTTGTCTTAGTGTTCAATACCAGGCCAGACTCGATATTTACTTAGTAATAAAAATAGAATGAAGTGAGGTCCGTAAGATATTGCTAATGCTCTCATCTTGAGAACTCTCTCACCCAGAGCTTACACTTACATGCTGAAAAAGAACAGCCCTGTGGCTTACCGGTCAACACTTAAGATATGGGACAAACAGTTCAAGGGCAGACACAGGTATTCTGAAAGAAGTTCTGGATCTTATGAAAGATAAAATAGAAACATTGAAACCTCTAGAAAAAGTAGGAGACCTATGTTTTGAAGAGACGAGTACAGATGGTCGCGCATGCTGTACCCCATGAAAAGCCACAATTTTAAGAAAAAATTCGTTACCATGACCATTGTTAGTGGTTTGTTGTCATCGTGGAAAGTGGAAACAGCCTGTATTTTTGGAAGGAGAGACAGCATTGGTCGTATATTTTTGTTTATTATCGCAAAATCGATTTTCGGTCACTTCGTGACCATCTTCAGTGTTGTAATATATAACTTAAATTAGTAAGCACTGGTGTCAATAAGCATTACGGCGATCACATAGCTCAGTCTATGTGATCGCCGTAATGCTTATTGACACCAGTGCTTACTAATTTAAGTTATATATTACAGCACTGAAGATGGTCACGAAGTGACCGAAAATCGATTTTGCGATAGTAAAAAAAAATATACGACCAATGCTGTCTCTCCTTCCAAGTATACCCATTATCTGGTCGTAGTGCACAGGACACTATGGAGTCGCCAATCAAGCCTGTATTTTGACTGAGATATTACAGTGACTATGAAGTTACTGCAAAACAAATAATGCATCACGAAGCAGCTGGAACCCTAACTACGATAGTAGTTTGTAATATGGGAGCAATAATTCCAAGGTCTAGAGGGAGCTTCGAATTCCTACAACAAAAACATACGTTACAAACCCTATGGTAGAGCTAACGGCGTTGCCGCAGTGGTAACACCGGTTCCCGTCAGATTACCTAAGTTAAGCGCTGTCTGGCTGGGCTATCACTTGGATGGGTGACCATCCGGTCTGCCGAGCGCTGTTGGCAAGCGGGGTGCATTCAGTCCTTGTGAGGCAAACTGAGGAGCTACCTGATTGAGAAGTAACGGCTCCGCTCTCAGAAACTGACATACGGCCGGAAGAGCGGTGTGCTGACCACACGTCCCTCCATATCCGCATCCAGGGACGCCTATGGGCTGAGGATGACACGGCGGCCGGTCGGTAATGTTGGGCCTTCCTCGCCTGTTGGGGAGGAGAGGATGGCTGGAGCTAGGGGTGTGTGGGTTTCCTGTGATGTCGCGAATTTGCTGAAATTGCATTGGAATGATGTTTTAGATGATAGAGTAACTCCGCCCAACATCACAGTCATGAACAAGAAGCTTTTTGAAAATCTGTTAGGAACATAGTGTAGGAATTTAAGCATCATACATCTCAACAGGGTCGCTCACGTAGAAGTAAGAGGACGAGCTCGGCACTACGTATTATTGGCAGCCCAGCTGGTTTCACACCGTTGTGTCCGAGCTGTTAAACACGCGATAAACAAGGGAAAAGAACGAAAATTTTATTGAAATGACCAATGATACCTTTGATGTTTTAGACACAAGGGTTTTCCTGAGAATGAGAAGGCATCTCTTCAAAATTGCTATGGACTAAATTTTCTAAGACGCTTCCTCGAGGTTTGTTCTAACAGGCACTGTAGAAAAAAAACAACGTTTCCTGCCATTTCGGAAGGGTTTAATAATTTCAGTAAACTCTCCATTTGAACATTAAAGTGGCGTAAAGAATGTGGGAGCTTCGTACATCTTGACCTCCAGGGTGAACCAGGACGGAGAAATTTTTTCAAAGATTTGTGGTCAAAAAGCAGGTTTCGAAGTGAAAAATAGAATGCCGCTTCTAATAATGACTGAAACTGCAGAAGATATCCACTTGACGGCAAACAACTCGTTATGGACACCGCGAATGGGCTACGGTCACAGGTTTCTCCAAGAGAAGAAACCGGACAGGATTTCACGAACTTCGACACAAAGGAGCTGCGTATTACCGTAACTAGAAATATGACAGCTGGTTTGGATTGCACTGATTTCAGCAGGGAAGAAATACATCTGTTGCAGTTTGCTAGTGACGAACCAGCAATTATTCTGAAGATACACTAAAATATCTTGCGAGTTACACAGCATTTAAATGTACGCACATTGACAGTCCCTTGAGTTCAGTCTCAGAGAAACTTCTTCCGCATTCAGAGTACATCACCGCTGATGACTGTATCTCCATAATGTCCAGAGCTGGGCTCACTTCTCCTTCAATCGACTGGTTCAACAATATAAAGGATTTTGAAGTGATATTTTGCAGTTTTAAGTAAGTGTAATGGAGCAATACAAAAGCTAATTGCTACTATAACCTCAAACTTAGTCGAAAAGCATCAAAAAATCGTTTTCTCTATCAAGGAGAAAACCTTTCATTATAATAAGGCATCTGAACACAAAAGCTAACCAGAAAACTAAAACACTTGCCGCGAAAGAAAACTTCGTTGGGTTGCGTCTTCATCAGCCTGAGATACTGTATTTATGAACGCAGTAAGATGTTCTATCTCTTAATATCACGTCTTTGAAGGTGCTTGCAATAGTGCCATACAAGTTTTTTTCTCATTCTTTTAGATTTAACCAATGCCTAATAATGTGCTTCAGCTCTTAGTAATGCGCAAGTCATGAGGCTGGTGTTAAAAGTCTCGAGGCAGAACAGCATTCCAGCTGACGACAACCAGGTCACCCAATAGCAGCGTTACCCCCCGGAGTGGCCTACCTCATTGTCTTGTGATCAAACTACCAAACGTATGTTATGGACAAAGAAACCAAAAGACCGCTTTAATACAAGGATATAAGATCGCTGAAGGCGATTAGATGAAAGAATGATAACTGGAAATTTGGACTACGAAGGGACAGTAGCGTGAACTATCGCTCATGGTGCAAAAGAAAAAGTTCGCTACATCGGAAGAAATTCATTCAGTTTCTGTTAGTCAATCTTTATACGAATGGTTGCGAGATCTCGGCTGTTCAGTATAAAATGTCGAATCAAAACAACTTCAGCCGTTCTTATTTTATTTGAGCAAACAGTTCCTGCGCTACCCCACGCCATCTTCAGGCCCCCTGACCGATATGTAGGAAGAATCCCACCTCTGGTACTGTCAAAATAGGGCCTGAAACGGTACCACCATTCGCTTTAAACGGCAATCGATGCTTACGTTATACCTCACCGAGGAATTTTTGAAACTTGTGATGTTAAGATAACCTAATGGAAACAGAAAATTCAAACTGTGATTCGTTTCCGAAACACTCCAGCAAAGAATAAACAACAGTAAACGGGTGGGTCAGCAACGGACGTTCTCCCAGCAAAAACGCAAGTTGTAACACTGCATATTAAAACCATTTACCAGCTTTATTGGGCTTTCTTGTGTCAACAAAACGATAATGCAGAAGGCGGTGCTAAACTAATCTAGCCTTCCTTGACACACATACTAAACTCTCTCCGTATATCTGTTCATACTACAACACAGTTACCAAACATTGCAGATAAGTGTGCTACTAACAAACAATTGGCCAACGTGATAGTAAACAGTAACAGAAGCCTCTCAACAACACGTACATTAAATGAACTAGATGTAAGAGTTTATAAAACCAATTAAAGACACACATGAAACTAGTAGCAATGTTGAACAAGGAAAAGCTTGAAATGATTCTGAATTTAAATCAGGGGGTCTGCTAATGATCATAATCTATAACTTCATTACTTAGTACAGGGTCTCTATGCCTGTGCATTAACCAACTTGCATTAGAATAGATAACATAGTAAATAGTTCTTTCTTAAACTCGGCTTGACGCAACTAGACAGAATGCAAATCTAGCTACAGTGGCTCTAAAGGAGCCGTTGCATTGCTTCATTAACTAACTAGCCTAGTACATGAGGGCCGTTAAACTCACATGGTTTGAAGAATCATGCTCATTAACAAAACTACACCAGTATGTATGAGAAATGGTAAGCATTCTTATCATTAATTATTAATTAAGTAAAGCACAACAAACTATAACTCTTTAAATGACAAATGTGCCTGGACAAGAAGGCTTTTGACCTACTCAAAAGTATACTTGGCTGTGCAAATGACAACACAACATTAAATTCAAGTTCAACCACTTTCTCTTAATAAATTAGGGCACTCGGAATTACATTCACTAATAGAGGATTTCTGTCTAGGTTTGTGATTTGGAATAATCGCATGTGTAAGACAGAGTTTTGAGCAATACCACGATTATTATTACAAAATCAACCAATTTTCACAAATACCTGGTCCATTTACTGAGTGCCAAATATAAACAGTTTAGTGGAAGGCTGGTGGCACTCGTGACGTAATTTGCAGTGGCTATTACTCTGGCGGCGATGCAGTCATAGCAATACTGTTGGCCTCGCCCTGTTAAATATTTTCTTGGCGTTCGAATTATATTTATAGGGCCAAAAACCATGCCATGATAATGGTATCACCAAATTCATCATCTGATGCCTATAAATACTGCCATTAAGCTCTTCTGGCCTCAAAACTAAAGCAATATGATCCGCTGCTGCTAGCGAGGTGTTAACCACAGCACTGCTCAGCCCAGACTTACCCGTCACAAAGGACGATTGCCACTTGCGTGACAACCCTTTTACTCTCCGCCAGGCTACTTCAGTAGCTGCGGGGCTTCCTCATATCTTTTACATTCAACCCAACGTCCCCTATCTATGGACCAAGTCATTTACAGTACATTATATAACAATCACTACAGTAGTTGATTAAATCCACAAGTTTAATTTAAACAATATCGTTCAAAAGTTCACATAACTGAAATATACATACATAGTCAAAGTATTTCCATGACAGATAAAACATTCTACGTAAGCAACACTACAAATTGACATAGAAATATCGACGCAGATACAAAATAGGTCATAAATAGGTGTTACAGACCCAGCATTTAGTGACTGATATCTGTAGATGTCATTTTAACACAGTGATCCCTTCGATCACCGAATGTCATCACAGCTTGCACAAAGCAACCTGATTGAGACAAGACAATGTTCCAGAGGATCAAGGATACTCACACCCAGACTATGGCCTCAAGAGTGGCATAAAGAGAAACCGCCAGGGGCAGCTGAAGGCGGAGGGCCGTTTTTCTGCAAGGAGAGGGATAGCACCATTCGGATAGTCAATAGATTCGACTAGAAAAAGTGGGAAATAGCGGATTAGCAGCATGCATTGCTAGAGAACATATGTGGAACCGTGCATCCATATCGCACGGAAAGACATTCGGATTGGGAACTAGGTAATGGGTTGCTGATCTCAAATGAAATAAACCACAGTCGGTCTCTTCTAAACGCCACACAAGTACCTGTACAACCTAAACTAGAAAGCAGAAGCAAAAAAAAAATTGACATTGGTAATCCATGAAATCTTAAAGAATGAAAGGGGGTGAAAAAACTTACCCTTTTCAGACGGAAAGCGACGAAATGGCATGCGTGCCACCAGTCAGCCCTCAGGAGGCGGTGTCGAACCATAGACGCATACATGTCCACACCAGTTGCAGTACTCCAACGTTGTGTCAGCATTATGGACAAAGCTGTTCTGTCCACTATGGCCATTCAGACACGATGGTGGTCATACAATGAGGTGACAAAAGTCATGCGATCCCTCCTAATGTAGTATCGGACCTCTTTTTGCCCGGTGGAGTGCAGCAGCACGTGCCAAGACTCAACAAGACGCTGGAAGTCTCCTGCTGAAATATTGACCCATGCTGTCCCTAGAACCGTCGATAACTGCGAAGGTGATGCCGGTCCATGTTTCTGTGCACGAACTAGCTTCTAGATTGTGTCCCATTAATGTTCGATCGGATTCATGTCCAGCGATCTTGGTAGCAAAATCATTCGCTTGAATTGTCCAGAATGGTCATCGAAACAAATTACGAAAAACAGTAGCCCGGTGGCATGGCGAATTGTGATACATAAAACATGCATCGTTTTTTGGGAGTTTGATGTCCATGAATGGTTGCAAATGGTCTCCAAGTACTCAAACAAAACCAGGACCCAGTTAATTCCATGTAAACACAGCCACCACCAGCTTGCAAATTGCCTTGTTGACGACCTGGGTCCATGGCTTCGTGGGATCTGCGCCACACTCAAACCCTACCATCAGCTCTCACAAGATGTAATCCAGACTCATCCAACCGTGCCATAATAATACAATCGTCTACGGTCCAACAAATATGGTCACGAGTCCAGGAGAGGTGCTGCTGGCGATGTCGTGCTGTTAAAAAAGGCACTCTCGTCGGTCAGCTACTGCCACAGCCCGTTAACTGCAAATTTCGCCTCACTGTCCTAACGGATCTGTTCCCCTTACGCCCCTTATTGATTTATAGCGTTTACTTCAAACAGCGTTGATTGTCAGTTAGCACTGACAATTCTACTCGACCGTCAGTGTTCTTGGTCATTAAGTTAAGGCTGACGGCCAACGTGTTGGATACGTGAGATTTAATTCGTGAAATCTGGTATTCTCGGCACACTCTTGACATTGTGAACCTCGGAATATTGAATTCCCTAACAATCTCAGAAATTTAATGTCCCACGCGTCTAGCTGCAACTAGCATTCCACGTTGAAAGTCTGTTAATTCCCATCGTGCGTCCATAACCACGTCAGAAAACTTTTTGCATGAATCACCTGAGTACAAATGACAGCTCCGCCAATGCATTGCCCTTCTATACCTTGTATACGTGATACTACCGCTATCTGTACATGTTCGTGGTCTATCCACTAGTTCCACCCACGCATCATTATCGTAACTGCGTTTCACGTAAGGACCACAGCACCACGGAACTACAAACCTGTTATCCGGAGTCTAATCATTCAGTCCCGTTCGAGCTCATTGCCTTGGAGATAATCCACCCTTTGATGTCAACGAGGCATACCACTACATGCTTGCAAGTTTCCAATTATATTGAATGCTCTGCACCGACTGGGAGTGGTCCTACACTGATTCATATGTGAGAGGAAGTATTAGTTACATATTTATGTTTAGGCCTAACTATACTGAATTATTCAAATCTGATGCTGTTTCATAACGTTAATAACAGTGTACTGAATATTAATAACACAAATTTGTCGGGATACAACCAGAAGAAAGAATTTTTAATGGTTTAAAACGACATACTAATGACTGTAGATATGGTGAGAAGGAGCTGTTTCGTAACTATGAATCTGAGCAAACTAGAAGGATATCATGGAGCCTGAGGTATGCACACTGTTCAACAGATGCAAAAGATCTCCTATGTTGGTATCACTGATTTGAGATAATCAACTTTTTCATTCTTTTTCTGTAAAATTTATGTAGAGCTCTGACTGTCTTATCCGTGGTAGAGATTATCAGGAGCAGAATGTTAAAATATTTATCTTAAAAACGGATAATTAACAGCATACACAAATGGAAAGACATGCACTAAGGCTTTTCTGTACCTAGGTTTCTTCAAAATTTATTTCACTGTTTTCATTAGTCTTTTGTAGGTTGAAAAATTTAAAATGCTGTAGAAAACGCTATATTGTGTACATTTAATGTCTAGGATTTATATTTGCAGCGTGATCTTCATACAGAGTGCACTATTTACCACATTTACACGCTTAACAAATACGTCCTGAACCTTTCCTTATACCCGCTAGGTATGCTGTACACGTATTAAGCTGTCTCTTTCATTTTGCTACTCTGTGATACTTCACTATAATAAGCATACTACATTTTTAGGAATTTCGCTGGTATTAAGGTAGGCTATTTCAAGCAGTATGTTGTTGACTGCTATTGACGCAGTCATAATTTTACCTGTGTTGTCTAGTACCTTGTATTATGTTATGGTCCACTTTCTGTTTCTTTTGAAGATGACTGGTAAATATTGTATTACACTGTTACTTTCTCAAATAATATTCAGCATTGCTATATTTGTGTATTCATTTTCCTATGCTATCATAGATCCATGAATGGATATAGGCTACGTCGATCTGTCCCGGTAAACTTATATATCTCTTTCACAGCCATAAATTACTCCTCATTTAATAAAAGCAACAGCGTTCTCAGGTATTTCTTATTTCATCTAATTCTAATAAGAGATACTACGCCGCTTCCTAAGCATTTACCATAATCGTACACTACAGATCGATGCTACACCCTGTAACTGTTCAGTTCCCTCATTATGCACTTTTTCTTCATCTGAATAACATCTTCATTTGAATTAGCTACTCGTCCTGGGTCTGTCTCTCATATCTTACTCCAAAAAGTATGAAATACATACGGCTAATGTGGCTTACACCAACCAGTTCCGTTGACTTAATTGTTTCCAGCCCAAATGCTTTTGTATGAGCAATTCTTCTTAGCATCAATGGTCCGTTATATACCGAAAAGAATTTTTGACATAGCCTCTTTTTCTTGTTCAACAGTCTGAAACATCTTGCTATGTCTTTTTGACGCACATGATATTTTCGCAACATGGACTTCATGTCAGCATGCTTCTTTCGCATGCATCCTGCATCTTGTAGTCTTCACAACGCCTGATTGATCAACTCTTCGCCCTGTTGTCATGTCCTTGGTGTAAAATCGACTATTTTTCTCAGTTTGTCTTGTGGTTGACGATTGTTACATACGAAGGGCGCACGAACATAATAGTGTGTTGAATCACATTCATTACATCTTGAACGTCCTTCAAAAATACGTCCCACGTGGTGTGTTGTTTGCTGCAGTATGTTCTGCACAAGTTTCCAAGATCTTTCATTATTCATTTTGTAATACACTCCTGGAAATGGAAAAAAGAACACATTGACACCGGTGTGTCAGACCCACCATACTTGCTCCGGACACTGCGAGAGGGCTGTACAAGCAATGATCACACGCACGGCACAGCGGACACACCAGGAACCGCGGTGTTGGCCGTCGAATGGCGCTAGCTGCGCAGCATTTGTGCACCGCCGCCGTCAGTGTCAGCCAGTTTTCCGTGGCATACGGAGCTCCATCGCAGTCTTTAACACTGGTAGCATGCTGCGACAGCGTGGACGTGAACCGTATGTGCAGTTGACGGACTTTGAGCGAGGGCGTATAGTGGGCATGCGGGAGGCCGGGTGGACGTACCGCCGAATTGCTCAACACGTGGGGCGTGAGGTCTCCACAGTACATCGATGTTGTCGCCAGTGGTCTGCGGAAGGTGCACGTGCCCGTCGACCTGGGACCGGACCGCAGCGACGCACGGATGCACGCCAAGACCGTAGGATCCTACGCAGTGCCGTAGGGGACCGCACCGCCACTTCCCAGCTAATTAGGGACACTGTTGCTCCTGGGGTATCGGCGAGGACCATTCGCAACCGTCTCCATGAAGCTGGGCTACGGTCCCGCACACCGTTAGGCCGTCTTCCGCTCACGCCCCAACATCGTGCAGCCCGCCTCCAGTGGTGTCGCGACAGGCGTGAATGGAGGGACGAATGGAGACGTGTCGTCTTGAGCGATGAGAGTCGCTTCTGCCTTGGTGCCAATGATGGTCGTATGCGTGTTTGGCGTCGTGCAGATGAGCGCCACAATCAGGACTGCATACGACCGAGGCACACAGGGCCAACACCCGGCATCATGGTGTGGGGAGCGATCTCCTACACTGGCCGTACACCACTGGTGATCGTCGAGGGGACACTGAATAGTGCACGGTACATCCAAACCGTCATCGAACCCATCGTTCTACCATTCCTAGACCGGCAAGGGAACTTGCTGTTCCAACAGGACAATGCACGTCCGCATGTATCCCGTGCCACCCAACGTGCTCTAGAAGGTGTAAGTCAACTACCCTGGCCAGCAAGATCTCCGGATCTGTCCCCCATTGAGCATGTTTGGGACTGGATGAAGCGTCGTCTCACGCGGTCTGCACGCCCAGCACGAACGCTGGTCCAACTGAGGCGCCAGGTGGAAATGGCATGGCAAGCCGTTCCACAGGACTACATCCAGCATCTCTACGATCGTCTCCATGGGAGAATAGCAGCCTGCATTGCTGCGAAAGGTGGATATACACTGTACTAGTGCCGACATTGTGCATGCTCTGTTGCCTGTGTCTATGTGCCTGTGGTTCTGTCGGTGTGATCATGTGATGTATCTGACCCCAGGAATGTGTCAATAAAGTTTCCCCTTCCTGGGACAATGAATTCACGGTGTTCTTATTTCAATTTCCAGGAGTGTATTTGAAGTCACATGGTACTATGAAATAAAAATCGGCTTGGTTCCATGTCTCCTTAGTACTGATTTCTATTGTTTTCACCTGAACAGGGGACTATTATTTAAGATCAATTTGTGTACGCGTGCAACTTGCACCAGAAGGCTCCTGCATACTGTCAGCGCCATTGCTTTCTACAATGGCGTGAGAATAACAAATTTTGATATGAGCTCAACATCCAGTGATGGAGTGTTATGGTGTGAAACAGCTGGTTCGGCCACTCCGTTTCTAACATTCACTGAATTTCAATACAAATTTTGCATCTGCAGGCAAGTGGGATCGCATTAGGAGGTATAAAAAATATCTGATGGGCTCTCACTATATATGACTATAGAAAGTTTTTGATCGTTCCTGGCTTTGGTGAGAATACTTCGCCATTAGTACGTGGGATTTTCATAACTCTTTCCTTTTTTCTCAAAGTAATATTTTGAAATTGTTCCAACTGTTTATCCTTTTTCTGATGGATTTCACCTCTAATCACTTCCTTCTCTTCCTGAGAGTATGTTTCGTGGTCGTGGGTCCTGCTTAAGTTTCCTTCTAGAAACTCCTCTTGTTCGAAGCAAAGATTCAAGCATCTCGCTGCAATTTGTGCTCGAGTAGCCTGCTCCTCAGAACAGGTGTGTATTTCCTTCTCTTTCTGTAGAATGACCTCACCTCTGTCGAGATGTAATATCACTTGATTGCTATGCAAAATGTCCATACTGATTACGAAGTCAGTGGCCAGTTTAGGTACCACCAAGAAATTTCCGATTAATGTGTGTCCTTCACAAACAAATTCCAGTCTAGTCTATCGTGACTTCACTTCAGTCAATTTGGCTACTATTGCTCCTTTGATTCTCTGTTTCGTTATTAACAACACAGGCCAACAAAGTTCTTGTCCATCTTTGAAATGCTGTATCAGCTATTGCCAAAAATTGACTTCCACTGTCGAATATCCCTTTCCACTGTACTTCAGTCATCCAGTATTTGCGAATGGGAGCACTTAGAAACTTGCAACAAACTTTACACATAATATCAAACCCTTGACAAACTTGTTTCGCTGACAACGCCTACAAAATAACGAAAGGAGTGAAGTTCATCACTTACTACATTTTCGCTCTTCATGCAGCAAAACTGCCGCATGAAGCATATCGTTTTAATTTATTGCTTCATGTGTGAAAAGCTAATTCGTGTCACATTTTCCGGACTGTATTTTACCAGAATAATTACGTCAATGTACAGCACATACTTCTGGAGATCTGACGTAATAAACATTCAGATACGTGAAAAATTTTGCCTTCATGTATGACGTTTTAATTTATCACTTTGTTACTACTAACTCTATGCACAACACATTTCGCAGACTGTAGCCACATACAACACTGGATGTATGTACGAAATAATTTCACTGTACAGCACGTCGTTGAGGATATACGACGTTATAAGCATTGAGCTGCATGAAAATGAAACTGCAGGGCGAAATTCGCTGGACATACAGATGAAATATGTGTAGAAATACGTGTGTAGTGTGTTAAAATATGTGAAATATATTTCACATATGCGTATCCGGGCAGAGCCATGGGTGAAAAGCTAATCTCTACCTCTGGAATGATTTCAGTCACATTTGGTACACATATTATTTACGATCTGTAAAGAAATACTATATGGGTAAGAATCATCAGTCCCCTATTGGGGTGAGCTTGATAACGTGGAGAGATGAGGGGGGAGGAGAAGGTAGACTAAGACATAGGCCGAGATAGGAGGAGGAGGAGATAGACAGAGAAAGGGGAGGAAAATGAAATGAGACGAACGTGTGGCATTGTTGGCTGGGAGACCCCATCTGGGGAAGTTCGGTCGTCGAGTTGCAAGTCTTATGTCAAGTGACGCCACATTGGGCGACTTGGGGGTCGGTGATGATGAAAGGATGGTGAGGATGACTCATTACCCAGTCTACGAGTGGAGGAAATCTCCAAGCCGGTCGGGAATCGAACCCCGGCCAGCTCCATGGTAGACACACTAGTTACCACTCATCTAAGCAAGTAGTCGATAGAGAAGGAGGAATGGATGGAGAGACACGAGAAGAATATATGGACAGAGAAAGTAAAGAGAAGGAGAATGGACAGAGACAGAGGAGGAGAGGTATTCGAGAGAGGGAGGAGGAGAAATGGACAGATGAAAGGATGAGTTGGAGGTGGACAGAGAGAGGGGAGAGGTGATGAGGGTACAGAAGGAAAAGGTTATAAGAGAGAGAGGGAGGAGGAGATAGACAGAGAGAGGGGGAGGAGGTGGTGGAATGTAGGAGGGGGAGGAAGAAATTGACAAAGAGATGGGGAGGAGCAGCAGATGGATAGAGGAAGGAGGAACAGATTTATAGAGACATGGAGAAGGAGAGGGACAGAGACGGGTTGAAGGAGGGATGGACAGAGAGAGGTGGGAGAAGGAGATGGACTAATAGATGACTGGAATATATATTAGGTTAGTGCATAAGTTTGCAGCGTTTATTTATTTATTTAGTTTTTTCTTGCCTGTCGGTATTCCGATTGCTATTAGAAAATGGAATGCCAAGTATAGAATCAGAACATCTCCGACCTATTCTTCTATTTGGGTTCAGCACAGCGGTGACAGAAACGGAGGCAGCCAGAAACTTTTGCACTTTGGGTGAAGATAGTGGCATTTGGCAGAGCATGGCAAGAAATGGTTTTTTCATTTTAAAGAGAATGTTTTTGACGTTAATGACTCTCCACGTCCGGGAAAACCTTCGGCGTTGATGAAAATCGTTTAAACGCATTAATCCATAATGATACAAGTCAGTGTGATGAACTGTGATCATTCCACTATAGTGTGACATTTGCGTGCTATGGGGAAGGTTCAAAAATCGGGTGCATGGTTACACATGGTACAGCATGCTTCGAAGCCGAAATCACAAAAATTATCGGGTGGCCATGTGTGCACCTCCACTTGCTCGTCATCAATTGGCACATGAAAAACACCCTCCATTCCTATCCTTCATCGTCACTGGCGACAAGAAATGATATTTCTATACTAACGTAAGGAAAAGAAAGAAATGGTTGAGCCCAAACAAAGCAGGAACTCCTCGTACAAAGACCTGCCCGCATTCACTAAAGATAACATTGTGCATCTGGTGGAGCAGTGACGGTTTGATGTACTAAGAATTGCTTCACCGAGATGTAACCATCACTACTGACATTTATTGTATACAAGTGAGACGTCTAGCAGACATAGTCGAATAGGAGTGATGCTACTCCACTATAACACCCGCCTACAATCTACGAGACTAACAAAAGACAATATACAGGATCTACTTCACGGTCCAACAGCACTATACAGGAGTTAGGTTGGGAAGCCATTCTGCACCCACCTTATTCACCTGATCTTGTGCCCTCAGATTTTCTTCTTTCCACTCTCTATCGAACAGCCTTCAAGGAACTTCGTTTCCGGATGAAAATTCACTATGAACATGGCTCGTCTAGTTTTTGGCCTCAAAACCAAGTCATTTCTATAGTCGCGGCATCGAAAAAATACCCCAAAGTTGGAATACTGCTGTAAGTAGTAATGGAGACTATTTCATTGATAACTGAAGTCTCCGTTATGTGTCTGTTGTGTTTATTAAACTTATGGAAAAACACATTGAACGTACGTACCAACGCAATACATTCCATGGCAACGCCGTCTACCCAGTCACTATGCAAAATAAAAGACTTCGGGTTCATGGCTGTTCCTCAGTATGAGTCTGAGACGCTCGGCATGACTGTCCTAATGCTGGATCGTACGCTGCCTTAAAAGCTCTTTTGCAACAACTGTGACTGTTAGTCAGTACCTCTGCAGGATTTTCGGACACTCATGGGTGTCATAAAATGTGCGAGTCTGATGTCTGCCAAGGGTCTGGAGCAAATGATAAAGAAATTCAAAAAGGCTGATTCTTTAGAAGTGCAGTGTGGCAGGGGCAGAGAAACAATTCATCCGACGTCAGTAGGAATGGTCGATCGGAGGTGGACAAATATGTAGTACGTGGAGAACTGCCGGAACTTTGGACATGTCTATGAGCACGGTACATCAAATTCTACGAAATATCCTGCCGTAGTATCTATACAAAGCTACTCATACTCAGAAATTTCTTCATTCTGACCTGCCAGTAAGCCAATCGTTCCTTCCAGAATTTCTTGCACGCGTGGACGTAGACAATGAATCTCCATGGAACATTCTGTCGACAGAAGTCCATTTCAAAAGACATTTCAAAGCACATAATTGCTGAATATGGACAACGGGAAATCCACTCGCACATTAACCACTACCGCTTCGTGCCGTAAAGGTTATTGTGTGGAACGGGTTCCCGATATCGTAGCGCCATGGTTTTTCGAGAAGATAGGTCCGTGTTGCGTCCACCGTCACTGGTAAAGGCTATTAGAGTCTTTTATGCTCTAACGTCATTCCAGCACTTCAACAGAGTGGATGTGTAGGTAGGATCATTATGCACGATGACGCTGCCCCGCAGCCGGTGAAGCAGCTGCTGCAAAGGCATTTTGGTAATACTATAATTATCAGCCGTTATTTCCCTACAGCCTGGCTGTCCTGATCATTTGCTCTTAATCCGAGTGACTTAGGTCTGTGAATTTATCTGAAAGATGCTGTGTTTAGTGCACCGATTACAAACGCAGGTAATTTGAAGGCACGCATTGCGCAACACATTGCATTCTGAACGTGACCTTTGAGACACCACCATGTGTTGTGGAATATGCTGTTTCTCGGTATCAAGTTACGGCAGAAAACGGTGAACATGTCTTGCACCATAATGACCTCGGTTAAAACTCGCTGTCATTATTGGTTTTTATGTTGTTTTTGGCCTCAGGACATACAAAACCGATGTCAGTGTTGGTTTTTTCGGTTTTTGGTTTCATGACAATTAAAAACTGATTTTTCCCATTCGACGTGGTACGACCTTGCCGTCGTGGATGGCCGTACCTAACTAATAGTGATACAACTGTTGACTACCCACCACACCACTGCCCTCGAATTGCGATTCGTCTGTCATTCGTAGCCGAACATTGCAGTTCCCAGCACGTCATTTTACGTTAAACGTAAATCACACCTTACTTTAGATTATCAATTAAACTTTTATTATTTAACATTTTAGCATTGTTTCACTCATACTCGAGGCCTACACGATATAACAAAGTCGACACTGCTCATGTTGCAGGAAAAACCAATAATATGTGAAAATTCAGTATCAATTTCAGTTTATTGTACGAATTTTTGACCGGTTATCTGGAAACTCTAAACAGATCGTATATATTCAATAATCATAGTGACATACAATGAGTTTTGTTTTTTGTATAGTAATTAATTATTTTAAAACAAACATTCCCTAAATTTAATGTAGAAATAAAACAAAAAAATAAAAGTAAGAATGAATTAAAAAACATAAAAGGAATTAACTCAAATACCAAGTGAATAACTCCAGCTTACATTACTACGTATGTTACTCGGAATAACTCGAAGCTGCCCGACTAACTACAAGTATACCTGCTTCTTAACATACACTATATGATCATAGTATCTGGACATCTGGCTGAAAATGACTTACAAGTTCGTGGCGCCCTCCGTCGGTAATGCTGGAATTTCAGTACGGTGTTGGCCTACCCTTAACCTTGATGACAGCTTCCACTCCCGCAGGCATACGTTCAGTCAAGTGCTGGAAAGTTTCTTAAAGAATGGCAGCCCATTCTTCACGGAGTGCTGCACTGAGGAGAGGTATCGATGTCGTTCGGTGAGGCGGCACGAAGTCGGCGTCCCAAAACACCCCAGAAATGTTGTATAGGATTCAGGTCAGGACTCTGTGCAGGTCAGTCCATTACAGGGATGTTGTTGTCGTGAAGCCACTCCACCACAGGCCGTGCATTATGAACAGGTGCTCAATCGTGTTAAAAGATGCGATCGCCATCCCCGAATTGCTATTCAACAGTGGGAAGCAGTAAGGTGCTAAAACATCAACGTAGGCCTGTAATGTGATAGTTCCACGCAAGACAACAAGGGGTGCAAGCCCCCTCCATGAAAAACACGACCACACCGTAACACCACCGCCTCCGAATTTTACTGTTGTCTCTACACACGCTGGCAGATGACGTTCACCTGGGATGCGCCATACCCACACCCTGCCACCGGATCGCCACACTGTGTACCGTGATTCGTCACTCCACACAACGTTTTTCCAGTGTTCACTCGTCCAATGTTTAAGTTCCTTACACCAAGCGAGGCGTCGTTTGGCAATTACCAGCGTGATGTGTGGCTTATGAGCAGCCGCTCGACCATGAAATCCAAGTTTTCTCACCTCCCACTTAACTGTCATAGTCCTTTCAGTGGATCCTAATGCAATTTGGAATTTCTGTGTGATGGTCTGGATAGATGTCTGCCTAATACACATTACGAGATTCTTCATCTGTCGGCGGTTTCTGTCAGTCAACAGACGAGGTCGGCTTTAGTGATGTACGTGTCCCTTCACGTTTCCACTCCAGTATCACATCGGACCTAGGGATGGTTAGGAATGTGGAAATCTCGCGTTCAGACGTACGGCACAAGTGTGACATTCGAAGTCCGTGAGATCCGCGGAGCGCCCCATTCTGCTCCTTCACGATGTCTAATGGCTAGTGAGGTCGTTGATGTGGTGTACCTGGCATTTGGTGGTAGCACAATGCACGTAATATGAAAAACGTATGTTTTTGAGCGTGTCCGAATACTTTAGATCACACAGTGTATTTTCGCTGCGCTATTCTACATTACCTCAGCAATCCTCGAGTCTACACATACTTTAAAGTTCCTATTAATTAAATTTATATGTGCCTATCATTTCTTTAATGGAAGAAACGCTTCTTGTGATCTATTGACGTTATTTCGATGTTCAGAGCGCCACCTGCATCTTATAGACCGAAAGTTAAGCAGCTGCGTTTTAGATATTCTATGTGTAATCATATTAACTGTAGTCCACAAGTTTTGGTCACTTACAATTGTTTGCAGATCGCAGTCTTACTGCCTGCTGTCTCTCTCTACTTAAAAAAAGGGACAATTGAAAACTATATGATCAGCAGAGCTTTCCTCTTTGCACGATGAAACGATTTGGGATATGGACCGTGACCCGTTAACACATGAACCGTGCTTCGACTAGGGCGATGTCGCGCAGTTAGAGCATGTTCCTGCCGTCCGGTATGGCTGAGCGATTCTAGGCGATTCAGTCTGGAACCGCGTGACCGCTACGGTCGCAGGTTCGAATCCTGCCTCGGGCATGCATGTGTGTGTTGTCCTTAGGTTAGTTATGTTTAAGTAGATCTAAGTTCTACGGGCTAATGAGCTCAGATGTTAAGTCCCATAGTGCTCAGAGCCATTTGAACCATTTGAGCGTGTTCCTGATGCTTGGGAATTTGTTGTAAACCTATCTTGTATTGCTTCTGATGCCCTAGTCAGACTACCACTCAACTAACGTCGAGGCTCGTAAGTGTCTTTCATCAGTACTATGAGTTCCTGTGATGGCATACGTAAGATCATATTGTCCACGCCCTAACCAATACAGCGATGCCCTGAAACGTACCATGATACATACCGAAAATATCCCGAGAATCACCTGTAACCCTCGACAGGTGTAGTGAGAAAGTCACCTGAGAGCCTCAGAGTACGCTCCGCCAAATTCGTCGCAGCGTTGTTTTGTAACTTTCTGGTCAAAGGCGATGCGCCCTGGATGTGGCAGCGAAGCCCATAACGGCGTTGAAAATTGCTTCGTTATATGACAATATGACGCTAATTTATAGGCAGCAGTTCCAGCACCGTCAAAATTATGTATAATTTTAGCAGCTTTCTGAGTAACAGATTTTACATGTTCTGGAAAGTTTATTTTCTTGTGTATAAGAATGCCTAAATATCTATAAACAGTGCTGTGTTTTACAGGGATTCCGTCAAGCCTCAGGGAAGGATTTCTGGCAAGAAAAAGTCTTCCCTTCAGAAATATGTATGTTGTTTTATGAACAGCTATATCAGTTAGTTGCCCTTGCACCAATGCTTCTTCTGAGGAAGCAACTCATTCACCTTTTTCTCAAGTCTCCCCGTGCAGTATGCAGACACAACTACTAGTATCTCACCTGCGTATGCAACAAAACCTTCAATCGCATCTGCACCGTCTAGTAGATGTAGCAGGGGTTCTGTGCTAAGATCCCAGAACCACAGACCACATATGGAGCCTTGAAGACAGCCCTAGGTACCATTTTAGATTACCTTGTTCTGTCCGCAATCCAACGGTTGCTACGTCCGCTACAATAATCTACAGAGCCCTTATACAGACATTTGGGGACACCTGGATGTCGGAGGCGTGCAAACATCTCAGGCCACCGAAATTTGTCGAATGCGCCTACTATGACAATCATAAGCGCGATTGCATACTTCTCAGTCGAATTGTCTACAATATGAAGTGCTTCGTTAACCGCATCATATATAAACTTCCATTTCTGTATCCATATTGAAATTGGATTATGTTCAAGATATCCCTATGCGCCTGAAAACGGTCACAGACCAGACGTTTCCGAACTTTGGATAAAATGTTTAATAAGTAAATACACTGATGAGTCGAAGCATTGCTCCCACTGGCCACCGCGACGCTGGATGCCGCCTGGTGGCTTTGTGGGCACGTGACACGGTAGCAAAAGTATGTAAGCGGAGTAAACACGGACGGGGAACACCGTAGTGAAGATATGGGCCGATAACGGGAAACCCATTGAGATAAGCGAATTCGACAAAGTGCAGATTATTACGCAGAGCTTGTACGCGAGTATCTGAATAACAAGAAGCTGGTCGAATGTCCACGTGCTAGTGTCATGAGCAGCTACGAAAATAGAGGTACAGCGAAACTATTACTAGGCGCTAAATGGTTGGACGACCACCACTCTTCACAGAACATTGGATTCAGAGGATTGTCTGCCTGTAAATTAGGATATATGATGATCCGTGGCATCTCTGCCGTAAGAGCACAATGCTGATGCTCGCACCAGTATTTAGAAACACACCGTTCACCGCACATGGAGCTCCGGAGTGGACCAGCAATGCGTGTTCACATGTTGACCCAAAGACATCTTTAATTACAACTGAAGTGGGCACGGGATCATCTGGGTTAGACCGTCGACCAATGGAATCGTGTGGCTCTTCGGGTGAATCACATTTTTGCAATACTAGCTCTATGGTCGTCTCCACAAACGTCTTCATCTAGACAAACGGCTGGTCGAAACTTGCGGCGCCCCACGGATGCAGGCTGGTGGGAGTAGTATTAAGCTATGAGAGACATTCTCCTGCGCTTGCATGAGGCTTGTGGTAGTAATCGAAGATACGCTGACAGCTGTGGACCCCATGCGTCCCTTTATGCATGATGTCTTCCCCCACGGCGATGTCATCTTCCAGCAAGATAATTGTCCGTGTCTCTTAGCCAGAACCGTGCTACAGTGGTTTGAGGAGCATTATAGTGAACTCATATTGATGTCTCGGTTACCAAGTTCGCCTGATGTAAATCCTATGGCACCCATCTGGGTCGCCATTGGGTGTCATCACCAGTACGAAAATCAGCGGCCCGTTATTTACGCGAATTACATGACTTCTGCGTAGACATCTAATGCCACATATCTCCACAAACCTACCCAAAGCTGTCGGATCCCTAATATACGGAATCTGTGATTTTTTTCGTTCCAAGGACGGACAAACAAGCTGTTGACCAGCTGGTCATAATGTTTCCGCTCATCAGTGTAGGTCGGTGATTCCCTTTTTAATCACGACTTCTCTAGTTCTTTCCCATATCATTGGAATCCTATTAATTCGCAAACTCCTCGTTTAGTAATGCAATCAAATATGGGCTGCCAGTGGACCTACCATCCTCACAACCCCAGGGTAAATGCCATTGGGACCAGCTCACATTCCAGTTTTGAGCTTGGAAATTGTGATAATAGCTTCTTCTTGAGCGAATCGTATCACCAACATTTGAGCGTCGTATTAAGTACCTAGTTCACTTCTAAGTTGTGCCTGTATTTCACTATCTGGCTTAGTTTTTCATCAGGATGCAGCGTGGTTAGCAGATATTCTTCTGACTCCCTGTATCCAGGCATCATTGAGTAATTCTCTTCATGAACTGTGGACATGTCAGTAGATTCCTTAACCTTTTCAGTCAATAGCTTATGTGGTCTTTCCCATATGTCAGTATAGTGCTCCTACCTTATCTACATAAGGTACGATGGGATGATAATACAGGATCTATATGCCTACTACAATCCGCTTTATCTGCGCATCCTACACTTCTACTGTGACCATGTTCTTGTCACACGTATGTGTTGTCTTAGTTTCAGTGAATTTTCTGCATGCAATGACAATGGGAGACATTGCCTCAACGTGGCCGGTAACTGTCAACATATCCGCAGAGAAATGTGGGAGCCAGTTGTTTCCAGAATAAGGTTCTTGCAAACAGCTGGTCAATCAGTTTTCACATTTCAGTCATATCCAGTTTACTTCGTGCAACATTTATCTGTAGTATCTTTATCCTTTCATCTATTTCGAGTGTAAACGAAGCACTTCGGAGAGGAGAGGAGCGTCCATATGCTTTTACAGAATCCACTTATAAATGCTTAATGTCGAATGATGCATTTCATCTCGTGAACACCTGCCGAAGGGGTCACATAATGATTCAAACTCTGTTGGCAAGTTATTTACTATCAAAAGAAACTTGTATTATGCCCCAGGAGTAGGATACGTAATAGATTTCCTCTTGGGATGCCCAACCCTTACAATATGTCTAAAAGCAACATGAAGTACAATGGATTCTCCAAACGACTTAACTTGACATTAACTTCGGAATTATTATAAATTTTGGCTATATGTAATTGTGTATCATTTTTATAGGCCTCGAAATGCTAGAAATATTTTTTGTATTTGATAGAGAAATCTTATTTTCACTGCCCTTCACTGTTTTGCGATTCTTATACTCATGAGTATTACCACTGTCACAACACTCTGATTCACGCGGAAACATGGGAGGATCTGCAGATGATATCGAAGCTGCGAGTGTGTCTGCTGCTAATCCAGGTGCTGTGTCGATATCATCATGATCATCACCATCTTTATCGTACCCTTTGGCAGGAGCTCCATGTACATACGGTATCGAGTTGGGCAGCTGACAATTCGGGAAGCCTTCCGTTGAAGGCGTTGCAGCACCAAGAGCATCTCTTCTGTCAGCAGCCCTCACAGCTTGGATTGATGCTGGTGTTCCCCACGTAGTCTCGCCTTGAACGAAATTCACGACCTTCATCTGGTGTGATTTTGCACGTGATGATGAAGAGCTCTCTTGTCCTGTGGATAGGTCATTGTGAGTTTTACTGTCTGTGTTTAAGCTTCCTGAGTGTTGAGCTTCACTTGCACATAATTGCTCCAGCTCAAATTCGTTAATCACGCAACATATCTTCGTCTGCGTTATTACCCATTTAAGAGACTGTCCTCTAAGTTACTTCACAACTGATATCTCTAATCCCTTTTGCGGTATCGTGTCATCTGTGAAATTAATGAAGTGAAGATGTTGCTTCCCAGTAAAATCTGTAGTTATTGGTGCTGGAATTTTATCATAATGTGACACTCCTCTATTTGACACTATAATCCCAAGTTATTGATTCCAGGCTTAGGCACGGCATTAACTTTTAAAGATTTTTCAGTGAAGCATCGATCCATCTCATCCTCTGACGTCCTCTTCTTCTAGTTCCTTCAATCTTCCCCAGCATTAATGTTTTTTCTAGGGAGGCATGCCTTAGCACTGTGTGTCCAAAGTAGGTCATCTTTTGTTTTAACATTAGACCTTCCAGGGAGAAATCTGATTTATTTGCTCCAATATTGATCTGTTGGTTCTCTTTGCAGTCGATGGAACTCTAAGAAGTTTCCTCCAACACCACAATTCGAAAGAGTCAATTCTTCGTCGTTCAGCCTTTCTAACGATCCTGGTCTCACATCCATACATCACAACTGGAAAGACCATAGCCCTCACAATACGGGTCTTTGTTGCTAGTGTTATATATCTAGACCTTATAACCTTGTCAAGGTTTGACATCGCCTGTCTACCGAGCAACAAGCGTCTCCGGATTTCATGGCTGCAGTCGCCATCAGCAGAGATTTGGGAACCGAGATAACTGAGTGTAGTCACTACCTCCATGGTTTCTCCTGCTATATCCTACGAATTGGCAGGTGTAGTTGCCATAATATTAGTTTTCTTCACATTCAGCCTAAGACCGGCCTTTTCACTTTCGTCTTTCACCTTCAGCAAGAGTGTTCTCAATTCTTCTTCACTTTCTTCCAACAGGATCGTATCATCCGCGTACCTGAGGTTGTTTACATTTATTCCAGCTATTTTAATTCCTGTTTCTCCTTCATCTGGCGTCGCATTCCTCATCACATGTTCTGCATACAGATTAAATAAGCACGGTGACAGTATGCAACCCCTTTCTGAATCTTTATCCATTTCGTTGTTCCATACGTAGTTCTCACCGTGGCTTCTTGGTCAAGGTACAAACTACGTATCAGATGAATGAAGTGATCTCATGCACTTAGCTTTGCTCAATTAACTATTTGCATCTATATCTCAGTAGGTAATTGTCACATATTAAGATAAACATTCATTCACAGTCAAACTAACACCAACGCCTACTCAAAGGTTACTTTGTCACGGTCTTATGCAGATTCAGCCAAAAAGCAAAGCTTAGTAGGTAATCTTCCGGGAGCGCAACTGCCGTCCATCCGTACTGTTCCCCAATCTAACCGCTAGTCCTCAACAATGGCGAGCTGTCCGCTCCTCCTTCTCCCCAACTAAACCGCTTGTGACGTCAGCCACAATCTCGACCCTTAAAACAGGCACATTTTACTTTATACTTTCCCTGTCGCTGTCTGCGCAAATCCACTTTTGATTTTCACTCTTCTGCAAAAATGGTTTAAATGGCTCTGAGCACTATGGGACTTAACATCTGAGGTCATCAGTCCCCTAGAACTTGGAACTACTTAAACCTAACCTAACCTAAGGACAGCACACACATCCATGCCCGAGGCAGGATTCTAACCTGCAAACGTAGCGGTCGCGCGGTTCCAGAGCACTCTTCTGCAAATTTTACTCTGGCCCTCTGCTCTAATTTAAAGTTTTTACCAACGGACTACTTTTTTGCTCTTCAGTAGCCTCTGGTCGGACCAGTCCATCTTCTCCATCCCCAAGGGGTGCCCGCCTGTGGATGCTGCTTCGTATTTCTAAGCTGCCCCTCGCTTTTCTGTGTCTTTCCGCCTTCACGTTCTTGCAACTTAGCGTGCTAGCCTACCGCGCCCGACTCGGCTCTTATCGTAACCCTTTGGCACGCTACCTCCGCTCTGTCCGTCCGTCTGCCATCCCGTTGCATTCTAATCGGCGCTCGCTTAATTAAAAAGGCTTAAAACTAGTGCTTATGTGAAGCGTGGTCATTCGTGCACAGCACATTGCCACGTTTCACTGTTTCTGACAGCAACACTTCAATATACAGGTTTTTTATTTGTGTTAGTACTAATTTTCAATAGGATATCAAAATAACTGTCCTCAGCTACACAGATCAGCAGGTGCAACGCATTACTCTGCTCTCTTTAGCGGAGATGTAGTTCCTAATTCTTCAGAGTCTGGCGAGACTGAACGAGAATGCGAAAAGCTGTGGAAAGGGTATGCTCCGGCAGCACATTTACTTGGGAAAGATTTGAAAGATTTATCTTCGTACGTTTACATACGAATTTGAAGATTAAACATCAGAGGCCAGTTGTGATGAAGCTAATCATTCAGAGTTATGTCAACTCTCCTAATACACTTAGTGAAATACCATAAGATAGTCACAGCAACGGTAAATATTCAAAAAACTCAATCCATTATCGACTGTCAGATTCGAGAGATGTGGAATTTGCGGAACATTGTGGTCTTTTCTGTCTTTACACAGCCCAAATGAACTTGTTGAACATTGGCCTTCAAGAGAAGTCCCTCCAATCACACAGGTCTCTATCACATTATGTTATGAGAATATGTAGTTTTCATCTCGAAAATACTTCCCTTCAGTCACAACACTGAGAATAACAGTGTAATAGGTTTATTAAAAAATAAAAACATTTTCCATAATCCCTGTACAGCATTGCACAGTGCATTTAAACCATATAAAACGCCCCGTACCGACAGAAAGTACGATTACGTCAAGTTCCTGGGTTCATTACGTGTTCTTACCTATCACCATACTAGGGTACATCCAGCATTGTTGAACATGATCGTTCTGATATTCAAGGTGTTTTGATCTGGGTAGGCATAACGTTACATGGGCGTACGACCTCCAGATCTTTGAAGACGAGGGCCGAAATGTGGTAAAAAAATACAATGGGACGCGAACAGGCGACCATGAGATTAGAATGCACGACGATTACCTACAGACCACGGGCTCCCACAATCCGAGAACATCTCGGAAGTAGACAACACTTCTTTCCAACACTTCTGCATCTTACAGTGTTGTCAGATTGTGCAGATGGCCGGACTTAGAGTTGTCAGGGGCGGTCAGTTTCATTGGCCACCTTAAGTGAACGACTCGGACTTAGTCACTGTGGCGGCCGGCCGGCGGTCAGTTTTTATGTCTAAGACTGTACATATGGTCGTGATGAGGTTAGAGGCAGGAGGACAAAGCATTGTCCGAATGGAAAACGGTTTCGAAAGGGGAACTATAATTGGAATACAGTAGGTGTGCAAACACTGGATGTAAGCACAGGACAGGTTATACCAGAACCAATTCAAAAGAAAACTTGCAATTGGAATTTGATGCAACTTGCGATAAGAGGATTGAAGTATCAGATATGTGTGAGTGTAGATCAGAAGCACCGAAAGAATGGCAGGTTATATTTTCACATGGCAATGGCCGACAAAGAGATAAGGAACAAGAGGAGGAGATATTTGTGAAGAAACTCAGTCAAATGTACGACATGTTTCACGATTAGGAATCGAAGATGGTAGTGACCTGAAGGAGGCTCTACCGCCATTAAACTGAAGGAAGCAGATAAAGGGTATTAGTCCAAAGATGCTTGATGTAGATGAAATAATAGCATCTGCAGTTTATGTAGAAGGACTCTATCCAGCGAAGATGGTAACTTTTTTGAAGGAGGTGAACATAATCCAAAAGTAAGATTAGTCGAAAGCCTAGCTGGTTCCATTTTTTAATTAGAAAAGGTAGAATTTTATGTTAATGAGAACGGTTCAGTTAGTATTAGTGATGCCGAAGTTGGATTCCCTGATCAAGATAGATATAATGAAACAGACAACGTCGAAAGCATTTCAGAGGACAGGGAAAATGAGGAAGATGAGGTATCTGGTGACGGATAACAAATTTGGTCCAAAATACATATCTAGATATTGATGAGATACAGGATAATATAGTAACCCCGTGGGTGGATGACGATAATGTAGTTCACGATTCTCATTGTTTCGTGATACAAGAGGAGTATAGATTCCAAGAAGATATTTTATTATAATGGCGGAATACGAATCTGAACTATAATGATAGTAAAACTCAGGATAGTGAGAATAAAGGGGAAACGTGAATCCTACAAGCTGTATTTACAGAGGTTACCGCCGCTCGTGAGGACTCACTAATGACAGAAGTTAAAAGATGACGGGAAAAAATCGAGATGCTAATAATGTCCAACAGAGAGAAAAGCAGTGACAGCTATAAAAGACAGGGGGAGGAAGAAACCTCCAGACAATGGGTCATTAAGTAAAAATAGAATGGATTAACATGGAAATATCTTGTCGTAGAAAGGGATTTGTTGTGGGATACTAAAAAATTATTCTGGTGTAGGAATTATGCCAGCAATGGCGTGAAATAGGTAGTTTATGACGTACATGTTGTCAGGACATTTACGAATGACGCGGAAAACATGTATTGGAATTTGAAAACAATCTGAATGCTTTGAAACATGAGAAATCCTGAAGAGACTTTGCGAGAAAATAAATCCATTGGTTCAGTAGACGTTTCTATAGAGTTAACTCCACATACATAATCTACCGCTGAAGAAAAGGAAGAAGTGCGTAGAACTAAGATGTGTAAGCAAACAGAACATAGGATCTGTAGGCATGATGAAAAATTAAAGAGTGCGAAATTTAATATTGGTGATATGGGTCTGGATGAGATCACCCACGAGATAAGTAAGTTCAGGTTCGGGCATAATAGTCCAGTTGTAACTGATAACTATCATAATACAAATTCATATTGTTTAGAGTTTTCTGTATCAATAAAACCATTATGAGTACCGAATATTGCAGATCTAAGAAAATGTGCACCAAGAATTGTGACTGAAATAGACAGACTTGAAGGAATAATCATTTTGGAGCACAAAAAAGGTAACAAGTGTTATTTATATCGTTGCATAATACTATTTTCTTCGTCAAAGATCTATAATATATCTGGCAGGATTCAGATATGGTCATTACGAACATGAAATGTAAAGGTATGATTACAAGAGCAAAAAAGTCTTTGTTACAGAAGTTTGTTTACTAGTCAGTGACAAAGAACGAGGAATATTTAAAATTTTGAGAAAAAGACTCACTATGTAAGCAAAATATGAAAAAAATGCGAAATGAACACGAGGGAATAAAGGACACTACTGAGTGCGTTGTCCTTTTACAAAGTGGTAGCATAACATATCATGATATTTTAATTATTTGTGCTTTATAGACACTGATGAAGTGACATAGATGCTTGCAGTAGACAAGAATGAAAGCAAGCTTAAAATAAATCAAGGAATTTTTATTTGTAAGCGAAAGAAGTTACTAAACATTACGAAAAGTAACATTTTAAAATCATGAAACAAGCACACAGTGAAAAATAAGTGCCCATATGAAATTTCCTGGCAGATTAAAACTGTGTGCCGGACCGAGACTCGAACTCGGGAGCTTTACCTTTCGGGGGCAAGTGCTCTGCCAACTTTTTTGTTTTGTTTTTCATTTTGTTCAGTATAGTTTGTTGCGTTTCGGCGGCAAGTGCTCTACCAACTTTTTTGTTTTGTTTTTCATTTTGTTCAGTATAGTTCGTTGCGTTTGGTCTGTGCGGACGTCACATGGTGTCCGTTCAAGTTGATCGTTGATTCCTTTACTCAGTATTTTTTTATACAGAGGACAATCGGCCCTCTGACCGAACATCCTGAGCTACTGTGCCGGCTACCAACTGAGCTACCCAAGCACGACTCACGCCCCGTCCTCGGGGCCCTTGCCTCCCGAGTTCGAGTCTCGGTCCGGCACAGAGTTTTAATCTGACAGGAAGTTTCATATCAGCGCACACTCCGCTGCTGAGTGAAAGTCTCATTCTGGAAACATCCCCCAGATTGTGGCTAAGCCATGTCTCCGCTATATCCTTTCTTTCAGGAGTGCTAGTTCTGCAAGGTTCGCAGGAGAGCTTCTGTAAAGTTTGGAAGATAGGAGACGAGGTACTGGCGGAATTAAAACTGTGAGGACGGGGCGTGAGTTGTGCTTGGGTATCTCAGTTGGTAGAGCACTTGCCTGCGAAAGGCAAAGGTCCTGAGTTCGAGTCTCGGTCCGGCACACATTTTTAACCTGCCAGGAAGTTTCATATCAGAGCACACTCCGCTGCAGAGTGAAAATCTCATTCTGGAAGTGTCCATACGATTGACACACATGCTAATGTATATACAGTTCACAGTCTTGTATAGAAGATGAATATGATGGTTACATATGCAGATGAAAATTGATTAATAGAAAGTTTTTCAAAATTATAATTGTACTGCAAATGCGCGTTTTTTTATTTGTGTCGTTTAGTAAATAAGACAACTGATACACCAACTGACAGACGAAAATGTAGTTGTTGTGAGACATCTTCTTGCGGCGGCATGTGTAATGGAAAAACCATGTCAGGCACCTGAACAATAAATGTTTTAAAATTGCTTTCGATACAAATACCGATTGATTAGTTTAATAACAAGACATGGAGATTTGCAACGGAGATATCTTTGTAAACTTTTAAACTCTAACACTTTCATATGTGCATTATTTAAAATTGATGGAAAGATCCAGTATCGTATTTAGCAAAATCTAATGACTGCGGTGCTCCAAGGGTTTCACTGATGCTTCAGTTAACAGAGAAATTAATGCAGCAGACATCTCACAATCGGACAGACGATTGGCTTGGGGCGACGAGTAGCTTTGTGCGCACTCGAAGCGGAAGAGATAGAACGGCGAAACTGTGAGCGGTGTAGGCGCTTGTTGGTAGCTGTGGATGTAAAAATTATTGTAGTGCTGACAGTGCGTATAATCTTCATCAAACTGGTGTGTCGTCTCATTTATGCCCTATTAAGTCATCAATGCACTCATCAAGTCATAGACGTAAGAATTTCCAGACTTATGACTGTGAACATTTGCGAGCCATGACAGCAGCTGAAACAATTACGCTAAGGCGTGCTATTTGCTTGGCATGCATTAAGTAATAAAAAATGTGAAAAAACCTGTGTAAGACCGCTTCAACGACACAACCATAAGTTCACTTCCGTCGACGAAGATCAGGACAAGAATTGACTTTATCTTTGTTCAGTAACTTATTGTAAGGAGTACCTGTCACGTTAGGCCACAGTAAAAAAATAATTAAATTCAGCATTATAGTTTGTTAGCAAGAGTGATTTGACTTTTATCTGATATATCCATCACTGTAGTATCCTTAATACTTTGCCATCTTATTTAAAATAATAATCTGAATAAAAATTACGATCTTTAGAAACGTAGTAATATCTCTAGAAAATAATATTTCAGAATACAACGCTAATAAGGCAGTTTGTTGAAGCAACAGTTTTAAGTAGCTATGTCTTGTGTCACTTCAGCTTTTGTATTTACTGAAGTTAATTCACTAACTGAAAGTTCATAATGCAATTAATAATTTTTAATAATTATTTACCTTACACTGCAAAGATGACTGCCAGAATATGGCATTAGAGTCAGTTTGGCTTGCTCCCATCTTAAGAATTTGGGTACAAAGTACAGTTCACGACTTTTATTTCTAAAACAAGGTGAATTTCAGAATTATTTTTAGGCAGATTAACTCCTTTGGAGCTCGGCGACCATGAGAACCGTCATTTATTTCTCTGCATTTGCAGCTCTGGCTGTTAAACGAGTAGATGTATCGTTGTTGCTAAATAATTGTAATCCAAATACTGCAGTGAGTGATAGGACGAAACGTGTGTGTACAGTGATAACTTTTGCGAAGGCTAAAATTAAGGTCTGTGCTGCAGCGAAGAACACGAGCCATGATTCCACAGGCGGCAGCTTCAGCGCCAGATTTCACGAGCAGCATCCGACGACGCAGGAACACAGCTGTCGTTATTCAGTATAAAGGTTTTGACCATATTCGGTAAATTTAGACTACATCAACCCTGGATTACTAAAAATTCGTAAAATTAACGTTTGCTGTTGGTACCAATTCGCCGTTTCTGCCAATTTTGTATTGTCAGTGTAGGATGAAAAACAGGACATTTGGTGCTTATTTTGAATGTGACGTACCACTGGAAACGTTATAACGGTAATGAACTAGCGTATAAACTATGAATTATGACCTCCCTTGAATAAACGAAGCAACTTTAAAATAACTGTTAAATAAGAAACTTCAAGCCATTGCACGCAATTTGTTGCCTCTTAAAAGCAGAGATTGAGTATATGTAAAATTGTGAGGATTTGATAAAACGGTCCATAAAAATAGTACACTCTGCATAATACCTGACGCTGTGACTTTCCTTTTGATAGCGTCCATTAGCCTTTAGATATTCTGCAGAAAGAAAGAGCGGTATTTACAATCTCTTCGTTAATTGAAGTAACTGCAGTCAGCTTGGTAGACGAGACGTGCTTCGCTAAGCAAACACGTGTTGTTTGCCAACGTCGCAGCGTTTGTTAATTTTTTTTCGTCACAGATCGAATTTTACGGCTTGATATTAGATTAGGGAAAGAAAAACTTTACATACCACAGTCCGCGATGTGCCTCAACAATTGTTTACTCGGCAAATATGTCGCCTCACAATTCCAGAAATACAGTGTAGCGAAATGTGGTATCTACCTGAATAACAAAGACCGTAATGACTGGTTTTCAGTGTTTGTGTGCTTTGCCTTTTGTTCTTTTTTCTTGGCTTTTGTGTTTCACTCACTGGACTATATCCTGTAAAATTGTTGCCGTACTTTTGAGTCTCGTCTAAATATTTGGTGTTACCTTCTGTGTGTTGTCCGCTCTATTCACTTATCATTATGAAGCTCTTAAAAGACGGTTAGTTCAAGAATATTCTTTGATGCCGGAGAACAGAGTATATAAACTGTTATGGGAAGCTTCGATGGGCGACATGTCGCCAAATCACATTTTGGCGGAAAAAAAAACACTGGCATGTAACGATTTGTTACCAGAGACATCACTGCGTTTGCTATGGCTAAGTCAGCTTCCTTTTTAATTAACACCGTCCTAGCTGCACGTATTGATTTATCACTGGCAGCTTTGGCAAATAAAGTGGAAGCGATGGCTCTGTATTCGGAGCGAAATGGTTGCAGCATTGTACAGCAGACAAGCATGGCTGCGAGCACCGAATCATTGAAGGAAGACAGTGTGGCCCAGTCACAAGAATTTCACCTGCCACTTCTGCGGTAAAACAACTTACGGCAAGTGTGAGAGAACTGTATGCCTCAGTGGCAGCATGCAACGGGAGCCGACGTACAAACGTGAAGCTAAAAAAAAGGCATCTGAGCGGGGAGAGTCGAGTAATAAGTCTTCCTATTGGTACCATCGGCGTTTTCGAAAGAAAGCACGTCAGTGTAACATTCCGTGTGCTCACCAAATTCCTTCAACGACCCCAAAAAAGCGTAGGCGTCCGTCCACGTGGCGATACATCTTCATTTTCGTCTATGCCTACTGTGCCAGTTTTCAAGTAGTCGCACGATTCTGAACATAAGCAACGCGGACATACGTGAGTATACCACTGAAGAAGATTTCCGCAGGGTCTTTATTTGACGATCCGTTTTCACTTACAGAGCAGAAGGACACAATCCAGAGATACAAAGGCATGCACGGGACTATTTACAGGCTTCGCTTACGGGACAGAAAGACATAGTCCAGAGGTACAAGGGTATGCACGGGACTGTTTACGGGCCTATGGAGGGCGTCGACTTTTATGTTTCAAGGAAGTATGCAAGAAAACGAAGCACAGACCTCGTTGGACGGATCTGAAAACTATAGTTTCGAATAGAAACTATTTGCGGATAGAATGCAGCTACAGAAATACTTCGGATCTGATTGTTCCACGGATGTGCCATATCTACGGTTGTTTGCAACGTCCGGCCGGAGTCGCCGAGCGGTTCTAGGCGCTTCAGTCTGGAACTGGGCGACCGCTACGGTCGCAGGTTCGAATCCTACCTCGGGCATGGATATGTGTGATGTAGTTAGGTTTAAGTTGTTCTACATTCTAGGGGACTGATGACCTCAGAAGTTAAGTCCCATTGTGCTCAGAGCCATTTGAACCATTTTTTTTGTTTGTAACGGACAAAATTTCACGAAAGACATTTTTGATGGACGCTAGCCCTGACTGCAGCATTTTACCGGAAGGTCTTTCACGGGAAGTGGTTCTAAGGTGACAATTCTGCTAACGGCAGCAAATAATTCGGGAAAAAAATTTCTGGACGGAAGATTTGGTCACTTTATTTAAGACTACAGCGTCCATTCACATGGCCTTTTATTGTAGTGAATGTAACAGAGGCGATTTAGGAGCTGACGTTCTGCCTTTCTTCAAACTGACTCCCAACTTGTTGGCAAACTGTCTCCTCGAAGTGGCAGAGTTAGAGTTACCAGTGGATATGGCTCAGTTCTGCAGGAATTCACGGAGATTATGGAGGTTAGTAACTCTGCGACGATTTGAGGGCATGAGACACTACACTATATTCGGACCTCGACCAGAGGTTTGTTGGCTGCTCGACCACGCAGACTCGTGCCAGATAAATTTGCCATGGCAGAAAAAGACATTAAATTAGTAAAGGCATTTTACCTCTGTCTGACAGAAAATGGGTATTGCTTGTACTTTTAACTTAAAAAAAGGACGGGAACTGGTGCATGTGCGGGGATTGTAGGATTCTTAACTCCCGTACTATTCCCGACAAATATTCATTGCCTCAGAAGGGGGACAGCAGCAGTACCGCAACAGGGCTAAAATGTTCAGTGTAATAGACTGCTGCAAGAAGTATGCATCCCTGTGATGTAGGTCGCACAAAGAGGGCCACTATCAATACTCCATTTGGTGTGTTCCATTTCCACTTTATGCCTTTTGGGCTGAAAAATGCCGCAAAATCCTTTCAGAAGTTTATCCGCCAGGTGCTAAGAGGCCTGCCTTTTTTATTCCGTTCTGAACAACATGAGGCGAACCTAAGAACCCCATTCCAAAGATTTAAGGATCTAGGTGGGGTGGGGAAGGGGGGAGGGAGGTTATCAACAAAGACAAATTTATTTTCGGCAAAGACAGTCAAGTTTCCAGATTTCATCGTTTCGGCGGAAGATCTGTCTCCAAATTTGGACAGGATGCAGGTTAATCGTGAATTTCCTGTCGCTAAATTCTTCAAGCACAAGGTTTCTAGGAACAATAGATTTTTGCTGCGTCGTCTTCTACAAGCAACTGCGAAACGGGACTATACAGAGTCAAATTTATCTCTTGGATGAAAAGGGTACCTTCGACTGAAAGATTGTTAGAGGTCTTCAACGAAGTAATAGACGCCGTGACCCTACTATTCATAACGCCAGACTCACAGTTACGGTCGATGTAAGTCAGGAGGCAATAGGCGCGGCCTTACAGCTGAGGGTTCATTGTTAGTGGCAATTTTTTCTCCCTTCTCTTCACAGATTCACAGCGTAAGTGGTGTGCCACCGATCGAGAATTGCTTGCCGTACGTGGGATGGTACAGTTCTTCATAGAGTCCGCGAAGAGTAATTTCATTACCATCTACAATGACCATATGCCACTCGTAGAAGAGCAAGCAGGACGATATTTTCATGTCGATATACTGTCACACGTATACTCGAAGGTTGAATAGGACATACAGGGAATTCTGAGACAATGAACTTCCGGTTAACGGAGTCTAGATGAAAGGCACTTTTGGTGAATATGGAGAAACATTTAACTGTCAAGTACTGTTGGACGTAGAAATCGAAGAAGAAGCGCATAAAAAAATTTCTTGCACCAAGGGTGACAGAAACAGCTCGCGGTCGATACAACAACCACTCTGTCGTTGTGACAAAAAGAATGGCAATTTGAGGCTTTTTCTGTACGCTCGGAAAGCTAACAAAGCATTCGAGCCAGAAAGAGATCGCCCAGCAAATATGGACGAAATCTTACAAAAGTTTAGAGAAGCGAAATTCTTTACAAGTCTACATTTAACACCAGGATGCTATCAAATCATACTACATCCAGAATCAAAACCATACATCTCCTGTTCATGTGACTGAAGATACGAAGTACAGAACGTTGCCTTTTGGCTTAAACATGCCTATGTCGGCGTTCATTATGACCGTGGACTGAATGTTAAGGGAAGAATTACTAAGATTATGGTATATGTGGACGACATTTTGATAACTAGCGAGACAAGAGAGGAGCAAACAAGGACGTAGGAAGAGATATTTGAAGGGTGTGCACTCACAAGTGCGAGACTTAACTTCAGAAAATCTGAGTTTGGGCAGAATGTGATACCGTTCTTAGGACACTTAATACATCAGGAATGAATTGGGTCTGAACCAGACAAGCTGAGGGCTACAAGGGATTCACAAATAGCGAATAACAGGAAACAATTAAAAAGATCCTTTGGTATCTGTGGTTTCTACTGTCAATTCGTCGATGAACGAATTTGGAATAATGAGGCACTACACAGACTATTAAAAGAAGCTACGCGTTGTTTCGGACGACTGAATGCACAGACGACATTGTAAAAATAAAAAATAAATTATGTGAAGCACCAATATTATCTCTCACCTGGACATGCCGAAACCCCTTTACGTAGGATCTGGCCCATCAGACTACGGGTTGAGTGTCCAATTATATCAATAGGAAGAGGAAAATAGAAAACAAATGACAATGACAGTGGCTGTTAGTAGTCGTGTGTTAACTGCGCATAAGCCGAAGTATTCTGTAATGGAAAAAGTGAAGGCCGTAGATTTACGTTTCATAACGTTTAGGTATTACCTTGCCAGATGAAAGTCAGTTGTAGTGATGGATCATAAAACTCTGTCGTTTACGTTGACAAGTAAGCTGCGAAATGGCAAATTAACGAGATGGACGCTTGCTCTTGAAGAATTTGATTTTGGCTTACGGCATGTATTGGGCACGCAACAGACAGTGCCAGATGAACTTTCACGCTTTCAAGTAGGTCTAGAAAATCAACCCACACTTTCAGACGTGCAGGATTAGAAAATGTTTCTAATAAATAGGGTCATGCTCGAAGGAAGAGTGCTGAGAATATTAAAGACCATTAGGAGAGAGCAGAATGAAGACGAGAAATTGTTAGTGATTAAAGGAAACATAACAGCATAAGTGAAGAAAAGATCAGGAGTTATTCTATTATGCATGACAGCTTGTTATACGACAAAATAAGGGACTTAAAGAAGGATGGAGAGTATGTATCCCCAAACAAGGCACAGAAAACATAGAGTGATACATCCAGTTCAGCTGCGGGCATTTCGGTCCAAAAAAGTGTGTGTAAAAACTTGGGCGAAAATTTTGGGTCTCTAATATGTCTAGGCACACAAGGCATCTGCTGAGAAGTTGTGAAGTGTGTCAGAAAACGAAAACAACGACAGCACAGCGCAAAGGTTTCACGCATGTTGTATTGCCATAAGAATGTGTAGAATATTAGAATTACATACAACTACATGTGAATGTCATGAAGCAAGAATATCAATGCTCGTATATTTAGGAAATGATAGGCCTCTTTTATAGACAGTGCTATACGTTTACTTCAGTTTTCTTGTTAAATTTTAGAAAAGATGCGTTGTATGTCTCTGCTTGAAATGAATTAAATTTAAGTTCATATAAACGAATTATGTATGCACCAACTTATTTACTGCCGTTTGTTCCAAGACGTGGAAGAGGCGACACTGGCGCTCTATGATAATGTAAACACTTCCTAGGGCTCGTGCAGTCAAATGAGTGATAAGGTCGACCCAGTATCTGATATACTTCCATAGTCTCTGCCAAATCGTTAAAACTCTTGCTACACCGCAGTCATCACCACCAATGGTTGCGAATGCAGTCCCACTACAACAAAAATTTTACAGAACTAGCATCACAGTATCGCAGTACATACTGATACACTACATGCACCCATCAGTGAAGTGATTAGTGATGCAGTCATCGTGCCCAACAATGAAGACACACCCCAACATATTCTACCTGTTGACGCAGCTACGGAAATACATCTACAACCCTCACAGAAATGACAGTGAGATCGTAGAGGGGAGGAAGACCCCGACGACCAACGAGATAAAGTGGGAGAAGTATTATATGTCCGCGCCACCCAAGAACGGCACATCAGCCACCAACACGTAAGCTTCAGTGCTAACTTATACACAACTACCAACAAAGGGACTTTCTTTATAATTGTTGAAAGTAGAGACAGAAATGTAGGCAGGCTGAACCCTACGATGCAAGGCAAGCTTATTAGATAGGAATGTGAGTCATTATTCAAGCAACTAATCAGTATTACACACAGGAAGGGAAGAAATGTGTGAAAATTGAGACTGTACCTGAATTAACATCAGGTGCTTTGGTTCAACGTTCTCTCTTAGGCAAAGCTGAATTGGAGGACAATACACCGAAATTTCAAGGCATCGCCATGAACGTTGACACCTCCCTTACGGAGGACGCATTGCTAATGGAAATGAGGTGTTGCGGCACAGTCACTTCCATTAGTCAATTTAGTATAATTATAAACCTGAACAGAGAAAAGCTAACAAAGCAGTCACCAGTTTGTGTTGTGACGTTTAAATCACAGTACCTCCGATAGTCTGTTTATGGTTATGGAGTTCGATATCCAGTGGACGTGTATATACACTATGTGATCAAAAGTATCGGGATACAAACGTTTTTCATATTACGTGCATCGTGCTGCCACCTACTGCCAGGTATTCCGTATCAGCGACACTAGTAGTCAGTAGACATCGTGAGAGAGCAGAATTGGGCGATCCGCGGAACTCACGGACTTCGAACGTGGTCAGTTGACTGGGTATCACTTGGATCATACGTCTGTACGCGAGATTTCCACATTACTAAATATCCCTAGGTCCACTGTTTACGGTGTGATAGTGAAGTGGAAACGTGAAGGGACACGTACAGCACAAAAACGTACAGGCCGACCTCTTCTGTTGACTGACAGAGACGGCCGACAGTTGAAGAAGGTCGTAATGTTTAATACGCAGACATCTATCCACACCATCACATAGGAATTCCAAACTACATCGGGATCCACTGCAAGTACTATGACAGTTAGGCGGGAGGTGACAAAACTTGGATTTCTTGGTCGAGCGGCTGATCATAAGCCACACATTACGACGGTAAATGCCAAACGACGCATCGTTTGGTGTAAGGAGCGTAAACATTGGACGATTGAACAGTGGAAAAATATTGTGTGGAGTGACGAATCACGGTAAACAATGTGACGATCCGATGGCAGGGTGTGGGTATGGGGAATGCCCGGTGAACATCATCTGCCAGCGTGTGTAGTGTCGAAGAAAATTGGGAGGGGTTTGTGTTACGGTGTGCTCATGTTTTTCATGGAGGGGGCTTGCACCCCTTGTTGCTTAGCGTGGCACACATTACAGGCCTACATTGATGTTTCAAGCTTCCCGTTGTAGAAGAGCAATTCGGGGATGGCGATTACATGATCGAGCACCTGTTCATAATGCTCGGCCTGTGGTGTAGTGGTTACACCACAATAACATCCCTGTAATGGACTGGCCTGCACAAAGTCCTGACCTGAAACCTATATAACACCTCTCGTGATGTTTTGGAACGCCGACTTCGTACCTGGCCTCGCCGACCGACCTCGATACTTTTTCTCAGTGCAGCACTCCGTGAAGAATGGGCTGCCATTCCCCAAGAAACCTTCCAGCAACTGATTGAACGTATGCCTGCGAGAGTGTAAGCTATCATCAACGCTAAGAGTAGACCAACACCATACTGAATTCCAGCATTACCCATGGAGGGCGCCACGAACTTGTAAATCATTTTCAGCCAGGTGTTCGGATGCTTTTGATCACATAGTGTACCCTCTGTTTTACAGTGACGTAATTGTTTGTGATTTGGACATGGAACCAATCAGTACTGAAGTAACACAAGATATGCATACTAAACTGGCCCACATAGGAGTGATGCCTGTGGTAGGTCTAATCAGCCAACCTGTATTCACTGAGCCGGTGGTCACAGTGCTTTACCTTGAACCTGCCCAGTGTGTCTCAGTCACTCGGGAACAAATGTATCAATCAAAACTCTGCCTTCCTAATGCTCCAATGGGTTCCAACCGCTGCCTACCACAATATCACAGGCTCAACAAGCAGAGTTGGCCGAGACAGACAGCCTTCGACATTTTCTTCTCGAAAAAAAACGTTGACTTTTGTGTTATCATCGAAACATGGAAAAAACGACCGAATCGTTCGCACTCCCGAGCTACTCTGTCGTTAGAGAAGATATAGGTGGCGGCCATGGTTGGACAGCACTGTTAATAAACTTTTCCATTGTCAATACTTTCACTCAACATGATACATTAGATATGGTGAGTATCTGCCTATGGATCAAGATCATGCATCTGAACTTGGTCTCAACATACGAGTATAAAGCTCCTAATGAAAGACTTTTCAATCAACAGTTAACAACATTAATAGGCTCCATTGGAAAACCTTTCAGCTCCTTCACTATCCATTCACTGTGGGGCTGCGGGATCGCTAACAAAATGGCAAAAATGATGTGTCCACCGAACGTGGCGCAGAAAAAATACCCAAATATTAAATGAATATGATGTTTGTTATAACACATATAAACAGTGTTCTTCGATGGGAGTTATTTTGAAACAAAAAACTGAAAACTTGTCACTTCTTGTCTAGTAAAAGAACGACGATACTGAATGAATAGGGCACAAATCGCAGAATATCTGAGTGACCACCATCAAACGTTCATTTCTGAGGAAGAGGATGTGGAACAAAAATGGAAAAAATTCAGAAACATCGTCCAGTACGCCTTAGATAAGTTCGTACCGACTAAGGTCCAAAGCGAGGGGAAAGATCCACCGTGGTATAACAATCATGTACGAAAGGTACTACGGAAACAAAGAAAGCTTCACCATAGGTTTAAGAGTAGTCGAATCATAGCTGATAAGGAAAAGCTGAACGAAGCGAAAAAGAGCGTAAAGAGAGCAATGAGAGAAGCATTCAACGAATTCGAACATAAAACATTGGCAAACAATCTAAACAAGAACCCTAAAAAGTTTTGGTCATATGTAAAATCGGTAAGCGGATCTAAATCCCCTATTCAGTCACTCGTTGACCACGATGGCACCGAAACAGAGGACGACCGAAGAAAGGCAGAAATACTGAATTCAGTGTTCCGAAACTGTTTCACTGCGGAAAATCGTAACACGGTCCCTGACTTCAGCCGTCGCACGGACGCCAAAATGGAAAATATTGAAATAAACGATATCGGAATTGAAAAACAACTGCTATCACTTAGTAGCGGAAAAGCATCCGGACCAGACGAGATACCCTTAAGATTCTACAGTGATTATGCTAAAGAACTTGCCCCCTTTCTATCAGCAATTTATCGTAGATCTCTGGAAGAACGTAAAGTACCTAGCGACTGGAAGAAAGCACAGGTCGTTCCCATTTTCAAGAAGGGTCATAAATCAGATGCGAATAATTATAGGCCTATTTCACTTACGTCAATCTGTTGTAGAATAATGGAACATGTTTTGTGTTCTCGTATTATGACGTTCTTAGATAATACAAATCTCCTTCATCATAACCAACATGGATTCCGCAAACAGAGATCATGTGAAACCCAGCTCGCCCTATTTGCCCAAGAAATTCACAGTGCCGTAGACACTGGCGAGCAGATTGATGCCGTATTCCTGGACTTCAGGAAGGCATTTGATACGGTTCCGCACTTACGTTTAGTGAAAAAAATACGTGCTTACGGAATATCGGACCAGGTTTGTGATTGGATTCAGGATTTCCTAGAAGAAAGAACACAACATGTCATTCTTAACGGTTCAAAATCTGCAGATGTAGAGGTAATTTCGGGAGTACCGCAAGGAAGCGTGATAGGACCTTTATTGTTTACAATATACATAAATGACTTAGTTGACAACATCGGTAGCTCCGTGAGGCTATTTGCAGATGACACGGTTGTCTACAAGAAAGTAGCAACATCAGAAGACTCGTACGTACTCCAGGAAGACCTGCAGAGGATTAATGAATGGTGCGACAGCTGGCAGCTTTCCCTAAACGTAGATAAATGTAATATAATGCGCATACATAGGGGCAGAAAGCCATTCCAGTACGATTATGCCATAGGTGGTAAATCATTGGAAGCGGTAACGACCGTAAAATACTTAGGAGTTACTATCCGGAGCGATCTGAAGTGGAATGATCACATAAAACAAATAGTGGGAAAAGCAGGCGCCAGGTTGAGATTCATAGGAAGAATTCTAAGAAAATGTGACTCATCGACGAAAGAAGTAGCTTACAAAACGCTTGTTCGTCCGATTCTTGAGTATTGCTCATCAGTATGGGACCCTTACCAGGTTGGATTAATAGAAGAGATAGACATGATCCAGCGAAAAGCAGCGCGATTCGTCATGGGGACATTTAGTCAGCGCGAGAGCGTTACGGAGATGCTGAACAAGCTCCAGTGGCGGACACTTCAAGAAAGGCGTTACGCAATACGGAGAGGTTTATTATCGAAATTACGAGAGAGCACATTCCGGGAAGAGATGGGCAACATATTACTACCGCCCACATATATCTCGCGTAATGATCACAACGAAAAGATCCGAGAAATTAGAGCAAATACGGAGACTTACAAGCAGTCGTTCTTCCCACGCACAATTCGTGAATGGAACAGGGAAGGGGGGATCAGATAGTGGTACAATAAGTACCCTCCGCCACACACCGTAAGGTGGCTCGCGGAGTATAGATGTAGATGTAGATGTAGAAGGCCTGAAAATGTCACAGTAAATTTAAATTTCCAAATTTCAGTGTCCATATATTAAGCATGCCATAATCAAAGTCCGGAAGGGATGTGCTAAAATTAAAGTGCTGAGAGGATGAGATAAAGTTAAAGCTCTGAAGGGAAGCAAGAAGTTTAAGTGTGGCATATTGCCGATGAAAAACAAAGATAAATATTACAAAGACCTATTACTGGTCACAGCGTTGGATGCCGTGTCTCTTCAATGTAGACGCCACGAATGGTGTACGTCCAGAGCTGACATCTCCCCGAGCCTAAGGTCGTTGTGGATGCCTTCGTCGTCGTAGCGGCAGCTACAGAGTGAGATCTGATTGTGTGAACACTTTCGCAATCGGTGCCTGGCCCAAGAAACTCACTCGGAGAGAACTGCTGGAGTGTAGCCCACGCACCAGCGTAAATACTACCTGGGCGCTAGGACAGTGCAGATACCACATTCGGTGACGCAAGATAAAATGTTCCCGCCGCCACTGACCTCTGGCGGTGCTTGGGATGCCACCTGGTGACCGGGTGGAGCACGGCCATCCACTGTCTGTCGTCTGAAGAGCTGTTCCCTGTGAGGTCCGGGTCCGAATAACCTGTCTGTGTTGTTAGCTGCTGACTGAGTAAGCGCAAGATTTTGATACAACAAAAAATCCTTTGTTACTATCACGAAGCGTGCGTGGTGCACAAGGAAGGGTCCAAGGGTAGTGACGCCGCTAGCAGTGCCAATTGGGTAATCTCAAGCAAATGACAAGGCTTATATACCTTAAGTTGTACCCACACACTACTGTTACGACAATCGGGCTTATTGCCATTTAGGAACACCTGATATTCGCACAGACGACCACAGAAGACACAGTAGTCTTTCTCTCTAATAGTATGTCAGCATTACAACTGATTATAAATCTTTATAATAGCTGTACCAACCCCATAGTTGCAGCAATTATTCACGTTGTGTTTCGGTTGAAGATGAGCTATCGAAAGATCACGATGTATGCAGGAAAAGCTACTCTGGGATACCTCGAATTGAAAAAGTAGATTTCATAACAATGCATACATTCCTACATGGGGATGTTAAATATGATACATTCCCTCTTACAGATATGATACCCATGCTCGGCGAACTTCATGACAGTTGTAGCATGACTGAAATTTAAATACTGGAAGTTCAACACACACCTCTGTCGACTCATCCTAAGTCCCACATGTCTATATCTCACGCAGAGGAAGAAGTTTCTGACTCTTTATTCTTTCAATGTCCTCTGAGTACGTAAAACATAAACGTACTTGCAAGTGATATCCGGTGTTTTGGTCGTCAGTTCCCATGAAGCGTGCAAACTTTATTAATATCCAATGAAATAGTAACACATAAAATACTGTACGACTTTGTCAACAGAGCCAATATCCAAATACAGCTCCTTGTGCTCCTAATCCACTGCTCTCGATAACTAGAAAACCAGGAGAAGAAGAAAGCACAATTGACTGACTACCTTCCCACGTACTACACAGCAGAACATGGAACGTAGAGCCTATAAATGTTTATAACTATTTCCTCTAATATCATTGTATCTGAATGCTAGTGTATCTATACGTATGACTGTAATATCAAAATAAGGTTCTTGTATGATGTTCTCATGTTCTGTACAGACGGCAGTCATAGACCAGCAAAAATATTCTATCCTCTATAGGTAGCTTCTGAAACAATTGTTACACGACATCCAAGAAAAGTTCTATCATTAATTTAAATGCATAGACATTAATATGGATTCAATTGCGAATATCTCATATGAGTATCAGCAGTGATTTATCACTCCTTACGTGTTACCAGTAGAGTTTTTATTGCACCTACTCTACCTCTGTGTGTCCTGTGTTAAATTTTCGTCTTGTTTACTTGCTTGAATATACAGTGTAAGTGAAAATTTGGCATTTGGTAAGCCTATGTAACTTCATGCGAAGGTACAACTTAAACTAATCTATACTCTCATATGCCCGCATCTCGTGGTCGTGCGGTAGCGTTCTCGCTTCCCACGCCCGGGTTCCCGGGTTCGATTCCCGGCGGGGTCAGGGATTTTCTCTGCCTCGTGATGGCTGGGTGTTGTGTGCTGTCCTTAGGTTAGTTAGGTTTAAGTAGTTCTAAGTTCTAGGGGACTTATGACCACAGCAGTTGAGTCCCATAGTGCTCAGAGCCATTTGAACCATTTTACTCTCATATCTCGAAAACAAACTCTAGTACTTTCGGTGTTGATATGGCTGTATGGGCACATTCCAAAAGACAATAAAGTGAAAAAGATATCGTACTTAGTCTGTTGCAATGAATCACAATGATGTCGTGATAAGGAACCTTTAAATTCAGGACTTGCAGCACTCGTTAAGTCGTGTGCCAGGATTCAGCGGCCATAATGTTCCTGCGAGCAGAAGCATATGGCATGCCTGGTGTATTGTATTTGTAATAAGGGGCTAGCCGAAGGCGACAGGGTGCAGCATTCGTCCGTGGCGGCAGAGACAGTTGAGCAGAGCACGATAACCTATAACAGCGTTCGGAGCTTCAGGCAGCCCTGGTGCAGCCGGCGACCTCGATCACCTGGGCAGAGCAGCGGGCAGCTTCATCGCTGCAATAACGCAACACGGTGCCATAGCAGTTGGTGTGCGAGGAAGGCGAATCGTCAGCTCGCAGATAGTGAAGTGGTTGTAGGTGCGTGGGCACCATATCAATCCGTAGTGTCTCCCGGTGCATGAACCTGTTAGTCAGAGGACATGTTCTGAACGCGTGATTTCATTGGTGTTTCCTTCCAGCAATACTGAGTTTCTCAAAAAACATTCGTATTGGTAAATTTTGTCTTTGGTGGTTGCTTAATTATAAATTGTTGTACTGAAAAAGGCGCCTAGGATGCAGCAAACCAATGCCTTTGCATGTAATTAAAAATACCTCACTATTAATGTGGACATTTTTTAAGCTTTGCTAATTTCAATTATGTCTGTTTTTTAATTTTTATATATACATGGTCAAAATGTAACTTACTTACAGTTTTGCAGATAGTATTCCAAGAGATTTGGAAAGGGACTGAAACCAAATAAGACTTTCAAATGTCGTGATTTGCTGTAAACAAATTACGTCATGTACAAGCAAACTTAGTAAGAATTATGAATTGATAGTGATGAATGATTGCGATGTGTCAGTTCTTTTAAAATATTGGCAACGCGACGACTAATGTAAAGGTGACAGAGCCGTTGTACTGTAATTCCTGAGCAGGGTTCTATTTCTGGAATTTTTCCATCACATTTTGAGCAATTTGGTTTTTCTCTTCTCCTTCATTACGTTGGGATATTTTTCTCACATTTAAAAAACTCCTTTGTTCTTGTTTGTCTCAAAAACATTTAGTGAAGGAAATTAGGAGTTCAGATATCGACCCTATCAGAGACAGCCAAAATCTACTAGTTGATAGCACACTGAACCGGTATTCGGAGTCACAAAGGCTCAAATCTGCATCCGACTATCCTGATTCGGTTTTCCTTAATTTCCTACATCACTCCACGTAAATTTCAGGATGGTTCACTAATGAGCACACAGCTGATTTCCTTTCTCATCCTCGGAACAATCCGCGCTTGTGCTCCGTCTCTAATGACCTTAATGTCGCTGGATCCAAAGACCCTAATTTCTCTCATCTCCGCGAATCTACACACATAAAAACCAGTTTTGCATCACCTCGGTTCCGGGAGTTCCGGAACCTGACAGAAAACTGGAATAGAGATCGATATAAACATCATTTCCGCCATTTTTATTGCTCACGAACACCACACATTGCATGTTGTTCCACCATACAGCAAGACCTTCAGAGGTGGTGGTCCAGACTGCTGTACACAGCGGTACTTCTAATACCCGTTTGCACGTCCTCGTGCATTGATGCATGCCTTTATTCGTCGTGGCATACTATCCACAAGTTCATCAAGGCACTGTTTGTCCAGATTGTCCCACACCTCAACGGCGATTCGGCGTAGATCCCTCAGAGTGGTCGATGGGTCACGTCGTCCGTAAAGAGCCCTTTTCAATCTATCCCAGGCATTGTCGATAGGGTTCATGCCTGGAGAGAATGCTGACCACTCTGGTCGAGCGATGTCGTTATCCTGAAGGAAGTCATTCACAAGATGTGCACGTTGGGGGTGCGAATTTTCGTCCATGAAGACGAATGCCTCACCAACATGCCGCCGATATGGTTGCACTATCGGAGGATGGCATTCACGTATCGTACAGTGGATACGGCGCCTTCCATGAACACCAGAGGCGTACGTAGGCCCCACATAATGTCACACAAAAACAGCAGGGAACCTCCTCCTTGTTGCATTTGATGGATAGAGTTTCTAAGGCGTTCAGCCTGACTAGGTGGCCTCCAAACACGTCTCCGACGATTGTCTGATTGAAGGCATATGCGACACTCATCGGTGAAGAGAACGTGATATCAATCCTGAGCTGTTCATTCGGCATGTTTTTGGGCCCATCTGTACCGCGTGAACGAACCCCGGTGTTGACCGTCTAGGCATATTGAACTATAGACAACACAGGCCGTGTACCTCCTTCCTGGTGAAATGACTGGAACTGATCGGCTTTCGGGAGCCCCCCACCCCCACCCTCGTCTAATAGGCGCTGCTGCTCATGCATGGAATAATAGCCTCGTTGGAATAATTTCGCTTGTGAGTAAGGTAAACTAAACCAAGTACTGTCAGATCAGTGTGAACGTCCTTTTTAGACTGATTTAGTGACATCTCCGAAGAGTCAAAGGGACTGTGTCAGTGATGAAATATCCACAGTAAACGTCTATCTTTAGAAGTTCTGAGAACCGGGGTGATGCAAAACTTTTTTGATGTGTGTACCTCAATGCTTCGCTGATCCACCAAGTTAGCAACACTGACGGGAAAGTCTCATTGTATTAGATAAGTACCCCTTTCTGTACGTCGTTTGCTTTGGCAAGTGAGTTATCCCTGTGTGAGGATTCTTAAATAGACAATCGTGAGCTTGTGCGCGGACGCGATCAGGAATAAAAAACAATAATTTCTTGATCATTTAGATAGTCACGGTATGATTTTAAATTAAGAACGACCAGTAAGTAACTGACCAGCAATAGCAAACTCGATTAAAAATGTATGAAGTGCGTGAATGCAGTTGCAGAGCGAATGTGATTAGCCTCGTTGGAATAATTTCGCGTGTGAGTAAGGTCAATTAAACCAAGTACTGTCAGATCATTGTGAACGTCCTTCGTAGACTGATTGCATTGTTCTAGCATTCTACAAGTAAACCTAAGTCTGTTATCTAACCACTTAGGATATCGTTGTATTGTATTGTATTATATGTTAACCGGGGGCCTAGAAAGGACGAAGAGGCTCCGTCCCCTCCGCAGCCGCAGTGGTCCAAAAACCCATGACGTCTACCGCAGTCCACTTAACCCCTCCTCCGTTCCGCACCAAACCACCCTTTCAGGGTTATTGTGCGGTTAGGCCTCCGGTGGACCCCCCAGGGAACGTCGCACACCAGACGAGTGTAACCACTATGTTTGCCTGGTAGAGTAATGGTGGTGTGTGCGTACGTGGTCAACTTGTTTGCGCAGCAATCGCCGACATAGTATAGAGGCGGAATAAGTGGAACCAGCCCGCATACGCCGAGGCAGATGGAAAATGCCTAAAAACCATCCACAGACTGCCTGGCTCACCCGACCTCGACACAGTCCGTCGGGCGGATTCGTGTCAGGGACCAGGCGCACCTTCCCAATCTGGAAAGCCGTGCGTTAGACCGCAAGGCTAACCGGGTGGGCTAGGATATCGTTAGGGATTTCAAGATTTCGGGGTCCACAGTGTAAAGAAAGTGCCGAGAATGCCGAATTTCAGGCATTATCTCTCAGCACCGACAACGCAATGGTCAAGCGCCTTCACTCAACGACCGAGTGCAGCGACATTTGCGTAGATTTATCAGTGCAAACAGACATGAAACACTATGTGAAATAACCGCAGAATTCAATGTAGGAAGTACGACGCTCGTATCCTTTCGGACAGTGTTGAGAAATTTGTCGTTAATGGGCTATGGCCGGCCCGAGTGGCCGAGCGGTTTTAGACGCTTCAGTCCGGAACCTCGCGACCGCTACGGTGGTAGGTTTGCATCCTGCATTGGGCATGGATGTGTGTCATGTCCTTAGGTTAGTTAGGTTTAAGTAGTTCTAAGTTCTAGGGGACTGATGACCTCCGATGTTAAGTCCTATAGTGCACAGAGCCATTTGAACCATTTGGATGGGCTATGGTAGCAGATGACCGACGCGAGTGCCGTTGCTAACGGCACTGCATGGTTTGCAGTGCCTGGCCTGGGTTCCTGACCATACCTGTTGGACCATAGACGACTGGAAAGCGGTGTGACCTGGTCAAATGAGTCCCGATTTCAGTTTGTAAGAGCTGATGATAGCGTTCGAGTGTGGCCCAGATTTTAAGAGACCATGGCCCCAAGTTGTCAACAAGGCACTGAACATGCTGCCAGTGGCTCGATAATGTTGTGGGCAGTATTCACATGGAACGGGCTAGGTCCTGTCGTCCAACTGAAGCGATCATTGACTTGAAGTGGCTATGTTCGGCTACATGGAGACCATTATCTTCATTTGAAGAACGTACCGGACAGTTCAAGCGAATGAGTTAGCCACGCAGATCGCTTGGCATGAATACCATCGAACATATATGGGACGTAATGCAGAGATCAGTCGTACAAAAAAATCTGCACCGGCAACACTTCCGCAATTATGGATTGCTATAGAGGCAGCATGGCTCAGTATTTCTGCTGGGGACTTGCAACGACTTTTTGAGTCCATGCCACATCAAGTTCCTGCATTACATCGGGAAAAAGGAGGTGCGACACTATGTTAGGAGCTATCCCATGACTTCTTTCACATCAATTTACAGTAATTTAAGTGAACCTTACGTAAGACAAAATTAACCGACGATGACAAATTAAGAGCCGATAACCAAGAAAACTTACTCCCGTATCTCTAAGAACATTCCAGTATGGACGCCATGAACAACGATCACTTAAATGGTTCTGTGGGCCATCTAATTATTTGTATCTTTTCATAGAGAGTCCCATGGAAGTAATATGTTGGGGCTGCACTAAATTCGTATATTCTACAGTTAATAGTGTCTTTTGAATGTTTATCGGTAGGCATTCATGATATAACTGACGCCTCCCATCAAGCCATTTAAGTTTTTCGTCATTCCCACGACGCTCTCTCATATATCAAACAAATCTAAAACAATTCCTGATGTCCTTCTCTATAAACGTTCAGCATTCTCTGTTTCCCGAATTAGGTATGGGATCCACACACATCAGCAACATTCTAGGATGAGTGCTTTTAGGGGATCTTCTTTGTAGAGTGACTGCATTTTTTTGTATTGTACAATGAACCGAAGTCTGTCACATGCTTTACCTAGAACGGGACCCGTTTGATGAGTCCCCCCCCCCCCCCAATTGTTATGCACCGCTATTTGTGTGAATTAGGTGACTTCTTTTGCGATCTGCAGTGCTTGTGTTATTTCGAATTACGATGCAAAGTTGCTTTGGACATGCCTCCATGCATGCACTGCGACGACTACAGCCGTTATGAGATACATATTATGTAATCTGTCCAAAGGAACTTTGCATCTCAGTTCGGTATAACACCGGGACTGAATATCATATATATCCGCCGACACCGTACAAGCGACTTTCAAATAAACTGTCTCACTTGTACGGGAATATACATAATGGACGTACAAGTACAGGTTGCAGGTTGCAGACACATGGTTGGCGACGTATGGAGGTTTGGATCTGGCCGTGGGCTGTGCGCGCGTGGGCAAATGGTAAGGCGACTGCCAACAATAAGCGGGAGTTTCAGGCGCCAGTCCCGGTCCACCACAGATGTTCATCGTCGTCATTCCATTCTAATGGCTGTCCATATTCTCAAGTGCGAATACTTTTAATGTACTACACGATTGGGTGTTCTAATTGCACAATTTAACTTCTCTGGTCGTTTTAAAGCAATTTCTCAATCTCTGAATGACCATCTACATCTACATCTGCATCATACTCCGCAAGCCACCTAACGGTGTGTGGCGGAGAGTACTTTCGGTACCAGTACCTGATCCCTCCAACCCTGTTCCACTCGCGAATAGTGCGTGGGAAGAATGATTGTCGGTAAGCCTCTGTACTGGCCATAATTTCTCGAATTTTTTCCTTGTGGTCAGTACGCGAGATAGGGAAAATAATATGTTGTCCGACTGCTCCTGAAAAGTGGCGTCTGCCAGTGGAGTTTGTTTAGCATCTCCGTAACGCTCTCTCACCAGCTAAAACACCCCGCGACGAAACGCGCCGCTCTTCGTTGGATCTTCTCTATCTCCTCTATCAGGCCTACCTAATAGGGATCCCACATAGATGAACAATACTTAAGAATCGGGCCAACACGCGCCTTATAAGCCACTTCTTTCGTGGATGAGTTACATTTCCTTAAGATTCTTCCGATTAATCTGAGTCTAGTGCCTGCTTTTCTCATTATCTGTTTCATGTGGTCATTCCATTTAAGGTCGTTCTGGATAGTTACGCCTAGATATTTTACGGCATACGCTGTCTCCAGCTGTTTGTCATCAATAGTGTAGCTGTACAGTAGTTGATATCTTTTCCTATGTATGCGCAATATATTACATTTATTTACGTTCAGGGTCAACTGCCAGAGCTTGCACCATTCATCAATTCTCAGCAGGTAGTTCTGCAAATTCTACTATCTTCTGTCTTCTGGCATTGCTGATTTGGTATAACCTTGAAGAGCATCCGTTACGGTCCTATCACACTACCCTATGGTACTCCGGATACTACCTTTACATCTGTCGATTTAGTTCCTTTGAGAGCGACGTTTTGAGTTCTGTCTGCAAGAAAGTCTTGAATCCAATCGCAAGTCTGCTACGATACTCCGCAACCTCGTTTTTTTTTTTTTTTCATTAAATGGCAATGCGGGACAGTGTAAAATGCCTTACTGAAATCAAGGAACACGGCATCAATCTGAGCGTCGTTGTCCACTGCACTGTGAATTTCATGGGGGAACAGAGCGAGCTGTTTCGCTGGATCTCTGTTTGCGGAATCCATGTTGATTTTTATAGAGGAGACGTTCATTTTCCAAGAACGTCATAATCCTTCAGCATAAAACATGTTCCATTATTCTGCAACAGATTGACGTCAACGATATATGTCTATAATTGTGAGGATCTGTCTTACGGCCTTTCTTAAAAACGGGACTGACGTGCGCTTTTTTTCCAGTCGTTAGGTACTTTTCGTTGCTTAAGCGATCTACGATAAATTACTGCTAGAATTGGAGCAAGTTCTTTCGCAGACCATGAAATCTGATAAAGACTTAAATAACTCGATATGCGTAAAACGTTTCTTCATAGACAGCAGCATCATCAGCGAAAGTCGGGGATTAGTAATTGATATTGAATGGGCACAACATATAAAAACTGCAGATGAATATGAAACGTGAAAAATACAGTTTTATGACGGCCGTCAAGTGGTCTGACATGTTAGAAATATGGATGATTATTGCTACTAACGTCAGAACTGCTTGTTGATTACGTCGCTGCTATGGAAGTATCTGTCTTTTTCGAATGTTACTGAGTTCAGTTCAGTCAGTGCTTAAGACTGTGAAAGGGTGCACAGAGTTAGTTTATCCTTATGTGAGTGTTTGTAAGTAGTGGCGCGTCCTTTGTGTTCAGATGTTCAGTGAAACCTCGGAGAAAAGTTGATTCTGTAAAATATAAGCATATGTAGATAAACAGTCATTCTTCGTTTCTGTCTCGTTTTAGATCATTTTGCCTGCACTTTCAGTGAATTCTTATAATATGAAAAACTTTTAAGTCTTCCAGATAGCACGCGTAAATGCAAAACCGTGGTGCTTGAGCTGACTTACGACCTGCAGCAGGGACGGGCAAGTGGAAACGTCACTAGTAATATGTTCATTTGTTTTGGTGGAAGGAAGGGCCAGCTAAGATGCGAGTCGGACACAGACGGAAACTCACAAATTGGCTCGAAATGAAAAGCTGGAGCCCACAACCAAAGTATTTAACACTTTTTCCTTCATTGTAATGGAATTATTTTCTCAGAATCACTTATCAGTGAATTCAGTTATTTATTGCGCTTAGGTGTTAATGCACATATTTACCAGTTCTTGGATTTTTTCATTTGTTTCAAAGTGGAATAAACGGCATTCAATACCTTTTACAAAAAATTTCTGTTTTAAGCTTGGAACAAAAATGTGAAATTAGGAAGCGTCGTAGGAGAATGGCTGAACTCGAATTAAAACAAGCCGAGAGATGACATTTTATGGGTGTTTAATGTAAATATACACAAAATTTTGTATCTGCACAGGCGTTAAAACGTCGTTGCACTACACATTAGACGCAGATACACTCTGGCCTACGGCGGCTCGATATTAGTCGGGGAACAGCAACCTATGAGAGGGAAACGAACTCGCCGTGAGAATCGATCTACGGGAATCAGAGAGATCGAACCCAGGTAGCGACGAAGACGGAAAGAACTCAGCGGGACGGCTAATGGATAAGCACTCGGCACAGCACACAGAATGATACACTAGGTGGGGGTCACGGTGATCGAATTCCGAGTAAGCACTACTGCCGCACGCAGGTATAACTCCTCCGCCACTGGGTCTGCCCGCACTATCAGGCTGCGCTACCCACACCAGCTCGTCTGCATTCATCGTGACGTCCGCTGACGGTGATACTAAATAAAAGAAATAGTTGGATTTGAGGTTGCATTTATACAAATTAACTATTTTGTCTTCCGTGTTTGCTATTTTTTAAGGGTAAAGACACAAACTGGACATGCACTGGCGTGTCGGATCTGTTACCTAACACATAAGGTTAAGAAGCATGAGGAATCTACTGCACATACGAATGGTTTTTTAGATTTATTAGTCCCTGGAAAAACAGAAGTTATTCTTAACTCAGCTTTCGGATAGAATATTAGAGACATTATGATAACGTAAGAAAAAATTTTATGTTATTTCCAAACCAACTGACTGTATTAAGTTCTGCGGTGAGTTTGAGTTTTTCTTACGTAGACAGGATGAAACAGCAGAATCTGACAATGCGGGAATATTCAGAGGGGTAATAAATTTCACTTCAGCCTTATTTGCAGTAGTAAAAGAGCGCATGAACAAGGCTAGAATCTGTTAGGGTACATCCGAGAATATAAAAACTGATTTACTAGTGTGTATGTTACATTTATGTCATGAGGAAATTTATGCAGAAATAGCTATGGCAAGTTTAGTGTTTTTTGTTGTATTTCTTTATGTATTATCAACTGAAAAGACTGCTAAAAAGATTTTGAACGTTTTTAAATCCATCTGGTAACGATACCCCCTGCTGAGCAGATTGCATTAAAAAAAAAGTCGTCGATGTCGTCCAAGAACAGAAAAAAAAGTAACATCTCAATGTTATGAGTGTGCATGCGTCGTGCGCGGCCAGCATTGAGGGGGTCCAAACAACTGTAAGAGAAGTTTATTATTTCGCATATTGTGTCCACTGTTAGACAAATCAACTGAACTTAATTATTTCTCAACCTCCAAGTCAAAACAAGCAAATAAAACGGTATTTCAGTCCTATTGCAGAGATACCAATATTCTTATCTCATTCACCTCAAAGAGTTTCTATTCTAGATGAAACTGTGATACAAAAGTCCTTTCGGATCAGCCACAAGTAGAACTTCCGAGCGAGAACGGTTCTTACCCTTCATGAGAGTAAAGAAGCCATTCTAGAACGTCTTCAATACATTGAAGACAGCAGCAACCACACAATACATGTGAATCGAGCAAATGGTCTGAGGTTGAACCTGCAATAGGCAAAATTTTCCTTCTGTTCGAAGGTATTTTATAAAACAAGACCCCATGTGGATACCTTGTACATCTCGTTACAAAAAGGAATCACTGAGCCCGTCTCAAAAAACAAGCAAGAAAGTCATTCGGAAACAAAATTTTGAAAATTATAGAAAACATAGATAATTTCAGAATCTAGGAACAAACTAATGTACTAAAAAGAGGATGCGACGACATGTATACAACAAGGAATGTAGCAGCATAGGAAGTATGTGACATAATAATTCAGCAGAGCAAACAGAGAGTTGAATTCTCCAGTCGCTCATTGGCCTCTAATTTACTTGACCACCACATTTTAGCTTCACTGAAGAATATATTTCCCAAATAAATTATTTCTGCTGTCGTGCAGCCCTATTCATCGTTAAATAAAGCTAATTTAGGAACTGCATTAGGTATCTTTTGTTCTCGAAATGATTTCAAGGAATGAAAAGTGCAATTGCCCTTCTGAAGTTGTTAATTGAAAAGAACGTGCAAGAAACTTTTGGTGACGTTTGAAATTATTGAAATTAGTAACTACTACCCCAATTAAAACATGTGAAGCAGAGAGGTGTTTCTCGACTTCGCCGCAGATTAAAATGTTTCTTAGGAGTACCAAGGATGAAGTTAAACTGTCTGCTCTTTTCACGCTATCTATTGGAAAGAAAATGATACCTAAGCTTCCAGATTTCAACAAGAGTCATGGACAGATTCACCATGAAAAAGGAAACATAGATGGACTTTCTCAAAATGGTTCAAATGGCTCTGAGCACTATGGGACTTAACATCTATGGTCATCAGTCCCCTAGAACTTAGAACTACTTAAACCTAACTAACCTATGGACATCACACAACACCCAGCCATCACGAGGCAGAGAAAATCCCTGACCCCGCCGGGAATCGAACCCGGGAACCCGGGCGTGGGAAGCGAGAACGCTACCGCACGACCACGAGATGCGGGCTAGACTTTCTCATAAATATACCCTTCCAAGAGATTCAGCCCCATGAACGTCTCAGGCTCATTTTAACGTAATTTTACACCTACATCAATTTTTAAGTAATTTAGGAACTTAAATTATTTGGAAAGGTAATTTGCATAATCCAGTAAAAGTAGTCAACCCCTTTTCGTTTTAGCCACCAGCTGCCACTGACATTTGTGTTTTAATTTATCGTATGCTCCGTAGTTTATTAACAGAGCGAAATACGTCAATACTTCAGTTTCATCTAACTCATGGAGGAGAAATTGAGGAAAATTATCAATCTGAGCTGAAAAAAAAACAGACAAAATATGTTCCTAGACGACGAAAAACCTTTGGGGCGCACCTAACAAAATGTGTTGCATTTAGTAAGTAGATATGCAATTTTTTCAAATCATATGAGCGCTAAGGAGACGGACAGGAATGCAGGACACGATATGTGATATTATCTGTTTCGTAACGTATATCGCGAGAACATACGAAGAAGAATTACTGAATTTCAACCACTGATCAAGAGAGAGAAAATTTAATTTATGCTTCCATGAAAACATGTAAAGAAAGAAAAGTACACATAAAACGGAAACAATATCAGTGTATAAGACTAACTGTGCCAATGCTGGCCTGAAGATCCGAAAACTAGATACTTATCAATAAAAGTAAGTGTAGAAACTGTAACGTAGCAAGTTATTACGAGATAATATTCGATGAAGTAAGGCACGCAGCCGTATAGCAAGGTGGCTTCAGGATGGCTACGTTTTTTCTTCGCTCTGACTCACAGGGCAGCTGACTACTCTACCAGCCGTGAGAACGGACTCAAGTAACATATAGTCGGTACGAAAATTCATACACCCTACGAATCTAAATAAACCATAGTAATTTCCACCCGATTTTGTTCAAACTTAGTACGCAATCTTTTGTTATTAAGGGACGGATCCTATTAAAATTTCAGACTTTTATGTATAATAGTTATGGGGATTGAGAAAATTACTTAAATGTCCTAAAACCGACACTTATGTTTCAAAACTCAGGAACAATAACTAAATGTCTTTTATTATAATCTGAACTCATAACAAAGCTCACAGTATATAAAATCACTTAACTGGAATTTTTTTTCAAAACTTTAATTACTCTACGTTATATAGTATAAAAATCATATAGAACTATTATTTGCATATTTTTTTGTGTGTGAATACATGAGAATGAATGAGAGAGTGTATGCGGGCCATACGTTAAAACTTAATGTCATTTTATGTAAAACCTTATAAAATTGAACCGTGGAAAAATTGGGTTGCAACCACGATGCTGATGTATGTCGATGGGTACTTGCTTTTGTAAGAGAACAGCCAGAATGAAAGTACGAAGCGGAAAAAGTTCCTACATTAATTGATAGAATATATTGCATTTCGTTCTATTTTATTAAACAATGCATTAGAAATTGAAATTGTAATGACGTAAATGAGTATCTGGTTAGTGATTGGATAAGTCAAGTTTTTGCTGCGAGAATGATCTGGAAGGATCATTCTGATTGGTCATTGAGATCAAAAGCCAATTAGAATTAAGCCGTTCCCGTGTACAGATAGTTGGATAGACAGACAGGATAGGATCATTGAGAGTGTCGCCTGCTAACCAGTTTCCGAGTAACACCATGTCCATCGGTCGTTCTTTCGTCTCCTTACTCTCTCTCTCTGTCACTTTCATCGAACAGTTGACCTACCTCTATATTTCTCCCTTCCGACGTCCCTTCCCTGTGCAGTAGTAGATACACCCTAGGCAGTGTAAATCAGAATTGATGAAACCACTATCTAATACCTACCACAAAGAGACCGTGTAACTCAAGTTGCAAATCAGTTCCCGTAAGTTCATTTCCCGGTCTCACGCACTGCTTTCCGGAGCGGGAAGGAGCGCCTGGTCCCCGGCACGAATTCACCTAGTGGACTTGCGTCGAGGTCCGATGAGCCGGCAAGTCTGTGGATGGTTTTTAGGCGGTTTTCCATCTGCCTCGGCGAATGAGCTCTGGTTCCCCTTATTCCGCCTCAGCTACACTATGTCGGCGATTGCTGGGCAAATATGTTCTCCACGTACGCGTACATCACCATTACTCTACCACGCCGCAGAAACACTTACAGTTTCTAATTGAAACTGAACCGCTGGACTAACAAACTCACCAAGTTGTCATTTCGTATTCTGTAATATCTGTTTCAAGTCTGTACGTGAAAGACAGAAAATATAATGATATTATAAATTAAACGGAAGTTGTTTGTAATCAGCCTATTCTAGTACGCAGTTGTCTGGATATCAACCACACACATGTATTCAGATATCCTAAGCTTTTGACTTTGTAAGTTATCTATACACAATGTATTTTATCCCTGTGTACGAAATCTTTTTATGCGATTCAAACAACCTGTTTTGTCGGACAGGTGTGTTGGATTGAATGCTGTCTCTGGATGAATTATAGTATTAGCAAAGAAAAGGAAGGTTTACATTTCGTACTCTTCTATGTTATTTCGTAAGTGTAGAAAAATTCTACTACATCCGGTACTCAAGACGTTATTGCGAACTAAAAAAAAAAAAAAAAAAAAAAAAAAAAAAAAAAAAAAAAAAAACCATTGATAAATTCCTAAGCGCGAATGGCCATATACAGAGTGAGTCACGTAAGATGTAACACTTCTTTTATTTCGTGAACTATTACACATATCAAAACGCAGTTCTCGACAAATCTTAGAGCGTAGAGGGGCACGTATGTTTATGTTTGGTTAATGTTTTTAGCGCTTGTATCAAGTGAGATACTGAAGTAAATAAATAGAACCGTACACTTTTTATAATTGAATTCGATAGCTCTTGTAAAGACAGTTACATTGATATAGCATTTGTTAATGTTGACGTTGAAAGCTGTCGTAAAAATAATCGAGAACTATCCTGGAATGTGAGAGCACGGTGGCCGGAAACGGCATTAGCGATGCAAACACTGCCAAGCATTCGTCTCGTACGAGGCTTCGTAGTTGTATACCGTTAGATAGGCCTGCGCTACTAGGATAAAGCTTTATTTCCCCTTGAACCTACTTACAACCTAGATTCTGTTTCACCTACGAATGTTGTATATGGATATGAGACACGAGCTGCAATCTAAAGTATCACTAAGGGCTTAGAAGAACTATTTCGCATTTGTGTATCACCCCAGATTTACGTGGGCTGAAACAGAGATATCAAGTGTTCATTCTTCGAAGATAAAGAGGTCTTATAGGCGGCAAAAAGCAACTATTGTATTAAATATTTGAATGTTAGAAGGCAGATTTGACCTATAATTTCCTGTTCGTAACTGTGTGCTTCTTAGAGGTGAAACACATGTTGTCGAACAACTGTCTGTACCTGCACGACTCTAAATTGTATCATATGAGTAATGTTCTTTGAACGAAAAATTTTACTAAGATACTTTAGCGACCGGTGTACACCGAAAAATAAATATTCTTCTTTACGAAACGTCGTTTCATGCTGAACGTTGGCGCGTAATGACGCTGTTATCAACTACGATGTCGACTTATTTGATATTGCAATGCAATTTCTTACACACGTAAATGACATAAACAATTTATTAACTATCATTTGCTAACCATGCAAATCACATAACATAAATTTTGACATAAAAAAATAACTTTACGCTTCATTGAAGCATGTGTTCAAACTTTTACCACGGGCTGAATGGCACATGTGCAGTCGCCATTCGAAAGGTCGATGAACGGATGTAATTACGGTAGGAGATAGGGTTGAGCATGCACTGGCGATTCGACGATACATGTCGTCTGACGTAGCTTGGGTTTAGTCGTAGACTGCATCTTATAGTGCTCCCCAAAAAAAGAAATTGAGAGGAGTCAAATCGGAGGACTTCGCAGGCCATTTGACAACAGAATTTCGTCCCATCCAGCATCTAGGAAAGTTCTCATTCAGTATTAGCGATACAATAAGGGGTGAGTGAGATGGACAACCATGATGTTGCAGCCATAAACACTCACTATGTAATTTCCTATCATGCTGCACCAGATGTTTACGCTCTACGGCAGTTGATGTTGCACCTGACCAAGCCAGTGTCAACATCCCCCAAACAGGAAAACTGGTATCTTTTGGCATTACATCCATGTGCACACGCATACCACCATCTTCTATTTGCAACAAGAGGGGATAAGCCTGGGGTCCCCCATCAGTGGAACCTTAGCCAAGATTTTCTTGGGTCATATAGAGAACACAATGCTCAATAACATTGTAAAACAAGGAGTGTACTAAATAATGTACTGTACCGATATGTGGGTGGCATAATCAGTCTTGTAGATGAAACACAAAAAGTGATAGAAGAGCTACACAGTAACATCAACACAGTACACCCACAAATCCACTTCACAGTGGAAATCGGAAAAAAAAGAAACTAAATTTCTAGGATCTTACAGTTACATGAAACAACCACCAACACGAATTCGCCATTTGCAGAAAACCGACATCCACAAGCACTTTTATCCATAGCTCATCCAACCACAAGACAGTGCATTAATATGCCAGTCTCACACACATGCTCCTCATGATAAACATAACACCTCCAAAACCAGAAAAAATACACACAGGAGTTAAGTATAACCAAACAAATTGCTGTCTAAAATAGCTACAAAACAGACATCAAAAACAAAGTCAGCAACAAGGGAAAAATGTAACATGAAAATAGCGGCCACCGGTTCAAGGGCACAACCAAAGGATCCGAAAACCCAGACTCAGAACACACAGATAAGACAGCAGACCACACCACATCAGGAAAAAGAGACAGATAGTACACACTAACATACAATAACAAAATATCACTGGAAACATCTTCATAAAGCAAGGGATCCCAATTAACATTCAGAACAAATAACACACTTGAGGAAGACTAAGACCGGAGAAAAAAACCTCACACAAATTCAGCAATGCTGGAATATATCAACTCACATGCAACCCCTGTCGCGCCCAATAGATAGGACAAACAAGCAGAATTTTCCGAACGAGGTACACAGAGCACGTGAGAGCTCTAAAGAGTGGAAGCACACATTCAGCTTTCGCAGAACACCTAATAAACAAAACCATAACCCCACTAATATCGAAAGCGATCTAAACATTTTGAAACACAGCAACAGTATACACCGACAACTAACAAAGGAAAAAATTACTACATACAAAAACCTATAGTGGAAAGAAAAAGTGTAACAAAAGAAAACACACTTTTCAACAACAGACTCTTTACCACTCTGAGAGAAGTGACCGAGGACAGAGAACAGAAAGTACACACACGCAAAATAACCACTTCACCACCACACACAGAGACGTAAATAAAGAACGGAAGTCGTCATAACTCCCGCTACAGTTTTCATTGTCTTCTCGCAACATGCGATACGTCTCTCGCGAGACGCGCGAACGGCAAGAGGCGTAATGTTCTGGATCATAAACAAAGTGCGGAAGTTTTGAATCTCTGCGTATAGAATCAGCTACGGGCCGTCCAACGAACATGAGTACACGAATAATTTAGTAACAGCCCAGTACACACCAAAACTGTATTCAACAACACTACAGCAACCGTAAGTGTATAACGCTGACATACATAGCTCACCTTTACTGTTTGTTTACTAACAGTCTCTCACACAGTTGCAGATGACATGATGTACGCGGAGGAAAAAACGGCAACACAAAGAGCACAGAAAATATGCCGCAAACAGAGACAATAATTCTTGAAAAGATGCCGTGACATACAATAAAGAAGGTAGCATGAAAGTATCTACACAAACTATATTTAAAAAAGATGAACAGTAAAAGGGTAATAATGTGTTACTATGTTTGTATAACTATGATATTTTCTACTTGTTTTAGATTTAAGAGTCGCGTCCCAGCACAGCCTCACTATACCAGAATGAAGTAAGTGCGAACTGCGTAGCGCAATCGGGAGTTTAAAGACAATGGGTTAGTTATAAATTGCTGTCAACCTTTATATCGGACATGAGAGGGAGAGAATCTGTTTGGTTTGAAGCAAATAAGTTTCCTCAAAATAAGTTACAGAATTGCAATAGGCAGAAAAGATTGATTAGTTTCTATCAAGTTTATTCTCACATATGCTTATGTGAGGTGTTGGACCATAAACCCCTTAGTAAGATTCAGTCTATTTACTCAGACTTGCTACTTCAGATCTAATTGCCGGTACATATAAGAAACAAGTACAAAGCAATCACTTGTTCTTGGTTAGCACTGAAATCCCTCTCAGTAATTGAGACTAAGACTGAGAGCCTCTGTTCAACACTATTCCAATGAAACTCTAAAATTCCTGTTTGACCTGCAGTTCTTGAGTGTTCACCACAGTCTATCACCGTCTTCTCATAGTTTCTATCACCGTCTTTTCATAGTTGAAGTCTTTATCAGCTGTATCGGCTGCTATGGTCCTACTCGGCCCCGCTGGCGTCTCGCTGCGGAATCTCGAAACTGCTGGCACTGGCTCTGAATCTGCATCTGAATGTCTGCCTCTAGATATTCCGCTGCCTGACCTTTTATTTCGTTTCTCATGTACTTGGGTGCCCACAAGTTAATTTGTTTCACACGACCCTTTCATTTCTAAGTAATCGGATTGCACAAGAATGTCTATGGTTCCACACGACACTCTCGTTTCTAATTGTTCGGCTTGCGCAAGAATGCCTTCGGTTCCACATGACACTTTCGTTTCTAGCTGCACACAACTTAATTTGGTTCCACACGAGTCTTTTCCGCATGTGACTGACATTCTCTCTTGCTCTATTATCGCCCTGGTGTTTGCATCTTCCATTGCGCAAGTTTGATTCATGCTGCTTCCTCTGGCAGGAGGTGAAACACTAAGTTATTTGATCAACAAGTCATACTTGGCAGCCTCCGCCGCTTATCTTGTCCCTACGTCCTGGTGGACTATTTCTTAATGTCGGCTGGCTGTTTACCTATGGAGCCTTGACTCGTATTATGGTCACAAAAGAAAGAATAAAATTAAAATTTTCTATGGTCACAACATAAGGAATGCAATGAGGATGGTGATATTTACCGCCGAATCTAGTTAGGGGAATAAATAAGTAAACAAATAACCAAGTGTTTTACGTCAAGGCGGACTCACAATTCCCATATTGTGGTTTTTCTATGCAAATACGGATCAGATGGAAGAGTTCCAAGACAAAGTTATTGTTCAATAGTGCATGTTATCCAAATTTATGTTAACGTGGTTCGTAAACGTTGATTTATCATTAAAGCTCACACACTAAAAAACGTAGGGTCGTGTCTCAGTTGTTGAGGTGTAAAGATAAGATTATGTATGACGTTCGAAATCACTGTCACCGGGTGCCTGATGATGATAGGCAGGGACACTCCGTCGATGCAGGATGCAAATAATACTCTTCTCGCTGATTCCACATTCTTTGGCTATATGTCTCGTACCACTTCGCGGATTCATTAGCGTCGTTGCCAAAACAGCTTCTTCGTGTTTTCTGTCAGCTGCAGTCTTCTTCCTTGTTCTCTTTTCGACGTACCGAGCGAGGTGGCGCAGTGGTTAGCACACTGGACTCGCATTCGGGAGGACGACGGTTCAATCCCGTCTCCGGCCATCCTGATTTAGGTTTTCCGTGATTTCCCTAAATCGCTTCAGGCAAATGCCGGGATGGATCCTTTGAAAGGGCACGGCCGATTTCCTTCCCCATCCTTCCCTAACCCGAGCTTGCGCTCCGCCTCTAATGACCTCGTTGTCGACGGGACGATAAACACTAAATCTCCTCCTCCTCCTCTTTTCGACGTACAATCAGCCTGTCCGCACTAACATCTTAATAACTCCTGCAATTGCCTGGCGCGTCGGATGTAGCGATCCGGATAGATAGCCCTATACCGCTGTACTGTTTTACGGCATTTCTTTTACTTGCACCATATAAAAATATTATATCGAACTTTTGGTCATGGTGTACATGTCAGCTCGGAACAAACGCTGAAACACATATGAGCGGTTTGCGGTGCAGACACGTAAAATGGCAAGAGTGTAGACATTCTGACACAGCGTAGCACGAGAGCTCTGCTTGGTGGTGTTTGCACAGCTAATACCAATTCCGTCCACGATGCTCTCAAATTTTACGACTTTTCTCGATCCCTTTTACGACACTTTTCAACGTCAACATTAAGAAACTATATATGACTGTAATTGTCTTCTCAAGAGCTATGGAATACCGTTATCGAAAGTATAAATTTCCGTTTAAAAAACCGTACTTGCTTCAATATCTCCGTTGATACCAGCGCTAGAAACATTAAATACGCAAAAATACGTCCAATCGACGCTCTAACATTTGCCGAAAACCGCGTTTTGATATGTGTAACCGTCCACGAAATAAAAGGGGTTTTACGTCTTAAGAGAGTCGCCATGTATTATGTTGTGCAAAACTTCACGACAAAAGTAACTTTCGCCTGCTAAGTAACATAGTTTGATAAAACGTGGACCGTATATAGAACAAAACTGCTAAGTATAATACGGAAGGTAACTGAAAGAGCAGGCCAGAGTGGCCGTGCGGTTCTAGGCGCTACAGTCTGGAGCCGAGCGACCGCTACGGTCGCAGGCTCGAATCCTGCCTCGGGCATGGATGTGTGTGATGTCCTTAGGTTAGTTAGGTTTAATTAGTTTTAAGTTCTAGGCGACTGATGACCTCAGAAATTAAGTCGCATAGTGCTCAGACCCATTTGAACCATTGAACTGAAAGAAATGCGCAATTAGACAAACAGAAACGATACTTTTATTCAAAACCAAAAATTATTACAATCAAGTCACCGCGATTTATGATGGTCCCCAGGATGTAACAATAGGCGGCACACGATTCTTAATAGCGTATGTTACCACCACTGTCGACAGTGCGTGCTCTGTTGGCCACAAGATTGGTAAGGGGTGTTCTTATAGTAGGGCGTTCCATTCCTTCGCCAGCGCGGTTGACAACTGTTGGATGGTCGGTGGTGCATGTGAATGTGCTGAAGTACGTCTTCCCACGCCCCCTCACACGTGTTCGATCAGATTTAAGTCGGCGGAACGGACAGGCTAATCCATTCCCTGAGTATTCTTTCGTTCCAAGAGGTCCTCCAATTGCGCTGTTCAATGCGGTCGCTTACTGTCATTCACATAAATGAACTCATGGTCGAAACAACCTTGAAAAGATGAATGGAGCGAAGGAACACACAGTCACAATGACGTTGGCTAGTGACTGTATCGTACTGGATGTTCTGAACATCAGTGCGCCCATGCAACATTATGTCTCCCCAACCCTGAACACATGGAGTACCAAAACCATCATATTCGACAGTGTTCCTAGGTGCATTACGTATTTCCTGCTCTCGCCATACGAATATACGTCCAGAATAACTACTCGAACTGAAAATGATCTCATACGAGAAGAGCGGGCGACCCAACAACTCGTTGTCCAAATCCCTATGTTTTTGGCACCATCGCAAACGGTGCCGCCAATGTGCGGGTGTTAGCGGAACGCCAGGTACTGGTCCTCGGGCAAAGAGACCACCCTCATACAGTCGCCGTGCCACTTTGGAGCGTGAGATTTCTTGCGTTTCAGTCCTGTTAAATTTGTTTGCAGTTGCAGCCGGTGTCTGATGTCGGTCCCTTCTAGCCGGATGCGGAATGTAATGATCATCTGCTGCTGTAGTTGACCTTGGTCGAACTCCTCCTCTCTTTCAGCCAGCAGTGCCTATAGTTCGGATCACTCCCCAAGCACGTGAAATAATGCAATGAGCAGTATCAGTCTCCTTAACTACAACCGTCCTTCTTTCAGCTTTCCGATGATTTTTCACAGTGTAAAGTCATCCAGATATTGTCTGCTGGCCATGTTGTAATGAAGACAACCACCACAGTGCACCTTGGTGCTCGTTGATTGACGTAGACTGTCTTTCCCCGTTTCTGTAACTGCGTCGTGCTGCGGGCTCAGCCTGATTTGGTGCTATAGTTATGCTGGCCTCAAGCCCTGTGACTTCAACTTTTCTGTACAGTACTGGGAGTCCTCTGGCAACATGCTCCCACAGTTTTATCTCGTCCTTAAGTTTTACACAGCAATGTAGTAGTGGTATCTTAGACGGTCACTGCCGGCTGCTGGTGGCCGAGCGGTTCTGGCGCTACAGTCTGGAACCGCGCGACCGCTACGGTCGCAGGTTCGAATCCTGCCTCGGGCATGGATGTGTGTGTTGTCCTTAGGTTAGTTAGGTTTAAGTAGTTCTAAGTTCTAGGGGACTTATGACCTCAGCAGTTGAGTCCCATAGTGCTCAGAGCCATTTGAACCATTTTTTTAGACGGTCACTGTGCAGTATTTCGTTGACACTACGACGTAGTATAATTTTTGGGCTGCAAAAATGCCTTGAAATCAGTCATGATTCATCAGTAAATGATCGAAATCCTTCACAGGTAGCGAAACAATTAATTTGTACTGCATGAAATATCACTAACAGCCTGCGATGAATAATTCAAAAATATGCACTTAGCTGCCAACAGATCCGTCCACTTCTTGAGTCAGTGCAGTGAGGAATTCATACAGAAGAATAGGGGATGTAAACACGACAAAAGATGTCACAATTTCCAGGGTTTCAAGGTGAGTTAAGTCGCACAATGCCGCATATTCTGGTAGCAGAGTGAAAACAAGGGGACTCAGGGTAGGCAATCGGATTACGTGATGACACAACGCTCAGTATGGTGCGCAGTAATCACGTCTGCATCAGCGTAAGTGTTAATGCATTACTTTGCACCTAGCTACGTGGCGCAGTAGTTAGCACTCTGAACTCGTATTTGGTTCAAACAAAACAAAAGGGATCAAAAACAATAGAGGTAATGACTGACCACTGAGTTTGGAATTTTGGATTGTGGTACATTCGGACATTTTAAAATTTAGTCTGTATTACCCTTGCTGTCAAATACTACCGCTGAACAACTGTTCCCCAGTATTGGCGACTGCAGAGTTATCTCCCCACATTCCCAACTTAATGTCCACACAGTACATTCGCAGTGCCCCTGCCCATTACAATCATTACTCGCGGCAAACAATCTTACCGAGCCCCGTTAGAGTTCGGGCAATGCGTGTGCATCCAGCACAGAAGAAGAAGGTCAATGGCCGGTTAGCCTTAACTATATGAAGATGGTATCTGTTCTTTCGGATGCACGTAATCTCTCTTTGGCGTAAACCATGTTGACGAGAAACTTGCCTAGAGCTTGTACTGTTATTCGTCTTTATATCCTGTAGAACCCAGTCCCCCACATCTGGTGTACGTGTAGTAAGTCGTCTTCCTGCACATTCGTCTGCCTGAAAGCACCCATGATGACACAAACGCCCAAGAAGTGCTTCAGTTGTTGTGTGACAAGGTTGGTATCAGTCAGGGTACTTGTTTTGGTATAGTTGTGCTGCCTGACGAACGTTTCCATCTTCTTGGCCGTATAAAATAACCATTTCAGATTTTTTTCTGACTTGAGTACCAGACGATTCGGTTGCTTACAGTACCCTATGTCTGTGACACAGCCTGCAACACACAAGAAACACCCATGGTTAGAGGAACTGTCATTTGTCAGCGCCATATACCGTGGCAATTATGCATTTCCTGATATATGTCTATAGGACATTTTTTCCTCCATTTCCGGTCGGGGATCCGTCGCTGTAGTTTGGCAGTTTCATTTATGTTCACCCCGTATACACATGGTGGGCCATTTTAATCCATAATGGAGAATCACTCAGGATGGAGATGAGATACAGCAAGATGTTTTAGGAGAAAGTTGTAGGTGGCAAATCGTATCACGTATTGCTACTAACCTGATTTTCAAGGGGATTTGGAGGTTAAAGTGATTTTTTTAATAGGGAACCCTAATATTTGATTTAAGATTTGAAAAGAGCGGAAAATGTTACGTATAAAATGATACATTATTGACGGTCCCGGCTAGGTTCAGTGACGGTCAAATAAGCAAATATGTCTTGAGGTTCTAATAGGGATTAACTTGGAATAGAGGAGGGATACAGCAAAATAAAACGTTAGATACAAATTGGAAGAAGGATGCCGAGGAATGAGAGGTGAGGCGACTCACTAAACGACTTGAAAATCAGTTATCTATGTTTTATTTTGTCTTGAAAATGCCGCAAGAATACTTATAAGTTGTGATGTTTTTATTTTTACGAATAAACACGTTAATAAAAACTTAAAGTTCAAACGTCTTTTCGCTCTTTCCAAATCCGATGTCACAAATGGGGGTTTTCATGAAATAAAACTCAACTTTAGAGTGGCATTCGATAATAACCTTTAAGATCTCTTGTGCCCCTTCTAATTTACAAATAACACTCCATTTTGTTGTATCCCTCCTCTGTTCTTAATTAATCCCTACTAGAACTAAAAATATATTTGCTTATTTGGCGTTCATTGAACTTTGCCATGATCTTGAATAATGTATCATTGTACAGGGAGGACCTACCTGTCTTTCAACAGGATATTTATCATGTTATACATTACGTTTGTTCTGAGAACTGTATACACCTTACTAGCACTTGTTATGGCGTCCCATTTTTGCAGCCACCAAACCTTGAGGCATTTGATTTTCTGTACACTTGGGGATCTTATTCTGCAGTTACACCCGGAGAATTGAGAAAAAAAAACAGAACAGAAAATTGTGTGGTAAGAAGGCAGTGGTAGCTAACACAAGCAAATAGGCAATGAGAACTGAAATAATATTCTTACACCAGAAGATAGCACTGTGTGTGCCATACGCTGAGAATGGGTGGCAGCTACTGCATATCAAATACATTACTAAAATCAGAAGCTGATAGAGTGTGTGAGTAAAGGGTGTCAGCTGCTATATATTAAACTGGTACTGTATCACCAAAAGCTGACAGTGCGTGTGTGCAATGGGTGTCAGCTACTGGATCTCCATCATTTTATATTTCGTTAATATAAGCACCAAACGAAATTGTAAAAATCAGCGCCATACATCTTATGAGACCTTGCTGATTAGGCATACACACAAGTCTTATCATATCCTTTCGTACATAATCATGGCATCATTTCTGATTATGCCTCTCAAATGGGTGGAAATGTATGTAGGTGACAATTCCATGATCGATTAGAATTGTCATCATTTATGGTCCTAGGGCCTTATCTTCCCCTTGAATGTTTATTTTCAACTATTTAAATCCAATCTCCATCTTCTCACATGTGCCTATCTCAAATGTATTAATGTAGATGTGTCTCATGAAAACAGAATACTGTTCAATTTAAGGAATGCTTAACACAATAAAATCTGGTTCAACATCCACAATGTCACTTTCTGCTACACTTTTCTCAAGTTAATCACTGTACATAACATTACTAATCCCATTTATTCGCTATATTCGATGCCATAAATTCATTTGGTGGAACAAGCCTGTTAGGTGAAAAACATGACATAAGCGGAAGTTCATGATTACAGCCCCAATTCATAAATAGAGGTATTACATGCATAGTCTTTTAAAAAATGAACCACCCTCCTTTCGTCAGGCCTTCATTTCGCAGAGTTAATCGAACTCACCCATTTAATTGCGCAGTGGGTGTGGGCTACTGCATCTTAAAACGGTATTGTAGCAGCACAAGCTGACAATGTGTGAATGCTGTGGGTGACTGACACTGGATATCCCTTATTTTATGTACTGTTACAGATAAGCATCAGAACAGTTTATAACAAATTGCACCATGCATCACCAGAGACCTTGCTAACAGCATAGAAACGCATCTTAGCCCAGTCCCGCTTACATAAACATCGCGTCACTTTTGGTTATGTCTCCTACATTTCGAACAAGTATATGTTTATGTATTATGACTATGTAATGTTCCTTATTATAGAGAGCAACATATCTCAGTGTTTTTATTGTGATCTATAGCTATCACCTACTGTCAGAATGTGCAGAACAGGATTTTCCTCCTTCTCCATGCATTCCCTACATTATATTTTATATTTTCGAGAATAAGGGCTTATCTGCGTTCAGACAATCACATGCAAACATTACCTATTGTGTGTCTCAGCTTGCTGAGCAGACAAATAAGTCCATACTTGACAAAGCTGCTGAAAAAGTTCCCCTCTGCTCTCCTCGCCTTCTGTGCCCGCTGTTAACTTTTGATAATCACATTCAGCCATTACTGATTGGCTTTGAAAATGGTATGAAATTACGAAAAAACTGAGGTCGTTTGGATCCTTTTGAACTTTTCTCTAGTTAAGCAAAATTAAGATCCTTGGGCTACTTTTGAACATGGTGATATTTTTCGTGTTTCAGGTGAAGCTTACACATTTGTGTGCGTTTATGTGTATTTGTGAAGTATTTTTGACACATAATATAGATGTGGTGTCACCGCTAGACACCACACTTGCTAGGTGGTAACTTAAATCGGCCGCGGTCCTGTAGTACATGTCGGACCCGCGTGTCGCCACTATGTAATCGCAAACGTAGCGCCACCACAGGGCAGGTCACAAGACACGGACTTGACCTCGCCCCAGTTGTACGGACGACATAGCTTGCGACTAGACCTACCAAGTATTCCTCTCATTTGCCGAGAGACAGATTAAATAGCCTTCAGCTAGTCCATCGCTACTACCTAGCAAGGCGCCATGTGTATTATTGCTAATTGCTTACTACTATGCAAGAGATGTATTTCAACAAGAACAAGACTACATTAAAGTTAAGTATATTAAAATCTCTCTTCTTTTCTTTATAGTTTTCATCCAGTCTCCTGTTTCAGAATTTACGCCCGTCTGCGTTAGTTTCGCGTGCACCTAGCCACTCATTGTGTCGAGACCTTAGGGAATCGACACAACAATATTTTGGCGCCGAGGAGTGGTGCCGCGCCCACGTTGCAGTCTTTGTGTTATATTTGCTCTAATTTGCTTGTGTCATGGCTTCGCCGCATTCTCCAGATGTACTGTCCGAATTTTTTCGCTTGCAGAATCAGCAGACGCAGGCGTTATTGGAAGCCCTTGGACAGCTCGTCCAGGGTCAACGTGCGCTGCAAACCGATGCGGCGGCAGCCGCTTCTTCGCTACCGCAGCCACACAACGCTGTCGCACCGCCATTTAGGCCCTTTGAGGCCACAACCGAAAGCTGGACTGAGTGGGCCGATCAGTTCAACTTCCACCTCACTGCTTATGGAATTCAAGGTAAAGAGCGGCAGCCGTTTTTGCTTTCTTGTGTCGGTGTGTCTACCTACCGGGTGATAGTGAAATTGTTTCCCCGACGCGACGTAGCAACTCTGACCTACGAGGAAATTTTGTCGGCTTTAGATGCCTATTTCAAAGAAACAGTAAATGTAGTTGCAAAACGGTATACGTTTTTTCGTACAAAACGTACGGCCGGTCAGACTAATAGGGAGTGGGTAGCAACTTTGCAAGGACTTACTAGAGACTGCGCGTTTGCCTGTGAATGTGGCCTCCCATATTCCGATACTATGGTGCGTGATGCAATTGCACAGAACGTTTCTGATGTTCGCATAAGGGAACAGATTTTGAAGCTAGTTAATCCCTCCCTGCAACAAGTGATAGACATATTGGACAGGCAAGACACACTTGACTTTGCTCAGGAATCATTTGAAACTTCGCCAGCAGTGTGTCACATTAATCGGCCCGCTGCACGGGACGCTAAGCGGCCCTCGCGCCCGACTTCACAGCGGCCGCCTAGCTTGCAACCACGTGCGCCGCGTAAGCAAGCAAATGCAGTGAAATCTTGCCCGCGGTGTGCAACTAGACATTCGCGTGAAAATTGCCCGTCACGCCAAGCTATTTGCTTTTACTGTCACAAGAAAGGACATGTACAAAGTGTTTGCCGGAAAAAGTTAAGATCAGACAATCGCACAAATTCCAGGCCCTTTGCTTCGCGCCGGAATCGAACCCAGGACAATCAGGCTCGTGGACCTTCGCCCATGGACATTCATGTAGTTCATGCCCACCCGTCCAGTGACACTTTAGCTAACAGTGACTGTGTTCGTCCCACCCAAAGTGTGCGTCGACGTCGCCGGAAATCCCGTAAAGTCGCAAGTGCTTCTGTACCTGTCTCAGTTCACATTGCACGAGACAGTCGCTCTTGTCGTCAACAAGACAATAAACTTTTTGTGGACTTAGACTTTGCAGGAAAAGTGATACCATTCCAGCTCGATACCGGAGCTGCAGTTTCATTGCTCAATCACGACACGTACAAACAACTGGGCGCCCCGCCGTTGCGTGCCGCAAATGTTACGTTAACTAGTTACTCAGGACAGCATATACCTGTGTTAGGACAGTGCAGCCTTATTGCAACATACAAGGGACAGACAAAACTTGTATCATTTTATGTTCTTCGTTCCTCTAGTGCAGTGAACTTGTTTGGTTTAGATTTGTTTCAATTATTTAATATGTCTATTGTAAATCAGGTCCTATCAGTGAATCAGACTGTGCCTTCCGCCAGTGTTTCTAGTCTTTGTGAAGAATTTGCAGACATTTTTGCACCGGGCCTTGGTTGCGCTAAGAACTATGAAGCGCATTTGGAACTGAAAGACAACGCGCAACCAGAATTTTTCAGAGCGCGCAATGTTCCCCACGCATTGCGTGATGAGGTCGCAAGAACATTGCACGATTTAGAATCTCAAGGTGTAATTGAACGTGTGCAGGCTTCTCTCTGGGCCTCACCCTTAGTAATTTTGCCAAAACCTTCCGGAAAATTGAGACTTTGTGTGGACTTCAAGGCAACTGTGAATCCACAACTTGTGACTGCTACTTTTCCTTTGCCCCGCCCGGAAGATCTTTTTGACAAACTGTGCCCGGGAAAATATTTTTCAAAATTGGACCTAGCAGATGCGTACTTGCAAATACCTGTGGACGAAGAATCCCAGCGCGTCTTAGTGGTAAACACGCATCTTGGCTTGTCTCGCTTCAAAAGACTGCCATTCGGGTGTGCATCCGCCCCTGCTTTATTTCAGCAATAATTACAAACTATTTGTGCGTCGGTCCCTACTGCTGCGAACTATCTGGACGATATTGTGATCTCAGGAAAGACAGAAGCCGAACATTTGCAGAATCTCCGAACATTATTTCAGGTATTGCGTCAGAATGGTCTTCGCTTGAGGAAGGACAAATGTGTGTTTTTTGCTCGTGACTTACCGTACCTGGGGCATGTCATAAATGCCCAAGGAATACATCCGAGTCCAGAGCACCTTCGTGCCATTCAGGACTTGCCGTCACCGCAGAACTTAAAACAGCTACAGAGTGTGCTGGGTAAGGTAAATTATTATCATCGGTTTGTGCGCAATGCTTCTTCTATTTCAGCTCCGCTTCATCGCTTACGCCGTACAGGTGTTCCGTTCGTCTGGACGACGGAATGCGAACGCGCCTTTCGCCAGTTGAAATCGGCGTTACTTTCAAATACTTGCCTTACGCCATTCGATCCCCGAAAACCCCTTTTGTTGATGGTCGATGCATCGGATTTCGGGATCGGTGCTGTGCTTGCGCACAAGGATGGCTCGCATGATCGCCCTATTGCCTTTGCGTCCAAATTGCTCTCATCTGCGCAAAGAAATTATTCACAAATAGAGAAAGAAGCTTTAGCTCTCGTGTTTGGTGTTACCAAGTTCCATGACTTCTTGTATGGTCGTCACTTTACCATCATCACGGACCACAAACCGTTGACATCACTTTTTCATCCGAACAAGCCTGTACCTCCACGTACAGCGCAGAAATTAATTCGCTGGTCTCTTTTTCTCTCGCAGTACCGCTACGATATCTTGTATCGGTCCACTGCTAAGCACGGAAACGCTGATGCGTTGTCCCGTTTGCCTGTTGCTGAGGATAAAACATTCGATTCTTCCGAACTTGCTTGCATGTTCATTGATTCGGAAGCCGATGACGTGGTCGCATCGTTTCCGATTGATTTTCGTCGTGTAGCTACTGCCACAGCTGCTGACCCTGTCCTTGCTTCCGTTTTGCGTTTTGTTGCTACGCAATGGCCCTTGTCAAAGTCACGGATCGAGGATCCTTTGGTTCGCCGTTTTTTTGCTCACAAGGAGAGACTTTTTGTACGACGTGGTGTTTTGTTGTTGCGTTCCGATAATGATCAGTCCCGAGTCGTGGTCCCACGTTCGTTACAGTCCTCTGTCTTACGGCTTCTTCACCAAGGACATTGGGGTATAGTGCGAACGAAACAACTTGCTCGACAGCTCTGTACTTGGTTCGGAATCGATGCTGCGATTGCGAATATGTGCTCCTCTTGCGTGGCGTGTGCCGAACAACAATCCGCACCGCCGCGGAAATTCTTTGCATGGCCGAAAGCCACTTCCCCTTGGCAACGCTTGCACATCGATTTTGCTGGTCCATTCTGGAATGCTCGATGGTTGGTTGTGGTCGATGCTTTCAGTAATTTTCCTTTTGTTGTCCGGATGTCTTCCACGACGTCTTCTGCCACAATCCAAGCCTTGTCTGCTATCTTTTGCATTGAAGGTCTTCCGCAGACTATTGTTTCCGACAATGGCCCACAATTCATGTCCGCAGAATTTCAGTCATTCTGCAAGGCCAATGGTATTCAACATCTGACATCCGCGCCGTTTTCGCCTCAGTCAAACGGTGCCGCTGAACGATTGGTCCGGACTTTCAAGTCACAGATGTTGAAATTGAAAGAATCGCATTCTCGGGAGGACGCTTTGTTGCTCTTTTTGTCCTCATATCGCTCTCAGCCTCGCGATGGTCGCTCGCCGGCTGAATTGCTCCATGGTCGTCCTCATCGAACTCTGATGTCTTTGCTGCATCCGCCACATCAGGTTCCTGTGCAGCGGCAGACTCCTGCTTTTGCTCCTGGCGACGTTGTCTATTATCGCAACTATCGCGGTTCACAGCGTTGGCTCGCAGGGCGCATTCTTCGCTGCCTCGGCCGCGCGATGTATTTGGTTTTGGGGGCCTCTGGTGAGGTGCGTCGGCATCTCAATCAGCTGCGCCTCTGTCGTCGCCTGGGTTCTGCCGCTCCCCGTCTGCTTTCAGCGACGGAGCCGTCCGGTCAGCGCCTTGGGGACCCATCTACTGGCTCGCCTCATCCCCAGGTGTTACCGACGATGCCTTCCAGTTTGCCTCATGGCGTCGCGCCGCCGCAGCCGCCGCCGGCGCCGCCAGCAGCGGACGCTTCGCTGCAGCCGCCTCGCGCCTCCCTGGGTCACGCGCCGCCGCTTGCTTCCCGTGACCAGCCGTCCTCCGCCATGGACCTCTTGCCCGCTCCGGACCAGATGTCGTCTTCGCCCGTCGGGTGCTCCGACCACATGGGGGTCGACCCTTCTGTCTCATTACGTGCGCATACACCTCATGTTGACGTGCACCCTGGACTAGGTTTGCAGGCGTTTCCTAGCTCCCCTCGGACCGAATGGCCGGGTGCGGGTGGCACAGCCTCGCCTGTTGTTAGGCTCCCCACCTCATCGCATACGTCAACATGGGGTCCTCCCCACGGCGGGCGGAAGCCTTATCTCACGACCGTTCGCCGATTTGCGGGGGAGGAATGTGGTGTCACCGCTAGACACCACACTTGCTAGGTGGTAACTTAAATCGGCCGCGGTCCTGTAGTACATGTCGGACCCGCGTGTCGCCACTATGTAATCGCAAACGTAGCGCCACCACAGGGCAGGTCACAAGACACGGACTTGACCTCGCCCCAGTTGTACGGACGACATAGCTTGCGACTAGACCTACCAAGTATTCCTCTCATTTGCCGAGAGACAGATTAAATAGCCTTCAGCTAGTCCATCGCTACTACCTAGCAAGGCGCCATGTGTATTATTGCTAATTGCTTACTACTATGCAAGAGATGTATTTCAACAAGAACAAGACTACATTAAAGTTAAGTATATTAAAATCTCTCTTCTTTTCTTTATAGTTTTCATCCAGTCTCCTGTTTCAGAATTTACGCCCGTCTGCGTTAGTTTCGCGTGCACCTAGCCACTCATTGTGTCGAGACCTTAGGGAATCGACACAACAATAGACGTTCGGATATTTTCAAAATAATGCAAATTTACGTAATTCAAGTCATTCGGAAACTCATGAACATGGTGGTAAAGCTTGTTCAGATACTTTTGATTATGGCATCATTTTCTTTTATTGGTGTGAAGTGTTTGTATTTTTGATAAATCATAGATGTGGAAACACTTAAAGTACAGCTTTTATAGTCAGCCGATGTGGCCGAGCGGTTCTAGGAGCTTCAGTCTAGAACCGAGCGACCGCTACAGTTGCAGGTTCGAATCCTGCCTCGGGCATGGATGTGTGTGATGTCCTTAGGTTAGTTAGGTTTAAGTAGTTCTACGTTCTAGAGGACTGATAAGCTCAGATGTTAAGTCCCATAGTGCTCAGAGCCATTTGAACACCTCTTATATATTTTCCATAAATAATACTGTTCGGCACAAGTGGGCAAGCTTCGCCATCTAGAATTTTTTAAATATCCCCGTCATTTTTAGATTTAGCATAAGTGCATTAGTTCCACCACCTTGGACTATTTCTTTACTATCCATCACTACCTTCTTGGAAATTCTTTGATTTTCCACCACCATCATCACGCTTTTTTTAATTTCCTTTTATTGGCATCTGTTTCGGCAACTGTAGCACCAAAGTCATATTGGATTTCGCCTATATCAGCGCCGACTAGTGGTGGCTGCTTGGACTATGCTTTGGAAGCCTTATAGCTATTCTACAAACATTTAACGTAGAACGCCCACCGAATTCAAAGCCCGGCGATGAAGAACGCAGGGTTTCATCTTACGAGTCGTGAACAGCCGTTGACAACGAGGTCATTAGAGACGGAGCACAAGTTCAGATTAGGAAGGGATGGGGGAGAAAATCAGGCCGGCCGGTGTGGCCGAACGGTACTAGGCCCTACAGTCTGGAGCCGAGAGACCGCTACGGTCGCAGGTTCGATTCCTGCCTCGGGCATGGATGTGTGTGATGTCCTTAGGCTAGTTAGGTTTAAGTAGTTCTAAGTTCTAGGGGAGTGATGACCTCAGATGTTAAGTCCCATAGTGCTCAGAGCCATTTGAACCATTTTTGAGAAAATCAGCCGTCCCCTTTCAAAGGAACTATCCTGACATTTGCCTGAAGCAGTTTAGGGAAATCATGGAACACGTAAAATTTTGATGCTGCAGGCTGGTTTGAACCGTCCTCCTCCCAAATACGACTCCAAGATGGTAACGACAGTGCCACCGCGCTCGGTTTGGTTCGGGGTACACAATCAACAACTTTATTGTTGAATAGTAGAAAAAACTTTTGCGGAGTAATTAGCTAAGCAATGTGATGTGGAGTGTAGTGTGCTGTGACTAGAGTAGTATTCGATGGGAGTTCTAAGGGGAATTTGTAGCCCCTATTTTTGACATATTTTGTATCTGTATTGATATTTCTATCTAAATTTGTAGTATTGCTTATGTATGATGTATCTGTCATGGCAATTATTTGGCTATGTAAACATGTTTCAGTTATGAGAAACTTATGAAAGATGTTTTTTAAATTATTCTTGAGGATTTAAATAACTAATGGAATTATTGTTATGTAATGTACTGCAAATGACATAGTCCATAGTTAGGGAACGTAGTGTTGAGTGTAAAAGATATAGGGAAGCCCCGCACCTACGGAAGTAGCCTGACGGAGTGGAAAACGTGTGATTGGCGCACAGGTGGCAACTCATCCTTTGTGACGGGTATGGAGTCTGGGCTGAGCAGTACTGTGGTTAGCACCTCGATAGCAGTAACGGATCATTGTGGCTCAGATTCCTGGAATTCTGAGGCCAGTAGGGCTTATGGGAAGTATTTATGGACCTTCGATGCTGCATTTGGTGATATCATAATCATGGCATTGCTTTTGGACTTACAAATATAATTCCGACGTCAAGAAGTTATGTAACAGGGCGAGACCAACAGTACTGCTATGACTGCATCGCCGCCAAGTTAAGAGCCACTGCAAATTGTACCACGAGTACCACCAGCCATCCTCTAAATTGTTTATATTTGGCACTCTGTAAATGGACAAGATATTTTTGAAATTTGGTTTATTTTATGATAATAATTATTGTGTTGCTAAAAACTTTATCTTACACCCGTGATTATCCCAAATCACAAACGTGGACAGGAACCCTATCCTAGTGAATTTAATTCCGACTGTCCTACTTTATTATGAGAAAGTGGTTGAACCTGAATTTAATGTTGTGTTGCCATTTGCACAGCCAATTTTACTTTTGAGTATGCCAAAAGACTTCTTGTCAAAGCACGATTGTTATTTAAAGAGTTATAGTTTGTTATGCTTTACTTAATTAGTAATTATTGATAAGAATACTTACCATTTTTCATAAATACTGGTTTAATATTATTCATGAGCGTGGTTCTAAGACCATGAGAGTTAAAGGGCCCTCATGTACTAGGCTAATTACTTAATGAAGCAATGCAAAGGCTCCTTCAGAGCCACTTTAGTTAGATTTGCATTCTTTTGAGTTGGGTCAAACAGAGTTTAAGAAAGAACTATTTACTATGTTATCTAATCTAATGGAAGTTGGTTAATGCTCAAGCATAGAGAACCTGTACTAAGTAGTGAAGTTATATACACTCCTGGAAATGGAAAAAAGAACACATTGACACCGGTGTGTCAGACCCACCATACTTGCTCCGGACACTGCGAGAGGGCTGTACAAGCAATGATCACACGCACGGCACAGCGGACACACCAGGAACCGCGGTGTTGGCCGTCGAATGGCGCTAGCTGCGCAGCATTTGTGCACCGCCGCCGTCAGTGTCAGCCAGTTTGCCGTGGCATACGGAGCTCCATCGCAGTCTTTAACACTGGTAGCATGCCGCGACAGCGTGGACGTGAACCGTATGTGCAGTTGACGGACTTTGAGCGAGGGCGTATAGTGGGCATGCGGGAGGCCGGGTGGACGTACCGCCGAATTGCTCAACACGTGGGGCGTGAGGTCTCCACAGTACATCGATGTTGTCGCCAGTGGTCGGCGGAAGGTGCACGTGCCCGTCGACCTGGGACCGGACCGCAGCGACGCACGGATGCACGCCAAGACCCTAGGATCCTACGCAGTGCCGTAGGGGACCGCACCGCCACTTCCCAGCAAATTAGGGACACTGTTGCTCCTGGGGTATCGGCGAGGACCATTCGCAACCGTCTCCATGAAGCTGGGCTACGGTCCCGCACACCGTTAGGCCGTCTTCCGCTCACGCCCCAACATCGTGCAGCCCGCCTCCAGTGGTGTCGCGACAGGCGTGAATGGAGGGACGAATGGAGACGTGTCGTCTTCAGCGATGAGAGTCGCTTCTGCCTTGGTGCCAATGATGGTCGTATGCGTGTTTGGCGCCGTGCAGGTGAGCGCCACAATCAGGACTGCATACGACCGAGGCACACAGGGCCAACACCCGGCATCATGGTGTGGGGAGCGATATCCTACACTGGCCGTACACCACTGGTGATCGTCGAGGGGACACTGAATAGTGCACGGTACATCCAAACCGTCATCGAACCCATCGTTCTACCATTCCTAGACCGGCAAGGGAACTTGCTGTTCCAACAGGACAATGCACGTCCGCATGTATCCCATGCCACCCAACGTGCTCTAGAAGGTGTAAGTCAACTACCCTGGCCAGCAAGATCTCCGGATCTGTCCCCCATTGAGCATGTTTGGGACTGGATGAAGCGTCGTCTCACGCGGTCTGCACGTCCAGCACGAACGCTGGTCCAACTGAGGCGCCAGGTGGAAATGGCATGGCAAGCCGTTCCACAGGACTACATCCAGCATCTCTACGATCGTCTCCATGGGAGAATAGCAGCCTGCATTGCTGCGAAAGGTGGATATACACTGTACTAGTGCCGACATTTTGCATGCTCTGTTGCCTGTGTCTATGTGCCTGTGGTTCTGTCAGTGTGATCATGTGATGTATCTGACCCAAGGAATGTGTCAATAAAGTTTCCCCTTCCTGGGACAATGAATTCACGGTGTTCTTATTTCAATTTCCAGGAGTGTATTATGATTCTTAGCACACCCCCTGACTTAAATTCAGCATCATTTCAAGCTTTTCCTTGTTCACTATTGCTACTAGTTTCATGTGTGTTGGTAATTGGTTTTATAGACTGTTACATCTAGTTCATTTAAGGTACGTCTTATTGAGAGGCATATGTTACTATTTACTAACTCATTGGCCATTTGTTTGTTAGTAGCACATTTAGCTGCACGGTTAGGTTACTATGTTGTAGTATGAACAGAGAGAGAGGAAAGAGTTTAGTGTGTGTGTCAAGGATGGTTATGTTAGCCTTAGCATTATCTTCTGCTTTATCATTTTGCCCGACACGAAAATGCCTAATTAGGCTGGCGACCTGTTTTAATATGTAATGTTACAACTTGCTTTTGTACTGGGAGAACGTCTGTTCCTGACCCACCTGTTGCTGTTGTTTATACTCTGCTCGAGTGTTTCAGAAACGAATCCCAGTTGGATTGTTCTGTTTCCATTAGGTTATCTGACGGTCACAACTTTCAAAAATTCCTGGCAGAGGTATAATGTTAGCATAGACTGCCGTTTTGAGGTTACAAACTGAGGTCGTTTATCATGGCGAGGAATCGGACGATTAATATGAATCTATAAAAAAAATAAAGGGAGGTTTTTTATGAAAATGCTATAAACAACAGCATAGTTCACACAATCTGGCAAAATATTTATAAATGGACCAACAGGGAAATAATGCTGCGGACCACAGAGCAAGAATAAATGAATATTTATCTAAAACATCGATACACATGTAGGCATTAATAATATGTCACACCAGATTCATGTTAGTACCCTGTCTGAAAAATTCCCCATATTCCCTACAGGTTGGAAAGAAATTACCCTTCCAGTTAGAATAGCCTTCTCCGAATGTTAAGCACTCTAACAGCAAATAGTTAATATCTAAAAAAAAGTATGTACCCGAAGACTTAACACTGCGTAATATATATTCCATTACGACCTCTACTGAAAGAAACTCCTTCGTACATAATAATTTTCCTAAGACATTACCTTTATTAATCTTATATCAAGTTAAATCAGCTTAAAACCTGGTATAGAATCCTGCAACATAAATTTTCCATCATCTACCAGGAGATGTGGAATGCGTAACAAGTAAATATATCATGTTTTCATTAAAAAAAATTTCTCGAGAACACATTATACTCTGTAAATGAATATTCTTTAGAAACTACAAGCAGAAATAATTAAAAAGGATAGGGTGTGCAGTTTCTGTGGTGTGCTGTAGCAACTAGATTGCTTTAGAAGAGGTCGAGCAGATACTACAACACGCACACAAAATATTCGTGATTTCTTAAAACTTGAATGTGATAAATACTTTGTAAACAATCAGAATCCACATAGATGACGTATTTGGTACTGTCGCTGACGCTTATAAGATTTAGCACTTCGTCGCTGCAGATTTATAATTTCACATCTGAGGACAATAATCTTTAACTGGATATAAAGTTCTGAATAACTGTTCTATTAGCATGCAGCCTCGGTCTGCACCACGACGATACTATAATCTTTAGTGAAGATTACAAAAGGTTGCTCATTACAGATAAACTGGGGGAGAGCGATAGTGCCTTCGGACATAATTAACTGTCCAGCTGCCGCGGCGCAAGGAAAAAAATTTTGGGCGAGTCTGTGCCGACATCTCAGATTCGCCGCTGCGTCTGTCAGCGACTGCCTTTACTCGTGGTGCTGTCGTGAGGTACCAACTTTTGCACGAGACCTCGTTATGCAAATGACACCCAATTACTACTGCTTCACTTAACATATCTTTTCTGATAACTCTACTCATTTATAAATTATAAGAATGTAGCAAATATGTGTAGCCGTCGCAAATAGAAGAGCAGAATAGGCGCGTTGATTGAATATTAGTCACCTTCTGGTTGCTTTGCAGGGCTGTAGTTGGCATGGATGTGATACAAAACCGTAATATGGGTCCACCGCTGCCGTGAGAAATGGCAGTGAAGCGACGGGTACGGGCCAGTCTACTCTATGTAATCAGCGCAGAAGGGCGCATTAGTACAAAGTAGCTATCGTATTTGGCCGCGCCCATGACAACGTCATAAATGAAATTGACATTTTTCCTGGTGTTTCAATGCATACTGTCCTACGGTTCTACAAGGAGTGGAATACCAGCTCTAGACATGTAACACGGGGTAAGACCAGTAGTCGTGCAAAGATCCTAACCGACAGTGCCTAGACGAGTGTCACGCTTTGTTAACGACAATCTGGTTCAAGTCCTACAGCAGTTCCTCCTGTCAATGAGTGCACGTGCTCTTTATCTACACTCCTGGAAATTGAAATAAGAACACCGTGAATTCATTGTCCCAGGAAGGGGAAACTTTATTGACACATTCCTGGGGTCAGATACATCACATGATCACACTGACAGAACCACAGGCACATAGACACAGGCAACAGAGCATGCACAATGTCGGCACTAGTACAGTGTACATCCACCTTTCGCAGCAATGCAGGCTGCTATTCTCCCATGGAGACGATCGTAGAGATGCTGGATGTAGTCCCGTGGAACGGCTTGCCATGCCATTTCCACCTGGCGCCTCAGTTGGACCAGCGTTCGTGCTGGACGTGCAGACCGCGTGAGACGACGCTTCATCCAGTCCCAAACATGCTCAATGGGGGACAGATCCGGAGATCTTGCTGGCCAGGGTAGTTGACTTACACCTTCTAGAGCACGTTGGGTGGCACGGGATACATGCGGACGTGCATTGTCCTGTTGGAACAGCAAGTTCCCTTGCCGGTCTAGGAATGGTAGAACGATGGGTTCGATGACGGTTTGGATGTACCGTGCATTATTCAGTGTCCCCTCGACGATCACCAGTGGTGTACGGCCAGTGTAGGAGATCGCTCCCCACACCATGATGCCGGGTGTTGGCCCTGTGTGCCTCGGTCGTATGCAGTCCTGATTGTGGCGCTCACCTGCACGGCGCCAAACACGCATACGACCATCATTGGCACCAAGGCAGAAGCGACTCTCATCGCTGAAGACGACACGTCTCCATTCGTCCCTCCATTCACGCCTGTCGCGACACCACTGGAGGCGGGCTGCACGATGTTGGGGCGTGAGCGGAAGACGGCCTAACGGTGTGCGGGACCGTAGCCCAGCTTCATGGAGACGGTTGCGAATGGTCCTCGCCGATACCCCAGGAGCAACAGTGTCCCTAATTTGTTGGGAAGTGGCGGTGCGGTCCCCTACGGCACTGCGTAGGATCCTACGGTCTTGGCGTGCATCCGTGCGTCGCTGCGGTCCGGTCCCAGGTCGACGGGCACGTGCACCTTCCGCCGACCACTGGCGACAACATCGATGTACTGTGGAGACCTCACGCCCCACGTGTTGAGCAATTCGGCGGTACGTCCACCCGGCCTCCCGCATGCCCACTATACGCCCTCGCTCAAAGTCCGTCAACTGCACATACGGTTCACGTCCACGCTGTCGCGGCATGCTACCAGTGTTAAAGACTGCGATGGAGCTCCGTATGCCACGGCAAACTGGCTGACACTGACGGCGGCGGTGCACAAATGCTGCGCAGCTAGCTCCATTCGACGGCCAACACCGCGGTTCCTGGTGTGTCCGCTGTGCCGTGCGTGTGATCATTGCTTGTACAGCCCTCTCGCAGTGTCCGGAGCAAGTATGGTGGGTCTGACACACCGGTGTCAATGTGTTCTTTTTTCCATTTCCAGGAGTGTAGTTTCTGAGCGAGCTCAGCAAAGGAAACCGCCTGTAATTTACATTTTGTGGCAAGAACATCCCATGAGCCCATTGCTCAAAGCGCCATGTAAAGTTGCACTTTCTCAGTGGACCAAACAACACAGAAACTGAACAGGAGTTAATTGCACGCATTTAGAGTGGCTTGAAAAGTCTCAGTTTTGTCTCTTTTCTAATGAAATAGGATATCGAGTACATCGATGCCCAATTAGATCTTAAACACGCTGGATATGGGGAGAATAGTTAAGGTTGTACGTTATTTTTTGATGTTTGAGAATTATTTGTCGTTCGATGACTTGGACTCACTCATTCAGATCACCATGAACATGAACAAGGATGTTTATACAAACATTCTTTGTGACAAACTGATGCCCTTTCTTGTACCTCTCCATGATAAGTATGCCGTGGTTACTCAAGTCTTCCGATATGACAACAGCCCTGTTCAGAAGGCTGCAAGCTTACGTTCATGACTGGACAGGCACTCAGGCGTCCTATCGCACCATGATTGGACTGCTACATCTTTCGACCTTAATCCTACAGAAATTTCTGGGACTGTCTGCAACAGCGTGTGAAACGTAGCAATTAACGTTCGTGCAGTATTGTAGCTCTACGAAATCAGTTCATGAAAGGGTTACTTCAGATGGTTATGGCATACTTGTAAAAGCTTAATTATCAAGGCTAGAGGCAGTGTTACACGGTATTAGCGCGATGAACACTGGAGGTAACTATTTGTTCTCCTGTGCACTTATGTTGTATCGACAGTTGTCTGAAATCGTTTTGTTTTCATGAGAGCTCTCATTTTGTACAACTTTTGTTAATAGATTGACTATGACAATCACTCAAGAATAGACTGTACCGGCTTATTACATAGAAATATTTCTTACATGAAATGTTAAAATGTAGTCTGTTGGAAATGATAACCGTATTTACAGCACCATACACTTGAATGTGATTACGTTTTATCGCTGGCTTCAGAGTTGGTATAAAGAGCTCTTTAGTGGAGCGAGCTTGTTAGCATCATGCCGCTGTGTCAACTTCAAGGTAGTGTAGGCAGCACTGTTCCCTTTTGGCATGAATTTTTCTAATTATTCTTCCTTGCGTCACTGATTATTAAAAAATACCTACTAAATGATTTGAAAACCAAAGTTGTACACAGTTTTCATCATCTGACCGTCAGGAAGTTTGATGCGACAGTCATTAATCTAAGAAATTAAACTTTACTTTAACATTTGGACGGTGTCTTAGGTTCACTACGAGAGCTGCAACGAATTAATAAATTAATGAAAAAGGAAAAATTAGAGAGGGGTGCCTCTTTTGCATTTGTACAAAATTAAGGGAATTCCTAAGAAAATTAGCAACTGGATACGTCTACTGTGCGTTAAGTGGCGTTTTTCGTCACGAAGAAAATAAAGCAACAATCAAGGTACCAATGTATATCCAATTCGTAGCTAATACATAGTTGGCTATAAGATTTACGACGCCGTGAAGACGGCACGCAACAATCGTCAAATTGGCATGAAGTGTACTACATGCTATATTATGTAAATGATTAGTATTTCAATGTAACCACACAATGCACGTAGGAGTAACGCTATCTACGTTCCCTACATAAGAAAATATTATATGCAGTGGGTTTCTCAATCAGAAATTGCATTTGAATCTTGATAGTTTACGGGAAGAAAGTGTTACGCCTCGTGCAAGAAGCAAAAACGTAGTTGTCGGAATTTTATAGTGACAAGCACATGGTCCATTTACACTGAATTGCTGCTCTCGTTGGTTGGGATCCATCGACTGCCATGAGACTATGGAACCATTATTAATTTCTCCATTTTCGGAAATTGCTGTTACGCCGCAACTGTACATTCAATTAATGAAAGGCCGTTACCATTGCTGAAATATACTTACTGAAACCCAAGACCTTGTTGATCATTTCATTTTGCTTCCCAAACGCACAGTTTTCAGTCACACTTGAAACTAGCCTGAATGTGAAAGTGGAACCAGCCGGGGACTTAAATAAAGTATGTATCGGCTATCGGAGTAGCATTCTAATAATTGAATAAGGTTTCGATGGGTTATGGGGAGACTTATTCATCACCATGCAGGATCTCAGCAATCCCACGCGACTAGCTCCTGAGACGACAGACAGTTCAGGTACTTGAGTCAGGAAATGGACTTACTTGCAGAAAGACAACTAGGGCACAGACAGTACGACGACACCTGAAGCACCACAGACAGTTAGCAAAACAATCATTGATGTGGCTTCATCTTGACATGGAGCACATAGAGGAGTGCCTACAGTGATGAGCTCACGGTATACTTGTGGTACGTGGTATGTGACACAAGACTGGGGACACTAGACACAGTAGTGGCATCAAGTCGTCTTTTCAGTCGTGTCCCAGTTCTACGTACAGCATCACGATGGATGAATCCGCACATGGAGAACCTAAATTACCAGATTGCAGTTGTCGTCGTCATATGGGACAAGCACCAGGGGTGATGGTATGGGGTGCCATTAGTTACATTATACGATCACCTATGGTTCGGGTAGCCGGTAGTCTGGACAGGAGGTGTTGAATTTCTGACGTGTTTATGCGGGTGGATGTGCCCTATCTTCGAGGTCGTTGTGATGCTATTTTTCTATAAGAAAATGCAAGACTACAGTTTAATCCTGCTCTTTCGACCTACCCCAATACAGAGGATGTCCTACTGGACTTCCTCCAGTATTTTCATCCATTTTGTAATGCGCTGATGACAGACTGTCACCTCGCCACTTGCCAGCCAGCTACCACGATTATTGAACTCCTGAACAGAGCTGATGCTGCATGGAAATAACGTAACCATATCTGTCACAAAATCTCAGTTCCGCTCGATGCTCATCCAGGTTAAAGCCGTTTTTGCTCCTGTAAGCGGCAGATTTGTGTCAAAATCACTTAAAATTTTAATTCCATGTTCTTATACTATACTGTATACACACATGAAATAAGATTTTATTATCATTAACTATCTGAGTACCCAGAATTTTCTGGGTATGTATTTAATTCAAAATTCTATTAGTTTATCTCATCCTTCCCCTCCTTCTGTCTATTTCATCCTCATTTTCAGTCCATCGTCTCCTTCAACCCCTTTTTGCGCACCTCCTCCACCCCCTCCCACCCCCTGTCTGTCGATCTCCTCATACCTCCTTCTGTCCATCTGCTCCTTCTCCTCTCTCTAAACATCTACTCCTCCCCCACTCTCTGTCTATCAACTCCCATCCTCTGCCTATCTGTTCCTTTCCCCAGTCCATGTCATCCACAATCTCTATTTCTTCCTCGTCCCCTCTGAGACAATCTCCTCACTTCCATCTCTTTCTCCAGTTTCTCAACCACCCCTCTCTGGCTCTCTCCTCCTCCCTCTATCTCTGTCGAACTATTCCTCCCCTCTCTCTGTGCTCTCTTCCTCCTCCTCTGACTGTCCATCTCCCCCTCCCTTCTCTCTCTCTCCATCTCCTCCACTACTCCTTCTCTGACCATCTCCTCCTATCCCCTGCCACTCTCTCCACCTCCTCCTCTTCCCTGTCTCCGTCTCTTTCTTCCTACCCTTCTCTCCACCTATCTCCTCTTCCCCATTTCTATGTCCATCCCCTCTGACTCTTTTTCTGTCCATCTCCCTCTCCCCACTCTATCTCCTCCTTCCACTTTATCTTTATCTCATTGTGCCTAAGACCATCTCCTTATCCCCCTCTTTCTCTCTCTCCATTCTCTTTCCTTTCTCTATTCGTCTTCTCTTCCTCAATCTTTCTGCACAAGTTATGATTTCCCCTGTCTCTGTCTATTCCTCCTCTTCCCATTCTCTGTTCATTTATTTTCACTTCTCTCTTTATCCATCTCCTCCTCCCCTATCTATCTGTCCGCTCTCCCCCCTCTCTATGTCTGTCCTCTTCCTGTTCTCTGTTCATCTGCTCCTCCCCCTCTGGCACTCTGCTCCTTCTCCCTCTGTCTACATCCTACTCGAAACTCTATGCCCATCTCCTCCTCATTATCTATTTCCACCTTACCCCTTGTAAGCCCACCTGCTCCCACCTTTCTCTGTCAGTCTCTTCCCCACCCCACTCTCTGTCTAACTCTGCCTCTTTGCTTTCTCTCTCCATTTCCTCCTTCCTCTCTTACTGTCAAGTTGCTGTTCCACCTTCTTTCTGTCCATCTCCTCTTCTGTCTTTTCTATGTCAATTTCTTCCTCTCCCCTCTTTCTTTGTCCATTACCTGCTCTCCCCTCTGTCCCTGTCCATCTCCTCCTGTTTCCATGCTCTGTCCTTTTCCTCCTCCCCTATCTTTACTGGAATCATCTTTCCCCTACCTCTGTCACTCACTTCCTCCTCCCCTATATGCCCACCTCTGTTTCTTTTCTTTATCTGTTTATCTTCTCCTTTATCCTATATCCATCGATTCCTCTTCCCTTTCAACCCATCTCCGCCAGTCTCGCTGTCCATCGCCTCCGCCCCATAATTGTGTACATCTCCTCCTTCCTCCCTGTTTGTCTGTCCGCGTCCTCCTGCCTTCTTCTCACTTTACGCAAGTCCCCCTCTCTCCCTCAACAGGAAGTCGATTGTTCTGTAATAACAATATTTCTTTCAAGATAGCAAGCAACATTTGTACCAAGTTTTGTTGAGATCACTCCAGGGATTTATGAGGACCATTTTACCAATTGGTTTTCCCATGCACGATCATTTGACATGAATATCACATATATTGAACATTTTTCAGGGAAATTTGTACACATATATCACCTGTATCCACCGCGAATTTCGTCTTGCAGTTTCGTTTTCACGCAGATCAATGTTTATGGCGTCATGTCTGCTTAACTGCATGTCGTATAATGCTGTAATTTTGCACTTATTTCGACTGGTATATGTGGATACTATCTTAGAAATATCTTTCAAATAGATTTTGTAGTAAAGAAGTAATGAATTAAAACCTCATGCATGATGAGGCGGTTTTTCACACATCTCTGTGTTGACGTGTTATCTCCTAAAGTATGAGTCCTACAATGACATATTTTTTCAAGTACATTGAGCGGTATATATGAATACTGTCTGCAAAATGTGTTTGCGATTAGAGTTATTAGTAAAGAAGTAATAAATTAAAAGTCATGGCTGATGCGACAGTTTTACCGCATGAACAGCGACATATTATTAAGCGTTGCATTTTTTCCGTTCATCATATTGTGTCAGATAGAAAATGTCTCGTAAAAGTTCGAAATGATGTGTAAACTGGTTGCAAGTCACTATGTGCTCTCATTCCCAAATACTGGATGAATTTAATCTGGCCCTTTGCGCGTCTTGAGCTACCCTCCCATTCCACCCCGATCCCGACCTCTAACAGAGGCAGGAGGTTGTTACTCCACAATGTTTGGCTCGAGATTGTAAGTGATATGTGTGCCAAGTTTGGATGAAATCGACCGAGTGGCTTAGGAGGATATGTTGAACATACATACATAAAGTTTTATGATATGTATTCCTAGTTTAGCATACTGCAACGGTTTTAATGGCCAGTAGTGTATAAGCTAGGTACATAATTCAGACTGTCCATACAGCCACTGAATGTTGAGAAGAGCACTAATGTTTAATTGAAAGTAAAAGAAACGGGAAGTGCGTCGTCACTGATTGCAGCCTCACCAACAGACATGATTGACTTATACTGTTTTAGTTATATAGATGACACCAGTAGTTATCTGAATAATTAACAACTGCAGTATAAAGGTCACTGATACCGAATTTTACGGCTCAGAGACAAAACAGTAAGGAATTGTATATTTAAAGCATACCTCATTCTTGTTATATACAGAAAATACAATGTAGCAACAGAATCAACCACTGACGGAAGCATGCCACTTTGCAGTATGTAGCACCAGAAAAACTGCAACATCCAATGCAGAATGACATTGATGGCTGGCCCGCTTGTCCCTTGGCTGATACCTGACGTAACATTTCCCATCCCTTTGGCACAATTCAGACCTCCCCATTACTGGCTGCTTCTGAACCTGTGAACAACATGTTACTATTGTGTCTACACTTTTCCCCTTGCTCCTGTGATGCATTCTTTCCAGCATCACTATTTACACTTTACGAATTGGCGGTGCTTCTTCCCTGCACACACTATCGCATGATGTTTGAGGGCTGGTAGATCTAGAATATTCCACCGCTCCAATCAGTCCATTGAGTTGGTAGGTAACTGACTAGATTTTTTGGGTGGATGTCTCTAGCGAAAGTGGTCGTAGGCCACACAAATGAAAATCAGGGTCGTGGAAGTTCCCCTGGTCGAAAATGGAGTCCAAATGACTCAGTTCTAGTATCAACAGTGGTATTGCTGAACACCCAGAAACAACTTTTCTGCACTAATGCAATTGTTGATTGAAGTATGTATAGTGGGATCAAGGGTAGCATTCAGGTATCCTGATTTTCTCGCTGGCACGATTTCGAAAGTAAAAATTTGTAAATTTGTGGTAAGATCTTATGGGACCAAACTGCTGAGGTGTTCGGTCCCTAAGCTTACACACTACTTAATCTAACTTAAACTAACTTACGCTAAAGACAACTCACACACCCATGCCGGAGGGAGGACACCCGCGCGCCTTTCGAAAGTATTTTTGGTGATGTACAGCAAATACAACGAGATGAACATCAAGTCCCCTTCAGCGAAATACCAGTGTTCCATAATTCGTACCATTGTTCCCTTTGAGTGTCGCTGCTCGTAGCAGGTGGAAACAGTAATGGCTGATTTGTATTCTGAGTACACCGAATGAGGTCCAACTTTACGGAAATATGGATGGCATGCAAACATGTCCCGTGGGCATACACACACATACGTTTCATTGAGGAATAGCTCCATTTCACATGATCTCACAGTGGTTTGGATCACAGTGGAGGGGAATACTGTAACCTGTTCCTTCTGACACCGACACTCTCTTCTGCTCCCACCAAGTGAACCTTTCTATCCAGGGTATCTAACAGAATGTTCCTCATTTGGAGGTGTAAAAATTTCCTTAAACGTAAAGTCGCGAGTGTACTCTGGAAGAGTTCAATATTTTCAACATGGATAACCGTTCTGTGAGTATAGAATTGTAATTTTACTTATTGCAACGTTATCTGGATAACATGGTATGGATCTTAGTATCGAACATAAAATTATTTAATTTTTCCTTTGGGCAGCATAGGCTTGTCAAAATACTACGCTGCCCACAGTGGTATGGCAACGTGTCATTTCATTGCCCCTTTTGCTCCTGTTGCTATAGGGCTTTTGTGTTCACTTCTTACACGTTGAGCTTTATTATCATAAGGTTTTCGCAAATTTCCGCACTGGTGCTCCATTCGCCCCCATCTGCGTTTCACTATCTCAGATGGTGATGGCATCTTCTGTCATGGCACTACTTCGTACAGCAAGACTTCTATACTCTCATGCCCCTTCGGATTGTTCACTCATACATAGTATTTAGCTTTCAGGTGTAATGCGGATGTTCTTAATTTACGAATTCGTAACAAACAATGAATCATAGGCAATTGCTGTTAGTGGGGAGGCTTTCGTGCCTCAATGATACAGATAGCTGTACTGTAGGTGCAACCACAAAGAACGGGTATCTGTTGAGATGCCAGAAAACGTGTGGTTCCTGAAGAGCAGCAGCAGCCTTTTCAGTAGTTGCAGGGACAACAGTCTGGATCTAGCCTTGTAATCAACCAAAACGGCGTTACGGTGCTGGTACTTCGAATGGCTGAATGCAAGGAAAACTACAGCCGTAATTTTTCCCTATGGCATGTAGCTTTAATGTATAGTTAAATGATGGTGGCATTCTCTTGGCAAAATATTCTGATGATAAAATAGTTCCCCATTCGGATCTCCGGGATGAGACTACTCAGGGGGATTTCGTTATCAGGAGAAACAAAAGTGGCGTTCTACGAATCGGAGCATGGAAGACGAGATCCCTTAATCGGGCAGGTAGGTTAGGAAATTTAAAAAGGGAAATTGATAGGTTAAGTTTGATATAGTGGTTGATAGTGAAGTTCGGTGGCAGGAGGAATACAGGGCTATGAATGCAAAATCAAATAGGCGTAATACAGGACTAGGTTTAATAATGAATAAAAAACATGAACACGGATACTCTGTTATTAACAGCATAGTGAACGCGTTATTGTAGCCAAGAAAGACACGAAGCCCACAACCATGACAATAGTAGAAGTTTAAACGCCAAATAGCTCCGCACATGAAGAAGAGGCTGAAGAAATATATGATGAGATTAAACAAATAATTAAGATAGTTTAGGGAGACGACATTTATTAGTCAAGGGGACTGGAATTCGTTGTAGGAAAAGGAAGAGAAGGAAAAATAGTAGGTGTGTATGAATTGTGGAAATAAATGAAACAGGGAGCCGCCTGGTAGAAATTTGCACACAGCAAAATTTAATCATACCTAACAATGGTTGAAGACTCATGAAAGTTGTATACGTGGAAGAGACATGGAGACACCGGACGGTTTCATATTGGCTATATAATGGTAAGAAAGAGACTTCGGAACCAGATTTTAAGTTGTAAGACACTTCCAGGGGAAGATGTGGACACGGACTACAATTTATTGGTTGTGAACTGTAGATTAAACTGTAGAAACTGCAGAAGAATGGGAATTGAAGGAGATTGGACCTGGATAAACTGAAAGAACCAGAGGTTGTAGAGAGTTTCAGAGGGAGCAGTAGGAAACGATTGACAAGAACAAGGGAAAGAAATACAGAAGAAGAATAACGGGTAGCTTTGAGAGATGAAATAATGAAGGAGCAGAGGATCAAGTAGGTAAAAAGACGAGGACTGGTAGAAATCATTGGGTAAGACAAGAGATATTGAATTCAACTGATGAAAGCAGGAAATATAAAAATGCAGTAAATGAATCAGTCGTAAGGGAATATAAACGTATAAAATGAGAGAGACAGGAAGTGCAAATTGGGTAAGGTTCAAATGGCTCTGAGCACTATGGGACTTAATATCTGAGGTCATCAGTCCCCTAGAACTTAGAATTACTTAAACCTAACTAACCTAAGGACATCACACACATCCATGCCCGAGACTGGATTCGAACCTGCGCCCTTAGCGGTCGCGCGGTTCCAGACTGAAGCGCCTAGAACCGCTCGGCCACAATGGCCGGAAATTGGGTAAGTAGGAATGGCTACAGGACAAATGTAAGGATTTAGAAGCATATGCCACCAGGGGAAAGATAGATGCCTCCAAAAGAAAAATTAAAGGTACCCATGGAGAAAAGAGAATCGCCTGTATGCGTATCAAGAGCTCAGATGAAAAACGAGTCGTAAGTAAAGAAGGTAAGGCTGAAAGGTGGAAGGTCTATAGTATGGAGATGAACTTGAGGGAAATATTATAGAAATGGAAAAAAAACATAGATGAAGATGAGATGGGAGGTATGATACTGCGTGAAGTATTTGACAGAACACTGAAAGGCCTAAGTCAAAACAATACCTTCAGTTCAGATAACATTGCGTTAGAGCTACTGACAGCCTTGGGAGAGCCAGCCATGGCAAAACTCTCTACTTCTGGGGAGATCAGTTTGGATTACAGAGAAATGTATTAACACAAGAGGCAATACTGACCATACGAGTTATCTTATAAGACAAGTAAAGGAAAGGCAAACCTGCTTTTATAGCATTTGTAGACTTAGAGAAAGCTTTTGACAGTGTTAACCAGAACACTCTTTTAAAAATTCCGGAGGTAGCAGGGGTAAAATACAGGAAGCGAAAGATAGTTTGCGGCATATACAGAAACCAGACGGTAAATATAAGAGTCGAGGGGCATGAGAAGGAAGCAGTGGCTGAGAAGGGAGTGAGAGAGGATTATAGCCTATTCCCGATATTATTCAATCAGTATACTGAATAAGCATTAATGGAAGCAAAAAAAAATTTAGGAGTAGAAATTAAAGCCCAGGGAGAAGAAATAAAAGCTTTGAGGTGTGCCGGTAATGTAATTCTTACAGAGACCGCAAAGGACTTGGAAGAGCAGTTGAACGGAATGAACAGTGTCTTGACAAACGTATAAGATGAACATGAAGAAATGGAAAACGAGGGTATTGGAATGTAGTCGATATAAATCAGGTGATGATGAGGGAATTAGATTAGGAACTGGGACACTGAAAGTGATGAGTTTTGCTATCTGGGAAGCAAAATAACTGATGATTCTTTAAGTGTCAGGCAGCCCTTTCTGAAAGTATTAGTATGGAGTGTAGCTATGCATAGAAGTGAAACATAAACGATAAATAGTATAGACAAGAAGAGAATAGAAGCTTTCGAAACGTAGTGCTACAGAAGAATGCTGAAGACTAGATGGGTTGATAAAGTAACTAATAAGGAAGTACTGAATAGAAATGGGGAGAAGAAGAATTTGTAGCACAATTTACCTAGAAGAAGGGACTGGTTGATAGAACACGTTCTGAGGTAACAAGGGATCACCAATTTAATACTGGAGGGAAGCGTGAGGGGTAAAAATCGTATAGGGAGACCAAGAGATGGATATGGTAAGCATATTCAAAGGAATGAAAGTTTGCAGTAGTTACTCGGAGACTTAGTGACAGTGTACTCAGTTTAGGTGGTTCCACTTGAATCAGAGATGAAATGTGTGTCAGTGTGGCACTGTCAGCACTTTGTCTCATATGGAACGAAGTCTCAGTCAGATAAACAGTGTTTCAGTGACTGGTACACTGTGATACATTTTTGAATAGGTCTTTAGGAGAGGAAATGAATTACCGAATAAAAAATACAGTGTGTCACTTAAAAAAGTCATACCGCTGTTCATATCTTTGTGAAAAACAAAGCTACAACGAAGGCAATCATACTAATTGATGTCCCTCTGGCGGCTATAGAACATTTGCTTGAAAAATTTTGTAATTTGCATCTGGACAAGTAGTTATTTAGGGTGGTCTAGATAAATGGGACACCCTACTCTATGCGCCCATGAAAGTCAGTTGTACTGTCATGTTCAATTAAGAACTCTATCCGTAAGATTTAAGAGTTATCATGGCATAGACAAAACTTTCATACAAGACCGGAAAATTTCTGCTTCTGTCTGGAAATTCAACTCCATTGAACCCATCGAACCAAAGTTATGTACTTTCACTCTGCTTTACTTTCATCCTGGTGGACCCCACTTACATTTCCCCACGAGGTTCCGAATTGCCAAGAACATGTGCAAAACCTTGTCCAATATAATCATATGCCTCCATCCATTCACTAAGCTATCTAAGTAAAATTCCACCACTTTACGCGTATTCGCTGTGCTCGTAACTACTGAGAGCCGTCATTGTTGTGTAACTGTGGGCTACTGTTTTCAAATCTCGTCAACTTGTCTGAGCCAGTGTTAAGCTTTCACCAATGAAAGTGAAAAATTAACCGTGCTTACAACACATCGTCTTATTTTATAAGTGATACGAATTGTACACGATGTTGCCCAGGGATATAATTAATAGAGCTCAGCCTTCCACATGTGAGTATGGAATTATAACGGGGAGTCTAGGATGTCTTGGACTGGGCGGTGATTTTCTGCAGGAGAAGAACATGAGTGCAGCAAAAGAAGGCATCTCATGCATGCAAGGAACTGTTTATTGCTGTTTACTTATATCCGCCAGTCTTAGATGACACTTGTGTTAATCCCTGGCGAGCACTGTGAATACACTAACATGGTGTCTCCCAGTATGTTTACCTCCCAGCCCGGCTGCTGTGCCAAAGGAAGTCTTGTAGCCCCAGTGGCACAGAGCGAGGGAGTACTGTGTTAGAATCTCGGAAGATTTGGAGATTGGTGGACTACATATTCATGGTTATATGAAGGCAGTGGAGTACTGATCTGACCAAGTGCGCTGACGGTCAGGTGGCGGTCAGAAGTCCGAGGACCGATGACTACAACAGATCGGAATGGTGGTGACCAACACAGACTGAACGACATACTACTGCCCAGCTGTTCGACGATAAAGGGTTAACTAAGGGGCTTAAATGCAGCATTCTGCAACTTATTATGACGAAGGAGTTGCGTTTCTTTATCTGGCAGCACGGAAGAGCCGTGCCTTTTCTGCTTTGGCTGGTCAACATCTGCGGCTGGTGAAGACAGTTCCGAATGTTCTAGTTTCGGTACTTGGCGGTCACGGTCATGCAAAGCATATATCTGTAGTGGTGGTTCGTTGCGTTGCAGTACTCTGACTCCCAGGTGTCGCCACAGTTTGTAGCGCTGTATTGGAATAGTAAGCTTGTTTTCCCAGAGTGAGATAATACTTTAATCGCCTCAGATTCCACCAGATGGGCAACCAGTGACTTCCTGCTATGAGATGCGCAGAGCAGAAGGTAATCATGCTCGTTATGAGAGTACATTAAGCCTGGATAAATGTGGACATACTAAACTACAACATACTTTGACTACAGGTTACTTCATAATTAATGGCGTAAACGCATGCAGATGAGGGTATATGATGCTATTCGTAGGAGGAAAACCGCCTCAATAACAATGGCCTCTAAAATGCGTAACTTAAGAGCTATGAGCACTCCTTCATCTTCGATACAATGATAGAAATATCTTATATTGTAAGCTCTTTGCATTCCAGATTTTGGGAGAAGGTAGTATGGACCAAAAAAAGAAAAAAAGACCGTGAAGCCTGTACTCTTAAGTCCATACATTAAGAGCTACGAGCACTTGTTCAATAGAAGAGATGTGTTTCGGAGTAGCGAAGATGAACAAGGGCTCATAGCTCTTAAGGTATGCACATTAGATCTCATGTTTCTGGTTATTTTTCTCTTTTTTTTGGTCCATACTACCTCCTCCCAAAATATCGAAAGCAAAGAGCTTGCAGAAGAAGAGGTTTATTTCACAGTATCGAAGAAGACGTGCTCATAGTTATTAAGGTATGCATTTTAGAGCCTAGTTTACTGAGACGTTTCTGATTTTAGTATCGTACATTTACACCTGTACTCGTTTACACCATTAATTATGATTCTTCGTGTAATTATGAATTTGAATTACAGCCATTAAGATGTGATATGCAATGGAAGTACAGGGCCCTCTTATCACACTTACGGGCAAGCTTCTCTTGTCAGTCTATGTACACAAACTGCAGCGTCCTACTTTTCAGCGTCTACAGGTTTCCCCGTCCAGCGCCTTCATCAAATTTTAAGCCTCCGTCTACACTGCACCCCAACTCATTGCTATTAAATCAGCTGGGCCGCAGTCTGTATCCACCACAACGCGATGTCGGTGTGCAACAGCGGCATTTGCAATCCTGTGCCAACCTCAGGATCGTTATTAGATATACACCCCATTCAAAGGACAGTTTAGTTAGAAGAAAAAAGTAGTATTTCTAAGTACGCAAATGATACGTATAACTGAGGGATTTTCATCTGATGTGATAGACCCATCAACATGTTATGAGATATTTCGACCAAAGGAAAGATGGGTGAGATCATGAAGTTAAATATTTTGGTCGCGTTTGTACGCAGGGAATCTCTAGAAAGAGATTCAGTTTCCCACTTTATATCCATTGCGGCTACCTAAGAAATTAAATTAAAGCCAGAATAGTTATAGCTCTCAGGCTACAACACATTTTGGCAAGACAGATTAGACGGGAATATGCGGAGTGTAATGATTTATTAGGTCGTCGGTTCCAGCATCAGTAAGATACACAGATCAAACAAATGTAAAACAAAAAAAAACTTCCTTGCAGTATCGGAGTATGTCCTCACAGTGTCTCTGCCACTTTCCACAGTGGCGTTATACTGCCATTTAAAATTGGTATTGAAGAGTCTGTAATGTTTCCCCTATTATAGAATGCTCAACTGAAAAATTTCTTCACCAGTTTTTAATATTGCGGAACAGCGCTGACAGCTACAAAGATGGATGTATTCGAGTCTTTTACGCACAACTCACAGAAATAGAAGTGTGAGCTTCACTCAGATCTAGAAGAAACATGCCGCTGATGGATATGATAAGAGACAAATTCTAACATTAAAATTTTCGTATTCATTTTAATCGTTTCAATTACTGTTGAATTCAAGAGGGTAAGACCATAATGATTTACTTAAAGAATGTTTGTAAGAATATGATGCTTGCAAGGGATTAATTTATTAAAGGAAAGGTTCTGTGGAAAAGTAATGAATCTGAACGTTTCCCGCTGGGACGAACAGACGGAATCAACGTCGTAGAAGCCTTTTTTTATGAAAAGGCAGAAGGTCGTAAGTGAGAGTGGGACGAGACCGGAGGCAGTGGACCGTCCAGTAAGTCACCAGCTTCGTCGCTTCAGAAGATAGTGCCACCAGAGGCCATAGTCATGCACGGTTTTCCTCCCCAAGATTAGAGTCGTACGAGAATTAAAGGTCCTGTCTCATGAGGCAGTACTGATAAGACAGGTGTCAGTCTCAAAAGTAATGACTATTGTCTTTTCCGTATTTAAAACTGCCCAAGTAAATCAAATAATTAAATATCTTGAGGGTGCTTTAACTGCTCATAGCTGTGTAGCGATAGTTTATAACTGTACTACATTGCCTCAAGCTGAATGACATTGACTTTAAACTACACGCATCAAAATAAGTTTTGCATCACATAGGTTCCGAGAGTTCCGGAACCTGTACAGAAAATTGGAATAGAGATGAATATAAACATCATATCCGCCCTTTTAATTGCTCTTGAAAACCTCACATTGCATTTTGTGCCCCCATACAGCGAGACCTTCCGAGGTGGTGGTCCAGATTGCTGTACACACCGGTACCTCTAATACCCAGTAGCACGTCCTCTTGCACCGATGCATTCTTGTATTCGTCGTGGCATACTATCCACTTCATCAAGGCACTGTTGGTGCTGATTGTCCCACTCCTCAAAGGCAATTCGGCGTAGATCCCTCAGAGTAGTTGGTGTGTCAGGCCGTCCATAAACAGCCCTTTTCAATAATCTATCCCAGTCATGTTCGATAGGGTTCATGTCTGGAGACGATGCTGGCCACCCTAGTCGAGCGATGTCGTTGTCCTGAAGGAAGTCATTCACAAGATGTGCACGATGGGGGCGCTAATTGTTGTCCATGAAAACGAATGCCTCGGCAAATGCCACCGATATAGTTGCACTATCGGTCGGAGGATGGAATTCACGTATCGTACAGCGGTTACGGCACCTTCCATGAACACCAGCGGCGTCCGTAGGCCCCACATAATGCCAACCAAAAACAGCAGGGAACCTCCACCTTGCTGCACTTGCTAGACAGTGTGCCAAAGGCGTTCATCCTGACCAGGTTGCCTCCAAACACGTCTCCGTCTATTTTCTGGTTGAAGGCATAGGCGACGCTCATCGGTGAAGAGAACGTGATGCCAATCCGGAGCGGTCCATTCGGCATGTTGTTGGGCACATCTGCACCGCGCTGCGTGGTGTCGTGGTAGCAAAGATAGACCTCGCCATGGACCGCGGGAGTGATGTTGCGCATAGAGCAGCCTATTGCGCGCAGTTTGAGTCGTGTGGCTGCACAAAAGCATTATTCAGTATGGTGACGTTGCTTTCAGGGTTCCTCCGAGCCACAATCCGTAGGTAGCGGTCATCCACTGCAGCAGTAGTCCTTGGCCAGCCTGAACCAGGCGTGTCATTCCTGTCTCTCTGTATCTCCACCATGTCCGAAAAACATCGCTTTGGTTCACTCTGAGACGCCTGGGCATTTCCCTTGTTGAGAGCCCTTCCAGGCACAAAGTAACAATGCGGATGCGATCGAACCGCGGTACTGGCCGTTTAGGCATAGTTGAACTACAAACAACACGAACCGTGTATCTCTTTCCTGGTGGACTGACTGGAACTGATCGGCTGTCGGACCCCTCCGTCTAATAGGCGTTGCTCATGCATGGGCATGTTTAGTGACATCACTGAACAGTCAAAGGGACTGTGTTCAAATGGCTCTGGGCCCTATGGGACTTAACAGCTGAGGTCATCAGTCTCCCAGAACTTAGAACTACTTAAATCTAACTAACCTAAGGGCATCAGACACATCCATGCCCGAGGCAGGATTCGAACTTGCGACCGTAGCGGTCGCGCGGTTCCTGACCGAAGCGCCTAGAACCGCTCGGCCACACCGGTCGGCAGGAACTGTGTCTGTGAAGCTATGTCCACAGCCAATGTCCATCTTCAGGAGTTCTGGGAACCGGGGTGATGCAAAACTTCTTTGATGTGTGTAAATAGGTTTACACTTTAACTTACAGCGAATACAGTTAGTGAAAATACTTAATTCACTGGATCCATTCCATTTCATAATTTATCTCTGAAATGTTAGCTAGGAATAACCAAAGAGTACGTAGGTCACCCACTGGAGTCGATTTATGCTACACATCGCTAAAAAGACATCGCGAAGTGACATTTAATACCATCATGGAACTGTGAACCACGACACAATTGTCAAAACTGAATTAGTGTGTCACTATTGACTGCGTTTGTTTTCCACTTTGTTCATTTAACTCTTTAATAAGAACTTTCTAAATTACTGCCACTAATTTGCAACTTTATTGACAATAATAGTAAATTTGTAAGGTCTCTTATTCCAATACGTATTGGGTTAAACTGCTTATGAGAAGTTGAGAGTTGTCTTTTAGCGTTACTGCATACTGTGGCGCACTCGATGCTCGAATTGATCTGGAGCAGTGGAATAACTATTTCAAGTATTACTATATTCTTCGAGTCCGCGCTATACCCCGGCGTTAGCCGCAAGGGTTAAAGAGAGCCTGATATTGCAGACCCTCTCCCCTCACTATGCTGAAAGCTTAGAAAGCGAGTTAAAGTATGTCTGATGTGTGCTCATCGTCGATAGTGGACAATTTTTTGTGTGCTACTGCTTTTAACACCAACCGAGGGCGGCCTGCAGAAATTTAACTGTGCCAGATGTCTACGGAACAGTACGTGCATTTACCTAGTCAGTTATTTTGTGTCTTGTATTTTCACTGTATACAAATTGATGAGGACTGAGTGATAGCTGCAGGCAGCCTTTTAAAGAACAATTTCATCTCAGCATCACAGCACAACTGTGTTAAACATAAGACAACATAACAACTGAGATGATCGTCCTCAATCAGGTATGCTTAACAGCATCAAAGTCCAATGTTGGTCATGATGATCACACTAACAGAAGTGCACAGAGAAAGTTCCATTGCACAAATACCAATCTCTTATTGCAGTATCGTTCCTGGTGCCGGGTGAAGCGACGGCGCTGGTGCGGAGCGGTGGAGACTCGCAGGAAAATGGCTGGTTCAAATGGCTCCGAGCACTATGGGACTTAACTGCTGTGGCCATCAGTGCCTTAGAACTTAGAACTACTTAAACCTAACTAACCTAAGGACATCACACACATCCATGCCCGAGACAGGATTCGAATCTGCGACCGTAGCGGTCGCGCGATTCCGGACTGTAGCGCCTAGAACCGCATGGCCACTCAGCCGGCAGGCTCTCAGGAAGCAGCGACGGCCGGCCGAAGTGGCCGTGCGGTTAAAGGCGCTGCAGTCTGGAACCGCAAGACCGCTACGGTCGCAGGTTCGAATCCTGCCTCGGGCATGAATGTTTGTGATGTCCTTAGGTTAGTTAGGTTTAACTAGTTCTAAGTTCTAGGGGACTAGTGACCTCAGCAGTTGAGCCCCATAGTGCTCAGAGCCATTTGAACCATTTGAAGCAGCGACTGATGAGCAGCGAGACGCGGCCGGCTCTTGCCCTGGAACTGAGCGAAATGCTGAGCTGCGACTGTATTTGCTTGCAGGGGTTGTGTCATGACTTAGTACACAGAAGGTGGAAGAATATCCACGGGCTCCTGATGACCATGTGACAGGCGGACGCAAGCTAGTTCACTTGTTAACAGCGCTGTCGCTGCTGCTACGCACACTGCCTATGACCAACAATGGTGCTCCCTGGTAGTACCTGCACTGTCAATAGATTGCCTGCAATCATACAGTATCCAACTATACAACTGTACGATGTACAAAGGGCAGTCAGATAAGGACGAGAAAGACAGAAAAGCACTAAGTACATTGTTTATTATTTAAAAAGTAATAGCAATAAATGTAAATACATTTATTCCAATGTAAGACGGTCAATGCCTTCATTTAAAAATATATCAGACTGCTTGCGGAAATACGATTGTGTCCAGGCGTGCATCACTTCCTCCACAGAAAATTGACGGCCACGAATGTGTTCCTTCAGGACTCCAAAAGTATATTAAACGCATGTGGAGGAATCGAGAAAGTATGGAGGCTGTGTAATGGCTCGAAATAATATTGGCAACATGTGAGCGGGCATTTTGTTAGCAGATTGTTTCTACTGCGTCCTATAAATTTCGCTGGGAAACCTTTATACTTCCTCCTTACTGTCCCGATCTCTGCCCATGCGCCTTACATATTTTTGGAGCCCTGCAGAAAGATATTCGTGCCTGTCAATTGGGTCTGCGCGAAGAGATGCACACCTGGGTACAATCAAGTTTCCGTAGGCTACCGCAAATCTGTTTCCTCGAAGACAATGGTCGTATTGTCTCACTGTGGCAGAAATTTACTAACAGTTATGACGACACCTCTTGAAATAATAAACAGTTTACTTCTTTCTTTCCGCCTGTCTCGTGTTCGTTTGACTGCCACTTACACTAGCAAGGCGCGGAAACCGTCTGCGAATGGAGAAGCGCTGTGGGCCAAGGGCAGGCAACCCGCAGGCCTGGCTCGGTCTGCCAGAAAGCGGAGTGGTCACTCCGCCTCGCTGGCCGCGCGGTTAATGCGGCGGATTGCTAAGTGATGGCGCAGGGATTCGATTCTTGGACAGGTCGCAGATTTTCTTCTCTTGGGGACTGGATTTTGTGTTCTCCTTACGTTCGTATCGTCATAATTAACGTTCTGCTATTTACAAGGGTAAAAAGATACGTCTCGAAAGCCAATAAAGTGAAAAAAAAGCAGCAGATACTATAATAGAAATCACGTTTCAGTTACGATGGTGAGAATGATGTGCTATTGCATCTGGTGCAATAGCTGAACGATAGTAAATGCCATTCCTACAAATTTCGCATTGTTAGGGAAAATACAGTTTACTCCTTGGAAAAGCCACCAAAAAAAATGACGCAAGTTGTTGGGACGAAGCACTTTCGTCTAATAGAATTTTAACCAAACACAACGGAGCAATGGTGTCACATGTGGATGCTGTAGCTGATCATCTTGAGCTCTTTCCCTTTCCTTAAATGCACTCCATACTATCTACAGATGTGAACTACATGATGCTGTTAGAGAAATGTCTCATGATTTCAGTCTACCTATATTCATTTATGGCTGTCTTACTACTATCCCAACGCCAGTACGACTCATGTCTGCGATTGGTGTTATGTAATTCTCTACAGTAATTTGAGTGGGAGATTTTCCCCTGTCCATTGGGCTCCGATCTTGTTAAAAACTAAATCATGATTGTAAATAGAAAAGATCCTGTCCTTTCAGTTTGTCGTCAAAATGGAGCATACGGAAAGCTGCCTGAGAAGTTACAGATCAAATATACAGGAGGACCTTCATACAGTACTTTCCGTTAGGTTCGACCGAAAATCGTTAGCAAAAATTCATTCCTTTAATAAAAAGAGAAAATGCACCAACATTATAAACAAGTAGACACACCTAGGTTAGCTGAAAGAATTTTCGCAAATCAGCGCCTCATCCAATGTCTTCCTTGTATCATTTCAATCCCTAAAGTCAGTTTATTTTCTGTTCACACCACTCACGTTATAATGAAACCATTTTCCTTCCAAGAACTGGAAAAGGCTCCAAATAGATCTCGTTAGGCAGCACCTAGACATAATGAAATTCATTAAAAGTATTAGCTAATTAGTCAGAAGTAAAGCTGCATGTATTGTTGGGTATTTTAAATCAGTTATACGAAGAAGAAAATTTCCTTGCTGACAAGAGCCTGCATGTAATCTTCCGAGCCACGGATCGCGGTACTTTCCCAGATTTGACCAGATCTCACAGCACTGTCTTCCTCTCATCACAAGTGTTCAAGCCCTAAGAAAGACTGTACAGGCGGCTGGAGAATACGACTGTCAAAGATCTCAGTACGGTTTCCGCAACGGAAGGAGTACCATAGATAGTCTGTGTGTAGTACTCACTGACGTAGACAGCACGCTCACTAGAAACAGTTACTTGATGACACAGTTTAGCGACGTCTGCAGAGGAGAGGAAATGTAAGCCAACATCTTGGTTAAGAGATTACAGACGACGAGTATTTCAAGCATTATTACCTGAAAAATAGCTATTTCCTTCACAAACGTATATGGTAGGCACCCAGAAAAAAATACAACGAACTCTGCATTTCGTATTTATGGGCCTTGCACAAGATTCTGTTTAAGATCCTACAAACTTACGGTATAATTAAGGTAAACTGGATAAAATATTTGAGTGCAGATGAAAATATTAATAAACGCCAAAGTCAGCACCATGTGTACGTCATTAAAGTTCGTTCTTTGACACGTTGTCACTATACGGTAAGAAGGGTTGTCAGATTAGGAAGATGCTGTTGTAACCTCACATTTATGTTGAGAACAGACCCCGAGGAGCCGCTGATATGTCAGTGCGACAGAAACATTAATCACAACCAATAGTGCCGTGCACAACAACTGAAATGACTAGAAATTTTATTTTTTGAAACATTTGTTCAATAACACAAATACTCATCTTCGTTAATGGTTGCCCAATAGTGTTAGGCAGTGCCAGTTCTGCTGAGACGTGAGACAAAACCCAGTCGGTAAACATATTGTCTCCTTCCTGGCATAGACACTTCCATGGCGGTGTCGCACGTTGTCGATAAGCGGAAATTTGTGCTTCGATATGTGAGCTACGATGAACTGGAACTGCGACAGAGGCTGTGAAAGCGACTGCGACTGCGAATGGCAGTCGCTAGAACTCTGCAGGGTCTCTGCCAGCTAACTGCTCAGATGGAACTTACTGGGATACTGATACCTAGAGATTTTCGGAGGCTAAACCAACAGGTTGTTTCTTCCGTTACGACTATCAGCGCTCTTCTCTTTGAGTAATGTCTTGAGGGCAGTGCTGACCTGCAATCATTCTAGGCAAATCGGCCAGCGGATACTGGCTTGCCGGTGCTCCTTGAGCCTCAGCGCCTGAAAGTGTCTTCTCAGCCCCGGCCGCAGTGGCCGAGCGGTTCTAGGCGCTTCAGTCTGTAATTGCGTGACCTCTGCGGTCGCAGGTTCGAATCCTGCCTCGGGCATGGATATGTGTGATGTCCTTAGGTTAGTTAGGCTTAAATAGTTCTAAGTTTTAGGGGACTGATGACCTCAGATGTTAAGTTCCATAGTGCTCAGAGCCATTTTTTTGTCTTCTCATCAAACCTTCCACCTAGTCAAAGAAAGTCCGCGACATTTCCCGATGTGGTTCGCTGAGGTACAGAACGCCCGCCAACTGATGGAGTAATTCCGTCAGGTAGTTAGGAGGAAGATGGAAAGCCAGCTTTAAAGCCTGGTTCTGCACTCGTTGAACACGTCCTATGCACTTTTCAACCACATTTCCCCAAACGACTGACCAATGCTAGATGAGCGACCGTACAAGAGAACTCTAGACAGTCAGCCCGACGTCTCGGGGTGGGATCAAGTGTGGATAAACCTGGCGTGAGTTCCCCATTCCTCAGCAGTGTACTTCCTTGTTGAGACGCCGTGTGAGTCTCGTACGAACGTGATGCCCAAATACTTCACATGTTTCGACTATGGGATTGGTTATCCTAGGAAGGATGGTAGGAACAGGTCCTCAATTGCGGACGGTAACTTTTGTGGTCAATTGGTTGTAGGTGGGGCTATTTGTGGTGGACCAGGCGACGAGGTCAACAATGCTACGTTAAAGTTGCAGTATTCCAGGGATTCAGTTTCTGCTAAGGAGCGCGGTGTCATCCTCATATAATGGCAGTTTATTGTTGCTTGTGCTTGTGAAAAGGATGTAGAAGACTAGCCACTAGACGGATTCCACTGGGATACCAGGGAAGATTTGGCGATGAGACGATTCTCCCGAATCGGCATTGACTTGTAAAGTCCGACCTTACAGATAGGAACGAAGTAGCCTGACTTGTGAGTCGGAGACCCGAAGCACCAGAATCTTGAAGAGGAAGCCCTCGTGCCATGTGGAATCGAAAGTACGGGAAACGTCCTGGAGAACAACCTCGAAGTATTCCTGACGTTCAACTACTTCCATGATTTTCTCCGTGATCTGCATCGGTTGGTGGGTGGTTGAATGCCCCACCGGACTCCAAACTGCTCATCGTGGAGCAGTTGTTCGTGTTTGCTATGTACTTGCAGCCTCTTCAAATACAAGATACTTCCGTCTGCAGGACTGTGTTGAAGATAGCAGTGCTATTACTTGTGAGTGCTGACAGCTATCGAAGGATCTGACTGGTGATGAGATCGACGTCTCCAGGGTTCTTCGCTCTCAGCATCCACTAATGATCGCGATCTTCTTCCGTCGTAAAGGGTGTTAAGTGGTCACCAATGTGATGCATCGCTAGGTACACCTTGAGCCACTTGGTAAACATAGTAATGTAGGCAGGATCAATTGGATACTCAAACGAGGTGAAAATAGTGCTGGAACGTCGTCATTTGCGTTAGGCTCGCTGATGGCGACGTCGCCGACCTGTAGAGGTTAAGTGTGATGCCTCTTGCACAGAAGGCAGCAAGTTTCCCTCCACACAGTGCTATTGGGACATGACGTGCAATAAATCCATCGGTAGGGGTTTGGTTCCGATGATGCTCCATCGCAGCTATGATTTCCAGCCTGAGACACCTATGTAGATGTTTCACCTGTGGGTTCCGTGTCTGATGCCAGACGTGGAAGATGCCTTTCTCCGCGGCGACAGCTTGTAGGAGGTGTTGCGGTAACGCCCATAATTTGTACCTGTGCTATTCATCACCTCCACCAGTATACAATCAATGACTACTTGGAGAATATCAAACATGGCATCGTGAAGAGTCGCATCTGCACCACAGGACTGTAGGATCTGGTGTCTGTTGCAGTGTGGCATCCAGACGTATCCAGGACTCGTCACACTTCATGCCTCTACTGGTAAAATCTCGTTCACGGAAAGGGTATCAATGATCGCGACTTCAAACACAATGAGAGCATGTTCCGAAGGCGGCACTTCCCGAGTGGTAGCAGACACCACGTATGAGAGCTCCTGACATAAAACGAGGTCTGTGAAATTCCTCATCTTGGAGGGAAGATGGTTGGTGTGTATGTGTGTGTGGTCCAATGGCTGTTGCTCGGTGTCACTCAGTCTCTCGTAAAAAGCCCCTGTCCGTTACATTTGTGGTTCGAAAGAGCGATTCCTTACGTTTGCATCAGAATCTCTTTCGAGGAAAATCTTGCTATGGAGAGAATACAGGGTGGAGAAGTCAGCTGGCTCCAGTCCCTATTGGACGCTAGTAAGCAGCTATGAAGGTAATCCAACCATCGACCGTATCAACGGCTACCGCTGTAGCATCCAGTTTCTGAAGTTGGGGGAGTCGCAGCATGTAGTGTCGAAGGGTCGATCGCACGTAAATGGCCGCACTACCGAATTCTGTCGGTCGATCGGTGGCATAACAACAGAAATTGCCGATGCAGACGTTGATGTCTGTCTTTCTTGTGCTTAGGCAACTGGTATTCCACACAACAGCGACAAGTCCTTGGTGATTATAAGCGATGGGCAGGTTTATTTGAAATCTTGATGGCTGCCTCCACGGCTTGCTGTACTGGTGCTGTAAACTGCTGAGTAAGTTGTTTCAGTTGCCGTATGAGGTCCAGAAGGATTGTCATCATTGGGTTAACCCTTATCAGTACGCTGGTAGGATCATTGACCGAAGAGGCACCGGCCTCCACAGGGCGTTGCAGTGCAGAAGCAACTGAAGTTTCATTGCTGACATTGCGAAGAGTGCCTGCGATGGATGCAGTTCCATTGCATTAATGTCGTGGAGGTTCTAGCTCTCTGTCCGGAAGGCATTTGGATGAGGGAGTGCCCTGGTCTGGAGGAGCTCCTGAAATTGCAAAGTTGGTTGGTTACTGCACGATAGTAGCCATCGGCTGGTGCTGCGACCTGGGTGTTAAGCCAGAGAGGTCTGTCGCAAAGAACACCCCTCAACGTATTCGTGCAGTTGAACCCTTTGGCTCAAATGGCTCTGAGCACTATGGGACTTAACATCTATGGTCATCAGTCCCCTAGAACTTAGAACTACTTAAACCTAACTAACCTAAGGACAGCACACAACACCCAGTCATCACGCGGCAGAGAAAATCCCTGACCACGCCGGGAATCGAACCCGGGAACCCGGGCGCTTGAACCCTTTATGCGAGAAGTGGAGGTGCTTTGCTTTTGCCGAAGAGTGGTACACCTAAATGCGTCACAGCCTCTGTAGCTGGCGACTCATGGGCCTACGAAGTTGAAGCATCTTGACTCGTTTCTTCAGCTGGCAATCCATGCTCGGGTGAGGCAGCGAGGAGGGAAACTGCAGCGTCGTGCTACATGGCCAGTCCCCCCATATTTGCAGCACTGGGGCGTCATACATATGGATTGAAGATCTTCTGCCTTAACATTGCAGGCAGCAACGTAAGTGATGGTGTACGTCTTCCTATTCTACACGGTGTCTGGGCTAAATATCATGAACAGCGGGATCACAGGCGAGTTTTCGGATATATGAGGCGAGCCACAGTAACGATGGTAAAGTCAGCCGCAAGAATGATTTTCTCGACGTTCTTTCTATAAATGTTGAAAGACAGGGCACGGAGAACGAGTTTCAATTGCTTTGTTGGTAGAGTAGCAGAGGTGTAGAATAGACAATTGTTCTGCGAACAAATGTCAGCGACCTTGTGTCGAGCTTCAGTTATTCGTGGGCGAATCTCATGAAGATCTTCCCACTAGCCTTGATCACCAAGACGTGGCCACAGACGACGTCCTCCATGTGGTGGTACTGGGGGGGAGTGGGAACTGGTGCTTGCAGGAGTACCCAATCAGAAGCGCTGGTGGTTCGGCGTTTCCAATTCGGCGACGGTGTCTTGTTGTTCTGCTGTCACTTCCAGAGTTGCTGTTGCATCCTCTTTAGCCACCATTTCGAGAGAATTCTTCGTCTGTGGCGACTCAACGGCCTATACGCGACGTGCTTTACCGATGATTTTTGCTTTTAGTAAGCCTTATACTTCGGCGGGCGTCTCATTACTGGATGTAGAGTGTCTTGATGGTGACTCAGCTCGCTTACACGAGGATACATGCGCGGCAGTAGCATTCCTAGCTCCACTATTGCCGGCCAGACTGATGAGGACCAGAAGAGAAGTTAACTACTGATGGGTGGGATCCAAATCGTTATCCACGGCGGGTGACGATAGTGTATCCTTTCGCCAATCTTCGTCCGCGACCGCTGAACGACCGGTTTCTGTGCCAAGGTCGAGGCCCAGACCGTGATCGCAATAGAAGCTTCAGTGACGCTCGACATTTGATGCTCGAATCGGACGGGACTCTGTCTCTGCCGCCTAAGCCGCGGCGCAAGGCATATGTCCTGGTGCGCCTGATGCGAATCTTCGCACTATTTGTTCCATATTATGTGTGACATGAAACATTGTTGCTGCCCTGATAGCTAAATTCTGTTGTAGGACTCATGAATTGGCCGGCGAAATCACTTCGTGTGGCGAGCAGACTCTCCCGTGTCGCCTCCATTGCTGGAGGGAAGTCTGTCTTGCACGTGTTGTGAATCTCGAGCACAAAACCGTACCTTCAAAGGGAGTGATGATGCGCATCTTCTGCTCCTACTGCTGACCTCTCTGCTCAAACTCCATGGCTATCTGCTGCTGCGTGCCGGCCGAAGTGGCCGAGCGGTTGTAGGCGCTATAATCTGGAGCTGCGCGACTGCTACAGTCGCAGATTCGAATCCAGCCTCGGGCATGGATGTGTGTGATGTCCTTAAGTTAGTTAGGTTTACGTACTTCTAAGTTCTAGGGGACTGATGACCTCAGAAGTTAAGTTCCATAGTGCTCAGAGCCGTTTGAACCATTTGCTGCTGTGTGGCTTCAGCACTGGTAGATGACTGTGATTCTGTGGTTCCTCCTTTTCCCTCCAGATTTGATTCGCTGTCCCTTTCTGAAACTGAAATTGGTTTGTAGCTTTTGCAAAGGAAAGGTTTATCATGTAGCGGACGCAATTGGTCCGCTTGTTTACTGTGGTACCTTCAAAATGGTTCAAATGGCTCTGAGCACTATGGGATTTAACTACTGTGGTCATTAGTCCCCTAGAACTTAGAACTACTTAAACCGAACTAACCTAAGGACATCACACACATCCATGCCCGAGGCAGGATTCGAACCTGCGACCGTAGCAGTCGCGCGGTTCCGGACTGCGCGCCTAGAACCGCTAGACCACCGCGGCCGCCTGTGGTACCTTCTTTAGATACCAAAGTCCCCAGGTACCGTACTTTCTTCCCCCGAGGTACCTCTGAACATATTATTTTATCGTCAATCTTGAATTTCTTTTTCCTTCTATGAAGCCCTCTTGCGTCAGTTTCTTCGTGCCTAAAAGGCACTGATAGTGAAAGATGAATTCTCATCGTCCTTTCCTGGAACACCTCGACTCGAAACTTTTCCTCATGAGGAGTGCCTCTGTACGAAACTGGAAACATTGTTATGGCGTCCTTATTGTATTCCTAGGTGAGGTTCCTCACCTGTGCTTTAAAAGTCCTGACAAAAAGGTTTAGTTGCACTACTGGAATCAGGGTGAAACGACGCTCTACGAAGATGCTGGATCCCATTAACCATACAAAACCATGTAAATTATCTAATGATGAGCTATGAGCTCTAAGGACTATGGGACTTCACATCTGAGGTCATCATTCCCCTAGACTTAGAAATCCTTAAACCTAACCAACCTAAGGACATCACACACATCCATGCCCGAGGCAGGATTCGAACCTGCCACCGCAGCATCAGCGCGGTTCCGGACTGAAGCGCCTAGAACCGATGGGTCACAGTGGCCGGCTTTCTACAGGAAAAATCCGCTAAATTGCATGAACTGTTTCCGTTGCACGTATGCTTCTCATTCTTACGACCTATGGGAAACAAGTACAGCCATCCACTAGTATGAGCGAATTTTCTCCTATGGATAGTCCGTCGCAATACAAGCGGGTTCTAATGCAAGGTTGTAAACGCCTGCACATTCGAAAATAAGATTGGTTAGAGCTGCTTGATTTTTCTGCAAGAGCGTGCATTTGTACCACATATTTTCTATTGCCGTTTCTAAACCTATGCAGCACACCTATTGGCCTGCCAGTTTCTTGGCAGTGAAGATATCGCAAATGCATCTGTGCAAGAGTTTTAATGCTTCTGATTGCAGTGCTTCCACAATAAATGCCCGCGCTTTCCTTTCCACCGAGTGTCGGACTATGACTACTTTGAACAGATATAGAGCATGTTGTAGATTCCAGAATTGCATTAAATCAGGTGCATTAGTAGCTTCTTAGACAATGGTTACTTAGTTTCTAAAAAATAGTTCACTAGCAATAGGATTTCATCTTTTACTACCGACTCTACTTTAAATTTTGCTTCTGTTTTTAGTCCTGTTACCACCATTCACATAGGACATCGACCTGAAAACAAACTTGTGTCGAAGTGTGAGAATTCTGACCACTACCAGCTGGCAAACGTGATAGTATATTAGCGTTGCTGTATTTTCAGAAAGAACGATGTTCTATTTCGTAATTGTAAATCAACAGTAACAATTACAGTCCTTGTGTCCTCTGTTGACTTTTGCCCGGAGTCTGCACTGCATGACTGTGGTCCATTCGTTACAAAAACTTGCACCCTTACGAATAATAATGAGATTTTTTGTATTGCAAATACAAGGTTGAGAGCTTCTTTCTCTACTTGAGAGTAAGCCCACAGTGCTGAACACAAAAGTCTTGGAGACTAAAGCAATGGTTTTATATGCTTTTCTCGCTCTATTATATAAACCGACCCCAATTCCTAATCTGAAGCATTTGCTGCAACAATTACTTGCCTGTTAGGGACATACTAAGCATTTAGAATCCAATAGAGTATTTTTCAGCATATCAAAAGCCGTTTGACAATCCTTCGAGCAATTGTACTCTCCGTCTTTTCGGAGCAGCAAGTGTAGTGGTTCGAGCATTGTGGCTACCATATGAATTAATTTTTAGTAATATCCAATTTGACCTACGATCGGCTGCAACTCTTACACATCTCTGGGCACAACAAGCTTTACTATAACTTGATAGTGTTTAGTGGTAGGAGCTATACCTTCACCTGATTGTATATATCAGACACTTTCTATTTCTTCGAAAAAAAAAAAAAGAAAACATTTCCAAATAAACACAGAGCTCTACTTTTAATAGTGCTTTAAACCACTACTCTAAGTTGTGTAAGTAATCTTATATTGGCCTCCCTGATAAAATACTCCTGGTATCTTTGATATAACACTGGAGAAGAATTTGTATCGAAAGGCAATCTTTCATATTTTTACATGCCAAACTGGGTGTGAATAACCATCAGTTTCTGGTTTTCTTCGTCGAATGGAAGCTGTAGATAAGTGTCATTCAAATTTGTGCGTGGATACCACCTTCCCGTAATGTCAGTTTGTTGCGACATCTGAAAATATATTCAAAACAAATTATTGTTCTCTAATGTTCTTATTTTCTTGAAAAAATTGGTTAGAAAGTGTAGTTTCCCAAAGCTGCAATTTTTTTAAATCTATATTATGACAATGTAAGGTGTCCACATTTTCGGGCCTTACATAAACTGCATAACGACGATACCGGATAAAATCCCCAGCGTATAACGATTTATTGACAACAGGAAGAATTACAGCCATCTCATGTACGGAATAACAAACGATTTACCCTTTTAATGACATGGGCATGAGTAATATAACAAAGTGAACGCAGCTTTGAGACGGACAGGGCAGGTGGCTAATGACATTCAAACGACTCAATTAGCTTCAACAAAGGAAAGCCCAGGTGCACTGCAGAAAGAAATAAGAGAAAATCAATATAATAGCTATCAGAATAAACACGGAAGTAAGTGGGCAGAGTACATTAACGAGTGGAGACCCGGGCAAAAATAATAAGAATATATCTTTAACGTGGGAGCGGTCAGCTGAAGCCAGACGTGCGACGTAGTAGAATCAAGGTGGGTATGATAACGTCATATAAAAGTACCTTGAGAACTCAATTAAGACACAGAGACAGAGAGAGCGGGCGCGCACTTCTAGCGGCGGGCCACACACCTGCTTGTGGTAAAGGCGCGACTCCGACTCTACTTTACGTTTGAGAAGTGAGAGCGACACACTTCACGTATCGTGGCGACAAACGTAAAGCGATAGTTAAATATTCCTGCGGGAATCTTTTTCTGGCTGAATTTCGGGCACGTCGCTTCAACCCAGTGCTGGTGTGCAATTGCCATTATTTTCGACTAGGGAAATTTGAACGTTCCACGGAACGCATAGCGTTTGAGACTGATTATTGTTAGTCAAGGCCACAGTAGGGGATTAGTGATTTCAGATCCAGCACGGACACAACGCCGCTGCAGTTGCCGTTTGTGTAATGGCCAAAGCGCTTTTGGCGAAATTAAATGATGAATCCAATTTTGCGAGAGTTGCATATTCCAACATGCGTATGCTTTGAATAGAAAAATTCAAGAGCTAATTACTTACCTACCCTCCTATGAGTACATGAGAACAGATAAGATAAAGTCATCCTCCCCCGACTTAATTCATTGTACAGCCACAGCGTAGGTGTAATTTTCACTGCTAAGGATTTACTAGTTTCAATTGATAACATTTTCTCATATAGAGATATAGTGTGATTAATTACATAGTAAATGTTTAAATATTAATTGATTTATTGAGAGGAGAAGTAATTACACTTGCTTATTGATTATAACTTGATTCTTGAGAGCTTTGGTTAATTAAATGTAATATGGAAAAGGGAGAGATTGTGTTATCATTTTAGGTTAAATCCCAAACTTGTAATTAACATCAATTTATGTGTTCTTGGAATGCACAGTAGCATTTCTGATTACTCTGAGATAGGGTCAGAATTAATAGCTACGTGGAATGTCTGTTTATGCCGGCCGGTGTGGCCGAGCGGTTCTAGGCGCTACAGTCTGGAACCGCACGACCGCTACGCTCACAGGTTCGAATCCTGCCTGGGGCATGGATGTGTGTGATGTCCTTAGGTTGGTTAGGTTTAAGTAGTTCTAAGTTCTAGGGGACTGATGACCTCAGAAGTTAAGTCCCATAGTGCTCAGAGCCATTTGAACCATTTGAATGTCTGTTTACCACCCTGGCAATTGAGAAGACAGTCGGAGAACGTTATCCTTTGCCGCATTCAAAATTAACGAATCCAGCGACACATTACAACAACAAGGGCCTACAAACTTATTACGATAGACTGAGGTGACATGTCATAGGATAGTGATATGCACGTATACAGATGGCGGTAGTAGCACGCACTCAAGGTATAAAAGGGCAGGGCATTAGCGGAGCTGTCATCTGTCCTCAGCTGATTCACGTGAAATCGTTTCCGACGTGGTACTGGCCACACGACGGCAATTAACAGTTTTGGAACGCGATCTGGTAGTTGGAGCTAGACGCATGTGACATTATATTTCGGAAATCATTAGGACAGTCAATATTCCGAGATCCGCAGTGTCAAGAGTGTGCTGAGAATACCAAATTTTACCTCTCACCAAGCGAACAACGCAGTGGCCAATGGCCACTGATGAATGGAGGGAAACAGTACAGGTAGTAAAAAAATAGAATGAGCGAGCTAAAGATGACTGGCATGAAGCAATGTTTTCCCTCGAGAACGAAGAGCTTTCAAAACGCACGCGATCGTTTGTACGAGACATGGGAGTCACAGATTTTTCGGTTTCGAAAGTAATAGATAAAAAGCTGCTTCTTCTTTCCATAGACTTGTTGCCTATGAAGCCTGTTTCACCAGGGAAGGCTTAGTTAGTTAACAGGCCCATGTGAACAAATATACTAAGGCGACCAAAGTCATGCGGTAGGGATATACACATATACAGATGGCGGTATTATCGCATACACAAAGTATAAAAGGGCAGTGCACTGGTGGTGCTGTCGTGTGTACTCAGGTGATCCATCTGAAACCGTTGCGACGTGATTCTGGCCGCACAGCTGAAATTAAGGAACTTTGAAAGTGGAATGGTAGTTGGAGCTAGACACATATGACATTTCATTTCGGAAATCGTTAGGAAATTCAATATTCCGAGATCAACAGTGTCAATAGAGAGCCGACAGCACCAAATTTCAGGCATTACCTCTCACCACCAACAACGCAATAGCCGATGGACTTCACTTAACGAGCGGCGTCTATATAGAGTTTTCAGTGCTAACAGGCAAGCAGCACTGCGTGAAATAGCCATAGAAATCAATTTGGGACCTATGACGAACGTATACGTTAGGACAGTGCGTCGAAATTTGGCTACATCGCTTCCAGCACCTCTCCGGGGCTCGTGATCATATTGGTTTGACCTTAGATGCTGGAAAACCGTGGCGCCATCAGGTGAATCCCGATTATAGTTGGAAAGAGCAGACGGTAGGGTTCGTGTGTGACATAGGACACATGAACCCATATACTAAAGTTGTAAACAAGGCAATGATGGTGGCTTCATAATGGAGTGGATAGTGTTTACATGCAATGGACTGGATCGCATGGTCCAATTTAACCGATCGTTGATTCCAAATGATTATGGTCATCCACTTGGACCATTTGCAGTCATTCATGGAATTTATGTTCCCAAACAACGATGGAATTTTTATGGATGTCAATGTGCCATATTACTGGGCCACAATTGTTCACGATTGGTTTGCAGAACATTCTGGAAAATTAAATAGCAAATGACTGACCACACAGGCCGCCTGGCATGAATCCCATCGAATGTTTATGGTACATAATCGAGAGAGCAGTTAGTGCACAGTATCCTGCACTGGCAACACTTTCGCAGTTTTGGAAGGCTGTAGAGGCAGTCTGCCTCACTACATCTGGATGGGACTTCCAACGACTTGATGAGTCCATGCGACGTCAAGCTGAAGCAATACGCCGGCCCAATGGAAGTCCGGCACATAATTAGGAGGTATCCCATGACTTTTGTTACCCCAGTGTATGCAGCTGTAGTGCTCCACACAGACTTGTTAGCCAGTACCCACGTCCCCCACCGCGTAGCATTTGCGGCAAAGGGCATTGTTGCCAAAGCTACACCACATGGAGTGGGCCTGCGTGGAGTTCTTTGGTCTGCTCTGTGAATTTGTCCTTAATTTACTTTCAGCAATTGTACATATTTTTAAAGATACGTACGTGAATCAGGAAGTAGGAAAATACAAATTTATAGTACATTTTCCCAAGAGAACAAAAAGAAGACGAGAAAGAGAAGATAGATATCCCTGCCCAGTACCACCTGGGAAGAGCACATGGTACTGAACTTCTAGCCCGGCGTCCCTGCATGGTACTACAGTGTTAGTATTATCAGCATCAACATCACTTCTTAGGAAAACTCGATTTGTTTAGCCCATGCGGATCTAATCTGAAATATATTGGTGTTGTTTGTTAATGTGCTGTGCGTGTTCATGTTTGTTAAACTACAGAACAAGTACTACCATTAGATTACTAAGCAAACAAATTTTGGTTCGCTTTGGAACAACATCCTGCCACGTACTAATCTAATTAAATTATGTGCAGATCGTATGTGGTTTGAGAAAAAATAAGAAGCCACGAACAACCTAATCATTACTCTTCTAAAGACATATTTGTGTAAAAAGACTGGTTTCTTTGAGACATGTACTTTTTAATTTTGTATATATTGAGTAATATGCATGATGTGTCGCCATCAGAGTTGTAAAATTGCCATAGGCTACCGTATACTATAATAAGTAAGTGTAGACTATGGTAGTTTTCCTAGTAGATTTCTTCAGTTCAGTCGTAGCTATGCTACCTGTACAGTGGGTGTGTTGAATACCTATCGGGCGTTACCTCATAACGATCGCTTTCTTCATGTAATCGATCAGTATCTTACGAGATTCACCTAAGAATCTGAAGTGGTGAAACGGTTGGAAAGTGAGTGAGGATATATTAAGGGCCGAGTAACCTACGGAACATATTTGTTCTACATAGTCATCCTTCTGTCTTTTACTTATAAATAATGAGTATTTATAGAAAAACTGTTTTTCTGAATGTTTAATTCAGGTTTTATTCGAAAATTATTGGCCTGTAACGTGGAACAGAGGGATGTTATAGTAAAAATGAAGGAAACGATAAATATTTATCACATAGCGCTAGAAACCGCCATTTCCTCACCAAAAAGATAAAATAAATTCCAGCAAAATAAAAACATATCAAACACCGCTTCAATACTCCGTCGACCTTACTTAAAACATGTTTCTGTTATTCACAATCAAATTTTGCATTTGTAAATAATAACAGGAAAATTTTGCTATTGATCATGAGAAGACTGTTCTACTGAGAACAAAATAACAATATGTAAAGATGTCGCACCTAAACTCTTCACCTACAATATCTCTGGAATCACAGTCGATATTAGCAAACAGCTTTCAAGGGTATGAATGTACGGCAGGAGCTCACTAATGTAAATTATATGAGACATTCTAAATCGTGGCAAATATTGGTTTCAACAAAAACTTAATTATTTTTAAATGGACACGGTATATTATTGCATACGCCATACGCAATACTATTCCATAAGCAATCACAATAATAATGGTGTTTGTTGCATAGCAACATGTCAATTACGTCCCCAGAAATCGGAACGCTAAGTTGACGCGTGAAATGCACGAAACGCGCTATTGTTGCTCTTTTCGTGAACCAAGCGCGATCCGTACATTTCTCGTAATGGCAATGTGACTGATGTACTACGATGCGACAAACGCTTTACTTACATATTGCTATGTACACTGTTAGGACGTGGCCTGGAAAACATACGTATGTCCTGTCACCCACAATGAAAACAAGTACACGGTTTACTCGTATGTGCTTTATTGAACTTTTCAGCAGTACTACAATAGACTCAGCGATACGAATTATTGTCCACAGCTCGTGGTCGCGCGGTAGCGTTCTCGCTTCCCACGCCCGGGTTCCCGGGCTCGATTCCCGGCGGGGTCAGGGATTTTCTCTGCCTCGTGATGACTGGGTGTTGTGTGAAGTCCTTAGGTTAGTTAGGTTTAAGTAGTTCTAAGTTCTAGGGGACTGATGACCATAGATGTTAAGTCCCATAGTGCTCAGAGCCATTTGAACCATTTTTTTTATACGAATTATCGATAAGCCCTGGAATGAGTAAACAAAATTAATGGCTGTCAAAGGGTCACACAGAGGGTAACATGCTATTTGTTCGCAGTTGCTCATCAGTTACACAATGGTACATGCCATGTACAGAACCTGTTACTGAACATCTTTAATGACTGCGACAAAAATGAACCGTTGCAAATGGTGCAACGCATACATAAACGTACAAAGAAACATACATCTTCTCCGTAATACACAAGTGTGCAGTCTCATGTCTCACAGCCGAAACGCTGCAACATATGTTCGAAGAGATAGCTATTTGCTTGGAAACACCACCGTGCGTGCTCCATCATGGATCCATTCACGGCTGTCAATGTTTGTGCTGTTATTGCAGCGTATGCAGCGGTAATGCGGGCTTTCATATTGGCTGGGTATACCCCTGTGGCGTATGTGTGCCATTTTGGTGACGCTCTCCGTAAAGTGATATCAGATCAACGATTTCCTCATTTGAGAATACCAGGTCGAATATCTAGAACGAATGGACAGGTAAATATAATATCACGATTGCAACAGTCACACCAATTATAGTGTACAGCACACTGGTGACATGTACCTGTACGCACTTCCACACAGAACAACCTGCTTCTTGCTGAGCCATTCCCACACACACAGCGCCGATTGCGGCCCGTTCCTGAACATAATTGCGGAGGCGAAGGTTGATCTGGGCGGTGTAACGGGGCGGCATATAACGGCCGGTACTGTTCCGTAGTCTGTACGTAGATAAATACAACAGGCACGAGGGACTCCGTTATATCAAGATCAATGTTTGTGGCAGTAATCCCTCTTATTACTTTCGGCCCTCGTGATAGCAGTGAAAGTAAGAATACGTACATAAATCACATCGCGATTACGAAAAACTTGTGAGTCACGCTTGCATCGCAGGAAGTGAAATGGCGGCTCATTTCCTTCATTTCATGCGTCAACTACGCTTTCCTATTTATAGTGACGTAATTGATGAATTGCAATGCAAACAACGCCAATATTATTGCGATTTCTCACGTTGCTGATTGCGTATGGAAATACACTCCTGGAAATTGAAATAAGAACACCGTGAATTCATTGTCCCAGGAAGGGGAAACTTTATTGACACATTCCTGGGGTCAGATACATCACATGATCACACCGACAGAACCACAGGCACATAGACACAGGCAACAGAGCATGCACAATGTCGGCACTAGTACAGTGTATATCCACCTTTCGCAGCAATGCAGGCTGCTATTCTCCCATGGAGACGATCGTAGAGATGCTGGATGTAGTCCTGTGGAACGGCTTGCCATGCCATTTCCACCTGGCGCCTCAGTTGGACCAGCGTTCGTGCTGGACGTGCAGACCGCGTGAGACGACGCTTCATCCAGTCCCAAACATGCTCAATGGGGGACAGATCCGGAGATCTTGCTGGCCAGGGTAGTTGACTTACACCTTCTAGAGCACGTTGGGTGGCACGGGATAATGCGGACGTGCATTGTCCTGTTGGAACAGCAAGTTCCCTTGCCGGTCTAGGAATGGTAGAACGATGGGTTCGATGACGGTTTGGATGTACCGTGCACTATTCAGTGTCCCCTCGACGATCACCAGTGGTGTACGGCCAGTGTAGGAGATCGCTCCCCACACCATGATGCCGGGTGTTGGCCCTGTGTGCCTCGGTCGTATGCAGTCCTGATTGTGGCGCTCACCTGCACGGCGCCAAACACGCATACGACCATCATTGGCACCAAGGCAGAAGCGACTCTCATCGCTGAAGACGACACGTCTCCATTCGTCCCTCCATTCACGCCTGTCGCGACACCACTGGAGGCGGGCTGCACGATGTTGGGGCGTGAGCGGAAGACGGCCTAACGGTGTGCGGGACTGTAGCCCAGCTTCATGGAGACGGTTGCGAATGGTCCTCGCCGATACCCCAGGAGCAACAGTGTCCCTAATTTGCTGGGAAGTGGCGGTGCGGTCCCCTACGGCACTGCGTAGGATCCTACGGTCTTGGCGTGCATCCGTGCGTCGCTGCGGTCCGGTCCCAGGTCGACGGGCACGTGCACCTTCCGCCGACCACTGGCGACAACATCGATGTACTGTGGAGACCTCACGCCCCACGTGTTGAGCAATTCGGCGGTACGTCCACCCGGCCTCCCGCATGCCCACTATACGCCCTCGCTCAAAGTCCGTCAACTGCACATACGGTTCACGTCCACGCTGTCGCGGCATGCTACCAGTGTTAAAGACTGCGATGGAGCTCCGTATGCCACGGCAAACTGGCTGACACTGACGGCGGCGGTGCACAAATGCTGCGCAGCTAGCGCCATTCGACGGCCAACACCGCGGTTCCTGGTGTGTCCGCTGTGCCGTGCGTGTGATCATTGCTTGTACAGCCCTCTCGCAGTGTCCGGAGCAAGTATGGTGGGTCTGACACACCGGTGTCAATGTGTTCTTTTTTCTATTTCCAGGAGTGTAATATGGCGTATCCATTTAAAAAAATATATATATAAGTTTTTGTCGAAACAAATTTTTGCACACAATTTAGAATGTCCCATGGCATTTACTTCCTTGAGGCACTGTCGTACATTCATACGAGATATTGGCGGTGAAACGTTTATGTCGGACAAGTACAGCGTGGCAGCTAGTCATGGAATATTTTACCGAGGCAGTTCTGTCCAGTTAAAGTTGCTGACTAGAGACGCCTTGCGCTCTCTGCTGAAATTGCTAGCGACTTCACGCTATCGGCTTTAGCCAACAGAGTGCGTGGGATACGGGTCACGTGTTTGGACGCTGGAGCATTCTGCAGTGCAGAACGCAGTTCCTTCTCTCTCTTGTGATCCAGGCCAGACATTCGAGCAGAACAGACATCCTTTATGGGAGGAAGAGCCTCTGTCTTTCGTTCGATGACCAGCCACCAATATGACTTAACATGAACAGCCTCCCTTCTCTTGCCCATTTCAATTAATTGCTCGACCTCCTTGCCCAAACCTGGTAACTTCCGACTCTAGTCGCGTCCCTTGTATACCGTACACTGAAATATATTCTCTTTACTTTACTTGTTCTGTCATTTAACGACAGCCATGGATGCCCACTTACAAGTCCTGACCAATCGACTTCCTGTACATTTTCTTATTGAGCCGGATGCAAAAAACCCTTCCCCATTCCCTGGAAGTGTACACTGGCGTCAGAAACGTGATTCGTTCCTTCGTTCAGTCCATAGGGCGGCCGGTTACTTTTAGTTCATGTTTGATATGCGGTCGGTCAGGATTCGCCGCTGTTATCCGCTGCGAGCCGAGCCTGGGTGCTGCAGACCGTCGACTACGATGCCGCACCAGAAGCTGCGTCCACACATACCGACGCCCGGGGTGATGTCTAATTCCTGTCTGACGCAGAGCACTGCACCAGAACGTGCTCGCTGAATACACCCAGAAATGCCTCACAGCACACTTGCGTGAAGCGTGCGCTCCGAGTATCGGCCGTCACCCGGACAACAGAATACGCCATTAAAACAAATGTAGCGGGCCCCACTGGACCGGGCCGTGCACGGGGAACGTTAACGGGCCGGGGCCTGGCCAGGCGGGATTCAAATGGTTCAAGTGGCTCTGAGCACTATGGGACTTAGCATCTATGGTCATCAGTCCCCTAGAACTTAGAACTACTTAAACCTAACTAACCTAAGGACAGCACACAACACCCAGTCATCACGAGGCAGAGAAAATCTCTGACCCCGCCGGGAATCGAACCGGGGAACCCGGGCGTGGGAAGCGAGAACGCTACCGCACGACCACGAGCTGCGGACTGGGCGGGATTCGCTGTGTTTAACTTTTCACGTGACGGACACGGCCTGACGGTAGAATTGTCTTGTGAGCTGTGCAACAGCCCAAGACTGTTCTGTGTACAAAACATGGATGTGGAACGACTAATAGAAGAAGTTCGTAAGTTACCTGTTCTTTACGATCAGGGAAATGAAAACTACAGGTTCAAATGGTTCAAATGTCTCTGAGCACTATGGGACTTAGCATCTTAGGTCATCAGTCCCCTAGAACTTAGAACTACTTAAACCTAACTAACCTAAGGACATCACACACATCCATGCCCGAGGCAGGATTCGAACCTGCGACCGTAGCAGTCCCGTGGTTCCGGACTACAGCGCCTAGAACCGCAAGACCACCGCGGCCGGCTGAAAACTACAGGAATATCGAGCACAAAGACAGAATTTGGAAGACAATTGCAACAGATCTGCAAGCCAAAGGTAAGATAAAAACTATACAAGTTTTAATATCCGAAATATATTTATTTACTTTTTATTCTAAAAAAATGGTTCAAATGGCTCTGAACACTATGGGACTTAACATCTTAGGTCATCAATCCCCTAGAACTTAGAACTACTTAAACCTAACTAACCTAAGGACAGCACACACATCCATGCCCGAGGCAGGATTCGAACCTGAGACCGTAGCAGTCTTGCGGTTCCGGATTGTAGCGCCTAGAACCGCAAGGCCACCGCGGCCGGCTGTTATTCTACATACAGATGTTTGGTTTATGTCATCGTTATATCGCCAAGGCGACATGTTCTTGCCATTCCACAGTCCCTTGTGGAGAATTCAGGATATTTTTGAGTTGTTCTCGTACAGCAAATGCAGCATCTGTTGATCTCCCACGAATTCGAGGTAGGTTTCGAAGATTTGATGATCTTCCGGACCCCTTAGCAGTTTCCTTTTGATCCATCCTCTGTTCGGGCACCCTATAACTTTCCAATTTTCGAATAAAGTTGTACAGTACAAACGCAGCCGTCACAATCATTGTAAGGTTATTAGGATGTCCCTGAAGGATTCTTCTAAATATTCGAAATATCTGTTGCAATAAACCGAATGCATTTTCGGATATTCTTCTTGCCCGACTCAAACGATAATTAAATATAGCCTTGTCATCAAGTATGTTTTGAGAGGAAAAGCTTCATCGCCTACAATTACCATTGGAAGTTCAACATCAGTTCCGGGTAAAGTTTTACTCTTTGGGACGCTAAGCGTATTGTTTTCCAATGACTTTCCAAGGTTTGAATTTACTAGAATGCCTCCATCAGAGTTTTTTCCGTACGCTCCCACGTCTGTTGCAATAAAATTATATCATGGGTCAGCCAGAGCAAGAAGCACAATGGAATATGTTTTTTTGTAATTCCAATAGAGACTTCCTGAGTTGTTTGTAGCCTGTGTTGTTACGTGCTTTCCATCTAAATATCCAATGCAGTTTTGAAACTGCCATTTTGTCCAAAACTCCTCAGCTATAGCATTCCATTTTTCTTCATTCTGCACAGGCATCACCTCTTCTAACAATAAATCGATAACTGCTCTAGTGGTGACATGGACGATAGCTCCAACTGTGGATTTTCCCAACCTGTAGCTGAAGGAAATAGTTTTAAAGGAATCTCGTTTAGCAAGGAACCTGAAAAAAAATTGAACTGTATAATATGAGAAATACTGTATAATTTATAAAATATTTGCAGCATTTTAAATCTTGTAATATAAATACGCGATTTAAAATATTTTTGCTACAGGTGGAACAGAGGAATGCAATAAAAAAATGGGCATCTGTTCGTGACCAACTAAGAAAGACCCTGCAGAAAAGGAAAACTGTTTCAGGGCAAGCTGCTGTTGATCAACATAAATATAAGTATGAAGATCTCTTAAAGTTCCTGCTACCTTACATGGTAGAACGAGAAACAGCTTCCAATGTTCCTTACACGCAAGAGCATAAACAAGAATCAAATACAGATTCGCAAGAGGAGCAGTCTATTGTTGAAAACGAAAAAAAGTCTACACAAGAAGACATTGCAGATGAAGAATGAATCATTAAAACCCAGGGTAGTGAGACAGAGAATTTGATAGAGCGCACTCGGCATTCCCAGACGTCCTCAGCTCATTCTTCTGTCACTTCAAATAAGAACACGTTTATGAAACCACCACTGAAACGAAAAGTTCAGCGGGAGGTTAAACCACAAGAATCTGCATCAATCCAGCTCATGGCTTACATTTTGGCAGGAAAAAAAGAAACGGAAAAACAGAGAGAAATACAAAACCCAGTTCATGCTTTTTTGGCTGGTATAGCACCAGCCCAAAAAACGTTGCATCCACAACTTTTTCATCAAGCTAAAAGTAGGATTCTTTCAATTGTACAAGACTTTGAACTGAAGCAACTCATGAATGACGTATCAGTCCATCAATTCACTCCATCATCCTCCAATTCCTCAGCATAATGTGTTTCAACACCATATCCTTCACCTGTGGAAAACGAGTCAACAGAACCTACACAGCAGCTTTTGGATCTGCAAAGGGATTCCCACAATTCGTATATAAATAACCAAAGCCATCATCCTCCAAGTTCCCATGCATCCTCATCAGCTTCAGAAACTAATTCACTGAATAGTCCTCATTTGTTTTTCTTAGGGTAGTAGAAATTTAACTGTGTTATTTACCAACTTATATATTTATCTTTCAATTACTAAAGTAATAAAATAAAAATGCTGTCCTTAAAACTTCTTATTTATTTGTGTTCTGTGTACTTTTCTTTAACCTACCTTTAAAAAACAGCCAGTCGTTCTTTGGGTGAAACTGATACTCTCCAGAAAGTGTCGTTTTTTCTCAGTCTTGGTTCTAGTTTCTTTAAAAGTTCACAGAAGGTGTACTGCGTCATCCTAAAATATTGATAAAACTTAGTCTCATCATCTATGAGACCAGAAAATAATGTTCGAAACTCTCCTTGTACTGGTCTTATTTTCCAGGCACTGTGGTTCCATAATTTTCTTCTTCTTGTTTGCCTTCGTTCTTTTTCCTCTTCGTCTAAAGCAAGTGCTATACGTCCTAATTCACTATTACGAAAATTAGTGAACATGTTTTACAGCTTTTACAAACAGAAACACAGATCACCGCGTCCGAGTCACTACAAGGAACAACAAAGACACGGACGTGCCCCGGTCGGCCTGACATGGCCCGGACGTGTGTACCCCGACCTTAACTCTGAGCCGGGCGCCGAGACATGAAGGAAACGCGCTACACGTCCATGCCGCTGCTGTGGCTCACGAAGCGACAGGCGCGCTATTCACTGTCGGCGCGTGTTCCCAGCCGCTGCAGCCGCCCACCTCCGTCGTCCCTGACGCCGCCCGTCTGCTGATCTGCTGAGTGCTGTGTAGCAGGTCAGGAAGCCTTGTCGCCACGCACCGGCCTAGAAGTCCGCGTCGCAAGCTCCTCTGTTGTTGCCCAGCCGAGAGGCCCACTTGCCGCAGCGCCGCCCAGAGGCGCCCCTTCACAGAATCCGCCGGTTACCTCCCTACTGCCGTCTCCATTAGGGTCCTGGCCCCAACTCTTGGGAGCGCGTACTTCAACACCGTGCAGCCAGCTGCCCCACCGCCCATGCCACTGCTATGTGGACACCACGAGCTTACGGCCCTCAGCCGGAGCCCCACTGTTGCTGCCGCTTCTGCACGTCGTGAAGCGTCGACTGTACTGTGAGTGTTGATATGAAGTGAGGCGCTTGCAGCCATTTGTTCAGTGAAGAACTTAGAGATAAGTATTAAAGTACACAGTTAAATTTTGCATCTTATGCAGCTATTGCCTGTTTTTTTGGAGGTGTCTTTACGTAGCACAATTTGAACTTCACATTTTTGTGAGTCTAATTACTATGAGGTATTCTAATTACTATGAGGTACGCTGAATGTGCAGTTGGTCCTAGATAAGCATTTAACATGTATGTTGATTGAATAATTAATGCCTGTGTAATTTAGACACCCAGGGTGAGTCACTGACTATTGCCACCAAGAATAACTCCGAATGTATGATAGGAGTTGAAAAGTTTGTGGGACAAAAGTTGCATCGGATAACAGGGGCCATAATATTAGGTTGGTTTTTCTGTTGTTATGTGGGGTCGCTTCAGAGATATGAAGCTCAACTTTGTTTTTTAAATGTGATGCTATAGTGTGGTACTTATTTTCTGATAGCGGCTATCGAGACGAATCCAATGATGTGTAACAGTAAGATCCTTGAAGGTCAACAAAGATCACAAAGGTGGTATGAACGTCCATTTACAGCATGTGTCCAAAGAGATGACCATTGGTATCAATGCAGTGCTGCAATCTTTTATCATTCATTGAGTCGTATTCCTTACCTGATTGGCACTTATTGAAGCACATGTTCTGACAATTCTCTCTTGCATATCTTCAGGTTTAGTTGAAACGTCTTTATAAACAATGTCTTTCACGAATCCCCACAAGAAAAAATCCAGATGCGTCAAGTCTGGTGAATGAGCCGGCCACGACACATCTCCTCCGCGTCCATTCCAACGATTTGGGAATTGTCTCTGCAGCTCAGTTGTAGCCATCAGCGAAAAATATGCCAGACACCCATCGTGTTGATATCACATTCTGCTCCTTGTTCCTGAAGGTATTTCTTCCAATAACACACCTAATGTTTCTTGCATGAATGTGGTGTACTTCCTAGCATTAAGATTACATTCGATGAAATAGGGCCTATAATTCTGCCCTCAAGAATCCCACACCATACATTGACTGACCCCGGTTTTTGGTTTGCAACTTGCCGCAGTCAACATGGATTTTCAATTGCCCAATAGTGCATGTTATGCAAATTAACATGTACATGGTAATTGCATATAGTTTCATTAGTAAATAAAATCAAAATAATATATGTGTCATCCTTCTGAATATGAAGTTGAGCCCATCGGCAGAATTCAATGCGATGCTTACAATCCGTACCAGTTAATTATTCATGAGGACTGATATGGTAAGGATAATATTTATGGCGATGCGGAACACGAACCACACTACCCTGGTTCATGGCTAACACAAGGATCTCGAACCACAGTGGCAAGAGTACCAATTTCCGTTTCCTCGTTAGTAACTTTCCTTTTCCGGATATGCGTTAAAGATCCAGTTGTTCTCAATGTATCATACACATATTTAAATGTACGACGTGTAGGGTGAGTACGTTGAGGATATCTATCATCGTATAAGTCTCTAGCTCTCACTGAATTTCGTTGGCATTCTCCGTAAATGAGAAGCATATCGACTTGTTCTTCGAAGGAATACATCATTCACATTCGCTTGACTCGACGATACTAGTCTTACCGTTCCTATTAGTGTTGTATTGGTAAACAGTCGAATGGTGTTTGCATATGAATGTCGTGTTAGATGGATACACCGTATTCGGCGAATATTTACGTCTCGATAGCCACTATCAGAAAAGTACCAAACTATAGCATCCCATTTAAAAAAAAAAAAAAAACAAAGTTGACCTTCATATCACTGACGCAACCCCACCTAGCAACAAAAAACCAGCGTCATATTATGGTTATGGCACCCTTTGTCCCACAAACTTTTCAGCTCATATACTTTCGGAGTTATTCTAGTTTGCAATAGTTAGTGACTCACTCTGTTTTCTTCCGTAGGACTAGTGTACTGCATTCAATTTCTTATACCTGTTTTAACCTCTTTTGTCCTCGAAGTTGTGATGAGAAGTTTCTTAAGGCATATGTTTGAGAGTTGTCGATTAATCTCAAGGAATGTGTAGCTTGCATAAAGTGTTTGGCAACCACTTAATTTCCCAGCCGTTCATGACATTTTCTTCCATTTCGGTTTCGTTTCATGATCCATTCTATTTCCTTTCATCTTTCCTCTAAGCATCATTTCTGTGACCTCTGATGAAAGAAGGTTCCTACTCCTTGTTCCATAGACGTGAGCGCTTTAAGGGCTCTGCAACCCCCGATGACTCCAAACCGCGTCTGCAAGATTTCCGAAATCGTTGCCGCACGAAATCTTTTTACCTTAATGAGGGTTTGTTTTTATTGCAAGTCCAGACGCAGACGCGAAATCAGCGTCTAGACCTTGTAAGAAAAGCGACAAACCATAGAGTCTGAAGATCCTGGTATCGTCTATCAGTTTACTATTGGTACTAGACTATTTGCGGCCCAAAGTGCAGACACAGTCGTAATTATACGATTAGCAGTTGTGTTGCCGAAACCGATAGGACGCTGTGTAACATGCCGGATTGCGGAAAGAAAGGAATGAACTTTTTCTTCTTTCTCTTTCTCTTGCTTCTGCGTCTCTCTGCATTCTCTTTCCCGATATTTTATACTTTATACTTTTTCTGTCCATGCTTTCCGTTTTTCGTAAGTGCAAGCTGCTTGGCTGGTTAAATCAATGCACGAAGCTAAGATGTATTAAGTTATATACCGTAATAAGTGTTATAACGAATGATGAAAGAGAATTGACCTATTGTATCCCTGTAAGTTGATAAGAGAAGATATGATGACTTCTGGCTGTTATCCCCCCGAGGGCAGCGAAGTTTTGTTCATATGATGTAACGAAAGACGTTATTTTGTTGAGGTTATTTGTGAGCAGACAAGAAGTCCTGTCGTTCATGGGGTTGAAGGCAATTACGTGCAGGAAAGAGCTCTTCCCTCAATTGTTTTAAATGATGTTATTTCTGTTGTACAGATAATGTTTTGTTGTGGAAGCTGAGGATGATACAATGAATGCTAATTATGTTGCTGACTGCATGAGAGAAGATGATTGAGTGATTTAAAATGTTCTATTTTATGCTGTCGCCCCCAGAGGTCAGAGCAGAACCGCTAACCATAATTATTTTACCGTGCAGCGAGTTTCCAGTTGAATCAATGTTGTTGGAGTCGTTTAAATTGCAGGTTATGTTACCAGTGAGACCGCATGGTGCGAACACATGGACTGGCACAGCTGTCACCTTGCGATAAGCCAGCCACACCCCAACACACTTCCACTTTTCTTTCCCTGCTTCGTCTCGTCTGACGAAATTGAGTCTAATTTTCATATTTGCGTAAGATTTATGAGTCATTTACTGCATAGGTTTTGAGTGACAATGTACTGAAATGTAAATGTCGTGTGACTAGGGCCTCCCGTCGGGTAGACCGTTCGCCGGATGCAAGTCTTTCGATTTGACGCCACTTCGGTGACTTGCGCGTCGATGGGGATGAAATAATGATGGCTAGGACAACACAACACAACACCCAGTGCCTAAGCGGAGAAAATTTCTTACCAAGCCGGGAATCGAACCCGGGCCCTTAGGATTGACATTCTGTCACGCTGACCACTCAGCGACCGGGGGCGGACGACAGTATACTAAAAGAATTTTATAGAGTATGAATATTAAGTGACTGTAAGCAACCTTTAATATCTTTTGTGAGTAGAATGGCGCAGGTGGACTCCTATTTGTATTATGAGAGAAGTTTATGTATTTCTGAAAATTTTTAAATATCTAAAGGTACCGTCTCTCATCTGCTGTATAGGTCTTTGTCGTGTGAAACATTTAGCTACTTGCTTTGTTCAGCTTTCTTATAGAATTTTGGTGTTGTACTATATTTCACTTGTGGATCTCTTTTATTAACAAGGCTTTTGTTTTGTCTTTCGAAAGAATGTATCAAGTTTACCTTACTAAAGTTTTTCTACGATGGTACTTATTACAAGTCTGCTTCGTTGAATGTTTCGTTCTGCTGTCAAACCTAGAATTTGGAGCCCCTCTTTGCGGTGTCTATTCTGTTTCTCTTTTATTGTTCAATAGATTGTGATACTTCGAATTTTTGTCCAACTTTCGTAACTTTGAATTTTTGTCCAACTTTTGTAACTAATATTCCACTGTTCCATTGCTTTGTAGACGAGCTAAATCAACTGTCGGTTTAAAAGCATTTATTTCCCTGTGTTCTTGCAAACTGTCACCAAGAGCTAAAAATAATTGCGCGAGTTTTATTCTCATGTCCGCCGAATTGACTGTTTCCTGTCAGTCTCTCTTTTCAAGACTTTCCTGACCTGTGTCCAGTGACCTGTAGATTAAATTTTTTCTTACCTGCACGTATTATGCGGTATATTAAGTGCTGCAGTACTCTACCACAGGCTCCGACCGTTACGTATCGGAATTTTCGTCGTCTTGAGGCAACCCTATTGTAGTTTTCATGCAGACATCTAATTCCTAAAACGACTCGTCAGTGTTTTCTGAATTTTGTGTTTGCTAAAGTTCAACATGGAGATGCACTCTGTCACTCTATTTCTGTTTTAAATTTAAAAGAAGCACTGTACTGACAGTCCGAACTAACCCCTGTTAAACGTTGTTTTTTGTCATACAAAAGTTAAGATACTTTCATGTACAAATTTGGTGTCGCTCTGTGCTTGGTGTTTAACCTGCTGTCAGATAGCATTGTCTTCCTGTCTTTTTGCACGTACTTAGTGTCGTATCGCCAGTACATGCCACCAGCTGTTCTTCAATAAACGTTTGCTTCAAGATTGCTGTAGCAAGCAGACGTGTGCTGTAATGTGCCAGCAATCCTTCATACCTCTCGCCCTTCATCCTCCCTTGCGCCTACCTCTGCCCTCTTTCCCCTCCTGCGTTGCGCCTAAGATAATAGCCCCCTCCATCACCCTACTAGAGAGAAACGTCATTAAAATTGTTCAACGTCACACACGCATATCTATTCTTCCCCGCCGAACAAGCCACGTGCTCTTCTCCCGTCAGTCGGAAGTTTGTTTACAAACAGTGCGTGCGCTTCTGTCACGCAGGACCATATTCTCGCTGTGAATCTTTTCGTATTTTACGAACTGATTGTAAACTCACTACATTTTTTCCCTTTCGTTATGTGGAAAGTTTTATGAATAGGACGAGGATACTGTTAGCTGTTTTGTCACTATGGACACACATTTCAGTTATCAAAAAAAAATGGTTCAAATGGCTCTGAGCACTATGGGACTTAACATCTGTGGTCATCAGTCCCCTAGAACTTAGAACTACTTAAACCTAACTAACCTAAGGACATCACACACATCCATGCCCGAGGCAGGATTCGAACCTGCGACCGTAGCAGTCCCGCGGTTCCGGACTAAGCGCCTAGAACCGCGAGACCACCGCGGCCGGCTTCAGTTATCTTTAGTAGAGTTTGGCCTTGTGTTTCTCCATGACTATAACTTTGTTTTACAAGCTTATGTTATGCCAATGAAGGTCCCCTGATAATCTGAAAACTGTAAACTCCAAGAAAAGTTAAGACAAGACATAATTTCCTTAAACTTTGCCGTTATATAGGAAAAAATAAGGTTGTAACCGATCCTCATTTACAATTGGCAATCCAACAACCGCTGTTTCTGGCCGTGTCCTGAATTTCTAGTTGTAATTTTAGTTATAAACGACAATTTGTTAATAATTAGTGTACCATGTTTGCCGAGCGTTGTGGCTCAGTGACGCTTTTGGGGAAAACATTAAATCTGAGTGTTATCCTGAGCACTAGATCTTGTACTTTCTCGGAGTGTTTCCATATTTTACCTTCTTAGATAATGGAAATAAACAATTTTTCATGTGTCTCCCGCTAAAGCGAGTTAGAGTGGTATCAAGTTTTCGATGAGTTAATGAGCAGAATTTTTAAATAAGATAATGGATATTAACGATTTGGCACAGATCTCTTCCCTCAAATACTTTTGTTTTATGTTGTTTTCATAATTGTGATGTGATGATGTGACACAGGATGATGATTTTATTTTTTGTTTCTGGGAATTAGATAAGCATTTAAAGGAGTAGCTGGTTTCTACAATTAATGAGTATAAATCGAAACTGTTTTATGACTGTAAGCACTTACACTAGGTGAATTCACTCTAAAAATATGTAAAGTCATACCGGATCCTCATTTTGGAACTCGACAATATTGTGTTGAATTTTGAGCACTAGCTTATGAGAAATATTGGTTATAGCTACCCATTTGGAGACCTATATTATTTATCGGACAAATCAGTTACTCTTCAGACTACAACTTGGTCACATTTCAACCTTGTTAATTTTCATTTGCCTCAGTTTTAACTAATTCACATGTAAAACTAAGTGATATACGTAAGCATTACTATCCCATGAGGTAATTTAAAATGATTTTTAAATGAACAGGTATTTTCTTATGCTTTCCTGAGATTTTCATTATTATTTGGATGCAATGACAATTTCCAATGATGCATCAAAATTAGGTAGTGTTGCTAGTTTATGCTACAATTTTTCCAGCTGAAACTACTCAGTAATCTTGACCTAAGTGTAATATTTCACCGTCTTTCTCTCTTACTGTGTATTCCTAAATATTCCAATATGCCATATTCCGAAAGTCTATTGCTCTATGGAGCAATGTAATTGAAACTCACTACATTATTAGAAATTCATGGGTTTTGATGTGAAGCCTTTACTATCCCCTGATTTCATCCATAATTCCAGTATTTTGTCGGTGTAAGAAAAGGCTTTGTACTCTGTATATAGATAAGTTTTGGGTTATATGTGTTTTATGGTACCCATATCTTGGACTTATTAATGTTATCGTACGTTTTACTGAAATGTGTTAATATTTTGCTTTGTGCAAGTACTACACACAAAAATATAGTGAGAAGACGTAACAAGATTTTACTTAGGTTGTCACTCTTTTTAAATATACTTAATCCAGTTCTTACTCATGTCAGGCGTTAATGATTCTAACGAGTCGATTTATTATGTTTTTTTACCCAAACACTTTGCTTATCATAGAGTTAACTATTTTGTTATGTTGATGATACATTTTATATTTTATTATTAGTTCTAGTATGTAGCAACAAGATTAATATTTGCCAGACAACACAAACAACTACACATTTCCAGGAGCTCCCGTAGGCCATTAAAAGATCGGGGCTCATTCAGTTCGGCCAGCATCTACTTTCTATGACAATGCGTTTACTACTGCAACAGCAGATTAATAACGCATCTTCCCTCCTCAACCCAACAGAAACCATATTGGTTCATTCGTCTTTTGTGAAGCTTTCTGGCATTATTTTGACTTCTTTTAGCTTAAGAACCGATTATCTGGACGATGATGGTATCAGTTATTACAGGAGCTATTGTATTTTTGCACAAAATCTGAACAGTAAATATTTTACTGTTTCCTTAACTCATGAAGTTAGAAAAACTTGACTACATATAAGTCCCCTACCACTTACAATAAATGAAAATAATTGCAACAGATCCATCTCACAGCATTAAGGCCCCTACTACGGCAAACCGTCTTTGTAGGAAGTGACTGACACCCTTTCGTAAACAATATGTCACCTATGGAAGGGGGATGGAATGTACAGGGTGGCAGCTAGTCAAGGAATATTTTAGGGAATTGGTTTAAAAAATTGTATTTCGAAGGCCCCAGTCAAATCATTACAAGTTTTCTACCAGAGAAACTTCCGCTATACCTACGTGACACAAGATGCCTGTGTTTCAGAACCGAGGCAGTTCTGTCCAGTTAAAGCTGGTGACTAGAGACACCTTGAGCCCTCTGCTGAAACTGATAGCGAATTCACGCCATCGGCTTCAGCCAACAGAATGCATGGGATGCAGGTCACGTGCATGGAAGCTGGAACGTTCTGCAGTACAGAACGCATTTGCTTCTCTCTCTTGTGATGCAGATTTCGAGCAGAACAGACATCCTTTTTTGCAGACAGAGCCACCTACATAAGTTAACATGAACCACCTCCCCTTCAGTTGCCCATTTCAATTAGTTGTTCGACCTCCTAGATTGGCCTAAACCAGCTAACTTCCGACCGTAGGCTCACCCCTTGTATACCGTACATTGAAATATATTTTGTTCATTTTACCTAATTTCCTGTTCTGTCATTTAACGGCAGCTCTGGGTTTTGACGTATAAAAGTACTGACTGCTCGATCTCCTGTACATTGTCGTCCTGAACCTGATGCAACAAACTTCTCCCCTCTTCCTGTCCGTTTGTGAATGTAAAATGTGCCAGCATCAAAAGTAATTGCTTTGATTGCATAAAAGCGCATAAGTTACGTGATCGTCTAATGTTTATTACTTATAACTGGCAATTTATACTCTGTAAGAACATAAAACACACAAGAGACGAACACTGAATGATGTGCGGTTCTAATTATGTGCGAAACAAACAACCAAACAAACAGAGAAACTGGAGAAGTCATCGGTTCCCAGTTTCTCGCTTACACATTCATTTATGTTTCTTTCCCTACCAGTTCTACAAATGCTACCGGCAATCATATCATTTACTACGTCATTTATGTAGTATATGAAAACTACCGAGTCGTACTTTTGATGCAGTGCAACTCAAGTCACTCTTATACATCAAGGCAATTTGAATGGCTGCTGTGCGTTTGTATGTTGTTTTATATTACATTTATATTACATTCATATTTTAGGTTTATAGTGATGTTTACATTTCTGTTATTGCTTTACAATGATGTGTACAGGTTTAACGTGGAGTCTAGAACACCATCTATCCACAGACTACTCTGATTTCTTCTATTTTTAAATATATTCAAGTGTAATGCGATATAAGTTGTAATTTTTGACTAATGTTCATGTTAATTGTTGTGTACGTTTTATGTGTTTATGTTTAAGTACTTCGTGTGATTTGTGTGATTATGTTGTGTCACTGTTTTCACGGTCACTCATTTCATCACCAGAACTGGAGATATTCGAACTATATAGTGTGGATCAACTAAAACTTGCAGCGCAGATATTGCGGAAATGGGAAGTGCTAGTGATGTGAGGATTGCAAAGAATGGATTAGTAGTCAGGGGCTCGTATTGTTAGCCAATAAACAGATTGTAATAATACATAGAAACTTTAGATTTTTTTGCAAACATACGCTTTTTAAATGGAACAATGCCTATTGACAATAAAAAATCAGAAGTAGGGAAATTAGAATGTCAGTATTGTTTGTTGCAGGATTTTAGTGCGAGTCATTTACGAGATATTGTGTTTGTGCCAGTCAATCTGCGAAGCAGCTAGGTGCGATGTTGTTACGTTTGTTTAAAGTATGCTTGTTTGTTCCTTGAATGCATTGCGACTTGCTAATCGGTTAGTGTGAGAGTCCAAGGATTAGGTCGTGAGTGGACGATGAGATTTACCAGTGAAGAAAAGCCAACATGCTCGTGGTGTATGTAGTGTGTAGGAAGAATGCTGCTCGTTTCCGTACGGTGTATGAGGCAAGATATCCCAGTAGGCGTCAACCATCTCAGCAATTATTTACCATCCTCTTCAACCAGTTACGTGGATGTGGTAATGTAACACCAAGATAACGTAACAGAAGGAAACAAGTGCTGACAGAAGAGGACGAAATTAATGTTATTGCTACTGTTGCCGTTGATACGCACGTTATCTCCCGCGCAGTCGCAAGAGGAAGTGGCGTGAGTCAGGCAAGTGTCCTACGCGCTCTCCATCGACATAGGTTCCATTACTATCACATATCTCTCCATCAAGAGCTGCATGGAAGTGCTTATGAGAATCGCATCAACTTCTGAACGTGGCAGTTAAGACACGATACTCCAAACATATCATATATCTTGTTTAGTGTTGAAGCCACATTTACCAATCATCGCCTGGCAAACCGCCGAAACATGCACTGTTGGGCTCCTGACAATCCCAGTTGGCTTTATCAGGTCGAACACCAGCGTCCATGAAGTAAAAACGTGTGGTGTGAGCTAGTGAATGATCAGTTCATAGGCCTCTTTTTCACAAACGTAGCACCGAACGCGCACAGGTATTGCAGCCTCCTGAAAGACTATCTTCCACGGATGCTAGAATACGTCCCTCTGCAGACTAGAACGAAACTGGGGTACCAGCATGATGTCTGTCCAGGCCGTAGAGCACAAAGTACTGCAGCACGTCTTCACGAATTGTTTCCAGAGAGTTAGATTCGACGGCCCTTTCCCCGGATTTGACGTCTATAGACTTTTCTCTGTGGAGAAAGCTAAAAGACGGTGTCTGCGAGGATACACCAACTATATCAGAGGATACTTAACAATGTATTACTGCAACCTGCTCGGACATCTGCACTGAAATGCTGTGCAGCAGTCGTTCCATACCAAGCTGGATGCGTGTAATGTCTCTGCCAGTGATCATTTTTAACATAACCTGTGATGATCAATTGTCTCGTCAATGGTCAGAATCCACATGACTAGTGTAATCACTTGTGTTGTTCATTAGTGTGTGCTACCACAGCTGATGTACACGTGTCGGCATGGGAGCATTTTATACTACGATATCTCGCAAACGACTCGCACTAGAATCCTGCAACAGACACCACCGACATTATGGTTCAAATGGCTCTGAGCACTATGGGACTCAACTGCTGAGGTCATAAGTCCCCTAGAACTTAGAACTACATAAACCTAACTAACCTAAGGACATCACACACACCCATGCCCGAGGCAGGATTCGAACCTGCGACCGTAGCGGTCGCGCGGTTCCAGACTGTAGCGCCAGAACCGCTCGGCCACCAGCGGCCGGCCACCGACATTATAATTTATCCTTCTTTTAGTTCTTCAATGTCAATACGCATAGTTCCATTTAAGAAATGTACGATTGCACAAAAAATATAATTTCTGATTATTATTACAGTCTGTTGATTGCCTAATATTACCAGCCCTTAACTACGAATCTATTCCGTGAAAGCCGCGCGGAGTAGCCGAGCGGTCACGGGCGCCACGTCACGGACTGCACGGCCCCTCCCGCCGGGGTTCGAGTCCTCCCTCTGGCATGGGTGTGTGTGTTGTTCTTAGCATAAGTTAGTTTAAGTAGTGTGTAAGACTAAGGACCAATGACCTCAGCAGTTTGGCCCCTTAGAAATTCACACACATTTGAACATTTGAAAGCCGCACATCATTATCACTGTCCATTTTAGCAATATTTGTGGTGCAAGTTTTACGTGCTTCACCACGTATGTCTCATCCTGTCGTTGTCATTTTCACCTCCTGTGTTGACCAGTCTGTTTATGGGGTCATTTTTGTTTTTGAGATATTTTTAGTGATTGTGTTAAGATGTGTCCATGTATCAGGGGTCCTCAGTGTATTCCTAAAAGGCTTGGCACTTAATTTTGTAAATTACGTACAACCTATTTGAACTTTAAACTATGCTACACTTTCTGCATACTGTGACGCTCTAAACCACTGAATCATTATATGCTTTTCACAGACTGTTCTAATTGCTCTAAGTTCGTTGTATATTCCGTATATCCTCGTCGTCAGTAACGAGGATGTCGCACTTGCCCGTAAATACTTGTCATCAAAAAGTGGGTATTGTAACTTCAGTTGTATACTGACACAAGACCACGAGGTGCCGCTGACATGTCAGTGTGACCTGGGACGCTAGTTCCAGCCAGTAGTATCAGGCACGCATGAATAAAAGACACAACTACTGAAATGACTGCAAAAACTAATTGCAAAACAAAAATTTATTCAATTAAACAAATACTCAGATTCAAGAGATGGTTGTACAATAGTTCTAGCCATTGCCAGTCATGCTGTGAGTCCAATCTGGGAACACTGTTGTCTTCTTTCTGGCGCAGAAATGGTCGTGGAGGTATAATTTGGTGTCGATGAGCGGCGGATTCTTCATCAGACAGGTGAGCTGCGATTAACTGCAGCTGCAACTGCGACTGCCATTCGGACTGGAGCTTCCAGCGGATCTCACTAGAATCCTGCAGGAACTCTGCTGATTTAGGGGTGAAACGAAATTTACTCCTATTTGTTCCACGTCGTGCATGACGTGAAACATTTCTCGCACTGCTAGCGGCCTCTGCGTAGGCCGCGGAAATTTGCCAGCGGACTCGCTCCGCCGGGTCCGTAGGCTAACCCGTGAAACACCTGCTGGCAGAAGGAGTTGCGATTCGTGGTAACAGTAGTCTCTCATCCAACAGGCGATGCATTCCTGACGTTTAACTGCTATCTCGAGAAACCAAACAATGAAGAGCTTTCTCATGGTTGTCAAAAACACCAGGAAATGAGTGTTATTTTCCAGTTATTCCTCACAGATACTCCAAGGAGAATTCTACAAAAAAATACACAGCCCTTTTGCAAGCAACTGGTAGGGCTATATCGATCCAGGCAGTACGAATCCTTCCTCACACTACGAAATCTTCTCTAGATATCAATTAGGAACAACAACAGCCGCGCAGAGTGCCCGCGCGGTTTGAGGTGCCATGTCACGGATTGCGCGGCCCCTCCCGCTGGAGGTTCGATCCTTTCTCGGGCATGTGCCTGTGTGTTGTTCTTAGCATACGTTAGTTTAAGTAGTGTGTAAGTCTATGGACCGATGACCTCAGCAGTTTGGTCCCTTAGGAATTCACACACATTTGAACATTTTAAACAATACATCCCCCCCATACCGTTGTATGTGACGAAGATGGCCAAGTGAACACATGGAATAGAACATGGATCGTTACCGTTTGTTTCCCTTCTCCAACGACAGAAGGATTTGACTGACGTACGGTTGTCGTTGTAGATGAGATCGGAGACGGCTAGGTAGTACCGAAGATCTCGGAATACAGTCCGTGGGGATCAGCTTGGAGGTGTGACAGTCAGGTTCTCGGCAGGTGTCATGTACGGATGTCGAACGCCTGTGATCAGTATCGAGGGTAAGACGAGAACTGTGCACTACCGTCACATGATCCACTAACAGATTATCTTGTCTCACAGTCAACACTTCGGTGACGGGTTCATCTATGTAGGCGACAATGCACAACACGCCTACCTCATGAACACTTTCTTCAAGAAAATAGGAAGCACAGAATACAAATATCAGTTGTATCTACTGCCACGAACCTGCCTGAGTACTCTCCAGATCAATTGAAACTAGCTATGCTCATCGCCGAAACCCTTTTCAACCGTTGGGTGAACTCGGGAGTTCCAGCGTGAAAGAAGGGGACACACTTGAGCAGTAACCTCTCTAGCATCGTGTGGACAGCATTCCATGGAGCACACATGCATGTTAACAGGTTCGCTGCCATCGACGCACCAGCGCGCCCGGCCGATGCTGGTGCACATGCCGTGGACGCGCCTGCGCGGCGAGAGACTCAGCTGTTGCGGGGCACCACGGTTTAGGCGGGCGCAGCCATTCGGTGTGGTTTATTGCGCAGGCACTCTAAGAACATATTGTTTTCAATTTTTACGGGTGCAGTTCGCGTTTTTTCGCTACAGTTTTTCTCTGTTGTGGGACTGAAAGTGGAAAACAATCGTGACACGCGGGCCCTTCTGAACCCAAGAAACGTAAAATACGGGCCACAATAAACGTACAAAAACTAACGGCTGCGAAATTATTACGAATATTAGAAGAAAGCGATTCGAAAACGGAGTTGGCTAGTGGGGAGGACGGGTGGGAATCAAGTGAAGAGTCTGACGAAGCCGAGTTTGCTTTAGATGAGACTGTAGAAATGGCCGTGAATCCAAGCGACAGGGAATGGGCAGAAGAAGTGATAACGAGTGGTAGCGTAACTGATACAAGTGTTGCATGGGAAAGCGAGCCAATGGGAATGGTAAATTGCCGTTCATAAAAAATGAAGGACTGCTAATTCAAGCAATGGGAAACACTCCCTTAGATCCTTAGATTATTTTCGTCTTTTGCCAACGGACGAATTTCTATTGAAAGTTGTAGAAGGAACAAATCGAAATGCAACTGAATTATTCCTTTCTGTGAGAACCAAAGAACAATCACGAATAAATTGTTGGAAAAATGTGACGGTTGGCGAATTGTTAGTGTTCTTGGGAGTTTTCCTGAGCATGGGAAATGTAAAGATGAGGAAGTTGCACGACTATTGGAAAAAGGGACCCTTTATTTCATGTGAAAGGAATTGCCGATAGTATTTCACGTAATTGTTTTCTTCCTATACTACGTGCATTGCATTTTTCTGAAAATCCAAAACAGGGCGAACCAAAACCATCCGACAGGTTGTGTAAAATACGTCCAGTTATCAATTTTTTCAATGAATGGATGTGCCAAGTGTACTATCCTGGACGGGAACTGTCGCTGGACGAATCAATGATACTTTGGCGTGGAAGATTACTTTTCCGCCAATACATCAAAAATAAAAAGCACGAATATGGCATAAAGCTATATATTTTGACAACTCCCACTGGAACGGTCCTAAAATTCGCGGTATACACTGCCATGCTGGACGATGTAGGAGGAAGAGGCCATGCGCAAAAAATTGTTCTTCATTTACTGGATTAAAAGATGAATGCTGGTCATCACATGTACATGGACAATTACTATAATAGCTTCGCACTGGCTAAGTTGCTCCTGGATAAGAGCACTCACTGCACGGGAACTCTGAGGGTGAATAGGAAGGATACACCCAAGGAAATACAGAAGGCAAAGCTACGAAAAGGTGAAGCCGTTGCCAGATTTGCGGCAGTTATGACACGTTAGTGGCGCGATAAGAGGGTGGTTTGCTACGTTTCTAACGCATTTACAAATGAAATGCTTGAGGCTGAAAACAAAAGAAAGGAGAAGAAATCTAAGCCCTTGGACATTTGAAACTACAATAAATTTATGTGGGGAGTTGATCGGCACGATCAGATGTTATCATATTACCTCTTGGAACGTAAAACCATACGTTGGTACAAGAAACTTTTTATCCCCGTAATGGAAATGATGCTGACAAACGCACATGCCCTACACAATAAATATTCTGGCACAAAAATGCCCCTCCAAGAATTCAGACTCAGTATTATAAGAGCACTATTGCCACAAAAGCAGGTAGAACGACCAATCAGAAATCCCCAACATGTTGCGGTAAAAGGAGAATCAAATGGAAAATCAAAAACACCGAAAAAATTTGCCTGATATGCCACTGACGCCTTAGTGCGCCCAAAAAAAAAAAAATTTGGTTGACGAGAGTAAATTTTATCTTTTATTTACAAAATAAATATATTTTATATTAATTTTCTCAATATAGTTTGAGATTCTATTAAAAAAGTAATTGGTTACAAGGCAACGCAAGGCCAATTACAGTGGCAGCGAACGTGTTAAAGGCATCGAGTGAATTAAAAAGGCATTGAATACTTAGCAGACGGGGACCGATGACTGTAGCAGTCTGGTCCCTTTAATCCCCCAAACCAACCAACCAACCAACTTAGCAGATCTTATCACAAACGTGTACTTTCGAACAGATTGTCTATATTTTGACTGTTGTTTTATTTTTATTCTACAGTTAAATTTATATTTTCTAATTTCGTAAGGGTCCGCCGCTTGTGGTCTCGCCGTAGCGTTATCGCTTCTCGAGCACGGGGTCCCGGGCTCGATTCTCTGTGGGGACAGGGATTTTCACCTGCCCCGAGATGACTGGGTGTTGTTGTGTCCTCTTCATCATCATCCTTCATCCCCAATACGGTCGGAGGAAGGCAACGGCAAACCACCTCCATTAGGGCCTTGCCTAGTACGGCAGTGCGGGTCTCCTGCATCGTTCACCTACACTCTGTCAAGAACCATGGGAAGTCATTTCCATTCCCATTTTCGTAAGGGTTGCTCTTTCAGCCCCTGCTACCCTCGAATCAGATCCCAGACACATTCGCTGATATGCTGGTGGTGCAAAACATTTTTCGCCAGTTTATTGGACAAAGTACACAGCCATGACTATCGTTGTCCGCCCCTAGTAGCTGAGTGGTCAGCGCGATGGAATGTGATACCTAACGGCCCGGTTTCGATTCCAGGCTGGGTCGAAGATTTTCTCCGCTCAGGGACTGGGTGTTGTGTTGTCCTTACCATCATCATTTCATCCCCATCGAAACACAAGTCGCCGAAGTGGCGTCAACTCGAAAGACTTGCACCAGGCGAACGGTCTACCCGACGGGAGGCCCTAGCCACACGGCAATTACATTTGTGACTATCGTTTAGGCTCCTGGATATTAAATCCTTCCAGTGCACTCTTCGTGGAGAAAGAGACATACCAGTCACTCCTAAAAAATGGTTGAAATGACTCTGAGCACTATGGCACTCAACATCCGAGGTCATCAGTCCCCTAGAACGTGGAACTACTTAAACCTAACTAACCTAAGGACATCACACACATCCATGCCTGATGCAGGATTCGAACCTGCGACCGTAGCGGTCGCGCAGTTTTAGACTGTAGCGCCTAGAACCGCTCGGCCGCACTGGCCGGCTACCACTGCTCGTCAAGAGGTAAATAAGGGTTTAGGTGTTTAGACGCGGAGGGTGGTGGAGGGGCGGCGGGACGCGCGCCACGGTGCAATCGTTGTAATGTGGAAACGGAACGATTTGTCTGACATCCAAAATAACATGATAATTGGCTTTTGTCTCAAGGATGGAAGCATTTCTGAAACACCTAAATTTTTAAACTGTAAGCGTGCCGTCATGCTTACAGTTTGCTGTGCGTGGAAAAATGGTGCTATCCAAAACCGGCGCCAAGGCATCTGCGGTGCATCAAGGGCCAAAGGATGACAGGGATGAAATACAGCTGCGGAGATGTGTACGGGCGAATATACGAGCAACTGTTGAGCATCTGACCGCCCAGATGAATCAAAGTACTACCAACAGTGTCTCCTCAACGACTAAGAGCTGCCCCTTTTTTGGACTGAAGTCAGCTAATAGGTATCGCTGCTTAAGGGAAGTCCCTCTATAAAAGAAATTACCTTCAAATGAGGCCAGATATCGAAGCAGCGAAGGATTTCGCATATTTCATCAAAATATGAGCGGTATTAAAGATAAAGTTAGTGAACTGCTTGTATATGTTGGCTCTGGCATTATTGGTATATCGGAGACCCACTTAAATAATTTGACAACTGAGAGACTTCCTTTAACAGGATACAAATTAATTGGCTGTTTTTAAGGAGTTCTTTACGGAGTGGGTGAGTGGCCATGTGCGTAAAAAACAGTATTCCATTTGAGTCCGTAGACGTATTTCGGTATTGCACTGAACAGGCATTTGAATGTTGTGCAGGGGCATTTGAATTTAGTGAAACTAAACTTCTAATTGTTGTTCTTTATAGATCTCCTTCCGCTAACTTCATAAGATTTGTGCTCAAGCTAGAGACGGTTTTTTGATTCACTTTATAGGAAGTACCAAAAACTACTTTTATGTGGTGACTCCAATATTAATTTTCTACATCTACATCTACATCCATACTCCGCAAGCCACCTGACGGTGTGTGGCGGAGGGTACCTTGAGTACCTCTATCGGTTATCCCTTCTATTCGAGTCTCGTATTGTTCGTGGAAAGAAAGATTCTTAGTATGCCTCCGTGTGGGCTCTACTCTCTCTGATTTTATCCTCATGGACTCTTCGCGAGATATACATAGAAGGGAGCAATATACTGTTTGACTCCTCGGTGAAGGTATGTTCTCGAAACATCAACAAAATCCCATACCGAGCTACTGAGCGTCTCTCCTGCAGAGTCTTGCACTGGAGTTTATCTGTCATTTCCGTAACGCTTTCGTGATTACTAAATGATCCTGTAAGGAAGCGCGCTGATCTCCGTTGGATCTTCTGTATCTCTTCCATCAACCCTATCTGGTACGCATCCCACACCGGTGAGCAGTTTTCAAGGAATGGGCGAACAAGTGTACTGTAACCTACTTCCTTTGTTTTGGGACGGCATTTCCTTAGAATTCTTCCAATGAACCTCAGTCTGGCATCTGCTTTACGGACGATTAATTTTACGTGGTCATTCCATTTTAGATCACTCCTAATGCCTACTCACAGATAATTTATGGAATTAACTGCTTCCAGTTGCTGACCTGCTATATTGTAGCTAAATGATAAAGGATCTTTTTTCTATGTATTCGCAGCACATTACACTTGTCTACATTGAAACTCAATTGCCATTCCCTACACCATTCGTCAATTCGTTGCAGATCCTCCTGCATTTCAGTACAATTTTCCATTGTTACAACCTCTCGATATACTACAGCATCATCCGCAAGAAGCGTTAGTGAACTTCCGGTGTTATCCACAAGTTCATTTATATATATTGTGAATAGCAACGCTCCTACGGAACTCCCCTGTGGCACACCTGAAATCACTCTTACTTCGGAAGACTTCTCTCCATTGAGAATGACATGCTGCGTTGTGTTACCTAGGAACTCTTCAATCCAATCACACAATTAGTCTGATAGTCCATATGCTCTTACGTTGTTCATGAAACGACTGTGGGGAACTGTGTCAGAGATACAGTATGAGATCGTGCAAGAAAAAGGATGTTGGAAGATCTCCTAGATTCATGTGATCTGATGCATACTGTTTTTTTTTTCTTTCTTTTTCAACAAGGGTTCAGTGAGAGAGCAGTACAGCCATAGAAAATATTTTTATTCATTCTTCATTACTTGAAGGGTATTTTGTTAGTAAAAGGGAGAATGGCCTTTTAGGCCATGATGCACAAATATTGATACTAAAAGTTTTTGTACTTGAACAACTGTTATATATAATTAGAAACTATTTACCAAAGCGAATCCAACGTCAATAGAGAATTTTTTAAACCTCATTAAGGAACAAGAGTGCTAGGCTGTTTACAGTGACGATAATATAGATGACGAATGTAATGCTGTCCTTAACACGTTTCTTATGCTCTTTGAAAGTTGCTTTCCATTAGAACGTTCTAAACAGGGTACTAGGAGTAGAAGGCAGTCTTGGTGGCTGACTAGTGGGATAAGGATATCATGTAGAACAAAGTGGGAATTATATCAAAATGTTACAAGCAGTCAAGATCAAGCTACAGTAGCTACAAATAGTGTTGTAAGGTGCTTAAAAATGTTATTAAGAACGCAAACAGTATGTGGCACTCAAATGGAATACCTAATCCTCAGGATAAAGTTAAAACCACATGGTCAGTCGTGAAGGAAGTGCCTGGTCAGCAGCACACGGCCGACGATATAAAGTCAGTTCGCAGTAAAAATATTTCTGATACTAATAAATCAGATAAATGTATTGTATTTAACAACCATTTTCTGAGAATTTTTGGTGAATTATTTAAAAACTTAGTTTCTACAATGGATCATATAACTCTCTTCGAAAATGCCTTTCCGAGACTGATGTTTGAAATACTACTCTGTGATAATGACAAACGGGGAAATTGAGTCAATAATTAAATCAATGAACACTAAGGACTTTCATGGATATGATGGAGTACCTAGACGACTATTAAAGTTCCATGCTGCATATGTTAGCTTTGTACTTAGCCATATTTGTAGTTTTTCCTTTAAGAATGGTCAGCTTCCTGAACGACTGATATACTCAGTAGTAAAAGCGCTTTGGAAAAAGAGAGAAAGGGATAATGAAAACAATTTTAGACCTATTTCTATGCCATCAGTGTTTTCTAAGTCATTGAAAAGGCTATGCATGTAAGGATAACTGAGTATTTTGTGTCAGCTTTCACTTAGTTAATACTAGGCCGAAATCCAGTCTGCATTTGGATGGCACTTCCTTGAGTCTTGTGCAGAAAGGTATGCAGTATACTGCTGCACCAATTTTCTGTAAGCTACCACAAGAATTCAATAATCTTGGTAACAATCCACGTGCTTTGTAATCGAGGCTGAAGAGTTTCGTCATGGGTGACTCCTTCTATTCTGTGGAGGAATTCCTTTAAAAATTTAACTGATTCCTGTATTATATTGTTCATTGCGTTTACATAAACTTACGGCTTGTCTATTTATGGGTTCATAAATATTTTATTTTATCTGTTATTACTTTTATGTTGTAATCTCGTGTACTGACAAATTCTGTGACCTTGGAGATTTGCTCCTCAACTTGGTCCTACGGAACTAGAAGTGTAAATTAAAAATAAAAGAAAATAAAAACTGTTCAGCGAACGTCGCTGCGTATGGGCCTCTGCAGAAGACACCTGGTTCATGTGCCTGTGCTGACTGCACGGCAACAAAGACTGGAATTTACGTGCCAACACAGCAACTGGACGTCCACTGAGTGTCGACAAGTGTCATTTTCAGATGAATCGCGTTTAGTGCTCCATCAGACAGATGGCCATTGATTTTTACGGCGTGTAACGTCTGAAAGCAAATACCCTGCAACAACTGTCGTTAGGGTCAATGTCGAAGGAGGTGAGTTATGGTCTGTGAAATGTTTTCTTGGCGTTATCTCAGTGATCTCGTTATTCTGGATGGCGCATGGCGCAATGGACCATATCCACCTCTACATAGATTTTGTTTTTCCTTGCCAAGATGGCATCTGTTAGTAGCAAAATGCAATGTGTCACACTGCTCGCAGTGCACGTGAGTGGTTCGAAGAGTTCCAGAATGAGTTCACTGTACTCCCCTGGCCGCCAGAGTCCCCGGATACAACCCCAATCGATAGTTTGTGAGACAACGTCGGTCTGGCTGTTCGCGCCGATGTTCCTCAGCCGAGAAACCTAGTGCAGCTGGCGACGGCACATTAGTCGGCATAGCTCCACAGCACTGTCGACACCTGCCAGAACCTCACTGACTCTCTTCCTGCACGTCTTGCAGCTGTCCACGCAGCAAAAATTGGTTATTCATGCTACTGACATGTGGTCACATAAACGTGAGTGGTCAGCGTACGTAGCAAATTTCAGTTTCAGACCACTTCCTTAACCACAAGAGCAGCGAACTTGTCGAGAGGCAGCAATGCTTTAAAAAGTGTTCCTAGGAATAAAGGTAACCCTCATAATATGGAGTGTCTGTCTTCTGTGATACAGGACTAAGCTACAGTGAACGAATTACCAAATTACGCGTTTAACTATGAGGCTCAGCCAAGATGACGGGATACTTTAGAAAGTGTGCAGACAGTCATTTGTCATATCTCATTTCACAGTTGGTTTAATGAGGGATTCAAAAAATACTGTGGAAGTAGAGATTGTTTACTCTCGCTTTAAAAAAAAAAAAAAAACGACTAAGGGGGGTGAGTGGCATGCGCCGCTTTTAACCAAGGGAAATATCCCAGGTACTCATTTGATAGCAGTATGAGTCGACGTGGAGCCATCCTGGAGATCCTGGAGGGATCAGAATGAGGAAAAGTGCCCTCCCATACCCGGAAGTGGACTCGCGACCTCCAAGGCCAGAGTCTAGCGCTCTGACTGCGGCTGCGAAGGCAACGCGGCCACCAGACACACAATAGCTTGTAGCAGTTTGAGAGTCTATAAAAAGATCAATGCGTGAAGCATACTACGACAACTTCTACCTACATATCCCAGCGAAAGGTCTTGTCGAAAGCTCAAGAAAATTCTGGGATTACGTAAAACAGCTAAACTGGTAGCAGCTTTCTATCCAGTCACTCGTCAACCAGACCGGTTTGCCAACAGAAAACAGCAAAAGGAAAGCTTAAGTTTTAAATTACGCTTTTAAAAAGTCATTCACGCAGAAAGATCGTATAGTCATACCATAGTTCGGCCGTTGAACAGACGTAGATAGGCAGCCTTGGCGTTGAGAAGCAACTGAAAAAAAAAAAAAAAAAAAAAAAAAATAAGTCGTCAGATACGGATAGAATCCCAGTTATACAGAAAACGGTCTTCGGCGTTGGCCTCTTATTTGACTTAGACGTACCGAGAATCTCTCGCTTAGAACAAAGTCCAAAGAGACTGCTAAATGTTCAGGTGGCTCATACGAAGGTTCAAGACAGGACCCGCAAATTTACAGACCAATAAGCGTAACGTTGGTTTCGTGCAGAATTCTTGAGAATATTCTATGTTCCAATAAAATAAACTATCTTGAGGCAGAAAGTCTTCTATCTACTAATTAGTACGACTTCAACAAGCATCGCTCTTGTGAAATTCTGTATGCCTTTTTATTGCACGATATCCTGTGAACCAGGAATAAGAGGCAACAAGTATTTTCCATATTTCTAGATTTCCGGAAATCGTTTGAAACAGTGCCCCACTGCAGACTGTCCAAGCATATGGCGTAGGTTCACAGATGCTTGAGTTACTCGAGGACTTTGTGAGTAAGAGAACAAAGTACGATTTCCTGGACGGCGAGTGTTAATCAACTACAAGTGGGTCGTCGATAGTGTTTTTGGGGAGTGTGATAGGACCGTTCTCTCACTATGCACAGAAACAACCTGCGACTATTTGCTAATGACGCTGTAGTATACAGGCACGTGTCGTCGTTACGTGGCTGTAGGAAGATAAAGGACAATTTAGACTGAAATTCTATTTCGCATGATGAATAACAGTTTGATCTAAACGTAGAAAAATGCAAGCCAATGCTGATGAATAGACGTCTGTATAAACTGGTCCACAGCCGCTGCAAATTTCTTCGTTTTAGACAATTTCTATACAACTTTCTATACAACAGTTGTAATTTTATGCTGTTTACTCGTGCTTGGCATGGAGCTTCCTACCTATAAAAGTGTAAGAGATGTAACTTTTTATAATGCACTTTCCTGCCACAAGTGGCTTAGCAAATAATTGTTGCTAGTTATATGGACCATCCTGCCACGGGTGGTGTATGTTTCCCTGTTACTTGAGGAAGTTTTGTTTCACTATATTGTGTCCAAATCATTATCCGTTTTAATATTTTCTTTGTTATTTGTCCTACTGTTTTGAAAGATCCCATTTTGCAGGACAACACGCAGCGACTATTTGAAATCGTCTCACTGTGCATCGGAGTACTGCACGCAATCGCTCGTCGAGCAGCAGAAGACTTTGAGAACACAGTCCTTAGTTTCATATGTGTATTGTAGCAGTTTTGTGACTGGGACATGTTTTTGTTATTGTTCTCTTTTAGTCGGCTGTTTGATCCATCATACACGTAATGAAAAGCCTTTACACTCCCAACCTAACCTCTAAATGTTTGAAGCTCCACTTTTCTCCGATAGAGGCAAATTTATCTATGAGATTTTTGCATGACTTTTAGTTTAGGCATATGCAGTAATACCTTTGATCAAATGTTCATTTCTTTTGTTCTAGCTATTTTTAAACCTCTGACGACACAACCGTACAGTTAAATTCGCTGGCATCTATGCTTTATAATTTTTAGACATTGAACATGTCAGATGTAGTTTTATTTTAAATGGGAACCGACGGATTTAGCGTGGCTGACGTTGATACGGCGACAAAGAGCCATATAAAGGTTGCAATTTATTGAGTACGGTGCTGCTGGAGTTTTTGAGATCCGCATTAGGGCGGATTAAAAAGGAAGACACCGATGCAATTCAGATTCATCCTGCTATATTTGTTACCGATAGCTTCGACATAACTCGACCATTATCGAAATGCTTTGTGAACTCAAATAGAAATCCTGGAGTGAAGACGACATTTTCTAGTGAAAAAGCTTAGAGAACCGGATTTTCCGAATGACTGAATATCGATTTTATTGCCACCAATGTGCATCTGGTGTTAGGACCACGAGGACGAGATATTAGAGCCCTTACGGATGCATACAGGGATTCACTTTTCATCGCCTTATTTTCGAGTGGATCAAGAATGACTAGCAGTGGCAGAAGGTACCCTTCGCTAGGCAGCGTATGATGGCTTCCGAAGTGTACAGGGTGATTCAGTGATGAAGCTAAAAATTTCATGGATGATGGAGAAGCGTGAATGCATCAATTTAAGGTAAGGAATCATGGTCTGAAAACGACCGAGTCAAAATTTATTAGTGAAAATCGTTCTGTTGTCTCTGACAGCGGAATATTCACTACTGGCCATTAAAATTGCTACACCAAGAAGAAATGCATATAATAAACGGGTATTCATTGGACAAATATATTATACTAGAGCTGACATGTGATTAAATTTTCACGCAATTTGGGTGCATAGATCCTGAGAAATCAGTACCAAGAACAACCACCTCTGGCCGTAATAACGATCTTGATACGCCTGGGCATTGAGTCAAACAGAGCCTGGATGGCGTGTACAGGTAGAGCTGTCCAAGCAGCTTCAACACAATACCACAGTTCAGCAAGAGTAGTGACTGGCGTATTGTGACGAGCCAGTTACTCGGCCACCATTGACCAGACGTTTTCAGTTGGTGAGAGATCTGGAGAATGTGCTACCCAGGGCAGCAGTCGAACATTTTCTGTATCCAGAAGGGCCCGTACAGGACCTGCAACATGCGGTCGTGTATTATCCTGCTGAAATGTAGGATTTCGCAGGGATCGAATGAAGGGTAGAGGCACGGGTCGTAACACATCTGAAATGTAACGTCCACTGTTCAAAGTGCCGTCAATGCGAACAAGAGGTGACCGAGGCGTGTAACCAATGGCACCCCATACCATAACACCGGGTGATGGGTCAGTATTGCGATGACGAATACACGGTTCAAATGTGCGTTCGCCGCGATGTCGCCAAACACGGATGTGACCATCTTGATGCTGTAAACAGAGCCTGGATTCATCCGAAAAAATGACGTTTTGCCATTGTGCACCCAGGTTCGTCGTTGAGTACACCATCGCAGGCGCCCCTGTCTGTGATGCAGCGTCAAGGGTAACCGCAGCCATGGTCTTCGAGCTGATAGTCCATGCTGCTGCAAATGTCGTTGACCTGTTCGTGCAGGTGGTTGTTGTCTTGCAAACGTCCCCATCTGTTGACTCAGGGATCGAGACGTGGCTGCACGATCCGCTACAGCCATGCGGATAAGATGCCTGTCATCTCGACTGCTAGTGATACGAGGCCATTGGGATCCAACTCGGCGTTCCGTATTACCCTCCTGAACTCACCGATCCCATATTCTGCTAACAGTCATTGGATCTCAACCAACGCGAGCAGCAATGTCACGATACGATAAACCGCAATCGCGATAGGCTACAATCCGACCTTTATCAAAGTCGGAAACGTGATGGTACACGTTTCTCCTCCTTACACGAGGTATCACAACAACGTTTCACCAGGCAACGCCGTTCAACTGCTGTTTGTGTAAGAGAAATCGGTTGGAAACTTTCCTCATGTCAGCACATTGTAGGTGTCGCCACCGGCGCCAACCTTGTGTGACTGCTCTGAAAATCTATTCATTTGCATATCACAGCATCTTCTTCCTGTCGGTTAAATTTCGCGTCTGTAGCACGTCATCTTCGTGGTGTAGCAATTTTAATGGCCAGTAGTGTATGTACCGGGTCTGTTGTTGCTAATATTGTACGGTAGGCAAGTTTCAGAGGTGGTATTATGGAACAAAACAAGAAAAAATTTCTTGTAAACGTAGGGCAGAAAGTGCATACCACGAGAGCTATATGGACTTGTTTAATAGAAGAGATATGCTTCACAGTAACGAAGATGAACAAGTGCTTATAGCGCTTGAGATATGCATATTAGGGCCCATATTTACTGCGCATTATTTTCTTTTTATGGTCCATACTACCAACGCTGCGATTACCTACCGTGCAGTCTTAGAAACAACAGTACCGGTACATTTATTCCACTGTCAGAGGTATCACAAGGATTTTCGCTTATAACTTTCGACCCGGTCGTTTCTGGGCCAGGGTCCCTTGCTTCCCATTGTTGCATTTACCCTCCTCCATCATCCATCACAGTTTGTAACAACACCAAGGAATCACTCTGCATATAAAGAACTGAATACAGATAGCGTCCACGTGACCAACCCCCTCATTATTATTCCGGGTAGTTCCAAATCAACAAATGATACAGGATTCGTTATTTATTGCGAAGTTATTCGAGCTGAGAAAATGTCAAGTTCCCAGTGTATATAGATCCGAAGACATAGTTATTTGCCACTGATACTCAAAAAGTGAACACCGCTCTCTGAACACACCTTATGACCACATAAGTGAAAGTCTTGAAAGTGTACATTACCGTTACAGATAATGACTATTGAACACGACATGAATGCAACATATTCTATGATATAAAATTTATCGCTGACGTCAACGATGCTTTTCAGAAAGCACAGCAGACAAAGAGGCCAAATGTTAAACTTCTGTGTGGGCCGCGGCCTAGTTAGGACGTGAATGTAGTTTCTTATTTTTATGAATTTCAGAATGTCATTTAGTCATGCAGTACCAATCAGGATGTATTTTTACGCATGTGTTGACTAGAACCGTGTTCTGCATTACTGAACAGTCTTTGAGTTAAAATTACGATTCATCAACAAGACCTACTCATTTTCCGGTTACAACGGAGATCATTAAACAAGATTATTGACCAAAACAATTAGTGTCACGGCAGGAGCTGTAAGTGCAAGATGAGGAGGTATACTTACAGCTTACCTACTGAATTACTTTGTCTAAAGGACATTACGGCGTCACACAAAGTGAGATCGTAGTTAGTGTAATGGAGATGATGGTTACAGCAGGTTGCCACATATTGAATTTAACTCTACCTCGAGAAGAAAATATGATCGTCTGAACGACATACACCTACAAAAACATGTATCGCGTAAGGATACGGATGCTACCCGTTTGGGCTATGCACAGGGTGGTTATTTCAAATTGAGTCAACTGAAAAATCTTGGAAAACGACCCATAAATGTTCTACGTGAAACGTTGATATCAGTGGGGGAACATCTGTCTTTGCTACAACTGACCACTTCCTAACCACATTTCCTATGTAGGTGGACTCAACATTTTATTTTCAGATTAGAACCCCCGCCAGCCCCCTTTTTATTGCATATTCGGATCCTACAATAAAAAATATGTACTGTTTACTCAAACCATTGCTGTGCATTTGTGGTAGATTGCGTTGTCATTGACGACTGTCAAATACGCCTGTTTTAGCAAATAACAAACGACGAATTTGAATTTACATTTAATTTACGATGTAAACGTAAACGTTCCTGTTCTAATGATTGATATTCGTGTTAGAAATTTACTTCATGTTGCAAAATTGATTGCGCAGTACAATATGGTTATCTATGTCGGGTTAGAAACTTCGTTTAGCGTGATCCAGGAACCATGACATGATGTAATAGTTTTCTTCTCCCATTGAGATGTTTCATTTTGGTGAGTTCCCTTGTATCTCACTATTGGGCTGCTCGATTTCGATGAGTACCCTAGCCACTCACCATCGGGGTGTTTCATTTCAGTGAGTATCTGTGGCAAGTGCGCCTGTCACTGTCATTTCATGGATATTTTTCCGTAGAAAAATGGTTGTGATTTATTTTCCGCCGATAACCTCCAGCGCGAGTTTTACAGCGGTTGGATGCAAACACACACAGAAACCAGTCACCCTGATGGTGGGGTTTGAGGGCGGCCGCCAAAATGAAGCATTTCGTTGGTTTGGGGACTCATCACATTCAACCTCGCAGGGAACAGACAACGGACTTACTATGCAAGTAGCTTCTTTGTCAGAAACGTCAGTTCTCTAGTCATACTATTTATACTGTGCAATCACATCTGCAAAACTCAAGTAACATTTAATCATTATCAACCGTTAGAACACATCTACATCGTGAATTAAATGCAGAATAAAATGCCTCAGTTCTTAATTGCGAAATAGGCACACTTGATATTTGTCGATAAAAGTGCCATCTATCACGGATGGCAAACTGTGGTTTGAATAAGCCATTCATGGCCGGCCGAAGTGGCCGTGCGGTTAAAGGCGCTGCAGTCTGGAACCGCATGACCGCTACGGTCGCAGGTTCGAATCCTGCCTCGGGCATGGATGTTTGTGATGTCCTTAGGTTAGTTAGGTTTAACTAGTTCTAAGTTCTAGGGGACTAATGACCTCAGCAGTTGAGTCCCATAGTGCTCAGAGCCATTTTTTTTAAGCCATTCATATTTTCTGGCGTAGAATCCGAATATGCAGTAAAATTCTGTAGTTGAAAATACGTAGCTGAGCCGGCCCACGCAGGGCGGGTGGTTAGGAGATGGCAGCGTGTAGCACAGACAGATGTCCCCTTTATTACTATTAACTTTTCACCTAGAGAATTCTTTTTTGTAGGACGCCCTGTTTTCGAGATAATTAGCTGTCTCATGTTAAAACAAACACCCCGTATATACGAGCTCGATGCGCAGATCCTGAAGACACAGAGGGTACCAGGACAGAGGAGAAGTTCAACCGAGAAAGTAGCTTCAACTCATCTGATAAGAAAGTATGAAACGTCCCCTTTTAACATTTATACACGACTGTGCTTAAACTGACACAAAATATTTTTAGCGCAACGCAATCTGACTTTAAATAATCTCTACAAGAGAATGGCCCTGCCTAACATTTACCTGTACTTTTCAAAAATCACTTACCTCACAAAAATCTTGGTTACTCCCACTACTGCAATACAGCGAGCGCCACTACTGCCAGCTAAATAAAAGATTCAAACTATGGAAGGCACTAACTACTGATAGAGATAGTTAGCAAATGAAAGATATTAATAGAGAACAAACAATGTATTTACCTTGATATCATCATATATATAGAGCAGTTCATGACAAATTTCAAAACTCCGCCATCTCTCTCCCCACATCCACCACTGCTGGCGGCTCACCTCCAACTGCGCAACGCTACGCGCTGTTCACAGCCAGCTGCCTAACACTACAATGGCGAGTATTACAACAATGCAAAGCAGCCACAGACTGCACACAGCACAGCCAGTGATTTTCATACAGAGGTGGCGTTACCAATAAAAAAACCTAAACAGCCTACTTACATAGCCCCCATGCTACCCACAAAAAATTTTACAAATTTTTTTGGGCACTGGCCAATACATATTTGTTAAAATTTTTCATAATTACAATAACAAAGAAATCAAATGCACACACTTATTGATACAATGTTGGTCAAAAGCTAAACTTTCTCACAGTCCATAAAGACAGTCCTAATCGTTCATCAAGGTAAAATATCAGTGTTTTTCTCAAATTCTGAGCAGTAAAAGAAAATGCACACGGAAGTAGTGGATTTCCATGCAGTCTGGAAGAAGTAGTGTTTTCCTTCCAACGGAAAGACAGTGCTGACTCTTGACATGCTGACAGGTAATGGGCCACAACAGAGCAAACCCACAGCGGAGTCAATCGAAGTTTTGAAGAATATCGTTTGGTAGGTCATCACAGAGCAGACCCACTGTAGTCCTGGTAGAGATTACGGTATTGGTGGGCCACCAGAGGCGCAGACCCACTGCAGTCCTTGTAGAAATAATGGTGTTGATGGATCATCAAAGATGTAGAGCCACTGTAGTCCTTGTAGAGATAATGGTACTGGTGGGTCATCAAAGATGCAGACCCACTGTAGTCCTTGTAGAGATGGCCAGCAGCCATCTGTTGTGACTATGCAGGTGCACATTCACCATTGAAGAGTCTTGCGGATAATAGAGCAAGTCCATAAACACCACTTGTGCACTCACAAAGTTTTTGAATTGTCCTGAGAACCAGCAATGCTGTTAACCAGTCCCTTGCCGAATTATTAACACACGTGCAAACACTAACAGTCCCTACTTCTCACATATTGTCCATATACTATGACCAATAGAAACGTGTGCAGTGAAATGTAACTTACAAGTCACTTAATTTGATGACCTGGTAACAATTACAATTTGATAACATAAAAATACAATTACAAAGGTACAAAATACATCAGTAAAGAACATAACAATACAAATAGCATTTGCGGTAATAGGGGCTTTACAAAAGAATAGAAATAAACATATACATCAGTGTTACAGGAATTATGACGTAAGTTCATACATAAAAGATCAGAATAACTTTTGAAACATCAACTTTACACATGAGCATTAAAACAAAACAGAATAAATAATGTCTAAGCATATTTACAAGGTAAATAACATATTATTAATGCCAATTATATTTGAGGATAACAGTATTCCTCATCATAGTGAATGTAGCTTAGTATTAGAAAAAATCTACAACATAAGTCTTATCATTTAAACACATAAAGACAGGAAAAACACAAATATGCAAGAGTACACAAACACATAGTGGGATAATACAATGGAAAGGACAGGGTTCGTTTTTAGTGTAACTTTTGGTACTGCAGTATTTTGCATGGAGATCTCCCTTTGTTCATCATTATTTCCAAAAGGTCCTGTCAATACCTGCTTTCTCTACTCTGTTCATATTTCTTTCAAAATAATTACGGATCATTGTACAATACTCATTTTGGCCCAAAACGTTTTCATATACCTTCAATGCATTTCTTTCCATTCATCACAACTAGTTTCTTATATAGTCTACCCCTTCTTAAGCTAACTTAAATCTACTGAGCTCAGATGCTAAACTAAGGGACGAGGCAATGCAACAGCACATAAAACAATTAACGCAAACAGCAATGACAAAAAAGTGCAGATTTGCAAAGGAAGCAGCATTTTAGAAATTAGCGAAGCAATTGCAATATTACAACTAATGTAAGGCAATGTGCAGCAAACAAGAAAAATAAATCTGGCTTAGCAGAGTAACACAAATTAAAATTCAGTAGCACTATGCCTGGCAAACAGCATAACTTGTACCTAAACATGACAAAGTTCAAGCAGAAAAAGTATTACACTAAAAATGGCCATGTCTAATACCTATGTCACATCTTAACACTAGAGTGATGCATCACAATTTATTCTACAAAAGAAATTAACAAGTACTTGAAAAGAAAACTATGATTGCAGTTCCTGTGAAGGTAAATGTCTTTTTGTGCTCCCTCATTTTTTTGAAAAAATTATTATTTACTCGATCTGTAGACAGAAAATATTTATATTAGTACATCTATAAAATTTTATTTTAACCAATGCTGCAGTGCAGCTAGAAACTAGATATTAAACAAAATGAGTAAATATGTACAAAGGAAGGCATGAAACATCATTCATTAGCCATAGGGCATATCATAAGGTAGTACAGAAAATCTCTCAACTCTCGTAGAAAGACGCTTGTCATAATCAGGTGTGCAGATGTAAAAATATTTCTCGTCATTTCATTAGGCATTTCTGTAAATATCATAAATTAAGAGCTCCACAGTGTCAACATATGTTTTCAAGTTCGACCGTGTCGTTTTTGCGATGCTCTCTACAAAGGAACGTCAATAGCGAGGATAATGGCCTCCCTTTTTTTTTTTCTACCTGTGCCGCTGAAAGGGCTCGCAATAATGGCTTTTTCTCCAGGCGTCTGACAGTTGGGTGCCCGCGACGCATTACGTGCAGGTGGTCACTGAACTTTCTTACCGAAATATTTATGACACCAGTTTCCGCTACAGTGACAGTCTCATATAAAAATATTTCACAGGTCAAGAATTAGCGTTGCAAATCTGTAGAAACAAAATCCTATAAATATAAGAGCGTCCAAAAAATTTTCGCCAGCACTGTGATACATTCACGCATATACACACATTTCATAACTCTTAAAGTACGATTCTTGGTTTCCAACAACCTTCTTCACAAACCATAGTCCCTAACTTCTATTCATTATTCATATACATATAAACACGTAATCACATTCCTTATATAGCATCAGCTTATTGATCATAAACATACCTCAACAGCATAATACACATCGTCGTCGTAAAAATAACATCATAACACCTAAGTCAAATCTCAAAAACGTCGTAGCTTTCTGCAATAATTTAAAACCCCTAAAAAAATTCTCTGCTCATGTCAAAAGTGTCATCCGCCTCAAACGCACTTCAAAAATCATGATCCCATACCAAATACATCATTCAAAGTTCTCATAGTATCACAATGGTTCCAAAAAAATATGAACAGTTCACAAAGTACTGACAAAATGCAATTTCATACGTGTGAAGTTATTCAACTGTGTAATTACGTAAACATCTGTCACTAATGTAGTAAAAAAAAAATGTTTATCTCTCAGTTACATGATCAGATAGCTGTGTAATTTGTGTGTTAGAGAAATATGGTACCGATGTGTAAAGTTGTATAAGCAAATACCATATTAGCTAGGGTTCCTTGTGGTTGCCACACACATGGTACACAAAGTAAGCGTGTACCCCCCTGAGGATTAATGTAATTATACCCTCAGGTGTTACAGATTACAGCAATGGAATGAAACGTATCATGGAAAACCCTTGTATCATTGCACTTCAAATATCTTAAAAAAAATGTTTTAAGTGCGAAATTAATCACTCAAATACGTGTACTGTAGCGCTAAACTGTGCGTCATGTTGTAAGATAATCTCTGTGGAAGTCTCGTATTTATCGTCCTCCGAAAGCTAAGTTCTGCAGAAGTCAATGTACTTACCTCATGATAAACAAAAGTGAAATGCTTTGTGTATAGATATCGTAGTTATTACGCTTATTGTTGTGATAAAGAAAGTACTGTACTGTAACGTATTGTTGTACCACGAAAAAGGCTGTCTCATTGTTACTATACCACAAGAGTTACTACTAAAACATGTTTTTCTTTCCAGAAGAATTCAGAAAGCTGTGCAGATATAAAACAGATACACCGCAAAAGCAACATTGTAAATTGTCACTCATTAGTAGCGTCGTGTTAAAATCGTGTAGCTGTCACATAAACTAACCTCTGTGTCATCTGGTATCTCTCAGAAAGCACTTTAAATTCAGAATGTATTTTCAAATAAACCAAAATATTGCATTAAAATCTCATTAGCAGTACTGGTAAATGTTCTAAGTATGTGAGCCTTATAGTCGTTACGTAATCGTGCAACTAACAAGCAAGAATGTACAAATACAACACTGTGTCGTCTGTTCACAATAACAATGCATTCGTAATTTCTGTTTAAATAAGTTCTCTTGGTTCTTGATTGGATATTTAACTTTAAACATTGTTGCATGGTAACAGTTTCTAAGTCTAACAAAGCATACTAGTAATGTAAAGTGAAAAATTTTATAGCAAAGACTAAGTTAAAAAGCAGATTATTTTTCAATAAACGGTTTTACATGTGAAGGGTGGTGCAATCCTTTACTCTTCATAGTACTCAGAGTTTGAACAATGCAATTATCATGTGGTATACATCGGTAAAGAGTACTGGAATTTTTCTCAAGGTTAGCGTCTATGTTATTTTTCTCTGAGCCAGCTGGCGCACGCAGCTGCCTGCTGTGGGAGTCATTGTCTGTCTCTTTGTTGGCGCGCGCCGTTATTGGGATTTGGAGACCTAACTTCTACAAATTCACCGTGACGAGAGGGCCCTACTCTGTTTGAAGCTCGCCAGTTCTGATGCAATTCAGGTCTGCCGTTACGATCACATCGTCTGTCGTCATGTTGGTAGTTCCTGTAGTTTCTTTCTTGTCGGTTAAGTGGTGGAGAATTTCTCCCTGAATCGTAACTGCGCGCTGGACCATTGCGTCTAAAGTTATTCTGTCTCCCGTAATAATAATTATTTTGCTTCCCATATTGTCTGTTTCTCTGATTGTCTCTGTAATAGTCATTACCGCGGAGAGATGATCTTTCCCTGTAATTATTACTACTCTGCCAACGGTTGTCATACGGGTGGTGTCTGTTTTGGTCACGATTTGCGTTATAAGAATAGCCTTGTCGTGTATTATTTCTGTCATCGCGGAATTGTGACAGATGTGACCTGTAATTGTTGTGTTCCTGTTCTCGCGTTCCGCGATTGTCAGTGTCAATTTTCAGTTCTTGTAACAGTCCCTGAAAAGCTTCAATGTCGTCTTTGCAACGTCCTGCTAAAATAATATGTCGTAAATGTTCAGGTAATTTGATTAAGCAAATGCGGATGAGTTCTGAGGGGCTGTATGGGTTTGACAGGTACTGATTTTTGTGCAACATGTCTTCAAAATATTTCACAAGACTGGAGAATTCAGATTGTTCGAAATGTTTCATCATTATGATGCTATGTTTTACTCGGTCTTGTGTGGCTTGAGACCAATATGCTGAGAGGAAGGCATGGTAAAATTCTCCTTCACTGTGGCAATCGTGAATGACCGATCGCATTCTTACAGCTGGTTCATTCTCTAAGTAGCCACACATAAATTCTAATCTGTGTTCTAATGACCAGTTGGGAGGAAAACAATGAGAGAATTGATGGAGCCACGCTTGTGGATGAATGTCGTTGGCAGAATTCTTAAACGTTTTGAATTTACGTGTAGTAATGAACAGCTTATAGTCAAAATCATCATGTCGGCGAGTCGCATATCGGTCATTGTTAGGTCGTGTCGGCCGTTCCATCTCAAAATTCGGTGCACATTGCCAGTTTCTTTCATAACTTCCGAAATGCACTGTGTTATTATTTTGCGGCTGTTCCGTATTTCTATGTCCCTCTTCCCGTATTGGGGCGCGAGTGTCCTCTGAAATACGTAATTCTTGTAGTACTTGTGCCAACTGATCTTGCACTTCCCGGATTTCACTTTTGTACTGTGTATTGATTTGATTTTGATTTTGTTTGAATTTTCTAATTTCTTCATACTCTTTAGTGTCAGTGAAGGCTACAGGTGTTGTGTCATTTAGATCATCATCTACCTTTGTAGATAAGTTAGTGAACTGATCTGAAAGTTCGGCTACTTTATCCGATAGTGTACTTATTTCCTCAGTGTGTTTTTTTGAACCAAGTTTCAGAGTATCTACTGTGTCCTTTAAGTTTTCCTGAGTTTTTGCAAGTTGCGTAACTGAATCGGTAGATGCAACTGAGTCAAATTTAGCTTGCAAGGTCTCATGATTTTCATGAACAATAGTTTGCAGTTCTTTTATGGCTGCTTCGTGATTCTGTAATGTATTTTCATGCCGCGAAAAAATAGGTTGAAAATGTACTATTGAGTAATAAATGTGTTACAGTTAATGACATTTTCTTGGCGCTCTTCAGCATAACTTGGTCCTCACCATCGCATCCCACTCAGCTCTTCCCTGACGAGTGTAGGTGTCTAAGACTGGATACCTGCATCTGGTGTCAGAAAGAGGTTGCCAGTGGTTGAGGCATCTACGCCTGGTGGCGCACCCACACGCCTAGGACAACAGCAGCCGGCTGTCTATGCAGTTCTAAGTGAGGTCAACTGCTAAAAGTGGAAGTTTGTAGCAATGTCGCGTGGTGAGCGACTGATATTTCTTTGTTTTCATGTTTTGTATTTCCTAGTGGCCATGCTGAGACGGAAGGACCTTCACGGTACAACACTAAAGAAGATTACGCGAAACCAGGAGGTGTCAGTACTGTAATTTATATGAGTCTGACTTGCTATGTTTTTAGCGGTGTCAGTTACCTGTAGTACATGTAGCAGGTTTGGTCACCAAGCACACCAGTACACAGAATCCCGTTGGGCTATGATATGGCGTCAACATTATTGTGTGGGCAGTATCCATCTTTTCTGGTACAACGGCAGATGGCGTTCACACAAATGCCAGAGACAAGAGTAGCGACTCTGCACTAAACAGTGGAAGCTTTGAAGAGGTAAATAGCCACGTTGTTACAAACTACAACGCAACAGGGGGTAGGAGAATAGAGAAATGGGAAGCCGTTGGGGATCAAGGGCTCCTTGAGCCAGGAGAGATTAAAACTGTGTTGGGTGTACCCGCCCATTCCATCGATCTTGCAGCAACTAATCTCCTAGCGCCATTTTCGCGGAAAGCAACCGTGGTTGTATCTGTTTTTATTATGATGTAAAGTCTACCGCCAAAATGGGAAAAATGTCGGAAGTAAGGTCCTTCAAAACGGCTAGATTAATATTAGTGGGCTACACGAAAATGTTCTTTCTATACCATGAGCCCTTTAGTAATGCCTAAACGTTTGACGAACTGGCTAACGATCTAAAACAGCGCTCTCGGAAGCATAACAGCTCGCGGTTCTTTGTGGGAAAAATCAGTGGACTATCACAGACGTACGGCGAATTAGTGGAATAATTTTGTGACAGTATTAGGAACCTGAACTCGTAAACGTATGAAGTAGCGCAGAATGCAGTGATTCTGAATGCCGTAGTGAATAGTGTTATGTATGAGGCGGAACTATGGGCCTCATGGAAAAAGGTTGACCCGTCTGAGTCAGGCAATTTGACTCTTAGTCTGATCACGAGGTGTGGCCGTTAATTGCACGCGTTGATCACGTAGGCTGACGTGAGGATCAATGAACTATATTTGGGTTGTTTGGGGAAGGAGACCAGACAGCGAGGTCATCGGTCTCATCGGATTAGGGAAGGACGGGGAAGGAAGTCGGCCGTGCCTTTTCAAAGAAACCATCCCGGCATATGCCTAGTGCGATTTAGGGAAATCACGGAAAACCTAAATCAGGATGTCTGGATGCGGTCAATGAACTATACTTGACGGGATGTGTCTGGAACATCTTAGGTGATTATAAAGTTAGTAGACATGAAGACAATTAAATACTTTGCTTTAATTCAGCATCAGCGGTGAACGTCGATCTTGACTTTGTACAATAATATTTACAAGTGCAGTTATAGACTGAACTACGAATACTCTTTACACTTATGATTCCTTCACACATACAGATCAATTGTCAATGCATAAACTCTATGTGGCACCTGGCTAGGTCGTAGCTACTGACTTAACTGAAGGCTATGCTAACTAGCGTCTCTGCAGATGAGATCTCTGAAGCTATAACAAGCCAGCCATTCCTATTAACGTCCGGTGTAGAACGGGCCAGTGCGCAAGCTTGTCTCGTAAGCCCAGCCGAGTGGCGGCGCTCGGTGTTCTAGCGTCGACAGTGGCGACTCGCGGGCCCGATGTGTACTGACGGACCGCGGCCGATTTGAAGCCTACATCCTAGCAAGTGTGGTGCCTTGCGGTGACACCACAAATAGGGCTCTGGTTAAGTTTCTATGAGGTATTTCTGTAGATATATCAATGAGTGTCAGACTGGAAAACCCAAGTGAGTTATCTGTTGCCATTAGGATTGCTATGCAACTGGAGGAGATCGACATGGCTGTACGAAGACGGAGTGATCGCGGTGTTTTTGCGTCTGAAGTGAAATGTTTTAGATTTGGGCGCACGGGTCACATTAGGAGACAATGTCGTCAGCCCGAATGTTGTGAATGTGGGGAGATGGGCCATAATGCGGGTGATTGTCGGAAGAAGGCACGGAAAAGGCAGAGTCCTAATTATCGGTCGTTAAACGAGAACGGGGGTACGTCATCCGTCGGACGGTATATCAAGTAGAACACGAAGCTGCAGAAAAGTATGCAGATACGGAGTGTTGTTCGCTAGACAAAGTAAATGGAAGAGGACATAAATTTCTGGTTGACACATGGGCTCACGTGTCAGTAGTTAGTCTAGATCGCTTGGGCAGAAAGAGACAGCGGTCACCATGGTACATGGAGTAGATGATAAACACGTGAAGTCATTGACAACAACGTTGTTCAGTTTTAACGTGGGAAATAAGTATTTTCGAGAGGGGATAGAAATAATGCAGCGTGTTAGTGACGGATAGTGTTGGATCCTGGAACTCGACTTTCTTCCTAAAAATCATCCAAAAATTCACCTTTTGCTGCGTACAGTTGAACTTGGTGGGACATTGTTTCCTCTAGAGACAACAGCCACTAGTGTTGCACTGTTGGAAGGTTCACCTATCAAGAAGGTGGTACCAAATAAACCGCGGACACAGGCAGGTCAATTGGCGTGAGGCCATACAGCAAGACACTGGAATTTTTTGATCTGGGTGAGTATAGATACGAACCTGCCTAAGGACTTATTTTATGTTGGAAACTAACGAAGAAGAGGATGAGTCAGACTGTACTGTATGCAAAAGTATAGTGAACATCAGTGACGTGGACAGAGATTTCATGGCTCTGGGCAGTCTTAATAATTTTGGCAAGGATGAAGTGAGTCTGCCAAAGGGGTTACTAATTGCTGTTTTAGAAGAAGATAACATTGATAGGTTAAGTGAGGACCTTTGCTGGAAGCAAACCTTCAATGAAACAGCGTTACGTGAGAAAGTGAAACACTTACAGTTCAAATGGCTCTGAGCACTATGGGACTCAACTGCTGTGGTCATAAGTCCCCTAGAACTTAGAACTACTTAAACCTAACTAACCTAAGGACATCACACACATCCATGCCCGAGGCAGGATTCGAACCTGCGACCGTAGCGGTCGAAACACTTACAGGGAACTAATAGTTTGTGTTTGATACTTTAAGGCGAGGACTGGCATCAGGCCCTGTTTTGATATTCCCTGATTTTGAAAAAGAATTTATTCTGTTCTGTGGTGCAGGTAATATGACTCTGAGGCCTGTCCTAGGACATAATGTAGATGGTAAAGAACGTCCTGCAATGGACACATCCTGACAGTTGAACAAAGCAGAGCAAAATTATTCTACGACTGAGAAGGACATGCTAGCAGTAATCTATGGTATCACGTACTTCCACTGTTATTTATAAGGCCAAAAGTTTAAGGCACTCACGAATCATGCTGCTCTCAAATGATCATTAGGATTGAAGGACACTTGTAGCAGATTAACAAGGTGGACACTCGTTTGAGTAAATCTGATTATTAGGTAATCCACAAGGCAGCGAAAACGCATGCTAACGCCCACAGTTTAGGTAGAAACACTGCAGTTCTACAAACATTGGGCAGGAGCGTTGCTGAATGGCCAAAGGCTCAAGCTGTTGCTGCTGACTCATAAATACAAGTCGCAACTACAGCTCGCGATGCATGACGGCTTACTGTGCAGAACAACGAAGTGCGGATTACGAGTGGAAGTAGCTGCAGCTTTCGGGAATGAAGTCTTGGCTCAAATGCATGATCATATGTTGTCAGGCCATGGGGGCGATGTGCAAGCTACAGCGAATTGCAGAAAAAATATTGGTAGATAACTAGAAAACGAGATGTCGAGCAATAGGTCAGAAACTACGTAACATACGTGAAACGAGCTGATCTTATCCACTGATCAACTCCATTCAACGTCTACCGGAAGCATCTATAGACTTTGAAATGATCAGATGGACGTTTTGGGCTCATTTAATAAAATATCAGTAGGAAATAAATACATATTGACTATAATTGACCAATTGTTACGTTGTAGTAGTGGTTCCAGTTCCTGAAGAAGAACTGAATACAGTTGCTCAAACGTTAGGAAATTATGGATTGCTCACATTTGGCGTTCTGGACACGCTAATCACAGACCAGGGCACCAGTTTTACGTCCGATCTTATGAAATATTTGTGTCGATTGCTCCAAATTCGTAGGCTGTGAGCAAGCCGCTTCCACCTTTAAGCCAGTGGAAGAATAGAGAGAGCTCATAGCACGATCTCGAAGATATTGAACTATTATGTTAGCATTAATCGTGAAAACTGGGATGTACATAAAAATTTTGTATCCGCTATGTACAGTTCTAAAGTCCGTATGGCTACTGGTCTTGCGCCATATGAGGTAATATATGGGAAAAAAGCGCCATCGCCTTTCGAAGTGATTAAGCCGAAGCTGACGCCAATCAGTAAATAATATTTTAAGAAATTACAAGACAGAAGTTAATCTCACAGATATGAAAGTCTTATAAAAAGAGCAGATAGGACAAGGCATAGGGAAGTTACTGTAATACAGGAATGGCCACTGGGTATTAGTAAGGAATTCCTATACACAGAAAGGCGAAACAAAGAAATTTCAGACCCGATACCATGGACCGTAGCAAGTAGTGGAATGACTAAACCTGTTAATGTTAAAATACAGATGCCAACAAAGACTGCGATTGTTCACGTGGGACGCATTAAACCTTTTAAGGGAGCTGTCGATGTATTGCCACAGATACCAGCAGAATCTGCAGTATATAAATATATCAACCATTGGAAACCATGTAAATTAGCTGTATGGTAATGGGATAATGATTAAAGTTGTATGATGTGTAACCAATCGTGCAAAATGTTTAGGATGAGTTTATTACGGTACTCCAAATCGAAAAATTCGAGAAGAATTTTAAGAAAGAATAGGAAGATGTTACGCCCCAGGATAGTATCCAAAGCAGGCACTAAAAATTCGTCCAAGTTGTACCTAGGCAGCTCCCAGAAGCCGAACCACCTGTTTCAGTTACCAGTGGACTTCCGCTTAGGGGGAAATGCTGAGCTAGTTGAGGGAAACACAGAAGCTATAGCAGCGTGCGGGAACGACCGATCGCCAATGTCTACAAGCGAAGCATAGTGACACCATGGCAGCCGAGAGATACCGTCGTACTTGTGACAAAGCAGAGTGTCGTAAGGAAGGCTAGATAAAACACACAAATAAGCATTCAGACGCCTAGACAACAGAAAAGGGCTTCTGAAAGACGAAGTTGCGAAAATCTGAAGTCACTAGGAGAACTGACAGCGAGAAAAAATCAGGACACATGATGTCATCGCCACAGCCACAAAGCGCATTGAAAGCGCCAACATAAATATCCCCCCATTCTTAACAGATGATTGATTGCTGAATGTTCATTGCCAACAGCCTAGTGCATAATCTCATCCGTTGTGTCAGTTGCAGCAACCCTGTGAGTTGGGAGGCTGTAGAGGTCGACCCTCGCGGTGTCTGGCTGTCTTTGTCGTTTATGGAACCACGACTTCAGCTGGAAGGACGCTGCTGTTGCCATCTTCTGAGGCAACATCGATAGCGCCCGAAGGCTGCCTTCACACCGCAGGTCTGCTGGACCTACATGAACTGGATGCTGTCCCCACCATCCAACAGCTGCTGCCCATCCCATTCCTATGGCATACACTGACGCTGCCGACTCCTGTCTTAAGCGGGGACTGGGAGCCGAGCCCTTTGACCCAGGGAGTACTACAGGTGGACCTGAAGCCTTACCCCTAAGTGTAAATCTTCGAAGTCAACGAGTGCACTTTGGAGATAGATACATAGGGCTGGACGCAGCCAGAGTCCCTGGGTCCACGGCTGCCCCATGTTGTAAAAGCCACCACACGACGCTTCGCTGTCCTGGCAATACCGGAAGACGATCGCATGTTGGGCTTCTGCAGCTAACGAGGCACTCCTCTGCCAGCCTGGCTGTAGCAAGGCGCTTTCGAAGACAATTGTGCACTATTGCCTAATAAATGTGTTCTTGTCGACCATGTCATTTGGCGCTCTGGAAGTTCAAATGGTTCAAATGGATCTGAACACTATGGGACTTAACTTCTTAGGTAATCAGTCCCCTAGAACTTAGAACTACTTAAACCTAACTAACCTAAGGACATCACACACATCCATGCCCGAGGCAGGATTCGAATCTGCGACCGTAGCGGTCACGCGGTTCCACACTGTAGCGCCTAGAACGGCTCGGCCACACTGGCCGGCTACACTATGTGATCAAAAGTATCCGGACACCCCCAAACACATACATTTTTCATATTAGGTACATTGTGCTGCCACCTACTGACAGGTGCTCCATATCAGCGACCTCAGTAGTCATTAGACATCGTGAGAGAGCAGAATGGGGCGAACTTCAATGTGGTCAAGTGATTGGGTGTCATTTGTGTCATAGGTCTGTACGCGAGATTTCCACACTACTAAATATCCGTAGGACCACTGTTTCAGTTGTGATAGTGAAGTAGAAACGTGAAGAGACACGTACAGCACAAAAGCACACAGGCTGACATCGTCTGTTGACCTACAAAGACCGCCGACGTTTGAAGAGGATCGTAATGTGTAATAGGCAGACAACTATCCAGACCATCACACAGGATTTCCCAACTGCATCAGGATCCACTGCAAGTGGTATGACAGTTAGGCGGGAGGTGAGAAAACTTGGATATCATAAGCCACCCATCACACCAGTAAATGCCGATCGAAGCTTCGCTTGGTGTAAGGAACGAAACATTGGGCGACTGAACGGTGCAAAAACGTTGCATAGAGTAACGATTCACGGTACAAAATGCGGCGATCCGATGGCAGGGTGTGGTTATGGCGAATGCCTGGTGAACGTCATCTGCCAGCGTTTGTAGTGACAACAGTAAAATTAGGAGGCGGTGGTGTTATGGTGTGGTCGTGTTTTTCATGGAGGAGGTTTGCACCACTTGCTGTTTTGCGTGGCACTATCAAAGCACAGGACTACATTGATGTTTTAAGCACCTTCTTGCTTCCCATTGTTGCAGAGCAATTCGGGGATGGCGACTGCATATTCCAACACGATCGAGCACCTGTTCATAATGCACGGCCTGTGGCGGAGTAGTTACAAGACAATAATATCCCTGTAATGGACTGGCCCGCACAGAGTCCTGACCTGAATCCTATACAACACCTTTGGGATGTTTTAGAACGCCGACTTCGGGCCAGGCCTCATCGACCGACATCGACACCTCTCCTCATTGCAGCACTACGTGAAGAATGGGCTGCCATTCCCCAAGAAACCTTCCAGCAACTAATTGAACGTATGTCTGCGTGAGTGGAAGCTGTCATCAAGGCCAACACCATATTGAATTCCAGCATTACCGATGGAGGGCGCCATGAAATGCCATGAAATTGTAAGTCATTTTCAGCCAGGTGTCCGGATACTTTTAATCACATGCGATAATTTTGTAATCGGACATACGGAGTGTGATCGGTCAGAATTCATCAGTGTCTGGTACGTGTGGATGACTTCGGTATTAGAACTATTTTGCCGACCTTGAAAGGGGCATGAATGAAACACCCAACCATACCGCCTCTTTTACCGGTGACGTAATGGTATCACATATGAGTCCAAAAATATGCAAAAAATTCATTAGGATACCGTCGATTCCCGGTTTCTTTTTACAAAGCGAACCAGCTTTGGGGTGCTGCACATCATCTCGAAAAGTCACTTAGAAATTCATCATTTAATGCAGGAGTAACCACGCAGTCCTGGAGAGTAGGAAATGCGTGAGGGAAAATCATATCAGTAATACAGGTCGTTAAAATAATTGTTGATCGTCCTGGAAATCTCACGATTTGACGTGCGTATGTGAGACCAGCGTGAGCGATGGACACGATACATGCTTATTTCGATGTGCCCAAGATGGGATAAGATGATATTAGGAGGTCAGTTCATCCTGTAGGAACGAGCGGGAATCTGATCACACCCTGATTCCTTCCAATCGTTGTCTCTTCAATTTAAGAAGCTTTGTCTTAAAATGGCAAAGATCTATGACCAGTGGAAACTCAGTAGGCGCAGAGGAAGAGGTCGGTCCGCCCCCCTTTCTCCAAAAGTCGGTGGTTTGGCTCCTGGTATTCTAGATGAACGGACGTTTATGATATGTCTTTTACCGTGATCACGTGTTCCTATGGCACACTTGTGCCGATCTGCGTGACGTGCTCTCTCAGTCTGGGAGCGCATAAGAAGGTTGGGAATACGTTACAGACTCAGGAATGCCCGGAAAGTCCGTCGATGTAGTACGGAGCTCCGGAAGAGACTCACTCTCATCGATCCCGAAGAGGCAGTCTTGGCTACGGGAGATACATCGGATGGGGTGCTGGACGCATTCGGATCTTGAACAGCAGGAGACATGTTATCATCAGGTACGAACTCGGTAAAGGGAGAGGCATCCTCCAACGGAATCTTTACAGATTGTCGGAGAATGGAAGAGGAATCGTCTGACCCCTCACAGTCTTTCGTCCGTCTACGCTTGTTTTGAAGTGGAAGTGCCGGCGTGGCGGAAGCTACTGCACCGAAATCCCTAAGCGAGGTTAAGGGCGAAACTTCACTACGGCCATCAACCAGCGCCTCGTGTTGTCCATCATGAACATGGTTAGACACAATGATGGCACTTGGGGAACGAGGTACGCTAAAGTAAGCCTTTTACGATGTTCATAAGTAGATTTTACAACCGTGACACAATTCGGGAAAATTGTTCGGAGGTGCTTAAGTATATATCTACATCGATATTCCGTCATCCTCCCTATGGCACGTGGCGGAGGGCACTCCTTCCCATACTGGTATTTTGCTTTCCTGTTCCACTCACAGATAGAACGAGGGAAAAACGACAGTCTATATGCCTCCGTATGAGCCTTGTCTTCGTGGTCCTAACACACAATGTATGTTGGAGGCAACAAAATCGTTCTGCAGTTGGCTTCAATGCCGGTTCTCTAAATTTTCTGAATAAAGAATGTCGCCTTCCCTCCAGGGGTTTCCATTTCGGTTCTCCAAGCGCCTCCTGAACACTTCCATGACGGTAGAACCTAGCAGTAAGAAATCTAGCAACCCACCTCTGAATTGCTTCGATATCTTCGTTTAATTCGGCCTGGAAGGGATTCCAAACACTCGAGTAATGCTCAAGAATAGGTCGCACTAGCTTCCTATATGCGTTCTCCTTTACAGGTGAACCACATTTTCCTAGAATTCTCCCAATCAATCCAAGTCGACCAGCCGTCTTTCATACCATAATCCTCACATGCTTGTTCCTTTTCTTATCGCTTTGCAACGTTACCCCAGATATGTAAACGACGTGAATGTGTCAATCAGGAAGCTGCCAATGTTGTATCCGAACATTATGAGTTTGTTTTTCCTATTCCTCCGTATTAACTTAAATTTTTCTAGATTTGTAGTTAGGTACCATTCATCACGCCAACTAAAATTTTTGGTCTAAGTCATCTTGTATCCTCCTACAGCCATTCAACTTCGACACCTTACCGTACACCACAGCATCATTAGGAAACAACCTCAGATTGCTGTCCACCCTCTCCGCCAAATCACTTACATATAGAGAGAGAACAATAGCGGTCCTATCACTGGGGCAACCCTGACGATACTCTTCTCTATAATGAACATTCGCGGAAGAGGACAACATACTGCCTTCAATAACTTAAGAAGTCTAATAGCCACTCATATATCTGTGGACCTATTTCATATGTTCGTACCTTCTTTAACAGCCTGCAATGGGACTCAATGGCAAACACTTTCCGAAAACCAAGAAATATGAACTCTGCCTGTTGTCGTTCACCCGTAGTTAGCAGTAAACTATGTGTGAAATTGGCAAACTGAGTTTCGCACGAACGATGCTTTCTGAAACCATGGTGATTCGTGGGCATAATGTTCTCGGTCTCAAGAAAATTAATTATATTCGAACTTCAAATACGCTGAAGGATTCTGCAGCAAACTGATGTTAGGGATATTGGTCTGTAACTTCGAGTGACCGTTCTTTTGCTTTCTTGTACACATGAGTTAAATGCGCTTTTTTCCAGTCGCTTGGGTCTTTGCGCTGGGCGAGAGATTCGCGAGAAGTGCAAACCAAGTAAGGGCCCAGTATCCCGCCCGTCTAGCCCCGCCATCTCATGCGCTGCTTCAAGAGCGTGAAGTCGTGTCCTTCCCGTGCAGGCCAGCCTCTGGATGGTTTTTAAGGCGGTTTTCCATCTTTCTCGTCGAATGCGAGCTGGTTCTCTTATTCCGCCTCAGTTACAATATTTCAGCGATTGCTGCACAAACACTTTCTCCACGTACGCGTACACCATAATTACTGTACCACGCAAATATTTGGGGCAATACTCGTTTGGTAGGAGATTTACCGTGGAGAGGAAGGGGGGGGAGGGGTCTACTGGGGGCCGAACCGCACGATAACGCTGGGCTCGGTGTGGGGCGGCGGTGGGATGAGTGGACTGCTGTAGCCTGTTGTGGGGTTGTCAACCACTGAGGGCTATGTCTACATCTACATCTACATTCATACTCCGCAAGCCACCCAACGGTGTGTGGCGGAGGGCACTTTACGTGCCACTGTCATTACCTCCCTTTCCTGTTCCAGTCGCGTATGGTTCGCGGGAAGAACGACTGTCTGAAAGCCTCCGTGCGCGCTCTAATCTCTCTAATTTTACATTCGTGATCTCCTCGGGAGGTATAAGTAGGGGGAAGCAATATACTCGATACCTCATCCAGAAACTCACCCTCTCGAAACCTGGCGAGCAAGCTACACCGCGATGCAGAGCGCCTCTCTTGCAGAGTCTGCCACTTGAGTTTATTAAACATCTCCGTAACGCTATCACGGTTACCAAATAACCCTGTGACGAAACGCGCCGCTCTTCTTTGGATCTTCTCTATCTCCTCCGTCAACCCGATCTGGTACGGATCCCACACTGATGAGCAATACTCAAGTATAGGTCGAACGAGTGTTTTGTAAGCCACCTCCTTTGTTGCTGGACTACATTTTCTAAGCACTCTCCCAATGAATCTCAACCTGGTACCCGCCTTACCAACAATTAATTTTATATATGGCGGGGACGAAGCCTCTCCGTCGTTTCTAGGTCCCTAGTTCAACACCCACACACACACAAGCGGCCAATGCTGCAGAGTACTCTTTGAAACATCGAGTTGGAGTTCATTCCATAGCTGGTTACTTATTTGTCTTCAACCCCTTCAACTGTTTCTCTACGCCTGGGATGCTTATTACTATATCGTCCATACGGTATGTTTTACGATTCTCCTGCCTGAACTATTTCTTGAAGACCGTATATAAAATTTTGTTAAGGTATTACAGTGGTAGTAGTTGTATGCTCCACACATATAGGCACATAAAAAAAATCCATCAATCCGGTTCTCAGAACTCCTGAAGATAGATGTTGACTGTGGATATTGTATCACAGATACAGTCTCTCTGACTGTTCAGAGATGTCACTAAACACACCCAAAGATGTAAACAACCACGCATGAGCAGCGTCTATTAGACGGAGGGGGTCCGACAGCCGATCATTTCCAGTCATTCCATTAGGAAGGAGTTATACGGCTCGTGTTGTCAGTAGTTCCACCATGCCTGGACGCTCAATACCGCGGTTCGATCGCGTCCGTATTGTTACTTTGAGCCAGGAAGGGCTCTCAATAAGGGAAGTGTCCAGGCGTCTCAGAGTGAACCAAAGCGATGTAGTTCGGACATGGAGAAGATACAGAGATACTGGAACTGTCGATGACATGTGTCGCTCAGACTGCCCAAGGGCTACCTACTGCAGTGTATGACAGCTACCTACGAATTGTGGCTGGGTGGAACCCTGACAGCAACGCCACCATGTTGAATAATGCTTTTTGTGCAGCCACAGGACGTCGTGTTGTGGCTCAAATTGTGTGCAATAGGCTGCTTGGTGCGCAACTTCACTCCCGTCGTCCACGGCGAGGTCCATATTTGCTACCAAGACGCCATGCAGCGTGGTACAGATGGGTCCAACAACATGCCGAATGGACCACGTAGGATTGGCATCACGTTATCTTCACCGATGAGTGTCGCATATGCCTTCAACCAGACAATCGTCGGAGACGTGTTTGGAGGCAACCCGGTTAGACTGAACTCCATAAAAAATGGTTCAAATGACCCTAAGCACTATGGGACTTAACATCTGAGGTCATCAGTCCCATGGACATAGAACTACTTAAACCTATCTAAACTGAGGCAGGATTCGAACTTACCACCGTAACAGCAGCGTGGTTTCGGACTGAAGCGCCTAGAACCACTCGGTCACAGCGGCCAGCTGAACGCCATAGACAAACTGTCCCGCGAGTGCACTAACCTGGAGGTTCCATGCTGTATTGGGGTGGCATTATGTGGGGCCGATGTACGCCGCTGGTGGTAATGGAAGGCGCCGTAACGGCTGTACGATACGTGAATGCCATCCTCCGATCGATAGTGCAACCATATCAGCAGCATATCGGCGAGGCATTCGTCTTCATGGACTACAATTCGCTCCCCCATCGTGCACATCTTGTGAATGACTTCCTTCAGGATAACGACATCGCTCCAGTAGAGTGACCAACATGTTCTCCATGAACCCCATCGATCATGCCTGGGATGAATTGAAAAGGGCTGTTTATGGACGGCGTGACTCACCAACCACTCTGGGGGATCTGCGCCGAACCGCCGTTGAGAAGGGGGACAATATGGACCAACAGTGCCTTGATGAACTTGTAGATAGTACGACACGACGAATACAGGCATGCATCAATGCAAGAGGACGTGCTACTGGGCATTAGAGGTACCGGTGTGTACAGCAATCTGGAACCCCACCTCTGAAGGTCTCGCTGTGTGGTGGTAAAACATACAATGAGTGGTTTTCATGAGGAATAAAGAGGATGGAAATTATTTTTATGCTCTCTTCCAATTTTCTGTACAGGTTCCGGAACTCTCGGAACATAAATGATGCAAAACTTTTTTCGATGTCTGTATATTTTCACAGACCCACGAATCACTACTAACCTTTGTCGTCATTTGCTCGTTCTCTTCTGAACCGAGAGTGCAGCAGCCTCTACTTCCTCAGCAATCTCGGTGTTACACCATTTTCGGGCCTCTCCGTCTTTAATCCATTTACCAAGAACTCAGTTCTCCAGAACACGATTTACAATATGCTTAGACTTAGCCCACAATTCCTCTACGTCCACCTTACTGCAACTAAGTGATGTCAATTCACTGTCCAAGTGATGTGTTAATAACTGCTTGTCTGCTCTGTCTACTAGAAACACTCTCCTAGCCTTCTTGACTGATTTGTTAAATTTCGTGACCATAGTTCTACAATGACATCACGATTGCTAATTTCCGTTTGTATACTGATGTTGTCGATAAGGTCTAAGATATTTCCTTACATGTTGGCTGCCGAACTATCTGCTCAAAACAATGTTCAAAAAACATGTTGAAAAGTACTTTGTATGACTGTCTGTCTGTACGCCCTGCAATGAATCCAACGGCATTTCAGTCTATGCAGATTAAGTTAACGTCGCCGCCGACTAGCAATGCGTAATCTGGGTATTTACGCGCTAATAACCATAGTCAATCTTTATAAAACTGTCACAGCAGAATCGAGTGGCCGGTAAAAGCATCCAACAATTATTTTGTTTGCCAATGGCCTTGCCGCAATGGTACACCGGTTCCCGTCAGATTACCGAAGTTACGCGCTGTCGGGCTGGGCTGGCACTTGGATGGGTGACCATCCGGTCTGCCGAGCGCTGTTGGCAAGCGGGGTGCACTCAGCCCTTGTGAGGCCAAATGAGGAGCTACCTGATTCAGAAGTAGCGGCCCCGGACTCGGAAACTTACCTACGGCCGGGAGAGCGGTGTGCTGACCACATGCCCCTACATATCCGCATCCAGTGACGCCTGTCGGCAGAGGATGACACGGTGGCCAGTCGATACCTTTGGACCTTCATGGCCTGTGCGGGAGGAGTTTAGTTTAATTAACTTGGTTTCACCTAGACCTGTTATACGAGACCAGATAACGTCACTATCACATTCAACTTCGATCTCAATAGAATGTTTTTATAAGCTGCAATGAACACCCCCCCTCCCCCGTCCTATGGTGTCTAATCTGTCTTCTCAATATACGTTCCACGACTCGCTAACTATCTCAGGGCTTTCCACTTCGGATTTCAGTCACCTATCGGTCCCGAGAATAATTTGAGAGCCAGAACTTCACTGGAGTTCACTAAATTCGGGCACTTTGTTACGAATACTTCGACACTTTACCGTTGAAATTTTGAGAGCCCAAGTGTCGTTACTGCGAACGCAGTCTCACTTCCTCTGCTGCGTATCGACTGGCGAGTATTTATCAGAGTACCTCAAACTACCGCCAAGTATAAGAAACCCTCATGTGCAATCCGTAAGCACTCTACTACCCGTGTAGCTTCTTTCTTTGTGTAGTGCGCACTTGATTTATCAAGGGGAGTTCTACGAATCCTCATCCGATAAATCAGTTCTAGAAAGCTGCATCCAAGACCGTCATAGACTCGGTGAATCCTTTGGCTGAGGCCCTCCACCCGGCTCTAAATCAAAGGACCCCGATCAACTCTGGGAACAATTCTGCAAATTGAAAGCTCTGTTTCCACCCCACGCATGAGGCCAGCAGCCTTTACCACTTCCGCCAGCAGCTTGCATGAACTGAGGATGACCTTAGAACCCAGGCAACAGGCGTCGTTGGTGCTGACATGAGCCACAACTTGCAGACGACCGCACCATGCACGCACGATAGTCGCAGGCTAGGCCGCCTCCACATCTTGCATGAAACCCCCTGGCAGACATAATGATTGCACATTGGCTTTTTTTCCAGCCCTGAACACTGGGTGCCTTAGAGGCTCTATAATGTGTATGATGTTGGAGCTCCCAGTAATTAGTAAACTCCTACCAGAGAATGCCTACTCGGATCCTGCCGAAGGAACGGCCACCTGTCTACTCACAGGGTGAATGGGCGAGGCAAGACGTCAAGTCTCCACATACGCCTTCCACCTCAAGTGACGCGAACGTGTTTCTTCCCGCCACTCACTCTGCTGTGAAGGCGGATCCACCACGCCAGGTACACTGGGAGGTGCCTCGGTGGCAGAGCCCGGTGGTGAAACCAGACACACCTGACGTGTCCTACGCGACGAGCCTGGGTCTCAGCCACTGCTACATCCCGAAGCAGCTGCCCGAAGGTCACTGACTATAGCCAAAGGCGCATTAAGCTGTTTAAAAACAGCGGCCACCTCCTCCTGCGTCCACAACCAGCATACACAAATCCTACTGCGACCTCCGGGTTGTACGGGAATGTGCATGTGTTGTCGATGATGAAATAAAATACAATCTCTTCCCTCAACTCACCGAAAATCAATGTTCTGAGCGATTCACAAATTATATATCAGCTCAAAGCCCCCACGTGCAACTGCACGGAAAGATTTACCCACACATTACACAGCACAAACACTTCAATGGGCCCCCATAAATGTGGTTAGACTTATAAGTTTGGCTACGTTTCGTCAGCGGAGCGCCAGCTCACATTCGTCGCAATGTACCCAATGTTCCACAAGAGTATTTAATATAAATTCAGGCAGGATTTTCTATGCAGAGATGATGTACACACTCAGATATTATTTGAAGTTTCACAAATTTGAGTTTATTCCCAATAAGAAAATAGAAAAATCGAAAGTCACAGTTCACGATCAATTAATTTCAGAGCCTGACCGGGTTCTTTGGAAACTTGCGATAACTTTCAATGGGACCAAACTGCCGAGGTCATCGGTCCCTAGACTAACACACCACATAATCTACCTTAAACTAACTTACGCTAAGGACAACACACACACACCCATGCCCGAGGAAGGACGCGGGGAGCCGCGCTGACCGTGGCAAGGCGCCCCCGACCACACGGCTACCCCGCAGGCTGACCGAGTTTCTTCAGATCTTGGATGCGGTTGGTTAAACTACGATTAACTGCGTGAAATATCTTTAAAAAAACCTTTATACTTCCACAGTATACCATTCGTATAAATTCCACAGTGGCTACACACTGAAATACTGTAAGTGCGGCTTGTATCACACACAACCAGAAAAGTAACAAGTTCATTAGATGTCGAAAATATACGTCTGTCCGAAAGTATGAACTCTGAATAATTCACACACTCTAACTAGCGGCTATTTCACCGCTCATCAGATAAAACTTTCCCGTAACACAGCCTGACCGAAATCCACTTCTCGGCCTCTCATTTAAATATGTAAATCATTTCAGTGAATCGACTGCCAGAGTCCGATACAGCTCTACGTTATGTATCCGTAGATACCTCGTTTGTTGGAGTCACATAATGCACTGCCGAGATATTCACTTTTACAATTCAGGAATTATTAATAACATTTAACTTGCAATAACTTACAAACTAATGTGCATATGGAAGGTGCGTCTTCACACGCGTAGTTTTTCATGTTACCCGTTTCACATGATACTACTGGCTCTTCGGTGACCCATGTGGCTCAGTCTTTATTCATCTTGGGGTAAGCTTTACTTTCACACTGCACGCGAAAAGCAGCCACGAGAGACGTCACGCGGTCACCATGGCGGGCGGTATAAGTCGCGAGACAACACCATCCGTGGAGCATAGTGTGATACTGGTCCTGCAGGTGCTCCTGTCAAGCTGATTTCAGGTGTCAACACGAATATGACCCGATCTTAGCTGTCTGTGCGCCCGCGGTCGCATGTTTGCGATTGAATGAAGTCTCTCTTCCCTTTGCAATAGGCTGTCGTGTTAAGCTACCCATCCTAGCAAGACTGACGGAAAAACTAAACCAATTTGCTACCCTTTTGATGGATCACCAATGGACGCTAATGTTTTTGTTTGCTTCTACATCTACGTCACACTCCGCAACCCACGTAATGGTGTGTGACGGAGGGTGATTTTCGTACCGCTAAATGAGCCCTAAAACCCTCTTCCGCTCACGGACAGCGCCTGGGAAGAATGGTTGTCGGTAAGTCTCTGTATTGGCTCTAATTTTCTTGTCGTGGTCATTACGCGAGACGTATGTGGGGAGCAGTAATATGTTGTCCGACTCTTCTCAGAAAACACTCTCTTGAAATTTCAATAGTTAATATCTCCGTCATGCACAACGCCTCTCTTGTAACGTCTGCCACTGAAATTTTTTGATCATCTCCACAACTCTCTCACACCAGCTAAACGATCCCGTGACGAAACGCGCCGCTCTTCGTAGGATCCTCTCTCCCTTCTATCAGTTCTACCGTGTAGGAATCAGAGATGGACGAACAATACTCATGAATATGTCGAACAAGCGCCATTTAAGCCACTTCCTTGGTGAATGAGTTACATTTCCTTAAGATTCTTTCTATGCGCCTGAGTCTGGCGTCTGATTTTCCCTCTATTTGTTTTATGTGGTCATTTCACTTAAGGTGGCTCTGGATAGTTACTCCTAGATATTTTACTGTAGATACTGTTTCAAGCGATATGTCATCAGTAGCGTCGATGTAAAGTAGTGTATTTCTTTTCCTATGTATGAGCAATATGTTACATTTATTTACGTTCAGTATCAACTGCCAGAACTGCACCATTCATCAGTTCTCTGGAGGTCATTCTGGAAATCGTTACTATTTTCTGGCGTTGCTACTTTGTTATAGACAATCGCATCATCTGCGAACAGCCTTAAAGGGCATCCGATTCTTTGTATTAGATCATTTATGTATATTGTAAACGGTAAAGAACCTATCACACTTCCCTGGAGTACTCCGAAAATTACATCCGTCGATTTTGTTCCTCTAAGAGCGGCGTATTGAATTCTGTCTTCAAGGAAGGCTTGAATACAGCTGCAAATACTCTCCCATACCGGATAAGCTAGTATTTTTTTTTCACTAAACGGCAGTGCTGGACAGTGTCAAATGCGTTACGGCAGTCAAGGAACATGTCATCAACCTGAGCGCCCTTCCCTAGGGTGCTGGGGATGTCATGGAGGAACAGAGCGAGCTGAGTTTCGCAGGATCTCTGTTGGCTGAACCCATGTTGACGTTTGTATAGGAGATATTCATTTTCCAAAAACATCATAATTCCTGAGCCTAAAACACGTTCTATAATTCTACAACAAATTGACGTCAAAGATTTAGGTCTATAATAGTGTGCATCTGTCTTACGGCCCTTTACCTCTAGATGGGGAGCAAGTTCTTTCGCGTAATCTTTGTAGAATGTTAGAGGTATCCCATGTGGTCCTGACCCCTTTCCACTATTATACGATTGCAGTTGTTTCTCTATTCCGCGATCGTTTATCTCAGTATCTGCCATTTCGACGTTCGTACGATGACTGAAAGGAGGGACCGTATTACGATCTCCCGCAATGAATTATTTAGGAAGAATTCAGTATTTCGTACTTAACTCTGTTATCTTCCGTTTGGGTGCCAGTATGGTAACTGAGTGAATTAATAGAAGATTTTAATCCACTTACCGGTTTTACACACGACCAAAACCTCTTGCGCGTTTTACACATATCGGCTGATAAAGTTTTACTTTCAAAGTCATTGAACGCTTCTCTCATTTCTCTCCTTACGCCCATTTTCGCTTCATTCAGCTTTTGTTTGTCAGCTAGGTTTTTACTTCTCTTGAATCTGAAATGAAGTTCTCTTTGTTTACGTAGCAGTTTTCTAACACGACTATTTAACCATGGCGGGTGTTTCCCATACCTCAACACCTTACTCGGAACATAGAATAAAGCGCCAAAGAAACTGGTATAGGCATGTGAATTCAAGTACAGATATATGTAAACATGCATAATATGACGCTGCGGTCGGCAACACCTATATACGATAAGTGTCTGGCGCAGTTGTTAGATCGGTTAGTGGTGATACAATGGCAGGTTATCAAGATTTAAGAGAGTTTAAACGTGGTGTTACAGTCGGCACACGAGCGATGGGAAACAGCGTCTCCGAGCTAGCAATGAAACGGTAATTTTCCCGTACGACCATTTCACGAATGTACCGTGAATATCAAGAATCCCATAAGACATCAAATCTCCGACATCGCTGCGCCCGGAAAAAGATCCTGTAAGGAGGGATCGAACCACGAATGAAGAGAAACGTTCAACGGGACAGAAATGCAACCCTTCCGAAAATTTCTGCAGATTTCAGTGCTAAGCCATCAACAAATGTCAGCATGCGAACCATTCAACGAAACTTCATGGATACGGGCTTTCGGAGCCGAAGGCCCACTCGTGTACCCTTGATGACTGCATGACACAAAGCTTTACGCCTCGCCTGGGCCAGTCTACACCGACGTTGGACTGTTGATGACTGGAAACATGTTGCCTGGTCGGACGAGTCTCGTTTCAAATTGTCTCCAGCGGATAGACGTGTACAGGTATGGAGACAGCCTTAAGAATCCATGGACCCCGCATGTTAGCAGGGGACTGAATCGATAAATTATCTGTTTGTTGCCAGGAGATCTAAGAGTTTACTCCCAAGATTTGGTTCTCTAACTATTGCGCAAAGCGGAAAAGACATCCAGAACAATGTCACACGAAACCTTATCTTTGGCACCAGTATGGGAGCATGATGCTCTCAATCTATACCTGGCAAGTTGAATTCGCCCCCATATTACGACGGCAAGAACAGGAAAATTATTATTGATATTCTGCATGTTTTGTCTGAAGCCTTCTACCACTATAGCTCTTGATGCAGGCGGTCTATTAAAGCATCGAATTACCAGTTTTTACCGATCTTTGATACTTGACTTCACCCAGATTAGTTCAAAATCTGAATCGAAACAACTTCGCTAGATTTAATCGAATTCCTTACTGCAATAAACACGCCGCCACCATTGGCCTGTCCTTACGATACATACTCCAATCTGAACCTACGGTTTCTGTCATTAATGTCCGGTTTCAACCAACTTTTTATTCCTAATACTATCTGTGAATTATAACCTTCAGTAAGCGAAACTAATTGTAGTACTTTCCTTGGATGCTTCTGCAGTTTCCTAAAACCACATTAACCTTTTCTGTCTCTGATCTGCGACGATGAACATTCTCTGAGGACATTTTTGCTAGTTTATCAGGCAAATCGTCTTTGATGCCAAGGTAGAGTTGCTCTAACCTAAAAAAAGTCCCTTGTACACATCACACATACTCAGCTACTCTAGTAACCGCATCCTGCATGTAGTGCATGCCTGACCTTTCAAGGGGAAGCCTACAATTCTGCACCCGATAGCGGATGACGACGAATTCGCACTCGAAACCGTCACAGAGTCGTTTGAGCCTCTGGTTTAGATCTTCCACTATGCTCCAAACCGGAGGACCGTGATTAAGCCTGGGTTCGATGCTACGAATAGACTGTTTAGCGTGCATCCCGCGTGCCTTCACCAAATCAACCATACGCCGAAAGGAGCCGAGGATGCCCTCAGAATCCAACCGGCGGACGTCATTCGTGCCGACGTGTGCCACTACATGCAGCCGGTTGCAGCAAGTGCACTCAATAGCTTCCGGCAGGGCCTCATTCACATGGGGGGCGGTACCCCACACCCCCGTCAAACATACTGAGTGCACACTGGAATTCATTCCCTTCTAGCCTGCTATTTCCCTGAGAGGCTCCAACACTCGCCTAACATTGGAGCTCCCAATGACAAGCATACCCATCCTCTGCACTTGTCCGGACTGGGCAGGAAAATCGGCTGTTGTCCCAACAGGAGCGGCATCCCGTGCTGGTTCAGAGGTATCATCAACACTGGGCAGCAGCTCGTACGTGTTGCTAAGGTGTAGGAAGCCAGCCGCGCGACCTGCTCCCAATTTCGCCTTCCGCCCAGTGACACGCGAGCCCACCACTGTCTGCTATGCAATCTCTAATGAGGGAATGAGGACGGACCGGTCAGATGTTGCGTATCAGATGATGTAGCGACACCCGGGTCACCAGGGGATTCCAAAGGCATCAAAGGTGTCACAGGTCTCGCCACCAACTTCCCTATGTTGCTGCAACCTTGAGCCTAGCCAGAAGTATGTCGACGGTAGCCAACGCAGCTTCCAGCTGTTTACGGACAGCATCCAGTTCTACTTGTGTCCGCTCACAACAAGCACAATACCTAGCCGTATCGTAGGGTGTAAAAAATAGATACAAGGTCTCAAACGGCGCTACTGGGTTTCAAATGCACGCAAAATATAACGAGGAGAATAAGATAACACTAAAAACTGCTCTGCAGGTTTCTCACTACACCATGAGACTGCCAGTTCATAAACAGAAATAAATATCTCTGCTGAAGTGGATGTATCCACAGTTACCTGTCACTAGAAACACTGCTTACCCCACAACTACTGCACGAGATAAGCATGCGAACTAGCATGCACTGATCTAAACTACATGCTGTGTATTAGCACGGTATTTAAACTTACTTGCGTGACGTGCAGCTTCTGGGGGTGGGAAAATTACACCAGGAAGCCGCCTCACAAAAGGATATGGACCAAGATTTACGCAAAAACAAAAACATAGACTAATTTGCTAACCACTAGTCTGCACAGTAAAATACACAGGTGTAATTCACATGTTTGCAGAAGCACGTAAAAAAGGAAAAGAACAGAAATTAAACTAATTACTGTGTATCAGACAGCTGCTACTGCTGCTGCTGCTGCTGCCGCTGCTGGCCCGTCCGCTCGGCTCGGCGCCTGTCGGTACACTGACTGTAGGGTCCCTGTAGTCAACAGTAATCTGATTTAAAAGTGAGTCACGTGACTGGTGACGTGGTGGTCTGACAGCGGGAAAATTACACTAGGAAGCTACCTTACACAATGATTTGCACCAAGATTTGTGCAGACACAAGAACTTAGAGTAATATGCTAACCGCTAGCCTACACAGTAACATACACAGATATAGTTCACTTCTTTCAGAAGCTCGTGAAAAAAAAAAGAAACTAAACCAATTTACTGGGCATCAGACAGCCGCAGCTGCTCCTGGCGCGTTGGCTCGGCTCTGTGTGTGTCGGTCAATGAGCTATGTAGCTGGCTGTTCAGAAGAAATGAAAACTGCGCTACAGATTGCCCGAATTTACACTTACAAAATGTGAGCTTACACCTCGGTATCCACACATCTACAAATGAGAGCGATATTCCGTTTTACCCCCATGTCCACGGATCGAAAACCAATATAAACCTGTAAACGATGTTAAGCGCACCAGCATTCCCGCCGTATATCCCGTATATACACAAAAGAAAGTAGAACAGTCTTGAGGAAACTGTCATCAACTTTGGGCGGAAGGTTCAACACCCAGACGTTCGTATATTCCGCCTCAGCTTTTGGCAGAATAGCCGCACTATTAGAACTATCGCGATGAGCGAAAGGGCCGGCCGAGTGGCCGAGCGGTTCTAGGCGCTTCAGTCTGGAACCGCGCGACCGCTACGGTCGCAGGTTCGAATCCTGCCTCGGGCATGGATGTGTCTGATGTCCTTACGTTAGTTAGGTTTAAGTAGTTCTAAGTTCTAGGGGACTGACCACCTCAGATGTTAAGTCCCGTAGTGCTAAGAGCCATTTGAACCATTTTTGAGTGAAAGGGAGCTGCTGTCCGTGCTGGAAAAGCAGCGTATCTGTCTGAGGAGGGCACAGAAACTTAACTATAACATACAGTTCAGAATCGAAGTAAGTCTTTGAACTTGTTCTGAAGTTACCTTGATCATGTCTATAAGTCAGTCATGAATCTCTAACTAACCTGGCTGCACATGCGCCATGGACTTGTAAGAACTAAAACTGACGGTACCAGTGTGTGAAATGTTCGAGGGAGACCTGGACAACATCAGGGTGCAAGACAACGCACTCAAGGACTCACATGACACGAAATGGCAAACAAGGAAGCTCTCGGGGCGCAGCGGTAAAAGCAGAACCAGGCGGGACCTGCCCTCCGATGCGCGGAGAGGGAATGGGCTACGGAGACGAATCTGTATATACACAGCATCAAAGCATTGCCATCTCCATTTTCTTAAGCTTGCCCTGGTGGACTTGTGGATCTTAGCCGTGTGAAACCTGTATACAAAAATTTCGAAAGTCAGTGTACCAGAAATCATGTGGCAGTAATTAAAAAAGAAATACTTTACCGATCAGTACTGCAAGTATCCTCCGGTACACTACGTCGTCTTCTCTAGATTTCTGGATCAACAGAACATTAACGGATAAAACCGAATTATTAAGTTATATAATGACACTGTATGATGAATCACTGAACGTCACTTCAGTTTCAGTCAGATCATACAGTTTTGTATTAATTGGCGACAGTCCAGTAAATTTATGAATTTGTGGTTAGGCCTAATGGGACCTAGCTGCTGAGGTCATCGGTCCCTAAGCTTACACACTACTTAAGCTAACTTGAACTAACTTATGCTAAGGGCGACACACACACACACCCATGCCCGAGGGAGGACACGAACCTCCGACGTGGGGAGCCACGTGGACCATGACAAGATGCCTGAGACCGCGCGGCTACCCCATGCGGTGACAGTCAAGTATACAGAGTGTGTCAAAAAGGGTGGTGCAAACTTACACTGCTGAAAGTACACGATAATAGAAGCCCAAATGTCTCAGTAAACACGGGTCCACAAACGAGCCGCTTGCGAGATAATCACGACTGTATGGTTCCACGCCGCTACTGATGGCAAAGTTTGTAACATCGTCCAGTTTCCCCCTTGCGCACTTGAGGCTGTCCTAAAATGGTTCAAATGGCTCTGAGCACTATGGGACTTAACTGCTGAGGTCATCAGTCCCCTAGAACTTAGAACTACTTAAACCTAACTAACCTAAGGACATCACACACATCCATGCCCGAGGCAGGATTCGAACCTGCGACCGTAGCGGTCGCGCGGCTCCGGACTGTAGCGCCTAGAACCGCTCGGCCACTCTGGCCGGCTGAGGCCGTCCTATGTTCGCTGTTTACACAATGGAACATTGCCGAGAGGTGAGATTGAATTCACACTATACACGCAGAAAGTACAGGACGGATACGGTACACAAAGAGTATCAGTCGCGTCTGAGGAGTGCCAACGTGTGCTGTGTTGTAGTTACAATGGAACCTTACAGTAACGAAGAGTATGCGGATATGCATTTCATGTACGGTAGGGCTAATGGCAATGCACGGGAGGCTGCACGCTTGTACCAAGAAACACATCGTGATCGAAGACACCCCGAAAGTCGTACATTTACAAGGGACCTTCTGCGCCTGAGAGAACACGGGAATTTTGCACATGGCAGAGCAGGAGGTAGGCCTGCTCGCATAGCACCTGGGATTGAGGATATGGTGTCGGAAGCAGTATAGCGCTCTCCAGGAACCTCAACAATAAGAATTGCCACACAAGTGCCTGTACTAAGCCACAGTAGTGTATGGAGAATTTTACATCGCAATTTACTATACCCTTACCACCTACAACGAGTTCAATGTCTCAATGATGCGGACTTTGTTCCTAGAGTGATGTCCTGTCAGTGGTTGCAACAGCAGTCTGTAGTCGACCCTCATTTCGCATCCAACATTTTATTTTCGGACTAAGCAGGATTCACACGCGATGGTGTGTTTAACTATCGTAATACACAGTTGTTTGTGAAATAAACCCACATGCTATTCATGAGTCACCACATCAGCAACGTTTCTCACTGAATGTGTGGTTAGGGGTATCAAGCTATCAACTCATTGGGCCACACATTCTTCCACTACAACTTAATGGACGGAGGTACCTTAACTTTCTCCGGCGTCATCTTCCAGGATTGCTTGAGGATCAATAAACACTTCCGGGCTAAGTTGCCGTGGTCGATCAGTAAAACTTCTTCTCCCTGACGTTTCGTTCTCAACTACGGAGAACATCTTCGGAGGTGAGTCAACGACTGGCTGCTAGGAGCTGGGGCCGCCGCTTATATGGATATCGTAGAGGGCGCCACCGCACGTCACGTGGCGTCGATGTGCAGCTATAATATTCACATTTATTTATTCCACATCAAGAAGGACATTTTCGCTTAGGATTTGTGTAAGGAATATTAGAAAATTTTAAATACACTGGTAATCATTGAATTTACCGCACCATGAAGGATGTAAAGTATTTAATGAAGTTTTACTTTTACGCGTATAAAATACAGTATGAAATAGCATGATCAAACTTGAAGCTAACTTAGAGATATAAAAGGGCGAAATTTAACACCCAGAGTTGTCACTTCTGGCAGATCTGTTGGTTCTATCCCAAACTGGGTTTATATGGTAGGTACAAGTTCGTCATTCGATGATGCTTCAGCTTAATTCCAGAGTTATCAATAGAAGTGGCTGGGGAGTACTGGCATGTCTGTCGCTCGACAAAACATGAAGAGTGGTGAGTGACCTGGAGGACTTTGTTGTCAGGACATAGCTCGAACACTCTCTCTGAATCCAGGCGGGTCAGGACAGCAAGGCGACGGTGTTGCTCCGTCTTGTTGAAACACTACGTCACGGAGGTACCGAAAAGGGCACAACCACTGACTATAACTCGTCAGAAATAAAACGACTGATATCCAAATTACACAGTCTGCGACCCAGTGTCACCCCGTACTGTTACGGCGTAAAGTCAAGCGCCGCCACTCCAGTCGGGAACGAGAGGGAAAAGACAGCTGTGAGAAGACGTCAGCCAATCGCATGCTGACCGGACCTCCCTCCAGGACGACAACGTGACAGCAGTGGTCCCTATGTGAAGAGGACATAAGGACCGGCAGTCCAGTTCAGTAGTAGCTTAAAGACTAGTGAGCTGTGTAGCAGAGTCTTAGGACTGTTTATACTGAAGAAACTTGATTATTTCGTATGTCGCCCTTTGCTTGCGACACGTCTGTGTAATCGCTAAGTTAATTGTTATATCTTTTCATTTTGTAATAAACTTCATTAATATGATTTGTTTGAATTGTTTGTGTTCCGGCGTAACATCAAGCGTCGGCACGTCGGCCTGGAATCTCACAGTAGACAAGGCTGTGAGACGACGTCAGCCAATTGAACGCTGACTAGGACGACACCACGCCAGGAGCGGCACCTATACGAAGAGAATGTAAACTCCGCTCCAGCTGGCCTCGGCCGCGCTAGAAGAGCAGCACTAGAAGACGAGCTGTGGCTTATGAACTTGTGTGATTTGCCTGCATGGAAATTGTATATATGGAAGGACATAGATTATTTGCATGTCGCCAATTGCTTGCGACCCATATTTGTAGAAACGCAAGTTAAGTATTGTCAATTTAACATATTGTAATGAACTCCATAAATAAGATTTGCATGAATTGTTGTTTAGCTAACCCAGAAAGCAGTGCTACTCCAGTCCAACAAACTTTTTGTTCATTTACATATTAGTGGAAAACGTGTGAAATTTCAGTTGGACAGTGGTGCCTCTTTATATTGCTGAAACGTAGCACACATTAACTGTTAGGCTCCCCACACCTGTCTAAAACTAGCACGTACGTAACGGCTTATATTGGACAAGGCATTCCCGGTCTCGGAAAACGTACTTTGACTGCCATATATTACTCACATACGCGAACTTTAACTGTGCTACAATCATGCGATTGTGAGAACATATTTGGCCTTGATTCGTTTGCCGGCCGAAGTGGCCGTGCGGTTAAAGGCGCTGCAGTCTGGAACCGCAAGACCGCTACGGTCGCAGGTTCGAATCCTGCCTCGGGCATGGATGTTTGTGATGTCCTTAGGTTAGTTAGGTTTAACTAGTTCTAAGTTCTAGGGGACTAATGACCTCAGCAGTTGAGTCCCATAGTGCTCAGAGCCATTTGAACCATTTGAACCTTGATTCGTTTGATTTGTTTGGCTTTGCAATTCAGGACAATGTGTTGTCAGTGACTGTATTCAATGCCAAAGACAGTGTAGCTAGCTTGCTGAATGAATTCCATGAACTCTTTTCTGAAGGTTTAGGCAATGCTAACGATTTTGTTTCACATATTACTACGAAAGACAATGCTCAGCCAACATTTTGCCGGGCCAGAACTGTTCCCATTGCATTACGGGACAAAGTCGCACCTGAGCTTAAAGAATTGCAAGGTAGAAGAGCTATTGCGCCCATACAAGCTAGTCTATGGGCTAGTCCACTGGTTTTGCTCCCTAAACCGTCAGGTCGCATCCGCCTCTGTGTTGACTTTAAGACTACCGTCAAGCAACAACCTGTGGTAAATACTTACCGACTATCACGCCCAGAGGATCTCATGGACAGATTAGGCGCTGGTCGCTACTTTTCAGAAATTGATTTGTGTGTCGCATATCTTCAAATACCACTAGATGAAGAATCTCAAAAAGTTTGTGTTGTGAACACTCATTTGGGCTTCTTTAAACGTTTGCATTTGCCTTTGACAGTTTTTCCGCAGCCCCCATTTTCCAACGATATTTGTAACAGCTGACTGTGCAAGTACCAAACTGTTCAAACTATTTGGACGATATTGTCGTAGCAGGTTGTACACCTGAAGAACACATTGAAAATTTGGGTGCTTTGTCTCGTGTGTTATCCGATGCAGGGCTAAAGTGTAGACTGGACAATTGTTATTTTTTTAAAACCTGACTTGCAGTATTTTGGTCATGTCATAAACAGTCAAGGTGTGCATTTCTTCAGTCACATTTACTAGGCATACGGAACCTGCCAGTTCCTCGTAATGTCACAGAATTGCAGTCAGTCTGAGGGAAAATGAATTATTATATTCAGTTCAAACCGAATGCTGCACAAATTGCAGCTCCACTGCATCGTTTGTGTCGCATAACGTCGGCTTTGTTTGGACAGGCAAGTGCCAGGAAGCTTTTCAAAAACTTGAAGACACATTGCTCAGTGATCGATGCTTGGTTAATTTTGATCCTGACAAACCAGTTGTGTTGCAAGTTGACGCTTTCTCTTACGGAATCGGTGCAGTGCTTTCACACAGAATTGGTGATAAGATGGGCCTACTGCTTGCCCATAGAAAGTGTTGTCCAAAGCTCAGTATAACTATTCACAAATAGAGAAAGAGGCATTAGCTACTGTGTATAGCGTCACTAAATTCTACCACTATTTGTATGGCAGAAAATTCCACTTCGTGACGGATCACAAGCCATTGCAGCCCTGGTTTCATCCGATGAAGCCGGTTCCTGTACGAACTGCCCAGAAATTGCAAAGATAGGCTTTTTTGTTGTCTCAATACCAGTACAAAATTGTGCATCGTCCGACGGCGCAACATGGTAATGCGGACGCACTTTCACGTCTACCGATTGGCCCTGATACAGACTTCGACGCTTCTAATGCATCTTCTTGTCACATCGATGCTCACGATTCTAAATTGCTTCAATCCTTTCCTCTGAACTATAGTAAAATTACACAGGCCACGAAAGCTGATTCAGATTTGAAAATTTTGCTAAAATACATTTTCACATCTTGGCCTCGTTCACTGCATAGCGTAAAGGACGCTATAGTGCGCCGATACTTTGCACGTCGGCTTAGCCTCGCTATACAACAAGGTGTGATTCTTGTTCAAAATGACAGTGGACAGTCACTTGTTTTGATCTCCGAAGCTTTGCAAAAAGACGTGTTGCAGTTACTTCACCAAGGACACTGGGCGATTGGTCGTGCGAAACAGTCTGCGCGTCGACACTGTACCCGGCAGGGTATGGACACCCAAATACAACAGATGACGTCACAGTGGCACGCATGTGCGGAAAATCAGTCCGCTCCGCCACAAAAGTTGTCTGTTTAGCCTGAGTCGCAATCACCACGGCAAAGTGTGCAGGACCTTTTTGGGACACTCGTTGGTTGATTGTGGTAGACTCTTATAGCAAGTTTCCTTTTGCTGTGCCAATAAACTCCACAACGTCACGTAGCACAATTCTGGTATCGTCCGGTGTTTTGTGCGTAGAAGGTTTGCCAGAAGTCATAGTGTCTGACAACGGCCCTCAGTTCATGTCAAATAAATCTGAAACATTATGTGAACGCAATGGCATGCCGCATCTAACTAGTGCACCGTTCCATCCACATTCCAACGGCGAAGGGAACGTTTTTTCAGAACCTTCAAGCAGCAGATGGCCAAACTTCACACCACACACACCAGGGACCAAACATTGCAACTGATTCTCGCCTCTTATCGTTCGCATCTACGAGATAGACCATCGTCGGAGGAATTGCTTCACGGCAGCCGCCATCGGAAAGTGCTGCACCTGTTCCACCCTCGTATGCATCCGGCGACGAAGGAAGGTCGCAAGTATCGCTTCGTACCGCATGATATTGTATTTTTCATGGTTTTTAGCGGCAGCAGACGGTGGGTGCGAAGCGAGATCCTTCGTCGACTTGGCGCATACATGTATCTCATTTCAGGCCCAGACGGATTGCAGCGCCAACATCACAATCAAATTCGCCACTGTCATGTGCACGGTGACAATTCTGTATCTCTTCCCCCAGATTCACGGATCCCGAGGACAGCGCGGCCACACCTGCTGCCACAGGGTGTCATCGCGACACCGCCGAACGATACCATGGAGACGGAGCCTCCGCCTCCTCCACCTCCTCTCGTCCAACCGACGGAGCTGGACCAGCCCACATCGCATCAGCCGACGCCTTCCACGTCATGGTATGGGCCGCAGGAGGTGGACGAGCACTCTTCTGGGCGTTTTACGGGGGACGTTTCCACCAGAGTGCAGGCCGGATAGCGGGATACGACCGGAAGACTGACACCTCCACTCCCACAGCCTCCGGTTCATCGCAGCGTCCACGCTCCTGCTTCCCCTACCGTTGTCGTGCTCCTCATACGACGACTGTCAGTCACTTTGTGGGGGGGGGGGGAGGGGGGGGGGGAGAAATGTTACGGCGTTAAGTGAAGCGAAGGCACGCCAGTCAGGAACGAGAGGGAAGAGATAGCTGTGAGAAGACATCAGCCAATTGCATGCTGACCGGACCTCCCTCCAGGACGACAATGCGACAGCAGCAGCCCCTATGTGAAGAGGACATAACCACCGCTACCGACTGCGAGCGGCCCAGTTCAGTAGTACGAGGTGCATTCAAGTTCGAAGGCCTCCAATTTTTTTTCTAATTAACTATTCACCCGAAATAGATGAAACTGGCGTTACTTCTCGACGTAATCGCCCTGCAGACGTACACATTTTTCACAACGCTGACGCCATGATTCCATGGCAGCGGCGAAGGCTTCTTTAGGAGTCTGTTTTGACCACTGGAAAATCGCTGAGGCAATAGCAGCACGGATGGTGAATGTGCGGCCACGGAGAGTGTCTTTCATTGTTGGAAAAAGCCAAAAGTCACTAGGAGCCAGGTCAGGTGAGTAGGGAGCATGAGGAATCAGTTCAAAGTTGTTATCACGTAGAAACTGTTGCGTAACGTTAGCTCGATGTGCGGGTGCGTTGTCTTGGTGAAACAGCACACGCGCAGCCCTTCCCGGACGTTTTTGTTGCAGTGCAGGAAGGAATTTGTTCTTCAAAACATTTTCGTAGGATGCACCTGTTACCGTAGTGCCCTTTGGAACGCAATGGGTAAGGATTACGCCCTCGCTGTCCCAGAACATGGACACCATCATTTTTTCAGCACTGGCGGTTACCCGAAAATTTTTGGTGGCGGTGAATCTTTGTGCTTCCATTGAGCTGACTGGCGCTCTGGATTGAAAAATGGCATCCACGTCTCATCCATTGTCACAACCGACGAAAAGAAAGTCCCATTCATGCTGTCGTTGCGCGTCAATATTGCTTGGCAACATGCCACACGGGCAGCCATGTGGTCGTCCGTCAGCATTCGTGGCACCCACCTGGCTGACACTTTTCGCATTTTCAGGTCGTCATGCAGGATTGTGTGCACAGAACCCACAGAAATGCCAACTCTGGAGGCGATCTGTTCAACAGTTATTCGGCGATCCCCCAAAACAATTCTCTCCACTTTCTCGATCATGTCGTCAGACCGGCTTGGGCGAACCCGAGGTTGTTTCGGTTTGTTGTCACACGATGTTCTGCCTTCATTAAACTGTCGCACCCACGAACGCACCTTTGACACATCCATAACTCCATCACCACATGTCTCCTTCAACTGTCGATGAATTTCAATTGGTTTCACACCACGCAAATTCAGAAAACGAATGATTGCACGCTGTTCAAGTAAGGAAAACGTCGCCATTTTAAGTATTTAAAACAGTTCTCATTCTCGCCGCTGGCGGTAAAATTCCATCTGCCGTACGGTGCTGCCATCTCTGGGACGTATTGACAATGAACGCGGCCTCATTTTAAAACAATCCGCATGTTTCTATCTCTTTCCAGTCCGGAGAAAAGAAAATCGGAGGCCTTAGAACTTGAATGCACCTCGTAGCTACAAGATTAGTGACTTGTATATCGGAGACTTAGGATTGTCAATACTGAAGAAACTTGAATGTTTCCTATGTCGCACTTTGCTTGTGACACATCTGTGTAATCGCAAAGTTAAGTAGTGTCTCTTCTCATTTTGTAATAGAACTCATTAATACCATTTGTTTGAATTTTTTGTCTAGCGAACCGAGTATCATGTCATTTCTGGAAACCCAGAGTCTACTCTGTAGGAATCAACATGGATTCCGGAAACAGCGATCGTGTGAGACCCAACTCGCTTTATTTGTTCATGAGACCCAGAAAATATTGGATATAGGCTCCCAGGTAGATGCCATTTTCCTTGACTTCCTGATGGCGTTCGATATAGTTCCGCCCTGTCGCCTGATAAACAAACTAAGAGCCTACGGAATATCAGACCAGCTGTGTGGCTGGATTGAAGAGTTTTTAGCAAACAGAACACAGCATGTTGTTCTCAATGGAGAGACGTCTACAGACGTTAACGTAACCTCTGCCTTGCCGCAGGGGAGTGTTATAGGACCACTGCTTTTCACAATATATATAAATGAACTAGTAGATAGTGTCGGAAGTTCCACGCAGCTTTTCGCGGATGATGCTGTAGTATACAGAGAAGTTGCAGCATTAGAAAATTGCAGCGAAATGCCGGAAGATCTGCAGCGGATAGGCACTTGGTGCAGGGAGTGGCAACTGTCCCTTAACATAGACAAATGTAATGTATTGCGAATACATAGAAAGAAGGATCCTTTATTGTATGATTATATGATAGCGGAACAAACATTGGTAGCAGTTACTTCTGTAAAATATCTGGGAGTATGCGTGCGGAACGATTTGAAGTGGATTGATCATATAAAATTAATTGTTGGTAAGGCGGGTGCCAGGTTGAGATTCAATGGGAGAGTCCTTAGAAAATGTAGTCCGTCAAGAAAGGACGTGGCTTTCAAAACACTCGTTCGACCTATACGTGAGTATTGCTCATCAGTGTGGGATCCATACCAGGTCGAGTTGACAGAGGAGATAGAGAAGATCCAAAGAAGAGCGGCCCATTTCGTCACAGGGTTATTTGGTAAGCATGATAGCGTTACGGAGATGTTTAGCAAACTCAAGTGGCAGACTCTGCAAGAGAGGCGCTCTGCATCGCGGTGGAGCTTGCTGTCCAGGTTTCGAGAGGGTGCGTTTCTGGATGAGGTATCGAATATATTGCTTCCCCCTACTTATACCTCCTGAGGAGATCACGAATGTAAAATTAGAGAGATTCGAGCGCGCACGGAGGCTTTCCGGCAGTCGTTCTTCCCGCAACCATACACGACTGGAACAGGAAAGGGAGGTAATGGCAGTGGCATGTAAAGTGCCCTCCGCCACACACCGTTGGGTGGCTTGCGGAGTATAAATGTAGATGTAGATGTAGATTTACGTAGGATTCCTAGACTCCTCATATTCGATGAAGAGCATAGAGACATAAAACATACTATGAAGTCAGTGGCTGGACCCATATGACGAAAAAAATCAGTCTGACAAAGCACGTTTTCCTCACAGCGTCCACACACACGAAATTCCGCAGGAGTACTGTAGGTGGAACCAGGACTCATCTGGAAAGACGACGTGCTGTTTCTACTGTGTCCTGGTTTGTAGTTGGCTCTTCAGTCTCGGCGCGTCTGTCTTAGCATGAAAGCGTCAACACTCCTTTGTGCTCGAGACAAAATTACACTGTTCATGTGGACACGTGTCTTCTGCAAACAAGCCCATTTCCTTACTCATAGGACATAACGTGAGTGTACGATCTTGCACCAGTGTGCAACAAGGTGTGATTCTTGCTCAAAATAGTCAGTCGCTGGACCCATATGACGGAAAAATGCAGTCTGACGACGCTCGTTCTCCTAGCGGCGTCCACACACACGAAATTCCTTTCGGATCCTAGTCGTGAGGGGTACATTACGCCTGCCATGGGCTGAGTATGGCCCTCCTAAACCAACTGAATACTTATTTGTATGACAGTTGTGGGATGCCGACCAGTGTGAACAGTAATATTGCGGAACGATAGAGTGCAGCCTCCATAGGATACGATCCACACAAACAAACAATATTCAAACACAGTTTCAGTATGATAAAGTTGCTGTGTAGTCTTTCGTTATACAGAGTGAACTAGAAGTCCTCCAACAAAATTTATGAGGTTGTTCAGGGAAACTTTCTGAGTATTTTGGCATAGAGGATCCACCGTCTTGCGGCGGTACCTAGCGGTTACTCCTGCTGAGTTGCTTTCCCTAACAGCATCCGACAAAAGCAAACCAGTTGCGCCTTTACTTGTATGTGAAGTACTTCAGATATGCGAGGATCTGTTTGAAAAGAATAACTCGATATAGTCATAGGGTCGAGCCGCTCACGTCTGTTTTCATGATCTGCAGCTACTTCAGTGCCAATAATAACCTGCAGCTGTGATCCGCAGTCAGATCGTCTATACATTGGCTAGAAAAGCTAATTAATAAAATACACAGGAATATAAAATAAAAGAGAAATGAATAATGTAATAAAAGAATTCTATTCTAAGAGTATAATCAATGCATACAACAGAGAATTATGTTGAATATTGTTTAACCAGGAAATGACATCTTACATAATAGAAAATGATCCTGTGATATTCGGTAAAAATACAGGTAGTAAATACCCTTATCAAATGAAGTAAAAATACTTCGAGACCGTTACGAGAGATTAGCAAATTCCCCAGACTAAAAAGTCGTCAAAGATACGCGAAAACTAAGTCCATTTCGCAATCAGAACACATGAAATATTCACCAACTCAAAACCGGTCAGAGTAAAACATGGTGATTCACAAACGAACACACGCAATGCACAGAATAGTAACTCATTCTCTGTCTATTCTCCATTCCGTAAATCAAGTGTAAAAAGAGTCCGATTCTGAAGCACATTAAAACCTTTCGAAATATAAGTACCTTCAGAAGTTAAAGTATGGTAGCGGCCATTCACCGACCTGAATCAATCGCCTAGACGACCGGATCACTCACATTACTGCAGAGGGGTCTGCCTTCTTCCAGCACTGGCACAAAAATCCAGAATCGCTTCCTTGAGCTCTTCACTTGAAAAGACCCAGCCTCCACTTGACTCCCAAGTGTTACGCTACTTTCAGCTTTTCCACTGGCTGAAGATCGCCTCTGCCAAATATACATCGAATACATTGTTTTACATACTACAGACATTATTTGACTCATCTTGACCACTTACAAGACTATGACTATCATATTACAACAATATTTAAATAGAGAAATGCTAGTGTTCTTGTGCAAGTGAATTTGTGTGAAATAACAAATAATTGTTATTAAATTATATTTAAGAAATTATTTATGCATTCTTGACAGAAGTGTCGTTTATTGATCGATTCAGTTATGGTGTCCTCTAACACACATGATTTACCACTTTTAAATTAACACAGTGTTTTAACAGCACTTGCAATCAGCATTTAAATATAGTTGCTGCCGAGTAGTAAACTGTTCATTAAATAAACACACAAGTGTGACGAAATATGATGTATTCATACTGTGTAATTTGTTGTTTAAATGTGGAGAATAGGATGCTGTGACAAACATTTGCGCTATAAAAAGGATTAAAAAAAGACATAATTAGTCAAGAAATGAAAGAGATAGAGATCTGCAGCTTTCAGTGCAATGTTATCATCTGAGATATCGTATGTTGATATCGCATATACTGTTTAAAACTTATTAACCTGAGGTTCATTGAGTAAATGTTTATTCGCTGTGAAATATTAACTTCTGTAATTTTAGAGAAAGATATTGAAATATAGTTGTGCCACTGATTGTGCCTCATTTTTCTGAGATCACGAATGAATTCAGATTTGCATTAATATTTGACTGGAAGAAGTTGTGTTTCAGTTTGTCTGACACTCAGCCATGTCTTGTAGCATTCTCTCCTGCACAGAGGTCATGCGAGCGAGAGCCGTCGAAATTCCCTGCACTTGAATTTTCCCTATTTCCGGCGACGTTGCTGGTCTTTGTACCGGGATTCGCTCGTACCGGTCACCTCGTCGAGAGCTGTAACTGCCGCGGCGTACCCTGAAACCTGAGTTCGCTAGCGTTCAGCCATATAATTTCATCTTATCTCGTAGCAGTTCTATGCGGCCGAATCGCTCACCTGCATACGCGTAACGTTACATACCTCCACTTAATGTGGCACATTAGATTGCCAACTTGGTTCTTTAAGTCCCACAAAATTTGACATATTTATATGATAAATAAATACAGATATAATATAATTAGTATAATACCGTGCTTGCGTCCCAGAACGACAGTGTAAGTATTTTTGTGGTGATGTATGAAACAGTATGTACCTCCTAGGTTATATCATATTATCAGCTTAAATTTTCTGAATGTAACGAAAATTATAATATTATCGCATATAAGTAAGTGCCAAAATAAACAAATAAATTTAAATAAACTCTCTAGTCAACTCTTTCTGTTTCAAATTTTCTTAGCGTTTTTCGCTCATTTTATTTCACGACACACTTGGCCACGTACTACACCGAACATGCATCAGTCAGCATCACCGTCAGTGCTGAAGAGCAATAGCTGTTGAAATACGACTTTCATGTAGTTACCGGTAATCATATGATTTTCCAAATCCTCATAGATCAAGCACTGAACGTCCTATCCAGTTGAATCGATACATTCATAGATGAATAGCAACGAAAGAACTGATTTATGGCATAGGCAAAACATCTGATTCAGCTCGACATTTCAAACACTCCGTTCATGTTCCCACTATAAAATGCGTCGTTCGTGCTATGAATTACGTTCAGCACCGTAAAGAAACTAATATTTCATCATTTCTCTACAGTTTTACCACATCTAATAAGAAACTTTAAAAATAATTCTACATTTTGCATACATCGCCCATTTAACATTCTTTTCAACTCAGAGGATAGATGGATCGTACTTTCAGCAAAAGTCACTCATATTTGTATTAAAATATCATTTATCTCCAGAACTTATGCTCATAAACATATAACGAATTTATCCCCCAAGTCTTACATACATAAATCTGTTAAAAACGGTTCCAATAGAACGTAGAATTAATCCACGAATTATACCTCAAGGTTTTTGCCTTTACTTTATCCCTAAGCTGAATCTTTCACTACCAATAGCAAATAAAATTATGATGAGGTATGATGACCTCTACGCATCTAAATTTGTGAAAACAATAGTTGCAAATTGACTACACATATTACACAGGAAACCTATCCAAATTAGTACAGGCAACACATTTAATTAACCCTTAGAAAATTTTCCCTATATCTTACGAATAGAATAATTTATATTTCACTCTTTCGTAAATAACATAAATTATGTTCTACCGACCTCCTCGCACCAATATTTGTGCAGCCAATATCAACACTCTTTTTGCACTAAGTTATGCCTCCATACATTTTACATGCATCCTTAGTTCACCACATTAGCTCTTACACAAAATAGAAATAACCCCCAATATTCTTAAAACTAACCGTGGAAATACACTTATTTAAATATTTATATTTGCACACACTCCATTCTTCTTTCACAAGGTGCAACTCTGCCACCGTTGCTTCTTATAGCATTTTTCTCGTCAATGAAAGTATGTTTTGAATCTCACTTTTCTCTGCTTTTTCACCTGTTTAGATTCGAGCTCTCTATCCTCGTCCATCAAGGGACTCTTACGTTCAGAGGCAAAATTTGTGACTATCGGAGGAACATCATTTTTGGTTTGGAATGACGCACAATTTCTTTCTTCATTAACACCGATAATTACACACACAAGTTGCACATTTTTAATTTCACCTCTCTCTCAACATTTTCCCCTCAAAAGATCATTTTCAACATCCCTTTCTTTTTCTTACAAATTTATGCTACACATTATAATTTCAGAGCAACCTTCAATCTCGTTATCCATTCCTATGGAGTCTCCTGGTCTACCTCCAAATTTCCTTCAGCATCTAAATCAGGGCTTAACAACTGGCCGGTTTTGAGCGCGAGTACTCGCGTCTGCTCAGGCACATGCTCGCGAGCAGCTGCAAGGTCGCGGAGTAGGGAGGGAGGGGAAATGCGCGCGCACATTTGAATGGGGCTGCAGCGTGCCTATTGAATTCGCGCCGACTATGTAACGTTTAAAGTACTACGATCAGCTATTAACAGTCACTTCGCTGGTTAAGAATCATGTGAAGTCGCCGTTGTGTAACCCCAACCATGCTTTCGCAGTTCAACCCCCATTGGGGGGAATTGTATCTGTTTACAGAAAAAGATGGTGTTGCAAAATGTTTAGTATGTCACAAAACGCTGAATTCTTTTACGAAATTTAATTTGCAGCGACATTATATGTCGTACCATGCGAAAGACTACGGACGTGGAAAATGTGATTGATCAGATCGTGCACAGGAAGTTATTAAACTTAAAAGGAAGCTATCCGAAGAAGATCTGGACGACGAAGAAAAATCAACTGAGACAGCTCTCAGAGTGGGTTACAAAATTGCTTTGCTTTTAGCAAAATCCCTGCGCCCCTTAACTGATGGCGATTTAATAAAGGAATGTTTGGTAGTTGCAGCGGAACATTTGTGTCCATCTCAAGTTGAACAGTTTCGGATTGTGCCATTATCTAACACGACCGTTATGCGTCGCATACAGGACATGGCAGACGACGTCCAGAGCCAGCTTGCAAATATCTGTAAAGATTTTATGGCGTATTCTCTAGCTCTGGACGAAAGTGTTGATATCACTGGAACAGCGCAGCTTGCCATATTTATTAGAGGTGTTAATAGAGATCTTCAGGTGAGGGGGGATGGTTCAAATGGCTCTGAGCACTATGGGACTTAACTTCTGAGGTCATCAGTCCCCTAGAACTTAGAACTACTTAAACCTAACTAACCTAAGGACATCAGACACATCCATGCCCGAGGCAGGATTCGAACCTGCGACCGTAGTGGTCGCGCGGTTCCAGACTGTAGCGGGTGAGGGAGGAGCTCCTCGATGTAGTAGCCATGAAGAACACTACAACCGGAGGTGATATTTTAAGTAGTGTTGAGGAAAGTGTTGAAAATATAGAATTGTCGTGGAATTCTTTGGTTTCAGTGTCTACAGATGGTAGAGGCATACACTAAGCTAATAAAATTATGTGGCACGTGTACATTCTCCTTTATTTGTTTCATTTGTTGCAGTAATACTTCGTGAGTGATATCCCTGCAGGTGGCCGCGGATTTACATTGACTTGCGGCAGCTGTTGTGTACCCCACGTGACTCTCCCCACTCTCCGCTCTGGTCCAGTAGTGGGGGTAGCGTGCTCGCGCTGCTCCGTGCTCGCGCCTTGCTGCTCACAGCTTGCTCCGCGAGCACGTATGTTGTGAAGCCCTGATCTAAATCATTCGTAGAGTCCGTCGTTTCATCGTTCTTTTCAGAATCAAATATACTGTCTCCTTCCTCCGAATCAACGTTATCAGTAGCTGCAACATTCTCACAATTTACCATTCATCTTAAAACTTCGTCCTTCTTAAAGAAATCCTCACTTATTTCCACCAGATCACTACAAAGTTTATCACAATTAACTCCATTAACATCCGCCGGTAACTTATAAAATTCATTACTTAAAACATCCAATACATCAGACTATACGCTACTGAAATCACCACCAACAAATTCGTCAACCTCCTCTGACACCCCATTCAAACTGCAGTTACTTCACCGCCTTCGCAGATAGCTTCACCTACTTAATCCGATACAGAATCATCTACATTACTTTCACCTACATTACCATATCTGTTGTGGTAGAGACTAATGCCTCATTACGTATCGTCATAAATTCCATCTCCATCAAATTCAGATCCACCTCCGCCTCTCTTTCAAACACAGAATCTCTCAACACACATACATGTATTCCTTCATTCACTTCACTTCCACCAAATGAATTCTCTAGCCCTATATCGTCATTAATGGATGTCTCTAAGGATTTTACAATATTTCTTGCGCCCTCGTTATGGTTTCGCTGCTTAAAATTACTCCCCACTTTATTTTTATTTCTTATAACCTCCATCTCCTACATTTGTGGCTTCTTTACCAAATCTAAGACATCCACAGAATTTTTAAAATAACATTTCCTTTTCAACGCCGGTTTATTTTCCTGCTGTCCCTTAAATCTTCGTTCCCGATTCTGATTTTCATTGTGAAGGTTCTCGTTGCCATTTCCTGTGAAAACTATTATTATTATGGTGATAACTGTTTCGGTGATTATTATAATTTCCGTTATGGCACTCATTTCTCTGTCTACTGATCCAATGTGTGGCTTCAATTTCAACGCCTGTTCAAGTTTCTCACTAAAATCTAAAAACTCGTTAATGGACTTTGTCGGACTGTGGACAAGCTCTCATTGTACATACTAGAGTAAGCGACTCTAGAGCGTCGTGATTTCAGTCAGCACTACCAGCGGACAATTCATATGCATCAACTTAGAGAGTTCACGCACACAAAAATCCCACATCGACCCATTTCCTTGTTTGAAACTTGGTCCGTTCAGGAGCTTATTCTAAAGTCACGTCTGCTTCGCTTCACTCCAAAATTTGTTCAAGAAACAAAGTCAAACTGTTCATAGGAATAAATGAAGCAAAGCACTCAATAAATTTTGCCATGATTGTGCATTGCTGTGGAGATATCCTTTAGTGAGCTCAATTTTTGGCACTTCTGACATTTCTCTCACAAAACTATTTGTACACGCAGCGAGAAAATCAACTAGGTGGTATTTTCCATCGTCTGCAAAACACTTGCCGTCCCTGAATTAACCCACGGAACACCTATCACAGGAGTATCCTGATTCGTTGCTAAAGAATCTAATTCTGCCATCATGTCTTTAAACTACTTTTCATGTTGCATAGCTTCTTTATTTTATCTTTATTCAAAATACTCTCATTTCAAAGCGCCTCCTTTTCACATTATGCTACTGCACCTATCAAGTTGTTAACACAATTATTGGTCACGTCCTCAACTACATCTTGCCTGTGCAATTCGTAGCCCAGTTCGTCCATTATCTTTTCCAACTTGTCTAAACATCTTTCTCCGCTGTGTCGACTCTGGTGTTAACTAGGCCCACCTTCTCAGAGATTTTGCTTCCATCTGCCCTTACTGCTTCTAATGTTGAATCACCTACCTTCTGTTTATCAGATTTAAATTTCTTCACTTCAAGTTTTACACTTTCTGCTATACTTGTCGCTACTGAACCTACCTCTACCTGTATTGAACCTGTCTCTGTCTCCAATATCGCCGTTTAGAGTTCCAATTTGATAGTGTTACCCCTAGCCATGTCATTGAAACATCTCCTTTCTCAGATTTCAGCATATCTACACCACTGATATCGTCCCTGTCAACATCACCGCATTCAGATTTTGGACTAACTGGCCAACGAACATTATCTGAACCACACTTGTTGGGTGATTGCTTAATCGTTGGAGTTTCCAACACTGACGATGACGTTGCAAGTTCACACATTTTAACACTATCAGCATAAGCATTTAACTCATTGGTCAATCTGGCCGCTAATGGCGTGTAGCTGATGCCTGAGGTGTCGATGCTAATGAACTCGAAGTCGCCACCGGTGACCCACGTTGCCGGGCTGCTACTGCCTCTATGCCGCCGTCAAAGTGTCCGCTTGCGCTGACCGCTTCCTACTCGAACTCAGCACACATCTGCGTAGCTTTCTTTGTATTTCTTGACGTTCCGTGACGAGCTTTCCCACATCTAGCTTTTGCTACCGATTCTTGAGCAAGCAACTGTTCCAAAATCGTATGCTTGGAGCCCCTACGTAAAATGCCTATCGTGCAATAGGTTTATAACCTGGATCACAGAATATTGTAAAGTGTTAGCAATACAATTGCAGTTCTAAAGCTATTCGATTCCTAATCAAGACAAGAAAACTCCAATTGCGGCAGTAGCTACCGGTTACTGCTGGAACAGCTGCTCTTCCTTACACCACCTCATACAAGCAAACAAGATGCGTCTTTACTCGTATTTTAGGTACTTCGGCTATGCACGGCTCTGTTCAAAAAGAACATTTCGATGTGGTCATAGGGTCCAACCGCGCACGTCTGCCTTCATGCCCTGCGTCTAATTCACTGCAAATAATAACCTGTAGCTGTGATCCTCCAGTCAAATCGTCTGTGCATATAGAATCGCGATTTTAAAAAATACATAAAAAAATAAAGTAAAAGGTAAACGAGTACTTTAATAAAAAGGATTCTCTTCCAATGCCTGTAATTGATGCATGCAACAGAGAATTTTGATGAATATTGTATATTCAGGAAATGACATTTCAAATAGACAGGAAGTGATCCTACAATATTCAGTACAAATACAGATAGCAAATAACCTTATCAAACGTAATAAAGGAACTTTGAAAGCATTACGAAAATGTAGCAAATTCACCAACTTAATAGTCATCAAAGATACGCGGAAACTAAATCCATTTCGCAATCACAATACACGAAATATTCATCAGCTAAAAACAGGTCAGAGTAAAACATGATTATTCACGAATTAACACTCGCAATCCAAAGGACAGCGACCCACATTCTGTCTGTTCCCAGTTCCGTAAACCGAGCGGCAAAAGAGTCAGATTCTGGAGCGCATTCAAGCCTTTCGAAATATAAGTGCGTTCAAAAGTCAAAGTATGGTAGCTGCCATTCACTGCCCAGAATCAATCGCCTGGACGACCGAATCACTTACAGTACTGCAGACAGCTCTGCCTTCTTCCAGTACTCCCATAAAAGTTCAGAATCGCTTCCTTGAGCTCTTCACTTGAAAAGATTCAGTCTGCACTTGACTCCCATAGTGTTACCCTACTGTATGCTTTTGCGTTGGTTAAAGACAGCCACCACCGAAAATGCATCGTTCGTAATGCTACATACATGATTTGACTCTTTGTGACCATTTACAAGACAATAATTACAAATAAAGGATTGATCATAAATACACTCCTGGAAATGGAAAAAAGAACACATTGACACCGGTGTGTCAGACCCACCATACTTGCTCCGGACACTGCGAGAGGGCTGTACAAGCAATGATCACACGCACGGCACAGCGGACACACCAGGAACCGCGGTGTTGGCCGTCGAATGGCGCTAGCTGCGCAGCATTTGTGCACCGCCGCCGTCAGTGTCAGCCAGTTTGCCGTGGCATACGGAGCTCCATCGCAGTCTTTAACACTGGTAGCATGCCGCGACAGCGTGGACGTGAACCGTATGTGCAATTGACGGACTTTGAGCGAGGGCGTATAGTGGGCATGCGGGAGGCCGGGTGGACGTACCGCCGAATTGCTCAACACGTGGGGCGTGAGGTCTCCACAGTACATCGATGTTGTCGCCAGTGGTCGGCGGAAGGTGCACGTGCCCGTCGACCTGGGACCGGACCGCAGCGACGCACGGATGCACGCCAAGACCGTAGGATCCTACGCAGTGCGGTAGGGGACCGCACCGCCACTTCCCAGCAAATTAGGGACACTGTTGCTCCTGGGGTATCGGCGAGGACCATTCGCAACCGTCTCCATGAAGCTGGGCTACGGTCCCGCACACCGTTAGGCCGTCTTCCGCTCACGCCCCAACATCGTGCAGCCCGCCTCCAGTGGTGTCGCGACAGGCGTGAATGGAGGGACGAATGGAGACGTGTCGTCTTCAGCGATGAGAGTCGCTTCTGCCTTGGTGCCAATGATGGTCGTATGCGTGTTTGGCGCCGTGCAGGTGAGCGCCACAATCAGGACTGCATACGACCGAGGCACACAGGGCCAACACCCGGCATCATGGTGTGGGGAGCGATCTCCTACACTGGCCGTACACCACTGGTGATCGTCGAGGGGACACTGAATAGTGCACGGTACATCCAAACCATCATCGAACCCATCGTTCTACCATTCCTAGACCGGCAATGGAACTTGCTGTTCCAACAGGACAATGCACGTCCGCATGTATCCCGTGCCACCCAACGTGCTCTAGAAGGTGTAAGTCAACTACCTTGGCCAGCAAGATCTCCGGATCTGTCCCCCATTGAGCATGTTTGGGACTGGATGAAGCGTCGTCTCACGCGGTCTGCACGTCCAGCACGAACGCTGGTCCAACTGAGGCGCCAGGTGGAAATGGCATGGCAAGCCGTTCCACAGGACTACATCCAGCATCTCTACAATCGTCTCCATGGGAGAATAGCAGCCTGCATTGCTGCGAAAGGTGGATATACACTGTACTAGTGCCGACATTGTGCATGCTCTGTTGCCTGTGTCTATGTGCCTGTGGTTCTGTCAGTGTGATCATGTGATGTATCTGACCCCAGGAATGTGTCAATAAATTTTCCCCTTCCTGGGACAATGAATTCACGGTGTTCTTATTTCAATTTCCAGGAGTGTATATAATATCGTGTTCTTGTCCAAGTGCACACATGTAAAATTGCAACTAATTGTCATCAAATACTATTTAAGTGATTATTTATGCATTCTTAACAGAAATGTCAAAAATGGCTCTGAGCACTATGGGACTTAACTTCTAAGGTCATTAGTCCCCTAGAACTTAGAACTACTTAAACCTAACTAACCTAAGGAGATCACAGACGTCCATGCCCGTGGCAGGGTTCGAACCTGCGACCGTAGCGGTCGCGGGGTTCCAGACTGTAGTTCCTAGAACCGCTCGGCCACCACGGCCGGCTCAGAAATGTCTTTTGGTTCTCTTTTCAGTTGTGGTGTCCTCTAACACATGCGATTAACTACTTCTAAATTAACACAGTTGTTTACTAGCACTTGCAAACATCATTTAAATATAGTTGCTGGCAAATAGTTAACTTCCCATTAAATACACAAGTATGACGAAATATGAGATATTCACACTGTGTTCAGTTGCTGTGTAAATGTGGAGAATACGATTCTGTGACAATCATTTACATAATAAAAAAGATATATAAGATGTAATTAATCGCCGGCCGTGGTGGTCTAGCGGTTCTAGGCGCTCAGTCAGGAACCGCGCGACTGCTACGGTCGCAGGTTCGAATCCTGCCTCTGGCATGGATGTGTGTGATGTCCTTAGGTTAATTAGGTTTAAGTAGTTCTAAGTTCTAGGGGACTTATGACCACAGATGTTGAGTCCCATAGTGCTCAGAGCCATTTTTGGTATTAATCAAGGAATAAATTTGATACACATACGTTGTTTTCAGGGGTGACAGCTATAGTGCAATGCCATTATCTGACATATTGTATGTTGAAATTACATGTAGTGTTTAAAATTTTTAAGTAGAGGTTGATTGTGTAAATATTTATTCAATATGAAATATTAACTTCAGCAGTTTGAAAGATATTGAAATATTGTTGTTTCACTGACAGTACCTCATTTCTCTGAGATCGGCGATGTGTTCAGATTTGCATTACTATTTGACTGTAAATTTATAGACTCTCAAATAGCTGTAAGAAATTTGTTTTTTCAGCTTGTCTGACACTCCTCCATGTCTTGGAGCATTATCTCCTGCACAAAGACCATGCGAGCGACAGCCATCAAAATTTTCCATATTTCCGCCGACGTTGCTAGTCTTTGTACCTGGACTCGCTCGTGTCGGTAACTAGAATTGCTGCGGAGCGCCCTGAGTCCTGACCCCGCAAGCGTTCCGCCGTGCAACGAATTCATCTTATCTCGTAGCAGTCCTAGGGCGCGGAATCGCTCGGCTATATCCGCGTATTGTTACAGTCTCTGATAATTCGTTACTATGTTACTGCTTGTCGTCTCGTTTCTTGCTCCAGTTAGCTTTGTATCTTTTATTGCACTGAAACAGAGCGCTACAGTGTAAATGGTGTCAGTATGTGCAGCGTGTTTTGTTTGAAACGGAAATCTTCCTTTCACTCACGGTACTTTTGTACTGCCACAGTAATATCCACTTTACTCTTTGTTCTCAAGTTTGCATTTACTACCATGGGATTCGGTCTCAGGTTTATTATCTGGCATAGTTGATTGTATGTTAATAGTGATACACAGCAGTATGAATAGGTTAACTGATGAAAGGCTGGGAACACGTACCATGCATATGGTTTCACTGAATACAATGGAAGAGCAGCACAACGACGCTTCACTGCGCTGTTCCTGCAGCGACGGCAACCACATCACAGTACTGCTACGTTGCAGGCTTGTTCCATTACTCTTTGTCTTGTGTTGTACGTTTTGGTAACCGCATGTTTCAGACTTTTCCGATTTTGTAAATCTATTTTCACAGAAAAGAGGTAGTTGAGGTAACTGAGGTATCAATCCGAATGAATCATTATTACTAGGGGAGTTACGTATTGATTAACACTTAACTTTTTATCTTTGACTAATGGTGCGCCATTTGACACACTGTGGGTGTGGTTGCACCCAAAACCATATTTCAGAGATGTTAGCCATGGTTCTGCGACTCATATGAGGACGAGAGTTGTCGTTTATCAAGAGCACTTTTCGTCACGGTGCAGACTCGTCACGCACTGAAACCAATAGCCTGTAATATCCATAGTGTTTACGTCCTCCTTCCACAGAAACCACGTCGTCCAGAATTGTCCTTGATGATCACACTTCATGTTGTCCGCTCACATAGTTAGAGAATTTGGGAAAATGAGTTTTACTGCGCAGGGATTACTCATCTAATAATTGTGTTGCCACATATGGTCAGACCAATGTTTAACATACAGGGTGTTTCAAAAATGACCGGTATATTTGAAACGGCAATAAAAACTAAACGAGCAGCGATAGAAATACACCGTTTGTTGCAATATGCTTGGGACAACAGTACATTTTCAGGCAGACAAACTTTCGAAATTACAGTAGTTACAATTTTCAACAACAGATGGCGCTGCGGTCTGGGAAACTCTATAGTACGATATTTTCCACATATCCACCATGTGTAGCAATAATATGGCGTAGTCTCTGAATGAAATTACCCGAAACCTTTGACAACGTGTCTGGCGGAATGGCTTCACATGCAGATGAGATGTACTGCTTCAGCTGTTCAATGGTTTCTGGATTCTGGCGGTACACCTGGTCTTTCAAGTGTCCCCACAGAAAGAAGTCACAGGGGTTCGTGTCTGGCGAATAGGGAGGCCAATCCAAGCCGCCTCCTGTATGTTTCGGATAGCCCAAAGCAATCACACGATCATCGAAATATTCATTCAGGAAATTAAAGACGTCGGCCGTGCGATGTGGCCGGGCACCATCTTGCATAAACCACGAGGCGTTCGCAGTGTCGTCTAAGGCAGTTTGTACCGCCACAAATTCACGAAGAATGTCCAGATAGCGTGATGCAGTAATCGTTTCGGATCTGAAAAATGGGCCAATGATTCCTTTGGAAGAAATGGCGGCCCAGACCAGTACTTTTTGAGGATGCAGGGACGATGGGACTGCAACATGGGGCTTTTCGGTTCCCCAAATGCGCCAGTTCTGTTTATTGACGAAGCCGTCCAGGTAAAAATCAGCGTCGTCAGTAAACCAAATGCTGCCCACATGCATATCGCCGTCATCAATCCTGTGCACTATATCGTTAGCGAATGTCTCTCGTGCGGCAATGGTAGCGGCGCTGAGGGGTTGCCGCGTTTGAATTTTGTATGGATAGAGGTGTAAACTCTGGCGCATGAGACGATACGTGGACGTTGGCGTCATTTGGACCGCAGCTGCAACACGGCGAACGGAAACCCGAGGCCGCTGTTGGATCACCTGCTGCACTAGCTGCGCGTTACCCTCTGTGGTTGCCGTACGCGGTCGCCCTACCTTTCCAGCACGTTCATCCGTCACGTTCCCAGTCCGTTGAAATTTTTCAAACAGATCCTTTATTGTATCGCTTTTCGGTCCTTTGGTTACATTAAACCTCCGTTGAAAACTTCGTCTTGTTGCAACAACACTGTGTTCTAGGCGGTGGAATTCCAACACCAGAAAAATCCTCTGTTCTAAGGAATACACCATGTTGTCTACAGCACATTTGCACGTTGTGAACAGCACACGCTTACAGCAGAAAGACGACGTACAAAATGGCGCACCCACAGACTGCGTTGTCTTCTATATCTTTCACATCACTTGCAGCGCCATCTGTTGTTGAAAATTGTAACTACTGTAATTTCGAAAGTTTGTCCGCCTGAAAATGTACTGTTGTCCCAAGCATATTGCAACAAACGGTGTATTTCTATCGCTCCTCGTTTAGTTTTTATTGCCGTTTCAAATATACCGGTCATTTTTGAAACACCCTGTACTTGCAAATCTAATATGAGTCAACAGACGCACAACAAATGACGGTAAAATTAAAGCGTAAATCAATTTGAAGCCCCCGTTTTACAATATCGCTCTATATCAAGCCTTTGGAGACCGTGGGTTCCTTATACCAAAATGTTGTGTAGATATCCCTGAGCAGCCTCTGAAATTTTGTCGTTGGGATCCTGGTTTACGCTGTATATGGAATATTCATTATTCCCACCCACTTTGTATGCCCGCGGTTAAATACTGGTCATTTGTTTATCGAACCTTATGGTACACTTCATGACAATTTGACATTTGTTACAAAGAACCTTCATTGTGTTACATTTGTTAATTATCAGTATTATCTCTTGTCCTTATTGTTATTTGTACGACATTTTCTACATCCTTGTGGATCTCATCGCTATTGATCTGTGGAACAAAAAGTACATCTGACCTATTCTTGATTTCTAGTACTGAGAATCTGATTATTTCGAAATGATTTCTAATCTTTCGCAGGGCAACAATTTAGTTTGTTGTGACTCGATTGCGTTATGTGAAGGACAGACAAATAAATAAATATAAATCTGTGTCCAGATTTATTTGCGTATATACTGCTCATTTAAGAGAATATAAACATTCTGTTAGTAGCAGTAATTAAAACACCAACATTTTTCGAAAAGCAGAAAACCGTAGGTTATTAAACATTCTGGAAGAAATTGAGATATACACCCACATGACGAAACACCCGATAACATACATAATGAACAAATAGAGTCACAGGATACGATGTATATACGAAACTTTAATGGAGCTTCTCCATCTCCTGCATGAAACATTGTCTAATTCGACATGAAATTTAGGATTACCATTGGGTCAAGGTCCGAATTGACAATTTATTCTCTGTGAATTTTAATTCCTACACCTAATTTTTCTTTTGTCATCTTTACTTCTTGATCAATATACAGATTGAATAACATCAGCGACAGGCTACAGCCCTGTCTCATTCCCTTATCAACCACTGTTTTCCTTTCATGACCCTCGACTCTTATGATTGCCTTCTGGTCTGTGTGCAGTTTGTAAATAGTCTTTCACTCCCTTTATTTTACCCATGCTACATTCAAATTTTAAGAATAGAGTATTCCAGTAAACGTTGTCAAAGGCTCTCTCTGAGTCTACAAATTCTATAAACGTAGGTTCTCCTTCCCTCAACATCTCTTCCAAGATAAGTCGTAGGTTCACCATTACCTCGCGTGTTCCTACATTTATCCGGAATCCAAACTGACCTTCCCCGGGATCTGGTTCAAATGGTTAAAATGGCTCTGAGCACTATGGAACTAAACATCTGAGGTCATCACTTCCCTAGAACTGAGAACTACTTAAACCTAACTGAGGACATCACACACATCCATGCTCGAGGCAGGATTCGAACCTGCGACCGTAGCGGTCGCGCGGTTCCAGACTGAAGCGCCTAGAACCGCTCTGTCACAACAGCCGGCCCCGAGATCTGGTTCTAACAGTTTTTCTATTTTCTGTAAGGAATTCGTGTTAGTATTTATTAAACTAATATTTCGGTAATATTCACACCTATCGGCACTTGCTTTCTTTGAAATTGGAAACATTCTTCTTCAAGTCTGAGGGTATTTCGCCTGTCTCATATATCTTGCGCACCAGATAGAAGAGTTTTGTCATCACTGGCTCTCCCAAGGCTATCAACAGTTCTGACGGTATGTCGGCTACTTCTGGTGCGTTGTTTCGACTTAGGTCTTTCAGTGTCCTGTCATATTCTCCTGGCAGTTACATGTCTCCCATCTCTTCGTCATATACTTCTAGACACTCTATATACTACTCGCACCGTTCAGCTTTCCCTTCTTACTTAGGACCCGTTTTGCATCTGAGCTCTGGATATTCATACAGCTGTTTCTCTTTTCTCCAAATGCCTCTTTATATTTCTTGTACGTGGTATCCATCTTTTCCAAAGGTATATATGCCTCTGAATCCTTACATTTGTCCTGTATCCATTCCTGCTAAGCCATTTTGCACTTTCTGTCAATTTCATTTTTAGACGCTTTATTCCCTCTCGCCTGCTTCATTTTCTGCATTTTTATATTTTCTCCTTTCATCAGTTAAATTCAATATCTCCTGTGTCATCCAAGGATTTATAAAATCTGGTTCCGAAATCTCTGTCTAACAATTGTATTACCAATTTTAAACCTTTCTGTGTCTTCAGATCTGTTTCACATGTACAGGGTGCGTCTAATAAAAGTGGCCCGGAAAACAGAGTTCCAGGGTACAAAGAAACGTAGCAGAGGAAAGGAAGTACAGTACTAACCTGACTATAGCAGAAGTTGAAAGTGATCACCGTTCATCTCTTGGCACATTTGGGCCCTGGTCAGTAAGATCCTAAAGGCAGCCGGCCGCGGTGGCCGAGCGGTTCTAGGCGCTACAGTCAGGAACCGCGAGCCCGATAAGATCGCAGGTTCGAATCCTGCCTCGGGCATGGGTGTGTGTGATGTCCTAAGGTTAGTTAGGTTTAAGTAGTTCTAAGTTCTAGGGGACTGATGACCTCAGAATTTAAGTCACATAGTGCTCAGAGCCATTTTTTTGCTAAAGGCAGATTGAAGCTGGACTTCTGGAATTGCTGCAATCTCATCCGAAGTTTTCTTCTGCAGTTCTTGTCGGCTATGAGGGTGGTTGCGATACCCCTTAGTCCTGTAGGCTACCCACGCAAAGTAATCACACACTACAGATGAGGTGACCTGGGTGACCAGTCAGGAGCACGACCAGACTAACCTCTGCTAACAACTCTGTCAGGCGTGTAGACTATGTAAATGTACTCCAAGGTTCGGCTGGCTGTATTGGCAGTTGCTCCATTCTGTTAGTAGTAACTGTAGGTCTTTTCCTCCTCCATCAAGGCTGCCATAAGTTCACGTCTAATCCTGTCCACTCGACCGGGCCTCTTTTATTTGCCCCATCCTGTACAACCTTCTTTCAGAAGCTTAAACTAGATGTTGGCGATGATTAAATTATGCTCTGGGCAAAAGTGTACTAGGTGGCTGCCTCTTTAAATACTTTCCACATTCACCTACAATTTTTCCTTCTCTTCCCTTTCCTACCATCGAATTCCAGCCCCCATTACAATTAAATTTTTGTCTCCCTTAACAATGTGAATAATTTCTTTTATCTCATCATACATTTCTTCAGTCTACAGAGAAGCCGAGCGGAGACACCTCTGCATAAAGTCAGGACAGCAGTTGGGTACCTGTGAAGCGTCTCTGACGCTAATAAAAAATTGTCAAAGTTCAATTATTTTTTAACCATGTTTACAGTCGTCTTTTCCACACGGCCTTCTAGCTGCGTGTTGGATTCCCGCTGACGGCTGCTGAGCCATCCCTCCGTCTGCGGGCACAGGCATTGAGTGAGTGACCTCGCGTCGTGTCGCGCTGCCGGCTCCTCTAAGTTCCAGCACGAATAGTTTCGTACTAGCTCTGGAGTGCGCTCGATCAAACTCCTTATTCTATGTTGACTCCTGATGACCCATTCGCTATGTGGTGCTGGCGGAAGTCGTGTGGTCGATCTCCTTCCTACCGGCCAGGTTGGTTTCGGCACCCAGAGATGCCTAAGTGAATAGGAACGTGGACTTCATGGTGCCCTGCTGCCGATTTCCGCGCATAAGTTCGGTACTGTCAGCACTTCGTTATGTGGTGTTGTCGGAAGACAGTCAGCTTACCCATCACCAATCGTAGGTGGCGAAAAGTATTAAGTTCATTGGGCGAAGCCCGTCATCTCAGGTACATCTTCGACTGGTTCGTAGACTGTTGTGGAGTATCTAGGACACAGATTCGCTAAAGTACCGTATTCATCGAATCACGTGCTATTACTATGAACGCCATCGATGGAAACAATCAACTCCTTGAGAGCTGGTGAGCTCGAGTATTTAAAACGAGCTAGCGTCAAGCTATGACCTGATGCTCGGTTCGTAATGACGACATTTTGTCCTTATTATTCTCCTGTATTCTCTTAACAGGCCTTTAAGTGCTGTGTAGGTCCTCTGATACTTGTTCTTATGAAATTGGTATAGTTTATTTCGATATCTCTTACGAGCTAACAAATATGCGTGTCACGTTACCGTTAGTTTTCTGTCCCGTGCTGCTGAGCTCGTCGTGTCTACCGCGCAGCCCTGTGTTGCAACGTGCTGAGGAATGACCCAATAGCGACGTACCGCTCATTTTCTGGTTCTGTCTCTGCCTCTGGCATGACCGCACTTTGCTTGTAGCAAACGGAATGAGTCTTAATAAAATTTTCTAATTTTCAACCCCTTACTGGTCAGTGTCATAACAAATTTCTTCATCCTCTTTGATACTATTTGATATATAAATTTGTACTATTGCGGTGGGTATTGGCTCTGTATCTGTCTTGGGTATCATAAACCGTTCACTACACTGTTCATAGTAGCTTACCAGTAATCCTATTTTCTTATTCATTATTGTACCTAATTCTGCATTACCCCAGTTCGATTTTGTGTTTATAACCCCGTATTCACCTGGCCGGAATTCCTGTTCCTCCTGCCACCGAACTTCACTAATTTCTCCTATATCTAATTTTAACCGGTCCATTTCCCTTTTCAAATTTTCTAACCTACCTGCCCGATTAAGGGATCTAACATTCCATGCTTCGAACCGTAGAGCGCTAGTTTTGTTTCTCCTGATGATGACATCCTCCTCAGAAACCCCCAAACCAGAGATAAGAGCGGGGGTCAGTTTTATATCCGGAATGTTTTACCCAAGAGGATGCTACCATCATTTAACCTTACAGTAGGGCTTCACGCACTAGGGAAAAGTTACTAGTGTCGTTTCCCCTCGCTTGCAGCCATTCGCATTACAATGACAGCAATGCTGTTTTGGTTGATGTTACAAGGCCGGATCAGTCAATCATCCAGACTGATACCCCCGCAACTACTAAAAAGGTTGCTGTCGTTCTTCAGGATCCCAAGCTTGTCTGACCTCTCAAAACACCCCTGTCCGCTGTGGTTGCACCTGCTTTACGACTATGTGTATAAGTGAGACACTCAAACCACTCCCCTAACGGCAAGGTCCATTGTTCATGGAGAGTCTCTAATATATCTCTTGTAACATGTAAAACGATTGTTGTAAAGAAAACCATATAAAGCTTCGTCTAATGATGTTTTATTTATATATTGCCTCCTTCAAACTTGCTCTCTCTCTACATATCTGTATTATAGGTCGTGTTAGAACATTTTTTTCGAAGTTGTTGTATGTTATGATTGATTACAAAGTTACATCTCAGCATAAAAATAAGAACAATAATATACTATAACAAGAAATAATAAATGAATCATAATATTGACAATAGTAATCAGTAAGTAACAGTTCAGGAAAAATAGGAAATCTATGTTTATATACCCATGAATATATTGTGCGTCAGCACCAATACTGGTACATGTATACACAAATGTGAATATTCAAGTTAATGGCACCAGAACACGTTACCGTTCAATGTTATTAATAACTTTTCAGGTTTTATAACTAATATTTCTATTTTCTTATTTTGTTTTCGATTTTTGTTGGTGTATATTTGAAAATAGCTTTGGAAGAACATCGCGACTGTTACACCTTATATCTTACACACCTCCCTTCGACACGCACGTATCTCCTCGTCTCCGTGGCCGAAGTGGCACTGAAGCTATGATGACGTGGTGATGATGTGGTACTCCGGAGTCTGCCTCGTGTGCCGCTGTGATCCTGGTTGCGCACGCACATTCTGTGACGCAGCAACCGCGTTCATATCTTCCACAACACTAGATCCACTCGCTAGCACTTCGTTATTAGCACTGACGGTCCATTACTGATGCTGTGCAGGTTTGTAAGGTTCTGTAATTTCCGTACCCCAGATAATACTTTTATCCCGCCGGGAAATGGAGTTAGAAACATTGTCCATGATAGTCCACAATTCGTTGTTTTTTATAAGTACGTATAGTCGTTGGTCAGTTTCTGTTGGTTCCCAAAATCCATTAGAGGTGTCAGAGTTAAAGATAAGTGGTCGAGTATTCCATTATGACCACAATGACACGTCATTTTCTTTCCTCTTAAACCTGCATAGGTGGATTGGATATGGGCGGTGTCCCCTTAGGTAATGTACCATTGCCTGACCTGGGCTTACAAGACCAAGTACTAGGAGTTCTCCAAAATGCGTCAAAAATATAGAAGATAGCTACATCCCTGTCGGACACAGTTCTTCTTTGAGTATCTGCCTATTACAGCCATTAACGGAACAGTTACTAATATTTGTATTATTCTGCAATGCTGTTACATAGGCGGAGACGTTGGTACAAAAATATCAATATAGATTGAACTGATACGCTTCAAATTAGTTTGCGTTGTCTCTTGAAACCTAAAAGGTAATTTTTTCGATTAGTCTATCGATATTTCTTGGCCGATTTATACATCTCTTACGAATCATATAGGTCAGTTGGCACTTATCTTACGTTAGTAGGTTATTCCAGTGTCTAATACAGAATAGTATAGAGGCTCTAACAGAGCGAACGCTTTGAATATGATAGGTGTTGTGGAACGGCTCCATCGTAAGTTTGTTGTCACTGGCTGGACTCGAAATGAAAGAACTGATTATGTAAGAAAGATCTAAACTTTCGTTTTATCTATGATTTTCACTGATGATCTACTTAGAGACCAAAGTTTAAGTTGTTGCCACTACTGGTAGTGGCTTAGATAGATAATTAAATTTTCGTGTGACCAAACCCTGTTAGACCGTTTCAGGAAACTTCTGTACTTTTAATATAGTGTCGACAGCTGTACGTCACAGGTGTAGAACAACTGTCGAATGTATTAATCAGTAGTACTGCAACACTAAGGTAGGGTAATAACAACATTTGTGTAAGGAGAGCCGGCCGGAGTGGCCGAGCGGTTGTAGGCGCTACAGTCTGGAGCCACGCGACCGCTGCGGTCGCAAGTTCGAATCCTGCCTCGGGCATGGATGTGTGTGATGTCCTTAGGTTAGTTAGGTTTAAGTAGTTCTAAGTTATAGGGGACTGGTGACCTCAGAAATGAAGTCCCATAGTGCTCAGAGCCATTTGAACCATTTTGTGTAAGGAGATGTTTATTTATGAATACGAATTAGGATTTATGGCTGGCTCTGAGCACTATGGGACTTAACAGCTATGGTCATCAGTCCCCTAGAACTTAGAACTACTTAAACCTAACTAACCTAAGGACATCACACAACACCCAGCCATCACGAGGCAGAGAAAATCCCTGACCCCGCCGGGAATCGAACCCGGGAACCCGGGCGTGGGAAGCGAGAACGCTACCGCACGACCACGAGATGCGGGCTAAGGATTTATGAATTTATGAATACAGCGCAGTGAGTTCGGATAGATTAACGATGACCATCTTGTACTCCGATAGTGAATGATATGAATGTCAAAAAGAACATGAGACAAATGTTTAAAAATTGTACCTGAAATACATCTATGGCGGTTTCTATACATCAGTACTTTCCCATTTAACATTATATTAAACATTACAAGAGGATCAATCACTATTATTATTATTATTATTATTATTATTATTATTATTATTACTATTTTGATGGAGCTGCGTCGAGAAATATACAGGATGACCTATGTATGGAGGAAAGGCCTTCAAAAAGAAAAGGAAGGAAAATCGTTAACAGAAGCCGACTTCAGAAGAGAGAAGCATCAGAGTCGTTGTAGAAATTTTCGAACAACGACAATCAGGCATACCAGCCATTATCCACAGTTTCCTGGTAAAATTTGTCGCCAAATTCCGTGAAACAGGCTCTGTCGTAGAAAAATCCAAAGCTTGGAGATCCGAAATGGCTACGGATGTGCTAACAACAACCGCTGTTCTGGCATCGTTCAGTAAGAGTCCAGAGCACAACACTTGACATGACTCGCTGGAATCTAGGGTCAGCCGTACAGTAATAATAAGAATCTTGGGCCACACATGAATGGCACCAATACTAAATGGAAGTGTTACACCTCACCGAGGACGATCCAGATCCTTGCGTTCAGTTGGCAGATTCGGTGACACGCAAGCTGGAGTAAAACTGACGTTTTCCCTAGGTCATACTGTTTATAAATGAAGCAACCGAGAGGTAAATGACCAGATACAGGTCGGACGTGAATCATCACTGATTGGACCGATCAAAGGTAAGCTGGCTCATCGTAAGTGATCGTTTAGTATGGAATAGCGTGTTGTTGGGCGCTTCTTCTTTTAGGATACACGAACAGCAGCCTGTTCTCTTCAGTTGTTAGACAAAAATGTGCTGCTGTCGCTTGTCTCATTCCCATTTTTCTTTCAACACGATTGCGCTCCAGGTGTCCGGGCGTACCTGGATACTCAGCTTCACCGGAGATGGATAGCTCATAGAGGTCCAGTCGGCTGGTCACCACTTTCCCCTAATTAAAGCCCATTAAATATCTGCCTGTGAGTGCGGTGCACATCAAAAACTTTGTACACATCAAAACGGGAATTTTTGTGCCTGTGCTCCCATTTTCGTACATACACTCCTGGAAATTGAAATAAGAACACCGTGAATTCATTGTCCCAGGAAGGGGAAACTTTATTGACACATTCCTGGGGTCAGATACATCACATGATCACACTGACAGAACCACAGGCACATAGACACAGGCAACAGACCATGCACAATGTCGGCACTAGTACAGTGTATATCCACCTTTCGCAGCAATGCAGGCTGCTATTCTCCCATGGAGACGATCGTAGAGATGCTGGATGTAGTCCTGTGGAACGGCTTGCCATGCCATTTCCACCTGGCGCCTCAGTTGGACCAGCGTTCGTGCTGGACGTGCAGACCGCGTGAGACGACGCTTCATCCAGTCCCAAACATGCTCAATGGGGGACAGATCCGGAGATCTTGCTGGCCAGGGTAGTTGACTTACACCTTCTAGAGCACGTTGGGTGGCACGGGATACATGCGGACGTGCATTGTCCTGTTGGAACAGCAAGTTCCCTTGCCGGTCTAGGAATGGTAGAACGATGGGTTCGATGACGGTTTGGATGTACCGTGCACTATTCAGTGTCCCCTCGACGATCACCAGTGGTGTACGGCCAGTGTAGGAGATCGCTCCCCACACCATGATGCCGGGTGTTGGCCCTGTGTGCCTCGGTCGTATGCAGTCCTGATTGTGGCGCTCACCTGCACGGCGCCAAACACGCATACGACCATCATTGGCACCAAGGCAGAAGCGACTCTCATCGCTGAAGACGACACGTCTCCATTCGTCCCTCCATTCACGCCTGTCGCGACACCACTGGAGGCGGGCTGCACGATGTTGGGGCGTGAGCGGAAGACGGCCTAACGGTGTGCGGGACCGTAGCCCAGCTTCATGGAGACGGTTGCGAATGGTCCTCGCCGATACCCCAGGAGCAACAGTGTCCCTAATTTGCTGGGAAGTGGCGGTGCGGTCCACTACCGCACTGCGTAGGATCCTACGGTCTTGGCGTGCATCCGTGCGTCGCTGCGGTCCGGTCCCAGGTCGACGGGCACGTGCACCTTCCGCCGACCACTGGCGACAACATCGATGTACTGTGGAGACCTCACGCCCCACGTGTTGAGCAATTCGGTGGTACGTCCACCCGGCCTCCCGCATGCCCACTATACGCCCTCGCTCAAAGTCCGTCAACTGCACATACGGTTCACGTCCACGCTGTCGCGGCATGCTACCAGTGTTAAAGACTGCGATGGAGCTCCGTATGCCACGGCAAACTAGCTGACACTGACGGCGGCGGTGCACAAATGCTGCGCAGCTAGCGCCATTCGACGGCCAACACCGCGGTTCCTGGTGTGTCCGCTGTGCCGTGCGTGTGATCATTGCTTGTACAGCCCTCTCGCAGTGTCCGGTGCAAGTATGGTGGGTCTGACACACCGGTGTCAAAGTGTTCTTTTTTCCATTTCCATGAGTGTATATTGGTCAAAGTCCATGAGGAATGAGGGAAGCGGGTAGGAAGAGTCTTACAACGTGCTGGAAAACACGTCGAGCACACCAAGTGGCCTTTATTTGTTAGGACTATCACCAGCCTTTGCCTTGTTCTGCAGAAAACAAGACATAAGTCAAGAATGAATAAAGCTAAGCTAAAATCAAAGTCACCATTGTTTTTCTCGAGTATTCTGTCGACACAGATATTTCCAGCAAAAGGCAAAGATTCTGAGGTCGAGTCCCGATCCGGTACACAGTTTTAAAATTCCACGGATTTTCCAGTTAGCACACACTCCGCTTCAGAAGAAAAATTCACTGTGGAAAGATTCCTCAAAACTCCCGTAACCATTTATCCGTAAAACGCGTTCTTCCTGAAGAGCTAATCCCGCAAGGCACGACATTCGACGCGCCGTCACAGTTTTTACGTCCGCCAGTTCCATTCTCCCTGTCTGCTTTCTTTTCTCTTTGGTTTATCCCTTCCAGAATGGGGTCAACTTTTTCAGAATTTGGTAAGCACCAGCTGACACCACAGTCGCCGGCAAGAGTGGCCGTGCGGTTCTAGGCGCTTGAGTCTGGAGCGCGTGACCGCTACGGTCGCAGGCTTGAATCCTGCCTCGGGCATGGATGTGTGTGATGTCCTTAGGTTAGTTAGGTGTAAGAAGTTCTAAGTTCTAGGGGACTGAGGACCACAGATGTTAAGTCCCATAGTGTTCAGACCCATTTGAACCCTTTGACACCACAGTCGTCAATGTAGCCTAAGAAAGGGAAGTAGTTTGCTTCATCCGTCTTTCATTTGCGTAAATTTAGCTCTGTGTTGTCGTATTTTAACTGTTTCTGCATCGTACTCTCTGAGGCGGCATTTGTGGACCAGCCATGCGTGTGGCTAAAGGGGCGCGGGAAACTACCTAAAAACCACACTCCTGCAGGGTGGAGCAGCAGCCCAGGGTCGTTAACCCGCCAAGCGGATTCTGTATGGGATTGCCTCACCGCCCTGTCTTTCAAAATAGCGTGGTGCGCGTCACGCTATACGACCAGAACTCTCTCCACCACACCTGCTTCCCCAAAACAACATATTAAGAAGAAACTCTTTGAAATTGGTAAAGCAAATCTATGAGCGCGGTTCCGTGAATCGTACGTGAACAGCTCTGTGGGTATAGAATTTCCCCGCGAGGGGCAAAGGTCCCAGGTTCGAGTCCTGGTCCGTCACACATTTTCAATCTGCAAAGACATTTCAAATCAGATTACATTCCACTGCTCAGTGAAAATCAACTCTGCAGGTATTCCTCGCTTTGGCTTAATCGTATAAGGCAAATCCCGGGTTATTTCCATTGAAAAGGACGCGGTCGATTTCCCTCTGCATCCTTCCCCGTTTCCCAACGTGTACTCCGTCTCTGTTTACCTCGTCGTCGATTAAACGTTAAACTCTAAAGCTCTTTCCTTCGTTCCTTTTTGTATAAATTGCAAGAAGAACCGACTCCGACTCTTAATTGCGGGACGTCCCGTATAACAAGTCTCAATGGGCGACGCAAAACTTTTGCTTTAAAAGGTTACCTTAGGACTGCAGTGGGTTGGAGTCTATTCATAAGGATCAGATCACAGACAATCGGAACTCGAGTACGTCGTTGAGTTCACTTCGCTCAGTCGTAATTCTTCGTGCCATCGATGACTAGGTCGTGTATGTGAATGGGAACGTTATTCTCCACCTTGTTTCGCTTTTCACTCCGTGTCCCGCCAGTTCCATCTGCGGTATAAATCAGGAAAGTGAAACGTAATTAAGGTTAATGGGCAGCCTGGTGGCGATGCCGCGTGAGGAAAGAGCATCGTGTTCGATAGGCGCCAGCGTAGCAGGCGTCGCGCGTGGGCAGCAGCGTCGTCGTCGGCTGCGGCAGCGGTAGCGGCGGCGAAGCGTCGGCCGTTTCCGCGGCAGCTCGTGGCTCGCGGACGTCCCGGGCCAGCGCCGCGGCGCGCCGCTACCACGCTCAGTCGCGCGCCGGGGGCAGACGCGGCCGCTGTTCGCTTGCTCCGTGCCACCCAGCCTCGCCGCTCGCGTCGTGCCGAAACACAGGTAAGTCGACACCAGCCGTTGCTAGGAGATGCGTGGGACGCCGCGCCAGCCAGCGTGCGGCGCACAGGGGTACCCCAGCGACCGCGTCGCTCGTCGGTATCAACAGGTGTACATAAGCGAGCATTAAGACTGGCGTCGCCTCCTGCTTACTACCAGGGTCACAATGCGAGTAGTCTAGCAATGGAATGCTACATCAGTAGGGCAGTTTCCAAGTAAGGCTGCTACTGATGGTTGCTAGACTTGACTGTTCTTCAAACACGTGTCAGGTCTTTCATTAGTGGCACCTTATCTGAAATTTGACTGTGTACAAAATATATTTTTGCGCGCGTTTATTTCGCCTCTAGTTTACAATTTTAGCCACCAAAATTTAAGTTCATCCACTTATACTCTAAAGTAACATTTATTAATTGTGATATCTGCAGTATAGAGCGCACTAACTTATTTATATAGTTTTGTGATTTCATATACTTAACCTTTCAAAATATGAATTTAAAACTTGCTATCACTGTATCAGAGATAGTGGTTCACTCTGATATAGATTCACATCTCACCGTGGCTTTATATGTAAGTTTGTTCCTGTTCTTTTATTATGTTGAATATCCGTACTACTTTTTACACTTCTTGTTCCTTCCTTTGTGAGAAACTGGAGTATGCAGTCCTCGCTAGATATGCTAAAACTGTTTCCACTGTAAGCGGCTGTGACACCGAATTTTATGCCAGTATGTTAAGGCCGAAGCGTCAATTTTATGCAAGTGCTCTGGAAGTCATTGACTCACACTCGCGCTATGAATGCTATTATTTTCCTGGTTTTACTTATTTTTCCTTTACCATTACAAATTATAGCTGTCTTGATATGACCGGGTGTTGAACTACATTACTCTACCTCTTTGTTTTAAATTTCGATTCGTTCTCTCTGAGGGGAAATTTTTTCTTGTTGTTTGTAAGAACTTTTAGTAGTCTTTACCACTGCGTATTGCGGTACCCGCAGTAACAACTCCAGTGTGTAAACTATTCATTTATTGTTACTTGACCAATTTTTGAGCGGTCATGTATCTTGTCACTGATAGTTACAGCACATAGTGAACACGGAAATTTTCTTGTGAAGCCATCATTAAAATTATGAAGAAACAGTTGCAGTTCACTCATCCAATAGTCTAGAGAATTTTTTTATTGTATATTTTGTGTGTAGCCCCAACGAAGGTGACAAATTTCTCACACTTAAAACGCTCCTTAACTATTAAGGCTACTGTTACAGTTGGCACCACGCAGCTTGGTAGACATACAAGTTTAAATGTCCGTAACTGTTAGACGTATCGTTTACGTTTTGATTAATACTTTTCCATGTATACATAACTTGTGTAATGACAGAAAAATTTCATACTATTAGTGTATAAGCTACATCCAGTTGCAAGTCACAAACGGTTTTCTCGAAATAGCAAAAACTACGATCACAATGGACACCTCACGCATTTAACATCAATTTCTATTTTACATCTATCCACATTTTTCTGTACTCGAAGTTATGTCATTATTTATTCATTCGTGGGTGAAAATTTTAGTAACTCAAGGAGTACAGCTATTTACGCGTTGAAAACAAATGTATTTTAATTGTTATTGATCTGGAGTATTTGTAAGTCATATTATAACAAAAACAGATAGTTCGTTAAGATATTAATTGATTTTCTTACATCTATATTTTGCTTATAAACAGTCATATTTATATACATTCTGTATTTAAATTTACGATATTTTATCTTTCAGTCTATTCTAGTTCAGTTTGCTATATGACGAGAAGATTCCTGAAATTTTTTATATCCCGTTAAGTATTTCCTCAGGAGTACCGTTTGAAATTTTACTTTCAGCGAAAAAGTAGTAATTGAACTACTTGTGCCGAAACCTCATACAAAATACGTAACTTCCTTCTTCTCTTGTGTAAAATCTATAGTTACGTCTAGCCAGAATGTAATGACAAAAATTACAATAACTCTAGCTGATGCTACCTGTAAGTAAGTCTTGTCTGAAGAAATGACTCACAAAAATCTAGTAGCATAAATATCGGCAACATCACTAATGGTTCAAATGGCTCTGAGCTCTATGGGACTTAACATATGTGGTCATCAGTCCCCTAGAACTTACAACTACTTAAACCTAACTAACCTAAGGACATCACACACATCCATGCCCGAGGCAGGATTCCAACCTGCGACCGTAGCAGCCCCTCGGTTCCGGACCGAGCGCCTAGAACCGCTAGACCACCGCGGCCGGCGCTACTTCACTAAAAATGTCCAGATGTGTAAAATTGTGAACTTCACAAAACGCAGAAACGTCGTATCCTATGATTCCAGCGTAAATGAGTCACAAATAAAATTAGTCAACTCGTACAAATTCTTTGTTGTAAAAATTTGGGGATATTTGAAATGGAAAGATTACGTAGAATCTAAAGCAGGTAAACTAGATGGCAGCTTTCTGTTGATTAGCAGCGTTCTCGGAAAATGCCGACAGTCTCTAGGGAGACTGGTCACGAAATACTCGTGTGACATATCCTAAAATATTGCTGTAGTGGGACCCACATCATATGCGGCCCAGGAAATATTAGCCTATAGAAAGAATGGGAGCACGAACGGTCACACATTCGCTTCATTCACAGCAGAGAGTCATGCTAATGCTGAAAACGTTAACTTATAGACGTTTGGAAGTAGACATTAAAGTACTCACATAGTTATATCGCATCTAATAATATTCTACGGTCTCCCATGTAGCGTTACCATAGGGAGCGCTAAGAAAAGACTAGATTAATTAAAATGCACACAGAGACGTTTAAACAATCATTTATCCCGTCCTACATACTTGGGTGGAACGGAAAGGAACTCTAATATGTGGGACAATAGGAAATACCTCTGCCAAGGCCTGCCGGGGTCGCAGGTTCGAATCCTGCCTCGGGCATGGATGTGTGTTAAGTTTAAGTAGGTCTAAGTTCTAGGGGACTGATGACTTCAGAAGTTCAGTCCCATAGTGCTCAGGGCCATTTGAACCATTTGAACCTGTGTCAGGCATTCCACAGCGATGTATATTGTATGAATGTCGATGCAGACAATAATTATAGTAAATACCACTGTTCTTTGTTTTTAGTTTGGTTGGACTTAACGGTTATAATTTAAAAAGTGCTAGCTGTTCTAATGTTTCCTGATTTTTCGTGGCGCTTCTCAAGAATATAGAAATAGCCAACGGCCTTTTCGCAGTGGTAACACCGGTTCCCGTCAGATTAAAGAAGTTAAGCGCTGTCGGGCTGGGCGCACCACTTGGATGGGTGACCATCCGGTCTGCCGGGCGCTGTTTGCAAGCGGGGTGCACTCAGCCCTTGTGAGGCAAACTAAGGGGCTACGTGATTGAGAAGTAGCGGCTCCGGTCTCGGAAACTGACATACGGCCGGGAGACCGGTGTGCTGACCACATGCCCCTCCATATCCGCATCCGGTGATGCCTATGGGCTGAAGATGACACGACGGCCGGTCGGTACCATTGGGCTTTCTTGGCCTGTGCGGGAGGAGTTGGTTTGGAGCTTGTTGAAATAATAGAACCAAGTTGTAGAAATTCGTATTGAGTTTTCTTACTATGATTACATTAAGGTAGAGAAAAAAGATTTTCACTCACAAATGCTGTAGGATATATGATATGCCTTCTGAGGTCGACAAGGAAGAACATACGAGAAACATCCCTGACATGTGTGAACAGTACTGATTGTGACTGTAAACTAAAATTGGAGCTACTGCGTGAAGAAATGGTTACTCTAACCTATATGACAACGATGACCAACAGCTAATTCAAACATAACTTATTAGTTAGTCCGGCAATAAAACTCGTGTGTCCCTGTAAAATCCTACGCCCAACGACGCGTCAAATCTTTCTCGTAAATCTTAGTTCACTTGTCGATTATGGGAATTACTGAGCTGAGACCAGTGACAACTTGATTTAAATATTTCTTCGTTGGTTACAATTCCAGCGTATCACAGAACTAGTGTCTGTACCAACAAGGGGAAAATGCTAGCATCAGATAACCTTTTACTAAAAAATACTTAAGAAATTATCAGACCGCCGTTTCTAAAATTGCATAAAGCGCATATGAAACGTAACCTAGAGTTTCTTATATCAGTCGAACTTTGCTTCCTTGAAACACACAACGTGAACACTGAGGTTGCGTCTTGTCGGCTACTTAGTTGTTGCACAAATATTTTTGTAGTGTTCATTGGTCCGAAACAATAACGATAACTTTTTTCCTTTTATTTATTAAAACTATTCATCTTCATGCACCTAACTATTGTTACCATACTGATTTATTGTAAATATGCGCGAAGGGGTCTAACACTCAAATCCTGGTCGAATTCCTCACAGACAGTAGTCCGAAATTAAGTCTAAAGTACGTGGTGTTTCTATCATTATGGCTTACGCTACGCCGATGATGACTCGTAGAACGTTGGTTTGCCCTGAAATGTTACTAGAGCTAATGAAATCTACAGGGGGTTTTGAAAAAAATCATACAGTTACGCAAGACTATCTTGTACAGGAAGTTGCGGTAAATTTCACCTTACATATCGAAATGGAAATACCGTGTGGCTAGGGCCTCCCGTCGGGTAGACCGTTCGCCTGGTGCAAGTCTTTCGAGTTGACGCCACTGCGGCGATTTGCTTGTCGATGGGGATGAAATGATGATGGTAAGGACATCATTACACCCAGTCACTGAGCGGGGAAAATCTCCTACCCAGCCGGGAATCGAACCCGGGCCGTTAGGTATGACATTCCGTCGTGGTGACCGATCAGCTACCAGGGGTATCGAAATTACGAGGGGCATTCAATAAGTAATGCAACCTTTTTTTTGTGAAAGTAGGTTTTATTCAGGGTCTCAGTATTCCATATTATACCCCACTCTTTTGGCTTTAAAAACCTATTGATCACCATAATACCGGTTCAATACGACGATTTTACGCCACATTCCTGGGAGAGACTGTATACCCACACAGTACCACTCTTCTGATCGACATCGGAGCCAACGTCATGCTGGCTTAGTAACCTCCACATCATTCACGTACTGCTTCCTGCGGAATGCATTCTTCTTTGGACCAAACAGATGTAGGTCTTCTGTTACGCCGCGATGAACCTAACGGACAAACACCTTTGGGTACTCCAACTGGTGGACGAGTGGGTCACCACTACCACCAGAAACGTCCAGTTGAGTAGCGAGGTGTTTGATTGCGTTCCGCCGATCACCTCGAGTGGCAGTGTCCACACGTTCCAACAGTGCAGGAGTCAAAACTCTGTGAGGCAAGCTGGCACGCGGGAGATCGGACAGCTCTGCGCGACCTTGTTGCGATGATAACAGACGCTTCGCTTTTTTTCACTGTCAAGTTTCCGTAGTCTTTCTGCAAGAGCCTATGAATATCTGTGATGCTCTGGCTTTCCGTCAAAAGGAAGTCAATGACAGCTCTCTGCTTGGAACGTACCTTCGTTACAGACGCTGTTTTGGAGGCTACGTATAACGCCGCCATCTATCGGAACTTCATGAAACTGTAGCGGGTGTAGAGGGAATATTCCACGATGCCCCCAAAACAAATTCCACATTTTACAATCAAAATTGCCCCAAAAAAAGAAGTGTGGCATTAATTACTGAACGCCTCCCGTAAAAGCAAGCATAGGCGTCAGTTGCTGTTTGTTGGTTTATCTGGTTACCGGTAGAGATGTATCTGGTGAAGCTAGCTCGCCCATTACCCAATTTGTGTCATATTGAGATGACTATCACACAGCAACATAATGCGTTTTACTTTCTCCGTTTCGAGAATTACAACTCTTCGGCATGGATTTCGTCTTGAATATGACAATACACCTCTTGCGACGAAAGGTGCCTTGAAGGTTGTCTGATGAAAGAATATGTGACTTTTTCGTGCGGATATGTGAAAGATTCCCTCTATGCGTCTCCCTTTCAAACAACGTTCGGTGAGATGTTGCATAGCAACAGCTGTAAATGCAGTAACTCCCGCCTGGATGTTCGACGTTCATCTGGTGGAGGACACATTCAGCTTTTGTGAAAGGTGAATGAGAATTTTCATTCTAAATGCTATTCCAGGAAATGCTTCAAGACTGCGTGAGTTTGTCGGTAAAAGATATACCCTTCTAAAATAGTACGGTTCTTCTGACTAAAAAGATTTTGTAGCTAAAATTTACTCCAAATTTCTATCTTCGTTCATGTAGAAGATATAGTGTTGTGAAATCGGATGAAAACTGTTGAAACACGCTGGATTCCCGCATCAGAATACCGAAAATTCAGCTTTAATGTACCATGTTACTGTATCTCAAAGGAAAGTAACTTAGAATTAATACAAGTTATGAATCTACAAATATTTTAGGAGACGGTCTGCATACCTTATGAAAAATAATGGTTCAAATGGCTCTGAGCACTATGGGACTTAACTGCTGAGGTCATCAGTCCCCTAGAACTTAGAACTACTTAAACCTAACTAACCTAAGGACATCACACACAACCATGCCTGAGGCAGGATTCGAACCTGCGACCGTAGCGGTCGCGCGGTTCCAGATTGTAGCGCCTAGAACCACACGGCCACTCCGTCCGGCGCTTACGTTATGAAAATGGGTTCACAGTGTTTCACGAAACGATTTTCAATGTACAATTTAGTAATATCATACAGTAATTTGAATATTACTTTACTAGAAATCCATAAAGATGCGTTACATTATTTACAGCTCTAAGTGGTACATGTAATTTTCTTTTATCATTTCTGGAAGCGTCCGAACATTGAATAATTTACTCTCAGTAACTCTTTGTTTTAGGTTTAAGAGTACACAGTAGGTACTTTGAAACAAGTATTGGGCAATAATTTGTCAGAGATTTTGATTCAGAAGGAAGGAACGTCCCATCGACAACGAAGTCATTAGAGACGGATTTGATCAAGAAGTTACCTGACACTATATCTTCTTAAATCAAACGTAATTCTCCCACTTAGTGCAAAATACGGAATGGATAAATCAAAGGCCCTTATCACTAAAACAAGGTTGTGTATTTCTGAAGATATGGTCACGTAATTATAAGAATCGGTGATTACACTGAGATGCAGTTGTCGATGTAAACGCTATTATCAGGATCTTTTTCCTCTAAACAGACTAAACCTCTGCCATGGCGTATTGAGCTTATCCGATTGACAACCCGTTGCTATAGATACATGTTCTGACTTTTTTTGAACACTTTCATATGATATGACCACATTTTTATTATAGAATCTTAAAGTGCGTCCAATGGCCGCTTTGTCTCACAATGCTTTTAAGAAAATTGTAACATCTTCTGCTACTGCATCTCTAATTATAACTGTCACGAGCTGCTGATCCTTCCATAATGGAAAGACATTAGGATGTTATTTAATAGTGGTGGGAGCGAACAACTCACTGAAATTCATTCGAACAAATCTGATAACAGCTAACGAAAAGAACACGACAAATACCATAACCGGATTTCCCAGAAACCTCGCTCGATGAAGAATTGTCAAAATAAGCGCACACGTGCCTTGGTTTATTCGTAGGTACTCTAGCTTTTCTGAGAAAACAACGGACAAAGTTATCGATGTAGTTTAGATGCCGCTTAGCAGGCGCTAATCTCAGGCGTAATGGCGGCCTCTTACCTTAGCGCTCGGTGCTCCAAACCCAATTATCGTTTATTTATTTATTTTTCATTTATTTACTTATCTCCGTTGAAGGTTCATCCATGAACGTTTCTTATCTTTAAATTTTCATATTCTTATATCAGTTCATACTTTAATTTTTATATTTTGTTCTTGCGTTTATGCTGAAGGAAGATTGGTGCATTCCCTCGGATGATACCTATCGTAAAAACACTAGAAACAGAAATTCCGAACACCATAAGCATCGCGCGACGATTGGTTTGTCACAATATTTATCGTTTGTCTCCCATTGGGGAAAGCAACGTCGTTAACATTGCTGCAGATTTTACGCGTTTGCAATAATTTCGCGGCAAACCACAGATAAAGGATCACTTTACCTAAAACTCGCAATTCCAATTGATTATGAGTCGAGATACACTTCAGGAACTTCACAGAAACAATTACAGATAATGTTCTCATCATTCATTGTTTCCCCTTAACTCAGTCACCAGTCACACAATTAGTAGACTGATAAGGACAATCTTATTTAAGTATACATTAGAAAACTCGTGTAGTAAACTTCTGCGGACGTGGCTATATAAATGAGAAACAAAAATAAAAATAATGGGGTTTCGAAGACGGGGCGCAAAACCCTGAAGCAGGAGCGCTCGTCACCGCGCCACCAATTCGAATGAACCATTTACTCCCTAAAAGGCATGCCAAGTACTTTGAAAGATTTTATCGAGTTTTCCTCAGAAATGGTCGAGGTGTACGAATAAGCTGTGACATACATGTGTTCGCTTACTTTGACTGCTCTTCCACTGAACGAAGTTTCTGGGAAATCGGGTTATGGCCCCTGCTGCGTTCTCGTCGTAAGCATAAAACTAATTGCTGTTGTCCTCCGACTTAGGTTTGATGAAAATAATATAGGAACTAAAAAAAATTGTAAATTTGTGGTAATGTCTTATGGGACCAAACTCCTTAGGTTATCGGTCTCTAAGTTTACACACTACCTAATCTAACGTAACTAACTTACGCTATGTACAACACACACACACCCATGCCCGAGGGAGTACTCGAACCTCCGACGGGGGGAAATAGAAAAACTCTGTAATATTGGTGCTTGATTAGAACCGAGATTTTAGAGTGGGAATTTCACATAAAGACTCATGACAATCCTGCGAGAGGAAACGCTCACATCAAGAAACAATAAGGCTCAATAAGGCTCAGAAAGTCTGACATCATCCGTACTCAGAAGAAGGAAAATATCGTACGCCTATCACCCATATCGATATGGTAGGATTATTTAATACGCCAATAAAAAGGAGAAGAAGCGTCGGAGTTCTTCACACCCACGAACCCTGAATAAGAGAAGAATAGGGATAAATCCTTCAAGAACTGTACACTCCTTTCGTACAACTACGCAGTGTCTTTGGGATTTGAGATACAGGCAGCAATAACCGATGCAGTTGAGGCACATCAAGTTTCTGGTAATCTCTGCACAAAATTGCACTTGTTCTCACATCCTAAAGCAAATCATTTTTTGTCTGCCTACAAGAAAGACGTAGTGGCTGACGTATAAGATATATTTGTGATCATAATTTGAGACAAAAAGTGTGACTTATCCCAGTGGTTGACATGCACTTGTCACCTAGGACAATCTAGTAGAAATATGCTTCTTTTGAATTACCTGAATAATCTTCAAAGATTTGCGGAGTAATTATCTTATACGAAGACTCAGCATCGCAACTACTGACAGGAAAATATAAAGAAATAAAAAACTTTATGGTTTTGTGTCTTTTCGAATATGAATTCATTAATAGTGGTGAGCAACTAGCCGTGCTCTTTTTCAAAAGAACCATTCCCGCATCCACCGAGCGTCATTTCCCGAATGTTCAGAAAAGCTAAATAAATGGATCCATTTGAAAACCCAGTCCCACAGAATTTCTTAAGCAGCGTGTTACCTTTCTGTATTTGTAACAACTCAGTGGTCACTAACATGTATAACAATTCTGATAAACCTGCTTAGATACTGAAACTTCGTCGGCGCATGTGCGTGGTAGCAGGCTAATCCGCTACTTTCGCTTGTCAGCGAGCGAGGTGGCGCAGTGGTACAACTTTCGGCTCGAATTCTGGATGACCGAGATTCATATACCCGTCTAGATAGCCAGATTTAGGTTATATTATTATTTACCTTATGGTTTATGGCAAATACCGAGATGCATACTTTGAGCACACGGTTGATTTCATTCCTTATCCTTCCCCAGTCCGAACATGTGCTCTGTGTCTATCGACGGTGTCGTCGACGGGACTTTAAATCTTTACCTTCTCTCTTTTTTGTGTCTTGGAATGTGTACATCTTTTCCGTTTCATCCGTACATTGAATGTATCGAGATTGATTGACTGTCCGAGGGAAAAATGTACTCCATTGTTATTGTTCTCATTACCACAGTATACTGGGTGTATACGATAACTGTTCCCAACGTACCACAATGGTGTAGGAGAAGTCGAGGTGAACAACTGGTTATAAGACACTTGTGCTCTATCAAACCGTGAAAATTCCTCAAATTTGCCTAAACGGCCAGTTGAGTTACAGCATATGCACGTCAGGCAAAATTTTTAAAATCCCTCCGCCCTGATATGCCACCGACTTCCTCGATCTTACTAAAGTAACCTTTTCTGTAAGGGAAATGAAAGGAGAAGAGTTCTGAACATGTTATGTAAAAATTTATTTCGTTTCCAATTTGATATAAAATTAACACTTACAAGAACAGTTGACTCGTAGAAAGAAGGTTAGAGAAACAAAATAATTTCGTTGTTGATTGTGCGCTGTTAAAATTCACAAAATTATGAGGTAGAATTTACGCAAACTTGAGTTTCACAATTTTCAAGTGCAAAATAAAGCCGATGGTGCATGAGTGTGAGGGGGTATTAAAAATCTCCCGTGGCATGCATACTCTGTAGCTGAGGTGGCTTTCACAGGCCAATTTTGGTTTGTTTCCCGGCATGATAAACCACAATTGTGTTATATCAAATAGCTCGTATAGACTCCCCCTATATTACTGTGGTACGATGTAAACATTTATCGTTGACACCCTGTATAGAGGACACCAATAGTATTCATTCCACTCTCATAAACCACTTTTGAGTCTGTTAAACGTCAGATTATTTAGACGCATAAGTCTTATCTTATACTTAATACTGTAGCTGAGCTTGTCAGAGACTTTATCCTTTTTACTAAGAAAACTTACCGTGATAGCAGAAACCTTTTTTTCCGAACGTCTTTGTGCTTTTGTGTTTTTTCAGGTCTTATAACAAGTTGTCAGTACTCAATACCGCCTGGGAATGGTGTAGCCCTTGCCTTTAGGTTCAAATATCAATATTTGTGTCAATGATAATCACTAGAATGTTTCAGCAGTTTCCAGGATATCCATTTCTGTGAACAGTACCGTCGTCTGTTAGTAGCATTCCTCTGAGGGCTGACATCATCATATCCACTATATCAATTATGAATTACTCAACTTATCCGCACAGTAGCATTTTCAACAGTCATACTAGAACATAAATTAATTTCTGTTGTCATCTCATCAATATAGATAAAAAAGAAACTACCGCGTTAAATCTGCAAGTATTTGAGTAAATGTAGTCACCTACATGAGTCAGTGTTCTCTAAGTACAGGTTTCGGTGAAATAATACCGTGAAACCTATCGGAAAGTGAGAAGCATGCCATTGAATGTCTTAGTCAAAAAACGTTACATGGGTGAAGAGGCTTCAGAATTCTTTTGGAAGATATGTACGTTTCAAAAATTCAGTCATATAATATTAATTACCAAACTTGACAGTAAATAATAATTACGCCATGTGTGAGTGCCGTCTAACCTATTTGCAGTCGTCAGGTGATCTGAACTTAATGTAAACTACAGTCTACTTCATGTGCACTTAATTGTCATGTAACGTTGCTGTCTGTTCTTTAATTATTCATGCTTAGAAAAGTAGCCTGAAACATTCCTAGATCAGAACTAAGATTTATTAGAATGTCAGTTATACTTAGGCCATGACTGAAGATTGATGAGAATAGACGTGGTGTATTGAGGAGTGATACAACAGTATTCGTTGTCCATCCTTTGCAATCAAGGCGAAACATCTGCTGATAGCTAATAAAAACCAAGGGACTTACGCTATTTGCCTGGCATACTACTTAAGTAAAAAACATTGCTTGTGAAAAAGGGCGAAAAATAAAACTATCCCGTTAACTGTTACACACACCTTAGGATAGGCAATGTAGCTTACGTCATCCGCCCTAGGTGTGGTTGTTGTACGTTGGGTTTGTGGTTTTTAGTTGCACAACGTGTTTTTCGTGTCAGTTTCATTTTCCGCATCCCGTGTAAAGTTTCTACGATGTGTTTAGCACTTGTAGTATTAGTAATTTGTTAATTTTCCACAAGATCCGTCTTTTTACCACAGTGGTCAGCATAGGTTACTGCCACAACAAAGACACAGTTTCAGTTACCTAGTAGTATCATGGATATTTCATTGAAGGGATGTATTGAACGAGATACTCCAAACCTCAAGGGGATAACTGATGAGCTCCTTGCAGTAAAAGTAACGGCTTCAGTTTCGATACGCGCCATTAATAGCAGGCAGTTCGGTGTGTTAACCACCATCTAATACTGCCGGCCAATAGCTCCGTAGGGAGAGGGTGAAATATCGGTCCTGTTAGTGTTTCTCGAAGGTGGGCCTCACAACGGAATTAATATTCCACAAGTGAAAATATTCTCAGTGTCCATAAATAATCATATGCTTTACAGATCGTTCTCATCCTCTACATTTGCTACATGTTTGAAGTAACTTTAAGCAGTGTCACATTACGTTATTTTTTCTGTCAATCATTACGACTTGGGTGTCTAAATGCTTCCATACATCTACAAGAAGGAAGCAAGGAAGATTAGTGTTTAACGTCCCGTCGACAAAGAGGTCGTTAAAGACAAACCACCAGCTCGGAGTAGGGAAGGATTGGGAAGGAAATCGGCTATTCACTTCCAAAGCGCCCAGCCTGGAATTTGCCTTAAGCGATTTTGGGAAATCAAGGAAAACATAAATATGGCCGGGGATTCGGAGGTATGAACAGTCGTCCACCCGAGTGCGAGTCCAGTGTGCTAACGACAGCGTTACCTCGCTCAGTATATAGCTACAGGACAACTAAAACAACAGATTCTCTGCGCAGCTCATAATTGTTACTGTTACCTTTAGATGCCTGAAAACGAGTACCTGAAGCTGGTTATGTTATGCTGTACATTTTGTGGCTGTGAAGCAAACTAGTCCGACTTTACAGTGACAAGCACTCTGAATATTAATTACAAATCATATTTCACTACACAATACTTTGGAAAAGAAAGTATAGCCAGTTAGTACATTATCTGAATCGTGGTTTACAGTGAGCTAACATACGTATATTTCTAAGGCAGTATCAACAAAAAGAAACCCTAGACAGCATTCATTATACCTCACATATGTAAAAATATTTTGTATACCGTTATGTATGGGTGTACCGTTAATATTTATCTGTATTCTGACTATTAATGTGTGATTTTTTCAAGTTAAATGGGATACAAGGCGTATGAACTTATTTATAACATTAAGATATGAATCACATTTGTGATTGAGCCGCTATCAGCTAACTAAGTCATTTCATTTATGTGAGCCAATGAAATGGTGCATTTTCGAGGTTCGAGGTTCAGTTCCCCATTTAGCTATCCAAATTGAGATTTTCTATAGTTTCCATAAACCGCTTAAGGTAAATACCGGGCTGGGTCCTTCGCAAGTCCACAGCCGATTTTCTTCCTCACTCCACTCCAATCCGTGTCTGTGTGATATCTCTTGAAAGAACTTGTCGATGATTAGACGTTCACTAGTAACCTTCCTTCCTTCCTTTCCACTTTTTATTTGTATTATTTTAGTATAATGAATTATCTCACAGACGATGTGAATTTTTAAGGAGCTTGATTGAATAAAAACTATTAACGTGTAAAACATGTGACCATACTTCCCACACCCTCTTTTATTTACGAAAATTAATAGCTTGTTCATTTCTTATTAAATCTGTATGAAAATTTTCCATTATGTTTAAATTAAGACAGATTAGGTGAGATGTATTCGAAAGACAGTTACACCAGCAGATTTTGTGACATACATTCAGAATCAATACAACTGTACACACTCCAGGTTGAATAACAACACTACAAACCTTGCACGTGTTGTTCTTGGTGTTTTAGCATGAAGGTGACATATTATTTAACGTTCAAAAATGGGTATGATAAATTGTTTTAAATTGCGTGAAAATGACCTGCTTAGGACCACAAGTAAGATTATTGTGGTTACCACTTACAGTAACAATCGATCTGTTGCTTTCCACTGTTCACCCACAGTAAATGATAACTTCCTTTTAAAATTAAGGCTTAAATACTATAATATGCTACTCTATTAATAACCCCAGGCTTGCTTTTTCTGGGTACTATTTATTTACAACTTTGAGGAAAACAAGTGTCAAACATAAATGTACTCAGATTGGTTACTACAGTGTATTACCAAGTGACGACTTGTGTGTTGTTAACAATGTGTGACACACTGCTTGCACATAGCATGGTGATTAATCCGAGCAGTTAACAGTGATGTTATGCCTAATGGCTGTAGCCAGGCTCTACTAGGTCAGATAGCTATCAGCAATAACTGTCACTGAGATTCAACAAAGCGGAGTTGCGACAAAGTGTCTTTCCACAAAGTGTTTTTTCACAAAGTGATTTTTCACAAAGGTGAAATCTCATGTAGGTTTCCCGTGGTTTACGTAGATAACTGAAAACAAATGACAGGATGGTTCCCTTGAAAACAGTATGGAAGATATCTTTCTCCATTTTCCCTAGCCCGACTTTGTGCTTAGTCTGTACTGGTATCGTTGTTGACGGGACGTTAAATCGTAATTTTCCTATAACGCTATGAGGAGCGGTCAAATGAATGAAAGTGAGGCAGATGAAAGAAAGAGAAAACAAACCGTTTGATTGTTTCGAAAGTAATCATCACAACTTTTAATACATTTATCCCACGATGAGAGAAGACGGGCAAAATATTCTAATGGAAAAATCTTTGCAAATGAAATGACATTTCCAGAATGAGATTTTCACTCTGCAGCGGTGTGTGCGCTGATATGAAACTTCCTGGCAGATTAAAACTGTGTGCCCGACCGAGACTCGAACTCGGGACCTTTGCCTTTCGCGGGCAAAGTTTGGAAGGTAGGAGACGAGGTACTGGCAGAAGTAAAGCTGTGAGTACCGGGCGTGAGTCGTGCTTTGGTAGAGCACTTGCCCGCGAAAGGCAAAGGTCCCGAGTTCGAGTCTCGGTCGGGCACACAGTTTTAATCTGCCAGGAAGTTTCGAAATGACACTTGTTCAGAGACTTTATTGGCTCTTTGAGATATGATTTTATGTGTACAGAATGAAGCACCGAGAGAAGATTTGTACCAAGCCCGGGATTCTAAACCTGGTATCCTGTTTACTAGGCAGATGCGTTAGCCATGCTGATGTGCTATTCCAGAATATGGAGAACCTCGGCAATTCTGTTCGTGTGTAAGGGGGGAATTTAAAGTATACTGGGGCGGGAGTGAGGATTTTGATCGAGGTGGGAGGCATGCAGCGGTGTGAGCTGCTGTGCCAAAGTGGCTTAGTGGCTAACGCACCTGCCTAGTAAGCAAGAGACCCGGGATCGATTCCCAGGCTAGGAACAAATTTTCACTCGCTGCTTCAGCCTATATACATAAAATCATATCTGTATGACACGGTTAAGATATCTGAAATTGTGTAATTTCATTTCTATATGTGCTTGCACCTGGGTTTCGGGATGGATACCCCATTTACATCCACTGCTATTCCAGAACATGGAGAGCCTCAGCAATTCTGTTCGTGTGTAACTGGGAATTTAAAGTAGAATTTGGCGGCAGTAAGAATTTGGATAGAGGAGTGAGGTCTGGCAGGATAATCCGTGCGGTTGTGTGAACCATTGTGCCGAGGTGGCTCTGGCTAACGCACTGGGACCTATGTTAATTGTGTATGAATTGCAGCACGAAGGCTCGCTAAATTTCCCGTGTTCCTTAAAACTAATCCGAATGTCCCTGCCAGTTTGTGAGAATCGTTGCACATATTTTGTATGTTCTTGACTTATTAACGGTTTCTTTCTGTGTGTGGCCTGTATTATAATATTTAATATGGTTTTCCATGTGGAACCCCACTTTAATATCCGTGTTTGTAATAGTTTGTGCTGATTTGTTTGAAAAAGTTTACGGTAGTATGAAATCACTGCAAAAGTATTCTTTATCTCAGTGTCTCTCTCTCTAGAGTAACCTCGTTGGTGGCTGACTATAGTTAACTTTTAACTTTCTTTTGTAAATATCTTCAATTATTTATGGTTCAGAAACGTTAATATTATTTACTTTATCTTTGCATGGTTTTACAACATTGTGTGGACCGGCTATCTGTCAAACTATGTAGAACAGCACAATTATGAAACTGAATGTAGAGCAGTTAGTCGTGTTCCCGTTAATGTGGCGGGCCTTTTTTTTACGTGAAAACACTCGATAATGTCTTTAAAAGCCAAAAATAATTTCTGAACGAAGAAGTAATCCAAGTAATTACAGACTTCGTGGAAAACGTCGCCTTCATTTAATAAAATTATTGTTGTTGTTCCCACTATGAAGAAGATATTTTCATAGAATTCATCCCAGAAATCTCGTGGGAACTGTATTACTTAATAGCCCTATAGAAAACGGTCAACGCTACACCGTGGAGACGAACTTTCACTCCAAACATGAGAGTCAGTTACCAAAGAAATGAACACAAAATGAGTCATATGCCAATTATATTTTCGTTCGAAGTGTAAGGGGCATATTTATGTATCTCTTAGTAGTGTTAATGGTCTTCGTAAGTACAGTGACACTTATGAATCTGAATTTACGTGTTTCCATTGTGTCACCACATTCTCCTTGAACGTTCCTTCACCTGATAATCTAAGTATATTTTTGTTTATTATATAGGGTTCAGTCTTGCTCTATGTTGACCTCAAAGTATTCCTTAATTTCAGCATACCTTATCTGTCTGCCGTATATATTTATTTCTTATCATATGTTTAATTAAGAAGCTTAATCTCCGTGTGAATTTCCGGGAAACCGCAAGCTAGCCCTTGCGCAGGCTCCGTCGCTCCGGGGCCAGCCTTGGGATTTGCAGCTAACAGGTTACTAATGAGGCCTCTGGCGAGCCGTGTGATGAGGCCCACCAGTAATCCTCACTTGTCCGCTACCGCCACAGCCGCGTCGCTCTCTAAACATACCTTCATTTCCCACCTTTCACGGTCTCAATGAAATCTAATCAGCGGGAAACCACATTTCCGCAGACTGCCGGTGGCTATGCTGGCAGCCGTACGGTTTACTGGAAGTCAGGTGGATGATTGAATTGGGCCAGAATCCTGAAAAGTGGCTTGCCTGGTGCTAGCAGCTTTCCTGTTTTGCGATTCAGGACTACTTACTTTCTTTAAGGAAAACAACATTTTAATAAATGCCTCTAATAATTACAACAGGTCTTTATTGATGAAAGTTATAAAATAAATTCATAAAGAGCCTGCAGTAACTTTCTGTTACAGACTGAAGCAGCTTGTTACAGATACCGGGTGAAACATCCTTGTATTGCAGTAGTTGGAGGAACAATGAACAACTATGCCACGGGGAGACAAAACACAGGAGACGGTGTGAAAAGAGGTGGCAATAAATTGGTTGGGAAGATGAAACGCTATGGCGATGGTAAATATTTCACGGTGGTACCGATCGCCGCATAAGTGAGTGTTACAGGAAGTTATTGTTCACAGTAATTTAATTCTCTCATCTATCCACTAATGCTCAAAATAACGGACTTTTTTTTAGCATTCTCTGACCTCTAGCATCTTTCTCTACAGCCTGGATGCAAGGACTCATACATCAATTACCCGAAAAGAAATCAGCCAAACAGCCGGACTCGGTGGCCGAGCGGTTCTAGGCGTTACAATCTGGAACCGCGCGACCGCTACGGTCGCAGGTTCGAATCCTTCCTCGGGCATGGATGTGTGTGACGTCCTTAAGTTAGTTAGGTTTATGTAGTTCTAAGTTCTAGGGGACTGATGACCTCAGCAGTTAAGACCCATAGTGCTCAGAGCCATTTTTGAAATCAGCCAAACAACATTACGGATACAGACTTATTTGCATTCTACCAACTTTATCGAAGATTATAGAATACATATTTCACAAACTGCTTAGAAATTATTTCACATCAGATAATCTTTTAGATGAATATCATTCTGTGTTCTGGCAAAATCGTAGCACGATGACTACTCTTATAAAAGTGACTAACGAACTGAAACACACTACGGACAAACAATAGGCGAATGTTGTGTGTTTTTTGGATTCCAGCAAAGCTTTCGACACTGTCGGCTTTGCCATTTTACTTGCTAAACTCGCAAGAGAAAAGTTTTCTTCGTGTGCTGTACAATGATTCCACTCATACCTCGCGTCTCGCCAACAGTGTGTAATGATTAGAACGGAAAGGTCATGCTGGAAGGATGTAGTATCAGAGGTTCCACAAGGATCACTATTGAGCCCATTACACTTCTCGTTATATGCTGATGTTGCAACAACTATTCTCTCCCACTGCAGATATCACCAGTACGCTGACGACTTTCAGTTATATCTAAGTACAATTCCAAAAAACTTGCGCTCAGATATCCAGCATGTAAATGCCGATTTACTTGAACTATCAGAGTGGGAGGAGAACATAGGTTTGAAAATTAACCCACCTAAAACGCAAGACACTTTAGTCGCTCGCAAAAGATCTATTACTCCTCAGTTCCAAGAATCTCTTCCACCATTAATCCTAAGCGGCACGGTAATAATCTTTCATTATGCTGCAAAGAACTTGAGGATAAGTTTAGACCATCACTTAGATTCGACTGAACCAACAACTGCAGTCTATCTTAAATTTTGCGTCATTTCACACACTACAGAAATAATCAAAAGTATTTCCTTTCTAGCTTAAAAGTAAGCTCGTAGAGACACTAATACTCCCCTTACTTGAATGTGGTGATGCTACTCTAAAGAGTTTCGTACCAAACTCACGCTGGCTGGAACTAGCTATGAATACTTGTATACGATACATTTGTGACGTACCCATACGATACGTTTGTGACGTACGCTTTTTCGACTACATCACTCCAGCCTACAAATAATTGTGCAGCCTACACTTTACGTCTGCTCTATCGTCATCTGAGTCACTGCACTGTTTCCTATTTGTTTTCAAATCTTACACTGCTACCTGGACAGCACGACATAAATACTCGTTTCTAGCTAAGTAAAATTCCCTCTATACCATCAAATAACACAGCCATGTTCTCTAAATCATTTTCGTATCAGGAAACCTACTTCAGAAAAATCTTCCTCAAAATAACAGAGAAATAAAATTCCTCCCAAACTTCGAAAGACAGCTAATGTTTCACCATCTATCACAATACCCACCACTCCCATATTGTGTGCAGCTCTCTCTCGTCAGTCACTCTCCCCAAAACTTTTCTCTACCCCTTGTTCGCAAAGTTGTCTGTTTATGTTCTGCTTTTTCCTAAGTGTCATTTTCACTGTCATTTCAATCGTCTCCTCGCACTCCACGCCTTCTGCTTCTGATAATACTAAACGGAGCTTCTAATGTGCTAAGCTAATCTACACTATGTGATAAAACGTATCCGGACACCCCCAGAAAGATACGTTTTTCATATTAGGTGCATTGTGCTGCCACCTACTGCTAGGTACTCCATATCAGCGATCTCAGTAGTCATTAGACATCGTGTGAGAGCAGAATGGGGGGCTCCGGGGAACTCACGGACTTCGAACGTGGTCAGGTGATTGGGTGTGACTTGTGTCGCACGCCTGTATGCGAGATTTCCACACTCGTCAACATCCCTATGTCCACTGTTTCCGATGTGATAGTGAAGTGGAAACGTGAAGGGACACGTACAGAACAAAAGCGTACAGGCCGACCTCATGTGTTGACTGACAGAGACCGCCGACAGTGGAAGAGGGTCGTAATGTGTAATAGGCAGACATCTATCCAGACCATCACGCAGGAATTCCAAACTGCACCAGGATCCACTGCAAGTACTACGACAGTTAGGCGGGAGGTGAGAAAACTTGCATTTCATGGTCGAGCGGCTGCTCATAAGCCACACATCACGCCGGTAAATGCCAAACGACGCCTCGCTTGGTGTAAGGAGCGTAAACGTTGGACGAGTGAACAGTGGAAAAACGTTGTGTAGAGTGACGAATCACGGTACACAATGTAGCGATCCGATGGCAGGAAGTAGATATGGCGAATACCCAGTGAACGTCATCTGCCAGCGTGTGTAGTGCCAACAGTAAAATTAGGAGGCGGTGGTGTTGTGGTGTGGTCGTGTTTTTCATTGAGGAGGCTTGCACGCGATGTTGTTTTGCGTGGCACTATCACAACACAGGACTACATTGATGTTTTAAGCACCTTCTTGCTTCCCATTGTTGAAGAGCAATTCGGGGATGGCGGTTGCATGTTTAAAGACGATGGAGCACCTGTTCACAATGCATGACCTGTGGCGGAGTGATTACGCGACAATTACATCCCTGTCATGGACTGGCCTACACAGAGTCCTGACCTGAATCCTATACAACACCCTTGGGTTGTTTTAGAACGCGGACTCCGTGCCAGGCTTCACCGATCGACATCGATACCTCTCCTCAGTGCAGCACTCCTTGACGATTGGGCTGCCATTCTCCAAGAATCTTTTCAGCACCTGGTTGAGCCTATGCCTGCGACAGTGGAAGCTGTCATGAAAGCTAAGTGTAGGCGTACACCATACTGAATTCCAGCATTTCCGGTGGAGGGCGCCACGAGCATGTAAGTCATTTTTAGCCAGGTGTTCGGATACTTTTGATCACATGATGTATATCATTCTCAATGCCCTTTACTATTATTATTATTAATAATATTATTATTGGGAATATTTTGTAATATCTTTGGTACGTGTGGTTCCTGGTCAGATGTAAGAGAGGGCATTATGGCCCTAATCTTGCAGTAAATAAGTAGATCATGTGGAGGAATTTCGATGAGATTCCTTATGGGAAATGTTGTAAATAAGGAAGTCGTATCCTAAGGAAAGTGTAAGGAAATGTAGAAAGATTTTCGCCGGCCTTTGTGGCCAAGCGGTTCTAGGCGCTACAGTCTGGAGCCGAGCGACCGCTACGGTCGCAGGTTCGCATCTTGCCTCGGGCATGGATGTGTGTGATGTCCTTAGATTAGCTAGGTTTAATTAGTTCTAAGTTCTAGGCGACTGATGACCTCAGAAGTTAAGTCGCATAGTGCTCAGAGTCATTTTTTAGAAAGATTTTCAGAGTATGTACGCCTTGTGCAGGGCCATGCCATTTTCCCGTAACACAAACGAATTTAACTTCTTTTCCATAAATAGGTAGAAGGGCGCAATAGTGTTTAATTATGTCTTTGGCAGTAAAACACTGAAAACAGTCACAGTATTGAAATATGTAAGACTTACCGTCCAGGGCAAATTATAATCAAACGATGGTTTAAAGCTAAATATAAGAAAGGTAGGTGACTGAGCAAGATGTTTTGAAAGAATCCGAAGTACACGACATTAACTCACGAAGAAAATTGCTGTTACATACTGATCGACAAAGGCGATAGAAATTATGTCGTCACATATTCATTTAGTTATCACGAGAGCGTCACCTCAGTTTAATACAACTCTAATGGCAGACGCTGCAATAGAGCTGTTAGTTATCACGTAGAGGTTACTTTAAAAATCCAAATGCGACGTTCTAAAAAATGATTCAAATTGCTCTGAGCACTATGGGACTTAGCATCTGTGGCCATCAGTCCCCTAGAACTTAGAACTACTTAAACCTAACTAACCTAAGGACATCACACACATCCATACCCTAGGCAGGATTCGAACCTGCGACCGTAACGGTCACGCGGTTCCAGACTGAAGCGCCTAGAACCACATGGCCACACCGGCCGGCCAGCGACGTTCTACAAAACGTAACTGTCGATATGATCATTAAGGCAAAATCGTGTAAATTTGTTATGTTCGATAGGTATTGTTTCTGTCTTACTGTAATAACACTAAAGTCTGCATTCAAATTTAAGGAGGTGGGTGGCACAGTGATAAGATACTGGACTCCAATTTTTGGGATCTTATGTTCAAATACAAGCACAGCCATCTAAATTCAGAATTCCCATGGTCCTACTAAGCAGCAGGATGACCAGTTTCCGTACTCAAGTTTATTCAAACCGAGATTTTCGTCCGCCTGTAATGATTTAGTCTTCGACAGGGCGTTAAACCCTAATCCCCTTCCATTTCTTTCAAATTTGTATACTGAGTTACTCTCTTCACTGCTGAAGTTTACCTGCACTAGAGAAAAGCAGTAGAATGTTACCAGAAAAACGAAGGTGGTTCATGTTTGTTGCATTAACCTATTTTACATCTTAATTCTCCGAGTTCAAGCATCTAAAACATTCCCTAGGGTCGCTGAAATTAATTTTTTTAGTAGGAAATGCCCTTGTCTGACTTATCTACCATTTATAAACTACTAGCTGTCCAGATTGACATATGGATCCTTCCCTTCCATGAAACCTATTTGTCTGTCGACACTGTATGATTACCACATCTTTCTTCTCAAAGAATGGCAAAGTCGTGCAATCACACTTGCCTGCCCTTGGATTTGGTCACATGTTTGGCACACACTACCCTGGTAAGTGGGACCATTATGGACTGGTGTGTAATACACCAACGATTTTATAGATCCCCTTTCATAGGAATCCAAGTGATTGATGTCAGGTGAACGGAGTGGACGTGCTACTGGATCTCCTTCATCAATAATCCATCGATCATTAAACGTTTGTGTTGAGTTCAGTTGTATGAGGCAAGGAAAATGCGCCGGTGAGCCGTCGTGCATAAAACACATACTTTTTGTTTCTGCAAGGGTGACATTCTTCAAAAGCACTGTTAATTTGTCGCTGTTAACTTGTATGGTAACTAGTATGGCTCTATGATTGTGTCACCAGCATTTACTAACCACACGCTGATACTAAAGCATCGACAATGCCTTCCTGCCATGATCATTCGATAATTTGCGTCTTCCTTGACGTGCTTATTGTAGTAAAGTTAAACCACTCTTTGTGAATCTCATTTCGTCGATAAATAAAATGCAAGCTGTGAAATTTATATCTTTAACACTTCGTCTTAGAATCCATTAGCAGAACTATAATCTGAAATGGTGGGTCTGTGGCTTGAGAGATTTTAGAGGCTATGAGTGATATGAATAAAGCAACTACTCATACATAAATAGCGAACAGTTAACGTGATTTATTCCTTCAGTAGCTCCAGATTTTCACACATTTTATTTTCGAATCATTTTACTGTCGTCGCAATACCTGCTCCTGAAAATTCGGTTTGCAAAGAGTATGGCGTCTTCAGGCATATCTTATTGTTGATGTGAATGTCCTCGTGTCCGCAAGTCACTGGAACAACATAAGCAACAATTTTTGTTTCGGATGCATTGCGGCCATTAGGTATTTATTCGACGTACATGGCATGTGTCTGTCTATCAATGTTGCTGCCTAAACTCTGCCAGAATGCCATTCCTGCCATTTACCGCATGGATTAACGGGACTCAGTTTCACTGTTTACGTTGTCTACGCTCCACGAAATTAATAATGTTGTTCTGATGACTATAATATCAAAACGATACATGCAGAATTGCTGTTGTGGGAAACAACAGGAAGACAGTCAATATCACTTAGTACTGACCATTCTTGACATCTGCATCTACAACTACACTATCTCATCAGAAGTGTCTGGATACCGGTACCTATTACTTAACATTAATATGGCGTGTGTCTCTTTTCGCCTTTTCGGTTTGAGATCTGCTGAATACACTTTCAGTGAGATGTTTGAATGTCAGTGAAGCAATGGCTGTCCATGTACTCTACGCATAACACAATACTGTAAATTGTGTTCAAATCCATCCACATTTAGCGCTTTGTTTAGCACAATAGTGGGACCACACCTTAACCACGAAAAACACGCCCATACTCCGCACTTCGCAGCTGGCACTACACGCAATGGCAGGAAAGGCTCTCCAGGCATTCGCCAAACCCCAAAAGCTGCCGTCGGATTGCCATAAGGAACAGCGTGATTCTTCACTCCAAATAACTCGTTTTCAAATGGTTCAAATGGCTCTGAACACTATGGGACTTAACATCTGAGGCCATCAGTCCCCCAGACTTAGACCTACTTAAACCTAACTAACCTATGGACATCACACACATCCATGCCCGAGGCAGGATTCGCAGCAGCGCAGTTCCGGACTGAAGCGCCTAGAACCGCTCGGCCACAACGACCGGCTCGTTTTCAGTCAGCCATTGTCTAATGACGTCGCTCTTTGTGCCACTTCAGGGGTCACTTAGAACTGTCCACTCACATTAATGTGACCACCCGTGAGAAGCCTGAATATCCAACTTTTGCAGCTCTAAACGTATAGGAAGTGAATCAGTGAGGTTCTGAAAGGTACCGACAGGGATATGAACCCATGCCCACCCAACGCCGTGGTCAGCTGCGCAAAATTTCACGGTTGAGGATCCTTGGCGCGAACAGTCCGACCTAGCTGGTCCCACAGATTTTCGACTGGTTTCAAATCATGAGAGTTCGGTGGCCAGGGGAGTACGGTAAACTCATTCTGGTGCACTTCGAACCACGCACGTTTACTGCGAACTGTGAGGCACGTTACATTGCCCTGCTAGTAGATGCCATCGTGCCAAGGAAAAACAAACTTCATGTAGGGATGGACAGGGTCCCCAAGGGAACATGCATGCTTGCTTTGACCCATTCTGCCTTCGAGAATGACGATATCATCCACGGAATGCCAAGAAAACACTCCCCAGACTATAACACTCCCTCCTCCGGCTATTCTGTTTGTTATTAAACGTAATACGCTGTACACGCCAGCAGTGTTCGGTGAAGCAAGAACGTGATTCATTTGACAAAGCCACCTGTCGCCCCACAGTTTACTTCCATTTGCGGTACCGGTGTACAAATTCTAGTCTTCGTCGCCGATGAGCAGCATTCACCATGACTACACAAACCAGGCGCCTGCTGCGGAGGCCCATACACCGCAGCCTACTCTGAAGGGTCGTTGAGCAGACACTGTTGCACTATTGGTAGCCCGTTGATTCATCTCGGGGCTCAGTAGCTCATCAGTTGCGCGTCTACTCGCTAGTATACGTCTCAGCAGCCGTCTTTCATCGCTGTCACCTACGGCCCGTGGTGCACCATAGTTGCCTCGGCGGCGGTTTTGGTAGCGCCATTTTGTCATTCGTGGTATACTTTTAACACGGCGGAAAGGGAACATTCACAAATTTAGCCGTTTCGAAGATGCTTCCGCACTTCGTCAGAAAGTCAGTAATCACATCCTTTTGGATGTCAGAATCCTCATTATCTCAACGACTGCACAGTTTATCACGTCCCCCGGCACCATTAACACTACTGGCCATTATAATTGGTACACCACGAAGATGACGTGCTACAGACGCGAAATATAACCCACAGGAAGAAGATGCTGTGATATGCAAATGATTAGCTTTTCAGAGCATTCACACAATGTTGGCGCCGGTGACGACACGTACAACGTGCTGACACGAGGAAAGTTTCCAAACGATTTCTCTTACTCAAGCAGCAGTTGAACGTTGTTGTGATGCCTCGTGTAAGGAGCAGAAATGCGTAAAATCACGTTTCCGACTTTGGTAAAGGTCGGATTGTAGCCTATCGCGATTGCGGTTTATGGTGTCGCGACATTGCTGCTCGCGTTGGTAGAGATCCAATGGCTCTTAGCAGAATATGGAATCGGTGGGTTCAGGAGGGTAATACGGAACGCCGTGCTGGATCCCAACGGCCTCGTATCACTAGCAGTCGAGATGACAGGCATGTTATCTGCATGACTGTAACAGATCGTGAAGCCACATCTCGATCCCTGAGTCAACAGATGGGGACGTTTGCAAGACAACAACCATCTGCACGAACTGTTCGACGACGTTTGCAGCAGCATGGACTTTCAGCTCGGAGACCATGGCTGCGGCTACCCTTGACGCTGCATCACAGGAGCACCTGTGATGGTGTACTCAACGACGAACCTGGGTGCACGAATGGCAAAACGTAATTTTTCCGGATGAATCGAGGTTCTGTTTGCAGCATCATGATGGTCGCATCCGTGTTTGGCGACATCGCGGTGAACACACATTGGAAGCGTGTATTCGTCATCGCCATACTGGCGTATCTCCCGACATGATGGTATGGGTTGCCATTGGTTACACTTCTCGGTTACCTCTTGTTCGCATTGACGGCCCTTTGAACATTGGACGTTACATTTCAGATGTGTTACGACCCATGGCTCTACCCTTCATTCGATCCCTGCGAAACCCTACATTTCAGCAGGATAATGCACAACCGCATGTTGCAGGTCCTGTGCGAGCCTTTCTGGATACAGAAAATGTTCGACTGCTGCCCTGGCCAGCACATTCCCCAGATCTCTCAGCAATTGAAAACGTCTGGTCAATGGTGGCCGAGCAACTGGCTCGTCACAATACGCCAGTCACTATTCTTGATGAACTGTGGTATCGTGTTGAAGCTGCATGGGCACCTGTAGCTGTACACGCCATCCAAGCTCTGTTTGACTCAATGCCCAGGCGTATCAAGGCCGTTATTACGGCCAGAGGTGGTTGTTCTGGGTACTGAATTCTCAGGATATATGCACCCAAATTGCGTGAAAATGTAATCACGTGTCAGTTCTAGTATGATATATTTGTCCAATGAATACCCGTTTATCATCTGCATTTCTTCTTGGTGTAGCAATGTTAATGGCCAGTAGTGTATATACCTTCGAATGCTAGTGATGCCACCTGCCATCTGTGTGTAGGTATTGCACGTTGAGGTCGAACACGTGTTCACATTAATGTGACAACTATGTGTAAATGTGTTGTTTATTAGGAGCACCCGATCATTGTACCCCATTTTTTAAAATCCCTACACACTAACATTTTCCGTGCTGGAGTATTGACTGCACTTTGGAATTCACAAGTGCTTCTTTCTGCTGATATCATACGATTTCTCACAACCACCCAGCGCAATGCTTGAAGGTCCCTGGCCATGAGTACATGAGGAGTGGCTGGTCTTGATTTATCTGTGACTTCCCTCGCGCTCCCACCTCACAGTAACATCACCAACAGTCGGCTTGGGTAGTTTAGAAGGGTTCAGACGTCCCCGATGTACTTTGTATTCAGATGACACACAGAGATGACAAAAATTACGGGATATCTCCTAATATCGAGTCGCACCTTCTTTTGCCCAGTGTAGTGCAGAAACTCGACTGGGCATGGACTCAACAACTCTTTGGAACTCTGGAGCAGAAATGTTGAGCCATGCTCCATCTATAGCCGTCCATAATTGCGAAAGTGTTACCTTTACATTAGTATGTGCACAAACGTAGCTCTCGATTATGTTCCATAAAGGTTCGATGGAATTCATGTCGGGTTATCTCGGAGGCCAAATGAGTCATTCGAACTTTCCAGAATGTTCTTCAAACCGATTGCGAAGAGTAGTCTAGGGACCAACCGATATCGTCTCAAGGCCAGGAGAAGCGCTGCAGTCAATGTCGTGCTGTTGGCAAAGGCACTAACTTCGGTCGTCTGCTGCCATGTGTACTTAACGCCATATTTCACCGCTCTATCATAACAGATACGTTCGTCGTACGTCCCACATTGATTTCTGCGGTTATTTCACGCTGTGTTGCGCGTCTGTTAGCACTCACAACTCTACGCAAACGCCTCTGCTCTCGATTGTTAAGCGAAGGCCGTCGGCCTCTGCGTTGTCCGTCGTGAGACGTAATGCCTGATTTTAGTGTTCTCGGCGCACTCTTGAGACTGTGAATCCTGGAATATTCTGTTCCTAACAATTTCCGAAATGGAATCTCCCAAGCGTCTAACTCCAACTACCATTCCACATTCAAAGTCTGTTAATTCTCGTCGTGCGTGAAGTCGGAAACCTTTTCACATGAATCACGTAAGTACACATGACAGCTCCGCGAATGCACTACCCTTTTATACTTTGTGTACGCGATACTACCGCCATCTGCATAAGTGAATATCGCTGTTTCATGACATTTGACACCTCTGTGAACAGTGACTAGTCCACTTTCGAAGTCACTGAGCTCCATGCTCCCACCTCCTTTTATGCTGCCAGCTTCGCTCCTCGTGACGTCGAGTGATCAGTTCCGCTTTAACTACGGGTATTCGGATGATCTTGAACGTATACCGGGTGAAAAGCATTTAAACCGACAGACTCTGGGATGTTGTAGGGGACATCAAAACAAATATTTTTCTCTAAAGTCATTTTTTCCTAGGAGGAGTATTCAAACCGATAGAGGAATATTTCTCTGGCGGCAAATTAATTAAACCGACAAACACTTTTCCATTTTTTATGACCAAGAGACAACAACTAGGTATCAGATACGGCCCAATTAAACAGTCCCCAACAACACCGACCCACACATTAACGAAGAACCGCACTTGATAAGCACTAGTAACTGTGGCATGTGGGTTATTCTCACTCCAAACATGCGAATTGTGCATGTTGAAGACTCCTTCACCCCCGAACGTTGTTTCATCGCTAAACAACACAGAGGATGGAAACGTCCTTAGGTTAGTTAGGTTTAAGTAGTTCTAAGTTCTAGGGGACTGATGACCATAGCTGTTAAGTCCCATAGTGCTCAGAGCAATTTGAACCATTTGGATGGAAATGTAGGATGCATTTCACACTGTTCCAGGTACCACTGCGAAAACTGTGCTCTGGGTGGATAATCAACTGGTTCCAGGATGTGGACACGCTGTAAGTCAAATGGACGTAACGATTGCTCTCGAAGGACTGTTCCTACATTCGTCTGATTCGTCCCCACGTTACTTGCAATTGCACGAGTGCTGATTGAAGGATCCCGCTCCACATGCTGCAAGACAGCTTCCTCAACTTGCAGCGTTCTTACCGTGCAACGGCGTCCCTGTCCAGGTAATCTGATAAATGACCCGGTCTCACGCAGACGTTGGTACACAGCAGCACAGGTCGTATGATGCGGGATACGGCGATTAGGATATTGTTGTTGATAAACCAGCTCTGCAGCTCGTCCGTTGTGGTGCGCTACGTAGTACGCACCAATCATATCAGTGTACTCACTCCAGGTGTATCGCCACATTAGTAAACAGAGACTGGCGGACAGCAGTTGCCTACAACTGAAGAGCGTAACACACCCTCTAACAACTGAAGATCGTAATACGGCCTCTAACAACTGAAGAGCGTAATACGATCTCCACCGGTTTAAATAGTCCTCATAGGAAAAAATTACATTAGGGAAAAATATTTGTTTTGATGTCCCCTACAACCTCCCAGAGTTTGTTGGTTTAAATACTTTTCACCCTGTAGATTATATTCTGAAGCCATCTTTTGGCGTGCGGTGGAGGTTACTTGTGGTGCCACTATCTCACCTCCCCTTCCCTATTCTATTAGAGAATGGCGCGTGGGTATAATGATTGTCGTAAATCTCCGTATTAACTGCAATTTCTCGGATTTCTCATTTTGGGCGTTTCGTGAGATGTATGTGAGTTGAAGTAATATGTAGTCCGACTCTTCCCGGAACGTACGCTCTCGGAATATCGATAGTAAACCGATCCGTGCTGCACAATGCTTCTCTTGTAGCGTCTGCCACTAGAGCTTGTTCTCTCGCGTCGACTAAAAGATCCCGTAACAGAATGCACCGCTCTTCGTTAGATCTTGTCCCTCACTTGTACCAATACAGCCAGGTATGGGGCCCCCATTGATGAAAAACACTCAAAGTCCGGTAGAAAACGTGTTTTCTAAGCCATTTCTTTAATGGATGAATTTAATTTCCTTAAGACTGTTCCCCTAAGTCTCAGTCTGCCATCTCTTTTTCCTACTTACAAAGTACTTGTTTGATATGGTCTTTCCCATTAAGGTCGTTCCGGCTACTTACTCACATGTATTTTACGGTACTTGCGGTTTCCAGCAAACTGGTGCCAATAATATATTCGTAATTATACAGTAGTTAATTTATTCTCCTCTGTGGGCACAGTATGTTTGTTTGTATTAAAAGTCAGCTGCCAATTCCTGCACCATTCATCATCCTCTGCAGATCTTCCTGTAATTCCCTACACTCCTGGGGCTGTTACCTTCTTATAGACAACCGCACTGAATGCAAGTAGCTTCATGGAGCTTTTGACATTATCCATTAGATCATTTGCATATATTGTAAACAATAATGATTCGTATCACATATTCCTGGGGCATCCTTGAAATTACCTTTACATCTGTCCTGTTGAGAGCTACGTGTTGAGTTATATCTGCAATGAAGTGTTGAATCAAGTCTTAAATCTAGCTCGGTAAGCGATAGGGTGTGATTTTGTTCACCAAAAGACATTTCAGAATCGTATGAAATGCTTTCCGGAAGTAAGATATTACGCTATCACCTTGAACGTCGGTCTCTACAGCCCTCATCTCGTGAACAAACGGAGTGAGCCGAGTTTCGCAGAATGTGGGTTTGAGAAATCCACGCTGATTTTTATAGGGGAGATATTCGTTCTCCAAAACAGTATTAATAAGGGAGCGTGAAACGTGTCCTGTAATTCTACAACAAACTGACGTCAGTGATATAGTCCTAGAATGATGTGCATTTGTACTACGACCCTTTAGAGAACGGGAATGACCTACGCATTTAAACACTAGCTAGATATCTTTCGCTTCTCCATCGACCTATGATAAACTGCTGCTAGAAGAGGAGCAAGTTCTTCCGCATAATCTGTAGAATTTTACAGGTATCTCATCTGGTCCAGATACCTTTCCACTACTAAGTGATGGTATTTTCTGTTCTGTTCCACAATTACTGATATCAGTATGTGTTATTTTGGCGTTAGTGCTATGACTGAACATGTATAATGATCCACAACTCAACAAATAGTTGTTATTGTTTCCGGACATATGTTGATAGCATCTCAATTTTTATTTTTCACCAATATTTTCGACACAAAAAAAGACTGATATTTCAATAGCTAATTGTTTCCGGAAATATGTTTATAGGATCTTTACTTCTAATTCCGATCACTACTCTGTCCTCTAAGAATATGTAGTCATGGTCGACATGAGGAGAGACGGTTGGGGCGAGAAGAAGATATGTAAGCTGTCCTGGACAAACGTCAATTCAAACACTGCAATACTTTACTAATTGTCCTACTACTGGTGGTTTGCCCTTCTCTTTGTCCGTCCTTTGGATTGACTTATACGGTTAGTATGCCGTAATGTGTACTCCATATACCGTTGGTACTCGGTTTACTCGCCGCACGGGGTAGCCGTGCGGTCAAAGGCACCTTGCCGCGGTTCGCGTGGCTCTCCCTCGTAGGAGGTTCGAGTCCTCCCTTGGGCATGGGTGTGTGTGTTGTCCTTAGTGTAAGTTAGTCTAAGTAATGTTTAAGCCAAGGGACCGATGATCTCAGCAGTCGGTCCCATAGTACTTACCACAAATTTCCAAACTTCGGTTTACTCGGCAGTTTATACACACGCGAGGTGTTGCGCGATGTGCAAGAAGCGATAAGTGACGGAAAAAATTCTAAGATCGACGGGGGCATGAACCTCGGAGCGTTTGATTTCCAACTTGACACATATTCATTGAGCTACTACGAGAGGCGTAAAACAAATAATGTCATTCATTTATTTTTCTTGGACAATTTCGACTGAAAAAGTGTGAATTATTCCCACTTCAGCCTCTATAACTCTAAGATGTTCCGATGGATAACGGCGCTATACGTAGCCTTCGAAATGCCTAATGGAGGAGCGTTCAAAGCAGAAAGCTATCTTTGAATTTCTTTTGACGGAAAACCAGTCCATAGTACATATTTATAGGCGCGTACAGAATGTCTACGGAGACCTGGTAATGGACAAAAGCACGGTGAGTTGTTGGGCGAAGGGTCTGTCATCGCAACAAGGTCGCGCAAACCTGTCCCAAGACCCGCGTGACGGCCGGCCGCACAAAACGGTAACTCCTGCAGTGCTTGAACATGCGAATATTCTCATTCGATGTGATCGATGGATCACAATCAGACACCTCGCTTCTCGGCTGGACGTCTCTGTTGGTAGTGCTGACACAGTAAACCAACAGTTTGGGTAATCAATAGAGTGTGACCGGTGGGTTCCTCTCCGCCTAACAGAAGACCATAAAGACCAACGAAGGACGGCCTGTGCTGTATTGCTTGTGCGCTATAATGTTGACAGTCACAATTTTTTTGTTGGAGGTCGTCACAGACAATGAAAGATGTCATCATCACTTCGAATCGGAAACAAAACGTGAAATTCATGGAGTGGTGCCACACCGTCTCTCCTCAAATGTCCAAATGTATGTGAATTCCTAAGGGACCAAACTGCTAAGGTAATCGGCCCCTAGACTTACACACTACTTACACTAACTTATGTAAGAACAAAACACACACACACACACACACACACACATGCCCGAGGGAGGACTCGAACCTCCGGTGGAAGGGTCCACGCATTCCGTGACAGGGCGCCTTAAACCGAGCGGCCACTCCACGTGGTCGTCTCTCCTCCGAAGAAAAAGTTCAGAGTCACACATACAGCTGTTAAAGTCATGGTGGCTGTCTTCCTGGACTCTGAAGGGGTTATTCTGTTTGATACCCTCCATCATAGTGCAATGAGCAACTCTGAAATGTATTTTGCTATCCTCGGGAAATTCAAGGAAGGACTTCAGCGTGTTCATCGCCACTAAAATGCAAACGAACTTCTCCTCCATGAGGACGCAAGCCCTCACACAAGTCTGCACACCCCAGACCAGTTCACAAAACTTCATTGGACTGTTTTTCCTCATCCACCCTACAGCCCGGATCTCGCACCTTCCGACTTCGGTCTGCATGTCCCAATGAATTACGCACTCCAAGGGAACCAGTACGTTGATGGTGGGGAAATTGTTGATGCAGCAATACGTTGGCTTCGCTGCCGACCAGTAAAGTAGTACCATGTGGGTGCACAGGCCGTTCCGGTAAGGCGGTGCAAAGCCACCACGTGGAACGGAGATTATGACGAGAAATAGGATTTTGTAGCTAAAAGAGTAGTGAATGCTATGGTGTACTGGAATCCTGAATAAAACCACGCTGCTTCCAGAAAAAAATGTTGCATTACCTACCGAATGACCCTCGTTATACACAGGGTGTCTCTCCTTAAGAATCGTCAAGGGCATTTTCTCTGGTGTTTCGGCAGATATCAGAAATTTCGTTAATGGAAAGCGTCAGTTTCTTTCACGTAACAAAGAGAATTACTTTTTAATTGTAATGTGAAGTTTCCATTCGACATAAAGGTCCAAAATTAGTCTACTGCGATATTCCTTTTATCAATGCGTATTAACAGGGACAGCAAAACGAAAAGAATAACCAGTACTCCAGCAGCGACAGCGCCGGAATGGCACGCGCTGACTGCTACCGCCATACAGAGGCGCTGCTCAGTCGCTACAGGTGTATTTATTTTCTCCTTGTTTTACTGCTCCTGTTAATACATGCCGATAAAACGAATAATGCGTAAGACTAATTTGGGACGGCCCTATTGAAAGGGCCGGTAAAATTCCAGTTTAAAAACCGTTTTGTTGGTAATGGGAAACAAACCGATGCGTACCGTCGAAGCTAAGCGTCGTGTGAAAGACATGATGAGTGATATTTTTTTGATCTGACTCAGAATACACATCACAAACAATGAATTTCAAATATATGCTGAAACACCAGAGAAAATGTGCCAGACGACCTACTGGAGAGACACCTGGAATAAGGTATATTACAATGAATTTCTCACGAAAACCTTTGTTGTTGGTGGTGCTGTGGTCTTTAGTCCGAAGAGTGCTTTCATGCAGCTCCTGTCTCCCATTAGAGGGCCTACCAGCACCCCACACACATGCTTCCCTTATTTACGAAACTGGCGGTTAATCAACACCTCAGGATGTTTCCTATTAACTGATCCCTTTTCTAGTTAAGTTATGCCCTAAACTTTTCCCTCCGTAATTAGAATCATTACGACTTCATTAGCTATACGACATATCCACCTACTTTCCGGCAACAAATTTCAAGAGCTTTTGTTTTATTCTTTTCATAACTGTGTATTGTCCACGTTTGACTTCTGTAAAAGGCAACAATCCAGGCAAATACCTTCAGTTAATAGTTACTGATAGGTAAATTCATATTCATAATTAACAAATTTCTCTTTCTCAGAAACGTTTGTTTTCCTATCGCCTGTCTACAAATCATGTTCTGTCTACTTCACCTACCATTAGTTATTTTGATGCCAGAAAAGGAAATCTCGTCTATTACTTTTAGTGTCATTTCGTAACTGAACACAAAATAGCCAGATAATATTCTAATGACACGTGCCAAGGCCGACCGCTGCGCACTCTGCCTTCTTCGATAATAATATATTAGTATTATGACAATTCCCGTAACATGTCAAAAGATAAAAACATCAAAGGGAACATACTAAAATACAATAGATGATTCTTGTTGCTGGCTGGTCTCAAATGAGCACGCATAAGAACAGCTTACGATTGACCACTGTATTATCTGCTGCGTATTATCTAGATAAGTAATTAGTAATTTAGATGCTGAAAAGTGAACATTTCTCATGGGCAATGTAGTCTTTTTGTCTCTCGTGTAGTGAGGCAATTGCAGGTGGTTCGTACTTCTTCAGCTTCAGGCGTCAACCGGCCGAAGCCGCCGTGTGGTTCTAGGCGCTGCAGTCTGGAACCGCGAGACCGCTACGGTCGCAGGTTCGAATCCTGCATCGGGAATGGATGTATATGATGTCCTTAGGTTAGTTAGATTTAACTGGTTCTAAGTTCTAGGGGACTAATGACCTCAGAAGTTGCGTCCCATAGTGCTCAGAGCCATATGAATCATTTTTTTTAGCTTCAGGCATCCCATAACTTGGGTGCTGCGTTACATCACGCATCCAGTCAGATCGCAGGTGGCAGGCTGTTGACACCGCCAGCAGTACTTGCAACCTGATGGGCAGCATTGCCTCCTGTCTTGTAAAGAAGGGCGTCAATCGCCTTGCATCTGGGAATTTTGGAACGGCTGTTGTGGGCAAATTAGTCGAGTGCCAATCTTCCAGCGGCTTCCTTTGAGGGACGTTTGAACCTGTTAAATGAATGAGGTTCAAACGGCCCTTAAAGGAAGCCGCTGGAAGATTGGCGCTCGACTACTTTGCCCACAACAGCTGTTCCAAAATTCCAAGATGCAAGGCGATTGACGCCCTTCTTTACAAGACAGATGTGGGACAGGCATCTTCGCAGTACCTGCTCTGATCACGTTAGCCAATTATGGACACATGACAATACTGTGAAAAGAACTTCTTCCACCTGCTGGAGACCACAAGATTACAGAGGCGAAATTGTTGCTAGGACCCTAACAGGTTAACATCATACGAAACACCGCTGGTTGTTTGGACCTGCGAAATGAGAGCCCTAGACTCACTTCCGGCGTTATGGGAACTGAGCGCGATACTTGTTGGAGGTATGAATCTGGAAACTCGGGCGTCTTACGGGCTAATTAGTGCAGGCTCTATTGTGCATGGCTTGCTCTTATTGTGCGGATCCTATGGTTGTCTCAATTAAAGTAGCGACCGCCTCTCCGGCACCTCATCCGTGTTCTTCGCTGTGTGCACTGGTCAATGGGCTGCCAAATACATTACACGTTACTCCTGCTCTAAGAGTCTGCCCTTTCTAAAATAGTTACTTTTATGAGGAGCATATTAGTGGCTGCACGTTGAGCCGAGCTGTGGCATGGGCACTGGAGGTTGTTTGAAAAAGACGTAGATGCAGTCATAAACCTACCACAGTTTACAGCCATTCAACTATATTGTTTGTAAGATATCTGGAGAGCGTAAGAATATATCAGTGCCAGAGAATAACCGTACAGATTACCAGAATGAGAATCATATTAAACTATGAATAACACTGTTGTTCCACAAGGAACTATTTGAATAATTCGACATCCTAATTTCTTAAAAACCAAGAAAGAGCAACAGTAATTCAGAAATCACATATTCTGACCTATGCTTAGGGGTACGTCTTCACCAACTGTTAATGATATGTCTTCGAGGATATACGAGCGACAGGTTAGTATACACTGATGAGGTCAGCAAGGTTCCCGCACATATACTTTTGACTGTCGCTGAAACTCAGCTTGCCAGAGTCTGTGAGGATTCTCTACCACCCAATCATGTATACTGCGTAAATTTAACCTTAATAAAGCTTCGTCAGTAAACAATATCTAATTCAGAAAATAAGTGTCTTCTCTCAGGGGCATCTTGATAAAGCTTCCAGACATTATCTAGAAATCACCTTCGAGCAACTATTGATGAATGTTGATTTGTAAAAATTAATCTTTTGTTGCTCCATTATTCGAAGGAAGCTTGATTGGCTGATTTCAGTCACCGAATGTAGCTAAAGCGCTTGAGAATATTTAAAAAATATACGGTAGAACAGTTCCTGCATTTTGTTGCTCTTATTGTGTCTGATCGTGCCAATTACCCCTCGAGAACAAATTTTCACAAATTCTCTTTGTCATTAGGGATGTAAAAGAAGAAAAAGACACCAACTAATCACCAAGAATATTGTACTTTCACTACAAACTTCCATCTACCAAGAACATTTGAGACAAAAAATTCTAATGATGCTAATAACGCTAATAATCCTAATGACTACCAGTCACAAATTATCTACGAAGAATACTGCAGATAAGATTAAAAGGTTTTATTGCTCAGGTCCTCCCTACTTTGTTTCACCGTTTTGTTTTGTCTTAGCTCGTAAGGCTGCACATCTGCCTTGTACACTACGTAAGTCCAGTCGTTTAACGATAACTGCCTCAATCTCAACAACGTATATCGAAAAAATTAATATAAACCGAAGCCAAATCAAAGAATTGCATGATAGAAAAACCATACATGTAACAAAGAAATGCTATGGAATACTCTGGTTAACTTCACTAACACTGGTTTTCGGCATGCTTTCGGGAAATGTAGCAAATGTTTGTAAGTGTATTAACACAGTGCTTCAAATGGTACAAAAGTACAAGAGCTAGCTTTCTATAATGTTATTATCAGAACATTTGGAAAATCTACATATTTCAGGTGCCAATAGCGCTAACCGTTAATTTGGTAAGGTAGGAAAAGTTGTTGCTCATTAAAGGTATGGACGTTAACATGATACTGTGCATGGAGTGATAGATACGAATTACCCTCTCAGAATAAGTGAGACTATTTCTCTTTAGCTGTTTATAACAACAGGTTAATTATCTTAAGCTTTGTAATATTTTAACATATTATTACAGGAAAGAAAAACCAAACAGTTAACTATGCTCTTTAATTTTATTCTTCAATTAGTTTTCCAAATTTTTCTCAAAGGAGAGTTATCCGTCGACAAATTTCAATGTGAACTGAATCACTCAAATTTCCGAATTAAACTACAGCTATTACATCTCATTTCTCAGTCAAGTTTCCTCCAACTTCCTATACAAAATTGAATGCGAACTAGAATCTAGTCCAACGAAATTTAAGCTCTTTCCTGGAACTTTTAAGTTCCATAATTTGTGTCGGTCTAACTATAATTCCTTGGAAAAACCAATACTGTGCTCAATATTACTGCAATCGATGCCGCTTGCCTCTTATGTGACAGTCGTGCACATACCTGAGGCACATCTAAACTGAAATGCTCAGTACTAAACCGTAATTCGCTTGTAGCTTTCTGTCTGTGACCAGCGTACCGACCCTAACCGAGGCCGCATCGGGGCCTCAGCGCCGAAGCATAAGTCACCGCGACCACACCAAAGGCCTGACCGATGCAGGGACCTGATGGAAAAAGCATCGATCGGGAGCCAGTAGCATGCGAAAGCTAGGAGCAGCAGTTGTGGACGTAGAGGACACTCCCTCCTACGAGCTTTATACTCATACACGTTTAGCCGAAACATGTTAGAGAATGACCTTTCGGACCGTATCGCAATTGTCATGTTATATTATCAATATGTATATGTTATTTGAATAGTTTAAATGCATTAGTTTTGTAGATAAGAAGTAGATTAATGTATAGTTTGCGAAAATAGTTTTATACTGTTATTGTAAAACAGGCTGTTCGAAATATCGAATGATTTATGACGTCAATCTATAAAGGCATTTTGGCACAAAATGTGCATGGGACCATCACTGGTATAATTTCTCTCTATATATGTTACGTACCTTCAGTATTTAATTCGCCTGTTGCAAATGATCGTGTTCTACCAATCTCATTTTGCCGAACAACACTGAAGTCTCCCACTCTGGACGATTCACATAGTACTGACTGTATTTCTTGGCGTGTTTCAGAGAATGGTTCTGCATTGTTAAAACGGATGTGTGTCTAAGTGCGCTAGTGGCTACTATTACCACAGTAAAATAGTGCTGAATTTTTCACTGCTTCTCATAGGCCAAAATGAAATACTGCTTTCGCTGTTGATGTTCTTTCAAGTATACCAGTCACACGCGAAATGGAGTCGCTACCATCAGTTGTATATGAGTCTCCATTAAAACTACAAATTCGATCTCAGTGTACAGAAGCTTTTGTTATAGTTTGTAATAATGAACTTTTTTAGCCGCAGGTAGGGTGTCATTTTATAAAGGAGCAGATTTTAATATTAGACCCGCACTGCTCGGGTTTTTATGTAGTGTGCAAGTTTGTCAGTAGCCTACGTTGGGAAGCTACATATGTAGTAATCAACTGTTAGCGCCAATGTAGAAGATAATTGATGTGCGAGAGATTTATCATAGTGTTCAGCTTGAAGAACTAATTAGCAATAATTACATTTAATTATAATAAAGAATTGAATTTCAGTGCAGCAATTGCAATCCTGATTAAATACAATGATTAGGAGCACCAGCTGAAGGAATGTAATTTAACCGCATTGCATTTGGAATTTTTTGACATATTACAACACTGTGCCGGAGAGGGTTTCGAACACGGAACATCTGCCTTAATAGCGAAATTCTCTACCGAATGAAATATCTAGGCAGGACTCACAACCCACCCTCACAGCTTTAATTCCATCAGTACCTCTCTCCTACCTCCCAAACTTTACAGAAGTTCTCCTGCACACTTTGCGGGAACAACATTCCTGAAAGAAGGATACTGTAGAAAAATGGCTTACAAGGGAACATTCTCAAGTGTAAATAAACGATCTTGAAACATGGCGAGTGTGTAGAGGGGGCAAAATAATGCAATTCTTATTTCTTTGTTGGTGCCCAATGTCTCTTTTAAGGTATAAAACACACCCCAAATTATAATTTGGCCCATTAAGTTTAGGGGGAATATCTTCAAAACGATGATATATTCAACGACAATTTAAAAAATTGTGCTCAAGACGAAGAAATTATTTGAATTGGAAAATTCGTAGATTTATTCAAGAGAAAGAGCTTCAAAAATTGCGCAAGTCAGTAACGCAATACTCCACCTTAGGCCCTTATGCAAGCAGCTATTCGGATTGGCACTGATTGACAGAAATGTGGATGTCCTCCTGAGGGATACCGTGCAAAATTCTGTCCAACTAGCGCTTTATGTCTTCAAAATTCCGAAATCATTGGAGGGCCCAGTCCATTATGGTCCAAACATTTTCGCTAAGTGAGAGATCCGGCGAACTTGCTGGCCAAGAAAGGGTTTGAGCAACATGAACACAAGCTTTAGAAGCTCTCGTCGTGTGCATGCGGTTATTGTCTTGCTGAAATATAATCCCAGGGTGGCTTGCTGTGAAAAGCAACAAAACTGGGCGTAGAATGTCGCAGACTGTGCTGTAAGGGTGCCGAGGATGACAACCAAATGCGTCCTACTACGAAAAAAAATGTGGCGCCGCAGACTATCACTCCTGGTTGTCGGGCTGTCCGACGAGCGATAGTAAGGCTCATATTCCACAGCTAGTCGGGCGTCTCAGGACATCTATTAACTGATTCACTGGTCATCGGGACTCAGTTCGAAGGGGGACTGAACAGTTAAGACGATTCTACTCCAGGCTTTGAGATTCCAGGTCGAACACGTTGTTGGAGACGCCCCACACAGCTGTGGTATACAAACCTGACTGTCGTCCGCTGTACAGCCCTATAACAAGAAGTCATGGACTGGGGTGCCATTTCCTTTCATATCCGGACCCCGCTGGTTATCGTTCGCGGCACCCTTACAGGACACTCGACTATATTCTACGCCCCGTTCTGTTACCTTTTACGGCAAGAAATCCTGGGCTTACATTTTACCAAAATAATGCTCCCCCCCCACACACACACACTTTCACACGGCGAGAGTTTCCATTACTTGTCTTCGTGCCTGCCAAACCTTATCTTTGCGATCAAGGTCACCTGATCTCTTCCCAACTGACAAGGCTTGGAGCATTGTGGGCAGGGCCCTCCCACCATCCCGGGATATAATTTGATACGATAGACCTCAGGTGGACATCCAACACCTCTTCCAATCAATGGCAAACCGAATAAGTGCTTGCATAAGGGCCAGAGGTGTACCAACTAGTTATTGACTCACTCCATTTGTGTAACATTTTCTCCTGAATATATCTTAAAGTTCTTCTAACAATGTAATCATTTATTTGTCTTTACACTTACCTCGCCTCCATCGATTTCGGTCCCATGCGGGTAATTCCTTCGTGGTGAATGTCTTTTTTTGTCTTTGTCTTAAGTGTACATAAAAACGTTTCTCAAGTAAAAGTTGATATATAAATAACGGTGCTGAGAAATATGTAACCAACTTCGTAATAATGAGACATTTTGAAAAGTACCCCACCAACATTAATTGATTTGGAAAAATGAAGACTTTTGTTAGAACATAACCTTTCAGTCGAACTAAATCAATAAATCTTCTCACAAAGTTCTCGTAACATCGTTAGGCTGTAACTGTACCGTCGGACCCTTTGGGATTACTAGATGAGCAAATTCCTTGTCATCAAGTACGATGTTCTAAATGGATCTTTCACAATGACCTCCCCAGTAATCTATAGTACAGTAATCAATAGTGCAGATTTTTCTCCTTCAATTTGAAAGAAAATATTTTTCAAATACCTTTTGACCTGGTCAGATGTTTATTTACCAAATTTCGATCCTGTCGTAAGGACATAAGGGGTCTCAAAAAGACATTTCCGAATTCTCAGTCCAAACCCACCATTAGGTTCTTATAAAACTATGGTAAGTGAGAAAAAACAGCTTTGAGCCTTGTACTGGAAGACAAGAAACCTATTCCACAGCTCGACGGCACAGGTACAGCCATGGAACGTATACAGTTTTCGATGTGATGGCCCGGAGCTTCGGCACTACCATTTCGGGAACAACACGACTTGTCGGGTGTTCGAGAAGTGGTGCGCTGTGTGTCTCAAACACACGGAAGAACCAAGGACAAACCATGTCCTGATGTGGAGTTGGGAAGTCACCCCTCATTACAGATGTCGGACGTTTGGGCAGACTGGTAAAACAGGGCAGGTGGCGAACTGTGGTGGAACTGACATCGGACTTAAATGTTGGACAGAGTACGTGCGTGTCTGCACACACAGTGCAACGAACATTCCTAACGATGGGCCTCCGCAGCCGACGGCACATGCAGTTGCCAATGTTAACACCCCGACATGGGTACGTGGCCCTCAGCACTGGACGTTGGCGTAGTGGCAGAGCATTACGTGGTCTGATGAACCCCCATACATTCTTTTCTTCATGTGAATGGGAAGGAGCGAATCCGGCGTCCTCCAGGGGGACAGCTCCTTGACACCTGTACTGCTGGATGGAGACAATATGGCAGCGGCTTCATTATGCTCTGCGAACATTCACGTGGGCATCCATGGGTCCAGTGCAGCTCCTGCAAGGCACCACGACAGCCAAGAAGTATCGTACACTGGTTGCAGGCCACATACACCTCATCATGACGATCATGTTTCCCGATGGCACTGGCATTTTACAACAAGACAGTGCGCCATGCCACATGGTCGGGAATGTGATTGAGTGGTTCCAGGAACACAGTGGAGAGCTTAAATTATGTGCTGGCCCCCCAACGCGCCAGATGTTAACCCGATCGAAAACATCCGGAAAGTGATTCAACGTGGCGTCAGAGTTCATCGCCTCCCCCTCCCCAGAATTTACGGGAATTAGATGATGCGTCTATCTCCACTTGAGAAAGAATACAGGGTGTTCGGAAGTTCCCATTAAAAATTTCTAGCACTTGTTGGGGCGAATCTGTACATAATCCACGACGGTTTCATTCAGACGTTTTACTCATTCACTTCTGCTTGAGGAACTGAATTAGGCTTGACGCAGTACAGTTATTAGGTGACAATTCGAAAGGAAACATAACGAAACATCCGTTTATCACATGAGCACATTTATTGGTATTATCACTTAAATACTGTGTGTGTACATTATTCCAAAAGAGAAAATAACCCAGCGTGCTGTGCGTACAGAACAGAACTGATGCGTTACAAAAGCGGCTCGCTGTGGCGACCATCAACGTTGTTACACATACTGTACCTACGAAGCATGTTCTGGTACACACGCTCCATTCCACCTGTTGTCTCTTCAGTTTCTAGTGTAGCGACCAGAACTTGTGCCAGCAGGTCTTACTCTGTCTCTATAGGAGTCTCGAAAATTAAACTTTACACACGATTCCACAAGAAATAGTCCACAGGAGTTAAATCCGGCGATCGCAGCGGCCACGCGGTTGGATCAATTCTGCTTGTCCATTTTTGACCCTATCTCTGTTGACATGTCTCCGAACCGCTCTTGAGAAGTGAGGAGGTGCAACATCATGCTGAAACCAAATTTCCTGAGGCACATTCAGTGGCACGTCATCCTGTCTACCCTATTCTATATCAAGGCATGCTACGCTGAGGCATTTCTCTTTTCCTCAACAGACGTGGACCCGTTACAAATCTGATTCAAACAATCATAGAACGGAAACGGTGGTTTCCTGACTTAGATTCCTATTCAAAATATTATACACTCTCTCCCCTCTAGAAGTTCAAGAAATTTGTAGCGGGAATTTCAGAACACCCTGTAGAATCAAGATGCACTCACTAGTTCATAGTCTGTTCTCTTCACGAAGGTTCCACAGTGTACTGAAAAATTCTTGCCACAATTTATGGTATTTAGAGTGTCACACATGAAAATTTGAAATCCTGCTGAATTCTGTTTTATTTGAAACGATAATTAAAGCAAGACGCTAAGCTGTCGACAGGCGTTGATATACATCAACGGGGACGGTTGAAAATGTGTACCTCGACCGGGACTCGAACCTGTGATCTCCTGCTTACATGGCAGACGCTCTATCCCTCTTTTTCTTAATCTCGTTTTGTCCGTTACTGGTCGTTGTATTTGTTCGGGGCGGACGTCCTATGACGCTTGTTCAATTACATCGTTGATCCATTCACTCAGTATTTTTATTACAGAGGGCAGCTAACCCTCTGACGGAACACGCTGGGCTATCGTGCCGGCAAAACATTACACATATCCATCTATGCCACCGAGGGCACAGAGGATAGTTCGACTGCAGGGATTTATCACTTGCACGCTCCCCGTGAGAACCACATTCCCAACTTAATGTCCACAAACTACATTCGTAGTGTCCCTGTCCACTACATTCATTCCTAGCGGCAGACAATCTTACCGAGTGCCATAAGAGTTCGGGCAATGCATGTGCATGAGCACAGAAGGAGGAGGTCAATGGCCGGTTAGCCATAACTGTATGAAGATGGTATCTGTTTGTTTTTTTTGTGTTCTCCGTCGTGTATATTATTCGAAGAAATTTCATTCATTTCATTCGCTTGGTGTTAAAAGACGTTACGTTTTTAGGATTTCTTTACTGATTATTATTATTGTAGCGATTTTTAGCATAATAATGAGTTACTTATTATTTTCACTTACGTAAAGTACACCTATGTGAAACGGTAAAATGAAAAAAAAAAAAAGAACGTGAAACGTTAAACGACAATTTAAAATACAAAACCAATATAAGTAAATTAAATAATTAAAATAAAGCGAATGTTTAGATATTTTAAATAATAATGTGGAAAATAATCCTAAACCACAGTGTGCACAGCACAAAAACAAAATTAAATTTCAGAAATCAGTTTTATTGCACTTTGATATATGTGGCTTGAAAGCTTCTCTAATTTTATTACTCAGAAATAACTAAGGGTGGTGGGATGTAGTCCAAAATTTTAAATTATTACAAAAGTTGTTTATATAGTTTTCAAGAAGGTTACTTACATATCAACTTTTTTATGAAAAACTTTTTTACATATCATAGTTTCAATGATATTCCCTCAAAACCTAATATACAAAATTACCTTTCGGGGTGTGTTTCATCCCTTCAGTGTGGCCCGCATCTCGTGGTCGTGCGGTAGCGTTCTTGCTTCCCACACCCGGGTACCCGGGTTCGATTCCCGGCGGGGTCAGGGATTTTCTCTGCCTCGTGATGGCTGGGTGTTGTGTGTGATGTCCTTAGGTTAGTTAGGTTTAAGTAGTTCTAAGTTCTAGGGGACTGATGACCATAGATGTTAAGTCCCATAGTGCTCAGAGCCATTTGAACCTTCAGTGTGAAAGCGGGCACATATCCTGAAATGCTTATTTCCTTATTTTGCCCGCTATGCACGTTCGTCAGTTTTCAAGATCGTGTATTGACACTTGGGAATGTTGCTCGTTAGCCACAGTCTATACTGTTGCTTCCAAAACGAATTTTCTCTTGGTAGTCATAAGCTGAATGTCCGCGTCCTCGGAGAGTGATGTGTAGCGATCTCAATCTTGGAAGATCCAGTAACGTTAGTCACCAAATAGACGAAATGCATTCACACCACTCTTCATCTGTAGGAATATTTTTTCTCTATACTGAATATACTGAAAATAGGCTCACATAGGGACGACATTTTAATCAACGTATCACACAGGGTCCGAAATTGTGTTTGGCAGGGTTCGGTCAACGTGTTCATCATGCAACATGTTCCATTTCTGTCAGTGTACGTGTTGTCAACTTCCGTTATTGTCACGTGGCATCCTCCTTTCTCAAAATGAAGGAAACTCACTAACAAAAATTCGTAGTATAAACACAATCGTGAATAACGATTAGCTGTACAGCATCTTTCGTGAATAACGATTAGCTTTACAGCATCTGCGAGAATCCAGTTGGGTAGTGAATGTTGTCAGGACTCTTACTCTGGTGCCTCCATCAAATCATCGATACGCTGTTTGCACGGCCTGTACGTGCGGTCACTAGAACAGCGCTCCTGACGTCCTGGAGAGTCTCGCTTTCTCCTAATTAAACTTTTTCGGGGTATCAGCAGAGTGTCAGCGTCGTCTTGAAGTAACGTTTTATCGAGTTTCCTACTCCTCATCTTCAGACAAAGTATGAGTTCCTGTGAAGAACGATCATTTATGTAACTACACCGCAGCATCCTCTGAAGAAGAAGATTCTAGTGGAAACGTATGGTGTCTCCGGAAAATAATGCCTGGGGTTGCGTTGTTGGTGAGGGTCTAGGCGTCGAGTCCTGGTGCTGCCTGTCTATTCTGTCCACTGGAATCACCTTTTTTAGACGGGAATGTTCTTTACGAATTTGTAACACAACTTCATCCAGTCTGAAATTTAATTGAAAATCGATGTTCCAGTTTCTATGTACATATATTCCCACCGCCTCCTCGAAGACACGGTGTACGTCTCCTTACTCCTTCCGCTTAACTTGACCGTGTTGATAGTTAATCGTGATTTCACCTAAGGATAAGACTAAATCAATGCTATAGCCAAGTATGAAGATCCAAAGCATTAACCAAGCATAAGTGACTGGTAAATTAGAGGATATATTTTTACCCAGTGTCAATAGTAAAATGACCTGTGACCAATGGGAAGAAATGGACAACTAATGTTCATCACTAATCTGCATTTAATAATACTGTGCGCTAATCTAAACAAAGAATATTACAATTGTAGTTCTTGTGTATGCAAATTCACGTTGACCCACTACGATATTGCGCCACTGACACTAAAAAAAATTTTCAGAGAAACAAAATATTCCTTCATTAATTTGAAACATGTACATAATTTTATAACTGCAGCGTTGTTATTAACTAAGCGTCATAGTCAGTGAAACCTCATAGGAACATATACTGTTGGCAGGTATCCTATATAGTCTTTTGTATGAACCAGTTGGAGTAATAACTATGTTCATTCAGTACTGGTGGTATCAAGAACGAAAAAGATTAGTACAGTGCAGTTTCACTCCATACGAGAAATAGATGGTATATATCCATTTATGTGTAAAAGTAGACTGCGGCCGAACAGGCCTTGAAGTCCCAACGGTTCCGACCGACCGCCGTGTCGCCCTCTGCTCACCAGTGTCGCTGGATGCGGATATGGAGAGGCTTGTGGTGAGCACACCACTCTCACGGCGTTTATCACTCTTCGTGACCAGAGCCGCTACTTCCCAGCCAAGGAGCTCCTCAGTTGTCTTCACAAGGGCTCAGTGTACCCCGTTTACCAACAGCCCTTGACAGACCGGACGGTCACCCACGGAAGTGATAGCCAACAGTGCTTAACTTAGGTGATCTGACGGGAACCGATGTAAGCAGTGCGGCAAGGCTGTTGGCACTCCGACTTTAATATACAGTGAATATATAATAGTAGTGTCAGAAAGTGTCAGTTTGTATGATGTTCACTATTTCATTTAGCAGAAGATTGAATTACACTAAAGCAGTTATTAACGTTACGAAATTATTTGAAACACCGTGCTGAAATGTAATGCCTCCGAATTATTGATGTGAAATCTCTCAAAGCTTTCTGTATAAAACAAATGTTAATAACATCGTACATTTTTATTTTTCGTTTCTACATACTTATTTCTCAACATAGTTAGCCTGGTGACAAACACATTTCTCCCAACGAAAGACCAGCTTGATGACACAGTCGCTATAGAATGTGTGACTTCGCTGACGGAGCCATAACAAATCTGCTTGCACCGCTTTATCACTATGAGAGAGAAGCCCTCCAAAGTGTTCTTTGGGAACAGATGAAAAGCGGATGGCGCCAAATCGGGGTATTTTGGAGTATGAGGGATACAATGAACCAAGGCCTAGGATTGTTGGAGATGTCGATGAGCTCGCTTGAACTCTGGCAATGCGATGCTGAAGGAGAGGATGCTCCATGTGTGCTGGATTTCTTAGAATCCGGAACTCGATTGCAATATGCTACAATTCCAAGCCCTCTAGCGGCAGAGAGCTCCCAATATGAAGACCTAGAGAAGAAAGATGTACAATATAAATACGGTTTGTTTCATTTAAAAAATGTTAACAGTTTCCGCATAAAAAAGTCGGAAGCATCACTTTCTAGGACACCGTGTGTATATTTCATAGGAAACATTAATATGATATATTCTCAGTGCATTCAAGAACCAGGTAAGTAACCTCATGTTAGTAATACGATTCTGGTAAAAAAAAGCTATTTCCAAAGTTCAAAGTTCAACTAATTAGTGTATTAACCTAGAATAAGATCCCCTGGTCCTGTTGATTTACGAAACTGATGAAGTCAAAATACCTTGGCTGCGATGATGTGCGACATGAAGTCGTAAGTTTCCTTCTATGTCGAGGTGTATTTGTAGATTTTGCCGCTTGCTGTGAGACAGCTGTGATACAGCTAGCGACGTCACGTAACATCCTTCAAACCACTGTATGTCTGTGGAGGTTAAATACTGAGTCATTACACCAGCTTTATCATAAAAAAACATTGGTACTCATAGGAGCTCCACACATGTCTTCTCAGTTACATGCGTTGCCGTCCGACTTTTTCCTCACCATGCCTGCTCACCGCACCTTCACAACTTCCCTTAAGGTTCGTGCATCCACTGTCGGTCTACAGTGTCTCTCAGAGAAAACTTAAACAATTCAGGCTGGATCTTTCTAACCTCCCGAAGGTACCAGTGGCAACAACATATTCCAATTTGATTATTCAAAGTTAGTAAACAATCTTACGATATGAAATACGTTGCACAGATACACATTATGACAATAATTTTATTACAAACACGAAAAAATGAATCGATTACTTTATGCGTAGAATATGTGTAGTGTTGTGTGTATTTCTGTTACAAGAGTTCCAGAGCCCACTGGAAAGGCATGGCATCTTTGTTAACTCTAAATGGAGAATGTGTTTTTCTTTATGCTGTGCTCTGCCACTGCAAACTTAACTGCCTAGCTGAAGCGAAAGCTTCTCATGTGCTCCACGAAACTGTCAATGGCAGTCGTCAGTAGCCATCGTTGCATCGCTGATATCTGAAGGAGCCCAGTATGTCTGACTATGCATAATGCGTGAAGGATCGCTTTTATGTGATCTGTCTCCATTATCCATGGATACTAATGATGGGCGGCACTGCGTAAAGTAGGAACGTGAAGTTTCTTACAGGAACTCTTTCATTATTTTCGTCTGGAAATCAAGTCTTATCTTCACCTCCGAATAGCGGTTCATGCGTTAAGTAGATTCCGATGAATGTTTTAAATTCGCAGGCAGGCTTTACTTGCCGCAGGTAGTCTATCTATGTGCACCTAACTAACCTAAGGACATCACACTCATCCATACCCGAGGCAGGACTCGAACCTGCGACAGTAGCGGTCGCGCGGTTCCAGACTGTAGCGCCTAGAACCGCTCGGCCACCCCGGCCTGCTGTTGTGGCTTCTGATTGGCTAGAATTCTAGAATAGAGACTCCTGCATGGTCTGACACGAAAGGGTTGTTGGGCACTCTGAGGGTGAAAAGGTATGCAGAAAGATGTAAATAGGGTGGGCGTATGTTGTAGTACTGTTTTGAATATGAGTTATTTCAGTTGTTTGTGATTGTTAATCAAATTTTATTGTGAGTGCGAGTGTTATACGTTACGGAAGGACTGGTTGACCTATGCGAATAATTAGCACTCTGTTCTGAACTATGAACCATAGGTTTTATAGTAATGGATAAATAAATCACTGAAAATATATAGTAATGAAGGTATTACGCAGTGTGAGGAACCATAATTTCGTCTGGTATGGGGTGTCTGTAGATGAGGACTCAACTTATAGGAGCTATGGCGACAGCGAAATTCACCACACTGGATTTGGATTACATGTTTCAAATGGAAAGGGGATAATGTTGCACATCATTCTGAAGTGCCTCTTTCTCAAGAATACAGGTGTGAAACGTGTTATAAGATATCTATGTTTGTGTAGGAGTTATGACGTTTTAAAGTTTAGGACACTGTCAGGGTCGGAATTACAACACATGTTCAAAATGACCTCCACTCCGCTGGAAACAAAATCGGAATCGTTTATGCGAGTCCTGCTGCACACTTCGCAGAATCTGTGGGTCAACAGAGGCACACACCGCGTCAATACGCCAGCAAAGGTGGGCTGCATTGTTGATTCTAACCTCATACACAACTGATTTCAAATGTCCCCACACATAAAAGTCAAGAAGTGTGAGATCAGGAAACCGTGGTACTCATTCACTAGGGCCCCTCCTACTTAACCAGTGACCTCCAAAGTGTTCATCTGGAAACAGTCTGATATCATAAGAACAGTAGGGGGGCGGGGTTAACCGTCTTGTAGGAAGAAGTTTGGAAAATCACCCTCCTAATTCAATCACGGAGCATATTAAGGCGTCTCTCCCCATTCAAAGTTCCACCAATAAATACGGGACCGACAATTCTTGTTTCCCTCATCCCACACTAAAATATCACTTTTTCATCAACAACACCTTTACAGGGATCCACCCACGAGGGGTTTGCACACGAGTAGTAACGATGGTTTGCTTTTCCTTGCTCATAAAAATTAGCTTCGTCACTGAACACCACCTGTCGTGTGAAGTTTGTATTCATGTTATACTGATTCAGGGCCCATTCTGCAAACTACACCGATCAGAGTCATCCTCTTAGAGGTCATGTTGCAACATATACAGGCTCCGCTGGTGTGTGTGCAACACTCGCAGGACTGGACGATGACTGACACCGAATATTGCTAATAACCGGCACATACTGCGATGTGAACTTCTTACAAACGCTGCAGTAATTGCTGTTGCAGTCTTCTCGTCGGTGGCTGTTCTTGGACGTCCACCGCGTGGCTTGTCCACCACAGAAGCTATTGCACGAAATTTCTCAAGTGACTTGCATAGTGTCTTATGTGAAATGTTATGTCTTTCAGGATGCCGGGCATTGAAGTCAGAAGTAATCACTCTGGTACTTCTTCCAGCTCTCATTAACTCTGTTCCAATGCGTTAATGCTGTTTAAGTGTCAGTGTGAATCAACTGCAACAATAAACAGAATTTATTTTTTTAATTTGTAACAGGATTTCAAGATGTTCGCCGCTGTCACCATTGCTCCTAGACGCTATTATGATTCTTCACACCGTTCAACTTTTATAGTGGTGAACCCAGATTTTTGCGTCACCCAGTACTACGAATAGCAGCAACAAATATTAGTCTCATTGTAAAAAGTCGATACTATTATGTACAATACGGTTGACTGTAAAACATATAAAAAGATGATATTGTTTTTGTCATACCGATTTTATTTTTTATAACATCGTTTCACAATAACATTTCAAAACTATATTCGCACTTATAATGTGATCATCGTTTATTTTTTCGCTACATGTCTGTGCTGCATATCACTGAACGTGCGATCCCGTGAACAATCCACGTATAACTATCCATGCTAAAACAAGTTATGATAAATACAAGCCGGCCGCTGTAGCCGAGCGGTTCTAGGTGCTTCAGTCTGGAACCGCGGAAACGGCTACGGACCGGCCGTGGTGGCCGAGCGATTCTAGGCGCTACAGTCTGGAACCGCATGACCGATACGGTTGCAGGTTCGAATCCTGCCTCGGGCATGAATGTGTGTGATGTCCTTAGGTTAGTTAGGTTTAAGTAGTTCTAAGTTCTAGGGGACTGATGACCTCAGAAGTTAAGTCTCATAGTGCTCAGCGCCATTTTCTTTGAACCGCTACGGTCGCAGGTTCGAGTCCTGCCTCGGGCATGAATGTGTGTGATGTCCTTAGGTTAGTTAGGTTTAAGTAGTTTTAAGTTCTAGGGGACTCATGACCTCAGATGTAAGGTCCCATAGTGCTCAGAGCCATTTGAACCATTTGATAAATACAACCTTGGCCTTTAAAGCGTCTTATTTTGTGCTTTGTTAATGGTCATAGCAAAGGCTACTTGTAGTGATTTATCACTAATCCCGGACTATTAATTAACTCCTGATTGTCGTTAGTATTTCTGAGTTATAGAATATAAGTATTTGTCTTTAAAAGCAATCGATGAGATGGTGAACTGCATGAAATTAAAGAATTCAAGAATTCTACGGAGTAAAATTGAACGTTGTTTATTTCTTCGAATTGCACGGAATTAGGGCTGAAGTAAATGTTTGTCCCACCAGGTTCTATAATCATCAGTTTTTGACATAGAACCACGGTTGAAGCGAATTGCGGAACTTTTTGTTCATTTATTTTTACGGTACTGAATATGGTGGTGTCAAAACTACGATTTATAACATGAGACCATAAAGGTGATCGTTGAACTATAGTTTCGGCAATGGCCCTTCTATAAGCGTGTCTAATGACTGCTAATATTTGACGGACATGTCAACCAAACAGAATTATTTTGCCTCCATAAGAGGGATTATTATTCACGATGTGCCTTGAAAGTCAGTCGACAACACTTCGCGTTGTCTTTGAGAGTAATCAACTCCAATCGCAGTTGCGCGTTATAATAAGATTGGATTGTTGATAGATGGTGCCTTCCAAACTTTTTACATCGTCATGTATGACCGAAATCAAGACAGACTACGCTTGCGTGAAGCATCTAAATAGCTGTAGGAGCTGTCGTGCATGTTAGTTAAACAGACTGTCAATCGATGACACTTTTAAATTGTTCTTATAAAATAAAGGTTTTTAACGAAAACAATAACTTTGAATTAGACATCTATTTTTCGTCGTTAATGGTGAAAGAAATCTTGAAAAATAATCTCTCAATCATTCATTTTGTCTAAGTAATATGAAAGATGTGGCATACCGACAAGAAACATCATTCATCTGTAGGTTTGGATGGGTGAGTTTTTGTAATGTGAATGGGCCTTTATTGTATTGACTTAGAAGGTAAATCTCTTTACAGCGCCCAGGTTCCGTAGACAGTATTTTATATAACTCTACATGCTTTTAGGAAAATGGGGTCTTCTCTTTACAGCATCCAGGTTCCGTAGACAGTATTTTATATAACTCTACATGCTTTTAGGAAAATGGGGTCTTAACTGACGGACAGAGGGACGGACAACAGAGTGATCCTACAAGGGATTTATTTTTACCGTCTGAGGTACGAAACCCTAAAACTGTATCGACACCCGTACAGAATGTTAAAATACTCATTGCCGATAGCCAAGAAAGCTATAACTCATTTGTACCAATCCCTGTTGCAGTCAAGGTAGGTTTATCAACGTATTTAAGACCACGCGATGCTTTCGCGTAAGGGGCACATCTATAGAAGAGACAAAGATAGCGGAAAGAGCATTAACTGCGGGTGCCTGAAGTATGTAAGTCCACTTTCAACGCCCGCGTAAATTAACGGATTTCTCTCGTATTGGTCGTCAGGTGAAATTTTCCCGGTGTTTCGGTAGATATTTAAAATTTCAGTTTTGCAAGGTGTAGCTGGAGTCAGTAAGAAAAATAGAGCTTACGATGCCCAGCGTAAATGAAAAGCTTCGGTTTCTTTTTGGTTTCAAACAAAATAATTTTTTAGCCGTAATTCTACGTACCCATTCGATAGAGCGGTTCAAACGAAACTCGTTTGATATTCGTTTTATCTATATGTATTAACAGGAATAATAAACCACGAAAAAGAACCAGTACGCAAGCAGGGAGTGAGATGAGCTGGTACATGGCGATTACAGTCAGCGCTGATAAGCCGCGGGTAGGGGGTGGTGGGGAAGGGTACTGTCGCTGCTAGGGGACTGGCTATTCTTTGTGTTTTGCTGTCCTGTTAATACATATCGAATGTCGCACTACTCTAATTTCAGGAGGCTCTATCTAATGGGCACGTAAACTTGCGATTTAAAAACAATTTTTTAAAGGGGGCCCGAACCGACGCTTGTTTGGGCTGACTTCAGCTACACTTCGGAAAAACTAAGTTACAAACATCTGCCAAAACACCAGAGACAATGCGCCTGGCGACTCTTAGGAGAGGTACCCTGTATATGACTATACCAAGAAGCTCAAATTATCACGTTTTAGGTAGAAATGACGAGTGGCGATTTTGAATTTGGCTTTGAGAAGTGTAGTATAGGATAGCGATACGTGGAACTAAAGAAGGTCCCATAACGACTCAGATTATTAGTTCACCATATTGGGAGTAAGTGGTGAGAATATGTTGAAACAATTTGACTGTAGCCTTGTGGAAGTGACCCTGTAGCAAGGAGTCTTCTAGCGGTATCCACTAAAAGAGAACGTGACGTCAGGTGTCATATGCCACAGGAACTAGATACTTTGCCAGAAAATAACAGATAGAAAAGTCGTTCAAAAGCTGCTTGAAGACAACGTTGCCCACGGCTGATGTGCTTATAAGATTTTATTTTAGTTAGGAGAGCCTGATTTCCCACGGTTTCTGGTATCAACACGAGATTTGGTGATGTCTCAAGAAAGTGTAAATTAATGCGCACACAGCTTTATTATTTACCTATTTCGGTTATTATAACCATCTTCACTGGAAGAAAGCAGCAAATAACGTGGTTCAGAAATGCTTACTGCTCATAAATAACACAACAGCATACCAAATACGCTGAGAAACGTTGTTGGGTTTGGCATGCTGTTGAATTACTTACGAGTAGTATGCATTTTTGATTCCCCTGAGGTACTGCTTTTCTTCCAGTGGACAGGTTCAAAACAACCGAAACTGGTAGAGAGTCAAGTTGAATGCGTATAGCAGATGCTTATAAAAATGCTTTTCTTAAAATATGTTGCAACTGTGGAAGTTACCTACATAAAGTAACATAAATTAATTCTTCAGGAGATGAATTTGTATAATTTTAATCTTTTATTGACATAATTGTGAGGCTAAAAGTACAGGTGATACAAGTGCTTGCTAAGGCAGACTGAGTAAATGACTGCCAAAGTTAAAATCCTCTCTATAAATTATATGAGCTACTATCAAAACATCAAATATTTTTCTGTAACCGCCAGTTAATATGTGTACAGTTGTAGGCATGGTTGGAGATTCTAGTGCCCTTGCATTACTTTTTATAATACATTAAAGCTGTTACACTCCTTGCCTATTAAAACTTTTTAGTGTAAAACAGGTGCAAGTGAAAAACCATTTTACATATTGTGCTATATTTTGAAGATTTTTGTGGTAGAACAAACGATATACATAGTGGAATGTTCATTATAAAACAAAGATATGTGAGTAATTAATTCAAAATCGATATAACAAGCTGAAGAAACGAAAGGTAAATGGCAAATATAATTTGAATACTTTAACTTATATTTATTGGTAGTGTTCCAACACACAAGAGAGTTTATTCTTAGTTACTTTCCACAACCCCTCAGAGGCAGCGTCTATGATATCATAAACATTTTCTTCTGTGATATCTCTCGAAGAATGACCTTTCTGGGGCAACACTCGGGGCGCTGTAGCATTGTGTGTGCGTTTTTCAGTTTTCCTCGTCTCTGACCATCTCCTCTTATTTCTCCTCTGCTTCTTCTTACATCCTCGGTAACAGTTGTCTGTGAATGACATATATTGTTATAGAACTCGTACTTAGTTGGAAGAATGTAGTCCATTATTTTCTGAAGATTTTTCTACTTCTCAAATTTTATTTAGAAGTAATTTTGATGTAAAGGCTGCACAACAGATATTGATGGGGCACCAACATTGAGCCCACTAAAATCCGCTTCCATAAACTACAAATCATGGTTTAGTGAATACTTGAACTGTAATTATTTGAGAATTTTCTTTGGTGATACAGAGGCTACTAATATTCCTCCAACGTATTTTGTTTCCTCCTGTTTCTTTAGCAGTTTTGTCATTCGTAATGGCATTAATTGAAAGAAAGTTTTCTGTTTTTATTTCCACTACGGAACACTTTCTAGTGACCTCGTCCACTGCCTCCATCCCGGATTGGGAAACAAATACATATGTGAAGTGTTTCTTTACCTTTTCAGAGAGCCCAAAATCTTTGACATTTCATATATGTATGGCCAGGAGCAAGGACCTTGTGATATATTTTTCCAGTATGTTGACTTTGCCTCAAGACGTACGTGTACATTCACAATTCCACAATATGGTATGGTGCTCTTAAAGGCGCTGCAGTCATGGACCGTGCGGCTGGTCCCGGCGGAGGTTCGAGTCCTCCCTCGGGCATAGGTGTGTGTGTTTGTCCTTAGGATAATTTAAGTTAAGTATTACGTAAGCTTAGGGACTGATGACCTTAGCAGTTAAGTCCCATAAGATTTCACACACATTTGAACATTTGAACATTTTGGTGCTCTTAAAAGCATACACATTAAGCCATTGCTGTGCTTTCAGGAATATTTACTGGAACGTCATTAAATATAGCAGCAGTTCTCTTTTCGTCCACCATTTCACTTGTACTGTTTGTATTCGAAATGCAATCCAGGCATCTACCTGGAGCTTACGCTTCATAATCGCAGTGTGCGGACTATGCAAGATATTGCGTGTACTTCTTTTACTCATAAGAGATCTACAATTTCGCTTACCAGATGTGCGGTTACATCATTTTGTTGTGAAATGTCACTTGTACCATTTTTACGCTCAGATTCTCAGTTAATGGTTCAAATGGCTCTGAGCACTATGCGACTTAACTGCTGAGGTTATCAGTCGCCTAGAACTTACAACTAATTAAACCTAACTAACCTAAGGACATCACACACATCCATGCCCGAGGCAGGATTCGAACCTGCGACCGTAGCGGTCACTCGGCTCCAGACTGAAGCGCCTAGAACCGCACGGCCACTCCGGCCGGCTTCTCAGTTAATGGTTAGTGCCATATAATCTACATGAAGTACTTGAGATGCTGTGTAAGTTAGTTATTCTGCATTTACTACGTAGGAGATCGTTACTGATAAATGACAAATACTGCTTTAAATAACTTATTTTCACATTTGTTCACAGACAGTATTGACAGGTCAGACACATAACACCTGTTACAGCATATGGTATACGCCTTTCACCAGAATAGTTTTTTGGAATGGCAACTCACTTCTACCCGTCAATACCGTTAGTTTTTTGTTTATCTATTACATCAAGATAAAATTCATTACATTCCTAGATGTAGCGTCATACAACCGTCTTTTAATCTAATATCACTTTCTTGCAGTTCCACTCTTTTCTGGAGTGCACTCCTTGGTCTACAGTGATGCGAAATTGGCAAACTAATTTTGCGTGTCTGCGTTTTCTGATCGGGGAAGTTCATCTCCAGCCCATTGCAGAGCGCATGGGTCCCGTATCCAACTGTTTTCTGGTCAGCAGGTGACATCCATCCGCAGTGGAGCGTTCCTGAATACGCATTCAACAGCTCAGCAGTTTCTCTCCTTTTCATATCACTGTGGAATATATGGAGGAGGTAGAAAACGTGAAACGATGGCGTGCTCCACAGTATTGTCACCTACTTTTTATGTGGAAACTCTTAAGGCATTTTAATCAAAACAAACATTAGTAAAATTCTCCATTTTTATTCTTTATGTCTGCAGGGTGATTTTTTCCACCGTGTACAAACTCAACGGACTGATCGGTGAGAGAATACGGAACAAAAAAGATTTAATGAACTTACGTCCTAAAATGCATGGTTTCCATGCTTGAGACCATTTATTCAATGATAAATTGTTCCAGAGACTGCAGTCTAAAACGCCCTGTACCATGCAGCCACAGTTACAGTATGTGCTGAAAATGATTCCCATATGGCTCAACGCATGCATGTACGTGCCGTAACATGTTCTATCGTACACGTTCACATCGACCAGGCTGCAACCGAACAGTGTCAAAGTCAGCGTGAATACTCTGCTTCATTGTCTCCACATATGGAATGAGCTCTGCATACTCAATACTTTTGAGATGGCCCTATAACCAGAAATCGCACGGGTTGAGATTTGGTGAACGAGCAGACCACGCAAGGGGACCCTCTCGTCCGATCCGTCGACCAGGGAAAACACGATTGAGATGCGTCCAGATGTTAAAGACGAAGTGGGCTGGAGCACCATCATGTAGCAAACCACATAGCCCTTCGAATCATCAATGGCACTTCTTCCAGCAGGGGAAGCAAAGTCATCTGTAAGAAACGCTGATAGTTCTGGCCTGTTGGGCGAGGTGGAAGAAAGACTGGCCCAAAATATGGTCGCCAATTATCCCGGCCCACACATGCCAGCTGCAACGGTGCTGATGATTCGCTGTCGCCATACCATGGAGGTTCGGCATACTATCCCACAGATGAATGTTATGAAAGTTGAAGATACCACGTCGCTTAAAGGTCGCCTTATCTGTGAATAGGATGGGTGACACAAATCCCAGCCGGCCGCTGTGGCCGAGCGGTTCTAGGCGCTTCAGTCCGGAACCGTGCGACTGCTACGGTCGCAGGTTCGAATCCTGCCCGGGCATGGATGTGTGTGATGTCCTTAGGTTTAAGTAGGTCTCAGTTTAGGGGACTGATGACCTAAGATGATAAGTCCCATAGTGCTCAGAGCCATTTGAACACAAATCCCGGAATTGTGATTGCCTGTTGAAGAAACCAGTGCAAAACGTCTCCTGATGTTGAAAGTCTGTCACTAGTAAACCCTGCACACGCTGTAAGTGATAAGTGTAGTAACAATTATCGTGGAGATCGTTCCAGATTGTGTTCTGGCTTACCCTGTTCTGGCGGTCCAACTGCCTGGTATAACACGGCGGCCGCCTTCCATATTGTTAATCACATTTTCCTCCAAGTCTGGTGTCCTTACCCCTATCTCAGAGAAACGGCGAAACAGTGTTGCAGACATTGAATGCTGTGGTTTCTGTCGGCGGCGATAGGTGTCCTGATGCAACCTTGCTGCCCGTTGCCTGTTGCCATTTGCCTTTCAGTAAGTATACACCATGTTGGCGAACTCTCGATTCGAATACGGAACCACTGTGTACAACGCTGGATCACATCCACTACAAGGTGAACCAGCAAGAGAACATTACCAATTACTATGGCAGTAGAGGGCGCTAGGACATGACGTATGAGGATCAGTACCACCCTTTAGGAGAAAACCATGCATACTGTAACTGTGACTGCATGGTACAGCACGTACAAGACCGCAGTCTCTGTAACAAATTATGATTTAATAAATAGTCTCTAGCATTAAACCATGCACTTCCGGACGTAAGTTCATTAGACATTTGTTTGTTCCATATGCTCCCATCAAACAATCGCTAGAGTTTGTACACGGTGGAAAGAATCACCCTGTATAAATTTATTTCTCAGTATACTAATCTTGGCGACGCACACATTTCTCCCAACGAGAGATCTGTTTCGTGATTACGTCATTGTAGAATGTTTCACTTAGTTAAGGAAGCCACAACCTCAACTTACGAGCAAGAGTTTATGCAGTAACATCTGTTTATCACATCTTAAACCTATTATGAAACTCACAGTGATACGTTTAGATGACAACTAAAGCAGTAGAACGTATTCTAACACAATGTTTATATTTAATACTGTGTGAAACCCAAAACAATACAAAAGCATAATATCTTTAATGTAAAAAATCTTCACAATACAGTATTTTGTCTTCAGTATCACTAGCATCCCATTATACCAATTTTGAAAACAACTCTTTACTTTCCTCTGAATCATTTTCAAAATAAGGCATCAACTTCTTCATTAGCTTTATTTTTCGTTTCGTGATTTACTAATGGAAGTTGAGGTGCTTCAAACATTATGGAAGAAATTCGCTTTCCAGCTTTCAGCTCCTCAACGTCTATTGGTGAAGTAAGATAAGTATTTTGTAAAAGGCATTGTGCCCTGGTCTTAGTACTTCTTACATAATCCCATAGATTACTTAAAACGTAATTTGGACTTCATTAATGTTTGGATATTGATTTCATATCGCATTTATACCGGTCTCTACCCGAAACTTTATTCTATCCAAACATTAACCTTCCAAAACACTCCCAAAATGTCATAATATTCTGAGGGCAGACTGGTTGTTACGTGTTTTCTTGATTCTTTCTCAGTAAGGCCAAAAACCCTGTCAGAAGGCGAATAGCTCTACCCACGTACTGGGAAAAAATGCAAAATTACTTTAAACACCTTTGAGCTTTCAATGAAACACATAAGAATTGCCATCAATGTGAAAATTTTGTTTTGGGAGTCAGAAGAAGATTTTCAGCATCTTCTTTCATTATATCCTACTCTAAAGAATTTAAATAGTCTCACACAGCAGATGTAGTTTAATTTGCCCGCCGCCCTGAATCACTTTCAAGCTATGTGCAGTTAACTACTCTGTATGTCTTCTCTTGTGAACGTTTTAAGAGCGTTCAGTTATACAGCCACACCTCTCTTGAGTAAACATTTCACCGATAGACAGTTTAGTTAATCGGTGATTCTTCTGGCAGTAAAGCAAACTGTCACAGTATTGTTTTGATTTTGATTTAAAAAATTGAAAATACTTTTTCCTTTATTTTGTGCAACCTATAATTTGTTTTTACATTATTTTTTAAATTTCAAATCATACACTGAGTTTAACTCTACAACAAAGTTGGCACAAGCTGAGCAACTTTCAGTATGAGGATTTCCAAAGCCCAGGTTGAAACATTTGTGGAATACCTTCTTATTCTCTCAAAGAGAACTTATGATGCTTTTTAAAAGATTTAACTCTGTTGGAAGTTATAAACGCTAAACTTTATTTCCATATATATATATATATATATATATATATATATATATATATATATATATATACTTCAGTACATTCTTCTTCTTCTTAATGAAGTGCGTCTGCTCTTCGTCCCTTTCCTGCAGCTTGCGAGATCATCCACCTTGATTCTCCTTAGGTAGTAGACCCGTCAGCTTATATATTTGGCAAGAGGACTGACTCTGTCTCTGGACACTCCCGGAAAAGTACGTATGAAATACATATAACTTGTTGAGACAATTATTTTAGTTGTACAAAGTTTTGTTTAGGCTATGAATAAAATCAGACTAAATGGTCGGTTTTCTGAATGTGAGGCACATACAGGAATCTCTCAGCTTCATTCATCTCTTAGGTAGTATGAAACTGACACTGCTATTTGTTTACTTTTATCGTCTTCCTTCTCTCTGTGTCTTTAAGGTAAGTTCACTCCCATACTGTACCATACCAAGAAATTATCCTGTTCGACTTATGTCTTGTTCATATGCAGGCTGTCTCCAAAATCCATAAGATCATTGGCACTCAAACATACTGCATTCCATGTTGTTTCCTTTGTTGTTTCAGTATGGTTACAATCTATATACACATTTTCCTTTGAATGTACAATCGTGCACTTCTTACTATTTTGACATTGACAAAGCCAGCTTTCTCCTCCTTTTCTCAGCTCATAGACTGTTTCAGAATCTAAATCCTCTAATATCTTAATAAAGATGTCTGAACAAAAGCATTCTATAACAGCTACTAATCTTATAGTGAAACAGTGGCTGAACATGGTAGAGATGTACACGGCATGATATTTACTGTTGTACAAAAATCGCTTAATAAACAGTTGCTTTATCTTTTATAATTTAACGTGCCTGCCAGACAGTAAACACAAGCAAGTGTAAATGCAATTAAATTTAACTTCAAAATTTTATGTTTGAAATTTCAACTACACACTATAAAAGAAAGATCAGTTAAGTTTTGTGAAAATTTTGAAAAATGGAGGTGTCGAGTTTTGTGAAAATTTCCTGTATTCAGCCGCTTTCTCAATGGTAAATATTCCGTTAGATAAAGCGTTTTGAAAAACTGGAGTTTCTTGAGTTTTGTTAAAACGGTCCTCAATTACAAACTAGAGTGATACCAAGAAGACCAAAAACTTTTCAACACCTCAAAAATAATACATAACTGTAATTTTTGTTAAATTATTTTCATTTACTAAAATAGTTTTTATAATTTTTAAGACACATCACAAATTATAAATGAACTACCAATTCTCGTGACACTAAAGCACATAGCTCCTTTGGTTTTAGAATGTACGTATCGTCCAGCAAATGCTCTCTCATGTGTGACTGGAGTGAACGTCATCGGTGTATTACTTAGACTACACTTGGGTAAATCTACACTAGACTAAAATTTTTATTTGGCAAACAACAGAGAGACATGGCGGCTTGAAAGTTCCAATGGGAAAGGGAAAACGTCTAACAGTACGTCACGCTGGTTCCGCTGCTACCAAATTTGTCACTGAAAGTAAATTTGTATTCTAAGCAAAATCGAAAACTATCATGATATCGAAATAGATAACAGAAGGATAGAAAAACAATTAAAATCGTTCGAAAGAAGAAAGGCCCCTGGACGTGACGGGATACCAGTTCGATTTTACACACAGTACTCGAAGGAACTTGCCCTCCTTCTTGTAGCAGTGTGCCGTAGGTCTCTAGAAAAGCGTAGCGTTCCAAAAGATTGGAAAAGGGCACAGATCATCCCCGTTATGAAGAAGGGACGTCGAACAGATGTGCAGAGCTATAGACCTATATCTCTAAGGTCGATCAGTTGTAGAATTTTGGAACACGTATTATGTTCGAGTATAATGACTTTTCTGGAGACTAGAAATCTTCTCTGTAGGAATCAGCATGGATTTCGAAAAAGACGATCCGCGTGGGATTAGAAGAGCGGTCTAAGGCGCTGCAGTCATGGACTGTGCGGCTGGTCCCGGCGGAGGTTCGAGTCATCCCTCGGGCATCGGTGTGTGTGTGTTTGTCCTTAGGATAATTTAGGTTAAGTAGTGTGTAAGTTTAGGGACTGATGAACTTAACAGTTAAGTCCCATTAGTTTTCACACACATTTGAACATTTGAAAAAGACGATCGTGTGAAACCCAGCTCGCGCTATTCGTCCACGAGACTCAGAGGGCCATAGACACGGTTTCCCAAGTAGATGCCGTGATTCTTGACTTCCTCAAGGCGTTTGATACAGTTCCCCACAGTCGCTTAATGAACAAAGTAAGAGCATATGGACTATCAGACCAATTGTGTGATTGGATTGAAGAGTTCCTAGATAGCAGAACGCAGCATGTCATTCTCAATGGAGAGAAGTCTTCTGAAGTAAGAGTGATTTCAGGTGTGCCGCAGGGGACTGTCACAGGACTGTTGCTATTCACAATATATATAAATGACCTTGTGGATAACATCGGAAGTTCAATGAGGCTTTTTGCGGATGGTGCTGGAGTATATCGAGAGGTTGTAACAATGGAAAATTGTACTGAAATGCAGGAGGATCTGCAACGAATTGACGAATGTTGCGTGGAATGGCAATTGACTCTCAATGTAGACAAGTGTAATGTGCTGCGAATACATAGAAAGAAAGATCCTTTATTATTTAGCTGCAATATAGCAGGTCAGCAACTGGAAGCAATTAATTGCATAAATTATCTGGGAGTAGACGTTAGGAGTGATTTAAAATGGAAAGACCAAATAAAATTAATCGTCGGTAAAGCAGATGCCAGACTGAGATTCATTGGAAGAATCCTAAGGAAATGCAGTCCGAAAACAAAGGAAGTAGGTTACAGTACACTTGTTCGCCCATTGCTTGTATACTGCTCACTGCTGTGGGATCCGTACCAGATAGGGTTGATAGAAGAGATAGAGAAGATCCAACGGAGAGCAGCACGCTTCGTTACAGGATCATTTAGTAATCGCGAAAGCGTTACGGAGATAATAGATAAACTCCAGTGGAAGACTCTGCAGGAGAGACGCTCAGTAGCTCGGTACGGACTTTGTTGAAGTTTCGAGAACAAAACTTCACCGACGAGTCAAACAGTATGTTGCTCCCTCCTACGTACATCTCGCGAAGAGACCATAAGGATAAAATCAGAGAGATTAGAGCCCACACAGAGGCATACCGACAATCTTTCTTTCCCCGAACAATACGAGACTGGAATGGAAGGGAGAAACGATAGAGGTACTCAGGGTACCCTCCACCACACACCGTCACGTGGCTTGCGGCTTATGGATGTAGATGTAGACTTCCACGGCGAAATTAATGGAGAAACTCTTCTAGAATATTTTCAGAATCAGCGGTTGCCTTGTTTACATCCAGGCTCTCCCAGAATTCTGCGTCAAACATTGTTCAAATGGTTCAAATGGATCTGAGAGTATGGGACTTAACATCTGAGGTCATCAGTCCCCTAGAACTTAGAACTACTTAAACCTAACTAACCTAAGGCATCACACACATCTATGCCCGAGGCAGGATTCAAACCTGCGACCGTAGCGGTCGCGCGTTTCACACATTGTGTGCGTCGTATTTTGATCTAGTTAAACGACTATGCTGCTTTCACAAACTCTGTAAAGATATTATTAAATTTAAATATTTCACAACATTACCTGTACGAAAAGCAAATGTTCCCTTCAACTCTTGATTCTGAAACACTAACTCATGGGCAAAATTTAAGAAGTTAGTTGAGGGGGCGGATGATCACTATACAATACGTCAAACATTATGTGTTATGCTCAGTGTTTAGCGCTGTGTATATTGTGGAAAATGTGTAGGACGCTTCTGATGATGATCCCTCCTACAATTTCCAATGAAGACGCATGGACCTATGCCCGTAACTGATCCCTTAAGAAAATGTTGTAAGTCAGTATACAGTTTTAGCCTTGTCCGCTCCCCCTCCCCTTCATTTCATACCATGCCCACTGCTTTAAGAAAAGATATTACAATGATTCTGTTCATACGGAATTGGCAGGTGAACCTCTGACAAGTCTTGCAAAGTATGAGCCAATCTGCATACGGCGCTTTTAGTCCCATTAAATGAGAATGCTCTTTTACTCGATAATCTCGTTATGTTCTGAGCTCTGAGACCACATAATATCAACAGAATTAATATCCACAATGTGACGGGTGACTTTGAGGCAAAATTGTGGCTTCTAAATAACATAATTGGAGCTGCGAACCTCTTCTTTAAAGTTCAAGGTACGAATTACTTATATCTCAGTACACTTGTCAAGTTTCCTTCATTCTCTTTTTCTGACGCCAAGACGACTACTATACGTTTCTGGAAGAGATATTTAAAGAAAGAACTGTATTATATTTTTTGCCATTGGCAACAGTTTATTAGATTTTTATGACAGTGACTTGTGATGGAGCCGTTACTATTGATCTACATTTTTATTACATACAGTAACTCCCCTTCAACGACGGAGTGCTTAGATTCCGAGCACAAACAGGGATTGAGGAAGGACTGGTAAGGAAATCGACCGTGTCCTTTTCGAAGTTACTGTATCGACATCTGCGTTAAGTGATTTGGGGATTCCATGTAGGAGATTTTAATCTCCGTCTTCCTTAATACGAGTCCTGTGTTTTACCACTTCTCCACCTCGTCCTGTAAATGATTTATTGATTGTATTAGTTTTAATGGTGGTGGTGGTGGTTAGTGTTTAACGTCCCGTCGACAACGAGGTCATTAGAGACGGAGCGTAAGCTCGGGTTAAGGAAGGATTGGGAAGGAAATCGGCCGTGCCCTTTCAAAGGAACCATCCCGGCATTTGCCTGAAACGATTTAGGGAAATCACGGAAAACCTAAGTCAGGATGGCCGCAGACGGGATTGAACCGTCGTCCTCCCGAATGCGAGTCCAGTGTATTAGCTTTAGTCTCGCCCTTGATGAAGGTTGCGCGGTTGTCTTGTCGAAAGCTATATTTAATAAAACACTTAGGAAGATACATTCAGGCCTAGTAAATGTCATTTTGGAATGAAGATTAGCAACTCGCAAATAGTGCAGGGAACTACGTTTCACATTTCAGAAATCATAAAAGGTAGTTCAAATGGTTCAAATGGCTCTGAGCACTATGGGACTTAATATCTGAGGTCATCAGTCCCCGGTTACTTAGAACTGCTTGAACCTAACTAACCTAAGGACATCACACACATCCATGCCCAAGGCCGGATTCGAGCTTGCAACCGTAGCAGTCGCGCGGTTCCGGACTGAAGCGCCCAGAACCACTCAGCCACAGCGGCCGGCTTAGAAGGTAGTAACTTCTGATGACATTACTAGTGATTTATATCTTGACTCACTCATGCTACATAAATCCAGGAACCACCAATGAGCGAGTACTTAAAACGATAAATCACATATGCTCAACGTCGGGTGCAGCTGAGACCAGAATACGATTTATTGGTGGAATACTGAGAAAATTCAATTATCTATTAAAAATATTTCTTAAAAACCAAATTATTTCAATAGAGTTCAAGTGTGTGACATCTACATCAGACCGGACTAAGAGATAACGGAGATAGTGAACTAAAAAGAACAAAACGGGTGGTCACAGGACTCCTCAGCGAGCGAGTGCAATAGAAACGTTGAGAAATTGCAGCAACAAGAATCATCTTCTGTCGCACACTGTAAAATGATTCGTGGAATGTGAAAGGAGATGTGCGTTTTTAAACGGAAAGGATGATATTATAGGAGTAGAAAGCGCCATACTGAAGGGAATAATCTCTCTCGCGATTTCCGTTCGGTGTCCTACTCTTAAATTGTTTTCTAGAGTTGTAATGTATCAAGTTGCCAGTATCACTTTCCTTCAACTAGCGCCATATAAACTAACTTCAGAATTCGAACAGGACCAACTGACAAGAGTGTGTGAAAGAGACTGTGGTATCGCGACAACCCTGATAATGTGACTGTGATGTGCCATGGGGAACAGAAGACTGGAAAAAAGAGATAAACGGAACTCCAGCAATAGTTCAGGGTGTATGACGACACCGCGAAATACCAAGCAGTTCGTACGCACTTCAGTAATGAAAGTTCCCAATTTCATCAGCGATGACACTACAAGGAAACCGCGACGCCTGCTTCTTTAGCAGAATTCTCTTCATTCTTAACGTAAGACATTTGAGTTCACTGAGTAATATGTAATGAGGAACGCCCTTGTACGAGGATACCGTGGTACGATCGTCTCGTCTCTGATTTTCTGTGTGACACTGGCCTTAATTAAACTGCCTTCTGATGATGATTATCTACGTTCGCCACGGCTGCCGTAAATCGCGTCAAAATCTACCCAAGATTCTTCCACAAGCAAATGCACGACAGTTTTACCCCACATTCATACCTGATAATGCTTTGTCGTTAAAGGAACGACTTCAGTATCGCCCACACGTTAAATATTGGAAAAAAATGTTGCCAAGCTGCTTGAGGGTGACTTAGCGTTATACACCACTGTACCCGGAGTCACTGACACATCGTTTTGCCATGGGGCTCTACTCCGACGTAGTCTGTTACCATATAACAGCGAAAATCTTTATCATTTAGACAAGTGATGTTACATTTCGACAGGTGTATTCCTCTTCATATGACCAAATCGGAGACATGAATACTGATGCTTCCTCTGGCTTGTTGCTGAAGAGCAAGTAAATTGATATGCACATTTTTATCAAATTTGTTTCAGTGAACCGCTTTTACAAACTACTCCTTTTCTTAGTATTCGTGGTAACTGGGCCCTTAGCTGTCAATATACGGTACTCGTAACATCTTACATGCTTGAAAAGTAAAAATAAATCTATAAGCATTAGAAAACAGTTACTTCAAGTAGGATATGGTCAAGAAGGTAACTGAAGAGGTGATAAGAGCCAGTTTGGTGAAATGATGTTAGCTGCTTGTCATTTCCATCTGAAAACATGTATTGTGGTATTCGTTTCATTATTAAGAGGGATTTCGAACAACTGAGCACAGTAAGTAGTATATTGGCTGGAAGCATAATTGTGTAAGTATTCACGGACAGCACACTTATTCCACGCTAGTCCAGAGCTACACCTACATCTACATAGATACTCCGCAAGTCACCGTAGGGTGCCTGGAGGAGGGTAACCTGTTCCACTACACGTTATTTCTCCTCCACTCGAAAAGAGAGCGAGGAAAAAACTACTGTCTGTGCGCCTCCGTATGAGCCCTAATTTCTCGTATCTAATCTTCGTGGTCCTTACGCGCGATGTATGTTGGCGGTAGTAGAATCGTTCGGCAGTCGGCTTCAAATGCTGGTTCTTTAAATTTTCTCAGTAGTGTTTCTCCAGAAGAACGTCGCCTTCCGTCCAGGGTTTCCCCATTTGAGTTCCCGAAGCCTCTCCGGAACACTTACGTTTTGTTCGAAGCTACTGGTAAGAAAGCTCGCAGGCCGCCTCCGAATTGCTTCGATATACTCCTTCAGTCCGACATGGCACGGATCCCAAGTACTGGAGCAGTACTCAAGAACAAGTCGCACCAGCATGCTGCGTGCGGTATCTTTTACAGGTGAACCTTTCTTTCCTACAATTTTGACAATAAACCAAGTCGCCCATTTGCCTACCCTACCAGAATTTTCATATGCTCTACTACATCAAAGGCATTCCGAAAAAGGCAAAGCTTTCATACACACATCAAAAAATTATTTTGCAGCACCCCGTTTCCCAGAACTCCTGAAGATAGACGTTGACTGTGGATATTGTATCACTGACACATTCCCTTTGACTGTTCAGGGATGTCACTAAACTTCCCCAAAGATGTACACAACAATGCACATGCAGCACCTATTAGACGGAGGGGGTCCGACAGCCGATCAGTTCCAGTCATTCCACCAGGAAGCAGATACACGGCGGGTGTTGTCTGTAGTTCAGCCATGCCTATACGGTCGATACCACGGTTCGATCGCGTCCGCATTGTTACTTTGTGCCAGGAAGGGCTCTCAACAAGGGAAGTGTCCAGGTGTCTCGGAGTGAACCAAAGCGACGTTGTTCGGATATAGAGGAGATACAGACAGGCAGGAACTGTCGATGACATGCCTCGCTCAGACCGCCCAATTGCTACTACTGCAGTTCATGTCCTCTACCTGAGGATTATGGCTCGGAGGAACCCTGACAGCAAAGCCACCATGCTGAAAAATGATTTTCATGCAGCCACAGGACGTCGTGTTACGACTCAAACTGTGCGCAATAATCTTAATTATGCGCAACTTTACTCCCGACGGCCATGGCGATGTCCATCTTTGCAACCACGACACCATGCAGCGCGGTACAGATGGGCCCAACAATATGCCGAATGGACCACTCAGGATTGGCATCACGTTCTCTTCACCGATGAGTGTCGCATATGCCTTCAACTAGACAATCGTCGGAGACGTGTTTGGAGGGAACCCGGTCAGGCTTAACTCCTCAGACACACTGTCAAACGAGTGAAGCAAGGTGAAGGTCCCCTGTTGTTTTGGGGTGGTATTATGTGGGGCCGAAGTACGCCGCTGGTGGTCATGGAAGGCACCGTAACGGCTGTACGATACGTGAATGCCATCCTCCAACCGATAGCGCAACCATATCGGCAGCATATTTAAGAGGTATTTTGCCTTCATGGGAGACAATTTGCGCCCCATCGTGCACATCTTGTGGATGACTTCCTTCAGGATAACGACATCGCTTGAATAGAGTGGACAGCATATTCTCCAGACATGAACCCTATCGAACATGATTGGGATAGATTGAAAAGATCTGTTTATGGACGACGAGACCCACCACCCACCACCCGCCGAATCGCCGTTGAGGAGTGGGGCAATCTGGACCAACAGTACCTTGATGAACTTGTGGATGGTATGCCACGACGAATAAAGGCATGTATGTATCAATGTAAGAGGACGTCCTATCGGATATTACAGGTACCGGTGTGTACAGCAATCTAGACCACCACCTCTGAAGGTCTCGCTGTATGGTGCTACAACATTCAATGTGTAGTTTTCATGAGCAATAAAAAGGGTGGAAATGATGTTTATGTTGATCTCTGTTCCAATTTTCTTCTGTACAGGTTCCGGAACTCTCTGAACCGAGGTGGTGCAAAATTTTTTTTTATGTGTGTATTAGCACTATTGCTTACAGACACCGTCAATAATGAACGGTCTGGGTTCCACATCAGCCACCCTTCCAAATTCAATAAGTACTCTCAAGAAACGACAAGTTTAACCTTTAGTAAATTCATAAATTAAAATTAAAAAATGTATCTGTTTAGGTCTATAATTTTGCTAAATCCATTTTTGAAAGACTATGATGAAAATTATTGATGCAAAATATATGTAAAACTGAATTCAAAATATTGACATTCGCTTTTCGGTTTAACGTATTTGGCACCGTTTTTTTTTCAGTTAGAAAGTAAACGGCTGGTTTCATAATGTGGCAAATGTCATAGAATAATTTTTCCTCCGATAAATTAATGGATCTGAAGGTGTACTTCGCGTAACACTCATACGGAAATCAGGACTCGAAGTACACCATTCCTTTCGATAAAATATTAAAAAAGGAGTTTTAGTAATTTTTCAACCGGAAAGCAAAGATTACAGTCACTTTCGAGGAAGGTATCTTGAAATCCACGACTGCTTGCAGCTAACAGCGGCGGCAGGCCGCTGGCGATTATGAGAGCGTTGCCGCACTACCTTTTGGAATCGCGGGCATTCGTCAGCCGGGCAGGAGCACAAGAGCGGCCAGATTGTGGGAGAGCAGGATGTGCGAAACGGTCGATAGCGGCAGCAAGGAGTACGCCACCAACTTAGGTGCGTCCCGACTGTGCCTGTTAGCGACACGGTGCAGCAAGTCCTCATAGCACTAGCAAACTGCTCGTGTCCCTTTTCTGTACCAAAATAATTCCTGACCGTGCATAAAATATGGCGTTTCTTCACTTTAAGTACTTATTATGAACCAACATAAATTTCGTATAATATGAGCAAGCTACATATTGGCAGCAGCTGAGATACTTAGTATTTTACATTTAGCAGTGCTAAAAGTCGGGAGACATGTTAATATTATTCATTTGATCAGATATTAAAATCATAAAAACTTACATGCTAGTAAACGAAACAGGACTCCACTGAGAAACGGTGAAAGAACTCTCAACTAAATAATAGTGAGGCTGTTAGGAACCGACCAGGAGAAATCCTAATGTCCAAATCAGAGTTGTTACTAGCCATAAGTTAGCAATGTCGATAGAAAGCTTCGTAGAAAATAAAATGTATGAATCAGCCGTTCACCAACTAACATCTCAGACGGTGTGAGCGATGTCTGCAATCTGCTTTACTGAAATGTTTTACAAGTCACACAGAGACTGAAAAAAATGTTCAAATGTGTATGAAATATTATGGGACTTAACTGCTAAGGTCCTCAGTCCCTGAGATTACACACTACTTAACCTATATTATCTTATGGACAAACACACACACACCCATGCCCGAGGGAGGACTCGAACCTCCGCAGGGAATAGAGACTGACAGAGTGCAAAGTAACAGTAATTACTTGAGACCTGAGGGGTCTTTTGGGAAGTGATTAGCACATGATATAGTCATGCTGACAAAAGAATCTAACACTCTTGTGAGCGGTGGCTAGAAACGCTTAGCACTGTTCACATTTCTGATCGAAATCGTTAGCCTGGCCAGGTTGCTGTACCGTTGGTAGGTTTGTCGGAGGCCTTTGGCAATGTGCATTCTGACGAGGGTGACAGAACGTAGGGAGTAATGGAGACACAGGACCATAAACTGGTCATCATTAAGATCCGTACGTGGGTTAGTCGTGTAAGAAAAAGAAATGTAACCTACAAGAACACACAGGTCACAAAAAAAAAAGTGAGGTGAAGAAGTAGCAACGACTATTTGGTATTCTGTTACTGATTTTTTCTAATTCGCTCTACTTTTTAATATACAGAGTGTTTACTCAATGAACCTAGTAGCCTGGCGTCATTTGACTTCGCTTAATTATGTACGGAATTCATGCATTATTTCAAATTTGTGTTTGATTGCTTATTGTCATGTAATATTGTATTGTGTCAAATTAAATATTAAGTTCACATTTTCTATATACTGTCACAGTGAAATATAAAATCAAGGCTCTACGTTGCCTGACTTCCCCTGATGGGTTATGTTATGTGTGTGGTGAATAAATTTCATTGAAGAAAGGCAGAACATCAGTAACTTTGTGAGGGAAACATATTTGGCATATTTCAGTAGTCATATTTGAGACCAAGATAGTCCTGGAGCTCCCCATAAGGTTGTAAATCGTGTGCTGCGGGTCTTCGAAAGTGGACAAAAGTGATACAGAGAAATTTGAACTTTGGTGTGCCGATGATATGGCGAGAACGACGAAATCACCACGAAGATTGCTATTTTTGTTTTATGAGTATAAAAGGGTTCATCAAATACACAAAACGGAAGTGGTTGTATTCTTATTTGGAGTCAGCAAGGCTACCTCTGCCACACTGTTAAGATATTCGAGTGTCAGAATTCACCACATGTCCTGAACTTTTATTGTCAGATGTTGAAAAATTTCAGGTCGTGAAAAGTAACACTAACGACATTGAATATGAAAAAAGTATCTCTACACATTAACACTTCTCCCAGGAGCAACTCAGGGATCTTATTCTAAACCTCAGTCTGTCTAAGCAAGCTTTTGAAATCTTGACATCCAGGCTCGAAGAAATGAACTGCCTAATGCCCGAAACTAATACTGCTATGTTGTTAGCAGGTCCCAAGGCTGCGGGGAGTGAAAGGACCAAGTCCATAGAGTATTCTCAACAACAAAGTTTATTTACCACAAAGTAATAGCATAAGAGCACGGCACACTGGTTTCGGCATAGATATTCATACTACAGCAACCGGTTCTTAGCCGGTAAACTTTATTTAAATAAAAGGTAACAATAAAATGACAAACTGAAAAAGATAATATATTGAATTTATAGATTGGAGCCACCGGCGATTAGCCCATGAAATATAACGCACACAATAATTAAAAACGTAAATTAAGAAGAAAATAGAATGTTTATTTATCAATTCTTCAGTGTAAAACAAAATCAGTCCTAAGCACGACTAATGAAATTATATCCCTACTGAATTTAAACTTCATATTCAGATATCGCAGTTCCATAAAAAAATTAATCATCACAAGGATGCAACCAGTCCGTTGCCAAGGGGGCTTGAAGCAAAACAATTTTACAGCATTTAAATAAACTTATTTTAGAGAAAAATACAAAAACACAAAATCCTTCAAACAGCAATTTTAGTTTGTCTATTTTGCAGCCTAATGGGCACAGTAGAATCAGTAGATTCTCCTTCCTTTTATTTAAAATAGCATGATTTACGACTAAAACTCTTTTTTTAAAGAAAGCTCTTTCTGAATAACATTGTGTTGTTGCACTATGGCACCCTTGAGAGATCGTAGGCCCCACTGACTGCGCCCGACGGCGGCTGCACCTAAGGCAGCCCCGGACGACACAGACAAATAATTTGCGCTCTACAGCATGTGTAAAATCCACAAAATTTATAGCCAAACTTTGTGGCTCTTGTGAAGCCGTGAGCCTTTTACGTAGCACTAAATTAAGGTAGCAAACACGGAATTAGCTGATCAGAGGAATCAATTATTTGGTAACTACCACACATCTCGTATTGGAGCTCATAAATACCAGATTTCAGACAAGGAGGGGAAAATTAATTATGACTAACCGGATTCTACCTTTCCTCTTTAGATAATCACAGTGACAGTGAAAACTAACAGCATGTTAGCGTTTCATTACACAATACAAGTTATAGAAGCACGAGGCGATTAGAAGGCTTAACTAACCTAAGTAAACCGAATACCGGTAACGATCATCAGAAACATTTTAAATTGTAGTGTTTATAACGATACAATCCAGACTGAATGTAGTTTTAAGAATCACTGACGGAACTACAGGTGCATAGTGTTTATTCACTGGATTCACATTGAAACATTTCATATGGTACGTGGCTGGCACAACCGTGGAAACTCACTTTTAAGGCACGACCGTGAACACAAGTAACATGAACCCTTACAACAAACTGATTTAAATATGAATAGCAGTACAGAAGGGGCAGAGCTCAGACGCTGGTGAGCCAGAAAGTAAAGCAGTGAAATCACAACGCGGTACGGTTTCCAACAGAAAAATGACCCCCAACAACTTGGTATTTCGAAGCACAGAACTTAAAACGTCTCACCCGCGAGAAAAGACGCCGTCAATAACAACAGCACGAGGGTTGAAGATACTGCGTGTTGCCACAGGACAGGACTCAGCCACAACCAGGTCTTAATCGGCCACGGACAGCAACGGCTTCCACTACTGACGCTGCCAACCCCATTTCCGCCACGACAACGCGACCTCGTGCTCCTCCACGTCGCACTAAACGGATAGCGCCAGCGCACAGCATCTGGGGCTGAACTGCCCGTTGTGACTGTCAGAACTGTACCACGCTTGGTACACGAGAGTAGCCGGCCGGAGTGGCCGTGCGGTTCTGGGCGCTACAGTCTGGAACCGAGCGACCGCTACGGTCGCAGGTTCGAATCCTGCCTCGGTTAGGTTTAATTAGTTCTAAGTTCTAGGCGACTGATGACCTCAGAACTTAAGTCGCATAGTGCTCAGAGCCATTTTTTTGAACACGAGAGTACTTTCCTCTCCCGAGCGAGCTCGTAACTACCTCCAACCTCGCTGGAAACAGACCTCCTTCGAATCGCTCCGAGCACGCCTCTTGCGATTGTGACCAATCGTACCGTGACTTTTTATCGACAGATCCAAGAAAGCCTGAAAAGCGCTCAATTACGCAATGGGAATCGCTATGCGTTTATCCCATTTACCCACTCCACAATACTTAATGAAGGATATAACAATATAAATAAGGTTCTGCAGAAACTTCGTTATCATCAGCACGAGTGGCTTATTTGTGTGGATTTGAAGATGGTCAGCATCCTGCCTGGGCAACAAAGTGGCTGCACAAAGTACTCACGTTTCATTTGCATGTGGAGTAATAGAGCTAAGCAAGGGCATAGGAAAAACGTGGCATGGTCTTCAAGAGAACATACACTGAATCGTCAAAGAAACTGGTATAGGAACGCCTGTTCAAATGCAGAGGTATGCAAACCGGCAGAATACGGCGCGGCGGTCGGCAACACCTATGTAAGATAACTAGTGCTTGCGCAGGTGTTAGATCGGTTACTGCTTCTAAAACGCCAGGTTATCAAGATTTAAGTGAGTAGAAAGTGGTCTTATAGTCGGCGCACGAGAGACGAAAGACAGCATCTCCGAGATAGCGATGAAACTGGGATTCTCGCGTACAACCACTTCACGAGTGTAACATGAAGATCAGAAATCCGGTAAAACATTACATCTCAGACATCGCTGCGGCCGGAAAAAGATCCTACAAAAACGGGACTAACAACGACTGAAGAGAATCGTTCAACGTGACAGAATTGCAACCCTTCTGCAAATTGCTGCAGGTATCAATACTGGGCCATCAACGAGTGTCAGCGTGCGGAACCATTCAAAGAAACATTAGCGATATGGGCTTTCGAAGCCGAAGGCCCACTCGTGTACCCATAAAGACTGCACGGCACAAAGCTGTAGCTGGCCGGAGTGGCCGAGCGGTTCTTGGCGCTACAGTCTGGAACCGCGCGACCGCTACGGTCGCAGGTTCGAATCCTGCCTCGGGCATGGATGTGTGTGATGTCCTTAGGTTAGTTAGGTTTAAGTAGTTCTAAGTTCTAGGGGACTGATGACCTCAAAAGTTAAGTCCCATAGTGCTCAGAGCCATTTGAACCATTTTGAAAAACGCTGTACGCCTCGCTTGGACCAGTCAACACCGACATTCGACTGTTGATGTCTGGAAACAAGTTTCCTGGTCAGACGAGTCTCATTTGAAATTGTATCGAGCGGATGGAGTGTACGGATACGGAAACTGATGGCTCTCGATCTTCCACCATAATCGAATCCATCAACATGAGGTGGCAAATATGAGGTAGCCAAGGAGATGGAAACGTGGGTTCTACTATGCCAAGTCTGCCTGGTAGCTACAACAGGAAAACACAATTAATTAGCAGGAGTACAAAATAAGAAAGTAGTTATTACTTTGCAGTAGTCCATGATCAGTTGGTTGACAGTTATAGAAGACGCGACTAGACTAAGCGTCTGTAGAATGACATAATTTACAAGTCACAAATATTGCAGTGACGAATTAATCTCTCGTAAACTTGAATGTCGAATCCGGTGAATTTGAAGACTAACTTGGAACGGAGCAACAAAGACTTGATGGCATCAATGACTGAGCTGCAGACGAGGACTAAACATCGGCGCTGGCTGACCGATGAGCGCTGCTACGAAGAGTAGACTGACACAACTGCACTACTCTCCTGCTGCACATGAAAGGGGCCTAGCGTCGCCTCGCGGCGAGCAAAAGTACTGCGACTGGTTGTGTACTCTTTGACTAACACAGCCGTTCTTCTGTTCCGTTTATCGAGAGAATCGCATGCGGTGTGGTCGTATGACTGACGACATCACAGAAACAACCTCGTGAATCCCTGGACCCTGCTTGCCAACAGGGAACTTTTCAAGTTGGTGGAGGCTCTGTAATGGTGTGGGGTATGTGCAGTTGGGATGATAGGGGACCCCTGATACGTCTAGATACGACTCGGACAGGTGACAAGTACGTAAGCATTCTGTCTGATCACCTGCATCCATTCATGTCCATTGTGCAATCCCACAGACTTGGACAATTTCAGCAGGACAATGCGACACTTCACACATTCAAAATTGTTACAGAGTGGCTCCACGAACACTCTTATGAATTTAAATATATCCGCTGGCCACCAACCTCCCCAGACATAAACATTATTGATCATATCTAGGTCTCGCGGAGTGGCCGCGCGGTTTGAGGCGCTTTGTCACGGACTGTGCGACCCCTCGAGCTGGAGGTTCGAATCCTCCTTCGGGCATAGGTGTGTGTGCTGTTATTAGCATACGTTAGTTTAAGTTAGTTTAACTAGTTTGTAAGTCTAGGGACCGATGACCTCATCTCTTCCTCCTCGTATTCTTACGGATTTATGGACAGACCTGCAGGAATCATGGTGTTAGTTCCCTCCATCACTACCTCAGACATTAGTCGAGTCCATGCCACGCCGTGTTGTGGCAGTGTGTGATTGTTATTGCAGCCAACATGATACATGAGAGGTTGATTGACAGGCACAAAATCTGCCGCTCCATATCAACCTACGGCTCATGGACCAAATTCTGAAGGCCTTTGAAAAGAAATTCTAATTGCTCCTAATACACTTGCAAGTATTTCTGTGAATTCAACTATGAAATATTTAAAGTTGGAATCGGCAGTGGTCCTCAAATTCGTAAGTTCATCAGTAATTAAGATTTCAGTAAAGTGAAGACTGAAATTGAATCATCTTCCTAATGCAGTTTGTCTGTGGTGTAAGGAATTTTTTTAGCAACCGTAGAAGAGAGAGCTACGAACGATTGGCCCACGGCATAATCACAAACTTCCAATTACTTGGAAGCTAATACGAGCATAAAAGTGCACTGCCTCTGTAGTCACTTAAACAAATTTCCTATCAGTCTTGGTGATTGTAATGAGGAACAGGGAAATGTTCATTCAAGACAACCAATTCATGAAGGAAAAGTATCAAGGCAAGACGCAGTCAATACCTTCGCTACGCAGTGCAGATGGTACTGTTAACGACGACTGTACCGCTAAAGCGGAGTTATTGAACACAGTTTTCCGAAATTCCTTCATGAGGGAAGACGAATGGAATATTCCAGAATTTGAAACATGAACAGCTGCTAGCATGAGTTTCTTAGAAGTAGATACCTTAGGGGTTGCGAAGCAACTCAAATCGATTGATACGGGCAAGTCTTCGGGTCCAGATTGTATACCGATTAGGTTCCTTTCAGATTACGCTGATACAATAGTTCCCTACTTAGCAATCATAAACAACCGCTCGCTCACCGATAGATCTGTACCTACAGATTGGAAAATTGCGCAGGTCACACCAGTGTTTAAGATGGGTAGTAGGAGTAATCCATCGAACTACAGACCTATATCATTGACGTTGGTTGGCAGTAGGGTTTTGGAGCATATACTGTATTCAAACATTATGAATCACCTCGAAGGGAACGATCTATTGATACGTAATCGGCATGGTTTCAGAAAACATCGTTCTTTATTCGCACGAAGTAATGGCCGCTATCGACAGGGGATCTCAAGTTTATTCCGTATTTCTGGATTTCCGGAAGGCTTTTGACACCGTTCCTCACAAGCGACTTCTAATCAAGCTGCGTGCCTATGGGGTATCATCTCAGTTGTGCGACTGGATTCGTGATTTCCTGTCAGGAAGGTCGCAGTTCGTAGTAATAGACGGCAAATCATCAAGTAAAACTGAAGTGATAACAGGTGTTCCCCAGGGAAGCGTCCTGGGACCTCTGCTTTTCCTGATCTATATAAATGACCTGGGTGACAATCTGAGCAGTTCTCTTTGGTTGTTCGCAGATGATGCTGTAATTTACCGTCCAGTAAGGTCATCCTAAGACCAGTATCAGTTGCAAAGCGATTTAGAAAAGATTGCTGTATGGTGTGGCAGGTGGCAGTTGACGCTAAATAATAAAAAGTGTGAGGTGATCCACATGAGTTACTAAAGAAATCCCTTGGAATTCGATTACTCGATAAAAAGTACAATTTTCAAGGCTGTCAATTCAACTAAGTACACGGGTGTTAAAATTACGAACCACTTCAGTTGGAAAGACCACATAGATAATGTTGTGGGGAAGGCGAGCCACAGGTTGCGTTTCATTGGCAGGACACTTAGAAGATGCAATACGTCCACTAAAGAGACAGCTTACACTACGCTCGTTCGCCCTCTGTTAGAATATTGCTGCGCGGTGTGGGATCCTTACCAGGTGGGATTGACGGAGGACATCGAAAGGGTGCAAAAAAGGGCAGCTCGTTTTGTATTATCACGTAATAGGGGAGAGAGTGTGGCAGATATGATACGCGAGTTGGGATGGAAGTCATTAAAGCAAAGACGTATTTCGTTGCGGCAAGATCTATTTGCGAAATTTCAGTCACCAGCTTTCTCTTCTGAATGCGAAAATATTTTGTTGAGCCCAACCTACATAGATAGGAATGATCATCAAAATAAAAGAAGAGAAATCAGAGCTCGAACAGAAAGGTTTAGGTGTTCGTTTTCCCCGCGCGCTGTTCGGGAGTGGAATGGTAGAGAGATAGTATGATTGTGGTTCGATGAACCCTATGCCAAGCACTTAAATATGAATTGCAGAGTAGTCATGTAGATGTAGTTGTAGATGTGACAGTCATATGATGGCAAACTGTTGCTGGAACCTCCAGAGTGACTGTCCCCATCAATCACATATGTCACAATCGTACAAATGGAGTGGTTTTCATACCCACATTAGTATCTGACACAACTAATGTCCTTAGTTCTACCATAAAATTTATTCAGTGATCCCTACTCAAAATGAAATCCATTTGCTGATAAACTTTTCAAGAATGTCTGAATAAGAGCTCTAAGGTTACTTCAAAGAACTCTTGGTCTCTAAAAGGTTTTTCCATACTCCTATTAACTGCCAGTCACTTGGGGAGTGGCTTAATATAAGCTGGTCGATAAACTAACCAGTTAGAAAAGCATGATTAACAGTTCCAAGCGGTCTATCATCACCATCAGCAACGTATCACTACTAATGTCATTGTATTCATGTTGGCACGTGGATCCACGTGCAGTTCGAATGTCACCCATCGCCTTTGTCGTGTAACACTAAGTGACGTTGAGGAACTAAGTTACTTACGAGGTGCGGCTAGAAAAAAACCGGACTGATGCTGGAAAAAACATTTATTTACAATTATTTACAATTTCATGTTATCTCCTTCAATGTACTCTCCTCCTCGGTCTCTACACCGCTCCATACGAATTTTCCACTGTTCATAGCAATGCTGCAGATCATTTTCGGTAAGTCCATACATTACTTCCGTCGCTTTTTCTTTTACTGCTTCAACAGTCTCAAATCTAGTTCCTTTCAAAGCTGACTTGACTTTAGGGAAAAGAAAAAAGTCACAGGGGGCCAAATCAGGTGAGTAGGGTGGATGATCTAAGATGGGAATGTTGTGTTTTGCCTAAAACGTCTTCACTGACAACGCACTGTGAGCTGGGGCATTGTCTTGGTGAAGGATCCATGACTTTTTTCTCCACAAATCGTTCCGTTTTCTCCGTACTCGCTCACGTAGGGTAGCCAGGACGCTAATGTAGTAATGCTGATTCACTGTTTGTCCCTCTGGTACCCAATCAATGTGCACAATCCCTTTGATGTCAAAAAAAAACAATCATCATTGCCTTGAATTTCGATTTTGACATTCGTGCTTTTTTTTGTCGTGGAGAACCAGGAGTTTTCCAATGCATCGATTGGCGTTTAGTTTCGGGATCGTAAGTAAAAAACCACGATTCATCGCAAGTAATAACATTTTGTAAGAAGGTGGGATCACTTTCAATGTTTTCCAGGATGTCAGAACAAATCATTCTTCGGCGTTCCTTCTGTTCAATTGTGAGACACTTTGGAACCATTTTTGAACACACTTTGTTCATGTTGAAACTTTCATGAAGAATCTGCCTAACACTTTCCTTGTCAACTCCTGTTAACTCAGACACTGCTCTGATTGTTAAACGGCGATCTTGTCGAACAAGTTTACCGATTTTTTCAATGTTTGCATCAGTTTTTGCTGACAATGGTCAGCCAGTGCGAGTGTCATCACTGGTGTCTTCGCAGCCATCTTTAAATCGTTTAAACCACTCAAACACTTGTGTTCGCGATAAACAATCCTCGCCGTACACTTGTTGTAACATTAAAAACGTTTCACTTGCAGATTTTCCTAGTTTGAAACAAAATTTGATGTTACCACGCTGTTGTTTCTGTACACTCAACATTTTCCGACGCACAGACAAAACGTCAACTACTTAAAACAGACGCCACGGGCAGACTGAGTGCAGGAGGCAGATGAAACTCGAGCAGTAGGCGGAGCGAGAGTCACGTGACAGGCCACGCGACTTTCAGCCTTATTGCATTCGTTTTATTGTTTCACCAGTACTAGTCCGGTTTTTTTCTAGCCACACCTCGTATGAGCAACTAATTGTGCATATGTTTGAATTTTGAAGAACATAACGAAGATTTTCTTCTGGATCTCGATTAAAACCCAACACCTGCTGACAATGCAAGTAAGCAAAGCTACTGACTGACTGAGACTCGAACACAGGAGAGATTTTCATTTCTGGTTACGCACTGTCAGTCACTTGGCGAGTGGCTTAATATAAGCTGGTCGATAAACTAACCAGTTAGAAAAGCATGATTAACAGTTCCAAGCGGTCTATCATCACCATCAGCAACGTATCACTACTAATGTCATTGTATTCATGTTGGCACGTGGATCCACGTGCAGTTCGAATGTCACCCATGGCCTTTGTCGTGTAACACTAAGTGACGTTGAGGAACTAAGTTATTTATGAGCAACTAATTGTGCATATGTTTGAATTTTGAAGAACATAACGAAGATTTTCTTCTGGATCTCGATTAAAACCCTACACCTGCTGACAATGCAAGTAAGCAAAGCTACTGACTGACTGAGACTCGAACACAGGAGAGATTTTCATTGCTGGTTGCGCATAAAGATATGTGGTAAATCTTATTTATAACTAGTGTCATTTAGGACATCCCAACTTGAAATTTCATTCCACAAACCTTTGTACTGAACTAGGAACCTTATCTAGGAACTATTTTCCGTGTTAACTAAGCATGAAAGATGTTAAATACTGTTTCATTCACAACTAACAAACTAGAAGTGACGTGACGTAAACTTTAATGTTGAACGGGAACTGGACCTCAGTACTTAATCGTATTGCTAACTAAGCACCATTATATGTCAGATATAGAATTTTCTGAACAGTAGTGAGATGTTTGAGTCCGTAGCTCGTGGTCTGTTGGCTAGCGTTGCCGCCTCTGGATCACGGGGTCTACGTTCGATTCCCAGCCGGGTTGGGGATTTTCTGTGCCCGGGAACTGGATGTTTGTGTTGCCCTCATCATTTCATCATCATCATCATTTGTGACAGTGGTTAGATTGGAATGTGAAAAAAATTGGACTGTGTGAAAATTGGGACTTTCTATGAGCGCTGATGACCGCACAGTTGAGCGTCCCACAAACCAAACATCATTATCATCATCAGGCCTGAACATGAAATGACGAGACAAATGAATAACTTCTGCCTTCCCTGGATTTGTAACTGATGCCTATAGCGGTTTTTTCTAGCCAAGAATAGACTCCAACCATAGGTTTCTTTCACCAGAAAGGAGATGTGCGTATCCTTTAATTAGAAATAAAGTGACGTAGAGTTCAGTGGTGACTGGGAATCTAACAGCACAGATTGCCTTAGCAGACACACGTAGAGACGTTAACTATGAAATTCTATTTCATCAGCAGTTAAGAGGGGTATGTTTGAACCTGAAACGGCGTAACGAAAAGTTCCGTGTATCACTCTAAGTCAAAACCACATATGCACCTATTGTTATCGGCGAATGGAGTGACCTTAACAATAAAAGTTATTTTCCAATAAGAAAATATTGAAAAGACATTCTAAAAACTGTTGTGCCAGACCAAGATTCTAACCTGTTAGATCATCTTAAGTGGAGGCCTTGAGGAGTTCGGAATTTTGAGCAAATAGTGAATTGATGGAAGTGTATCGTCACGAAGAGATCAAATCCAGCGATGGGAGGAACTGAGTTTCAGTACCAGTCTAGAACCAGTATAATCAGTATCTCAAGCCCTGCGACCTGATATGGTTTTCGGTTCATTAACTGAATTAAATTTCCCAGGGTAAGAGAGTTTACTCATGACAGATTTTCTACACGCCATCGCTTACGCTTCTGTCGTGTCTCTGCCTAACCTCTAGTCCACTGGTTCTCAAACTTTTTGAGCTTCGGGCGCATTTAAAAGGCCGAAAATAATTGTTGTTACACTATATACACATTTCTGAGGAATATTTTACAGCAATCAATACAGGAAATAAATACTGTGATAAAATAACACTTAAGTCATTTCATTCTGAATTTCGCGTCCAGACTGCAGAAAACACAACTTCTATTAATAAAAAACATACATTGTCACAATATGAACTAATAATTTTTGTATAAAAATGTGAGAGATTCATGAAGCACTTTTGTCACCCAAATGCGATGGCCGAGCACCGTTTGCCTCCTACCCTGACATGACGAAAAGCAATAGAAACTATTAAGTGAAACTTATTGAAATGAAATAATGCAATAAAGCTGAAGATTAATTCAAATTATAGAGAAAAGTAATAGTGAAATACAAATGAAACGTACCTTACGTCTACTCTTTCTAGTGTTTATGAGAAACACTAGCCTGATGTGTCCTCACGATTTTTTCAATGTCTGGAAATATATTTTAAAGACAAACTCTCATTTCCTAATCAATACATTTAAAAGTTCCTCTCTTTCTACACTTAATCGTGGTAAGGGCGAAAATCCTAATTCGCATAAATATGACGTCGAAAATTGGATTAAAGTGTTCAAATCTTTTCTAGATATCGGCACATTGTCTTCTTTGATAGAAATCCAAAAGGTTCCAAGATACAATTCCTTATGCTTAACCACCAGTCAATGATCAGTAGATACAGCTGCCAGTTCTTCTTCTTCTGTTAACGTTAAGCCGAAATCTCCTGAAGTTTCCATGAATGGGTTCCGAATCCAATCGTACAGTTCATTGTTGAGGGATGGAAAATATGAACTCAGTTTCTTTTGTAAATTTATTAAATGGTCTACTACTATTGGAAGTATTTCATTTATGCACGAGCTCCTAACCAATGGGAACATTTGCAAGTTACCTTGAACAACTTTTCCTTTCCATATTTGTAGTTTTCTGTGAAATGCTTTAATTTTGTCGCTGGATGTAGGGATATTTTCTTCTTTCTCTTCCATGCTAGTGTTCAAAATACTGAAGTACTGAAATTTATCGGCCAAATACTTCTATCGTGCAATCCAGAATTCACTCGGAAAGAGGTTGCAAAAATGTAAATGTTTCATTTCTTCGAAAAATACGAGAAGTCCTTGTCGTAGCTCACTTACACCAGTAAATACTTTTCCCATCGAAAACCACCAGACTTCTGTGTGTAAAAGCAGCCGTCTGTGTTCTGACTCCATATCGATACAAAGTTTTTCGAATAAATGGGTTTTGACAGGTCTTTTTTTATTAAAATTTACCATCTGAACAACTTTCTCTAAGAGTTCTCTCAGTTTTTCTCCAAATTGTTTTGCTATTAAATTGTCCCTCTGAAGAAAGCAGTGAGTTACGATAGCATCTTCATTTTCTTTTACAAAAGAAATGAGGTTCTTAACACAGCCTACCATTGAACGAGTGCCATCTGCACAGATGCCTACACGCGACTTCCATGTTAACTGACACTTATTAAGATAATCATTTAAAATGTTCAAAACGCCCTCAGCTTTAGTAGACACACTTAATTCTTTGTAAAAAAAGGAACTTATTTACTATTTGATCTTGGTTAATGAGACGGTTAAGTGCTAAGAGCTGAGATTGGTTGGTAATGCCTGTTGATTCATCAGCTTGCAATACAAAGTTTGAGTGCTTGAGTTTATTACTGCAAACATTTTTCTCAACATTAATAGACATTTCCATAATACTCCTGTGAACTGTATCATTCGACAAAGAAATCTTGCTTATTTTCATAGCTGCTTCATTTCCTAGCATCATTATTACCATTTTTTTGCAATCAGGCAAAAGGAGTGACTCACGTATGGTAAGAGCTTTCATACTATCTGCTATTAGATCAGAGACTTGGTAGGGAGCGATCAGAGCTTTATCAGAAACAAACATTACACTTTTAAAAAATCCTCTGCCCTTGTTTGCTGTTCAGACAATCTCTTGAAGTAGCTTACAGGTTTATCTTGTAAATGAGAATGTATAGTTTTATAATGTTTGCTCAGTTTATTAGGAATCAGAGATTCATTTGCCATTTTATACCCACATACTAAGCATAGTGGAAAAGGATTATCCTCACTCCCAGGCCATGTGAAACCATAGCTTAAGTAGCTTTTATTATACTTGCGAGTAAGTCGCTGTTTTGCTTTTTTACTTCCACTTAACGTTTGTTCACTTCCAGAATCAGATTCTTCGTCGTCATGCTTGTTTTTCAGAAATCTGTCCATTTTATTCGATTGTATTTTGCAGACACACTTCTGGTGCTTTGAAAATAGGCAGTACGCTGTACACAAAACACGAGCCGCACGTACGCTAACAACGCCTCATTGACATATCACCTCAAAGCTCTGCGATAACGTCAAGCGGACAACAGTGGAAACGCTTTTTCCTTCTATGCCTGGATTCTTGAGCCTCCATGGGTTAACAGTGCTACCAACGATAATTTTCGAGTTCCGTTAACCTTGCTGGAAGCTTCTGTCATGAATCCGCTGGGTCACTTAACTGCAGTGAAAATGACGCTCAGAAATAGCAAGGCTTCATGAACAATGACGATCATGTTCACATGTGCTACTCATCTGTAGCAATGAACATGAAATGCAATTCTTTTAGTCACGGACTGCTCGAGGTCAAAGAATAAGCAGCTCTCATAGATAATTTTCTCTCCTAGTTTCTCTTTTCAATAATATTTTATTGGCAACAGAAAGGTGTGCATTTTCAATAAAATATTATTAAAAGGTGACTGGTTGCGGATGTTACTTATAGTATTTTGATACACTGGTGCGGTACCTAAATGAGTCATAATGGCCAATAACAATAATATAAAATTCACTTCCTACGTGCTGTTGCAGCGCCATTCGAAGTTAGGGGGAATAGGTTCGCAATCATTGCGAATGACACAAAACCTTCCGAATTCTTTGGACAAGTTGTGATCACATGCATCGCGCACAATGTTCAATTTCAGCATGGCTACCATCATAAAATAAAAACGTCCGTAGGCAAATCAACTACGAAACAAAAGCACGACACGATCAGATAATATCCAGAAGAGTTTCCGTCGGCAAAATCCGTCAGTCGCAAATATTTTTCACCATTTTCTCGTGATTCTGAACGTTTGTATCTGACCAGAAATCCATTAACGCTTGACAACACTGTGAATTAACTCAATATTTATTTACAAACAATATTTATTAACAAGCATCGTACCGTTTGATTACGGAAAGAAGGCACGGAAAGGGGCGTGCGAAAATAATTTGCACTGGGCCTACAGGGCGAAGGGTGGTGAGAGGGGGAATGGTTAGGAAAATTTCACGACCAGTGCTAGTCATGCACGAATGTCTGGGCGCCTGGTACCGACCAGTGACTAAGGCAGTTATATTTTACACACAAAAGTAAAAAAGGTTCGTTAAAAGCGCACTATATTTATCAAAAATTGTGAAATTAAGGTAAGGCTGTTCTAATGCAATTCTAGTGCAAGGAGTTGAATAAAATGGCACTTCAGTCATTTATTAATTATGAATAACCATGAAGCATCATGCTGTAAGAAACTTGCAGTCCATGGTTGCAATCTGCCATCCGAATAATTACTCGAATTTTCTCACCCCACTGCGAATTGTACTTTCTGTAGAATTCCTTACACTTCTCGGTGATGTAAGGGATAAACTTGATAAGCCGGTAATGGCTTTATCATCACTCATTATTTTGAAATACCTTTGCCCAGTTCCCAAACAACCGCTACTGTTAGATAGATAAAGATTAACAGATTACCAGCAATGCAAGAGAGAAGACAGTCGGCATGAAACGTTCCGAATACTGCAGACACTACAAGAGAATAAGCCACCTTATTTCCTTAACCAAACTGAAATATTTGACAAAACTTAAGGACTCGTTCCGTATTATACCTGTCGTGAAATGTATAAAATTGAGTAGGTATATTTTCTTTTATATTTGGCTATATGTTTTCCTAAAGTATTACAGGGCGCACCCGTAAATGTTCTAGGGCGCATCAGTGCGCCCTGGCGCACACTCTGCTCACTTTTCTAGTCTGAGGCGAAGAGACATCATGTTTCACATGAATTTCAAAACACTGTTCAATTGTACATTCTTCACTTTGCGAAAACATGGATGAACTGTGTTTTTTGTCCCTATAAAAACCACCGCCAGAAATAGGAATCGAACTCAGAAGTCGGATATACCAAACTATCATCACTTCAGAATACCACCAAACTCCGCACGTACCCTGGGCACGATTTTGTTGTAACGTACGTAAGCCTCACTGAATGAGAATCCTGACTCTATGGAGTCTGATACAATCTGTTCACTACATTCATTTTCTTTTTAGATCGAATCGCCGTTAACCAGATGCTTACGCTACCCAGCTCGTGCATTCGACTTGATTTTGTAATCATTAAACTAAAATTACATAATGTCAATAGACAAAAACAGCCAACACTGTAGTATGCGGAAAATTTCCCCAAGAAGTGTTGTCTTTCTCTTGAGCTACTCAGTGGCACTGCCTGTTTCTGGTAAACGTCACGCAGTGCAAAAGAGGCGATAAGTCCTTGAATCTGACTCTACCGTAACTTAATAATGCACACATCGTCTATGTGCTAACAGTATCAGTTTAATGGAAGCGCAGAGAAAATTTCCTTCATTTTGTATTGCGCCAGTAATATCAAAACCTTGGAAAACGTTTCCGTGAAAGGGCTCCTGGCTACCTGTCCTGATCAGAATGGTTTCTGCTCGGCCGTCCTACGACCATCTGACTCTAGACAGCGTCATCCCAGGTGGTCGCGACGTATTTCGCCTAGAGCATGTGATCTACAGTCGACGTTTTTGCACTCACATTGAAATGCATATGATTATCTAATATTCCTGTTTGGTTTTCAGCATAAAATATTTTCGATAAGTGGAGTGTACACTACGAAGTAACAAAAACGATGTAATCAGCGCTTATACAGCATACCGGATGGGAAATATTTCGAGCAATGAATTCACGAGCCATATGTCCATTTTGCAGGCAGATGGCGGTGTAATTCCCTAACGAAAATAAACTTCGCGATTTACTGTACATTGCTTAATGAGAAACATTGTTTGAACGCTAACGGACACTTTTATTTTCGTCAGTTAACATAGTGCATAGATATATACGTACATAAAGGTATGCTGATTGTACCTTTAAACGTTGTATACATTCACAATCACAATAAGACCTAACTATTCTACAAATACAGACTTTAATTTTCTACTGCAAAACGGCATTTCTACACTGGTAAATTTTGCTACATTATACAATAGTGTTCGTAAGTGATAATTAGGTCTTATTGCAAAATATAACAAGCAGAACTTTTGAGATCAGTACAAGCAATTAATAACAGCACCGTCTTCACAATGATTGATATCACGATCACTAGTTCCTACACGTTACATTGATTCTACTACGCTACTGAAATTCGCTGCCGTTTTCTCTGACACATATCCACAAGCATGCCTGGCATAAATGTTCATGTTCTTGAAAACTAGGGAAGAGATCTGGTAATAAACAAGTAAATGAAGTTTCATTATTAATACTCAATCATTTACTGTATCTTGTGTCTCCTCCGAAATAAATTCCTTTTTAATGCAGTAGTGGGGCCTGTGGACTAGTATATATCGCCTGAAAAAGTTGACTTCTATGGGCTGGACGTATTTAATGATTCGCGGGGGGTGGGTGGGGGGGGGGAGTTATTTCTGTACGAATACGTTTATCATTTAAGGATTTCTGAATTTTAAAATGAACATATTTGTACCAAGAAATTCACCAGAAGACATACGAAGTTGGACAGGATAAGAATGTTTTACAGATGACATAGATGTCAGCATAGACATGGATGTCCCACATTCGATTAAGTTCGTCCACTTGGGATTTCATATTCCAATTGTGATTGGTCTGTATTCAAATTGCTTTTTCCACTATACTCTTCGCCTCTGATTAAGGCTTTGACCTTGTACATAAATACAGAAGCAGAATGCATTATGTCTTTTTCGTCCTTTATGCCTTTCGTACAAACAAAAATTTTTATATTTGTGGAACAAATGTCGTAATCAAAGACATTCAGACCAAGAATCCCTGCCTTCTTTAAATTTTCCACACACTTCCGTCTTTGTTAAGGAATACTAATATGAGTTTGGAGTGATTTTGTAAAATCTTACGGCTGTATTACTTACATCCGTTGAATAATTAAACTTCTTTGCTTTCGCCAACACTTATTTTCATTTACGTTCTACTTTTACCATTTCTGCATAAGCAAGCATTTCCTTATACCTCTCTGTAGCTGTTTCTGTCAATTCGTTTCGTTCAGCTCTGTCTGGTGACGATCTTTCGTACTGACTTGCAGGATAACCTTCTCATTTCCAGTTTCAGTTGCTACGGTCCCAAAAACGCATTCATTCTCAAAGGTATTCTCATCGTCAACATTCAACAACTAATATATAATTTATAGTCAGAAATATGTCTCCAAAGAACTTATCGTTAATGAGTCCGAAGAGCGTATTCGCAAATGAAAGGTCTTCAGTTCCATCATCTATCGCATTTTCGATACACTGGTGACTGTGCCATATAGCTACGTAAGTGTCTACAACATGAATTGGATTGATGTGATACATGCTGGTTGAAAATCAAAAGTTTATAACATTAATGTAAAAATATTTAAGTAGAAGAATAAATGCACTTACAGTACGATAGTGAATGCATCCCCATTTACTTTAAACGTAGCTGAATATTTAAGAGCACAATGCCAGATTGATCTAGGATGTGAAAATTCACACTAGTGCACTACGGTTAGTTCCTTCTGCACGACAACTACAGTGGAAACTGCTTTACCGAACATACCGTAAAGGACCCATCCCATAATACCATATGACACCCAGTGCAGTGGCGTAGTTGTGTGCAACCGGGACATACACTGAGCTGACAAAAGTCTTCGGATAACGAAATACGCATATAAAGATGGCGGAAGTATCACGTACGCAGGGTATAAAAGGGCAGCGCATTAGCGGAGCTGTCGTTTGTGCTCAGGTGATTCATGTGAAAAGGTTTCCGACGTGATTATAAAAGCACGAGGGAAATTAACAGACTCTGAGCGCGGAAGCAGGAGCAGGTCGCATGGATCATTCCATTTCGAAAATTGCTAGGTATTTCCGTATTCTGAGATCCACTTTGTCAAGAGAGTGCCGAGAATACCAAATATCAGGTATTTCCTCTCCCCATCGACAACGCAGTGGCCGACGGCCTTCACGAAACGACCGAGAGCACCTGAGCTTGCGTAGAGTCGTCAGTGCTAATGGACAAGCAACACTGCGTGAAATAACCGCAGACATAAACGTGGGACGTAAGACGAACGTATCCGTTGGGACAGTGAGGCGAAATATGGCGTTAATGCTCTTTAGCAGAGGACGAACGACGCGAGAGCCTTTGCTAACAGGATGACATCGCCTGCAGCACCTCTCCTGTGATAGTCGCCATATCGGTTGGAACCCAGATGATTACAAAACCGTAGCCTGAGCGAATGACTACCGATTTCATTTGGCAAGAGCTGATGGTAGGGTTCGAGTGTGATGCGGATCCATCAAAGCCGTGGAGCCAGATGTCAACAAGGCACTGCGGGAGCTAGTAGTGGCCCCATAATGGTGTGAGCTGTGTTTACGTGGAATGAAGTGGGTCCTTAGGCCAACTGAACCTATCATTGATTGGGAATGGCTATGTTCGGCTATATGGAGACCATTTTCACCCATTCATGGATTTCATGTACCCAAATAACGATGAGATTGTTGTGGATGTGAATTCGCCATGCCAGCGGGCAGCAGATTTTTGCGATTGGTTTGAAGAACATTCTGGAAAATTTTAGCAAATGATTTGGACACACAGATCGCCCGACATGAGTCTCATCCAAAATTTATGAGGCATAATAGAGGCATCAGTTCGTGCACAAAATCCAACACCGGCAACACTTTCGCATTTATGGACAGCTATACATGCAGCATAGCTTAGTATTTTACAGGTGATTTCATCAACTTGTTGAGTCCATGCCACGTCGCGTTGCTACCGTACGCCGGGCAAAAGGAGGTCCGACATAATATTAGGAGGTATCCCATGTCTTTTGCCTCTTCACTGTATAGTTCACAAACCATATATCTTTATAATTCGAAATCTGGGAATTTCCTCAACAAGGGACTACCACCGATGCAATCAGCGACCCACAACAAGCCCAGTACGTGTATTTCACCCAAATGCGACCCATACATTGTAAGTATGTAATCTACCACTGCGGGCAAAGTTTATCACGTAAAAAGAGATTGGTGAATAGATTCGTGGCGACTTTGCTTAATTTGTTGGTATGCATTTTCTTGCGATGATTTCGTTGGTGGTGACGACTAATGTTGTTGATGGGGTAGAAAAAGGAGTGTAAACCGTAAAACGTTTAACGTTTGTGACAAAAACTAGTCTCTTTGTATTTAACAGAGGTCTGAAGGAAGTTAAGAACGCTCGAATGTTTGTGCTCTGTATGGTATGAGAGCTATCGAAGATATCATGTAAGAAATAAGTTTTTTCGTTTCGGGTAGGATAGTTTTTACATGAATTATTGCCACATTAACAAAGTCCAACGGCTGCACCTCTGTCAGGGAAGAGGTATAGTGCTGATCTCGAGTTAGGGTGGAACCTAGAACCAACACAGCCTTGGGTTTTCAACATGACGGCATTTCCACAAACTTAGCGAACAACTGTGGCTTTCAGGGCTACCTCATTGCCCTAGTGACCGCTAAGACGGATAACTAGCAATTAATTGGACTGTGATCCTCATCATATACGTCATTTTTTACTTTCTCTTGAAGCGTCTGTGTTACCAAAAAATTCGTGTGAGAATTATCGAGAAGTAACAGTTACAGTAGACGGCTACGTCAAATGTAAATAAGAAAATAACGTAGCGCTCATTCTAGCGAAGGGTTCAATGACAGAAAGTCCTTAAATAGAAAGATATTTAGAAAAAGGTGTCTGGAGTGGCATTTGCACGCGCAAGTCGTTGCAACATTTGTGAATACGACTGTGGTGGTGTAGATGCACAGACAGGGACGGTGCTGGAACGTACGGGCGCTTTCCAGTTGCTGTAGACTTATGTTAAACTACCACGATTCATAAAAAAGTGTACGTTCTTAACCACATTGTTACTCAGACTTGCTCAACACTGTGTGAACGGCATCAACAAGTTTGTATACCATAAAATTCAGTATGAGGTGGGAGCATCTTATATTAGTTAAAACTGAACACATCTGTTTTCATCGCTTTAATCGATAAAGGTCTATGTATTGTTTAAAATTTCTCATGTTTATGCATTCGAGAAATATCCTTCATCACATCATCATATAAAAAGACTTCATTCATAGTTTGTATCTAATGCTGGAAGTAACAGAAAAAAATTAATAAATAAAAAATATATCAGTGAATCTTGGAAGTTTTATTCACAATAGATACTGTCATGTCACGTGATCTCAATCTTAATTGAACGGCAGTAATAAGATTGGAATCATGTGACATGACTCGTATTAAGTCTTTTTTACGATTTTCTAGTAATGTGCTACCTCCAAAACGAGGTAACGAATAGATTTTTGCCAACAAGCGGACTGTTGTTGTCATGGACTCAATGATGCAGGAAGAAACGTTATGAATAGTATACACATAATGGTCACAGGACTCATGTGTGACGTTATATCGCAACTTATGCTTATGTTTGTTAATCACAATAATATGCCACGTGATTACCGTAGTGCGTATAAGACTGTCAACTCATTTTGGCGGCGATAACAAGAGTAACAGGGTATTACGTTAGTATGTATCCGAAATACTCCCCTCCCTTTCTCCCCCCCCCCATCCCCGTCAACTGCCACCTATCTCACAGTGGATTTCTCATAAATTATTACCCTGAATGCAAACTGATGTTTTACTGTATGAAAATTCTTCTCTTGTTTCTCCTCGGTGAAGGGATTATGTAAAGAAGCTTGTCACCGGTAGATAAACCAATTTGCTTCATCTTTGCCCTTTAAATGTCCGACATCTCCAAAATCGGTAAGAAAAGTCTGAACACTGCTGCAAAGACTTAGGAATGCCTTCAACACAGCTCTTGAGCACATTCACTTGCCTCCAGATATTACTGATCTCTTTAATTTTCCTACAGGCAGTATCTGTCTCTCCCCTAGTTATCTCACCTCTGGCTCGTCAGGCGCAGTTTCTCTGGTGTTTAGACATATATTTACAATTTCGTTTCTGCAACGTGTATCTGGTGTCAACTCTAACAAATACTGGTCATCAAGTCTCTAATACGACGCCCAGACTCGACGGCATGCGTAGCTTTGTTTCTCGTTTGAAACAAAACGACTTTTAAATCGGAATTTTGGATAGTCATTCGATCGAGCGCTGCCAGATTAGTCTGTTGCGATATTCGTTTTACCGACATATACGAATAGGAATAGTAAAACAGGAAGAATAATCAGCTCTCCTGTACCGAATGAGCGGCGCGCTTCTGCATGGCGGTACCCGTCAGAACAGGTCCGAACAGTGTTGTCGCTGCTGGAATACGCGTTATTACTCTTGTTTTACTGTCTGTGTTAATACATATCGGTGAAACGAATATCACACTACACTAATATGGAACCACTCAGTAGAATGGGTACGTAAAATTCCACTTTAAAAATCATTTTGTTTGTGATGGAAAATCAACCGACGCTTTTCATCGACGTTGGGCGTAGCGTGAAAGACATGTGAAGCAGTATTTGTCTCAGCTGACTCCAGCTACACGTTGCAGACACAAATTTGCAAATATCGACCGAAATAACAGAGAAAATGAGAGTGCCGACTCCTAGGACAGACACCCCGTTTATGCTTTTATACCCATATCTTTGTGCTCTAGAAATTCCTCTTAAGCCATTTTGCATTTCATGTCACTCTAATTTTTAGTCGTTTCTAACGTCTTTCGCCTACTCCATCTGCAGTATTTTTCTATTTTCTCTCTTCATTAGTTAAATCCAATATATCCTGTGGTATCCAAGGACTTCTGTTAGGACTTCTCTTTCTACCTATTAGATCCCCTCCTACCTTCACCATATCATCTCTCAAATACACCTCTTCGTTTTCTGCTGTATTCCTTTCCCCTTTTTCTGTCAATCTACGCGTAATTGCCCCTCTGAAACTCCCAAAGACTTCTGGTTCTTTCAACTTATCCAGATCCCCTGGAAATGTCTTACAATTTAAAACATGTTTCCGAAATCTGTGTCTTACTATTATATGATCAATCTGAAACCTTCCGGAGACTCCAGGTAACTTCCAGGTATATAACCTTCTTTAAAATTTCTTAAGCCAAGTATTAGTGACGACTATATTATGCTCTGTGAAAAATTCTACCAGGAGGCTTCCTCTTCGATTCGTTTCCGCATTCCGTATTCACATGATATTTTTCCTTCTCTTCTTTTTCCTGGTATCGAAATTCAGTCCCCCCCACCACAATTACATTGTCGTCTCCTATCTGAATAATTTCTCGTATCTCAGCATACCCTTTTTTCAATCTGTTCATCAACTGTGGATCTAGTTGTCATATAAACTTGTACTACAGTGGTGCGTATTGATTTCGTCTTGAGGCGTGGCGCCTTATATCGCTCCTGTCTAGAGGCTGTGTATCGGGACAATGGCTCATGCGTGCACAGTGAAAAATAGTCTGAAGCGGGTTCAGTAGAGTTCTATTTTTCATCTGCTATAGGACAGTAGCGGACAGGACTAAACAGAAAGACCTATAATGTAGTTAAGAATTTTGACCTTCAGGGCCCAGTAGTGCAAAGAGATGTTCAAGAAACAGGTCAAGAGAATGCTTTTTTGAATTGTCCTGTTTATTTCTTGATGGCTGTTTTGCTAATTTATGTTTGTATTGTTTTGTATATACTTTTAATAGTCTGCATTATCCATGAATGTTTTCTAAAGTAAATATGTAGATCATTGTTCGACTTATGAACACTGTGCGAACTAGTGTGAGAAAATTTTAAGACAGTGTGAATGCAGACAAAGGGGTATTTTGTATTGCAATATGTTAAGTAAGTTTATGGTAAAAGGAAAGCTAATTCGAGTGCAAATGAAAATAGTGAATAACGTAAATTATAAACAAAATATCAGAATGTTAAATATTTATTTCGGGAAGAACAACAGTTCGAAAGTGTGTTATTTGTGGATTGGTTAGTCTTTAAAAGCGCCGACTAAAGCGGGAGAATAATGTTTTTCTATTGGCGTTAAAGAAAACTGAGCAATCAGAACAGAGTATTCTTCTCGCGTCTTTTCTCTTGGAGATATAGAATGCCTCCAGCTGTCTAAGGAGTCGAAGCCCAGACCTTTAATAGTACGGTCTTGTGTCGTATGAGCTCCGAAGGAAGGTATAATTTGCCACTTTTAGTTGTGCTACATGTTTGAAAAGTGTTTTAAAGTTTAGGCATATTTATTCCGTTGCGTTTTCTTAGAAAGTACGAATTTTTTAAGTAATTTTGTGTATGAGAAAAGACAGGAATTCCGCGTAGCATATTGAGCAGATCGCTGACTAAAAACTTGAGTGCATTAGACACCGATAAATTTAATAATATGGCTAACATTTTCATTTAAGAACAATCCGTGCTTAGTAGCTGTTCAGATTTCGGGAAATACGTTACCATAAACTTGCTGACGTGAATAAAAGGGTATGTGGATGACTGTGTTAAGATTAGCACGGGCTTGGCAGTGACATGTACATCTCACGGTTCAGAATATACCAAAGTTTTGCCAGTATTTACACCTTTCATTCAAAATGAGGAGCTTTTTCCCAATTCTTAGAATAGTTACGTTGCATGCAGCCTGGTGCGAGTTGCAATACAGTAGGTTTCTGCTAGGCTTTCCTACCGGCGATCTGCTGCAACGAGTTCACTGGTAGGTGCAGGTACTGGACGAACGAAACCGCGCTGGCGCAGTGTGTATCTTGGCTACGTTCACTATACTGTTTGTAGTAGCTTCCTTATTCACAAGTAGGCCTACTCCTGTTTTAATCCTCTTTGATTTTGTTTTGGTTGGCTGGAGAGCCAACACTGTGTTACTAGAGGAGGCGGAAAGGCACGCGTTTTATCTCACGCTGATTGGCGTGAGGTCTGGAACAGGACAAGGATATTAGAATTTAGAAAAACGGACGTAACTGGTGGAATACTTAACTTTAATCCATTAATGGTGAACGTTGGTCTTGACGGTACATGATTCAATATCAATAGTAACTGATAATGGCGCCTTGCTAGGTCGTAGCAAATGACGTAGCTGAAGGCTATGCTAAACTATCGTCTCGGCAAATGAGAGCGTATTTTGTCAGTGAACCATCGCTAGCAAAGTTGGTTGTACAACTGGGGCGAGTGTTAGGAAGTCTCTCTAGACCTGCCGTGTTGCGGCGCTCGGTCTGCAATAACTGATAGTGGTCACACGCGGGGCCGACGTATACTAACAGACCGCGGCCGATTTAACGGCTACCACCTATCAAGTGTGGTGTCTGGCGGTGACACCACATTCCTCCCCCGCAAATCGGCGTACGGTTGTGGCATAAGGCTTCCGCTTGCTGTGGGAGGACCCCATGTTGACGTATGCGACGAGGTGGGGAGCCGAACAACAGGCGAGGCTGTGCCACCCGCACCCTGGCATTCGGACCGCGGGGAGCTAGGAAATGCCTGAAAACCTGCTCCAGGGTGCACGCCAACATGCGGTGTATGCGCCCGCAGAGAGACAGAAGGGGCCGAAGGGTCGACCTCCATCGGGCCGGGGCACCCGATGGGCGAAGACGACATATGGACTGGAGCTGGCAAGAGTTCCATGTCGGAGGACATCCGGTGACGGGAAGCGATCGCCAGCGCCCAGGGAGGCGCCCGGCGGTTGCAGCGACACGTCCACTGCGGGCGTCGCCGGCGGGAGAACAGGCGGCGGCGGCGGTGGCGGCGGCGCGTCGCCATGGGGCAAAATGGAAGGCAGCGTCGGTAACACCTGGGGCTGAGGTGAGCCAGTAGATGGGTCCCGAGGGCGCCGACCGGACGGCACCGTCGCTGAAAGCAGACGGCGAGCGGCAGATCCCATGCGACGACAGAGGCGCAGCTGGTTGAGATGCTGGCGCACCTCACCAGAGGCCCCCAAAACCAGATACATAGCGCGTCCGAGGCAGCGAAGAATGCGCCCTTCGAGCCAACGCCGTGAACCTCGGTAGTGACGATAGTAGACAACGTCGCCTGGAGCAAAAGCAGATGTTGCCGCTGCACAGGAACCTGATGCGGCGGATGTAGCAAAGACATGAAGGTTCGATGATGATGACCGTGGAGCAACTCAGCCGGCGAGCGACCATCTCGGGGCTGAGAGCGATTCGAGGACAAAAAGAGCAACAACGCGTCCTCCCGACAATGCGACTCTTTCAACTTCAACATCTGTGACTTGAAAGTCCGGACCAATCGTTCAGCGGCACCGTTTGACTGTGGCGAAAACGGCGCGGACGTTGAATACCAGTGGCCCTGCACAATGACTGAAATTCTGCAGACATGAATTGTGGGCCATTGTCGGAAACAATTGTCTGTGGAAGACCTTCAATGCAAAAGATAGCAGATAACGCTTGGATGGTGGCAGATGACGTCGTGGAAGACATCCGGACAACAAAAGGAAAATTACTGAATGAATCTACCACAACCAATCATCGAGCATTCCAGAATGGACCAGCAAAATCGATGTGTAAGCGTTGCCAAGGGAGAGTGGCTTTTGGCCATGCAAAGAATTTCCGCGGTGGGGCTGATTGTTGTTCGGCACACACCATGCAAGAAGAGCACATATTCGTAATCGCGGCATCGATTCCGAACCAAGTACAGTGCTGACGAGCAATTGGTTTCGTTCTCACTATACCCCAATGTCTTTGGTGGAGAAGCTGTAAGACAGAGGACTGTAAAGAACGTGGGACCACGACCCTGGACTGATCATTACCAGAACGCAACAGCAAAACACCACGTCGAACAAAACGTCTCTCCTTGTGGGCAAAAAATCGGCGAACCAACGGATCCCCGATCCGTGACTTTGACAAGGGGCATTGCGTAGCAACTAAACGCAGAACGGTAGCAAGGACAGGGTCGGCAGCTGTGGCAGTAGCTTCACGATGAAAATCAATCGGAAACGATTCGACCACGTCATCGGTTTACGAATCAGTGAACATGCAAGCAAGTTCGGAGGAATCGAAGCTCTATCCACAGCAACAGGCAAACGGAACAACGCATCGGAGATTTCGTGCTTAGCAGTGGACCGATACAAGATATCGTAGCGGTACTGCGAGAGGAAAATAGACCAGCGAATTAATTTCTGTGCTGTACGTGGGGGTACAGGCTTGTTCGGATGAAAAAGCGATGTCAAAGGTTTGTGGTCTGTGATGATGGTAAAGTGGCGACCATACACGAAATCATGAAACTTTGTAACACCAAATACGGGAGCCAATGCTTCTTTCTCGATCTGTGAATAATTTCTTTGTGCAGACGAGAGCAATTTGGTCGCAAATGCATTAGGGCGATCGTGCGATCCATCTTTGTGCGCAAGCACAGCACCGATCCCGAAATCCGATGCATCCACCATCAATAAAAGGGGCTTCTGGGGATCGAATGGCGTAAGGCAAGTATTGGAAAGCAACGCCGATTTCAACTGGCGAAAGGCGCGTTCGCATTCCGTCGTCCAGACGAACGGAACACCTTTACGGCGTAAGCGATGAAGCGGAGCTGAAATGGAAGAGGCGTGGCGCACATATTTGTTATAGTAATTGATTTTTCCCAGCACACTCTGTAGCTGCTTCAAATTCTGCGGCGAAGGCAAGTCTTGTATGGCACGGAGGTGCTCGGGACTGGGATGTATGCCTTGGGCATTGAGTACATGTCCCAGGTAGGGCAAGTCACGAGCAAAAAACACACATTTCTCCTTCCGCAAGTGAAGACCATTTTGTCGCAAGACCTGAAATAATGTTCTGAGATTGGCTAAATGTTCTTCTTCCGTCTTTCCGGTGATCACAATATCGTCCAGATAGGTTGCTGCAGTAATGACCGACGCACAAACAGTTTGTAGATATTCCTGAAACAATTCAGGGGCGGATGCACACCCAAATGGCAGTCGTTTGAATCGATACAAACCAAGATGCGTGTTAACCACCAAAACGCGCTGGGATTCTTCGTCCACCGGTATTTGCAAGTACGCATCTGCTAGGTCCAACTTCGAAAAATATTTATCCGGGCACAGTTTGTCAAAAAGATCTTCCGGGCGGCGTAAAGGAAAAGTTGCAATCACTAGTTGTGGAATCACTATTGCCTTGAAGTCCACACAAAGTCTCAATTTTCCAGAAGGTTTTGGAAAAATTACTAAGGGTGATGCCCAGAGAGAAGCCTGCACACGTTCAATTACACCTTGTGATTCCAAATAGTGTAATGTTTCTGCGACCTCATCACGCAATGCGTGGGGAACATTGCGCGCTCTGAAAAATTTCGGTTGCACGTTTACTTTCATTTCCAAATGTGCTTTATAGATCTTAGCGCAACCAAGGCCCGGTGCAAAAATGTCTGCAAATTCTTCACATAGACGAGAAACACTGTCTAAAGGCACAGTCTGGTTCACTGATAGGACCTGATTTACTATAGACAAGTTAAACAACTGAAATAAATCGAAACCAAACAAGTTCACTGCAAAAGAAGAATGAAGGACGTAACATGACACAAGTTTTGTTTGTCCTTTGTATGTTGCAAGAACGCTGCACTGTCCTAACACATGGATATTTTGACCTGAATAGCTAGTTAACTTAACATTTGCGGCACGCAACGGAGGTGTGCCCAGCTGTTTGTACGTGTCTTTGTAACCTCCCCCTCACTTATCGACCTTAATGTCAGTGAAAAATTAAACCGTGTGTACCTAATGGAAAGAGGGAGGAAAGGGTTACATCTAAATGAAAGGAAAAATGCAAATGAAACTGGTGGAAATTAATTTTGAAAAGGGGTAAAGTTAATAAAGAAAGTAAATGTGCGGCCGTTACGTTAACTATTAACTAGCGGTAATTAGATATTTGAGATTTGGGGGAAATTACGGTCGCCAGTCCTAAGGACAATTACTATAGTAACTGAAAAAGAAAGGTTATTACACATATAATTAGCACTAGAAGCATGGCAACTGAAGGTTGACACGTGTAGTGTGAAAACTGAAAGTTTGTCAGAAGTAATAAATTTCGCTACACTCTGACTTAATTTAGCAAAATAATTAATAAAACCGGAAAATCGAAAGTTAATTTAGTGACTGAAGTTAATAGTGAGCTTTGTTTCTGAAGCACACAGAAATTCAGTAAAATACAGTTAGTCTTGGACTACCTCAACAATCATTTCAAAAGCTACTTGAATCTACGCAATTTAGAAATAAGAGATTTAACTTTGAACTTGAATTAAATGATTATGAACAATTAACAATAGTAAAATTTAGTACGTACCAAGCTGAGCTGCAGTCACAGGTAAGCTAAAATATGGTAACAAAACTCGCACTCATAATTTGTGCTTGTGTAATCTAAATGATTAACTGAACTTTGAAATTAAAGCAGTGAAATCTAATGATGCTGGCGTTTGAATTTCAACGACACTCGGGCTCATTTCGGAAAAGGAAGGGACCCTGCTTGGCAATGCAATTGGGACAATGAGCAACAAAGGTTCATGCTAAGTTGCTGTAATTTTGTGATGCAACAATTTTAAAAGTTTGAAAAGCTGAGGTCGGCCATACAGTTCTAAAACTTTACGTGCTTCCAGTCTTCCTTGTTGGGTGATTGAAGGTTTGAAGCCGTCGATCGAGGAGGAGGCGACAGTCACTCATTGTCGGCCGTCGCTGTTGCAGAAGCTGGATGTTGGCGCGCCTTCTTCTCGACACGGTCACCAGACGAAACGGGCTCTTGATGTGCGCCAGCTAATGCTTCCCGCCCGCGACACCATGTCAGAAAAGTATCATCGCAAGTCGAGCGCAATTACATGCTGCCAAACCCCGAAAGCGCGGCAACTCGCGGGAGCTTCACACAACACACCTGCTCCACTGCACCACCCCAGCCAGACCCTCCTCGCTGCCCGCGCTCCACGCGGCAGAGTTAACATACCAAAGATCCTACACACTTTCGTTCTTCACACGACCTATCGATGTATTCGTTCGATAGCATAGTTTTCCCTAGGCAAGACCCAGCGTAAAATACAAATAATATTTACAAAACAAACCAATTATACATCGACAGAAATGCATATATATATATATATATATATATATATATATATATATATATATATATATATATATATATATATACACAAATATTAAAACAATTACAATATATAAAGACACAGAAATGTTATATCTTCAGGTAACAAAATAAGGAAAAAATTATGGTGCAATAGATGGAAATAGGAGGATATGCATATCCGGCGTTACATCTTGATTCAGCAGTGAAACTGCAGCTCCGGTATCGAGCTGGAATGGTATCACTTTGCCGTTAATGTCCAAGTCCACAATAAGTTAATTGTCCTGCTGACGACAAGAGCGACTGTCTCGTGCAACGAGAACTGACACTGGTACGTAATCACTTGCGACTTGACGGGATTTCCGGCGATGTCGACGCACACTATTTGTGGGACGAACACAGTCACTGCTAGAGAGAGTAGCACTGGGCGGAGTGGAATGAACTACATGAGTTGCCACGGGCGAAGTTTCACGAGCCTGAGTATCCTTGGTTCGAATTCGGCGCGAAGCAAATGGCCTGGTATGGTTGTGAGTGTCCGATCTGAGCTTTTTCTGGCAAACATTCTGAACATGACCTTTTTTATTACAGAAAAAGCAAATAGCCTGGCGTGACGGGCAATTCTCACGCGAATGTGTAGTAGCACACCGCGGGCATGATTTTAGCACTGCATTTGCTTGCCTGCGTGGCACACGTGGCTGAGAGCCTGGCGGCAGCAGCGCTGCCAGGCACGAGGGCTGTTTACTGCTCCGTGCAGCTCGGGCCGGTTAACCTGACATGCGGCTGGTGGAGTTTCAAATGATTCCCGAGCAAAGTCAAGTATGTCCTGCTGATCCAATATGTCCATCACTTGTTGAAGGGAAGGACTGACTAGTTTCAAAATCTGTTCCCTTACACGAACATCAGAAATGTTCTGTGCAATTGCATCACATACCGTAGTATCTGAATAAGGGAGTCCACATTGACACTCAAAAGCACAATCCGTAGTAAGGCCTTGCAAGGTTGCAACCCACTCCCGATTAGTCTGACCTGCCGTACGTTTTGTACGAAAGAAGGTATACCTTTTTGCAACTACATTGACTGATTCTTTGAAATATGCATCTAATGCATACAAAATTTCGTCGTAGGACAGAGTTGCTACGTCACGTCGGGGAAATAATTTGACTATCACATGGTACGTTTGTACACCGACCGAAGATAACAAAAAAGGCCGCCGCTCGTTACCTTGAATTCTGTAGGGGGCGACATGAATCCAAATTGGCGTGACCACTCCGTCCAGCTTTCCAGTGCAGCATCAAAAGGTCGAAAACTTGGTGCAACAGCGTGTTGTGACTGCGTTAGCGGTGGAGCTGCGGCTGCCGCATCGTTTTGCATTGCCTGTTGACCCTGGACGAGCTCTCCAAGGGCATCCAGTAAGGCCTGCGTCTGCTGATTCTACACTCCTGGAAATTGAAATAAGAACACCGAGAATTCATTGTCCCAGGAAGGGGAAACTTTATTGACACATTCCTGGGGTCAGATACATCACATGATCACACTGACAGAACCACAGGCACATAGACACAGGCAACAGAGCATGCACAAAGTCGGCACTAGTACAGTGTATATCCACTTTTCGCAGCAATGCAGGCTGCTATTCTGACATGGAGACGATCGTAGAGATGCTGGATGTAGTCCTGTGGAATGGCTTGCCATGCCATTTCCACCTGGCGCCTCAGTTGGACCAGCATTCGTGCTGGACGTGCAGACCGCGTGAGACGACGCTTCATCCAGTCCCAAACATGCTCAATGGGGGAAAGATCCGGAGATCTTGCTGGCCAGGGTAGTTGACTTACACCTTCTAGAGCACGTTGGGTGGCACGGGATACATGCGGACGTGCATTGTCCTGTTGGAACAGCAAGTTCCCTTACCGGTCTAAGATTGGGAGAACGATGGGTTCGATGACGGTTTGGATGTACCGTGCACTATTCAGTGTCCCCTCGACGATCACCAGTGGTGTACGGCCAGTGTAGGAGATCGCTCCCCACACCATGATGCCGGGTGTTGGCCCTGTGTGCCTCGGTCGTATGCAGTCCTGACTGTGGCGCTCACCTGCACGGCGCCAAACACGCATACGACCATCATTGGCACCAAGGCAGAAGCGACTCTCATCGCTGAAGACGACACGTCTCCATTCGTCCCTCCATTCACGCCTGTCGCGACACCACTGGAGGCGGGCTGCACGATGTTGGGGCGTGAGCGGAAGACGGCCTAACGGTGTGCGGGACCGTAGCCCAGCTTCATGGAGACGGTTGCGAATGGTCCTCGCCGATACCCCAGGAGCAACAGTGTCCCTAATTTGCTGGGAAGTGGCGGTGCGGTCCCCTACGGCACTGCGTAGGATCCTACGGTCTTAGCGTGCATCCGTGCGTCGCTGCGGTCCGGTCCCAGGTCGACGGGCACGTGCACCTTCCGCCGACCACTGGCGACAACATCGATGTACTGTGGAGACCTCACGCCCCACGTGTTGAGCAATTCGGCGGTACGTCCACCCGGCCTCCCGCATGCCCACTATACGCCCTCGCTCAAAGTCCGTCAACTGCACATACGGTTCACGTCCACGCTGTCGCGGCATGCTACCAGTGTTAAAGACTGCGATGGAGCTCCGTATGCCACGGCAAACTGGCTGACACTGACGGCGGCGGTGCACAAATGCTGCGCAGCTAGCGCCATTCGACGGCCAACACCGCGGTTCCTGGTGTGTCCGCTGTGCCGTGCGTGTGATCATTGCTTGTACAGCCCTCTCGCAGTGTCCGGAGCAAGTATGGTGGGTCTGACACACCGGTGTCAATGTGTTCTTTTTTCCATTTCCAGGAGTGTACTTCGTTCTCTGTAATATTTCGTGTCTGTATAAATAGATGCACTCTTCCTCCAGAAGTTCTGCTCTGGCTGTTCGCTGGTGATTGTAATAAACGTTCTTTCAGTTATGAGTGTTGTACTTCATTGACGATTGTGCCTTCGGATTACAATTTGATTTTGGTTTCTACCTGGCAACGTTATAAACACGATTACTATGCACACAGAATCGGCAGGCTTTAAGAGTCCTGGAATTCTATTTTGAACCCTTGAATGTTACTTGAAATTGGTCTTTAGAGTGATTGGAAACTGTAAAGATCATCATTTGATTCACAATGCACTTCGTAATTCTTACTTACAGTTCCGTTGACGCCATAAGAATTATGTTCCACAAAGTGTATAGTTTCAGGCAGGTCTGGAGAATTTTCTGTGACTAAGGCCAATTATTTTGCCAGACCGAATGTTAGATTATTCCCGTAAATGCGCAGCTAACGCCATTCGACGGCCAACACCGCGGTTCCTGGTGTGTCCGCTGTGCCGTGCGTGTGATCATTGCTTGTACAGCCCTCTCGCAGTGTCCGGAGCAAGTATGGTGGGTCTGACACACCGGTGTCAATGTGTTCTTTTTTCCATTTCCAGGAGTGTATAAGCGATAAAATGCGGACAGTATATCTGGAGATTGTGGCGAAGCCATTACACAAGTAAATCAGGGCAATATCGATAAGAACGCGGTTGTGCCTCGACGCCAATGTTTTGGTTGACAGGAGAGCCAACACAGTGTTACTAGAGGAGGCCGAAAGGCCCGCGTTTTAGCACACGCAGGCTGGCGTAAGGTCTGGAACAGGGCAAGGAAATTAGAATTTAGAAAAACGGACGTAACTGGTGGAATACTTAACTTTAATCCATTAATGGTGAACGTCGGCTTGACGGTACATGATTCAATATCAATAATAACTGATAATGGCGCCTTGCTAGGTCGTAGCAAATGACGTAGCTGAAGGCTATGCTAAACTATCGTCTCGGCAAATGAGAGCGTATTTTGCCAGTGAACCATCGCTAGCAAAGTCGGTTGTATAACTGGGGCGAGTGTTAGGAAGTCTCTCTGGACCTGCCGTGTTGCGGCGCTCGATCTGCAATCACTGATAGTGGCCACACGCGGGTCCAACGTATACTAACGGACCGCGGCCGATTTAAAGGCTACCACCTAGCAAGTGTGGTGTCTGGCGGTGACACCACAGATTTTAGAGTTATTATCCTGTACTCTCCTGAACAGAAGTCATGTTGTTTCCGGCACCGACCTTCACTATTCCCCACTATAATCTAACTTAATCCTATCCATTTTCCATTTTATATTTTCTAACCTATCTGTGCGATCTAGCTTTCCACGTTTCGGCCTATAAATCACCAGTCTTTGGCTCAAAATGGCTCTGAGCACTATGGGACTTAACTGCTGAGGTCATCAGTCCCCTAGAACTTAGAACTACTTAAACCTAACTAACCTAAGGACAGCACACACATCCATGCCCGAGGCAGGATTCGAACCTGTGACCGTAGCAGCAGCGCAGTTCCAGACCAGTCTTTTTTTTTCCTTATGAAAACATCCTCCTGAGTAAGCCCTGAGATCCGAATGGGGACTATTTTACCCCCGGAATATTTTACCGAAAACGATGCCATCATAATTTAACCATACAGCAGAGCTTCATGCCCGCGGAAATATTAACAGCTATAGTTTGATGTGACAAGGGCATATCAGTCATCCACACTCTTGCCCCCTGCAGCTACTGAAAAACCTATTGCTCTCATCAGGAAACACACGAGGAGTGTGACGTAATGAAGATAAAAATTAAATATTGCTCGCACTGGAGTTCAATCTTTTATCGCTTAATTTCAAAGGCCATTTTCTGAGGTTAGCATCAGATTGAATAACCTAACGTAACGAACATTGTGCGGTATCAGATCTCCAGATATTTACAAAACAAAACTAATCGTCTGCTGTCAACTGAAATAAGACTCACTGTTCAGATTGTATGTTGTATGTGTTACGATTACTTTAATAGTCAGTTCACAGCAATATTTCCTTCACTGAATTTTACTGACCAGTGGCATTAATAGGCAGTTCATTGCGTTGCTGCTACATGGTGGATTACAGCTCTATCTGCCTTTTCTAAAATGAGGAAATTCACTTCTGATGATTGCACTGTCTCAAAAAGCAGAAAAACCGTGTGATTTTGCGAATTACAATTCTATTCCCTTATGCCAAAATTAGGAACTTTCATCTGCTGCAAATCTTGAGTACCAACTTGTCTTCATGAACGTACAAGTTGGTGTTTACTTTTTAGCGTTAGTTTATGCTACATGAACTTTTAAAATAGTGTACTGCAATTTTTCAGATCCATTTATGAGCAACGCACCTGCGAATCACTCGCTCTATCTGACACGATGCGTTTCTGAAAAAAAAGCAATGTTTTACAATCCTTGAAATACGGCACAACGATTCTCGACACAGAAATGGCTAATCCCAAAAATTTTACATTTGAGTTTTCATCATTAACAGTCAGCATGATCCAATTATAGTTCGATTACGCAATTTCACACAAAAGCATATATTAACACAATTAAATAAATCACAGTGTACTTTAAGAGGACAAGCCCCTGAACGGGTAGTACAACTGATCTATAAATCAGGGATAGCTCAAAATTCTTACACACAACTAGGGTCATTAATAAAAGCACATCCTAAAAATCCATGAGATATTTTTTATATTTTGCTTCTGACGACAATAGTTGTAATAGTATAAAAAACGGAACACTATTTCTCTGCGGTACCATTTTCTTTGGAACCACTGACTGCACAGCTTGGATAAAGAGTAAGAGTATAGACAACATTCACATAAGTGTTTTATGCCTCCAATTTCCTTCCCTGATGCTGATCTGTGAAAGAGACAAGTAATTTACTACAACAAAAATATTTAAAAATGTAGCTCAAATATCACCGACATCATCATCATGTTATAAATTTTCAGGAAATAGTAGGCATAGGAGACAGAGGAGGGCCTTCTAAATTTCTGCACCAAATTTTTTTGTGAGTTATAATTCAGTCATTTAGGAGAAAAGTGTACCTGAATGATGATAATCACGTTTTCGGTAAATCACAAAAGAAGATTTACAGAGTTATTAACTTACCACTATGTTCGTTTAGAACATTCCATCTGCATACTCCACTTGTCCTCCTGTTTCCTTATCCCCCATACTCTTCCCTTCATTCTTTTCTTTATCCTTGACACCTAGGTAGCAGCTTCTGCAGCTGTCTCTGCTACGATTACCCGCCGCTTATCAATAGCAGTTAGAGCTGAAGCCATATTCCTTCCAGTCTGGATGGTCAATTTCTTCATAACATTGATCCTTGTAATTGCACCATCACTGAATGTTATTATTGCATCCATTCCACCAATTTTCAGCACTGTCAGCGCAACAAATACTGTTTTGGATATTATCTGCCACATACAGCTGTTAAAGCTTTCATTTGCATTCTCAGAGAGACCATGCATAAATTTCCTAAGTAGATTTTTATTTTCCAAACCCATATACATAGGCCTAATTGCCTCCATTACAGCAAGTGGTAAGGAACGCTTGTGGGTATATTGTATGGCTGTAGCACAGCTTAACCAGTACTTGCACCACGAATCTTCCCCTTTTGACGCAAATCATGCTGTGGGGTCTCATCTGTTGACACTCTGTGAAAACATGATGCCTAAACAGCTCGTCTCATGTTCTTAAAATCTCCTACATTTCTCCTTATTGCTAGTCCATAATATTGAGCCATATAATCAATTTCACTTTTTGTAAGACGACGACCTGGACCACCTATGTGTTTTTCATCTGACAGTTTTCTTCCTTAGAAGTCTCTACATAATTTTCTCAAACGAGCTCTGATTTTTTTTTTTTTTTTTTTGTATATGCTCAACACATTCAAACTTTTCTGTCAGAGTGTCCCCATATGAATTAGATTTTCACTCTGCAGCGGAGTGTGCGCTGATATGAAACTTGCTGGTAGATAAAAACTGTGTGCCGGACCGAGACTCGAACTCTGGACCTTTGCCTTTCGCGGGCAAGTGCTCTACCAACTGAGCTACCCAAGCACGACTCACGCCTCGTCCACACAGCTTTACTTCTGCCAGTACCTCGTCTCCTACCTTCCATGGTCCTTTCTTTCAGGAGTGCTAGTTCTGCAAGGTTCGCAGGAGAGCTTCTGTAAAGTTTGGAAGGTAGGAGACTGGCAGAAGTAAAGCTATGTGGACGGGGCGTGAGTCGTGCTTGGGTAGCTCAGTTGGTAGAGCACTTGCCCGCGAAAGGCAAAGGTCCTGAGTTCGAGTCTCGGTCCGGCACACAGTTTTAATCTGCCAGGAAGTGTCCCCATATGGTTTGTCATTAACAGCAGTAGTGTGTCCTTTACAGTCTCCATCCCCAAGGTAGCCTACATACCTCACACCACGACTGACCTCTGATCTTCTAAAAATGTTTAGAACTCCTTTCGTCTCCATCTTTCAACTTGGGCCATCAATGTTCTTTACACAAACATGGGTGCCAATAAATTTACTTGAAAAACCATGGCACTGATTTGTTAGACATTCATAAGCTAGTATGTGGCAGTTACAACCCCATTCAGAGAAGTATGACCTCTCTTCTACCAACATCCATCAAATGCTGCTACAATGTCTGTATTCTCAGACAAGGCTACTGCTTCTTCTGCTGCTCTTTTCATTGAATGTTCTCTTACACCACATAAAGCATTATGTATTAATTTAGTATATCTGTCAAACCTCAGTGGAGGTGGAGGCAAATCCATCACTGCACAAAAAGTCTGAGCAGCTCTCCTTCCCCTTCCAGTACATCGCATTGTATAAGCAAGCTGAATATTTACACCTTAATGTCGAGTATCAGTTACTGGCGATGTCCAAGTATCACTGTGCATCTTACACGAGTTACAGGCAACCACTAACCGACTTGAAAGACCCTTCTTTGCTGAAAAGTCCTCAGAAACGTCAATACTACTTTAACAATTGCAGTACTTACATTTCACAGCACTCTTCAAAAGTTTTGACAGCATATTTAGGTTCACAATAACATTTCCGTCGTTACTGCTGTTCGCAATACTACTAGGCTTGTTGTTATTACATTTAGAAAGCGAAAGTTTACGTCTAGAAGCACTGCATGTGGACATTTTTTTGCTGCGGGCGACTTCTGAAGCCACTCATGTGTATTATTCGGTTGTGTTTGGAACTGGTTGCCATGAAACTTTCGTTTGGCACTAAATTTCTTTACTCTCGGCATTTGTAGCACAGGAAACACACACAGAAACAAAACAACACACAATAACTACAAAACCACACGTGTATGAAATTCCGAAATCACATATTCTCAGATCTTTGTTTACATTCTAACCATAGCCTACAAGACATGCCTGTACTTTGGTTCCGGGAGTCAGTGCCTTATAGAATACACCTGTGTCAACGATCCGTAACTAACGACGGAAAAAACGGAAGAACAAAATAATGCATCACATATTCTGACACACTTCGAACTGACAAATGAGCCTGGTCCCTGTGCAACATTACGTTCAATCTCAATTTTATAATGAACAGAAAGTGATAATCACACAAAAACTATATACATTTTTGAGATGCTCTTTTCTATAGACCAAAAAATTTTTTTAAAATTTTTTGTAATTTTTACGAGCATGTCCCCTTGAGCCCCTTTGCCGAGTGGTCAGCACGTCTGACAGCCACGCAGCACGCCCAGGTTCTATCCCGACAATGTCAGAGATCTTCTATGCTCGGGCACTGGGTGCTGTGTTGCTCTCATTATCATTTCATTATCATCAACATGCAAGTCACCAACGTGACGTCAACTGAAACGGCTTACAACTCGGTGGCTGAACTTCCCTGGGTGGGGACTGTGGCTATCAATGCTATACGATCATTTCATTTCAGTGGATATTTTACTTTGATGTGCACTTTTTCTGTGGCAATACGCAATTTCAGATAATTTTATTTATCCGACAGAATCGATGTAAAACTCAGTAATGTATTCTGTAGATGTGTTGAATGAAGCATACCCTCAAGTTTGTTTCCGTTAGTCAATAGGTCTAGCAAATTTTGGGTAGCAGCACTAGAGTGAGATTTTCAGTCATACAAAAGTATGTTTCTGCTATTGCAAAAGTGAAACTTGGAAACATGCCAAATCTTTTTGGCTAGTCTACGATCGTCAGCTTACCTTCGGGACAGGAGCTTAATTAACTTTCCAGTTCATTGGATATTTTCTTGAATTCGACAGAAATACTCTGAGCAATTCTTACGTAGTAAGTGACAATGAGAAAATTTAATTTTTCTACTGCAAGAACGTCATATAATTCGTAAACTACAGTAAGTTATCTGATTTTTCACTTTGTGAGCAATCTGCTGGTGCCTTCACTAGTGTCACAGCACTGAAAGAATGTGGCAGGCCTAGGCACCTCTCTATCACTCTGATACCTCGCTCATATAATGATACGATTTCAACCGTCTACGCAACAAGACAGGTGCCTAACTTTGGTTTACACGCGTGTGAACACGTTACAATGCCATCGTAATTTGTAAAGCTATTTTCAGTTTCCGTTGATAGTTTGTGCGACACAACTGTTCACAGTTGCTGAAACTTTCTGGCAGATTTAAACTGTGTGCCGGACCGATACTCGAACTCGGGACCTTGCCTTTCGTAGGCAAGTGCTCTACCATCTGAGCTGCCCAAGCACGACTCCCGACCCGTCCTCACAGCTTCAATTCTGCCATTACCTCGTCTCCTACTTCTCAAACTTCACAGAATCTCTTCTGCGAACTATTTCAGACGGTAGAACACTTGCCCACGAACAACAAAGGTCCCGAGTTCGAGTTTCGGTCTAGCACACAGTTTTAATCTGCCAGAAAGTTTCACATCAACGCACACTCCGCTGCAGAGTGAAACTCTCATTCTGTTCACAGTAGCTGTTTGCTCGAATTTCCAAGTCACTTAATATTCATAGTAATTTGCTACTGCTTTTGTAGTATCGCTGAGTGTTAAAACTACATGCATTTTCTTTGTTTCCTTCACATGTGGTTGTTAACAGCATCTGTCTTTGTGCAGGTTCTAAAGTTACAGAGTAATGTGGAATCCAATTAATGATTTCTATTTTGAAAAGATGAAATATGAATAACATAGTATGCAATCAAAATTACCTACTTCTCCTGGAGACCTACATATGTGTTATTTATTATTTAATTTATTTGATATTCATTCGATAACGTCAACATTTCGTTATAAGTTGTGGAAGAAGTGTTAGAAGAAACAGGAAATAACTGTGACGATTCCGTGAATTGTGGTTGGAAACATGATTGTTGTGGTAATTAAAGTTCAGAACAAAAATACAATACTTTTCTAGCCAAAAGAAAACATGTACAATGTTAGCTTTCAGTAACGAAGAGAAGGCTGTAAATTTTTCAGGTAAACGAAGAAAGGAGAAATTATTTCAAGTAAAGCCGTACGCATAGGAGGTTTCGTTTCGTAAAATCTGAACATGCATTTTAGAAATGGAAGAAAGATATATACTAAGTACAAAATATGTGGCAAAAGGAAACTCGCGAAAGTCTGAAACAAAACCAATTCGGAAGGATTAGAACTGCCATCGAGAGTCAATGCATCTTTACCCAGATAGTTCTACGATACGTACTTAAACGGATTCAGAAAATTGCACAGAAATGGAAGTCGCAAAATTACAAAATTAGTCAAGTAAATGTGTGCACGACTTGCAGTTAATAGCTAATACAGTACAGAAATTTGTAGCTGACGTATACACGAAGCTTCTTGTTATCCCCTAGAGCGCTGTGCATAAATTCGATGAGTCAGGTTTCGTGTAAGAACTGAGTGCTAACCACACTTTATTACCTCCAGTGAAGTTTGTAGCACAAACTTGAAAGGCAAGCAAGCTTTTTATTTCTATCTACAGGGATCGCAAGGTGAATTAGGAGGAAAAATTAAGTAAAATGAACTGTATAGCTGCAAAAATCCTGTAACCGACATAGCATAACCTAGAAAAGTGTGAGAGAATAATTTTCAGTACTGCGACCGAAACGTCTTCTCACCAGTTGCAGAAAATAATCAGTTGCTTTTGCTGGACTCTTGGCTTTAGGAGAACGACGAAAAGACTGTTGATATAATTCGGATATCATCCGTAACTAATAGCTTCTCGATAAAGAAAATTTTCAACAATATAAACTATTTTTCAGAAAACTGTTGGTGAGTATAATTTCCAATAGCTGGTTGTCATTTCAGTTTTATGAAAGGATCAGTACTGCTAAATTTTAACCACTTGTGCATTGCCATATCTCCACGTTTTACGAATTTCATCATGTTTGCCGGGAAAGTAGCATAATACGCAGAACAACGGCACGGCCATTTCTTTCCCCATCCCAATTCTGCCTAAATAAAACTGCTGTAAAGTGTCTAAATACACTACTTTTTCTTTTAATAGGTGTGCCTGGTGCAAGAAAAGTGTTAGTTTTCAGCGTCCAATAGACACTTCACAGTTTTGTGACGACTAAGGAATAAAGAAATTAGTAAAACATACATTATTCAAATATTACCATAAGAACAAAAAAATGGCTCTGAGCACTATGGGTCTTAACTTCTGAGGTTACCAGTCCCCGAGAACTTAGAACTACTTAAACGTAACTAACCTAATGACATCACACACATCCATGCCCGAGGCAGGATTCGAACCTGCGACGGTAGCGGTCACGCGGTTCCAGACTGTAGCGCCTAGAACCGCTCGGCCACCCCGGCCGGCCCATAAGAACAGTGTTAAAGGAATTGTTATTAAATTTCTCATGTCAACAAATTAAAGTCTAGATTGATGGAAGTCGGCTGTAATGTACCATCACGCACTGCCTTGATTTTTTTTCCATTGTCAGTCACTTGTTTAACAATTACACCTGTAGCACTTTTGCTGTCCATATGAACTACAGGTTACAAAAAAAAAAAAAAAAAAAGATTTGAGACATTTTTGGTACGGTTTAACTGTTTCAAATTCGCGTGTAAGCACTTTGATCTTAGCGCTTCTCGGCGCTACGTTCTCTTGACACGGTTGTATTGGCTTATTCACCGACCCCCCTGTTATAAGCGGGTGTTTTTGCGTCAAAATTGAGTAACTTTAATATTTTTTAGAAATATTCGCAGTGCGCCTTAACAGCTGAAATTTTAATAGTGCTCTTTTTTTTGCATTCTCTCCTTGTGAAAAATTTTTGGGTCAGGTTCGTTATGTCGGAATGGACCATTTCCTTGTTAGTATTCCCCACACCATATGCTGCGTTAGCACCAGTTACAACGCATATGCTAAACTCAGTTTATCGAAATATTTCATGCTGAAAACCAAACCATGGTACTAAATAATCCTGGACTTGACAATGCGAGTGTAAAAACATTGCTGTAGATCATAGGCTAAAGGCGCAGGGCGCCGCTGTCACCGAGGCTGACAATGGCTGCAGCCAGGCGGCCAAGGCTGCTAGTGCAGAAATTGTTCTGGGCGGGACAGGCACCCAGGAGCTTTTTCACAGAAACTTTTTTACAAGATTTTGCTATTACTGGTGGATTTAAAAATGAAGTAAATGATCTCTGAGCTTCCAGCACATGGATACTGTTAGCAGCGGACGAGTTGTGCTTTATTAAACTGCGATAGAATCGGGGTCAGTTATTGCGCGACTTTTAGCAAAAGCAGGTAGTGCAGTAAAGAAGCGCAAATGGAAGGCAGTACTTCCTTTCGAAACTTCTGCATCTTACAGTGTTAGCAGTTTGTGAATTATTGTATATAGACGTTCTTGTTTATTGTATTGTTTGCTTATTTAGCAACGTCGCAGAATTTTCAATAAGTTTGTAACTGAATATATTTTTCATTTTGAGACTCTACTTCTCACGTCGCTATAAGTAATAAGAAATGATAAGTGGGCGCCGGGAGTCGTGTTTTCAACGATGAATACCGAGTAAAGTACTTATTTAGGACATAAAGGACCAGAAGAAATTGCTTGCGTAATATGCAGCGAATTTGTTGCCGTTTAAACTTCGGCATCACTTTGAAACAAGACATAGATCAACGTAGTCAGTGTTTTCTGGTTTGCGTTAATGATTATTGCGTTATATGAGGCTATGTAACGTAATTTAGAAACCCAAAGAAATCTCTTCACGAGGAAGTTTCCGTGATAGGAGTCTGTTAGTTGCCCAAGTTAAAATTGCGCACATGTTGGGAAGAGCGAGGAAAACCGTTTATCGATGGCAACTTCACCAAAAAGTGTGTGATGGAAGATGTGTTACCAAGCTTGAGTTGAATGGAAGTTCAGTTGAGCGGAGAACGGAAGAAACTGGAGAGAACATTGAACTACAGATACGCGGAAAGCTTGGAGCTTATTGTGGTATTCTCTGGCACAGGGTGAGTATATTGAGCGCTCTAGTACGTCAGAACTTCCAGTGTACATTATTTGAAAGTGTTTGGTGCTACAATCCCCGGAGATGTTCACTTTGATGCCGTGCGGTTTTAGGCGCTGCAGTCTGGAACCGCGAACCGCTACGGTCGCAGGTTCGAATCCTGCCTCGGGCATGGATGTGTGTGATGTCCTTAGGTTAGTTATGTTTAACTAGTTCTAAGTTCTAGGGGACTAATGACATCAGAAGTTGAGTCCCATAGTGCTCAGAGCCATTTGTTAACATTGATTTTCCGAAAAAAGTTATTCGTGGCTTGAAGAAGCATCTTATGGTGAGATTTTCAGATGTTTGCAGAAATGGCAGTGACGTTCTTCGGCTCTAGAATCCATTTGTTGGAACTTTGATGAGATGCCATTTGAACGACAGTTGGACGTCATTGATTTGCAAGGAAGTGACTTGTTGAAAGATAAGCACAGACAATAAAACTTTTTGTATTTTACCCCCGGATACCTGATGCTGAGTTTCCTAAACTGAAAAAAATTGCCTCTGGTATGGCTCCAGTGTTTGGAACAATTTATATCTGTGAGCCAACATTTTCAGATTTGACGTATGTGATCTGAGCACATGGATCTAGATTGACTGATTAACATTTGGAAGTAATTGTCTTGAGCGCCTGCAGCGATGCCAAGCCAAACACTGATCATATTTTGATAGTGAAATCTCAGTTTCACAAATCCTACTAAAGTTTTTTGCTGCTGCGTTTGTGAGATACGGATATGTGCACACTCGATATAATGTAACTATCTTTTTCCTAAAGTCATATTGTTTAGTAAATAAATATATTTGTTGTCCTTGTTTCACCACTGCATGCCACTCACTAACACGAAATAATGGACTTGGTTTATCGTCTTTTTCACAAAGCTTTCCTTCTGACTAGCAAGTATTGTACAGAATAATGATGCTGCCCGCGTTCATCATTTTGTCAGTTATCCGACCCGCTGCGTGGACGTTTTGCTGAGCTTTGAGTTTTAGGTTTGCCCACGATAGTGTCAGAGTGTAGAAAGTCTGTCACCAGTAAAAAACCTTCCTTACCATCCTAAATTTATTTTAGTTAATGAACCAAACATAATGTAATGCCACATGCCACATGGCATCAGATATTGAATATATTGTTTCTGGACTGAGACACGAACTCGATTCTTCCCATTCGCTGGATCTGTTTCCTTTGTGATGATACAGTTCCATGTATGACTTTTTACTTGAGAGTGCAAATTCCTGTAGGTCACTAGATGAAATGCCTGTATGGATTGGAATCCCTATCTGCTACAACTGTTTTCATCATGTATGTTCTAGCCCTAGCGTGAGCACACATAACTGATAGAAGAAATTCATTTTGATTTTTAACATCTGTCCATTCTTTGACAACAATAAATATGACAGTTGCAGCACCGGTCACATCATTTCAAGTTCAAACATAGCACTCCTAACAAATGGTGAAACAGGTTTCGACAGTTAACATCTTTTCGTATGCAATCAGCGTCGATCTGTACTCTACGTCACATTATTTGTAGTTCAAGCATGCGCACATCTCCCTACTGGTGAGAGAAGTTTCTATTTGAAGTGCATGCGCGGGTAGAAAACAACGACTATAGGTGTCGGTTACGAATCCCAGGAAGGCAGAAATTATTCATTTGTCCCGTCATTTTCGGTTCAGAGATCTCGCTGCTGTAGAGAAAATTCGATATCTGATTGTGTTCAGTCAACAATATGATTAGGGGCTAGGGTGGAATCACAATCCAGCAAAAAAGTTTTCTTCACATCACCCATATTCAACAATTTTCGTTGCTAGTTAACAGGAACTAGAGTTTCTGGATAAGGGTCCCAGACCAGTACAGAGATCTGCTGCATTGAATTTCAAGTTGAGAGTACCAGCTGGTACTAATTAAACATGAGACAAATCACACCTCTTTACGCCTGGTCATCATGAAGATATGTCCTTCGTTCGAGTCTCGGTCAGGTACGATAGTTTTCCTTAGGTGTATTGTCTACAGCTGCTGCGATTGAATCGCGATACAGAATAAAACAGTTCATCACAGCCTTTAAAGTTCAAGTATCTGAACAATTACATTTTCACGAACAGCTTAGCTTTTTAATGCCACTTTGAGTTAGATAACAAGGAAGATAGGTGAAATTCGAACTGCATGTAGATCCACGTGCTACCATGAATAAACTGACATTACTAGTGGTACGTTGTTGATATTGATGACAGAATGCTTGACGCTGTTAATAATGGTTTTTATTACTGGTTAGATCACTAATCAGTTTGTACAAAAACCGCTCGCCAAATGAAATACTGTTAATAGGCGCTTGGGAAACCTTTGGAGAGCAAAAATGGTTCGGATTATCATATAATTTTTATTCAGACATTCTTGAAAAATATCTTATTCGCAAATGAATTTAGTTTTGAATAAGAATTATTGAATAATCTGTGCGGTATAGTTACGGACATTAGTCGTCTCAGAAATTAATGAGAATGGTAACCTTTAGAAACGTTACTTATTGTAATGGATTTTTATTTACAGGTGTTAAGGAGTGTATAATCTTTAATAATGTGATATTTGTATCATAGTGGCATTTTTTACATAAGGAAGTACTGTACAGAGAGCACTGTTCTGTAGTGGTCACATTTGTTAATAATTTTGTATATCCAAACGACTGCACCGATAAGTGATTAGAGGACATGCAAGATATTTACGTGATGTTGTCTAAAGGGAATTCAGGCAGAGCGCAATTCAGGTCGTTCGGATAATTTTGAGCATGATGGTCCACAATCTGTGTGACAGAAACTATAGGGATATACAAGTTAGTAGGTATCACCCACTGTATGTGGTACACGGAAGAACGGTAAGAGCATTGAGTTAAAGCAAAACAATTAGAAAGATAACATAATATCGTGGCCAATGTTCAAAACTAAAACCTGAATGAGAAAGAATCCACTGTTCAAACCTCGAACATATTTTCTCCAGTTTTTCATGTTAGTGTGCTTCTCTTGTGAGCATTCCGCCACACAGATTTGTTTCTGTATATCAAGAACTTGTTCACCGTGCAATTCAGCTTCGCTACTGGGCTAGTCTCGTCGTCGACCGGATGGACCCTTCAGCAGATGTGGATATTATAGTGGTTTAACTGTTTCAGCATGTATACGTCAGCTTGAGTTTTCAGAATATATCTGCAAATTTCGAAAAAGCTATCTATATGAAAACAGTTTTGTTCACTGAGGAATTGGTCTAGCTCCTTCGAATGACACACAAAAATTGAGGCTTCACGCATTACTTCAGTGTGCTTTTCTATATTTTGTGTCTTATAATTCCCGCGACTGAAGTTTTTACCGAACGTAGTTTTATTATTTGTGCCCAAGTGTTCCTTAAATCGAATGTGGTAATTGCTCCCTTTCTGCCCTATGTATAAGTTATCACACTCTGCACATTTTACTTCACGTACTCCCGATGAACTCAGTTAATCTGGGTACACGTCGGTCTTAAGTGGGTGCAGCGCTTCATATCGCGCATATGCTAAGTAAGAGACGGTAGCAGGCACATAGCCTTCAGACAATGACTCATGGTTATCGCATAACAGATGCGCTCTGACTGTAGCCTAAAGGTGTCCGCTTCTTACGGACTATGAAATTATCCAGTAGTTAAAACATATTTTGGAAACAAAACTGCAGTTATTGTGATTATAATTGCTATCATTAATTATTGCTAATTTTATTATTAATTTAAGATATTAAATGAATATCGTTAGATCTATTAACTGAGTACACGTTAGCAGGAGAACTGTGAATTTACTGAAAAAGTGAATAATATTCTTATCGGAATTTTGTAATGTACTACGAGCCAGCTTATGGACCTGGGAAACAAGAAGCATTTTACGATAATTCAGTTATTTAAAGAGGCACTTATTATGATTTTTGTGGAGTTTCTAAATTTGTTCATTTAGTAAATCGTTCATAAAAGCTATGAAGTTGTGACTGGTCAAATGTAAAAGACGTGGGACTGCGCGGTTTAATACTACTATCGGATTGGCTCCGATGTATATCAGCAACGCAGAAGACAGTACCATCACGCGTATTTTGCTAGGTCTGTTAACTGAGTACACTTCAGCGTGGGAACTATGATTTTACAGAGACAGTTAGTTATACTCTTAGCGGAATTTTGTAATGTACTACGAGCCAGATTATGGAAAAAAGAAAACAAGAAGCATTTTACGAAAGTTCTGTTATTCAAAGAGGGAGTTATTTAGATATTTGTGGCATTTCGAAATTTGATCATTTAGTAAATCGTTTGTAAAAACTATTAAGTTGTGACTCGTCAATTGTAAACAACGTGGGATTGCGCGGTTTAATATTAATGTCGGATTGGCTACGATGTGTATTAGCCACTCAGAAGACTGTACCTTCACGCTTATTTTGTGGGCAAAAGAATCGCTTTGTGAATTCAAAAGAGTTTAGTTGCGACCTCAGCCATCGTCATGTTCGGATGCGGAGATACGGTGCTCTAAACAGAAGTGGTAAATTTGTAGAATAATCATTAAAACGTGACCGTGGATCTTCGCAAAGTGGATGAGAACGTGTCAGGAAAACAAACGCATGAAACTACGATTTTAATATGTAAACATTGACTTCTAAGGAACCAAAATACGCGTGGCATATTATACAAGCCGTGACTGTAAACTGAACGTTCTAAATGGTCAAACTACGTAATATTTGAGCGAACATTCTGTCGTAGATAAACCGCTTGGTAATCCATTTGGTAAGGGGTTCAGTTAAATAACATAAGCTGGCTATTACGAATGACCATGACTGCGAGAGAGTGTTTAAACTAGGACTTAAGATTAACAGGGGCTTGGCAGTGTTTTTGTATCAAACAAGTGCCAATATACCAAACTTTTCACTCACAAACTACTTTGCGACTAATGTCTCAGTTAACCTGTTGGATTTGTATGATGCTACTGGTTCTATTACAACTTTTCTAGTAGAGAGACATCATTAATTTTTTACAGGGAAGGCATGTGGACCGGACTGCAGAAGAAGAAACCAGTGTAGGGTGAGCGAACATTACTTTTATAGGACGAGCTTTGCTCGCATATAGCGGAAACGTATCACAATATATAGCATTATGTACTCCATGTTGCTGTTAGGTATGTTTTGTTTCTCGGAAGCTGCTGCATTGTACTTTTAAATCTCGTATATAGTTGGTCACGTCACTCATTTTAAAGCGATTTTTCACTCCTCCTTGAGTGAGGATATCTAATTCGTGCTGCTTTTCGAAGTCGGTCAAGAGCAGTTTTAAAAATCTATTAATCGTGCTAGTAAAATAAGCTCTTTAAAGCTAAATGGGTTGAAGGAATTCTCAATAATTTGTTATTTGAACACGGCAATTTCTGTATATTTTGAACACGTGTCCTTTATTATTTTTAAAGATGGATACGCCTAATAATTTTATAGTGTTGTACTCTTCATGTTCGACAGTGAATGTGGCTTTTGGATGTTGTACTTTGCCGGCCGAAGTGGCCGTGCGGTTAAAGGCGCTGCAGTCTGGAACCGCAAGACCGCTACGGTCGCAGGTTCGAATCCTGCCTCGGGCATGGATGTTTGTGATGTCCTTAGGTTAGTTAGGTTTAACTAGTTCTAAGTTCTAGGGGACTAATGACCTCAGCAGTTGAGTCCCATAGTGCTCAGAGCCATTTGAACCATTTTTTTGTTGTACATTGAATTTGGCTTCTAGGTGTTCGATATCTGCTGCTCGCCTTTAAATCGTATAATCGAGTCATCTAGATACCTTTTATTATATATGATTCTGCCTCTCACTTGCGGAAATTAGCGAAATTTAGTTTTCGAGCTCTGTGATAAAAATTTCACCTATCACCCCTGAAAGAAATTTTCCCTTATCTCTGTTAATATAATTTGTTCTGAATGTAAAAATGTTGAAGCCTAACATAAATTTAAGCAGATATAATTTTCCAAGAATCACATTTTTGTTGGTTATGAAATTTTACTTCACAATATCCATTGTTTGACTTTGAGTATGTTTCTATATAGGTTTACAATAGCCGAAGATGCAACATTAGTATCGGATCAGATAATGAGATCCTTTGCTTCATTAAAAAAATCTTTGGTTTTGTTTATTATGAACATAATCTGAGATGTGTACGCTTGTTTCAGTCCCTTGTACTAAGCGTCGTTCCTGTTGGTAATAGGTGCTTCTTGCACAACGCGACTTTTGTTCTTTTTGTGCAGTTTAATTGGAGCTATTGCTGTGTGTGTCCTAGGAATCACATTCACAAAAGGACACATTTCTGTCCCACATATGGAAGACCGTAAAAAGTATGTGAAGCAAGTGATTCTGTTACATTCATGTTTCAGTATCGTACACTGACCATAACCATATTTAGCTACGTTATTGTTTTATTTTAGTAAAGTGACATTATCATCATGACGTACCACTTATAGAGAGCAACAGCTCCCACCGTGCTTAGCCAAACTCCTTTATAATTCATGAAGCTGTAATGTTTGTACATTAGTAAGCAATATACCATTTCCATGCAATATTGGAATGAGATTAAATCATATATCAACATACATAATTAGAAACCACCATTTGCTTATAAAACGTGATTAAAAATTAGGAATTTGTATGTAGTAAACACGAGTTTTACATTAAATACTGTTCTGGAAACCCTGAAACTGAAGTCCTGTTTCACAGCCCAGTTGCTCCTTTTACCAAAGTAGCCTAGTTCGAGCCTTGTACCACGACATTCTGCTCACCACCAACAGAAATCGTGCATTGTTCGTTTGATATACCATGAGTTTCTCACTGTGACCAACAGATGGCTGCACTACACAGAACGAGCATTTCGCTGGGAGTTAACATAGTTGTTCGTTATGTATACAGCGCTTAGTTTAAGAAATAGAGACGTAAATTAATTACTTTCTTAAGCCATGATGCTCCTCAGATGCTACATTATACTCTCTAACCATTTTCCACATCAATAATATTTGTCTGTTGCCAGAACACCGTAAAATGCCTGCAAAAATACGTAGCAGTGTAAAGAATATGCAAGTATCAGAATGTTAACTTCCACATATATACACTCCTGGAAATTGAAATAAGAACACCGTGAATTCATTGTCCCAGGAAGGGGAAACTTTATTGACACATTCCTGGGGTCAGATACATCACATGATCACACTGACAGAACCACAGGCACATAGACACAGGCAACAGAGCATGCACAATGTCGGCACTAGTACAGTGTATATCCACCTTTCGCAGCAATGCAGGCTGCTATTCTCCCATGGAGACGATCGTAGAGATGCTGGATGTAGTCCTGTGGAACGGCTTGCCATGCCATTTCCACCTGGCGCCTCAGTTGGACCAGCGTTCGTGCTGGACGTGCAGACCGCGTGAGACGACGCTTCATCCAGTCCCAAACATGCTCAATGGGGGACAGATCCGGAGATCTTGCTGGCCAGGGTAGTTGACTTACACCTTCTAGAGCACGTTGGGTGGCACGGGATACATGCGGACGTGCATTGTCCTGTTGGAACAGCAAGTTCCCTTGCCGGTCTAGGAATGGTAGAACGATGGGTTCGATGACGGTTTGGATGTACCGTGCACTATTCAGTGTCCCCTCGATGATCACCAGTGGTGTACGGCCAGTGTAGGAGATCGCTCCCCACACCATGATGCCGGGTGTTGGCCCTGTGTGCCTCGGTCGTATGCAGTCCTGATTGTGGCGCTCACCTGCACGGCGCCAAACACGCATACGGCCATCATTGGCACCAAGGCAGAAGCGACTCTCATCGCTGAAGACGACACGTCTCCATTCGTCCCTCCATTCACGCCTGTCGCGACACCACTGGAGGCGGGCTGCACGATGTTGGGGCGTGAGCGGAAGACGGCCTAACGGTGTGCGGGACCGTAGCCCAGCTTCATGGAGACGGTTGCGAATGGTCCTCGCCGATACCCCAGGAGCAACAGTGTCCCTAATTTGCTGGGAAGTGGCGGTGCGGTCCCCTACGGCACTGCGTAGGATCCTACGGTCTTGGCGTGCATCCGTGCGTCGCTGCGGTCCGGTCCCAGGTCGACGGGCACGTGCACCTTCCGCCGACCACTGGCGACAACATCGATGTACTGTGGAGACCTCACGCCCCACGTGTTGAGCAATTCGGCGGTACGTCCACCCGGCCTCCCGCATGCCCACTATATGCCCTCGCTCAAAGTCCGTCAACTGCACATACGGTTCACGTCCACGCTGTCGCGGCATGCTACCAGTGTTAAAGACTGCGATGGAGCTCCGTATGCCACGGCAAACTGGCTGACACTGACGGCGGCGGTGCACAAATGCTGCGCAGCTAGCGCCATTCGACGGCCAACACCGCGGTTCCTGGTGTGTCCGCTGTGCCGTGCGTGTGATCATTGCTTGTACAGCCCTCTCGCAGTGTCCGGAGCAAGTATGGTGGGTCTGACACACCGGTGTCAATGTGTTCTTTTTTCCATTTCCAGGAGTGTATGTAGTCGTCAAGTTAATGTCCAAACTATAAAGTATATACTCCAGTGCTAGTTTTCCATGCTTAATAACAGTTAACACTTTTGAAGGTAGGCCTGAGGAACTGGTGTCATAAAACTAACCTGACCAGATTTTTAACTAAGAAGATTACGTGATAGCTAAAATACTATGCTTAATAGGCAGGCACGCAAGCAAAATTGACAGTTTTAATGCAAGTAATTAGCCTTTAAGTGTTCTCAAACACTATTTTAGGAATCATAAACATAATGCATTGTGTTATACACTAAAAAATATCATCGAGGGTAGTGACTGATAATTAATGCTATTATTACACCTGACACAGACCTACTGGAGGCTACATACAATAGCAACTTTCGACGAAATTTCCAATCAGAACTTTGATGCCAAGCCTCTTTCAAAGCTTTATAGACTCTATTTCTTATATTACTTTCCATATCGATGATGTCGTGACACTTTAAAATGTCTACAAAATATATCGGCAACACGAAAAATTCAATGTTTACTTCGATTACCTAGTACCTAGCTGAGGTTAAGTACAAGAAACAACGCTGTAAGGCTCAAATCAATTACTTTACCACATATGTGACGTCACAATATTCTAAAATGCGTGACAAAATGTAATGTTTACGTTACAGCGTTATCTAAACACATAAACTTTGTATTCAGTTTGTGGAAAGAATGCGATTTTTTGTGGAATATTTCAGTGTGTTTATATCAAAATTATTCTCTACACATAACTAATAATTGTTCCGAACTAAAAAATGTTCACGTAGCAACGGTATGTAGATACATAGTGAGTAGTTGCCACCTAACATTTCTAGCCTCAGATTAGGAGAGGGGAGCGGAGATAGAGCTCAAGAAGAAAAACAATCGATTAAAAGTATTACAGGCAAACTCCTACTCCACTTTGGGAAACTAGGAGTCGCAAAAATAAAACCTGTTATCAACGATATCAGTAACTGATTAAAGTACTACGACCCCCTTACACACAAACCGCAAAACATAACTATCTTTTTAGGGAAGCAAATAACAACGTATTCGATTTTAGAAGGCAGTAAAGTCCTTTATTATGATATATCGCTTAAACTACAGAATGGCATGGACTGTTTATCAACACACACTTATGAGAGAGGCGATCAAAGACGGTAACAGTGAGACATCTTATTTTTACAAATACAGTGTCACATATCTGGGCAATAAATTAAATTATTTTCAGTTTATTCTGCTACGTGTCACACACTACAAGCTCAATGAAGCTTCCAAACTAAAATTGTTCGCCATCTATATTGTCTGTATGGCTTATTAAATCACATGCTTATCGTAACATATGCAAGATGTGTATACTGCAAGTGTAGTATACTGTTAGCAAAGCCTGTTCTGTTGATGGTGCGAATGGAGCGGTCTAAAATTATGGTGATTCTCGTGTACGACTGTGATGGTGTTATCCTAACGCATTACGTTCCTCCACGGCAGACCGTCAGTGCACAGTATTACTGTTCGTTTTTGGAGCATCACCTGCGACCAGCTTTGCGAAAGAAGCGGCGACAGTTTCTGCGCAAACCACCCATCATTTTGCACGACAATGCGCGGGCGCATACTGCGCAAGCTGTGGCTGTTCTATTGGGTCGATGGGACTGGGAAGTATTGTACCATCCACCATACTCCCCGGACTTAGGTCCTTGTAACTTTGATTTGATTCCGAAGATGAAGGAACCACTTCGTGGCATTCCCTTCAGAACTGTTCCAGAGATTCGACAGGCAGTAGACCGCTCCATTCGCACCATCAACAGAACAGCCTCACCTAATGGTATACTACGCCTTCTACATCGCTGGCAACGGGTTCTACACAAAGCTGGTGACTACTTTGAAGGACAGTAACAGGTGCAAATTATGTAACTCTTTTGTATCGGTTGTGAATAAATAGTTGCCACTATGTAAGTTCTAAACCTCGGACAAGGATAGTTTGTTTTAAACGTTTTGAGGATATTATCAGTCTTGCATCCGTTTTCGAGCTGTTTTCGAGACCGTTTGTTGCTGCAGTTGAAAGCACCCCCATGCATTTGCAGATGTACCTGATTGACTTGTAAGCTGATTCCCATTTTTATGACAAATCCTCTTACTTTGAAACGGTCAACAACATCTACATTGCTTTCCTTAGGTAGAGTTTCCACGTCCCAATAATGTGGTAGCAAAACTGGTAAAATATTTTGATCGACATATTTGTGTAGAAGACCATTTATCGATATGAAACTAAATACGTCACGATTATGTGGCAGCCTGAGTGGAAAATACTGTGAAACTGTGTGACTCTCCCAATGTCAAGTAGCAGAGAAATATTATACCACGTCTTTAGTTCGCCAGAAATAATTACATGATGCAGACAATTTGCTTTGTTTGTGATCTATGTTTTTAAGGAAACTGAGATGTAAAACCCAGTCGTATGCAGTGCACCTACACTGCCATTTAAATGTGGCGCAGGCACAGTTTCACCCTCTCTACCCTCCTAGTGCTCAAACAGTGTAGTGTGGCAGTGGGGGAAGAGTGCTGCGAGGCTGAACGCTTTTCACTAGTGCTAGATCATGGTCACGAGCCGAAATCTTGGCCACACCCACATCAGACGTTAGGTGTTACATGTTAGATGTTCAGCGTTAGCCGCTGCATGTACTTGATGCTTCATTGTGCTTGATAAGTGTGCAAAATCTTCCACATAACACAACTATATTTTTGCTCTATATTTATTGAGTTCTTGCATCTATGTGCATCTATTTCAATAAGCTGTACAGATGATTTAGATGCTGTGTTATTAAACCGAAGAATCAGTATGCCTACAATGTGTGAGTGGAATGTTATACGACTCGAATTTTTTTTAGATGTCTTCCTTATATTACGATAGGCATGCATTTTAGTAAGTAATACAGACGTGAAGTTGTATCTATAATTTACATTACTGAGGAACATTGCAACGTGCCTTGACCTGCGAATAGACATAGTCAATGAGTATTCCTATCTATGTCTCACATGCAATAAACGGTATCGAGTCTCACATTTTTCGATCAGTACACTGACATATAGCTATTTGCAGATATATCGGGAAAAACACTGCCTTCCCAACGGTTTTCTTTCCTCGTGTTGAGAATAAGTGTAGAATGTAGTATGAGTCGTGATAGTATTGTGGTGAAAAAATATGTTTCTCCTCTTGCTTTAACATGACACTTGCGTAATGATACAGACATCAACGGATTATTTACTAATGGTGGGAGGAAGTGGAATACCGCAAAACGTAAACTGCCAGAGGCTTGGGCCGGGCTCTCAATGCGCACGCAGATGAGTATGGTGTCATCCAGGTCATCTTGCATCGCTCCTAAAGCTGAGAGACTGTGTTACGTAAATCATAATGTCACATGGTGCGGTTATAAAGTTATTATTATTATTGTTGTTGTTGTTGTTGGAACATATTCCAACAGTTCTCTTGCTCGGTAGGTGCTTTTACAAACGCATAATGTAAATCGATTGCTTTGTATTAAGCCCTCAGAAGATGACAGTCTCTTTCTTTCTCTCTTATACACCTAAAATCTCCGTACATTGTCGCTCCTGCTTATAACGATTATTGATGGATCAACATGTAGAGATTTTCGTGTTAGTATAGTAAAGTGCTTACTGCAACATAGCCTAGGATGCAGCTGTATCTTATACATGTGGTAATTGACTGACCGAAATGCCTAAAATATTGGTTGCAGGCTTTTAATGGACACAAGCTCCCTACAACATTAACGTACAAGTAGTCATGTACATGGCGTGTAGCACTGTTGCACTCGTGTTTTATGCTCAGTACATTGCATTATGATGAAGCTAGAACAGTTCGAATGTGTAGAACTGTTTCCTACGTTTCGAACATGGTATATTATCCGAAATCTGAAGAACAACTCTCCAGTCCTTGGACAATAATACTGCTGAACCTGATTTCGTAAAATCTATTGTTGTATAGTAGTTATGGTGTAGTTATCGATTGCTCCCTATATCATCAGTTACAACGTAAATGTAGTACGGCACCATGCATTATAGTGAGTACATGCTATGGTAACGTTTGGCATAAATGGTTCGCTTCGGTAGTTCTATAAAATTTTATAGATGGCCGTAATGTGAGCTTGGGGGTGACGGCTGACACTTAAAAAAGATACCTAAGGTTATGTTTTGTTCGATACACCCAGCTTTATTTAACACATAGGTAATGCTGAACTGTGAAAGGAAGTAAAAGATGGACCGTGGTCTAGTTTTATAGTGTTTACAAACAATACATTCACTCCATTGTTGTCTACATCATACACTCCTGCTTTAGTTTCTGACTTCATAGGTCTACGGCTGCGGCTTGCTTTTTTTCGTATATATAACACATTAACCGAGCTTAGGAATTTGTTACTCCAATATACAAACTGCAAAACACCACACACAGATTGGCAGTTTTCTGTAAGCAGAGGGGCCTCATATTGGAACATGACAGCACTTTGATATAGAGTGTTTCAGAATGACGATTACAAGCTGTTAATCCATCACTTTTAAACTCTGCGAACGTATGTTACGTTGTTACCATAAGAACTTCAGTTTGACATCTTCTGGTAAACCTTCCTGGATGTAAGGTCGTGGTCTATGAAACTCTTCAGCTCCTAACGTTTCGTCCAGAGCTGCGCTGGACATCTTCAGAGGTGTGTTTCTCCTCCGGTGAGTCTTGCCGACTGATGGGTCGGACGTCTGAGAGCGACTTATATATCGTAGAAAGTGGGCGTGACCAGAGTTACACGTGATATGCAGAGATAATCTTTGTCAGAGATAAAACTTAACTATCGATCGTAATCTCGTCACGGATAAAACTGTCTAGCAATTCTGTAGTGCTACTGTCCAAATATCACTAAGTTTCATGGTCTCTTCTTTCCGATTAAAATTATCCCTATGTTTATATATTTCATTTGCTTCTCTACAAAGCCGTGGGTAATAGTTCGTCGTAGTAGATAAAATTTTTGTTTCGGAAAACCTCACTTGATGATTTCCTGACTGAAAAGCGTGTTCTTCTATTGCCGATTTATCTGTTCTTCTTAATGGGCAAAGACTTCTGTGTTCTTTTAACCGTGTATTTACGCTTCTTTTTGTTGTTCCAATATAAACTTTACCACATGTACACGGAATTTTATATACACCACTGGCTGATAGAGGAGCGCGTTTATCTTTTACAGACCGGAGAACGTGACAAATTTTCTTCGTTGGTCTAAAAACAGGTCTAATATCATGTTTACTTAAAATCTTTCCAATCTGATCCGTTACTTTATTTATGAAAGGGAGAGAGACTGTATTCTTCCATCGTTTTCCGGGCTTGTCCTTAGGCTTTTTGTTCTTTGGGTGCAAAATTCTGCTTACTTCTTTCTTTGAGTAGCCAATTTTCTCAAAAGCGTGCTTCAGATGTTTTAATTCGACGTCTAGATACTCCGGTGTGCAAATCCGTCTGGCTCTGTCAACGAGACTTTTAATCACACCTCTCTTTTGTTGTGGGTGGTGGTTGGAGTTTTTATGTAAGTATTTGTCTGTGTGCGTTATTTTTCTAAAAATCTGTTGTTTCAATCTTCCATCTGTCTGTCTCATAACTAAAACATCAAAAACGGTATTTTGTTATCATTTTCTCTCTCCATGGTAAACTGGATTCTTGGATTTATATTATTAAGGTAATCAAAAAATTCGTCTAAGGCGTCTCTACCATGTGGCCAGACCGCAAATGTATCGTCTACATACATGGAGAAATTCGAACAGTCAGCTATGGAAAAAGCAGATAAGAAACCATCTCGATGGTATCGGTATGTAGACGATACATTTGTGGTGTTTAACAACGATTCTGCTGTTTTTCTACTGGCGAACAGGTAAACCATGAACTACATTCTGTCTGCAGAAGACTTTAATATGCTACTCCGACTCCGAAAAATAGGATACAGGGCTGCCGTATTAAAAAGAGGGGGAAACATTGCTCTCCACAACACCGCCAACGACGCAGTCTGTCCGTCACGATTTGGCACACAAAACACTCGTAATTTACCATTAATTTATTCGTTCCTTTACTGTTCGCCGCGGTTTATGAGAATATGCCTTGACATCATTAAATTATACAAACCACACGCGGGATTCACATACTATTCTGCCTCACGATACTAGATTATATATCTACATTGATCGATTTGAGGCGCTATCTATCGTTCTTCACGTCCATGTTGCAATCATACGAAGCAGACAGCGTTGGTAGTTCTACAGAGTTTCTTAGAGGCAGCGGAATCTTCGCTTGGATGTAATATCTTACACATAAAACGACACCTAGTTTTATACAATAGGCTAAGATAGTTGATATTCATTGTTTAACGTGTGTGACCTCCAGTTGTAGAGTGGGACTTTGTTAACATATTTGTGTGTCAAATCACAAGCTGAGGAGTGGCCAAAAGAGGATATTGAACCAGTCTTGCAGATTTTATTAAGTTTCCAGGCATGTGACTACAGGAAACTTCTATGTCTTCCATGGCTAATGGACATGTTATTAGCAGGCTGTAACCCACAATATACGCTACACAATGTGTTGTGTGTTTGGATCCTGTGCAAGACTGTTTAGGTACGTACACAATTACTTGCCTCATTCTTTTCAGCTACTCCGTTACAATTAGTTTACTTCGATAATTATAGATAAATCCCCACTACTATCGCTACTGGAATCACTTAGTATCTGTTTCCTGTGGGTTTCTATGTTCATATCGTCGTCTCTGCAAAATCAACAATTTCATGCCGTCACCCACACACACGCACTGCAATGCTGAAGTACCATACCTCTTATTATTTACAGGCATTTAATTTAAGCTTTGCTTATTGGACGTCTGAACATGAACTACGTGGCTGAGGATTTGATATGAAGCGTATATTTCAGCTCTAGCAGCATCCACAGTTGGTAGAATCTATTCGTGTCATTTCCATTAGTGGCCCACTAAATTTTTGAACACAGCTCTTCCACATCTACATTTAAGTATTTGCATGTTGTTATATAGAATATCGTCGCTTCGATATGTGTTGCGGCATTTGTTTAGCATTTATAGCATGGTCATATAAAGCTGTGCTCATAGAGAATACCTTCAGTTTAGCATTCAGCATTATGAGTTAAATGTATTGGATGAGTCATTGTGCTTGCAAGGTGTGCGAAATCTTACATGTAATGCACTTTTATTGTGTTGGAATTTTCGTAGAGTTTTTGCAAGTACGATAAGTATTTATTTCAATGTGTAATACAGAAAATTTAGATGCTTAAATATTTCAGTTCTGGGGCTCCATTGTTCATGCAAACTGTGAAACTTCTCATACTAAAATGTAAGTAATTTAATTCTGGAGTATTAACTTCTTAAATGTCACATATGTCACTGTTACCGTCTTGAGTTGTGCCTCCCGTTATAAGACAGTTCTGTTGCAAACGCGCGCGCGCGCGCGCGCGCGTGTGTTTGTGTGTGTGTGTGTGTGTGTGTGTGTGTGTGCCTAACTAACCTAAGGCCATCACACACATCTATGCCCGGGGCAGGATTCGAACCTGCGACCGTAGCGGTCGGGCGGTTCCAGACTGAAGCGCCTAGAACCACTCGGCCACAGCGGCCGGCCAATAATTTTCGTCGGCTTTACTTTCTCTTTTTGTGAACAATGTTCGCTCCCACTTCCTAATCTGGTAATGAACGCAAGATAAGTTAGGTGATGCCTACAATTTACAGATTAACTGCTGTTATAATCCAAACATGATTTTTGTTGACGCTTTTCAGAATGTTTCGGTGTCATAGATGTGATAACGTAATTCATTGAAGCCTTATAATTGGGCCGGCCACTGTGGCCGAGCGGTTCTATGCGCTTCAGTCTGGAACCGCGCTACCGCTACGGTCGCAGGTTCGAATCCTGCCTCGGGCATGGATGTGTGTGATGTCCTTAGGTTAGTTACGTTTAAGTAGTTCTACGTTCTAGGGGACTGATGACTTTAGATGTTAAGTCCCATAGTGCTTAGAGCCATTTGAACCTTACAATTGTTGTTTTTTACTAATCCCCAGCTATGTGTTCAATATATCTTGCAGTATCTGATTTTCATTTATTTTTCTAGTGGTACATTTTCTTTGGTGTTTCCTCTCCCTTGACACATAATTTTTAGTACTTAATAATTATGAAATATAAGTGGAGAATAATTTTGATAGAGACACACTACGATATTCTACATAAACATTGCGCTTTTTCCCCAGTTTGAGTACACATCTCATGTATTTAGATATTTCTAAATGTATTTAGAAATTTCCAACGCATTTTAGAATATTGCAACGTCATAGCTGTGGTTAAGTTATTGATTTGAGCCTTACAGAGTTGTTTCTGGTAAATTAGGTCCTAGTCAGTCGATGTAAACATTGGACTTTTCGCATTGCCAATGTATTTGGAAACTAATATAGAAAATACAGTGTATAAGGATTTTAGATTGCCTTGGCACTATAGTTCTGTTTGGGAACTTCGTCAAAGTTTTTACTGTATGTAGCCTCCAGTATGATTGTGTCATTTGTAATAATAGGACTAATTGTCAATCAGTATCATCGATCATATTCCTTTTAGTTTGTAACATAATATATTATGTTTATCACTCCTAAAATAGGGCTTGAGAACACTTAAAGGCACAAATATTTAATGTGAGTGGGTATTGTCACTTGTATCATGAATAGGTCTAATTAGTTGCATTCAGACTGTCAAGTAGCTTGCGTGCCTCCCTGCTAAGCGTAGTATTTTAACTAACACGTATTCCGCTGTAGTTAAAAGTCTGCTCAGGTCAGTTTTATGACAACAGTTCGTTAGCTCTACCTTCTAAAGTGTTAACTGTTATTAAGCATGGAAAACTAACATTGGAGTAAATACTATAGAATTTTGTATACAAATCTTTGCTATATGTATAAGTGGAAATTAACGTAAAGCCATTTTAACTTTCTTTACATTGAAGATATATTTTTGCAGGCATTTTAGAGTACTGTGACAATAGACAAGTATCACTGATGTGGAGAATAGCTGGAGCGAATACTGAGGTATCAGAGAAAATGTGTGTGGAAAATATTTAATTTATACTGCTGTTGCGTCTTAAAACTAGTGATGTACATAGAATGAACAATTACATTTTCTCGTAGTGAAATTCTCGTTTTCAACAGTGCCGCCAATCGTTGGTGTCAGTCAGAAACTCGTGGTACAAAAATCAAACTAGGCTCGTATTCACAGTGCAGCCATCTCTTGGAGATAGAAGAAACCGCACTGCGAAACAGGAGTTCATTTTACTTTGCATTTTCACGATTTATGGAGTACTATTTAAGGTAAATTCCAGGTTTAGTGAATCCCGATTCCAAGTTTTTTTACTTACATTTGGTAAGAAAATGTTGGTTTTTAATTATTTTTAGAGAACCATGCTATCTAATAGTTCCATTAGCCTTTACTGAATGATATACAGCTTTGAACGAAATTTACCAGTGTGGATGATGATCCAGTTCTTACTCTAAATTTTAAAAGTCAGTAATGCATACGTAGTAGACAAAATCTTCGGTGTTTTAGGCATTTCAGGTATTTTATCATAATTTGCGCAACTAATAGCATTATGCGTTTTATGTTTTAGTTTATTCACATGATGTCACCAGATCGCAGGTTCTCTTCAATGCAGTGGCAGGAAAACTACAATGGATGCAAATGGTTGCTGACCGTGGCTGTGGGGTGCACACTGTCTAGTTTTCTCGTACGTGTGGCTCAATACGATTCCTGAAATGACCTTGGAGATAAGGAAGTACTGACACAGATATCACTGAAATATGGCCAGTGCAATAGCAGGATCATAGTAGGATTCCCAAAATGGCTTTGATGCATATGACCAGATGTAATGATGGCAGAATTCTGGCGTGGTCTTGAGGTTAAGAAAGTGCTAATTGATGATGAGTCATCGCTTTTTCCCAGAATACTTAGTGACACGTTACTAATGGGTATTGTAAGCACTATCATATTTATTAAATGTATGTTACAGTTCACTTGTTTAAGATCAAACTTAGTGCATCTTCTTTTTTTGTTTTAACATATACGAGGATGCTCAGTAACTTATTGAAACTGATAATAATTATAAATAAAATAACGTACAATAAAATTAAATAGCTGGACTCTCCTAAATTTTTATCCAGTTCTCTTCATATCAAACTTTCTTAATAATGTATATACTTAACAGTGAGGACATTGTACAGAATTTGACCTCACGAAACTGTTACAGAACACCAATCGATCTTCAATCAAAAATACACGATAAAAATTGATGCAAACCTACAAGGAAACAACCGCACCAAGCAGGAAGCTACATATTTGATTATGTGAATTTGTGTCCAAATTGGCTAGAATGCCAATCTGAACAATACAGAAGTAGACGGAAGGTGAAAGTATTCTTAAGACAATCCCCAAAACACGTTGCTGTAATGAAGCAGACAAATCAACGGAAATTCTAGACTGGAAGGAACAAACCGCTAAACAGAAGTCGAGAGTCTCAAGCAAACGCAATAGAATGTGTTGTCTTATATAAAACTATACGAAGTTAAGGATGAGAGGGGATAATAAATTTTTCCATTGTGGCCACTTGACCTAAGAACTGTAAACAACAGATGCGCATTCGATTAGTCAGTTGTGAACAGGCCGTGTGCAGTGGTGGACGTGCGTTCACAGTGCATCAGTGTTGTATTGCAAATGAGCAGTATCTCTAAATCAGGTTTTCAAGACAGTCACCATAATGTTTCGAAGATGAGAAAAGTGTGCAAAGTTTGGCCGACATTGCTTGACTCCTGAATGAAAACAAGGACGCGTGGGCGTCTGCTGTGACTTGATTGAAATACAAATAGAATTTGAATTTGTGGTAAGTTCCAATGGGACCAAACTGCTGAGGTCATCTGTCCCTAGACTTACACACTACTTAACCCAACTTAAATTAACGTACGCCCACACACCCATGCCCGACGAGGGGAGCGGCGCGAACCGTGGCAAGGCGATCGAGACCACGCGGCTACACAGCACGGTTGAAATACAAAACGTGGGCAGTTCTTTCCTGGAAAAAACCAAGCATGACGAGACTGAATTTATCCACACGAACCTAACACTCAACCACAGAGTGTGCTTTGACGACATAATCGACATTCGAGTCAGTGTGACATCGAAGCTGAACATCATCCCAAAGAACTTTCCTGACAGTCCCACATCGTTTTGTGAATGTTCTGTGCGTTGTACTCAAGAGGCCGGAGACTATGTAGAACACCTCATCCGTTAAAATCAACATCTTAAACTTTCTCAAAATCTTACCGATTTTACATAGGACCAAAATTTTCTTCGTTTCCTGCAGCATATTTTGATAAGGAAAATTGTGGTAGCTGTCGTATGGGTCGCGCATTGCGCTTTTGATAGGCTCACCATTTCCTACTAACCTTTGACTGCCGTCATTTGTGCGATCTCTTTTGAACCGAGAGTGCCACAACCTCTGCTTCGATAACCTCCTTAACATTTTCTAACTTTCGTTATTAAACCATGGTGTGTCTTTTCCATTCTCAATCTATTTACTAAGAACATAACTTTATAGACTACGATTTACAATCTGCTTAAACTTTGCCCATAATTCCTCTACGTCAATCGTAGTGGAACTATGTGATGTCAGTCCACTGTCTAAGTCTGATGCTAACAACTGCTTATCTGCTCTTTGTAGCAGAAATACTGTACCAGCCGTCTTGACTGATCTATTAACTTTCTTGACCATCGTTGATATAATGACATTGTGATCGCTAATCCCCCACTTCTGTACTGACGTTGTCGATAAGCCCGCCCTCTTTGCAGCTACAGGGTATTTCCATTATGTGTGACCTGCCGGACTAGCTGCTGAAGACAGTTTTCAGGAAACGTGTTCAATAGCACTTCGCACGACTGTCTCTCTGAAACCGCAGCAGTGAATCAAATGGTTCAAATGGCTCTGAGCACTATGGGACTTAACATCTGTGGTCATCAGTCCCATAGAACTTAGAACTACTTAAACCTAAGTAACCTAAGGACATCACACACATCCATGCCGGTGGCAGGATTCGAACCTGCGACCGTAGCAGTCGCGCGGCTCCGGACTGAGCGCCTAGAACCGCTAGACCACCACGCCGGCGCAGTGAATCCATAGATATCCCAGTCTCTACTCCATAGGTTAAAGTCGCCTCCAACTAGTACTGCATGATTTGGGTATTTACGCCCTGCTGACCATACACTTTCCTTGAATGACTCTAGAACTGTTATAGCGTAATCAAGTGGCCGGTAAAAACATCCAACAAATAACTTAGTTTCACCTAGACCTGTTATATGCGACCAGATAACTTCAGTGTCACACTCAACTTCAGCCTCAATAGAGACATTTTTGCCAACGGCAGTGAATATTCCCCCTAATCAGTCTGGCCGATATACGTTCCAAAAATCGCTAAATATCTCAGATCTTTCCGGTTCAGGTTTCACCCAGCTGTCGGTCCCAAGAATAATTTGATTCTGAGAACCGTTCTGGAGGGCAGCAAATTCGGGAGCCTTGTTAAGAATATTTCAACAATTTATTTATATTAATTAGATAGTCGAAGTGGCCTGCCGGAGTGGCCGAGCGGTTCTAGGCGTTTCAGTCTGGAAGCGCGCGACCGCTACAGTCGCAAGTTCGAATCCTGCCTCGGGCATGGATGTGTGTGATGTCCTTAGGTTAGTTAGGTTTAAGTATTTCTAAGTTCTTTGGGACTGATGACCTCAACTGTTACGTCCCATTCTGCTCAGAGCCATTTGAACCATTTTTTGAGATAGTCGAAGTGTCCTTCCTATAACGCAGTCTGACTTCCCTTGCTTCGTATCGATTAGTGTTCATTAGAGTACAAAAAACTACCACCCAGCCCAAAAAACCCTCATGTACAATTCACAAGTACTCTGCTACCTGAGTAGCTGCTTTCTTCATGTAGTGCATCCCTGACCTGTCAAGGGCTGTCGTATAAAAGAGGTAAGTTTTAACTAAACTAGGAGTTGCGGCAGGCCCGGTCTTGGAGACTTACTGTGCGACAAAATGGCAGGATATGTTAACCGCTGGTAAGATATTAAGGGGCCAAGCAAGGTGTACCCTCAAATGTCTGGCGATAAGTGGAAAGGAATTTTGACTCATATAACAGTGTACGAGACGGGATTTTCCTGTTGTATGAAGAATGACATGAATGTTGTAAACATTATTCATGTTAAAAGACTATTCTGTTTACTCAAATACTTGAACTTCGCCTGAAATGACGTGGTATATGTTACCGCGCACACACCTAAAATTAACTTGTTTGGATTTTGGGTAGGAAAGCATTGTAAAAAAAAAAGTCTTTCACTGAGAGCAAACTCTGGCGACCAGTCGCTTCGTCAGCGACAACTAATTGGAGTAGGCCGGAAGTGTAGCCAGCAACTCAGTTACAGGGCGGAAGCTCGCAGAAAATTGAGAAAATCGATAACTCGCTCTTAGCTAAGGCTCTGTGCAAACTTTCGCCTATATCACAGTCACATAGGTTGACGTACTTCCTTTCCGGCTTGTGTATTACTGTGTGTACGTTGTAATTCGGTTAGCTAACACATGACATTAATGAAATACAGCATAAAATATCTTTAATGTTGTAATTTATTGTAGATCTTCAACGTCAGTTCAGTGCAACGTAATGTGCTGACGTTATTTCGCTAATGCCCGTTATCAAAATAAATCCGTGTTATGATCACAGACTACGTCTTATTTTGAGAAAATGAAGAATAAGTTTTCGAACTAACAGTAAAATAATAGCTCCTGCTACAAACATTGTTCAGTTATCAATTAATAACGCTACAAATAGTGTTGTTCGTTTCCAGTGCAAGAGGTTTACGAAATATGTGAAGAAAGATTTCGTTTTAACTTTTTTAAGGGAACTGATGGTCCATTCTTAGTGGTTCTTCGGTATTTCTGTTTTGATTTTATCCTAAAAGTGCAATAATTTTGTTATGTACGCACGTCAACAAAAGTTTGTAATATCATAGAGTTGACTACAATGACCTCTCATCGTACACGCACTGAGGTTTGTACAATACATTATTAACAAAATAAACATAATTCCTACTGAAAACAAGAACGATTTTCGTTAGTTGCTAAAATTCATTACAAAATAAACCAGGCCCTCTCCTAAGCTTACCCCTTGGAAACAAAGACTCTGAAAATCTTTAGTAGTGAGTATTTAAAGACGTAAATACTGTGAGTTCACTTTGTGTCTCATACTTTTTGGTTCATTTACGTACATGTTGCCAAACTAATGAAGTACGCGGGATAGGCAAAATAATGTGAACAGCTTTACTTACTTGGGAATGGTTTGTTAATATGGGATTGGACCCCCATTTGTCAGTAGCACAGCTGCGATTCTACTTGAAATACTGGCATGCAATGATTGTATATTCTCCAGTGAAATGTTATGCTACTCTTCGATCAGAACCTCTTCTAACACCTGTATTGACGAGGGAGGGCCGGCCGAAGTGGCCGTGCGGTTAAAGGCGCTGCAGCCTGGAACCACAAGACCGCTACGGTCGCAGGTTCGAATCCTGCCTCGGGCATGGATGTTTGTGATGTCCTTAGGTTAGTTAGGTTTAACTAGTTCTAAGTTCTAGGGGACTAATGACCTCAGCAGTTGAGTCCCATAGTGCTCAGAGCCATTTGGCGAGGGAGGCAGAAATCTGCTCCGGGGTCTGCGCTCCAATATCACCCACAATTGTTCGATAATGTTCAAGTCCGAGGACTGAGCTGGCCAGGAAAGACACTGCAGTGCAGTTGCATGCTCGTCATACCACGACTGTACTGTCCTGGCTGTGTGAATGGGTGCATTATCCTCCTGAAATATGACATCACTGTTGGGGAACAGCATTTGAATCATGGGGTGCACCTGATCATCTAAAATATTCACGTAATCGTTGGCTGTAACACGACCTCTGAGAGTAGTGATGGGACAAGCAGGCTACCGTGATACGGCTGCCCAAACCATCACTCTTCCACCTCTATACATCACCGTTGGAATCAAACAATCAGGATTGAAGGCTTCTTTTGGCGTTCCCCAGACGTAAACCCGGCCCGATATTGGAACTAACGAAAACGTTGACTCATCGAACCATATGGCGTGTTTTCACTGATCAGTCATCCAGAATTTTTGCTCCTGACACCGTTTTACGCTTATTTGCGTTGGTTATAGTCACTAATGGTTTTGGTATAGCAGCTCGTCCATTAATATTCGCTGTATGGAGTTCTCGGCGCACGGCGTCGATAGATGTGGGGTCTCAAACATGGCTTTTGAGCTCTGCAGTCACTTTCGCCGCCGTAGTTTTGTGTTGTTTTGACAAGATTCATGTTAGCGTACGGCAATATCGGTCATTTAAGTTGGATTTGCGCCCATTACTAGGGTAACACGATGATGCCTTTTCCTGTTTTGTGTAGACTGTCATAAACGCTTAAACAGTTGTTCTTCAAACATTCAATAAGTTAGCTGTCCTGGTTACTGACGCTCCAGCTAATCGGCCCCCACAATCTGTCCTCTTTGGAACTCTTTTAGGTCTTTCATTGCACGTCGACCCCCACCTCTGAAAGCAAATACGAAGTGTGCACTACTCGCAAACTACCTGCACTGATGCCTAGTGCGTACTGAACACACACAGTGCAGCGCGACATGTACGTTACCTGCGTTGTTGATCGAAAATACAATCAATGTTTCCTTAATTCTTACTCGACTACTTGGTATTCTATTCCTACCTGTACTGCTAATTTTACCTCCATAGATGATTGTGCTGGATTACCGGGTATAAGGCAGAATCTGTTAGTTAAATGATGTAACACTTCTTCCTTCTGCCTATCTTCTTCTCTCATCAATGTTTCTCGGATACTCGTACCATTCCCCCAACAACTGTTACGTTCTGTCACCCTGAGTAATTCTACTAGCGCTACTGCAAATTCATCCGCCATCCCCTTCAGTATTTGAGATAACATGCCTAACTTAATGTCGCAAGTACTCACTTGTTCCTCAGATGTTTGCCTCGTCTTATCTTTGCGTTTCTTGATTTTTCACCTATTTTTTTGTCCATTTCTACCATATTTCCGACACAACCTCGTACCGCAGCTCTACTTTCTCGAAATGTTCGCTATGCTCCTTGAAATATTCCTCTATCTTTTTAACCCACGCATGTTAACTTTAAATGCGAACATTTTTAGGTTAGGCTTTACCGTGACTGTTACTGACATTAAATGAAACAACAAGTTCACTGTTGCCAGTCACCGTTTTATTTATTTCCACGACGCGTTTCGAAGGTTTAAACCTCCATCATCGGGTGGATTTACATTAGTATTACATTTGTGTGTGTGTTGTGTTACGATTTTTTGGAGGAACTTGTGGCACTGCCTAGTGGAGAAACGAGACACTATTTCAGAATATGGTTTAGGATTACTTTTGACGAAAAATTAAACTGATGTCTAATGGTAAACATGAAATAAGTAAACTACAGTACCTTCAGTGATCACAGGTTCCTTTTGCTATCGTAACACATCACATGTATACTGCCACATTTGTAAACAAATATGGCGTCTGGAATCAGCTGGGTGCAAGGTTCGTATAGCAGAAGTGAAGACATAATCGCAAAGTGCAAAGAATATACATCATAACAATAATATTACAGAATAATTGCTTTAAGCATTTGGCGGTGTTTGTTTTGAGGTGTCAAATATACGTGTGTGTACTTCAGGTGGTATATAAATCCAATTCTGACAAGTTAAAACAGCAGACATTCGTACTCGTTTATACAATCAGGTGAAATGTTAAAATGGCTTAAACTTCATACTTATTGATAACAATTAGGTGAAATGTTACTGACTGTAATTACAATGATCATATTGACTACAACAGTAAAATCATACATACATTACACTCTTTGATTGGGGTTAATAAACAGATGTGAAGCTTACTGATCAACGTGAGTGCCGTGAAATTTTCTTCTATCTTTTTCCAAACTCTTCCACCTTTTCATAGGGCTTATCTGCCTTTTTGTAATGTTCTTCTGCACTTTTATACTATTCTCGCGTCTTTTTATAACGTTATTCTGAAATTTAGTGACGCTGGTCTGCTTCTCATAGTGCTGCTTGTTTTCCAGTGCCATTACAATCAAGAACGATTTGAGATCAGAAGATGGCGGCTGGCACTTATCGGTAAGACTCTGTGCCACTTCCTCACGTCTAGTGGGTACGCTGTTTTCCGTTGCATACGACAAAAGCACATTCTCCTCACATAACGACTCAGATTCTGATTGTTCCCTTTTAACCTGCATCTTATTTTATTCACTATCTGTCGCTGTCGGTTCTTGCAAATTACTATATTGACATTCGCTGACTTTAGTACTCTGGAAACGATCTTGCTCAACTTTCATAGGAAATTCACTGTCTGCACTTAGAGATGGACTGTTTATTTTTCTATCAGGTACACTCATCTATTCCAAACTGTGTGCATTAGCATTGGTTAACCTCGGCATATCCAAAAACTGATACAAATAAAATAATTCACCCTAATTACTAGCCCGCAAACTTATACACAACCCGAAACACACTAAATTCTACTAAAATCACAAACAGACTTAAAATATTATACCAAATATGCGACGTCGAAACTCAAGACAGTGACTGAATCTACTCACCTACCTTCATCTTGCTGTAAGAGAAGCACAAATTAGCACATCTTTGAAGTTCGTTATTATTGTGGTATACAATTATAATGTTCATGTTAAAATGTGATAAACGAGCAAATGAAAATAAATCCTGACAGAAACACCAGTGCTATGTGACATGGTGGTTGAGATGTTTAGCATACCACCACTATACTGATCCCGCCCCCTGTTGACCTACACGGATGGGTAGCTCCCCACAAGATCATGCAAATCTAAAATAAACAAGGTCGCACAACAGATACCGTATTATTAAGTAGAATTTATCGTACTGTTAAGTATAATTTAGTAGGATGACCCAATTAACAAAGAAAGTATGGGTACCAAACCTCATGTGGACAAATAAATGAAGGGACCCATCAAATGGCGAAAGGAAACTAGTGGTCACTTCAACAACAGTGAAAAATTGTGTCGGATCGGAACTCGGATTTCTTGCTTTACGCGAGTAATCGCCTCAACCACTTTGGCTATCCATGTATGACTCAAGGCCAGACCCAAATTTCCTCATGTCGCCATTCCTACATCACAACCTGTACTCGTAGATACATTACTTAACTCCCGTTCGAGGGAAGGACATTTTAAATAAATGTTGCTGCCTGGTATCGGCGGATAAGTACGGCATTGCAGTGCCTGTGTTGTTAAGAAGAACGATGTAATGTTCCTTTGGACATGGTTGTATTTACCTTTCACGACTTAGGGCAGACAATAACCTGCTGAATCGCCTGAAATTGCAGGTTGCCTTTTACCTTCATTATGTACTGTTGGGTGGTAGTTTATTCCAAAACTGTCCTGTAACCTGGTTTGTAACTTGTAACACCGAAAACGCAGAAAAAATACCTTTCGCACCAACAAACATTTTTAGGGTTCAGTGTCTTTACCGACGTATACCACATGATAATTGCGTTGAAGTTGACACTCTGCGTACTAGGAAGAGTAAAGGTTTACACCACATTTCACATGTAAAACCGTTTATTGAAATATAATCTGGTTATCACTGTTAGCATTCAACCGCGATTCTTATACATATATTTTAACAACGCGTTTCAAGAGACAATGCTCTCATCATCAGGTTGTAAAGTCTATGTCATGAAATTAAACGGACTAAAAAGACAAAATACCATCACAAATATTTGGGAAGTCCATAGAGTAAAACAGAATGAAAAGTATATTGGACTGTGGGTCCTCGTCTTACGTTGAAGTTGTTGACACAAGTCGATGGCCGTCCCATAGCTACCAAGTATGCTGTCGCACTGTGCCGGCTCGGCAGCTGTTGTGTCAGTCCACAACAGCTCCCGAGCCGGCACAGTGCGACAGCATACTTGGTAGCTATGGGACGGCCATCGAATGTGTCAACAACTTCAATGTAAGACGAGGACCCAAAGTCCAATATACTTTTAATTCTGTTTTACTCTATGGGCTTCCCAAATATTTGTGATGGTATTTTGTCCTTTTAGTCCGTTTAATTTCATGACATAGACTTTACAACCTGATGATGAGAGCATTGTCTCTTGAAACGCGTTGTTAAAATATATGTATAAGGATCGCGGTTGAATGCTAACAGTGATAACCAGTATAACGACAACTGCTACCCCGATTCCATAATGGATTATATTAAATCGAAATATAATCTGCTTTTTAACTTTGTCTTTGCATAAAACTTATCACTTCACATTTCTAGTATGCTTTGTCAGACTTAGAAACTGTTAACATGCAACAATGTTTGAAGTTAAATATCCAGTCAAGAACCAAGAGAACTTATTTAAACAGAAATTATGAATGCGTTGTTATAATGAACAGACGACACAGTGTTGATATTTGTACATTCTTGCTTGTTAATCGCACGATCACTTAACGACTATAAGGCTCTCATACTTAGAACATATACCGGCACTGCTAATGAGATTTTCATGCAACATTTTGGTTTACTTGAAAAGACATTCTTTATTTGAAGTACTTTCTGTGGGATTAAACATGGCTTAGCATTTGGTTTCTTTGGCAGCTACACGATTATATCATGATGCTACTAATGTGTGACAGAATTTACATTGTTGCTTTTGCGGTGTATCTGTTTTATATCTGCACAGTCTTTCTGAATTCTTCTGGAAAGGAAAACATGTTTTAGTAGTAACTTTTGTGGTATAGCTACAATGAGACAGCCTTTTCTGTAGCACAACAATACATTACAGTACACTACTTACTTCATCACGGCAATAAGCGTAACAACTACGATATCTATACGCATAGCATTTCACTTTAGTTTATTACGAGGTAAGTACATTGACTTCTACAGAACTTCGCTTATGGACGACAATAATTACGACACTTGGCACATTTTTACCGTTAAGTTATGACAGAGATTATCTTAGAACAAGACGCACAGTTAAGCGCTAAAGACACGTATTTGAGTGATTAATTTTATTGTTAAAGAGTTTTGAATCACAAAGATACAAAGGTTTTCCGTGATACATTTCATTCCATTGCTGTAATCGGTAACACCTGAGGGTATAATTACATTAATCCTCAGGGGGGTACACGCCTACTTTGTGTGCCATGTGTCTGGCAATCACAAGGAGCCCTAGCTAATATGGTATTTGCTTATACAACTTTACAAATCGGTACCATATTTCTCCAACACATAAAATACACAGCTATCTGATCATTTAACTGAGAAAGACAAACATTTTTTTTTACTACATCAGTGACACATGTTTACACAATTACACAGTTGGATAACTTCACACTTATGAAACTGTAATTTTTCTGTACTTTGTGAACTGTTCATATTTTTTCGGAACCGTTGTTATACTATGAGAGCTTCGAATGATGTATTTGATAAGGGATCATGATTTTTGAAGTGCGTTTGAGGTACATGACTTTACTGAAGGTCTTGAAATTATTGAAAGAAGCTGCGACGATTCTGAGATGTGATTGATCTGTTATGATGTTATTCTTACGATGACTATGTGTATTATGCTGTTGAGGTATGTTTATGATCAATAAACTGAGAATCGTACTTTAAGAGTTATGAAATGTGTGTAAATGCATGAATGTATCACAATGCCGGCGAAAATTTTTTTGGACACTGTTATATTTATAGGATTTTGTTTCTACACATTTGTACTGTAATTTCTCGACTTGTGAAATTTTATTTGTATCAAACTGTCACTGTAGCAAACTGCTGTCGGAAATATTTCGGTAAGAAAGGTAAGTGACCTTGACGTAACGTGCTGTAGGCGCCAAGCTATGCGACAGTCAACTGGAAAAAAAAGCCATGCCTTTCAGAGGCACAACAAAAAAAAGAGAGGCCATTAACCTCGCTATTGACATTCCTTTCTAGAAAGCATCGCAAATACGACACGCTCATTACTTGGAAAGATACTTACTTCTGCACACCTGATTATGACACGCGTCTTTCTATGAGAGTTGAGAGAATTTCTACTAACATATGAAATGCCACATGACTATTGAATGATATTTTTATGCTTTACTTTGTACATAGTTGCTTATTTCAGTTGATATCTGGTTTCCAGCTATGTTGCAGCATTGGTTTTATAAAATAAAATTAAATGCATTTTCTAATGTGAACACTTTCTGTTTACAGTTCTATTAAATAATAATTTTATGATCCACATTCTTCGAAAAAGGAGCACTTGGAAAGGAAAGAACAATAAGAAGGGACTAATAACAGTATCTGCATACATAATTTTCTTTTCAAGTACTTGGTAATTTTTATGGTAGAATAAGTTGTGGTGCACCACTTTAATTACATAGACATTAAGATGTGAATAGACATTTCCCTTATCTGCATTGTTGTTTTAATGTACTATTTTTTTGCTTGTGGGTTTGTCATGAATAGATCTAAGTTATTCCATTTGCTGCTGCTGTTTGCCAGGCTGCTGAATTTCACTTTGTATTACTCTGTTAAGCCAGTTTTACTACTGATTTATTTTTCTTGTTTGCTGCACAGTGCCTTATATTAGTTGTAATATTGAAATTGCTTTGGTAATTTAGATTTACTGCTGCTAACTTTGCCAATTTGTATTTTTTGTCATTGCTGTTTGTGTTAATTTGTTGTGTGTTGCTGCATTGCCTCATCCCTTAGTATATATATCTGAGCTCAGTAGATTTAAGTTAGCTTAAGAGGGGGTACACTATATAAGAAACTAACTATGAAGAATAGGGAATGAATGCATTGAGAAGTTATTTGAAAAAGATTTGGGGCAAAAAATGAATATTGTACAATGAGAAATATTTATTTAATAGGGTTAGATAGGATTTTTTTTTTTTTTTTTTTTTTTTTTTTTTTGCAGGAGCAAATGTTGATATAAGAGGAAAGATCTATGGAATGAAGTTTTGGGTTGGACTGCAGTACCAAATGTTACACTGAAAATTAGCCCTGTCCTTTCCTTTTGTATTATTCCGCTAGGTGTTTGTGTACCCTTGTGAATTTGTGTTTTTCCTGTCTTTACGTGTTTAGCTAATAAGATTTATGTTGTTGAATTTTTCTGGTACTAAGCTACATTCACTATGATGAGGAATACTGTTATCCTCAAATATAATTTCCATTAATATGTTATTTTCTTTGTAAAGATGTTTGTAGACATTATTAATTCTGTTCTGTTTTAATGCTCATGTGTGAAATTAATGTTTTGAAAACTATTCTCATTATTTTCTATATTTACTTATCTCATAATTCCTGTAACACTGATGTATATGTCTATTCCCATTCTATTGTAAAGCCTGTATTACTACAAATGTTATCTGTATTATAATGTTTTAATGATGTTTTCTGTATCTTTGTAATTGTATTCTCGTGTTATAAAATTGTAATGGACACCTGTTCAACAAATTAAGTAACTTGTAAGCATACTTTTCACTGCACACGTTTCTGTTGGTCATAGTATATGCACAATAGGTGAGAAGTTAGGACTGCTAGTGTTTGCACGTGTGTTAATAATTCAGCAAGGGACTGGCTAACAGCATTGCTGGTTCTAAGGACAATTAAAAAAAAACTTTGTGAGTGCACAAGAGGTGGTTTATGGACTTGCTATATTCTCCACAAGACTCTTCCATGGTGATTGTGCACCTGCACAGTCGCAACAGATGGCTGCTGGCCGTCTCTACAAGGACTACAGTGGGTCTGCATCTTCGATGGCCCACCAGTACCATTATTTCTACAAGGACTACAGTGGGTCTGCACCTCTGGTGGCCACCAATACCATAATCTCTACAAGGACTACAGTGGGTCTGCTCTCTGATGACCTACCTACCAATATTCTTCAAACCTTCGACTGACTCTGGTGTGGGTTTGCTCTGTTGTGGTCCATTACCTGTCTGCATTTCAAGAGTCAGCATTATCTTTCCGTTGGAAGGACAACACTACTTCTTCAAGATTGCATGGAAATCCACTACTTCCACGTGCATTTTCTTTTACTGCTCAGACTTTGAGAAAAAAACACTGTAATTAATACTGTGATGAATGATCAGGACCGTCGTTATGGACTGTGAGAAAATGTTAGCTTTTGACCAACATTGTTTCAATAAGTGTGTGCATTTGATATCTTTGTTATTGTAATTATGAAAAATTTTATCAAATCATTATTGACCACTGCCCAAAACTATTTGTAAAATGTTTTGTTGGAAGCCTGGGGGCTATGTAAGTAGGCTGTTTAGGTTTTTATATTGGTAACGCCACGTAGCGCTCTGTATGAAAATCACTGGCTGTGCTGTTTGCAGTCTGTGGCTGGGTGGCTTTGTTGTAATATTCGCTATTGTAGTGTTGGGCTGTTGGCTGTTAACAGCGCGTAGCGTTGTGCAGTTGGAAGTGAGCCGCCCACAGTGGTGGATGTGGGGAGTGAAATGGCGGAGTTTTGAGAGCGTATGATCTGGACGTGTGTCCATCAGAGACAGTAAATTTGTAAGACTGGATGTCATGAACTGATATATATATATATATATATATATATATATATATATATATATATATAATGACTTTTGAACACTATTAAGGTAAATACATTGTTTGTTCTCTATCAAAATCTTTCATTTGCTAACTATGCCTATCAGTAGTTAGTGCCTCCAGTAGTTAGAATCTTTTATTTAGCAGACAGTATTGGTGCTCGCTGTATTGCAGTAATTTGAGTAATGAAGATTTTTGTCAGGTAAGTGATTCATGAAAGGTATAGGTTATTGTTAGTCAGGGCCATTCTTTTGTAGGGATTATTAAAAGTCAGATTGCGTTGCGCTAAAAATATTTTGTGTCACTTTAGTGAATGTCTGAGTACATTCAGTTTTGCTCAGCTGTTTGAAAATCAAATCATGTAAGAGGTTAATCAGCACAGTAATTCATAAATTTTTCTAAGGGGACGTTTCAATGCAAACGGTACAAAATATTTTTTAACAGTTGATATTTAGCATGCTAGTATGGCTAGCAGCGAAACCTTTTGAAAATCAGCCCACAAAAATAAAAAAAGTTAGTAGTTACTATTTCGGAGATTCAGGGAGGATTTTAGTGTTGTACCTTGAACTTACAGATATTACAAGAGTGTTTCACTTGACAACAGATCATGATAGTCTTTCGACTGGGATGGAACATTACATGCACGTAGGAGAGCGATTTGGCTGCTTGGAGGTGGTATGAGATAAGAGGGAATTATTGTACCACTAAACACTAGCGGGCCCAGGTCCCGGGGAACGCCGCTGCAGGTCCGTCTAGGCGACTTGTACGAGCAAGTCCAGATACAAAGGCGAACTGCATCGCTGGAAATGGGTAACTCGCAGAGCTGATAATTTGGACGGCTGTTGCTCGCACGGCGTTTGTGCAAGAGCTGCAGCAAAAACGGTGGAGTGTCAAACAAGTTGAGAGATGGTTTCTTACATCTCTTTGAGAATATATAACAATTTACGATTAAGTATTAAAGCAAATCTGAATACATATGCGATCTCAGAAAAATCGGGTGTATCCAATGACACAACAACATTTTCAACATCTTTAAGACCACAGAAGTTAATATTCCAAAGCGACTAAACATTTTCGCGATCAAACCCAGAATGAATGACTTTTAAGCACTTCATGCGATTTCATTAAATAACTTGGTTTGTTTATAACTAACTTCCCTGCTGCCAGACACGATTTCCTTTTATTGATATTTTACATGAGGCGTTTCCGGAAATAATTCCCATTTCCAAGAATGTACGAGGGGCGTTTGAAAAGTCCGAGCCGGCCGCGGTGGTCGCGCGGTTCTAGGCGCGCAGTCCGGAACCGTGCGACTGCTACGGTCGCAGGTTCGAATCCTGCCTCGGGCATGGATGTGTGTGATGTCCTTAGGTTAGTTAGGTTTAAGTAGTTCCCATAGTGCTCAGAGCCATTTGAACCATTTCTTTGAAAAGTCCGTGCAAAAATAAAAAGTACTTACGTGTTTGGGGTAAACCTTTTTTATTTTTCGATACAGTCTCCTTTTAGACTTATACACTTCGTCCAACGCTGTTCTAATATGTTGATCCTTTCCGAATAATAGGAATTGTCGAAGTCTACTAAATAGCTATTAGTTGCTGCAATCACCACCTTGTTTGGATAAAATCTTTGTCCCGCCAGCCATTTCTTCAAATTGGAGAACACATAGTAGACCGAGGGAGCCAAAGCTGGAGAAGAGGGGGGATGTGAAAGAAGTTGAAATCCTATTTCCATTAATTTTGCGACCACAACTGCTGAGGCGTGTGCTGGAGCATTGTAGTGATGGAAAAGGACTTTGTTGTGGTCCAATCGTCGGCGTTTTTCTCGCAGGTCGGTATTCAACCTGTCCAATAACAATGAATAATATTCACCTGTAATAGTTTTACTCTTTTCCAGATAGTCGATGCAGATTATCCCTTGCGAATCCCGAAAGACAATCGCCATAACCTTTCCGGGCTAAGGTATGGTCTTCTCCTCTTTTGGTGCAGGTTCTCCCCTGGTAACCCATTTATTAGATTGTTGTTTCGTCTCAGGAGTATAGTAATGTATCCATGTTTCATCCACAGTGACGAAACGACGCTTAAAGTCCTGCGGATTCTTCTTGAACAGCTGCAAACCATCCTTGCAACCCTTCACACGATTCCGTTTTTGGGCAAGTGTAAGCAATCGCAGAACCCATTTTGTGGATAGCTTTCTCATGTCCAAATGTTCACGCAAAATTTTATGTACCAGTTCATTCGAGATGCCCACAGCACTAGCAATCTCACGCACCTTAACTCTTCAGTCATCCATCACCATATCATGGATTTCTGGATTCTTAACCTCCACAGGGCGTCCAGAACGTCCAGCATCACTTGTGCCCATATGGCCACTCCGAAAATTTCGAAGCCACTTATAAACTGTTCTAATCGAAGGCGCAGAGTCACTGTAATGTTTATCAAGCTTCTATTTAGTGTCCTGAGGCGTTTTGCCTTTCTTAAAGTAATGTTTAATCACCACACGAAATTCTTTTTCGTCCATTTTTTGACAATCACTGAACTTTCTTGATTCACACGAATTCCAAACACAAGGAAATAGACCAGTATGGCTGAAACTTGGTGTGCGTTCTTTCCAACGATGCTACTAACTAAACATGACCTCGATACGTGCCGGTGGTGCCATCTCTCGGACTTTGCACGGACTTTTCAAGCACCATTCTTATTTCTTAGTACTACACCATTTTTATGTAATGTTTTCGAGGTGTGAGGTTGTGCTTTGTTTTGTTGATTTTACTAAAATATTTAGTTATTGATCAATTTTTATGTGTAATCAGAGTCCAAATGTGAAATAACTTTTACTTACAGCCTTCTTATGCTCCATTTGTGCAGAGTCTCTTACATTGTAAACATCACCCACAAGTTTTAGTGCCCAGTACATGTCGAGAATAACTTACCTAAATAACATTTACAAATATCTTTCTAAATGTAGTTGTCAGAGTTAATGTTACAGGTCCTCCACAAATGCTAGATGTATTGCCAGTATATTGGATCTAGCATCCCTTACATCAGCAATACATCTCAGAGGATTGCAAATATTTTCGAAAGTCACAATGGAAAAGTTAGATTTCCTACATCAAATGAACTACAGCAAAATCTAATTCATGATTTATAGAGTAATCATGACCCATACTCAGACTCTGGAATCTGCAGAGTAACATGCCAGGATTGCTCTCCACGTTCTGCTTAGGACAATGTTGTTGTTGTGGTCTTCAGTCCAGAGACTGGTTTGATGCAGCTCTCCATGCTACTCTATCCTGTGTAAGCCGCTTCATCTCCGAGTAACTAGTGCAACATAAATCCTTCTGAACCTGCTTAGTGTATTCATCTCTTGGTCTCCTTTCACGACTTTTACCCTCCACACTTTCCTTCAGTGCTAAATTGGTGATCCCTTGATGCCTCAGAACATTTCTTACCAACCGATCCCTTCTTCTAGTCAAGTTGTGCCACGACATCCTCTTCTTCCCAGTTCTATTCAGCACCTCCTCATTAGTTACGTGAACTACCCATCTAATCTTCAGCATTTTTCTGTAGCACCACATTTCGAAAGCTTCTATCTTTCTTTCTTTTGCTTGTGCCGTTATTCCCAGGGTCCGCATGGTTAATCAGATGTGGCAATGTTAGTTGAAGGGGTGGCCGGAAGCCCTTCCTTCCGCCATCCCGTACCCCCCGGGAAGGAAACAGTATACCCCAACTGTCTGCGACTAGTGTAATCCATGGAATAGTGCGAAAGTGTTCAGATGTCTGTGAGCCGCGTAACTGAGGCGGGACGTGGGGACCAGTCCGGTATTCACCTAGGGGGATGTGGAAAATCGCCTCAAAACCACATCCAGGCTGCCCAGCACACCGGGCCTCGTCTTTAATCCGCCGGGCGGATTCGATCCAGGGCCGGCGCTCCTACCCGAGTCCAGGAAGCAACGCGTTATCGCGCTCTGCTAACCTGGCGGGTTCGAAAGCTTCTATCTCTTCTTGTCTAAACTACTTATTTTCCATGTTTCACTTTCACACATGGCTACACACAACAGAAATGCTTTCAGAAAGGACTTCCTAACACTTAAATCTATGACCGATTTAACAAATTTCTCTTCTTCAAAACACTTGCCTTACCGTAGCCAGTCTACATTTTATATCATCTCTACATAGATCATCATCAGTTATTTTGCTTCTCAAATATCAAATCTCATCCACTACTTTAAATGTCTCATTTTCTAAACTAATTGCTTAAGTATTACCTGATTTCATTAGACAACATTCCAGTATCCTAAATATTTAGTTATTGATCAATTTTTATGTGTAATCAGAGTCCAAATGTGAAATAACTTGTACTTACAGCCTTCTTATGCTCCATTTGTGCAGAGTCTCACATTGTAAACATCACCCACAAGTTTTAGTGCCCAGTACATGTCGAGAATAACTTACCTAAATAACATTTACAGATATATTTCTAAATGTAGTTGACAGAGTTAATGTTACAGGTCCTCCACAAATGCTAGATGTATTGATTTTCATCTTATAGCCTCCTCTCAAGACACTGCCCATTCCATTCAGCTGCTCTTCCAGGGCCTTTGCCGTCTCAAAAATTTTATTCTTCTTCATCGATTTTAATTCCTACTCCGAAGTTTTCTTTTGTTTCCTTTACTGCTTGCTCAATATACAGATTGAATAACATCAGGGATAAGCTACAACCCCGTCTCACTCCCTTCCCAACCACTGCTTCCCTTTCTATGCCCCTCGACTCTTACAACTGCCATCTGGTTTCTGTACAAATTGTAAATAGCCTTTCGCTCGCTGTATTTTGCTCCTGCCACCTTCAGAATTTGAAACAGAGTATTTAAGTCAACATTGTCGAAAGCTTTCTCTATGTCTACAAATACTAGAAACGTAGGTTTGCTTTTCCTAAATTTTCTAAGATAAGTCGTATGGTCAGTATTGCCCCACGTGTTCCGACATTTCTTCGGAATCCAAACTGATCTTCCCCGAGGTCGGCTTCTACCACTTTTCCATTCGTCTGTAAAGAATTCGGGTTAGTATGTTGCAGCCATCGCTTATTAAACTGGTAGTTCTGTAATTGAACATCTGTCAACACCTGCATTCTTTGGGATTGGAATAATTATAGTCTTCCTGAAGTCTGTGGGTATTACGCCTGTCTCATACATCTTGCTCACCAAATGGTAGAGTTTTGTTAGGCCTGGCTCTCTCAAGGCTGTCAGTAGTTCTAATGGAATGTTATGTACTCTCGGGGCCTTGTTTCGACACAGATCTTTCAGTGCTCTGTCAAACTCTTCACGCAGTATCATATCTCCCATTTCATCTTCATCTACATCCTCTTCCACTTCCATAATATTGTCCTCAAGAACATCGCCCTTGTATAGACTCTCCATATACTCCTTCCACATCTCTGCATTCATTTCTTTGCTTAGAACTGGGTTTCCATCTCAGCTCTTGATACCCATGTAAGTGGTTCTCTTTTCTCCGAAGGTCTCTTTAATTTTCCTGTAGGCAGTATCTATATTGCTCCCTAGTGATATGCGCCTCTAAATCCTTACATTTGTCCTCTAGTCATCCCTACTTAGCCATTTTGCACTTCCTGTCGATCTCATTTTTGCGACGTTAGTATGCCTTTTCGCCTGCTTAATTTACTGCATTTCTCCTTTCATCAGTTAAATTCAATATCTGTTCCGTTAACCAAGGATTTCTATTAGCACTCGTCTTTTTACCTACTTGATCCTCTGCTACCTTCACTATTTCATATCTCAAAGCTACCCATTCTTCTTCTACTGTATTTCTATCCCTCATTCTTGTCAATCGTTCCCTAATGCTCTCCCTCAAACTCAACACAACCTGTGGTTCTTTCAGTTTATCCAGGTCCCATCTCCTCAAATTCCCACCTATTTGCAGATTCTTCAGTTTTAATCTACAGTTCATAATCAATAGATTGTGGTCAGAGTCCACATCTACCCTTGGAAATGTCTCACAATTTAAAACCTGGTTCCTGAATCTCTGTCTTACCACTATATAATCTATCTGAGACCTTCCAGTATCTCCAGGCTTCTTCCATGCATACAACCTTCTTTCATGATTCTTGAACCAAGTGTTAGCTATGATTAGGTTATGCTATGAGCAAAAATCTAGTAGGTGGCTTACTCTTTCATTCCTTACTCCCATTCCATGTTCACCTACTACGTTTCCTTTTCTTCCCTTTCCTACTGCCGAGTTCCAGTCACCAATGACTATTAAATTTTCGTCTCCCTTCACTATCGGAATAATTTCTATGTTTTAAAATTAGCTGCACAACAGCAACGGTTCCACGTAATAAAATTATAAACAGCCGACCAGTTGCAATGGACCAAGAATTCTTTACCTAGGTTTCGACAAATATAAATTTGTCTTCTTCATAAGCTGACAATTTTACATTAGTAAGGACTAATGTGCCATCGCCGTTTTTACAAATGTTGGCATAGATCCATTTGTCAAAAGTGAAATATAGCCCTAGAATTAGGGTCTGTCACGTAAATATAAATTAGTACATGGATCTTGCAGAGCTTCTTTTATCTCATCATACATTTCATCAATCTCTTCGTCATCTGCGGAGCTAGTTGGCATACAGTCTTGTACTACTGTGGTAGGCGTGGGCTTCGTAACTATCTTGGCCACAATAATGCGTTCACTATGCTGTTTCTAGTAGCTTACCCGCATTCCTATTTTCCTATTCATTATTAAACCTACTCCTGCATTACCCGTATTTGATTTTGTATTTATAACCCTGTATTCACCTGCCCAGAAGTCTTGTACCTCCTCTATATCTACATCTACATGATTACTCTGCAATTCATATTTAAGTGCTTGGCAGAGGGTTTATCGAACCACAATCATACTATCTCTCTACCATTCCACTCCCGAACAGCGCGCGGGGAAAACGAACATCTAAACATTTCTGTTCGAGCTCTGATTTCTCTTCTTTTATTTTGATGATCATTCCTCCCTATGTATGTTGGGCTCAACAAAATATTTTCGCATTCGGAAGAGAAAGCTGGTGACTGAAATTTCGCAAATAGATCTTGCCGCAACGAAATACGTCTTTGCTTTAATGACTTCCATCCCAGCTCGCGTATCATATCTGCCACACTCTCTCCCCTATTACGTGATAATACAAAACGAGCTGCCCTTTTTTGCACCCTTTCGATGTCCTCCGTCAATCCCACCTGGTAAGGATCCCACACCTCGCAGCAATATTCTAACAGAGGACGAACGAGTGTAGTGTAAGCTGTCTCTTTAGTGGACTTGTTGCATCTTCTAAGTGTCCTGCCAATGAAACGCAACCTTTGGCTCGCCTTCCCCACAGTATTATCTATGTGGTCTTTCCAACTGAAGTTGTTCGTAATTTTAACACCCAGGTACTTAGTTGAATTTACAGCCTAGAGAATTGTACTATTTATCGAGTAATTGTATTCCAAAGGATTTCTTTTGGAACTCATGTGGATCGCCTCACACTTTTCGTTATTTAGCGTCAACTGCCACCTGCCACACCATACAGCAATCTTTTCTAAATCGCTTTGAAACTGATACTGGTCTTCGGATGACCTTACTAGGCGGTAAACTGCAGCATCATCTGCGAACTACCTAAGAGAACTGCTCAGGTTGTCACCCAGGTCATTTATATAGATCAGGAACAGCAGAGTTCCCAGGACGCTTCCCTGGGGAACACCTGATATCACTTCAGTTTTGCTCGATGATTTGCCGTGTGTAACTACGAACTGCGACCTTCCTGACAGGAAATCACGAATCCAGTCGCACAACTGAGACGATACCCCATAGTCCCGCAGCTTGACCGCCTGCCACCGAACTTCACTAATTCCCTCTATATCTAACTTTAACTTATCCATTTCCCTTTTAAAATACACTCTTGGAAATTGAAATAAGAACACCGTGAATTCATTGTCCCAGGAAGGGGAAACTTTATTGACACATTCCTGGGGTCAGATACATCACATGATCACACTGACAGAACCACAGGCACATAGACACAGGCAACAGAGCATGCACAATGTCGGCACTAGTACAGTGTATATCCACCTTTCGCAGCAATGCAGGCTGCTATTCTCCCATGGAGACGATCGTAGAGATGCTGGATGTAGTCCTGTGGAACGGCTTGCCATGCCATTTCCACCTGGCGCCTCAGTTGGACCAGCGTTCGTGCTGGACGTGCAGACCGCGTGAGACGACGCTTCATCCAGTCCCAAACATGCTCAATGGGGGACAGATCCGGAGATCTTGCTGGCCAGGGTAGTTGACTTACACCTTCTAGAGCACGTTGGGTGGCACGGGATACATGCGGACGTGCATTGTCCTGTTGGAACAGCAAGTTCCCTTGCCGGTCTAGGAATGGTAGAACGATGGGTTCGATGACGGTTTGGATGTACCGTGCACTATTCAGTGTCCCCTCGACGACCACCAGTGGTGTACAGCCAGTGTAGGAGATCGCTCCCCACACCATGATGCCGGGTGTTGGCCCTGTGTGCCTCGGTCGTATGCAGTCCTGATTGTGGCGCTCACCTGCACGGCGCCAAACACGCATACGACCATCATTGGCACCAAGGCAGAAGCGACTCTCATCGCTGAAGACGACACGTCTCCATTCGTCCCTCCATTCACGCCTGTCGCGACACCACTGGAGGCGGGCTGCACGATGTTGGGGCGTGAGCGGAAGACGGCCTAACGGTGTGCGGGACCGCAGCCCAGCTTCATGGAGACGGTTGCGAATGGTCCTCGCCGATACCCCAGGAGCAACAGTGTCCCTAATTTGCTGGGAAGTGGCGGTGCGGTCCCCTACGGCACTGCGTAGGATCCTACGGTCTTGGCGTGCATCCGTGCGTCGCTGCGGTCCGGTCCCAGGTCGACGGGCACGTGCACCTTCCACCGACCACTGGCGACAATATCGACGTACTGTGGAGACCTCACGCCCCACGTGTTGAGCAATTCGGCGGTACGTCCACCCGGCCTCCCGCATGCCCACTATACGCCCTCGCTCAAAGTCCGTCAACTGCACATACGGTTCACGTCCACGCTGTCGCGGCATGCTACCAGTGTTAAAGACTGCGATGGAGCTCCGTATGCCACGGCAAACTGGCTGACACTGACGGCGGCGGTGCACAAATGCTGCGCAGCTAGCGCCATTCGACGGCCAACACCGCGGTTCCTGGTGTGTCCGCTGTGCCGTGCGTGTGATCATTGCTTGTACAGCCCTCTCGCAGTGTCCGGAGCAAATATGGTGGGTCTGACACACCGGTGTCAATGTGTTCTTTTTTCCATTTCCAGGAGTGTATTCTAACCTATCTGTCCGATTAAGGGATCTGACATTCCACACTCCGATCCGTGGAACGCCAGTTTTCTTTCTCCTGATAACGACGTCCTCCTGAGTAGTCCCCGCCCGGAGATCCAAGTGGGGGAGTATTTTACCTCCGGAATATTTTACCCAAGAGGACGCCATCATGATTTAAGCATACAGTAAAGCTGCATGCCGTCGGGCAAAATTACGGCTGTCGTTTCCCTTGCTTTCAGCCGTTCGCAGTACCAGGACAGCAAGGCCGTTTTGGTTAGTGTTACAAGGCCAGATCAGTCAATCATCCAGACTGTTGCCCCTGCAACTACTGAAAAGGCTGCTGCCCCTCTCCAGGAACCACACGTTTGTCTGGCCTCTCAACAGATACACCTCCGTTGTGGTTGCACCTACGGTACGGATATCTGTATCGCTGAGGCACGCAAACCTCCCCACCAATGACAAGGTCCGTGGTTCATGGGGGCGGGGGAAAATCTTGAAGATCATCAGACCATTACGTATGCTTGAAACGTAAATCAAATTTTTTGAAGAAGGAATCGGGGAAAGAAAAGAAATATGTAACATTAACGAAGACGATGAAAGTTATAACAACATATAGAAAGATTCATACACTTAGATGGTGTGCAGAAAACCCGAGCGGAGCACGAACGTGCTAGGACATATATTAGTCTAATGTAGATTAGCATAGGAACCACATGCATTAAATACGCGAAGGTCCGACTACCGACCACTGCAGGACTACGGAAGGAGCTATAAGGTGAGTCATACGGTGATATATGAAAAAACTTAGAATAAACAACCTGGGTGTATTATAAATGAAAAAGCATAGAATTGCGGGTTGAAATACATCAAAATTAGACGCCGTAAACATCAGTTACATTTAAAAAAAATAAAGATTAAATAATACATAGACATCCAATAAGAATCGGTTTTAAGAATCGAAACTGCCCCATATGGGCAGTACGCGGAAGTGAAAGCAAAGTCGTAGAAACATGATCGCTGCGAAGATGAATGTTTACGACGCTATCACTTATCTTAGAGAAGGGTGGCGTGGAGCCTATCGATAAAGCGCGTCTGCGGTAAGTCAGACGACCAGGCGAAGATGTACCGGAAACGGCGATCGTCGGTCACAATGGAGACAAAAACATCGATGAGCCAAAGATGTGTACGTGAAGGACGTCGTCGGTCACCATGGAGACAAGGACAGCATCACTTTCTTTAGAAGTACTTTGCCTAGAACTCGGTGATAATATTTTATCAGCGACAAGAAATTGTCTGTGAAGATGAAAAACATAAGTTAATAGCTAACGAAATACTTGACCATGTACCCCGATGTAAGCATTTGACTTAGTAAAGTTTTAGTAGTAGGTATTGAAGTGACAAAGGAGTGTCAGCTGTGTACTTGACAGGCCTTAAAATAGACGAAGACTTATAAAAATATAGTAAGTAAATGCCTGAAAAACAAAAGTATAAATATAAAAGAAGAATAAAATGGAGTATAAAATATTTAAAATTGTTTACAATAAGAGAAACATTTCTACGACCTATTTGACGATGTGTATACAGATTTTATATTGCAAATATGTTGCAAGTGAGCGTATCTTTGGAAAATGTAACGTAAGTGAACAAGAGGTACGGAACAGATATAGTAAAACAAATGCACGCTTTCGGGAACATTTTAACAGTGAGCAGTCTGAACACATTCCGCAAATTAAGAGCATTCCATTCCTGTTACACGAAGCTGCTATCATTTCAGGTGGAAACTGCGGGAACTGCAATGTTTTTCGTTTGCTACATGGTGCCGCGCTTATGAAATATGGAGCCCGAAAGCGACAGAACGATCCCTGGCGCCCAAATGAAACTGATCCCGCTGTCACGCATACGCTACTTCTCCATATTAGCGAAACGTTGTAAACTCATTAAGGCTCGCCGGTGCAATTACATTACCTTTTAATAGTATATAATTGAAACAACAAGTGGAGGCCTGCTATTGACATTCGGCAGAAGTGAACTGCGGTGCGTGGCTCGATAAATGCTAACGTGCTTCATACACAGTTCGTTTGGTAACGAGAGTCGGTTTACGTGGCTTTCCGTCTGCCAATGTGGTGAGATACTGTTTCATTCAGCCGCATTGGCCACTCATACGTAACACAAAAACAGAGGAGTTGCAGTGTGGCGCAATGCAATATTTATAAATTATTTTAATATTTATAAAATCCTTTTGCTAATAACCCTTATGGTCCTTTTTTACGAAGGATCAAAGGTATCTAGCATGATTTCATTCTGAAGCTCATTGGCAAATTAAAGACAGTGGACAGTGTCTCTAGGACGTTATGTGAAATTTGCTTTTCGTGCGTTTTTTTGATTCAGTAAAGGGATCATGTACCGTAGCATAGAGGGGGAGTCAAGCTCCAATTCAAGACCCTCATTCATATAGATTTTCGGGTGCATAGGCAGCAAAAGCTACGCGCAATATTTGCTAATATTCTTTTCGTAACGTTTCGCATCATTGCTACACACTGACAAGCACAGTTCCTTTTCCTACTGACGTGTGGTTCACAACAGAAAGCTGAAAGGTATTCTAACACCTGCCTTATATAATAACTTTTAGTCAGAAAACAATTGTTACAGTTTGAAAACTTTTAAATGTTAAGGCCGGGTGCTATGAGTATACAGATGTGGCATTTTATAGTGGTTAAAGATGTATACGTAAGTGATTCGAATTTCGCAAGATGAGAAATTTTTAACCAGAGGTCACATCGCCGGGACTGGGATGGCAATCGCATCGTAAGTCGCTTACGTGTATTCTGAAGGTTACAGAAAATTACGGGTTAAAATGATTTATAACTGCGATTCTTGGGCAAATCTGCAAAATACATTGAAGTTGGTTACCATGAACAGAAATATTCATTCCCGAGATTCGAAATATTTTCATATCCTTAAATTAAGGGATCTTAGAGATAAACAAGAAAAACTGTGTAATAGCAATGAGTAGACAAAACTGTACTACTACAGCAGGGAGCATTCGTAGGCGTGTCACTTCAGTAGACTACGTGCTCGCTTAAGAGGGCTTACGAGTCTCAACGTAGGCGGAGGGGTGGGGCGGGGAGAGATTTCCACTAGGGAAAAGCATTTAACGGCATTACGAGAAAAGTCTTTTCCTTAATCTAAGTGCTCGATGGTGCCCATGTAGAACAGGCCAGAGAACTCGTCAGCTAGGACGCACATATCACTTCATCAGATCGAATGTTGTCCTCTTCCGGAAATCGCTCTGGATGCTCGTTGAAATGCTAGGTGAAATTCGTAAATGAAAGGGCACTGAGACGTTTGACGAATTTGATGCCTGGCTCACAGTGAGGTTGTGGTTTGTGGGATTGAAGGGACCAGACTACTACGGTCATCGGTCCCACAGTGAGGGGAGCAGTTGAATCCGCTCAGTGAATTTCACCCTCTCTTCATCTGAATCACTTCTTAAACGCCTTACAGAACTATTAATATTGTGGGAAGGACCTGGATGGTAGTGACAATGTTCCGTCTTGTCAGCAGCACGTATAACACGGCATGTATTTTCTGGCAGTGCTATGATGATGTAATATATTGGGATGACACATATGAGCTTCTCGTGGTGCATATGGACATAGGTTGCATTGGTGGACAATCATTTCCGACCACATACTGCTGGCCTGGTGGGAGAATTCCAGCAACATGACGGGGATTCAGAGATTGACCACTTTGCTCCCCAGACTCAAATCAGATTTAACATGCATGGGGCACTGTGAGCCGAAGGATCGCAGCACTAACGGGATCATCTCGAATTAACTACTGCTGACCAACAGACGGTGTATTACCGACAGTGAGAGGCGTTACAGCAAGCAAAACTGGACGGCATGATCCCCAGTATAGAACGCTATTGTGGGTGCTACAGCAACATGTGACGCCACCACCAACACCACCACAACCACCAATAAGACCCTTCTTGAAGCGAAACGAGGAAGACATTCCTAATTGGCTGAGCAACGAAAATCAAACTTTCATATCTGAGGCCAAAAACGTGAAATATCGATACCAAAGCCCTAGAGTATTTGGCAATAAATGAAAAACTGTTATAATAAGTGCCAAAGACCTTGTGTAGTTGGAAAAATACGCGGAAATGTAAGGTCGGATTGTAACATATTTAAGAAAAATTACAAGTGACGTAGATAAAAGCTACAATATGTTGAAGTTAACATGAGGAGAGTGGGGTGAGAAATATTCAATAAGGCGATCTTGTGGTCTGACGAGAACCGGAGGAGGTTCTGATCATACAAATAGCGAGAAGGCCGAGATATTTGAATTTTTCTAAAATTGTTTCAATGAACAGTTGGTGGATAGTCGAAAAGTCATTTAATTGTGTCAATATGCCACTGAAGAACAAGATATGGTATCAAAGACAGCGAAAAATATTTAAAGGTGCACTTCGGAGTAACTGAAGTTGTAATGATAACGTGCAAATAACTGAAAACTAAGCTGAGATCAGAGTGTAACAATAAGAAGCATAAATTATTCACAAAGAAAATAATTTCCATAACCATCGTTTGATCAAACCGTGTTTATTGCTCATTAATATAGAACCCTTACCGATTAGAACTATCACAGGATATAGAAAAATTTGAAACGAGAGCTGCAAATGGGATTTGTGAAACATTACAAGGCTCACATTATTAACAAATATGACGAATCACATTAGGTGTAGTAGGAAAGATGACTTGGAGAGAATAATGGACTCATTCAATGTGTCTGTTGGTAATGCATTACTAAATGAGTACCCTATTCTACTTATTATAAAAATTTCAATTTCTTCCAGTAAAGCAATGCAAAGCTCCAGAAACTATATTGTACTGCGATGTTTCTCCGATCCCACAGTTCATTTAAAATTAATTGTTTCTGGTATGTATCGGTATTTCAAAATTGCGTGTTAATGTATTTCAGTCTGTATTCAGCAGAAAGTGGCATTATAAGAGATGGACCATACCGACGATGATTAGAGATCGTGGAGAGTATAACGACAGATTGATCTGGTTGGATTGGAGGCACGTATGACCTACGAGAAGTACTGTTCCAAGACGAATGCAACGTACATACATACATACATACATACAAACATACATACATTAATCTTTGTTCCATAGATCATGAGTATGACATTTCCTAATGATGTGGAACGTGTCACTTAAAAAAAAAAAGGCTCCAATCACTATGGGACTTAACATCTGAGGCCATCAGTCCCCTGGACTTAGAACTACTTAAATCTAACTAACCTAAGCACATCACACACATCCATGCCCAAGGCAGGATTCGAACCTGCGACCGTAGCAGCAGCGCGGTTCCGGACTGAAGCGCCTAGAACCGCTTGGCCTCAGCGGCCGGCGTGTTACTTTAAAATAAGTTTTCTTTACTCAAAATAATTAATTGTTTTTTCTTTTGCTTTTTTTCAGTTACTACTTCATATCTAGTAATTCATCTATTGAGTAGAAGGAGTTGTCATTCAGAAATTCTTTTAATTTGCTTTTAAATGGAGGTTGGCTATCTGTCACACTTTTAATACTATTTGGCAAATGACCAAAGATTTTTGTGGCAGCATAATTCACCCCGTTCTGTGCCAAAGTGAGATTTAATCCAGATATGCGATGATCATCCTTTCTTGTAGTGTTGTAGTTTAGCACTTCGTTGTTATTTTTGAACTGAAATGGGTTATTAATGACAAATATCGTAAGTGAATATATGTATTGCGAAGGTACTGTGAATATCCCGAGTTCCTCAAATAAATTTCTGCAGGGTGATCTTGGGTGGCTCCAGCTATTATTCTGATTACACGATTTTGTGCAATGAATACTTTCTCTCTTAATGACGAATTGACCAAAAATATAATGCCATATGAAAGCTGTGAATGAAAATAGGGATAGTAGGCTAATTTACTGATATATTTATCACCAAAATTTGGAGTAACCCTAATAGCATAAGTAAATGAACCTAACTGTTTCAGCAGTCATCGATGTGTTTCTTCCAGTTCAATTTCTCACAAATTCACGCACCCATAAATATTAAGTATTTTGCCTTATTAACAGACTTCTCTTCATAGTCTATATTTATAATGTAATTTACTGTACAGAACTGTATAAACTGTGTTTACTCAAAATTTAGTGAGATTTAATTTGCAGAAAACCACTTAATAATTTTCTGAAAGACATTATTTACATTTTACTCAGCTGACTCATGCTTGTTGGGTGTGATTTCTGTGCTTGTATCATCAGCAAAAAGAACTAGCCTAGCATCTTCATGAATATAGAGTGGCAAATCGTTAATAAATATTAAGAACAATAGGAGATCCAAGACTGAACCCTGTGGGACACCATTCTTAATACCTCCCTAGTTAGAGGACTCTGCTACTTTTTGTAGACTATCTGTACTGTTAATTTCAACCTTCTGCATTCTTCCAGTTAAGTATGAATCAAACCACTTGTGCACTGTCCCACTCATACCACAATACTTATGCTTATCTAGAAGAATTTGATGATTCACACAGTCAAAAGCCTTTGAGAGACCACAAAATGCCACAATGGGTGATCTTCGGTTATTCAAAGCATTTAATATTTGATCAGTGAAAGCATATATAGCATTTTATGTTGAAAAGTCTTTCTAAAAACCAAATTGACATTTTGTTAGTACTTCAATTTTACAGCTTTCATCATGATGTTGAAAGGTTAAAATTTAATTTCCAAGTAGGGTACCTGTTGATTCGTGGTAGACATTTAAGTTAATTTGAGACTAAGTGTGGATTATTTTTGGACAGGCGTTAGGGTAGAATATGCTGTATTGTGTGGGTGGTAGTGAGTAGTACAGTAGGTTATCACTTTAAATTGGAAGTTGGTCATTTTGGTTGTGAGCTGAAGGAAATAAGAAAATGATTAGACAGTTTCTCAGCTATTGGAATCACCTTCAGAACCCGTCTTTGTCTCTGTTGAGTTAAGGTATGTAGAGCAGGTTGATTCAAGCGATAGAATAGTGATTAGGGGCAGCATATTGTGCTGTTGTCGAGGTCTGCTGGAGACTAGGAACTAGTTTTAAGCTGTGAGTGGAATGGAAGGAATTTAAAGCGAGGAATAAAGTGAGTTAAAACGAAATGTTATTCATTGTGTGAGATGATAGCTTGGGTATTTATGCTGGAGAATAAAACGGGATGTAAGGGAAATTGGTTGGAATGATCAGTTTTTGTACGTAATAGATAGGAAAATTGTTATGACTGAGAGTGGGAAGTGATCAAAGGGAGTAATTCGAATGGATTTTGTTGTTTCTGGGTCTAATCGAATACATGTATTTCTAACTCAATGGGTGTGAGTTAAGCTTTTAACTTTACAAAATATGTAGGGTGAGTATGACTGTAGGTGTTATAAATTGGAGGAGGTCCTGTTTCAAGAAGTAGGAGATGTTGAGATGAGGACAAATAAGTGAGTTTCGGCAATCAGTGATGTTATAATCACTATATACAACAATATTTTGACAATGATAGTACTTGGGTTGGATTTTGATGGTTCGGCATTATAACAGCAGTGGTGGAACAGCACTCCTCCCTTGAGTGTGTGGTATATTGTGGATTGAGAGTCTCTGAATATTTGGAAGTGAAGGATGGGCCATAGGTCTTGGTCATTCAGGCAAATTCATGGATTTCAGAATGGGAATAGGCTTGCACTTTCCACCTCTTCTGTGAAGTTTAGTTCGACTCACAGCTGTGACGGTGGGGGAGAAGTAGGATAACTTGGGTTGCTTGGCAGGGGATGGAGGTGACAGACTCAAAGACAGAATAGGTAATTTTGTGAAACCGATTCAGTTTCACCTTTATTTCGGATTTCTTGACCTAAAGTGTTAATGATTAGGAAACATGTTTGTACATGATGATATGAATCTTTGAATAATTAAGGTTTATATAGGAAGAAAGACGAACATATTGTTGAGTGTAAAGGGTGAATCAGTAGGATTTGGGATTTTCTGAGTGTGACTCTACAACTCATTTAACAAGGTGATTTTGAGATTTTATATGGCACTGGGGATTAGGGGGTGAGTGTGGAACAGATGATAGCAGAATGTATTTTCAGTTTTATTACGTATCAAAAGTCTGCTTCCTTGATTTGTTGGCTGCTAAACCATGAGCCGTAAGGAATAGATAATAAGCAGTGGAGCTTGGCGTGAGGAAGAAGACCCTGCAATGAACAGTGTGATGATGAGACAATTTAGAACACGAAACTAGTATTATTTTTTCCTCTAAGCAAGTCTAAGGAAGAATTCCTGTGGAGAAGCGTTATTATAATGGTCGTATGTTCAGTGAGGTATCCCGGCCCATATATGAAACGAAGCCAGCGGAGAAGAAGTTCTCTAATCATGAAAGCCTTTGGTTTTAATTTTCATTGGTTGAAAATGCAAAACTTATTCATCTGGAAGATTGGTTTGAACAGCAAAGTTACAGAAAAAATCCACCGGGATTCAGCCCTGTAGTTCTGTGGTTGCAGTGAGCCACTTCATCACGTAGCTATTAAGCCGAATTTTGTATATTATCAACTGTGAATATTGTACAAGAGGTTGCTTTGATGTAAAGCTGTCTATGTATTTCCCAGCGACACTTGTACCCCATAAATGTTTGCTACTCTCTCTGGAGTGATGTTTACTATGTGATGCGCCTGTTCCACGAGGGCAGTCGGCCACTTGACAGGCTGATCTGTTATCTCGACTGCCTCTCTGATCTTCCTCTCGGTGGTGAGTAGCTGCCTAACTAAAACACAAAAAAAGGTTCAAATGGCTATGAGCACTATGGGACTTAACATCTATGGTCATCAGCCCCCTAGAACTTAGAACTACTTAAACCTAACTAACCTAAGGACAGCACACAACACCCAGTCATCACGAGGCAGAGAAAATCTCTGACCCCACCGGGATTCGAACCCGGGAACCCGGGCGTGGGAAGCGAGAACGCTACCGCACGACCACGAGCTGCGGACACTAAAACACAGTCTTGTCTAAATTGTATGGATATGCTGTACTGATGTTTGCTAACGCCTATTTGTAAGGCTGACCGAGCCGCACATAACGCTCGTGCTCTGTTTAAATTGTGTGGTTCCATCTCACTGATGTAGTCCGGACGACATTTGTAGCTTAGTTCATTCTTTCACCATGTAAATTTTATATAGGGTACGTTTAGTGCTATCTAGCAACGCTCTGTGATACACCGGCTTCAATGCTGAGCTGCAGAAGGTGTGAATTACATCCAAGCCCTATAAAAATTGAGCGTGCACCAGAGAGAAAGCTATGACATTCCTTAAGAAGCTCAAATGCAACAAAGAGGAAGAACAACAGTTAATTGCTGGCTTGTTATACGTGCAAAGCCTGAGCGACCGATGGGGACGATTCTTCTCCTTGTAGGCATCAAACAAGTACGCTTTCTATGCTGCTGAGAGGAAACACCATCCTGATAGAGGCAGCCTGTAACAGCAGTCTGTAACTGCAACCAAAATGTATGTTGTTTTTGGACGTGGTTGCACAACCTGAATAAATGTAATGATTGTGACTCCACTGGTGAAATCCTGTGTTATATAAAATTAAAAATACATTTATTCTACACTTACAGGATCACTGTTTTAATCCGCGACCGTGTCTTAATTTGTGTGCTATAGCTGTTTTTGTCTACTATTGCTACTTTTATTGCAGGTGGTATTAGTAGCATTAGTGCCTACGGCCTTACCGCAGTGATAACACCGATTCCCGTCAAATCAACGTAGTTAAACGCTATAGGGCTTGGCTAACACTTAGGTAGGTGGCCGTCCGGCTCAACCGAGAGCTGTTGACAGGCGTGGTGCAGTCAACCTTTGTGAGTTGAGGAGCTACTTCATTAAGAAGTCGCGTTCCGGTCACTAGAACTGACAGCGGTCTGGAGAGCGGTGTGCTTTTTTTTTTTTTTACTTTATTGTTATTTTAACACCTGAAGAAACAGGTAGGCTGGCAGCGGCATGCGACGCCGCTCTTCAGCCATAGAGTTGACAATAAAAGTACAATAATGGAGAATTAAAATGAACATAGTGACGGGCAAAAAATAGTGGTCACAGACACACAAAAAAAACACGGAGCCGTTCACACTCGACGAGAAAGACACTGAAAACACGTTGACACGGCGCACATAACACTGATGAATCCGATGGCACAAGTGAACGTAGAAGCGTGACGGCGGACACTAAAAACACAAAACGACGTCACACACGCGAGACACAGATGGCGATGATCTCCGGCGCGCGAAAGTCCACGTAGCGTGTGCGAGTCCGGGGACCTGCCAAGAGGGGAAGAATGGTGCGGGCGGGTGGAGAGGGTGGAGAGGGGAGAACAGAGATGCCAATGTCTGAGGAGATGGTGCGGTGTGCTGATCACATGCCCCTTTATATCCGTATCCAGTGACGCCAGCCACCAGAGGTCGACACGGCGGTGGGTTAGAACCGTTGGGTCAGCTAAGGCGGACGGACGGAGTTCAGTTTAGTAGTAGCATTAGCAGTAGTAGTTTTGTTAATTTTGTAGTTGTTGTAATTCTAGTAGTATTGGTATTAGTAGTTGCAGTAGCAGTAGTAGTAATAGTAGTAGTATAATATCGCCATACCAATTATTCAATAAACAAATAAAATACATATTTTGTTCAGAGGAACTCTAAAGACCACTGTCACTGTATCGCTTTCTAAATAATTTTTGCTGGTGCGCCTCTCGCCAGCGCTTTTTTAAATTAAAATGGAAACTTGCTACACATTCAGAATTACTTATTTATTAATTTGTCTGTAGGTAACCACAGAGCGTAGGCTATAGCCCTCAGTACTCGTGGAGAGTTAAGGAATGGTGTCCATTGTGCAGAGTTATAAGTGAGAGCCCAGGGTGTGACTCTGTGTGCTCCATTTCCGGAGGCGCAACGAAACGTCGAATATTGCGCCATGTGGCATATGGGACCACAGACAGTCAAGTTAATTTAACTCGTGGTGAGCATGGAAAAAAAACCATAAAAAGGAAAAAGAGCGGCGAGTCCGTTACGACTTCATTTAGCTGCGCGCCGCCACATGATAAATGCGCTTGGTTGGGAAGGCCAGAATTAAAGGTTCCCTTCCCTTCCCACAGAGTAAATTCGCAGCTCAAAATGCAGATTGGAATATTCATAGGTATATGTCGAGTTATCTTGTTGTTAATGGACATTTTGTCCGACAGTGTTCACGGTATTATGGGTGTCAAAGAAAAATGGTAAAGGTTTCATACTTCAGCTAACAACATCTCTCAGACCTAATTAACAGCATTACCCACTCCAGGAACAAGGATTAGCAGCCAGGTCGACACGAGATTGAACAGTGGAGAGGAAAACAGTGGCACATAAAAAGTTAACAATATAAGATATGTGAGAAGAATGTTATGGCGATACACCGTGATAGAATAGGAAGGTGTGAACGCAACTGAAGTATTGAGCCTAGTTACTACTACAACAAAAAATTTCTCTGAATTATTACCACATGATATTGTGCAGACAACTCAGTTGTAACCTTCCAGGGCTTTATAATCTTCCTTTGAGGAACAAACCGGCAAATCTAGCATAAAATTCCGGTAGAACGAGTGAGGGCTATCTATGCAGCAATACAACTCTGCTGACACGCGAAATTACGGCTCTTCGTGCGCACGTGGCAATCCAGGTAGCCATCAGAAGTCATAATATCGCAGTGGTGAAACTTTGATTCTGTAAAAAAATTAATGAGTCATTAGTATCGTTTGCTAATTAAAACAATTTCAGCTGATTTAGAGCCTTGACTATAATAACAGCTGTTGATGCAGTTCAGATGACGATCAGACAGAAGGTCAGTTATGTGATACAGTCTACCACTACATGACTATTTGTAATAGTTTGGAGAGGTTATAACACCTCTGTACGTACGTTGTGCGAAATATGACGTTAACGTACTATAATTGGTACCCTCTGGGAAGAATTTTGAAATTTGACCGTGAGTTAACCTAATGGACAGAGGGTATCTAACATGAATTTCGTTACTATGGCAATTAGTAGAAAACTGAAAGAATTTAATTTTGTAAGTAATGAAAATAGTAAAATTCACGTCAGGGAAATTTTAAACGGTCACCAGGCTAATTAGGTATCATAATTTGAAACATTAAGCTCAAAGAATTTAAATATAATTTAGCTAAAGGGGTTTCATTCTTTCTCTCTTGGTAAAGCGCAATGAACACACACTAATATCAGACTAACTGACCATGGTACACAGTAGTTATCCTTTACATAAGCTGGCAATCGCAGAAGGGTAATTAGCACTTTACTCTTATTGATAATAATCACCACCTCAACCATTAACCAATTCAGCACCAAAAGGTTATCCAAGACCTCACGAGACTCAATGAAGTATGACAAGAGTCCTAGTTTAACTAACACACACCACAAATGCAGATAAATAGCACTGTACAAATGCCGGCCGGACAGGCCGAGCGGTTCTAGGCACTACAGTCTGGAACCGCGCGACCGCTACGGTTGCAGGTTCGAATCCTGCCTCGGGCATGGATGTGTGTGATGTCCTCAGGTTAGTTACGTTTAAGTGGTTCTAAGTTTGTAAGTTCTAGGGGACTGATGACCTCAGAAGTTAAGTCCCATAGTGCTCAGAGCCATTTGAGCCACTGTACAAACACTTTCTTACCCTCTCTCATTTATGGAATTAGTTCAGATTTCCTTAGCAAAACAATCTTTAGTTTAACTTTCTCATAATAGAAAAGAATGTAGTGGGGACCCATAAACAGTCACTTTCTTTATAAGCAAAATAAAGTCTTTTATAAGTTCCAAATTATGTGCCTCTCGGTTTGCCCGTGAAATAAGTAATTTAACTAGCAACATTTATATGCTTGAACACTGAAAGTTAGACACATTCAAATAGAAACAATTTAGAAGTTCTTTATAAACAGGATACTCGGTCTTTATCACGTTTAGGATAGGACCCTGCTTGGTTTCATGAACAGGACAGTTTCAAAGTTAAAACACGAATTTTTTATCATTGAAATTATTATTGAAAAACACTCACATCAATGTACTGGTCCATACCGTGATGCATGTCTGAACTCCTGCAGTTGGTGGAGCAGTGGTGCAATAGTTGTGGCAAGAACGTGCCTACTAAGTGGTCCCATCCTCTTGAAGTTAAATGCTCTTTATAAGTTCTTCTTGGTGACGTATTTCCTTCATTTCAGAGCCATTCCATGATAACAAGAGCACCATACGACAGCCAAAACCACATCCGAGGCAATTTCAACATCAATTGACTTCCAAATGCCTCACTTGGCACCCGTATTGTTAACAGTACAACATCTAGCCACTGACTGCGTATTGTACTCTCTCTCTCTCTCTTGGCGCTCATGTTGACCGCTAGATCCACCTTTTTCCACGCACCAAGCTCTTTCCGTAGCGTAGGGGGTTCCTTACGCCTTTTAAGTTACGTCATACAACTTCCCTAAGTATGAACAAGTATCCAAATTACAAATTCTCTTTTATAAACAGGCATAATTTACAAAATTTCATTATCTTGAAACATTTTTTAAAAGTTTTATGTTACATATGTTACACATATCAACTTTCCTTTCACAGGTCAATGAACTTAATCAGTAAAGAACAACCACTTCGTAGTCATATACATAGAATTATACAGTATAAACAACTTACAGTTGATATTGGTGTTACAAGGCGTTGATGGTTGGTTTCGATATAGATGTAAATGTATAGAGTACACGTTGATAGTGGAAAATTGGATATCTCTATGTAACATATGTCTGTACCGGCAATGATACTTATTAAAACAGCGATGTGGCTCGATGGCCCCGTGCAGTAACATTCAACATGAGTTGATCAGCTGCAAACTGTGAAACATGTGTTCTTGTAATTTAATGAATCATCTTCGAGTTATTGTTCGAATAAATATTAACAGAATATAGCATTACTGCTAAAAGACTAATATTGATTTTGAATTTCTCAACAATGTATGGAATTGATTGTATTATAAAAGTATGAAATAAATTATACTGCTTAAGTCACTTTTTACTGATATATATTAACATAAAGCGTATCAGCAGGACACTGCCTTCATCAGATGCATTATAGTTACGTTTATATTAATCTGAAGTGTAATGAGAACTTATGCTGTGTGTACAAGTGAGGCTATGTAATGAAACTTAGCTCTGTAGAACGATGCATTTATTTCAGTGTATACCATATGTCACTTCTGTGTTCAAACAATTTCACTGACGTTTTGACTTAAATTTTTGTTGGAAATTTATTTGTCTGGTACAGAGAGCATTATATCAAACACAGCATTAATTAATCTTTTATATTGCCTCTGCCAGGCACTTAAATGTGATTTGCAGAGTATTTGTTTAGATGTAGATGTAGATATGCTTACACTCCAAAGACTTAACTGGTATGATAAACTTACTACAGTTGCTCAGATGATACAAAAAATTACAATATAGTATTTTTATATAAGCATATTTATGTCATAGCATATATGAAACAGTATGGTTAATTGTTATTTAATAATTTGAAGATAATTTCTTGTAGTTAATAAATAATTGCTTTACATTGGAGAAATTGTTGAAGAAATTTACATTGTTACTTTCTAGTTTATCATTCAGAAACCAACTGCCAAGTATTGTGCCATGGAGAAAACTTCTAGTTCTTCATACTAGTCCATGTTACGTAAAGTATGAAAATCATTCGCAGTGACCTGAAATTTGTAGCCAGTATCGTTAATTTTGATGGATTTTGCTGATTTATGACAGGTTATTTGGTGCAGTAGTCGTTCATGTGTTCGTAGCATCATTTTTGGAAGTCTTTCCCAGTTTGGCCTACATAAAGGGCTATCTTTGCATTTACTAAACGTTATTTTGTAAATGCCTGGTAGTGTGTGTTTATCTCTCTGTGTGTTTATGTGGTGTCTTAGTATGTGTTGTAATCTGCTTGCAATTGTTAAAGTAATGTTATTGGTGTGCAGCCTGAATATATTTGTTATGCTATTACTAGTTTGGCTATGAACTGTATTCAAGGAGTGGATTTCTTTTTTATTCTCTGTGTAGTAGCTGGTTTATTGGGTTTTCTGTACTGTTTGTGCTTGTCAATAAGTGTGTCATCATAGCCATTTGCTGGTACTGGTTGTTTGATTGTACTGAGTCCTTCATGCTTTACACATTTACCCATTGGTATATTACTGGCTTTTTAACTAGTTATTTAAATGAAGCATATTTGTGTATTGTAGGATGGGCTATGTATTTTGGTGTCTGTCGTTGCTTTTCTGTAGGATTTCAAACTGTGTGTTTCTTTACTGATGTTTAGGTGTAGAAAGTTGACGCTTCCATAGTTTTCATATTCAAGAGTAAATTTTATATCCGTACCCACTTTATCGAGTGTATCAAGTGTGTTGTTAATATCGCATCTGTCACCATTTGCCAAGAGCATTGCATCATCAACGTAATGTTTATAACAGATAATTTTATCCACAGAGGTTGACTTTATTGCAAAGCATTTTTGCACCACTTGGTTAATACATACACTGACAATTGTACCTGCTGTAGTTGCACTCACTGAGAGTATCTTATGTTACATGTAAATTTTATTACTGATTGTGAAATAGTTGTAGTTTACTACTAATTCAAGCATGTCCATGAATTCATCAGTTTAAGACAATGATAACTTTTTACGTTTTGTGAAGTTTGACCAGGTAACATTGAGCGATTCTACTATAGATGTGTTTGTGAATAGGATTGTAATGTCACGTGATACTAACTGAGCTGAATAACGTAGGTTGATGATTTTAATTTCTTCTATTAGCTGCTGACTGTTTTCTGTTGACTATATTCATTGCATGCATTTGCCTTCGCTAGGATCAGGATCTGAAAGTCTTGCTTGTAATATTCTAACCTAGGCTGTTTCTTGAGTTGACTAATTCGGCAACTTTCTTTATATGTTTTTGGATGAAAGGGCCGGGATACAGGTGAAAGTTTTTGCTCTCAGATAGTTAGTTACTCTGAGATAATACTCGCAGAATTGTTTACACTAGAGATGGATCTTCGCTGATAATTAGTGTCTGATAGTTACTTACGAGAACTTTCTGTAAGTGTATGTGAACATTGACAGAGTAGATGTCGGAAGTGCTTAAACACTGCATGGTGAGCGTGCCTGTAAAAGTTCAGAGCTCACTTTCTGCGAGGTTTTTGAGTCGTTGTTCTGTGCATGAAAGAAGATGTTGCGATGGAGGTCAACCTGCTGCTGCATTTTTACTGCTTTTAGTTGCAAATAAACAACGTAAACGGCCCTGTTCGTGATGGAGAAGAGAGTGGACTAGGCGGCGGAATGATTTTAGAGTATGCAAGAATTGCATTGTAGAGCTTGTGATGGAAATCCACAGCATTATCGAAATTTTATTAGAGTGACGGTGATGGAGATGGAAGAAATCATCCTTATAACTGGTCACAAAATTACCAAGCAAGGGACTATTATGTTTTAATCCATTAATGTTAAAGTCAGACTGCTTATTAAACTAAGATTTACAGCATCAGGCACGTTTATTCTCTTTAATATTTGGTAAGATAAGATTTATAATGAAATAACATTACACCCGATATCATTTCGATACCCATACGCGCCTAAAAACCTAGTAAAGCGGGTATCTGATAAACGAAGCATTTCCAAACACACATTTATTTGAACATTTTTACTTGTGCTGACTTACGGGACCATTCGTATATATCCGAATGTTTGTTCTACAACACTCAACATAATAATATAATCTATAAATACCACGTCATAAAAGATTGTGGATACAGCTATATTACTTGAATTTAAATAGTAGGTAATGTTCTCAGTTCCTAAACGATTATTTTCAAGCATTATTTAACTTTTTTCTATGTTAATTAATGTGTATTATAACACTACTTTGACTCTTCCCTTAGATTGTGGAGATTCTGGTGAATTTCTTCTGTGGAGTTGTTACAAACGATAGCCATTTCAGTCAACGAACTGTGCTTATTATGTCGGTTCATGAAGTCTAGTACATTCAAAACTTGTGGTCTTTCCGCGTACGAAGTAATTAAATGTACTATTTTGTCCTGAATGAGTTTTCATCAATATCTTTCTCGCCGACACAATGTTGACATTCTCTTCTACGTGCGCATCCCTTCTCAGAAAATGTTGATAAGTGCCTATAGAGCAGCTAGTTGCAGCGTTTATGAGGCACAATGGAATTTTATAAATTGCCCAACTGCTCATGCCGTTTGTGAATGAGGTAAATCGGACAAATTTTTAATTCAGAAGCATGTTACAGTCACAAATCATGTCTCAAAACTCGGTTTCATGGTACTTTCATTTAATATACTCATGAGTATGATAAAATATACGAGAGGCATTCAATAAATAATGCAACATATATTTTTTCTCTGCCAATTTCGGTTGAAAAAACACGGATTTTGTTGTGGGACATGGTGGAATATTCCTGCTTCAACCCCTGTAGTTTAATGAAATTTCGATAAGTGGCGGTGCTAAACGTAGCCTTCAGAGTGGCCTCTGTAACGGAGGTGGTCTCAAAGCAGAGAGCTATCATTCAGTTTCTTTATGCGGTAAATAAAATCATCTCGGACATTCATAGACGCTTATGGAATGTCTACGCAAACCTGACATTGAACAAAGGCACGGTGACTTGTTGGGCGATGCGTCTGTCATCATCGCAACAGGGACGCGCAAACCTGTTCGATTTCCTGCGTCCTGGCCTGCCGCACACAGCGCTGGCTTCTGCAGTGTTCGAAACTATGGACACTCTCATTCGCTGTAATCGACGGTTCACAATGAAGCACCTCACTTCTCACCTGAACATCTCTGTTGATAGTGCTGACACACTCGTCCACCAGTTGGGGTACTCAAAGGAGTGTGCCCGCTGGGTTCCTCTCCGCCTTACTGAAGACCATAAAAAGCAACGAAGGGTCATCTGGGCGGAACTGCTTTCGCGTTACGAGGCTGATCGAGACAAATTTCTTCGAACATCGTCACAGGTGACGAAACATTGGTTCATCAATTCGAACCGGAAACAAAACGACAGTCCATGGAATGGCGCTATACCACTTCTCCTCGGAAGATAAAGTTCAAAGCCGCACCTTCAGCTTGTAAAATCATGGCAAAGGTCTTCTGGGACTCTTAAGGGTTTACCTGTTTGATGTCCTCCATGATGGCGCTAACATAAAGTTTATCTTTCTCCACGATAACGCAAAGCCTCACACAAGTCTGCGTAACCATCCAACAGGCGCTCACAAAACTTCATGGGACTGTTCATCCACATGACGCACTCCGTGGGAAGTAGTACGTGGGTGTTGAAGAGGTTATTGTTGCAGCAAAACATTGGCACCGACGTCATACAGTAGAGTGGGGCCATGTGGCCATACAGGCCTCCCAGTAAGGTGAAGTAAGGCTGTCGTATGGAACGGAGATTGTGTTGAAAAAAACGGTTTTATAGCGAAAAGAGTGGGAAATAATGTAGTGGATTGGAATTCTGCATAAAACCAACTTGCTTTCAGGAAAAAATGTATTGCATTACTTCTCGAACGTCCCTCGTGTTGCTAAGATGATGTAGCTAAGAACTGTAAAATACGGCACAAATCTTAGAAACGATTCTGTCGCTTAGCACTAACCAAATACCCTCAGATCTCCCGACAATGTCGGTATAGTGTTTTAGTGTTTCTTGTCTTAGAATTATGGTGAGCAGCTCTCGAGAGATAGAGGTGACCACTTACAGGAGAGGTCTAAACGCGCAGAGCGCTGTTGTCTGAGATCTTTCATCATTCTCGGAAACTGCCAGCGAACTGACTCTCGGCGCTGCTTTCACCACATGTATTATTCGCAAAATCTCTCTGAGAGCGAAGGACTCTAGCATGTATACCCAGCTTTAGCTTTCGTACCCCAGGACCCGTTGCAGAGCTATATTGTGAAGGGTATTAAATGATCTTGTTATGGTTCTTACTGTGATGGGTGCCATGCAAATAACTTTCCATAGAACATTCAAGTAAAGACAACAATGAAGTGATTTAAGGATACACTGCACTTAAGATACAAACTGTGTTATATAACAGTTTTTGCCAAACTAACACAGAGCCTAATTATCAATCATTTTTTTAAAGTACGACAAATGATAGTCATAGTGTGAATTATGCACGTTAGTATGCACGCAGTTACGAGCTATTCCAGTGATTGCAAATCCAATAGAATCAGCACAATTTCTATAACAGTGAGCAGAGAACACATTGGAAGTCAGCAGAGAAAACTCTTACTTTTGGTGCCCACCTCAACGCTTCTTCTTTGGGATGCTTTCAGCCATCTTCACCTTTCCCTTGCGGAGATGGTATTCTGCCACAAAATGGGCTCCGGTGCTGTGGCTGGACTCAGTCATCGTCCGCCACTTCAGTCACTCAGTATGACAGAAATATATTATACTGGTGAGACAGGGGCAGCAACTTCACTCGTAGCTATGAGGCGACCATGAACTTGCTTATTTTGAGAATGGTTTGATCTTAACTGGTGCTTGCACATAAAGTTCTGCGTCTGTTATTTCTGGTCTGCTCTTCAACTCTATTGATTAGTTGCATTCACCGTCATAGGTGTTTACGTGGACACATTCAATCACTTCATTTCCAGCCCCACTGCTATCCACTCGTACTAAAGTCTTAACATGTCATTTTGTGTATCTCATTCAGTCATTGAGCATTCTACGCTGACTGTAAAATCAATCGATTTTATCAACGAACTTTTGCATTTTTGTATTAAATTTAACTTGAGTGTAACCATTTGTTTTATTCGGTATTTGAGTGAAGAAGACCTTCTTTAATACATTTGTGTGATTTATGGACCAATGTTGTTAGGTTTGATAGGGCCACTCATGTTGTCACCTGAGATTGCAGTAGTTTCCACTGCACGAGTTTCTCAATAATTAATTTCACGTGATTTAGTGAGAGAGGTGAACTTCTTACTGATTAAGTCATCGGCAAGAGGTGTTACTTGCATACTAGGGGTATGCTCATCACCCAACCGTAGTCTCACAACGAAATAAATTTCGGTACGTAAACTCGTTGGTACACACCAAATAACACCACACTTCAGATGTGGAACAGAAATGCATCTGATGATGGTAGGATTCCACAAAACGTTGATAAATGTAAGTTTCATAACTAGTTTCAGTGTGTCGTAGATACGTATGATTGCAGGGTAATGTGATCTTTAGTATCATGTGATTAATCCTTAATATTATGCAGTCCAGTCTACTGTTTACCAAAAACAACCACAGCATTATGTCATAGATCTGTAAATAAAGAGGAACACATCACCGTCATTGATAAACACGAATAATGACAGGAACTTATACCGTTAAATATGCGTGATAGCACAAGAAACTAATAGGATACAACACTTGTCTTCAATTAACTATAGTGTAACAGAAAAAGCAGTCGGAAGATGTACGATACGGTTTCATTTTGCTTACATGGGTCGGTCGTCATATCGTAATACGGTAGTCACTCTGAAATGAGTATGTGCGTTCATATTTTGTCTAGAACCGGAAGATAGGATTTCACACAAAATAATTAGACCTGACATTAAAGTGTCTCACACATTAGCCTCCAGAGTATGCAGCTAAAAATGTAAGTGGTCTATATTGAAAGGTCATTATTGTCTTTCATCGTCACCCGCATACAACATAACGCTCATGAAGTTTCTTGCCTAGTCTTAATACACGCGATTATGAAAACACCGGTAACGTAAAACTCTTCAGCAGGACTAAGTCAATTTCCATAACATTACATAAATGTGGAGAATGAAACCAGGTAGTCATAGTGTGAATCCTTATAGTCGCCTTTTTAGAGTTACATGTAGGCTGAAAATATAGTTTTCTTTCATTGCTCCACGCTGACATCCGTTAAAATCATTTGAACATGTAGCTCATCCAGACTCTTGGTGCCAAATGAAAGATTGATGGATATAAAAGTTTAGACAATATGTAAATGTCGTCAAAAAGATTGAATTGGAATCGACATTATTTTTATTATGAACACATAAACAATATTTACTTTGTTCGCAGGGAACTATTACGTTTTCCAGGGGCATTTTATCAAGAACATATCCTAAGGGCATTGCTTCATCAGTGACGGTAGTGGCTTATTTCGGCCGACATTGTAGCCTGTCTGGCTTACAGCTCTGTCCCTAATAATTTTGTTGCTCGTATATTACCATTTACTACGTGTTGCAGGAACATTTCTTTCACATTTAACGTTCTAGTAACGATACTTTGTTAATCTACCGGGGAAAAACAAGTCTAAAGGTGTAAGTCTCGATCCAGTGTCTATGTACGTATTTTGTATGCATTTTACATATTTACCTTCCGATGACATTTCTGACAGGCAAATGCTCATCGAGAAACCGGCAACACGTCAGTTAATTGATTCACAACCTGCAGGCAACTTCATAAATCTTCTGCTGTACGGAATCTCTCAGTATATTCCATTGGTCGTACATAAACAACAGTTAAAAAAGAGAGAGAGAGAATGCGCTGGTAACAGCCAATAATTGACCGACTCTATAATTATATAAGGATGTCGTGCCTCTGTCATTAATTTAAGTTGTGTAATGCAGAGTATTCGAGATCCACGGCCTAGGAGTATAAATGTGAAGGTGAACATGGAATAAACAGAAATTACTGCACATCTCAGAGACGATGAGGCTCGAAAAAACATTGTCCTCAACAGTGATTCCTTCTCGCGTTTTTTATTTGTGGCGTGTTTCCTATCGGCTGTAACACAACTGCGGCCAGGAGCGTTAGCAAATATTGTGTGAGGGTAACAAAGTTAGGGGGCCATCAAGACTAAACGGGCAGTAATTCAACATTATGAGCTGCGTTATGGCATCACAATGTCTGCTTCACGCTCCACTTTACATAGCTGCTGTCGACCGCAATGTGCTGAAGCAGCTTTACAGTTCCAAAACGATGTGGAACTGCAGTCCTCAGACTAAACAATGTGAATCCTTTAAAAAGCAAAGAAAAGGGACGGGGAAAGTGATGCTTCGTATCTCTGTTTACCTCCGTAAGCATTTCATACATTTTTAGTGCGATATCCCTCACATAATGAATTTTAACAAGATAAAATTACCTTAACACTGCTGCAAGAATTGTTTTCGTCGTTCAGCTGACAATCCATTGAAGTTAATAATGAAATTAATAAACGTCCTTCATCGTTAAACTGTATTAATCTATTTAATAATATTCTTTCTGTCTTTAGATGATTAGCAAGCGTATTTTTGGATAGTTCCCTTTGCTGATGCCACACAGCCTCATGTCATCCATTTTATATTAAGAAGACATTTGCACTGATAATCAACTACCTCAAAGTTTGACACACAACAGCGCTGATAATTAATCAAAAAATTTATAAAATTTATTACTTTTTCTTTTTTCTCCACGGGGAATTGAACACTGCATAGCGTAAGCCATCTCGTACTGATAAGTCAGGCGCCGCGCGGTTAGAACCGCCATGTCACTCATTACCCGGCCCCTCCTGCCGGCGGTTCGAGTCCTTCCTCGGGAATGGGTGTGTGTGCTCTCTTTAACGTAAGTAATTTTAAGTAGTGTGTAAGTCTAGAGAAGAACAAATACCTGACTGTACATGGCCAAATTTCAAATTCATTCTCATGACACATACGTGAGATGGTAGTCTACCTCAAGTACTAGATCTCTAAATTTATTCAAAATACTTTCGCAAGAAGAAACTTGCCTTTCTTCCAGGTATCTCCATTTCACTTATCGGATCCTCTCTATTACTCTCTCGTTATATCTATGCCTTATGAGCTGAAAAGAGCGGCTCTGATTTTCTCTGGCGTGTTCCGCCTTATCAAGTTTATAAGACCTTGCGGGGCCTGATTCTCACCTGAGAATTACTATTTTACCTTGGGAGGCAAAGTTTGAATTTTACCAGAAAAAACATTTCTCATTTTGATTATTTCAAGAGTTTAATGTCCTAGCAAACGTGCTGTGTGTGTTCTAATTAAATTTAAGATACAGGAGTTGGATTTCATTACTTACACTGGATAATAGAAAATATTGGTACAAAAATTGCTCTTATTTATGTAATCGAAACTTTCTAACCAGTGCACTAATTATCTCAGTCACTTCAGCAGTTAGTCAGTTAAGCGGACAGAGTGAAACTCTCTCTCACAATTTATTGTAACTTTTTCTATGTCTGACCATACTTTCCCACACAATCTTACTGCTCGAAGATAATGCCGCAGACCTGTGTATTCCGAGGTAAACCCACTGAATGGTCAAAGCTCTAACAGTGCAGCCAGACGAAAATCTTTGTAATAGCAGTATACTCTCGATAAAAGTAAAGTTCGAAACCAACATAGGTCAGAAAACGCAGTTCCTTACAAAAGGATACCTTCGGAATCTACGACCGAAATCTCCATTTCACTCTCGCGAAAACAGACACGAAAAACCGTCTGGATTCTCTCGAGTCCCAGATTCAAGTTCGTTGATAGAATTGAAAAGCAACGGCCACGAAAACATCTGGACTCTGTTTAGACCCAGGTCGAAGACCACTAATGATCCAAAACAGCAACGTCTGCTCTTTCTGGAGTCCATGACTCAAGTCCTCTAATCCCGTTATCCTCTCAACACCAGTTCCCAACGAAACTTTCAGTCCACCCTCCATAACCTTCAGTTTGCCTACTATTTGCTGACCACCTCTGTGCATCTCCCACCATTCCACATAGTCGTCATGCCATGTCATACGATATATAGTTGTACTACTGTGATCCAGTTAGCCGACGTTAGCAATTACAATCAAACAAACACTTTATTCTAAATATCACTTAAATGCTGATTCTAATGACATCAAACACTCTATATTTACTATGTCTAATCTCTCATAAAACTTACGTTAACCTGGATCATTTCGGCCGGCCGGAGTGACCTAGCGGTTCTAGGCGCTTCAGTCTGTAACCGCGCGCCCGCCACGGCCGCCGGTTCGAATCGTGCCTCGGGCATGGATGTGTGTGATGTCCTTAGGTTAGTTAGGTTTAAGTAGTTCTAAGTTCTAGGGGACTGATGACGTCCGATGTTAAGTCCCATAGTGCTCAGAGCCATTTTTTTGGATCATTTCATTACCGTCTATTAATATTTTCGTAGAATTCAGTATATAAATGTTCTCCACATTTCACTGAGAGACACTGTCATTCATATTTCTATTTGATAAGAGAATTGACTGAAAAAAGTGAGTCAGCCAGTCTAATGCGAACATTTATTAACCTTCCGTTGGTCCTCGGTCACAATGAATTTTTTGAAAGCGACGCTGGACTGCCGAACTTCTGGCTGCTGTCCCTTCTGTGACCCTTAACAAACATTAAAACAATAGCCCAGGTAGCTAAAACACACGACCAGCTTCCCATCAATGGGGGAGAAATTATGAAACCGTTTGGAGTGTACGAGGAGACAATGTCCCTTTTAAAACATTTCTTAAAACATGCGCTTTGGAAGCGCCTCGCCATCCAGCACTCTCCAAGAATTTCAGGTCCGTTTGGTTGGAAGGCAAGCAGCTGCTAACCAATAATCCCTGCCGCTGTCCCAAATCACTGGGTTAGATGGCGTGTGACCAGCACCTGCCTAAGACAATATACAATGGTCTCTTGTAGTGCATGTAAGACGAATTTTCCATTCAGTCGGTGTGGTTATTACACTGTTTGAAGTGAAAAATACTGCAATTCGTTTAGCACAGAGCACTCACAAAGCGTGCTATCATTTTGGCCATAAGAAAAACAAAAATTATCAGTTTTTCGGCGCATATGTTATCAAGATACTGACCAATAGTTTTTCAAGGAAACATCATTAACAAACACATACTTTATTAATAAACCAACTACAACGTTTTTAGCGTCGCTTTCTGGCGGTAACGCCCTCCAGTATGTGTGCTGGAGACAGTCAGTGTGCAAAATGTAATGCGAGGAAGCTTCCTGCGGTTTTAGGGGCCCACGGGCACGCCAGCAACTCAACAAAACCCCCGACATGGACGTGTGCGACGCCACGTATGTGCCATTTGGTCACCATTCTCCAGCTCAGGGCAGCACACGCCGGAAGGTGCATAATCCAACTGTGAACCTCATGGAGGAAGACAGCCCTCAGCAGTGATGTCGGCCCTTGCAAGCGGAGACAGACAGCGGAGATTGCCCGCACGTGCGAAGGTGGTAGGATCGTTGCTCTGCCGCGGTTTTGAACCGCTTTTCTCCGGGACAGAAGACTTTCAGTGGCTGGAGGCAGGCTTGAAGGTGGTCCTAAGCATCGGACTCAGAGCCAACAGTACACCTGCTGTTAGTAGAGTCTAAGTCTCGTGGTGGCTTGTAGAACCATGTCGCCCCGTAGATCAGCGTACACTCTTCTCTTAGTAGGTGTCTGCCAACCTGCATACATATATCTAAAAATAAGGACTATTTATATTGTCCTTGTTTGTACTTGTTTTGCCAAAGCACCGCTTCTAGTCACGTGTCCCCATCAAAGCCTATGGCGCGGGTATGAAGTAACTGGACCTCAGCAACACAGTTGTTCTGTCTTTCTTCTGCATCATTGTTATTATGCTGCTGGCACCTTGCCTAGCCTGCCATGTGGTAACTGCCTAGTCTTGTAGCAGAAGTTCTTTCTGCATCTGAAGTAACGCTCAGCTCCAAGTTGCACCCCTCCCAGTCCATATGCAGTAGCTGCGGCAGCGCCGCTGCAGTTTGGCACTATTTAGCTCTTTCTAAGCTTTATTTAGAGGTTTTCATTTAGCAAATGAGGTAGCAACACGCCTCTTACACAAAAAGCATGGGCAGCGATCAATAACAGAACTCTGCTGTCACCTTTCGCGACTACTTGCAGTCTGTCATGGTTTCAATGTCGTCCCAATGACTGTTCGCCGTGTTATGACAATGGCTGTCGGAGCACAGCGGAGAGGTCCTATCTTGCGTGGACTAGTATGTGGCTAGGGAACTGGCGTCTTTTTCACCATTTCACTACCCCCTGTGTGGTTGCAGAATGGCTCCAATGTCTGCGTCTCGGGTGCTCGTCGCATGGGGTCCAGCTCTGTCCTTGCCTGGGCCACTGGCGTTTTGAGTTGGCAAAAGTGGTCCCCGGCGAAGATATCACACCGTGAAAATTGGCTTTCGGGCTAAGGGAAGAAGCACTTTTCAAAGGACCGAGGTTGTTAATTGTTTGCGTTACGCCATGGTTAAAGTACGCCGTGTACAGAAAAATTACGCTACCCAGTACCGGCGCCGAAGCAACTGTGGTGCAATGTGGCCATGGATGACAAACGAGGACGATGGCTGTGGAGATGTGCATGGGCGACTATACGTGCAACTGTTGAGCAACTGACGGTACAGATGAACCAGGGGCCTACCAACAGTATCTCCTCAATTACCGTTCACCAAACGTTGCTGCATATGGGCGTCTGGAGCAGGTGTCTGGTTCGTGCACTCATGCTGACTTCTGTTAGTCAGCTACGAAGCCTGGAATTTTCACGCTAGTACTGCAACTAAACGTCCATTGAATGGCGACAGATGGCCTTTTCAGATGAATCACGCTTTATGCTCCATCAGACTGAAAGCAAAGACTCTTCAAAAATTGTCGGAAGTTTCCAGGCTACAGGAAGAAGCGATATGGTCAGGAGAATGTTTTCGTGGCATTCCCTGGTTGATCGCTTAATTCAGTGCACAGTGAATCAACAACAGTATATCTCTATCCTTGGGGACCACGCCCCCCCCCCCTTCCCCCCTTAGATGCAATTGGGTCTTCTTTGGCATGATAGCATCTACCGGTAGGACCATACAACGTTTCACACAACTCGAAGTGTACGTGCGTGGTTCTAAGGGCATCAGGATGAGTCTACCGTGGTCCCGGGGCCACCAGTATGTGGCACCACCTCGATTGGGCTGTTCGCGCCATCGAGCCTGAGCCGAGAAATCCAGTGCAGCTGGGCATTGCATGGAAGTTTGCATGGCTCCACAACCCTTCTGGTACTTTCTAGATATTCAGTGACTGTCTTCCTGGGCGTCCTGCAGTATTCCTAATTGCAAAAGGTGGTTGTTCAGTTTTTATTCACAGGTGATCACATTAACGTCACTGGACACTGCATAGCCCCCACCCAGCTCAGTCAGCAATGGCTGACATCACCGCAAGTGCATCGATGCATTCTCGGAGTATGTCATGTTTCATCAACTCAACGACTCAGGACAAGTTGGAGCTGGTTTCAACATGCCAAAACGCTTTGTTAGTGAGTTTACGCTTGCTGGTACTGCCAAAAGAATCGGTAAGTGTGTCGTATCACGAAAAGCTGAGACTGATTAATTGACACAATTGTGAGCCACGGAAAAAATATAATAGTTTATAGAAACATCAAACATTATTTTGTCAAGAGTCTTATGATTAATGTACATCCATAGCGTGATTATTGATTGTGATAAATAATGAAGAATTATTAATAAACCTGACGAATCGTGTGGAAACTTTTGATGATAACTCTAATTTACGCAAAATTTTGATTGTTTGGGTACATACCAACATGACGCTAAAGACCGATATTTTGAAACTAGCTGCTGAGGTGCGGTGACGCAGCCACAGTTAGCTGCTGCTGTCTCTGTTACATGATCTGTAACTGTCTCGTCAGATTCACTTTGAAAATGTTCGCGCCCGTGGTGTGTGCCTTCTTGTGTAGTCTTCAGTCATTATCTGCTCTTAACGACGGATTCGCTGTAATTTCACAAAGGACTTGTTTACAGACACCTGTCTACTGTAAATATTTTATTTTTTGGTTTATTGCTTTTACTGTCGTACGCTTTCATTCGTGTCAGTTTTCCGATAACAGTTATGATACACTCTATATATACCAACATGGTTACCAATGTACAGTACTGTAGAATGATATTTATTTTCATTCTGCAGCGGAGTGTGCTCTGATATGAAACTTCCTGGCAGATTAAAACTGTGTGCCGGACAGAGACTCGAACTCGGCACCTTTGCCTTCTGCGGGTAAGTATTCTATCAACTTTCTTTTTTTTTTTTTTTTTTTTTTTTTTACCCAAGCACAATTCACGACCCGTCCTCACAGCTTTACTTCCGCCAGTACCTCGTCTCCTACCTTCCAAATTTTACAGATGCTCTCCTGCGAACCTTGCAGGTCAAGCACTCCTGAAAGAAAGGATATTGCGGAGACATGGCTTCGCCGCAGCCTGGGGGAGGTTTCCGGAATGAGATTTTCAGTTTGCAGCGGAGTGTGCACTGATATGAAACTTCCTGGCAGATTAAAACTGTGTGCCGGACCGAGACTCGAACTCGGGACCTTTGCCTTTGGCTGACAAGTGCTCTACCAACTGAGATACCCAAGCACGACTCACGACCCGTCCTCACAGCTTTACTTCCGCCAGTACCTCGTCCCCTACCTTCCAAACTTAACAGAAGCTCTCCTGCGAATCCTGCAGCACTAGCACTCCTGTCTGCGGTCTCTATCAGTCAACAGACAAGGTCGGCCTGTACGCTTTTGTGCTGTACGCGTCCGTTCACGTTTACACTTCACTACCACATCAGAAACAGTGCACCTAGAGATGTTTAGGAGTGTAGAAATCTCGTGTACAGACGTATGACACAAGTGACACCCAATCACCTGACCACGTTCGAAGTCCGCGGAGCACCACATTCTGCTCTCTCACGATGTCTAATGACTACTGAGGTCGATGAGATGGAGTACCTGGCAGTAAGTGGCAGCGCAATTCACCTAATATGAAAAACGTGTGTTTTGGGGGTGTCCGGATATTTTTGATCACGTAGTGTACTTTCTTTTCGAGTGGTTTTATTTTGAAGCCACTCAGAACAGCAGTACCACAAATTCATACGTACGTTAAATTTAACTGACTTCCGCTGTTAATGAGCTCCTCAATACGAACAAGGTAAAAAGACGGGTGACAATCTTCTACAATCATGTAGTATGCCTCCGTATCGATTATAGCTTTGAATGCTGTGACTGCTACAACGCGCTACATTCGTAGAAGTACCTCATTGTACCACCAAGTGTCTCTGTCTTGCAACGGTATCCGCGTTTTAATGCCAAAGGCACTTATGCTAAAAAAGTTGTTATAAAATGGAGGTTGCAGGAAGGAACGACTGCTACTCTAAGGGGTATAGACAGAAAAATTCAACGCGCTGAAACTGATACGCATGAGCCAACAGCGTAACAACATAATGAAAAAGGTCTCATACATTCTCTGGGGATAAAAAGGAAACACAGTCCCTATTGAGAATTTGTTTCTTCGATTTGCGAAACCAGTTCTAGGAAGATCCACAGCACTGGGCCAACAATGCATCTACTTTCATTTCTTTTGGAGCACCATCAGTAAATAATTTACTCTTACCATATTTTGCTTTTAATGGGAAGGTCGTTAAATGAAAATTCATACATATGTAAATAGGTTTGGGTGTTTCATTAATTTCATCAATAGTCATTCTTATAATCCCTTTGTTCCCATTTGAACTGTGCCTTGAAACGTTTTTAAGTAGTTCTGATTTTGTAACGCGATACAAAACTCAATAATTCAGAGTTTCACTTTCTCTATGTTAGTGACATACGATAAAATAGAAAGGTGTTTTACGTAAGGTCTGTTATGAGCTTTGTTGTTAGATATCAGATGACAGCTCTTATTCACTAAGTAAGCAAATTATGCATGGCGTTCAAAAGCTGAACATTGGTCATTTGTTTTTATATGAATGTTCTGTATTGCCAAGTTAGGACATAAACGCTGATTATTTTGAGAATATTTTTATCATATTTCGTCACGAATGAAAGCAGAATGAATTTCATTATGTTTACATTCAACATACCTACGGCTACATCGGATCAGGACTTCACATTTGCCAAGGCTTATGTCGCGGTCACATTAACCTGTGATCCTGCAATGTCAATCACTTAAATATGTTATCTACACGAATTTATTCTAAAATTTTCATTACCGTATATTAATTATTTTCATTACCGTATGTTAATTATTCTTCCACCATGAACCATGGACCTTGCCGTTGGTGGGGAGGCTTGCGTGCCTCAGCGATACAGATGGCCGTACCGTAGGTGCAACCACAATGGAGGGGTATGTGTTGAGAGGCCAGACAAACATGTGGTTCCTGAAGAGGGGCAGCAGCCTTTTCAGTAGTTGCAGGGGCAACAGTCTGGATGATTGACTGATCTGGCCTTGTAACATTAACCAAAACGGCCTTGCTGTGCTGGTACTGCGAACGGCTGAAAGCAAGGGGAAACTGCACCCGTAATTTTTCCCGAGGACATGCAGCTTTACTGTATGATTAAATGATGATGGTGTCCTCTTGGGTAAAATATTCCCGAGGTAAAATAGTCCCCAATTCGGATCTCCGGGCGGGGACTACTCAAGAGGACGTCGTTATCAGGAGAAAGAAAACTGGCATCCTACGGATCGGAGCGTGGAGTGTCAGATCCCTTAATCGGGCAGGTAGGTTAGGAAATTTAAAAAGGGAAATGGATAGGTTAAAGTTAGATATAGTGGGAATTAGTGAAGTTCGGTGGCAGGAGGAACAAGACTTTTGGTCAGGTGATTACAGGGTTATAAATACAAAATCAAATAGGGGTAATGCAGGAATAGGTTTAATAATGAATAAAAAAATAGGAGTGCGGGTTAGATATTACAAACAGCATAGTGAACGCATTATTGTAGCCAAGATAGACACAAAGCCCATGCCTACTACAGTAGTACAAGTTTATATGCCAACTAGCTCTGCAGATGATGAAGAAATTGATGAAATGTATGACGAGATAAAAGAAATTATTCAGGTAGTGAAGGGAGACGAAAATTTAATAGTCATGGGTGACTGGAATTCGTCAGTAGGAAAAGGGAGAGAAGGAAACATAGTAGGTGAGTATGGATTGGGGGGAAGAAATGAAAGAGGAAGCCGCCTTGTAGAATTTTGCACAGAGCATAACTTAATAATAGCTAACACTTGGTTCAAGAATCATAAAAGAGGGTTGTATATCTGGAAGAATCCTGGAGATACTAATAGGTATCAGATAGATTATATAATGGTAAGACAGAGATTTAGGAACCAGGTTTTTAATTGTAAGACATTTCCAGGGGCAGATGTGGATTCTGACCACAATCTATTGGTTATGAACTGCAGATTGAAACTGAAGAAACTGCAAAAAGGTGGGAATTTAAGGAGATGGGACCTGGATAAACTGAAAGAACCAGAAGTTGTAGAGAGTTTCAGGGAGAGCATAAGGGAACAATTGACAGGAATGGGGGAAAGAAATACAGTAGAAGAAGAATGGGTAGCTCTGAGGGATGAAGTAGTGAAGGCAGCAGAGGATCAAGTAGGTAAAAAGACGAGGGCTAATAGAAATCCTTGGGTAACAGAAGAAATATTGAATTTAATTGATGAAAGGAGAAAATATAAAAATGCAGTAAATGAAGCAGGCAAAAGGGAATACAAACGTCTCAAAAATGAGATCGACAGAAATTGCAAAATGGCTAAGCAGGGATGGCTAGAGGACAAATGTAAGGATGTAGAGGCTTATCTCACTAGGGGTAAGATAGATACTGCCTACAGGAAAATTAAAGAGACCTTTGGAGAGAAGAGAACCACTTTTATGAATATCAAGAGCTCAGATGGCAACCCAGTTCTAAGCAAAGAAGGGAAGGCAGAAAGGTGGAAGGAGTATATAGAGGGTTTATACAAGGGCGATGTACTTGAGGATAATATTATGGAAATGGAAGAGGATGTAGATGAAGATGAAATGGGAGATAAGATACTGCGTGAAGAGTTTGACAGAGCACTGAAAGACCTGAGTCGAAACAAGGCCCCGGGAGTAGACAACATTCCACTAGAACTACTGATGGCCTTGGGAGAGCCAGTCAAGACAAAACTCTACCATCTGGTGAGCAAGATGTATGAGACAGGCGAAATACCCACAGACTTCAAGAAGAATATAATAATTCCAATACCAAAGAAAGCAGGTGTTGACAGATGTGAAAATTACCGAACTATCAGTTTAATAAGTCACAGCTGCAAAATACTAACGCGAATTCTTTACGGACGAATGGAAAAACTGGTAGAAGCGGACCTCGGTGAAGATCAGTTTGGATTCCGTAGAAATGTTGGAACACGTGAGGCAATACTAACCTTACGACTTATCTTAGAAGCTAGATTAAGAAAAGGCAAACCTACGTTTCTAGCATTTGTAGACTTAGAGAAAGCTTTTGACATCGATAACTGGAATACTCTCTTTCAAATTCTGTAGGTGGCAGGGGTAAAATACAGGGAGCGAAAGGCTATTTACAGTTTGTACAGAAACCAGATGGCACTTATAAGAGTCGAGGGGCATGAAAGGGAAGCAGTGGTTGGGAAAGGAGTGAGACTGGGTTGTAGCCTCTCCCCGATGTTATTCAATCTGTATATTGAGCAAGCAGTAAAGGAAACAAAAGAAAAATTCGGAGTAGGTATTAAAATTCATGGAGAAGAAGTAAAAACTTTGAGGTTTGCCGATGACATTGTAATTCTGTCAGAGACAGCAAAGGACTTGGAAGAGCAGTTGAACGGAATGGACAGTGTCTTGAAAGGAGGATATAAGATGAACATCAACAAAAGCAAAACGAGGATAATGGAATGTAGTCAAATTAAATCGGGTGATGCTGAGGGGATTAGATTAGGAAATGAGACACTTAAAGTAGTAAAGGAGTTTTGCTATTTAGAGAGTAAAATAACCGATGATGGTCGAAGTAGAGAGGATATAAAATGTAGACTGGCAATGGCAAGGAAATCGTTTCTGAAGAAGAGAAATTTGTTAACATCGAGTATAGATTTAAGTGTCAGGAAGTCGTTTCTGAAAGTATTTGTATGGAGTGTAGCCATGTATGGAAGTGAAACATGGACGATAACCAGTTTGGACAAGAAGAGAATAGAAGCTTTCGAAATGTGGTGCTACAGAATAATGCTGAAGATAAGGTGGGTAGATCACGTAACTAATGAGGAGGTATTGAATAGGATTGGGGAGAAGAGAAATTTGTGGCACAACTTGACTAGAAGAAGGGATCGGTTGGTAGGACATGTTTTGAGGCATCAAGGGATCACAAATTTAGCATTGGAGGGCAGCGTGGAGGGTAAAAATCGTAGAGGGAGACCAAGAGATGAATACACTAAGCAGATTCAGAAGGATGTAGGTTGCAGTAGGTACTGGGAGATGAAGAAGCTTGCACAGGATAGAGTAGCATGGAGAGCTGCATCAAACCAGTCTCAGGACTGAAGACCACAACAACAACAACATATTAATTATTACTTGGTACTGCGATTTTTTTTTTCCGTCAGTGTGTATTTCTTTTCAGCATGATAACTGCATCCTCAACATCATCGTCTGAACCTACAGCGTCGTAAGGTGCAATCAATATTACACGGTTCCGCATGTGTTCGCTATACGTAAATGCGTAGTTTGACGAAGACCATTATAGAAATCTTTCAGCAAATTCTCACTACCACATCGCTTATTTTCCTAGGACGATAGTGTACATTTTATTAGTCTTGCACTACGGAATTCTCTTATTTATTCTGCTGTGTTTCAAATGATTTGGAAACTTTTGTTCCAACAGTTACGCTGCTATTACGTAGTTTCTAGCGAATTACACTACTGGTCATTAAAACTGCTACACCACGAAGATGACGTGCTACAGACGCGAAATTTAACCGACGGGAAGAAGATGCAGTGATATGCAAAATTAGCTTTTCAGAGCAGTCGCACAAGGTTGGCGCCGGTGGCGACACCTACAATGTGCTGACATGAGGAAAGTTTCCAACCGATTTCTCATACACAAACAGCAGTTGACCGGCGTTGCCTGGTGAAACGTTGTTGTGATGCCTCGTGCAAGGAGGAGAAACGCGTACCATCACGTTTCCGACTTTGATAAAGGCCGGATTGTAGCCAATCGCGATTGCGGTTAATCGTATCGCGACATTGCTGCTCGCGCTCATCGAGATTCAATGACTGTTAGCAGAATATGGAATCGGTGCTGGATCCCAACGGCCTCGTATCACTAGCAGTCGAGATGACAGTCCTCTTATCCGCATGGCTGTAACGGATAGTGCAGCCATGTCTCGATCCCTGAGTCAACAGATGCGGACGTTTGCAAGACGACAATCATCTGCACGAACAGTTCGACGACGTTTGCAGCAGCATGGACTATCAGCTCGGAGACCATGGCTGTGGTTACCTTTGACGCTGCATCACAGACAGGAGCGCTTGCGATCGTGTACTCAATGACGAACCTGGGTGCACGGATGGCAAAACGTCATTTTTTCGAATGAATCCAGGTTCTGTTCACAGCATCATGATGGTCTCATCCGTGTTTGGCGGCATCGCGGTGAACGCACATTGGAAGCGAGTATTCGTCATTGCCATACTGGCGTATCACCCGGCGTGGTGGTATGGGGTGCCATTGGTTACACGTATCGGTCACCTCTTGTTCGCATTGACGGCACTTTGAACAGCGGACGCTACATTTCAGATGTGTTACGACCCGTGGCTCTACCCTTCGTTCGATACCTGCGAAACCCTCCATTTCAGCAGGATAATGCACGACCGAATGTTGCAGGTCCTGTACGGGCGTTTCTGGACACAGAAAATGTTCGACTGCTGCCCTGGCCAGCACATTTTCCAGATCTCTCACCAATTGAAATCGTCTCGTTAGTGGTGGCCGAGCAACTGGCTCGTCTCGATACGCCAGTCACTACTCTTGATGAACCGTGGTATCGTGTTGAAGATGCATGGGCAGCTGTACCTGTACACGCCATCCAAGCTCTGTTTGACTCAATGCCCAGGCGTATCAAGGCCATTATTACGGCCAGAGGTGGTTCTTGTGGGTACTGATTTCTCAGGATCTATGCACCCAAACTGCGTGAAAATGTAATCACTTATCACTTCTAGTATAATACAATTATCCAATGAATACCCGTTTATCATCTGCATTTCTTCTTGGTGTAGCAATTTTAATGGCCAGTAGTGTATTTAGCTACATTCGACGTTACTCTAGGGGTCGCAGTTCTCATTCCGCACGTCGTGTATCTCTTTCTATACGTAAAATTACGCCACAGTATTAAGTCTCATCAGAGTCCGGGGAATATATGGCCATTAAGTTTCAACGTGGCTCGCTGTCCTCGCCGTTGCTCTATAGCCCAACAATTCAGCAAAATAATGTTTATACCTCATACTAGCAGTGAGACACGTTGGCGATTAATTTAAGAAAACATTAACTGAATTAGGATATGTTGGTTGAAACCTCGAAGGATAATAATGTCGCTCAAAACAAATTGATTTTAACTTCGGTATAAATCCCTTTTTCTGTCCAGAAATGAACAATATATGTGAATGGTGCTCACATACAAATAATTCTAGGATGACTGTTTATTGTCTATCAGCAGCGCACAGTTTGGGAATTACTTTGTGCAAACGTAGCATGCTTTAAAATAAAATGCATCCGTGCAGTAAATTCTCTAAAACCTGATCTATCTCTCGAAGCTGGGTACCGGGAGCTTTATCATTGTCAGCGAATCTAAATTTTCCGTCAATGTTGTTCTAAATAAATCAGTTCAAGTCCATCGGAACATAAATCAGTTAAACTGCATGCCTTTACACGTTCACAACGGCAGTGGCATACAATAGAAACTAAAGTCGCCCCTACGAGGTCTCGTCACTAACTAAACTGCCTCTAAGGATTGAAATCAGAGTCCCGATAGTTATATGTTATCACACGTGCCCAAGATTACACTAATTTCCGCTACACCAAAGTAACATTCGCGGCAAGCAAAACGCCCATATCTTTACCGATTCCAGACGAAAAAGAGCAAATACCTTACCAAAAGCTCCAGAGCGAAGGCGACAGACGAAAGATCACGAGCTCTTCCCAGCATGCTTATTTAAAGATTCGGTTCCACGAGCACTCCTCGATTCAGTACAGATACTTTTATCCTGACCACCATTCATAATTTTCACAATAATCCCACATAAATGATTGTGACAAAACATACAGCAAATTTTGCCGTATGTTTGTGACTTCTTTATAGTATCCCTTGTGCATTATTCCAACAGTTTTCAACAAATCCCAAACATAAAAATCGCCATATCCGATACTCGAGTCATAACGCTGACTTGGCCTACACTGATGAGCCAAAACATTATGACCAGCTGCTTAATAGCTTGTTTGTCCGTCTTTGGAACGAAATACATCACTGAATCTGCGTATCAGGATTCGCCAGTTTGTTGGTAGGTTTGTAAAGGTATGTGGCATTAGATGTATACGCAGAGCTCACGTAATTCACATCAGTAACGGGCCACGGCGTCATATAGCGTCCCAGATGGGTTCTATAGAAGCTACATCAGGATAATTTGGTCACCGAGACATCAACGCGAGTTCACTACAATGCTCCTCAAACCACTTTAGCAAGGTTCTGTCACCGAGGCATGGACAATTATACTGATGAAAGATGAAATAGCCGCCGGGGAAGACATCAGGCATGAAGGGATGAATGTGGTTCACAGCTACCAGCATGTCTTCGCTGGTGCCACGCAAGCGCAGGAGAAGGTCTCCCATACCATAATACTGTTCCCACAAGCCCAAATTCGCGGTGCGCTACACGGCTACACGGCTACACGGCTACACGGCTACACGGCGTTTGTGGAGACGACCATCGAGCTAGTGTAGCCAAAATGTGATTCATCCGAAGAGCCAACACGTTTCCATTGGTCGACAGTAGAATCTCTCTGGTCCTACGCCCACTGCAATCGTAACTGACGTCGTTACGTCAACATGTGAACACATAGGTATGGTCTGCTACGAAGTTCCATGTTCAACGACGTATGATGAACGGTGTGCTCCGAACACTTGTGCATGCACCAGCATTGTGCTTTTTCAGCAGAGATGACCCAGATCATCATTTATCCTGCTTTACAGAGCAGACAAGCCTCCAAATCCCACTTTATATGAAGAGGAGTGGACGTCCAACCATTTAGCGCGTAATGGTATTTTGTTTATCTACCTCTTACCCGTAGATATGACAGTAGCACGTGAACATTCGACCAGCTTCGCCGTTTTCGAGATACTCTTTCACAGGCTCTGCGTAATAATAATCTGCCCTTTTTTAAAGTTGCTTATGCAAAGGATTTCCCCCTTTGCAGCCCATATCTACGTAAGGGTGATCCCCGACCGTGTTTGCTCCGCTTACATAGTTTTATTACCGCTTCACTGTGCCCGCAACACCACCAGGCCGCACCCACCGTCGCCGTTGGCAGTGATCATAATGTTTTGGCTCATCAGTGTATTTCATAAATCTGGACTATAATTAAATATACATCGAAAATTACTGGAATATTAAAGAAGGAAACTCATGTTGGTAAGATCGTTTGTGTCTTTGTGGAGGATTAAATAGATATGACGCTATTCACGCAAGGAAACTACACTCTGTGCAACATCTTTTCATGTTCGCCTGATTAGAAAAGTAATCTGTTGATTATATTGCTGGCGTTGTTTTATTTCATCTGGTTTACCGTAAGTGTCACTTCCGTTATGTGTTCAGTTTTTACAGTTATAGTAAAAAGTAGTGGCAATTTTGTTATTAACTTCTTAACTGCTAAAGTTTCAAACAATTATTAATGTCCAAAGTACTCGTCCCATTTTCTGCGATTCCAAAGCTGTCATCGGTTTCTTCCTAGCATGCTTGTAAGGCATTTTACTAAGCATTTTACTAAGTTAGTGACGATATTCCAAATCACTGCCCCTCCATTTTTACTCATTCCGCGACAATGCCGTCTGGACACACACCCACCTTTCCGTTCGAGAAAACTCCGATCGGCTCTGACCCTCGTGGCTTGCTCAACTCGTCTGTCACACTTCATCTAACATTTGGCCTCTCCAAAGAACATTCACGCTGACCTGCCAAATTTAGTCAGCCCAGTGGCAGTCAAGCCAGTTGCTTGTAACGCTACACACATCATCAATATATGTTTCACTTTATATTGACTCGTTTATGCAAGGAATGCTCTTTTTCCCTCTGCCGTATTTTACATGGCACATTTAAAGGTAAGAATGAAACAAATATTAATCATGTTGTTTGTGCGTACATGTAAAAAATTGGAAGGGCTAGGTACATGTATTATATTTCTGAATGTTACAGATATCAGGAGTGGCTGACATCAAAACTTGTTTTTTTTTTCCAGAGTAGATGCCGAGTATTACCGGATGGGAAGTTACTGCGGCTGAGGCACTGGATTCGTGTTCCCCCGAATCGAGGTTCAAATCGCTTTTGGAAAACGTGATTTAGTTTTCTTGAGATTCCGGTAAGTCGTATCAGGCGACTTCCGGGATAGTTCCTCTGAAATGCACACTGCCGACTGCCTTCCTATTCTTGTACAGTCCGAGTTAGTGTTCATCTCTAATGACCTCATAATCGAAAGGATCTTAAACTCTAATATTCCATCGTTCCTTACACACCCTATTGTACCATTTGTTCGATATGTTTTGAGCGGCAGGAAGCCTACAATAGATTCTGGTATAGCCCATTTTGCTTGTCACTTCAAACCAGGTCTGTGTCTACGTAATGAGCTGCAGGCAAAGGAAACAATGTGAAACGGCTATACTTTCGTTGTTTCGAGACTCTTGCAGAGAGTACATTATTTTCTGTTGTCCTCTCACGAGTTTAATGTAAGCACATGGGGATATATCTTAATGTGAAATCGTAATAAATATTTTTTATTTTTTAGTAAAATTTGACATATTACAATATTTAATTAGTCATATGAAAGAAAAATTCGTCGGTGATCGGATCGCAAACTATAAGCGATATAATTTCTTCTTTAGCTCACAAAATAAGATAAAAGCAAGAGCAAAATTTTATGGAACCTAATTACCATATTTTACAATGGCCGTAATACGTGATATGAATTGAACTGCCCCAAAATAGTTCTAATTTTTAAAAAATTATATTCGAATACGAGATACAGATTATTCATTTGTGTGTTAGTAAATCGATTACACTTAGTTTAAAAACAGATTTTGATGACGAGGCAGTGTGTTTCACAAACAGCCGGGAACAACAGCTTTATTAACCTCAAAATACCTGTGGCGGGGAAAAACTTTCGTTTTAGATTACATTACAAGTTGTCCATTGAAATTTCGGTGGAAAATTGAAATGCATGTATAGAGTGTTCGTTCAGTATTTCCTAATAATACACGATGTGTCATATTTCAGAGTAGTTTCTAAAATATTTATATTTTATACTCACTAGACCACCATCAGAAGATAGGAAAGTAAATTATCATCATGCTCATACGCAAAGATTCAATAGGATTCAGTATTTTAAAACATACAACTAATTTAAAAACTGTAGAAAGGCTTCAGTGATCTCGACTAGACTGCAGGATTTCATATGTCCCTGACGCTGCAACACCTTGTTTAAAGGGAAGAAGTTTGGTTATGGGTTAACGTCCCATGGCCAACGAGATAATCAGAGACGCAGCAGCCGCGCGGGATTAGCCGAGCGGTCTGAGGCGCTGCAGTCATGGACTGTGCGGCTGGTTCCGGAGGAGGTTCGAGTCCTCCCTCGTCATGAATGTGTGTGTTTGTCCTTCGAATAATTTAGGTTAAATAGTGTGAAAGCTTAGGGACTGATGACCATAGCAGTTAAGTACTATAAGATTTCACACACATTTGAACATTGTGAGAGAGGCTGCACGTACTCGGAATGGGGATACTGGGGATGAAAATTACAGGAAAATTTGCGAAATTTGCTCTAACTGATTTAAGGAAATTGAGGAAAACCTAAATCGGGATGCATGAAGCTTTAAACAGCTTTGCCGCCGAATACTAACCCATCGTGAGAACCTTTGCGCCACCTTGCTCTGTCGTCTTTGTTAGGAAATGGCCTTGAGTCTCGAGCTGTATTCGAGAACAGAAGCCCCTTGCAGAACATCGTTTATACATGGACTGCGAGGGATTTACCAGTTATGCAGAACAGAGGGGCGCCAGCCACAAGCTAAAAATTGGTGGAAGCCAGCACGTTGTGCTTCCTCTGTTTGCATAATAACATTTTTCCGCCATATTTCAATAACATACAAGTAGAAAAACGCTGTTTCAGTAATCATTAATTTTGCCACATGTGACACAAAATAAAACGTATGTGTGGGTCTCATTTCGATCAGCAACGCTCTGAATACATGTTAAACTCGGTTCCCCAATCTTTACATCGATCACATGCCTTCGTCGACAACTTTCAACTGTACACCAGTCACATCATCGCTGCTTAGTGACTACAAACAACTTCACCAATAATATGCAAAATACTAACCTATCGTCGTCCTTTTCTAACGTTCATTTCCATCAATCCGCCTTTTCTTCCCCTAAAAGAATATTCTTAGATATATTATGATAAGAATAGCCGAATACACCAGCTCTTTCCCTGACAAGGCTCTTAACACATCACCCATCCCACGCTACCCATTCTCTGACTATACTGTTCCCAACGCAGGTTCTCCTGGGCTGTAATACACTTACGCTAATCCAGAAGTTAGCGACCACTCAATTCCTGCTTTTTTATTTTGCAAATCTTCTTTTATTGTTACGTTATCGGATGACGAAGTGCTTTTCGTGATCGCAAATTATTTTGTGAGGAGCTATATTTACTTAATTAATATCCGCTTTGGTCCATGAGTCATTTGTATAATTCCTTAAGTCATCATCAGGAGGTGACTTTCGGGAATCAGATGTAACAGGATACAGAACAAAGAACGAAGATTAAAGCTGTCTATCAGACAGGGACCTGCACACTAGACCCTGCCTGTCGCTGTCCATGCTCTTATTGACTGTGCTTTTCAGCTCTTTTCACGACCCACTCTCACAGCTTGATCACCACCAATACCTCTGTCGTGCCTTCCAAGATTCGCAAAAGTTCTCCTGCGTACCTTACACAACACTCCTGAAGGAAAGAATATTATCGAGAAATGGGTTAGCTACTGGTTAGTTGACTGTATTAAATCAAGTAAAGGATATGAATGAGAACTTGAACCCATGTTTTTGATGGGTAACCACCATTACAAGTGGACTACCTACGCCTACGTCTTCCATTTCCAAATGAGGGATGTTGTTCAGTGGTAATATTTTGGATTCTCGTGGATCAAATTCCCTCCAAGCTTTCCAGATTCAGGTTCTCAGTGGCTCCATTAACTTGGTTATGACTAGAGCTGTTCAACTACCATAAGTTACCGTAGACAATCTTAAGTCAGCTTAGACTACGGTAGTTTTCCTAGTAGCCTTGGCCAGCTAAAATCGTAATCACGTTACCCACGTTAGGTGTGTTGAATACCTATCGTGCATTACCTCATTTCGATCGACTAGTTTACGTATGCGAACAACCTCGCACTAGGTTCCCCAAGAAACTGGCAACGGTGAACCGTTTAGAAACTGAGTGAGTATATATAAAGGACTGCATAACTCAAGGAACATTTTTATTCTACACAGTTATTCTCCTATCTCTTCTGTAAAAATAAAAAACTTTTTATAACAAAATTGAAACTATCAATGTGTAATTTTGGTTTTATTCGGAATCTGTTGATTTGCAACGTGGAAATGGGGTATATTGTAGTAAAATTAAAAAAAAATCAGACTGATCACACAGCGCTAGAAAACGCATTTTTCTCAGAAAAGGGTAAAATTTAAAAACTGGAAAACAAAAGCATATTATACATCGCTTCGTCGAGCTTATATAAAAAATGTGTCTGTTATTTATGAACAACTTTCTGAGTTATCCATAACAACAAGAAACCTTGGCCTTTGATCATGATAAAGAACATTTTGTTGAGAACAAAATAACAACAATAATTATGTAGCTCCCTTTATGTTCTTCCATGTAAACAGTACTTTCTTCGGTTACATAAAAACACAGAGGTAATTTTTATTGCCTATAAAATGAAATTTATATTTTTTTTGAGGGTATAAACTACTCAATTGACTAACGCTGAATGATTTGTGGTTCTAATAACGTGAAATGCAAACAATTAAAAAGCAAAGAGACCTCATCAGTTCACTGTTTCTCTCTCACAGACTCATTTATGTTTCTTTCCCTACCAGTGCTATAAATGTACTACTCTGTAATCCTATCATACACTACGTCACTTAGGTATTCTACGAAAACTGCTGAACTGTGGTTTTAGTAGAGCGCAGCTCTACTTATGACACATGCCTGGACGGTTTCCTTGCAGATTACACGAACACCCTTTCCTATCTTTGCCCTTGTGCTGAAGTCCAATGACCTCGTCGGCGATAGGACGGAGTTGAAATTCTACAGTGAGGAACGTGATTTAAAATCAGGTAAGATAAGTAATTGTACATTCTTATGATACTGTGACCATGTATGAATTTCAATCGCGCTTCGAGTAATTCGTGCTTGAAAACCCCTCGCTCCCATATCACTCTCCTGAGGTCTATTTGAATAAGATGGCATCTGTTGCGTATTTTTATGTTAAGCCTTGATTATGACTGAATCACTGTTTATGGGATTTTTCTCCTCCACCTGCACAGCTAACATATCATGTGGACAATGAATGTATGTAAGTCTGTAGTTGCCCTGAGGGATGAACTCTTGGCATGTCAGACACAGGAAAAAATATGAAGCCAGTGTTAGGAAAACAAGGAAGCATGAGAGATTAGGGTTCAGCGGTCCGTTGACATCGAGGTTGTTGGAGAAGCAGCATAAGCTCGGAATGTTCTATGGATGGGGAAGGATATCGGGCGTGCTCTTTCAAGGGAACCATCCGGACATTTACCTGTAACGATGTAGGGGAATGGCGGAAAAGCTATATCAGGATGACCGTACGCAGATTTGAACCGCCCTCCTGTCGAATGAGAGTCCAGTGTGCTAACCACCGCGCCAGCTCCCTCGGTATTATGAAAAGAGAGAGAGACTGAGTGGAGATACGCTTCTAATGATGTAAACATTATGATACAATGTGAATGAGACTGAACGGAATGGCTTGAGTAAGAGTAGAGTGGTTTATGAAACTGACGAACATGTGAAGGACACTTGTTGCAACGATGCTAAAAAATAAAACACAAATTCTGTTGATAAGTGTAGAAATTTCAATAACTTTTTTGTTGACGGAGAAGAAATGTCTTTATGTTACTATTTATATGTTCTCAAACTCTTTTGTCTATACGAGCTGTTTCATACATCCTATTACAGATGAACACTAATTGTATTTAAATTTGAATTTGTTATTGAATGAATTAATAATTAACCGCTTTTTATTAATTTCCAGTGAGAAACATTGACATGAATGCTGTCACTCTCACCCACCATACCTACTGAGAAAAAATAAGAAATTTACAAATTTATGCTTCAAAAATACACCTGTAGCAATTAAAACTTTAACAGTAACTCGCCATTGATAGCTGACGTCAGTATTACTGTTACGCAGATTACTACTGCTTCATCCGACTCATCCATCAAAAATATTGAAATTGATTTTCCTGTGTTGTAGCCCGACATTTACTTTGCAGGTAACTGCTGCGAGCCATGTCTCGTGTGAAAATCGAAATCGACGTTAAGCGGATGACCGGAAATGCTGTAGAGAGAGGACGTTATTACTGCTGGTAACATGAGCTCAATTCAGAGCCGATGTACAAGCCCAGGATCGTCTTACACAACAACACGCAATTAGAGTTACATATCAAATTTCAAGTCCAGACAATGTAATGGAAGGTTCGTATTCGTGAAATGTAGTAATGAAGGATTCAGTGACGAGGTACGAATGCAAATCTATCCACCGAACCGTCAACCTGGTTTCAATAGAGCGTAATGGCTATCTGCATGTGACGTGTGCTCCGCAATCCCTACAGCTACCGATGCTGTAGGCGAAACAATGAGCCACAGATTGCTGCTACTCTACGCTTTAGTCTCCATATCGCTGCAGTTGTGGAATATTAGAGAGTTTGTACTCAACTTCCTACAAACTGCCTCACAAAGTCAAGTAAGAACATCTCAGACTATTGTAAACCTGTTGAGAATTTTATTATGGATCTTACAGCTCTCAGAACATGCACAAATGGAAACAAATTCGAACTACAAAGTAAGGCGGAGGAACAGTGGTGGTGCAACAATTTAAAACACTGTAGTCGCTCGAAGTGTTCTGGAGAGCCTGTTGAAACCTGCAGACTATTATGACAACAGCACCGCCAAGTTTGAAGTAGGAGGGGGCTGAACCCGCCTTGAAGGCCCAACGGTACCGACCTACCGCCGTATAATCCTCAGGTCATACGTGTCACTTAATGCGGATACTGAGGAGCTTGTGGTCAGCACAGTGCTACCCCGGTAGTTGTCAATTTATGAGACTAGAGCCGCTACTTCTGAATCAGGATGCTACTCAATTTGCCTAACAAGGGCTGAGTGTACCCCTCCCACCAACAGAGCTCGACACTCCCGGACGAATACCCACCCAAGTGTCCGCCAAGCCCGACAGTGCTTAACTTCGGTGATCTGACGGGAACCGGTGTTACCATCGCGACAAGGCCGTTAGATCATGGGGTGGAATATGGCAAATGGAAACATGTTACTAACTTATGCTATTTCGAATGTGAATTAATTCCATACCCAACTCAGTACTTTTCTTTCCAAAATTCGGACTCATCCCCACTCAAAGTAGCCTAGTGCCACGTTGGTAATACTTTCTATGGGTGAAAATTGAGAAATTAGTGCAAATAGTGGTAAAATTCTGACAGCATACAGTGGAACCTGTGACTTCTTTAGTGCAAACCAGTTTGTACAAGCTCAAACGCGACTCTAGGAGAAAGGCGGACGAATGCGCTTTTTTCTACCTAATTTCCACAGGATAAAGACTGTCGTTCTTCCTCGTTGTTATTTTTAGTAGTAGAGGTTTTTAATTACATGTACCCTTCTTTTAACTATCGATATTCGTGCCATAGGTGAATTTGTCATAATAGACAGCACAACTTGTCTACCTCCGCCACCACAGATTTTTATCGATCTAAATCTGGCAAAACAGCACATAGAGAATGAGGAGGGTGAAACTTAACAATAATGACGATTGCTGCCGTAGTAGTTGTGTAGAGCTGCTGACGTTAGCGTATAACGGTAATACAACTTGCGAAGACTGTCCTTCAGCAGTTTAAGCAGAGACAACGAGCTCTTCCACGTCACCAAAAATGTAAGTGTCAAATTTGGATTGGAGGATGTTCCAAGTTTATAGAAGTGGGACAGGAAATTAAGTTTCCAAAGGGCATACCATATTCTAAATCAAAGAAGTTTTTCATGTCATAGCATCCGTCCAACTGTTACTTTTCTACGCGAGCATTCACAAAACTATTTCCGAAGACCAACGCTACAACACAGGCTGAAACAACATCTTAAGGGAAATTGCAGACTATGTAAGGCTGTGTATGGTAAAAAATCGCTGTGCGATCTGTGGCGATTCACGCACCCAAGGAGGTATCTCAAACAATGACCACTAAGAGTGAAATGAGCACAGACATCCAGTTCCCTGCTACATCTTAGCCACCAACGTCACCGAAAAAAAGATGTCTGATGAGACCATCTTCTACTAAACCTTCAACCGATATTTGTCGCCATCATAACTAATATTGTTTATCGTGTAATCTAAACTATTCTGGCGTGAATCCTATTAGATTTTCCATGTTTGAGTGATCACCGTGACAGTTCGTCAACTGTGTATTACAGAAATGTTGGGTCTTTTTCATCTACTTACTCACATTACATTTATTTATGTTAAGGGCAGCTCCAGATCTCATATGATAAGCAGTCCTCCCTTCCTGTGATACAGCAGCTTTCACTGATGCTATCACACGGAGAATTGTACATTGAACTCTGTCGGATAGAGCTTTCAGATCCGTAGATATATCTTGGGTGAAATTTTGGAAGCAAAATCACAACGGTTTTGTGTATGCACCAAAATTATCATGAGCAACTGTTCCCTCGTGTAATATACGTATATCTACTTGTACGTTGTACCTGAAAATAGATTTCCACCCTTGTCGTCACCACAGGCATTGTGCTGTCCATCTGACGTAGTTATAACTTTGTTTAATCAGGCATGTTTAAGAACATGTCTTCCATTTCTCTGTATATCGAGTAATATGGTACACGTGTACATTTTACGACTGTGTTTTGCACTTACCAGTTACAAGTCCACCATTTATCTAAATGTGTAGCAAATTGATGGTGGACTCTCATTATGAAATTAATAGTTCTCATTTATTACAAACTCCGTCAGAACAGGTCTTGGACGGCCAACAGTACCGAACGAGCGCTGTATCTCAGCGAGAGGCGTCACGATATGCAGACATAGAGGGGTATGTGGTCAGCACACCGCTCTCCCGTCCGTTGTCAGTTTTCGTGACTGTAGCCGCTATTTCTCAGTCAAGTAGCTCCTCAATAGGCTTCACAATGCCTGAGTGCAACCCGCTTCCCAGCAGCTTTAGGTAGACGCGGACGGTCACCCTTCCACTTGTTAACCAACCCCCACAGAGCTTAACTTCGGTGATCTGAACGGAACTGGTGTTACCACTGCGAGAAGGCCGTTGCCATATTTATTGGAATACTTAATCAAAATTGCCTTACTGAACTTCCAATAGTACAAAAAATTTGTTGTTGATTTATATGTCGTACTGAGGGCCTCTTTCATGAGTCAGTATTTACGGAAGTGGCGACATCCATAACTGAGAATGAGAAATGCCATGCTTAATCAGAAAAAAATCATTTTCATATACAATAAATCGCTGCATAAGTGACGTCGATGAACAGTATCTGAGCTTTTTTGTCGTTAATCTATATTTCCTTTTAAGGTTTCAGTTTGAGGTTGTACACAGCTCTGTGAACAGATTCTGTCCACACGCCAGACAGAACTGAAAATGGTGCAATGATTTTCTTGAACGACTTATCAAGGCCGATCCCAACTCAGAACAGATGCACGACCTGCGAAAGTCTGAGAAGCTATGCAGAGAACTTTCTGCAATCAGGACCCACGACGCCATGGTCTTGTTTTCACATCTTGTAAACAGTGACAAAGTAAAAGTTTCGAAGTGCTGATTTTCACACTGGATATAATGAGGTAACCAGAAAATGTCAAATGGTTAAAAAGAGATGTAAAGCAAAATACAGAAAATCATAAGAAACACAGCATGTGGTAACTAGAAAGAAAATAAAAGGGCTCACTGATGACGCAGTAATTTCAGCGAAACTTTTATGGGTAAAAAGAATAAAAAAGTCGTTTTTGGTCAAGGCGAAATGAATCCAGAAATAAATGATATCATCATCTTGAAACGATCTAAGAGGGCTGCTCAGATCTGCTTGTAAGTCGTAACGGAGGCCTATAACACTTAAGTTTGTTATACTTACAAGGACTCCTTGAGTGCGAGGTCACAAAATGTCAAGGATGTGTACGGCATTCGACGCCCCACATATTGTCTGCCATGTAACCACAGTATTGACTGCTAATGGCAACAGAGGGCGGAACTGGAAGTATCTAATGGTGAGCTTAGCATGAGGCTACAAGAACTGCTAAAACGACGAGTAACTCCCAACAGTGCTAAAGTGCTAGTGGCGTTGATACAAAGCAGAGCAATGGTACTATTGAACAAAGAAGCTCTATGTACAACAACAGTTGCCGAGGTTGACATTTCGTGAGAAAGGATCCCAAGAAATTTCGCAGAATGGGAAGAAAGAGCCAGTGGAATGCATGGTGTCGTATACGCTCGACTGTGCGGAAAATGTACGTGCTGAGCAATGTTGACGATACGTCCTTAACAAACGAAAGTGGTGCTGAAACAGATGTCGAGACATGTAGTTCAACATCCTTGTCGGACAGGGATCCACAGATGCCGTCACTAATGAAACGTACTAAAGGATAATCGTTGTCCATGGAGCGGGTGCTAAGCACGATTACGTACATGGAATATCATCCACAGAACAGCAAAAAAGTAATTACGAGCAGATTTCTAATAAGTTTTTGGCAACATAACCGTGTAGTTCATAAGAAAAACTACGGTTATTCAAGGAAAACCAAGATGCACTTGTTACAAAAATGGTGTTTGCGCGTTTCGAGGAGGCTCGATACAGTTTACAGGAAGTGCATGAAAGTGATCTACCACGTTGTGAACATCAAACTGAGCGCGACATAAATTACAGTGATTTCAAGGTAAGTAGTGAATGGTTGCATAACTTCAAACTAGTACTACAGAACTGGAAGAGGTAAGATAGTGAAATTTCAAACAAAACTGCGGAATGGACTCTAAAATTTGTATGTGAAATAACCTAACTTTTCCCATCGGTTGGGAAAGAATTTGTTCTCAGACTGATCAGTCGGTATTTGAAGAGGAAATGCATATGGAAAGAACCCTGGAAATTATAGGTACGAAGAGAGTTGTATCAAGATCAACTAACATCATAGCCTTAACGCATTCGTATACAGTAATTCCAACTGTTAATGTTGATGCTAAATTGCATGGACAGTTATTTATTGCGCTGAGAGAAGTTGTTGGTGGTCTGCCCCCTACGATTCTTTGTCGTGTGCATGATCTTGCAAAAGAAGTGGGGAATTTACATCACAACAAGCAAGTGTGGGAAAATGGGCGTAAGAGAACAACTATGATATCAGGTCTACTTTTGGCCAATAGCTGGTCAAAATAAACTGCGTTTGCTTGATTCTTGGTCTGCAGATAAAAATAATACTCCCTCAGAGCAAACTATCCCTCCTGAGAAGTGTGTGGAAGCAAAGGACAAATTCAGCTTCTGGATATTTGTTATTTCCGTGCCTATAAAACATGTTATCGCACTATCTGCAGCTAAACCGTACAAATGGTTCAAATGGCTCTGAGCACTATGGGACTCAACTGCTGAGGTCATTAGTCCCCTAGAACTTAGAACTAGTTAAACCTAACTAACCTAAGGACATCACAAACATCCACGCCCGAGGCAGGATTCGAACCTGCGACCGTAGCGGTCTTGCGGTTCCAGACTGCAGCGCCTTTAACCGCACGGCCACTTCGGCCGGCCTAAACCGTACAGGGTAGCCAGTTTCACCATAAGTGCCACGATTGTCTGTTTCACATTCGGTTGCATGCCATCACATTCCACAAGTTATCATCAGCCCGTTACACCATATGGTTCTATATGCACTCTTTAAAAGAGTGGATACCTAGCTGAACGTCCTGCGCCGTTTGTAACTTCCAAGGAGTTCGCCTTCGAAATTGATGGTGCGAATCTTTCTGATCACTGTGTCGCACCATTTTCCATTTGGAGTTAATGGTGCAAGTTAATGGTTAGTTTTGAAAATTTCTTGAATGTGCACGATGTCCATTTTCTGAAGTGTAATACATACATCCCGTAGAAGGTTGATCTCTGCAACTTCCGAACACTCATTGTCTGACGCCCTCCTGATGCACAGGATGAGTCATTAGCATTTAATATTTTTCATGTTGGAATTGGTAGCATAACACTTTCAAATGAGCCGTACTAAAGACTAAACTTGCGACCTCGCACTCAAAGGGGTTCCTTGTTACATAACTGTGATCGATTTGTGTAACACGAATATGTGGTGTGTTGGTGATGTCGGTGACAGGAAAACATAAAAGTGTGTGAAACTTGGTGTCGCTACATAACCCACCCCTACAAAATAGCATGAACGATGTTATGTGCTCTGACTATGAGATACATTGTCGACAGGTTTGGGGATTCACTAAGGATACTGGAATAAAATGTAGTGTTAAGATATATTATATCACCATCCTTCCTTCAATTAAAGGTTATAGTCAGATGATTAGTATTTGCTTCATTGCTAGAAGTCTAAATGGCTACCGTCACAGCTGTAGCTTGCATTAGTGATTTCGAAACTGGACTTAATCATTGTAGAACCTATTTTGCCCGATATTATCAACGCTCATAAATACATAATATGTCCTGCTTCCAAGAATAGCACGTGTGTTGGTGTAATATATAACTCTGAGGCAACAAAATCGAGGCGACCCTGTTGTTATGTGCAACTGGACACGTGTAGACGACATGCGGGGTCAAAACCCGGCCTATTCATCTTTATTTAAGTATTCCTGTGCTTGAAAACAGTTTTAGCGAAAAGGTGAAATGGTATTTTCATCGAAGCGAGACGTCGTTACTTCCAACCCAACTATAAAACGACAACGACGCGAAGTCTTCCGTGTGTGTCGACGGAACGTTAGACGGTAACCTTCCTTTCATCCGTGTGTGAGACAATAGCTGGTGAACGTGAGGAGAAGGCTTTCAGTAAAATCGCCGACGCATAGCAGACACAACGTTGGCACTGTTTGCGCTGTAGTCTGTTTGAGGGAGGCAAGCGTTCCCTCTACCGTTGCGGGATATTGGCGGCCGCCCAGGGCCGCGACGCCGCATAAACTGCCGGACCAACTGGCGGCGCCGCACGTAAAAACTGAACTCAGGTTTGCTGTGGCTCACCCGACTTTGCTCTACACCGTCGTATTAACTAAATAGCTGAAGGAAGGCTGAACCTATCGTGAAGAGGAAGAAATAACTCTTTCCTTTCTCTTCTGTAAGTAACTGCAACGACAGTACAGTATACATAAAAACTAGTCGATCTTCGGTACAGAGCTGTGTTCGAAGCGTTAGTGCTGGAAACAGAATTTATATCATAAATTTGATGAAGAGGAGAGAGAGGGGAAGGGGCGAGAGATTAGGGATCCCCTCTCCTTTCCTCAATTCTTAATCACGTGTTTTCATATTTAGAAACAATGCTGATACCCATAATGCAGAAGAGCTAAAATCAGCTTCATTGCAATAGTCTACTAGTGGCGGTAAGACAATGTGTGGCGTACTATTACATCCCAACTAAATTATTATCAAGAAGTGTGGAGAGGGAGATGTGGTCAAACTGTAGAGGGAGACAAATGCTTGCCTACAGCAAGGATCAACTGCTACATATACATACTCACACTGCACTTCAAATTTTAATACCTGGCAGAGCGTTCATAGAATCCCCTTCAAGCTATTTCTCTGCCGTTATACTCAAGAAAGATGATCACTTAAGTCTTTCCGTGCGAGCTGTCATTTCACTTATTTATTCGATGATCCTTTGTCCCGATGTAGTTGGAAGCCAAATAAATATTTTCACATTCGGAGGAGATATTTCGTGATTGAAATTTCGTGAAAACATCTCGCAGTAACTAAAAACGTCTTTCCTTTGACGATAGCCACCCCAACTCGGGTATCATATCCGTGACAACTCTCTCCTATATTATACTGTAATAAAAAACGCGCTGCCCTTTTTATGTCCTTCGTCAGTCCATTTTGGTGTGGATCCCATACCGTGGAGCAATAAACTAAAAGAGGACGAACAAGCGTGGTGTAACCAAACTGTTTAGTAGACGTGTTGCTTCTTCTAAGTGTTCTACCAATAAGACGCAGTCTTTGGTTCGTTTTCCCCACAACATAATCCACGTGATCGTTCCAGTTTCAGTTATTCGGAATTGTTATTCCTCAGTATTGGGTTCAGTTAAGAGTCTTTATCTGTGTGTGATTTATTGTGTAAGCTAAATTTAACGGTTTCCTTTTAGTACTCATATACACAACTTTACACGTTTCACTATTTAGAATTAATTGCCACTTTTCGCACCATACAGGTGTCTTGTCTAAACTCTTCTATATTTAGGGTTCATCTTCTAATGACTTAACGAGACGGTAACGATAGCATTATCTGCAAAAAAAAATCTGTGGTAACTGGTCAGATTGTCTCCTTAAACGTTTATACAGATTGCAAACAGCCGGAATCCTATAACATTTCCTTGGGGAACGCCAAATACCACTTCCTTTTAGCTCGATGACTTTTCTTCAGTTACTACCAACTCCGACTTTCCTGACAGTGTGTTACGAATCGAGACGCACGACTGAAACATACTCCATAGGCACATAGTTTCATTAGAAGCCACTTGTGAGGAACGGTATCAAAAGCGTTCTGGAAATTTATAAATACGTAACCAATTTTAGATCCCATGTCGGTAACACTCATTACATCGTGTGATAAAAGAATTACTTGTGTTTCCTAAGAACGATATTTTCTGAATCCGAGCTATCTGCCAATAGATAGTTTCCTTTGGTGTAACTCGTAATATTCGAACACGTTATGTGTTTCTAAATCCTACTGCAAATTGAGGTTCGTAATACGTGTGCGTAATTCAGTGTATTACTCCTATTTCCGTTATTGAGTATTCCTGTGGCCAGTGCAACTTTCCGGTCTTTAGGGGTGGATCTTTCGTCGAGGGGGCGGTTTTTAATGGTTGCTAAGTATGGAACTTTTGTATCAGAATACTCTGAAAGGAACCTAACTGACATACAATCTTGACGGGAGTCATTTTCTTTAAGTGATTCAAACAGATTCGCTACACAGAGAATGTCTACTTCCAAGTTAGTCATATTGGCAGCTGTTCTTGATTTGAATTCTGGAACATATATTTCGTCTTATTTGGTGAGACAATTTCGGAAAACCGTGTTTAGTAGCTCCACGTTAGTGGCACCATCATCGCTAACATTACCGTTGCTATCTCGCGATGAAGGTATGGAGTGTGTCTTGCCTCTGTTTTACTTAACATACCACCGGAATGTGTTTGGATTTTTTGCCAGTTTCAGTACAACATCGCCTATCTTGTGTATTTTCGGTTCTTTTAAAATTACCATGCTGTTTTCGTTGCTTCCGCATCTTTGTTCTAACTTGTTTTGTGTACCATTGAGAATCAGTGCCATGTCTTATTAGCTTCGTTGGCACACATCTTGCAATTACCGTCGACGCTATTTCTTTGAATTAAAGTGCGGCTGAATAGGACGAAACTTGCAGTAATTGCACAACAACAACAACCAAAATCTCCCTTTTTTGGATTATTTAGTTGATTTACTCTATCAAAGAAATACTAATTAACCAGGTACACCAGTGTGGAATCTCCTTTACTTACATAAATACTGACCCAGAAGAAAAGATAAAATCGACTACTTATAACCTAGTACATGTGGCTCAAGACTGCTACGACGAGAAGTGGAAGGTTTTAAAATTCTTTCGCTCTACAGAACATAGAGCAATTGCATTTCTCCTATTCTCGTAACGTTTTGAAAGTTTACGTGGATGCCCGCTCTACCTCAAAAGTGTAATCGCGAACTTAGTAGCTTTCTGGATATCTGTGAATACATAGGGTGCCGTATGTTAATGTTATGGGAGGTAAAACCTTTCCTTTATTTCCGAATTTGTGTTCGAAATGATATTATATGCCGATGACACACGGAGTATGGTGGTAATGTACATACGTGTCTAAAAGCAAATATTTTATTGATAAAGTGTCGCAAATTTATTTTAAGAATCTGCTTTATCTAATGAAAACGTATTACTTAATTACGGGTAAAGGTTCACTACCTCAAGAGAAGGCTCAAGCTTAAGAAAATGTTACCTCTAGAATTTCATCTATAACAAACCAATGATCGGTAAAATCTACAGTTTCGAAGAAAACCATTATGATAGTTCAGTAGTGTGATTACACAGAGCAGTCGAGTGACAAGACATAGTGGTAAGACGCGTTTCTTGGATTTACCACTCTGTCACGCAGATGTACGGTTCAGTAATTTTCCAAAATCGGGTAAAGTGAACACGGCGATAGTTCTTTTGAAATAATTTGGCCGATACTGATCCCAATTCATTACCAATCCAGCGTTTTGTTTCATCTGTAAAGTAATGTATTGAATTTCATGGAAATAATTCATACAGCCAATTCCATAGCTCTTTATGATCTTGATGACAAATAACTATTATCTTAAAATTATGCTTTTGCCAATTTTTCAGAAGATTCTGTTGGACAAAACCTCTGTTTCGTGTTCCAGGTTCATTTTGCAGTGACACACTTGTATCACTAGAAAATGATCCTGAACCCTGAAACCTAGGTCGTATACTGAGAAAAATTTGGAAAACTGTTGGAAGTTCATATCCTGTGTAATAATTAATAAAATTTACTCATCCCTCGAACGAATAATATTCTGTATCAATAAGCATTGTACAACAAAACTAGCTGAGAATATTTAGCATAAATGGACAGAGCTCTTCCCTTGTGTCAGACAGGACTGAAGGCTACTCAACGGGACATGCAGAAGTACACTGGTAGAAAGCTGTAAGACGAGCATGGTAGGACGTCACATTCAAATTAGTCGCCACTGTCCCTCCGGATTCTATACATGTTTTCCAGTGTTGCAGACTCACCGACATTTCAAACCCTTGAAAGCCATACCACACCAGTTTTCATAAAATTTCTGCAAGTAACAAGGCCGTTTGGGATAAGTCCATAACATATATTGGCATTTGGTTTCAGACATGGAGCAGCTCTAACTGACGACCGGCGTCGACGAACATCCGATAATTCTAAAGGCAAGGAATTATTTTAAATTCGCTAGGGTACAGAATAGACCGGACTGCATCTGTATAAATGCTAGTATTTATGAATAGTCAGAGCAGGAGATCTCCCTTGATTGCTAGTTGGTTTTCTCTCAACTGAAATTAAAGCTATAACGTGATCTTGAGGACACTGGAGCAGATGATACATACACTGATCAGCCAGAACTTTACGACCACGTTCCTAACAGCCGGTATGTCCAGCTTTGGGACGGACAACGGCGGCGACGTGTCGTGGCATGAAAGCAATAAAGACTTGATAGATCGCTTAGGGAGTTTGCACAACATCGGCACATAGAATTCACCTAATTCCTGTAAATTTCGGGGAGGCGGACGATGAGCTCTCATGCTATGTTGAACCACATCCCAGATTTGTGCGACCGGGTTCAGTTCTGGTTAGTTGTTGTGGCCAGCATATCAACTGGAACTCGCCACTGCGTTCCCCATACCACTCCATCATATTCGTGGCCTTGTTACACGGCACATTATCTTGCTGAAATATGCCACTGCCGTCGGGAACACGTCCGTCACGAAGGGGTGTACGTGGTATGCAACCAGTATAAGACACTCCTTGGCCATCATGGTGCCTCGTACGAGCTCCACTGGACCCATGGAACCCCACGTGAATGTTCCTCAGAGCATAATGGAGCCGCCGTCAAGTGGTCTCTGCCCCGCAGTACAGACGTCATGGAACTGTTCCCCTGGAATACAACGAATTTGCGCCCTCCCATTGGCATGATGAAGAAGGTATCGGGATTCGTCAGACCATGCAACGCTCTGCCATTGCGCCAACGTCCGATGCCGATGGTCACGTGCCAATTTCAGTTGTTGTTGCAGATTTCGTGGTGTTAACATTGGCACACGCATCGGTCGTCAGCTGCGGAGGCCCATTGTTAATAGTGTTCGGTGCCATGTGTGTTCAATCACACTTTCTACTCTGTCCAGCATTAGAGTCTGATGTTAGTTTCACCACAGTTCGCCGCCTTTCCTATTTTACCTGCCTCCACAGCCTACGACGTCCGACATCTGTAATGAGAGGTGGTACCCAACCCCACGACGTCTGGACGTGGATTCACCTTGGTTTCGCCACATGCTGAAGACATTCACCACAGCACTCCTCGAACACCCGACAAGCCGAGCAATTTCCGAAATGCTCGTGCCGAGCCTCCGGGCCATATCAATCTGTCCTCATTCGAACTCAGATAGATCGCACGCCTTGCACGTTCTACACAAAATGGTTCAAATGGCTCTGAGCACTATGCGACTTATCTTCTGAGGTCATCAGTCGCCTAGAACTTAGAACTAATTAAACCTAACTAACCTAAGGACATCACACACATCCATGCCCGAGGCAGGATTCGAACCTGCGACCGTAGCGGTCGCTCGGTTCCAGACTGCAGCGCCTAGAACCGCACGGCCACTCCGGCCGGCGCACGTTCTACACTAGGACACAAACTCAGTGATATTACATGCACCACGCGTGTGTCTGACTATTAGTCATTGCTTGCCAGGTGAAGCTACTATCGCTTGTACGGGTTTATATCGATAGTGGGTCGGTGGTAATAATGTTCCGGATGATCAGATACTCTTCTATTGAAATTCTCCGTCTAATCTTACTGAGTTTCTTCCAGTTCATAGAAAGTACGTACCCAGCACATATACAAGTCTAGAATATCAACTACTAAATTCCTTACCGATAAAGCTTGGTGTTGGAAATGTCGTAGTAGTTGATAAAACTGCACCTGTGATTTCAGGTAAATGAATTACTGGCCGAGGTAGCCAAAGAAATACACATTAGAGATTCTTGAGGGTATTTTTTTCACCAAATGCGTTTCTCTTTATTGAAGTAAAGCATCATCTGTAGTGGTGATTTTTTGTTGATTTCTCGCTTACATCGGGGAATGCTGTCTGCTAGCACATCGCTGTTTTTCTGCGTTAGACACTGATAATTTTGTTCTAATTTTTAGTTGTTGTGCAACACTATGCATTTCTTATGTTTTTGACAACAGACATATGCACACCACTATAAAGTACAAAAACAAACAGAATAAAATGGTATGCATAAAAGTGTGTTGTAGAAAACTTAAGAAATGCATAGAGCTGCAAAATTATCAGTGTCTAACGCAGATCAACAACGATGTGCTAGCAACCCGCATTTCCCGATGTAAGCGAGAAACCAACCGAAAATCACAACGACTGATGATGCTTTACTTCAATAAAGCGAAACGCATCTGATGAAAAAAGTCACGCATTTTTGTAGTTTCAACGACAAAACAAAAATACCCTCAATAATTATAAAGCAACTACGGACAAAAATGGTTCAAATGGCTCTGAGCACTATGGGACTTAACTTCTAAGGTCATCAGTCCCCTAGAACTTAGAACTACTTAAACCTAACTAACCTAAGGACATCACACACACCCATGCCCGAGGCAGGATTCGAACCTTCGACCGTAGCGGTCGCGCGAAACTATGGACACTATGGCCACACAATTGAAGAGCACATGAGAGAACCTGTGGCTCGATGTTATGTTGTAGTGTGTCTCATGTGGCTGGAAGTGACTGACGTTAAACAGCGGCCAGTGATGGTATCTACTTGAGGGAGCGTACATCTTTTCCTTTTTCTCTTTTTGTCACAGAGTACAGCCAGCTGAAGCATGCCTTCGTGTTCTCGTGGCAAGAACTTCCTATAAGCAGTGCTTTTTTCGCATACAGAATTCCTTACATCGCATTTTAATTAATAGTATTTTACATTCAGTCAGCAGTACAGAGTCGGGAGAAGCATCTGATATGTTTGTGATCAGTCTGATATACAGTCCAGAGCTGTAATTGTAATCTTAATTTTGTCACTGTATTGGAATACAATCAGCATTACGAATGTAGCTTCACTGGGAAATAAATTGCTTTGAAGGAGAAAATCTGTTGTACTGATGATGCATTAGGACCGTGACACGGTTTTCCTCACATCCTCCGCAATACCGCCGATTATGTGCTGCTAAAGTGACACATGATAAACATGGATGCTGTTCGCTCGCAAAATGCGAAAAACGCTACGCTGGCTTACTCGACAGGCACTGGTAATTTCTCTGAAGCCAATACGTGCTCCTTCCTTTGTGCCAAGTTCTACAGTTCCCTTACAAAATTAGATTTTTGTACGTTCTCTGTATTGTCGTTCTTGTCGGATACCCTACGTCGGGCTACCTTTGTGCGTACACCTCAACTGTTGCCTTCGTCTTCCTTCTGCATTCTCCATAAAGAAGTAGCATATCTAGATTTTCTTGTGTTGTGAAAGATATTTTTTTGTCGAAGTAACCGGCACTGAAAAGAAGTGGACGATATAGACAGAATGAAAGCTACGTTTCCTCTGTGCTACTTTTATACCGATATCACGGCGGTGCAACACTTTCTTTTCGCTTTATACGACGTGACGTATTTCCTTATTAAGGTATGAAAACACGGACTTCCGCACAAGACAGCAATCGGTATCTTATTCAGAATGGGTGAATCCTATGTTCTAAATCTTGTGATTATTCAAAACTAGCGATCAGGATTTAAAGAGTGAAATATCGTTAAATTCGTCTCATTTAGAAAGCGGCAGAAATTACTACAGCTTTGTCAGAAAAAGTGAAGTCCATAATGATGTCTCTGTAATTAATGTAGTTATGAAAAGAGACCATACGTCGTTTGGTGAGGACTTTCTCACAGTTCATCTATGGGAAGACGATATCTTAAATGACTCCAGAAATTTGTAATGTGAGCAGCTTGGTTGAATCCCCCAGTGTAGTTACACGTATGAGGCAGCTGTAGCTAATATTCATGTGTGGAAGATGTTATTCACCTGACAAAGTGTTTAACGGAAACACGTCAATACCAGCTCCCTTGATAAGAAACGAAAATACTTCGGAGCTTCATGCATTGTTCTAATCTCACTGGATACAAATTAATCGTCAATCTCCAGATTTTAGAAACGCCTTAATGCTAGGAAGAAAGTAACATGGTTGCTACCATTTCACGTAAGATGTGGTCATGTAAAACATAATTCCTAGAGATGGATCTTGACGAACGACCTTCTCGTGAGTATCCTCAGTCCCACAGTATAAATAAATTTTAATTATCTTCGTTTTAGAAAGACGACTCTCGGGACCCCGAGCAATGCCGCCTCTATTGTTGTAACTTACAGGTTCAGCAAATTTTGGGTTGTTATAACAACAACATATAATGTGGCCATACAGCACCTGTGCTCTCTGTACGGCCGTGTGCTTTGTCAGTTTGACCCGCACCGCCTCAGATATCCCTGAGGGCTGTGCTAGGGAGGCACGAGTGGAATGCACATCTGATGCCACTCCCATTCCTCCATCCCCTCCCATCAACAGGTACATCTAAGCAACGTCTAGTTCAGGATTTGTCTTGAACCTCCTCCAAATCGCACTACTTTATATTTAATAAAATCGCGACTTTAGTAGAGACTAACACTAGTAAAGACACCCCTTATTTTATTATTATAACTTTGGATATTGTAACGTCGAAGGCAGAGTCTGAAGACGAAGGGTCCTTTAGCGGTTTAGTCTGAGAGGCCTAATACGTAACAAAACTGTCAATTTTTACAGAATTCAATAAATAAAAGTTTAAAAAATATTAGGTTTCCGATATTCATCATTATTGTGCAAGTTACATATTACAGAGACACTGTCATTTGGAACAGCTACCAACACAATCACAAAAAAATGAAAAAAGTATTAGTCTGTAGTAGCTACTTTGATTATGCCTCCTGACTACCGGTTTCGGTATCAACTGCTATCATCAGTCCACCATACCATCAAAACTCACAGTCAATAGTTAAAAAACAATTTAAGAAATATTTACAAAATGTTTTTCTGTATGGTAGGAAACGCTTTATATAGAGTGCAATCTTATAATACACGCAATCTATTACCCGCGGCGCGCTATCGTCATGCTTATTTCCCTAATAGGTGTGTCGTATGCTAAAAGTAACAAAGCATAAAATAGTGTAGTAAAACATAAAACACAAAATAACATAACTAAATGTGTATATTAGCATTCAGCGTTTGTATATGATGTATATCGCTATAAAACATAGATCTATTCACAAATCTTTAAGTTATGTATCTGTGTTCATAATAACAGCATTACGCACTAAAAATTAAAATTATTTACACAGAAAAGATAGCACGCAGAGGGAACAGTGCCGCAGTGTGACTATGTATTACTCTGCAACTGTTATATGACTATCTCCAGCTGCATTTCCAGTTTCGTGTTTATCTCTGTAATGATCATGTGGCGATGAAGCTCTCGGTGGCGTCACATCATGCTCCCTCCATGCCGTGGCACAGTTCATGAAGTCACGAGGGGCGTAATAACTACTCCTTGTTTGTTACGTGCAGTCGTGAGAGGCTGCGTCGATGGTCCTTGATATTAGGAGACGACCACAATAGACCACAATAAGTTGAGTGCATTCAAAACATTTAGTTACATGGACCACTATCATCTTACAGTCAGTCTTTATATCAGTCATTTAAAACATAGAAAACAGTGCAGTATATTACACTGAATACCATACATTTACATATCATAGTATTGTATAAGTTATTTTATTGTGGGGAAGGGAGGAGAACGGAGAGGGCAAAAGGGAGGTTCGGAGTCGGAGTCAGAAAGATAGGGGAGGGACAAACATTAAACTTGCAAAGGATAGGCAAACATAAAAGGTTGGGGTATGAATGGGGAGAGATTATTGACAATATCAGTATATTAACCATCAAAAGTGCATCCAGAAATCGACATGACGAGGCCACCTTATATCCACTTTGAAAACAGTTGTAGGAATTGCTTTCCCTATCCAGTAATCGACTTGACGAGGCCACCTTATATCCACTTTGTAAACAGTTGTAGGAATTGCTTTCCCTTAAGTTCTGTTTGGTTACTGCGTAAACTATCCATTCTTGTTTTCATGTGGCTGCAGATTTCCACTTCTCTGAAGATGTTCAGCGGTGAGTAATTTGTAAACTATCGAGATTTTTCCCTATCTCTTGTATAGTTTGCTTGTTTTGAATAAGACTTTTCATTAGCTGCCTCTGCAGTATGTTCTTTAAACCTTGTCAGAAAGTTGTGGTCCGTTTTTCCTATATGAAAACTACACTCCTGGAAATTGAAATAAGAACACCGTGAATTCATTGTCCCAGGAAGGGGAAACTTTATTGACACATTCCTGGGGTCAGATACATCACATGATCACACTGACAGAACCACAGGCACATAGACACAGGCAACAGCGCATGCACAATGTCGGCACTAGTACAGTGTATATCCACCTTTCGCAGCAATGCAGACTGCTATTCTCCCATGGAGACGATCGTAGAGATGCTGGATGTAGTCCTGTGGAACGGCTTGCCATGCCATTTCCACCTGGCGCCTCAGTTGGACCAGCGTTCGTGCTGGACGTGCAGACCGCGTGAGACGACGCTTCATCCAGTCCCAAACATGCTCAATGGGGGACAGATCCGGAGATCTTGCTGGCCAGGGTAGTTGACTTACACCTTCTAGAGCACGTTGGGTGGCACGGGATACATGCGGACGTGCATTGTCCTGTTGGAACAGCAAGTTCCCTTGCCGGTCTAGGAATGGTAGAACGATGGGTTCGATGACGGTTTGGATGTACCGTGCACTATTCAGTGTCCCCTCGACGATCACCAGTGGTGTACGGCCAGTGTAGGAGATCGCTCCCCACACCATGATGCCGGGTGTTGGCCCTGTGTGCCTCGGTCGTATGCAGTCCTGATTGTGGCGCTCACCTGCACGGCGCCAAACACGCATACGACCATCATTGGCTCCAAGGCAGAAGCGACTCTCATCATTGAAGACGACACGTCTCCATTCGTCCCTCCATTCACGCCTGTCGCGACACCACTGGAGGCGGGCTGCACGATGTTGGGGCGTGAGCGGAAGACGGCCTAACGGTGTGCGGGACCGTAGCCCAGCTTCATGGAGACGGTTGCGAATGGTCCTCCCCGATACCCCAGGAGCAACAGTGTCCCTAATTTGCTGGGAAGTGGCGGTGCGGTCCCCTACGGCACTGCGTAGGATCCTACGGTCTTGGCGTGCATCCGTGCGTCGCTGCGGTCCGGTCCCAGGTCGACGGGCACGTGCACCTTCGGCCGACCACTGGCGACAACATCGATGTACTGTGGAGACCTCACGCCCCACGTGTTGAGCAATTCGGCGGTACGTCCACCCGGCCTCCCGCATGCCCACTATACACCCTCGCTCAAAGTCCGTCAACTGCACATACGGTTCATGTCCACGCTGTCGCGGCATGCTACCAGTGTTAAAGACTGCGATGGAGCTCCGTATGCCACGGCAAACTGGCTGACACTGACGGCGGCGGTGCACAAATGCTGCGCAGCTAGCGCCATTCGACGGCCAACACCGCGGGTCCTGGTGTGTCCGCTGTGCCGTGCGTGTGATCATTGCTTGTACAGCCCTCTCGCAGTGTCCGGAGCAAGTATGGTGGGTCTGACACACCGGTGTCAATGTGTTCTTTTTTCCATTTCCAGGAGTGTATTACACTCGTTACAAGAAGTTTTGCATATACCTGAATTTAAAAATATTTCTATGCACTTAGAGCTACGTGAAAGCATCTTATGCAAGTAACTCTTCGTATTCTTAACATGCTTTAATCGAAATATTCTTCCACATTTTTTGTGAAATGTATCACATGTCATGCTTATGTATTTAATTTGTTTTCTGAACATATGTTTCGGTTAACCTTACATTTCGTTGTTTTATGTAGGCGTTCTATTTACTCAATCTTATAGCCATTGGTCATTGCAATCTGGTTTAACATGTTCGTTTTCTTAATATTCTTATGATCGATGAGTGGTGATCTTGAATTCTGTGGAATATAGCTCGTAAGAACGCCATTTTCTGTTCCTGTGAATGATTCTAACTTGCACTTCTAATTGCTTCTGTGGTGATTGGCTTTTTATGTATTCCAAAGTTATGTCTCCTGTGCTCCATCTTTATATATAAAACTAAAAGATTTATAGTTCCCTCCTCTTCGTTCTCCATGGTACAATTTAGTATAGGATTCATACTGTTGAAGTTCACCATCGTATGTTCCATATCTCCACGATCACCTCTACGCAATAAAGTCATTTATACGCTTTATGTCAGGGAACAAATAAAAAAAAAATCCCCCACAGCTAGCGCTCTCCTCTTGGCCAACTCATATTCTTTTGATGGTATACCTTCATATTAAATTACAGTTACTGAACATCATGACTCTTTTTTCCTGCTAATATGCACTATAATTTTGCCCATTTCCTCCTTGTAACGCTTTAAGAAGTTTGCCTTTATACTGTCGATTGTCTAGTCAACTGGAAAATTCGTGTATAGATTTTTTTATGTCCAAAGTGGCTAGTATAATGTCAGGTATTGTGATATTCCACACTGAAGCCACTAATTTGATGCTGCTTTTTACACTGTTTGCTTGCTCATAAGTATTCAACTTTTTGACAGTTATGTTGTTGCACAAATTATAATATGGGCCCAATATACTGTTCACAATGGGTTGTATCAGCTTGTTCTCTTTATGTGTTTTAACTGAGCCTTCAGCACTGAGAGCCAGTGGTTCATTATTTTCAATGTGTTTTTCATTGCTTGCTGTTAATAAATTTCTGTCATCGATAGTACTGCTCCCCTGCAATTCATATTTTACTGAGGCAACTTTCCCCTCTTCAAAATTATTATAGTCATTAAAAATTGTAGTGTTTTATTTGTATAACCCTTCCTTTACACACAGTACCGTACACAACTAACATGTTTCCTTTGTCCACCTGACAACCAGTAACGTCACTTTCATCGATTTTGTGTTAATTTCATTGACAATTTGCCTCTCTCGCTAGTTTTTACTGCGGTAACTCACAATATCTGCCTGAGAATGTTTTTTTTTCTGTTTAAACACCTATCCTCCATTATTCTTCTTTATCTAATTCAGCAATTTTCTTGGCTAGACTTACTTCAGCTGCCATGAAACAAATGGTCCTTTTATGACGCCATGGAAGTAAAATGTGCTTTAAATGTTTTTACAGCGTCACCTTTCTCTGGCTGTTGAACAGTGGATAAAAATTCTCGCGCATGGGTTAAATTTCCAAGCTGTATGTATATTCTGAATACATTCGTTATAATTCCTTTTATCTACAAGTATCCTAAGTTTCTTTTGCTGTATCCTATTAATTGTGTTTTGCAGCCCTTCAACATTATCTTTAACCATATTCATGGTGGCTGCACTTTGCAGAGGATTCAAATTAAAGTTTATTTGAAATATATACCGACTCATTAAGTTTGTCTGTGGTTATAAGAATCCATAATTTCGCTCTTGATGCACAAAATATTGGCACTTTGTCTCACATAGTGTTATTCGTTTCATGTGTATTACGGTATACGTCAGTATTACGCAATGTAACAGGCACTACTTATTGAACTTTGTTTTCATATGGAACTCCATAATTTTAAACACTGAACCACAAACAATTCATTATTGTTCCGTTCACGTGACTAGATAACTTATTACGTATTCTCGACACTCTCTTGGCTGGAACTGCGAACAACACAATCAGAAAAAAATGGTCTCACTGTGCATAGTTTCCTTCACTTAGATTACTATATTAAAACGTTCGCTTTTAGATAATGTTTTCTGGAAACTGAGTACGCAGTAAGATGTGTACATAAATATCGTTTTCTACTTGATTAAGCTCTTCAGCTAATGTACTCATTTTTTGGTTGGTAGGCAGTCTATCGCGTAGTACGTCGCACTCTCACATCTGTTTCCTTTAATATAACTTGGAAAAAAAATATGTAGCTATAAAAACCATTAATTCTCCTCTGTTGTAAAATTTATCTACCTAAATGTGCAAAACATAAGAAGATAATGATAACCTAAAGCGAAAGATGGAGAGCAAAAGTTAAAATTACAAAATTCACTAAGTATGAGTATGGTGGGGGTAGCTACTACCTCTTGGAGGACTAGAGGTTTGAAATGTCAAGTCACCCTGAAAGCTCACTATGCTTGTCAATTATAACGTCGAGTTATTCTAACTGACGTTGGCCTCCTTCATTTTATCGTCTTTCTTCATAACAGCTTCAACAGAAGCTATCTCACTTACCTGTTGACCATTCGGCAGTCTATTGGAGTCGTTTATTTCGACATAGGTTGTTCTATTTCCAAAAGAGTCCACTACTTGAGGATCAGTTCGAAAATTTCTCAAACAGCTAACGTTTCAAATCCTGGGCGGGTTCCAGGGAAGCGACAGCGATTTGTTGGGCCTAATTCCATATAGTATTTTTACGATTGCACGAAATATGCTGCATTCATAAATGTGAACGTCTTGTTATAGTACCGACAGAGCTCATTCAAAGTACAAAGCGTCCATTCTGATTTAAAATAAATTAATTTACGATCTCAGTTTGTGACTTATAGTACACATGTGACATTTTCTATATCTGGTGTAACTTATATTCTTCCTCTTGAAATGAATTAGGGTTATGTCTTTGTACCATCTGTTGGAGAGAAAACCTGCTCTTATTTCCAGGGAACGGAGAACTTCGGCATCATACAACACTCCGTACACTGGAGTAAAACTTAGCGGTGATTTCCCTTCTGTTCTAATAGTTTCGTACAACGGACATTTAAATAGGACATTATTTTGTGTACCTTTGGTATCACAGTCGCAGATTGGTTCATTTATCATCTTTATTTGGCAATGATTGGGTAAAATAAACGTCATGTGTGGAAAGAAGCACGTAGGAGATTCATGTACACTTCCTGCTTTTGGACATTCTAAAAAATTGATTGCAAGCAAAGTTGCACAGTTTGAAAGTAGACAAAGAGTCCCTTGCTGTCAGAGTTTCTGCGACGACAGTTCAGTGTATTGCTTCCATTTATTTGATTTATTCAATTATTTATTCATCCATATAGCATTTAGAGTAATAGTATCGGACATGTCAGATATTAATACATTACAGAAATAAAACATATAAATATAATTATATGAATGACGTATGATACGACTATTTAAGGTTAGGGCTAGAATTCGACCATGGCCTAATCAAAGGAACATTTCTAGCGTTCGTCTCAGCATCTTGGAGAAACCACGTAAAACCCAAGTTAGGATGGCCGGACAGGAAATAAACCCCAGTCCTCCTGAATGCGAGTGCAGTACATTAAGACTAGTGTAGCCACGTAGCTCGATACATGATTGGAAGGGGAACCACAAATACACTGTCTGCATTGTGAGTGCAACATGCCGAAGAAGAAAATCAGTATAAATGAATGAACCGATGGTATGACATTGTTGGCCGAGATGTCCCATTGGGATTCTGCCGCCAAGTGCAAGTCTTATTTCAAACGGTGCCCCATTGGGCGACTTGCTGCCGCTGATGAGGATGAAATGATAATGAGGACAATACAACACCTAGTCTCCAAGCGAAGAAAACATCCAATCCGACCGGGAATCGAACCCTGGCCCAGTGCATGGGAGGCAAGCAAGCTACCACCTTTTTATGTTGATCTCATTTTGATCTATATTGTTCGTTGAATTTGTTGGGGGCGGTCGTCCGATGACACCTAATTAGGTTGTTCGTTGATCCGTTCATTCAATTTTTTTTTTTTTTTTTTTTTTTTTTTTTTTTTTTTTTTTTTTACAACGAGAGTTCTGACGGAACAAGCTGAGCAAGCGTGTCGGACACACAGCTAAGCAGGCGAACAAGGAAATCAATGAACCAGATATTGTGAAAGAAAAAACTGGTGAAATATTGAAACCACATGAGCACATTGCGCAACGCTGGTGAAAAGTACGGCATACCGAATACATAATTCAAAGATGTGAGTAAATCATTAAACTTCGATACAAAGCAGCTATGAACAAATAAAATGATAGGAACACATTATACGGCGCTGCTGGAAAGTATAATGCATGAACACTATATTCATCAACACTGCGCTACCACCAAATCCCTTCTCATAAGAGGTTTATTACGCTGCATCTCAGACAGAGTAAATAGCCGAAAGATACATTGCAAAGAAAAGACAGCATTGATCGTACATCAATTAACAGAATCAAAAGAACTCAATAATAAATGACGGACTAGTAATCCTGTAAGCTAAAATGTTTATTTACAGTGTAGAATCACTTGTCAACAAGAAATGAATTTTACTGAGCTCTAATAGCAGTTTCCATCTCCGGCCTATTTATTTATAATGGAGTGCATCGTAAAGAATGACACCGAAGTCGCTTACATGTCTTGAGTACGGGTTGTTCTAGCTTGATCTACATGGACCAACCCATATTTGGAAGTATTATAACTGCGGTAATTGGAGCTTGGCTTTAGATCACCACGTCTAGCTCGTGTGATCAACACACATTTGTAGATGTACAAGGATAGTATGGTTAGCAAACGCATCTTTTTAAGTAGGGGGATTCCAGTGAGACCTAACAGACCTATTTGACAAAAATCTAATATCCATTTTCTTACTGTAAAAATTTCATTCAATACACTTTTAATTTAACCCAAGAAAAGCGACAAGTGAAGGTAAGTAAACTAAATAAGCAATTGCAGCACCATCTAAGAAGCAAATTTTAGAAACAATTCTCAGAGTAGAATGTGCAGAACTGAGTTTCTGGGAGAGTGTAGTTGCATGGTCTTACCAGTTTAAGTCTTGGTCAACATATATTCCTAGAAGATTTGTCCATCGCACGTTTTCTAGCTCATTTCCGGCCAGTAAAAGGTAGAGGTCTTGGTTTTGATTCGTCTTTCCAAACCGTATATACACTGAAGCACCAAAGAAACTGGTACAGGCATGCGTATTCAGATACAGAGATATCTAAACAGGTAGAATACGGCTCAGCGGTCGGCAAGGGCTATGTAAGACACCAAGCGTCTGGCGCTGTTGTTAAATGGGTTACTGCTGCTGCAATGGCAGGTTATCAACCTTTAAGTGAGTTTGAGTATGGTGTTACAGTCGACGCACAAGCGCTGGGACACAGCACCTCGGAGGTATCGATGAAGTGAGGATTTTCCCGTACGACCATTTCCCGAGTGTACTGTGAATATCAGGAATCTGGTAAAACATCAGATCTCCGACACCGCTGCGGCCGGAAAAAGATCCTGCAAGAACGGGACGAACGACGACTCAACGTGACGGAAGCTCAACCCATCCGAAAATTGCTGCAGCTTTCAATACTGAGTCATCAACGAGTGTCAGTGTGTGAACGATTCAACGAAACATCATCGATATGGACTTTCGGAGCCGAAGGCCCCTCGTGTACCCTTAATGACTGCACGACACAAAGCTTTACTCCTCTCCTGTGCTCGTCAACACCGACATTGGACTGTTGATGGCTGGAAAAATGTTGCCTGGTCGGAGGAGTCTCATTTCAAATTGCATCGAACAGATGGACGTGTACGAGTATTGACAAAAGCTCATGAACCGATTGACCCTGCATGTCAGCAGGCGACTGTTCAGGCTGCTGGCGGACATCTAGATACGTCTTTGATGTTGATTTGGCTCTGAGCACTATGGGACTTAACATCTATGGTCATCAGTCCCCTAGAACTTAGAACTACTTAAACCTAACTAACCTAAGGACATCACACAACACCCAGCCATCACGAGGCAGAGAAAATCCCTGACCCCGCCGGGAATCGAACCCGGGAACCCGGGCGTGGGAAGCGAGAACGCTACCGCACGACCACGAGGTGCGGGCCTAGATACGTCTCTGAAAGGTGACACGTACGTGGGCATCCTGTCTGATCACCCGGTATCTTGTATCTATCCATGTCCATTGTGTATTCCAACGGGCTTGGTCAATTCGAGCAGGACAATGCAACACCATACACGTCCAGAATTGCTACAGAATGGCTCAAGGAACACTCTTCTGAATTTAAACACTTCCGCTGGCCACCAAACACCCCAAGCATGAACATTATTGAGCATATCTGGGATGCCTTGCAACAACCCCCTTATACTCTTACGAATTTATGGACGGCCCTGCTGGATTAATGGTATCAGTTCCCTCCAGAACTAGTACTTCTGAGTGCTTGCGGGGGCCATACACGATATTAGGCAGATGTACCAGTTTCTTTGGCCCTTCAGTGTATTACGCAGTGCAACCATCGTGCACGCTGAAGCTATTTTTAATTGTTGCACAGGTTCACGCTAAATTCTGAACTCTCTTTTTTCTTTTGGTTGACACTTTCAAATGAAGACCCACCAGGATGAATGGCTGCAGGCTGTGATTCCTTAGACCTTAATCTACATCTCTGTAGACATCGTTGCAAAACGTCAATCCCACCGCTGGGGACCTCGCTGTGTCAGTTAATTCCCTGGCACGTTTTTTCATATGTATGTGAAGACTAAGCTCAGGAAGCTCTGTAGGGTCTTTGACAATAGCTCATGGGGAAGGTTTATGCACATGATCTATAACTACCCCAGACAAGTCATACGGGCGAAGATACTTCGTGTTGCCGATGCGAGACCGGGGCGGTTCGATAGTACTAACTGAACAGGTAAAAATGGAAAGGTGGAAAGTAATTGAAAAAAAAGTCAAGTCGTTTTAACAGATAACGTGTGATGTGGCCATGGTCATGCTGTTTCCTGGAGGTCCTGGAAGGAATGGGGAAGGACGTCGAAAAATCTTAAGATTCCGCTGTAGTAGGCTAGGCTGTTTAATTACATGATAAGCGCAATTGTAATTTGTATTTGTTCATTTATGTGTTAATTGTTGCCGAAAGGGTCATATACATTTGTGTGGAGCACTGGATGTATTTGATAAATTGTATTCTTCCACTATGCAACATAACATATATCCCGCAGATGAGACAAAGTAAAGCAGATCTGCCACAATGGCTACAGTAATAATTGGGTATTAATCGAGCACTATCATTCCAAGTGGGAGGTTAGGAAAAACTGGCGGCAATCTGGATACTACGTAGCATCAATTCTGTGGCAGGTCAGTGTTGTGGGATGTATGGGATACTGAAAACCTTACATTTGAAATGTTGTGTGTGAGGCAGGTGCGCTGCTTGAGATATCCTCATATGATGATGCCTGTACAAGTAGTTTTCAGTCATATTGTTGGATTCCATTGTACACTTGTCCGGACGTTCCAGTTTACCTAAAGTCGACGGCCTTGTGTCAACGACTTGAGAACCTGACCAATGCATCTCTGTTTCTCAGGAAAACTCGAAAATTTGTACATTCTGTATGATTTTGTTTAAGGAATGGTCTGAAAGTCAAAGTGTCTGTATGCGTAATTATTTGTCAGATACAAAGCGTGCAGCACAGTCCCTGTTTATAGTAGTATCACAGAAAAAATTTTCATTGTAGCCATTTTATTCATCAGCTTGTCTCTTCGTGAAGAGACTATTCGTGGCTGTGTGGAACCTCCTGGGGGCTCCGCCTTTCGTAGGCATCTTCAGTAACGGATGGCGAGTTTCACGTGCCCCAAAGACGCTACATGCACATCTACGTACATACTCCGCAAACCACCATACGGTGCGTGGCGGAGGGTACCTCGTACCACAACTAGCATCTTCTCTCCCTGTTCCACTCCCAAACAGAATGAGGGAAAAATGACTGCCTATATACCTTTGTACGAGCCCTAATCTCTCTTATCTTATCTTTGTGGTCTTCCCGTGAAACATAAGTTGGCGGCAGTAAAATTGTACTGCAGTCAGCCTCAAATGCTGGTTCTCTAAACTTCCTCAGCAACTATTCACGAAAAGAACCTCTCCTTTCCTTCAGAGACCTCCACCCGAGTTCCTGAAGCACTTCCGTAACACTCGCGTGATGATCAAACCTATCAGTAACAAATCTAGCAGCCCACCTCTGAATTGCTTCTATGTCCTCCCTCAATCCGACCTGATAGGGATCCCAAACGCTCGAGCAGTACTCAAGAATAGGTCGTATTAGTGTTTTACAAGCGGCCTCCTTTACAGATGAACCACATCTTCCCAAATTTCTACCAATGACCGAAGACGACTATCCGCCTTCCCCACAACTGCCATTACATGCTTGTCCCACTTCATATCGCTCTGCAATGTTACGCCCAAATATTTAATCGACGTGACTGTGTCAAGCGCTACACTACTAATGGAGTATTCAAACATTACGGGATTCTTTTTCCTATTCATCTGCATTAATTTACATTTATCTATCGTTAGAGTTAGCTGCCATTCTTTACACCAGTCACAAATCCTGTCCAAGTCATCTTGTATCCACCTACAGTCACTCAACGACGACAACTTCCCGTACACCACAGCATCATCAGCAAACAACCGCACATTGCTATCCACCCCATCCAAAAGATCATTTATGTACATAGAAAACAACATAGGACCTACCACACGTCCCTGGGGCACTCCAGATGATACCCTCACCTCCGATGAACACTCACCATCTAGGACAACGTACTGGGTTCTATTACTTAAGAAGTCTTCGAGCCACTCACGTATTTGGGAACCAATCCCAGGACTATGCTGGCGGTAGCATTGCTGCTAACTGATTTTCCCAGGGAGCTTCGCCAGCAGTGAATGGGTATGGCCGTGGTGACGACGGCGTCAAGGGTCGCCAGATCTCTTCTGTAAACTCTGGGCATACTTCACGGGCCATCGGCGGTGGAGCGTTGTGTGTATCGGAGAATGGGGGCCTTGGCTTCACCACTTGGAGCAGCAGGAAAGTATAGACCACTGTAAATAAACCCTCAGCCTCAATGTGTGCTACGTGCTGATGGGGTGAATGGCTGTTGAGAAAAACAGTATTTAGCGAGCGACCTCAAGGGTACCTGCCAAGCTCCACTACCTACCCCTCATATCAGTGGTACAAAGTTTGCTCAGGCAGGCTGGGCACTGCCTGGGTCGACATTCGCATCCCTATAGGCTCATAGGATCTGTATGAAGCTACCTCAATTCACATCTACTCCTGACAGGAAGGATGCACCGTGAGGTCATAGCTACACACACTCAACAAAGAGAGGTCGCAGATTCAGTCCGCCTGAGGATAAGTCTCAGGATGATAGTAACAGGGCAGTAGTCTGCCACTACACTTTCAGAGTAATAAAGAGAGCAGAGGGAACCTTTGAGAAGATTTTCCCTTTCTATATTCACAAGGGTTTAAAGAGTTTTGCTGGGTCATTAAATAGTTTTAAACGACCACGTAATGACAGACTTATACGTGAAACTGCCACATCACCTGAAATACTTAAACTTACGGAATGCAAGACTGTAGGAGGACACTCTGTTGTGACCAAATTGCGTAGCACCCTTAACTTCTCTAGAGGTCTGGCTTGTTACCTGCTCCACTATAATGAAGATGGACCCAGAGAAATTACGTGACTAATAGAAAACCATGGATGTCATTAAAGTGCAGAAATATATGGGGAGAGTCAATGGCACATTAAAAAAATAACTGCAACATTTATTCTAATCTTCGACACTCTGGAATTACCTAGACGTATTATAGCATGTTGTATATCTCTTAGGGATCGATCATTTATTTCCAACCCAATGCGATACATTAATTGCCAAAGATTTTGTGATACCCTATGGCATGTGATCACCGAAATTAAGCGCTGTCGGGGGTGGCCGGCACTTGGATAGGTGACCATCCAGGCCGCCATGCGCTGTTGCCATTTTTCGGGATGCACTCAGCCTCGTGCTGCCAATTGAGGAGCTACTCGACCGAATAGTAGCGGCTCCGGTCAAAGAAAACCATCATAACGACCGGGAGGGCGGTGTGCTGACCACGCGCCCCTCCTATCCGCATCCTCAACTAAGGGTGACACGGCGGTCGGATGGTTCCGATGGGCCTGAGACGGAGTGCTATGGCATGTAGCGTGATTGCTACGTATGGAAATTGTGGATGCTCAACCCCCCCACTGAGGGACTCCTGCACGCTTCCGCCGAAATGTATAAACTGCTCTGAGGACCACCCAGTATGCAGCAGGAAGTGCGAGTTTATAACGAAGAAAGGAAAATTAAGGCATTGAAAATTAAGAGACCCACACCCCAAGATTGAAGTAGGAGCACGGGCACTTATCATTGTATACTTTTTGACGTAAAACATGGCCGGCGGCTGCCCGCCGCAGGGTCAAAGTCCGAGCTGCTCGTGACATGGGAAAAATAACATGACCATGCATGTAACTCTCTCTCTCTCAGCCTATCTGCACAAACTGACAATACTGTATGTGGTCTGGAGTAGTTCTTGGAAGAAATCTTCTGTTCTGTTCGAGCTGTTATGCTCCGTCTACGCCTGTAGTTTAGCGATAAACCACACGCCGTCTGAATACAACATCAGTCTTTGAAATCCACATGCATGAGAGCTCTCCGGGGCCCATTTACTGGTCTTTACTGGCCGCGGCGGCGCTGTACTCCATCGCAATTTTCCGAAAGCGTCAGCTAACGCTCATTGCTGTGGATTGTATTAAATTCTTTACTGTTGTTGAGTGATGTTCTACAATATAATCTACGATTTGAATTCCACGTTCGTTAGCAATGGAGGCAGACTACACATTTCAAAATGGTGAGTATTTTATTGCAGTTATCTTAAAGACATGAGTATCTCTCAGAATTAATTTTATAGCTCGTTATCCAATCAGAATATCTCACTACGTTGTTTAATGTTATTAATAATGCTCCATATCGATGTTATTAGTAATGCTTCATATCTCGTTCCCTCTCCATTTTAGAAACGATTATCCATTCAATTTTTTCGTCAGGAATTCGTATATTTTCGTCAAGCCACAATGAGTAACTATGGAGCAAGGTTTTTCACTGTAACTGTTAGATATCTTACGATGAATATATATGAGAAATTGAGTGAACAGCTTGCAGTGTATGCTCCGTGGCAACAAAGGCACAGTGTACATTTTAAGGTCTACGTATAGTTTCAAGAGGAACTTCCCGTTGATCTAAAGTGACATTTAAGGTATTCAGTAGGATTTATACGAACAAATTTGACCATTTTGGAAGCTACCCAGAGCGGAAGGAAGTTGCTAACGCCAGTGTCAGCAAAAGTCTACGGGGGTTACACGGTTACACGTTGTAGCACACATGAGCTGTATTCACTTCATAATTGTTGTCCTGTCATATGGGTCCTACAGGAGAAACAAAACTAAAACTCATGTTGTTGACTCGATCGGAAGCTCTTCAGAGACGTTTGTACAGTGAAGCAGCTTGGTATTCGCAAAGTCGATATTTATGACGGTTTGCACAGCTTACTGAGTCGAACTTGTTATAGGACTTTATATCTAAACGTTTTCTTTTTATTTCGTTAAAGAAATTCTTATAGAAATTTGAAGTTCCGTTAAATAAAAAGGATGCTAATAATAATCTAGAATGCCCTGGTCTACCGTGCTATTAGAACCGACAACTTACATCGCCCTTGCATTGCAAGACATATGCGGAACCGCTGAGCTAACGAGACCCAACCCTCTCTCGATGTTAAATAGTTCGCCAAGTCCCACAACGCAACTTTAAAGTTAAGAACAGTTCTTACTTACGTGAAGTACGAGATTCCGAGGGTCCGAAAACTAAATTTTATTTCTCACAGACTCATCTTAGATGAGTATTTTGTGGCATAAGTCGTCGAAGAGGAAAAGGAATTCCAAGTGAATTTAGCGAAGCAATTCAGGACCACATGCAAAGGTATATGCTCTGTCACAGGGTCGCCAAGTATTTGCAACGATGTTGCCACTTCTGATACCTGCTAGGGACAGTATGTAGCTAGGTATTTGTCGTGCTCGTCTTCCGTGGCTTCTTAGAGGGGAGGCCCGAGCTCTACATTGAATGTCTGGATCTGATCATGCACGATTCCAGTTAGGGAAACGTATTCCTCTATCCACTGGCGTAGTGAGAACTTTGCAACGTTGTGTGCATTTTTTTGACAATTGTGATGTCATACTAGTGATTTGCGGGTGTTGGGCTGATTTATCCTGCTAAATTCGCTTCACTACTTCTTGTCATGTCGATGAAATATTACGAATAATTCCCACTTAAGAAATCACATTGAGTTAGTAAAGTAAACGTTTTTTGGATCTAGGAAGATATTTTCATACATAAGCTACCCCTTATCTCATCACGTTCCTAAGTATCCACCTCAGCTATGATTACGGCATTGAAAGAGAGTTTACTGCAGGAATTCCTTAGCCGCATACTTGCAATGTACTCACTTTCAAAAACGATAGCTGATTTCGAAATGCGTTTCGATTTTCCTACAAATGCTGTATCTTATTACTTCCTTTCGCTACTGCTTTAACTGAGCTGCAAATTGTCATAAGTAAGCGACGAATCTCAACCCTTCTTGTCAAACATCTCCAGGCAAACTCACAGGAGTAGCCATTGATGTCTGCATTGCGAATGCCGACTTTCATCACCTACTTTTCAATGGAATATTCTGCAGTCGGTTTCAAGCCGTCGCTTAGATCAGTGTCTGGTAGCGCAAGTCCACTGAGGGCTGACTGGAGCAAGCTGTGGATAGCAGTGAGGACATTCTGAGCTGTCCATGAAGTTCTTCATACTGTTAGTGCAGTTGAGATTTGGAAATATTGCTGATGATGCTTGGCACCACATGATCGTTCAGTAACTTTTGGGATTGATGCTGAGTGAAAATGCTAAATAGTTGCTATTTTCTTTTTATACTGATAACCGAATCGAAATACTCATCGTGTTTACATGTCACTTACATTGTGCATTTAATTTTTTGACCATTCGAAGGTCATTCAACTCTTAAATATCAACTAGTTTGTGTTTCGCATCTCACGGTGAAAAACGTAAGAAGAAAGATGATTGGGGAAATTGTAATCGTCACCGAACATTATACACCTCAATGTTTCACATGCTGTATGATGCATGAGCAGAAACTAATATAACCAGGTTTGCTATTCCTATGCTGTAATTATGCAACAGTGGTGTTAATAGCGCCCTTCCACGCTGGTAAGCTTCGCAAATGAGGAGTCCTTGATTAAATCTAATTGGATGCCTTAACTGTAGGTAGCCTAAAAGGTGACTTAGAAAGTATCAGGAGATAACGCAGCATAAAAACCAAAGGCGCTCGTGCTTCCCCTCTGAGAACCTGTAGAAGATGAACATCACAACAAACATTTCGCTACATGCCTGCCCCCAGCACAGCTAAGAAAGGACAACATTGTTGCTAATATTTAGCAACCGTGCGTAATAGTGCATTTACTTAAACATGTGTTCCTGAATTGTTGCGCTAAATTCACTGGGCATTCTCTTTCCACTTCGAGGACTTATTCCACATAATCCTCATATAAGCTGAGACAGTGAAACATAAAATTAAATTTTTTGACTCTCTGAATGCCGTACTTGACATAAATAAGAATTGTGCTTACCTTTAACGTTGCGTCAAGAGGCTCGGTAAACTATATCACAATGAGTGAGACCTGGTCTCGTTAGCTCAGTGGTTCCGTACGTTTCCTGCGACGCAAGGGTGGTGTGAGTCGTCAGTTCTAATTGCACTGTGGTCCAGTGCAGTCTAGGTTATTGTTATCCGTAATATATAGTTTAACTGCAAATTTCTAGAAGAATTTATTTAACTAAATCTAAAGAAAATCTTTAGACATTAGGTCTTCTCACAAGTTCGACTTGGTAGGTTGTGTTAATAGTCATAGATTCTTTGCCAATCCCAAGCTGCTTTACTATAGAAACGTCAATGAAGACCGTGAACGATACAAATTAGAGTTTTTCTTGTCATGTAGGACCCATGTGTCAGGGCAGTAATTATCAAGTGTATATAGCTCATATGTGCTACATATGTGAACCAGCAATTAGGTACCCAGTAGACGTTTGCTGCCACTGGCTTTAGCAAGAGCCTCCCGCACTGGTCAGCTTCCAAAACGGTCACATTTGTTGGTTTGAATCATACTGAATATCTTAAATGTCACTTCGGGTCAGCGTTAATTTGCTCATGAATCTATAGTTAGACCTCAAAATGTACAGTGTGCCTGCGTTGCTATGTAGCATGCGCTGCAAGCTATTCACACAGTTTTTCGCATACATTTATCGAAAGAAACAAAACAGTGACAGTGAAACACATTGTACCGCAGTTACGCGCTATGGCTTCAGGATAACGTACCATTCCCCGACGAAAAAGTTGCATTAATAATTGCTTTTGAAACAGAAAAGGAACGAGATAGAAAGCATAACTAATAACATTGAATCATGAAGCGTGGTATTCTGACTGTATCACAAACTACAAAATTAGCTTTGAGCGATACTCATGTCTTGCATATTATTGTAGTAAAATACTCATCGTATGAAAATGGGTTGTCTGCCTCCGTTGCCATAGAGCGTGAAATGCAAATTGTAGACATTTTAGTAGAGCTCCTTCAACCACAGTAAAACATTCTATACAATTCGGAGCGATCAGCGGTAGCTGACGCTTTCAGAAAATGGCGATAGAATACAGCGCTGTCGCGGCGGTCACTAACAGTCGCCACCAAATGGGCCCTGGAGAGCTCTACACATGTGGCTTTGAAAGGGAGATAGTCGGACGAGAAATCTTTCGCAAAAATGTTACTGAACGAAACTACTTTTACCAGTATGTCAGAAAGTGCAGTATATTATAGCTGTGCTACCATTAGAGTTAGGAACTCAGAATTCAGAAGAAAGACGCTAAAAAATTTAAATATCGTGCAGCTTCGACTGCCAGATGTTGCATTCAGACAATGTGCGCTCCACCCCAAAAATCACGTCTGTAAACATAAAAGCTGGAACTGAAGACAAGACTTCGTCTAGAAACTGCTGCACCCTACAGTGTTCCCAGTTTCTGCAAAGAGCCCAACTTAGAGAATTATCATCGTGCCCATGTGTTCAATCCCATGTCGACGGGGACTTAGACTTTGCGGCTGAAGGCCGCCCACCAGGGTTTATGTCAAAGAAAGTTCTTACGGGGTAAAAGCTACACTTGACCCAGAAATCACTCGGAAGTCTTCAACAATGGACTTGTAACCTCAGCCACGTACCACTGCACACCACAGAAGCCACCTAACTTGTCCCACCCGCCAATGCCAGTGTGCAACAATAAGTAAGGAGAAACATCACAGAAAATTTCATTCTGAATCGAAGTAAGTGGCAGCTATACATTGATCAGCGAGAACGCTATAACCACCGACCTGCTATCAATATAATCCAGTCCACGTCGTAGCAGCGTCACCTGGCGAGGAATGACTGCCACTCACACACACGCACCGTGCATTTAGTATCAGTGAGCGTGATATCCGTGTGTAGAATGGGGTAGGCACGAAATCTGAGTGTATCCAAGGGCAGATTTTGGTGTCCCGGAAGCTACCAACGAGCATTTGGGAAACTACAGGACTTGTCGGGTGTTCGAGGGGTCCTGTGGTGAGTGTCTTCAACACTAGGTGAAATCAAGGTGAAAACACGTTCAGACGTCGTGGAGTTTGGCGGCCACCCCTTATTACAGATGTAGGATGTCGTGGCTGAGCAGTCTGGTAAAACAGGACATGCGGCGAACTGTGGCGTTACTAACATCAGACTTTAATATTGTGCAGTGTACGACTGTGTCTGAACACAAAGTAAACCGAACAGTACTAACTATGGGCCTCCGCAGCAGACGACCCACGAATGTGCCAATGTTAACACCACGACATAGGCAACTATGACTGAAATGGGCGCATCACCGTCGGTATTTGACGTTGGGGCAGTGGCAGTGCGTTGCATGGACAGATGAATCCCGATACCTTCTTCATCAGTTCGATGGAAAGACGCGAATCCTTCCTCTTCGAGCTCATTGACATCTGTGCGGCGGGATGGAGAAAGCTGGCGGAGGCTCCATTATGTTCTGGAAACGTCGATGGGTCGAGTGGAGCTCGTTTAAGGCGTCATGACGGCCAAAGAGTATCGTATATGGTTGCAAACCAAGTACACCACTTAATGACGATCGTGTTTCCAGACGGAAGTGGCATTTTTCCAGAAGATAATGCGCCTTGTCACGAGGCCGGGAGTGTCATAGAGTGGTTCGAGGAACAAAGTGACGAGTTACAATTGATGTGGTAGTCCCCCAACTTGCCAGATATTAACCAGACTGAACACATCTGGGAGGTGATTGAATACCCCCTCCCCGGAATTTACAGGAATTTGGTGACTTTATGCAGTTCTGGTGCCAACTCCGTCCAGCATTCTACCAAGGTCTCGTTGCTTCCATGACACGGCGCGTCGCCGCTGTTATCCCTGCCAAAGGTGGACATACCGGCTATTAGGTAATTGGTCGTAATGTTCCGGCAGATCAGTGTACACTGTATTGGCGAATACCCTCCGTTTGTGATGGTGATTTTACTATCGAGACTGTTGATATCCACATGCAGGAACGATCTTATGTTCCCCCTGACCTCTCAAGTAAGTCACTAACACGGAGAGAGAAGGACGAGGACCAACGCTGCTAAACCTTGGCTGCCACAGGGACTTCCATATTGTAGTGGAAATTAAATGGGTAACTATTACATTCGGAAGAATTACAGCTCTTGTTCCAGGAGGGACCGTTCTGCATCTCCTTCAAGAAATTCATTTGAAAGTCACCGAAAAACCTGTATTGAGGAGCCATCACTCGTACAGCGAGGACAACCTTTCTGGAGACAGGACTAGGGGTGAGATGACTGTTATCGTCGATGACAGGTGCCACTCCCCTTCTGTCCCTCTAACCACTACCTAACAAGCAATTGCAGTGAATGTTCTCACACCATCTAAGGTCTTTATATCTACCACCTAACGATGCAGATGCACTCACAGTGCGCTTCTGGCATTCTTCAACCCATTACTCCGCATGGAAGTTTTCAGAGCACTCAATATACTGTGGCGCTCGGCCACCACATATCCTACGGATCGAATTAAGGAGAGCCTCGTCCATTTAGAGAATATCTGCCTTTTGAACTCTGTCAAATGACAATCTTTTCTACAGCTACAGTGTCATCTTCAGTCATTAACATCGGTTTTAGCTTCCCAGCTTTACCTAACTCTGACCAGTGGGAAACAGTCACAGTTTTACATTCCAGTGAACAGTTCCTCGAGTGAATTGAGCTTCTGTTTTGGAAGGTGGTCCACAGGAGACGGCAAAGATGGAAATATCAAGGAATAAACAGGTTGCGATGCAGTAAGCAGGCCATCTTCCAACAACAGAAACGCATCCAAGAGGTAGTGAACCACATCACCTGCATATTCCACCGAGCTGGCGCCGATACCATTCTCCACATTAGCACCCATGTCAGACGACGGCCTGTTCCTTGGTGAAACATAGAGTGTCACCCGGCAATTAGAGCTAGGCGCGCAGTGTTGTGTAAATTAAAACATCATCCAGATATAAATATCTTCGTGCCTTCAAGTCAGCAAAAACACAAGAAAGTGAGTGATCAAAAAACGGAAGAGGAACTCCTGGAACCAATTCGAGACTCCCATGAATTGGTCCACTTCCACTGCACCAGTCTGTGAGTCAATAAGAAAAATTTTAGGACAGGTGGGTTCAGCTACCCTTTCGGCCTGGTTGAGGAATTGATTCTTGGCGATCGCGCCTAAAGACATGGACCACGTTTTAGCTGAACACTTTTTTATCGTAACTGAGCAATCCAAACCCCTGACTTGTAGATGTTCAAAAAAATGGTTCAAATGGCTCTGAGCACTATGGGACTCAACATCTGAGGTCATAAGTCCCCTAGAACTTAGAACTACTTAAACCTAACTAACCTAAGGACATCACACACATCCATGCCCCAGGCAGGATTCGAACCTGCGACCGTAGCGGTCACGCGGTTCCAGACTGAAGCGCCTAGAACCGCACGGCCACACCGGCCGGCTGTAGATGTTCCATACGGCTGTTGAGGTGAGGTGGCCCCACTACTTATCGAATAATGAGCATGTCTACAGTCTTCAATTCTCCATGTGGAATCTGGAATCAGCTCTGTCGGTAGCAAGAGACACTGCTCCAGGATCGGATCACATTCATTATGCCATGCAGCATTGTCTGTTCCCTGGAGTCAAATACAAGCTCCTATATTGTTTCAGTCAGATCTGGTCTGATGAATGGTGTCTTGCCACTTGGAAGAAGGCAATATTAATTCCATTATGGGAACCAGACAAAGATAGTACCAACCCTAAAGGATACTGGAGTGTAGCCCTTACCAGCTGTAGGGATGAAACTCAAGCGCATGGTCAACTGCAACGTGGTCTGGCTCCTCGATTCCCGTGGTCCCTGTGCCACTCCCAGTGCAGTTTCATGCGATATCGATCCATACTTGACAATTTCATTCTACTGGAGACGGCGATACAAAAGGTTTTCTTAAGACGAAACCATTCGGTCGGGATATTTTCTTACGTCGAAAATGTGTACGGCGGCTCTTGGTTTTGCAACATCGTTCGCGACCTTCATGAATGCGGACAACGTGGACGTCTGCCGCTTCTTATCCAGCACATCCTCGAGGACAGGTAATTTCGATATCACGTTAGTGATGCTCCGACTGACCGCTGTGTTTAGGAGAATGGGGTCCCCCAAGTCAGTGTACTCAGTGTCACACTGCTTGGAGCCGATAAAATGGTACCTCTTCTGCAGCAAGGTGACCTGTTAAATGCTCTGTGTTTGTGGATGATTTCGCAATCTTCTACACTACCTCTGATCTTGTAACGACAACGAGGCAACTACAGCTGACCGGCAGGTTGGGTCAAATGGTTCAAAACGCTCTGAACTCTATGGGACTCAACATCTGAGGTCATAAGTCCCTTATAACTTAGAACTACTTAAACCTAACTAACCTAAAGACATCACATACATCCATGCCCGAGGCAGGATTCGAACCTGTGACCGTAGCGGTTGCGCGGTTCCAGACTGAAGCGCCTAGAACAGCTCGGCCACACCGGCCGGCTGACCGGCAGTAGGAAGGAAGCTATGGTCAATGAAACCGGCTATAGGTTCTCACAAGAGACGACTGTGTGTGTCGATTTTAGCTGTACTTACCGAAGTTTTAACTAAATAGAACTCAGGAAGAGGGACAACATCTTAAATTTTAAGGTCAATGTGCGCTAGTTGGCGTACTATTTGACACGAAATTAACATGTCTCCCGCACCTGAAAGACCTGCGAACAGAGAGTATCACATCATTGAATATTTTGATATGCCTCAGAGGAAAGATTGTGGAGATAACAGGTCCCGTCTACAGCAGTTTTATAGGGCGCTTGTGAGATCATGATTAGATTGCGGCAGTGTGATTTACGGACAACACGGACTTCCTATCTTAAGATTTTAGACGCTGTCCAACGCGAGGTCGTCCGGATATCAAGTGGAACCTACTGGGCCAGTCCAGTTCAGAGTCTGTGGGCATAAGCTGGTGATATTGGACATATATTGTGTTCCATCATTATGAATTCCCTCGAAGAGAGCGGTATATTGACACAAAGTCAACATGAATTTACAAGAAAACGTTCTTGTGAAACACAACTAGCTCTTTACTTACACGAAGTGTTGAGTGCTATTGACAAGGGATTTCTAATTGATACCGTATTTCTAGATTTCCAGAAGGCTTCTGACACTATACCTCACAAATTGTTTGTAGTCAAATCGCATGCTTGAGGAATATCGTCTCAGTTATGTGACTGGATTCGTGATTTCGTCTCAGAGAGGTCACAGTTCGTAGTAACTGACGGAAAGTCATCGACTAAAACCAAAGTGATTTCTGGCGTTCTCAAAGGTAGCGTTATAGGCATTCTTCTGTTCCATATCTATCTAAACGATTCAGGAGACAATCTGAGCAGCCACCTTAGGTTGTTTGCAAATAGTTTATTCTTTAATAAAATCATCAGAGGAAAACATTTAGAAAAGATATCTGTATGGTTCGAAAATTGGGAAATGAACGTAAATAATGAAAAGTCTGAGGTCATCCACATGAGTGCTAGAAGGAATCCGTTAAGCTTCGGTTACACGATAAATCAGTCAAGTCTAATGGCCGTAAATTCAACTAAATACCTAGGAATTACAATTATGAACAATTTAAGTTGGAAAGAACACTTAGAAAATGCTGTGGGGAAGGCGAACCCAAGAGTACGTTTCATTGGTATAACATTTAGAAGATGCAACAGATCTACTAAATAGACTACACTACACTTGTCCGCTTGTCCGACCTCTTTTGGAATACTGCTGCGCGGTGTGAGATCCTTTCCATGTACGATTAACGGAGTACATCGAGGAAGTTCAAAGGAGAGCAGCACGTTTTGTATTATCGAGAAATGAGGGAGAGAGTGTCACTGACATGATACAGGATTTTGGGTGGACATCATTAAAACAGAGGCATTTTTCGTTGTGGCGGGATCTTCTCACGAAATTTCAGTCACCAACTTTCTCCTCCGAATGCGAAAACGTTTTGTTGACGCCGACCTACGTAGGGAGAGACGATCATAATAATAAAAGAAGGGAAATCAGAGCTCTTGCGGATAGATACAGGTGATCTTTTTCTTGCCCGCGCTGTTAGAGATTGGAATAATAGAGAATTGTCGTGAAGGTGGTTCGATGAACCTTCTGCCAGGCACTTAAGTGTGAGAGTATAAATGTGGATGTAGATGTAGAAGCGACACTCTGGATTTGGCGGCACGGCCTCCTTGCTCCACAGGCTTTGGAAACTTTCGCATAGCCTCAGTCATTATCATTTAATGCCACTACCCTACCCAGTTTTCAGCTGATGTTCAAGAATTTGCCCCCATGCGACCACATCATTCAGGATATATGCTGCCGACTACCTCACGAATAAGCTGCCAGAGAAGGAACAAATTGCACTTTGGCTTCTTCAGAGGCGAAAAGTGATTTCAACCCTGAAACAGTACAAGAAAACTTATGCTCCTAATTGCATTTTACAAATTGGTTATCATCAGTTGTAAGTGCTTACCAGGGTTTTATTTATGTACATGCTGATGACTGCCTACAAGAGCATGCACTAGGTTCTTCAGCTGCTTTCCCTGAGTGGGTTTTCGAATAAGTTATTAATAACGAAATGAATATCTGAATTAGTCTACAATCGTTGGCAATATTTTGTGAGTAAAACCGTCTAGATAGCGTATTAAAATTTCTTCATTTATGCCCAAAAAACTTAGAAAATGATGGAACGAAAAGTTTAGAATTTCCTTTGTGACACCCAACCTTTTTGATATCTGATGATGGCACAAGCAGAAATGTCGTCATTGATTAAGGAATTTTAATAAGCGTTTGCGACGGTTTTATTTACAAAAAAATTTCGGAATAAGCCTTCCGAAACACTTTACAAATTACAATGTGGAGGTATACGGCATTAAGACGGCACTCGAGTGGATTGAAAGGAATCGCAGTTCGAAGTTTCTCGCCTGCTCTGATGTACTCAATGCACTACAATGTGTTCACTACATGTATCCTGTACATGCGTGCGTTGTTATAGAGTGCTTGGAAGTGATGAAAAACAACCTATGGTCACTGAAATCGACCACTCAAGCATGGCGGACTTCAGGCCAAGGAAATGCTGCTCTCCAGACTGGGCATATCCCACCATCGTATGGTTTCCTCTTCCGGTAGGTGTATCCACCACTCCATGAAGCCGGCGGTGTGCCGCTTTTGGTTTAGCACGTTTTGGCTATGTGTGCTCTGTTCTCTGACATTTGGGCAACCTTCAGTTTGGCTGGAGATCTGCCTTCCATCCCCACTCACACCGACACCAGCGTAACGCGAGTTTCGAAATTTTGTGAACTGTAGAGGCTCTTCCCTAAAGTGCTGGGGATGGTGGGTCAGCGTGCTCTGGATGGCTAGTTTGCCCAGGTAGTTTGGTGTTTTTATTTATCGATTTTCACTGTAATAGTTTAGTGCATCATGATGACGCTTTTTTATACGTGATAGTTGAATTTTTATACATTGTAAACAACTCTGTCTGTGAGACAGCATTCGTCTCTCCCCTCACTCTTCCACACTTCGTAGCGAATGACACGCTGAATGCTGTTGAGCGCCTCAAATCCCACATCATCTTCTTCGTCCTTCGCAGAGTATCAGTTAAAGGTGACTGGTTTCTACTCTTGTATTGTGAATACTCTCCTTGCAACTTATTTCAAAAAAGTACAGTACAGTGTGACTTGGTTCAACTTGAAATTTATGGGAGACACATTTACAGCGGGATATAGACTCTTCAGTTCTGTCACTGTCCGCCCGCGGTAGCTGCATGGTCAGCGCGACAGACTGTCAATCCTAAGGGCCCGGGTTCGATTCCCGGCTGGGTTGGAGATTTTTCTCCGCCCAGGGACTGGGTGTTGTGTTGTCCTAATCATCATCATTTCATCCCCATCGACGCGCAAGTCCCCGAAGTGGCGTCAAATCGAAAGACTTGCACCGGGCGAGTGGTTTACCCGACGGGAGGCCCTCGTCACACGACATTATTATTATAGTTCTGTCACTGTCAAGAGAAGCGCCGTAATACTGTTTGGGAAGCTGCGGAGAATTTCTTGAGTCATCTTTATAAATAAAGCTATTGTGTATTGTCGGATGACTGCTGGTTGCAGGTCTCATTGACTCAGGAACACAAAGTGTACAGTCTAAGTGACTGACTGACTGCCATTACTCAGTGGATTTGAAAGTTCAACGCACATATCTGGCAAGACCCATGCGGTCCCAAAGTAATGACTACATATGTGGCATATTACTTTTTTCCGTCTTAAGAGTTATATCGTGCTGTATTTTGTATCCCGCTTGGAAGGCGGCGAGTGGGTCTGCTCCTGAAAACTGAACGGTTGCTCGAAAGAAGGAAGCGAGTAGGAGCAGGTGAGGTAAAACACGACGGTACTGCGTGTAAAATTATAGATGTTTACTATAGGCCAAAAACCTGTTAATAAATGGTTACATAACTTTGCACAGATGAGCGAAGCCTTAGACCCGTCGTAAGTAGTACAAAGTCTCAGTAACAAGCCAACACCCTCTGAAGTTGGAGCGGTGTTTCCAGGCCGTCTGTTCTTGATCAAATGGGCTGAATCCGGAGCGACGCTCGTAAAGGTCCACAGCGCCGGCTAGTGGGCGCTGTCGTCGGTGTCTCGTAGTGCCAACTTATGAACTTGCACCTACGCCGTGGCATCGTTGCTATCGATACCAAACTGTATACTCACATAATCACACCAGAAACATTATTTGGAATCGCCATGTCCTACGAAAAACCCATAGAGATTTTGAAGAGTAAGAAGTGCACAGTGCTGCCTACGGATGATGTTGACATCGACAAAAGTCTTTATTCTTGTATGTTGGTCTATATAGGGCCGTTGTGTAATTCAAGAGTTAGTTTGACGTACTGAATGATTTATTCATCAGGTATTTGATGTAGTCGTGTTTACTGTTCGTCCTACAAATAACTGAATTGTGAGGAAATTAATAAGAGGTTCATGAAGGTTTGTACAGTACTGACCTTATCATTTTCAACAGTTATGAACTGGGCGTCCGATTTCAAACATGGTTGTATTTATATTGAAGATGATTCATATCACAATTTACACACAGATGAAAACATTTAATAAATGCACAATGTAGTACTTGAAGATTTACTGTTAAAGGTGTATGAAATATCTGACGCTATTGTCATTTCAGGAGTAAGAAAACGTTGTGTATAACGAAGATATTTTCTAAAAATGGGAGTCACATTAGTTGTTTGCTGTCCAAAAGTAAGTACGGAAACGAATTTTCTCTCAGTAATTAATATTCTGTTGGTCGAATAATTGCTGTGGATAACATGTCTACATTCAGTTTTCGACTGAAACGAAACATCAATCAAAACATTCACTGGAAGACTAGGGCCAATAACAGAAAGGGTTAAGTTCGATTTCATCTTCCCTATGAATTATAATCAGTGATATAGAGGTGTAGGCTTGTATCAATCTCACTAAAATAATTCTGGGTGTTCTGCCGCTTCAGCTTATAAAATACTTAGAATACTAAAATGTATCGTCGTTTCAGCTGAGTTGCAGAGGCCTTCTTCATGGCAAAGAGTGATTAGTTGATGTGTGGGTGCATCAATATATCGCTTTCCTGACGGTGTTAGTAGACCACCTACGTCACACTTATTAGATTTTTTTGGACATAAAATAATGTTGATGGTCAGAAGGAGAGAGGGAGTGGATACGTGGCTGACTATTTGTTGCTTGCACCACTATCTGGCAGTTGTGATCCCGCCACGAATCAGCAAGAAGTTTCTGGGGGCAGTGTTTTCCTGCCGCTAGTACGGACAGACGACGCAGATTATACAAACGCTGTTTATCTGGCCGTTGACATGGAGGCAACATGTCAACGACGTACCCAACAAGACCACTGCTGCACTTGGGGCACTATTCTCAGTGCTCAATGAGAAGTCCATTCTCTCTGTCAGTGCGACCTGCATGTGTTCCGCGCTTACAGCGCGCACGGAGTCGTTCTTCCCGCGAACCATACGCGACTGGAACAGGAACGGGAGGTAATGACAGTGGCACGTAAAGTGCCCTCCGCCACACACCGTTGGGTGGCTTGCGGAGTATAAATGTAGATGTAGATGAACTAATGGATTACGCCCACGCCATGTGAGGGGATTCAGCCAAGTCCAACATTGACCAGGTTCAGTAACACAAGGCGCTGAGGAGAGTTTACCATGTGCCTTGGAACATCCCTTCCTACTATCTACACGAGGTAGCAGAAGAGAACCGTTTGTCAGCGAAACGGGACACTGACGCCACAAGCGACCGTGGTGCTGATAGACAGGTAGCCCCACGTTTCTGTGACGTTAAGTCAAACCCAAAACGTTTCCAGCTCTGAGACGACAGTAAAATAAACACAAAGTTAAAAAAAAGGTATCACATACATCATAATCGTAGGCAATACTCTCCAGTAATATCAATATATGCACGAAATATATCTCTGGGATGAAGATGCTGGGTTGTGTTTGTCACCAATAGCGGCACTGCGACTACACGCTACCAGTCGTACCGGGACTGCTGGGAGCCACTTCGCTGTAAGCGTGCCATAGTCTTCCCTGTTGATGTTGTCAGGCTATTTCAGGATTTCTTTTGCCCCTCTTGATTTTCCTGTGCACATCAATGACTGTTTTGCCAGTATTCTTGCTTCCTGAAACTTCAAAGTCTGCCCACAGTCGAGATAGTGTGCTCCGCTAGTGCCCTTCTGTTCTACTGCTCCAACCGTACGTAGTATTCATGCTCTGCTGTGCGGGTGCTAACAGGCCTTCCGGTTCCCCCAATCTAGGCAGCACTGCACTCACATTGTATCTCATATACACCGGCTGTGTTGAGTGCTGTTAGAGCGGCCTTAGTGGCCCCTACCAGATCCTGAACCGTGCCGCCACTCCGGAATACTGGTTGATGCCTGTTCGGCGAAGCAACTAGCCTACTCGATTACTGACGCCCTTGACGTAAACTAATCGCACAGTCGGGAGCTTTTATTACAATTCATTTTCTATTACTAGCTTCCTACTGAACTTAGCAGTTCTTCTTATTGTTTTATTGTTGTATCCGTTGGCTCGGTGAAAGTTGCACAGCTCTTTCAATTCATGCTTCATACTGCAAGTAGTTCAAGCTACACCATTGTTATTTATGTCCAATGAAATCTATCACATGGAATTAAAGTTGTATAATGGCTGTCGAGGAAGCTATATACTGATACGCCCAAACCCCAGACAATGTCTCTGCCCTGAGGAGGGCCGTTAACTATTTTATTGCATGAATGCAGCAATACACCTAGAACGGACGTTATTGTCAGTGTTTTCTGTTTTTTTTATCAATCATTAACTTTAAAAAGGTAAAACGAGTTTCTTTTGTATTAGGTTGATAAAACTACAAGAAAAAAGTCTGGATTTCAAAGAAAAAAAGTCACCTGCTCACAAGGTCTGTTGTGAAATACCTTGAATTAAACCATCTGTTGGCACATAACCCGCACGTATTCAGAAGATACCGGTCTTGTAAAACACAGCCGATCGGAGTGGCCGTGCGGTTCTGGGCGCTACAGTCTGGAACCGAGCGACCGCTACGGTCGCAGATTCGAATCCTGCCTCGGGCATGGATGTGTGTGATGTCCTTAGGTTAGTTAGGTTTAATTAGTTCTACGTTCTAGGCGCATAGTGCTCAGAGCCATTTGAACCATTTTAAAACACAACTAACTCTTCATTCACACGAAGTAATGAGTGCTTGCGAAATGGGATATCAAGTTAATTCCATATTTCTAGCATTCCAGAAGAGTTGTGACACAGTTCCACACACCAGGTTCTAATCAAATTGCGAATCTGGGGAGTGTTACCTCCGCTGTCAGACGGGATTCTCGATTTTGTGTCATGGTTACAGTTCGTAGTAATTGACAAGATATCTGTTACTGAAACGCATGTTATATTTGGGGTTCTCCCAGGAAGTGAATACATCCTTAGCTCTTCCCAGTCTATATAAACGATTTAGGAGACAATCTGAGCAGCCCTCTTAGATTGTTATCGGATGCCGTCTAGTATAGTTGTTAGAAGAAACGAATAACAGAATGATTTAGACAATAAATCTGCATTGTACAAAAGTGCCAATTGAGCAACAGAAAGTGTGAGGTTCCCAAACGGGGAAAAAATCCATTAAATTTTGTTTACATGCTAAATCAACAGATGGGAAGGTTGTCGATTCAACTAAATGCCTAGGGATTACCATTACGAATCCCTTAAATAGGAATAATCACATCGAGATTGTTATGGGGAGAGCGAACCGGGGACAGCGCTTCCTTGGTAGAACATTTAGGAAACGGAAAATAATATACCAATGAGACAACCTACACTGTACTTGTCTGTTCTGTTCGGGAGCATTTGTACCTTATGTGAGATCTTTACTAGATAGGGTTAGGTTGTTTGGGGGAGGAGACCAGATAGCGAGGTCATTGGGCCGGCCGGAGTTGCCGAGCGGTTCTAGGCGCTACAGTCTGGTACCGCGCGACCGCTACGGTCGCAGGCTCGAATCCTGCCTCGAGCATGGATGTGTGTGACGTTGTTAGGTTAGTTAGGTTTAAGTAGTTCTAAGTTCTAGGGGACTGATGACCTCAGAAGTTAAGTCCCATAGTGCTCAGAGCCATTTGAACCATTTGAGGTCATCGGTCTCATCGGATTAGGTAAGACGGGGAAGGAAGTCGGCCGTGCCATTTCAATGGAACCATCCCGGCGTTTTCCAGGAGCGATTTAGGGACATCACGGAAAACCTAAATCAGGATGGCCGGACACAGGATTGAACCGTCGTCCTCCCGAATGCGAGTCAAGTGTGCTAGCCACTGAACCACCTTGCTCGGTACAAAATGAAATCGTTACTGACGAATCAGTTGACGAAGATGGAGACGTAGACGTAGAACTATATAGTGAACAAGATACGGAAAGCGACGAAAGTGGGGATGACAGTGATAGATATCAGATCAATGAGAAATATTTTGTTGGTAAGGGCAAGCGTACTACACTCCTGGAAATTGAAATAAGAACACCGTGAATTCATTGTCCCAGGAAGGGGAAACTTTATTGACACATTCCTGGGGTCAGATACATCACATGATCACACTGACAGAACCACAGGCACATAGACACAGGCAACAGAGCATGCACAATGTCGGCACTAGTACAGTGTATATCCACCTTTCGCAGCAATGCAGGCTGCTATTCTCCCATGGAGACGATCGTAGAGATGCTGGATGTAGTCCTGTGGAACGGCTTGCCATGCCATTTCCACCTGGCGCCTCAGTTGGACCAGCGTTCGTGCTGGACGTGCAGACCGCGTGAGACGACGCTTCATCCAGTCCCAAACATGCTCAATGGGGGACAGATCCGGAGATCTTGCTGGCCAGGGTAGTTGACTTACACCTTCTAGAGCACGTTGGGTGGCACGGGATACATGCGGACGTGCATTGTCCTGTTGGAACAGCAAGTTCCCTTGCCGGTCTAGGAATGGTAGAACGATGGGTTCGATGACGGTTTGGATGTACCGTGCACTATTCAGTGTCCCCTCGACGATCACCAGTGGTGTACGGCCAGTGTAGGAGATCGCTCCCCACACCATGATGCCGGGTGCTGGCCCTGTGTGCCTCGGTCGTATGCAGTCCTGATTGTGGCGCTCACCTGCACGGCGCCAAACACGCATACGACCATCATTGGCACCAAGGCAGAAGCGACTCTCATCGCTGAAGACGACACGTCTCCATTCGTCCCTCCATTCACGCCTGTCGCGACACCACTGGAGGCGGGCTGCACGATGTTGGGGCGTGAGCGGAAGACGGCCTAACGGTGTGCGGGACCGTAGCCCAGCTTCATGGAGACGGTTGCGAATGGTCCTCGCCGATACCCCAGGAGCAACAGTGTCCCTAATTTCCTGGGAAGTGGCGGTGCGGTCCCCTACGGCACTGCGTAGGATCCTACGGTCTTGGCGTGCATCCGTGCGTCGCTGCGGTCCGGTCCCAGGTCGACGGGCACGTGCACCTTCGGCCGACCACTGGCGACAACATCGATGTACTGTGGAGACCTCACGCCCCACGTGTTGAGCAATTCGGCGGTACGTCCACCCGGCCTCCCGCATGCCCACTATACACCCTCGCTCAAAGTCCGTCAACTGCACATACGGTTCACGTCCACGCTGTCGCGGCATGCTACCAGTGTTAAAGACTGCGATGGAGCTCCGTATGCCACGGCAAACTGGCTGACACTGACGGCGGCGGTGCACAAATGCTGCGCACACCGGTGCCAATGTGTTCTTTTTTCCATTTCCAGGAGTGTAGATGGATGAAAGACATGCCTACTCCTCGTATCAGAACTGGGTCACGTAATATTGTGTCACATATTCGTGGTGTGAGAGGAATTGCAAAGAATAAAATGACACATGGAGAAATATGGCGGCCGTTTTTTACAGATGAAATAATGGACGAAGTAGTGATACATACTAACCAATGTATCGAATCCGCTAATTCGAGATACTCTTCGTCTCAGACCTTCATTCATGAGAAAGGTAAAGGTGAAATTGAAGCATTTCTTGGTCTGTTGTATTTGGGTGGAATCGAGAAGGTTGGTTGGGTTAATTAGGAAGAACTCTGGGACAGAGGTGGAACAGCACTGGAATTATTCTACTCCGCAATGACCCTACAGAGATTCAGGTTTCTGGCACAGTGTCTGAGATTTGACGATAAGTCAATGAATTCCGACAGGCGAAAAGGGGATAAATTTGCTACTATACGAAATATATTTAATTTTTTCACCAAAAACTGCATTGCACACCATTATCTTGGAGAATATGTCACTGTAGATGAAATGCTTGTTAAATTTAGAGGACGATGTAGTTTTCGAATGTACATTCCTTCCAAACCTGCCAAATATGGAATAAAAGTGTTCAACCCAGCCGATGCAAGAACGGCGTACACGTCAAATTTGGAAGTTGATTTAGGTGAGCAGCCACATGGACTGTAACAGTTGAGTATTCGTGCAGCTGTTGTCGTCAAAAGGTTGTGAGGTCATATTTCGAAAACATCAAGGAACATAACGACGGATAACTGGTGTACGAGCTACGAACTGGCTCTGTCACTTCTGAAAGACCATAAATTAACACTTTTGGGAACAGTAATGAAGAACAGGACGTAATTTCCCCTAGGATTCTTGAACACAAGGGGCAGAAATGTTTTTACAAGTATCTTTGCCTTTCATAATACGTGCACATTAGTGAGGTATGTACCAAAGGAAAACAGGTGCCTACTTCTAATGAGTACTATGCACCATGACAACAAAATAGATGCAACAACTGGGGAATAAATGAAGCCGGAAATGATAACTCTGAACACAAGGTTCAGAAATGTTTTTACAAGTATCTTTGCCTTTCATAATACGTGCACATTAGTGAGGTATGTACCAAAGGAAAACAGATGCCTACTTCTAATGAGTACTATGCACCATGACAACAAAACAGATGCAACAACTGGGGAATAAATGAAGCCGGAAATGATAACTCTGTATAATGCTCCTAAGGGTGGGGTAGATTTAGTAGATCAGATGTGTGCCACCTATGATGTAGCAAGAACAATTAGAAGGTGGCCGTTGGCCTTATTCTTTTGCTTACTGAATGTAGCAGGCCTAAATAGTCTCGTCATCTTCAGAGCTAACAGCCATGGGGACACCACGAGGAAAGACTTTCTGAAACCGTTTGGGAAGGCTCTTGTCAGTCGCCAGTTGCTACACAGGACTGGCAGTAAGCATATCAACCGACCTCTCAAAAGATCTGTCAACAGACTGGCGGGAGTCGAACAGCAAGACGATGGGAGTGTGAACCAGAGTACGGTGCGTAAGAGAGGACGATACTGTGGGTGTGAAGATAGCAAAACGCAATATATTTCTTACAAACGCTCTAAGTTTGTGTGTCTCAAAAAACACTCAATTTTAATTTGTAAAGACTGCATGTAGTGGCCTGGTGTGATAAAATGCCATGTGGGAACAGTACGTTCAAAAGACATTGTGGAGACTTTCCGTTTACTTACAACGTTGTCATACATGTTTTCTACTCATCCGTCCATACCTGAGTTTGGTTTTCGTAGCTTTCATTGTTCTAGTTTGTATGCTATGACACACGTCAGTCACATTGTGTGGCCATTTTTGTCCTGCATGGTATGTAAACGTTAGAATCACGGTCTAATTTGCTTACGTAGTAATAAAGGACAACAATTTACTCAAACCCAAAGCAAAACGTGTTTGTTTACTTCATCTAGACAACAGACGTGAATGTGAAGCCCTTTTATGATCCCTATCCCTAACAAATCAGACTGATCCGAAGGTCGCATCTGTGAGACCCCTCGTAGCAACGGTGGTACAAACGAATACAGTAACAACGCAGAGTTAAAGAAAAGAGCTTTTTCACATAATTTCAATCATCAGCTTCTTCCTCAGGGTACCAAAATACATTTTTGCTCTTATACGCACAGAGAGTAATTAATATCATGGTAAAATAAGGAGCACCACAGCTCGCACGGCAATGATGTAGGTGTCAATTTTCCCTATGTGTTGTCCAAAACTGGAATGATAGAGAAATTGTCTGAAAGTGTTCCTATGAACCCTCCGCTGAATATTTTAGTGTGAATTGCAGAATATGATGTAGATGTAAAACATTGTTCGCTGTGACGTACCAATTTTTGAAACATTATTCGTTATCCTCATAACATTTTCTATCCCTATTTAAGGGAGTCGTAATTGTTATCCTTAGGTATTCATTTAAATCGACAACCTTCCTATTTGTGTGATTTATCGTGTAACTTTGACTCTAAACATTCCTACACATAAAGTAAGTCATGGTTTGAAACGTTTTAAATGATATGGAGAGTGCTGTAGGCGTCAGGAAAATATTAAAATCTCGAAAGGCACTAACAATTTCAAACACAATTATTCTTTGTTCTGCTGTGCGGTAACAGATAACTACGAACTACATTTCAAACCTGTGACAGGTTCCAGGCTTCTTCTTCATCATACTTCAACAAATAGTTACGTTTGCGCTCTGTTCCAAACGTGAAAGAGAATAGACAAAGAATGATGGAATATAAAATCTCTGGCACATGTCGGTGATCAGCGTAAAATCCACAAGTCGGTAGAGACCAGTGCGGTTGTCCAATACGAGGACCACGTATCCACGATCTAAGTTGTGAAGGATGGCTCCATCGCTGCCGAAGACGTGCAAAACGAGGTTGCGACGAAGAAAGAGGTCGGGTTCCCATCAACGCTGCAGAGCTTTAAGAAGAAATCCTAGCTCGCATCACTAGCCTTTCATTATCGCAGAAGCCAGAAACATTCTTCTCCCGTTGCTTTCTCAGCGGAAGTGTGTGTGTGAGAGAGAGAGCTGTGTGTAGCATTCGCAGACAGCGTGAAAGATGAAAACGACCAACCATGTCTTTATGTAGCAGTAGGGATGTGATTCCTAAAATTATTCTGGTTTGCATCGCGTAGCAGTCTGCCGTAGGAGTTTTGTAGTTCTCACATTTAATAAGTTTCCTAAGGACGTTTATGTTCACTGTTGTTGTAAGGAATAGTAAAATGGCAAACTTGGCAACATTTGTCTGTACAAAGGAAAATATATAAAGTTTTTTTTATTTACGTGTGCATATAAATGCTCTTATGTTAGAAAACACCTAAGATAATAGCCAGCATAGATCAAAATTATATACGGGTTACGTGGACCAATGGCAGGTTGATTGCCTACTAGAAGAAATTACAGAAGAAAGCAAGTCTATCGGTATGCGAAAGTCTCAGAAAAGCGGTTATTGGGTCAAGGTCATGAAACTGGTCGGAAACTGAGATGCAGCAAGCAGTCTTGAGAGCGCTAGTAAGTAAATCACTACATACAGGTACTAAAATCTAGATGATCGAGACCAAATATATGTCACAAGAGAACCTAAAAGGTTGCGAGAATTATCTCTGAGAAGGAGAAAATTTGACTTATTAGACGTTTCAGCAGTTTAGAATATTCTATGAATGTGTTTGGTGACCATAGCGAAGCAACCTAATCCTCTTTGTATTATAAAAAACCAACGGCTGTCAGCTACATTTTAACGACGTATCGTCCTACTTCATAAATTACTTGTACAATCTCAGTTTGATATGAATTACATTTACTTATAATTCGAAACTTAGCACCTAAGGTTGAATCATCACTGATCTCGTTTCTTACTCTCTGTATCCCAAATTGGTAAATAAATATGCGGTTGCACAAAGCAGTATAAAAATTTTAATAGTAGATAGAAACTTTTAAAAGAGGTGAGTGTCTTGTGTACTATGTATAGGATAACCTAATGTCTGTTGTGGCAGCCGTAACAGTCTTCATTAATGTCAAGCCTTGTAACTACTCTCATTTTTTACTTGTCTGGGTTAAATAAATCTCAGTGCGATTACGCGACAGCTATATTCTCACCGAATATGAATGTGAAGAAACTTTATTCGTTCACAGGTAAATCAGTACCGTTTAGGTTAATGTGTTGCACATCTACCAGTAATTCTATTGTACTTTGATTAATCTGTCTATGTTTAGCGACGGTTTTGTCTAAAGCTAAATTATAACTGATTTAGTTCAACCGACCATTTCATTTAGTTTTATTAATTTCATTGAATCCATAAGTAACTGATATAACATTTTTAACATTGCTGTATGAGAGTTTAGATTCTGATATTGTATCCAAACTGTTTGACTTTTTTTAACGTTTCACGACTATAGATTTCGCGTATTACAAATTTCAGTATTTGCAAATCAACAAATGTTGAGTGATTTATCAACTTGTTTTATGTATATACGAAATAGATTATAATCCGTCCTACTAGTAATTACTGATCTTTCTGTAAATTTAAATGATAATTTCCGTATTCTCTTCAAGTCAGTTTTTAGCGTTAGAAAGTGGAATAGGTCGGTCTCGCCGAGCAGATAATCTGTTGATCTTAGCGTGTCAATAGAAAAATTCAATCCTTACTTGAACTGTTGAAGATAAGACATTCTAATGTCCTTTTTTGATAGCCGATGAAGTTTTTGACCGGCCCTCGACCTCTAAACATCATTAGGATTGTGGGGAAAGGTCGGCTTCTTAACAATATGTGGTCCTAAAGGTAATACGTGGTGAGTACTACCAATAAAAATAATAACCGTGCTAAACCACGTTCCAGTTCCTCCGTAATGTTACACAGTAGTAATTTTGGTGTGGTTTTTGGATAGTCATCCAATTCCATGTAGTTGAATATTCTGCTGAGTGTCCTATTGTGTATCCGAAATGCAACAAATGTACTGTGTCAGAATGAGATTTTCACTCTGCAGCGGAGTGTGCGCTGATATGAAACTTCCTGGCAGATTAAAACTGTGTGCCCGACCGAGACTCGAACTCGGGACCTTTGCCTTTCGCGGGCAAGTGCTCTACCAACTGAGCTACCGAAGCACGACTCACGCCCGGTACTCACAGCTTTACTTCTGCCAGTTTCAATGTACTGTTAACTCACGAAAGCTGCCTTCGTAGGGCAATGGCGTACTCAGTATATCACCGGTCAGATTTAAATGACTTTTAGCCATGTATGTAATACGTTACTGGACGATATTGTTGGTAGCATGTGTACGTAAGACACCAATCGTCCAATCTCGCGTTTCTGAGCCAGAGCTTCTACTGAGAGAAGCATCTAGCCAACTGTCCTCACGAGAATTAGTCGATCCTCTTTTCGCCTAATTCCGTCCCTCCCCCCCCCCCAAAAAAACAGCAAGGAAAACAATCTATTTCATTTCCTGGAATAGAATAAGATTGCCCTGAGCAGTAGCGCACACCCTGACTGCGTAGCCTGATTTTAGTAGATGTGTGACGAGAAACTGGATCTTCCCATATATTTACATCATAATTCTCTAGTACAACGCTGGTTAAAGTGCACCTCCAGTACCAACGGTTTCTTTCTCTTGGGAATGGCTGAATTAATTGACATTAAATATTATTGCTAGGAGCAGTCTCTTGGTAACGTCTGATGTTGTTTCCGTAATTCAGCTGGCTAAGTACCAGATAATTAATGTTCGTAAGAAAAGCCAGGCCTTTCGTAGGGCATTTTCGGGCACTTAACGTGACTTTCACGACTGCTCAATTGAGATAACGTGATATACATTCCAAGTTCCGCCGCCCCAAAAGTGATTTAGGGAACCATCAACGATTCTCCTCAGAGCAGAAACCTTGCAACATTTTCAAACTTGATAATAGCATCAATGTCTCAGTGAGAAATCGGTAATTTGCTATTTTCGGACTTCAAGTTTGAGACTACTGATGGGATAAATTAAATTGCGGTAAGAATAAAATCCGTTATTTCTGTTTATTTGCGAGCAGCAAGATAAGTAGGAGCTTTAAGCTGGCTAGAGAGACAACCTCGGATGGCTATCTGGTAGAGTACTTCCCGCGAAAGGCAGGGATTTGACTTCGAATACCAGTTCGGTATACAGTTTTAGCATGTCACTAAAAATCGTAGTGTATACTCTCCAGAGATTAAAGTATTTATATCTTACTGAAACCATAGTATCCACGAAATGTGAGGGCGTCACGTGTCACGCACGTTTGTTGCAGGCTACAATCCTCTTCTGAATAATGAAAGTCATTACGAAATGGATACCATTTGGGAAGACTGAACATCATTTCCGAAAGAGTGAGTCACAATTTTGTCGAGAGCAGCGTTCTGACAATGAGAGGAGACGACCGCGATGAAAACATGCGCCCGGCTACACGATTGATTTCGTGGATATTTACGAAAGCTAACTAGCAGGACAATTTCTCTCTCGAATGTCCCACGAAAACGAAAAGTATTTTGAAGTCCACTGTGACCACGGCTTTCCGTTTCAACTCTGCACATTACTTGTACATCACTGTGAAGTATCTAGTGAGTTTTAATATCTGTTAACAGATATTAATTGGAATAACAACGACCAAGGATTTTCTTTGCAGTCTGATGTTATATTTCCATGGACAGTTCGAAATGAAGCGTAAACTATTAGAAATGGTTTATTGATTGTAGAAAATTCAGCTCATTTAGACTATAGACTAAGCAAATTGGATTTTTCCCCTAGTGACAAAATTATATATATATATATAGGCACTACATATTTTATAACACGTTCATATTTTATTCATGACACCTTGTGAGCATCAGGAGATTTCGTTTTAGTTAGAAAATTTTAATCGTGTGATACGAAGGTTGGTGAGGGGTTCGATTCCACCCAGGCATTGTATGATACGGTACACATTGATCACACAAATGTGATGTACTATATATGTTAGCGGTAGCCTACTTACTGGTATTCCCTTTTAGAGCGAAAGGCATACGTTGTTATTTTACTAGGACGTGAAGGTTGTGGCATGCATAATCGTTTGATACACTTATTCAAATGTGTTTGACCAGTTATCTGAACGCATCGTACGGCACGTACTACTTGTGGCATCAAGTTCTTTTGTAATGTAGCCCTACGTAATGATATATTACCGATATTTTTATATAATACTTTTACCTACGGTTTTACGCACGTATGATCAATGTGCTAATAAGATCTTGTGTTTGAATGCGACCTTCGTTCCGTAGATGAAGACTGCGTTGGATGATGCTCAGCATGACGCTGTGTAATGTTACTTACTACTTACCTATGGGTTCGTTACCAAATATTACACTGATAATGTAATTTGATAAAGGTTAACTGTTTGTGTCTTTCACCTTATTTTATATCTAGACCGTATATGGATAACATACAATAAAAAAGCATATTTCAAATTTTAACATTGACTCCATGTATGGAAGTTAGTAATTCTTGGTACTGTACCCTTCAATGAAAATACAGGGTTGTTTGCAGGAAGGCGCGCTATGTGGTCACCTCCTGGCTTTGTATGTTTCATTCGGGTGCTACGTTATTTTGTAAACATTTCCTGTAATGTAAAATTTATGTATGTGTACTTTTTAAAAATATTATCAATAAATGAGAATGGGTGCGCCGGGAGCATAGAAAACTAATAGGCAACCATATGCACATGCGAGTATATGTAAGGGCGATACCTACGAAAGTGTCCTGACTGTTGAAACTGATATTTGTCAGTTTGGCTGTGTAGGTCAGGTACAGCACTAGACACATAGACTAATATCAGTGAGATTACTTGTTACAAACAGCTGGACTTTCTGTACAAGAGCTATTCTTGCCTTTTGGCACAATATTGTATGGCTAGTTGCGGTTAATAGGAAGCATATTAAGTACATGTAATACAGACACCCGTACTGTGTGTAAACATTATTGTTCATTATGTAGTTTCCAGTTTTCTGTGTGTGGTTTCAGAATGGGCGTGTCAGCATGAAACCGGTAACTACTACAGCAAAAATTATATATTACTGCTACAAGAAAGATGAAATAAAAAAAAATCCAATTCCCTCAGTACTGAACAGTTGCGGACCCACCATCCTTTGGCAGCATGCCTCGAATTAGCAAGTCATTTAGAATAACGTCCAATTGGTGGTTGTCATCACGGAGTCCGAACTGCAGTTATTGGTGTAGAACGATGCCACGTTTACGAACAAAGAGATAGAGTGCGTGAATTTGCGCAGGTCACCGATTTGTCTCAGTCAACGAATTGCACAAAAGATGTGTAGCTATCAAAGTAGAATTGTTGGAGTAGTAACTCCCGTACTTTCGAATAATACTTACAAGGAACGTTCAAGTATCACGAAGCTGTCATTTACAACTGGAGTAAGTGATAGAGCATTTTTTCCTTCTTAACTTGAGCAGATATTCAACGTTAATACTGTGGTTAAGGTTTTCGTTAGATTTATGGTTTTTATCGTAGGGGCATTTTCAGCATCTCTCTTTGTATCATTTGTCTTATTCAGAGATAACTTCACATTATGTCTAGGAAAAGAGTCCTTGATTTTGGGCATCATAATTTCGAATCGTAGGATCCCTATGATTTGAGAATAGCACGTTTCTTGGTGCATGTACATCGTTATTACATTGCATGAAAACTGACGCAAATTTTCACCATTAGTTATCTTCATTAGTGCATATCCTGCTACCTTTTCAATGACGTAATCTTCCGCCTTAGTATATGACATTATGCGAGGCCGGCACATGACGCAATAGGCAGTGGTCGAGCAAGGTGAGCGTGGAATGCTGGCACCTAAGTGGGAGCATGCGGGTAGCATCAGAGCCTGACTCAAATGGGGTGTAGACGACACAATAGCAGCTATGATGGACGACATGATTAATGAATGTTTTCTATTTTCAACAAAATTGCACTAAGGACACTACAAATAGTATCAGCATATGTTGCGTGATATGAAATCTGATTAAGTCAACAAACAACTCAGTATGCTACTTTTCAAATCAGGTACGTACATAAAGAGTTAAAGACGAAATTAATACGAGTAGATTTGCATACATGTCAATAATATAAATACTCCAACGTTAGACCCAACACGATGGCAGCGTGAGCTTCCAGACCAATATCTTATGTTCATTAAGGATGAGTACCTACAATTTATTATTTCATACTATTTCATACTATTTTAGTATTATGTTGATATTCTGCGAGGTCGCAAAATAACTGCAACAATATTCTGTGGTTGCCAATACGATTTGTGTATGTGTGACCTTATTTAAATTTCATTGGTGATCAATATTTAAGTGTCTAACTTTGATGCAGTAGTGTGTGAAGTTACGGAGAGCATTCGAGGGCGAGCTGTAGGGCATGTGGGATCTTCCGTTGGTCAGAGGTTCTTTGGTCAATACCTTTCGTAAAAGGATTTTTGTTGGTGTTCATGAGTGAGCTGTTGTCGTGTGGTAGTGTGGCCAAACCGTGTACAGTAAACAGTTTAGCATTGAAGTGGACTTAACGTAATATCATGAGCTTGGGTTACAGACTCTATCTTTACAACGGACTTACATTATTTGATAGTGTTTTTGCTGATTTATTCTGACAGACTTCGATAACTCTTAATTTGTGTGTCATGTTTGAGGCAGTTGCAAACTATAGTTATTTGATGCAGTTGAAATTTATATTCGTGTGTAACAGACTTCAGTACTTTTCGCAGTGCTTATTCAGGATAATGAACTATATTTTACGTCATGTTGATAATGAGGCACTGCACTTTACAATTTTGAACGTTTGCTGTTGACTTCTGTGAACTACTGCGCCGCTAACTGAATGTTTCTCGTACGTTTTCCTGTATTCAGTGCTCTGCTCACACCATATACACTCCTGGAAACTGAAATAAGAACACCGTGAATTCATTGTCCCTGGAAGGGGAAACTTTATTGACACATTCCTGGGGTCAGATACATCACATGATCACACTGACAGAACCACAGGCACATAGACACAGGCAACAGAGCATGCACAATGTCGGCAATAGTACAGTGTATATCCACCTTTCGCAGCAATGCAGGCTGCTATTCTCCCATGGAGACGATCGTAGAGATGCTGGATGTAGTCCTGTGGAACGGCTTGCCATGCCATTTCCACCTGGCGCCTCAGTTGGACCAGCGTTCGTGCTGGACGTGCAGACCGCGTGAGACGACGCTTCATCCAGTCCCAAACATGCTCAATGGGGGACAGATCCGGAGATCTTGCTGGCCAGGGTAGTTGACTTACACCTTCTAGAGCACGTTGGGTGGCACGGGATACATGCGGACGTGCATTGTCCTGTTGGAACAGCAAGTTCCCTTGCCGGTCTAGGAATGGTAGAACGATGGGTTCGATGACGGTTTGGATGTACCGTGCACTATTCAGTGTCCCCTCGACGATCACCAGTGGTGTACGGCCAGTGTAGGAGATCGCTCCCCACACCATGATGCCGGGTGTTGGCCCTGTGTGCCTCGGTCGTATGCAGTCCTGATTGTGGCGCTCACCTGCACGGCGCCAAACACGCATACGACCATCATTGGCACCAAGGCAGAAGCGACTCTCATCGCTGAAGACGACACGTCTCCATTCGTCCCTCCATTCACGCCTGTCGCGACACCACTGGAGGCGGGCTGCACGATGTTGGGGCGTGAGCGGAAGACGGCCTAACGGTGTGCGGGACCGTAGCCCAGCTTCATGGAGACGGTTGCGAATGGTCCTCGCCGATACCCCAGGAGCAACAGTGTCCCTAATTTCCTGGGAAGTGGCGGTGCGGTCCCCTACGGCACTGCGTAGGATCCTACGGTCTTGGCGTGCATCCGTGCGTCGCTGCGGTCCGGTCCCAGGTCGACGGGCACGAGCACCGTCCGCCGACCACTGGCGACAACATCGATGTACTGTGGAGACCTCACGCCCCACGTGTTGAGCAATTCGGCGGTACGTCCACCCGGCCTCCCGCATGCCCACTATACGCCCTCGCTCAAAGTCCGTCAACTGCACATACGGTTCACGTCCACGCTGTCGCGGCATGCTACCAGTGTTAAAGACTGCGATGGAGCTCCGTATGCCACGGCAAACTGGCTGACACTGACGGCGGCGGTGCACAAATGCTGCGCAGCTAGCGCCATTCGACGGCCAACACCACTGTTCCTGGTGTGTCCGCTGTGCCGTGCGTGTGATCATCGCTTGTACAGCCCTCTCGCAGTGTCCGGAGCAAGTATGGTGGGTCTGACACACCGGTGTCAATGTGTTCTTTTTTCCATTTCCAGGAGTGTATAATCATTCTGCGTAATGGTTTATCATTTGAATCCGCAATACGTGTGAGCTCATCATTCTCATATCGTGAATACCGGTTAATAAACATTTACATGATTTAAATTAGAAAATATCTGATTTCATAAACATTATTAATCCTAAGAGTTTTTTGTAGTCACTTCCTTATATAGTTGTATCAAGCTGAGTACATGGCGTTGCCTGGGTGTGTATTTATTCATGTCTTATAATAGTCCGTCTTCTCCTTTCCCCTACTTATGTCCCTCGCCTCCTTCTCATGTCTATGTCCATCTGTTCCTCACTCCTCTCGCGGACCACTTGCTCCTTCGCAATCTGTCCATCTCATCCCCACCTCTTACATGCTACTCGCCTCATCTATCTTCTCCTCACACCCTCTATCTCCTCAACACCTCCTCTAATTCTGTCTCCACCTCCTCTGTCACTCTGTCCCTCTTCTGTTCGCTCTCTCCCTGTCCATCTGCTCCTATCCTTTCTCTGTCAATCTCCCCTCTCTGTGTATGTCTCCTTCTCTTTCCTTTCTCCACCCATTTTCTCTCCCCCCCCCTCTCTACCTGTGCAGCTCTTCTTCTTTCCCTTCTCTATTCGTTTGCTCTTTCCCGACTCTGTGTCCCTCTCCTCCTCTCCCCTCTTTCTGTCTATCTCCTCCATCCCCCAATTTGTACACCTCCTCCTCCCACATTTCTCGGTCCGTCTCCTCTTCTTACCCGTGAATTTTCCTCTCCTCTCTCACTGCCCATCTTCTCCTCCACCTTTTCTCTCCAGATTATCAACCCCACCATAGAACGTGGTTGCAGGCTCTTACCCCCACGATATTCCTTCCCATATAATAAGTAATATGTGCGCCAAGATTGGCTAAATTTGATCCCGAGGTTTACGAAAAGCTATTTTCCAGTGGCTTTGTCCACGTATGCAACTGTCACGTATATTTAACATATTACACTCATATTTTTATACATATTCCACCAGTATCTGAAGTGATTTCGCCCTGCAGTTTCTTTTACCCACAGTTCAATGTTTATGACGCCATAACTTGTTAACTATGTATCGTACAATGATATAATTTTGCGTGTGTACTGAATGACATGTGCAGATACTGGTTACAAACTGTGTTACGAATAAAGTCGATGGTAAAGAAGAAACAAAGTGAAACGTCATGTCTGATGCTGAAGTTCGACCACATGAACAGCGAAGATGTATTAAGCAATGAACATATTTTCTTTCATCATTTTGTAGGTATTGTCAGCGAGGAAAAGTTTCTTAAAGATAAGAAATTATGTTTAAAGTTTGTTGCAAGTACGTAAGTGGCCTCATTCTCAAGTACTGGGTGAATAAAATCTGGATATTGGTGCGTTGTGGGCTACAATTTCTTTTCACCCCAACCCCCACCCCTTTGATAGACGTGTAGTTATTGACCACAACATTTCTTTCCAGCCACTAGGTCATATGTGAACGAAGTTCGGTTGAAATCGGGTCAGAGCTATTGCATTTAAAGCGAGTAAAGCCAACAAGCATGCATTGCCCACAACTATAGTGGCCTATTATACTGCCTTGCGCCCGTGGTATCTATTTCGTCTTTAGACTCTTAAGCCGTTCTCTTTCTCAACATAAACATTCGCATTAGTCGTCACTGTATGGCTGAGCGTAGATAATCCATTTAAGCAAAAATCACCTACAACTGTGGTTAGTAGCTTTTTTATATCTAGGTGCTTGTACTGGATGCCATTTTTCATTTCTTTCTTCCCGATATATTACTTGTTCTTGCAAGGTTGGTATCGTTTCGTGTAGACAATCGATAAAATCATAAACCATCTGATATTAGTGATTCAATTGTCTTTAGTTGCCTGTACTGGACACTGTTTTCCATTGATTTCTTTCAGATGTGTTACATGTTCTTGTATTGTTGGTATTGTTTCGTATCTAACATCCAATTCGTTAACTGCCTGTCAGTTATTCTGTTTGCTCGCGGTACATTTATATTACCTAATCTGTGAAGCTTATCGCGCTTGAGTGTTTCCTACATTTCTGTTTGTGCCTCAGACATTGTAAGGTCTAACTTACTATTAATTTTAGCTATTTCTTGTATCTGTCTCATTGTTTGTATTTTCACTATAAACAAATTTGTACAGTTTTCCAACTTTTAGTGGCATTTACATCCAACGGCTTCAATCTTGTCCGAGTACTTTATTTGAGGTCTGTAAATGCTAATCTTGCGTATGATGCATATTTTGATTTGATTAATAATGAAGTTAGGCATCAACTTGTAACCGACTCTTTTACGTCATACTGATAGCTGTAATTGCTTCATCTTTGGAATTATATGACAGGCAAAAGTGGGCATAATATGCAGTATTTCTCCAAATACTGCGGCCTTTGAATTTTACGCGTGTTTTTGCAGACGTGGAGAACAAAGAGGAAAAGGACGCTTGTGAGATTGTGTCTGATCTTGAGTGTGTTTGCGCTAGTTAACTTGTGTATATACTGTTGCACTGTGTACCTGCCAGAAGATTCTGTTTAAGATTAACACATTACTCGCCACATAAAATATACTTGTGGATGAACCTAATATAAGTACAAAAAAAAAAAGGAAGACAGAGAGAGAGAGAGAGAGAGAGCGATAGAGAGCGAGAGAGAGAGAGAGAGAGATCACACAGATATTGAGGCTGGTACTGGCACGCTAACGTTTGCTCAACTCATTACTGAAAGGCTAAAATAATAGTTCGAGGTGACATTTCTCGATTTAACAACCAGTTTTTTTTTTATTAAATTCGGAAGGTTCTGGGTCCTTTTTTAATTATTATTTCGGTGTGGCGTTCAGAAGTAGAGTTCCCGACAAGACTGTTATTCAGTGAAATGTCAATAGCAGTGAAGAGAAATGTCAACTAAAATACTTTTATCGAACAACAGAGTATTTCAAAGAGCCAATATCATTTGTAATTATTTTTGTATGTAAAAACGTGTGAATTTCTACTTTAATCAAGTTTGACAATTCTCGTATTACTGCATAAGGCTTTGCTTTGGAGCAGTGATATCAATTTCATTCAACGGTCTCTTAACAGAAATCCCTACGTGCTTTAACTATGACGACCCATTCCGGCTGACAATATTTAAATAAAATATCAGTTGCTGAACACCCACTGACAGTCTTAACTGAGGTAAAATACGACTTAATACACATACCTTCACAGAGTTACACTACATTCATAGGTAATTGTTCAACAGTGAAAATTATAACCCGGTAGACGTTGCCAATTTATAAAGTCGGCCATGCCACTTCAATATACCATTTACCTGCGGAACTCACAGAAGAGAGTTACCGCTATCCACTAAAGCACTTACAGAGAGATTTAAAATACATGAAAATATTATTATTTCTTCTTTAATGCCGGAATAGAGGAAGCCTTAATCGACTTTGTTTGATGTCCTCTTTACTACCCCCCACTCACTAGAGTAAAAAAAAAATATCAGCTACCATTAATGATAACAATTTTTACTGCAAAATAGTAGATACTGAAGAAACTATAAAGTAGAGTATAATCTCAGACCCAAAAAGATTGATAATCGCAGGTATTGCGTCTGTATTAGGGATAACGATATAAAAAACTGAAGAATATTTATTATTATTTCACGAAAAAATATACAAATAATTAAACATTAAACAATGTAGAGTAGTCCGTTCACTGACACAGAGAACATAATTTCACAGAAATTATTTTCTGCAAAGCAAGAATTTGGAAAGAAATGCAGTGCAATAGATGACATTCATACGAAGTAGTCAATAACAATATGGATAACATTCAATATTAAGTTAATGCGCACATAATTATATAAATTCATTAAATTGTACAGTGAATGATTTTGGTAAGTAGGATTTTTGAAACGAACTTAATACGCATCAGTTAAAGACAGTATTCCACCTTGATTCCAAAAAATAAAATAGAGCTTGAAAGTATCTCAGGCTTAAGAAGTTTGGTACCTAACAATTATAATTTTTGAAGTAATCTGCATGGAATTCGTCTTCACGATATACAGAAGGGTGAGTGATACAATGAAACGGTGCCTACGTTAGCAACCTCATTTTGTGTTCCCTGTTGAGACTTCAACAAAAAAACATACCTAACAGAATATAGTTATCTTCTCGTTGCGTCCAAAAGCGAACTGTTGGTAACATTAGTAGCTTATAGTTAACATCTAGTAATAAAGCATCGTAACAAGAGTGATTAAATATTTAATACAAATTTACGATAAGTACAGTAATACGTAAATATAAATGAATACAAATGCAATGTTTGACATCATCTTGTGAAATTTATGACTGCGATGTACAATCAGTAACAGATTTGGCGAAATCCCTTGCCTTATCGTTTTGCTCAACTGCACAGGTTTACTGTCTGTTAACACAACATAACATCCAATGAGACAAAATTTTACCAACATATTGCCTATAGGCACGAAGTTGAGAAACAATCAGAACGTTGTCAGACAGTTTTAGATAATGACAGAGAATATCTTGCTGCTGCTTTGTTTGTATCTTTATCTCCTGTGTTCAGTAAACTATCTATTATGTTCTCTACTAATACAGATCAATTACAACTTATTATGATGACGTTACGAAAAAATACTTTTTTAATAAAACAGTGTATCCCAGATTGTTAGAATTAGCAGGACAATACGCACTTTTCGCTCCGAAACTTTCTGTGTCTAAGTTCAGTTGATATTCACACTGAAGTGGCGTTACAGGAGTACTACGAAAGCATACAAATTTAGCAGTGGGGCTGGACACGTAACAGAATCCAGTTAAAAAAAATCATTCACTCCCACAGTTAAGTCAGTGCCATTGACAGACGCAAAAAAGCATGCGCTAAGAAGTGGCAGTTTAGCAAATGTTTCACCTTTGATCTTCAGCCCACCGAATCAAGGTAACAACAAAACGCATCGAGGAGAAGTTGTTATAGGTTTCCTTACCTATTGTCCATCTGCTTGCTAGTGGTGTTTTCACAGACTGGCAAAAAATCTTATCTTCAGCGAAATTAGAACCGAACACTACCACACTGTTACAATTGAAGGGAAAACACTTTACCGCTAAGCTAGCATGCAGCTGTGTCAACCGTTTCTGCCTTTTTGTACCAATGACGGTTAAGACACAGAATTCGCCACGTACGTAACGAATTAACCTACATTTTTCGTTGGAACAACCTTCCTGGACTGATAATCATATATATGCTACTTTTATGAGATAACGAGAAGTTGAGTTATGAAACACAATATTGGAGTATGTATGTTGACGATGTCCACCTATTCATCACATTCACCAGAATGTCCATATGTCACAGTACCCTCTGCCACATCTCATTTGCACAAAAGTTTTGCCTTATGCATTCATATAGTTTTAGTATTTGTTTATTTTATTTATTTCTTCAGAGTCTCTTTAGGTATCACATTATTCTTGTGTTCTGTATTGATATATATTCATAAAATGTCACATATTTTTCTACAAAACTCGTTGCACAGCTACGAATTCTCGCTGAAATTTTGTAGACTTTCTGTTTCATGTAAAGTTATCTTATGACGGCCCAAGAAGGCGAAAGCCGGTTCATAACGAGCAATTAAATAAGTATTATTGTGGAGCATTAATACTGCGTGATCAAGCCATTAATATGTCTATGTTCCTCCATGAAGAGACGGGATATTCCATAAATAATGACACTGGATATTCCGTAAGATTATTGTCATTGTTACTTGTGTGTATTTAAAATTGGAACTGTGAATTTTAATGTTTTGTTTTGTTTCTGTTACACATTGCGTGAGAGAGCAATTATACGACGGTGGTAGCATCGTTAGCGCAGCCTCCAAGCATCGAGCTTACTGCTGTTGTTGTCCAGACGAAGGCCATGGTGTGGTAGAAGTTCCTGTCGGTGTGTGTTATCGTTATCTGATTCAAATAAAATAAATCTACTTATTTGTATATGTGGTATCACGTATCGACACCAATGCTCCGTACCATGAGTGCCCTCTGCCGCCGCGATATAGGACGGTTGACAGCAGTTGCTCAACCCATTAGCGCTTGGAGCCACTTCTCTATGGGACGCAACGTGGACGCCGCTTAGTTGCGCCTCCAAGGCCATCGTTCGTGCTATAGGCAAGGTGCCTTATCTTGTTGAGATTGTGATACTTTGACTCTTTCTTGTTGCAATATTTGTAATGAATGTTTCCTTGCTTGGTGAAAACTATATTAAGTGAATCTTCTGTTTGTTATGTTAAGTTGCTAGCTAATCTTTTCTGCTACTGTCTAGCTTTCCTACAACTACATTTGCTAAGCCACTCTGCACTCCACCTCTCCTTACCGTCGCGTACGCAACAGTATGTAACAAACAAAAAATGAGCATTGTTGTAAAGGAAAATGTAATGGTAGTTAGTTCAGTTCTTGTCTTGAACACTTACGATAACATTGATATTAGTGTAAAGATTACGTTCAAATAAAACACATCCTTGAAATTGAGAAGTGATTTATCTGCAGGGAAATCTGAAATGAATATTTAACAATATTATGGAAAGGAAAGTTGCTACTCACCATATAGTGGAGATGCTGAGTCGCAGATAGGCACAGCAAAAAGACTGGCACAAATACAGCTTTCGGCCAGTAAGGCCTTCGTCAACAATAGACAGCAGACACACACTTACGCAAACGCAGCTCACACACACATGAGTGAATGAGAGAGAGAGAGAGAGAGAGAGAGAGAGAGACAGACAGAGAGAATGTGTGTGTGTGTGTGTGTGTGTGTGTGTGTCTGTTGTCCATTGTTGACGAAGGCCTTACTGGCCGAAAGCTTTATTTGGGACAGTCTTTTTGTAGTGCCTATCTACGACTCAGCATCTCTGCTATATGTGATATTATTACATTCCATCCTGGATTTTCCATTGTTTGGAGTGTATATTTATGTGGACGAAAGTTATTTGCTTTTGAATCTGATTTTATTACAAGAAGATTCATTTTTCATGACATTACTACAATTATTTAGTTTCGGAATGGATCAGTTATCGATATTTAAAGACAAGAGCGGAAATGATACCCCAAATGTCAACTTTTGAGAAGTCACAGAACTTTAATAACACTGGTGTAATGAAAATGATTTCTGCTTCCGATCTTGCAGAAAGTCAATTAAACAAATCCATTGAAGTATTTCAAACTCGTTTTGGTGCCCCCTCTGAAAGATAAAACTGACACGGTGAAGCTGAATTATTATACGTACCTGACTGAAAATTTTCGTTAACTGTTTGCTACTTCCGACGTCTACTGATGTTTTTTTAAATCACTTCCAAAAGGAGGATGTGGAAGCTCACTTGGCGACCGTGACAGGACGTGTGACCACAAATTCACAGGATCGAAGCTCACGAGAAGAGAGGGAATGTGAAAAGCGGGACTACACACTGATTAATTCGTTACTGAGCCAACGAGCGATAGCCACGGGGTGTAATGTCCATGTGGTGGCAGCCGGGTCAGCTGACGTCGAGAGCAACGGCCACGAGACGAACCGTTCGCGTGGCTGTAGCCGAGTGCTATCGATTGTGAAATTTAGCATTCTAGGTAGTAGCTGCCGGACGTCACTGCCCTCGAGCAACGCGTCCTAATGTTAGCTGCTAGGCATCAGCGGCTTCGAGCAAAGCGTCCAGCTGGGGCCATCGCAGAGCTGAGTTAGTGAGAGACAGGATCTGCCCGTCACGACTGGCTAATTGCAGTGCACCCCGAGACTTTACCGTCAGTAAAAAAAAAAAAAAAAAAAAAAAAAAATACTCAACGGACGCAATTCACGTCGACAAAGAATGCAAGTGTTCTAAATTGTGTCGAGAAAACATACTTAACTTTGTCATTGTGGGTGACGGGTTATTATAACTGTGTGTCGTATAGAGAGTAGATCAAGTTTTTGAATTGAAAGTAATAATGTTGGAAGACAGCGTATGGATATGGATAAACGACTTTGTCCGCCAGAAACTAAACCAAAACTTAGATATTAGGAATCAGAATATAGCCAAACAGCTCAAAATTTGAATTAACTAGCTTAAGTAAATAGGCTGCGAATACGCATTCCAGGCTGGAAGATCACATTCGCGAGTCTAAAGAAGTTGCAAATGAAAAAGGATATTATTAATCTGATTCGTCAGATCGAGATCAAAATGGTTCAAATGGCTCTAAGCACTGAGGTCATCAGTCCCCTAGACTTAGAACTACTTAAACCTAACTAACCTAAGCACATCACACACATTCATGCCCGAGGCAGGATTCGAAGCTGCGACCGTAGCAGCAGCGCGGTTCCGGACTGAAGCGCATAGAACCGCTCGGCCAGGCAGATCCAGAGTATGAAAGTTTTAGTTCGGGAGGAAACGTATAAAAATAATATTCTTATCGGCCGAGACACCGTGGATCAAACTGTCTGCGTTTGTAATGAATTATCAATATGCATTCATGACGCGTTTACTGGGGTCGCTGAACACCCTATATTTCCGAGTGGGGAGATGGCTGTCATTATTAATCGCGTAGAAGAAGAACGTAGAGGAATAGGAAGTTAAAAGCAGAAGTATCGAAAAGCTGTAAATCATTAAGTACGTTAAAATATTATAATAGCAGAGAGTGTTCATGCTGTGGTGACGATCATGGGATAGACAAGGTAGCGTTGCCCGAAGGAATAGACCGAGGCGCGATTGTTGGTAGTGTTTTAATGGATCTGGGATTTTACATTTTCTAGGAGCCCTTATGCTGCGGACAGTAGTATTAATGTAGAGAGGAGTGGCTATAAAGGGGTTTTTGACTGTTCTAATGTACGATTGCGTCAGCGGAACTTGGTACAAGAAAAAACGTTTCTCTGGGTTTGTATCAACGTGAACAGGGTAAACGGTATTAGCCAAATGAATAGTGGTAGGAATTTAGTTTATCTATCAGTACCCACATGGCTAATTGGTTAAAGAGTTTCGAACCAAAAGAAAAGCTACAATCAACAATATTTTTGAGAACTTTTGAGGGAACTTCGCCGTCTTAGTGGGACGACACCAAGAACATACCATTTGCGATCAGACATTTAGATACTGAAAGAGCTGAATGAGCGGTACTTCACACAAACGAATTTAAGAATTAGTCATAGTTTCTACAACAATTCAAAGGAAAATACTGGTCAGAAAGTGAGCAGCAGAAGTTTACACTCGATTTACTATACTAGTGTGCCAAATTGAAGCATCAAACTGGTATTTCCCAGTTCATTGTCTAATGCCCAATATAATCATACAAACTATCAGCAGATGTCCGTATGATCGGAAAAATATGCCAGCGATGACATCAGGGCACCTGTCAAACGGAATAGTGTTTGCCGTGTAGTCCCACATCCACAATCGCTGTGTACACAGTTGCAGACGGTGCAGTATGGCACAGAGAATACGCCTACCAGACTTTCTGCGGTGGTGTGCCATAGGAAGAATAGAAGCACAACATTCGGCAACTCCAGTGGTCCGATGGCTTAAAGTGAATCGATCTGTTGTTTCTCGGATGTAGCAACAGTTTACAGAGCCAGCTATTGTATTCCGAAGACCAGGGCAGGGCCGACAAAGTGTGACATCAGAAAGAGAGGACCAGCCGGCCGCGGTGGCCGACCGGTTCTAGGCGCTTCAGTCCGGAACCGCGCGACTGCTATGGTCGCAGGTTCGAATCCTGCCTCGGGCATGGATGGTTGTGATGTCCTTAGGTTAGTTAGGTTTAAGTAGTTCTACGTTCTAGGCGACTGATGACCTCAGATGTTTTTTTAAGTCCCATAGTGCTCAGAGCCATTTGAACCATTTTGAAACTGAGGACCGTCATTTGGCTGTAAGGGCACGACGGTACCGTCTTACTACTGCGCAGCAACTGGCATCTGACCACGCAGCGTGCACTGGACGTGTTGTATCGAGGCAAACGGCGTAGAGAAGGCTTCGACAGAGCAGAGTGGCCTTTATTGTCGGAGACCTGCTGTATGTGTGCCTCTGGCGCTTCTTAACTGAAGGGAACGTGTAGAGTGGAGACGTCAACATACCACCTGAACAGTTGAACAGTGGGTCATTGTTGTTTCCACAGATGAGTCCCGATTTGGTCTGGAAAGTGATTATCGACGGATTCGCATATGAACTGAATGTGGAACACGATTTCGCGACCCGAACATTGAGGAAAGAGACCGATATCGAGGAGGATCGCTAATGGTGTGGGCAGGGATTATGTTAACCACTCGAACACCCCTACATGAAATTGTACGGATGGATTGGAAAGGTTTAACTGCTATCAGGTATTGTGACGAGGTCTTGAGACCTCATGTATGGTTGTTGCGACGTGCTGTGCGGCCAGATTTCGTATTGATGGACGATAATACTCAACCTCACAGAGTACGAGTGGTTGATATTTTCTTGGAAACGGAATATACTGCACGCATGGTGTGCTGCTCGCACTCCCGATTTGCATCCCACAGTGCATTTCTGGGCTACACCAGGGAGACGGGTTGCATCACGTCAGCAACCACCAGCCACTCTGCAAGACTTGCGAGTAGCTCCGCTGGAAGAATGGGCCTTATTGCCTCAACATAACGCTATTCATATCATGCTTCGTCGTTGTCAAGCCTGGATTGCTGCCAGAGATGGTCACATTCCATAGTGAACACATTTACCAGTTGTCGGATGTTTGTGCAGATCCGTTAAGTTCTAAAAAAAGGAGAAATTTTCATCTATTGTTATGCATATTGCAGTTGTTTGCTTTGTGTATTCTTTACATTGCAAACACCTGTTTATACTGCCTTGTGGAAAAATTAACGCAACATTGCAAAACTTCTGTTTGTTGCTTTAATTTCGGACACGAGTTCAGATCCAAGTACGTGCAGTAGACGGTGTGACGGGTTTAGATAATGCTTCGAATTATATTTAAATCAGTGTAAACGAGCAACGAATAAATTTAGGGGACTTAACTTTTAACCACAGCAGATATCCTTTGAGAGGGAAGTAAACTACTTTCGAAACGTGTTACGACAAAGCGTAATAGATAGGAACAGTTTTTACTGCAATCCATTGTAGGTACGCGGACGCCGTACAAAACGAAACAAGCTGTCATAAAAGTTTTCTCTCTTCCACCGAATAGCAGTTCGATTAAAGGATTCGAAAACGGGCAAAGTGAGACGTCTATGTAGTGTGCATCACGTTCGTGCGTTTCCTATACTAGGTTAAAAACGTAACTGACACAGAAGCTTCAACGAGAGTATCGCGTGTTTCATTTGCGAAAGAAGAACGAAACATAATGGTCTGATATATTACGCACTTTTTAAACTAATAAGTGGAACTGGATTTTCGATCATTAGGGAAAGTCCGCAGCTCGTGGATGTGCGGTAGCGTTCTCGCTTCCCGCACCCGGGTTCCCGGATTCGATTCCCAGCGGGGTCAGGGATTTTCTCTGCCTCGTGATGACTGGGTGTTGCGTGACGTCCTTAGGTTAGTTAGGTTTAAGTAGTTCTAAGTTCTAGGGGACTGATGACCATAGATGTTATGTCCCATAGTGCTCAGAGCCATTTGAACAATTTTGAACCATCATTAGGGAAATGAAATACTTGGAGAATACGTGATGATTGGTTAATTGAAACTTACTGAACCCCCACATTTAAGTACAGGTTTTCCCCCTTATAAATAGTAGGTAAACGTATACTAGGGGAACAATTACCATCAGTACTTCCATGGCCACCAGTACATGGAGCAAATAGGCAGATACAGGCTGAAGTAGTAGATATTGAGTTAGTATAGACCGCTGAGAGGAGTCGGAAAAATACAATCAGTACGCTAAGGAGCCAACCTCTTCACCTCTTTTTTTTTGAGTCATGAGTCTTTTGATTGATTTTATGTGGCCACCTCGATTTCCTCTCCTGTGTCAACATTTTCATCTCAGAGTAGCACTTGCGACGTACGTCATCAGTTATGTGTTTGATGTTTTCCAATCTCTGTCTTCCACTACAGTTTTTACCCTCTGCAGCTCCCTCTAATACCACGGAAGTTATTTCCTGATGTGTTAACTTATGTCCTACTACCCTATCCCTTCAGCTTGTCCTTGTTTTCCATACGTTCCTCTACTCGTCAATGCTGCGAATAACCTCCTTAATCCTTACCTTATCAGTTCACCTAATTTTCAAAATCCGTCTGTAGCACCACGTCTCAAAGGCTTCGATTCCCTTCTGTTGCGATTTTCCGCAGTCCATGTGTCACTACTATACCATGCTGTGCTCCAGACTTACATTCTCGGAAATTTCTTTCTCAAATTAAGAGACTTAGTCTTAATTAAACCACATCCCAAAAGCTCTAAAAGTGAGAAGGAATGCTAAAAGTTTTTTTTAATTTATTCTTTTACTTATACGAAGGACCATTATAACTGGAACGGATGCCTCATCCAAATGCTTTGTTACTGAAAGAGACCTATCTGGTGTTATTAAACGCCTATGTAGTGTATACTAAGTTAAACCATTTTTCAACAATTAAGAGTGAGAAGCATACAAGTTGCAGGAGATTTAATAAAGTTATTCATAGATTTAAGCCAGCTGACCACCAATGGCTACAAGTTTTTAATAATCTAAGTAATTAACACAAGGAGAGGAAGAGCTGTATTTCCTGTAGTGTTTAAGGATAGAGGACAAACTATGGAGGAAAGGAAGAATTATCGGCAAGCCACTAATCGGAGACAAGCGTTAGCTGTTTAACTATAAAGAAATGGAATGGAACAGTGTGACTACAAAACATATGCAACTGCGATGTCTAGTTCATAAGATAAGAAATGTCTCAAGAGCCTATTCTGAAAAGTGCCTAGACACGGAATTAGTTAACAGCTTATTTTTAAGATTAGTCAGAAAATATAGGTAGTAAATAATACATAATAATAATATTTCAGGGACAGGAGACAGTAAAGACACATAAGTATCTGGTGGACCTTGGTTCGTCAGCGCGTATTGGTAATGGGAGAGGTTAGCTGGAGATAATAAGTTATACTGGATGCACACTAGAAAGAAAAAAAGTTAACGTAGAGTATTGAAGTTCCGAGAATACATTTGTTTAATATTGCAACATCTTAGGTTAAGGTAAGCGCGAGACAAGCCACCGCAAGTGTGAAATTCTGGAAGATTAGTGAGCGGTGTAACCCCTAGAAAGTTGAATGCAGGCATGCAGTCTGAAGTAGTTGGTTGAGTTAATATAGACTGCTCAGAGGAGTCTGAAAAATCCAATCAGGATACTAAGGAACCAATCTCTTTTTATGTCTTCAGTGCCGGATGTCAGTTTGTGGGATGGAGTTCCACGCTTTTTACACTGGTTGGTCAATACAGAGACGGTTAATGCTCATTGTGGATGTCGCTGGAGTTGTCGTCCTATGATTTCCCAAATGGCGGTGCTTGGGGTCAGTGGAATGCACGCTACAAGCTGTCTGGTTCGGAACTCTTCTTGAAGTAACCGACTTACAATAGTTTGTTGCGTCACTGTGATGCCAGCTGCTACTCAGATTTCAGCTGCAGATGCAGTACGATGCGCCACAACAATATGCCGAGCAAGATGGTCTTTTCTCTCGGTAGTGCCACGTGGCCGTGCAGAGCTCGGTCTCCTTGCGACTGTACGTTCTCGTAACCATCGCTGGCAGCAATTATGTACAGTGGCTATATTCCTGCCAAGTCTTTCTGCAGTATCACAGTAGGAACATCCAGCTTCTCGTAACCCCATTACACAACCTCGTTGAAACTCAATGAGGTGCCCGTCTTCGTCGAAAGGCGTTCTTGACTAACATCAACTCACGATCTCCAGTGTCAAAGATAGCCGGCCGAAGTGGCCGTGCGGTTCCAGGCGCTGCAGTCTGGAACCGCGAAAAAAATGGTTCAAATGGCTCTGAGCACTATGGGACTTAACATCTGTGGTCATCAGTCCCCTAGAACTTAGAACTACTTAAACCTAACTAACCTAAGGACATCACACACATCCATGCCCGAGGCAGGGTTCGAACCTGCGACCGTAGCGGTCACGCGGTTCCAAACTGAAGCGCCTAGAACCGCACGGCCACACCGGCCGGCCTGGAACCGCGAGACCGCTACGGTCGCAGGTTCGAATCCAGCCTCGGTCGTGGATGTGTGTGCTGTCCTTAGGTTAGTTAGGTTTAACTAGTTCTAAGTTCTAGGGGACAAATGACCTCAGAAATTGAGTCCCATAGTGCTCAGAGCCTTTTTTTTTTTTTTTTTTTTGTCAAAGATAAGTAGCGCTCACGACCGTTACAGCGTGTATTTAAAGCAAATGTGAGTTTCATCCTTATACTGGGGCTACTAGCGCCACTCTTATACGAATGGCGCGAAATTGGAATAGAAGTCTTCTACCGGATGTAGGATCACGCCTAGCAACTTTTGTTTATGTGGCGCAAGTCCTTCTTGGTGTTGTGATTCTTTTCCGTCAGTGTATGTTAATTTAAATAAGAGTCTGAATCATAAGACTTCAACCATGTCATTATGAGTGCTCGGAATCTATGTAGGTTAACCGCAGGCAGAGAAGTAACTGCTTAAATGCAAAATGAGAGGAGAGGGTAGCATAGAAGCTAACTTAATGTAGTTTAATTGACTGCCTCAATACAGCTGATTATATATACTTACTTTGCCAGATTGGGGATACAGGCAGAAACAAATGTTCAGATATATCAGCAGTTAAGAAAAATCTTATAATATGAAAGAGTATCACATGGATATTAGCTACATGAGTAGACTCAGAACTTTCATGCGTTGCTTTTTCGGAAAGATATGTTGTGATCTTTAAGACATGAGCTAGAAGCTCGAGAAACACTGGAAGATAAGTTAAGCCGAGAGATTTAATTGGTGCTGTATTCGTAAGTATAAGATGATATTCTGGGTAAAAATCACAGTCGAGATCGCAATAACATTGATTTATTATGACTGGCTTCTGCTTATGTTAAAGCCACCCTCAGAGTTTTTGACCTCCTATGACTGGTGCTGATGGCTCCTTGTTTTTTTCTCGTGATACAGTGTACGATTGTGGTTTCGAGTGAAAAACCCGAAGAGGCGATTGCTCCAGCCTAGACAGCCATAAAATCTTAGGCTTGCTTTAACATAAACAGAAACCGATCATAATAAACAAATGATATTGCGATCTCGGCTGTTGTTTTTAACGAAAGTATAGCACCAGATCGCTGTACTCCATGGAAAATGTTGTCTAAATTTATAGGATGATATGATGCACAGTACTGAATGAGCGCTGTTTAATAATCACCACAGAGAAACATAACTCTTAAAATAAAGCAAAAATAGGATTGTGTGTATTGTGTATTAAACCGGGGACGTAGAAATGACGGAGAGGTTTAGTCCTGCCGTAGCCCTCAGTGGTTCACAACCCCATAACAAGCCACAGCAGTCCACCCACCCCACCGCAGCCCCACACCGAACCCAGGCTAATTGTGCGGTTCGGCTCCTCTCGGGAAGCAGCGCGTTAGACCGCGCTGCTAGAAAATGGGGATAGTATTATTCTTATCAATTGTCAAACTGAGCTAGCGAGTGGGGTATGCAGTTCAACCAAATATTAAGACGGTTGCATCATTTTTCTTATCGCTCGGTTTGCAGGTTCTGATATGTTGGATGCATTCTACGAGTATGGCATTAGACATTTAGTAAGAGTATTGTCAGTATTATTTGTGGGTTTTTCAAATTAGAGCTGCGCATTTCAACGATTTGTTTTGTATCTGTTGTATGTCGTGGAAGAGCAAAGTAATACGTCGACGGCAGCATCTTCCGTGGAACCGCCATGTATCGAGCTGACCGCGATTGTCCACCAGGTGAAAGCAATTGCGCGGTAGAAGATCCTGCCGGCGTGTTTATCACACTCTGGTTGAAATGAAATAAATGTAATTAATTGTATGTTACTAAAAAAAGGCAATCAATGTTGTAAATGAAAATTTAATGGCAGTTAGTTCAGCTTTTGTTCTTCTCTTCAACGATCAATATCGATGTTACTAAAAGGCTAAGTTCAAATAAAACACAACGTTGAAAGTGTGAAATAATTTATTTATCCGTCAAGAAAGCTGAAGGGAACAGTTATGTGGAAGAAAGTTATTTGCTTTTGATCTGATTTTATTAGAAGAAGACTGATTTTCCCTCACGATTGAGTTTTGCTGACAATACTATAATATTTAACTTCGAAGTGGATCTGTGACCGATATTTGAAGGCAAGAGCAGAGATAATTCTCAAATGTCAACGTTCGAGAATTCACTGAACTTTCATGAAAATGGCGTTGCACAAGTGATCGAATTTTCGTCTCTCTCTCTCTCTCTCTCTCTCTCTCTCTCTCTTCTCTCTACTTCTGAGTTCGCAGAAAGAAAATTCAGATAATTTACTGAAGTATTTCAAATTCGTTAGGGTACAACTCTGCAAAAAAAGGTTTGAAACGATCATGTTAAATTATTACACGTACCTGGTTAAAAGTTTTCGTCAACTTGGTGTCAGGTTCAAATGGTTTAAATGGCTCTGAGCACTATGGGACTTAACATCTGTGGTCATCAGTCCCCTAGAACTTAGAACTACTTAAACCTAACTAACCTAAGGACATCACACACATCCATGCCCGAGGCAGGATTCGAACCTGCGACCGTAGCGGTTAGGCGGTTCCAGACTGAAGCGCCTAGAACCGCACGACCACACCGGCCGGTGGGTGTCAGGTCCGACGCCTGCTGAAGTGGTTTGTTTAAATAATACCATCCAAAAGGAGGGGTGCTACAACAGTAGTATAGGCCAATGAGTTTTATTGGCATTTCTGTAATTAGAATTTAGGTCTAAAGCGTAATTAAGAATAATGTCCAGATGCAGTCATTACAAGTCCATCATCATAAAAAGAAGAGTAGGGAAAACTATTTCGAGGGTTTCCTCTTTTGTAGCTGTCATAGGTCCTTTTTTTATTTTTCTGCCTTAAGCAAACTACAAACTAAAAAACTCATTCACTGTAAGCGATTCGCTTTCCTAGCATCACCAGACGCTAGTAATATTATGAGTAAATAACGTTCATTTTAATATTATACACTTGAAAAGAGTTTCCATCATGAATTATGGCGTTGGCACCACCACTAACACACAATAACAGAAATAAAAAGACAAATGGTTCAAATTGCTCTGAGCACTATGGGACTTAACTCCTGAGGTCATCAGGCCCCTAGACTCAGAACTACTTACATCTAGCTAACCTGAGGACATGACACAAATCCATGCCTGAGGCAGGGTTCGAACCTGCGACCGTGGCAGCAGCGCGGTTCCAGACTGAAGCACCTAGAACCGCTCGGCCACAACGCCTGGCAATGAAAAGACAACAGAGTATCGCTTGCGAATGTTCGCGTTTTTCAATCCAATGTCACATTCTGCAAATAACATATAGTTTCACTTCACAAAGGCAAACCGTGCAAGGGAATTTCTCGCAATAATCGAAATACAGGACGCAATGGCCAGAAAGATAATTACAGGAAATGAATAACTGCAGTGGAAGTGTGATTCCTGATTCTGACGTCATGAAAGGAGAAGCCGCTGTGATGAGAATGTGAAACAAGGAACAAAAAGTGTTGCCATAAATGTGTCGAATATGTCATTCTTAAGCAAAACTGTCATTCACTCTATAAAAACCTAATGGACGAAAAGTGTCAACTCCTCGTAATGATTACAAAGTAAGTGTTCATGATGCCTTGCCTGTAGCAGTAAAAAACATCTGATGAATGAGCTTCTAAATTTTAAGATGGCTTAATATAGAGAGGAACCAATGTAACAAGATGATTTTACCCAAGCTGTGCGACGGAAGACGTTTCTATGCTGTATCTTGCAATTCGCGAATTTTGCTCGTACATTATTTCTCGGTTGTTTCACACTAACGAAACCTCTAGTCTAAAAATATTTGTATGTAAATTATTGTTAGAACAGTCTCCTGTTTTAAATATTACGACACTGGGAGTCGGATCTGACTCAGTGAACAACGCTAATTGTAAATTCGTTTCATCTCGGGGATTATTTGACAGTGTCAGTAACGGTTTCAAGATAACCACTACGAACATCAACTTGTCACTCGAGAGAATTGTTTTATGGCTCTTGCTTAATTAAAAAGCTGTCTGTCACATAAACAGGGTAAAACTGGAAGGACAAATAAGCACTGAGACTACAAATCTTACTCTCTACATCGCCGTGGCACAAATTGAAAAAAAAGCATTGGTAAGGCAAAGACTTTAGATGAAATGAAGTTAATGAGATGAAATGATTATTTTGAGACGAAACCTAAATCACCTCTTACGTAAGTATTTCCGTTAGTAAATTGCGCCTACACAGTTAACAAACGTCAAATACACATACACATATCAAAGTTTTGCATCACCTCTGTTCCGAGAGTTGCGGAACCTGTATAGAAAACTGGAATACAGATCAATACAAACATCATTTCCGCCCTTTGTATTCCTCATGAAAACCACATATTGCATGTTGTACCACCATACAGCGAGACCTTCACAGTAAGTGGCCCAGATTCCTCTACACCTATAATATCCAGTAACACGTCCTCTTGCATTGATGCATGCCTGTATTCGTCGTGGCATACTGTCCAAAAGTTCATCAAGGCACTGTTACTCCAGATTGTCTCAGTCCTCAACGGCGAATCCGCGTAGATCTCTCAGACTGGTTGGTGGGTCACGTCGTCCATAAACAGTCCTTTTCAATCCATCCCACGCATGTTCGATAGGGGTCATGTCTGGAGAACATGCTGGCCACTCTAGTCGAGCGATGTCGCTATCCTGAAGGAAATCATTCACAAGATGTGCACGATGGGGGCGCGCATTGTCGTCCATGAAGACGAATGCCTCGCCATTATGTTGCCGATATGGTTGCACTATCGGTCGGAGGATGGAATTCACGTATCGTAAACGGCGCATTCCATGACCACCAGCGGCGTACGTCGGCCCCACATAATGACACCCCAAAACAGCAGGGAACCTCCACCTTGCTGCACTTGCTGGACAGTGTGTAGGCATTCAGCCTGACTCGGTTGCCTCCAAACACGTATCCGACGATTGTGTGGTTGAAGGCATATGCGACACTCATCGGTGAAGAAAACGTGATGCCAATCTTGAGCGATAGTTTCGGCTTGATGTTGGACCCATCTGTACCGCACTGCATAGTGTCGTGGTTGCTAAGGTGCACCTCGCCTTGGACGTCGGGAGTGCAGCTGCGCATAATACAGCCCATTGCGCAGAGTTTGAGTAGTAGCACGACGTCGTCCTGTGGCTGCACGAAACATTGTGGCGTTGCTGTCAGGGTTCCTCCGAGCCAAAATCAGTGGGTAGTGATCATCCACTGCAGTAGTAGTTCTTGGGCGGCCTGAGCGATGCATGTGAGCGACAGCTCCTGTCTCTCTGTGTCTCCTCCATGTCCGAACAACATCTCTTTGGTTCACTTGGAGGCGCTTGGACACTTTTCTTGCTGAGAGCCCTTCCTGGCGCAAAGTAACAATGCGGACGCTATCGAACAGCGGTATTGACCTTCTAGGCATGGTTGAACTACAGACAACACGAGCCGTGTACCTCCTTCCTGGTGGAATGACTGGAACTGATTGGCTGTCGAACCCCCTCCGTCTAATAGGCGCTGCTCATGCATTGTTTACATCTTTGGGCGGGTTTAGTTACATCTATGAACAGTCAAAAGGACTGTGTCTCTGATACTATATCCACAGTCAACGTCTATCTTCAGGTGTTCTGGGAACCGGGGTGATGCAAAACCGTTTTTGTTGAGTGTATTTGAAGATCTATTCGTGTCGTTTTTAGCACTTTGGTAACACAAGGTGGCAGTGGCTGTGTCCGCCACCTGATACTATCGTCATCCCAGCCCCTATGCTATAAATCCGTCAACTAAAGACTACAGTTTAATCTAAAAGCTAAGCAATAGTATAGTCTCATTAACAGAGTCAAAGTGGGACAATAAAGAAGTCCACATATCACAGGAAACGAAACATATGCTACTAACAGAGATGGATAGTGAATAACGTATGGATTCTAGTATATTAGTCTTTAATTTTTTTGTTTAAAACTAGAAGCGAACCAGTGTGTTCCACAAGGTGATTTCTGTCACAGTAACATACAAAGCATAACAAACAGAAGAACCACCAGCACCGCACGGAGGCACATATGCCACAGTCACATTCTTTAGTGTGATTATCATTGGGAACAGCAGCTTCCTTATCCTTCTAAATACCACGGGATATGGCGATAATTTCATGGCAAACCAAGCATATCTCGAGAGCTGGAGCCTGCTACTGATGACGGATCCAGGAAAATATATTATTAATTTCATCGCTTCTGTTGGTGATTTTCGTTTTTGTAATAGGCAAAAGTAATTCATCACCTGACAGTAAAAGTATACGTTGTAGGGTTGACAGAAGGGCACTCACTTCGGCGGAATCATTTTTAATGAACCGTCGACATTCCGATTTCATCGACAATCAGACTCCTCGATTCAGTAATGTACAGAAATGGCATCATTTTTTGAGTTTATCGTCTCACTCAATAAAAACAGAACACTTATAGGATCACTTAGCTATCCCGATCACCTGACATGATCATTCAGTGCAGACTTAGTTGTCTGTCTGTCTATCTGTCCGACTGTTAAGACACCTTTTTTCAGAGATGTATAGGGGTAACACTTTGAAATTTATTTCGAGTACTGTGGTCAATGAGCCCTTGGCGATGTAAATAGTTTGAGCTTCTAAGTCAATCGAATCCAAAGACACCACCATATATGTCACATCTTTGAACGCTCGCAGACTCATTCATCAAAACGTGTCGGACACGGTGGTCTAGCGGACAGCCCGGCTTTCACATCTGTGCAATGTGGACGTGCTGTGTGTTTCCGCTCGCGGAGCATGCGCGAGTGCTTTAATTTGCTTCCAGCGGCCGCCACTTACTTGTCGCTTACGTGTACTAGAGCCATGGCCAACCGTTTTTGAAAATCTACACTACAGTAATACAAGTTTATATGCCAACTAGCTCTGCAGATGATGAAGAAATTGATGAAATGTATGACGAGATAAAAGAAATTATTCAGGTAGTGAAGGGAGACGAAAATTTAATAGTCATGGGTGACTGGAATTCGTCAGTAGGAAAAGGGAGAGAAGGAAACATAGTAGGTGAATATGGATTGGGGGGAAGAAATGAAAGAGGAAGCCGCCTTGTAGAATTTTGCACAGAGCATAACTTAATCATAGCTAACACTTGGTTCAAGAATCATAGAAGAAGGTTGTATACCTGGAAGAATCCTGGAGATACTAAAAGGTATCAGATAGATTATATAATGGTAAGACAGAGATTTAGGAACCAGGTTTTAAATTGTAAGACATTTCCAGGGGCAGATGTGGATTCTGACCACAATCTATTGGTTATGAACTGCAGATTGAAACTGAAGAAACTGCAAAAAGGTGATAATTTAAGGAGATGGGACCTGGATAAACTGAAAGAACCAGAGGTTGTAGAGAGTTTCAGGGAGAGCATAAGTGAACAATTGACAGGAATGGGGGAAATAAATACAGTAGAAGAAGAATGGGTAGCTCTGAGGGATGAAGTAGTGAAGGCAGCAGACGATCAAGTAGGTAAAAAGACGAGGGCTAATAGAAATCCTTGGGTAACAGAAGAAATATTGAATTTAATTGATGAAAGGAGAAAATATGGCAACGGCCTTGCCACAGTGGATACACCGGTTCCCGTGAGATCACCGAAGTTAAGCGCTGTCGGGCGTGGCCGGCGCTTGGATGGGTCACCATCCCGCCGCCACGTGCTGTTGCCATTTTTCGGGGTGCACTCAGCCTCGTGATGCCCATTGAGGAGCTACTCGACCGAATAGTAGCGGCTCCGGTCAAAGAAAACCGTCATAACGACCGGGAGAGCGGTGTGCTGACCCCATGCCCCTCCTATCCGCATCCTCACCTGAGGATGATACGGCGGTCGGATGGTCCCGATGGGTCGCTTGCGGCCTGTAGACGGAGTTAGTTTAGTTTTTAGTTTAGAAAGGAGAAAATATAAAAATGCAGTAAATGAAGCAGGCAAAAAGAAATACAAACGTCTCAAAAATGAGATCGTCAGGAAGTGCAAAATGGCTAAGCAGGGATGGCTAGAGGACAAATGTAAGGATGTAGAGGCCTGTCTCATTAGGGGCAAGATAGATACTGCCTACAGGAAAATTAAAGAGACTTTTGGAGAGAAGAGAACCACTTGCATGAATATCAAGAGCTCAGATGGCAACCCAGTTCTAAGCAAAGAAGGGAAGGCAGAAAGGTGGAAGGAGTATATAGAGGGTTTATACAAGGGCGATGTACTTGAGGACAATATTATGGAAATGGAAGAGGATGTAGATGAAGACAAAATGGGAGATAAGATACTGCGTGAAGAGTTTGACAGAGCACTGAAAGACCTGAGTCGAAAGAAGGCCCCGGGAGTAGACAAAATTCCATTAGAACTACTGATGGCCTTGGGAGAACCAGTCATGACAAAACTCTACCATCTGGTGAGCAAGATGTATGAGACAGGCGAAATACCCTCAGACTTCAAGAAGAATATAATAATTCAAATCCCAAAGAAAGCAGGTGTTGACAGATGTGAAAATTACCGAACTATCAGTTTAATAAGTCACAGTTGCAAAATACTAACGCGAATTCTTTACAGACGAATGGAAAAACTGGTAGAAGCGGACCTCGGGGAAGATCAGTTTGGATTCCGTAGAAATGTTGGAACACGTGAGGCAATACTAACCTTACGACTTATCTTAGAAGCTAGATTAAGAAAAGGCAAACCTACGTTTCTAGCATTTGTAGACTTAGAGAAAGCTTTTGACAATGTTAACTGGAATACTCTCTTTCAAATTCTGAAGGTGGCAGGGGTAAAATACAAGGAGCGGAAGGCTATTTACAATTTGTACAGAAACCAGATGGCACTTATAAGAGTCGAGGGGCATGAAAGGGAAGCAGTGGTTGGGAAAGGAGTGAGACAGGGTTGTAGCCTCTCCCCGATGTTATTCAATCTGTATATTGAGCAAGCAGTAAAGGAAACAAAAGAAAAATTCGGAGTAGGTATTAAAATTCATGGAGAAGACATTGTAGTTCTATCAGAGACAGCAATGGACTTGGAAGAGCAGTTGAACGGAATGGACAGTGTCTTGAAAGGAGGATATAAGATGAACATCAACAAAAGCAAAACGAGGATAATGGAATGTAGTCAAATTAAATCTGGTGATGCTGAGGGAATTAGATTAGGAAATGAGACACTTAAAGTAGTAAAGGAGTTTTGCTATTTAGGGAGTAAAATAACTAATGATGGTCGAAGTAGAGAGGATATAAAATGTAGACTGGCAATGGCAAGGAAATCGTTTCTGAAGAAGAGAAATTTGTTAACATCGAGTATAGATTTAAGTGTCAGGAAGTCGTTTCTGAAAGTATTTGTATGGAGTGTAGCCATGTATGGAAGTGAAACATGGACGATAACTAGTTTGGACAAGAAGAGAATAGAAGCTTTCGAAATGTGGTGCTACAGAAGAATGCTGAAGATAAGGTGGGTAGATCACGTAACTAATGAGGAGGTACTGAATAGGATTGGGGAGAAGAGAAGTTTGTGGCACAACTTGACTACAAGAAGGGATCGGTTGGTAGGACATGTCCTGAGGCATCAAGGGATCACAAATTTAGCATTGGAGGGCAGCGTGGAGGGTAAAAATCGTAGAGGGAGACCAAGAGATGAATACACTTAGCAGATTCAGAAGGATGTAGGTTGCAGTAGGTACTGGGAGATGAAGAAGCTTGCAGATGATAGAGTAGCATGGAGAGTTGCATCAAACCAGTCTCAGGACTGAAGACCACAACAACAACAACACTACTTTATATTTTCTGTTATGATTATATCTGACCAAAGGCTTTTGAAGTGGAACGGTTCCTCCACGGCATAACTAAGATCTTAGCTTCCGAGATTTTGGGCATGCATTTGTCCATCTTAAGTAGCACACCTTACGCCAAAGTCGTCAACGAGGCGGCGTGTGAACGAATACTTCGTGACAACGAACATGGACTACGCATTTGCCACGACGTCTGAAATGTCGTCGCGGTCACTGTCGACCACGCAGGCTTCGGCAAGCGCACCATAAGAGACCTCGAATTACCATTCTAGCTCCGAACGGAAGACATTATCACGTGTTTCCGCCCCTATGGCGCTCTACATGGTCATAGTATCGAAAGCCGGAAGCAGTTCCAAACGCACCCCTTTCTTAACGGTGCACGACAGACCACCATCGATCTCTGTTGCACTTAGCCTTATATATACAGATCAGTGGGTGCCGCAAGGTCTTTACATACAACGACCAACCCAAGATATGTTCCGTGTGCAACAAAGAAGGCCACCTCAGGTCTGACGGTCTTCAGCGGCTCATCACCCAATTTCCGGCCGTTACTGTAGTGTCTCGGACTCTGACGACGGTTTCATCGATCACCTACGCATCGGTGCTGTCTCCTCCTCCCGCCGACTATCGTCAGCGCCCATTTTCTGGCCACTGCTGTGGCGCCTTGGACGCCGACGACAGTTTTATCGGTCACCTACGCATCGGCGCTATCTTCTCCTTCCCCTCGACCGTCTTCAGCTGGACCAAGTGTGGTGTCACTTCCAGACACCACACTTGCTAGGTGGTAGCTTAAATCGGCCGCGGTCCATTAGTACATGTCGGACCCGCGTGTCGCCACTGTGTGATCGCAGACCGAGCGCCACCACACGGCAGGTCTCGAGAGACGTACGAGAACTCGCCCCAGTTGTACGACGACGTTGCTAGCGACTATACTGACTAAGCCTTTGCTCTCATTTGCCGAGAGACAGTTAGAATAGCCTTCAGCTAAGTTAATGGCTACAACCAAGCAAGGCGCCAATTGTATCAGTGCATTATCTTACGAGTCTCATTTGTATAGTCAAGAGAGATGTATCACAAGGATTGATTAAAAGTTAAGTATATTCCAAAGATACGTATTTTCTTTATAGTATTCAATACGTATCCTGTTCCAGACTTGACGCCAGTCGGCGTGTGTGTACGCGTGCCTTTCGGCTTCCTCCTCAGTGTGGCGTGACTAGCTTGTTACGCCACAACACCAAGTACCAGTGCCCCTTCGAGACGCCACGGATAGCGCCAGGGTCGTCGCGTAACGCTCACAGCCTGACGCAAATTCAACAACACTGGTAACAGCGACGACTGCCGATCTTCTCCCGGTGGGTCATAGGAACGTCACATCACTCTTCGTCCCGGTGACGGCGTTCATCCTGGAACACTACTATTCCCTTCCGTACTTCCACACGGAGGTTCGGACATGTGAACAAGGTTCACCCAAACAGCACAAGAGAAGGCGACGTATAATCCCTGAACAACTCACCGCTCCTCCTCCACCTCCAGACGCCTCAGAGGCCATCGGGGCCAATGAGCCCTCGGAGAACCTGGACGACAAGAATGACGACAACGTGACGCCGGATCTGGTTGTGAAAGTACCTACCCCGCTGGCTCAACCAGGAGCACCTGTGGCAATGGACTCTGCTGTTAAGACCGCCGCCAAGGCATCCTCCACTCCTCCAGACGACGTGAAACATATGGACGCCATAACGGAGACGCTCTCTACAGGGTGGCGTGACGACATCAACGATCACTCAAAACAAACGCTGGGGATGGGATCACTTAGTTACGCCAACGCTGTCAAGTGACGTACGGCCTTGCTCGCGGCTGCCTCGCCCCTCCTCACCCACCGCTTAAGTTTCCCTTCATGGGGGGGCTCGATTTCAAAAGTGGGGAATAGCAACGATTAACTCTGACATTAACTCCCAAGTAAAAATTCAACTGTTGCGAGAGATGATATGGGAACTGGACTTACACTACTGGCCGGCCCGGGTGGCCGAGCGGTTCTAGGCGCTACAGTCTGGAACCGCGCGACCGCTACGGCCGCAGGTTCGAATCCTGCCTCGGGCATGGATGTTTGTGATGTCCTTAGGTTTAAGTAGTTCTAAGTTCTAGGGGACTGATGACCTCAGCAGTTAAGTCCCATAGTGCTCAGGGCCATTTGAACCAACTTACACTACCACAGGAAGTGCATTTAGCCACACTTCTGCATATCGCGGCCTATCACATTTAATATTTCCCTGGTGATCACCTCGTATGTGGCGTAACCATCTACATCTACTAGGGCATCCCGGTACCTGACATCACATATCTTCCATCCGCCAGAGGCATGGCGATCACCGTCAAGGGGACATGTATTGTTAATATTTATGCCCTATCAGGCTCCACCCTCCAACATAATGGAGCACGCTTCTACTCAGAAGAAATCATACCTGAAATCATTTCTTTATTTCTTTGGCGCTGTGACCATTACAAGCTTGGGGATGAGCCTAGGATCAAATGCCCCACAACAACACGTGTCAAAAACTACGCCTTGTCGTCCATGATCTGTTGCTCCACGACACTTGGAATGTCTGGCACAGAGACAGACCTGGACATATTTACCAGACAGTTCACTCAGTGAGCCGCCTTGATAGGATTTACGTCTCTCGAGAATTGACGAATCGACGACGACGCCAACTACTCATTGGAGAGACCTACACCTGTCGCGCCCAGCATGTCACTTGTCAGACTGAAATCGTCACTGCCGTTGAGGATCAGTACCGAACAATGTGCCAGCAGGAGTCTACCGGCACCGGTGCTGACGTTGTGTTGCTGTATGTCGCAAACAGGCTCGTCATTTTGAGAAAGAAATTTGATCGCAGGTTGTGCTCAAGTGGTGCACGCACAGCGTCTGGTTAGGCCGGCTCAGCCAGGCAGCGGGCGAGAGCGGGTCGGAAGACGGCGGCGAACGAGTCGTCAGCGGCTGATCTCTCCATGTGGACCTGTCAGTTTCAAACAGCTGGCGGTTACGCGACGTCACGCGGGTTTACCCCGTTCCAGCTAATTCCTTTAAGACAATGCGTTTTCCACGTTTGTGTAAATTAGACGTAAATGCTAATTATTACGACAAAGTATGGTACCAGCAAGCGAAAGAAAAGTTTAATAACCCAGTATAGATTAACACTTTCTAAAAACTGTTACCAACATTTTTTGTTTTTCTCCAAGAAGTTGGTGGCAAATTTGGCACTCAAGTCCAACAAGGCGTAGAACACTTAGTGAAACGGCATTATAATACTACACAACAGTCACCAAATCGGGAATGATACGTATAATCAGTTTTCGGACAAAGTTTTGTGACCTTACATAAAAATGGTGCCATTTATGTACATTAATGACTCGCAGAATGAGAAAAGCTTATCTCTGCTTATACAATGGTTGGTTGCTGATGGAATCAGAATTTCGACGTGTTCATTAAAAGTGAGTCCCACAAAGCGTATGCCGTTATGGCAACACTATGACCCATACTTTTACTGACAGCTAAAGAATTACGAAGGGCAAACAAGATGTTTTCTTGGCCAGTTTCGGTTGAAAGAATGAGGAATTTGTTGTGGAACATTGTGGAATATGCCGGCTCCAGCCACTACAGGTTGTTGAAATGGCGACAGGTGGTGGCCCTATATCGAGGCTTCAAAATTGCGTCTGTAACGGAGGTGGAACCCAAGCAGATACGTGCAATTCGGTTTGGTTTGGAGGAAAACCAGATCTGAGATATTCATCGGCACTTGCAGAATGTCTACCAAGACCTAGTAGTGATGCAAAGCACGGTGATTTGAGGGCGAGGTGTCTGTCATCATCGCAACAAGATCGCACAAACCTGCCCACCTGCCCGATCTCCCGCGTGCCACCCGGCCGCACGTAACTGTAACACCTGCAATGTTGGAAGGTGCGGACACTCTCACTCGGACTTCCATCTCTTTGGCCCAATTCCATGGGAAGGTTATTGATGCAGCAACATTTTGGATCTGACGTCGACCAGTAGAGTTGTACCATTCCGGCATACAAGCCTTCCAGTACGGTGGTGTAAAGTCGTCGCATTGAACTTATATTCTGGAAGCTTAAGTAAAACCAACCTGCTTCCAGGACAAAAAAAATGTGGCATTACTTACTGAACGCCCTCGTACATACGCCCATTACAAAAGTGCTCCAGTATCATCTCACAGCAGACGGAAATCGCAAGTAGAAGCGATGAAATTAATAATTGATATGCCTGGATCCATAATCAGTTGCAGTCTCCAGCTTTCGAGATAAATGTGTGACATGCTGGGTTTTCCGCTAAATACTCGCCAGATCGCAGGGTATTTAGAGCGCTTATGGAGTTGCCTTACCTAATGACAATCACACTAAGAATGTGACTGTGGCAAATGTGTCTTAGTAAGTTGCTGGTGGTGCTTCGAATTCTTATGCTCTGGATGTTTTTGTGAGAGGTATCACCCTGGGGAATACACTGGTTGTCTTTTAGTATAAATGTGAAAATCAAAGGAGAAATTCATATACTAGAATATATGTATCTATTACATTTTGCGGCTGTACCCAACGGTTACTGCTAAGCATGGTTGCTCTCCTCAAACAGCATCCCATACAAACTAATCAGTTGCTACTTCGCCAGATGTTTCTCGTACCTTAGGTGCTTGGGATACGCACTGCTCTGTTCAAAAGAATAGCTCAGTGTATTCATAGACTCGAGACATGTACGTCTGCTTTCATGCCGTAAAGCTAATTCACTGCAAATAATTGCCTGTAACTGTGATCCTTGCTGCGGTCGGTGGAATGGAATGGGGCTGCAAATGCTTCTGCTAGCTGTCTCTCGTCATCTAACTCGGGGATGGTCTCCTACCCTTCCCACCACCAGACACGTTCGTTTAACACCTGTTAAGGTGCATAAATAAAATACTCTCGATGCTGCTGCCCGTCAAGTACAAATGTTAACCAGGGTACAGTCTAGGAGGCTAAGTCAAATGACGAATCGAATGCGTGTGCCAACAGTTATGTGCCGTTTTAATTATTGCTCGAGCCCTCAATAACGATACTGAACACGCTATAGATTTTAATAAAAGTTGTTGAATGCCCAAGAACAGCGATTGATATTTAGCAAATCGATCAGTTCGCTCAAACACGGCCAAATCCCGATGATCTGAAATCACTCGACACTAGCGCGAATTCCTAAGTGTCAGATCCCACAAAATATTCAGATTCTCGACTGGTTCAAACACAGTTAAAGTCCTGTGGCACTATTTCAGAATAAATCATTTAAAAGTGGTGAAAATAATTAAAGTCCAATCTCACAGTTATGATTCTGCAGCCAAGCCCCGTTTCCTTACAAAAACTCTCACCAAAAGACATAACGCGTGGAAACCTAAGTCCCCACCGTGTTACACACCGAAAATCCACTGTTTCCGCGCACACGCGAAATTCGGCTAAGTTCTACACTTCTGGAACTGCGAAAATTATCACCAATGTGTCACGTCGCGCGACACAGGTCCGGCGTCGGCGAAGTGACGCAGACTTCTGTCATGGAGCTTTGTGTCAGCTCCTCTTAAATACCCTTGATCCGAAACTCCCAAAGCTACGTCACGGAACTGTTTCCCATTGATCACCACCTCTTTGCATAACTTTTACATAGAAGAGCAATCTTAATTCTGTGTGCACCATTATATGCACACTCAGATTCTTATCAAAAAACATATGTAACACAAATCTGTAGCTGCAATAGTTTGCCCACAATTAATGTTTTAATATTTTACAATTATCTTTGCAGAGTGCGAAAATAATTTTGTCCACTGTGCGACTAAATAACATTACAGTTCGTTATAGGGTAGTACTTTCCATACGGATTTAAAACGCTCTTTCTGATGCGATCATTATAATTTACGTAAATACAAAGGTTAAACAAATATGGTCAAAACTATGCAATGAAGAAGAAAGTACTTAATGACCAATTCCACATAAGCAATAACTCTCGGATCATGTTTGCCACTAAAACAATTACAAAGAGGGATCTGAAACATAACCAGAATAAATAATTAATGAATCCTCGTCTCTCCCCCTCCCCCCTTCTCCCTCTCTCTCTTTCTCTTTCTTTCTTTCCCTCTCTCTCACTCGCACATACATACATACACACACACACACACGCACAGATTTCAAAACAATAAAAACAAAACACTCTTACAAAGAACGAAACATTTACACACAACAATATACACACACACACTTACAAATGAAAAAATTCAAAAGCCGCCCGCTGAGGCCGAGCGGTTCTAGGTGCTTCAGTCCGGAACGGCGCTGCTGCTACGGTCACAGGTTAGAATCCTACCTCGGACATGGATGTGTGTGATGTCTTTAGCTTAGCTAGCTTTAAGTAGTTCTAAAGCTGGGGGACTGATGACTGCTGACCTCAGATGTTAAGTTCCATAGTGCTTAGAGCCATTTGAACACTTTTTTTTTTTTTTTTTTGAAATTTCAAACCACACACGCAACACAAGCAAAATACAAAAGATAAACACACAGTGACAGTTGGCAGCCCTACACACCGTAAACACACACACACACACACACACACACACACACACACACACACACACACACACACACACGTTGATCACAAAATGGAAAGTGCAAGTGATGTAAGTTATGTGTTGTAACAAATGTGGGTGAAAGAACGCCGGAAATCGGTCAGCTGGAGCATAGAGACTAATAAACACATCTCCAGGACCACACACATCGGCTGACTTCGCTGGAAATCGTAAGTAACACCGAACGATTATTTCACCTCACGAAATTTGTGCTACAAAAGTTGATTATAATTTAAAAGAACAAGAGAAATACATGGCAAAATACAACGTAGTAAGTTATTGTAACTACCACTTAATACATTTATTTTATGAATCAAAAGAAACATGTGTTACATTACACTGAAGATGCTTTACTAACAAAAGAAGCGAAACGCATATGGGAATAAACGAACTACCTTACGTTTAGTCCGGAACGAGATTTCACCTCACGAACTTTGTTCCACAAAAGTTGATTTTAATCTAAAAAAACAAGAGAAATACTTGGAAAAATGCAATGTAGTAACATATTGTAACTACCACATAATACATTTACTCTACGTATCAAAAGAAACATGTGTTACAGGACACTGAAGATGCTTCACTAACAGAAGAAGCGAAACGCATGTGGGAATAAACGAACTACCTTACATTGAGTTGCGTAGACGGAACATACTTCCATGAATTATTCAAACGTTACTAATAAACAAAGGCAACACAGGAAAATAATTATAAATATCAAAAACTAATGACTTTGAAATGTATATAACGACACATTGCAATGCTGTTCGTCATCTGTCTTTTCTTAATTGTTTTAATTAATTATTAACAATGAACTAATAAAACTGGTGTTTTACCAGTGAAACATTAATGTTGTATATTACACAAGCATGTCAGTCATTGCGTTTCGACCAGACTTTTCAAATGAGCACACACACTACTCTGTACCTGCATTGGTTCAAAAGCTATAAATTATTAAGTAAATTGCACATATTGCAGATTTGTTTATTTAATATCTTTTGACATATAATTCGTATAAATCATATTAGCGTCTCAGCTGATTGTATTAAACTCTTCTTTCATTTGTTGGTATCATACTTTGTCGTAATAATTAGCATTTGCGTGTTATTAACACAAACGTGGATAAAGCATTGTCTTAAAACCGTGAGGTGGAACGTGGTAAGCCCGCGTAACGTCACGTAACCGCCAGCTGTTTGAAATTGACCGGTCCACATGGAGAGGTCAGCCGCTTACGACTCGTTCGCCGCCGTATTCCACCCCGCTCTCGCCCGCTGCCTGGCTGAGCCGGCCTAACCAGACGCTGTGCGTGCACCATTTGAGCACGACCTGCGATCAAACTCCTCTCTCAAAATGACAACAAAAGACTGTCGTGTCGCATCTTGCAGTTAAACAGTCTGTGCATTCGTTAGAATTGCGAGTTGATGCAATACACATACATAAAAAATAGAAGATAAATGAATGATTTAATCAAAAGGGCTCTATTCTAACGTCTGTAATTGATGTAAACTACAGAGAGCTATGTTGAGTAATTTCTATTGAAGAAAGGACATCATAAATAAACGGAAAGTGGTCCTACAATATTCAGTTAAAATACAGACAGAAAATACCCTTATGAAATGCAGTAAAGGTACGTTCAAAGTGTTACGAGAACGATAGCAAAATCCGCAAAATAAATTGTTATAAAACTAAGTCCGTTCACCTGCTCAAAACAGTTCAGAGCTGAACATGATGATTCACAAATTAACACATGCGATGCAAAGAATAGTAAGTATTCAGTTAAAATACAGACAGAAAATACCCTTATGAAATGCAGTAAAGGTACGTTCAAAGTGTTACGAGAACGATAGCAAAATCCGCAAAATAAATTGTTATAAAACTAAGTCCGTTCACCTGCTCAAAACAGTTCAGAGCTGAACATGATGATTCACAAATTAACACACGCGATGCAAAGAATAGTAACTCATACACTGGTTATTCTCAGCTCCATAATCCAAGCAGACGAAGCTAGAGTCATACTGTGAAGCACATTCAGACATCTCGAAATATAAAGTCCCTCAGAAGTTGACGTATGGCAGCCACCGCTCAGCGTTCAGAATCAGAAGCCTCCAGTATCGAATACCACTCATTACCACAGGTAGGTCTGCCTCCTTCCATAACTCGACATAAAGCGTCCATATTTGCTCCCTTGAGATCACTCCGAAAGTCCCTGTCTCCATTTGACTCCTATTGTGTTCCATTATTGTCAGTTTTTCCATTGGTTGAAGGTCATCCCCACCAAAATTACATCGTTCTTATGTTCTACAAATATTACTTCACTCACCATGACCACTTCCTGGACTACAATAATATATTACAACGATTTTTAAATAAATTACTGTTATAAATATTCGATCACACTCAGATAATTCACAGTACAAATAAAGGTTAATTCATAAATAAATAAGTTAGTATCCTCGCAGACGGTCGGTCATATTAAATGACAACGAATAGTCGTTAAATGTTGTTTAATCAATTATTTATACCTTCTTGACAGAAGCGCCATTTGGTTCTGTTTTGAGTTGTGGTGTCCACTAACACATGCAATTGACCAGTTTTAAATTATCACAATTTTTTGATAGCCCTTGCAATCAACATTTAAATAAAGTTACTGGAAAATAGTAAACTGGTCATTAAATGAGTAGACAAGTATGACAGTATATGAGGTCGTTATGCTGCATTCATATTCTGTGTCAATTTCGTGGATACATTGTTCTGACAAACATTTGTGTAATTAAAAAGATATAACAACATAATGAACGAAGAAATGAAATAGATACAGATATGTGGATTGCAGGGCTGATGGCTATAGTGCATTTCCACCATCTGAGATATCGTTTGCTTAAGTCGCTTGAAAGGTTTAAAACTTGTTAATGCAGAGATTCAGTGTGAACATGTTTAGTCACTGTGAAAAATTTATATCTGTAGTTTCAACAATTTGAAAATATTGTTTTCTCGTTGAATGCACCTCATTTTTCTCAAATCGCAAATGTATTCAGAGTTGTTTTAAGATTTGACTATAAAAAACTGTAAGGTTCCATCTTTCAGCTTGTGTGACACTCCACCATTTCTGGGAGTATTGTCTACCGGACAAAGGCGATGAAAGCGAAAGTCGTCCTAATTCCCAGCGTTGTGATTTACCCGCGTCTGGTGAAGCTGCTCATGTCTTCACGTTGCTGACCAGAACTGGTCAACTAGCCAAGCTGGTTGTGGTGCGCCATATGCTATACTGGTGCAACAAATTCATCACTCCTCAGTACCATGCGTAGGTGAACGAATAACTTCCCTGCATACCTCTAACGTTACAATTTTCGATTACTGTTAGCTACTTAAGGTTATATGTATAAGGTTTGTGACGGTAAAAATCTACTTTTAATAATAATTGACATTTTTATTTATTTTTTAAATAATTCAATTGTGTTTCTCGATTCACACAGATATTGATGCCACATGCTTCTGTTACAACTAAAGGAAAAACATAAGACTGGATTTGAACAAGCATCGCAAAAAATCGAATGTGTGCTTTTCGCCACTATATTGGTAACTCACGTGGTATAACACCCTGTGTGCAAACTGGCGAAGTAGCATCAAAACTTTAATTGTATTTTCTTGGGAAATATTGAGTGTTGCTCCCTGAGACAAAATAAGTGTCCCTTCAATTTCCACCCCGCCCCCCCCCCCTCCGCCCCTGAACAAGGTGAACTATTGTAGCCGCTCCTTGTAAGATATGGTTTCAGGATTCAGGAAAGTAATGGAGTACCTCCACATCAGTGCATGGAAAATGGAGTTCTTGCTGTATTTTCGCACCAGAAACACAGAAATATAGCTATGTCAATCGTTATTGGCCTCAAATGTCGGTCATTGCACCTGCATATTATTTGTAACCACGCTTTAGGACCATTTCTGAGTTACAGAAATTCAAATAAAGCACATTGGCCTCTACCAGGTATTTCTGCTCCCAGTCAATGCAGTGGCAGCCCTCGATATTGCGTCTTCGAAGTGCGAGCTGTCTCAGTGCCCGCCAGCTCAAGATCCACGTGTGCTGATCAAATGCAGTCTGACAGTGGATAATCTCGTGGAAAATTAGCAGCACTGTAGAATACGGTTGGCAACTATGTTTCTGTCGATTTACTTCGTGGAGTTGTTCAAAATCATCCTGGTAAATTCACTCGCTATTTTCTTCTTATTTAGTTTAAATTTTCTGCTTTATTGTCACTTAAGGTACGATATGGAGATAGCGATTTTATGATTTTGAGTCCAGGAAACTCATTCCGGTGGAAGCTGCAGCTTACTTCTCCATTTACGACTCGAATTCTCCACCTGAGCCATCATTGGGGGAGCGGTAAAGTGGTCTCCCATGAAGTGTCCCATGAAGTGGCAGAATGCATTAGTTTTGGTTATATCTCGCTGTATACAAGCTTTCATGGTAGTCCTGTTAACACTACTTCGATATGGCTGTGGACTGAAAATAGATGCAGACCATTTCGTAGCAGAAGGTACTCACTGTGCTGCTCTTTCGTGACAATTTTGCATACTTTGTTTTATTAAAAAAGACTTTTTCGTAATATTGTCATGATAAACTCTAATTAATTTGTGTTTGAACATTGCTTACTAAATATTGTCCGTTCGTTACCTTACTAAACACAGTAGAAAAACGTAAGAGATAAATGTATCAGCAGCATTGTAGTGTGCCACATTATCTAAAACAGTCTGGCAATGATTGGATAGTGTCTCAACATCACACCTCCATGTTGGTAACACTTCTTCTCATTGCAGTTTATGTCGTGTTAACAGATAGTAAGTAAAGCTGAGCAGTTCAGCATTACGGTTAGGCAAGTGGTACCGCGATTTCAGTCACTAACTCTACGTGGTAGACACGTATTGATTATCCCCTCACCACCATAACAACTGAATTTAAATACTCCCCCGCCGCGGTGGCCGTGCGGTTCTAGGCGCTTCAGTCCGGAACCGCGAGACTGCTACGCTCGCAGGTTCGAATCCTGCCTCGGGCATGGATGTATGTGATGTCCTTAGGTTAGTTAGGTTTAAGTAGTTCTAAGTTCTAGGGGACTGATGACCTCAGATGTTAAGTCCCATAGTGCTCAGAGCCATTTGAATTTAAATTCTCCTTAGTAATACAGGTCAAAATCTGTATCTGTATTCCTTTGACTTTTAGCTCATGTAACAGAAAACGTTTAAAGGCAGATAAGAAATATGTTATTACAACAACTTCCATTGCATAATAGTAAAACAGGTAGCACTATTCTTTTACTTTTTATACTAACGTAAACCAAATAGAAAGAGCCGCTACCAAAATCAGACAAAGTTATCTTCCAGTATGGCACACGTGGAACTGATTCTACAGGTTTTCAAATTATATACTGGTACAGGAACTTGGAGAAATATTGCGTATTTAATGCAGCTTTGTGAATGACATGTAAAGCAATGCACGACGGGTAATTAACGATTTCGGTTTGTTATGCATCTGTCTCATATAAATGTCTCTTATTTGCACTTTTCGCCTTCCACGGCTTATCTTTCGATCGTAGTCGGTGTGCAATCGATTAACCGATGACGTATAAATAACTGGCTCCCCTTATCCGTTCCCGCTCCCTCACCCATCGGATCTGCTGCTTGAAATTGTGTTTTGTGTAAATGAAGCCAGAGCTAACGAGCCGTAAAACCTAATAACCGTGGCTACGGGCCCCATTTAGAGACCTTCCAGGCGTGCGGGCGAGCTCTGTTGTCACGTGCAGTCCGTGCCAGCCAATTGCTATCTGCTGCCTCAGCTCGTGCAATAAGTGTGTGTTCTACCAGGCGCGATTTCTTCTACATTGTCTCTTAATGGAAAGTAATAAGATGTCCGAACATTACGTTAACGACCTCGCTTAACCTATATTACGGGATCTGTTGCACGTAGAATGAATATTTTCGGAGTTGTGAAAAAGTACCATTTTATATAAATGAAGACTTATGAGCGTTTATCCAAACTCCAGTAAATAAGCAGAGACTAGGTGTAATAAATTTTTGTCACCAGAATTCATTCAGCTAAGGAATGACAGATGCTACCGTATAGTTTATAATTACAGATCTACACGGCTACAGTCATAAATCTCTGGCTAATATCTATTGAAGTGAGGTTGTGATATGTCAGTGAAATGTGGACGCTACGCTCGAATGCTGACTTAAAGCAGTTACAGAAGGTTATACGCAATACTGCCACTGCACACTACTCCGTTACTTGCTTTCGTTCCATACTTCTTAATGAAAACACAAAATACAACGATATGAAGCAGAAGCGCTCATGAGATATGTCCTTGGTGCACTGAAACGAATTTCAGATTAATGATTTCAATGTTATTATTGTTGCGGTCTTTAGTCAGAAGACTGATATGATTCAGCGTTCCACGCCAGTCTACCCTGTCCAAGCCTCTTCGTCTCTTCATAAAGCTGCGTAAAACATCTGTTTGAATCTGTTTCCTATATTAAGCCTTGGCATCCCTCCACAATTGTTACCACCATGTTGCTCTCAGATAACAAAGTAATATTTCTTTGTTACTTCAGGGTATGAAACCTACCTGTCTAGCTATTCTTGTAGTCAATTTCATTCGTCCTGAGTTCCTTTCAGTACCATTTCATTAGTTATCCGGTCTACTCATCGAAACCTCAGTATACTTCTGTAGCCCAATATTTCAAAAGTTTATGTTCCCTTCTTGCCTGAATTGTATATCATCCATGTTTAATATCCCTGCAAGTGTACAACTCAGATACATACCTTGCCAACACTTAAATTTATGTTTACGTAGCTGAATACTCGACGTTGCCAAGTATGTATTCCATTTCTGTTAGCCCATCTCACCTCCACCCTCTCACTGTCCATTTCCTTCCCCACTCCCTCTCTCTGTCCACATCCTCCTATTCCCGATCTGTGTCCACCTCTTCCTCTTCCCCTTCTGTGTCCATTCTCTCCTCTTCTCCTCTATCCATCTCCCCATACCCCCTCTCTCAGTTCATCTACTTCCTCCCTCTCTTTCTGTCTCCTCTTCTTTCCTATCTCTGTCCATTTCTTCCTCTTCCCCTTCCCTAATCCTTTCCTCCTCTTCCTCCTCTCTCCATCTCCCCACCATCTTCTCTGAGTGAATCCTCTCTTCCCGTCTCTCTGTTCACATCCTTCTCTTTCCTTTCTGTGTCTGTCTCCTTCTCCCACTTCTCTGACCATCCGTCTCTTCCTCCCTGTCCTCTCTCCACGCAACCTCACCCGCCCAAATAGGAGGTTGCTGGTTCTTACACCCATAGTATTGCTGATAGAGTTAGTAGTTAAGAAGTAATAAATTAAAACGTCATTCCTGAAGTGGCTGTTTGATTGTAATGATATAGTGGTTTAGGAGGAGACGTCGAACATACATACATAAACATACATACATATTATCACTTTTATGATATGTATGAATATTAATAAATTTCTACTTTTCAGAACAAAGTTTATCACTGTTCTAGCCTGTATTTTATATTGTATGGATTTCGACATTCGTTAGCTATTTTGCCGCTCAAATAACAACTTTACTGTCTTTAGTGTATCATTTTCTAATCTCATTTCTTCAGCATCGCTTGATTTGATTCGATTCCTTTCCTTCATCTGTCTGCTACTTTTGTTAATACTACCCTTACAACCTCTTCTCATGACACTATATATTCAGCTGATATTGTGAATCCTTTGCTGTCTCTCACAGAATTACGATGTGAAAAGTAAACCTTTAAAGTTTTATTTCTTCTCACTGAGCTTTAATTTCTTCTCAAAAATGTTATCTGGTTTCTTTTAGTGCTTGCTCAACGTACAGATTGATTAACATTTGGGTTGATTACAAAGCTGCCTCTCTCCCTTTTTCACCTCTGCTTCTCCTTCATGCCTATCGACTATTATAACTGCCGTCTGGTCTCTGTACGAGTTGTGAATAGCCTTCCACACCCTGTATTTTACTGCTTCTACCTCCAGAGTTTCAAGGAGAGTATTCGAGTCAATACTGTTAAAAGCTTTCTCTGAGTCTGCAAAAGCTGAAAACGTAGGTTTCTGTTTCCTTACCTTAAAATAATTCGTATCAGTATTTTACAACCATGACTTAATAAACTCATAGTTCAGTAATACTGACACCAGTGAGCACCAGCTTCCTTTGAAATTGGAATTACTACATTATTTTTGAAGTCTGGCGGTGTTAAGCTTATATCCTACGTCTAACTTATGAGGGGAAATAGTTTTGTCATGGGACGTTCTCACCAGGATCTCAATATTTCTAAGAGAATATTGTAACTCTAGGTGTCTTGTGTCGACATAGGTCCTTCAGTGCTCTGTCAAATTCTTCTCACAGTACCATAGTTCGCATCTCATCCCCGTCTACTTCTTCATCCATTTCCTTAGTATTGTCTTCATGTTTCTTTTCTTTCAATAGACCTTCTGTATATACCTTACACCTTCCAGCCTACCTTCCTTTGCTCAGTCGTGGCTTCCACCCTGAGCTGACAATATTCAAGCAGCTGTTTCTCTTTTCTGATCAGTAGCGAAGCTTGCTTCTGAACTCCTCGAACCATTCCTCCTTTCTCATTTTGCACTTTGTGTCAGTCTCATTGTTTAGACCTGTGTATTCCCTTTTGATTGCCCCATTTCCAGCAGTTTCATATATTTCCCTTGGTAACTTCAATGTCTGTGTAATCCAAGTATTTTTACTGGGTCTTGTCTTCTGGCCGATTTGATCCTCCTCTGTCTTCATTATTTCATTTCCCAGAACCCGCCTTTTATTATGGTACTCTCCCCCTTTTCAATCAGTCGTTCCCTAATCCTGTTTCTGAAGCTCTCCACAAGCAATGATTCTGTAGACTTATCCTGATAGCTTCTCCGTAATTTACCAATTTTCTGGCCTCTCTTCAGTTCCGAAGTTCACAAATAATACCTCACAGTAACAGTATTTACCTGACCTGGAAACATTTTGCAGCTTAAAATCTAATTTAAATATCCCTGTTTTACCATATGCAATTTATCTGTAACCTTCCGCTGTCTCCCATGTCTATTACAAGTGTACAAACTTTATTCATCTTGTAGTGACTTGGCAAGACAGCCAAGCCACTCGGAGGTAGCCGAAAGGCACGCGTTTAAGCTCACGCAGACTGGCGTGAGTACTGGAACAGGACAATGTCTTGAGAATTGCAAATAAAGTACGAAGATCTTGGAATACTTAACTTTAATCCATAATTGGAGAACATCGCTCTTGATGATACATAATTTATAATCTCAATATAAACTGGTAATGGCGCCTTGCTAGGTCGTAGCAAATGACGTAGCTGAAGGCTATGCTAACTATCGTCTCGGCAAATGAGAGCGTATTTGTCAGTGAACCTTTCCTAGCAAAGTCGGCTGTACAACTGGGGCGAGTGCTAGGACGTCTCTCTAGACCTGCCGTGTGGCGGCGCTCGGTCTGCAATCCCTGGCAGTGGCGACACGCGAGTCCGACGTATACTAATGGACCGCGGCCGATTTAAAGGCTACCACCTAGCAAGTGTGGGGTCTGGCGGTGACACCACACATCTATCTTAAACCAAGTGTTGGTAATAAGTTTTTCTCTGTTCAAAAACCAACAATACGATTTCCCCTTTCATTATTATCCCACATTCCACATTCTACTACGATTTTTCTTCTGTTGTGATCGAATTTCCCCCCCAACAGAAATTAAAGTTTCGTCTTCATAGACGAACTTAATAATTTCTTTTATCTCATAATTCATTCCTATATCCCTTCATCGTCTATGGAGCAAGTAGGCATACAAATTTTTACTTCAGTAGTGGGTGCTGGTTTCTTGTCTTCCTCATCTCCGATTATGGATTCACTATGCTGTTCATAGCATATTTCTGGTAAATCCAAAGAATATCTTGAACGTGGCTGCACTACAGAAATGGTTACAGAACAGCAGGAATAAAAGACGTTTAACCAGTTGCTATAAATGGTGGTTATCAAATAACCTTGACCACGGTCTCGACGGATATAAACCCGTCTTCTTCAAAAGAACAAACAAATTTCACATTAGCAGTTTAATGAGTAAAAGCTGTCTCCACATGACATGTATCGGCACCAGTCTGTATGTCATTTGTAAAAATTAAGGCCTCTAGAATCAAGGGCTCGTTACATCAATAAAATCAATCATTAAAAACAACAGAGTATGTTAGTAGCTACATGCCGGCATGTTAGCAGCACGTAGCTACTAACATGGTATGTTATTTTTAGCGACTGGTTTTACTGATGTGACAAGCCCTTGATTTACTGCAATTGGATGGCTGTCTTTTTATTACTAACGTGTACAGAACTTCAAATTGTCTGTGAATTCGCGACTGTAGCAAAAGTAGCTAGTTTTAGTTACAAAAGTATGACTAGCAAATGAAATAGAGGTACTAGAGTATAATATCTGATAGCAAAGATAATTTCTTACAGTAAACCACTGATACGACCAATATTATGAAAGGAGAGAAAATGTGTTTTTTGTCGTAATACGTCCCCAAAGCCAAGCCACCGCATTGACGTTTTCAACATCTCACTTGATGATATAAATGTGTACGAAGTATATGACACTGTAATGTGCCGTTTGTCGACATGATTAATAACCGTCCATATACGCCGTAACGGTTGTCGTCAACCACACGAATCCCGGTGCAAAAAATCGTCATTTCAGCTGGCTACACTAAACAGCCACATTTAGTACTTCATCTATAGCTGCACTTCACAAACTACAGTGAGATGTGGGCGCGCTGAACAAACATTATCGTCCCACTGACTGTGCTATTCATGGATGATGCGTGGAATTAAAGATTATCAGTACTGTCTGTAGAGGCCCTAATCTCTCTAATTTTATTACTGTACACACATGAGAGAAACCGGAAGTAGTGACAAAGTATTGAACGAAACAATACGTTTCCTGTTACCAGTCATTGTTTATTTCCACAATGCTTTTCCAAAGTTTAAACCTGTACCATCAGGTGGATTTATGTGGGTTAATATGACTGTAACGAGTTAAGGAATACGTGTGGCACTGTCTAGTAGACAAAAACAAACCCTATTTTGGAAAATACCTCTGTGAAGGTATTTCACTAATGACTGAAGTCAACGTGAAAGTAAGATAATAAAAACAGAAAATTTCGAGTAGTTACAGGCTCCTTTCTCTGTCGTGATGCATCACGTGTAAACCATTGACGGCTACTAACTGCAAAGAGCATATCGAAATCCTATTTCCATGTGCAAAGAACTTAGAGAAATGAAACTCTATTTTGGAGAGTGTCTTAAAATATTGTGGACATCTTCGGATCTGAAATTCTTTTCGGTCAAGTTTATATATCATATACTTTGTACACGTTTATGCCATTATGTGAGATGTTGAAAACATCAAGTATGGTAATTATGTTTCCAACAGCGGCTAAATATGCACATAAATTACGTTTTACTTATTGTTACTAAGGTGAAAGGAGGGGCAGAAGTAGAGCTATTTTGGGTTACGCCAGAATTGTCAGTCTGTTAAGATTACGTATGTTACATGTTATATATAAGTACAAGTTGAAATAATACATTGATTACTATTCACAATAAGACGTACAGATAGATATATAGATGGATTTTTAGGCTGTTGTGAGTCAGGCCAATCCATTCTTAATTCATAAAATATCACAGAAACATGTGAATAGCTAATTTGTGGTAAATATGAATGGGGAGGACGGGGTAAATGTGTATGTGCATATGTAAATTTAATAACGTAGACCGCTGTTAAAAACCTAAGGTGATACTTTTGTAAATGTTGTCCTTTCCGTCAGTTAGGATGTATATTTGAAGTGTTTCAAGGATGTTTAGCTTTTGCCTTTAATATCGGTATGTAGAATGATAATGCTTCTGTTATGAACATGGTGTTTAGTTTCATGCAGATGGGTGGCTATTGCTGATGTTTAGCATTATTTTGTCCTTTGGTTCTGCTGTGTGTTCTTTAAAAGTAATCCTATATGATCGATGAGTACCTCTCTGGCCAATGTATAAACGATCACAGTCCAAACACTCAATTCTTTATACACCTTTGTGGTGTAGTGAGTTTTTTGTATTGCTGTTATGTGGTAATTTCTGCCCAATATTGTTGTTAGTGATGAAAGATATATTGATGTGTATTTTTGAAGATACTGGCAGTCTTATACGAAATACTATCCAGAAATAAGATTGTATGAAGTAAGGTTTCTGTTTCTTTTTTGTGCTGTTTGTTTTGCTATTATTAAGTGTTTCAGAGAGTCTGATATGGAGCTTAATAGCCATTGTCAATCGTTTTTTGTTTTATTATTTCTATTTCTTCCTTATATTGAACTTAAGAGAATGGTAGTTGCTATTATTAAGTGTTTCAGAGAGTCTGATATGGAGCTTAATAGCCATTGTCAATCGTTTTTTGTTTTATTATTTCTATTTCTTCCTTATATTGAACTTAAGAGAATGGTAGTTGGATTGCTCTGCTGACTATATATCTTACTGCTTCCATTTCGTGAGCTGTGGTGGAACAGGAGGTGTTATTGATGGTAGTGTGAATCGTGGTATGTTCCTTATAATTTAGAAATTGGTGTCTATTATTCGTTATTCTGAATGACAGGTCTAGAAATACTGTCGTCCACTTGCTGCTCAACTGTGGACTTTATACTTCTATGGAGGCTGATGAACGATTTGGTTTGCTCACTGATTTCATCATTCGTAGCAGTGATTCACATATTTGTAGGTGGAAATAATTTTTTTAAGTGGGGGTGTTTCGAATTAAGAATATTTTCTTTTGAGTTGTTTATAAATCTTTCAGCTAACAATTCAGAATGTCAAAGACCTCAACAAAAACATATTTAGAAATACTGCTATGTTTTCTCCTACTAGACAGGTTACCCCAAAGTTGTAACATGCCACATACATGCCGTAATAACACACATAAATAAAGTTGATGATAGAGGCTTATACTTTCTAAACGCGTTGTGAAAATAAATAAACAGCGGATGGCGATAGTAAACTTACGATTTCATTCGTTATCAGTCAGTCATTGTAAATCCTAACCTAAAATACTCGCATTGAATGAGATATGGTACCTGACGCACTTGGAAAATGGAATCTCAGAACTTCGACAGTAATTTTGTCTTCAGTGTATAGTTACGGTATTGTAGATTTTCCTCTTGCAGCTTGTTGAAGATTTTTGTAACACTGTCCTGATGACTTTAAATGATGTAAACATAGAGAACCGCGCATTTTTCTGTATATCTCCTTTCTATTTACCGAGCGAGGTGGCGCAGTGGTAAGACACTGGACTCGCATTCGGGAGGACGACGGTTCAATCCCGCGTCCAGCCATCCTGATTTAGGTTTTCCGTGATTTCCCTAAATCACTCCAGGCAAATGCCGGGATGGTTCCTCTGAAAGGGCACGGCCGACTTCCTTCCCTAATCCGATGAGACCGATGACCACGCTGTCTGGTCTCCTTCCCCAAACCAACCAACCAACCTTTCTATTTGCCGTTAATTCACCCTAGTAAGGGTTTCAAAGCGAGGAAACGTGTTGATCAATTGATCACCCGAGACTTTTATAAGCGATCTGTTTTGTGCTTGAATTACACTTCCTCAGGTATCTGGTATCTGCTTCCTCCACGCTTAGATTTGTGTGTTTGTAAGTTCTCCGGTAAGGTAGTCAAAAATAATTTAGGGTTGTGACTATTGCAGTGATGTATCACCGATCGTGTGGAGAAATTATATCTGTGCTTATAGTTTACTCATTTGTACTACACTACAATTTTTTTATTTTCAGCGCCAGCAATCACTCTTTGCACGAAGCAGTAATCATCTTCCAACCTTCCTAAATTAGGTTACACTGTTTTAACGCGTGACTTCTTTCCTCTTCACAGCTACATGTGCATCACTACTCTGCTGTTCACACATAAGTGCCTGGCAGAGGGTTCTTCGAACGACCTCCACACTCTTTCCCTACCTTTCCACTCTCTAAAAAGAGTAGGAAACATAAACACTTAAAATATTTATGTACGCGCTCCAATTTCTCTTATTTTATTGCGATTAAAATTTCTTCATACTTAGGGTGTCTATAAAAAATAAAGGAGAAAGAAGAAGATTGAAATTTCAAGAAAAGATTTTGCGCCTACGGAAAACGCCTTTGTTTTAATGATTACTATCCAAATTTTCTTATCGCATCCTTAATACTCTCTCCCCTATTCCGCAATAATGCAAAACGAGCTGCCCATCTTTGCAGTTTTTCGATGTCCTCCCTGAAACCTGTCTGGTAAGGATCCTATACCGCACAGGGGAGAACGAAAGAGTGAAATGTAGGCACTCCCTAGACCTGTTGCATTTTCTAAGTTTTCTACCAATAAAACGCAGTCACCACATCATTATTTATGTGATAGTTCCAATTGAAGTTGTTTGTAATTGTAATTCCTAGGTGTTTAGTTGAATAGACAACCTTTAAATTAGTTTGGTTCACCATGTGATCGAAATTTAATGGATATCTTTTCGTACTCATGTGGATAATAACACACTTTTTCTTATTAAGAGACAATTGCCACTTTTCTCACAATTCAGATATCGTGTCTACGTCATTTTGCAATTATTTTTCATCTTCTGACGACTTTACTAGACAGTAAATGACAGCATCATTTGCAAAAAAATATACGAGATCTGCTCAGATTTTCTCTTAAATACTTTATATTAATTTCGAACAGCAGAGGGCCCTTAACACTTCCGTGGGTAGCGCCGGATGCCACTTCTGTTTTACTCGCTGATATTCGATCGATTGCTACGTACAGGGATCTTTCTGACAGGAAAACATGAATCCAGTCGCACAACTGAGGCGATACTCCAGAGGCAAACAATTTTGATTAATTTGTGAGATGCGGTGTGAAAAACCTTCTGGAAACTAGAAATATACAATCAATTTGAGATCTACAGTCGATGGCACTCATTACTTCGTACGAAATCTAGGCAGTCTTTTGGTACTCATCTTTTGTAGAGTGAGTGGTTGAGTATGATTGCTAAGTATGGGATTGAACATCGAACCTAGAATGGTAAAAACGTTTTCTCTCTGGTCATTTACTCACGCTGAAGAAAACGTCAAGCACTAGCCTGCTAAAAAATACCTGTAAAAAATTGTCATCCCTTGGGTGTTTTCCATAGCAAAAGAACATCAAATGTCAAATATGTGGGAATTTCTAAGGGACCAAACTGCTGAGGTCATCGGTCCCTAATCTTACACACTACTTAATCTAGCTTAAACTAACTTACTCTAAGAACAACACACACACCCATGCCCAAGGGAGGACTCGAACCTCCGACGGGAGTGGCCGCGCAGTCAGTGACATAGCGCCTCTAACCGCTTTTAATTTTTTTTTTACATCTCATTTTGTTCGTTTTCGGTCGTTGCAACTGCTCGGGGCGGACGTTGCAAGACATCCGTTTCAATTTGTCGTTTATCCGACACCGGTTTCAGTTCGCCGTTGATCCATTAACTCAGTTTTTTTCTTTTTTTTTTTTTTTAAATAGCTAACCCTCTGAGTTACGGTGCCGGCTATCATCCGGCTATCATTTTGTTCGCTTTCGTTTGTTGCATCTGCTCGTGGCGGATGTCGAAAGACACCCGTTTCAGTTCGTCGTTGATCCATTAACTCAGTTTCTTTTTCTTTCTTTTTTTTTTTTTATTACAGAGGGCAACTAACCCTCTTACCGAACAACTTGAGTTACCGTGCCGGCGACCGCTCGGCCACTCCGCCCGGCTCAAACGAACATCAAACAATGGCAGTTTGTCAATATGGTAACCATATTTACGACAGATATCGCGATTCAAGACTTTAAAGTTAGTTTTAGCGCAACCAACAGTTCTGCGTTCGAAGTGAGGGATTCGATTCCAGGTACAGGCATATTTTTTCGGATAACTTTGCGGATTGCACCCGGGTAAATGAGTCCGAAACCCTCATTTTTTCAAAAGATAACGCTCACATTATTTTATAGACCCGAACTGCACCCTCCAACCATAAGTATCATTACAGCCACGTCATATACACAAAAGCGCGCAACAAACAGGTACAGGCATGCGTATTAAAAACAGAGATATGTAAACAGACGGAATACGGCGCTGCGGTTGGCAACGAAAAGTGTCTGGCAAAGTTGTTAGATCGATTACTGCTGTTACAGTGACCGGTTACCAAGATTTAAGTGAGTCTGAACGCGGTGTTATAGCCGGCGCACGTGGGATGGGACACAGCATCTCCGAGGTAGCAATGAAGTGGGGATTTTCCCACACTACCATTTCACGAGTGTACCGTGAATATCACGAATCTGGTGAAACATCAAATCACCGACATCGCCGCGGCCGGAAAAATATCCTGCAAGAACGGGACCAACGACGACCGAAGAGAATTGTTCAGTGTGACAGAAGAGCGACCCTTCCGCAAATTGCTGCAGATTTCAATTCTGGGCCATCAACAAGTGTCGGCATGTGAATATTTCAGCAAAACATCAGCGATATGGGCTTTCGGAGCCGAAGGCCCACTCGTGTACCCTTGATGACTGCACGACACAAAGCTTTACGCCTAGTCACTGCCCGTCAACACCGACATGGGACTGTTGCTGACTGAAGACATGTTGCCTGGTCGGAGGAGTCTCGTTTCAAACTGTATCGAACGGATGGACGTGTACGAGTATTGACACAGCGTCATGAATCGATGGACACTGCATGTCAGCAGTCGATTCTTCAAACTGGTGGAGGCTATTTAAAGGTATGGGGCGTGTGGAGTTGGAGTGATATGGGACCCCTGATATGTCTAGATACGACTCGGACCGGTGACACGTACGCAAACATCCTGTTTGATCACCTGCATCTATTCATGTCCATTGTGCATTCCGACGGACTTGGGCAATTCCTGCAGGACAGGGCGACACCCCACACGTTCAGAATTGCTGCAGAGTGGCCCAGGAATGCTATTCTGAGTTTAAATACTTCCGCTGGCCACCAAACTCGCCAGACATGAACATTATTGAGCATATATGGGATACCTTGCAACGTACTGTTCAGAAGAGATATCCACGCCCTCGTACTCTTACGGATTTATGGACAGCCCTGCACGATTCATGGTGTCAGTTTCCTCCAGCACTACTTTGGACACTAATCGAGTCGATGGCACGTCGTGTTGTGGCATTTCTGCTTGCTCGCGGGGGCCCTATATGTTAATATAGTTACTTTCCATAGATATTATCACAATGTTGGCAAATCACTGTTCTTTGACGTCCACTTTCTAACGAAAAACATGCAAGGAAAGAAACTTGGTTACAGAATCCTTTGTATTGGTAGAGTGTAGCGTAATGCGGTACGAAGTCCGAGAGTACGTCACTGTTTCTTCAGAGTACGTACTGCCAGCAGTAATTATCCTTTCTTAAACTCCATCAGACAGATATTTCATTTCTGATCATTTGTCTCTAATAACAACGACGTAAGCTCTTACTTTTTTACTAGACTGGAGTGTGTGACTGTCCGGTCCATACAGCATTCTCTGGTGCACGTCCTTGGGACGACCATAAGTAGATAGTGTGATGTAATCTTCTCCGGTGAAGCAATGTAGGAAGACTGAACTTATTATTTCAACATTCATTTTGTCATCTTTATTCCCTGTGCCAGAATATACAACGATCCTCTGGCCCACCACATTCTAACCGTCGACCGATTATAGAACAAACACTTCGCATGATATTCGGACACAACAGGCAAGATACTGATTTAGAATTCGTTACATTCTCGCTTATAGCTGTCCTAAATCTTTTCTGAGTGTTCACCTTTGTTTGTTAGCAAGAATTCAGTTTCATTTGCAATTGCTGTACGGCTCTATTTCCTATCGCTGTAATTTTCTAATGTTATGGACACAGGGTTGTTCGGTCAAATTCCTCACTGGTCTCCACGACACCAACGTTCGTACCACTTTGGCCATAATACTCATCACCAGAGACCGATATTTATTGATGGCTCCGTATCACATGACCATAAACCACACATATATGTCTACCTTTATTACGTTATGACAGACAACAGCCTTACGGTCACTGACTGCTATCTTCAAAAACTATGTATCAAAAAATACACCTGAATTGGTTACTAATGGATTTACTACTATTCCGCCACCAACATGTAACTTTATTGACTAGTGAATGGTTATTTATCGTATAATACATTAAGAACATTGTCAAAAAGTCTTTGTTACTACTTCTCATTCTAAATGTGCTTGTCTCTATGTCTACTACTAATAAATTCAGATCTCCGCCTATAATTACAACATGATCGCCCGCTCAGCTAGCCGCACTGTCTAACGCGCTGCTTCCCGAGCGGGAAGGCGTGCCGATCCCCAGCACGAATCCGCCCAGCAGATTGGTGTCGAGGTTCGGTGTGCCAGCCAGCTTGTGGATGGTTTTTAAGGTGGTGTTTCATCGGCCTCGGGGAATGCGGGCTGGTTCCCCTTATTCCGCCTCAGTTACACCATGTCTGCAATTGCTGCGCAAACACTGTCTTCAAGTAGCCGTACACCATAGTTACTCTACCACGCAAACATTTTTGTTTATACTCGTCTGGTATGAGACGTTCACACGGGGGTCCAGTGTGGGCCGAACTGCTCAATAACCCTGGGTTCAGTGTGGGGTGACGATAGAGTGGGTGGACTTCTGTGGCCTGTTGCGGGGTTGTGAACTACTGAGGGCTACGGCGGGACGAAGCCTCTCCGTCGTTTCTAGTTTCCGAGCTCAATACACAAGACAATACACAACATGATCGGGATATATAAACACGATATTTCCGTGTTTTTCGTTAGAGTTTCTGTTAAGTGTTCTTGATGCAAGTAAGAGGTACAGCAAATGTTCAAATGTGTGTGAAATCTTATGGGACTTAACTGCTAAGGTCATAAGTCCCTAAGCTTACACACTACTTAACCTAAATTATCCTACGGACAAACACACACACCCATGCCTGAGGGAGGACTCGAACATCCGCCGGGACCAGCCTCACAGTCCACGACTGCAGCGCCTCAGACCACTCGGCTAATCCCGCGCGGCAGAGATAGAGCCATGTAGTTATTATTTACGGGCCAAATTTACGTTTATCTCCACTAAATTTATCTAGTACTCAGCTACTTATGTCGACAGACGTTACTGAGTTTTTCGCAGTAAATACACTGTCGCCACTGGCATTCAGATTATCGTCCCCCTTTGTGCTTTACTTGGAACTGCAAGTTTTATGAGCAAATGAAAGAAACATTTCAAATAGTGCCATAATTTTACAATCTCCTGGCAGCAAAAAGTGCCAGTTGAAGCTCTGCGAAACAGAACAAATGTATTATATCGAAATGATAATTGTACCATAAATTATGTTGTAAACATTTTATCTCAATACGAATAAAGGAACACATGACACCCCAAAAGGCCATAGCCTTAGAAAGACGGATCCACAAATACCTGAGGTACACAATGGCATTTCCCTAGAGGCTAAGTGGAACATATTATATTTTATACATATAAGCGAGATGCGACGCAGCTGTATCAAAAAGAAATTACGTGACACACCATGAAGTTATTTAGACAGGTATTGGATTTCTGAGAAGACAGGTGTGGTCAGTAATGCAACTAGAGACATACTGGTGACATACGTGATAACAAATCTTCCTCACCTTTCACAAATCCAGAAACAGGTCACTTTCAAACTCTGTAGGAAAATGCTAAAATCTAAGGAGTATACAATGGAAGACATTAGTAGTGCTTCAGAGCCGAGTGGCAGATTCCTCGAATATAATGTAGGACTTATGACCTTAGCAGTTAAGTCCCATAAGATTTCACACACATTTGAACATTTGCTGTATCTCTTACTTGCATCAAGAACACTTAACAGAAACTCTAACGAAAAACACGGAAATATCGTGTTTATATATCCCGATCATGTTGTGTATTGTCTTGTGTATTGAGCTCGGAAACTAGAAACGACGGAGAGGCTTCGTCCCGCCGTAGCCCTCAGTAGTTCACAACCCCGCAACAGGCCACAGCAGTCCACCCACTCTATCGTCGCCCCACACTGAACCCAGGGTTATTGAGCAGTTCGGCCCACACTGGACCCCCGTGTGAACGTCTCATACCAGACGAGGGTAAACATATTATATTATAGAGTGGTGGGTTTCTGCGTTCCACTAAACAGGTCAGGATTCCACGACACATGGAAAGCAGCAACACGGTTAGCTGGAGCTGTGTGGAGGGAACAGGGCGGTTATTTTAGGTTAGAAGGTCACGGTGAAATGAAGAAAGGGCTTCAGTTTCAAACGGTGCAGGACGAACACAGGAAGGGGGTGGACGTAGGAATATTGTAGTTGTAAACTCTTGTACCTGCGTTGGAAAAGATTCAGAGCTCCAAGTGCTAAATAAGTTCAGCCGAATTTTTTACGAAGGACCTAACCGTATTCAGAAAGGATAGATGAAATACAGTGACTGGTAGAGTGTTTATTGCTGTCAGAATTAGTTTACTTTGTAGTTGAATTGAAGTAGATATTCCTTGTGAGGTAGTATGAATAGAGGTTATACTTGATACTCTGAATAAATTAATATTTCGACCCGTTTACCAACCCCCACACTCAGATGATACAGTTGCTCAAAAATTCTAAGAAAACTTGAATGTCCTTACAAGTAGATAACCCACTCACACATTTATTGTTCGTGTCAAGATCAATCTACCCCGATATGTTGGCGAAAAAAATTGGTTCAAATGGCTCTGAGCACCATGGGACTCAACATCTGAGGTCATCAGTCCCCTAGACGTAGAACTACTTAAACCTAACTAACCTAAAGACATCACACACATCCATGCCCGAGGCAGGATGCGAACCTGCGACCGTAGCGGTCGCGTGGTTCCAGACTGTGGCACCCAGAACCTCTCGGCCACCCAGATCGGCTGTTGGCGAAAATACATGTATTTTGTTGGTAGGCATAAAATGTGATCCGAAATCGTATTTTTTCTTTGATCGGTTTTCAGGAGACAGGGCTCCCCCCACTTGGCTAGGGCTCACATCTGAACCCCCCCCCCCTACCCCTATTTTCCACCATGTTGTAAGCAATGAGGAATAGAATGAAATGCAGTATATTAGCCTCCGTCTTAGTTGCCTGCACATACATCTTTTGTACATGTATTTGGTAGGCAATGGGTGCATGCATCTGTATGCCACAGAGGTTGAGCTCCTACTGAGTGCCAACTGCTGCCGCCAGGCGGCAACAGCATTCCAGTTGGCTCCCACACCTAAAGTGCTCATTCTTGTTGAGCTGTCAGACAGGAAAGACTCACTATGACATGATGAAGAAAATAATGAGTGAGGTGGTACTGTATGCAGTTTGGTGGATATTTTAGCTGAGTTGGGAAGCATGTTGCTGTAGTGTCTTAATATGTAGTGTCCTCCTGGGAAGGTACAGTTATAATGTGTTGTATTGAGAAGATGTTGGCGTTGGACAGACAGGAGTTTAATGAGTGTATTATCTGTAAGGATACAGCTCAGCACTGAGTCCATACCCTCCAATACAAGAAGGAATGGAAGTGGGGGGGGGGGGGGGATAATGAATGAGCTATGGGTGAATACTTTTCTGCAAATAATGGTGATGCAACACAATGGGCTGAAGATGCATTTTGCAGCTTATAGAGGCTACTGCCTGTGTTGAAGCCCTTCATATTTTTTCCGAAATGGCCTGTCAATCCACAGTGCAGGAGACCACTTTGTCCTATCTCACTACAGAAGACAGAATGAACCAGAGGTCTTCACCTTGGTGTATGGGCCTTGACTAAGCTAGTTCACAAAACTGCCACAGAGAGCACTTGAAATGGTTTTTTTCTCCCCCATCATTCCCATTGGGAGTCAGTAGGAACACAGCATTCACATCCTCCCCCACCTGAAAATTGGCAGGAGCCAGCGGATATGCAAGAACACTGCATCTGGTCAGATGATTATGTCATCAGGAGATATAAGACGGAGGCACTCTCAGTTGCAGACAGTCAGTGAAAGAACAATGATGTGTCAACAGCATCTGAGATCCACATCTGCCTATACATTACACAAGAAGCGTAAAAGTAAGTACTATTACATCATGTCCTTGCTACTATTACTGCACAAAGCAGTTCTTCCTCTTCTTTGCCTAGTCCAGTTTCTTTGTTCAACTCCATGGCTTTGTCTATGGACGCTCATTGTTTTGTCTTCTTTGACCAATGGCCTCCAGTCAGTCTAGGCCAGCAGTGTCCTCCGGTGTGTCTCAGCTAGCAACAACCACTACCAGCTCGTTGGAACACATTGTGATTTCCGACGTGTCAGGTCCAGCAGCGGCAAAAGCACTGTTGGATCCTGTGGCACACCAAACCAACAGGACAAAAAGCTGCTGCTGTTATCCATCCATTCACTGATTTGTGTAATGAAGACACACAGCCAATCCCCAACTCTAAAGAGAGCTGTGGTGGGGGCCCAACACCACACACTGCAGGTCACTATTGGTATCCAATATATGTGCCATCCCAGAACATTCCAGTGTTACTGCAAGAGCAGAGTGTTGATGTGGTGGATGAGAAGCTGCTGATTCCTGCTGGTGCATTCTTGCTTTGCACTTCAACCCATAATTTAACAGCTAGCTGTTCAAAGCTCTTAAACGTTGTTATAGGAACATTAGTGGACTGTGACTGGCGTGTTGTGTTAGAGACTGAACGCGCATCAAGAAGTGTTAGTGCAGTTTACGGAGCTGGAATGGGATGCACTGTGTAATGCAGGACCCTACATCAACCAACAGATGACTTCCGAATATTCTTCATCTCCAGACATTTACTGTGCTGGGCTGTGCTATCTATAGCATCATTGTATGATGACGTGACACTCTTGGTGAGACCTGGAGGTTGATGCATTTATCTGCAACACTTCACCGTTACAAACCTGTCCAGCCTATGGATGATGTTACCCCTTGTTATGCAAAGACTGAACCATGAGCTGCCATGTCTTCACACTCTGCAAAAGACGTTGTGAACTATCTCTGTACATATAGTGTGTATGCAGATGATTTAGAACATTGCATCAATATGGTGTCCAAAGAAGAAGGTAAACGCACACCTATCAGTTTGAGAGAAATACATGCTGAATTCTGTGTATACAAGAAACTTTTATTCGCAAAATACTTACTGTTGTGAAGTCTGAACTAGTGAATTCTTACTGATGTGTACCACTGCTGAGGTCTAAAAAAAAAAAAAAAAAAAAAAAAAAGAAATTCATGGCAAATCTCTATTGTTTTTCTTATTTAACTACTGCACCATTATATTATGTAAGTTGTGACCATTGTAGCTGTCAGTAAGATAATTAAGCTGTAGTGGCTACACATATTATGATTACTATTATTGTTACTGTTACTGTTACATAAGTTCATTTTTCTATAAAAAACATTGCACAGCAAAACTGGATATAGTCGGTATCACGAAGGGTGAGTGAAGCATCAGGACTGGTCCTGTGATGGTGCAGAAAAACACTGGAAGAAGAAGACGAAGAAGAAGAATGGGATACTCCAACCTGATAATGTACAAAGGATAATTGTAGGTCCATCCAAATGCGGCAAGACAAAAGTTCTCATGTCACTACTAACACAAAAAAATGGTTCAAATGGCTCTGAGCACTATGGGACTCAACATCTGTGGTCATCAGTCCCCTAGAACTTAGAACTACTTAAACCTAACTAACCTAAGGACATCACACACATCCATACCCGAGGCAGGATTCGAACCTGCGACCGTAGTGGTCACGCGGTTCCAGACTGACGCGCCTAGAACCGCACGGCCACACAGGCCGGCAGCCGGAGAAAGTAAAGCCGAACACAGTGTCCATATTTGACGATGTTTCTGTGGAAAAGCACAATCAGATTCTATGATATATCTGGTTTGGTCATGACATGTGTGCCGTCAATAACACCGAGAGCAAGACTTAATTATCTTCACCTGTGTAACCGCCTGTTTAGCGAGCTGCTTACACAGTGTGGAGAGTTGTTTACTCGGAGGCGTGAGCGCAAGCTGCCGCTACCAAATGGGCCAGCCACAAACAAGGGACCAGCCTGACAAATTGCTGGCTCCTCAAATTTATCGGCTGACAGGGCACCGGAATCGTACTGTTCTAGGATTTGCACTACTTGCTGAAATGATGGATTGAACTGTTGCAAAATCTGTTCTCTTAGTTTGACATCAGTTACATTGTACAAGATGGCATCATGCAAGATAACATCTGAATATAAGACAGTAAAATCACATCTGAAGAAGCATTTCTTTGTCATACCCAGCAAATCCGATACCCACTCGTGATAAGTTTGTTCTCACCGTTTTTTACAATTAAAGAATTGATACCTAGCTGTTACCACATTCACTTGTTAGTTATAATAGTTAGCGAATCTACAGCCTGATCGTACGAAAGTTCACTCAGAGTGGTGTTAGGATATAACTTCTGGATAAGTCTGAACACAGCACTTCCTACCATGGAAAATAAATAGGGTAGTTTTACAGTACCTAGTACGTTGTGAGCAATTATGTGGGCTTCAAACTGTTGCAGCCACTCGAACCATTCCTCTTCTTGTTCATGAAAGTGGCGAAAAGGCTGTGTAGCTGCTGTTGGTGTTGTCTGTTCCATCAGGCATGCAGAGTTGGTCAGTAGCTACTGCATCGTGTTGAGCAGTGTACATATTTGCTGAGTCTGAAACTGAAACATTTGCATTAGCTGTGTTGCATCTAATGGTGACAAATGCGGCGCCTAAAGAGGGGGTGGGATAGGTGAGGTGGACATGTTAGAAAAGACGAATGCAAGAAACAGACAAGGCAAGCAAAAAAATAAGCACAAAAGTAAAGAAAATTTCTGCAACGCCTACCTGTTTAGCAAAAACGCGATAAGAGACTGTTGAAGCAAGTAAACTCCCATCCAAAGTACAGACAAGAGAGAATTCAGGTGCCAGCAAAATGCAAAAGAAAATTCTGTGCCAGTCAGGCACTGGGTCCTTCTTGTAAATCATTGCCAAATGTTGTATCCTGCCCACTCATCTAATATAGGGTGCCTAGGAAGCTGTTTACTCATATAGCTATTCAACAGTTAAAGCAAATCTTATTAATGGTCTTTATTATTGTAAGTTAAATTGACAATACTTAACTTTGCGTTTTCAAAGAGAGGTGTCGGAAGCGATTGGAGACATACAAATAATCAATGTTAGTTGGTATACACGATTTGAATGCAAGCAAAACACAACAGTTCATAAGTCACACCTGAAGTGTTTGGATGATGACTCGCCTTCTAGTGCGGCTGCGGCTATGCAGAGCCACGCTTATATTCTCTTTATATAGGGGCCGCTCCTGTCGTGGTGTCGTCCTACTCAGCGTACTATTGGCTGACCTCATCTCTCAGCCCTCTCAGCTGTAATGTTCCAGGCCAATGTACTAGCACATGATACTATACCGTGAAAGATAGCATGATAGCATTATATTTTTTACAAAAATATACACTTCGAAATCCGATGTGTTGCTATGAAATGTAAATCTGAACAGATGGTACAATACTGATATCTGAACTCAATAGACATGAGCTATGAAACTATTTTAAAGAAATTATACACTGCAAAATCCTATGTCTCTAAACATGTGTTGACCTAGTAATTCACCTTGCATTGGGCATTTGGCACTGCTACTGGTGTGGCTTGAAAAATTCTTCATCTTGCAAACAAACTAAGACAGAAGCAGGAAAACTGACAATGAAAGTAATGCAGCCATAAACAATAGCAGAATGAGGATGAGAGTGGAGGGGGTACACTTTATATACCTTCACACATGCAGCGTTCACCAATATGAATGCAGTATTCTGAGGAGGGACTGAACCCTCTGCCTGCACCAATATGAATGCAGTATTCTGAGGAGGGACTGAACCCTCTGCCTGCTTTTACACACAAACAGGAAGCAGCCGCCTCAGACAGGGCGGAGATGGTTTCCCAGGTATCAAACGTAAAATGACGCTGAATTCTGCACCACGGTGACTGGTATGTGTTAGAAAGTGATTTTCGGGATCTTTGTGGAATGTTTAAGTCTTTATTATAGATGTATTTTGTTATCTGTTATTCCCACCACCAATCTGTAGCACTGTAACCAAAGCAGGTCAAGATGTCTTATGTGTGTGACAGTGGGAAGTTAGTGCTTCCTACCACCTTGTACCTGTCGGCACAAAAGCATTAAGCATCGACATCTCCTAACGCTTTGACGATTAGCCCGACTTCCAATCTGTGCACCACATGAGCGAGCCCTGTGTGCGGCCTCTCTACTGAAATGTGCAAGCAGGAATATGCAAGGTGGTCAAGTCAGTCCTGTGGCTGGTGTGAAGATGTGCTCGAAAGGTTTATTTCACTAGTTTTGGTGGTGGAGGAGAGTGCTTGTGTAATCATACATCGGGGCATGCAAGATCTCAGAGTGTTTCTCCTGCAAACGGCAATATTGCGCACAGTCAATCAGTTTGATGAGATATTTCCTGCGAAATATGCAAGTGATCAGTCACAGGTGCCTCAGTACTTCTGGGAAACTGATGACTTGTGGGACTGATGCAGTAAGAATTTTGACCTAACTATATCAGTATCCGCAAATATAATGTGAGGTGACATCATAAGAGTAGAGGTATCACAGTTGAGTTATTTACCACCAGCGAGGAGCCTCGTCTCCTGAAATCTGATTAAATAACGAATATGCAGCAATATATTATTGACACTGATTTGAATTTCATGGTGTGAGATCCTTCCCCTCTAGCATAGCTGTGTCTTTCTCCCGCCAATTTCGAAATGTTGGAGGGGTTTGGGGAATGGGGAATGGGGTTGGGTGTTTCTTAGGACATATTATCCCCAGGGGGTCATATATCAGTTGGCAGAACAAACGGTGAAGGGACCCCTGGGTCAACAAGGCGTAGGGGTTACATGAAAAACCATTTAGCAGAACAATCAGTTGTCACAATTTAGTTAATTTGCATATCAATATGATATCAAAAGTGCACCAAAAACCCCTTCACCCTACTACTAATGTTATGTTTTCTTTGCTTATCATTGCCATTGCTCTGCTTTGTATCAACACCACTAGCTCTGTAGCACTGTTGTGAATTACTCACCGAGTGAGCAGTTCAACCACGCTCCATAGCCTCATGTTACCCTCACTATAGGATACCTCCGATTCCGCCCCCAATTGCCATTAGCAGCCAATATTGTGGTTATGTGGGGTGTTGATTGCCATAAACATCATTGGCCTTCGCGCCCACGCACATAAGTTGTTCCTTATCAGATGGAAAACTAGTTTGCTACTCACTTGGCATGGTATGGATCGAGGAGGCTGAGTCATCTCGCCGCCTGTTCATAATGGATCACATCTTCGATTTTTGGTAGATTCTACAGCAAACGTTTCCGTATTGCCACCAACAGTATTAGATGACAAAAATGCTTAGAAACGGAAACAATATGATGCAAACGGTTCAGTAACAGACACGTATGGTGAAAGACTACTGAACCTCGAAGCAGGCCTTCGATGAATATTTCCATAGCCATTTCCTCTAGCAGATGTTCGCCAGCCAGTTACTGGTGCTGGTGCTGAGCCATTATGGTCTGATGCTTGACGTTAAGTTGTTCGACAGAGAAACTTCAATCGCTTTGTAAACGTTTCTACTGAGAGTTAGGTGTTTCTAATTGACCGAAAGCGTAAGTATCGATACTTGCTTAAGAGAGATCCAAAAATTCTCATGGAGAAACCTAATAATGAGTTTTTGGAAGTTAATGTACAGCGCAGAATCTGCACAATAGGATCTCCATTGCACGCTCGAGTCAGACGGTTCCATCAAAAAAATTAACACAACCAAAACTTTCATTTCAGGAGATGACTAGCCTTGGCACATGTCATGGTCCATAAACCTGCTGGTCTACTCCTCTCTATCTTGTTATAAAGAAAGATGGAACTCGGCATTCCTGTGGAGATTATAAATTTTTAAATGCTGTCACAGTGCCAGACCACTATCTAATACCTCATTAACAAAATTTCAACTGTCACTTCTCCGCCAGAAATATATTCCCTAAAAGTGATCTTATCCGAATTCATCACCGCATTTCTGTTGCAACAGATGGTGTGCTAAACAGCTCTTATCACACCATTTGGACTTTTGGTATATTTGAAGTTGTCATTTTCTGTACTCAATGTATCTCGAACGTTACAGCGATTAATTCACAGTATTTTGAATGATTTGCCTTTTTAGTGTTCCTATTTAGAGGATAACTTGTTGCTTCATCATCAAATGAAGAATATATAACGCCTCTGTAACAACTTCTTCATTGGCTCGATGAATATCATGGTAAAATGCATTTTTAGATGGAAAGCTTTGGAAGAAAAAGTGAAAAGAGGTAAGGGGCAGTTTCGTCCTAAGCCAGTAGCATAACTACGAGGGTTGTTTGGAAAGTAAGGAACGATCGGTCGCGAAATGGAAACCACAGTGAAAATCAAAACTGTTCTCTTTGCACATTTAGCTACACCTTCCAGATACTTTTGTACATAGTCGCCGCTCCGATATAGACATTTGTCGGAGCGTTATACGAAATTTCAACACCATCGTCATAGAATGCAGCTACCTGTGCTTTCCGATAATTCTTTACGCTGCCTGCGCCCAAGTGTTGTCTTCGTATCCAGCGTTTCGTGTGAACAGAGATGATACTCAGGACGAGATAATTAGGGCTGTGTTGCGGGTAATCGAACACTTCCCATCGAAAAGGCTGCAAGAGCGTCTTCACTGCCCCTGCAGAGTGTGGCTGAGAATTGCCATGAAGAAGTAAGTGCATTAATTAAGGCGAAGCCTCTGAGCCGGCCCTCCTACTTGGCGCTTGGCGGGAGACATCGTTGTTCTAGGCACCTTTACTCGCTCACAGTGCGCTCACAACTGAAAAGAGCATTTTGATGCGATCCACGGGCATACTAGAGACACTGTCGAAAACGTCTGTGAAAACGTTGTCGGATTTTCACAGTTGTTTCCATTTCGCGACCGATCGTTTCTCACTTTCCGAGTAGCCCTCGTACTTCATTTTTTTTTCAGATGTGTACTACAATATATTGTAGAAATCCAACAGCCTTTGTTTAACTTGTGCAAGAACACCAAGAGGACAGATATTAGCCCTCTGAAATGGACTGACTAAACAGAAAAACTGTTCAAGAACTTAAAAGAAGGCTAGTTAATGCAGCTCATCTTCCTCATCCTTCAACAGATCTTCCCTTAATTTTGATGGTTGATGCTTCGTACTATACTAACGGTGCAGCTCTACGTCAACTGCGAGAAGGACCACGTGAACCACTTTCGTTTTTCTCCAGGTATTTCACCGATACACAACGAACGACCGTGAACATTTTTGTTATCTTTTGGTAAACAGAGAGTTCACAATATTGAAAGACCAGAAGCCGTTAACATTTGCCCTTAAACAGCGCCCAGGATGAACAACACCCAGCCAAGAGCATCATCTGGGCTTTTTCAGTTGGTTCACCACATACATTCTATACATTCCTGGAGGAGAGAACATTCCTGCTGATACATGTTCCAGAGTTGCGAACATCTTGTTACCAGACAGCATTGGTACGAAGGCAGAGCAAAGGTCAAAGTGAAGAATTCAGACTCCTGTACCTTATTGTTGTAACAATATTGTTACATGTAAACTCAGACCATATGTTCCTCCATCCTATAGATATCAATGTTCCATGCACTACATGACTTGCCTTACCCAGGCATCAAAGGCACAGTACATTTGTTTCGACAGCGCTTCAATTGGCCTCCACTGAAACAAGATATAAAACTATAGACAGAACCATGTGTTCGCTGTCAACGAGCAAATGTTTTAAAACACAGAACCAGTGCTTGTGGCGCTTTCAGAGAAGTTGGTAGTCTCTTATCGATTATACGAGTTGATCTGCTAGGACCATTACCTTGCCGGCCGTGGTGGCCAAGCGGTTAAAGGCGCTACAGTCTGGAACCGCGCGACCGCTACGGTCGCAGGTTCGAATCCTGCCTCGGGCATGGATGTGTGTGATGCCCTTAGGTTAGTTAGGTTTAAGTAGTTCTAAGTTCTAGGGGACTGATGACCTTAGAAGTTAAGTCCCATAGTGCTCAGAGCCATTTGAACCATTTGACCATTACCTTACCTCTTTCGTCATAATGATCGACAAATTTACACGTTGGCCAGAGGGAGTTCCACTGAAGAACATCTCCGAAGGAAGTTTTGCTATTACCATCTTGTTAGGTATCACGGATGCCACGTTTTGAAGTTCCAAAACTCGTCACCGCGGCAGAGGATGAAGGTGGGTGTGTCAGTTGTTCGATCACCTCACAAAAACCCAAAGTATACACCACATCAGAGCCACTGCTTGCCATCTACATTTACATCTACTTCATTACTCTACAATTTACAGAGTTCATTAAATCACCTTCAAGCTATTTTTCTGTCGTCCCACTCTCTAACAGCTTGGTACCTGATATTTCACGAGGAGTTCCTGCTGCAACGCAAAACGCCTTTGTCTTAATTATTAGCACCAGTTCGCGTACCAGATCCGTGGCACTCTTTTCACGATAATACAAAGCGAGCTGCCCTTCTTTGAACTGTTTCGATGTCCTCCGTCAGTCCGCCCTGATGCGGATCCCACATTGCACAGCAGTATTCCAGAAGAGGGCGAACATGCGCCATGTAAGCAGTGTCCTTAGTACATCGGTATCACTTTTTAAGTGTTCTGCCAGTAAATCACAGTCTTAGGTTTGCTCTCCCATCAACGTTATCTATGGGATCGTCAAATTTAAGTTATTCATAGTTGTAATTCCTTAGTTCAAATTGTTCAAATGGCTCTGAGCAGTAATTCCTACGTATTTAGTTGAATTCACAGCCTTTGGATTTGTGTGATTTGTCGTATAAGCAGAGGATTGATTATTACTTTTAGTACTCACGTGAGTGATTTCACACTTTTTATTATTTTGAGCAAATTAAAACTTTTCGCACCGAAGAGACATCTGGTCCAAATCATTTCGCGTTTGGTTTTGATCATCTGATGAGTCTACAAGACATAAATGACAGCATCACCTGTAGCAGTCTAAGAGGGCTGCACAGATTGACTCCTGAATAGTTTATGCAGATCAAGAATGGCAGAAGGCCTATAACACTTCCTTGGGGGACGCCAGATATTACTTCTATTTTCACTCGATGGGCTTCCGTCAATTACATTATCTTTCAATACAGTCACCAAGTGTCTGTAAACCCCAGGAGGACATTCCACCAACCGTTCAGTTCCTCGGCGACAAAAATCCACTACTTGGACACGAAGCTATTCGAGAACCACAGTGTGAGCGTCTTCATCGTTTTAAAGTCACCTCTCTCCCCAAATGTTCTTTCAACTTGCTGAAAGGTTGAAAATCGCATGGTGCTGGATGTGGACGTTCCGATCGGCATCAACTACACGTGTGAGGCCCTCATCACATTGTTTGTTCCACTTCACTACGGCTGGACGCGACATTGCGTTTAATCCATGTGTCAATAGAACTGCGAAGATTAGATGGGTTGATAATGTAACCAATGAGATACTGAATAGATCTGGGGAGAAAAGAAATTTATTGCGGAACTTGACATAAGGGAAGGGATCTGTTGATAGAACACATTCTGAAACATCAACGTATTTAGTATTGGAGGTATGTGAGGGGGGGGGGGGGATTGCCTTTAAGAATTTTACTGTCCCGTGCACTTCTACTTCGCAGTACGTTTGCAATTACCACGTCACTACACTCGCACACTGCGTTATACTTGTGTGTCACCCGTGTAATGAGACAACTGTTTCTGCAGGAAGTCCTGAACAAGTAGTATCTTCTGATGACGCACCACTTATTGCGCACTTGTGTTAGCGCGTCACGACAAGTGTTACTTTCTGAAGTCCCTTAAGTCGATTTCACTTTGATTACTTTAGCTTACAATTATAATTCGGCTGCTTACAAAAATTAGTTGTGCACCCACCAAACTAAGTAATCACCAATTCACATTATCCTAATTGTCGTCATTATTTGACCAGGGAATCTAAGGGCACGACAAGTATTAAACATTTGGGAGTAAGGTTTTCTTTTCAGTCTCTCTGACGCTTTGTGAGTGATCATGCCGCTGTCCCTCAGACCAAGGGGCGAGCGTCTTTCTGTTGGTTCCTTGCTGCTGCTGTTTATCCCGCTGTTAACTCTTTAGCGTTCTACACTTCTGTCGAAAGTTTGATGGTTCCCTTGGAACTTATAGATCAAGGCTTAACAGCTTTAACCTTTGGATCTAAAAAGTAAAATTCTTTTCAGTTAATCTTCTACCGTCTATTGATTTGAGGTGACCATAAAATGGACAATTTTCCGAGGACAGATATTGTGATTTTTTGTACTTTACTCCAAAAACTAGTCCTTATCGCAGTGGGGTGGCTTCGGAGCGTCAGAGATACAGACAGCCGTACGAAATATGAAACGACAACGGAGTTGTAAGGACAGGCGAGACAATAACGCGGTTATTGAAGAAGGTCAGCAGCCTTTTCAGTAGTTACAGAGGCAATAGTCTGGATGATTGAGTGATCTGGCCTTCCAACATTATCGTACATGGCCTTGCTGTGCTGGTTCTGCAAACGGCTGAGTGGCAGCGAGAAACTGCAAGACGTTATTTTTACCGGTCGAATGTACCTACATTGTGTGGTAACCCCCCCCCCCCCCCCCGTCGGAGCTCCGGGCGGGGAATACTCTGGAGGATTTCGGCGTCAGTAAAAACAAAACTGGTACTCTACGGGTCTGAGCATAGGTTATAAAATTTTAAAAGGGAAATGGATAGATTGAAGTTCCATAAAGTGGGAATTAGCGAAGTTCAGTGACAGAAGGAACAGGACTTCTTGTCAGGTGACAACAGGGTTATAAATAAAATATGAGATTGGGGTAATGCAGGAGTAGGTGTAACAATAAGAAAATAGGAATGCGGATAAGCTGCTATGAACAGCACAGTGAAAGCATTATCGGAGTCAAGCTAGACACAAAGCTACCACACACAACAGGAGAACAAGTATATATGGTCCGCAGATGGTGAAGAGAATGAAGAATTGCATGTTAAGATAAAAATATTATTCATATTGTTAATGGAGACGAAAATTTAATTGTGATGGGGAATTGGAATTCAATAGTAGGAAAACGAAGAGAAGCAAAAATAGTAGGCTAATATGGACTGGGCAAAAGGAATGAAACAGGAAGCCACCAGGTAGAATTTTGCACAGAGCATAATTTTAATCGTTGCTAACACTTGGAGTAAGAATCATTAAAAAAAGTTGTATAGTACATGGAAGAGACCCGGTTTTCAGATTGGTTATACACTCCTGGAAATGGAAAAAAGAACACATTGACACCGGTGTGTCAGACCCACCATACTTGCTCCGGACACTGCGAGAGGGCTGTACAAGCGATGATCACACGCACGGCACAGCGGAAACACCAGGAACCGCGGTGTTGGCCGTCGAATGGCGCTAGCTGCGCAGCATTTGTGCACCGCCGCCGTCAGTGTCAGCCAGTTTGCCGTGGCATACGGAGCTCCATCGCAGTCTTTAACACTGGTAGCATGCCGCGACAGCGTGGACGTGAACCGTATGTGCAGTTGACGGACTTTGAGCGAGGGCGTATAGTGGGCATGCGGGAGGACGGGTGGACGTACCGCCGAATTGCTCAACACGTGGGGCGTGAGGTCTCCACAGTACATCGATGTTGTCGCCAGTGGTCGGCCGAAGGTGCACGTGCCCGTCGACCTGGGACCGGACCGCAGCGACGCACGGATGCACGCCAAGACCGTAGGATCCTACGCAGTGCCGTAGGGGACCGCACCGCCACTTCCCAGCAAATTAGGAACACTGTTGCCCCTGGGGTATCGGCGAGGACCATTCGCAACCGTCTTCATGAAGTTGGGCTACGGTCCCGCACACCGTTAGGCCGTCTTCCGCTCACGCCCCAACATCGTGCAGCCCGCCTCCAGTGGTGTCGCGACAGGCGTGAATGGAGGGACGAATGGATACGTGTCGTCTTCAGCGATGAGAGTCGCTTCTGCCTTGGTGCCAATGATGGTCGTATGCGTGTTTGGCGCCGTGCAGGTGAGCGCCACAATCAGGACTGCATACGACCGAGGCACACAGGGCCAACACCCGGCATCATGGTGTGGGGAGCGATCTCCTACACTGGCCGTACACCACTGGTGATCGTCGAGGGGACACTGAATAGTGCACGGTACATCCAAACCGTCATCGAACCCATCGTTCTACCATTCCTAGACCGGCAAGGGAACTTGCTGTTCCAACAGGACAATGCACGTCCGCATGTATCCCGTGCCACCCAACGTGCTCTAGAAGGTGTAAGTCAACTACCCTGGCCAGCAAGATCTCCGGATCTGTCCCCCATTGAGCATGTTTGGGACTGGATGAAGCGTCGTCTCACGCGGTCTGCACGTCCAGCACGAACGCTGGTCCAACTGAGGCGCCAGGTGGAAATGGCATGGCAAGCCGTTCCACAGGACTACATCCAGCATCTCTACGATCGTCTCCATGGGAGAACAGCAGCCTGCATTGCTGCGAAAGGTGGATATACACTGTACTAGTGCCGACATTGTGCATGCTCTGTTGCCTGTGTCTATGTGCCTGTGGTTCTGTCAGTGTGATCATGTGATGTATCTCACCCCAGGAATGTGTCAATAAAGTTTCCCCTTCCTGGGACAATGAATTCACGGTGTTCTTATTTCAATTTCCAGGAGTGTATAATGGTAAGGCAGATTTCTGGACCAGATGTTAAACTGTTAGACATTTAGAGGGGCAGATGTGAGTTCGGACCACAAATTGTAGGTAAAAACTGTAGAATGAAACTAAAAAATTGCAAAAATGTAGGGAATTAAGGAGATGGGAGCTGGATAAGACGAAAGAACCACAGGTGGTTGAGAGTTTCAGAAGGAACATTAGGCAACGATTGAACGAATCAGATGAAAGAAATACAGTAGAACGCGAATCTGTAGCTTTCAAAGTTGAAATAGTGAAGGCATCAGAGAATGAAATAAGTAAAAATACAATGCCTAGCAGAAATCCTTGGATATCACAGTAGATACTGAATTTAAATGGTCGAAGGAGAAAATATACATGGTACAAAATTGTTGAGGCTTTCGTGGCCACTTGTTGACAAACTGCCTATTGGCTTCTGTCTCGGGTTCTTCGGCCGACGTTCATCTAATGATTTTTCTGACGTTTCGCCAGCACGAGTGGCTGGCATTGTCAAACAGTCCTGAGGAGCAATGGGTACTCCACAAATTATATTAGAAGTGTAACTGAGCCAAATATTCGGCGAAGTAAGGAACCAGAAAAAGAAATGTCGGGTACGGCCTTTCTGCCATACATTCCCAGAGTGACGGACAGAATCGGCCGTATATTGCGCAAACATGGCGTAAAGACGATCTTCAAACCGACAAGGAAGATCAAAGAGTGTCTTAGATCGGCGAAGGAGAAAAGAGACCCACTTTCAATGTCGGGAATATACCGCATACCATGCACATGCGGAAAAGTTTATGTCGGGATGACTGGACGATCCATTAACACCAGGATCAAGGAGCATAAGCGACATTGCAGGTTGGGGCAGGTGGAGAAATCGGCCGTGGCAGAACACGCACTGAATGAGACCGACCACGTAATAAAATTCGCCGACACGGAAGTTCTGGCTGTAGAGAACCACTATCACACGCGCTTGTTCAGAGAAGCTGTAGAAATACAAAAACACGCGAACAGTTTGAACAAGAAAGAGGAAAGCCTTAAGGTCAACGGATCCTGGCTTCCCGTACTGCAGCGAACGACCGTCGCAGGTAGCAAGAGGAGAACCGCACCGGAAATGACCGCGGAGAAGCCCTCGGACGATGGCGCGCCAGGTACATATAGTCTGCGCCCGCGAGCTCGGCTCCAGTTCACCACCGGCAATGGAGGGTGAAGCTTTGACAATGCCAGCCACTCGTGCTGGCGAAACGTCAGAAAAATCATTAGATGAACGTCGGCCGAAGAACCCGAGACAGAAGCCAATAGGCAGTTTGTCAATATACATGGTGTTACAAAAAGGTAACATTGCCCCGTGCTAACCCATACATCAAATGGGCATCTTCCAACTCCGCATTTGTAAACATTGCACTTACTGCAAAACCACGTTCGTGATGAACACTAACCTGTTGATGCTACGTACTGATGTGCTTGATGCTAGTACTGTAGAGTAATGAGTCGCATGTCAACACAAGCACCGAAGTCAACATTACCTTCCTTCAATTGGGCCAACTGGCGCTGAATCGAGGAAGTACAGTACATACTGACGAAACTAAAATGAGCTCTAACATGGAAAGTAAGCGTTTCCGGACACATGTCCACATAACATATTTTCTTTCTTTGTTTCTGAGGAATGTTTCCTGAAAGTTTGGCCGTACCTTTTTCTAACACCCTGTATAAAAGCAGCAGATGAAGCAGGCGAAAGGAAACACAAATGTCTAAAAAATGAAACGGACAGAAAGTGAAAATTCGCTGCTAAGCAGGAATGGTGAGAGAAAAAATGTAAAGACATAGGAGGATGCATCACTAGAGAACAGACACCGTCTATACTAAAATTGAAGGGGCGTTGGGTGAAAAGATAGACAAATGTATGAATATCAAGGTCTCAGGTGGAAAACCAGTACTAAGCAAAGTAGCGAAATCTGAAAGGTGCAAGGAGTATATGGAGGGACTATTCAAGGGGGATGAGCTTGAAGGCAATATTAAAAAACTGGAAGAAAACGTAAATGAAGATGAGGGAGAACATGTGATACTTCGAGAGGAATTTGAGCGCTGAAAGACCTGAGACGAAACAAAGCCCCTTGAGTAGACGACATTTCGTCAGAACTACTGGTGTCCTTGGGATAGCCAAAAATGACAAAAACTATTCCACGTGCTGTGCAAGATATATGAGACAGGGGAAATGCCCTCAGACTTCATGAAGAATTTAATAATTCCTATTCCACAGAGAACTAGTGACTATCCGTTTAGTTAGTCACAGTTGCAAAATACTTATTCGAATTATTTACCGAATATTGGAAATACTGATAGAAGCTGACGTTGAGGAGGAGCACTTTGGTTTCCATTGAAATGTAGGAACATGCGAGGTAAACAAATCCTACAACTAATCTTAGAAGATAAGTTACAGAGAGGGAGACCCACGTTTATAGCTTTTGTAGACTTAGATGAAATTTCGGACAGTACGATATTGCGTTGCCTGTATTGTTAAGAAAAACGACGCAATTTTGCTTCAAACATACATGCATGCATGCATGCATGGATGACCAAAGGAAAACTGTATTGTTCTTCTTAAAAACACACTCACGCCAGTATCATATTTATCCGCCGATATCAATCAGCGACTAGTAATTAAAATGTACTCCACTGTGGGGAGTTACATAACGTGTGTACGAGTACAGGCTGTGACTCAGGAACGACGATGTGTGGAGGTTTGGATCTGGTCGTGAGTAGTGCACGGATAGCCAAAGTGGTTAAGGCGATTGCTCGCGAAAATCTGGAAATCCCGATTGGAGTGCAAGTCAGACACAGATTTTCGTTGTCGTCATTCCCTTTTACAGCTGTCTTCCCAACTATGAATACATGTAATACACACTTTTGACAATGTTGACTCGAATACACTCCTTGAAATTGGAAGGCTGTTTGCAACTTGTACAGAAATCACACGGCAGTTATTAGTGTCGAGGAGCCTGAAAAGGAACCTGTGGTTAAGAAGGGAGTGAGACAGGGTTGGAGATTATCCCCGATGTTATTCAATCTGTACATTAAGCGAGCAGTAAAGGAAATCATAGCATAATTTGGAGAAGCAATTTAAGTTCAGAGAGAAAAAATAAAAACTTAGAGGTTTACCGATGAAACTGTATTTCTGGCAGAGACAGCAAACGACGTGAAACAGCAGTTTAATGGGATGGGCACTGTCTTGAAATGAGGATATAGTATGAAAATCAACCAAAACAAAGTAAAGGTAATGAATTGTAGAGAAATTAAATCAGGCGAGGCTGAGAGAATTAGATTAGGAAACGAGGCACTAAACGTAGTTAGCGAATTTTTCTGTTTGGGCAGAAAATAACTGATGTTGGCCGAAGCAGAGAGAGGCTATGAAATGCAAACTGACAATGACAAGGAATGCGTTTCCGCAGAACAGAAATCTTTTAATGAAGAATATAGATTGAAGTGTTAGGAAGTCATTTCTGGAGGCATTTGTCCGGAGTTTAGCCTAGTACGGAAGTGAAACGTGGAAGATAAGCATTTCAGACAAGAAGATATTAGAAGTTTGTTAAATGTGATGCTACAGAAGAATGCAGAAAATTAGATGTCTAAATCATCAACTAATAAGGAGGTACTGAACAGAGCTGGGTAGAAAAGAAATTTGTTGCGTTACTACATTGGAAGGACGTATCGGTTGATAGGATACATTCTGAGACAGCAAGGGCTCACCAATTTAGTGCTCAAATGTGGGGGCCATAACTGTAGAGGGATACGAAGAGATGAATACAGCAAACAGGTTTATATGGATGTAGGATGCAGTAGTTATTCGGATATGCAGAGTCCTGTACAGTATGAAATAGCATGGAGAGCTGCATCAAACCAGTCTTTGAACTGAAGACAACAAAAACAACAACAACAACAACAATAACAACATGAAATGCAAACTTCTGTGTTGATTTTTTGTGGTAGTGGCAGTGAGAGTGGGGAGGAGATGATTGGATATTAAAAAAAAAGTAGGTACATTTGTGTCGAATCCACAATTCCCGAGGCTGCTAGGCTGATTGGTGACAGTCCTATTAAAAGTGACCCACAGGCGCGGGTGTCAGTGGTCGGAAAGCAGCATGAGGAAAACCATAATTGTGGAATACGTGGAGTAATTTCCACCAGACTTGATTGGCATATCACGTACTGTCTGCAAAAACACTCAGGGTAAGAGGCGTTTATTACTAGTAAGCGTGGGTATGTAGGTGGAAATGGAACCAACAGAAATGTATAATTATTTTAAAAGACTATAACTCTGTACAAAATTATAGAAACAACTATATACAGAAGATAACAAATTTTCATGTCTGTATGTTCTGAATTATCATTCATCCCTCGTTATATCACACTAGTCTACAGCGCTAATAATGTTACTGACGTTGTCACCCTATGTCCAGCTGCAGGGCAACACCACGTCGTCTTTTACTTCAAGTGTAATTTTCAATTGTCTAGTGCTGATCTTCGATCGGGCAAAACTTAGAAATGGTGCAAGTTTTTGTGCAATAGAGATAAAATTAGATACTGACCCATTTCATTGAAGCAACAATGTCAACAGGAAAGAGATGCGATAGGGCAATGTTAGTCCCACGGATACCGCTCATTCAGATTTAGCGTCCATTTTAATTTGAAGAGCTGCAGTTACAAGTGAGTCTTGTTTCCTTCATCACGATAAATAATTCGCGGATGTCCCGTAAGTACTGTGAAGTGGATTTCAAATCACCCTGATTCTCCTGAGGAGCTTTCTGAAAACTGATTTTGTTTATTTTGGCACTAAAACTATTATGTATAATTCATCTTTGTGTTAAATTAATATTAAAATGATACTGTAGATGACTTGACTTTATAATTTCCATGCTGGGTTTGTACCATGTCTAATTTACTTTACAATTAAGCAAATAACCGTAACACGTGAAATAATCAACTGGTTAACTTATCGTTGAGTTCATTTTTTATCAGGTTTTCTTAGCATAGCATGACGACTATATACAAGCTTATTAGATTCAAATGGTTCAAATGGCTCTAAGCACTATGGGACATGACATCTGTGGACATCAGTCCCCTAGAACTTAGAACTACTTAAACCTAACTAACCTAAGGACATCACACACATCCATGCCCGAGGCAGGATTCGAACCTGCGACCGCAGCGGTCACGCGATTCCAGACTGAAGCGCCTAGAACCGCACGGCCACAACGGCCGGCTATTAGATTCAGAAACCTTTATTTAGTGACTTATTATTATATTTATGGAGATACAGTTTCTGCATTTCACCGCTGATAAATTACAGGGGGTGGACAAAAATATGGGAATACCTCGAGAAATACATGCTTGAACATAAATAGAGATGCTAGATTCGCCCACAGGTTGCGCCTTTGTATTTGACCACGAACGGTCCTTGGCAATGTCCTCAGTACCTTGTGAGTCGTGAAGAGAGCAGTCTTCTGAGTAATTGTGAGTGCATTATGTGGGAGCTTAGTGAATTCGAATGTGGGCAAATTGTTGGTGGTCGTATGGTGTTGGGTGCTCCTGTAACCCAGAGGTCTGAGGTTTTTGTTGTTTCAAAAGGTAAGATATAGAAGATTTACACCGCGTGCAGGAAAGTCGGAAAAATATCATCAATTAAGTCACAATGCGGAATAAAGTGTACGTTGAGTAATCGTGACAGACGGTCACGAAAAACGAGGAGCATACAGCTGCAAAAGTCAGTGCAGAACTGAATGTTGCATATACGAACCCCATCCACAACACGACGGTAACTCCATAACCAGGTCGCTGCAGATCGAGATAGAATTCCAAAACCACTCATCAGTGACGACTCTGCCTGTAAAGGCAACGTGGTGCCAAACCCAAAACATTGGACAATGGAGCGAAGGAAGAAATTAATTTAGTCCGATGAGTCTTGTTTCACACTGTTTTCAGCTACTGCCAGAATTTACGAGCCAAGAGCAAAAAATGGCAAGACTTCAGTGATGACTTGGGCAGCCATACAGTGCTATACAATCGGCCACATTGTTAGTCTGCAAGGTCGCATTACAGCCAAGGATTATGTGACCATTTTACACTCCTGGAAATGGAAAAAAGAACACATTGACACCGGTGTGTCAGACCCACCATACTTGCTCCGGACACTGCGAGAGGGCTGTACAAGCAATGATCACACGCACGGCACAGCGGACACACCAGGAACCGCGGTGTTGGCCGTCGAATGGCGCTAGCTGCGCAGCATTTGTGCACCGCCGCCGTCAGTGTCAGCCAGTTTGCCGTGGCATACGGAGCTCCATCGCAGTCTTTAACACTGGTAGCATGCCGCGACAGCGTGGACGTGAACCGTATGTGCAGTAGACGGACTTTGAACGAGGGCGTATAGTGGGCATGCGGGAGGCCGGGTGGACGTACCGCCGAATTGCTCAACACGTGGGGCGTGAGGTCTCCACAGTACATCGATGTTGTCGCCAGTGGTCGGCGGAAGGTGCACGTGCCCGTCGACCTGGGACCGGACCGCAGCGACGCACGGATGCACGCCAAGACCGTAGGATCCTACGCAGTGCCGTAGGGGACCGCACCGCCACTTCCCAGCAAATTAGGGACACTGTTGCTCCTGGGGTATCGGCGAGGACCATTCGCAACCGTCTCCATGAAGGTGGGCTACGGTCCCGCACACCGTTAGGCCGTCTTCCGCTCACGCCCCAACATCGTGCAGCCCGCCTCCAGTGGTGTCGCGACAGGCGTGAATGGAGGGACGAATGGAGACGTGTCGTCTTCAGCGATGAGAGTCGCTTCTGCCTTGATGCCAATGATGGTCGTATGCGTGTTTGGCGCCGTGCAGGTGAGCGCCACAATCAGGACTGCATACGACCGAGGCACACAGGGACAACACCCGGCATCATGGTGTGGGGAGCGATCTCCTACACTGGCCGTACACCACTGGTGATCGTCGAGGGGACACTGAATAGTGCACGGTACATCCAAACCGTCATCGAACCCATCGTTCTACCATTCCTAGACCGGCAAGGGAACTTGCTGTTCCAACAGGACAATGCACGTCCGCATGTATCCCGTGCCACCCAACGTGCTCTAGAAGGTGTAAGTCAACTACCCTGGCCAGCAAGATCTCCGGATCTGTCCCCCATTGAGCATGTTTGGGACTGGATGAAGCGTCGTCTTACGCGGCCTGCGCGTCCAGCACGAACCCTGGTCCAACTGAGGCGCCAGGTGGAAATGGCATGGCAAGCCGTTCCACAGGACTACATCCAGCATCTCTACGATCGTCTCCATGGGAGAATAGCAGCCTGCATTGCTGCGAAAGGTGGATATACACTGTACTAGTGCCGACATTGTGCATGCTCTATTGCCTGTGTCTATGTGCCTGTGGTTCTGTCAGTGTGATCATGTGATGTATCTGACCCCAGGAATGTGTCAATAAAGTTTCCCCTTCCTGGGACAATGAATTCACGGTGTTCTTATTTCAATTTCCAGGAGTGTAGATAGTCAGGTCCATTCCCTATGACAACATTTGTTCCCGAATGCTCGTGCTGTGTTCCCAGTCGACAGGGCCCTAGTTCACACAGCTCTCGTCACCCAGGACTGGTTTTGTAAGCACGAGCATGAAATGTAGCATGTGCCCTGGTCATCACCAGTTTTTAATGTTACTCAGACTTTGTGGTCTATTTTGGTGAAAAGGGTGCGTGACAGCTCCCCTCTTCAGTCATCGTTAATTGGACTTACCGATATTATGCAGGATGAATGGTGTAATATTTCATAGAAAAACATAGAAGGTCTGTATTTATCCACTCTGAGACATTACGTTACGCTGGACATTCAGCTCACCTTTCGGGAGATATATGGTGTAACGGGAGAATCGATGGATCCATGTTGGCTGTAGACTACGTGAACATCATTATGGAACATCTGCATCCCTTCATCTTACAGGACGCTATCGGTATGTGTCACAAAGCCTGGAATCAAGCTAAAGTGGTTTGAGGAGTATGACAGAGAACTCACGATGGTATCTTGGCCACCAAATTCGCTATTGAGTACATGTGGGACGTTATCGGGAGACATCTATGCGCCCACAAATCACCGGACCGTAATTTATGGGCATTGCCTGATCGGTGCGTGGGCAGCTGATGCCACATACCTCCGGAAACGTACCAAGGACTTGTTGAATCCATGCCACGCTGAATCATTGCTGTATAGTGTTTCAAAGGTGAACCATCGCGCACTTACGCCGATGATCATAACGTGTTGACTCATCAGTGAATGTTTGAGAAGTTCGTTTGTGCTAGGTGCATAACTAAACATGTTGGTGTTGGACAGAAAACCACGACGTGAGGAGATGTTTGCACACGATACTGTATGAGAGGACTTTCATTTTGTCCGTAGGCGTCCAAAAAACGTAACATAAATTAATAATTTGTTGTTTTCTGTATTACAAAATCAATAATTTTGAACAAAAAAGCCGGCCGCGGTGGTCTAGCGGTTCTGGCGCTGCAGTCCGGAACCGCGGGACTGCTACGGTCGCAGCTTCGAATCCTTCCTTGGGCATGGGTGTGTGTGATGTCCTTAGGTTAGTTAGGTTTAAGTAGTTCTAAGTTCTAGGGGACTTATGACCTAAGATGTTGAGTCCCATAGTGCTCAGAGCCATTTTTTGAACAAAAAACTTTTGCAAGAGTTAATTTTACGAGAGAACGCAAGAGGTATTACATTCAAAAACTGAGTAGTATTAAGGCCGATGGTTTTTAATAAGGACATATTTTTGTAATGCTAACATAATTATTTACAATACCGAAAATATCTGCATAAATTTAGGATATTGGGAAATGGAATCGAAACGCATTCACATAGAAAAACTTTTATTTAGATACGAACACTGCTAGATTGACACTGTAAATAAAAAAAAAAGGTCAAAACTTTATGACAACTGACAAAATCTTGATTGACATGACAGCTATCGGTCTTTTATGAAAGCAGCAAAACGAAACCGCACAGTTGACAGACTTATTGATTTGTGCTGACGTGATACAGCTGTCATGGGAGAATAAATGTCAGGACATTTGTATTTCTATAATTTCAAAAATGGCTCTGAGCACTATGGGACTCAACTGCTGAGGTCATTAGTCCCCTAGAACTTAGAACTAGTTAAACCTAACTAACCTAAGGACATAACAAACATCCATGCCCGAGGCAGGATTCGAACCTGCGACCGTAGCGGCCTTGCGGTTCCAGACTGCAGCGCCTTTAACCGCACGGCCACTTCGGCCGGCTTCTATAATTTCACTGCGATAAGGATGAAGCAAGGGGAAAAACCACTCGTCGACACAGGAGCAATGAACGGACTCCGTGAGACGCCATTACCTCAATGCTTCACGAACATTAAATGAAACTTCGAATTTTCTTCAGCTGTTCTGTTGTATCATTTCTATTAGAGTTCCAGCAACTGAACAACCATGAATACTGCCTACAATGACATCATAATCTACGAACACAACGTTGACAAGGTGAAGTGCGATTCTGAGGACGTCGAAGGAAGTGGCGAGTAGTTCTGCATCTGCAACTGCCGTAAGGGCGGTAGACATTATGCGCCAGGAAACACAACATAAGGTTACTGAAAATGTAGTGGTTGTACTCCAACGTATAGAAAGGGCACTATTTAAAGCTCAGAATAGGAAGAAATAGCAAGAGAAAATGTAGATGCAGCTAGCTAAAAGAAATTTCTAATGACCGCGCAGGTGAAGAGACTGAAAGGGACATACAAGAAACTCAGGTCATCCCATAGAAGGGAAAAAACTTCATACCTACCTTTTGAAAATATTGCAATCTAGTCAGATACATTATATATTTAAGAAATTGATATAAAATGTATACTGCTTTTAATAAAGTCTTCTACCAGCTTCCATAAATGTATTACTTTTTCAGTTAAGCTTAACTCAAAAATTTTAGTCTTAGTAGCATGTGTGACTTTCCACAATTAATATAATATTCAATATTTTCTCGTTCAGTACCTTATTTACACACCAGTACCTCCTTAAAAAGTATGTTGTTGATGTAAGTCAACAACAATTAACGAACTTTTAAAAACTTTTTAGGGTAAGTATAAAGAACCCCTCTCCCCCAACACACTTCACTTGCCCCTTGTGAATACATGCTATTTAAAATGCATTGCTATTGCTAGGGTTCCTGTAAGTAGTTAAAAGATAGCTGCATATTCATATAAAATCAACATGGATAGAGTAAGAGTTGTCCCATTCATAAAAATGGATATGAATACAAGAAATAGAAATATGTAAGTTCTTTATAGATGAGGATTTAGAAGCATGAGCTTCTGATTTATTATTGGGAATCGTAATATTTGGGATTTTCACAACATACAAGTGTCATATGGGTAATTGGGAAATTTTCATAAACAATTTTTAACAGTTATTGTGCTCTCCGTCAGATAGATAGAAGGGATTATTATTTTGTGGTGATTTTAACTTTAATTCCTTGAAGCAGTCTGACAGGAAAACAGGTCCAGAGGTGCCTTGGTATTAGTCATAAATTACCGTAGCCAAATTGCTCAAGACAGTACTGGTAGTACACTGCAATATATTGTACTCAGTAAAGAAGTGAAAGTTGTGGTAAACCGATTGTCAGAACTCAAAAGAATTAGCCCTATTATACAACCTAGCTCCATGTAGAGACCAAAAAACTCTCTGAGAAAACGTTAAGACTCATTAATGCCAAAACTATTGAAGATTTTAAAGAAATCCGAAAAAAATGTTGACTGTGGTGAAGTTGACATTGAGTTCAATGCTCATTGTATTTCTTAACGAGCTACTACTATATTTTGGACAATATTTCTCATAAAAAGGTAGTTAAACGTAATAATGGCAAATCATTAAAGAAATCTTGGTGCACTACAGGTATCAGAGTATTTTCAGAACGAAAGACAGACATGCACAAAATAGCCAAAACAATTATCGACCCAGAAATACTTGCTTATTGTCAACAGCACTACAACATATTAATAAAATTTATAGATGATCCAAGAGTATGTACATTTTGTCACAAATTAACAGATCAGATAATAAAATAAAATCGTTATGGAGTGCTGTCAACAGAGAGACAAAGAAAGAATAAATACTTCTATTAAACAGTGTGGGGCTTTGTAAAACAAAATCCACGTGTAGCAAATATTTTTTATAGTTATGTTTTGAAAAGTGTGAGGAAATTATTGCAGTTAGTTCATATCAGAAATCAGAACAATACATAGAAGATGCCAAAGAGCACATTTAATAAATTAATAGTGAATGTCACATGCCCATTTGAAATAAGGAATGTCACCATTAAGCTAAAAGTCCATGTACTGTGGAAAATATATCCAATAACACACTAAAACATTATGGTCCTGAGGAGTAATGTTCTCGCACTTAAGTTATGCATCATTCAAAAAAATGGTTCAAATGGCTCTGAGCACTATGGGACTTAACATCTATGGTCATCAGTCCCCTAGAACTTAGAACTACTTAAACCTAACTAACCTAAGAACAGCACACAACACCCAGCCATCACGAGGCAGAGAAAATCCCTAACCCCGCCGGGAATCGAACCCGGGAACCCGGGCGTGGGAAGTGAGAACGCTACCGCACGACCACGAGATGCGGGCATCATTCACTCAGGGTGTGTTCCCAGAATGTATGAAATATACTGACGGAGAAAAAGATCGCAGCATCAACAGCAAGTTGTGCATCGTAAATGAAAGTTGGAGGGCGTTATTCTACATCTGAAAGATGAGGTCTATTCAAAGTTCGGACCTGTTTCATAAGAGGTGCGCTATTAGCGCCACTATGAGGATGCAAATCAGGTTTCTTTTAAATACGAGGGCGGTTCAGAAAGTAACCTCCGATTGGTCACAGTGCGGGTTGTGGGGGGAGTAGCGACGCCATCTGTGCGTTCACGCACTCAACAGGTCAGTCGGCATCAAGCCGTGGTCGAGTGAACGTCGTACCTACGCTAGTTTAGTTTTTGTGGCAGTTTGAAATGTGTGCTGCAATAGAAAACCCCGCCAAATGTGAAGTGCGTGCTGTCATAAGGTTTTTTACAGCCAAAGGATATTCTGCAGCAGCTATACATCGTGAGCTTTGTGCCGTGTACGGACCAAGAGTTATGAGTGAAGGAGTTGTCCGTGAATGGGTACGTTTATTTAAAAGTGGACGAGAAAACTGATGGCAACGGTGTTTTGGGATGCCAAAGGGGTGTTGTTGGTTGAATTCATGGAACGTGGTACGACCATTAATCAAGACGTGTACTGTGAAACAATAAAAAAGTTACTACGGGCTATACAGAACAAACGCCGTGGTATGCTGACTTCCGGTATCGTTTTTTTGCACGACAACGCCCGTCCTCACTCTGCTCGCAGAACAACGGCCCTTCTTGAGTCCTTCAAGTGGGACGTTATCAACCATCCACCTTACAGCCCAGACCTGGCGCCAAGTGATTATCACCTCTTCATGCATTTGAAGAAATGGCTCGGGTCACAGCGGTTTGATGATGACGAAGAGCTCAAAGATGCGGTCACAGGCTGGCTCCAGGCACAAGCGGGTGATTTTTATGCAGAAGGAATTTCAAAGCTTGTGAAGAGATACGATAAGTGCCTCAATCGCTATGGAGACTATGTAGAAAAATAGTGCAAAGATGTAGTTGTAAGATGTATATATTAATATAGTTTTATTTAACTTGGTGTACTTTTTTAAATCAACCGGAGGTTACTTTCTGAACGGCCCTCGTACATGCAGTAACGGTCGTGAGCGTTAGTTAGTTTTGAGATTGGACGTGGTGAGCTGATGACTGTCCAGAATGCCTTTAAGGCGACAAGGGCACCGTTATCAACAAAATGGCTCTGAGCACTATGGGACTTAACTTCTAAGGTCATCAGTCCCCTAGAACTTAGAACTACTTAAACCTAACTAACCTAAGGACATCACACACATCCATGCCCGAGGCAGGATTCGAACCTGCGACCGTAGCGGTCGCGCGGTTCCAGACTGTAGCGCCTTTAACCGCTTGGCCACCCCGGCCGGCCGTTATCAACATCTAATAGACAATGAATGGGGTCGTGTAACAGTGCTACGAGAATCTAGATGTTCCTTTTGTGATGCTGCAGAGTGACTTAGCAGGAATTTAGCCACTGTACACTATCGCTGGCAAGGGTGAATACGAGAATGTAGAGTCGCAAGAAGATCGCACTCCAGACGGCCACGTGGCACTACCAGGAGGGAAGACCATGGTATTCGGCGTATGAGTCTGATCTTAGCAGGAGTTGGCATCACAGTGACACAACGAACTGTTGCCAGTCCGTTACCTCAAGGACAGCTCCGAGCTAGACGTCCTGTAGCGGTGCATTCCACTCACCCCAAACTACTGCCATTTGCGTCTTCAGTGGTGTCAAGCGAGAGCTCATTGGAAGGTTGGGTGAAGGTTTGTTGTGTGTCCTGATGAGAGCTGATTCCTCCTCGGTGCCAGTGACAGCCCTGTACTGGTTCGAAGGAGGCCAGTTGAGAGCCTGAGACCAACCTCCCTGCGTGCCACACACATTGGACCTTCATGTGCGGTTCTGGTCTGGGGTGTGATTTCGTTGTTATCCGATGTACCCTGGCTGCAAAACTGTACGTTAGTCTAGTGATTCGAACTGCTGTGCTGCCTTTCATGGACAGGATTCCAGGGGGTGTTTTCCAACAGGATAATTCTCGCTTACATGGTCGCGGATTAAAACAGTGTTTCAGGAAGTATAGAACGAATTTCTTTTATTTTCGCCAATAATCATAAAACTTTTGGTCCTTAGACAATCGGTTTCGGTTAGCAATGACCATCTTCATACCTGCAGCAAAACATGGGAATTGAAGTACAACTAGTGAACAGATTGCGTCTTCGATCAATAATATATGCCATAACGAAAAATTATTACTTTCATGGATACGAAAACATGTGGTTAAAATATGACGAGGCATACCTGTTTTACAACATACCCTAAAATAGTAAAGCTATAGTAGCATTGTCACAAAATATACAAAAATTCAGCATATCATCGTAGCACGTACTTAAAATATGATGTAAACTAGGCCTCAGCTGTGGCCAAGTTATACTGTCTTTATCGGTATTGTTCATAGTTATGGTTGCGACATCGCCATCTATGTGTACAGACTTCCATGTGGTTTTATTTTTTTTTATTTTTTATTTATTTATTTATTTATTTATTTGGTGTGTGAGTGGCACTTCAGATTATGTGCGTAAATATACTTAAAAAGAAGTGCATCATACAGTCTCCTATGCTGCATAATCACAAGCAGTCAGCACTGGAACGTAATGGCGCGATTATTTTCAACGACATCACCACGCCAAGGAAATTTCATCACTTGGGAAAACAAAAGCTGAAAGCTAATGTAAAATGTATCTTAACGTGAACCACCCGTTTGAAGATGAACTTTTCGGCTTGAAACCGATAAAGGCGCTATTTAAATAAATAAACAGCATTGTAAAATGTGAATAGTTGCTGTTGTCTTCTCGGTAAGAGTCAACGTCTTCATCACAAACTGCAGTAGCCACAACACATGTTTGTGCCGTAAGCTCGTTCGATGTCGCTACTGTAAGTCTACACATATTCGTCAATTATAAAAATTGTACATTATGAAATAAGTGAAGAGTGCAATACGTAAAATCTGTAATGGGTTTGCCAAATGTTTACATTATTAGAGTGATAAAGTGTAATAATTAAAACTATGCATAAAATTAAATTTAAAAATGATAAAAGGGAATGGTTAAGTGATAAAATATGATTTTTAGACGCTCTTGAGGTCATCTAAGATAAACCTAATAACATACACGAGAACAGGCTTAGGAAGCTAATTAAAGAACATAAAGTTTATAGAAAATCCAAATAAAGAGGAGAGAAAGCAACCACCGCCATTTGTTGGCGTAGCCGCCAGAATGCAGCATAGGCGAGAAGTCGGAGGAATTTAACCTCCTGATGGCCTCATGTAACTTGATACATACCGTTTCAAGGGAAGTATAATAAATTACTGTAACAGTCACGTAATAAGATTATCTTGTTACTGAAATGTGTTACTTAACAGTGAAGAGTGAATCAAACGCAAGAGTAAAACGAGAAACGTAAGAAAATGGAGCAAATACATAATGCACTCTATACTATGTAACGACAGGGCAAGGTACCAGAGGAGTTCACTCTTTAATGCGAAGCGGCGTCGTATAAACCGAAGTTAGTATATGGGGACAAGACAGCGTTGCCTCTTGAGCACATTTGTTGGCTCATGGCGTCTGGCTCCCAAAATTTCGAACTATTCCTGTAAATCCAGAGCAAGTCCTTTTTGAGTTCTGTGAAAAATTCGCATACTTCTTCCTGTACTCCGTAGATTATTTCCGGCATCTGGCAAATGCAACCCAAAGTGAGTTTTGTTACTCGGCTATAAATGCCACTGAAACCTTACATTAAAAGAGCGGCCGCTTTCGCCGATATAATACTTATCATAATTGTTACGCTCGATCGTGTATTCATCGCAGCCGTCAAATTTGCCATGTGCATATTCTCAACTTACGTTACACGCGAAGTTGTAGGGTGTTGTCAACTTGAAAACTGCATCCGTCCTTAGGTTTTAGGTTTTCTAAAACATATCTCTATTGGCTGGAACATATTGCCGTGAAATTGCATTGGGACAACTCTATACACTTTACACGCTAAATAAATGTAATTGCAGGTATAACTGAGTCAGTGAGTCCTCTGTATGTGAAACGGACTACAAAACCACATTCCACACTCGGACTCCTGTTCACAACGTGTTCCCAGCTCCCTATGTCGCAAAATATCCAAGGCATATGTTTCTGTAAATCATAGCATTCTGTTAGAGTTAAGTTTTTATAGAATATGTAGTTCAGCAAATGCCTGCGTTAATTGTTTTTTAAGGCACAAAGTGAAAATAGCTATCTTAAGCTGTTCGAATAATACAGAGAGGGACAATACGCCACCAGTACTGGGAGAAATTACTGTGGGAGCTCCGCAGGATTCCATGACTGTCCCACAACTTTTCTTGCCTAATGCTTGCCGTTTTTTTTTTTTTATAAGGACACAGATTTTGTCCTGTTTGCAGCTGATACATGCATTGCTGCGAAACCGAGCATAGAAACATCAACAGAGAAAACATTAAACGATCTTTTTGTGAAAGTACAACTGTGCTAGCTTTAAACTTTGATAGAACGTAGTTCAACCAGGCTTTCAGCACTTAAAAAAATCCGACCTCCTATTAACATAGTATACCGCCAGTAAATAACAAACAGGAATGTAATTTAGGTGTACATATTCATAAAATCTGGAATTTTATGAAATCACGAAAAGTTGAATCTGGATGTTAGGACAGGGATTTGAACCGTCGTGCTCCCGAATACTAGTCCAGTGAGCCACCTCACACGGTTTTTCCAATGTTTGTAGAAATGAGCTTTGTTGAGTATTTGGAAAATAATTGTTTACAATAGAGCTAAGACTTCATGCACGGAACAGCTGCGTAAGACATGAAGGCTCAAATACTTCTGTGATTATCCTAAAAATTCAGAGACAATTTCTGTAACTTATTCCTTATCACAATGAAACATTAAAAATGACATCGAATGTACTCTCTTGGTCTGATAGCCTAGCTTGGCAAACATGAATTAAGTTTATGACATAACTTCAGGAACAAATTTATGAGCTGAGAACGTTCCCTTCCGCTCTCCATTTTAAGATTTTAGCTGTCACTGTTTCTACCAATGGCCTACGTCAGCGTAAAAGAAATAACATACGAGGCCGTTGCCTCTGGAAACGGATAATACATTCTGCTCGTTTTTACAAAGGAGCCCGCCTTAGTTTCATCTGAGATAAAAAAAAAAAGCCTGCCGCAACGGAGAATATCCCTGTGGCTTTTGCTAGGTGTACTTGATGAGTTATGTACCGGATGAACCCCTTTCCGTGTGAGATATATACTGCAGCACCTGTATTTTACCTCTGAATACCGTAGTACTCTAAAAAGCGTTTGTGTTTAGCTTGCGATGTACAAGAATCACAATTAATCGCCATATTTATATGATAAAAATAAACATTCTCCAATTCATTAAACTGATACCAAAGCGTCTATGTTGATTATCATCACATAACTGCAGTTATGGCTTTAATGATATGTTTAAAAAAGGCAACAATTTGTTTTACACTATAATGCTCCAAGCGAACGTTGCATTGAGCTCCACATTTAAAATAATTCATGATGTATGGCAGACGGGTATAGAATGGCATGCAGTGGGAAAAGGAATTCCTGTACGCGAGATTTAATCACAAGTGTGTGAATTGTGAATGCATCATATATTATATGAATATGAAGATGGTATCCGTTCATTCGGACATGTCTGAAAGAACAGATACCATTTTCATATAGATAAGGCTTACAGGCCAATGATCTTCTTCAGTGCGAATGCTCTAACATCGCCCGAACTCTTACGGGAATTGGTAGATTGACTGCTGCAAGTAAGGAGTACAGTGGGCAGGGACACTAGAAACGTAGTGTGTGGACAGCAAGTTGAAAATGTGGATCTGACGGGGAGCGTGCCAGAGGTAAGTCCTTGCAGTCGCACTGTCCTCAGTGCCCTCGGTGGTTCAGACGAATAGAGCGTCTGCCATGTACGCAGGAGATCCTGGGTTTGAAAGCCGGTCGGGGCACACATCTTCAACTGTACTCGTTGATATTTGTCAATGCTTGTAAGCAGCTAATGGTCTGGATTTCATTGTAACATCATGTCTTGGTTAGGTTAATGGTGTGAAATTAAATTTTTCAGAGCAGATAAACAAACTTAGTGTCCGAAGAAGCGAGTATAAAAAACCATGGAAAGAAGCCAGAAAGTAATAAGTTAAGGCTCTAAATGTTTAAAATTATTATCTTACACCACAACGCTTCACCAAAATTACTAATATAGAGCAATATATTTAGCGAATGCATTTGCCGAGTAGTTTACACTGAAGCGCCTAAGAAACTAATATAGGCATGCGTATTCAAACACAGTGATACGCAAAAAATGGTTCAAATGGCTCTGAGCACTATGGGACTCAACTGCTGAGGTTATTAGTCCCCTAGAACTTAGAACTAGTTAAACCTAACTAACCTAAGGACATCACAAACATCCATGCCCGAGGCAGGATTCGAACCTGCGACCGTAGCGGTCTTGCGGTTCCAGACTGCAGCGCCTTTAACCGCACGGCCACTTCGGCCGGCAGTGATACGCAAACAGGCAGAATACGGCGCTGTGATCGGCAACGCTTTATCTGCTTTACAACACCACAAGTCCTCATTCCTATGCCGATAATCTTAGGTTCGGTACGGCTATTGGATGACGGCAACACGCCTTGATTTTCCTATGTGAAGGTACGTTTGAAAGCAAAATCCCACAATTCGGTGTTTGTTTTTCTATTTTATGTTCTGGTTCCATTTCGTACGTAAATGCGTGAACACTGAGTTTTGTGCCACTAACAGTCTCAATATATGCTCAAAACGTCTTTGGGTTTTCAGGCAGGTACTATGACAATATTCTGCTACAGCAGTTGCTAAGGCATTACGTACTACCGTTTTGAGAGAAGAATGTGTTCCAATTACCATCTGACTATCAGATGCTGTTTCCTTAGATGCTTCCTGACATTACCTGTATACCAACGGGGATCTCTACAGTCTTCCATTACTTTACACATTGGTATTCATTCTCCTTCGTCATCATTGATCACTTTCTCTATGTGAATATGACAGAGGAGTCTGGTCTGTTTATCGTCAACAAGTTGGCGAATATCCACCGGAGATAGCGTACCGAACCATCTATTCTATGTAACGTTCCGAGAAAGCTTTTATAACGGTTTCATTAGAAGTTTCCTCTCGTATGTCGCTCTTTTTATTGTAATTTTCAAGTCAGTTGTGGGATTATAGAAGTATATCCAACTGTTGTAGCACAATATAGGTAAGCACGCATTAGCGAATGGAGATTTTCCAGAAAGTTATAGTTCTGTAACCTAAGGTGACGCTTGATGTACAAATATAGCTACAAATTTTATCCCTTTAGTGATAATTATTCGTCCCTAAGATATTTCGCATGCAGATTCCAGTTAATTTTGGATTATCTACTGCTACAGATACACCACCTACCATTCCATGCACCTTTTATTTTCCGTGTTCCGAAAGTCTCCCTACTATCTATCTTTTGACTGCAGGCAGTCCTCAGTGTCGAATTTCTTTAGGGCCCCTCGACTATTCAATAGTGGTTTGGTTCTTTTTTTGCGAATACCTCAATATATCTTGATATTTCCGCTCATTTGAGGCAGTTATTGAGGTCTGATAGTGATATTTTTGAGACATATACAGAAAGTTTATCCTGACACGACGGAGACGCACTTATCCTGAAAAATGATCTTATGGAATCCACAGATAGCTGGCTATACTAGTTGTGTCCATTGCTATGTAATGCACCTGTCATTGATTAGGGGGACTAGACGAACGATGCATGGGACTTAACATCTGAGGTAATCAGTCCCCTAGAACATAGAACTACTTAAACCTAACTAACCTAAGGACAACACACACATGCACGCCCGAGGCAGGATTCGAACCTACGACCGTAGCGGCCGCACGGTTCCAGACTGAAGCGCCTAGAACCGCTCTGCCACACCGGCCGGCACAGAGGCTCCACCAGCTTGCACAGTCCCCTGCTGAGATGCAGTGTCCCTGGCTTCATGAGGTTGTCTCCATACCCGTACACGTCCATCCGCTAGATACAACTTCAAATGAGACTCCTCCGACCAGGCAACATGTCTCCAGTCATCAACAGTCCAATGTCGGCGTCGACGGGCCCAGGCGGGGGGTAATGTCATGCATTCATCGAGGGTACACGAGTAGGCCTTCGGCTCCGAAAGCCTATATCGTTGATGTTTCGTTGAATGGTTCACATGCTGACAGTTACTGATGGCCCAGCGCTGAAATCTGCAGCAGTTTGCGAAAGCGTTGCACTTCCGTTACGTTGAGCAATTATCTTCAGTCGCCGTTGGTACCGTTCTTGCAAGATCTTTTTCCGGACGCCGCGATGTCGGAGATTTGATGTTTTATCGGACTCCTGATATTCACGGTACACTCGTGAAATGGTCGTACGGGAAAATCCCCACTTCATCGCTACCGCGGAGCTGCTGTGTCCCATCGTTCGTGCGCCGAGTATAGCACCACGTTCAAACTCTTAAATTTTGATAACCTGCCATTGCAGCAGCAGTAACCGATCTAACAAGTGTTCCAGACAATTGTTGTCTTATCTAGACGTTGCCGACCGCAGGGTCATATTCTGCCTGTTTACGTATCTCTGTATTTGAATTGGCATCCCTATAGCAGTTTCCTTGATACTTCAGTGTACACAGGCACGTACTTACAGTCGAGTCTACTTTGACAAGTATGGTGTAATGCTACAGAATTTGAACATGACGTACGAGATTAGCTGTTTTTGCGTTTCCTACCATGCTTCATAGGAGATGAGTTATGTTGTTCAATGAGCTAGAAAGTTGCGAATACAGTAAAAAAGTTGATACGATGCCCCAAGCGTTTTAATGTCGTGGACTAGACGAAAATCTGGAGGAACTTCGTTGAATCTCTTCCAGAATTAGTAAAAAAAGAAACATGACATCAACTTGGACACCGTTATCTTTAGCGCTCAAGAATTTACGTATGAACAGTGTTAGCTGTATGGACGTGCACTTCTACGAAAGAGGTACCTTATAGGAGATCATGCAACGCATCCCCTGGTTTTTCCAGTGACTCATGTAAGTCATATAGGGCTATAATGATGTGCATTTGTTAAACGACACCACTTGAATATGCAAATGAGCGGCACGTTCTTTTACAGTAAACAGGTTTCCATTGTTCCCCCTAAAACCCATGTCAAACTAATGCTGATATGAGAGAAAATTCTTAAGCATAATCTGTACTGAATCTTACTAGTATATCTTCAGTTACCTTTTGATTTATGAGCAATTTTAATCAAATTGTGTCTATAAGACAGTTATCTGCAGAGTTTATGGTTGATTTAGGAACTGAAGTTCCCGATTACCTTTATAGCGAAGGCCTAGAGTAATTAATTTGGGTGCAGATACTTTGGCACTTCCCACAGAGATTCAGAAATGGTTGATTGTGAAATCAGCGATATCGAAAACGAACCTTGAATTATAGGATGAATGTGGTCTGCCCAGATGAACTTGAACATAACATTTTAGGAAAATAGAGTTCATTTTTATGTGATTCTTCATTTTCTCCCGGCGTATTTGGTGCTCGAACAGTCCACGGATATACTGCTGGTCCATAGTGTCCAACGGGCACAATATTTCGGCGATCAGACATGTCGCCATCGTCAGGTGCGCTGACGAACTGAGCTCCTCGCCTCGCGTGGATCTTCACGGAGATAACTTGTCCTCCGATGTGTGATGGAGTTCGCAGCAGTTATTGCTTTGCCTCCCATGCATGCTGATGTAATGCGTCCTCACGTGTTGATTGTCTTCAGGGGTGTTTCCTCAGCACAGTTCTGCAGTGCTAGATAGGCAGCTAGCAGGTATGGCCATCTGGTGGTGGCGCTGCGCGGCAGTTTGCGGCCCAGCGCCCGGATGTGGTTGTTGTCTGACCGGCCAGCACGTACGTAAAAGGTGCGGGCGGTCGTCTTGAAGAGGTCACGGAGCAGTGGTACTTCCGCGACGTCGTGAAGATGAGCGCTTGGGAAGTCGTAAGGCAGGTGTAAGGCCAGCCGAAGTATGCGATTCTGCAGTGTCTCCAGCTTCTTCAGGTTGGTGTCGGCGGCGTTCCCCCAGACGACGGCGGCGTATTGTAGTACAGGGCGGAGCAGCGCCTTGTACGGACTGATGCCCAGCCGTGGTGGTAGTTGGGAACTGGGATTCAGCACCGGGTAGAGTTTGCGGAGCCTGTTCCGCACTTTGCACTTCATGGATGTGGGGACTTCACGTGAGTCGGCGGTCGATGGTGACGCCGAGGTAATGCGCCGTTGGACGCTACGGGACAGGGCTTCCACCGACGGTGAGCGGTTGCAGGCCAGCAGGAACGAGTCTTCTGGTGACGATCAGGAACTGTGTCTTTGCCCCATTGAATTGTAGACGCCACTTGACGGCACAGGCTGCCAGGGTGTCAACGGCGAGCTGCAGACGGTGGCGCATGACGGCGGTGTTGAGGCTTCTCGTATATAGAGCCGTGTCATCCGCGTACAGGGCGAGCCGCACACGGTCGGTCTTCGGTGCATCAGAAGTGTACAGCGAATACAGGAGTGGCCCCAATACCGAGCCCTGTGGCACACCGGCGTTGATGCGGCGGACGGTGCACAATCCGTGCGCGGCCCGCACATGGAAGGTCCGACCTTCAAGATAGGAACGGATGAGACGGACGTGCGACGCCGGCACCCCAAGTTCAAAAGGTTTGAATAAGAGGCCACGGTGTCATACACTGTCGAAAGCACGCGACACGTCCAGGAACACCGCGCCGAAGAACTCGCGCTGCTCGAGTGCGACGAACGCATCTACCACCAGCCGTAGGAGTTGGTGAACTATTGAGTGGCCCCTGCGAAATCCGAACTGCTCTTCTGACAGGAGGCCTTCCTCGTCAACGTGGCGCTGCAGTCGCCTGATGTACATCCGTTCAAAGACCTTGGAGACAGCTGGCAGTATACTAATAGGCCTGTAGTTCGCGGCCTGGCGCAGATCTTTCCCCATCTTCGGAATCGCCACGATCTCTGCATGGTTCCAGGACTGAGGAAAACTGCAAAAATGGCTCTGAGCACTATGGGACTCAACTGCTGTGGTCATAAGTCCCCTAGAACTTAGAACTACTTAAACCTAACTAACCTAAGGACAGCACACAACACCCAGCCATCACGAGGCAGAGAAAATCCCTGACCCCGCCGGGAATCGAACCCGCGAACCCGGGCGTGGGAAGCGAGAACGCTACCGCACGACCACGAGATGCGGGCGAGGAAAACTGCAGGACCGGAGGATTTCATTAAATATGTTGGCCAGATGAGTAACAGCCACTGACGGCAACTTCTTGAGAATGGCGTTGGAAACTTCGTCAGGGCCCGCAGCTTTCCTGGGGTGGAGGGCGCGCAGGATGGACGACACTTCCGCCGCCGTCGTCTCTTCAATGACGTCATCGTCGTCGCGTGCCTCCAAGTAGCGCGGGAGCCGGTCAGCAACCAGGTCGTCTTGTACAGCATCAGTCGGGTCTTCTATCGGCGAAAACGCAGTCTCAAAGACGTTTGCTATGGCATCCGCTTTCGCAGCTGGATCGCAGACAGCCTGACCATTGACCGTCAGCGGAGGGATACGTTGGGTGCGGCGTAGGAAAGTCCTCGTCGTTCGCCAGGCCGTGCCGTCGTCAAGGCAGAGGGTGGCGACCTTCTTATTCCAGTCGCGATGGCGATGGTTGTCAATGGCGGCCCGGATGTCGCGACGCATCCTGCTGAAGAGGCGCTTGGTGTCGGCATGTCGTGTCCTCTGCCATTCCCTGTAGATCTGGTTCTTCTCAGTGATGACCGCAAGGATGTCCGGCGACAGCTGTCGGGAGTAGTCAGGCGGAGTCCGTGGTAGGGGCAGCGTTGCTGCCTTGGCCGCATCTATCGTAGTGGCCGCGAAGTGCAGTAGAGCTGCGTCCGCTCCAGCGTCCGCGGGGGGCTGGGCAGCGGGGAGTCAGTCCGCCACGGCTGCTTGAAACCTGTCCCAGTTGATGCCAGCAAGCGAGATGCCTCTCCTGGGCTGTTGCAGGGCGTCCAGATCTACGTCAAAAACCACTGGGACATGATCTGAAGACAGTGCCGTCCTCGTCGTGGCAGTTATCTGATGAGGAATGCCCTTGACGACCGCGATGTCTATTATACCCGGTTGGCAACGGGCAGGGAAGATAGTCGGGTCGTACGGCCCCACCACAAGCGCGTGGTGACGTCCTGCCACCCTGAGCAGGCAGTGTCCAGCGGCATTGGTGATCCTGGAGTTCCCGGCGACATGTTTGCTATTGAAGTCCCCGGCGACGAACACATGCTCCCTCAAGGAGAGCAGAGCATCGACGTCAGCAGGGTCCAGCAGACGGGACGGCCGTCTATACGCAACGACGAACGTGATGGTGCCCGCCGAGGTATGAACGACGACACCAGTGGCCTCCAGCGTTGCCAGTGGTGGAAGTTGTATCACCTGATGACGAATGCCATTGCGGATGTAAACGGCTGTCCCTCCACGCGCCGTCAGTCGATCGGTGCGGTAGCTGGAATAGTTCGCCGCTCTGACGTCGACCCCAGGCTTCAGGTGGGTTTCATTGATAAGGCAGACGTCGAAGGCTTCGTCGCGAAGAAATTGGCGGAGTTCGCCGGCTTGCGTGCGGACGCCGTTGGCATTCCGTGCGAAGACCGTGAACTGAGCTCCTTAGGGCGGGCGGCCGATTTACAACCCCTCCCCCCGCGGTCCGCTCTCTTCGCCGTCCGCGCCCGCGCGCGCGACGGCGGTCGCGAAGACGTGGGCGTCGGAATCTGTCGTAGCGTCGATGTGCTTGCCACTCGCTGAGTGGCAGTCAAGGGTTGAGCATCGCTCCTCTAGCTATCGCACTGTCGGCCATAGGCCCCCGCTTGCACGTGAGCACAAACAGAAGTGTTCTCCGGCTGTGTTTTTATTAAAACACTGACGGGCACTTGCACTGAGGTCTTAGCACAAACGGTACTTGGGAAATTTTGCATGGCGTCGCCTGACAGGTGAATTGTCGTGTCTTCTCGTCGTTGTGGTATGTAGGGCTCGGGTGGTGCCTTGGGGTCGCGGCGGTCTCTTTCCGCTGACGACATGTGGCGCGTTTTCTTGTTGCCGCGGGCCGCGCGGCCGGCCGTTTCGAGCACTTCAGCTGCCGCAGAGTTAGTCTCTGCCCCTCCCCCCCAAGAACAGGGAAAAAGTAGGCCAGGACCTGGAAGCGGGCCGCGGAACCACAGAAAGGTTTTCCGCCGCCCCCGTCCATAATTCTGCGTCTGCCACCGTTCTCTTAGGGTCAGCAATGCAACAGGAAAACCCAACGCTGACAACAAAAGTTGCAACTGACAATCACCTGGCAGCAAGCCCCCTTTCCGCTCCTGACATGGTAAATAAACTAAAAACACAAACAAACAAATACATTGTCAGTATTTGCGATCCCCCCTTCCCTCCCTCCCCTCTACTCAGCCCGCTCCTGCTTGCCAACGGCCGTAAACGCCTCGCCGAACACATCTTCAATCTAACTGGCAAGCAGAAGTCCAGTCAACTGACCAAAATCCTTCCCAAACCCGCAACTGCTACCCAACCCCCTACCCGATCTCAGTTCCTCAAATCCCCCCCACTTAAGTCCACCTCATCCAAGCAGCGGTGTGCAAGGAAGGACAGGAAGGAGAAGCATTCCAAGGGGAAAAAGCACTTCAACGCCCCCACCCCAACCACTCCATCACCCTGAGAGGAACCTGCGCCCCCGACAGAACCTGTCGTCGCTCTGGGAGGGGACTAGGAAACAACCGCACTGGAAGGGAACCACGTAACCGGGCAAGACTCGGATGGTTTCGTGCTGGCGAAGAAAACCTTTCGCCAGCCGAGGCTTCCGGCTGCTCGGGGAGTGGAACCCAGCCCGAACAGGTTTCAGCCGGTGGCCGATGAGCAGAGACATCACAAGACACAACGCAAACACAAAATCAGGTCACCCACTACCTCCCTCCGATCGTCGCAGAGTTTACACAGAATTACGAGGAACTCTTCGAGATGCTAAAAACAGAAATTGGGGGAGGCAATTTCCAGGCAAAACATGCTGACGGTGATAAAATCAAAATAACAGTACGCACACTTGAGCACTACAGCACAATCAAAACACTTCTTAACAACAAAATCATACCCCACTACACATTCCCCACAACAAAGACATGAAACAAGAACATTGTCATCAGAGACCTACCGAGACGAGTGGCCCCCCAGGCGATCCAAACAGACTTGACTGCCCAGGGGTACGTCGTCAAGGCGGTCCAGCAGATGGACAACATAGGGAGCAAATGGCCCCTGTATCAGGTCACACTGCCAGATGTCCCACAAAACAAAAGGGAAATAAAGATGATCCTGGCTGTCCCTGTGACCACTGAACCACTGCGCCGCAAAAACAAGACGGTGCAGTGCTTCAGGTGACAGGGCCTTAATCAAACTGCAGCACACTGCTCCATGGCAGCAAGGTGCAGAAAATGCGCCGAGGCCCATGACACAAGGACATGCACCATAACACACACGGACCCACAAATAAGGTGCGCACTGTGTGGTAAAAACCACACAGCGGGTTACCAGGGTTCTGAGGTCCATAAACGACACACACAGCAGGCAAAGGGCGCAAAGGCCGCCCCCCACACACGCTAACAAAACACCACGATCCCATCCAGCCACACAAGAAAACAAAACACGACAACACACACGGACAAGGCCTGGGTAAAACCAAGGCCGGACACACCAAGGGCAACTTATGCAGAAGTGGTTTCTCCTTTGAGAAGCCATGGAAACGTAGCTCCATCACCACAACACCAGACACCGTCACAAGAACAACACCGGGAAACACACAGCAACAATGACCAGATCCTCCATGACAGAGAAAGCTCTAGGGAACCCCACACACAGCCCACACCCTCGGATCAGGTGTTAGGCATTATGGTGCACACCATGAACCTCGTCATGGAAATGATGAAGGAATTCAGAGAAGCCCAGAGGGAGAACACACAGATCCTCGTTGCCCTTCAGGCAGCAGTCCAGCAGTCGCTCCCCTCTGCGACTTCCTCAGTAGTTTCAAAACCCCATCATAAATAGACAACCAAACATCCAAGGCCTGACAATGTGCGTCTTTAACGCAGACGGCATTGTTAATCAAGAGGTCGAGTTCAGAGAGCTCATGAAGGAGTTCTCTATCGACATATGCATGATGGGAGAAACCCACCTAAAACCGGGAATAAAAGCGACAGTCCCCAACTATGTTAGCTATCGCAAAGACAGGCCAACCCAAGGCGGAGGAGTGGCCATATACATAAAAAGAGGGATCCCCCACCACCAGGTATTCTTACAAGCTACCAATAAAATTGAAGCAGTGGCGTTGAAAGTAACCACTGCCACCGGACCCCTAACAATTGTTGCAGTCTACCGACCCCCACATGACCAGATAGATGAGGGAGACATAGCTGCTCTAGGGCAACTTGAAGGCAAACTCGTAATAGGGGGAGACTTCAATGCCAAACACCCTGATTGGAATTCTAGAGTAACCTCCAGAGCAGGCGCCAAACTGCAACAACTAGCGCGCACCCACCACTTCGAAACATGGGGTCCAGTCGAGCCCACACATTTTCTGAAAAACAGAAGCAGGCCCGTTGTGTTAGACATAGCTCTCACTAGGAGGATCGCAGGGTTTGTGGCCGCAAGGACAATCAACAGAATGTCCTCCGACCACAACCCAGTGATTCTAGAGGTTGATGTGGGAGAATGGGTAGCACTACCACGGTACCAGACGTCTTACAAACGTACAGACTGGGAGCGATACCGAGAAACTGTCGCCACTGGTATCGCTCGCGCTCCGCCACCTATTGCCGAAACAGTAGAACAAGCGCTACATGACTTAACAGGCACCATCTTGCAGGCAGCGGAAGAGGCCACCCTTCCACAAAGGGATGGCCCACCGCCGCAAATACAGCTCCCGGAAAACTTGCTAGCTCAAATTCGACATAAGAACAGAGTGGCAAAAGAGTGGAAGATCACCAGAAATCAGGCCACCAGGAGGCTGCTCAATCGTGTACAGAGAGAACTGAAGGTACCGCTCAATGAGCACAGAAACCAGCAATGGCAAAACCGCCTCACAGTTCTCAAAGAAGACGATCTTACACTATGGCAAGCAATCAAACAGTTCACAAAAAGACGCGCTAGGATGCCGCCACTGCACGGCGAGCGGGGACTGGTCTACAGCCATGCTGGAAAGGTCAACGCCCTCGCCGACTACTTCGAGAAGCAGTTTCAAGCGGCAGAACCCCAGGATGAAGAGCATGAATAGGTAGTCAGTCGTCAACTGGCTGTCTTCCTCAATGCTGAGGAAGGCGCCAGGGTACGACAGTGTCACTAACCAGTTAGTCAAAAATCTCCCACCCACAGCGATCACACACCTCGTGAACGTCCTCAACGAGATTACTCGTTCCCGCGAGTTCCCAGCTTGCTGGAAACATGCGGAAGTGGTCGCGATACACAAACCAGGGAAAGAACCTCTACTCCCGCAGCACTACAGGCCGATTAGCCTCTTGCCAACTCTCAGCGAGATCTATGAGCGCCTCCTGCAAAGACCCATACAAGAACATATAACCAGAGAGCAAATTCTGCCGGATTTCCAATTCGGGTTCCGGCAGAACCACTCTGCCCCACAACAGGTCATGAGAATGGATGAAACAGCCACAGAGTGATTCAACCACAGAGGCTACTGCGGGATAGTGCTACTAGACGTAGCCAAAGCCTTTGATTCAGTATGGCATAGAGGGCTACTCTACAAGTTGTACACACAAGGATTTCCCGGGAGAATAGTTATGCTGATCAAAAGCTATCTCACAAATAGAACTTTCTCCGACAAAGTAGAAACTGCCACCTCCACCAAAAGGCGTATTCGTGCTGGCGTGCCACAGGGATCGGTTCTGGGGCCTGTTTTGTACAGTTTGTACACTGCGGACACTCCAACGGCCCCCCTGGTGCACACTGCACAGTACACAGACGACACAGCCTTCTACACGAGAAATGCGAACAAGGACCTGGCCATTCGCAGGCTACAAAGGGTTTTACACGACACAAAAACCTCGGCCCGTCGCTGGCGCATCACCATCAACTCAGAAAAGACACAGGCTATGCTGATTTCCCGCAGGCTCGGAAGGCGCGAATCTCCTCAACGTCCCCCCAACCACCTTCACCTAAACGGAACCTAACTCCCCTGGCGCAGAACCGCCAAGTACCTTGGCGTAACCTTGGACTGTCGTCTTACGGGGAAACCCCACATAGACGAGGTCCACAGGAAGGTCTGCGCCAGAATGTCCATCCTATACCCCATCCTGAACTCAACCAGCTCCCTTCCCTGACCAGTAGCAGTAAATGCGTACCAGGCCCTGATCCGGCCAGTAATGGAGTATGCGTGCTCTGTCTGGGGATACGCGGTAAAGCAGCACCTGGAAAAACTCCAGAGGCTGCAGAACCGCGCCCTCAGGAGGGCACTGCATTTACCCCTTGGATTCACCACAGATGATCTGCACGCCGCAGCCGAAATCCCACGCCTGAGAGAGCGTATCCAAGATCTGGCAATGGCCTTCTATGAGGGTTCTTCCAGATTAGGAAACGCCCTCACCCACTCCCTAGGTCGGTATGACATGACCCGCGACAAGCACAAGCGCCCTATGACGATCTTCGACGATTAAGTCGAAGAGAAAATCCCAGTACCAAATCCCAAATCCTGCTCCTCCCCATATAACACCAAACATCTCGCCAACCTCAGGCAAATACCAGACACATACAGAACAGTCATCACATATCACGGACACCAAAAAAGTACCGAAAAAATCATACACACACGTACACAGGGGAGTAAAAGGAAGGCCGGCATATACCAAATTCCATGTGAGCGTGGGAAGACTTATATCGGACAGACAGTACGCACCATCGAAGATCGTTGCCGAGAACATTAATGGCACACTCGACTGAGATATCCAAATAAGTCGGCGGTAGCAGAGCACTGTTTGACCGACAAACACGAGATGGATTATGAGCGTACCAAGATCCTGGCTGAGACCTCTAAATGTTGGGACAGCGTTATAAGGGAGGCTATCGAAATTCGCACCAGGAAAGGTCTTATCAACCGAGATTGCGGCTACAATCTCAGCAAGGCTTGGGACCCGGCATTGAATGTAAATAAGAAGACTCTCAGCAAGAAGTAAGAACTGGCGACCAGGGCTATCGGACAGACAGTACGCACCATCGAAGATCGTTGCCGAGAACATTAATGGCACACTCGACTGAGATATCCAAATAAGTCGGCGGTAGCAGAGCACTGTTTGACCGAGAAACACGAGATGGATTATGAGCGTACCAAGATCCTGGCTGAGACCTCTAAATGTTGGGACAGCGTTATAAGGGAGGCTATCGAAATTCGCACCAGGAAAGGTCTTATCAACCGAGATTGCGGCTACAATCTCAGCAAGGCTTGGGACCCGGCATTGAATGTAAATAAGAAGACTCTCAGCAAGAAGTAAGAACTGGCGACCAGGGCGGACGTAGCAAGCACATCGACGCTACGACAGATTCCGTCGCCCACGTCTTCGCGACCGATGGCGCGCGCGCGGGCGCGACGGCGGAGAGAGCGGCCCGCGGCGGGGAGGGAGGGAATTTAAATCGGCCGCCCGCCCTCAGGAGCTCAGTTCGTCAGCGCACCTGACGATGGCGACATGTCTGATCGCCGAAATATTGTGCCCGTTGGACACTATGAACCGGCAGTATACCCGTGGACTGTTCGAGCAGAGCTCATTTTTATAATTTCGTGATGGCTTTGCATCCATGTACAAAAAATCTGTCAGTTTCCAGAATTTTATTGAGCAACCCCGTATAATAACTGAAACATCTTGGAAAGAGACCGGTTTGGTGGTGTTGAGATTCCTTTGTGAGGTTGAATCTTGTTGGATGGGCTTACAGACCTTCAAATCTTACTTAGTATATGGAGGAATTGTTCTAATGTGCAGCAGTACAGACATGAACATCTCTCTCGTTGAGAAGCAACTGCAAGAGTCGATAACATCTAAGGATCTGCGTGGAATCCAACAGAGAGTTCTATTCCGTACTGGTTTCTTTCTTAGCTTGCATTTATCGCGAATCTCTTGCCCAACAAGTGACTGGAATAAAGCGCAGGTGACTGTTGTATATAAGAAGACCGTAGAACATTAGTTCGACCCATTCTTCAGTACTGCAGTACTTCTCTAGTGCCTGAAATGCTCACCATTTCGGATTAAAGGAAGACATTGAAGCAATTCACAGGCAGGCTGCTAGATTCATTACCAGTAGCTTCGATTTACACGCCAATATTACGGAAATTATCCGTGAACTCAAACGGGAAGAGGGAAGACGACTTTCTTTCCCCAATCACTATAGAGAATGTTCAGAGAACCGCATTTTGCTACTGACTGCAGAACGGTTCTACCACCACCAACCAACTTCTCGCGTGAGGACCTCGAAGTAAAGGTAAGAGAAATTACGGCTCGTTACTGATGCATATAGAGTCTTTTCCCCTTGCTCAATTTGCAAATGGAACATTCGGAAAAGAGCGGTTGCCACATTCTTCAGGAATTGTCATAAAAAAAAAGAAACAGAGACAATCATAAATTTAGCCTGCAGCAGCATTTGGAAGCATGTGCAATACAAGTAGAATTTCATAATAAATATTTCATAATGGGAATTGTATATAAACACTTGCATGTAACTTTAATGTGTTCATAACACACCTTGAAACTCTACTGGCCTATTTAGACTAAAAAAAGACAAATAAATAGTGGCTGCTGGCGATTCTAACGTAGATTTTTGAAAATATTTTTCAGTAAGAATTTATTACAGTCAGTAACACTATCATTCCACTTAATTCGTACTTTAAACTTCCTAACTATGGTAGGTAATTGCTCACAAACAGCTGTTGATGATATCTTAATAGAAAGGTCTAATGAACAAAATTATATTACAATACTGAACAGGATATAAGATCTATTAAATCTGAGTTTCGCATGTACTCAGTAAGCCATAAGTTGATTATTTTAGGACAGTACTCACGACATGAATGAAAATATGACAGTTTTGTTAAATCCTCATCTTGTTTGAGTACTGTTTTCCCCCAAAAGTAACAAAGAAGCCGTGATTTACTTTAAGGAATAAAGATATCTTGTAAAACAGAAAGGAAACTATATCTGTCAATCAGAAACAACACTGATGTTGATGATATAGCTCATTACAAGACGTACTGAAAAATATTAAAGATAGTGACATCAAAGGAAATACATTATTAGCAAAATATAATCACATCAGATTACAAAATGAAGACAATATAGGATAGAGCGAGGGAGGCGATTGGTAGAATCAGAAACGAAAGGAGCAGATAGTTTTAATAGTAAATGATAGATTGGTAACAAATGTGTGCTGTGATGTAAAACTTTCTAAGAAGTATGTCATAAGATATTGGCATGGAATAGTTCAGACCTGTTATTACAAATAACTTCGGTAGTATGAATATGACCCTCAGTACACCAGTAGAAGCAATGATTGTCATAAAGTCCTTAAAATTAGAAAATTCTAGTAGCTATGGTACAATGTGAACAAAGTTAATTAAAGAGTGAGGTTCTGAGTTTAGTAACATATTAAGTCACCTGTGTAATCTGTCATCAGTGGAACAGTACCCTCCGCCATGCACCATATGGTAGATTGCGGAGTATGTATGTAGATGTAGATGATGTTGTCTTCAATGCAAGCGAGTACGAAATGAAGTGCCAAAAAGAAGTGCAGTCCGTGACCCCAGGAGAAGAGTCAGTCAGACTTACGAACTGTTTTTTTCCCAGGAATGGGTTCGACTGAAATTCGCCGTTTCTCTATTAACCGTTGCAAGCACTGCATGTCACAGCCTACAACGTTTGCGGACTGTAGTTGCAGTTTCCTTTACTAACAATCTGTTATTGTGAAACAGTTTTAGCAGGCATTTCACTCTTTTATTTCATAATAAAATACTTTGTCTCCGTATATGAACTGTCATGTTTACTTTTTCTGGAATCTTATGCGAATGGTTAAGTTTTACCTTGTTCTGCAAATATTTTTATATTGTGTGTAGGGCGTATGCGCTTATTTCTTGATTATGATGAATAATTATAATATTACACTTTTATTGGTGTGTCAAATCGCTTCACATGGCAGACTGCAACTTGGCGTACATCGTAAAACGAGGTTTATCCTTACTGGCAACTTCAGAATAAGTGATGCCGATACTGGAAGCCTTAAAACATTTTGGTCCTGAACAGTAGAAGAAGTTAGACATTACTTCCGTGTAGTGCACGTGCACATTATTGGAACGCCATGCATCGGAAAGAAGCTCTAGTACGGTATTCATCATTTATATTTTTTACTGTATCCTCTGACGTAACAGCCTGGAATATTTTCAGAAACTATATGAACCTATGATGCTCTGGGAAACCTGAAGTTCCTCATCCCTTTCTGGTAATACTACTCAAAAATCCTATTTCTGTAGCAGCCAATATATCACGTGCAGTGACGGCACGAATTTGAAAGAAAGCCGGAGCAGGCATTTCTTTCAGAGGTGTTTAATAAAAGAACCCTTGTTACGTACTCGTTAAGCACCGCTCAGCTTTAATTTCTCTTTGTTAATACAGAACTCGTTAACACTATTGTTCTGAGGTGCGACTCTGACTGTCGTACAGTCCTGTGCTTGCAGCTGCTGGTCGCACCAGTAGAGATCGCGACTTGTTTGCACACAAACACACGGCCTGCCAACATTCCGCTTCTATACATTCAAAATTATTAATTTGTTTTTTTTTTTTATCGGTACTCAACATTCTTTCAGTACTTGCGAATAATTGTTCTCCTCGTGCTTCAGACCTCGTGCTGCACAGAAAATTAAAAGTTAATTAAATTCAACGTTAGTTAACCTATGTAAATATAAATATTATATTGTGGTTCAAACGAAAGAATGCGGTAAAGGCAAACGCAATGAGCATTGATCATAAATGGTCATTTCTTATTTTTATGCAAGGTCACACTTATCTTGTGTCGCACGTTTAACTGCTATACTTTCTATTTGCATCTCGTTCAGGTCGTGATCAATGTACTTTACATACTCTAGTTACGTGTTGACGGCAACTCAACGTAGGACTGCACAGCTGTTGCACAACTTTAACGAATTTCTTTACTGCTGTTGTGTGAAAATTCCTGTGTTTATGTGACAAAGTGGACACACTGTTGTATCGAACGTACTCTTTAAACATACTCAGTTTCAGTATTTAGCGGTGTTAACTTTTACCAATCACGATTTACTATCACCTAGTACAAATTTATCTATCTATTCGGAGATTTTAGAGAAAAATGTTCTTTACGAGACTTTTCAGTGGTATATGGCGGTGTTACTGGTCAACTAAACTTTTCGTAGATGGAACTGACTCGCATACAGGACAAGATTTTCTACTCCGGGAATCACCAGTGCGATCAGTTATTCGTCTAAATGAAAATCAGTACAAAACCCGAAACTTTACTGGTTTTACTTGTTTGTTTGGTTCCTGATTGGTAATTAAATGGAACTTCCTTAAGTTATGGTTAAGGATAATTTCTGACTGATACTTAATAGTCCATGTCACTGACAAGGGAACCTCCCCATCGCACCCCCCTCAGATTTAGTTATAAGTTGGCACAGTGGATAGGCCTTGAAAAACTGAACACAGATCAATCGAGAAAACAGGAAGAATTTGTGTGGAACTATGAAAAAATAAGCAAAATATACCAACTGAGTAGTCCATACGTATCATATGCAACATCAAGGCTCACGCGAGCTCAGGAGCGCCGTGGTCCCGTGGTTAGCGTGAGCAGCTGCGGAACGAGAGGTCCTTGGTTCAAACCTATCCTCGGGTGAAAAGTTTAACTTTTTATTTTCAGTTTATGTAACAAACGCTTATATTTTCATCAATTTTTGGGAGTGATTATCACATCCACAAGAAAATCTATCGGGCAAGGTAGAAGAATCTTTTTACCCAGATTATATTAGATTAGATTTACTTTCATTCCAATTGATCCGTAGTGAGGAGGTCCTCCAGGATGTGGAACATGTCAGAAAAACAACAATACATGACAAATATTTACAATTAAAACAAATAAGCTAATGTACCATTCCACAGGTCCCAAGTGGAATGATCGTCATTTTTTAATGAACACTAAGAGTAATTTTACAAATACTAATGCACTGAATTTAAAATAAAAAAGTTTTTTATTTATTTATAAGGTAATACAACTACTGTAATACTTATTTACAATGAACACATTACTGCACTGAAATGGTGCAGAAGTTAGAGTATACTAACACACACACACACACACACACACACACACACACACACACACACAAATTTTCAATGAACACATTACTGCACTGAAATTGTGCAGAAGTTATGTTGTACTTATATACAAATCAGTTGGTTTTACTAAGAAATTCATCAATGGAGTAGAAGGAGTTGGCCACCAATAAATCCTTTAGGCTTCTCTTAAACTGAATTTCATTGGTTGTTAAGATTTTTATGGCTGCTGGCAAGTTATTGAAAATGTGTGTTCCTGAATAATGCACACCTTTTTGTACAAGACTAAGTGACTTTAAATCCTTGTGAAGATTATTCTTATTTCTAGTATTGATTCCATGAATTGAGCTGTTGGTTTGAAAAAGTGATATATTTTTAATGACAAATTTCATTAAGGAATAAATATATTGGGAAGCAGTAGTTAGTATCCCTAGTTCCCTAAACAGGCTTCTGCAGGATGTTCTTGAGTTCACACCACATATAACTCTCACTGCACGTTTTTGTGCCCGGAAAACTTTAGCTTGGCTTGATGAATTACCCCAAAAAATAATCCCATATGACATTATGGAATGAAAGTAAGCATAGTATGCCAGCTTTTTTATTTTTATATCCCCTATGTCTGACAAAATTCGCATTGCAAACAGAGATTTGTTAAGACGCTTCAGCAGTTCTGTGGTGTGCTCCTCCCAGTTGAATTTATTATCAAGCTGTAATCCCAAGAATTTAACACTGTCCACTTCTTCTATCTTCTTGTCATCGTATGTTAGACATATACTCTTGGGACACCCCTTACAAGTTCTGAACTGCATGTAGTGTGTTTTTTCAAAGTTTAGTGACAAAGAATTGGCTAGGAACCAGTGATTAATGTCCACAAATATTTTATTGGCTGATCTTTCTAAGACTACATTTGACTTGCTATTTATTGCAATGTTTGTATCATCGGCAAACAAAACAAACTTGGCATCTGGTAATGTTACTGATGAAAGGTCATTGATATACACAAGAAAAAGTAAGGGCCCCAAAATGGAACCTTGTGGGACCCCACATGTAATTAGTTCCCAGTTGGATGAGGCCTGATAGCTTGATACATGTCTCTTTCCTAATAACACCCTTTGTTTCCTGCCAGAGATATAAGATTTGAACCATTTTGCAGCATTTCCTGTTATACTATAATATTCTAGTTTACTTAAAAGGATATTGTGATTTACACAGTCAAATGCCTTTGACAGATCACAAAATATACCAGTTGCCTGCAATTTTTTGTCTAATGAATTAAGCACATTTTCACTGTAAGTGTAGATAGCCTTCTCAATATCAGAACCTTTTAGAAATCCAAACTGTGACTTTGACAGTATGTTATTTGAGATAAGATGGTTATAAAGACGACTGTACATTACTTTTTCGAAAATTTTTGAGAATGCTGGCAACAGTGAAATTGGACGGAAATTTGATGCTATTTCTTTATCTCCCTTCTTAAACAGTGGCTTAACTTCAGCATATTTCAGCCATTCAGGAAATATTCCACTAATAAACGACTGGTTACACAGATAGCTTAATATGTTACTTAGCTCAGAATCACATTCTTTAATTAACTTTGTTGATATTTCATCATACCCACTAGATGTTTTTGATTTTAAAGATTTTATGATGGACATTATTTCTGTTGGGGTAGTGAGGGTCAAATTCATATTAAGGAAGTTACTTGAAATGTCTGGTCTAAGGTAATCCATAGCAGCATCTACCGAACCTGACAACCCCATCTTGTCAGTAACAGTTATAAAATGTTTGTTAAAAAGTTCTGCAACACTATACACATCTGTCACCAATGTATCATTTACTCTTAATGCTATTTGTTCCTCTTCATGCCTGGTTCTACCGGTCTCCTCCTTCACTATATCCCATATTGTCTTTATTTTGTTATCTGATATGACTATCTTTTCCTTGTAATATATTTGCTTTCACATCCGTATTACAGTCTTTAATATTTTGCAGTATTTCTTATAATGTGCTATAGCATCAACATTGGAAATGTTTCGGAGTGACAGATACAGTTTTCTTTTTGTTTTACAAGATACCCCTATTCCTCGAGTAATCCATGGCTTCTTTGTAGACTTTGCTCTAACCTTGGTAAGTTTTGGGGGAAAGCAGTGTTCGAATAAGGTAAGCACTTTATTAGCAAAAATGTTATATTTTTCATTCATGCCATGAACGCTGTAAACATCAGTCCAGTGAATGTCTCTGAGGAGTGTCCTAAAATAATCAATTTTTGGCTTACTGATTACCCTTTTGAGCTCAGATTTAACAGATTTTATATCCTGTTCAGTATTAACATTTAACAGAAGGAACTGCATGTCATGGTCTGAGAGGCCATTGACTATTGGTTTTGTAATATAATTTTGTTCATTGGACTTTTCTATAAAGATATTATAAATGGCTGTTTGTGAGCAAGTGGCTATCCTAGTGGGGAACTTTACTGTGGGAATTAAGTTGAATGATAGTGTTACTAACTCAAACAAGTTCTTATTGGGAGAGTCTTTAAGGAAATCTACATTGAAATCACCAGCAACCACTATTTCTTTGTTTTTGGTTGTTAAATGGGCCAGTACAGCTTCAAGGTGGTTGACAAACAGATTAAAGTTACCTGCAGGTGCTCGATATACACTTAATATTATGAAGGATTTTTTGTGAAATTCTAATTCTGTTGCACATGCTTCCATATGCTGTTCTAGGCAAAATTTATGAATGTCTATGTTCTTAAATTTATGACAGTTCCTGATGAATGTGGCAACTCCTCCTTTCTCCATTTCTGATCTACAAAAGTGAGATGCTAACCTAAACCCTGTAACACTTAAAAGTTCTATACCAGTGGTCACATGATGTTCAGAGAGGCAGATTATGTCAGCTGGGTTTGAAGACTCTAATTCATCTATGCAGATAGTTAATTCATTAATTTTATTTCTCAGTCCTCGAATATTTTGATGCAATAAAGATAGCTGACATTTCTCATTGACTGAGTTAAGATTGGGTGGAGTTAAAATATCTGCTGACAGTTGAAAATTCTTAACCAATGGCTGTTTATGCTGATGTAATAAGCTGGAATTATGTTTTTTGATTTCTTTCTCAAACTGAAGATTTGTCTCAGTTCTAACCTCTCTTAAAATTTGCTTTCTTTCTGTCCTCCCTACCCTAAAAAAGGGTCTTTTCTGAATCCTATAACCACTGGTATTTTAGCACTCATGATAGTGCCTCCCCCCTTTAACTTTCCCGCTATTTCCCCAGCCAATTTACCCTTCCCCTTCCTGTTGAGGTGAAGGCCATGCCTAGTATAATCCCACCTACTGAGAGAATCAACAGGAACCACACCAATGTGTGACCCCGCACCCGACATGAGCAGCCGTTCCAGCTCCAAATTAACTCTCTTGACAGAAGAGTTCAAATGAGGTCGGTCATGGCGCCCAAGAACAGATACAAACTCAACACTAGTATGCTTCGATGCTGACGCAATCTTCGCCAGGTCACACTCTATACTGTACCCAGGATCTCTGTCAATACTGTTACCTGCCCCACCCACTATAACCACGGTGTCTTCCTTAGTGAAATCTTTGCAAAGTGATCCTAAATCCTCTGTCACCTGCTCCAGACCAGCACTAGGTTTAAAAAAATTGGTGACCTGGTATTCTGATCCTAGTTCATCCTGCAAAAGTTGGCCAACACCTCTTCCATGGGAACTACCTAACAACAACACTTTCTTTCTCTTTACTGATTTCCCTACATTCTTACTTTTCAATTTGCTGCTGAAAGTTTGTTGTGTCCTGTCTACACCTGCAACTGCTTGAGGCTCACCAGCTTCTAACTGAAGCAACAGGTCAAATCTATTTTCCACATTCACCATAAAGCTGTCAGACAAAGTTCTAGGCCTGTTCCTCCTGTTGCCTGTTGCCACTTCCCACCTCTCTTTACCCTTCTCCCTCCTTAACCTGTCAAGATCTCCCCTGGCCTTGTCTAACTCAGCCTGAAGGGCGGCAATTTTCCCCTCCTGTTCTAGTATCTTCCTATCTCTACTACAAATCCTACAAAACCACTGATGAGTCTCATTTACTTCCCCTATTCCCACGCCACTACAGTCACCCACATGGAAAAAACTACAGCACCCATCACACCAAAGCCCCGACCTAACAATTCTACGGCAAGTCAAGCACTTTTCACTCATGATAAACGTAATAGTTTATTAAGAATAAGTCAGTTAAATTACAGATAAACACGAAAATATGGTTACACAAATTTGGCCTATACGCAACTGTTTACGCAACTGTGTGTAAAGTGTACAAGTTAGGTGGGTAGACAACATATTCCTGTCATGTGACACACATGCCGTCACCAGTGTCGTATAGAATATATCAGACGTGTTTTCCTGTGGAGGAATCGGTTGACCTATAACCTTGCGAACAAATGTTTTCGGTTCCCATTGCAGAGGCACGTCCTTTCGTCTACTAATCGCACGGTTTTGCGGTACGGTCGCAAAACACAGACACTAAACTTATTACAGTGAACAGAGACGTCAATGAACGAACGGACAGATCATAACTTTGCGAAAATAAAGATACTAAAATTTTCAGTCGACGGAAGACTTGAATCTAGGACCTTTCATTTCGCAGCTACTGACGCTAACCACGGGACCACGGCGCTCCTAGAGTCCTATACTCATTGATGTTGCATATCTTCGCATGGACTACTCAGTTTGTATATTTTACTAAATTTTTTCATAGTTCCACACAACTTCTTCCTGTTTTCTCGATTGATCTGTGTTCAGTTTTTCAAGGCCTGTCCACTGTGCCAACTTATAACTAAATCTGAGGGGGGTGCGATGGGGAGGTTCCCTTGTGAGAACCGACACCGTCTTTAATACTGGGTGTGGCCCTGATGTACGTGCACTAACCATACATATAACAGCCCTGAAATCATAGCCCTGCAATGAATCAACACTCAGTGACGATTTGTGCGAAGGAATCTCTTTGTACATTCGTTCATCACCTTGTAAACTCATACGGCGACAAACGTACATCACACGTTGAAAGAAAGGATATTTATGTATCCATGTTCAATGTACACAGCGCCGTTACTTACAAAAAGGGGAAATTATAACCAGTATTGAGACGAACACAGCAACCACAATGGAGATTTTAAATTCTATAAAATGTAAACATAGCCCCAGCGAAATACAAAAGGCACACAATGCGTGAGCACGTGTTACCGAAAATGCTCGTCTTCGGAACCCTTGCAATGATTGCAATTAAAAAATGTATCAAACACACGTCGAGAATAGATATACAAGAATTTGAAGAACTAATAGCTCAAGATAGAACTACCACGTGGACCACCACAAATACCGGTATACTGACCGATCGTTATACTAGCTAAGAGTCGGGAAAAGCAACTAATATAAATTCTGCGACTATAATTAATCCATAATGTGCCTTTGGTATTAAGTGATAATACAGGTAATACGAATCAAGAAATGCGTTTAGAAGAACATGTATAAGAATAAAGGAGAATTTATAATCCACAGCCTGCAGGGCACTCCATCAGGATTAAGTCTTTCCTGAACAGCAGTTACTCATAATGTGTCTTCTTACACCGATGTTATAACTGAGTTTCTGCGCAGTCAGAAGTCATCATTACTTTCTCTGCTCAAATTAACAAACACACACGTGTTATGGTATCTAGTAAGTATCATGCTTCAGGAATGCTTCGTCTGCTGAGTTATAGTCGTGAATGTTCATTCCAATACATACACGTAGCATTTTCAACTTTTAAAGTACAAATTTGGGCTGATTCCAGTGTTCATAAATAAAAATGTACGCTAGTGACCAAAATTAAAGCAACAAACGGAATTATTGCAAGCTTGCGTTTATCCTTCCACAAAACGGTATAAACAGGTGATAGCAAAGTAAGAACAATATAAAGAATACAGAACGTAAACAACTGCAACAAGAATAACGGTAGACAAAAATGTTCTTCGTTTTTTCTTACTTAATGGATTTGAACACACATTTGGAAAACTGGTTAATGTGCTCAGTATGGGCTGTGACCACCTCTGGCAACAATACAGGCCTGACAACGACTGGGCATACTGTGAATGATGCTATCAGTCTCATGTTGAGGCAATAAGGCCCATTTTTCCTGCAGTCTTGGAAAGGGGTTGGTGGATGCTGACGTGATGCAAGCCGTCTACCTAGTGCATCACAGACATGCTCTATTGGGTTAAAATCGTGAGAGCGACCATGCCACGCCATGCGTGCAATATCTTCCATTTCCAAGAAAACATCAACCACTCGTCCGTCAGTACGAAGTCTAGGCCAACAGCACACCACAAAAACCGCAGATGAGATCCCAAGATCTCGTCTGATACCTGACAGTAGCTAAACCTTGTCGATTCACCCGTACAATTTCGTGAAGAGGGCTTCGTGTGGTAAATACAATCCCGGCCCACACCATTACAGATCCTTCTCAATATCGGTCTCTTTATACACTACTGGCCATTAAAATTGCTACACCAAGAATAATAGCAGATGATAAACGGGTATTCATTGGACAACTATGTTGTACTAGAACAGACATGTGATTACATTTTCACGCAATTTGGGTCCATAGATACTGAGAAATCAGTACACAGAACTACCACCTGTAGCCGTAATAACGGCCTTGATACGCCTGGGCATTGAGTCAAACAGAGCTTGGATGGCGTGTACAGGTACAGCTGCGCATACAGCTTCAACAAGATACCACAGTTCATCAAGAGTAGTGACTGGCGCACTGTGACGAGCCAGTTGCTCGACCACCATTGACCAGACGTTTTCAATTGGTGAGAGATCTGGAGAATGTGCTGGCCAGGGCAGAAGTCGAATACTTTCTGTATCCAGAAAGGCCCGTATAGGACCTGCAACATGCGGTCGTGCATTATCCTGCTGAAATGTAGGGTTTCGTAAACATCGAATGAAGGGTAGAGCCACGGGTCGTAACACATCTGAAATGTAACGTCCACTGTTCAAAGTGCCGTCAATGCGAACAAGAGGTGACCGAGACGTGTAACCAATGGCACACCATACCGTCACGCCGGGTGATACGCCAGTATGGCGATGACGGATACACGCTTCCAATGTGCGTTCACCGCGATGTCGCCAAACACGGATGCGACCATCATGATGCTGCAAACAGAACTTGGGTTTATCCGAACAAATTACGTTTTGCCATTCGTGCACCCAGGTTCGTCATTGAGTACACCCTCGCAGGCGCTCCTGTCTGTGATGCAGCGTCAAATGTAACCGCAGCCATGGTCTCCGACCTGATAGTCCATGCTGGTGCAAACGTTGTAGAACTGTTCGTGCAGATGGTTGTTGTCTTGCAAACGTCCCCATCTGTTGACTCAGGGATCGAGACGTGGCTGCACGATCCGTTACAGCCATGCCGATAAGATGCCTGATCTCGACTGCTAGTGATACGCGGCCGTTGGGATCCAGCACGGAGTTTCGTATTACCCTCCTGAACCCACCGATTCCATATTCTGCTAACAGTCATTGGATCTCGACCAACGCGAGCAGCAGTGTCGCGATACGATAAACCGCAATCGCGATAGTCTACAATCCGACCTTTATCAAAGTCGTAAACATGATGGTACGCATTTCTGCTCCTTACACGAGGCATCACAACAACGTTTCACCAAGCAAAGCCGGTCAACTGATGTTTGTGTATAAGAAATCGGTTGGAAACTTTCCCCATGTCAGCACGTTGTAGGTGTCGCCACCGGCGCCAACCTTGTGTGAATGCTCAGAAAAGCTAATCATTTGCATATCACAGCATCGTCTTCCATTTGGTTAAATTTCGCGTCTGTAGTACGTCATCTTCGTGGTGTAGCAATTTTAATGGCCAGTAGTGTACAATGTTTGGGTCCCGAAATCGTGTTCTACGTTCCCTCCAGATCCGAATTCATCGAAAATCACTCTCCAGACTAAATCGGGACTCATCCTTGAAAACAACGTAGGCTCACTCTTCGACCGTCGAAGTGGCATGTTGATGACTCCATTCTGCAATAGACGTTCCCTTCCGTGAAGGCGCGTCCGAGATAGACATACAGCAGGTCTGTGACAATAAAGACCACTCAGCCACAGTATTCTGCAGACTGTTTGTCTCTATACAACACCTCCAGTGGATGCAGCGAGCTCACATGCCAGTTGCCGTGTAGTGCTGAGGCGGTATTGTCGTGCCGTTGCAGCCAAATAACTGTCATCTTCTCTGAAGTCACACGTGTGTGGCCCTGCCCTGATCTTCGGGATACAGTTTCGGTATCTATAAACTATCGCCACATCCGGGAAACAACAGAACGTTTCACATTAAGCCATCGGGCCAAATCCGTTTGCGACTGTCCTGTTTCTTTCTGTGGCCATCCAACGCGAAGAGTGTAGCACCAGTGTATCAATCCACTTACGACTTCGAAAAGCAGCAAACCACTTCTCATGTTCCCAGCTGCAGCTCCGAGACACACAGTCCGACACTGCCTCTTCCCCTCCTATTTTAAGAACCTCTCATAGAAATTAGCACCTCGAGGTCACTAGCAGCAGTAGCCAACCTTTTTGAGACGGTATTGTATTCAAACTCATAGTATGAGGAAGTGTTGCTAGTTACTCTGTTTAAATCTCACGTAATTCCAACCCAGGCTTTCCGAAACAACACAAAAATGTTAACCATATGCTGATATTTGACTAAGTTAAGGCTGAACAAGAAGGAAGAATGTTCCCAATTACGTTGGGAATCACTGAAAGAATATTTTGTCATTGGCCCCCTCATGCTGACATGTGCGAAAGATAATTATCTTACGGTGAAGCTTCAAGTATCACAATGATGCCAGGCACTTAAGTGTGAATTGCAGAGTAACCATGTAGATGTAGATATGTCTGTACCGAACGAGAATCTCAGATTGTATGTGGCACCAAGAGATAACAACTCTATTTCAGAACGTATATTCTCGAGTACTAAATAAGAGAAAAACATTTAGGCAGCTCCAAATATTCGAATGGCTATTTTTTTTCAGAAACTCGTAGCTTATATAGTTCAAAGGTTTAAATGCTTGGCTTTCTTATGAAAATAAACATCCTTTTTTATTTCGCTAGGTTTTCTGCAAACTGTGGGATTGCAATCATATTTGAATACAAAATAATTTACTAACATGAAAACTGACTCATTCCAATTTCTTACATTATCGTATCTTGGCCAATCCCATATCACATTGGCATTAGGCTGATGTTATTACATGGTACACAGCTTTCTTCTGCTAATAAATAAGGGATAAATCGATATGACATTTCCACAGTTATTTATGCATGTGTCTGTTTTCATGTGGCATAAATATATTTTTCTCGACAAAATTCCACTCATACACAAACTTACAAAGTTCGTTTACGTGGACTCCGGAGTGATAGGTTTTTGTTTGTTGCTCTCTCCACGTCGACTATGTTTGCCGAGAAAATATTTATTGTAATTGGAAGGTTTGCCGGGCCATTACCTGAACACTGTGTACTCTTTTGGATGCATAAGCGCAGTTATTATTTTGCTGTTCCTATCCTTCTTACAGGATATCGCAATACCTTTCGGACGCGGAAACACAGCTTCAATTGATGATGTACTTCACAAGTGAAGACGGTTGCGGCCGGTTTGGGGTATGCGAGACATCACAACTTATTTGTGAGAGGGCTGATCAGACCATAAGTGTCACATCAGAGCTGCGAAGCCGAAAAATGTAACAGACGTGATGCACTGAGCATATGTGGAGCAAAGGAACTTTACATTACAGAGTAATGGAATTCACCATGCAATGACCTCAACGAATAGGATTGTAAGACCAAGATCAAGATGATGTGTAATTACAATTACATTAATTAAGATAAGTAAATTTTGCATAAATTCTGAATGCTTTGGAATGAGCTTGCAAACAAAATGTCTTCTGAAACAGGAGCTGAAGTGTAATCGATTGGTATAGACAAGCCATATCTGAGCCATAAAACCGCACGGCCAAACGTAAGTAATTACAAGCCATTACACATTATACACTGCATACCATATACAGCTACAGTAATAGATGGTAACTGTTAAAACACATACATTGACATACAGATAACACTTCTAAGTGGAATAACTAATTCTTAGGCCATGAATTCATTAATAATAATTTATCACACACAACTCATGACGTAATAAACTCATGAAAGTCTAAAGGGGTATGGGGTCTGTCTAAAAGAGAGAAGTTCGGTGTAAAAATTAGCGGGAGCTGTGGCGCTATTCGACAAGAAAGCGAGAAGTACAAAAGATTAATTTCGGAGAAAGGGCAACTACGAGTGAGACAGAGTACAACAGAATACTTATGAAAGGAAAAAGAACCTGAGCAGTGAAGGCAACTGTGTAATCATAGCCACTAGGCGCCTGAATAGCACAAGACAAAAATAACTATTTATCAGGTAAGGTATATACCATGCACAAAACTGAAAAACATTATTGGAGAGCTAGTAAAAAGACGATTGGAATCCCTATGTTATGCATGGAGTAGCTGTGTTACGTCAATTTATATTTCTTCGGTTACTTAATAATTTCAAGTGCCTGAAGCAGCTTTATAAACAGTTAAAAAATTCATGTTGCTGACGTTAAGTAATAAACTAAGAGTATTTCTATAGTTAAGATATAATTCATTATTGGGTACCATGTTAATCAGCATCTAATGTAGTAAATCGATCTTGTCAGTGAGATATTAAACACATAAATGTAATTAGCAGTTTTAGACCGCTGCTGCAATGGAAGACCAGCTTAGGACTACGTAATGACGAGCGTAAACCGAGTCAGACAGTAGTTTTCTGTGAATTTTGTGACATAAATTATATTAATATGAGTAACGATTTCAGGCGTTCGTGTTAGACGACTTTGAATTTTCTCTTTGTAATTCGCACCAAGAAGTTTGTATGATTGAAGGCGTTTGATTCTTGAAACTAAACAAACAGCTCACGTGTACATTATAATTATGAACTCGATATTTTTCTTTTGACGCAGTGATGCTCTATGACGGAAATTATTAAGTTTCAGTTATATCTTTTGAGTGATTTGGAAAAACTCTTTATGATTTCATTTTTACCAAGCAATGGGGAGTGATCAGTTTTGCCACCTTAAACTTGCGTGTCGATTTTGTTTACGCTACAGCTGATCAGAAACTTAATCACCCCGACAGCCGTTTTCTTTTTGTTCGTGTAGTAACTTTAATACAAGTAACTGAAGATTAAATAGAGTTTTTGTGAACTTATAATTGTTTTCCAACTTAACATTATTCAGTAATTCGATTAATTTTTTTCAAGTTGAAGCATTTATTTCACAACTATAAGGTGTATGCTAGTCTGTGGTCACGCAGACGCCCATAATAGTGGCCCCTACTGTGTGGAAATCTTTTCCTATGACCAATTTCCCGTCTGAGGAGCAACTGTGCGATGTACAGAAGTGTGCATGGAGTCACACTATCAGTGACAGTATCACTCTGCAGAATGAATTCCACTGGACGAAGTAATAAGAAAATGGGACCTCATATTGAGAATTTTACAACTTCTCCTTTGCAGGTTGCTCGCTGGGATGAATGTGTTTGATATATTCTAGCAGTACCGTGAGGTGTTTTCAATGGATCCATCGCAAGAGCAATACCCACCGAAGGCTGATGAGGTGGTTTTGCTCGAAGAAGGAAGAAAAGAGAGCTTTTAAAGTCCTGTAAGCATTAGGCGATACAAAAGGCGGTTGTTGGGCATTATCTCGGAATCAACGAATATATGTAGTAAATCTACTCATGGCATGGCTAATAGAAACATCCAGGCAACCAACGGATATCCATAAGTAGCAGTGGCTGGACCATGGTTTGCAACCTAATCCTTCAGAACACAAAATTACGATTGTCTTACAGAATAAACCCAAGAGCTCGGACATCCATACATATTATAAAAATGCATGTATGTATATGTCTATATGTGCGTGTACGTATGTTCCACATCTCCTCCAAAACCACTGCGCAGATTTCAACCAAACTTGGTACACATACGTTTTATTGAAAGGCACTAATCGCTATGGGGGTAAGAACTATCTGTCTATCATATTGCAGGATATGTAATATCATAAACGATGAGTTGAGTGAAAAAGTGCTGCATCGTGCATGACTTTTAAATTTATTACTTCTTTTCTGATAACTCTACTCACACATAGGCTGCTGAATGTAATTACGATGTTATATCATTTCATGACACATTGTTGAAGAGATATGACGCCATAAACACTGAGATACGTGCAAAAATGCCGCATCATGCATGAAGTTTTAAAACATCTGTTTTTCAGTACTCAGACACTCGTACAATCGAGATAACTCTAGGAAATCCTTGACAGCCTTCAGTTCATTTGACTGCTTTTAATTGGGAAGCACAAACGGCTGTAGGCGAAACCGTTTACGAAATCGCGTTGTACACACGCGGAGCAGCTGCGCCCAGGGCATAGAAACTGTCCCGGATCATGTTTCTTAATTTGGTTACCGTATATATTTATTTTTGCATTACGCATATTTATTTGTACGACTGTTTCATAATTTCAAAGGTGTTTCCAATAATACAAGGAAATGATATTTTTCCATATTTCACTATAAACACAGTTTACTTGTTGCTTTCGTCTCTAGTAGGAAATTGGCAAAATTAATTCCACGGCAATGCCAGATTGGTCAGCTTGTTAATTATACAGGGTGTTACAAAAAGGTACTGCCAAACTTTCAGGAAACGTTCCTCACACACAAATAAAGAAAAGATGTTATGTGGACATGTGTCCGGAAACGCTTACTTTCCACGTTAGAGCTCATTTTATTACTTCTCTTCAAATCACATTAATCATGGAATGGAAACACACAGCAACAGAACGTACCAGCGTGACTTCAAACACTTTGTTACAGGAAATGTTCAAAATGTCCTCCGTTAGCGAGGATACATGCATCCACCCTCCGTCGCATGGAATCCCTGATGCGCTGATGCAGCCCTGGAGAATGGCGTATTGTATCACAGCCGTCCACAATACGAGCACGAAGAGTCTCTACATTTGGTACCGGGGTTGCGTAGACAAGGGCTTTCTAATGCCCCCGTAAATGAAAGCCAAGAGTGTTGAGGTCAGGAGAGCGTGGAGGCCATGGAATTGGACCGCCTCTACCAATCCATCGGTCACCGAATCTGTTGTTGAGAAGCGTACGAACAATTCGATTGAAATGTGCAGGAGCTCCATCGTGCATGAACCACATGTTGTGTCGTACTTGTAAAGGTACATGTTCTAGCAGCACAGGTAGAGTATCCCGTATGAAATCATGGCGGTGAATCGAGGAAGTACAGTACATACTGATGAAACTAAAATAAGCTCTAACATGGAAATTAAGCGTTTCCGGACACATGTCCACATAACATCTTTTCTTTATTTGTGTGTGAGGAATGTTTCCTGAAAGTTTGGCCGTACCGTTTTGTAACACCCTGTATACTACATTAAAATCAGGAAGGTCGTTTATAGTTTCTATTGTGACAATTACACAGTCTTCCCTTACAGAAATGAAGTCACTGGTATTACCGGAAACGGCAGTGCACCACTGATGACTCTTCAACATACTCACGACGGAAATAAGTGACCGATATCATACTCTGAAGGCAGCAGTTGCTAGATAAAGTTGAAGATAAATAATGAAAACGGAGAAGCTGTCGACAATCTGGATGGCAGCACGCGGGGGTTGGCAAGAGGCTGGCGAGCTGCGGTCTGAAGGCGTGAGTGGAACGACCGAATCGATGCGTATCCCCGTTCGGAGCCGCGCCATACATTTCATTGGCTTAAAAGGATCACACACCCCTCCAAGGTAACGTGCTCCAGATTTTATCTGTGCCGCAATCCGTCCCGGCCTCCGGGGAGCCAAAGTCCATCAGCGTGTCCCACCGCGCACCTGCTTCGCGTCATACGCTGTCTGCCGGCTTTCGTCTCCTTCTGTTCCACGATCTGATGCGTATAGACCGTAATAATACTGTTTCAGTTGTATAATTACTTTTTTAGAATAAATAGCACCACTTGCAAGACCACGTGTGCACAAATCTTTCTACTCATACTTACGCAACTTCTGAAGCATTAACAAATATCCTATTTTATGCCATGTAGCTCTTCCCTTCGAAATTAATCCCTCCTTAGGTCGTTAGAGCCGAGGAACTGTCATTTTTGTTAAGATGGGAATTTCAGAAAAATGTTTTATTACGTATAATTTCTGAAGAAGACAAAGGGGTCAACAACCCAAATGTTAGAACATGGAATCTGAATCAAGGTACAAGTTACCGTTTTCTTTTTATTAATATAATAACAGTTTTCAGACATGAAAGTAGCGATTAATGAAAGACATAATCGTAGGAATGGCTGGGATTCGAACACCATAATCACACATTCATGTGACAACATTCATCCTCTCAAGCAAAAATCATATGACCTACGTTTCGTAATCCAATAGGGAAAGGTCAAACATAAAAGAAATGGAAGTCTACTGACTCCCAATGTAGCCTCAGTAATTTGTGACTCTCTTACCCGTTTTGACTTCAAACTCGCCAAAAATAATACGTATAACTATGTGAAATTATAAAACTGCGTTTCCACCGATACCATTAACGCTTCACCAAATACTGCAATTTACTAACACATTATGACAACCGTCCAGTGACGTTCTTAGAGGCTATTTTCTAGTGATACATCTTGAAGAGACGTACTTGACTCTGTTCCAAATGGTCATGGTAACTAATGTACATGTTATTGTCTGTGTTTTACGGCACCTTCTTGTGCACTTATACGAGAACATTTGTATAGGTTAATATCGTCTTTTGAGGCTGCAATAAGGGCCTTGTTAAGAAGAAACGAGTTACGCTTTATTTTCAAGCATATTCAATGGTCAAATTGTTTTTGTTTGGTACGTGACCCTAAACGTCCTTCATCACATACGTTCGACATACAAGTCGCCGAAGTGGCGTCAACTAAAAAGATATGTACCAGGCGAACGGTCTACCCAACGGGAGGCCGTAGATACACGTAATTTACACATTCATCACATTCTTTTAGGTGATAAAAGTCATATATAGGGATGTGCACATATTCAGATGGCGGTATTATCGTGTGCACAACGTATAAAAGGGCAAAGCTTTCGCGGAGCTGTCATTTGAACTCACGTAAGCGAAGTGGGCCTGCAACAGAGAGCTCTGTTTCAAAAGGATCAAAAATCTGTTACGTCATGGAAGAGCATAATATGTTTTATAATAGCAGTTTTTCAATATACAATAACTAAATGATAACTAAGCAATAAATAAAGAATATAAGTAGAATTTTAATGTCCCTATATTTGCTAGTGTCTCATAATAGTAACTGGAAACGTATCCTTACGTGTAGACCAATAGCCAAAACGTGTCTGTGCCAACATTAAGGCATGAGATATACCACATGTGAAAATCATTATATGGCGCAGAACTGTTACACTTTGTTGGTTTTATCAACGCAGTCAGTATCTGGTGCTTATATATGACGCTGTAATATTATCTAATTTTGCTAATCGACATTGATTCATTTATGTCACCAAGTCGTAATTAATTTTATTTAGGGTGTACCGCGCACATTTACTAGGAGGAAAGCTTTGCGTTTTCGCTCTGGAAGGTATTATCCTGATGTGGTCTGTGGATCCTCTCTGTCAGTGAATCTCATTAGGAAACGCAAGGTGCCTTTGGAGCTTGACGGTTTTCGCAGAAGTCAGGCTACGTCACTGCCATCCTGACAGAATATTTTAACACGACAGTTTTTCCTATTCCGTTTGGACATCAAAGGAAGGGCCACCGAGAAGCTGCACAACCAGTGTGGGAAGATCCGCTGCTTTCCCTTCAAAATGTGTGGCACCCAAAGAAATAGAGTCGCCCTGCCACCGCGCTTGGCGCAAAGAAACTGACTATCAATGGAACGCTGATTCATACTAATACCAACCCCTTATTTCTGAAGTGCGTCATGCACACCAAAAGTGAAAAATTTCTACATCGATCACCAGTTTTTTCATGAACTGAGCGACATTGTTGTCAGTCGAATAGCCAACAGCATTGGGTCGTCCCGTCCATACGGATATTTTCGATGGTAGGGGATCGTTCAAATGGTTCACATGACTCTGAGCACTATGGGACTTAACAGCTGAGGTCATCAGTCCCCTAGAACCTAAAACTACTTAAACCTAACTAACCTAAGGACATTACACACATCCATGCCCGTGGCAGGATTCGAACCTGAGACCGTAGCGGTCGCACGGTTGCAGACTGAAGCGCCTAGAACCGCTCGGCCACTCCGGCCGGCTAGGGGATTGTGGGGGGAGATCTATTTTTGTGGGTTTTCAATCGCCGTCCTCCGTGAAAGACTCTCGTCTCCTGCCACCCGTTTGGTGCTGATGGGCCCATAGTCTTTTTATTTGGGAATATGTCAGTGTCACAGTTGCGACAGTGCAGTCCATATTCTGAACAGCCAGCTACTTCCTATCCTTGCCACACAACTTAGGTTGTGTAATTTGGTTGTAATTCTTGGGATCTTGTTGTGCTGTATACTTTAATTCCTGAGATGCCCAAATAAGCACATCTTCTAGTACTTCCTCCCTACAGTGTTCAAATCGCTCTGAGCACTATGGGACTTAACTTCTGAGGTCATCAGTCCCCTAGAACTTAGAACTACTTAAACCTAACTAACCTAAGGACATCAAACACATCCGTGCCCGAGGCAGGATTCGAACCTGCGACCGTAGCGGTCGCGCGGTTCCAGACTGTAGCGCCTGGAACGGCCCGGCCACCATGGCCGGCCCTCCCTACATTGTCCCACACATTTTGGTACCTCCCCACGGTGTTAGCATCATTTTGTAATTTATTTTTAGTTTTAGAAAACTTGTTCTCAGTTAATTATTAACGTAATTTTTTGTGTGATTATGGCAAATAAATATGTGTTAATCTCAATCTTGACTTTAATTCCAAGATCCTTTACACTATACTGCAACTTTCATGGTCAGGCGACCTGTTAATAATAAATATAACCTGGTGCACACATAAGCTCATTATTCTCACTATGACACCGTTATCGTCATGCACAGAAGTCAAGCTCTACAATCAGTTTTCATAAGAATTCAGAGAAAAGAACGAATATTCCACTTGCTCTTCTTGTATGGTCAAAGGTTTTGTTTTATAAAGATCATTGCATTTACGGTCCTCAACTCTGATCCAGAATTGGGACCCAACTTTCATGTCGACCCTTATCCGAGATCTTACTTTTGGTTTCATTCGATATCCTACTGTTAGGAGACACAGTAAGCCACGTCTTGGGTGTGTAAACCGTTGTAAAATCCATATTTGTCCCATTTTGTAGCTTGTGCTCTAATCTGCAGCTTCAGCAAATGCTTGCATGGCGCATGGGATCTATGTGTTAGTTATAATTTGTTTTCATGTGTATGTACCTGCATTTTGAGGAATTTTCTTGAAAAAGTGTTTGAATTGCCTGTGAAGATTTTTTTCGTATTAAGTGTGAAGATATTTTTCAGCTGGGGATCATTTTATGATGTCAAATTTGTGACACCGGTAGTTTGTTGTGTAATACATTCTGATTTTATTTCTTTTGTACATGGACGGGGCTAGTCGATCACGATCTAGAGAGGCAAGGCGAATTCTTAGCAATGAGGATTCAATTGAATCGGAGGAAGTCGCCTCACAGAATTTGCTGTGTGGTAGTCGTCGGCACCAGCTGCTTTGCCTGAAACCGAGGAAACTACACCGACAGCCGAGCAGAGTAAAACTAGCGAAGCTTGCGAAATAGGCTACTGTTAGACAGAGCAACTCTGATCTCAGAAAAATGGCAGATATTCCATACTGGTAAGAAAAATTCTAGGAAAAGCGGTAGCAGGTGGGAAAGACGTGCATGAGGGAAATACACTCCTGGAAATTGAAATAAGAACACCGTGAATTCATTGTCCCAGGAAGGGGAAACTTTATTGACACATTCCTGGGGTCAGATACATCACATGATCACACTGACAGAACCACAGGCACATAGACACAGGCAACAGAGCATGCACAATGTCGGCACTAGTACAGTGTATATCCACCTTTCGCAGCAATGCAGGCTGCTATTCTCCCATGGAGACGATCGTAGAGATGCTGGATGTAGTCCTGTGGAACGGCTTGCCATGCCATTTCCACCTGGCGCCTCAGTTGGACCAGCGTTCGTGCTGGACGTGCAGACCGCGTGAGACGACGCTTCATCCAGTCCCAAACATGCTCAATGGGGGACAGATCCGGAGATCTTGCTGGCCAGGGTAGTTGACTTACACCTTCTAGAGCACGTTGGGTGGCACGGGATACATGCGGACGTGCATTGTCCTGTTGGAACAGCAAGTTCCCTTGCCGGTCTAGGAATGGTAGAACGATGGGTTCGATGACGGTTTGGATGTACCGTGCACTATTCAGTGTCCCCTCGACGATCACCAGTGGTGTACGGCCAGTGTAGGAGATCGCTCCCCACACCATGATGCCGGGTGTTGGCCCTGTGTGCCTCGGTCGTATGCAGTCCTGATTGTGGCGCTCACCTGCACGGCGCCAAACACGCATACGACCATCGTTGGCACCAAGGCAGAAGCGACTCTCATCGCTGAAGACGACACGTCTCCATTCGTCCCTCCATTCACGCCTGTCGCGACACCACTGGAGGCGGGCTGCACGATGTTGGGGCGTGAGCGGAAGACGGCCTAACGGTGTGCGGGACCGTAGCCCAGCTTCATGAAGACGGTTGCGAATGGTCCTCGCCGATACCCCAGGAGCAACAGTGTTCCTAATTTGCTGGGAAGTGGCGGTGCGGTCCCCTACGGCACTGCGTAGGATCCTACGGTCTTGGCGTGCATTCGTGCGTCGCTGCGGTCCGGTCCCAGGTCGACGGGCACGTGCACCTTCCGCCGACCACTGGCGACAACATCGATGTACTGTGGAGATCTCACGCCCCACGTGTTGAGCAATTCGGTGGTACGTCCACCCGGCCTCCCGCATGCCCACTATACGCCCTCGCTCAAAGTCCGTCAACTGCACATACGGTTCACGTCCACGCTGTCGCGGCATGCTACCAGTGTTAAAGACTGCGATGGAGCTCCGTATGCCACGGCAAACTGGCTGACACTGACGGCGGCAGTGCACAAATGCTGCGCAGCTAGCGCCATTCGACGGCCAACACCGCGGTTCCTGGTGTGTCCGCTGTGCCGTGCGTGTGATCATTGCTTGTACAGCCCTCTCGCAGTGTCCGGAGCAAGTATGGTGGGTCTGACACACCGGTGTCAATGTGTTCTTTTTTCCATTTCAAGGAGTGTAGGAAAGTCGAAGCAGATAAAATCAAGCAGAAGCAGATTCGAATGGAAATGAAGAGAGGGACAGGAAAGCAGAGGAAAGATATAGGAAAGCCGAGGCAGACAGGAAAGAGTCTCGGGGGAGTGACAGTAAGGCGGAGGCAGACAGATAAAAGGCCGAAGAAGGTAAGAAAAAATTCCGGGAAGAGACGACAGACCTACAAAATTGGATTTCTGACTGAAATCATTGTATGAACAGCTGGGCGAGGTAACAGAAATAGCGGAAAGTAACGTGACTATGCTGGTCCAAGTTGAGACGAATTTGGGAAATTTCAGGAAACAAACATCTCACATTCTCTAAAGATGCAGACCATAGAAGAAACAATTTTTCTATTTATGAAAGAGTACAGGCTCTTGGAGCGACCTGAATTTGTAGCTACAAGAGCAATTCAGGTCTTAGAATCTGAGGAGTTCACATCGCTCAACCGTGATGTTGAATCGATAAGCACTGAAACTGCAGCCTGGTGGCATGAATGCATTAATTCAAGACATGGCCACTGCGAGAACATCTTGTGTGGCATCGGGTTCTGTGTACATGAAAGAACAGGAATTTGATGAAAAACATCTCTTCTCTCTAAAGATATTTCGCAGTTAATAGCGCAGTCAGAGACCTGTACATCGAAACAAGGAGTGGACATATTTAAGACAGCCTTCCAGATTCCCGGCCTACTTAGAGAAAGCTGGAGTTCATGAGTATCTCGAAAACAGCGAAGCTTGTCGAATGTTCACTGTCGTGAGCATCTACGGAAAGAGGTAGTACATGGAAACTACCACTAGGCGCTAAATGGTTGGACGTCCAAGACTCTTCAGAGAAGGTGGAGATCGGAGGCTTGTCTGCTGTGTAAAGAAGGATAGATGGTGATCTGTGGCATCTTTGCACAAGTGTTATTCAGCACATCGTTCATCGCACATTATTTAACATGGAGCTCCGCAGCAGATCACGCCTACGTGTTCACATGTTGACTCAACGACGTTCTCAGTTACGACCGCAGTGAGCACGGAACCATTCGACGGTCGATTAATGGCAACGTGTTGGCTCTTCAGGTGAATCACTTTCTTGCTACACTAGATCGATGGTTGTCTCCACAGACGCCTTCATCGAGGCGGACAGCTCCTCGAAACGTGCAGCGCACCGCGGACACAGACAGGTGGGAGCAGCATTATGCTATGGGAGACATTCTCCTGCGCTTGCATGGGACTTATGGGAATAATCGAAGACATGCTGATAGCTGTGAACCACAACATCCCTTCATGCCTAATACCTTCCCGGAAGGCCATGTCATCTTTCAGCGGTATAATTGTCCATGTCTCGGAGCCAGAACCGTGCTACAGTAGTTAGAGGAGCATTATAGTGAGCTCACGTTGATGTCTCGGCCACCAAATTCACTTGGTGTAAATACCATGGAACCCACCTGGATCGCTTTCGGGTGCCATCAACACGTACGCAAATCATTAGCCCGTTATTTACGCGAATTACATGACCTAATGCCACATACCTGCAGAAACCTACCAACAAACTGTCGGATCCCTGATATGTAGAATCAGTGATGTATTTCGTTAAAAACATGAACAAACAATCTATTAAACACGTGGTCATAATTTTTTGGGTCGTCAGTGTATACTGACCCACTGTCGAACAAAGTAGTATACATCTAAGCGTCATAAATGCTCCAGTGCTGTAGCAACTCGTTTTCAAACCTATTCAGCATACCTCTACGAGGTTCTAAAACAGAATCAGAACCTTAACCACTCATACAGTAGTGGTGAGCAGAATCATGTATTTACTAACACGATGCCAACAGAACAGACCAGAGCCTAGCAGCGTGTTGAAAATAGTGAGCTCATGGGAGACAGAGTAAACAATAATGCAGGAGAAAGGAGCAACGGCAGCTGGCTTCAAAATCACAAGCCTAGCTTGAGAAATCTGAGGTCTGGACACAACAAAACGAGACCCACAGCTACGGGAACGGGAATACGAAGCAGAGGGAACGATAGACATTGGGAATCCAGCTCTGGACCAGAGTCTATAAGTGTGACTCGACATTATATAGAAGATGAGGGTAGCTGGAGACGAAAATTGAGCATGTTAAAATATCAGACGTACTTTTGGCTGTGACGGGCAATACTGAAGAACTGTTTCCTTGTATAGTTTTTGTTTGTGCTTAACAGGAAGCTTTTATGTAATTTTTGGACTTTTCTATTGCTACAATTTGCATATGCGTTTGTACCTTTTGGGGGAAAGTCAGGAGCGGTACTTTGTATGGGACGTTGGTAATAGACGCACCTTGATGAAAACGTGTATTGTTAAATGTGGGCATCACTATGTCCACGTCTTTCGGGCTTAAAAAGGCATGTCGTAATGACACCATGGTTGGCTGATTTGGAGGAGGGGACCAAGCAGTGTGGTCATCGGTTCCACCGGATTGGGGAGGAATGGGGCAGGAAGTCGGCCCTGCCGTTTCAAAGGAACCATCCCGAAATTTGCCTGAAGCCATTTAGGGAAATCACAGAAAACTTAATCAGGATGGCCGGACGGGGGTTTGAACCGTCGTCCTCCCGAACACGAGTCCAGTGTGGTAACCACTGCACCACCTCGCTCGGTGATGATCCCAGGTTGCATAATAGTAATGCCTGTTTTGCAAATGTTTAAGATAATGAACAGCAACCTCTGTGAGTTAGACTTGTCGGTGTATCCTGGCGATATGTATGATTTTACCTGTTTCTAAAGCGTCGATAATGTAAGGTAACAAAATATTGGTGTACTATTCCTCTGAAATTGTATTTTTTCTCAAGGTGCCTTACATGGCGCCTTCACTTTCTTTTGGTGTTGAGTGTTATAACTTTTGTTGTGAGATGGTACATCTTCTTTGAGGAAACCATTAGTTTCTGCCATTGTGCAAGGTTTTAAACTGGATAGAGAATCCTGTTGTGACGTGAAAAGCTGACTCTTGTTGTGGCATGAGAAGGATTTGCAGATGTGTTCTGTATGGTCAGTGAATGCACTGTAGACGTTATTATGAGATTTTTTGGCATACCGCCAGCTGTGAATTACGCTCTGTGGTATTTGCCGAGTTATCTTGAGGCTTCCTCAAGCTCCAGTTTTTCCACTGAGTAATCCTTACCATACTTGTGATAACAAATTATATCTTGCACTGTGTGATTTTTGTACACTCACCAGCCTGTATTGCTGGAATGTGTTATACAATTTTCATCAAGCTACACTCCCTGAACTTACTGCAGATGGCACACAATTCACCCATACTATCTCACGAAGAGACCGAAGCTACAGCACAAATAGTTTTTTAAACTTAATATTTTTTGGGGTAACGGGATGTAACAGAATAACGAGTTTGACTATGTCAGGATTTGAACTTAACGTTAGTCGTGGAAATTATTTTTAGATTTGCTTTGATTTGCGAATAAATAAATCGATCTAACAATGGACTGCACCTACTCGTCAGCACCGATTTCGTCCAGATTTGTTATATATCTAGGGCTAGGCTAGACATGAAAGTGACAGAACGTATAGCCTCAGATGGCGAAGTATTTACAAGCAATTTAATTTTTACGTCGAGCTGTTTAAGTTAGCGTAGTTTCCTCGCAGCGTCTGCCACAGTGGCAAAAGTTTAGAATGGTAATCTGGGGATTATGGGGTAGAGTCTCTATGTGAAAACGTTTTTATGTTCAATTTTTACGTTACTTACACTACAGACAAACCCAAATAATACTGAATTATGGTATTCGTTTATATTTTCATGAAAAGGCAAGGAAAGGAAAGTCAACGAAAATTTCGGACTGTAAACAAATTTCCAGGAAGGCATTGTAAAGCGTACACGAGAACTTCATATATACAATTAGATACTTTCACTATTTTACATTTACACGTGCTGGGGTGACATTCAAAATAAAAACAGAGGAAGCCGCATATTGCACGCGCAATAATCGTCGCATTTTTATACTTGCACGGTGGTTTCAAGGTTTCAATAGGAAAAAATACTTGGTTTTCATTCATAAAAGGTTCTTTCTCATCTCACAGTGTGACAACAAGCAACAAAATTCATGATTGTACCAGATACTGGCCATGGAACGTATTCTGATCCAGTTTTCTCATGTTACCAGTATTCAAGCTTTTTGTCAAATTCCTTACCTGAAGATAAAAATAGACATAGCAGGCTTCCACTAGCAAGTGCGTTTGAGGAGGAATCACTTTAACACATTATGATGGCAATCCTGCTTCTTACAAAAATCTCGTCATAAAATTGTGGATTTGGTTGTCCTCCCCACACGTCATTTAACACAAGAAATTTGTTGTTCTTCACGTACGGCTTTATCACATCATCAAAAAACTTGTTATAAGTATCCTGGTTTATGATGAAGTAAGACGCTTATGATGAAGTAAGCTTCCACTTCCGTTATTTTCATTTCTGACCAAGCCCTGCATGTTCCATTAATGTCGACGAAATTCATGATGAGAAGTATTCACAGTTCCCTTTTAAGACGTGATGCAATAATAACTTTTATACCACATTTTCTTCGGTTGCACAGTCACATTCGTTCTAAGGTTCACTCATCGTGATACGTCAAGACAGGAGTGTCATATGCCGGGTTACTGTTGTGCACAGTTGCAAAACTAGATAATTGAGTTATACGACAGTTTCCAGAGCAGATGATCTCTAGGGAGACAAGATAAATCTCCCAGGCAGCAAATATAGAGGATATCAGTGACTGGCTCACGCAATAAGCACAATGAAACCGCCATCATGCACCTCTTAGCGACGTCATGTCGGCAACAAAAGACAGGTGTCGGAGTAAACCGTCATTACGGAACTCTAAACAACACGGATGGTTGTTCCTTTAAACGAGCATAGCCTTACACCATATGAGTTGTCTCTCAGAATTTAAAAAAAAACTCTATAAATAAGGTCTAGGTGAAAACTCTCCATTTTGTGGAATGCGAGTTAATGTACAAAATCAGCTATTTAATTAAAGAGTAGGTATTCGTAACCAAGTATTTTCAGTGTAAACAAGTGGCAGGCGCCACCGTCTTCTGGAGTAGCTTATGCCCACATCTGCTGTTCTCTAGGTGATATTAATTAAGTAATAGTAACATCGTTATAGGCACTGAAAGCTGGCTAAAGCCAGAGATAAGCTCAGCCGAAATTTTTGCGAAGAACATAACGGTGTTCCGAAAAGATAAGCTAAACACGGTTGGCGTTGGCGTGTTTGTTGCTGTCAAAAGTCGTTTAACTTGTCGCGAAATTGATGTAGATACTTCCTGTGAGTTAGTATGGGCAGAGGTCATTGTTGGCAACCGGAATAAAATAATAATTGGATCCCTTTACCGACCTCCCAGTTCAGTGATACAGTTGCTGAAAGGTTCAAAGAAAACTTGAGTTTGATTTCAAACACGTACCCGACTCATACGATAATAGTTGGTGGTGACTTTAATTTACTCTCGATATGTTGGCGAAAGTACATGTTTAATTCCGGAGGTACGCACAAAATATCATCTGAAATTGTGCTAAACGCATTCTCTGAAAATTATTTCGAGCAGCTAGTTCATGAGCCCATGCGAATAGTAAACGGTTGTGAAAACACACTTGACCTCTTAGCAACAAATAATCCTGACTTAATAACGAGCATCAAAACCCATATAGGGATCAGTGAACACAGGGTTGTCGTAGCGAGATTGAATATTGTGATTCCAAATCCTCGAAAAATAAGCGAAAAATATACCTATTCAGAAAAGCAGATAAAAATTAACTATATGCCTTCCTGAGAGACAATCTCCACTCATTCCAAATTAATAATATAACTGTAGACCAGATGTGGCTTAGATTCAAAGAAATAGTATCGGCAGCAATTGAAAGATTTATACCAAATAAACTAACAAACGACGGAGCTGATCCTCCTTGGTACACAAAACGGGTTAGAACACTGTTGCAGAAACAACGAAAAAAACTTGACAAATTTAAACAGACGCAAAATCCCCAAGGTTGACGATCCTTCACAGAAGCTGGATATTTAGGGCGGAGTTCAATACGAGACGCCAATAACTGTTTCCACAACGAAAATTTTTCTCGAAAATCCAAAGAAATTCTGGTCGTATGTGATGTATGTTAGCGGCAAGAAACAATCAATGCCTTCTTTGCGCGATAACAACGGAGATATTATCGAAGACAGTGCTGCCAAAGCAGAGTTACTAAACATAGCCTTCCGAAATGCCTTCACAAAAGAAGACGAAGTAAATATTCCAGAATTCGAATCGAGAACAGCTGCCAACATGAGTAACGTAGAAGAAAAAATCCTCGTAGTAGTGAAGCAACTCAAATCACTTAATAAAAGCAAGTCTTCTGGTTCACACTGTATACCAATTAGGTTCTTTTCCGACTATGCTGATGCATTAGCTCGATACTTAACAATCATATACAACCGTTCGCTCGACGAAAGATCCGTACCCAAAGATTGGAAAGTTGCACAGGCCACACCAAAATTCAAGAAAGGTAGTAGGAGTAATCCACTAAATTACAGGCCCATATCATTGACGTCGATATGCAGCAGGATTTTAGAACATATATTGTGTTTGAACATTATGAATTACCTCGAAGGAAACGGTCTATTGACACACAGTCAACATGGGTTTAGAAAACATCGTTCCTGTGAAACACAACTATCTCTTTATTCACATGAAGTGCTGAGTACTATCGACAAAGGATTTCAGATCGATTCCGTATTCCTGGATTTCCGGAAGGCTTCTGACACTGTTCCACACAAGCGGCTCGTAGTGAAATTGCGTGGTTATGGAATATCGTCTCAGTTATGTGACTGAATTTGCGATTTCCTGTCAGAGAGGTCACAGTTCGTAATAATTGACGGAAAGTCATCGAATAAAACAGAAGTTATTACAAGCGTTCCCCAAGGAAGGCCCTTTGCTGTTCCTTATCTATATAAACGATTTGGATGACAATCTGAGCAGCCGTCTTCGGTTGTTTGCAGATGACGCTGTCGTTTATCGACTAATAAATTCATCAGAAGATCAATACAAACTGCAAAACGATTTAGAAAAAAAATATCTGAATGGTGCGAAAAGTGGCAGTTGACCCTAAATGGCCGTCGGTGTGGCCGAGCGGTTCTAGACGCTTCAGTCTGGACCCGCGTGACCGCTACGGTCGCAGGTTCGAATCCTGCCTCGGGCATGGATGTGTGTGATGTCCGTAGGTTAGTTAGGTTTAAGTAGTTCTAAGTTCTAGGGGACTGATGACCTCAGATGTTAAGTCCCATAGTGCTGAGAGCCATTTTTGACCCTAAATAACGAGAAGTGTGAGGTCATACACATGAGTGCTAAAAGGAACTCGTTAAACTTCGGTTACACGATAAATCAGTCTAATCTAAAAGCCGTTAATTCAACTAAATACCTAGGTATTACAATTACGAACAACTTAAATACGAAAGAACACATAGAAAATGTTGTGGGGAAGGCTAACCAAAGGCTGCATTTTATTGGCAGGACACTTAGAAAATGTAACAGACCTACTGAGGAGACTGCCTACACTACGCTTTTCTGTCCTCTTTTAGAATACTGCTGCGCGGTGTGGGATCCTTACAGATAGGACTGACGGAATACATAGAAAAAGTTCAAAGAAAGGCAGCACGTTTTGTGTTATTGCGAAACTTGGGAGAGAGTGTCACAGAAATGATACAGGATTTGGGCTGGAAATCATTAAAACAAAGGCGTTTTTCGCTGCGGCGGAATCTTCTCACGAAATACCAATCACCAACTTTCTCCTCCGAATGCGAAAATATTTTGTTGACACCGACCTACATAGGGAGGAACAATCACCACGATAAAATAAGGGAAATCAGAGCTCGTACGGAAAAATATAGGTGTTCATTCTTTCCGCGCTCTATGCGAGATTGGAATAATAGGGAATTGTGAAGGTTATTCGATGAACCCTCTGCCAGGCACCAAAATGTGATTTGCAGAGTATCCATGTGGATGTAGTTGTAGACCTGACTCATTGAGGTACGAGTAGATTAAACTTTTCGATTATCACATTGTTGTTGTTGCGGTCTTCAGTCCTGAGACTGGTTTGATGCAGCTCTTCATGCTACACTATCCTGTGCAAGTCTCTTCATCTCCGAATAACTAGTGCAACTTACATCCTTCTGTATCTGCTTAGTGTATCTGTCTCTTCGTCTCCCACTATGGTTTTCACCCTCCCCGCTTTCATCCAATACTAAATTGGTGGTCCCTTGAGGCCTCAGAATGTGTCCTACCAACCGATCCCTTCTTCTTTTATTCATTACCTCCTCATTAATTACGCGATCTACCCACTTAATCTTCAGCTTTCTTCTGTACCAGCACATTTAGAAAGCTTCTGTTCTCTTCCTGTCTAAACTATTTATCGTCCATGTTTCACTTCCATACATGGCTACACCCGATACAAATACTTTCAGAAAAGACTCCCTGACACTCAAATCTCTACTCTATGTTAACAAATGTCTCTTCTTCAGAAACGGTTTCCTTGCTATAGCTAGTCTGCATTTTATATCCTCTCTACTTCGATCATCATCAGTTATTTTGATTCCCAAATAGCAAAACTCATTTACTACTTTAAGTGTCTCATTTCCTAATCTAATTCCCTCAACATCGCCTGATTTAATTCGGCTACATTCCATTATCCTCGTTTTGCTTTTTTTGATGTTCATCTTATATCCTCCTTTCAAGACACTGTCCATTCGGTTCAGCTGCACTTTACAGCTCCTTTGCTGTCCCTGACAGACTTACAACGTCATCGGCAAACCTCAAAGTTTTTATTTCTTCTCCATGGATTTTAATTCCTACTCCAAATTTTTCTTTTGTTTCCTTTATTGCTTGCTCAATATACAGATCGAATAACATCGGGGATAGGCTACAGCCCTGTCCACTCCCTTCTCAACCACTGCTTCCCTTTCGTGCCCTTCGACTCTTCTAACTGATATCTGGTTTCTCTACAAATAGTAAATAGCCTTTCGCTCCTTGTATTTTACACTGCCACATCCAGAATTTGAAAGATAGTATTGCAGTCAACATTTTCAAACCCTTTCTCTAAATTTACAAATGCTAGAAATATAGGTTTGCCCTTCCTTAACCTATCTTCTAAAATAAGTCGTAGGGTCAGTACTGCCTTTCATATTCCAACATTTTTACTGAATCCAAACTGATCTTCCCCGAGGTCGGCTTCTACCAGTTTTTCCATTCGTTTGTAAGGAATTCGTGTGAGTAATGGTATTTTCCAATCGTGACTTATTAAACTGATAGTTCGGTACTTTTCACACCTGTCAGTACCTGCTTTCCTTGGGATTGGAATTATCATATTCTTCTTACAGTCTGAAGGTATTTCGTCTCTCTCATACATCTTTCTCGCCAGATGGAAGAGTCTGGTCATGGCTGGCTCTCCCAAGGCTATCAGTAGTTCTAACGGAATGTTGTCTGCTCCTAAAGCCTTGTTTCGATTTAGGTATTTCAGTGCTCTGTCAAATTCTTCATGCACTATCATATCTCCCATCTCATCTTCATCTACATCCTCTTCCTTTTCCATAACATTGGCCTTAAGTACATCACCCCTGTATAGATCCCTTCCACCTCTCTCCCTTCCCTTCCTTGCTTAGGATTGGTTTTCCTTCTGAGCTCTTGATATTCATACAGGTGGTTGTCTTTTCTTCAGAGGTCTCTTTAATTTTCCTGTAGGCAGTATCTATCTTACCCCTAGTGATATATGCATCTACATCCTTACATCTGTCCTCTAGCCGTCCCTGCTTAGCCATTTTGCACTTCCTGTCGATCACATTTTTGAGACGTTTGAATTCCTTTTCGCCTGCTTTTTTTACTGTGTTTTTATATTTTCTCTTTTCATCAAGTAAATACAATTCTCTTTTGTTATCCAAGGATTTCTACTTTTTTTATCTACTTGATCCTCTGCTGCCTTCACTATTTCATATCTCAAAACCACACATTCTTCTTCTACTGTATTTCTGTTTTTGTCAACCGTTCCCTAATGCTCTCTCTGAAACTCTCTACAAGCAACAGATTACTTCATTTAATTTGCGCTTTTTTGCACACTGGTAAATGCTGTATGCAATGTAACCCAAGAAAATTTAGATTAATTATCAAGGCTGTAATATGTACCGAGACCAAAAGATAATTTTATGAATATCTGATTTATGTTATATGGAACGGAAGTTCCTAATATTACACAGGGTTGACCACTTAAACGTTTCAGCGAAAATATCTCTGGAACAACAATAAATATTGAAAAACGACTTCCGTAGGTATGAATGTAACGCAAGGGCTCTTGAAGGTAAATTCTATGAAACATTCTAAAACATAAGCAAATATTATTTTTGACACAAACTTATGATTTTTAAATGGACACACAATATCATGAAAAATCACAAAAAGAATGAAATTGGTTGTATTGAAATATGTCAATTACATCCCGAGAAATTGAAAAGCGAAGTTCATGCTTGAAAGAAACAAAACGCGCCGCTATTGCACATCCCTAGATGCAAGAGTGAACCCCACGTCGCCCTTAATCGCGGTGCGATTGACGTACTACGATGGGATAAACGCTGCACTTAATGTCATTTACTGCAAACGGTACAAAGGTCTAGTCACATGCAATGAAAAATAAGGAAAGGGTTTACTCTACATCTACATCTACATGACTACTCTGCAATTCACATTTAAGTGCTTGGCAGAGGGTTCATCGAACCACAATCATACTATCCCTCTGCCATTCCACTCCCGAACAGCGCGCGGGAAAAACGAACACCTAGACCTTTCTGTTCGAGCTTTGATTTCTCTTATTTTATTTAGATGATCATTCCTACCTATGCAGGTTGGGCTCAACAAAATATTTTCGCATTCGGAAGAGAAAGATGGTGACTGAAATTTCGTAAATAGATCTCGCCGCGACGAAAAACGTCTTTGCCGTAATGACTCCCATCCCAATTCGCGTATCATATCTGCCGCACTCTCTCCCCTACTACGTGATAATACAAAACGAGCTGCCCTTTTTTTGCACCCTTTCGTGCTTTATTGATCTTTACCACAGTACTAGAATAAACATAACGGTAACTAATAACTAATTATCACAAGCCAGAGTATACATAATTAATGGCTGACCAAAGATTTAAGAGAGGCGCAAATGCTAGTTGTGTGTAGTTATACATCAATTACATAGTGGTAAATGACACGTACAGGTCATCTCACAGAAAATTAATAACGATTACGTTAGAATTGTACTTCTGCATATGATGAAGCGATTACGTAAATGTACAATAGTACCTAAAAATCAAAAGTACATACGCCTTCTTAGAAACACACAAAATGTACCCCCACATGCAATTACATTCCTCACAGCAGAAATGCTCAACAACGCTGTCCACGCTCCAACACTGATCGACTCACAGCTGTCAGTGTTTCATGTGTTACCGCAGTGCCCATTGTTATCTGAAATTTCTGACACATCACATTTTTCACATGTCCTCAAACAAAAGTGTTCATAGGAGTGAGGTCCGGTGACAGCACTGAAGATTTCTGAAGAATACTGTCCTGTCCTATCCATCGATTTTGGAATTGTTAGTTTAGTACAATGACCGGTACCGTTCCGCAGCGTGTACGTAGATAAATAGCACGCACGAGAGAGAAACCGTTACGTACATTTCAATGTTTGTGGCAATAAACCCAGTTATTACTTTCGGCCCTCGTAATAAAGGTGAAATTAACAACAGGAACGTCAGTCACATCACGATTACGAGTAACGTTGGGTTCCTGCTTGCATCTCGGGATATGCGAAAGCGGCGCATTTCGTTTATTTCTTGCATTAACTTTGCTTTGCAATTTCTCGACATAAAATTCACGTATTTTTTATAATTTTTCGTGTTATTCGTTGCGTAAGAAATAATACCGGATGTAATTTAAAAATCGTAAGTTTGTGTTGAAAATAATATTTGCTTACGTTTTAGAATGTTTCACTGTATTTAGTTCCAAGAGCCCTTGCTTTACATTCATACTTGCGAAAGTCGTTTTTCAATATCTAATGTTGTTCCAGAGATATTTTCGCTGAAACATTTAAGTAAGCAATCATGTATTATGATTTTGCTACTGCATTTTATTCATGTACAAACCTGAGGTACCATATTTATTATCAGGTGATAATGCTATTATGATTCAGGTTACATCACACGTTACCTTATTTCAGTAATCCTGACGGAAGACTGTAAGCGGTCGTTTTCGCATTTCGGGGTTGTCACAGTTAATTGATTTCTATGTTACTTGAACAAGGTGACAAACGGAGACTACTGTCCAAGGAGTTTCTATTCTTTTTGAAAGATGGCTGAAGGGGTGATGTGATTCTTTTTGTGGTTGATTTTATTTAGACTGTCCACCTCTCATTAGCTAGGAGGATATATTTGCGTTCATCTCGCTGGGCAGGTTTCCTCCTGCTGTAGTCTTGGGGTCCTTTCTGTTTCCAAGAGGCAGCTGGTGAATCTCTTTAACAGGACACTCATTTGTTGAGGTCGATATTCAATACCAAGACTGGAAAGTTTCTGCAGCAATTCCAAGTTTTCCCATGAAACAAGCTACATTCGTAAGTGTCCTCCTGGCATGAGGTTCATACCTGTCTTGCACGACATTTGGTGCTGATGGGCGCATGGTTCGTGAATTCGGAAATGTGTAAGCGTCGCAATTGCGACAGTGCAATCCATGTTCTGAACAGCTCGCTACTTGCCTACTTTGCCATGCAACTTTGGTTGCTTAATTTAATGAGAATTTGTGGGATCTTGTCGTACTGTTTATTGTGATTTCGTGAGAAGACTAAATGAGCAATTCTTGTAGTGCTTTCTCCACAAAGTCTTCTAGACTTTTGGTACTTCCCCCAGCATTAGCATCAATTTGTAAGTTTTTTGAGTTTTATAGAACCTGTTCTTAGTTACTTTTTTGTTATTTTAGTCAGTCTTTAGGGCAAATAAATACATGTTAATCTCAATCTTGACTTTCATTCCAAGACCTTTACATCATCCGACAACGTATTCATGATTGGGTTAATCAATAATGATTGCTGTAACCTCGTACATATCAGCACTTCTTGTTCCGACTATGACGGAGTTATCTTCGTGCACAGTGGCGAAACTAAACTATCAGTTATATTAAGATCTATCTGAGTACCTGGTTATGTATGTATTCCAATTCGATTAGTCCATCACCTACGTTCCCCTCTCTCTGAGTGTTTCCTTTACCTCACACTCTGTCTCTTTCAAAATTCCCCCTTTCTCTGTCGACCTTCTCCTACACCCAATTTGTGTCTGTCTGCTTCTCTCGCTTCCCAACATCGGCTCCTGCCACCTCCTCCTCCCATCTAACTCCACCTCCACCTACCACTTCCATATTTTCTCTTACCTCTTCTATCTCCTTCTCTTCCTGCCTCTCTCTGTCCACTTCTTCCTGCCCCCTCTTCTCTGTCCCTCTCGTTCTCCAGCTGTCTCTGCCCATCTCCTTCTCCAACTCACTCTGTCCATCTTCTCCTCCCCTTCATTCAGTCCCCCCCCCCTCTCTCTCTCTCTCCATTTCTTCCTCTTTCCTTCCTATGCTCGAATCCTCCTCGTCCTGTCAGTGCCCATTTGCTCCTCACCCTGTCTCATTCCATCTGCCATTCCCCTCTCCTTCTGTATCTGCTCCTCTCCCTTCTCTCCACCCATCTGCTCCTCCCCTCTTTCTTTCCATCAGCGCTTCCCATCTCTCTCCATCTGCTCTTTCTCCCTCTGTCCATCTAATCCTTGTCCTCTAAGTCCATCTCCTCTTCCACCATTTTTTTTACGCAATATAACGTACGAGTTAAGTCCGTTTTGGAAGAGGTTGGCAAACTTCACTTGTAACAACCAGGGAAGACCACTTCCAAATCCTAACTTTTTCATATTACCAAGCGCTTGATCTCAGTCAATCATTGTTTCTCGAAGAGGTAACAGAGGGGTACAATTCTTCGGGGTCATTAACTACTGCATTTGACGGAACACCTGCAGCTTGTAACGAACCAAGTTTGGTGCCCTGTAATCTTTACTGCATCCTTCGATTACGGTTTCTTCAACTGAAATTGCTGGTGCCACTTTGTGCAAAATTTGAGCCCATCTCGGTCTTTGCAAAGGACCTCGTTGTACCCATATTATTTTCAGTTATTACCGCTCCTTTCTCCTATTTGAAATTTGAGCGTTGTCAGGACACATAATTACGGTAACTCCGAAAAGGTTCGTCATCTAGGGTCTCTTACGTTGAATTAAAACAGACATGGTTAAAAATATTATAAATAGTGATACGAATCACTCTCTCCAATTATCGTAGTTTACATTTCAGTATCAGTGTGACATCTTTGAAACTTATGTTTGAAATATTATTGTTTTTGGTAACACGTATGCGCCAAGTGTGGCAGAGTAGATTTGTTCTTAGTTGTAACTAACTTACAGCCTAAGTTTGCAATGTAATGAACTTGTTAAAGGGCAGGGTTTGTTGTTTATGCAAATGTTTCAATGTTTTGGGAATATTATGTGAATAGGGTGTGGCAGCAACTCTGTGATAAAAAATGTGGAGTTTTAAGAAAAGTATTTCATTCATTTTGTAGCGACCCCGGACCTCATTTTCGGAGTACCCGGTTGGAATTTTGCTGCCCTGGACACGCCGCAATACAATAAGTTGAAAAGACCTTTTTCTCTCCCTTCTGCCACCGCTACTGCTATAATAGTCACATAATTGCAATAAACATTGCATACACATAATACGCAATACTGATAATTTATCTACCCAAGTCATTGTTAATTATAACCAAACGATTTTCAGTGGTTTAGAAGCTACATATTTATTTAAATAGTTGTCCTGCGGAGTGGGAGGAAAAGGGACGACGGGAAGCCTACGTAGTTTTGTAGTGATGATTGAAATGGTTCAAATGGCTCTGAGCACTACGGGACTTAACTGCTGAGGTCATCAGTCCCCTAGAACTTAGAACTACTTAAACCGAACTAACCTAAGGACATCACACACATCCATGCCCGAGGCAGGATTCGAACCTGCGACCGTAGCAGTCGCGCGGTTCCAGACTGTAGCGCCTAGAACCGCTCGGCCACACTGGCCGGCTTTTGTAGTGATCCTCAGTACAAAGACTGCTTTTATCCAGCTCTCCAAGCTAGTCTATCTAGTGTAGATCTCTTCATCTTTGCGCAACTACTGCAGATTACATTCTTTTGAACCTCCTTATTACATTCGAGCCTTGATTCCCATCTACATCAGTTACTCCCCAGATTTTCCAACTTTACCAAAGCTGACAATTCCTTGCTGCCTTAGGACGTGTCCTATCAACATATCCTTCCTTTAGTCACGTCTCCCCATAAATGTCATTTCTCCTAACTAGGTACAGTTTTTATATGCAAGAATATTATATAATTTTAACGTCACAGCCGCTATGTGAGATTTGCGTGTTAGCAAGTGATACATCTCTTGATTATTTCTGAGATGCAAGGTGTAAAAATTTTGAGATACAATTTTAGGTGTCTCAGAACGTAATTCTTATGGTGTCTCCAATTGGAGACTGCTCAAGAGTTCTTCTGTACTGTCTCGTAGATTAAAGAAATACGTGAAGAATTCAGTTTTAGTTGTCTGTTATATTAATCCAGTTTGTGAGGGTTTCACCCTAACAAGCAATACTCAGGAATCCGTATGGCCAAAGCTTAGTAATTGCCACTTCATCAGCAGAACATCATTTGGTTACATTCTGTCTTCTGCTAAGACTGCTTTTGTGGTAACGTCTGGCGGAACTGTAATGCTCGGGACCAAAACTGACATGATTCCCACGAAAATTACCTTTCTCATCCTTCCTCAACCGATCTTGTACTCAGTTCCTAATGATCTCGTTAAAACCTAACTATCCGACCAAGCTTTTTACAGTCTCACTGTCGGGTAACTGTTGCCTCTGCGCAACACCTGTCCACAGCAGCACGTTGATAAAAGAAGTCCTAGAAGGAGCCCTGCTAATATTGTGACACGTAAGAAAGCAGTGGGGTAAGGTATATACCGCAATATTCAGAATGGACCGTAGGTGAAAGTTAACGTGTGTGATGGCCCCCTGTAGGTGTCACAGAGCCTCAATGCAAGGTGTGCTCAATGCGGAGCGACTCTCCTTGCTGTAGACAAGGCCATACACCAGGGATTAAAATGAACGTCCCGCTGTAGACGACTAGCCTTTGTTAATCATAAACATTGTCCGTCATGGCAGTATTACGGCTTCACTTCCTCAGCCCTGAGCGCACCGTGAATCTCTAATTGAGCGATGTATTCTTAGACGTCTGGCTAATCTATGTTTACGTCTCCACTATGGCTCTTGTATTCGTCTTCGCACTCTGTGATCGGCCATTATCATCCGTGAATTGAATAAGCATGGAGATTCTTGTCACCTCCATTCTCCAGAGACTGAACGCCTTAAGATGCACATTAGAAATACATGCATAAGGTTATATGCTCCCAGATGAAAACACTTTTCTACCTCCTTGAATCATCTCGACAGCCATGAGGTAAGACTATGGGCGACATTCATCTGTCCTATCATCTCAAACCTAGCGTAGCCTCTGATCTGCCAACAATCTGACCACGTGAACGACATTTATGTGTGAGAACTGTGGCAGCCTACTAACTTACAACACGAACAACTGTGACAGAGTAACAACACTCTTTCACACATCTGTCCACACAGTCCACACTGCCGCAGGCACACTAACTGGCATCGCACTGACGGGACATGTATCTTAACGGCTTCCGTGCTGTTCCTCAAATTCGAGAGGCTGGGCTGCAAATTTGCCGTCGGAGAATCAAGATCAAGTTTGCGGAAGAATTCGATACATCACTTTAGGCAAACACCGGAATGGTCTGTCTGTGGAGGTCATGCTCGGTAACCCAACCCATCAATTCACAATCTCAGCTTGTGCTCCGTCTATAACGGCCTGCTTGTCGACGGAATGATAAATCTTAAATTTCCATCAATTTTGTTCTGCCTTAAGTTAGTTCGCAAAATATCACGTCTACAAAATTTTATTCCAGATTGTCCATGATCCTGTAACATAAGATAATATGGAGCATGAAATAGGTGTCTCAGATCCTTACGCACCGCTCATTGGCTCATTTGGAATAGCATCAAGACGGTGCCTAACATCACGAGCTAGATTTTTTTGTTTCTTCTGCATCTACATGGATACTCTACAAGTCACACTTAAGAGCCTGGTAGACAGTTTATCGAAACACCTTCACAACAATTCTCTATTATTCCAATCTCTAACAGCCCGCCGAATAGACGAAAACCTATATCTCTCAGTGAGAGTTCTTATTTAACTTATTTTATTACGAGATCGTTTCTCCCTATGTAGATCGGCGTTCGTGGGAGAAAACCGGTGGATGAAGTTGCGTGAGAAGATTCTGCCGCATCGAGAAATAACTTCGATTTAATTATGTCCAGCCCAAATCCTGTATCATGTCCATGACACTCTCTCTCCCTATTTCTCGATAGTACAAAACGTGCTATTCGTCTTTGAACTTTCTCGATATGCTCCTGTTAATCCTATCTGGTAAGCATCCCACACCGCGCGGGAGTACTGCAAAAGAGGACAAACAAGCGTAGTATAGGCAGTCTCTTTAATAGATCTGTTGCGTCTTCTAAGTGTTCCGGTAGTAAATCTCAGTCTTTGATTGGCCTTCCCCATAAAATTTTCTGTGTGTTCTTTCCAGTTGAAATTGTTTGTAAGTGTAATTCCTAGGTCTTTGGTTAAATTTATCTGGATTACTTCAGTTGAAGGCTGGGATGATCGCTTTATAAATCAGGCCCATACCTCATCCATATCAGTTCCGAGCTATTACAGCACATATGAAACTCTCTGTGCCAACAGAGCATAAAATCGATAACCCCAATTTTCATAATAGCCTCGATGTTGACGATGCTGTTAAATCCAGCATTCCTGCTCCGTTTAATAAGTAATTGTCATTTATTTAATAATATCTCAGTGAGTGAAGTCTGTCTGCTCGACAGCAACTTATGGTAATAAACGGAATTTCCTCTCTACTCCCTATTTCAGTTTTCATTGCTAGTCAGCCAACCTCACTGTATATTGCAAAGCTACTATAAAAAAATACCATAAGTATGATTATGGATAAAATATAAACTGGTAAATTACGACCTAGGTGGAATACACTCGTACCGCTGAATTTCCCTATTGCACAAATGAACAGGCTGAACACGAACTCCACGGAACGAAACTTTGGATGACGTACAGAGTATACTTTCTGAGTATTTTGGTATTGGAAACCAGTAATCTTCTTGCTTCTTTACAGAGTAATAATGTAACAAAGATTTGTTTGTTTTATTTTTCCAGATACCTATGTTTCTCTTAAAATACCTTAAAAAGAGTGAAGAAGCCTGAAATATGCTGTCACCAAAATATACAATACATTAGACTGAGTAATGCAACAAGATTCAAATGTTAAAGTACTGTGGTGTGGTTGCCGTCCCTACGGTAACAGCTCAGCATAGAGTCACTGTTCTACTCTACCACTGCATCCAGTAATACACTGTGAACATCGGAAAACTCTTCATCAGTAAACCTATCCATACAGCTGTGTACCACTGTTAACATGGACCTGCAGCACTGAAGGAAAGCTTGTGGGGAAATAGTAAAGTGGCCATTAGTGATGTTATCAGGAAACAACTCGAGTAAATGGAACAAGTTTGTTTTCAAGCCATTTGCAGATGATTTCAGTACATTAGGTAACGTAACAAAATGTCACAGAAGGCCACGGGTACCTTATACACAAATATCCAGAAAATACTCTGATCAAACTCCGAAATTTTGTCCGTGAAGTTTCTTAAAAAAGGAAGGAAGTTTAGGTTTTTCCGTCCCTGCGACAACGCTGTGTTTATAGACGTAGAGAAAGCTCGGGCTGTATTTTTAAGAATGAGGAAGCAAACAAGCCGTTCGCCTTCTAAGGAACCACTCCGGCATTTTCCTGGAGCGATTTGAGGAAATCACGGAAAGCGTAAACATCGATGGTCGGACGCGTGTCTGAACCACTGTCCTCCCAAACGGAAGTCCGTTATACTAACTACTGTGCCTTCTCGCTCGGTATAAAATTCGGGATTGCTGTCTATGAACCTGATGTAAGTCAGAATAAAGGAAGAGCGCAATCCACAAAAGACTGGGCTTCGATTTCGAATGCCTCTGCGTAACACAGCTGTTGTTCATCTTATGGAAGTCTCTACATTTTCGCTTTGGAACTTGTGACAGTATATGATACGACATGGACCGCTGTATCCTCTGGTGACATTTTCTTGACGCGCCTATTCTCAGACGCCCTTTTCTTCTCCCATCACTCGTCTATCAGCGCTACGAAGAGGAAAAATTGATTCTGTGCCGAAGGAAGGGAAGCGCGTCTGTGCCCAAATACAAATCTGACATCCCATCAGACGGAACGGCCTCAGACAGCCCAGAAGGCGCTTCGCAAAACATCCAAGGAATGCACCATAGCGGCGACATGTCTATGTTCTCGCCACTAGCGTGACAGATCGTGGAAGTCGTGTACTGTAGCGTGCTGAGGAGTAAAACTAAAATTACACTAGAGAAACCTTGTCTTTTCGATATTCACGATTAATAGCTACAGTAGGAAAATAGGTGATCCTATTCGTATTGATCATACACGTTCCCTAGATTCTGAGCAGAAGATAGCTTCAAGCCGTGAACATAAAGACTTCATCACGAGCCGAAGGTAGCTGTTTTGAAATAACTGTTGAAGATACGACAAAAGGTCACAAGTCAGTAGTAGAGGGCACGAAAAATATCTGTACGATCTTAAAAAGATTTGCGATTCCATGAGGCGAATCTCAGTTCCCCAGCTTACATTTTATGCAAATTCAGCCAACCATAGGGCATATTATAACCGTTCAAGATGGTTGTATAGAAAGAAAGGTTACCCTATTACCGATTTCTGGATGAATGTTAACGTTCTCCCGATGTCAAAGGAAATGGGGCCGGATTATTAGCAAGCTGGACTAAGACAGAATGATATGCTAGTCTAAAATTATCGTACTGCATAAAGTAACGCGAAGTTTGTGAACTTTAAATCTAGTAGTCTAAATGAAAGTTTGAATCTCCTTCCTACATCCGTCATCACTCACCGGTCAATATTCACTGATATTGAATATTATGTAGATAATTTGATGACTGGCCGAACTTTAAACACTAGTAAGCTCCATTACGAGCCAAAACCAGGTTGTAGTCATTCAAAGTCAAATGAAGGGTTACACGATAATATTTGTGCATTTATTTCACCTGGCAAGATTAGCAACCTCAAGCCTTCTTTCGTATCTAACCAGATGATCTTCGTTAGCCAACATTACAATATACGTAGTATATGAGCATTGAATAATGATGACAATAACAATCCCGGTAGTAATAAAAATAAGATTGGCTTGGCTCTGAGCACTAGGGGACTTAACTTCTGAGGTCATCAGTCCCCTAGAACTTAGAACTACTCAAACCTAACTACTCTAAGGACATCACACACATCCATGCCCGAGGCAGGATTCGAACCTGCGACCGTAGCGGTCGCTCGGCTCCAGACTGTAACGCCTAGAGCCGCTCGGCCACTCCCGCCGGCATAAAAATAAGAATTGCCAGTTTTTTTTTAACATTGTATTAAGCAATTTCTCCAATTAAGTTCTTGGTGGATGTGAGTAATGAAATGTAAATAACTGTAAGGCATCAGTACAGAAGGAGTCAAATGTAAAGAAGCAATGGTTTGTTAACAGGAAGAGCGAGAAATAACTGGTTATGATTAGCATATGAGATGAAAGAAAGAATACCGAGATAGATACGGATGGTAAACTCACTTATAGTGTTGACAATGTGTGAGATATACTGGTTCTCTGTGAGATAAGGAAAACAGCTTGTATGTTCCGAGAGCGAAGCTACGCCTATAATAACCGATAAACATTTAATCTCATCTCCTCTTTCAACCAGTATAGAACAAAACGTCCAAATACTCCTTTTCTCTAACAAAGGCATGATACTTGACCTTCTTGAAGAAATTTATATCTTTATCATCACACATACTGACTATTTACTCAATGACCAGACTGAACTGAGAAACCAAATTTTCCTTCAGAACTTCGAAGACTTACTAATTCAAAACAAGTCATCGTTTAACCAACCCGACAAAAACAAATAACATCTCTGAGCAATGTAGGCCTAAGTCATATCTTTTTGTCAAGATCTTTGTAACAAGGAACAGCTGTATAGCACATGCAGGATTCTGGTAAAATTTCACAGTGTAAATGCATAGAGAGTGTGTGAAAATGTGTGAAGTGATGTACCAACTGGTCATCAAAATGGAAGCGTACAGTTGGACACTAACAGAAAAAAGCTACCCATACTGCCGTAATAAATGTAAAATTAAAAGTTTTGCATTCATGTCGATAGATAAATAATATTCATGGCAATACATTAAAGCATATTCCATCTTCTTGTCACAGAGCCAGCAACCAGCATTATGCTAGAAATAGTGATGAAACTTCCAGAAAAACGTCTGAAGACGAACCTGAAAAGGTTCGAAAACCAGTTCATAATTATTCAAACAAGTGAGTGGTTGTAGTTTTACGTATTTAAATAAAATGTTGCGACAGACTTGGAGGGGCTATAGGGGTATTTTGGAGAACAGATCGAAGATAGGAACCCGTGTTCCCAAACATCATCCAAAGACGCTACAGAGCGTCGTAGTTATAGGTTCTGGCACCTACCTCTAGGCTGCCCCATCGGCAGCAAACGTGACATTTCATGCCTATGGACACCAGATGGATCGTCTCGAAATATTGCTTCTTATTAAGTGATCGCGATTAATTGCTACTATTGCCAGTGAAGAAGTTGGAGCTAGCTGCTGCGTAAACAGGCCTTGTCTCCAATGAATGTGATGCTCTGTTGCCTCAATCTTTCGATTGTTTCTGACAACCTAGTTAATGATGCATCTCAATATACATCCAAGTAAGATGGATTATAGTAGGATTCTTGTGGATGAATTTCATTTTCTGCTAGTCCAAAGCTCTCTTCATAATTGATTGTTATCTCGTTTATCAGTGCAATAACGTTGTTGGCGATGTTACGACGTCTACCAGCACCTATGTAACGAAATTAATAAATACTCCTTTCTTATGGAGAAGTTGACAACAGCAACAGAGCTGAGGCATGACTGTACTTTCCAACGGAAATACTCGGCATACCTCAACTTCGACGTTAGAATTATTGTGATAACAACAATGTGTAGAACTTCGTGAATTGATTCTGAACATCTAGAAACGAAACAATTTCTTTTCTGAATTTGGTTCTTGAGGGCGTCCACAGCATCATTGTGCTAAGAACAGAAACATGGTAAAAGCAGACTACAATCTATTTATTGTCCGTGCTATTAGCTAATTTCGACAGTCAGTTAATTTCAAGCACCCGAAATGCACCGACAAAAACATTGAAATTGGTTTATACATTGTCTGTGTACGTGACAATAACAGTATTTTCCACAAGGCGGATTTCAAAAGAAGCCCAAATTTTAAATCACCAACACAGAAAAGCGTCAAGAGGAGCTTCCAACCAGAGCAAGACGATTAAAGCTCTCATATAGATATGAATGTGACGGCTTGCTTACCTAAAATTTTCCAAAACGTCGCGCATGAAAAGGGGATTTTCCGGTCCTTATACCTCGGGTTCTGCTGGTGATAGGAGGGTAGGGTCAAGTGTTATGGATAGCCCTTGGGCAAGGAACCATTTGTATAAGCATTAGAAGGACCGCCTTAGTGTCATTATCCTACAGTGAAGGGTCAAAGTATGAACGTTATACACTTCCCCTTCCTAAGGCAACTGGAGCAGTTGGGTTGGTTCTTTCTGCATTTCATGAGGTCTGTGCTGGGTTAATGTGACTATGGAGCCGCCATTATATCATGGGTAGTTCATCGGAAAATACAAGAGAAGAGTTTCTTACTGCACTACGGGCCATTAAAATTGCTACACCACGAAGATGACGTGCTACAGACGCGAAATTTAACCGACAGGAAGAAGATGCTGTGATATGCAAATGATTACCTTTTCAGAGCATTCACACAAAGTTGGCGCCGGTGGCGACACCTACAACGTGCTGACATGAGGAAGGTTTCCAACCGATTTCTCATACACAAACAGCAGTTGACCGGCGTTGCTTGGTGAAACGTTGTTGTGATGCCTCGTGTAAGGAGGAGGAATGCGTACCATCACGTTTCCGACCTTGATAAAGGTCGGATTGTAGACTATCGCGATTGCGGTTTATCGAATAGCGACACTGCTGCTCGCGTTGGTCGAGATCCAATGACTGTTAGCAGAATATAGAATCGGTTGGTTCAGGAGGTAATACGGAACACCGTGCTGGATCCCAACGGCCTCGTATCACTACCAGTCGAGATAACAGGCATCTTATCGGCATGGCTGTAGCGGATCGTGCAGCCACGTCTCGATCCCTGAGTCAACAGATGGGGACGTTTGAAAGATAAAAACCATCTGCACGAACAGTTCGACGACGTTTGCACCAGCATGGACTATCAGCTCAGAGACCATGGCTGCGGTTACCCTTGACGCTGCATCACAGACAGGAGCGCCTGCGATGGTGTACTCTATGACGAACCTTGGTGCACGAATGGCAAAACGTCATTTTTTCGGATGAATCCAGGTTCTGTTTACAGCATCATGATGGTCGCATCCGTGTTTGGCGACATCGCGGTATACGCACATTGGAAGCGTGTATTCGTCATCGCCATACTGGCGTATCACCCGGCGTGATGTTATTGGGTGCCATTGGTTACACGTCTCGGTCACCTCTTGTTCGCATTGACTGCCTTTTGAACAGTGGACGTTACATTTCAGATGTGTTACGACCCGTGGCTCTACCCTTCATTCGATCCCTGCGAAACCCTACATTTCAGTAGGATAATGCACGACCGCATGTTGCAGGTCCTGTACGGGCCTTTCTGGATACAGAAAATGTTCGACTGCTGCCCTGGCCAGCACATTCTCCAGATCTCTCACCAACTGAAAACGTCTGGTCAATGGTGGCCGAGCAACTGGCTCGTCACAATACGCCAGTCACTACTCTTGATGAACTGTGGTATCGTGTTGAAGCTGTATGGGCAGCTGTACATGTACACGCCATCCAAGCTCTGATTGACTCAAAGCCCAGGCGTATCAAGGCCGTTATTACGGCCAGAGGTGGTAGTTCTGGGTACTGATTTCTCAGGATCTATGCACCCAAATTGTGTGGAAATGTAATCACATGTCAGTTCTAGTATAATATATTTGTCCAATGAATACCCGTTTATCATGTGCATTACTTCTTTGTGTAGCAATTTTAATGGTTAGTAGTGTATTTTTTTGGCGTCACCTGCGGACCAAAACCGAGCAGAGGATTCCAAGACGGCTAGGCACAGTAAATGACTAAAATTTTTATGATATATTCCTAACGTCCCGATCTCGGAAAAACTTGAAAATTTCCTTATATATTTATCTGTTTCCAAGATACAGAGGTTCAAATTTACCCTACTTCTACACGTGTAATTCGGTATGAGGCGAAATGTAAATAATAAATATCCGCAGAAAATCGTTCAAATGATAATGGTATATTTTTGAGCATTTGTCTCGAAGAGCCATCTCCCCATTTTCAAAAATCTTTATCAGTTATCGAGAAACACCCCAAAAACTCTTTTGTTTTATACCAAAATACGAGAGGGCTATCCGTATCAAATGGCTGCAATTTTTACGATGTCTTTCTTCGTAACTTTGCTGTAAAATGTTTACATCATCGTCTGGGATCCTCGTTTCGTAGTACTTCAAAATTTTAATTTTTTCACGTAAAATCCGGTTTGAGGTGTAAAATTATTTTTGCGTTATTTCAATTTCATATAAGTGAACTATATAAATTTTTATGACCCATATATTTCTTTTCATTTGAGTTATATGCATTGCTGTCGGAGCACTAAAAATTCAAATGTGTTCCTGTTTATTTAAAATACTCGGACTGTAAAGTGCGGTACCAGTCAACTCACTCTATCTTTAAAAATTTTCCCAAAAATTTTGGCATGCGAACAGGTTCGCGCTTTTTTATGCTGATAAAGAAGAAGGCAGTGGCAGTGGGAAGGAGACGGAAAAGAAATAAATTCTGAAAAACAGTGGACACTGGTTGCGTAATAGCAACAGCGAAGGAGGCAAAGTGTGAGAGAAAGAGAGGGACACAGTGGCAGTGGAACATGGCTGACAGCGACAGAACATCCTAGGAAAAGAGTGAAGGAAATAGTGTCAAGGTGTGGGAATAGGGGGAAGAACTAAAGAGAAAGTGAAACTTGACATATTTTATATATCGACTGGAATACAGCAGTAGGAGACTCGCTGTAATTTTTTATATTTCTTACTTGATACTGAAAACTCCAATATTACATTTCACATGACACGTGATGTATGAGTTTCGATTTTTAACTTTTAACAAGACACAAGATTAGATCTAATAGTTACCCTAGCACCCTCTGAACCGTTTCTACTGCTTCAATACTGCGTACGTTATGTTACAATTTTTGTGTTTTATGCAAATAATTTCGATAAAACGCTTTTTCTCTTCACATGATACTGGTGATTTCATAAGCTAATATGTAACTATGGCCAACCTATAACCTGAACTGAAACAGCTAACTGCTGGTATGATTTAGTCTAACATTACTTCATCTACTGATAGTTGGGATACATATTGTAAAACCCAAATAAGTCTACCATCATAACCTCTGGCGGGCACCATGCCAAACTGTAATGTATCGAGTATAATGTGAATACAGCTGTTTTGATATTGTACCATATATTCTATCGATTTGTGTTTCGTTGCTCTGCTTGACATTCTTAAGTACAAGAAACATAAGGTGCCAGTAAATATTACGCCACAATCTTGCATAGTATTATCGATTATCCTAGATATGGTTATAAGGATGTATGACTGCTCCGTAACACCTATGTCTATGCTATGACGTGGCAGCTTTCTATATTTGTGTTAGTAATTGAAGTAGTCTATTGCACTACTGGATTGTATTGGTGCTACACGTGCAAGTGAAAACGATGTGTACCTTTACGTATGTACTGGCTATTAAGTAAACTTGATGTGAAACTTGAGGCTTATGATCCTAAGTAACTTTGCTTATGAAGTATATACACTCCTGGAAATTGAAATAAGAACACCGTGAATTCATTGTCCCAGGAAGGGGAAACTTTATTGACACATTCCTGGGGTCAGATACATCACATGATCACACTGACAGAACCACAGGCACATAGACACAGGCAACAGAGCATGCACAATGTCGGCACTAGTACAGTGTATATCCACCTTTCGCAGCAATGCAGGCTGCTATTCTCCCATGGAGACGATCGTAGAGATGCTGGATGTAGTCCTGTGGAACGGCTTGCCATGCCATTTCCACTTGGCGCCTCAGTTGGACCAGCGTTCGTGCTGGACGTGCAGACCGCGTGAGACGACGCTTCATCCAGTCCCAAACATGCTCAATGGGGGACAGATCCGGAGATCTTGCTGACAGGGTAGTTGACTTACACCTTCTAGAGCACGTTGGGTGGCACGGGATACATGCGGACGTGCATTGTCCTGTTGGAACAGCAAGTTCCCTTGCCGGTCTAGGAATGGTAGAACGATGGGTTCGATGACGGTTTGGATGTACCGTGCACTATTCAGTGTCCCCTCGACGATCACCAGTGGTGTACGGCCAGTGTAGGAGATCGCTCCCCACACCATGATGCCGGGTGTTGGCCCTGTGTGCGTCGGTCGTATGCAGTCCTGATTGTGGCGCTCACCTGCACGGCGCCAAACACGCATACGACCATCATTGGCACCAAGGCAGAAGCGACTCTCATCGCTGAAGACGACACGTCTCCATTCGTCCCTCCATTCACGCCTGTCGCGACACCACTGGAGGCGGGCTGCACGATGTTGGGGCGTGAGCGGAAGACGGCCTAACGGTGTGCGGGACCGTAGCCCAGCTTCATGGAGACGGTTGCGAATGGTCCTCGCCGATACCCCAGGAGCAACAGTGTCCCTAATTTGCTGGGAAGTGGCGGTGCGGTCCCCTACGGCACTGCGTAGGATCCTACAGTCTTGGCGTGCATCCGTGCGTCGCTGCGGTCCGGTCCCAGGTCGACGGGCACGTGCACCTTCCGCCGACCACTGGCGACAGCATCGATGTACTGTGGAGACCTCACGCCCCACGTGTTGAGCAATTCGGCGGTACGTCCACCCGGCCTCCCGCATGCCCACTATACGCCCTCGCTCAAAGTCCGTCAACTGCACATACGGTTCACGTCCACGCTGTCGCGGCATGCTACCAGTGTTAAAGACTGCGATGGAGCTCCGTATGCCACGGCAAACTGGCTGACACTGACGGCGGCAGTGCACAAATGCTGCGCAGCTAGCGCCATTCGACGGCCAACACCGCGGTTCCTGGTGTGTCCGCTGTGCGTGCGTGTGATCATTGCTTGTACAGCCCTCTCGCAGTGTCCGGAGCAAGCATGGTGGGTCTGACACACCGGTGTCAATGTGTTCTTTTTTCCATTTCCAGGAGTGTATGTACATGGGATATTTCACGTTGACAGACGATGTATAAACCTTTATTTGTTTCGGACTTGTGCGAAAGAACAGACGCCACATATACTGGGTGATCATAATCAAACTTTCAAAATGCTGTAGAAATGACACCACTGGTCCAAATGACGTCAAATTGCAACTGAATATTATCGGAGAAGGGGGAAACGTATGGCAGAAGAAAAAAAAATGAAAATTGATCAAGAGATGACGTTGTATATGTTAGAATACGTAAATGAAAACACCTGTCTTGCGCACAACCCACTGAAGTTGGCATAAACAGGCCGGGCACACGGTTCAAATGGTTCAAGCGTCTCTGAGCACGGTGGCACTTAAATTCTGAGGTCATCAGTCCCCTAGAACTTAGAACTAATTAAACCTAAGTAACCTAAGGACATCACGCACATCCATGCCCGGGGCAGGATTTGAACCTGCGACCGCAGCGGTCGCGCGGTTCCAGACTGTAGCTCCTAGAACCGTTCGGCCACTGCGGCCGGCCCGGGTACACGGGTTTTCCTCCTTTCGCGTCTGCGACGTTCGCCATGACTGTTTCAACGCAGGATCACGCTCTGCTTGTAAAGCTGTATTACAAGAATGATGTGTGTGCACGCGTCGTTCTGCAGAATTTCCGGACACTGAAGGGTTTGAAAAAAGGCGTTCGTCTGATGACTGCCGTGGGTCTGAAGAAAATTATTCGGAAATTCGAAAAGACGGGTTCCTTTGGATTGTAACCTGGTAGAGGGATGAAACGAATTGATTCGACATCAATGAAAGCAATGGCCACAGCAATGGAGAAGGAGACGAGTGGTTGTGTGCAAAAGTGTAGTGCACGGAGAATTACCCGAACGTTGGACATACCCGTGAGCACGGTGTGTAAAATCCTACGAAACATCCTTCTTTGCTATCCATTCAAAATTACCCATGTGCACGAGTGGCTTGCTGTTGAACTGCCAACAAGAGAGACCTTTGCTTTAGAATTTCTTGCTGACATGGAAGAGGACAATGACTGGCCGTGGAAAATTTTGTCGACAGACGAAGCACACTTCGCCGGCCGCGGTGGCCGTGCGGTTCTGGCGCTGCAGTTCGGAACCGCGGGACTGCTGCGGTCGCCGGTTCGAATCCTGCCTCGGGCATGGGTGTGTGTGATGTCCTTAGGTTGGTTAGGTTTAAGTAGTTCTAAGTTCTAGGGGACTTATGACCTAAGATGTTGAGTCCCATAGTGCTCAGAGACATTTGAACCATTTTTTTTTAACGAAGCACGCTTCCATCTGACAGGATACGTCCATATACAGAATTGCTAAATATGGCAACGGAAAATCTACACCCAAATCAATAACTGCCACTTCATTCCGAAAAGGTCACTGTGTGGTGCGTATTTACGTCATCATTTATCATAGAGCCATATTTTTTCGAAGAGAGAGGTGCTTCCGGTCCTGTTACCTGTTTCGTCACTAATTAAGCGTTATGAGTGTTTTTTGCGCAAACACGTCATTCCAGCTCTCCAGTAGCGTGGATGTGTGGATGGGATCATTTTTATGCAAAATGGCGCACCTCCGCACATTGCAAATCCAGTTAAACAGCTGCTGAAGCCCCATTTCGGAAGTGCTAGAATTATTAGCCATTTCCCTACAGCTTGACCGTCTCGATCATCTGATCTTAATGCGTGTGACTTTTGGCTGTGGGGCTGTCTGAAAGATGTTGTGTTTAGTGTTTCGATTGAAAACTTAGCTGCATTGAAGGCACGCATTGCGCAACACATTCTGAACGTGACCCCGGAAACACTTCGATCGGTTGTGGAACATGCTGTTTCTCGATTTCAACGTGTTGCAGGAAACAGTAGACAGCATATTGAACATGTTTTGCCCCAGTCAAACGGATATTAATAATTCAATTTCATTTTGATTGATGTTTTTATGCGGTTTTTTGCCTCAGGACAATTAAAAACCGATTGTTCCCATCCGATGTGATATGACCTTGCTGTGGTGCATGGGCTTACTTAACCTTCACTGTACACCCATTCCCACTGAGTAGTACAGTTTGTTTCACGTCAACCGAACACCTTAGGTACTGTTGTATGATTCATTTGTCATTTGTAGTTGACCACAGTGTCATCTACTGCTACATTTTGTAACTGTTTATTTTTGTTCTGCCATACGTTTTCCCCCTTCTCCAACAATATTCCGCCGGCCGAAGTGGCCGTGCGGTTAAAGGCGCTGCAGTCTGGAACCGCAAGACCGCTACGGTCGCAGGTTCGAATCCTGCCTCGGGCACGGATGTTTGTGATGTCCTTAGGTTAGTTAGGTTTAACTAGTTCTAAGTTCTAGGGGACTAATGACCTCAGCAGTTGGCTCCCATAGTGCTCAGAGCCATTTGAACCATTTTTTGATAATATTCCGTTATAATTTGACGTCGTTCTGACCAGTGGTGTTACTTATACAGCGGTTTGAAAGTGTAACTTTAATTATGATCACCCTGTATAATTAACGCGATGGCTTCCAGTGATCCCTTCAGTGCAGATGCACACCCAGGTTGTACTCTTATGGAAATCAGCGAAAAATGACGCAATTTCCAGACAGGAGTATCCCATTGACAGATGATAGTTTGCCATCACTCACGATATATTAAGTGTTATTGGCTGTTTCAGGATAAATCTTGTATATCTATGAATTAACCTTAGCTGAAATACGAGTGTTTTGAAGCATATATTCTACATGATCCAAATTTTAGTTCGACATTATGAACTACATGCCAATAATAAAGCACTATCTGCTCCATGAAAATAGTTTAAACGTCTTTCATGTACAACATGATGCAATCTTTAAGATTTTCGCCTGAATGCCGTTCGTCACGAACCCGTCACATAAATCCAATTCAGTACTGGTATCGTTGCTGTAGTAGGTCGAGATGAATTCGAAATTACGGTTCGTATTTCTCTTCATTTGGGTGCTCTTGTGAAAGAAATGTAGTATTCCGGTGTGTGCACCGCTTGAGCAGAAAATCTACAAAATAAGAAAAAAAAATTTTACGGTCGCACATGCAATAAATGGACGCGATGCGGTAGCATTAATTGTTGATTGTGTGTATGGATATTTTTGTAGTTTATAGGGCGGCATGGAGGAAAACTAGCTCAAGCTTGAATCAATAAAATACTCATTAATACATTAGTAACTCCTTGTTAGATAGTCCGTAGTTGTGCATAGAAAACGTTGAAAACCAGCAACATACCCGAAAGAGCATCTTATCTTTGAAGCCCGTTTCAAGTTAGGGGTCATGTTACGATAGGTGATTGAGATCAAGTTCACAAAGTAAGCACACAATCGTGCATAGAAATTGATCGCAATTAAAATTCGTAGAAGTTCATTAATTACGTAGCACACTGAAAGTCGACAAAGAGTAGAAAGTGTTTAGCCTGTATCGAGGGACATAGAAGGAAAATTTATGCCTGACCCTGGTTACGGAATTATCCCATGAGTCATGGTATTATATCAGGGTCTATGACGCAACCGAAACTAAGATACTTTTCATCTTGTGTGTGTGTGTGTGTGTGTGTGTGTGTGTGTGTGAGTGTGTGTGTCAGTGACAGCGTGGAAAATGGTCTCTCAATGGCGAATTTTTTGCACCCAAAAACAAGACAAATAAAAAGCGCTGAGGTTATCAGCTTTTCTTCCTTATGTCGTGCTACACACTACCAAAGTCTACAGAGTTTCCGGTAGGCAGTCACTGTCAGATCGGCTTACATATGGTGTCATGTCCCTAAAGGGAACATGTGCGTCCAGTAGCTACACAATCACACGCAAAAATTTTTGTAAGCGCACTATATACCTGGAAGAATCACCGAATAATAAATTTGGTGAAGACTTACAATAATACATGTCCAACAGTTGTCAATAAACTGGTCTACTTGCATTGTTACACTCTTCCACTTCAGTTTCCTTCTGCACTATCTCCAACTTCCAGTTTTTGTAACAACGCCATTAATCGCAGAAAAGTCACCTTCTCTCCATTCCCAGAGTTTCCATGCAGCGACAAACTTAGTTTTTGCTTACTATGAATGAAGTGTTCACACTGCCATTACTTTTACACACGACGACATTAACTGACAAATTAACTACTATGTTAAAGGCTTTTTCAGTAAAAATATGTCGTTCTGCATTGTAGACACAATGATTATGCTTGCTGACAGTGGACTTCAACGCATGATGTACCCGAGCTCTGACAACTACACACACACATGGAATCCTTGGTATCATTTAAGTGACTGAGGTACGCCGCAGATGAAAACAGGATGAACTTTGCGGGAATGGATACATTTATTTTCGAGTAGGCTTACTCTTGGAAATGTCTTCAATATGAAGAAATATTAGCTTTTCCGCAAAGGCTGATACGTTGGGTAAAAAGAAAAAAAGAGGCTACAAGTAAATGGCATATATATACTTTCACGTTTTGTGCTACTCAATTATTTTATTAGCTCGTTATTTACATAGACGACGAACCTCGTTTTGGCAGTTTTCCAGTTTCAAGTTATCCTACATTAACCACTGACGTGACAGAACTCTAAAGGTACCTCCTAATATCGTGTCGGACGTCCTTTTGCCGGGCGTATTGCAGCAGCTCGATGTGGCATGGACTCAACAAGTCACTGGAAGTCCTCTGCAGAAACACTGAACTATGCTGCATCCGAAGCCGTTCATAATTGCGAAAGTATTGCTGGTGCAGAATCGTATGCACGAACTGAGCTCTCGTTTGTGTTCCATTAATGTTTTATGGGATTCATATTGGGCGATATGGGTGGCCAAATTATTCGCTCGAATTGTCCCGAATGCTCTTCAAACCAATCGTTAACAATTTCAGCCCTGTGGCATGACGCATTTCATTCATAAAAATTCAATCGTTGTATGGGAACATGAAAATCGTGAACGGCTACAGATCGTCTCCAAGTAGCCGAACATTCATCTATTTCTAGTCAATGAGCGGTTCAGTTGGACAAGAGAACCCAGTCCATTTCATGTGACGGCAGGTCACACCATTATCGAGCCACCACGAGCTTGCACAATGCCTCACTGACCACTTGGGTCCATCGCTTCGTGGGGCCTGCATGACGCTCGAACCCTACCATCAGTTCTTACCAAGTGAATTCGGGACTTATTTCACCAGGCCACGTTTCACAGTAGTCTTGGGTCCTACCGATATGGTCACGAGCCCAGGAGAAGCGCTAGAGGTGACATCGTGCTATTGACAAATGAACTCGCGTCCGTCGACTGCTGCCACAGCCCATGAACACCAAATTTCGCAGCACTTTCCCAACGGCTACCTTCGTCGTACGTTCCGCATTGATTTCTGGGGTTAATTCACGCAATGTTACTTGTCTGTTAGCTCTAAAGGTAATGCCTGAAATTTAATATTATCGCCACATTATTGACACTCTGGATCTCGAAATATTGAATTCCCTAACGATTCCCGGAATGGAATGTCCCACGGGTCTAGTTCCAACTTCCATTCCGCGTTCTGAGTCTGTTAATTCCCGCCATGCGGCAGTAATCAAATCGGAAACCTTTTCATATGAATGACATGAGTACAAATGACAGTTCCCCTATGCACTGTGCTTCTGTATCTTGCATACGAGATGCTACCGCCATCTGTATATGTGGATATCGCTATGGCATGACTTCTGTCACCTCAGTGTACACTGTACAGTTTTTTGTGTATGGAATTATAAAAATACATTGGAAGGCTTAATTCTATTTTTGTATATATTTGTGTTTTTATGTGTCACAACACAGTGTCTATTGAGATTGTGTCTCAGTTTCCGTGCTGTTGAAACTAGTTAGAATTTTATGATTATAGGCACTCATTATTTGCACTTATGTTAGTTTGAGAAGACAATCCTTTCCACCGGCACGTAGAAGCTTACAATGATTTTACATTTCACATTCGCGAAATTTCTGCAATGATAGTTACATACAAAAATCGTATTTGCTTATGCTTTCATGTACTGTGCAAAGACCGTCGGCAGATGATGGTTGAAGTGATCGCTATAGCAAGCAGAAATCTACAGATATCAGTATTCGAATGGTGCCCCCTGTTTTGACCAGAACCGAGGAGGAATCTTCCAACACGTCGGTCAGGAGCCTGAAGATGGCGTAGCAAATCGCCGAAACTGGTAGCGAAGTAAAATAATCCTAGAAACTAAACGACTGAAAGGTGTTTGATTTGACATCCTGTATCGAACAGCCGAGTCCCGCAACCATCTCTGAAAAATATGGACATAGAGAGGTATTAGATCAGGGATCTATGTGAGCATAAAAAATAAGGGTAAACTCTATAATTGACAGTTCTATTTCCGAAGCTGAGAAAAGTGGTAATAGGTTTATTGTGATTACAGCTAATATAGTGTATAGATGAAGCAAGTACTGCTGTTTCCTACCTTGTCGAGAGAGAAAGACAGAGAGAGAGATTTTACTTGAACAACGGTAAACACTCTAGTACACCTCCAAGCAGGAAAGTGATTCATGCTCACGCCGTAATGTAGTGTCTGACGCAGGGAGAGTTATTTCAGGGCAGTATCCGCGGTGGACAGCAAAAGCACCCCACAACGGTGATTTACGTGTTCCTAAACGCCGCGAGCAGACCACCTCGCAGCGAGAGAGCGAAGTTTCAGGCGCCGCAGCTATCGCTTAACCAGACCGAACTTTCATTGCATTGCGCTTGGAGATACCAAAACATATACCACAGTTTTACAAACTGCATCTTTAAAGATATTCTGTAATTTCGCAGCTCACGCTTGACGAAGTGTAACAAACATGTTGTGTTGTTTGGTTTTTTTATCTCTTTTTTTTCTCTAGTTGCACATGTACAATTTGTATAGGTTAATTTCCGTCTTTTAGGAACTGTAATAAAAGTCTTATTCAGACCAGAAGCATTTCACTTTATTTTAGGGTATTTTGAGTGGTCTCTCTTACAATTTTGTTTGTTTTGACCATCAAGAGTTCTCATGTTTTACTTGTAACTACAAACAATTTTTATTCTTTTCGTTAGTCTTGGTTTTCTGTTGTTTATTCCATTCTTCTTCGTGTCTCGCGTGTATGTGTTAAGGGATGAGTTCGTTTTTTGTTTGTTTTGATAGTGGTGGAGGCGTGTGGTTGGTTGGTTGATTCTGTGGAAGGGACCAGACAGCGAGGTCATCGGTCCCATTGGATGAGGGAGGGATGGGGAACGAAGGCGGCCGTACCCTTTCAAAGGAACCATCCCGGCATTTCCCTGAAGCGATTTAGGGAAATCAGGGAAAACCTAAATGAGGATGGCCGGATGTGAGTTTGAACCGTCGTCCTCCTGAATGCGAGCCCAGCGTGCCAACCAGTGCGCCACCTCGCTGGGATATAGGTCTGCTGTCGATCCGCTTATGTTTATATGAATCTGACACCATTCATGTCCTTCCTGTTGTGGAAGGGTGGTGGTATTTTTGACGGAGTTGTTCTGCAAATATTGAATGGCTGGTGCCTTATTTCCACGCTCTTTTGTGTTCCTGATGTCTTATTTCAAAAGTTCTGCTTGTCTGTCTTAGATATAGGACATCACAGCTGTACTCTGGAATTGGTAAATGCCAGGTTTTTGATAGATACTCATTTGATCTTCCCTTTTCAGACATTTCTGTATACAGTTGTTGCTTTGGTATGCTATTTTTATCCCCTGTTTCTTGAGACTTTCCCAATTCTATGTGTCAGTTTAATTCCATGTATACGAGTTTCTATGTTGCTCTCTTGTTGTGTCATGGTGGTGATGTTGAAGTGTGTGTTTGTGATAGGTGAAGTTGGTCTCTGGATTTGTGTGGTGTCTTTTTTTATTCTTACGTTTTTCTGGATTTTTTGTTCGTTTTTGTTACTAGGGAACCTTGGTGCCCATTATTTTTTTCTATCTAAATAATTATGTCCAACACCTTATTATAGTGGCGTTTGTCAAGTAGTGCTATACGTGGATCATATACATGAGGGCTGATTTGTTTTGGGCAAGTCGGATGTTACGTGACTGATGTAATTGTGCGTCTGTTGTGGAGTTCTTCCTGTAAATGCTGACTGTCTGAAAAAGGAAGATCAAATGGACATCTACCAAAAATCCGGCAATTACCAACTCCAATCTAACAGCTGTGATGCTCTGTTCCTAGGACAGGCAGACAGAACTTTTGAAGTAAGGTATAAAAAATGGCTCTGAGCACTATGGGACTCAACTGCTGTGGTCATCAGTACCCTAGAACTTAGAACTACTTAAACCTAACTAACCTAAGGACATCACACACATCCATGCCCGAGGCAGGATTCGAACCTGCGACCGTAGCAGTCGCACGGTTCCTGACTGCGCGCCTAGAACCGCGAGACCACCGCGGCCGGCGAAATAAGGTATAAGACACAAAACAGCGTGGAAATACGGCACCAGCCACTCAACATTTGACGAACACCTCCTTCAAGAAAACCGCCTCTCTATCAGAATAGGGAAGGACATGAATAGAGTGAAATTTATCAACAAGAAACATCTCCTACAGCTACATGAAAACGTCCAAATTTAGAAAGCAACAATAGAGAAAAGGCGCATAATAAATGACCAGACAAACATCAGCAACCAGACGCTATTTAAACTAATGAAACTTTTTGTTAAAAAAAAGAACTCCTTATACACTACAAAACTATATCACAAACTAGGCAATATTCCAAAACTAGATTGTCCATCACTGTACCATAATGAAGCAGTAACTTATACACGCAGTAGTAAGACATGTTAGCTCCCTTCATACACCAACACACACACACACAAAATGACAACACACACACACACATACATACGCTCTCTCTCTTTCTCTCTCTCTTCCTAGTCGGAAAATATAAACACTAATAGTACGAAAGCAGATGCCCCCACTGCTGTAAAAACAAACAAAACACGAACGCATGCCACAACAACAAAACAAAACACGCAAAATGGCGAGAGGACAGTGCAGTGAAAGTGCTGTGTGTAAATTCAGATACTCAACATATACACGTGGAAGACGAAAAGCCGGCTGGTGTGGCCGAGCGGTTCTAGGCGCTTCGGTCCGGAACCGCGCTGCTGATACGGTCGCAGGTTTTAATCCTGCCTCGGTCATAGATGTGTGTGATGTCCTTAGGTTAGTTAGGTTTAAGTAGTTCTAAGTTCTAGGGGACTGGTGACCTCAGATGTTAAGTCCCATAGTGCTCAGAGCCATTTGAACCATTTTTTTGAAGACGAAAAAGAATGGTGTAAACAACTAAAGCACGCGAACTTTTAATGACAAAAGCAAACAAAATTGTGAGAGGAAAACACCATATTGTTGCAGTTACCACTGAAGATGCTTTAAAATAATGCGAAATGCGTCTGGTCTGAATGAGGCTTTCATTACTGTTACTAAAGGCCTTACTTAACCTATACAACTTGTAATTTTTTGTGTTATAATCTCTCAAAATTTTATAGGGACTCATCAAAAATGTGCACAGGCATACATGGAAAACATCGTAAAAAACTGTCGTATATAACCTAAAGCTGCTGTTAACATGTATTATTTTTGTACAGTTTACTACCAGATCAGGTAGTTGACCAAATATAACTGTTTTAGCAACACACCAAGGTAAGTATCTTCAGATAAAACTCTGTGCATTATCTCGCTGAATTAGTGTAGCACTGGAGACGACTCCCTATCAATAGAAAAGGAAAAGGCACGCCAGTGTTGCTTAGAAGTAATCATAAAGAGCCAATATGCTACTAACGCTGACAACAGCGGCATATCAGTATCAAGAATTAGCTATTGATACCGTCGGCAGAACAGCACACCTGAAAGTGTGGTTTCTTAATGCATGTTAGCCTAAGTTCCACGCCTTGCGTACAAGAAAGCCATTCATAGTCTCTGTTAATAAGATCATCCCTACAGATTTCTTCAGGGAATTTCTTAAGGAAAGAGCCCCTCTAAGTAGGTGCTGCAACGAACCTCTATGAGGAATCAGATTTCATGTAGTGCCCTCAGTTATGTAGTGGCGCACCAACGTGAATTTGTAAGGTTATTGGTACCTTGTGTGACGAAAATGTTCCACACATCTCTTCTGGTTAGACGAATCGATTGGCCGATATAAGCCTTTCCGCTGCAACACGGGATTTAATATACATCGAGGTTCTTCAGTACAACATGATCTTCAGCAGAGTCAGAGAGGATTCTAATCGTGATTTGCAGCTGACACACACTCATAATCTTTTAAAAAGATTTACTAATTTTTGAAGATAAATTGTGTGCCGATGGTTGACGTTAGTGCATTCAACAGCAACTGTGTAAAAGATATGACGAGGTCCGGTGACCTCTTTGACACTGTATCTGAACAGTGTGAAATGGCGGACATGCAGCGAACGGAGGTGGACGTTTTTACTGGAAAGATAGTAATGTGTTTACGAGTAGCTTGGACGGAAACGCTCTTAGCTCTCGGGGGAATGGCACATGGTTTCTGCACCGTCCAACAGTATGGCGTTTAGCTACAATGTGCTAACGGGCTCCTTGTTAATGTTTACTGGTGCTGCAGTGATGTTCCCGTGCTTCCAGGGCGGGAGCAAGTCTTTCCAGATACGTCTTGCGGCGAACAGCTGAGTCTGCCTGTACACATGTGTTCCCAAGGAAGTAACAGCCACATTCGACAAGCAGTGGGGGCGCTCTCATGTGATGCTTGTCGTGTCGGTTTCGAGCTGGATGACGTTCAATGATAGGACCCTGGTTTGGAGTCTGTTCTATGGAAATGGACTGCATTATGTTGAAAGGTATATTGTGAAGATGGGTTATGTCGTAAAGAAAGCAGACTTTAGCAGCCCCACTGGTCGTTAAGAGATGTTCAGCTCATATGAAATGTATGACGTAAAAGGTGCTGCGTCTTCGACAGATAAAATTGACTTCAAACCAGCCTTTCGTTTTTTTGTAAACTTGTTATTGTTCCACTGAATGATTTGGTATTTTTTATTGGGAAGGCTGAAAAGTCGTTGCTTATTGTTTTTTCCACTTTTATGTTATATTTTTATGCTTCTTGTTTTAAACTTATGTTTGCAGTCTGCTGTCATAATATTTGGAGAAACTGTTTTGATGTTGTTGAGATATTGTGGGAATTGTTCAAATGGTTCAAATGGCTCTGAGCACTATGGGACTCAACTGCTGAGGTCATTAGTCCCCTAGAACTTAGAACTAGTTAAACCTAACTAACCTAAGGACATCACACACATCCATGCCCGAGGCAGGATTCGAACCTGCGACCGTAGTGGTCTCGCGGTTCCAGACTGCAGCGCCAGAACCGTGCGGCCACTTCGGCCGGCCGCGGGAATTGTTCTGAGCATTGACAAGATGTGCAACGCTAAAGATATCGGCGAGTAGCTGTGAACTACACTGCTACACTGATGTTAAACCCTCTTGGTTTGATATTTTGTGGGCAATCATTATCTATTCGGAAGAATATATTAACGTATTTTAATATGAACGGGCATTTGTTTTTGGAGTGAATTAAGCAATTTTATATATATGTTAAATAAAATGGATGGTAAGGGTGAACCTTTGGTTATCCTCCGTTCCTAACGTCGCTGTCACCCACGGTAACGGCACAACAGCCAGCATAAGAAAGCATCGCAGCCGACTGCACCTACCTTCATGAGACTTCTTCAGCGATGGTCGAAGTTTCAAGGTTCAAAGTATCTGCTTCTTCTACAATCCTTTCCGATTTTATACACAATGTAGATGTTTCTGTGTTAGTTTGCCAGTTCATAGCTGGGGTTATTTGCAGCAACGTCCAAATGATCGAATTCATTGGTGGGCGGATGCAGTTTATTGTACATTACGCGGGTATTAACCTGCGTACCACTACACACAATGATTATTATTTAGAAACAAATACTACACGTATCAATACTACCCCTATTGTGAAAGAAATAGTCACAAATATCGTTTTGGTGTAGAGAGATTCAGAATGTAATATGTTCAGTCTTACATCCAAATACCTCTTTCCCATTCGTGCGCTGGTCAGAACATCTAGGAATGTGATACCAACGATAGGAAAAAGTTCAGTTCTTAATGAATGTATCAAATCGCAACTAAAGTCAGAATCAAGCATTTCTGTAGTATTGTATCAGATATAAGTTGATTCCTCCAATAATTTTGTTTCATTTAATTTAATTAATTTTTATTTTTGTGCTACAAGAAAGCCTCTCGACTAACAAGGATATCATAACAATTTTTCTTTTCAACTTGAAGAACAGTTGAAATAGAATCTGCAAAGTAGTGCACTTCTTAGCAGCGTTATTAAAGTGCAAATAATTTTTTATTCGCTAAGGGAATGCTTTTATTCTTGAAGTGCCGGTGGTGTGTAGCGCGTGGAGCACGACACTCCACACCTGGACGTCCCAGTTTCTGTCGAAGATAAAGCCGGGATTTTTCCTCGTCGTAGTCCCTCCAGGACGACCACAGGTCCACTCACCGTGCTATCAGATGAACCCCGGGGATCTCTCCTGGTGGTAAAATGTCACCGGAACGATCGGCCCACCATGCTACCTCTCCAAGTACTACACCGAAAAAAGCCTGTGCTCGACTTATATTTAGGCCAGTAGCACGGTCGCGGGCAATGCGTCAAACTTTTTCCTCATTATCAACCAAAACTATCGTGACAGAGTGAATGTATAATAATAGCGTATTCTGAATTCCCAAACAGATCGATAACTGTCCAGAAGGATTTCATGAAGTGCATCTTTTTTTCGTTCAGATCCGAAAACTCATGGTTGAAACATCCATTTTGAAAGCAAAGATTGTCCTCTAAATATGATACTGTGAGAGGTAAGAGAACACAAAAAAAAAGGGAAAAGAAATTGCCTATTATCGATTAGAATCATTAATATCCAAGATTATTCTTATAGTGCAGGCAACAATATCCTGTTTATGCACAATATTCTGAATGTGTTAATTCCAAGTCAGCTTTTAGAGATACTGAGGAGAAGGAATTTACAAATTATCAGTTTTGTTGATTATTTGATCTTATAGTGAAATTTAATTTTCACTTTCAAGAAATTTCTTGGTGAGAAACTGTAACTTCGTGGCTTTTCAGTTAACAGAAGATTTCTTCTCTCGAAGCAATAAGTTGGTGTCTACTGCTACTGTATTTGCCAAATATGAGAGTATACAGAACAATCCACGTCTTTCAGTAAGATATTTGTATCCCCCGCCCTCAAACTCCTTTCAGCAGCGGACTCTACGTATTCTTGTACGATAGCTCTCCGGAATGATTTGATTGCATAATACCCCATATTTCCCCTTGAAACACACAAGCATTATGATTGGCGGAGAGGAAAAGTGACCAAGTCTGGTGCAATATGTTGTTAAAGCTGATTGTGAGGGGTGCGATCAGGGTGAAGAGACCCAGCTTTGTTTCTAGTCCAATTCCGAACTGTGGTGATCTCCTTGCAAAAATATATGGGATATATTTCCCATGAAATTGCATTTATCGTAAATCGGAGTTGCGATTAGATTTATCCTGTAGTTCTTTTACAAATACGGATACATTTCCTTATTATGTATAACCAGTTCGCTCTCCCGTTAGTGGAAGGGAGCCTGGAATAAACGTTATTCCTAAGTCGACTTCAAATTGCTTCCGGTAATTGACAAACAACTGATGTCGAGGGACGTAATGCAAGAGAAAATGACATAGAATGATTGTCGGCTGTTTCATTATGTTTGGATCAGTATAACTAAGTTCGAAATGATATAGTTTGATATATCTTGGCACACATCGGTCCTCGTCGAGGTTTATCGGTCACCAGCAATCTATAGAGTGACATATACTGAACCATCTTTCTGTGTTGTTGCAAATAAATCTCTAAGTTTGTTTAAAATAGAGGTCCATCAATGTTTTTACGGGTTGACCAAGCCACGCCCTCCACTATGGCAGGGAGAGGTATGAAAATGAAATCTCAAAAGGTTTAGATTCCAAACGTATAATGCCGTTAATAACAGAACCTGTCTTGCATAACTGACTTTTAAAATAAGGTAATTGGTCCGTAATAAGACCTTTGCAATGTGTAAATGGTGCGCAGATGCTGTTGTCTTATCAAAGCAGTAATTAGTTGTACTTTCCGTCTCTAATTTTATTGAATCATATCTTGTGGCCTGGATGTAATCGACGTTGATCCATAGGATCCATGGTCAGAATTGCGGATTTATTTTAGTTTAGCAGCGCGTTACTCATCTATGATTTGTTCAGTTCGTGTTTCATGGTCTTAGCTGTTTAATATAATGTTGAGATCACCTTCAGCGTGCACGAAAATTTTTGCACGCAAGATACTAATTCCTGAGTGCTTGTCTTGCGGACGCTTGAGTAAAGGACCCCTAGCAGCCGGATGTGGGTTATGAAGTCATTCATTTTGATTTCGGTTACAGCACTATGGATACAGCTCCTCATTGCATTCGTATATGGTATGTCAGGTTCTGTTTTATCTACGAACTGATAAAAATAATTTAGTTAAAGTCTATAGCACGCTTTTTGGTAATACATGAGGGCGGTCACTAGGGATGTGGGAACTTCTGTGTGAGGTGAACAAAATCTCGCGTTGAACTGTCAGTCCGGCATACAGTTTTAATTTTCCAGGAAGTTTCAAGATCTCCATAATACACTAAAATGTCTTTCATTTTGCGTACAGATATGGCTGATTTTTAATACAACCCTAACATATCCTGTAGCTCCGTTCTTAATCGGAAATTTGTCGTTATTATAGATAACTTATAATCGGCGTCGGCGTTGAGTGGAGGAAGCGATTTTGGACTTTCTTGTAATTAAATTTAAGTTACTTCGTTGAATTCATTTGGCGGCAGCGTTTCCTTATACGTGGCTTCCATTGACTCAGCAAGCAAATGGCAAAATTTAGCGTAAACCTCTATAGGCTGGTCATCAGGCCTGAAGCCTTATTTCGACTAGTGCACACCGAGCAATTCTTGTTTCAAAAATTGATTCATGGGCTCGGTAATTTTGCGCCTCTATAATAATTATCAGTTCGCCTGCCTTCTCCAGCCATTACTAAAACCCATTACGGTCATAAAAATGGTTCACATGGCTCTGAGCACTATGGGACTTAACATCTATGGTCATCAGTCCCCTAGAACTTAGAACTACTTAAACCTAACTAACCTAAGGACATCACACAACACCCAGCCATCACGAGGCAGAGAAAATCCCTGACCCCGCCGGGAATCGAACCCGGGAACTCGGGCGTGTGAAGCGAGAACGCTACCGCACGACCACGAGATGCGGGCTACGGTCATAAGTTCGGTGGAGAAGAACTTGATGGACAGTCATTCATTATTAACTTGATGCTAGCTTGTATGATCTGTTGAAGGTCTTCACTTGACTGATAGTTCTCAATTAGATGCCTAGGTGATATTTGCAGCTACTGTGCGTGGTGGTACGTAGTGGGGACCTGTTTCTTATGCGTGTGGTATCCCTCGCTCCAGTTCTGAAACTGGTTGTTTGTTTCCTGTTAATACTAACAATTTTATTATTTTATTTTTAATACGCCTTATTTGAGTGACGTTACCCCGTAAATCAGCAGGTTCACTGTATAATTGGCATAATAACTAGTAAATAAAATACTCGCAAGTGACGGTGCCATGTTGATTTTTCTCATGCGTATGTTCTTATACATGCTATTGAAGCTAGCTTGGTCCATTTCACCTATCATTTTAAAAATGTGGTGTACTGTGAGCGCCTAACTTGCAGTCTGTCCCTGTTCGGCGCAATCAAAGATGGACATAAGCTTAACTTATATGATATTCAGAGTTGTCGCTGGAGGCTGTCGATCAGAACTCCGCTGTATATATTTAACCGTTGTAGGCCTCTCGTGTGTTCGCAGTGCCGGCTGCGGTGGTCTAGCGGTTCTAGGCGCGCAGTCCGGAACCCCGGGACTGCTACAGTCGCAGGTTCGAATCCTGCCTCGGGCATGGATGTGTGTGATGTCCTTAAGGGACTCCGGAAAGGCTCAAAATCATAAAAAGTTCAATTTTTACTTTTTTGCGTTTTCTGAATCTGCAGACTATTGCCTTTTAATAGATATATAATTTATTCAATTCCGAAGACTACAACTATTTTTTAATATTTGTTGAAATGTGTTCTACATGGGCGTGACCCACTGTGGCGCTGTTAAACTGCTGTCAAATGGTGTTATTATTAACGTCCGTGTTCATCAGGTACATTTTAGTGATGTGAGATAAAGTATAAAACTTATTTTCAGAGTCTTAGCAGCACCTGAACTGTTGAAAAAGTGTATTCACGGAAAAACTCAAAACCCCAATGAAAGTGTAAATAGTGTTATATGGTCGAGAATCCCCAAGACTGTATTTGTTGGAATAGAAACACTTCACTTTGGTGTGTATGATGCTGTTGCGACTTTCAATGATGGCAACATTGTAAGGTGCAAGGTATTTAGAAATATGGGAATGAAGATAGGTTCTAACATGGTACGAGCGATGCTTGCTTTAGACAAGGAACGCCTTCGGGCTGCAGACAGGGCTGTAAAGAGTCTAGAAATACAAGCAAGAGTAAACAGGAGGAGGAACAAGAGGAAGCTGGAGGAGGAGTTTGCAGAGGATGAAGATAATCCATCCTATGGACCTGGAATGCACTAAAAAGTTAATCCAATCTTTGTCTCTCGATTCCCAAAACTTTTATTTTCTCATACTAATTACATGTTTTCTAAGGATCTTCCAAACATATTTGTTTCAAACTTTCAGTAAATGTTACGCAGTACCTTCTGCATAATTTAACACAGCCTTTTTCCAAAAAACTGTATATTTTTGAATATATACATAAAAAATTGCAAAAAATATTGTGAATTTTCATTACAATTGAAAAAAAATCGTCTTTAATAACTGAACTAAAATTTTGTAAAATCCCTGTGTTAAGTTGTAGCCCATATTCCAATAAATAATCTGTAAAACGTTCAACTTGCTACCTCAAATACTTTGTGAGGAAAGATGTAATTTATAAGCGTTATTTTAACATTGCAAGTATAGGGCGTTCCGGAGCCCCTTAAGTTAGTTAGGTTTAACTAGTTGTGAGTTCCAGGGGACTGATGACCTCAGATGTTAAGTCCCATAGTGCTCAGAGCCATTTATTTATTTTTTTAAGTTTTTTTTTTTTTTTTTTTTTTGCCTCTACAGCCATCCATAATTGCGAAAGAGTTACCTGTACAGAATTTTGTGCACGAACTGACCTTTCAATTATGTCTTATAAATGTTACATGGATTCATGTCAGTCGATCTGAATGGCCAAATGATTCCCTCGAATTGACCAAAACGTTTTTCAAACCAATATTGAACAGTTGTGGCTCAGTGACATGACGCGTTGACACCAATAAAAATTCCATCGTTGATGGTCTCCAGGTAGCCTAAAATAACCATTTTCAGTGAATTATCGGTTTATTTGGACCAGTCCGTTCCATATAAACGCAGCCCACTCCATTGTGGAGCCACCGCCAGCTTGCACAGGACCCTTTTGACAACTTGGGTCCATGGAATAGTGGGTTCTGCGCCACATTCGAATCCTACCATCAGCTCTTACCATCTGAAATCGGAACTTGTCTGATCAGGCCACGGTTTTTCTGTCGTCTAGCGTCCAAGCGATATGTACACGTTAGCAAAGGCACTCGTGTTGGTCGTCTGCTGCCATTGTCCATTAAAGTTAAAACTTCTGCACACTGTCTTAACGGATACGTCCCACATTGATTCCTGCGATTATTTCACGTAGTGTTGCTTGTTCGGTAGCACTGTCAATTATAAGGAAACACCACTGCTCTCAGTCATAAGGTGAATGCCGTCTCCCACTGCGTTGTCCGTGTTGAGAGGTGATGCCTGAAATTTGGTATTCTCGGCACACTCTAGATACTGTGCATCACGGATTACTGAATTCCGTAATAATTTCAGAAATGAAATGTTCCATGCGTCTAGCTCCAACTACGACGCGGCATTAATTCCCATCGTGCGGCCATAAATACGTCGGAAACTTTTTCTCATGAATCACTTGAGTACAAATGACAGTTTCGGCAATGCACCTTGTGTCCTCAATATTACTGCCATGTGTATATGTGCATATCGTTATCCCATGACTTTGGTCACCTCAGTGTATGATCTTACTACAGAATCATGACTTTCTTAGATTAGAATAAAATTTTCTTCAATAGGTCTGTGTACGCCAAGTTAACAAATTATGCAACGTATTTCAGAGTAGTCATTGAATCAAACGGATCATCTGATTTTGTGAATTGCAATGGTGAGATTAGCCAGGCTTCGGTCATATATGTGGCCACAGAACTGCGGCTTGCGAGGACCTAGAATGTCCCATTCCAAGTCGTGCAAGAATATTTTCATCATCCACTAACTGCAGATGGTACAGTTGCACAGGTACACAAAGCAAAGTGACAGAATAGTGGGCCCCTCTACGTGGACAGTTGTGTGCTGGTTACACTCTTTGACTTATACAAACAGGTCCCGTTCTATCTAAATATACAGGGATGAAAGGACTAATAATCTACACCGAGCGAGGTGGCGCAGTGGTTAGCACACTGGACTCGCATTCGGAAGGACGACGGTTCAATCCCGCGTCCGGCCATCCTGATTTAGGTTTTCCGTGATTTCCCTAAATCGCTCCAGGCAAATGCCGGGATGGTTCCTTTGAAAGGGCACGGCGACTTCCTTCCCCATCCTTACCTAACCCTATGAGACCGATAAGCTCGCTGTTTGGTCTCTTCCCCCAAACAACCAACCAACCAACCAAATACTCTACGAATGACAGCCAGGTACCGTACCAAATTAATGCAATAGTCGGGAGAACCATGATAAAGTGGCTAACGCAATAAATGCACTTGATAAAGAATGAGATTTTCACTCTGCAGCGGAGTGTGCGCTGATATGAAACTTCCTGGCAGATTAAAACTGTGTGCCCGACCGAGACTTGAATTCGGGACCTGTGCCTTTCGCGGGCAAGTGCTCTACCATCTGAGCTACCGAAGCACGACTCACGCCCGGTACTCACAGCTTTACTTCTGCCAGTATCTCGTCTCCTACCTTCCAGTAGTTGAATTCTTTTATCTTGGCGGCTCGCGCATGCCCGCCTAGACGCGGGAGATTGCTGCGTTGCCAGTTGCACACGACGCACGCGCCAAGAGAAGCAGCGCCATAGTATAGCATAGTTCGCAAGCTTACGTTTAGGGGGGAGCGCGCAGTTCATGAAGTAAAGCCACCACGGCCGCATTAACCCTTTCGGTGCTACAAAGACGTGCTCCCTGCATTCCGCGCTGTGGACGATTTTGTCACTGCACTGCTCGCCTGTGCAGACACGTTGTGTTCCGACTGCTTTGACACTCTTTGTCATTCGATTCCGCAAAAACTATTTGGCTCAAAAATTAGATTTTTACCTATCTTCTTGACTGATACCTTCCCCCCATAAATGACTTAATTTTGTTTCGATGTTCAACGCAGTTATTATGCAGCATTAAATATAGTAAACCATTGCACGAAATTCTGAAGAGTTTGCAGAGGTAAAGTCCATAGAGCATACTTTCCATATGGTCGATTTTAGTTGCCACAATGTTGAGAATGAAATGTGGACAAGATACCTATATATTTCATTTAATTTAAGTACTACATAAGTGTCGTATGTAATATTCAGAAATATTCCACCTTTCGCGACTGTAACAAAAGTTTTACTTACACTGGGCACGTTTGGCTTTATTTTAAAGTACTTCAATCAATCAAAAGGAAGTAGACAAAGTACATTAAACAAAACTGTGGACTTACAAAAACATTAGGACTTGAATATACCGTCTGTCAGTGAAGTGCTCAGAGCTATGTCAAATATAATTTTGTGTGTCTCACACACAAACAGCATTTATTTGCTAAAACACTGATGAGCCAACACAAACATTGAATATTGTGCTACCGCAGCACAAAACTACGAAAGGTGACTTGGCAATGGAGGACACAAAATACAGTCCTCTTATGATGCTTCAAAAGAGAGAAACGCATCTAGTCTAAATAAGTCGCTTATTACAGTTGCAGAAGAGGGATATATTTCAGTACCATTGGTAAAACTGCGACTGTGGAACAAAAACAAGAAATAGAACATGAATATCATTGTGTATGTGCCATACCTTTTCACCTTTCACTTTAAAATGAAGCTAAACGCGCCCTGTGTAAATAAAACTTTTATTACAGTCGCGAAAGACGGAATATTTCTTAATATTACATACGACACCTATGTGGAACTTAAATTAAACGAGATATTGTTATACAGTAAATATTATAAATGGTTCAAATGGCTCTGAGCACTATGGGACTCAACTGCTGTGGTCATAAGTCCCCTAGAACTTAGAACTACTTAAACCTAACTAACCTAAGGACAGCACACAACACCCAGCCATCACGAGGCAGAGAAAATCCCTGACCCCGCCGGGAATCGAACCCGGGAACCCGGGCGTGGGAAGCGAGAACGCTACCGCACGACCACGAGATGCGGGCAGTAAATATTATACGAAATTTAGGTATCTTGTCCACATTTCATTCTCAACATTGTGGCAACTAAAATCGACCATACGCAAAGTATACGCTATGGACTTTTACCTCTGCAAACTCTTCAAAATTTCGTGCAATGGTTTACTACATCAAAACAAAATTAAGTCATTTATGGGGGGAAGGTATCAGTCAAGAAGACGTGTAAAAATCAAATTTTTTGGCCAAATAGTTTTTGTGAAATCGAATGATAAGTGTGTCAAAGCAGTGGGAACACCATGTGTCTGCACAGGCGAGAAGTGCAGTGATGACAAAATCGCGCACAGCGCGGAATGCGGGGAGCACGTGTCTGCAGCAGCGAAAAAGTTAATGAGGAGGCAAAGCACTAGAAATTTCATTCAAACGAATAAAATTCGTGAAGTAAGGCACTCCAATATTGTTTTTAAATAGAGAAAAATTTTAAACACCGCACAAGGTTTGAACTCGCAACCTTTCACTAGGCAACCCAACTCCTTGACCGCTCCGCTACATCGGCTCGGCGGACAAACTAACTCCATAAGTATTCTAACACCTCACGCAACTACTTATAAACACTGTTGGTATGACTATGAATTACTCACGCTTCGTCGAAGTACAATAGGAAATAAACAATTACCGCTGTTCTTTATTGCGAAAAAAAAGTTCGTGAGATTCAAACAAACACCATTCCTTGCTATCGCCTGAATTAGGAGTCTTATTGCTTGTTTGGTTTAATTAATTAATAGAATATGAAGCAATTGGTATAAATAATGCTTTTTTCAAACTTTCTATAAAAGAAAGTCTGCTATCAAGACATTGCTTTTGTTCTATTACTGTATTTGTGACTGACCGTTTCTAAAACTGAAGAGACTCGTCCGTGCTCTGCACTGCAGTCGAGATCTGGCAACGTCGTTCTCGGTTCATTGGCTGACTGTGTTTTCTGACGTCAGATGCGCAGAACGAACCTAAACTCGGCCGCCAAGATATATGACGCGCACTTTAGTACTCCTGAAAGAAAGGATACTGCGGAGACAAGGCTTAGCCACAGCCTGGGGAGGTTTCCAGAATGAGATTTTCACTCTGCAGCGGAGTGTGCGCTGATATGAAACTTCCTGGCAGATTAAAACTGCCCGAAGTAAAGCTGTGAGTACCGGGCCCGAGTCGTGCTTCGGTAGCTCAGATGGTAGAGCACTTGCCCGCGAAAGGCAAAGGTCCCGAGTTCGAGTCTCGGTCGGGCACACAGTTTTAATCTGCCAGGAAGTTTCATATCAGCGCACACTCCGCTGCAGAGTGAAAATCTCATTCTGGGAACCTCCCCAGGCTGTGGCTAAGCCATGTCTCCGCAGTATCCTTTCTTTCAGGAGTGCTAGTTCTGCAAGGTTCGCAGGAGAGCTTCTGTAAAGTTTGGAAGGTAGGAGACGAGATACTGGCAGAAGTAAAGCTGTGAGTACCGGGCGTGAGTCGTGCTTTGGTAGTTCAGATGGTAGAGCACTTGCCAGCGAAAGGCAAAGGTCCCGAGTTCGAGTCACGGTCGGTCACACAGTTTTAATCTGCCAGGAAGTTACACTTGATAAACCTTACTTGGACATGTTAAATACTTCTAGCCATAGCCTTTCATGTTTTCCAAGACTGATTTAAGCTAAGTACTTTTAGCAATGACTGAACTAACGTTTAGCAACTTCTTTGCCGGCCGGTGTGGCCGTGCGGTTAAAGGCGCTTCAGTCTGGAACCGCGTGACCGCTACGGTCGCAGGTTCGAATCCTGCCTCGGGCATGGATGTGTGTGATGTCCTTCGGTTGGTTACGTTTAATTAGTTCTAAGTTCTAGGCGACTGATGCCCTCAGAAGTTAAGTCGCATAGTGCTCAGAGCCATTTGAGCAACTTCTTTATAATTGTGATGAAAATGTACACATATTGAACATATGCTAGATACAATGTAGATGGCACCATAAACAAGAAGATACTCATTGAGAGAGGTTTAAATCAGGGAAGCCATTTGTCAACTATTTTACATGCTGTAGCACTGCGCCATTATTAAAACAATTGCACTGAATGAGACTAGAACATCGATAGCATTGATGAACGGCAGTCACATCCTCCAGCCGCAAGATATAAATCTAACTATAAATCTGAGCAGCCCTCTTAGATTGTTTGCAGATGAGAATGTAATTTACCGTCTAGTAAAATCATCAGACGATCAATTCCAATTACAAAATGATGTAGAGAGAATCTCTGTTTGGTGCGAAAACTGGCAATTAGCACTAAACAAAGAAAAGTGCGAGGTCATCCACATGGGTACTAAAAGAAATCCGATAAATTTTGGGTACTGGTATACGATAAATCGCACAAATGTAAGGGCTGCCAATTCGACTAAATACCTAGGAATTACAATTACTAGCAACTTAAACTGGAAAGACCACATACATAATATTGTGGGGAAGGCGAAACAAAGACTGCGCTTTGTTGGCAGTACACTTAGAAGATGCGACAAACCCACTGAAGAGACAGCCTACATTACACTTGTCCGTCCTCTGCTGGAATATTGCTGCGCAGTGTGGGATCCTTAGCAGGTAGGATTGACGGAGGACATCGAAAAAGTGCAAAGAAGGGCAGCTCGTTTCGTGTTATCGCGCAGTAGAGGTGAGAGTGTCACTGATATGATATGCAAGTTGGGGTGGCAGTAACTGAGCAAAGACGGTTTTCTTTGCAGCAAGATCTATTTACGAAATTTCTATCACCAACTTTCTCTTCCGAATGCGAAAATATTTTGTTGACATCGACCTACGTAGGAAAAAATGATCATAATAATAAAATAAGAGAAATCAGAGCTCGAACGGAAAGATTTAGGAGTTTCTTTTTCCCACGCGCCATTCGAGAGTGGAATGGAAGAAAAGTAGTATGTAAATGGTTCGATGAACCCTCTGCCAGGCACTTAAGTGTGAATTGCAGAGTAACCATGTAGATGCAGATGTAGAACGCTCCCTTTGATTACATTGATTACTTCGGAGAAGGAAATTTCAATACGACTACGGCAGAAATGTGTCAAACCTCCCTAGTCCAACCATGTACACAGGAAAGGACAAGACTGATACCTGGACCAACATGCACAGCCTAGTCTCATCAACGTCCGTCAAGGCGGTTCGATACTAAACAGTTATACACAGAATTCCGACGTCAGAGAAACTACACATAACACTGTGCAACAATGAAAATGTAAATCGAATAAAAATAGCCAGTTGCTATCAATTCTAATGAGCTGATCGCGAATATCACAAAGACAATTCAAAATTAGCTCTAGTTTTCATATTACACAGTTTTATGGCGGTGAGATAATTAAATACAGATTTTTATGTTAAGTTTAAAATCATAAATTATAATGGTTTGCCAAAGTCATAATAACTAGTAACAATGGATTATATTATTGTCCCTGTTCTTACTTGTCTGCAATATTGTGGATATAAACATTTTGATACCAATTTTAGTGATCTTTTAGTGCGGCTGGTCCGGGCGGAGGTTCGAGTCCTCCCTCGGGCATGAGTGTGTGTGTTTGTCTTTAGGATAATTTAGGTCAAGTAGTGTGTAGTGTGTAAGCTTAGGGACTGATGACCTTAGCAGTTAAGTCCCATAAGATTTCACACACATTTGAACATTTTCTATCTTTTTGTCTCCCTCCTCTTCAACTTCAGTGACTTCATTAATGCATGTAATAATTTTGGCACATTTGTTTCCAGATTAACTACCATCCAGGGCATCCTGTCTTCTAATGTTGCACAGAAGGGGAGATTTTCCCTCTCATTACCTAACTCCTGTTTTTACGTCAAAAGCCCTGAAATATTCCTCATCCATGTTACATGTAAATCTTGTAAACTGTTATTGCAAGTCTCCTTGGATCTTTGTTTAATTTTTAGTATTTTGGCTGCGTCTGTTGTTACCTTCATTATCGGCGGTGCAGCTAAGGGATCTACGTCCTGATATCTGTGTTGTTCCTCCATTATTATACTCCCATTTGCAAAATTTAGAAGTTCCTCAAATTATTCCTTCCAAATTTACATACCTTTTGTTTTTCCAAAACTCTATTTCCACTTTTATCTTTAATGCTATACATCCGTGGTATATATCCTTTGCTGAAGCACCTAACAGACCTCTAGATATCTCTTGCATTCCCTGCAGTTTAATCCTAATTTACTCTCTTGATTACATTATCCAAATTTTCTCTCTCGTTTACGAATTAACATTTTCATATGCTTCTTTGATTTCCTTGGACTCTTCCTGTAGGTGTTTCTTTTTTCTTTCACTTTTTGCTCAAATTCTTCTGGAAACTATGAGTTTTTCTTCCTTGTTCATTTTCCACACACTCTTACTGAAGCTTCTCCCACATTTGTTTCTACATTTCCCACTGCACTTTTATGATTATAATACCATATCTTTCTGTATGAAAGTTTCGGGATATTCCACTACTGTTTATGTGTTGGATTAAATAACATAACTGTAAACTGTTCGTAGTTCATTTCTTGTTTATATACATTTCTTGTAATGTGCTAAATAATGTATTTAAAAAACTGCTCTATTCTTTTCGTTAGCATTAAACTTTCGTTACAAATTAGAGAATCAAGAATAATCTTCATTGGTCTCTATTAAAAATAACTTAAGCTCCGAAGGGTGCTTTCTTATGGACAAATCCTTCTATAGTGAGGGGAAACAGCGACCGTTGACATTGAGTTTCCAAGACTACCACAAGTCGCACTCAGAACGTTTTATTGACAAGTTTCGCTCTATAATATTACGAGAACATCACCAGAATCTCTCTAATTTACAGTTTTAATTGTAGTAGTTGGCTGATTATATTGCCGGCGCTCTCTGCTGTACTTTAACTGTAAATTCCAGAGATTCTGATCATGCTCTTTCGACATTAGAGAGTGAAACTGGTCAGTGAAAGCTGCTGAGTGAGACTTACGGTTGTCCTGAAAAACGTAACTCTTTTTATTTTGCAGGTAATTTTTTGTACCTGAACTTATAGCTTACATAGTTTACGGGAGGTACATATTTGCTTCTACTATTAAAGTTATATTTTTCCTTGCTGTATAAATTCATGTGTAAGTAACCTGCAACTTTATTAAAACAAGAGCTATATTAAAAATCTCGTAACATGATTCGTTCCACATCGTTGATAAACTTCAAATTAAAGACCAACGGAGCAAGTAACTTTACTTAGATTAATCGCATCTTTACTACCAAGGACGTCTGTATCTCTACTAGTCCTATACAAATTCAGACGCAATAAACCCCTTACGATCGAGTAACTGTCGTATGTTTAAATCTAATTCATGAACTTCAATGTTCCTGATTATATAATGTAATTGATTTCCATACTAAAAATCGCAGGTCAGACGGGAACATTGTAATCATCTACATATGGGAATTTCGTTAAACCAATGTGGGACAAGTCTTTTTCAGTTTAAAATAATATCCCTCATTATATCTGCCACCATGTTTCCTCTCCCGGTTCTTAACTCCAACTTCTCTCTCTCTCTCTTTCTGTCTCCCCCCTCCCTCCTATCCTTCTTGCATCTCCGTCACCCCCACGCCGTGACTCTCTCCCTTTTACCTCCCTCAACGGCAAACAGCCCCAATGCACGGTTCATCTCGTGATTTCGCAGAAGTTCCTTCAGATTTCCAGAGCTACGTTCTCCTAAGGGAGAAGATACGAGGAGGAACTTTGGCTCCGGTACACCAGGCATCCGTTTCCCTTATCGTAACTCTCTGTTAGTACCACTGTTCCTAAGACCCAGCTGTGCTAACACGAGTTATAAAACAGAGAGGAACACGCGACTAAGGAGGGAGCGGCGATGACGATGCCAACGACAACGATATATATTATTAAAAAGCAGGTTTTATGTCTGTATGTTGCTAAAAAAGTATTCCATAAGAGTAATTACCAAAATCCAGTTGTGCTGCATCTGAATAAAGAGTTTTGCCGTAACAGTATTTTGTATGAAACGTGTTCCACTGTGGGCCATGTATTGCTGTCATGTTCATAGTCGTCATGACAAACATATAAAGGAAAATCCGGTATTTTCAGCGAAGAAATAATGAGTTAATACTGTTCCGTCGTTCTGGTTATTATCTCAGTTTTAATAGTCTTACGTTTTGTGTTTTACTAACTTCTGTAAGCTACAATTCACAACGATTCAACGGTCTTCCATAGACCGATGTTATATTAGGTTGGATATAGCGTAGTTCCTATGACTGATCTCTCCATTGTAGAAATCACACTACAAGATCAAATACCGAATTGAGCGAAATGGATGGTAATATTGTAAACGTGGCCGATAAGAATGAGCCAACGGTGAGGACGGAATTACTTTGAGTGAGACACGTTAGTAGGAGCTCCTGTGTTACAACATTTCATCATAGTAACTCTTTTCCAGGAGGGCTGTTGTTGGCGCGTTTGTTGTAAAATGTAACTATTAGGAAACAATCATCACCCTTATAGGTCTAAGAAGTGGACTGATGCAAGACATAAACCGAATTCTAGGAAACAGAAATCTTCATACAGTAACTCAAAAAGCATCCGTTTGCAGGCACACTCATCCGTGACAGATTGATTTGACAATCTACAATATGATTCGTTTTGCATACTCGAGGTACTTCTCACAACCAACCTATCACACAAAGGAATGCTCGACGTCATTTGTAGAGTCTAATCGACACCGACACAGGTGTGCGGAGCTGCAGAGGTAGCTTCGTGGAGTGGAGACTTTTCGTGTATAAATTTACACTCAGAAGGGCGCGTGAGACCCGGAAGGTTAAGCGACGTACACTATTATCTGAAATACCTGGTGTTGACACTACAATACGGTGGAAGTAGTGTAACGGTCTAATGTATTCTGGACTCGGAGCATTAGTTTTGGTCGATTGAAAAATGGATGCATGCATTAACTTATTGAAATCGGTATTTTCCTGCTTTAGATGAATAATTATCCCACCTAAGGACCGAAGTATAATGGTTCCAAGAAACTGGACGTTTCTGGGTTAGTAGTCATCCCCATTTGTAGCTGGGTGCTCGGTGTGGGCAAGGGGTTCCCTGGTGGAGGTCGTCGTTTGATACAGAAGATGTACGCAGCCAGTGGTGGCAAATAATTTAATTACTTTTAGTTTGGACGGGCTTGGTACAGCGTCCACTGGAAGCGGGTGGCGATGGCTGGTCGTTGCACCCAGCCCAGCGCGTGCAGACGAGGATGTGTCGACGTCTGCACTTCCTTCAGTACGGCAAGGTAGTGACGTTACTAGCCGTAGATCATACGGGTCGTGCAGCATCATGAGGCATAGCTCTGCTGTCGGTCTGCGGTCAGAACAGGCCGGCATGCAGCTCCAGTGATGGACAGCGGTAACCCAGGGTCGAACCAGGGTCAGGTGACTCCCAGCCAGCAGAAGACACTACAGGACCTCGGCGGCTCGGACCTGAGAGTGAGAGGATGGCAACTCGATCCCCTGTCCATTCAGGCTCTGGAGGAACCCCAGCAAGAGGTTCCGACGACATGGCGGACGGATGCTGGCGGCCTCACTGCGGAAGCCAACACACAGTACAAGACAACACACAGCGGACGCCGATTTAAAGTCTGGCAGTACTGAGATACCCAGCCTGGCTTGACGGCCAGCTTTTATAGAAGACAAGGCAGGTCTTTCTGCGGTTAAGGTCATGTACGCAACCTCCAAGTACCGTCGAAGTGCTCCGAAATGCCGGTTATACACCCAGCGTCCGGGTCGTGATTGTGGAGCTGCTGGCATGGTGTAAGACCTGATCTTGTGGGTGTCGCCAAGAATTCGGATTTCAGCATCCGATCGCGGCTTGTTCTCGCGCCGCTCAGCTATGCTGTATCTTGCTGAATTTATTTGACAATAAACTACAGCGTCGGCTGTTTAACACATCATGTCACAGATAAAACTCAGCAACATACACTTCCGGAAAAGAATTGTAACACCAAGAAGGAGTTGTGTGACATAAACGAAAGTTTATAGGCGAGTTTCAACATCTGAAGGATGATGTCGATTTAAATTTCGTGGCAGTCACATAAGATTGGCGCTAGTAGCACCACTATGAGATGCGAATCAGGTTTGCTTTAAATACACGCAGTCGTGTGCGTCAGTTACCTTTGAGATTGGACGTGGTGTGTTGATATTAGCCAGGAATGACTTTCAGTCGGCAAAGCCGCTATTGTCAACACCTCAGTTAAAACGTGGTCGTATAATAGGGCTACGAGCAGCTGTATGTTTCTTCTGCGATACTGCAGAAAGACCTGGCAGGATGTAGCCACTGGACGTGATTGGTGGCAGCGGTGGTCACGAGAATGTACAGCCGCAAGAAGACCAGGCTCCGGACGGCCAAGTGGCGCTGCCGAGAGCAAAGACCATCGCGTGCGGCTTATGGCTCTGACGCATCGTACTGCATCTGTCAGAAGCAATTTCGTGGCAGTTGGCACCATAATGACACAACGAACTGTTACAAATCGGCTACTTCAAGGACAGCTCCGAGACAGCCGTTATGTAGCGTACATTCCACTAACCAAAACCAACGCCGTATGCCACTTCAGTGGAGTCCTGGGTGTAGTTGCATCGTGTTTCCTGATGAGCGCTGTTTCTGCCTCGGTGCCAGTGATGATCGTGTGTTAGGAGGCCAGTTGAGAGCCTGCAAACAAGGTATTTGCGTGCTAGACACACTGCATCTGCACCTGGAGCTTGCTCGTCCACTTACCGATGCTGCAAACCAACATGCTCTACAGAGTGTAGGCATGTTGCCTTGGCCTGCTCGATCCCACATCTGTCTACAATCGAGCACACATGGGACATCATCGGAAGACAACTCCAGCGTCATCCACAACCAGCATTAACAGTCTCAGTATTGACCGATCAAGTGCAATAGGCATGGAAGTCCGTACCACAGATTGACATCTGGCATCTGCACGGCACAATGCATACACGTTTACATTCTTACATTCAACATTTTGGCGGTTCGCCAGTTACTAATGTACCATTGTTTCCCATTTGCGATGACTTATCTCCCACCGACATTAACCTGTGATCTTGCAATATTAATCACTTAAATATGTTACGTTGAGAAATGTATTCCCAAAATTTCATTACTCTACGTCAATTATTTTTCGGTGGTGTGATTTTTTCCGTCAGTGTACATTAATCTTAAGTCGACTAATCGAAAACTTTATAGGACGTTCTATAGTACTAGGCATCGAGGGAAATACTTCTGCAGATATTATCCAACACAATTGTATTAACGATTAATAAACAAACCGTGAAATAATAACAGTTGAAAGTAGCGATACTCTCTGAAGACAACAACACAAGAGGAACAATTGTGGAGCAGCCATCAAGCCCTACTGTGCTGACGTCTATTTCAGTAGGAATAAGTAAATCACATCGCACCATCAATTGTAGATAAAATGAAACTTCCTGGCAAATTAAAGCTGTGTGCCGGACAGAGACTCGAACTCGGGACCTTTGTCTTTCGCGGGTGAGTGCTCTAACATCTGAGCTAGCCGAGCACGGCGCACGCCCCCTCCTCACAGCTTCAATTCTGCCAGTATCTTATCTCCTACCGTACAAACCTCCTGCGATAAACTGTTCGTAACAGAACACGCCCCCCCCCCCCCCACAAATCGACCTCTAATATTTACTGATATTACTGAACTATACGAAGAAAACGTAAATTAGTTGCAAACTACGGCGACCACACACTTTATTCAATAAGTAAACGTCTCGAAAGATATTCGGAGTTAGGTTATGACATGTTCGATGTGCCTGCCATCACCGGCGATGATGTGGCGCAGACGAATAGCGAAATTCTGCACCACCCGCTTAAGTGTTGGAACATCGATGCTGTCGATGACCTCGTGAATGGCTGTTTTCAGCTCAGCAGTGGTTTTGGAGTTATTGCTGCACACTTTGTCTTTAATACAGCCCTACAAAAAGAAGTCGCATCTTTCCAGATCCGGAGAATATGACGTCCAATCGAGGCCCATGGCAGTGGCCTCTGGGTATTCCAGTGCGGTCCTCAAAGTGCTCCTTCAGGACATCAAACATTCTTCCGCTTCGGTGAAGTCGAGTTCCGTCTTGCACGAACCACAACTGTTCGAAATCAGGTTCACTTTGGATAATGGGGTTGAAATCATCTTCCAAAACCTTCACGTCCCGTTCGGTAGTCACCGTGCCATTATGGAATGTCGCACCCATTACTCCGTGACTGGACACCACACAGTCATCCTTTGAGGGTGAAGAGACCTTGTAACACCATTATCGATTATGAATAGTTAGTATAGGTAGTAAAATGTATATAATTATTGAGTGTTTATTCTGTCTAAGATCTTTGAATGTTTGGACGGAAATGGAACTTCATGATGTATAATTTGTATAACTTAATAGTGTGCTTAAATAATATAATTTTATAAAATATGTCTGTTTGTAAAAACAAAATTGTATGTAAATAACTGGTTCATACTTAGGGAAATTATATGATGTAACTTAAAAGACGTAGGGAACTCCCTCCACTACGGAAGGAGTTTGGCGTGCAAGAAAGTGTGGAAGTGGCGATCAATCTGGGCGGCAAGAGAAAAAGCACAGTAGACAGTCAGTGGCTAGCAGTCGCATAGCCAACACCGCAGAAACCAAGCGAGGTGTTCTGAAACCAAATCTATGATGGAATAACCTCGGATGTAGTTCCGGCTGTAAAATGGTGCTCTAAAAATGATTAACTCGTCGCCAATAAGAAAAGAAATAGAGCATTAAACCGCCTGAGGAGACCAGATAGCCCGCCACATGCTTGCCCCCACTATTGCGCAACTGTTTCAACAACTTTGGAGAACAGATATGTGTACCAGTATGAACCAGTGTGTTTGTGTGTGTTTTTGCAATACTAATTCAAGTGTTGCAAAATTTGTGTTTGACCGTTGAAATTGTCCTCTTCATGGTACCAAGCAGGGACCTATCCTAAAAGTGCTAAAGACCGAGTATTCTGTTTGCGAAGAAATGCTAATTTGTTTCTATTTCGATGTGCCTAAGTTTCAGTTTTAAAGCATGTAAAAGTTGCTAGTTAAATCAATGGTTTCACAGATAAAGAGAGAGGCACATAATATTAAACTTATGGAAAGCTTTAACTTGCTATGAACTGCTTCCACTTTGAAAGTGCCAAAGTTTTAGTACCATCGAACATAAATGTAGTTAATTAAAATCACTTGTATCACAAGTAGTGTTATAAGGCACTTAATTTTGATGCTATGTGAAATTTAACTCTAACTTGAAATCATTTTGAAATTAATTTATATTGTTAGGGCATATGATTATAAAGCATTGCAAGATAGTTTATGGCAAGTGGAATTGGAAATCAGTATATTGTAATGAAAAGTGTTTCGATTAGGTGTGCATAGTTGATGATAAAGGAAAGAACAGCTTAGGGGCCCACGTCTTTAATCTTCAATAGTAGGAGAAAGTTAATTTGAATCTGGATTTTGGCTCATGAATCTGAAAAATCATCATTGTGAAATGAATATGAAATGTGTTATTTCAGTGTCATGTTATTGAATTTCTGAGGTGTATGTGTGTGTTAGTCAATCTTGAAGTCCTGTCAGGTGCCACTTAGTCTTGTGTTGTCTTTGGGAATATTTTGTGCTGAGTTAGTTAAAGGTTGAGGTGATGATTGTAGTTAATAGGGGTAAAGTCTGTTTTACATTTCTGTAATTGCTAACCTATGCTATTGATAACTATTACTACTGGTTATTGTAGGTGTTCATTGCACTTTACTAAGATAGAATTTATGAATGTTACTTTTGCTAGAGTATATACAAATCCATCTAGAATAATGTATGCACATTATTATGCCTAATTAGGCTGGCGACCGCTTTTTTCTTTTTTGTTGCATACGTAAACTTTCTCAACTTTCATTATTTTCTGAATTATAATCTTTCCGCTTTCTACTACTTACCACTATACGAAGTTCACGTTTGATACCCTACATCCGTTGGGTTAATGCACGGTCAAACGTCTCAAAATTCCTCCCAGAGGGTAACGCTTACTGCATGTTAAGGTTACATTTGGCATTTTACACCCGGCGGTAGCGTTATACTTGGCTTTTCTGAGACAGGACTAGAAGTTCGGTTATTAGGAAACAGGTAGCACGAAACGCCAGTAGCGTTAAAACCTCTCGATCGCGAAATGCTGATTCTCAGTCGCCCAAATGCGCCAGTTTTGCTTATTGACGTTCCAATGCAAATGAAAGTGGGCTTCGTTCCTAAATCAAACCATACAGCGTACACTAATTCTCATCATGCCCTGCGACCAACCGTGCAGTCTGGACGTCCTAATGCAAATCGCTCAGAAGTTATGACGATTTTATTTCATATGGTTCAATAATTGTCACCACTCACCAAGTTAGCCGAGAACGCTAATGTGCTGCTTCCTGGAGTAGGGTAGGCGCGCCAGCTTCGGATCGAATCCGCCTGGCGGATTAACGACGCGGGCCGGTGTGCCGGCCAGCCTGGATGTGGTTTTTAGGTGGTTTTCCACATCCTACTAGGTGAAGAACAGGATGGTCCCCACGTCCCGCCTCAGTTACACGAATCGCAGACATCTAAACATTTTCACACTCTTCCATGGACTACATTCGACGCAGACACCTGGGGTACACTAACTCTGTCCCGGGGGGTATGGGGTGGCGGCAGGAAGGGCATCCGGCCACCCATTAACATTAACATTGCCAAATCCGTACCTAACCATGCCGACCCTTTAAAATTGTGGCATAAAGGCACAGGCCTCACAACGTTCAATGATTGCACCCTGTATAAGCGGTCATTGTCAATATTACGAATAAAACATTTCTGTGCACAAATTCAGATCTGGCCACCTTCAATAATTTGAAAGGTCAATATTTCCATCATTGCCTTGTATCAGTATGGATGGATCCCAGTGTATGCCTGCAACGGGGAGTTGTACTCAGGAGATGGGTGTGAAGTGTGAATAATACCACATAATGGCTTTTCATAGTTCAGCAAATGTAGGTACTTGTATTTAGATGTATTATTTTATTGAATCGAGTAAGAGAGGCGAAATGATTCAACCAGAACTGCGTTAGTTTGAACACAAATTTTTAGAATAGAAATCACGTAAAGAAACACACGCATTTATGACCAAAGAAACTCTCATTATTGGGCGCCAAGTTAATTTTGTCCTGTGGCGAAGAGAGCCTGTGCGTATCGTTGAGAAATACTAGGAGTACAAAGGTACGTAAATATTTCGGTTATTGAAACTTAATTATTCGAAATATTCCATATTATTGCTTTATAAAATTACGTCTTTGCTGAAACACTATGCTTGCTTTCTGGGACACAATGTAGCGTTCAAAGAACCGAATCTTAAGACAGCAAAATGAAACAATAGCAAGGAATGGAATCTTAATCACATTGAGAGAGAAAGTTATTTTGGCTGATATGCACATATCAAAAAAAGTTTTGCATCACCGCGGTTCCCAGATCTCCAGAACATAGACGTTGACTGTGGCTATTCTATCACAGACACAGTCGCTTCGACTGTTCAGAGATGTCACTAAACCCGCCCAAAGATGTAAACAACCATGCATGAGCAGCGCCTATTAGACAGAGGGGGTCCGACAGCCGATCAGTTCCTGTCATTCCACTAGGAAGGAGGTAGGATGCTCGTGTTGTCCGTAGTTCAACCATGCCTAGACGGTCAGTTACGCGTATGGATCGCGTCCACATTGTTACTTTGTGCCAGGAAGGGCTCTGAACAAGGGAAATGTCCAGGCATCTCGGAGTGAACCAAAGCGATGTTGTTCGGACATGGAGGAAATACAGAGAGACAGGAACTGTCGATGACATGCCTCCCTCAGGTCGCCCAAGGGCTACTACTACAGTGGATGACCGCTACCTATGGATTATGGCTTAGAGGATCCCTGACAGCTACGCCACCTTGTTCAATAATGCTTTTCGTGCAGCCACAGGATATCGTGTTACGACTCAAACTGTGCGCAGTAGGTTGCATGATGCGCAACTTCACTTCCGACGTCCATGGCGGGGTCCATCTTTGATGCCACGACTCCATGCAGCAAGGTACAGATGGGCCCAACAACATGCCGAATGGACCGCCCAGGATTGGCATCTCGTCATCTTCACCTATGAGTGTCGCATATGCCTTCAACCAGACAATCGTCGGAGACATGTTTGGAGGCAACCCGGTCAGACTGGGCGCCCTAGACACACTGTCCAGCGACTGCCGCAGGGTGAGGTTCCTTGCTATTTTAGGGTGACATTATGTGGGGCCGACGTACGCCGCTGGTGGTGATGGAAGGCGTTGTAACGACTGTACGATACGTGTATGCCATCCTCCGACCGTTAGAGCAACCATATCGGCAGCATGTTGGCGAGGTACTCGTCCTCACGGGCTACAATTCGCGCACCCATCGTGCACATCTTGCGAATGACTTCCTTCAGGATAACGACATCGCTCGACTAGAGTGTCCAGCATGTTCTCCAGACATGAACCTTATTGGACAAGCATGGGATTGATTTGAAAGGGCTGTTTATGGACGACGTGACCCACCAATCACTCTGAGGGATTTGCGCCGAATCCCCGTGGAGGTGTGGGACAATCTGGACCAACAGTGACTTGATGAACTTGTGGATAGTATGCCGCGACGATACAGGCATGCATCAATGCAAGAGGACGTGCTACTGGGTGTTAGAGGTACCGGTGTGTACAGCAATCTGGACCACCACGTCTGAAGATCTCGCTGTGTGGTGGTACAACATGCAATGTGTGGTTTTCATGAGCAATAAAAAGGGCGGAAAATATGTTTATGTTGATCTCTGTTCCAATTTTCTGTACCTGTTCCGGAACTCTCGGAACAGAGGTGATGCAAAACTTTTTTTGTGTGTGTATAATAGTACAAACAACAGAAAAGTCTGTTATCAAATTTCAGAAAATTAGAAGCATACTCTCTTTTAAAGTGTGATGTAATGAATAGCATTTCCGATTCACTGAAATTAGAAATGACAATCATAACTTTTGTCAGAGCAACACTAGTTATCGCCGTCAATGCAACATAATTCCGGAACCCTTTATTTTACTTTGTCTAATGGAAAACGTTATTAGAAATGTCTAACCAACGGAAAGTACGTAACGCTCTGTATCTAATGATGATCGGAAAATACATGTAGCAAGCAAACAATTCCATGTGCCCCGGCGGTAAATGAGAAAATCCACCACTTTTTTCATGATTTATCCACAGTGAGTTAGAATTATAGCGACATACCTCTAAAGGTTGATCAGAACTGTTTCCCATATGCATTGATTTAAAAAACGATTGGTCTACGCTGACTTGTTTGTTTCCCTATTTACTTTTGTCAAAGTTTGCACTGTAAACAGCTTCTCATCACAGTAAATGCGCGTAACACGAATCTGTGTTGCGTTTATGGAGAAAACATAACCATCGACACACGTTATTCGTTGTTGACAATTCAGGTATATTCTTTCTTGTCTCTTCATCACTTAGACTGACATCTGACTGCGTTGGTACACTAATGGGTCTAAAGGAACAAATAACTGTAACATGTAAACACAGAATATTCCAAAAAGCCTTCTCATGGTGCATTACAGTGAACAACTCCAAAGAGCTGTTTACTTTTCGGAATCATTTGAAAATTTCGGCCACCATCACTACGAGTGATTCTATTGCAAGACGCTGTACAGCAGTCTCAAGAGTGCCATTTCGGTGACCATCAACAGTTTTGGGAATCCGAGTAACCAGATGTTAGCACTAGATATTTATTGTTGTCAGAGTTCTAACCTGAGAGAGAACAGTCATTGAATTATTATATCAACGGCGAGTAATATGTCTGTGTGTAGACATATACGTAACTGAGAGTGCAGACATTTAGGATTAGACGTATACACTAGTGTACGGTTACCTTCAGTCCAATAGAAATTAATTTTGTAAACAAACTTTACTAGTTACTAGAATTTGATGGAGTAAATCTGATTCATTCTGTACACGTATTTTGAAGGTAACGAACTCATATTATGTAGCAATAAAGTTTTTTTAACAATAGAAAACGAACTTCATTCTAGAAGGTTCACCTTGATATTACTTAACAATTTTTAGTTTCTCTATGGCCTCCACAACTGTTTGTTTAATTACTGAAAAGGACGTTCCAGTTACTATTTAGAACTTTACTGAATCCACTACTGATTTCGGCTTTGTTGTTAGGCCATTCTCGAGTGGATCTGAAATTGCCATACATATGAGAAATGTGTACATGTATATGACTTATACGGAAACATCGGCATGTAAAAATTTTCTGCTCTAATTGCAAGGCTAGCAACATCGGTCAAACAGGAATGAACTTTGACATCCACTACAAAGAACACACATAACTAAGGAAAAAAACCATACAAACTAAAACCAACCTTCGCAGCTCTCCTCATACAAGAGATTAAAAAAGTGCTCAATGTCGATACATCATCCAATTAGTGAAGGACACTTTATGGACATTTTTGAAGAAATACAAAACTGCGCCCACCTAAAAGTCCAAAAGAATACACAATCAGCAGTGCACACTTCAAAGCACTAGTTTCTTGGACATTTGCATGTCCTGTTATTTATAACGTCTTTAAAGTTACTCCACAAATTCGTAACTGTATCTAGATGTTTTAAATATGCTTTGTAAGCAGTCTACGACGCATCCAAGCTATTCTAACATCCGGTCTACGGTAAAATCCGAGCTACACCAACAACCTCTGTGGTTACCCGTAGTTCACCGGAGAGGAAACCGACATCCTCCTCCAGAGTGTCTCACCAGGAAAGGGTGTCTCGGGATGATCCCCTCCCAGATGTGTAACTGGATACCAGCCCGAGGCTAAATAGCCACAGATTGCTGATCTTATAGCCTTGGATTCCTTTCTGTTCCCGAAACTAGGGCAAACAAGCTTTTGCAGAGATCTAAATCGTCCAAGGAATAGAAGGAGAAGGACAAGAAGACCTGCTAGAGGACATGCCTTCAGACCCTGCATGTTCCAACTTTTATCCCAAGGCGATATTTCTGGTTGCCCTCAGGATCTAGACCGGCCCTCTTGGACAGGATGCCCAGATAGAGCCTGCTTCAGAACTGGTGTGTATTGATGCCGTATCATCACAACCGGTGGCAGCAAGTGACTCTGGAACTTGACCTGCCCTCTTGGTCCCTCCATGCCCCAACAGGATACGAATAACATGATCCTCCACTTTATATGCTGCGGTTTTGTCCACCACCTGGCTGAGCTGTGACATCTTTTATGTATTTCACCTGACCTCTGCATGGCCATCCTGGAAACCTTGTTCCCAAGATTGCAAACTCCTACCCTTCATGACTATCAGGGCTATTTTAAGAATCGAGATGACTATGACAGAGCATGGGGCGGAGTTTCCATGTCTGTAATTGCCTCTGTCTGTAGCAAACATGTGCCACTCGATGAGACTTTGGAAACTGTGGCTGTTCATGTGAGGACACCTTCAGGTTTTTACTGTCTGTAAGGCGTATCTCCCTCTCTAAGGTGTAGCGTCTCAGACGGTGTTATCTGCATTGATTTCTCAGCCTCCCCAATCCCCCCAGCAATCCTCATTTTAAGTGTGTTCAGTGGCCACAACCCATTTTGGGCTTGAACTATGACCACAGGCCACAGTAAAACTATCGAAATTAGTCTCAAAGAATTCCATCTAGATCTCTTGAGTATTGGTCCCTCCACACCTTTCATTGCGGCATAATGATCTTATTCGGCCATTGATCTTTCTATTTGCAGCCGTGGTCTTCTCCCGTCCATCCATAGGGAAGTCCATGATGACCTGTGTGACAGTGACCATTTTCCAATCGTCCTGTCCAGGGAGCAAACCCAGAGAGGCTCCCACCAAATCCGACTGGGATGCCTTTGCCTCTGCCTTTTCCCTTAGCACCTCACCATGTGGAAGTAACAGTGCAGCTGTCCAGAGCACAACTGAACTCGACGACCAATTACTCATTACGGTACACTCTTACAGGTTTCTCGGATTGGTCCTCGATGCTTGGTTGATGTGGACTCCCCATCGTTGGTAACTTAAGTGAAAGTGTTGCTAATATGTTAATTCTCTTCGCTGCCTTATTAACACCAGCTGGAGTGCAGAGTGCTCTACACTTCTGCAGCTTTCAGCTTCAGCATCATTGATGTTGGACCTAGTACGCCATTACGGGGTTCATCTTATGACAGATGCCTGTTGGACAAGCTTTGTGAACAGTGTGAGTGCAGAGGTCGCGGCCTCTCCACTGCCGATCAGGCCCCATTAACTGCTGCCCTATTATGTGAAACTCATTCGCTACTCCCCTGAGCATCCTAACTACCATTTTACCCAGGTCTGGAGTCACAATCGCAGTTTGCATACAGTGTCTCTGCTCTGAACTCCTGCTTCCGCCACCTTGGCCTCTGCTCAGGGAGCAATTCCGTATGCTCCCATGGTATGTAACCCACCCTCGGTTATGTGTTGACCTCACCTTTGGACCGAAAGACTCTGTTGAACTCATGGTTTTTGTCGAAATATTTCTGTCTATGCTTGAAACATATCTTGGTTCGGTAGTGGTATACATTGGCAGCTCTACCGTCGATGGTCGAACCCGTTTTGCCTACACACATGCAGGGTACAGTGAAATAAGCTCCGTGCCTGAGAGATGCAGTTAGTTCACTGGAGAACCAGTGGCCATCACTTGAACCCACAGTCACGTTCGTTCTTACACTGGCAAGATCTTCTTAATCACAGTGATTCACTGAGCAGTCTACAGGCTATCAGTCAGTGCTGCCATCGACTTCTATTGCTTGTTACGTTTCAGGCAATCCTAATGTCGACTTTGGACGTGGGGGAATCGGAACTTGACCTTTAGGTGACATACGCCATCAGTTGTTGGAGGCTTGCAACACTAGTTGGCGTGTTGTGCTTCTCCAAAGTGCGAGCAATAAAGGAGACCACAACCATGATGCACCCTTCCCGTATTGCTCCACAGGGAATCTACTGTTCTCTGTTGGCCTCACACTGGCCACCTTTGGCTGGTTCAAGACCACATCCTAATGTATCCACCACACTGTCGGTGTGACTCCTATGTGATGGTGTGTCAGATCCTATTGGACTGCTCAAATTCGGCCACCTTACATTGAAACCTTACTGACTCGCTGTCTCTGGTTCTCGTGGACGACACCAAAGTGGTTGATCAGGTTTTACGTTTTACCCATAAATGTGGTTTCTACTCCTCTCTTTCTGGTAGGAAATACTGGGCTCATCGGCCGCTTGAGGGTCTGGAGAGGTGTCCTGTCACCTGCTGTGAACCAGAAGTTCCCCATGCTCAGTGGTCTGTCCTGGCCCTTTCCCTTCCCACGTTTTTAATTCTTATTATTCTTTTCCGTCTGTCGTTGGGTTAATATATAGTCTTGTCGTAGTTGCTCTTTTCCATGATTTTTTATCAACTTGTCCGTGCTGCTAGTTTTTTAATGGTAAACGAGGGGCGGGGGCGAGGGGAGAGTGACGAAAACACTGGTCGGAAGCTTCTCCCACGTTTGAACATGTACTGGGGCTCCAGCTGCTTTCTGGGTGGAGTAATTCATCCACATTCACCCTCTTGTCCCTCTCAATTCTACTAGCTTCTTTGTCTTCGTTTGATCCAGCCTTGGGTACAATCAAATTTATCAAAATTCCTCTTACTTGTCTTTCTTCCCTGAGGACTTTCGCTAGTTTGACGCACATACAATGAAGGGACTGAATATCTCGTAGTTTTATCACTTTAACTCCATGAATCCAATCCAATTCTCAAAACCTAGAGTTGTTGACCATTGCGTTCAACGATCCGTGATTCTAACCCTCGGTGAAATTTCTGTAGTTTGAAAAAGACGTTAATGAATGCTTGTGTATTTTTCTTCCCATAACTTACAAATCATCTAAACTACAGATGAGGATGTTACTAATATTGTTATTCAAGTGCTGAACACCTGCATTGGCAATGCAGGACTTTTTACATGAACTGACCTCTCGATTATGTCCCATGAAAGTTCGAAAGGGATTCATTTCGGGCGATGTGGGTGACCAAATCATGGGTAGAACTCTCCAGAATGTTCTAACACGGCGCATTTTCAGCCATAACAATTCCATCGCTCTTTGGGAACATAAAGTCCATGAATGGCTGCAAATGGCACCCAAGCCAGCATTATGGAGCCGCAAACAGCTTGCACAGTGCTTTGTTGACAAATTTGGTCCATGGATTCCTGGTCTCTGCGTCACACTCCAATCCTACCATCGGCTCTTAACAACTGAAATCGGAACTCATATGACCAGGTCTCGTTTTCTAATCATCTAAGCCTCTAAGGTGTAATTGATATGGTCACGTGCCCAGAAAAGGCCCTGCAGTCAATGTCGTGGTGTTCGCAAAGACAATCGCGTCGATCGTTTGCTGTCATAGCCAAGTAACGCCCAATTTCGCCGCACTGTCCTAACACATACTTTCGTTGCACGTCCCATATTGATTTCTGCAGTCATTTCACGCAGTATTGTTTGTATGTTGACACTGACATTTTTACGCAGTCACCGCTGTTCTCGGACGTTAAGTGAATGTCGTAGGCCACTGTGTTGTCAGTAGGAGAGGGAATGCCTAAAATTTGATATTCTCGCAACATTCTTTACACAGAGGATCTCGGAATATTGAATTCCGCAACGATTTCCGAAATGGAATCCCCCATGCGTCTAGCTCCAACTACCATTCCGCGTTCAAAGTCTGCTAATTTACGTCTTGCGGCTACAATCGCGTCGGAAACTTTTTCACACGAATCACCTGAGAAAAAATAACTCCACCAATGTACTGTACTTTTATACTTTGTGTACGCGATACTACAGCCGTCTGTATATGTACATGTCGCTACCCCAGGATTTTTTAACGCGTCAGTATATTTTATTTAGCAGGCATTTTTCTGGTATTGCATTACTCTTCTAAAGACAAAAAATTCCAATCCGACCTGCGATAAGGATTTATAGCTTTTGGGACATTATATGTATAGAGAGATATTGAGGGAGCTAAAAGTGTTCTTAGCAGCTTAAGAGAATATATTTAGGTATTTAAAAATACGTGTAAACGGAAACTACTTTAAGCATTCAAGTTTGGCTGAAGACGGTTTACTGTTAAACAAACAGCAACAAATTTTAATAGAATTGTTTTACAAAAATTTTAAACATTGTTATAGGCTGAATTCTAGTAACCGTGCGTTACCTTACTTACAGAATGTACACTTGACAGCAAAAAAAGTGGGTCACTGCCAAATACAACCAACATAACGTAGCTGTGTTGTAGGTCCTCTAAACACCAGAACCCCATGTGGTACAGTCGTTTGACTACACACAATGGGTACCGCAAGAGACTACTAGAGACCAAAGGTCTTTATAACAGTCAGTCTAAGCGTCAACTAATATCGTCATACAAAAGATATTAGAAAACACGTTATTTGCGATGAGACACAACGTAACACTCATAAACTAGCCTTAATTACAAGTGACATTCCAAAAGTTCTGAGAAAACGGATTATTTTACATATATCGTACAGTAATCCTTCGTCAAAATTAAATACTTGAGACAATATATGAAGTTACAAAGCTGTACGGCAATTGGAAAAAGGTTTTTCGCACTCGAAACGGTTTTCCATCCACGTGCTGAACGTCGTTCAACGGCGAGTGGCTCTGGAAACTGGATATTGAACGAACCGGTAAAAAAACGTGATTAACGGCAACAAGCCCTCTACGGAAATCTCAACATTAACAGCGAAATACCAGTATTATCATTGTTCTCGTAACACATCAACAGCTACGTGTACACAAGTTTGAACTTTAAATGACATGACCAATGACGTCGTTTTGGATCCGGATTCAAACCCAGCGCCTATAGCCATTGCTAACTAAGCTAAGCTTTCTTTGTGCCTTATTGAGACCCGATCACTAGGCATAATGAGACGTGAAGTATAGACGTTTGCACCAGTATCAGTTATCAATTCATATCCTGAAAATAAATGACGAAAATGTTCGTACTGAACTGGGAATCCTGCCATAACAGTTACCTTCCTGGGAACTACCCCCAACGACGTGTAATATGGTATCATTCACAAGGAACAAGTTATGCTCATGTTTAAAATTGAAATGCCATCATGTAAAGCTCGTGACAGGGATGCGAACCCAGCACCTAATCGGATTGTTACCGAAGTACGTAAAATCAGAAGTTAAATATTAAATGTTTTCACCCATAGCGAGATGTTGGAACCTTAAATGACGATAAAATTGCTTTTGCCTGACTGGGATTCGAACCCAGCATCTAGCTCCGTCGTTTTCTAGCCAGGAACAGACGACAAATAGCTACTGTTGGTTCACCAGTAGCGAGGTGTGCGCATGTTTAGCTAGACATCAAGCAACGAAAAGTTCTGTGCTGAATGGAATTCAAACCCCGCACACGTGGTCATGAAGAAACTTTAATTATCAAATTCTTTTCCAATAATAGCTAGGAGTGGAATATTTGCACTTACAATGATGTGATGGAAAATACTCTGCTGGCTAGCAGATTACTCCATAACATAACGTCGTTGGTGATCACAACGAACACAACGTCAAACCCAAATCCGTCAATGGAAACCGTTAGATGTGTTTATAAAGTTTTGGGGAATGGAATACAAGGGCACTTGCGGCGATAGAGTCAGAGAGAGAGAGAGTGTGAGAGAGAAAAGAGGAAAGAGGAGATATTAACAACGGGTAAACATAATACGAAATCGTTAGCGTATTGTGTGGTGGACGGACGGTGTATTCATGGATCTACAGCTACATCTACATTTATACTCCGCAAGCCACCCAACGGTGTGTGGCGGAGGGCACTTTACGTGCCACTGTCATTACCTCCCTTTTCTGTTCCAGTCGCGTATGGTTCGCGGGAAGAACGACAGTCTGAAAGCCTCCGTGCGCGCTCGGATCTCTCTAATTTTACATTCGTGATCTCCTCGGGAGGTATAAGTAGGGGGAAGCAATATATTCGATACCTCATCCAGAAACGCACCCTATCGGAACCTGGCGAGCAAGCTACACCGCGATGCAGAGCGCCTCTCTTGCAGAGTCTGCCACTTGAGTTTGCTAAACATCTCAGTAACGCTATCACGGTTACCAAATAACCCTGTGACGAAACGCGCCGCTCTTCTTTGGATCTTCTCTATCCCCTCCGTCAACCCGATCTGGTACGGATCCCACACTGATGAGCAATACTCAAGTATAGGTCGAACGAGTGTTTTGTAAGCCACCTCCTTTGTTGATGGACTACCTTTTCTAAGGACTCTCCCAATGAATCTCAACCTGGTACCCGCCTTACAAACAATTAATTTTATATGATCATTTCACTTCAAATCGTTCCGCACGCATACTCCCAGATATTTTACAGAAGTAACTGCTACCAGTGTTTGTTCCGCTATTTATAATCATACAATAAAGGATCCTTCTTTCTATGTATTTGCAATACATTACATTTGTCTATGTTAAGGGACAGTTGTCACTCCCTGTACCAAGTGCCTATCCGCTGCAGATCTTCCTGCATTTCGCTACAATTTTCTAATGCTGCAACTTCTCTGTATACTACAGCATCATCCGCGAAAAGCCGCATGGAACTTCCGAAACTATCTACTAGGTCATTTATATATATTGTGAAAAGCAATGGTCCCATAACACTCCCCTGTGGCACGCTAGAGGTTACTTTAACGTCGGTAGACGTCTCTCCATTGATAACAACATGCTGTGTTCTGTTTGCTAAAAACTCTTCAATCCAGCCACACAGCTGGTCTGATATTCCGTAGGCTCTTACTTTGTTTATCAGGCGACAGTGCGGAACTGTATCGAACCCCTTCCGGAAGTCAAGAAAAATAGCATCTACTTGGGAGCCTGTATCTAATATTTTCTGGGTCTCATGAACAAATAAAGCGAGTTGGGTCTCACACGATCGCTGTTTCCGGAATCCATGTTGATTCCTACAGAGTAGATTCTGGGTTTCCAAAAACGACATGATACTCGAGCAAAAAACATGTTCTAAAATTCTACAACAGATCGACGTCGGAGATATAGGTCTATAGTTTTGCGCATCTGCTCGACGACCCTTCTTGAAGACTGGGACTACCTGTGCTCTTTTCCAATCATTTGGAAACTTCTGTTTCTCTAGAGACTTGCGGTACACGGCTGTTAGAAGGGGGGCAAGTTCTTTCGCGTACTCTGTGTAGAATCGTATTGGTATCCCCTCAGGTCGAGTGGACATTCCTCTGTTGAGTGATTCCAGTTGCTTTTCTATTCCTTGGACACTTATTTCGATGTCAGCCATTTTTTGGTTTGTGTGAGGATTTAGAGAAGGAACTGCCGTGCGGTCTTCCTCTGTGAAACAGCTTTGGAAAAAGGTGTGTAGTATTTCACCTTTACGCGTGTCATCCTCTGTTTCAATGCCATTATCATCCCCGAGTGTATGGATATGCTGTTTCGAGCAACTTACTGATTTAACGTAAGACCAGAACTTCCTAGGATTTTCTGTCAATTCGGTACATAGAATTTTACTTTCGAATTCACTGAACGCTTCACGCATAGCCCTCCTTACGCTAGCTTTGACATCGTTTAGCTTCTGTTTGTCTGTGAGGTTTTGGCTGTGTTTAAACTTCGCAGTAGTTTCCTAACTTTGTTGTTGAACCACGGTGGGTTTTTCCCGTCCCTCACAGTTTTACTCAGCACGTACCTGTCTAAAACGCATTTTACGATTGCCTTGAACTTTTTCCATAAACATTCAACATTGTCAGTGTCGGAACAGAAATTTTCGTTTTTTATCTGTTAGGTAGTCTGAAACCCGCCTTCTATTACTCTTGCTAAACAGATAAACCTTCCTCCCTTTTTTTATATTCATATTAACTTCCATATTCAGGGATGCTGCAACGGCCTTATGATCACTGATTCCCTGTTCAGCACTTACAGAGTCGAGAAGTTCGGGTCTGTTTGTTATCAGTAGGTCCAAGATGTTATCTCCACGAGTCGGTTCTCTGTTTAATTGTTCGAGGTAAATTTCGGATAGTGCACTCAGTATAATGTCACTCGATGCTCTGTCCCTACCACCCGTCCTAAACATCTGAGTGTCCCAGTCTATATCTGGTAAATTGAAATCTCCACCTAAGACTATAACATGCTGAGAAAATTTATGTGAAATGTATTCCAAATTTTCTCTCAGTTGTTCTACCACTAATGCTGCAGAGTCTGGAGGTCGGTAAAAGTAGCCAATTATTAACCTAGCTCGGTTGTTGAGTGTAACCTCCACCCATAATAATTCACAGGAACTATCCACTTCTACTTCACTACAGGATAAACTACTACTAACAGCGACAAACACGCCACCACCGGTTGCATGCAGTCTATCCTTTCTAAACACCGTCTGTGCCTTTGTAAAAATTTCTATCAGCGCTTGAAGTTCCGGTACTTTACCAATGCAGCTTCGACAGTTTACAATTACAATACCTATTGCTGCTTGGTCCCCGCATGTCCTGACTTTGCCCCACACCCTTTGAGGCTGTTGCCCTTTCTGTACTTGCCGGAGGCCATCTAACCTAAAAAACCGCCCAGTCCATGCCACACAACCCCTGCTAACCGTGTAGCCGCTTGTTGCGTGTAGTGGATTCCTGACCTATCCAGCGGAACCCGAAACCCCACCACCCTATGGCGCACGTCGAGGAATCTGCAGCCCACACGATCGCAGAACCGTCTCAGCCTCTGATTCAGACCCTCCACTAGGCTCTGTACCAAAGTCCGCAGTCACTCCTGTCGACGATGCTGCAGATGGTGAGCTCTGCTTTCATCCCGCTAGCGAGACTGGCAGTCTTTTTATTTATTTATTTATTTATTGTTCCGTGGGACCACATTTAGGAGAAGTCTCCATGGTAATGGAACGAGTCAATACATGAAATTATAACACGATTGTAGAAACAGAATGAAATGAAATATAAGAAACATATTCAGGCGACAAGTCGTTAGTTTAAATAAAGAAAATCAAGAACGTAACACTGGAATTTGCTTAATTTTTTAGCTCTTCCAGGAGCTCCTCGACAGAATAGAAGGAGTGAGCCATGAGGAAACTCTTCAGTTTAGACTTAAAAGTGTTTGGGCTACTGCTAAGGTTTTTGAGTTCTTGTGGTAGCTTATTGAAAATGGATGCAGCAGAATACTGCACTCCTTTCTGCACAAGAGTCAAGGAAGTGCATTCCACATGCAGATTTGATTTCTGCCTAGTATTAACTGAGTGAAAGCTGCTAACTCTTGGGAATAAGCTAATATTGCTAACAACAAACGACATTAAAGAAAATACTACATACTGTGAGGGCAATGTCAAAATTCCCAGACTACTGAATAGGGGCGACAAGAGGTTTTCGAACTTACACCATACATAGCTCGAACAGCCCGTTTTTGAGCCAAAAATACCCTTTTTGAATCAGAAGAATTACCCCAAAAAATAATACCATATGACATAAGCGTATGAAAATATGCGAAGTATACTACTTTTCGTGTTGAAATGTCACTTATTTCAGATACTGTTCTAATGGTAAATAAAGCGGCATTTAGTTTCTGAACAAGATCCTGAACATGGGCTTTCCACAACAACTTACTATCTATCCATACGCCTAGGAACTTGAACTGTTCCGTCTCGCTTATAACATGCCCATTCTGTCTGATTAAAATGTCAGTTCTTGTTGAATTGTGAGTTAGAAACTGTAAAAACTGAGTCTTACTGTGATTTAGCATCAAATTATTTTCCACAAGCCACGAACTTATATCATGAACTACATTATTTGATAATGTTTCAATATTACACACAAGATCCTTCACTACCAAGGTGGTGTCGTCAGCAAACAGAAATATTTTTGAATCACCTGTAATACTAGAAGGCATATCATTTATATAAATAAGAAACAGCAGTGGCCCCAGCACCGACCCTTGGGGAACGCCCCATTTAACAGTGCCCCATTGGGACTGAACATCATTACCACTCTCAATATTGCGGAGGATTACCTTCTGCTTTCTGTTCTTAAAGTAGGAGGCGAACCAATTGTAAGCTACTCCCCTTACTCCATAATGGTCCAACTTCTGCAGTAATATTTTGTGGTCAACACAGTCAAAAGCCTTCGTTAAATCAAAGAAAACACCTAACGTTCGCAACCTTTTATTTAATCCGTCCAAAACCTCACAGAGAAAAGAGACTATAGCATTTTCAGTTGTTAAGCCATTTCTAAAACCAAACTGTACATTTGACAGCAAATTATGTGAATTTAAATGCTGCAGTAACCTTGTATATACAACCTTCTCGATAACTTTATCAAACACCGATGGCATAGAAATAGGTCTATAATTGTCAACATTATCCCTGTCTCCCTTTTTATAAAGTGGCTTCACTACCGAGTACTTTAATCGGTCAGGAAACCGACCACTCCTAAAGGAAAAGTTACAGGTATGGCTAAGTACTGAGCTAACATACGTGGAACAATACTTCAGTATTCTGCTAGATACCCCGTCATATCCATGAGAGTTCTTGGTCTTTAGTGATTTAATTATTAACTCAATCTCCCTCTTGTCAGTATCACGGAGGAGCATTTCAGGTAACAGTCTCGGAACACTTTTTTCTACGAGTGCTATATGATTCCCTGTTGGGACTAGGTTTCTATTTAGTTCACCTGCTATATTCAGAAAGTGATTATTAAGTACTGTACATATATGCGACTTATCAGTAATACGGACATCCCCACTACGCACTGATTCTATGTTCTCGACCTGTCTCTGCAGACCAGCCACTTCCTTTACGACTGACCATATGGTTTTAATTTTATCCTGAGACTTAGCTATTCTATCTGCATACCACATACTTTTTGCCTTCCTAATAACTTTTTTAAGCACCTTACAATACTGTTTGTAATGGGCTGCTGCATTTAGATTGTGACTGTTTCTAACGTTTTGATATAATTGCCACTTTGTTCTACAAGATATTCTTATCCCTTTAGTCAGCCACCCAGGCTGCCTGTTTGTGCTAGTACCCTGTTTTGAACGTTCTAACGGAAAGCAACTTTCAAAGAGCACGAGAAAAGTCTTGAGGAAAGCATTATATTTATCGTCTACTGTATCAGCACTATAAACATCTTGCCACTCTTGTTCCTTGATAAGGTTTACAAAAGTCTGTACAGCAACTGGACCAGCTTTCCTAAAAGGTTGGTAACTATATTTAGCATGTGTTGCAGCACAAAAATGTTTTAGACTTAAAATTTGTGCATCATGATCTGAAAGGCCATTCACCTTTTTGCTAACGGAATGCCCTTCTAATAATGACGAATGAACAAAAATATTGTCTATGGTTGTTCTACTGTTCCCTTGCACTCTCGTTGGAAAGAATACGGTTTGCATAAGATTATATGAATTAAGGAGGTCTACCAGCATCCTTTTCCTTGCACAATCACTTATACAATTAATATTGAAATCACCACATATAACTAACTTTTTGTATTTCCTATAAAGTGAACCAAGAACCTCCTCTAGCTTTAGCAAAAATGTTGTGAAATCGGAGTCTGGGGATCTATAAACAACAACAGTAAGAAGTTTAGCTCCACTAAATTTAACCACACCTGCACAACATTCAAACACCTTTTCAGTGCAGTACTTTGAAACATCAATTGACTCAAATGGGATACCGTTTTTCACATACATGGCTACTCCCCCACACCGCAAAGAGCTCCTAGAAAAGCTGCCAGCCAACCTGTATCCTGGTAAAGGAAGTCTCTGAATTATCTCCTTATTTAAGAAGTGTTCAGATATACCAATAATTTCAGAGTCAACATCTATAAGCAGTTCACTAACTTTATCTCTAATACCTTGTATATTTTGATGAAATATAGTAATTCCCTCATTAATCGGATACCCAAGCTTTGTAGAAAGTGGTTTCTTTGTTAGAGAGACTTCCCTTAAGCAGGAATACCTATCAGCTGACTTCAATCTAAAAAAGGTACAGCTCTAACACCCACAACTACCGGAATTTTCCCATGAGTGATCCCACCACCCCCACCTATGCTGTCACCTATAAGTTTTGCCAACCTACCCTTCCCATATCTGTTGAGGTGTAGGCCATGTCTAGTGAAACCCGTCCTGCCGATAGACTCCACCGACACCACTGAAATGTGACTCATGCCTTCTGTCATCAGCGCACCCCCAAGTCTCATGTTATTACGCCTGACGGCTGTATTAAGATGAGGCCGATCGTGACGCTGAAACAGTTCCACGAAATGCACATTCGTGTTGCCAGTCTGAGTGGCTATCTTTTCCAGGTCACCATCTATGTCATACTCCCCATCCCTATCAATACTATTACCAGCCCCACCCACAATCACTACCTGATCCTCTTTAGTAAAATCCCTACATAACCCCCCTATGTTAAAAGTCACCTGAGCCAATCCTGCATTAGGCTTCACAATGCTGGTGACCTGGTACTCACTCCCGAAAACTTCCTGCAACTGCTGGCCTACACCTCTACCATGAGAACTACCTAACAGCAGAACCTTCTTCTTTCTCTTAGACTTTGCAACTGTCCTAGCCACCGTAACTGCTGAGGTCTGCTGCATACTTCCTACATCTACAGCTACTAGAGATTCCTCTCCACTAGACTCTGACAGTTGTTCATATCTATTACAAACACCAATAGTAAAAGTATCTGAAAATCTCCTTCTCCTAGCAGATCTCTTGCCAACAGCCAGCTCCCATTCCCCAACCCCCTTCTCCCTCCTCATCCTATCTAGCTCCTCCTGTGCGTTTTTCAACTGCACCTGAAGGGCACAGATCTTACGCTCCTGCTCCTCTATCAACTTACTCTTGCTACATAACCTGCAGTTCCAGGAGAGGATCTCACCAGAATGCCCACTGGCTTCCCCACTGCATTCCCCCCAGTGAAAATACTTCGAACAAGTCTCACACCGCAATCCACTGCTCACGAACCTACGGCAAAGCCCACACTTCTCACTCATGGTAAAATTTTACAATTATTGAAACAAGAAAACAACTTTATCTAAGTTCCGCTACTACAATAAGAAGATGTTAAAAGCTGACTACAATAATCACAAACTTGCTCTAACAAGAAGTAACTACTATTATTGACAGTATTAACCAACAACAAATGAGAATATAACAAAATACTAACACAGAAAGAAAATCAAACGTCTAATGACAGTAACGAAACTGAAAGTAGTTCGCAAAAATTTCTTCTGAAGTTATTTCACCGGAAAACACCAAGAACACCGGTTGAAGACTACTAAAGATCCTAAATAAACTACTATACACAAACAATTAATTAGTACTTAGCTTTCGATGCGCCGCTACAGCTGCAACTGGTCAGCGCGGAATGTAAACACGGGTAAGAGGTTAAGTTGCTCGATACGAAACACTCACAAATATCAGGCCACAACACAAGAAATGCAGAGGTGAATGAAGAAACCACTAATAAGTCACTTATATAGTAAATATTATCACAAAAACAGTTAAAATATGTATCTGAAACCTAAAAATAGATGAAAACTAAGAGAGCGATCTCACACGCAGTCACGCGCTTATGACGTCACACCAAAGAATCACCAAATCAGATAGCCGCCGGAAGCCAGAGAGGATTTCCTCCGATCCATAGCGACACACATCATTGGTGCCGACATGAGCGACCACCTGCAAAATGGTTCAAATGGCTCTGAGCACTATGGGACTCAACTGCTGAGGTCATTAGTCCCCTAGAACTTAGAACTAGTTAAACCTAACTAACCTAAGGACATCACAAACATCCATGCCCGAGGCAGGATTCGAACCTGCGACCGTAGCGGTCATGCGGTTCCAGACTGCAGCGCCTTTAACCGCACGGCCACTTCGGCCCGACCACCTGTTGATGGGTGCACCCTGTACCGTTCATGGCATCCGGAAGGACCCTTTCCACATCTGGAATGACTCCCCCCGGTATGCACACGGAGTGCACATTGGTTTTCTTCCCCTCTCTTGCTGCCATATCCCTAAGGGGCCCTATTACGCGCCTGACATTGGAGCTCCCAACTAGCAGTAAGCTCACCCTCTGCCACCGCCCGGATCTTGGAGACTGAGGGGCAACCTCTGGAACAGGACAAGCAGCCATGTCCGGCCGAAGATCAGTATCAGCCGGAGACAGAGCCTGAGTTGGTCTCCCGCCGCAACTTCTTCGAGTTCAGAAAGGGATTTTCTCTGCTCCTAGACACTAGGTCCCTGTCTTCCTGCTGTGAGCTCACTCTCTTCCTGCCTGAGCCAGGAGCTCTGTTGGTGCTGTGTCTTTCACGGCAGATCCTCCACTATCTCGTTGCAGTGGTATGTGATACGCCATACTATCTGCCAACTTCTCTCATGGAACATCCTCATTCTTCAATGAGATCGACGACTCTATCTCGAATAGACCTCTCCCAGTGAGCCATTACGGCAGACAGCATGATGTGTATTTCTGCTTGCCGCTCTTACACTGATGCCAGGAGAGGAGGTAAACATATTTACGTCAAACGGAGCGGCAGTGGCAGAGGCATGTGGCGCAGCCGTGCTGGCTCGTCCCGGGCTGTTGGCCCACCAACGCCACCGCCAGCTCGTTCACTTCCGTCTCGCCTCGGCCAGCCTGGCTGGCCCGCAGCTCGCGAGCCGCGGCTAGTACAGACCCAGGCCGCAAGGCCACGATCACCCCTTGAAGGATGAAAAGTTACATCTAACCTACCCAAGTCTGTAGTATAAACTAACGCAGCTACAGCTATTATGCTATAACATGTGCAGGCACACCTACAGTTGACGATTCATTCAAATATTTGACGAACAGTACTTTCAAAAATACGTTCATTTTAAACATAGCTACCACAAAATATTTCACCTAGCTAGCAATTGCATGACGCAGGAAACTATTCTTTCTTGTAAGCGCTCTGCATTAGATGTAGCCTTAAGAAAACGTGTATTCAACCACGACAACTAAGCTGAATGTAAAAGTAAACAGGTTTGGCGGCAGCTTCTCCAAATAATAGTATATACATAGTATATAATACACGTTTTGTGCACTTATAACATGTACTCAGTGTCTCTGAAACAATACGTGCTGCACGACGGAAATTACTTTCTGCTGAGGCACTTCATTTACATCTCTATGATACACGACTACTAGAGAACATTGCTCTTTACGGCAGTCAATCCACTTGTAAATTAACACTATGATATCGCAAATATTAGGCAACACTTTACTAGGGATGAGAAAGGCCTTAAGGTTTGCTACTAAACATGCTACTCCTAGCTACTACTGAATAAGAATTTGATTATTAACGTGTCTTCATAATCATGTGTGCGGCGTTCGACTCTCAGTCAGCATAGACGTTTTCGTCGCCTTATTGCTTGTGAAACGTGAGCACATCTTGCTAATGGTGGACCAAAATTGGACATTTCTCGTCTGTTCCTGGTTAGACAACGACGGCGGTAGGCGCCGGTTTCGAATCCCGCTCAGGCATTAGAACTTCAGTCGTCATTTAAGGTTCCAACCTCACTACTGGTGACAAACTGTGATATCTACATTCTGATTTTACGTACTAATTCAACAATCCGATTAGATGCTGGGTTCGCATCCTTGTCACCAGCATTACATGATGGCATTTCAATTTTAAACATGTGCATCCTCTGTTCCTTGACAATGCAACAATATAAAACGTCTTTCGAGGTTAATTACCAAGAAGGTAGTTGTCATGCTAGGGTTCCTGGTTTCGTACAAACATTATCGTCATTTACGTTCAAGTTGAGAATTGATAACTGATACTGGTGCAAACGTCAATATTTGACCTCTCTTCCTGCCTAGTGATCGAGTCTCGATAAGGCACAAAGCTTTGCTTGGTTAACAGTGGCTTTACGATCTGGGTTTGCATCCGGATCCAGAACGAAGACGTTGGTCATCTCATTTAAAGTACAACTTTGTTTACAAGTAACTGTTGATGATTAATGTGAACCATGATATTACTTGTGATTCGCTGTTAATTTTGGGATTTCCGTAGAGTGCTTGCCACTGTTAATCACGTTTTCTTTTAACTGCTTAGTATTATATTAAGTTGATGCGAAACCACTCCCCATTGAACGTTGAACGACGTTCAGCATGTGTTGGGTAAACCTTTTAGACAGCAAAGAACTTGTTTCCAATTGCCATACAACTTTATAAATCCATATACCGTCTCAAATACACTCCTGGAAATGGAAAAAAGAACACATTGACACCGGTGTGTCAGACCCACCATACTTGCTCCGGACACTGCGAGAGGGCTGTACAAGCAATGATCACACGCACGGCACAGCGGACACACCAGGAACCGCGGTGTTGGCCGTCGAATGGCGCTAGCTGCGCAGCATTTGTGCACCGCCGCCGTCAGTGTCAGCCAGTTTGCCGTGGCATACGGAGCTCCATCGCAGTCTTTAACACTGGTAGCATGCCGCGACAGCGTGGACGTGAACCGTATGTGCAGTTGACGGACTTTGAGCGAGGGCGTATAGTGGGCATGCGGGAGGCCGGGTGGACGTACCGCCGAATTGCTCAACACGTGGGGCGTGCGGTCTCCACAGTACATCGATGTTGTCGCCAGTGGTCGGCGGAAGGTGCACGTGCCCGTCGACCTGGGACCGGACCGCAGCGACGCCCGGATGCACGCCAAGACCGTAGGATCCTACGCAGTGCCGTAGGGGACCGCACCGCCACTTCCCAGCAAATTAGGGACACTGTTGCTCCTGGGGTATCGGCGAGGACCATTCGCAACCGTCTCCATGAAGCTGGGCTACGGTCCCGCACACCGTTAGGCCGTCTTCCGCTCACGCCCCAACATCGTGCAGCCCGCCTCCAGTGGTGTCGCGACAGGCGTGAATGGAGGGACGAATGGAGACGTGTCGTCTTCAGCGATGAGAGTCGCTTCTGCCTTGGTGCCAATGATAGTCGTATGCGTGTTTGGCGCCGTGCAGGTGAGCGCCACAATCAGGACTGCATACGACCGAGGCACACAGGGCCAACACCCGGCATCATGGTGTGGGGAGCGATCTCCTACACTGGCCGTACACCACTGGTGATCGTCGAGGGGACACTGAATAGTGCACAGTACATCCAAACCATCATCGAACCCATCGTTCTACCATTCCTAGACCGGCAAGGGAACTTGCTGTTCCAACAGGACAATGCACGTCCGCATGTATCCCGTGCCACCCAACGTGCTCTAGAAGGTGTAAGTCAACTACCCTGGCCAGCAAGATCTCCGGATCTGTCCCCCATTGAGCATGTTTGGGACTGGATGAAGCGTCGTCTCACACGGTCTGCCCGTCCAGCACGAACGCTGGTCCAACTGAGGCGCCAGGTGGAAATGGCATGGCAAGCCGTTCCACAGGACTACATCCAGCATCTCTACGATCGTCTCCATGGGAGAATAGCAGCCTGCATTGCTGCGAAAGGTGGATATACACTGTACTGTTGCCGACATTGTGCATGCTCTGTTGCCTGTGTCTATGTGCCTGTGGTTCTGTCAGTGTGATCATGTGATGTATCTGACCCCAGGAATGTGTCAATAAAGTTTCCCCTTCCTGGGACAATGAATTCACTGTGTTCTTATTTCAATTTCCAGGAGTGTATGTAATTGTGCCTGAGGATTACTGAACGATTTATGTGACAACATTAGTTGTGGCATAATGTTTGAAATGTCACTTATTGTAATTAAGTTTAGTTTACAAACGCTAAGTACTGTCTGTTCTCTTCTGTACTATCGTGGTGTTATTTTATATCTGGACGAACTGTCATAAAGACTGGTGTTCTCTGGTAGTCTCCAGCAGTACCCATTGTGTATCGTACATCGACTGTACTGTGGAGGGTAGCGACAATGTGCAACACAGAAATGCTATGTGGGTTGCATACATTCAGGTGCAGCCTACACGTTGGAATTCAGGCGTGACCCACTTTTTTTGCTGTCGAGTGTACCTCGGCTGCATAAAATTGTTGTCAAATTGACCATGATTTCGATAGATCTGAGGCGGTCTTCATCGGAATAAAAATTACGTAGGATTACCTAAAACATATAATGAAATGGCTCAGAAATACAATATACTTAATTGGATTACTTCCACAAAATGTACAAACAGTGTACTTACATGTAATGACACCATAGGTGAAACACATCTGAGCAAAAATGCTCTTGTTAAATTGAAATTATCACAGAAATAAAAATTAAACTGTAAATATATAACATGTTTGTCAGTTACAATAAAATGTTCCATCGAAATACAATGTCAGTCACGAGATCGCTTTTTTACAGAAATGACAGAAAATCACTCAGAATGAGTGAAAACGTGTATTTGATACAAATAAAAAGCATTGGTAACATTTAACATAGAGGTTACTGAAGCAGTTAACTTAGGTTTCTTTCACATGACAGGAAAAAGCCTGGATGGACGCCAAATAGAATACACGCAAGAGTAAAACCGATCGAAAGTGCTTGTTTGAAACGAAATATCGTTTTGATTGCAATATATTTGATATATATGAAACGGAGAGCTTACAATCAGTACCGCTAGTTTTGCATTAGTGTGACATGGATATTCAATGTGTAATATATTCGAAACTATGGCTTCCTAAGAAAGCAATGAAGAGATATATGATAGAAGTCACTAGCAGAGTTGGTAAACCATTGAAATGGATCAGCCAACAAACGTGGATGGGAGATTTACCGATCAACAGTGAAAATGAACTGTGGTTGTGGAGGTGAATGTTTGTTACACTGACCAAGGACGTTATTCACTAGATTACACGTGAGCAGACTTGTTGTATTGTGAAAAGCAATACTTTTCATAAAACGCCGTCATGCTTAGACAGATATTACATATTACAATTGTAAGTGCCCAGAATTTTGTGATGTAGAGTGGCAGACCACTTACAGAGGTGCCTGAAGGTTGACTCACTAGACTCGTATTCTGGAGGAGTGCGATCCCAATACTCATCCGTTAATTATGATTTAAATTTCTGTGGCTCTCCTCAGACACTTCACACAAGTGCTAGCTTCGTTCGTTCGAGAAGAACACGCAGAATTTCATTCATTATGTTCTGATTGTAATGATGTCAGTATGGAGGAATCGTCGAAGTTGCCCTTCTTATTTATTCTTATTAATGCTACACTCTCCTGACGTAGTCCCCGCCTACAGAGGGTGTTTGAATGTTTCCTGCCCACAATGTCTTCTATATCCCTCACCCATTTAAAACATACGACAATGGATTGCTGAGACACAGACACGCTAAGTCACTACCAACCGGACACTACGATTAATGAACTTGGCATAGCATAGATCTGAAACAATATGGAATGCTGTACCCGTACCTGTGTTCTAAACTCTGTTTCACATGATGGCCTTCTAGGTTAGAGCCCTTGTTGCCGCTGAAGGCGTCATGCTCTGAGTACTAAATCGCGCACCCTGTATAGCACTCCCCCCCTTCCCCTAGCAACTACAACCTGTATGATGTATTCTTCCCCCAATAATACGCATAATAAACAAATTTCCTTTCTTTGCTACTTGTCCTGTTGTAGCGATTGTAATCACCGGAGGTATACTTAACAGTAGTTAAAGAATAGACTTTTATAAGTGTTTAATACTAAAGCAGCTGTTTATTTCCTGGCTCACTATCTTCGGGATTTGCCTGTTTTGCAAGCCACCTATTAAACAGATAAAAACTTTTTACGAGTGCACGTGTCGAATGTGTACAACAGCGGAATAATTGATAATATGATTCGTATGGTAACTACTTGCATATTTTGTGTGTTGGATATATTTGGTGTGGGATTCGTATGGTAACTACTTACATATTTTGTATGTTGGCTATACTTGGTACTTGGTGTGGATAGTTTTAAATATGTAAACTGTAATACAGTGATGTGATGGAACACTCTCTCAAGCTGAATATATGCGGTGATATTAATAAAATTGCGCAGTGAACTGAATATGTCACAGAATATGTAAGACCTTACAATAAAGTTCTCTGTATCAACAACTGTCAAAATTGCGATAATACCTGTGATAACTAAGCCAGCGTGACACACAGTGTAACCCAGTGAGAAAAAATTCTCCATTGTGCATAAAATACCATCGGCACGTGTATCATATCATGCTAGATAATGAAGGTACCACAATTAAGAAAAATGTATAATACGCACATACTTCAACATAATACAGCAAAGCGTAACTCTAGTTGTCACAACATTTAATGGAGGTCTCAGATACATGTAAGTGTGATGACATATATACAACTGTCCACATAAAAATATAACCTACACACAAAATGCGGAAAGTAGTTACCATACGAACCATATTACTATTATTCATATTTGACACATTCATTCATAACAAATGTTGCTCTCTGTAAAAGGTTGCTTGAGAAAATGGGCAAAGCCCGAAGCTAGTCAGCTAGAAAATGAGTAGCAGCATAGGTATTAAAAATTTAAGAAATGTCTTATTCTCAACATTAGAAAACATTTAACAATAGTTGTTGCGCTGAGGTGCACATAATGATGAATTAATTCCTATATAAAATGTCGAATGTCGCACAATATCTAATGGTCCAACATAGCTGATAGCAAAAACTGATAATACGAAGTAGTAAGCAACCTTAATCAGACAGATAACGTTGCTGACGCTTTCTGGGAATCGTTGTCTCGCTTAGTACTCCCTTCGTAATTGAAAAGAAGTTCCGAAGTGCTTTTCAAAGATGAAAGCCATATGGTGCTGATTGAAACCATATCAAGATTATCCAGCGTCGTTGTGAATCTTTTACCGACGAGCAGAGGGATCATGTATCAAACCAAATGTTTCTTGATTTCATTATTTATGTCTACGCATTGCTTATCCATACTGTCCAATAACTCAAATAAACATGAGCTTTATTGATTCTGAAGTTTTATTTTCGTTAGTTCTTTAATTAATTACTGACGCACAGACAACCATACTTTTCTGCTGAAGGAAGTATCGATTTCAATTAAGGCACCAGGTGATTTCAATTAAGGCACCAGGTGCGTGACAGCTGCGCCGCTCAGATTACAACGTCTACGCCTCCGCCCTATCTAACTGCTGATTGATTGCTGGGGGTATCAGCTGCCTCGCCTTTTCCCAGTAACATCGAAGAATGTGGAGCTTCTTTACTGATCTGCTGAAATCGGTTTCCTTATTACCGGCTAGTAACTGATATTAAGTGATTTCAAAGTGCCCAATTTTGCACGTTCTTCTGAAAAAAATAAGAATTTACCGATGTCTAAAATAAAGTGTTGAGTCAGACAGCAGTGAATTTAAGAGTAATTGAAAGTATGTATAGCTATTCCCCATAGTCATTTACACTTGTACTACGATGTCTCTGCGAAACTTATGACTGGGAATACTAACGATTGCTGCACGTGTAGCGTGTGCTTATCTTTTCAATCACTCTTAAGAATTGGGAGAAAGTACAGATTAAGTGTCTGAGGATGGGCTACAATTAAACTAATCTTCCATTTATAAAATAAGCGTTTAGGAGGAGGAATAAAATTTCACTTGTTGCCCCAACTCGTGTGATTATTGATTATGCTAGAGGCATTTCGATCCCTGGGGACTCCCTTCAGATGCTTTCCACCAGTTCAGAGCAAATATTTGTGATGTTATCGGTGGGCGTGTAACAGACAAACAAGTTGGCCATGTTACAAAGACGTTGACGCAAACGTAACTGTGTCTTATAGTAGATACGTAATATCTCTTGGTGTAATTATACTGAATGCAGATAGAGTAATTCACAATACGTTACCGTATCTTTTTTTACCTCACGACAGACTTTTGGTTACATGTTATCAAACTGCACAACTCTGAGTACAGTAGAACATTAAAACGCCAACGAATAAAACTGCGTGAATACATTACGTTACCCTAAATATAAAGAATCAATATTGGTAAGAAATGATAAGGGGCATTCAGATGATAGTGATATATATGGAGAAAAGTGTGTGAACTGTTCATTACTTCAAAAGTAGTCACCATATCTGTTAATCCAATAATACCACTGTGAGAAAAAGCGGTCAGCGCAATCATATAAAAATGTTTGCGGTTGCCTATGGAGCCATGTTTGTACCAAGTCGTACATTTTTTCGTTGGATGGAAATAGACAACCCCGAATGTTTTCTTCACCTCTTAAGAAATACGGAAATCGCCTGGAGAGAGATCGGTACTTTATGGAGTATATGTAAGGGATCCCCAGCAAAACTTTTGCAGCCTAATCCAAACAACCCTGGCATCATATGGGCGGGCATCATCCTGAACAGAATGTGTGAGCCTACATGTTGCCAAAGTTGTTTCGTCTACGCTTCCGAAATTTCGCTTGGATACCCTTATACATCCACCGTACAGTCCTGATCTCTCTTCAGGTGATTTCCGTATTTTTGGAGACCGGAAGAAAGACATTCGTGTCCGTCGGTTGCTTCGGACGAAGATGTGCGCATCTGGGTACAATTACGTTTCCCCAGGGAAAGCAAACATACACTCCTGGAAATTGAAATAAGAACACCGTGAATTCATTGTCCCAGGAAGGGGAAACTTTATTGACACATTCCTGGGGTCAGATACATCACATGATCACACTGACAGAACCACAGGCACATAGACACAGGCAACAGAGCATGCACAATGTCGGCACTAGTACAGTGTATATCCACCTTTCGCAGCAATGCAGGCTGCTATTCTCCCATGGAGACGATCGTAGAGATGCTGGATGTAGTCCTGTGGAACGGCTTGACATGCCATTTCCACCTGGCGCCTCAGTTGGACCAGCGTTCGTGCTGGACGTGCAGACCGCGTGAGTCGACGCTTCATCCAGTCCCAAACATGCTCAATGGGGGACAGATCCGGAGATCTTGCTGGCCAGGGTAGTTGACTTACACCTTCTAGAGCACGTTGGGTGGCACGGGATACATGCGGACGTGCATTGTCCTGTTGGAACAGCAAGTTCCCTTGCCGGTCTAGGAATGGTAGAACGATGGGTTCGATGACGGTTTGGATGTACCGTGCACTATTCAGTGTCCCCTCGACGACCACCAGTGGTGTACAGCCAGTGTAGGAGATCGCTCCCCACACCATGATGCCGGGTGTTGGCCCTGTGTGCGTCGGTCGTATGCAGTCCTGATTGTGGCGCTCACCTGCACGGCGCCAAACACGCATACGACCATCATTGGCACCAAGGCAGAAGCGACTCTCATCGCTGAAGACGACACGTCTCCATTCGTCCCTCCATTCACGCCTGTCGCGACACCACTGGAGGCGGGCTGCACGATGTTGGGGCGTGAGCGGAAGACGGCCTAACGGTGTGCGGGACCGTAGCCCAGCTTCACGGAGAAGGTTGCGAATGGTCCTCGCCGATACCCCAGGAGCAACAGTGTCCCTAATTTGCTGGGAAGTGGCGGTGCGGTCCCCTACGGCACTGCGTAGGATCCTACGGTCTTGGCGTGCATCCGTGCGTCGCTGCGGTCCGGTCCCAGGTCGACGGGCACGTGCACCTTCCGCCGACCACTGGCGACAACATCGATGTACTGTGGAGACCTCACGCCCCACGTGTTGAGCAATTCGGCGGTACGTCCACCCGGCCTCCCGCATGCCCACTATACGCCCTCGCTCAAAGTCCGTCAACTGCACATACGGTTCACGTCCACGCTGTCGCGGCATGCTACCAGTGTTAAAGACTGCGATGGAGCTCCGTATGCCACGGCAAACTGGCTGACACTGACGGCGGCGGTGCACAAATGCTGCGCAGCTAGCGCCATTCGACGGCCAACACCGCGGTTCCTGGTGTGTCCGCTGTGCCGTGCGTGTGATCATTGCTTGTACAGCCCTCTCGCAGTGTCCGGAGCAAGTATGGTGGGTCTGACACACCGGTGTCAATGTGTTCTTTTTTCCATTTCCAGGAGTGTATTTCCGTGAAAGCATTGACGTCTTGTCTCTTAGTGGGATGAATGTATTAACCGTTATGGATATTACTTTTGAGATAATAGACGGTTTACTTACATGAGGTTCTGTTTTGCATGTGACTATTCAAGCTCAACTTGTACATCTGTGTGTTTTCAGCAGAATTTTCGCACTAGGAGGTTGGTTAATCGTACAATTACAAGGTCGCTTAGTAGAACAAATATTGACACTAGTTTCAAAATTAATCGGTATCGGACTTAACTGATTATATTACATTGTTACACCCCGGCCCTGAATCTATTGTTCACACCCAGCAGGCTCATCTAATTACTTTATGCGAAACTCGCTGAGCAGGACGGATACCTATATGGCTGGCAATGTTCCGACAGTTTGGTATTTATTAGAGTTATTGACTTTATCAAATTAAGCTAACTTAGATTTCTGACATTTGTAACCTCACCCGTAATCGTAGAGCATGCTGGTATCAGTACGTTGCGCAAATTCTCCATTAGTTTTCTGTCATGTGAATATCACATGTTGGGAGACTCAGACTTATTTCGCTTCCTAACGTGTTCACACTGCCTATTATTGTTATTAAACCGAGCGAGGTCGCGCAATGGTAAGCACACTGGACTCGCATTCTGGAGGACGACGATTAAATCCCGCGTCCGGCCATCGTAATTTAGGTTTTCCGTGATTTACCTAAATCACTTCAGGAAAATGCCAAGATGGTTTCTTTGAAAGGACACTGCCGACTCCGTTCCCCATTCTTCCCTAATTCGCTTCATGAAAATGCCAAGATGGTTCCTTTGAAAGGACACTGCCCACTCCGTTCCCCATCCTTCCCTAATCCGATGGGACCGATACCCTTACTGTTTGGTCTCCTCCCCCAAGTCAACCAATCAGCCAACCAATCCTGTTGTTAAGGACAAAGATTGTCTCCAGTCTCACTAACACGAACACGTCAAATACAGCTGATCCTTGAGAGGCAGCAGTATTGGCCTGATACAACTGGTTTCCAATTCTCTGCATAAAAGGCTTTTTGAGTATTTTAATCGTTCACGTCAATCTTTTGCCTTACCAGAACTCCAGATGAAGGGAACGATCTTATATTTTAAGACCTCAGTGCGGCTTTTAGGTCTCTTATTTGATCAAAGGTTAACATTGCTGCCGCAATTCCATGACATAAAATGTAAATGTCTGAAGGCAGTAATCATCATAACACGTCTTAGTGGTGAGAACTGGTAGGCAGATCGGTTCAGTCTGCTCACATTCGGCTCAACCTTTGTTCACACGCTGCTTGACTATGGATGCATTGTGGACGCGTCGTCTAGACCCTCCCATTGGAAGGTATTGGTTGCTGTCCACCTTTCAGGCATTAGAATAACCACAGAAGCCTACCGAACCAATCCCATTCCTAGACTCTTTGCAGAGACTGACGAATGCCCTCTTACCATCCGGCGAGATCTCCTCATGGAACGACATCTATACAAACTGAGGTCCATTTCCAAACATCTTGTTAACGGCATTGAGGATGAATAATCCATACACCGAACGTTTGTCGGTTGCAGAGCATCCGAGCCTTTTTCTAAGAAAGGAATATTTCTAGGAACTTGGTGTAGCTGATACACTTGTTCTTAAATATGGAAGGAGCGAATGTCCTCCCTTGATTACTGAAAGGGCTGCGCTTAACTTGGACATGACTGAGTACAACAAGATCAACACTTCACCTACTCTACTCCATAGTTTTAGAAAAAGTTTTCAACGTCAATTTATCGGAGTGTCGCGAGCACATGATGGTTTTTACCGACGGGTTTAAGCAGGGAGACAATGTCGTGTGATTTTTTATTTTCCTTCTTTGTGTCGTTTAAACCAGCCTACGTAGCGAATTCTCAGTGTACTATGCAGAGCTTTGGGTGGTCAATAAGGCACTGGAGCACGTGAGATTTCTGGGTGGAAGGAAGTTTCTTGTCTGCACGGAAGGCTACGAAAGCAGCCTGCAAGGAAAATACCAAACTTCACCTTCACGTCCCCGTAACAGCTATGGTGTCGTGAGTAACAAACATAGTGATGCCTGAGTGGGAAACATAGTGGCTGGTCATAGTGGTTGGTCAGACCATCTATTTGAACACTGCGCACGTCTCTTTCAACTCAAAGGAGGGACGGTATGGTCCTAACTCGCCTTCGTACTGCCCAATGACACGTGCTTATGTCCTGCGGCATGACGATCCGCCGGAACGTAATGTTGTGGTGTCACACTCACACTGAATCACATTTTAACGTCTTGTGTTCTGTATGCTCTGACAGGAGGGAAGTTTTGGTCTACCGAGGAACAGACCAACTGTAGGCGACGATGTGACAAAACCAAGAAAATTGTTGATATTTTATGTGGCGTTAGGACTTCTGTCGTAATTACTTGGACGGAAGTTTAGATATTTACTTGGGTGACTGGTTTATCCTGTTAGTTCCGCGATCACCGTGCCGTATTTAGGCATGTGGCAGCGGTGGGGACAGATACATTGGAGAAAGTATTTAAAACTTTCTATGACTATCTGTAGTAATATGGCTTTTTTTTCCTTTCAACACGTGTAACTACTGCACCATGACCGTGAGAAAGAGTGCTGATGACCTCGTTGTTTAGCGCCCAACACTTTTAACTCAAACCATCCATCTCTTTGGGATTTGCATGTTGGTAGGTCAAACAGATCATCCTAAAGCCCTGAGGGCGTGAAATTTATGTAGACTTCATGGACGTCCCACGAGTAGTTAGGGATTTAACAAATCCATAGACACAGCTTTGCTTGTGTGGGTGAGCCTGAGGATCCTCACTGACGATTAATTCTTCCCAATAAGCATCTATCTCATCGACGATCAGCAAACACCGAGACGGAGAGAGAGAGAGAGAGAGAGAGGCGTTGAAATGTTCTATGGAGACAATATTGTTACAGTAGCGCTGTGCCTGTATTTAACAGTGTCTGTTTAGTTCGGTTCAACGTTCCTTCAGACGTGCATGAATGTCCGAAGGAATATACACCACCGACTACTGACAGCCGTATTGAATTATGGACTGTATTCGCAAATTGCGAATGCGGCTATGCAACAGCTATATTATATACTAGGAACGTATGAAAATTTGTGCTGGACCGTCTTCGAAATCGTATTTCCCGCTTGTCGCATTGACCACCTGTTTTGTCCAATGGTACCTTTCTTAGCACCCAAAAGGAGGGGTGGGGCAGAGTGTGTAGGGGTCGCAACGCGAGGCCTGTCCACTATGTCCCTTTCCCTTCCCCAGAACCAGGAAAAGCGTAGGCAACGTGGAGCAGAGGTACAAAGCACATCAATGAGACAAGGTTTTTTATTATTATTATTATTATCACACCACCGAGTAGCGGGAAACCGACGCCGCGAGGAGGGATCGACAATTCACCACAGTCGGGTCGGAGGGACTACCGAATGCATAGCTTTTCCGTGAAGAACATTCCGCTAACCAGAGAATAACCAGTACTTAGAGTGGAAAATGTGTGGATCAACTCCTCATTGCAGGAGCACCATAACTTCGTGGTGGGTTAAGAAAGACACTACAAAGAAATTCATAGAAAATTGTCTGTATTTCGATTCGTGGACAACTGCGCAATGTCGGTCATTAAGGAAGCGCCAAAAATCAAGGCTATTTTTCCCGCCATCACCAAAATAAGTAGTGAACTGCATGTCCACAAATTCACCTCACGGAGTTCGTCTTCGTTTGTGCGAAATATTCAGAGTCCGGAAAGAGGGCCGGGTGATGAGGTATCTCATGAGGTGTCGTACAGGTAATAAACGTCAGCATCTGTAGCACTAAAAATCAGACATCTATCACCGAATCTCACACCAGGCGATGCTGGTCCGTGTCCTGAACAACACAGGCGACACACAGCAGGCTGTGTGCAAGGCAGATCCCGTGAAGGCATGACTGGCGTACTTGCTCCCCAATGGCCGTAACGTACCATGCAGACTGCAGGTCAGTGAAAAGATAAGGAAAACACATCGAAAGCCAGATGGCACGCCAATCGACATGAGTATGCTTTCCTCCAACCACATTCGGTTACCTATTCTGCTGAAGAATGCCATAAATTGTCTTCGTGGACATCAAGTGCTTTAGCAGTATCTTAAGTACCGACATAGCTCAATTCGAGAAAAAGTGGCGGATGTAAAAACAGTGTGTCGGGACGTTTGAAAGCTGGGTAGGGGCTGAGAGAGAAGTTCGTGAAAGAGCCTCGAAAAACTGGCTGTTAAGGCATGTGGAACGACGGTACCACAGCATCATCTGAGAGCTTACGAAAAGGCCTATCACTCCGTCAGGGACATGATAGAGGCCTCAGCTGGCAGTGCATCACGGTAGGCTGAGGGTCTCCTACCTGATCTTAAACAGAAAATTGTGGCAAACGTATCAGCCTAATGCCGCTAGCATGCAGCAGGCCAAGGACTGCGGAATGGGGAGTGTTTGTGCTACGTGGGGGATACATGTACGTATTGTGTTCATTGTAGAAGATTGTAAACGTTGATCCAGTTGCCCAGCTCGTAATTGGGACACTAAGCGCTGTCAGTTGACGGCAGTCGTGCGCCACATATCACTCGCGAAATCAAATCCTAAGCATTGGATAGCAGCAGCTACGTGCAATGGAGCAACACCGTCCTCAGGAAGCCACTATCCTATAGCCACAGCGCTCGATTTGCGGACGCTATGGGTGTAGGTGGTAGCCCATGCCAATGATTCCTTGTCTTCAGCACCACTACGAAGAACGAGGACAAGATAGTTCACATAACCAGTGCTGCAAAATACCTAGCCACCGAGAGACGTCCCAGACAGGCGTCGACCGAGGGCATTGAACAATGGTTCAATGCGCAGAAAGTGGGCAGCCGTGACTCGCCGAACGACAAAAGAAGATGGAAAAAATGAGACGACCATTGTAGAGTGTACTAGAGTACACGGGATGTCGTTCCACCAGGGAGACTCATTACGACGTCGATGGTAGTGTCAGGGTATCCCATATCGTGGAGCACCCTTTCCAGGTAGTCGTGATAGATGTGGCTTGTGGGTGGGAATAAGGAGACTGCTGAGGCCCGACTGGGATATGAATGATAGGCAACACTAGGTCCAGACAAATTTCCGTCCACATCGGCGACAGTGGGGGACGAAATATCTGATAAAACTCGTGTGAGGGGCCTTCAGAGCCAGGTGACTTGTTCATGGAACATGCCTGGATAGCTTTGTGGAGTTAGTCCTATGTGACGTTGGCAAGCAGATCCATCGTTGCATCCATGGGGGCCCATAAGGAGAGTCGGAAGACTCCCGTAATGTTGGCACAGTGGTAACGTTATGCACAGTACAACATAACATAACGGGCATGGAGGGCTGACCCTGAATCGTGTTGGGAACTAAGTTGCGTCCAACATCAGTCGTACGAACATTAACCAAAGTTGTCGAATTGTGGCGCCATTCTGCTGTCATATGGTACATAAAAGAACTCTCCTGCGCTAACCGTAATGTGTGCATGCCCTGATCAGAGCTCTCTTAATGTCACGTCGAGAGAGGGCAGCGAGCTGTGCCTTAGCATGACTCACCATCGCCTGAATATGGCGTCATAGTGTATTCCCGAAGAATGATAGAGTGTAAATCCTGATTTCGTCACCGAAAACACCATGATCTCTCTTCCGTAATCAATCAGGAACTTGTGGAGGGCAAGATTTACTCAGAGGGCGCACCGTGACAGGGCAGACTAACATACATCGCGGCTTCGACAACAGACTGTCTATGTCGTCTGGTTGAGATGCCAGCAGTTGGGTGAAGTAAGATGTACAGTGTTCAGTTTTCATGGTCCCCCACCGCTCTACACCATTTGCCGGCAGAGATTAACAGCACAGATATAGGAATCATGATCAGAGAATGCAACAGGCCAAACTTCAGCAGCCTCAGCTCCACAGACACTATAGTGGGAGATGTAAACACGATCAAGGCGATTGGGAAAATGGATAGTGAAATGTGTAAAACTCAGATGTTCACCAAGAACATGCTCTCAAGAGTCCACAATAATGAGGTGCTGGACAACGGCAGCTAGTACTGCGCACTGAAGTGACATGGCATTTGGTCTCTAGGCGCCTGAGTGGTGTTGAGGTCGTCTCCCATGATCAAGGCATCCAACCGCCCCAGGAAGAGAAGCGTCACCACCGCGGAGAAGAAAGTGGAATGTTAGCACTGGCAACCCGAACCAGATAGTGCATACATGTTAATGATCCTGAAGGAACCAAACATGTGAGCGATGGTTCAAATGGCTCTGAGCACTATGGGACTTAACATCTGAGGTCATCAGTCCCCTAGAACTACTTAAACCTAACTAACCTAAGGACATCACATACATCCATGCCTGAGGCAGGATTCGAACCTGCGACCGTAGCGGTCGCGCGGTTCCAGACTGTAGCGCCTAGAACCGCTCGGCCACACTGGCCAGCTGTGAGCCATGCTTGTGGCATCTGGGAGATGGGCAACTGTATCTGCGAGGATCTGTCAGAGGATTGCCACCCCACTTCCAGTAGGGAAAGCAAGGAGAGACATATGCTGTAAGGCCACGGAGAGCACAAAAATTGCAACACATACTGTCTGACGGAGGGCAACCACAACGTCCACATCATACAGAATTTCATGGAGTAATGCCAGTTCATGGCGTGGACAAATGGTATTGAAATTTACAATGGCTATAAGATGAGTTCGAAAATTAGCCATCACCAGGAGGGCGGGACAGGAAAACGTGCAGGAAGCATTAGGAGCTCCCAATTAGGCATTTGTGGAAGGGCACATTTCTGTGACAGGCAGAGAGCCGACTCCGCCAAGACGATTACATCACCTGTACACCTCCATAACATCCTTCCTCATCATCGAGACATATGTCGAACTGAGACAGTGCATTGGAACACTAACAGAGGTGCACCCCCAGGTAGCGTCAGACACAGAAAGTGGGGCAACCGCATTAGACACAGGCGGCGAGGAAGTTCGTTGTCTGTAACGGGGTGCTGACCCGAGATGGAGGCAGGGGGAGACCTCTCGACGTCGGGTGCCGGGCGTCAGAGAACATCAGTAGGAGGCTCATAATCCTGTGCACACAACAGATGGAAGCAGTCATCAGAAGGGGTACAGTGCTGTCACTTCCATTTGCTCGGCAACCGTTGCTTCCTAGCATGTCGTTCCGTGTCGGCTGGCACACCGTTGTTGTCTGACATATGGCCAGACAGACGGCTGAAAAGCTTAGGTCGGTACAGCTCCATGATAAACAACCATGTGGTTGGAACATAGGTCGTGCTGCTGGTGACGGCTTTCGCCCGTTGGTACCGCCTCTGGTGGCAGTGTAGGAGAGACTGTCAAAACGTCCATCGCATCGTCGAGAGGAGTCGACGCCAGTGATGGCTGATTCTGAGCGGGCTCGGCATCAGGCAGCCCCACTTCCGACGCGTAAGGTAGACGTACCACAGTGGGCGCTGCAGGATGTCCAAACGGCTTCTGAACGGGACATTCAGTATGGACGACATGGCCTTCCTAGTTACAACCTGAACAAGTGCGCATCTGGTCACCGTATATGACATTGTAACGTCTTACATGACGATATGTAACGTAACTATGTCGGTGCGTGAGAAGCAGCGAGCCGTAATCGAGTTTTGAATTCGGAGAGCTCGTCCACACATGGTGCACTGTCTACTTCAGCATAACAAAGCCAAACCACAAACGAACGCTGCGACATCTGCAGCAATGTTAGGATACCTTGGGTTCACTGTCATCGATCATCCTCCAAACAGTCCCGAGTTGGCCCATCAGATTTTCACCTCTTCCCAAAACTTAACGAACGCCTTCGAGCACTTCACATTGATAATGATGAGGCGCTGCAAGCAGAGATGAAGTTGTGCCTCCGTCAACAAAGTCTGACATCCTGCACTGATGATAACAACAAACTGGTCTCTCGTTGACAGAAACGTGTTCTTCCCCAGGATGATTACATTCAGAAATATATGTGTAGACACTTAGAGTAATGATGTCGACCGTTAATAAAGGTTGATTAATTCAAAAGGCTTTAAGGGTTTCCACATAAAGAATTCAGAGGCAGTAATTTTCTGCACGCCTTCGTAGAATATAAACTAGACAGGACAGATGCACTTTGCACAGTGATTTATGAAGGGTATAACAAGAGAAAACTTACGTGATTAGTCATAATACACATCTACCTTTGCATGAACAGACATTTAAGTGGCATTGCCCCGTGGCGTGCAATAGGCTCCTGTACCCTTACTGATATCATAACTCAAAAATGCAAGACATCAAATAATGACACATTATATAGGATGAAAAACTGCGACTCTGTCACCAATCCAGAATGAGATTTTCACTCTGCACTGGAGTGTGCGCTTATATGAAACTTCCTGGGAGATTAAAACTGTGTGCCGGACCGAGACGCGAACTCGGGACCTTTGTTTTTCACGGGTAAGTGCTCTACCATCTGAGCAACTCAACCACGAATCACGCACCCTCCTCACAGCTTCTCTTCTGGCAGTACCTCGTCTCCTACCTTGTAAACTTTACAGAAGCTCTCCTTCGCAGGAATTTTCCGTCACCTATCTTTTGATCTGAAAATCTTGCATAGAAAAACGCCGTATAATGTTCATCGTGATTAGCTTAATATTTCATACCAATCGTGGAAACCGTTTTTTGTAGGAAATTGCTGATTTGGTGATGTCAAATGAAAGTGCCCTGCGTCAAGTGATATTATGCAACTTCTAAGTGGGATTTGGCATAAGCTCGTCTGAAGAGGAACGTGATGAGAAGGAAAATTAAGTGATTTAGAAAATATCTTAGTAGAAAAATGTGTAATTATTTCCAAGAAATGTGGTTCACAAAATTCCAAAACGTCAGAAAATGAAAGAAAAGGGCATCTATATGCAGCGGAAAACGCAGAATAAATCTCATTGACTGGAGTGTAGCGAAATTAAATGATCTTCCATTCTAATGCATTAATTGCATACAAATAGAAAATGTCGTGGGGAAGGCTAACCAGTGATTCTATTGGCAGGACACTTAGAAAATATAACAGACCTACTAAGGAGACTGCCTACACCACGCTTGTCCGTCCTCATTTAGAATACTGCTGCGTGGTGTGGGATCCTTACCAGATAGGACTGACGGAGTGAGTCGAAAACGTTCAAAGAAAGGCAGCACATTTTGTATTATCGCGAATTATGGGAGAGAGTGTTACAGAAATGATACAGGATTTGGGCTGGATATAATTAAAAGAAAGGCATTTTTCGTACCGACGGAATATTCTCACGAAATTCCAATCACCAACTTTCTCCTCCGAATGCGAAAATATTTTGTTGACACCGACCTACATAGGAAGGAACGATCACCACGATACAATAAGGAAAATCAGAGCTCGTACGGAAAGATGTAGGTGTTCATTCTTTCCGCACGGTATATGAGATTGGAATAATAGAGAATTGAGAAGGTGCTTCGACGAACCCTCTGCCAGGCACTTAAATGTGATTTGCAGAGTATCCATGTAGATGGAGATGTAGATGAATTCTGTACCGTGCATCGAAGCACCCTCAATTCACAAAGACACAAAGACTATATCTCTGCATGGAAGACACGCTTTACAGTCATGAAAGCTTCAGTGAAATTCAGTCCTTCAAACTTCGCAGTGCAAACCACAAAAATAAGTACACGTAAACTACTCGAACTCTGTGAATGATTAACAATGCTACAAATGCGCTCATCCTGTGCACAGCCGTAATGCCCCTTATTCATACTTCAGTGTGCCTAACACCGAACCGCCCATCAGACTGCCCAGACAAGACTCCACTCAATACCCACACGAAACTACTGTCTCTCTTCAAAAATGCTACCTATTGTTCGCCACAAGGCACGCTGATAGTTAATTGGCCCCCAAACTGCAAATGAAACAGTCTCCCTAAATACCTCACAGACTGTGCTAAAAACAAGCTAACTTGGTAGCAACCGGTAACAAGGTACATGAATGTGTCTTCGCAGTAATTGTGTGGCTTAATAATATGTGAAATAATGTAGCAGTGAAAGTTAAAAATTTCACAGACCAGTTTCAGTTCAGAATTTTTAAAATAGACTCTGAATTAATTTTATGACAGAAACAGTTGTAAGAGATACAATGTATTAGACGACATGAGTGCTATATCCACAACAGAAAGCATCATATAATCAAAAAGGCAACACAGGCAGTATAACCTTATGCAGTGCTGCATGTTAAATAAAAAAGTTAATAAAAGGAAACATTGTCGTAATTTATTTAAATTCGAATCATAGGTTGCTCTTGAGATACGCCCTTCGCATATAGTACCACTGCGTCGCTAATCCGATATGATGGAAGTTCTGGAGGGCGTACAGTAAATAACTGAGTTAACAGTTCCATGGTCTACTTTGCAGCCATGAACACTTAAGTCTTTTTAAGCAAATGACTGGAGAGAGATTGCTCTTACTTCCCGTGCGGCTAATCATAAAGAAAAGGTACCTCACTGCCCAGAAGTGGGACATTACGTAAAACTTTCTTCGAATGCGAGTGGAGAAATTAAACGTTTGTACGTATCTTGAGGGTTTCTCAGGCTGCACTAATCCCAGTAATCATGGCAACAGAGAGTATTTCATGAGGAGCTATATTTAATTTTAGATAATTTGAGGCCATTTAAGCGTAAATAAAGTCAGTCGATATTCGTCTCTTATTTGCCTCTAGTGTGTAAATTTAGCGTTTCTTCCCAACCAATGATACTATCGGAGCTGTGGAGGCACCACGTTTTTCTCTAGACGTCCTGTTAATCGTGAAAGCGTCACTATAAATTATTTGACAATAGTTAAGCTGTATTCTGCACACTTCCTCGGTAGTCGGTTAAAAATAGAGTTTCCACTATTTGCATATGCCGATATACACGCGTAAACAGTTGGTTGTGTGTCAGCGGCAGTCTCCTTTTCTAACGGTGTAATGGAATTGCCGTCTCTATTAAACACTGTTGTCATGAGCGTGCGTGGTTCTGTGCCTCGTAACAACTTAGTCGACGGAAAATAGGGGCAAAGTTATGTTTTAGTTTGTTTTTATTTATCTTCGGGATTCAGGTAAGACCAGTGCGAGAAGTACGTACAGGAGTTCCACCTCTGCTCAAGATAATTTTCTTAGAATCGGTGTTAATAACCTGTATGTCGTAAACTATATTTTGCGCGGTGTGCTTATTGTGTAAGGGTTGATCAAAAAGTTTTCGTTTGTGGGCGCTGCTGCAGCGTACATGGAACGCAGCGCGACTCCGATGTGGGTATATAAGCACTGACATGTGGGCAAGGCATCAGTGTGGCATTCGTGTCTTCCTGACGTGCTTGCGGAAAATGTGAAAACGCGAACCACGGTGACGTGATTATCAAATCAATACAAACTGGACCAAAGTGCTGTTATTATTTCCTTGGCTGTCAAAGGACAAACACCGGTAGATATTCATCGGAGGATGAAGAATGTGTATGGTGCAGTATGTCTGTAAAAGACCACCCTGTGGAATGGTGTGCCAAGTTCCATGCTGCTTCTTGATAACGCACGTCTCCATATCGCAAATGTCGTAACGCCGAAGTTGTGCCAGTTCGGATGGGAGACTCTCGAGCATCCCATTCTGCACTTGACACCAGTTCAGAGAAGAGCCCCGAAAATTTCGCTCTTGTCTTTCTTGTAGCCGAATAGTCTTCCCACCTAGTTTCTTTGGTTCTCCACATCATGGCTTTTTTCGACCAATGGAAGCGTTCCTTTTATTTTTCGGAAACTCTCTCTGTCAATCGCAAGGGTCTTAATATTTAACTGCGTCGCAATATCGGCACTTTACTCCTTTCTAGTTCGTTTTCAACAACCGGACGTTTCTAGCGTGCTCCAGACGCCTAAATGTTACATGCGTACATCACATGTGTACCACTTGCTGTTCACGTGATCGACTGCGTCACTGGTTTTGTTTGTATCCATTTGGAATTCCAAAACACAGTTTTCTAAAACTTCTTTCTGTCCTACTTCGGTTCGTCCATTACTTGCTCTCCAATATGCGTCACCTGTCCGGTCAATGACTCCTGCTGTGGGACGCCCCCTAAGAGGTTTTTGTGGTGCCACTCATAGTGCGGCCTCTGCTTCTGCCTGCACCTGATTCCACACAAACGTTTCCTCTCGCTGCTTGTTTCACCTTCAACACATTTGCATGCATTATAAAGGAGTGGTGTGTTAATACCGCCGATTGAGAGTCACCCCTTTTGCATTACATACTTATAGGCAAATATGCTCATTAGTGCCAAAGTAAGTTAGGTGTCAATACACCTTCCCATTACGATGTATAAAACTCTTATCTAACGTGTGAAATTGATCATTTATTCTGCCACCTTATATATCCTCCTCCTTTCGTGTTCAGTTTTGTGCTGGGTCAATCAATGGTTGAGAAATTGCTTGAAGTCAGTGCAAAATTGTCTGCAACTACTCATTGTCGCCGTTGACATATTTATTGACCAACTTCCTATTTTAATATTTTGTATTCCTTAAACAATGGTTCGATCTAGTCTCCTTACCATTCTATTCCACATTGCAATTGTTTTCATGTTTACGGTTTTGAGCTCTTAAGTGATGTTCCTTTTTCTTCCAAAATTGAAAATTCTTTCTAATTTTTATACAATTCTGTTGAACTAATCTAATGTCCTTTTCTTTCAATATAGTTGTCTACATTTTAATTTTAATTTAAATTCAAACAATTTGAGATTATCTATAAATTTGTGTCATCCGTAATTTTTTTTTAACTTTGAGACTGATCTGTTTCCTTTGATTACCTATTTTATGTTAAATGATGTTGGATATGTACTGAAGTTGAGGAAACCTTCATTTAACATTATCCTCTCCTTTCTCAATATTTTTCATTTTATCTCCACCTTTCATATCAATCATAATCTAAGAAGTTTCATTTCTTACAATAAAGCTGTATGATCTGTATTAAACTCAACCAAATCATTGCCATGACTTTACAGGCATAATCCTATTCATAAACACGTTTACATTCCCCAAAAATCCTAAATCTACACGTAACTTAACAACAATTTTCAAATTTTCCTTTTACAAACATATTAAACTTCCAATCCTACTAATTACTTTACAAAATTTTAAATGACATCATGGAATACCTAAAGCCATTTATACTTATATATCCTCTATTTTTTACAAACATATCACACATTACAAACGTAATCTCCCAAGAAATGTTAGTATTAGGTTTTCTTAATTTAAACATGTTGAAAAATATGAAATACAAGGAAATACTATCGATATGTCAAGATTAAAGTTTTAAAAACATCGTTAATAAAGATCTGTTGCTAACACCTAAGAGTGTTCAAATTCAAACAGTTCTTTCTCCTACATCTTTAACATGGTTCATTGAAATCGTAACTTTTTTTCACGTGTTTCGACGTGCCTATATCGAACACTGAATGACGGTCGGCCATGCGCCTCGCCGTGTCTTCGTTGAGCATGGAATGACGATTGACATGCTCCTCGCCTCGTTTCTGCTGATCATGGAATGACGGTCGGCAGAGAGAAAGGTTGCTGAAGGTCTGAGCGTATTTTTAATGCGTGGTTTCCTTTGTTCCATTTTTCATGTGCCCTTGGTGACATTGTATTGGAGATCCGTTTTTGGCAGCATAAAACTTTTCTTCTTCATTCGGCGAATCTTTACGTCGGTTCATCGTTGGTCTATTCGTCTCTAGGTATTCATACGAGTAGTCATCTCCTATTTCTCGGTATGACATGTGAGGATGTTGCAATTTGCCATAGGAATATCGGATATTTATATTGCTAGAACAGTTAAATTGGATTCTCGTTCTTAGTTAAATGCAATAATGGTCTTTTATGGGAAGAGATTTGATAAGGTTTCTTGATCTCTTCTGGTCCAGGCTCTTCCTTCTTCCAAATCTTCTGCGTGGCGTCTTCTGTTCTTGGTGCATCTTGCTGTCTTCTCAATTGTGTCTTCTTTCTTCTCTGGACCAGGATTTGGGATTGAAGACCTATTCAACAGTTTCAGCAACTCTGCACGTTGAGTTACAGAAACGCACCTCTTCTTCTTCCTATCATCTTAAGTTATAACCAGAGTTCATAGTGTATAAAATCCATTAACTGGAATTTTTCTTTTCAAAACTTTAATTACCTTGCAGTTCGTACTGTAAAAATTATTCACAATTATTATCTGCTTATTATTTTGTTGTGTGTATACATGGGAATGACTGAGTGAGTGTCTGTGGGACATACGAAAAAAACTTAATACTACTTTATGTAAAAACTTATGAAACTGAATTGTGGGAAAATTGTGATGCAATCACGATGCTGATGACGTATGTCGAAGTGTGCTTGATTTTGTAAGAGAGCAGCCAGAATAGAAATCGGAAGTGGAATAAGTTTCTAAATTAATTTAAAGATTATTTCCATTTTGGTCTATTTTCTTAAATATTATATTAGAAATTGGCATTGGAATGATGTAAATGATTTACTGATTAGTGATTGGCCCAGGCAAGTTTTACCGCGAGAATGATCAAGAAGGATCATTCTGATTGGTCATTCAGACCATTAGCTAATCAGAATTAAGCTCTTCCCGCCTGCAGGAAGTTGGATAGGGACAGAGTGATGTGGCATCGAGAGAGTCACTCGCTAGCTGTCATACGTGTTAAGACCATGATATATGTCACTGTGAAAAATAACTTGTAAAATGAAGAACTGTTCAGCTCATTGCTGATAGGAAGTGTCGTGACTTAGGCAGTTTAAGTTACGAACATTTTGAGGATAATTTGATTAATTAACTGATGGAGTGGTTGTAGGCGCTTAGTCCGGCACCGCGCTGCTGCTACGGTCACAGGTTCGACTCCTGCCTCGGGCGTGGGTGTGTGTGATGTCCTTAGGTTAGCTAGGTTTAAGTAGTTCTAATTCTAGGGGACTGATGACCTCAGATGTTAAGTCCCATAGTTCTCAGAGCCATTTTTGAATTAACTGATGTGTTATGAGCTTGTGATATTTCGGTTTTAGTGAAAATCCTAGTGGCATATTCCGTATACTTTATGGAATACTTGGGCGAGCATTTCTAACTTCGAAGACCACTGATACGACCGAAGTCTCAACTCGCTGTAGTAGTGGATCAGTGGCTGTCAGATCTAACATTAATCGGGTCGGACTGATAGATATTCTGGCTGTTTTTTTCGGGTGAGAACATTTTCTACAGACTGTAGGATGGGAATAGTGGAGCAGTTAAAATAGTATATTCGGACTTGATAGCAAATTTATGTGCTTTCTTAAGAATAAAAAACCAGTTTACTAACATTTCCTACGGCTTACTGCAGGTAAACTGCATCTACCCACCACCCGAAATATGTTAAAATGAACTTACAGGAACTTATTTGCAACTTGAGTTACGAGGCCTCTGTGTGGTAGGTGTTAGGTCGTGCTTTACACGAGTTAGTGAATATCTACTACAACAGAGTGAAGGGACGTCGTAAGGAAGCCGTACTGAGGTAGGTGGGCAATTGATGAGAGACTGTACGTTAGAGTAACAACGACGACAGCCTGCCGGTTTAGCCGAGCGGTTCTGGGCGCTTCTGTCAGGAAACACGCGACCGCTACGGTCGCAGGTTCGAATCCTGCCTCGGGCATGGATGTGTGTCATGCCCTTAGAATAGTTAGGTTTAAGTAGTTCTAAGTTCTAGGGGACTGATGACCTCAGATGTTAAGTCCCATAGTGCTCAGAGCCATTTGAACCATTAACAACGACGACAAGCCCTGCTCCGCCGCAGACGGCCACGACTGTCTTTCTTCAATGCTCCGAAAAATGGATATCTCATGGGGAGATATCGGGAATGTGTGGAGGATGTGTAAGGGCTTCTAAACAAAACTTCAGGAGTAGTTGAATCAACCTGCCAACAAAATGTCCGCCCATATGTTGCCAATGCTAACAAGGTTGTTTCGATTACGTTTCAGACGTTTCGCTAGAAATCCATTACGCATCTTCCATACAGTCACGAATCCTCCCCATGCGATTTCCGTGTTTTCACAGCTGAAAAAGACATTCGTGACCGTCGATTAGCTTCGAACAAAGAGATGCACTCCTGAATATAATCGTGATTCCGCAGGCCACCACAATCATTTTTCCATGAAGAAGTTGACCGTCTTGTCTCACAGTGGGATAAATGTATTTACAGTTATATCGAATACTTTTGAAATAATTAAAAGTTTACTTACTTTTTTTCTATATGTGTCGTTTCCGTTTGACTTCCTCTTGTACTGTACAAGTAGATTACATTGCGAAGCCCTTCGCTCACCTTTGGCTAAGCCCACTCCAGACTCTACCGATCCAAAACCTTCCCACACCTAATACTCTACCAACATTAAAACTGAACGTCCATCCTGCATGAATCTTGAGTACAACTATTATTCAACTATGGACGTTAGAAGTTCATGTGTTTAATACTCATATCGGAAACAACACTGCAACTGTTTTCTTCGTAACTGTAACAGTTACCTAGGCCACTTTATGTAAGATGAAGAAAATTTAACGTAGTAGGCTTTTATAGCGTAATTACTTGCCTATTTTTTATACGAAAGTATATATAGGAAAATTTTATCCCATGTTGTTTTCAGTAGAAAGAGAACGTCAAACAGTGACAATTTTTCTACACTGTAACCACATGAACGGACAAATGCCTTTGTTTAGTACAGTTTAACAGTGCTGTGGGTAGAATTTTCCATTAAAATACTAGAGTTGTAAAGTACTGGATACAGAGGTACTTTTAATTTGCTAATTTTGTTCCAACCAATAATATTTTGCTATAGGTCTTTACAGTTTCTTAACACTCATTTATTTTCACTGTAAAAAAAACTGTAGTTGTAGAATAACAGTCATTGGTCATACGTGTGAGAAATATTCATGAAGACTAATAATAATAACAATAGTAATTATAAAATATCATTAATAATAATAATACTCACTTAAAGAAAAGTTACATTTCATTGGGCAGAAATAGAGATGAAACGTGTTAATGTGAAAATGGGATGGTAAGCGCGCATAATTGTTTGACAAGGAGCGGCGCGATAGCCCCACATTCGCAAAGTCCCTCCGCAGCGGCAAGCCTCGCGTGCCTCACCTTGTGGGGTGCGTAATGTTGGCAACACATTATAAAGTTTCGCCTACGGTAGTGTTACTTAAACATGGAAAGTTGACGCATCCAATATTATCGATAGTATTTGTGAGAGCTGTTATTGTATCGATTCTGTATCGATTGTTTTGGATACGTATTTGAAATGAAAACTAGCTTTCTAGCAATTTTTTTTGTCTAAAATTACGACAATACAAGATATGCAAGTTCTGTTTTATATAAAGTAAGGTATTTAAATTCTTGTCCTTTAGTTTTGTGTTTAAAATACAACATTTAAGGACACACGTAACATGTTTAAATTCTTCTCCTTTAATCTGTTGTGTCTTTAAGTAATTACTCGTATTTATCCTGCCTTGGAGAAAACCATCTCTGCAGGTACTGAAGTAGCTGGACATCACAAAAATTTAATGGCCATTACAAGCAGCATGCTATTATATTTTCCACATTATTCTAATACACAAGCTACAAGCACGCTTGTCTAATACAGTTTTTTTCACAATACAGACGTAATTCAGTTATGGAATCACTGACTGGTGTAACGACATCGACGTTATGCTGTTGCTAATTGGGCAAAAAAAGAAAAAAAAAGAAAAAAAAAAGATCATCCGATTTAAAACTGTTAGACTGTCGGTAGACGTATTAGCACTGCTCATGGATGCTCCTGTTTCAGGTATGATTCTTGTATTTATGCGATGATAGCAGCATACTCTTTCTGAGTTACTTGTGCAGAGTTTTTGGAATGTCCTGAATGAAGTTTTTTAAACCTAGGATCTAATAGTGTCACAAACATATTAACAGCCAGTGTGTTAAATGGTTTCACTCGTATGACTGATTTAATCAGTTGTTAGTTGTTAAGCTGCTTTATTAGTCTGAAAACTTTGCTGCAATGCCTTGTATAAGATGTATAATTAAGGAAGCTGTGATGTATGACTCCCCTGAGATGATTGTTGTTGCTACTTCAAAAGGTTCTGGAAGATTTATTATCTCTTGTCTAGCGAAGTAATTATCTGCTCTGACGGTAGACAGTGCTTTTGAACTGTCATTGATCACAATCTCAAGCTCACTTCGTACTTCCAAAACTCTTTTGAGCGAGTGGCATGAGATGTTTCATCGAGTCGGCACCTCTAGTACCAGTCTCAGTTCTTATTTGTTTGCTCCTTTTTTAACATTGGGCAATTTGTCAGTGGCTGGTGTGGAGCTACGAAAAAAGTCGTAAACATCCTTTGTTTCCAAAAAAGTTTAGAAAATATTTCTGTTTTGAAACGATCTTGTACTGCTAAGTTGATGCAGTGGGCAAAACAGGGTGAAAGTCGAATCCTCAAGACTTAGGCAGCTCGTTCGTAACTGCACCGTTCTCTGTAACCACTACTACTGTCTTATCATGGATATTGTATTGGAATAAGATTTTACTGATGACCTGAAAAAAATGTAATGTTAAAGTAACCTGCCAGTATGTCCGAAATTTTGCATAATATAGTCAAAAATTACTTTTTTTTTAGCGTCTTATTATCTAAGAAATTACTTTCCTGTACCAAAGAATTATTCTCATAAAAATTAGGCGAATATATTTATTGCCGAGTTTCAGCGTCTTAGAAGCACGGGTAAAGTAGGAAGAGGAAGGACAAGAAGAAGAAGAAGAAGAAGAGGAGGAGGTGTGCATGATTGCTGATGAACTGCAGCAGATACGGTATAAACTGGACGTGCGAATAATAAGATTGAACTGCACTGAAGAGATCAAAGGTGACTTCTTCATTCATTATATTTTTCCTCAGTTGAGATGAAAAAAATGGTTCAAATGGCTCTAAGCACTATGGGACTTAACATCTGAGGTCATCAATCCCCTACACAGAACTACTGAAACCTAACTAACCTAAGGACATCACACACATCCATGCCTGAGGCAGGATTCAAACCTGCGATCGTAGCAGCAACGCGGTTTCGGACTGAAGCGCCTAGAACCTCTCGGCCACATCGACCGGCTGAGATGAAACTCACTGCAAAAGAAAAGGGCCTTCACTCTACTGTAGTACTATAATTGCTACTTCACTGAGGTAGGCAGCACTTGTGATCTTAGTGTAGTCGTCATAAAGTGTGTAATTTGTAGAAGTTTTGTTGGGTGTTTCGTCTTCCGTCGGGGGAAGCGCACGGAGGGGTATAAGGAGCACAATACGGTATTAATGAAGGATAAGGAAAGGTGCAGCGAGATACAGCATGACTGGCAACTTCACCCATCAGACTGATGTATTCCAATAATATAGCGGCACCGCTCATAGTTTGCACTTGACGGAACCTGATTGATAAAGTTTCGTCGGCTTCACTGTAGTGGAGATACAACAGCTTCCATTACACAATAGCTGAGAATTTTCCATTACCACTGGAAAGTTTCGATTCGTTTATTAAAACCTATATTTAAAACTTGCTATGGTTAGTCATTTTTTGTAAATATATTCATTAATACTGTTGCTGTTTTATAAACACCAAACGTTTTAATTCTGTTACGATTCGCTAACACAATGGAAGCACTTCCGCATCAATCGTCACAGAAGCAAGTTTTTTATATATTCGGAAGACAGCAACACAGTAATTGTAACGCCACTGCCAGCTGATTTTGCTACGCTGTATTAATTTTGGTGCACACGATGTTCAGGTTCGCGTTCGTTTCGCGCTTGTTAGTCTGCTATCGCACAAACTCTCAAGTCAAAACTTTGGGCGCGGAAATAACAATATTTTGAGAAAGCGCATTATAGAGACATCTATGTTCAAATGTGATGCTTATTTGTAGTAATGAATAAGAAAATATATTAAGCCCGTTGTAACGCAATTATTCAATGATTTGACACTGTTGGCAGTGTCCGTAAACAGAACACAAATGACACGGTGGCTTCAGATTTCTATCGACAAGAGGGTGAGGATTCCTGGGGGCGGGAAGGGGAGTTGTGAATCTGCCAAGAAATACCTTACAAGGGTCGCCGACTTGTCTTACACCGACATGTACCATTCACAAGAATGAAACGAAACTCAGCATGGCACTGACGAGTTAAAGATGGAAACATTTTAAAAAATGTCAGTTATATGTGCATAGATTCTACGTTATGATAACCTGCAGTTTTTGTAATTTTTAATATGGGTCGAACTAATTTCTCGTCTTTAATAAAGTGGCAAGTCAATGGCAGTACGCCTTCATTCGCATTTCTTTTCCACATGTCCGTTGTAACACTAAAAAATTTACATTTTGTGAGGGCTTTCTCTTAATTTGTTTTTAATCTCTTCCTATAGTTTTGAAATCAATAAACATTGAAGTTTGGTTTTATCTGGCAGCTCATATCTGCTGTCTAAGGTATAAATAAATTTTTTGAAACCTTAGTGGTCAGAAGTTCTGCACGGCAGCATATCGATAGCAATCATTCATGCATAAAGAGAATCTAGTACTTTTTTTACTTTTGAACTGGCATCGTACAACTGACTTCTGTTAAAACAATTTTTATAGAGCTTCTCGATTGTTTTGGTTGCAGCTATCTCACAAGCTGATCTCTCACGTTTCAGTTCTATTACTAATTCTTGGTTCCTGGTTTTTCACCATGCTTTCTTTTTAGTGGTCTCTTAAATTAGTCCCATTCCGTGATCATGTTTATAATCTTTAATGCAGATGGTACACTTTACCAACTGACTATTATCCCCCACTTTCTTAAAAAATTCCACACAGATGATTGGTCTTTACAATCATCTTCAAAACAATAACAAAAAACTCTATTTACGCAGAATAAACAAAGTAATCTTGGAAGCGCGGAATTTCCTCAGCGAACAGATACTATCGGTGGCGTTCGAAGAGCACTGATCGTTTCATGTCGGCACCATTCGGAACACCTCTTCGCTACTGTGCACTTTGTCTCATTGCTGCCAACGAGAGCGATTCATCAGTTGTGGCACTATAGTTGCGTGATGAACAATAATCCTGTTGTTGTATGGCGTTTAAATAACGAAATGAGTGAGGAAGAAGCCATTGTTGGCACATTGAGGTCACTCCAACGATACCCCGTAAAGCTTTAGGGGCAAAATTCCTCCTCGTGACGCTGAAAAATTATTAATCTTGTTGCAGAATGATGTAATCTCGAAAAAATGAAAAAATAAAAATAAAAAATAATGGTGAGCTTATTCGCCCGCTGCACAAGTTTTAAACAAGGCTTTTCAGCATTAACGGGCAAGAGCTTAAGAAATATCTACAGATTTGAAGTTTTGCAAAAACATTCCTGGACATTAACAGTTAACTCTCGGTAAGAAGAGATTAATTTTGTCTCACATCCACTGAAACATTCACTTTTCACCCGAATTGCTTACAAATATTCACTGCAATGCTGTGAAAGCAGATAACATGTAAATACAGCTGTATATTGTAATGATTATCTCCAGCCACCATACAAATAAAAAAACTTGACACTCAACGGATTGTGCTTTTGCTACATTCAGTTTTGCGGGATTTGGTGTGTTCTTGAAGGAATAGTCTCCAGTAATCGACCACAACATGGGCAACCAACATATGAATGATATTTGTGCTTCTGCAAAAGCAGAAGTGCCGCAGGGGCATTAGGATTGCGTCAGTGTTTTGTATTTTCGAATCACTTTACACATTAACATGTACAACTGAAAACACTTGTAAGTACAATGAAGACTCAGAAACAGAAGAGGACAGTACCAGGTGTGTTTAATTAATAACGACAATAATTGTATTTATTTTTAATGCTTTATACAGTAAAATAAGAAACGCTTCACAAATCTTTAAGATGTCATTTTTTCATCTATTAACTGCGTTGTATTACAACAGCCTTATTTACATTTGTATTCCTTGCTACAGATAACTAACCTCACCCATTTGAAGATGAAAATTAGTGTAATGCGTATTCACGAATCCATGTTATTTACGTGTGTAGTTTTTACCATAAGCATCTGATCGGTACGAGATGCGCACGACCGTGAGTTGTCATCATTGGAAGACAAACAAGAAAATTCCCTCTTTCACGACCCCTCCATCTCAGCGACCAATCTATTAATAACATAATTTATAAACAATTTAGACTGGCTAAGGCGGCACCATATATGTTGTTGATTAAATACTCCATAAAATACTCGATAAAATATGCTTACCCTCTGCACTCCAAACGCCATGGAGGTAATAGGAACCGACAATTTTTCAGGCACCAGTTGCAAAAAGATTACATTATAGACGGTAGCACTATCGATAGTCAAACCAGAGTACCGATAGTGACCATAGTGCAGATACGAGCGTTGGAACTTTAATAGTGACAACTATTTATTTACAGCTCGTACCAAATAGATACGTGTTTCAAAGTTTTACTGAGCTTCAAAGTAGTCAACAGCATGTGTATAACCTGTTGCCAGCGATGTGGAAGTCGTAGGATACTCTTAGCAGTGCCAGTTGTGTTGACAGTTCTAGCGGCGCGGTCTATTGCCCGACGAATTTGTAGCAGTTCTGAAGCGAATGACGTAAAGTGTTTCCTTCAGTTTACAGATCGATCTGAACTCACGACGACTTAAGTGAGGGGACTACAGAAGGTTTTATAGCACTTAGCAGTCCCATCAGTCAAACAAATCAGTAACAGCAAGCACTGTACGTGCTTGAGCATTGTCCTGCAAAATGATGGTGAGGTCCTGCAGAATGTGTCATCACTTCTGTCTCTATGCTGTTCATTTTTGGAACACAACCTACGACCAGCTTAGAGAAATAAGTGATGACACTTTCTGTAGGACCTGACCATCATTTTGCAGGACAATGCTCAAGCACGTACAGTGCAGGCTGTTACTGATTTGGCCGTCCACTGTGGCCGAGCGGTTCTAGGCGCTTCAGTCCTGAACCGCGCTGCTCCTACGGTCGCATGTTCGAATCCTGTCTCGGGAATGGATGTGTGTGATGTCCTTAGGTTTAAATGGTTCTAAGTCTAGGGGACTGATGACCTCAGATGTTCAGTCCCATAGTTCTTAGAGCCATTTGAACCACGACTTCCACATCGCTGGCAACTGGTTATACACAACGCTAGTTTATCGATGTTTAAGTAATGCTAGCCTAGAGTGGTGGAAGTAATGTTGCATGTGCGTTGCAGCTAATAGTTGTGTTATTGACTAGTTCTTGTGTAAGCTGAGCCTAGTAAGAATGCTTACTATTGCAGATAGAGCGTTTTCACTGCAAGAGGTTTTCCGCGAGCGAGGAAAGTTTACGGAGCATGCGAAATGGCAATTTAGGTTCAGTTTATCTGCTTCGAGGTGTTTATATCGTTAACGTGATATAATTCGCAAATTCCGGACAACAGGTTCATGAGGTACTACAAACTAGTTGGTCCACAGTTTTTAACGATACTTCGAACATCATGCTGCAGAGTCCAACAAAATGAGTGATGAGATTATTGCAGGAGGCTAAAATCTCTTATACGACAGCACGTAAGGCCGCAACCAAAGAATTGGGCATGTACCCGTATATTAGTCATAAGAAAATCCGCATGCCTTAAGAGACACACCATTGCACGCAGAGAAAATGCGAGTGTGGATTGCCATAATGTGAGCACGAATTATAGTCGATCTGAAACTTCCTGGCAGATTAAAACTGTGTGCCCGACCGAGACTCGAACTCGGGACCTTTGCCTAGGCAAAGGTCCCGAGTTCGAGTCTCGGTCGGGCACACAGTTTTAATCTGCCAGGAAGTTTCATATCAGCGCGCACTCCGCTGCAGAGTGAAAATCCCATTATAGTCGATCTGTCCGATACTAATATCACTTCCGGCGTCTTATGTTCTCAGATAATTTATTGCCCTGCTGAATGAAAATGGGATCAGTCACTCATTTTTCCAACAAGACAACGCCACTACTCACACGGTACACCGGCCCATACGCCTTTCACATGAAATCTTAGGAGACAGATTAATTACGAAAGGTCTCTGGCCCCCACACCCACCGGATCTGTCTCCGCCCGACTATTTCCTATGGGATGACGCTAAAACATTTACGTATCAAAATAACTCGAAAACACTAGATGAACTGACGACAGCGATAATTGATTATCTCCATTCGATTGCACGTGAATCATTGGTACAGGTGTCAGCAAATAAATGTAAACGTGTTGAACTATGTTTTGAAGAAAGACGAAAACATTTGTAGCACCTGCTGTGATACTCGTGAGTGCAGTGTATTTACTTGTAATTAGTATAATTAGTTAATTTCATTGTTTTAATTGTAATAATGTTCAATCCCATTTCCCAACATAACGGCAGCCACTAGCTGTGAATCCCGGCTGTATAAACAGCTATATGAATGTGCTGTCAATCTGGGATGGCCCGCCAGGCGTGACCTGCGGAGCTCCCTGCTGCCGCGAAACTTTCCGGACGCACTGTATAGTAGTCAGCAATCTGCTAAAATATTATAATTGCACTATCAGCGACAGCATGTCATTCAAAAAACATAGGTTGTATTCAAGGCAGATGCTCAAAGTGACCACGTGTTATCTCTAACATTTATGACTTGATGGACCATGCACTGGTGTCCAAAAATTAAAGCAGCAAACTGCTTTCTCCCCGTCCCGTGCCTAATTCGCGATATAATACGACAAAATGTCAACAGATGTCGTTACAGTCGTGTTCTTCACGGAAGATGGCATTCCGATCAACGCACAACCACGCCAGCGATGACTTTAGGGCAGCTATCAAGAGGTGTTTGCAGGATAGTGCCACATCCACAATCGCTGTGTACACTGTCACAGACGGTGCATTGTGACACAGAGAAGACACCTACAGCCTCTCTGTTGTGGAGGACCATAGGAAGAAGGGAAGCAGGAGAGTCTCGAAGCGACGCGGCCCGATGGCTTAATGTGAAACGTTCTGTTGTTCCTCAGACGAGGCAACAGTTTATAGAGACCGAAACTGTATCCCGGAGACCAGGACTGGGCCGACCACGTGTGACATTAGAAAGAGTGGACCGTTATTTGTCCATAAGGCCACGACGGTACCGCTTTACTAGTGCACTGCAACTGGCATGTGACCTCGCAACATCCACTGGAAGTGTTGTATCGAGGCAAATGATGTACAGAATGCTTCAGCAGAGTAGCCTTCATCGTTGTAGATCTGCTGTCTACCTCTGGCGTATCTTCACAGACGGGAACATCTAGAGTGGAGCGCAACATGCTACCTGGACAGTATATTGGTGGGCCAACGTTCTTTTCACGTATGAGTCCAGATTTGGTCTGGAGAGTGATTCTCGGCGTATTCGCATCTGGAGGACACGTGGTACACGATTTCTGGACCAGAACATTGTGGAAAGAGGCTGATATCGAGGAGGATCCCTAATGGTGTGGGCAGGGATTATGTTGACCACTCGAACACGTCTTCGTGAAATGGTACCGGTGAATCAGTAAGAGTTAACAACTGTCAGGTACCGTGACTAGATCTTGGGATCTCATGCGCGGTTGTTGCGAGGTGCTGTGGGCCCAGACTCGATACTGATGGGCAATAATGCTCGACCTCATAGAGCACAGGTGGTTGAGGGTTTTCTTTTTGGAAACGGAAGATATTGCACGCATGGCGTGGCCTGCTCGCTCTCCCGATTTGAATCCCATAGCGCATGTCTGAGTTGCACTAGGGAAACGGGTTGCATCATGTAAGCATCCACCAACCACTCTCCAAGGCTTGTGAGCAGCTCTGCAGGAAGAATGGGCGTTATTGCCTCAACATGAGATTGATGACATCATTCACAGATTGTTCCGTCGTTGTCAGCCGGTATTGGTGCCAGGGGTGGTCACACCCTATACTGAGCACATTAACCAGTTGTCAGAATGTGTTCCGCAAATCCATTAAGTTGGAAAGAAACGAATATTTTTGTTTACCGTTATACATGTTACAGCTGATTACGTTCTGTATTCTTTACACCGTTTCAACTTTAATATCACCTGTTTTTACTGTTTTACACCAGTTTACTTTTTTAAACTCTTCACAATATAGCTGCATTACGTTACAAGTGCAGCATGGATGAGGGCTTACCTGTTCTTCCATTCATAGGAGGAGTAAAATAATCGTGCTATTATCAGGTTTTCCCCACAGAAAGAAATACAGAGCATTCATGTCCGGAGAACACGGAGCCCGTAACAGAACATATCTATGACCGATCCCTTTCCCATAGAACTGTTGTGGCTAAGTGCCACCGCATATCCATTCCAAAGCTTGCAAGTGCATCATCATGATGGAACCACAACCTTTGCCGAAGATGAAGTAAAATTCCTTCCAGTGCTAGGGCGTATTGTTTGCGAGAAATGCATGATACCCTCGTAATCAGAATCTTGACATTGATGCATTTTACAATTTTTTCTCTCTTAATAGTTTTCTGTTTGATTGACTACTAATATTCATGAATATTCCTACTTGTGTGATCAATCAGTGCCATGTAATTTCTTGACAGATGAAACCAGTGTGCCGGACTGGGAAGTCACAGTCAGAGACGACTGCCAATCGTTACTGTACTCAACGCTAAGTAACACTCTACTGTGCTATTGTAAGAAATGGGTAAAAGGCCTACGCCTCAGTAGGTGAGTGATCAGTCATGTGTAAAGCCCGTGTTTAATTTCCAGTGCTGCCAGGAATTTTTCTTTGGTGGGAGGGGTCCAGATAACCTCGGGATGACAACTGAGGAGCTACCACAACGAGAAGTAGCGGCTCTAAGGTCTGGAAATATCAGTGCTGACTCCATTCTCATTCATGCGGCATACGGATGATGCCAATGACAGAATGGCACGGCGGCCGCTCGTTACTAATTATAGGCCGTCAGGGGCGGAGCGGAGAGCTTACAGTGGAAAACGAAGTATGTTTTACGAAAATACTACAAGCTACGTTATAAACTGGGCACAGCAACATTTTCATTCTACTGTATTCAGTGAAGAAACTTTTCGTAGGTACTATTACAGTATTACGTAATTTGCATTCCTTGACCTCCCTACCGAACGAACACACGGGAGCAAATTCTATTGAATAATTCTCTACATTACAGTTTATGGAAAACACAAATGGTGAAGTGCGAGAGCATGGTCTATTCTTCAATCTGCATACGAGGTAAAGCGCGTTTTCAATGGGAGTTGAAAGTTCCTTAACCCTTTGGTGGGCGCGGCTTTCATAGTTCCATGAGTGGGCGCGTTGCGTCTTTTGCACCGCAATTCGGTTTACATTTTTAACCTAAGGAAAAATAATCATCCCATCAGTAACAAATAGGTAAAATGCATCAATTTCTTTTTCCGTTATTCCAACACTTACTTTCGGACCCGGCAAAACTTTTAGGATGTTCTTGGCCTTGGATTTAGAAGAAGGTAGCGATTTACTTATCCAAATAGTTTCTTTATCTTTTCCTACGTAAAATCGGTTATCCTCTCTTTGTTGTAATCCTCTTCAACCAGGTGGTCATCTGTTTCCTCTGTTGATTGTTTGGAGTCACTGCTGTGGTTTTGTTCTTCAATAACTTCCTCTTCCGACTCAGATTCACACGAATCTGACAATTCTTGTGATTCTTCTTCTGACAATTCTCATAGTCTTCATGACGTACAATTAGACGGTGCCTGTCAAATGCCTTCTTTTTCTCCATTTCCACGCTGTTATGAGACCTAATGAAACACATGTTTTTGTAAAAGTAATATATTGCAGCAAATCAATATCCAAGACTGCAAAGAGTAATGAACATTGCATATGGGAATTTTGATTAGATTCGAATATTCATTATATACTAATATAAAAGAAAGATTGCCTTGAGGTGAAAGAAAAACACAAGTATAGAAAATACTTGTATCACAAGGCGCGTAGCAGCAAACACACCACAAAGTCAACACTCATGTTTAAAACAACAATAGTGACCAACCTTATGAAAGCATGAATAGCACAAAGGTAGTAAGTGGTGACATCCGTTGACAACAACACATACGTATCTGGATGTTGACGCAACTGTAACGCTATCTGTGATACTAACAGAAAACTGTATCTTGCGGCTATCTGCCGCAGGTGCGCCCACCGAAGGCTTAAATATTACATCAGGTTCTCACTGGAAAAGGAAATGGGATTTCTGTACGACCGTATGATGAATTCCATGTACCATGTCAGAAACTACAGTATCTTGCGGGTAGATTCTGTATTTCCAGACAATCGCATTTGTATACAGGGTGTCCCAATAGGAATGGGCAATATTCAGGGGTATGATACAAACGATCATTCGAAGCAAAGATGTTGAGTAAGCACCTTAAGATCTATGAGCACGACTTCATCTTCGATACCGTGAAACAAATCATTCCTAGCGCAAGCTCTTTGCTTGCCGTATTTTGGAGGAGGTAGCAAAGACAAGAAAAAAGAAAAAAATATGCCTAACATACATGGGCACCAAACTTCAGACAGTAAGAACTTGTCCAGCAGAAGACATTTGTTTCACAGTAGCAAAAATGAAGAAGTCCTCATAACTCTTAAGGTATGCATTTTACAGTCCCTCCTTATTAGACTTTTTTCCCCTCGAATCATCTCTCCTGTCATATCGCTGGACCTTGACCGTTCCTGCTGGGTCACTCTGTATAGAGAAAATGAGCAGTCCATTTAAATACAAAATTAAAAATGGGAATAGATCAAGGACGAATTCTTGTACTAAGATACCCCTTACGCTTATCCACGTTGCATTCGCGTTCGATGCACTCAGCGACGGCGTCACGTACCAGCTCGAGCGAGGAAGTGGCCATAGTGGGGATAATTTGATAGCTCGTGTTACGTGACGTAAATCCTGGACCAGCTGTAACGATTAGCAGTAATCGATGATTATTATTAGTTTATTCCGTATTCAGAGGCTGACGAATTAATCTGACGGGCAATTACACACAGCGTGCCGCTTTTCCTGTCAACAAAATAACAGGAAGGAAAATAAAGCACGTGTGGCAGTGAAACGTCGGGGGTTGCGTCTGATGAAAATGCTGTAGAGAGAGTTGAGCGAACGTTTGTATTCGGGCGATTTCGTGACGGGAAAATGATTTCAGAGCTTCCAGAACATGTGCATTCCTGTTATAAGGAGGACCACTGCATTCATCATAAAAGATTTATGCGATGGTCCCCAGTAACAAGTAATTTTGGCAAAGCGTGGTTTCTTAAAATAAATTTCTCTTTAACATCATTCAATCTAAACTACTCGAAATACATTATTTTGGTTTTTACAGCTATATAATGAGAGAAGGCATACCAACGTTTATTGTATTTTTAGATTTACTGAAAGTTTTTGAAAACTTTGTGTGTATAAATTCTGAAGGTAGCAAGGATGAAATACAGGGAGAGAAATTTTATCTACAACTTGATAGTACAGAAATCAGAATGCAGCTTTAGGAGTCGAAGTACTTGAAAGGAAGGCACCAGTTGAGAATGGGGCGAGAGAGGGTGTATCCTGTCACAGAAGTCGTGCAGTGTGTATAATGACCAGTTAGGAAAACCATAGAGAAATAATAATAATAAATAACAAATCTTTCGGATATGATAATCACATTGTAACTCCCGTCGGAGGTGACAGAAACTTACAATATCAGCTGAGCGGATCTGATAGCGACGTGGAAAAAGGGCAATAATATGAAAAGCAACAAAAGGGTTATAATGGGAACTGGAGTGCAGTAGAACTAAATAAGGAGATCCCGAAGGAATTAGATTAGGAACTGAGACACTGATAGTAGTAGATGCGCTTTGCTATTTGGTCAGCAAGACAACTCTCGCGGACCGAACTAGAGAGCATATAAAATGCAGACTGCAAACAACACAAATGGCGTTTCTGAAAAAGAGTCCCACGAATTGTTTTTCTGTCTATATGTGAAGATATATCTTAGAAACTACTGTAAGGTTGTTGATACGGTTCTCACTAATAGATTCATCGGTTCACGAGGAAGCTTTATGTTTATCACTACATATTACAAAGAAGTCGTTCGCCCATGGCGAAACTGTGGTTGGTTGGTTGGTTTGGGGAAGGAGACCAGACAGCGAGGTCATCGGTCTCATCGGATTAGGGAAGGATGGGGAAGGAAGTCGGCCGTGCCCTTTGAAAGGAACCATCCCGGCATTTGCCTGGAGCGATTCAGGGAAATCACGGAAAAACTAAATCAGGATGGCCGGACGCGGGATTGAACCGTCGTCCTCCCGAATGCGAGTCCAGTGTCGAACCACTGCGCCACCTCGCTCGGTGTGGCAAAACTGTGGTAAGTCGCTAGTGTAACGAACTTGAAGTTTTATCAAGCCTTCTCTGAAAGAAATTGTCTGGAGTGGAGCCTTCTACATCTACATCTACATGCATCTACATTTATACTCCGCAAGCCACCCAACGGTGTGTGGCGGAGGGCACTTTACGTGCCACTGTAATTACCTCCCTTTTCTGTTCCAGTCGCGTATGGTTCGCGGGAAGAACGACTGTCTGAAAGCCTCCGTGCGCGCTCGGATCTCTCTAATTTTACATTCGTGATCTCCTCGGGAGGTATAAGTAGGGGGAAGCAATATATTCGATACCTCATCCAGAAACGCACCCTCTCGGAACCTGGCGAGCAAGCTACACCGCGATGCAGAGCGCCTCTCTTGCAGAGTCTGCCACTTGAGTTTGCTAAAGATCTCCGTAACGCTATCGCGGTTACCAAATAACCCTGTGACGAAACGCGCCGCACTTCTTTGGATCTTCTCTATCTCCTCCGTCTCCCGATCTGGTACGGATCCCACACTGATGAGCAATACTCAAGTTCCGCACGCATACTCCCAGATATTTTACAGAAGTAACTGCTACCAGTGTTTGTTCCGCTATCATATAATCATAGAATAAAGGATGTATGGAAGTGAAACGTGGACGATAAACAGTTCAGGTAAGAAGAGAATAGATGATTGTGAAACGTAGTGCTACAAAAGAGCGATGAAGAATAGACGCCTACATTTGAAAGCTAACGAAGTGGTACTGAAACGATTTGAAGAAAAATGAATGTTATGGCACAACTAGACTGAAAGAAGGTCTCACTTGATAAGGCACATCATTAACAATCAACGATTATTCAGTCTGGTAACCAAGGAAAGTATATGGGTTGAAAATTGTAAAGTAAAATTAAGGCTTGTCTGCATTAATCAGGTTAAAGGAAAGTTGCTTCGCACAGATGAAATTTTGACATATAGAGACTTAAACAAATATGGCCCACGTCCCGTTACTCTCAGTATACTTTACTCCTAAGACAGTCACGATTCATAGAAACTAGGACCGCAATGTAGGGTGACTGACTCAGAAAATTAAGATAATTGTAGACGGAATGACTTAACTACACAAGGAGACTTAACCGTAAATGTGTTGATGAAGCCGTCATTTCTCACCAGTAATATTGGAACAACCAAATAAGGTTGCGTGAATGTTCATTTGAACTACGTTCACACTTTTCGTAAGTGTGGATCGGAATTATGCTGTCTAGCTGGGCGGATAGCGTGTCTACGCTGTTAGTTACTTAACAAGAGTTTTAGATTCATTTGCTTATGGAATTTTAAAATTATGTTCATTGTTTTTGTAAGTGGAACTGCCAACAATTCTTATAAAAATGAAGTAAAGTGTTGACTGTGGTTTATTATTCGCCTTTTCCGCAGCGGTTGTATATGAACATTATTTTATACTCTGTACTGAAGAGCACTCAGGTATTTAGAAACTAGTATGTACTGTATACGATGGCAACACGCTTGTGAGTGTGTTAATCGTTATCTTTTATGCATATGTGAAATTGTGCTACTTAATAAGAGTGTTAACCACTCGCATTCAAAGACTAATAGATTTTCAATAGTCCATTGTGCTGACAGCTTACTTCAATGATTAATGAAATCCATTTATTTTTCCTTGTGGTAGATATTGCAGTGAATATATTACACAGTTCAGTAAAGTGACAGTTTTGTCTATGGTTTATACTCCTTGCCTATTTTCTTTTTTGTTAAGTGGAATTATTACAGCATTATATTATTCTCAGTCCACAGAACTTCTGTCAATAACACAGCAAACTCATATTTTTTTCATTTCAGCCTTATTCATTTGTACTGAAACACATTTTCCACTGAAAGGCCTTTTCTTGCTTCAAATCTCGAATTGGTTAATACATCAGGACTGCTGCTGCTTGCGGAATATAATTAATATCATCAGAAACGTTTGTGTTTCAGATTCATTCCTTGAACTGCACAAACAACTAATGATATAATAATCCTACAGTTTTCTCTCTGTTGACAGTCACTGTGCCATCTGCCACCTAAACTAAAGGAATGTGAAATCTGAATAACATGGCTTTCTGTTTCGCTTTCCAAATAGTCTTATTCTTAAACATCGTTTATATTCTAAAAATATTGTTGTATCTTTTCACATCTCATATTTTTCCGAACACTGTTCTTTAATCCTGGATGTTTTATCAGTGTTTGCTTGAAGCTCTCACCTTGTCTTTAACTGGAGCCTTGATCCAGATGAGAGTGCACCACGTACAAGATGGGAACGAAATTATGTATCAAAGCATTGAATATTAGTTATTACTTTTACTGAGATTCGCAGAGTATGAGAAAGAGTTTGACTAAATTTCAGTAGTAACTGTACTTAGAGCCATTAACGAATCAAGTACTGATTCAAACTCTTTCAGAATGCTGAAACGTATACGCGTCAGAGTCACAGCTCCCATTAGACTTCATCATAGCAGTAATTAATTTTGTGCAGCAATAGACGAAGTTTTTGAACCCTTAAAAGGAAAAAGTATAAATTTATTGAATGTTAAAGTCACCATCCTCCAACAAAACCATAAGTTCAACATACACAGATAATACACGTACACAAGCATTAACAACAGCGAACTCATCCTGCCACCCACCACACACTAACACGCAGAATTTGGAGCCTAGAAACACGGAGATCACCCACTTACTTTACTATTAGAAGAAAACAGCTTTAACACAAAACTGGATATAATAAAATATATTGCCGTAAACAGCGGTTACACAGCCAAAAGAACTGATAATTTAGACACACAAATACATAAAACTGAGACGAGAAAATGCCACACTCAGAAAGAAGAAAGTGTATTTACTAGCATTCCATAAACGATATAACGACTGCATTCTCCTTGACCTATACTAATTCACAACATAAAGACAGATTTTTAAACACTCAACAACAGCGGAGTCTGTAAAATAATATGGTCAAGCTGTTCTATCTATTATGTAGGAAAAAGAGCAGAAGTTTCAAAACTTGTTACCTAGAACACACGAGTACCTTCAGTCTTAATCACTTTGAGAAATTTGTCATTGCACAGCAAATGCTGGAAACTAAACATATCATCAACAGGATAGTATACAATCTGGTAGTTTCACATAACGAAGCCAATGGTAAGACCTTAAATCTATAACTGGAAATGTACCTCCTTAATAAAGCCATGCCACAGTTCAGGAAGAATGAACAGATAGATTTCACTAACCATAATTATTTTAGTAATTTCAAAGACTTATTTTAATTTTATTTCCTTACAAATGCCAGTTGATTTAGAAGTCTGATATCTGACACGAAAAGAAAAACTTCATGTTTGGTAATCTCGTACTTAACTCCATTTGAAATGTAAAAACCAACGTGCACCCTGAGTGACGTGATGTTGAATCACAGAATGGATATATTAACGTCTGATGGTATTAAAAAGTCAATAATTTTTTTCATGGATTTTTCGTTAAGCTTTTCTTTGATAGTCACAAATTTTTTCATTATTTGAGCCAGGAATTTCTAAACTAAACATTCAAGTTTCTCACAACAAGAAAGCACAGTTTGCATCACCTCACTCAATAGCAGAAGTAAGTAAAGTATTAAAACCATTGGCACCTGAAGATGGGCCCACAGGTGTCCGAAATGCATCGTGTAGTTCAATAAAACACAAAATATTTGTGACTGAAAGTGTTACTATCCATACTTCCTGTGCATGCAGTACACTGACTTCTATAACAGAAAAATCTGGATAAAACTAATAAGAAAAATGTGTACGTATTACTGCGGGATACTTGAACCGCTTTCGTTTACACAATGACTTTTTTTTACTATAATGTAGATCAACTTAAATCACTAATGAGAGTGCTTCTTAAATCAAATTTCAAAGTGGCCCTTAAAATTAATTGTAAAAATAATACTAAAGTAACATATTCTCAATGTATGAAAATATAATGGAGCAAATTCACATTACGCAACAGACAAAGCTTCGTTTAACTTAGCCTAAGTAACTTGTGGATGTATAACATATAACAGACGAGTAAAAGTATCTGCAGTGCTGCTGGTAAACCAGACAGATTTCCAAACTAAGCGCCGGGTATGACTGAAACAGAAGGATTCCAATCAGTGCGCATCGCCAGTTGGCACTTACGGCAGTACGATGTGAGTTTTAACGTGAAGGAAGTCACAGACTGGAGGGTGCTCAAAAAACAATGTAATATGACTTATGGGTAGATTTCATTACAAGGTATACAGGAGCATGATGGATAGGTATAGTTGAAGTCTGAGAATGACTGCATGAGGTCATTATCCAGCAATGAAAAGAATATCATCTAATTCGCATCATAATTATTGCAGATGCCTCGTTATCTTATTCGACTTCACGCAGAGACGGCCAGATCATGGTTTAGTATAGAACCCGACAGTCTCATGTCTACGATCAGAGAGTAAGTGAGAAACACCAAGTTAGGTATAACGTTAAGCACACCACTCTCCACATAATCTGTATCTCCAGCCTCCCTCCAGAATTTGTCTTCCCTGCTTATGTCATCCTGGAGTTGCGTCTTTCATAAAGTAGCTGCCTCGAACACGCTTCCTTCAGTCTGCCACCCGACATCGATTCCTGCAAGGATACACGACCGGAGGCATCGTTTTATGTAAATGAACAGCGCCAGTAGCATACTAAGTAATTTTGTAAAATTAACTTTTAGGTAGTCTGCGGTGATTTGCAAGTAGCTTTGTGACATTAGGACACTATATAAGGACACTACTTACCACGAATCACCTAACAAACTTTAACCGTGAGGTTAATTACGTTTAGAATGTTAAATTTCGAGTCTTTGGTATCTGTATATACTAATATTCAATAAAACACGTAGCCTGGCAAGATAATCAGAGATACGTTCCTTGTAGTTTTGAAGGTTTTGTTGTGTAACAGTTACAAGCAACTTCATAAAACCTTATTAAAGAATCAAGTTAAACAGACATAATCACTGAGCTTCAGAACCTTCCCGAATAGTCACACATGGTACCATGCCACTTTCGGGTCTCTGGCAGGGGCGCCGCCCCTTGATCGGACGAATTAACGACGAGACTTTTAGGCGGTTTCCCACATCCGGCTAGGCAAATACTGATCAGGCACCCACGTCACTCCTGAGTCACATGATTCGGAATAATTGGGTAATGGTAACACACTTCGCATGGATAACACTGCACACAGACAGATGGGGTACGCAAATTCCTTTTTGGGGTAAAACGTTGGTGACAGGAAAGGCGTCCGACCACTCACTAGCATAAACATTGCCAAATCCGAAGTGAAGAAGAAGCAGTTACAGGTGGTAGGGGAAGAGTGTTGATACTATTGACAACATATAAATCCTCACATCGTATACGGAAGTATGATACTGTAAGAGAACATTTCACTAAATGGGGCTTTCGGAGAATTTTGGGGCAAATTATACTAATATACTGTATAATGCTCGTAGATCTCACTAAAGAATAAATTACGGAGAATGACGTTAGTGGGTTTTCAGACGTAGTTGTAAGCAGTGGAGTGTTAGATAATGTCCCGTCAGGGTAAGTTCAAAAGGAATGTAGAGGAGAAGTAGTGACTCGTTTGTTTGTTAAAAGTCTCAGGACCAGTACATATTCTCACTAACGGGACGACATAGCATTTAAAGAGTCTAAAATAGCTAAGAAACATGATTCGATCTCTGCATTCTATTACGACTCTAGTCGCACTTTTGGTGATTGGAAAATTATCCGATAAGAATGTATAAATTTTTCATTTTAGCGGTAACTTATATTATAACAAATATTATCTACAGCTCGATTATGGTATGGTTGCTTGAAGGAGCAGCTAAGCCACCAAGAGTTTTTTTATTTAATTTGAAACGTGATAGCAGTCATACCTGTCTTATTGACACAGTATGTCCATAACCTTTGGGGCAAAGGTGATATGACTTCCAAAACTATGTACATTTAGTAAAGGGAATGATGCGAAGTGGCCGTGCGGTTAAAGGCGCTGCAGTCTGGAACCGCAAGACCGCTACGGTTGCAGGTTCGAATCCTGCCTCGGGCATGGATGTTTGTGATGTCCTTAGGTTAGTTAGGTTTAACTAGTTCTAAGTTCTAGGGGACTAATGACCTCAGCAGTTGAGTCCCATAGTGCTCAGAACCATTTGAATTTTTTAAAGGGAATAATGATCTAGAATGAATAGTTAACTTTATTTGGCATAAACAACTTGTCAGCGAGAATTTAACCTCATAGAAATTTTTCAGACGGTTGGTGCCTAGTCCCAATCAATGCAAAATATCATAGCCTATTGACAGGATAGAGATTTGAGTTCAAACTCATTTGGCCCAATTGCTTCCACACTTTGTTTACAATAGAGGCGTACCTGCTGCCCCACCAGTCCTCACCGCACAGCATTCTTTGAAGTGTGCATTTCACCGACAAGTTGGTGGGTGTACTAAAGAAAATTTTCCGAAACGATCCTACACCATCTCTCCAAATTTTAATCCGTCAAAAATTTTATGTAGAACTTCCACCAGCTCTTTGACGTAATCTCTCGTAACACTGTATCCTCGGTGATAAAGTACATCAAATCTGCATGTCTTTTATGGCGAAACTAATCGTTGTATATTTTTTCGACTTCCCAGACATTAGGCCCTACTGCACCTCAGAGTGAAATGACATTTTTAAGTTCATCTAAGAGTAATGCTATATCGTTGATTACCAGTCCTGAACTGTAAACGATGGTGAACACCCCTGTGAACACAATACAGATGTTTTCAAACAACTTACGGAATTCAGTCAGGTAATATTAACGGCGACCGCCGATATTTCGGCGGGAGTACACCCTGCCACTGCAACGGACAGGCGATGTACAAGCAAATTTGAAACCTTGGTTCTTAGAGTAATTCAGGAAAGATAACACACACCCACTGAATACTAGTGCTACCAAAGATGACCAAAGTCAGAGATATCGATAGTGAAACTACGAACTAGTAGGTGAGGTAACAGTGACTGTCTGAACTCGATCCACCCGAACATTCGTTTTACGATGCAGGTTGTAATGGTACTTGAATTACGCAACCATTACGGCACCTTACCTGAACCTCTCGATACCAGCTGTATTCTACTGTGTTTCTGCAAAGTAGTTGACATATTTCTGAGACAACATTCAGATTTGATTTCATTTGTGATACATCCATATGTTTATATTGCAATGATATTATTCTTATGTGTATTCTTTCTTTTGTCAATAGGATCTGTGACGTACTTGTAACTCTGATTTTTTGGCGAGTAAGCGATTATTAGTTAGTTGTTAAGTTGTTAGAGAGTCGGACCTTGAGAGGGTCAAGTCTTGGACGTCATGTTGGAAAGATGCATGTTGTAGTTGGCTTATAAAATGTGAGGAAGATGTTTTCAAATATGTTTTGTATTGTGAAGTGATGTTTTGTGTTTACGTGATATTGCAATAAAAGCAATTAAAAGGAAGTGTAACTTAAATTCGGAGTGCTGATTATCTTTTTTTACATCACCATTGTGCTAACTTTGAAAGGTTTAATCTTGAAGAATGTTTTGTGAAGCGCATCTACAAAACTTTTGAATATAGCGGAATAAAACCTAGGCCTTTTTGCATCCGAGCTTGGAATCATAACCTCCTAGAGTTTCAACGATTGAGCCATGACTTTACGACGAGACCAGCGTGGGAAACACAAAAAGATGAGTGCATAGTTTTTTGATTATTACATGAAATGACTTTATTAACTGTGCTCTAATGACACCTGCCACATAATATGACTGTTGTTGCCCGAAAATGCAGTATTTAGCAGCGTGAGCAACACCACAATCGTTATTAAAATTTTGACCTTTGTTGTGGTAGGGTTGTTAGAAGATGAAAGAGGATTGTTGCCTTCCCTTTCTTGACATTTGGTTAGGAGGAAAGTTGATAGATCACTGGATCTGCAGTTTACCGGAAACGTACTCACACTGACTTGTATTTACAGGCTGATAGTTGTCACCATCCGGCTCAGCGTGAAGGGGTACTTCGTACCTTGGTACACAGGGCACATGTAATTTTCGAATTTTCGACTCTGATAATTTGCCGGCTGAGCTGACCCATCCTGAAGCTACATTTCGTCACAATGGTTATAGTGAAAGACAGATTGAACGTGCGTTGCGCTATCGACCAATTGTACATCGAGTGACAAATGATAATGCTGAGTCTATGGCCTGTTTACCCTACGCAGGAAGCACTTCCAACAAGATCGGTCGTATTTTACGGAAACACGATGTGAAATGTGTTTTCAAAAACGTGTGTGAAATCTTATGGGACTTAACTGCCAAGGTCATCAGTCTCTAAGCTTACACACAACTGCACCCAAATTATTCTAAGGACATACACACACACCGATGACCAAGGGAGGACTCGAACCTCCGCCGGGACCAGCCGCACAGTCCATGACTGCAGTGCCTGCGACCACTCGGCTAATCACGCGAGGTGAAATGTGTTTTAGGACTTCCATCTAAAATTAGAGTACTTTGGGCACTGTTAAGGATGATCCTGATTTGCGTAAGGCGTGTGTATATCGCCGACCGGAATGGCCGTGCGGTTCTAGGCGCTACCGTCTGGAGCCGAGCGACCGCTACGGTCGCAGGTTCGAATCCTGCCTCGGGCATGGATGTGTGTGATGTCCTTAGGCTAGTTAGGTTTAATTATTTCTAAGTTCTAGGCGACTCATGACCTCAGAAGTTAAGTCGCATAGTGCTGAGAGTCATTTGAGCCCATGTGTATATCACACTCCTTGTAGCCGTAGCATGGCATACATTGGTCAGACTATCAGGATCGTTGAGGACAGATATACTGACAAGGGAACCTCCCCATCGCACCCCCCTCAGATTTAGTTATAAGTTGGCACAGTGGACAGCCCCTTAAAAAACTGAACACAGATCAATCAAACAGGAAGAAGTTGTGTGGAACTACGAAAAAAATAAGCAAAATATACAAACTGAGTAGTCCATGTGCAAGATAGGCAACATCAAGGAGAGTGTGAGCTTAGGAGCGCCGTGGTCCCGTGGTTAGCTTGAGCAGCTGTGGATCGAGAGGTCCTTGGTTCAATTCTTCCCTCAAGTGAAAAGTTTAATTTTTTATTTTTAGACAATTATCAAAGTTCAGGCACCCACACATAATCAACTTCGCTCTCCAAAATTCCAGGACATGTTCAGATTTGCTTGGACATATGCAGGATTTGACGGCCTACACACGGAAAAATTTTAAAACTTTAAAAACATATGTTTTGACAGAGCACAGGGAAAAATGTGCGACTGTGAAACTGTTGCATTCATTTGTTGCAGTTTATGTGACAAATTCTTATGTTTTCATTACTTTTTTGGGAGTGATTATCATATCCACAAGAAAACCTAAATCGGGCAAGGTAGAAGAATCTTTTTACCCATTATCCAAGTGTACAAGTTAGGTGGGTCGACAACATATTCCTGTCATGTGACGCACATGCCGTAGCCAGTGTCGTATAGCATATAACAGACGTTTTTCCTGTGGAGGAATCGGTTGACCTATGACCTTGCGATCAAATGTTTTCGGTTCCCATTGGAGAGGCACGTGCTTTCGTCTACTAATCGCACGGTTTTGCGGTGCGGTCACAAAACACAGACACGGAACTTATTACAGTGAACAGAGACGTCAATGAACGAACGGACAGACCATAACTTTGCGAAAATAAAAAAAAGTAAACTTTTCATTCGAGGAAAGACTTGAACCAAGGACCTCTCATTCCGCAGCCTCTCACGCTACCCACAGGACCACGGCGCTGCTCAGCTCACGGTCTCCTTAATGTTGCTTATCTTGCGCATGGACTACTCAGTTTGTATATTTTGCTTTTTTCTTTCATAGTTCCACACGACTTCTTCCTGTTTTCTCGATTGATCTGTGTTCAGTTTTTCAAGGCCTATCCACTGTGCAAACTTATAACTAAGTCTGAGCGGGGTGCGATGGGGAGGTTCCTTGTGAACATAAACGGCATACACGTTTACAGCAGCCAAGCAGTATCCAACATTGTTTGGATACTGGTCATCCTGTGTTATACAGGGTGATTCAAAAAGAATACCACAACTTTAAAAATGTGTTAATGAAAGAAACATAATATAACCTTCTGTTATACATCATTACAAAGAGTATTTAAAAAGTTTTTTTTTCACTCAAAAACAAGTTCAGAGATGTTCAATATGGCCCCCTCCAGACACACGAGCAATATCAACCCGATCAACCCGATACTCCAACTCGTTCCACACTCTCTGTAGCATATCAGGCGTAACAGTTTGGATAGCTGCTGTTATTTCTCGTTTCAAATCATCAATGGTGGCTGGGAGAGGTGGCCGAAACACAATATCCTTAACATACCCCCATAAGAAAAAATCGCAGGGGGTAAGATCAGGGCTTCTTGGAGGCCAGTGATGATGTGCTCTGTCACGGGCTGCCTGGCGGCCGATCCATCGCCTCGGGTAGTTGACGTTCAGGTAGTTACGGACAGATAAGTGCCAATGTGGTGGCGCTCCATCCTGCTGAAATATGAATTGTTGTGCTTCTTGTTCGAGCTGAGGGAACAGCCAATTCTCCAACATCTCCAGATACTGTAGTCCAGTTACAGTAGCACCTTCGAAGAAAAAGGGACCAAAAACTTTATTGGCTGAAATGGCACAGAAAACGTTCACCTTAGGCGAGTCGCGTTCATACTGAGTTGTTTCCCGCGGGTTCTCAGTGCCCCATATACAGACATTGTGACGGTTGACTTTCCCATTAGTGTGTAAAGTTGCTTCATCACTAAACACAATCTTTGAAACGAAAGATTCATCTGTTTCCATTTGAGCAAGGATAAAATCACAGAAATCGATTCTTTTGATCTTATCAGCTGCAGACAGTGCTTGAACCAATTTCAGATGATAAGGTTTTCATAACTAACCTTTTTCGTAGGACTCTCCATACAGTTGATTGTGGAATTTGCAGCTCTCTGCTAGCTCTGCGAGTCGATTTTCCTGGGCTGCGAACAAATGCTTGCTGGATGCGTGCTACATTTTCATCACTCGTTCTCGGCCGTCCAGAACTTTTCCCTTTGCACAAACACCCATTCTCTGTAAACTGTTTATACCAACGTTTAATACACCACCTATCAGGAGGTTTAACACCATACTTCGTTCGAAATGCACGCTGAACAACTGTCGTCGATTCACTTCTGCCGTACTCAATAACACAAAAAGCTTTCTGTTGAGCGGTCGCCATCTTAGCATCAACTGACGCTGACGCCTAGTCAACAGCGCCTCAAGCGAACAAATGTACAACTAAATGAAACTTTATAGCTCCCTTAATTCGCCGACAGATAGTGCTTAGCTCTGCCTTTTGTCGTTGCAGAGTTTTAAATTCCTAAAGTTGTGGTATTCTTTTTGAATCACCCTGTATAACAATACCGAGATATAGGCATGCACGTCCAGCTATTGGGACAGTGTTATTAAGGCAGCTGTTGAGATTAAATTAGCGAGCAACCTTGTAAACAGGGATGGCGGTTTTTGTTTAAACTCTGCTTGGAATTCTGCTCTCTCCCTTGTCAAAAGCTGGCTGCTGTGACCGAGCGGTTCTTGGCGCTTCAGTTCGGAACCGCGCTGCTACTACGGTCGCAGGTTTGAATCCTGCCTCGGGCATGGATGTGTGTGATGCCCTTAGGTTAGTTAGGTTTAAGTAGTTCTAAGTCTAGGGGACTGATGACCTCAGATGATAAGTCCCATAGTGCTGAGACCCATTTGAACCTTGTCAAAAAACAGAGGAACAGACTCAATGTTACCTCACCTGCTAGTTCGTAGTCTAACCGTCTATACCTACCTCTAACTTTGGAAATGTTTGGTGGCACTAGTGTTCAGTGTGTGTGTGTCTGTGTGTGTGTGTGTGTGTTATCCTTTCTGAATTACTATAAGAACCGAGGTCTCAAATTTGCTTGTACATCGCCTGTCAGTTGCAGTTTGTGCGTTGAAAATGGCGGGGTGTACTCCCTCCGCAATATCGGCGATCGCTGTGAATACTACCTGGCTGAATTCCCATAAGTTGTTTGAAAATTGTGTACGCCAGGAGAAACTTAGGTCTAACAATACAGATGATTGTATATTATATTTCAAATTAGCACCGGCAACGTTCACTCTTCATTCAAGATCTCGTAACCGTTTAAGCTACACGTTTCTAGCTACTGGTTATATATATATATATATATATATATATATATATATATATATATATATTCTTTATTTACTTTTTTCTATTAGCTTACTCGCTTTTTAAAATTTGTAAATGTCGGATTCTTCTTACACACATATGGCTACAAGTCGTAATGCAGAAATACATGTACACAAAATCCAAGTCATACTGCTACACCACCTCATGTGACATGATAGTAGGTGTAACTACGCGCATTTCTGTAGTCATTGTTATGCGACGCTTGAGGCGGTGTAAAGAACGATACCGCTGGTGAATGGATGACTGGAAACGACTAATTTGGACAGATGACTCTCGCTATACCATGTGGCAATCCGAGGGAAATTTTTCGGTTTGGAAAACGTTACCTGCAATCATGTGTGGTGTCAATATTGAAGTGCGAAAGAGTTGGTAGAACGGTGTGGGGGTGTTTTTCATGGTGTGGTCGCCTTATTGTGCTTAAGAAAACGCTGAATGTGGGACCATATGCAAGTATTTTACAGCATTGTGTAATGCGTACAGCAGAGGAATAGTTCGGAGACGACGATGGTTTGTATCAGAAAGAAAGTTCACGCTGCAGAAAAAAAATATGTGAGACAATGATTTGTGGACAACCTTTGAGATAGTTTGAACGTCGAATTCACTCCAGACCCCAGGATCAAGCATCCGTATCTTCCGTAGTTTCGGTTCTTGAGGAATAATGGCCTGCCATTACTCCACAGTCAGTCATACAATTCATTAACATTGTCACCAGAAAAATTCAAGCCGTCATAAAGGCAAACAGTGGAGACACCACTCATTAATGTCTACTAGGAGATGTTCGTATACTTTTCATTAGATAGTATACCTATATACATGCAATTATATAAAATGGTTCTGATTCAACATAAGATACTGTCAGTTACTACTAAGAATTACTTGAATTTACCATCTGATTCCAAAAAATGGAGGAGGAGGAGATTAATGTTTAACGTCCCGTCGACAACGAGGCCATTAGAGACGGAGCACAAGCTCGGATTAGGGAAGGATGGGTGAGGAACTCGGCCGTGCCCTCCAAAAAATGGCTCTGAGCACTATGGGACTTAACATCTGAAGTCATCAGTCACCTAGAACTTACAGCTACTTAAACCTAACTAACCTAAGGACGACACACACATCCATGCCGAAGCGGGATTCGAACCTGCGACCGTAGCGGTCACGCAGTTCCAGACTGAAACGCCTAGAACCGCACGGCCACTCCGGCCAGCCATCTGATTCCATATCGATCTTTTGCTTCTATTTATCATGTCATGTTTCTCCTTAGTTTTCGTATCTGGATTCACATTTAAAAATCATCCCCAGTATTACCAACATTTATTGGATGTGCAATTCACTGTGATATAATAGGTTTTATCGGAGATAACTTCCATGAACCAATCCTCCCAAGCCTGGTATCAGAGCATTATTCAACCTATTTCTCGTCACTTTCTTTCAAATCCGTCCTAGGGTAATTGAAGTATTTGGTTTAGTTGATAAGTTGATGATACAACTACAGTATATTAGTTATGTAAAATAACGATGCACATGCGTCAACCACTTACGAGCATTTTACCTTGCTCCATCTCCATAAGTTGACGTAAATACGAACTATACTTTGTGTGGATTTGATTTTGACACTTTTGTAGCAATTTTAGTTTTTGTATGTTTTCAGTCGTTACATCCTCATGACTATTATCCTGGTTCAATTAACATGCTGCGTTAGCTGTGGTACATGAAGTGTCGTCCAGTGGTTAGCATCGCTGCCTGGCATACTGTGTGTAGCCAGTTCAAACCTGACCACTAGCAATTGTTTGTTATTTAGTATTTATCGTTTCTGAATGCCTCTTGAAATATCTTACGTTTGTAATACTTCGTTCTCTGTAATATTTCGTGTCTGTATAAATAGATGCACTCTTCCTCCAGAAGTTCTGCTCTGGCTGTTCGCTGGTGATTGTAATAAACGTTCTTTCAGTTATGAGTGTTGTACTTCATTGACGATTGTGCCTTCGGATTACAATTTGATTTTGGTTTGTACCTGGCAACGTTATAAACACGATTACTATGCACACAGAATCGGCAGTCTTTAAGGGTCCTGGAATTCTATTTTGAACCCCTGAATGTTACTTGAAATTGGTCTTTAGAGTGATTGGAAACTGTAAAGATCATCATTTGATTCACAATGCACTTCGTAATTCTTACTTACAATTCCGTTGACGCCATAAGAATTATGTTCCACAAAGTGTATAGTTTCAGGCAGGTCTGGAGAATTTTCTGTGACTAAGGCCAATTATTTTGCCAGACCGAATGTTAGATTATTCCCGTAAAACGCACCTTCTCACTAACTACCTTACTGCAGGGACTGTCATTTAAGAGATGGAGCTGAGATATCAACTGGAGTGAAGGTTATTAAGAGTATCACACATAGCTTATTTTCAGCCTACCTATCCTCATCAGTCCCGACGTACATATATGTGCATATCAGGTCTTTATAGTGTCATCCTGCCAAGTGTCGTTTTCCCGAATTGAGACTTCGTGTGCACGACTGTGCACATCATGCGGTTTCTGTTTTTGCTGCTAGGTCGCGCGCAAGTCAGTTTTGGCGGGTTTTCTCGCATCCTGAAACTTCCGATTTGATGGATGGCGCCATGTGCGACACGCGAGAAAGGCAAATTCAGTTTCAATATTTGTTTTCGATTTGTATTAGTGTTTTTATCGTGTCCTACTCCAAACAATACATCAAGGAAGTGATATCTGCATGCAGTTAAAATGATAGTTTCGCAGTTTTACAAACATCGACTGCTAACTTTGAAGTACACATTTGTTTGCATCAGATCTTAGCTCACAGAATGTAGTGGTACTAACGCTAAGACTGATCTCATCGCGAAATCGCCATCTAAAACATAATCTAAATTTGTCTTAAAGTTTACACACCAGTAACGGAAAATGGGAGCAAAGTCGTTGTGGATGTAACGAGTAGCGTGATGGATATGTAATACATAGATTCTGGGTTCTTATCTTGGTAAAAGCTCTAAAATTTTTAATTTTGTTATTAGGTTCACTTTAATTTCTTTATTCAATTACTTCAACAGTTACCTTCACTTTATTTAATGTTCACTCCTCAGCTCTGACAGACAATGAAATTATAAAACTACTTGACACGAGTGACTTCAGTTCCTTGTCAGACGAAGAAGAGTATTCTGTTGAACTTCCAACTCCACCTAAACGAACTGGTGTGCTTGAAGTTAAGCAGCCAATGTGGATATTACTTCAGAGGCATTTGCATCTGACAATGACGCACACAATCCTGGAACATCAGCTTCATCTTCTCACTGTCGTCCACTAAGATGGAGGCTGTGTAAGTAAGCAATACAATGGTGTAGCTCTGTGTGTCATTGACTACTAGCCATAATTAAGTCATGGATTATGTACGAAAGGTGTTCTCAAAAAGAAGAGATACCAAAGCAAAAGTGGATTTCTCTCATTAACTTCAGAATTCACTTGGCCCACGACTTGGTAAAGTCTTCAAAAATTGTAGACTTAATGGAACTGTCGAAAGAAATTTCTCCGAGTCTGACACAGGAGTATGTCAGAAGTTCTGATGAAGACGAGTAACATCAGCCCACAAAACGAAGACGAATTGTATCAAAGCCAACTAGAAGAAGCAAATGTGACATGGTTGACCACCTTCCTGAATATATTGAGAGTAGTTTTGCTCAACGTGTCGGTTACCAAGGTGAAAATCACATTCTCGCATAATGTGTAGAGAGTGCAGATTTTATTTGTGCATATTAAAAAGCTATTGTTTTGCTAAATTCCATAAACATGAGATGTAATGTGTACATTTTTCATTGTAAATAAAAATAAGAAAATACTATGAGGTCGGCATTTTTTATCTGTTAAGACACATATGAGTACATTAAATTATTCATACATTATATAAAATAACACTTAAAAATTTGTTTTTTTGTGCTACTTTGAAATCAAAAGCACTAAAAAAAGCAACTGAAACATTTTTTCCATTCTTTGTTATCTTCCGGACTGAATAGGCTATTCGTGTTATTTGCTGGCCCTTGTAACGTGGAAGGAGGAAAAATTTGGCAAATAAAAATTTCATGTACTGGAGAGTGAAAATGAACTAATAGTAACTGCGTAATTGATATTGCCAGTGGTGGTTTGTGATTTACCGAACTGTAATTAACTTTTCATTTTCCAAAGTGACACATTACATACATACATACATACATACATACATACATACATACATTAATGCTTGTTCCATAGACCATGAATACGACATTTCGTAATGAGGTGGAACGTGTCACTTTAACGTAAGTTTTCTTTACACAAAATAATTAATTTTTTTTCAGTTACTACTTCATATCTAAGAATTCATCTACTGAGTAGAATGTGTTGTCATTCAGAAATTCTTTTAATTTACTTTTAAATGTTGGTTGGCTATCTGTCAGACTTTTAATACTATTTGGCAAATGACCAAAAATTTTTGTGGCAGCACAATTCACACCTTTCTGTGCCAAAGTCAGATTTAATCCAGGATAGTAAAGATCGTCCTTTCTTCTAGTGTTGTAGCTATGCACTTCGCTGTTATATTTGGATTTGGATAGGTTATTAATGACAAATTTCATAAGTGAATATATGTATTGCGAAGGTACTGTGAATATTTCAAGTTGCTTAAATAAATGTTTGTAAGGTGATCTGGGTGGGCTGCAGCTATTATTCTGATTAGACACTTTTTTACAATGAATAATTTCTATCTTAATGACGAATTGCGCCAAAATATGATGCAATATGAAAACAGTGAATGAAAATAGGCATAGTAGGCTAATTTACTGATGTTTATCACCAAAATTTGCAATAACCCTAATAGCATAAGTAACTTAACCTAACCGTTTCAACAGATCGTCGATGTGTTTCTTCCAGTTCAATTTCTCGTCAATGCACACACCCAGAAATTTTGAGTATTCTGCCTTATCAACAGACTTCTGTTCATAGTCTATATTTATCAATGGTGTTATGCCATTTACTGTACAGAATTGTATAAACTGTGTTGTTTCAAAATTTAGTGAGAGCCCATATCCAGAGAACCATTTAATAATTTTCTGAAAGACATTATTTGTAATTTCCTCAGTTGATTCTTGCTTGTTGGGTGTGATTACTACACTTGTATCATCAGCAAAAATAACTAGCTTTGCACCTTCACGAGTATAGAGTGGCAAGTCTTTAATATATATTAAGAATAATAAGGGACAGACTCATCCCTGGGGGACGTCATTCTTGATACCACTACAGTTAGAGAACTCTCCTGGTTTTTGCAGACTATCTGTAAATTTCAACCTTCTGCATTCTTCCAGTTAAGTATGAATTAAACCATTTTTGCACTGTCCCACTCATACCAAAATACTTAAGTTTATCTAGAATAAGTTCATGATTAACACAGTCAAAAGTCTTTGAGAGATCACATAATACCCCAATGGGTGATGTTCGGTTATTCAGTGTATTTAATATTTGATCAGTGAAAGCGTATATAGCATTTTCTTCTGAAAAGCCTTTCTGGAAACCAAACTGACATTTTATCCCTACTTCATTTCTACAGATATTACAAATATTACATTGAAATACCAGTAGAAATAATTCGTAACACAACAATGTCTCTCTCTCAGGTTGTCACATCCCGCTTCTCTTTAGTCATGTTGTACACTGCATCGATGTTTTTTGAAGTAACAACCGGTTTTGGTCAATCTTCACGAATTTCATCGCTGACGTAAGCACGAGCGCGACGAAATTCAGGAAACCTAATTAAATAGATGGAAGGAGACTATCTCTCAGTTGAACATAGCGATTCGAGGCTTTCTTGTTGGGTAGGTCTTTACGAAAATAGTTAAAAACTATCCATGGAAAATCTCCCAGAGAAATTTTTTTTTCACAAAACCTTTTCTTCTAGGGTACGTTAAAAATGGATCGACCAGTTGCTGAGCAGACATATTTCATAAATACAAAGTTTACAACAATAATGATGTCACGTCCGATTAGCAACCTCTAAGAAGCGTGTATAAAGCCTCAAGATACGACCCTTGGAAATGAATTTCTGCTCAGTGGCGAGGCATTAACATCTATATTGTACATGTGTATTGTTTAAATCAAAACGCGATAACTGTACTACAATATGCTGATGAATTTTGGAGGGAGGAGAACAGACATTTGGCCATGCCATTCCATGATGCATCAGCACGACACATAGAAAGAGATGATGAAATGGTGCGGAACTAAACCAATGGTGAACATAGAAAAAAAACATGGAATATCAGATGTAAGAATTATTAAACATGCTCCCTTCTGTTTCAGGGCCGTGGGCATGGAAAAGTATCTTACCGTGAGGGAAAATTCTTTATCGTGATCTAAATGTGTAAGTAGTACATAATTCTGGGAAACTACCCATTTCGTGGAGGAATCACAGGAACGATTTAGGGAACTGACCAATCAGTAACATAAGACTGTAGAGGAAGCTAAACAGACCATGTGAGTTAGAGAAGAATGTGTTTTTGATCAGTTGGACCAGCCATTTTATGCATGCAAGCGATGGTACAACTTTTACCTCTTGCTTAACAGTTATAGGGTTAATCCAAAATGGCCTGTCTTTACTCCATCGCCTTGTTACTGCCCACAAGAACCTGAAGTATGAAGTAACTAAAGTAAGCAGCTTGGTGACAGCTACAGGAATCGACGTCCGTCCCGTGATTGTTACCAGTATATTCAGTTTTTTTTTCTCTTGGTTTGCCGAACCGAGAACCACGTGCCGATTTTAATTCATTCTTCGTTGTTCTTTTCCTCCCTTCAGTACGCTCATCTGCTCACTACCGTTGTCCTTGCTGTCTTCTGTACACTCCCGAGCAATTATTTTCACTCTCCTATCTTGAGGTTCCAGTTATTTTCATTCTGATACCTTCAAGTTCTTTGTTATTCAGTATTTTTTTTGCGTAACACTTCTCAATCAACAGTTATATTATTTTTTCTGAATCCTCTTTACCTCGTCGATTGAACTTATTTATTTTTTATCCCAGATAGTTGAATATCTTTCTGGTTAATTTTCTGTCTTGCGTTAGATGTAAATGTCCAAAAAATACCAATATGTTTTTTCCCATTAGTTCTGACATGTTTTATATCAGAAGAAAACCTTTCAACTTGGAAGCATACTCGTAGTTTATCATCTTTTTTTCAGTTCGGCTAGGAGCCTATTGAAAATGAAACTTGCTGAATAGTGCACAACTTTCTGTGTAATGTTTTAGGATGTTTGATCCAAATGCAAATCTTTTCCGTCTAATGTTCACTGAATTATTGTTGCAGTTTCTTCTGAAGGAGTCAGCATTTTAAAAACATATACCAGATTCGAAAAGATGTATGGGGGTGTCAGAGTTAGAATTGCGAGGCAGTTGAACAATGGTCTACATCAACTTCGTAAAATGACACCGCAATTAGTCTGAACGCCCTTTTCGGAGCTAGGAATATTCTCGGTGAGCGGACAAAGTAGCCGCAAATAACACCATACGAGATTACAGAATAAAAGTAAGCAAAATAAACAACCATCTGCGTATCAGTTCCAAGAACAGTGGTGATCATTCTTATGGTGAAGACTGCAGCATTCACTGTTTGCAAAAGATCTTGAATGTGTTACTTCTAAGTGTTCCAAGTCTTCCATCTACCATCAGTCCTAAGAATTTAAGACAATCGGCTTCACTAAGTGTTTTCCCAGATTGGGACAATAAAATTTCGTTTTTCACAAACGTTTTTTGAAGAAACTGTATGCACTGCGTTTAGTTGCACATAGGCGATAACTTGTCCTCTGAAAGCCATGTCTTAATGTTACTTACTGCCCTTCTAGCTACATAATTTATATTACCTTACATGTCTTTCACAATAACACTTATGCCATTTGCAAAGAGAAACTCTTTTGAGCCATCTGTCACGTTAATTGGCAGATCGTTGACATATATCAAGAAAACCAATGAGCCCAGAACAGAACTATGTGGCAGCCCCCCTCCCTGTCCATTTTTTTTACAGGACTCCAGTCAGACTCAAATCTCTTTCCTGGCTCTGAGCACTATGGGACTTAACATCTATGGTCATCAGTCCCCTAGAACTTAGAACTACTTAAACCTAACTAACCTAAGGACAGCACACAACACCCAGCCATCACGAGGCAGAGAAAATCCCTGACCCCGCCGGGAATCGAACCCGGGAACCCGGGCGTGGGAAGCGAGAACGCTACCGCACGACCACGAGATGCGGGCATCTCTTTCCTGTTTGTTAGCTATGAAGGATAACCTGCTGATTCCTACTTTCCAGGTGTGAAGTGAACGTTTATAGAGCTTTTCTTCTTAATTATATAATGTTCTAACTGATGCAATATTATTGTATAGTACACACAATCAAATGGCTTCCTTAAATCAAAGATAATAGACATTGTTCTCTGCCGATCGTTTCGCCTTGATAGTGCCGCACACATGAAAGAATAAACTGCTTATCCTGCGGATAGTTATTTACGGAAACCAAACCGCGAATCTGACTGCAAATTACGTCTGCTGAGATGTACCAGTACTCTCCTATACATTGTTTTGTCAAAAACTTTGGAAACACTGATACCGGAGAAATTCGTCGGTAGTGGTTTATATTCTTTGTCTCACCATTTCTATAAAGTGATTCCACTAATGAGTATTTCACTCTCTCGGGAAGCTGACCACACCCAAGAAACAGAAGTATGCGTGGTTTCGTACACGGCGCGGGGCTACTGCGAGCCGTATAGGTAGCCAGTTGCGCGACACGACACCCACATCGAAAGACATGCAGTCTAGTCGGTAATGATCCTTCCACAGGTTCACCTACGGAAACCTTGTTACGACTTTTGCTTCCTCTAAATGATCGAGTTTGGTCATCTTTCCGGTAGCATCGGCAACGACAGAGTCGATGCCACGCACCACTCCGAAGACCTCACTAAATCATTCAATCGGTAGTAGCGACGGACGGTGTGTTCAAAGGGCAGCGACGTAATCAACGCGATCTTATTCATGGGGAACAATTGCAAGCCCGAATCCCTAGCACGAAGGAGGTTCAGCGGGTTACCCGACCTTTCGGCCTAGGAAGACACGCTGATTCCTTCAGTGTGACAGTACAAAACTAATGTATGGTAAAGGAATTTCTATAATCCTACTTGATATTCCATCATTTAGTCTTTGCTAATGTAATAATTGATTCAGTTTCATCTTTCCTTATTTCCAGCACCTGCCTATGATGCAGCCGTATCGGAACACCAGATTTAAAGAGTTTTCCATATTTACCTGTACTAATATAATGTTGATTCAATTCGCTGTCTATTGACAAAAAACGATTATTAAATATTTTTCACAGCTCTGGTGCATAACTAAAAGTTTCATTCCCAGACAAAAGAGGTGTAATTATTCCACGAGCACCCACATTTTGCCCTGATACCTCTTTCAGCATCGACTATATAGTTTTAATTTTGTTCTGTGAGCGATTTACTCTCTCGTTGTAATGCACCGTTTTAGCTATCTAATGACATTCCTCGGAACTTTTCAATACCGTCGATAGTGACATTCTGTTAAGGGTCTCTGACTGTTCTTGATATTATAATATAGCTCCCGTTTCCTCCTGCTTGATATTCTAATCCCATTAGTAATCTATATCAGTCGCTTATTGGTTCTACATGTATGCCTGCAATTTTTTTAATGGGAAAGAGCTATCAAAAACGTCATAATGGTTCGGAGACATATATTATATTTACTGATCGAGTTGTCTGTATTGCAGAGTGCTTGCGAAGTTTCCCCTTCAGGACCGGGTTTAAATGTCTGCATTGCAAGTGGAATCCTATCCTATCGTTCTTGTTCGCTCTTCGGAAGTTAGACTTTGCCTTGGTGTAGGGTGTGTCTGGGACACGATAGTACGAATTGTGGTTTGATACCAGCCTCCAGGCCGGCCGAAGTGGTCGTGCGGTTCTAGGCGCTGCAGTCTGGAACCGCGAGACCGCTACGGTCGCAGGTTCGAATCCTGCCTCGGGCATGGATGTGTGTGATGTCCTTAGGTTAGTTAGGTTTAACTAGTTCTAAGTTCTAGGGGACTAATGACCTGAGAAGATGATTCCCATAGTGCTCAGAGCCATTTGAACCATTTGAACCAGCCTCCAGACAGAAACATTCATTACCTGAAAATCATGTGTACAGAGTATGGCATACAATTCCTGAAGTTGAGAGTCGGAGCCGTTTGCTTCCATGTCGCAACTATCTGAAGACTGTGTGATTCCCCTTTAAAGTTACACCTCATGCTGATATTGATGCGGGAAATCAGTCTCGAATGCAATGCGAGTTTAAGCATTTAACATCTGTTTTGTAATGAACATCTTTATAAAGTTTGATCGGTATCAGACGGGTGGTTCAAAGTGAAACATTTTTCGTTTCCATAGGTACAAAAAATGGCTCTGAGCACTATGGGACTTAACTTCTGAGGTCATCAGTCCCCTAGAACTTACAACTACTTAAACCTAACTAACCTAAGGACATCACACACATCCATGCCCGAGGCAGGATTCGAACCTGCGATCGTAGCGGTCGCGCGGTTCCAGACTGTAGCGCCTAGAGCCGCTCGGCCACCCCGGCCGGCTCCATAGGTACATGTCACTCCATTTTAAAACCCTTAGATTGTGTTACACCTACCTATGTTTATTACTGTCCTTTATGTGCAGATATATGAGATAGTATGACACTCTCTCTTTTATTAAGAAGATAAAGTACGTAATTAATGGCTCTGTACTGATGTGGTGTTCTCTACTATACGCTCTTGCTATTTATGACACATTCCACTTTCAATTGTAGTGCTAATTGTTAACTCACCCATTCCGCAATGATTCAACGGTAATGTTCAGTGCACCCATTAGCCAACGTCGGTGCCACACGTAATCTACAATTCCTAACAACCTACATGGTTTCATTATATTGGAAATTTTTTCTTTCCTTTTTATAACAGAAGTGTCGGTTGCAGCGAATTTAATATCTAGTGCGGAGCCACCGCACGCATTTTTGTATCTGCTGTGGAAAGGGTTTCAGTGCCTCAAATCGCGAAAAAGTTGAATATGAGTACTTCGCGTCATTGTAAAGACTCAAAATAAAAATCATCAAAAGCTTAAGGTTTCTATTTCCATTCTTCATCCGCGTTAAACACACTGTCTGAAATTCATAGTACACTCCACTTGGCCTGGCACTACTTCATTACAGTCCTGATTATCCTGTAGTCGTTTACAAAAGTCATAACATTTTTCGATCGGCGTGGTAAGATGCTGTATGTGCCGTGAGACTAGAACAAGCAGTTAGCTTGGCATTTTACTATAACATGCGTTGTCTTGTTGTTTGTTCCTATTGGACCGTCAACTGTGCGCTGTTATTCTGCCACATGTGCCCAAAGGTTAAGAATGTTTGGAATATTGAGTACATATCCTGAACATAGTGACGGAAGGATGTCAGACCAAAGTAAAATTCAATTACAAACTTTCTGTATGTAGAATAGCCTAAAAGTGTAATTTTAAAAGTATGAAAAGCAAGCTAAATAATTCAAAAGAAAATACTACAAAATAGAAAAATCTCTTCTATGACTACAATATGGTTCATAGGGAATTCGTTTCTCTCTAGCTTCAACCTCAGCTTGGCAACGACATGGATTACTCTATATGAAGTGGATCTTAGATGGCTACAGGCAGTCGATGCTCTTCCAGGTGTTACAGCATTCAGATATGGAACCTTCCCTAGAGAGTTTATCCCACAATATCTACACCTGTGCAAAAATCACTCTTCAGAATATCTAGGGCCTACTTGCAGACGTACAAAACTGACCACGGAAAATATTCCTTCGAACACAAACGAAGCTGTGAAGTTCCTCGTGCCCATGTAGCTTGATTCTCCCTAGCATCATATCATGTCATTGTTGTTGTGGTCTTCAGTCCTGAGACTGGTTTGATGCAGCTCTCCATGCCACTCTATCCTGTGCAAGCTTCTTCATCTCCCAGTACCTACTGCAACCTACATCTTTCTGAATCTGCTTAGTGTAGTCATCTCTTGGTCTCCCTCTACGATTTTTACCCTCCACGCTGCCCTCCAATGCTAAATTTGTGATCCCTTGATGCCTCAAAACATGTCCTACCAACCGATCCCTTCTTCTAGTCAAGTTGTGCCACAAACTTCTCTTCTCCCCAGTCCTATTCAATACCTTCTCATTAGTTATGTGATCTACCCACCTCATCTTCAGCATTCTTCTGTAGCACCACATTTCGAAAGCTTCTATTCTCTTCTTGTCCAAACTAGTTATCGTCCATGTTTCACTTCCATACATGGCTACACTCCATACAAATACTTTCAGAAACGACTTCCTGACACTTAAATCTATACTCGATGTTAACAAATTTCTCTTCTTCAGAAACGAAATCCTTGCCATTGCCAGTCTACATTTTATATCCTCTCTACTTCGACCATCATCAGTTATTTTACTCCCTAAATAGCAAAACTCCTTTATTACTTTAAGAGTCTCATTTCCTAATCTAATTCCCTCAGCATCACCCGATTTAATTTGACTACATTCCATTATCCTTGTTTTCGTTTTGTTGATGTTCATCTTATACCCTCCTTTCAAGACACTGTTCATTACGTTCAGCTGCTCTTCCAAGTCCTTTGCTGTCTCTGACAGAAATACAATGTCATCGGCGAACCTCAAACTTTTTACTTCTTTTCCGTGAATTTTAATACCTACTCCGAATTTTTCTTTTGTTTCCTTTACTGCTTACTCAATATACAGATTGAATAACATCGGGGAGAGGCTACAACCCTGTCTCACTCCTTTCCCAACCACTGCTTCCCTTTCATGTCCCTCGACTCTTATAATTGCCATCCGGTTTCTGTACAAATTGTAAATAGCCTTTCGCTCCCTGTATTTTACCTCTGCCACCTTCAGAATTTGAAAGAGAGTATTCCAGTTAACATTGTCAAAAGCTTTCTCTAAGTCTACAAATGCTATAAACGTAAGTTTGCCTTTTCTTAATCTTTCTTCTAAGATAAGTCGTAAGGTTAGTATTGCGTCACGTGTTCCAACATTTATACGGAATCCAAACTGATCTTCCCCGAGGTCCGCTTCTACCAGTTTTTCCATTCGTCTGTAAAGAATTCGCGTTAGTATTCTGCAGCTGTGACTTATTAAACTGATAGTTCGGTAATTTTCACATCTGTCAACACCTGCTTTCTTTGGGATTGGAATTATTATATTCTTCTTGAAGTCTGAGGGTATTTCGCCTGTCTCATACATCTTGCTCACCAGATGGTAGAGTTTTGTCATGACTGGCTCTCCCAATGCCATCAGTAGTTCTAATGGAATGTTGTCTATTCCCGGGGCCTTGTTTCGACCCAGGTCTTTCAGTGCTCTGTCAAACTCTTCACGCAGTATCTTATCTCCCATTTCTTCGTCATCTACATCCTCTTCCATTTCCATAATATTGTCCTCAAGTACATCGCCCTTGTATAAACCCTCTATATACTCCTTCCACCTTTCTGCCTTCCCTTCTTTGCTTAGAACTGGGTTGCCATCTGAGCTCTTGATATTCATGCAAGTGGTTCTCTTCTCTCCAAAGGTCTCTTTAATTTTCCTGTAGGCAGTATCTATCTTGCCCCTAGTGAGACAAGCCTCTACATCCTTACATTTGTCCTCTAGCCATCCCTGCTTAGCCATTTTGCACTTCCTGTCGATCTCATTTTTGAGACGTTTGTATTCCTTTTTGTCTGCTTCATTTACTGCATTTTTATATTTTCTCCTTTTATCAATTAAATTCAATTTTTCTTCTGTTACCCAAGGATTTCTATTAGCCCTCGTCTTTTTACCTACTTGATCGTCTGCTGCCTTCACTACTTCATCCCTCAGAGCTACCCATTCTTCTCCTACTGTATTTCTTTCCCCCATTCCTGTCAATTGTTCCCTCATGCTCTCCCTCAAACTCTCTACAACCTCTGGTTCTTTCAGTTTATCCAGGTCCCATCTCCTTAAATTCCCACCTTTTTGCAGTTTCTTCAGTTTCAATCTGCAGTTCATAACCAATATATTGTGGTCAGAATCCACATCTGCCCCTGGAAATGTCTTACAATTTAAAACCTGGTTCCTAAATCTCTGTCTTACCATTATATAATCTATCTGATACCTTTTAGTATCTCCAGGGTTCTTCCAGGTATACAACCTTCTTTTATGATTCTTGAACCAAGTGTTAGCTATGATTAAGTTATGCTCTGTGCAAAATTCTACAAGGCGGCTTCCTCTTTCATTTCTTCCCCCCAATCCATATTCACCTACTATGTTTCCTTCTCTCCCTTTTCCTACTGACGAATTCCAGTCACCCATGACTATTAAATTTTTGTCTCCCTTCACTACCTGAATAATTTCTTTTATCTCGTCATACATTTCATCAATTTCTTCATCATCTGCAGAGCTAGTTGGCATATAAACTTGTACTACTGTAGTAGGCATGGACTTTGTGTCTATCTTGGCCACAATAATGCGTTCACTATGCTGTTTGTCGTAGCTTACCCGCACTCCTATTTTTTTATTCATTATTAAATCTACTCCTGCATTACCCCTATTTGATTTTGTATTTATAACCCTGTAATCACCTGACCAAAAGTCTTGTTCCTCCTGCCACCGAACTTCACTAATTCCCACTATATCTAACTTTAACCTAGCCATTTACCTTTTTAAATTTTCTAACCTACCTGCCCGATTAAGGGATCTGACATTCCACGCTCCGATCCGTAGAACGCCAGTTTTCTTTCTCCTGATAACGACGTCCTCTTGAGTAGTCCCCGCCCGCAGATCCGAATGGGGGACTATTTTACCTCCGGAATATTTTACCCAAGAGGACGCCATCATGATTTAATCATACAGTAAAGCTGCATGTCCTCGGGAAAAATTACGGCTGTAGTTTCCCCTTGCTTTCAGCCGTTCTCAGTACCAGCACAGCAAGGCGGTTTCGGTTAATATTACAAGGCCAGATCAGTCAATCATCCAGACTGTTGCCCCTGCAACTACTGAAAAGGCTGCTGCCCCTCTTCAGGAACCACACGTTTGTCTGGCCTCTTAGCAGATACCCCTCCGTTGTGGTTGCACCTACGGTACGGCCATCTGTATCGCTGAGGCACGCAAGCCTCCCCACCAACGGCAAGGTCCATGGTTCATGGGGGGATCATGTCATTAGCAAACTAATTTTTTCGTAGGGTATTCCAGTGAATGTCCTGGATACTATTTTCCTTACAGACGAATGTACAAGGTGATTATAACTAAACTTTAGCTACTTGAGATCGCTACCATGACAAACGACTGATTATAGGACATTGAAACGTTGTGGGAACATTAGTAAGGACACGCAGAAGAGAAATAACGAATAAACCGTTGAAATACACACATTTTAATTTCGACATGAGAGGGTAACGTTTGTTAATTGCGTAACGGGTTGCAAATGTTGCTCTGTGTGACGACCATCTGCATCCACGACAGCCTGGAATCGCACTACACACAGTCTGAAGCATTTTTCAAGTTGTCGACCTTGGAATGTTGAGCTGTCATGACACAGCTCGTGCTCTGCTTCAAGATCGCACATTGCATCCGGCATTCTCAGCCATTTCAACAATAAGTTCTTCAACAATTAATAGTGCAAGTGCAGTAGGCCTCCCCAAGGAGCAATTCCCAAATCGTCAGTTAATATGAACACGCTAATCGTATTCTTCATCCCCAGTGCAGAAAGAGATCCTCACCTTGTCCACGTCCATGTCGATTGTTTACAGCTTATGTTAGTGTTTCAACCCTACGTCGCCGAAATTGTACCAGCGCCTAACGGCAAGTCATGGTCCTAACACACAACCTGTAGCACACGCTGAGAACATCACTTCTATAAAACTGGGTATTTTTGCTTCTATACCGGCTCATGAAGCGAAACTTTAGTTATACTTCCCATGTAAAATGAGAATCATTTCGGATACTAAAGCAGGAATACGTAAGAATGCAAGTCTCGCGGCGGTAACATTGAATAAAGAGTTGTTAGGTTTTAGGCACCGTTAAGCGGTTCAAATTATACTACCTTTCGGCCAAGAACCCCTTGGCCATTCTCAGTTGGTATGATTGCCAGTGAGACAGGCCGAGGCGCGTAAATCACGAAGGCAGGCCTGAGCACGCTTGCTCTCTCGCTCACCTCAGCAGACGAACTAGGTTTGTAAAACTATGAACTTGTAACTGGGTATTTATGTACAGACGAGAATTTGTTCCTCTACTGGAATCCACTATACTGGAGTTTTGCCGATTACTAGTACTATAACGAAAAACCCAAATTTGCAGTACATGCTGTAATTTAAGATATAAGCTCGACGTAAATTGTGTAACTGCTTGTTTATAATATTCAGTCTCTTGTGTTTAATGGTCTTCATTTCATAGTCGTGGCTATGATGTCACTGGTGTTCGCTGCGTCGCCATGTGTAGGCATAAGTTGACTCAGCGTTCAATGTGCCCGCTTCAACCTCGCTATCGCTGGGTCCCTCAAGGAGCTGAGCTGCAGACCACCTCTATTTAGTGTGTTATTAGTGATTGTTATTTCAATGGCTTTTTTAATCATACAGGCCAAAAAGGCGTTGGTGAGAACCACAACAGAAGGTTAGTCAAATTTTATCCGGTGGCCGTTTTCTGAAGCATGGTCAGCTCGAGTATTCATCACTGCGTAGTGCTCGCAGGTAACTGACCAATCTCCTCGCTCCATATGTGGGACACTACGAGCGTCACATTAAAACCTCAACAGGCTTTATCAGCCTAATTAACCTTCTGCGACTTAATGAGGGTGTCATTGTTGTCAGTTCTGGTGTGGTGGTGCTGTTTACGAATGAGCCTATCGAAAATTCTTGCGATCTAGAATCCCAGTTCTTAGTAAGAGACGTGGTCGAGCTGTTTAGGCATACTCTTACGTATATATACGAAGACAGTAACTTGTTCTCGAAAGAACAGTTACTGTTGATGACCGTGCAGCTTTCCCCCCGGAATAAATGACTAACTGACAACCTCAGCTGCCGACAGGTGTTGTTGATATATCTCGATGTGGACAGTTGAAAATGTGTGCCCCGACCGGGACTCGAACCCTGGATCTCCTGCTTACGTGGCAGACGCTCTATCCATCTGAGCCACCGAGGACATAGATGCGGGGACTGCACGCTTCCCGTGAGACTCACATTCCCAACTGTCCACAATTCTACATATGTATTGTAGCTTATAGACATTTGCCCACCCACTCATTACTCGCGCACGCTTTGGCGATTCCCGTAAGAGTTTGGGCAACCTGTGCGCATTCGCACAGACGAAGGTCAATGGCTGGGTAGCCTTTAACTATATATACGAAGACAATAACTTGTTCTCGAAAGAACAGTTACTGTTGATGACCGTGCTGCTTTTCCCTGAAATAAATGATGACTAACTGACAACCTCAGCTGCCGAGAGGTGTTGTTGATATATCTCGATGTGGACAGCTGAAAATGTGTGCCCCGACCGCGACTCGAACCCGAGATCTCCTGCTTACATGGCAGACGCTCTATCTATCAGAGCCACCGAGGACACAGATGAACAGTGCGACTGCAGGAACTTATTCCTTGCACGCTTCCCGTGAGAACAAGTTACTGTCTTCGTATATATAGTTAAAGGCTACCCAGCCATTGACCATCGTCTGTGCGAATGCGCGCAGGTTGCCCAAACTCTTACGGGAATCGCCAAAGCGTGTGCGAGTAATGAGTGGGTGGGCAAATTTCTATAAGGTACAATACATATGTAGAATTGTGGACAGGTGGGAATGTGAGTCTCACGGGAAGCGTGCAAGGGATAAGTCCCTGCAGTCGCGCTATTCATCTGTGTCCTCGGTGGCTCAGATGGATAGAGCGTCTGCCATGTAAGCAGGAGATCTCGGGTTCGAGTCGCGGTCGGGGCACACATTTTCAGCTGGCCACATCGAGATATATCAACAACACCTGTCGGCAGCTGAGGTTGTCAGTTAGTCATCATACTCTTACGTTTTCTTACTTTCTGAGCAGGAGTAAATTCTTTCCTTGCCAACCATGCCTTGATATTAGAAAGTATAATACTACTGATGGAATTCAGTTCATTGGTCGACAACGTTAGGCCCAGCGCCTCTCTCATTGCTGTTCCAGAGGAACAGACAACTTGCTGCCACAGCATTTTACCTATTGTATTACACGCAAACGATAAAAAAATTATCCTTTACGTCAATACACTTAACGCCACAAGATACTTAATCATCGGGAAAAAGATATTTTCTGATTAGGTTGTTGATAACCCCTCTGCATCTGCTATCAAACGGTACCATACGAATCATACATTTTCCCCATCTTACCTTGGCATAATTTTGTTTGTAATTTACTCATACTAAGACATACCATCTAATTGATTCAGGAAACTGCAGAAAATCTAAGTCTTTGAAGACAAATCAAGTCAGGTTCTTCTTGATAGTTACACGGTGACGCTTGGCTTAAATATGTGACTACCATGATATAGAAATCGACCCTGTAACCGACAGATCGAATATACCCTTACGGATCTTTGGTCCAGCGAGTTACAGTCGTTTAAGAGGACGCCCCATTGTATTAAATGGGTGCTGGTTGGCGCTCGCCGTTTGCTTTGGAGTGTGAGTTAGTCCCGCTTGAGCCTTCATAAAGAGAGAAATGCGAGAGTGAGCGGGGTACGCGATCAGAAATAAAAGGCATTAATCTGTGGACTGAGCTTATTTAAATAGTCAGGAGATTAATTTGCTTTATGGACTATCGTAAGCAGCAATAGCTAACTCTATTAAAAATTGTTAAGTGCATTTATGCAGTTGCAGGTAAGTGTAATTAGGCTGGTAGGGATCATTTTACTTGTGACTAAAGTAAAATAAACCGAGTTTCCTCAGGCCAGTAGGAACCTTATTTAATCTGATCATGTTAAAGATAGTATCTTGGTTTCACTTGTGATTAATGTTATGGCAAATATAGATAGGCCACCTGTCAGAAGCCACACGGTAAAGAGCTTCCTCGAGGTGGCGCGTGTAACTTGGGAGCAAGTTCGCTCTCCATGCTGTAGTAAACAAATTCAGAGAGCCAAAATACGTTAGTTAGTTTGAATAGAAGGTGGAGCATCTAACAACTGACGAGCAGAATATGTCAAGTGCCATAACCCGATTTCTCAGAAACTTAGCTCTGTGTACGATGAGTCAAAATAAGTGAACTTGTGTCTCAGCTTATCCGTCGTTACTTCACCGTTCTGAGAAAACAACAGTCAAAGTTTTAGACATAATTTAGGTGCAATAAACTTAGAATAACTGGTGGCAGAGTGGCTAGTTTATGCTCTCACACTTTTTGCGTTCTGTGTTCAAAACCTGATTAATTTCATTTATTTTTATTTTAGTGTTTACGTGTATCTAACTACAATATGTACGTAGAATTACAATGAAATGAACACCCTTCGCTGCTTACAGTCGTTGACATACGTCAACGGGGACAGATGAAAATGTGTGCCCCGACCGGGACTCGAACCCGGGATCTCCTGCTTACATAGCAGACGCTCTATCCACCCTTTTTTTTTTTAATCTCATTCGATATTGTTCGTTGCATCTGGTGAGGGCGGACGTCGTAAGACATCCTTTTAAGTTCGTTGTTGATCGATTAACCCAGTTTTTTTTTATTACAGAGGGCAGCTAACCCTCTGACCGAACACGCTGAGCTACCGTGCCGGCGGTCCATCTGAGCCACCGAAGACACAGAGGATAGCGCGACTGCAGGGATTTATTTCTGGCACGCCTCCCGCGAAACCCACATTCTCAACGTATTGTCCCGCACTAAATTCGTAGTGCCCCCGCCCATTATACTCATTACTCGCGGCGCGTTGCCGATTCCCGTAAGAGTTCGGGTACTGTTTGTGCATTCGCACAGAAGAACGAGATGGTCAAGTGGCCGGTGAGCCTTATATATATACGTAGAAGGATATTACACGAATGTTTGTTTTCAAGGTAGGGGATCCAAGTTTGTTATGTAAATTGCACAATCGGCTCTGAGCACTATGGACTTAACTGCCGAGGTCATCAGTCCCCTAGAACTTAGAACTACTTCAACCTAACTAACCTACGGACATCACACACATCCATGCCCGAGGCAGGATTCGAACCTGCGACCGTAGCGGTCGCGCGGTTCCAGACTGTAGCGACTAGAACCGCTCGGCCATTCCGGCCGACTTGTACAATTGGTTTCACAAGAAGGGTCAAACATTTATTATATGATGTGCGTGTGTTTGACATTTTCGGGGTTCACGTTCTTTTTATTTCATTCTTATATTAATTATTAATTCATATATTTTAATATTATATTTCAACTTCAAGACGATTATGTACATTCCCTTCAATTATGAATCAAGGTACAATATTGGAAATTCACAGGAAACAATTTAAAATTATTTTCCATTCATTTGTTTTTTATGCGTTCACCAAACATAGAATTACTAGACGGATAAGGACAACGTTATTTCAATATACACTAAAAAAAATTCGTGCACAAATCCTCTACGGACCATAGGTACATAAATGGAAAACAAAAGTAACAATAATAATCGGCTTTCGAACGTGCGACGCAGAAGTGTGAAACCGCGATTCTAGACAGTTTGTCATCGCCTCGGTTGAACTATTTACTCACTAAAAGCACAAAGTATCTCGAAAACTGTGGTAGTTGTTTTCTTAGAAGCGTTCGAGTGGTTATGGATAAGCCTACACACGTGTTCGCTGATTTGGCATATTTTTTCACTGAGCGAAGTTTCTGCGAAATCTGGTTATGGCACTTGTCGTGTTCTGCTCGTGAGCTAAAAAATTGCCTTGAGACTATGTAGAATACGGCCGCTACGTCAAAAAGCATGCGGTACTGCTACACTCATAAGCAACTGACGCATGGTGCAGGGAATGGCAATTGAATCTCAATGTAGACAAGTGTTATGTGCTGCGAATACATAGAAAGATAGATCCCTTATCATTTAGCTACAAAATAGCAGGTCAGCAACTGGAAGCAGTTAATTCCATAAATTATCTGGGATTACGCATTGGGAGTGATTTAAAATGGAATGATCATATAAAGTTGATCGTCGGTAAAGCAGATGCCAGACTGAGATTCTTTGGAAGAATCCTAAGGAAATGCAATCTGAAAACAAAGGAAGTAGGTTACAGTACACTTGTTCGCCCACTGCTTGAATATTGCTCACCAGTGTGGGGTCCGTACCAGATAGGGTTGATAGAAGAGATAGAGAAGATCCAACGGAGAGCAGCGCGCTTCGTTACAGGATCATTTAGTAATCGCGAAAGCGTTACGGAGATGATAGATAAACTCTAGTGGAAGACTCTGCAGGAGAGACGCTCAGTAGCTCGGTACGGGCTTTTGTTAAAGTTTCGAGAACATACCTTCACCGAAGAGTCCAGCAGTATATTGCTCCCTCCTACGTATATCTCGCGAAGAGACCATGAGGATAAAATCAGAGAGATTAGAGCCCACACAGAAGAATACAGACAATCCTTCTTTCCACGAACAATACGAGACTGGAATAGAAGGGAGAACCGATAGAGGTACTCAGGGTACCCTCCGCCAGACACCGTCAGGTGGCTTGCGGAGTATGGATGTAGATGTAGATGTAGAAACTAAGCACAGCTGTGATACTGGAGATGTACAGCCCTCTTTCCGATTCAGTGTTTGTAGTAGTTCAAGCGTGTCACGTGGCTGTTATATTATCAGACCTTCTAATGGCCGTCATAGTGGTAAGCGAATATCTATTTAGTTGACCAAGGCTGAACATATTTGGTGTGAACGTTAAGCGGCAATACCTGTGTAACGGGCTAAAGAAAGCGTATTCTTGGCAATATTTTTTTGAATGGAAGGAAAGGAGATAAAGAAATGATACTTGGGGTAGTTACTGAGCATATATTCAAGAATACTACAAAAACTTTGTGTCGGAAAATATTACAGAAGTTCGAAACTGACGCAATTCTCTCAAGGCATGTTGAATTTGAGGCGATCTGCGGCTAGCGCTTTAACTGGAGCCAATTTCAATCTGGAGAAAAGAAAAAAAAGCAGTGTATGTAATCTACATGAGTGTAGCTAGTGAGGCACGTAGGGGTTTTAGAAATACTGATTTTTGTGCAATTGGCGATAGTTTGAATAATATCCGAAATATCCGAGAATTTTCACCAAAATAAAGAACACTTATTTATTAATAAATATTGCTTAAATTAACTAATCGAAAATTCCATACGTAGTTCATACCGAAATATTACTTCGAAGTTGTAGTTAAATCATCTAATAAAAAGATAAAAAAATTGTTGGTGTTATACTGCGTGCCGTTTTGAAAAATCATATTCCCAGAAAAACGCAGTTAAAGCTTTGAAATGTGTTATGGACATGAACAATTGAAAAACTTCTACTTTTAGAAATTTTTCAGAAAAAAGGACTGGCCTGGGGGTATTGAGTTGGCGCAGGTAGGCCATTTCGGTTCATCCGAGGCGCAAGAGCAGGAGCTTGGAATTTCATATAACATATTATTGTTATTATAATTTTTTTTAGTTTAGGGATTGGACTGTTTGCCTCATATTTCAAAAGATTCAAAACATCTTTTAAGCCAATAAAAATGATTTTTTTTTTTTTTTTTTTTTTTGGAAATTCTACAGTGATGTTACGTCTTAATATGCAGCCTCAGTCTCATTTCATTCATTTGGACCTCACAAGTGAGATACACACTTGGAGCGCAGGAATAAGCCTATAATAAACTATTCCTCCACTGCCACTGCGTTGATCGGCGTTCATTAAACGTATCGCAACTTACGGGTGCAACTCAGTGTCGAAACGTAGTCTCACACCAATACGTAACGGCAAATAGTTACCCATCTCAGTAATGCTTTTCTATGAGTATAGCTTCAACAAGACACTGGGCCATTACATCAGTCCTATATTATTTCGACATCCGGTGATTTCTTTTTTCATTAGTATTTGTGCAACACTTTACAGCGAAGTGCCCCCCCCCCCCCCCCCCCATCCTCACCCTTTCTCCAGCTTCCACGACATCAATTCTATTGCTCACAAAGCGGAACCCATTTATCGAATGAGTATGCCTTCAGCTCCAACGATTCCTAATTTGTAGTCGGTGGCTGAGGGCCATGGGGTGGGTAGCTCCCTAAGACCTTTTTTCTGTCTTGGAGTCCACGCGTGCCGGGATGCATCTCCGGCGTAATAGAGCGTATAAGGAGTGCAGTACCCTGCTACGTTCGCGTTTCTAGCTCAGCAATCTGTATACAGGATGAATCAGAACTCCACCGTCAAAATTTTGAAGGTTTATCAAGGTCATTTTTCCTGAATTTTAAGCATAGGGACCTGGGATGTCCGGTGGTTCTTTACAGAGTAATAATGGAATTATGATTTATTCGGCTTTGTTACCAGGATTATCTTTGTTTCTGTGAAAATTCCTTCACAACAGTGGAAACGTCTGTTACACGCCATCATCAAAACGCAGTAATACGAAAGGATTCTATTATTCGTCAAGCCTATGTACTGGTAAAAAACTACTGCGATGTGGCTGTCGCCACTGTGAGAACAGCTGACCATAGCGTCGTTGTGCCGCTCTCCCATTACATTCAGTGACCCCATACGCGAGGTGCATGTCGGCCATCTCACATCAGTAATTTCAGTACTAGCGTGTATCACTGTTAACAAAGAAATAACACCGCCGGAAAAACAAACTCGAGACCAAACCGAGAAGTAATAAATGCATTCTTGAGGACCAAGAGAAAAGTATGCATTACTGCTGTCAGCAGGAAGTGCCGTTATTGAATGAATCAAGATGGTGTCCAAGCAAGACACACAGCGCTTACCGTCGACGTCTGCACTTTGTATAGATATTTTTAATGCAGTACCGATGCCATGGGTAATAAACCAAACGAAAGGTTGTTATTCTTTAACGAAGGATTATTCTGTAACGAGCCATCGGAGACCACCTTATACCAAAATTCAAAGAATATATCCCTCAACTACCTCCGGAATTTTGTCGGTGAGTATTTGGTTCACTCTGTTTAGTAGCTGGGCGTTTGGAAATAACGCAACAGAACGTGAGGACTGAGGGATGTTAGACAAGCCATTTTGGGGTGGAGACAATTTCGTTGTGAACAGACTCAGAATGCGAGGCGGAGGAGCCTTACCCGGGTAGCAAGATATATTGAACCGGCATTCCATTTGATTGCATTGCTCTGCCTTTATTCTGCTGCCGTGGATTAGCTGGAGGGGAATTCTTAATTAGTAGCTACAAAGTCGGATCTTTATTTGTCCTGAAGTTGTAATAAAGAGTGCGGGGTTATTAAAGCAGGGAGAGTAATCTGCGTTTGTGACAGGCGTAGCCCGCAGGTCCCGCCCCAATGAATGCGAGCGGCGCGCCGCGGCTGCTGTCAAAACAACGCTCCTGCCGATATTTGTGTCTTATACCAGCCTCATTTCGCTTCCCGCATTTCCAATCTATAGGTTCCCAACGTAGGGGTTACTGAGTACGACTGCATTCGTAAATTCGCAATTGATCCACGAGCGTCCACAGGTGGGTATATTTGTATTGTGTTTTTAATTTCCGCCCGTAACGTCTCTTTCGCTTTTTTCTGTCATCCATTCTGCCGGCCGCGGTAGCCGAGCGGTTCTAGGCGCTTCAGTCCGGAACCGCGCCACTGATACTGTCGTAGGTTCGAATCTTGCCTCGGGCATGGATGTGCGTGTTGTCCTTAGGTTAGTTAGGTTTAAGTAGTTTTAAGTTCTAGGGGACTGATGACCTCAGATGTTAAGTCGATAGTTCAAATGGTTCAAATGCCTCTGAGCACTATGGCACTTAACATCTGTGGTCATCAGTCCCCTAGAACTTAGAACTACTTAAACCTAACTAACCTAAGCACATCATACACATCCATGAGCGAGGCAGGATTCGAACCTGTGACCGTAGCGGTCGCACAGTTCCAGACTGTAACGCCTAGGACCGTTCGGCCACCCGGACCGGTTGAGTCCCATAGTGCTCAGAGCCATTTGAACCATTGACTTCCATTCTCATCTTAATTCAAACTACGTTCTATAGTTATTTTATCATCCTTTTTTTTGTGGATGAGTACCTACCATATCGCTGCAGTGCAATCATAACTTACAGGAATAAGTAATTTTCAATATCTGAGAAATTTTCTGTATGTTTTAATGTAACTTTTATGTGAACGGAAATACGTAGGAGCAGTCACCTAACAAATCATGAAATGGATAATATGACGCAGAGATTTATTAGTTGTCGATCTTCCTTTTATCTTCGAAATCATTACGCCACCCATTCCAATGCGCGGACATGTATCACCATATGTGTAACGCATGTTTCCTTATGCTCACTTCCTGCAATTTAGAGAGCGACACGTGGTGGCCGTGCGGTTCTAGGCGCTACAGTCTAGAACCGCGAGGCCACTACGGTCGCAGGTTCGAATCCTGCCTCGGGCATGGATGTGTGTGATGCCCTTAGGTTAGTTAGGTTTAAGTAGTTCTAAGTTCAAGGGGACTGATGACCAAAGAAGGTAAGTCCCATGTGGTCAGAGCCATTTGAACCCATCTTCTGTCAGAATATACTTCACAAAGGGCCAAACAAAGTCAATGACGGCTATTTATTATAGCCGAATATCTTCTAAATTATAGACCATCAATATTCGTTGTGGGTCGAAATAGGCCTGAACAAATTACCAGGGTTGAGCATATAATCGACAAGAAGTTTAGAAAAGGGTTGATATTATATTTAAAGATTGTTGGGAGTCACTAAGTTCTCTCATTGCCAAGCTCTGAATGTATATAGCCTGAATAATTCGCGAACCGTTTCAAGCAAAGTCTAGTGTTTCACGCATTTCAATGTATATGATGTCATATTTCCTGTACTATGAGTCGTACAGTGACACAATTTTGCAGGTACATTCAGTGGTACATCTACATCTACATCTACATTTACACTCCGCAAGCCACCCAATGGTGTGTGGCGGAGGGCACCTTACGTGCCACTGTCATTACCTCCCTTTCCTGTTCCAGTCGCGTATGATTCGCGGGAAGAACGACTGTCTGAAAGCCTCCGTGCGCGCTCCAATCTCTCTAATTTTACATTCGTGATCTCCTCGGGAGGTATAATTAGGGGGAAGCAATATATTCGATACCTCATCCAGAAACGCACCCTCTCGAAACCTGGCGAGCAAGCTACACCGCGATGCAGAGCGCCTCTCTTGCAGAGTCTGCCACTTGAGTTTCCTAAACATCTCCGTAACGCTATCACGGTTACCAAATAACCCTGTGACGAAACGTGCCGCTCTTCTTTGGATCTTCTCTATCTCCTCCGTCAACCCGATCTGGTACGGATCCCACACTGATGAGCAATACTCAAGCATAGGTCGAACGAGTGTTTTGTAAGCCACCTCCTTTGTTGATGGACTACATTTTCTAAGCACTCTGCCAATGAATCTCAACCTGGTACTCGCCTTACCATCAATTAATTTTATATGATCATTCCACTTCAAATAGTTCCACACGCGTACTCCCAGATATTTTACAGAAGTAACTGCTACCAGGATCCTTCTTTCTATGTATTCGCAATACATTACATTTGTCTATGTTAAGGGACAGTTTCCACTCCCTGTACCAAGTGCCTATCCGCTGCAGATCTTTCTGCATTTCGCTACAATTTTCTAATGCTGCAACTTCTCTGTATACTACAGCATCATCCGCGAAAAGCCGCATGGAACTTACGACACTATCTACTAGGTCATTTATATATATTGTGAAAAGCAATGGTCCCATAACACTCCCCTGTAATACGCCAGAGGTTACTTTAACGTCTGTAGACGTTTCTCCATTGATAACAACATGCTGTGTTCTGTTTGCTAAAAACTCTTCAATCCAGCCACACAGCTGGTCTGATATTCCGTAGGCTCTTACTTTGTTTATCAGGCGACAGTGCGGAACTGTATCGAACCCCTTCCGGAAGTCAAGAAAAATAGCATCTACTTGGGAGCCTGTATCTAATATTTTCTGGGTCTCATGAACAAATAAAGCGAGTTGGGTCTCACACGATCGCTGTTTCCGGAATCCATGTTGATTCCTACATAGTAGATTCTGGGTTTCCAAAAACGACATGATACTCGAGCAAAAAACATGTTCTAAAATTCTACAACAGATAGACGTCAGAGATATAGGTCTACAGTTTTGCGCATCTGCTCGACGACCCTTCTTGAAGACTGGGACTACCTGTGCTCTTTTCCAATCATTTGGAACCCTCTGTTCCTCTAGAGACTTGCGGTACACGGCTGTTAGAAGGGGGGCAAGTTCTTTCGCGTACTCTGTGTAGAATCGTATTGGTATCCCGTCAGGTCCAGTGGACTTTCCTCTGTTGAGTGATTCCAGTTGCTTTTCTATTCCTTGGACACTTATTTCGATGTCGGCCATTTTTTGGTTTGTGCGAGGATTTAGAGAAGGAACTGCAGTGCGGTCTTCCTCTGTGAAACAGCTTTGGAAAAAGGTGTTTAGTATTTCAGCTTTACGCGTGTCGTCCTCTGTTTCAATGCCATCATCATCCCGGAGTGTCTGGATATGCTGTTTCGAGCCACTTACTGATTTAACGTAAGACCAGAACTTCCTAGGATTTGCTGTCAAGTCGGTACATAGAATTTTACTTTCGAATTCACTGAACGCTTCGCGCATAGCCCTCCTTACGCTAACTTTGACATCGTTTAGCTTCTGTTTGTCTGAGAGGTTTTGGCTGCGTTTAAACTTGGAGTGAAGCTGTCTTTGCTTTCGCAGTAGTTTCCTAACTTTGTTGTTGTATCACGGTGGATTTTTCCCGTCCCTCACAGTTTTACTCGGCACGTACCCGTCTAAAACGCATTTTACGATTGCCTTGAATTTTTTCCATAACCGCTCAACATTGTCAGTGTCGGAACAGAGGCCGGCCGAAGTGGCCGTGCGGTTAAAGGCGCTGCAGTATGGAACCGCAAGACCGCTACGGTTGCAGGTTCGAATCCTGCCTCGGGCATGGATGTTTGTGCTGTCTTTAGGTTAGTTAGGTTTAACTAGTTCTAAGTTCTAGGGGACTAATGACCTCAGCAGTTGAGTCCCATAGTGCTCAGAGCCATTTGAACCATTTTTTTCGGAACAGAAATTTTCGTTTTGATCTGTTAGGTAGTCTGAAATCTGCCTTCTATTACTCTTGCTAAACCGAGAAACCTTCCTCCCTTTTTTTATATTCCTATTATATGTGGATATTGTCTGTATTTTTTTTTTTCTAATAGAGTACGTAGTAAAGACGCAATAAATTAAATCATCATACATGATACTGAAGGTTTACAGCAAGAAGAGCGAAGATGTAGTAAGCGTTAAACTTATTACTCTCATCATATTGTAGTGAGTGTCAGAGAGAACATGTTTCATAAAGAGCTCAAATTATATGTAAAGGTTGTCGGAAGTGGTTAAATGCTCTTATTCTCAAGCTTTGAACGAATATAATCTGGATAATTAGCGCGCCGTGGCTTAGAGGTCCGTAAGACATACACAAGGTGGTCAGAAACAGTTTGGAAAGCTTGTAAAGGTGTTGTAGGGAAGGTTGGGCTGGGAAATAATTGTTGAGAAAAAACTTCGGTACTATGTTCCGTTTGAGAGTTAACTAGCACTGAAGTTAGACAATCAGGCCGTCGCACGCACAAACACAAGCGGTCCGCAAAAAACGGTGTCTCCAACCCTGATCTACGTTTAGTTTCCTAAAACTGAACAAGAGAGTTCTGGAGTCCCCATATGTACATATTTGTCGATTTACTTTACTGCTAACATGAAGTGTCACTTCGTCACTGAAAATTAGCTGTGGTAAAAATGTATCGTCTTTCATGTCCTCTAGCAGAGAATTGCTGAAGTAAACCCGTTCACATTTATCTTCAACCTGATGAGTTGGCACTAATTTTAGTCTGTATGGTTTGTAGACCTTAACACACGCAGACAGTCGTATGAGACATTGTCAGTTTTCTGCTTGCGCTGCGATTAGACTTTCGTGGGCTCCGCTAAAACGTTTCTCGGAGTCTTTACACCATGTCATCAGAAGTGTGAGATCGATCTGGACTCTTACCTTTGTACAAGCATTGCGTCTCTTCAAATTAGATACACCAATAACGACTATTTTTGACTCCAGACGGATCAGTGTCAAAACGCCGACGAAAAGCACGTTGAACCGAAACCACTAACTCACCCTTTGCAAACTGCAGCACACAGAACTCCTTCTGTTGAACGGACACTATCTTGCTACTGACTGGCTGCAAACTGAGAAGACGCATTGACTGACGTCTAACGCAAATTTTCTGTAACTCTAGGTCACATCCATTCAAACAGTACATATTGCCTTACTGGCACGTTCCATGCTTCGTAAATATTACCGTCCTGAATCAGGTATTTCTTTTTGAAACATCCTGTACTTTTCTTTTCTTACCCGTCTGCTTATAAATTCTCAATTTTGTGTGGAAACATGCAACTTTTTTCGGATGTGATCTAGCTACACTTATGCCATCATATAGGCTTCCAAGAATAGGGTGAAAATGATAAAAGTATGAAATTTAGAACATTATCGGTGTAGCTCCTCGTCGACGAAGAACTAATTAGAGACAGCACAAACTTGTAATGAGAACATTGGGGGAATGGTGAGCGGGGGGCATGGAGGGGGGGGGGGGTGATGATTTTAAACCAGTGGTATCGGCATTCACCGTAAATAATTTAGGATAACCACGTACTATTTGAAACTGACTACTGGATGGTAAAATTAAACTTAATCGTTTCTACTCCGTGTCCATTGTTGCAACCAGTGCGCCTCCAACATCGATACCAGAATATTCGGTATCGAACTGTGATTAGCAACAAACGTTCAATCTGAGTGAGGCAATACTTCACACTTCTTTCGAAAATATTGAAAGAGAGTTGTTGAGCGTAATTTTATAAACTTCTCTAATTGTATTTCTATACAGTTGGTACGTTGGCTATAGTATCTCTAACACAAAATCATACACCGGATGAAAAGTGAAATAAAGGTTTTGAAAACAAAAATTTGACTATCTTGCCTTTCGATGTGACGTAAACTGAAAGGATAACTGCCGCTGCAGTTGGTCATGTGTGTGATGTTCTGGTGGATGGCTGGTATCGGGAAGGCGGTGGTTCCAGAGCAACAGCTCTCCAGGGCATCACGCAGAAACTTTCATGTGAATCGGAACACTGAGCTGGGGAGCAACTCGTGCCTGGAATACGAAATGCGACGGGCGGGTCACGGATCGTGTCGATACCAGAACATGAACCCAGAATGCTCTTCTCATTACAAGAAGCAGTCACTTTCAGCTGCTTTTCTTCTGCTCGTTTTAATGTAATAAAAGCACACAGGACTAGAAATACATCCAGTATTTGCGTGAGAATTAAATCATGTTTCATAGCTAGTTGTCTAATTAGGAACAAACGGTCCACCGGGAAATAAACGGCTCATTACGTTATCTATGATAATTCTTCCAAATAACAGTTTTATCTCTGTACCTTTACTAACCTGTTAGTACACTGTTATTCCGTACTGATTTCATAAGCCGTGGGAATTATTGCAGGGTTTAAGACACTAGCCTCTAGAATTTAGTTCTTACATGGCTTCTCTAGATCTCATCAGATGAATGTCGGGATAGGTCCTTGGAAAAGGTGGTAACCAATTTATTGTCTCAGTTTTATACACCGGAAGACTTCCTAGTCTTAGTTTAAGGTTTAGTTTACCTTCACAGAACACACCACGTTAGGATTTGCATTCAGGAGTGTCATATTTAAAAGTGCCGTCTGGAAATTTCATTTCTGATTTTTGAAGGATACTTAATCAATATAAAGTGCATGCTGGGGTAGTAGACTTTGAAAAGAAAATGGTACCTGCGCGCGAGCATTTGTGTTTGTGTGTGTGTGTGTGTGTGTGTGTGTGTGTGTGTGTTTGTGTTTGTGTGCGTGCCTGCGTATTTTTGGGGTTAGAGGTTAAGAGGCAGGGTCATGGAAAAGGGGCGTGGAGGATAAGAGAGATGGAAGGGGGAGGGAAGTACAGATTCATTAAGGAAGAGGGTAGGATCATTAGGTTGGGTTTGACATTGTATTATATGTTCTACTCATTCAAATACTATATTGTATTTCTAGGTATGAGTGGTAATTTAGAGGCTGTATCTTTCCCATTAGGCTTCAGAAAACGGTAATTTTCTTTTGTGGTGAGGAGGTGTTCCTCACTGTGCAGTATTATAAAGTACAGGTCTGTGAGTTGGAATATCTTCCACTGATCTTGGAAATAGCCAGTGTAAACAGTGGCGTTGTAAAGGATGGAAAGGGTATCATAACAGAATGTGATGTATTCCTTGAAGTGCCGGTATATAAAATTTATCGTGATCGGGCTCAGTATTCCGATTTCTACCAAACATGTGTGTTATACTTTTAGCTGTAATAGGTGTGTCTGGACCGGATTGTGGTGTGCTGCGTAAGTATTGGAAATTAGGAAATTTGATGCGAGATGCGTTCGTAAACATACGTGATCGGGGAGGAGACAAAGTTGGAGTGAAGCGAGATGGTGATGACTAACAGATAGGTTGAAACAGGTAGGTTGAAAAATGGTGATCTTTGATGAAATTGTCATGGTGGAGCTTGTTTGCCTAACGGTTGGTCCGTCATAGTGGTGATATTCGTTGGTCAAGGCTACTGTGTGGTGCTGGATTATATATTTATCTGCTGCAGTATCCGATTAGCGGAATATCCAGAGTAAAAGGCGAAGCGAATACACACACCAGATGCAATGCTAACTAAAGTCTATAAATAATGGCCGGCCGCTGTGGCCGAGCGGCTAGGCGCTTCAGTCCGGAACCGCGCTGCTGCTACGGTCGCAGGTTCGTATCCTGTCTCGGGCACGGATGTGTGTGATGTCCTTAGATTAGTTAGGTTTAAGTAGTTCTAAGTTCTAGGGGACTGATGACCTCAGATGTTAAGTCCCATAGTACTTAGAGCCATTTCCATAAATAATGCGCATACCAAGAAATACTACAACGAAGGGAGCTAGAAGATTCCTTGCTGTCGATACTGTGATTATTGAGTAATAATTAATGCCATTGATTGCTACTTAATTGTTTTAGAATTACTTAATACATCATATAATGATGATTATTTTCGTAGATTTTCACTTACTGACAGAATTCAAAGAATTCACTTTAGTCCACGCTATAATCAAGAGTTAGGCACTGCCCGGGTAGCTGCACGTGTTAACGCGACCTCTTACGGGACGGGAAACTATAGCGGCCCCAGATAGAATCCATCTAATACTTTAACGGAGAGGGGTCGGTGTGCCGGCAGGCCTGGGTGTCGGTTTTAGGCATCCAACTAGGGGCATACAGGATCTGTTCCCATGTTCCGCCTCAGATAGGCCTGAACGCCAAGCAAATATTTAGAAACCTTTGTCACACTTGTACACTGATTTCACTCTACTCGCAGGCACAGGTGTCCTTGGACACTTAGCAAGTATCAGAGGTTAAACGCATGAGATTAGGAATGGTTTCGGATTGTTATATGCTAAACACAATTTATGGGCTGAAAGAAACTTTATGTATCATTTAAAACGACTACTTGATTGTTTGTAATTTCGCCGCTAGTATGCATATAGAAAAAGATTTATTCTTTACAAAACAATGCGAAGATTCTGTTCGAAAGATATTCATGAGATTTGCGGTTTTAATTTTAATTTCTCGATTGTTCGAACATGATGCACTAATTTCTTTCCAATAAACGAATGAGAATGGTTTCTGTTCTTTTTTAGAACTATTTCAGTCTAATCATTCATCTACTATTACCACAAGTTTCATTCATAGTATCAGTTATAGAAAAGCGACGTAATGAATTTTTTACGTAACTCAGCGGATGAATTACAACAATTTCAACTGAGAAACCTGCTGTTTATAATGCCAGGATTCTTACCTTCAATTGTTTGTAAACGAGACGCCTGATATTCTAAAATAATGTAATCGAAGCTTAAAAGTTCTTAGCTCCGAATAAAGAAAATTCTGCTTCCGAATTACCTTAAACGATGCCTCCTTAAGGACATTCAGTGTCGGATACGCCAGTCTTAAGTTTGGAAAGAGAAGATCGCGCTAAATGGGTTTAAGCTGTAACGAGATATTATAAATGGGATCACTGCCCAAGACAAAAAGCAATAGTTAAATAGTTCTTTGTGCAAAGGATCTCTTACCTGTATAAAAGTTATTTCTGGAACGATGTAGTGCTGTGACTTGCTAATATTTGAATTCGAGTGGGGGGTCTCTTGTGCGGGTTTGTCTGTGTCTTCATTTTCCAAAGGCTTGGTCTTCAAAGCTACCAACCTCTTTCGCTTCAGGTTGGCAGCCGCGCAGATTCCAGCAAAACAAGCAACAAGTTTGTGGAGCTCTGAAGGCGGCGCAGCTGCCAGAACGCCTCATTTCACACAGCCGGACCAACTTGCTCTCCAGTCGTTCTGTCCCGGCATTCGTAGTATTTCCGACTCGACTTCCAATGTTTCATTGCAATTCTGAAGCAAACATGACACGTTAACACTCGCATTTAGCAGTATTTGTAAAGGAATCAGGGCTTGGCATGTCTATGCCACATTTCTTCACTTGTATCTTAATATACAAGGTAAGTGATGACTGTATGACCTGTAGTTATACGTTTAATGTTGTATAGCTCTTTTTATCTCGTTGTATATATCTATGGTAATTTAAACTTATATCCCATTAAGTTGCGTGCAGCGACGTCTTCTATATTCATATGGATGTGAAGCCTATATGAATGACCGATATGTGCTGTACCATACTGTCCCACGCGAGAGAATTTCACGTGTGGTCTCCACTACAATGTCTCACGCTAGCTACATCACTTAGTGCCTATGCCGGGATGGTCCTTTTAAGGGCACGACCGTTTTCCTTCACAACCTTCCTTAATCCGAGCTTGTGCCCCGTCTCTAATAACCTTGTTGTGGACGAAACGTTAAACACTAACGTTCAATCCTTCTTTCGGTATAGTTTCATACAGCTTTTTGGTATCACTGATATCAACATAAATTTTCGTTATAGAACGAAACAAAAGAAGCACAAATCTCTCGGTGCGTGTATTATGGATGGGATTTCTCTGAGGCTATGGCAGTCTCGACTACTTCTGCACTGACATAGTGATTTCGTTTAAAGTCTAGGAGATGACTCAATTTCCGTAATGGATTCTGGGTTTTAAATTTAAGTTACTATCTTTGTAGATGATAAACGATATGTAAAAGTATGAAAATAGTTCATCAGTTCCTCAGCTCTCCGATTAGAAACTGAGCCTGGCAATGATACTTGCAAGGCAAATGACAATTATGAACAACTAAGATATTAATTGTCATAGGCACTCATTTATCACTATTTTTAAAGATAACCACCTGCAGAGTCTCTTTAAAATGCAAGGAAACTATTACAAGAGTTTATCTACAAAATGAGAGCCTATATGGAACTAAGAGACCAAATCGTTAGATATTCTCATGTCGTTTATTGCCTTCAGAGATCAGTAGAGACGAATAACTACTTAAGGTCCAAAGGGGTGGGGTGAAAATCGATCACCGCTATCTTGAACGATCGATGCCAACATTAGTTTGAGAAACAGAAGGAAGGAGCAGGTAAATCTAAATCCAGTTTTGTTTCCCTCATTTTATAAAAAGAGTTATTCTTCCTTCATCATAAAGGACTACGTTAGCTTTTATAACCGTTTTACAGACATCTAGAGATCATTTTTGTGAATACGTTAATGATTTTTCTTTCTGCGTGACTTTATATCCGAAACTACGGCTGCCACTGCACCTTCGAATGATTCTATAAGCTCGCAGTAGCACATAACCATATCTGATACCGTAGTCAAAACTGGTAATATCGAGAAAGATATACCCACAACACGGTCTCTTAGACTATTGAACGAACGGAAATTGGTCTGGCAACACAGCATGAAAAGAGCCGTTTACCAGTCACGTAACTTGGGTCGTTATGAGATCAGCAGTCCACCACGTACTGATATACGTCCAATGGGGGCTCCACTATTTGGAAGAAGAAAATATTTTGATCGGATGGCCTGGGACATGATGACTAAAACAAGGTTGCAAACATAGAGAAACGATCATTAGAAGTCAATATTAGCGCCCAGAAATTAATTACTCTTTTATATCATATTTGTGAATGTTTTGCTGATATTCTCTATATCTCCTGCTTCTTGCCTTATAACTTTAAATGAACTTCAACAGTTCATTTAATTACGTCAAATCTGTTGCTGTTGCAGGTTCCTTCTGTGGGAAGACCGGTTCTCGCTGCTGCTGGAACACGTCTTGACGCCGGTTGACCCTCATCTGCAGGTAAAGTTGCATCTAACATCGTCATCTTACGTAAACTGTAATCTTTGTTATTCTTCAATTTCTTTTCACGGATTTAACCCTCAACGAAGTACTCAAAAAAGTATTTTAAGTCAAATGAGCAACTTCATCTCGTTATCCAGGTGTCTGCACCAGTCCACGGCTTTATAATCAATACAGTGGGTTTAATAAGCCAGGTGAGTCAAAACAACAAAAAATAAGACCGATTATCACGTGAAGGTATCAATTTTTTAACAATGATCATTAATTTTTAATTTATCGGATGGCATAGAAGGAAAATGTATGGTTGGTGTTCTCTGATACAGCGCTCCTGTCACTGAATAGCAGCTATCGTAGCAAAATTAAATTAGAAACTTATTCAGCCTAACAGCTTTGTGCTGAAAGGTGATGTGTTCAACAGACAGAGAAGAAACAAAGCAGTTTCTTATCAGTTGGATCCTGGCTTCTTGCAGTGCAAAGAAACGCCCAAACACCTCATAATTGACGCATCCAGTTATGTGGATCACGACGTTACAAATGATGAAATTAACAACGTTTAACAATGTCTCAAGACAAGTAAGGGTTAAACTGTCGTCAGAATACGCCACCAACCAAGGAGTTAGGAGGCAACAATACTGTAGTCTCAGCACTAGCCCCTCACTATAGCTATGTTGTCGAGTGGGGCAGGACAAGAATTTTACGTTTTCTTTTTTGTGATATTAAATTTTACTTACTCAAGACAGCTTGTTTTGTACTGCAAGACAACACTCTTACTAAAATCCATAGATTAAGAACGGTTTTGATACTATAAACGGTGATAGATGTTTAAAATGTGGTCGTAAACGTCCTAAATAGTTGCAATATGGTGACGGGACAAAATAGCCTATTTAAATTGGGGCCCGTCAATCCACGTACTCAACTGGCTCCACTCTCTTTACATAAGAAAATACTCTTGTTAACTTTAACAGAGTCAACGTAATCGAAGCCTAGATCGTATCGAATGCAATTTTTACGTAAGAACATTGTGTCCTACATATCTTGTCTCCTAAATGGTTCGAAATTATAAAACTAAAACTGAAAGAGACACTGTTTCTGAAGCAACTATGAGATTAACAGTGGTAGAAGTAATACGACGTAAAAGATCAGTTAGGAAGGTGACCAAAGATCTTATAGGACCTAGAAAAACTTCTGAGAAGTACTGGAACAAATTTAAAGCTTTAGAACCATCTGAAACAGCAGTAAAATTCTGGAATATATGTGGCTTCGCAAAAAGATTTCAGTTAATATACATTACTGGCCATTAAAATTGCTACACCACGAAGATGACGTGCTACAGACGCGAAATTTAACCGATAGGAAGAAGATGCTGTGATATGCAAATGATTAGCTTTTCAGAGTATTCACACAAGGTTGGCGCCGGTGGCGACACCTACAACGTGCTGACATGAGGAAAGTTTTCAACCGATTTCTCATACACAAACAGCAGTTGACCGGCGTTGCCTGGTGAAACATTGTTGTGATGCCTCGTGTAAGGAGGAGAAATGCGTGCTATCACGTTTCCGACTTTGATGAAGGTCGGATTGTAGCCTACCGCGATTACGGTTTATCGTGTCGCGAAACTGCTGCTCGCGTTGGTCGAGTTCCAATGACTGTAGGCAGAACATGGGATCGGTGGGTTCAGGAGGGTAATACGGAACGCCTTGCTGGATCCCAACGGCCTCGTATTACCAGCAGTCGAGATGGCAGGCATCTTATCCGCATGGCTGTAACAGATCGTACAGCCATGTCTCGATCCCTGGGTCAACAGATGGGGACGTTTGCAAGACAACAACCATCTGCACGAACAGTTCGACGACGTTTGCAGAAGCATGGGCTATCAACTCGGAGACCGTGGCTGCGGTTACCCTTGACACTGCATCACAGACAGGAGCGCCTGCAATGGTGTACTCAACGACGAACCTGGGTGCACGAATGGCAAAACGTTATTTTTTCGGATGAATCCAGGTTCTGTTTACAGCATCATGATGGTCGCATCCGTGTTTGGTGACAGCGCGGTGAACGCACATTGGAAGCGTGTATTCATCATCGCCATCCTTGCGTATCACCCGGCGTGATGGTATGGGGTGCCATTGGTTACACGTTTCGGTCACCTCTTGTTCGCATTGACGGCACTTTGAACAGTGGACGTTACATTTCAGAAGTGTTACAACCCGTGGCTCTACCCTTCATTCGATCCCTCCGAAACCCTACATTTCAGCAGGATAATGCACGACCACATGTTGCAGGTCCTGTACGGGCCTTTCTGGATACAGAAAATGTTTGACTTCTGCCCTGTCCAAATGGTTCAAGTGGCTCTGAGCACTATGGGACTCAACATCTTAGGTCATAAGTCCCCTAGAACTTAGAACTACTTAAACCTAACTAACCTAAGGACATCACACACACCCGTGCCTGAGGCAGGATTCGAACCTGCGACCGTAGCAGACCCGCGGTTCCGGACTGCAGCGCCAGAACCGCTAGACCACCGCGGCCGGCTCTGCCCTGTCCAGCACATTCTCCAGATCTCTCACCAATTGAAAACGTCTGGTCAATGGTGGGCGACCAACTGGCTCGGCACAATATGCCAGTCACTACTCTTGATGAACTGTGGTATCGTGTTGAAGCTGCATGGGCAGCTGTACCTGTACACGCCATCCAAGCTCTGTTTGACTCAATGCCCAGGCGTATCAAGGCCGTTATTACGGCTACTGGTGGTTGTTCTGTGTACTGATTTCTCAGGATCTATGCACCCAAATTGCGTGAAAATGTAATCACGTGTCAGTTCTAGTATAATATATTTTTCCAATTTATACCCGTTTATCATATGCATTTCTTCTTGGTGTAGCAATTTTAATGGCCAGTAGTGTATTTCTTTGGGTTGCACTGCTGCACTTCATTTTTTCGGTATTGTAATAACAATTCGAGATACACTGATGGAAAAATCGCAACACCTAAAATTAATTAATTAATGTGGAGTAATGAAATTTCGGGAATACATTTGTCTAGAAACATAGTTAAGTGATTAACATTTCAAGATCACAGATTAATGTAAGCCATTGAAAATAGGAAATGTTGGTACATTTATCACCGGTGTAACGGCTAGGAGTTTGAGTGCAAGCATGGAAACGTGCTTGCATTGCGTTTTTAAGGTACCAGGCGTCAGTTCGTGAGATGGAGTTTCATGCCTGTTGCACTTGGTTGGTCAATACAGGGACGATTAGTGCTGGTTGTGGACGACGCTGGACATGTTGTCCGGTGATGTCCTATTTGTGCTCAATGGAAGACAGATCTGGTGATCGTGCAGATCAAGGCAACCTGTTGACGCTCTGTTGAGCATGTTCGGTTAGAACAGCGTTATATGAACGAGCTTTATGCTCTTGGAAAGCCGTCCTCGATTGCTGTTCGTGATTGGCAGCAGAACAAGTTGAATCGCCATGTTGACGCATAAATTTGCAGTCAGGGTGCGTGGGATAACCATGGGTGCTCTTGCTGTCATACGAAATCGTACCCCAGACAATGACTCCAAACGTAGGTCTAATGTGTCTAGGCCGCTGACAGGTTGATTGCAGGGTCACACCTAGCCTCATTCCAACCATACCCAGAATTAACTTTCATCAGGAAACGCGATATACACTCCTGGAAATTGAAATAAGAACACCGTGAATTCATTGTCCCAGGAAGGGGAAACTTTATTGACACATTCCTGGGGTCAGATACATCACATGATCACACTGACAGAACCACAGGCACATAGACACAGGCAACAGAGCATGCACAATGTCGGCACTAGTACAGTGTATATCCACCTTTCGCAGCAATGCAGGCTGCTATTCTCCCATGGAGACGATCGTAGAGATGCTGGATGTAGTCCTGTGGAACGGCTTACCATGCCATTCCCACCTGGCGCCTCAGTTGGACCAGCGTTCGTGCTGGACGTGCAGACCGCGTGAGACGACGCATCATCCAGTCCCACACATGCTCAATGGGGGACAGATCCGGAGATCTTGCTGGCCAGGGTAGTTGACTTACACCTTCTAGAGCACGTTGGGTGGCACGGGATACATGCGGACGTGCATTGTCCTGTTGGAACAGCAAGTTCCCTTGCCGGTCTGGGAATGGTAGAACGATGGGTTCGATGACGGTTTGGATGTACCGTGCACTATTCAGTGTCCCCTCGACGATCACCAGTGATGTACGGCCAGTGTAGGAGATCGCTCCCCACACCATGATGCCGGGTGTTGGCCCTGTGTGCCTCGGTCGTATGCAGTCCTGATTGTGGCGCTCACCTGCACGGCGCCAAACACGCATACGACCATCATTGGCACCAAGGCAGAAGCGACTCTCATCGCTGAAGACGACACGTCACCATTCGTCCCTCCATTCACGCCTGTCGCGACACCACTGGAGGCGGGCTGCACGATGTTGGGGCGTGAGCGGAAGACGGCCTAACGGTGTGCGGGATCGTAGCCCAGCTTCATGGAGACGGTTGCGAATGGTCCTCGCCGATACCCCAGGAGCAACAGTGTCCCTAATTTGCTGGGAAGTGGCGGTGCGGTCCCCTACGGCACTGCGTAGGATCCTACGGTCTTGGCGTGCATCCGTGCGTCGCTGCGGTCCGGTCCCAGGTCGACGGGCACGTGCACCTTCCGCCGACCACTGGCGACAACATCGATGTACTGTGGAGACCTCACGCCCCACGTGTTGAGCAATTCGGCGGTACGTCCACCCGGCCTCCCGCATGCCCACTATACGCCCTCGCTCAAAGTCCGTCAACTGCACATACGGTTCACGTCCACGCTGTCGCGGCATGCTACCAGTGTTAAAGACTGCGATGGAGCTCCGTATGCCACGGCAAACTGGCTGACACTGACGGCGGCGGTGCACAAATGCTGCGCAGCTAGCGCCATTCGACGGCCAACACCGCGGTTCCTGGTGTGTCCGCTGTGCCGTGCGTGTGATCATTGCTTGTACAGCCCTCTCGCAGTGTCCGGAACAAGTATGGTGGGTCTGACACACCGGTGTCAATGTGTTCTTTTTTCCATTTCCAGGAGTGTATCTCCACCCTGCTCTCCAATGAGCTCTCGCCTGATGTTACTGATGTCGCAAATGGCGGTGGTTTGGGGTTAGTGGAATGCACGCAACAAGCCGTCTGGCTTGGAGCTGTCCTGGAAGTAAACGATTTGTAATCGTTCGTTGTGTCAGTGTGGTGCCAACTGCTGCTCAGATTGCTGCTACAAAGTAGTACGCTACGCCACAGCCATATGCCGTACACACCGGTCTCTCGCCTCGATAATGCCACGTGGCCGTTCGGATACTGATTATCTTGCTATCGTACATTCTCGTGAGCACCGCTGCCAGCAATCATGTAGTGTCCGCATTCCTGCTAAGTCTTTCTGCACTGTTGCAGAACGAACATCAAGCTTGTCGTAGCACTATTACACGACCCTTTCTAACTCAGTGAGGTGTTGATAATTCTGTCTTTGTCGCCTTAAAGGCATTCTTGATTAACATGAACTCATCACGTTCAAATGCAAAGGTAAGTAATGCTCACGACCGCTACAGTGTATGTTTAAAGCAAACCTGATTTGCATCCTCATAGTGGGAATACCAGCGCCACTGTTATACGACTAGTGCGAAATTTCGTTGGGTTCAAATTGGCTCTGAGCACTATGGGACTCAACTTATGAGGTCATAAGTCCCCTAGAACTTAGAACTACTTAAACCTAACCAACCTAAGGACAACACACACATCCATGCCCGAGGCAGGATTCGAACCTGCGACCGTAGCGGTCGCGCGGTTCCATACTGTAGCGCCAGAACCGCTCGGCCACCAGCGGCCGGCTGGTTGGGTTGAAATGGCTCTGAGCACTACGGGACTTAACTGCTGTGGTCATCAGTCCCCTAGAACTTAGAACTACTTAAACCTAACTAACCTAAGGACATCACACACATCCATGCCCGAGGCAGGATTCGAACCTGCGACCGTATCGGTCGCGCGGTTCCAGACTATAGCGCCTAGAACCGCTCGCCAACTCCGGCCGGCTTGCGGAATTTGAATAGACATCATCTTGCAGGTGTAGAAACACGCCTACCAACCTCTGTTTATGTCGCACAGTTCCTTTTTGGTGGTGTGACTTTTTCCGTCAGTGTTTAACAGAAAAAATATATAAAACTAAGTTCGCCAATAATTTTCTGAAAGCTTGATTGATTCAAGAATTATTTAGCTATAAAGCTGTACGAATTTCTATTGAAATGAGTTTTAAAGTCGATGTGTTTTCAGTTAAATAACCAATGTCATAAGTGAATTAAACGATAAAATCATCTGGACGAATATGTACCTACTCCTGGGCTAACTTGCCTCGTGAGTGGGGTACGTTCGCCCAGGTGGTAAGACCCAAAGCCACGAAACAATGTCTCAATGATTTCACACTAAAATTGAAACGAAAATATTTTAAAGGAGCTGGAAAAAATCAAGGGAAAAGTGTGCAGGGCCATATATTGCCAAAATTATTTCGAATACGATGCAGAGGTTTCTCCGGGAATCCTTTACACATTCTGCCTAAAGTCCCGATCTTTCCCCATGTGATTTCCATATTTTTGGAGCCCTCGGGTGTGATGTCGTCCGAAGAATGAGGTCCCATGTCAAAGCTGGTGCCGGCCAGTGTGACCGAACGGTTCTAGGCGCTTCAGTCTGGAACCGCGCGACCGCTACGGTCACAGGTTTGAATCCTGCCTCGGGCATGGATGTGTGTGACGTCCTTAGGTTAGTTAGGTTTAAGTAGTTCTAAGTTCTAGGGGACTGATGACCTCAGATGTTAAGTCCCATAGTGCTCAGAGCCATTTTTGAAATCAAAGCTTACCTCACGACGGAACAGCTATTACGGACAGTCGCTGCCTGACGCAGCAACGAATGAGATGCGTGGGCGTAGACGCGCCCTGTGGACAGAAATCGTTTCCACGTTAAATACCTCAGCTGGTTCAAGTTTCAACAAAGTGATCTCATATACGTAAAGTGTATGTTGTATCCACTAGACCTCGTCCAGAAGTAAATCTAGGGTTTCTAGGACCCACTACAATGCCGACGCGTAGGTCTCAAGTGCTTTTACGTCCGGCACTACATCAAAAAAGTCATTCGTAGCCGTCAATTAGCTTCGGACGAAGAAGGGCACACCCGAGTCTACTCAAGGTTCTGTAGGCAACTATAAATACTTTTTCCATGGATGCATTGACCGTCTTGTCTCACAGTGGGTAAATAATAAACATTTTATTCACTTTCTCCATCTGTCTCACTTTTATTTGACTATCACTTATAAGATTTCGATATAGTATTGCCTTACATAATTCTCTTTACTTAATGAAAGAGAGTAGTAAAGGAATTATGATTATTTGTACGTATAGCTTTTCCCTTAATGGTTCAAATGGAGCTGAGTACTATGGGACTTAACTTCTGAGGTCATCAGTCCCCTAGAACTGAGAATTACTTAAACCTAAGTAACCTAAGGACGTCACACACATCCATGCCCGTAGCAGTCGCGCGGTTCCGGACTGAAGCACCTAAAACCGCTCGGCCACCGCGGCCGGCTACAGAAGACATATTTTTCTGTACTCCTCGATTTTCACTGTTTTGTAGTGGGATAAACTGAAATGTAGCGTTCATGTTTTCCACGCTAGTATAGAAGCCGTCTCGAAATCTGTTAAGTGAAAAACAGTTCACTTGTTATGTTTTTTTAAGCGTAAAAAGTACAAGTCGACTTCCGATATTTCCTTTCGGTATGAGTGAGATCATGTTTATCAGATAAATTCGGTTCGACGGTTTATACCCTAACAATTGACGTGAAATTCATCAGTGTTCTTGGTGTTGATTGTATCAAAGCTCGTGCGTGTGTTGTGGTTTATTGCCTATTTGAGAACGATGAGTATTGTGAACAAGGTATTTCTTACTATGATATCAGCTGTAATCTACATTTCATCCCCATACAATCCTGGCAGTAGTATCCTCGTTCAGGCTATCTTTCTCCCTAATTTCAGTGTGAACCTACGCAGAAACAGGTTTCTTTGAGAACCTTTAGACTTTTAAGAGTGTCGTACATGACATATTTCTCAACAAATTGACAGCTGTAATTTACAGCAGCGCATTCCACAAATTTCAACAGTAAAATCTGGTTTTAACAACCTATTCCCCTTAATCAAAGTCTATGGCTTTACGCAGTTACTGCAATACTTTCACCGTCTTACCGTATTCTAGCGTGGAGTAAAAATGTGTGGTGTGGCAGCATCTGTATATCTTGTCCGGATTTGTCTAATATTTCCATTATTTTAGAGGTTGTTACGCTAGGCTGTTAGTGAACCTAACTTTGAGAAATAAAAGTTCAAAATTCAGAGTTTCACGTAGTCTCAGGTATCACTTGTTATAACAGAAATCACTTTGTTCAGCGTTAATAGCTTAAACGGATCGCGTATTCCATGTAGCGTAAAAGATGCAAATATTAAAAAAGAATCAGCCGCAATGATGCACCACTGCGAATGCTGTCCTTAGCTGGGCACGGGATGAGTTAGTTACTGTCCGCGAACAGCTGGAATTCTCCCTGATAATTGTCTAACGGTTCTAAGATGGTGTGAATGAGTATGTACACGCGTAATGTTATACTGCCACTTCGCACTCCACTATGTGTGGAAGTGGCTTTCTGTGATGTACAAGTTAGATTGTGATATAGAAGTTAGTGGTAGGTCTGGGGGCCATGTACGTACATAGGAGGCAGAGACCAGGAAGAACACAGATTACAATTTCATTGAGGATGTCGAAAACTTTTTTCAACGTTTTATTTACTACCGTCCCTAAACATTGTCGATAAAAAGGTAAGGCAGTTTCATAAAACTAGATTCTCTAGCCCTATTTTCTATAATACTAGGCCTATGAGAGAATTACTTAAATTCTGCCTGATTACAGTCGTAATTTTAGGAGCCAATAATGGTTTCGACTGGTTACTGAAAGGGGTAAAGAATCGCAGTATTTTTAAGTAAAAAACTTTTATTCGGCTCGACAATGTCAGCAAAATATTTCATAATGTGAATGGATATAGTTTCGGAACAGTTTCCATTTTTCACAAAAACTATAATTACCAAAACTTGGAGTTTATCTGTCAAGTTTGTCATTACGCATTGACGAGCGATGTACGAGTGTCAGATACCGTCTCGCACGCTTGCATCCGTTGATCTCCGAAGCCCGAACTACTAGATGGTATTGATCAATCTGCACCCTGCCTCCTTAATCTCTCTGTTCACACGAACATCTGTCTCCCACCAATTTATCCAGGACTTAGTCGGCTCAGGGCCATTGCCAGCTGCGCAAGCAATTAATTTCTCCTGGCGCGTCCCTTTCCTTCCACCATCTCTCCTCTTTCGCAATCAACTTCAAATTTACTCTCATACGCCGAACTTCAATCTTGATTAGCAAAAAGCAAAAGATTTAGAGAGCTTGGTAAGTGTACTTTATCCCTGTCTAATAATTGCTGCTCGCTAACTCATTTGCTTCCTGACTCAAGTCATTAATGTAATTGGTTTTCTCTTAAACTTGTCAGAATTGTCTCTCAAGCACCTCACAATTTCCTTAGCGATTCCACTCTTGACTCTACTATCAGACCAAGATGCAGAAAAAGATAATATTTTCATTAAGAAACTTGACTTCATGCCAACACTAAATCCGAAAGATATGACACCTGAGAGATGAAAATATGAACATCTCTGTCTCCCTGATATTTGCTGAAGAAAATCTGAGAACATCCTTCCAATCTGTCTTCCTCTGATGTTACATTTATCTTCTACCACCTGGAACTTACGATACATAATGTATGTGGGACATCATTGCTCAGGTATAAATCTATTTTCTCATGTCTAGGTTCTCAACAAGTCTCCCACGATGAAAAGTAATGGAAGTTTTTGTCGTTGGAATTGACCTAGCTAGACTCACTACAGTTTCTACTTGAACTGCCATTTGGGTCTGTAGTTGCTTGGAATACTAACTGTAATTTTAACATGTTTCAACATATTGTGTATGTGTGGTCACAAAACGAAACTACAGTAATTTCAGAACTGTACGCACGAAGCAGAGGGACAAGAAAGTAAGGCATATCGGATTGGAACTTCCCTGTACTACGATGATTTGAAGTAATGTACCTTAATGATTCATCATCTTTCCACTTGTTTCAAGATTTCGTAACAACAGATTACTGCGAAGCGTGTACTTTTAATTGTATCTTATACTAACGATCTTTCGTGGACTATTGGTGGATGAAATGTTATTAAATTAATTTTTAGTGATGATTTCTACGAGAGGTTTATTTCAATCAAACCATGACAGGTTTCAGATTTCTTACGAATCCATCTTCAGATGGTTTTTACAGATTTCCTTGCTTTCTTACTGGAGCCCCGCTCTGTTTTCATTGTTAGTTTGCTGCACTAGGTTACACAGTAGCATTTTTCTAAGTTTAACTAGAGATTTAGTTTTTTTACATCTGTCAAAACATTCATGAAAAGGTTTTAAAGTCAGTAAAGCATGAAATGTGGCGAAAGCTTACGTGCTGTATAAATCTGCATGTCTAACTCGTCCAATACTTTTATTATGAATCTCTATACTAACACAATTTCGTGCGTAGACTATGAGAGTGCTGCTGAATTCACTGGCATACGCTTTAACCTAAACATTCTATGTTTAATGGCAGCACACACAATAAACATTTACTAAGTGTGGCCCATCTTCACTGGGATAATATTAGTAATATTTCCAAGGATATTACAATGATAAGAACATTAGGTTACCGGTTCTGTGAGAGTGTAATAGCACATCAAGGCATGTGCATTGAAATTAATTTAAAAATAGAAATATGAAATAAATTATTTGAATATTTTTTCTAATATGTCATTCTATTGGATGCTTAAGATTACACATACAGAGATTATACAGAGTGTCTCTCCTAAGAGTTGTAACGCACATTTTCTCAGGTATTTCGTCAGATACCTACAACTTCGCGTTTGCTATATGTAGCTGGAGTCTGTCCGAACAAATACTGCTCATCAAGCCGTTCATGCGACGTTCATTGTGGATGGAAAACGCCGGTTGGTTTCCAGCTATAAACAGCTACAGGACTACCGGTTATTCCTCGTGTTTTATCGTCACTGGCTATACGTATCATTAACACGAGTATCGCACTAGACTAACCTCTCCAGATAATGAGCACATGGGATACCACTTCAAATATTATTATGTTTGTAACGGGAAACAAACCGCGGCTTTCCGTTCGCACTAGAGTTGTATGAAAGACGCGATGAGTGGAATTTATTTGGACTGACTCCATCTATACATTGCTATACATGCAAATATCTGCTGAAACATTGGAGAGAGTGAGCTGTTACTAAAACGTGAAACTACGCGCCTTAAATATAAAAATAATTTCGTATTGTGTTACCTACGGAGATTGTAGCCTGACCTACTTAGGACCACTCGACTATACCGCATTCGCACGCGCGCGGGCACACACACACACACACACACACACACACACACGCCCTCTTGTATGCGTACGTCCGTGCCCGGATCTTTCAGCATGAAGATACACACGAAACTTTGATAGCTGCAGTTGATTAGTATTCTGTTTTATTGACAAATTAAAAAGTGGGAACGGTTGCCACCTTTGCTAGGTGGTCACTGAGAGAGATAGTTTGACAGGTATCATTGTGTTGAGGGACGTTTTTGTGAGTAGACTTCAGGAAAAAGAAGAAGGAAATAAAGCAAAAGAAGTACTGCTGCAGACAATTTGTAGATACTCAGAGTTGGTGGAGGAATATGAATCACTGTTGGATGCTAAAGAAGCCAAACTACACATTAAATGGGCTTAAAGGTATGATTCCTTCAGTACGGAATGGTTTAAAACCGTCTGACACACCGCTACTTTTTTTTAAGACATGGAACCAGTTCTAACCCGGTAGTACCAATATTTCAGAGTATTTTAGAGAATAATGTCGTGGATTGAGAAAATATGTTTCTCCAGCTTGAATACAACATCAATAGGAGAAGCGACTCTAGCTTGTATAAATACCGTAAGCTTTATTGACGCGTTTCGCCTTTTTGAGGCATCTTTAGTGGTCGCATGGAAACTGCGGATAGCGCATGAGTCATATGCAGTCTAAATTTTAATGGTCACTATTTTTGCAACCTAGACCGTTTTCTACTACTGAAAATATATCACGGTTGCTGCACCATGAACAATGAGTGGGTCATGTATATATTAATAACTCATACGTAAGAGGTTTATCTCGTCTCTGTTGCAGTTTGTGTCAACAATCTCTATGTTGTTAAAGGTAAACAATTAAAATTGTAAGTGTAGAGGTCATAGTTTATCACCTTTCCCAGTTCTTGTTTCTTGAGGAGTTTCCCTTCAATACCAGTCTTCTTTCGTGTGTTTTTATTTCCACACCAGAAAAATTGCAGAACAGTTTTACATTCGTCACTGCAGATGCTCTGTAAGCTATCTGATAATTTACACCACAACGGTGTGATTGGCATAGAGATGTGGGGAGCACATTGTTCGTACTGTTAGTGTGTCGGTTGGACAGTCAGTAAAGGCGGCTGCTTCCGTTTTTGCAGCAGCACGGGTGAGTAAAACGAACGTTTGTGTATTTTTTACGAGCTGCAAATAGGAGTGACCTATTTTCAGTTATTTGTGGAGTTACTATTTTAATTCTTAAGTACAGGGTGTTTCAAAAATGACCGGTATATTTGAAACGGCAATAAAAACTAAACGAGCAGCGATAGAAGTACACCGTTTGTTGCAATATGCTTGGGACAACAGTACATTTTCAGGCAGACAAACTTTCGAAATTACAGTAGTTACAATTTTCAACAACAGATGGCACTGCGGTCTGGGAAACTCTATAGTACGATATTTTCCACATATCCGCCATGCGTAGCAATAATATGGCGTAGTCTCTGAATGAAATTACCCGAAACCTTTGACAACGTGTCTGGCGGAATGGCTTCACATGCAGATGAGATGTACTGCTTCAGCTGTTCAATTGTTTCTGGATTCTGGCGGTACACCTGGTCTTTCACGTGTCCCCACAGAAAGAAGTCACAGGGGTTCATGTCTGGCGAATAGGGAGGCCAATCCACGCCGCCTCCTGTATGTTTCGGATAGCCCAAAGCAATCACACGATCATCGAAATATTCATTCAGGAAATTAAAGACGTCGGCCGTGCGATGTGGCCGGGCACCATCTTGCATAAACCACGAGGTGTTCGCAGTGTCGTCTAAGGCGGTTTGTACCGCCACAAATTCACGAAGAATGTCCAGATAGCGTGATGCAGTAATCGTTTCGGATCTGAAAAATGGGCCAATGATTCCTTTAGAAGAAATGGCGGCCCAGACCAGTACTTTTTGAGGATGCAGGGACGATGGGACTGCAACATGGGGCTTTTCGGTTCCCCATATGCGCCAGTTCTGTTTATTGACGAAGCCGTCCAGGTAAAAATAAGCTTCGTCAGTAAACCAAATGCTGCCCACATGCATATCGCCGTCATCAATCCTGTGCACTATATCGTTAGCGAATGTCTCTCGTGCAGCAATGGTAGCGGCGCTGAGGGGTTGCCGCGTTTGAATTTTGTATGGATAGAGGTGTAAACTCTGGCGCATGAGACGATACATGGACGTTGGCGTCTTTTGGACCGCAGCTGCAACATGGCGAACGGAAACCCGAGGCCACTGTTGGATCACCTGCTGCACTAGCTGCGCGTTGCCCTCTGTGGTTGCCGTACGCGGTCGCCCTACTTTCCAGCACGTTCATCCGTCACGTTCCCAGTCCGTTGAAATTTTTCAAACAGATCCTTTATTGTATCGCTTTTCGGTCCTTTGGTTACATTAAACCTCCGTTGAAAACTTCGTCTTGTTGCAACAACACTGTGTTCTAGGCGGTGGAATTCCAACACCAGAAAAATCCTCTGTTCTAAGGAATAAACCATGTTGTCTACAGCACACTTGCACGTTGTGAACAGCACACGCTTACAGCAGAAAGACGACGTACAGAATGGCGCACCCACAGACTGCGTTGTCTTCTATATCTTTCACATCACTTGCAGCGCCATCTGTTGTTGAAAATTGTAACTACTGTAATTTCGAAAGTTTGTCCGCCTGAAAATGTACTGTTGTCCCAAGTATATTGCAACAAACGGTGTATTTCTATCGTTGCTCGTTTAGTTTTTATTGCCGTTTCAAATATACCGGTCATTTTTGAAACACCCTGTATATTGCATGTTAAAATGCTTACTAGACAAAGTGTAGCGTTTTCATATCTTTGTTGTGTAAAGTACCGCCACAGGCCATTATTTTGAGGGACATCCAATAAATAATGGAACACATTTTTTTATCGGCAAATTTCGTTTGAAGAAAATGACTAATTTGTTTTGGGACATCGGGGAACATTCACGATTCAGACACAATAGTTTTATGAAGTTCCGATAGCTGATGGTGCCTTACGTAGGTTTACAAATGTGTGTAACGGAAGTGCGTTCTAAGCAGAAACCTGTTGTTGAGTATCTTTTGGCGGAAACCCAGAGCATCACAGACATTCACAGGAGTTCGCAGAATGTCGACGGAGACCTGGCAGTGAACAAAAGCTCGATACGTCGTTGAGTAAGGCGTCTGCCATCATCGCAACAAGGTCGCGCAAACCTGTCAGATCTCACGCGTGCCGGCTGGTCGCACACAGCTACGGCTCTCGCAGTGTTGGACCGTGCGGACACTCTCATTCGAGGTGATCGACGAATCGCAATCAAACATCTCGTTGCGCAACTGGACGTCTCTGTCTGTAATACTGACACGCTCCTCCGCCAGTTGGGGTACTCAAAGATGTGTGCCCACCGGGTTCGTCGCCATTTAACAAAGGACCAACGAATTACCATCTGTGCTGAATAGCTTGTGCGTTATGGGGCTGATTGTGGCAAGGCGTTGGCTCCGACGTCAACCACCAGTGCGGTAATATGGTGACTTAGAAGCCCTCCCAGTATGGAGACGTACTGCGAAATTTGGTTGGGTTCAAATGGTTCTGAGCTCTATGGGACTTAACATCTGAGGTCATCAGTCCCCTAGACTTAGAACTACTTAAACCTAACTAACCTAAGGACACCAGACACAACCATGCCCGAGGCAGGATTCGAACCTGCGACCGTAGCAGCAGCGCGGTTCCGGACTGAAGCGCCTAGAACCGCTCGGCCACAACGGCCGGCTTTCGCAGGATTGTGCTCTACCATCTGAGTTACCCACGTACGACTCACAACCCGTCCTCACAGCTTCAATTCCGCCAGTACCTCGCCTCCTACCATCTGTGAAGTTTGGAAGGTAGGAGACGGGCACTGGCAGAATATATATATATATATATATATATATATATATATATATATATATATATATGTATGTATATGTGTATATATATATATATATGTATGTATGTATGTATACGTACCATATGCATCTTGTAAATAGAATTGTTCTTAAGTATTTCATCTGCCACTAGCCATCCAAGTCAGAATGGTTTTTAAATTTGTGTATATGTGCATAGCTCACAGTATGTCAGAATTGTTATTATAGAAACCTATGCTATTGGGGCTGTTGAAACTACTTTCTAAGTGCGCACAGTCCATAAGAATTATTGTAAAAGCTATGCTGCTGGGACTATGGAGTTTAGTTGTAGTAAAGAAAATATCTCCGCATTAGTTTTTGGCGTAGATTTATAAAAAGAAGCACATTCTCGACCATTGTTACTGTTATAGCATGTAAGTTAAAAGTATCTTTGCACTGGAATACCAGAGTCAGTTTGGACCTCAATAATACTGTGTTGTACCTCAAGAACTATATTGTATTTGTGCGAACATTTCGTCATCATACATCTTCGTTGTTATTATTTAAGAAAAAACTATCCCCTTTTACGTTATGTATGTATACAGGGGGTCCATTGATAGTGACCGTGCCAAAAGTCACGAAATAAGCATCAAGCGGAAAAACTACAAAGAACGAAACTCGTCTAGCTTGAAGGCGGAAATCAGTTGACGATATGGTTGGCCAGCTAGATGGCGCTGCCATAGGTCAAACGGATATAACTGCGTTTTTTAAAGTAGGAACCCCATTTTTATTACATATTCGTGTAGTACGTAAAGAAATATGAATGTTTTAGTTCGACACTTTTTTCGCTTTGTAATAGATGGCGCTGTAATAGTCACAAACGTATAAGTACGTGGTATCACTTAACATTCCGCCAGTGCGGACGGTATTTGCTTCGTGATACATTCCCCTTGTTAAAATGGACAGTTTACCAACTGCGGAAAAGATCGATATCGTGTTGATGTATGGCTATTGTGATCAAAATGTCCAACGGGCGTGTGCTATGTGTGCTGCTCGGTATCCTGGACGACATCGTCCAAGTGTCCGGGCCGTTCGCAGGTTAGTTACGTTATTTAAGGAAACAGAAAGTGGTCAGCCGCATGCGAAACGTCAACCACGACCTGCAACAAATGATGATGCCCAAGCAGGTGTTTTAGCTGCTGTCGCGGCTAATCCACACATCAGTAGCAGACAAACTGCGCGAAAATCGGGAATCTTAAAAACGTCGGTGTTAGAATGCTAAATCAACATCGATTGCACCCGTACCATATTTCTATGCACCAGGAATTGCCTGGCGACGACTTTGAACGTCGTGTACAGTTCTGCCACTGGGCACAAGAAAAATTAAGGGACGATGACAGATATTTTGCACGTGTTCTATTTAGCGACGAAGCGTCGTTCACCAACAGCGGTAACGTAAACCGGCATAATATGCACTATTGGGCAACGGAAAAGCTACGATGGCTGCGACAAGTGGAACATCAGCGACCTTGGCGGGTTAATGTATGGTGCAGTATTATAGTAAGAAGGATAATTGGCCCCCATTTTATCGATGGCAATCTAAATGGTGCAGTGTATGCTGATTTCCTACGTAATGTTCTACCGATGTTACTACAAGTTGTTTCACTGCATGACGGAATGGCGATGTACTTCCAACATGATGGATGTCCGGCACATAGCTCGCGTGCGGTTGAAGCGGTATTGAATAGCACATTTCATGAAATGTGGATTGGTCGTCGAAGCACCATACCATGGCCCGCACGTTCACCGTATCTGACGTCCCCGGATTTCTTTCTGTGGGGAAAGTTGAAGGATAATTGCTATCGTGATCCACCGACAACGCCTAACAACATGCGTCAGCGCATTGTCAATGCATGTGCGAACATTACGGAAGGCGAGCTACTCGCTGTTGAGAGGAATGTCGTTACACGTATTGCCAAATGCATTGAGCTTGACGGACATAATTTTTAGCATTTATTGCATTAATGTGGTATTTACTGGTAATCACGCTGTAACAGCATGCGTTGTCAGAAATGATAAGTTCACAAAGGTACAGGTATCACATTGGAACAACCGAAATAAAATGTTCAAACGTACCTACGTTCTGTATTTTAATTTAAAAAACCTACCTGTTACCAACTGTTCGTCTAAAATTGTGAGCCATATGCTTGTGACTATTATAGCGGCATCTATCACATCGTGAAAAAAGTGGTCCAACTAAAACATTCATATTTTTTTACGTACTACACGAATATGTAATAAAAAATGGGGGTTCCTATTTTAAAAAATCCAGTTGATATCCGTTTGACCTATGGCAGCGCCATCTAGCGGGCCAACCATAGCGCCATCTGGTTTCCCCCTTCAAGCTAGACAAGTTTCGTTCTTTGTAGTTTTTTCGTTTGACGCTTATTTCGTGAGATATTTGGACCGGTCACGATCAATGGACCACCTTGTATGTATGTAACAGCAATACAGGCCACCAATGGTAATTTTTCTGAACATGAGTGCTATTAGGAAGGTGAAATTTAAAATGGAAGATAACAAAATATATAGAATGGTAGCATCGAATTACGCCTATCGTGCAGCACGAATTAGCTCAGAGCAGGAGGCACATGACTGTGTCCGCTTCCAAAGATATATAGCAAACGTGTCAAATTATATCTCCTGTGCTTGAAGAAAACCACAGATAAAGGATCTCGGTAAAACTGTACACCGTCAGAGCGGGAACAGAGTTGAAAAACGAACGCAGTGGTTGTGAGGCAAAAATTCATTTATTTCTCAAAGTAATTTTAAATTTTCATAAGCAGATAGAGCAACACTAATTTTTCTTCATCTTCTTCTTCATTTTCCTCTTCTTCTTGAGTCCATGGAGAGCAGGACATCCGTAGGATTCCAGGTCTCGAGTAGCAGCAAACTTGAAGATTCGACGTATCCATGAGATCTTTTCCTTACCCTTCACGTAGATGATTGTCGAATAATCAAAACGACGTCACCATATCTTTGTAGGGTATGCCAGTGAACTCTATGGTAGGAATGTGTTAACCACTTTGCATTCTTCCGTGTCTCAGCGCACTTCATATACTTGAAAGACCACGGTGATGCAGTGTTTGCTGACAATGTCTATTATTCCTGCATGTTCTGTGTACGCCATATGTTTAAATATTATCTGTCTACGTTCATCAGCATAGAAACAATGAAGTAAAGAAATAGGTCAATACAAAAGTAAAAGCACCTTACTTGGCTACAGAACAGACATTATTATTATTATTATTATTACTGATCTTTTCAGCTATACACCCAATACAAAAAACCTTAATTGATGGCAGTCCATCTATCCGGCATCGTGCATTCGAGTCATACTGCTTAAAGCGAGGCCCATACTTTGAAACACGTCAGCTGGCAAATAAAATATGTATCACATAGTAATGGAACAAGTTGTGTAGGGAACTTTTGATGTAGTAATCAAAAGCTTTCACCTGGCGACGACTCTTTATCAGTTTCATATAAATATCCGAAAGCACATTACACACACATTTCTTTATTTCACCCGCTCAACCACGCTGAAAACATGGTTTAAATGGCTGTGAGCACCATAGGACTTAACAAAAAAAATGGTTCAAATGGCTCTGAGCACTATGGGACTCAACTGCTGAGGTCATTAGTCCCCTAGAACTTAGAACTAGTGAAACCTAACTAACCTACGGACATCACAAACATCCATGCCCGAGGCAGGATTCGAACCTGCGACCGTAGCGGTCTTGCGGTTCCAGACTGCAGCGCCTTTAACCGCACGGCCACTTCGGCCGGCTTGGACTTAACATCTGAGGTCATCAGTCCCCTATAACTTACAACTACTTAAATCTAACTAACCTAAGGACAGCACATACGTCCATGCCCAAGGCAGGATTCGATCCTGCGACCGCAGTGGTCGTGCGGTTCCACACTGAAGCGCCTAGAACCGCTCGGTCACACCGGCCGGCAGCACGTTGTAAGCAGAAACACTCTCCTTGCCCGCGAATCCGTAGTCCTCAAGGATTTTTGTAAATTATTAAGTAAGAGCTCTAGAATGTTTTTCCTAATGTGTGGCTAGAGCTCTGTTGTTGAACAAGCAGAGTTGCACAGTCACTATCCCCCTTTAATAGCGACAACTTAAGCATGACCATACTTTGCACTATACACTCATTACCTCCTCAGAACTACGGAATTACCTTATTCATAGACATCCTGCACACATTTGAAGTTGAATAACTGAATTACGATGGATTCATAGTGATTATTCAGTTACATACAGCTGGTGCCCTGAAAGGGACAAACAGAAGACTATTGTGCGCTTGGAATAAAGCATTCTTTGCATTCAAGCCTATAGGAGGTTTCTACATAACAGGGTACTCGTTCCTGAAAATTCAGCTCCCGCAAATACATGTTATAGGATATAAACAGGTCTGTATCGTTAGGTCACCGTTTCTTGCACATGTAACCAACGAAATCTTTGTATGTCGCTCTAACACGTTCATTTGGTTTTCGTAACAAGCTCAATTTTGCCAGCTGCTACAACAGATCTGTCTCCCAGTAATCGTCTTTCTGCTCCAGAGTGTTAAACATGCATGGTGCTTATCAACAGGAACTTAAAAATGTTCTTATACTACAACAGTTTTGCGGTTTCTCCTCCTATCTGCTTGACCCGTGAGAATTAACTCCGAATGGACACAGTCTAGTATACTATTGCACTCACAATGATTTCTTAGTCAGGGGGATATTTGTGTGATCTGTGTGGTCGTCGCTATGTATGGGACGTACTGACGCAAACCCTGACTTAGCAGTCTGAATTTATAAAAGGCGCCAGTGGGTTTTGGATAACAAGTATCGAAAATACGAATACGTTTCGCAGAAATGGTGAAATCGATAAACCGGAAAAACGCAAGGACTTTTTTAAATTGTAATTAAATCCTTTATTTATCGAAAAGTATGTGATGGCGGTAGCCTTTCCTGCAGTGTGAAAACGACACCCAGCTGTAGCGAGTGTGGAGGTATCACAGTTTATAGTCAGAAATGTTATGCTGCCGCTTGAACGTAAAGGTACTGTGGCTTATGTTTCGACATATCACCAGATGTGTGTGGGATTCACATAAAAAATGCGTATGTCTAGTCGTAAGGGAAGGATAGATTTGACATGATTTCGACGCCTTGAGGAATATATTTGAAAGTAAGGGATGAGAGATTCATTTCATATAAAGCTGAACAATATAGCAATGCAAGGGATCAAATGGACCTGCATACTGTACAAACAGTACGAGCAATACAGCTGTAACAAAACGTGTTTTCATCGGCAGCCCTAAGCATACCCTCGCGTTTTTCTTGTTGCACTATCGGCTCCGACGTAGGCTACAGTACACCAACCCGTAATGGTGATGTCTGTGAAATTTTTCGTCCGCGGGAGCGTTAGTGGTTATCACACAGTGCCGGACGCCTATGCTTTATAACATGTGTTATAGAGTCTTGGCAGGAAGCACTGACTGGAAAACTTAACATCAAATAATTTCCGGCAAATGAAGAGAATCGAGACACGTAGCTGGTGTTAGTGTGAGCATACCATATTTTTTTGGGTGCTGTACTCATATAAACGATAACTGTACTGCTTGTCTGAAATGCGTATATGTTAGTGTATTAAGTTACTGTGGCTTAAGTTCCGATGTGTCCATTGAAAATGACTGTGTGTCCGATAGTGAGGGAGGTATAGATTCAGCACATCGATAGCCATAAGGGTACGGAGAGATTTTACGTGGAAAATTATGTGCACTATAGATACTGAGATTCGTTCCATAAGCGTGGGCGTCAAGAGACGAGATTTTCGGTACATCGCTCGGTGTCAGACTGCAGCGGCAACCCTGTTTAATAGTAGTGACTCTGATAAATATTTGCCTGGTTCCCAATATTCTTGTGATTCGACAGATGGCTGTAGGAAGTGCAACAGCAACCAACCAGGTTGGGGCCAGAAACAGCATCTCAGTGAATGCCTTTATTCCGGGCTGGGGCTTACCCATCCTTTGTACACCAGTTCAGAGTGTCCGAGAAGGCTCCTGGCTTATGACGACTTACCTCGCGGCTCTCCCTGGATAGGTGAATAGTGACCCAATACCCAGTTTGCATTGAGTTGCCTTGGGTGTGTCACATGTACACTCTGATGAAAATTGAGAAAATTCAATACAACGAGTGTCTGCGCTGGGGGTATTGATAGTGTTTCACCTCCCACTACTCTGGTCCTCCTGGGGTGGGGGATCGTTCACAGCTGGCTGGCATCTCTCTAACTGACACATACTTCCATGGCTGCGATCATGGGCCACGTTTACAGCGCCAGTCTCCTCCTTTGGCACTGCACTGTTTTACGGTGATTACATGGGATATATTTGAAGATCAGTAGACCACTTCTGCAGGTTTAAACAGTCAGTTCAATATGGCGATCTGTAAAAAACGGGTTTTCTGCAGAAAGTCACGTCTGCAGAAGAAAATGGTGGACAGTGCTCCCACACTGGCCGCATTAGTAATTTAGTAGGTACATTCAGTAAGAGCCAATCAGAATGCTCCTTTCATTGAAGAGACATCCTTTGTGCTAGGACAAAGGTACCTCTAAAGACTGGTTCGAACAAGACATGGGCAAGGTATCTATGGAAAGTGCTGATGTCTTCTTTGTTAAAGTATTCAACGACAAGTTGAATCAGTCCATCCATCTCTGGTGGAATGCAGTCCCTCATCCGCAATTGTAGCGTTAGGACATTTCCACTTTAGGACATTGCTACGAATTCTGTTTGCGTAATTGTTCTGAGTTTCCCATCCGTACTTCGACAGAGCCCTTTTCCCAAACAACAAGAATGCTTTATGTGATTAACAATGTGGTCTAAGGCGCTGCAGCCATGGACTGTGCGGTTGGTCCCGGTGCAGGTTCGAGTCCTCCCTCGGGCATGGGTGTGTGTGTTTGTCCTTAGGATAATTTAGGTTAAGTATTGTGTAAGCTTAGGGACTGATGACCTTAGCAGTTGAGTCCCATAAGATTTCACACACATTTGATTATTTTGATTAACAATGTTTTTGCAAGCAGGCACAGACATGATGAAGGCTTTCAGCAGTGAGAACGTTTACTGTTTCTGAGACGTATATTTATAGTATGACGTTACGATTTCCAGGAAGAGTAACACGTGATGCATAGGGTTCCTCGTTAGGACCACCAGGACGAATGCATATAGCACGTCCAGAGGGAGAATTGGCTGCTATTTACATAGACGTGAGATGTCAGTATGATACTGACAACATTTTAGCTGTGGGGATAAGTGGCTACACAAACATCTCTCGCTCAGCAATTGGGACTACACTGGACCCACTATGCGTCAGCCACGGTGGCTAGGCCAACACGTGTTTCAACAGGAATTTCTCAGGTGTCAAGTATGAAAGAGGATGCTGCGACCTCATGTTGCGGGACCTGAACGGACACCCACATGTGGCTTGGCAGCTGACAGCCATGTCACCGCTTAGCTGGGGGCCACCGGTGCACCCTAACTACTGGCGCGAGTGTGGTGGCGTTCTGTGCTGTCCAGTGGACGGCGCATGGTTTGTGGTGGAAAGATATTTACCACTTTAATTCCTTATGATAGGTGACGGAATTCCTTGCACGATTGGAATTAAAAAAGGCGATCGATTTAATTACTTCTTACAAGACCGGCATCTTTTCAAACAGCAGAGAATGATGAACAAGGTAAATCCAACCGCTGTGTACTGATTTTTTTTATAAATAAACAATAAACCCTTGAATTTCCCTACATGAGATCTTTCCTCTCCACCACAGAGCCGCCAGTTTCCTGGTAGGGGTGGGGAGGGGGCGGGATAGGGGCTTTACTGGAGGGGGAGGGGATAATTAATTGATCAACTTAATTAAATAGTCAATCAAATTAATATGAGTGAAGGGACTACTCGAATAACACAGACATTAAAGTATGCCTTTATCAGCAAGGGGGGAAGTGGATTGGAGGTTTCCTGAGGGCTTGGGGGAGGAGGTGGAAAGTGTGGGAGAACAATAGGTTAAGGATTTGTCAGTGAAAAGGAAGAATCTTAGCAGAGCAATAGGTTAATTATTTGTCAATCAAAGGAGAACAATAGATTCTCCCCTAAGTGCATACCTGTCCTGATTTAGGCAACCAGCACCAACAAGATGCCCTTCTTCTCACTTTGCCCTACTACTCGAATGGTCCACAATGGTCCAGAACATTTGAGAGTCTTCTGGAATATTCCACAATGATCTGCAATATTGCAGGATGCTCACAAACCCTCTCTAATCTTCCTGAATGTTCCAAACTATTCCTGAACATTCCTGAATATCCCGGATCATTGTGGAACATTCCGACTCGTTCTGGAACGTTGTGGAATGGTCTCGAATGCTCTTGAATGGTCTCGAATGCTCTTGAATTTTCTCGAATTATCTAGAATGTTCTGGAATGTTCTAGAGATTTCTGGAGGGTGAAAGATCCCAGCACTTTTATTTTCGAAAGTACGACCCTCAGGTAATAATGGGAACCTTCTTCATGGGTTTGGGACAGAGTACAACGACACCATATAACTCCCTTGATCGTACTGGTCCTCGTTTTGAGTTTTAGTGGCGTGCACAGTGTACACTTTCTTTTCTATTATACAAGGTGTCCCACTTACCTTCCCCACCCGAAATAACTGTTTGTCCAGTTGCAAATTACAAAATATTTCAAGAAAATGTTCATTATCCGTCAGGGTAACATCAATCAGCATGATTGCCTTCGTTGTAGGTTTGTTTTTTACAAAGATATGAACAGGGGAATGACTTTTTTAAATGGCACCCTGTATTTTTTATTCGGTAATTCGTTTCCTCTCTTAAAACCCTATTCAAAAAAGGAATCACTTTGCACCATTCACTGAAACACAACGTTATTAATTACATAACACAACACTGACGTTGATGCTCCCAGCGCTTACTGCATGTACTCGGAGTAATGAAACACATCAATATGCTGACGTTGACAGAAGACAAATGTAAACATAAGTAGAATGCAGATCCGTCATTCCGTCAACCATTTTCAGTTAAAGAGATGTGTGTGTAGAATGTACACCAACGAAGAGAACGTAGAAATGCTACTCATCTATGGGGAATGTAAGTTAGCAAAACGGTAATTACAATATTGTTTTCTTATGTACAGGTACATTTAGTACAGTTGTTTAGCTCTTTTTAATACTTTTGTGTAGAGTAGGTATACAGTGAAGGCTCTCCTTCCTACAAACTGCATGGACATAGCGTTTCCTTTATTGTTGTTGTTGTTGTTGTTGTTGTTGAAGGTAAGCGAAATGCTACGCAGGCAGCGGAACTGTACAGAGAGCGATATCCTGACAAGAACCCACCTTCCCGACGGATGTTTACTCGTCTTGCGACGCTTCAGGAAACGGGAAGTTTCAACCCACTGCAACGCAATCGTCGTAGCACTCACACAGACGAAGCTGCCGAAGTTACCGTTCTCGCTTCCGTTCTTATGAACCCACATGTGAGCACACGACAGCGTGAACCCGAGATTGGCATTCCTAAAACCAGTGTACATCGTATTCTTACACTTCGTCGGTTGTATCCTTACCATGTACACCTACATTAAGAATTGCATGGGAATGATTTCCAGAATCGTATACAGTTCTGTCAATGGGTACAGCAGCAAATCCTTGCCAACCCGAATTTCTTCTCCAATGTTCTGTTTACCGATAAATGTTCCTTCTCAAAGGACAGGTAAATACAAGGAACATGCATTATTTGTCCAGCGACAACCCACGATGGCTTAGACAGGTGAAATGTCAGCGTCAATGGAGAGTCAACATCTGGTGTGGGATGCTTGGTACTACAATTATTGGCCCTTATTTCATCAATGGTAGTGTAAACGGCACAGCGAATGACACCTTCCTGAGATGAATTCTTCCTCTTCTTCTGGATGAAGTGGCGCTAAGAGCCAGAACGCTTATGTGGCATCAAATGGTTCAAATGGCTCTGAGCACTATGGGACTTAACAGCTATGGTCATCAGTCCCCTAGAACTTAGAACTACTTAAACCTAACTAACCTAAGGACAGCACACAACACCCAGTCATCACGAGGCAGAGAAAATCCTTGACCCCGCCGGGAATCGAACCCGGGCGTGGGAAGCGAGAACGCTACCGCACGACCTATGTGGCATCAACATGATGGATGTCCAGCACATAATGCCTTGTGTGCACGTCGTGTTCTGAACTGAAGGTATCCTGCCAGATGGATTGGTCGAGGAGGAACAGTTACTTTGCCTGCTAGGTCTCCTAAGTTGAATCCTCTGGACTTTTTCCTTTTGAAATGCCTTAAAGACGTTGTCTAGCGCGATATTCCAACAACTCCAGACGACATGCAGGAACGTATCGTGCTTGCTTGTAATCCTCTTCAGCAGGCAACACTGGAAGCAGAAAATAATTCTTTCATTCAACCAGTGCACCAGTGTCTCAGTGTCCAGGGTCACCACCTAGAGCACCTTTGAATGTTCTACTCATGGGGAATGGTGCAGGTGCGTCAAAGTCAATTTTGTGTTTGTTTTTGCTTGGTTTTAATTTGTTTTCTGACAACCCCCAGCAAGTGGAGGAGTTTGTGATCCCGGGCTCAATGTCAATGTTGTGTTATGTAATTGATAACGTTGTGTTTTAGTGAACGGTACACTGTGATAGATTTTTGAACAGGTCCTTAGGAGAGGAAATGAATTACCGAATAAAATACAGGGTTCCATTTAAAAAAGTCATTCCACTGTTCATATCTTTGTAAACAACAAAACTACAACTGAGGCAATCATGCTGATTGATGTCCCCCTGACGGCTTAATAACATTTGCTTGAAACATTTTGTAATTTGCATCTGGACAAACAGTTATTTAGGCTGAGCAAAATAAATATGACACCCTGTATAATGGTAACACTTAATTGTTTGCCGAGTAGCTACTTTCGCCACCTTTAGCATTTACAGGATACACCTATTCGTTGTTGTTACAGCATGTTGTGATACACACACCAGTGTGTGGCGAAGCTGAAAAAAATGGTATCACTAGTAAGAGTTTCGCACAACCATGGTAGCGACAGGCACAACTACAAAGAGTTTTTTTTTCATGTTGTCTTGTTTGCTTTACGGCCTCGGTTTTCCGCAGTTGGAGATATACAAGTTGTATAGGTCAAATACCGTACTTCCCAGCTGTAATTAAAGTCTCAGTAAAAGGAAACTCGTTTCGTTTTATTCTAAAGTATCTTCAGAAGTCACTACAAAACTGAGTTCTTTTCTTCTTGCAATTCTTTTTGCTAGGATCACGAACAGATCGCATGTCTCCATTACTACTGTAAACAGTATTAATTCTTATCGTTACTCATGGGTTTCTGTTGTTTGTGTTATTCTTCTTGTTCTTCCTCATATAGGTGTCAGATTGTAACACACGGCACTTTCACTAACACTAAATTTATTCATGTTTTTGTGCTGTGAAGAAGCAGTGTCATCTCGCCATTTCGGCTGTTTTGTTTTGTTATTGGGGGGTGCGTTCGCCTTTTGTTTGTTTAGACTGAAAAAAATAACGGATATGAAGAACCACAAAAAACAAATGGTTCAAATGGCTCTGAGCACTATGGGACTTAACATCTGTGGTCATCAGTCCCCTAGAACTTAGAACTACTTAAACCTAACTAACCTAAGCACATTACACACATCCATGCCCGAGGCAGGATTCGAACCTGCGACCGTAGCGGTCATGCGGTTCCAGACTGAAGCGCCTAGAACCGCACGGCCACACAGGCCGGCCACTAAAACCAAAACAGGAAGAAACTCCTCCAGATATCAACAACAACCACCACACACACACACAATCATCGCGAGCACTACACAGCAACTCAACAAACAAGCTGGTATATGCTCACATACGGAGACAAACTGACACACATAAATGGGAACATCCTCAGGACACAAGGAATTCAAGTATCATAACAAAACATCAAATCTTTACAGAAATGTCTAAAAAAGGAAGTCACACTCAAATGTACCAAACATCTGGCATTTATCAGCTCCAGTGTACCAGCTGTGATGCTCTATAGTTACGGTAGACACACAGAACTTTTAAAATAAGATATAAGGAACGCAAATGAGGATATAATTATGGCATCAGCCATTCAACTCTTGCAGAACACCTCTGGCAACAAAGGCCACGAAAATAGTCAGATTCAGTTACAAGGAACATGTCCATAACATACAAGAGAACTACCAAATTCAAAAATCAGTAATAGAGAAGAAACACATAATAAGTATCCATTCCCCGAGAGCTGTCTGTAGCCCACAGATGACGATTATGCAGATTGATGATGACAGTTCTGGTAAAGGTTGCTTCGTCGGTAAACAGAACTGAGGTCAGAAATGGGTTACACTATGTTGGCGGGCCACTTGCCTGAAGCTTGTCCTAGCGTTCGTCTCAATATCCTGTAAAAACTGGTACACCAAATCTAGTGTACGTACAGCCTGCAGCCTACCAGCACGTTCATCTGTCTGAAAGGATGCATGATCACACAAACGCCCAAAAAGGACTTGAAATACTGTGTGATGTGGTTAGTGCCTGTGAGAGTACTTGCTCTGATACGGCCATGCTGTCTCTCGATCATTTCCATGTCCTTGATCTTACACAAACACCATCTCGACTTGTTGCCAACATGAATACCGTTCTGCTGCTTACAGTATGCTGCACCAATTACACACCCTGTAACACAGAAGGAGCACACGGCACGTGGTCACAGTAACTTTCATTCGTCAGTGCCATCTACCGCGGTAGCGATGGATTTCCGCACACATGTTCATATTACCTTTTTCCTCCGTTTCTGGTCTGTTGATTTTATTAATGTTGTGTGCTGTGTGCTGAAATCAAACACATACAGGATTTTAGGAAGATCCCGCTACAAACTTCTAAGACGTTTAGAGGGGAGAGAATACGTAACAGTTTCAATAGAAACCTGGGTGTGTAACATGCCCTTGCCGTTCTACGACGGTTTCACTTCATATGTTTAACTCATCCACTTCTGCTTGAGGAATTGAATTAGGCTTGCTGCATAACAATTATTAGATAACAATCCGAAAGTAAACATAACGAAACATCCATTTATCACTTAAGCACATTTTTTTATTAACGCTTAAACATTGGTTTTACATTTCCAAAACAAATAAGAACCCACCATACTGTAAGCATGTTTCGGGATAGGGATATGGGTTCCTATTCACAATATTATATACTCATTTCCCTCTATTAGTCCTGGAAGTCTATAAAGGGAATTTCTGAACACCCTGTACAGATGGAAAAACAGAACAGACGGACAACAGCGGCTTGATGTGACGACCACCAACGTTGTTCCAAACAGTGTACCTAAGAATCATGTTCTGATACACATACCCGGTTCCACCTGCTGTCTTCTCAGTTTCTAAGGCAGCGGCCAGCAGTTCTCCCTTTGTCTCTATAGTGGTATCGTAGTAGGGCAGACATTAGGTGACATCAGGTGACCGTCAGATGCAGTACACGTTATCTTGTCCACCCAGTTATGTACCAGTACAATGAACTCTCAGACTTTTCCCTTACCATCGGCAGACGTGGACGCGTTACGCATCTGAACTAAAACCGTCGTAGAAAGGAAACTTTAGTTTCGGGACATGGGTTCCCATTCAAAGTATTATGGGCCCACACCCCTATAAAAGTCCTAGAATTTTGTAACGGGAAACACTGAATACTGAAGATGCATTAGAATAAATCGAAACGCGTTTGGTCTACAAATGTGTTAAATCTTAAGGGACTTAACTGCTAAGGTCATCAGTCCCTAAGCTTACACACTACTTAACCTATATTATCCTAAGGACAAACACACACATCCATGGTCGAGGGAGGACTCGAACCTCCGCCGCGGCCAACCGCACAGTCCACGACTGCAGCGCCTTAGACCGCTCGGCTAATCCCTGTTTCCCTTTCCAAATCTCACTATCCCAGAATTCTTGCCGATTGAGACGGTGCAGTGTATAGAACACTGGACTCGTTTTCGAAGGGTCGATGCTTTAAATTCACGTCCGGTTATCCAGATTTACATTTTCCGCGATTAACCTAAATGGATCCAGCCAAATGTCGGGATGGTTCTTTGAAAAGGGTACTACATCTACATCTACACGGTTACTCTGCAAACGATATTTAAGTGCCTGACCAAGGGTTCATCGGACTACCTTCATAAGAATTCTCTATTATTTCAATCTCGTACAGTACGCGATAAAAAATGAACACCTATATCTTTCCGTGCGAGCTCGGATTTCCCTTACTTTATTATGATGATCGCTTCTCCCTGTGTAGATCGGCGTCAACAAAATATTTTCGCATTCGGAGGAGAAAATTGGTGATTGAAAATTCGTGAGAAGATTCTGCCGCAACGAAAACCGCCTTTGTTTTAAATATGTCCACCCCAAACCCTGTATCATTTCAGTGACTATCCCCTAGTTCACGATAATACAAAACGTGCTGCCCTTCTTTGAACTATCTCGATGTATTCTGTCAATCGTATTTGGCCAGGTTCCCACACCGCGCACCAGTATTTTAAAAGACGTCAGACAAGCGTAGCGTAGGCGGTCTCTTTAGTAGATCTGTTACATTCTCTAAGTGCCCTGCCAATAAAACGTAGTCTTTGGTTCGTCTTCCCCACAAAATTTTCTATGTGTTCTTTCCAATTTAATTTGTTCGTAATTGTAATTCCTATATATTTAGTTGAATTTAAGGCCTTTAGATTTGACTGATTTATCGCGTAACCGAAGTTTAGCAGATTCCTTTTAGCCAGTCATGTGGATGACCTCACACTCATATTAATTAGGAGGTCGGTAAAAGTATTCAATAATTATTATATTCCACATGCCAAGAATGACCTCTGCCCATGCCAAAACACAGGAGCTACGCTATGTGATCAAAAGTATCCGGACACCAGAAAAGACGTACGTTTTCCATATTAGGTGGATTGTGCTGCCAGCTACTGCCCGGTAGTCTATATCAGCGACCTCAGTTGTCATTCGACATTGTGAGAGAGCAGAATGGGGCGCTCCGCGAAACTCACAGATTTCGAACGTGGTGAGATGATTGGGTGTCACTTGTGTCATACGTCTGTACGCGAGATTTCCACACTCCTAAACATCCCTAGGTCCACTGTTCCCGATGTTATAGTGAAGTGGAAACTTGAAGGGACACGTACAGCACAAAAGCGTACAGGCAGACCTCGTCTGTTGACTGACAGAGATCGCCGACAGTTGGAGTAATATTTAATAGGCAGACATTTATCCAGACCATCACACAGGAATTCCAAACTGCATCAGGATCCACTGCAAGTACTATGACAGTTAGGCATGAGATGAGAAAACTTGGATTTCATGGTCTAGCTGCTGCACATAAGTCACACACCGCGCCGGTAGATGCCACATGACGCCTCGCTTGGTGTAAGGAGCGTAAACATTGGACGATTGAACAGTGGAAAAACTATGTGTAGAGTGACGAATCACGGTACACACTGTGGCGATCCGATGGCAGGGTGTAAGTATGGCGAATGCCCGGGTAACGTCATCTACCAGCGTGTGTAGTGCCAACAATAAAATTGGCAGGCGGTGATGTTATGGTGTGGTCGTGTTTTTTCATGGAGGGGGCTTTTATCCCTTGTTGTTTTTCGTGGCACTATCACAGCACTGGCCTACATTGATGTTGTTCAAATGGTTCAAATGGCTCTGAGCACTATGGGACTTAACATCTGAGGTCATCAATCCCCTAGCACTTAGAACTACTTAAACCTAACTAACCTAAGGACATCACACACATCCATGCCCTAACCAGAATGCGAACCTGCGATCGTAGTGGTCGCGCGGTTCCACACTGAAGCGCCTAGAAGCGCTCGGCAACAGCTACCGGCCATTGATGTTGCTATCACCTTTTTGCTTCCCACTGTTGAAGAGCGATTCTGAGATAGTGATTGCACCTTTCAACACGATCGAGCACCTGTTCCTAATGCACAGCCTGTGTCGAAGTGATTACACGACAATAACATCCCTGTAATGGACTGGCCTGCACAGTCCTGACCGGAATCCTACAGGACACCTTTGGGATGTTACGGAACGCCGACTTCATACCAGGCCTCACCGACCGACATCGATACCCCTCCTCAGTGCAGTACTCCGTGAACAATGGGCTGCCATTCCCCAAGAAACCTTCCCACGCCCGATTGAACGTATGCTTGGGAGAGTGGAAGCTGTCATCAAGAACTAGTTACATGTTTTCCTAGATAAGTATATAAAACCGACTAAATGTCACGAAGCTTCGTGGACAACACCAACGTTCGGTAATCTTCCGGGCTATCTGTATCTTGGACTTATTTACCTCATAGAACCGTAACATGCCGCATATTAAGGTATACAACTTCGTTATCAATCTATATTTATACATAGAATAAGCATTATTTGTAAGATCTCGTTCATACTGAGAAGTGCCAAAAAGGATGGGCGTTCAATAAATAATGCACCAATTATTTTTCTTCGTCCGTTTCGATTTTAAAAATGCGTAATTTGTTGTTTGACATCAGGGAGTATTCCCGCTTCAGCCCTTGTAGTTTCATGTTGTTGCTGGTGGTGATGCTACACGAAAATGGCATCTGTAACGAAGGTGCGTTCCAAGCAGTGAGCTGCCACTGAGTTTCTTTGACCGAAAACTAGGGCCTCGCTGATATTCATAGATGCTCCCAGAATGTCTGTGGAGATATGGTTGTGAACAAAAGCACGGTGAGTAGTTGGGCGAGGCGAATGTCATCATCGAACCAAGGCCGTTCAAACCTGTGTGATCTCCAGCGTGCCGGCCGCACACAGCTGTAACTCTTGCAGTGTTAGAACGTGCGGACACACTCATTCGAGGTGATCAACGGATCGCAATCACACACCTCGCTGTACAACCGGACGTCTCCGTTGGTAGTGCTGACACATTTGTCCACCATTTTGGGTACTCAAAGGGGTGTGTCTACTGGGTTCCTCGCCGCCTATCAGGAGACCATTAAGCGCAACAGAGGACCATCCATGCAGAATTGCTCCCGCGTTACGAAGTTGATAGTGACAATTTTTTGTCGAACATCGTCAATGGCGATGAAACAGGGGTTCATCATTCGAACCGGAAGCAAGGTAGCAGCCCATAGAGTGGCGCGACACTACCTGTCCTCTGATGAGAAAGTTCAAAGCCAGTCCGTAAGTTGGTAAAGTCATGGCGAAGGTCTTATAGGGCTCTGAAGGCGTTATTCTGTTTGATGTCCTCCCTCATGATGCGACGATCAGCTCTTAAGTGTACTGTGCTACCCTCAGAATACTGATGAAACGACTTAATGGAGTTCGTCGCGACAAAAATTCGAATAAACTTCTCCTCCACAATCAGAATACAAGGTTTGACACAAATCTGCACACCAAAGAGGAGCACACAAAACTTCATTGAACTGTTCTTTCTCATCCACCCTAAAGCCTGGATCTCGCCCCTTCCGACTTCCATCTGTTGTCCCAATGTGGGAAGCAGTACATGGGTGTTGGGTAGGTTATTGATGCAGCAAGACATTGGCTCCGACGGCGACCAGTTGAGTGGCACTTTGGGGCGTACAGGCTCTCCCAGTAATGTGACGAAATACCGCCGCAATGAACGGAATTTATGTTAACAACACGGTTTTCTAGCCAAAAGACTGGAAATAAAATGGTGTATTGGAATCCTGAATAAACACGACATACCGATTTGTATGGTTTCTCTCACATCCCAGTATCCATTTAGGAGGGAACTTGACCATAACTTCAGGGTTTCTCCATATTCCTTCGAATATCACCATTCTGGTTGTTAAGTAAGGAAAGGACAGCCTCTCGGAATCGAGAACTCTGTTCTGTGGGACTAAACAAAATTGGAGTTTACGTTGGAGAAAGAAAATTTCTACGACTGCAGCCTTGCTGCTAGTCGTGCAATGCGCTTCCTCTACACAATGAACCAGGCCAGTTCACCGATCTGCTCGTGCGAGCTGGCTCGTGTTCACATCTTAGAAGCCGGCAGGGGTGGCCGAGCGGTTCTAGGCGCTACAGTCTGGAACCGCGCGACCGCTACACTCGCAGGTTCGAATCCTGCCTCGGGCATGGATGTGTGTGATGTCCTTAGGTTAGTTAGGTTTAAGTAGTTCTCATTTCTAGGGGACTGATGACCTCAGAAGTTAAGTCCCGTAGTGCTCAGAACCATTTGAACATCTTAGAAGTCAGCAACCAGCTCACGGCGAGTAATGGAAGAAGGAACAGAGGGGAGTAGAAATCAGAGCAAGGCAGCTCGGCACGAGAAACTGTTGTCTACTAGTTTGTTCTACGGCCGCTAATAGCTCTACAGAGATGTGTCAGTTCAGCGTGGCTAGGTAATGCCTTTTGTGGCAAATCTATCTCCTAAAATTGTTCCATTGATGAGAAATCACAATGAAATGAAACATTTCTTTTAACTGATGAGTCAAAAACATGAGGCAGATAAGTATGAAAATGATGATGGTTACAGTTGATGCAGCCTTATTCTGAATTATTTAAATTGAAGGAGTAGGGAGAGGGGAGAAAGGAAAGGAAATGGAATATTGTAAACCGCCTCAGTACTTTGTGCGGCATCTGCGGCGACGACAGCCGGCCGTTGTGGCCGAGCGGTTCTAGGCGCTTCAGTCCGGAACCGCACTGCTGCTACAGTCGCAGGTTCGAATCCTGCCTCGTGGATGGATGTGTGTGGTGTCCTTAGGTTAGTTAGGTTTAAGTAGTTCTAAGTCTAGGGTACTTATGACCTGAGATGTTTAGTCTTATACTGCTCAGAGCCATCTGAACCATTTTTGAGCAGCGACGAGGGAAAATTCGTGCCGGTACGGGATCCTCTGTTTACTAGGCAGTTGCGTTAACTACTGCGACACCCGAACACTATGTTATCTCACAACTGCGCGGAGTACCTCGGCACGCCTCTCCGCCGACCCTCATTCCCACCTAGAGTCACCTATCTGCAGTCCCAGTACATGTCCTCCATGCTCGCTACTTAGAGATTCCCGCAGGAGGTCTGACGGAAATCTGTATCTGCGCTGAATGTGGTGGATCCATTGTCAATATAGGTGAATCAGTTATATGAATGTGTGGTCTTTGTTCTTTCATATAGCCTAAACATACGCGCAGCGAAATGCGTACTAATGGCCGCTAAGGTGCACTAAACTCCACTGCCATCGTTGAAGTAATTAAGAAAATGCACTAGCATTAGTAACTGGTTATGTTCAAGTCTGTGTCTGTAATGCACTGTTAAGTTTTATTCAGTCATCGGAGATGAATGCTAAGACAGTTCCCGTATCAATACCAAGGACTTTACTCCATTTTGGCAAATGAGACGCTGCCCGTTGCTAATATCGATTTGGCGATGCCGGCGGAACATAAACCTACAGTATACCTTACTTTGAGGTCGTAACTCTTCTCAGTTAAGCAAACAACGTTAATTGTCTACCATTTAATCCCGATGGAGAATGGAACTTCCATATGTAAAACAGTTTTCTGATTGCTTTACAAATGAGTTAATGTGATAAATATTTGATATAAAACATGTAAGCGAGAGAAAGTTTAGTAAATATTTTAAATTAGACTTTAAGTTTGTTGGAAGTCGCTAAGTGCTCTTATTATGAAACATCGGATGAATATACTCTCGGTAATATGCGCTACATTTTAAGCAAAAGCAAGTTTTTCACGCATGTTATTACTTTTGACCTCACATCTTCTAAACTATGTGTCCCAAAATGCTATAAATTTGAAAGTATATTCAGTGCTATATGTGGATACATAAGCAGATTCAGAAGGATGTAGGTTGCAGTAGGTACTGGGAGATGAAGAAGCTTGCACAGGATAGAGTAGCATGGAGAGCTGCATCAAACCAGTCTCAGGACTGAAGACCACAACAACAACATGTGGATACAGTCTGTAAAATGTGTCGCTTAGTAAAGTGGGTGATAAATGGGCCACGTCAGTCGTATAATCTTATACTCTCGTGTGTTTGCCACAAGGTTCTGTCTTGTAGACACTTCCTGGATGAAGCTTTTCGGAATGTGCGAGAGAGATGCCGGATGTGTGAAGGACTGTACGGTCCACGAAATTTATTTGGATGGATAAGGTTGTAGAGTGGTGTGAACCTACAGCAAAGATCAGAGTACAATATCAGCCCCGGCATATCCACAGTCTGACAAAAATTTGCAGTACCAAGAATGCATGGTCGGATGTCAATGGAACTTCGTCCAAGTACACACCAACACGAACGGATGCGTTTGTAGTGGTACCCCGAATGAGGAGAATGGACTGCTGGTGCAGCATTGTGTTCAGTGATGAATCGGGGTTCTGCACTACTCCGCATGACGATTATCGGTGAATATGGCGGCCCCTGTGAAGAGCTCCCACCCTCTCAGTATTTTAGAGAGGCACGGTGGTGTTATTCCTGGAATCGTAATTTGGAGAGCCAACGTGTATGGCTACAGGGCATGGTTGATAGTGACTGAGGGGGCAATGATGACTCAACGGTATGTCACTGATATCCTGCGTTCTCGTGTGTTACCTCCCATTTAACAGTATCCTTTTCCATTTTTCATCAGAAAAATACCCGTCCACTCATGTCTCCTGTCTCTATGAACGGCCTGCGTGATGCTGAGGTACTCCGGTGGTCAGCAAGACACACAGGTCTCTCCCCGATACGACATGTGTGGAACCAGCTCGGACGTCAACTTCGTCTTACTACCGGAATACAAGGGACCAGTTACAACAGTTTTGGGACACCTTGCCCCAGGAGACAGTACTACTGCTTTATGACACCCTTTCCCAGCCAGTCACTGCATAAACAGGGTGTTACAAAAAGGTACGGCCAAACTTTCAGGAAACATTCCTCACACACAAATAAAGAAAATATGTTATGTGGACATGTGTCCGGAAACGCTTAATTTCCATGTTAGAGCTCATTTTAGTTTCGTCAGTATGTACTGTACTTCCTCCATTCACCGCCAGTTGACCCAATTGAAGGAATGTAATGTTGACTTCGGTGCTTGTGTTGACATGCGACTCATTGCTCTACAGTACTAGCATCAACCACATCAGTACGTAGCATCAACAGGTTAGTGTTCATCACGAACGTGGTTTTGCAGTCAGTGCAATGTTTACAAATGCGGAGTTGGCAGATGCCCATTTGATGTATGGATTAGCACGGGGCAATAGCCGTGGCGCGGTACGTTTGTATCGAGACAGATTTCCTGAACGAAGGTGTCCCGACACGAAGACGTTCTAAGCAATTGATCGGCGCCTTAGGGAGCACGGAACATTCCAACATATGACTCGCGACTGGGAAGACCTAGAACGACGACGACGTCTGCAATGGACGAGGCAATTGTTCGTGCAGTTGACGATAACCCTAATGTCAGCGTCAGAGATGTTGCTGCTGTACAAGGTAACGTTGACCACGTCACTGTATGGAGAGTGCTACGGGAGAACCAGTTGTTTTCGTACTACGTACAGCGTGTGCAGGCACTATCAGCAGCTGATTGGCCTCCACGGGTACACTTCTGCGAATGGCTCATCCAACAATGTGTCAATCCTCATTTCAGTGCAAATGTTCTCTTTACGGATGAGGCTTCATTCCAAAGTGATCAAATTGTAAATTTTCACAATCAACATGTGTGGACTGACGAGTATCCGCACGTAATTGTGCAATCACGTCATCAACACAGATTTTCTGTGAACGTTGGGGCAGGCATTGTTGGTGATGTCTTGATTGGGCCCCATGTTCTTCCACCTACGCTCAATGGAGCACGTTATCATGATTTCATACGGGATACTCTACCTGTGCTGGTAGAACATGTGCCTTTACAAGTATGACACTTGTGGTTCATGCGCGATGGAGCTCCTACACATTTCAGTCGAAGTGTTCGTACGCTTCTCAACAACAGATTCGGTGACCGATGGATTGGTAGAGGCGGACCAATTCCATGGCCTCCACGCTCTCCTGACCTCAACTCTCTTTACTTTCATTTATGGGGACATTTGAAAGCTCTTGTCTACGCAACCCCGGTACCAAATGTAGAGACTCCTCGTGCTCGTATTGTGGACGGCTGTGATACAATACGCCATTCTCCAGGGCTGCATCAGCGCATCAGGGATTCCATGCGACGGAGGGTGGATGCATGTATCCTCGCACATTTTGAACATTTCCTGTAACAGAGTGTTTGAAGCCACGCTGGTACGTTCTGTTGCTGTGTGTTTCCATTCCATGATAAATGTGATTTGAAGAGAAGTAATAAAATGAGCTCTAACATGGAAAGTAAGCGTTTCCGGACACATGTCTACATAACACCTTTTCTTTCTTTGTGTGTGAGGAATGTTTCCTGAAAGTTTGGCCGTACCTTTTTGCAACACCCTGTTACAAACCAGAGTCGATGCTACGTCAGAGTAATACGTTAGAAGATACTGCCAAATTCTTCCTAAATTTGAGATGGACGATTTTGTAATGACTAGAATAACGTCATATATCCCCTCAAGGCGTGAAACTTAACTTAGTTTCCTCCTCCATTACTGAGTGATTCACTTTCTTTGTCAAGCAGTGTAATTTACAACAATCGGAGAGGTACTGAAGTGCATATAATGACTATAAGAAACATACACTCCTGGAAATTGAAATAAGAACACCGTGAATTCATTGTACCAGGAAGGGGAAACTTTATTGACACATTCCTGGGGTCAGATACATCACATGATCACACTGACAGAACCACAGGCACATAGACACAGGCAACAGAGCATGCACAATGTCGGCACTAGTACAGTGTATATCCACCTTTCGCAGCAATGCAGGCTGCTATTCTCCCATGGAGACGATCGTAGAGATGCTGGATGTAGTCCTGTGGAACGGCTTACCATGCCATTTCCACCTGGCGCCTCAGTTGGACCAGCGTTCGTGCCGGACGTGCAGACCGCGTGAGACGACGCTTCATCCAGTCCCAAATATGCTCAATGGGGGACAGATCCGGAGATCTTGCTGGCCAGGGTAGTTGACTTACACCTTCTAGAGCACGTTGGGTGGCACGGGATACATGCGGACGTGCATTGTCCTGTTGCAACAGCACGTTCCCTTGCCGGTCTAGGAATGGTAGAACGATGGGTTCGATGACGGTTTGGATCTACCGTGCACTATTCAGTGTCCCCTCGACGATCACCAGTGGTGTACGGCCAGTGTAGGGGATCGCTCCCCACACCATGATGCCGGGTGTTGGCCCTGTGTGCCTCGGTCGTATGCAGTCCTGATTGTGGCGCTCACCTGCACGGCGCCAAACACGCATACGACCATCATTGGCACCAAGGTAGAAGCGACTCTCATCGCTGAAGACGACACGTCTCCATTCGTCCCTCCATTCACGCCTGTCGCGACACCACTGGAGGCGGGCTGCACGATGTTGGGGCGTGAGCGGAAGATGGCCTAACGGTGTGCGGGACCGTAGCCCAGCTTCATGGAGACGGTTGCGAATGGTCCTCGCCGATACCCCAGGAGCAACAGTGTCCCTAATTTGCTGGGAAGTGGCGGTGCGGTCCCCTACGGCACTGCGTAGGATCCTACGGTCTTGGCGTGCATCCGTGCGTCGCTGCGGTCCGGTCTCAGGTCGACGGGCACGTGCACCTTCCGCCGACCACTGGCGACAACATCGATGTACTGTGGAGACCTCACGCCCCACGTGTTGAGCAATTCGGTGGTACGTCCACCCGGCCTCCCACATGCCCACTATACGCCCTCGCTCAAAGTCCGTCAACTGCACATACGGTTCACGTCCACGCCATCGCGGCATGCTACCAGTGTTAAAGACTGCGATGGAGCTCCGTATGCCACGGCAAACTGGCTGACACTGACGGCGGCGGTGCACAAATGCTGCGCAGCTAGCGCCATTCGACGGCCAATACCGCGGTTCCTGGTGTGTCCGCTGTGCCGTGCGTGTGATCATTGCTTGTACAGCCCTCTCGCAGTGTCCGGAGCAAGTATGGTGGGTCTGACACACCGGTGTCAATGTGTTCTTTTTTTCATTTCCAGGAGTGTATATATTGCGTTTTAATGTACATTAGTCCTAGGTTACTAAACCCTCGTAACATGTACGATTGCAGTTAGTACCAGTTCCCGGTTCAGGCCAATCTGGTATTTACAGTACATGGTGTAAAGCTGGACATTTTGTACTTATTTCGTATGTGACATACTACTAGAGGACTTACAGTTGTAAGTAACTAGTCCATAAAGTATAAATTACGACTTTCTTTGAGTAAACTATGAAGTAGCAAAATTTGCAGTGGTTTAATAACAACGTAATGTTTTTCTCCTTTAGTGTTCTAGGGTTAATAGGCACAGCAGGGTACTAACGCGTTATAAATTTGTTTCTTCTCATTGATGAAATATTCAACGTTCTTCATCTTTATCAACAGTTAATTTCTTACCATCTATTGCCTACATCAATGTCTACACCAGTTATGAAGCAGCGACTTTATGGCGTGTGGCGATTAGTACTTCTGACACCACTAACATTTTACTCTCTCCTATACAAATTGCGATGGTGAGTGGGTGAGTGACTGACGGAATTCATCCTAATAGATCCAATCTTTCTGATACTTTTCACTGTCGTCCTTTCACAGGCTCTCCGTGGGATGAATAATACATGGCCTCACTTATCTTGGAATGTATGGGCCTAGAATAGTAACAAAATTCATATTCACAGCCCTGGTGGTACCTTTTGGAACCTCACTGATTCCGTTCTTGCACCTTTGCGCTGGATACAAAAGTTGATTATTCAGGCGTGTGACAGATGGGTGGGTGTAGGTGCTATATGACGCAGGAATAGGGGTACTTTTTGCTGGATCAGTATATTTTGTGGCTGTTGCGTAAAATAACTATAAATCTGAAGGTCTAACAGCATATTCAGTATCTGAATTTTAGGTGCCCTGTGTAAAAATTTCATATGCTGATCAATGATATGAAGTGTTTTCATGTCTGCAGGTGTAGCCCAGAATCAGATTTGTTCTTTGTTATTCGAATTTTCTCCTGTCCGCATACCCTAAGTTAAACCTGTCACACTCAGAATGTTTTTTCTATCCACTAGCTATCATTTTTTTGGTAATATTCAACTTGTGCACTAACTTTTAACTTAAGAGGCTGCTCATCCGAATAATATTTTTCATATTCGTCTTACAGATAGCTTGTGATCTCAGATCGGAAGCTTTCCATTTGTACGTAGGTATGATATATTTACTTGGGCCAATTTTTAGAGCAAGGCGCAGTTTAAATTTTTATTTTCAGACAGTTCCGCCTCGAATTTTCTGTATAACTTAGGTACAACTGAAACTTTATATCCATTAATGTACGCCACTTGTTGTGAAACATCTAGCTCATTTTTCAGTCCAGTATCGTCCATCAGAAGCCTTAAAACTTTGTTTACGAGAGAACGAGAATTGGCCTGCTTGGTTTGCTGAGGGTGGCATGATTTTTTGTTGATTATAATATCTGTACCTGTAGATTTGTGGTTCATTTTAAAGTTCATGACAGTGACAAAATATAATACAGTCCCACCCAATTTACTTACATATCCGTGAAAGATGCTGGCCCACAAATTTGATGTACGGAACGCAGTTGGTGAAATTCCGCGTTGTCACATAGTAAACAAAACAAGAGCTTATCGAATAACAGATCAGTTGCGTGACTGGATTCAGGAGTTCCAAGAAGAGAGAACTCGATACGTTGTTCTGAAGGGTGCGAATTCGTCATATATCAAAGTAATTACGAATTTACCCCAAGGGAGTGTTTAAGGCCAATGGTATTCACTACTGTTCGCGGACGTTGCCGTTGTATAAATAAAAGTTGCTATAAAAATAGTTCAAATGGATCTGAACACTATGGGACTTAACAGCGGAGGTCATCAGTCCCCTAGAACTTAGAACTACTTAAACCTAACTAACCTAAGGACATTACACACATCCATGCCCGAGGCAGGATTCGAACCTGCGACCGTAGCGGTCGCGCGGTTCCTGACTTTAGCGCCTAGAACCGCTCGGCCACTCAGGCCGGCAAAAGTTGCTATACTAAAAAACTATAGCGAAATACAAAAAGACTCACAGAAGACCTACAGCGAATGACAGTTAAATTTTAAAAAAATGGATGTAATGTGTTAAGCATAAATGGGAAGAAAGATAACATAGTGATTGATTACACTATTTGCAATAAATCATGGAAACACTAACAGCTGTGAAAGACCTAACAATAACATTGTGGGACGCACTAATATTGAATTACTACATAGATGGGAAGCATAGTTGCTAGGATGAGATTACTTGGGAACATCCTAAGGACACCGGTATTTAATAAATTCGGAAAATAAGTGAAGGTGCGTTTTGGGTGAAATAGCTTTCGGTACTGGGCCGCGTCTTCTAACCTACTCAAACAACTAAATTACCGACGTTTCGGGCGAGTTGCTGCGGTCCTCCCTAGGGTGGTTTCCTGAAGTGAACCTCAGGAAGTCGTTCCTAACGTCAGCAGTTAGTTGTTTTAATAATTTACAACGACGCTGCATAACAGCCAAAATTAATATATTCAAAATGAACCTGTCCAGGAAGCCTATGAACTTACATAAGTGGAGTTGTGGCTTCCAAATACACTGCCAGAAAGAAAATAGTACACCTGGGAAGACAACGTCGATTTCGATTCGATTATGGCAGATGCCAACTTGGTGATAGTAGATGCACTGATAATGGCTTTAACATTGTCTGGCAATATGTAGCGTAGTGGCATAGCTGCCAGATAGCCATCTGTGTCTACGCTCACAGCCAGAAGGCTCAGTGTGTTGCAGGCGTGCCACGGCGACGCCCTAGTGCCTTCTATAGCCAACTGGGCAAGTTTGAAAGGAGGCAAATAGAGGGGCAGGTCAACACAAACTGTTTCGAAACAGTTATTAGCAGTGGGACTAAAGGCATGCAAATCTCTAGCCCGTCTTCTACTAACGCCACTGCATCAACGCACGTAACTCGTCTGTTGCCAACAGACGACCACTTGGAAGATGCAATAGTGCGCCGTGGTCATCAGCGATGAAAGTAGATTCCACCTGCACGCAAGTGATGGTCGTTTGCGCGTACGTTGTAGTCCTGGTGAGTGCCGTCTTGTAGAGTGCATTCGTCCAAGACACACTGGCTCCACCTCCGACCGTATGGTCTGCGTTGCGATAAGCTACAACTCTCGTTTAGTTTTGGCGTCTCTGGAAGGGACGCTAACTGGCGCTGGGTACAAGCAGAATGTTGTTAGGTCGGCTGTTTTGCTGTTCTTGCAACAGGAAGTTGATGTGTTCTTCTAACAGGGTAACGCTCGCCCAAACACTGCCCGTGAAACTCCACTTGCTCCGCAAGACGTGCAGTAACTTCCCTGGCTGGTACAATATCCGGACTAGTCTCCAATCCAGAGAATGTAGGATATGATGAGAAAAGAAATGACTTGTGCGACTCGTCAACTAACAATTCTTACAGAACTACGTGAACAGGTCGAGCTGGCGTGGAATAACGTATCCCAGGAGAGTACTCGCCATCTTTTCGATCGACTGGATGCCAGAGTCTGCGCCTGCATTGCCGCCCGTGGAGGCTACCCCACGTACTTATATGGGTGTTGATAACTAGTACCTCAGAACCGCTTATGCTATTCAGCTTGGGCTAGTACTCATTTAATGTATTTTATTGTAATAGTAAATCATGAGTGAATTGGAAACCTTTATAACGGTGCACTATTTTTTTTCGGCAGGGTATTTAGTTTGATCGTCTGCTGAGTATTGATCGTATTTCTGTCACAACTGGAGCTGATAAGGGAAGTTGCCAATAATGGCGTTGTGTTTCGTCATGGGTTCGTTTAGTAGGGGGAAGCGCGCTACGGCAATGTTCGTCACTTTCCAGTTGTTTACGCTACAGGAGAGGCGATGTACATGATGGTAATTAATTTTGTTACTATTCTAGACCCATATATTCCAAGATGATTGAGTCCACGTATTACTTCCTCCCTCGGAGAGCCTGTGAAAGAATGGGTGGTTGGATCCATTAGGATGATTTCCGTCAGTCGCTCTACCCACTCACCATCGCAAATTGTGGAGGAAAGAGTAGAATGGTAGTGGTGTCTGAAGTACCTGTCGCCACATGCCATAAAGTCACTGATTCATAATAGGTGTACACATTAATGTAGAGAATAGATGGTAAAAAATTAACTGTTTATAAAGATGAAAAAAAGCTGAGTATTTCATCAACAAGACGAAAAAAAAAGATTTAAAACGCGTTAGTATCCTGTTGTGCATATTAACCATAGGACACTAAAGGGGCAAAAACATTAAGTTGTTACTAAACCATTGCAAATATTACTATTCCATATTTTACTCAAAGGAAGTCGTAATTTATACTCCATGGGCTAGTTAATTACAATCGTAAATCCTCCAGTGGTACGTCACATACAAAATAAGTGCAAAATGTCCTGCTTGACACCATGTACTTACAATACCACATTCTCCTAAATCTCGAATTGGTACTCACTGCGGTCGTAAATGTTAGAGTTTAGTAACCTAGGGCTAATGTACATTACGCATTAAAACATAACATATACGTTTATTATAGTGATAACATGCATTTCAGTACCTAACCGAGGGTATTCGGTCGTATAGGTGATAGGTTCTTGGCGGTGAACGGCCACTACCATGCTTTATCTTCTGAAGGGACTTATATTTCGGGATGTTTGAATGTGCTCCAGTGTAGGATTCTAACTTTTCCCGCTTACATTACAGAACTGTGAATAAGCAGAGTATGAGTGACCATTCTCTGTATCGCATGTGTTAATTTTTGAATCTTCATGATGAAATGTGGACTGTTTTGAGCTGGTGAATATTTCGTGTATTGTGATCACAATATCGATTAGTTTTCTCGTATCTTTGATGACTGTTTTGTTTGGGAGTTTTGCTACCATTCTCGTAACGCTCTCAGAGTAACATTATTTCATTTTAGAAGAGTACTTCTGTCTGTAATATACTTGATTATCGTAGAACCACTTTCCGTTTATTTGAGATGTCCTTTCTTGAACAAAGATTATTGATCACAATTCTCCGTGTTCTACATCAGTTGCAGGTATTATAATGGAACACTTTTTATTAAATCATACTTTTATCTTTTACTTTATATTTCTGTGTATTTTATTAACTGCCACTCTAGCCAATGCACAGACTATTCCACTGAAGGATCACAGTTACACTGTGGGGCATGAAAGCAGAAGTGTGTGGCTTGGCCCTATGACTACATCGAGCTATGCTTGTTATACAGAGCCGTGCATAGCCCAACTACCTAAGGTACTAGCAATATCAGGTACAGTCGCAACTGGTTTGCTCGTATACGATGTTGTTTAGAAGCGCAACTAAATTAGCAGTAACCGTTAGGTACGGTCGCATGATATTCGCGCCTTTTTATGCTCAGAGAGAAGAAGATAGTGGTAGTTGCACAGATCTGGAAAAGTAATAAATAGACTAAGACAGTAGACAATGGTTGTGTTATAGAAGGAGCGATGGAGACAATGGCAGTGTGAGAGAAAGAGAGGAACGCAGTGGCAGTGGAACATAATTGACAGTGACGGAACAGTGCTAGGAAATGAGTGAAGATGATAGTGCCAGGGAGGAGGAATAAAGAGAAAGAAAAAGTGAAGTGAGTGAGAGCCATTGATAACGACAGACAGAGCATATGACAATGACTACGCTGCAAAGAGAGATAGTGACAGGGAGAAGAGACAGCAGCAGCAGGAAGGAAGGAATGAGATATTAACAGCCAGAAAGAGCAAGAGGGAGACAATGATAATGGGAGGAGACTGTAGTAATAGCACAGAATGAAGGGGACTGTATCTGGGACTGTATCTGTGACACAGGAGACAATGAAAGAGAGACACAAAGAAATGATCACAATGGGTTGTGTTGAATGAGTCAGTGAGAAAGGGTAACAGGAAGTGGATGGGTATGAGCGACTTACAGCGATGGATTTACAGTTAGGGGAGCTTGTGGGAGACTGAAGGCAGTTGAATGTTAAAAAAGTGCGAATATGTCCACATGCTAAACTCCTTGGAAAAATTGTTAATGTGCCGAGGAGAGTGGAATGAAGTAGCTGGTACCCCACTTTTCAGTCAGAGTCTGTTAAATGAACAGGAACATATCCGAATTGATTGTGCTCCAGTAGTAGCAGTTTTCTGCTGGTCTGTGATATTTCTAATAATACAGAAGTTAGCTTTTGAATGAAAGCAGATCAGTTAAGAACAATGGTAAGTTTAATCAACTGTAAGCACTACTAGCGGTCTCGAAAGACATTTTGTCAAACTATAGTATTGCACTCTACATCTACATCTGCATCTACATCTACATCCATACTCTGCAAGCCACCTGACGATGTGTGGCGGAGGGTACTTTGAGTACCTCTATTGGTTCTCCCTTTGTCGTGAAAGCTACACAGGCAGAATTAATCTTGTGGTGAGTTACAACAGAGATTTAGTGCCTACCAGGATCAGATCATCATGTCCTCCACATGAACGCAATCACTTAATCCAGCATGATACTTTCATCATCAGTCATCCATTCATTGTAGTTGTTAATGATACCTTCAATAAAGCGCTGTGTGGAAAAACAGTAATAATTATTTATATGAAATTATTCAATTTAATACATGTTATCTAATACCGTTCGAACCGCCAAAAAGGAACTTTTATAAACGATGGTGCAGTTAAAAGTAGCTGCATGCTCTTTGAATGAGAATGCAATATTTCGACTTTTTAAAAATCTTAAACGGCTATAACAATGGATAATTTTATGTAATAACCGATTGTTAGCAATCTTCTGTAAGCATTCAGTTTCTTTTTTTTTTTATCAGTGAAGTTAGACGTTTCACTTTGCGGTCTGCGAAATGCCTTTCTCAATAGAAGAAAGTATTGAAATTGTGGAAGCATATGTGAAATCGGGTTCGATTAAGCAAACCCGAGAAATTTTCGGAGTCAAGTATCCAGACTGAATATTACCAGAAAACAGAGCAATACAGAGTCTTTATAAAAAGTGTCGCACCTATGGATCTGTGCAAAATGTATAACGACAAAAAATTCCTTCAGGTCGCACACCATAGGTTATTGCAGACATTAGCTGAAGAATCATTCACAGCCGAAAGAAGTCTACACGTAAATTGGTTCAAAATCGCATGTACGTAGGAGTTGCCAGAGGATAGTTAAAACTCTTCATTTGACGGTTGTGCAACAATTACGGAACAATGACAGTCAGAAACGTGTAGATTACTGCACGTGGCTTTTAAATAACCTCAACGATGGGTTGTTAGACGCTTTCTGTTACATCGTGAGTGATAAAGCATGGTTTTATCTTTCCAGTCATGTGAATTCACGGACACGGGCAATGGAGAACTCAGACTGTGTGTTAGCAACCACTCTTTAAAAAAAAAGAAAAAGCCGTGCTCTGTGCTGTGTAACTGGAACGCGGATCATTGGACCGACAATTTTTAACACAACCTTCTACACGGTTGCATGTATGGAATTTTTTGACACATTTTGTATTCAGCTCACTGAATATGAAAGACAATACTGTTTCTACCAGAAAGGTGGGGCAACAAGCCACATGTCTAATGTATCACTGGAACTAATCCATGATGTCTTCATTGAGGAACGAAATGTCAGCAAATATTTATGTCCGGCACCGGCGCCGGATCTAATAACATGTGATGTTTTGCTGCGGGGAGATTTGAAAAGCGAGGTCTATGAAACCAATCCACGCACAATACAGGAGCTGAAAGACGATATCAGCCGTGAAGTTGCCGCCATCGATATCCGAACTTTACGCTGGGTGTATCTGAATACGCTAGACGAGCACAGCTGTGTATTGATGTTGCAGGGGTCTTTCAGCTGCTTCCATATATGTATTTTTCACCGTATTTTTCATTGTAAATAAATGGTAAGCCTATATCAGCTCTTCGTTTCTGTAATTTCACATCATTTCTTGTAAACTTCACGGGCTACTTTAATCTGCTCTGTTCTGTGTAATGTAAATACTTTTATTGCAGTAGTAAAAAAGAAGCTATATAAATATTTATTAAGCATTCCAATTTATTAAGCATTAGACTTAAGAAAGACTAAGTTGGACGGAAGACAGACTGCAGCCCAATGGTTTGGAGCTATGTAGTCTCCCTTTTTACTGGCGCCGAGTCGCGCTGATGGTGTGTTCGGAGACCAGCTAGTAGGCAGCGGAAGGTGTGAAAAGGGGAGTTCATGTTACACGAGCGAAGAAGCAGTTACGTTCGGGGGGTCGTAAGAACAGCTTTCAAGTGATGGTTCACCTTGGGTGGCATGCGTTTGCACTAAATATTTACCAGTTGCTGTACTCTGAAAATATGCGTGTGATGTGGTACTTAGTCAAAATTCAGCACTTGAGATGTGTCGTCGTTATGAGCTCCATGAACAGTTACCATTGCTGAATCTGTTAAATTTTCATACTGATGCACTATAGCGAGCTTCACTGTGAGTTGCATTGTGTTATTAATTGCTTAAATAATTTATGTAAGACTATGGTATCAACGTTCGATACCAGACTTGTTAGGGGTTGCAGATACCGACCGCGGTCCGCAATAGATATCTCTGGACCCACGAGTCGCGACTAATGCCCCTAGCCCGCTCCGCGGCTTGTGTCAAGTATCTAGCGAACTTTCGTCCACTCTTGATAGGGACGTCAACTAGGAATGTAGCATAGCCTTCAGCTGATAGGAAGCAACCACTAACAATGCGCTTAGTCAAGTATGGCATAAGTAATGCCTCTCTAGATATGTTTGTAATTATCCTCAGCTTCACTTGTGCCAGTATCTCGTCTCTTTTTTTTTCCTTTATTGTTATTTTAATCACCTTATACAAGGCGGGCTGTCAGCAGCATATTACGCTGCTCTTCAGCCATGAGTGGTACAAGAATATGACATATAGGTGGCACAGATACTACAATAAAAAAACGGCGGGCAAAAAACTGTAGACACGAAAAACAATAAACATGAAGTCGTTCACGCTGGACGAGAAAAAACACTAACACTTGTTGACACGGCGCAGATAACACGGATGACTGCGACAGCACACGTGAACAGTGGTGGCGTGACGGCGAAAGAACACTAAACACAAAACGAAGGCACACACACGAAACACTGATGGCGATGATCTCCGGCGCGCGAATGTCCACTGAGCGTGTACGAGTTCGGGGACCTGCCAAGAGAGGAGGAGGGGGTGTGGGAGAGGGAGAGGTGAGAGCAGAGATGCCATGGGCAGGGGAGATAGGGGGAAGGGAGGAAGGGGGAGGGGAAGCCCGGGGAAAGAGGCGTGGAGGAAGGGGGATGGGGGCAAAAGGAGAGAGAAGGGAGGGAGGGTGCCCAAAGGAAAAGACACAGGAAGTGGGGGGGGGAGGATCAAAGTTGATAGGAGGGGTAGATGGAGGGGAGGAGGACATCTTCAGGGAGGGGGAGCTGGCGGAAGCTACCTTGGGAGAGGGTAAGGAGGGTTATCTCGTCTCCTACTTTGCAAACTTTAAAGAAGCTCTCCTGCGAACCTTGCAGAACTAGCACTCGTGAAAGAAAGGATTAGGCCATTTGCTTGGCGAAGATACCAACGATAGTTCATTGTCATGTTCCTCAAAGCACTGTTGCATAATTCTGCATATACAGTATGGTCCATTGATAGTGACCGGGCCAAATATCTCCCTAAATCAGCATCAAACGAAAAAACTACAAAGAATGAAACTCGTGTAGCTTGAAGGGGGAAACCAGATGGCGCTATGGTTGGCCCGCTAAATGGCGCTGCCATAGGTCAAACGGATATAACTGCGTTTTTTAAAGTAGGAACCCCATTTTTATTACATATTCGTGTAGTACGTAAAGAAATATGAATGTTTTAGTTCGACACTTTTTTCGCTTTGTAATAGATGGCGCTGTAATAGTCACAAACGTATAAGTACGTGGTATCACTTAACATTCCGCCAGTGCGGACGGTATTTGCTTCGTGATACATTACCTGTGTTAAAATGGACCATTTACCAGTTGCGGCAAAGGTCGATATCGTGTTGATGTATGGCTATTGTGATCAAAATGCCCAACGGGCATGTGCTATGTATGCTGCTCGGTATCCTGGACGACTTCATCCAAGTGTCCGGACCGTTCGCTGGATAGTTACGTTATTTAAGGAAACAGGAAGTGTTCACCACATGTGAAACGTGAACCACGACCTGAAACAAGTGATGATGCCCAAGTAGGTGTTTTAGCTGCTGTCGTGGCTAATCCGCACATCAGTAGCAGACAAGTTGCGCGAGAATCGGGAATCTCAAAAACGTCGGTGTTGAGAATACTACATCAACATCGATTGCACCCATACCATATTTCTATGCACCAGCAATTGCATTTCGACGACTTTGAACGTCGTGTACGGTTCTGCCACGGGTGACAAGAGAAATTACGCGACGATGACAGATTTTTTGCACGCGTTCTGTTTAGCGACGAAGCGTCATTCACCAACAGCGGTAACGTAAACCGGTATAATATGTACTTTTGGGTACTGGAAAATCCACGATGGCTGCGACAAGTGGAACATCAGCGAACTTGGCGGGTTAATGTATGGTGGGGCATTATGGGAGGAAGGATAATTGGCCCCCCTTTTATCGGTGGCAATCTAAATGAAGCAATGTGTGCTGATTTCATACGCAATGTTCTACCGATGTTACTACAAGATGTTTCACTGCATGACAGAATGGCGATGTACTTCCAACATGATGGATGTCCGGCACATCGCGAGTGGTTGAAGCGGTATTGAATAGCATATTTCATGACAATTGGAAATACCATGGCCCGCACGTTCACCGGATCTGACGTCCCCGGATTTCTTTCTGTGGGGAAAGTTAAAGGATATTTGCTATCGTGATCCACCGACAACGCCTGACAACATGCGTTAGCGCATTGTTAATGCATGTGCGAACATTACGGAAGGCGAACTACTCGCTGTTGAGAGAAATGTCGTTACACGTATTGCCAAATGCATTGAGGTTGACGGACATCATTTTTAGCATTTATTGCATTAATGTGGCATTTACAGGTAATCACGCTGTAACAGCATACGTTCTCAGAAATGATAAGTTCACAAAGGTACATGTATCACATTGGAACATGTTCAAACGTACCTACGTTCTGTATTTTAATTTTAAAAACCTACCTGCTACCAACTGTTCGTCTAGAATTGTAAGCCATATGTTTGTGACTATTACAGTGCGATCTATCACAAAGCGAAAAAAGTGGTCCAACTTAAACATTCATATTTCTTTACGTATTACACGAATAAGTAATAAAAAAGGGGGGTTCCGATTTAAGAAAAAACGCAGTTGATAACCGTTTGACCTATGGCACTGCCATCTAGCGGGCCAACCATAGCGCCATCTGGTTTCCCCCTTCAAGCTAGACTAGTTTTGTTGTTTGTAGTTTTTTCGTTTCACGCTTATTTCGTGAGAAATTTGGCCCGGTCACGATCAATGGACCACCCTGTACATACTGCAGAATGAAAATCTCATTATGGGCTGTATCATTAATTTGTTCATCAAGTCGTCATCTGTAAGTTTGTCAATATAGTTTCATTTCACCCTGCACATCTCAAATGTCTGTGTACTCTCATGAGCATAAACATTGTAACTACCTTATTAATTACACGTTTGTCCACATTTGAAATCCCATACAGCAGCGATTCTACGTGTCACGAATCCAACAAGTCTTTGGCAGATTTCCGAAGGTTTTTGATACCAGATATCGAAGTTACGAAGTTCTCGTGAATTACGGTTTGACGGCGTCTTGCAGCTATTCAGTAGCATCCATGAGCCGGCCGGAGTAGCCGATCGGTTCTAGGCGCTACAGACTGGAGCCGGGCGACCGCTACGGTCGCAGGTTCGAGTCCTGCCTCGGGCATGGATGTGTGTGCTGTCCTTACGTTAGTTAGGTTTAGTAGTTCTAAGTTCTAGGGGACTGATGACCTCAGATGTTAAGTCCCATAGTGCTCAGAGCCATTTGAACCAAGTAGCATCCATGACATTTTCCACTGGGGTAGGATCATGCAATTTGCTTGGCGAAGATACCAACGTTAGTTCATTGTCATGTTAATCAAAGTACTGTTGCATAATTCTGCAGTTGTCATTTTGACATTTATCTTGATGGAACATGACATCTTGTTCAGGGAAAACAACAAACATGAATGGATGCAGATGTTGTGCAATAACATTCACGTAGTTCATAGCTGTCATGGTGCCTTCGATTACTATCGCAAGTCTCTTGGAAGCCCAGGTGAATGTACGCAACAGGATGATATTGTACGCATCGGCCTGTGTCCGTGGCGCAGTGCACCAGCCTCTCGCCTGGATGACGGTACATCCAGCACGACCAACGACGTGGTGTAACAAGCAACGTGATTCATCCGTCCACGCGACAGCTTTCCACTGATCCAAGGTTAAATTTCTATGATCCAGTTCACACTTCAATCGCATCTGACGGTGTCGTAGGGTTAACATGTACACACGAAGGCGTCGTTTTGCTGGGGGGGGGGGGAGGGGGGGCATGTTAAGTATTGTGCGCTTAATATGATGCTCCGACACACTTGTGCCTGCACCAGCTCTGTAATCTGTCGTCATATCTGAGCAGATCGTTGAATATCCGGGCATGCCTCCGTCATCCAGGTGCTAGTAAGAGGCGTTTTCACCGTCCTTCAACCAGTTTCCGAAGATATTCAATACCGGAGCACGCAAATTGCCGACCAACCCGTTATCGAGAAGTTCGTTCTCAGGTGCCAGGCCATAATGATCTGTCCTTTGTTAAAGTTTCTTACGTCAGTTAATTTTCCCACTGTGAACCGCATCGTAGCTAGAATGAATCCCCATTCCTCTCTCTTCGGCTTTAATACTTTTACGAGTGCTCAACGTCACCAGGCTGCATTCAGTCCCACTGTGGACAGTGGCAATAATGGTTTGCAACATCGGTGTATATTTAAGGGTACAACAGAATGATTATCACTTTCTGTGTATTTGTGGCATGTTGTTTCATTTATGTAGTTCTGTCTAGTTCTGAATATGGCCTCCAACTGTCGAAACCGGCAAACTACTGTTACTATGCAATTGCGACTGTGCTGATCAGATATAAATTTTCAAGAGCTGATTTATCTTTTGATAGACATTGTGTCTGCTCTTATAAGTTTTTGGTTGTTTACTGTCAATATGTGCTAGTTAAATGTAGTCACCAACTTTAAGTTGGAAATTGCGATATTTGTATCTTATGGTGCACCGTACGATTATGGAACGCAGATAGTCTCATGGGCAAACTGATGGCTTGAAGCCAAGGTTCTGCTTTATCACTATGAAGGCAGACGTACTTTCTGTCAGTGACGCCGCTATACCACAGTGAAGATTCAGTATTGGGGTCCATTAAAACGGATTTGTCGGCATTTCAAGTTAGTAATGCCCCAGGTTTTAATTTTCTATACTTACTTTAATCTCTTTCTATAATTTTGTCATATCTCTCCCCATGTCTTCAGTAACTACGTGTTTACTGCATGGTGACGTATATTTATCTCGAATATGTGTAGTAATTCCACCACATTGGCAACCATTAGGTGATGACATGAACTGTCCTGTATTTGAGATGTAGTGCAACGTTCAATTACTAGAATTTCGCTGTTGTGTGCACAGCACCTGGACGTCCATCACGTCTTATGCAGAGTGGTTATAATTAAACTTTCGCTACTTGCACAAGTTTACACGGACAACTGTTCACAGTATGAGGATTTTATTATTTATTTGCTGCCATTTACAAATACCTGCCACCTGGTTACTAAGACAGCTCGTACTTTCATAATACGAAACTGTACATGTACAGAATATATTTATTTGTTATTTCTAATTTTATAAAAGGATTAATTATATTGCAGCTTTAAAGACTTATACATTTGAAAGTAATGAACAGACGAAAATCTTAAAATTAGCGATTTATGGATGGAAGACAGTAATTTATGAAGACAGAGAAGAGGTTATGAGATGATATAACTTTCAGTCATATTATGAATTCCGAAAAATTTTTCTAGAATAAACAAGGTTCTTACATTTAAGGTGGATAGATAAAAGATACTAAACCTTTACGAAATCAACAAAATTTTGGAAAATCGAATTACAAACCATAACAATGTTTTTAGGAAGAATAAAAACAGAATGTAGGAAAGATGATAGTGAAAGTATGTCCCTTGACCAAGTGTTTATGACGATGAGTGTCTTGGAACTGTCCATCAGCCACCGACCGCCAATCACAGCTCTTCATCTACATATAACATCTACTCCAGATTTCCTAATAACTAAACCTTAACCTCAGTTTTTAGGCTGATGTGTTGCCCATTTAGGGTATTTCTTCATTTTCATTTGCGGTCATGTCGGGATCCGTGTCATCACCTGATTCCATGTCGGAATCAGTCCTGTTTTCCAACCAGTGGATTCGTTCCTGTCTTTGCATATAGGACCGTTATCTGGTTCGGACATACTATCTGTAGGTCGCTTTGGATTTATCGTCAGCTAGTGTGTTTAAAATGGTCCATTGGTCTTCCTCTTCGAGCATTGCGTGTATGGTGTCTCGAATTTTGTGGAGGTTTAAGTGTATTGTGTGTCTGATGTTGGTGTATTGTCCACAGGAAAAAAGACTATGATGTGTTCTAGAGAGCCTTCTTCCCCCACATGTGCATGTTGATGTCTGCCTCAGACTCAGGTGGTTTAAGTGAGTGAGATAAGGGCCATGTCCTCTTAAGAAGTGGACCACACCCCGGATGTGATCGATATGTTTGAGTTTTAGTCTCTCCCTTACATCGGGAAAGAACTGGTGTAGCCTGCGGCCCTTATAACTTGTGTCCCACTCACCTTGCCAGATAACCATCCTCCAATTTTTTAGTTGGCGTTTCGTGTCAGTTGGTACTCCAGTGATCTTTAGAACCTGATCATGCGTACCCACCTTAAGCCAGTACATAGCAGCTCTGTATCTTATCGTGATGTATTGGGTAGATTCCAAGCACCACGCAGAGTGATCCCACTGAGATGGTGCCGAAAGCTCCCGATAGTCTAGGTAAGCCGCTCCTTTGTCCTCGTCTGACGAGGGTCCGGTTTGTTGATAGGCTCAATCCGTGAGCCCATGTGCCGCCGGCGAAGCTAAGTACGGATTCGAAGAGAGCACGATGGTATGTCCGTGTAACTGACGAGGGAAGTTTGTTTTGCCATCGGTTATCTTGCGTTTGTTGTTGTGACACCATTGTGATATTGTTTTGAATGTTCCATTTGCGTTTCTTCAAGCTGGGACCTATTGTTAGTAGACGCTACGACCAAAATATTTTCTGCATATGCGACAACTCCATCTGTCATTCTCTCCTCCGGTAGTTGCAGGATGAGTTCAATAGTGGTGTCCCAGAAGATGGAACCACAGATCTACTCTTGGGGGCAGCCTTTTCTAATTCGTTTTATTGCTTTTCGGCCGTCCATCAGCTATTCGACCACTCTATTTTTACAGTAGTCTAGTTGACTGTTGTATAGTGTTACGGGTACCTCCAGTTGTCTGAGCCTCTTGAACATTGCGGGCCACCAGAGATTATGAAAGTCACTCGCAATGTCCATTATAACTGTCACTGAATACTTAGCGCTGGTGTTGCTCGAAAATTTTAAAGCTTGGTTGAGGGCATCTTCAATCATATTTCCCTCTCTGAAGCCGCATTGTTGTTGGCTTAGGCCATGGAGAGCTCTGCGCGCCTGTAAACGCCTGCACAGGAGCTTTTCGTGCATCCTGGCAAGTGTATTTATAAGACATGTAGGCCTATATGACTTGGGATCTGATGGATTCCTGTCAGCTGCCTTCTATAAATACGACTGCTCTGGAAACTTTCCAAACTGTAGGCACACGAACCAGCCGTTGAGCGTCGTTCAGCAGAGTACTAAATAATGAGGTGATCTATGGTATTATCAGTTTCAATACTTCTGATTGAATTTCGTCTGGTCCAGGTGCTTTTTTCTTTCTGAGCTCTGAGATCTTTATCGCCACTTCTTCTTGGGCAAAAGGACAGGTGACTGTGGTAGTGTTGTATGGTGTTTTCAGTTCCTCTCGCAGTGTTGCTTGTTGTTATGTTTTAGTGTTGGCGATGTCATCAGGTCTTAGCATTCTCAGAACTAGTGGTCTCTCTATTTTTTCAGCAGTTTTTTTTTTTTGTTCCTCAATATGTTTTCATTAGCGGTGCCACACGTCTGTCCCATTGTTATTTACATGTTTTGAACAATTGGGTTTTGTATTGGTCTTTTACGAGCCTATATGCTTCCAGTCTTCTTTGTGTATCTCTGTCTGCTATTGACCGTTGGTATAGTCGGATCGATCTTCGGGTTTCGTGTTTTAGTATAGTAATTTTTTGACCATGGTATGTGTCTGCGATTTGAATTATGTGTTTTTGGTATCGTATATTTTGTGTTTTTGTGATGAGATCGGTAAGCATTGCCGGCCGTGGTGGCCAAGCGGTTAAAGGCGCTACAGTCTGGAACCGCGCGGCCGCTACGATCGCAGGTTCGAATCCTGCCTCGGGCATGGATGTGTGTGATGTCCTTCGGTTAGTTAGGTTTAAGTAGTTCTAAGTTCTAGGGGACTGATGACCTTAGAAGTTAAGTCCCATAGTGCTCAGAGCCATTTGAACCATTCGGTAAGCATTTGTGCCTTTCAGTCAACGCTTCCGTCAATGGTTTAAAGGTTTCCGTCTTGTACTATTCCTCTTAGTCTCTTCTGCTTTGTATAACAGTAAGTGTCGCGTGTGTACTTTGTTGGTTGTGTGTTTTGTTTTTTAGTCTGAAAGTGATCACGTTGTGGTCAGTGACAGTAATGTGGTCTTATGCTTTCCAGTCCGTTATGAGTTCTCTGGCAGCGTTATTTACGAGTGTGATGTCTATATTAATTTTCGATCCGTCATGTCCACTGTTTGTCAGTATGTTCCCTTCTACGTTAACAACGTGTAGTCGCGTTTCCTGTATGACGTCGTTTATTATGCGTCCTCTGTCGTGTTGGAATTCCACAGGGTGAACCTGGCATTTATGTCCGAGCATATAAGAACTTTCTTGCCTTGTGCGTATTCGGCCATTAGTTTTATAAAATTTGCATAGGGTGCCATAGAATGACTGTATTTGGTATACAGTGAAGCAATTATCGGCACCTACCACCTGAGGTTGGAGTCCGTCCTCGGGAATGTGTGTGTGTGGGTGTGTGGGTGTGTGTGGGTGTGGTTCTTATCATATGTTAGTTTAAGTAGTGTGTAAGTCTAGGGACCGATGACCTTCGCAGTTTGGTCTCTTAGGGGTTCACACACAACAAGCAAATCATCCATATCCTTAATATGAAGTTTCAATTGTTGCCAAGTGTTCATTAGATAATACCGTCATTTTAACAATATTTATATGTTTATTTAATATGGAAACTGCTGCCTTACTGTCCTGACTACTGGTTACGGTTATCACATTTGTAGAGAAGCATGTAAGTTTGCCTTGGTTGGTGTATGGCTCTTGTAGACACAGTATCTATGTTTAGGTCTTAAATGATTTTGGGGAGTTCAGCTCTAACTTGTGCTCCTCACTGCATTCAGTTGAAGAATGTTCATTAGTGATGCTATGGGTGTTTAACGTGTACGTAGCATTTGCTACCTCTCTGAGCATAGTCGAAATACATCCATCCGTATGCCCTGACATGGTCGGCATAAATCGTATCTATGTCAAATGGTTCTTCTCTTCGCATACAAACTTGTATCATTAAGTCTAACAACTGATCGGGGTCAGTTGGAATGCTTTCTTCTTTAGGGTGATGCTGTCTGTCTGTTCCGAAGTTGGGAAACAGACAGTCACCCTATGGATGCAGCTGCCTAAGCAGCATTCTTTGAGCTGTCTATAAAATTTCCCTTCTTTCTAATCCGTTTAGCTTAATGTTAAGTTCTAAGTCATTATAATTAAAGATATTGTCGGCTGCGGTGGGCTCTGCTTTTGTGGTTTTTAGATGCCATCGGGCTGGTGCTGGATGAGAGCATATCTGGGACAGAGGTGGTGGTTTTTGCAATGGCGCCGTTGGTGGTGGGTGCGTTGGACCTCACGTCGAAACCCTGGGATGTAGCTATGGCGTCGGGTAGTGTGCTGAGGTCAGCGTTTTATGGCGTGTGCCGTGTATCCTGGTGTTGCACTACCCTCACTACGTCACACGCATTAATCACCTTTTTTTGTCACACGTTAAGTTCTAAATAAACTGCCTGCCGTCTGTAGAAGACCCTTTTTGTATGATTTTATTGGTGTTACGATACGAGTTGTTACACTGGCAGTAGGTTTCTTCTGATTCGGTTTATTGTTGTAAGACAGAGTTGGATGTCGGAGGGAGTTTATTACTTTGCTCTTTTGTGGCATTGTTGGATTGTACAATGGCAGAATGTCCTGGTGCGGGAGTACCGGATATTGTTGTTGTGGTTTCATCTGTTGGCGTGTTTTGATTATATATCAATTGGACACCTGTATTCATCATCATTTTCGTTTTCATCGTCTCTATCTTCGTTTTTATAATGTCTTATCTTTTGTGTATTCACAGTCTCCGGTTGTGATTTTGGAGTCAGTAGGGTCTCCATGCGTGGATATTTTTATGTTTATGTCTTCTTTTTCTACCGTCTATTTCTCGCCAGTTTTGTTATTATTGTATTCTGCAATATGTAGTTTGGGCACAGAAATTGTTAGGATTGTGTCCGGGACAGTAGTCCGCCTGATACAAAAGGTTCAGGCTTAATGTAGTGCTCACACTTGGTTGTATCGTATTTACTTCCCTTCACTTGATGTTGCTAGCTGTGTTTGGTTTTCGATATTTGTGTGTTTTGAGTGTTGTCTCATGTTGGGTCTAGTGTTTGGATTGTCTATTCTTAAGGCTGTTGTTGATACGGTGGTGTGGTTTTCGCCGGTATCTCAGTGTTCTAGATCATTTATTAACTCGTCCTCTAATTCCTCTATTCTTTGGATTAACGACGTTTGAAAGTAGTTTATCCAGTAGAACATCTGTTTCTTTATTAGATTTGCTACCTCGTTATGCACCGATCCATTGAAGGTCATGTCGTCGTTATACTCCATTGTATTTGTGTAACTCTCCGCTACTGTTGTATGTAATAGTGCGTGTATATGATCATAACTGTATGTGCAGTTGGTAGTAGTTCCAGCTGCCGGTGCCATGAGATGGCACGCCGGGAGTTTCAGCTTCTAGTGGAAGAAGATTTGCGCGTGTGTATTATCATTCTGAGTGTTGTTCACTGTGTATTGATTAATTACAATAATCAGTACCGTCTTTGCGTCTGCCTAGTAACTTCCTGTATGTTTGACACTCTCCTCCTTTTGATTTATTACATTGTCTCACCCTGTTTCTACATGGAATACATGCTATGGGTTCCCTGGTCCTGCATTCTGACTTTTTGTGGCAGATTTGGCGACATTCGGTGCATATAGCCACTTGGTTTCTACATGTTTTGGTGGAGTGACCATAGTCGCAGCACTCATAACAGTGACTCACAACGGTGGAATCTTTAACATGAAGTGACTCGAAGTAAATGTAGACCTTTTGTTTTATGGTGAGATACGAATAAAGTTTTAGTGTCACCTCTAGAACTTGATAGCTGTAGCCAAGCCCTTTGGGACCTGTTTTGAAGCGAATTATCGCATCTTGCTCGAACTCATCCCTAGATGTTTCGTTGCTTAGGTGCTGCTCATAGACACTCTCGAGAAATTCGTTGTGGTGATTGTGTCAGGGACTCTGTACTATGATTAGAGGCTTTCGTTTCCTGGGACCTTAACATACAATGGTGCCCAGTTCCTTCGTTTTTTCCATAATTTTTCTGCGGTCTTAATGAGTAGCAGTCTCTATGATAACTGCATTGTGTTGTTCGAATTGATTTGATATGGAAGTTCTCTTTCCTGGGATTTATCTTTTGAGTCAGTGCTTGCCTGACTGATTTTGCATCTTGATCGGCTGCTGATCTGATGAACAGTGCTGTGGATTATTTATATTGAACCACTTCGATACGCTTCGCCTCTTTTGTTATGGGTGAAGATGTCAATGTTGCTGCATATGCAAATGCCTTGGCTTGATTTTGTGCTTGCTCGGGCTCCTTTGTGTAAGTTTCCTAATTTGTTCTTGCAGCTCCCTATTGTGAGTGCTCAGTTCATTGTTTTCAATCTCTAATTGCCCTAATTGTTTCATAAATTCTATTTGCATCTCTTTGGCAGGGTCTGATACTTTTGGGAGGTCGGACCAAAGTCACCTTTTCTCCTCCTGTAATAATTCAACCTTTGCTTCAGCTGGAAGGTAAAGGGGAAAAGTTTATGTCTTAAAGCCATGAGTTTACTCGTCGACAAATGCTTGGCCTTGAGTTCTCCTCCTAATTCGGAGATTATTTTGTCTACGGCTGCCAGTTTTGGACTGGTGGACATGGGGGTGTAATCTTCAGTTGTGGACGCTGTTTCTGCTGGGTTACGCAGAGTAGCTATTTGCTACCTACCCCATATCGTCGGACCGTGTGAGTACCCAACCTTGAAGGAATAAGACTGCACGATGCAGGATTTGCGTTGTTAGTAGTGTTAGGCGCCGCTGCTGGCACGGAAACGTAAGGCTGACACCCTATCATCAGTGTGCATTACAGTTTCTGGCAGTAAACATGGCTCTGACTAAGTGAGCGGGGCTTTACTCGTAAAGCAATTTTATCAAAACGACAGCAATAGTGCTTCTGCTCATTTCACGGTAGCTGAGTGGTCAGCGTGACGGAATGTCAATCCTAAGGTCCCGTGTTCGATTCCCGGCTGGGTCGTAGATTTTCTCCGCTCAGGGACTGGGTGTTGTGTTGTCCTAATCATCATCATTTCATCCACATCGACGCGCAGGTCGCCTAAGTGGCGTCAACTCGAAAGACCTGCACCAGGCGAACGGTCTACCCGACATTTATTGCTCATTTCAAGTATCGAAGTATTAAAGGAATACGACGGAGAGATCAGTTTTCCGCACTGGGGTTGAAGAATGTGATTCGGAAATTAGAATTAATTGGCGATTTGAGAATTGCTCCTCGGGGAGACCGATGTCCAATTGTGCCACAAATTGTTGAAGTTACTGTTGCTATGGCTGTGAATTCTGGACGCGAAGTGCGATCTTCATTCATTGCACGGGCTGTGTCCGGATAGGTGAACATTCAGTGATACAGAGTTTGAAAAGTGCTGCAATCAATTGTGAAATGGTATTTTTAGTGCTGTTCCAGGGAGTCGTGGATGCTGAGGGTCGTCACATTGATCAACGCCTGAAACCTGGAACATAAACGTGCTAGACCGTTAAAAATTATTGCCCTCTCTTGTCGAAATGTGTTTCTTTCAATGATTTAAACGTTATTTCTCTTCTGCATGCCCTTACTAATGTTTCCACAAATTTTCATTGCATTGCTATCAATCGTTTTCATTGGAGCCGTCTCGTGTAGCGAAAGTTTAATCACTACCACCCTGTATTTTCATGAGTTTTGCATCATCACAGCACTGCGCAATGCATTTATTTCTGTTATTTTAAAATTTCTTGCACGAATCATTGACGTAAGGTTGCGAACTGGTTCCATGCTACTGATATTGGTATCTAGTGAGCACAAAGATGTTGGACCATTTTAGTCTCTGATCGAAAATATATGGGTACAGAATGTTCAAATGTATGTGGTTTCCTAAGGGACCAAACTACTGAGGTCATCGGTCCCTAGACTTACAAATTACTTAAACTAGCTTTAACATATGCTAAAAACACACACACCCATTCCCGAGAAAGGACTCGAACCTTCGGCGGGAACGTCCGCTCAGTCCGTGACATGGAGCGTCAAACTGCGCTGCAAAATATCGGTATATACCATTTGTACGGATTGTTTTCTCCCTGTTCAGGCAGTCGACACCAAGTATTTGTAAAGTTCGCCTCTGTTAACGGAGAAGTAGACGCTGAGCTGTCATTTATATGCTCTGCGACTGAGAAATTGATGCCAAGGTGTTTTTCGTGACTGTGTCTTCTAACCAAGTACCTTACTTCTATAGTCAACATATCGAATTTGTCCAATTACCTACTCTCATACTACACTCCTGGAAATTGAAATAAGAACACCGTGAATTCATTGTCCCAGGAAGGGGAAACTTTATTGACACATTCCTGGGGTCAGATACATCACATGATCACACTGACAGAACCACAGGCACATAGACACAGGCAACAGAGCATGCACAATGTCGGCACTAGTACAGTGTATATCCACCTTTCGCAGCAATGCAGGCTACTATTCTCCCATGGAGACGATCGTAGAGATGCTGGATGTAGTCCTGTGGAACGGCTTGCCATGCCATTTCCACCTGGCGCCTCAGTTGGACCAGCGTTCGTGCTGGACGTGCAGATCGCGTGAGACGACGCTTCATCCAGTCCCAAACATGCTCAATGGGGGACAGATCCGGAGATCTTGCTGGCCAGGGTAGTTGACTTACACCTTCTAGAGCACGTTGGGTGGCACGGGATACATGCGGACGTGCATTGTCCTGTTGGAACAGCAAGTTCCCTTGCCGGTCTAGGAATGGTAGAACGATGGGTTCGATGACGGTTTGGATGTACCGTGCACTATTCAGTGTCCCCTCGACGATCACCAGTGGTGTATGGCCAGTGTAGGAGATCGCTCCCCACACCATGATGCCGGGTGTTGATCCTGTGTGCCTCGGTCGTATGCAGTCCTGATTGTGGCGCTCACCTGCACGGCGCCAAACACGCATACGACCATCATTGGCACCAAGGCAGAAGCGACTCTCATCGCTGAAGACGACACGTCTCCATTCGTCCCTCCATTCACGCCTGTCGCGACACCACTGGAGGCGGGCTGCATGATGTTGGGGCGTGAGCGGAAGACGGCCTAACGGTGTGCGGGACCGTAGCCCAGCTTCATAGAGACGGTTGCGAATGGTCCTCGCCGATACCCCAGGAGCAACAGTGTCCCTAATTTGCTGGGAAGTGGCGGTGCGGTCCCCTACGGCACTGCGTAGGATCCTACGGTCTTGGCGTGCATCCGTGCGTCGCTGCGGTCCGGTCCCAGGTCGACGTGCACGTGCACCTTCCGCCGACCACTGGCGACAACATCGATGTACTGTGGAAACCTCACGCCCCACGTGTTGAGCAATTCGGCGGTACGTCCACCCGGCCTCCCGCATGCCCACTGTACGCCCTCGCTCAAAGTCCGTCAACTGCACATACGGTTCACGTCCACGCTGTCGCGGCATGCTACCAGTGTTAAAGACTGCGATGGAGCTCCGTATGCCACGGCAAACTGGCTGACACTGACGGCGGCGGTGCACAAATGCTGCGCAGCTAGCGCCATTCGACGGCCAACACCGCGGTTCCTGGTGTGTCCGCTGTGCCGTGTGTGTGATCATTGCTTGTACAGCCCTCTCGCAGTGTCCGGAGCAAGTATGGTGGGTCTGACACACCGGTGTCAATGTGTTCTTTTTTCCATTTCCAGGAGTGTATTTTCATATGATCCGCATATCAGCTGCACTTCCCAAACGTGAAATGTTCCATTCCTTTACAGTGTCCTATGTTTTCAATAGCCTCTACATAACTGCTGTTTACATTGATAAATAACAGGTTCAAAAATGGTTCAAATGCCTCTGAGCACTATGGGACTCAACATCTGTGGTCATAAGTCCCCTAGAACTTAGAACAACTTAAACCTAACTAACCTAAGGACATCACACACATCCATGCCCGAGGCAGGATTCGAACCTGCGACCGTAGCAGTCGCGCGGTTCCTGACTGAGCGCCTAGAACCGCTACACCACCGCGGCCGGCAAATAACAGGTGGTGTTGTTACCTGCACCTAATAGTTCAGTGCTAGCAGACTCTGCAACTGCATCGTGTTGTGTGTCGTCGCATTCGGTATTCGTTACGCTTTTTTTTTTTTTTTTTTGGTCATCAGTCTACTGACTGGGGTGGTGTTGTTACCTGCACCTAATAGTTCAGTGCTAGCAGACTCTGCAACTGCATCGTGTTGTGTGTCGTCGCATTCGGTATTCGTTACGCTTTTTTTTTTTTTTTTTGGTCATCAGTCTACTGACTGGTTTGGTGCGGCCCGCCACGAATTCCTTTCCTGTGCTAACCTCTTCATCTCAGAGTAGCACTTGTAACCTACGTCCTCAATTATCTGCTTGACGTATTCAAATCTCTGTCTTCCTCTACAGTTTTTACTCTCTACAGCTCCCTCTATTCCATGGAAGTCATTCCCTCATGTCTTAGCAGATGTCCTATCATCCTGTCCCTTCTCCATATCAGTGTTTTCCACATATTCCTTTCCTCTCCGATTCTGCGTAGATCCTCCTCATTCCTTACCTTATCAGTCCACCTAATTTTCAACATTCGTCTATAGCACCACATCTCAAATGCTTCGATTCTCTTCTGTTCCGGTTTTCCCACAGTCCATGTTTCACTACCATACAATGCTGTACACCAGACGTACATCCTCAGAAATTTCTTCCTCAAATTAAGGCCGGTATTTGATATTAGTAGACTTCTCTTGGCCAGAAATGCCTTTTTTGCCATAGCGAGTCTGCTTTTGATGTCCTCCTTGCTCCGTCCGTCATTGGTTATTTTACTGTCTAGGTAGCAGAATTCCTTAACTTCATTGACTTCGTGACCATCAATCCTGATGTTAAGTTTCTCGCTGTTCTCATTTCTACTACTTCTCATTACCTTCGTCTTTCTCCGATTTACTCTCAAACCATACTGTGTACTCATTAGACTATTCATTCCGTTCAGCAGATCATTTAATTCTTCTTCACTTTCACTCAGGGTAGCAATGTCATCAGCGAATCGTATCATTGATATCCTTTCACCTTGTATTTTAATTCCACTCCTGAACCTTTCTTTTATTTCCATCATTGCTTCCTCGATGTACAGATTGTAGAGTAGGGGCGAAAGGCTACAACCTTGTCTTACACCCTTCTTAATAGGAGCACTTCGTTCTTGATCGTCCACTCTTGGTTGTTGTACATATTGTATATGACCCGTCTCTCCCTATAGCTTACCCCTACTTTTTTCAGAATCTCGAACAGCTTGCACCATTTTATACTGTCGAACGCTTTTTCCAGGTCGACAAATCCTATGAAAGTGTCTTGATTTTTCTTCAGCCTAGCTTCCATTATTAGCCGTAACGTCAGAATTGCCTCTCTCGTCCCTTTACTTTTCCTAAAGCCAAACTGATCGTCACCTAGCGCATTCTCAATTTTCTTTTCCATTCTTCTGTATATTATTCTTGTAAGCAACTTCGATGCATGAGCTGTTAAGCTGATTGTGCGATAATTCTCGCACTTGTCAGCTCTTGCCGTCTTCGGAATTGTGTGGATGATGCTTTTCCGAAAGTCAGATGGTATATCGCCAGACTCATATATTCTACACACCAACGTGAATAGTCGTTTTGTTGCCACTTCCCCCAATGATTTCGTTATGCTATCAGCTCAAAGTGTGTCGACTTTTAAGGATTTTTATTATCTCAATGTATGTGTGCTGTTCGCTCTTTGGTTACCTTTCTTCTTGTCCACCTAAGGATGTTAGACCACTACTGATTATTATCGTTGACTTTATTACCCTACTCGCTACACGGTCTATTTCGTTTTGCGTTAACGTACCTTTTCTCCTCATTGTTTTGCACTGTACAGTGAATTCGAAGCTGTTGCCAGTTTCTATATCTGTATTCCTTTCGGTGGAGATTTGGATTTCAAACAAGCTAACAGATAACTTTATAATCCGCAACAACGAAGGGCTCCACTATTCTGTTTTTTTCCCAGGTGGTGTTTCGTGTTCTTCAACTGTCGCATTGACTGTATTTTCTTCGTTATTACAATCTTTTTAGCTGTGATATTCGTTTGCAGACCGCCCCAAGCTCATCTGGTGGGTCGTACCCTGTCGAACTCTTTGTGTACTTGCGTTTTGTTTGCTCATGAAGTGCACATTGATGTTCGCTTACTGATTTCATGATTTTCCACAACTGAAGCAAACCGTTTGTTCTTCTTGAAAAAATTGTCAATCTGTCAGCAGGTGTGGCATTTGGAGGGTAGGAGGTAGTGGAAAGAGAATTCTCTTGCTCGCTGTGGAGTATACACTGAGGTGGAAAGATGAAATTGGTTGCCGAACTATAACTTGAACTCGGATCCTTGCATTTCGCAGGAAGTGCGCTACAAATTACGGCCACATAGCATCATAGATGATCAAAAAATCGTATGTGTGTTCTGTGGGTATATTGAAAGGAATCTTCCGCCATATGGCAGACGCAGTCTCGAGAGCAGTCTAAAGCATGGATTGCCTTTACCTGCAAATCGCCACTCATATTGAAACCATCTACAACTACCCGATAAAAAGAAGCTATCCTGTATTATTTCCAGACACCTGGGGTGGTAGAAACAATTATCCTTTGTCGTAGGTTCTCAGTACAGTTGTCGATTAACAATACTAAGACTAATCAGGATCCTCTGTTCTGGAGCCTTGCAGTGGTGTCATGTCTTTAATAACGAGCCCATATGTAGATTACATAGAATTGCACAGACTTTGCTACACGGTGGAGCCTTATAGAATTCTTCCGGATAGGTAAGACGTGCATTATGTATGGGAAGCTACCACCTGAATGTCGGAAGCTATCCTCGGTGTTGTACTCAAATCCGTTGGTACGCGTAAGAAATTTTTCTAGTGCGGACTGTGTCACTCCCGGCGGGAATTAGGACTGTTTGTGTCTAGACGAGAACATACACACTCGACAAAGTACATATGTTGTTAATCAAATGCCTTAAACTTCAAGACAAGTTAAAGTTGAAGTAATGTTTTCTGGAATAACGATTATAAATTTAATTCAGTTCAACATAATCAACAACTATTTTTTCTAACTTCCATGAACTAGAGAAAATTAAGTTGACTGAATCCATAAAAATTTTAAAAAATGGATGTACGTGTGTATTATGTATGTATGTATGTATGTATGTATGTATCGTCCACATCTCCTCGTAAATCACTGGACGAATTTCAATCAAACTTGGTACAGATATTATACGCTGTTTGGAAAGAATCGTTGTGGGATTAAGAACCAACCATCTATCAAAGGGGTGGGGATGGATGGGAAAAGGCGGTGTAACACACGATGTGAAAATACCAATATTTTTTTGTCAACCAGAATCTGAGAATGGTAGCACTTAGTGACTTATAACAAACTTTATACATAATATCAAATCTTTACGAAACTTTTTGTAGCTGACGATCTCCACAAAATGATGAAAGGAAAACGTTTGTCCCTTACTACATTTGCGCTTTTTATGCAGTAAAACTTCCGCTTAAGGCATCACATTTTAATTTATTACTTCTTTACCACTAACTCTTTTCCTGGCGCACTTTGCAGACAGTATTCATATGTACCACTAGGTGTACCAGAAAGATTACATCATTTTACGACACTTAGTTCGGTAGATATGATTTCACGAACACGGAATGCATGAAAAATTACCACATCATGCATTTATTGTTTTGTAGGTACTAATGTACTCACACATTCTTCGCAGACAGTCTCAAAATTTGTCGCTGAAGGTACCTAAAAAAATTTCAATACATGACACACAGCTCTGGAGATATGAAGTCAAACACTGAGATCCGAAAGAAAACTGCCGTATCATGCATGACGTTTTCATTTTTTATTTCTTGGCTACTAACTCTATTCGCAACACATTTCGCAGACAGTAGTCACATAAACAAGTGGATGAACCTGAAAAATTGTATCGTTGTATACCACATATTTCAGGAGATATGACGTCATAAACATTGAGCAACGTGAAATGAACCTGCAGGACAAAATTCGCTAGACATGAAGGTGAAATATGTGTACAAATACGCATGAAATACACTCCTGGAAATTGAAATAAGAACACCGTGAATTCATTGTCCCAGGAAGGGGAAACTTTATTGACACATTCCTGGGGTCAGATACATCACATGATCACACTGACAGAACCACAGGCACATAGACACAGGCAACAGAGCATGCACAATGTCGGCACTAGTACAGTGTATATCCACCTTTCGCAGCAATGCAGGCTGCTATTCTCCCATGGAGACGATCGTAGAGATGCTGGATGTAGTCCTGTGGAACGGCTTGCCATGCCATTTCCACCTGGCGCCTCAGTTGGACCAGCGTTCGTGCTGGACGTGCAGACCGCGTGAGACGACGCTTCATCCAGTCCCAAACATGCTCAATGGGGGACAGATCCGGAGATCTTGCTGGCCAGGGTAGTTGACTTACACCTTCTAGAGCACGTTGGGTGGCACGGGATACATGCGGACGTGCATTGTCCTGTTGGAACAGCAAGTTCCCTTGCCGGACTAGGAATGGGAGAACGATGGGTTCGATGACGGTTTGGATGTACCGTGCACTATTCAGTGTCCCCTCGACGATCACCAGTGGTGTACGGCCAGTGTAGGAGATCGCTCCCCACACCATGATGCCGGGTGTTGGCCCTGTGTGCCTCGGTCGTATGCAGTCCTGATTGTGGCGCTCACTTGCACGGCGCCAAACACGCATACGACCATCATTGGCACCAAGGCAGAAGCGACTCTCATCGCTGAAGACGACACGTCTCCATTCGTCCCTCCATTCACGCCTGTCGCGACACCACTGGAGGCGGGCTGCACGATGTTGGGGCGTGAGCGGAAGACGGCCTAACGGTGTGCGGGACCGTAGCCCAGCTTCATGGAGACGGTTGCGAATGGTCCTCGCCGATACCCCAGGAGCAACAGTGTCCCTAATTTGCTGGGAAGTGGCGGTGCGGTCCCCTACGGCACTGCGTAGGATCCTACGGTCTTGGCGTGCATCCGTGCGTCGCTGCGGTCCGGTCCCAGGTCGACGGGCACGTGCACCTTCCGCCGACCACTGGCGACAACATCGATGTACTGTGGAGACCTCACGCCCCACGTGTTGAGCAATTCGGCGGTACGTCCACCCGGCCTCCCGCATGCCCACTATACGCCCTCGCTCAAAGTCCGTCAACTGCACATACGGTTCACGTCCACGCTGTCGCGGCATGCTACCAGTGTTAAAGACTGCGATGGAGCTCCGTATGCCACGGCAAACTGGCTGACACCGACGGCGGCGGTGCACAAATGCTGCGCAGCTAGCGCCATTCGACGGCCAACACCGCGGTTCCTGGTGTGTCCGCTGTGCCGTGCGTGTGATCATTGCTTGTACAGCCCTCTCGCAGTGTCCGGAGCAAGTATGGTGGGTCTGACACACCGGTGTCAATGTGTTCTTTTTTCCATTTCCAGGAGTGTAGGTTAAATATGTGACAGATATTAAAATTAAAAGGAAGGTCAGCGTTGGCCGTAATATTGATGGTTTATTGCTAACAATAACTGAAACCCTATTTTGTGATCGCTTCTCAGTTTCTGTTACTGATAACTTGATGCCAGTGTCTATGAGTTTAATTTGTACACCACAGCACTGAAGATGATCACTATGTGATTGAAAATCGATTTTGCTATCAATAAACCATCAATATTCCGGCCAACGCTCACCTTCCTTTTAATCTAACATATATGGTCGTTGTGCACATCACTCCATGGAGTCTCCAATCAGTGTGACAGATATATTTGACGTGTACTATGTGAGCAAAGACTCGCGTAAAAGACTCATTCTAAAGCGGTGAAACGATTTCAGTCAGAATTGTTACGTATATTACTTACAATCTGGAAAGAAATACTGTAGGGGTAAGAATTACCAGCCTCCTATTGAAGAGTTTGGTAACATGGAGAGAAATGGAAGGACGAGGAGATGGAGAGACCGCGAAACAACAAGGGGTGCAATCTCCTCCATGAAAAACACGACCACACCATAACACCACCGCCTCCGAATTTTACTGTTGACACTACACAAGCTGCCAGATGACATTCACCGGGCATTCGCGATACCCACACCCTACCATCAGACCGCCACATTGTGTACTGTAATTCGTCACTCCACACAACTCTTTTTCACTGTTCAATCGTCCTTTGTTTACGCTCCTTACACCAAGCGAGCCGTCGTTTGACATTTACCGGCGTGATGTGTGGCTTATGAGCATCCACTCGACCATGGTCTATGAAGACGGAAGCTAGCCACTCGACCATGAAATCCAAGTTTTCTCACCTCCGGCCTAACTGTAATAATACTTGCAGTGGATCCTGATGCATTTTGGAATTCCTGTGTGATGGCCTGAATAGATGTGTCACATTACGACCCCTCTTCAACTGTCGGCGGTCTCTGTCAGTCAAGAGACGAGGTCTGCCTGTACACTTTTGTGCAGTACGTGTCCCATCACGTTTCCACTTCACTATCACCATCGGAAACAGTGGACCTCGCAATGTTTAGGAGTGTGGAAATTTCGCGTACACACGTATGACACAAATGACATCCGATCACCTGACCATGTTCGAAGTCCGTGAGTTCCGCGGAGCGCCCCATTCTGCTGTCACGATGTCTAATGACTACTGAGGTCGCTGATATGGAGTACCTGGCAGTAGGTGGCAGCACAATGCATCTAATATGAAAAATGGATGTTTTTTGGGGTGTCTCAATATTTTGATCAAGTAGTGTGAAATGGTGGATGGAGATAAATGGCTAGTTTCCGTCTTTATAGATTTCCAAAAAGGTTTTCACATTATGAAATCATAACGAATATTGACTCATACAAAGTGTCTTCACAAACAGGTGATTGGACAGATTTGTGAACCATTGCGTTGTACAGGATTTTCAATGTGCTGCAGAAACTGAAGTAACAAGTCATAAGTCCAAAGGAAACGTAGTTCAGTTTAGTTTCAGACAATGATGTTGTCAGAGAAAAGTAACATCGTAAGAGTATTTTTACGAAATTCTGGAAGACTTATTACTTGCACATGGTATACTGAATGGTAGTTCTCTATAAATATACGAGGCCTGTTCAGAAAGTAAGCTCCGATTGATTGCCAAATTGAAACCACAGTGAACATCAGAAATGTTTTACTTGTAACAATTAGCTACACCTTTCAGCTACTTCTCTACGTAGTCGCCGTTCTGACTTAGACTTTTGTCATAGCGTTGTACCAACTTTTCAATAGCCTCATCATAGAAGGCAACCGCCAGTGCTTTCCGCCAATTCTCCACGCTGGCCTACACCTCGTTGTCTGTGTCAAAATGTTGTCTTCAAAGACAGCGGTTCATGTGACCAGAGATGAAACTCAGGGGGAGACAATTGCGGACTGTATTGTGGGTAATCTCACATTTCCATTTGAAAACGATGCAGGAGCATCTTCATTGCCCCTGCAGAATGCGGCTGAGAATTGTCTTGAAGAAGAAACAGCACGACAGTTATGTAATGTTAGCTGCATAGCTTCAGGCGAAATTACTCACCAGGCCCTCGTACTTGGCGGCAGACACTATTTTCTAGACATCTTTACGCACTCACTGCGAGCTCAGAAATGAGAAGAGCGACGTGATGCTAACTGGGGTTATACTAGAGACACTACCCAACACATCTGTGCAAAGCTTTATCGGATTTTCATAGTCGTTTCCATTTCGCGACCGATCGGAGCTTACTTTCTGAACGCCCCTCGTAGATGAATGTAAGATAGTAGTTATACGAATGTGAATAAAATAGACAGTATCCTTCTTGGATATCAGTAGTTAACTTCAGAATCCTTTCATATCATTTAAATACATAGCAGTAATATTACAAATCGTTATGAAATGGGTTGAACACGTAAAGTCAGTAGTAGGAAAAATCAATCGAAGTCTTAAATTGGTTGTAAGGGTCGTAAGAAGTGCAGTAAATGTGTAAAGGAAACAAGTGTTTTAGGTGTATGCTGCGTCTAAAGGGTCGTTCAGGAAAAAAGAAAGAAAAATAGAAACGTAAATTAGTATGCTGACGAATCCTACACTCTAATGGAATTTTACTTTATGACGGACATTTAGATATTGGTCTTCTCTAACACGCAGATTTCGTATGCCACCACACAATTCTCAAGTAACTAATCATATGGTCCTTACTAATGTATTACACTTAAATAAATTTACTTATGTAGTCGAAAAGATAACAATGGCCGCTAGAACTGGGTTAACACATCTAAATTCATTTAGTTTTAAATTATCTTCATAAGAACACAAAACATCGTAACGGAAAATATTAGTAATACTCATTATTGCGCAGCTCGTCCATAAATCCAACCAAATTATAAAAATGTTTGTTTGTGTGTGTGTGTGTGTGTGTGTGTGTACCAGTAATTTCAATAAGTGATTCAACATATTTTTTTCCTCAAACCTGGTTGGTTTTACTCAGGATTCTAATACACCATGTTATCCCAGTCTTTTGGCTAGAAAACCCTATTTTCCAACGTAATCTTCGTTCAATGCGGTGGTCTTACGTACCCTTACAGGGAAGGTCTTAATGCCTGCATTGTATCACTCTACTGACCGACGTCGGAGCATAGATGGTTCTTCGGTGCTCTGTATGGACTTCTGTCAAGCGGTGAGGGAGCTAGCGGACACACATCCCAACTGCTGGACAAATGTGTCAGTACTACCAAGACGTCCAGTTGTGCACAGAGTTGCTTGATTGTGATCCGTCGATCACCTAAAATGAGAGTTCCAACATTGCAGGAGTCACAGCTGTGTGCGGCAGGACGACACTTGGTAGATCGTATAGGTTTGCGCGACTTGTTTTTACGATGACAGACGCCTCGCCCAACGACTCACTGTGCGTTTGTTCCATGTCAGGTCTTCGTAAATTGGTACCTCTTTTTAGTTACACAATGCTCAAATACATAGACTTGTTAATAAAGTTGACCTCTCAGGCAACTTACGAATCAGCTCCCATATTCCATCGTTTCAGTTTGATTCCAGGAACATCTGCCCATTTAATGCTCTATCCTCGTCTACAGCTCCATCATTTACACTGTGCTTTTTGCATAATGGACATCTCCCATGCAATCTTCCTTCGTGCTAGCAACATGTCAAACTCTGAGCACAACGACCGATCGACCTCCAGTCAATATCTCTCTATACCTCCTCGCCAGTGTAACCTTTGGTCCTTAACAAGTTTATGTGCCAGAATATATCGAAAATAACCCTCAGGGACGTGTTGCTACAATCATAGTAGGTCAATACAGCTCAATGAGTAAATCTGTTTTCTGGTATTCGAGGAAGACCATGGAACAATGCTATTCAAACCACCGTATACCTGACGAAGGGATCATGAGAATAAGACAAGGAAGTTCAAGACGTGTATAGAAGCATTTTGGCTGCCATTTTTCCCTTGTTACACAGACGAATGACATAAGACAAAGTCCTCCCAAATTCACTCCGCCATAAATTAGAAAGTGGCATACGGAGTATATGTTGATGTAGATGAAATACCCCCTAAAAATTCGACGAATCAATGTTGTAGGATGCCTAACAAAAACAAATATCCAAAAAATATCAAGATAGTCATCAAATAATATAACAGTCTAAGGAAAAAAACATGGACTCGACATTTTTGCGAAAATGGCCATGAAAGTGGATGAAACGTAGATGAATGCATCAATTAAGCAAAAGAAAGAAGTAAAATGCAGAAAGTATCGGAAGAGTCAGGTGACCAAATGCTAAGTGACGAAATAGCGACAAAAGACTGCAACAAAAGTGACTGATAGGTTAACTAGGGCGGGAAAAGTCAGCTGTATGTCGGATCTGTTTGCCTAATGTAAAGTGCTTCCTAGTAAACGGATTGGCTGTGGAATCGAAACCTGGTCAGATTGCGGAACATTTCAGTATGTTTATAATATACCCTTAGTCTTTTAATGATGTGAAGCTTTGCCAGGAACAACATATGGTTCAGATTCCACGCTAAAGTATAGGTTACCGTTCCGCGGTAGGATTCTTAATGTAGTCTAGAAATTCGGAAGTCGATGAAGACCTGTAGATTTAAAAGACTGGTGTTGAGCCACACGGATTTATTATTAAACCGAGATGTGGAACGTTGAGAAACGAATAATCGTACTGCCAGTCATGAAGACTCCACAGATGTATCACATTATCACTATAAATATAAAGAAAATAAAACGTACAATGATAGTCATAATTAAGTAACATTTTATGGAAAGCAAACATGGTGCATGTCAAAACAGTTTTGTTATTACACTAAAGCCTCTACGTAAATCTACTTTTCCAACATAGTTTTCGCCAATGTTTTAAAAATTATCGTAACTAACAGTCAACTTTAGATATCCGTTCATATAGAAATCTGCCGTTTCATTTGCCAACCACTGCTGGACGGTCGTTTCGACTTGATCGCCGTTGGCATGCCGTTGACTGCCTGAATGATTTTAGAAGACTGGCAGAAGTGACCATCACTTGGCGTTAGGTCTGAGTTATACACTGAGGTGTCAAAAGTCATGGGATAGTGATGTGAAAAATACAGATGGCGGTAGTATCGCATACAAAAGGTGTGAAAGGGCAGTGAATCGAAGTAGCTACCATTTGTACTCAAGTGAGTCACGTGAAAAGGTTTTCGACGTGATTATGGCCGCACGACGGGAATTAAGACTGTGAACGGAGAATGGTAGTTGGAGATAGACACAGGGGACATTCTACTTTGGAAATCGTTACGAAATTTAGTATTCCGAAATTGACAGTTCAAAGAGTGTGCCAAGAAGACCAAAATTTTAGACATTACCTCTCACTACGGACAACGCAGTGACCGATGGCCTTCACATAACGACCGAGAGCAGCGTCGTTCAGGTAGAACTGCCAGTGCTAACAGACAAACAACACTACTTTAAATAACATCCCGAAGAAATTAGTGTGGGACATACGACGAACGTATGCGATAGGACAATGGCGAAACCTGGCGTTAATGGGCTATGGCTGTAGACGACGGACGGGAGTGTCTTTGCTAACAGCACGATATCTCTGCAGCGCCTTTTCTGGGCTCGTGACCATATCAGTTGGACCCTTGACAACTGTAAACCGTGGCCTGGCCACTTGAGTCCCGATTTCAGTTGGTAAGAGCTGATGGTAGGGCTCGAGTGTGGCGCGGAACTTACGAAACCATGGATACAAGCTATTAACAAGGTACTGTGCAAGGTAGTACTAGCTCCACAATGGTATGGGCTGTGTTTACATGGAATGGTGCGTCCTCCGGTCAAACAGAACCGGAAATTGTTATGTTCAGTTACTTGGAAACCACTTTCACCCATTCATGGACTTCATGTTGCCAAACAAGGATGAAATTTTTTATGGATGACAATCTCCCGTGTCAGCATGCTACAATTGTTCGCAGTTCGTTTGAGGAACATTCTGGACAATTATGGGGAATGATTTGGCCACTCACATCGCCCGACATGGGACATAATCAAGAGGTCAGCTGGTACACAAAATCCTGCATCTGCAACACTTTCGCCGTTATGCACGGCCTTAGCAGCAGTACGGCTCACTATTTCTGCAGGGGACTTCCAACGATTTGTTGAGACCATACCACATATGTCGAGCAAAAGTACGTCCGACACGATATTAGGAGGTATCTCATGACTTTTGTCACCTCGCTGCACACGGAGGATGGTCAAGTTTTTTCCAGCCACATCAAGAAGAAATATTCTTTTTCGTAGAGCTATTTGAGGACAGACATTGTAGTGGAGGAATTTATTCGTTTAGACTGAGGAAAACAAATACACACTCAACACTCCTTGTCTAGACTAATATGCAGTGCTAATTGCATTGAAACTTTACGTAAATAATAGTCTTGTTGCCATCATTATTTTCGGAAACTGACAGAAGGTTGTCAATAGGCTTCAAACAATAAACTTATAGCACGAATACTACTATACCTACCTTCGTAAATGACACAGTAATATTTAAGCATCATGTTGATAGTGTAAATTACAATTTTGGTATCCTCTGTCGTGCTCAAAAACCGAGATAGTGAATGATCTGCGTATTCTGAAATGTGATTCACCTCCATAAAAGAGTCCGAGAATTTCTTATCGAGCAGTACGGATGTAGCAAGAACGCGGGTTAGGCCATCTTCGACGATCTCTTTTTAGACTGTCGCTCTACTGTTGCATGGCTTTTCAATCTCATGACTGTTGTTTCATGGTTTACTCTTTCTTATTTGTCGTTACATCCGCTATATTACCCTATTATCAAATACATGGAAAGTTTTCCAACAGTGAAGTGTATTATTTTCCCGTCACGTCAACACGTTAGATACTGTCGTTGACCAGCAACGCTTTGCGGTCCAACCCAACGATAGACGCATAGCAACCGACGCCTCCAGCTTCGTTCACGAAGACTCTGCCAGTTTGTCTGCAACACTGAAAGAAATACTTGAGTCCTAGAAACGCTATGCGCCTGTCTAGCGTAGATGTGGCAGCTACTGCGGTCAATCTATGTGGCCCGCGTTCGTTAAATACTTCACTGACTTCTTCTACAGTCTGACCGTCTTTGAATTGAGGTCAACAGATTACAAGCTATAGGCTGCAGACTACCACACATGTAGCGTCGCTTTTAATTGTTTAATAATTTTAAAGCATTTTCAATAGTTTTGACTGCTGTTTAATAATGTAAAGAAAGCACTCTTATGTATTATCTTACGTCAACTTAATTTTAATTAAGCATACAGATAAAATGTATTGTCTTACGAAAAACATACCTATGTAAAGAATTCCTGTGGCAACGTCTGTTCAGTCCTCTAGCAGGAGCATTTAGAAGGTACTCTCTGCTATTACTTTCTGACGCAGCCATCAGCTAAGAAGTAATTGTTATCACTTTTAACTTATGTAGTGTAGTTAGAAGTTTATTTAATTTTTTAATGTAATGTTGACAAGCGTTGTTCTGTATATTACTTACAAGGTCTATCCAGAATTGTGAAGAGTAATGGTCCTCAACACATTCCCTTGGCGTGCGCCCCGCAAAAAATAACTTTACGTATGATGATTTCTCTAGGTTTAAAATGATATACTGTGTCCTGGTATTGTTTGCTAGGAACTCTACAGTCCGATCACAACGCTGATCTGCCGGTTCGTACGCTCGTATTTTATTCATGAGGTGACAGTGCGGTACTGTATCGAACGCCTTCTAGTATTCAAGGGGCACGGCATCTACTTGGTGGCCGGTATCTACTGTCAGTACCTTTTGGTTTTTGTGGACGAACAGACTAAGCTAGGCGCACACAATCTTTGTTTGCCGAAATTATGTCGATGTCTACATCTACAGAGGATGTTTTCTCTCTTCAGAAACGTCATCACACGCGAGCATAAAACATGTTCCAAAATTTTACAGCTGGTTGACGTCAGCCATATAGGCCTATTGTTTGGTGCATCTATCCGGTGACCCTTCCTGAAAACGGCAGTGATCTGCTGATCTGCGCTTTTTCAAATCATGACGATCGCTTCGCTCCTTCAGCGACCTACGCTTCACTGCTACTAGAAGAGAAGCAATTTATTTCACACACTCTACATGCATAACCTATATGTCTCCCATCAAGTCGAGTTCCTTTTGTTCTGCTGAGCGATTTCAATTGATTTCCTAACCCTTGGTCATTTATTTCAATATCTGTCATTCTGACGCTGGTCTGACTATTTACATGAGAAGCCTCAGTACGATCTATTTCATTGACTCAATTTAGAAAAACGGAATTTATTATTATAGGATTGTCGAATGAAACGAAAAGTTTACTGTCGGCAGTCGGTGTGGACCAACTGGTTAACAATTTATTAAATCATGGTGACTGACAAATTAGCAGTTTATAAAAACCATCCACTCGACCTTCGAAATTATTCAAATATAAGGACTTCCTCATTGCTACCATTAATCGAATCCCATGTATTAACACTTTGAATAGTTTACGGATTGTTAGTGATATCCTCGTTACATGAGACTATGTCTCTATCGTTGCTCTCAGGACTGCTAATCACCTAATTTCCTCTGTATTTAAAGTTTATGATTTTGTTATATATTCTGAGACTCTGTTCTTGTGCCGTATTTAATTGATGTCTACGTTATGGAGGGTGTTGTCTCTTATGTTCAAAACTATCGTTAAGACATGTATTAATTTTTCTGAAGAGAGTTGGGGGCATAGAATGTTCAAAAAGGGTTCAAATGGCTCTGAGCACTATGGGACTCAACATCTGTGGTCATCAGTCCCCTAGAACTTAGAACTACTTAAACCTACCTAACCTAAGGACATCACACACATCCATGCCCGAGGCAGGATTCGAACCTGCGACCGTAGCAGTCGCGCGGTTCCGGACTGAGCGCCTAGAACCGCTAGACCACCGCGGCCGGCGCATAGAATGTCTGAAAATTTCAAGTAAGTGCGCCAGATTGTGTCGGCAGACTCTCTACAAGAGAGAAAAGTTTGGAGATCAAAGTCTCTGCGCAGCAAGTCACAAGTAAAACCTTTCGCGAGTGAGGTTCGAGGCGAAGTAAAACATTCACGGCGGCCAGCATTGTGCGGCTAACGGGAATGTGATGAGACGACACGAAAGGAGGCGCCAAGTGTCAGCAGAAGTTGGGGCACACGACATTTAGCGCCACCATTCATTTCCGCGCGGTTCAGAGAAAGGGCCGCCTGCCGGAAGACCACAGATGCTTGGAGACCGGAGGGATGAAGTACGACATGCGAAGCTCCTCACTCCTTGCAAGTTAGAGGGGAGAGAGATGAAAGCACACGCGTCACGCTTCATTCACCTCCTCTGACGCAAAAAAGACTCCTGCTCGGTTCTGTTCAGACATTCCTTTTTTAATGGAGTGAAATGTTCTTGAAAACTGGAACGCATGGGGTATTATATTTTTTGTGGCTGTTATTTACTACTTCATTTTAATTATACTTTTTAAATAATTGAAATAAATACAGTAGTTTGTCAATAGGTCTAGATGACTTGAACAGCCACATAAAATTATTGGTGTACGTAACAGGCGCTTACGCCTATGTTGCTTAGTGGCAAGCCGTGTTTCAACGAGGAGCCATAGCCATCGCTTTCGGATATAGCAATGAGATGAGTGATCTGAATGAAATCTGTTTCGGAAGTGTGATTATGGACATTCCGTCAAATTCCAGAACCCTCACTCCAGAAAGATTAGCAGTGGCTGATATAAAGCACCCAATGACAAGATAAAAACACTACAAAATCGTTAGAGAACATTATAAATATGTTGAATTACGTCACAGGAAGATCTGTAACTACCAGATACATCAATTCATGTGAATAATTTCCTGATCGAAATGTTTCCAGCAGAACGAAATTGAGGTTGTGATAGTAAGGACATTTACGAATGAAAGACTCGGATAGACATATTTGAGCAATAACGTCTATAGTTATCAAAATAAGTCCGACTGACAATGGAAATTGTGAAAATTGTGATGCAGATTTTTTTTTCTTTCGGATATTCAACTTTAAGAAAAACCTGTATGCAAAATGTTAGCAGCTGATGTGAATGAACTGAAAGTTATTAAAAAGAGAAGGAACATGTAATTTTTCGTATGGCATACGGGTTTGGCCGACCTGATGTTTCATTGGTTTGCTATGCGAGAGCTGAATAACTGTTGAAAGCGATCTAAATGTTACAGGATGTTCGTAGAGATATGCAGTTTAAATTTCATGCGTAACGTTCCATCCAAGTAAGTTAGGAATGTCATGTGTAATTCCAAGATTTACAATACATCGAAGACAATTTTATTCCTTCAACTATCTCAATATCCTGAATGTTAGTTCAATATTCCTATTTTGTATATTTATTTATTTTTTGAAATTTGTAGTACGGTCCTACTGCGGAGGTCATCGGTCCCTAAGCTTACACACTACTTAATCTAACTTCAATTAACTTACGCTAAGGACAACAATCACACCCAAGCCCGAGGGAGGACTCGTACCTCCAACGAGAGAGCCCTGACAAGGCGCCTCAGACAGCGCGGCTACCCCGCGCGGCAAGCAATGTTCCAAACATATCTTTTGTGCTCCATGAAGATGCTATTAAGACTGACGCTTGAAGGGTCTGTCAGTCGCTTATCAAGCTTCGGCATATTTACATAAAACGGACTGGACCGGTGGTGTGACCTAGTCCGGCCCGTTATCGGTATATTTTAAAGGTGTCTCGCACATTTAATTAGAATTTGAAACAGAGGAGGAAAACTGGTAATCAATTACTGGTTTCAATTTGAGCATAGTGTAGAGGTGTCACACTGAAAACTGACGTGATCCAGCTATAGCAATTATCTCTATTATTGTTTCGTAAAATGGGTTAAACCGACGAAAATATGTTACACCTAACGGTTGAAGTACATCTGCATCCACAATCCACAACCCATTTTATTGTGTATGGCTGCGGGTACTTCGTAAATTACTGTTACTTCTAATCTTTCCTGTTCCAGTCCCCAATGGTCTTCCGGAAGAATTGTTAGTTAGCCTCGGTCATGAGCTCGAGCCTCTCCAATTTTACGTTCATGGCCTTTTCGCGAGGTACACGTTGGAGGGATATACATATTAGCTGGCCCTTCTAGAAACGTACGTTCTCGAAATTTAAGCAGTAAAACGCACAATGATGCAGAATGCTTCTTCTTTAGCATTTGCCAAATTCGTCGCATTAAGTGAAATTTGATTTGTGTGTTGATCTTTCTTAGGGTGAGCACGAAATGCGGATGAGAAATATTCCGAGAGCTTATGACGCGTCCAAGAACCTAGAACGAGAAGGGATCTATTGCACTACAGACGAGAAAAGTGGGACGCATATAAGTCTTGTCTATTACTTTCCCACTGTTCCAGACTCACATAAGAAAAAGTCTTTCTGTTAGAATATTGATCATTAATACGTGATCTGAAGTTCCAAGCTGATCCTTGAAGATAAACATATAACACAGGTAACACTGAACCATCCAGACTTACCGTGGGGATAACTGAATAGGAATGATTAAGGACAGATATGGACTACGCAGTCCGGGTTGTGCGTTTTTACCTTGTGAATAAAAGCGTCTAGTTACTGCACATTTCTTTTCTAAAATTAGTTTGATCTGCATTACAAAAGTAAAATTCATTAAAAGCTGTGAACTTTATTATTTGAAATTTTAACAAATATTTCTGTCACTTCAGTTTGAATCACTTCTTCTTATTACAAATTGTATTGTGTTTCGTAATTCAGTACTAAGCAATATCTCGTAGCGAGCTAAAGAGACTGAAGCTGCAAGTCATTTTGCGCTTGTCATCATTAGATGAAACTTAAATCATCTAACCGTTGATTAGTATGATTACAATTTTATAAGCACTGGCCGTGAAACAGTGGCAAATGCATTCTCCTGAAACTACTTAGAAGTGATAGATCGAAACACCACTCATGAAGGAATTCTGTTAGATCTAATGACAACAAATAGACCTAACCTCTTTGAGGATGTTTACACTGGAACTGGGATCAAGGTTCAAATGGCTCTGAGCACTATGGGACTTAACTTCTGAGGTCATCAGTCCCCTAGAACTTAGAACTACTTAAATCTAACTAACCTAAGGACATCACACACATCCATGCCCGAGGCAGGATTCGAACCTGCGACAGTAGCGGTTGCGCGGTTCCAGACTGTAGCGCCCAGAACCGCTCTGCCACGCCGGCCGGCTGGGATCAGGGATTATGAGGCAATTTTAGTAACAATGATTACAAAATTACAAAGTGGTAGTTATACAGGGTCAGTAATGACTATAACGTCAATGAGTAACAGTTGGAATCGACCAACTCGTACAAATACCTGGGTGTAACACTGCGTCGGGATACGATTGCATAGGATCAGTCGTGGGTAACGCAGGTGGTGGAGTTCGGTTTATTGGTAGAATTCTGGGAAACTGCAATCAGTTCACAAATGAGATTGCTTACAAATCAATCATGTGACCGGTTCTAGAATATTACTCAAGTGTGTGGGACCCGCATCAAACAGAGCTAACAGGGGATATCGAACGTATACAGTGAAGGGTAGCACGAATGGTCACAGGTTTGTCTTATCCATGGGGGCGTCTCGGAGGTACTGAAGGAACTGGTCTGGTAGACTCTTGAGGGTAGACGTTGACTATGCCGAAAAGGTGTATTACCAAAGTTTCAAGAACCGGCTTTACGTGATGACTCTAGGAATTTACTACAGCCCCTAGGGGTATTGCTCACATAGGGATCGTGACGATAAGAGTAGAGAGACATTTAAAAACTCATTCTTGCCGTGGTCCATACGTGAATGGAACGGGAAGAAATCCTAATAATTGGTGCAATGGGACGTACCCTCTGCCATGCACTGCACGGTGGTTTGCAGAATATACATGAAGGTGTAGAGTTAGATAAAGAAGCTGTATTGCCATAACTCGAACAGGGACATTTTGCTCCTGGCACCAGAATGTGAAAGGAACTGAGATACAAGTTCAGATGAATAGTTGACCAAACAGTGGATAAGTATTTAAGTATTAACCTAGCAGAACGGCTGATAATGGGAGGCAACCTCCATACCACAGTACCTGTAAGGAAATTTCTAGCGGAGACACGGATCTTTGCACAGTAGATGTAAAACAAGGCATAATCTAATACTGCGTCACTCCAGTGGTATGGGTACATTCTGAGAATGGCGACGGAATTATCTGTATCGCATAAAGTTTAGATTTGGGCAACTCGACATCAGGGATTGACGCAGACATGTTACGTGAGATGATCGTTAGTTCTCTAGCTATATGAAATAAATACGCGGCCGCGCGGTATATCGTATCTCGTCACCGAAGCCTTTTTTTTACGCAGCTTGGCCAGTACAGTAGTTACCTCGCTTTTATGGAACTCGAAGTTGACTTTGAATTTTGTTTGTGTGTTGTTGTGTAAGAAATATAGCTTCCTTCCACGTTACTAATTGGGGCTCAAGTTACTAGCAGTCGTAACATCCGCTCTCCACTGTGTTTTAGACTATAGAAAGTGTCAAATTTGGTTTACAGAAGCGTCGTGGTTCACGGTAATGACCTACCTCGTTAGTGTCAGTCGGCGGCGCAAAACATATGATTACAGGTAGAGAGATTCCAAGTGATACATGTTTATAAAAGACATATTTACGCCAGTGACTGTAACACTTTCTTTATTTCACGATTGAATTTTCGGCCTTAGGCCATTATCAAGTAGAGATTTTTGTGACTTTACGCAATGTCATCTTAAAATGAGCTGACACATTTATATGTCGTTGTCATTACTATTAAATACATTCGTGACGTTGTAATATATTGTGAGCACACATATCCATATGTCATAAAACAACAAAGTCTGTAGACACTCATGTTTGTCAGCCCATTGCTAGGCACTTATAAGTTGCTACATTTGTTACCAGTAGGTTCGATCAGCATGCAGGTGTTACGGGGATGATTCCTTAATTCAAATGGAAGTCCTTGGAGGAAAGACAATGCTCCTTTCCCGAGGCACTATCGACGAAATTTAAACGACAGCCATCTGAGGCTGACTGCAGAACGCTTCTTCTTTGAGTAACAACCATGAAGATAAGATGCGCGAAATTAGGGCTCGTATGGAGGATTTGGGGCAGTGATTGTTTCTTCGCGCCGTCTGCAAGTGAAACAGAAAAGGAAGTACCTCGTAGTGGTAAATGATACCGTCCGTGAAGCACTGTACTGTGTCTTGATGGAAATGTATGTTCTGTGGCCGTGCGGTTCTAGGTGCTTCAGTATGGAACCACGTGACCGCTACGGTCGCAGGTTCGATTCCTGCCTCGAGCATGGATGTGTGTGATGTCCTTAGGTTGGTTAGGTTTAAGTAGTTCTAAGTTCTAGACGACTGATGACCTCAGATGTTAAGTCCCATAGTGCTCAGAACCATTTTTTGGATATGTATGTAGATGCAGATAACATCTGTTTCCGTATGAAGACTACAAAATTATACATATTTTCAGAGCGATAGTCAGTGGCAAGGCAACATCTCAGTGAGTTGTGACATCGTCATGCAGGTCATTGCCACGGTCGTATGCTGTGCTGGCTGCACCGTAAGGACGCGGCGGCGTCGCCCGCCAAACGTTCCTCGACGCAGTTTGGCTGCAGCGTCAGTGCTGTCGAAGGCAGATCTTCAAGCACTCAGGTGAAGACTGCCAACTGTTTCAGCATGTTGGTTGTCGCGAAGACTAGGAGACGTTCATCCATCATGGATTGACATAGACTGCAGCAGATGCTCACGAGTCAGCCAGGAGGATGCACATACGCGCCAGACCTTGTCGGTGTGAAGATGGCAACTTGCAGATCGTCAACAGATACCTGTAGTGGACGATCGTTGACTGTACAACAAATGACCCAATAGACAGCAGGCCACGGCGGTGATAGACATCAGGCTGGCTGCATCTCGGTGTTGAAGTCAGCATGTGGAAAGCAAGCTAACCGTTATCGATCGGCCTATCGTGGTTTCGCTGAAACTCGACAGACTGTCGTCTTCTCTGATTCTGTCGACACAGACAGAATCGCAACACGACTGAACGTGTCTCTAAGCTTCGAAAACCGCGTTATTTACATACGAATGTCAGAGTCAGCGCCCATGACGTGGTATCTCGCGATAGCCCTGTTTTAGCAGATCCGTCAGCGAACTTTGCCTCGCTATTATAATTCAGTAATTATTCTGGGTCTCAAGCTCTGTTCTTTCTGCCTGTGTATAGTTTTGCAGTGCCTTGTATGTAGCACAGTAAAATTGGCGTTTCTGTATTACTCACTCTGAGGTGGTGTAGCAATGCTAACTACATGACTTGACGACTGCTACATTGACAATATACCTCGCTGACATTCCGATAAGCACACTGACTCAGAGTTAACCTCTGTTCTGAGCTCTTCTGTCACAAAATCTTAAGAAATTAAACATGTACAAAAAAATTATTCTGTTGCAGAACACTTCTCCTGTTTAAAAAATTCGAACTGAACTTTGCCTTTGATTAACCTTTGCACTAAACTTATAGATCTACTTACCTTCTTGTACATTATGCCCATTGCACCAATTTTTCTTTTCATGCAAGACGACATACGTGGATTGTTAATGTTTCCTAATTCTGCACCGAGCGAGGTGGCGCAGTGGTTAGCACACTGGACTCGCATTCGGAAGGACGACGGTTCAATCCCGTCTCCGGCCATCCTGATTTAGGTTTTCCGTGATTTCCCTAAATCCTTTCAGGCAAATGCCGGGATGGTTCCTTTGAAAGGGCACGGCCGATTTCCTTCCCCGTCCTTCCCTAACCCGAGCTTGCGCTCCGTCTCTAATGACCTCGTTGTCGACGGGACGTTAAACACTACTTTCCTCCTCCTTTCCTAATTCTCTATCGTCGTTATTAAGTTTCGGTTTGCCATACCTTTGCTGCAGTTGTGCTACATTATCGTTATTTCCGTTTTTACAACTTATATTAATTTTTCAGTATTATTAATGTACATTTCTCGGGATACGTTAGTTAAACACTCGAGCGATATGTGATGAGTCGGTAGGTCTGGAGAATGGATAGCTCTACGTCTGAGACGAAAGTGGGGTACGCAGGTTGCTATTAGAACAACGACAAGGATAGTAATCTTAATGCTTATGGTTATCACTATGGGACTTAACATCTGAGGTCATCAGTCCCCTAGAACTTAGAACTACTTACCCCTAACTAACCTAAGGACATCACACACATCCATGCCCGAGGCAGGATTCGAACCTGTGACCGTAGCAGTCGCGCGGTTCCGGACTGAAGAGCCTAGAACCACTCGGCCACCGCGGCCGGCTAGTCATTACAATTAAGGTCGCTGTGGATAGTTACTCCTGGATACTTTATGGAAGATACTGTTTCCAGCAATCTGTCATTAATATCATAGTTGTATACTAACGGATTTCTCTTCCTATGTATGCGCAGTATGTTACCTTTATTTACGGTCAGGGTCAACCTCCAGAGCCTGCACCATTTATCAGTCCCCTTGAGGTTATTCAGGAATTCGATACTGTATTCTGGCGTTGATGCTTTCTTACAGACAACTGCATCATCTGCAAACAGTCTTAAAGAGTTTCCGATGCTTTCTACTACATTATTTGTCTACACTGTAAACATAAATGATCCTGTCACACTTCCTTGGGGTACTCCGGAAATTACATTTGTCTATTTTGTGCTGTTAAGAGCGACGGTTTGAGTGTTACCTGCATGAAAGACTTGAATCCAGACGCATATCTGGCCCGATCTCCGACACGCTTTTTTTTTTCTAAAAGGCAGTGCGGGACGGTGTTAAATGCCTTCCTGAAATCAAGGAACCCGGCACCTACTTGCGCGTCGTTATCCACAGTGCTATGGATCTCATGGAGGAACAGAGCGAGCTGAGTTTCTCAAGATCTCTATTAGAGGAATCCGTGGTTATTTTATAGAGGAGATTTTTGTGGTCCAGAAATGTCATAATTCTTGTGCATAAAACATGTTCCTAAATCCTATAACAGACTGACGTCAACGATATTGGCCTATGATTATATGGATCATCCTTACCACGCTTGTTGAAAACGGTAATGACCTGCACTTTGTTCCAGTCGTTAAGTATCCTTAGTTGCTCCAGTAATCTACGATAAACTGCTGCTGGAAAGGGAAGAAGTCCTTTCGCATAATATTCGTAGAATCTTACAGGCATCTAATCTTGTCCTGATGCCTTTCCACTGCTAAGCGACTGTAGTTGCTTTTCTGTTCCGCCACCGGTTACTTCAGCATCTGAAATTTCGACTTTCGTACGATGACTGAAAGGAGGGACCGTATTACGATCTTCGTAGGTGAAACAATTTATGAAGACTCAATTCAGTATTTCGGTCCTCTCTGTTAACTTCCGCTTTGTGAATGAGTAGAGGATTTCGAGCCGCTTACCGATTTTACGGAAGACCAAAACTTCTTCGGGTTTTTACTCACATCGGTTGACAAAATATTACTTTATAAGTAATTGACTACTTCTCGCATTGCTATCCATACACTCACTTCCGCTTCGTTCGGCTTTAGTTTGTCAGCTACATTCTGACTTCTCTTGAACCAAGGTGAAGCTCTCTTCGTTTACGAAGCAGTTTTCTAAGAAGGCTATTAGACCACGGTGGATCTTCTCTATTTCTTAAGACGTTGCTCGGAACATACTTGTGTAAGACATATTGAACAACGCTTTAAATATTTTTTTAATTTCTGCTCCACATCTTCATCCTCAGTACTGAATATCTGATGCTGACTACTCAGATACACAACAATTTCTATCTTGTTACTCGCGCTAAGCAAAAATATTTTCTTATCTTTCTCAACAGTTCTTGTAATACCTGTGGTCATAGTTGTCATCACAGTTTGATGGTCAGTGATACATTTCACCTTTAACTGCTTCCATACTTGAAATAAACAACTCTTAGACATAACAGAACTAAACTTAAAATACTAGTGCCTTTCACGTGACCCCAGTCTGGTTGCGCTATTGTTCTTTTTGACATTTTAATCGTTTACTTGTGTCTTGCCTCCATCATTGGGACTTCCGGCAACACATCCCCTATTCTGTAAAAGTTTTAACCCTACTTACACAGGACATAGACGTTTTTGTCCGAAACTGCTCATCAAAACTTACTGGAAAAGAAATCTCTATGCCTTCACAAGGACTGGGATGCTCTGTCTAGAACTTTTTTGTCTTTCTCTTAGGCGTGTAGGGGTTAGGAACTAATAGCTGTTGATCCACTCGATATTGTGGCAGTTTTCCCACACAGTGTGTTGACTGTTTGTATAGTTCTCAAGCTTTAATGTTGGCTCACTTTACTTTCTGCCATAACCTCCCATATTCTGTTTGTAAATTTTTTAACTGATTCACAGTTTGATCCTTATTTAAGGATCATGAGTGCTGACAGAGATAGAATTTTTCCACAATACACCACCTGGAAAGATGAGGGACTGTACCAGTATGTACTTTACAGTTATATGCACAAACAGCATATTGTAAACAGTTACTAATACACTCCTGGAAATGGAAAAAAGAACACATTGACACCGGTGTGTCAGACCCACCATACTTGCTCCGGACACTGCGAGAGGGTTGTACAAGCAATGATCACACGCACGGCACAGCGGACACACCAGGAACCGCGGTGTTGGCCGTCGAATGGCGCTAGCTGCGCAGCATTTGTGCACCGCCGCCGTCAGTGTCAGCCAGTTTGCCGTGGCATACGGAGCTCCATCGCAGTCTTTAACACTGGTAGCATGCCGCGACAGCGTGGACGTGAACCGTATGTGCAGTTGACGGACTTTGAGCGAGGGCGTATAGTGGGCATGCGGGAGGCCGGGTGGACGTACCGCCGAATTGCTCAACACGTGGGGCGTGAGGTCTCCACAGTACATCGATGTTGTCGCCAGTGGTCGGCGGAAGGTGCACGTGCCCGTCGACCTGGGACTGGACCGCAGTGACGCACGGATGCACGCCAAGACCGTAGGATCCTACGCAGTGCCGTAGAGGACCGCACCGCCACTTCCCAGCAAATTAGGGACACTGTTGCTCCTGGGGTATCGGCGAGGACCATTCGCAACCGTCTCCATGAAGCTGGGCTACGGTCCCGCACACCGTTAGGCCGTCTTCCGCTCACGCCCCAACATCGTGCAGCCCGCCTCCAGTGGTGTCGCGACAGGCGTGAATGGAGGGACGAATGGAGACGTGTCGTCTTCAGCGATGAGAGTCGCTTCTGCCTTGGTGCCAATGATGGTCGTATGCGTTTTTGGCGCCGTGCAGGTGAGCGCCACAATCAGGACTGCATACGACCGAGGCACACAGGGCCAACACCCGGCATCATGGATTGGGGAGCGATCTCCTACACTGGCCGTACACCACTGGTGATCGGCGAGGGGACACTGAATAGTGCACGGTACATCCAAACCGTCATCGAACCCATCGTTCTACCATTCCTAGACCGGCAAGGGAACCTGCTGTTCCAACAGGACAATGCACGTCCGCATGTATCCCGTGCCACCCAACGTGCTCTAGAAGGTGTAAGACAACTACCCTGGCCAGCAAGATCTCCAGATCTGTCCCCCATTGAGCATGTTTGGGACTGGATGAAGCGTCGTCTCACGCGGTCTGCACGTCCAGCATGAACGCTGGTCCAACTGAGGCGCCAGGTGGAAATGGCATGGCAAGCCGTTCCACAGGACTACATCCAGCATCTCTACGATCGTCTCCATGGGAGAATAGCAGCCTGCATTGCTGCGAAAGGTGGATATACACTGTACTAGTGCCGACATTGTGCATGCTCTGTTGCCTGTGTCTATGTGCCTGTGGTTCTGTCAGTGTGATCATGTGATGTATCTGACCCCAGGAATGTGTCAATAAAGTTTCCCCTTCCTGGGACAATGAATTCACGGTGTTCTTATTTCAATTTCCAGGAGTGTATAATAACTCAACATTTTACAGATGATCGTATGGACTTGTTCCATTCTTCTATTAGTCTGTGGATGGAATGGACTCGTCCGTCACTTCTAGATATGAAGTACAAGATAACTACCTCATACTGTCAGAAACAAAATTTGTACCCTGATCTATAACTAATGTGTCAGGCACCCAAAATTTAAGTATGTATCTATTAACTGAATCTTTAGACACTCCAATAGCCTGCTGTTCAAAAACAGCCACCATTGCCAATAATCTCGAAAAATTAACTATAACTGTCTACACATACGTATTTTCAGTGGATGTCCTACTAAATGGCCTTAAGATTTCAAGTCCAAACAACTCGAAGTGCCTAAGCGCCTCTGGCAGTCTTTATGAAGGAAATTTCTGAAGAATATGGTCAGCTCTTCGTGTACAAGGTACACAGTCCTTCACGTACTGCTTACAATCATGTTTTCTTGTTCTCCACCGGAACGCTTTCACTACTCGTCTACCGAGTGAGGTGGCGCAGTGGTTAGCATACTGGACTCGCATTTGGAAGGACGACGGTTCCAAACCGCGTGCGGCCATCCTGATTTAGGTTTCCTGTGATTTGCTAAAATCATTTCGTGCAAATACCCGGATGGTTCCTCTGAAAGGACACGACCGATTTCCTTCCCCATCTTTTCCTAATCCGATGGGACCGTTGACCTCAATGTTTGGTTCCCTCCCCCAAACAAACAAACTATTCGCCTGTCTGTTGTTTAGCATCCACCATGACCTGACAACACATGATCAAGCACTTATTCCAATACTTTGTCCTTGAGGACTGCTGGGACCACTAAACGCATTCAGCATTTCGTCGTTCTGCAGACCATGCCCACATGCATCACGAACTGCGGTTGCGGTAAGTCTGAGTCAGCCACTTGTGTTCTCTGCCGGTACGTTAAACTTTTGTGTATTGTGTTCAACAGTGCAACTTTCCTAATCAATAAATTTTCATTTGTGTGCTTTTTATCTAATTCATTGATAACCTCATTATCATACTCACTGAGCTAGAGTGCTCAACAGCCATTTTAATAATATATGTTCTGTGACGACCTTAAATTTCCACCATTATAAATAATAACAGAAGTACACTACTCCATATCTCAATGTCAACATTTCCTTTTCCACTACTAGATATTGCTGCCCAACGACACTCTGGCTCGAAATACAGCCAACCACTTCATGACTGGCGCCAAATAAGAGGATAAGTTCCTTCTCAAAGTCAGGAAATAGAAGTGCTGGATCAGACACTAATGCTGCGTTCAGTGTTTCAAACACTGTGTAATATCCCGTTCACCAATGAAATATCAGGCACTTTCTCAAAAATGATTTAAAGCGTCTGTGATCTGCACAAAATTCGATATATTGGTGATAATAATTACATAATTGTTTTGTAGCACTCTGAGCTACTGGACTGCTGCTATTATTTGAGGATTAGTTAGAACACCTTTCCCCCTACTCACATACCCGTTGTTGTTCCCCTATGTTTGAACAAAATGTCACTTGCCTATTCTTAGTCCCAAATGTGCAGATTTCAGCCTGCTGAATATATTTTCCAAACGTTTCACGGTCTCTGGCGCATCCCTCGGGGAGGAGGAGGAGGAGGTGGAGGAGGAGAAGGAGAAGGAGGAGGAGATCAGTGTGTAATGTCCCATCAACAATGCCGTTATTAAAGATGGAGCACAGGCTTTGATTAAGGGAGTATGGGGAAGGAAAGCAGTCATGCCCTTTTGAAGGAACCATCCTGGTATTTGCCTTAAAGAAATCACGGGAAACCTAAATCAGGATTGTCGGACGTGTGTCTGACCCATCATTCTCCCACCAAATGCAACTCCAATGTGCTTACTACTGCACTATCCCGCTCGGTCATATCCCTTGAACTTACAATGGTATTATCCAAATATACCATGCAAATTTTCTGCTTTAAATCATGTAAGACCCCATCTAATAATCTCTTGACACCCGGATTGTTTAACAGCTGAAACGGCATCTTATTGTACTGGTTATTTCTCCATGATAACATGAAAGTGATCTTTGGTCTGTCTTCTGCGAATACCTCAGGCAAGTGATACCCAGTTTTTAAATCCATTGTTGTAATATACTAGTATTGTTCTAGATAGTCTAATGTTTATTAAATATTAGGAATTGGAAATGAATCCGTCACAGTCTTTGCATTCAGACAGTGGTAATCAGAATAGAATCTACACTTCTTAGTGCCATGTGATGACTTTCTTTGCACGATGACAGCATTCCCATTATCGATCACTGTACTCTACTATACAAGGGTGTACTGAAATACGAGGGCGGTCCAGAAAGTAAGTTACGATCGGTCGCGAAACGGAAACCACAGTGAAAACCAGAAACATTTGCAACAGTTAGGTACACCTTCCACCTACTTCTCTACATAGTCGCCGCTCCAACTTCGAGTTTTGTCGTAGTGTTGTATCAACTTTCCAATATCCTCGTCATAGAAAGCAGCTGCCTGTGCTTTCGGCCAGGTCTGCAGCTCGTTGTCTGTCGAAAAATTTTGTCTTCATGGCCAGCGGTTTTTGTGAGCAGAAATGAGACTCAGGGGGAGCCAATTACGGACTGTATTGTGGGTGATCAAACACTTCTCATAGGAAACGCTGCAGGAGCGTCTTCATTGCCCCTGCAGTGTGCGGCCGAGAATTGGCTTGAAGAAGGAACTGCTCGACAGTTGTGTTATGTCGGCTGCATGACACAGGCGAAATCTCTAACCGGGCTCTCATGCTTGGCGGGAGACGCTATTCCCTACGCATCTTTACGTGCTCACTCTTCACTCAAAACTGAAAAGAGCGTCGCGACACGATTGACGGGCATACTAGAGACACTGACCAACACATCTGTGCGAAGGTTTACCGGATGTTGCCAGTGGTTTCCATTTCGCGGCCGATCGTAACTTACTTTCTGGACAGCCCCCGTATGATGCCTTCAAATTAATAATGCAAAAACTAAGGCTTTTAAATAAAACAAACTATATTGACATCCTACATCTGTATTCCTAATGTCTACGTATTTATTTCTCAACATAGTGATCCTGCCAATGAATACATTTCTCCCCACAAGATACCAGCTTTTTGATATTGTCAATGTAGAATGTTTGACGGTGTTCGTGGTGACACAACCTCGTCTGCTTGCACCGCTTCTTCAGTATCAAGGTGAAATCCTCTAAGGTGTTTTTTAAGTTTTGGAAGCCGATGAAATTCGGATGGGGCCCAGTTGAGGTTAGCACCACCGTTTCGTACATTATGAGCACAGACAATTGACTGCCACACATTACTGGTATCAATACAATAACCCTGTCCACAGCTTTCCTTCCTCTATGGATTTCAGTTGGAAGCACGTTTTATGGTGTTGGAAACTCGATTACAGCACACTGTTTATATATGCACCGACATTACCCACTACTATGTTACACGTTACAGTTGTACCAGCAAAACAGGGAAGTCGACTGAGTAATATGCATGCCATGTAATACAGGAATCGTGAACATATATTGAGAACGGAATAAAAAACTCGGAGGCATTAGTTTTCACCATACCATCGTACCTACCGCTAACTACTGATTTATAAACTCCTTAATTATGTGTTGAAGAGGCTTTGCTATGCAATGTGGATTTTAGTTAACTGGCGCATTATTAATTGTAGGTATACGGTGCTGTTTAACTGGTCTTTCTGATAACGAATTCTTCGTGTTCAGTGAATCTACAAACCATAATAGCAGAACTTTTATTGCCTACTGATCACTGCATCGCAAGTGATCCTCTTTATCATATAACACTTCTGCATCGCCAGTTTGCTTACAGCTTTGGTCGTCACATGACCTGTTAATTTCTTCTTCATTTAATCATTATGCACTCTAACAGACTAACCACGCCGTTGCGAAAGTTATCAAAGCTTACAGAAACCACAAATTCACCATTAATATAACCTACGAGCGCTACACTTCTGGAAACGAAAATTTTATTTTGTGTAATTCCTCTCTTTCCTTTCTTGTCTGTACCATGTACAATGCTTAAAATGGTAAATTCGTATCGACTGAAACCTTCAGTAACTTTCCTATACCTGCTGTTATTTTTTCATGGAATTTTATTCGGCAGCCCCTTCGTGAGGGGTGTGCCTTGTGACATTGCCTCACTTGCAGCTGTAGCCCCCAATGGAAACAATGTCCCATAGAGTTCTACTGTACACTGCAAAAGATCGATTTTGGCATAATGTTTGTCGAGAAAATCTGGACGAAAAATTGCTGAATACCCTTCATCCACGGAAAGTAACACTTCCATAAGCTCATGAAAATCTCTAGTTCCTATACTGAAACTCGGCAGTGCCATACCCAGCCACTCTACATTATTAATATCCACTGTACGCAATGTTTAACTTGGGGGCCCTGTCCTTCCTGCCTACGAGGTCCAGACTGACGACTGACACGGCCACACCTGTGTCCACCAGGAATTTATGTTCCTTGCCTCTCCCAAATCCTGACGAGTGGTATTCCGTCTGTGCATCTATTTTGGCAGTCTTACGTCCTACTGGGAATGCTTTCCGACACGAAGCATTCCAGTTAGTGTTTAACGGCTGCTTCTATTGGCATGGTTTTCCTTTTTTGCACTTCCCACAATTCTGTTCTCGGAGTCCAGCTAGGTCCCACTTACGTTGCTTCCATATTTGAACTTTATGTTCACATCTATAACACTTCTACAGAAAAACAAGCCGGTCCAAACGTGTTTTGTAGCAATGTCAGTCTCCTCTAATTGCGTCATGTCCCTAAGAGCCGCACTGAAATCGCCAGGGTTTTTCCATCCTTACCCTACGTGATAAGTCAGCCGGGATACCACCTGGAAAAACGTCCCAAGCCCTATTCTCAGCTTCCCGCAGCAGGACTCTGTCCGCTTCCGCGTTTTGTGTCAGCTGGTACGTCTGCATATTGATTCTCCGGACCCTATCTCTAAAGGTTTCCAGTGACTCCTTATATTTCTTTGTTAAGGTAGTCAGTTTATTCCGGGAAAATCTTTTGTCTTCCTTCTGAAAAGGCTGCTGTTAACCGTCAGCTAACTGCTGGAATGATTCAGTCTTAATGAGGGCATTATGGCGTCCTGCTTCATTTGTCAATCGTAAATTAGTCAAACGGAGAGTAATTTCGTCTTACCAACCACTCATTGCGGTTTAGCCTTAAGGCTATTAATTAACTCAGTCACGTCATATGTTGACTTGCCAGAGCGAGGTGTTATTACTACGATAGCTGTCGGTGGATCGAATGAATGACGGGAGGGCACAGACACTACGCCTTGGCTACCTCAGACCCTGTCTGCAAATGCTGAAACACAGCTTGTACAACTTCTACCTGCCTTAGTAACAGCTCTGTTTCCTGCTCTTGTTGGGAATTCAACTCTGTCAGTATTTTCACATGTTGTATCAAAGCGGCAACAGTCTCACATGTAGCAGCAGATTTTATCTCTCATTTTGCACAATACACCTGTGCAGTCGACAACGACAACAAACAAAAACCGCGAAATTGCAGCTGCAACACACAAATAATAATTATACAGCATTTCTTTCCACGTATCATCACCCAGTGGGATTCAGAACAATTCTGTCTCAAATGCCCACATCGTCTTCAAGTACTACAAATGAACGGCACCGGCTTATTACACGTCAATTCATGCCCTGACAGGTTACAAAACTTGCACTGAGCTGCTGGTAAATGAGTTTCACTAACGTAGTTTCTACACACTGACCAATCCAAAGGCTCCCCTGGTTTAACAAATTACATCTTAAGGGTGCTGCTGATGTCCCTGCAATTTGACATGCGCCAAAACAGATATACATATTCAGTCAAAAGACCATCAAAAAGAAAGAGTCACTCACGACACCACAAGGTGCTGGTACTGCTATATGACAATTTATGCGAAGTTTCACTGCCACCGAAGTCTTGAGGTGACAGCCAGTTAAAACGTCAATGTTGCCAAGCGGGAAGCTGGGGTCGCGTTATGAATATGAGACTGAGCACGGAAGGTGGGTTAGTGGTCCAGTTCACACCAAAGGGCGCAAAAAAAATATCCTGCAAATTGTACGGAGTTATACTTGTATTCAGAGTGGCGGTTAGCGGTACGCCACCAGAAGGCTAGGTGTGAATTCGTGTGCCTCGAAGAAGTGCCGACGTCTTCTCAGCAAATGATGATGTCATCCCACAGGTCAGTGCCCCAGGCACATGATGTGCTGGCAGTAGCACAGGGAACAGAAGCCGGCCCCCACCAAACGTACAACGATACAGTACGATTCCCACCTCAGCCCCCTCAAAACAAATCCGTGGAGTGTTCAGGCGGAAATTGCTGACTGTGGTCTAGGATGCTTGTTGTGGTGAAGACTGGGGCCTGTTCATCCACCATGGATAGATCAAGAGTACAGCAGATGCTAACGAGTCGGCCAAGAGGCTGCTTGAACGCACCATGCATGGCCGGTATGGAGATGGTAGCTTGCAGATAATCCGCGAAGATTTGTAGTAGAGGAGACTGGCTGTACGTGGTGTCTTCTCATCTGCGATGAACCAGTAGACAGCAAACTGCAGATTATGGCTGTGATAGGTATCACGTTGGATGCTTGTGAAGATCAACAAGCATGTAGGTCGCCATCAGTCAGATTATTGTTGTTTCATGGGAACTCAGACTTTCATTTTGCCCAATTCTAGCTACACGGGCAGAATGGCAGCACGATTGAATGTGTCTTCGAGCTTCTAAAGCTTTGTTATTTAAAGGGCCGAGTGTAATTATGACGCGGTCTATGAGAGCATTTGCCCTCGTGTCTCAGATCTTTCGGCGCTCTCTGCCTTGCAGTGGTAATTCAACAGTTATTCTGGGTCGCTAAGCTCGGTTATTTCTGCCTACGTTTGATATTTCAGAGTCACTTGTGCGCAGAAGTTATGTAGTGTTACTTCATACTGTGTTAGGTAGCACGACAACATTTGCCTTTCTGTCTTCCTCGCTCTGAGATTATGGCAATGCTCGCCTAGTGTTACATTGGTGGGACGCCTCATTGACATGCCGATTGGCAGAAACTTCCATGTTCTGAGCTCGCCTGGTAGACATCTTAAAAAATTTGAAAATGTACAAAATTATTCAGCTCCACAGCACTAGTGTCCAGTCAGCCATGTGTGACACAGGAAACAAAAATGAAGCAATAAAATAAAAGCAGAAATGTTGAATATCATTTTCAGATATTTGCTTTCAAACGCAGAAGTACTGCCCAAATTTAATTCTAGTCCAACAACAGATATAGTTACGTAGATATTAGTATCACTGGCATTGAGAAACAGTTGGAAAACACCAACTCCATCTGAATCAACCATTCTCTGAAAGCAATGAATGGACTATCTCCTGATTACCGAGAAGCATTTGACTACCTACTAAACAATGATTGTTAACGAAAATTTGAACGTATGTGGTATCAGACGAAATTTGTGATAAGACAGTTTTTTTAAAGGAGGCGCAGCATGTTATCTTGTATAAGTCACATTTGTGATCAGTAAACACATTCAAATACCTGGATATAATAATCTGTGATTACATGAAATGGAATGATCACATAGCCTCAATCGTAGGTAAAGAAGCTGATAGACTATAATTCATTAGTAGAACAACGAGAAAATGCCGTCAGTTTACAAAGAAGATAGCTTACAAAACGCTTTAGCGATTTGTCCTGGAGTATTGGTCAAGTACATGGGACCCGAACGAAATAGGAATAACATCCCTGCTGAATACATACGAAAAGGGACAGCACAAATGATCACAGGCTTTCGCCACTTGCGGTAGAAAGAGTTGTTTGCAGTTTGTTTTAGGCTACTGATTATTGTAAAGGAATGAATAGAGAAGCTTGCTACTTATTGGAATGGGTATTTGATAGGTATAAGGAAAGAGAAATACATATTTGGAAAGATACTGAAAAATCTAACTCTCTGTTTCTTTTATGAATCATCAGCTTTCTGAATATCATTATTTATAGGAAAATAGTAATATACCATTAAATAGTTTACGAAAAACATCACAAAATTACAATTTACCACTAAGTAATTTACCAATAATATTATAAAATTATATTCATGTACATATATTATTTTAATAGTGTCTCTCTCAAAAAATATAAACATAAAAATGTAAAAAAGCCCGAATTTCTACCGATTGATATGGCTGACTTCGACGCATCGATAGGTCGCACTTCAATGTAACTGTAAGTTGAAACGACACGTAGGAAAGACTAGTATATCTCACAAGGGATATCATTTTTCGAAAGTGCGAATTAGTACATATTCCGGCGGGAGGATACGGATGAGACGTGAAGGAACATGGAAGACGGAATATTGCCCAGCGTCGTAGCAGGGTACCTGGATTTGTGATTAGTGGGTGGGAAGTTTCCAGAATGAAATTTTCACTCTGCAGCAGAGTGTGCGCAGACATGAAAATTCCTGGCAGATTAAAACTGTGTGCCGGACCGAGACTCGAACTCGGGACCTTTGCCTTTCACAGGCAAGTGCTCTACCAACTAATCTACCCAAGCACGACTCACGATCCGTCCTTACAGCTTTAATTCCGCCAGTACCTCGTCTCCTACCTTCCAAACTTCACAGAAGCTCTCCTGCGAACATTGCAGAACTAGCACGTCTGCCAGGAAGTTTCATATCAGCGCACACTCCACTGCAGAGTGACAATTTCATTCTGGAAACATCCCCCAGGCTGTGGCAAAGCCATGTCTCCGCAATATCCTTTCTTCCGTTCAGGTAGGATGCGATGTGGTTGGCTTTGTTGAGGTTGACAAGAAGCGGTCTGTTTTATATAGTATGGAATAGGTGGGAGGAGTCGTCCCCAGAGAGTATATGGAATACTTTCCATGACTTTATACAGTTTACAGGTGGTTTCTTTAGTTTAGTTTACTGTATGCCATGTGCCAATACCGACGTCGTTTGGGTTGTAATGCCTCTGGAACTGTCGATGGCGTATAATCATGTCCCGGTTGCTAGAACAAGGGAATTGTCTGTGGACAAAACGGAGCTCTTGTAGCAGGGCAAGAGTACGCCTACGGAGACTAGGACAGTCACAGTAGAGAATCTGGAGTGGGATATGACTGGAAATTGCACCTGATACGGTGTGCTACAGATAGTCATCCATAGTTTGGATGTCATCAAGAGTCTCAAGGTTGGTGTCATGGCTTTCGATTAGTGAATGGATTTCGGCGTAGTATGCGTTCCTGTTTAGAGGGGAATAATCTTGAATTTTAGGAATGGAGTGGGTTGAGTTGGATAACCGGTATGAAATCTCCCGAAGGATGGGTAGGCCGTCACTGTTACTTGGGTCTAGGACTTCTACTGTGGTGCACCTTAAGAGGTTAGGTGAGACAGTTGTGGCAACGAGCGGAAAATCTGTCAGGAAGAGTGTGGATACAGATGTGGATATTGGAGCCATTAATGATGTAGATACACTAACGCCATCGCCGGTTTTCGGCAGGTATGCGGGAGTGAACGTTGAGGTCGGCTACGATTATGTATGTGGCAGAAGTTCGGTTTAAATGGGTTAGAAAATCGTAAGGGATGAGGTGATTAGGAAGGATGCAGATAATCGCAATTGCTTTGTCAGATGTTGGAGACAGTTGGGGAGTATGAGGTGCTTAGGTGGATCATTAACGAGCGGTTGGAGAGTAGAAGGGACGTAATGGAGTTGGACGATAGCTACTCCGCCACTGGCAATAGAATTAGAATTATCAGTGTGATGTTGGTTGGTTGGTTGTTTGGTTGGCTTAAAAGAGGGAGGAGGGACCAAACTGCTAGGTCATCGGTCCTCATTCCGATTAAAATAATTCCACAAGGGTGGGAGTAAAATAAGCGAGTCATACACAACACAGCTGGAAGGAAGGAGAAAACCACAAGAATGACAGAAGGGCAACAAACACGAAAATGGACAAAATTGGACTAGAAAACCAGAGAGAGACGCAAAAACCATGTAGAAGAGATGGATGGCTGACCATGAGAATAAAAAGGAGAAGCCAGCCACTCTGCAACACATTAATACAACCACCCTAAAAGCACTAGGATGGAGGACACAAAGGGACAAAGGACATACGTTGAAACTTAGATAAAATGATAAAACCCACACTCACAAATAAAACTAAAAACTAAAGCTGCTGTTGGGGCAATGTCGCCCAACACCAAAGGTAGGGTGCTGGGAAAGTTAAAAGTCCGCCGAAGAGCGGCTAAAAGTGGGCAGTCCAGCAAGAGGTGGACGACTGTCGTTTGGGAGCCACAGCGACACATAGGTAGGTCCTAGCGACTGAGCAGGTAACCATGCCTTAGCCACGTATGGCCAATGCAGAGCTGGCAGAGGACAACTGATTCCCTGCGACAGGACTGCATGGAAGACATCCATACATTCGTAGTCTCATTAATGACATACAGTTCGCTGGGTGTATTGTTATGCTGTTCTGTCTCCAAATCCGAAAATCTCTGCTGCTTAAGATAGAACGCAGGTCAGTTTCGAAGATGCCCATCTCCAGAAGCAGTTTCCGAGTCGCCTGGTTGGCCAGCCTGTCGGCAAGTTCGTTGCGTGGGATTCCGACGTGGCCTGGGGTCCAGAAGAACACCATTGACCGATCTGACCATTCCAGGGCACAGATTGACTCCTGGATGGTCGCAACCAAAGGATGTCTAGGTTAGCACTGGTCGATAACTTGTAGGCTGCTCAAGGAGTCAGTACACAGAAGAAATGACTCCCCAGGGCTTGAACGAATTGCTCAAGAGCATGAGATATAGCCACCAGCTCGTCAGTGAAAAGACTGGAGCCACTGAGCAAGGAATGATGTTCAATATGTCCTCCATGGACATACGCGAAGCCGACGTAATTAAAGAACATCGAGCCGTCAGTGTAAACCACTACATCACCTCTGTACATGTCAAGAATCGATAAGAAGTGGCAGCAGAGAGCCACGGGGTTAACAGTCCTCAGGGCCATATGACAGGTCCAGGCGAAGCTGTAGCCTAGGTGTACACCATGGAGGTGTACGTGAATGGATCTCAAGTATTGGTGGTAAAGGCAAGGACTCCAGTTCGGAAAGAAGGGATTGGACACGAACTGCAATTGGGAGCCCTGACCTGGGCCACCAATGCGGGGGCCGCCGTGGGTGGGAAAAGAAGACGGTAATTAGGATGCGCAGGGGAACTACCAACGTGTGCAGTGTAACTGGCGAGCAGTTGTGCACAGCTAACCTGCAATGGAGGGACTCAGGCCTCCACCAGGACGCTGGTCACTGGATTTGTCCTAAAAGCTCCTGTCCCTAGGCTACCGCCACAGTGGTGCACTGGGTCGAGTAAACGCAACGCTGAGGGCGCTGCCGAACTACAAACCAGACTCCCGTACTCAAGGCGGGATTGAACAAGGGCTCTGTAACGCTGCAGCAGCGTAGAGCGATCTGCACCCCAGTTGGTGCTGCTCAGGCAGCGGAGGGCATTGAGTTGCTACCAGCACTTCTGCTTAAGCTGACGAAGATGAGGAAGCTAAGTCAATCAAGTGTCGAAAACCAGTCCTAAGAATCGATATGTCTCCACTACAGTGGGTAGATCGTTATTAAGGTAAAGTTTTAGTTCCGGATGAAGGGTACGACGCCGACAGAAATGCATGACACACGACTTTGCGGCTGAAAATTGGAAGCTGTGGGCTAGACCCCATGACTGTGCCTTGTGAATCTCTCCCTGTAGGCTTCGCTCAGCAACACCAGTACTGGACGAGCAGTACGAAATGCAGAAGTCATCCGCATACAGAGAAGGTGAGACTGGCGGCCCTACAGCTGCTCCTAGACCGTTAATAACCACTAAAAATAGAGAGAGACACAATACGGAACCCTGCGGAACGCCATTCTCCTGAATATGAGGGAGAACTATGGGAGCCACTGACTTGGACATGGAAAGTATAGAGCTACAGGAAGTTTTGGATGAAAATACGGAGTGGGCCCCTGAGACCCCACTCATACAATGTGGCAAGAATATGATGTCGCCAAGAGCACCGGAATGATGGTTATCTCCCGCCATTGCGATGGAATACGCCATCGCACCAGATCTGGTTGAAGATATCGAGGAGATGTCTCTCGTAGTCAGATGACAGATGTTTAATCATCTGACTGTGGATACAATCCGGCCCTGGAGCTGTATCTGGGCAATGGGCAAAGGCGCTGAGGAGCTCCTACTCTGGGGCGTTATAGGGTTCACTGTAGCGTGTAGTGAACGAGAGGACTTTTCTTTGCATCTTTTGTCAGAGGATGTGAAGGGCTCGGGGGTAGTTCTCCAATGCAGAGGCTCGAGCACAGTGCTCAGCAAAGTGCTTGGCAATCCTGTTTGCGTCGGTACATAACACGCTATTGACGTTAATGCCAGGGACACCTGTTGGGGTCTGGTACCCAAAAAGTCGTCTGATCCCTGTCCACACTTGGGAAACTGACGTATGGCACCCTATGGTCGACATGTACCTCTCCCAACATTCCCGTTTCCGTCGTTTTATAAGCTGGCGAACGCAGGCACGGAGTTGCTTAAAGGCTATTAGGTGCTCTAGGGAAGGGTGACGCTTATGTCGCTGTAGAGATCGCCGACGCAGTTTAATTACCTCAGCGACTTCTGGTGACCACCAACTGACTGCCTTTCTCTGGGGCACAATAAAGAACGAGGGATCGCGTTTTCCACTGCAGAAACGATCGTTATAGTGACTTTCTCAACGACAACATTGATGGAAATATGTGGGGGATATTCAGCGGTGACAGCAGAGGTGAAGGCTTCAAGGTTTGCCTTTTTTAAAGCCCATCTGGGTAGAGGTCCGTGGGAATGACTCTGGGGGATTAACAGGAAGATGGGGAAGTGGTCACATCCACACACGTCGTCATGCATTCTCCAGTGGATAGATTGTAGAATGCCAGGACTGCAAACCGAAAGATCAATGGTCGAATATGTGCCATGTGCCACACTGAAATGTGTGGGGGCACTTGAATTTAAGGTCAGAGGTCGAGTTGGGACAGTAAATTTTCAACCTCCCTACCTCGGCCAGTAAGAATGGCACCAACCCACAAGGGGTTATGTCTGTTAAAATTTCCTGAAAGTAGGAAACGATTATGGATCTGATCAATCAGTGCAGTCAATACATTCTGGGGTACTGCACCATCTGGAGGAATATATACACTGCAGACAGTTATTTCCTGTGTCACCCTTATCCTGACAGCTACAGCTTCAAGAGGGTTTTGAAGAGGCACAAGTTCACTGCATACTGAGTTCAGGACATAGACGCAAACTAAAATTGAAACTCTGTTATAGTTGCTATGGTTCCTGTAATATCCCCTATAGCCACAGAGGGCAGGGGTCCGCATTTATGGGAACCAGGTTTCTTGGATGGCAATGCAGAAAACAGGTGTAAGGCATAACAATTGCTGTAGCTGAGCCAGGTGGTGGAAAAAGCCGCCACAATTTCACTGGAGGATTACATGATCGTGAGACTGGGAAGGTATGAAACACTCAATGAGGCAGTCTACGCCTCAGGGTCACCTGCTGCCACCAGATGACTACCTGTGCGATCGACATTCATTGTGTCTGAGGGCCCAGAATCTCCACCTCATCCTCAGACGCGGAGCTTGTAGGGAGCGGTGGTATGGGTGCCACCACAAGGTGTGGATTCTTGGGTGCCTTCTTTTTTGGTTTCTCTCGCTGTTACTTCGGTGGTTCTGGCTGGGAGGGCACCACTGGGTCAGTCTCAGGGACTGAGGACGACTGTGAAGCCCTACAACCAGCTCCCTCTGGTTGCTTCAGCCACTGGCAGGTGTCCACTTTTCCACTGGTCCGAACCTGGGAAGGAAGTGACTCAAGGGAACCCTTTCTGGCGAGAGGAGCCGAAGAAGACTTACGATTCTCTGGCTGAGAAATGGCGAATGATGTCCACAGTGGTTGGGGGGGGGGGGTTGCTCCCAAAATAAGTGGTGCAGGTGCTACTGGGAGGGAAGTGCCCCCCACCATCAAGGGGGCAGGTGGAGTCTGACAGCCCTGAGGGCCAACTGTATGCAGCAAAATGGGAGATGGTAGAACCGTTGTAGTGGCGGCATAGCTTGATGTCATATGCACAGGATGGGGCCTCTTGTATTTTTGCTTAGCCTCAGTGTAGGTCAGTCGGTCCAGCGTCATATATTCCATGATTTTCCTCTCTTTCTGTAAGATCCTGCAGTCTGGCGAGCAAGATGAATGATGCTCTCTACTGTTGACACAGATGAAGGGCGGGGCACATGGAGTATTTGGATGTGATGGGCCTCTGCAATCTCGACATGTGAGGCTGGAAGTGCAGCAGGAAGACATATGGCTAAACTCCCAGCACTTAAAGCACTGCATTGGAAGAGGGATATAGGGCTTGACGTCACAGCAGTAGACCATCACCTTGACCATCTCTGTTAATGTGTCACCCTTGAAGGCCAAGATGAAGGCACTGGTGGCAACCCAATTATCCCTCAGACACCGATGATCATGCCAGATGAAATGAACACCTTGCTGTTCCAAATTGGCGCGCAGCTAATCATCAGACTGCAAAAGAAGGTCCCTGTGGAATATAATACCGTGGACCATATTTAAGCTCTTATGGGGCATGATGGAAACAGAAATATCCCCCCACCTGTCACAAGCGAGTAATTCCCGTGACTGGGCAGAGGATGCTGTTATCAAAACTGCCCCAGAACGAGTTTTGGACAAGCCCTCCACCTCCTCGAACTTGTCCCCTAAATGTTCTACAAAGAACTGATGCTTCATCGTCATGCAAGACTCCCCATTAGCTCTCGTAAACACTAGGAACCGGGGCGAATAAGTCTCGTTGCCATCCTTAACCTTTTGCTCCTCCCATGGTGTGGCCAGGTACAGTAACGATTTGGGATCATACTCCTGCACACTGAAGTCAACGCCCCAACGCTTAGAGACAGTTAGCGGATGGCCACCAGCAAGAGAAGATGTACTACGCTTCACTGCGTGTAATCCACCATGATGCCACCCTCTCCGAGAAAATCCCTGACCCCGCCGGGAATCGAACACGGAAACCCGGGCGTGGGAAGCGAGAACGCTACCGCACGACCACGAGGTGCGGACGGCATGGTCGTCGAAGACCCCTAGAGGTCTCTCGAGCGTCGGGCCGTAAGCTGTGGCGGTGCGTGCCTCCTCGCCCACATTTAATGTGAGGGCGCCATGGTGGAACACGTGGTCCCAGCGACCAATAGCAGCGTCCCCTATCACGTATTTAAGCGCCTGCCTCTCGCGCCGCCAGTCAGTCGTTGCGTGCGTCTGTCGACATCTCGCCTCAGACGGCGTATTTACGTTTCTTTGTTCCTTGTACGAGTGGACGTGGTTGATTCAAGTGGTTTTCTTGCGACTCCGTTGTTTCTTGCATGTTGTTCGTAAGGTATCGCTTCGTTGTTTTGTCCGTCCTCTCCCCTTTTTGTTGTTGTTCGCAGGCTGCTCGATGGGTCCCGCAGCGCTTTCCCTCACGGCAACCCCGCGACCGTTCCGGTCGCTGTTACGACAGACACGATGCCCTTCCCCAGTTGGCTCGCTCTTCAGGAAAATTTGGAAATATGGAGGTCAAACCCTACAGGCCGGCCGGAGTGACCGAGCGGTTCTACGCGCTACAGTCTGGAACCGCACGACCGCTATGGTCGCAGGTTCGAATCCTGCCTCGGGCATGGATGTGTGTTATGTCTTTAGATTAGTTAGGTTTAAGTAAAGTTCTCGGGGACTGATGACCTCAGAAGTTAAGTCCCATAGAGCTCAGAGCCATTTGAACCATTTGAACCCTACAGGGGACCATCACATAAAGGCCGAATCATGTGAGACTCCTTTTAGTTGCCTCTTACGACAGGCAGGAATACCTAAAGCCTATTCTTACCCCCCGAACTCGCAGGTGGTGAGGTTAGATTTCAGCGCGATTTTGACAAAAATACGTAAGTAATTTTATAAAAATAGTAGCATAAAAACGAGAAATAACGTACGAAAGAGATATGAGTACACTGACTGGAGATGCTCTCCATGATATCCATTCGCTGTAGAGCAACCTTCTGCCCTCGAGACTTTACTCGATAGACATATGTAATATACATGGGTCCACTGTGTAAACTAATCGATCTGATACCTTATGGAGAAAGTAGTTTTGAGAAAATACGCTATTTTTGTATGTGGATATTTTCAGACATTACGTAATTCTTTTTCTAGAGTGACTGATCAATGTGGTGCAGTGATTGACTCACTGGAATCTTATTCTGGTGCAAATGTTTATCTTGTTTTAGGTCTTTCGCACTTTCTCGAAACAATACTATGAAATGAATTTTGGAATGGTAACTTTATAATAGGTCCAGCTGCAAACAACTCGACATCGACGACACTTCATTATCTATTTTACTTCCTTGACTACTCTGGTATGTGTTGATAATTTATGAGATTGGCCTGGTAACCAACGACGCTGGCCACAGTACTATACACTATCTGTGTGAACTAATACTCACATTGACGATGTTAAAGGTCGTACAATTCGCGTATACTTGCGTTTATGATGGGAAGTCAAACCCGCATTTTGCTTCTTTCCGCCGACCCCTGTGGCCGAGAGGTTCTAGGCGCTTCAGTTCGGAACCGCGCACCTGCTACGGTCTTAGGTTAGAATACTGCCTCGGGCATGGATGTGTGTCATATCCTTAGGATAGTTAGGTTTAAGTAGTTGTAAGTTCTAGTGGACTGATGACCTCAGATTTTAAGTCCCATAGTGCTGAGAGCCATTTTTTGTTTTTGCTTCCAAAAAAAAAATGTTCAAATGTGTGTGAAATCTTATGGGACTTAACTGCTAAGGTCATCAGTCCCTAAGCTTACACACTACTTAACCTAAATTATCCTAAGGACAAACACACACCCATGCCCGAGGGAGGACTCGAACCTCCGCCGGGACCAGCCGCACAGTCCATGACTGCAGCGCCTTAAACTGCTCGGCTAATCCGGCGCGGCTTTTTGCTTCCTTCCACAGTTTTGATGTATACTATTACTGCTTACTATTTTTCACACTATGATCTAAAGAAACGGCTACTTTTGGTGTGATGTGCATCAGTCTCATGGAAAAATTACATACATAAATGATATATATACTTTTCTGCTTTCTAAATCCTAATTTTTTCAATGATAATCCAGCACATTTGCTCCAGTTTTTCAAAATTCCGTTAAAAGTGTCTGTTTGCAAATAAGATGGAGAAAGTGTGCCTATTGGTTCAAATGGTTCAAATGGCTCTGAGCACTATGGGACTCAACTGCTGTGGTCATAAGTCCCCTAGAACTTAGAACTACTTAAACCTAACTAACCTCAGGACATCACACACATCCATGCCCGAGGCAGGATTCGAACCTGCGACCGTAGCGGTCGTGCGGTTCCAGACTGTAGCGCCTTTAACCGCTCGGCCACTCCGGCCGGCGTGCCTATTGGAATTACGAGTTTTGTACTGGACACGCTACGCTATCTCGCTATATGCCGTAGAGACTTCTCGGTGAAATATTACGTGCTTCATCGAGCATTCTGCTTAATGAACTATAAAATGTTCCACGCCACACAGAGAACATTACACATTTCATCAACCGCTGTACGTAGCGCACTGTAAAATGCTCGTTTGCACACAGCACAAAACTTGCATCGTTGGCTGCCTCTGACAACGTACTTAATTTCTGCTCAGGTTAGGTGGGGATTCATGTAACCGCATCACATGTTTCACTCTCACAGTAGCGAGGATGCGTGTCTACCTGAGCTGAAATGAGTACCACTGGACAGACAAAAATTTTTATGGCCCTTACGTAATCCTACAGTGTTATTAGGTGTTATACCTATCTTTTCATATGTTCTTGTGTTCACAATTTCTGTTTGAGTGTCTGTATTTCACTGCTCTGTCCTATTGATACAGATAACTTCTTGCTGTTAATGGCAGATTTCCTTGTAGGAAAGAGAACAAGGAATGCGAGTTACTTCGTTGAATATAATCCTCATTACACCATATTTTTTTCAGCTGTAAAAACTAGCGATTCAATTGAATAAGAATGACCCAGTGAAGTACACGATTTTCTCATGAGTCATTCGTTTTAAGTGTACACTCGACATCATTTTGTAACATTATGAATGAGTTTCGTATACCAGAAAATCTTCAAACCGGTATTTGTAGCAAGAGTGCCGTATGTTTCAGTCCTGTGTGAGAGGACAGTGATGCATTATCCGCAGGTCCCATTGAATCTACTACTGAAATTGGTTAGTAAATTGGTGGATAATCTACTATGTGCAGGTATAGTAATACAACGTCGCCAAAAACGGCAAACCAGTGGAGATTGCGTTGGTCCTGGGAGCTAAGACAAACAGCAAATAAAAAATTTTGCGCATAATATCAGGTAACGAGGTGGAAAAGTGAGCCACTTAATGTTCATCTGAATTCCTGCTGCTATTTATGTCTGCCCAGTACAAACCTCAGATAGCAGATACCGCACATTCAAATGAATGGGTAAATTAAGGTACCTGAGTATGTTCTTACCGTGCACAACGTTATGAAGCAAAACATACGAATATAGTTGGGTTGGACACAAATATCTAAACACCGCGAGAAATGCGTGATTTAACACAAATGCCGATGCTAGCCAAGCCTGCAAGTTCCGCTGCTGCACTTGATCACGAACGGCACCTGTACTGTGTATTGTGTATTTGTTAGAGCATTATATCGGAGCTAAGTTTGGTGTGTTTGGTTTTGTTTTGCTTTAGGGAGCAAAAACAACTGGGGTCATATGCGCCCAAGTCAAAACTATACAACACGAAGACACAGAGGAGTTGAAACACGACTATACTGTAGTCCCAATTGACATAACAAAAGACAGCTAAAACCAAGCACGTGGAAAAAGGGCCAAAAAGACACCATACCGATACGGAGGTCCAAAACTAAAAATTAAATGGCCCTCGCCATATTGCTTTGGCGGATAAAAAGCAAGAGGCGGTCGACGTCATTTTCTAAAACGGTCGATAACTCAGTTGTCAAACCCGAGCGGGAACGTAAACGGTTAAAAATCGGTATTCCATCAGGAAGGGGTAGACAGTTAAAACATGGGCGCAATGTGTACAAAGAGGTGGGGTAGCGCCACTTAGCAAATGACGATGGCTAAAAAGACAGTGCCCAACGCACAGTCTATTTAAAATGACCTCCTCCCGGCTGGAGGGCCGAAAGGAGGTCGTTCAAGCCGCTGGGAGAGACTTAATAAGCCGGAGCTTATTCCCGTGAAGAGAGGACCATTGGCGATGCCCAAGGGATACCACCTCCTGATAGACGGCCACACAGAGATCATCGGAGGGAATATAGGTACTCGCAGCCTGAGGTACGAGGACTGTAGCTTTGGCAGCAGCTTCGTTTCCTGGCAGACCGACATTACCAGGACCCCACAGAAACGCCAGTCTGACTCTGCCAACTGTGACATGTGACAGTTTTCCTGCACCCGCTACACTAATGGATGGACGATGTACAGCGCACATAGACTTTGAAGGGCACTGAGTGAGTCTGAGCAGAGGACACAATTGGAAAGTCTGTGTCGCCGGATGTACTACATGGCCTGAAACAAGGCGAAAATCTCGGCTGCAAATACTGAGGAGTGTGCCACAAGCCGATATAGAAAGACACGGGTGCCAATGACGTAGGTACACCCGCATGGTCAGTCTGAGAGCCATCAGTGTGTATAAACGTACTATCGTGAAGCTTCATGCGAAGGCCGTGAAACTGCAGGTGATAGACCGAGGATGGAGTAGTGTCCTTACGAAGCGAATGACGGCCAAGCTTAACATTGGCCGCTTCACGAAGCCATAGTGGTGAAGGGTTCACACCCTGCGGGAAAGGTGCAGGTAGTGTGAAGTTAAGCCGCCGTAGCACGTGCTGAAAGCAGACACCATGAGGTAACAGAGAAGGACGAGATCCATACTGACGATCAAAGGAATCATCAAAGAAGGAGGTATCGGATGGGAGGCCACGCATGGCAGACCAACGGCATGCATACTTGCTGAGAAGAAATTCATGGCACTGGCACAGGGGTAGGTTGGTGGGTTTAAAAGAGGGGTGGGGGGTGGGGGGGAAGGGAAAAACTGGGAGGTCATCGGTCCCTTGTTCCCGGCAAAATAATCACACAAGGGAAAGAAGAAAAGAAAGAAGATGTACAGCACAATAACAGGACAAAGGAAGAACCAGAAGAACGACAGGACACCCTACTATGGACAAAACAGGAAAAAAACCACAGAGAGAAAAAGAAACACGTAGAATGGGTAAAAACAAGAGAGCAGATGACGGTGGCTGGTCGACCACGAGAATAAAATGTACAAGCCAGCCACTGTGCAACACATTAAGACATCCATCCTAAAAGGGCCCCGAAGGCCCCACTCATGAAGTGTAAGAAAGATATGATGGCACCAAACCGTGACATAGGTCTTGCGAAGGTCGAAAAATCCGGCAACCAAATGGCTGCGCAGGGAAAAAGCCTGACGAACTGCGGATTTCAAGCGAAGTAAATGATCGGTCAGAGACCATCCCTTTCGGAAGTCACACTGGTAATGGGACAACAGATCCCGAGATTCGAGGACCAAATTGAGCCGACGGGCAACCATCTGTTAAAAAAATTGCAAGCAACGTTTGTCAGGCTAATTGGCCGATAGCTTTCGACAAACAGGGGGTTCTTACCAGGCTCCAGGACAGGAACCACGATGCTATCCCTCCATTGAGAAGGGAAGTGACCCTGGAGCCAAATACGCTTAAGAAGCCAGAGAAGATGTTGTTGTGGAGCACTGAGATGTTCAAGCAATAGGTGATGAATAGTGTCTGGACCAGGGGATATATCATGAGAAGAAGAAAGTGTGGAAAGAAGTTCACATTCAGTAAAAGGTTCGTTCTAAGGTAAAACATAAGGTGGAAGCTTCAGCCCGCTGTTTCTGGTGAAGAAAAGCAGCCAGATAGGAGGTTGATGCTGATACTATCGCAAAATGAGTCGCAAGATGTTCCACGAGAACAACGGGTCCGTGCAAAGGTCATCTGGGAGGGCAAGGCCCAGGAGGGTAGATTGCCGATTGCCACCTTGGAGAGAGCAAAGCGTAGCCCATACCTGTGGAACAGGGATAGAAGAACCGAGGGAAGGCGTTTCAAAGCTCGACGGCGATCACAGATGGCAATGGCAATGGCCGTACTCCATCACGAGACTTCCCGGCGGCGAAATGGTCCAGATGAGCGTGGGATAGCAAGGCTAGCCTCGCGAAAAATCGCCTCAGACACGTCACGTATGACGTCATCAATACAACCCGACAAAGAGGGAGAAAAAACGACCTGTGCAGTATGTAGAGGCCAATCGGCGCGTTGAAAAGACCAACGAGGTAACCTGTCCATCACGGAGTGGGAAGGCAGCGAGAGAATCAACGGGAAGTGATCACTATTTTTTTTATTTTTTATTTATTTATTTATTTATTTATTGTTCCGTGGGATCACATTTAGGAGAAGTCTCCATGGTCATGGAACGAGTCAATACATGAAATTATAACATGATTGTAGAAACAGATGATATGAAATATAAGAAACATATTCAGGCGACAAGTCGTTGGTTTAAATAAAGAAAATCAAGAATGTAACACTGGAATTTGCTTAATTTTTTAGCTCTTCCAGGAGCTCCTCGACAGAATAGAAGGAGTGAGCCATGAGGAAACTCTTCAGTTTAGACTTAAAAGTGTTTGGGCTACTGCTAAGGTTTTTGAGTTCTTGTGGTAGCTTATTGAAAATGGATGCAGCAGAATACTGCACTCCTTTCTGCACAAGAGTCAAGGAAGTGCATTCCACATGCAGATTTGATTTCTGCCTAGTATTAACTGAGTGAAAGCTGCTAACTCTTGGGAATAAGCTAATATTGCTAACAACAAACGACATTAAAGAAAATACATACTGTGAGGGCAATGTCAAAATTCCCAGACTATTGAATAGGGGTCGACAAGAGGTTTTCGAACTTACACCATACATAGCTCGAACAGCCCGTTTTTGAGCCAAAAATACCCTTTTTGAATCAGAAGAATTACCCCAAAAAATAATACCATATGACATAAGCGTATGAAAATATGCGAAGTATACTACTTTTTGTGTTGAAATGTCACTTATTTCAGATACTGTTCTAATGGTAAATAAAGCGGCATTTAGTTTCTGAACAAGATCCTGAACATGGGCTTTCCACAACAGCTTACTATCTATCCATACGCCTAGGAACTTGAACTGTTCCGTCTCGCTTATAACATGCCCATTCTGTCTGATTAAAATGTCAGTTCTTGTTGAATTGTGAGTTAGAAACTGTAAAAACTGAGTCTAACTGTGATTTAGCATCAAATTATTTTCCACAAGCCACGAACTTATATCATGAACTACATTATTTGGTTTCAATATTACACACAAGATCCTTCACTACCAAGGTGGTGTCATCAGCAAACAGAAATATTTTTGAATCACCTGTAATACTAGAAGGCATATCATTTATATAAATAAGAAACAGCAGTGGCCCCAGCACCGACCCTTGGGGAACGCCCCATTTAACAGTGCCCCATTGGGACTGAACATCATTACCATTCTCAATATTGCGGAGGATTACCTTCTGCTTTCTGTTCTTAAAGTAGGAGGCGAACCAATTGTAAGCTACTCCCCTTACTCCATAATGTTCCAACTTCTGTAGTAATATTTTGTGGTCAACACAGTCAAAAGCCTTCGTTAAATCAAAGAAAACACCTAACGTTCGCAACCTTTTATTTAATCCGTCCAAAACCTCACAGAGAAAAGAGACTATAGCATTTTCAGTTGTTAAGCCATTTCTAAAACCAAACTGTACATTTGACAGCAAATTATGTGAATTTAAATGCTGCAGTAACCTTGTATATACAACCCTCTCGATAACTTTAGCAAACATCGATGGCATAGAAATAGGTCTATAATTGTCAACATTATCCCTGTCTCCCTTTTTATAAAGTGGCTCCACTACCGAGTACTTTAATCGGTCAGGAAACCGACCACTCCTAAAGGAAAAGTTACAGATATGGCTAAGTACTGAGCTAACATACGTGGAACAATACTTCAGTATTCTGCTAGATACCCCGTCATATCCATGAGAGTTCTTGGTCTTTAGTGATTTAATTATTAACTCAATCTCCCTCTTGTCAGTATCATGGAGGAGCATTTCAGGTAACAGTCTCGGAACACTTTTTTCTAAGAGCGCTATATGATTCCCTGTTGGGACTAGGTTTCTATTTAGTTCACCTGCTATATTCAGAAAGTGATTATTAAGTACTGTACATATATGCGACTTATCAGTAACACGGACATCCCCACTACGCACTGATTCTATATTCTCGATCTGTCTCTGCAGACCAGCCACTTCCTTTACGACTGACCATATGGTTTTAATTTTATCCTGAGAATTAGCTATTCTATCTGCATACCACATACTTTTTGCCTTCCTAATAACTTTTTTAAGCACCTTACAATACTGTTTGTAATGGGCTGCTGCATTTAGATTGTGACTGTTTCTAACGTTTTGATATAATTGCCACTTTGTTCTACAAGATATTCTTATCCCTTTAGTCAGCCACCCAGGCTGCCTGATTGTGCTAGTACCCCGTTTTGAACGTTCTAACGGAAAGCAACTTTCAAAGAGCACGAGAAAAGTCTTGAGGAAAGCATTATATTTATCGTCTACTGTATCAGCACTAAAAACATCTTGCCACTCTTGTTCCTTGATAAGGTTTACAAGAGTCTGTACAGCAACTGGATCAGCTTTCCTAAAAAGTTGGTAACTATATTTAACATGTGTTGCAGCACAAAAATCTTTTAGACTTAAAATTTGTGCATCATGATCTGAAAGGCCATTCACCTTTTTGCTAACAGAATGCCCTTCTAATAATGACGAATGAACAAAAATATTGTCTATGGTTGTTCTACTGTTCCCTTGCACTCTCGTTGGAAAGAATACGGTTTGCATAAGATTATATGAATTAAGGAGGTCTACCAGCATCCTTTTCCTTGCACAATCACTTATACAATTAATATTGAAGTCACCACATATAACTAACTTTTTGTATTTCCTATAAAGTGAACCAAGAACCTCCTCTAGCTTTAGCAAAAATGTTGTGAAATCGGAGTCTGGGGATCTATAAATAACAACAGTAAGAAGTTTAGCTCCACTAAATTTAACCACACCTGCACAACATTCAAACACCTTTTCAGTGCAGTACTTTGAAACATCAATTGACTCAAATGGGATACCGTTTTTCACATACATGGCTACTCCCCCACACCGCAAAGAGCTCCTAGAAAAGCTGCCAGCCAACCTGTATCCTGGTAATGGAAGCCTCTGAATTATCTCCTTATTTAAGAAGTGTTCAGATATACCAATAATTTCAGAGTCAACATCTATAAGCAGTTCACTAACTTTATCTCTAATACCTTGTATATTTTGATGAAATATACTAATTCCCTCATTAATCGGATACCCAAGCTTTGTAGAAAGTGGTTTCTTTGTTAGAGAGACTTCCCTTAAGCAGGAATACCTATCAGCTGACTTCAATCTAAAAAAGGTACAGCTCTAACACCCACAACTACCGGAATTTTCCCATGAGTGATCCCACCACCCCCACCTATGCTGTCACCTATAAGTTTTGCCAACCTCCCCTTCCCATACCTGTTGAGGTGCAGGCCATGTCTAGACTATCGCGAAGGTTGTCGTGTGGCGACCAGTGTAATGAAGGGAGGAGGGAGGGAGAAGAAAGAGAAAGATCAATGGCAGAAAACGTACCATGACCAGCACTGAAATGGGTCGAGGAGCCATCATTAAGAAGGCACAAGTCGTGGTCTGCAAGAAACTGGTCTATAAGAAGTGTCCGGCTAGATGGAAATGCACTGCCTCACAAGGGATGATGAGTATTAAAATCCTCGAGAAGGAGGAAGGGAGAGGAAGTTGTAGAAGAAAGGTGTTAAGGCAGCAGGTGCAAGAGTCCTATCATGAGGGAGATAAAGATTCCAAACTGTGAACCCAGACGCCAAGTGGACCCCCAGCAACCGCTTCCAATACATTTTGAAGAGGAATCCTAGTGCTAATAACGTCTGTACAGACCAACATACAAACGCCACCAGAGGCCCGCAGGGGGCCGAAACAATTTCGACAGAAGGCGTGGAACCCACGGAGTGTCAGTGAGTGATCATCAGTAAAATGAGATTCCTGTAGAACCAAACAAGCCGCAGAGTAAAACGAAATAAGGGATTTCAACTCCCGAAGGTGACGGCAATATACATTACAATTCCATTTGATAACCACAGAACGATGATTCAAATGGGGGCTGAACAGGCTAAAGCCAGTCATGCCACTGGGTCCACCATCCGTCAACGACAAGGAGGGGGCGACATCCATCAGCAGCAGGTCAGAGTCAGGTTGTGAAGTTGGGAATGGGACCTCTGGGTACACCACAGGTTCCTTGTTCTGGGACTTACGTTTCTTTATCTTTTCTGTTTGAGATTGAGGAAGGCTGTGCTGCAAAAAGGAGCCAGATCAGGAACAGAAAGAGAGCGGGCGACCTGGGCGCCCACAAACCGTGGTTCTCGTGGTCATCGTGTGGCAGCAGAACTTTGGCCTTGAAGGGGCTGGAAAGGGTGGTCCCGGGAGGGGCGCCTTTGACCGGCAGACGCCGAAGAAGTGGGACATTTCTCCCGCTGGGGAGGGGGAGTGGTGCCTGGAGGGGAAGGTGTGGAAACTGCAGGGGAGTGGAGGAGGAGAGGGGTTTGAAAGTGGGGTAAGGAAGGGGCAGAAAAGGGGTGAAGATGTAACTAAAGCACAGCTAGACGTCATTGGCACAGGATGACGATGTGCATTCTTCTTACGAACCTCAGTGTAGGTTAGATGATCAAGGGCGTTACACTCATGTCTCTTCTTTTCCTTCTTACAAACTTGGCAATCCAGTGAGTGTGGAAGATGATAACCATGACAATTAACACACACAGGAAGGGGAACACACGAACTCCCCTCATGGAATGAACGTCGAACGTCCAGTCACCACAGAGAGGGGTCTGCGAACAGTGGGAAGACATGTGTCTAAAATACAATCACTTAAAACATCTCATAGGTGGTGGAATGTACAGCTTCATGTCACATCAATAAACTGTGATCTTGACCTTCTCATGGAGGGTATCCCCTTCAAAGGCCAGGATAAAGGTACCAGTATCAATATGATTGTCCTTTGGACTCGTCTGAACACATCGATAAAGTGACCACCCCGCTGTCCTAAATTGTAACTAAGTTCCTCATCAGTTTGAAGGATGATGTCCCTGTGAAAGATTACACCTTAAACCATATTCAAAGACTGGAGGAGGGGGGGGGGGTAATGGACACAGGAATTGTGCCTAGATTGTCACAGGCACAAAGGGCTGCATACTGGGCAGCTGAAGCAGTTTTGATCAACAACGAACCTAACCGCATCTTCCTCAGAGAGTCCATCTCACCAAACTTGTCTTCAATGTGTTCCACAAAAAATAAAGGTTTGGTATTGGTGAAAGTATTCCCATCAGTCCTGGTGCAAACCAAATAGTGGAGGAAAGGTTTCGCCCCTAGCCAACGAGCCTGACCCTCTTCCCAGGGGGTAGCCATGGAAGGAAAGGCCGAAGGGGCAGAAGAAGTGGCACGAAAAGAATCATTTTCATTCAAAGAGATGGCCATAGAAGAACGGCCAGAGTTCTGGACCCATATGCGTTTAATTTGCATAGCGTCCGCCCTGATACTACCCACTCCGATCAGGGGCTCTCCCCACGGGTGCAACCAGCCACAGCAAGGGCTGTCTGGCATGGTGTCCATTGCCGGGAGTTCTGATGCTCCAGGATGACAAGCAACCACTACTAGGCTTACATGAGGTCACAGCTCAGGTATCAGAAGTGCGATCCCTGTGTTTTCAAGGGGATCAACCAAAAGGGTACATAGCAACCCCATCACACGGGCCGGCTACTGTGCTGGCTATATACCCTAGCATCAGACAACGACATGAAGGAAAAGATGGAAGGAACTAGGAGAGCACACACCGAAGACACTAGGTATGGTGCTCTTCCCCAAATGGCTAAAACTACGGAAAAGAAATTTAGTAATAGAGGTCAAACCGCAGAGGGGGACCAGAGAATGCCAAAAGGATGAGGTAATTACTCAACAAAACCAAATCGCAAAAGTCAACAGAACCAGGAGGATGGCAGGGCCAACATAAACAAGGACACCAAGAGAGGGAGAGGAGAGGGCGGAGGTGAAGGAGCAAGGACAGGGTGGGAAGTGAAAGAAAAGGGAATGCAGCCTGGGAAAGAAGGAAGGCTGCAATAGCTTGGGGCCCCATGCTCTCCACGAACGTACTCATGAAAGGACCGTGAGCCCCCTGGGGCTTGGTACACACCGGCGACATGGAGGCCAGCAGGGCTAAGGTATCACGTGGCAACTCTGTCGAAGACGATCTTCGAGTTCGTGAAGGAGGAGACCATTTGCCTTTGGAGGAGTTCTTCGAGCCTTTCCGCTTAGAGGAAGACTGGGGTGTTGTTTCGCTGGAGGGACGGACGAAGTCTTCATGGGAGTACTCCTCCTGTCCTTTCCTACCTACTGGTTGTGTAGCTGGTGGGTTCACATCTTAAGGCGAGAGTTTGACGGTTTGTTGCACAAAGGGATGGGGAGGGGGGGATATCGACGCTACCTTGACACTGGGCAGTTTCACAACCTCAGAGCTGAATTTGATGGCGCATGTGTGGGTGGCGAGGGGTAACAAGAACAGAACTATAGGTGCCAGACGGGTGAACACATGGTTTGCGACTAGCCAGTAAATTGCGAGCTGCTGGGTAAGGCACTTTCTCCTTTAACCGAATCTCTTGGACAGCCCACTCATCAAGATACACAGGACAATCCCGAGAGGAGGCGGCGTGGAAAAGGAGGCGGCATGGAAAAGGAGGCGAACAATCGCCCTCGTGTGCATCCCTACCACAGATTACACATTTAGTTGCACGTTGACAAGACATTCTAGTGTTGTTGAAGCAATGACACTGGTAGCAGCACATCGGGTTCGGAATGTACGGTCGGACTGTGATAATTACATAGCCTGCTTTGATTTTCAACTGCAGCACCACTCTACCAAAAAAAAAAAAAAAAAAAAAAAAAAAAAAAAAAAAAAAAAAAAAAAAAAAAGAACACCAAGAAGAATCGCTTCTCGGCTTTTGGCAAGATCAATGTGTAGTAGTCTGTATGAGATAAAAAACTAAAAAACAAGATTACAGAGTTCCCCAGAGAGCATCCCAGAGTTCCCCAGAGAGCATCCCAGAGTGCACCAGTGAGCATCCCAGAGTTCCCCAGAGAGCATCCCAGAGTGCCCCAGTGAGCTAAAACACCAAGAAGAATCGCTTCTCGGCTTATGGCAAGATCAGTGTGTAGCAGTCTGTATGAGGTAACAAACTAAAAATCATGCAAACTGCATGGTGTCAACATTCTTGTAGACAGGTAATCTGCTTCTTCTTGTATATCTTCTCCTTCGGTACGTCATGGCTGTCTGTACTGTGCGGCTGCCTCGAATTGAATGAGCGTGTAGCTGCCTCTTTAGCGGAAGTGCCTACTGATAAGACTGGGCGCGGCAGGAAGTAGCGCGCTGATAAACCGCAATGGCGGCACCGGAAGCAGACTTTTCCAGCGGATCGCGCTTAGTTAAAACTCTAGTGCGATCCGCCAGGCGCCTCGTGCAGCGGCTAAGTCCCTTTCAAGGCCACCCGCCTTACATAGCTGCAGTCGCTAAGAGAACACAGCCATGCAAGAATCTTATGGGACTTAACTGCTAAGGTTATCAGTCCCTAAGCTTACACACTACTTAACCTAAATCATCCCAAGGACAAATACACACACCCATGCCCGAGGGAGGATTCGAACCTCCGCCGGAATCAACGGCACCCCTCTATCAAAGGAATTGAAATTTTGGTCTCATGTCAAAACAAAATGTCCAGACACTCTGTTACTAAAATGGTACTGAAACAGAGGATGACAGACTAAAGGTCGATATACTAAATGTCTTTTTCCAAAGCTGTTTCACAGAGGAAGACTGCACTGTACTTCCTTCACTAGATTGTCGCACAGATGACAAAATGGTAGATATCGAAATAGACGACAGAGGGATAGAGAAACAATTAAAATCGCTCAAAACAGGAAAGACCGCTGGACCTGATGGGAAACCAGTTCGATTTTACACAGAGTACACAAAGCAACTCCCCCACCCCCCACCCCCCGCCATTCTTGCAGAGGTGTATCGTAAGTCTCTAGAAGAGCGTAGCGTTCCAAAGGATTGGTAAAGGGCACAGGTCATCCCCGTTTTCAAGAAGGGACGTCGAACAGATTTACAGAACTGTAGACCTATATCTCTAACGTCGATCAGTTGTAGAATTTTGGAACAGGTATTATGTTCGAGTATAATGACTTTTCTGGAGACTAGAAATCTACTCTGTAGTAGTCAGCATGGGTTTCGAAAAAGACGATCGTGTGAAACCCAGCTCGCGCTATTCGTCCACGAGACTCAGAGGGCCATAGACACGGGTTCCCAGGTAGATGCCGTGATTCTTGACTTCCGCAAGGTGTTCGATGCAGTTCCCCACAGTCGTTTAATGAACAAAGTAAGAGCATATGGACTATCAGACCAATTGTGTGATTGGATTGAAAAGTTCCTAGATAACAGAACGCAGCATGTCATTCTCAATGGAGAGACGTCTTCCGAAGGAAGAGTGATTTTAGGTGTGCCGCAGGGGAGTGTCGTAGGACCGTTGCTATTCACAATATATATAAATGACCTTGTGGATAACATCGGGAGTACACTAAGGGTTTTTGCGGATGATGCTGTGGTATATCGAGAGGTTGTATCAATGGAAAATTGTACTGAAATGCAGGAGGATCTGCAGCAAATTGACTCATGGTGAAGGGAATGGCAATTGAATCTCAATGTAGACAAGTGTAATGTGCTGCGAATACATAGAAAGAAAGATCCCTTATCATTTAGCTACAATATAGCAGGTCAGCAACTGGAAGCAGTTAATTCCATAAATTATCTGGGAGTACGCATTAGGAGTGATTTAAAATGGAATGATCATATAAAGTTGATCGTCGGTAAAGCAGATGCCAGACTGAGATTCACAGGAAGAATCCTAAGGAAATGCAATCTGAAAACAAAGGAAGTAGGTTACAGTACACTTGTTCGCCCACTGCTTGAATACTGCTCATCAGTGTGGGATCCGTACCACGTAGGGTTCATAGAAGAGATAGAGAAGATCCAACGGAGAGCAGTGCGCTTCGTTACAGGATCATTTAGTAATCGCGAAAGCGTTACGGAGATGACAGATAAACTCCAGTGGAAGACTCTGCAGGGGAGACGCTCAGTAAGTCGGTACGGGCTTTTGTTGAAGTTTCGAGAACATACCTTCACCGAGGAGTCAAGCAGTATATTGCTCCCTCCTACGTATATCTCGCAAAGAGACCATGATGATAAAATCAGAGAGATTACAGCCCACAAAGAGGCATACCGACAATCCTTCTTTCCGCGAACAAGACGAGACTGGAATAGAAGGGAGAACCGACAGAGGTACTCAAGGTTCCCTCTGTCACACACCGTCAGGTGGCTTGCGGAGTATGGATGTAGATGTAGGTGTAGATGAGTGGGCACTAAGGAGGAAGCTACCTTTTTCATTACATGATGGACGGCAATAACACCCTGATCAGAGAGGTAAGATTGGATTTCGGCCTCAGTTAGACCGTCGAGCAGCCAATTACACCACAGGAAGATTTCTAAGTTCAATGGGCCTCGACACGAACTGGGTAGCCCTGGAGAAGCGAGGCAGCAAGCAGTTGCTGTGCTTGAGAATCAGAAGCAGTCTCCAAAAGCAAAGTGCCATTCCGTAAATGAGAGCAGGATTTCAAAGGGATTTGCATCAACACCTCTTAAAATAATAAACGGATTTACCGTGGCGAAGGACTGACCGTCTTTAGTACGTTAGAGCACGAGGATCTGTGGTGCATAGGAAGGGTCTTCGAATCATTAGCCTCATTACGTTTACGTTTCGTAGACGTTGATTGGGAAGATGACTGACTCATTGCGAGAAAATCCCCATGATGGCGCGCTCCTTCCATCAGGGTGCTCCCTTCACAAGGGGGCGCACCGGCCTTAGGTGATTGTTCACACCTCAGGTGACACCAACCAAACATCTGACAGTGGGACCAATCGGCAATTTGGGAAGGTTGCAGCTCAGGCAATCACACCTCCCTGGGCCCGGCCTGTACCAGGGGTATGTGCGAACCCTACCTGTCAACGCAGAGTTGTAAATTAGGCGTTAACGAGTCACCTGTTACGCGTCAGACGCGTGGGACGGCCTTTAGGAGCTCACAGGGAGGAACAACAAAAAGAGGAACCTCAAACGCCGAAGCGGAGGAACGAGAGGAGAAGGGAAACAAATAAAGGAAAATGGAGCGAAAAACAAAAGTGATGCTGTTCTTATGACACCGACAGACAATACAGAACATTGCCAGTAATAGCCTAGACATGTTCCCCAAGGGAGGGGAAAAGAATAGCAAGATGATAGACATGCAGCACGGAAGGGTAAAAATGCTGTGAAGGCTGGGGCCCCGTGGTAGCAAAGCACGAACGCGCCAAAGGGTAGCAAGTCCTCTGTGTGTGTGCCCAGGGGGTGGGGGGGATGGCGGGGGGGCTCGGTGGTTGGAGCTAAGTGAATTCTAACGTGGGCAAACTGTTGGTGCTCGTGCCGCGGGTGTTTCTGTACCAATATAGGCGAAGTGTTTAGTGTTTCAAAAAGCACTGTATCGAAGATTGGTACCGCATACATGGAAAGCGGGGAAACATTATCCAACGAGTCTTAACGCTGACGAAAGAGTGTGATGAGTGAAAGTCATTGAAGAGGATTGTGATGAAAAATAACTGGGCGACGGCCTCAAAAATCACTGCAGGACTGAATATCGCTTTGCAAGGCGAATTGGAATTCCAAAACCACACTTCCGTGAAACAGATATCCCTAATAGGAAAACGTGGTGCCTAATCCATAAAATCTACCTGATGGAGCAATTATTTGGTCACACTCTTTCCAACTTTTGGTAGAGTTTGTGTCCCAGGAGTGAACCATGGCGGGGATTCACTGATGATTTTAGGAGCCATACTGTGGTTATCCATGGGCCCAATGGTTGCTCTGCTGGGTCGAATTACTGCCAAGGTCTATGCGACCGTTTTGACTGATGAGGTCGATCCGATGGTACAGTGATTGGTCCCCAGTACTGATACTGTGTTCCGAGACGACAGAGACCCATTTAGTGCAGCTCTCATCGTACAGCACTGATTTTGTGACTACGAAAATAAATTGTCTCACCTCCCCTGGCCACTGCAGTCACTATGTCTCTTTGTCTCTATGTTATTGAGTCTTTGTCGTCCACTTCGGAGGGAAAGGTGTGTGATCGCTATCCACCACGATGATGGTTACGTGTAAGTTGCCTTTATTTTGCTGAAAGAATAATGTAACATTCCCTTGAAAACCATTCATGACCTGTATTTACCCATTTCGAGGTGAATGGAAGCTGTTTCGAACGTCAAAAGCTTTCCTGCACTGTATTCGGCATGGTAATGAATGTGTTTTCGATGTTTCCACATTTTTGCCTGTCCCCTGTAATTCGAAGCCACCAGAATACAATTTCGACTCATTTACTAAAATCTTTTTAAAACTACGCAGTAAATCAAAAACGTCCGCGGAATTACTAGTCGATAAGGCTGTTGTGAAGAAAGAGTGGAATAATATCAGTGAAATGTCGCGATACCTGTACTAGGTTTGTATGTAGTACAACGTATAGAATGGTAACTTAGATGTACGGGAAATATAGTGATATTCGAGTTTCTGAAGAGTCAGAGGGATAAATTTCTAGATGTAAACTTACGAAATGATATGAAATGGAATTAAACAAATATTTAGTTGCTGACTCTGTTAATTCTATCATAAAACCATGCTCAAAATCCTTTAGGTGCGGGTCGATGTGATGGCAATAGCAGAATATATGCTCGTGAATCAATTAAAGATCTTCTCCGAAGTAGAAATACTAATAGGTACAATAAAATTAATGGATGTCTATTGAAAAACGCACCACAATTTTGTTATACCGGCCGTTTATGTTAAAACAGCACGTTTTCGCCTCTCCTGCTGGTTCTTTTATCAAAAGCGGAAAAATAGAGACAAATTCGACGATACATTTGGTTATTGGCACACACAGTGATTCTTTATATTGTGCATAATTGTATCTTCTACGAGATTTCCTTTAAGAGAAATGATTTAATCGTTTTTATATGTACTAAGATGGTATCTGTCCTTAGTATATATATATATATATATATATATATATATATATATATATATATATATCAGCGGCCACTTGACTATCTTCTTCTTCTGTGCGAATGCACAAACAGTGCCCGAACTCTTACGGGAATCGGCAACGCGCCGCGAGTAATGAGTATAATGGGCAGGGGCACTACGAATGTAGTGCGGGACAATACGTTGAGTGTGTGGGTTTCGTGGGAGGCGTGCCAGAGATAAATCCCTGCAGGCGCGCTATCCTCTGTGTCCTCGGTGGCTGAGATAAATAGAGCCTCCGCCATGTAAGCAGGAGATCCTGGGTTCGAGCCCCGGTTGCGGCACACATTTTCATCTGTCCCCGTTGACGTATGTCAACGCCTGTAAGCAGCTAAGGGTGTTCATTTCATTGTAATCGTTTTTAGTCAGAAATGGGTTCAAATGGCTCTGAGCACTGTGGGACTTAACATCTGAGGTCATCAGTCCCCTAGAACGTAGAACTACTTCAACCTAACTAACCTAAGGACATCACACACATCCACGCCCGAGCCAGGATTCGAACCTGCGACCGTAGCAGTGGCGAGGCTCCGGACTGAAGCGCTTAGAACCGTTCGGTCACCGCGGCCGGCCGTTTTCAGTCATCAGTTAATTCTTATAACCATTTTTATAACGTATTATAAACTCTCTAGACTCGATCAAAATATGTAAGGAGTTTTACTAGCTCACCATCACATTACCAGGTAACAGGGAATCCAGAATTTTAGTCCGCAGCTCGTGGTCTAGTGGTTTACGCTGCTGACTCTGGATCACGGGGTCCCGGCTTCGATTCTTGGACGGGTCGGGGATTTTCTCCGCTCGGGGACAGGGTGTTTGTGTTGTCCGCATCATTTCATCATCATTTGTGAAAGAGGCGAGCCTGTACTGTGTACGGATTAGGAATTTGTACGGGCGCTGATAACCGCGCAGTTAGGCGCCCCACATACCAAGTATCATGATCAGAACTTTACAAAGACCTATATGCAGTGAATATTTCACAGAATTAGTCTGTAAATATTGCTGTCAAACCGTCTGGCCGAACAACTTAAGGTCCTCGTGTCCCAGAAGGTAAAAGTAATGCCGCCAGGATTGCTGTTCACTTTCAGCTTCTTTGATTATTACTTTTGTAAAAATCTTTACTATTTACATTAATGAGCGTCATGTCATCGCACTTTTCTTTTTATATACTCTCGAACCTTATTGACTCAGGGGCACCTTCCCATTTAACAAAAATTTAGTTCTTTCGCTCGTAAAAATAAAGTATTGTAACTAGCCATACAGGAAAATACTCGCTCTTTCGATATCTATCAGTTCCCGTAAACCTGGTTTCGATAGCACATCTATTTTCGAACGCCATCATCTATGTGACGAAGTTACAACAGATGTGGCACATGTTCAACCAGGACTGTGAAAGGTGACTGAGTTTTTCAATGATTTGCATGGTATCGACTAAAAGTGACGAATACACCTATAGGATTTTATTCTGGGTTGTTTCGGTTGGAAGGTGCACGTTTCGCCGCTGCGTTGGTGACCGACCTCTTTGAGAGTGAATAAAGAACAGTTCTGTCGGCAAAAACAATGAGGCAGCGATAAAAAACAGAGCAAGCCGACTTCCCACGGCAGCTGTTTGCTGTGATTCAGCGGTTGGGGAAAATGAGTGCAGTCCATCAAAAGGGCGCTGCCACGTCGCTCGCCGTCCTGCCGCCCCATTACTCTGCACGTGCCCCGCTACACAGCTTGAAATACGAATACTTAAAACCCGCAGCTCTTTGTACCAGGAGCTGGCATTAAACATTTAAAATGGCCATCTCACAGACGTCACGTCTTAAAATATCTTGTCGCTCCCTGTGGTGTTATCATGAAATGTGAAAGAACACGACCTAGTCTGCGTGCGCATTTCTCGTCGGATGAAATTATCGTTACCTTATGAGATTATAAGTAGGGAGGAATGTCTCTTACCTGACTATCGCACAGCTACAATAAATTTCCTGGGTTCTGTCTTATCCATCGTCTCAGTGGTTGTGCTTAGTGATTTCACACGAGTTAGTATCTACACTCTTAACATAAAAACAGTAGTTTAATACATGTTGCCGCACTCGTCAGTCCTAAGCAGTGGCACCTCTGACTGGTGGCTGATATTGGCCATTCGAAGGGATATCAAATAGTGTGTTAGAGGTACCTCAGCATGTTTCCACTCAGAATGTGTTCTAAGATTCTAAGACATATGGATGTCAATTCCTTGGATAGTAGGTAGATCACTTGGCCAGAGCCCCTCGCAGCGACGTGGCCAGGAGACATCTATGATTCAGTCTGATACAGACCATTCTGGTTATTGTATTGCATTGCTGTAACTGAAATCCAAACACGAGAAAAAAGTCCAGGTGCCACGCAAGGAAGAAACTGCTGCAGCACTCCGTGGTCCACTTTCATAAATAAACATTTTAATACACAATGCGGAACTTACACTTGTGCTTGATGAATTATTCTTCTAAACGCTGAACACAGCTTCCTTACGTGCTCTTACGAAGATCAAAATGTTTAGATGTTCTCCTTCACATAAAACTCAACTGACTCCTTTCGCAGGTTTATGATCTTTGTACCGGATGATTATAGTTAAAGTGCAGCTACACACAGAGGCCCAGCGTGGTCTGTAATTATTCTATGGCAACGTAACTTAGTACATATTCTAAAGCATTAATGAGGAACCGATCTACGCTGAAAAAAAAGGTTTCAGTTTTGTCCATCAGGTGTAAATCTGGCTCTGTGAATGCAAGAAAGACGTACTGAAATGTTTCCATACGCATTGGCTCAGGAAGGGGATGTGGGCAGAAAAGGTTCAACAAGTGAGAAGGCGTAATTTAGATTTTATTATGAACCGCTGCTTATACGGCTCTTTCAATATGAACACCGGAGACGTCGACGAGATACTGTACAACGGTAGATTTGCACCTGAGTCCCAAATCGGAACTAATCTTTCCCTAGCATAAATGGGTTGCGTATTTACGCATTAGAATATGTACCAAGTTTCGCTGCCATACGATAATTATAGCCCCCACTCAGCACTTCAATTATGACTACATTGTGCTACTGTAATAATCACTGTTACCACTACATTATGGTGACACACCAGTTGGTGTGGACATCCTCAGAGATACCAGGTCTATTCGTTACTATTGGATCTAATATACTTGTATCATAAGTGAGCTTTCGAACTATCTATTTTAAGTAGTTTTCAGTTAAAGGAATTAGTATTTTTTTAGCAGAATGTATCATCACGCTAACCCTTTTCAAAACTTTAACTATTCTATTTGAATGTTCAGTGATAAATCTTCTTCAGTAATGACAAAATAAGTATGTGCGCTAGTGAGCTAAGAGTTCCTTAAAACTGGGTGTGAGCTTGATGATCTAGAGAACAAATCATTACATTAATATTAAATGCAACCCCAACCCCTCGCGTAGCTACAATTTCTGTCTGAGAGTAATAGTGTTATCAACTATTAATTGTATTGCAGTTGCACCTTCCGTTGATTTTTAAGATTGATTTAAACTCTGACACTTTATTGTGAATGATTTGGCAGCTGATAATTAGAATAGCCTTATATCATTGTGTGTATTCTGTGTGTGTGTTGGGTCGCGAGCGGAATTATATGGACCATACATTAATACTTCGCAATACCCTGTAGCTCTATCATTATTCTCACTCGATGGAGTGTCATCTAATGTAAAAATAATGTGGAATAAAAACAGCCACCAGTTGCGGAAGGTAGTAGCCAAAAAGTCTTGAACTAGATTTCTGCCCATACAAGTCGGCCTTCATCAGAAGTCTTATTACGTAGAAATAGGTATGCACAGATAAATGCAACGTTCAAATATTAGGATTTTATAGAAACGCAACATACATACGGTGGAGGTTATTAAAATATGCAATAAAATACGTCCACTTTGTTATCATAAATTCAAACTGAATGACCACGTGCGAAACACAGAAGAGTGACCGACAAGACAAGTGCCAAACATGGGCACTGACGTATTTCAAAAATACCAAAAATTATTAATTATTAAAATAAGCCACAACTTACATTTTACCTGCTGACCATAATGTGCCTCGAATAGGATTAATCATAAATAATATTGACAATTGTAAAAACAGCCGTCTGGCTTTGTCATTCAAAAAATAATACACATATTCGTAACATATTCGTAGTGGCATGTGTGACTAGTAACAGATAAATATGCGACTGACGGTGCTACATTCATGTTTGAACAGAAGTTCAGAACCATGTGCCTAGATGGTGCTGATACACCCTGCTGTCTACAGCAGCAGCAAACAGCTAATGTAACTGTACCACATGCTAAAATCCAAACATTTTTACTACCCAGATGCTGAATAGAGTGAGTGACAGAGAGCATCAGAAATTGTTACAATTGGACAACTAGGCTTATGAAAATTACATGAGAAGTGACATGATTATACAGACATGTACAACATTTTATTGGCAACGCTTATGAAGCGTTTGGCATTGAAAAAACAGTATGGTAACCCGATGTAATAATTATGTTAATTCGAGCACAGGACGAGAACCATGGAAGAAATTTTTACTTTTCCGTTGCAGTTGGTCGTTCAAAACAGCGTCCTTATTGTTGAAATTGCATTTGAAAATTTGAAGGTCTTCCAATAAATCCAACCTACTCGTGTATTCCTTCTGCTCTCTACGCAAAATAACAGTATCTTCCAAATTACTGGGGGAATGTCCGCTTTGAACGAGATGCTCAGCATATATGGAGCCATGAATACCCCCTTTTTCCTAGTAAATGTTCCTTGTACCTACTTTTAATTGCCCTCCCTGTCCGACGGATATAAAAACGTGGGTATTCATTACATTTCATCTTATAAACGTACGACTGTGAAAATGGATACTCTTTACGTTCTAAGTTGTGTATTAGTTTTCCTCTCAAGTTGCTATTAGTTGAAAAGACACATTGCAGCTCTATTTCTTAGAAATAAGTCATTTAATTTTATACGATATATTATTTAGAAACGGTATGGAAATAAATCATTCTTTTCCGTCCGAATCATCCCGCTCATTACCCTCTAATGTGGAACATTTTTAGAGGTTTTTGTAGAGGTTTTCTTATCCAAAACATTAGGGGTAGTAAACGGGAAAATGTGGATGGGAAAAGATGCTTCGTTTTCATACCGTTTCTAGGCAATGCTTCGTATAAAATTAGATGACTTCTTTCTGAGAAATACAGCTGCAATGCGTCTTTCTCAACTACTAACAAAGTGGGACCAAAGTAAATACACTACTTAGGACGTAAAAAATAACCATTTCCACAATCGTAAGTTTATGAGATAAAATGTAATTATTGCCCACGTTTTTATATAGGTCGGACGGGGAGGGCAATTAAAACTAGGTACAAGGAATATTTGATAGGAAAAGGGGGTATTAATGTTCATGGATCGCATATGCTGAGCATCTCGTACAAAGCGGACATTCCCCCAGTAATTTGGAAGATACTGTTATTTTGCGTAGAGAGGAGAAGGAATATACGAGTAGGTTGGATTTATTGGAAGACCTTCAAATTTTCAAATGCATTTCAACAATAAGGGCGCTATTTTGACGACCAGCTGCAACTGAAAAATAAAAATTTCGTCCATGGTTTTCTTCCTGTGTTCGAATTAACATAATTATTACATCGGGTTAGTATACTGTTTTCTGAATGCCAATCGCTTCATAAGCGTTGCCAATAAAATTTTGTACATGTCTGTATAATCATGTCACATCTCATGTAATTTTCATGAACCTAGTTGTCCTTTTGTAACAATTTCTGATGCTTTCTGTCACTCACTCTCTTCAGAATTTGGGAAGCAAAAATGTTTCGATTTTAGCATATGGTACAGGTACACCAGCTGTTTTCTGCGGCTATAGACGGCAGCGTGTATCAGCGACATCTACGCGCAGGTTCCTGAACTTCTGTTAACACATGAATGTAGCTCCGTCAGTCGCATGTTTGTCCGTTACTGGCCACACTTGCTTTTACGAATATGTGTATTATTTTGTGAATCACAAGGCCAGACCGCTGTTTCTACGATTCTCAATTTTAATTGTGATTAACACTATTCGTGGCAAATCATGATTAGCATGTAAAACGTAAGTTGTGGCTTATTTTAATAATTAATAATTTGAGATATTTTTGAAATATGTCGGTGCCCATGTTAGGCACTTGGCCAGTCGTCCGCTGTGCTGTGTTTTGACGTGGTCATTCAGTTTGCATTTATGATAACAAGTGGACTTATTTTACTGCATATTCTAATGACCTTGACTGTGCTTTTATAAAATCTTAATTTTTGAACGCTGCATCTATCTGTATATTCTTATATCTAGGTAATAAGACTTCTAAAGGAGGCCCATTTATGTCGTTAGAAATCTAGATCACGATCTTTTGACTACTGCCTTCCGCTACTGGTGTCTGTTTTTATTCGATATATTACATTTGCATAGTTGATGCTGGAGCCATACTTAAGATTCTAATGTAAGAAACGCTTGCGTGTCTTTCACACACATTCAGTTAACTAAATAGTAGTCTCCGATGCGTAATGTAACCCTTACTCATTTAGGTGGTCCTGATAGCTCTCGACGGTATTGCACAAGTCAAGGAAGTCGCCGCCTAGTTTGTAACAGAAGCTTCGACGTCTTTGGTAGAAGATTTCTGGTAGAACCAAAATGAGGTGACCATGAACAATTCTTGTGGTAATGCTGCAGATTATGAGCTACGTTGAAATTTCTCTTGCAAGGCCGTCCTCAATTTTCTACCAGTCGCTAGAGATTTCGAAATTTTGCCTCCGAACCCAGATAACAGAAATCATTCTTTCCAATATACCCCACAATCTAGAGCTGGTTTTACTCTGTTACTTCAATGGCTGCGGAATATCCTCTTCAGTGTTTTGCATATGGCCGACAGGACACACGCCGAGTGTACAAATTGATATTTATTATCTCATCCTCTCATTTTCAAAAGAGATGCCCTTATCCGCGGTGCGTTAGAACGGCAGAACGTTAACAGACACCAATTCTTTTGGACTAGCTTCCTCCTTAAATGTGGCACAGCAGGCTTCCCAAAAGACGAGCTGTGTCACACTGGCTAAGTTTCAGTTTCAGTGAGAGGCAGATGGGAAGATTTATTCATTATTACGTAGCAGAAAACCAAAAGATCGCAAATTTGTAACATTCAGTTGTAATTAATTTAGACTCGAATGAATGTTATTAATTTCACTGAAATATGCTAAATGTTCAGTGTTTCATCCAAAGAAGAAGACTGTACATCACACGAGGCACTGAATTTCATGAAAAAATGGCTATCACCATCAAAATATACTTGATTTTTGTCTCTGAGATAAATACTCCAAAATATCATCAGATCAAAGGTAGCTTACGATGAAACAGTGAGTATGTGGGATGCCAAGTCCCTGGCCAACACGAATGAAAGACATCATAAGACGAACCAGGAAATTTAAGGGACACTATCAGTGTGGATATTTACCGTTTCATCATCCTGGATACTGCCTAGTTACTCCGACCACATTTACTGAAGGTTCACCATAATTATAAGAAATCTAAGATATGGTTTCAGGAATTATTCGTACGAAGTTTATAGGCATTATAGTGAATTAAATAACATTTGTAACCAAATAGATACTGGCAAATAATGGAGGGCTAACACTGTGAGTGAAGGAAAATAGTTAATAAATATTATTCTCAGCATTCATGTGCGAGAAACTGTGAAACTTAATAACAAGTTTAAACTGTGGATGAGTGCTAATCCTCTATATTCTGTAAGAAATGAGAAATAAGACAGAGGTGCTCGTAGAACTGAAGCTGTTAAAGCGACTTTTGTGTAGTGAGTCTTGACTGGCTTACTCATTCGGTACGACCATTACTCACGAAACGCTAAAATAGCGAATATTCAAGAGCAGTAAAATTTAAATACACGCACACGCACACACACACACACACACACACACACACACACACACACACACCTTCCTTATGTGTGCTTTGCTCCGTTGGAAGCTAATTACTTGAAGAAGTCTGAAACATATTAATAAAGTGAGTCCATGAATTTGTATTATCATGTTGCAGTGATCACATCTGCTTCTGACAGATGAGGTGCACAGGTGGATGCAAATTACTCGTACATTACAATACACATGCAAACATCTGGCTATGACTTACATCATAATGTTTGTGTTGCTCTACATTTTCTCGGTTGATTAATAGTAACATGATAATTAAGTGCTGATCTGCTTCTTGCAAAATACAGCGTGAAGATAGTGCTTATTTCCATTTAAGTGAGACGAACATAATTTCACCTTTTCACTGAATGTCAGTTTACTATTTAAGTTTTCGGCTTAAAAGCTAAATGTTTGTGTCGTAACCAAAATCTTCATAAAAGGTTCTTACATTTAATTAATGATATGATGGTACGGTTTAATTGCGGAGAGACACGGTCTGGGGTAATTCTCCTCCTAGAGAAAATCTTTCTATTTGACGACAATGCGGCGTCTTGCGCATCGATGGAGATGAAAACGAACCCTTTTGGAACATACTGTCCTGCCGACACGTGCGACACTTGATTAAATACTGTTACTGATTAATGCACTACTGCGAATAACGCAGATAATGCCTGTTATTATTGTATGTCATTTCGTATAATTAATTCAAGTTCATTGGATGTGTACAATGTTGAGGACCTTAATAACGTGATAACACTGAGACACTCCCTTCGTGATTGTGGCTAACTAAGCTATCGCTGTGTTTATGTAGAACAGACAATACCTGACTCAAAAGGTGACCGAGAGTCTGCCAATATCCGAAGAATACTTTTATTCCGTGATATGAAATGTATGTGATTTCAGCTTCCATATACGTGGTTATCAGAACAATATCAAAAACTACGTGGACTACGAAAGCCTGGATTATATCGTACTCTATGTAAATGAGGCGACCTGGCGCAGTGGTTAGTACACTGGACTGGCAATCGGCTGGGCGATGGTTCACACCCACCTCAAGCCATCCTGATTTACGTTTTACGTGATTTCCCTAAATCGCTTCAAGCAAATGCTCTGATGGTTCTTTTGAAAGTGCACGACCAACTTCCATCCCTATCCTTCCGTAATTCGATAGAACCGACGACCTCGCTGTTTGGTCTCCTTTCATAATCTTATCAACCAACCAAACGTAAATGAGGATGGCCTGATGTAGACAGTCAGTTACGATAGTTGAGATTCTACGTACGGAACATGAAAAGCACGCTTATGTATTGCATACAAGCCAATCCGCTGTGGTAGAACATTACCTTTAACGAAAATACGAAGTGAACTCTGATAAGAAACGAACTTCTGAACTAACGATTCTGCTGAAGGTTAGCAATGACAGTAGTACGTACACATTATTTTGGCATAAACTTCATTGATAGAGGAGCAGGGTACATACTAATCGAAGCTTCGGAGACTGCAGACAATCTGTAAGTGGAGCAGAGACAGTACGCTGCTGACACTACATGAAAGAGGTAAGTGCAGATCATTCCGTCGGCTGATCTTGACACAGCTTCGCTGAAAAGCCTTGTCACGGTTCCAAAACTCGGAGACTGACAGAAAATTGACGAAATACGCTCTCCAACGATTGTAACAATAAAGAGACACGGCAGAATTAGAGGCTGGGAACGGGCGTCATAATGAAGCGTCTAGTGGTCAGAACGGGCCAAAAATTGATGTTGGCCTTCCATCACCAAGTACTGTTGTCTACCCAACGTGTAGCACCCTTAAAGAAGCATTAAAATCAGGTGGAATTTGAAGCATGCGTTTGCGGCGACGAGAGTGCAAATGATTAGAGCTTCATCGCAGGCGCCCATCACGGTCGCCAGTAGCGCCACCTGCAAGCGTTACATGAAGGGGGTTGAGACGGCCATGTGAAAGTTCTGCAATTGTTCTTTAGTGCGGTTGTTTTGCGTAAGCAGCTTCAGTATGCCTCGTACAAGACAGCGAGCGTCTTTCGAGCACATTTTGGAGCTCGACCAAGAAAGAATAGTTGCCTGTAGGGACTGCTGATTATCCTTCTGACAAATCGATGACTTGTCGGACGGAACCAGGAAACTGTGATGCGAATCTGCAGTCACTGGATGCAAGAGGGAACGACAAACCGACAGAACCGGTTGCACCCACCTCGTTGCATTACTATATGTGGATCGCTCTGCCACATCATGAATCATAATACAACAATTTCGGTCTGTTGCGCTACAAGCTGTGTCCGTGTGTACCATTCGACGTCGTTTGAAGCAGAGTGGACTCTTCGCAAGGCGTCCATTGCTACGTTTACCACTGAGTCAACGCCACAGATATAGGTGTACGTCCTTTGTGCCCACTATACGAGACTGGAACACAGAGACCTGTGAAGGTGGTTCGATGAACCCTCTGTCAGGCACTTATATGTGATTTGCAGAGTATACATGTCGATGTAGATGTAGACAGACGATTGCACCGGCAATGATGCCATGAACGACGGACGTAGACAACCGAATGGAACGACGGTGTTTTTACAAACGAATTCCGGTCCTGCCGGCACTAGCACGATGGTCGAATTAGGGACTAGACACCATGATGAGAGATTATTGAACTGTTGCCGTATGCATAGCCATACTGTTCGTGTACCCGGCATTGTGGTTTGGAGTGGCATTGGATACCACTTCCGCACCTCCCTAGTATGCATTGGCGGTACATTAACCAGCTAGCGCTACATTTCTGAAGTATTGGGCCTGTTGACCTCCCATACCTTCGGAGCTTGCCGAAAGCCACATTGCAACAGGATAATGCGCCACCACACACGGCATGCCATGTTCAAGACTACTTCGTCGTCCATCGGATTGCATTGCTGCCTTGGCCTCCATGTTGTTCCGACCTCTCTTCTGCTGAAAACGCATGGTCGATGGTTGCAGAACGGATGGCCCGGGATTCACCACCCGCAGTTACTTCAGATCAACTATGTCAATATGTGGACTACTATACTCCAGTAACATCTCCAGACCCTCTTTGATTCAACAAAGAGTAGTGTAGCAGCGTTTATAGCCAGCAATGGGTGCAACATTCAATATTGTTTTCCCCATCTTCCTCAATTCTCAGGAGGGTGTATTTTCAATCATATTTTCTTTGTACAACGTGTTATCTCCCAAATCAATTTGGCTGTGATACTTCCGGCCCTTTTTGCTGTCGCATTTTGGATGGCCAGTATTGTATATAGGTATGTATGTATGTATATTCCACATTTTGTCCTAAGCCACTATACCGACTGCACCCATATTTGGTACACGTGTCACTTACTGTCTGGAGAGAAGGATAGAGGGCGTGGCGGTGGGGATAAAAAAGTGTTGTAGCTCACTACGAGCAATTTCACCGAATTTATTCATCCAGTACTTGAGAATGAGAGCACTTAGTGACTTGAAACGAGTGTTACACATCATTTCAAATCTTTACCAAACATTTTCTGATTGACAATGTGATGAAAGGAAAATAAGTTTACCGCTTACTACATTTTCGTCGTTCATGCAGTAAGAATGCCGCGTCAGGAATGTGTTTAAATTTATTAGTTCTCTACTACTAACTTTAGTCATGGAAAGTTATGCAGACAGTGCTGTCCTTAGGTTAGTTAGGTTTCAGTAGTTCTAAGTTCTAGGGGACTGATGACCTCAGAAGTTAAGTCCCATAGTGCTCAGAGCCATATTCACATATCCCACCGAATGTACCGGTAGAACTACATCGTTGTACGCCCCGCAATTCAGGAGATGTGACCTCAAAGCATTGAGAAGGGGGAAAAACTGCCGTATCATGTATGGCGTTTACATTTATTAGTTCTTTGTTACTAAATCTTTCCACAACACTTTTCGCAGACAGTATCTGTATCTGACGTTGAATGCAGATACAGAAATATATCTGTGTACACATAGTTCACGAGACATGACATAAAACACTGTAATGCATGAAAAACTGCCGCATCATGCATTACGTTTAAATTTATTACTTCTCTCCCTCCCAACTATTCACAACACGTTCCGCATACAGAGTAGCATATGCCGCTGGATGTACTTGCAAAATTATATCATTGTACGACATGCGGTTCAGGAAATATGACGTCATAAACATTAAGATGAATGAAAAACTGCCGCAGCATGACGTTTTAATTTATAATACTAACTCTATTCGCAACACATTTCGCAAACAGTACAGAAATACGCCACTGAGTGTACATGCAAAATAATATCGTTGTACGACTCATTTTTCAGGAGATATGATGTCTTACAAATTGAGCTGCGTGAAATTTGAACTGCTGTACGAAATAAGCTACCGCTCCAAGTGAAACATGGGTGCAAATAAGTGTGAAATATGTGACATGTGCGTTCTGTCAAAGTCGCGGGTGAACCCTTGGATCAGTATCTACCAAATGTGGCACATGTGTTAGTATCTGGAAAGAAATACAATGGGGATGTAGGAACCAGCATACATCTATTTGGGTGGGAGTTACAATCAGGAGAGAGATGGGGGAAGGAAGTCGTGGACAGACAGAGAGGGGTGGAAGTAGACATGAACAGAGATTTGAGATAGGGGGAGATCGACACAGGGAAGGGGAGGGGGAAATGGACAGGAAAGGGAAGACTAGGACATGGACAGGGAGATATGGTGAGATCAGTTGGACAGAGGAAGGAAAGTTGAGAAGATGTGCAGAGGGAGGGGGAGGAGGAGACGGACTGAGGGAGGGTAGAGAATTAGATGGGCAAAGAGATGGGGAGGAGGAATTAAACAGTGAAAGGGCGGAGGAGATGGAAAGAGAGAGAGGGGAGGAGAAGATGGACAGAGAGAGATGGGGTGATCAGTTGGATAGAGGAAGGAAAGTTGAGGAGATGTACAGAATGAGGGGGAGGGGAGATTGACTGAGAGAAAGTAGCGAAAGAGATAGGCAGAGAGATGGGGCGGAGGAAATAAACAGAGAAAGGGAGGAGGACATGGAAAAGAGAGAGAGAGGGAAGGAGGAGATGGATAGAGGGGGCAGGAGTAGATGAACAAAAAGAGTGGGAAGTAGCAGATGGGCAGAGAGGAGGGAGGACTACATGGACAGAGAGAGGAGAAAAAAGAGGTGGGCTAATGGAATGGTATGGTAATATACACATACCCTAGCGACGCCCGGTACTCAACTAGTATGGAATAAAATTTCCCCAAATAACGAAGGGGAAACGGAATAAAAACGCTGTGCAATATATTTGTGCTATGGACGCTCATGGTCTATTGATAATGGACAAAATACGGAACACGCTGAGTCTATGGGCACTCCTTAAGAATATAAGTATGGAGTACCGTCGTGAAATCTCAGTAGCGTCAGGGAGTTATCGAAATATTGTGGAAGCGAGACACTCTCGACGGAAAGTCTGGCGTTTATTATAAGACTATGACGTCGGAAAAACCTTCGAATTTACATAACAAAGTCTCTCATAAATTTTATTGAAGCAGTTGCTCCATTCCCTGTGTTCGCCATGGTCCTGTAGTCATGACAGTTTGCGATTTTGCGTGAAGTTACAGAAAACTGGATAAACGTGTACCACTTCTAACGAAATATAGTGCCTAAACGAACTTTACCAGTCGTGTTGTAAAGCCAGTAGATGTATATTTTTTCTTTACAAAAAATGGCTCTCAGCACTATGGGACTTAACGTCTGAGGTCATCAGTCCCCTAGAACTTAGAACTACTTAAACCTAACTAACCTAAGGACATCACACACACCCATACCCGAGGCAGGATTCGAACCTGATACCGTAGTGGTCACGCGATTCCAGACCGTAGCGCCTAGAACCTCACGGCCACACCGGCCGGCTTTTTCTTTACAGAGAGCGGCTGTATTTGTATTTTGTGTATTCGTTGTCACGTAACATTTTATCTGTGTAGTATCGTCTAGCCCTGTGAATAACTGATCCAGTTTTTTCGTTAGATCGACGTCGAGTATATGTTTGCTAGATTATCATAAGTTTTGTGTCAAAGTTTCCCTTTTGTTGGTTGCGTTTTAATACCACTATTTCTTCTTGTCATTTATTCCTGCTTACGTCTTTCCCTTCAGGATGATTTTTGTGTACGAATTTGCTGTTGTGTGATAGTGTTGAAAAATGTTGCAATTGTTGTAAAGTTGACTAATTATTAGTGTAATTCATGTATTTTGTTATACATAACCTTTCTCTTATTCGTCCTTCAAAATTTAGAATAGGTGATTTAGCAAACGAGAATATCAAGGTGTTGACTGTATTTGTAACTGTTTCTAACAAAGTGTGACAAGGGACAAAACTGCATAGTAGCTACATATGGTATCACTTCAAAATCAATTCAGATGATTGCAGTGATTTACTGTAAGTACCTAACGTAAGTTTAACTTTTTCGACGCTACTACTTTGTATATAGGAAAGTGTTTCTTCCTCTACGTATTGTTAACTATAGTTGATAATAACTCCACGTCAAAAGTAATATTGACTGAAATTGCACTGAAAGTTCGTCTGTTATTAAAGCGCAATAGCACGACAGTTAAATTGCTATATCCAAGTCTAAACAGAAGAGCAGTCATGATATAGCATCGGGGATAGCTAGATATGTTGCGAATGAAGTATTATCCCAACTACTGAGTACAGTCATACATATAGTAAAAGTACGCGGTTAGGAGCAGCGGTTGACTTCCTTACTGCATATAATGAACGGTATCTATCTGACATAATATCACCAGTAGTTGACTATAAAGAAAATCCTGCCAATAGCGTTGGAGTTTAGAGGTAAGCTCAACACTGAGGTGACGACAGTCACGTTTCATCAAAGAAACGCTGCAATAGAACGTATGAATAATTTTTGTTGGTTAAAATAATGATTGTGGGGGTTTACAGAAGTAACCAACTACAAGGAATCAGCACAGAGACAAATAAGGGCTCTTGATGAATAGTTGTGCCAATTTTGAAAAAAAAAAAGGAAAGAAGAATTATGATTCAACGTCCCGTCGACGATGAACTCATTGGTCACGGAGCACAAGCTAGTATTTGAGAAGATTGGGGAAGGAAATGTTTCGTTCCTTTTCAAAGGAACCGTTCTGTCATTTGCCTACAGTGTTTTAGAGAAACCACAGCAAACTGAAGTATGGATGGCCAGGTGTGTATTTGATGCAACGTTCTCATGTCTTCCATCAACTCCGAGGTACAATGTGACTCGCAGATTATCAAAGTAGTGTTGGTTCCTTTCTCATACGATCCTCTCTTTTTTGTTGTCTCCATATATTTAGTTCCATTAGACAGTAATTTAAGTATTGTGTTGATTATTTTCCTGCACCTTGCGGTGGTGTATATATCATAATGATCAAATATGAAAAGAGACACACACCATCGACTTAAGCGTATCATAATTGCACGATATTACACTATGTGAAATCTGAAAGCATACGTTTATAAATCTACAGCGTTTAGTACTGAAATATCGCGATAGTAAAATGCTTGATGTCGTTCCGTTCCGACTTTATAATGGTTTGTAATCGTCAATAAATTTTAACTTTTTAAAGGTATACATATCCCACAATCACTCAGCATAGCTATGTATGAGGTCTTGAACTAGATTCCCACTCAACTTCACTAGGGATCGATTCGGAACAGCTACATTTCTAGTAGTGCTTTTCTTCAATCTTTCCAAGTTTGCTGCCGTACTTAGTTGGTAAACATATTCGATCACAATGGTATCTTATATGCCTTTCCTGTAAATGAAATCCACACATTTCCATAATCCAAAAAATCTGAATCTTCTAATCGCCTCCAGATATGCGTGTCCGAAGGAATATTGCATCATTCTCCTTAACAAAACGGGCACTGCAGTATCGTATTATCCGGCGATACTAAGCAGCGACTTGCAATTAAAATGTCCTCCCGTGTATGGGAATTGCATAATGTATGCACGAGTACAGTTTGTGACACAGAAACGACGAAATATGGATTTTGAGTCTTGCCGCGAGTCGTAAAGCGATTAAGGCGATCTCTCGTGTAAAGCGGGTAATCCGGGTTCGAGTTCCGGACCGGCACAAATTTTCATTGTCGCCATTCCCTTATGCAACTGATGGTTGTTCATAATCGCAACTGTGACTAAATATCATGTAATTAATCGTATGTCCACAGTCCTTGCACCAGGTGTTTAGAGATGCAAGCATAGCCAGCATTAGCTACGATGGGTGAAGCGGAAATACTGTACATGTTTGTAACATCACAAGGAAATGTCTCTCACCTTGGTTAAGTACAAATTTAATCATAGATATTTTTCAATATCATTACTGGTTTGCCCGTTGCTGCTTATGACATCGGAGGAGGTTACATTCTTCGTAGTATACCTCTTCATATCCTCCATATCCTCGAGTACAACAGGATTAGTTACTTTGTCTCCTCAGGGTCTCAGCATTCGTCTGCTGAGTACGGCCTTCGAGACCCGGGGTTCCTGAGTTAGGGATGCTCTAGGGATGCTTCAGCCACCACTGTATGGCGCGACAGTGGAAAGTTCTGTGTCACAGGGAACGGGGATCTTCGCTTGACAGCCCGGATTGTGATGATGGTAAAAACCTGTACATAAACCTTCAGTCTCAAGGTGTACTGCGCGCTGATGAGATGCATGGCTGTTGAAGTGGAACAGTCGTTATCTGGCAACATCTGGGGAACCTGCAGTACCTCAGTTGTGTAATGCTTTCCTAGGCTCACGGGGCTCTGTCTAAGTGGACTATTATTTCCCTAGCTGCTCGTGGGACTGAGATGGATCCTTCGAAGTTTGATCTTCCACCTCCTAACAGAATGTGTGGGGCGCTGTTCGGTAACAACACCCACCCAAATAAGGGGGCTCGGGTACCCAGCTCTCCTAACTCATTCGTTTATAACAGAACACATGCTGTTTCTCAGAATGTGTTTCTAATAGTTAAAAGAAAAGAGGGCAATTAAAAAAAATTACCATTTTATATACAAAAAGAATTGGAGGACATTGCTGGAGCATTAAAATCTGTCAAGCACTTTCAAAATGGGACCCTGTTGTTCGAAACGTCCCCTTACCAATAAGCGAAGTATGCAATTGAAACTGAATTGCACAACACCTTGAACTACAGAAAGGCGTTGAGGTAGCAGAGATCTGGCTGACATTTCCCGAGAAGGACTGATAGCTGAATGGTCCTGGGAAGGCATTGTTGACATGCCGAACATTATGAGAAGAGTGGATGGCAATTTAATGAAATCAGACTCGTTTATACTGACGTTCAGCAGCACGAAACTTCCAGAGAACATTAAGGCTGGCTTCCTTCGCCTTCGTACACGTCCATATTTTCCGAACTCCATGTACTGTTTTAAGTGCCAGCGCATTGGACACACAGCTGTCGGATGTAAGGGAGAAGCCACTTGCGGCAAATATGGGATGGCCACCCATGCAGGAGATGGCTGTTCATCTCCTGTGAAGCGTGTCGACTGCTCTGGGGATCACCAGTCTGGAGTAGAGACTGCAGTGTCTTTCTTGAAGAAAGGAAGATACAGGAAATGAAAACAACTAAACGTATCTCATATGGAGAGACCAAGTAGATCTGTGAGGCCATGCTGCCCCAGACGTTCGCTGCCTGGTTTGCGTTTTTTATTAAACAGACGGTCGCTAAAAGCTGATGCTGCTACACAAACTGAGGTTGCCAGTGTCACCACTAGTACCTGCGTCTGCCAGTGCACTTGCTCTGCTTCAGTTATTTCGAAGCCCATACTTCCACCCAAGACTGCGGACGAGGCTGTGGGTGCCGCTGTTTCAGAGCTCCCTGCGCCTCCGAAGGTTCAACTTCGTCCACAATCAAATGCTGCACCTACTAACACAACCACAGTTGTGGTCCCAAAGCCCACTCAGGGCAAAAAATGCAAGACAAAGCGTCAACCACTGACAAAGCCAGGAAGCAAATTGTCTAATGATGTCCAATTTTTCCTCTCTTATGCATCTCTTGATTCTTCATCAGTGCAAATGGAACCTAATGTTGGGCTGGGGAAATCATCTCGCACCAAAGCTCAGCCGCCTCATAGGGTGGGCTCCCCTCCCAGGTGGAAAGACCCTAGCACAGGAACGCACAGTGTGTATCTGTTTGTAGTGAATGCATTTTAAAGCGTTTGATGTGCCTGTCTTACAGGGCTATTCAGTCTGTTGCAGGGATGACCTGACAGGATAAAGGGCCAAGGGTGGAGTTGCTGTGTTTGTAAATACCGCACACCAACCCTCTACTCTCCCTCCTACTACCGAGCTGCAAGCAGTTGGAGGATGATAATTTGCTCGCTGTATCTATCTCCTGCTGATGCAGTAGATTCTAAGGTTCTCGGAAATCTTCTGGAACAAGTACACCTCCCATATCTCCACCTGGGAGTCTTCAACACTCACCACGTCTTGTGGGGCTCGACCTCCACTTGCCCTCGAGGTCTGGTTTGGAGTGTCTCATGACATCCAAAGAGCTGTGCACCGTAAACACTAGTACTCCCACTCATTTCTTTGCTGCAAGTTGGTCATTCTTGGCCATTGACCTCTCTCTCTGCTCTCCAGCTCTTGCAGACTCTGTTCAGTGGGAAGTCACTGATGACCTTCATTCCAGTGACCATTTCCTCTCCTCGTTCACTTACTGGATGGATCACTACCCGAAGCGAAGCCACTAAAATGGATGGTCAGCAGGGCTAACTTGACACTGTTCAGCCAGCTGGCTGTGTGCAAACACCGCAAAGATGTCAAAGGATAGGTGGACCACATCACATGAGTGCTCCATCAAGCCACTGACTTTTCCATTCCCAAGTCTACTGACCATCGTAGGATGCGAAATGGACCTTGGTGCACAGATATGTGCCGTTCAGCCATCCGGGGCAGGCGTGCGGCTCTTCAACATTTTAAATGCAGACATACAGCAGACAACCTCAAGGTCTCTCGAATCGCGACGGCCAAGTCTCGACACGTGATTAAAGAGAGTAAGAAAAGATCGTGACAAACGTTCCTGGAACCCATCAACCGTTCCACTTCTTCTTCAAAAATATGGGAAACCATCCAGAAGATTCCTGCAAACACAGTCGTTAACAACTAGCAGCTGTACTTAAATGTGGGTGTCTCCAAACAAGACCGGGAGACATAGCTCAGACACTGGCCAAGCATTTTTCAAAAACTATTGTCAATGCCAGCCAGGATCCGGCGTTTCGTCGCTGCAGTGCAACTGTACAGAGTGGAAAATGAGACTTCATATCCGACAATTATGAGACTTACAATCTCCCTTTTTCCATGTGGAAGCTGGAATCGGCTCTCTTTGAGAGTCGTGATACTGCACTTGGCCACGAACAAATCCGGTACTGCATGCTTCAACATTTGCCAACGGCATCAAAGGAAATCTTCCACGAATACGTCAATTTCATGTGGCAGACAGGTAACTTCCCCAACTTATGGAGAGAGGCACTTCAGATACTTCTCCTCAAACCAGGAAAGGACCGAATGTGTCCCAGTAGTTATCGGAGTATCGCCTTAAGGAGCTGTATAGGGAAGACCGTGGAGCAAATGGTTAACCGTCGTCTGGTTTGGATGGTAGAGACTAGGCAACTCCTTAGCCTCTCTCAGTGTAGACTGTGGAGATTTTGGTCCACTGTCGACAATCCGAATCTGCTAGAGCTATTCAGCAGACTTTCCTACGTCAACATCGCTCTTTCAGCATATTCTTCGATATCAGTAAGGTTTATGATACTACTTGGAGACACTGTATCAGTCGGCCTTTCGTGGCACCTCCCTGTCTTCATACGGTCTTTTCTGTCTCAGATGTCTTAGTATCCGAGTTGGTGACTCTCTGTCAGACAGTTCTGAGCAGGAGAATGGTTTCTCTCGGGGCACTGTTTTAAGTGTTACCCTCTTTCCCACAGCCATAAACAGTGTCACGTCTACGGTAAGGAGTCCTACACAGTGCTCTTTATTTGTGGACGCTTTTGCTCTTTTCTGCTCCTTCTCCAGTGCTGCAACAGGGAGTAGTCAGTTGCAACTTACACTGCGCAGGTTAGAGGAGTTTTGCTGCAGAGACAGATTTTCAGTTTTCTGTAGATAAGTGTGTGTGTGTGTGTTCGTTTTAATTGTTCTTGTCATAATTTTAACTTGCCTGACTTGCATGTGAGGGACCCCATCCTACATTTCATCCTACATTCCTTATCTTTGAATTTCTATTGTCGTGGTTGCCACACTTGAAAGCCAGAACCCTAAATTCACTGAACATCATCAAGTGCCTTAGCCACCGGTGTCGTGAAGTGGACAGGGCACATCTGCGCCAGTTTCATAGAGCTTTTGTGCATTCGTGGCTGGACTATGGGTGCACAGTGTATGGATCAGCAAGGCCATCTTATCTGAAGATCATTGACGCTGTTCACCTTGAGGGAGACATCTGACCATGGATGCTCGCAGGAACAGCCCCATACCCAGTGTCTATGCTGAGGCTGGGGAATCACCACTCACCATCCGGTTGCAGCAGCTCCTCATGGTGTGTCAGGATTGTAAGTTCCTTGCTGCCACATAGCACATAGCACCCACATAGCACACTATTGTTTTCCGTCTCTGGAACGCCTTTTCTTCAACTGTCCACGAGTCACGATTCCTTTCGGGATCCGCTTGCTGCATGAGTTGGAATCACTCAATGTGGAGAAAGTACAATCCCAAATCGAGGGTTTTAATCGTCTGCCGCCCTGGTTACCACAGAGGCCCAGCATCATTTTAAATTTGGTGCAGTACAGGAGAAAAAATGGCTCTGAGCACTATGGGACTCAACTGCTGTGGTTATCAGTCCCCTAGAACTTAGAACTACTTAAACCTACCTAACCGAAGGACATCACACACATCCATGCCCGAGGAAGGATTCGAACCTGCGACCGTAGCAGTGGCACGGTTCCGGACTGCGCGCCTAGAACCGCGAGACCACCGCGGCCGGCGCAGTACAGGAGAGATTGCTCTCCTGCTTATGAGGTAAAGGGCGAGTTGTGGCACCCTGAAAATATTGTAAGTTAGGACTGGGCGTGGCCATATGGGCCGCTTGGCAAGCGAGGGATGTGGTGTCCAACATTAGCTGGAGCAAGAGGGGTAGCCCCAGCACGTGGTTCAGGCCGACCGTGTGGCTGGGAATTCCATGACGATGTGTCGAGGACTGTGCTTCGTGTCGACGAAGGATATTTGTATGCCGGGAGTGCCAAAGATGGCGGACTTTGTGAAACCATAGTGACAGACATTTGACAGTTGATGTAGAAATTAATAATAGCCAGAGGAATCATTATACTTTAAAAAGAAACATGTAGATTACCATTATTTGCGCTACGATCCTGATGGTGTAATCAGATTTTCAATATCTTTATTAGTTTAAAGTTTAGTATCTGACTGTAAATTATACAAATAACACCCAGCAACAAATTTACAAAATCTAAACCGTTCACCCGATTGTGTCGATCGAAGTGTCTTTAGAAAGCTATTAGTGTAAACCTAAATTGGTGTGAATTACAGGCATGTAACTTGGATAGTACATGAGTTATTGGAGGTCAAATTGGCCGATTAATATTGTTCGCGTCGGGCCATAAGTACTCCACAGTTACACGAAAAAACGGTAGCAGCATGTTTATAAATATATATTTATTCGTCTATGTCTTTGTTTATATCCGATATATACTATTCATAAAGAAATTGGTCATATATTTACTATGTTTTAGAAAGCACACAGACATTAGGCTACTTGCCTACTTCTGTTTCTATTCCATTAATATATGTTTATTTGATTTGTGTATGTATTTAATAACGCGAGTTAGAGCGTGTTTATGGTCCAACTATAGGAATATTTATTTAATTTCAAGTTATTCAAATGTAAATCCAGTATTTCGTATGTGTTTCGATATGTTTGTGAGTGTGCGTTGGCTTGGATACATGGCGGGAGCGCTCTAGCCAATCACAGCATTCGTTACTACGGTAGGCGACTACCAGAGTCAATGGATAGACTGTATGGAAGTGTGGGAGGAGCATCGGGTTGCGCAGGTCACGGGGGGAGTGATGGACGGGAAGGCGCGACGGACGGTCGCGGGAAATAATTGGAGAGTGTTGAGAAGTTTGCGCGTGGTCGCAGGAGATAGAAATATTTCGTAGCGCCGACTTGTGCACTTGTGAGATTTCCATGAATTCAGCAGTGAAGACGTAGTATGCATTTAGAAGTGAATATCTCGCGAGTTTTGTTGTTGCTCATAACGAATTACGTGAAGTAGGAATCTATTGTTTCCCTGTTATTCAACTTATATTTTATCTAATCGCTGGGCCTTCGACACTAATAAGTGTTTTGCAGTAATAAACGGCATACTTAAAGGTACTTCTGCTATCGTATTCATCATTTAAAGTCGTTAAAATAGTACCTGCAGATTTTACTTATTTGCAATCTTTCATTTATAAATTCCTATGTTACATTCAAAATTCGCAATTGCGGAGTTATAGGAACTTTCCACCATTCTTTTCATGTGTGTATTCATACTGTATACTGTAGACTCAGCAGTATTTGGAATGTAATGCTGCAACTACTTATCCCAGCCCCTAGACAACGAAACTATCCAAAACGTTTAATATTTCAACTCTGAAGCTGAGGTGTATGCAGTAGAGGGCCACATTTTTTTATTTGATAGCCCGCATACTTCTGTCTTCAAATCGATATTTTCTGACACTTTATATGCACACCACAACTACGTAGATGTCTTTACTGATTGGTCTGAGTGGGGGGTCTCTGTTGGATGCTCCGATGTTTTCCCAAATCGTGTCCTCAAGATCCGAATGCCTCCAGAATTTACGGTCATTAATGCATAAATATATGGAGCAGATGCGACGTTCTTCCACTACTAAATATCTGGTTTGTTCCAATGCTCTAAATGCCCTTCACTCTCTCCAACGTTTGTACCCAGCAGATAAAATAACCAAGAATATGGCCGGCCGCAGTGGCCGAGCGGTTCTAGGCGCTACAGTCTGGAACCGCGCGACCGCTACGGTCGTAGGTTCGAATCCTGCCTCGGGCGTGGATGTGTGTGATGTCCTTAGGTTAGTTAGGTTAAGAAGTTCTAAGTTCTAGGGGACTGATGACCTCAGAAGTTAAGTCCCATAGTGCTCAGAGCCATTTGAACCATTTTTGAACCAAGAATATCCCAGATGCCCTCCTCCAACTACAACGACTGGGGAAGGTGGTGTCTTTCTGCTGGGTTCCAGGGCAAATGGGTATTACAGGGAACGAAAGGGCGGATCTGAGAGCCTAGGAGGCGTGTCGTCATTCTTAGGTATTTGAGCGTGCCATTCCCCAGCAAGCTATCACATCACTGTTGGGGTACAAAGTCATGCGTCAGTGGGAAAACGAGTAGCTGGAAGTGAGTGACAAGAAGTCCCGTGTAGTATAGCCGACAACTCGACCGTGGAGAACTTTCTTCCAGCCATGTCGACGGGACGAGGTCCTTCTTACTCGTCTTCACATAGGTCACAGTCCTATGACGTATGGATTTTTATTCTAGCAAGAGGATCCTCTAATGTGTGGTGCTTGCGGCGTACAGGCCACTGTGCGCCACATTTTATTGGACTGCTTTTTATTTTCCGACCAGCGGACCGCGGCGGATTTGAAGACTGATCTGCCCTTTATTTTAGGTAACGTTCAAACGAATGTGGTTCAAGTTTTAAAGTTTTGTGAATTGTACCACGTTTTTAACAAGATTTTAGTGACATGTTTTTAATGTGTCAACAGGGTACTTGGCTAAACTAAGTTTTTGTAAGTGGTCCGCACGTCACATTTCCCTGTGGTTTTCTTTTAGGTCTTCTGTGCTCTGTTTTCTCTGTGTTTTAATTTCATGTGTAGCTATTTTTCTTTTTCCTAATTTGTTTTAGCGCATGTGAGAGGGAATGACTTGAGTTTATCTCCACATTCGTCCGAAACTTGCTGGCAGATTAAAACTGTGTGCCGGACCGAGACTCGAACTCGGGATCTTTGCCTTACGCGGGCAAGTGCTCTACCAACTAAGCTACCCAAGCACGACTCACGAGCCGTCCTCACAGCTTTAATTCCGCCAGTATCTCATCTCCTACGTTCCAAACTTCACAGAAGCTCTCCTGCGAGGCAATGGTCTTGCAGAGTGAAAATATCATTCTGTCCACATTCATTTGTTTTGATGCTTGTAAGAGCGCTGATGGCCTCGCCGTTGAGCGCCCATAAGATCCAAATACACACACACACACACACACACACACACACACACACACGCACACACCCGCACACGCACACCACACAAACTTGTTACTTAATCTTGGCTCTGGAATCACTTCTTCCGAAGCAGTCTTTCGGAATTGGGTCCTGGGTGTTCTGTTGCAGACTCCGTGTGGAATAAATGCGTTTGCAGTTAGTGCTCATTTGGGCGATACGCTGTCTAATACAGTGTCATGTTTTGAGCGGTTCCCCGTGTTACAGCAAAGTACTGAAGGACTGGCTCAACCAGTATTTAATATTGGATGGAACATCGAAATTGGATTGAGAACAATGTTCCAGACTTCGTGAAGCCATGTCTTTTGTCCATTAGACGACAGTCATAATGAAAATTATGGTCGATTCGTATCCTCATCATAGAAGAGATCGGATCTTAACCTTTGCCGACATCTATTACAAACTCTGATTTTGTGGTAAACATACCGTAATCGTCGCAGGCAGGCTGCAGTGAAATTTGTGAACGTTGTTGCTGCATGAGTGGAATGGTCTGTCACTGGACGTCTTCAAACGCTTTCTCCAGAGGCGTTAGAACAGGGTACCAAACACGATTCCCTGTTGTAGTGCGTTTCGGATACGTCGATCGATAGTGTGTCAAGGGTTATGAAGCCGAAACTTCATTCATTAAGGCGTCGCTTTTCCTCAGAAAGAGTTCGCGTAGGGAAAAGGCCGAAAGAACGAACGTCATACAGAAAACCTTACCCGACACCGAATGGGCTATTCGCTCATAGAAGAAACGACATTGCTACTGTTCGGGGAGAGCAGGACTCTAATCCCCATCCGGTAAGCTAAATTTAGATTTCACATTTTTCCGCGTAATCTGTCTTACATCTACTTCGTGGTCGAGGTTACTTCGTACCAGTGTTACCGACTTCCCAGCTTACTGATTATGTAGATGTCTCGTTAATGGCCTTGATCTAATTTATCTTATTCTCGTGGTCTCTCAGCTCACCGAACAAAATATTAGTCACACACTTAAAAAACACTCACTGATCGCTTTACAGACAGAGCTGACACCAGATGACAGTGAAATGTGAATGTGCCATTCAGTTATATGATTGTTTGGTGTAGGCACAGTAAGATGAATCGACGTAGAAATGGCATGTTACAACGGCAGAAAGTAACTATCGAGTTTGTACGTGCCCGTAACTACACAGTGAACGAAGTTTTCCAGTATGAATGTGTCTCAACGCCAACTGTCCAGCGTGTCTACTAGGAAAGGTGACCCATTAGCAATCATACGACACGACGTAAGAAGAGTGGTCGTGAAATATCGAAACTGAGAGGGCCATACATTTGTCAGTTCAGTGGCCCAAATAATACTGAAACTGATTGCCAGCTGACTAGACGCCTGCAGCCCGACGATTAGCTGTTTTGCCTCACTTCAAAATTATGCAAAAAAGTGGTGTGCACTGCCGGGCCGCTCAGTATTCTTGTGATGTCTCTTGGAAGTGAAAAATTTCGTCAATGGTTTCCTTATCAAAGTACATACGGAGGATGCAGCAACAGTTTTTCCCCATAAATTCTTTAAATTTATCCAAAATAATTTCGTGAAATTACTGCCGCGTTCTAGCAATAAATTTCATTAGGGTCAAGTGTTCGCGTAAAATATGGGGTGACTTGAAATCAACCGATAAAATTGTGTAGGTTCTTCATGAGTATTTTATGAGTATTTTGGTATAACGGACAGATCGGTGGCTTGTTAGGGGGAAATCGTAACTCGTCTGTATTAATCGCAGTGCTTGTGCTGTGCGTCTTGTTTGTAAATAAACTTGTTACTCTCGGATTTGGATTCGATTTTTGGATTGTTTGGGGGAAGAGACCAAACAGCGAGGTCATCGGTCTCGTCGGATTAGGGAAGGATGGGGAAGGAAGTTGGCCGTGCCCTTTCAAAGGAACCATCCCAGCATTTGCCTGGAGCGATTTAGGGAAATCACGGAAAACCAAAATCAGGATGGCCGGATGCGGGATCACTGTGCCACCTCGCTCGTTTGTGTTACTCTCGGCACTTCCTCTCGATAACAGTAATTATGTGTATGGGCTGATTTTCTGGCAGTGGTAGTTGTATGTTAACCTTTGTTGTAGTCTCTGCCATGATTATGGTCGACAGTTTGAACAATACGTGTAAGGGAGTAGTATAGCGTTTTTTAGGTATTGAACTTTTTCTGGATCGAGCTTCGTTAAATTTTACGTTATCATAATTACGACGGACAGAATTGCTCTTTACACCAAGATTCTGTCTGGTGTTTAAGACTGTGTTAAGGTCTTGGCAGAGAATCATTATGTATGTTCTCAACTTTGTGACTCATCTGTCCTAAGAGTTTTATATACTGACGCTGAGAAATGACTTAATTGATTCAACCTCCAAACAGATGGCGTTTCAAGATTACCCAGCTTTACAGCCTGCCCCTTCTTCACTTCGGCTAGCTACCAAAACAAGGAATTTGCGACTCGGGACAACTTCTGTTTACGGTAACTGTAGCTGTCAAACGGATGTAATTCTTTCGAAACAGTTATAACATTTACGTAGGCTTTGTTTCTCTGCCTGTCGGCCATAATGAGAAACTAATGTCATAAACTAATTGACCTTTGTAAAGTTGTATGAGATTTGAACAACTAGCGACTTCACGTAATTCAGCTTCCTCAGAGAGTCGAGATGAATAACTGCGATGGACTTCGATCTCCAAACTCAAGTAAGTTTGTAACCCACTGCGCTTGAAAAATGATAACGTACCATAAAAAGGTTACAATGGCTCTATAGTAACAGTTAACATTACTTTAGCGTTTCATTTACAATATCATTGTAGTATCAAATGGAGTGGATGGTACTTTATGCTATCATTTTAAAAAAGATTATGATCTAGTCAGGTACATTAAATATTAAAATTAGGAAAAAAAATATTAATTTTTTAACGAAGTCCTTCACTAAACTGCATAAATATTTTAAATTTTTAGTTAAACTTAACGGAAAATTTTAAGACTTAGTAGTAGATGTGGTTTCTCACAATGAATGTCATATCTAATATCTTCTGGTCAAGTCTCATACTTACACATGAATGCCTCTTTAAAAAGCATGGCCGGCCGCGGTGGCCGTGCGGTTCTAGGCGCTGCAGTCCGGAACCGCGGGACTGCTACGGTCGCAGGTTCGAATCCTGCTTCGGGCATGGATGTGTGTGATGTCCTTAGGTTAGTTAGGTTTAAGTAGTTCTAAGGTCTAGGGCACTGATGACCTAAGATGTTAAGTCCCATAGTGCTCAGAGCCATTTGAGCCAAAAAGCATGTTTTGAGAAAAAAATCAACAACAATTAAGGAATTTTGAAAAAGAAAGTTAGGGTGGGTATAAAGTACCCCCCCCCCTCCCAACCTTTACCCTCCCTTGGTAATAAACGTTACTGAAAATGTGTTGGTACTGCTAGGACTAATGTTGCTAATTCCTGTTGAAACAAACTCTTATGCTGATATAATAAGGTAGTAGACCTCACAGCAATTCAAATAGCAAAATCCTTTGAACGTGCTTCAGATTACTTAACTGTGAAGTATTTAATTAAGAGCAAAATCTTTCATGTAATTTTAGACACGAAACAGTGGCACATTGCGCACTCGTTTGACTTCCTTGTACTCACTTGAACAATACTCACATGCCATTCTGATGCTAACGTCGGCACTGCATCCGTTTCATCCAGCATGCCATTGGGCTTCTTATCTTCCGTTTTACGGAAAATCTTCGTTCTTAATGACGTTTCAGAAGGGGTTTAGGCATGTGTAACCAAGATTGTTGTGGCGCGGGACTGTATGTAAGAATACAAAATGCTTTCAGAATTTTATAAACTGCACTGACAAATTTAAATGGTTCACCATGATTCATCAAAACTGTATGCACTGAGGGTGGTTCTGAATCCTGTTGCTCATCAGTTTATTGTATTTTTTGAAGTAATATGGGGAAAGACTATTGATAAGTTCATCACCATTGTTGTTGGTGTGAGGTTTGTTACCAGTACAGGGAATCGGATTTAGCCTTTAATATACGCCAAATTATAGCAGCTATAAATTGCAGTTATAGTTCAGATCATGAATGGAAACATGATTGCCGGCCGGAGTGGCCGAGCGGTTCTAGGCGCTACAGTCTGGAACCGCGCGACCGCTACGCTCACAGGTTCGAATCCTGCCACGGGCATGGATGTGTGTGATGTCCTTAGGTTAGTTAGGTTTAAGTAGTTCTAAGTTCTAGGGGACTGATGACCTCAGCAGTTAAGTCTCATAGTGCTCAGAGCCATTTTTGGAAACATGATTAACGTAAAAAACTGTACATATACATGCACCATCGCTTCAACCACCACTATTCTACGCGATTTATCTACAATGTGACTCGTCGAACTCTGTCCACAGTTGTGTACACATATACAAATTTTACTGTTCATCGAATTAATGAATCATTTCTGTTACTACACGAACTGCGTACAAACACACGTCATAACGCCAACAACTAATGCGTGATGCGAACGCCGCACTCCCTACTGGCTGCTCACACACTGTCTGCCGCTTATGCTGAGGTCAGCTTCCCCTCGCGGAGACAACAACCTGCCACTGACCAAGCCATTCGCCTTCCCATATTGGTTTTCTTATAATCCATACGAAAGTAGATCAGAAATAAGATTAGCGATAAATTATATGTAATCACAAATAATCAAAATTTGTTAACACGAAGTAAATGAAGTTAAGGAATAGTCCTACTTTGAAAGCTAAATAATACTTAACGGACGAAGCAAGGATGACAAAAAGCAGACTAGCGCAGGAAAAGTGGCCTTTCCTGGCCAAGAAAAGTCTGCTGATGTCAACCATGGGCCTTACTCAGAAGAAGAAATTTATGAGAATGTACGTTTAGAGCATAGCATTGAATGATGAATCATGGACTCAGGGAAAACCGGAAAAGAAAAGAATCGAATGGCTTAAGATGTGTTGCTAGAGAAAGATGTTGAAAACTGGGTTGCTTTATGAGTTAATAAATGTGGAGGTTCTCCACAGTATCAGAGAAGGAACCATCATTTGAAAACACTTACAAGAATAATGGACTGGATGACACGACATGGCTTGAAACGTTAGGGTGTAACTTCTATTGTAGAGGGAGCTGTAGAGGGTAAAAACTGTAGGGGGTGACAAAGATTGGAGTACATGAAATAACAATTGAGGGCCGCTGCGTTCGAGTGCTTCTTTGAAATAAAGACACTGGCGCAAAGGAGGAATTCATGGCAGATCTCGTCCAAACAGTCAGAAGACTGATGTCTAAAAAAAATCATTTCAGTTGATATTTATTTACAGATTCGCGGTTCTTTCTAATCCCGTTTATTACGTAAAATACATAATTGTCACATTAATATTTGCTTTTCCTTTTACCAGTTCTTTTTATATTCCAATTTTCTAAGTTTTCGAAAATACATGCCCTTCTACATCTACAGCTATTCTCCCCAAGCCACCTTAAGGTGAGTCGCTGAGGATACTTAGTGTCCCAGTATCACATCTCCCTCTTCATATTCCACTCGCGTATGGTGCGCGGGAACAACGATTTCTGGTAAGCCTCCATGTGGGATCGAAACTCTCTAATTTTATCTTCGTGTAATTTTCACGACATATATGTTGGGGGAAGGAATGTATTGGTTGACTCTTCTAGGGATGTAAACTCTCGAAGCCTCAACAGTAGACCATAACGTGATCCAGAGCGCCTCTCTTCTAGCGTCTGCCATAGGAGTTTGTTGAGCACCTCGGTGACACTTTTGCACTTACGAAATCATCCTGTAATGAAATGTGCTGCTCTTCTCTGGATCTTCTCAATTTCCTGTACCATTCCTGGCAGGTACCGATCCCAGACGGACGAGCGATATTCAAGTGTTGGTCGAAAGAGGATTTTATAGCCTGCCCTCCTATGTGGGTGGACTACATTTCCTGAGGATTCTTCCAGTGAATCTTAGTCTAGCATCTACCTTACTCGCGACTGATTTTATACGGTCGCTCCACTGCCAACCGCTCCGTACGGATATTCCTAGATTTTTATGGAAATAAGAGCTTCCAATGATTACCATGAAATTTTGTAATCATAAAATAAAGGGTTTTTCCGACTATGTATTCGCAATACGTTACCTTCGCTTATGTTGAGGGTCAGCTGCCACTCCTTGCACCAATCGCCGATCCTCTGCAGGTCTTCCTGCATTCCACTACAGTTTTCTATCTTCTCTATACAACAACAGCATCAGCCGCGAGAGGCCTCATGTAACTTCCGACGTTATCTGTTAGGTCGTTTGTATATATTGTGAAAAGTAATGATAGTGTAACACTCACCTGCGACACGCCCCAAAATTACTTTTACGTCAGAAGACTTCTCTCCGTTAAGAGTAACATGCTGTGTTCTGTTTTCTAGAAACTCTTCAGTCCACAGTTGGTCTGATATTCCACAGGCTCGTATTTTCTGTATTACGCGGCATTATGAAACTGTTTCGAATGCCTTTCAGAATTCAAGGCACACTGCATCTACCTTTGGGCTCGTATCTACTGCTTTCTGTGTCTCGTGGTCGAACAGAGCGAGTTGGATTCCACACGATCGGTTTTTTTCTGAATCCATGTTGGTCCCTTCAGAGAAGATTTTTTGGTCTCCAGAGATGTCACAATATACGACCATAAAACAAGTTCCAGATTTCTGCAACAGACTGTCTTCGGAGATATAGGCATATAGTTTTGTGCGTCTTTCCGACAACCCTTCCTGAAAACGAAAATGAACTACGCTTTTATCCAGTCATTGGAACGCTTCGGTCCTCTAGGGCCCTACGCTACACTGATGGTAAAAGAGGGGCATGTTCTTTCCCGTGACCTGTGTAGAATTGAACTGGTATCCCGTGAAGTCCAATGGCATTTCCTCTTTTGAAGATTTCAGTTGCTTTTCTATCCCTTGGTCACCCATTTCGAGATCTGTCATTTTGTCGGTCGTGCGACGATTTAAGGGAGGAACTACAGAGCGATAAGTTTCGGAAAAAGGCGTTTAATATTTCCATATTTTCTGTGTCATTCTCTGTTTCAGTACCATTATGGTCAGAGTGTGTCTCCACAGATAGCTTCGATTTTTTTACCGATTTAACATAGGACCGGAATTTATTACGATTTTCTGTCAAGTTGGTAGCTAGAGATTTACTTTCGTATTTCTTGAATGGTTGACGCGTAGCCCCCCATACGCTAATTTAGTCGCTTTAGTGTTTCTGTCAATCAGCAAGCTTTCTGATTCATATCCATATATGGGTATCAAATTGGAGACAGCCCGTGTTAGTTCACGCATCAGAATATGGCAAAATAAAATGACACTGATGGTTCAAATGGATCTGAGCACTATGCGACTTAACTTCTGAGGTCATCAGTCGCCTAGAACTTAGAACTAATTAAACCTAACTAACCTAAGGACATCACACACATCCATGCCCGAGGCAGGATTCGAACCTGCGACCGTAGCGGTCGCTCGGTTCCAGACTGTAGCGCCTAGAACCGCACGGCCACTCCGGCCGGCAAATGACACTGAGTAAAGCCGGTAATTTGCTAATATTTTACATAGCAGAAACGTTACCCACTGGCAAGAGAGTCACTGTGACAAAAGTGCACATATTACGTCTGAGGAGTTACAGTTATTGCTTCTTTTTTTTTTTTTTTTTTCTTTTTTTTTTTTTTTTTGCTCTCTTAAAATGATTTCTCACTCTTGAGAAAACTATTTTCGTAGAAATAAACATAAGTGGGCACAGTGAACATACAATAACTGCATTAGTACAATATAACTCAACCGAAGAATTCAGAAAATCTTACCCATTTATTCAGAAATTTTGTCTGGGGGTTTTGAATTCAGCCTGTATGTATATGGCTATAACGGTTTTGACTTTTCAGTAATTTCCAGCCGGCCGTAGAAAGAGACTTTGCCTATAACTGCTTCTTAACGTGGCCAGGATAACCGTATGTTCGAGAAACATACCAGTAGCAGTCTACTGACAGTACATATTCTGACACAGTCTTCGGGAAATAATTCTTTCATGGTCTAATAAAAGTCACTTGTGAGTCTTAAACGGTATAATCAAGGGTATAATTTATGTGAGAATTTGACCACAGGAAGCTTTATTGTTAAAAATAAGTGGGCTCGCTCATGATCTCTGCTAGCAATTTGGGAAAATTGAACAACATACCATTTTCTTCTAGGATCCAGTTTTCGGAGCATTAGAAGTTACTATTCCGTATGATTTTTACTTGTCAGTTACAATACTAGCAGCATGTCTCTGAATTTATAAGATGTCTGTTCTCATATCAAAATGGTTCAAATGGCTCTGAGCACTATGGGACTTAACTTCTAAGGTCATCAGTCCCCTAGAACTTAGAACTAATTAAGCCTAACTAACCTAAGCACATCGCACACATCCATGCCCGAGGCAGGATTCGAACCTGCGACCGGAGCGGTCGCGCGGTTCCAGACTGTAGCGCCTAGAACCGCTCGGCCACCCTGGCCGGCTCTGTTCTCATATCTACTCTTTATTAATCCGAATACTGGATTTGTGTTCTGTGCCTAAAAATTTCCTCTGTATCGGTGCAAAAGCGTGGCGTCCTGAGTGGTGGCACATGCGGAAAAAAGACCAGAGGTCAGAAGTTCATATGACGTGTAAGGTTGGTTAATTATGTCTCATTTACACCAAATATCACCACAATTCTGGCCAACGCTGTCGTCAATGTTTCGCACGAAAATGTTGCCACACCTCCTCTTACCAACATCTCACCCCTGCTTTTCGTGCCTCTGCGATGGATGTCAGAAAGGCGAAACTCATCGTTGAAATCACGCGGTTTTCTTGCGAGTACCCGAGGAAAACATTTCAGATTCTTCACTTCACAGAACCTACATGAAAAGGCCACAAGGGGTGGCATAAAGAGCTTCAACATACTACCAATTTCCTTGGGGCCCTGATTTCCGCACACTTCGCAGTAGCAAACGACAGTTCTCAGTGTAATGAGCATCAGGACGACGTTCTTAACAACCTCTGATGCTGCTGGCAGCCGTGAACGTTTCAACCCATCTCTAAGGATATTGTAGGTCTACATCCACATTGAATGTAATCGCAACCCATTGGAGAGCTATACGATTGCAATTTTTGCTTTGGTGTACTAGTTATAACCACTAGGGACCGCCAAAACGATTCTATGAAATTTGAAAGTGATCCGAAGCAGCAAAGGATGCTTATGCTTTCTTAGCCTTCCTGGTCCATGCCCTCCTGTGGCGTGTTTCATAGATGCGTGTAACACTGATACATGTGTGAAGACAATGGCAAAGGTTCCGTCTAAGACTCCCCAGGTCGGCAACAGCCTTGGTAACACCCACTTGCATTTATTGAAAATTTTAAAAGTGTTCCTGTCCAGAGAAAACCAGAAAAGTGGTCCTAGACGCCTGCAGGCAGGCAACTTCAAATAAAATGGCTCTGAGCACTATGGGACTTAAATTCTCAGGTCATCAGTCACCTAGAACTGAGAACTACTTAAACCTAACTAACCTAAGGACATCACACACATCCATGCCCGAGGCAGGATTCGAACCTGCGACCGTAGCGGTCGCGCGGTTCCAGACTTTAGCGCCCAGAACCGCTCGGCCACCATTGCCGGCGGCAGGCAACTGGCAACGAAGAGTTTGAAATGGTTGGCTGCCTTCAGGACCCTAGGGCAACTTCGCAGTAGTTCCCTGAAGGGTTGAAATGAGGGTAAGAAGTGGTTTTTTCCCATCATGTTACATGCCCATAATAGCGTTCGGTATAATTTTTGTGAAATTTGGTGCCAATGTGACATCATTAACCCACCTTACACGTATGAACTTTCGAGCTCTGTACTTTTTTTCGCATGTGTAGACACTTTGATGTTTGAAGCATTGAAAGGTAATGTCACAGGACGCCACGCTTTTGCACCAATATGGAGAAAGGTTAGAGGCACCTCCGAACCACATTTCAAACTTATACGTTGCAATGGGAGACAACTGTGCGGTTTCAAAATAGTGGCCCTTTCGTTTTGTTGCGCAGTGTATTATTACCCCTATATATTTAAACGAGTTAACAAACTCTAGAAGTTTACAGTCGACCTCGTAATTCAATAAAATAGAGTTTTCTCTTTATTGAGGGTATTGCTTTACATTTATATACATTAAAAGAGAGCTGACAATCTGCACAGTAAGTGCAATTACTGTCTATGATCGTTAGCATTTTCTTACACTCGTTCAAAGAATACAAATTCCTGTGGGCAGTCACACCATTTACAAATACGCTTAAAGAGCTACTGTCGCTATCAGATAGCTCGTGTGTGTTACTGAACCGCGGTTTTATTACATTAGCTTGCGGCACTTCCGATCTTAATTTTGCTACAATTATACACTCGATATTTGTTATACTCTACTATTCGCTATTGCCATACCTTGATTAGCAGAGGGTTAAGCTGTACAGTATCGATTGCCTTTCGTAAACACGGCACAACCAAAGTTAATCTATTTATCTGCATCTACTATTTGCATGGTAACGTGAGGGGAAGGAAGGCACTTTGTTTCACACCACTGGTTTATCTTGAGCTCACGCTGATTCTTTAAGTGAAATTTCCTTCTCACAGCTATTTCAACGTCAACTTTAACAATCACTTTGAGCAGTCACAAGTATTTTTCAATGCCATGCCCGTTTATTTTCAATGTAACCTGTTTGTGAGCGTGTGTGGCGATAAAGGATTTGAGCAGTGCCATTAACTTTATATATTTCTGTATTTTTAAATGGTTACTTTTACAATTTGTATATTATTTTTTTATATATTTCTGTATTTTTAAAAGGTTACTTTTACAATTTGTCATCTTTTTGTCTTCAGCCTCAGTGTCGGCCGTATATATAAAAGGTTTTGGATTCGATCATTGAGCTCTCGGAGGATTGTGAATGTGGGAATTGCTATACTGAGCACGCTTAAAAATATTATATCAGTGCTACCTAGGTGGCAACACAACTACAGCATATGCAGTACTTAACTTTCGCTTGAAGAGCATCAACGTTATTCACAATATCTGATTAGTAATCACTTTGTATCAAAATCCTAATCAGATAAGTTTACATTTACAAGAAGGTCTAGATCCATTCACGGAGGGGTGCACTGTTGGGCGAGCGGCAGCAGTCGAATACAGGCGATAGCCTCTCGCCCGCTATCGCTTTTCATAGCTACTAGCTGGTTAGAAATCAGCCCCAGAAGTTTATCCACTGACTCTCAACTTCGTTCTGCTGCCGTCGGACCTGGCGGGTGGAAGAATACTGCGCAGCTCTCTAATTCCGTCCACGTGACAGGCACTGCGACATAGTGCAGCAGAGGCGGCGTCCTCTGTACACCCAACCGGAACTACACTGTCGTCTCCACTTACCGCCTGCTGCTCAGGCAAGCCCTCTGATATTGCTGTACCGAGTAGTTTCTCTATGTCCAGTGGACACAGCGGAAATTATGTTGGCATCTTGACTACACCTTCATCGGATGCACTTCACGGGAAAACCATGATGTTTCCTTTCAAACAACCCTGGCCGATTTATTTTATCATTCTTGTCCAGGATAATTTTCACTGTTTATGGCTTTTGTATCAATATGCTTTGAAGCTGTAAACTTCATTCTTTCCTTCGAAAAAGTAGTGCATTCGCATACATCGAAAACATGTCTGTCATCACTCGCAGTGGCTCAAAATGGCTCTGAGCGCTATGGGACTTAACATCTGAGGTCATCAGTCCCCCACACGCAGTGCCTGAAGTCATTGAAGTACTGTACGTGAAACAGATTTGACAACTCGTTAATATACTAACCAACTTTTTTAATGTAGACAATGAATTCTCAAATAGTTTTAACATCATCGATCTACGTGCCTTTCGACTGGAAAATATTATTTCTGCCGTAAATAGTTGTCTTCAGTAGGAAGAACACTCGACATTCTCTCTCCTGAACCAAACTTAGTTTATTTAGCTTTCATTGTAGGGTTCGTTTTGCATTTTTTAAACAACAAACCCTAGAAAATTCACTGAATGTTGTCTTTATAGTTCTGCTTGCGGTTTCTCTTCGTAACAACCCTCGTTGGTGTTCAGCGGTAAACTTACATAAGGGAAGACTCCCTACCCCTAATTTATTCAAATGACACTTTCTTGTCTTGGGTTCAGTTGGTCGTCGCTACTGTAGATACATCGACTAACACATCAGTCTTTTCAACAAGTGTTTCATCTAAGCTCGAACCAAGAAGGTACCAAATTTGAAACCTCAGATCTACTATTTCACAGAACTTGCTTAGGACTGTTGGATATTAATCGATGTACACTACTTAGTAAATTATGCATTCACCAGTCACACTGTTAACACAATATTTTATGACAACGAGCGCCCATACATTTCTTAGTTTTGTTCCCTTCTAACATACTTCTAGTGGTCGTTGTAATGCAAATACAGCATATGGCATAACGTTACTGCCCAGATCGTCGTAATTGTACGCGTGGCACGCCGTAATGTGTTATGGCCCTATTGACTACGAGAAACATAAATCAAAAGGATACCGTTATATAACACGCTGTTCTGAAAGTGGACAGCGGTATTTTTGTACTTACTTTCCCTAGGTCGCTCCCGACCCTAAAGCCGAGAGTATATTTCGGGTAAACAATGGTCAAATATATTGGTTTATCGAATCAAGATTAACTCATTTGTAGCTGCTCGACCACTAACGTAGAAGTTAGACGACAATTCACTGCGGGAGTGGCCCTTTTGCCAGAAGACAGCTGATGCACAACTCGATGCCTAATAGCTGCTGCTTATGCTCATGACATACGAGTCCGAGGACATTCAGCTACAACTGAGGCACGGAGAAACTGCACCAGCGTACTACGTAGAGTAAGCCTCATAGTCGTAATCCTACCATCCTCCTCAACAGTTCAAGAAAAAAAGTACTCATGCAAAAGAAAACATGAGCGTTTGCATTTAAAAGTCGGGGTAGTTTCCTGAGACGTCAATAGTGCCTCCCTTCTCCTTCAAAGAATCTGTTTAGGGTTTTTACAAAGGGACACTGCACCCGTACAACAGCGTGCTATGGACGCTGTTAATAACGTTTAAGGAACCTAATTTAACAGCCATCCTAATCTGAGTAACCGGACGCGCTTGAGGGTTACAAAATTATCGATGTATCTGGGGTGACTTAAGAAGACGATTGGCCCCGCATTATCATCTAAAATATTGGTGACAGGGAAAGGCAGATATATGATTATAGGCAGTGGACAAATAATTATCTAAATTTCATGTTTAATTGAAATGAACTGCCTCACACGTAGAATGCAAGTCTTCTCACTGCTGATAGCCACGTGTAACATTGGCGCCAGGTCACAGAAGACAAAGTACATATAAGGAGGGTATCAGATACTGGGATTTTTCGCCGGCTAATGGGGAACTACATATCTTCCATGACACAAAACTACTTTACTAACGAATGGAATCATAATAACAAAACATTTTTCTCTGCAACGTCTCACTGCAGCTTAACATTTATGGGAGAGTACTTGCTTAGTTAATTGTTTCATGTCGTATCAATGCAGTGGAACTGACAGGAATGTGCTTTTTACAGTGGATGGCTTTGTGCAGGAAACCAGCAGTCCTTGGGTCTGCGCTGTAGGGGCTTTGCAGAGTCCCCTGCTCAGTGTCTCGGTGGGTAGTGCCCGAAATATACAGGTTTCCCTGCATCGTTCACGAACGGAGATCCTTAAGCGTGGCGCTGCAGACATTACGTCACACATTTTCGAATATTACCTGCTTTAACGCAGTAAAAATGAGACATATCTGCACACATTTTGATCGACCGTCAGTCATATCCACGGTTTTTTTTAATCTGTTTAATTATCTCTAAGTAGCAGTTTTTTGTTTCAGGACGTTTTATTAGCAGTTCAGAACCGTGAAATATGGTGCTGATGTCCACGATGGACGCGTTAAAGAAGACACAATTACAATCATATTAGATATTGTTACTGATGCTCGCCGCAGAAATGTAGATGAAAGCGAATGAATCAAGGAAAATGGAAATCTCGAATGACTTTATGGTTTACAATATTCTTGCAGAATATCAGAGGGAAGAATGCAATAGTTCCTCACTTCTTTACTTGAAGCACTTGAAGAGCACGAATTTGGCTACGTAATTAAAATTAAAATGCTCCATCTTATTTCTGATTTCAATTTTTTACAGTTAGCGATCACCTCCTAAGTTCGAAACAGCTTTATGTTTTGGAGGAATTAAACTATTTGTGGATCGGATCAATGCTGTAAATTGTGTGCATGCTGGCAAATTTTCCTGCAAAGAAGTTATTACCCCGCAGTCGCTTTAAAGCCATGGCAAACCATTTCGTTACACTTGGGCATGTTTACATCATCTTTCTAACGTCAAGTGCTCAGCAGTGATGCGTGCACGATTTTACACTAGCTTCTCCTGGGATGCCCCGCACGAGTCGGAGATGTGCAGTGCCAGAGCCCCAAGGCACGAGAAGTCGCAAGCAGCGCACTAGCTGACTCTACTTTGCTGCACTTTTCTGTGGGGTCAGTAGATAAAATATCAGTCCTCTTTGCTGCATGTCCCTACCAATGACGCCAACTGATTTTTCTCATTGAAATACATCCGTTCCCGCTAGATCACCGATATTACACAACGCCAGACGTGGCCCGCACGTGGATGGGTAGCTGCCTGGGTACGTCACGAGCTGTTGGCAATTTTCCCTTTACCTTTCGGCAAAGAGAAGGAGAGGGTAAGACATAAAATTCCTTATCACCAAACTCTGCGCCAGTGTTCCGAATTAAATTTCAAACCTCTCCACAGTGTCTAAGGGAGTGACGGCTTGTGACACTGTTGATGGGATCGTTTAGCTCGATGGCCTCCTTGGTGCTATTCGCGAGGGACAGAATATGTGCTGGTGAAGTATTTCGCCCTCTCCCTTCTCTCATCATCATACAACGGAAACAAGACACCACACTACACACACGTACCCATTCCAGGAATCTACACATATCAGATACATTAGTATATAAATCTCACACTTCGCGAAGGAAAGGTGCCATTGTGAGCGAAGAAGAGGGAAAACCTTTCCAATTAGGCGGTTGAACCTGCCCTCTAGGTCTCCCAGCGAATCATGTCATACGACTTTACTTTTACTACCAGAAACTTGGAGCACGGGACATCATGTCTGGACCACTTGCGTCCCGTCTCTATTGCTGTTCCTCTTTTGGCGCGACGACCATTGGAAGGAAGCGCTTGCAACGCCGTGATGCATGCCACATTGTCTTGCTCTGACTTTTTGTGGACCATAACGGGTTGTCTAAATATGAGAAATCATTAGCAGCCATCAACTTAAATTTTCTCGGCAGAAACGTCTGTCAGTCAATGAAGACTCCCATGAGAGGACTCAAAAGCTCAAAACTCTGGGAAATTACGAATACTAAACCCATTAAGATCTATAACTAATATGAGATAAAAGAGTATCGCTTTTGTCTCTGCTTTCCTGCACTGTTCTACAGCCACCGTTAATCATTTTTTGATCGTTGTTCATTATTATTCTGCCTTTCTGTCAATAGATGAAGCTGTCACAATATGTTGGTGACATTTCCTCTTTTTAGTGAATCTTCTGGGCGGATATCTGATATCTCACTTGCATAGGCAGGTCTCATGTAAAGGCGTCTGTGCCGGCCCCTCATAAATGTTCTACACTCATCCTCATAAATTAAGGATAATTGCAGAATGTGGTGCCACACAACGTGGCACTACACAAAACTGGCGCTAACAGCATAGGCATATAGGGAACACACACGACACAGATCTATATAAACGATTTGGGAGACAATCTGAGCAGCCGTCTTCGGCTGTTTGGAAATGACGCTGTCATTCATCGAATAATAGAGTCATCAGAAGATCAAAACAAACTGCAAAACGATTTAGAAATGATATCTGAATGGTGTGAAAAGTAGCAGTTGAACCTAAATAACGAAAAGTGTGAGGTCATCCACATGAGTGCTAAAAGGAACTCGTTAAACTTCTGTTACACAATAATCAGACTAATCTAAAAGCCACCATTCAACTAAATACCTAGGTGCTACAATTACGAACTACTTAAATTGGAAGGATCACATAGAAAATGTTGTGGGGAAGGCTAACTAAAGACTGCGTTTTATTGGCAGGACACTTAGAAAATGTAACAGACCTACTAAGGAGACTGCCTACACTTGCTTGTCCGTCCTCTTTGAGAATACTGCTGCACGGTGTGAGAACCTTACCAGATAGGACTGACGGAGTACTTCGAAAAAGTTCAAAGAAGGGCAGCACGGTTTCCATTATCGTGAAATATGGAAGAGTGTGTCACAGAAATGATACAGGATTTGGGCTGGACATCATTTAAAGAAAGACCTTTTTCGTTGCGACGGAATCTTCTCACGAAATTCCAATCACCAACTTTTTCCTCCGAATGCGAAAATATTTTGTTTACACCGACCTACATAGGGAAGAACGATCACCACGATAAAATAAGGGAATCAGAGCTCGTATGGAAAGATATAAGTGTTCATTCTTTCCGCTCGCTATACGAGATCAGAACAATAGAGAATTGTGAAGGTGGTTCGATGAACCATCTGCCAGGCACTTAAATGTGATTTGCAGAGTATCCATGAAGATGTAGATGTAGATCTGTAATTCAACGGTATTGGTGATAAGTTGAGAAAACCGTACCGAAACACATGTGCTACAAAACGCCACTGTTTCCTGCGCATGTACCCCGACATCAATACGGGATATAAGCACCATGCACACGTACACAGGCCGCACAACGGGTTGGCATACTATGGATCAGGTGGTCGAGCAGCTGCTGGGGCATAGCCTCCCATTCTTGCACCAGTGCCTGTCGGAGCTCCTAAAGTGTCGCAGCGGTTTGAAGACAAATAAGTGCCGAATCTCACGAATACAGACGAATAATGTGAGTCCTTATTGTAATATTGTAATATAACTACAGTGTGATACGTCAACCGAGAGCATCCCAGACGTGCTCGATGGGGTTTAGGTCTGGAGAACAGGCAGCCCACTCCATTCGCCTGGTGTCTTCTGTTTCAAGGTACTCCTCCACGATGGCATCTCGGTGGGGCCGTGCGTTATCATCCATCAGTAGGAAGGTGGGACCCACAGCACCCCTGAAAAGGCGGACGTTCTGGTGCAAAAGGACGTCCCGATACACCTGACCTGTTACGGTTCCTCTGTCAAAGACATGCAGGGGTGCACGTGCACCAATCATAACCCCACCCCACACCATAAAACCACGACCTCCATACAGGTCCCTTTCAACGACATTAAGGGGTTGGTATATGGCTACTGGTTCACGCCAGATGAAAACCGGGCGAGAATCACTGTTCAGACTATACCTGGACTCGTCTGTGAACATAACCTGTGACCACTGTTCCAATGACCATGTACTGTATTCTTGACACCAGGCTTTATGGGCTCTCCTGTGACCAGGGGTCAGTGGAATGCACCTTGCATATCTCCGGGCGAATAAACCATGTCTGTTCTGTCGTGTGTAGACTGTGTGTCTGGAGACAACTGTTCCAGTGGCTGCGGTAAGGTCCCGAGCAAGGCCACCTGCAGTACTCCGTGGCCGTCTGCGGGCACTGATGGTGAGATATCGGTCTTCTTGTGGTGTTGTACATTGTAAACTTCCCGTACTGTAGCGCTTGGACACGTTTCCTGTCTTCTGGAATCGTTGCCATAATCTTGAGATCACGCTTTGTGGCACACGGAAGGACCGTGTTACGACCAGCCTCCAGTCGCCCTAGTATTCTACCCCCCATAACGTCATCAATATGTGTTCTTTGAGGCATTTTCAACACACAGTCACAATTAGCATGTCTGAAAACGTCTGCACACTTACTCGCTGCACCGTACTATGACGTGCACCAACACACATCTGCGTATGTGGACTGCTGCCAGCGCGACCGTGCGACGACCGCAGGCCAAATGCACCGCTTGATCATACCCCGAGGTGATTTAAATCCGCAAACCGCCCACCAGAGCGTTGTTTCACCATGTATCAGCATTATCCTTAATTTATGAGCATGTGTGTATATGGATATACTATTTTCGGAAGTCATGACAGTACATTACAATACGAACATCTCGTTTACCTATATCAGACGGTATAAATAATATTTAACTGAAGGTAATACCCACATTGTACTGGATTTTAGTGGTTCCTGCAGACCACTTGCAAATTATTTGCTGGCTATTTTTCAGTAGAACAATATTTTACCAGAGGGAGCAATTATATCTGCCTTGAGGTAATTTTTAGGGCCCTCGAATAATTTACGTAAAATAGGGCAGTGTACGTAATTCCTAAGTTTGCGTTAACGTTTCCATTCCAGTGTGTAATTCAGAGAGCTATAAACAACAACAAATAAGTGCCGAATCTCACGAATACAGACGAATAATGTGAGTCCTTATTGTAATATAACTACAGTGTGAAAATGACGCCAGTTACCTGTAAATATGTCAGTACCCAGAATTCAGAGGGTAGAATTTTGATGAGAACGTTTTTCATTCATCTGCTCGGCAGATATCAGAATAGTGTACAGCAAAAAAATGTCGCGCTCCCTGTCACAGTAGAGTCAGTAAAAGGATTCGATTTCAGTGATTCAGCTGGAGCGAGTTTCTGTGGTCTGATGTCACTTGAGACGTTGAAACATTAGAGTATACTGTAGTCGTTTTCATTTTACAGGTTCGCTTTGTTTGTCACTGATACCGTAGAGCGTCAAAAGAAATTGTAAATAAAGTTCGAAATTGCAAAACGTTAAAAAATTCTTCATATACCATAAAACATGTAACAAAAGTACTAAAGCGAACATTGTCTGTTGGTGACTAACTTTCTGCCTGTTTGAAAAATATGGTGTGTAATTGTGAATCAAGAAGGTATTTCTTCACTAATGTACTTGTTATTTTCATAAAGATATGTCATTAACAAACGTTCTGGTCATTTACAATCACAAAAAGATATCGCACATCATGTTTCGTATAGTGTGTTCAAAGTTAATCCAGTCTGCTGAAATGTACCCGTTGCACCACGTTGGCATGGCCCCATGCGATTTTCATTATAAGTTGTGGCTTGGTGTCAACGGAAGCGATAAGATAAATTTCAGATATTGCGGGTCTGCTGCAAATCAAGGTGAAAGCATTCATGGAATCACTGAAATTGCAACGAAAAGAGCACGTTTCATAAACATAGAAGGCACGAACAAATGTTAAACTGGATATCTCTAAATATAAAAGGATCAGAAAAAGAATAAAATGACTGGATGAGAAAAAATTAATATAATGACCCCCATAAATAATGGCAGCTTGAGATGGAGAGAAGTGGAAGCAATGCGAAGACGAAAATACAGTTTAAGGACTGTATTTTTGAAAACAAGCAACGCTCCTGCCACACATTCCTGATGGATTAATTTAGGAAACCAATAACCGAGATACACCGCAACACAATTCGCTGTGTTCGCCATCGATTTCATTCGCAAAACAACAGTTTCTTTCAACATTATTAGTGGACAGAATTGAAATGTTTATTTATTAATATATATGTTGCATTACGTTGAGCAGTGTATAACAAAATGTATTTTTAATGGTTTGCATGATCATGTGTGTAAATGAAGCAACTAAAATGTAATACACAAAAAAAAATCATACTCTTTACTGGTGAGGCTGCAAGTGACAGAAAGAAGCACAAAGTAACCTCTAGATGAAGTAGATGTTGCGATAATATCAGTGCACAGAGGCAAGCCAGAAGAGTGACATCCGGTGAGGGCAGCAGAGCCGGCGCACGAGCGAGCGGAAGACCACAGACCGCCGCGAGCGACTCGCTCTCAAAGAAGCTGAGCCCGCGGTCACGTCTTTACTGACTTATTTACGAGCCGGCCTCCATCTCCCGCACCTCATTACTCCGACTTTTACGGCACGCACCGTCTCCGATTGCGTCTGCGAATAAGGGTGGTGGATTAGGAGCAGCAGGCCCGGCGTCCACAGAGGTCACCTGCCTAGACCGTGCTGACACAGCGACGTGTGAGTAGGTTGAAGCGTCACACCTTTGTCACAGAGTTTTGCCAGTTTCAGTGAGTGCAGTGACGTCATTGCTGCAGGTGTTAGCTCACATTTGTTGTAGAGTTCACATATTATGAACGTTCATCCATCTTTGAATAACCCCTAGCTTCTCTGGACGGGTTTTCTTGTGCAGCCACACCATCCCAATAGGCAGCAAGGAAATTCGTGAACTAAATCTGCCTGCAAGTAGGGCAAAATTGGTGTCACGTGTTATCGTACTTTATGTGTATCTGCTTTGTATTTTATAAGGGCAGTAATATAAAATAAGTAAGCTGTTTATTATTTCTAAATTAGTCTCTATAGCTGTTAATAAATTTATCCTTCATGGAAAAATATTTACGGCTGCCTGAGGAACCATGACTGAACACAGCCGTGCACCTCTTCGTTCTTAGCAAGTCGACGGCCACAAATGTCTTTCATCAGGGCTCCAAACATACGGAAATCGCGTGAGGAGATATCAGGACTGTATGGAGGATGTAAGAGTATCCCAGCAACTCTTCTGCAGAGTAGTCGAAACACCCTCAGCAAAATGAGGTGGGCAGTAACTTCCAACAGAGTGATGCCATTTCTTGCACGCTGCAAAAGTTTCTCTGGGAAGCCTATACACGTACTCCAAACATTTTTCGTACGATTTTCGTAATTTTGGATCCCTGAAGAAAACATTCGCAGCCGTCGACTTTCTCCGGACGAACAGGCGCACGCCGCGGTGCAACCATGGTTCCGTGAGGGAACGCAAACATTTTTTCATAAAGGCATTAACCGTCTAGTCTTGCCGTAGGATAAGTGTATTAACTGCTTTGGCCGATTACTTCTGAAATAATGACGGTTTACGTATTTTTCCCATCGAACCCGTTTCCGCATGACTGTTCCTTCCAGGTAAAGAGAAGTGTAGAAAGATCCGTTTAAATGGCTGTATAAAAATGCCTGCAAGTCACGCCAATAGTCTGTGTTCTGAACTATAAAGGTTAGTAAGAGTTCTGTGCCAAAGGCTGATGCTGCATTTTCCTGCAGATTGTTAAACGCACATATCAAAAAAGGTTTTGCATTACCCCGGATCCCAGAACTCCTGAAGATAGACGTTGACTGTGGACATTATACCGCTGACACGGTCCCTTTGACTGTTCAGAGATGTCACTAAACCCGCCCAAATATGTAAACAACCATGCATGATCAGCGCCTATTAGACGGAGGGGGTCCAACAGGAGATCAGTTCGTCATTCCACCAGTTAGGAGGTACAAGGCTCGTGTTGTCTGTGGTTCAACCATGGCTAGACGGTCAATACCGCGGTTCGATCGCGTCCGCGTTGTTACTTTGTGCCATGAACGGCTCTCAACAAGGGATGTCTCCAGGCGTCTCGGAGTGAACCAAAGCGATGTTGTTCGGAAATGGAGGAGATACAGAGAGACAGGAAATGTTGATGACATGCTTCGCTCAGGCCGCCCAAGGGCTATTATTGCAGTAGATGACAGCTACCTACGGATTACAGCTCGGAGGAACCCTGACAGCAACGCCACAGTGTTGAATATTACTTTTCGTGCAGCCACAGGACGTCGTGTTACTGCTCAAACTGTGCGCAATAGGCTGCATGATGCGCAACTTCACTCCCGACGTCCTTGGCGAGGTCCATCTTTGTAACCACGACACAATGCAGTGCGGTACAGATGGGCTTAACAAAATGCCGAATAGACTGCTCAGGATTGGCATCATGTTCTCTTCACCGATGAGTGTATCATATGCCTTCAACCAGGCAATCGTCCGAGACGTGTTTGGAGGCAACCCGGTTAGGATGAACGCCTTACACACACTGTCCAGAGAGTGCAGCAAGGTAGAGATTCCCTGCTGTTTCGGTGTGGCATTATGTGAGGCCGACGTAAGCCGTTGGTCATGAAAGGCGCCGTAACGGCTGTACGATACGTGAATGCCATCCTCCGACCGATAGTGCAACCATATCAGCAGCATATTGGTGAGGCATTTGTCTTCATGGACGACAATTCGCGCCCCCTTCGTGCTCGTATTGTGACTGACTTCCTTCAGGATAACGACATCGGTCGACTAGAGTGGCAAAAATGTTCTCCAGACGTTAACGCAATCGAACATGCCTGGGTTAGATTGAAAAGGGCTGTTTATGGACGACGTGTCCACCAACCACTCTGAGGAATCTACGCCGAATCGCTGTTGTGGAGTGGGACAATCTGTACCAACAGTGCCTTGATGAATTTGTGAATAGTATGCCACGACGAATACAGGCATGCATGAATGAAAGAGAACGTGCTGCTGGGTATTACAGGTACCGGTGTGTACAGCAATCTGGACCACCACCTCTGAAGGCGTCGCTGTATGGTAGTACAACATGCAATGTGTGGTTTTCATGAGCAATACGAAGGGTGGAAATGATGTTTATGTTGATCTCTATTCCAGTTTTCTGTACAGGTTCCGGTACTATCGGAGCCGAGGTGATGCAAAAACATTTTTTATGTGTGTATTAAAGGATATTTTGTCGGTAAAATGTTGCGCAGTTCATTTTTTAAAAATAACAGACAGCTATTTAGTACATATTTAAGCTATTTGCGACTGCTGTGTAACTCCCTAAGGTCTCAATCATTACAGCTGCCGCCATGACACTCTCCTTGTTCCTCTTCTCAAAACTGATTATTGTTGCTGCCACATATCTTCCCTTAATTTGTCCTTTAAGTGTTGCCTATTATAAACCTCATCTTCCAACAAGTCTCTTGCCATCTTCATATTTTTTGGGAAATTAACTTCATGAAGATTTCTTAGTAAAGTATACAGGTGCCAAGGAGCAGAAGAAATCTAGCGAACACTGTCCACATATTGGGGAGATTCGTCGAAGATATGAAACCACCGAATGCTTGCCTCAGTAGAGGAAAATCGAATGCTGGAGTAGGGGCCGGGGGAATTGATTTTCATGTTCAGTGAACATGTAATGTAGAATAGCTACGAGATGGAATAAATCTGTAGAATTTCAAGGCAGTGATCTTCAAACCTCGGCTGAAGACATAGAGGTGTGTCCTTTGGTCTGGGACCTGGAAGGCGAGCCAGAGTTAGCAGGAACTGTTTTCTCTGACATCCCGAGTACAGTAGCCTATACGAACGTATTCCAATCGGAGGGTGCATAAAATGTTGCTGCGTCCCAGTTTACAAAGTCACGCGAAGCCACTCTGTGAGTCCATTCTGTTGTTCAACAGAATCAGTCCCCCATCCTTTTACAGTTCTTAGTCGGTATTACATCGTTACTGGTAGTAGCGCAGGAGTTGCTGCTATCTTATTGCACATGTGCTCGCTTCCATCACCTTGGAAGCAGCCTTGTGTGGAGTCAGCCAGTTGTCAGTATGCTTCGTGACAGAATGCTCGTGGCTACTTCGGTAGTTTTTGTTACGTGACTAGCGTACACAGCAGTGCTTCACATTGGCAAAATATATGTTGTAATTGGATATTTGAACTAAGCTCCTTCTCCTCCCTCTCTGTCTGAACATCTCTTCCTCCCCCTCTCTCTCCCCACCGTCTCCTCCTCCACCCTCTCTCTCAATCATCTCCACTCCCTCTCTCTGTACTCCTCCTCCTCCTCCTCCTCCTGCTCTTTTTCCATATCCTCCTGACCCCTCTCTCTCTGTCCATCTGATCCTCCCCCTCACTATGTCCATTTTGTAAGCCCCCTTTCTGCTCGTTTCATCATCCCCCATCTCACTCACCTTGAGTTTTGTGTATTGTTACTGCAAACAAAACATTTATTGGGAACTGAAGTCACTTAAAATAAGTGGGTTAACCTGTTCGTATCATTGGTATAAGAGATATGAGAGAGACCTCTCCAACTGCTGCATCTGTTGTTTCAATGACAGTATTTCGCCCAGTTTTAATCTGTGAACTGGTAGTATCACATAGTTTCAAACGATTCAGATTCCGTATTAGTATTGAAAATAAGATGATGAACCATAATTACAACTTCCCTATTTTCTGTCATAACCGACTGCAAGAAGAGAACAAAGCAGGACCGTATTCTGTATATAATTTTTGTTTGAAATTATATAGTTGTGAAAGGAGAAATAACACCTATGAAAAAAAAACAACTTTCTAGTATTTTAAATGACCTACTACAGTAGTTACAACTGATGCGAGAAAGAGAACTAAATCGCACATTTACGTTCCACTGGGCAGTAGGTTAGATGCTGAAGTATGGAAACCTGGATGCAAAATGTTCAGTCTATACTGACAGACGTGGTCCACTTAGTGGTGGAGTTACGACGGCGCACAAAACATCAGGTAGTAAATTATGTGTGGTCCCTGTGGCAAGGCCAACGTCCTTGCACTAGTTGTAACACGATTCCCGTCAGACCATCGAAGTTAAGAGGTGTTGCGCTTGGCTAGCAGTTGAATGGGTCACCACCCCGATCTGCCGAGCCCTGTTGGCTGGCGGGGAGCACACAAGCCGCGTGAGACCAATTGAGGAGGTACTTGATTGAGAAGTAGTGCCTCCGGTCACAACTAACTACGGCCAATAGAGCGATGTGTTGACCATATGCCTCTCCATATCCGCATCCAGTGACGCCTATTAGCAGTGGATGACACGGCGGTCGGTCGATACCGTTGGCCTCACGAGGCCTGTTCGGTCGGAGTTTGTGGGAAGACTGTGCGACGTAGAGGACAAACAACCAGCACACTGATGCGTGTACCACATATAAAAATATCTGCATTTACACACACTCGTCACACCACATACAATAGTTCAGATTACGCCGCATGCGTCACTGTCAACTGGCAACGTACTGCCCCAGTCTCTACAATCGTATCCGTGACTCGTCGAGGTCAGCTATTTATTTTCGTGCTACTCACCTCTGGAAGGTGATCTAAATTCCCCACATACCTCCGTCTGGCGACTGGCTGAGCTATCGTTTCTTTCTAATAGTTTTTGTACGTATTTTTCTTGTCCTACAGCAAGCCGGCTGGGTGCTAAGCAATCCAGAATTGTGGGTTGGTTTCGCTCCAGTTGTGTAACAAGACTACCTCACACTTATTTTGTTTAAATGATCAGCACATCGATCTATTTGGATTTGGTGTCTCCTACTAATCTGCAATTTCCATCCTCCTCATTTTTTTACGATGATTATTCTGCCAGTTTAAATTCCTTTAGTTCGGAAAAACTCATGTGACTTCACGGTCAGCGGACAGAAGTTTGGCGGGTGAGACTACGTTAGCTGCTAATGGCGAAACAGTTACTGTCAGTAGATCTGATTTCATTCATTAATTATCTACCGACTTGATGATACCCATACCATTACGGCATTCACATGTTAACCATCTGCACCATCGCTGACTGGATGGATTGCGGACATTTGCAACAGAACTGAGTGGAGGGTCTGAAACACAGGAAAGGACGGTTCTGTGAGCGTGTAAGCTGTAGATACTCGACTTGCGCCATATGGTAGACAGACGTTGGGATCCGCTCAATAGATGAGGCATCCCGGGTGCAGGTCATACACAGAACGTGGACATCCCGAAGAAACATTTGTATCGTAGCTGAAAATAGTAATAGCTGTGTTGATAAAAAAAAGAAACAGCTTCTGGCTCTGATAGAATGCACTGAAACAGAGAAAGCAATTTTGGATTGTAACGGACAGATCATATACGATTTATTTTGTTTAACAGGCAAATGTAGAGCAGTCATAACATAAAAGGGATGAAAATAAGATAAAGGAATCAGTAGTAAAGGTCAGACAGCTTTACTTGATATGCCAGGGAAGAGAGTGCATTTCCAAGAAGGTGATAGACTTACATCGATATGATCACTAAACCCAGTTAAGGAAGTAATAAGTTTCTTCCAAGAACAATCAGTGATGAAGAGGAAACAATATTATCTGATCAGTGAAACTTTGGTATAAGCCTGGATTCAATGCGAAACGTATAAGGATTGGGCCCATGAGAAACATGCCAATAGATAGTGAATAGTCTTTACTAATGGTGACCTGGAGATTTAGCAATGAGATGTAAAATTTGTACTTACTGTTGTTTAATGTTTATAGCCACTTACAGTGCAGTTAAAACATTTGTGTAACAAAAAAGACTTTTTTACGCGTTACATTTTCATATCCCATATAATTCTCCAAAAATTTTAATGAAAATGATACAAAGGATAGAAGAAACTTAAATAATCAATAACACATATTCTAGTAACAATGACTTTTATAACTCTATTCAGTAACGTATCATTGTAATGTTACACTACAGTATTTATAAAAAAACTTAAACAGTCATAAAATTTACGTATCCTATGCTACCCGACTTTCCCCAACATACATAAACTGAAGATAACGAAACATTTCGCAACTGAGAATGAGTACAAAACATACACCCTAAGAAACTTAACCGCAAAGTGAAAATGGAAGCAAATCAAACAGGAAATTAGTTTTAGCTGACACAGCAATAAAGCTGTATAGGAAGAAATATAGGTTGAATGTAGAAACTTACGGTTTATACCTTATTTTAAGCAAAGCTTTTAAGGGAAATTTTAATTTTAAAATTGAACTGGAACGGTATCAACGATTAGTTGTATAATCGTAAATATAAAACTGAAATTAGACACGAAAAAAAAATCGTCCAAACTGAAGTACAGGATACCGATAAATAATGATAAAGTTACAGTAAATAACAGAACACAGCATACGTTGTTTGAAAGACTATTAAATAAAATTCATATTAACTTTTCCGAGGAAGAAAGCCTAATTTTACCAAAAGGGTTAAAGTACAATGTAACCCCTAGATCTCGTGACTCTACAGCAGTAGTCGAATTTGTGGTTGACCTTAAAATTGGTCTCGACAGTGCTAAAGTAGATAAGGCCTAACAAGTTAGGATAGCTCATGACTGTAACAACATCTAAGAGAAAGAAGTGGCAGTTATGGGTACCATTTGCACTAAAGAAAAGATAGTGATTAATAATATTAATTTTAAATTTTAAAATAATAACTGAAGCCTATAAAAATGCGTATGTAGATAAAACGTTAAATTTTTTGAGGAAAATGGCATCACCGAAATCAGCACAGATCCCACCACTGACCTGCAAAAAGAGATTCGGAACTGTGTAAATAATACTGAAAACTCTTTCAGGAAATTTCAGAATAAATGGTGACTGAGCAAGAATTCAAAGCCTCCAGTTTGAAGATGCCAGTTTAAGCTTCACAAGAACTAGCATTCGATCCGCTCGGTCGTAAATAGTATATGGAGTGCTCACCACAATCCGGCTAGGCACTTAAAAGGTAAACTCAAGAATATTTTTACTTTTGAGAGTAATTTTTCCGTTAAAAATAGGCAAGATCTGATTAGTAAAATGAAAACACTCAAGTGCACTCCACGTACTAGGTTGTTGTCCTCTGAAATTACAATCCTGTACACTAACGTTGCTATTGACGTGACACTTGAAATCATTGAAAAGAACCTATTACCGCATAAACGTCAACTGAGATGCAAATTATAGAAATGATGGCGTTCTTAAAGGTAGTCCTCAAATACAATTATTTTACTTTCAACGGTGAAACGTATGTACAATGCTTTGACCTTGGAATGGGTAGTCCCTTAGCTGGCATCCTTGCTGACATTTTCATTAACACCTTAACGGTTTTATGCGCGTTATATAGACGACTTAGTTTTCGTATTGGATGGAACTGACCAAGAATTACATTTATTATTTAATACATTTAACGGCTTCCATTAGATTTTTACAAAAGAAATTCAAAATGACGGTGACAGATTTCCTTGAACTGAATTGCGCATACACACTGGTGGCGTCACTTCCGATTTTCATCGTAAAACAACCTACTCTGGCAATATTATTCCATCACATTCTCCCCAACTACAGGCTCATAAAGTTGCTTTCTTCATTCAGCAATAAATCATACTTTAACAGCGCCACTTTCCTCTTATGATATTCAGAGAGAAATCAATTTCATGAAGATTATTACTAGCAGTAATGGTTATAAACAAGACGTAGTCGACCAGATACTTAGTAACAAAATGACAAAAACGTTTTAAGCACTAGGTGACAACAAACGGAAGAGTCATCAAGAGGAAAAAGGCAAGTTCATTACGATACCATTTTTAGATAATATGTCATACAGGATTGGCCTTTTTCTGACTAGAAAATACAGTTGTAAAGTTACATTCTCTACTAACAATAGTCTGAAGAGAAATTTAGTACGTATTTTGAAACCGGAAAAAGATCCTTTCATAAATTCAGGCTTCTACAAAATCGTCTGTAGATATTTTCTTAGCTATTATTTAGGTCAGACCGGTAGAGCTTTTAAAGCCAGATATAAGGAGCACTTATTGGGAAAGAAATGGGGAAATGTTGAGATTTCTTCTTTTGCTGAACATTTATTTATTTCCTACCATTCTCTGAGGAAATTAGAAGAAACTATAACTTTACATAAGGAAAGAAAGACTGAAAATTAGATTTAATAGAAAAACCTGAAATTTATGAACATCTTGCTAAGAGAGACGGTAACATTTTGAACGATCAGTCGCAATTCGCAAGTAAGCACTTTCTTAATGGCTTTAAACCGCTGCTCACGGCCACATAATACGTGTTTATCGATCGCCGCGAACATCGATGAATGTGCCTTCTTCCTCAAAATACAGCCTCCCTACTGTTGAGCTACTTAATCTTCGTGTCACTGGGTTTCATTTTTCGTGGCATTGCAGTACATGTTCTTACAGTTGGTATTTAACTAAATTGTATTTTGCAATATAGTTTACATTTTTTCTGCGGCAATACAGTTTACATTTTTTCTGCGATAGCCTCTGTACAGTTGATCAAAAGGTCCTCATTTGCCATGTTGTGATGTAACAGCATCCATTTTACTCTTTCCTCCACCTTTTTGTAACAGAAGTAATTTTTTGTAATACTATTGTTATCTTTTTGCACACTACATTTACATACAGTATCGCTCTGCTACATAAATGTTTTACAGATAATTTTATACTTAATGTATACCTCTAAAATTAATGCATTTATTACTGGCCTTCTATAAGAGATTGTTATTTTGCTATAATGTAAAATTACGTTATTTAACGCCAGTAATACACAGTACTTACGCGCATCAATGTAGCGCCCGCTGCATTCCAGTTTTTCCTTATCGCTTACGCTTCCGTAGTATTAAGCGGTAGTTTCTCTTTTTAGTGACGTTGTTTAGCTCATAATTGTTCTCCTTTTCCCATGCATTTGTAACACTGGTCCTTTGTAAATAGAACTCAAGCTTCTGCACGCTGGGTTTACGTACAGTCTTACTCTGCTAGCAAATATATTAGAGACTTTATACGTAATATATACCTGTAAAATTATTGCATATTAATAATCTTGTTGAAGAAATTTCCATTACACTTTAATGTAAAGTTCTGTTACTTAACACAGGCAAGGATTAGTTCTTACGTGCGTTTATTTAGCGTCCTCTGCATATTGATTTTTCCTTATCATTTGAGCATGTACCTTTGAACAGTTGGCGTTTGTCTCTGGCATGGTGCTTACTTATGTCATACAAAAATTTTATTCTTTGGACTACTGTTATAATTTTATGTAGACGAGATCCTTTACGAGAGGGCGAATATATTTGTACATTTATTCCGACGTACGATGAATATAATCTGACCACTGTCTTAAGCTATGGCATATGATGTTTCTGGTTTTGACATCAATTTTATATATGGTAAGAACCGCTCGGCTCCGGCTAAGGTAATTTACCACCATATCATGTAACAAGTGAGTACACCTAACTCACAAATATTTTTGTATTATTAATTTTTTCTTATATATGCAAAAATAGTTTGTAACTATTTATATACATTTTTAGGCCCACTATTTCTGAAGAGGATATGGTTCAAATGGCTCTGAGCACTATGGGACTCAACTGCTGAGGTCATTAGTCCCCTAGAACTTAGAACTAGTTAAACCTAACTAACCTAAGGACATCACAAACATCCATGCCCGAGGCAGGATTCGAACCTGCGACCGTAGCGGTCTTGCAGTTCCAGACTGCAGCGCCTTTAACCGCACGGCCACTTCGGCCGGCCTGAAGAGGATATTTTTATAAATATAGAAACCTCTTCAAATGGTTCAAATTTCTCTGAGCACTATGGGACTTAACTTCTAAGGTCATCAGTCCCCTAGAACTTAGAACTACTTCAACCTAACTAACCTAAGGACAACACAGACATAAATGCCCGAGGCAGGATTCAAACGTGCAACCGTAGCGGAAACCTTTTCAAAATTATCTTCAATAGTAAATGTATGTCAACAACCAAAGGCGCTGATACTACAGAAATTGTGTATGAAGAACCAACATACTAATAAACTAGTGGCATATAAGGAATACAAACAGGTAAATGAATACTATTGACTTCCTACTAACAAATACGTCATATAAAATGAACACAATTTCATTGTATAACCGTCTACATATAAAGGGTTTCTGGATAAAAATTCATTGATGAACGCCAAATTATGAAGCATATAGTTTGTAATAACACACTACGTTTGTACTTCAAAACGGACTTAAGAATGCAGTATCGTACCTATAAATGTGAACATGTACATGGCAATAATTCCAAAACAAGGTTTGTCAAAAAACTCAGTGTGTGTTACCTTAGTGAAATACTAGTGATAAATATGGATACGTTGTGTGTTCTGCTAGGAGCTCTCAACTTGTCATCTTAACCGATACCAATAATATAAACACTAAGTACTAATACCAATAAATAAAATTGCTTTCCTGAAGATCTTGAGGCAAACATACCTACTGTGATCTGAAAATCAGTAACTAACGCAAGGAATTCTTGCCATCTGAGTTACTGCTTTAAGCGGAGGCGTTTCTGACTTAACCTAGAATTGAATCAAGGGTACAACATTATTTATTTAATTACTTCTACATAAAGCGTGGATAGAAGGCTTCGTGGCTGTTCACTACCACCATCTTCGAATAAACTGTGTTTATTGCAATTAAATTGATGAAAGGAATGAATATGAAATAAATAAATGAGGTTTCATTTAGCTTTATAGTTATTATTTGATCTGAAGACTACGAAGATATTATCCAGAACAAACCGATTAAGGTTACATGAGATGCATGGGGCGGTCAGTACAGCCTCATAAATACCCGCTCCATAACATTCAGTTGAAAAAGCATATAAAATGAAAACTCTGTTTGGTGAACGAATACAGTCTTCCTAAATCTGGTCATGAATCGATTACAGCTCATAAAAAGTATGTAATCTGACCCACCTCATCCTAACTGCGAGTACCACTCTGCTACGCAATTCAGTACCAGGGCCCAAGAAATCTCACCAAACCAATACGACTCGGCAAGCACGTAGTTTCAGAAAAATGTTACCATTTGGTCCAGAATAGTTCCATGAGAGGAGATTTATAATTCTATGTAGCACCTGACTAATAGAAATCCACTGCTTATTTTTACAAGTTGCTGTTTCTCTTTCTCTCTCTCTCTCTCTCTCTCTCCAAAAAATGGCTCTGAGCACTATGGGACTCAACTGCTGTGGTTATCAGTCCCCTAGAACTTAGAACTACTTAAACCTAACTAACCTAAGGACATCACACACATCCATGCCCGAGGCAGGATTCGAACCTGCGACCGTAGCAGTCGCACGGCTCCGGACTGCGCGCCTAGAACCACGAGACCACCGCGGCCGGCTCTCTCTCTCCCCTTCAAAGTGTTCTTAAGTGCCGACACTTACGATAGCGCATTATAAAACACCAAAAGCAAAATACTGCTTCACTCTAGCACAGCCTCGACAGAATAGAGAAGACATGCGGAAAATTCTCTGACATAGCATTTTTCGTTGCTCAGTTGTTAATGTGAGTTTTCCACGCTGATTTGACTTCTTTAACGGGACATCTTTATCCAGATAACGGCATAAATTACGTCTAGGTACACAGAATTTCTTACTTGCCCTTGAACTAAGAAATTTCCACTCTCCACACCGCTCACTGCCTTGGACATGCATCTTCAGTCAATAATCCACTCTTCTTTACGTTGTCACAAATTTTATATCTGAAAAAAAATTTGTGAGTAATTTTGTAAGGAGAAAAAATAAAGTGAAGTGAAGTTGAAATTGCCTGGTTCACTGGATATGGCTACCTGGTGGCCATATCAGCAGCAGATAAGCTTTTGCAAAAATTGATTATGAAATACTGGCAAAAGATACACCATCGAGCACATCAATCTAATGAGCATTAAAAACTGAATAGAGAATGATTCTTTTCACAAAAAAAGTATTTCAGAAACGTACTTATACAAAGAAAACTGAGTGCAGAAAAGCAAGAAGACGTTACTTGAAAAACACAAAACAGGCGACTGACACCATATTGCTCAAACTGGATGCACAGGAAATGAAATAGCGACACCCTAGGAGTCCCTGTCTCTGAACACTGACGCCATCTAGAGGATTTTCTGGTCAGATAACTCACAATCAGAGGATGCTCATATCAGGAAAATGGACGGAACAAGGGCACCTACCTTATTCATAACTACCTGCCACTTTAATTCAGCCCGTGAGCCTACATGACTCCGTTCTGAGGAGGCTGAGTGGGTGAAGACAAAAATGGTTCAAATGGCTCTGAGCACTATGGGACTTAACTGCTGAGGTCATCAGTCCCCTAGAAATTAGAACTACTTAAACCTAACTAACCTAAGGACATCACACACATCCATGCCCGAGGCAGGATTCGAACCTGCGACCGTAGCGGTCGCGAGGGGGTGAAGACACAAAGAAACTTTTCTGGAGGTCATGAGCTCTAATTCTGCCCATGATATGGACGATTTTGTCATGAGTTTGTGTTCGTATGTGCGTCCCAATGCGTGTCCTTCAATAGAAACTTGTTTGAATTTGAAAACACTATTCACAGCTTTACTGTAAAGTTACTAAATGTCAGTGGTTTGCGCCTATAACAGGCCGGTTTCTTTGAAACAAATATATCTGGTTAAACTGACAAAATCGGTTTGTCAGACCTCCAGTTAGTAGCGCGGCTTGGCGCGCTGTCTAGGGCGTCTTGTCACGGTCAGCGCGGCTGCCCCCGTCGGAGGTTCGAGTCCTCCTTCGGGCATGGGTGTGTGTTTCGTCCTTAGCGCAAGTTAGTTAGGTTAGATTAAGTAGTGTGTAAGCCTAGGGACCGATCACTTCAGCAGTTTGGTCATATAAGATCTTACCACAAAATCCCAATTCCAAGACCTCCAGTTGCAGATGGAACTCAAGCGGTAAGACAGAGGTAGAAGCTTCGACTTTTATGTAAGGTACGGTTTGACGTACGATGTTTGTGTTGTCTTTTTGTAGCCTTAGTGAGACATAATGACGATAAAACTCAGTGAATGGTTGTTTGGCCCAATTGTTGAATTTCAATTTGGAGAATATGAACCACTTCAAAACATATATTGCTAACAGAAAATTCTTAAGTAGATGGAAAATGTATCATGTGTACTGGAAATAGCTACATCAGACACATGTGTATCCTTTGTCAGGTTTTTGGTGATGTATCCTTTATACCAAGCATCTATTTGGTCCAGAGCTTGTGTCTAGGAGTGGACTCTTGACATTGCGAGGTTCCAACCATCACACGAGATGAAATTTGATCAACTGTTCTCAATATTCAGGTAGCTTCAAAAATGGTTCAAATGGCTCTGAGCACTATGGGACTTAACATTTGAGGTCATCAGTCCCCTAGAACTCAGAACTACTTAAACCTAACTAACCTAAGGACATCACACACATCCATGCCCGATGCAGGATTCGAACCTGCAACCGTAGCAGTCGCGCGGTTCCGAACTGAAGCGCCTAGAACCGCTCGGCCACTGCGGCCGGCGCTCAGGTAACTTCCATTCCTGCAGTCATCCTTGAGGTGAAGATGTATAGCCTTTGAGAATAAATTTTACACCCACTTAATCGCTGTCGTATGGATGCAGGATACCTAACACTTCGCAAAAGTGCTACATATGTGACGCACGTGGGTAGCATGTCACTTTATCTCTTGAGGTATGCCTGTGAATTGATGGTTGATCCTCTTGGCATCACATCCACGAGAATGACGCCATCACAATCCCAGAAGACTGTCACCATGACTTTTCCGGCAGAGGGGGTTGTCTTGAATTTCTTCTTTTGTGGTGAATGAGGATGATGCCACTCCATGGACTGTCTTTTTGTTTGCGGCGCAAAGTGGTGAACCCAGCTTTCGTCCCCCAAAACGATCCGTGACAGAAAGGCTTCTCGTCGGTCTCAAAACGCAACAATAATTCATATGAAATGGCCTTTTTTTAAATCTCGTGGTCCGCTGTGACCATTCGTGGAACCCATCGTAAGCACCTCTTTGAATATCCAAGAGTCTGGATCATTGCAGGTGCACTTCCAATGTTGACCGACAATTGTAGTGACAAATCTCGAGTTGTGGTGCGCCGGTCGGCACGAATAATGGCACCCACACGATTCAGCATGTCTGGAGCAGTGGCTGCGAAAGGACATCCGAGCGTGGCTGATTATGCAGCATTTTTCTGCATTTCCCGAGGCTGTAACTTTTTACCCATCGCCCAACTGTACTTCTGTCAACTGCAGCATCGCCATATACCGCATACAAACGTTTATGGATGTTCATCACGGTTTCTCTTTCTGCACACAAGAATTCAATAACAGCACGCTGCTTTAACGTGAACCATATGTAGACGCCATTTGGAAGCTGTATTACGGCTCTGCCATCTGCCTAAACGGTTCGAAACTTCAGTGGCGCGCAGAACAAACATCAAATGTGAAGCACCAACAAGGACGTTTGTCTATGTATATTAATGGCTTTTCAAAAAATGTGAGACATTACTTATTGAACGACCCTCGTATTTTTTTAAATAAAATTGTTTATTATGATCTGGTAGTGATAATTAATAATCTTGTAATAATAAAATGTTGTTCTCAATATTTATATACAACCTCATACTCTAATAATTGAAAGTGATATACATATCTTAATACTAAAAATAAAACGATCTTGTTGCGTTATATCAATGCATTTACTTATACTATCTGAGCTATTCTTCTCTCATAAATTGTGAGTGATATGTTATTAACCTATTATTTCTCTTGATTTTTTTTATTTCTACTATAAATATACATTACATGAAAAAACGCCATAAAAGATATTTTTACAAGAATTGGTCTACTATCGGTGAATTGCCGTGATATAAATTTATAAAAAGGAAACATTTGTATCATTTGATCTCTTTGCACACTTATGATAACTTACATATCGGAGCATTGTCGGCCGTTTCATAGGTCAACGCCTGCTTATCTTAAGCAGACGTTTCACCTGACAAAGTAAAAACAAAACTCTTGACGCCCATTTGATACAGACGTGGAGACGAAGAATCAAACCTGCACTCACACAGCTACAGACAACGTACCACAGCAACACATAGGCATGAATTTGTTGCCTGAGGTGTGGTTTCACAGTGCGTGACTTCAGATTTGCCCAACTGGTCGCTGGTTCAATAACTGTCAGTCCATACTCCAGTCTCCAACGTCAGCTTACGTGGATCATACAATTCCACGAAACAAAACAAAATAGCTTAAATTAGCTCCTTAATAATTCTAAACAAAAACTTGAAACACACACACGATCATTACACACGAACATAAATAAGTAAACATTTTTATTATATTTTCTTCAAGTGTGGTTGTGTGACATTCAAACAGCACCGCTGTTTGTTTACTACAAGGGCGCTGCTCGTAACACACTGAACGTCTTTGTCGGCTAACAACCATCTGTCGATAATGACTCGTTATGTCCATGACTCCCACTTCTACCCAGCGTATTTTCCTCATCTAACTTTGACAGGCGGCTACACGCTGTACCACTAGATTCATTCTGCAGCAATACTTGACCGCTTTGCTCTGTTATTTCAACAGCACCTTTAAGTACTTATGTCCCATAATAAGTCTTATTTCATAATTACGTCATATTGAGGATCACAGTTTTGACATATTTTTCAAATATCAATTATTTACCTTTTAGTGTTGACCACAGCATTAATTCGTCTTCTTATTCGATCTGCAATTGTGATTCAAATGTACATTGAGAGAATACTGCTATTGCTTTCGTTAAATCCAAACCAGTACATAGTTACGACCAATTGGTTTACTCAACAGTATGACTTTGTTACTCGTTGTCGCCTCAGGTGTTATTGTCATCAGTACCAGTGGAACTAATTTCATGTGTGCGTAGTATACCCATCTACCAAATTGTAATACATTCTGGAGATGAATACGTTTACCATAGATAGACTTTCCTCTTATTTCCCTATTATTTAGATCAAGTGTATAACGTTACTTTGTTTGATTCAACACAGGGGGCCTCATATGAAAATATTATGTTTCCCATGTTTACGTACCTCGTGAGAGCTCCATAATTTCTTGTTGTGTCTCCCATATTTCAATAAAGAGCATCTACTTCACTATATTTCACCAATAGTTGGCGAAAACCACTTCGCCTACAAACACCTTTTTTCTTTTCCTAAATAACTGGCGGACTGACATGTCGCCTTATACATTTCAGTACCATAAACCAATGGTCGACTCATACGTCGGCTTCTTCATCTAAAACAACATAATCCATTCGATGACTTACCTGTTGCCTACTGATTATCCTCGCTTCACAATAAACCTCATTGGTACTATCATCCCTTGCCTATCATCGTCTAATCGTTTATTTCAGCGGAAACCACTTCACCTAATTAATTCCTGTGATAAAGCATAAAATCTATTTAATATTAGACAACCTTTATTTACTTCTAATCTTGAGACGACACAAAAGCTGTTGCTATGTTTCGTCACCTAATCCTCCATTCTCTCATAATTAGTCATACGCACTTACCTGGATTAGTGCAGTCCTCTTCTGATGCTAATTTATATTATGCATTTCGATTTTATTGTTCACCTATTCCATTGTAATAGCCCTAGTCTTTTTAACTGTAGCATTTGTTATTGATGGTTGCTGTTTGACTTAAATCCAGTATGATTATTTCTTAATGCAACGGTATTTTGTTTTCTCTTGTCTTCGTATCTACAATTTCTTTTATTGTGACCTGTCCATGCAATGTCAAAATCTGTTAATTATTTATTTATATATTTTCGCCCAGGCTCTGCAGATGTTTGTTCTGGTGGGATAATTGTGATCATTTCACTGTTACTTATATGTTTATTGTCACATTCAGTACATTTTAGCTCTTTTGATAGCGAAGAAGGTTTAGGATGATCGAAGTGAAAGAAGGAAGAGCATGAAAGGAAAATAAAGTAATGCCCTCACTTAACTCGGGCACTTGGCAATCGTAAATTTCCTGGCGATGCAAAGGATTCAATCGCCCCTGAGGTAGTTTATCCACATACTTTTTTGTTCCATCCATCACGGCAAGGTCGTACCGCATCGGATGGAAAAATCGATTTTTAATCGTCCTGAGGCCAAAAACCGTATAAAAGCAAAACGATATCCGTTTTTAATTGTCTTGGAGCCAAAAAGTGCATGAAAAGCAAATTACATGGGCTCTTAGTTGCCCTTGGGTCAAAACATGAATAAAAAGCAAAATGACATGTTTCTAATTGTCGTGAGTCTGGCGCAAGACGTGTTCAATATGTTACCCACTGTTTTCAGCCACAAGCTGAAATCGAGAAACGGTATGTTTTACAACACATCGTAGTGTCACTGGGGTCACGTTCAGAATGCGTTGCGCAATATGTGCCTTCAGTTCAGCTATGTTCGTAATTGGAACACTGAACACAACGTCTTTCAGATAAACCCACAGCCAGAAGCCAAACGCATTAAGATCAGGCGATCGGAACGGCCAGGCTCTAGGAAACTGACGTCTGATAATTCTAGTATTTCGGCTGTGCGTCTGCAGCAGCGGCTTCACTGTCTGCGCAATGTGCTGCGTGTTTGCACGCCACCGACAAACATCAAATCAACTACTTTCCTTCCTCTGCCACATTGTAATTCAAAAGACGTGTCTTTTCGAATTTTGTAATTTCCTCCAGAGCCTTAGCAGACATCGGACCAAAATCCTTTTTCATACCCTTGCGTGTCTGGAACTGCTGCAGGGCACTGGCGCTAAAATTATTTCTGTTCCATGACGTTTCCCCCTGCGTCAGTAATATGCTATTCAGGTTTGACGTCATTCTGAGTCGGTATCTTCCGCTTGTAACCATTACGGCACCTCACCTCAACCTCTCGATACCAGCAATATTCTACTACGTTTCTGTAAAATAGTTAACATATTTCTGTGACAACATTCAGATTTGATTTCATTAATGTAGTGGTACTTCGATACATCGATATGTATATATTGCAATGATATTATTCTTATGTGTATTCTTTCTTTTGTCACTATGATCTTTGACGTACTTGTAACTCTGAATTTTGGGTGCGTAAGCGGTTATTAGAGAGTCAAGTCTTGGTCGCCATGTTGAAAAGACGCAAATTGTAGTCAGTTTATGAAATGTGAACTTTAACAGTGAGGAAGATATTTTCAAGTATGTTTTATATTGTGAAGTGATGTTGCAACAAAAGTGATAAAAAAGAAGTGTAACTTAAATTCGGAGTGCTGACCACTTTTTTCATCACCATTGTCCTAACTTTCAAAAGTTTAATCTTCAAGAATGGTTTATGAAACACATCTATAAAACTTTTGAATATCGTAGAATAACACCTAGGCCTCTTTGCATCCGAGCTTGGAATCATCACTATCTAGATTTTCGACGATTGAGCCATGAGTTCACAACGAGACCAGCGTGGGAAACACGAAAAGATGAGTGCCTAGTTTATCCATTATTTCATGAAATGACTATTAACTGTGCTCTAATGACACCTGCCACATAATATAACTTTGCTGTTGCCCGAAAATGCAATATTTAGCAGCGTGAGCAACACTACAATCATAATTTTTGACCTTTGTTGTGGTAGGGTTGTTAGACACTGCTCTGTGTATCATACTGTTCTTGCCATAACGGTTCACAATATCTCTGCAGATCATCTCACCATATTTTTCCTTGTTTTCCCCTCGTCGCTTCTAGTTTCAGGGGCGGTTTCTGTTGTCAATTTGTTTCTAAATAAACGTAGGTGTATGCACAGGATATTCTCTGTTTCCTAGGATTTGCGTCCAGGACGTAAACCATAAATGATTATAATCTGAGTAATATTATAAACCCCATGAAAAAATTAGGAACTTTATCCCATAGTCGGGTGTGTGGAGCTGCACTTCACAGTGTCGACATTGCATTGGATGCTACGCAAGCATTTTGGTTATGAGACTGGAAAGCGAAATAACAGTTTGATACATGTGATCCACAAGATTTGTAGGTATTTAAGAGTTCAATGTGTTACAACATTTTGTATAACTAGGTCACTGACATGAAGATACAGAGAATCACGAGTTTTACTGTTTTCATCCTCTTATCATGATTTTAGGTTTGTATTTAACGAATTATACCAAACTAAAGCCTATAATTGCTCTTACGTTATTACTCGAAATGCCAATGTCTGTGTTCAGACTCTTCTGTAAAGCTTTGAACTGGGCACCTAAATTATTTCTAGAACTGGCACCACACATATTATATTGAAGTTAATGTTTTCTGACAGGTAGGTGATCCAGTAACGTTGCTAATTTGATAATAATACCCATTCAGGAGAGCTTTAATGGCTAGTTGTAAGTACAGAAGTACTCGTTGCCGCCTTACTCGTTAGTAGTTGCTTGAGGTATTTTGTCGTTAATAATTTATTGAGAAAATGCAATCACTGCTTCTAAACATTTCAGGCCGGCCGGAGTGGCCGTGCGGTTCCAGGCGCTACAGTCTGGAGCCGAGCGACCGCTACGGTCGCAGGTTCGAATCCTGCGTCGGGCATGGATGTGTGTGATGTCCTTAGGTTAGTTAGGTTTAATTAGTTCTAAGTTCTAGGCGACTGATGACCTCAGAAGTTAAGTCGCATAGTGCTCAGAGCCATTTGAACCACTTGAAAACATTTCAGAGTAATAACTATTAGGTGCACCTATACCAATGTGTAACATGTCTTACGATGAACTGGTAGTGAGTTCATGCTAGGTTCTATCTTTTAATAATAGCTTTCAAAAATTCTTCTTTTGATTGGATATTTTCTCTGTTGTAAGATACCATATCCATCCCCGCCATTAGATATTTGAAAAAGAAAATATATGAATTACAGTGAAGCCGATACGCAGTAAAGCCGCCTATGTCGCTGCCCTCAGATTCGGTTTCATAATTTGGGTAAACAATGTCCGAAATACACCATCTTTTTCTTTCTAATAAATTTGTACCAACGATAAAAAACCGGAAAAACCTACCTTTGAACTCTGCGTCCTTAAATTACCACTCCACTCTTCTCACCATTAGGCCATGAGAAACAGTCATAACAGTAGACCCCTTGAACACATGAGTCCATACCCCGTTAAAGGTAAATATGTGCCTTTATTCTTCATTCCAAAACATGTTAAGTTATCATTCCAGTTTGTAAGAGATGAAGAGAAGGGTATTTATAAAAAAAAACCATTACAAGAAGATTCTCAAAAGCTTAATAGCTTCTGTACCTCGTATTATATGGTGTCCCATTCCTGTCTCTGCTATTCGAACTTTCAGTTAGGTTTGTACACAGCCCGCTGCCCACAGCGACAGGCAGCGAAGTGCAGGCGCACCGAGTTGAACCCTGTTTCCTTGGGGACTAGCTGCTGTTTCAGGTGATGGCACCCACAGGGCGACTTCAGCTTGGTGGGTCAATTTGAAACCTTCAACAACCAAGGCTAATTGAAGGCTAGTAGATCAGTGGTTTTGTGTAGTAAGTAACGCTTATTTCGAGGCTGAAGTAGCTTAGCTGCACCGGCCGGTGTGACCGAGTGGTTCTAGGCGCTTCAGTCTGGAACCTCGCGACCGCTACGGTCGCAGGTTCGAATCCTGCCTCGGGCATGGATGTGTGTGATGTCCTTAGGTTAGTTAGGTATAAGTAGTTCTAAGTTCTAGGGGACTGATGACCTTAGATGTTAAGTCTCATAGTGCTGAGAGCCATTTGAACCATTTTTGAGCTTAGCTGCACATTCCACTGCTAGAGTGGTGACTGTAGCGGTCGAATACGCAGCGTCATAGAAATACTGTACCAGCTGAACTGGTAGCATTTATACCCTCTTCGGAGTGTGTGTTATGACAAATGCTAGGCTGCCGTTACGTAGCTGGTTGTGGAAGCGCCGCGTTGTGCTGTATCACATAGCAATTAGGTCACCTCTGACGGAAGCTCGCTGGATTGCAGGGTGTTGAGACAACACCACTGCAGCGCCTATAACACTACAGCAGCATATTTACGTAGCTTATTCAATGAAATACCAAGTTTGGTTTAGTCCATACGATGCCACAACAGAACAATTAGTCCTGTCACGGCAAAGCCACGTATAACACTCCCGTCTGCTACTATTGTACCATAACCTTAAAGCTGGAAACAGGCTTTTAAATAAAACTATTTTGTTATAGCAATTATGGTATTAAGTAACAGAGCAGTGTTACCCTCTGGGAGGATTTTTGTTAAGTTGACCGTGTTGTACCTAACGGAAATGGCTTACCGGAAATGAAAATCAGAATTACGTAAATATTTAAACAGTACCAAACAAAATTTCACCTATCTGCACTGTTCAACGGATAAAGAAAACGGCCGCCAGCCTAACTAGGCAAGAGAATGATTAACATTCTCGTTTAAGAAAGTAGGTATAAGTAACTATAACGGACAAACACAACCTAGACTTGGCCACACGCGAGTGCAATGAACTCTGACACACATATGTTTTAAGATTGAAGCTAACAACTGGAGTAGCACAAAAAACTATTTGCAAAATTATAACACGTACAGAAAAACACTATCACTTTCAGGGCTTACACAAACTGAGTGGTCTTTATACTGTTAATATGCGCACAAGAGAGACAAACACTTAGTAATCATGAGTATATAATTTCCTACTATGCAATTTTCCACTTTTACTACCAGGAGACATAAAATTAATATCACTGTAAGATACTGACTCACTTTCTACGATTAACAACAGGTAGTAATGTGATCATTTACTAAGCAAAACGTTATAAGCCTCAGTCTTGAGAAATTTTAATTTTAATTTGGCAACAACACCTTAATAATCAGTTTTACTAGGAAAATTATTTCGGCAAGCATCATTAACTTTAACTCACTCTCTTGCCACATTAACTTTAACTTTACTCTGTCCAATAGGCATTAATTAGCAGACTGAGTTTTAACGTACTTTCAATAAGGACACTCGGTAATCACTTTAGTTCAAACGGAGAGGACCCTGAGAGGTATTATGATGAGGAGAAAAGTCAAGGTAGGTACATAAGTTCAGATATAAATTACCTTATATTTCAGCACAATAACACATCCATTAAGCTGATCCTTCACTGTACATCGTGATAGTATTATGTTACAGTGATTGCGCAATGTGGTGGCAACTGCAGGTTGGTAGATGGAATTGCAGACAGAATTGCTGGACTCTGTCATTTCTTGGTGGCGATGATAGATACAAATTCCAGAATAGCCCAGCGATTTATCCATCCATCCGAGGCATTGGAAAATAACAAGAAAGCCTCTCTCGAAACCAGCACTATGCAACTTTTACACGGCAGTGCACGGACTCTTAGCTCATCTCTGACTGACTGCTCGTCCCCGACTGACTATCAGTTCCACCTTTTCCACCTAAGCCAACCACATTTTGCGCGCGCTACATAGTTCCGTTCCCGAGGGGAACCACTACACCTTTTACATACAGAATAACTAAGAGCCCTAAGTGAGGATCAGCAGTTTACATAACAGCAAACAAACACATTAAATAAAACAAAACCTTTGCACATATTAACATGTCTACAAAAATTATTCACACAAAATTACAATCATATACAGTAAGTTTTGTTCCCTCCAAATGGGACAAAGAATATAAATGACAGATATGCTACACAGCATACAATCAAATCATGACATCGAAGTTTGTATAAAGAAAGGAGTATACAATTTTATATTATCGATTCATACAAACACATTTACCGAAGCTCAATGATGAAACATAAAATGAAACAGAGACAAAATAAATCAGTAGAGCATTAGAGCCATGGTGTTACACGCCGAGCTCCTGAATTACATCGGAAACTGGTGCGCATACCACTTGATTGCTTGCAAAGTCCGTCGAAAGGTGATGCTGCGACAGCTTACAGCTGTTTTGAACTGTGTTATAAAGGTCCAACTTCAAGCTTGGGCACTTCAAGGTGCACCTTCATTTTTCTGAGAAGGTTATTTATTCCCAGTGAGCATAAAGAGAAGAAGAAGCTGCCATGTTAACGGTTTCACCTTGATTTGTACTTCGTTATGACTCTTGTTGATCGTACACTGATGCATACTTACAGTCATTGTCATCTCAACAGAATTAGACTGTTAACCGCGTGTTTTAGGGGGTCAGAATACAAAAAGAATTTGCCCGAGAGGAAGGCCGTATGTACTTCAATGTATCGTTGAGTTGTGTTTGTGTGTGGGGGGGGGGGGGGGGAGGAGGTGAGGGTGTTTCTAGAGTGCGAACAGTAACTGCAGTGGCTGTTTCAGATACAAGAAATCTAAAGGTAGTAATTTGTATATTGTTAATAACAATAGTAATAATTTAATAACATGTAATTTCGTAATACAGGGTGAATATTAATAAAATCAGTTTTACTGTGGACAGTTACATTATACGGGACAAACCGGCAATCTACACTCCTGGAAATTGAAATAAGAACACCGTGAATTCATTGTCCCAGGAAGGGGAAACTTTATTGACACATTCCTGGGGTCAGATACATCACATGATCACACTGACAGAACCACAGGCACATAGACACAGGCAACAGAGCATGCACAATGTCGGCACTAGTACAGTGTATATACACCTTTCGCAGCAATGCAGGCTGCTGCCCGCATCTCGTGGTCGTGCGGTAGCGTTCTCGCTTCCCATGCCCGGGTTCCCGGGTTCGATTCCCGGCGGGGTCAGGGATTTTCTCTGCCTCGTGATGGCTGGGTGTTGTGTGCTGTCCTTAGGTTAGTTAGGTTTAAGTAGTTCTAAGTTCTAGGGGACTGATGACCATAGCTGTTAAGTCCCATAGTGCTCAGAGCCATTTGCACCATTTTTTTTTTTTTTTTTTTGCAGGCTGCTATTCTCCCATGGAGACGATCGTAGAGATGCTGGATGTAGTCCTGTGGAACGGCTTGCCATGCCATTTCCACCTGGCGCCTCTGTTGGACCAGCGTTCGTGCTGGACGTGCAGACCGCGTGAGACGACGCTTCATCCAGTCCCAAACATGCTCAATGGGGGACAGATCCGGAGATCTTGCTGGCCAGGGTAGTTGACTTACACCTTCTAGAGCACGTTGGGTGGCACGGGATACATGCGGACGTGCATTGTCCTGTTGGAACAGCAAGTTCCCGTGCCGGTCTAGGAATGGTAGAACGATGGGTTCGATGACGGTTTGGATGTACCGTGCACTATTCAGTGTCCCCTCGACGATCACCAGTGGTGTACGGCCAGTGTAGGAGATCGCTCCCCACACCATGATGCCGGGTGTTGGCCCTGTGTGCCTCGGTCGTATGCAGTCCTGATTGTGGCGCTCACCTGCACGGCGCCAAACACGCATACGACCATCATTGGCACCAAGGCAGAAGCGACTCTCATCGCTGAAGACGACACGTCTCCATTCGTCCCTCCATTCACGCCTGTCGCGACACCACTGGAGGCGGGCTGCACGATGTTGGAGCGTGAGCGGAAGACGGCCTAACGGTGTGCGGGACCGTAGCCCAGCTTCATGGAGATGGTTGCGAATGGTCCTCGCCGATACCCCAGGAGCAACAGTGTCCCTAATATGCTGGGAAGTGGCGGTGCGGTCCCCTACGGCACTGCGTAGGATCCTACGGTCTTGGCGTGCATCCGTGCGTCGCTGCGGTCCGGTCCCAGGTCGACGGGCACGTGCACCTTCCGCCGACCACTGGCGACAACATCGATGTACTGTGGAGACCTCACGCCCCACGTGTTGAGCAATTCGGCGGTACGTCCACCCGGCCTCCCGCATGCCCACTATACGCCCTCGCTCAAAGTCCGTCAGCTGCACATACGGTTCACGTCCACGCTGTCACGGCATGCTACCAGTGTTAAAGACTGCGATGGAGCTCCGTATGCCACGGCAAACTGGCTGACACTGACGGCGGCGGTGCACAAATGCTGCGCAGCTAGCGCCATTCGACGGCCAACACCGCGGTTCCTGGTGTGTCCGCTGTGCCGTGCGTGTGATCATTGCTTGTACAGCCCTCTCGCAGTGTCCGGAGCAAGTATGGTGGGTCTGACACACCGGTGTCAATGTGTTCTTTTTTCCATTTCCAGGAGTGTATAAGAACGAATGCCTAGCTGGAAATGGAGGAAGAAAGGTCCGACGAACATGTAACCGGAAATGTATCGTTGACACGGTAGATGGCGCTGACGAATGAAAGATCCTCTGACTACGTACCGTGTGTATTTCAGGCTGTGTGATTGACCCAACGTTCTGTAAGCAGCAGAATAGTAATGTAACTGTCCACAATAAAAAGAAACAAGTATTTCGCCTCAATGGATTCCATACAGATGCCATTTAATGACACACTGATTTGACTTTCGCATCTATGATAGAAAACAGAGTGACACAGCGTGAACAGCTGAGCTCCCTTTTGCGAGGACAACAGCACGCTCCGGTCGTCTTGCTTTGTGTATGGATGGTTTCACCTGTCCTTTCTATGCGTGATCACATATCAAAAACTTCCTCGTGACTAACGCTCCCATTCCATTCAAATTTGTATATTTACTTTGTGCCTACAGCGCTCCAATATTCAACAAAATTCACACTTTTAAACGCGCATTTGCGAGTAATACAGTACTTCCAGGATATTAAGTTAAAGCCAATTTCAGTATTTAGAGAAGCTAAAGGAATTCATGTAAGATTTGATTAATTTCTGCAGTTTAGAAAAATTTACCCTTCTGCTGTCGAAGGAATCTGCGACCGTCAGGGCAGTTAAGGGGACGCGAGTTGTGGCGGGAAAGAGCCGATGCGGCGTAGCGAGCGACCAATATTTATTCCAATTGAGCATACATTATGGAGCGCTAGCGTGGCAGCTCAATAAGATCGCCTCTGTTCAATATCTAGATAGGTGATACTTTGAAACATTTCTTCCCAGAAAGTCGAATAGCGGAACTGTATGCTCTGCAGTAATATAATGTTTGAAGAAATTTCACAGATAACTGCAAAACACACTGAAATATATGGAATCGTAAAAGACTGTTTGGTAAGTACAAGGAATTCAACGACTTTAGTACAGATATAATCTGCGATAATATCATACGTTGCGAATTCAAGGAATGTTGAGTAAATTTAGAAAATCTCCGAATGATTACAATTAGAGAAAATATTCAATTAATAAAGTTCATATCTAAGAAAATATGCAATTTGACTTATTTCCCAAAGTTATGAGTCGGTGAGCGTACAGCTTTAATCAATGAAGCAGTAACACTGAAATGCCAAGCCTCCACAATAATGTACCGTCTTATCCTTTACATAAAAGTCGAATAAATGAGACATGAAGGAACAGGACCATTTGTTTGAAACCTTTTTTTGAAGACGTCAGGGGTTTGGTGTTAACGAATTATCCTTTCCTTCCACTGATAGTTCCTCTTCTTACCTAAGTATTTTTCCACCAACTGCTGCTACTGATTATCTGTGGATATCTGTATAAATCGATTTAAATGTCTCTAATCTGTGTGTGTGTGCGCGCGCGCGTGTGTTTTATGAATTCTTACAGTTTTTTCCTTGTGTCCCAGAGAGAATAAAATTATGATATTTTCAGCTAGTTAGATAATATTTGTGTGTCGTATTGGTGACAGCTGTACATGTTACCTTATTCATTATTTATGGGAGCTTGGCACAGTCTGGTAAATTATTATTCCACTGGCACATTGTCTGAAACTCTTTGACACTTCTTGTACCCCACGTAACTTATCCAAAAACTTTTTTTCTATTGAAAGTTTCAAATTCTCTTACTTGGGGCAAGATAAAGTCGGCCTATTTATAAATTTAATCACCTTTAGTGATTTGTGGATGTCATGTTGTGGATGAAGCTCACAACAAATCAGCAGCAATTTCATGTAAGTAGGGCACTTGTGATTTAATTTAAGATAGATTAAAGTGTTATAGGAGTACCATTGTCGGGTAACATTTCTTTTAGATACATTTTTATCATTTTATAGGAATCTCAGGGGCGGATTCTTATCCAGAATGAAACATTGATAATTAACGACATAAACAATACATTTTAACTGTTTGTTTGCCCTCTGGATAAAATCATGGTTTTTCACTTGGCGTGGTTAATGGGATAATGATTTGAAAATAAAAATTTCCTATCATACACCGCTTTTCTAAGCTGAGTCTCTATTATTTTGGAATATAAATAATTTTGAAACATCGGAGAGACAAATATTTCATCCAAGGATAAGTTTAAAAGGAAATCTGTTAGTCGTTTTATTTTTTATCCGTGCTCTGCGTGCGACTAAGGGCGAACAATTTTCTGCCAGCGTGCTGCACTTTCACAGCCCCACAAACTGCTCTTCCATTGCTATAGTGTCCTAGTGTCCTGATGAAAACGTTCCCCGTGTTCATCACTTGTATCCCCCAACTACTGACGGAAAAACTCATGATGGCAATCAAGAAACTGTAACTTTGGTGACTTCAGACACTTCATACCTTGGAAACATCTTATACTGTTCACAATAGTCATTAGTTTTGTGATTTCCGTAAATGGGTACACGCGGACTTGAGGGCATTCCATGCACCTTATTCTCCATTAACGAGTTGTTGAAATCTGTATCTTCCATTGGCTGTCGTATCTGCGGACCAGTAAATACCAAAATGGTTCAAATGGCTCTGAAGCCACGGTCGCAGGTTCGAATCCTGCCTCGGGCATGGATGTGTGTGATGTCCTTAGGTTAGTTAGGTTTAAGTAGTTCTAAGTTCTAGGGGACTGATGACCACAGATGTTAAGTCCCGTAGTGCTCAGAACCATTTGAACCATTTTTTGAAATGGCTCTGAACACTATGGGACTTAACATCTGAGGTTATCAGTCCCCTAGAACTTAGAACTACTTAAACCGAACTAACCTAAGGACATCGCATACATCCATGCCCGAGGCAGGATTCGAACCTGCGATCGTAGCAGTCGCACAGTTCCGCACTGAAGCGCCTAGAACCGCTCAGTCACCGCGGCCGGCTCCAGTAAATACATCCTCTTTAATCTTTGCACCGACAGTACTGCGGAAACATTGCCTTCGGGTGTAGAAAAGCTTTCAGTACTCTGTCCAGCGCTTTTACACATATCGTCAGTTACCATATTTTAATATGGTAGGGATGGGAGACATACATCCTCAAGGTTTACTAATTGTATTCTATAAGTGCTTGCATAAAATTCCATTTTGGTAGGAACCAAAGAAACTCATTTTACCTGGGATGTAGGTTTTCACTTAGGCCACTCTTTACGTATGTAATGTTCTTTTTTGTTGTGATTGTCCTACTCGCACAGGAAGCAGTGTAACTTGGTTTTATACCAGTCAATAGCCCTATTACTTTAAGATCTGCACAAAATTTTCAGTTATGCAAATCACAGTGTAATTAACTGCGGAAATATGGCATACATGCGTAAGTATCTTTTTTATTAACCGAATATCCGGCTGGAACTGAGAGACATTTATTACCATTATGAAGGAGCGCTGGCTTCAAACTTGACTTCGAGAATCAGTACAGAGTCCCCGTTCCTAGGCGGTGCACTGCCCGTCATTTACCATTGTCTTTTGAACCTAGACATTTTAATTAAATGGCGTTTGCACGTGAAAGGTGGATATCCTTCATCCCCTACCACTCCCTCGGCTTTGGATTTACCATTAACACCAACTGCATTGCTCTTCTTTCAAGTTTCGTCTCATTTACATTTTTCCTCGGTGCTGAAGCGGTAATCAGTAGATGTTAATATTAAAATCGTAGAAAAAAAAACCTTCTTTTGGAGCTGAAACAACGATACTGCATTGCACGTACCGTTTATCCAGTTTCGTCGCATTTCACAATTTTTGCGTTCCAGCACTTTTATTTAGGATTTAAGTGTTACTTCTCGCTACAATAATTAATGAAAGTGATTTCATAACTGCTTGTTTTGGGCCATAAATCGTGGTCGTGCCATGTCGGAAAGCGCGCGTTCTCGATATCCGACCAAAGACGTGTTCCCTTTATGTACTAAGCACACACTAAATAGCCACTGGCGATTTATAGGTTTTTTCAACAAATAAAAAGTTTATCTGCAAGTCATTCGCTGTACTATGCATTTCTGCTTCGTACAGCAGAAGCGACGACGATAATGCCGACAATGGAACACTCTGCTGAGATGGTTGCTACAGGTCTGGAACCGCACACCCCTCTCTCCTCATGGAACGTGAAAAAATGTACAAATTTTAATTATAAACTCCACCAGTGATGTAATTTAATTTCTGTTGACGTAATTACGAGGCACATTGAACTGATAACACTTCCGACTCTGACTTCGTAGGATTTCCCAGCGTAATAAGTCTTGAAAGTCTGTTCCAGTTTGCTGCCTGATCCTGAAATCAACTCGATTCAGTATTTCGGCGATCCAGCTGTTCGCCATCTTAAGGAAAACGCTGCTGATACTGCTGAGTCCCGCTGAGAACTGATGCCAGGCCTCCGTAGCGTACACGACGCATATGCCGCCCACCATAGTTGCAACCCCCCGGACTACTCAGGTGGCGCGCCCTTAGTAGAGCACCGCCTACATCGATATATCGCACTCAGAGACTATTTTCGAACACTCAGACTCGCCACACCGAAGAACGTCTTGTTTTGACGCGGAATAGTACAGGGTTTCACTTCTTGCTAAGAGGAAATCCATTGTCTCTATCAATAAAACTATCTACCAACCTAATTTCAATTAATTCTTTATAAACACTGTTCCAAAAACCAGAAGCGTGGACAGTGTCTTTAGTGTGCCTGTCAATCGCTTCACATCGCTGTATTCACTTCAGAACGCGAAGTGATCAACATAGAAATTACTAAAACAACAGTGTCTCCAGCCAAGTATGTGGATCTGGTGAGATATATCGCACATAACATAAATGTGATTCGTTACACTCTTCAAGACGATTCTCAGCCGCATTCTGCAGGGGCAATGAAGACGTTCCTGCAGCGTTTTCGATGGGAAGTGTTTGATCGCCCACAACACAACCCTTGATAGGTTCACTCCAATGTTCACCTCTACTCACATGAACCGCTAGCTATGAAGACAACATTTTGGGCCGGCCGGCGTGGCCGTGCGGTTATAGGCGCTACAGTCTGGAACCGCGTGACAGCTACGGTCGCAGGTTCGAATCCTGCCTCGGGCATGGATGTGTGTGATGTCCTTAGGTTAGTTAGGTTTAAGTAGTTCTAAGTTCTAGGGGACTGATGACCACAAATGTTGAGTCCCATAGTGCTCAGAGCCATTAGAACCCTTTGAACATTTTGGCACAAACAACGAAAGGTGGACCAGCTTAGACAATTTTCAGAAAGCACAGGCGACTGCTATCTGTGACGAGGATACTGGAAAGTTTGTACATCGCCAACGACAAATGTCCAAGTCGGAGCGGTGACCATTTAGAGAGGTAGCTGGAAGGTGTGGCTAACTGTTGAGAATATAATATTTTTAATTTTCACTGTGATTTCCATTTTGCAATCGATCGAACCTTACTTTCCAAACGGCCCTCGTATTACACGAACTTATCTTGTACATTACTTTATTCAAACCAAGGCTGTTGTTTACAGACCTACCCATCCACAGTGTACGTCATACACGATGGACAACACCCTCTACACCAACTACTTCTATATATGACTAAGAGTTCAAATAAATTCTGATTTAAAGTATAAACAGACAAATAACAATTATAATAACAATTTTACATAAAACAGATGACAAGATAAAGAAATACCGGTGTAACACCCTGCGTAACACAACCATATGAACTTCAGTGTCATGGCTGTTGATGGAAAGTGAGAGACAATACTGCTCGTGTAAAAACTAATGATAGTTAAGTTCAATGTATATGGGCTTGAACTGATGCTACTAACACTGTTATCGAAAATAATGCCATTATTCAAAGTGAAAAACAGCATAATTTGACAGTGACAAACTTTATTCGCATTTGATAAGCTACCAAGCGCTAATGCATAGGAGAAATACCCCAATAGGGGTTCGTGCCCCTTAACCCTCAGTGACAAAAGTGCTAGAAGATAATCTTCTAGATTCGAATTCTGACAATTATAAACCGGTCTCTCGTCTCATTAGACTATTATCACCCCAACTACATTGATCAGCCAGAAAAATATTACCACTTATATCACGGAAAACAACGGTGACGCGTCGTGGCATGGGCACAATGAGGCCCTGGTAGGTCGTTAGAGAGAGTTGGCACCACATCTGCACATACGACTCACCTAATTTCTATAAATTCCGGAGAGGGATGCGACGTGCTATGACCCCACGTTTAATCATACTGCACGTTTGTTCGACCAGGTTCAGATATGGCAATTTTGGGACAGAACATCAATAGGAACTCGCCATTGTGTTCCTCGAACCATTCCATTACACTCCCGGCGGTGTGACATAGAGCATTACCTTCTTGAAAAATAGTGTTGCCGTGATGACTGAGTGTTGTGTGATGTACTTGGGTTAGTTACGTTTAGGTAGTTCTAAGTTCTAGGGGACTGATGACCTTTAAATGCCCATGCGAATGTTCCCCAGCACATAATGGAGCCACTGCAAGATTGTCTCCGTTCCGAAGTACAGGTGTCAAGGAAATGTGCCCTCAAAAATGTTCAAATGTGTGTGAAATCTTATGGGACGTAACTGCTAAGGTCATCAGTCCCTAAGCTTAAACACTACTTAACCTAAATTATCCTAAGGACGCGCCCGAGGGAGGACTCGAACCTCCGCTGGGGCCAGGCGCACAGTCCACGACTGCAGTGCCTTTGACCGCTCGGCTAAAATGTGCCCTCCAATCGGCATGAAGAAGAAGGTATCGGGATTCATTAGACGTTGCAATTCTTTGCACTGCGCTAGTGTCCAGTGCCGACTGTCACGTGCCCATTTCAGTCGCAGTGGCCGATACCGAAGTATTAACATTGGCACACGAAAGAGTCGTCGGCTGCGGAGGACCATCCTTAGGCGCACTGTGTTCAGATACACTTGCACTCTGCCCAGAATTAAAGTATGACGTTAGTTCCACCACAGTTCGCCACCTGATCTGTTTTACCAGTCTGTCCATCCTACGACGTCCGACAGCTGTAAAGAGGGGTGGCCGCCCAACCAGAAGACGTTTGATCGTGGTTTCACCTTGGTTTTGCCACTTGTTGAACAAATTGACCACAGCAATACTCGAACACCCGACAACTCGTGAAGTTTCTGAAATACTTGTGCCGAGTCTCCAGGGCATCACAATCCACCCTCGGTCAAGGTCAGATAGGTCGCGTGCCTTTCGCATTCTATACACGAACAGCACTCTCCCAGTCAACAGCACTACCACTGCCTGAAATCGCAGCACCTGCCGTAGTAGCACCATCGCCTGCAGCATCGCCAGCAACAGCAGCAGTCAGACCATCACTGAAAGAATCCATAACGCAGCCAGCAACAACGTAGTTACCATGATAACTACAAGAAAACATTTCCTACCCGTTCCATTCCACAACCACCCTTCCACTCCCATCCAGAAGTCATCAAAAAACCTAAGCAAAGGCCAAGTACAAGTGAGCGTCATGGTGAAACCAAAAGGATTCAACTATCTCTTTCAGACACTGATAACCTCAGGTCGAAATCATCTCCAACTACAAAACCCAGTACCTTCTTGTTCTTTTTACTATGCAGATTTGAGGCCAAGTTCCTTACACCTGCCGGCCGCGGTGGTCTCGCGGTTCTAAGCGCGTAGTCCGGAACCGCGCGACTGCTACGGTCGCAGGTTCGAATCCTGCCTCGGGCATGGATGTGTGTGATGTCCTTAGGTTAGTTAGGTTTAAGTAGTTCTAAGTTCTAGGGGACTGATGACCGCAGCTGTTAAGTCCCATAGTGCTCAGAGCCATTTGAACCATTTTTTCCTTACACCCAAAACACTCCTGAGTCACATTCAACGATAACTACCAACATTAAAAATCTAGCAGCTCATCCGCAGAAAGCACTCGATCAGAATCAAAACCAGCGATCAACACACTCCGAACTATCTCCTCTTTTGGAGGTAATGCAACCAAAACAACCGCCACCAACCCTTCACCAGAGAAACTACAGCCTCCGCACCGACCTCAAACGCTCACAGCAGTAATCAGATACATTGCGTACGAGTACACGGACCGAGAAATCGAAAGTGAACTGAACTCCGTGTGTGCAAGACATTAAGCATTCAATGTGATAATGGGCCTCGCTTCTCAGTACGAGTATTGTTAGAATTACCGACACCATAGACAAGCTTATAAATCGTGAGGCCTTGATATACCCCACGAAGCATCCTACGGAAGCACTTTGATCCACTACACAAGCATATCGATGTCAGCGATGCCTCCAATATAGTGACCAAATGACGGAAACATGCAAGAAGCTACCATGCGTCCTCAGTGAAAGGGAAACCACCTTTCCAAACAATACCCATACCAATAATCCCTAGCTATATTGAACACCTGCGACCAGTCTCATCCCACATACAAAGTGGAAGTGCAAACCCCTCCTCAAAATTGCCATACGCACAATTGACACAACACTCCACACAATAACTACCTCCGTCCTGCACCCACGGTTGAAGATGTAACCCGTTTCGTAATATTAATGCTGAAAAAACACACACGTTTTTGAAAGACGTCACATCCTATAGAAAATGACACTCGCCACCCTCACCATCTTTCACTTTAATATATACACTATCTGATCAAAAGTATCCGGACACCCCCAAAAACATACGTTTTTCATATTAGGTGCATTGTGCTGCCACCTACTGACAGGTACTTCATATCAGCGATCTCAGTAGTCATTAGACATCGTGAGAGAGCAGATTGCGGCGCTCTGCGGAACTCACGGGCTTCGAACGCGGTCAGGTGATCGGCTGTCGCTTGAATCATACGTCTGAACACGAAATTTCCACACTCCTAAACATCCATAGGTCCGCTGTTTCCGATGTCATAGTGAAGTGGAAACGTGAAGGGACACGTACAGCACAAAAGCGTACAGGCCGACTTCGTCTGTTGACTGACAGAGACCGCCGACAGTTGAAGAGGGTCGTATGTGTAATAGGCAGACATCTATCTAGACCATCACACAGAAATTCCAAACTGCGTCAGGATCCACTGCAAGTATTATGACAGTTAGGTGGAAGGTGAGAAAATTCGGATTTCATGGTCGAGTGGCTGAACATAAGCCACACATCATGCCGGTAAATGCCAAACGACGCCTCGCTTGGTGTAAGGAGCGTAAACATTGGACGATTGAACAGTGAAAAACGTTGTGTAGAGTGCCGAATCATGGTACACAATGTGGCGATCCGATGCCAGGTTGTGGGTGTGGCAAATGCCCTGTGAACGTCATCTGCCAGCGTGTGTAGTGCCAACAGTAAAATTCGGAGGCTGTGATGTTATGGTGTGCTCGTGTTTCTCATGGAGAGGGCTTGCAAAAAATGGTTCAAATGGCTCTGAGCACGATGCGACTCAACTTCTGAGGTCATCAGTCGCCTAGAACTTAGAACTAATTAAACCTAACTAACCTAAGGACATCACACACATCCATGCCCGAGGCAGGATTCGAACCTGCGACCGTAGCGGTCACGCGGTTCCAGACTGAAGCGCCTTTAACCGCACGGCCACACCGGCCGGCAGAGGGCTTGCACCCCTTTTTGTTTTGTGTGGCACTATCACAGCACAGGCCTATATTGATGTTCTAAGCACCTTCCTGCTTCCCACTGTTGAAGAGTAATTCGGAGATGGTGATTGCATATTTCAACACGATCGAGCTACTGTTCATAATGCACGGCCTATGGCGGAGTGGTTACACGACAATAACAGCCTTGTAATGGAGTGGCCTGCACAGAATCCTGACCTGAATCCTGACCTAATTCCTACAGAATACCTTTGGGATGTTTTGGAACGTCGACTTCGTGCCAGGCCTCAGCGGCCGATATCGATACCTCTCCTCAGTGCAGCACTCTGTGAAGAATGGGCTGCCATTCCCCAAGAAACCTTTCAGCACCTGATTGAACGTATGCCTGCGAGAGTGGAAGCTGTCATCAGGGCTAAGGTTGGGTAAACACTGTGGTGTCACCGCCAGACGCCACACTTGCTAGGTGGTAGCTTAAATCGGCCGCGGTCCATTAGTACATGTCGGACCCGCGTGTAGCCACTATCAGGATCGCAGACCGAGCGCCACCACAAGGCAGGTCTCGAGAGACGTACTAGCACTCGCCCCAGTTGTACGACGAAGTTGCTAGCGACTACACTGACGAAGCCTTTCTCTCATTTGCCGAGAGACAGTTAGAATAGCCTTCAGCTAAGTTAATGGCTACGACCTAGCAAGGCGCCATTTGTACCATTGCATGTATCTCAAGATAGTCTCACTTGTCTCATCAAGATTGCTGTATACCAAAGGACGATATAAAGTTAAGTGTTCTAGTAGCTACGTTCTTTTCTTTATCACATTCATTACGAATCCTGTTCCAGACTTCGCGCCAGTCGGCGTGTGTGTACGTGTGCCCTCTCGGCTACCCGTCACTGTGGACTGGCTGCCTTGTCAGTCCACTACAAACACCATATTGAATTCCAGCATTACCGATGGACGGCGACACGAAATTGTAAGTCTTTTGCAGCCAGTGGTCTGGATACTTTTGATCATACAGAGTATTTCCCTTATTCAGAAAATCAAGCCCGTTTCGTTTATTATCGTCTCGAAACACTAGCCTAAACCCACCTCTCATATTTTTGTAACCCGACGTGGGTCGCAATATACTTCCTTTAGAAGATCACGCTCAGGTAAGAGGTGATGCGGAGTATTTGGTTATCCTTTTCTTGGTATGCGAGCGGCTGCGTACTGTAGTAAAACAACAACATGGCCAAGCTAACATTTTTCGTCTCTGTGGTTGGATACAGTACAGACAGACTCATATGTTAGGCTAAGGAAGTATACATTGAGATAACAGGAGAAATGAGGCTCTGGGTTGGCTTACTGGTCCGCCTTTTCTTGCTACTTCACGCGTCAGCAACGAACATGCAGAAGAGCACAGACACTTGTTTATAACTCAGTAAACGTAAAACGTAGATGAGGCTTACAACCATTTACCAGAACAAATGACCACCCTGGATTGTATCTTAGTCAAGAACCAGGTATACACTGTAATACATGGTACTACAGATCACGAACCATGGAGATGCCAGGTTCTATTCTTGTAACATAACCCCTACGTTCAAGTACTCGTCACAGTGTACATCGTATACAGACAAAGGTACATGTAGACAGATGAGCGGTGGAAACCAATAACCCTAGCCCAGAGATAGGTGCAGGCAAGTTTTGCAAGTCCTCGTTAGCGAACGAATTTAATTGAGTCTGACTGCTGACTTGCATCGGCTGTAGGCTCGTCCATCCGAGGCCACCGTAGATCACTGGAATTCTCGAACTATGTCTTGCTTGGCCTTTGAGGGCCTCTATACACTGTGTTTGAGGCTGTTTGTTTGTAGATGACACGCGACTGCGTCGCCTTTTACCCTCAATTCGCAATCGGCAGACTTGAGATCAACGGTGTTACAGTGTGCATGAACTCCTATAGACGAAAGCGGCTTGCAGTGTACGACTCTACCAAAGTTGCAAAACTTACAGATAATATTCACATTTGGGGGGTTTTTTTCTTTTTTTTCTGACAACCTTTCATGATTCACTCTCGCAGTATCGATTCTCTCCACTCTAATCATTTTCATCCGCACGCTTCCACCACACGAATTCCATGCCCTCCTCCTCAACGAAGCCTTTCTCTAACACTAACAATCCATACACATGTCTTCTTCCGTGTTACATTCAACTGATAATCGTTTAATATAGCCCGTGGTGGAGCAGTCATCGCCCATCTCCAAGATATCCCTGCTACTCCCCAGCCGGTCCTTAATCATCCAACTAAGCGTCTTATCCACACCATCTTTCTCGCAAAGATCACATTAACCCTTGTCATTATCGACATCCGCCATACCCCCATCCTATTCTTTACGATTTCCTAACGCATGTAGACCGAACCTATACCACTTACACTGATCAGCCTAAACACTATGACCACCGACCTAATAGCGATATAAACCCGTCCAAGTGTTAACACCGTCACCAGGCTAGGAATGACTGCTAGTCAGACACACGCACGGTGCATGTAGTACCACTAAGCATGCTGTGCGTGTGTAGAATGGGAACCTGATCCATCTATATGAGTCTGACCGGGGGCAGATTGTGATGACCTGGAGGCTCGGCACGAGAATTTCGGAAACTACACTACTTGACGGGTGTTCGAGGAGTTCTGTAGTGAGGGTCTTCAACACGTGGCAAAACCAAGGTGAACCACGTGCAGAAGTCATGGGGTTTGACGGTGCACCGAACCCTCCTAACGGTAGGCCTCCACAGCCGACGACTGTTGCATGTGCCACTATGACGTCAGTAACTACGCCTGAAATGCGCACTTGACTAGCGACCTACCAAAGGCCTCATTGCTTCCATACCATGATGCATCGCCGCTGTTATCCGTGCCAAAAATGGATGTACTGGCTATTAGGTAGGTGGTCATAATATTCTGGCTGATCAGTGTACATAATTGAAGCCGACGTTAACATTCACTCCCGCAGACATGCCGAATAATGGCGGTGCCGCCAGCCTGTCAACATCCTCAACGGCCATGATATTCACATTACTGTCCACACCCGTCCTGACATTGACACTACTCATGATACCACTTGTGTCTTCCCTTAACTCTTGTGGCGCGTCACAGCAGATGTTCTAGACCTAATTGGGAATGATTACCTACCTGTCGTTCTACAGATCTCTTACGGTGTACTAGGCCTAGCCCACCTGATTCCTAATCGTGTACGCCGACAAATACAGGATTATTCCTGTACAAACTAGAAAGCGTACCATGCCCAAATCCTTACCCTAATCGAAAGACACGATTCCACCATTTAAAATTTTGACGACATCCGTAGTGAGGCTGACTTCCTTCAACACACAATCTCAGATGCAATTTCCAATCTTTTCCCTCTCCTAAATTTCTGCTATGACTGTCCTACTCTCTCTCCACGTCCTCTTGCTTTGCTACAAAAATCCTGTCGTGACCACAGAGAATTTATTTCCTTCTAGTAACCGAGGTAGGCTCACACGACAGCGACAGGATCAAACGAAACACCTATAATCTCTACAAGGTAGTGAAAAGCATTCCACAGACTCTCCGCAAACAACCCCACTCCCACCTATCCCATCCTACATAACACCAGACCACTTCCAGACATCCTCACCGAAAACTAATTCGCATCGTACTGGAAGACGCATTCACCATCCCACATTATCCCACCTTCGATTAATCTATATACATATATACATACGAACGTACACACACAACTATCCCACCTCTTGCACCGAACTTCCAGTATATACAAAGCAATCCAAGAACAGGACTGAACACGCCAATTACACCAACATCTACATCTACATGATTACTCCGCAATTCATAATTAAATGCCTGCAGAGGACTCATCGAACCACCTTCTAGCTATTTCTTTACCGTTCCACTCTCGAAGAGCGCGCTGGAGAAACGAACACTTTAGTCTTACCGTGCAAGCCCTGACTTCTCTTCTTTATCTCTATGTAGGAGGACGCCAAGAAAATATTTTCACACTCTAAGGAGTAAGTAGGTGATCGAAACTTTGTGAGAACACCTTTGTTTTAAACATTACCACCCCAATTCGCTCATCGTATCCGTAGTACTGTCTCTCCTATTTCGCTGAACATTTTACGAAAACACTTGCCATAAAGGAGAACACTACACCTGTCACGATACACTTACTATCGACACATCAAGGAATGTCATGGAGCCTATCACGAAACGCTTGTCATTCTTTACAATACCATCTCTACACAGGTTATTATTCAGAGCACTCTAAAATGTACAAAGTCCTCCTTTTCCTGGAAGATGATAAACCGCCCTCCAAGTCGTCGCTCTATCGACCTATAAGCCACACGCCAGTTTTCAGCAAACTCTTTTAAATCATTCTTATCTAATGAATCCACCAACACCATGCACCCCACCTGCGCATTCCCAACACCTTTTGTGGCTTTCGTCCCAACTATTCCATCAAAGACCAACTTCTTTGCCTTAGGCACCTAATCTCCCATCAACTAAAGAGACGGAAGTCAGCGACCTTTATCTGACTTGGTATCCAAAAAGTCTTTGACCAGGCATGACATTCTTGACTGCTGTTCAGTCTACAAAACTATGCACTCCAAGCTAATTATGTCCTCCTTATAGCATCCTTCATTTACCACCGTCCTTCATATGTCACAGTCAAACTCATCTGCTCCCACACATTTTGCCCCACAGCAAATGTGCCTCAAAGCCCTGTCCTTTCTCCACTCCTTACATCCTGTACACTCGAGACATTCTCACACCCCTGCCCCCCCTCCTCCGGTCGACCTCCTGCAATATGCTGATGACACCGATTACCTAGCCACACACTCTCCCATGCCTGCCTCTAGCGCGACCTGATCTCGTGGTCGATTGTTGTAATAAGTGGAAACCGTCGTCCAGATTTTTATCTCTCCAAATAAAACCAACCCAACCTCTGGTCAACGCGATAGGGTATCTAGGATTAACCCTCGATAGAAAATTAACGTGGGATACACATCTCCTTACCATCCAACACAAAGTGCAAAATCGACCACAACTACTAACAGGTTGCACCTGGGGTCTAGATACTTCTACCATTATCCTCACCTATAAATCCCTCACCTGCCCTATCGTGACCTACGCCAACGTTGCCTAGATCTCTGCTTCCTTTAAGTTCTAAAAATCCCTTGAAGCCCACCTCGCCTTCCATATACTCCTACCCTTTCCGGCTTGCATCCTGTACCAACTCATCCACTTCCCAACACTTCTTTTCTTCTTAGAGTACCTTACGATCCGGTGTATTAACGGCAAAACCCAATCGCATCACCCAATTTCCCACACCCTAATCACCAATTCATTTATCAACTGCGCCTCTACATTCATATTCTACCTTCCATAGAACTTCATGCCTACTCCATCCTCTTCCAATGCAAATTACATCAGCTAACACTCTCGAAACCTGAAATCCATCTCAGATATACCTATTTTTCCATCCCTAATCACAACGCTCCTCGTCATATCATCGTTTCCTATTCTCCTTTCACCTTGCTCCACTTTCCTGACATTTCGTCGCTACCTGACGTTTTATTGTGTCCCACAACCATACAATTACATCCTCAACATGATTATTATTTTCATGTGTCACCAGCATCATCATTACACCATGGCATGATTCACATTCAGTAGTAACTATGTTTTAACTGTAACAGAAAATTTTCAGCCAAGCTTTAAAAATCATCACTATTATCTACTTATGTGTTTTTTTTAAAAAAACTTCAGTTATTGTCATCTGTTGTTATGTAACAATCGTAAATATCGTCCACCAATGAGTTTTTTACGATAATATTCTGTTTTGTCACCCTTTTTATATATTTTAATCATGTTTTAATTATACGTAACCTTTAAATGAATAGTGGTTCCTATTCGCTGCCACCCGGCCAACATTGTGGGGAAATTAAATAATAAAAGGAAAAAAAAAGTGTAATATTCCCCTCGTGGGTTTTAGTAACCTCTGCCGGCAAGAAGGCAGCTTCATATGGCCGTGCGGTTAAAGGCGCTGCAGTCTGGAACCGCAAGACCGCTACGGTCGCAGGTTCGAATCCTGCCTCGGGCATGGATGTTTGTGATGTCCTTAGGTTAGTTAGGTTTAACTAGTTCTAAGTTCTAGGGGACTAATGACCTCAGCAGTTGAGTCCCATAGTGCTCAGAGCCATTTTTTTTGCAGCTTCATAAATACTCTCAAACATGGATGCTTCTCACTGCTAACTGCCAATAGAGCAGAGCATTGACAGAAGGCCTTATATGACAAAAAAAATTTCAGTCACTCCCAGAACGTCCATAAATCTGCTCCTCTCACCGCTGTGTAGCAAGCTCAAATGATAATAAAAAGACGGCAATCCGTGCTTGCTTTCAGTTAGGTGGAGAGCGATGTTAGATTTTTCCTCTGTATCTTTTCTTTCTAATGCTACATTCCACATAGACAGGACAGATAGGACAATAACTCAACTGAGTGTTATGGAGTACCAAGGCCCCCACTGTGTTATCACTGTTGTGACTCAGTAAGCTGTGATCACATTGTGTGCAGGAGCCAAGCACGGTATGTGGAAGAGTGGTTCTGCTTACGCCTGGAGTTGCTAGCGATACAGTTGCGTTTATTTTCCTGGTTGAATTTACAAAGTTATAAAGCGTCCCACTTTATTGGACGGCGGATGGCCATCGGTGCGTGCCCGGAAGAAGTGCTGACACACCCTCTCAGTGAGTCGTGACGTCGGAGCCACAAGTCAGTGAGCTGCAGCCATGTGTTGTGTCGGTGGCAGCAAACAGATCAGATGGCGCCATCCGACCGGACGTCCTGTGGTACTCACACGACAGTGCTCTCATAACCCGAAGACAGACGACTGTGTTGTCCAGGATGTATATTATTGTGAAGAATAAGTCCAGATAATCCACCACAGAATCACAAAGAATGCAGCAGATATTCACGAGTTTGCCAGCTACCGTCACGCAAATGCTATGGTTTACTTCCGGTTAGCTGCATCTCAGTGTTGCAGTCAGCAAGCATGTACTGGGCAGACCATTACCAATCAGCAAAGCATGATTTCAATGAAACTCAATAGACAATCAATCTCTCTGGTTCTAGCGGCACGGGCAGAATGACGGCGTGACTAGATGTGCCTCTGAGCTCTAAAAATCTTATTATGTAAAGAGCTGAGCCTGCATCTATGACGCAGCTCCTCTGGTTGCATAATCGAATATGCCCTGATTTATTGGTTCTGGTACCGCGGGCCGCGGAATTTGAATCCACGCCAGACGTCATGGACGTTGAAGACCCATAGAGGTCTCTGCACCATCGCACCGTAAGCTGTGGCGGCGCGCCTCCTGGCCTGCATTTAGTGTGAGGGCGCCACAGTGGAACACGTGGTCCCAGCGGCCAATAGCGGCGCTCCCGATAGCATACTTAAGCGCCTGCCTCGCGCTCAGCCAGCTCATTGCTACACTCCGCACAAAACGCAACACCATTCCTGGTCACGATCGTGTCACCTACCGTCACCTTCGTGAAGCTCCTGTCTCTTTCCTCTCCACCCTGGCCAGGCTCTACAATGTAGTCCTGTCCACCGGTTACTACCCCGACCTGTGGAAAACCTCCCGTATCCTGATGTTCCTTAAACCTGGCAAACCGCCGTCCGCCGTCTCCTCCTACCGTCCCATCAGCCTTACCTCGGTCTTCAGCAAGGTCCTGGAATCTATCCTCACTCGACGCATCCACCAGCATCTCCGCCAGCACCGCCTCCTTCCCTTACCCAGTGTGGCTTTCGGCCGTCCTTCTCTTCCGACGACCTTCTCCTTCACCTCACTCATCTCCTTTCCGAACAGCTTAATTCCCGTCGCTCCGCAATCTTCCTCTCCCTGGACCTCGAACATGCATATGACCGCGTATGGCATTCCGGTCTCCTCTTCAAGCTCTAAACCTTCGCCCTTCCCATTAACTACGTCCGTCTGATCGGCTCCTTTCTCTCCCGCCGTCCTTCCTATGTCACCATCCATAACACAGATTCCTACACCTTTTTCCCCTCTGCCGGTGTGCCCCAAGGCTCCGTCCTCTCCCCCCTTCTGTACCTTTTGTACACGGCGGACATGCCGCCGCCGTCAGCCCCCGTCCACCTTCTCCAGTTTGCCGATGACACCGCCTTCCTTGCCCTTGCCCCCACCCTACAGCGCTCCCAACACCTCCAATCCCATCTTGACTGGTTCACCGCTTGGTGCAACCAGTGGTTGCTCAAGGTCAATCCCTCCAAAACCCAGGCGATCATTGTAGGCAAAACCACCCCTTCCTTCCGCCTCCTTGATTTCTATCTCACCATCTATGGCCGTCCTCTCGCCCTCACTCCCACCCTTAAGTACCTTGGCGTCACCCTCGACCGTCGCCTCTCCTGGACTCCCCACCTCCGGACAATCCAAGCCAAGGCACGCTCCCGCCTCAGTCTCCTCAAGCTCCTCTCTGGCCGTACGTGGGGTCTGGACCCCTCCACCATCCTCCACACCTATAAGTCCCTCATCCGCCCTATCCTTTGTTATGCCCATCCGGCTTGGATCTCCGCCCCCCCTACCTTTTATAAATCCCTCCAAATCCTTGAACGTCATGCTCTCCGCCTCGCCTATCGCATCCGTCTCCACTCCCCCACGAGGATCCTGTACAATCTCATCCCCTTCCTCCACCTCCTCCTTTTCCTTGAAAGGATACGGATCCTGTACACCTCCCGCAAACTCGATCCTCCTCACCCGCTCATCTCCCTGATCCTCTCCCACCCCCACCCGCTGCCGCACCTGTATTCGCACGTCCCACCCGGTCTCCATCTCTCCACCCTCCTTCCCTTTCCCAAGGTGGCTTCCGCCAGCTCCCCCTCCCTGATGATGTCCTCGTCCCCTCCATCTACCCCTCCTATCAACTTTGACCCTGCCCCACCCCCTACTTCCGGTGTCCTTTCCTTTGGGCACCCTCCCTCCCTTCTCTTCCCTTCCCTTCTCTTTCCTTTTCCCACGTCCCCTCCCTCCACCCCTCTTCCCCCTGGTTTCCCCTCCCCCTTCCTCCCTCCCCCCTTTCTCCCCTGCCCGTGGCATCTCTGCTCTCCCCTCTCGCTCTCCCACTCCCCATCCTCCTCCTCCTCTCTTGGCAGGTGTCCGGACTCGCACACGCATAGTGAACATTCGCGCGCCGGAGATCATCGACATCAGTATCTCGTGTGTGTGCTTCGTTTTGTGTTTCGTGCAGTTACGACTCCACTGTTCACATGTGCCATCGCCGTTCTCCGTGTTTTGTGCGCCGTGTCCACAAGTGTTAGTGTTTTTATCGTCCAACGTGAACGGCTTCATGTTTATTGTTTTTTTTTTTTGTATCTCCATTTTTTTGCCCGCCGTTTTTTGTATTGTCTGTCTCACCTCTATGTCATGTTATTGTTCCACTTAAGGCTGAAGAGCAGCGCAATGTGCTGCTGCCAGCCCGCCTGTATAGGTGATTAAAATTACAATAAAGGGAAAAAAAACTCAGCCAGATCACCACCTGCACCAAAACCATCTCCTCCCCGACACCCAATGTGGTTTTCGACCTTCCTTCTCTGCCGATGACCAACTCCTCTGCCTCACTCCTCTCCTGTCTCTCCAGCTTAACTCCTGTCGCTCCGCCATTTTTTCTCCCTCGACCTCGAAAAGGCCTACGACCGTGTCTGGCATCCTGGTCTCCTGTTTAAACTCCAAATCTACGCACTTCCTGTCAACTACATCCGTCTGATGGCCTCCTTTCTCTCCTGCCGCCCCTCCTATGTTACCATCCATAATGCCAATTCCCACACCTTCTACCCCTCTGCAGGTGTGCCCCAGCGCTCTGTCCTCTCCCCTCTCCTCTACCTCCTGTACACGGCAGATACGCCCCAACCTTCCCCCCTCTCCAGTACACCTCATGCAATATTCTGATGACACCGCATTCCTCGCCCTCGCTCCTACCCTGCCACAGTCCCAACGCCTTCTCCAGAATCACCTTGACCTTTTTGCCGCATGGTGTAACCAGTGGCTCCTGAAAATCAATCCTTCCAAGACCCAGGCAATCATCATAGGTCGCACTGCTCGCTCCTTCCGGCTCTTGGATTTCTCCCTTACCGTCTGCTCCCATCCTGTCCACCTCTCCCCCACCCTCACCTACCTTGGCCTCACCATTGACCGTCACCTCACCTGGATCTCTGATCTCCGCTCCTTCCAATCCAAAGCCCACAACTGCCTCCGACTCCTCAAACTCCTCTCTGGCCAGACATGGGGGTTGCACCCCTCTACCATCCTCCACACCTACAAATCCTTAGTCTGTCCCATCCTCTATTATGCCAGTCCCACCTGGATATCTGACCCCCCCCCCCAAATTTTATAAGTCCCTCCAGATCCTTGAGCATCATGCACTCCGCCTCGCCTTCCGTATACACCTCCTGTCCCCCACGCAGATCCTCTACGACCTCATTCCTTTCCCCCATCTGTTCCTATTCCTGGAACATATCTGCCTACTATACACCTCCCGCCGCCTTGAACCCCCTCACCCTCTGGTTGCTCCTCTCCTCTCCCATCCCTGCCCCCTGCCACGCCTCCACTGTTGTGTCCCCCCTACCCTCCAACTCTACACCCTACATCTCCTTTCCCAAGGTGGCTTCCATCAACTCCCCCTCCCGGATGATGCCCTCTCTCCCTCCATCTATCACTCCTACCAACTCTGATCCTCACCCCCCTCCTTTCTCCCGTCCTTTCCCTTCGATCCCTCTTCCCCCCCTTCCATCCTGTTTTACTCCCCGCCAAACCCCTCCCTACCTCCCTCTCCCCCCCCCTGAATCCTTTTTGTATTCCCCTCCTCTGACTACCTCACTCCCTGTCACGTCTGCCCAGCACCCCTTACCCCTCTTATGGGTCCTCATCCCCCATCAGCTCCTTTCCCCCCCCCCTACGCTTTTCCTCTCCTTCCCCCCCTTTTTTATTTTCACATCATCTGTCCAGTTTCCCCCCACCTGCTCTCGGCTGTGGTACGTCACATTTGCCAACGTTTTAGTGCAGTGTTCCAGTGAATGTTCAGTGTTGTTCGTCTTTATAGTGTTGTGAACAGAAACCATGCTGTCACTGGTTGTGACTTTTATGTCTTTTGCTAACAGAAACCAGACTGTCGCCGTGTTTTTTGATTGTCTGTCTATTTATTTTACCTGTCTGCTTCGTATGTATTTTATTCGCATCATCTTCCCTTTGTTCTATGTTTTAAGTTCCACGATTTTTCGACATCTTACTATTGAGTCTCCGATTTTATCGCCTGTTTTTAGTTTTCATTCTCTTCATCTTTTTAAAACAAAGTCTGTAGGCTGAAGAGCGGCATACTAAGCTGCTGCCAGCCGAACCCCTTCGAAGGGAATCGAAATTCAATAAAGAAAAAAAAAAAAAAAAAAAGAAAGCTCAGCCAGCAGTCTAACATCGCGTGCGTCTCCGGACGTGTCGTCTCAGACAGCGTATAGACTTTCTTGTTTCTATTCCAGTGGACGTGGTTGTCTTGTTTGGTTCGTTACTCTGTTGCCTGTTCCTGTTGTGTCGTAAGGTCCTCTGTTGGTCGTGTCCGTCCTCTCCCGTTGTGTTGTTGTTCGCGGGCCGCTCCGCGGGTCCCGCCGCGTTTCCGTCACTACTATCCCGCGACCGTTCCGGTCACCGTTACAACATTGGTCTCGTTAGATCTCCTTGCCTCATTGTGGTAATTCAATAATTATTCTGCGTCTCCGAACTCGTGTCTCCGTGCAACGTTTGACTACTGCAGTGGCGCCCTGGCGCTGAAGTTATCGAGCTTCATTTCACACTAACCTGTTATATTGTACCGCGGCGTTTGGACATCTACTTTCTCGTTGGGAGGTTGTGTTGAAAGGCACTGCAGGTGTCCTGCCTTCTGCTACATCAGCGGTATGGCTTGTTGACATTGCGATTGGTACAAAAGCCTCGAGGTTGCCTCCTAGGCAGAACTTTAAAAAATTGAGGCAGATTCAATGAATCAATTCTCCTGTGTGACACCACTCTCTCGGGAACAACATTGTCAGACTCTATATATTCATGTACACATCTCTGAAGGATTTATGAATGTTCAACAGCCAGCCACGTCAAAATCTAGAGCCTGCGGGCATGGCATGGTGGAGGAGTACGAGTAAGAGGTGGAGGCGGAAACGAGCACCTCGCGACCATATGTGGGACAGGCCACTCCGAGGGGGCAGAAGAGGAACGAAGAATTATATTGCGTGTAGGACTGATCAAAGTTACCCACTTCAGAAGACAGGTCGGTTACATAAGGTGAAACGTTTTTGTAGACATTTATAGAGTTAAAAATAATACACCATTAGTTGTAACTGACTAATTTCATTTTGTGCATAGATAAGCGTAGTGCATACATATCAATTGTACAATAATTATACCTCTCCTTGTATAAATGCATTTAAATTTGTACATAGATAATTCCCCAAACTAACAGTTGTCACCGATACGTATGAACTATGGTTGGTTACCTGGTCATGAAACCAAAATTTAATAAATAAATAAGGCTACATGTTCACTGAATCTGACTTCGAGTCGCTTTCCTGTCTGCTTCACATGGTGGGTACCACAGTCTGGACATTCTAATTTATAAACACCTGAAATAAAAAAAACATTTAACATGATCAGGTGTTTATAAATTAGAATGTCCATATTGATATCGGAGAGACGCAATACGACTGAAAGTTTGGGTCAATGAATACGTAGAATTTGAAAGGAAAAACAGAAAGGGAAAACCAAAATACTCTTCCCACCTTACTGAAAGCGGACATAGCGTTCCGTCTTTGTCTTCGCAACTGAGTTTGCTACATAGAATAGACAAGGGTAGATTCATGGACTTCCTGGAAGAAATCGAAATTTTTTGTCATCCGATGTCTCTTGTCACTTGTTACTGCCACTGAGTGAATGGAGTGCTTTCTAATATTCGAAAGAGTTAATGGGGAGTGTAGTGCTCAGTCTGGTGCATAACTGGCGTCAATCTCGCCACTAATTCCTGTTGTGTTTCTGTAGTTTCCTGTGGCGTGTGAGTGTATCCAGGTCACGAGACCGCTAGAACGAGTGATACTACCCTGCATAGCAGGTTCTTCTCCATGTAGCAACTCTTGGTAACTTATCAGATGATTTGTGGTTATAAATTGTGTTGTTTTTCCTGTTACTATTGGCAATATCTTCGATGACAATATTACTAATGTCAATTCAGGTCATTATATAAAACCGACTTTCAACGATCTTTTATCGGAAACTTTGTTGTATGTTACTTTCCATCAACAGCCATTACGCTTTTGTTTATATGATTGTCTTACGTACGGTGGTAACGTGTAGCTTTTTGTATGTTACACAAGACTGTACAATAAAGTAAAAATTATAATTGCGATTTCCTTAACTAAGATTTTATTCATAGTTAACTATTTTAAAAAAAGCTCTGACATTAGCTTTAAGTCACATGTCTCACATCAGGATCGGAGGGTTGTTCCACCAAGTCATTTTATCCGTCTTACTTTACCTTGTCATGCGTTTTACGCACAACTGTTATTTTACTACAGTTTTTATTTGTCTACTTTAACAATAATACGGAACGAGTTACTATGCAGTCTTCAGTTCTAGTTATGTCTTCCTCTGTCTCTGTTCTTTGTATTTCTTCCCTTTTCCAGCACTGATGATAGATATAACGTAACTGAAATCTTGATCTGCTGTAAAGTACAGATTGAATCGCGACTGATTGCTGACTTCCTTCCAGTTAGACTACATTCTAACTCGCAACACGTCATTTACATTTCATATTCCTTGAATTAGATTTATATTGTCCTGTTATACGGTTTTTGAAACTTGTATTGAGTTAATGTAAAGACCAGAGACTGTTTTTGATGTTACTCAGCGTCAAACGAAAGATTATTAACAATAATACTAATCTGTTCAGTGGGTGGTAATAATAATTGATTATACAGTTAGTAAATTTCCATACACCACTTGGTAGTTCACAATTAACTCTACAAAAGATGTAAAGTACGCATTATAAGTAAAATCAAGATAAAGTCGCCACTGTTTTCCTTTATTTAGATCAAATAATCTTTTCATATTACCTTATTACATAACATAATTTTTCGGACTGATCATTACATCTCCTCCCCTGCTGATAAATTTGGCAGAAACGCCCTTGCTTAAATCATATTAATGTAATTCTTGACGTCAGTAACACAGGAGATTTTGAACGCTAATAATGAACTTCAGTTGTTTTATATAACACATAACATGCTTGACAGCACCTGGAATTAGAAGGGCGAAATAAAAATTGGAAATGTCAAACGTTGAAAGTGCCAGATCTCACATTTGTTGGGTGGAACAAAAAAGCAATATAATTCTTTTTATATTAACTTATTTGTAGCTAAAAAATTGTGTGGTATTGTGATACCACAGAACTGTACTCTTCACCCCGTTACTGCAAAAGTAATGAGACATATTAGAAAACAATAAATTTATTAACAACGTTGTGGGAAACTGACAGGATGTAAGCGCCGATAACAAAGTTTTGGTTTCAAGTGCCATTAACACTGAGACACTACGTTTTATCTGTGATAATACAAGTACAAAAAGTACTGAAGTACTTTTTAGTAGTAGAAATATAGATAAATAGAATAATTTTTCATTTCTTTTAAATTACTTACAATCAAATTACAAAACTAACTTGAAGAAAATTATTTTCAGTATTGCCTTCCGTTTCTTACACAATTCCATTTTGGGAGCCAACTGTCGGAAAGTTGGTCGTTCACATTAAGTACAGCATGGCATACACCGGCCATGGTCTTTCCCCATTTTTAATAGATTTCCATTTCTCTATTCTTCTGTTATATATTGATGGTTATGAAACACTTTCACTACACTACATTTGGAGGTATTAAGAAAAAAACCTACTTTGACAACAACGTTTCAGCAGCACCTGTAAAACTGAAAAAATCAGTTATAACCGTAGGAATTACACGGAATGAGTTCATAGTACTAGCCGACTCAACAACTTCTGTATATGCTTGTTTCCTTATTCGCTTTTCTTACTTGGAAAAACCTCTGTTACAGCTCAAAACGCTATGTCAGTTCACCAGAGACATGTGTGTGCTACCTCTTCAAACCATCCTAGGCTAAACGGGGACCTTGTCGTATAACACTAGTAACTCCAGAAGGAGGCACTGTGTGACACTAACACCATGCACCATCTAGTTATGAGTTTTTGATGCATTTCCTTCATTATTATAACACACTTTTGTGCCAAGCCTAGGTATAGGCAACGGGTCCCTAGAAGACCATAATACAGAAACCACGTTCTGCGAAAAAAATAGCGCATAGAACGTCTAACATTCCACTCTTCACTTTATTCGCATCAACTGAAGCATGGGGTGCGCTGATTCCTCACAGGACTTCAAGTTCGTTTCAGTAAAAACTAAGTTCAGCTACATCCTTTAGAAACAGTCGATATGAATATGGCCTGTAACATGAGCTCCGAAGGCACTACGCAATAACTTATGAGGGCAACTGAGAGCTCCACGACATGGAAACCGCTTACGTCGCAGTAGGGTGCAACGTAAGTATTGCTTTCAAAGGAGTAGAAGCTGAGAAGCTTCGAAGGGTTTAACCACACGAAAATGATATCTGCATCTCCATCTATATGGATACCCTGCAAATCACACTTAATTGATAATCAGAGGTTCATCGAACCACCTTCACAATAATTTCTCTATTATTCTATTCTCGAACAGCGCGCGGAAAGAACGAACACCTATTTCTTTCCGTGTGAGCTCTGATTTCCCTTATTTTATTATGATGATCGTTTCTCCCTATGTAGGTCGACGTCAACAAAGTATTTTCGCATTCGAAGGAGGAAGCTGGTGAATGAAGTTTCGTGAGAAGATCCCGTCGCAACGTGAAACGCCTTTGATTTAATTATGTCCACCACACATCCTGTATCAGGTCAGTGACACGCTGTCCTCTATTTCTCGATAATACAAAATGTACTGCTCTTCTTTGAACTTTCCCGATGTACTCCATTAATCAAACCTGGTAAGGATCACAGACCGCGCAGCAGTAGTCCAAAAGAAGACGGATAAGCGTAGTGTAGGCAGTCTCTTTGATAGATCAGTTGTATCTCCTAAGTGTTTTGCCAATAAATCGCAGTCTCTGGTTAGCCTTCCCCACAACATTTTCTAGGTGTCCCTTCTAATTTAAGCTGTTCGTTATTGTAGGTTATAGACATTTAGTTGAATTTACGGTCTTTATATTTGATTGATTTGTCGTGTAACCGAAGATTAACAGATTCCTCTTAGCACTCATGTGGACAACCTCACACTTTTCATTATATAAGGTCAGTTTACAATTTTTGCATCATACAGATATCTTTTCAAACTCGTTTTGCAATTTGCCTTGATCTTCTGATGACTTTTATAGACGATAAACAACAGCATCATCTGCAGAAAACCTAAGACGGCTGCTCAGATTGTCTCCTAAATGGTTTATATAGAAGTAACAGCAGAGGGCCTGTAGCACTATCTTGGACAACGGAAGAAATCACTTCTGTTTTGATCGACAACTTTCCGTCAATTGCTACGAACTGGGACTTCGCTGACAGGAAAATCACAAATCCAGTCGCTTAACTAAGACAGTATTCCATAAGCACGCAATTTGATAACAAGCAGCATTTGAGGTGCAGTGACAAAAGCCTTCCGGAAGCTAGAAATACGGAATGAATTTGAAATCCCTTGTTAGTAGCACTCATCACTTCATGTGAGTAAAGAACTAGTTGTGTTTCGCAAGAACGATGTTTTCTAAATCCGTGTTGACTTTGTGTCAATAGACCGTTAAGGGACCGATGACCTCTGCAGTTTGGTCCCTTTAATCCTCAAACCAACCAACCAATAGACCGTTCTCAGAATGAAATTTTCACTCTGAAGCGGAGTGTGCGCTGATATGAAACTTCCTGGCAGATTAAAACTGTGTGCCGGACCGAGACTCGAACTCGGGACTTTTGCCTTTCGCGGGCAAGTGCTCTACCAACTGAGCTACCCAAGCACGACTCACGCCCCGTCCTCACAGCTTTACTTCCGCCAGCACCTCGTCATCTACCTTCCAAACTTTACAGAAGCTCTCCTGCGAATCATGCAGGACTAGCACGCCTGAAATAAAGGAGGTAATTCTTAATGTCCGAATTCAAAATATGTTCAGAATCCAGCTGCATATCAACGGTAATGATATGGGCCTGTACATTAGTGGATTATTCCTATTGCCTTTCTGAAATATTGGTGTGACCTGTGCAGCTTTCCAGTCTTTGGGCACGGATCGCCGAGCGAGTATTTGTATATGATTGTTAAGTATGGAGCTGTTGCAACGGCATACGTTGAAAGGAACCTAATTGGTATATAGTCTGGACCGGAAGACCTGCTTTTTTTATTTAAGTTGTTTCACTATTCTGAGAATATCTGCTTCTAAGTTACTTATAGTGGCAGCTGTTCTTCATTAGAATTCTGGAATATTTGCATCGTCTTCTTTGATGAAGGAATTTCGGAAAGCTGTGTTTAGTAACTCTGCTTTAGCAGCCCTGTCATTGACTGTATTTCTACCGGTATCGCGTAGAGAATCATCGATTGTGCCTTCACGCTAGCGTACTTCACATACGACCAGAATCTCTTTGGATTTTCTGCTAGGATTCGAGGCAAAATTTCGTTGTGGAAACTATTATAAGCATCTCGCATTGAATTCCGCACTAAATTTCGAGTTTCTGCAAAACATTTCCAATCTGGGAGGTTTTGTGTTTGTTTAAATTTGTCAAACTTTTTTCGTTGTTTTTGCAGTATTGTTCTGACTTTAATTGTGTGCCAATGTGGGTCAACTACGTCGTTCGTTAATTTATTTGGTAGAAATCTTTCAATACGATACTATTTCTTTGAATTCAAGCGACATGTGATCTACACTAACGTCGTTAATTTTGAAGGAGTGGAGATTGTCTCTCAGTTTTTTGTGAATAGGTATTCTTTTCATTTATTTTTGGAGGAATTCGAAGTAACAATAAACGCTACGACAACCCTGTGTCCACTCATTCCTGCATCCATTTTGATGTTCGTTATTAGCTCAGGATTATTTGTAGCTACGAGGTCTAGTGTGTTTTCAAACACGTTTACTATTCGAGTGAGCTAATATTCAGGGAAAACATTTAGCACATTTTCGGATGATGTTTTCTGCGTACCTCCGGATTTAAACATGTATTTCTGCGAACGTATCGAGGGTAAATTGAAGCTACCACCAACTATAATTGTATGTGTCTTGTATGTGTTTGAAATTAAACTGCCGGCCGGAGTGACCGTGCGGTTCTAGGCGCTACAGTCTGGAACCGATCGACCGCTACGGTCGCAGGTTCGAATCCTGCCTCGGGCATGGATGTGTGTGATGTCCTTAGGTTAGTTAGGTTTAATTAGTTCTAAGTTCTAGGTGACTGATGACCTCAGAAGTTAAGTCGTATAGTGTTCAGAGCGATTTTAAATTAAACTCAAGCTTTCTTTGTGTCATCTAAGTTGGGAGGCCGTTACATGGATCCAATATTATTTCATTCCGGTTGTCAAGAATGACCTCTACCCGTACTAACTCACAGGAACTATCTACTTCAGTTTCGCTATAAGACAAACTACTTCTAACAGCTCCTAACGTGCCACAGCCAGCTGTGTTTAGCCTATCCTTTCTAAACACCGTTAGGTCCTTCGCAAAAATTTCGGCTGAACTTCTGGTACTTTCCCAACACAATTACGACAATTTACAACTTTTATACCAATGATGTAGATCTACGTTCTCTCTGTGTTCGAATTGTCCCCTTTGAGACTGAAGCCCTTTTTGTAATTTCCCGAGATCCTCTATCCTAAAAAAACCGCCTAGTCCACGACGCACAGTCCAAGCTACCGGCGTAGCAGCCTCCTGCGTGTAATGAATTCCTGACCCTTTTAGCGGATTAAGAAACCCACCACTCTGTGGCGCAAGTCGAGGAATCTGCAGCCTACACTGTCGCAAAGCCGACTGAGCCTCTGATTCGGACCTTCCAGTCGGCTCTAGACCAGAGGTCTGCAATCGGTGCTGTCGACTATGATCCAAATGGTGAGCTCAGCTTTCATTTTTACAAGCAAGACTGGCAGCCTTTCACTCTACTGACAACAGCTCCAAACGAGAGAGAATCTGCCGGCCGCTGTGGCCGAGCGGTTCTAGGTGCTTCCGTCCGGAACCGCGCTGCTGCTACGATCGCAGGTTCGAATCCTGCCTCGGGCGTGGATGTGTGTGATGTCCTTAGGTTAAGTTAGTAGTTCCAAGTCTAGGGGACTGATGACCTCAGATGTTAAGTCCTAGTGCTTAGAGCCATCTGAACCAGAGAGAATCTCTTCTGATCCAAAGTGACACACATCATTGGTATTGGTACCGACGAGAGCCACCATCTGCAGTTGGCTGCAACCTGTGTTCTTCACGGCATCCAGAAGCACCCGTTCCACGTCTGAGATGACTCCACCCGGTATGCATAATTACGTATTGAGAATTCACTTTCAGCAAGTAGGAATGAATGAAAAGAGAGTTTGGCTTTCACGTCCTATGCCGCCAAGGTTAGCAGAGAGGTTACAAAAGTAAATGCGAAGTAGAACATGTGCGGTCCTGGCATAGAATGTATTCCTTTAATGTTACACCATAAAGAGGAACTGTATCAGTTACATAAAAAGTGAGACAGAACACTCGAGGAATGAAGTACAATATCAAACAGTGGACTAAACATATACGTCCCAGAAATCGTTTCGAATCTCTAGCAGACCGTTACATCCAAGAATGAAATGCACTGTTAGAGACTAAAAACCTAAACGATATCATGCGTTTCATACTATCTGCTTACTAGCGGTATGTATAAGCAGTTCGACCATTTGGTCTTTTATCTAATTAAAAAAAATCTTTTTTTCTTTAGCAAAATCTAGCGGAAATAATAATACTGACTTTCTGATCATAATTCTATGTTTCACTTACATATTAGCTTATCGTCTTTATTAATACCTCCTCATGGTATGAGATATGCATAGAGAGATATTAACACATGAAAAGTCTTTCACACTGTTATATCCTAGAATACATCATTAAAAAGATAGAGAAATTTCACGACAGTGGCTTCAGTGCCTTAGGTGCTATATATAGTCTGTGCCCACATGAGTACAACGAACAGAACGCTCTTACAACTATGTGAAACTGTCAGAAAAATCCTTTTTTGGGAAGTTGTGATAATCCACTTCAAATTTGCTTAAATGTCGGCTATGTCATATAAATTTCTACACTTCGTCGTTTTGTTGTAGTTTAGTATTGAAACCCTTGATGATTTTTCCCAGAAATGAATAGTTCGCGTTTTGCATTTCGATAAAAGCTGCGGTAGCCGTCCATACGTGATTGGTTTTGTTCGGGAGTCAAAACGTGTGACACAAGCTTTGCGTATATTTTTCTCTTCTTTAAAACGTTGTGGATAATGTCTTTACTTAGAAATTTTGCCACATCGCGATTTAGGACACAAAAGCGTTGATAAACTACGGTCGCAAGTCTACTATTCTAAAATGCTGGCTAACAATTGACTGTTCGAATGCATATCTGTGGTTTACAGTTATTAGTTGATGTTGTCACCGTATTTACTGGGCTGCTGTCGCTTACACGCCAGGAATTAAATGCGTCCCGGCCCATAGCATACCGGACGACAAGGTAATTTCTTCCACTAAGGTATTCTGTAAGTCTCTGTGTACTCATCTGCTTCTGATCTGTCGCAATCCTCTTCAGTGTACGAAAAAACTTTGCAGATATCGTATATAGAATGAAAATTGTTCGGTAGCAAATATCTCCTTTAGTACTACTGAACATTCTTTCACATTATAAATCACAACGCTACTACTTTTCAGAGTGCATCCTGAAAATATCCACGAGTCCCTCATCTCACAAAGGGTATCACCATGACCGTTATAGAGTAAAATGTATTAGTTATGTATGCCTTCCCGGCTCACGATGTCCTGTTAAAAGACAGAAGATATGCCCTGCATGGTTTAATTACCACACTTCATTATACTTAAGAATTAACCGAGTACATTTTAAACAAATTATGTTATGTTAATCAAATTTTACATTAGTCTTGCCTTTACGTGACTTACTTCTATTCTCCCGTTTTGCAGACAGTCTGATTCGTTTGCTTATAAGCACAGAGTACAGTCTCCTGCAGCGTACGCAGAAAAGTTTATGACCAAACAACAAATAAGCCTGCTGATTTTGTCCATCATATTACGACGTAAAATAATCCATTGCGTAAAATTTTACATCTGAATCCCTTTGTTATGCTTTCCCTATAATGTTTCACTGTTTTGATTTGATTGAGTCCTCGTCTCGTTTGTAGTTCTCTCACAATTTACTTTTTAACTTCTGAATTTAAATTGTACTTTGTGTCGTTATTTTCTGTTTCTTCCATGTATTTTGTTAAGAACTGAATCCACAGGTTACATTTGTGTCTGAAACAGATCGTATTAGTAGAAATGAAGCAGATAGTGACGTGGCCTGTATGGCAATAACGACCTGTCTAGCTTAGCTTCTGTGAGCTGCACTGATTTTAAGGACCGGCGGCCTCATAAGACGGCTTGATTGCGACGTCGTCGAGTTAGCGAATCCAATGCCAGCAGTCCTGGAGGTCTCAAGATCGACAGATGAAATCAAACAACCCATGACTTATTCTCCAGATTCTCCAATCCACGAAGATTGAGAACGGTATAGTTATAAATGGAGTAGTGTGTTTGCTGGGTCGTAGCAGGCGAGGAAGCGTGCAAGTAGGAGTGATAGGCGGGAACTCTCACAACAGTCCCACCAGTCCCTGTGCCTTATCAGTCTAGAGGGCCATTTATTCTAGCGTGGTCAGTGCTGCAGCTCTCATCTCCTTCTGGGGCAGCCGGTTTCTTCCACTGTGTTGACGTATGCATCTGGTTACAACACGGTAATCCAGGTCTACAACACATTGACCTCCAAGAAACAACATGATGCAGCGTAAATAGTGTTGAACGTACCCTGCCTATTTATGTACACTATCCGAACGTGAGTATGCAGACACTCCTATGTTACGCAGACTTCATCACTAGATGTCACGAGGAACGCTCCAGCCCGTATAAAAGGAGGCGAGGCATACCATGTTGTCAGGAGGGAAGTTATAATAGGGAAATGGATCGGTCAGGAGAGCTCAGCGACCTCGAACGTGGGCTAGAAAAACGATTTCACATGCCTAACGAATCTGTCCGAAACATTTCAGTCATTTTTCAAGACGGCCAAGCCGACTGTTGGTGATCTGCTAATGATGTGGAAATGCGAAGGAACAGTCACAGCTAAGACAAGACCAGTCAGACCTTACGAACTGAGGGGCATAAATCGTCGAGCATTGCGGAAGATGGTTATGAAATGTCGCATGGAGTCAGCAGAATAAATCACTTGCTTGATACAAAGTGCTACTAGCAGTCCAACTAACACAATTACTCTGCGTCTCGAGTTACAAGCAAAGGGAAACAGTGGTCTAGCAGCTCCTCGTAAGCCACACATTTCTGTTTTCAATGCTAAGCGAGACTTGACGTAGAGTAAAAAGCGGCATCACTGGAGACGAGCTGACTGGAAATGACAGGTTTGGATTGGTGACTCATGCCATTACCTTTGAAAATCCGTTGGGTGGGTTCTGGATTTGGGGAATGCCTACAGAACGTTAGCTACCTTAATGCGTAGTGAAGTACAGAGGAGATGGTGTTAAAGCATGGCGGTGCTTTTGGTAGTTAGGATGTGGTCCCACTATTGCGCTTAAGAAAACGCTGAACGGAGAAGGAGATGATACGTGTTGCAGCATTGTGTACTGCGTATTGAAGAGGAACGGTTCTGAGACAATGATTGTAACAGCGTGACAGTGCACCATGTCCTGAGGCAGCATCTGTGAAGCAATAGTTTATGGCGGATTTTCTTTTTTTCTATTTTTTTTTTTTTTACAAAGTGATATCTACTTTCGGTAGCTTAACTAGTATCTTCAGATCGAATAACAGACAAACCAAAAGAAATATTGCCTTAAGTAACAAAGTAATGTAAAACTTAGTTTACTTTTAAAAATTTACAGGAAATATGTGGTATTATTCACACACAAAAAAGTTTTGCATCACGTCGGTTCCGAGAGTTCCGGAACCTGTGCAGAAAATTGGAATAGAGATGAACATAAACATCATTTCCGCCCTTTTTATTGCTCATGAAAACCACACATTACATATTGTACCACCGTACAGCGAGACCTTCAAAGGTGATGGTCCAGATTGTTGTACACACCGCTACCTCTAATACCTACTAGCATGTCCCCTTGCATTGATGTATACCTGTATTCGTCGTGGCATATTATCCACAGGTTCATCAAGGCACTGTTGGTCCAGAAAGTCCCACTCCTCAACGGCGATTCGGCGCAGATCCCTGCGAGTGGTTGGTGGGTCACGTCGGCCATAACAACCCTTTTCAATCCATCTCAGGCATGTTCCATAGGGTTCATGTCTGGAGAACGTTTTGGCCACTCTAGTCGACCGACTTCGTTATCCTGGAGGAAGTCATTTACAATACGAGCACGAAGGTGGGCGCGAATTGTCGTCCATGAAGACAATGCCTCACCAATATGCTGCTGATATGGCTGCACTATCGGTAGAAGGATCGCATATCGTACAGCCGTTACGACGCCTTCCATGACCACCAGCGTCAGCCCCACATAATGCCACCCCAAAACAGCAGGGAACCTCCACCTTGTTGCACTCGCTGAACATTGTGTCCAAGGCGTTCAGCCTGACCAGGTTGCCTCCAAACACGTCTCCGACGATTGTCTGGTTCAAGGCATATGCGACACTCATCGGTGAGAGAACGTGATACCAATCCTGAGCAATCAATTCGGCATGTTGTTGAGCCGATCTGTGGCGTGGTTGCAAAGATGGACCTCGCCATGGACGTCGGGAGTGAAGCTGCACACCATGAAGCATTTTGCGCACAGTTTGAGTCGTAACACGAGGTCCTGTAGCTGCACGAAAATCGTTATTCAACATGGTGGCGTTTCTGTCAGGGTTCCTCCGAGCCATAATCCGTAGGTAGCCGTCATTCACTGCAGTAGTAGCCCTTGGGCGGCTGGAGTGAGGCATGTCATCGACAGTTTCTGTCTCACTTTATCTTCTCCATGTCCGAACAACATCGCTTTGCTTCACTCCGAGACGCCTGGAACCTTCCCTTGCTGAGAGTCCTTCCTGGCACAAAGTAACAATACGGACGCGCTCGAACCGTGCAACTGACCGACTAGGCATGGTTGAACTACAGACAGCACGAGCCGTGTACCTCCCTCCTGGTGGAATGAATGGAAGAAATAATTATGCAGAGGAAAAATTAGTTCAGCGAGCGCTTCTCTCTATCTATGACAGCAACTGAAACAAAAATCCTGTACAGCGTCGTCATTTTTGATGTCTATGTAATTATTTCTGTTAAGGTCGCTAATGGCAAGCAGAGATGTGCCTTTGAAAAGGAAGAAGCATGTCAGATATGTTTTCTCTAGTTAACAGCGCATTATAGTAACATGGTTACTGAAAATAGTAAAATATTTGTGATGAGACATACCATGTAAGCTGAAATCAAAATCAATAGTAAAACATGTAATATACCAGGTGATCAAAATGTCAGTATAAATTTGTAAACTTAATAAACCACGGAATAATGTAGACAGGTAAAAATTGACACACATGCTTGGAATGACATGGAGTTTTATTAGGATGGTGCTCCACCCCATATTGCTAGACGCGTGAAAGATCTCTCGCGCGCGTCGTTTGGTGATGATCGTGTGCTCAGCCGCCACTTTCGTCATGCTTGGCCTCCCAGGTCTCCAGATCTCAGTCCGTGCGATTATAGGCTTTGGAGTTACCTGAAGTCGCAAGTGTATCGTGATCGACCGACACCTCCAGGGATGCTGAAAGACAACATCCGACGCCAATGCCTCACCATAACTCCGGACATGCTGTACACTGATGTTCACAACATTATTCCTCGACTACAGCTATTGTTGAGGAATGATGGTGGGCATATTGAGCATTTCCTCTAAAGAACATCTTCTTTGCTTTGTCTTACTTTGTTATGCTAATTATTGCTATTCTGATCAGATGAAGCGCCATCTGTCTGAAAGTTTTTGAACTTATGTATTTTTTTGGTCCTAATAAAATCCCATATCATTCCAAGCATGTGAGTCAATTTGTACCTCTCTATATATATTATTCCGTGATTTATTCAGTTTTCAAATTTATACTGACATTTTGATCACCCGGTATATTCACAACAACGTCACACCAGCTAACTTGTCTAAACAGTAAAACATATGTACACTGGATGACACATGAACGCCACGTACTGATACTTACAGAAATACTGTCCGTTGTATTTTCGGGCGAACGGCAAGTTAAGTTACAAAAATGGTTCATATGGCTCTGAGCACTATGGGACTTAACATCTGTGGTCATCAGTCCCCTAGAACTTAGAACTACTTAAACCTAACTAACCTAAGGACACCACACACATCCATGCCCGAGGCAGGATTCGAACCTGCGACCGTAGCAGTCGCGCGGTTCCGGACTGAGCGCCTAGAACCGCTAGACCACCGCGGCCGGCGTAAAGTTACAGAAAGCACCGGTAGTTTGCGTTTTGGTACATAAGTGATAAGTGAGAGAAAAGCAATAGATGCCCATTACAAACAGCAGTGTAAGGTGCTTAAAAATTTTATAAGGAAGGCAAAGAGTATGCGGTACGCAAATAAAATAGCTAATTCACAGGATACAATTAAAACCATATGGTTAGTTTTGAAGGAAGTGTCTGGTCAGCAGCATAAGGTCGAAAAAAATATTTCATTTGCTGATAAATCAGGCATATGTGCAGCATTGAACAATCATTTTCTGAGCATTGCTGGTGAATTAAATAAAAATTTAGTTTCTACAGGGAATCATTTAACTCTCTTGGCAAATGCCTTTCCTCTGTGGTAGAGACATGGGGAGACTGAGTCAATAATTAAATCACTAAAGACTAAGGTCTCCCATGGATGAGATGGAGTGTCTAGCAGAATATTAAAGTAATTATGTAGCCATATTTGTAATCTTTCATTTAGGAATGGTCAGTTTCATGAACCATTAAAGTACTCATTAGTAAAGCAGCTTTATAAAAAAGAAGAAAGGGATACTGTAGACAATTTTAGACCTATTTCTATGCCACCAGTGTTTGCTAAAGTTATTGAAAAAGCTGTGTATGTAAGGAAAATTGATCATTTTATATCACACGATTTGCTATCAAAAGTACAGTTCGGTTTTAGGAGTCGTCTAACAACTGAAAATGCTACATTTTCTTTTCTCTGTGAGGTACTGGATGGGTTAAAGAGAAGGTATCGAACGCTAGGCATAAGGCGTTTGATTGTGTTTATCACAAAATATTGCTCCAGAAGTTGGACCATCACGGAATACGGGGAGTAGCTCACAATTGGTTCATCTCTTACTTTAGCAACAGACAGTAAAATCTCATTATCCACAGAGCTGAGAATGGCTGTGATGTGGCGTCTGACTGGGGTACGTTCAAGTTGGGGGTGCTCCAGGGATCAGTGTTAGGGTCACTCCTGTTCCTTATTTATGCAAATGATATTTCCTGTAGTGTTATGGGTAACTCTAAAATATTTCTGTTTGGTAATGACACTAGCTTCGTAGTAAATGATGTTGTATGAAACATTGGATCGGTTTCAAACAGTGCAGTTCATGACATGAATTCATGACTTGTAGAAAATACACTAATGCTAAATCTCTGCAAGACTCAGCTTTTATAGCTTCTAACACATAATTCAACAAAACCTGACGTTTCAATTTGGCAGAATGGGCATATGATTAGTGAAAGTTAACATTTCAAATATCTAAGATAGATAGTAAACTGGCGTGGAAAGCCCACGTTCAGGGTCCTGTTCAAAGACTTAATGCTGCAATTTTTACTATTCGAGCGTTATCTGAAGTAAGTGGTCATTCGGCACGAAAATTACTCTACTTTGCTTATTTTCATTCGCCTATGTCGTATAGTAATATATTTTGGGATAACCCTTCCGATTCTAAAAGGATATTTTGGATCATAAAAAGGAGGTTCGGGCAATAAGTTCACGAACCTCCTGTCGACCCCTATTACCGAGTCTGGATATTTTGAAATTTTCCTCTCATTATATACATTCCTCACTGTCATTTCTTGTTAACAATATTAGATTATTCCCAACAGTATTGGTTCAAATGGCTCTAAGCACCATGGGACTTAACATATGAGGTCATCAGTCCCCTAGACTTAGAACTACTTAAACGTAAGTAACCTGAGGACATCACACACATCCATGCCCGAGGCAGGATTCGAACCTGCGATCATAGCACCGGCGTGGTTCCGGACTGAAGCGCCTAGCACAGCTCGGTCACAGCGGCTGGAATATTCCCAACAATAAGCAGCTTTTACTCAGTTAATAATCGGCTGAAATGAAACCTGCATTTGTATTGGACTTCATTAACTCTTGTCCAGAAAGGTGTGCAGTATAGTGATGCATCCATTTTCAATAAGCTACCACAAGAATTCAAAAATCTTTGCAGTAATCCACGAGCTTTCCAATCTAAATTGAAGAGTTTCCTCATGGATCACTCCTTCTATTCTGTCGAGGAGTTCCTTGAAAAATTAAGCTGTTTGTATTGTTAATTGCGTTTACTTAAACTTATGGCTTGACTTCTTTCGGATTTCTAAACATTTTATTTTTATCTGTTATTACTTTTATGTTGTAATTTTATGTACTGACACGTTCCATGAACGTAGATTTAGTCCTAAGGAACTTTTCGTTTCCTTCTATTTCTGTTTCTTTTTTTAATTTAACAGGAAGTAATTAATTAAAATTATGTGAAGCATATTGCAAAGGATAATGTACATGAAACTGCGTTACAAAATTTGTGATTTAAAAACATTATAAACGTCGTGTGACTAAAATGGGACCGAACGAGGTGGCGCAGTGGTTAGACACTGGACTCGCATTCGGGAGGACGACGGTTCAATCCCGCATCCGGCCATCCTGATTTAGGTTTTCCGTGATTTCCCTAAATCGCTCCAGGCAAATGGTGGGATGGTTCCTTTGAAAGGGCAAGGCCAACTTCCTTCCCCATCCTTCCCTAATCCGATGAGACCGATGACCTCGCTGTCTTGTCTCCTTCCCCAAAGAACCCAACCCACTAAAATGGACGAATCAAACGGGTTAGCCGCCTTGTCTAAGGGCGCCTTGCCACGGTTAGCGCGGCTTCTCCTGTCACAGGTTCGAATCCTCCCTTGGGCATGGGTGTGTGTGTTGTCCTTAGCACAAGATTAAGTAGTGTGTAAGCCTAGGCACTGATGACTTCAACAGTTTGGTCCCATAGGAACTTACCACTAATTTACTATTCATCATGATTCATTAGCAAAACCATATAAATTAATAAATTTATTCCGCAGTACATAGCATGTAAAACGTAATAATCTACATTTAATTAAATGCAACTAACGAGAACGACGCTCCATCTTGTGGGACGTGACGGCGGGAAGAGCCGTTGTTGAGTTTGTAGGCGCCGCTACATGGAAGTTGATGTCATTGAAGCACACGGCTTTCGGGCTGCATTGCATCTCTTGCAATGATTGCCGAGAGGTAGAGTACCTCATCATAAATACTACAATAATAGGTGTGACTGAATTCGCTTCCTACTGCTACAAATTTCCAGTTACTTCAGCAACTCTAACGTTCTCCACTTGGGCTCACCGTGTGGTACTTTCATTCCACGTGTTATATCTCGTATTATATGATTCACAGTGTTCATGTGTATACCGAAGACTGTTTTATTTTGATCTTACAAGTGCTCTCTAAACCGGATGTTAAATAAACGATCAGTTTGACCGTTATAACAGCGGTCACAGAATAAGTCCAAAACGGGATGAATTTAGTAATTCCGGAGTTTACGTATAAGTTACGACTTACTAAATTTATCCCTTTCGGACTTATTCTGTAGCGTGAACGTGGTTTCAAAGTATGAGTTGTCTGAAACCTAATCTTAACGATAGATTTCCGGAAGCATTCCTCAGTCTTATTAGGAACTGGGCCATTATAGATCATGGTTGTATACCTAGTTTTAGCTTTATGACTGTTATTCTTGCTTGCTATGCTGTCGCTGGTATCAGAAACTAATTTAATATTCCTTAATTTATTGTATAATTTTGTTGTCTCAGTGGTCTGATGTCCGTTGGTAAATGCTTTCTCTTTCAAAATACTAATTTCTTCATTAGTTTCGTTTTGGTGTAAAGGCAAACAAAATATCCGATTAATCACGCAGCAAAAAGCCTGTTTTGCAAAAAAAAAAAAGAAAAAAAATATTAAAAGCGAATGAGCTAAGTACCGAAAAATTTGAAAGTTTTAAAAAGTTTTTATGTAAATCTTTTAAAATGGTTGTAATTTTACATCACAGTGTCAGATATATTCAATCCTTTATGGACAGTAACATTCCTGAAATGAACTTGTCTGAACATACTTCCGAACTGAATCCAATGGAACTTCTATGGGATGAGACTGAACGTCCATTTCGCTCTACACCACTGCGTCAACGTCACAACCCTCTCTGGTTTCGGCTCTTGAGAAAGTATGGGCCGCCATTCATAAACAGACATTCAAGACATTGAAAGTGCTCCCGGCAGGGATTAAGCCGTCATAAAGGCAAAGGGTGGACACAGCCAATGTTAATGTCCACTAATAGGTGTCAAGATACTTTTTATCAGGTAGTGCATGTTGTCTGGACACTAAAGGAACTAGGATGGTGCCTGACAGGTTCCACATACGATTACTGAAATTAACGTCGGAGATGAAAATATTTTAACGTCCTGTTTATCTCAAGACCTTACTGTTGAGACTAATATTATAACCTTTGATCGAATGAGATATCTAACCTTTTATAAGCCTGCAATTTTCGTCGTAACTATATTTTCCAGATTTGTTGGAAACGGACGTCGTAGAAGCACGTATTATTATCAGCTATTTTTCCAGAGAGATGGCGGATGAGGAAACCGTGTGCTTTTGCCCAACGGCAAAACTGGCAAAGGGTGGTCCTGCTTTTTGTGGTTCTCAGTGGTCGGATGAGGTCATGCATGGCGTTTTGTGTCAACGGCAGTCCATTACAGCCACGGTACTAGTACCGGCAAGTGGCAAGTCTCATTTCATTTGAGCCGCGGAGTATAGTTCAGAGGTCATAGTGAGTGAGTCAGTTCCTTACAAACTGAGACCCACATTGCATAAAATCACGCTTGCTGCACTCTTTCCTTCTCTCACACCTTCAACTCCACTATCCGGAAACAGATTTTACAGGAATTACATATTGTACCGGTGACAGTTGTGGTCACGGAAACCTGCATAAGAGTGCAATGGGATTTCAAAAGGAGTTCAGAATGGCGCTGATGGTGTGATTAACAGAATTTCAGTAGCTTAAGACAGATGAAGTGGATTTTCCCAAATACGAGAACTGTGTGAATCTCGTAGGGGCTTTCAATGCACAGTCAATACTTTGTGCCAGCCGGAGTGGCCGAGCGGTTCTAGGAGCTACAGCCTGGAACCACGCGACCGCTACGGTCGCAGGTTCGAATCCTACCTCGGGCATGAATGTGTGTGATGTCCTTAGGTTAGTTAAGTTTAAGTAGTTCTAAGTTCTAGGGGACTGATGACCTCAGCAGTTAAGTCCCGTAGTGCTCAGAGCCATTTGAACCATTCAATACTTCGTTGATGTTTCAGAGCTAGACTTTGGTCTAACCAGTGTCAGCTGGCGGAATTAAATAGGCATTTTATTTCAGGTGCAGAGTGCCTATGTATGAGAAACAAGCCAATAATTATGTACTTCAACAAATTTTCAGAGCAGATTGAACTTAAAAAAAAAAAAAAAAAAAAAAAAAAAAAGTTGTTGGTCGCGGACCCAGACTGAGAGAAGCATACAGGTCCGGTGATACCAGAGCGTAGCGTATTATCAAACTATTAAAGTTTTTCAGATAAGCGTTATCATTAAGCGCAAGTGATCGTGGTTTTACGACGGTTACGTGTTATAACTGATCGACAGTTATGACGTCCAACGTCTAACTTATGGTGACTTAGCTGAAGAAATCTTTCTTATTTGGTGGAAACCACGAATTAGATGTGGGTGCTAATATTATGTTGAATTATGTGTTCACCTGAAAAATGGACAACGTAAAATTAATTGAAATCATGAATAATCCTTGATGTGTTCCTGCAAACAGAAGTGTTTGGTGTTTTTGTGAGTTTTTGTCGTTTATGTCTTACAAATGTTATCTCGACACAGTTCCCTACCTGAGTTTACCGAGGACATTACGAGAACCCAATTGGACAATAAATACAGAATGTTAACTGTATGATTCCAGTCCATTGATTGCAACTTGTTCTCCGTTCAGTCACATTGCTAAAGAAGTATAATTGCCTTACCTTTAGATCAAAGAGTGAAAGATTTATTTATTAAATATAACAGTGCACAGAGCCGGAACTGATCAACTGATTAACAGTTTCTTCGCTGATATTCGTAGAAGTTGCGTAGTTCAGAAGTGTCTGGTGTGCGTGATTTGCAGCAAAGATGTTCTGTCTCAACTTAAGCCAATTAAAACGAGAAAAAGGGAATTATCACAAAATGAGTTTTCGCATTTAGTTCTAGTTTTAAAATTAGTTATCCATCTCATTCTAAATAATTTGGTGTGCAGATCTAAAAAGTGCAACAATGGACGTTGCACTGTGAGGGAAATATCCGATATTGTAGCAGATATTGTAGTGGACTGTTAAGGCAGCCAGTCCACAGTGAAGTAGCCGAAAGGGCACGCGTCAACTCACGCCGTCTGGCGTTAAGTCTAGAACAGGATTCGTAATGAATGTGATAAAGAAAAGAACGTAGCTACTAGAACACTTAACTTTTATATTGTCCTTTGGTATACAGCATTCTGGATGATACACGTGAGACTCTATCTTGAGGTACATGCAACGTTACAAATGGTTAATGGCGCCTTGCTAGGTCGTAGCCATTAACTTAGCTGATGGCTATTCTAACTGTCTCTCGGCAAATGAGAGAAAGGCTTCGTCAGTGTAGTCGCTAGCAATGTCGTCCGTACAACTGGGGCGAGTGCTAGTACGTCTCTCTAGACCTGCCTTGTGGTGGCGCTCGGTCTGCGATCGTGACAGTGGCGACACGCGGGTCCGACATGTACTAATGGACCGCGGCCGATTTAAGCTACCACCTAGCAAGTGTGGTGTCTGGCGGTGACACCACAGATATATCTACTGTTTAAAAAAAGAAAGAAATAATTTCAGGAATGAAAAATCATTGGCAACAGAATGACGATCGATTACTTTCAGTCAAGGACGTTAACGCCAGCTGAAGATGATAAGGCATTCTGCATCACGTTACGAATGATGGTGCCTTCTCAGCAGATCTATTAATTCGAGGTCCCTTAGAGCATTAGATGCGATTGTTGCTACACCTTCAAAGATGTCTCTTGAAATCGGAGACGAAACGTCAGGAAATAGTGTTGTATATCGACTCTTGCCTATCAGCCATTAAGGTTTAACTGAAATAAACGCCGACCATGAAAGCCAACACCGTATGAGGCATGTAATGTATTTAAATATCTGTAGTCGACAACGATAAGTTGCTCAATACGTGTAGAGATAGATACTCGAGAAATTACCTCACATTAGTGAAAGAATACTGAATTTCACTATATGATGAGAAAACCGATTCCGTTTTCAAATGAAAATCACCAGCATGGGCTCAAAACATGGGTTCAAAGTAAACATAGAACATCGTACTAACTCTTATGTTTGTTAGTAGTTCATACTTACGAAAGATTAAACTGTTAAGACATAGTATGGAAACTAAATAATTTCCCTAAAATTCTACGAAATCTTGTCGTACAATTAACTTGTATTCTCTTGAACATTTATAATACGCCTTGAATAAGGTTTTCTGTGTGGATTAATATGTGTGGTGCTTGTGCTATCTCGGTATGTTTAGTCGTCAGGAGTGTATTCGAAACAAACCTACGAACAGCAGCAGACAGACTAGAGTAATTTCACTTCTTGCACATCTTTCTCGTTGGTAGCTATTTGTAACTGAACGAGAATATGTATCATCCATACAAAGTCACAGTAAAGTGAAGAAAACGGCTTGTTGGTGATGATAGTTGTCTTTGTATAAGTGATTCATTGAAGAATAACCGTTCAAAAAATATGAGAATGACATTTACATTAAATGTCCGCGATTTGAAGGTGGACAATGAGGGGAATGATTTTCCAGGAATAAAGTCCGTGTAAATGCCAATTAGTAGTCCAGTACACGAGTGTTTAGTGAGGACAAGAGGACCTTCCTCTCTACCTGTCATTTATCGCCAATATTCAGATCGTTGTTGTGTATTGTCTATTTCATGCTAGTGGTTATACTCAATTGCATATTTTTGCTCTATTTTGTTTCTACTAATCTAACGGACGTCGAGATGTGTCACACTAACGTCTTTTAAAGTACAGTTTTAACGGAGATGCTTTTTCATGTACAAATCATAGGTAATTCTAGAAGGAATTGGATTTGTAGTTACTTCATCAGATCCTCACTAAGTCCAATGTGGTTACCCTGTTAGTTCCACGTACTTACTTCCCTTCTGAAGAAGATGGAAAGTGCAATATAAAATAGTAGTATTCCGAAGATGTTAGGTCCATGACTGTTTGTCTACCTTCATCTTTTCAATTTCTATTCTTTCTATAATGACACATTTTCTCTGTTCGTATTTTCTCTTTTTATCTTATTTAGTAATGAATTAAGGAAAATCTGGGGTTAACATACCGTTGGAAACGAAATCATTAGAGACAAAATACGAACGCGGATTGAGGAAACGTAGGGATGAAAATCCCAGTACTTCCCTTAAGAGATATAGGGAAATCATTCAGACTGTAAATATGGATAGATAGGTAGAGATTTGAACCCTGTAGTCGAGAATGCGTGTCCAGCATCTTATTACTGCGAATTAGGTTCTTCCTGAACCAGTTGGGACTAATGCAGCAATACTTCCTTCCACCCACATATTTACGCGTTCCCAGGGGACTCAGTGCCGAACCTTACACCCAGTCATCTTTTCTTCATTGCAGAGTTTCAGAAAAAGTCAGGTATAATGAGGACTGCAGCCTTCGGCTTCGTATTACCGTATCTCTCTTTGAACAATTTCAAATGTGTTTAAGTAATTCCCTAGTAATGAAAGACACTGAATTGTCCTTCTTGCAAGTTACACATTAAACTGCAGAGTTATCTCCTTAGTAGGGAACTGAACATTTAAGATCCCGAGAACCCAGAAAGCCAGTAGTGAAGCCGACATTTGAGTGGAGAACGCAATTAATTATTTCCGCGTCCCCGGGCAGAGCCCAGCGGTTTCTTTGGAGCCGCGTTCGCAGCGGCGTCGTTAAAAGTTGGTGCAGCAGTGGCTGCAGCCGCGGTTGCCACACAATCGCCCGACCGCAAAATCCAATAACCGACAGCCGTGTCAAATTGGCAGCTTTGTTCACAAGTACGTTGCTCTCTCGACGGACTTTACGGTTGTCCATTCCGCAGCAAATTCAATTATAATCTTCTACGCTTGCTTGTTCGTGGGGTGAGATGGAGAAAAAGATGACATCTCCTGTGAGGTATACTTCCTGAAACTACCCTGTTTATCGGTTTTGTGGCAAGACTACAAAGCTAGCAACGCATGTTTACTGTGAGCGAGCGGACTGGCAGTTACAGTGCGTTGCGTTGCGTTGTTTGGAGGATGAGACCAGACAGCGAGGTGATCTGTCTCATGGGATTAGGGAAGGACGGGGAAGGAAGTCGGTGGTGCCCTTTCAAAAGCACCATCCCGGCATTTGCCTGGAGCGATTTAGGGAAAACACGGAAAAGCTAAATCAGGATGGCCGGACGCGGGATTGAAGCGTCGTCCTCCCCGAATACGAGTCCAGTCTGCTAGCCACTGCGCCACCTCGCTCGGTAGTTACAGTGCCAAAGGGGTCTAGGTTGCCACAATTCGACAAGGGATAAGGCTGCTGTGGTGCCACCGTACAAAAATGCGGAATTATCTAATACCTTTCTTCTCGACTCAATTCAGATCCTTCATATCTCTCGCAAGAAGAGAAAACATTTAGTCGCCACTGGTGCCAACAGCTAAGCCTAAGTATCTTCTTTCGAATAGCAGTGAACTTTTATGCTATTAATTCACATTACACTCAAGATAAACCTTCGTCAGAAAATTATCTTTTTATTACTGATTCTTTAAATATCGTCAGGCGAACAATCTGGCGGGTGACACTGAAGAGTTCGGTCACACATGCAAAAAGTGCACACGTTACACAGTCGAGTAATACCGCCGACAAAGTGGGCTACGGTACTTACACTATCAACAGCCGTGCCGGGCTGGATATATGAATACCCCTCAGATAACCGAAGTTACGTACAGTTGGGCATTGCAGTACTTGGATGAGTGACCGTCTGGGACCCGCTGTGCTCACAATTTTCCCTTTGCCCATACGACTGAGGGCACAGGAGAGATGGTGGGCCGACCACTGTGGCCGAGCGGTTCTAGGCGCTTCGGTCCGGTCGCTACGGTCGCAGGTTCGAATCCTGCGTCGAGCACAGGTGTGTTTGATGTCCTTAGGTTAGTTAGGTTTAAATAGTCGTTAGTCTAGAGGACAGATGACCTCAGATGTTAAGTCCCATAGTGCTTGTCGAGCCATTTAAACCAAGAAATGGTGGTATAAAGTACCTGATTATCACTCTTTGCGCCAGTGTTCTGGCTTAAATTCCAAACCTCTCCGCAGTGTCTCATGAAGTGAGGGCCGGCGACACTGTTATGGTGATCCGTGTGTCGGATAAGGACGTTATGCTCGGCGGCCCCCTTCGCGCTATTAGAGAGGAATAGGCCACGTTCCGTCATCGGGTTCCTTCCTGTCATTTGTCTCACAGATACACTTACGTACACAGCTCTCATACATCGCGAAGGATGGGGTTACGCAGCCATTCATGCTATAAACTTTACTTCAACAATACATACACTACGTCGACCTCTTGATGTAGTATTTTCGATTAATGAAGAAGAGGTTACACTACCGAATGTCCACTCCGGTATGGATTAGGGTTTTAAATGGACTGCTCCTGGATACACTAATGAGCCAAAACATTATGACTACCAGCTTAATAACTTGTTTGTCTTTGGAACGAAATACATCACTGCTTCTGCGTATCACAGATCCGACAGTTCGTTGATAGGTTTGTGGAGTTGTGTGGCATTAGATGTCTACGCACAGGTCACATAATTCGCGTAAATGGCGTGCCTCTGATTCGTGTTGATGGTGCCCGATAAGGACCCAGAAGGTTTCCGTAGGACTTACATCAGGGGAATTTGATCGCCGAGGCAGGAATATAGTACGATTCTGGCTCCGATACAAGGACAATTATACTGCTGCAAGATGACATCGCCGTCGGGGAAGAAATCAAGCATGAAGGGAAGCAAGTGGCCCGCAGCTGTCAGCTTGTGTTTGATTACTACCACAGGTCAGATTTTGTCCATTACAAATGTTTTCTTTTTAAAGCCTGCCACTGTGAAATCAATGGGTTTGTTTATAACTTTCTGCAACCGGTCACTATTTTCTTTTATTTACGTTTCACACGACGTGTTTCGGGAAATGATTCCCATTTTCAAGTGCGTATTTCTTTGACCTATGTCATTTTCTTCGTAATTGTTTTGATGCGTGGGACTCTGCTTTTTGTTGTTGACTTTACTGCAATACACAGAAAATAGGAAATTTATAGTTAGCTGTAGATTTTTATATGTAGTTAGTGGCGAGATTTGGAAGAAATTGTCTTACAATTTTCTTGTGGCCCATTTGTGCAGAGTCTCACACACATTAATCACCACTCACACTTTCAGTGCGTAGTACACATAGAGAATAGCATTTACAAACAAACAGTTACAAAGACGTTTTACATGTAGTTGACAGAGATAATTTTACAGGTCCTCGACAGTTATGCTTACACTACTGGCCATTAAAATTGCTACACCAAGAAGAAATTCAGATGATAAACGGGTATTCATTGGAAAAATGTATTATACTAGAACTGACATGTGATTACATTTTCACGCAAGTTGGGTGCATAGATCCTGAGAAATCAGTACCCAGAACAACCACCTCTCGCCGTAATAACGGCCTTGATACGCCTAGGCATTGCGTCGAAAAGAGCTTGGATGGCGTGTACAGGTACAGCTGCCCATGCAGCTTCAACACGATACCACAGTTCATCAAGAGTAGTGACTGGCGTGTTGTGACGAGCCAGTTGCTCGGCCACCATTGACCAGACGTTTTCAATTGGTGAGAGGTCTGGAGAATGTGCTGCCCAGGGCAGCAGTCGAACATTTGTGTAGGTTAGAGTCATAACTCGCATGCTCGAAAATAATGAAAATTGAGATGCCGACTTATTCTCATATAGCTTTATACATAGAACATAATTCACGAAACAATTATTCACATTTGGCACAAGATCCTTGAGAAAACCGGTGTTAAACTCCATGGTTCGTTACAAAAGTCTCATGATCCGCCGGATCTTGTGAGTTTTGTCCCGTACCTTATCTTGACCAATCAGCGATTAGCTCACTCGGCGCCATTTTCTTGTGTAGTAGTAAATATTGATTCCAATGGAGTGTGTTTTCTGTTCTGTTCAGTTATTTTGGGGAATATAATAATACACTGTAGAAGAGAAAGTGGCTTGCGGTCGGAACCAAAAAGTGTTGCATATGGAGTTGCGACACGATAGTTTCCGCGAAACCAACACCGTCCTAACAGCTCAGTACCAAAACTCACAAGATCCAAAATGGGGATTGTCAAAACTTACATGCTCCATAGCTCATTAACAAAACTCACATGATCCATAATATAACCTTAAATAATTGTAATTTCTCAATAAGCAAACATAATCTGAAATATACATAATGATTTATAGCCATTGTTCTTGCACATACTGATGTCAATATATGGGACATCAGCACGACGCATGTAAAACACGGTTTTAGTCATTTGTGAAAATTTAAGTTTTTGGAGTATGTGAGTTATGCTTCTAAGCTACTCATTTTCTGTATCCAGAAAGGCCCGTACAGGACCTGCAACATGCGGTCGTGCATTATCCTGCTGAAATGTAGGGTTTCGCAGGGATCGAATGAAGGGTAGAGCCACGGGTCGTAACACATCTGAAATGTAACGTCAACTGTTCACAGTGCCGTCAATGCGAACAAGAGGTGACCGAGACGTGTAACCAATGGCACCCCGTACCATCACGCTGGGTGATACGCCAGTATGACGATGACGAGTACATGCTTCCAATGTGCGTTCACCTCGATGTCTCCAAACACGGATGCGACCATCATGATGCTGTAAACAGAACCTGGATACATCCGAAAAAATGACGCTTTGCCATTTTTGCACCCAGGTTCGTCGTTGAGCACACCATCGCAGGCGCTCCTGTCTGTGATGCAGCGTCAAGGGTAACCGCAGCCATGGTCTCCGAGCTGATAGTCCATGCTGCTGCAGACGTCGTCGAACTGTTCATGCAGATGGTTGTTGTCTTGCAAACGTCTCCATCTGTTGACTCAGGGATGGAGACGTGGCTGCACGATCCGTTACAGCCATGCGGATAAGATACGTGTCATCTCAACTGCTAGTGATACGAGGCCGTTGGGATCCAGCACGGCGTTCCGTATTACCCTCCTGAACCCACCGATTCCATATTCTGCAAACTGTCATTGGATGTCGACTAACGTTAGCAGAAATGTCACGATACGATAAATCGCAATCGCGATAGGCTACAATCCGACCTTTATCAAAGTCGGAAACGTGATGGTACGCATTTCTCCGCCTTCCACGAGGCATCACAACAACCTTTCACCAGGCAACGCCGGCCAACTGCTGTTTGTGTATTAGAAATCGGTTGGAAACTTTCCTCATGTCAGCACGTTGTAGGTGTTGCCACCGGCGCCAACCTTGTGTGAATGCTCTGAAAAGCTAATCATTTGCATATCACAACATCTTCTTCCCGTCGGTTAAATTTCTCATCTGTAGCACGTCATCTTCGTGGTGTAGCAATTTTAATGTCCAGTAGTGTATCTTAACAATATGGATTACAATTTGCTTACATCTATTTTACAATGGTGTTTATTTGTATGTGTCCCTACTTTTATTTACTTATATTGTCGAAGCATCTGAAGAAATTCACCGATTCACTTTCAAGTTTTTCGTTTAGCGTTTTGTCTTCGTAGTTTCTGAATGTGTATGTACGACCTGTTCTTCTAATAAATCCATTTCATGCCATTTATTTAGTCAGTGGAGTATTTCCATAAGGTCCTTTTGAATTGCTATTACAGCTCCTTGTATGTGTATGTTTGAAAAAGGATTGGTAATGTCAAGTGATAAGAACTGAGCTTCTCGGGGAGTTTTTGCTTTTTACTTCTTGAGCTGTTGTTGTTGTTGTTGTTGTCTTCAGTCCTGAGACTGGTTTGATGCAGCTCTCCATGCTACTTTATCCTGTGCAAGGTTCTTCATCTCCCAGTACTTACTGCAACGTACATCCTTCTGAATCTGCTTAGTGTATTCGTCTCTTCGTCTGCCTCTACGATTTTTACCTACCACGCTGCCCTCCAATGCTAAATTTGTGATCCCTTGATGCCTCAAAACATGTCCTACCAACCGCTCCCTTCTTCTTGTCAAGTTGTGCCACAAACTCCTCTTCTCCCAAATTCAATTCAATACCTCCTCATTAGTTACGTGATCTACCCATCTAATCTTCAGCATTCTTCTGTAGCACCACATTTCAAAAGCTTCTATTCTCTTCTTGTCCAAACTATTTATCGTCCATGTTTCACTTCCATACATGGCTACACTCCATACAAATATTTACAGAAAATACTTCCTGACACTTAAATCAATACTCGATGTTAACAAATTTCTCTTCTTCAGAAACGCTTTCCTTGCCATTGCTAGTCTACATTTTATATCCTCTCTACTTCGACCATCATCAGTTATTTTGCTCCGCAAATAGCAAAACTTTACTACTTTAAGAGTCTCATTTCCTAATCTAATTCCCTCAGCATCACCCGACTTAATTCGACTACATTCCATTATCCTCGTTTTGCTATTGTTGATGTACATCTTATATCCTCCTTTCAAGACACTGTCCATTCCGTTCAACTGCTCTTCCAAGTCCTTTGCTGTCTCTGACAGAATTACAATGTCATCGGCGAACCTCAACATTTATATTTCTTCTCCATGGATTTTAATACCTACTCCGAATTTTTCTTTTGTTTCCTTTACTGCTTGCTCAATATACAGATTGAATAACATCGGGGATAGGCTACAACCCTGTCTCACTCCCTTCCCAACCGCTGCTTCCCTTTCATGCCCCTCGAGTCTTAAAACTGCCATCTGGTGTCTGTACAAATTGTAAATAGACATTCGCTCCCTGTATTTTACCCCTGCCATCTTTAGAATTTGAAAGAGAATATTCCAGTCAACATTGTCGAAAGCTTTCTCTAAGTCTACAAATGCTAGAAACCTACGTTTGCCTTTCCTTAATCTATTTTCTAAGATAAGTCGTAGGGTCAGTATTGCCTCACGTGTTCCAACATTTCTGCGGAATTTCTTGAGCTAGCATCAAGATATTTGTTATAGAATATGTTGGTTCGCATGTATAATTTTTCCTCGGTGTGTTATTCAGTTTCTGTGACAGTTTGTATGCTGGACTATTTATAGAGTTTATCACGAGACGTATCATTTTACCCACTTTCTGTACCTATGGCTGTTCAGGCGTGGTGTCTTTGGATTTGTGCATGTAATATATTTGTTTTCAGTTTCTGTCAATAGGAAATGTGTCTTCTTTAGTTGTTCCTAAATTTTACTTTAGAATTGATTTGTTGGATATTTTTTAATGTGTTGAATGTTATTAGTATATTATTAGCATGTGTTTGGCCTATGTACTCCTTTTCTTTCATCTCACCTAATGTACTGTTTTTGTGACTATGGGTTGTATGTATGTACGTATGTATTAAACTGGTGGCCTATAAACGACGGAGAGGCTCCGTCCTGCCGTAGCCCTCAGTGGTTCACAACCGCAGAATAGGCCACAGCAGTCTACCCTCCCAATCGCCGTTCCACACCGAAATCATGGCTATTGTGCAGTCTGGCCCCCAGTGGACCCGCCGCGAACGTCACATTCCAGGCGAGTGTAACCCCAATATTTGCGTGGTAGAATAATTATGGTTTACGCGTACGTGGAAACGGTATTTACGCAGTATTCGCCGACACAGTGTAACCTAGACGGGATAAAGGGAATCAACCCGCATTTGCCGAGATAGATGGAAAACCGCCTGAAAAACCATCCACAGACCGTCCGACACATAGGACCTCGACATTAAACCGCTCGGGAAGCAGCGCGTTAGTCCGCACAGCTAGCCGGGCGGGCGACTATGGGTTGATTGTTTTTCAGGTTGTTATTTATGGATTTTAGGGTTTTTGAATGATTTATTGTATATTTAGTTCTAAATTTATCTTTCTTCATTTCTTTCTCAATAATCTTGCTTACTTTGTTACCTATTTCTGCTTTTATATTTGAATTTAATCTTAAAGTATCTGCTGCATTTTTAGTTGAAACTATGATCTTTTTTAGTGTACATATACAAGACAAGATATGCGTTTGGGAAAGTGGAGCAAGAAGTCAAGGAAGTCCACCGACTAAATAAAGGGCATGGAATGGATTTGTTAGAAGAACTGGAGATATATACACATTACAGAAAATGCGAATACAAAATGCTAAACGAAAAACTTGAAAGTGAATCGGTGAAAGTATTCAGATGCTTCGACAAGATACGTAAATAAAAGTAGTAAGATATAGAAATAAACATCACTGTAAAATAGATGTAAGCAAATTGTAATCCATATTGTTAAGATAAATACCTTTCGTACAAAAGCGTAACTGTAAACGACTTGTAACATTAACTCTGTCAACTATATCTAAAAATAACTTCGTAACTATTTGTTTGAGTAAGTTATTCTCGATGTGTACTATGCACTGAAAGTTGTGAGTGTTTAACGTGTGTGAGACTATTCACAATAGGACCACAAGAAAACTGTAAGTACAAGTTCCTCCAAATCTCACCACTAACTAGTATAAAAATCGACAACTACCTAAAAATTTCGTATTTTTTATATATTGCAGTGGAGTCAACAAAAAACGGCAGACCATCACACATCGAAAATATTGCGAAACAATGACATAGCACAAAGAAATACACACTTTAAAATGGGAATCATTTCCCGACACGCGTCGTGTAAAAAATACCTGCGGCTGATCCCGGCGGAGGTTCGAGTCCTCCCTCGGGCATGGGTGTGTGTTTGTCATTAGGATAATTTAGGTTAAGTAGTGTGTAAGCTTAGGGACTGTTGACCTTAGCAGTTAAGTCCCGTATGATTTCACACACATTTGAACATTTTTGAAAAAATACCACAGGTCCCATGCAAGTGGAGAAAAATGTATCCCGTAATATAATACGTATCCCACCAGCCTGCGTCCGTGTCGCACTGTGCGTTTCGAACAGTCGTTCACTTCTATGACCGCGTTTGTTGAGACGAGCATCGACCTAATGTGGCAAATATGTGATTCTCCCGAATAGGCGACACGTTGCCATTGATCTACGGTCGAATCCCGATGGTTGGCCGCCACTGCAGCCGTAATTGACGATGTCGGTGGGTCAACATATTAACACTTGTTGGTGGTCTGCTGCGAAGCTCCCTGTTCAACAACGTACGATGAACGGTGTGCTGTGAAGCACTTGTGCGTGCACCAGCATTGCTCTTTCGGCAGAGATGCCACAGATCACTATCTGTCCTACTTTACAGTGCAGACAAGCCTCCGAACCCCACGTTCTGTGAATAGCCGCGGCCGTCCACCCATTTAGTGCCTAGTGGTAGTTGCACTGTCCTACCTCTTTCCGTAGATGCTCACGACAGTAGCACGTGAATATTAGACCAGCTTCGCCGTTTTCGAGATTCTCGTTCACAGGCTCTGCGTAATAATAATCTACCCTTTGTCAAAGTCGTTTATCTCAATGTATTTCTCCATTTTCGGTCCATATCTTCGTTAAGGCGATCCTCCGTCCATGTCTGCCCCGCTTACAGACTTTTGTCACCGCCTCACGTGCTCGCAACGCCACCAGGCGGCATCCAACGTCGCGGTGGGCCGTAGGCATAATGTGTTGTAGGCTTATCAGTCTTCCACCTGAACGCTGAAGTCCAAATAAAATGTTGCAATCTAACTTCAGTTACATTGTCTTTTAGAATAAAAATCGAGCTAACGTTACATCATTCACGCCAGCTAAATATTGCTCGACACTTGTCTTCACTTAGTACTAAAGTTAAAGGAGCAGCCGGATTGTTTTCAGTATCATGTGACGTAGTATATGTGAACTTCAGTATGACGAGTTTGGCCTTGTGCCTCCTTGGCGTACCTCAAGGGAGTGTCGGATGAGGTACAAATGAATGCCAAGATAATAGGCTCTATCTGCTGGGTAAATAATACTGGTATCAGTCAGTGACTGAAAGTATCTTAATATACCTGATACTCATGAAAAGGAATTGTAGCCCGCGTTATAAATCAAATAACATAGAGTACATTGACAGCAGCAGCTCTGTTATTGCGAAATAAGACCACAGAAAAGGCGACGCGAGGGCCGATGTCGATGAGGTTGTCAGACCTGAGAGGGCGTCGAGAACCTTATAGGCAACATCGGGTAACTTAGTTGCTGATTCAAATTCGGAACAGCAGGCCAAAGATTTATCGTGAGGGAAATAATCCACTCTCTGGCTAAATATTTGTTGCTGCAAAACTTTCAAACAGGTAACAGCTATGTGTCGAATTGGGACTCGAATCAGGACCATTACGGGAATACTGACTGAGCCTTTCAGTCACCTACTACGGCTAGGCTTCAAACCGGGGGTACTTTTCGGTTCGTGTGTGACACTCGATTAGCCAGACGTTCCCCATGAGTCGTTCACAATAGCTTCGCAGGTCTTCGTTGGGTACAGATATGGTGACCCCAGCGTCCCAAAGCGTACGACTTGTAAGCTATATTCGTGCTGCAACGACCACTGTTCGATGCAGACTTGTAGAGATGTCTGTGGAAGACATTTTCAGATAACTAGATATAATTACGATGAAGAAGTGAAATTACGCTAAAGGAAGTAAAGTGTATTCTCCTGCCATGACAGTACGACTACTGTGCTCAATAAATTGCTGAATGAATGAACTAATGAAGCAGTAACAGAAGTCAGAAATATTATAAAGAAAGTGAATAACAGTCCTGACGGCTTCATTATGACTTGCGACGTTCTCATACGTCAAATTTGCCGGAGTGCTTTAAGACGGCTTTCTTTCAAGCCAATATACAACCATACATACCAAATCCCCTTCAGTGTTTTGTGCGCTAAAGATATGGGCACACAGTGTTTGTAAGTAATAGACAAGCTGCGAATGGAAGATGCAGCAAGGCAACCCATGTAACACGATTAACGTACTCATATCCATAGTTATTTATAGGGTCGTATTCCAGCAAATTTATGCGTTTTTTTCTCACTTAATATGGTTATCTAGCAATATTTGTGTTTTCTCATTTTCCTCATTTGAGTGCAGCAAATAGGCCATTACCTCTCATTGGCCTACTAATAGTTGAGACATGAGCTTTTCTAGCTAATAATGCAATAAAATACTTTATGTTTTTTATTTTTCTTTACTTTTAATCTGAGGTACGAGGTTTTCATTCTAAGCCGTCGATAATTTATTTCCGGTGACCATACAGTGTGTAACAGGAACGGAAAATTATTTAAGCGGGAGATCAATGTACAGGAAGTAGTTCACCACGTGTTTGCCTTACGCTGAACCGACATAATTATTCAAACACATGCAGCCGCCTACATTACGACATGCTACGCCAAAGTGGTTAAGACGCCTGTCGCGAAAGTCGACATGTCCACTCAAACGCAGATCACCGGAATAACAACAGATGCGGGTCCTATAAATAAAGCAGCAAGTAAATCTTGAGTACCATTTCGATAACGAGTAGCTCAGTTGCATACCGACGGTTTCAAAAAAGTAGCAAAATAATTAAAAGAATAACCATAAAATGCAACAAAGAGCTTATCAAATGCCCATCACCACTGAAGTGAACGACATCATTCAGAAATGTATTAAATATCCTAAACTGGAGCACGTAATATATTCTTAAATTATTAGGAGAAAAAACTGCATTCTAAAAAACATTATGTAAAAAGAACACACACACACACGAACAAGAAATTGGTAAACATTACTAGTTTACTGTTCCAACAAATTAATAATTCAAAGATAGAAATTCGTTTTGACTTTGATTTTGAACAGCGTGAAAGTACAATGTCCCAAAATGAAAACTACACATAATTCAGAACATAAGTTAAAATCAATATTCACTCCACTATATATTCCACAGTTGTTTTAAATTTTCTTCATACAGAGGTCACAATATACTAATTACTTGGTGAAAGTTTCATGCCAATATCCATTAAGGTTTTCGAATTATTACATTTCAAAACTACAGGCCATGACGTGAAGGCCTCCTTATAGTCCACTGGTATTCCAACGAAACTACGTCTGGCTGTTGCATTAATAGTACTCTACCACTCAGCTTCTGTGTATTTGCATTTGTACCTTAGGCTCAGCAACACCATCAAAAGGAAGCCTTTTGGTATTAGTTTCCCGTTAGGAACACCATCAACAGGAAGCCTTTTGGTATTACTTTCCCCTTATTTCTATTTTTCGGTGATCTGATTGTCCCTTCCATGCTCAAATAGTGCCCTCACATACCCCATAATCTTCACGGACTGAAGTGATCTGTAAAACATTAGTTACAGGAGATCTACGACCTGAAGTGAAACGCCAAAATGTGTCACACATACAAACACTCATTCTCGTTTACGACCAAAATACTTTCCGCTTACCAACTTCTCCAAAAACTACATATATTACAGCAAAAAATGTACTCTACCATGTAGCACTGACGTTTTAGATCAAAATTAAATTAGGAAAGCTAATGTTTTACTTATATTACAAATACAAATTTCACCAGAATAGTCATTTAACATTTTACCTAAACACGAAAGATTCCTCTGACGGTGAGGCGTTCTCATAAAAACAATACAAACACACACGTAACCATAATACATACTTAAAAAAATCCCTAATAACTAATGAGTAAGATCTAAAGTTTAGCCCGCAAAGTTACCCTGTGGTCTTAAGGCTTATGAGAGTGACAGAACAATTGTAGGTACACCCTGGTTCAATGGTTAAGTCCTACCTTTCATACTCTTGCTCTCTATATCCTATTCAGTTCCCAATTCGGAAGAAGCTGCAAGAAATTGAGGCAGTGCTTCCGATTAACCCTCAAAAGGACGATTTCTGTCTGTTTCAAAACTTGTGGTTCGGGTCGGGAGCTGTATTGTAACATTAATTGGGGATATCGTTTCGGCTATCTGATTTACCTTTGATACATTTATTAAAATTCTCAACAGCTGATGTTTCCTCACACAGAGTAAGCTGACATAAGTCGAAAGATGAGGTCCTTTTCTTACCAGAAATAACCTCTTAGCGAGAAAGGCCCGTGCTTTCATGGATTTTCGGGTTTTAAAAGCCCACGACGAATTACAGGGGGGTTATCCCAATTACCATTGCTGCTGTTTATATAATGACCTAGCATTTGCTGAATGTCCCGCGAAACCTCTCACTTCTACAATTTGATACCAGGTGAAGGGCGCTAATTCATAACTTCTTTATGCATAATAGTGCACACAACTGCTTCAATAACTTGGACATTAGGTTCATACCTTGGTCCGTTATAACAGTCTCTGGTGTGCTGAATTTTGATAACCAAAGCTTGAGGCATTTTTTCTGCTTTTTGGGTTGGAATGGTGATCATGGTGAAGTAACGTGAGAAATGATCAGTTATAGTTAGTATGTATCGATTCCCTTTTGGTGTTTGTGGGAATTGACCTAGGACATCCATTCTACCAATCTGAAATGATTTTTCTGCCACAGGCAGTCTTTGAAATGGAATTCGTCGACGGCTCAGCGCAGCTCTTTGAGTGCAACAGATGCAATATTCTATGTTGCACTCAGTGTATTATACTCTCCACGGTCACCAACAATATTTCATAATGTGGCGATCTGTGGCTCATTATCTGCTATGCCCAGCTAAGCTGGAAGTATGGGCTTGCCTCAGAAATCCTCCCCATAAACAGACTGGTACAACTATGCGGCGACCAGATCGTCTTTTCTTGTAAAGCTGTCTTCCTGATAGCCGAAATGTGTTGGTTTTGCGAACCTCTGACAATCGAGATTAGTGGCCAGAGCCCTATGCCTCAACCCTGTGTTTACTCCAACGCATTGTACAGCGTATATTTTAAAGCTTGACCCATCCGCCCTGCTATAAGATTTTCCTGGACAATGCATACCTCAAAATGAAATTTTGCTCAACCCTAAGGCGCAGCACGTTAAACAGCTGGTTGTATCTTTTAATCTCAGAATCACTATTTGCTGCGTTATCTGTTACGACCCAGAAACGACTCATACGTAGATAGCAACGAAAATAGGTGATGCGCAAAGTAGCGCAAACATTTACATATCTGTTGTTGAATAGTTACATTCTGCTTCATTCAGTTGCCTGGAAGCGTGGGCTATGGGATGCTCTTTCCGTCTACCTCTTGGCTTACGATACAGTATGAGGCATGATTAATGATTACTCCAGTCGCAAGACAAGTTAAATTGCTTCTGACAGTCAGGAACTTAATTTGTTACTTTCGTTTATGCATTCCTTTGTAACGTTTTTCTGTTAAATGATATTCACTAATTACATATTTCTTTCTACATTTATATTATTGTTCTTATTCTCTTACGAATTAATTTCACTGTGGAGGGTCGTATAAACATTTCCAGTAGCTTCAAACTTGTAGCGGTGACATATTTAGAAACTATTTTGGTTTCTTATGCGCATAAGGTTTCTCATATTATGTCAACAGTAGTAGAACAAAGAATGAATACATTATTAACTGTGAATTTTTGCATTATTTATGTGTTTGCAAGGACATTTCAACACAAAGAACACACTTTTGTGATCTAATATAACTACTGAAATAAACTGAAACGATCAACAGCTGGGAAGAGAGACAAGAGTGAAAAAAGGAAAATAGAAAAGGACAAAAACTAAGTGAATGATTAGCTAATTCAGTATTTGAAATACAAAGGTTTTTGTCTTGTACACAGTAATGGTGACCTATTAGCCAGCTAAATCTCCATGGTTTATTATTTCAAAATGTGAAGTAGGTATTATCAGGCTACAATACAGGAAATTCAGTTATTTGAAAGCAAATTTTTATAAACGTCACATGTCGACAGTCACGAAAAGCATAATACATCGATCCTGTTGTCTAATCTTAATATACCACATCGGTAATGTATTTGTCAAATTACGAGTAATCGTCCCATTATTTACCTTAGGAAATTTAGACCTTTCAAGGAAAACCTAAACCATTATGGCCGGAATTTCAACCGCCATCCTTTCCAATACCACAGTTACCTTTGACAAATTAGAGCCTTCATCTTCTAGAATACCCTACGATATGAGAGAAATGCAGTGTCCAGTTGTAATAACAGCGACTTGGCCGTAATAAAGGGCATGTGCCAGTCCCCTCCTTCCTGTAAGAAAGCTTTTTCTGAAATGCGCTTTTCGCTCCGATGTCCTACGCCGTCTACCAAATGCCGTCGCTGTCTGTATCACTCACACTCTCAGTAGACTTTTCGCGTGTGCTGTGAGTTAGGAGGGCTTCCATCATGGTCTCATAGCTCGTTACCAGGCACTTTATACACAACGCCAAATGTACCCTCTTTCCTTTATGGAAGGCTGTAGAAACAAATCGAACAGCGTGAGGTCTCTTCAAAACAACTCACATTAAACGATAAGAACGCTCAAAATAGTTTTCGAAAGTAAACTTTATTGTGAAATAATGCTCATAGATGCACGATGCACTTTGCTACTACCCCTTGCAATTATTATTCGTTAGGTTTTCAGATTGCCAAATTAGAATGATTACGTAGCACACTGATCAGTGCAGCTAACTGAAATGACTAGCACTGACTTTTGTGGAAGAGGAGGAGATTAGTGTTTAACGTCCCGTCGACAACGAGGTCATTAGAGACGGAGTACAAGCTCGGATTAGGAGAGGCTGAGGAAGGAAATCGCGTGTGCGCTTTCAAAGGAATTAGGCCGGTATTTGTCTGAAGCGAAACAGGGAAATCACGGAAAACCTAAATCAGGATGGCCGGCCGCGGGTTTGAACCGCTGTCCTCCTGAATGCGAGTTCAGTGTGCTAACCACTGCACCACCTCGCTCGGTTAGTCGGCTTTTGTCAGATGAACTCCAGCGCCAGGAGTTAAGAGACTGGTAGTGAGGCAAAGAGAGGCTGGTGTTGGTAATCAGTCTTTTGCGGTATATAAACAACGAAAGGGCAACTAGAGCCAAGTAGGAGCGACATTTGTTTAATAGAAAGAAGCTTCGTTAACGTCCTTATTCAAAGTATGAATTGATCGGTGTCGTATGCTCTCACATAACTCAGGACTGAAAGGTTTGGCACAAATGTGAAGGCACTAACAAAAGATCATGTCATGTTCTAGTCTTCACCTGTTGCCGGCCAATCACTGGTGACGATAATATTTTCAACTGTCCGGACTAGAGCCATTTACCTGCTGCAGAACTGAGCTGTCGTATTTCAGCGACCTCAAAAACCCAACAGGTCAAAGCTACTGTAACGTACTTCTTCTTCTTCTTCTTCTTCTTCACTTCATGGTATAGGAAGAATGCCTGTTCCTACTTCACATTCAGGGATCTTCTAATATTTTCCGATGTATTCCATGATGTCTTCTTCCTTGTGTCTTATAAAGTTTTATTTCTCTGTTTCTGAAGCTTACGAGTAGTTTTGTTTGTCCTCTGAATAGGGCAGCACCCTTTGTGAGGCCTCATGAACTACCGGTTTCTCTTCAAGGTTTCCTGCCTCTACATGAATTGCTTTCTCCAGAGCTTTACAGGGCCACCTGCCCTAGATTTAATCATCTTCCTGGACTAGGTAGGGCTGTTTCATAGTCCCTCCTCTTCTGCCGATACTGCCGCTGAGATCTTTGTCATAATCCTGACAAGGAGTCCTTGCGAAGTATTATCACCCGGAGCCAGATGAACCAAGGATTTTAAAGAGGTGTTACCCATCCCTCATTTCTGAACCGGGATGGGCCCAGCTACGGTGGCGTGTGTATTGTATTTATATAATTGAATTATGATGTTCAGTATCACTACGAGTATTGTAAATGCAAAAGAATTGTTTACAGTTAAAACTACGGTCTTTCAAGCTATACGTTGACTACTGTTCTGCGTCGATATGTATCGAAATACTTCTGTAAATTGGCAATGTGAAATAAAACTTTTCTCTCAAAATTCGTCGTCATGATTATGTGGTATCCGAGTACCGAACTAAGTCTCTTGAACATCTTTAAATTACAGCAGCCGTTGCCACTAATCTTTATTGCTACAGTTACACTTCGAACCTTACTCCCATACATAATTTATTTCGAGAACAATTAGCAATGGACATCTTTAAATTGCAGCAGCCGTTGACACTAATCTTTGTTGCTATAGTAACACTGCGAACTTTACTTCCATAAATATATTATTTCGAGAACAATTAGTAACGAAATATCACTTACAGGTTGTGGCATGTGTTTACGGTTCAATCTCCTTCCTTCACGCGTTAAATTTTGTGAACCCTTTGTCCTCACATTTCCAGTGAGGCGTTTTCAGAGGGCAATGAATAGTGTCTGTGTGTGTCAAAGCGAATATCCGTACACGAACGATATAATGAAAACATTCGTCAGTACGATAACTCCTGTCCATGAGAAACACACAAAGGATTTATTTAGCTGAACGGGCGCAATATCCAAAAAACTGATTTGCTCTTAGTCGACTATTCGCTAAGCTTTGTACATACCCCTTCCCACTACTTCCACAAACCGCAGTTTAAATGCAAAACGGGCTCACGAATGAACAACAACGAGATCTGACGACAGTTACTGAACTATTATGTATCAAGCAAACTACGCAGCGCAACGAAACATATAAAGATATCTTTAACACAAATTAAAGGAAGATAAACTGCAACCAACAGCTTTAACCGTCCTAATACAACCTATCAGTGTCAGTGCGTCTCTCCTTGTAGGAAGGGCGGGTGCCATCCTAAAGTAACTGCACTGTGTATGTCGTAAAAAGCAAAATATCTGTGTCTTCATTGTTCCAGCAAGTGTTTCTACGTTTTCCGCTAGTCGCATTTACCATACCTGGCTAAAAATTGCGTATAAAAAAGGAAATGCTATATATGCTGAATGCAGTTTATTTTGAGTACGTTCTTTCCGCGTCTGCTCTAGTATTAACAAAGTGTAAGCGATCAAAGATCCGATGAGCATGAAAATTGGTATGATGGAAAAATAACTCCACAAAGAAAATAATTCCTGGAGGTTTCAAATTAATTCAGTTATTATTTAGAAAACACAAACGAAAATCCATTAACAGCAGAAAATTAATGTATCTTGTTATGGAATACGTGGGTGTACCATACCATCCAAACACAAAAAGCAAACAATTAACCCCATATGCCTTCCAATCCCCATAGTACTATTTGGAGTGTGGGACTGTAGCGTCACAGGTGACCTATGTTTTCGTATGACTGATTGAGAAATAGATATTGATCCTCGCGCGAGCTAACAAAGACGTGGTCTGAACAAAGGCCTATCCTCGCTTACGGGATATACAATTGCTAAAGTATTTCCGGCAGCAGCACCTGTAAAATCATGTAAAACGGAATTACGTCAGTCAATGCAAGAGATCAATGATTTCACCTATAATCATAGATGCTGCAGCTTAGTGTTGTCCATATCATTTCATTCTCAAGACAGGCCGATGTAAACAGTGACCAGCGTAGACTAAGCGAAGAGGAAGGAAAGTCTTAATAAGCGAAATGTGTCTCGGCTTTTCCGTTAATAATAGACGGTGTCTGAGGAAACGACGGGCAGAGTTTTCAGGGCTCTTTTGCGCCTTTTAGCGAGTAAAGAGTTCATGCGAGGCTGCAACACACTCGGTAGCACCGCGGCTTCACACTTTTGCGTTAGAAAGCCAATTATTACTGTTATAATTGTTTTTCGTATGTCTACCCATGTCTGTAGAAGATAACTTCGCGAATGTGGTCCTGTGTATATTGAAATAACGTTGTCCTTATTCGTCTACTATTTGTGTGTCTGGTGAATGAATTAAAAAAGGTAAATGAATGAGACAATTATTTCAAAATGTATTCGGTGGAATTTATATAGTGCAACTTGATTCATAATCAATTTCAGGCGCCAGTTTTCCGTTAAGTGGTCCGTTATACGAGGTTTGACGCGAATTATTACCAACGTGTGAAATCTTCAACAGTGTTGACGTCGTTTCTTTCTCTAGTGAGATTCATACGAAGAAACGTCACAATGGCAAAACTGCCTACGCCCGTGGTGTTCGGAATTTCTATGTTTCGAATGTGTCTATGATCGGTATCATCCAAGGGACTGCACTCAACCTTCCTTAAGAATAAACATCATGATAAAATAGAAGAATTAATGCAAGAGTTTATATAAAAATAAAGTACAAGAATATGAGAATTTAAAAAGATTGTAGCACACATGTATTACATAATAAACGTATGACAGTTATTGTGGAACCAAGTTATGATTTGACAATTACTATAACGCCTTTGTATGCCCTAATTGATGATAACATTCTATAATAACATTCTACGGACATAGATAAAAAATGAAAAGTAAAATAAAATGAATAAAATCAATAATCGGATTTCGAACACGGGTCGCAAGAGTGAGAGACCGCGACGCTAGCCACTGCGCCACCATATCGGCTGACCTCACGCGCGTTAAAAGCCAATTAAATTATGTTAAAAATTTTGACCATCGTGTGCTCAGAAATGGTCGAGATGCTACGGATAAGCCGAGACCTGTGTTCGCTTATTTTGACTCTTCTTCCACTGAGGGAAGTTTCTCAAGAGTCGAGTTCTGATACTATGTTCTCTCCTTGAAGATCCTCACTGCCTGATAAGGCTCTGCCCTTTATGTACTACCCAACCAAACATAAGACTTCTCTAACAGAAGTAAGCATGGACTATAAGGTCTTTGAGTGATTTGACTGATTTGCAGTTCGCATATTGATACCTAACATGAAAGACGTTTATAACAGACAGCTTTCTAGTGTCATTGTGGAATTTGCACTACCAGTGATAAAGATCTTTAGTAGAGCTGGGCTGCAATATTTATTCTGTATCTAAAGAATTGTGAGTTGGAAATTTGGTAACGAATTTATTGTTGTTCTCAAACTAATTCACATCCTTTTTATAATCGGTGTGTGAATTGGAGAGTTTTTAATGCTCTGCATATTTATTATAAATGTGTGCGTACAAGAGTTATTTTATGTGAACTCAGAAATTCATTAAACTAGAGTACAGACGAAGACTACTTGTAAGACAATGTCAAAACGGAGCAAAATCGGTATAATGCTATTTAATGGGATGCAGATGACGATATTATGTCCGTTGATGACAAGATCAGCTGAAACCATCACATCGTCCGACGAAAGAGGATAGAGCAGGATATGGGCCTCGTCCTTTTTTTTCTACAGTGATTTAGAGAAACAACAGCAAAGTTAAATCGAGATGGCGATTTGAGCCCTGGTCCACTCTAATGCAGTTCCGCATTCTCACTACTGCGCAGGCTTATTTGATATGGTGTGATTTTAAAAGCCGGCCGGGGTGGCCAAGCGGTTAAAGGCGCTACAGCCTGGAACCGCGCGACCGCTACGGTCGCAGGTTCGAATCTTGCCTCGGGCATGGATGTGTGTGACGTCCTTGGGTTAGTTAGGTTCAAGTAGTTCTAAATTCTAGGGGACTGATGACCTTAGAAGTTAAGCCCCATAGTGCTCAGAGCCATTTGAACCAATTTTTTTATTTAAAAAAATTGACTTTAATGTACGTTTAACTGCCTCATATTGAGAAACCTATAGAGAGCTGTCTTTGGAGACAGGGATGCGAGCCTTGTTCACTACCTACATTCCAAAACACGTCGCAGGGATTAATAGCACTCGTTATTTCAGCCGACAGTTGAAACACGTTTACAAGAGAAATAAGAAGCGTATTATGGAACTTTTTCCTTCCTTGAGTTACCCAACCACTGGGTCTCAAATGAAGGAGCTTTGCACCCAATACGTTGAATGTTTATTTCTATGATGCAACGGTCTTCCTAGCACCATAACGTTATACAAATGCAAAGAGGGTTTCCAATCACAAAATATTGTACTGCTGCTGCTGTACATGTCAGCGTACATAAATAGTCCATTCAAAAGGATCGGAGACTGATTTTATTCTTGGCGTATAAGCGACGCCAGAGAAGTAACTACGGTGGCAGTTTGAACTAACAACTGTACGCTAAGGATGTGCAGTCAGTTGTCAGCAGACAGTGTTAAGCAGTGGACGTGCGAAAGTAGTGCGTCAATGTTGTGTCGCAAATCACAATGGAGCAACATTTCTAAATTAAGGTATTCTCCTCAATGATCTGAGAAAGAGAAAAGTGTATGTGAAGTTTGTCCAGCACGCACTGACTCCCGAACAGAAACAACCACGTGTGGACGGGTGCCGCGAATTGACTGAAATGCAAAACGCCGCCAATTCTTTTCCCGAAAAAATCATCGAGGGTGCCAAAACGTCGTCTTATCAATAGCAATCTACTACGAGTTGAACAGTATCTCAAAGGACATTTCTGACAGTTACACATGGCTGTACGAACCTTCTGTGCGTTGCACTCAAATTGGGGGGACTATGTAGAACAGCTGAAACGTTAAAATCAGCGTATTAAAGTCTGTATATTTTTTATCAACGCAGGCTCTAAACTCTTTGGACTGGCTTTGCCTACGGATTTAGTTTCAAGAAGAGTGCAGTTCATTGCTATATGGTGCACCAAGTTAACTTGTAACTTAAAATCTAATCTGGACGGACGTTAGCTGGCGAAGTGTGAACACTCATGAACTGCAAGGCACTTCCGCGGGTAGTGAGATGCAGCGCAACGGCTTGAAATTTAACCTGAGATGGCGATGTAGCAGGGCAATTTGTTGTGGCGGAGCAACGCGAGCGCCTCTGCTTAACGATGAAGTGTTCTGCTGCTTCGCGTGTCGAGTGTCAGAAACAGCACAAAACAAGCATCTCAGCAATGCTCATCACACTCTTGGCCAATCTCTGTATCTTCATTAGCATTTTTACCTTTAATCAGCGCTGCTGCTTTTATTCTGGTGATTGTTAGGCCAGTATAGTATGGCATATGTTATACGCGCGTGGTCTGCCAATTTCTGTAGCCCATTTCACCATTATAGTTTTAGGTCAAGGTTTTAACTTACTATCTATAGATTGACACACTTAAAGTGATGACGAGTAGTAGGGACATAAAATCATGTGTAATTGTTCTGAGCGTTTATGAGAAAATTACCGTGAGCAGTTAGTCAGACAACCAAGTCGTGGAGATAACATAATAGACCTGCTGGTGACGAAGAGACGCGAACATATAGACTACTTTTGTGTAGAACAGGGCATCAGTGATCATAATTTCGCTACAGCAAAAATGAATACGGCTGTGAATAGGAACACAAAGTCAGGAAGATCCTTCTACTTAGCAAGAGCGACAAGATACAAATCTCAGAGTACTTGAGCGGTGAGCACGAAAATTTCGTCCCCAGTACTAACAACGTTGGGAAACAAGAGTTAACGTTCAAGAACATTTTACAATACGCTTTAGACACTACGTGTCGAGCGAAATTATGAAGGATGGAGAAGTCCCACCGTGGTTCGACAGCCATGTTAGGTAAATTCTACGAAAGCAGCGCCATTGCATATTTAAGCGCAGTCAATGCCTCACAGACAAAGAAAAACGGGAATAATCCAAAATTAACGTAAGGAGTGCCATGCATGGAGGTTTCAAAGAATTTGGGAGTAAAATTCTGTCTACCGGCTTGACAGAAATACATGAGACTCATTATCTTGGATATCGCCGGCCGGCCGTTGTGGCCGAGCGGTTCTCGGCGCTTCAGTCCGGAAACATTCGACTGCTACGGTCGCAGGTTCAAATCCTGCCGCCGGCATGGATGTATGTAATGTCCTTAGGTTAGTAAGGTTTAAGTAGTTCTAAGTCTAGGGGACTGATGACCTCAGATGTTAAGTTCCATAGTGCTCAGAGCCATTTGAACCATATGATTTGGATATCGCCATACACAGAATCAACAACCAACATAAAACTGGAAATTTCAGAAAACCTACAGCCACAAGAACAACTATTCACAACCATTCGAATCACCCCCTAGGCACACAATCTCTCGAGTTTCAGATACATGCTACATATGCTCAACGCAACAGCAACTCCACTGGCCTATAATTTCTTATAGTACTACCGCTTTCAAAGCCTAAACCGTTATATTCTGGTGTTGCCAACAACGAACAAGAGTAGAAGCAATAGAGTACAAGATCTATCGGGCTTACATATCAAAATGAGTGGTAAATCCGCGGAAAGCGTTGTACTCAGCCGGCCGAAGTGGCCGTGCGGTTAAAGGCGCTGCAGTCTGGAACCGCAAGACCGCTACGGTCGCAGGTTCGAATCCTGCCTGGGGCATGGATGTTTGTGATGTCTGTAGGTTAGTTAGGTTTAACTAGTTCTAAGTTCTAGGGGACTAATGACCTCAGAAGTTGAGTCCCATAGTGCTCAGAGCCATTTGAACCATTTTTTGTTGTACTCACGTACACGTAAATATGGCAACTTAAATGTGCAGCGGCCGGAAGTAATCTGGACAAACGCCCGCCTCAACAGCGTAACTCTGAGTGCCCAGTGCAGACGGCCACGAAGCCAGCCTACCGCGGCGGCGGAAGCGACTGATGTAGGTGACAGTGAGGTGGAGAACCGAAATACATAGCCGAAAAAGTGCGAGAAATAGTGGTTGACTCTTCCGCCTGCTTACGTAAGAATAGTTAACAAGATCAATACGAAATAGAGCTTACAAACACTAGACATCATAACATATAAACATGAGTGTCTGGTAAAACGCCTACAAGTCAACGTAACAGAGCGTATCAGAATAAAAAGATGAAAGGTAAAAATACATTTAAAACAGCGGGCACATATAACATACGGAAATATATCTTAAGCCTCAGCAATGAGACAACGACAGGTTAAGTGTGGTAGGAGAAAGATGTCAACCATTAGGATCGGTAAGAATGTGTAGAGTCGTCCTACAGGGTCAAAACAGTCTAAATTAAAAAAAAAGAAAAACTTAGTCCTGATTACAATGATACACGCTAAAGGAATAGCAACCGACACATATAAAACACCACGGTGCATCCACACCGCATTAGACGTAATAAAAATAAGCGAGAAATGAGAGGGGGCTGTGAACTATTACTGCAGAAAGTGAGTAAAGAAAGTAAGCCTATGTATTGGGGACGAGAACACTGTAATTCGGGTACAGTAGAATTAAAGCAACGATGGAGTCTTTAAAATGAAGCAACGTAAACTATACTAAATACATGGGAGTATCAGCGTTAAGACAATTTATCAGTTAGCTACTAAAAAATGGAAGCTTGGAAGACTTAGACAAGTGTTCATCATTTAGTTCTTAAGACATTCATAGTTATTTAGAATAAACTTGTTTTTAAGCATAGTTTGTTAATTTAACGTTAACCCAGTTCCCTGGTTCAGATGAAGAAAATTTCTGCTTCTTCAAGAGTGACAAGGATACCTTTTTAGACATATTTTTGTCTACTCTCACTATCCCCCGTTTAAGTTGTATTTTAGTATTTTAGCTCGTCTCATTGACTTTTAGGTATTTTTGCCGAACACTCATATTGATATATTATTATATTTAGAGTATTAGCAAAGTGGCACTGAGCACTATGCGACTTAACTTCTCAGGTCATCAGTCGCCTAGAACTTAGAACTACTTAAACCTAACTAACCTAAGGACATCACACACAACCATGCCCGAGGCAGGATTCGAACCTGCGTCCGTAGTGGTCGCTCGGTTCCAGACTGCAGCGCCTAGAACCGCACGGCCACTAGAGTATTAGCATATTTAGTGTATATTTACCCGTTTTCTATAGACCTAGATTAAGCCCCCTTTTATTTCTCGCTTACTTTTATTGCGTCTAGAGCTGAGTGGATGCACCGCGCTGTTTCATAAGTGTACACTGCTATTTCTGTTGCGTATATCAATCTAATCCTGTCTAAGATCTTTCGACTTTGTTTTTACCCTTTAAGACGAATTTATACATGATTACCGGTCTTAACGGTTGACATTATTTTCCACTCCAGTGACAGACGCAGCAAGAGAGGCGTTCTGCATCACGGTTTCGCTTTTTGTTAAAGTGCCGATAGCGTACCTTCCTACCAGAGACAATAATATATCGCTTCCTCGTATGTACAGTCGTGCTCAAAAGTATCCGTACGACCTGAATTGCATTTCGCCTGATTCGCATGCAACCCGCATAACGCAGCTGTCTAGCAGGTCCTCTAATCGCTCCTTGGTACAGTCGTTTGTCTAATGAAAATGGTTCCAACAAGTCACCACTAGAAAACTCTGCTCTGTATCGCAAGAACTCAAGATGTAAAGTAATACCACGATACTACAGATATGAGGGAACACCTTATCACAGATAAGACTATCCTTAAGGCTTGTAAGCTCACATTTATTGCAATAAATGACATACCTGAAATGTTACCATTCTCATTACTACGTCAGATAGGTAATGCACGTAGTAAGTTCATCGTATTCATGATTTCCTCTTCAAAGTAACATACCGTACTTGTTATTTAACACAAAATGACATTAAAAATTTAAGTTATTCACGAGCAGCTAGTTGAGAATATGTATGAACTTCAAATGTCACGACGGTCCGTCGCGTTCTGCATATGGATTCAAACCCAGGTCACGCAGACTAATATTTCATGACTGACGGAAACTAACAGTCATTCCTGACTAGGCTACAGAGAATGATATACCTCGATTTTAGACGGTATCAGTTATCAACTTTAAATTATGTAGCGTAAACATTTTTAACGGACGCCAATTCCTACCCAGCAACTGATAACGAACTACGAGAGGTGTTAAATATGGCTTCTTCACAAGTAACTTACTTGAAATGCCGTGATAGTAAAGCTATGTGTTTGACAGGGATTCGAACCCAGAACCTAATCGGATTGTTATCGAAGCATAATCGACTGTGATATATCGGATTTTCTCGGCAGTGGCTAGATGTTTAAACTGAAATGACGAGACGTAACATTAATTTTTTCCTTCGCAGGACTCCAACCCGGCACCTATCGCTGTTATATTCTAGAGAAAACGAACGTTAAATATGGGTTTATTACACCAGCAGCGACATGTGAGCATGTTTGAACTAGAAATAATATGATGAAGACTTCACTGCTGACTGTGCCTCTTAAAAGTAAATGTCTGAATCCTTCAGCTACGTCAACGTTTAAAGAAAGCGTCTTAACGGCACTAAATCGTGGTTTGTGAATCGTTTACCGCCCGTACTCTGCCGCATTTCGCTGTCTGGAAGGCAAAAAGCATAGTGACAAATTTCACAGAAGGAAAAGGGGGACGAAGCGTCTCCCACTGCAAGGTCATGTTGTTTTATTTAAAATATTACAAAATCAGGTAAAACGAACAGTGAGGTTGTCAGTATAAGCACATTTCTGTTGTCAGTTTGAAGTTGCACCGCCCAGGGCCTGTAATGATAAAGGGCCCGTTTGGTCAGGCATATTGCATACAGAAGGGGAAGAGACCACCACTAAATTCTACAATCCATATGCATTGCATACACACAGAAATTACTGTTACAGTGTACTAATGGAGCTCAATGAGTGAATTGCATGTTTTCCGGTGAGAAAGAGCACTGGCAAACAGTCTTCGCTACATTAGGTTACATAAACTGGTGTCACTCTGAGCTAGAATTTATGGGCAGCGACTAAGTGTAAGGACAATGAGTCGGATGCGGGTTTTGCAACTGTGAAATACTTTTCTACATTATAGAAGCGAATATTAAATTTGAACTAATATTCCGAAAATTTTGAACTTGGGCAGCTTAGAATGAAAATCTTTCTGTCCATTGCAAAGGAAAACAATTGATTTTCTAAAACATTCTGTGTCATACTCAACTTGAAACGGGTCACGTCGACCAAATCATATGGAAGAACTGACAGCGACGTATATCAGAAGGCGGTAGGATCCCTTGGCTTTTGGTTTGGCAATATTCGACAGCCATTTCTAGGCGCAAGCAAATGAATAAACGCAGCGAGTTTTTGTTATAAAGTAACGTCTTCTTCAATTACTTTAGTTTTATTGTAATCTACGAGTCATTGCTGATGTTTGATATTAACATGAAAAGGATTCCGTAGACAGGGAAATAACCTCTTCTTGGGCAACTACTTCTATAATTACCAAAAGGCCTTAAATGATCTTGAAGCACATGTGTTTCAGCAGCTGTATGAAGGAAATGATAGTAATATTGACGGTATAATCGAATTATCCCGTAACTTCGTCCGCAGCTCGTGGTCGTGCGGTAGCGTTCTCGCTTCCCGCGCCCGGGTTCCCGGGTTCGATTCCCGGCGGGGTCAGGGATTTTCTCTGCCTCGTGATGACTGGGTGTTGTGTGATGTCCTTAGGTTAGTTAGGTTTAAGTTGTTCTAAGTTCTAGGGGACTGATGACCATAGATGTTAAGTCCCATAGTGCTCAGAGCCATTTATCCCGTAACTTCACACTTCACAGTGGATTTTCTCGAACTAAGAAATTTCCTGAATTAGTGAAAATTTCAAAATAGCTTCACATCGAGGCTATGTTGCCTAGAAGAGTCTTTACATCCTGCTGACATGAAAATAGCATAATATCCGCTTCAGAAACTTGCTTCTTCTTAACCATTTAACAGACTCGCATTTTCTCCACCGCCCGCATCTCGTGGTCGTGCGGTAGCGTTCTCGCTTCCCACGCCCGGGTTCCCGGGTTCGATTCCCGGCGGGGTCCGCGATTTTCTCTGCCTCGTGATGGCTGGGTGTTGTGTGATGTCCTTAGGTTAGTTAGGTTTAAGTAGTTCTAAGTTCTAGGGGACTGATGACCATAGACGTTAAGTCCCATAGTGCTCAGAGCCATTTGAACCATTTTTTTTTCCACCGTGACTAATTTTGTAAGCTAAGCACATCATCTGTTACAGCACACTCCTGGGGCTGGAAAATGTGGCCACAAAGGTCTGGTGGAATGAACTATCACAAGTGCAATGCGTGGATTCAGACATTTACTTTTAAGAGGCACAAACAGATTTACTTTACCTCTCGTAACCTCAACAGAAAGATGTCATAATCCAGAATCCGCATTAAACATCACGTTCCTTCATTCCCAACAGGGCAGAGCCGGTTTACATTGCGAAATGACATAGGTGGAGGTCATGGTAAACAGAACTACAGTCGCCAGTAAACTTACTTACATAAGAAAATTTTATTTTATTTGACGAACCGATAGCCATTTAAAGGAACAGGGCTCTTATTTTACCTGTACTTGATTGAACCAGAGACGTTGAAAAATTTGGTGCTGGAATGTGATTCGAATTCGTATCTCCTCTTTCGAGGATCTGAATCTCTCGGAACAGTATAGTTCGATCATTTCGTTCCTTTTTCCAAGACTGCAATCTTCTCTAGGTCTCCTCCAAAGCTAAGTATGTGGGTCCGATTCCTGCTCCAGTACAATAATATTCATAATTTCATTTCAAGACCCATCACGTGCACACCGGTCTGCTAGTGAATAATGTCTGTTAATGTGTTGCCAACAATTTCTGGTCAAACACGCATACATCTTACTGTTGGCGAGTAAGCAACTGATACTTAAGCTATATTCGTGGACGATAAAGAAGAACTATAGGAGTGCGGTTCGATTGTCGCTCAGGCACAAAAATTTGTATCCTTATTTTAGATTCAAACACCTAGCAGCTGGTAAGAAAAACCGACAAGTAAAATTTGATTTTACTTAATAACAATCGGAATACGTGTTGGGTTCGTATCTCTGTCACAGAACTTCACATCATGCACTTCACCCTTAAATGCATACACACTTTGTTTCTGCTGACTAGAGGTATATCAGACATGTTTCGTGGTTAGTTAACAGTGATGAAAGGGTCTTGATAGAAGTCCCGATTTATTACAAAAGCTGTCGTCTTTTATTTTAAAGTTTAGATTTGGTTACTGAGCCGGCCGGAGTGGCCGTGCGGTTCTGGGCGCTACAGTCTGTAACTGAGCGACCGCTACGGTCGCAGGTTCGAATCCTGCCTCGGGCATGGATGTGTGTGATGTCCTTAGGTTAGTTAGGTTTAATTAGTTCGAAGTTCTAGGCGACTGATGACCTCAGAAGTTAAGTCGCATAGTGCTCAGAGCCATTTGAACCATTTGGTTACTGACATTGGCGAAAATTTCGGTAATTCATGACTCTTCACAGCTAGTCAGCAATGTGATTAGATTAGATTAATACTTGTTACATAGATCATGAGTACGACATTTCGTAATGATGTGGAAGGTGTCATTTTAATGAAAGATTTCCTTACATATCGGTTTCAATTTCTTTACAATTTTTGCCCCCTCCCTCACTCTTTCTTATTTTTATCTCTCTCTCTTTCTTCTCTCTCTCTCTCTCTCTCTCTCTCTCTCTCTCTCTCTCACACACACACACACACACACACACACACACACACACACACACACACACACTTTCTTTTTTTTTATTTGTTTGGAGTGCTCGAATATCAGGGAGACACGAAAACGACCGTGAATGAGTTTCTTAGTTTTGAGTACAATTACGAAAGAAATATAAAAACAACTATGAGAGTTACTGATTTATGATGCTTAGTTTGCAGTCAGTTCTGAGTATTATTAGTAACTACGCTCCAGTCCCTAAACCTAGTTACAGAAATGCGAATCAGTCGCATTATGTATTCCAGGCCGTAGCAACCGCGTCTTTGAGACGCCAGCTCTGGTCACTTCCTAGCCCGCTGTAGGATCACATCAGTTCGTCTTCTTCCTGCTGGTACTGTAACTGAGATTTGGCAACAAGGTAAGGTATGTTTGGCAACCCTGCGATCGACGAGTTACTTCCTGGTGTGCACGGAATAAAGCCTCAAAGTTCACTTGATTTTTCCTGTCTTTTCCATTGAATAATCTGAGTTATTATCGGTTGAGGTGTAACAAAAGATTGTAACTTTACGGTTTTCAGCCCAGGAAAGCCGTTGCACCTGGAAATCGCAGCTAATATCGTCCTTTAAATAGCGGTTTACGAGTTCTAGACACTATTGACCTTGCAAGAGAAAACCGCCACACGTACCTCTTCCCTAGGTCTGTGAGGACGTGCTGACCTGTGAAATAGCGTATGTTATGATTCGCGGTTCCAGTCTCGCTGACTGTGACTTTTTTATCCCTTCTCTGAAATAGCTGTATAAAGTCAGATCAGACATCGGTAAGGAAATCGCAAGAAAATACTTTCAGCTCATAGTGCAATGGTGAAAAACTTACAATGCTGCACAACAGGTAACGCTTCTTTCCGCTGCTGACAAGCAAATTTTGGATTTCTAGGAATACATAACTTTATTTATGAAATACCACATTTGCATACCTGTTGAGCATGACACAGCATACCAATTAAACACAGACCCAATCGAAATCCAAGTGAGTAGTATTTTACTAATTCATGCCGATAGAAGCACGCTTGTGTACAGATACTCAGTTTTATTATATAAGACATTCGTCGTAAGGTTATCGTGGGTAGTTGTATTTCATTTCTTACAATAAAGTCCACTATTTTCGTAAGGCTTCTTTTAGTGTTGTTAAAACAATACTAAACATTAGAGAGAAATTAATTATCAACGATATATGCGAATTCTCTGATGTTATCTATAACAGTCTGACAATGCAAATGCAGTTTATTGATTACATGCATGTAGAAAACTTGTTCTGAGTTAAAGCAGTCAAACAAGGTTTGAAGATGAATAAAATGCCACTACCAGACGACAGTTAATGTAGAAAATACTTTTCTGACTATTTTGGCACTATGCGCTCGTCCCATACATAATACAAAAGCTTCGAGATGCATCTGCTGTTTGGCCGTCTATTAAACCTGAAAAGAATAACATGTTGCAGAAGTTAGCCCTTTTTCCACATGCGGCTATTTTGGGTTGAGAGGTGAAGGGAATTATGTTCAAAGTTCCATTAAATTGATAACTTCAGAAGACAACAGAATTGCGTTTTAAAAATGTTGCATCGAATGTAATAGAACTTGCGACGTTTTATCTACAGATCGCGACACTTACCGTTACGCTAGAAGCTGTCATGTAGCTACAGCCTCTCCAGAAGTCAAGAACAGTTCCTCCAGAACTTTTGCATACCACAGTGCTGTGAGATAATGCATATGGCCGGATCTAGACTTCTGAGAGACAGACAGTTACAGCTTTTCTTTTGCACTGCACGACGTTTTCAACAAACAGATAACGCAATAGAGTAGCTTAAATGGAAAGGAACACCTCCTACTTAAATTTCTGCATCCTACACTGTTGGCAGTTCTGTGTAGGTGGCAGTTACGTGATTTTATTTCGGTAATTACAAAATAGAGTCGAATGTATGCACTGGGTCGCCGAGGCAGCTAGTTCATGGCGATTCGGTCAACCAAGAAAATGAATGTACTCAACATGCTGCAAACCACCACAGGGAGCCTGTGTGTCAGAATTCTCATCGAGTGTGCCGCAAAGGTGTTATGATAGAAAAATGAGTCTAAGAGAGGAACAATTGGTGGTCTGTTGGATTGATGATAGGGTCCTATGATGCTGGTGTGGGTTCGATTCCAGCTTCTGCAGATGATTTTTAATAGGAAGAGACAGATTCTATTGTGGCTACGCCACGCGAAGAAAGTATAATGGCATCGTGGTATGAAATTCACATTAAACATGATATTCCTTCTCTACCAAGTAGACGTTACGCTGAACCACAATAAAGCTAGGAGTGGTAAAATGGGCCGGACGCGGTGGTCTAGCGGTTCTAGGCGCGCAGTCTGGAACCGCGCGACTGCTACGGTCGCAGGTTCGAATCCTGCCTCGGGCATGGATGTGTGTGATGTCCTTAGGTTATTTAGGTTTAAGTAGTTCTAAGTTCTAGGGGACTGATGACCACAGATGTTAAGTCCCATAGTGCTCAGAACGATGTAGTGGTGAAATGTGGGAACTCTATCACCGGTAACCTTTCTTATACTAGTTATTTATTTCTAGTGACGAAACAAACGCTATGTAGGGTCACAGGACACTTATTCCATCTTTTATTTTAGCTTCTGTATGTCGATAAAATTGGTTCTGAGATTGAAATGGAACTCAGACAGCCCTTAACGCGGAATTTGATCCCTTCATGACAATACAGCTCGACTACAATTTGTTGTTTGTTCAAAACTGCAGATTCCTTAACATGTCCATGAATTGCGCGTGAATGGGTTCGAATCCTGGCCCGGCACTAAAGTTTTCATTATGTATTATCAGGCTCTAGCATGAGAGCACATATCTGCTGGTGGATAATAATTTTGATCTTTAATGCATTTTCATTCGTTGTCAACACTAACGATATCTGACGTTTTTGACTCCCAGTGAAACACAAAACTATTTGAGAGATCGCTGTAAGTTCAAGGATGTTATTCCGAGCTGCTAGTGGCGAAAAATTCGGTAGCTGACGTCTATTTGTGTGTAGTCAACAACGATATGTGTGGGGTTCGATTCCTAGTCAGCAGTGAACTCTTCGTCGTATTATTTCTAGTTCAAACATGCTCACATGTCACTGCTGGTGTAACAAAGCCCATATTTAACGTTCGTTTTCTGTAGAATATAACAGCGATAGTTGCCGGGTTGGAGTCCTGAGAAGGAAAAAATTAATGTTACGTCTCGTCATTTCAGTTAAAACATCTAGCTACTGCCGAGAAAATCCGATATGTCACCGTTGATTATGCTTCGATAACAATCCGATTAGGTTGTGGGTTCGAATCCCTGTCCAACACAAAGCTTTACTTCACGGAATTTCAAGTAAGTTACTTGTGAAGAAGCCATATTTAACACCTCTCGTAATTCGTTATCAGTTGCTGGGTAGGAATTCGCGTCCGTTAAAAATGTTTACGTTATATAATTTAAAGTTGATATTTGCTAACTGATACTGTCTAAAATCGAGGTATATCACTTTCTGTATGCCTAGTCAGGAATGACTGTTAGTTTCCGTCAGTCACGAAATCTTAGTCTGCATGACCTGGGTTTGAATCCATATGCAGAACGAGACGGTTCGCCGTGACATTTGAAGTTCATACATATTCTCAACTAGCTGCTCGTGAATAACTTAAATTTTTAATGTCATTTTGTGTTAAATAACAAGTACGGTATGTTACTTTGAAGAGGAAATCATGAATACGACGAACTTACTACGTGCATTACCTATCTGACGTAATAATGAGTGTGGTAACATTTCGGGTATATCATTTATTGCAATAAATGTGAGCTTACAATCCTTAAGAACAGTCTTATCTGTGATAAGGTGTTCCCTGATATTTGTAGTATCGTGGTATTACTTTACATCTTGAGTTCTTGCGATACAGAGCAGAGTTTTCTAGTGGTGACTTGTTGGAACCATTTTCAGTAATCAAACGACTGTACCAAGGAGCGTTTAGAGGACCTGCTAGACAGCTGCTTTATGTGGGTTGCATGCGTATCAGGCGAAATGCAATTCAGGTCGTTCGGATAGTTTTGAGCATGACTGTACATCTTTCGGAAAGACCATGGAGATAAAATTAAACGAATTCGAGTCCACAAGGAGGCCTGCCGGCAATCATTCTTTCTGTGAACTTCACGACTAGAACAGGAAATGGGGAGGGGGTGGGGGGTGGGGGGGGGGATAGTGTAACAAAAAATACCCTCCGCCAAACGCTGTAAGGTGGCTTGCGGGGTAGGGATGTAGATGTAAGGAAAGTTTCTTTCCATTGGAATGCTTCTCAGTATATGGTGCAAGTGAGATTGCGTTGATATGAGGTTTTGTGACTCATCTCTCATTAGGTTTGTGAGGTATTTTCAGCAACATCCGTAAGAGCAAAAAAGAATGGAAATTCCCCAATGTTTTCATTGTTGTTTTCATCAGGAGTCACTTTTTAAAGCAAGTAGCAACAATCATAGGAAAATCGATTTAATTAATCTGCATCTAGTCAGTATCGCTAAGCACTGTTTTTCTATGGTATTCTATAATACTTCATTGACCACAGAATGTAAACACCTTAGTTCTGGATCTTCTGGCTTAGCCAGTGCCCTTTACATTAAAATATGTTTCAATTTGTTTTGAGTAGCTGCTGCACTTATAGTTATTGTGGTGCTGTATTATCGTGTTACATCTTACAAGGGGAGGCTGCCAATTGTGAAATTCCGATTCGATTCATACTGCGCATAATAAAAGCTCATGGCCAGAGGTGTAATGTGGCAAAGCACTAAGATGCACTTCTCAGCCGTTGTTGAGAAAATCGACAGTTAAAAGAACCGTTGCGGTGAAATAGTCTCTACGATTAATAATCTTCTGTAGCGTCGTGGCGCAGCGGTAAGCGCTCGGGTTCGTAATTCAAAGGTCGCCGGATCGAATCTCGCGCCATGCAATTTTTTTTATAATTAGTTTTTTGTAATATATAAATGAATTGCTTATGCGTGTTGGTGAAGGCGGATCGCTCTCCAATTGTACCGCCTCCATTTTTCCGTTTGTTTAACAGGGTGTACCAAAGCTCTCCCGTCCGCACTGATTTTCGACGATGTTGTAAGTTGCGCTAGGGACCGCATCTATCTTCTTTCGAAGTTAGCAGGCAACTACGCTAGTTATGCGGCGGCTCGTTTCGGCCCATTCAACGTCTGTTCTTCAAGTGTAACGAGCGAGTAACTGAGTTTATATTTCATACCTGCCACAGAAAATTTGTGTTCGTGGGGTCTCTATTCTAATTCGAACGTTTGACTTGCGCTATACGTATTCGTTTCGGAATATCGTTTCTACGTCTTCCGTTAACTATACGTGGTTAACATTATGAAGACAATTAATAACATTTGTGAAATACGACTTTGTTTACGGAAAACATAATGATGTTCGAAGTCGCCAGTTTTTCCACGACAAACGACTCTCAACAACTTATTATATGCATAATTGTTGAAACTGATTGCCGGGAATTATATATATATATATATATATATATATATATATATATATATATAATTACAAAAAACAAATACTAAAAAAAAAGGTTGCATAGCGTGAGATTCGATCTGGCGACCTTCGGATTACGAGCCCGAGCGCTTACCGCTGCACCACGACGCTGTAGAAGGTTATTAATCGTAGAGAGTATTTCACCGCAACGGTTTGTTTTAACTGTCGATTTCCTCGACAACGGCTGAGAAGTGCATCTTGGTGCTTTGCCACATTACACCTCTGGCCATGAGCTTTTATTATGCGCAGTATGAATCGAATCTGAATTTCACAATTGGCGGCCTCCCCTTGTTAGAAATTTCTAGGTAGAGCCAACATTGAGCGCCAGGTTAGTTGATGCACTCTGCACAATGATTGCCGCTACATTGCGTATTGCCCTCCGCAGCAGACACCTGGTTCATGCACACATGCTCACTGCTGTTGATCGACAACGAAGGCACAACGGATTTAAAAGAGTAAGCAGGTGTCCATGGTAACCTTGTTCAACCCTACATGCAGTTATTTTTTCCTCGGCACTATCACATCTACCAGCAGCGCAATGCAACGTGTCACACAATTCGCAGCCTACGTGCCTGGTTCTAAGAGCACCAGGATGTGTTTACCGTGCTCCCCTAGTCAGCAAACACTTCGGATCTAAACCAAATCAAGAAATCGGTGGGTCATCTCAGTTGGACTGTTCGCCCCATGGATCCTCAATCGATAAACCTAGCGCAGCTAGACACAGACACGGCTCTGGAGTCGCCAGTACCTTCCAGAACATCACCGACTCTCTTCCTGCACGTCTCGCAGAGGTTCGTACCGTACGGTGTGGTTGTTCAGGTTTCTGAAACGTGGTCACATTAATGTGACTGGAAGGTGCATTATGTTGTCAAACCACGGTAGATGCTCATTCATCAATAATCACTGTGGTTTCCCCGGTACACAAGCAAAGGACGGTTTGTTGCCTTCACTCTTCACCATCTTTACGAAATTTTCTTACTCTCCTTATGTTGCTCCACATATTGTTATGTGATCAGCGTATCGTATGTCTCTAATATCACATACAAGCCTTCACTCCCTAGTGAAGATATATCTATCAATGCTACATAAAAATCATCCCAGGTATTGAATCAGCAGTTGTCTCTGAATTAATTTCATAGAACTCTCTCATATATGGAACTGCATCATCAGAGCTTTTTAGATATTGCGTTTACTGCTGTTACCTTTCGAGGATGGCAAAACATGATAGCATCAATAAAATAATTAACACACATACACATCTGTGTGCAGTGTCTGTGGTTGCTATTCGATGGAAAGGGACGATCTTTTATATCCTTTCACACCACCAATATGTTTTTCACATCTAATTTTTGCTTCTCTGTATGTGAAGTGCTACATTTTTTAATGCAGTGGTGCTCCGGATTGCATTACACTTGTTCTATTTGGTTTGTAACTGACTGGGAAATAACGTGAAATGATACTTAACGAAACACATTGTGCCTCATAACGTTAGGAACATGTGTAATCGAAGACTGAAATTCAAAGTAAAGGAAGCCTATGTTTGTTAGTTATTTAACGTAATTAAAATTGCGGAAGTATTTAACAAAAAATGAAACAATATCAAGGTTATCGAACTTTGCCTATGAAGTGTTTAATTTACAGCTCTTCGGATTGAATCTATGGAAAGGAACGTGTGATCCCAAACAACAACAGAAGCTCCGAACAACACGGCACGGTGGTGTTCAAATGGGCTATGAATCAGCACGATTAGCGACAGAGCCAGTAAAGTTCTTAATTCCATTAGTTTTGACCTACCTTCTTTAAACAATAATACTGTGACCAACTCGAATGATTTGTTTAGTAATTCTAGCTGACGACTAAATATCATTCATGATGAAAATGTGTCATAGAGGTGTTCGATCTGACAGACTGACCTGAACACCTACATCAAAATATCTCCTTCGTATTTTGACTGTTAATTTTTAAGACATGTGCCTCCGTTTATACCCGTTAATTTCGTGAAACGGCATTAACAAGTCGTATAGGTAAATAAACCAAAATTATATTCTGTAGCTATATTAATGTGTACTATGAAAGGTAGCTGAGCATGACGCCCGAAATTATTTCACTGAGTTTCGATTGAGATAACGAATTATTTAGATCGAAAGTAGCTGCCAACCATGGAAGTATTTTCATATACCTTATATGGTCCTAAACACGGTTTTCGTGATTTCTTCCGATCACGTGAAGTGAGTGAACCGACGATTTCTAACTCTGAGATACCGGAGCGGCTCGTTGTCGACAGGATGTTCGACAAAAACAGAGAGAAAGAGGGCAAAAGTGGAGGTGGGGGAGCTTAATGGATTTCCGGCTTCAGCGCTCTACGTTAAAGCAGACTAAGGAACCTTGGAAGCGAGGTGGTATAGTGCTGAAATACTGGACTCTCTCCTTCCCTCCCTCCCACCCTCTCTCTCTCTCTCTCTCTCTCTGCGTGTGTGTGTGTGTGTGTGTGTGTGTGTGTGTGTGTGTGTGTGTGTGTGTGTGTGTGCGTGCTGACACGCACACGTGTGATATATTTATGTATGTGTAGCAACCACAGCAACCGAAAGGCTGACAAATGGGATAGATTCTGTAACAATTTTTATTTGCTTATAATTATGATTTGCAGATAGAGTCGGATTATGTTAATATTTCGTTGGAATGTTTCCAGATACCGCCAAGCGCTGTGATCCGAAGCAAACCGTAGGGGTTCCTCCTTTAACGTTCTTCTTTAGTACAGAATTCTGCAAAGCGGCACATTTGGTGTTCCAACAATAAAGCATTTAGACTCATCGTGGACAATTATTTCATTAAAGAAACAGGATCACACGACTTACCGAACTTAAATCATGATAACTACTTGTTTCAGTCTGTATAACATTTAGGGTCCATCACTGATCACGTGTAAAAGGCGATGTGCTCGGTAGGCACAGAAGAAGCACACCTGGAAGTGAAAATTTCATTTTTTGTTGGTACCCACTGATGATCCAAAACATTATAATCTATGCCCACCTCGAGATTTAATGGCGCCTGGTGTTGTCGCAGGTACGTTAAGCTTTGAGTATAGTACGTAAGGGGAGCAGAGACAAACAGGGAGTAATTCCACTATCAATCCGATTGCAAGTGGGAAATCAGCTGAAGTACGCCACTTTGACAAAGGGCAGATACTTATAGACCGACACCTGGGAACGAGTATTTCGGAACAGGAGAACTGCTTGATTGTTCGATTGCCGTTATCGTGAGCATCTACAGATAATGGCTTGAGGACGTTCCATGAGTGAGCGACAGGTTGTTGGATCCAGAATGAGATAGGAGGCGAGGTACTAGCAGAAGTAAAGCTGTGAGGACGGTGCGTGAGTCGCGCTTGGGTAGCTCAGTTGGTAGAGCACTTGCCCGCGAAGTGGGTCCCGAGTTCGATTCCCGGTCCGGCACAAAGTTTTAATCTGCCAGGAAGTTTAAGGGCGTTGGATGTCCACTGCTCATCACACTGTAGCAGATGGAGACCTGCGCTCTCTGTAACGCAGGATAGGTGGTGAACTGCGTCAGATATGACGACAGAGTTCAATCCTAGTGCAGTCACAGGTATTTTGGGGCACACTGTTCAGCAAACATGGTTGAACATGGGGCTCCGCAGCAGACGAACCTACTTGTTCCCAAGCAGACCAAAAGACATCGTCAGTTGCGGATGTACTGGACATGAGATTATCGAGATTGGACGATACCTGTTGGCTGGATGAATCACGTTTCTTGTTAACCAGATCGATGATCGTGTTCGGATACGGCGTCATCCAGAGAAGGGCTGATCGAAACATGTACCTGCGTCAGGAACGAGGGCCGGTGGAGGCAGTATATGCAATAGAGGACACTCACTTCTATGGTATCTGTGGTAATAATCGAAGGTACCAATATGACAGCTTTAGACTAAGAACCCATTGTTATGGACCACCTGCACTCCTTTATGCGTTTTTCTTTCTCGATGCCGATGGAATCTTCGAGCAGGGTAACTCCCTTTGTCATTAAGTCACAATTGTGCTACAGTGGTATGAGGAGCATGATAGTGCAATCACGCTGATAAATGGATCACCATATTCACCTATACTAACCCGATGTAACAGATCTGGGACGCTATTCCGCACCAGCCCCGCGTCTCCAAATCACAGGCCCGTAATTTACGGGAATTGTGTGACATGAGTGTGGACATCTGGTGCCACCTACCTCTGTGAGCCTACCAAGCGACTTTTCGGACCATGGCACGTAGAATCGCATCTATATTGCGTGAACCAAAACGCTATTAAGCACGATACCATACGATATGACAGTGCGTGTGTTATTCCGAATTATGATGCAAAGTTCCTTCGGACATGCAAGCATGTCCAAAGGAACAGACACTGCGGTGACTACAGCCGTTATGAAATACATTAAATGTATTCGCAGTTACGAATATGGATAACCGCTAGCTCTAAAATGGAATGACGACAATGAAACTTTGAGCCGGACTGGGACTCGAACCCGGATTTCCCGTGTATCCCGAGCGGTCACCTTACCATACGGCTATCCGTCCAAGACTCAGAGCCTCACCCAAACTTCCATATGTCGTCAACCATGTGTCAATAACGTGCATGCATGTCCGAAGGAACCTTGCATATTAATTGGGTATAACACAGGCACTGCAATACCTTATTTATCCACCGGCACCTTTCAAGCTGCTTTCGAGTAAAGTGTCTCCCCTGAATGGGAATATACACTATGGATGTACGTGTACAGGTTGTAGATACATGACTGACGACATGTGTAAGTTTGGGTGTGGCTCTGAGTCGTGCTAGAGTAGCCAAAATAATGGTAAGGCCACCGCTAGCGATAAGGGGAAACCCGGTTACGAGTCCTGGTCAGGCACAGACTATCACTGCCGTTATTCTGTTTTACAGTTAATCGTTATTCATGTTCGCAACTGCGAATACATATAATGTACTCTATTAAGTAGGCGTTTTGGCTTTCCAGTGCATATTGCGCAATGAGGAAATTCAAATTTGATCTCTGGAATAATATTGCTAGCGATACCCCCTGAGTCTTTTTGTGTGTGTCATAAATGAATAAAGGATAAGAATCTTGACCCACTGCTCTCACTAATAAAAATATTGGAGACTTAATTCAAACACCGATGTGATTTAATGAATGTGCTCCAGGTCACTGACCTCGCAAAACGGCAAGAACAGTTGTTGTTTGTTTCTCGACTACACATGGAATACTGATAAATAGTTAACGCTAGATATGAATTAAGGAAAGAGGTCGCGAAGCACTACAGAGAAAGTGTTACTGACCCCAAGAGATGTGACACTAATATCGTGTCACTCCTTGTCTGGCCTTGATAATGGCACCAGTTAGGCGAGGAAGAGCATCCTTAAGTTTCTTCAGCAACGCCACATCCAACTGACGCCAATCATTAATGCTTCGGTTTCGCGGACCTATTAAACTGCGGGGGTGTTCCAAATTTGCCGAGAAATTTTATACAGGATTAGAATCACGTCATTTAGAGTGCCATACGAGGTGCAATAGGGTGCCTGAATGTTGGTCAGAACTAGATGGTGAGCATACAGGCTATGAACATGTTGTTGTCATCTTCTAAGACTGGAGTGTCAAGATCATACTGAAGAAAATCCAATAAACTACATCTGTTATCCACTTATCGTGTCATTAGGCCTTCTTGCCAACTGGCAACACTAAGAAAGTTTTCAGAACAAATGTAGCACCTGTTGTGCAAGAACTGAGTGAAAATTGAGAATACTAAGTCTAATTGTTTAGCTGTAAAACTATACATTGTGTAGAGTGTAAAGAGAGGATGGAAGATTGGATTTTACGCCACCTCGTAGAGACGAAGTATAATATGGTATTCGGCATGAGGGAGAAGGAGATCGGCATGTCATTTTCAAAGAACCCCTCCCGGTATATCACTGCAATACATCATACGGTCCGTGGTATACGAATATTTCATGGTCAAAATGGTACTGGTGGTAGATGATCGTAACTTAAGTAACGTGAGACAAGAAACGGCTTTTTTGCCGATGTTACGTCTCGAATGAGCACTGCGTGTGTTGCACATGTTTGTAAACTGCTTATGTTTCATAACAATCTAGTACCTGTCGCATACAAGTTAAGAGCACTAGCTTAAAAAAACACTACACTATGGTCTACGCAATGTCCACGAATGAGTTCACAGCCGTTGGAAATTCATAACTGGTTGGCGGTGCTGGATTACTCGTTAAAGAGAGCTGGAGACATATATTACCGACAAAAAAATTAGAACGCCTGGAAAGACGACGTCGATTTTGATCCGATAACGGCATTTGCCACTTTGGGGATAGTAGATGTGCTGATAATGGTTTAAATGTCGTCCACCAACATATAGCGTCCTGGCGTAGCTGCCAGAGTGCCATCTGTGTCTACCCTTTAATGGGGAATACCCACAGACAGAAGTTTCAGTGTGTACAAACGAGTGAAGCAAGAAGGCAATCATGTCACGGAGCTGCACTCTTGCGTCCTACAAAGAACTGAGCGAGTTTGAAAGGGGTCAAATTGTGACCTTCAGAGTGGCGGGATGGTATTTTCGGAGAACTGCCACGCAAGTTGGACATGCTTGCGTCGGTTGTGCGACGATGCTGGTATAAGTGGTCACGTGAACATTCTCACGCACGTAGACGAGGTTCTGGAGGTCCACGCAGCACGGACGCCCACCAGGATCGTCGTATTGTAAAAGCAGCAGTGGCATTTCTTATAGTTACCACAGCACAGATAACAGGGCTTGTGAGCCCAGACGTGGTAACACGAACTATTGGTAAACTGTTATTAGCAGAGGGACTACGGGCACACACACATATAGCCCGTCCTCCACTCACGCCACAGCATTGACCTACACGGCTCGACTGGTTCCGTTAGAGGATCACTTGAAAGATGGAATGGCTCGTCGTGATCTTCAGTGATGAAAGTAGATTATGACTGCACACAAGCGATGGTCGTTTGCACGTACGACGTAGACCTGTTGAGTGCTGTCTCTCAGAGGGCTTTCGTCCAAGACCCAACTCCAGGCCTTATGGCCTGGGGTGCGATAAGCTAAAACTCTGGCTCACCTTTGGTTTTTCTGGAGTGGACACTAACCAGCGCTCGGTACGTGCAGAATGTTGTTAGACCCGTTCTTTTGGCGTTCGTGCAAGAGGAAGGTGATGTGTTATTTTATCAGGATAATGCTCAACCACATATTTCCCTTGGAACTCAATGTGTTCTGCAAGACGTGCAGCAGCTTCCCTGGCCAACACGATCTCCGGATTGGTCTCCATTCGAGCGTGTAGGATATGATGGGAAGACAAGTGACTCGTTAACAATCAACTCACACAGAACCACGTGAACAGGTCGAGTGGGTGTGGCATAACGTATCTCAGGACAATATTCGCCATCAGCACGATTAACGGGATGCCAAAGTCAACACCTGCATTGCCGCCCGTGGAGGATACACCACGTATTAATATGGCTGTAGCAGCATGGGTCGGTACTTGGTACGTCAGAACCACGTGTGCTTTTGATCTGTAAAGGTAAATATTTCAGGTACTTCATATGTTCTGTTTCAACATGAAATCTTGAATGTATTGGAATTCTCTAAAAGGGTGTACTATATTTTTCCGGCAGAGTAAATTAAAGAAACTGTGCAACAGGATGAAGTGCCTAAAGGCAAAAGAATGTAGAGATAAAAGTTTCGGCTCTGGCGTAATCCTGAGCTGAAGTAACTTGTGGGGAAGAGGGATTTTGCCAAGATACGCGACAAAAAACTGCTCGCGCAGAGGATTGGTGTTGGATCGTGTGAGAGAAATTGCATTTGAGTTCATATTTTGAAGAAAACAGCGTACGGAGTACCGCTCGAGCGGTTGCATCCTACCATAAACAATATGTGGGCGTAATAGGGAATAATGGTTTCCAACACAGAGTTCAGTTCAACCAATGATTTATCTTACGTTGCACAGCAGTGCGCATTTACTGCAGTTTGTATTGTTCTTGCCGTAATGGTGTATTCTACTGGAGCAACATACATCTCTAATTGTACAAAACCTGCTAACAGAACTTTACTTTTTTTTTGTTCCCAACTTTGGGGGAGACGGTCGGGCCATTGAAAGAACGATTCTATTGGGCGTAAAGCTCTTACTAATTTATTCTGTTTGGATATAATTTACTTGTTGTGGAGTTGAGGGAAGGATTTTATGTTATATCTCCGAATTAGGAATTTGTTTGGAGGAGATTAAAGAGGACAGCTCCGACATTCGCTTTAAGTCCAAGGGAAACCTCTAAAAACTTCAGATGGAGCTGCTGGTGTTGTCACCGTTGATTGATGCTTGACTGTACGAAGTTCAGTCACCACACTCGTACACTGCGGCCGCAAACTGTTCCATCAGCATCGGCATGGTAGAAGCTAACACCGTCGCAACTTCAATTCGCAGCTCGCGACCGGGCCTCCGATCATCCACGCTCCTCGGCGAGGAGGTGTTGATTCAAATTCAAATGGCTCTGAGCACTATGGGACTCAACTGCTGAGGTCATTAGTCCCCTAGAACTTAGAACTAGTTAAACCTAACTAACCTAAGGACATCACAAACATCCATGCCCGAGGCAGGATTCGAACCTGCGACCGTAGCGGTCTTGCGGTTCCAGACTGCAGCGCCTTTAACCGCACGACCACTTCGGCCGGTGGTGTTGATTCGTCCATGTTCCAGCGACGAATGCTGCACAGCTTTCTCGCGGCTACCTTTGTCCCTCGCGGATTCGACCACTTGATCGGCTTATTTACTACCGCCTCATTTGAATGATGCTCGTTAACGCTGTTCAATGTAGAAGTGCCGTCGCAACTGTCGGACACTGTACCTGACATTGTTCACGAGAAAATTTGGTATTAGGGCTTGCTCAATCCTACCTCCGTCAGTGTTCCGGGCGGATTCGTCCACTTAATCGGCTTATTTACTTCCTCCTCACTTGAATGGTTAATGCTATTCATTCGAGACGTGCCGTCACAGATGTCGGCCACTGTACCTCATATTGTTCTCAAGAGAATTAGACATTAAGGCGATGGTGCACTTTCCAACCGTGAACAAATGGACAACAAGCACGCTCATCATTGTGTAGGAAGAGGAGGTACTGTGACATGGCCGACAAAGTCGCCGGATCTCACTCTAATTGAGTTTTTCCCATGACGTAACAGGAATCATGGTAGAAACTGGAGAAGAACTAGTCGAATGGTCTTAGTTGCTTGTCTCATTGTACAAAAGACATTTCTGAGACGTCAGGGAACAATTTTATTCGCGTTGTATTACATGTATTGCGTCTGCAATCGTTGCTGTCAATAGATTCCATTAGCCCAAGTTGTTGGTATGGGATGCAAGTTATGTGTGTTAATAAAAAAGTTTCCGAACTACAGTCCTTTGTCCAAAATTTCTCAGTTTAGGATCATCTAGCGTTTTCATAATTTCGGTTGTAAAGCCTTGTGAAAAGCTATAAATAGTGCAGCTCACCACCTGATGTCCCATCTTACACAAAAAGACGACACGTCAATTCTCTCTTGCATATCATCAGCACGTAATTTTCAGCTCGGTTTTCATCTAAACGGAAAAATATGAAAAGCTGAAAGATGAATGTTGTGTTATTACTTTAAATGCAATAAGTATCACGTTATTGAAATATAATAGTAAGCTATGAGACAGTCAGAATTTTTCAGTCGATTTATTTATTTTCGTTGTGAAAAGAGTATACCTTCGTGGTTTCTTTTACTACGGAGGCAACATTTGGAACCAGTTAGGCAGCGTAAAATCCTCGGAACTCTTGAATCAGCACAGTTTGCTGCCATTTCAAGGTTGGTGCACTGCTGCTAAGATACAGAAAATATTCAATTAACTGTGGATGAAGCCCGACCAACAGGCATTACGTGCAATGATCAAAAGTGATAGTGCATTGAGAATGGCTAGTTTCTAGCTGAAATCTAGATCTGCCAATAAAAATTCTAAATGACGACTGATAGCTGAAATAAGTTATTTACAAGTCAATATAACAGTCGCTGCGTGCAACAGCTTCTGAATGGAGAGTAACCTGATACAGAAAATATTCTTCACGGGACAGTGAAAGGTAGAACTACAGCAACCACTCCACCATGTGACCAAAACCGGGCCTTAAGATTATGGCTAAATCCAATGACTTGTAAAAGAACATTGTACACAGAGCTTATAGCTGCCTTAGGATTTGCAATTTCCTGACCAACAGTGCACTCAGTGCCTTGCATGCCTCTCGTCTGGCATTGTGTGGAGTCGTACAAGGCAATACACAAACGGAATCAGCAGCATCGGCACTATATCAACAGTGCATGCAAGAATGTCATATTCCGACGCGAATCCCTCTTCAGTTTACAGAACAGTATTTAACGTACATTCTTATTGATGGAAGGAAGGCTCACGGTAACATCACTGAAATATACCAGCTCGTTTGCGATACGTACATAGATACACACATTTATCCTTGTTCCATATATCATGAATACGACATTTTGTAATGATGTGGAACGTGTCAATTTAACGTAGTTTTTATTTATACAAAATAATTAATTAATTAATTTTCTTCTGCAGTTACTACTTCATATCTAATAATTCATCTATTGAGTAGAAGGAGTTGTCATGCAGAAATTCTTTTAATTTGCTTTTAAATGTTGGTTGGCTATTAAACTATTTGGAAAATGACCAATGTTTTGTGGCAGCATAATTCACCCCTTTCTGTGCCAAAGTGAGATTTAATCCAAAATAGTGAATATCATCCTTTCTTCTAGTGTTGTAGCTATGCACTTTTCCGTTATTTTGGAACTGGCATGGGCTATTAATGGCAAATTTCATAAGTGAATATATGTATTGCAAAGGTACTGTAAATTGCCCGAGTTGCTTGAATAAATATCCTTAAATAAACGTCGGCAAGGTGATCTTGGTACAAATGGCTCTGAGCACTATGGGACTCAACATCTTAGGTCATAAGTCCCCTAGAACTTAGAACTACTTAAACCTAACTAACCTAAGGACATCACACACACCCATGCCCGAGGCAGGATTCGAACCTGCGACCGTAGCAGTCCCGCGGTTCCGGACTGCAGCGCCAGAACCGCACGGCCACCGCGGCCGGCCAAGGTGATCTTGGGTGGGCTCCAACTATTATTCTGATTACACACTTTTGTGCAATGAATACTTTCTCTCTTAATGACGAATTGCCCCAAAATATTATACCATATGAAAGCAGTGAATGAAAATAGACATAGTAGGCTAATTTACTGATATGTTTATCACCAAAATTTGCAGTAACCTTAATAGCATAAGTAGCTGAACCTAACTGTTTCAGCAGATCATCGATGTGTTTCTTCCAATTCAATTTCTCATCACTGCACACACCCAGAAATTTTTAGTATTCTACCGTAGCAACAGACTTCCGTTCATGTCTATATTTATCAATGGTGTTATGCCATTTACTGTACAGAATAGTATAAACAGTGTTTTCTCAAAATTTAGTGAGAGTCCATTTGCAGAGAACCACTTAATAATTTTCTGAAAGACATTATTTGCAATTTCCTCAGCTGATTCTTGCTTCTTGGGTGTGATTACTATACTTGTATCATCAGCAAAAAGAACTAACTTTGCATCTTCATGAATATGGAGTGGCAAGTCATTAATATATATTAAGAACAATAAGGGATCCAAGGCTAACCCTGTGAGACAGCATTCTTGATACTTCCCCAGTTAGGGGACTCTGCTGGTTTTTTTAGACTATCTGTACTGTTAATTTCAACCTTCTGTCTTCTTCCAGTTAAGAGTGAATTAAACCATTTGTGCACTGTCCCACTCATACCACAATACTCAAGCTTATCTAGATGAATTTCATGATTCACACAATCAAAAGCCGTCCTGCTGCGTGAAATCATTCAATGGAACAGGTGTGCGGGCCATCATATTTTTGTTGAAGGTCGTACTAATACGTTTAACGTCAACATGATCAATTACTCCAATTTTATTCGTATAAGCATTGATGGAAATAGATGTTAATGCGAAATTACGTGTATTTCCCTCTAAATTTGCGTCAATATTTTAAAGTTACATACATACAAAAATCTAAAATTTCCATTAAAGGTATAGAGAAGCTAGAGATAACTAAAGGAATTAAAATGTCTTGTAAATTGGAAAGAAAATATTTTTAAAATTTCGTGAAAATTTAATGGATTACAAGCTTCTACAAAAATTACTACAGTACCGTAGTAAAGGATCCAGAAGTATGAGCATCACTTAACAATGCTGACAATTCAAATCTGTGAAACTGGAGACAGGAGGAAAAGGCAGGACAACCAATAAATCTAAAGCTGAGTCTTTTAAAGAAATCGCTTTCTAAATTTAGCAGCAAAAGTAGTGTCAAGAAGTTCAGCTGAAACAGTAAGGGGGCATATTCGGGCATATTCCTAATAACATTCCACAAAAAAATTAATCGACGTGAAGTTGCCTTGGTTGAAGTTAGTGGAATTATAAAAGTTTTTCAAAGCAACAGAAAAGTTAGTACTTTCTGCAGGTAACACAAGTGTTGTAGTTAAGTCAATTAGAGACATAAGAACAGAATAATTTGTTAAAAATGTTATTCAAGTGGTTCTCTGCAAACGCGCTCCCTTTAATGTCCAAAAAGACAACGTATGTTCAGCTCAAGATGTAGAATAACCGTAACAATAAATTTGGTATATGAACAGGATTCTGTTAACAAGGTATTTTTGGGTTTACATATTGATGAAATTTCCGTACTTGCAGAAACATATTTCCGCTCTTGTGAAGTGTCTAAGTGTAGGAACGTTTGATCTCTCAATAACTGGTAATTTGGGAGATAGTTAATTCAACATATTAACATTTTTGCATACTTCTGCTCATTAAAGTTTTATGGCGTATTTTTTCTACGGTAAATTATTTATTTCACAAAAGCCAACAGCGAGAATAATATCCGTTATTCAACCATGCTCATCTTGTAACCTCTTCATTAAGATAATCGGTACTGTAACAGCATCGTCACAATATGTACATTTACTAATAAAATTCACATGTATTTTATTCGAATTTGTGACGAATATAAATTTCCACAACTACACCAACAGAACAAAAACCTTACCCCTGTTAAGCACTATTAAAGCGGACAGTGTCACAGAAAGGAAATTATACCATCCTTAATCTGCAATAACCTCCTCATTAAAATAAATTGACTATAAGGGTAGCAAAGAAAACTTAAAAATCTAATCATAATTCATTCCTTCTTGATAAATTCTTCTAAAGATTAAGGTGTATTTAACGCTGGTAGTATAATTCATATAGTAGAAAAAAATGTACTACTTTTACTTCTAACATGGATAGTTACAAAAACTTGTACAAACCTCACACAAGAAGGCAACAAAGAAATATCGTTCCCCTTCGCCTTCTGGACAACCCCTCCTCACCCCGCCCCCCCCCCCCCACACACATACATACACACACACAAAAAGCCCAAAAAAGTTATATCACACCAAAACAGACGTTCACACACACACACACACACACACACACACACACACACACACACACACACACAAACACACCAACGCATACAGGAACATACTTCAAATGTTACACTCGAAAGTTGGCAGTAACATTCGATGTTTGGCAGTAACATCCGACGGTCGGAAACACCAACCAAAACATTGCGTCAAAACTAGTGCTCAGTTCCTGGTGCTGTGAAATGTGGGAAAAAACCGCAAGTTTCATTTATAAGAAGAGGAACGGCACCACAAGTGGAACAGAAGCGTTACAACCTGTAAGTACAGTTCAAAATATTATTACATAATAGCAAAAACCAACCACCAGAACTGTTTATAACCTATAGGTACGTTGCACAAAATGTAAAATGAATAGGAAAAATATGTGCATATTCCAAGCCACTGAAGATGCCTTGCACAGAATAAAGGCGAAACGGATGTGGTACGAAAATTGTGTGTCATTTAGTTGTAGTCAGACGGTCCAAAAAGTAAAAATTATCAATATACCGTAACTTGTATGATAATTTTAAAGCAATTTCACATCTTGTCCTTCAGCTATTCTGTTAACTACTTTGTAAATCACCAGCACACATACATATTCACCAACGTATCGCGTACACATAACCTGTAAACTGCCACTTTCGATATCACTTCGATAAAAAATCTTGCAAATGATCTGTGGAGCATGTAACGAACTACCTCCTTAACCAACTTTATTGTAAGGCTTCTGAAATTCTGTCCAACAATTGTACTCTCATCTATTGCTAATACTTCACACACTGTTCTAAAAATTATAGTTATGTTGTACAAAAGTCAAAACATGTAATGAGATAAGCTGCATATATTATTTTGAACTTGATTATATTGCACTCAGTTGTTGAATATGATACCCTTAGTAATGGATTTCCGACACAACGGAAAATAAAATCAGTTTGTTATATCTGCTACTTCAAAAATATTAATCTTATAAACTTTGAATAATTTTTTATTAGGTTCCTCATTGTGAATAATGACACATTCAGAAAAACGCATGGCAACAGTGTAGGAAAATCAAACTGAAGAATGAGTTAATGGATATAGTAAAATTATATTAAAGTAAAATTAGTTTGTGTGTTAGAAGAAATAAATAAGGAAAAAGGAATATGGATAGCATTCTAAATATGACAAGCACGGGTTCGCTGTAGTATATTTCGAGAATGAAACTATCCCTATGATGGCAGGAAAAAGTTAATCTCTCCTTAATTGCCACGTGGTTTTGTATTTGACGCAAATTACGTCGTAGTTCGTTTTAGGGCCACATGCCTGAAAAAGAGAAACATATGCTATAGATTTAGTGTTACGCGTAGATGCAACCTTAAGTGCGGTAAGGATGAGATATTCCATTGCAGTTATGGAATGGTGAAATGTACTGGATATACGACAAGAGGTATTGAGATTGTCAGTGACAAATACACCGTTGAAGAAAATATCTCGTCCCTTATTCGCTCACATCCTCTCTACCTGAGCATAGAGAAGACACACGTGACCGAACTACGGAATGTTACACACGTATATTACAGAACCGTCCATGACTAACTTAAATGGCTGGGAATTTTCACTATTTTTGGAAGTCTAACTGTCTCTCAGTTTCAAGTATTCGTGAAGGATAAAAATGCACATGTTTTTATTTTATTTTACATGAATATCTTGTCCAAAATTTTTGAGTTGCATGTAGGCAAGAGAGTGATTTCCTGATTGTAGTTACAATTTGTTCTTTCCAGTGTATACACCCAATGGAGATTATCGCGAGATATTTTACTACTTCTTGATGGCGTTGCTGATACCACCAAGGAGTCTGGGAGGAACTGTTTCACGGAAAGAGGGTTGTGTACAAACGATAAGCCCAGTTTTTTATTAAGACCATCCGATACGCTCACGACCAAATAAACAGCATCGTGCTGCAGTGAAATGCTACTCCGTTATTGAGGCAAGCCATCAAATTTCAGGCGTTCAATCGATTAGGACACGGTCTCAGACCTCTGACAGGAATGCGTGAGGCATTGTCAAAAGGCTAGCGGGAGTGGGTGGAGTCACAAGAATCGAAACGAGAGGGCAGAAAAGCGAGCGAAGCGCAGAAGTGAAATCGTTGCTACGTGCAACGGGAGTGTTAATGGAAGGGTTGGGCCATGCCGCGACTGGGGGGGAGCAAAGAGGCTGCGGGGGCACAAAAGCTGCGCTGCTCCCCTGCTCTTTCAAATACTTCCTTTCACGTCCATGGCTCCTATTTCGTTATTGGAGTGTTTGGTAATGATGGTGAGGATATTTGTGACACTAATTAATTGGTCTCAAATTCCTGTGAAAAACATTGCACCGTAACCAGTCACTCTTTAATGTAATAACGTCGTACAATGCCAGTTCGATGTCGTAACATCAATAACCAGTCGTGTGCATGATTAATATCGTTTAGAGCGTTGTTATTTCTGTGTTTTGTCGGGGAGCAAGATTTCAACCTAGTAATAGATCCTAAAAAATGTTTTCCTACGAAGAACTGTTGTCTGCCAACAACGTAACGTCGTCTTTCCGGTATGTGCTTGTTGTTAGACGTATTAACTTGATAGGTGTTTTGGAAATCATTGCCACTGCAATTCAGATAATAATTTTGAATGAAATCTTTAGCATATTCCCCGTTTCTTCAGGGTGAGGCAAATAAAAATGATCTTGTTCAAATGGTTCAAATAGCTCTGAGCAATATGGGACTTAATATCTGAGACTTAGAACCACTTAAACGTAACTAACCTAACGACATCACACACAGCCACACACGAGGCAGAATTCAAACCTGCGACCGTAGCAGCAGCGCGGTTCCGGCCTGAAGCGCCTAGAACCACTCGGCCACAACGGCCGTCAAAAATGGTCCGGAGGACAGAGTTCTAGGGTACAAAGGAACACAGCAGACGAAAGAAAAACCAGTACGAACCTGACTATAGCATACGTTGAAAGTGACCACGATTCATCTCTAGGCACTTATGGGCTTTGGTGACCAAGTTGTTGAAGGTGGATCGAGGCTGCACTGCTGGAATTGCTGCAATCTTATCCGAAATATTCTGCTCCAGTTTTTGAAGACTATGAGGGTTTGGCGATACACATTAGACTTGAGGGCTCGTCACACAGAATAATTGCACACTGACAGGTCATGTGACCTGGGTGGCCAGCCAGGGCCGTGAGCACACTGACGTCTGCTAACAACTCTCTCAGGCGTGAAGATTTTGTAGATGAGCACCAAGATTTGGCCGGCTGTATAGGCAGTTGCTCCATCCTGCTGGGAGTAACTGTAACTCTGAAGACTTTTCTGGTGAACTGCAGCCACATATTCTAGTGTGCGGGCACGTTTCGGAATGTTTTTTGAGTTGTTCAAAACAGATCTTATCTGACGCCGTTTTCGGACTAAGCGATGCATGGAAATTTCTCAGTGAACAAGTGACCACACCGCTTCCAGGACTTTGTTGTCACGCAACTTTCCACAACGAACAGCCGCTGTTCCACTGTGAGTACATCGCCACCTTTCCACAGCTTCACTCACACTCACATAGCCCGCACTACGCTATGAACCTGTGTGGATCACGTGGCGGGCGTTACGTTGTGTGCGCGTCACGGGTTGCGGTTATATGTGTGCATTCACGTCCTATCGTAGCTATACGTCTAGGACACTTTTATGTGCCACATTCTGTATTTTATTGCCCTCAAAATTTTGCAGAGATTTCACTACAAACGAAAGACTTGATGGTCGTAGCAGAGATAGGTTAACAGTCCCAAATGTCATCTGATAGTTTCAAACATTATTCAAATTTGTTTATTTCTTTAAGAAGCTGTTTCTCTTCAGATTCTTGGCACACCATGCGAATATTTTCTGTGGTGTAAACTTGCTGGAACAGATATTCGTAACACACTGCATAGTCCTTACACTGCTCCTGTTGTTGAAAAGCAAACCAGCCTAAGACGATGGTGAGTATCTGCGTCGTGATTGGAAAAGTATTCTTCGCGTTGGTCTCTTTAAGCCCCGTTTATTTCATATTCTGCTATCGACGTAACTGTAAGACTAAACAGTTTGTACGGACGTGCTAAATACGCTTGAGTCCATGATTGTGCATATTCAGTAGTGCTAGAATACGTTAATTTGGGCCGAGCGGTTCTAGGCGCTACATTCTGGAACCGCGTGACAGCTACGATCGCAGGTTCGAATCCTGCCTCAGTCATGGATGTGTGTGATGTCCTTAGGTTAGTTAGGTTTAAGTAGTTCTAGGTTCTAGGGGACTGATGACCTCAGAAGTTAAGTCCCATAGTGCTCAGAGCCATTTTTTTTTTTTTTTGTTAATTTGGTTACTGTGTGAACTTCATGTGGCGAATTAAAGTGAACGCGCAAACAATAACACTAGCACACGAAATGCGTATAAGCAGCGTTCTAAGGTAGATTGATGAACTGTGGAATGTTGTATGTATTTAGAGTGCTGTTTAAGAATTTTAATTTGGTCCATATTTATACTCTGAGTGGCCGATAAAACGAAAGGTCTTGCATATAACTATTTTCATTGTGCAGTTAAATTATGCAGATGTTTCATTGGAATGACAAACTGAACCATCTACAGGAGAACGGAATTATTTCTGAAGGCCAGCCTACTACCCAGAAGGCGATTTCCACTCGAACGAATCGCGAATGATCTAATAAAGCTTATTACTCTGTGGAACACTGTAGACAGGGTTCACAGAATGAAGAGTTGCAATAAATGAAAAGACGAACACCAAGCGGATGACACTAACATTTTTGTATTTTAGCAATAGTAAAATTAAGAGGAGTGAACTGCAATGACTATCATGAGCAGTTTTGGTTAAAAATGTACTTGCTACTTTAATTTATTAAAATGTTACCTTTATTTTCTATTTTGACAACAATTACCGTTTCGTAATTACTAGGGATATACTTCATGTAGACCATAGGTGTGAAGTAACTAATATCCGTTTCAAAAGAGTATATCCGGTTTCTCCGGTTTTTGGTTAAATATTCCCGGCGGGATCAGGGATTTTCTCTGCCTCGTGATGACTGGGTGTTGTGTGTTGTCCTTAGGTTAGTTACGTTTAAGTAGTTCTAAGTTCTAGGGGACTGATGACATAGATGTTAAGTCCCATAGCGCTCAGAGCCATTTGAACCTTTTTTTTGGGGGGGGGTTAAATTTGGTTTCGTTGGCTTCATTAGTGCGAAGAAAAATATTTAATTACAATTAACAGAATAAAGAAAATTTAACAGTTATTTTCTCTTCTTTAAATAATACAATGCACACTGATCGCCATTAAAATTGCAACACTATAAATGACACATGCAAAAAACATAAACTTGATATGAAGTTTACTTCGAGTACATGTCAGCATTTCAGTGCAAGCACAAAAATTTAGATGGGAGTAACGCCATCTACGTAAAGTATATACAGAAGATTACACAGTCTGTTTCTCATTCAGAAATCGGATTTGAATTGTTTGTGATAGATTAGTGTTATGTCCTGTATGAGAAGGAGAGACGTCCACCAGCACAAGTCGGAATCCAACAGCGGCAGGATCGTGGCCTATGGAGACTTCAGTTTATCGTTCCATGATATTACTGCTAGTGTTGGTGGGGATCCCATGACTGTCATGCGAATATAAAACCGATGGGTTTAGGAGGGCCATACTCAGCGCCATGTTGGACTCAACGACCACACGCGTCTAGCACCCTAGATGGCAGACATATTGTTATCATGAACTCTGCTTCATTGCAACAAAGCAAGCATCCACATAGACTACCATCACGGCGATTGTTACTGCCGCTTCCTTTAACGCGACAGTGCAGAGATGCATGAGAGAAGAGACAGGTGTGCCGACAATGGTGCGCCCAACGATAACACTGGACACTGAAGTGCCATCATTAGTCTGACAGTCAGTGCACTTCAGATGTCACTACACTGTCGCGGTGGATAATTGTCTTCCTACAAGAAAGCCCATTTCCTTACTCAACGGACGCGATGTTGGTGTACGATTCTGCTGGACCGAGCGAACAAGACTTCTGTCTTCTCAGGTACTAGTCGCATTGAGCATCTGTGATCCTGCATGGCCCCCCTGTGACCAGTGTGAATGTCTTCTTCCCTTCTTCCGCTGACAGCCTACTTGCCAGATAGGTTCATGATGTCAGCGGTAGACGGTAAAGTCACTTGACAATGAGCCATCAACGTCCTTCAAAAGTCTCTATCCATAATCTGAAACTCAAATGTTAATATAATTCTGAATAAAATGTAAGAAATACTTCTATCGTTTGGCGTCTTGTTGTAAAAAGCCTTTCATTCAAAGATGCATTACACAATACAGCATTTTGCTAGATTCGCATGTAGGCTCTTCGATAGTGGAAAAACTTTTATACTCAATATTTAACCACCAAGGAGGACCAATATAATCATAAACTAGAGTGGGTGTGGTACATGTCACGGATTGGGTTATAACCAATGCCCCAAGTCCTCTTCTACTGTAACTGTACAGGTGTCTAGGATTACCTAAAATATTTACCGGTATTTAACAGGCGAAATGGTTAGGGTGGGGAGTAGAAAGCTGAATTCTGTTGTGACCAAGCACATTCTGTGACCCATCAGACCACTTTAATTAGAAAGACAAACTTCACAAACCGAAAGTTCATAATTTATAAATTCAAACAATTTAAAACTTACTCATATAAACAAAACAAAAAATCAAACTTCAACTATCACTATAATATATGGGCCTGAATAATGTAATAATGTCAGACAATTTTTACGATGAGCAACATTCGATTTGGATTTTCTATAATAAACATAAAATTACACTAGAATCGTACTAAAAATTGATCTCCTATTGCAACTAGAACGCTTAAAGAAGGTGATATTTTCTCAAGTCTTTCAAGAAGATCACTACTGTAACGCATGTCGTTTAACACCAAACGATGGTGACCAGAGATTGTAGTGGGTGTCCTGTAGCTTAGTATCTGTTGGGCCCAAAACGATATGTTTACTTCCTCTCCTTCACCACAATCGCACGATATGGATGCAACCAGACCAATACCATGTAGATGCTTCCTGTAACAACCATAGTTGAACGCGAAGTTGAATGTGAGTCTAAGGAGCATCGATGTTTCTCGTGTCAGAAGTCAGTAATCGGTACCAGGTTCAATTGGGCGTAACCTTTGCCTTTGTATTTGGAGGTCTTTTGCCATTCTGTGTTCCACTTCTCCCTTATTCCTGATTTAATAATACTTAAAAGATCTCAAGCTGTTAATTCCATGTGTCCCCTCTCTCCGTCATAGATAGCTAACTGGCTAGCTAGTCTACTGCTTCATTGCCATGATGTCATAGCGTGCCTCAACACGGCATATATTAACTTCCTGATTCCTAATTCTGATCTGCAAGACTAGATTTATGCCGACATACACTACTGGAGCGTTGGATCCTCCGTTGTGCAGGTGTTTTAATAGTTCTACTCCTGATCTGGAATTAGAAAGGAAAGGATAAGAAATTCATAGCTCAAGTGCTTCTCGGCGTGTTGAAGGGCTCGTAGTATTGGCAGAAGTTCGGCTGTCTTAATCGTGAGTTCCTTAGTTAGCTTGAATTTCATTACGGTATGGCAGCTGCTATCAGAGTAAACACAACCACATCTACCTTAATTTTTCGAAATGTCTGTATAATTTAACCATGAGTTTGAAAGATTCCCGTCCAACCTCCTTGCCTAGGGACGCCAGATGAAAGTTGATGTCGCCAAGCCCCGAGTGAAAATTGCGCAACGGATAACTGGGGAGGGGAGCTTGAGAGCGCTACCTAGAGAGCGTGCCTTTTCTGTACGATGCTAGGCAAGGGGCTGGAGGGCTCACACGCTGATGTGTGGGTCCCTGCATTCTGTACATTTTATTTTAAATGAATTCCTTTAAGTTGACTTCTTTGTGATTTTTAAGGTATATTAAACATTGATGACAATTGGTTATCTATTTATTTTAAACAAAAAATGGTTCAAATGGCTCTGAGCACTATGGGACTTAACATCTGTGGTCATCAGTCCCCTAGAACTTAGAACTACTTAAACCTAACTAACCTAAGGACATCACACACATCCATGCCCGAGGCAGGATTCGAACCTGCGACCGTAGCAGTCGCGCGGTTCCGGACTGCGCACCTAGAACCGCTAGACCACCGCGGCGGGCAATTTTAAACATTATCACTCAACTTTACAGCGATTGCAGCAATTGTTCCAGTTTACAGATATTACAATTTTACAACTTATAGCTCGGGTATATTATATACTAATCTGCACGCACATTTCTACAGGCAAGACGGAATTGCGTTGGCCAAATATATACCACCAAAGTCTTCCAATATTTTACATGGGACATCCACTATGTGAGGAGGATAACGGGCATACTGGGGACCAGATACATTAACACAGGGGGTAAAATTTCCGAAATTGAACGATAACATTCATTTCCTTACACTATCCGAAGCTGTAAATAAAAGAATTAGTACAAATATTCAAATACCTCCCTTCCATGCGTGAAAATTGAGACAGACGTACTGAGGGCACGTCTGCTCACTCACCCATCTTCTGTAACACTCCCCGAATATGGCGGGCACCCGGAGGTCTTCCTGGGCCCCGGTGGAGGGGATGGTCGAACCACTTGGCCGTGACCAACCTATCCACCCCAAATCTTGTGACACTGGAACGTCTTTGACTTTTACCTGCCTGTGATGTCTCTCTGATCCTCTACCCACGAGTGAGGTTGGCATTACTACACTACAGAACTACTTCTCAACTAAGATTTGGCCACGCTTTACGGAAAGGTGTGAGGAGGATTAGGAAAGTTAATGTGCAGGTTAACAGAGCGCGTCGTGCAATAAAATTGGCGGCAGAGCCACCTCTGTATTTCTCGGTGCGAGCGAGCAGCGCAACCTGCTGCTTATAGAGCGGAAACTACTGTACCGTTTCAATTTGTTATGCTTGGCCCTCCACCAAAACGCAGTTATATGAATAACCACAGCCAAAGTCCATGTCAAATGCATCATGTGGTTCCTACAGACTCGTAAAGTAATTCACTTTAAAGTAGATATTCTTTGTGAAGACATACTTCTTTTGAGAAATGGACTGGAATCCATGTATGCTGCAACAAAAGGCGAAGATTTTTATTGACCTACTTACTGGACGTGCAGCACAACTCCGTTAAGATATGAATCTCTTTTAATATCCGATCTTGTGCGAACTACTACCGTTAGAGTAAAAATTCATCACTGAGGTACTCGCGATGTAGATATAGCGAAGGCTCATTTGCTTCGACTAAAAGAGCTTTAGACAGTGTAGACTATTTTTCCCAGGAAAACTCTAAGTGCTTTGTACTAACATTAGTCTACTCATCTCAAACATGTATCAGGGGCTGACGCAAAACAAAGACAAGCATAGTCCATGTATTGACTTACCAAAGCACGATATAGTCTTAGTTCAATGTCTGCATCCGCTCTCCAGCTCACAGCCATGATAGAACGCAATGTGTTACTACACTTTGTGCCGGCCGCAATGGCCGAGAGGTCCTAGGCGCTTCAGTCTGGAACCGCGCGACTACTACGGTCGCAGGTTCGAATCCTGCCTCGGGCATGGATGTGTGTGATGTCCTTAGGTTTAAGTAGTTGTAAGTTCTAGGGGACTGATGACCTCAGATGTTAAGTCCCATAGTGATCAGAGCCATTTGAACCATTTGAACTAGACTTTGCGTAGTTTATGACAGCTTCTGTAATGTGCGTCTTCCACCGAAGTTCTTGGTCCACATGAAATCCAATATATTTAACTATTGTATAGACAGGTAGCTCGCATGGGTCAAGATTCCGTGTCTTCTTGGGAGGAAACTTGTGCCGGCTGAAGAATATAACAGAAGACTTGCTAAGCGAGATGTTCATACCATTCTTCGCAACATATGTGTGTTGTTTAGACTTCGCTTATCCTATTGTCTGCAAGCTATAACGACATAATTTTCCGTAGGGTAGCCCTACACTCGTCATCCTCGACCCCCTGAAAGCCATTTCCACTTCTTATCACCAGTGATCGATGAGTAAGTAAGTGGGTAAGTTTGCTACCGCAAATACCGCCAATATTCCGATTCACAATTTTGGCAGCCAGCATCTACAAATTGACGTTAACATACGCATTGTTTACATCAGTAAAACTGCACTGACATATCTGTTGCAGCTGAGACTTATCTGGATAACAGTTACTAGTTTCATCAGTGTTTCGTTCGTGCCACGTCCTCTCCAAAAACCAAATGTTGTTTTTTGGGAACAGGTTATGGTGCTCATACCCCCACTCTGATTCGCGTTTCAACGTCCTTTCGTACACTTTCCCTGCACTGCTCATGAACGTTATTGGCCTATAGGAGCGTGCTTCCTAAGGCGATTTACCGTGCTTCAGTGTCAGGTGTATTCGTGTCGACATCCATTCGGGGATGTCCGATTTTTGTTCCAAAAAATATTAAAAATATTACAGAGAGAGGTTCTCATTTTCTGCAATAATGAAGGTAGCATATGGTAACGTATATTGTCAGTCCGAGGGACACTACTTATCCCTAATAAAATGACTCTCTTGAGTTCAGTAACAGTAAAGCATTCTTACAGGAAATGGTCTTCCTCGATGTCTTCCCCTATAGTGAGTTGCCGAACTAAGTCTGGTGCCGATCGTTTCAGGAAGTCACCTAATAATGCGTTCGGAAGCGCTATTGTAGAACTGCAGTTCCAGGCCCTACGTATACGCTTCATTCGTTGCCAGATGGATGGGTTGGTTACGTCTAACCGGAGGTTGTTACAGATGTCTATTAATGCAGATTTCTGCTTATTTTTAAGGTTTCGTACCTCTGTCGTTAAAAAAGGGATCCTTACAGGACTGCTTTATTGTTTCTCTGCCTGTTTGTCTGTATGTCTGCACGACTCTTAACAATCCTTTTTCTCAGGAATTGTAGGGCGTTGTTGTTGTTGTGGTCTTCAGTCCTGAGACTGGTTTGATGCAGCTCTCCATGCTACCCTATCCTGTGCAAGTTTCTTCATCTCCCAGTACCTACTGCAACCTACATCCTTCTGAATCTGCTTAGTGTATTCATCTCTTGGTCTCCCTTTACGATTTTTACCCTCCACGCTGCCCTCCAATGATAAATTTGTGATCCCTTGATGCCTCAAAACATGTCCTACCAACCGGTCCCTTCTTCTCGTCAAGTTGTGCCACAAACTCCTCTTCTCCCCAATTCTATTCAATACCTCCTCATTAGTTATGTGATCTGCCCATCTAATCTTCAGCATTCTTCTGTTGCACCACATTTCGAAAGCTTCATTTCTCTTCCTGTCCAAACTATTTATTGTCCATGTTTCACTTCCATACATGGCTACACTCCATACGAATACTTTCAGAAACGACTTCCTGGCACTTAAATCTCTACTCGATGTTAAATTTCTCTTCTTCAGAAACGCTTTCATTGCCATTGCCAGTCTACATTTTATATCCTCTCTACTTCGACCATCATCAGTTATTTTGCTCCCCAAATAGCAAAACTCCTTTACTACTTTAAGTGTCTCATTTCCTAATCTAATTCCCTCAGCATCACCCGACTTAATTCGACTACATTCCATTATCCTCGTTTTACTTTTGTTGATGTGCATCTTATATCCTCCCTTCAAGGCACTGTCCATTCCGTTCAACTGCTCTTCCAAGTCCTTTGCTGTCTCTCACAGAATTACAATGTCATCAGCGAACCTCAAAGTTCTTATTTCTTCTCCACGGATTTTAATACCTACTCCGAATTTTTCTTTTGTTTCCTTTACTGCTTGCTCAATATACAGATTGAATAACATTGGTGAGAGGCTACAACCCTGTCTCACTCCCTTCCCAACCACTGCTTCCCTTTCATGCCCCTCGACTCTTATAACTGCCATCTGGCATCTGTACAAATTGTAAATAGCCTTTCGCTCCCTGTATTTTACCCCTGCCACCTTTAGAATTTGAAAGAGAATATTCCAGTCAACATTGTCAAAAGCTTTCTCTAAGTCTACAAATGCTAGAAACGTAGGTTTGCCTTTTCTTAATCTAGCTTCTAAGATAAGTCGTAAGGTTAGTATTGCCTCACGTGTTCCAACATTTCTACGGAATCCAAACTGATCTTCCCCGAGGTCGGCTTCTACCAGTTTTTCCATTCGTCTGTAAAGAATTCGCGTTAGTATTTTGCAGCTGTGACTTATTAAACTGATAGTTCGGTAATTTTCACATCTGTCAACACCTGCTTTCTTTGGGTTTGGAATTATTATATTCTTCTTGAAGTGTGGGGGTACTTCGCCTGTCTAATACATCTTGCTCACCAGATGGTAGAGTTTTGCCAGGACTGGCTCTCCCAAGGCCGTCAGTAGTTCTAATGGAATGTTGTCTACCCCCGGGGCCTTGTTTCGGCTCAGGTCTTTCAGTGCCCTGTCAAACTCTTCACGCAGTATCTTATCTCCCATTTCATCTTCATCTACATTCTCTTCCATTTCTATAATATTGTTCTTTAATACATCGCCCTTGTATAGACCCTCTATATACTCCTTCCACCTTTCTGCTTTCCCTTCTTTGGTTAGGACTGGGTTTCCATCTGAGCTCTTGATATTCATACAAGTGGTTCTCTTTTTTCCAAAGGTCTCTTTAATTTTCCTGTAGGCAGTATCTATCTTACCCCTAGTGAGATAAGCCTCTAAATCCTTACATTTGTCCTCTAGCCATCCCTGCTTAGCCATTTTGCACTTCCTGTCGATCTCATTTTTGAGACGTTTGTATTCCTTTTTGCCTGCTCCACTTACTGCGTTTTCATGTTTCCTCCTTTCATTAATTAAATTCAATATTTCTTCTGTTACCCAAGGATTTCTACTAGCCCTCGTCTTTTTATCTACTTGATCCTCTGCTGCCTTCACTACTTCATCCCTCAGAGCTACCCATTCTTCTTCAACTGTACTTCTTTCCCCCACTGCTGTCAATTGTTCCCTTATGCTTTCCTTGAAACTCTGCACAACCTCAGGTTTAGTCAGTTTATCCAGGTCCCATCCCCTTAAATTCCCACCTTTTTTGCAGTTTCTTCAATTTTAATCTGCAGTTCATAACCAATAGATTGTGGTCAGAGTCCACATCTGCCCCTGGAAATGTCTTACAATTTAAAACCAGGTTCCTAAATCTCTGTCTTACCATTATATAATCTATCTGATACCATTTAGTATCTCCGGGATTCTTCCATGTATACAACCTTCTTTTATGATTCTTGAATCAAGTGTTAGCTATGATTAAGTTATGCTCTGTGCAAAATTCTAACAGATGGCTTCCTCTTTAGTTTCTTACCCCCAATCCATATCCACCTACTATGTTTCCTTCTCTTCCTTTTCCTACACTCGAATTCCAGCCACCCATGACTATTAAATTTTCATCTCCCTTCACTATCTGAATAATTTCTTTTACCTCATCATACATTTCATCAGTTTCTTCATCATCTGCAGAGCTAGTTGGCATATAAACTTGTACTACTGTAGTAGGCGTGGGCTTCGTGTCTATCTTCGCCACAATAATGCGTTCACTATGCTGTTTGTAATAGCTTACCAGCACTCCTATTTTTTTATTCATTATTAAACCTACTCCTGCATTACCCCTATTTTATTTTGTATTTATAACCCTGTATTCACCTGACCTAAAGTCTTGTTCCTCCTGCCACCGAACTTCACTAATTCCCTCTATATCTAAGTTTAACCTATCCATTTACCTTTTTAAATTTTCTAATCTACCTGCTCGATTAAGGGATCTGACATCCCACCCTCCGATCCGTGGAACGCCAGTTTTCTTTCTCCAGATAACAACGTCCTCTTGAGTGGTCCCCGCCCGGAGATCCGAATGGGGGACTATTTTACCTCCGGAATATTTTACCCAAGATGACGCCATAATCATTTAACCATACAGTAAGGCTGCATGCCCTCGGGAAAAATTACGGCTGTAGTTCCCCCTTGCTTTCAGCCGTTCGCAGTACCAGCACAGCAAGGGCGTTTTGGTTATTGTTACAATGCCAGATCAGTCAATCATCCAGACTGTTGCCCCTGCAACTACTGAAAAGGCTGCTGCCCCTCTTCAGGAACCACACGTTTGTCTGGCCTCTCAACAGATACCCCCCCGTTGTGGTTGCACCTACGGTACGGCCATCTGTATCGCTGAGGCACGCAAGCCTCCCCACCAGCGGCAAGGTCCATGGTTCATGGGGGGGGGGGAGGTTGTAGGGCGTAGTAAATTTAAATTTATGTCACACTCTTAAGTCTAAGCTCGCTTAGCGGTATAAAAATTTAAGTTCCTATGTCAATGCAATCAGAAGATACGACCTTTTACATCACATATTTTGATAATCGAAAACTCACTCATCAAAAACTATATAGCGCTTCCCGTTGACGTAGAACAATTAAATTTAGGAAGAAGCAACGTTTCACAGTAAACATAGAGGAAAAAAGTAGGAAAATTGTTTTTTTAGTTGTATCATGTGGAAAAAAAAAATTTGTAATTTTTTTATCCATCTGGCTCTGCCCGTTTGTTAAGATCCCTTTTTCTCAGGAACGGGTAGATTTATCAAGTTCAAATTTATGTCACATGCTAAGGTCTACGGTTCCTTGGCGGTGTACAATATATGAGCTTCTGAGTCAATGCATTAAAAAGATACGGTCGTTATGTCATATCTTGACTCTCGCAAACTCATTCACCAAAACGTACAGAATACGTTCCGTTGACCTAGAATCACGAAATTTGGCGAGAAGGAAGGTTTCAGAGTACAAGTAAAGAAAAAAAGTTAAAAAATTGTTAAATTGCAGTTATTTAACGTACAAAATATCTCTTTGAAATTAGAACTTACATTGGGTACATCATCCACCAACATCATGTTTTAGTAAGTAAATAAAAATATTTGATTAAATTCTCTCTCTCTCTCTCCACATGCATTAACTGAAGTCCTCTGCTCGCTACTCTGTAGTCGTAGGAACTACTGCAGTGATTTTGACGTGATCTTGGAATTCTCGGGACTCATATCTTTCCAGTATCGATCGCGAAAACGGGAAAAAATCGTCGAGATTCTATTTTCGCGGGGTAGGCACACTATATATTTATATCTATGTAAAGTTTGTACGGAGCCCTTAGCGCGCGTGTCCTACTCGTACTTGGCCAATTTATTATTGAATAATCGCTTTACTTCGCCTTCAGTGTACTGAGGGCTATGTAATTATCTTTCGAAGGTAGCCTTCTTTACAGTTTTAGAGCATTTCTTCTGTTCAGTAATGCAGTCTGGTATTGCTTTCTTTTTAGTTACAAAAGATTGACTTTGTAGGCAATATAAAGTTGTAACTTTTTCAGTACAATCAATGAAATTCACATAGCCTGTTTTTGTCCCTGCACATTCTGAAACTTCCTCTATGTTTCCCGAAAGCACAGTTGTTTACTTGTTACCAGTCTGCTATCCGAATGTTTTACTTTTATGTTGGCCTTATGACACCTCGTATCACTCCTGCGGTACATCTGAGAATGGTAGATAGATGATCAAATCCAATGGGTTTTGCTACTATCTCTGATGTTAAACTCAGTGGTACCAAAGATAAAGGGTAGGCTGCAATAGTCTGACAAACTTCGAATGGTCTTGTAGGGTAGGTTGTGTTGAGAAATAATCGTTAAGGAAAAAGTTTCCGACTTAATTAGCATTGAAGTTAGCCAATAAGGTCATTGCACGTGGAAATTCAAGCGGCCCGCAAGAGATAGTGTCACCAAACGTGTTCTTTTATTGGTTTCCTAAATCGAAGACAAGAGCGATACAAAAATGGGACATGGGACGGTAGTGAGGATCGAACCCGATCCAAAGGCTGAGCAGTCTTTGGGCTATCATCTACGCTATGAGAACCACTGACGCTAATTGTATCTGGAAGGTCGCTTGAATTATCATGCGTAACGGCCTAATCGGTTAACTTGAATCCTAATTAAGTCGGAAACGGTGCAACGTGTGTAATTTTTTTCTTAACAATTAAGTCTCAGAATAACCTACCCTGCAATGTCGTAACAATATTTTCAGACTGTTCCTCACCACGCGGTATATCAACAGCATTCAGCTGTTCGTGTGGTGCAGTTATCTCGTCGAGAAACAGTCATTTAAAAGTTTAACTTATCATCTTCCGCAATCTCTACTGTCAACGCCGGCCGGAGTGGCCGTGCGGTTCTAGGCGCTACAGTCCGGAACCGAGCGACCGCTACGGTCGCAGGTTCGAATCCTGCCTCGGGCATGGATGTGTGTGATGTCCTTAGGTTATTTAGGTTTCATTAGTTCTAAGTTCTAGGCGACTGATGACCTCAGAAGTTAAGTCGCATAGTGCTCAGAGCCATTTGAACCCTCTACTGTCAACGTGCCGAAGCTGTTTTCCCGGTCTGAGTCACAAGCAGGGTGATGGACATCACGTTTATTTCATTCCATTTCATATATAATGTAGTTACATCTTTTGTCTATCTCCTCGTTTGATTTTATATGGGATTTATTTTCTGATGAGAAGTGCACTCCCTCCGCCCTTATCCGTTGCATCTGTCGGCTCGAATTAGATTAAACCCAGGATACAGAAATTGTTCTTTCGGCGGCACAAATGTTTCAGATGTCGCACAACCTGAAATCTGCAAGAAGCGTAAAAAATGTGAAATGTTTTGTGTATTACATTTAATTGAGCGAGTGTTCCAGTGCGCTGTATTCTTAACATATTCCACCATTACTGAAACTCAGACTTTAATATAATATAAATTACTTAGATTAAGGAGTTCTGAACCATATTTGGCCCTCCTGACGCCGAAGGGGTTGTTTCCTATGGGGGAACTTTATTTGCCAGCCACAAGCTTTTGTACGTATTATCTGGAACGAAATGTACTCATTACTGTGGAACTGTCTTTGCCTGATCCCTATTTGCTTCATTATTGACTCTTGAAATGCTAAAAATTTGATACTGTTCTCTGGTATACATGTAACTGGCATTGCTAAGGCAGATGGATCCTTTGAAGCGGCTGTCTTGGGAAGAAGTGTTCCGTTCATTTATTTGTTTCTTGTTGTCCAGAGGTATCAGATGACTGTATGGACTATGCTGGATTCTACAAATCTCTAGGAAAGCAACAAGCTTCCTGTGACTACGGCACGAACCCGTTGAGGCTGCTTGACGGTATTGCATGCCTTATAATAGCATGCAACGGTTAATTTTCCTTTGTCGGGTGTACTCCAGGTGCTCTGTAGAATTAGATTGATGGCCTCCTGAGCAGCGGACACCAAAACGAGGTGTTTATTTGTCACACTCGTTAATGTCGTGTGCCGCAGAGCAGTGTGCACAGAGTTTCAGACTACAATTTTTTTTGCTGGGGTGATCACAATGTAGGCAACTGAAGCAATACAGGACAGGTCTTATGTAGGATTCAACAGAACAGCGCACGCTTATATACAATGTCAGGCTGTTTGTGCGCTTTAAAGGTTGAAAGACATAGTGGCCACGGCGTTTCCCTATCTGTCCGTTTTCCTTGACTTTCAAAATGGCTCTAAGCACGGCGGGAATTAACATCTGAGGTCATCAGTCCCCTAGACTTAGAACTGCTTAAACCTAACTAACCTAAGAACATCACGCACAACAATGCGCGAGGCAGGATTCGAACCTGCGACCGCAGCAGCAGCGCGGTTCCGGACTGAAGCGCCTAGCACCGCTCGGCCACAGCGGCCGGCCCTTGACTTCGTTAAAACACTTTTTCACTTGGAATACTGAATATTGACACTGAATGACAGCCATTATTTCTCTTTCCGACAGTTACGTCATTACACATTTCCTTATCCCTGTTGCCTGGTATGGAAAGTTAGTCTACACACTTGAAGTCCCTTACGCACGGTAACAGCATTTTGAACCACATAGTTAACAGTTGCTTCTGCCCCTGGCACGGTTGCGGCCAGACGAGTTAATGTGCGTAAAACTGTTAGAGATCAGTGGACTCAACTTGTATTTCAGCCGACCTATAGCTATCGGATATAGTCTCTCAGTGCTTCTCATTTAGATCACACTTTCGATGAACACTACGTGAGTGCAAACAATTTTCAGCAGCTCCTCCTACTTTTTCTTGGTGACGTTGATTTTCAATGAGAGATGTAACGGTCACTCTGTTCGCTGCTTGTTGTCAAACGGCCTCAAGTCTATTTGTCGTTTTCATAATTTTGTGACTGCTTCTTCTTTCATCTTCATGAGTCTTCGCACGATTCTGGGCTAGAGTTTTTGATGTAGCTGTGTAAATGATTTCCTTGTTTTGATTTCGGATTTTATCTTCTTCTGTGATTTCGACGTTATCTTGTTCCTGATATACCACTGCTTGCTTATCTGCCACTGTATCGCTTGTTGGACTGTAGTAACATAACGTTGTGGGCGGAATTAACTAGGACAGTTCGCTATTAGTGGCACCACAGTCACCACCATACGTGGTGACAAACAGTATTTTGTGACAGTAAAATACTGAAACTCTAAATCCAAGGTCGGCTAACATAGGCAAACACAATTTTTTCTGCACACGACCAAGTGTGTTTACGAGCGCACGGCTCTGTGGGCGCAGAGCAATAGACGGGCATGACCGTACCCTACGAGAACCGGAAGTGAACTGCGATAAAATTAACTGACGCCAGAAACGATCTTAAAAGAACATCACAAAGCAAGTTATTAGAAAAAGGCAGAATCAATTATAACAGCACTGTTCAAATTATGGGTGGTATCAGTTATTCCACAGAACAACTGTAGTTATTCATAAACTTTGGGCCAGATACACTGTCTCGGCCACACACGGACCCACAGCATGCTCCAGTTGTCCGTTACGTCGTTGCTACTTTCCCGCCCCAGACCAAGAGAGTCGTATCCCGCCAAGTTGTTGTACCGGGTGGCTATTATCAACCTGACTGTGTTCCCGTGCTGCAGTGTGGGCTGTACACATTGCAGAATGCTGAAACTTCATGGGTATGTTCAATAATCTGTGCGTTCGCAAGCTGTGCTGAAAACAATAATATTTCCATTTTCTGCCAGCAGATAAAAATATGGCGCAGTAAGCAGTCAGCCTCTGAAATGCTTCTTTTTGACGTCAGTCTGCTGTTTGTCGCTTGCCGACGCGTCTTGATTTTCTTTGTGATATGACTTTTGGTGTATAGGGTTAAGAATGTTAAAGTTTTCCGACCAAAACGCAACGGCTAGAAAGACTGAGAACTACTGGTACAGTTGCTTTACCAGAACTGAAGCAATAGCAGCACTGCACTGCGCGAATATCGCCAACAGAAACAGCTGTGAAGAGGGCTCATGTCAATAAATAGGGTAAAGAATACAATCAAGAAATGTGAAGAAACGGGTGAGTTGGTGTGCGCCAGTGAGATGGAGGCAGCTCACTCCCTCGGCAGTTGATGAAGTTAGTGTAACTACAGCCGACCGTGAAGCACATGCCTCAAATTCTGCAGCCAGTACTCCAGATTTGTCAGAAGAATAGTCTGTCCCCAGGTCAAAAGTTCAAAGGATTTTGGGGTGCATTTTATACTGGTATCCCTGCAAGATCAGAAAGTGCACCAAATGAAGTCCCAAGATAGGCTACAGCAGCGTGGACGTACCCCTTTGTTTCTTGGCACATATGGGACAGGATGCCACGTGACTGGGGAATATTGTTCGGATGGACGGGGGACATTTTACTCCGCACAGGACCATGAGTGCACTGAAATGTCGCAAATGGGGATCTACTCCATGTTCTGCAGGGACATCTACTGCACTCGTCTTATGGTGTGGTTTCACAAGCTCATTCATTCTCGATCCGTTTTTATTCGAGGAAATGACAGCCCATGGTCCTGTCAGGTGAACAGTGACACGTTATAAGGGCTTCCTAGTGCAACACGTGATTCCATCTTTTCGTGAACGCAGCTGTTCCTCCACTACTATTTTTATGAATGATGCAGTGATACCACACGTCGCTCTCCAGGTGAAAGATTTACTTCGAGAAACCTTTGATAACGACGGCATCATCTCTAGGCCCTCCCGATTCCGCGACCTAGTACCATATGACTTCAAGTTTTGAGGATATCTGAAAGACCGTGTCTATCAGGAATCTACGTGATCTGCAGGAGAGCGTACTATGACATATTGCTGTGATTACACTGCATATTCTGCGAGCTACTTCCCTTTCTCTGCACCAACGCCACATTCTGACTGATTACAGCGCCATATTTTCTCGTGGTGGTTGGAAGTCCATGAGCACATCGATTAATGAACATACCTACGACGTTTCAGAATCCCTCGATTTATACAGCCCGCACTGCAGCACTCGGAATACCGTCAGTTTTATTATAACCACCCTGTAGCTCAGCCCACAAAAAAACTCGCCTTGTCGGCGGCCAAGAACTGCATACTCCTCACGGACCTGGCTCCGCCCTCTTCTTACCTTCCAGACGCATCCTTAAACTGGAAGAGCAGCACAACGGGCGACTCACAACGAGTGAGCCGAATAATGTCACCAGAACATATGTACACTCCTGGAAATGGAAAAAAGAACACATTGACACCGGTGTGTCAGACCCACCATACTTGCTCCGGACACTGCGAGAGGGCTGTACAAGAAATGATCACACGGACGGCACAGCGGACACACCAGGAACCGCGGTGTTGGCCGTCGAATGGCGCTAGCTGCGCAGCATTTGTGCACCGCCGCCGTCAGTGTCAGCCAGTTTTCCGTGGCATACGGAGCTCCATCGCAGTCTTTAACACTGGTAGCATGCCGCGACAGCGTGGACGTGAACCGTATGTGCAGTTGACGGACTTTGAGCGAGGGCGTATAGTGGGCATGCGGGAGGCCGGGTGGACGTACCGCCGAATTGCTCAACACGTGGGGCGTGAGGTCTCCACAGTACATCGATGTTGTCGCCAGTGGTCGGCGGAAGGTGCACGTGCCCGTCGACCTGGGACCGGACCGCAGCGACGCACGGATGCACGCCAAGACCGTAGGATCCTACGCAGTGCCGTAGGGGACCGCACCGCCACTTCCCAGCAAATTAGGGACACTGTTGCTCCTGGGGTATCGGCGAGGACCATTCGCAACCGTCTCCATGAAACTGGGCTACGGTCCCGCACACCTTTAGGCCGTCTTCCGCTCACGCCCCAACATCGTGCAGCCCGCCTCCAGTGGTGTCGCGACAGGCGTGAATGGAGGGACGAATGGAGACGTGTCGTCTTCAGCGATGAGAGTCGCTTCTGCCTTGGTGCCAATGATGGTCGTATGCGTGTTTGGCGCCGTGCAGGTGAGCGCCACAATCAGGACTGCATACGACCGAGGCACACAGGGCCAACACCCGGCATCATGGTGTGGGGAGCGATCTCCTACACTGGCCGTACACCACTGGTGATCGTCGAGGGGACACTGAATAGTGCACGGTACATCCAAACCGTCATCGAACCCATCGTTCTACCATTCCTAGACCGGCAAGGGAACGTGCTGTTCCAACAGGACAATGCACGTCCGCATGTATTCCGTGCCACCCAACGTGCTCTAGAAGGTGTAAGTCAACTACCCTGGCCAGCAAGATCTCCGGATCTGTCCCCCATTGAGCATGTTTGGAACTGGATGAAGCGTCGTCTCACGCGGTCTGCACGTCCAGCACGAACGCTGGTCCAACTGAGGCGCCAGGTGGAAATGGCATGGCAAGCCCTTCCACAGGACTACATCCAGCATCTCTACGATCGTCTCCATGGGAGAATAGCAGCCTGCATTGCTGCGAAAGGTGGATATACACTGTACTAGTGCCGACATTGTGCATGCTCTTTTGCCTGTGTCTATGTGCCTGTGGTTCTGTCAGTGTGATCATGTGATGTATCTGACCCCAGGAATGTGTCAATAAACTTTCCCCTTCCTGGGACAATGAATTCACGGTGTTGTTATTTCAATTTCCAGGAGTGTACATGCTTCAGGTACCATCATTTGGAGTGATGGTACGACGTGGTTTGCCAAAAGAAACTGGAAACTAGGTCTAACAATGTGGGTCCAGATGTCAGGATTTGTATAAAAATCCATTCAGTATTAAATTGTTCTACACACCGAAAGTGTCAGTAGCTGTTCGGACGATACCTTCGTTAGCAGTAAATAATCTTGATCTTCTTATAATGAACTGTGACAACTACTGTTGCTATATTGTTTTCGATTTCTTCGAGATTGTTGGGGTCTGCCTGAGCCCAAATCCGTTGCACAGCAGGACAGGCCAAGTGTCTCAAAATTGTTAGACAGCAAATAAATTGCGAAGACATTACTTTGTGCATTAAAAACGGCGTCAAAGAATTATTTGGGGTCCCAGAATCAGTTAAAAAACTGTACACTGAGACATTAATAGCACATATAATGACATCAGGAGAAGGTATTAAGATACAGATATCCAAACAACTTGGACAAATGAGTACTTACATCCAGGAGTCACTATTCCTCTTTTGACACAACTTACGAGCATTCTAATTCCCATTGTTTCAGTTTCTGCATCCATGAAATTGGAAACCTGTTCCCTGGGTCTTCGTATGCCGTGCATTTCCTACTAAGGTAAATTTGTACCGAGCGGGGTTGTGCACTATTTATCACAATGCACCCGCACTTGGGAGGACGAAAGTACAAATCCCCGACTGACCATCGAGACTTCTGTGGTTTCTCTAAATTGTTGCAGGTAAATGCCAAGATGCCTCATTTTAAAATAACACGACTGGCTTCCTTCATCATTCTTTCGTAATCTGAGATTTTCCTCAATCTCCAACGACCGGACGGTCGACAGTACTTTAAACTCAATTCTTCCTTTCTTCTTGTATCTATAGTTCACAACAAAATTAAAGGCTTACTTTTCTTAAACTCGGTTATTTTCTCTCATAATTCGAAGTTATGCTCTAAGGTGTCTAAAACCTTTGGCAATAATTGTGCAGAACCGTTGCAACCTGCGACGTCACGCTGGGGCTCGGTGACGTTTCAAACAGCAAGGCGTAGATACATGCAAAAGAAAACAAAAAATAGGGCCAAAGTTCATAGGTTCATGTGACATTTGAGGTGGTCGGCACCTCATTGTCTCTGAAACGGAGGTCACAATATCCACGATGCCGAGAGCTTCTACCACGCGGTTTTCTTGTGAGAGAGGAGGGAGTCTGGAGGAGGGAGTCTGGAGGAGGGAACTCAAGTTAAACTTTTATATTTCGATTAAGCGTAAGATGAAAGTGCTCAGATTTTGGCTCAGTGTCTTTTGCAGTGTGTGAAAAAATACGAACTTGAAGAAAAGTAGGTTTGTTACATTACTGTTACCACTAACAGTAATTTTGGTGGTGTGAAGGGAAAGGGGAATGAAAACGTATTCAAAAAAATTCAAAACCATATAGAAACACGTATTTTTGGAATTGGTTATTGAGCCCACATCCTACACAGTTCGCTGTAAGTAGCATGTTGTTTTCTACCTCTCGACACAGAAGCTATTGCTCCAAGAATTTATAGATATTTCCACATAAACAGAGTAAGAGTAGTGAAAGTTAAAAAGAGTTCGGTGAATACAAAGTCCCCTACTTTGTTACCTGCAATCCTGCAATAGAAAGAATTCTTATCTTTTGTAAGGCATGAAACCATACCTCTTATGTTCTGACAAATGCTCAAGATTCTCATTTGATTTTTTGAAAATCGGGAAGTGTACTGTTTTTGAAATTTTTACGTAGTACTTTGCAGTTATTTAATAATCAAGTTCGGAAACCGGAAGCAAAGTCTACCGCAGGAGCAGTAGCATTTGAGACGCATTTATCAACTTCAGGAAAGAAAAACCCACAGATATATACCATCTTTTGGTAAAGAACTGCCATGCAACTTGAAAGAACAGAATGATTTTCCGGAGAAACATGTCTTACAAGCATAGACAATTTTTATAATTGTAGTATATATGGAGTGTATATGGAGTATAATTGTAGTATATATGGAGAACCAATGATGAGAAAGTTAGGTTTCACTGGATAAATTTTGAGAACTGAAATTGCACAGTCTGAATTAGAAGAATGTGTACAAGTTGTTAATGAAATTATGAAAGATTCAATTAACATTGATAATATATTTGATGAAAGTACATTGTCGAATAACGTAATTCAAAACCAAACAATAGGTTTTGATTCGAAGCATGAATAAATAGCACATACTGCTAAAGACAAGTGGAAAACAATTTTAAGATGCTTCAAAAACACTGGTATTTCGTATAGCAATATTACTAAAATGGTTGAATTTGCGATGTATTTGCCTGGGACATCTGCTCTTGTTAAGTTATTTCAATTATGATGAATATTTGGTCTGCTCAAAGTTTCAGCGAGAACCTTTAAGTGTGTGTAATTTCATTCCATACACGTTAACTCAAGTATTTCAGAAGAAGCAACATAATAACGTGTCAGATCATTGGTCAACTTGCTACTAAAATGAAGCCACTTTCAAATTAAATAAACAAAATTCATGTATTATCGCCGGCGCGGTGGCCGAGAGGTTCTAGGCGCTACAGTCCGGAACCGCGCGACTGCTACGGTCGCAGGTTCGAATCCTGCCTCGGGCATGGATGTGTGTGATGTCCTTAGGTTAGTTAGGTTTAAGTAGTTCTAAGTTCTGGGGGACTGATGACCTCAGATGTTAAGTCCCCCTAGTGCTCAGAGCCATTTGAACCATTTTTTGATGTTTTATCAGATTTTCTCTCACATTAAATTAGTTACAAATTACATTTAAATAGTTTACACTTTTACAGGTACATAATACACTGAAGCGCCAAAGAAACTGGTATAGGCATGCGTATTCAAACACAGAGATATGTGAACAGAAAGAATACTACACTGCGATCGGCAACAGGTATATACGACAACATGTGTCTGGCGTAGTTGTTTCATCGGTTACTGCTCCTACAATGGCAGGTTATCAAGATTTAAGTGAGTCTGAGCATGGTGTTGTAATCGGCGCACGATCGATGAGACACAACATCTCTGCGGTAGCGATGAAGTGTGGATTTTCCCGCACAACCATCTCACCAGTGTACCGCGAATATCAGGAATCCGGAAAAACCTCAAATCTCCGACATAGCTTCGCCCGGAAAAAGATCCTGAAAAAATGGCTCAAATGGATCTGAGTACTATGGGACTTAACTGCTGAGGTCATCAGTCCCCTAGAACTTAGAACTACTTAAACCTAACTAACCTAAGGACATCGCACACATCCATGCCTGATGCAGGATTCGAACCTGCGACCTTAGCGGTCGCGCGGTTCCAGACTGTAGCGCCTAGAACGGCCCGGCCACTCCGGCCGGCAGATCCTGCAAGAACGGGACCAACGACTACTGAAGAGAATCGTTCAGCGTGGCAGAAGTGCAACCCTTCCGCAAATTGCTACAGGTTGGAATGCTGGGCCATCAGCAAGTGTCAGCGTGCGAACCATTCAACCAAACATCATCGATATAGGCTTTCGAAGCCGAAGGCCCACTCATGTACCATTGATGACTGCATAACACAAAGCTTTACGCCCCGCCTGGGCCATAAACACTGATACTGGACGTGTTGCCTTGTCGGACGAGTCTCGTTTCAAATTGTACCGAGTGGATGGACGTGTACGAGCATGGAAACAACCTGATGAATCCATGGACCCTGCATGTCAGCAGGGGACTGTTCAAGCTGGTGGAGGCTCTGTAATGGTGCAGAGCATGTGCAGTTGGAGTGATATGGGACATCTGATACGACTCTGACGGGTGACACATACTTAAGCATCCTGTCTGATCACCTGCATCGATTCATGTCCATTGTGCATTCCGGGCAATTTCAGCAGGACAATGCGACACCCCACACGTGCAGAATTGCTACAGAGTGACTCCAGGGATACTGAGTTTAAACACTTCCGCTGGCCACCAAACTCCCCAGACATGAACATTATTGAGCATATCTGGGATGCCCTGCAACGTGCTGTTCCACTCCCTCGTACTCTTACGTACTTATGAGCAGCCCTGCAAGATTTATGGTGTCAATTCCCTCCACTACTACTTCACACATTAGTCGAGTCGATACCACGTCGTGGTGCGGCACTTCTGCGTACTCGCTGGGGCCCTACATGATATTAGGCAGGTGTACCTGTTTCTTTGGCTCTTCAGTGTATTTCGTACTTCATATTTCATTTCTTTGAAATTAATTTGGGGGCGCAGTTCCATTCTGACGCTCTCATTCATTCATACTGTCAAGATTATGTTTTAATTCCTCCTGATTTTGTATTTACACTCGTACTCAGAATAGTACCCAAGGTGGCCCAAGATCAGACACCCCTTAACACTTGCTCTTGATTATGTCGAACTATGGGTGAAAAGAATCCACACTTCGCGCTCTGGATCATCACTCTGTAAGGCTTTCTTCCACTGCCCCAAAATTTAACAAAGGATTTCCTTTCTGCTATTGTGAGAGACGCGGAACATTCGTTCTTGTGATTAGTGGCTTCTGGATAATACTTACGGTAGTTTGTTCAGTTACTGACCTCCATACTTAGGGTTTAACAGAGTTCCCGTTAACGGCTGACAACCAGATCTGATGATTTTTTGTACCACACGCTTTGGGATTAAGGAGGTTACGCAGTTAAATTTTTAAGCCTATACAAGTGATGATTGCGTTCAGTTCTCTATGAATGTATATATATTTGCACTTGTTATTATAACGCCTAACAGTGGATATGAACACAAGTAAGTCTTGAGAAACTCGATCATGGAATAGTTAAACTTGTAAACACCGAATATCATGTCTCGTAGGAGCTCGGTAGCCCTTGTTGATCCATTTGGATTGTAAATGTGTGTATAGTGGTTCGGCATTTTTCATGATCTTATAATCACTTTGATTCATAGTTCAACTTTATTCAGCTGGTGTCTGCGGAAGTTAGACTACTGTGGCTATAATTAGGAATTAGAGTGATAGAAATTCAGTTACACTTCCATACAAGGCTCGTTGCTGGAGAGGATGGTAAGGAAACTTCTGAAAGTAAACCTATTAAAGCTCTTGCTTGAGGGAGGATAAGTACTTTCAAGTGTTCAGAAGTACCATCTCAGGGCATTATCCATTACAGTGGAGAGCAGAATTTTAACTTCGACAAGGGAAAAAGTGCCCTGATGATCCAGTGTCTATTCTTCCAAAAATAGTGCACGTGTGTGGAGAATATAACTCTACTGCCTTTACAGGGATCATCTTCACTCGAAACTCTGAAGAACAAGTAACGGATAAGAGCGTCTAAATGATAATTTCAACTGCCTGATAATCAGTAGAGTATGAAGAGTCTGTCAGTTATCTATGACAAGTAGATGCAACTACGATGCTGCATTTTAAAGTTTTTCTGTCGTTTTGACTGATAAATTATTAGAGACAGAGCAGTACCGGGAATCAAACACGGCTACCCAGCAGTCAGCAGCGCTGACGAGTCAGATATGGCGGTGAACATCTCCAATCAGTACATACTTGTAAATATTGACTCCGATTTGGATGATACAACAGTTTGCTTAGAGTTACCGATAGTACTATTTCTAAAGACGCATATCTTTACCGAGGAACAAATTTTAGAATCAGCTTTTACATACAAAATTATCCATAGTATTAAAAAGTGTTTTGAATGTAGTAACTTAATACTCCTGTTAATTCAGCCAATACATTCACTGTAGCAGAAGAATGATGCAGTTGATTAAGGTAGCTATGGCACACCACGATAAGGAACACTTGCCTGATAGAGCAGCACTAAAACAGAGATGTGGCAACATGCGACGTTACCTAACGGATATTCTCTGCTGAGTAATTGCTTCCTAACCAGGAGTAAATATCCGAAAACCAGTTTTGAATTTACTTCATGTTGCTCATGTTTTAAGTAATTGGGCAATGCAGAGCTGTATTTAAAAAATAACGGCTCGATAATGTCGTAGGGTCGAGCCACACACGTCTGCTATCATTCCCAGCAGCTAATTCGCTGCAAATAGTAAACAGAAGTTGTGGTCCCGCAGTCAAATAATCTATGCACCGTCTAGAATTGAGAATATAATAAAATACACAAAAACATTAAATAAAAATAAATGAGTAATTAATAAATGGGTTATATTTTAACTTTTGTAAACGATGATGATCATACCAGAGAACTGTGTTAAATAACGTTTATTCGTGAAAGTAAAGCTCAAATAAATGGAAAGTGACCCTACGATAACTAAGTATAATACAGACAGAAATAACCTTACTAAATGCAGTAAAGTTCCTTTGAGAGCGTTACTAGGAAATTATCAGAATTCCCAAGCTAAACTGAGTGTATTTTGTGATCAAAGTACACGAAATTTTCACCAGTTCAAAATGGTTTAGATCTCAACATGATGATTTAAAAATTAACATACTTGAGGTAACGAGTAGAAACTCATCCTCTGTTTGTTCTCAGCTCAGTTATGTTGTAGGAAAAGAGTGTCGTAGCGGCCGTTTACCACCCAGAATCCATCATCCACAAGACCGAATAACGCACAGTTTCACAAGCACGTCTGCCTTCTTCTTGCACAAAAGTTTCCAAAAGTTAAGGTCTTGTAGAGGTCGTTCACCGCCCATATTCTATCACCTACACGATCAAACACCATGCGATACCACAGGCAGATCTTCCTTCTTCAAGCACAAACGTAAAAGTGTCCAGTGTCGTAGCGGTCGTTCACCGCCCATATTCTATCACCCACACGATCAAATACCATGCGATACCACAGGCAGATCTTCCTTCTTCAAGCACAAACGTAAAAGTGTCCAGTGTCGCTCACTATAGCGCACCACTCCAAAAGTCTCACTTCACTTGACTCCAGTGGTGTACCGCCATTGCCTGCTTCTCCATTTGCTGAACACCACCCCCATCAGAAATCCGTCGTTATTAAGCTCTCCAGAAATCATTTCATTCGACAACGTTCCGGATTAAATTAATACATGACAAAAATAGATAAACAAAAGAAATTCTATAAACATTCAGTCACACTCACAGCATTCCCAATAGTTTGTTTACAAATGCTTGTAAAAGAGCGTCCATGTTAATTGACAGCAGACTGTCGTTAAACATTGTCTACACAATGATTTGCATCTGCTTGATAGTAGCATCCCTTGGCACTCTTTCAGTAGTGTCAGCTAACACATGCTATTGACCACTTCTAAATTTCTATGATACTGTATAAGCAATTGTAATGAATCATCATCATCATTTAAGACTGATTATGCCTTTCAGCGTTCAGTCTGGAGCATAGACCCCCTTATAAAATTCCTCCATGATCCCCTATTCAGTGCTAACATTGGTGCCTCGATGTTAAACCTGTTCCTTCAAAAGCATTATTAACCGAATCCAGGTACCTTCTCCTTGGTCTGCCCCAACTCCTCCTACCCTCTACTGCTGAACCCATGAGTCTCTTGGGTAACCTTGCTTCTCCCATGCGTGTAACATGACCCCACCATCTAAGCCTGTTCGCCCTGACTGCTACATCTATAGAGTTCATTCCCAGTTTTTCTTTGATTTCCTCATTGTGGACACCCTCCTGCCAATGTTCCCATCCAACCTTCAATCATCCAAGCAACTTTCATATCCGTAACCTCAACCTTGTTGATAAGGTAACCTGAATCCACTTAGCTTTCGCTCCCATACAACAAAGTTGGTCGAAAGATTGAACGGTGCACAGATAACTTAGTCTTGGTAATGACTTCCTTCTTGCAGAAGAGAGTAGATCGTAGCTGAGCGCTCACTGCATTAGCTTTGCTACACCTCGCTTCCAGTTCTTTCACTATGTTGCCATTCTGTGAGAATATGCATCCTAAGTACTTGAAACCGTCCACCTGTTCTAACTTTGTTCCTCCTATTTGGCACTCAATCCGTTTATATTTCTTTCCCACTGACGTTACTTTCGTTTTTGAGATGCTAATCTTCATACCATAGTCCCTACATTTCTGATCTAGCTCTGAAATATTACTTTGCAAACTTTCAATCGAATCTGCCATCACAACTAAGTCATCCGCATATGCAAGACTGCTTATTTTGTGTTCACATATCTTAATCTCACGCAGCCAGTCTATTGTCTTCAACATATGATCCATAAATAATATGAACAACAGTGGAGACAGGTTGCAGCCTCGTCTTACCCCTGAAACTACTCTGAACCATGAACTCAATTTACCGTAAACTCTAACTGCTGCCTGACTATCCGTGCAAAGACCTTTAATTGCTTGCAAAAGTTTGCCTCCTATTCCATAATCTCGTATAACAGACAATAACTTCCTCCTAGGAACCGGTCATATGCCTTTTCTAGATCTATAAAGCATAGATACAATTCCCTGTTCCACTCATAACACTTCTCCATTATTTGCCGTAAGCTAAAGATCTGGTCCTGACAACCTCTAAGAGGCCTAAACCCACACTGATTTTCATCCAACTGGTCGTCAACTAACACTCGCACTTTCCTTTCAACAATACCTGAGAAGATTTTACCGACAACGCTGATTAAAGAGATACCTCTGTAGTTGTTACAATCTTTTCTGTTTCCATGTTTAAAGATTGGTGTGATTACTGGTTTTGTCCAGTGTGATGGAACCTGTCCCGACTCCCAGGCCAGTTCAATTATCCTGTGTAGCCATTTAAGACCTGACATTCCACTGTATTTGATGAGTTCCGACTTAATTTCATCCACACCAGCTGCTTTATTGCACTGCAATCTATTGACCATTTTCTCAACTTCCTCAAATGTGATCCTATTTCCACCATCATTCCTATCCCATTCTACCTCGAAATCTGAAACATTACTGATCGTACTTTCACCTACATTGAGCAACTCATCAAAATACACTCCTGGAAATGGAAAAAATAACACATTGACACCGGTGTGTCAGACCCACCATACTTACTCCGGACACTGCGAGAGGGCTGTACAAGCAATGATCACACGCACGGCACAGCGGACACACCAGGAACCGCGGTGTTGGCCGTCGAATGGCGCTAGCTGCGCAGCATTTGTGCACCGCCGCCGTCAGTGTCTGCCAGTTTGCCGTGGCATACGGAGCTCCATCGCAGTCTTTAACACTGGTAGCATGCCGCGACAGCGTGGACGTGAACCGTATGTGCAGTTGACGGACTTTGAGCGAGGGCGTATAGTGGGCATGCGGGAGGCCGGGTGGACGTACCGCCGAATTGCTCAACACGTGGGGCGTGAGGTCTCCACAGTACATCGATGTTGTCGCCAGTGGTCGGCGGAAGGTGCACGTGCCCGTCGACCTGGGACCGGACCGCAGCGACGCACGGATGCACGCCAAGACCGTAGGATCCTACGCAGTGCCGTAGGGCACCGCACCGCCACTTCCCAGCAAATTAGGAACACTGTTGCTCCTGGGGTATCGGCGAGGACCATTCGCAACCGTCTCCATGAAGCTGGGCTACGGTCCCGCACACCGTTAGGCCGTCTTCCGCTCACGCCCCAACATCGTGCAGCCCGCCTCCAGTGGTGTCGCGACAGGCGTGAATGGAGGGACGAATGGAGACGTGTCGTCTTCAGCGATGAGAGTCGCTTCTGCCTTGGTGCCAATGATGGTCGTATGCGTGTTTGGCGCCGTGCAGGTGAGCGCCACAATCAGGACTGCATACGACCGAGGCACACAGGGCCAACACCCGGCATCATGGTGTGGGGAGCGATCTCCTACACTGGCCGTACACCACTGGTGATCGTCGAGGGGACACTGAATAGTGCACGGTACATCCAAACCGTCATCGAACCCATCGTTCTACCATTCCTAGACCGGAAAGGGAACTTGCTGTTCCAACAGGACAATGCACGTCCGCATGTATCCCGTGCCGCCCAACGTGCTCTAGAAGGTGTAAGTCAACTACCCTGGCCAGCAAGATCTCCGGATCTGTCCCCCATTGAGCATGTTTGGGACTGGATGAAGCGTCGTCTCACGCGGTCTGCACGTCCAGCACGAACGCTGGTGCAACTGAGGCGCCAGGTGGAAATGGCATGGCAAGCCGTTCCACAGGACTACATCCAGCATCTCTACGATCGTCTCGATGGGAGAATAGCAGCCTGCGCTGCTGCGAAAGGTGGATATACACTGTACTAGTGCCGACATTGTGCATGCTCTGTTGCCTGTGTCTATGTGCCTGTGGTTCTGTCAGTGTGATCATGTGATGTATCTGACCCCAGGAATGTGTCAATAAAGTTTCCCCTTCCAGGGACAATGAATCCACGGTGTTCTTATTTCAGTTTCCAGGAGTGTATTCCCTCTATCTGCCCAAGGAATCCACAGGATTCACCAGCAGTTTTCCTGACCTGTCCAAAATACTTGTCATTTCCTTCTTACCTCCCTTGCGAAGACTGCTAATTACACTCCAGAATGGTTTCCCAGCAGCTTGACCCATAGTCTCCAACCTGTTTCCAAAGTCTTCCCAAGATTTCTTCTTGGATGCTGCAATTATCTGTTAGGCTTTGTTTCTTTCTTCAACATAACTTTCTCTGTCTACCTGAGTTCTAGTATGTAGCCATTTTTGATACGCCTTCTTTTTCCTTTTACAGGCTGCCTTGACTGTGTCATTCCACCAAGCTGTTTGCTTCATCCTACTTTTACACACTACTGTTCCAAGACATTCTTTAGCCACTTCTAGTACTGCGCCCCTGTACCTTGTCCATTCCTTTTCCAATGACTGTAATTGACTACATTCAACTAACTGGTACCTTTCTGAGATCGCTGTTATGTACTTGTGCCTGATTTCCTTATCCTGAAGTTTCTCCATTCTTGTCCTCCTACATATGGACCTGACCTGCACTTTCGGCCTCACAATCCCAATTTCACTGCGGATTAAATAATGATCAGTGTCAATAAAGAATCCCCTGGATACACGTGTGTCCCCCACAGCCTTCGTGAATTCCTGATCTGTTATTATATAGTCAATGACAGATCTGGTTCCCCTGCCTTCCCAAGTATACCGGTGACTGTTCTTATGTTTAAAAAAGGAGTTTGTGATTACTAAGCCCATACTGGCACAGAAATCTAAGAGTTGTTTCCCGTTCCTGTTGGCCTCCATATCCTCTCCAAATTTACCCTACCCTTCTGTTCGATTTCCAATCCTGGCGTTAAAATCACCCATGAGCAGAACACTGTCCTTGTCCTTTACTCTAACAACTACATCACTGAGTGCCTCATAAAAACTATCCATCTTATCTTGATCTGTCCCTTCACAATGCGAATATACTGACACAATCCTAATTTTCTTGCTAGACACTGTCAAATCTATCCACATCAGTCATTCGTTTACATACCTTATTGCAGCTACGCTGGGTTCCATTTCTTTCCTGATGTAAAGCCCTACACCCCATTGTGCTATTCCTGCTTTGACTCCTGACAGGTAGACCTTGTATTCTCCCACTTCCTCTTCTTTATCACCCCTTACCCGAATGTCACTAACAGCTAAACCGTCCAGCCCCATCTTACTTGCAGCCTCTGCCAGCTCTACCTTCTTCCCAGAGTAGCCCCCATTGATATTAATAGCTCCCCATCTCATTACCATTTGTTTGTCAAGTCGTATCTTAGGAGTCCCTGGTTTGTCAGTTAGAGGTGGGACTCCGTCACCTCCAAAGGTCCGAGGCATTTTGCTCTGATTGTTGCCAGCATCATATTTAAAGTACTAGGGAAGCCTAGCCTTACTTGCCCCGAGTCCCATTGGGTTTTACCCCTAACGGCTGAGGGACTAACCGGGGTGGATTGTAATGAATAGTTAAATAAATGTCTTGCAGAAAACAGTAAGATACTCATTAAGTGTTACAGAAGCATGGCGAATTGTGAGGTACTTGTGCTATTTTCATTTGCTGTGTTGTTTTGGAGAATACGATGTTTTGAAAAAAATTGCATAATGAAAATATGTAATAAACGTAATAAATCAAGACATAAATTAGATACAGGTACATATCTTTCAGAGATGACGACCATAGTGAACTTCTGTATTCTGAGATATCGTTTGTGAAATCGCATGAAGCGTTTAAAAGTTATTAATTCAGAGGTTTATTGTGAAACGCTTAGTCACTGTAAAACATTAACTTCTGCAGTTTTAAACATATTGAAAAATTGTTGTGTATTCGGATTTGCTTTAATATTTGACTATGAATTATTATGGATTTTATACTAGTTGTGAAGTAGAGATCTTTCACATTGTCTCGAAGGCCGCCATTGCTGGTACATTCCGCATTCTACTAAGCGAGCTACCACTATCTAGCTATGCTGTTTTGGAACTTTCCAAATTTCCGGCCGTGCTGCTTGTCTTCATACCTGACTGGCCCGGACCGATCGCCTAGCTGGGCTGGCTTTAGCGCACCCTCAGCCCTGGGGCCGTACAAGCAAATTCAGCTTACCGAACACCAACTCTAGGTGGCCGAATCAATCCCCTACCTACAGGTTGTGTTACAAACAAAAATTATTAAAAAAAGAAATGTATAAAGATTATATTGAAAATGGTACATACGTTGGTGCCATTTCTTGCATGGCACTTGACGTCCAAAACGTAGTATAAGACATCTAAATAACTCTGCTGTCTGTTGCCAGCCTGTATATTGGCACTGTAACATTAGGTAATATTGTAGACACTCTGTTAATGATTAAAGTTCTCCAATAAGTAGTAACTTCTAAGTTGGAAAGTAGTCTTCACGGTGGGAAGGTTGTCTTCAGTTTAATGTACTGAGTGGGCTGCAGGTGGTGAACAATGTTATCTAACAGCTGGTCCGTAACTAATGTTCTGATGTGGGTGTGTTCTGGTCCGTGTCATTGGAAGCATTTCCAGGGCCACGATAGAAATCAGAAGTAACGTAGTCTGCAGTGACAGTGCTACATCTGGAGGCTGTCCACACTATTAATGGACATATACAATGTTCTGGAGAAAGAGGCGCAGAAGCAGGAACTGGACAAGGTTTGTGAACACCATCTGGAGTCTGTTGCACTTTGTTTTGTACCAAACCCCAAACATTACGTGTTGTGAAAAAGCGTAGCACTAATAATAAATAAAAGACGACGTATTTCTGTGGTCATATCCTGTATGAACCCATCCGATCCGTACAGTACTTCTACCTGATGTTAGTCTGTTGCTCTGCCTTTATTTTCCGTAAATGTCACTCAAAATGTGAGAAAAATACGTGACGTTACGACATTCATATAAAATATACTACATTATTTTCGTGGACCCAATAAAGTTTCGTTAATCCGTCACTACTTCACTTATTAAAACAACGAGACATAGCAGTCGTTACATTCATAATCAGCAGTTCCACTTTTTTAATCATACAGTAATTTACTGAAACAGTAAACCTGTAAGTATTTCGGCAGTATGAAGCAATCTGCGCCGTCTATGTACAACATACAAATGAAAACCGCTTGTTCCACGGTTAAAAATGCGAAACTCGAAACAAAACTAGAAGCAGTGTACAAAGTAAGTCATATAATGTGTATGTATCGTAAATATACAACTACAAAATAAAATTTTTATTTGGCACAGGCCATGCTTCGAACAGTGTAGGAGCCGAGGACTGAAATATATATTACGCCAAAACAAAGTGGGTGGAACCTTAAAGAGTGCGTATTAGCATAAATAACAATACATAAAAGAGTGATTGCTTACGATATTTCTTAAAATAATATAATGACATTAGTTTGAGATGAATAGTACGTCATCTATATATCCATACACATCTACGTATATACTCTGCAAATAACTATGAGATAAATGGCAGATAGTACTTTCCATTGTACTACGTATTTTGGTTTGTTCTGATTCCACTTGTGGATAACTGCTTAAATGCTCCTGAGCCCCTCTAAATGGTTCAAATGGCTCTTAGCACTATGGGACTTAACTTCTGAGGTCATCAGTACCCTATAACTTAGAACTACTTAAACCTAACCAACCTAAGGACATCACACACATCCATGCCCGAAGCAGGATTCGAACCTGCGACCTTAGCGGTCACGCGGTTCCACACTGCAGCTCCAGGAACCGATCCGTCACCCCGGTCGGCTGAGCTCTTCTAATTAACATTACCTTCTCTTCGTTTTCCGCACAGGAGTCATATGTAGGGAGTTCAGTATATTCCTACATTCCTCACTTAATACTGTTTCTTAGATTTTCTTAAAAAGGTTTCAGCGAGATAATTGGACTCTGTCTGCAAGTATCTGCCATTAGGGTCTCTCAGCAGTGACACTCTTCTGTTGGTCAGACAAACCTGCAAACCTGTGACAATTCCTGCAGTCATTCTTTGTGTAAGTGCAGTGTCCTATCATATTTCCATAGGTCCCACGCACTTGATCTATTTTCTACGACGATTCACACGAGTGATTTGTTAGCAATTCTTTTTGTGGGCACATTGCTCTTTCCCACTGTACCAATGAATCGTTATATACCACCTACCTTACGTACAATTGAACCAATTTCATTAATCATTTCTGTATCTTTACAGACTGTTTCACCCATGTGATTTTATTAGTTGACTGATTCCACTTGTGAGTCATTCATACTGTAATCTTAGGATTCCGCATTTTTTGTGTTTTGTGAAGTGCAGAAATATGCTTTTCTGAACATTTAAGGCAAGTTGCCAATCTTCCCAAGATATGAGTGAATATTTGTACAGTTTATTTCACAGAGTACGGTACGGTACTTCATCTTAGATAAGTGCCTCATCTACGAAAATTCTCAGGTAACTATGAATGTTGACTGCCTGGTGATTAATTTATATCATGGACAGCAAGGGTCGCAACACACTTCCTCGGGGCACACCTGAAGTTACGTCTGCGTCTGTCAATAACTCTCCATCCAAAACAACATGATGCCTCCTCTCTACCAAATTTTCCTCAATTTACTCACAAATTTAGTTTGAAATCATATTTCGTCTTATTTTCATACTGAGACAAAAGGTTTTCGGAAGACGAGGAATATTGCATCTACCTAGAACTTTGTTCAGTTGTAGAGACTTTAGATATTTCTTAAAGTCCCTCAAACTAACGTCTACTTCACCGTCTTCTGCAGTTATGAGATAATATAACTGGGGAAAACCCGTGGATTTTCGTTTGTGGAAGGAACATTGGAAAACGAAGTACTGCATTCATACACTTCCTTTGCTATCATCTGTGTCAGTTCCTGTGTCAGCTAAGGGTATCTGGTGACTAACTTAAGTGCCACTGACATCTGTTACATATTACCATAATTTCTTTAGCTTTTGTCAAGTGTTTTTGGATAAGCTCTGCTAGGGTACTTGTTGCAGTCTTCATGCGTTGCCGTTTTGATTGCCGAAATCTTTTCATTTAGCTTTTCTCTATGTATAATCTTATCGTTTGTTGTACACACCGCTGTTTTCTTTAGAAGTGTCTTTACTAAGACTGGGTACTATGTAGGGTCCCTCCGTTCACAAACTCTTCTACTAGGCTCAAATGAATCCAGTGTAGGTCAGCTATTATTCTAAACTCGAGCCACAGGCTTCTGCATGATTTGCCACAGTTTAATTGTTTCAAATTCCTGCTTGATATATGACACTACTAATTCTCTATCTAGTTTACTGAACATGTAAACCATTCTGTATGTTTAAGCTGCCAATTGTACCGTGGTGGGCATTGTTGGTACAACCGTCTGATGGTGGCTGATATCAGTTTCTATACAGGAATCGTCAAAGTGGTCAGGTGGTGGTGGTGGTAAGTTCCTATGGGACCACACTGCTGAGGTTATCGGTGCCTAGGCCTACACACTACTTAATCCAACTTAAAACTACCGAGGGAGGGATCGAACCTCCGACGGGGAGGGGGGGGGGGGGCGGGGGCGGCGGGGCGCGAACCGTGGCAAGGCTCCCTGCACCGTGTGGCTACCGCGCGGCTAAAGTGGTGAGCAGGAATATTTGTTACCATTTCATGTAATATATTTACAGTGGGCTCCCAATTCGTACTATCTGTTTTGGGTGGTTTTCGTGGAACGCATTTAGCATTGTTTCGCAAACTGTCCAGCCACCTGCACTGCTGACAAAACTATAACTACCCTAATCAGTTATTGGATGATTAAGGTCAGCTCCAAAGATGGCAGTATGGGTGGAAATCATATGTACAAGTCAGACGAGGTTTCCTCGAAAGTTTTTTTGTGGCGTCAGGCAGTAATTCTTTTGGGAAATAGAAGTATCAAACTATAAATTTATGCTCATCCTTGATACTGAGTTTGGAACAATTACGCTTGCATCTTCAGCTCCTAACTCAATGGAATTCAGATTCATATCTGCTGAAGCGAATACATCTTCGTTGACCATTAGCCTATCCTTACGATAAACATCTACATTCACACCAAAAATCTCACCACTGTCGGTTTTAGGTTTTACTCAGCCTTCCATATCTAGTTTTATATGAGTTCCACTGCTAGTTTGCGAATGCTGCACCAATTGACCACGGATTTTAATCGCAAATCAGTGGAGGACATTTATTGGGTTCTTACACTATTAATTCGTTCTCTCCTATTGCTATCATTATCTGGATTGGATGAAGATTTGGCTAATCTAAAACAAACCTTGTGTAAACCCCACACAGTCAGCTATGACGTTCAATGAACCATTTATAAAAAGAGAGGGACCCTACGAGAACGTTTTAAAAGTCAATCTAGTGTTTTAATACAGGTAAACTTGGAATAAATTGCAATCACAATAAGCACTGTTATATGGAACGCATACGCTCTCAAAAATTTGCGCTTTGTAAATTGAAATTGGTATAAGGTTACTTTTTGCGTATTTATTAATACGGCAACAACCTATGTGTATTTATGAAATTGCCTTTAGATTCAGAAATGAATAGTAAGGATCAAGATAAATAACTTAGAGATGTGAATTCAGTCTTTCCCTTCAACCACATGAGTTTACAATGAGTTCTCACACTACAGCAGACCATGCGCTGGTTGAAACTTCCTGGTACTCTAACTTCTCTGACGTCTGGAAGATGGCAGAAGAGGTACGGCCGGATGGAAGTACACTTGTGAGGGCAGCTCGTGAGTCGTGCTTGAGTAGCCCAGTGGGTATAGCACTTGCCCGTTATAGGCAAAAACCCAAGGTTTGACTCCTACTCCAGTAAAATAGTTTCAGTCCGCCAAGAAATTTCACGAGTCCAGCGTCGAAACCACTACATAATTACAGTAATACGAAAAGTGTTATCATCCCTTGTTCATTGTTTCCTCCGTTAGGATTGCATCATCACAAATAAATTACGGTATCTACGAACTCTTCATACATATTAATATTGAATGGAAACATGAAACTATGGTAATTGTTATTGTTGGTCACTTAATATTCTTCGTCGCGCTATCGTGTGTGCTAAAGCCTGAAGAAATCTATTCTATAGTATATTCTAAAGCTGCGTCCTCCTTGTCTAGATTTATAAAATGCATTAAAATCCATAAATAAATAATCATGCTACACAGGAAAACGTTATTAGATTCGTAAAAAGCTCTAGTGTGAAAAACTGCAACTACTGTTTTTCTCCGTTTGCTGCAGTTACTTTCATAAGTAGTTAATGATATCAGCGTCGAGTGAACGTTAAAGAAACACAAAAACACTTTTTGCTGTGTATTTCATGTACAGAACATCTGATGAATCTGTAAGCGCCTAAGAACAAGGAAATGAAAGAACGAGAGTGAGTCACCACGCATAATTACAAAATCCACAACGTTTCAGCCAACCGCGAGTAAACTCCATTAAAGGCTGTCAGATACCGATGGAATGACTGACAGCTAGAGCGTAAAATAATGTGCGAGCAAACGGCTTGTCAAACTAAAAATAGCAGTGTGCTTTGCTTTTGTCAGCGCTGGTCATTTTCGCGACGCGAAGCAAAAAATCCTCACGCCACGAACCGTAGTGCACAGCGCCGCACCTTTAGCGGAGTGCGTGGGCGCGGATATAATGGCGAGCGTCACTTTTCACTGCGAGCGCTGCGCGTCCTTTTTAAATTAAAAAAAGAAAATCGTCGCGAACGGAGATTTAATGAAAGGCGCCGAATCACTGTCCATGGAAGCCTGAGCGCAGCTGTCAGGCAGCATACCTGTCAACCACTGCTCTTAATAACTTGGTTCAAATGGCTCTGAGCACTATGGGACTCAACTGCTGAGGTTATTAGTCCCCTAGAACTTAGAACTAGTTAAACCTAACTAACCTAAGGACATCACAAACATCCATGCCCGAGGCAGGATTCGAACCTGCGACCGTAGCGGTCTTGCGGTTCCAGACTGCAGCGCCTTTAACCGCACGGCCACTTCGGCCGGCTCTTAATAACTCTCTGGGATTCCCGCCTCATCGATTTCATGAATAATGCTACAGAAAGTCCACTCACTCCATTACATTACTTCGTGTTTGTATTGACTGACAGAAGTGCATTAGATACTTCGGTGGAGAGAGATAAACTGTGGGAAAACAATAATGGTCGAGTAAACAGAGGGAAACATGAAATCAGAATGAAGCATTACAACGTCGTGTCAGATATTAATTATAGCTAGCATTCAATAGAGCTAACGGAAATAAGTTGAAGTGAAACAAATTTCGAAATGTCCCTTCCCACCATCGATGCTTAACACTTCGGCGCTTATCTAATTCAAGACAGCAACGTGTCATTTTGGGAAGCTTTGTGGCACTGAAAAAAGTTGATAGTTCAAGACTCGTATACTTCGTCTGATGCCATAATTCGCTGTAGGTTATGATTTATTACTTGAATAGATTTCTGAGAGAAAAATAAAATAAACAGAGCCAGTGCACTTCATTTATATACCGGGTGATCAACAAGTCAGTATAAATTTGAAAACTGAATAAATCACGGAATAATGTAGATAGAGAGGTACAAATTGACACTCATGCTTGGACTGACATGGGGTCTTATTAGAACCAAGAAAATACAAACGTTCAAAAAATGTCCGACAGATGGCGCTTCATCTGATCAGAATAGCAATAATTAGCATAACAAAGTAAGACAAAGCAAAGATGATGATCTTTACAGGGAATGCTCAATATGTCCACCATCATTCCTCAACAATAGCTGTAGTCGAGGAATAATGTTGTGAACAGCACTGTAAAGCATGTCCGGAGTTATGGTGAGGCATTGGCGTCGGACGCTGTCTTTCAACATCCCTAGAGATGTCGGTCGATCACGATACACTTGCGACTTTAGGTAAACCCAAAGCCAATAATCGCACGGACTGAGGTCTGGGGATCTGGGAGGCCAATCATGACGAAAGTGGCAGCTGAGCACACGATCATCACCAAACGACGTGCTCAAGAGATCTTTCACGCGTCTAGCAATACTTTGTTTCTTTGGTTCTACTAAAACCCCATGTCATTCCAAGCATGTGTGTCAATTTTTACCTCTCTATCTACATTATTCCGTGGTGTATTAAGTTTTCAAATTTATACTGACTTTTTGATCATCCGGTATAATTGATAAGTATTTGGCGAAAAATATGAAGCATACTTAACAGTTTTTGTATGAAAACACCAGCCTCGTATCTTTACCTCCCACTCGAGGAAGAAATTAGTACCATCTCTCAGAACTTAAATTCAATGTACTCCACAAATCCTGAATGGAAGAATCAATATGTACTGGCATTTTTAGTTATTCTCCTTGGTGGATATTATTTTCCGTCAAAGATGGTAAGCTTTAACGTGTTATTCGTAGATATACATAACTGCCTCAGAAAATGATTGATTTTTCTAGCTCAGATGTGTGTTATTTAGCTTAAGATACAAGAACTGTTCCTGTATTACTTAACATTGAAACGCTCAAGGAGGAATGCCGTGTGCTGCGAATTTTCTAAGAAGAGACTACACCACAGACCACTCACTGTTCCTGTACTCCTGTCACTGGAACTTTAATGGATTGTAACATTTCCATGTATGTTTTCAGGTACGTGCACTTAGAGCATCACTGTTGCAGATCAAGGAAATGCATCCATAACCATACCCATGCAATTTATAAAAATGTATGTACATACATATGTATGTAAGTATATATGTATCTCTGGATGGATGTACGTATATTATACTTCTTCTCCTAAACCACTGCATCGATTTCAACAAATCTTGGTACATGTATAACTTTCTGCCTGGAAAGAATCATTGTCGGGTGTTGTGACTGACAATTTGAAAGTTTTTACAACACAACTTTTATTTACGTGAGTCTATATGGAAATGACTGAATAACAACGAAAAGTCACAATCACAAAACCAGTAAGAACTTCTTACTCGAGGCAACAAAAGATAACCTCTAAGTTTCCCGCAAGTGTCTGTGGTAACACACATACACTTAATTCCAATTCCTATTCCGATGGCGAAGATGTAGTCTTCCTTGGAGACGTCTGTGAGGTCGGTATTCGGCGTGAACTGACGTCTGGTGCTGGTTCTAGCCTTAAATAGTATTGGCCACCCAATCAGGTATTGGTGTAGTAATAATTCCTGCAGGACATCTCGAACTCCCTCTGCAGGAAGTAGTATGCAGAATGTCTGTTTTCAAAACAGCCGATGTTTACCATTGCTTACGCCTTGGTGCATAGACAACCTCCGTCCTGTGTGGTGTTAGATGTGTTGCCGGCCTGCAGGGGCTAATTTGGTGACGTCGTAACACCCCTCCTCCCTTGGAAGAGCTGGAGCGGTACGGGTGACTGCGTGGGAGAGAGCACCAATGTATCCTGGTGCCGAAGGCCGCTCGACAGCTAAGTCGTCCTGAAAGAGGCGGTGAAATACGGCCGCCAGTGAGTAGGGAGCCGAGGGAACGTCGAAGTGGTGGCGGTTGCGAGGCGATGATGGACTGGGCAAGCAGCGTGGGAACGTTCGCGTCGTCCAGCCGGGGCGGCACCGAAGAGGGGCTGGGAAGTGGATCCCAGTCAAGGTCCCAGGGTTGCCCCGTGTTTGGAGGAGGCGGCGGCTGCGCGGGGCTAGCAGCCGGTGGCTGCTGGTCATTTCCTGGAAGATCCCCCACTAACTGAGGAGAGGGCAGCAACATAGACCCCACGGAAGGGACCAGCAATGGGAAAGATAGTGAGAAGCCGGGGTTTGACACTGCGGCTGATCGAGGAAACGAGGACGGAGTTGGTTCCGTTGACGCGAAACCACCCTGTCGTCCAGGCGGACGTCGAACATTCGTCAACCCCAGGGCCAAAGAACGGCCCCCGGCTGCCATCGGGGCTGGGACCCGAAAACGCGTGCCCACACCATGGAGCTGGATGAATATCTGGAAGCGCCTGGTTGGGTGCTAGGTGCCACCTGCGGGAAGAGGAGATTGAGTAGGGTCCGAGGCTGGCGACTATGGAGCAGTTCGGCTGGACTCTTGTCACCCACCGGGGTGGTCCTGTAAGAACTGAGAAATAACGTAAGAGCATCTTCCGAAGAACAGTCCTCCGTGTACTTCTGCATCTGCGTTTTAAATGTGCGAACAAGGCGTCCAGATCCGCCGTTGGATTGTGGATGAAAAGGCGGGATAAGTCATGGTGGATACCATTATCGTGGCAGAATTAGACCAACTCTTAACTGCGAAATTTAGGGCCGTTATCAGTTACCAGGGTGACGGGAAGGCCTTCAATGGAAAATATTTTGGACAGGGCCGATAGAGCATCGGACAATGAAAGGGAAGTGGGAGTAGGCATCCGTGACGAGCCGCCAGTAAGCGCCGAGGAAGGGTCCCGCAAAATCCACATGAAAGCGTACTCATGAGAGGGAAGCGGCCGGCCAGGGTTGGAAGGACCAGCGCGGAGCGGGAAGGGCCTGGGTACACTGCTGACAACTACGTCCGCCATGATACTGACCCATAAGATATGGCGACGTGCGAGGGATTTTGTCCGGGTAAAACCCCAGTGACCTTGATGTAAGGCGTTGAGAATCCGGGACCGCTGGGACGTTGGTACTATGACTCGTGGATTGGCGTCATATTCCGCACGGAGGAGCACCCCGTCGATAGCCACCAGTTGATGGTGGATGGAGAAAAAGAATCGGAGGTCAGCCTGGGCGCGAGGCTGAGGAAGCATCGGCCAGCCGCGGAGATCATAGCGGTGCACCAGTTTCAGGAGCGGCAGCCACCCGCGCAGCTGTGACGGGGAATGCCGCCAATGCCGCCTGTACGTCTTCATCGTCCTGAAAACTTAGGATGTCCGACGAATCGAATGCCAAATCCTGGCCGGAGGGGAGCCGAAACAAGGCATAACTAAGTCTGACAGCACTCAACACACCTTATCCTATGTTAGAGTCTGGAGTTGCAACTTGCTACCTAAGACATAGAAATTAATATTTGTTTCTTTGTTTATCTGGTTGTTTTCGTTGCGTTCCTATACCATGCACCCCATAACAATGAAACTTTGGTGTATTATTGTTTGCAAGTCCATCAGATTTCTAACAAGGAAGAATATTTGTTTGTTGGTATCATTTTTCACCTTTCATTCCTGTTAAGCTATTCTTACACTCAGTTTTACTTTGGCCCATCGTAATATTTTAAATCACACCGAGAATACCAGTGAGGCGTAATTTATTTTAAATACCAAAGACTGTTACGCTTGTAACTGAGCCCCGCGCCATTGGCAGGCGTCCATTATTTTAAAGGGTATAAACATTATAATATCAAGTGCGTAAGTGCCACAGTTTGTTTGAAAACTGTTAAAATGTACTCTTTTAAATCATAAGTTAATTAACGAAACTGTAACATTTCTTGAAGTTGGTGTTACTTTCTCCATCAAAACAACCATACCTCTTACGTCCATCAATTACCAATCTACCAGTGGATCACGAAACAAAAAACTATTACGAGATTCTCAAACAAACTAGAAACAACAAACAAGCAACAAAGTATGTCGTTTACGAGTTGCTCAGTCGCATCAGAATCAGAAGTGTAACGAATAGTAAGAGTCGAAGTAGAAACTTTTCGAGCCACTTCTCACATGCATTAGAATCAGAAGAAAAAGAGCGGCCGGCCGGTGTGGCCAAGCGGTTCTAGGCGCTTCAGTCTGGAATCGCTCGACCACTATGGTCGCAGGTTCGAATCCTGCCTCGGGCATCGATGTGTGTGATGTCCTTAGGTTAGTTAGGTTTAAGTAGTTGTAAGTTCTAGGGGACTGATGACCTCAGAAGTTAAGTCCCATAGTGCTCAGAGCCATTTGAACCTTTTTTTTTTTTTTTTTTTTTTTTTTTTTTTAAAGTAAGTGAGAGTCAGAGAGGAATGTTTACGAGCTGTTAGATCTCGATGAACCGTGAATGTTGAATGGAATCGTGCTGCATTCCAGTACAATATGAGTTACGACTACATTCTGCTTGCAAGTGTAGACATTGGCAAAATGTAAAGGTGCGTGGGCACTGAGGTGCACGAAAGCTCGACAACTGTAGCACCAGAAATATGCTGCACAAATGACAAATCTAGAAAACCCATGCTTTTCACATGGCCAGCTGCATGCTGAAAGCTCACGAGTGTTGCAACCGGAAAATTTATTTGCTTTACAGAAGACGGAAAGATCACAAATATTGTATATCCCAAAACACTTGAAAAATCGTTTTCATATGTAATTTCATTCACAATAAATCAGCCTTCCATTGATTTATACATGTAGATGTGTCTTGTTTTCATACGAAGTTAACGATGCATTGCAGGACTTGCCGGGCACACCATCTTTTTAAAAATGTTTACTTCTTCTGCTAATCATTTTACTATATTACTGAAAAAATAATATTGTAAGAAAGGGTAAATAATTGACTGAACACAGAAGATATTTCTTCATGTCAGTGTCAGGTGTGTGCATCTATCTTCAGCTGCTGAGTAATTACTTTGTGAAGATACATCCAGCATTCGAGATTCAGATATCCACATTTCGCGATAAATCACATTTGTTTCTTATAGTTTCCACTTCAAACCTTCAGCAACATTACTAGATATTGCCATACGAAGCAAAAATCTTTGAGGTAGAAGTCTTGAGTCGAAATCTAAAGATACCCTCAGTATATTGGGGTCAAATGACTTCTAAGTAATAGTCTACCAGTTACTCTGTGAGTCTACGGAACTTGATTATGGGGATGAAGGTCATACTGACTGTGTGACTGTATGGATGATTAATGCGGAGCTGCACCTGATGAGCATGGCGAGATCAAGATATGCGGCGTAACAGAATAATATTTTTCTTGCTATTTTGTTGCTCCCGGATGAACCTGCATATGCAGCTAGCTACAGGGCTAATAAATGAAAAACCTAAGACTTGTGCAATCTTACAGACTCCACAAAACGTTGTTCAATAAACGTTTAGCTCATTAGCCCTCACATGCATCTGCAAGAATAATAAACTGTAAATGTGAAAGTCATTTTTTACAGGGTTTCCGAATGCGTTGTAGGGTTTTTAAGTGTTAACTATGCTACAATCTAGGGGCCAATCACCGCATCGGTTACATTATGCTTAAAATCCAGTCACAACGGTGAAACAAATGCAGGCAGGAATTTGAGGTGAAAAATAATGTCCACAACTCACAGCGTTTCAGATTTTAACAAAACTGAGTTGATTCGATCACTGTAACATTTAGCACAAGTTAATAATTGTGTAACATTGAATTAATTAATATCTGACAGATGGCATAAATGATATAAAACAGTATCCCACATTCTCATAAACATCCAGAATATTACTGAAAATAATCAGAGTTCCCTTACCGCAAGCTTAAAGTTCCACAATTGTGAACTAACTACCTTCCGAGTGCAGCTCACTCGAAAAAATAAAGATTTTAGATTTCAGAATGCATTCGCCTACGTGAAATATTCGAAGTACGCAAGACGAAAATATTTCAGAGTATTCGTTAGCGACACACATGAATGTCACAAGCCCACGCCTCAGAACAATTTCTACTCACTCATGAGGTGATGCAGTTGTTAGTACACTGGACTCGCATTTGTGAAGACGATGGTTCAAACCCGCGTCCAACCATCCTCATTTAGGTTTTCCATGATTTCCCAAAAACGCTTAACACGAAGGCTGGGATGGTTCCTCCCAAAGCCACGGCTGCATGCCTTCTCGGTGCTTCCCTAAGCCGCGCGGGATTAGCCGAGCGGTCTGAGGCGCTGCAGTCATGGACTGTGCGGCTGGTTCCGGCGGAGGTTCGAGTCCTCTCTCGGGCATGGGTGTGTGTGTGTGTTTCTTCTTAGGATAATTTAGGTTAAGTAGTGTGTAAGCTTAGGGACTGATGCCCTTAGCAGTTAAGTCCCATAAGATTTCACACATATTTGAACATTTTTTTTTTGCTTCCCTAATCCGAGCTTGTGCTCAATCTCCAATGACCTCCTCCTCCACCCCCTCCTCCTCTCCAAGATGTGACCTACTGGCGCCCATTAGTATTCCCTGTTTGAGATCTCAAACCCGACTGCCAAACGAATACCCATCACAAGATAGTCAAGTACACACACTTCTGACTCCCGCAACATAATTATAAACTATAAACGTTACTTTATATGCATGTATTATACATCACTTACCACGCAAATTGCCTCAGTTATCTATTGCTGTCAACACTTTTTTTTTCATAAACAAGCATTTTGTTCAGAGCAACACTACTTTTCGTTTTTCTGTCACTAACAAATATAAACAATTAAAACCGAGTACACTTATACTTCCCTACCTGTGTGTAATTGGTAATTCTGCCGCAACTTTTCGTGCTTCATTTCGTATTCATGTAAAACTTCAGGTTTTCATACACTGAATGCACATTTCAGCCTGTTTTTTTAAATAGGTATCGTTTATAGAAAATCTATTGTAACTCTGCGATAGTGCTCAATGAGACCTATCCGTAGACACTGTTTATGAATATCGCTTAAGGCGTTGTCAAGATATTAGTTTTTAAATGTAATTTAATATGTAAAACGTTTCACATGAAAAAACTTAAAAACGTCACTTCGTATAGAAGGCACATTTGCAACCACGCACTCCTCTTAATATTCTGTTTGTACCCATGTAACTGGTCTCTCTGTAACTAAATCGGGTCAGATTTTATTAGATATAGTCTGATTCAATATCCGTTCTGGATACTTAATTCAGCCTTTGCGTCTACCTTTCCTTGTTCCACACTAATGGCCAGGTTCCACCGACCACGAGGACAGAACCTGCATTTACCTCACCTGCGGTCTTGGTAATCCTCATATTCATAGTTACCACCAATCAGTGAGACTCAAAGAGCGCCGCCATCTATTGATGACGCCACGAGACGTGTGCATCTGCTATCTCCCTGGCGCGGGACCCGCGCCTCCTCATCTGTCAAAACACTCGCAACGGTTCAGTCATGCCTTTCTCTTACCACAAATAGAAGGCGCGTGCGTCTCTTTTTAAAGTCTCGAGTAACAGATACTAGGTCGTACTCTCTCAACTGTAAACACGAAATGAGTAACAGTTCTTTTAGTTACGATTCACACATGACAGTGCAACACTGCCTCCACGAAGTAGAGAGCCGGCATTAATTCTTAAAAAAATTAAAAATATTTGAATTTCCTTTGTGGTCCTGTAAAATTCTTTTTTCATAAGAGACCACTGCAACATATCAATCCTCAAGCATTTCACTGCATGTGTGAAAGTCACTTTCCACGACAGTACAACGAAGCGAAAGCCTTGGGATACCTTCAGATTCACAAAAGGGCCTTTTTGAGAAGGCGCGCTGGTGAAGACTGAGTACCCTCCCCGGAATGCGAATTCCCAGAAGTCAGCTCACTGTAAATCGCTCATGAGAATACTTTCCGCTGTGGGGCTACTGATCTCTTTTAACGAAACTGGAGCTATGGGTAAAGGAGACGGCACACGAAGACTGTGCAGTATCGACAGCATCTACGTCGACAGCACCCGCGCCGCTACGCACCGCTCACAGCTACACGAGATACGGCATTTTTGAACCTCCCGCCAGCGAGCCGCCAAGCGAGATAGTACAGATGACTGCAGTCAGCATTCATGACCATTTTGTTCTCCCCAGAACATTACTATCATTCGTATATAGCTCAGCACCACAGAAGGACCTACAGTATTAATAAAGTTTATCCAGTTTAATCTAAAGAGAAGTCAGTTTACTAAACACGAAAGAAAATATTGTGAAGAGGAGCATTTTCTTCATTTTTAAAGAACTCCGTGCTGGTATCTTTCCGACTTCCAAACGAGTTGCTGGTGGTTCTTCAATCTGTCACCGACGTCGAGTTTCTCAGAGTACACTGCATTATTTTCTGTTGTTTGCCACAGAATTGGAGAGATTATACCGAAGGACTGCAAGTGACGCTGTATGGGAGCCGTCATGCACCACCTGCCACCTCTTGTGAATGACACAAACCCATATTCACCTCCTGCAGTGAAGAGTCTGGACACTCTGTTACCATCTACATCTACCTTCTGCCACTACTGTTCCTCCCCCTTGCTTTCCCACGTGCTAATTGGACGAGGGGATAAAAACCATACACACGCCTCCGTACGAACATTAATTTCTCTTGTCTACACAGTCCTTACGTACATTGGCCACGTCAGAATCGTTCTATAATCAGCCGCAAATGCAGGTTCCCTAAGTTTCCACAAAACAGTTTCGTGAAGAGAATGTCGTCATCCCTCCAGAGATTCTCATTTCAGCTCATGGAGCATTTTCGTAATACTCGCGTATTGATAGATCGTACCGGTGGCTAATCTACCAGCACAACTCTGAACTGCTCCAATATCTTCCATTAATCCGACCTGATGGTGATCCCAAACACTCGAGCAATACTCAAGAATGGGTCGATGTAGTGTTCAAAAAAATGTTCAAATGTGTGTGAAATCTTATGGAACTTAACTGCTAAGGACATCAGTCCCTAAGCTTACACACTACTTAACCTAAATTATCCTAAGGACAAACACGCACACCCATGCCCGAGGGAGGACTCGAACTTCCGCCGGGACCAGCCGCACAGTCCTTGACTGAAGCGCCTCAGACCGCTCGGCTAATCCCACGCGGTTGATGTAGTGGTCTACACGCGATCTCCTGTATATATGTGCTACAATTTCCTATAATTCTGCCCGTGCAAGTTTAATTTTATATCGTTATGCAACGTCACGTCTAGACAATTAATCAATGTGGCTTTATCAAGCCGCACATCACTGATATTGTAGTCGGAAAATGCAGGATTGTTTCTTCTACTCATCTACATTAACTAACAGTTGTCTAAATTTAGAGCAAGCTGCCATCACATCAAACAGAAATTCCGACTAAGTCGTTCTGTATCATTATAGAGTCTAGCTGTCATTGTCTGTAATTGTCGCCGCCCAATGGTACTCATTTTGTACAATATTCACTGACTTTGGGCTAGAATGTAGAATGCTGTACACACTACCATCCACGTTTCAGACAATGGACAAAACGCTTTTTACACAAATCAAAACAAGTTTTGCATCACGCCGGTTTCCATAACTCTGAAGATAAAAGTTGACTGTGGATTTCGTATCATAGCCATAGTCCCTCTGACTGTTCAGGGATATCACTAAACCCGCCCAAAGATGTAAACAACTATGCATGAGCAGCGCCTATTAGACGGAGGGGATCCGACAGCCCATCAGTTGCAGTCATTTCACCAGGAAGGAGGTATAAGGCTCGTGTTGTCTGAAGTTCAACCATGCCTAGACAGTCAATACAGCGGTTCGATCGCGTCCGCATTGTTACTTTGTGCTAGGAAGCCTCTCAACAAGGGAAGTGTCCAGGTGTCTCGGAGTGAACCAAAGCGATGTTGTTCGGATATGGAGGAGATACAGAGAGACGGGAACTGTCGATGACTTGCCTCGCTCAGGCCACCCAAGGGATACTATTGCAGTGAATGACCGCTACATACGGATTATGGCTCAGAGGAACCTTGACAGCAACGCCACTAAATTGAATAATGCTTTTCGTGCAGCCACAGGACGTCGTATTACGACTAAAAATGTGCGCACTAGGCTGTATGATGCGCAACTTCACTGCCGACTTCCAGGGCGAGGTTCATCTTTGCAACCACGACACCATACAGCGTGGTACAGATGGGCACAACAACATGCTGAATGGACCACTATGGATTGGCATCACGTTATCTTCACCGATGAGTGTCGCATATGCCTTCAACCAGACAATCGTCGGAGGTAACCCGGTCAGGCTGAACGCCTTAGACACACTGTTTTCTGTGTATTCCCTTACTCGCTTCAGGCAAATGTCGGGATGGTTCCTTTGGAAAGGCACGGCCGACGTCCTTTCCAATCCTTCCCTAATCCGAGGAGACCGATGATCTCGCTGTTTGGGCTCCCCCCCCCCCCCCCACCCCCGCCATATCAACCCAACCCAACACCTTAGACGCACTGCCCAGCGAGTGCAGCAAGGTGGAGGTTACCTACGGTTTTGGGATGGTATTATGTGGGGCCGACGTACACCGCTGATGCTTACGGAAGGCACCGTAACGGCTGTACTATACGTGAATGCCATCTTTCGACCGATAGTGCAACCATATCGGCAGCATATTGGTGAGGCATTTGTCTTCATTGACGACAATTCGCGCCTCCATCTTGCTCATATTGTGAATGACTTCCTTCAGGATAACGATATCGGTCGACTAGAGTGGCGAGCATGTTCTTCAGACATGAACCCTATCGACATGGCTCGGATAGATTGAAAACGGACGACGTGACCCACCAACCACTCTGAGGGATCTGCGCCGAGTCGCCGTTGAGGAGTGGGACAATCTGGACCAACAGTGCCTTGATGAACTTGTGGATAGTATGCCATGACGAATACAGGCATGCATCAGTGCACGAGGACGTGCTACTGGGTATTAGAGGTTCCGGTGTGTACAGCAATCTGGACCACCACCTCTGAAGATTTCGCTGTATGGTGGTACAACGTGCAATGTGTGGTTTCCATGAGCAATAAAAAGGACTGAAATGATGTTTATGTTGATCTCTATTCCAGTTTTCTGTACAGGTTCCGCAACTCTTGGCACCGAGGTGATGCAAGACTTTTTTTGATGTGTGTATCAAAGACGAAATTGTGGCGCCTCCCCACTCTGCACAATGCCCCCATTACCTTGTTACTGAGGTGGACCCACGTATTCTCAATTGAGCGCATATCCGAGGAGTTTGTTGGCCAGGGGAGCATGGTAAACTCATCTTGGTTATCTTCGAAGCACACAAATACATTGCAAGCTGTGTGGCATGTAGCATTGTCTTGCTGGTAGATGACATCGGGTTGAGGAAAAATAACCGGCATGTAGGGTCAAAAATGATGTCCTACAGTAGCTTAATACTTTCGCTTATCCATTGATGATGATATCACCCTTTTAATCCCACGAAAACCTTCCCCACCCATTAACGCGTCCTCCTCTGGCATGGGCCCTTCAAGTGATCCTTGCAGTGCATTTGCTTTCAGACGTTTAACTCCCTACACGCCGTCTGTCTATAAAGCATAGAACGTGATTTATCTTAAAATACCACCTGTTATCTCTCAATGGATGTCCGGTTGTCTTGATGGAGTGCATGTTCCAGCCTTCGTCGCCGACTAACGGCAGTCAATTTAGCTGGATGATCCAAGCGCCTGCTGTGGAGGCAAATACGCAGCCACGTTCCCAGAAGAATCGTTGAGGAGTCACTGTTGATAGCCGTATCTTGACTTGGGATTTCAGTTGTTCATTATTTGCATATCCTTTCCCCCGTACACATCTCCACGTCCATCATTCACCCCTGTCATAAACTGAAGAGCCAGAGAAATTGGTAGACCTTCTTATATCGTGTAGGACCCCCTTGAGCGCACTGCAGTGCCGCAACACGACGTGGCATCGACTCGACCAATGTCCGAAGTAGTGCTGGATGGAACTGACACCATGAATACCGCAGGACAGTCCATAAATTCGTAACACTCAGAACAGTGTTTCTGGAGCATCTCTGTAGCAGTTCTGGACATGTGGGGTATGACATTGTCCTACTATAATTGCCCACGTCCGTCGGAATGCACAGTGGACATGAATGGACGCAAGTTATCAGGTAGGATGCTTATATACATGTCACCTGTCAGAGAAGTATCTAGACGTGTAAGGGGTCCCATATCACTCCAACTGCATTCGCTCCACACCATACACAGCCTCCACCAGCTTTAACAGTCTCCTGCTAACATGCAGGGTCCATGGATTCATAAGGTTTCCTCCATACCCGTACACGTCCATCCACTCAATACAATTTGAAACGAGACTCGTCCGACCAGGCAATATGTTTCCAGTTATCAACAGTCCAGTGTCAGTATTGAAGGCGGAGGCGTGGCGTAAAGCTTTGTGTCATGCAGTCACCAAGGGTACACGAGTGCGCCTTCGGCTGCGAAAGCCCATATCGATGAAGTTTGGTTGAATAGTTCGCACGCTGACACTTGTTGATGGCCCAGCATTGAAATATGCAGGAATTTGAGGAAGGGTTGCACTTCTGTCATGTTGAAAGACTCTCTTCAGTCGCCGTTGGTCCCTTTCTTGCAGGATCTTTATTCCGTCCGCATCGATGTGGGAGATTTGATGTTTTTCTTGATATTCACGGTACACTCGTGAGATGGTCGTACGGGAAAATCCCCAATTCATCGCTACCTGAGAGATGATATGTCCTATCTCTCGTGCGACGACTATAACACCACGTTCAAACTCACTTAAATCTTGATAAACTGCCGTTATGGCAGCAGTAACGGATCTAACAACTACGCCTGACACTTGTAGTTTATATAAACGTTGGTTCAAATGGCTCTGAGCACTATGGGACTTAACTTATAAGGTCATCAGTCCCCTAGAACTAAGAACTACTTAAACCTAACTAACCTAAGGACATCACATACATCCATGCCCAAGGCAGGATTCAAACCTGCGACCGTTATATAAGCGTTACCGACCGCAGCACCGTATTCCACCCGTTTTACATATGTCTTTGTTTGATTACGCATGCCTAGACTAGTTTTTTTGTCGCTTCAGTGGATATGGCCCATTGTGCGTCACAGTTGCCTCGGTACCAATTTTGGATATCGCGATTTTGCTATGCGCGGTGCCCTTTAACCACAGGGTATGCGAACAGTTTGCAAAGTTAGCCATTTCGGAAATGTTTCCACCCTTATCCCGAAAGCCAATGAGAATGTCCAGCTCTGCAAGTACTAGTACCTGGTGTCCTCTCAGTGGTTATAGCACATTAACGTCGAACATAGGCGGTGCTCACATTAATGTGAATGGACAGCGTATTTAAAGTTTCCACTCATTCTTTAACTGTTGTTCCCAGTGCATAGCTCCTTAAGTAATATAAATGTATGCTACATACATCAACACTAATTTGCACTTAGGCTGGTATTTTTTACCTTTACCTTAGTACTTTTAAAACCAAATGCTTAATTTATCACTGAATTATGGAAGATACAAATCAACGTATGCATCCAACACTGGCTTAAATCGATAGACTGGACAGAATTTCTGCACTGTATATACTATTTATCGACTAAACTGCTGTAAACTTTCCTTTTCTTCGTTATTTTGATTAAAACGCGGGACTAGTAAGGACTGTTCATACTTTATACAACATATTTAGTATATAGAGTATTAATTTACATTTGAATCCCCTTATTTATCTCCTAGGATGGGGATAAAGGCTTAAGTTAAATTTGAAATAGTTGGTGGCAGAGCTATAACACTGGCGTGTGATTAGTGACAGGATAAGCAAATGCTCTGCTTTCTAAGGGCTAAAGGAAATTCAAGACAGAACTAAATTGAATTATTTAATATTTTCCAAAGGAAAATGCCTACTACGGCTGGGACCAGAATTTTCCATTATCTACAAGAAAAATATGCTGTGCCCGTCTACGACATACTGTTACACGACCTTTTAAAGAGTTTGATAGCTTGAAGTGAGTTTTACATTACTTAAATGCTCTTGTAAGATCTATCGTAATTAATTCAGTGTATTTGGCAAGAGACAATCATTATACAGCTAAAATATCGACGGAGCTCTCATGGTAGTTGATTCCAAATATTTAGCTTTCCTGAAAGCTTCTGACACTGTTCTTCCCTAGCAGCTTCTAATCAGTTTGTGTCGATTTGGAGCATGTCTCGGCTCTGGGATTGATTTTGTGATTTCCTGTCACAAAGGTCACAGTTAGTAGCAACTGGCGAGAAGTCATCGAGTGAAAGAGAAGTGATATTTTGTGTTCCCTAAGGAAGTGTTACAGAATATGTACTGTTCCTAAGCTATATAAACTATTTACAAGTTAGTCTCAACAGCACTCTTAGATTGTTTGCAGAGGATGCTGTCGTTTAAGATTTAGTAGGGTCATTAGAAGCTAAAACGAAAGGGAAAATGATTTAAACAAGATATGTATGTTGCGACAAGTGGCTATTGACCCAAAACGATAAAAAGTGTGATGTCCTCCACATGAGTACTAGACAAAATCCGTTAATTTCCGGTCACACGACATATTATACAAATTTTAAGGTTGTCGATTTAACAAAATACCGACAAATTACAATTACGAAAAACTTTAATTGAAACCATCATACAGAAAATATTGTGGAAAAGGTGAAGCAAAGACTACGTTTTAGTGGCATAACATTTCGAAGATGAAACTAAATTTCAATAAACAACTTTCTCCTCCTATGTGCCATATTTATTTTTGTGACTTCCATCTACATAGAAAGAAACGATTATAGACATGAAATAAGAGGAATCAGAACTCACACGATGAGGTTTACGTGTTCATGTTTACCATGTGCTGTTCGAGAAAGCGACATCCTACAAGCGGTCTGAAAGTCGTTCTATGGACCCTCTGCCAAGCCATCAATTGTGAATTGCAGGATAGTCATGCAAAGATAAAAGAAACTCACGTGTTACCTCGTAATACAAACTGACTGACAGATAGCCATGTTAAAAAAATTCTTTTGGGTAACTCTTTATGTTTCACAGAAGAGTGCTTATTTCGAAACATTTGCTTCTGTTATTAAACTAATATTTTTACCTTATTTGAATTTGTATGTAAATTGTTCGGGTACTTCGATATTTAGATGCAAATTAGACTACATACTCTGTAAATGGGAAAGAATAATTGACTAAATTAAATTAAACATGTAAATTGGATAGAGCCTGCATCAATGGAAAAACAAATAACACTTCAGATATTTGCCATTATCACACTAACTTACTGGAAATGATATACATGGCAATTCTATTGGCGTCTGTAGCTGTAGGAGAGATACGAGGGGCGTTCAATAGGTAACGCAACACATTTTCCTTTTCCTTAAAGCAGGTTGTTTTTATTTAGCATTCAAGTACGCCGTATCGTTATCCCTCTTTTGGCTACAAAACCTTATTTTTCAACATAATCACCGTTTAATGCGATGGCATTAAGCCACCCTACTGCGAGGGTCAGTATGCCCGCGTGGTATCACTTTACTGGGCGACGCCAGAGTCAACGTTTTGTGGCATCCCCATCAACCACGTACTGCTTCCCGCAGAGCTTCATTGTGATTCGTCGATAACCTCGAAAGAGAGTGTTTGCACCTTCCGGCAATTCAGGAACGACTCAATGCTTTAGTTTACTACCAGGTCTCCTCCAAGCACCTATGAATATCTGCGATAGTCGTGGTTTTCCGCCAAAAGAAACTCAATAACAGCCCTTCCTTTTTAACGCAGCTCCGTTACAGACGCCATTTTGAAGGCTACGTATAGCACCGCCACCTGTGCCACCTTCATGAAATTATAACAGCTGAAGCGTCCCTCAACAGATTCCCCATTTTTCCACAGAAATTGGCCCAGAAAAAAATTGTTGCGTTATTTACTGAGAGCCCCTCTTACATTCATTTATCATGGCCAAATTAGGAACATAAGACTCTCACTCACAGCTAAGCTTCACAAGCTCAGAAAACACAGTATTAGTTACCCCCTTAAAATAATAGACTGGGCACTTTAGACCGATCTAGATGAGGTAGAACTGATACCAAGTAGTCATATGACCATCCATCACAGACGTAAGTCATGGCAGTGAAGTGGTGTGTCTGTGCCTGTCGGTTGTGTGGAATCAAGCAGTTTAATGGATCGACAAGACCGTAATCTACAGGAACCAACGACGAGTGTCATGCCTTGACAATTACAGTCTGCTTCTAACACGAGAATAATTACAACTGTTAGTGAATACAGGTCCACTTCAACCAGTTTGGGAGTGATAATTTCGAGGGGAATTGAATACTTTGCAAAAGGCCGTAGCTCACAAAGACTCGTAAAGCTGTATGTCGTCAGTGGGCGAAGCAAGACGAAAACTAGACGATGGCTTGCTGGTGAAGTGTAGTGCGGTCAGACCTGTCGCGATTTTGCCTTTATTCAAATCGCACTAGGCGTAGAACGTTGGCTCAGTGAGGCGAAGTGTTTAGAGAGTATAGTTGAAGCCGGAGATGGTTCTGAGATGTTATGCGTGGGTTTTTCGCACACTAATTCAGTTTACTGTGAACATATACCACGATGTTTAAGTCAATATTCTCAATGTTCAAGTGTTGATCTACCTTTTACATCTTCATAATGAGTATGTTTCGTGTGCAAGAAATGGTCCGACGACACTCAAACACCCAATTATACCTCTAGTGACACGTTAACTCACCCGATCATAAACCCATAGATGGTGTCTGGAACTTTTAGGAACAATGAGTGAAACATATCAGTCAGCATCCCGGCAATATGGTAGCTCTACTGCATCTGACAATATGAGTGATTTCAGTAGAATATGGCATACCTGAAGAAAGCTGTGAACTTTCTACTTTGCCAGACTGAAGCCAGTATCATTGCTAGAATCGGTGTTACACACTGTTAACGTTGTATCTCCTACGACCAGTGTGCTTGTTACATCACTACATTCTTCATGACACACTCGTAATTCTGAAATTTACCATGCAATACAAGCAACAGAGAGGGATGTAGTAAAAACATTAATAGCTTTAATAGAGAAAAACAGCATATTGTACTTGGTTGTGAGGACTCCATTTAGTAGGCCGTGGCAGCAATGGTAGTGTGAGAAAAAACGGTAGAAGGAGAATAAGGGTAACCTGGACTAAAGCGCTAGTAATGCATACAAGAAAGAGAAGAATAATGTATTGTGGCTGAATGAGAAACAAAAAGAAAAAGAAATGTTACTGGAAGAACAAGTGGGCATTTGTTTCATGGTATGAGAGAAATAAATGGCCACTCTTGTCAATATTTGAGAGGAAATCATGAGGATGATAACAAGTAGTGTGTCATCTTTCTCTTAAAAGCAAAATGGTATTGAATAACGCGTAGAGTAGTGGGTAGCCTGTAACACAGAGGTACAGATAGCAGGCTTAGCACATCAACTGCGTTTTGAATCGTTTTTGGCTAGCTAATTTGGTTAGATCAGTGCTTGTGAGGGGCAAAGTCACCTGTAATTTCCTGGTACAATTAAAAAATATTAGTATTTTTTAACTTATGTAAGATGCAGTATATGATCGAAGACGACGTGTGCGGCTTTCGTATCACTACAAAAGTCTTATATATGAATCACTGGTTAATAATGGTCCCATACCATCCATACGCTTATATATTGAAAAACAAATTAATATGATTACATTGTAAAGTCAAAGAAACCTCTGCAATCCCAGTGATTGACAGACGTTGTTCAACGTGTAGGAGTTGACAAATATATCTAATGTCAGTCACTAAGCATAGAAAGATAGGGGTTAATTTCTAAAAGCAGTCAGAACACAAGGACCAGTTCTGTATTAAAAGAAATGTGAAAACAAAACGGAACAAATTACTCTCTGACAAAGAGAAAAGTATTTCAGGTAGAAGCTAAAGGAAATATATGAAACTAAACGTATCTAACTTGAAATTGTTATGTCCTTTAACTAATATTTCACTGACGTGTCTGGTGTAATATAGAATAAAAACTGATGTTTACGAACATGCTGTTTTGTGAAACTGAATCTACTAATTCACAAAAGGAAAGGGTGAATAACAGGGGAAAAGAATGTTTCGTAATACGTATTCAAAGTCGTTGCATATGACAGTCAGTCCTTTATGATACAGTTGCTATAATCATATGGCATACAACATATATAGAAAGTAAATAAAGATGTATACGGGTGAGCCATTTGCTTCCCGAAATTTATTTATTTGTTTTTCACAAGTATCCTAATTTGGGTTTAAATTTTCCAACAAGAACGACATTCAGATGATCTAACCTAACTAAGTTCGATCTGTCGCTAAATGAAAACCACTGTAAAAATGCGCTGATGCTCCACACAGATGTGTTGGGCAGTGTGTAATACGCCCGTCAGTCACGTCACGTCGCTCCTTTCAGTTCCGAGCGAACAAGGAGCACGTATAGATGCCTAGAAAAATGTCTCCCGCCAAGTACGAGGGCCTGGTCAGAAGTTTCGCCTCAAGCTATGCAGCCCACATAACATAACTGTCAAGCGTTTCCTTCTTCAAGACAATTCACATCCGCATTCTGCAGGGGCAATGAAGATGCTCCAGTAACCTTTCCAATTAGAAGTGTTTCATCACCTGCAATACAGCCCGTAATTGGCTCTCTCTTAGTTTCATCTCTGCTCTCGTGAACCGCTGGTTATGAAGATAACATTTTGGCACAGACTTCCATGACTAGGGTATCGTGAAGTTGGTGCAATGCTATGACAAATGACTAAGTCGGAGCGGCGACTATGTATACAAGTAGCGGGAGGCTGTATCTAACTGTTGCAAATAAAACAATTTTGATTTTATGAAAACTGAAGGGGATCGCTGGTGTCAGCTGCAGTGGGAAAATATGCGGAAGCAGTGGCGACGAGTGAAAATGTGTACCCGACCGGGTTTCGAATGCGAGATCTCCTGCTTACAAGGCCGGTTCTTTAACCACTGCGCCATATGGGATACCGCAGAATCACACCTGCATGGACTATCTCCGTAATTCTCACGGCTGATCCACATTTCCACGGAGCGCCACCTATCCGCAGCCCCTGACCACTGACTATGTTCGCTACTCTGATATTCCCACAGGTGCTCAGACGTATTTGTGCGTCCGCACTGAAGAAGGATTCATTGCCCAGCTAGGCGTACAGATTATATACATGTCCGAAGGAACAGACACCACGCATTCATATAATTTTTGCTTTCCGCAGAGGCTTCCATTTCGCGGCCGATCGGAACTTACTTTCCGAATGCCCTGGCACTATATGTCCGACATTACAGACAAATAGACTAAGAAAAGTACACTGACATTTTAGTTGCAATATATTAGCAAAAAATTGTTGTAGATCTGTTACAGTTCCTAAGATTGGTTGTGTCTATCACTTGTTATAAATTACACAGTCGTGAAAGCTATAGGAGTCATGTGTGCCTATAATTTATGTACAGTCTTCTCTATCAGAGAGTTGAGCTGCGGAAGTCCTTATTTCACAAAGTATTTGTCGGATTTCCTTTCATATTCAACAGAATTCCATAGCTTCGCTACTAATGCAGACAGCTTTATGGGCAGGAGGAATATCTGGAAAAGTTTTTCAGTTTTGAAATTCGTGGCAAGTGGCCAAAGAGACATGATGCTCGTAGACCTTTTCCCCTGTTCCTGTGTGCCTTCGTGACAGCGAAACAGGAGGAGAGTTCTCACAAGCTAGAAAAATGATATCCTCTTACTCAGATCATTATTGTTGCAGCTGTGGCCACTGATGAAATTATTTAACAGTATTGTTTTGTAAACTGTTACGGATTACAGCTTCTCGTTTATAATTCAGTAGTGCAAACATCGATATGTTAATTTCGCTTAACTAAATTACGATGTATTCAGTGAGATAAAGTGTAGCATATAATTTGCTTGCCATTTTGTCTCGCCATTACAATCGCCTCTGCGAGTCTCAGCTTGCAGGTGGGAGGTGTTCATTGTTTGGCTGAAGATGTCGGACTGAACCTTCTTAAACCCCCTAAATGACGGTGGTCAGAGCCGACTAGGCTGTTTTTAAGGGCAAGTAACTTTCATATGACGGGTCGTGTTTCCAATATCCGCTGCATAAAAGGTTTTTAATGTCCTACCAGAATGCAGCATCTTACAAAAGCGCTATAAACAGGAGCAGGAAGTGACCAATGAGAATGCCTACGTTCAGCTCCTGATTCTGATTTTGTGGAGCGGTTTGCGAGTTCGCGAAAGCGGAAAGTCAGCCAGCAGTTCTTGTGGGGTTGAAGCGGCAATTCGTAGGAACTCTGGGACAATGTTTGCATTTTAAAGTGGTTATCATTTCGGAGATATGGAAATAGGGATCCTCTGTGATCAATGAGATTACTTTTCCGGCTGAGAAAGCCTATAATGCATTCGAAAGTAGGTTCCCGTGCGCGAGCGTCTGATTCTGCTTTGACACTTACTTCAGCTAGTGTCGTGGATTATTGAGCGTAGACTTGTTTTGTAAAAAGAGGTGTCAGGGCATACCTTGGAGTTATTAGCTAGCTGTAAGTGGAGTTGGATAGAAGTGACGGACTTGGCTAGGGTTAATCTGCGATATATACAGGGTGATTCACAGAGATATGCAAATATTTTAATATGTTATTCTACAAGTAAAACTAAAGAAAAAAGTTCATGTAAACACAGGTCCTCAAATGTTTAGTTACGGAATTACGGCTAATAAAAGATTTTGCTTGAAATTTAGTAACTTCGCTAATATGAAGCCTTCACAAAACTGTACGAGTTTAAAGAAATGCACTATTTCTATTTATTTTGTTGTTATTGGTATGGTGAAGCTAATAAAATATATCCCAGACGTGTATCTGTACTAGTTTTCCAGAACATCCAAAGAAGCAAAGATTACAACACAAGTAAATTTGTTTACTAGCCATTAAGAATGTAGGAACGTTTATGTCATTGTTGACAACCATTAGTGAGTTGTTTCAGTCGTTTCCTAACCTTGAAACGAGAACCCGGGATACGTTGAACAGCATCCATAATATTCTTATCATCGTCTTCACGTATCAAGCGCTCGTACTGATTTGACCGCTAGGTAGAGAACCTGTCTCCCGTAACATTCGAAGTACTCCGCTAATGGCTCGTGCATTCGGAATCCTCCGAGTTCGATAACGTGCGCGATATTCGTTAACTGCAACCGGAGCATTACCATCATATTTGCATAAATAAACACCATATCGGCATATTCTCTGTCATAAATTTGAAAGACATCCTCCTTTCATGAATAATCTACAAACTACAATAGTTACTATGTGGTTTCACTTAAATACACTGTTATTATGTTCTTTCACTGAAGAATACGGAAAACTAACTCGTTTCAAGGTTAGGAAACGGCTGAAACAACTCACTAACGGTTGCCAACAACGACATAAACGTTTCTACATTTATAACACTTACGTACATCACTCTTTTCTAAGAACCGAACCAGTAGTCCTGTCACGGGAAAAGTCACATACATAACTAATGTGCCGTGAAACACGCTAATGTTACCCTCTGTGAATTCGAGCGCGCGTGTGTCTAATGAACAAGGGTTTCGGACTATAATTTTGAATTTGGTGAAATAACAGAAAAACCAAACGGGCTTTAATCTTGAGAGTTAACGAAAGTGGTAAAATCATAAATGAAAGAGAAGAATGAACGGTCGCCAGCCCAATTAGGCACATTAATTTGGAAATATGTATTTGAGAAAATGGAATATTGGTTACTGTAGTTACTTTAGCTGAGATTTCCCTTTGAATAGCAAACACGATACAAACTAACACAGTGCACTCTGTACTGTGTGTAGCAGCAGTTACCAATAACACACACCAGAAAATTATGGGGAGTAAATTTGCACCATGCTCATACTAATGACATCCACACTCAAGGGCATTACTTAATCAATTACTGAAATGTCACTGCATGAAGTGCAGAACTAAATTTGGACATGAGGGGCTTCTATCTTGACTGACATGAAATACGCAAATAAAGATAAGTAGCATCATAAATACTCTGTTTAAGCTCCTCTACATATAGCAGTTTTCCTTAGTAACAGTAACAGTTCAATTTCTTCTTAATGAGTGAAGAATATGAAGGGGACCCATAAACTGGTATAATAACACTAGTCAACGATCTTTCATTATTAGAATAGTAAAGGCTAACTCTGAAAGCTAATCATTCACTTCACTTGGAGTAGTTCATAAATTACTTTGCGAGAAAATAAAATATAACACTGGGCTTAGTTAAATTCAAAAAAGGAACCTTTCATGATGGGTACCAAAAATAAACCTTCTTTAAAATTGTGCATAATTTTTCTTCTAACAAAACTATCATAAATCTGTTCATTAAAGATTTATATGTATTTGAACTTTAATTACCTGTAAAGCAGGCATTCTTTGCAATAATATTTACGGGATATTGCAATGTAATCCTACAGAACTATATTGTATAATAAACTAAGCATACTTTAACAAAAGCCTATCCAACTTCACTTTTGTGGGTTTACCTTTAACTTTTACTACTCCTTTTACTTTAAACAAAAAATCACTTTTAAACACATGAATGCAAGAATTGTTCATTTGGACCAGGATACTGAGATTTAGTAGCACTTAGGTGTGGACCCTGCATAGGTTCGTGATCAGGATTGAAAATATGGTTTCGGACACGAAATTGATGTTTTATGAGATTACTATCGAAACAAAATACAAATTAACTGGTCCGTGTCCATATACAGTACATTACTTAACTGAATGTATTAAGTTTGTGAAGCAGTGGCGAAGATTGATGGCAGGCGACATGGCGACTAACTGTACTCACTGCTCTTGATGTGCGAATGTTCTATAAAATCTCTTCTTGGTGCCGGATTTTCAACATATTAGAGCTATTCTATTATGCCGTGAAAAGCAAATAATAGCCATATCCACATCCGTGGCAAATCCCTTACAATGCAACTTCCAATTACCTCTCTTACCACCGTCGAAGTGAACCGTGCTAAGGCTATTCACATACTGCATGTCGTTCACACAAAGGAGCCGCTCAGTTCGACCGCCGACCCCACATTTTACATCGCGCTATGCCACTTCCGTTGCATAGTGACTTCCCTACAGCTTTTACATGTTTCAAATACAATTGTCCTAAGCATGAACCAGCATTTAACAAACATTTTCTTTTGATGAACATATTCATATTATAATAACTGAGCATTTAAACATATTCTTTAGCTCTTTCATATATGCATTACAAAACTGTCCGCCCCCGGTAACTGAGTGGTTAGTGCGACAGAATGTCAATCCAAAGGGTTCGATTCCCAGCTGGATCGGAGACTTTCTCCGGTCAGGGTCTGGGTGTTGTGTTGTCCTAATTATCATCATTTCATCTCCATCGACGCGCAGATCACCGAAGTGGCGTCAAATCAAAAGACTTGCACCCGATCGACGAAAGGTCTACCCTACTGGAGGCCGTAGTCTTTTTTTTTTTTAATTACAAAGCTCTAAATTTCTTACCATATATCAAGGAGTTTAAACAACACAGACTATACACTTCATAAATAGCAGATACACAGTTACATAATATAAACCTACTTCTAATCGATGTAAGTGTTACACATTCTTAATGAAAAGTAAACAAATTTACTTGTATAATAATCTTCGCGTCTCTGGATGTTCTGGAAAACTACTGCAGATACACTCCAGGGACATGTTTTATTAGATTCAACAGATCAATAACAACAAAATAAATGGAAATCGTGCTTTACTTTAACCTCGTACAGTTTTGCGAAGGCATCATATCAGCGAAGTTGCTAAATTTCAGCAAAAACTTTTACTAGTCGTATCTCCGTAACTTAACATTTACGGACCTATGTTTACGTGAACTTTCTCTTTAGTTTTACTTGTAGAATAACATATTAAAACGCCCGACTGCTACGGTCGCAGGTTCGAATCCTGCCTCGGGCATGGATGTGTATGATGTCCTTAGGTTAGTTAGGTTTAAGTGGTTCTAAGTTCTAGGGGACTGATGACCGCAGCTGTTAAGTCCCATAGTGCTCAGAGCCATTAGAACCATTTGAACATATTAAAATATTTGCATATACACTCCTGGAAATTGAAATAAGAACACCGTGAATTCATTGTCCCAGGAAGGGGAAACTTTATTGACACATTCCTGGGGTCAGATACATCACATGATCACACTGACAGAACCACAGGCACATAGACACAGGCGACAGAGCATGCACAATGTCGGCACTAGTACAGTGTATATCCACCTTTCGCAGCAATGCAGGCTGCTATTCTCCCATGGAGACGATCGTAGAGATGCTGGATGTAGTCCTGTGGAACGGCTTGCCATGCCATTTCCACCTGGCGCCTCAGTTGGACCAGCGTTCGTGCTGGACGTGCAGACCGCGTGAGACGACGCTTCATCCAGTCCCAAACATGCTCAATGGGGGACAGATCCGGAGATCTTGCTGGCCAGGGTAGTTGACTTACACCTTCTAGAGCACGTTGGGTGGCACGGGATACATGCGGACGTGCATTGTCCTGTTGGAACAGCAAGTTCCCTTGCCGGTCTAGGAATGGTAGAACGATGGGTTCGATGACGGTTTGGATGTACCGTGCACTATTCAGTGTCCCCTCGACGATCACCAGTGGTGTACGGCCAGTGTAGGAGATCGCTCCCCACACCATGATGCCGGGTGTTGGCCCTGTGTGCCTCGGTCGTATGCAGTCCTGATTGTGGCGCTCACCTGCACGGCGCCAAACACGCATACGACCATCATTGGCACCAAGGCAGAAGCGACTCTCATCGCTGAAGACGACACGTCTCCATTCGTCCCTCCATTCACGCCTGTCGCGACACCACTGGAGGCGGGCTGCACGATGTTGGGGCGTGAGCGGAAGACGGCCTAACGGTGTGCGGGACCGTAGCCCAGCTTCATGGAGACGGTTGCGAATGGTCGTCGCCGATACCCCAGGAGCAACAGTGTCCCTAATTTGCTGGGAAGTGGCGGTGCGGTCCCCTACGGCACTGCGTAGGATCCTACGGTCTTGCGTGCATCCGTGCGTCGCTGCGGTCCGGTCCCAGGTCGACGGGCACGTGCACCTTCCGCCGACCACTGGCGACAACATCGATGTACTGTGGAGACCTCACGCCCCACGTGTTGAGCAATTCGGCGGTACGTCCACCCGGCCTCCCGCATGCCCACTATACGCCCTCGCTCAAAGTCCGTCAACTGCACATACGGTTCACGTCCACGCTGTCGCGGCATGCTACCAGTGTTAAAGACTGCGATGGAGCTCCGTATGCCACGGCAAACTGGCTGACACTGACGGCGGCGGTGCACAAATGCTGCGCAGCTAGCGCCATTCGACGGCCAACACCGCGGTTCCTGGTGTGTCCGCTGTGCCGTGCGTGTGATCATTGCTTGTACAGCCCTCTCGCAGTGTCCGGAGCAAGTATGGTAGGTCTGACACACCGGTGTCAATGTGTTCTTTTTTCCATTTCCAGGAGTGTATTATGGATCACCCTGTATAAAGCAGATTGTGCGTATGTCCAGCATCTCATTACACACCCATGGATCGATTTCATCCAAAATTGGTAAGGAGACAACAGGCCTCACGAGCATTAGTGCTGTCGGCTTTGTAACCTTCCACCTTCAATATAGGCGAGATATGGAGAAAAGTGTGAAATTTCTAGCTCCTGCCTTAAGGATTTCCCAGCAAGACGGGTGTGTTTTGAGGGTAATAATGGCGTGGTATAGTGACCTCTTTTGCAAGGGCTACACATGCAGGAAGGCATGGGTGTGGGAAGGATTAAGACGGATATAGGCGTGATGGATAGAGAGAAGGGCCACGAAAAAATGGTTCAAATGGTTCTGAGCACTATGGCACTTAACATCTGATGTCATCAGTCCCCTAGACTTAGAACTACTTAGTCCGGCCCCCGGTAGCTCAGTGATGCCGGCACGGTAGCTCAGCGTGTTCGGCCAGAGAGCTGGTTGGCCTCTGTAATAAAAAAGTGAGTGGAAGGATCAACAAAACGAACTTTAACGGATGTCATGCGACATCCGCAACGACCAAACACAACGATCAACAACGAATAAAAAAAAAGTGGTCAGCGCGACAGACTGTCAATCTTAAGGGCCCGGGTTCGATTCCCGGCTGGGTCGGAGATTTTCTCCGCTCAGGGACTGGGTATTGTGTTGTACTAATCATCATCATTTCATCCCCATCGACGCGCAAGTTGCCGAAGTAGCGTCAAATCGAAAAACTTGCACCAGGCGGGCGATCTACCCAACGGGAGGCCCTCGTCACACGCCATTTATTTAGAACTACTTAAACCAAAGGAATCATACACATCCATGCCCGAGGCAGGATTCGAACATGCGACCGTGTAGCTGCAGCGCGATTCCGGACTGCAGCGCCTATAACCGCTCGTCCACAGCGGCCGGCTTGATAAGGAGAGACGGGGCCGGTTCATACATATAAATTTCATTTGTTCGCTTGCAAATTTGTGTGGCATTTTCCTCTTTTGACACTAAACATCGTTGCTCCCTGTTTTTATGGTGACTATCAATGGCAACTATTAGCAGCCGATGGAAGGCGATCTATTCAAGTGTTAGCGGGGAACCTATCCAGTACAGTGGTCGTATCTCGGAACCGTTTCTGAAAGTAGTTACATAGCGACAGTAAATTTAATTATTGACTTTTGAACAGTGAGAACCTTTATCTCCCTCGCGGATCAAGCAAAGGTTGGAGACTCTTATTTATAATGCTTTGGTAAAGTAACAGTGCAGACAATTAATTCGGGTCTGCTCTGCTGCGTCACGAATAATTACAGTCGTGGATTTCGTGAATTCTTGTAAATCACTCGCAGCTATGGCTAGAGGGTAGTAGTTAACGTACAGAGTGGCGCATCGGATGACAGGAGCGAGCTATGCTGATATTTTGCAAACGATTCCGCGAGGCAGGTTTGCGGCACCGCTCGCAGGCTAGAATGCGCAGCCCGGCGAGCATTGTATACAAATGTGAAGTAATTCGGGCAGCACAGGACACCGACGTGTTGTGAAGAACCCATACGTAGCAGTTGTAACAGCTCCTAGTGACGTGTGCGTTGGGGCCAAAGTGGGCTGAGGAAACCTGACGTTGTAATTATTAAAGAGCACTCCACTTGGCCCCTACGTCAGAGGCGTAGGGAAAAGACATATAAACAAGCGAGCCCGCAGATTCAAAGCAAGCAGTCGTGTCGCCATTCTGTCTGCATCTAGAACCGGAGAGAATGACGATTGTTTAAGTTGCAGGCCAACCACGACAACCTTTCGGTGATGGATATCGGCATCCAACCGGCCCGTTGAAGCTACCTGCAGCCTCTGCTGTACGCACGCGTCATTGCTGTGGTGGGGCACGTCGCACCATGGAGCTACACCGACGCGAAGAGCGAGACTGCCGCTGGCCTCCGCTCTCTGGCTGACTTCGTGCGGCGGACTGCAGGCTGCCGTGTGGAGGACAGGCCGGGGCGCGAACTTGGGGTCTCGCGGGTGCAGAGCTCTCTGCGAGCACTGAACGAGCTACCCTGGGCCGACGGCCGGAGCTGTTAAGGCTCACTACAACGTCGGCGGTCGGCTGCTTCCCTTCGGCTCTCTACATGGAGCCGACGAGTCGCCCTTGAGGGAGCAGTAAGCCCTGTTCCGGGCTATCGGGCGCAGCTAACGCACGCGGCGGCCACTTAGCCGTATTTTGAATAGGAGCGCTACGTCCGCAAGGCTGGGCGACCGGGAGCCGACGCTAGAGATGCCGGCACTCGTTACTGGCGCTGACCCACGCACGCTGCGCTGCGCCATCCCCGAGTTCAGCAGAAGGCCCGCTGTGTATCTTAGATGTTATAAAGTCAATGACAGACATGCCTTTGTTTCTCTGCACGTTTCGGCGTCAGTCATCCCTCTCTCCCAAACCATACTTTTCGATCGAACGACAAATTACAATCCCTGAGCTCGGGAGGGGGCGGGGGGGAGGGAGCAGGTTGTAATAATTTGGTGTCAGGAAGTGGTCGTTTCGCTTATCAAAACAATAAGTCGTGTCGGAAAGTGTCAGTCCACGTTCAACACTACGTTTTGGTGAGAGAGGTGGTTTTGTTGAGTGGTGAGTCTGCAGTGGCACTTGAGGAGGTACCAGCCCAGCACAATGTGGTGCGACGAGTCTAAGTTTATTTACATTAATTTACATGTTTGCTCTCGTTGTCAGAGTTAGTTGTGTGAGTTAGCGTACAAGATATTTAGAGCTACTTTTGTGAAGCCACAGGAACCCTTGGACTTATCTCTGTTTAGAGGTAATGGTGGACGCATTATTTAGCGCCAGTGAGGCCTTCATTTTACAATTTGTCTTAGCAAGTGTCGACGTGTAACACAGCTGTAGCAGCTGTTTGTTCTGTTTATAGGCGTACTGGTCATCTGTGTAGTAGTTGTACTGAGTGTAGACGGGCGATGATTTGCCAGAGGAATTAATTTGTGTTTACATTTTTTGTGCAGAGTCGAACGGGAGTTTGTTTCGTACAGATATTTAAAAATCGGAGGCACTAAGGTGGAAGTAGAGTACGCAAAATGGTGGAAACGCTTGCTACTACCGCACACGCAGTTGCTGCTTTAACTCGGCAAGTGCAAGCTCCCACAGGGCAGTGTGAGAGCATGAAGGAGGGAAATTTCAAAATTAATCTTAAGTTACAGTTTCGTAAGCAGAGCCATGATCAGTCGCAATCAGAATGACGGCAGAGTAAGTCTCGACTGAGAGTGCCTTCTGTTTCATATGATCCGGCAGTGGTCGCACTGATTAATACCTTCTCGGGCAAGGAGCCGGATAACGTGAAAAGTTTCCTTAAGAATATTAGGGACGCTGCGAAGCACATGGGTTGTCGGATGAAGTAACCCTGTATGTTGCTAATATGCGTTTGGCGGGAGACGCCAAAGCATGTGTTGATAGCCACGATACATTGAGTAAAGCATACACGTTCCAGTAGTTGGCCGCGGGTTTCTTACAGGGGTACCAAACGTAGAAGAGTGTGCGATTTATTCGGGAGATGCAGCGCAACTAGTCTGTGGAAGCGTTCTCGAGTAGAATCCATAAGCTAAACGCAAAGACATATGTACAGATCCAGAAGACAGAAGCTAATGGGATACAGATACAGGAGGTAGACGATAGAGCGGTGGATTCTTTTCTGCGTGGTATACCCGCTCAAATGTCACGGAGGGTAGGGATGGTGGACTTACGAGGCAGCTGTTAGTATCGCAACACTTACAGAGGATGTGGATTTGGCTACGAAGCGGAGAGTGGGCCACAGCGTGTAAGCTTCTGAAGTCAAGTGTTATAAATGTGGTCGGGAGGGGCATGTAAGGAAGCAGTATATGCAACCATAGCGCTATGCGTGTGGCATTGTGGGCCAACAGGCATTTGAGTGTAGATGTAGGAAGGATATAAAGCACCGGCAATGGAAGCAGCCGTTAAACGCAAACGGAATTGCTTCAACCGTCGGAAGGCAGTCCCGATAGACCGCAACAAGGCACAAGTTAGTGCACAGATGGAATGTAGCTTAGTGAGCTTCGTAGGTGGCAAGAAACAGAGAGTTTTGGTTGACACGGGTGCGAATGTGTCCGTTATCAATCTGTACCTCGTGGGAAAGAGGAGACTGGGTCTACCACGGCATAGGTTACTGGGGTTTGGCGATAATAGTGTAGAACCATTGGGCACTGGAGTTTTCAGTCGGGAGAACTAAGTTCATCGAACTCATGGAGGTGCACATGCGTAGGTCAAGTTTATTCAGTGATGCCCGGGTTAGACTTTCTCGACAAACATCATGCTAAGATTTATCTTTTGCAACGCACAGTGGAACTCAGTGGGACTTCGTTTCAATTGGGGAAACCGTTGCAACTGAGACAGTGACACGAAGTTCTCCTATCATTTAGGTGGGGCCAACTGAACTGCGTATGTATTCAGTGAAGATCGTTCAGCGGGATAAAATACTTGCAGATACGGGAAAGATACAGTGACTTTCAGTGGATACCGATTTTCCGAGGGTAACATTATATGTGGTTGAACCGCTCTTAAGCAATGAAGAGTAAGATAGTTCACATCGGCTTATCCGCAGAAGATTAGCGTGTGTGAGTGACATCAACAAGGTAAAAATGATTGCGAGTATTGTGGATAACTATGTCGGAGGGGAAGTGACTGTCAAAGGGTGCAATAACAGCCACTTTGTAAGTCTTGGAAGATGAGGACTTCGATAGATAGAGCCTAGAGGAAAGCCACAAGCAAACAGGTCCGCAGCTTGTGGTCTAAAAATGGTTCAAATGGCTCTAAGCACTGTGGGACTTACCATCTGAGGTCATTAGTCCCCTAGACTTAGAAACTACTTAAATGTAACTAACCCAAGGACAGCAGACACATCCATGCCCGAGGCTGGATTCCAACCTGCGACCGTAGCAGCAGCGCGCTTCCGGACTGAAGCGCCTAGAACCGCTCGGCCACAATGGCCGGCTGCTCGTGGTCTAGTGGCTAGTGTTGCTACCTCTGGGTCCCGGGGTCCCGGGTTCGATTCCCAGCAGGGTTGGGGATTTTCTCTGCCTGGGGACTGGGTGTTTGTATTGTTCTTATCATTTCATCATCATTCGAGAGTATGGCGAGATTGGACTGAGTAACGATTGGGAATTTGTACATGCTCTGATAACCGCTCAGTTGAACGGCTCACAAAACCAAACAAGCAAACCGCCGATGTGGAAGTGTTATGAGAGAAAGTAGATCATTTGAAGGGCAGTGCTCGAATGGCTATGGAGAACTTGTTGTTGAGTTTTAGTGATTTGCTTTGTGCGAACGGAAGGTTACCAGGAACCCCGCTGATGCAACATCACATACCGACACGGGATAGTGCACCAATTTATAGGAAGCAATACCGAGTAGCAAAGCAGCTGCAACCACTGGTAGAAGAATCTGTTGAACAACAACTACGAAATGGGATCACAGAACCCAGTGATAGTCCCTGGAGTATCAATAGTGTCATTGTGCCAACAAAGTCGGCGGATGGGACAGATATCTAAACGAGCGAACCATTTCGGCTGCTTATCTAACTCCAAACATCACGGAAACTTTGGATAATCTTGATATGTGTCAGTTCTTTAGAACTATTGACCTCAGGAGCGCATATCATGAATTGGAGGTTTTGCCTGAAGATAGGCCGAAAACAGCGTTTACCGTTCCAGCAGGACATTTTCTTTACAAACGCATGCCATTTGAACTAAAGAACCCACCGGCAACTTTGCAGCGGATGTTAGATCGGATACCGGGAGGATTAAAGCCAAAAGCTTGTGTAGCCTATCTCTATGACATAATTGTCTAGTCAAAGGATTTAACGGAACGTGTGAGGCGTTTGAAGGATGTCTTTAGTAGACTACGATCGGCACGTTTAACGTTAAGTGTGGATAAGTGCCATTTTGCGCAAATTCAAGTAAACTATCTGAAGCACGTGATAAGTAAGCGTGGCGTACAGATCGTTCCTCGTCTTACAGACGCAGTTCAGATTTATCCGATACCACAAACAACTAAGCAGGTACACCCGTTAATTGGCCTCTGTAATTATTATAGACGATTCGTGAGAGACTTTGCGAAAATAGCGGGACACTTGAACAGGCTACTGAAGAATGGAACGAAATTCCATTGGTCGCAGGAATGTCAGGAAGCATTTCAAAGATTCAAAGAAATATTTGTTCCAGGTCCAGTATTGGTTTTCAGGATTTCGAGAAAGAGTTTATCCTTTCGTGTGGTCCTCCAAATGAGGCCGTCGGTTGTGTTTTGGGACATCCGGTGGCTTACGCTTCAAGGCAGTTAAACAAGGTTTAGCGTAACTATTCTACAACGGGGAAAGATATGTTGACGGTCATATATGGTATTACTTTTTTCGATGTTATCTTTATTGTAGGACGTATAAGGTAGTGACAGATCATGCCTCATTGAAATGCTTGCTTCGTTTGAAAGATCACTCCAGTATATTAACATGGTGGGCACTTAAGCTTAGTGAATTCCAGTACGCGGTAATCCATATGCCAGGGAGATCACATGAAAATGGAGATTAATAAGGCAGCGAGATAGCAATGTTAAGTACGCTAGGGGAGAGCGTTGAAGAGTGGCGGCAGGCACAGACAAGGGATGAGGAGTGCCAGGCATTTCAGTCAGAGATGAAGTTTGTTATGCACGAGGATTTGATGTGCAGAACGACGAGATGTGAACCACGCGTGGTGGTTCCAGAGGATTATCGGAAGGATGTTTTGCAGCAAGCTCACGACTATATGCAGTCAGGTCATGGTGGGCGACGTGCGACGGACAGAGCAGTTTGGGTGCAGAAACAGGAAGCGTGAGGTGTAGCAGTATGTTAAGGACTGTTTGCCATGCGCGCATAAGGCCGACTTTACGTTGGACGGATTACCTGAGGCGTTGACACCATTTTCTATGTTGGGTTTGGATGTCCTCGGACAATTTAATAAAACACCTGCAGGAAATAGGTACGATTTCACGATCATCGATAATTTTTCTTGATTTGTGGCAATGGTACCGATGCCAGACCAACGGGCTAGTACTGTAACGCAGGTCTTAGTAAACAGCTGGATAATAAAGTTCGGTGGGCCTGAGATCACAATTACGGATCAAGGAATGAATCGTCTCGCATTCAATGAAGCACCTATGCCGCATGTTGCGTATAAGGAAGCTACGGACGAGTCCGTTTCATCAGAAGACTAATGAGAGAAAGGAACGCGATCACAAGACATTGGCAACGATGTTGAGCTGTTACGTAGGTCCCAGACACGACGATTGGACACCTGTTTACTATATGTACTGTGTGCATGTAATTCGGAGGTTCATACTGCAACGGGCTTATCACCATTTGAGGTGGTGTAAGGCAGGAGAATGCCATCTTCCTTAGATGTTTTGATTCCTGAGTTTGCACCGGATGGTGAGCCGATGAGAGAGTTTGCCAGAAGAATTAGGGAAGTTTGGAGGAATGTGCAAAAGGCAAATACGAAGGAGAAACTGAAAAAAAATTTAGCAAAATGTCAGGGACCATACCAGGTCGTGGAAACTACCCCACCGGTCAACATGAACATACATTTCCCTACAGAAACGTCTGTTGTACACGGTAGTAGCATAAAACCGATTAAAGGAATGGTAGGGAGATACCACAGTTATCGGCAGCCAATCAAAAGGTGAAAGTTGCAAAGGTAGAAAGAAGGACCTGGAACTGGTGAACAACGTAGTGTGCATGATTTTCCGTATAAGTTAAGGTCGCGTAAGTAAATTGTATAAATTGCAATATGTTGGTTTTTTATTTTGATTTAATGTATCAGAGAGTATGTAATTTTTTCTCTTTTTTGCCATAGGGATATTGGTTGTTTTTCTTTGGTAGCGGAGTTTTAGTTTTTTATATCGTTTGTAGTGCTATTGTTTTTTGGCGATTGTGCGTTATCGGAAAGAGGGAGGGGGTGATAAAGTAAACTGTGATCTTTCCAGGTAGCCAAGTACGGACTGATATGCTGACATGTGAAGCGAGTTTGTTTCTGGGAAAGTAAATGGGACGAGTTGTGGGAAGGAGCTTCTGCCAACCCGAGCATACTTCAAGAGGGCTGGTACACATTGGTTATACTCCGTATTCACCCCGGAAAATGTATATTTGAATTACTACGAAGGAGACAGACAGGAAGGGTTGAAAAAAAGTGAGCTTCGGAAAAGCGGAATGATCATTAATGGTACGGCTCGTGAGGTAGAAAGGACGAAGTTTCGTCTTCCGGCTTCGCTCACAGGCTGAACTGTTATGACACTGTCACAGAATGTGCTGTATTGGCCAGAAGGATCTCTTTGGGTATTACCCGTTCAAAATTTAACGTATTTAAATGACGCACTCAATACATGCTTTCGCAGTCCTCGGACAGGTTAATAGAGTCCCAGCAAGGGGAATGTCGATGGAATAAATGTGGCAGCAGGTACACCATTCCCGGGAAGAACAGGAGCAGAAAGTATTAATGGTCAACGTATAGGCCACCAGTTGTGGCGTGTTTCTATCAGGCTTTTGCGTACTGTATTTCTGGGTAAGACTGTGGAGGTGCCAACATACCAGTTACCGGTAGAATGGTTGACCGGCATTGGTCGGGGAAGCAGTTATTTTTAAGGTCTTAATTAGTGTACAAGGATATGAAAAGCGATACATGTATGGTGAACTCAGGAGATCGTCCTCAATGTGTAAATTATTAGGAAAGGTTGCACTTAAGGGACCGATTGGCACATTGGATGGCAGGCGCGGGCGATGCTGATATTTTGCAAACGATTCTGCGAGACAGTTTAACGACACCGCTCGCTGGATAGAAGGCACGGTCCGGAGGGCACTGCATACAAATGTGAAATAATCTAGAACCGGAGAGAATGACGACCGCTTAAATTGCAGGCAAACTACGACCACCTTTCCGTGATGGATATCGGCGGCCAACCGGTCCGCTGAAGCTATCTCCAGCCTCTGCTGCACGCAAGCGTCGTTGCTGTGTCGGGGAGCGTCGAATCTTGGAGTTGCACTGACGCGAGGAGTGAGAGGGCTGCTTGCCTCCTCTCTCTGGCTGACATCGTCCGGCGGACTGCAGGCTGCTGTCCGCAGGGCTGAGACCGGAGCGCGAACTCGCGGCCTCCTGGGTGCAGAGCAGTGTGCGGGCACAGAACGAGCTACCCTGGGCGGACGGCCGGAGCTGCTAGGGCTCACTACAACGACGTCCGTCGGCTGCTTCCCTTCTGCGCTCTACATGAAGTCCACTAATCGCTCTTGAGGGAGCAGCCAGTCATATTCCGGACTATCTCGCGCAGCTAACGTACGCGGCGACCACTTAGCCGTGGCGTGAATAGGGGCGCTACGTCCGCAAGGCTGGGCGACCGGGCGCCGACGCTGGAGATGCCGGCATTCGCGACTGGCGCTGATGCACTCACGCTACGCGCCACCATCGCCGAGTTCACCAGAAGGCTCACTATGTATCTTCGATGTAATAAATGACACACATGCCTTTGTTTCTCTGCACCCTTCGGCGTCAGTCATCCCTTTCTCCCAAATCATACTTCTCGGCCGTTCTGACATACTGTAACCCCTGAACTCGGGAGGGTTGAACCAGCTGGTAAATGTTACTGATAAATTAGTGGAGCAATACGTCGTGTATTGTTTGTCACATTGTGAAGAATATGTGCATTATGGCAGCGACCGCAAACGTGATTTTGCTTGACGATGCCAAAGCCACGAAGACGGTAAAAAGGAACATTTCGAAAGCCGCCATCTGCCGAAAGGTTGGTTTCAACAGAACAGTGTTTAACTTGGAACAACGGCTTGGCGGTGATATATATTTCCATTCCAACGACCTTTTAACTGACTTAACGAAGCTAGTTTAAAAACAACTCAAAATCATATTAAAACTTGGATTTTTCACATTAGCTTAAGATGAAATAAGCGATAGGTCACAGAAGAAGTCGGATGTGGTTAAATACCGAACCCTAGTGTCATTTTTTGTCGGACACCCACCCAATCACTGACCTGCTATTTAAAATGAAATAAAAAGTTATATTTAGCATGAAAAAAATTAAGAAAAGTGTTATATTATTAATCATCATAATGGGTTCTCTTAAATCTGCCTTTTTTGCCTTTAAATAAATGCATACTCGAGGTGATAAGCCACAGAGAATTTCGAAGACACAATAAATAGATACGAAGGAAGTAATGCGGAAAAACAGCAACAAGTTTCAGATCAAAATGCGCCCAACTGTCGAGAGACTTAATGTTTTAATGGTCTCCACGTTAAGCATATAAAACATCCAGACCAATTAAGAACACTTAGTTTGCTAGTTGATGTAAGGTTTATATTAAACATATCCTGTTTTGCGATTAACTCAGGCTTTTAAAACTAATATGCATATATGGGCTTTTAGTGAGGGCAATTATGGATTCGGGCTTGTTCCCATCTACAGGGGGTTTCACATACGACGTAACTACATTGCCTGGCGTTTCGGGGAGATAATCTTCGACTGCCGCATGCGCTGCGGTCTGTTCCTCGGAAATCTTCATTTAGGTTTTAGCTAACTAAAGACTTACAGGTTTTTGATGCAGGATGATCTGCATCTACATACATATTGCTCAAGCCATTTTACAGTATGTCGCGAGAGCACATGTTACTAATATTGTCCATTTTCTGTCCTGTTATATTCGCCTATTCACTGGGGAAAAGATGACTATCTATACGCCTCAGTACGTATCCTAATTTACCTCGTCTCATTCTCACGAACCTACGATAGATACACGTTGGCGATAACATGATGGTTTCAAAGTCTTTTAAGGAAATAGGTTCTATCAATTAGCCCAACACGGTTTCGCGAAAACCTCGTGATCCTTCTTCGAAGGATTACCCGTTGTGCTCCCACAGCTACGCTATCTTATGGGCTTCATCAATCTGTCAGATTTTAGCAGTACGTTTCCCTCGCTCTATGTCAGTTGTCATGAATTTTTGATAGTGATTTAAAATACGAGAACAATATTCAAGAGTTCGTCGTAGTAACATTTTGTAAATTGGCTCTGAGCACTATGGGACTTAACTTCTGAGGTCATCGGTCCCCTAGAATTTAGAACTACTTAAACCTAACTAACCTAAGGACATCACACTAATCCATGCCCGAGGCAGGATTCGTTCCTGCGACCGTAGCGGTCGCGCGGTTCCAGACTGTAGCGCCTAGAACCTCTCGGTCACCCCGGCCGACGACTTTTGTAAATTATTTCAATTATAAATGCATATCATTTACCCACATTCATCCCAACAAATCAAAGTCTTCCTTTTGCTTTCTCTAACATTATTTTTACGTGATGGTCCAATATCATTCGGTGCCCTGGTCTATCTTTCTTTTCCCTAGCGTTTATCCTGTCTCGTGCGGAGTCCGCTTTTTCCAGGATTTGGCAAATTTTATATTATTATTTAAATTTGTGGTTGAATGCCGTTCCTGGCGGCACAGTCGACACGGTAACCTAAGAGAGTAAAATCGTGCGCTCCGACTGAGTGTGCACCGCGTAAATTTCGTTCTGCATGTGATCGAATTTTGTACTTTTGTTCATCGTATTCTTCGTGGCGGAATTTGGGATCTGTCCAGCGTGCCTAAACGAGCTCGTACACCCGATTCGGATGTAGTTGATATCCTTGTCTTGTCGTCTTCCGCGCAACGCATTACAATATAGGAACAGGTCACTTCACATAGCTTATTAGTGTGACCGCTAAATATTTATACGATGTGACGTAGAAAGATTTTTAAGACGAATCACGTAGCCTCACACCGTCAATTTCGTTGTGTTCATTGTAGGCATTATCTTACATCTATACTCATTTGAATAGTTACAACTCATTACACCAAGTAGTGATTAAGTTCAAGTCTTTCTGCATTTCCCTTTGATGATCCAACGTTAATATTTTCAGTATAAAAATTTACAGTGCTGCTGTTCTTCTCCGATGAATGTTTTATGTTCAATACGCAACACACGTAGAGAGTCACATTTTGAAATCATGTAATTATCTCTTATGCCAGCGCAGGAACTTGAACTTTGGCTCAAAAGTGCCTACAACTTTTCTCTGTAAGAATGCACCCTAAGACGTGACCATCGGCCCGGCGACGCTTCAGACAGCAAGACGTCGACACAGGGCTCAGAAGATCATGGGAGGTGAAAAGCAGGTTAATGATGTCTCACTGGCACTGAATTTCACCAAGATTCTGCCCAACATCCCCGAGGACGTGTCACACGATGAGAAGTTCGTCGCACCCCCTCTTACCCACATTTCACTCCTTCTCTTTACACGATGAAGATCAGAACTGCGATGGACAGCGTGAAAGCAGGCAGTATTTAAATAGGTTCCCCAGGAGAACATATCAGACACACCGCTGCTCAGAATACACACGGAAAGCTCCCAGGGGGTGGCATATAGGGAATCAATGATGCCACTCCTTCCCTTGAGAAGCTGTTCCCGCACACTTCGCGGCCGAAATTGACAGTTTGCAGTGCAGCGAGCAACTGGATGACGTTCTGCACTATCAAAATAATTTTCTCCTTTGTGGAGATGGAACTGTAAGTGACTGTTTCGCACTATCCCCCTGGAAATTTCGCCAAATGGTGCTTTTACTCACATTTTATTTTCTAAGTCTCTCATTCTCTTTGTACCCAAAAACTTTATATTCCTGTTTCTATGGATCCAATATCTTATATATTCTTGCATATGCCTACCAGTCATCGTAACTGTAATCATAAAATGGTCCTTTTCTATCCACTTACCACTAACATTTTTATTTAGAGCCATGTCACTATCTCTTGCCTACGTAAGCTTTCATATCATCATTCAGTCAACACTGTTCATCATCATCATCATCAACAATAAGACTATAAACTTCATTACACCTAATTGTACCTATTTTTTCATTTATTCATTCATCAAAAGTCATCTTACAGTGATGCAGGATTTGTCATCACAAATAAAAATAAACAGCTCAAAAAGATAAATACACGCTGTATATGCACTGAAGACCTAAAGAAAGTAGTACACCTGCGTAATAACATGTGGGGCACTGCGAGCACGCAGAAACACCACACACGACGTGTCATGGACTCGACTAATGTCCGAAGTAGTAGTACTGTAGGGAATTGACAATATGAGTCTTGCAGGGCTGCCCCTAAATCCGTAAGACTACGAAGGGGTGGAGACCTCTTCTCAACAGCAAGTTGCAAGGCACCTCAGGTACGCCTAGTAATGTTCATGTCTGGGAAATTTGGTGGCTAGCGGAAGTGTTTAAACTCAGAAGAGTGTTCCTGGGGCAACTCTGTAGCAATTCTGGATTTGTTGAGTGTCGCATTGTCCTGCTGGAATTGCAAAAGTTCGTCGGAATGCACAATGGACATGAATGGATGCAGTAGATCAGACATGATGCTTACGTACGTTTCACCTGTCAGAGTCGTATCTAGACGTAGCAGGGGTCCAATATCACTCCAACTGCACACGCCAAACACCATTACAAAGCCTCCATCAGCTTGAACAGTTCCCTGCTGACATGCAGGGTCCATGGATTCATGAGGTTGTCTCCATACCCGTTACACGTCCATCCCCTCGATACAATTTGAAACGAGACTCGTCCGACCAGGCAACATGTTTCCAGTCGTCAACAGTCCAATGTCGGTGTTGACAGGCCCAGTCGAGGCTTTAAGATTTGTGTCAAGGGTACACGAGTGGGCCTTCGGCTCCGAAAGCCCGTGTCAGTGATGTTTCGTTGAATGGTTTGCACGCTGACACTTGTTGCTGGCCCAGCTTTGAAATCTGCAGCAATTTACGGAAGGATTTCATTTCTGTCACGTTGAACGATTCTCTTCAGTCGTCGTTGGTCACGTGCCTGCAGGATCTTTTTCCGACTGAATCGTTGTCGGAGATTTCATGTTTTACTGGATTGCTGATATCCAAGGTAGACATGATGTGTCCCATCGCTCGTAAGCTGACAATAACATCACGTTCAAACTCACTTAAACCTTGATACCTCTCATTGGGGCAGCAGTAACCGATCTAACAACTGCGCCAGAAACTTGTTGTCTTATATTGGCATTGCAGACCGCAGCGCTGTATTCTGCCTGTTTACATATCTCTGTATTTGAATACGCATGCCTATACCTGTTTCTTTGGTTCTTCAGTATATAAATATACTTTAAGAGTATAGGTCAGGTGGTCGGACATGGCCTTAATGAAGGAACCACCCCGGAATTTGCCTGAAGTAAATCAATAAAATATGGAGAATCTGAATCAGGGTGACTGGATGTAGAAAGATCCATTCTCCCGAGTATGAATCCAGCGTCTCAGCAACTGCACTGCCTGTAGGAAATAATGAGCACTGTGGTAATGTTTGCGGTATCGGGTGACATGTTTGAGTCTACCAGATGCAACTGATGCTAAAACTCTCAAAGTGCAAGCTTCTTCCACAGGGCAGTGTAAGAGCATGAAGGAGGGAAATTTAGAAATTAATCGTAAGTTAGAGGCTCATAAGGAGAATCATGATCAGTCGCAATCAGAGTCACGGGAGAGTAAGTCTGGACTGAGAGCGCCTTCTGTTACATATGATCCGGCAGTGGTCGCAGTGATTAATACCTTCTCGGGCAAGGAAACGGAGGACGTGACAATTTTAGTTAAGGATATTAGCGACGCTGCGAAGCACATAGATGAAGTAACCCTGTATGTTGCTAACATGCGTTTGGCGGGGGACGCTTCTACATAACATTTCCCCGTTAAGAACCTATTTGCGACTACCGCAGATGCAGTTAAGAGTTCATTCAGGGCGAGGCGCAGTCGTGAAGTCCGATAGAAGACACTGCAGTGGTGGCGACTGGTTACGGTAACAGGTAGCTAGTCTGCTGTGGAAGGCACCCAGGGGTGAACTGCCTTAGCTCTGTTCCGTAGTGGTTTATATTGTCATTCCGTAGTTTGCTAATGAGCTGACGCGTCACCAACTGTTACGATACTCCCTGCCAGTAGCGATGCTGCGTAGTTCATTTTTTTGGCATCCACACGTGACATACACGAATTGTTATTGTCTACATACCTGCAAATAGATAAACAGATCATCACTTTACAATGTAGCATATATCTCATCGAGTGTGGCGGGAACTTCCACAGCTTTCAATTTTCTGCCGGTGCCAAATTCCTTTCCGCTTTCAATACAACGTTTCTCTAACAAGGTTTCCCAGGTTATTTCAATTTCCCAAACAATGTTCTTTTCAACATTTTTATATCATTCGTAATTTTATTATTATTATTGTTATTAATGTTACTGCATGCTTCTACTTTATTTTCCTCTGGCTTCACCAATATTTGTGTTCTGCTATTTGCAGTCTATACCATTGCTCTTCACTCACCTGTCTGCAAATTCCAAAGAATTCTCCATCAATTTCATGCTGCTATTGATAAGTTTACAATGTAGGCCCAGTGAGGGCAGTGTGCCGACCCCACACTCCTCCAGTGATGCTGCTGGTGGAAGAAGATACGGCGGTCACTCGGTACCGTTGGGACCACTAGGGCATGTGGACGGAGTTATGTGTGTATGTTACTTAAGCCCAACGGTAGACGCCATTAAATGATATCTCTGCTCAGAATCCCAGACTGTACCCAACTTACCCGACAGCTCAGGCAAAACTCCCTCTTGCTACCTCTTTCCTTTCGTACACAGCCTCATTTAAAGATTAATTCTTCGTTTTCTGTGCTTATCCGTGATATTTTGGGAAGAACATAATTCATGATGTTGAAAAGTCTCGAAATGATTTCTAAATCTGATTCTCCCAGGCCTGAACAGATTCCTGTAAGCTACACTTGGTGAAATGACCATAATGACATTTTAAGCTCAGTTTCCGTGCTTGCAGGAAGCACCTTCTTACAAGAAAACATTTTATATAATTACAAAGGCGTTCACCAAACTTTTGGCATATTCAGCGAGTTTTTTCGACTTTTGTTTCTGTAATGTATACAAAGAAATTTTAAATAGGTTAGGAATATGTTGACACTAAATTTTTCTGTTAGTTAGATTATATAAGTACTTTAACTATATTACATTACGTGTGCCCTGCCAACAGAAATCAGCCACAAGTGTCTATTACAGGGAATGTCATCTGCAACGCAGGGATATTTGGGCAGCGTCTGAACTAAGTTCTTGTTTTGATTATAACCTCTAAATTATGAGTTCCATTGAAATAGTTTCACACGTCCCTTTTTGACATTTACCACTGCTGCAGTTGGCCTGTTCTGAGATGCACTTTGTTATTATTTGTCTGCTAAATGTGTTTTTAAGTTAAAAGTGACCTTTGGGAATCGTTAAAATTTCGTGAGCGATAAAATTCTTGGTGTGGTTTGCTATTTCTTGAGTGTGATGCATATTTACAACAGCATTTAGTCATAAATTCTCGTACTCGTTGGCGAATTCTGGATGTTAGTATGTAGCTGTGGCTTCCACGCACTGCTCACTGCACAATTGTGTTACACATATGTTGTTGACATACTGAGAGCTGCTGTGGGTCTTAACCAGATAATATACTTACCCAGAGACATCAATACTGCCACCTAAAATATATCCTTCTCACTTGAAACCGAAAAAGACATAAAAATACACTTCCTAGACATAACAACGGAAAACTTAAACGTCAAACACCAGTTCTCAAGAAACAGAAAACCCACAACAACCAACAAAATAACACACAACAGCCTTAACCTCCCACAGCACACAATCAAACCAGCCTCAGATTTCTCCTACACAGTTTCAACATAAGTCCAGCACAGAAATAGCCACACACAAGGAAGAAACGTATGCAGACAGAACGCCACAGAAAATTATTAAAAACACAATAGATAAATTGAACCACAAAACAAAAACACAACAGACACAAAACAAACAAATTAGTATCACAGCACAGCACACCAGTAATGATCATACAGCAGTGAACATACAACGTACAGAAGATAAACAAAAGACAAACAACAAGAAAATATGACATGCACTGCCATTTGACAACAAAATAATGCACACAGTAAGAGACATTATGAGAAAACGAAGTATATATGCGGCATACTGAATAAACGATGTTGTTGCTGTTGTCGTCAGCCCGAAACCGGTTTGATGCTGCTCTCCGTATTACTCTATTCTTTATAGGCCTCTTCATCTCCGAAAAGTACTGTATTGTACATACTTTATAGCCTGCTTACTGTATTCATCTTCTGTTCTCCCTCTACAATTTTTACCCCCCACACTTCCCTCCAGTACTTAATTGGTGATCCCTTGATGTCTCAAAATGCTTCCTATCACCCGCTCTATTCTCCTAGTCAAGTTGTGCCACAAATTTCTTTTCCCCCCGTTCTGTTTGGTACTTTCTCGTTAATTACATGATCCACCAATATAACCTTCAACATTCATCCGTAGCACCAAATTTCAAAAGCTTCTATTCTGTTTTCCTCTGAACTATTTGCCGTCCACATTTCACTTCCCTACAAGGCTACTCTCCAGAAAACCACCTTCAGAAGAGACGTTCTATCAACTAAACCCGTATACGATGTTAACAAAGTTCTCTTGTTCAGAAATGATTTTCTTGCCATAGCCAATCTTATTTTATATCCCCTCCACCTTAGCCCTAATGAGTTATTTCAGTGCCGAAATGGCCAAACTCATTTACTACTTTCAGTGTGTCGGTATGTCATCTGATTTCTTCAGCGTTCACTGATTTAATTCGACTGCATTCCATTGCTCCCGTTTCGCTTATGTTGACGCTTATTTTCCACTATCCAAGACCTTTGCGTCGGCAAACCTTGAAGTTTTTATTTCTTCTTTCTGTTCCTTAACTCTTACGCCAAATTTTTCTCTGACTTCCATTACTGCTTGCTGAATGTATAGAGTGAATAACATCGGTGGCAGGGTACAAACCTGTCACACTCCCTACTCAACAATTTTTTCCCTTTCATGCCATTCGACTGCTAGAACAGCCATCTAGTTCCCTTGCCAAGTAGCAAATAGTATTTCGCATCTTATATTTTACCCCTCCTACCTTCAGAATTTGAAAGAGCGTATTCCAGTCAACATTATCAAAAGGCATCTGTAAGTATTCAAATGCTATAAATGTAAGCTTGCTTCTCCTTAACCTATCTTCCGAGATAAGTCGTAGGGTCAGTACTGCCTCGCGCCTTTCAGCGTTTCTCCAGATCACAAAGTTGCTATTTTCTGTGCTCAAATTTTATTCGTTTCTCCATTTTTCTGTAAATAATTCGCGTCAGTATTTTGCAGTCATGACATATCAAAATGATAGCTTGGAAATATTGACACCTGTAAGCACCTGAGTTCTTTAAGTCTGAACGTATTTCACCTGTGCCATGCGTCCTGTAAACCAGATGGAATATTTCTGTCGTGGCAGACTCTCCCAAGAATATCAGTAATTCAGGAGACCTTGTTTCGACTTCCGTCTATCAGTGCCTTGTCAAATTCTTCTTGCAGTGCAGAAAAGCGACTTCACACTTCACACTCCACACTCCACACTCCACACTCCACACTCCACATTCACACATCACCTCGCTGAAAACATCCATCACCCTAGTGACATAGAAACAGACCTCCAGATCGGCAAACACAGTAATCATCTTTACTAGTTATTAAGAACACAAGAAGATTACTTTATTTAAATACCTATCATACATAGTAAAAAACTATAATCAAACAGTACTCTACAACGGAACATTGCTCAGTTCTGTAAGCGAAATATCACATAACATAAATCACAGTCGCATACACACGTACAAGCGAACGCGCGTACGCGCTCTCGCACACACACACACACACACACACACACACACACACACACACACACACACGAGCGAGCGCGCTTGGACACAAAACGAAATCTGAACAAATTGAAACTTTGTGGCCGAAAATCGGAAACAAAAAAGTAAATAAACGACTGTCAACAGCATATCTGATACGTAAACGCAAAGTGAATAGCGTGTGTTAGCCACAGCAGCACAGTAACAACCTCAATTCACCAATGAGCACGGTAAACGTAAGTAAACACTGTTACAGATCCACAACAAAGTCTATAAATAGAAACCACACCAAGAAGTCTTCCAAACCAAAACCTCATGAGATTTTACCGATACCAACAGGTCACTTTTAACATACAAGCAATAACACCACCACATATGGCAGACATATAATAACGAAGAACAACTGAGAACAGGTCAGCTACAGCAATTGTAAGCATTAAAAAGGGTCATATGCAACCATTTTATCCGAGTACATAGCTTTTAGGTTATATTTTAAACTGAAATTCAACTTTGTTGCTGATGACATGTTTTGTTTTTATATGTAGGTATCTGATTTCTGTTGCCAGCCACTGGGAACTCGTGACGAAATATGTAAATACTTACGTAATCTAAACAACAGAAAATCTGACGTCGACATATTCCCAAACTGCATAGAAACTATACATAGATTTCGGAAACAGTAAACCCATTGAAGGTGACAAAACATGTGTTTTCCTATAATAAAAAATAAAAAATTCTGTTCTTGCAGGAAGACACTCTCTGTAACACAGATTTACACGTGATGAATTTTATCTTTACCGCCTCATTCAACACTATAATAAAATCATCCAAAAAATCAATTACATGATGTATATTTTCACTAGGAAAAGGGCTTGTAGATGGCCTTCCCACATGAGATAAATGGAAAAAGTACAACCTGACCTATGGTAACGTTATTTACCACAATCCGTGGTTTGGTAATATAATTCCTTCTGCTCTCCCTCTGTGTCCATATTTGTTTCTCCAAGTGACTAGTTTTCGTTCACATTTACGAGAGCTGTGCCAACGTTATCCTTCTACATCGTGAGACAGAAATTCTCTCTCTCTTTCACTACGGTTCTGCACTCTTTCTCTGATGTGTCTCAATTCCTCTTTCCAAATTTCTTTTATGTGGATTCTACCTCTTCTCTTAATCGCTTTAATACGTCCGAAATTTTAGTATTAATTCCCAGAAAATCTTTCATGTACTTCAAACTTTTCGTATAAGTCTCTTATTATTTCTTTTATGTTACTAAATTTTGTACTCAACGCATTGAGTATATAGTTCAGGCTACCCAGTTTGTTTTTCATGTCCCAAATTTGCTTTTGTTCCCAAGATACGTTCCTTACATTACTTTTTACTTTATCATTTTTATTAGTTACGTTCCCCTTTTATTCCCTCAGTTACATGTCTCAGTGCTTTCGAAGAACTCGTTATCACTGGCCATCAATTTTCAGACTTATGGCTATGTGGACCACTGACTGCACAGTCCGACCCACATTCATTGTACACCTGTCTCGGTGGTGTGCACACGTGGTTGTTCATTGCCATACTGTTGCAAACGCTGTGTAATGTTTCACAATGGACTCGACTTACAATAAATATTCTTGGGAATGCTTATTGACTAAAAAAATCTGGAATATGGCTTACCAGTGGCCGTAGTAGTATAACAAGTGATTCAATGAAATATTTCAAAGTATAAATAACGGCATTCGAACCAGTCTCTAATTCTAGAACAACAATTTCTCATAGGGAGCACGCAAAACAATAAAAGGATAAATAAAAAAGTATTCCAAATCTTTCTGCATTACCTCTCGCTTATACAGATTTAAAGTCAATGAACTGTAAGTATCTCCAAACTCTATTAGGTCTTTCTTTTCGTACGAAAATTTTTCAAGTATGGAACTGACACTTACAGAAAATGTTTGAAATCCTCACAAACCACAAACAGAATGTCTAGTAAGTACAGCTAATAAGAATGACTTTGCTGCTGAACAAATACTACAGCTTCCTACTTATTACATATGTGACAGCTGCCTTGTCTCCCCTCACTCACACATGTTGTATAGGTGCTGCTGCTCTGTTACATTTAGATACGTTACACTCTCGGTATATATTTCAAATTTTCCTTTGCGCAGTTTAAACGATACGAAGACGTATTAAACCGAAATGCGTCAAATGTAGGCATTATATCACAGACTGAAATGGTACCAATGACATTATTCGTGTCATTTCATGAGTTTCTCAATTTCGAGATTTCACATGATACGATTCTTGAACAATAAAGCAAACGATGCAGCTGCGAATGTTTGTGTGTCTATTCAGAGTAGCTTGGGAATTGTTGAATATCTTATTTACGGTTGTTTTTCGCATTTACAAATTAAATTTGGTTTGATAACTTGAATACACAGTAATAATATTCCATAATAGCATTTGTTTAATGGTTCGTTACGGATTAGAAAGCCGGTTCATAACGAACTTTTAATTAAATATTATTGTGGAACATCAATTCTGTGTATTCAAGTTATCAATATGCTCATATTCCTCTAAAAACCAATTAAATATGCCATAAATACTAAATCTGGTTTAGTAGATTCAACTTTGGAAAAACACGAAAAGATTACTAATCTTAACTATCAAGAAGAGAACAATTTTTCACCTATACACCATCATCTTATCTATACAACACGTTCCCGCAAGTTCAGCTTTGTAACCCACAGTTTGATTTAAGAGAACAGATAAAATAATCAACATTCCATAAAAATGATATAAAGTTTTTTCCCTCAATCCTCCAAAATGGAGATATTTTACACTTTCTCTTAGTTTTAATAAGTATCTAGTGGCAACTGCCTATTTACAATTAGTAGCAATTTGATTAATGCTGGTTATTTCTTTATTTGCAGGTACGGTGAAGTAACGGATGCGACAATCGTACTTATCTTGGGGATAACGTGAAGTGGATGCTGAAACTGATGGCAAAGATCCGCTGCACGCAATAAATGATTTTTGGTCGTCGAGCAAATAAAAATATTTGATGCATTATCAGTTTCCTAGGTGAGATAACCATGTGTAGTATTGAGATGGTGTGTTTTTGTGTTTTAGGCTTGATATTATAAATTTTGTGTGTTCTTGGCATTCTGACACATCATTGTTGGAAATGCTTTCTCTGGGTCGTGTGGTCATTTTATGACTAGGTGCTTGAGGTTTTCTCAGAGATAATTTAAGTTCCAGTTCGTTACTACAAAGTGATAGATATTTGATGAGTTACGAAGCTACGCAGAACCCCATCTCAATTACACACTCCTTAGAGTGCATTTGCAAGCATAATATTGTTTCTCAGCCAACGAATTTAGCTGTAAACTGCTTACAGACCCACCAATAAAGGACAAAATGAACGTCGTGTATTATTGTCCAGGCGCAAACGAAAATATGTAGACAAAATAGTATTACATTTAGGGAAACCCGTTAGTCACATACTATGACTGCAGGCTCTCTTGGGGTATTCAAATGATGAAACCTTTTCGGGTGGCTAGACGAGTGATGGCGTCGTCTAGTCGCACGTTTCAGTGGGTTTCGTACCCATCATCTTCATCATCTTCAAGCGAAGTGTCACGGTGCTGTGTTCTGCATATCTATATAGCCGTTGGACTGCTAATCTCTTCTGTGTTTGGACTAATCACGCGCTTACGGAAGAGGGTGCTGCGCCGACTGTGTGTGATAAGTGGCCGCTGGTGGGTGAAAGCGGCGTGGCCCTGGTACGGCCGTCGAGTCCTGGTGTTTGCGATTTTGTCCGTGGGCGTCGCCACCTTCAGAATAGAGCGTTCCTGTCGTGTTTTCGAAATTGCGGTATCCCAGGCTGTTACGAGTTGAAATCGTGTATCCCAGTTTATTAGGGTGTTGCGCAGGCGTACTTCTACAGCCTCTTTGACAATTGAGTCCCAGAATCCGTTGGTGGTACATAACTTCTTTGTTTGTTCATAACCGAAGGTTTGTTCCTCGTTGATACTACGCTGTACCACAGCGAACTGCAAGAATAGAGATGTTTTTAACTTGTATCTCATGTGTAATTTCTTGCTTTTATGTTTTATTTTCGATCAGATTGTGACAATAGTACGCGGAATAACCATTGTGAAACAGTTGTTTAGCAATAAGTAAGTTAACCATGTTTAATCTTCCATATCCATAGTGTAGATTAACACTGTTTCTTCTAACAGCGGGTTCAATCCCGTCTCCGGCCATCCTGATTTAGGTTTTCCGTGATTTCCCTAAATCGTTTCAGGCAAATGCCGGGATGGTTCCTTTGAAAGGGCACGGCCGATTTCCTTCCCAATCCTTCCCTAACCCGAGCTTGCGCTCCGTCTCTAATGACCTCGTTGTCGATGGGACGTTAAACACTAACCACCACCACCACCTTCTAACAGCGGTTTTAATCCAAACTTTGATTATTTAGCGTTTAGTGTTTTTCTACAACGATAAAAACTGAAACACAAATAAGTAAAAATTCCAGGACGACAAACGACAAATTTAAGAGATCGATACTGTCTTGTAAAATAAATAAGAGAAAATTCTTCATTAAATGTACAGCATTTGTGATCTCATGCTGCCCGTAACTGCTTTATTAACACGCTATTAGCGCTGACTCTGTTACGTTGAGTTCACACAGTAAAACTAAACTCGTATTGTGACGTAAAAGCTCATTTATTCAGTGTTCACATTTTCTAATCTCATAACTGCTTCGCAAGTTGCCTGATCGTCTCCCAAGAATCGGGAGAAGGAATAATATCTTTTACTGTTTGTGCTACTTCACTACAAACACAGACTGCAGAGTCTTTCTAATCGCAACTATGAAGGACAGCGACATACCATCCTGTTCCATATTAGACTTCAGCTAGGTTGGACCTCGATGATACCAGAAGTTGAATAGCTGAGTTATAGGCTTGTACGAAATGTTGCTGTGATAATTTTGATAACTCTGATTTAGAAGCTGACACGTAGTTGAATTCCCCACCTGAAAGCTCATGTTGATTCTGTAGGCTAGTCTACGAGATCAATTATGGAGAAGATTCATTAATCAGCTTTCTTGTCAGCAATCTCGAGACGAGTATTGTCTTCTCATATGGAATGATCTATTTACGCCGAGACATCGGAAACAATGATAAAGGATAGTCAGAAGAAAATCGGGTCAATTAATACCACTTGTCTATGCCAAAGTTTACAATAGGAGGATGTGCGAACTCTCAAGCTGTAAGGGTGAATTACATTCAACTAATAAATGAATCGAGGACAATGCTGTTCAAATGGTTCAAATGGCTCTGAGCACTATGGGACTCAACTTCTGAGGTCATTAGTCCCCTAGAACTTAGAACTAGTTAAACCTAACTAACCTAAGGACATCACACACATCCATGCCCGAGGCAGGATTCGAACCTGCGACCGTAGCGGTCTCGCGGTTCCAGACTGCAGCGCCTAGAACCGCACAGCCACTTCGGCCGGCGACAATGCTGTTCTTCTTAAAGTGTTTACAATGGTTCCCAAAAACGTTCCGTGCAAACGTTGTAGGAAATGCGACGGTTATTATCTGAAGATGGAGCTGTTGGTAGTTAAGTGACGTATCAAACGTGTTGGTGAGGTTCTTTGGGATATTATTGTTACATTGCATTATATGGTATTTGAGTATTTTAAGTCGATGGGAGTTCGCATAGATCTTGCTGATATGACATTCCGAAGTTTTTGTTCCCAGATTTCATTTTAGCTTCAATTTTATGCTATAATTGCTGATTACTCGCATGATCCCTGTTGTTATTACTTTCGATTCTGAGAAATGGGTCCGTTGATAAATTATACGGATTTCAGCAGGACACAATTACTGACAAGTTAAACAATGTAGAAGAGAAGACCTTTAAGTGTTCTCCACAAGGTCTGAGCAAGCTTGGAAGTGATGATTTCTTAGGACAGAGGCTATTTAAGAGAATCTGTCTCAGGCAGTGTAACTGAGAGTTTCTCCACGCATACTATGTCATATGCTGCAAATCGATGTTCTATTGTAATTCAGCGTGGAGAAGTGACATTTGTATTTATAGTGTCGTAACTAAAATTTTAACTAATAGTAAACGATTGTACACCACATATAGTTCGTCTAAAATTGTGTGTGAATTCACGGGAAGCAGGAAATTCGTGCAGTAGAGATCATGATGTGGGGCCAGCCAGTTTATGCTGTTAAATGTTTCAAAAGGGCTGAGAATTCTTTCATTATCTTCTTATTGCTTTGCTTACATCAGTCGATGAAGAAACCGCGATATGGTGAATAAAGTAGAGTTTTAATGTGACATGACTTACGTTTATCCTGAACACATCGAACATTCTGTAGTCGCAGTTTTTCTGACATCGAGCGTCATTGATCCACGGTATCACGCACATTGTGGGAATATCACATTTAAGACATCATTATCCTTGGAAAGGAATACCGCTAGAAGGAGGGGAGTACCAGTTCTAGCGACGATAAACATCCGGCAGTGCATCAAATTCCACTGATAAGTTAAGGCCTTCCAGTGGTAGGATAATTGATACGATGTGACACCTGAGGCAACTGTGCTAGTTATCTTCATGCAGCTAAGAAACTGGGATCACTGTGCTGTAATGTAGGTATGAAACCAGGGTTCAGGGTTGCTATACTTTCAACTACCTACCTATGGCTGCTTCTCAAGTTCACCCAACTACCCACTAACAGATGTGATCAACAAACTCGAATGGTGGGCACTACAAGAGAGACTTTGTGCATCACAGAGTAGTTTACTCCTGAAATGCGGAGAGTGTATATGCCGACAATAGTAGGACAACATATTATATCCTCCCACATACGTCTCGGAAAATGTTCACAACGCGAAAACCCCTTATATTAGAGCTATTACAGAGGTTTAGTGATAATCGTTCTTCCCATGCGCCATTCCCGAATAGAAAAGGAAAGGGGGCACCACTTAGTGGTTCCAGAAGTATACTCCGGCGCCCACAATCACGCGGCCTGTGGAGTATAGTCCTAAGTTACCTATCTTCATCTTATTTCTTGTTTTCTATTTCACTTCCAACTCTTTGCGTGCACAGGAGCTTAATTTCTGTGCCACCGTCCTCACTGAAGTTCGATTGTAGCTGTCACACGCCAGTTACCTTTTCAGTTATACCTGAATTTCCTTATTACGAAGGTGTGATACACATTCTCCACAGATTTATTATTATTTTTTCATATGGTGCCTCTCCTAATCACGACATGAGTCGTTTGATTTGAGGTTGCACGCAATAAAGCTAGACGCTGAGTAAACTGTTGACGTAGGTGATAGATTGCTCCATATGCATATGCACGAGGCTGCCCATCATATTATATCAACGCTTTGTTTCTTACAATATGTACACGTAACTCTATCATCGACATTAAAAAATCTGTTACGTTCTGTTTCCACATTGTTAATTAACAGACTTCTCTGTATTGTGCCAGAGGGGATACATTACTTCTAATAGCAAGTTATGTACTATCATAGTTTTTGGCACCGTCACGCTTACGTGATGGAACTCTGTAACAACCTCTCGGAGCTTTCGTCGTACGTTAACGTAATAAACACCGAAAAGCTTATAGCATCACACTTCAAAAAAATTAAAAAAAATCGCCTTCCCAACAGCCCGTAAAAGCCCAAAGGTACCGACCGACCACCGTGTCATCCTCAGCCTGAGGCTTCACCGGATGCGGATATGGAGGGGCACGTGGTCAGCATACCGCTCTCCTGGTCGTTGCCAGTTTTCAGTACCGGTGTCGTTACTACTCAGTCAAGTAACTTCTCAACTGGCCTCACAATGGCTGAGTGCATCCTACTGGCCAAAAGCACTCGGCAGACTCGGACGGTGACCCATCCAAGTGCTAGCCAAGCCCAACAGCACTTAACTTCGGTGCTCTGACGGGAACCGGTGCTAGCACTGCGGCAAGGTCGTTGACGTAATATCATAGTAGGTACCAAGAATTTCGTTTTCTCCGAAGTCATCGTATCTGCCCTTCAGTGTAAGCTTACACTCTGTCGAGTGACTTGTGGGTGAAATATTTTGTTCTGATTCTTTAATTAAGTATCTGAAATTGCCCAGTATATCTGACATAAATTTATCGTCACCCATCACAATAGTGATAAATGAATTTGTCTGACTACGAAATTAGACAAAGATCTCAATGAAACCTGTTTATTACAGGTGTATGTAACTAACCTCGCAATAAACAGGTCGTTTAACATTCATTGAAAGTTACAAGCTAATGCAATGGAAAACCTGGACAAGGGCCTGGAAGCGAATCATGACAAAACAATTACATTCACGGAAATAGTATAGTAGTTGCTGAAGAAAGTGCCAAGAGATAGAAAAAGGTACTGAGGGATATGCGTTGGCAACTATTCCCGTTACCTAATGTTCGCTTCGCTGTTGCGGCTGGATCTAACGATACCCATAATCTGCGGTAGATGTGGCTGCAAAATCAGTCATTAACGCAGCACCGACAACGCTTCTGTGTTTATGTTCAACCCAACTGGCTGGCAGCCTCTCGTCCCAGAAAGCCTGGAAACGTCATCTTGAAGTGAAAACTAGACTAGAACAAGTCTCCCATCAAGACGCTGATTTAAGAAATCTACCCATCGAGACACCAGCCTGAGAAGTGACTATCTGCCGAGGGACTCTGACCAGGAAAACTTTGTGAGCTGTGTTTTTCGGCGTTGCTTAATTTGTAATTGGCTGAATACCAATTGTTGTCAGTGACGTTCAGTAAAATAATATCTTACGAGACGCTGGACTTCTTCCCTTATCCGCATTTTAGGTGCTTAACCAGCAGATGTGCACAATTTCTCCTTCCAGTCTGCCTGCCTGTGCCTTAGCCGCAACCATTAAAGTAGCTCAACCTGTCCCAACGGAGACAAAAGAGTTCATGTATACTAAAACACAGTGGTTAAAGTAGGTCAACATGTGTTTCCACAAGTCTGGCAACCTTCACATGACCCGTGCAGCCCACTGCACCTAACAACAGTTTGCGCTTTCAATCTAACGTGACTACATAATAGCCAGGTATGTCAGTGTAGGTACTTTCACTGCAACTCAGCTATCTTAACAGGGGGAGCAGCAAGTTTAACAACCCAAACTGAAAGGAGATTGAGGAGAAATTAACAGTTCCGGAATATGTACCATTCACGAAACAGCCCAAGTCCAGCATGGGAAAAGTTTTCGTGTGTTTATGAGGCAACATCAAATAAATGGTAGGTGTCTCGTAATGACAAGTGTGTGGAAATGTGTGCTAAGGACTTGAGGCCGGTCGGCCGCGGTGGTCTCGCGGTTCTAGGCGCGCAGTCAGGAACCGCACGACTGCTACGGTCGCAGGTTCGAATCCTGCCTCGGGCATGGATGTGTGTGTTGTCCTTAGGTTAGTTAGGTTTAACTAGTTCTAAGTTCTAGGGGACTGATGACCTAAGATGTTAAGTCCCATAGTGCTCAGAGCCATTTGAACCATTTTGAACTTGAGGCCGCTAGGAGGTATACAGGTTTTCTAAATTTAGGGCATCGTTGATTGAAACAGGAAAAATATATGGGTTAGTGGATATTATAACCCACATTCTGGCGTTATGCAACATAGTGCGAAGAAAGCTTAGTATGACAGAAAAGTCCCTTCTTTCAGATATGTACTTCTTAGATTAATATTTGAGAAATGAACTTCGTGTTTGCCAAAATGCATCTGTGGAATTTAGGATGAACTATTTTGCCCACTTAAAATGTATTCAATACACATCCCAGGCTTCCAAAACATTAGAGTAGACTTCTTCAGGTTCTTAAGTGCAAAGGATTTCGACTTTCAGACATGGTTATGTTCACTATAGGAATCATATATTAGTGGTGACGTTCGAATTGAGAATACACAGTACTAGTCGAAAGGGAGTGGTGTTGCAAAGAAAACCGTTCATATCGAAATAAATAAATAAGCGTAAAATTCGCCGAAAAGGGAAAAATGGTAAATAAAACTCATTATTTTCTAAGCTACAATGACCCAAAGTGAATAAATACATAGAGATGACAATGTTGTGGGATAGCGATACTTACATATACAGATGGTGGTAGAATCGCATAGGAGAGATATAAAAGGGCAGTGCATTGGCGGAGCTATCATTTGTACTCAGGTGATTGATGTGGAAACGTTTTCGACGAGATTATGGCTGCACGTTGGGAACCAACAGACTTTGGACGCGGAATGGTAGTCGTAACTAGCCGTATGGAACATTACATTTCGAAAATCGTTAGGTAATTCAATATTCCGAGATCCACAGTGTCAATAGTGTGCCGAGAATACCAAATTTGAGGCATTACCTCTCACCACGGACAACGAAGTGGCCGACAGCCTTCACATGCCCCCCCCCCCCTCCCCCTACCATCAGAGGTTCAAGTCCTCCCTCGGGCATGGGTGTCTGTGTTGTCCTTAGCGTCAGCTAGTTTAAGTTAGACTAAGTAGTGTGTAAGCCTAGGGACCGACAACCTCAGCAGTTTGCTCCTGTAGGAACTTACCACAAATTTTCAAATTTCACTTAACGATCGAGAGCAGCTTCGTTTCAATAGAGCTGTCAGTGATAATAGACAAGCAACACTGAGTCAAATAACCGCAGATATCAATGTGGGACGTACGACGAACGTACCCGTTAAGACAGTAAGGCGAAATGTGGCGTTAATGGGCTACGGAAGCGGACGACCGGCGCGAGTGCATTTGCTAACAGCCCGAAAGCGCCTGCAGCGCCTCTCCTGGGCTCGTGACCATATAGGTTTGATCCTAGACAACTGAGAAACCGTGGACTGGTCTGATGAGCCCCGACTGCAGTAGGTAAGAGCTGATGGTAGGGTTCGAGTGTGGTGCGGACTTCACGAAGCTATGGACCCATGTTGTCAACACGGCATTGTGCAAGCTTTTGGTGGCTCCATAATGATGTGGGCTGCGTTTACATGGCATCGATTGGGTCCTCTGATCCAACTGAACATATCTTTAACTGGAAATATTTATGCTCGAGAACTTGGAGACCTTCTGCAGCCATTCATGGACTTTTTGTTCCCAAAAATGACGTAATGTTTATGGATGACAATGCTCCTTGTCACCGGGCCGTAATTGTTCGCGACTGGTTTGAAGAACATTCTGGACAATTCAAGGGAATGATTTGACCACCCACATCACCCTACATGAATCCAATCGATTCCCTTAGCCCGCTTTTGTTGGGCCTATATTGGCCCAGATAGGAGTAAAGCAGCCAGCCAGTTCGACTGATAACTTGCGGCAGCTTGTCTGCCTGAATAACGGGCAAACATGTGCTGGTTATAAGCCGAATGTGTACACCCCTATTAACCAGTTAAAAACTTGTTAGTCTTTGGACTACTAACTGTGTCCCACTTACTCCCACTCCATTTCTACTTTAGTGCTCTGTCCATGTGGAAGGACCTCTGTGAGCACAGTCGCACTCCTTACTATCACTTCTAAATTCTGTACATGGACCAATGGTAGCCATTTTTATATTTTCTTTAACTACGTGGTTTTGCAGCACCTCAGCGGGGTATCGGCACCCCACGGTTTTCAAAGGATCTCTAAACTTCCTGTTTCCACTCCAGTTTCGAAGATATTATTTAGAAGCTCGAGTTTTTCAGCGAAATTTTTCTACTCACAAATTCTCTCCACAATGGTAGCTTCTCCAGGACTATGTCGGTAGGCATTCTGGGGCCACACAGATCACTAAAAATAGTCTATGTTTCCTCTACACTTCCGGGAGATGTAATCTGCGTTGATTGACTGGACGGTCGGCGCCAGGTCAGCTTCCTTTCATAACACATCCTGGCCAAACTCTGTAAATATCTGACTTTTTTCTTCACACATGAGCGAGCAGCCGTTCTGTGAGTGAGGGTGGGGGACTGACTGTCCAGTTTATGGTTACCTGCCTTCTTAGTGGCTTCTCATAATCTCTGCAGCCAGTTCGAAACAGGAAACAGCAATCTAGGTATTTAAATATTGGAAATCACTGGTACAGATTCACATTTCATTATTCTCTGAGGATTAATTCATTCCGATTAAATTTGACACATTCTTATGGGTTTTACATAAGTTACAGGGTAGTCTGGAAGTAACACACACGTAACATCAGTGATCTATCTCCTCAGTGTTTGGTTGCGCCTGCTCGAAAGGGAAGCTGAAATACAAGGTGCACTTTCTGACAGAGGCTGCCATTATCAGTTTTCTCGGTACTCACAATTACCATCGACCACCTGCATGGCTCTGTGAAAACATCGGTCATTCCTATCCAAATTACACGTTCACGGCCATCTACATTTTTGTCTTGTACTTTCTTTTGCCACGATACAGATGAAGCATGCTTTCTCTAACATCATAACATTCATCATTTGCAGTTAGGAATTGTGCTTACCGTAAGTGTCAAAATGACACGCTTTTCAGCTTAATATCGCTCTTATTCGTATTTTATTTGACATCTATATTTACTTTCTAGTGACATTGGAAACATACGAGATTTAATATTTTTTGCTAGTTCTGGTTAGAATAAAATCTTAGGATGGACTGCCTACGGAGGCGCAAACAGCTGCAGAATTGTTTATTGATCCCTGAATAGATATTGCATTCTGTTTCTCTTGCGCGCCGAGTGTTAGGGAGCGTTTTACTTGTCGCTGCTAATTACATCTTGTGAAGCGCAATGAACTCGCTCGGTAATGGTGCTTTCTGGCAGAAATGGGCTGTATGCAAACTCTGCTATAAGAAAGAGACATTTTTATAGCCTATAAATTCTCATCTTATCCGGCCTGACACATCGTTATGGAATACAGGCGGCTCATGTCGGAAGATAATTAAGGGTCTAACACTACAAAACAAAGACGTATGCATAATAAGGTTTTTCAGGCCACCATGTTATGACACACTTAGTTCTCATGGATAATTACTAAGAATTTACTGAGATAAAAAAGAACATAGGCATACTTAAGAGTCTTTATAACAAATATTTCATAGTGAAAATCACGACTGTTACATCCGGGTTTGCTGTACTGGTAAGATACGATCTGCCCTACTGTCATTTGTGTTCATCTTCGTCGGAAATGAAACAGCTACCATAAAGTTAATGGAAAGGGGGCTAGCACAGGCCCACAGAGGCCTGTACTCGAAAGGATCAACGCACTGACGCCGAACATCGTTCAAGTATCGTAATTTAATCTTTCGAAAAATGGACTACTAAATATACCATTTAAGGAAAACAGTACCTCCTCTATAAAGTATAGCCCTCGTTGTGATACTCACCATCCAACATTTACATCGTCGCAGTGACTAACTGCATTACTTTCAATGAACACATAGGTGCCTTAGTGTTCTCCAAAGGAGCTGTCATCAAAAAAGGCCGCACTGTAATTTCCATTTCTTCCTCCATTTCACTTACTTTTTGTAGTTCATTGTGTGTCGTCAAACACTGCCTGATACTGCATATGTTAATCAGTCTCACATTAGCTACGTCTGTTGTGTATGGTGCTAATTAAATAATACGTCTATTACAATTTTTTTAACACACAGAGCAGAGAAATGAAGACATTACCACAAAAATTTAAGTCAATCAGTGGCAGTCACAACGACTGCACTAACTACTTTTGAAATGATGAATCGCTTTCTTCAATACTCAGTGGAATTTCAGACCACCGTTACGCTCTCATTTAGCTCTCCATCGCCACGAGGTATTCAATGCCTTTTTTTCCATTAAAACCAAGCGTAGGGGCTCGGAATTCTCTGAGAGTCGGAGGAAAATCCTGTCATGTACAGCTTCGTGTTAGTTTGTCTATCTATTTATTTAGTCCAGCTTACAACAGAGGCCTTCAGTCTACGTCAACAGGCGGGGACGGCGTAGCAGTGCGTGGGGGAGGGAGGCGACGACGAACACACGGTTCTCAGCGACGAAGGGCTGTCATGCAATCGTTTGCGGCCAGCACGCTCAGTGGAGTAACCTTGCGTGGTGAACATTCTATACCGGCAGCAGAGTGGCATCTGGAGTTGGTGTCCCGATCAGGTACTGCTACGCTGCCAGCAAGACGGGCTGGCAGCCTGCCGCAGTCGTGACAAGTAACGAGAGCGTAAACATCGAAGGTGCAAACCCCAGTTTGAGTGTCTGGCTGCGGAAGCTGGCACCGGCAGACGCACAGTGGATCGGCGGCTGTGTGGATCTCAGATTAACGCTCAGTGTGGAGGCTGGACTCCCCAAGCCTGGTGATTCCGTAGAATAGCGAAAGGAGACTGCTGCACCAGCGGATGGTTGATGAACGACGATGCCTCCTCGACCTTAGTGTTAGCCCGCTCCATAGTGGTCGCCAATTCAGTTTTTCTACTGGCTGAGATGTCTGTATTTATACTCGCCATTATCAGTCGCGTTGGCAAGTAGACACCCCAGTTGTGATGTTCGTCTCTTGCCACAACGCTGCCGAAGCATCCCACATTTCGGTAATACCGTTGGTTAGAGACTAGCGGCTGTGCAGGTGTACTGAGGTAGGTGCGGCGGGGAAACTCTAGCTATTTGATTACTGCAAGCAATTAGATTACAGCAACGGGTCTTTGCACCAGTCAGTACTAATACGTTTGTTTTCTCTTTGAAGAGATCTGCCCTCTGAACTCAATTCTGTAATTGAACAAGAAATTATTGTACTTTTCACTCTTTTCATCCAGTCGTTAGCTCCCTGTTTACACTGGTCACACTAAGAACTACCCAATTTACAGGAACACATTCAGAATTTTCCAGTTTTCATGCTGTTTCTTCATGGTTTCAGAAATTTTTAGTGTAGGGCAGGACAGTGGAGGCGTAATTCAGATGACCTGATAATTGTGGTAGTAGTAGGCAGCTCCCATTACCGTCAGGACAAGGAGTGTGGCTGACGTAGAAGTTCCTGTTGTAATGGTTCGATGTTAATGCTCTCTGCGTTATTGCTTTATAAATGGTTCAGATGGCTCTGAGCACTATGGGACTTAACATCTGAGGTCATCAGTCTCCTAGAACTTCGAACTACTTAAACCTAACTAACCGTAGAGGTCCCGCGGTTCCGGAATGAAGCGCCTAGAACCGCTCGGCTACATCGACCGGCTATTGCTTTATATATCACAATAATTTTTCTATCTAAATTCGATTATACTGGGCAGCTAACATTTCGTCTAGAGAAGCATTCAGGTGAGCTACATTTTTACTGTACAGTATCTCGACAGGAATAGTTGGACAGGTAGAGTAGGGAGCAAATGGCGTTCAGCACTGTAGTTGCTGTGACGGTGACAGGCATTCGAAAAGAGAGACTCGATGTGTCACAATTGGTACCGATGATTATCAAATATTGACTCTGTAGTTCTAGGTGTTGGGCGTTTCTTAGGCGACCCTGATCGTAACACATGAAAATGTTGGTCTCCAGATCTGTCACTGTAAACAGCCAATGTGACTCCACCCTTTGAAAACAGTCCACTCGTCTTGAAAACACTTCTCGAGGCCAGTCACATGCGGCTTTCTGTTCACGAAACTGGGCAAGCCACCAAGATTCTATAATCATATATATCAAATTTGTGAGAATAGGGTGACGGATACAATGTCCTGCCCATTCAAATATACGAACTTATTTAGAGCCCCCTATGCTACCAGGTAACAGTTTATTATACAGTACTGGAATCAGCACTCAGTTAGTATAGTAATAGACCACATGGTGACATTAGTGCATATGAGTAGGTAGGTTAATTGCAGGGGAAATGTGTTCGTTCTGCTGGGCTTCCCCTCTCTTTTACCACTTCTATTCTCTCTTTCTTGGAAACTGTTGGTGAGAGTAAGAGTGCTTTTGGGATAGCCCTTAACTGTACGAACTTACTCCCTTTGCACTACAGTAGTACATGGCAGAAGTTGTGATTTTGCATTGACCAGGGTTGTCATATCAGTCACCTGATAGAGGCCCTATTACTGTTAAATGAATTCCTTCGTTATACCATTAAGAATTTAATCGTTAGTTAAAAGCATCCATTGTTCTATGTGGAACATAGACATTTCCGCTTTCTCTTTTTCTACACCTTCTTACTGCTATACTGCTTTTTTATAAGCCTTCCATGCCTTACAAAACACACCTCTTAAACCTTTTGCAAAATTGTGGGCACCTGACGCATCCTTCTCAGGTAGTGATTTGCACAACTAAAAAGGGGAAAACATACTGTGTTTGTAAGACCACCTTATAGACTGACAGCCGTGTACTTCAATGCACCTTTGAATTGTTAGCCACTACTACACATGACAGTAAAGTGTGATTTTTCACATAATATCTCAACATCTTACCTATACTCTTGTAGATTCTCTCTGTTTTCCCCTTAGCTTATGGGTGCAGTGCACCTGTCCGTAACTTCCGAATTCATAAGGTCAAATGTAATTGCTTCATCAGGTGTGACATAAAATAAGTATCTTGATCAGTTATCATGGTTTCCAACGTCTCAGACTTCAATATACGGTGGCTAACCACTGTCTGTCTATGGTCTATGCCTATTGCTTCAGTACAACAATCATAAATACATAACGTATAAAGTGATCAATAATGGTGAAAACTTACCAGTTCCCCACTGGTGTTTACACAAAGGGCCTAAGAATGTCCATACCAATCACCTGCTATTGAGGTAGGTGGTTGGTACCGAGGGACTTCTGGAATGGTAGTCACTGATGACTAAGCATACAGTATACAAAGTTTTTTTTCACATTTCTCCATGTCTCACTTGTGTGATTGCCACCAATAGTTTTTGCGACATGTCGTACCATAGTTTCCCAACCTCCATTCTCTGCCATGACAGAACTGTGGGCCACCTTAGTATCTCATCACATAAACTTGCTGGCACAATTATACATCGTCTATACTTGGTTAGTTTATGCAATATCTCCTCATCGTCATAGAACTGTGTGCTATAAGCTGCTTACAATCTGTGTTAATGCCCTGCACCTTTCACCACTTCTCTGGAGAAATGCCAACACACTCTATTGCTCATAGTTGTCAACTAAGATTATTTACATTACTTTGACATTTCTCAGGGCAGAGCACCATTTGAAAGTCAAATTTACTAAGCCATAACATCAATTAGCTAAAATGGATAGTCAGACAGTCCATGTGGTATTTTAACGCTGTGTGGTAGAGGTAGAGCATCTCTTTCTCCATGGTAGGATAATTCTCTGCTGCAACATTTAGTTGCCTCAAAACATAGACCATCAACTCCTCTGCTCTATCTACTTCTTGACTTAAAATGCACTTTAAGGCGGGTATCAGTTGACAATATGAACTGTTTCTTTAATCCAGAAACTAGTGATGGGTCAAAAATTCCTTCAGTCACACAACAGATTCTCTGCAATTTGGTGTTCAAAGGAACTTAATCTCCCCATTCTGAAGATGTATAAGGAGTCTCACTACTACTGCAAATATAGACACACACTTCTTGTAATGATTAGCAAAACCTATAATAACTATTTCCTTCTCCAAATTATGGATACAAAATGCACACGTGACTTGTATGAGCTAGGTGGTTACCTGCACACCATCCTGACCAACAACATGACCTAAGTAAAGAACTTCATTTAAGATGAAATGGCACTTCTTTAAGCTAAGTGTTAAGTGTGCTGCTTGTAATCGACTAAACACATCCTACACCCATACTACACTATGTGATCAAAAGTATGCTGTCTCCAGGCTGAAAATGGCTTACAAGTTCGCGGCGCCCTCCATCGGTAATGCTGGAATTCAATATATTGTTGGCCCACCCTTAGCCTTGATGACAGCCTCCATTCTCGCGAGCATACGTTCAATCAGGTGCTGGAAGGCTCCTTGAGGAATGGCAGCCCATTATTCACGGAGTGCTGCACTAAGGAGAGGTATTAATGTCGGTGGGTGAGGCCTGGCACGAAGTCAGCGTTCCAAAACATCCCAAAGGTGTTCTATAGGATTCAGGTCAGGCCTGTGTGCAGGCCAGTCCATTACAAGGATGTTATTGTCGTGTAACCACTCCACCACAGGCCGTGCATTACGAACAGGTGCTCGATAGTGTTAAAAGATGCAATCGCCACCCGAAGCGAGAAGAGGCTTAAAACAGCAGTGTAGGTCTGTGCTGTGATACTGCCACACCAAACAACAAGGGGTGCAAGCCCCCTCCATGAAAAACACGACCACATCGTAACCCCACCGCCTCCGAATTTTACTGTTGGCACTAAACACGCTGGCAGATGACGTTCACCGGGCAGTCGCCATACCCACACCTTGCCTTCGAATCGCCACATTGTGTACCGTGATTCGTCACTCCACACAACGTTTTTACACTGTTCAATCGTCCAATGTTTACGCTCCTTACACCTAGCGAGGCGTAGTTTGGCATTTACCGGCGTGATGTGTGGCTTATGAGCAGCCGCTCGACCATGAAATCCAAGTTTTCTCACCTCCCGCATAACTGTCATAGTATTTGCAGTGGATCCTGGTGCAGTTTGGAATTCCTGTATGATGGTCTAAATAGATGTCCGCCTATTACAAATTACGACTCTCTTCAACTGTCGGTGGTCTCTGTCAGTCAACAGACGAGGTCGGCCTGTACGCTTTTGTGCTGTACGTGTACCTTCACGTTTCCACTTCACTATCATATCGGAAACGGTGGACCTAGGGGTTTTTAGGAGTGAGGAAATCTCGCGTGCAGACGCATGACAAGAGTGACACCCAATCACCTGACCACGTTCGTAGTCCGTCAGTTCCGCGGAGCGCCCCATTCTGTTCTCTCACGATGTCTAGTGACTAGACCGCGGATTTTAGGTAGAAACCTATTTTGTTCCTGAGTTCCTATTTGCATAAAAATTTGTACTTATGCGTTTCATGACTATTTACACTTAATAGCGTTAATTCTATAGGCCCTAAAAAAGCCTATTTCGACGTTAGTGCCTATTTTTGCCTATTTCGGCTTTAATATCCTAAAAAGTGCCTATTTCATCATATAAGACAGTCACTCCAAGGTTTTTTACGCTATACGACAGATGGAAAAAAATATTTTCTGCCCAGCGTGCAGCAAGGTGGCTAGTTGATATACGCTCATGCTTCGTATTTGCCTAACACTTCGGTCAGTTTTTTTTTTTTTTAATATCGCTATACCTGTTAATACCAAATACTCTTTATAGGTGTTTTATTATTCACATGTAAAAAATAGATCAGGGATCTTTAGGTTAAAACCTTTTTTTTCCTAAGCACCAATTTGCACAAAAGTTGGTACTTATGCGTTTCATGACTATAACTAAACTGAATACCGTTAGTTCTATAGGACCTAAAATTGCGTATTTCGACGTTGACGCCTAATTTTGCCTGTTTCGGCATCAAAATCCTAAAAAGTACCTATTTCGTTAATCTGACATAGGGTTCTTGTGTTTTCAAAGATTAGAAAAAGGAAGTAAGCTTAGGGCTTTACGTTTCGCGGAAGGCGAAGGTCGTTAGAGACTGTTTACAATTCCTTCGCTTGCCTTACTACCAACAGCATTCGGCAAAGTTGAATGGTCATCCATCCAAGTACGCGCCGAGCGCGACAGTGCTTAAATTTGGTGAGCGAATGGGAACCGGTCAAAGATTTGAGTTACACATTAGAATCGAACGTGGGAGTACTAAATGTTATATTTGAAAATATTTCGATCGTAGAATTCTGGCCAGCTGTGTATTTTCGCAAAGAAACGGTTTCATATTCCTTAAGCTGAGCACGGCCTGTATAGCTAATTTACTACCCTTCGCACATTTTCTCGCTGCTGTCTACAGACAGTCCTATGAAACTACTCTGTTTCGTGAAAGGTATTATACGTGAATTTTCCGGTTCGAAAAATAATTTGTCAGTAGTGACATGTTTTCATCTGAAGCACCTGTAGATTCCATTCGCTTGCTCAGAAGGGGTGGCAATCTGTCAGGTGCCATATGTCCAGCAACGAGTACGGTACTTCCCCTACCGCTCCTATGCACCGCAGTAAAAGGGAAAAAAAGGACATATTTCACTTTTTCCCAGCGAAAACAAATCAGTACATTGTGTAAAGACCGACGTGTTAAGTGTTACTGACGTTCTAAGTGCAAAATAAATTCTAGTTTCTGTGTAAGAATACTACGCCATGCCGAAAACAGCTAGTTCAAAGTCTACTCATATAAGGCAGTGGCTGCAAGATTTTCTGCGTTATACAACAGCTGGGAAAATTATTTTCTGCCAATCATGCAACAAGGAGGTTAGTTGATGTGTTTCTTAGACTTCTTATTTTCCTGTGACTTAGGATTCTTTTTTATCCCTATCCTTCAGTAATACGAAATACTCTTTATATGCGATTCTAAACTGCATTTCCCTTTTTTCTCGTATTAAGTTTCGAGTGTTAAGAAATCCCACTTAACTTAGTATGCAGATGGAATCGCACATAAAGCTAATGTTGAACGAAAGTCAAAATTGAAGCAAACTCTTTTAACCAATAAATCAGGTGAAGCCCCCGAAAAAAACAAGTTCTGCAGTGATTTGTGTCATGCGCTTGTGGCAGCAAACATCCCCTTTCGGAAACTAGAAAACCCTATTTTCAGAGGTTTTCTTGAGAAGTACTGCCATCAGTCTATTCCTGCAGAGTCGACTTTACGTAAGAATTATGTGGATTCAGCTTACAATGCTGCATTGCACAGAATCCGAGAAGATGTTAGAGAATCTTGTATATGGATTTCTGTGGATGAAACTACTGACAGTCTTGGCCGTTACATTGCAAACATGGTTATTGGCAAGCTAGATACAGATGCTCCATCCAGGGTTCATTTGATTTACTCAAAACAGCTTGCAAAAACTAACCAACAAACAATAGCACAGTTTGTGAAGAATGGTCTTAAGGTGCTATACCCAAACGGAGTGGATAAGAATAAGGTGCTTCTGGCCGTCACTGATGCTGCTGCATATATGATAGCAGCGTTTCAACTATTAAAAGTATTCTACCCATTGATGCTGCACGTAACTTGTGTAGTGCATGGGATCAACCGCATAGCAGAGCAAGTAAGGCTACAATTTCCTAAAGTAAATAAAGTAATATCTATGGTGAAGAAAATTTTTGTTAAGGCACCATCAAGAATACAGGCATTCAAAGAACAGCTTCCAGATGTCCCAATGCCACCAGAGCCTGTTGTCATCCGCTGGGGCACGTGGCTGATAGCAGCAGAATACTATAGTACGTATCTCTTAGGTGTCCAGAAGGTGGTTGTGGTGTGCGTACTGTAAGACTTTCAGTACCCACACCATCAGATTATTTGACTTGTCGCTCTAACGAAGTAGGTGAGTGTCAGAAATATGTCTTGTGGTCTTATCGTTGCGTGTTTATCTTCTGCGGTTAGGTCAGACGATAGAAATGCCACTTGCACGCTTAGAGTAGCGGATTGACAGTGACCAACTTTAAACAGATCTTGATTAATTTTCACACACATTTATTAAAATAATAACAAGCATGAAAATTACTTAACTTGGTTCAGGATGCTATTTACAATTGACAATCTGCAATTCCTTTGGTATTGGTACGTTAATCTTATTCTCACATATATCTCTGATACTTGACGAAAGTGTCTATACATTTATCTTCATGGCTAAGTACAGGAATATGGTAATCTTATTACGCGCAGACTGAAACTTGACTATAGACTGGTACAGATAAATGTAGAACTCGTACAGACTGGTACAGACTAATGCAGACTGGTACAGACTGGTGCAGACAAATGGAGACTGACTAATCGGAGGTCTTTCGTTATAATACCTCGCGCGTTCATGTATCACTGCGCGAGTGTGATCCGCGAGGAGAAAAGGTTCTACGTTAGCAGCAATCTCGTTGGCTGCGTTACATATTAATACGCGGATCGGCGGAAGCAGAATTTGGTCCGTCTCCATGGCAGCGCCATCTCATAGTGCGGAGACGGACGAGCGCTGCGCCTGCGCTGTTGTGCTTAGCGGGGCGCGCTCTAGTGGTAAAGTTGTGTACGCGCTGACTACGCGGAACTATGTACACAACAGTGGTTGAAAATATACCGGAGGATGCTGCATCCCTAATTGCAGCAATGGAGTTACTCAAAGATTCTTCTTTAAAACGGGACTTATCTCACATTTGGGCCCACTACACATTTATGGCAAGAATAATTTCACAATTAGAAGGCTCAGGGAGACCTATCTACGACAATATTTATTTGCTTGAAGAAGTCAGAATGAAAATTAATGAAGCGCCAGGTGTAGTAGGGGAAAAAGTAAGGGCAAAAATGCAAACGGTTTTGCAGAAGAACACTGGCCTGAAGGAGTTGTGTGCAGCTGCCGACAAACTTAGTGGAAAATCCAGCACTCCTGACTGCAGCATTCCTGTCCAATATTTGCCGAAAATGAAGTACGCCCCTGTCACATCTGTTGATGTAGAACGTTCGTTTTCAGCGTATAAATTGATTCTGACTGACAAGCGTCACGATTTTTCACTATAAAACCTAGAAAAGATTTTGGTTATTTATTGTGAAAGCAACTATGGTCAGAATATGTGAAACTATGAATGTATTCATTAAACCATTGCCACATCTTTTTTACAGAGATCTTTATCTAGCACGAACTCAAAAATATTTGAATTTATGTTCAACATTGATGTTGTAGATTGCTGTGCTCTGTAACTGTGGAAATATTCATTCTGCTTGTTTTAATGACTAATAAGAAGTTCATACTGTCAACACTGTGTATTTTAATTTATTTTTATTTTCTCTGCATCACTTTTATTAGAGCCTATTTTAGGTTTTATATAGCCTAAATGAACTACTGAAGAAGCCTATTTTAGGTGCCTAAAACACACTTTTTTACGACCTAAAAATCCGTGGTCTACTAATGACTACTGTGGTCGCTGATATGGAGTATCTGGCAGTAAGTGGCAGTACAACGCACCTAATATGAAAAACGTATGTTTTTGGGGTGTCCGTATACTTTTGATCACATAGTGTATGTGCTCTTGGATGTCTTCAGAGAACGCTATAATATCATTCAAATCTATCACACACTGCTTTGGCTTCAGCCCTTGCAGCACCTTTTGAAACTTATGGTAGCCACATTGTAAATACATAGGTGCAAAATATCGGCAATGTCAAACGATATCTAAAGTTTCTTTAATATTCTGCATTGAGTATATAGTTGTGAATGTTCAGCTGGTAGTCACTAATACAGGCATCTATCTTTTTCTATGGTACAGTAATCAATGATGCCCCACAAGCGCAGGTACTTTCTTTTATATTCTTATCGTGGAGCAGCTCGTTTATAAATTGTTCTGTCACCAACTGGATATGATGTAGAACTTGCGAGGGATCTGTTGATTTGAACAGCATTTTATTTTCTAAATTTCACATTTTACTGGGAATCTGAAGCTAGTAGAAATGATTTGCTACCTTAAGCAATGCTGCAGGGTATGTTAGCACGTAGTTAGAAGCTGGTTCTCGTGTAGGCATTAGTGACAAATGGACCATATGGCACTGTAGTGAGTCATTGGAAAGGGCAGAGGTACGTGAGTCACATGAAAACATCTTCTTTGATGATGAACGTGTAAGGGAACCACAGGCGTTCCGGCGAAAAATTAAGAATTAGATGTTAGTTATCGAAATCTACTTTGGCATAGCAAATACTAGAAAGAGTCTAAATATCATCAGAGATTTAATATGAGAATACCACTTTGCACTAAATCATTTAAATCGATGGGCAAATGAATATTGTTGAACTATCACAAATGTATAAATAGCTACGAAGTCTTACGAAGTGTATAAGAGATTTTTGCTGTGCACCAATCTCACCTGTGGAAAGGGTCCTGTAGCCACCTTTCATTAGTCCGGTAGCCCATTTTCATTACCATTTCTCTTTCTTTTCCTTGTTTCTCTTTTCTCTTTACTCTCATGGTGGCGTGATTGAATGAATGTGGTTGTGTGTCACGTTGCTAGACGGTGGCGTAGTCTGCTGCAGAAAGTCTGCGATAGTCGTACAGATTTAGCAGCACTGGTACAGAATAGCCAACTCTCGTAGTGGTCAAGTAGGCAAAGAGGTTTGCGCTACTTGTGAGAAATCCACCTGCGTTAGGTTGGTGCCGGAAATGGCATCTTTGGGCTTTCCGGTCCACGCGGAGCGTGGAGGAGGCTGGAGAGGAAAAAGGGTGGCAGTCTGCCGCCGGTACGGGAAGCGTCCACAGCTGTGCTCCAGTCGAAGAAGGGTGAGTTAGACTGACCGCGTGGCGCGTTGTTACTTGGCGAGGGGAGAGCTGTTAGCTTTTGGTCTCGCTTTTCAAATCTGGAAGATTGCTTTGCCTTGTCGCAGCAAGGAATGCAAAACTTTGGCAGATTTTTCTTTTAGCAAATTTCTGTAGCAGACTTGGATCCGCCGGAAGAGCGCCACACAAAGGTGTCGATAAGAAGTGAGCACTCGCTTCTGTATGAATGTCTGTTTGCCTTCAGCTGTGCCTGCATAAGCTTCCACCTTTCTAAATATTTAGAGCTTTGCCTTCTCGTAAATTTTCCTTGCTTTATGTGTCTTTCGTCCGTGGGGAGCCAACCACGTGGTAGAACATTATAGTTGTTGGGCTACCGGCATCACTAACTGTCCGATTGCATGTTTGTTTTAGATAATGTTAACATGATTGTGTGATGTGATATTGTTGCAATTTGGGCACTATACCTAGAAATTGTGTCTCCACAAACCACGTGTTATCAGGAATCGTGTATATGCCTCACATCCTTATCTTAGGAATAAATGATTTTACCTACAATTTTCTCTTGTGTTCCTAGATTACGTTTTTGCACCTAAGCCACTCACCTCGTAGCTTTCCCGTTAGCACATCCAATGCGTTTCCTTATGCACAGGTCCAGTGATTAGTCTCCTCTTGTATTTTATAACAAATGCTTTAGATTACGTCATATTTTCAGGTGTGTTGCTGGGAGCTGATCTTATGCAGTGTTCATGCATTTTCTATTTCATTTTAAATGTTTGATTGTCGTGAACAGTGCACGAGCAATACTATTAATTACATCGTATCCGCTGTGAGCGACCTCACAATGTATGCATTTTTGTGAGTTTTTGGTCTGTGATCAAATTAATTTATTTTCTGACTCGACCAAACCTTTGATTAGTTGTATGGTTAGAGTCGGTGGCGACCCTAATCTTCTCAAGTTAATTTCATAAGCAATAAGTATTTCCATTCCCAATAATAAGGAATAACCCGTAGTAGCATGTTAGTTACACATGGCGACCCTGCCAGGATTTCGGTAAACCAGAGATCTTCTGATGTGCAGTGAGTATTAGTTATTTTCGGTTGGATGTGCTAATTGGTATATTGTCTTTCTGTGATACAGAATTTACGTGAATTTATGATATAGGTGTGCATTTTCTTACATGTTTTATCTTGTATATGTATTACTGTATAGACATTGTGATTTAGTATTCAATTGTGTTACAAGCGTGGGTTGATTCTTGTCCTGTGGCGTGTATCGGTGTCATATAGTAAATCTTGGGTGCTTTGTGGGGACTGTGAGTCCATTAGGAGACTTTGGCATTATTCTTGTTATATTTTGGAGCACGGAGTAACTATCCTTATGATGGAGATGCGTAGCTGTTCAGGGAGCTGCGATCGGAAAAACCTGCCACACAATAACCCTGAACAAGGACGAGGTCAAAACGTCGAGTCCGACCAGGAACGAAACGCGGAAAACGCAAGTACAAGTGTTGTCCATCCTGAGCCTGCTGTAGTGATTTCGAATCAGTCGATAGATGCAAATTCATTACAGACTATGCTACGATACTTACTAGACAGTAATAGGAGACATATCGAGGAAGTGAATAAAAAACAAGCGGAAGAAAATAGGAGACATATCGAGCAAGTGAATAAAAAACAAGGAGAAGAAAATAGGAGGCATATCGAGGAAGCAAATAGAAGATTGACTAGTGAAATAGTACAGGGTGTTGGGGAGAAACTGGCGATCATTGACCAACGCATTTCCGCCTTAGAAGAGGGGCAGCAAGTCATTAGCAAGCAGGTGATGGAGCAAGAAGAAAGGTTCGCTGGGAATATACGTATGCTAGCAGAACAACGCCAGAGTGAACAAGCGGCTCCTGAGTCCCGAGTAGGACAAAATTCCGCCAGGTATCTCCGCGCGTTAGCAGAACAATGCCAGAGTGACCACGGGGCTCGTGTGTCACGAATAGAGGACACAGCGGCTAAGTGCCCGGTCCACCTTAGCGCGCAGGTAGAAACCCTCAGCCAGGCGATAATAGCTCTCGAGCGAGAGCAAGGGCTTACGCAAACACAACAAGACACGGCCCACTGAGAGATGCGAGAAGAAATAGCCAGGATCTCAGACGCAGTGGGGCGTAAGTCTGACAATAATACGGAAACGATTACCTCGTCATCAGCGGATGCAGACGAAATACGGTCGATAAAGAAATGTCCGCGTGGACAGTGTGTAATAAAAATACAACAAAGAGGGGTTACCGAGGGAATATGTGAGCGCATGGCCCGTTTAGAACTTCACCTAAAAGTGTTAAAGGCCCATGAAGTTGAAAGAAATGAACGAAAGGGCCATTATTCCGACGATGATTCCGGGAACGAAGGCGAATTTGACCATCGTCACGATCACGGATCTCGTACCAGGTGGGAACGGCGCGGATACCCTCAGGAACTTTCGCCAAGGGAAACTCACGAATTTGACTTTAAACATTTTCTGACGGTGAGGAAGTTTGAAGTCTTCCGTAACTCGGCTACGGGGATTCACCCGCGGGCCTGGTTACAGCAGTTCGAGTTCTCCCTCCCTCCTACGTGACCCAGTGCGCACAAGATAGAGTATATGTGCGGCTACCTCGAAGGTGAGCCAGCGGCGCGGATGAGGTCAATTGCACGCAATTGCTACACTGTTGGGGAGTTTCGACAACACTTCCTGTCGATCTATTGGTCAGTGGCAGCGCAAAGTCGTGTAAAACACGGACTCATTATGCTACCAAAGTTAAACAGGTCAAAATTCTCCAGCCCTGTGCAGATGTTCGAGCACATGCTGCAGGCGATTGAACATCTTGACGATCCTTATGGACCTGCGGAAATTATTCGTATTTGCCTGGGAAAGTTTCCAATGCAGTTGCGGCACGTTATCCTTGCAGGACGATGTAAGGATGACGTATAGGGGTTTCGCAATTTCCTTTTAGAGCTTGAGTGCGATGCGAATGGCACCACGCAGATTTACGGTCAGAGCGCCTACGAGCAGCGGCCGCGCGAGCGAAGCCGCAGCCGTAGAGACAGGTGGCACTCCAGACGTAACGGGTCGCCTGAGAGTTACAGAGCGCGCGAGCGTGGGCAGCGTCGCGACTCCTCACGGAACGCGGGCAGAACAAACGATGCCAATGGTCATCATCCGCCGAGTGGAAATCAAAGACACCCCAGGGAGTTTAGAAAATATGGTATTGAGCAGAGATTTAGGCGCAAATATAGCGGACCTAGGAACGGTAGTCGTGATCGACCACAGAATAATTATCGAACAAGCAACAACAGGGGTGCCGTAAACAGTACGGGTGGTCCGCCAGTGGGTGTTGAAATTCGTCCCGCAAACCCGCGGCACAATCCGACAAATGCCTCTAATCAAAGGGATCAATGACTAGCGGCTGGCTCGGTTGGCGTCAAACTAAATGAGGACCGGTGCTATTGATGATACTGATGTGCATTTGAAAAAGGAAGACGTTATTGTGGAAGATTTGTTGAGGGAGGGCCACAGTATTGGTGTGCCCGCGGTAAACCCAGTCGCTTCTGTTTCGTAAAATTACAGTGTATATTTTCCAATGTTTTGATTCACTCTAGTGTGATTAAAATTAAAGTGTATATTTTCTATGAATTATAAAGGGTCCCCCAATATATGTGTAGTCATTTCTTCTCCGCAGCAGAAAAGAGTAGTGTTGTGCAGCTTTATAACGCCTGAATGTGAATGATTATGAAGCTCATATGAAGCGTTTCCTATTACAGTAAGATGGCTTTCGTTTTTTGATGACTAAAAAAGGTATCGGGTGTGTTGGCGTGGCGAGTCAATGGTCGTAAGGTAATTCTTGATGATAAATTACAGTTGTAGTGTTCTTATTCCCCTTAGGTGAGCATGATTCAGTGAGATTTTTCAAATGTACTGCGATGTTGATGAAGCGACTTGGTGACTTGTAGGTGAAGGATTGGTGTATGAAGGGAGATTAATAGTGTTTGATTTTCAGAGTTGCCATCTTATAAGGTATTTGGAAAGTGTAACTTGTCGCCACATACCACTACGTACGGTTGGGGGCACTAGAATGTGAAACCCCAGAAGGCGTATATGGAAACAGCTTATAAACTCAAGCAGCTTGATATTTAATAGAGAATCAATGAGACTACCTCCAAGCTGAAATAACATGACGGTAGGTGAGGACCCCTGGGGACATGTGGTAAGTGTGTAATCATTGTGAGTATCTTATGACAGCAGTAAGTTGGGTACTCACGACCCAGGACAATGGATTTCTTTTGACAGTCTTTCTTTATGTACTTATAGGACGAAGTGTTTATGTGTTTGCTAATAGGATATTGTTTATATGTGGGAATTGTAGTCGGGCTATATGGTGATGGTGACTAGTACGAGCTGTGTAGATTGTGTGTGAGAGCGTAGTTAGGAGTAGGTAGAGTTTTGTGTCTGTAGTTAGCAGCGGCGCCAAATCCCATCCAAATCCTGACCAAACATTGTACAAGATCTACCGTGAATGATTGACAGCAGATGTAATGCTGGAACTGTATTTTACAAAAAGGATTTTTTTGTTTGTTTCAATATTGGTTATGTAATTTTCCTCATTGTTTTTTTTATTGGTACTGTTAACAAGGCCCTTCTTGTCAAGTTAATTTTAGGCAATATTCCACATATTGATCAGGAGTAAGAAACTCCGCTGATTTTGTGGTAATCTGTACATATGATATTTTGTAACGATCTCTGTGAGCGCAGTTCTTAAGTGGGCGCAAGGCCGCCTAGGGAGCCTCCGCATCAGAAAGCACAGGGCTTGGTCCATCGGCAGGCGTTGCAGAACGCTGCTATCAACGGCGAGGCAGTGGTGTGGCGAGCGATCACAGCTGTTTCCCCATCAGAGGGGAGGGGATGCTGGTCTTCTCCCAAGCCCAGGCTCACACCGGGGCCCGCGGGCGTGTCACCACGGCAGCGCCAGCTGATGGCCGGCGTTCCACTCCATGCGCTAGTCATCTGACAAGCGAAAGGGAAAGTATGACGCACGCCAGGCGAGGCCGCCGATCCCTGAGCGCCGCTAGTCCAGACGGCCGCTGCGGTGAGGTAACGCCCACTGCCCGGAGGGACACGGGTCCCACCACTGACGCATCAGCTGAGACGGTGCAAAGAGGCGATAAGCGGGTCTCAAGCCCGACACCCGCACGAGTTTACGTCGACCTCGATGCGACGGAGAAGAGCACGTGTCTCTCCATTGACACGACAGGAGACAGGGTCGTGTGTCGTAAAACACCTTCCTCCGCAACACACGGACGATGACCGCCAAGCTGCCTTCTCGATGATGAGGCAGGGCCCACAGGCGACGATGACTTGCAAATCTGCAACGCTGAACCATCCCACAGTATGGACGCAAAGGGTGGAAACGGGCACGAGGCAACGTCGCGGGGTGCTGTCTACAATGAACAACCTGGGTTACAACGGACGTTACAATCAACGCCGCTGCGAACTCCCCAGTTCAGTGTTGTAGTCCCCTAGTAGCTTATCCTCCAAGTCGCCTTTAGAAGCCCAGCACCTAAAGAGGATACCCAGTGAACCAACCATGTGACGAAACTGAAAAATGACAGCGTGTCAACGAGTTGGTTTCTGGATGTGTTTTTGCACTCATGTCTTATTTTCCATAGTTGGTCATTTACCAGCTGTCATTCCATTGATTCATTGGTTTCATTAATGATTTTGTGTCACTGTATTTGTTATGCACATTGAGCTTTGCACTTTCACGTAGAAGTTTTTATATATGTCAGCACCAGCTGACACTCCTTTGGCCCTTGGTAATGATTTTGCATCATTGTATTAGTTTATATATGTGTATATTTTGTGTACCTGTTCATCTATGTCTCTATGTTAACTCTGATAATTGGTTAAAGCAACTTTAAAATAATATCTCACGTTTGTTATCGTAGTAGGTCAGATGACATGATGTTAGTGTACAATATCACACTTAATTTATTTTGTTCTCTTTGCCTTGCGGACCACATGAGGTCACATGAGGTCACAATTGTTGACTAAGGTCAGATAAAACTCATTCGGATATAAGATATCAATCAATTCTTTTGTGCTGCTGTTTGCCTGTTGCAATTGTTGCTCGTTAGGGTATGTTTGTTTCGAAGACTGTTGGCGAATCTCCTAGCATGGCGAGAAAATTCGCGGCACAGTCTTCTCCGGGACGTTTGGGGTGATGAAAGGGTCCTGTAGCCACCTTTCATTAGTCCGGTAGCCCATTTTCATTACCATTTCTCTTTCTTTTCCTTGTTTCTCTTTTCTCTTTACTCTCATGGTGGCGTGATTGAATGAATGTGGTTGTGTGTCACGTTGCTAGACGGTGGCGTAGTCTGCTGCAGAAAGTCTGCGATAGTCGTACAGATTTAGCAGCACTGGTACAGAATAGCCAACTCTCGTAGTGGTCAAGTAGGCAAAGAGGTTTGCGCTACTTGTGAGAAATCCACCTGCGTTAGGTTGGTGCCGGAAATGGCATCTTTGGGCTTTCCGGTCCACGCGGAGCGTGGAGGAGGCTGGAGAGGAAAAAGGGTGGCAGTCTGCCGCCGGTACGGGAAGCGTCCACAGCTGTGCTCCAGTCGAAGAAGGGTGAGTTAGACTGACCGCGTGGCGCGTTGTTACTTGGCGAGGGGAGAGCTGTTAGCTTTTGGTCTCGCTTTTCAAATCTGGAAGATTGCTTTGCCTTGTCGCAGCAAGGAATGCAAAACTTTGGCAGATTTTTCTTTTAGCAAATTTCTGTAGCAGACTTGGATCCGCCGGAAGAGCGCCACACAAAGGTGTCGATAAGAAGTGAGCACTCGCTTCTGTATGAATGTCTGTTTGCCTTCAGCTGTGCCTGCATAAGCTTCCACCTTTCTAAATATTTAGAGCTTTGCCTTCTCGTAAATTTTCCTTGCTTTATGTGTCTTTCGTCCGTGGGGAGCCAACCACGTGGTAGAACATTATAGTTGTTGGGCTACCGGCATCACTAACTGTCCGATTGCATGTTTGTTTTAGATAATGTTAACATGATTGTGTGATGTGATATTGTTGCAATTTGGGCACTATACCTAGAAATTGTGTCTCCACAAACCACGTGTTATCAGGAATCGTGTATATGCCTCACATCCTTATCTTAGGAATAAATGATTTTACCTACAATTTTCTCTTGTGTTCCTAGATTACGTTTTTGCACCTAAGCCACTCACCTCGTAGCTTTCCCGTTAGCACATCCAATGCGTTTCCTTATGCACAGGTCCAGTGATTAGTCTCCTCTTGTATTTTATAACAAATGCTTTAGATTACGTCATATTTTCAGGTGTGTTGCTGGGAGCTGATCTTATGCAGTGTTCATGCATTTTCTATTTCATTTTAAATGTTTGATTGTCGTGAACAGTGCACGAGCAATACTATTAATTACATCGTATCCGCTGTGAGCGACCTCACAATGTATGCATTTTTGTGAGTTTTTGGTCTGTGATCAAATTAATTTATTTTCCGACTCGACCAAACCTTTGATTAGTTGTATGGTTAGAGTCGGTGGCGACCCTAATCTTCTCAAGTTAATTTCATAAGCAATAAGTATTTCCATTCCCAATAATAAGGAATAACCCGTAGTAACAGGTTAGTTACACAGTCACGGACAGGACGTGCTCAGAGCCTGTTGATTTGTGATAGTCAGCGATAAGATATCCTCAGAGCTTGTCGTTCTGTGATAGTCGGCTTTACCATAGTCTCGAATTTCATTAACTTTGGAGGTGAATCATACCAGACTAATTAAATGTAACTGTTTTACAGTCTTCACTAATAAATGCAATGTTTCAAGTAAATGAGCTACCCACACATGCAGTTATAATCAAAGGTCAGCTGCTTGCATCTTACAAAATATTCAGTGCAATACAAGATCCGCTTTGAGGGACAACATCAATGAGAGATTCAAAGAAAACAGGCAGGAGGAGATCCTACGTGCCATTCACCTAGATGATCCAAAAAAGATTAGGTTAACTAGCGCAGTCTCGGATGGGAAGGCATGTCAGTTACACTATATGTCTCACATATCACTTTCTTTAAAATCGTGGCTAAACTGAGAAACTTTATGGAAATTTGGTTCCGCTAAGGGATTTTACAGAAAATATGGTTTCTTGTACATTCGTAGGTCAGTCCCAGTGAAAATGCTATCCTGCATTGTTGAACTTGCTGGCGTTGGTTCAGGAGGGTTCAACAACTCCGCATAATCTTTCAACAGCTCTTCAATTTCGTGCCTATCACTTCCCTGTCACTGTGACACTTTCTGATATTTCCTTGCAAAAAAATGGCTCTGAGCACTATGGGACTTAACAGCAATGGTCATCAGTCCCCTAGAACTTAGAACTACTTAAACTTAACTAACCTAAGGACATCACACAACACCCAGCCATCACGAGGCAGAGAAAATCCCTGACCCCGCCGGGAATCGAACCCGGGAACCCGGGCGTGGGAAGTGAGAACGCTACCGCACGACCACGAGATGCGGGCATTTCCTTGCAGATTAACACTGTATGCTGTACCGAGACTCTAACTCGGGACATTCGCCTTTCGCGGGCAAGCTCTATACTGACTGAGGTATCCAAGCAAGACTCACGATCCGTCGTCACATATTTACTTCCACCAGTGACTGGTCTCCTTCCTTCCAAAATTCCAAGCAAGAGAGCTTCTGTGAAGTTTAGAAGGTAGGATACGAGGTACTGGTGGAAGTAAAGTAGTGAGGAGGGTTCGTGAACCGTGTTAGGGCATTTTTCCGCTAAAGGCAAAGGTCCCGAGTTCGAGTCTCGGTCTGTCACACAGTTTTACACTGCTATACCAGCGTATATTCTGCTGCAGAGCGAAAATTTCATTCTGTGACCCTTTCTGCTGCAGTGAAATTAAATTAGAAACTGGCCCAGCTTAATATACTCTATATTCGTCCCTCTATTCAAATCTTCCCCTACAGTACCTCTATGTTGGCTATCACTGCAGCTCGTGATAGTTGTACCTCCAATGAACCACAATTATAACATGCTGATGGGCACCACCTGGCTTCCGTAAACCTCTTGCACATATGACACACAATGGTACGCAAAAAACTGCGCTTTGTTCAGTTCCTCATTTTCTGCAAACGGTTCCACTGCAAACAAAGTACTCACTGCAGATCTGCTCCTACATTTACCCAGATTAGTTTCCTTGTACCTTGTGGTATATTATCACGGGAGTAAATTCTAAGGGACTGTGTGTGTAGTTTAGGTGGTTTCCCTTGCTCCAGGGATGAATTTTGTACCAGTAGTACCTATGTGGAACAATGTTCCATCGAATTCCATTATGTGTCACTCCAGGTCGTCTTTGACGTGACGTTTATCCGGACAATTCATGCTTAGTTTGACATAACAGCTGTTACCAACTCAAGAAAGTTCTTCCACACAAGCCTGAAAGTCTCCATTTCCACACAAATCGCTGTTACTGAATGAACATTACCCCTACATACGTCTTTCACTCTAAATTTATTACGAAACGAAATATCTATATAATTATATTTTCATTTACAGAAAAGGAAGCTACATCTCTTGTTATTCTCTCGAGCACTCGTTTCTTTGTTGCATCTGATGGTGTATGTATAGGAAATGCGCATATGTCAATGTCAAGTATTGTAACACATTTTTAGGACGGAATGGAGATCACCGTTCAGCGTCCCATTAACAGTTAGATAGTTGGAGGCTATATAAAAGTTTATCTGGAAGAATCATGGAATCTTTCTACGACGGGCTCATAATTTGTACCTTCCCAGGGTATGCCTAAACCTATATGGGGAGACAACCTTAAACTGGATGATAAGACGAAAATTTGATTCCACAACTCTCGAAGTCAATTACAGTTTTATGGCCATTCCGAGAAATCAATTATTCTGAGAAGGAATGCTGAAACAAAGACTTCTTGTACAACTCGGAAGCTACAATCAACTAGAATGCATTTCTATTGATTGACCCAGAACGTCTATGAACTGCATATGATCTGCATGTTTTGTCTTACCACTGAATAATATAAGAGAGAGTGTCGTACTTCGCACATTTTCAAGACTTTCACCTCTAGTAATAGAAGTTAAATATATTTTCTTAATCCATTTTTAAATGATAACATTCATTTTTCTGTGCTGCAGTCTCTTTTGAAGCCGGCCGGAGTGGCTGAGCGGTTCTAGGCGCTACAGTCTGGAACCGCGCGGCCGCTACGGTCGCAAGTTCGAATCCTGCCTCGGGCATGGACGTGTGTGATGTCCTTAAGTTAGTAAGGTTTAAGTAGTTCTAAGATCTAGGGGACTGCTGACCTCCGAAGTTAAGTCAAATAGTGCTCAGAACCATTTGAACTATTTTCTCTTCTGAAGTTACGTAAATTACTCCCGAAAATTAAGGTTCGCCCCATAGTGAAAATGTTTTCCAAGATACAACACGATCTTGAACCTATGAAGAAATATTCTTTTGAAATTAAAAAGCGTTACAGTCGAGAAAATATTGTCAATACTGTATTTAATAGTCCATCTGTCACATAATTACATGACTACACACCAGTAATCGGTAAGCGACAGCAAATCGAGTAAAAGTACTATAAAAAATCAGAAGTTTCAAAAATGGTTCAAATGGCTCTGAGCACTATGGGACTTAACATCTGAGGTCATCAGTCCCCTAGAACTTACAACAACTTAAACCTAACTAACCTAAGGACATCACACACATCCATGCCCGAGGCAGGATTCGAACCTGCGACCGTAGCAGCAGCGCGGTTCCGGACTGAAGCGCCTAGAAACGCTTGGACACCACGGCCGGCTCAGAAGTTTCAAAATAGTTTTAGAAACAGAGCCTTTTGGAAGATAATTCAAATTTCCGTTTTCAAGACACGGAAATTATTAAGCGATTATATAAAATGAGTTCATTTCCAAATATCACATGGTCCATGGAAAAAGATCGTATTCAATTTCAAGTTCCAAGGCGGTGTTCGACCGACAAAGTATGGCTTAACCATTCACACGTTTAGTTTTACAAATATACATAATTTTTCTTCTCATAAAATTCTGTAACTGAAGAAGTAAGAATATTTTCCAAATAGCTTTAATATATCATACAACATCTAAATGTGTAGAACCCAAAACAATAACAAATACTGCCTACCCTCAACGTAGGAAACTGCTTATGGAGGTCTATAGTGCGTTCTGCTTCATGTGATTCGATAATTGACCAGAAAAAAATCATGTGTTCCTAGGTACACTATAATCAAGGCACAAAAGTCTTCCCTACTCTGCCTGATGAAAAACGTAACTTGTAAGGAGTGCTGCTGTCTTTGGTGCTGTGACGTATCAATATTGTACTCCTTATTTGTCGCTGGCTTCTGGAACTTTCGAAGCTAAGCGCACTTTTCACATGGAGGGAACACTGTGTTGCTGTATAATGTCAACAATGCCCCAATCCTAGTGGTCACGCGCCGTCTTTGTGTGTGCATTTGAGTCGCTGGGCTTCAGTACGAAGGGGACATGTGCAGCCACGTTTCGGATAAATAGTATGAAGAATATTCTCAAAAGTATAAGTAACAGTTGAAAGTGTTACGTCGGTAGGGAAAAAATGTTTCAGTAAATGTGTCAGTTCGCAAAAAGTGTGGGATTAATTTAGAGATTTCTGGTTGTGGCTGTGTTTTGTTTGTTAATGAGTAACTTTTGTGAAGGAACATATAGATACTAGACCGTATATGAAAAAGCTTCCATGGTCAGTGATTACCTTTTCAATTAAAGTGGAAACGCAACATAGAAATAGTTACTTCATTATGAATGTGAAATGAACTTACTGTTAACAGAAGACTGACTAAATTTATGCATTGTTAGGGAAATGTGTTACATGTTGAAGTGGCCATAAAACAAAGTAATTTGACCTGTACCGCTATTATTTAAAATTGAAATTTTACACTTTTCGACTGAATAACTTTAATATTTGAAAAGAGAAACGTGTGCGTATTATGAATATGCTCAGATTTAATTCCTAACGAAGCGTATTCTCAATGTAAAGGGCTCCATACTCGAGTTCAGCAGTCGAGTTTAAAGTATCCGAAAACCGATCTTCACACTTTGCGACACGTGAAAAGACAGCTACGTTTTGGCAAAGAATAGCCATTTTATTCCGTCAGCAGTTTCAGACCTGACGTACGTGTGCAGACAATTGCTTTTTTGGTGAAGAATAGCGATTCGAAAAGTAATAATTAAAAAAATCTGTGAACAATAGAGCGACGACTCCAAGCGTAAAAAGAGTAATAAAAGTGCTTCATCGTCGACAAAATCGCGCGCAAACCGTAAATCTACAACGTATTGGATTGTAGTGGTTTGAGATGAAAAGAGTAATTCTGCAGCATCTTCGATTGCAGTGGGTAGAACCGACTATCTCGACAACATAAGGGAGCGGCGCAGTTCGTAGTATCGCAACACGGCACGTCAACCAACAGTCACAGTAATAAAGGTTAGTGTCGTAAGAATGCAAATTGTGCATAGTTTGAAGTTACTACTCTATGAGAAACGTTTGGCGTGTGACGGATTTTGTGTGGAGAAAGCCAGTTACGCTCGTGTCTTATACTTCTGACTTTCAAGTGAAAAAATTTCGTCTGTGAAGAGCAAATACAAGCCGATAGCTTTGTGGGAGATCAGCTTCATAACGAGGGAGATTACAGTATTGTAAGTTTCAAATATTCCGGTTTTGATAATGTGACTAAGGGAGAATCCGTAGACGTGGAACTAAAGACGGAATTGAGAATGAGTGAAACTCCAGTGCCAGAAAAGGGAAGAGACAGACGGACTCTACTTAGTAGTAAAACTGAAAATCAGTCACCTCCAAGTATCACTCAGTTGGATATAATGTCACTGCTCAGTGTGATACAGACAGCAGTAGAGAGAAAAAAAGGGAAAACCGTGAAACAAATTGTAAAAAAAGGAAAGAGAGAGAATCAAGAGAACATCGTACATGTTCTAGGAAAGAAATTAAGAGAGAATTAAAACTGTTTAAATAAAGGGAAGAGAAATTTGTGAAAGATTATGAGGAAACTCAAGTGCAATTGCTAAAATATTTAAGAAATGTTAGGAAAATGTGAAATCAGTATTAAAGAGGATCAAGACGAAATGGTGAAGATATTTGAAGAGAGACAAGAAGAGAAATGCACAGACATACGTCAAGATAGATGAATACTCCTATGCTGCCAGCATGTTCGTTACCTGTGAAGTCACAATTAGAAGCAGCTTCAGACACAGACATTTTAACAGATAGTTGCGAGCTTAGCATGTCGTGTAAAATGATAGATACTGCAGACTTCAATGACGAAGAGATTAGTATAAGGGGCGACAAAAAGTTTCCGTTTGAGGGTGTTGCTCTAGCATACCGGTATACAGTGTGGTCCATTGATCGTAACCGGGCCAGATATCTCACGAAATAAGCGTCAAACGAAAAAACTACAAAGAACGAGACTTACCTAGCTTGAAGGGGGAAACCAGATGGCGCTATGGTTGGCCTGCTAGATGGCGATGCCATAGGTCAAACGGATCTCAACTGCGCTTTTTAAATAGGAACCCCCATTTTTATTACATATTCGTGTGGTACGTAAAGAAATACAGTATGAATGTTTTAGTTGGACCACTTTTTTTGCTTTGTGATAGATGGCGCTGTAACAGTCACAAACATATGGCTCACAATTTTAGACGAACAGTTGGTAACAGGTAGGTTTTTTAAATTAAAATACAGAACGTAGGTACGTTTGAACATTTTATTTCGGTTGTTCCAATGTGATACATGTACATTTGTGAACTTATTTCTGAGAACGCATGCTGTTACAGCGTGATTACCTGTACATACCCATTAATGCAATAAATCTTCAAAATTATGTCTGTCAACCTCAATGCATTTGGCAATACGTGTAACGACATTCCTCTCAACAGCGAGTAGTTCGCCTTCCGTAATGTTCGCACATGCATTGACAATGCGCTGACGCATGTTGTCAGGCGTTATCGGTGGCTCACGATAGCAAATATCCTTCAACTTTCCCCACAGAAACAAAACCGGGGACGTCAGATCCAGTGAACGTGCGGGCCATGGTATGATGCTTCGACGACCAATGCACCTGTCATGAAATACGCTATTCAATACCGCTTCAACCGCACGCGAGCTATGTGCCGGACATCCATCATGTTGGAAGTACATCGCCATTCTGTCATGCAGTGAAACATCTTGTAGTAACATGGGTAAAACATTACGTAGGAAGTCAGCATACATTGCACCATTTAGATTGCCATCGATAAAATGGGGGCCAATTATCTTTCCTCCCATAATGCCGCACCATACATTAACCCACCAAGGTCGCTGATGTTCCACTTGTCGAAGCCATCGTGGATTTTCCGTTGCCCAATAGTGCATATTATGTCTGTTTACGTTACCGCTGTTGGTGAATGACGCGTCGTCGCTAAATAGAACGCGTGCAAAAAGTCTGTCATCGTCCCGTAATTTCTCTTGTACCCAGTGGCAGAACTGTACACGACGTTCAAAGTCGTCGCCATGCAATTCCTGGTGCATAGAAATATGGTACGAGTGCAATCGATGTCGATGTAGCATTCTCAACACTGACGTTTTTTAAATTCCCGATTCTCGCGCACTTTGTCTGCTACTGATGTGCGGATTAGCCGCGATAGCAGTTAAAACACCTACTTGGGCATCATCATTTGTTGCAGGTCGTGGTTGACGTTTCACATGTGGCTAAACACTTCCCGTTCATTAAATAACATAACTATTGGCGAACGGTCCGGACACTTGGATGATGTCGTCCAGGATACCGAGCAGCATACAGAGTGCACGCACGTTGGGCATTTTGATCACAATAGCTATACGTCAACACGATATCGACCTTTCCCGCAGTTGGTAAACGGTCTATTTTTTTTTTCTTTGTTGTGATTTTGATCACCTTATACCCAGGCGGGCTGGCAGCAGCATATTACGCCGCTCTTCAGCCTTGAGTGGTACAATAAGTATTACATATAGGTGGCACAGAGAAAAACGGCGGGCAAAAACTGGAGACACTAAAAACAAAAAACATGGAGCCGTTCACGCTGGACGAGAAATATCACTAACACTAGTTGACACGGCGCACATAACATGGATGACGGCGACGGCACACGTGAACAGTGGTGGCGTGACGGCGAAAGAACACTAAACACAAACGAAGGCACACACACACGAGACACTGATGGCGATGATCTCCGGCGCGCGAATGTTCACCGAGCGTGTGCGAGTCCGGGGACCTGCCAAGAGAGGAGGAGGAGGAGGGGGAGAGGGAGAGGGGAGAGCAGAGATGCCATGGGCAGGGGAGATAGGGGGAGGGAGGAAGGGGGAGGGGAAGCCCCGGGGAAGAGGGGTGGAGGAAGGGGGATGGGGGAAAAGGAAAGAGAAGGGAGGGAGTGTGCCTAAAGGAAAGGACACAGGAAGTGGGGGGGAGGATCAAAGTTGATAGGAGGGGTAGATGGAGGGGAGGAGGGCATCATCAGGGAGGGGGAGCTGGCGGAAGCCACCTTGGGAGAGGGTAAGGTGGGTGGAGAGATGGAGACCGGATGGGACGTGGTAATACAGGCGCGGCAGCAGGCGGGGGTTGGAGAGGATGGGTGAGACAAGCCGGTGAGGAGGATCGAGTTTGCGGGAGGTATACAGGATCCGTATCCTTTCAAGGAAAAGGAGGAGGTGGGGGAAGGGCATGAGATCGTACAGGATCCGCTTGGGGAGGGGAGACGGATGCGATAGGCGAGGCGGAGAGCATGGCGTTCAAGGATTTGGAGGGATTTATAAAAGGTAGGGGGGGCGGAGACCCAGGTCAGATGGGCGTAACAAAGGATAGGGCGGATGAGGGACTTATAGGTGTGGAGTATGGTGGAGGGGTCCAGACCCCACGTACGGCCGGGAAGGAGCTTGAGGAGACGGAGTCGGGAGCATGCCTTGGCTTGGATTGTCCGGAGAAGGGGAGTCCAGGAGAGGCGACGGTCGAGGTGACACCAAGGTACTTAAGGGTGGGAGTGAGGGCGATAGGACGGCCATAGATGGTGAGATAGAAGTTAAGGAGGCGGAAGGAAGGGGTGGTTTTGCCTACAATAATCGCCTGGGTTTTGGAGGGATTGACCTTGAGCAACCACTGGTTGCACCAAGCAGTGAACTGGTCAAGATGGGGTTGGAGAAGGTGTTGGGAGCGCTGCTGGATGGGGGCAAGGCAAGGAAGGCGGTGTCATCGGCAAACTGGAGAAGGTGGATGGGGAGCGACGGCAGTGGCATGTCCGCCGTATACAAAAGGTACAGAAGGGGGAGAGGACGGAGCCTTGAGGCACACCGGCGGAGGGGAAAAAGGTGTGGGAATCTGTGTTATGGATGGTGACGTAGGAAGGACGGTGGGAGAGAAAGGAGCCGATCAGACGGACGTAGTTAATGGGAAGGGCGAAGGTTTGGATCTTGAGAGGAGACCGGAATGCCATATGCAGTCATAAGCACGTTCGAGGTCCAGGGAGAGGAAGATTGTGGAGCGACGGGAATTAAGCTGGTCAGAAAGGAGATGAGTGAGGTGAAGGAGAAGGTCGTCGGAAGAGAAGGACGGCCTAAAGACACACTGGGTAACGGGAAGGAGACGGTGCTGGTGGAGATGCTGGTGGATGCGTCAGGTGAGGATAGATTCCACGACCTTGCTGAAGACCGAGGTAAGGCTGATGGGATGGTAGGAGGAGACGGCGGATGGCGGTTTGCCAGGTTTAAGGAACATCAGGATATGGGAGGTTTCCCACAGGTCGGGGTAGTAACCGGTGGACAGGACTACATTGTAGAGCCTGGCCAGGGTGGAGAGGAAAGAGACAGGAGCTTCACGAAGGTGACGGTAGGTGACACGATCGTGACCAGGAGCAGTGTTGCGTTTTGTGCGGATTGTGGCAATGAGATCCAGTGTAGTGATAGGGGCATTGAGTTCCGTGTGTGCAATGTTGTCCAAGTACTGGAAACCAGGTGCGAGGGGAGGGACAGAGGTGTCAGTTCGATCGCGGACATCCGGGAAGAGGGAGTAATCGAAGTGGGGATCATCGGGGATGGAAAACACATCAGAGATGTAGGAGGCTAAGTGATTGGCCTTACTAAGGGTGTCAGGGAAGGGGTGATCATCATGGAGAAGAGGATAGTAGGGGGAGGGTTTAGTTCCGGTAAGGCGACGGAAGGCTGACCAGAACTTGGACGAGTTGATAGGTAGGGTAGCATTTAAACGGGTGCATGTCTGTCGCCAATCCCGGCGTTTCTTAGCCACGAGCAAATTACGAATGTGTCGCTGGAGTTGCCAGTGGCGTCATAGTGTGTCCGGGTCACGTGTGTGGAGAAAGGCACCGTAGAGACGACGGGATTCATGGAGGAGGAGGACAGCCTGTGGGGTAAGGTAGGAGGGTGGGGGTGGATGGCGACAGTAGGGACGTGGACCTCCACGGCCGCAGACAAGGTCTGCTGGAGAAAAGAGGCGGCATGGGTTACATCGTCAGGGTGGTGGTAGGTGAAGGGGTGGCTATCGACCTGGGTGGAGAGGGTATCCCAGTAGGCATTCCAGTTGGCACGGGAATAGTCATGGACGTATTCAGGGGGAGGGTCATTACGAGGGTTGGGGTGGGGGCGACGACCGTCTGAAACTGTGAGGGGGACAGGGATATGGTCCCTACCAATAGGCTCCAGGACATCCACCGTTACGGGGCCAAGGAGGTTGGGGGAGGAAAGGATAACATCGGGAGTGGAGTTGGATTCAAGACGGGTGTGCTGGGGGATGGGGATGAGGTCGCCTTGAAGGGAGGAGAGGAACCGATGTCACCGCCGTAACTGGGCAGCGGAACGACTATGGATGTTAAGGTCGGCGGCGATCACGTAGGAGGAGAAGGTATGGTCAATGTGGGAGAGGAAGTCGAAGGGAATAGGGGCGTTAGTGCGGACATAGATGGTGGCGTAGGTGACGGTAAGGCCAGGGAAGAAGAGACTAAGGATCAGGTGTTTGGTGGGGTCAGGAAGGAGAGGTTGGAGCCGAACGGGGATCTGGCGGTGGTGACCAATGGCAACTCCACCACGCACAATCAGGAGGGGATTATCGGAGCTGTGAAGGAGGTAGGGCGGAGTGTGGACGGTGTGGTGGGGTTGGAGGAAGGTTTCATTGAGGAGGAAGGCATCCACGCGGTGGGTGGCAACGGTGTGCAGGAAGAGGTTTTTGTTGGCGGGAAGGGAGCGGATGTTGTTGAAAAGGATATGGTGCTGTCGAGCCATGACAGGGATTTAGACGAGGGTGTCAAGACGGGAGAAGGTGAAATGGGCCTGGTTGTTGGAGTAGGTGGCGTACACTTTTAGGTGGAAAACGGAACGGGCAGCGAGGGATATCTGTTGGAGGGTGTGGGGGCCCTGAAGATGATGAACATTCTGAAGGACGATGGTGAGTAATCTGATTATGTCCTCAGCGGTAGGGAGTGGGTGAAGGGAATTGCCGGGCCGGGTGGGGGCGTCCAGAGGGCAGACAGGAACGGTGAGTTCAGGAGTGGTAGGAGGGGGTCGGGCCTTACATTTCTGGGAGTAAGTAGGATGAGGTAGGTTACAGGTATTACAGGAGGGGGGGAACAAGAGATTGGGGCACTGCCGTAAGAAGTGGGCTTGTCTACAGTGCGGGCAGGTGGGGGCCTCGCGGCACTCAGATGTCGTATGTGCATTATACCGCAAGCACCTCTGGCAGTGGAGGGATTGGGGAGGGGAACGGGAAGGGTCAACTGGGTAGCATTGGTGAAAAAGAAGGACACCCTCCTTCAGGAGACGGTCTATTCAGGGGGCTTGTTCGGAAAAGACCGACATAAGGCGGGTAGGGCCGGCTGAGATGTGGATGCGGCAAACTGCACACACCTCCAGATGGGGCTGCACCTTGAGCTCCACCAACACCTCCTCCTCCGTGATCGCTGGACTAAGCCGAGTGATCATGGCAGTGAGGGTCGGCGGGCAACGCAGGGGTTGGGGGGAGGGAGGCGGGGAAGGAGCAGGGGTGAGGGAGGCATTAGGGCCAAAGCGGGTGACAGGGATGCGGGAGAGGAGATCTGTGTGGAGGGTAGGACTGGGGGAGGAGATGAGCACCGAATCATGGCGAGGAGTGAGGAGGGAGATGGGAGCACCAGGAAAATTCTGGCGAAGGAAGAGGGTGAGGTTGCGGGCCTCAAGAAGAGAAGGATCAGGACGGAAGAGGAGGTAGCGGTAGGAGGAGGGGGTGGAGGAGGAGGAGGAGGAGGGGGCAGGGACAGGCGGGGAGACATCCATGGCATCATAGGCTGGGGAAGTGGGACGAGGCTGAGCCTTTTTGGGAGTAGAGGAGGCAGGGGTGCCACTGGGGCGCTTGACGGCGGCGGAGGAGGTGTGGGGGATGGGAGTGACTGGAATGTGGTGGGGAGTGGCAGGTCCCGGTGCTGGAGTCGGCGCCAGTATTGGTGAGGGCGATGGCGAAGGCGACGGTGAAGACGATGATGATGAAGGTGAAGGGGAGAGTTGAGCGTGGGCCGTAGCCCTCCGGGCGACCACCCTAGTGGGGGCCGCAGAAACGGAAGGAGCAGAGGGAGGGAGTGGAGGGAAGGGATCAGAGGAGGCGTGGGAGGGAGGAGCCGGGGATGGGGCGCAAATAGTGAGGGAGATGGGAGAGTGAGGAGTGGGGGGATGGACTGAGGGGGGAGTGATGCAGCACACCACGTGATAGTGGTGGCGGCGGCAGAGGGGGATGTGTATATGATGGCAGTGGTGGTGGCAGTAGTGGTGGTGGTGGGGGTCGACATTATGAGAAAGGGAAAAGCACAGGACAGGACAAAGAAGCAAACGGGGGACGGACAATGCGACGAGAAACACAGAGTAAAAGGGCCGGAGAAACTATGAAGGAGACTGGGGCCGAAGCCCCACTCTGCTGCTGCTGGCGGGGGAGGCGACCTGGCTGGCTGGCCGGTGGGGACGCTGCTGCTGCTGCTGGACGCTGCTGGCTGCTGGACGCTGGCAGGAACCGCTGCTGGACGCTGGCAGGAACCGCTGTTGGACGCTGGCAGGAACCGCTGCTGGCTGCTGGCTGCTGGCAGGAACCGCTGCTGGCTGCTGGACGCTGGCTGTAGGCTGTAGGCTGCAGGCTGTAGGCTGTAGGCTGTAGGCTGTAGGCTGCAGGCTGTAGGCTGCAGGCTGCAGGCTGCAGGCTGCAGGCTGCAGGCTGCTGGCTGCAGGCTGCTGGCTGCAGGCTGCTGGCTGCTGGCTGCTGGCTGCTGGCTGCTGGTTGATAGCAGGAACCGCTGTTGGCTGCTGGCTGGGACCACTGCTGGCTGCTGGCTGCTGGCAGGAACCGCTGCTGGCTGCTGGACGCTGGCTGGGACCGCTGCTGGACGCTGGCTGCAGGCTGCTGGCTGCTGGCTGCTGGCTGGGACCGCTGCAGGGTGCCTGGCACCTGCAATATACCTAACACTTCGATTAGAACCGAAAGGCCAATCGAAGGGCGGTATCCTTCCGGATTACCGCCGGAGATGTAAACGGTCCATTTTAACACTGGTAATATATCACGAAACAAATACCGTCCGCACTGGCGAATGTTATGTGATACCACGTACTTATTAGTTTGTGATTATTACAGCACGATCTGTCGCAAAGCGTAAACATTGGTCCAACTAAAACATTCATATTTCTTTACGTACTACACGAATATGTAATAAAAAATGGGGGTTCCTATTTAAAAAAACGCAGTTGATATCTGTTTGGTCTATGACAGCGCCATCTAGCGGGCAAACCATAGCGCCATATGGTTTCCCCCTCCAAGCTAGACGAGTTTCGTTCTTTGTAGTTTTTTCGTTTGGTGCTTATTTCGTGAGATATTTGGCCTGGTCACTATCAATGGAACACCCTGTATACAACGTAGAGCGATTGTAACTTAGCGTGACTCCGATGCGGTCGTATAACCAGCGACATGTATTCTTTGCCTGGCTGACGAACGGCAAGCACCGGTATACATCCATTGGAGAATGAAGAATGTGTATGGGTTAGTATGTCTGTCGAAATCCACTATTGTGGAGTGAAACTTCATGTTAACGCACGTGCTCTGATGGCAAATATCGTAATGTAGGAGTTGCGCCAACTCAAGTGCAAGACACTCGAGCGGCCACCCTACAGTCCTGATCTCTCCCTACACATTTATCACGCCTTCGATCACTTTAAATAGGCCTTGAAGTTTCGACGATTCCTCTCGGGCGAGGATGTGCAGCAGCCTGTAACAGATTTCCTCACGCAGCAGGACAGATTGTTTCATCAATCGCGTATCTTCAATTTGGTGGGTCAGTGCGATGATTTCCTCAGTGCTCACAGCGCTTTTATCCGTTTGTCATACCGAGTCAAAACTGTACGGCCTCCGAAAGAAACCTTTTTGATTGCCATTTATACATGCACAGACGGTGCTAATATTGAACTGGACACTAGCATTCCTGGTACGGATCCATATGTATTGTCAGAGAATGAAGAATGCACTGTGAGATGGAATATTCAAGCAGAACAGCGGAAGCAGCCTGTCAGAAAATGAAAACAAGATTCATCAGAATATTGTCAGAGTTAGTTAGATCAAGAGAAAGGTTACCGTACGCCGAGGTTGAGACGATGTTCTAGGAAAGCACCGGCCTAAGAACATAAGAGATAAGATTTTAAATTATATTTTCAATTGTGCACACTACCAGAGATATGGTGAAACGTACTTCGAATATTTGGTAACGTAATTAGAGAGAAATCAATATTTTACAGTACACTATGATGAAAACTGTGTGATATGCTGGAAGACACAACATCTACTGTGCGAAGTTTTCAGTCATCTAACTGGCATGATAATAGAAACTATGGAGCAGGTGTGATGAAGATTAACATAAAATGGAACAAAGAAGAAGCAACTGGAGTCAAAAGAAAACGTGAGTGATGGTAACAAGAGAAGAAACGAGTACCACCACCAACGGCTCGCTGACTTTAGGTTCAAAAATGGCTCTGAGCATTGTGGGACTTAACGTCTGAGGCCATCAGACCCCTAGAACTTAGAACTACTTAAACTTAACTAACCTAATGACATCACACACATCCATGCCCGAAGCAGGATTCGAACCCGCGACGTAGCGGTCGCGCGGTTCCAGACTGAAGCGCCTAGAACCGCTCAGCCGGTCCGGCCGGCACTGACTTAAGGATAGAAACTTAGAAGGAATTGGAATGTGAGAGGAGCGATGGGTCGTGATCAACAATATGTGCACGGATTGGCGTAAGGCGGTATAGGCAAAGCTAAAGTGACGTATCGTCATTTGAACGGTTACAGGGATGTAAATATTACGCAGTGGAAGAGGAAACACAAGGAGATGGCGAGGAGATCGACAATGATAAGATTGTGAACGGGGGATGGCCTCAAGAAGACTCCGTGGCACGCACAATTAAAAGAACTGTCAAATATTTATCAACAGTGATTTCTTTAGTATTTTACGTTAGTTACATTAATATACTTGTATTACGCTAGCAGCAATGTAGACTGCCTTTATAATGAAAAGTGGAATTTTCTTTCTTTTGACATTTTCATATTTTAACATTTAAAATCGTAGAAGTGTTAAGTGCTACACATACGTCCATTCTTTGTCGTGAGTGTAGATGCTAAGCCAAACTATTTATCTGCTTGCTCATTTCCTGTCTGCTGTCACGGAGTGGGGCTTCCGAAGTCACAATCGAGTGCCTATACAGAGCGGTAGAGCCGTGTACTTGTGCCATTCACTTTCTGTCCCCTGCCCTTGCAGCCCCCGGTCACCGACCTGCCTCCTCCAGCCATGGCGCTGACCACTACACAACCCCCGTGCTCGTCTGGTATCCTGAACAGGAGCAGAAACTTCAAAATCAACATCAACTGCTCCGTCCAGCCGTTAGTGAGTGTGTGCATTGCTCACGGTGGCGTAATATAAAGTAAAACGCCAGTTACGAGCATGTTTGCAAGTGTTTTGTTTCAGCTGCCTAATCACCAACGTGTATTTCTCCTTGTTAAAAATGTTTTTTCATCTCTAAATACCAGATTATCTGTGTGTCTTACATTACCCACACGATAGTAAAATTTTATCAATTTCATTACGTCATGGTAGTTAATATACCTAAACTTCAGGTCATCTTGTTTGTCGTAGATGTAGAAATCCTTGCTTTTTTTCTAATTTGATTACCATTTGGATAATGACATGGCATTTGATGTACAGTTGGAAGATGCTGTACCATGTCTGGTAACCAATTAAGGAAAGTTTGCCTTCTCCTAATTTCTTCTACTGAGCACCGCTTTTACGTATATTGGTATTTCTTTAGCATTTGCTGATCAAGATTTGTATACGAAGGACAGTTGGGGTATTATAATTATACAATCGTTCGAATTGTTTGAGATCTGATGATCTCGTAATAGCACTGTTTTTCACACAACATATGCACATAATATCTACAGATCTTTGTGAATATCTTTTTATCGTAGTATTACATGTTCCGGTTATCCTGTTTACAGAGATAAATAATTATTAGACTGCGTTGTATGCAATAGAGACTTAACTGTTCAATATAGGAATTCTGTTCCTTTTTTGTTCACATACATTAACCAAAATGCCAAAATGTAAAAAAACTGTAAATTTTCTATATAGGAATGAGAGAGTGTGATACGTGACTGATATTTTTATTATATTACTGTATAATAACTGGGTTGTTTGCCGGTATGCAATTATTTGTTTCTGTGGGGATCTTGATACTGGGTCAAAATTTCTGTGGGATTTCTATTTTCCTTTTTAGGATTTCAAAAATATTTTTCTCTCGTTTTTGAAAACTCCTATTGGGGAAATGTAAGGAGTACTGCTATTTTTGACGTTGTAATGTATCAATATTTTATTCCATACTTATCCCTAGCTTTTGGAACTTCCGAAGCTGAGCTCGCCTTTTCCGTGGTGGGACTGTTGCCTTGCTGTCTAATGTGAGCGATGCCACTGCGCAAGTGGTCACGCACTGTGTGGGTGTGTGCGGTCGAGCAGCATGGGGTGGTAAAGTGCAGCTGTGTCGCCAATAAATAGTACAAAGAATTTGCTAGAAATAATAATTAAGAGTTGAAGGTGTTACGGCAGTTCACAGTAGTTTTGAGTAAATCTGTTAATTTCTTGGAAAGGGTGTGCAAAATTAGTTTTGAGATTTAAGGGTGAAGCAGTATCATGTCAGTTAATCTGTAACTTTCGTAGAGGAACATATTGGCAGTATAATGTAAATGAAAAGGTTTCCGTGATCAGTGAGTGCCAGTGTAATTAACATGGAAACGCAACGCAGAAATGGTTATACCATTATGTGTGTGAAACGAGCTTAGCTGTTAATACAAGACTGGGTGAGTTCCGGTGTTTTTAGGGAAGTGTGTCACTTGCTGAAGGGACAATAAAACGAAGCCATGACACAAGTGGACACAAAAGATCAGATGGGAGATCAACAGAAAAAGAGTAACGTGACATAGAAATCTGAAACGTACTAATTTGGTAGAGACTGGTAAAACGAAAGTTAACGTGAAAATGCATTCCAGTATTTCATAAAAATTTTATTGACTATCATAGGAACATTTTTCAATATAATTCAACACGTAAGGGCCACCAGCCAAATTACAGCTCAATCCTATGGAACTGTTGAGTGTCAGCAACTTGTAGCACGTTAGTTATGTCTATAAAATACGAAAGTAAAAGTCGAATAAACCAAAGATAATATTAAAAAATGTTAACGATATGAAAAAAGAAAATGAGGACATGTATCCTGAACGAACAGGATCTTCCGAAGAAAGTGTCTCATGTAGGATTGTTGTTGTTGTTGTGGTCTTCAGTCCTCAGACTGGTTTGATGCAGCTCTCCATGCTACTCTATCCTGTGCAAGTTTCTTCATCTCCCAGTACCTACTGCAACCTACATCCTTCTGTATCTGTTTGGTGTATTCATCTCTTGGTCTCCCTCTACGATTTTTACCCTCCACGCTCCCCTCCAGTACGAAATTGGTGATCCCTTGATGCCTCAGAACATGTCCTACCAACCGACCCTTTCTTCTAGTCAAGTTGTGCCACAAACTCCTCTTCTCCCCAATTCTATTCAATACCTCCTCATTAGTTATGTGATCTACCCATCTAATCTTCAGCATTCCTCTGTAGCACCACATTTCGAAAGCTTCTATTCTCTCCTTGTCTAAACTATTTATCGTCCATGTTTCATTTCCATACATGGCTACACTCCATACAAATACTTTCAGAAACGACTTCCTCACACTTAAATCAATACTCGATGTTAACAAATTTCTCTTCTTCAGAAACGCTTTCCTTGCCATTGCCAGTCTACATTTTATATCCTCTCTACTTCGACCATCATCAGTTATTTTGCCGACCGGTGTGGCCGTGCGGTTCTGGGCGCTTTAGTCTGAAACCGCGTGACCGCTACGGTCGCAGGTTCGAATCCTGCCTCGGGCATGGATGTGTGTGAAGTCCTTAGGTTAGTTAGGTTTAAGTAGTTCTAAGTTCTAGGGGACTGATGACCACCGATGTTAAGTCCCATTGTGCTCAGAGACATTTGAACCATTTTGAGCCATCAGTTATTTTGCTCCCCAAATAGCAAAACTCCTTTACTACTTTAAGTGTCTCATTTCTTTGTCTAATTCCCTCAGCATCACCCGACTTAATCCGACTACATTTCATTATCCTCGTTTTGCTTTTGTTGGTGTTCATCTTATACCATCCTTTCAAGACATTGTCCATTCCGTTCAACTGCTCTTCCAAGTCCTTTGCTGTCTCTGACAGAATTACAATGTCATCGGCAAACCACAAAGTTTTTATTTCTTCTCCATGGATTTTAATACATACTCCGAACTTTTCTTTTGTTTCCTTTACTGCTTGCTCAATATACAGATTGAATAGCATCGGGGAGAGGTTACGGCCGGCCGCGGTGGTCTCGCGGTTCTAGGCGCGCAGTCCGGAACCGTGCGACTGCTACGGTCGCAGGTTCGAATCCTGCCTCGGGCATGGATTTGTGTGATGTCCTTAGGTTAGTTAGGTTTAAGTAGTTCTAGGTTCTAGGGGACTAATGACCACAGCAGTTGAGTCCCATAGTGCTCAGAGCCATTTGAACCATTTGGAGAGGTTACAACCCCGTCTCACTCCTTTCCCAACCACTGCTTCCATTTCATGTCCCTCGACCCTTATAACTGCCATTTGGTTTCCGTACAAATTGTAAATAGCGTTTCGCTCTCTGTATTTTACCCCTGCAACCTTTAGAATTTGAAAGAGAGTATTCCAGTCAACATTGTCAAAAGCCTTCTCTAAGTCTACAAATGCTAGAAACGTAGGTTTGCCTTTCGTTAATCTTTCTTCTAAGATAAGTCGTAGGGTCAGTATTGCCTCACGTGTTCCAACATTTCTGCGGAATCCAAACTGATCTTCCCCGAGGTCAGCTTCTACCTGCTTTTTCATTCGTCTGTAAAGAATTCGCGTCAGTATTTTGCAGCTGTGACTTATTAAACTGATAGTTCGGTAATTTTCACATCTGCCAACAGCTGCTTTCTTTGGGATTGGAATTACTGTATTCTTCTTGAAGTCTGAGGGAATTTCGCCTGTCTCATACATCTTGCTCATTAGATGGTAGATGTTTGTTACTCCTGGCTCTCCCAAGGCTGTCAGTAGTTCTAATGGAATGTTGTCTACTCCCGGGGCCTTGTTTCGACTTAGGTTTTTCAGTGCTCTGTCAAACTCTTCACGCAGTATCATATCTCCCATTTCATCTTCATCTACCTCCTCTTCCATTTCCATAATATTGTCCTCAAGAACATCGCCCCTGTATAGACCCTCCATATACTCCTTCCACCTTTCTGCTTTCCCTTCTTTGCTTAGAACTGGGTTCTCATCTGAGCTCTTGATATTCATACAAGTGGTTCTCTTTTCTCCAAAGGTCTCTTTAATTTTCCTGTAGGCAGTATCTATCTTAACCCTAGTGAGATAAGCCTCTACATCCTTGCATTTGTCCTATAGCCATCCCTGCTTAGCCATTTTGCACTTCCTGTCGATCTCATTTTTGAGACGTTTGTATTCCTTTTTGCCTGCTTCACTTACTGCATTTTTGTATTTTCTCCTTTCATGAATTAAATTTAGTATCTCTTCTGTTACCCAAGGATTTCTACTAGCCCTCGTCTTTTTACCTACTTGATCCTCTGCTGCCTTCACTATTTCATTCCTCAAAGCTACCCATTCTTCTTTTACTGTATTTCTGTCCCTCATTCCTTTCAATTGTTCCCTTATGCTCTCCCCGAAACTCTGCACAACCTCTGGTTCTTTCAGTTTATCCAGGTCCCATCTCCTTATATTCCCACCTTTTTGCAGTTTCTTCAGTTTTAATCTACAGTTCATAACCAGTAGATTGTGGTCAGAGTCCACATCTGACCCTGGAAATGTCTTACAATTTGAAATCTGGTTCCTAAATCTCTGTCTTACCATTATATAATTAATCCGAAACCTTTTAGTATCTCCAGGGTTCTTCCATGTGTACAACCTTCTTTCATGATTCTTGAACCAAGTTTTAGCTATGATTAAGTTATGCTCTGTCCAAAATTCTACCAGGCGGCTTCCTCTTTCATTTCTTAGCCCCAGTCCATATTCACCTACTACGTTTCCTTCTCTTCCTTTTCCTACTATCGAATTCCAGTCACCCATGACTATTAAATTTTCGTCACCCTTCACTACCTGAATAATTTCTTTTATCTCATCATACATTTCATCAATTTCTTCATCATCTGCAGAGCTAGTTGGCATATAAACTTGTACTACTGTAGTAGGTGTGGGCTTCGTGTCTATCTTCGCCACAATAATGCGTTCACTATGCTGTTTGTAGTAGCTTACCCGCATTCCTATTTTCCTATTCATTATTAAACCTACTCCTGCATTACCCCTATTTGATTTTGTGTTTATAACCCTGTAGTCACCTGACCAGAAGTCTTGTTCCTCCTGCCACCGAACTTCACTAATTCCCACTATATCTAACTTTAACCTACCGATTTCCCTTTTTAAATTTTCTAACGTACCTGCCCGATTAAGGGATCTGACATTCCACGCTCCGATCCGTAGAACGCCAGTTTTCTTTCTCCTGATAATGACATTCTCTTGAGTAGTCCCCTCCCGGAGATCCGAATGGGGGAGTATTTTACCTCCGGAATATTTTACCCAAGAGGACGCCATCATCATTTAATCATACAGTAAAGCTGCATGCCCTCGGGAAAAATTACGGCCGTAGTTTCCCCTTGCTTTCAGCCGTTCGCAGTACCAGCACAGCAAGGCCCCAGCAACTACTGAAAAGGCTACTGCTCCTCTTCAGGAACCACACGTTTGTCTGGCCTCTCAACAGATACCCCTCCGTTGTGGTTGCACCTACGGTACGGCTATCTGTATCGTTGAGGCACGCAAGCCTCCACACCAACGGCAAGGTCCACGGTTCATGGGGGGAAGTCATGTAGATTAAAAACATACATTTGTCGTCTAGAACGAAATCTTTACTCTACAGCGGAGTGTGCGCTGATATGAAACTTCCTGGCAGATTAAAACGGTGTGCCGGACCGACACTCGAACTCGGGACCTTTTGCCTTTCGCAGGTAAGTGCTCTACCAACTGAGCTACGCAAGCACGACTCACGCTCCGTCTTCACAGCTTTCTGGCGGAATTAAAGCTGTGAGGACGGGGCGTGAGTCGTGCTTGGGTAGCTCACTTGGTAGAGCACTTGCCCGCGAAAGACAAAGGTCCCGAGTTCGAGTCTCGGTCCGGCACACCGTTTTAATCTCCCAGGAAGTTTCATACATTTGCCGTACTTCGATTGTGAGGTAACAGCACAATGATTTGCGTAATGATGGCAATTAAGTCAAAGTCTCAGGATGGTCAAGAAGCTCTTGAGACAAAGTTTCCCTGTAAATAGGAATACCACATACACTGATTGCATCATGACATGGATCCGTACAGCTTTTGATTACCGATTTGACTATGTCATTCAGTGTCTACGGAACCGAACATGCATTTACATGTCCCCTGGCAAATTATTCATGCTGCACATCAGTCAGACAAATCAGTAACAGCTTGCACTGTACGTGCTTGACCTTTGTGCTGCAAAATGATGGTCAGGCCCAGCAGCAAATGTCATCATTTTTTTCTCTAAGCTGCTCGTAGGTTGTGTTCCAAAAATGAACAGCATAGAGAAAGAAGTGGTGACACATTCTGCAGTATCTGAACATCATTTTACGGGACAGTGTATGAATGCAAGCTGTTACTGATTTGTTTGACTGATGAGGCTGCTAAGTGCTATACCACCAACTGAACTCCCCTAACTTAAGTCCTCATAAATTCAACTCGATTTCTAAACTGAAGGTAAACCTTCACGGCATTCGCTTCAGAATTGCTACAAATTCGTCGGGCAGTAGACCGCGCCGTTCGGACTGTCAACACAACTGGCACTGCTAAGAGTGTCCTACGACTTCCACATCGCTGGCAACGGGTTACACACAATGCTGGTGACTACTTTGAAGGTCAGTAGACCTTTGAAACACGTATCTATTTTGTACGAGCTGTAAATAAATAGTTGCCACTAGTAAAGTTCCGACCCTCGTACATCGACCGGTCACATTAATGTGACCACCACCTATGTTCGACGTCAACGTACAATAACCACTCAAAGATGGCCGGTGGAAGCACTAGCAGCGGAGGGAATATAAGCGTTTTAGGGTTTGCTGGGCTCACAGAAAACAGAGCAGACGTTGTCGTAATGCGAAAACGAGGCGATTTGTCTGACGACTGAAGGGCATCGTCTTTGGCTTCCGGGCCAAGGGTTGAACCATTTTTCAAACAGATAAGTTTGTAATTTGTTCATGTGCCGCCGTGGTTAAAGTATACCGTGCATAGCAGAATGCTGCTGTCCAAAGGGCGATCGACTGTGTCTCCTCAATGAATGTTCCGGAAACGTTGCTGCGTAATGGCTCCAGCAGCAGGCACCTGATTCATGCAGCCATGCAGACTCTTGTTCATCGTCGACGAAGGCTGAAATTAGTAAGCCATTCCCACAACTAGAAGTTCACTGAGTGGCGGCAGGTGGCTTTTTGAGATTACAGATGACTGTTGGCATGTATGGTGTGAAACGTCTCAAAGTAATCACCTTGCAGTAATCTTTGGAAGAATCAGGGCCGGGGGAGGAAGCGTCACTGCATAGGTTATGTCTTCGCGGCACTCACCCGACGACCTCGTCATTATCCTTGCGGATCATGTCCACAATTGATGTGATTCTTCAGTTTCTCCCAGCGTATTTGTTGCTCGAACAGTCCACGGGTACACTGCCGGTTAATAGTGTCCAACGGGCACAATATTTCGGCGATCAGACATGTCGCCCTCGTCAGGGTGCGCTGACGAACTGAGCTCCTGAGGGCGGGTGGCAGATTTAATCCCCCCCCTCCGCGGGCCGATCTCTTCGCCGTCCGCGCCCGCGCGCCGGCGGTCAAGAAGACATGGGCGTAGGAATCTGACGTAGCGTCGATGTGCTTGCTACGTCCGCCCTCGTCGCCAGTTCGTACTTCTTGCTGAGAGTCTTCTTAATTACATTCAATGCCGAGTCCCAAGCCTTGCTGAGATTGTAGCCGCAATCTCAGTTGATGAGATCTTTCCTGGTGCGAATTTCGATAGCCTCCCTTATAACGGTGTCCCAATATTTAGAGGTCTGAGCCAGGATCTTGGTACGCTCATAATCCATCTCGTGTTTCTCGGACAAACAGTGCTCTGCTACCGCCGACTTATTTGGATGTTTCAATCGAGTGTGCCTTTGATGTTCTCGGCAACGATCTTCGATGGTGTGTACTGTTTGTCCGCTGTAAGTCTTCCCACACTCACAGGGAATTTGGTATATACCGGCCTTCCTCAAACCGAGGTCATCATTCACACTTCCCAGTAATGCCCGTGTTTTATTGGGCGGGCAAAAAACGGTTTTAACTCGGTGTTTCTTTAATATACGTCCGATTTTCCCCGATAGTGCGCAATTGTACGGAATAATGGCAGTGGCTACCTCTTCTTCCGTGACTTCATCCGTCTCCACAGGTTGTGCTGTGGTGGTGGGACGGAGAGCACGTCTAATCTGCCATTCCGATTACCCGTTTTTTCGGAACACGGTTGTGAGGTGTTCCAATTTCTTGGGCAGATTCTCTGCGTCTGAGATGCTGCTCGCCCTGAGTGCTAGTGTTTTTAGTACTCCATTCCTCTGAGAAGGGTGGTGGCAGCTGTCTGCATGCAGGTACAGGCCAGTGTGCGTTTTCTTCCTGTACACACCGTGACTCAGTGTACCACCAGCTCTTTTCTTGACCATGACGACTAGGAAAGGTAATCGTCTTTCTGCTTCGGTCTCCATAGTGAATTTGATATTTGGATGTATGGAGTTTAGGTGTGTAAGGAAATCCAGGAGCTTGTCCCTACCATGGGGCGAGATGACGAACGTGTCATCGACATAACGGAAGAAACAAGTAGGTTTCTAATTGGATGACGCCAATGCTTCTTCCTCGAAGTACTCCATGTACAAATTCGCGACCACTGGCCAGAGTGGGCTGCGCATTGCGGCTCCATCTACATCTACATCTACCTTTATACTCCGCAAGCCACCCAACGGTGTGTGGCGGAGGGCACTTTACGTGCCACTTTCATTACCTCCCTTTCCTGTTCCAGTCGCGTATGGTTTGCGGGAAGAACGACTGTCTGCAAGCCTCCGTGCGCGCTCTAATCTCTCTGATTTTACATTCGTGATCTCCTCGGGAGGTATAAGTAGGGGGAAGCAATATATTCGATACCTCATCCAGAAACGCACCCTCTCAAAACCTGGCGAGCAAGCTACACCGCGATGCAGAGCGCCTCTCTTGCCGAGTCTTCCACTTGAGTTTATTAAACATCTCCGTAACGCTATCACGGTTACCAAATAACCCTGTGACGAAACGCGCCGCTCTTCTTTGGATCTTCTCTATCTCCTCCGTCAACCCGATCTAGTACGGATCCCACACTGATGAGCAATACTCAACTATAGGTCGAACGAGTGTTTTGTAAGCCACCTCCTTTGTTGATGGACTACATTTTCTAAGCACTCTCCCAATGAATCTCAACCTGGTACCCGCCTTACCAACAATTAATTTTATATGATCATTCCACTTCAAATCGTTCCGCACGCATACTCCCAGATATTTTACAGAAGTAACTGCTACCAGTGTTTGTTCCGCTATCATATAATCATACAATAAGGGCTCCTTCTTTCTATGTATTCGCAATACATTACAGTTGTCTATGTTAAGGGACACTTGCCACTCCCTGCACCAAGTGCCTATCCGCTGCAGATCTTCCTGCATTTCACTACAATTTTCTAATGCTGCAACTTCTCTATATACTACAGCATCATCCGTGAAAAGCCGCATGGAACTTCCGACACTATCTACTAGGTCATTTATGTATATTGTGAAAAGCAATGTTCCCATAACACTCCCCTGTGGTACGCCAGAGGTTACTTTAACGTCTGTAGACGTCTCTCCATTGAGAACAACATGCTGTGTTCTGTTTGCTAAAAACTCTTCAATCCAGCCACACAGCTGGTCTGATATTCCGTAGGCTCTTACTTTGTTTATCAGGCGACAGTGCGGAACTGTATCGAACGCCTTCCGGTAGTCAAGAAAAATAGCATCTACCTGGGAGCCTGTATCTAATATTTTCTGGGTCTCATGAACAAATAGAGCGAGTTGGGTCTCACACGATCGCTGTTTCCGGAATCCATGTTGATTCCTACATAGTATATTCTGGGTTTCCAAAAACGACATGATACTCGAGCAAAAAACATGTTCTAAAATTCTACAACAGATCGACGTCAGAGATATAGGTCTATAGTTTTGCGCATCTGCTCGACGACCCTTCTTGAAGACTGGGACTACCTGTGCTCTTTTCCAATCATTTGGAATCCTCCGTTCCTCTAGAGACTTGCGGTACACGGCTGTTAGAAGGGGGACAAGTTCTTTCGCGTACTCTGTGTAGAATCGAATTGGTATCCCGTCAGGTCCAGTGGACTTTCCTCTGTTGAGTGATTCCAGTTGCTTGTCTATTCCCTGGACACTTATTTCGATGTCAGCCATTTTTTCGTTTGTGCGAGGATTTAGAGAAGGAACTGCAGTGCGGTCTTCCTCTGTGAAACAGCTTTGGAGAAAGGTGTTTAGTATTTCAGCTTTACGCGTGTCATCCTCTGTTTCAATGCCATCATCATCCCGGAGTGTCTGGATATGCTGTTTCGAGCCACTTACTGATTTAACGTAAGACCATAACTTCCTAGGATTTTCTGTTAAGTCGGTACATAGAATTTTACTTTCGAATTCACTGAACGCTTCACGCATAGCCCTCCTTACCCTAACTTTGACATCGTTTAGCTTCTGTTTGTTCAAATGGTTCAAATGGCTCTGAGCACTATGGGACTCAACTGCTGAGGTCATTAGTCCCCTAGAACTTAGAACTAGTTAAACCTAACTAACCTAAGGACATCACAAACATCCATGCCCGAGGCAGGATTCGAACCTGCGACCGTTGCGGTCTTGCGGTTCCAGACTGCAGCGCCTTTAACCGCACGGACTTCTGTTTGTCTGAGAGGTTTTGGCTGCGTTTAAACTTGGAGTGAAACTCTCTTTGCTTTCGCAGTAGTTTCCTAACTCTGTTGTTGTACCACGGTGGGTTTTTCCCGTCCCTCACAGTTTTACTCGGCACGTACCTGTCTAAAACGCATTTTACGATTGCCTTGAACTTTTTCCATAAACACTCAACATTGTCAGTGTCAGGGATGCTGCAACGGCCCTATGATCACTGATTCCCTGTTATGCACATACAGAGTCGAAAAGTTCGGGTCTGTTTGTTATCAGTAGGTCCAAGATGTTATCTCCACGAGTAGGTTCTCTGTTTAATTGCTCGAGGTAATTTTCGGATAGTGCACTCAGTATAATGTCACTCGATGCTCTGTCCCTACCACCCGTCCTAAACATCTGAGTGTCCCAGTCTATATCTGGTAAATTGAAATCTCCACCTAAGACTATAACATGCTGAGAAAATTTATGTGAAATGTATTCCAAATTTTCTCTCAGTTGTTCTGCCACTAATGCTCCTGAGTCGGGAGATCGGTAAAAGGAGACAATTATTAACCTAGCTCGGTTGTTGAGTGTAACCTCCACCCATAATAATTCACAGGAACTATCCACTTCTACTTCGCTACAGGATAAGCTACCACTAACAGCGACGAACACTCCACCACCGGTTGCATGCAATCTATCCTTTCTAAACACCGTCTGTACCTTTGTAAAAATTTCGGCAGAATTTATCTCTGGCTTCAGCCAGCTTTCTGTACCTATAACGATTTCAGCTTCGGTGCTTTCTATCAGCGCTTGAAGTTCCGGTACTTTACCAACGCAGCTTCGACAGTTGACAATTACAATACCGATTGCTGCTTGGTCCCCGCATGTCCTGACTTTGCTCCGCACCCGTTGAGGCTGTTGCCCTTTCTGTACTTGCCCAAGGCCATCTAACCTAAAAAACCGCCCAGCCCGCGCCAGCGGAACCCGAAACCCCACCACCCTATGGCGCAAGTCGAGGAATCTGCAGCCCACATGGTCGCAGAACCGTCTCAGCCTCTGATTCAGACCCTCCACTCGGCTCTGTACCAAAGGTCCGTAGTCAGTCCTGTCGACGATGCTGCAGATGGTGAGCTCTGCTTTCATCCCGCTAGCGAGACTGGCAGTCTTCACCATATCAGATAGCCGCCGGAAGCCAGAGAGGATTTCCTCCGATCCATAGCGACACACATCATTGGTGCCGACATGAGCGACCACCTGCAGATGGGTGCACCCTGTACCCTTCATGGCATCCGGAAGGACCCTTTCCACATCTGTAATGACTCCCCCCGGTATGCACACGGAGTGCACATTGGTTTTCTTCCCCTCTCTTGCTGCCATTTCCCTAAGGGGCCCCATTACGCGCCTGGCGTTCGAGCTCCCAACTACCAGTAAGTCCACCCTCTGCGACCGCCCGGATCTTGCAGACTAAGGGGCAACCTCTGGAACAGGACAAGCAGCCATGTCAGGCCGAAGACCAGTATCAGCCTGAGACAGAGCCTGAAACCGGTTCGTCAGACAAACTGGAGAGACCTTCCGTTCAGCCCACCGGAATGTCTTTCGCCCCCTGCCACACCTTGAGACGACCTCCCACTCTACCACAGGTGAGGGATCAGCCTAAATGCGGGCAGTATCCCGGGCAACCACAGTCGTAGTCCGATCGGGGGATGCGTGGGACGAGCTGGCCGTCCCCGACAAACCCCCATCCGGACACCCACAGTGATGCCCATTGGCAACAGCCTCAAGCTGTGTGACCGAAGCCAACACTGCTTGAAGCTGGGAGCGAATGGATGCCAACTCAGCCAGCATCCGAACACAACAGTTGCAGTCCCTACCCATGCTAAAAGCTGTTGTGTAAAGAACGTCTGAACTAATCTACAGAGAGCGCAAACAAATACGACAAAATTTAAACGGTTATTAAAATACAAGATTGCCTAGTAAATGCAGTAATGCTGCTACTTGCGCACTGCTGACACACTGCTCGGCGGAGGAAGGAGACTACGCGCTTTTACGCTATTCAGGTACTAAAACGCGATGCTACAACTCTCAAATACTATAATACGCCCGAAATTTATGAATTAAACAATACAAGTACCAAAAACACGCAAAGAAATTAAGAATTAAACTATGTAACAAATGAGTGAGCTAGGAGTATACGACTTGCTGCTGCAGCTGCATATCCAACGGCGGCAGGGAGCACCGTTTGCTCATAGTATTCTCTCATGGGGCGGTTTCGGTTCTGGAGAAGGGACTCAAGTTTGCTGCGACCCCTAGGTTCGCGACGGTCGCGGTCATCGTCAGTGCTGTGGAACAGGTTGCAGTGCGATTACCACCTGAAGCAGCAGAAGAAGTGCGTCGGGAAACCTGCCGGGCTCTGACCAGAACTAAACCTACGAAGACTAACATTACCAGTAGAGACAGAGCGGCCATTCGGGACTTAAAAGAGTGTTCTGAGATTGTTATCTTATCTGCTGACAAAGGCAATGCCACTGTTGTTTTTTCCCGTAAGGACTACATTGAGAAGATGCAGCTCCTGCTAGATGACGAGTCCTATAAGGAGATCAACACTGACCCCACGAAGAAGGTGGAGAACAAGACCAGGGCTCTACTCGAGGACGCGGATCTACCAGAGGGGGACGCCAAGAAATTGTCACCTCAAGGACCTGTGCCCGGACGTCATAGTCAAGAAAAGAGCTGATGGTACCCTGAGCCACGGTGTGTACAGGAAGAAAACACACACTGACCTGTACCTGCATGCAGACAGCTACCACCACCCTTCTCAGAGGAATGGAGTACTAAAAACTCTAGTAGACAGGGCGCGCAACATCTCAGACGCAGAGAATCTGTCCCAGGAATTGGAACACTTCAAAACCGTGTTTCGAAGAAACGGGTACTCCGAATGGCAGTTTAGACGTGCTCACCGTCCCACCACTACAGCACAACCTCTGGAGACGGATGACGTCACGGAAGAAGAGATAGCCACTGCCTTTATTCCGTACAATGGCGCACTATCGGGGAAAATCGGACGTATATTAAAGAAACACCGAGTTAAAACGGTTTTTTGCCCGCCCAATAAAACATGGGCATTACTGGGAAGTGTGAAAGATGACCTCGGTTTGAGGAAGGCCGGCATATACCAAATTCCCTGTGAGTGTGGGAAGACTTACATCGGACAAACAGTACACACCATCGAAGATCGTTGCCGAGAACATCAAAGGCACACTCGATTGAAACATCCAAATAAGTCGGCGGTAGCAGAGCTGTTTGTCCGAGAAACACGAGATGGATTATGAACGTACCAAGATCCTGGCTCAGACCTCTAAATATTGGGACACCGTTATAAGGGAGGCTATCGAAATTCGCACCAGGAAAGATCTCATCAACTGAGATTGCGGCTACAATCTCAGCAAGGCTTGGGACTCGGCATTGAATGTAATTAAGAAGACTCTCAGCATGAAGTACGAACTGGCGACGAGGGCGGACGTAGCAAGCACATCGACGCTACGACAGATTCCGACGCCCACGTCCTCGCGACCGCCGGTGCGCGGGCGCGGACGCGGACGGCGTAGAGAGCGGCCCGTGGGGGGAGGGGATTTAAATCGGCCGCCCCCCCTCAGGAGCTCAGTTCGTCAGCGCACCTGACGATGGCGACATGTCTGATCGCCGAAATATTGTGCCCGTTCGACACTACGAACCGGCAGTATACCCGTGGACTGTTCGAGCATGTCGACAATTATTTTCTTTCAGTCCTATCTATCATAGTTCGCTTCCCCTCATCCTAGCTCCTATATTATTTTTTTTCTTGATTCTTGGTATTCTCGGGCCCATTCGTAAGTGATAAATTTCCGCAGTAATTTGGGTTCTGTGGAGGTCATCATTTACAATCCAAAGCTCTGAGACAACAGATTCAGCCATTATCTCATTCACTCTTATCTTGTAGCTGGAAATCTTCTTTTCCCACCAATTGTTATCATTACTTTTCTGCGTTTTTGTATTCTATATTTTACTTCTGTCTTACCAAACCCACTTTCGGCAATATATGCCCCTAAATATTTAAAGTTCTGTGTCTTACAACTGCTTCGTTTCTGATGCGTTCTTCAAAGATAGCATCAATTTTCACTAGTAGACATCTGGTGTTTTTTACACCCGTTTTTGGACTCTATTTGTCACATTCCCCATATAGACGTCGTATCATGAAGTCAAATTTGTAATCGTATTGTGCTAGCAGATCATCAGCAAAAATTAACGAAAGCATCTGTACTGCATCAACAATTATTCCCATTTCTTCACAGCTAATTATCCATCTTCGTGGAGCTATGTCTATGTGTAAATTGAACAAAATGTGTGACATACTGCAAACTTGTCCCAGCACTTTTGTGATAAGCAGTACTCTCTTTTGAACAGCACTTTATTATCTCTGTAGGTAAAAGATAAAATTCCGCATTGTGGCCGTACATGGACAAATGTGGCCCGACCGACCGCTGTGTCATCATCTGCCAATGGCGTCGTTGGATGTGGTATGGAGGTGCATGGGGTCAGCACACCACTCTCCCGGTAATTTTCGTGTTTCTTGTCCTGAGAACCTTTACTAATCGGTCGAGTACTCCTCTGTTGGTCTCACGAGGCTGTGTGAACGCTGTTACCAGAACTCCCACCTAGTAATGAGCCCTGACAGTACCGCGAATCGAACACAGGTTCCCCACGTGGTAACCCCTCTCCCTCCCCCGCCAACCAACTAAGGAAAGTAAGGTAACTAAAACAGTGCAGTCGTTCCGATGCCATGTAGTACACCGCAACTGTAGGGGAGGGAATCAAGAAAGACATTGTGGATTTATCCTGCGAAGTTTCGTCGGTAATGGGGTAACGGGATGACTATAGTGTGCGCGATCGTAACCCGATTCCAGATGTCGAGGACTATAGAAGGACCATCGTGACAGAGGTATTCTAAAGCCTGTCCTCGAGACCGTATGAGGGCGTCGTAGATAGCAAGAGGGTAACGTGAAGTCTGAGGGAACAGCAGGAATTCTGCTGTAACCGTCGTAAGTGAGGCACGGAGTTAATATCCCATCATGTGTTGGATGAGGAGCCAAACGTCCCGTTTCAGGTGGCACATGAGATGATGCGCGTCAGTGCGTCAAGTTGGCTGTCAGAGCATGGAGACGTAACCAGTTCTCTATGATAAAGTCTACGATTGGTCGGAAATTTACCGTTACAACGACATGCCAGAGTGCAGACATGTTCGATGGTAAAAAGGGTGCGAGGACATTCCCCCAAACCGTCCGTCAGTTAACATTTGCGTGCTGTATTTACATGAGGTTGTGATGGGTGGACGATGTAAACAAAGGATCAAAGTCCATTGCACAGGAAATTCGGGTGAGAAGAAGATTGCTCTGAACATAGCTGAGTTCGACGAAATAAGCTATGATATGATACAATAATGGAGAGATATATGTTATTTCGATCAGTGGTTGGTGAGAAGCTGGTCGGAGGGTACCCAAGAGACTGTGTGTTAAAGACAGGGAGGACCCTCGTATGTGTTGACATAGAACACACATTGTAGTTGGTTAAAGCTATAGGGGTCATGGCGGCGAACATGAACTGTAAAAACTGACAATAGGCCAGTGCCACAGTGTGGTGTGTGCAACCCATAAAGTTTATCCCCAAGTAACGAAGGGTGGTATTGACGGGATTTGGGTATAGTGCCACAATCTCGAGTCCACCTCTGATATACATCATCAGCGACTTGTGGGCGTCAAGAATGCTACTCAAAATATGCCCATACTGCTGGTTCAGTGGATGGTATCACTGAGCTACGGTGTGGAGCAGGTGAGAAGTAGGAGATCGATCCGTAGGCACTGCAACGATAGGTATGATCGTGCAAGATGAAACCCTGTAGCCGAGTTGTAAGACCGGTAATGAGGAGCTCCAGCGTAATCGCATACAGTAGCGTGGACATGTAGCATCCTTGAGGCACAGAGCGGTGTATTGGAATCAGTCCATCAAGTCCCCCATTGATCTAGACCATGGAGACAGTGGAAAGCAGTAACCGGCGAATGATATCCACCATACGTGTCGCGACTGTAAGAAGGAACGGGTGTCAAAGTTACACGTAAAATCAACCAGTGCCACGCAGATCCGACATACCGCGGCTATCGCGGGGAGGTCAAGGCGTTCCCCCAAAGCCGTTTGAAGGGTAAATACAAAACCACGTGCAGTCTGTTCTGGAGAAAGGATTGTAGGTGAGACCATGCGTATGCACGCTGCTTAGAGGTGCAAGATAGATTTTATAATCTACACTGATTAATGTAAGGGGGCGGTATGCAGAAACATTTGTCCCTGTTGATCACTTAGACACTGGCAGAAGAACGCCAGTGACAAATTCGGGTGGTATCTGGAAGGACTGAATAAAGGGTCCCTGAAACATTTCCGTCCAGAGAGGTAACATTAAGTCGATTAAAGCCCAGTAGAACTACATCGGAAGACCATTTGGTTCCAGTGACAGGTTCTTCGCCTCCTAGTCAATCGCAGAAATCATTGTTGTTGACTCTGCAGTGGTGAGAGTCTGCTCAGGAGTAAGATGAAGGTCGACAGGAATTGGTGCCACAATCGGATTGTCATCGTAAAAGTGGCAATAATGATCGGCGAAGGCAGATAGCACTGCCGCCTACGTTGTGTGGCGACTACCATCGGAGATCATGAGGTTAGAAACGAAGAGTCGACGTCGATGACGATGCTTAAATGCAGCATGAACTATGGATGGCGCTTGTTCAAGTAGAAAGTCCTGTCGTTGCGAACGCACCACGAGCCATACAGTTTATCTTGTTGGAGGGTGAGGAAATGGGATTTAGAAGGCTGACATTCCCCACAGACATCAGATGATGGGAGAAGCGCATCGAGCTCACGAAGGACGTTGTAGTGTAAGTTGGTGGTGTACCAACGCCATGCCGCTGCTTCCTTGCCACATTGCATTGCATAAATACGTTTGTGATGGTGGGTTTCGCACACTTGAGCCACCAGGGCAATGTGGACGCATACCATGGGAGACGCCTTTTTGCAGAACGCGCATGTAGAGGCAATATGTTGTCAACCATCTGGGTCTCCATGTAGGCAAGTGTTAAGCTTCCAGAACTCTTTACTGCTCCAGACCGACCAATGCGGTAGAGTGAGCCTGAGATGATGGAGCAATGGTCTGAAAACCCAAGATGCCATTTTTATGCTTGTGAGGCCGCGTTTCCAGTGTGGACGTAGAGGAGTCTTTTCCCAAACGTCAACGAGTTGAACGTCTTCGACCAAGACACACAGCACTGGTCATCGAGAATAACCAGGTGTCTGACCTTTCGGGTGGAGGTCGCAGTTGAAATGCCCGCCCACAATGAAGCGATCGTAGCATCTCGAAAATAGAGGGCCACATCGTCAGCAAAGAAAGTGGACCACTGCCGACGACTCGTGAAGCCAGACGGGACATAGATATTGATGACGAGCATGTGAAAGATGGTTATAGCCACGCCCTGGATGGACGTTAGGAGTGTCATGCCTGTGACCAGGATCACATCGCATGTTTAAAAGACCACACCACTCCTCGAGTGATCTCCTACGGACGTGTATGAGTCATAGTCGTAAACTGTTGGTACCGTGGCAACCCGAAATTCCTGATAAGGGCGTCGTCGACGTCATAGGTCTGAAGCATATCGCGGAGGAGGTGCAGCTTTGATGTGTTGCTGATCATAGTGATGTTCAGCGTGACGAGCCGGTACGTCCGTGGTAGCAGACCATCGGTTGGGGTGGTGTGGGGAATGGACCGCCAGGAGAGCCCATTCCGTTGGCTGCCATCCGTCGATTCCGATATTAACGCACAACTTCTTCACTGACTGCAGACAGTCCTCTGGAGGAGGCATTCCATCCTCCACGTCGTCACCCCACGCCCCTGTGCCGAGGGTTGGTCCAGTGTCCATGTGAATGTCGTCGTGTTGAGAGGGATCATTGGAAGTCGACAGGAATTCAGGCGTTGCAACCTGCGCTCTGTTCGGTACTGTGTTCATGGCGGCCTCTGCCGCTTCCCTTTCTGGCAAAACGTATTGGTCATCGGTAGTGCCGCCGGCAAACATCCGCATGAGGCCGTCGGCTGGTTGGGTGGCGTCTCCATTGTCTTGGGTAGGAATGACATGAGGACTTGTAAGCGAACTGCGATGACGTTTGCGCTGACACGGCGAGCGTTGTTTGCATACGTGTTCCTCAGTATAGGACTATGGCAAGGAGTAACGTCGACCTGCTTCACATGCCACTGTCGGTGTTATGAAAGAGTTAAGCGGGTATTGTGGAGAGGTACCCGTCTCTTTAGCGTCTGTCGCCGGAGCCCAGGTGACGACCACGTCGTTAGGTGGGACGGCTGCACCGTCCGAAGCGTGGTAGGACGTTGGGACATGTCGATCGGAAAGCCCATGTGATGGACCGGGCAAAGCCATAGGTGTGGTGAGGTTCGCCGCATACGATACTGGTAGAGCGGTCAGCATGGGTGGCACGGACGTTTCTGACAATGGAAGCTGCGCGAAACGGTATTGGATGCAGTTACACCACAAATGGCGCTCCTGCTCGCAACCGGAGCAGATGCGGGCTGACCTTCATACCTCAGGATGGCACGACAGCCTCCTACACCGAGGGAGGAGGGCAAGTGACTCTGCAGATCGATACGTACCTGTATGACGCCATTTGAGACTCGATATACACTCCTGGAAATGGAAAAAAGAACACATTGACACCGGTGTGTCAGACCCACCATACTTGCTCCGGACACTGCGAGAGGGCTGTACAAGCAATGATCACACGCACGGCACAGCGGACACACCAGGAACCGCGGTGTTGGCCGTCGAATGGCGCTAGCTGCGCAGCATTTGTGCACCGCCGCCGTCAGTGTCAGCCAGTTTGCCGTGGCATACGGAGCTCCATCGCAGTCTTTAACACTGGTAGCATGCCGCGACAGCGTGGACGTGAACCGTATGTGCAGTTGACGGACTTTGAGCGAGGGCGTATAGTGGGCATGCGGGAGGCCGGGTGGACGTACCGCCGAATTGCTCAACACGTGGGGCGTGAGGTCTCCACAGTACATCGATGTTGTCGCCAGTGGTCGGCGGAAGGTGCACGTGCCCGTCGACCTGGGACCGGACCGCAGCGACGCACGGATGCACGCCAAGACCGTAGGATCCTACGCAGTGCCGTAGGGGACCGCACCGCCACTTCCCAGCAAATTAGGGACACTGTTGCTCCTGGGGTATCGGCGAGGACCATTCGCAACCGTCTCCATGAAGCTGGGCTACGGTCCCGCACACCGTTAGGCCGTCTTCCGCTCACGCCCCAACATCGTGCAGCCCGCCTCCAGTGGTGTCGCGACAGGCGTGAATGGAGGGACGAATGGAGACGTGTCGTCTTCAGCGATGAGAGTCGCTTCTGCCTTGGTGCCAATGATGGTCGTATGCGTGTTTGGCGCCGTGCAGGTGAGCGCCACAATCAGGACTGCATACGACCGAGGCACACAGGGCCAACACCCGGCATCATGGTGTGGGGAGCGATCTCCTACACTGGCCGTACACCACTGGTGATCGTCGAGGGGACACTGAATAGTGCACGGTACATCCAAACCGTCATCGAACCCATCGTTCTACCATTCCTAGACCGGCAAGGGAACTTGCTGTTCCAACAGGACAATGCACGTCCGCATGTATCCCGTGCCACCCAACGTGCTCTAGAAGGTGTAAGTCAACTACCCTGGCCAGCAAGATCTCCGGATCTGTCCCCCATTGAGCATGTTTGGGACTGGATGAAGCGTCGTCTCACGCGGTCTGCACGTCCAGCATGAACGCTGGTCCAACTGAGGCGCCAGGTGGAAATGGCATGGCAAGCCGTTCCACAGGACTACATCCAGCATCTCTACGATCGTCTCCATGGGAGAATAGCAGCCTGCATTGCTGCGAAAGGTGGATATACACTGTACTAGTGCCGACATTGTGCATGCTCTGTTGCCTGTGTCTATGTGCCTGTGGTTCTGTCAGTGTGATCATGTGATGTATCTGACCCCAGGAATGTGTCAATAAAGTTTCCCCTTCCTGGGACAATGACTTCACGGTGTTCTTATTTCAATTTCCAGGAGTGTATTCGGAATAGTCCACACCGTTCGGCAACATGTACCACGACGTTTCCGCAGGGTAGGAGCGCCGCAATGACGGCGAGTAGTTCCTGAGGTAGCTCGAATGGCAGCTCGAATGTCTTTATCTGTCGTACGCCGAAATGGTCGTGATAAACGATAATGGGCTCTACGTTGCCGTCAGCGTGGCAGAAACGTAATTCACGTTTGGCCTCCTGTAGCACCCTGTCGCACGCCGCGTCTTCTATCATCTTGACGTACGCATGGGTACTAACTATGAACAGGTAGATTCCAACGATATCCTGTGGTGGTATTTTAACGTCGTCGCGAAGAAAGTGTTCAGTGTCAAGCGCATTGGGACTGTGCGAAGTCGGAACAAAAGGCGAAATTTAAAGGAGTTTTGCAACATCAGTTGTCACGTTGACCTATAAGAAAGAAGTAACTTAGCAGCGACCGAAATAAACACAACACGCGACACATGCCTTGGTAGCGGAGCAATGGCGTGTGCCTCTCCCTTAGCACTGCCGAGGGCAGACTGCCACTCGGCTACGAACGTGAGACAGTACTATCTCTGTACATTTCAGTAACAAACTGTAAAATATTGCCATCCATATCTATATCTTTCATAGCTTCCTGCAGGTTGTTCTAGGAACCGTGGCATAAGGTACTGCTTAATCTGAAACGGCAATATGTAACTCCTTCCCTACTGCTATAAATTTCTTCATTAGCTGTTATAAAATTAAAATATTATGTGCACACGATCTGTTCTGTCTCAAACCACTCTGGTCTTCCGAAAATTGTGGCCAAAATTCTACCTTATTTTCTCATAATTATCGTGGCAAATAAGCGGCTCATCATACAGTTCACACTGCTGCCACTGCAGCAGTTGGTGTTTTTTCTATTCCCCTTCTTGGAAACAGAAGCCATGTATAATCTTTTCCACTTTGATGAAGTTTCAATCGTTTGACAACAGCAATTCATGACGTGCACGGCTCTTTCTTTGTCGTGGTGTACACCAGCCTTCAAAAGTCCCACAGCAATAGCCAGAGCCAATCGATCGGCCAATCTTCATTTTAACCAATGCGCTATTCTCTTCATGTAAGGAATTTGTCATATTTATAACAGTTTCTTCAATCTTGCCTTCTCCTGCTTTTCTATTCTGGGGTCTCTCTTTAATTGAAGACTGAAACGTCCCCTTTGAACAATTATACAGGACTGTGCTTAAACTGACACACAATATTTTTAGCGCAACGCAATCTGACTTTCAAAAAATACCTACAAAAGAATGGCCCTGACTATAACATTAACCTATACCTTTCACAAATCACTTACCTCACAAAAATCTTCGTTACTCGAACTACTGCAATACAGCGAGCGCCACTACTGCCAGCTAAATAAAAGATTCAAACTACGGAAGGCACTAACTACTGATAGGCATAGTTAGCAAATGAAAGATTTTGATAGAGGACAAACAATGTATTTACCTTAATAGTCATCAAAAGTCATAATATATATAGGAGTTCATAACATCCATTCTTACAAATATCAAAACTCCGCCATTTCTCTCCCCACATCCACCACTGCTGGCGGCTCACCTCCAACTGCGCAACGCTACGCGCTGTTCACATCCAGCTGCCCAACACTACAATGGCAGACAACAATGCAAACTAGCCACAGACTGCGCACAGCACAGCCAGTGATTTTCATACAGAGCGCTACGTAACGTTGCCCATAAGAAAGCATAAACAGCCTACTTACATAGCCCCCATGCTCCCCACAAAAAAGTTTACATATTGTTTTGGGCAGTGGCCAATAATGATTTGATAAAATTTTTCATAATTACAATAACAAAGATATCAAATGCACACACTTATTGATACAATGTTGGTCAAATGCTACAATTTTCTCACAGTCCATAAAGACAGTCCTGCTCATTCATCACAGTAAAATTGCAGTGTTTTTCTCAAAGTCTGAGCAGTAAAAGAAAATGCACACGGAAGTAGTGGATTTCCATGCAGTCTTGAAGAAGTAGTGTTGTCTCTCCAACGGAAAGACAGTGCTGACTCTTGACATGCAGACAGGTAATGGGCCACAACAGAGCAAACCCACCGCAGAGTCAGTCGAAGTTCTGAAGAATACTGGTAGGTAGGTCATCACATAGTAGACCCACTGTAGTCCTGGTAGAGATTACGTTATTGGTCAGCCATCAAACGTGCAGACCCACTGTAGTCCTTGTAGAGACAGCCAGCAGCCATCTGTTGCAACTGTGCAGGTGCACAATTACCATCGAAGAGTCTTGCGGACAATATAGCAAGTCCATAAACCACCACTTGTGCACTCACAAAGTTTTTGGAATTGTCCTTAGAACCAGCAATGCTGTTATCCAGTCCCTTGCTGAATTATTAACACACGTGCAAACACTAACAGTCCCTACGTCTCACATATTGTCCATATAGTATGACCAACAGAAACGTGTGCAGTGAAATGGAACTTACAAGTTACTTAATTTGATGGACTGGTGTCAATTACAATTTTATAACATAAGAATACAATAACAAAGGTACAAAATACATCATTAAAACATAATAATACAGATACCATTTGTAGTAATACAGGCTTTACAAAATAATAGAAATAAACATATACATCATTGTTACAGGAATTATGAGATAAGTAAATACATAAAAGATCAGAATAACTTTTGAAACATCAACTTTACACATAAGCATTAAAACAAAACAGAATAAATAATGTCTAAGCATATTTACTAGGTAAATAACATATTATTAATGCCAATTATATTTGAGGATAACAGTATTCCTCATCATAGTGAATGTAGCTTAGCATTAGAAGAAGAAAAAATTCTATGAAACTACACAGAGACAGGAAGAAAACAAATACACAAGGGTACACAAACACATAGTGGGATAACACAAAAGGAAAGGACAGCGTTTGTTTTCAGTGTAACATTTGGTACTGCAGTCCAACCCAAAACTTCATTCCATAGATCTTTCGTCTTATTTCCACATTTGCTTCCACCAAAAAAATCCTATTCAAGCATGCTTTCTGTATATATATGTTCACATATTTCTTACCTCATTATTTATTTTCCATTATCTTACTTCATCATTTATTTCCAAGAAAATCCTACCTAAACCTGTTGTCCCTAAACCCTACTTTTTTGGTTCATATCCTCTTTCAAAATACTTTTTTGGCCAAACCATTTTCTTATAGCTTCTCAATGTATTTCTTCCAATTCATCACAACTTGTTCTCTTATATGGCCTACCCCATCTTAAGCTAACTTAAATCTACTGAGCTCAGATGCTAAACTAAGGGACGAGGCAATGCAGCAGCACAAGACAGTTAACACAAACAGCAATGACAAAATATTCAAATTGGCCAAGCAAGTGGCAATATTACAACTAATATTACGCAATGAGCAGCAAACAAGAGAAATAAATCAGTAGTAAAACTGGCTTAACAGAGTAATGTAAAGTGAAATTTAGTAGTACTATGCCTGGCAAACAGCAGAAGCAAATGCAATAAATTATATCTAAACATGACAAAGCTCAAGCAGAAAAATATTACAGTAAAGACAGCAATGCAGATAAGGGAAATGTCTAATCACATCTTAATATCTATGTCATTAAAGTGGTGCACCACAACTTATTCTACAAAATAAATTACCAAGTACTTGAAAAGAAAATTATGAATGCAGTTCCTGTGAAGGTAAATGTCTTTTTGTGCTCCCTCATTTTTTTGAAAAAAATTATTATTTACTCGATCTGTAGGCATAAAATATCTATATTAGTACATCCATAAAATTTTATTTTAACCAATGCTGCAGTGCAGCTAGAAACTAGGTATTAAACAACATGAGCAAACTTTCAACTAGAAAGACAATAGCCGTGAAATGTTTCTCATCGTTTCATAGCATAATACACATCGTCGTCGTAAAAATAACATCATAACACCTCAGTCAAATCTCAAAAACGTCGTAGCTTTCTGCAATAACTTCAAAATCCAAAAAAAATTCTCCGCTCATTTAAATAGTGTCATCCACCTCAAACGTACTTTAAATATCATGACCCATACCAAATACATCATTCAAAGCTCTCATAGTATCACAATGATTCTGAAAAAATATGTAGAGTTCACAAAGTACATACAAAATACAATTTCATAAATGTGAAGTTACCCAACTGTGTAATTGCGTAAACATGTGTCACTGATGTAGTAAAAAAAATGTTTGTCTCTCAGTTAAATGATCAGATAGCTGTGTAATTTATGTGTTAGAGAAATATGGTACCGAAGTGTAAAGTTGTATAAGCAAATACCATATTAGCTAGGGCTCCTTGTGTTTGCCACACACATGGTACACAAAGTAAGCGTGTACCCCCCTGAGGATTAATGTAATTATACTCTCAGGTGTTACAGATTACAGCAATGGAATGAAATGTATCATGGAAAACTTTCTTTGTAATTCAAAAATCTTGAAAAATAAATGGCTTAAGTACAAAATTAATCTCTCAAATGCGTCTCCTGTAGCGCTAAATGTGCGTCTTGCTGTAAGATAATTCTGTGGAAGTGTCGTAGTTATCGTCCTCTGTAAGGAAAGTTCTGCTGAAGTCAATATACTTACCTCATCATAAACGAAAGTGAAATGCTTTGCGTATGGATACCGTAGTTATTACGTACCTTACTGTGATCAAGAAAGTACTATAATGTAACGTATTGTTGCGCTACGAAAAAGGCTGTCTCATTGTAGCTATACCACAAAAGTTACTACTAAAACATGTTTTACTTTCCAGAATAATACAGAAAAACTGTGCAGAAATAAAACAGAAACACTGCAAAAGCAACATTGTAAATTGCCACTCATTAGTAGCGTCGTGATAAAATCGTGTAGCTATCACATAAACTAACCACTATGTCATCTGGTATCTCACTTAAAGTACTTTAAATCCAGAATGTATTTTCAAGCAAACCAAAATGTTACATTAAAATCTCATTAGCAGTACTGATAAATGTTCTAAGTATGTGAGCCTTATAGTCGTTACGTAATCGTGCAACTAACAAGCAAGAATGTACACACACAATAACACTGTGTCGTCTGTTCACAATAACAATGCATTCGTAATTTCTGTTTAAATAAGTTCTATTGGTTTTTGACTGGATATTTCACTTCAAACATTGTTGCATGTTAACAGATTCTAAGTCTGACAAAGCATACTAGAAATGTGAAGTGAAAAATTTTGTGGCAAAGACTAAGTTATAAAGCAGATTATCTTTCAATAAACGGTTTTACATGTGAAATGTGATGCAATCCTTTACTCTTCCTAGTACGCAGAGATTCAACTTGAACGGAATTATCATGCAGTATACGTCGGTGAGGAATGCTAAAATTTTTGTCAAGGTTAGCGTCTATGTAATTTTTCTCTGAGCCAGCCGGCGCACGTGGCTGCCTGCGGTGCGAGTCATTGTCTGCAATCTCTTTGTTGGCGCGCGTCGTTATTAGGATTAGGAGACCCAACTTCTACAAATTCACCTTGCCGAGAGGGCCCAGCTCTGTTTAAATCCCGCCAGCTGTGATGCAATTCAGGTCTGTCGTTACGAATATATCGTCTGTCGTCATGTCGGTAGATTCCGTAGTTTCTTCCTTGTCCGTCGCGTGGTGGAGAATTTATCCCTGAATCGTAACTGTGCGCCAAACTGTTGCGTCTGAAGTTATTCTGTCTCCCTTGATAATAATTGTTTTTGTTCCCATATTGTCTGTTTCTATGGTAATCTCTGTCATATTCATTACTACGGAAATGCGATCTTTCTCTGTACCTATTATTACTCTGCCAGTGGTTATCATATGGGTGGTGTCTGTTTTGGTCACGATTTGCGTTGTAAGAATAGCCTTGTCGTGTCCAGTTATTACTTCTTTCATCGCGGAATTGCGACGGATGTGACCTGTAATTGTTGTGTTCCTGTATTCGCGTTCCGCGATTGTCACTGTCAATTTCTAATTCTTGTAAGAGTCCCTGAAATGCTTAAATGTCGTCTTTGTAACGTCCTGCCAAAATAATATGTCGTAAATGTTCAGTCAGTTTGATTAAGCAAATGCGGATGAGTTCTGAGAGGCTGTATGGGTTTGAAAGATACTGATTCTTATGCAACATGTCTTCAAAATATTTCATAATACTGGAAAATTCAGATTGTTCGAAACATTTCATCATTATGATGCTATGTTTTACTCGGTCTTGTGTGGCTTGAGACCAATATGCTGAGAGGAAGGCATGGTAAAACTCTCCTTCACTGTGGCAATCGTGAATAACCGACCGCATTCTTACAGCTGGTTCACTCTCTAAGTAGCCACACATAAATTCTAATCTGTGTTCTAATGACCAGTTGGGAGGAAAACAATGAGCGAATTGATGAAGCCATGCTTGTGGATGAATGTCGTTGCCAGAATTCTTAAATGTTTTGAATTTACGTGTAGTAATGAACAGCTTATAGTCAAAATCATCATGTCGGCGAGTCGCATGTCGGTCATTGTTACGTCGTTTGGGCGGTTCCATCTCAAAATTCGGTGTGCCTTGCCAATTTCTTTCATAATTTCCGAAGTGTCCTGTGTCATTATTTTGTGGCTGTTCCGTATTTCTAAGTCCCTCTTCCCGTGTTGGAGCGCGAGTGTCCTCTGAAATACGTAATTCTTGTATTAACTGTGTCAGCTGATCTTGTACTTCCCGGATTTCTCTTTGGTGTTGCGTATTAATTTGATTCAGATTTTGTTTGAATTTCCTAACTTGTTCGCTCTCTTCTGTGTCATTAAAGACTACCGGTTTTGTGTCATTCAGATTATCATCTACCTTCGTAGATAAATTATTTAGCTGATCCGAAAGTTCAACTACTTTCTCTGATAATTAACTAATTTCCTCCATGTGTCTTTCTACTGTGTCCTTTAAGTTTTCCTGAGTTTTTGCAAGTTGCGTAACCGAATCGGTAGATGCAACTGAGTTAATTTTAGCTTGCAAGGTCTCATGATTTTCATTAACAATAATTTGCAGTTCTTTTATGGCTGCTTCGTGATTCTGTAATGCATTTCCTTTGCCGCGAAAAAATAGGTTGAAAATGCTCACAAATTTGTGTTTTTACGTCGTTACAGACTTTTTGACATTTCGATTCGATTTTATGTAACTCAGTAGTTAAATCTTCACGTGTTTGTTCAAGCGTGGTGTGAAGATTTTATTCCATTGCGTCTAACTGTTGCTGTGTTTGTCTCTGGTGTTGTTCCATTGTGTCTAACTTTTGAAGATTTTGTTCCATTGTGTCTAACTTTTGAAGATTTTGTTCCATTGTGTCTAACTGTTGCTGTGTTTTGTCTCTGGTGTTGTTCCATTGTGTCTAACGTTTGAAGCTTTTGTCCCATTTGTTGCATTAATTGTAATAACAATGCACTGGTGTCTGAAACATGTCCCTCAGTGCTTTTCGGCAGTGAATTTGCACCGGCAACATTCACATTTTGACAAGCGGAAAATGTGTCTTGACTCATTTGAGAAAACGGTGAGAACCCAAAACCTGAGTCTACAGTATCTGCAATATTGTGTTCTGTCATTCCCGATTCCTGAGGCGAGCTGTTGCCGACCGATCGATCGATAATGCTTCCCTGTTCACTACCTGTTTCACGGTCTACACCATTATTTGACGCCCGCTCCATTTCCCTATGCACAGTTACCAAATTACTACTTTGAATATTAGTTAATTCATTACATGGTGGCAGTAACACACTGCTTTCGTCTTCACTGTCATTTCTCAGTTTACTTTGGAGCCTAGTATTACGTTTTTCACACGCCATTATTGTCACAATATTTCACACGACAACACAGAAAAGCACAATTTGAAGAGCAAAAATAAGAGAACACATTAACATAGCACTGAAAATAATATCTAGTTAATTGCAAGCGCAGCTGCAAAATACTTGGTGCAAATCTACATGCGTACCACACCTGTTTTACTGTACAACAATGAAAGACTGCAACTACAAAGGAAATTCTTTCTATAATTACGCGCTAGCAATAAACAATAGCTACACTAATTACACAAACTACAAGAAAAAAATCAGAAGATTCCAGTGAGGTATCCCAGGCTAAGGGTCGACATATGAAACGTCCCCTTTGAACAATTATACAGGACTGTGCTTAAACTGACACACAATATTTTTAGCGCAACGCAATCTGACTTTCAAAGAATACCTACAAAAGAATGGCCCTGACTATAACATTAACCTATACCTTTCACAAATCACTTACCTCACAAAAATCTTCGTTAGTCGAACTACTGCAATACAGCGAGCGCCACTACTGCCAGCTAAATAAAAGATTCAAACTACGGAAGGCACTAACTACTGATAGGCATAGTTAGCAAATGAAAGATTTTGATAGAGAACAAACAATGTATTTACCTTAATAGTCATCAAAGTCATAATATATATAGGAGTTCATAACATCCATTCTTACAAATATCAAAACTCCGCCATTTCTCTTCCCACATCCACCACTGCTGGCGGCTCACCTCCAACTGCGCAACGCTACGCGCTGTTCACATCCAGCTGCCCAACACTACAATGGCAGACAACAATGCAAACTAGCCACAGACTGCACACAGCACAGCCAGTGATTTTCATACAGAGCGCTACGTAACGTTTCCAGTAAGAAAACATAAACAGCCTACTTACAAGACCTCTATAAAGCTTTTTCCATTCCGCCCAAGAGATTAAGTTCTCTATTTCTTTGTTTATTTGGGTTTTCTGCATACCTGTAATTGTCCTCTGCACTTCCGTAATTTGTGATCCACCGATTAAACTTTCAATATTAATGCGTTTTTGTTCCCACATACTGTTCCTTTCTGATTTCACTGTGGATCCGATCACTACTTAGTTTTATCAAAAATTACGCATCCGTTCGATCCGTTCATGAGAAAGCCATCAAGAACGGGACAACTGCCTAGCCAGAGCAACGAAGAGAAATTGGAGTGTACACTGTTGGGAAAGTAAATTACAATGAATGTTTCAGAATCCCCAGTGAATGCAAAATGCTCCAACTCTATAGCACCGTTCCTGCTGTCATTCACACTCGGCAGGCGTCATCAGATTCCATGTTAAACAAATGCATAGCAGTGACCTAAATATTTTTTAATATGGAGTTATTACTTCTCCCTTAATCATTGCCCTAGCTGGACAACGACAACATACTTTTAATTTTTTTCTTTATAGTAAAGTTATAAAATATGTTTTATACACAGGTAACAAAAACAGATTTTGAATAATTACTGTCAAATTTTCCGGAAGTATAGCGTAAGGAAGTGCAGTTCCTGTCCAACGAATGTACTTCTTCCATTGCATCAAACCTCTTTCAACGCTCATATATATTGTTATTTTGATGGTTTCTTCTTTTCTGTAAATCTAGATCGAAATTCGCTCAGTCGCTGCAGTTCAACCTTTTGCCATAAGATTTACATTTGATCTGCCGAAAAACCAGTATATATTACGTACTTTGATGTTTTAGTTTTCAACACAAGTAATCTTATTGTCCTTAATGGGTAATCGTGCGCCTTAAAATGTACTGGTAAAATCATATTATTTCACCGGCAGTCATCGCTCAGCAATTCATCGGTTCGGTTTATAGTTCAGCATTAAACATACTTTCTTGGAAGTGGATGGGACGATCTACTACTTTTAAATCACCATATGGCAATTGAGAAGATTTGTAATGCATTTCAAATACTCAATTTCCATATGATCAGCATTTGTGTTTCACTGGATTGAACCATACCCCTTTCTATTTCTGTGCTTCTTCGTCTGCTAAAAAATAGAAAAACTAAAAAATACCCCATTCGAAAGTCCTAGGACTCCACATGAACTATGACTGAAAAACAAGATGCTTAAAAACAGTTGTGTACTGGACCGCTGATTAAGAAATATCGATTAGAAATATGTACATACATGAAAGGTCTCACTTCAAACATCTCTAACTAATTATTAATTTTGATCAGTCATCTAGAAAATTAGCACTTCATCACTTTACGGTTGCCAGATAACGGATAATTACCGTTTTGAAATGTATACGTATAGGGAAAACATCAATTCAAACGTATGTAATGTGCGTTATGTTATGTTTATTTGTACTGTCCTCTAGTAACTTAGTATTATATCGCTGTAGTTGTAACAGCTGGCCTACATGTAAACTCTCTCAAACCCTCTTATTCTGAATTACGAGAATTCTCTACTATGATCTAGCAATATCGCAATGTGATTAAAATTTATGCCATTAGATTTTGTCCAAAGGATTATCTATAACATTCTACTTGAAAATTTCATTAGTTTATACAAAGAATTGCTACCATTGATTAATTATATTATCTCAAAACAAATAAACATGTTTGTCTTTCTTTTTGTGATTACCAGAAACTGTTCTGTGCCTGTTTACACAATGCCCATGCTATGTTTATGTCTTGTGAATATCAGAAGCATTCCTCAGTACTTTAATGGAACATATGAAACGTAGTCCTTAGCGTCACCTCGGTTTTGTGGGACCAGTTTCTTGGCTATAATTGTAAGATCAGAGTGTTTGACGCATATAATTCGTAAAATTCTAAATCAGTAGACAGACACGTTACTTAAAAGGCATCAAAACTGGAAAATACATACTGTGTTACTAAAACTGTTAAGAGACGACTTACTTACTACATCTCCTAGCGTATCATATACATGCTTTACAAGAATAATATCCTAAATTTCACTGGGCGCTCCTACGAGAAATGTCTCTTCAGAGAATATCGATTTGGGTGCGCATTGTCATCCATCAGGAGTAGGTATGGAGAAATTGTTCTGCGAACCTCCAGCATACTGTGTGTCAGCGAACTGTTGTTAATCAGAGTAGCGAAACACCAGCCAAAGGGGTACAATTCACTTTCTTATTCACTCGATGACTAGTTTCTGGCCGGCCGTTGTGGCCGAGCGGTTCTAGACACTTCAGTCTGGAACCGCGCGACCACTACGGCCGCAGGTTCGAATCCTGCTTCGGGCATGGATGTGTGTGATATCCTTAGGTTAGTTAGGTTTAAGTAGTTCTACGTTCTAGGGGACTGATGACCTCAGATGTTAAGTCCCATAGGCTCAGAGCCGTTTGAACTAGTTTCTGGCCGGGACCTATTTTCAAATCTTCGTAACATAGTCAAAAATGGTATTCCCGAAAATGCAAAAACCACATAAAAAAAGTGCAAACGAAGAGTTACAGCGCATACAGACGATTTGAAAATGGGTCCCGGCCCGAAGCTAGTCATCGAGTGACTAAAAAAGCTGAAATATACAACTTTGACAGGTTTTTCGTTGTACTCAAAACTGTTCTCACGAAGATGGCTACCCCACATCAGGTATTCTCGGCGAGTAAAGCCACGTCACAAATTTGACAACACTTTCGCCCATTAATGTTCATGTTGCGTTATAGCGGCAACATACGCTGAGGTGACAAGTCATGGTACACCTCCAATTATCGTGTCGGACCAACTTTTGCACGGCATAGAGCACCATCTCGACGCGGGAAGTCACTGGAAGTTCCTTGCAGAAATATTGAGCCATGTTGCTTTTATCGCCGTCCATAATTGCGAAAGTGTTGCGGTTTATAACATTCTACACGAACTAATCTCTCGGTTGTGTCCCGTAAATGTTCGGTGGGATACATGTAGAGCGATCTGAGTGGTCAAGTCTTTCACTCGAATTGTCAGGAATGTTCTTCAAACCTGTCGCGAAAAATTGTGACCCGTTGACAAGGCGCATTGTCATCCATAAATATTCCATCGTTATTTTGGAACATGAAATCCACGAAAGGCTGGAAATGCTTTCCAAGCAGTCGAAAGTAGCCATTTCCAGTCAATGATTGGTTCAGTTGGGCCAGAGGATCCTATCCATTCCATGTAAACAAAGCTCACACCATTAAGGTGCCACCAGCAACTTGCACAGTTCCTTGTTGACAACCTGGGTCCATGGCTTAGTGGAGTCTACGTCACATTCGAACCATACCATCAGCTCTTACCAACTAAAATCGGGACTCATCTCACCAGGCCAAGGTTTTCCAGCACTCGCGTCGGGCGTCTGTTACCACAGTCCATTAACGCGAGACTTCGCCGCACTGTCCTAACGGATATGTTCATCGTACGTCCCACATTGATTTCTGCGATTATTTCACGCAGTGCTGCTTGTCTGGTATCACTGACAACTCCATGGAAATGCCACTACTCTCTATCGTTAACTGAAGGCCGTGGGCCACTGCGTTGCGCGTGGTGAGAGGTAAAGCCTGAAATCTGATATTCTTGGCACACTGTGGGTCTTGGAATATTGAATTCATTAACGATTTCTGAAATGGAATGTCCCATGCATCTGGCTCCAATTATCATTCCGCGTTCAAAATCTGTTAATTCCAGTCGTGCGGCCATGGTCGCGTCGGACTCCTGTTCGTAAGAATCACCTAAGTACAAATGACAACTCCGCCAACACCTTGAGTACGCGATACTACCGCCATCTATGTATGTGCATATCGCTATCCCACAATTTTTGTCACCTCAGTGTATTATCATGCAGGCGAGACGCACTATACACCGCTTTGGAAATTAAAACCAATTAAACGCTATATACGGAAATATAGGACATCAAAAGCGATCACGAAATATGTAGTGATTTGCCTGGCAGCGCTAGATGCCATCGGAAGGTCTATACAAGAAGCTCAGGTTCTAACAGCTTTGTCGTCACTTGAACAAGAGTTCGGTTCGCCTTCTGGCTAATACTTTTCTACGTTCACTTCGTGTTAAGTGCCAACGGCCGTTATGTGGTAGGTTCTCTTGTCATGATGAGTGTAACAGTGATGCATATTATTCGTGGTACTTAAGAGGACTACTGTAGTGCGAGCTAAGAAGAAACCTGTATCAGACGAGTCACAAAATCTTAAAAAAATTCAACCAAGTTATTTTGAGGGCATTTGTTTTATGGGAGTGGGAGAATATTATTATGTCCAGTAGTAAATGTAGCCGGCCGGTGTGGCCGTGCGGTTCTAGGCGCTTTAGTCTGGAACCGCGTGACCGCTACGGTCGCAGGTTCGAATCCGGCCTCGGGCATGGATGTGTGTGATGTCCTTAGCTTAGTTAGGTTTAATTAGTTCTAAGTGCTAGGCGACTGATGACCTCAGAAGTTAAGTCGCATAGTGCTCAGAGCCATTTTTTAGTAAATGTAATTTTAAATCAGTCACACTTGTAGCAAAATCGTGTGTTTTACGAAGCTCGTGTTCCAAATGTAGGAAAGTGAGTCAGTAATCTCACAGTTATTCAGGTCTTTGGCATTAATATAATGTCATACTTGTTATCAAATGACTCACTTAAATATAAGCGTTAAGTTCAATAGAAATTCTTCTGCCCTTTCTTTTGGGATTCACTACCATACTCAGGTTGGTCCAAATTAGGTTGCCAAAGAGAAAGTTTTGTCTGTATTTGTAAAACTGTTCACAGAAGTAGCAGACACATCATGAAATCAGATGCAACAGAAAAAAATATTAAGATGTAATTGAGTGAGAATAAATGTTTAACCATGACCTTATAAATTTTGATTTCGAATTCTAGTTACAAATACACTGGGAAAAATCACTTCAAGTAGTTCATTATAATGGGCCTGAATAAGACGTTTGAATTCTGTCAGAGAATATTTATTTTAATACGGTTGGACATATATAGTCATCCGAAAGAGATCTCACCAGGCCAAGGTTTTCCAGTCGTTTAAGATCCATCCGATATGATCACGAGCACAGAAGAGGTGCTGCAAGCTATGTCGTGCAGTTATCAAAAGCACTCGCGTCGGTCGTCTGCTACCACAGTCCATTAACGCGAGACTTCGCCGCACTGTCCTAACGGATATGTTCATCGTACGTCCCACATTGATTTATGCACAAACTGCACAAACTTCAACCTCCCAACTGACAGAACAAGCATAGATAATGCTTTTCCAGCGGATTTGTATGGTTCGTCTCTCCGTACTTTTTGAGGGAAGAAAACAACAATATCAGTGGTCTGCGTGACTAAAACTACAGACGCCATATGACAGAATGCGTTACTCTTTGCTTTACTGCAATTAGAATTTAATTTGGAAGAATTGCTATCTTATGATTCGGCATTGTTTTCAGTTTACCCATACTCACATTACTGGCAATCATTTTGAATAAAGAGAAGAGATATCTATTATTGGAGAGTTTGCTAATGTGAGAAAGCTTGTTTCTGACAACTAAATGTTGAGCTCTGTTGGGAGGTATCAGAAAATTGTTGTCACAGCGCTGAAGAAGTAGAGAAGTGACAACAAGACCATTACGGATCTGATATTGTAGAGAATCCCTGATTTCAAATGTGTTGAATTTCAAGGTATTTGCGTGCATGAGCTTATAGTGCTGTAATATCTGAAGTTGAATAGCTGTTGCAACAGTCCTATTATTATGTTCTTCACGAAATGTCCTTCAATCCTAGAAGCATAACGACGAGGCTAGGTTTCTAATGTAGGATGGCTTATTCCTAATATCCGATACCATGGATACCGTAATACGATCCATTATCATAAATTAGTACACTGCTTTTCATAATAGCGTAACCTCATTTTGTCTCCCTAGTAGATCGTTTCAACGCTCGTATTTCTACTAAGTGGTTTGACAGATTTGTGACATTGTGAAGCCATTTGGTGATAATCATGCTGTGCTAATACTTGATAGGCATCGTATCACATTTGTGTCATAGATAAAGCAAGAGGAAACCATATCTAAATCATTTGTTTATCGCCCATTCCACGCATGAAATGCAGCCAGTGGATTATTTGGAACAGTTTAAAACGCTTTATCCCCAAGAAACAGAAACCAGGTGTGCCTATAACCCAGATCAAGTAGCAACCTCGTTTTCATTTCGAGATTGTTTGGAGCTGCTTATTTGAGAGGAGTGACAATGGAAAAAGCTAGGAACAGTATCCGGAAAACGGAAATCATTCCGTGTAACATGTATATGACCACCTGCTTAACAGTTTGTTTGTCCGTCTTTGGAACGAAATAAATCACTGATTTTGTGTCCCATAGATCCGACAGTTTGTTGGCAGGTTTGTGGAGGTATGTGACATTAGATGTCTACGCACAGGTCATGTAATTCCTAAATAACGGGCCGCTGACCTGTATACATGGTGGTGGTGGTGCCGGACAGCGACCCAGATGAGTTCCATGGGATTTACATCATGCGAATTTCTTCGCCGAGGCATCAATGTGAGTTAATTATAATGCTCCTCAAATCACTGCAGCACGGTTCTGGCTCCGAGACACGGACAATTATACTGGAGAAAGTTGACATCGCCGTCAGGGAATACATCAAGCACGAAGGAATGCAAGTGGTTTCGCAGTTGTTAGCGTGTCTTCTATTACTACCACATGTCTGAAGCAAGCGCAGGAGAATGTTACCCGTAGCATAAGACTGGTCCTACCAGCCTGCACGTTTGGAGCAGCCGTTCAACCCGATGACGGAATTTTTGGAGACGACCATCCACCTAGTGCAGTAAAAATGTGATTCACCCCAAGAACCGACAAGTTTCCATTTATCTGCGGTCGAATCTCGATGGTTCAGAGCCCACTGCAATCGTTATTGACGATATCGTTATGTTAAAATGTGAACACGTAGGTGTGGTCTGCTGCGGAGCTCCATGTTCAACAACATGTGTTCTGAAACACCTCTGCGCGCACCAGCATTGCGTTCTTTCGGCAGAGATGCCACAGAGCACCATCTGTCCTGTTTTACAAAGCAAAAAAGCCTCTAAACCCCAAGTTCTGTGAAGGGTCGTGGACGTCCAACCATTTGGAGCCTAATAGTTGTTTCACTGTCCTAATACCTCTTTCCGTAGATGCTCACGACAGTACCACGTGAACATTTGACCAGTTTCGTCGTTTTCGAGATACTCGTTCATAAGCTGTGAATAATAAGCCCCCCCCTTTTTTTGTCAATGTCGCTTATCCTAATGGATTTCCCCATTTACAGCTCAAATCTTTGTTAGGGTGATATCCCGTCCGTATCTGTTTCGCTTACATACTTTTTTCACCGCGTCACGTGCCCGTAACACCACCTGCAGCATCCAGTGTCGCAGTACGCAGTGGTCATAATGTTTTGGCTAATCAGTGTATTCTTACAGACGATGGCTTTGCAATACACCAGAGGTTTGACATAGAAGATGGAGTAAATGTGAGTAGAACTGGCATGCCGCCAGCTCTCAAAATCAGGAAGATACATCAAGAGCCTCCTGTTCTAGAAAAAGCAGCACATTCTGAATCTGTTAAGCACCTAACATCGTTCCATCCAGGGAATGTTTGAAACAGTAGAAAGAGATCAAAGCTGTAGTGGAATCAAAGGAGTCGGAAGCGAAAGTTTTGTTCTTGAAAAAAGAAAAAGAGAAAGACTCAGGAAACAATCTACCACTCACTTGTAGTCTGATAAAAATTTAATTTTAAACAACTTTTCCCATGTGCACTGTCAAGAGGAAGGCACTGAATTAATATTCTGCTCGTTTCTCTGAAGAGTAATGTAGAGAAACAGTCACAGTGCATGGCATGCACTTGAAGAAGAGCTCTTGTATGCGCTGTCTGCACTTCTTTGTACAATATGCACAGAAAGTGGTGGGGAGGAAGTAAAGAAGAGACTATTATTCATTTAGTGTTCACATGTTGTTGTTTTGTTCGACATTATGTGTTTTCTCTCACTGTCTCAAATTAACATAACATTTTTATTTCTATGGAAATTGATCTGCTCGAGCTTCCTTCAGATTTAAATATATTAAATGTTAAGGAGCACGAACTGAATAAATAAAAATTAAAGTACAGTGATGTTACTTACATTTTCAGGTGACAAACACACATTTGTATCCAATGTTGTAATATAAAGTCGAGTTATGTGAGATAAGAAAAGTTTTACGTCAGGGCTGAGGCTACTATGAGGTCAACGCATCACTGGCATCAGTTACATACCTCATCCGACGAGGCATTGAGACGGTCAGCCTTTTGAAATGCGTCTCATCCTCCGCAAAGCTCATGGGGCCGATGTCGGCCAGTCTAATTTCTTGTGACGTTTCATATGGGCAGAGGTCACAACCCGCGGGTTGGCCATGGTGTCCAATTCACACCTTGAAGAAAAAGGGTGAGAAAGGGAAGTAGTAGTTTAGAGTCATAGAGCAAACATTGTGTTTTCTTATTTCTTTATTTTTTTGTATACTTGAAGAACAAAAGGGAAAGACCTATGGTACGCCGTGCTAAGTCGGAGGGGTAGAACTAAATGACACTTCTAACGCCTGATGGGCTTGGAAAGAAAAACTAAAACCAGAATAGTAACAGACACGGCGGAAGTAGCCCACCATCGTACGTGACGCCGCATCACCTGGTGTGTCTTCTCGTGTTGTGCCATATTCGTTCGTTAGAGTATATCATCGGCCATATCAATTTCTCTCGCTGGGGACGTTCCAGCTACTCGGTAGATGGTGGAAGACACTCCACAGGTAATTTAAAATTGTGGGCCATTTTGTGAGTGGCGAACAATGGCGTGTTGCTCCTCATGGCTATAATATCAGAATCAAGAACGTGTTTTAGGTGGTCACGGCAGTAATATTTCACAGCCTGGCCGTGCATTCACAAGCCTGCCTTCGTCCGAGCCCAGGGGGAGAACGTTTCATTCGGTAGAGGAATCATGTGTGCGCCGATGTGGTGTGACGTTGTACGTAGGCTATAAGCTAAAATCTCATGCACAAGCCACCAAACCTGCCCCACATTCCCTTAGCTAAGACGGTGTCTGTTGGTATCTACCTCGATGTAGTGATTTGGTAAGCTGAAAGGTGGCAACGCACTCTCGTGACAAATTTAAACCTACAGGTATCGCGAGCAACTTTTTGACGTTGACTTTATTTCCTGATTCTGCTTCGTATGTTGCAATCCAGGACATGGCACCTGTCACGTCATCAGCTCCACGGACGATGAGCAACACACCATCGGCGTACGCCGTGCATTGGTAAACTCTACCACCACACTGGAGTCCTGTTAATCGTTGACGCAGGGCACAAAACGAAGGTTCCAAAGCCAAAGCATAAAGCACCGTAAATAAAAGACAGCCCTCGCGCACCAAAAGGTTGATGTGGAGGGTACCTGCAAGGCGGCTCCATGCAGGGTGCACATGATCGTATCAATAAAGGTATCGGGAAGTTACATACTGTGCGCACTTCAGTGAGATAAGTGTTGTCGACATGATCGAACGCCTGACTAAAATCAAGTGATGCCAGTGCGCATAAGAGGCATTGCATCAGTGCAAGAGAGATCAAGTCCCTATGTTGCTACAGACCACACCTGATATTTATGGACCTCCTAGGGAAATTTGGTCCATGGAGATGACATGGTGGATTTAACGTCACATGTGGTTTGCCAGCAGCCGTGTGTAAATATTCAAGTCACTGTTAAGCATTGTCAAAGACCAGTAGTGTCGTATTTGGTTTCCACATTTAGGTTTGTGTATTGGCACTAACTGACCTTCGTGGAAAGTCTCAGCGGGCACATGTTGGATGTCAGTATTTCTTTACAAATCTCAGTCCAACATGGTATCAACAGCCATTGAAAAGTCCTGTAAAACTCCAGTGGGAGGCAGTTGGGTCATGGTTATTTGTTAGATTCCCCTTTACATATAGCGTTGTGAATTTCATCTTCCGTCATGTCCTGCAATAAATCCGTTGCCACCGTCTGAAACAACTGTACCATGGACTAATCCGTAAATTGTGAATACCGTCGCAGGATATGCAGCCTCTGCCGCACATAAGCGCGAGGAATGCTCCTGGAAGGCTCCTAGTCCTAAAGTTGGCCATCGTCAATAACCAGGTAATGCACCAGTGCTCTCGAGCGCTTTTTAAGCATCAAGTTAACGTAGTGCATCGAAGCTAATTCCTGAGGTATCGTGTCATGGTTTCATTCCCACATATAGGAACTGTGTAGCTGGAAGTTCACCAGGGTGACGACCCTAGCTTTAGCACGATTGATCAGCATCTGACGATCGGGGGTGGTTGGAGACGGGGTGGCATAGGGGACTATTTTCGTTGAATAGTGCAATAAAAGTCAACTGTGTGTCATCTCCATGCTGCTGCATCTCTGCCATATGCCATCAGTGTCTACCGGACAGAAGGTTTGGCACCTTTTATACACCAAGTTAATGCTGATCTGAAGTGAGTGCGACTGCTAATGGCTTGGTGCCACGTGTTCTCCATTGCATCCCTGTATACTTGTGAGGTGAGATGGTCGGTGTTCATCTTCCAGAAGAGTTGACAGTCGACTCCTCCGTACACAGAGAGGATGGAAGGCAACAGCAAATATATGTGCCATGTGGTCAGTGAAGACCATTGGCCATGCTTCCACACCACTTATCCCAGCCGTGAGGACACATGTGATGTAAAATCTATCTATCCTGCTAGACAATCCACTTGTAAGGTTGATGAGTATGGGGCACCACCATTTGTGTGTCGCCGTGTGTCAACCAGATGAAGGTCCCGTTCATACGGCGTCGAGTTCTGGGCAAGGTGAATGGTGCAGCAGCTGGTTCGTAGGCGCCTGTGTATAGTTGAAGTTGACACCTATCACTATGTCATCCAGTCGACCTTGCAGACTTGCGCTATATTCTCTGTGAAGAACTGTGAGCATTCTCTGCATCGCCCCAAGCCAGAAGGGGCATAGATGTTAAGGAGATGCAGGTATTGACCGTTACGACCATACTCGTCACATTCGGGAGGTTTCGCACGTTGGTGTCTGTCAGAACTTAACAGAGAAAAATGCCAATCCCAGTGTCTGTGGGGGATGAGTGTGAGGCACAACCGTGTGTCAAAAGAAGTCGGGGACTTCTCATAATAAGGCAAACTCGACATCTGCTGGAGTGACCATTAGTCAGACAAAGGTTAGTTTATGTCATGTCCGTATTTTATTGATGTTGATAGTGGCTAGATGGAAGGTCTGTTTCCAAGTTACGCTGGCTAAAGGTGTCATCATAGCAGACAAATAGGAGAGAGAGAATCCCTCAACTTCATGGCCCACAACCTCAGTTACTGGGGTCGGTGGTCGGAGGTGGCAGGCGAAATGTCACAGCCCTCCCCCTGGCCCATAGCCACATCATCGCTGACCTCAATGTTATCAGCCCATAGGGCAAGATATGGTATTGGTCTGGGGGGTGACTTACCATTCCCATCATCGCAGGCTCCTATGTTATTGATTGGGTCTGTAGGACAGTGTCTCTGGCAGTAAGATGTCAATGTCTAGCTGGGGAGTTATGTGATACCAGTATCATGACTGAGTATTCTAGTATCATCGTTTGGCATATGTTCCAAGCCGCTATCATCATCATTGTCGGCCTCTTTCAGGCCAGACTCGCAGTTTCCGTGGTGCCAAGGTTATCATTGTTTACGGACATCGACTGCCGTACTGGTGTGCATTGGATGTTCTGTTGGTACCTTGTTACCCATAAGAAAGGCTGATGTTGACACGACCCCAGCGTCCACGTCCGTCTTATCCTGAGATACAACCACTAGTGGCTGGCGGTTTGCGGTCGCCATAAACATCGTCGAGGTCACCGAAAGTTGTGGCGTTGTGGTGTCCTGCCCTCCTGCGACTACTGTTTCCTTTTTCACATTGCTCCTTTCGCTGCCAAGGAGGGTGATCCAGAAGGCTCTACATAATGGAAGGGGAGAACAGTGGTCTTCATGGGTATGACAACATCCTCTGTTGGAGATCTCGTAAGACTATGCGGAAGGCATGCCGACCTAATATGGCCTTCTTGTTCACAGCCGGAACACGTTCATGTTGAACCGCGGTACATGATACATGCACACATGAACGAAGGAATATCACATCAGAATTTAGAATAACACAGGAGTGAAATATCCTATTTATACGCCGACGTCAGGCAAGCGACTTTAAAGTGAAATGTCCCCTTGCATGATAATATGAGAAATAAGTGTATGAGAACAGGTTGTAGATGTAAGAATGATGACACGGAAGTTTGGGTCTGGCGATCAGTCGTGCTTAGACATCCATATGATTAGACGACCGCTGATGATGAGCAGGAAATACGGGCTCGAGTCCTGGTTCAGCTCAAATTTTCATTGTGGTCATTTCATTCTACAGCTGACGGTAGCTCATATTTGCAGCTGCGAATACAGTACATGTATTGTTTTGTATCCCGCCTGGAAAGCGGAGCGTGGGTAGGAGCAGGAAAAGGTAATACACGTCGGTACTGCAAATGCAGTTAAAGCACCTTTACTAGTGTATAAACATATGCAAACATATTACATAACCTTAGGTGATGACACATAGGTGCGACGTTGTGGCCCCATCGTAACTGATGCAAAGTCTCAATAGCAAGCTAACCTGAAACGATGTTTCCTGGCTGTCTGCACCTGATGAAAATGGGGAGAATCTGTAACGATGCTTGTAGGGCTCTCCAGCGCTGGCTAGAGGGCGCTGTCGTCGGTGTCTGTCATAGTGCCAACCTAACCTGTGGCATCATAGCTATCGATACCACATCCCTCCCCCCTGAAATGACGGACCGTCGTTGAGTATGATTTCCGACGGCGGGTGAAGGGACTCAAGGGAGGCAAGCTGAGGGGGCGGACAGGGGAACTGCCGGGGCGGGCTGTCCACCCGCGACCCCAAATTGCCCGCGAGGGGGGGAAGGAAAACGCCCCGTGGAAAACCTGCCCAAGCCGCGCACTGCCACTGGGTATGCTCGAATGAGGAGGCGAAGGCGGCGGAGGCGGAGCAACGACCTCCATGGGCGACGGAGGCGGCGGCGGCCTGACGGCAGCCTCAGCGTCCATCGGTTGCGGCGGCGGCGGCGGTGGCGGCGGCGGGAGGGCCCCATCCGGTGTAGGTGACCGGACCGACAGCTGCGACGACGGCAGGCGCGCCCGCGGCGGAGGCGCGAGCGGTGGAGGCGCCATCGGTGGAGTCGTGGGCTGAGGCGGCGGAAGCCGTGAAGCCTCCATTTCTGTCGGAAAACAACCAGCGGCAGAAAACCGAGGACTGCACAAACGAATCTGGTTCCGGTGTTGCTTGACAGTGCCGGAGGAACCAGAAATGAGAAATAAGGTACGGTCAAGCTGGCGAAGAATGCACCCCTGCTCCCAGCGATGCCTGCCAGAGAAAATGCGATATAACACCAAATCATGCGACGCCAAGCCAGAACGATGCAAAGCAGTGGGAGCGTGCAGCAGTGGGTCCAATAGCTACAGGAGCGACCGATGGGCGCGGCCATGTAGCAGTTCCGCTGGGGAATGGGTGCCGCGTGCTGAGAGCGATAGGAAGCAAGGAAAGTCCAGAGCGCGCACTAGCGAGAGTGCGTGGCGCGCAACTTGCTCATCTGCGACTTAAAGGTACGCACAAAGCGTTCAGCCTCGCCGGTCGACTGGGGGTGGAACGGGGCTGAGGTCAGATGGCGAATGCCATTAGCAGCACAAAACGCTTCAAACTCTGAGGACACGAATTGGGGGGCATTGTCGCAGACATTTTCAGGAAGGCTCTCAATGCAAAATATAGACGTCAAAGCCCGAATAGTACTCGCAGATGTAGTAGAAGACATAGTCACAACAAAAGGAAAGTTGCTGTATGCATCAATGACAATCAATCAGCGGGTGTCCCTGAAAGGGCCGGCAAAATCAATATGAACACGCTGCCATGGAGCAGTAGGAGTGGGCCAAGCAAAGAAGCCCTGGCGGGAGTAGATTGATGCTCCACGCAAGATCGACAGTTAGCAGGCAAATTCTTAGTTTGTTTATCAATGCCGACTCAAGTGCAGTGACGACGCGCTAATTGCTTCGTCCGCACTATACCCCAATGACCAGCGTGCAGTAAACGGAGGATTTCCGACTGCAACGAACGAGGTACAACCACACGAGACTGATCATTGTCAGTTCGTAACAAGATAACACCGTGGTGTACAGACAGGTTGTGGCGATGCGCAAAGTAACGTAGAACAAGTGGATCGCTAATCTACAACGCAGATGGAGGCCATTGAGTACGAATATACTGCAAAAGAATCTGCAACTGTCGCGGAAGCAATGCGACGAAAAGACACCGGAAAACCATCAGCTAATTCCGTATCTTGCGAATCAATAAACATGCAGACCAGTTCAGAAGAATCAAACACTTCGTCAGGACCGATAGGTAGACGAGACAAAGCATCAGCATTGCCATGCTGGGCCGTAGGCCGAAACAAGATTTCGTAACTGCAGTTAGACAAAAACAAAGACGAACGTTGCAACTTTTGTGCAGTACGGGCAGGAACTGGCTTTGACGGGTGGAACGACGACGTCAAAGGCTTATGGGCGGTTACCAAATAGAACTTGCGACCGTACAAAAAATCATGAAACTTAGTTACGCCATATACAATAGCGAAAGCTTCTTTCCCGATTTGAGAATAGTTTTGATGGGCAGAATTGTGCAACTTAGACGCAAAAGCGCTCGCACGATCAACAGAATTAATGCGGTGTGAGAGAACCGCTCCGATGCCGTGAGAAGATGCAACGACAGCCAAAACAACTGGTTTGGAGGGATCGAAAGGAATCAAACAGCGGTCACTCAACAAAGCAGATTTGAGCTTGTGGAAAGCAGCGTCACATTCCGAAGACCAAACATAGGGAATGTTCTGATGCCGAAGGCGATCCAAAATCGCTGCAATCTGCGCTGCATTTGGAATAAACCGAATATAATATGTAATTTTGCCCAAAACAGACAGAAGTTCTTTCAAGTTCCTGGGTGCTGGCAAGTCTTTAATCGCACTAAGATGTGACGGCGAGGGGTGGATACCCTGTCCGTTAATCATGTGCCGGCCGGAGTGGCCGTGCGGTTCTAGGCGCTACAGTCTGGAACCCAGCGACCGCTACGGTCGCAGGTTCGAATCCAGCCTCGGGCATGGATGTGTGTGATGTCCTTAGGTTAGTTAGGTTTAATTAGTTCTATGTTCTAGGCGACTGATTACCTCAGAAGTTAAGTCGCATAGTGCTCAGAGCCATTTGAACCAGCCGTTAATCATGTGACCTAAATACTGAATCTCAGTTTCAAAAATTTGCACTTGTCTCTGTTGCACTTTAGTCCTGCCCTGCAAAAGTACAGTAAATAAGGCAAGCAAATTCTGCAGATGTTCGTCAGGGGTGCCACCTGATACAACTATATCGTCCAGATAATTGGAACAACCAGGGACAAATGCACACAACTGCTGCAAGTAAGATTGAAAAATAGCAGGAGCCGAAGCACAGCCGAACGGAAGGTGGCGAAACTTGAACAATCCAAGGTGGGTGTCAATCACAAAATAACGCTGCGACTGTTCGTCGGGCGGAAGCTGAAAGTATGCGTCCCGCAAGTCAATTGTGGAAAAGAAATTTCCCGCACCAAGCTTATCAAAAATGTCTTCAGGACGTGGTAAGGGAAACGGAGCTACCACTGTCTGCGGATTTACTGTAGACTTAAAGTCAGCACAGATACGGAGACGACCGTTTGGTTTCTTCACACACACGATAGGCGAAGCCCATGGCGAAGCAGAAGCTGGTTCAATTACACCACTGTCTTGTAAATGCTGAAGTTCAAAAACTACGGCGTCTCGCAGTGCATGCGGTACCGGGCGTGCGCGCCGGAAAATAGGCATGGCATTGTCTTTGACTACAACATGCGCTGCGAAGTCCTTGGCACAACCAAATCCATCAGAAAAGAGTTCTACAAAATCATCGCATAGTGCGGCAACACTGTCTGTATGGTCACTAGCGCTGATGCAAAGTACATTGTCCTGAACAGCGAGGCCAAAAAGTTCAAATGCGTCCATGTCAAAAATGTTCGTAGCATCATTAGAGCGGAAAACATGGAAAGACACTGTACGGGTCGTTGCACCATACGTGGCTTGCAAACTACACACGCCCAGCACTGAGATTTCCTGTCCAGTAAATGCAGTCATCGTGGAATGCGAACGACGGAGCGGGAGTGAACCAAGCACGTCATACGTACATTTGTTCAGTAAAGAAACTGACGCACCAGTGTCCAGCTGCATGCGAACAGATCGTCCACAAATGTTCATAGTCACAAAAAGTTTCCTCGCATCGCGCTGAATGGGAGAGGAAGTGTCTGGCAAAACTTGATTCACACGACAAGCCGTTGTCGCACGTGAAGCAGAGGGCTTTGAATAAATGGCATTAACGTCCATCGTCTGACATGAATCAGGATCATGGCGGTTGCCGTCGCGGTGACGCCCACGAGAATCACGCGAACGGGAGACACATTAGGAATTAGAGTTTCTCTTACTATACACAGCTTGCACATGTCCTTTCTTATTACAAAAATAACATTGTCCTTGACGGGATGGGCAACTGTCCCGTGGATGGGCACGAAAGCAGTTCGGACATGATTTCAGTTTCTTAGTGGGTGCCTGGTTTGAGACGTGTTTACATGCGCGCGAGCGTGGCGGCGTGGTTGGCTGGGCTAGGACCAGGCGGAAGGGCACATGTTGAGCCGCACTAACAGTACACACACGCGAGGTCACGTCGAACGCAGAAGTAGGCATATCTAAAGTATCCTGTCTGTCTAGGAAGTCCACTACTTCCTGCAAAGACGGGTTTTCAAATTGGAGGATTTGTTCGCGGATGCGGTGATCCACGACATTCTGCGCAATAGCGTCTCTAATCATTACATCCTCATATGAGCGTCCACACGAGCAATTAAAGTCACAATCAGAAGTCCCTGAAGGTCCGCTAGCCAAGATTTATTCGACTGAGTGGGGCCACGCCGGAGACGAAAGAATTTGTATCGTGCAGCTAGCACATTTACACTGTCACCCAAGTGGGAATTCAAAGCATCAATCACTTCGTCGTAAGTTTTAGTTTCTGGGCGGGTGGTGGGAAACAATTTCACGAGCACACGGTATAACACAACACCCGCGTTGGCAATGAGAAAGGCAAGCCGCTCTGCACCTGGTATGCTGTATGCTGCGAAGTGTGCCTCGAGCTTGGCGATGTATTCTGGTCAGCGTTCAACGTCAGGATTAAAGGCATGAAATGGGGCACCATAGGCGACGGCGCCGGTACAGGCGCTGGCGTCGGAGGCGCCGAGGTAGCTGCAGTCTGTAGGGTGACCAGTCCATTTATGGCAGCAAGCAGCTGCATCATTTGCTGAGCCTGAAAACGTACAAGATCGCACAGCGAAGCCTGTTCCTGTGGCGAAGCCACGGTTGACACAAATAAAAGTCAAGGTGAGAGCATGCAGATACAGTCACTCGAGCACACGGGGCATCACAAAAAAAAGAACTAAAGCAGTACCGAGCAAAAAAGGAAATGATATGAAGGAAAAAAGATAATACATGTCGGTACTGGCTCTGGGCACTATGGGACCTAACTTTTGAGGTAATTAGTCCCATAGAACTTAAACCTATCTAACATAAGGACATCACACACATCCATGCCCGAGGCAGGATTCGAACCTGCGACCGTAGCGGTCGCGCAGTTCCAGACTGTAGCGCCTAGAACCACTCGACCACCTCGGCCGGCTCACGTCGGTACTGCAAATGCAGTTAAAGCACCTTTATTAGTGTATAAACAAATGCAAACATATTACATAACTTTCTGTGATGACACATAGGTGCGACGTTGTGACCCCATCGTAACTGATGCAAAGTCTCAATAGCAAGCTAACCTGAAACGATGTTTCCTGGCTGTCTGCACCTGATGAAAATGGGGAGAATCTGTAAAGATTCTCCAGCGCCAGCTAGAGGGCGCTGTCGTCGGTGTCTGTCGTAGTGCCAACCTAAGCCGTGGTATCGTAGCTATCGATACCACATATTGCATGACGACTGTAGTCGCCACAGTGTCTGTTGCTTCGGTCATGCATTCATGTCTGAACTGCTAAATATTGCAAAGGTTTTCTTGAATTCTTTCCATAGCTACTTCTAACTTGTGCTGGTTCCAGCCCAGTGCAAAGGACAATGTTTGGCTTGAAAATGTCAGTTTCAAAAGAAATTTTCTACCACATTGATAAATGATGAATTTATGGTCTCTGTGTGTCTTGCTAAAAAGAGGGTAAGGACACTACTTTGAACGATGTCTTTATGGCATTAGGTTGTAATCATTAGAAAGAGACTGCACTATGCTAACAATGAAATTGCATAGACGGCTACATCGTTATGCTGATAATGTACAGCTTTCAATTACTAGTGAACCAATCGTTTATTCAAAACAGGCGGCTCTATTTTTCCTAGGAACTATCGCAATTGCAGGTTGTGGAGACCTCTTGACTGTTATTTACTATAATTGTTTGTCTTTTTTTTCAGTTTCGATTATAGCAGCTATTCTCAACCTAGAGAAGAGGGGCATGATAACACTAATGGATGGAGGGGGGGGGGGGGGGGTTGCGGGCTTATCGAAAAAAAATGTGAATTCAAAAACTGATTTACTGAAACGAAAGGAAAACAAAACAAATTCTGACGTAATAAAAGATTGAAATTCACATCTAAACTCATGTAATGCACTTATAGATATGACTGTATCAGTAATGCTCGCATGATTCAATAATTAACTTTTCAGTTTAAAATCAGAAAAAAGTTTAATAATTATTATTGACTCCCTTGGCTTTGGACTGCAGAAAAAAGTTTCTCGAAGGAGGATTTAACATCAGAAGTAGACACTTCGAGCTCTTGTTCCTCGTTTAGCTTAGATCTATATTTTGTTTTTAAAGCAGCCGAAGCAGAAATCCCGGTTTCACAAAGATAGGATTGTAGTAAAGTACGAATTGCTCTTGTCTATAGTATATAAATCTCTTCATCCGATACTGCCAAAAATTCAAAGAGCGATTTATTTCTAAAATGTCTTTTTATTTCGGCACTTGCCGTTGAGGTCTATAAAGACTTCTTCTTCGGAAGCTGAGAGGCTCTCGGGTGTGTTTTAAAACTGATCCCTAACCCAGTCGTAACAGGCTCTCGAGTTTTCGTCGGCAAGAAAACACTTTTTAATATTATTTTCCAGAGTGATTAAATGATTTTCAATGGTTTCGAAAACAGTTTTTCATTTTTTTTCTTCAAACGTATACGTTTTAATACATTCATATGTATGTGCTGCAATCTCTACGTCTTGTGCATTAAATTTCTGTTCCGTAATTCTAATTTTTAAAAATAAATATTAAATTTATCACTCATTCCTAACATATCGGTATTTGTTACTTGGAGTTGAAGATTCGAGGTATTTAATTTCTCGAATATGTCGACCAAGTAGCTAAATGTCATCACAAATAAACCAACTTGAAACTTCTCCGCGCCTTACGGTTTATTACCCTCTTCTTCAAAATAAAGTGTCCTGCAGAATGGTGGACTGGTGACTAGCACGCTTAAAGTAACACTGTTTATTGAATATAAACTGAGTTAGTACAGCTCCAGAACGGGAGTCCAGACACGAAAATAATTGAACATGTCCTTCTGTGATTATAGGAGAATAGAATCCAGTGACCTTCTGGGGCAAAACGTAGCCGGTACCCACTAGAATGAAGACCCCATCGTTTTTAGAGGAGAGGAGCTGTGGGAACGGGGTGATCGCACGGCAACGACTGAGAGGTTGGTGAATGCGCGGATCGGCACTTTCGGTTGAGTTGCAAAGTTGCTAAGCGCCGTGGTCCATAGCGTAGTCTCACGGCGTGGCTGTCGAGCCGTCTGGAGTCGGTGGTGAAACAGCCGTTGAGCAAGCCAAGCAAGCGTTGTCTCTAGGGAAAATTTCCCTGTACTAATGGTGCGGTGTTTACCGAGTGGAAATTGCGTGCGATTCGCTGTCTTCTCTTTCTAGAGTGAAGGATGTAAGTCAGTGTTTATCTTGGGCATTTACTACAACTGCTATGTGTATTACTGCTTATTTATTTCTTCATTATGTTAGTGTGTCGTCTCGTGAGCGATACTGATGAAGACTGTGTCGTAGTATGGTGACCTTACTATCTGTCAAATAAGGACACGGGGCACCGAAAGAGGTCTCTGTCAGTTCGTCGGCCGAGTTGGCGGATGAGCAGGGTGGTTGACTCCCTTGTCGTCCCGTACATCCAGCGTGTATGATCCTTGAAAGAGGCAAGGACCTCCATTTCTTTTGTTGCCTCGTGCGGTGATTGAGCCGGAAACCAGCGAGGTACATGAAATATCCTCCACTGAGCGACGTTTTGCGTCTACTAGGGTGAGCACTAGTGGTATTCAGCGGCTGTGCCACATGCCGTGCTCGTAGTCCACGGTGGGTGGACACAAGCCTGGAACAGTATGGGGCACTTAGCTGGCAAGGGTTCTTTCGTGCAGGAGTGGGTAGGCTGCTCCAAATCTTTGCTGCACCTTCCATTTAAGATCGCACAAGTGCTTTGGCCAGGTAAGCGTAGGGTCAAGGGTGACTCCAAGGAACTTTCCGTTATCAGTCCATCGTATAGGCTCGCCGAGGTGTCGCAGTTGCGGCATTACTGGACGATGTTTCTTAGCGAACAGTACACCATGGATCTTAGTCGCATGGAAGCCTATGCTCCACTAGCTACCCAATACTCTGGGTCTGAACACGCCTTCTGCGATCGTCGATGTATGAACTAGTGGCCATCAGCTTCTCGTAAAGAGGGCAGTGTCTTCCGGGTAAATCGCCCTAGTAACTTGAAGTGTCCAAAGTGCAATTTTTAAGAGGACCGCCCCAAGTACAGATCTTTGCGGGAAGCCAGCCTTGATACGTCGGACAGTAGAGGTAGCCTCATGTGGTTGGACAACGAACATCGCCGGCCGGAGTGGCCGTGCGGTTCTAGGCGCTGCAGTCTGGAACCGTGCAACCGCTACGGTCGCAGGTTCGAATCCTGCCTCGGACATGGATGTGTGTGATGTCCTTGGGTTAGTTAGGTTTAAGTAGTTCTAAGTTCTAGGGGACTAATGACCTCAGAAGTTAAGTCCCATAGTGCCCAGAGCCATTTGAACCATTTGAACAACGAACATCCTCCGTCGGAGATAATTTTCCATCATCTGAACGTAGTGGGCACTAAATCCAAAGGCTAAATGTTTCTACAGTGTGCCCATGTGCCAAACGCTGTCAAACTCTCGCTTCAGATCCAAAAACAGGGCACCGTTGAATGCAGTCGTGATCTCTTCAATGACTCGAAGGAGTTGGGGCGTGGTTGAGTGTCCTTCTCTGAACTCAAATTGTTCTGGAGGTATAAGTCCTCCTTGCGTAATTTTCTGAGAGATCTGTAGCAGGAAGATTCGTTCAAATACATTGCTCGGAGCCGAGCGGTTCTAGGACCTTCAGTCTGGAACCGCACGACCGGTACGGTCGCAGATTCGAATCCTGCTTCGGACATGGATGTGTGTGATGTCCTTAGGTTAGTTAGGTTTCAGTAGTTCTAAGTTATAGGGGACTGATGATCTCAGATGTTGAGTCCCATAGAGCTCAGAGCCATTAAAACCATGTTTTGTCAGAAATTAGATTTGACCTGGAGGTCAGCTTCTTGTCGCGCAACTATGGTCGTCGAGGGTCTCGGTGGTAACGTAAGCAATCGGACAGAGGATCTCAGGCGTACGTGTTATGTGGATGTATGTACGCGCGTACGTGAGTAGGTCCCCCGCGACTGCAGCACTGTTTACCGCGATCTACACGCCACATAGTGGCGTAGCCTGCGCCTCCGGAGGTTGTGGTGGCCGCAGGAGGTTGGCGGTAAACAGTGCAGCAATCTGTAGATAAACAGCTGTCTGAGATAATGCAGGGGCCATGCCTGGCCCGCGAAACATATCTACGAATGTGGTGGGAGAATATGCACAGGCCTAACTTTGCATATACTACAGAAAAATCGTGATTTCATTTCTTAATTAGGAAACATTGCAAAAATGTGATAAAAATCTTGCCTCGTAATAAAATAGCAACGCTGAATCTGTTGAAGCATGTCTTTGCAAAGTACAAAAAAAATCTTGATTTCCTGAGTCATTTTTACATAATGTATTACGGTTACGGCTGTCGTAAAGATTGTATTCAGACTAAGACTCATTTCCTTGGAAGTCTGAGCTCCTTTGTGGGTCATGCAGTGTGTCTAGAAAGGCTGTGGAGATTTTTCTTTGGCAAGTGCTCGTATACTACGTATTGCGCTGAACTGTTGTATCTTTAAATTCTACTGGTTTTCAGAAAAGTAGTTCTGCTATTGTTCATATGCTACCACAAAATCGAACATTTACTTTATTTATTTTAGGTAATTTCTAACGTTTTTACCATTGTACCTGTAGCGTCAAAATGTTCAAAATACATTATAAATACACACACACACACACAAACACACACACACACACACACACACACACACACACACACAGAGAGAGAGAGAGAGAGAGAGAGAGAGAGAGAGAGAGTGGGGGGGAGAGAGAGAGAGAGAGAGAGAGAGAGAGAGAGAAAGGGAGAAAGAGAACCTAGTTGGTTATATGAACAACATGTTGCGAGAAAAGACTCTGTTTAGTGATTGAAAAATAACGGTTGTTGCATGGTTCTTGCGATACAGTGACACACATTTAAAATTGTCTTAGCAGCCACCGAGCGAGGTGGCGCAGTGGCTAGCACACTGGACTCACATTCGGGAGGACGACGGTTCAATCCCGCGTCCGGCCATCCTAATTTAGGTTTTCCGTGATTTCCCTAAATCACTCCAGGCAAATGCCGGGATGGTTCCTGTGAAAGGGCACGGCCGACTTCCTTTCCCGTCCTTCCTTAATCCGATGAGACCGATGACCTCGCTGTCTGGTCTCCTTCCCCAAACAACCATACCAAACCATCTTAGCGCCCCTTAAAAGTTAGAGGGCCCTCACAAAGGACAAGCAAGATGGGCTGCCGACCTTCATTCAAGAGCCGGCCGTAGTAGTCGAGCGGTTCTAGGCGCTACAGTCTGGAACCGCGTGACCGCTACGGTCGCAGGTTTGAATCCTGCCTCGGGCATGGATGTGTGTGATGTCCTTAGGTTAGTTAGGTTTAAGTAGTTGTAAGTTCTATGGGACTGATGACCTCAGAAGTTAAGTCCCATAGTGCTCAGAGCCTTCCTTCGAGAGCTCATATTAAAACATCGCCAGTGGATGTAAACATCAACAAACACTCCGCGTAAACACGGTACTACTTCGTGAAAAGTCATGTGACAGAGATCCACCAATTGGAACTAATGTGACTACGTGTAGCACTCCGCCAAATCGGTGTTACAAGCACACCAATAGAGTCAGACCGGCAATGTGCCCCTACAGCTAGGACAACTCCGGCCAGTACCTACGCCGACTCTAGCCTAGTAGACACTCGGCGTAGCCTTCAGTAGAAAGCTGTATTTTGTTGGGCATAGCGCCACTTTGTAATTGTGTAGAGTAGTATGTTGGTTGTTATTTCTTTTCATGGTCTTGTACTTTTATCTGGCTTTTGCCACCACCAGAACTGTTGTGGTTCTTGTCGTTCTTGCGTTTGGAAATTTGTGTACGCCATCAAGGCGTTTTAGTTAAATAAAATGTGTTCAAAACTTGATCGTTAGTTCTTTCCTACCGACCGCGGGACACTTCAAATATATGTATTCATGTGAAACATACAGGAGTTGCAAATAGAATACACTTCGCTCCTACTTTAAATATTGATGTGGAGTCGTATTGGGGCCTGACATATTAGTACCACATGATTTCGAGGTCATCATCTATCCGTCTTGTGCCTGCTATGACAAAGCACTCCGTCTTCAGGCCACAAGTGGCCCATCGGGACAATACGACCGCCGTGTCATCCTCAGATGAGTATGCGGATAGGAGGGGCGTGTGGTCGGCACACCGCTCTCCCGGTCGTTATGATGGTTTTGTTTGACCGGAGCAGCTACTGTTTGGTCGAGTAGCTCCTCAATTGGCATCACGAGGCTGAGTGCACCCCGAAAAATGGCAACAGCACATGGCGGCTGGATGGTCACCCATCCAAGTGCCAGCCACGCCCGACAGCGCTTAACTTCGGTGATCTCACGGGAACCGGTGTATCCACTACGGCAAGGCAGTTGCCAATTTTGTATGACGTACCGTCAAAATTTCCTGAGCTTCAGAGACGCCACGAAGGCCCCGGTGCTGAAGAATTTCTAAAACAGTACATACCCCTCTAGTATAATCAGTGTTAATACTGAGATTTTCTAAAGATAGTAAATCTCCTGAGTAATGCACAAATACCGGTATGAGCCACAATCTTACTGAATGTTTCAGCTAGTGAGATGATTACCGATGAAGATGTCCGAGATAAATAGTGGGAGACGCGAGAATCTATAATGGTCATACCCAAAGGCGTAGCTTTCCTCTAATGGTTTTGCGGAAAGCAGTAATTTTTTGTGACTTTCAAACGGTTCTTGCTAGGTTGCTCTTTATCCTTCTCTTCAGAATAGCAAATACATTTATAGCAAGCATAATAAAATATGAACTATATCTCATTCGATCTCTGACTGATGCCAGACTGACGTCGAAGGAACTATCTTAGTATTTATGTACTGTATCTTCAGGGAAATTAAGCCAACTTAATTGGTGAGTAGCAGAGATTGTTTGAATCCAAATCTTACATTTGACGAAATCAGCTTTTTACTAGAGCACTGATTCTCTTTATTTGAATGATTCAATTAATGGAGTTGTACGCACATTCGGTACTTGCACAATACGTACAGTCCATACACTTAGAGATGCAGCAAGTTCTTAATTTCTTCTTCATGGACGCACAAAATGCATGAAAACACTTCGTGTACTCTTTTTAGTTAATCAGATTGGAGCATTTAGCTTCTTCAACGCATTGCAGTTAGTTTTTGGCCTAAGTAAAGCTTAAACTTTATCACGTGTCAGTTTCAACACGGAGTAACACATGTGGTCTCAACCAGCAAATAATGAAGGAAACGATCTGGTCTGCAACCTGTGACAGGTGCTAACATCATGTAGAGGATGAAAAACGAAAACAAAATATATATTCCACTATGAGTTGTTACATTACAAGGAGACCACTGTCTCTGGATACCTATTTCCGAGGTCCTCCTGATCGAACTCTTGGTTGTCAATTATCCTTCCCCCGTTTGAAAGAACAAGGCATACTGTAACACTCCACTACCTAGCTTACAGATTTCTAACATTTGAAAATAATTGATTCATTTGCTTCAAGCATGGATATTTACGTGCATGTGATTGAAGGAAACACAGCGCTTTATAAAGCTATGTGCCGGACCGGGATTCCAAGTCGCACCTTGCCGTTAACAGATGTTCTTACAAGTGAGCTGTCCAGCCACGACTCACAACCCTCCCTCCCCCCCTCCACCTACACCGTCCCCACGCCTCGCAGTTTTACTTTACATCTGCCAGTACCTCAGTCATTCCTTTTAATATACCAGGAAGTTTCATAACAGTACACAATCCACTGCAGAGTGAGATATTCATTATCGATAGCGAACAATAAGTAAATTATTCAACTAATTGTTTATTCACACTATAAAAACATTTTGCGTCTGTAACACTATGTTTCTTGCACAATTTGTTTTGCATGGCTCACACGTTGTTTTCTCCTCTTGTGTTTATTCCTGCCTTATGAGTAACAAATTGAATATTGTTGCTATTTTTCTAGACTTGCATGTTGGCTGGTACGAAGCAGGTACGTGCTCATCTATCAGACTGAGAAATTATTATGACTCCAACCTCAAAAGACAGTTTTACAGGCTAAAGAATCATTTTACCGTCTGCAACGTCTTCTACAAGTGCACAGGTAGTTATTTCCTGGTGCTGGTGCTGTTCTCCATTTATTGATTGCAGCGTCATTTGATCCCTTGCCAAGGGCAATCAACAGTACATTTCGGTAATTCGTGCATCAATATTCCAGGATTTCATGATCCCTCGTTTATCAAGCACTGAGAAATCTCGTTAATTACGCACCACGTTAACTCAGGCCCCCTACCCCTCCCTCTAGGCCTCCCATACGTTCTCTCTGAGGTGTCCCATCACTTTATTCTACAAGACTGCCCGATGAGTAGCTGGAACATCTCGTGCCTGTCGACCACGTTTACAGGTTGTTCCAGCTATCTATATTTTACAGTTCATGCATGGTAGATAATACACTGTTGTCCAAAATTAAAGCAACAAATCGTTATTTCCCAGTCCTTTGTCTAATTCACGATATAATCATACAAATTGTATACGAGATGTCCGTACGATCGTGTCCTGCAAGGAGGATGGCATTCTGGTCAAAGGACAACCACGCCAACGATGATGTCAGGGCACCTATCGAAAGGTATAGCGTTTGCCTGGTAGTCCCACAACCACAATCGCTGTGTACACTGTCACAGATGGTGCAGTGCGGAGCAGAGAAGATGCCTACCAGACCCTCTGCTGTGGAGGGCCATAGAAAGAACGGAATCAGGACAGTCTCAAACCGATGTGGCCCGATGGCTTAGTGTGAATCGTTCTGTCGTTTCTCGATTGTGGCGACAGTTTATAAAGACCGAACATGTATCCCAAAGACAAGGGTAGGGCCGAACATGTGTGACTTCAGAAGAGAGGATCGTCATTTGGCTGTAAGGGCACTACAGTACCGCCTTTGTAGTGCACGGCAACTGTCGTGTGAGCTCGCAGCATCCACTGAACGTGTTGTATAGATGCAAACGGGGTGGAGAAGGCTTCGGCATTGTGGCCATTATTGTCGGAGACCTGGTGCATGTCTACCTCTAACGAGTCTTCACGGAAGAGAACGTCTACAGTGGAGTCATCAACATGCCACTGGGCGATCGAACAGTGGGCCATTGTTGTTATCACAGATGAGTCTCGATTCAATCTGAGGAATGATTCCGATGGATTCGCATATGGAGGGAACGTGGAACACGATATCGGGAACCAAACATTGTGGAAAGAGACCAATATCGAGAGGAATCTCTAATGGTGTTGGCTGGGATAATGTTTACCATTCAAACCGCTATTCGTGAAACTGTACGGGTGAAGCGGCAAGGTTTAACTGTTGTTAGGTATCATGATGAGATGTTGGGACCTCATCTGCAGTTGTTGAGAGATGCTGTGGGCCCAAAATTCGTATTCATGGACGATAATGCTCGACCAAATAGAACACGGGCGGTTGATGTTTTCTTGGAAACGGAATATGTTGTACGCATGGTGTGGCCTGCTCGCTCTCCGGTTTTGAATCCTATAGAACATGTCTGGGATGCACTAGGGAGATAGCTTGCATCACGTCAGAATCCACCAACCACTCTCTAAGACTGCGAGCAGCTCTGCGGGAAGAATGGGCGTTAATGCCTGAACATGAGACTGATGACTTCATTCACAGCATGCCCCATCGTTGTCAGGCCTGTATTGCTGTCAGAGGGGTTCACACCCCATACTGAGCACACTAACCTGTTGTCTGTACAAATCTGTCAAGTTGGAAAATACGAAAAATATTTTTTGTCTACCATTGTGCATGTTGCACCTGTTTACGTTCTGGACTCTTTGCATTGGTTGGTTGGTTGGTTGTTTGGGGAAGCAGATCAGACAGCGAGGTCATCGGTCTCATCGAATTATGGAAGGATGGGGAAGGAAGTCGGCCGTGCCCTTTCAGAGGAACCATCCCGGCATTTGCCTGGAGTGATTTAGGGAAATCACGGAAAACCTAAATCAGGATGGCCGGACGCGGGTTTGAACCGTCGTCCTCCCGAATGCGAGTCCAGTGTCGAACCACTGCGCCACCTCGCTCGGTCTCTTTGCATTATTTCCACTTTACTATCACCTGTTTATACTGTTTTGTTGCAAAATAGAAGCAACCTGCAAAATTACCGTTTGTTGCTTTAATTTTGGACACCAGTGTAGCTAACTGAATTACAATCGAAATATTCCTACTGTAATTCAGAATTTCATTTCTAACCCTCCAGATAGCGCACAATTTCTGTAAGCGTTTAGAATACTGCATATATCATATCTGTTGCGCCTTTCCCCCGCGACTCGCACCGCAAGATAGTCAGACATGGAAGAAACTCCGCGATTAAACTGGACCAGAAGTTCTGTACGTGGCTGTTACTCTGCTAGGATAAGACCGCGCGAGAGTTACAGAGTTCGAAGACTCAAATTAACGTGGGCCGTAATACTCCAGAGATTTATGATTGTAGCAAGATTCAGGAATTTCCCTGGTACTAGACAGTGCTGCACTTCGGAACTGCAACCAGTCGCCTGTAGGCAGTCACCACTAAAGCCGCATTACAACCGAGCACAAGTTCACCCACGCGTACCGGAATAACTTGTCGTCGCTGTACTGGTTTACTTCTTTGTGCAACTGTAGTCTCCTGTTCCTAAACTTTGCTGTTTGGTAGATAATATCTGTCACTGTATAGGAGGTCCTCCGTCAGCGGAGAAATGATTTTACGATGTACTGTTACATTTTTCTTGTTGACATCTTCTTTTAAAATTGTTCTGTAGAACTCTGAGCGACGTTTATTACTATCCATCATTCTATGTTCAATAATATATTCTATTTTGTTTCATGCAACTAATATAAGTATCATACGAAATATTTATCTAATGGTAAGTTCAAATGGTTCAAATGGCTCTGAGCACTATGGGACTCAACTGCTGTGGTCATTAGTTCCCTAGAACTTAGAACTACTTAAACCTAACTAACCTAAGAACGTCACACACACCCATGCCCGAGGCAGGATTCGAACCTGCGACCGTAGCAGCAGCGCGGCTCCGGACTGGAGCGCCTAGAACCGCACAGCCACCGCGGCCGGCTCTAATGGTAAGTGGAGACGGTCTTAAGGGTAATTTTCCTCTTCGTACTAGGTCGGTACTTAATAGTTTCAATTTCTAAATTTCACGCTTGAGTGATTTCTCATTCATGATGATTCCTTCTGTCTCTTGCAACAAGTTATATGCCTCGTCTTGATTAACGGATGATGTAAGCTTTCCATTGCTTTGCAGTTCAGATATATTCAGACGCTTCTCGAGAATACAACATTTTTTCTCGGTATAAGACTGGTTTTAATCATTTCAATTAATACTTCGAGATACATACCACTCACTTTCCTTTACTAGCCATGCAAACCGTCTACCAAACAGAAAAATACTTTTTCATACCCGTATTGGACCAGCAGCTATAATACAAGGTGTATCAGAATGTACGTTAGAAGACGTGGTGGTTCGTAGATGGGTACCATATGAGAATATTTCGCTAGTAAACTTGCGTTCGAAAACGCTTCGTTTGCCTGATAGCTTCTCTCAAATGTGGAGAAGGACGTATTCTGTTTGGACCACTCAAGCTAGGAAGGGAATAAAAGAGACAGTGCACAATACTGCCAATAAACACCAGTTTATTTCACTAACAGAAGGTGCTCAACTTGGATACATTTTGTGTACCGTCTCATGATGCCGAAATCTATCCTTCCTCACTCACTGTACCTAACCCCATAGGATTTTATTTTCTGGAGGTACACGAAAAACCATGGAGTTACAACAGGATCTTGTAGCACTAATAATAGTAGCAACTGGTGTCATCCGTAATATGACGGGTATCTTTTGAACGGTTCAGGAAGACATTTCAGAGACGCTAGCACACAAACGGAGCTTTATCGGACGTTAGTATGCTAGCACAATATGCTCAAATAGTACCAATGTATCAGCTACCACACCTTGTAACGTACTTTTCTATACATTCTGTGCAGATGTTAACTTATCAGCATGAAAACTGGTCGATGGAAATCGCAGCCAGAGTTGAAGTTCGGTACAGCAGTGACGTGAATGAAATGCAACATGCCAAATTTTTCTAATTACCTTGAGAACATGCAGACGAGGAAATATTACTCAAAAAATTGCAGGAGACTGCTCTTGTCAGCATTCCAGATCTTTTCCAGGAAGACACGAAATCTGTTCCGGAAGTAGGATACGCTGGTATTTTCTATAGATGTAGGGTATGTTAACTGAACTGATGTAAGTTCGTAAATTGTCACTGTAGCTGTATAAACAATGTGCAGGCATCATATGTAAAGTGTCTCATGTTCGGATCCATATGATTTTTTTTTTTTCTTCACCATACGAGACACATTACTTAGGTTCAACAATTTGTTGTCGGCGAAGCCCTCCATTGCCTTATATGAAGCACACTGAGATTGTTTGCTACCTTATTTCACACAGAAGATATTACAAATTTTCTTTGCTTTTAAAAGACAGATCTGTACACCACGTAATGCGATTGGCTCCCACGTAATACGGAGGGTAATTCAAATCTCAGCCACGTCAGGTTTTTATACCGTCAAGCGTACGGTCAGAATTATTGAAATGAAGCAGATTCGGATCGAATTCACGTGTTGGATTAACATTAAACATGGTAAACGAACCAGCTTGAATATGGTTACAAGGCGATTTTCACACTGACATAAGAAAATATTACATTATGAATATCTCCATTCGAAAACTCTGGTGGCATAATCGCATTCAAGTACTGCAGATTTGATCTTATTTATAAGGTTAGTGTCTATAATTCATGATTACGACAGTAAATTTGATTTATCCACTGTGGTACAATGGATTTATCAGTTACTTACAGAAAAACAGGTATGGCAAAATGTATCATTGCGATAGCACAGAGAAATAATATGTTATTTGGCTATAGGTGACAGTGCTAGCATTATTAATAGGCTTAAACTTTATATGAGCTTTATTTGACAACCGATACTCCTTACTAACTCAACGAAATTATTGTTATTGGTAAACAAAACGCTCTTTCACATAATTTTATAGAAATTGTACAATTACTTCACTTTAACTTTGAATTTAAGTGAGTATTTAGGTTTTACAGATGCTATCGTGATACTATCTAGATCAGTTCGAATGTTAAGGTAACACCAGCAGGCATGTAATTCAGATGATATTATCAGGCCCTCCGTCCTTGCACAATTAATCACGCCCACGCTCCACAATTAATTGAAGGCGTAGTTGTGTCAGCGTGTGCGTCATTGTAGACCAATGAGCGTAATTACTAGGCTTATAACAGCTTCTCGTCCCGCACAGTTACATTTCAACATGCAATTTGAAAGTTCTCAGATAATTATACGGAGTATATTTGATTCAAAAAGTTACTGATTGCAACTAATAATTCCTATCTGACCATTCATTACCACAGATAGCTTCTCCAGAGTTCGTTAAGAATGATGTATATTTTGGTTTTACAACTCCATTATACGCATTGTTACTATCACCAGCGAATATGTTGAAACTACTTGAACATAAGTTATGAAGTGACAGCTGGAATAGAAGACATTACTTACGCGCGTAAGTGTTTCATTAATTAATTGGTTGCGTCGCCCCCACTATCGCCAATACTGCTCTCAGTATGTAGTTGTTTTCACTCTAATGTATCTGAAAGTAGAGGTTGGGTATTGCTTAAACAATGAAGTGACCCATATCATGGAGCATACGGGCAGCATCTGCATTCGCAATTAGATAGTTCCAGAGATGAAAATTTGCTGTTATAAGAAGATTACAGTCTTGTAGATTTTCACTGTCAGATGGTTTGGTATCATCGATCTTGAAGGCACACTACTTGCATCGATTGACGTCAATAGCCATTCACCTCTTTAAATAGTCAATTGGATCTGTGACTTGAATTTCGTAGTGCAAGTACGGAAATCTTGGGGAAGCTGTGACCTTCACAGAGCCTAGCCGAGCCAATAGCAATTTAAAATGAGGTATTGTTTTGACACGACAATGTTAGGCTAGCGTACTGTTAAAAGTACACATTCTTAGGTACTCTTAAGTTTCTGCTATTCTTAAATTTTTTATCCAGCACTAAACCGACACATGGATTTCTGCACTTAAAATCAAATTTAAAAAGCAAGTTCGTTAGCCGAAAAATTATTTTCACGTAAAGCTAATATTGTGTCTATGTACTACACTATAGCGAGCTTTGATCTCATACGTGGAAAGATTATTGAATATTTGCGTTTGATACTACTCTCCATGACGACTGCTAACCAGTTAATATGACATCTCTGAATATACATTATTCACTACATTGCTGCAGCACCATCCAAACAATAAATATTTGATGCTAAGTAGCCGTTATTGAAAAGGATTAAGTAACAGTAGAATGAATGCTTCATGAACTACACAATGTTACGTGCTCCACCATTCTAGGGAGACTTTTCACCATGGTATGATCTATATGTCATAAATTTATCCCTCATTTCCCCTGATGCATGCCTCACAACAGGTGAAGTAACTTACAATAAGTAGAGAAGTTGAGTAGTTTTGTGATCGCTCGTCCAGGGCGGTCATCGACTTCACTTACAACAGAGTCCTCTAAAGCTCTCTTCTCTACAAATGAGAGTACTGTAATTCAAGTACAAGGGCTTAATCCAAAGGTCCTGGATATGTTTTACTGAATATTTGTCCAATAGTTATTAAAGGCGTTCAACGTTTTTATTTGGGCCAGTAAATCAAGCAAGCCTAGAAAAATTCAGTGAAACTTTTCTATTGTGTATCATCTGCTCTATCTCACACTTCCATAGGAACTTCTTGGTCATAGCTTTCTAGGTACATTCACATTTTACGGCCTTACACAACATATTCAATACTGCCTCCAATAATACTTCAATTTGCACAAAGTATTTAATTTTGTACTATCTTCCTTATGCACTATGACCAGTATCTGGACTCCAAAGATAAACAAAGGTTAAAAGTGGTACGTGTGTTAACATCTCTGTAAGATATGAATAGACTCTGTGAAAATAATTTCTTATGCAATCTGACAATAGAATGTCATCACATTCCAACATGGACAGTTTCTGCTATCGTTTTTAGTTTACCTGCCTGTAACTGAGATTTTACAACTCCCAGATGTTCCATTTTCATACTGAATCGTTCTCTGTTGAACTTGGCATCAAAACAAAAATCGCCGACAGTCCTTCTTTCTAGATGCAATAATATCTCGGCATATGAAGAGATCAGTGTAGCCGATAAAAAGTTCTTCGTGGCGTATCAAGTCTTCTACTGTTTCCAATTATGTCATCATGACATAAGAGTGATCATAATATCCTAGTTTTGATCTTATTTAGAAAATGACTGCAATGCTATAGAGTCACAGATGTCATATTAAGTATATAAGTAAACAATTAAGAATCTGCATATGAAAATTTTAGTAATCAGGGTCTGAGATGGGCACTTGTCTCAAGTATAGAAGAGGGCATATTGGGCCCAACTTTGCATTTCGTGTAGGTGAGTTAGTGGACGCAGAGTCTGATCCGTTTACTTGGTAAGTTGGCCGCATCTATGACTCAGTCTTGCCAGTTTCTGATACTTAGGAAAGATAAACGTGTTAGTTATAATAGCGAAGGCTTTTCACGAGTGATTAGGTTTGGTACACTGACAATAAATTTCACTGTCAGTATAAACGATACTTAGCACATTTAGCTTAAATTTTTGCAAATATTTGGTGTTGCAGTTCATTCATTTATCAGTAATTTCAGTACTTAGAGCCAGCACTGGAACAAACATTTAGTACTAAATTAAAATATATTCCCACTATTAAGTACTATACTTAGAGCCAGTATTGGAGCTAATATTCAGTTCTAAACTGAAATGTATTCCCACTTTATAGGCTAATTAATTCCGTTAAGTTATCATCTAATAAAATTTTCATTTTAATGTCATTATGCCCAGTGCCACATATCGATAACGCCAGGGAAACAACGCTTTCCTTAAAGTATTTTAAGGTGGCTGCTGCCTTCGTCAGTCATTTTCCATTTCCATTTTATTTCGATTTGTGTACTCTGGAACAACAGCGCGAGAATGTGTGGTAGCCCCAACACTATTCAATAACCGAAGTTCCTATTAACTACATAAAACCTACATTTTATGAAGACACACAGTTTGTCCCACAAAATACAAGTAACCTTGAAGGGTTATAAACCAACATTTTCGCTATTGAAACTTATATCTGACCATTTCTTTTTTCATGTGATTTCCGCAAACTATGCAACAGAATATGCAAATGATACAACAGTTCTTCATCGTATTCGAGACGACTGATATGGTCCTTGCCATGGAGGGTAATTGTGAAATTAGAACAATATTTTCAAATGACTCTTAGAGACCGCGTTTTAGATGAGTGTATACAAGTACATAAGAAATGTTTTACGAGGTAGTCTTCTACAGATTTACAACGCCAAATGTTATCTATTCCGTTACACAGGTTTCTGATGTTCTTGTCTATGTGAAACTCAGAGTACACGTACTCGGAGTATAATTCTCCATAAGGATATCCGCTCGAGCTCCAATTGAAGACGTCAGTTCCATCTACTTCGGAAATTTAAGTAAGGAGGAAAATGGGCCTTAAGAGACACATGATATAAATGTCCATACACAGGTGTAATGGCAGAAGACATTGAATCTTTAGTAGTCACCGTTCGTGCCACTGAGTAAAATGTCTGTGTCACTGATAGTGTGCCCAAGTCTCCACGCTAAATATATCTCTCATATTGGCGACTAATGAAGACAGACAAAGACAAACGAGATCTTACGTGATCGGCGTGTTTTGGTGGATATATCACTGAATAAGCTTAGGTGACAGACTGACACATGAGCGAAGGGCGTATGAAAGAAGAAATGCTGCAATAAATAAATTGCTGTGCTACATTCTTAATTCAAAAGGCCTATTACACGGCTACTTCGCAGAATGGGAGGCGGAGGGTTTAAACCACGTGTCCTAAAACACGATCAGCTTACTTGCATTCGGACTGTAAAGTCTAATTCAAAGACTACACATTTTTGTAACCGGAAGAAATTAAAAATGAAAAGTAAGAGAACTGTGCCACCTGGCATATACGAATCGTAATGGACAACGATGAGAGTGAACGAACTGGGAGATGACCTGCAACTGTGTCACTAAAACTCCAAATATTCTACTTTACTTTCATACTGCTAAACTGAGAGAACAAGGAGGATTGGAAATTCACGAACGAAATAGAAGCTAGAGTTTCTTGGAACGGAGCAGCCATTACGAGAATCATTCATTCGTGGGGACTGTTTCGCCATGTATAAAACAAAAACTTATTGTATGTAATAACGAGCTTCTCGTCCAGGCTGAGTTATCCCAAGGGATATCTACGGCCTTCGTGTCATCATCTGCCTTGCGGCGTCGTGCGGATGCGGTATTGACGGACATGTCGTTAGCACACCGCTCTTCCGGCCGTTTTGCTGACTTTACAGACCGTGAGGCCGCTGGTGCTCAGTCATGTAGCACCACAATTGGGCTCACGAGGCTAATTTCACCCCGTACCAGTCCTCCCATGAAGAAAAAGACCTTAGCAGTGCCGGGAATCGATCTCGGGTCCTGCTCATAGCAGCCATTTACGGTGACCACACAGCTACGGAGCCGGATACAAATTCTGTACCAGGGGGTACATACACAGACTGATAAAGTAATTCTCATGGAGGAACTCAATTCTCTGGTTGGTGAAGAATCATAATAGTAAGCTGGTTTCACATAAAAAATGAGAGTCAGAAGCTTCCAAATTAATACTATGAAAGTGCTAAACAACACTGGCCGCTGCTGACATCCGTAATCTTTTCAACTGGTGAGCTACAAAAAGGAAACATCAAGACTGATTACTCTTTTACACTTTCAACGAGGAGATACGCGATCTTTTGATCTGAAACGTGTGTGGATAAAGTCCTACGTCCAGATTTTCTTTATTGACTACCGGTTTTGGTTCATTACTGAGCTGACTGGATTGATGAGGGCGAATAACAAACGTAATATCTTGCAGCTATGCAGAGGAAAGCATTCAGGAACCTATTATGTCACAATAAACATCAGTAGGAAGAAACCAAATCTGAGATACGACCGAAATCTTGAGAAACGAATGATTGAAGAAAATGCGATATAGCAGTGCCTTTGTTATTCTGATGACAGTGCACTGCGGCGATCACAGCTGCTATGAAACACATCAGATGAATACGCAATTGTGAATAATAAGTAACATCAGCTGTAGAATGTAATGACGACAGTGAAAATATGTGCCAGATCGGGGCGCGAACCCGGATTTCCCGCTTATCGCCAGCGGTCGCCTTACCATTTGGCTACCCGTGCAGGACTCACAGCCAGCCCCAAACTTCCATATGTCGTGAACCATACGTCTAAGATCTGTATTCGCATATCCATTATGTGTATTCCCGTACAGATCAGACGTTGTGCTTGAAAGTCGCATGCCCCGTATCCATCAGCTGTAGAATACAATGATGACAATTGTAACCTCCCCACAAAATTGAAAGTCAAATTAATGATAATGTAATCTCAGTCACAATAAAAATGCAAATAGACCGAAATGTCGATCTTTGGCCCTGTGCGAAATCAGAATTAATTTCTTACCTCAGTATAACTGCATGTCAAAGTTCTGCTCTTATTGTTGGCGGCGGCTTGGAGGAAATGCATTGCAAGTACTTTTTTTTAAAAAAAATCTAACTGAAACTTTTCTTTAAAGGAAATGTAAGGAATTTGTTTGTTCAATTAAATGGTTCTTTATCAGAATGCATTGAAAACAAAATTATTATTGGGGCGACTATTGCACAAATTAGTTACAGTTAATTTACATCGTTAGCTGAGCGCAATGCTGCTTAATAATATACCTCGTCCTGAATCATGACCAGAGTGCGATGTCGACGCCCGCCGACTGCTCACACACAACTAAACTCTCTCGCATCTAGACCGCGACTGCGTCATCTCGCACGCGACACTACTCTCCGACCGCTAGCTCGCAACTGAACTGAACTCTCGCGCTACTACCTCGCAACTGCACTGTGTCGTAACTCGACTGCAACAGAACTGCTCTCTGGTCAGAGATTCTGTGGCTCGCCACCGCTGCCCATGAAACGTACGCGTTTCACAATTGAAATTTGTGCCGGACCGCGAGTCGAATCCGGTTTTCCCGCTTATAACGAACGGTCGCCTTACCATTTAGCTATCCGTGCAAGACTCACGGCCAGACCCTAATTTCCATATGTCTTCAGCCAAACGTCTACGATCTGTACTCACAGATCCATTATGTGTATTCCAGTACAGATCAGACGTTGTGCTTGAATGTCGCATGCCCTGGCATGATACCGGGCATGCGACTTTAGAGCACAACGTCTGATCTGTTCGGGAATACACATACTGGATGTATCAGTACAGATCGTAGACGTTTGGTTGACGACATATGGAAGTTTGGGTGTGAGTCCTGCAGGGATACCCAAATCGTAAGGCGAGAGCTCGCGATAAGTGGGAAAATCGGGGTCGAGTCCCGGTCCGGCACAAATTTTCATTGCTTTCACTGTATTCTACAGCTGATGGTAGTCATTATTCGCAGTTGAGAATTCATCTGTTGTGATTAAAGAAAAATACTTAATAATTATCAGATTTCAAAAATACCGAAGTCTCCTTCGGCGCAAGTAAAACCTTGTGTCACTGGTAAACCAATGGCTCTAATTCGACGAAATCTTAGAATGGCTCTCTTCTTCTTAGCGAGAGCTTCTCTGTCATCAGCACCAGAGGATCTTCTGTGATCTCTTAAACAGAGACAGATATCTAGATCAACATGCACTCACAAATATACCTAATAACCCCAAATCTCACCACGTACCCTCCCAAAAACAATTTCAAACTACGAATGGAAAAATAAATAACAACAAAACAACTTATTTAGATAAATCTCCTGCTGAATTTTTCAGAGAAGGTGTAGTTTTAACTGAGAAACTACCAGTTTCTATTATGGAAAACTATTAGGGAACTACTGAATACTGAAACATTCTCGCCAGACTTTGGTGCTGCTCTAACAGTGACCATCTTTCAAAAAAGATGACAGCAGCAAATTATGTGATACATACTGTGAAATACCGTTGCTAATGATCAATAAAAACCACTTTACTCTATTATTAGACATTGACTGTAGCACAATTATTGTAAAACAATAAATGTGTATTAACACAGATGAGGCGCTTTTTATTCATCATTAAAGTTTTGGTGCTCAACATGATGAAGATTATAATTGCTGTCTGGTGATAGCAAACTTCTTGACAAAGTCGTGGCAACCAGCATTGTACTCTGCCGTCAGATCTGCCACACATCAACTCCTATTCCACTTTCCACGTTCTATGATGACCCATGGACGTCAAACACCTAGTCGCCTACTCCTGCTTTGGCGTCCTTCAATTGCTCTCAACAGATGGTCACGATTGTAACTCGGGAAAAGCCGACCACCCTCGCCGTTTTCTAGGTGCGCGTTCCCATTCGCCAGGCCATAACAATCCGCCATTTGTCGAATTCGCTTATGTCAGTATATTACCCCATTTGCGGCCCATGTCTTCTCTAGAACGATTCCGCAACCTTTCTCTTGTTTTCCGCACATTGTGTCTTCTATGCCGAAGCTCTGGCAACTTACTAAAGCGCCTTGTCAAGGTTCGGGTGGCTGCCCCCGTCGGAGGTTCGAGTCCTCCTTCGGGCATGGGTGTATGTGTTGCCCATAGTGTAAGTTAGTTTAGGTTAGATGAAGCAGTGTGTAAGCTTAGGGGCCGATGACTTCAGCGGTTTGATCCCATTGGGTCTTACCACATTCATTCATTCTGGCAACTTAGCATTATTTGGATGGTATTGTCTGATGTCACGCTTTCTTGATATCACTTTGGGGATATGTACAGGTCACTGTATGTCCCTACCACCGATTTTGATTCCCCAATCATCTCTGCTCCGCTTATATTCCTTGCAGCGCCATGTACCCGAAACGCCACCATGCTGCATTCAGACGTGCTGTGGCAATTGGTTATGATGTTTCCGATCGTCAGTGTATTTTGAGAATGATACGCAATCTATTCCCTGTAACCCATTTATAAAAGTAAGTAAAACGACTGCAAAGGCCATACCAAGTCTTCCACCAACTTTTTATGTCCTGCAGCTTCGATTTCAACACACTGGGGCTACTGCTAAGAATTTTAACAAGGAAAATATAGGTAAGAAGTCAAATGCGTTCGCATATCATCTACGATCTGAGATCTAGAAGAACAAAGATCGTCGTCCATAGAAAACAAAGAATTGCCAAATGCACAAACGTTGTAGAGAACTGAATTTCAGAACATCTCGTCTCTTTTGAGCCATCAGAGAAACGCTTGAGGTACTGGTTCCACCCTATACTGCCAATCTACTAGCAAGATGGGGCTTTTAGATTTCCACTTACATCTGTAGAGTGCTTCGAGCTGGAAAATACACTCCTGGAAATTGAAATAAGAACACCGTGAATTCATTGTCCCAGGAAGGGGAAACTTTATTGACACATTCCTGGGGTCAGATACATCACATGATCACACTGACAGAACCACAGGCACATAGACACAGGCAACAGAGCATGCACAATGTCGGCACTAGTACAGTGTATATCCACCTTTCGCAGCAATGCAGGCTGCTATTCTCCCATGGAGACGATCGTACAGATGCTGGATGTAGTCCTGTGGAACGGCTTGCCATGCCATTTCCACCTGGCGCCTCAGTTGGACCAGCGTTCGTGCTGGGCGTGCAGACCGCGTGAGACGACGCTTCATCCAATCCCAAACATGCTCAATGGGGGACAGATCCGGAGATCTTGCTGGCCAGGATAGTTGACTTACACCTTCTAGAGCACGTTGGGTGGCACGGGATACATGCGGACGTGCATTGTCCTGTTGGAACAGCAAGTTCCCTTGCCGGTCTAGGAATGGTAGAACGATGGGTTCGATGACGGTTTGGATGTACCGTGCACTATTCAGTGTCCCCTCGACGATCACCAGTGGTGTATGGCCAGTGTAGGAGATCGCTCCCCACACCATGATACCGGGTGTTGGCCCTGTGTGCCTCGGTCGTATGCAGTCCTGATTGTGGCGCTCACCTGCACGGCGCCAAACACGCATACGACCATCATTGGCACCAAGGCAGAAGCTACTCTCATCGCTGAAGACGACACGTCTCCATTCGTCCCTCCATTCACGCCTGTCGCGACACCACTGGAGGCCGGCTGCACGATGTTGGGGCGTGAGCGGAAGACGGCCTAACGGTGTGCGGGACCGTAGCCCAGCTTCATGGAGACGGTTGCGAATGGTCCTCGCTGATACCCCAGGAGCAACAGTGTCCCTAATTTGCTGGGAAGTGGCGGTGCGGTCCCCTACGGCACTGCGTAAGATCCTACGGTCTTGGCGTGCATCCGTGCGTCGCTGCGGTCCGGTCCCAGGTCGACGGGCACGTGCACCTTCCGCCGACCACTGGCGACAACATCGATGTACTGTGGAGACCTCACGCCCCACGTGTTGAGCAATTCGGCGGTACGTCCACCCGGCCTCCCGCATGCCCAGTATACGCCCTCGCTCAAAGTCCGTCAACTGCACATACGGTTCACGTCCACGCTGTCGCGACATGCTACCAGTGTTAAAGACTGCGATGGAGCTCCGTATGCCACGGCAAACTGGCTGACACTGACGGCGGCGGTGCACAAATGCTGCGCAGCTAGCGCCATTCGACGGCCAACACCGCGGTTCCTGGTGTGTCCGCTGTGCCGTGCGTGTGATCATTGCTTGTACAGCCCTCTCGCAGTGTCCGGAGCAAGTATGGTGGGTCTGACACACCGTTGTCAATGTGTTCTTTTTTCCATTTCCAGGAGTGTAGATCGAAACTTATCTGAAACTAATATCAGGCAACGAAGACGAATTTCGGTTAATATTCTGTATCGTATTGCAGTTGCCAGTAGACAGTGTACTTAATATGTATTTTCTCGGCCGGCCGCGGTGGTCTCGCGGTTCTAGGCGCGCAGTCCGGAACCGTGCGACCGCTACGGTCGCAGGTTCGAATCCTGCCTCGGGCATGGATGTGTGTGATGTCCTTAGGTTAGTTAGGTTTAAGTAGTTCTAAGTTCTAGGGGACTTATGACCACAGCAGTTGAGTCCCGTAGTGCTCAGAGCCATTTGAACCATTATTTTTTGTATTTTCTCACCTATTCTGTCGACTCGTGAGAAAGAGGTATACCACCGCTGTAGTTTCTAGTTTCATGTGTACTTTACAGTTATGATTCTTTTTCAATACCTCCAAAAGTTTGCAAGCAAGTCCACACTAATAAAATGCCCTTAGGGAAATTCCATCAAGGTTTCCTAAATCATGCTATGAGTAACAAGCATCTGTCCGAAAAGCGGCTCGCCACCTCATATTCTCGGTTAAAAGACATTCCTCATACTTTGTACCTCCTTTCCTTGTACGAGGCCCTGCTGGAGAGTAATTTCTTCCGAACTCTTTATTCTCTTCTCAGTAGCGGTTGGTATTACTTGTAATGCATATTACTCGGTCGACTTTCGTGCTTATTTGCTGTGAGTTACAACCATTTGTTACTAGAGGGCACCGCATTTTGCATGTAACATGGCAGTGTTTATGTCGATGTGTGTGAAAAGTGCTATAATCGAGTTTCTAACCGCAGAAAACGTGCATTTAATTGAAATCCATCTACACTCCTGGAAATGGAAAAAAGAACACATTGACACCGGTGTGTCAGACCCACCATACTTGCTCCGGACACTGCGAGAGGGCTGTACAAGCAATGATCACACGCACGGCACAGCGGACACACCAGGAACCGCGGTGTTGGCCGTCGAATGGCGCTAGCTGCGCAGCATTTGTGCACCGCCGCCGTCAGTGTCAGCCAGTTTTCCGTGGCATACGGAGCTCCATCGCAGTCTTTAACACCGGTAGCATGCCGCGACAGCGTGGACGTGAACCGTATGTGCAGTTGACGGACTTTGAGCGAGGGCGTATAGTGGGCATGCGGGAGGCCGGGTGGACGTACCGCCGAATTGCTCAACACGTAGGGCGTGAGGTCTCCACAGTACATCGATGTTGTCGCCAGTGGTCGGCGGAAGGTGCACGTGCCCGTCGACCTGGGACCGGACCGCAGCGACGCACGGATGCACGCCAAGACCGTAGGATCCTACGCAGTGCCGTAGGGGACCGCACCGCCACTTCCCAGCAAATTAGGGACACTGTTGCTCCTGGGGTATCGGCGAGGACCATTCGCAACCGTCTCCATGAAGCTGGGCTACGGTCCCGCACACCGTTAGGCCGTCTTCCGCTCACGCCCCAACATCGTGCAGCCCGCCTCCAGTGGTGTCGCGACAGGCGTGAATGGAGGGACGAATGGAGACGTGTCGTCTTCAGCGATGAGAGTCGCTTCTGCCTTGGTGCCAATGATGGTCGTATGCGTGTTTGGCGCCGTGCAGGTGAGCGCCACAATCAGGACTGCATACGACCGAGGCACACAGGGCCAACACCCGGCATCATGGTGTGGGGAGCGATCTCCTACACTGGCCGTACACCACTGGTGATCGTCGAGGGGACACTGAATAGTGCACGGTACATCCAAACCGTCATCGAACCCATCGTTCTACCATTCCTAGACCGGCAAGGGAACTTGCTGTTCCAACAGGACAATGCACGTCCGCATGTATCCCGTGCCACCCAACGTGCTCTAGAAAGTTTAAGTCAACTGCCCTGGCCAGCAAGATCTCCGGATCTGTCCCCCATTGAGCATGTTTGGGACTGGATGAAGCGTCGTCTCACGCGGTCTGCACGTCCAGCACGAACGCTGGTCCAACTGAGGCGCCAGGTGGAAATGGCATGGCAAGCCGTTCCACAGGACTTGATCCAGCATCTCTACGATCGTCTCCATGGGAGAATAGCAGCCTGCATTGCTGCGAAAGGTGGATATACACTGTACTAGTGCCGACATTGTGCATGCTCTGTTGCCTGTGTCTATGTGCCTGTGGTTCTGTCAGTGTGATCATGTGATGTATCTGACCCCAGGAATGTGTCAATAAAGTTTCCCCTTCCTGGGACAATGAATTCACGGTGTTCTTATTTCAATTTCCAGGAGTGTACTTCAGCATGACAATACGAGACAACACATGAGCGTTGCGGCATCTGAAACAATTCGACGCCTTAGTCTGACTGTTCTCGATCATACTCAATACACTCTCGACTTTGTTCCACCCGATTTTCATCTATTTCCTTAACTTAGAGAACGCCTTCGATGGTTTCACTGTGATACTGATGAAGCGGTATATGCAAAGATGAGGTTGCGACTCTGCCAACAGGTCAATCATTCTGAAGTGACTGTATCAACAGACTGGTCTCTCTTTGGGAGAAATGTGTTCGTCGATAGGGTGACAATGTTCAAAAATAAATATATAGACATAAAGCCATAGAATGGCAATAAAGTTTGTGTTTGTTTAAATGCTTTAAGGGTTTCAACATCAAAAACTCGGAGGCATTATCTTTCAGCCCGCCCTCGTATATAACGAACACCTGCGCAGAGTACGAAACACTTCTTAAGCTCTAAACTTGATCTGCGGACAACTTACCTGTAGATTGCCTAAATTAGGTACGATAAATGAATCAGTTGTTGGAACGGCCTGCAATCTCTTCCTCTAGTTTTTCTGGACGTTTGTTATCTCAGCTGTACAAGGTACTCAGTTCTCTGCAGAACTTAGTCGGATATATATACACTACTGGCCATTAAAGTTGCTACACCAAGAAGAAATGCAGATGACAAACGGGTATTCATTGGACAAATATATTATACTAGAACTTACATGTGATTACATTTTCACGCAATTTGGGTGCATAGATCCTGAGAAATCAGTACCCAGAACAACCACCTCTGGCCGTAATAACAGCCTTGATACGCCTGGGCATTGAGTCAAACACAGGTTGGATGAGCCGGCCGGTGTCGCCTTGCGGTTCTAGGCGCTTCAGTCTGGAACCGTGTGATCGCTACGGTCGCAGGCTCGAATCCTGCCTTGGGCATGGATGTATGTGATGTCCTTAGGTAAGTTATGTTTAAGTAGTTCTAAGTTCTAGGGGACTAATGACCACAGATGTTAAGTCCCATAGTGCTCAGAGCCATTTTTGAACAGGTTGGATGGCGTGTACAGGTACAGCTGCCCATGCAGCTTCAACAGGATACCACAGTTCATCAGTAGTGACTGGCGTATTGTGACGAGCCAGTTGCTCGGCCACCATTGACCAGAAGTTTTCAATTGGTGAGAGATGTGCTGGCCAGGGCAGCAGTCGAACATTTTCTTTCTAGGCCCGTACAGGACCTGCAACATGCGGTCGTGCATTATCCTGCTGAAATGTAGGGTTTCGCATGGATCGACGAAGGGTAGAGCCACGGGTCGTAACACATCTGAAATGTAACGTCCACTGTTCAAAGTGCCGTCTATGCGAACAAGAGGTGACCGAGACGTGTAACCAATGGCACCCCATACCGTCAAGCCGGGTTATACGCCAGTATGGCAATGACACATACACACTTCCAATGTGCGTTCGCCCCGATGTCGCCAAACACGGATGCGACCATCATGATGCTGTAATCAGAACCTGGATTCATCCGAAAAAATGACGTTCCGCCACTCGTGCACCCAGGTTCGTCGTTGAGCACACAATCGCAGGCGCTCCTGTCTGTGATGCAGCATCAAGGGTAACCGCAGCCATGGTCTCCGAACTGATAGTCCATGCTGCTGCAAACGTCGTCGAACTGTTGGTGCAGATGGTTGTTGTCTTGCAAACGTCCCCATCTATTGACTCAGGGATCGAGGCGTGGCTGCACGATCCGTTACAGCCATGTTGATAAGATGCCTGCCATCTCGTCTGCTAGTGATACGAGGCCGTTGGGATCCAGCACGGCGTTCCGTATTACCCTCCTGGACCCACCGATTCCATATTCTGCTAACAGTCATTGGATCTCGACCAACGCGAGCGGCAATGTCGCGATACGATAAACCGCAATCGCGATAGGCTACAATCCGACCTTTATCAAAGTCGGAAACGTGATGGTACGCATTTCTCCTCCTTACACGAGGCATCACAACAACGCAACGACGGTCAACTGCTGTTTATGTATGAGAAATCGTTTGGAAACTTACCTCATGTCAGCACGTTGTAGGTGTCGCCACCGGCGCCAACCTTGTGTAAATGCTCTGAAAAGCCAATCATTTGCATATCACAGCATCTTCTTCCTATCAGTTAAATTTCGCTTCTCTAGCACGTCATCTCCGTGGTGTAGCAATTTTAATGGCCAGTAGTATATTTACTTACGCACAGAGATATTTTATGATTGTATTTATATCAACCACGTTCTAAGGTTAAACTGAAAAAGTGTTTTAGCTGCTGAAAACAGTATCATAAATATCTACAACTGGTGCGGTACACTAGCCAAATAAGGTTTCAAGAATCAGGCCACAGCAAGCTTCATGTTGATTAAGTGGATGGGTCAGGATATTGGCAGTGTACTTTTGAGAGTAAGAAAGGGGAATTAAAGTTAAACGTCCCATCGACCACAATATCATTAGAGGCAGAACACAAGCTCTGATTAAGAAAGGATGGGACAGGTAATCGGCCGTCCCTTTATCAAATGACATTATCTTCTTTTTTTAGGGAAATCACAGGAACTTAAATCTATGTGGCCGGACCGGTATTTGAGTTGTCAAACCTCCCAAATACGAGTCCATTGTATTAGCAAATGCACCACATCGCTCGGTTTCTTTCCAAAGAAACCTTCCTGGTATTTGCCTTAGGCTACTGCCGCTGAATAATTATTGAAGTAACCCAAACAACGAAGGTCATCCGTCTCCTATTCAGCCTTCAGAGCTGAATCAGTGTGCACAGTCTGATTGCGTGTAGAATGAAGTCTGTGTGCAACAGTGAGGAAGTGTTCTAAATGTTTGCGTAGCGTGTACCTGAGGCGGAAAATGGCAACGATCCCGGTATACACCTAGTGAGATGTGAGAAACGGCCGACAAACCACTTTCAGGCTGGCCAGTACATCGACTCTTCGTCGTTAATCCTCCGGGCGGATTCGATCTGAGACCGGCATACCATTCCTGAAGCGGTCTCATTAACACGCGCAGCTACTCTGGTGATTTTGCCCCATCGATTTAGTGGTACTTTTACATGTCATTTCCTGGCCGCGCCTGTATGCTAGACCTGTTCGCAGTTGCGATTTCCTGGGGTTTCTTTCTTGGGCTTGGGTATCATCGACCGCATTTTCCCTAATCCGCCTGAACTGGATGTGGTTGGAGCCGACTTCATTTATTTCAGTGGTGGCTAATTTTTGAGTATTCGTTGCAGAGAAACTTTTGGAGGTCCTGGCAGGAAGCAGCACCTGGCAGAAGCTCTGCTAGCTGGAGCGGGAAATGGCCATTCAAAATGCCTTCACCTATTAGAACGGAAGTGGTGTTTTCGCAGTGATCCCTCGCCAAAAATCCAGTTATTTTTTGCGGTACGAAAAACTGAAGGAATACGAAAGTGCGTTGTTGTGCGCAGTCGTGGATTTCGGGTTGATTCCCTCCGGTCTTTTAGGTGGCTGTTGCTATTTATCGATTGTGCATTCACTCAGTAGGCAGAGACCTGCAATTGTGTGGTAGGGCCAAATAGCTAGCTGACTGGCGTTGTTGAGGAAACTAAGACGGGATTAGCGAGGTTTTCATTGAAGCCAATAAATTATTTTCGTTTCCCTCCAACTTTGAGACAATTTGTATTTTTTATGCGTGACTCATTCCCTATTTGACGTTTAACTGTATTTCTGTTTCGCTGTTGTATAGATTATCGGTGAAAGTTGCTAGGAGCAAGATGGAGGCGGTTTATGAACTCTTAGCGGTGTACGTATTCCATTCCATTAATTGTTTCCTGATGTGTTTGCTGATATTAGTTAGTACATGTAAGGCTCTAAATTATTGACGCCGGAGTAATGTCTCGCAGGTGTGAGCGATGCTGATAACCGTTATTTTGATAGACTTTACATGTGTAGTAGTGCAGAGAATTAATCCGAGTCCGCCAGTAAACGTACCCGGTTAGATCTGTGTAGCTGTGCGTAGTCAAGTGCTTTGATCGCGGCGCTGCCATCTTCGGATCCGTCATATAAAGACAAAGACTGGTCATTTGACACCATTACGTAAATCTGATTGAGGAAATTCTCCAACTGCTCATCGACGACTTCTTGTGCGCGGTTACACTGTCCTTCTAGCAGGTACTAAATACTGAGGACCTCTGTTCCATCCGGACGACGTCTTGGCTCATATTGATGGGTCGAACCAGAGAGACAAATGTGTTAACAAATCCTGTGCTGTGCCTACCTGCAGACAGCTCATATGAGCGCTGTTTAGTGGAATCTTGCTCTTTTTAACTCAATGTCCTACATGTGGTTGCATTAGCGCAGTAACAGGAATCGCCTGGATTTCAAAACTAAACCAATACATATAGAAAGTAAATTATTGTGTTTCTATAAGTAACTGAAATCACAGGATTTAAATAAATCTGACGAAAAATAAACATTAAGCTGGATAACATGAATAAGTAATAATAAATGAAATATATTTCAAACATATACTTAGTTTCGCGACACACAATTCACAGCAGGTACACTCTGATCACTACGTGTACAACAATATATATACTCCGCAAGCCATCATATGGCAGATGGCGGAGGGTAGCTTGTACCACCACAAGTCATGGCCTTTACTGTTCCACTCGCAAATGAAGCATGAGAGAAACGACTGTCTGTATGCTTACATAAAGCAAACTTCCACTCATCACGCCCTATAGAATTTCTGTTAGTCATCCTGCATCATACGACAGTCACTCGAAAATGACTTTTCACGTACACTACAGCACATAAAAAGACAGACGAAGATTGCTGCTCACCCTGTCCGACAGATAGTTCATGTACGAGGGCGTGCTGAAAAATAATGCCTCCTAATTTCTTCTGTGGAAACTCTTAATACTTTTTAAATAAAACAAACTTTATTAACATTCTACTCCTTTATTCTTCATTTCTGAATATTTATTTCTTAACATGGTCTCCATAGCAATGAACACGTTTCTCCAGATAAGAAATCGGTTTGTTGATACCGCCACTGAAGAATGTCTGACACTTTTGACGGAGCTACAACCTCACCTCTGATTTCACAGCTTCATCATTATCAAAGTTAAGTTCTGGAACGTGTTCCTTAAGTTTTGGATACAGATGAAAATCGAATGGAGCCAAGTCGGGACTGTAATAGAGGATGATCGAAGACAGTTAACCCAAGGCGTCGGATTATTGCAGGTGTCGCAGGGCTCGTGTGTGGTCCGGCACTGTCCGGCTGAAGGAGAGGCTGCTTCATGTGTGGACGAACTCTTCGAATTCGAAACTCGATTACAGCGCGCTGTTTTTCACACGTCTACATAGTTCAATTGCTCACCGTCATGTTACATGCTACAGTTGGGAGCCCTCTAGCGGTAGAGGGCTGCAAATATGTAGACATGAAGAATAAAGATGTAGAATTTTAATAACGTTAGTTTTATTTAAAAAGCTTTACGAATTTTCACATAAAACAATCGGAGATGTTAGTTTACAGCACGTCCCCCTACAGAAGAGCAAGAGCGGTCCTATCACACTTCACTTCGGCAGTCCTGATGGTAATTCTCTCTCTGTTGAACTCTCACCGGCCAGGAAAATGTACTGCGTTCTAAGATGAAAAATATCTTCAAGCTGCTCACATAGCTGACAATTAATATGTGTAAAGGTGTTGATAAACTCGGTGTGGAGAGCTCGTAAGCTCCAAACGCACACACACACACACACACACACACACACACACACACACACACACACTTAACCGAGACTCTATTCCGTATGCTCATACCTTCGTTAATAGCTTGCTGTGTATGACTGTCAAACCACTTCCGGGCATTTATTGTATCGACATTTTCATAGAGCCGCGAATTTCTACGAACTTGTGCCTTTCGGCATTTTTGGGATCATTTTTGAACCGAGAGTATAACTATCTCAGGCTTCCCCGTTGCCGAATTTTGTTGTTAAATCATGTTGGGTCTCTTCCGTACTTAATCCACTTACTAGACACATACTTTTTCAGAGATATGATTTACAATCAGCTTAAAGTTCCCTTTTAATTAATCTACGTTTAAGGTATTTCAAATAAATAATGCCTATTCATGGTCTTAAGTTGGATGTTAACAACTGCTCTTAGTTTTCTTGATGGATTTATTAACTTTAGTAACTATCGTGGTTATTATACCTACTGCTCATCTCACACTACTGATCGGAAACAATATGGCTGGTGAACAAACATGCCTTGCATTAGCTACAATGATAAAAACTACAGTAAAGACAAATAAGTAATTATAGTTACGTTATTTGCATGTCTTTAACTATAAGCAGATAAAATACCTACAATTAGGTTATCTAATTCACTGATAACTGTTGCAAGTAACTGTTCTCATTGCTGAATATAGCGTATTTACTGACGGTAACGACTAGTAGGAATGTGGTCAGCCACCTGCAAAACACTTTCGTTGTTTCCTAATCAGCCTGGACACTATTTCTGCAACAATGCTTAATGCAGTGGCAGATAACGAACACATGCTCCATCTGATCACATTCTAATAATTTTCCACAGAGTGGTTAAGCCACTCGCGTGACTCTCGGGACGAGTTCTAACTGCCGTTCCGTAGCTTCGGATTCCGGAAATCAGTTACAATTAATCCAAGATTGTCCCTTCGAGCCCGCCGCGGTGGTCTCGCGGTTCTAGGCGCTCAGTCCGGAACCGCGCGACCGCTGCGGTCGCAGGTTCGAATCCTGCCTCGGGCATGGATGTGTGTGATGTCCTTAGGTTAGTTAGGTTTAAGTAGTTCTAAGTTCTAGGGGACTGATGACCGCAGCTGTTAAGTCCCATAGTGCTCAGAGCCATTTGAACCATTTAGTTCCTTCGAAGAAATGATCATTTTGGTCGTCTTTGAACTGTCTGGCTTTTTGCTGCGTCTGTGATGGCCTATTTATGTAGGGGACATCAGAATTTAATCATCCTTAGTTCTCTACAAATAAATTGTCGTCTTTGAAAGTCCTCATAGCCTATTTTAAGGCTACACCTCGGTGTACTGCGAACTGTGATATATTGCCTACTGCTGACTAAGCTCCTTTATTGCGCACTACTTATCAGTATAAAAATTTCAAAAATGTCTTATTAGTAGAAAAATATGCGATCCGATTATTTTCATTATATACAGTTTATATGTATATCTGCAGGTAAATTTAATATGCACTAGTTTGAAATCTTAGTGGAAAACTGTCGCATAGCTTCTAATTATTGGACTAGTCAATTTAGTCAGATTTTAACAAAAATTCAACGTAGTTACATAAATTGCGTAAAAAAGTTAAATTTTTAAGGTCGCACTTCATTACATGAAACTGTACCTTTTTGTCGATAAACATGAAAGTAATTCCGATCCTGCTTCAACATACGAGGAAAGACAGTGTTGCTGCAATTTAACAAATTATTAGTTGTTGGATTGTACTTCATCGCCCTCTTGTGACGTCAATGTAACTGTGGGGCATATATAGCTGTTGCAGGGTTAGCTTCTATCGCAAAGGAAGAATCTCGCTTGTACAGTAATTGTAATTCAAGATAATTGTTGACCATGTAGATGAAAGTTTCCTATAAAAATCACCAACACCAGTATGGAGATGCAACCAGTAATCACAGTTATCAACACAAACAGTGTGGAAAATTCTACCGACGCTATTACAGTGAATTCTGTTCTAGCTACTGGAGACATGGCTGCTTCTATGGGAGTAGTGGACTGCGTGTGAAAGGGTTTAGCAATAAATAGTTCGATGATCATTTGAAGAGTTAGTCGATATTTAAAGCAGCATATCGATGAAGTAACTGCTAGACATTTCTTCTCATATATACATTAGTGAGAGGGAGAGGAAGAGAGAAAATAAGGAAAGAGAGCGAGAGAGAGAGAGAGAGAAAGAGATGGAGAGAGAAAGAGAGAGAAATTCGAAAAAAAATTACACTCCGTATACGCGCATAGAACTTAATTTAACTTGTGTGTGTGTGTGTGTGTGTGTGTGTGTTTGTCCGTATAACAGATCGGCATTTAAGGGCTGCGCCGACACGATGCGCAGCGCAAACGAAGTAGCGGAGGGAGCCGTACAAGTGGTTCTGGAAGCAGAAGACGGAGGCGGAGCCTGCTATAAACGCAGTTTTCTTGATTGGACGGCGCGTGGCCGCAGGCAACGCTGGGCGCCGTTGTATCAGATGAATGGCGTGGGCGGGCCTGATGAGTTGGTAGCCGGCGCACAATGCGGCCCATTACCCATTAGGCGCCGCCTCAGGCGCCAAATCTAGAGCCTCCCGATAATACTTTGCAAAATTTTAATGGATTTCGGGAACTTCCAGAGTTCTGCGCTGCGATTCCTCGCCACTTGTTTCGTTCTTACTGCGACTCACATTCCGTGCTCTGTAGTACAGAGACTGTAGGAAGCTCGCTTAGTCTCCATTACAGCATATCATCTCATTTAGCCACTAACACCTTTTTTCTGCCCTCACTTCCGTGCTGCACCTCGAAAAAAGTTTAGCGATCATTGTCATAAAAGCAGTAACAGTAGCTCTGCTTTTTGTTTTTTCACAAGTGCTTCGACATCGCGCACAGCGCGAGGTGCAGCAATGGTTAAGTCCTATTCTTCCATCACTGCTCAATCTAAGGACTGATTGGCAGCAGTTTCGTTGACAGCAGCATTGATAGGAACAAGGGTGAAGATATATAGAACACTGCACTTCCCAGTTTGCAAGTGAACCAACGTAATTTGATACCTTCAGATATATCTCGCCAATATGAAACTTCCTGGCAGGTTAAAACTGTGTGCCGGACCGAGACTCGAACTCGGGACCTTTGCCTTTCGCGGGCAAGTGCTCCTCCAACTGAGCTACCTAAGCACGACTCACGCCCCGTCCTCACAGCTTTAATTCCGCCAGTACCTCGTCCCGAGTTCGACTCTCGGTCCGGCACACAGTTTTAATCTGCCAGTAAGTTTCATATCAGCGCACACTCCGCTGTAGACTGAAAATTTCATTCTAGTAATATCACACCAAGTCCGCTTTATTCATGAAATATCACCTGGCTCCACGAACTGATGTGCGACCTCCTCCTGTCGCGAACGAGCATGCTCACTCATACCACAACAAAATTAGTAGATTAAACAGAATTCCACGTCCGCGTGTGGGAAAGCACTTGCGAACTCCTGCAAAGCTTTCATGAGTGGCGGAATAAGTTGATTGATCACTGAAGATCACTGACTCCAGACATGAAACACTCAGATCTTGAAATATCACGTCCCCGCCCTACAGGGCTGACTACTTGAACCTACAGCCCCGATGGATACCAGCCGGCTCCTCGATTTCACGAACTCCTAGCAGCACCACGCAGTTGCTTTGCATTCAGGCATTCTGCCAAACAACATCAGGATCAGAATGCAGCCATTTTCATTATCCATTTCCCTTTCATGCAAATAACCCGCCTCTGGAAACTGCTGCTTTCTTCTGGGCTTTTTGAGTGTTCATTCCCAACAAGTGCTGGATAGCAACTAGAGCCCTAGGAAAATCACTCGGCCATAGGCACTCATTTCACGCCCCCAACCACGCCCCATTTAGATGGATTACGGATAAACAGACCAATTGTCTGCTGGCTATACAAAACTGACCCCCCCCCCCCCCAGACACAGAAAGCCAGCTCTGATGTCACAACTACCTAATAGATGAGCACTCGAAATGCGACAGAAGTGATAGGTTACAATGTATTGTTCAGACTGTTCATTTTTGCAGCTTTATTATGAATAAGTGAAAAGGCAACTCTGAACAGCGTCATGTAATTACATGGGTAAAAGTCTTTAAATGGGCAAATTTCTTATTTTTTTTTTTTTAACTGACCTCCACGTGTAAGATCTTAGTAACAAAGTTTGTACTAGAATTCGCGCTGCGGTTATCCTGTACCGTTGCGGATGTTTGCTTTCATATTCAGTTCGCATATATAGGTGAACGGCACGTTTTTATGTCTTTGATCTTTGGATCTTTGCCTATAAACTAAAATGCTGTTTCTGTAGATTGGTGACATTCTTCTCGACTTGTAGAAAACGTCTTCAAGTGTCATATTTAAATTCAATAATTCTGAATTTAAATCGTATTATATTTGAAAATGAGTATCTAATTTTTAGGGTTCTGTACCTAAGTCGGTGAAAACAGAACCCTTATAGGACCACTATGTTGCCCGTTTGTCTGTCTGTCTGTTATGACCCCTTGTTCTCAGAAGAAAGAAGAGATGTCAGGTTGATGTTTATGCCAAATACTAAGGTCTACGGCCCCTTCGAAGATGTAAATAAGTTAATCCTTTAAGTCAATGCAATCTAAATATATGGCGATTTATGTCACATACTTTGGTACTCGAAACCTATAGATGAGCTAATTTAGTTTGTACGGAACTCACAGGACACGAGTCTTACTAGCACTTGAACTGCCATTTTACGATCAATCTAGTTCCCTTCCCTTTTTGCTTAGCATTCTCATCTCATTTCTGTCCTCATGGCCTGATTTTCAACCCTGACTGCTTGACGTTCAGGGATAGTTGCCTGATTCTCTGCCTTATTTTGTAGCGCAAGATGCATTTCCATGTTACTACCTTTATGGATATCTTTAGCCTCAGGATCACTCACAATTAAATCTTGTGCTTCAATATTAGAAATTAGATTGTGCTCAACATCAGTATGATTTGGATTTTAAGTGTATCTGAATCAGTTCACTATTGTATCTAACAATGAAAACTGCGTTTCCCCTCTTGACGAGGGGACATCAAAAAATAACTTAGACATTGTCATGGCCAAGTAACTTTTATTATATGCCGCACTACAATTCAAAATGACAGAGATACATGAAACTATTTTTCAATGTACTCACCAAGTCTCCGTAAACGATTATCTTCCGGAACGTTCTCTTATTTGTCTGGTCATCTACGACGGAAATCCACTCCTTGGTCACGGACCCATTCGAGAGTCGCTTTGTGAACGTCCTCGCCGTTGGATTGGGTGGTTGGTTGTTTTGGGGAAGGAGACCAGACAGCGTGGTCATCGGTCTCATCGGATTAGGGAAGGAAGTCGGCCGTGCCCTTTCAGAGGAACCATCCCGGCATTTGCCTGGAATGATTTAGGGAAATCACGGAAAACCTAAATCAGGATGGCCGGACGCGAGATTGAACCGTCGTCCTCCCGAATGCGAGTCCAGTGTCTAACCACTGCGCCACCTCGCTCGGTCCTCGTCGTTGGACAATCTGATTTTATTCAGATCTTCTTTCACCTTGTCTAAAATACGTAAGTCGCATAGTGCTAGATGTGGACTGTATGGCGGATCAGCATCATCCACGTCGGCCGCAGCTCGTGGTCTAGTGGCTGGCGTTGTTCTCTCTGGATCGTGGGGTCCCTGGTTCGATTCCCGACCATCATCATCATTCGTGACAGTGGCTAGATTTTACTGTGAAATAAACACGACTCTGTAAACACTGGAACTTTGTACGGGCGCTGATGCCCGCGCAGTTGAGCGCCCTACAAAACCAAACATCATCATCGTCATCATCATCATCATCATCCAACTCGTCTCTGCGACCTTGGACAAACTGCTGCCACCATTTCACTATGGATGGACGCAAAATTGTGTTTGTTCCATAAACCATCAGAATTTCATACAGTATATACAGGGTGATCAAAAAGTCAGTATAAATTTGAAAACTTAATAAACCACGGGATAATGCAGATAGAGAGGTACAAGTTGACACACATGCTTGGAATGACATGGGGTTTTATTAGAACCGAAAAAAAAACGAAGTTCACAAAATGTCCGACAGATGGCGCTGGACAGCAAAACGTCAGTAACTGCTGCCGTGACGGGTGAGAGGTACGCTGATATGTTACAGAATCGCATCATCCCCAGCCTGGCTGATAAACGTCTGCTGGAACGTACGATCTTTATGAAAAATGTCACTCCACCCCATATTGCTAGACGTGTGAAAGATCTCTTGTGCGCGTCGTTTGGTGATGATCGTGTGCTCAGCTGCCACTTTCGTCATGAATGGCCTTCCAGGTCCCCAGACCTCAGTTCGTGTGATTATTGGCTTTGGGGTTACCTGAAGTCACAAGTGTATCGTGATCGACCGACATCTCTAGGGATGTTGAAGGACAACATCAGACCCCAGTGCCCCACCTTAACTCCGGGCTTGCTTTACGGTGCTGTTCCCAATATTATTCCTCGACTACAGCTATTGTTGAGTAACGATGGTGGACATATTGAGCATTTCCTGTAAAGAACATCGTCTTTGCTTTGTCTTACTTTGTTATGCTAATTATTGGTATTCTGATCAGATGAAGCGCCATCTGTCGAACATTTTCGAACTTTTGTATTTTTTTGGTTCTGATAAAACCCCATGTCATTCCAAGCATGTGTCTCAATTTGTACCTCTCTGTCTACATTATTCCGTGATTTATTCACTTTTCAAATTTATACTGACTTTATGATCACCCGGTATGTGTAATTTAAACATTTCCTCCATAAGAATCGTACTGGCCCGCGCAAGTCAACTTTGGAGTAAGTGTCCAATTGCCGCGTCATTTCTATCGCACTCTGCGATGCATCTGTTATTTGTACCGCAGAGGAACCGTTCATCGATAAAACTCGGCACATATACTTCCTCTTGAATCTTGTTGCGCAATTGTCTTGTTGTGGGACGACATACGTAACTTGCTTTATGAAGCCTCTACGAAAAAGTTTTTACAGTCAGCATTAATGAACATACCTCTCCTTATATTTAAAAACTTTTGTTCCGACGAACCTAATGAGGTAGAATTGTAAGGCTGAAGCTCTCCTGGTAATTATTCTTTCTATTTGTACATCTGACATTAAGAGACTTTTACAACGGTCAGTATGTCTGAGTAAAATAAAGCAGCTGCATTTGGAATAGAGAGCGTTGCCCGTGGGGATGGGAGGGGGAGGAGATATTATGAGGTTTGTTTTTTATTATTGCCTCCAAAAACATAACACCGTTTTTTCTTATCAGATAACAACTGTACATGGAATTCACAGAGTGGTCGTTTGGCTGTTCATCGGTCCAACAAATATGGTTTATTGATAAATGGTTTCATTTCATCATGCAGGAAAATCTGTTGCACTTCAGATTTACTGTATAAACGTGATTGGTAGTATTCTGTATACTATGATTAAACGCGGAATATTCGGTATCAACTCATGCTTACGGCACAGATTCTTAATGCAGTAATCTTGCACTTAATCGAAGCTTTTAGTTTCATTTTCATAATTACATACAAGTAAAGGATGCAGTTTTTTTACTGTGGTAATGCTACACTAAATGATGAGATGGTAAAAGTACATTACCAGAAGAAAAAATTAAGTATAACGTAAAATGCGAGGTATTATGACGCTCGCTGTTTTACGTCTGGTGCAATATACAGACATCAAAAAGAGTTTTGCGTTACCTCGGTTCCGAAAGTTCCGGAACCTGTACAGAAAATTTGAATAGAGACGAACATAAACATAATTTCCGCCCTTTTATTGCTCATAGAAACCATACATTGCATCTTGTACCACCATACATTTTTTGATGAACGTGAAAGTATTCGAGCGATACTCACTCAGTTCTAATGCCTGACCACCATACGAAATGTGATATTCTTTACTTGCGAGATAGATTTGTAGATACCGAGAACCTGTTCTCCACAACGGATTAGAGGAGAAATTGCTTGTTCCTAAATACATGAACAGAAACCATAGCGATAAAAATACATAACTATGTTTGATATGGAAGCATACAACGAAATTAAGATTCACTGAAGCATATGAGAATGGTACTGAAAGAAAGTTGAATAGTTCTACAAATTACAAATTATGCTACGCCATGGGCATTATTGACGTGGATGTCTATGTAAAGGGTGAGGAAGGGGGGGGGGGGGGGGGGGGTAAGCAGCCACGTACTCTTATTGACGAACATGTGCTTATTCAAAAACATTTTCTGAAATATGACGAAGCTCTGTAATATTTATAATTCGTTTAACGTGTTCTATGTATTGCCTCGTACTGCACAATCACCAGCTAAGTTGCAGTACATGTTAATGTTAATAATTTTAAATTAATTTTGTACATCGGTTTTACGAACACTGCAGTGGAGCTGCAATTTACGAGTCTAAACACATGCCTACATAACAGGTCGCTTGTTTGAGCCAGGATACATGAAGAAACAGTCTACTTAGCTCGGTAAGCCTTAACGGGAGAAGCCTTTTTCCGGCTGTAGCGGACAAGCGGAGTTTGGGGAAGTAATGAAATTAGTTCTCGGTGGCTCGCTGGTGAAATTTCATTTATACCTCAATTACCATTCTGCTCAGTATATTCATTATTTTAATTACACTCTTTGCTCTCTAATATTTAATAACGTGATTACGAATACAATAACAGGTGGGAGCGCAAGCTGCTGCGAACTGACAATGAAGCTTACACACTTACAAAAATTAAACTGTGACATGTTGTTTATGTGACTGCGGCTTTGTTGTACGGTTGTTTTGAATTCTCCAGTGCTTTTTTTAACATTAATAAATTGTTAAAAACTTAAAATATAAGGACATCACTTTCAGTTACACTCTCAGTAAATGGAAACCGAAAAACAAAGAAGAAAGACTAAATAACTGCTTTCTTCTTAGCTTATTAATACGACTAAATGAACATTCAGAAAAAATGGCTGTAACTGTCGACAAAAGTTGTTTGTATCAGTATTTCAAACCCAGATGTATCTCACTTGCTTGGATTGTGCTTTTACTCTTTGCGCACACGAATAACAATGACACTCACTTTCCTTGGCGCAGATGACTCCTTAGAAGTGTAATTATTGTGCTAGACTTGAGGTAGCCGAGTTCGATGCTTTCGTTATGGTACACGTAATAAACCATTTTAAACCTTTTCGTCGTTCTGTTGGTAGCGTACACTACATATATGCATATCGTATTATATATATATATATATATATATATATATACATCTTACAACTACATCTTTGCACTATTTTTCCACATAGTCTCCATAGCGATTGAGGCACTTATCGTATCTCTTCACAAGCTTTGAAATTCCTTCTGCATAAAAATCACCCGCTTGTGCCTGGAGCCAGCCTGTGACCGCATCTTTGAGCTCTTCGTCGTCATCAAACCGCTGTGACCCGAGCCATTTCTTCAAATGCATGAAGAGGTGATAATCACTTGGCGCCAGGTCTGGGCTGTAAGGTGGATGGTTGATAACGTCCCACTTGAAGGACTCAAGAAGGGCCATTGTTCTGCGAGCAGAGTGAGGACGGGCGTTATCGTGCAAAAAAACGATACCGGAAGTCAGCATACCACGGCGTTTGTTCTGTATAGCCCGTCGTAACTTTATTGTTTCACAGTACACGTCTTGATTAATGGTCGTACCACGTTCCATGAATTCAACCAACAACACCCCTTTGGCATCCCAAAACACCGTTGCCATCAGTTTTCTGGCAGAAAAATCTTGCGAGGCTTTTCTTGGTTTGGTAGGCGAATTTGAATGTGCCCACATCTTTGATTGTTCTTTTGTCTCAGGGTTCACGTACTTAATCCAGGTTTCGTCACCGGTCACGATTCTGTTTAACAATGGTTCTCCTTCGCCCTCATAACGTGACAGAAAGTCTAATGCAGAGGCCATTCTTTGAGTTTTGTGGTGGTCGGTAAGAATTTTGGGCACCCATCGTGCACAGAACTTACGGTAACCCAATCTTGCTGTCACTATCTCGTACAAGAGAGTCTTAGAAATCTGTGGAAAACCAGTAGACAACTCCGACATTGAGAAACGTCGATTTTCACGAACTTTTGCATCAACTGTCTGAACGAGTTCGTCAGTCACCAATGATGGTCTACCACTCCTCTCTTCATCATGAACGTTTTCTCGTCCACTTTTAAATAAACGTACCCATTCACGGACAAATCCTTCACTCATAACTCTTGGTCCGTACACGGCACAAAGCTCACGATGAATAGCTGCTGCAGAATATCCTTTGGCTGTAAAAAACCTTATGACAGCACGCACTTCACATTTGGCGGGGTTTTCTATTGCAGCACACATTTCAAACTGCCACAAAAACTACACTAGCGCAGGTACGACGTTCACTCGACCACGGCTTGATGATTGTATCCAAATAATACGTAAGAATACAGGTGCTGGAAACATCTGTCCGTCCAAGGAGAACTAATAATGAGAAGACGAAAATGCACCCGAGAGAGGTGACGCAGTGATTAGGACACTGGACTCGCATTCCGGAGGACGAAGGTTCAAATCCGCGTCCGGCCATCCTGATTACGGTCCACGCCTCCCCACGGGGGAAGGGGTGTGGTATACACCACTTCTAACAAACACCGAACAACGCGCTCCAGTACACCGCCGCCAAATACATCGCTGACCGCACTTCTCTGGGCGGCCCGCTGCTTCCATCGCTGGCCGTCTTCACACGCACGCTCCCTGACGTGGCCGAGAAATACATCGCTGGCCGCACTTCTCCGGGCGGCTCGCGGCTACCATCGCTGGCCGCCTTCGCGCGCGCGCGTTTGTCAGCACACTGGTATTGGCTACGCCAGGAAACATTGCGATTGGTTTTCCCTGGAAAACAGCGACCCCAGTCGACGGCTCCATTAACTAGCAAGCCTTATATAAACCCGGCCGCCGCCGCCGCCAACGACAGTTCTCATCGGGAAGTGCAGTACGCCGTGTTCCAGCTGCTTGTGGATGGCTCGCCGTACCACTCGAGGTTACCTGGCTGCTCGGCGGAAAATCTTGCGACTTCACTTGGAGAGACTGAACTTCACTGGACTTGGGAATAATTACTGGACGTGCACCCCACCATGCACATTCGGACATTGGTATAACCAAACTTTAATTCTGCATTACTTCTGAGTGTGAGCCTGGGTAGACGTTTGGCTAACATAATTGTTAAAAAGTGATTTGTGATTTAATAAACCAGACTGAAGAGGTTATTGTGTTATTCCTGGTTATAACATACAGCATAAGTATCTGCAGCTGATCCAGGAAAGGAAACATCTCTGTCAACTCCATACATCAGTGTCGTGGTAAAGTGGCTGATGTCATGTCTAGTACAGCCGTTCATTCACAACTTCGTTAAGTCTCGATTCAACGGTGTTACCGCTTTTAATTACAAAATTTTCTTCTGAGTGGTTCGGTTTGAACATTCGATATTTAATGTAAATACATGCCTAAAGGACATTATCAAAATAATGACTGCTCGAACGAATGTGATGGAAGCAGTTTGTTGTACAGTTCCGAACGGAAACGAAATGTGTGCAAATACACAGAAAATAACAAACTGTCGAACATGTGTTAACCAACACAGCCGTATGCCTCGTCTGTGACACAAGAATGGGAAACGTTCCCAAGCTATGTATCTGCATCGTTGTCTCGTTGTCTAACTTCATTCTCCAGTTGAGCTTCTCTTCCTTCACAGATTCGTTATACCACGATCAGCTGCGTTACGGTTTTCAGTCGGTGCATCATTTTTATCCAAGTTGCGGTTTTCGACTGCGAGAAACATCTATTTAAAAATATGCGCTGGAAATCCTGAAGAATTAATTTAGTCACTGGCCCTGTTCGTAAGTGGCGAATAATAGTAGTACCAAACAAGTACAGCGGAAATTTTGCCCACGGCTTCACGCAGCGACTTCAGTATTTAATTATAAAAAGTAGGCATTGTGAAAAATGGGTTATTTGCGCGTCCGCCATAGAAATATGTGTTGTATTGCACAATGCGGAATATACCAGCTCAGACTATATTACTATATTTCAGACAGATTTCTATGAAAAACTTTTCATTCCTTTATCATATTGTTGCGTGGGACAGTTGTAGTGGCCTAAATGTCAAGAATTTGCATTAATTTTCACCCATCGGTTTAGTGAAGGAAAATGCATTTTCGTTGGTTAGTTGGTTCGCTGATATGGGGGAAGAGACCAAACAGCGAGGTTATCGGTATCATCGTATTAGGAAAAAATGGGGAAGGAAGTCGGCCGTGCCCTTAGAAAGGAACCAGCCAGGCATCTGCCTGAAGTGATTCAGGGAAATCACAGAAAACCTAAATCAGGATGGCCAGATGCGGATTTGATCTGTCGTCTTCACGAATGCGAGTCCAGTGTGCTAATAACATCGCCACGTCCCTCTGTTGCATTTTCGTCTTTTCGTTATTAATTATTTCAGTCTCCTTGGGGTCGGGGGTGGGGGGACATGTTTCCAGTGTCTGTATTACCGTTTTTCATCTTACAAATTCCTTGGATACAATAAATTAAATTAAACGCCGTATAACAATAAAAATATATATTTTAAGAACTACTGACATTTATATAAACGTACTACTTCTATGTCTGCTATGACACAGAGGTAGGTAATGTGATGGACGACGATTTAATATTAACAGGTATGGGTTGGAGAGTGTATACTTGAACGAGCATGAAGGTTGTTGTATGGGTGATATCAGGAGCTTGACGAGGGTCCTCAGATAAGAATAGGGAAGAGCGTTGTACCTTGGTATTCTTCTGAGACATCCGTCAGTGTCCACTTCTGTAACAGAAGCTTAACGTATTTTCATACTCTACTTTTAAGAGATAGCATTCACTTTTTAAGCGTTAAAGTTTATTTCTGAAATTCCCCGTTGCTGTTGTTAAGATGTTTTAACTGAACGTTACCATCAATTCAGTCCAAACATCCACGTTAGCTGAGAAAGTGTTTCTACTGTTGTAATAAAGGTGGCACTGTGCACACTAGTTTCTACAAATTACACATTTGCTTGACATGGCGACACTAGAACAGAAATGTGGTAACACAAAAAAGCTTAGCCAATAACATTTATTAATGGTTATGACACAAAAATTTGCTTAACTTTGGTAAGAGTTTGATGCATGACAGATGAACTCCAAGACCTAATACAATGAAATCCAAGTAACATTGCTCTCTCTTATCAGTTTATCATAATGTGACTATGACTGAAATTAATTATACAAACTCTCGTGATTAAATGTATGTGTTGCTCCATAAATAGCGACTACTATGTCTGATCTGTTGTCTTCTGAACAGAACTCGCGGAACTGTGCTTCACAGCCTAATTGCAGAACATCAACGTGCAATGTAACAGCTGAACTGCAGAAACTGAGTGAGTGTAGGCGGCGCGTCGCCTTCGCGTTGGCTTTGTCGGAAGAATATCCATCGGTGCCAGTACTAGGTGTATGTGAAGTAGTCTACTATTGATACCACTGCCTCTGGCGGCTGGCAACGCTGTCGGCAGGTAATACCACAATGAGGGAATGGGAGGCACTTGGTTTCGACGCCCAACCAACCTGCCAAAGCACCAACAAGACAACTACGTTGAAACATCCCCTTAGAAAAATTAAGAATGACAGTGCTGGTAAACATCTTACGTTATTTGATTTTCAAACAGCTGAGCAAAACTGAACATACTCAGACTTTTCTCTCTTTACTTATTCTGATCAACAGTAAACTGACACACAATATTTTTTTTTTAAGCGAAACGCGGTCTGACTTTCAATAACCCCTACAAAAGAATGGCCCTGACTAACAATAACCTATACCTTTCATGGATCACTGACCTCACAAAAATCTTCGTTACTCGAACTACTGCAATACAGCGAGCGCCGATACTACCAGCTAAATAAAAGATTCTAACTACTGAAGGCACTAACTACTTATAGGCATAGTTACCAAATGAAAGATCTGGATGGAGAACAAACAATGTATTTACCTTAATAGTGTTCAAAAGTCATTAAGCCACAGACTGCACACAGCACAGTCAGTGATTTTCATACAGAGCACTACGTAGCGTTACCAACATAAAAACCTAAATAGCCTACTTACAACGTCGATGTGTGACCCGCAACGAAATCTTCCAGCAGTTTAAAATAAACGAAAGACAAGACCAAGAGCCCAGATGTCTGCCTTTTGTGAGTATGTCTATTGATAAAAGAAATATTTGGGACACATTCAATTTATTAAAAAACTAAACTCCGTCCAAACAGACCTCGGAAGGCCCAACGGTACTTACCGACCGCCGTGTAATCCCCCAGTCCATAGGCGTCCCTGGATGCAGATATGGTGGGACGTGTGGTCAGAACTCCGGGCCATTGTGAATTTTCTTGACCTGACTGCAATTTATTAAAGAGCATTGAAACAGAAGAGTTCTGTATAGTTTTTCAAATTATGAGAAAGAACCAGTCCCCGTGTCTGGTTCTTGCTCTTGTCTTTTACTTGGTTTTAGCCTGTTTGCAGTGAAAAAGCGTAGAAATGTTCAAAATTAAGAATGTAGAGCCTTCAGAGGCTCAAAATTCGTTTGCTGGGTACCGGCTTGGCAATCTCTTGGTTCTTTGAGTACCCACAATCCTCCATTACGGTAAGCTTTAGGCGTGCGTCAGCGACCACTGTACCGTATGGCGGTGGAATGTTGTGTGCCACAGGGAACGGGGTTATTGGCTTGACCACCCGGTAGGCGAGGATTGTAAAAAAACGCTACAACGAAGTGCTGTGCGCCAATGGGATGCACGGCTGTTGAAGTGAACAGTCGTCGAAGTCCAACCTCTGAGGAACTTGCCGCTCCCCGTTTTATAAGGTTTACCAAGGCATATGGTTCTCTTACTGCTCGTGGGACCGACATGGAACCCTCTAAATGCTCTCCTTCTCCTCCAAGAGGAACAGGTGGGATGCTGCTAGGTACCAACACCAAATCAAACAGGAGAGCTCGTGTAGCCGATCCTCCAGAGGCAGGATTATATAGTAACAGAACGCATATTGCTGGTTGGAATGCGTTTTTGATTGTGAAACGGAAAGAGGACTGCTTTGGGAAAGTTTCGCCTTTTTGTATTCAAAAAGGTTTAGAGGACATCGCAGATGCATTAAAATCAGTCAAGCTATTGTGAAATGGAACACTGTTCGTTGAAACTGCTAGTTCCCAACAAGTGACAAACCTCCATAAAAGCTAAATGACTTGAGGAATATGCAATAGGAACGAAGCTCCACAACACCTTGAACAACAGCAAAGATGTAACTCCAAAGGCTGTTAAGAAGTCCAGCACTGCCTCTACCACGGCTGTGGTAATTCCCACAAAGTTCTGCTAGGCCAAAGAAGCAGACGGGAAGCTTCCAGCGCGGGCGAAAACAGGTGGCAAGCCGTCCGACGTTGTTGACGTCATTTGATCTGACAATTCTGCCGCTTCTCTTCAAAGCCATTGCAATGCAAAGTCTGCCCAGGGAAACCATCTGGTCCCAAGGCTGAAGCTCCAACCTTTCCACGCCCCCCACCCTGGCAGAGAGACAGTGTGAAAGAGCAACCCTGTGATAAATGGCTCGCATACTACTGTGAAACATGAATGAGTTCAGGACTGATGTGGGAGAACTGACACTCGTTACACAGGCACACACCCTGGGCTTGTGTTTATCGGAAACACATTTTAAGCCGGCCGGGATGGACGAGCAGTTCTAGGCGCTTCAGTCTGGAACCGCGCTGCTGCTACGGCCGCAGGTTAGAATTCTGCTTCGGGCATGGATGTGTGTGATGTCCTTAGGTTAGTTAGGCTTAAGTAATTCTAAGTTCTAGGGGACTGATGACCTCAGATGTTAAGTCCCATAGTGCTCAGAGCCATTTGAACTAAACACATTTTAAAGCCACTGACACCGCTGGGGAAAGAGCCATAGGAGAGGTTGCTGTGTTTACGGACATCAAATACCTCTCCTCTCCTTTCTCCTTGGCTATTGACCTAAAAGCAGTAGCCATTGCCGTTCATATGCGTCAGAAGATCACTATCTGCTCACTGTACTAATCTCTGCAGGATGTAATAGACTCTGAGGTTCTCACAGGCCCATCGAACAAGTCCCCCATCCATTTCTCCCATATGGTGATTTCAGTGCAATGCCCCATTATGTATTATGCAACTCGAACTATTCTTGGCCTTGACCTTGGAGAACTTCATGATGTCTCAGGAGCTGTGCATTCCCAATACAGGCAGTGCCTCTCATTTCTTGGCTGCTACTTGATCGTCCTCTGTCATCAGCTTCACTTTCTGCTCTCCAGCCCTTGCAGACTCAGCTTAGTGTGAAGCAATTTATAACCTTCATTCCAGTGGCCAATTCCCATCGTGAATCCATCTATTAGATGGAGGATTACTTGAACGAAGCCACCGAAATGGATGGTCAGCAGGGCTACCTGGACGCTGTTCAGTCAGGTTGCTGTGTCTGAACACTACAACAGCTTCCAGGAATGGATGAACCACATCACACAAGTGATCCGTCATGCCGTTCACTTATCCATCCCAGAGACCTCTGGTTGTCTTAGTAGGCAGCCTGTACCTTGGTGGACTGATGAGGGCTGTTCGGCAACACAGGTCTGGCGTGCGGCTCTACGACAGTTTAAATGCGGCCCAGCAGCAATCAACCTGATAACCTTTCGAGTCGCGAGAGCCAAGGGCAGACACGTGATTAAGGAGAACAGGGAAAGATCATGACACCATTTCCTGGGCTCTGTCAACATTTACTCTTGTTCTATAACAGAATGGGAAGCCATCAGGAGGAGACCCAGTGAATACAATCGTTTACCAATAGCAACAGTGCTGAAACATGGGTTTCTCTAAATAACTCTCAGAGGCATCGTTTACACCATGGGAGAGCATTTTGCAACGACTACAGTCAATGCCAGCCAGTATCCGACTGTTGCCGCTATCGTGCGACTGTTGAGAGGGGCTAGTTCCACATCAGATCCAACAGTCCGGACTCTTACAACAACCCTTTCTCCATGTGGGAGCTGGAATTGGCACTGTGTGACACTCGTGGTTCTGCACCTAGTCACGACCAAATCCGGTACAGCATGCTTCGACATTTGCGAACAGCCTTAAAAGAAATCCACCTCGAATGTTTTAATTTGAGATGGCAGACAGGTCACATTCCCTACTCGCGGAGAGAGGCAGTATCGATACCTCTCCTCGAACCACGAAAGGACTGCGCATGTCACAGTATTTACAGGAGCGACGCATTTACGAACTGTGTCGGGAAGACCCTGGAACGAATCATTAAATGTCGTCTGGTCTAATTGTTAGAAATGAGGCAACTCCTTAGACACTCTCAATGTGGATTTCAGAGCGTTCGGCCCACTTTAGACAAACTGACCCTGCTAGAGGCAACTATTCAGCTTGCTTCCCTACGAAAACATCACTGTCTTGCTAAATTCTTTGACATCAGTAAGACGTACGACACCACTTGGAGGCACAGTATTCTAGCGCAACTCCATCAATAGGGCTTCCGTGGGCACCGCCTCATCTTCTATGACCTTTCCTGTTGTAGCGGTATTTTAGGTCCAGAGCTGGTGATACGCTATTGGATTATTTTGAACAGGAGAATGGTGTCCCTCAGTGCAATGTGTTAAGTATTACCTCTTTGTCATACCGATAAACAGTATGACGTCTATGGTAGGATTCCTGTACACATCCTCCTTATTTGTGGACGATTTTGCAGTTTCCTTTATCTCCTCCAGCGTTGCAACAGCGACTTTCCAGTTGCAGTTTGCATTGCAGAGTTTAGAGGGGTATTTTAATCGTTCTCGTTGTATTTTTAATTTCTCTGATTTACGTATGAGGGATACCACCATATAATTTAAAGGCTCAGTGAGGTTTCTCGAATTGTCGTGTTACCACACCTAAGAGACCTGAAATCCAGAATCCAGAAGATACTGAACATCTTAAATTGCTTCAGCCAAGGTATGGGGGAGTGGACAGGGTGCGTCTGCTCAAGTTTTATAGGGCGTCGTGTGACAGTGGCTAGTCTATGGGTGGACAATGTATGGATCAGAGAGGTGCAATTATCTGAATATCATGAGGGGATTTACCTGGCCAACGGCGCTTACAGGACCAGCCTCATACCCAGTCTCTGTTCTAAAGCTGGGGAACCGCCACTCACCATCCAGTTGCTGCTTCTCGTGGTACTTCAGGCATGTACGTTCCTCTCTGCTCCGAATTGACCTCCATACCATGCTGTTGCTGTCCGTCTCTGGAACGGCTCTTTTCCAAACGTCCAGGAGCAACAAGGTCATTTGGAATCCGTATGCAGCATGTGCTGAAGTCACTTGGTGTGGGGCAAGTAAAACCCCAAATCCAAGGTTTAACTGCCTGCCGCCCTGCTTACTGCAGAGGCCCAGGGTAAGTTTGGATTTATTGCAGTACAGGAGGGGCTCCTGTGTGTGTTTTTAATATTCTTGTGTTCAGAATTAAAGCAACAAATTGCTATTTCCCAGACCTGTGTCTAATTAACGATAAAATCATACAAACTGTGAACAGATGTCTGTACGATCGTGTCCTGCACGGAGGATGCCATTCTGGTCAAAGGGCAACCACGTCAACGATGACGTCGGGGCACGTATCGAAAGGTATAGTGTTTGCCTGGTAGTCCCACATACACAGTCGTTGTGTACACAGTCATAGATGGTGCAGTATGGCACAGAAAAGACGCCTCCCAGACTGTCTGAAGTGGAGGGCCATAGGAAGAATGAAAGTAGGACAGCTGAAAACTGATATGGCCCGATGGCTTAGTGTGAATCGTTCTCTAGTTTCTCAGATGTGGCGACAGTTCATAGAGATCGAAACTGTATCCCGAACACTAGGGCAGGGCTGACCACGTGTGACATCAGAAAGAAAGGACCCTTATTTTGCAGTAAGGGCACGACAGCATCGCGTTAGTACTGGACAGCAGCTGGCATGACACCTCGCAACATCCACCGGACGTGTTTTATCGAGGCAAACGGTGAACGGAAGGCTTCCGCAGTGTGGCCTTTATCGTCGGAGACCTGTTGAATGTGTACCTATGCTGCGTCTTTACAGAAAGGAACGTCTAGAGTGGAGTCGTTAACATGCTATCTGGACAGTCTTTGAACGGTGTGGCCATATTCTTTTCATAGATGAGTTCCGATTAGGCCTGGAGAGTGATTCTCGACGCATTCGGATCTGGAGGGAACCTGGAACACGATTTCTGGACCCAAACATTGTGGGAAGGGGGCGATATCGAGGAGTATCCCTAATGGTCTGGGCAGGGACTATGTTGATCACTCGCAAACTTATTCATTAAATTGTAAGGGGGAACTGACAAGGTTTACCTGCTGTCAGGTGTCGTGACGAGATCTTGGATCTCATGTGAAGCCCAGACTTTGTATTGATGGACAATAATGCTAGACCTCACAAAGCACAGTTGGTTGAAGTTTTCTTGGAAACGAAAGATACTGCACTCATGGCGTGGAGTGGCCTGCTCGCTCTCTAGATTTTAATCATATAGAGCATGTCTGGGACTCACTGGGAAGGAGGTTGCATTGCATCGTGTAAGCATCCACCAACCACTCTCAAATACTTGCGAGCAGCTCTGCTGAAAGAATGGATGTTATTGTCTCAACATGAGATTGATGACATCATTCACAGCATGCCCCTTCGTTGTCAGATCTGTATTGACGTCAGAGGTGGTCACACCTCGTACTGAGCACATTAACGAGTTACCAGAACGTGTATGCAAATCCGTTAAGTTGGAAAGAACTAAGAACGTGTTATCTATCGTTATGCATGTTGAAGTGTTTTTGTGCTGTATTCTTTACAATGTTTCTACTGTACTGTCACCTGTTTACACTTTTTTGTGGCAAAATAAACGCTATCTTGGAAAATTTACGTTTGTTGCTTTAATTCTGGACATACGTGCACATCATTTTATGACATTTTGGCAGAGTCCCACAACTCTGTAGCTGTCGTTACGAATGAGTCGAAACAGGGGACTCTGTTCCTTGCTCTGTTGTTTCCCTTGTTCATGCTCTCAAGGTCCGACTGCCTCGGGACCTAACTGCTTTCAGCGCGGAATTATTTGCGATGTTGCGGACACTGCAGCGGATGAAACATGCTTATAGTGCTAAATTTTTTGTTTATTCTCATTCTGTAAATGTCCTTCACCCTCTACAACGCTTGAACCCTGCAGGTAAATTACCAGAATATCCAGGACGCCATCCTTCCACTACAACGTCTTGGAAATGAGGTTCTCTCAGCTGGGTACCAGAGCACATGGGTATTACTGATAACAAAAGGGCAGATGTAGCAGCCAAGGAGGCGAGGCGCGATCCTCAGTTCAGTGTGCCGAACCCCTACATCCTACCTCCTCGCTGTTGAGGTACAAAATCATGTTTCAGTGGGAAGACGAGTCGCTGGAAGTGACAGATAAAAAAATGCGTCTCGTAAAGCCTACAGCGCGGCCGAGGCGCACCTGCTTTCAGTCACGAAAATGGGATGAGGGATTCCTTACTTGTCTTCGCGTAAGTCACAGCTCTCTTAACGCATCGATCCTTCCTCTAGCGAGAGGAACCTCCAATGCGTGGTGTTTGTGAGGCACAGATCACTGTGCATCACATTTTACTATATCGTGTTTCATTTTCAGACCAGAGGGCAGCGGCAGTTTTCCGGTAGATCCACCCTCTATTTTACGTGACGTTGAAATGTATGTGGATAGAGTTTTATGATCTGTCCAACCTGCTTCTAAAAATTTTGGAGAGATGTTTTTCATGTGTTAACAGGATGACTTTCTCATCCATGTTTTTTGTAAGGGGAAGCCAGTCACTTTTCCCTGTCCCGTTGTTTTAGCTCCTCTGTCGTTTAACTTACGTTTTCATCCGAGGTATAGCACTTTTCACTATTTCTCGTTTGTTTTACGGCATGCGTGATGGACTGGTTGTCTATGTTAGCACGAGTGAGGTCAGTAGCTGCTACGTGAGTGAGAGAGTCTGTGTGCAACGTTTTTAGCCCTTTTATACACACTTGTTTCTTTTAATATTTATAATGGCGCTGATAACCTCGTCATTGAGCGCTCATAAACCTCAAATAAGCACAAACACACACACACACACACACACACACACACACACACACACACACACACACACAAAACACAAAACACAAAACACAGAACCTTGACCTACAACATGTGGAAGTTCTTGAATTTACATCAGAGAAGAGAACAAAACATTACAGCTTTTACATAGTGGATATCTTGTAAGACGTACTCAAAACTGTATCTGAACACAAAATTTTTAAAAACGTGGATTCTTTTAGAAAATATCCCCTAACTAGAGCTGAAAGAGATTTTTACAAACACCACAAAGCCAAAGACATAGTATATACTCATCTCATGCAATGATGTGTCCATTTGGAAACAACAGTGTCTCCACACCCTCTTGCGAACTTTGCACGTGTGGTAACGCACGCACACTGCGGATGATTTATTATGAACTGGTTGTATTGAAAGTACTTTAAGTAGGTTGAAAGCGGGAGTGAGCTAAGGAAAAGCAACTGGACGACCTGCTTAAAGTAAACAATATTTATTGCTGGAAACATCAGTGAACTTCCTTCGGAAAACGTCAATTTACCAAATAATTTTGAAAAAGTAAAATAGTAGCGAATACAGCACATATTATTCGAGTCATTATGACCACCTCCTTAATAGAGCATTAGTCAACTTTTGGACCGCAATACAGTAGCGATTCGGCGTGATATGGACTCGACAAGTCCTTGGTGGATGCTCGGAAGTATGTGACACAGGCCACGAAATATCCGTAAATTACAGGCCAGTGGTTTTTGGGCGTGGAGCTGGCGCCAGACAGCGTCCGAAATGTGTTCCAGCGGATTCATATGGGGTCAAATTGGTGGCCATGATTTCAGTGTCAGTTCACCATCATGCTTCTCAAACTAATGTGGCGCGATTCTGGTCTTGTAAAATGGGCAGTTATCGTGCTGGAAGATGCCATAGTGTCAAGAAAGACAGCAATCACGAAGGTGTGTAGGTGGCCACCATGTTCACGCAGTCCATAGGTGTCATGGTGCTTGCGATAATTACCATAGATCCTGTGTGTACTGCTCCCACTGGCCAGCATTCGTGGAGCGGTACACGTTCCGAGCAGACGGCGTATTGGACACGACACCTAGTGAACAGAAAACGTGAGTTGCTAAATTGTGTGACACATTTCCATTGATTCATGTCCAGTCTCGGTGAACAGGTGGGCACTGCAATGGTATTAGTCGATGGCAATGGATAAACAGGAGAACACATAGCGGTCGTCTGCTGAAGAGCTCCATATTAAAAAATGAGCGTTAAACTGTGTGCTCCGAAAAAATTACGTGTTTTTACCGTGCCCCAACCATTTCCAATAGATGCTTACGACAGTAGTAGGCAAACAGCCGCCCCGTTTCGCCGTTTCCGAGATGTTCCTTCCCAAGCGCCGAGACATAACAGTGTGGCCATTATCAGAGTCAACTATTTAAATAGATTTCTCATATGCTCCCAGTATCGATACTAGAATGATTCCTCAATCATCTCTGCTCTGCTTATATACAGGGTGGCGGACAAAAAACCGGCCCCGAGTACAGACTGCTCGCCAGTATGCGTGAATTGTTGCCTGCCACGAGCATATAAAAACAATAGTTATATTAACAGGAAATAATTAGAAAATAGCAAATAAGCAATTGTAAGGCTCTGCATTTACTGAACTGATTTTGTCTTTTACGTTGCATTACATTAGGCGCTGTAAATGACAATCTTATGCTTCGATGCACTTTTGCGTACGCCCTAACGTGTGACTAAACACTTCAGCGCAGTTCTGCCAAATAAGTTCTCAAATTCTCATTACGAACATTGTCCTTCAGGTCTTCCAATGTTACTGGGTTAGTTGCGTCTTCAAACTGCCTCACAGGTAAGTCAAAAATGGTTGCGTTCGGTGAACGTGGCCACCACAATCCTTTGTTGGCAGTCCTTTGTTCTGTGAATATCCCTTCATTCGTGAATTGACTCACGTGAAGTGTGACAGGTCTCCCCATCCGATTGAAAGATGGCATACGAATGTTAATGGAGGGTCAGCTATTCGTAAAATTCCTCAAAGGTGCCTAGCAGTGTTTACTATTGTTTCAAAATATAAGGGGACTCACAATCCGAGTTGCTAACTGGGCAATCAAATGGTTCAAATGCTCTGAGCACTATAGGACTTAACTTCTAAGGTCATCAGTCCCCTAGAACTTAGAACTACTTAAACCTAACTAACTTAAGGACATCACACACATCCATGCCCGAGGCAGGATTCGAACCTGCGACCGTAGCGGTCACGCGGTTCCAGACTTTAGCACCGAGAACCGCACAGCCACCCGACTGGGCAATCCACACTTCGATTTTTTCACCATGAAGAGGCTCCTCATTAACCGTATAGGGATTGATTGTTGACCAGCGGGAGTTCACATGTCCTCTAGGAGGAGCCAGGCCGTATCACTCATGCAATACAGCAGCCGATACAGCACTCAGCTCAATAGTTTGACATAGCCACGTACAGTAATTTAGACATTTTGCCTTATCTTCCTCCGTCAGTTTTTGGAAACGTGTCATTTAGTAGGGCTTCATCCATATATGAGGTAAAACATGTTGACGCGACCTACGCGAAACGTTCACTTGTCGTGACAATTTACGTGTCGACTACTTTGGAATGTGGATCATTCGCGCTCGAATATTCGCGATTGCACCAGGTGTACGAACGGACGGGGCTTGATTCTTTTCGCATTGACAACTGACACTGTAGCATGCCACTTTGTCATCTCATTATATGTACTGAACTTCGCTGGCATGGGAATGCCAGGATACTTTGCAAAAGCATCCCACGTTTCTTTAAATAAACCAGTATAAAAGTACACCTCGACTATGGCGATGATTTCTTAAAGAGGACACATCTTGCTGAGATATTTACTTCACACCTCTCAACCAAGTCGCACCGGCTTTCTTACTGACAATACAAAAGTAGTAGCAACAGCTTCGAAACAACAGATGACATTAGGTGGGTGGCAATTGAGCCATCAAATACTCGGGCCACTTTTTCGTCCGCCATCTTGTACTTTTCTTATTGTGTCACGTGCTTACAACGTCACAAGGGGGCATTCGATCTCGCGGAAAGCAGTGGTGATAATGTTTCGGCTCTACAAATAACTCACCGCTTCAATGCCGTCACTTCCGTCAGCAGTGAAGGAAAATTTTTGTGGGAAGATCTTATGGTACCAAATTGCTGAAATAATCGGTCACTAAGGTTACGTACTGCTTAATCTAACTTAAAGTAAATTACGCTAAGGACAACAGACACACCCATGCCCGAGGGAGGACTCGAACCTCCCGAGGGTGGAGCCGTGCGAACCGTAACAAGACGCGGCAGCAGTGAAGGATCATGACCATCTGGTAACAGGTGTTTACAATCTAAAGCGCTACTGCTGTTGTGTAAAGAGACGTCTTCGGTAAGTATAGGCATATCTACGAAGATATGTATCATAACCGTTACTGCGAGACTAACAACGAGCCCAGCCTTTCATAGGTATCATTCTATTTTTGGTCGTTCGTCTTCATCGCTACCGTCTCCCATGATATGACGAGAAAATCCAGACCACACATGAGTTAATCAAGTTGCATGAAATAACACCCTTTTGAGTTCACAACAAAAGAGTCTAATGGAGTGAGGAGTGATATTAAAAATAAATTATTCCGGAATTAACCATATTCAGTGCCCTGTCGACATGTTCTCAGATTGTGAACAAGTTGGCAGTAATCGCTACACCGTTCATTACCGTCCATTCAAAAACATTATTGGTGGAAACGATTTTCCTAACACAGAGGCCAAAGCCCACTGGTTAGTGCGCTAATCATCAAGTAAACGTCTCCTCTGCCACAATGCTATATAGCCACATCCCGATGTCGTATCGCATTTCCTGAATATCGGCCTTTTAGCGTCACTTCACTCAGTGAACATCTAAAACTCGGTTGTCCCGCTGACAGTAAAGTTTCACACACGGAATAACAGGCATTGTAGAAAGGGTTTTACGAGTTCCATCATTCTCGGCTAATATTGCTCCAGGCACTGGCTGCAGTTAAATTCAGCTGCATCTGTTCTCGACTATTCTAGCTATACGTTCATGCTTATTGATCTGGTGATCTGTAAAGCATGATAGACTTAAAAACACTGGAATCTCAATGGCTTACCATAGCCTGCACACTTCTTTTAAAAATTTCTCTCTCTTGCGACACAGAGAGGACTACCTCGATTGAACTTGTACTCCTGGAATATGAGTGGTTACCCGTAACGGGAAAAAGATTTAAGCAGCGTCTTCTACCGCAGTATTAAGTTTAAAAGACAGCGTTTATTAAGTTTTTCGCACCTCAACTAGTAATTATGTTGATTTTGCAAACTGTGTTATAGGATTTAACCACACCATATGAGTGTGCAACAACTAAGTACCGAAATTTGTGTTCATTTCTCTTGCATGGAAATTGTCACCACGATGCAGTTACACTCCTGGAAATGGAAAAAAGAACACATTGACACCGGTGTGTCAGACCCACCATACTTGCTCCGGACACTGCGAGAGGGCTGTACAAGCAATGATCACACACACGGCACAGCGGACACACCAGGAACCGCGGTGTTGGCCGTCGAATGGCGCTAGCTGCGCAGCATTTGTGCACCGCCGCCGTCAGTGTCAGCCAGTTTGCCGTGGCATACGGAGCTCCATCGCAGTCTTTAACACTGGTAGCATGCCGCGACAGCGTGGACGTGAACCGTATATGCAGTTGACGGACTTTGAGCGAGGGCGTATAGTGGGCATGCGGGAGGCCGGGTGGACGTACCGCCGAATTGCTCAACACGTGGGGCGTGAGGTCTCCACAGTACATCGATGTTGTCGCCAGTGGTCGGCGGAAGGTGCACGTGCCCGTCGACCTGGGACTGGACCGCAGCGACGCACGGATGCACGCCAAGACCGTAGGATCCTACGCAGTGCCGTAGGGGACCGCACCGCCACTTCCCAGCAAATTAGGGACACTGTTGCTCCTGGGGTATCGGCGAGGACCATTCACAACCGTCTCCATGAAGCTGGGCTACGGTCCCGCACACCGTTAGGCCGTCTTCCGCTCACGCCCCAACATCGTGCAGCCCGCCTCCAGTGGTGTCGCGACAGGCGTGAATGGAGGGACGAATGGAGAGTGTCGTCTTCAGCGATGAGAGTCGCTTCTGCCTTGGTGCCAGTGATGGTCGTATGCCTGTTTGGCGCCGTGCAGGTGAGCGCCACAATCAGGACTGCATACGACCGAGGCACACAGGGCCAACACCCGGCATCATGGTGTGGGGAGCGATCTCCTACACTGGCCGTACACCACTGGTGATCGTCGAGGGGACACTGAATAGTGCACGGTACATCCAAACCGTCATCGAACCCATCGTTCTACCATTCCTAGACCGGCAAGGGAACTTGCTGTTCCAAAAGGACAATGCACGTCCGCATGTATCCCGTGCCACCCAACGTGCTCTACAAGGTGTAAGTCAACTACCCTGGCCAGCAAGATCTCCGGATCTGTCCCCCATTGAGCATGTTTGGGACTGGATGAAGCGTCGTCTCACGCGGTCTGCACGTCCAGCACGAACGCTGGTCCAACTGAGGCGCCAGGTGGAAATGGCATGGCAAGCCGTTCCACAGGACTACATCCAGCATCTCTACGATCGTCTCCATGGGAGAGTAGCAGCCTGCATTGCTGCGAAAGGTGGATATACACTGTACTAGTGCCGACATTGTGCATGCTCTGTTGCCTGTGTCTATGTGCCTGTGGTTCTGTCAGTGTGATCATGTGATGTATCTGACCCCAGGAATGTGTCAATAAAGTTTCCCCTTCCTGGGACAATGAATTCACGGTGTTCTTATTTCAATTTCCAGGAGTGTATTTTCGAATACCACAAATCATGTATGTCATACTTACAGTATTAGGTAAAATATTCTTCGCTATACACCATACGGTATGTTTCTGAGTATGTATGTAGATGTACTAGAGCATCCCATATTTTTCCAGTGAGTTTACAGAACTATTCGCTATACATTTAGGTCATTACATAAAACTAATTTTCGCATTTGCAGAATGGTTAAATAAGTCAGTTTCATGGACGTTTTAAATATTTCAGTTTGCTCAGTGTTACTTCTTGCACAGGAATTGTTCCTTAAACGAAGTTGCAGAAAAAGACCAGTTTTTCTTGAAATTCATTACGTTAGAAACTTGTCTTCTTTTCACGATCGAGTGTCAGTATCAACAGTGTCATTTTTCCTGATATTTGTTGTGTATTGCGTAAAAACAAGTGACTGAACTACATATAAAGCACTACGGAAGCTGACATGTTGTTTACTTGTAATTTAGGAGGCAGATACATTTGGAAAATGAAATCACCATATTGAATTTAAATAACAATTTCGTTGAACATTCGATGCCACGTATTGTATTAAGAAGATTACAGCACAAAATTAGACAAACAACTGCCTATATAACAAAAAGAGGACTTTAGTAACAAAATTACCAACTAATATCAACAAAGTGTTATCGAAACAAGATGAGTGTACAATACAAATTTTAATCGATAATCCTTTTGCATCTATCGCTAGTTTCAAAAAGTTCATCTATCTAGACAATTCCTAAATTCCGCAAGTTTTATTCTGAGGGAACGTTTGCACGAATGTAAATACATTTTGCACCAGAACTTCTTACATTTTGGAACTCTTAAAGTACGAGGGTTGGAACTTAAATAGTGGCAACTATTTATTCACAACCGATACAAAAGAGTTACATGTTTGCCCCTGTTACTGTCCTTCAAAGTAGTCACCAGCGTCGTGCAGAATCCGTTGCCAGCGATGTGGAAGGCGTAGTATACCGTCAGCGAAGCCTGTTCCGTTGATTGTGCGAATGGAGCGTTCTAAAGTTATGGTGATTCTCGTGTACGACTGTGATGGTGTTATCCTAACGCATTACGTTCCTCCACTGCAGACCGTCAATGCACAGAATTACTGTCCGTTTTTGGAGCATCACCTGCGACCAGCTTTGCGAAAGAAGCGGCGACACTTTTGCGCAACCCATCAATAATTTTGCACGACAATGCGCGTGCGCATACAGCGCAAGCTGTGGCTGCTCTGTTCGGTCGATGGGACTGGCAAGTACTGTACCATCCACCAGACTCCCCGGACTTAAGTCCTTGTGACTTTGATTTGATTCCGAAGATGAAGGAACCACTTCGTGGCATTCGCTTCAGAACTGTTCCAGAGATTCGACAGGCAGTAGACCGCTCCATTCGCATCATCAATAGAACAGGCTCTGCTAACGGTATACTACGCCCTCCACATCGCTGGCAACAGGCTCTACATAACGCTGGTGATTACTTTGAAGGACAGTAACAGGTGCAAACATGTAACTCTTTTGTATCGGTTGTGAATAAATGGTTGCCACTATTTAAGTTCCAACCCTCGTATTTACGATTACCATCAGATTTCACACTTTCAAAAGTGACTATTTCAAAAGTTTTTCTGTTGTTTCAAGGGTGTTTTTATGGGCATACATTTCAAGACATTTCATAGTAAAACTCGTTTCTTACCTCGAATTTTATGTTCTTGCCCTACTTCTTGAACCCCAAGCTGAAGGACAGACCACATTACTTTTCAAATACCAAGTTTGTATGTTTGCTCATTCGTAAAAGAAGGGCACCTCGGGAAAGCCTAATAACATGTGAAAAGCCAATCTCATTTCGACAAAATTCTGCTCCACCCGGATTGGCTCGTAAGTGGCTGTTGTAAACTTGTTGGTTCCTAGATGGCTGTTGTAAATGCACTTTATGCGGTTACGGTCGATAGCTGCAACAGCAGACGATTGGAGGCGTACTTTGATCTTCGAAGCGTTTCCATCATTATCAGCAGCGGTCATATGCCAGTTCCCTAGCCTCTGCGTATAGACTGAGTATAGAGATCGCCCTCCAGTCCCCAGTAGCTAACATGATGTTCCAATTTTGTACTGTTTTGAACTTTTTAAGATAAGCAGTTCATGCATGTTCTTGTATTGCGCACTCATAATACAGCTGAGATACAATGAAACTACTGCAAAATCTGAAGACAAACGATCCATCTGCACGCCAATTCCTCCCATTCGGATAACATCACCTTTTTTTCTGGCCTTACCGCATATCTTAACGGGCTCACATGTCAATCAGGATTAAGCAATTAGTGGTAGAAGGCCGTTCTAATGCTCTTCCTGCCGCTACCACCGCCCTGGGGACAGAATTTGTTAACCCCATCTGTCTGCGTTTAGTTTTACCCAAGTAAAAAAGTATCAGAACGTTTTCGAAATGTTTGCGAATCGTGTAACTGTGGCAGTACGTTGGTAGCTGCCTGATATTCACCTATTCGGTTCTGGGAAATCGCTTAAAAACCTCATCCAAGCTGACCGGAATACAGACGCTTATCGTTAATCCGCCGAGCGTATTCGATGCAGGTTTTAAGATGGAGAACGTGCAGCTCCTATCGATGCTATAGAGACCAAACATTCTTAAAACTGAAAGTAGCTTCATTATACTGCACTGAAATATAATATCTAGTAGTGAATGATTATGTGAGAGGCAGCCAGTGCAGCATGTAGCTGTAACTTGAGAAGGGTTGGTTGTAGTTCTCGTTACATGCTGAGTCTAAATTACGTTTGAGCTTCACCTTACTCACGCAGCATGTGAGACAATCCAAGCTATGTCACCAAGCATTGTTATGAAATTTTGTGCCATCGCCTTGGCTAACTCTTGCAGAGTCTTTATGTGTTGCCCGTTGTTCAATACAGCTGTCAGGTTAAACGTCATAATTTTGACTGAAATTCTTCACATTGGCTTGTGGAGGAGGTGGAGCGCTTAATGACATACAGGAGATAGTGTTTGCTCTCTTTGATAATACCTTAGGCCATAATTTTTCCATCACGAAATTCCAGGAGGTTCCATGTAGAACGAATATTGAGTCTTCACAGCTTATTCCATCGATCTGTTATTGCAGAGCTACACTGCTCGTTCTACGAAGGGATCAACTTTCTTCTAAATACTTCTGTTGAGATCGATGTGGACACATCAGCGGCTTTGTCGATTAAAGTGATTGTACGATCCACCCAGTTTTCGGCTGTTGTTTGGAGGTCAGATGCAGTCGTATGACTTTGTTGTACTGAGGATCCAGTTTCGCGGTTTGCTTTCGGATATAGCTCCTTCAGGGATGAGCAGCCGAATGGGGAAGTTATCGCTGGAGCTGAAATCCCCAGTCGCACACTTCTGTGCGAGTAAAACACGGTTTAAGGTGACTTAAAAAGCAGAGAATGACTCTGATGCTTTATTGAAAGACGTCATTCTTCCCGTGTTCAAAAGACATAAGTTTTAATAGCAGCAGGCTCTCAACTGATAAACCATTGGAGCATGTAATGGTAGAGCACCATGGTAAATAGTAGAACTACAAATCTCCTAAGAGGAGAATGGCTCAAAGGAAGGGTCTCACGAGCTCGGTGGCTCACACATCGTCAAGAGGTTCACATTTCGTGGTAGGTAAGGCGAGCATATTGACATGAAAGATCAGGAGTAGATTTTCGCAGCTGTGACTTTGTTAAGTTTACAAGTGATGAATGTTAGGCTTCTCCACATGTGGCATTTTCTCCTCTCGGCTCATTTACTCCGACAGAGTTTGCTGATCTGGTGTTTGGGAAGCTTTGGAGTCAATCTCTTGGAAACCTATGAATAGCAGTTTATCACTAAGTCTTGAAGCTATATATATTAAACTGCATAAAGAGAGCCATTTACCAGTGCCTTTTGTTTTTCCTCTCTTCACTTTTTTTATCACAATGAGAGAATAAGTACCCAGGATAGAAGGTTGTTAGGACCGAGTGGTTCATCATCAAATGCTGAATGATCCGCACTCAAAGACCAAAGAAAAGACGAATCAGGAAGAGAATTATCCGAATGGGACAGATGTTGGAAGATATGGTGTTCATGTACAGGTAAATATGTAGTTACAATTTCTGATATTTTTAGATGATTTTTTCTAGAGAATGAGCTTCATAAACTGGGAAAGTCAGTAACGCGCTGATCCACTTCTGGCCCTTATACTCTATTAATCAATTCCAAGCCCAATACCTACATGCATAAGGGCCAGGGGGATGTGGGGGTTGGGGCGGGGGCAACCAAAGTCATATTGCCCAGTTTGTGAGGCTCTTCCTCTTGAATAAATCATCCAATTATTCTGAAATTGAAATCATTTGTTTGTTTGTACATGTACATGACGTTTCTCAGATTTTGCACCTTTTAGCTAATTTCTTCGTGGTGCGTACTTCTTTTTGTCTTTGTCTTAGTGTGTCTGTCATTGGCGTCTCGAACTGTCTTGTGTTTACCTCTTTCTTTCCAATCAACTTGTCGTTATTTACCCTTTATCTCACGTCAGCGATATAACAATGTTTTTGTCACTGGTGGTTTGACCTGTGTTGAGGAAATCCCTGTTAATAACTGGATTTTCCAGAACGGTGGTGGGAGTAGTTTTGAAGCTAAGACGATGGTCTTAAACTGAGAGTTTACGTGGGTGTAGAGTGTTAGTTTTCTCATACTGATTTCTCACTCTTTGCCTGTTACGTAAAAACTTAGCATTACTTATTCCAAGCTACGTGGTAAGCTAAACAGTTCACGTATGTTTTTGGGAACATCCATGCAGCACCAGTGCTGTGCGCCACCATATCACACATTCCACATGTTCTTTGTTGCGCGGGATTAACCGAGCGGTCTAAGGCGCTGCAGTAATGGACTGTGCGGCTGGTCCCGGCGGAGGTTCGAGTTCTCCCTCGGGCATGGGTGTGTGTGTTCGTCCTTAGGATAATTTAGGTTAAGTAGTGTGTAGGCTTAGTGACTGATGACCTTAGCAGTTAAGTCCCATAAGATTTCACACACATTTGAACATTTTTTGTTCTTTGTTCATAACACCAAAAATCCGTGTAACTGAACTATTGGAACTTCTAATATCTCTCTGTACTGCGTGACCCAAACGTCCGGTAACGTTTGAAATTTCAATAATTCACGGAATAATGTAGGTAGAGAAGTAGAAGTTAACACACGTGTTAGAAATGACATGCAGTTTTATGAAACCAAGAAAAGTGCACAAAATTACCAACAGATGGTGCTTCATATGATACAAAAGCAAAATTAGGATAACAACTGATTTTCAGCAAAGACAATGTTCTTTATAACAAATGTTCACCATGTCGGCTGCCATTCATCATCAATACCTGCAATACCTATTGTGAACAGCACTGCACCGCATATCAATAGAGATGATGATAAATCGCCGTCGTATATCGTCTTTTAGCATCCCTAGTGAGGTCGGATGATGGCGGTAGACCTGCGACTTCTGGTAACCCCACAACCAATAATCACACGGATTTAGATCTGGGGACCTGGAAAGCCAAGCATTACGGACGTGGCGGCTCAGCACTCGATCCTCACGAAACGATGGGTGCAAGAGATCTTTCACACGTGTAGCAACATGACGTGGAGCACCATCCCGCAAAAAAGTCGTACCTTCTTGCAAATGGTTATCAGCCAGGCTATGGATGATCTGACTGTCTCTCTCACTACGTCTCATTTTACACACAATTCTCACGCGGGGTCACTGACGTGTTGCTGTCCAGCACCATCTGTTGGCCAGTTTTTGCACTCGTTTTTGCTTTCAGTAAAGCCCCATTTCATTTCATGCCTGTGTGTCAATTTTTACTTATGTACCTACATTATTCCGTGAATTAGTGCATTTTCAAATGTTAACCGACCTTTGGGTCACACTATACATTGGGTGTAAGGCTGTACCTCCACACATAGGGGACCTGGCTTGATTTTATAATGTAACACTACACAATCAAATGGACAAAGACATTGGTTTTTATCCTTCTCATAATGTATTTCAGTTACATGTATCCTGTTACTGGTTTTCACTTCTTCTCCTTACATGTGGCGGTACGATACTACTGCCCAACATCACACCCGAAACGTTGGCATTTTTTTAACTGTTGTTCCATTGGATCCATCTGAGTGCTACAAGAATTTCGGGACACTTATTCTCCCAGGCAGAGCCCTTTGTACTGTTGGGCGGCGGGCAAAAGTTTATATTGTTTCTTCTCTAATTTATAAGTTGAAATATTTCGTGGTTTTGTGTGAATTCTGGATACTACAGCCTTTTAAAAGGGCCTGAAAGCCATTTGAGCCAACAGCCAGAAAGCGATACAGAACGTACTGTCCAAAGTCTTCATTCCACAGACACACTTCTCAGCTCGTTTAAACTGAAATACACTGAATACGAAGTCGTTTAAAAAACAGTATAATTATTACGGTCAACGTTAGCGTGCATAAGAATAAATATGAAATCTATCTATCGCACTCAGCACCCGAAACAGTTCAGACACGATTTATACACTTTGTTCCCATTTACGGAAAGTTAATAGCTCGCCTTAAAAGTGCAGAATAGTCTTGGACAGTTGCCACATATTTTGTTATGACATAGCGGGGCGCAAGCAAAAAGGTAAATTTATAATCCAAGGAAATTCACTTTTACACAGTTGCACCAGTTAATCGCGATATATGAATCCCCCGAAACACAGTGATGTCAGCCATTATTAACGCCATCCGAGGCTTAAGCGGATGCGAAACAGGTACACAATGGAGCGTAGTATATTCCCGCATGACTGGCAACGATCAAATGACATCGCAGGTGCAGGCACCTCGTTACTTAGAGTATATGCTCGATGTGGAGAGCGAAATGAACACTTGCTCCAAAACTACTTTGAGCTCAGGCAATAGCGCCTGGCCAGCACTCTTGATAGTTCCAAAATAATTATTCGTTGTTAGTTGAAGACTAACAACGATCCTAATTTTTCTATAAGAATTTCTGCACGTTATTTTGCTCTGTAAAATCGTTAGACAGGTAACTTAAATTTTGATCTCCAGGACATTCCAAACGGAATCGGCAGTAGATAGTTGTCTCTAAACTGTCTCTGTTTAATTTTTAATGTTTCAAAGTTTGTAATATTATCTTGAAACTTGGTACAGCTTCATCATTACATATAATGAAAAGAGTCCTGCCATCTTGGCTTTGTAGTTTAATAACACGGATTACTTTATCTAACTCGTTTCACAAAATTTAAATATGAAAATTGATTTTTTTCTTAATAATTCAGAAAGTAGATCAGAAATGTTCATGGAAATTTCTAGCATCTGTTTCTATGATTAACCGAACGTAATTCCAGAATCTGAACTCTGTAACCTTTAACATGATGCACATGTAATATTTCGAAAACTGTGAAATAATTGCCGGCCAGTGTGGCCGAGGGGTTCTAGGCGATTCAGCCTGGAACCGCGCGACCGCTACGGTCGCAGGTTCGAATTCTGCCTCGGGCATGGATGTGTGTGATGTCCTTAGGTTAGTTAGGGTTAAGTAGTTCTAAGTTCTAGGGGACTGATGACCTCAGATGTTAAGTCCCATAGTGCTCAGAGACATTTGAACCATTTTGTGAAATAATTCAAAAGAAAAGAGGTAGCTTCGTGAACCCTCTATCTTGAGAATTTGCGATAAACCGCATCAATTTCCAAAAGTAGAAATTCCTAGCGTTAATGCTGCACGTTCATTAGAACTTTACAACCATCAATCATGCTGAGGTTCTCAATATTTAACCTTTTCATTGTCTTGTGTAATATGGCCAACTTTTGAAACAATATGTAAACATTTAATTTTATATAACTATATGGTGCAATCTCTTTTTTATTGGCTGGCTGCGCACACCAGGCCCTCTGTTGGACTGACCTTGGCCAAGCGAATGGGAAATAACTCAATACGTACTTTACTCAGCTCATTAGAGCCGGATTGATTCTCCACAGTACTTAGGTCAGCCTTGTAAATCTTGAGTACTCAAGATGCTTCAAAAATTGCCCACTAACCTGTGTTTCATCTTGACTGCTGTCCAAACGATCGGCAAGTATCACGAATTGAGATAGAAGTCTTTTTTAAAGAAATAGGAGTTCATACTACAATCAGAACTTCGACGGTCTATCAGAGATCTCCACTCCTTGTGAAAAACAATTAACACATCACACCCCATGGTAGTTGCAGATGTGTGCTAAGAACTTAAGGTAGGAGACTACAGCTGGTACTATCAGTACGCAGCTCAAGGATAACAGATTCGCCAAAATCAGTGGCAGGTATCGAAGACTTATTATCACAAACTAAGGTGTTAGTATTTAAGCAATGAAATTCAGCCACAAAGTCCTATCGAATTTGATTGCATTGCATGTCTCTTTCACCTAAGGCTCAGGTCGTTTGTTTCTGAAACGGTGATTATGCTGCAACTTAAAAACGTATTCTAGCTTACATGACTTTCCTCTTCTTCCGTGTGTTCTGTATGTTACTATAATGTAAGACGTTTTCTTTGTCTTTCGTGCGATCAATGCAGGTGAGCTGCAAATGGATAACAAATGTCCTGTGTAGTATCTTCAGCAAATTTTATGGATGTGCATGTCCGGAACCGTGGTACTGCTGCGGTCACAGGTTCGAATCCTGCCTCGGGCATGGATGTGTGTGATGTCCTTAGGTTAGTTAGGTTTAAGTAGTTCTAAGTTCTAGGGGACTGATGACCTAAGATGTTAAGTCCCATAGTGCTCAGAGCCATTTTTGAATGTGCATGCAGAAAGGACCATCTTTTTCACCTACGCCCATGCTGTCTCTAGCTTAGGTTATCTTCAACTAATTCTGTGTCATGATTTATAATGATAGGATGCTTTTATAGGCCAACTGGGTCATGATCTGTAGTTGTAGAGCACTTCAGATATAGCTTGCTGAATATCATTGGTAATTTTCCTGATCATGCCGTTGTAATAAGGGGTGAACTGAACTTGCCAGGTGTAGATTGGGAGAGTTATGCCATCAAAACTGGTGCCAGAGATAGGGCATCGTTTTGCAATGTTCTGGATGTCTTGCCTTAGTAAAACTCTATGAGATTTTGGTCGTATGTAAAATCAGTAAGTGGGTTAAAATCATCTATTCATTCTCTCAGCGACCACTGCGGAACCGAAACGGAAGATAACAGAGAGAAGGCCGAAATACTGAATTCGGTCTTCCGAAGTTGTTTCACCGCGGAAGATCGTAACACTTTCCTTCCTTTCAATCGTTGTACGAACGTGGAAATGGCAGATATTGAGATAAAAGATTGGCGGGATTGAAAACCAACTAGAATCGCTTAGTAGTGGAAAGGCTTCAGGACCAAATGAGATACGTATAAGATTCTATAAAGATTATGCGAAAGAACTTGCTCTCCTTCTAGCAGTAATTTATCGTAGATCGCTTGAACAACGAAAGGTACCTAACGACTGGAAAAAAAGCGCAGGTTACTCCCGTTTTTAAGAAGGGCCTTGAGACAGATCCACACAATTACTGACCTATATCGTTGACGTCAATCTGTTGTACAATTATGGAACATGTTTTATGCTCAAGAATTATGTCGTTCTTGGAAAATTATCATCTCCTGTAAAAAAAATCAACATGGATTCCGCAAACAGAGATCCTGCGAAACTCAGCTCGCTCTGTTCCTCCATGAGAGCCACAGCGCAGTGGACAACGGCGCTCAGGTTGATGCCGTGTTTCTTGATTTCAGTAAGGCATTTGACATCGTCCCACATTGCCGTTTAATGAAAAAAGTACGAGCTTACGGAGTATCGGAGCAGGCGTGCGATTAGATTCAAGACTTTCTTGCAGATAGAACTCAACACGTTGCTCTTAACAGTACTAAGTCGACAGATGTAAAGGTAATATCCGGAGTACCACAAGGAAGTGTGACAGGACCGTTGCTGTCTACAATATATATAAATGATCTAGTAGAAAGCGTCGGATGCTCTTTAAGGCTATTCGCAGATGATGCAATTATTTATACCAAAGTAGCAATGCCAGAAGATAGTAAGAATTTGCAGAACGACCTGCAGAGAACTGATGAATGGTGCAGACTCTGGCAGCTGACCCTGAACGTAAATAAATGTAACATATTCCGCATACATAGGAAAAGAAAGCCACTACTGTACAGCTACACTATTGATGACAAACAGTTGGAGACAGCGTCTGCCGTAAAATATCTAGGCGTAACTATCCAGAGTGACCTTAAGTGGAATGACCATGTAAAACAGATTGAGGGAAAAGCAGACACCAGACTCAGATTCATCGGAAGAATCTTAAGGAAATGTAACTCATCCACGAAAGAAGTGGCTTATAAGGCGCTTGTTCGCCAGATCCTTGAGTATTGTTCATCCATCTGGGATTCCCATTAGGTAGAGCTGATAGAGGAGATAGAGAAAATTCAACGAAGAGCGGCACATTAGGTCACGGGATCGTTTAGCTGATGAGAGAGCGTTCGGAAATTCTAAACAAACTCGACTGAATACGTTACAAGAGAGGCGTTGTGCATTACGGAGAGATTTACTATTGAAATTTCGGGACAGCACTTTTCAGGAGGAGACAGACAACATATTACTTCCCCCGCCCCACACACATCTCGCGTATTGACCACGAGGACAAAATTCGAAGATGATGACGATGTTTGGTTTGTGGGGCGCTCAACTGTGCGGTTATCAGCTCCCGTACAAATTCCCAACCTTTGCTCAGTCCAATCTCGCCACTTTCATGAATGGTGATGAAAAGATGAGGACAACACAAAGATCCAGCCATTCGAGGCAGGTGAAAATCCCTGACCACGCTTGGAATCGAACCCAGGACACCGTGCTCGGGAAGCGAGAACGCGACAGCGGACCAAGAGCTGCGGAGGTGAAAATTTGAGAAATTAGAGCAAATACAGAGGCCTACCGACAATCATTATCCACACGCACTATTCACGAGTGAAACAGGGTTGGAGGGATCAGATAGTAACCTCCGCCACACACCATTAGGTGGCTTGCAGAGTATGATGTAGATGTAGATGTAGACTAATATTTCATTAGCGCTCAAAACCAGCACATTGCTGCAGGAGGCACTATCAGAAATTATGGAACACTTGTATTTAAATGAAAGCATTTTTACATTATATTCATATGCTTAGGAGATGTTAATCTTGTTTCAGTAAAACTTCTCTGGGTATGTGAACAAATCATCATGTTTTTAGATGCACTACCATCTCAGTAATGTCCGCATGTGATGTTATTTAGTGTGGGGTATGCATTACCGCGCTAGTGCCATGTTCAGATCTAATTTCGTGATATTTTACGTTAGTGGTTATGCTATGGAATCTCTGTGCCAAACATACGCACTAGCCATTACTTCGACTGTGGCAGGTGGAGATCCAGACGGAGGCAGGTGGAGGCCCTATCACCATCCTATAACTTCATCATGCCCCTCCCCTTCCCCTCCCCCACACGCCTTCCTCAAGCCAACGGCCTCGCCACAGTGGTAACACCGGTTCCCGTCAGATCACCGAAGTTATGCGCTGTCGGACTGGGCTAGCACTTGGATGGGTCACCATTCGGTCTGTAGAGCTCTGTTGGCAAGCGAAGTGCACTCACCCTTTGTGAGGCAAACTGAGGAGCTACTTGATTGAGAAGTAGCGGCTCCAGTCTGGCAAAACGGTTGGTAGAGCGGTGTGCTGACCACATACTCCTCCATATCCGCATCCAGTGAAGCCTCTGGGCTGAGGATGACACGGCGGCCGGTCGATCCCATTGGGGCTTCCAAGGCCTGTTCGGACGGAGTTTAGTTTTTTTCAGTTTTCACCCCTTCTTCACCCTTTTCCCTCCAATCACAACCCAGCGGTTTACCAGCCATTAGAAAATATATACCACACTTCGTGCCATGTTCCAAATCCTTTTTCCTCACTCCACCTGAGCTTGTCTCCGTGCACCCAAGTCCCGACTCCAAACGTTATCACATGGCATAACCTAGGCAGTGCATGAAGGAGATGGAAGATTTGGTCTTTTATGGAACTTGAAATAGGTATCATAGGAATAGATTGACAGGAAAATCACTGCTAGAATTTTGTCCATTATTTTATGGACGATTGCATTGACAAAATACATACAAACTGCCCATCGAAATTTATAATATATTTACAACATATTGATTACAGTCTCAGTTCATAATACATCTACCACTATAGCTTACATTCTCAGTTTAGATCGTTCGTACATCTACAACATATAGCTTACTTTCCCTGTTTATATATATATCACCAACATACAGCTTAAAATAACAGCAGGTTACTGCTAAATCAGTTGTTGCCACACACAGCAGGGACCTCATGCAACAGTGCTAATCTTGTCATATAGTATGACAAGTTTATTATCTTTTCCAACAGTCCTAATTTACATTACTCTATAGTTGCAACTGTATGCAACTTAGACTGAATTATAAACCGAAGAACCAAAGAAACTGGTACAACTTCGTAATATCGCGTAGGGCCCCCACGAGCAAGCAGAAATGCCGCAGCACACCGTGGCATGGACTCAATTAATGTCTGAAGTAGTGCTGAAGGGAACTGACGTTATGAATCCTGCCCCGCTGTCCATAAATCCGTAGGAGTACGAGGTGGTGGAGATCTCTTCTGAACAGCACGTTCCAAGACTACCCAGCTATGCTCAATAATGTTCAAGTCTGGAGAGTCTGGTGGCCAGCGGAAGTGTTTCAACTCAGAAGAGAGCTCCTACAGCCACTCTGTAGCAATTCTAAACGTGTGGGGTGTCGCATTGTCCTGCTGGAATTGCTCAAGAAACGACACTCGTCCGACCAGGCAACATGTTGCCAGTCATCAACAGTCCAATGTCGGTGTTATCGGGCCCAGGCGAGATGTAAAGCTTTGGGTCGTGCAGTCATCAAGGGTACAGGAGTAGGCCTTCGGATCCGAAAGCCCATATTAATGATTTATCGTTGAATGTTTCGCACGTTGACACTTGTTGATGGCCCAGCACTGAAATCTGCAGCAATTTGCGGATGAATTGCACTTCTGTCACGTTCAACGATTCTTGTCCGTCGTCGTTGGTCCCGTTCTTGCTGAATCTCTTTCCGGCCGCAGCGATGTCGGAGATTTGATGTTTTACCGGATTCTTGATATTCACAGTACAGTCGTGAAATGGTCATACGGGAAAGTACCCACTTCATCCCTACCTCGGAGATGTGTACCATCGCTCTCGCGCCGTGTATATCACCACGTTAAAACTCACATAAATCTTGACAACCTGCCGTTGTGGCAGGAGTAACCGATCTAACAACTGCACCAGACAGTTGTTTTATACAGGCGTGGCTGACCGCAGAGCCCTATTCTGCCTGTTTAATTGCTTCCAATGGCTCTGTGCACTACGGGACTTAACTGCTGAGGTCATCAGTCCCCTAGAACTTAGAACTACTTAAACCGGTACTAACCTAAGGACATCACACACATCCATGCCCGAGGCAGGATTCTAACCTGCGACCGTAGCGGTCGCGCGGTTCCAGACTGTAGCGCCTAGAACCGCTCGGCCACTCCGGCCGGTCTACCTGTTTACATATTCCTGTATTTGAATACGCATGCCGTTACCAGTTTCTTTGGCCCTTCAGTGTACATGCTGAATTCGAAAATTAGGCACGCATTAATTAGATTGTAGAATGCATCTTTAAATGTTACATTCGAAAATTGGACACGCATTAATCAGACTGTAGAAAGCATCTTAAAAACGTGTAACGTAACAAGATATTTTGCCCTCTTCTTAAAAGTCAAATTGTGTTTCAAAAAATCTCGCAATGGAGTATAAAAATAAAAGGCAACTAAAAGAATAAATAAGATATCCACAAATTTTACTATGGCTGTCTACAATGACGAGTGTCGTAATCTTCCTGTAATCTGTCTCATTTTGTTTTCTGTGAGCTTGGATCTGCCTCGCTCTGTACTGCGAATGTGTCATGAGGCCGTCTAGCAGCCATAATGACGTTTGGCACCTGTACCTGGGCACACGCTTCATTCGTAGGATGTAAAACGCAGCAGGAAAGACTTGTAGCCTCATCGAAGCCTACAGGAGCGAAGATCTGTAGAACGCCATCGGAACGCCGAGACTGCACTCTAGGGAGCTATTGCGTGGCGAGTTACTAACAGCATTCTTTCTTTCTCCTGTAGTTTATCCCTCTGGGGTGCGTGATCTGATTGCTGGTGCCCAGAGTCTCTAGACCCTATTTCTCGTTCACCACCGCCCTGCTAAGAAGCGTTGCTTAGAAATTGAAATGTAGTGCGTGTTTTTATTCGGTTGTATATTTCCGTACTGTAGTTCTGAGTTCACTTTTCCTTTCTTTCTGTGACGGAAGCGCGTTTTGCAACAAAAGAAAAACTCTAAGTAATTCTGTAATGAAAAATAATACCAATACACTTTAAATGTAGGATTCTCTGATAATTAATTATTAATACGTTCGAAGACTATCCATTTCTCGTCGAACATTATGTTACGAAATTCTCTCTGTGCAAGAAACTATCTAGAGGTACGTGATTCAACTATACTGTAACAAGTTCTGTGGCACTTCATCTAAACTGGAATTGAATACCTTACGATATTTGCCGGATACCTTACCCTGTCACTTAGCAGCCACATTTTTACGTATTGGCATTCTTAGTATCTCAACACCATCTTTATCCGAAGCTATGCTGTGCTAGTAGTAGTAGTAGTTTTATACATCTCTGGTTTACTTTTACAGTGATACTGGACATATGATCGCATTACCATTTAAGAAAATAATGGGAATAGTAGCTGATATATACAAGCGTTTAGATGTTTTCCGGTCTATTTTGACAAGGAAGGAACTGGCAGTCAGTAAGAGAAGGATATGATCGACTTTATAGCTAGCAGTCCTAGTACATGGCGCGACAGTACACACCACGCTGTCATGCCACTCGCTGGTCTGTTGTTTAGTAGGACTGGATTGCAAGTTGTGAAAGTACTGCTCAAATCACATCATTTCATTTTCAGATATGCTACATGCAAGAAAATGTGCGAAACCTACATTCGATGCAAGACAACGCAAGCAATGTCGATGTGAAGTGTGGTTTCTTTGAGTATCAACACAAGATATACAGCCACGTTTACTGCTTTTTATAAGAAATATGCCTTCAACAGCCTATGTAGTCAAGATTTGTCCTCTAGAGAGAGGAAATCATTGTCTATTGCAGCGCCATGAGGGCGAATATAAGCGTCACGAATATGATCTCTGTTGCCTTGCGCCATCACTGTTCTACAGGAAAACATATGAGAACCTGTGTACTCACCACCACACATTCGCTCGTGCAGCAGAGTGGATATAGCCGCGTCCAATGCAAACGCTTCTCCTCTGAATATTTGTGAGAGGGATACGTGTGGCTGGACGTTTTACATACTTCGCATCTTGGGGCGTCTTTTGTGTACAGACCTCAGCAGTATCCTACTCCGATTACATTAAACCTTAATTACTTTCTAGTGCATAATAGCAACCAGTTTACTAATAGAGGAGTAACGAACCCCAATATATTCACATGAAACTGATGCAGACCACATTAGAAATAAACCACTCCGAATACGCGTCAGTGCTTAATATAAAAAACATACAAGTCTCCCAAAGTTCTTTTCATACAGTCAGTGTCCTGAGCTCAATAGACGCAAGGTAAATACTACTTACCCAGCATAAACTTTAAACAAAGGTGAAACTAACGCCAACATTGAAGTTTAATAACATTCCTTACGCGGATTGACAAAAGCAGTTCAGGGCGTTGACGGAACTGTCATTTGTACTCAGGTGATTCGTGGAAAAAGTTTTCCGGCGTGATTATGGCCGCACGGCGAGAATTGAAAGATTTTGAACGCGGGAAGGTAATTGAAGCTAAACGCAAGGGACATTCAGTTTCGGAAATCGTTAGGTAATTCAGTATTCCGAGATCCACAGTAACAATAGAGAGCCGAGAATATCAAATTTCAGGCATTACCCCTCCCCACAGACAACGTAGTGGCAGATGGCGTTCACTTAACGACCGAGAGCAGCGGCGCTTGCGCAGAGTTGTCAGTGCCAACAGACAAGCAACACTTCGTCAAACAACCGCAGAAATCAACGACGAACATGTCCGCAAGGACAATGGGGCGAAATTCGGTGTTAATGGGCTATGCAGCAGACGACCAGCGCGCGGTCTTCTGCCAACAGCACGACGTCGCGCGCAGCACCTCCCCTGGGCTCGTGACAAATCGGTGTGACCTTAGACGACCGGGAAACCGTTGCCTGATCAGATGAGTCCAGATTTCAATTGGTAAGAGCTGATTGTAGTGTTCGAGTGTGGCGCAGATCCCACGAAGCTATGGACCAAGGTTGGCTACAAGGCACTGTGCAAGCAGGTGGTGGGTCCGCAGCTCGTGGTCGTGCGGACGCCGGCACGGTAGCTCAGCGTGTTCGGTCAGAGGGTTAGCTGCCCTCTGTAATAAAAAAAGTGTTAATCGATCAACAATGATCTTAAACGGATGTCTTGCGACGTCCACCCCGAGCAGATACAACAAACGAAAGCGAACGAAATGAGATTTAAAAAAAAAAAAATGCGGTAGCGTTCTCGCTTCCCACGCCCGGGTTCCCGGGTTCGATTCCCGGCGGGTTCCGCGATTTTCTTTGCCTCCTGATGACTGGGTGTTGTGTGATGTCCTTAGGTTAGTTAGGTTTAAGTAGTTCTAAGTTCTAGGGGACTGATGACCATAGATGTTAAGTCCCATAGTGCTCAGAGCCATTTGAACCATTTTTGAAGCAGGTAGTGGCTGCATTATGCTGTGGATTCGGTCCTGTGGTCCAACTAAACCGACCGTTGACCATTTTCAGGAATTCAAGGACTTCTTGTTCCTGCACAACGATGGAACTTTTAAGGATGACAATGCGCCCTGTCACTGGGCCTCAGTTATTCGCGATTGGTTTGAAGAACATTCTGGACAATGTGAGTGAATGATTTTGCCACCAAGATCGCCCTACATTAATCCTAGCGAATATTTATGGGACATAATCGAGAGCTCAGTTCGTGCACAAAATGGTGCACCGGCAACAATTTTGCTATTATTGACGGCTATAGAGGCAGCATGACTCCATATTTCTCCAGAGGACTTCCAACGACTTGTTAAGTCCATGCCACGTTGAGTTGTTGCACTACGTCAGACAATAGGAGGTCCAGCACGATATTAGGAGATATCCCATGGCTTCTGTTACCTGTACAGTATTTTCGGATTAGAACTGGTGATTTTTCATGATTCTGAGACAAATTCGTAAGTTCGCTACGTTCAGCCAAGGAGTGATGTTCTCGGAATGGGCTGTACAAGCGGCGGCAGAAGTGACGGGACGCTCGACTGCCTGCTTTCCTCAGCCACCAGGTCCCACATTCAGTTAACCCAGGGGGCTTGCTGTGAGATTAGATAAACTAAACGTTGTAATTTCTTTTCTGTTGCTACAGGAAATGTACCCGTGGTTACGGTAAATGACTAATTACACACGTGGTACATAGCTTTATGTTATCTCGACACCATAAATAGCCTTAACAGTTCATAATAACGATCACGCAGACATTCTGCCATTGCTGGAAGGTAACAACTGGCTGTCAAGATGCCATAATTTGCTAAATCTAAAAAAAACCTAATTTTATTGAACTTGCACGTTTACTTCATGAATATGACTAAAAGCCGACACATCATTTATTCTATTCTTCCGTGTTTACAGGATTATAAAGTCAAATACAGAATGACTCGATTGCTTCCGTTTCATTCACGTTCAAGAATAAAATAAGGTAGGAGATAAGTGAATCGAATTTTGTCTCATATATTCTGACTGAAGTTCCGAATTTATGGAATTTCTCCTCGTAGGTCGCCTCTGTACTTCGCAATGCCATAGCTCTTGTTAAAGTGGACAGTAGATCTTTAAAACACATAAACATGCTCAGAGTTACATTGGAGCTGCAGTTATGGCTGCTCATTTGTGTGGATTGTAATCAAGAGTGATCAACACTATCTACTGCACTGTTCGTTCACTCGTCGACTTAATTCAGTGCTATGGTAAGTCTTGTCAAAGATGAAATAATTTTAAGAATTTCTCTTTCAAATTGAATGCTCTTGCTACTTTGTTTGAAAGTTATCAATAATGAACCTGGGTTCTAGATGACGAAGGAAAGAAACGACTGTCTAAAGTTGTCACGCGGTAGAGATCTGCATATAGTATAGTGAAAAACGTATATCGCAGTTAATTAGTTTCACTTTTCAATAAGATAACTGAGCCCGGTCAGTGGGACGAAGAAGCCTCTACTGCTGCTCGTGGGTCTGAAATAATGATGCAGGTCAATTTCGTTCTACACGCTTTAGCAGACTTTTCCGTCTCACTGATGCCTATTTGATAGTACGTCCCAATACAAGTGGGAGTAAGAAACACGACGAAGATCCGTCTTCACTCGCCAGAGCACAAACGTAGGAAGAGAGAACGAGAGAGAAGGACACAGTTTTGCAGCGCCAAATATAACGAATTTTGTAGCTGGTTAACCATCTGAAATGAGAGTAGAGGGCGCTTCAGTCTGGAACCGCGTGATCGCTACGGTCGCAGGTTCGAATCCTGCCTCGGGCATGGATGTGTGTGATGTCCTTAGGTTAGTTAGGTTTAAGTAGTGCTAAGTTCTAGGGGGCTTATGACGACAGATGTTAAGTCCCATAGTGCTCAGAGCCATTTTTTTGAGAGTAAGAGGGAAACTAACGTCATTTAAGGCAACTTCTCACTGCTCGGCAATCGCAATATTTATCATTCAGTCAATGAAAATTACTTGACTCAAGAAAGATGCAGAGGACCGAGGCTTCCTTATCGAAAATACGCTGCAGGAAGTTGCCCCTCAGCCAGGCGCCACCTAGGGCAGACTTCACTTCGGCAGCGAGAGGCTCTCATCCAGCGGAGCTGAACTTAGACGCAAGTTATTGGTAGAGAGCCAGAGACTGATTTTGCAGCCACTTCAGCCACCACTTTTAGATTATAAGTATGGCGAGACCCAGCTACAACAGCGAGATGAACTGTAGGGAAAGTCGAGTAATTTTTGACGATGTTCAGTAATCTTAATCTTCACTTTAAAGACTTGGTTGTTGTTAGTGGTTCAACGTTCTTGCCACTCTGGCAGTAGATGGACACGCACGTCTACCTGTCTTTATTCACTACGCTGTGGCAATCACGGTACGACTCATTCAGATCTAAAATGTTTATCCCTATACAGGTTCTTTTGCAGTGTCTTGTAATAAACTGAGTGAATTGAGACTCTTGTTTAATTTCGTAGATAACGAATTCCTTGATCATGGTTTTGGCGGGTCAGCGTTTTAATTATGTAAGATATACAGGCACATTTTAGTATATACAATTAATGATTCACGTTTTTAAACAAAACAATTAATTTCATTTTAATGTCAGTAACGAAGAATTGGAGAAATGGTTCAAGTGGCTCTGAGCACTATGGGACTTTAGATCTGTGGTCATCAGTCCCCTAGAACTCATAACTACTTAAACCTAACTAACCTAAGAAAATCACACACATCCATGCCTCGGGCATGGATGTGTGTGATGTTCGGTCGCGCGGTTCCAGACTGAAAAGCGGTTCTCAGTCTGGAACCGCGCGACCGCTACGGTCGCAGGTTCGAATCCTGCCTCGAGCAAGAATGTGTGTGATGTCCTTAGGTTAGTTAGGTTTAAGTAGTTCTATGGGACTGATGACCTCATATGTTAAGTCCCATAGTGTTTGGAACCATTTGAACCATTTCAGAAGTGCATTTGTTCCTAACTTCATTTTTATGGAAGACAATGTGCGACTGCAGCGAACACCGCACTTGGAGAAGCTTAAACCCCATCTAGCACGTGTGATATGTGCCCAGGATACGTATTTCAGCACGTCCAAATGCAGCAACGACTATCCAGCAGTTGCCAACAGCGCTGGTGAAACAATGGAACGCCTTATCTAAAGAACTCTTTAGCAATCTTTTGGCCAGCTATGGAGCAAGTTGTAGAGCATTCTTTCCCGTTCGTGGCGAAACACTCCACATTAAGAACAATTTTCTGCAATTTTTAATATCCAGGGGATCATCATTAATCGTGATGCCATCAGTGTAATCATTTTCTCTGCGTAAAAGTGCAATTTCTGTTCACCTCTTTGCGAATTTCCTTCGGTTACTGTAATAGTGCTGTTCTTTCTACGCAGTATTCTAAATATCATCGAGATCTCTTTCTTGGCAGTGAGACATTACGTGAAAGCTACTTTCGTCTTTACGTTTTGCACAACATTGTACTTGCAACTGGCATTGTGCATAGTAAATCACATGTGGAAGTTGCTAAGACAAAGGCAAGTACTACTGAAAACCATAAATTTAAGATTATATAGTAAATATTAGATATTCATTAGGCATTTGCACGATGCAGGTAACGACAGTACAATACTTAAGTTTAAACTAAGTTCACAATCGGGGTCTCAAACGACATAGCACAGATCGGTATAAATTGGTCAGTCAGTACACAGAGATGCTGTATAGCCGCGCAAAATAACAGGGCTGATTTCTGACAATGGCCGGGCTTTTATGATTACGAATCTGTGACCTCGTATGGCTGAAGGCGGCTGCAGAGCAAGGCTAGACACGCCCCCAGGATGAAGTATTGACAGTAGGAATGTCCATTGTAGTGATGGCTCATCACTTACACCATCACAGCTTGAAGCTACGTTAAAGAGAAATGTCGTCTGGAATATTCTTGACGGATCGAGGAACCAATGTACAAACTTACTTTCCACTGTACGAGTACTACGGATTTATGCCTGGGAGCCTTGACATCGGAGCGACAAGCGAAGTCAGAGAGTTTCAGAGAGGCAGACACACCTCTTCCTACAATCTAATCAGCCTCATCTCTGTGTTCACCAACGTTTCCGAAACTATTCTCTCCCAGTGCTTACATAACCACTTAAATGGCACCTACACCTTTCTGTCAGCAATTGTACCTTCCGTCCTAAAACCACCTCTGTCGACCAACTCCTGTAACTTACCCACATCCTCTCCCATCAACTCAAAATGTTAAGTCTGTCATCTTCGAAAAGAGATCGGAAGCCCTTTCCGACGTGGAGGAACATAGGCTCAAGACCTGTGCTCTGTGACCTATTTATTACGTTCTATCTATCCAACCAGCCATCCAATGTAAAGTGAAACACACCACAGCAGGTATGACCCATGTTCCTGTCCACTCTCCATTCGTCTAGACGCTGTGCACCGCCGATTTGAGTAAATCCCCTCCTTCTGCTCATCTTCTATATACACGGACTATACCGTCCCCCTAGCCCTATACTCCACCCTCCACATATCGCAGAAAACCCTTCCCTGTCTTCTCAACTGGTTTATTTCCTGATGGAATCAGTCGTTTTTCGAGATCAATGCTATTATGACTTAGAGAATAGTTTGTAACACCCCACCTATTGCTTATCTGGATTTCGCGTGTTTTCACCCTGGCAAACAACTTAAAGAGAAATCGGGAGTGGAAATGTACGCAAGAATGGATAACGCTAGATTTAAATGTCCCCCGTCACCCCTAATTAATCTGTGGAGGTAGTATTGACGATAAATCACACATATTTTTAATTCCAAACATGAACCATAACGTACACTTAGGGGGTTCAATGATATCAGACAATTACACAGAAATAAAATAAAGCAAAAGGGTGAATTCAGGATCAAATTACTGAAAGTAAAAGCTCTACTGAATCACAATAATTTTATTATCAACCTCAGACCAATGCTGAATAAAAAAAATAGAAAATGAACCAATTACAAATTACCCTCCTAGCTGGGATTGGCAGTGAACTCTGTCAAAATCGGTACAAAACGCGATCTCTTATAAATTGGCTGATCGATTGACATCCACACAAAACGTAAAAGAAGAAAAATCACTACACACCAAAGCATCGTGAAACCTCAGTGGAAACAGCAATTGCACGTTATCCAGCTATTTATCGCTCCTCCGAACGCAGGCCGAAGCGGCAGCGATCTCACCGTAATACTGCTGCTGTGGCTGCGATCTCCGGCGGGCGACGGCGCGGCCGTGGAGACAGGGTGAGCGCCTCGGGAATTACACTCCTCCAATACTTGGACAAAAGACTGCTGTCCGTTAACTTCTCAAATTGCGACAATCTTCCCATCAGCAAAGAGCTGACACTGCTAACGTCCTCTGAGAACGAAAGCCCAAGACGGAAGACCTCTACAGTGTGTCGAGCAAGATCGCTCTTAGCCACTGTTTTCCCCACCAAAACTTTACCGAGCCAATAACATCACTAGAAACGCTAAAAATACCCAGTTTCCCGGTGCCGACCAATGTACGGCCTGGGAATCGAACTATTTTCCACAATTCTTCCCTTTCTACCAAATTTCACGAGTAAACTCCGCCCAAGCCACCTGGGAAGATCCACAGCTGCGGGTAACAACAAATTTTCTGGAATTTTTTTCCTAAGGGACCACTTCAAATTTCCCTGCAAAATTTCCCGTCGGAGTGAACAGAGACTCCTGATTATGTAAACACTTGAGGCTACACACCTGGAGACGCGCGTGCTTGAGGGGCTATCGGCCTCCGCTGATTCGTGATTGAGCGGATTACAGGGCTTCCCAGCCAGTTCCTTTCATAACATCCAGCTGCAGCCTCCGACCGCTGGCCTAGCGCTGTCCCCGGTGCCTCGCATACAATGCATTGACGCAAAATCAGATAATCACAAAATTGCGTAATTCTTCCTGTGTTACATAGCCAGCGTTCTGATGCGTTTCCACAGACATTTCATACACCGTGATCGAGAATATTACTCCAATAAACAACAACTAATCATCTAAAAAGCGATTGCGCGACTGTCAGTGGTTTTTATTGACCTAAAGTGCTCACAAAGTGATTATAGTCACGTTAAATGGACTAGTATAAGGGGCAAGACCGTTGCCACCTTACATATCCCCTTCCTTCAAGACAATTTTGGAGTACAGGTGATGACTCATTTTGTGTCATCTCCTGTATTACAGAATTAGTATGATGATCATTTTAACGACTCTAAACCGTTTCAAGAGCATTCTGACGGACAATTGGCTGCCTCTGCACTTTCTGAATCATTCTTCCACTCATCTCTGGGATAATGCCTTCGATGATGGAATTTACATTTACTGACGTGGTTATTAACTTTTCTTATTGATAATTTAATTTTTTCTGCCAATTACGGTCAATCCAGGGCCAGTGTAAAAGAATATGCGAAATACAAGGACTCACGTCGCAAATTAAATCTACATAGGTATGCACTTTTGTGATTTTCATCCGAATGGCAAACTCATGATTTATTTATTTATTTATTTTTTTACTGAAGATCCGTTCAAACCTCAAACTTCCGTCCCTATAAAGCTTGAAATGAACAAACATCTTATAACATAAATGTGAATCAATCAGAGTCACAGTGATGTTGTGGTCGTCCTTTTACCAATAAAGTGAGGTAAGTGAGCGGACCAGTAATACTTGTACAATTTGTAAACACATTATGTTTCACTATTGCTGGACATTTATTTGTTTGTGACATAAGTGTCTTAATTATATAATCCTAGCAACGTCTGCCCAAGTCCAGTGCTTGGCTGGTGTACAATCGTGTAGATCCACATAAAACTAAAATTGGCAAAATTCTATCTATGTTTATGTAATGTGGAACGACCACTTAAGTGCCACTGTTTGTATGTGGTTCAAAATAAATTCTTAACCTAACATAGACATTCAAAACATGAGAATCTTGATCATTTATGCACAAATGAAATGGAATGAGAAGTAAAATATCATACTTAATACATACTACCTAACTTAAAAAATTTAAATAAAATAACAAATTATATTTCACAGGACACAGATCATGGAAACTGACAGATTGTCTCGGACTATCTGGGGTTTTGTATCAAATTTATCAGGGAAAATTTCACCGCATCCGTGTCAGTTTGCTTGTAGCAACACACACACACACACACACACACACACACACACACACACACACACACACATGTTGGTAATGTTCATGCGGCAGGAACGGGAGGAATGGCGAAATTGGTGAGCACGATCAGGAGTACATGAGAGCCCAGTGAGACCAACAATATGTTAGCGAGGTTTCGCCTTGGCGACCCATATCTTCTTGACACGGAGGCAACAGTACCGACTGTGTACACCACAGTACTGGTCCGTGTAGTGAGGTACTTTCCGGCCCAACAGCTGGAAGGACAACTCCCTCCTTGGAGCTCAGCGTCGATCTCCCTCGCAAGAGAGACAGGTAATACTCGGTTTTGTCCTCATCTGCAGAGACCTGATGCAGACAGCCCGCAAGAAGGAACTCCTTCATGTCTGGCTAGTGGTGGGTAGGGAGGATATACCATAAGATGTGAGCCGATAATTGGCTCAGGTCCTCAGTGAAGGTGCCATAAGACACAAAGAGGCTCTGCAGTAATGTCGCACCGCCAGACACGGCGAGCAACAATAAGAAGGTACTGATGATGCTTCTCCAAGCTAGCCTCCCATCCACCACGTGCATACAGGGACCCGAGCTGCACGTCATGGACTTCTGTGTCTCATCTTTCAGGAAGTGGCAGGTGTACCTCTGGCTCTGTCGTTGCAGGAGTTGGACTGCATTCCATCCGCCATCTGTTCTCTCATCTCCTGATTGCCACTGTCCTCGTTCACGTGCCATCCAAAGTGTGGTGTGCCAGTTTCCATGTCGCCTCATTTCCTCCTTCTGAATTATCTGCTGAACACACTAACATAATTTCATTACATAAGGAACACTTATTTCTCTACGACAAGGGATGACCACAGATTCCATATTGGTCATACGAGGTGCGGCTAGAAAAAAACCGGACTGATGCTGGAAAAAACATTTATTTAGAATTATTTACAATTTCATGTTATCTCCTTCAATGTACTCTCCTCCTCGGTCTCTACACCGCTCCATACGAATTTTCCACTGTTCATCGCAATGCTGCAGATCATTTTCGGTAAGTCCATACATTACTTCCGTCGCTTTTTCTTTTACTGCTTCAACAGTCTCAAATCTAGTTCCTTTCAAAGCTGACTTGACTTTAGGGAAAAGAAAAAAGTCACAGGGGGCCAAATCAGGTGCGTAGGGTGAATGATCTAAGATGGGAATGTTGTGTTTTGCCAAAAACGTCTGTGAGCTGTGAGCTGTGAGCTGGGGCATTGTCTTGGTGAAGGATCCATGACTTTTTTCTCCACAAATCGTTCCGTTTTCTCCGTACTCGCTCACGTAGGGTAGCCAGGACGCTAATGTAGTAATGCTGATTCACTGTTTGTCCCTCTGGTACCCAATCAATGTGCACAATCCCTTTGATGTCAAAAAAAAAAACAATCATCATTGCCTTGAATTTCGATTTTGACATTCGTGCTTTTTTTGTCGTGGAGAACCAGGAGTTTTCCAATGCATCGATTGGCGTTTAGTTTCGGGATCGTAAGTAAAAAACCACGATTCATCGCAAGTAATAACATTTTGTAAGAAGGTGGGATCACTTTCAATGTTTTCCAGGATGTCAGAACAAATCATTCTTCGGCGTTCCTTCTGTTCAATTGTAAGACACTTTGGAACCATTTTTGAACACACTTTGTTCATGTTGAAACTTTCATGAAGAATCTGCCTAACACTTTCCTTGTCAACTCCTGTTAACTCAGACACTGCTCTGATTGTTAAACGGCGATCTTGTCGAACAAGTTTACCGATTTTTTCAATGTTTGCATCAGTTTTTGCTGACAATGGTCTGCCAGTGCGAGTGTCATCACTGGTGTCTTCGCGGCCATCTTTAAATCGTTTAAACCACTCAAACACTTGTGTTCGCGATAAACAATCATCGCCGTACACTTGTTGTAACATTACAAACGTTTCACTTGCAGATTTTCCTAGTTTGAAACAAAATTTGATGTTAACACGCTGTTCTTTCTGTACACTCAACATTTTCCGACGCACAGACAAAATGTCAACTACTTAAAACAGACGCCACGGGCAGACTGAGTGCAGGAGGCAGATGAAACTCGAGCAGTAGGCGGAGCGAGAGTCACGTGACAGGCCACCCGACTTTCAGCCTTATTGCATTCGTTTTATTGTTTCACCAGTACTAGTCCGGTTTTTTTCTAGCCACACCTCGTATGCAAAAGTTTTACATAAATTAATTATTTTTCAATGTGCACAAATACTAAATGACATTTACATCAAACGTATACACAGAAAAACAGTGTATACTTCTTACACCCCCCTTAATATAACATTACAACAAAACGAAACCTCCTAATAATAAGAAATCGTATTCTAGTGTCAATTTTTTTTAACAAACATAGGAGTGGAAAGGGAATCTCTGGATTCAGGGGATCGGGATTCCATAACCTTTCTAACTACAACAGAGAGATGGCGATCTCTTCTAAACTACATAATTTTTTTAAAAAAAAGTCTTATACCACCTGGTATTAGCCGGCGCATTCCGGAGTTTTACGTCGGGTCTGATGTCCTGTAGCAGTCACTGTGAATCAAGCAGCACAAGCGATGTTTCCTAATTTCTTATCTCACCCAATGTGGTCCGGGATTGTTCGGTATTGTGTTATCCTTTTGAATTTCCTTTCTCTTCTCCTGATAGCCTTGGCACACATATTGTGAACTTTCTACCTGTTGACAGAAATTTTATTAGTGTAATCCAGCACCAAAGAAGCAAAAACACAACACACTTCTCACACACGCAGTTGTCCAGAAAACTTAGATTTCTCGACCAGTATTCTTAAACACCATTATTAATGTCCGCTCCTTTCGTGACTTCAACACGCTATTTTCACAGAACTATGTGTACTAAGGTGCGCTACATACGTCACTGCGCATAGCTGGCTACCTCAAAAGTGCTTGTACACTATGCATAAGTAAATGCAACGGTGCGCCCTCACGACGGCATGCGACATAGGCCAACTTAAATTTTTGCTGTCTCCTCTGACGGAGATAAGAATTCTGTGATCTCTTTTACGCCTTTCAGCAGAGAGCCACCTACTGGTGCAGCTGCTTCAGAGCGTATAATTACCTCTCAACTAAACAGTGTATGTCAGGGGTACTTGTCGATTACTTATTTTTCATAGCTTGCGCTCTTAAGCTCAATCACCCAGGTTTAATTAAACATATCGACATTAAACATTGCATACAGTAGACAAAACAAGACAGATCAAACTTAATCTACTTAATCTAAATATCTTACTCTAATTCTAAATTAACTATTTACATGTTGTTTGGGTTATTCCACGAATGGTTTGATGTGGGGAAATGGGATGCACCCCAAGTGACTTCCCCGCTTTTACGCACTTGACCTCCAGCGCGTTTGTGTGTGCTACTCTCCAAACGCGTACGGGCCCACTGTATACTGCGAAGAACTTGTGGCACAGTTTATACTGCTTGTTGGACAAACGGCGCGTCTTAACGAGTACCTTCTCTCCAACCACAAATTGGCGTAAACGCTCCCCCTTATCTGCACGTGCTTTTCGCCTTTCCCCTGCAAGACTAATGTTGTGCAGAGCTTCCACAACGATGGCTCGATGTTGCCGACGTGTCCTCGGAGGGAACTCGACCAGTTGTCGAAGCCTATCTGGTGGGTCTCTATTTTTTTTAGTACAGAGATGGGAACCAATAACGTCGTACTGTGGGGTAGCTCGTTGATGACATCCTGGAAGTCTTCTAGGAAAACGTCCCAGTTGGAATTCTTCTTGCTGTAGTACAGCCGGCACAGGTTCCTCAGACCTTTCATCATTATTCCAAACGGGTTTGAGCTGGGGTGGAATTGAGATATGAACACTGGCTTAATTTGTGCCTTTCCAGCGTCCTCCTCCATATCACTGACTTGTACTGGGGCCCGTTATCCGATAGGATACAGTCCACAGCTCCTACCTGCGTGAGGAAATCCCCGCAAAGTGCTCTACTCATTGTTCTCCCGGTCGCTCTCTTTAATGGAGTCAGAGTCACGAATTTGGAGGTTAACACGAGGACCACCATAATATGTGTATACCCCCTTTGTATGGTCGGTAAAGGTCCCATCAAGTCTGTTGCCGCTGTCTGTCGTAATTTCTGTGGTACTATAGGGTACAATGGTGCTGGCATTGCCACTGTACTTGTCTTCGCCTTCTGGCACTTTGAAACGTCCCCTTTGGAAAATTATATATTACTGTGCTGGTAAACTTCTACGTTGTTTGATTTTCAAACAGCTGAGCAAAATTGAGCGTACTCAGACATTTCTCTCATTACTTATTCTGATCAACACTAAACTGACACACAATATTTTTAGCGCAACGCAATCTGACTTTCAATAATCCCTACAAAACAATGGCCCTGACTAACAACAAACTGTACCTTTCATGAATCACTTACCTCACAGAAATCTTCGTTACTCGAACTACTGCAATACAGCGAGCGCCAATACTGCCAGCTAAATAAAAGATTCTAACTACTGAAGGCACTAACTAGTGATAGGCATAGTTAGCAAATGAAAGATTTTGGTAGAGAACAAACAATGTATTTACCTTAATAGTGTTCAAAAGTCTATATATCAGTTCATGACATCCAGTCTTACAAATTTCCTTTTTCTGACGGACACACGTCCAGGTCGTCCGCTCCCAAGATTCTGCCATCTCTCTCCCCACATCCACCACTGCTGGCGGCTCACCTCCAACTGCACAACGCTCTACGCGCTGTTCACATCGAACTGCCCAACACTACAATAGCAAATATTCCAAAAATGCAAACCAGCCACAGACTGCACACAGCACAGTCAGTGATTTTCATACAGAGCGCTACATGGTGTTACCAACATAAAAACCTAAACAGCCTCCTTACAACTTCTTACACACAGACAAAACCCTTCGGATTCTTCTCTCCATGTTATTGAAGTGTCAGACGTTCCTTAATTTCAGAAAGCATTTCCAGGGTGCGAAATGAGCATAGCTGAGGTGTGTGTACCAAATGAGTTTGTTGCAAAAAAATGGCTCTGAGCGGGATTCGAATCTGCGACCGTAACGGTCACGCGGTTCCAGACTGAAGCGCCTTTTTTTTCTTTTTTTTTTTTTAAATCTAATTTTGTTCGCTTTTGTTCGTTGCGTCTGCTCGGGGCGGACGTCGTAAGACATCCGTTCAAGTTCATTGATGCTCGATTAACTCAGTTTTTTTATTACAGAGGGCACGTAACCTTCTGACCGAACACGCTGAGCTACCGTGCCGGCATCCTTGAACGGCACGGCCACACCAGCCGGCCTGAGTTTGTTGATTACCTCATTTGGTACACACACTACCCACAACGACTCACCGAGGTTTCTCCGATAACAGAGTATCTCTTTCCGTACATCTACATCCACATCCATACTCCGCAAGCCACCTGACGGTGTGTGGCGGAGGTAGTGGTGCCTGATTTTGGTTTGGGTCCTGTCTTTCCACTTCTCTTTTATCCCTAGCAGTGTGGGATCTTTGTCCTGTTCATTCTTAATGCCAGGCAATGTGACGGAGATATTATTTTCGAACGCCACTTTGCGCAGGTAGAACAGAGAAAAATGTTTCTGTTCGAGTTCTTCTGTCGCAGGTTCTGTTATCGCCAGAGGGGAACGGGATAGAGCGTCCGCAATGATATTCGTTGGATGTGGGACGTAGATCGTCGTAAAATCATGCTCCTGGAGAACAGCGACCCACCTTGCAAGTCTTTCATGAGTTAGTTTTGCCGTTAGGAAGAACTCCAGAACTCTGTGATCTGTGTAGATCCGTCCGAACAGAAAAAACTTAAACTTCTGGAATCCCCAGACCACAGCTAGAGCCTCAAGTTAGGTTAGCGGGTAATTCGTCTCGCTCTTTATTAACACCCTAATGCCGAACTCGATTGTTTTGTGTATCTTCTTCCCGTTTTCTTCATATTCCTGAAATACCATGAACCCCAGCCGAGTTTTTACGCTATCTGCGCCGGCCGCGGTGGTCTCGCGGTTCTAGGCGCGCAGTCCGGAACCGTGCGACTGCTACGGTCGCAGGTTCGAATCCTGCCTCGGGCATGGATGTGTGTGATGTCCTTAGGTTAGTCAGGTTTAAGTAGTTCTAAGTTCTAGGGGACTAATGACCACAGCAGTTGAGTCCCATAGTGCTCAGAGCCATTTGAACCATTTTTTGCGCTATCTGCGGCCATACAGAAATCCTGTAAGAAATAAGGATGTGACAGTATCGGCGCTTTCGCGAGATCTGACTTCAGAACACTGAATTCTCTATCTTCCTCTTCGTCCCATAGCCAGTGTGTATTCTTTCCCGTCAACCGACAAAGTCGCGGGGTCGCCAATACCGATATGTATATAATTTTTTTTTTTTAAATTGATCACGCCAAGAAATACTCTTAATTGTTTTCTGGTCATCCGCGTCGGAAAATCTGCAATTGCGGTCATCTGCTCTGGATCGGGTGTGATTCCCTCCCCTGAGATGATATGTCCCAGAAAATGTACCTTTCTTCCCCCGAAATACGACTTATTTATGTTCATGGACACCCCACGTTTTCTCAGCTTGGATAAAAATTCTCCTCCGGGATGAGAATGTCATCTACATAACACGTAATTTTATCCCTCAGTTTGTCATCAAGAATTGTTCCGAGACCCCTAATAAATGCCGCAGACGAACTGTTTAACCCAAATGGGAGTCTTTTAACTTGGTAAAATTTACCAAACGCAACAAATGCCGTGTACTTTCGGCAATCTGGCTCTAAACTAATCTGCTAAGAGCTCGATCGCATATCCAGGGAAGAGAACACTGAAACTCCATGGATCTTCTGAAGTGGCTCGTTGAGCCTCACTCGGTCTGTCATTTTCAGGTACAATAATAGTGTTAATTTGTCTATAGTCTAACACGAGGCGAATCTCTCCGTTCTTCTTGTCCACAATCCGCAAGGGGCTGTTATATGAGAATTCGCGTGTTCAATAACATCCTCCTTTAGCAACATATCAAGATCGGTGAAAACGCGATCTCGCTATGACCACGGAATGGCGTATGGTGGCACCCTGAAAGGCTTGTTTTTTCTCGCCTTGAACCTGTATTCGTAACCCTGGATCGAACCCGTCTTCGGAAGGAAGACTTCGACATTGTGCCTCAACACGTTACCCAATCCTTCCTTGTCAGCGTACCATATGTCATTAATGTCTTCTAATTTTGCATTAATTTCCCGGTAGATTTCCATCAGCTGCGCTTCAATAGATCCGCACTCTCTTCTACTCTTTCCATCGTGCGATTCATTTCTCAGATCCTCCTGATTTGAGAATTGCAGCCTAAGGCAGTTCTTCTGAATCTCTCCCGGGGTTGCTTGCTCATCGAACCGAATTTGAATTTTATCGTCTTCTCCTAGCGTCACTTTCCCACTACCCAAATCGAGTATCGCCTTATGCATGGATAGGAAGTCCATTCCGATGATGACATCGATTGAAAGCTTGGGGATTACAAAGAAATTCGCCGGTAATTTATGCCCTTGACACTCGAACTCCAACCGTGTCTGTAGTGAAATCTTCATGCTGTTACGTAATAGAGCATCCCTGACTTGGTCTTTTGTATTCCTAGAGTCGGTGGATTCAGTGAAATTTTACATTTCTGGAACACTTCTTCGGAAATTCCCGAAATTTGGCTTCCGCTGTCAATTATCACTGCGAGCACCAGGTATCCTATCATAGTTTTGACCATCGGATAAACTTTCTTATTCTGTTGCCCCTCTTTTTCTTCTAATAACAATTCGGTCACATCATCGTACTCCACAACGTTTATGTAACTAGCTTCTACCTAGGTCATGATCACATTAAGGGTCGTGCCCATTTCGCGTCCTAGTCAATCCCGTTCCTGTTCATTAACGTGAGTTGGCCCAGATTTTGGTGGTCGAGTTTCTACTTCTTCTGTGGCATTGTTTTCCTCGGGAGAGTGCACATCGCCGTTAGTGTACGTCTCCCCGGGAGTACTATTATTCTTATCATGTCCAAATCCGTTGTGCTGCTGCACCTGTTTGTTTTCCCACTGTGAGCCGTTATTTAGTCGACCGTTTTGTGATTCCCGTTGCCAGCGTCTCTCAGGGGCTTGCTCCTCGTTAAACGCGAATTCGAGTTCACACAGTATTCCCTTGAATCCTTCTGTGTCGCTTCCACATCTACCGGCAATCGTTTGCTGGTATGATATCTGGAGCTTCACGTAACACAGGTGTATAATTTCGGCTCCGCTACAAGGATTGTCGAGATATTGGTTCCTCTTCGTCATGTTCACGAAGAATTTTACAGGACCTCAGTAACCCGCGCCTTCCATATCTCTACTCTTCATCAGCTCTTGCTTAAAGCGTTCCTGTGCTTACTTTGACTAGAATTTGTCCAAGAAGGCATTCCGGAGCGCATCATATGAGTTGCAAGTCCTGGCAAAGTTCCTCATATATTCTGCTGTTGCGCCCTCCATGTGTTAGCACACGAAATCGAGCTTATACCTGAGTGGCCAATGGGGAGGCATATACAGGTCAAATTGGCCTATAAATATTTGGGATGAAGACTATTGCCTTCATCTCTGTAATGGTGAAACTTCCTCACTAAGTGTTTAAAATCAAATCTGTCTTCTGCATGATAGTTTTCCTTTCGTCCTATATTTTGTTGGTCCGTATCTCCGGGTGCAAACTTCCCTGTTAAGAAACTCGGTCTTCCTCTCTTTCTATGTGGGTACTCGATAAATGTTGGGTACTACGTTCTAGGCGACAGCAATTGTGCCCTGTCGACGTATGCGCGCCCTCCGAGTTTTCTACGAGCGTCGGCGCGGCGCTACGGCATGCTCCGCTGCTGCCGGCTTCCGCCGTGTTGCTCGAACCGTCCAAATTACCGCACAGAGAAATCGGTTTACGCGCTGATAGAACCATCTGTTCAGCACTCACTACCTCCCTGTTGCTATCATTGACAGCTGTCTCGCCTGGATGGCTACCTTGAGTTGGCATTGTGGTTTCCTCTATAACGCATTTAACCTCATTCTCAGGTTACGTTTCAACTCGGGTACATCCTCTCTTAGCGCGTCGCTAGGCGCCACGTCCGGTTGTTGTTGTCGCTTCTCCTCAACCCGCTTAATGCAGCTCTGTAATTTGGATAAGACAGCCTTCCCTTCTTTCGCGGTACTCTGTGTCGAGTCGCTAGTTTCCTTCGCAATTTTCTTTGCCCCCTTTGCTATCAGCTTCGCTTCCTTGGCTGTTCTTTTAATTCAAGCTACCTCCTTCTCTAATTTTACACCTAGGTTCTTTACCTTCTCTTTCATTTCACCCATCATTATCGCGCTCCCTTTCTCGGCATTCGATAATTTTGAACTGCAGTCTGAGTTAGATTTCTCAACGTTGGATAATTTTGTACTGAGATAGGAGTGGAGCGCGGTTTTGTTTTTTTTTTTTCATTTTTGTCTGCAAACCTTCCAAAACTTCTATAATGTGCTCTAGACCTGGCCCGTTTTGAATTTCTGTCTCCTGTGCGTACATTGAGCACCGTTTCCCATGTTCCTGCTAACCTTTGAGTGTCTAGAAACGTAATGCTTTCGTGCACCAGTCGGGTCGCTCCGGACTGAAACACTCGACTGGGGTCGGAAATACACTCATGCTCAAAACTTAAGGATAACTGCAGAATGTGATGCCACACAACGTGGCACTACACAAAACTGGCGCTAATAACATAGGCACACAAGGCACAGTATTGGTGAAAAGATGAGAAAATCGTCCCGAAACACATGTGCTACAAAACGCCACTGTTTCCTGCGCATGTACTCCGAGATCAATATGGGATATGAACACCATGCACCCGTACACAGGCCGCAGAATGGGTAGGCATACTCTGGATCAGGTGGTCGAGCAGCTGCTGGGGTATAGCCTCCCATTCTTGCACCAGTGCCTGTCGGGGCTCCTGAAGTGTCGTAGGGTTTTGAAGACGTGCAGCGATACGTCGACTGAGAGCATCCCAGACGTGCTCGATGGGGTTTACGTCTGGAGAACAGGCATTCGCCTGATATCCTCTGTTTCAAAGAACTTCTCCACGATGGCAGCTCTGTGGGGCTGTGCGTTATCATCCATCAGGAGGAAGGTGGGACCCACTGCACTCCTGAAAAGTCGGACATACTGGTGCAAAATGACGTCCCGATACACCTGACCTATTACAGTTCCTCTGTCAAAGACATGCAGGGGTGTACGTGCACCAATCATAATCCCACCCCACACCATCAAAGCACGATCTCCATACAGGTCCCTTTCAACGACATTAAGGGGTTGGTATCTGGTTCCTGGTTCACTCCAGATGAAAAACCGGTGAGAATCAATGTTCAGACTATACCTGGACTCGTCCGTGAACATTACCTGGGACCACTGTTCCAATGAACATGTACTGTGTTCTTGACACCAGATTTTACGGGCTCTCCTGTGACCAGGGGTCAGTGGAATGCACCTTGCAGGCCTCCGGGCGAATAGACCGTATTTGTCCAGTAGTCTGTAGACTGTATGTCTGGAGACAACTGTTCCAGTGGCTGCGGTAAGGTCCTGAGCAAGGCTACCTGCAGTACTCTGTGGCCGTCTACGGCCACTGATGGTGAGATATCGGTCTTCTTGTGGTGTTTTTTGTACACTGTGGACGTCCTGTACTGTAGCGCCTGGACACGTTTCCTGTCTGCTGGTATCGTTGCCACAATCTTGAGATCACAGTTTGTGGCACACGGAAGGCCCGTGATACGACCTGCTGTGTTTGATCAGCCTCCAGTCGCCCTAGAATTCTACCCCTCATAACGTCATCAATATGTGCTCTTTGAGCTATTTTCGACACACAGTCACCATTAGCACGTCTGAAAACGTCTACACACTTACTCGGTGCACGGTACTCTGACATGCAACAACACACCTCTGTGTATGTGGACTGCTGCCAGCGCCACCGTGCGACGATCGCAGGTCAAATGCACCGCATGGTCATACCCCGAGGTGATTTAAGCCCGCAAACCGCCCACCAGAGCGTTGTTTCACCATGTATCAGCATTATCCTTAATTTATGAGCATGAGAGCAGTTCATTTCAGCGGCACTACGGCTCCGTGGGCTGTCTCCTCCATAATTACGGATTATGACATCCGCCTCCACGTGCCACGGCCCCTCAGTGTCACTGTCGGACCCGTAAATTCTACTACCCACTGGGCTGAACTTATTTTGATTATAGCTTTCCGGCATTTGCAATCCACGCTAGTCACTTTCACTTGAAGTACCCTCGCGACTGCCACCAATTTTGTCTCTATTGCTGACGAGATTCTACTCTGCTGTGGCCCTTGCTTTCGCTCTAAACAGCATGTGCAATTTAATGTTTAATCGTACACTCGACTAAAAAATGTACTCTAGCCTCAACAATAAAAAAGCACTAAACACGAATCACATAACAAAAGGCTAAACTGGGTGTGAGCAGTGAACAGAAATGCCACCTACTTGTATTTGATAATAGGATAGCGGCACAAATGGCTGTGCTCTTACTATTCAGCATTTGCTGAATACTGGCCAACTAACATCATAGCACAAACAACAACAACAACAAAAAAACAGAACGCACGTGCAGCCTAGAAACAACAAACACAACAACAACAACAAAAAACACAAAACACAACTTATGCTACTTATTTTTACCCGTGATTCTACTATCAAATGAGAGACAAGTTGGATCACAAAGAGAAAAAAATGAGGTTTCCCGTAACTGTGTCTCAGGCAAATCCCAAAATTACTAATCCTAGGCATGTGTCAGCCTTATGTAACGCCCCACTTGCTGCTTATCTTGATTTTGCATGTGCTCGCCCCTGGCAAACAATTTACAGAGAAATCGGGAGTGAAAATGTACGCAAGAATGGATAACGCTTGATTTACATGTCGCCCTGTCACCCTTAATTAATCTGTGGTGGTAGTTCTGAAGGTAAATCACACCTATTTTTAATTCCAAACATGAACCATAACGAACACTTAGGGGGTTCAAAGATATCAGACAATTACACAGGAATAAAATAAAGCAAAAGAGTGAATTCAAGATCAAATTACTGAAGGTAAAAGCTCTACTGAATCACAATAAATTTATTGTCAACTTCAGACCAACGCTGAAAAAAAAAATGAAGCATTTACAAATTACCCTCCTAACTGGGACTGGCAGTGAACTGTGTCGAAATCGGTACAAAAAGCTATCTCGTATAAATTGTCTGACCGACTGACATCCACACAAAACGTAAAATAACAACAATCACTACACCCCAAAGTATCGTGAAACCTCAGTGGGAACAGCAATTGAACGCGATTCAGCTACTTAACGCTCCTCCTATGGCAGGCTGAAGCGGCAGCGATCTCACTGTAATACTGCTGCTGTGGTTGCGATCTCCGGCGGGCGACGGCGCGGCCGTGGAGTCCGGGTGCGGCTCCTCGGAAATTACACTCCTCCAATACTTGGACAACAGACTGCTCCTCGTAAACTTCTCAAATTGCGACAGTCTTCCCATCAGCAAAGAGCTGACACTGCTAACGTCCTCTCAGAACTAAAGCCCAAACCGGAAGACCTCTACAGAGTGTCGAACAAAATCGCTCTTAGCCTCTGTTTTCCCCACTAAAACTTTACCGAGCCCTACAGAAGCTCGCCGGCAGCGGTGGCCGAGCGGTTCTAGGCGCTTCAGTTTGGAACCGCGTGACTGCTATGGTCGCAGGTTCGAAACCTGCCTCGTGCATGGATGTGTGTTATGTCCTTAGGTTAGTTAGATTTAAGTAGTTCTAAGTTCTATGGGACTGATGACCTCAGATGTTAAGTCCCATAGTGCTCAGAGCCATTTGAACCAGCCTACAAAAGCTCAAAATGCCCAGTTTCCCGGTGCCGAACAATGTACGGCCTGGGAATCGAACTATTTTCCACAATTCTTCCCTTTCTACCAAGTTTCACAAGTAAACTCCGCCCAAGCCAACTGGGAAGATCCACAGCTGCGGGTAACAACAAATTTTCTGGAATCTTTTTCCTAAGGGACCACTTCAAATTTCCCAGGAAAATTTCCCGTCGGAGCGAACAAAGACTCCTGATTATGTAAACACTTGAGGCTACGCACCTGGAGACGCGCGTGCTTGATGGGCTAAAGGCCGCCTCTGACACGTGGCTGAGCGGATTACAGGGCTTTCCAGCCAGTTCCTTTCATAACATCCAGCTGCAACCTCCGGCCGCTGGCCGAGCGCTTTCCCTGGTGCCTCGCATACAATGCATTGACGCAAAATCAGATAGTTACAAAATCGCGTGATTCTTCCTGTATTACATAGCCAGTGTTTTGATGCGTTTCCACAGATATTTCATACACCGTGATCGAGAATATTACTTCAACAAATAACAACTAGTTATCTACAAAGCGATTGCGCTGCTGTCAGTCGTTTTTGTTGACCTAAAGTGCTCGCAAAGTGCTCTCTTTCAAACAGATAAGGTCCCATTGTGAGCAAGCAGAGAACGGTTCCCGTTGTGACGCCCCAAAGATGTAAAATTGCTTCAGTGACCAAGGAAGGAGAGTGCTACAGGGATTACGTCGATTGATCGAAACTAAATACAGCAGATCCGCGTAGAGCACTGCAAGGATAAATATTCGTTTCTACTATAACAAAATTTAAAGGGAAGAAAGGAAAATGCCGAATGATCAGAACACTATCAACTTACGTATCTTACACTGAAGGCCAAAGAAACTGTTATAGGCATGCGCATCCAAATACAGAGATAAGTAAATATGCAGAATACTTCGCTGCGATCGGCAACGCCTATATAAGACAACAAATGACTGGCGCAGTTGTTTGATCGGTTACTGCTACTACAATAGCAGATTATCAAGACTTAAGTGAGATTGACCATGGTGTCATAGTCGGCCCATGAGCGATGGGACACAGCATCTCCGAGGCAGCGATAAAGTGGGGATCTTTTCGTACGACCATTTCACCAGTGTACCGTTAATATCAGGAATCTGCAAAAACATATAATTTCCGGAAATCTCCGGAGCAAGATCCTGCAAGAACGGGACTAACGACGACTAAAGAGAATCGTGACAGAAGTGCAACTCTTCCGCAAATAGCTGCAGATTTCAGCGCTGGGCCATCAACAAGTGCCATCGTGGGTACCATTCAACGAAACGTCATCGATATGGCCTTTCGGAGCCGAAGGCCCACTCATGTACCCTTGATAACTGCACGACACAAAGCTTTACTCCTCGCCTGGAGCCGCGCGGTTAGTCGGGCGGTCTCGGGCGTCTTGTCACGGTTCGCGCGGCTCTCCCCGCTGGAGGTTCGAGTCCCGCCTCGGGCATGGGTGTGTGTGTTGTCCTTAGTTTAAGTTAGAGTACGTAGTGTGTAAGCTTAGGGACGAATGACCTCAGCAGTTTGGTCCCATAAGACCTTACCACAAATTTCCAATTTTTCCTCGCCTGGGCCCGACAACACGGACATTGGACTGTTGTTGACTGGAAACATGTTGCCTGGTTGGACGAGTCTCGTTTCAAATTGTATCGAGCGGATGGACGTGTACGAGTATGGAGACAACCTCATGAATCCATGTGTGTTCAAATGGTTCAAATGGCTCTGAACAGTATGGGACTTAACATCTGAGGTTATCAGTCTCCTAGAACTTAGAACTACTTGAACCTAACTAACATAAAGACATCACACACATCCATGCCCGAGGCAGGATTAGAACCTGCGACCGTAGCAGTCGCACAGTCCGGACTGATGTGCCTAGAACCGCTCGGCCACATTGGTCGGCGACCCTGTGTGTCATCAGGGTCTGTTCAAGCTGGCAGAGGCTCTGTAATCACGTGGGGCGTGTGCAGATGGAATGATATGGGATCCCTGATACTCCTGGATACGACTCTGACAGGCGGTACGTACGTAAGCATCTTGTCTGATCACCTGCATCCATTCATGTTCATTGTGACTTCCGACAATTCCAGCAGGACATTGCGAAACCCCACACGTCCAGAACTGCTACAGAGTGGTTCCAGGAACACTCTTATGAGTTTAAACACTTCCGCTGGCCACCAAACTCCCCAGACTTGAACATTATTGAGCATATCCGCAATGCCTTGCAACGTGCTCTTGAGAAGAGATTTCCACGCCTTCGCACTCTTACGGATTTATAGACAGCCATGCACGATTCGTGGTGTCAGTTTCCTCCATCAGTACTTTCAACATTAGTCTAGTCAATGCCACGTCATTCTGCGGCTTTTATGCGTCCTTGCTGGGGTCGTTCACGATATTTGGCAGGTGTACCAGTTTCTTTGGCTCTTCAGCGTATATTTCAGTCTAAACCGCATAGAGTTGCAACTATACAGCAATGTAAATTAGGACTGTTGGCAAATAATTATAAACGTTTCAAACTATATGACAAAGTTGGCAATGTTGCTTGAGGTCATTGCTGTGTGCAGTCAACAACTGATTTAGTAGTAACGTGCTGTTATTGTAATGTGCGTGCTCGCTGGGGCCCTACACCATATTTTGGCTCTTCAGTGTATAAATGCTTTAGGCAGAAGGCTACCAATGTAACGATGTTGGTCACCCGCACTCTGGAACCTGAGGAAATTAAATATTAGTAAAGGAAAAAAGGAAGTGTTACATACCAGACGCGTTTAGGGACTGCTATCAAAGTTCAAAGAGGCGAAATAGTTTTAGCAGGACAAAGCTACGAGGAGACCTGCTTGCCGGTTTCTTGTAGATACAGTTCTCCTTCGGTACGAATAACAGGTACATCACATTATGGGAGTGAAATTGCGCGGTAATTGGGAACGTTCTCCAAAGATGAAGTACGCGTAACAGTGCGTCTCTTACGGGAAAAACGTCTAAATTGCACACAGCTTCACCTTGATACACTGGTGGTATGTGGACCAAATGTACGAGTAATGTCGCGTCCAGCCGGAGAGTGAAGCTGCCAAAAATTTGACCTCGGTTGAATAGATGTGACTGATGCCGATTGTTACAGAAGGTCATCGACATCGACCTCAAGCGACAATGCCCTGGCAATTGAGGAAGTGATTCACAGTAATTATCAATTTTTCGACCATGAAGACGTTCACGCAGATGTTTTCGAGCAGCTACATCACCAGTGGTCTTCTATCACCGAGGAAGTGCCCAATTGTTAGAACGTTCTGACTGTTGTTTAGGGAGACTTTGTGGCTATGTGAAAAAATAGTCATGTATCTGTCTCACTTTGAAGTGTGGTGCAGCATTCCATAAAAGTTGCTTGGCCTCCCATCATAATCTGTAACATATTTTTTGAAGTCCCCTCGTATTTCATGCGATGGCAGGAGCTGTCAGCTGTGAGAATTCCTATTTACAATAACTTTCACAGCCTTAGGTTTTATAAGAATCTGTTTTTTACATGTTCTAATTTTCTGCTGTGTTCGTTGCTTTAAATTGTTAGATTATCTTTGTTACGAATACAAGAAATGATGATGCGTTATCACTCGCTGACGAATTTGATTGTCTTCTTCGAAATTCAGATTCTATGGGGATCTTAATTGACTGTAGAGGCCAATCCTCGAGTTGAAGATATTTCAACGTTGTTGACGCAAACATTAGTTCTGGCAGAGCTTGCTGTGAATCGTTGCTTATCTTCAGGAGCACCCGTTGTTTCCTAGCATTGCACTTCTCGGTTTCTGTTCTCCGCCTCAGTTGCTCCAAGCGCTGAATACCTCCCAAACGTTGCGACGCCACACTGGATGATTAAGTATAGAAGTTTCCCAGTAACAAGTTTGATTGTGACTTTCATTTTATTCTTTAATATGTCTTTGTATCATTTTGTGGTCTTCCTAGATTTCTTTGACCATAATCTAGGTGGGAATATGTAATTTGTTTTGGTAGACGGTATTCAGGCACGCGAACAGTGTGGACCGTCTAATGGAGCTGATGCTTGATGATCATTGCTGCAACGTTAGCAGAGTTTGCTTCTTCCAGAACAATGATGTTAGTGCACCGATCTCGCAATTACACCATTAAAATCTCTCTCAGGTAGCGCTGATTGTTCTTTTCCAGACATAGTGTGAGCCTTCTGTATGTAGCACATACTTCACACCCATATCTGATAGATGGTATAACGGTAGCTTGGTATACGTAGAGCTTGATCTTTATGCTGATGTTATGATTATCAAAGACCCTTACCTGAATACGACCAAAAGACGTACTGCCATGTTTACGTTTGAGGCAGCGTTGCATTTCAGCATTAATATTTGCATTTGCTGAAAGATGGCTGCCAAGGTATGGGAACTGTTCTGTGTTCCGGAGGACGTTGCCTTGGATTGGATTGTAGGAGATATGTAGATTATTAGGACTTAGTCCGATGCTCGTTTATGCTTCATCAAATGCATTGAGGATTACTTATAGATATTCTCCTGAGCTGGAAATAACGACATTATCATCTGCGTACTGACGTTTACTGGTTATTGTAGTGGGTACTTTAGCCTTGGCCCATGCCGGCTGCGGTGACCGAGCGGTTCTAGGTGCTTCAGTCCGCAACCGTGCCACTGCGACGGTCGCGGGTTCGAATCCTACCTCGGGCATGGATGTGTGTGATGTCCTTAGGTTAGTTAGGTTTAAGTAGTTCTAAGTTCTAGGGGACTGATGACCTCAGTTGTTCAAGTCCCATAGTGCTCAGAGCCATTTGAACCTTAGCCCGTAATCTACTGAGATTGAACAAACCACCATCAGTCCTGTATTCTATTCCTATACCCATTGGTAACTTCCCGTCTACAAGATTAAGTATAGTTCCAACAGATATTGAAAACAAAGTTGGAGCTGTCACACAAAATTTCTTCACACCATTTCTGATTTAGAAATTCTCTCCAGGGGTGTTGTTGACAAGTACCTTGCATTCATGTTATTGTGCGGGAGTCTAACAATGTTAATGATCTTCACAGGAAAGCGTATTTTAGCTTAGAGCTTCCACAAGAAATCTCTTTTGACTCACTCGATCGCCTTGATAAGATCTATGAATGTCACATACAGAGGATGTTGCTGTTCTTTGCACTTCTGCATTTGTCTCGCACGGAAAATCATATCAGTGGTACTGCGATAAGGTTGAAATCCACACTGTGTTTCAGGTAAACTATCTTCAGCGAGATGTATCTGGCTGTTCTATAGAATTCGACCAAGTATTTTTCCAGCAGAAGATAGAAGAGATATTCCATGGTAGTTACCACACTGAGTTCCTCTTTTTGAAGATGGTAACTATCAGTGCATCTCTGAAGTCAGGTGGAACGGTTTCACTACTCCTTATTTTGGCAATGAGCATTAGTGTATGTTCAGCGAGGATACTTCCACTTTCATTGAAAACTTCTGCAGGATTTCATCTGATCCGATGGTATTGTTTGAGGTCCTTAATGGCTTTCTCAACTTCTTGTAGAGAAGGGACAACGCCAACATGAGAATTTGTAGTTTTTTGCGGAATTGTGGAAAGTTTTGTTTCATTGATCTCTCTTTATTCAAGAGTTCGTGGAAATGGCCCTTCCATCATGTGTTAAAGGAATTGCTGTTCCTCAGGAGAGTGTACCCATCCTAGATTTAGGTGGGTTTAGAAACTGAGTTCCTAGGCCATATGTGTTACTTGATCTTCCTCATGCTGAAGTAACCTTGAGTGTTGCTAGTTTCTGCTACATGTTGCATTTCTTGAGACATCACCGTCCACCATTTGTTTTTCAGAGCAAGAATTTTCCGCTGCACTTCCGCATTCACTTCTTGATATTCCATTTTCTTGGTGATTGGTTAGGATTGCTCTCTCAAGCTTGGTGCGCCTTTCTCTTTTGTTTAGTAGTGCCTGAATTTCTTGATCATTTTCGTCAAATCACTCCTGTTGTTCAGTCTTGTAATATCCAACTTATTCTTCAGAGGCTGACATAACTGCAGCCTTCGGTGTCACCCAGTGTTCTTTAGTTTTTCTGGAATTTTTCTTTGTGTGTTCATTTCCGATCTTGCAAGTTTTCTTTGTTTCATACGTTGTAAATACAGTCAATAAAAATTACACATTTACATAATTAAGTTGTTATTGAAAACAGTAATTTAACATCAGTATCTTCTTCTTTGCATTAATTAGGTACTCGGAAAGTACTGTGTCCTGTACATTCACAGAGGCAGTCAGATGCATCAGCCTATGTAATAGCGAGTAGAGAACTCACTGAAGAGAGGAGTATGACAAACCTGTTTGCAGTCCGAGGTACGATAGTCGGAGGTGCGTCCGCCATGTATGGTCAGTTTGAAACGTCCCCTTTTTAAAAATTTATATACGACTGTGCTTAAACTGACACAATATTTTTAGCGCAACACAATCTGACTTTCAAAGATCCCTGTAAAAGAATGGCCCTGAGTAACATTAAACTATACCTTTCACAAATCACTTACCTCACAAAAATCTTCATTACTCGAACTACTGCAATACAGCGAGCGCCACTACTGCCAGCTAAATAAAAGATTCAAACTACGGAAGGCACTAACTACTGATAGGGATAGTTAGCAAATGAAAGATATTAATAGAGAACAAACAATGTATTTACCTTAATACTCATAATATATATAGCAGTTCATGACAAATTACAAAACTCCGCCATCTCTCTCCCCACATCCACCACTGCTGGCGGCTCACCTCCAACTGCGCAACGCTACGCGCTGTTCACATCCAGCTGCCACTGCCCAACACTACAATGGCAGACAACAATGCAAACCAGCCACAGACTGCACACAGCACAGCCAGTGATTCTCACACAGAGCGCTACGTGGCGTTACCAATAAAAAAACCTAAACAGCCTACTTACATAGCCCCCATGCTCCCCACAAAAAAATTTACAAATTGTTTTGGACAGTGGCCAGTAATGATTTGATAAAAATTTGTTATAACTACAATAACAAAGATATCAAATGCACACACTTATTGATACAACGTTGGTCAAAAGCTAAATTTTTCTCACAGTCCATAAAGACAGTCCTAATCGTTCATCACAGTAAAATAGCAGTGTTTTTCTCAAAGTCTGAGCAGTAAAAGAAAATGCACACGGAAGTAGTGGATTTCCATGGAGTCTTGAAGAAGTAGTGTTGGCCTTCCAACGGAGAGACAGTGCTGACTCTCGACATGCAGACAAGTAATGGGTCACAACAGAGCAAACCCACAGCAGAGTCATTCGAAGTTTTGAAGAATATTGGTAGGTAGGTCATCACAGAGTAGACCCACTGTAGTCCTGGTAGAGATTACGGTATTGGTGGGCCATCAAAGATGCAGACCCTCTGTAGTCCTTGTAGAGACGGCCAGCAGCCATCTGTTGCGACTGTGCAGGTGCACAATCACCATCAAAGAGTCTTGCGGAGAATATAGCAAGTCCATAAACCACCACTTGTCCACTCACAAAAAATTTGTTTGACATGTCCTTAGAACCAGCAATGCTGTTATCCAGTCCCTTGCTGAATTATTAACACACGTGCAAACACTATCAGTCCCTACTTCTCACATATTGTCCATATACTATGACCAACAGAAACGTGTGCAGTGAAATGTAACTTACAAGTTACTTAATTTGATGAACTGGTGTCAATTACAATTTTATAACATAAGAATACAATAACAAAGGTACAAAATACATCATTAAAAACATAACAATACAGATAACATTTGTAGTAATACAGACTTTACAAAAGAATAGAAATATAGCATCAGCTTATTGATCATAAACATACCTCAACAGCATAATACACATCGTCGTCGTAATAATAACATCATAACACCTCAGTCAAATCTCAAAAACGTCGTAGCTTTCTACAATAATTTCAAAACCTAAAGAAAATTCTCTGCTCATTTCAGTAGTGTCATCTACCTCAAATGTACTTTAAAAATCATGATCCCATACCAAATACATCATTCAAAGCTCTCATAGTATCAAAGTGGTTCCGAAAAAATATGAACTGTTCACAAAGTACAGACAAAATACAAATTCATAATTGTGAAGTTATCCAACGGTGTAATTACGTAAACATGTGTCACTGACATAAAAAAAATTTTGTTTCTCTGTTAAATAATCAGATAGCTGTGTAATTCTGTGTTGGAGAAATATGGTACCGATGTGTAAAGTTGTATAAGCAAATACCATATTAGCTAGGGTTCCTTGTGCTTGCCAAACACATGGTACACAAAGTAGGCGTGTACCCCCCTGAGGATTAATGTAATTATACCCTCAGGTGTTACAGATTACAGCAATGGAATGAAATATATCACGGAAAACCCTAGTATCATTGTACTTCAAATATCTTAAAATATGCATGTTTTAAGTGCGAAATTAATCACTCAAATACGTGTCCTGTAGCGCTAAATGTGCGTCTTGCTGTAAGATAATCTCTGTGGAAGTGTCGTAGTTATCGTCCTCCGAAAGCTAAGTTCTGCAGAAGCCAATGTACTTACCTCATGATACACCAAATTTCAAGTACAAAATGTTGCATTAAAATCTCATTAGCAGTACTGGTAAATGTTCTAAGTATGTGAGCCTTATAGTCGTTACGTAATCGTGCAACTAACAAGCAAGAATGTACACACACAATAACACTGTGACGTCTGTTCACTATAAGAATGCATTCGTTCAAAAATGGTTCAAATGGCTCTGAGCACTATGGGACTCAACTGCTGCGGTCATTAGTCCCCTAGAACTTAGAACTAGTTAAACCTAACTAACCTAAGGACATCACACACATCCATGCCCGAGGCAGGATTCGAACCTGCGACCGTAGCAGTCGCGCGGTTCCGGACTGCGCGCCTAGAACCGCTAGACCACCGCGGCCGGCAATGCATTCGTAATTTCCGTTTAAAAATGTTCCCTAGGTTCTAGACTGGATATTTAACTTCAAACATTGTTGCATGTTAACAGTTTCTTAAGTCTGACAAAGCATACTAGAAATGTGAAGTGAAAAGTTTTATGGCAAAGACAAAGTTAAAAAGCAGATTATCTCTCAATAAGCGGTTTTACATGTGAAGTGTGGTGTAAACCTTTACTCTTCCTAGTACTCAGAGTTTGAACTTGAATGCAATTATCATGCGGTATACGTCGGTAAAGAATACTGGAATTTTTCTCAAGGTTAGCGTCTATGTTATTTTTCTCTGAGCCAGCCGGCGCACCTGCTGCCTGCGGTGAGAGTCATTGCATATTGTCTCTTTGTTGGCACGCGTCGTTATTGTGGTTTGGAGACCTAACTTCTACAAATTCACCTCCTCGAGAGGGACCTGCTCTGTTTGAATCCCACCAATTCTGATACAATTCAGGTGTGTCGTTACGATCATATCGTCTGTCGTCATGCCGGTAGTTCCTGTAGTTTCTTTCTTGTCGGTTAAGTGGTGGATAATTTCTCCCTGAATTATCACTGCACGGTGGACCGTTGCGTCTGAAGTTATTCTGTCTCCTGTGATAATAATAGTTCTGGTTGCCATATTGTCTGTTTCTATGATTCTCTCTGTCATAGTCAATACCGCGGAGAGGTGATCTCTCCCTGTAATTATTACTACTCCGCCAACGGTTGTCATACGGGTGGTGTCTGTTTTGGTCACGATATGTGTTGTGAGAATAGCCTTGTCGTGTCCAGTTATTATTTCTTTCATCGCGGAATTGTGACAGATGTGACCTGTAATTGTTGTGTTCCTGTTTTCGCGTTCCGCGATTGTCAGTGTCAATTTCCAGTTCTTGTAACAGTCCCTGAAAAGCTACAATGTCGTCTTTGCAACGTCCTGCCAAAATAATATGCCGTAAATGTTCAGGTAATTTGATTAAGCAAATGCGGATGAGTTCTGAGGGGCTGTATGGGTTTGAAAGATACTGATTCTTATGCAACATGTCTTCAAAATATTTCACAAGACTGGAAAATTCAGATTGTTCGAAATGTTTCATCATTATGATGCCATGTTTTACTCGATCTTGTGTGGCTTGAGACCAATATGCTGAGAGGAAGGCATGGTAAAATTCTCCTTCACTGTGGCAATCGTGAATGACCGACCGCATTCTTACAGCTGGTTCATTCTCTAAGTAGCCACACATAAATTCTAATCTGTGTTCTAATGACCAGTTGGGAGGAAGACAATGAGAGAATTGATGGAGCCATGCTTGTGGATGAATGTCGTTGCCAGAATTCTTAAATGTTTTAAATTTACGTGTAGTAATGAACAGCTTATAGTCAAAATCATCATGTCGGCGAGTCGCATAGCGGTCATTGTTACGTCGTTTCGGCGGTTCCATTTCAAAATTCGGTGCACCTTGCCAATTTCTGTCATAATTTCCGAAATGCGCTGTGTTATTATTTTGTGGCTGTTCCATATTTCTGTGTCCCTCATCCCGTATTGGGGCGCAAGTGTCCTCTGAAATACGTAATTCTTGTATTACCTGTGTCAGCTGATCTTGTACTTCCCGGATTTCTCTTTGGTGTTGCGTATTAATTTGATTCAGATTTTGTTTCAGTTTCCCAATTTGTTCGCACTCTTCTTTCTCATTAAAGACTACCGGTTTTGTGTCATTCAGATTAACATCTACCTTCGTAGATAAATTATTTAGCTGATCCGAAAGTTCAACTACTTTCTCTGATAACGAACTAATTTCCTCCATGTGTCTTTCTGAACCAATTTTCAGAGTATCTACTGTGTCCTTTAAGTTTTCTTGAGTTTTTCCAAGTTGCGTAACCGAATCGGTAGATGCAACTGAGTCAATTTTAGCTTGCAGGGTCTCATGATTTTGATGAACAATAGTTTGCAGTTCTTTTATGGCTGCTTCGTGATTCTGTAATGCATTTTCATGCCGCGAAAAAATAGGTTGGAAATGCTCACAAATTTGTGTTTTTACGTCATTACAGACTTTTTGACATTTCGATTCAATGTTATGTAACTCAGTAGTTAAATCTTCACGTGTTTGTTCAAACGTGGTGTCTAACGTTTGAAGATTTTGTTCCATTGTGTCTAACTTTTGAAACTTTTGCTGTGTTTGTCTCTGATTTTGTTCCATTGTGTCTAACTGTTGCTGTGTTTGTCTCTGATTTTGTTCCATTGTGTCTAACTTTTGAAGATTTTGTTCCATTGTGTCTAACTTTTGAAGCTTTTGTCCCATTTGTTGCATTAATTGTAATAACAATGCACTGGTGTCTGAAACATGTTCCTCAGTGCTATTCGGCAATGCATTTGAACCGGCAATATTCGCAGTTTGAAAAGCAGAAAATGTGTCTTGACTTATTTGAGAAAAGGGTGAGGACGCAAAACCTGAATCTACAGTATTTGAAAGATTGTGTCCTGTCATTTCGGATTCCTGAGGTAAGCTGTTGCCGACCGATCGATCGATAATGCTTCCCTGTTCACTAATTGTTTCACTGTCTACACCAATGTTTGCAGCCCGCTCCATTTCCCTATGTACAATTACCAAATTACTACTTTGAACATTAGTTAATTCATTACTCGGTGGCGCTAACACACTGCTTTCGTCTTCACTGTCATTTCTCAGTTTACTTTGGAGCCTAGTATTACGTTTTTCACACGCCATTATTGTCACAATATTTCACACGATAACACAGAAAAACACAATTTGAAGAGCAAAAATAAGAGAACACATTAACATAACACTGAAAATAATATCTAGTTAATTGCAGCTGCGAAATACTTGGTGCAAATCTACATGCATGCCACAACTGTTTTACTGTACAACAATGAAAGACTGCAACTACAAAGGAGATTCTCTCTACAATTACGCACTAGCAATAAACAATAGCTACACTAATTACACAAACTACAAGAAAAAATCAGAAGATTCCAATGAGGTATCCTCGGCTAAGGGTCGACATATGAAACGTCCCCTTTTTAAAAATTTATATACGACTGTGCTTAAACTGACACAATATTTTTAGCGCAACGCAATCTGACTTTCAAAGATCCCTGCAAAAGAATGGCCCTGAGTAACATTAAACTATACCTTTCACAAATCACTTACCTCACAAAAATCTTCATTACTCGAACTACTGCAATACAGCGAGCGCCACTACTGCCAGCTAAATAAAAGATTCAAACTATGGAAGGCACTAACTACTGATAGGGATAGTTAGCAAATGAAAGATATTAATAGAGAACAAACAATGTATTTACCTTAATACTCATAATATATATAGCAGTTCATGACAAATTACAAAACTCCGCCATCTCTCTCCCCACATCCACCACTGCTGGCGGCTCACCTCCAACTGCGCAACGCTACGCGCTGTTCACATCGAGCTGCCGCTGCCCAACACTACAATGGCAGACAACAATGCAAACCAGCCACAGACTGCACACAGCACAGCCAGTGATTCTCACACAGAGCGCTACGTGGCGTTACCAATAAAAAAAACCTAAACAGCCTACTTACAAGTTCACGAAACGCTCCTTGAAATAGTGTGGCTGAATTCGCGGCCGTGGAGTACCTCAGACGGTGTAGTCACCGCTGGTTGGTCGAGCGCCCGTTGAAGCTGTTTTTTTTATCGGGATTTACGTCAATGGCAGGCAGCTGTCAGTACGAAACCCATTACGTGGTGTGATACCACATTTTTTTGTGCTTTCATAGACCCTTTTTCCAAATAGTTGAACGATTATAGCTTCTTATCATTACATTATGTAAAGATGCTCTTCTTCTCGTAACATTGTGAAGAGCGCTGGTCACATTTTCAAATACCACTATCACTGAAAACAAATCCTCACTTTCGAACAGAAACATTATAAGCGTAAGTAACATAACGAAATTGCAAGTCAAAGGAGGGATAAAATAATGACACCGATAAATCTCGATCAAACAAAGTTCATTATCAAAATTTAGCCCCTTGTGCAATAACTTTGCGATGATGGCGATGGACAGTGTGTTTTAAGTTTAGGGACTGTATGGTAATCAGTACCACTGGAAAGAACAGACAATCCTATCATCAACGGGCTCTTGGCACGAGTACATCGTGTACCTTGATGTGGATTTTAATTTTTTCTCCCTCATCTGCATAGTCAACGTTCTTTAGGTGTCTTTCGTGACAGCAGAGTAATCAGTACCACCGGGAAGAACAGACAAACCCATCATCAAAGGACTCCTGACTGGAGTATAATCATATACCTCGAAGTGGATTTTAATTTTTTTGTCCTTGCTCTAAGTGGTAAACTTTATTTTGCCGTCTTTCGTGATAGTAATGCGTCAGAAAGAAACAGCGGAAGTTTTACGTCTCATCGATAAAAAAATTCTTTTGAAACGTAGTACCTCTTGAATTGCACAGTGTTGGGGAAGGACATTGTCCTTGTCCTTTGAAATAAACATCACGGTACTGGTCATAATCGATTTAGGGAAAACACTGGAAACCTTAATCTGAAGGCTGGATGTGGATATGAGCCCTTCTTCTCCTGAACGGAAATCCTATGTCTTAATCATTGCTGAACGATGCCTGACCTCGTGCTCCGTACCTAATCATAGTGGTACGTTTTTGTGTCTATGACTAGTGCGGTCTTAAGAAGTCCTGAAGTACCCAGAGAAGATCGTGTGGTGCTTAGGCCTCTCTTCGTAAATAATATTAGAATTTCTTTAGTATACCTGTCATTCTTATTTAATTATTTTCAAAATTCGTCCATTCCTTCAAGCTGTTTTCTTTCTGGTTATTGTGTTTGACTCTGCCGATGATATGACACTTATTTCTGAGGACAAACTATATTTCTGTAATGATACAAACGACATTTTAGGACATAGTCAAGAAACTCTAAAGGGTAATAGAACACATAGAAGTTCACGTTTCATATTAGGAATCTATTCTTTTTAATCAATCGTTTATGGGATAAGCGCTGAAGTGAGGCGCATTGATTATGGTACGCAACGTACCGTAACACGTTTGTAGCTGTCGTTCTGATTTTAAGCATCCAGTGTGCATTTCCAGCTGTTGTTTGCATGAGAGGTTCATGATACAGCATTAAAGGTTGTATGTTTGAGTTGACAGTCAAGATTATTTATGACGGTAAGATGGTGCACAATATATGAAACACTTATTATGAATACGAGTTTCGGTTTCGTAACAGTAGATATTCACATCACGGTCCCTTTTCTACACTTCACTGACATCTTGTACAATCAGAGAGTCTTTGTCCCGTGTGTGTTAGATGTCGGGGAATGATATTAAAACAATGGATTTTAAGTATGTTGTGATTCGAGAGGATTCATGTGCATCTAAAATTATTGCTGCGGCACGTGCTTTATTGTGTATGGACAGTGCTTGTGATCGAGGAAGTTGTTTTTCCCAGAAGAACACCAAAACTGCCGTGCAAGATGACTAAGAATCAGTTTACCGTCAATCAGAACACTGCAGTTTGCTGTAATTTACGGAGATTGTGTTATAATGCTTTTCTTCCGCCAGTTCTATTAGTTATTAATTTCTGTATTCCGTTTAGTGTTATTGTTGTTGTTGTTGTGGTCTTCAGTCCTGAGACTGGTTTGATGCAGCTCTCCATGCTACTCTATCCTGTGCAAGCTTCTTCATCTCCCAGTACCTACTGCAACCTACATCCTTCTGAATCTGCTTAGTGTATTCATCTCTTGGTCTCCCTCTACGATTTTTACCCTCCACGCTGCCCTCCAATACTAAATTTGTGATCCCTTGATGCCTCAGAACATGTCCTACCAACCGATCCCTTCTTCTCATCAAGCTGTGCCACAAACTTCTCTTCTCCTCAATCCTATTCAATGCTTCCTCATTAGTTATGTGATCAACCCATCTAATCTTCAGCATTCTTCTGTAGCACCACATTTCGAAAGCTTCTATTCTCTTCTTGTCCAAACTATTTATCGTCCATGTTTCACTTCCATACGTGGCTACACTCCATACAAAAACTTTCATAAATGACTTCCTGACACTTAAATCTGTACTCGATGTTAACAAATTTCTCTTCTTTGGAATCGCTTTCCTTGCCATGCCAGTCTACATTTTATATCCTCTCTACTTCGACCATCATCAGTTATTTTGCTCCCCAAATAGCAAAACTCCTTTACTACTTTAAGTGTCTCATTTCTTAATCTAATTCCCTCAGCATCACCCGACTTAATTCGACTACATTCCATTATCTTCGTTTTGCTTTTGTTGATGTTCATCTGATATCATCCTTTCAAGACGCTATCCATTCCATTCAACTGCTCTTCCAAGTCCTTTGCTGTCTCTGACAGAATTAGAATGTCATCGGCGAACCTCAAAGTTTTTATTTCTTCTCCATGGATTTTGATACCTACTCCGAATTTTTCTTTTGTTTCCTTTACTGCTTGCTCAATATAAAGATTGAATAACATCGGGGAGAGGCTACAACCCTGTCTCACTCCCTTCCCAACCACTGCTTCCCTTTCATGCCCCTCGACTCTTATAACTGCCATCTGGGTTCTGTACAGATTGTAAATAGCCTTTCGCTCCCTGTATTTTACCCCTGTCACCTTTAGAATTTGAAATAGAGTATTCCAGTCAACATTGTCAAAAGCTTTCTCTAAGTCTACAAATGCTAGAAACGTAGGTTTGCCTTTCCTTAATCTTTCTTCTAATATAAGTCGTAAGGTCAGTATTGCCTCACGTGTTCCAGTATTTCTACGGAATCCAAACTGATCTTCCCCGAGGTCGGCTTCTACCAGTTTTTCCATTCGTCTGTAAAGAATTCGTGTTAGTATTTTGCAGCTGTGGCTTATTAAACTGATTGTTCGGTAATTTTCACATCTGTAAACACCTGCTTTCTTTGGGATTGGAATTATTATATTCTTCTTGAAGTGTCAGGGTATTTCGCCTGTTTCATACATCTTGCTCACCAGATGGTAGAGTTTTGTCAGGACTGGCTCTCCCAAGGCCGTCAGTAGTTCCAATGCAATGTTGTCTACTCCGGGGGCCTTGTTTCGAATCAGGTCTTTCAGTGCTTTGTCAAACTCTTCACGCAGTATCGAATCTCCCATTTCATCTTCATCTACATCCTCTTCCATTTCCATAATATTGTCCTCAAGTACATCGCCGCTGTATAGAACCTCCATATACTCCTTCCACCTTTCTGCTTTCCCTTCTTTGCTTAGAACTGGGTTTCCATCTGAGCTCTTGATGTTCATACAAGTGATTCTCTTCCTGTAGGCAGTATCTATCTTACCCCTAGTGAGATAAGCCTCTACATCTTTACATTTGTCCTCTAGCCATCCCTGTTTAGCCATTTTGACTTCCTGTCGATCTCATTTTTGAGACGTTTGTATTCCTTTTTGCCTGCTTCATTTACTGCATTTTTATATTTTCTCCTTTCATCAATTAAATTCAATAGCTCTTCTGTTACCCAAGGATTTCTACTAGCCCTCGTCTTTCTACCTACTTGATCCTCTGCTACCTTCACTACTTCATCCCTCAAAGCTACCCATTCTTCTTCTACTGTATTTCTTTCCCCCATTCCTGTCAATTGTTCCCTTATGCTCTCCCTGAAACTCTGTACAACCTCTGGTTCTTTCAGTTTATCCAGGTCCCATCTCCTTAAGTTCCCACCTTTTTGCAGTTTCCTCAGTTTTAATCTACAGATCATAACCAATAGATTGTGGTCAGAGTCCACATCTGCCCCTGGAAATGTCTTACAATTTAAAACCTGGTTCCTAAATCTCTGTCTTACCATTATATAATCTATCTGATACCTTTTAGTATCTCCAGGGTTCTTCCATGTATACAACCTTCTTTCATGTTTCTTAAACCAAGTGTTAGCTATGATTAAGTTGTGCTCTGCGCAAAATTCTACCAGGCGGCTTCCTCTTTCATTTCTTAGCCCCAATCCATATTCACCTACTAAGTTTCCTTCTCTCCCTTTTCCTACTACCGAATTCGAGTCACCCATGAGTATTAAATTTTCGTCACCCTTCACTATCTGAATAATTTCTTTTATTTCATCATACATTTCTTCAATTTCTTCGTCATCTGCAGAGCTAGTTGGCATATAAACTTGTACTACTGTAGTAGGTGTGGGCTTCGTATCTATCTTCGCCACAATAATGCGTTCACTATGCTGTTTGTAGTAGCTTACCCGCATTCCTATTTTCCTATTCATTATTAAACCTACTCCTGCATTACCCCTATTTGATTTTGTGTTTATAACCTTGTAGTCACCTGACCAGAAGTCTTGTTCCTCCTGCCACCGAACTTCACTAATTCCCACTATATCTAACTTTAACCTACCAATTTCCCTTTTTAAATTTTCTAACGTACCTGCCCGATTAAGGGATCTGACATTCCACGCTCCGATCCGTAGAACGCCAGTTTTCTTTCTCCTGATAATGACATCCTCTTGAGTAGTCCCCGCCCGGAGATCCGAATGGGGGAGTATTTTACCTCCGGAATATTTTACCCAAGAGGACGCCATCATCATTTAATCATACAGTAAATCTGCATGCCCTCGGGAAAAATTACGGCCGTAGTTTCCCCTTGCTTTCAGCCGTTCGCAGTACCAGCACAGCAAGGCCGTTTTGGTTATTGTTACAAGGCCAGATCAGCCAATCATCAAGACTGTTGCCCTTGCAACTACTGAAAAGGCGGCTGCCCCTCTTCAGGAACCACACGTTTGTCTGGCCTCTCAACAGATACTCCTCCGTTGTGGTTGCACCTACGGTACGGCTATCTGTATCGCTGAGGCACGCAAGCCTCTCCACCAACGGCAAGGTCCATGGTTCATGGGGGGAGGCGTTTAGTGTTAACACTAGAAAATACACACCCTCGGGCTAGTCTGCGCATTGCGTCTCGACTGACTGAAAAGGTGCGGTGCAGAAGAGTCGACGTAAGGTCGTAGAACAGCCTGTATGTTCTCCTTGTTACGTAGATGGGTGAAGAGAGTGAGGATTCGTCTGCTGGCTCTTCAGTTTGCGGAGTATATGGGCATAGGTTACATAACCTTTAGAAATTATTTTAGAAGTGCAATGTACAAGTGTACCACTCCAGTAGGTCCAGTCGCTAGGACCATTAGGTACCTCAGAGATATATATCGTTAGCCCTTTACCTGACAAGCTTTGGCAACAGTCTTTAAGAGAGTTCTCAAATGGTAGGTGTATCACAAGAAAGTTTTGTGATCCTGACAACGGACTTTATTCGTGTTTTACCCATTTCGTTTTCATGTAACTGTCGCTTTTTGTTTTCCTCACTATAAACATGTGATGGCGTTAATTTCAGTAGCTCAAAGGCCGACACGTGTTGCTTCCTGTTGCGGTATAGCACCATTCTGATGTTTAAAAAGACGTACAACCAATGAAGAACATTAGCACTATGTGATGTATCACCAGTTCTGGTAAAATTCATGAAGACAGGATTAGGTGGTTGAAATACGCTTCGCTCTGACACATTAATGTTTGTGTTGACACCTGAAAATTATTTCACGTCGAATACTTGCAAAATAAGTTCGTTGGACTGTCATTTCAGTATGTTTTAAATTTACTTGATGCCTCACAGTTATCAATGTTTCTAAATTTCTTGCACGAACCTAAACCAAGTCCGCGAGTTATGGGAAATAACACAACACGTGACGCTCTCACACCATATTAGAAGTAATAGTTCTGACAATAGACAGAAAGTTACGTCAATGGCTCGTTTTCAGCTTGTAAAACTCTTGATATACAGTTAAGTTCATGAAATTGTATCAAGTTCGATTCGACCATATCCTTTGGTATGGCTCTGAGCACTATAGGACTTAACAACTTCTCAGGTCATCAGTCCCCTAGAACTTAGAACTACTTAAACCTAACTAACCTAAGGACACACACACATCCATGACCGAGGCAGGATTCGAACCTGCGACCGTAGCGGTCGCGCGGTTCCGGACTGAAGTGCCTAGAACCGCTCGGTCACTCTGGAGGGCCCTTTGGTATGAACACAGGGTTTAGTATGCAGGGTGGTCAGAAACAGTCTGAGAAGCTTCTAATGATGTCGCAGGGTAGATTGTGCTGAGAAATAATTAATAAGAAAAAATCCGATATATTGAGTCGTTTCCGAATTAATTAATACTGAAGTTAGCCGATCAGGCTGGCCGCTGCGTGCGCAAATTCAAGCGGCCCGCCAGAGACGCTGTAGCCAAAAGCGTTCTTGGTTTGGTTTCGTCAAACCAGACAAGAGAGCGATACAAAAATTGGACGTGGGGCGACAGTAACGATCGAGCCCGAGCCAAAGGCTGTGCTATCATCTACGCTATGAGAGCAACTGAATCTAATTGTATCTGGCGACCCGCTTGAACTTCCACGTACAACGACCTGATTGGCCTAACTTCAATGCTAATTATCTCAGAATCGGCGTAAAGTTCCGAATTTTTTTCTTAATACTTGAGCCCGCATCTCGTGGTCGTGCGGTAGCGTTCTCGCTTCCCACGCCCGGGTTCCCGGGTTCGATTCCCGGCGGGGTCAGGGATTTTCTGTGCCTCGTGATGGCTGGGTGTTGTGTGCTGTCCTTAGGTTAGTTAGGTTTAAGTAGTTCTAAGTTCTAGGGGACTGATGACCATAGATGTTAAGTCCCATAGTGCTCAGAGCCATTTGAACCATTTTTCTTAATAGTTGTTTCTCAGCAAAACCTACCATGTAACACTCTCACAATCGTTTTTGACTGCTTCTGATAACCCTGTATAATCCTTTCCGTTGTAAGAAATTCTGAAACGAATAAGTCCGTAAGTCTCACCCTATTTAATTTGTGGTTTCGACAAACAAATAACAAATGGTAGCATAAGAAGTCGAAAACCGATAAATAAATAATATTTGTACTACATCAAGAAACTTTTATCATGTTCTAATAAGCATCGGCGATGTATTCAGTTAATAGTATTGTTTTCCTTGTTGTTGTCAATAGGAGCTAAAAATGTTTCCTTCTATTACTTTTGAAAAGTTTTTAGTACTACGAATTCTTAAGATTTTTCTCGCGTGGTGAGCAGAACTTAAGACCGTGCACTCACATTCAGGACTAGCAAGTTACGAATACCCACACGTCTATCCATCCATTGATTCAAATTTTCAGTGTATTCTTAAATCGATTAATTTGAATGTGAAGATAATTCCATTGAAGAGATCGCAGCTGAAATGTTTCGCCATCCTCATCCAATGCTCCGACTGTTATGTTATGATCTCCTGCGTGACGTTCACACAGCTTGGGACGGAGATATTTACTATTTCCGAACATAATCTCCACAAGAGAAACGTATTGGAGAAAGGACACTCCGTTCCATACTAACTAAATCTCCTGCTCTATACCTTTTCAGTCATGGGTAGTAGGAAACCTTTCGAATAAAGACATGGGCTGTACAAATACTAAAGCCAACTTTATCATTTCCGGAAAATTATTAAAATTAAAAGACATCTTTACCAAACCCCTCATGTGTACCACGATAGGAAACACAGTACTTTTCCAAGTTTCGCTAAGGAGGGGGCACCGCCAAAGTGCTTCAGTAGAAAATGCGTTTTCCTGATTCTGATGAGAATAAAATGACTTCATTGGGTACAGCCCTATACATGTACTTCTCTAACTAAGTGAAGCCAAAACATGTGACAGCAAAATGAAGGGTAAAGTAGTTAATTCTATTTTAATACGCTGTGTTGTGGGTCGAAGATGTATCATTATCTGTTTAGCATGTTAAAAATTACAGGACATTTGAACATAGGCATGCTGCTTAGTGGATTGTTAATCTTAAACCTGTGAAATCCTCATGTTAATAACGTATAAAATATGAGTACTCATAGTTTTCTTAATAAGGTTTCCATTTTCGATGTTCATAGTTAGGTATTTATTCAGTATATTCTATGCTTAGGCAGCACTTCCGTCGGTTCTGCAGCTAGTTATTAGAATATGAAAGTACTGTGAGAAGCAGTATGAAACAAACGAAGAAGTTTTAAAAAAACTGATGACCGTACTCTGAAGTAGTTAATGGAAAATTTTTTCATTTTCGAATCTTTAATTTTAACACTGAATCTTTTGTGTTTTAACTGTGAGAAGACTGAAGTTTGACTGTGAATTTAGAACATGCTTGGAAGTGTTTACAGTAATAACTAGCGAAAAACGTTTTCGGGTGAAAATTCATGAGTTAGCTATAGATCGTGCGCTGCGATATAACAAAATGTCGCGCGTCGTTGCTGGGCGCATAGGCAATGGATTGCACAGACTGATTCATGTGTCGCTAGCGGATGACTGCGTAATGTTGGGGATCACGGTTGGACGCTTTTCAGGCGACAGAACGCACTGGAAAGCAAATGCTAGGCTGCGGCGCGCGTTCCACCTCAGGCGCAGCTGGTCCCAGGCGTCTAGCACTGAATTTGGATTAACGAGCAACGCGGGTATTGAAATTCAATTACACATCCGAATAGTGTGATTAATATTGTATGCACATGCATTTACCGCTGCAGGCTCGTCTCTCGGCCCTCCGGACGCAGCTCTTTTCAGTGAACAGAGCTCTGTAACGGAACCACAAAGTAACGGCACGTTATGAGGCTCTCTTTCTAACAACATATTGTATACCGCTATTGAAAAATGAGAGTCTAGTTAAATAATGCGAGTTTCTTCATTTACATATCCTGTATTGCCCAATCATAGATAGCGCCCCCAAAGATTGGTTGAATGGTTTCGACCGAAACAGAATTTTTCTGATTTTGTTCTAGTTCTCTGACGCCATATATAGGCAAGGAGCACTAACATCCCACTATACGAGGTACGTTTCTATAACAAAAACCGGTGGAGAAACTGAAACTGAAATTCAAGTAGTGTGAAATAAGTAAGTAGTACAATATGTATGGTTATGTTACCAGCATCATGGCCATTTTAAAAGTCGTAATGGACTCAATTCGTATTTCTCAAATGGAAATGTGGCGCTGGATGTACCAACAGATAAAAAAAATGCAAGAAAATACAACTGCGCCTTTCATTTGAGCACACTTCTATTCATTCACGAGCTATGACAGATGTTTCTTCCTTATAGGTGACATGGAAACTGGTGGCGTTGACACAAGTTGAACACATTGAGATCGTTCTGATATCAGTTGAAAAGAGCATCCGGTATATCTCAGGGGATTTCAACATATACCAATCAGACAAGGCCACCAGTTACCCACAGTGCAGTGGTGTAACCTTTCGCTAATTCCATGAAACTGTCCCTACTGAAAAAAAAAAAAAAAAAAACGATCGAGAGCGACTACTGATGAATCAACATCACCCACTGTTCTGATATCATTTAGTAACAGTGCACACCCTTCGTTTTCGCTGTATTTCGCTGCAAACTTGGGTCAGCCGTACATTAATAATGGGAATTTTGGCCTCACGTAAATGGTACCCATAGGAAATATAAATTTTACAATATCTCACTGACGACGTTTCAGGTTGTCGGACCCAGATTTCAGAATGGATGACATACAAGCTGAACGAAGAACGTCGTTTCACCTATGTCGTATTGCTTACGGATGAAGCAAATTTCTATGTGTACAGAGTGGTAAATAAGCAGAGTGAGAGATATTAGTCAGATATCAGTCTTCACTGAATGGAACCATCGAAAGTGATGGTTTGGGTAGAAAAGTGGGATTCTTGTATTGTTGGGCCGTTCTTCGTTCAAGATACACTAACAAGCAGCCTATTATCTGTTGCTGTCTGAAAGTTGTACATTTCCTGCCACCTTTCAGCACAATGGTGATCGAATTCATAACGGGCTAGCCGTCCTGGTATACCCGGATATCCAGTTTCCCCGTGATAGATAGGTCGTAGAAGTCTGGTGAAATGGATGCCACGTTTCCTAGATTTTAATATATTAAATTTATATCTATGAGGACATTAGATGTCAACTGAGTACGCGGTGAAGATAACAACCCTTGCAGACCTCAGGGAGTTGACGACTGACGCGTGTTCTCACATTCAGCTAGACGTGGTGGTTGAAGTCCATGAGGTATGTGTGAAACGGATAATAACAATGGGTTGAACAAAATTTTGAGCACTTCCTGTAGCTTTTATATGTTATCACCAGCACTTGCCCAGTTCTGTACAAACTCGAACAGACTCCATAATTGATAGCTCAGATAAGTGACATCTTTATTTTTGTCGAGTTCATCTCTCTCTCTCTTTTATATACCAAATTGTTCCAATTTTAATTTCAAAATTAGGAGTGGCATTATGAATTTACACGGTGCAGGCACGGAAGACATCTCCAGTCGCCCAAGAGCGAACTGCGACCAGCATCTGCAGCAGTTGTTTGTACAGACTGTTCAGTTTAGTGTTTTACCACGAGCTTCTGCCAAGAAGTGATTATTATTTGTATGCTTATCTGGGTTGGCTAGCGTTTTGTTAAAATTTCAGAGTGTTTGTGCATTTTTTTCCTACATCAGCTCTGTGTGAGCTGACGTTTAAGTGAAAAGTGACTGTTAATGTATCTAATTTCAGCATCGTAATTTGTTATTTTTTTAAGAGATTGCTGATTCTGCAACCATTGTGCAGAGTCAGAACTTTTCAGTGCAGTCAGTAGAGCTGGGGCTTTATTTTCGTCACTTATATTTTCTGTGGATCCCACATTCAGTAAGCAGGTCAGGTTATTTCATCTCTTGCTGAAGTTTTGAATACAAAACGGACAGGCACTGTGGTTGTAATGTCAGAACACAGGAAAATTATTCCGCTATCTTCAAACAGCTGGAAACTGCCTCAGTGTTTGGTTCAAAGCATTCAGCCTACTGTTCAGTTATACAACGTATGGGGGAGGCATCAGTGGCGAAAGCTGCGACACCTCTGGTGCCGCTGGAATCCCCTGGAAACCCTGTTGTCACAGCGTCTTCCGAAGCGCAACATCTGATCCGACAGTGTTGGATTCTCGTGTCCCTGGGCGAAGGGCAAAAGTGGGGACTGGTGCATGGCTGCCCCTTCTTAACAGTTGGTACAAGATGTTACACAGTGTTGATAACAAAGTTGAGCCAAAACTGTATGCTTCACCTGTTGTGGCAGTGACCGATTTTCCCGACCAGCCCGGTCGCATGCAGAGCGCACGTACAATAGTCATCGGGAGCTCCAACTTCAGGCAGGCAATGAAGCCCCACAGGAAAATAGCAAGCAGGTAGGGAGATAATGGCAGTGTGCTATCGGTACATTTTCCAGGACGTCTCTTCAGAGATATGGAGATGGCAGTGCCAGCGGCGATCGAACGCACTGGTTGCAAACGGCTGCAAATCGTAGATCATTTCGTGAAAGTTAATTATGCAAATGGTTCAAATGGCTCTGAACACTATGGGACTCAACTGCTGAGGTCATTAGTCCCCTAGAACTTAGAACTAGTTAAACCTAACTAACCTAAGGACATCACAAACATCCATGCCCGAGGCAGGATTCGAACCCGCGACCGTAGCGGTCTTGCGGTTCCAGACTGTAGCGCCTTTAACCGCACGGCCACTTCGGCCGGCGTTAATTATGCAGCCAGAGCCAGTTCATCAGGTGATCACTGAAAGTAAATCTATGCAGAAGCGCGTCCAAGGACACACATCGAAATCATGAAGTCGTGTCAGTAAGTCCATTTCGGTGTAAACGTTCACTAGTAGGTAAAAGTTATTGGCGACTCTTTACCAAGAGGAAGTCATTTGGTAATTTCCCCCCTACTTCCTACTCGCAGCAAAGTCCTTTATGAAAAATTTGAGAGGAGCGAAGATTACAATAAACTTTCTAGTTTACTTAGCTTGTCATGCTGAGTTAGCTCCAGTTCTTCTTGTCTAGGTGTCTGATTCTTGACGCTGATATTCTCACACTTCAGGTCCTCACTCTCTGCAGTAATAACCATATTCCAAAGGGTTTACAATTCTTCTTAACAAATGAAATTCTCCTATTTTCTGTTACATTATTACTTTCAATCGTTATTTCAAAAATGAATTCAGAAATAAACATAGTAAACAGCTTTCGAAATGTGGTGCTACAGAAGAATGCTGAAGATTAGATGGATAGATCATGAAACTAATGAGGAGGTATTGAATAGAACTGGGGAGGAGTTTGTGGCACAACTTGACTAGAAGAAGGGATCGGTTGGTATGAATTGTTCTGAGGCATCAAGGGATCACCAATTTAGTATTGGTGGGCAGCGTGTAGGGTAAAAATCGTAGAGGGAGACCAAGAGATGAATACACTAAGCAGACTCAGAAGGTTGTAGGTTGCAGTAGGTACAGGACGATGAAGAAGCTTGCACAGGGTAGAGTAGCATGGAGAACTGCATCAAACCAGTCTCCGGACTGAAGATCACAACAACAACAACCAATACAATATTGCGTAATTAATTATAGAAATTTTAACAGTACCAATAGTTCGTAAATTTCAAATGTTTCTAACAAAAAAAGAATTTTAACTCTACATTCACAGCAAGTACTTATGGATTGTAACATCGAGACCAACATTTTTTATTTAATAAATCATTTTCATAAATTTTAGCTTAAATATAGCATATTGTGTATAAAATTATATGAAAGTTTTCCGAGAAGCTACTGAGATAATTTTGACCTGGCCAAAATTCGAAAAATAACTTCCTCATCAGAACTTCTGTCACTGCTTACACCATCGTCATTACCCTGTGACCGGGTTTTTCTTTCATTTATAAGTCGAAAACTAATTCCGTGATGTGGTCAATTACTCATTTTGCACATTTCGTTCTTCCTTGCGGTGGGGTGGGAGGGGAGGGGGGGGGGTTAGGCGTGATGAATTTTTGACGTTTCACAAGTTCATGTTTACTGCGTATTTTGACACCTCGTAATGGCCCCGTTATCAGGACAATTTTTCTAACAGGCTAAATCTCACGTTTATCAGACACGTTGTTCGTTAAGGTGGTCATCGGGTGTGGCTCGAGGCACTCTATCTGGGTATATGACTCTTGGCTTTTGGCAAGTACTTCTCAGACTACGTTCTATGTTATATAGAGGGAAAAAAGTTTAGGCAAGTGTTTTGTTCTTTAGAGGTTTGCAGCTCCAGTTTCAGTTGAAGAAAAACAGATAACCGAAGTGGGTAAGAAAAAGTGGTCTGGAGAGAAAAACGAAAAGCGGTGGAGTGTGCTGCAGAAAACCTAAAGGTAGTGGGATCAAATCCCGGCAGTCCAGTTTTTTTCGTTCTACATTTTAGCCTATCATCCACCTATCAGTTATGCGGAAATACGCATTTCGAAATATGACGATAGCTTCAGACTGCCAATTTGCGCTTCCTTCAAATTAGCAGTCGCGTTCACACTCTTAATTATCAGCAGATTCTTCGAACACTAGGCATGAGCTACTCAACTTTGTAGTATCGTAATCAGTATGATCAAACCTTATCATCAGGTTGTGATGTGAAACCTGCAGTTTGAAATAATCAAATATTTTTAATCAATAGTTTCCCTACAATCGGTTGTACACAACTGCATAACGAGAAATGTATGAATCTAAAATATGTTGTGTTTTATTTTTTTTTTTTTTTTTTTGTTTGCTACAGGTAACATTTTTCCGTAAAACTACTTCAGCAACTTTGCTTAGTGCACATGCAGTACGTTCTTTCAGCAGTGCAGCAAATGTCTCAGCTTCCTGCCTTCCTTTAATCAAACCTAGATGTGGACACGATTCTTTGCGTGGTACGGCGACGAATTCCTACATAAAGTGTCCACGACAAAGAATTATGGAAATTAATTTCACCCATGCATCACAGTGCGTACTAAGCGTTACAAGAGAAGTGTTGCAACAGGAGCTAAGCATGCACATCATACGTGTTTTTTCTTATACACACCAGTGATCGCATAGAGCGCTTACATTGGTTGTAAACATATTACTTACATCACGACGTTCTCTCGTTTTTGACATGAGATCCCACGCCGAGCGCCAGTTCAATGTGGAACACATGATCTTCGCGCCCCCAGAAAACTTTTCTACCCTGTGCTTCTTACACCGCGTAAGTTATATGATAGTGATGACATTAGTTGTGCAACTTTGTTCTCTGAAATATATTCATAACTTTACGCAGTGGCCTGCAAACAAAATATGACACGCCACGAAAGTCTAATGCTACTCATGCGATTCCGCGCCGTGTCACGAGTCTTCTATAAAAATTAAAATGGATTCAGTCAAAATATCCAGCAAAACTCAGTTGACTCTGTTCGTCTAAGGGACCCAGAGCGCCACAGACAACTGCATTATAGTAATTACTATGTTTTGTCGTCTTCGCCGCGCGGGATTAGCCGAGCTGTCTAAGGCGCTGCAGTCCTGGACTGTGCGGCTGGTCCCGGCGGAGGTTCGAGTCCTCCCTCGGGCATGGGTGTGTATGCTTGTCCTTAGGATAATTTAGATTAAGTAGTGTGTAAGCTTAGGGAATGATGACCTTAGCAGTTAAATCCCATAAGATTTCACACACATTTGAACATTTGTCGTCTTCAGGAAGGCGTTCGGTACAATTTTGCACCGTCTTTTGGTGAAAAACTTCGAGATTACCGAGTGTCAGATAAGATTTGTGATTGGATTCCTTCAGATAGAGCACAAAGCCTTGCCCTTAATGCAATAAACTCAGCAAATATAAAGCGAGTTCGAGTCTCGGTCGGGCACACAGTTTTAATCTGCCAGGAAGTTTCATATCAGCGCACACTCCGCTGCAGAGTGAAAATCTCATTCTGGAAACATCCCCCAGGCTGTGGCTAAGCCATGTCTCCGCAATATCCTTTCTTTTAGGAGTGCTAGTTCTGCAAGGTTCGCAGGAGAGCTTCTGTAAAGTTTGGAAGGTAGGTGACGAGATACTGGCAGAAGTAAAGCTGTGAGGACCGGGCGTATTCGTGCTTCGGTAGCTCAGATGGTAGAGCACTTGCCCGCGAAAGGCAAAGGTCCCGAGTTCGAGTCTCGGTCGGGCACACAGTTTTAATCTGCCGGGAAGTTTCAGGAACATTACTGTTTAAGATATACATAAATGATCGACTGGAAAGCTCAAGAGATGCAGCTATCTATAGGAAGGTAGAAACTCCAGAAGACTGTATCGAACTGCAGGAAGAAATGAAGAGGATTGGGGAATGATGTAGGGACTGACAGTTGACCCTGAACGTGAATAAATGGATGATATCTTCAATACAAGGGAGAAGAAATCTCCTATTGTACCATTACACTATTGGTGACAAATCGATGGAAAAATAACTACCTTCAATCCCTAGGACTGGCCATCAGGAGCAATCTAAACTGGAATAACCACGTAAAACAAATGAGAAGGAAAATCAGATGGAAAGCTGCGAGACATAGAAAGAATCCTAGGAGTTCTGCCTCTAGACAGGTCAATCGGGCATGAGCGCCCGCTGTATCAGCCTCTGCCGATGGCGTCATCGGATGCGGTATGGAGGGGGATGTGGTCAGCACACCGCTCTCCTGGTCGTTGTCGTCTTTCGTGACCTTGGAACGACTACTAGTCGGTCGCGTAACTTCTTAGGTCGCCTCACGAGGCCGAGTGTGACCCGTACCATCCCTCCCACCAAGGAAAAATCACTGGCAGTACTGGTAATCAAATCCGGTTCCTCGTCACTATAGTCAGTCACACTGACCACTCAGATACGAGGACGAACAGGAAGAATTCTAAGTGTGATTCATCCGTGATGAATGTGGTCTATAAAACGAAACCACAGACCGAACGGCCATCGAGGGAAAGAAGAATCTTCTGTAAAGGACTAAGAGCAATAGAGCATAATAAAGAAAGAAGCAAGCAGAGGGAAGGGGTAACAGTACTCGATAAAGTAGGACAGGACAGAGTACCACAGCGTCCAAAAACTATTGGACAAGTGTGTATTAGATGTTACACCACACAGGCTGAATAAATACTGCGTTTCCCGCAGATCTAAAAGAACCCTTGTCAGGGCTGAAAATTGATCTATAGTAGAAAAGAGTTTCAGGCTTAGAGTAGAAATTGGTAAAAGAAACAAAACATTCTCCAAAAATAAACCGCAGAATGCAAGACCAAAATGTTCTTCGACTGCTAAATGAAAGTTTGTAGATAGTTTGTTCGCTAGGTTGGAAGTATCTATAATACATAACGTAATTGTTAAGACAGCTTATAATAAATGTAGCCCTAAAGCCTAACTCAAAGCAAACATTGTGCCATCCTACCCTTGTCCAATGCCCTCTCTAACACAAACTTCAATTCACGCCTCCAAGGAAAATTTAATTCCATTAGATCTGTATATCTTCTAGGCATGAGATACAGGCAGGATTTCCCTATTATGTACAAAACGGGGGTGCTGTTCCAATGCCGGACGGCGGCGGCAGTACTGACGATTTAAGAAGGGGAAAATAGGATGAAGGCGCGAATTGAAAATTATGCCAATCGATTAGGATAAGCTGCAAAATGTTTTAAAATACTTTGAGCATCAGAATAAAAGGATCGCTTTTTCCAAACACCGTAATTACCGCCCAATGCGGCGCTTAAGTTTGTGATTTGGCTGAAAGGTGCGTACAACCTATATCTGTAATGGTGTAAACTTGTGAAGCCCTGTGACGGCACCATCGAGCTCGACAACGCTTCAGACAGCAAGGTGTCTACAAGCGCTAAGAAGTAGTTCATGTAACGTGTAAGTTAGCTTAATGATATCACATTGGCACCAAATTTCACCACAATTCTTCCCAATACCAGAGGTAGACGTGTCACACGATAGGAGGTCATCAAACCCCCCTTTCACTTATATTTCACAACTTCTTTTGACACACCGCCCAGCGTTGAAAATCGCGGATTTATTACGAGTGGCTGAGGAAAACGTTCTAGCCACATCACCACTCAGAATCGGTACGAAAATGTCGCAGGGGGTAGCATAAAGGACGCCAATGGAGTCACCCCTTCTTCCTGGGGCATTGATTCCCGCAAATTTAGCGATCAAAAACGACAGGTTGAAGTGCGATGAGCAATAGGAAGACGTTATTTGTAACCTTTGACACTGCTGACACCTTTGTGTGTTTCAACCCTTCCCTAAGGACATTGTGCGGCTGCAACCCCGTCGGACATGATCGCACATGTTTAGAGTGCAGCGCGACCTCGATTTTTGCTCTTGTGTACAGGTTGGAACCAATAGGAATCGTTCCGAATCTTTCGTCGAAATTTGAACGTGATTATCAGCAGAAAAGGGAGCTTATGCTTTCTCGGCACGCCCACTTCGTGTCCATCTGTGTCGTGATCACTGGGGGATGCGATATTGACACATGCGTGAATAAAACGACGAAGGGCCCCTCTAAAAGCCCCCTAGATCAGGAAAACCCTCGGTGCTACAGGTCGATTTTTTTGAGAATTTTAAAAATATACCTGTGCAGACAGAAACCGTAACGAAGTCCTACGTGCTTGCAGACCAGCAACCCCTCCAACACTCTCTGATTGTAGATGGCCTTCTATGAGGCATAAGAGCAGCAGTCTAGCGGTGAAAGAGCAGTAACCAAGCCTGGCTGCAAGCTCCTGGGATTCTCTTCACGACGCCACGCTTTTGCACATTTACAGAGGAAGGTTGTACGTATCTTTGAGGCAAATTTCAAACTTAAGCATCGCAACTGGTGGGGATTATGAGGTTTCCAATAAGAAATCCTTTAATTCTGATGTGCAGTGTCGATACCTACAAGATAACTGGAAGTAAATTAATTAATAAAATTACTGTCTCTGATGATGCATGCGCACATATATTTTGATTATTTATGAGCAAGACCATATTTTCTAATTTATATGCATCACTGCCAAGGCAAAATAGAGAAATAAATGTAGGACAATTTATTATCTATTTACTGATTGTTACCCAAGTATAATGTGCTATAGTAGCAATAGTAAATTCATGTAAAATCAAGGCAGCGGCGAAAGTATTGCAATATTGTTCTGAATACATGGCCAGTATGAGGCTGAAATAACTGCAAGTTGCATAATGGCTTTGACGTACTTTTAACGCAGCAATGAGATATGCAAGTATTTAATGAGACTAAGTGATGCAGGGGAAGATCAGATAGCGTCACCCAGCGGGTTTTGTTAGCCAAGAGCAGTTTCTAAGCTCTAGCGCTAGTGATACAACCATGCAAACATTCCTAATTGTACCAAACTGGTACAAAAATTTGTCACTTTAGCTGGTATTCCGCAGAAAAAGGTATAGGTGACGTTCATATAACTGTCACCCAGACGTAAAATTTTGAAAATAAAACATATGCCAAAAAGGAGGTACCTCACAACCTGTCGCGTTACTGCAGTCTAAAATATGGAGAAACATGACCACTCAAGAGATTTTGAATAAAAAATAGTGCATTTGGGAGTGTCAAGAAGTTTCCTGTTACTAGTGAGTTTTTCGGTGCATGAACTTAAATTTGGTGTGTTACGTTTTGTTTGTAAATAAGTAGTATTAAACTTCTACTACATCTTTAGGCACAACTGAAATTATCCGCTGTTTTCTAGTCTGTAACAGTGTCTATATCAAGTACATAACAACAATGTCACAGTGGTACATTCGTGTTGTACCATACAAAGCAAGTTCAGGATGGATTGGTAAAAAGAGATAGTTTAAAAATTGAACTTTTTCACTATTTTTCCTTTAACTGGCAAAGATAGAGAAGTCAAGACAAAAAAGAGCATGAAAATAAAATAAGAGGTAGAAAAAGTCATACTGCCTAAGATGACACGTAGTGAAGGGAGTAACTAGCATTCAGTTCTAAAAATTACGTTAAGTTATAACACTACTGGCTACTGTTAAAATAATACAGCAGGAAAGAATTTTGTGACCGATAATAATACACCTGTGAAAGGATTTTTATTTTGTGACCGTGACTGAGTACAATGGAAAGGTGTCAGACTATATTTGTTTCCCTTGAAAGAAAGCAGCAGCAACAAAAACGAGACATTCAAGTAAACTGGAGAAAAGTAACGGTCACTAACCTAGTTACTCAAAGTTGTACCCAGTACTATCATGGATCATAAAGAAGATTGACTATTGGGGTTGACTTTATATTATATGGCTTCAAATGGCTCTGAGCACTATGGGATTTAACATCTGAGGTCATCAGTCCCCTATGATAAGATACAAGACAGTAGTATAATTTAGCAAAGAATGTACCAGTGATTTTGATATGAAATACACAGGAGAGGTATTAATCCGATTAGGCAACAACTGGCTATCAATAACACTATCTGTACATTACAGTAGGAAAATAGTGATAATTATTACAGGTAAATGATTTCTAATGGTGAAGTACTACTGCATGGGACCAGACGTACTTTTGCCTGTTTAATTGTAGGTAATTACAACTATTGAAATAGTTATGAAGTAATTGTACTTTTATACTGCTTATTATTTGCATTCTCAAGCAACATTCACTTCCTTATATTATTTAGCTCAAGTGCAATATGCCATACACGGATCTACTACAGTTTGAATATTTGTAGCCAGTTCCTTACTATTGATTGCTATTATTCTAATATATACATACATGCATATGAGACCCTTAAACTAGTAAAGGAGTTTTGCTATTTGGGGAGCAAAATAACTGATGATGGTTGAAGTAGAAAGGATACAAAATGTAGACTGGCAATTGTAAGGAAATCGTTTCTGAAGAACAGAAATTTGTTAACATCGAGTATAGATTTAAGTGTCAGGAAGTCGTTTCTGAAAGTATTTGTATGGAGTGTAGCCAAGTATGGAAGTGAAACATGGACGATAAATAGTTTGGACAAGAAGAGAATAGAAGTTTTCGAAATGTGGTGCTACAGAAGAATGCTGAGGATTAGATGGCTAGATCACATAACTAATGACGATGTATTGAACAGAATTGGGGAGGAGTTTGTGGCACAACTTGACAAGAAGAAGGGACCGGTTGGTAGGACATCTTCTGAGGCATCAAGGGATCACAAATTTAGCATTGGAGTCAAGCGTGGAGGGTAAAAATCGTAGAGGGAGACCAAGAGATGAATACACTAAGCAGATTCAGAAGGATGTAGGTTGCAGTAAGTACTAGGAGATGAAGAAGCTCGCACAGGATAGAGTAGCATGGAGAGCTGCACCAAACCAGTCTCAGGACTGAAGACAACAACAACAACAACAACATACATTTGACAACAACTATTATCACGGGTACCGATAAACTAATTTATTAGTAATTTCAGATCGTGGCTAAACACATTAGTCACACCACAGTATGGGAAACACTGTTAACTACATAACACATGAAATTGTAAACAATATTATTTCAATAAGAAAAATCTTTGAAATGAATACTTTAACAGTCCATTTATGAAAACTACTTGGTGTATTTCTACATCTACATCTACATCCATACTCCACAAGCCACCTGACGGGTGTGGTGGAGGGTACCCTGAGTACCTCTATCGGTTCTCCCTTCTATTCTAGTCTCGTATTGTTGGTGGAAAGAAGGATTGTCGGTATGAGTCTGTGTTTGCTCTAATCTCTCTGATTTTATCCTCATGGTCTCTTCGCGAGATACACGTAGGAGGGAGCAATATACTGCTTGATTCCTAGGTGAAGGTATGTTCTCGAAACTTCAACAAAAGCCCGTACCGAGCTACTGAGCGTCTCTCCTGCAAAGTCTTCCACTGGTGTTTATCTATCATCTCCGTAACGCTTTAGCGATTACTAAATGATCCTGTAACGAAGCGCGCTGCTCTCCATTGGATCTTCTCTATCTCCTCTATCAACCCCATCTGGCACGGATCCCACACTGCTGAGCAGTATTCAAGCAGTGGGCGAACAAGCATACTGTAACCTACTTCCTTTGTTTTCGGATTGCATTTCCTTAGGATTCTCCCAATGAATCTCAGTCTGCCATCTGCTTTACCGACGATCAGCTTTATATGATCATTCCATTTTAAATCACTCCTAATGCGTACTCCCAGATAATTTATGGAATTAACTGCTTCCAGTTGCTGACCTGCTATATTGTAGCTAAATGATAAGGGATCTTTCTTTCTATGTATTCGCAGCACATTACACTTGTCTACATTGAGATTCAATTGCCATTCCCTGCACCATGCGTCAATTCGCTGCAGATCCTCCTGCATTTCAGTACAATTTTCCATTGTTACAACCTCTCGATATACCACAGCATCATCCGCAAAAATCCTCAGTGAACTTCCGATGTCATCCACAAGGTCATTTATGTATTTTGTGAATGGCAACGGTCCTACGACACTCTCCTGCGGCACACCTGAAATCACTCTTACTTCGGAAGACTTCTCACCATTGAGAATGACATGCTGCGTTCTGTTATCTAGGAACTCTTCAAGCCAATCACACAATTGGTCTGATAGTCCATATGCTCTTACTTTGTTCATTAAACGACGGTGGGGATCTGTATCGAACGCCTTGCGGAAGTCAAGAAACACGGCATCTACCTGTGAACCCGTGTCTATGGCTCTCTGAGTCTCGTGGACGAATAGCGCGAGCTGGGTTTCACACGATCGTCTTTTTCGAAACCCATGCTGATTCCTACAGAGTAGATTTCTAGTTTCCAGAAAAGTCATTATACTCGAACATAATATGTGTTCCAAAATTCTAAAACTGATCGACGTTAGAGATAGAGGTCTATAGTACTGCACATCTGTTCGACGTCCTTTCTTGAAAACGGGGATGACCTGTGCGCTTTTCCAATCCTTTGGAACGCTACGCTCTTCTAGAGACTTACGGTACACCGCTGCAAGAAGGAGGGCAAGTTCCTTCGCGTACTCTGTGTAAAATCGAACTGGTATCCCATCAGGTCCAGCGGCCTTTCCTCTTTTGAGCGATTTTAGTTGTTTCTCTATCCCTGTGTCGTATATTTCGATATCTACCATTTTGTCATCTGTGCGACAATCTAGAGAAAGAACTACAGTGCAGTCTTCCTCTGTGAAACAGCTTTGGAAAAAGACATTTAGTATTTCGGCCTTTAGTCTGTCATCCTCTGTTTCAGTACCATTTTGGTCACAGTGTGTCTGGACATTTTGTTTTGATCCACCTACCACTTTGACATAAGACCAAAATTTCTTAGGATTTTGTGCCAAGTCAGTACATAGAACATTACTTTCGAATTCATTGAACGCCTCTCGCATGGCCCTTCTCACATTACATTTCGCTTCGCTTCGCATAATTTTTGTTTGTCTGCAAGGCGTTGGCTATGTTTTTGTTTGCTGTGAAGTTCCCTTTGCTTCCGCAGCAGTTTTCTAACTCGATTGTTGTACCACGGTGGCTCTTTTCCATCTCTCACGATCTTGCTTGGCACATACTCATCTAACGCATAATGTTCGATGGTTTTCAACTTTGTCCACACTCAACACTGTCTGTACTTAAGACAAAACTTTTGTGTTGAGCCGTCAGGTACTCTGAAATCTGCTTTTTGTCACTTTTGCTAAACAGAAAAATCTTCCTACCCTTTTTAATATTTCTATTTACGGCTGAAATCATCGATGCCGTAATTGCTTTATGATCGCTGATTCCCTGTTCTGCGTTAACTGTTGCAAATAGTTCGGGTCTGTTTGTCACCAGAAGGTCTAATATGTTATCGTAACGAGTCGGTTCTCTGTTTAACTGCTTAAGGTAGTTTTCAGATAAAGCACTTAAAAAATTTCACTGGATTCTTTGTCCCTGCCACCCGTTATGAACGTTTGACTTTCCCAGTCTATCTCCGGCAAATTAAAATCTCCACCCAGAACTATCACATGGTGGGGAAATCTACTCGAAATATTTTCCACATTATCCTTCAGGTGCTCAGCCACAACAGCTGCTGAGGCAGCCTGAGTCTGAGCCTACTTTAACGTGACCTTCACCCAAATTATTTCACATTTCGGATCTCTGTCAATTTCCTTCGATACTATTGCACTTCTTATCGCCATAAACACGCCTCCCCCTTCACTGTCCAGCCTGTCTCTGCGGTATACATTCCAATCTGAGTTTAGAATTTTATTACTGTTTATCTTTGGTTTCAGCCAACTTTCTGTCCCTAGTACTATGTGGGCATTGTGACCGTTTATTAATGAGAGCAGTTCTGGGACCTTTCTATAGACGCTCCTGCAGTTTACTATTAGCACATTAATATTGTTATTCCCTGTTGCATTTTGCCTACTCCTACCTTGCCGTGTCTCAGGAGGCGTCTTGTCGGGCCTAGGGAGGGAATTCTCTAACCTAAAAAACCCACATGTACACTCCACACGTACTCCGCTACCCTTGTAGCCGCTTCCTGCGTGTAGTGCACGCCTGACCTGTTCAGTGGGACCCTGCATTTCTTCACCCGATAGCGGAGGTCGAGAAATTTGCACCCCAGATCGCAGAATCGCCTGAGCCTCTGGTTTAAGCCTTCTACTCGGCTCCAAACCTGAGGACCGCGATCGGTTCTGGGAACGATACTACAAATAGTTAGCTCAGATTCCACCCCGCGAGCGAGGCTTTCCGCCTTCACCAACTCCGCCAACCGCCTATACGAACTGACGATGACCTCTGAACCCAGACGGCAGGAGTCATTGGTTTGCTTGCTGCTCGTTTTATGACTTCCTCACTGTGAGGAGGTTCGTGTGGAAGTTTGTGGCCTGTTGGCCTTTACTCCCCTGGGAATTTTGTAGAGTCTTCTGTCTGTACTGGTGGTTGGATCTGTACTGGCACGGAGTGCCGGTGACCTATTTCTTGAATTGGACGATATGTCGATTTTTCTTCTTTTTCTTGCTTGTTGCTGAGGGCTCTCCTTCGGTTGGGATATTGTGCGTAATGCATCCTGCTTTATCATATTCTCCGTTGACCAGGGCGATGATGATACAGCGCATTTGCCACTCTGTGAAGATAGGGTAGGAATCAATCAGATTGAATTCCTCCCTAGAAAGACCAAGAAGGCCTTCTGGATACCCAAGTGGGTGATGTGGGAGTGGAGGTTTAGGATGGTTAGGTGGAACGAAAGGATAAGGGTTGTCGTTGTGGGGGTATGTACCATCGCGAAGCGATGCAGCGATCTTCTTTGTTACAGTGCTTGCGCTGTACATGTCTGGAAGCGGGAGGAATTGGACTTCTTCCCACTCTTCTTCTTGCGCTGCTGCTTCGGTGTCCGTCTTGTGCTGTGTTGCCTCCCCTTCGGCAGGCACGTCGGTCGGCGTGGCCACCGTCGCGAACTCCTCACATGGAGGAGTCGCCTGGGTGGCGGTGTCGTCTGTTGTGGCGGAAGCTGCTTTGGCTGAGCGAAGCTCTTGCGTCAGCACAGCAATCTGACGCCGAGCCTCGCCCAGTTCCGCCAGCATGGCCGCCCTCTCTTCCGCCATGGCGGATTTGAAGGCGGACATGGCTCATTGTACGGCGTCGTTAAGGCGCCCGGTGACGACGTCTTCTGTGCAAGTGACCACCCCTTCGTGTGTGGTGGTCACTTGCTTCTGCGTCTTCTTCTCCGGTCCGCACCAATTTCTTCTGTAGGCGCAGGAACGGGCGTTGGCCGCGTGTGCGCCGCCGCAGTTGGCGCAGGTACAGGGGGCGTCCTTCTGCTTCTTGCAGTCACGTGTGTCGTGTGCTTGCGCACACTTCAAGCACGCAACTGCTCCGCTGCAGCGCTTGGCGACGTGGCCAAGCTTTTTGCAGCGAAAGCACTGCGCTGCAGTCTTCCTCTTCTTCTTGCCGGATGTTCCTGCTAGCGTGAGCAGCAACTCCGCCAAGGCAGCAGCTTTACGTCCCCTTCCTCGTCCCGACATCTCGAGTAGTAACAGTGACAATCAGCTATGCGTAACTCACCGCGGCGTGAGCGGGAATTGGGGAGTCATTGGTGCCGACATGAGCTACAATTTGCAGTCGGGTGCACCCAGTGCTCTCTATCGCCGCCGGCAGGGCCTCCTCCACATCTCGGATGAGACCCCCCGGCAAGCAAACAGTGAACACTGGCCTTCTTCCCCGACCTTTCCGCTATTTCCCTAAGGGGCTCCATCACCCGCCTAACGTTGGAGCTCCCATTAACTAATAAACCCCTCCCCCCTTGTGCTCGGACCTTGCTGAAGGAGAGGCGGGCGATGCCACACGGCCAGCCTCCACATTGACCCTCCGCCTCGTGCGCCGCGAACGCCGCTGAACCCGCCACTCCCCTTGGGGAGAGGGTGGCCCAACCGCGCCCGGTACCCGCGAAAATGTCTCGACAGCAGGGACAGTGGGTGAAGCATGTAACACCTGGGATGTACCATGTGACGCACCAGACTCCCCACTGCCGCTACACTCCGAGGCAGCAGCCTGAAGACGGCTGACCGCGGCCATCAACACGTTCAGCTGTTCGCGAACAGTGGCCAGCTCCTCCTGCGTCCGTACACAGCAGTCACACATCCTATCCATCCCAAGAAATCACTTTACTGTAGAGAGTTAATCAACTTTTAACTAGACTGCTAATTCACTAAAGGCGGCAGATAGTTGACTAAACTGTGGTTACTAGACACTTCTTGTAGAAAACAATGAAAATAGCACTACCTGTCTCTGGACTGTATTGAAAACAAACACTAGCACTACTGGCACTATGGTTGACTAAACGGACTCTCTCTGACTGTATTCAAAACAAACACGAAATCTATGGAACACTATTACTAGCACTCGACAATTAAAGCTTCCTAAAAGCAAAAACACACGGAATAAGAAGTGACAAGTAAGAAAAATACAGTTAATACTTAAATTAACGTAGCTCGTTGCACAGCAGACGTGACGCAGACGGCAGTTACGACGACACATGTGCCCACTAAATAATTATGTACTTTGCAATTCCCCAAGGTTTATTAAGTTTTGCTAAACGCTTGTGAAATAAGTTTTGTTAAACGCTTGTGAAAACGCACATAACCTCTTAGCAACAAATAATTTTGAGGTAATAACGAGCATCAAAACGGATACAGGGATAAGTGAATTAGTGAACACAGGGTTATCGTAACGAGACTGAATAATGTAATTCCCAAGTCCTCCAAAAACAAAACAAAAAACATACCTATTCATAAAAGCAGTTAAACATTCAATTGACGCCTTCCTGAGAGACATCTCCACTCCCTCCAAATTAACAATAAAATCGTAAACCAGATGTGGCTCTTATTCAAAAGAAATAGTATCGGCGGCAGTTGAGAGATTAATGCCAAATAAATTAACAAGCGATGGAACTGGTCCCCCATGGTGCACAAAACGGGTTGGAACACCGTTCCAGAAACAGCGAAAAAAGCATGCTCGATACAAACGAACACAAAATCACCAAAACTGGTGACTTTTACAGATGCTCGAAATTTAGTGTGGACATCAATGCGAGACTCTTATAATAGCTTTCACAACGAAACTTTACCTCGAAATCCAAAGAATTTCTGGTTGTATGTAAAGTATGCTCGCAGCAAACACAGTCAATGCCTTCTCTGTGCGATATCAATGGAAATACTATCGACGACAGTGCTGAGAAAGGACAGTTATTAAACACAGACTTTCGAAATTCCTTCACCAAAGAAGACGAAGTAAATATTCCTTAATTCGAACCAATACCAGCTGCCAACGTGAGTAACTTAGAAGTACATATCCTCGGAGTAGTGTATTAAATCACTATATAAAAGCAAGTCTTCTGGTCCAGACTGTATACCAATTAGGGTCTTTTCAGAGTATACCGACACAATAGCTCCATACTTTTCGGTCGATGAAAGATTCTTACCCAAAGACTAAAAAGTTACGTATTTCACACCAATATTCAAGAAAGGTAGTAGGAGTATCCACTAAATTACAGGCCCATATCATTAACGTCGATATGCAGCAGGAATATGGAACATACACTCCTGGAAATTGAAATAAGAACACCGTGAATTCATTGTCCCAGGAAGGGGAAACTTTATTGACACATTCCTGGGGTCAGATACATCACATGATCACACTGACAGAACCACAGGCACAGAGACACAGGCAACAGAGCATGCACAATGTCGGCACTAGTACAGTGTATATCCACCTTTCGCAGCAATGCAGGCTGCTATTCTCCCATGGAGACGATCGTAGAAATGCTGGATGTAGTCCTGTGGAACGGCTTGACATGCCATTTCCACCTGGCGCCTCAGTTGGACCAGCGTTCGTGCTGGACGTGCAGACCGCGTGAGACGACGCTTCATCCAGTCCCAAACATGCTCAATGGGGGACAGATCCGGAGATCTTGCTGGCCAGGGTAGTTGACTTACACCTTCTAGAGCACGTTGGGTGGCACGGGATACATGCGGACGTGCATTGTCCTGTTGGAACAGCAAGTTCCCTTGCCGGTCTAGGAATGGTAGAACGATGGGTTCGATGACGGTTTGGATGTACCGTGCACTATTCAGTGTCCCCTCGACGATCACCAGTGGTGTACGGCCAGTGTAGGAGATCGCTCCCCACAACATGATGCCGGGTGTTGGCCCTGTGTGCCTCGGTCGTATGCAGTCCTGATTGTGGCGCTCACCTGCACGGCGCCAAACACGCATACGACCATCATTGGCACCAAGGCAGAAGCGACTCTCATCGCTGAAGACGACACGTCTCCATTCGTCCCTCCATTCACGCCTGTCGCGACACCACTGGAGGCGGGCTGCACGATGTTGGGGCGTGAGCGGAAGACGGCCTAACGGTGTGCGGGACCGTAGCCCAGCTTCATGGAGACGGTTGCGAATGGTCCTCGCCGATACCCCAGGAGCAACAGTGTCCCTAATTTGCTGGGAAGTGGCGGTGCGGTCCCCTACGGCACTGCGTAGGATCCTACGGTCTTGGCGTGCATCCGTGCGTCGCTGCGGTCCGGTCCCAGGTCGACGGGCACGTGCACCTTCCGCCGACCACTGGCGACAACATCGATGTACTGTGGAGACCTCACGCCCCACGTGTTGAGCAATTCGGCGGTACGTCCACCCGGCCTCCCGCATGCCCACTATACGCCCTCGCTCAAAGTCCGTCAACTGCACATACGGTTCACGTCCACGCTGTCGCGGCATGATACCAGTGTTAAAGACTGCGATGGAGCTCCGTATGCCACGGCAAACTGGCTGACACTGACGGCGGCGGTGCACAAATGCTGCGCAGCTAGCGCCATTCGACGGCCAACACCGCGGTTCCTGGTGTGTCCGCTGTGCCGTGCGTGTGATCATTGCTTGTACAGCCCTCTCGCAGTGTCCGGAGCAAGTATGGTGGGTCTGACACACCGGTGTCAATGTGTTCTTTTTTCCATTTCCAGGAGTGTATATTGTGTGTGAAAGATATGAATTACCTCGAAGATTGGTTCAAATGGCTCTGAGCACTATGGGACTTAACATCTGTGGTCATCAGTCCCCTAGAACTTAGAACTACTTAAACCTAACTAACCTAAGGATATCACACACATCCATGCCCGAGGCAGGATTCGAACCTGCGACCGTAGCGGTCACGCGGTTCCAGACTGAAGCGCCTAGAGCCACACCGGCCGGCTTACCTCGAAGAGAACGGTCTATTGACACACAGTGAACACGGATTTAGAAAACATTGTTCTTGTGAAACACAACTAGATCTTTAGATAGACAAAGTGTTGAGTGCTATTGTCAAGGGATTTCAAATTGATACCGAATTTCTAGATTTCCAAAAGGCTTTCGACACTATCACACAAGCGGCTTGCGTTGACATTGCGTGCTTATGGAATAACGTGTCAGTTATGTGACTGAATTCCTAATTCCTGTCAGAGAGATAACAGTTCGTAATAACTGACGGAAAGCCATTGTGTAAAACAGAAGTTATATCAAGCGTTCCCCAAGGTAGTGTTTTAGGACCACTGCTGTTCTTTATCTGCATAAATGGTTTAGGAGACAATCTGAGCAGCCGTCTTAGGTTCTTCGGCAGATGATGCTGTCGTTTGTCGTCGAGTAAACTCATCAGAAGATCAAAAAAAATTGTAAAACGATTTATAAAAGATATCTTAATGGTGTGGAAATTAGTAGTAGACCCTAAATAATGAAAAGTGTGTGGTCATCCACATGAGTGCTAAAAGGAATCCTTTAAACTTCGGTTAAGCGATAAATCGATCTAATTTAAAAGCCATAAATTCAAATAAATACCTAGGAATTACAATTACGAACAATTTAAATTGGAAAGAACACGTAGAAAATGTTGTGGGGATGACAAACGAAAGATTGCGTTTTAATGGCAGGACACTTAGAAAATGTAACAGATCTACTAAAGAGACTGCGTGTACCACGCTTGTCCGTCCTCTTTTGGAGTACTGCTGTGCGGTGTGGGATCCTTACCAAATAGGATTGACGGAGTACACCGAGACAGTTCAAAGAAGGGCAGCATGTTTTGTATTATCGCAAAGTGGGGGGAGAGTTTCAAGGAGATGATACAGGACATAGGATGGATATCATTAAAATAAAGGCGTTTTTCGTTGCGGCGGAATCTTCTCACGAAATTTCAGTCATCTTCATTCTCCTCCGAATGCGAAAATATTTTGTTGACGCCCACCTACATACAGAGGAACGGTCATGATAAGGGAAATCAGAGTTCCCACGGACGGATATAGGTGTTCGTATTTTACGCTCACTGATGGAAAGTGGAGTAATTGAGGATTATTTTGAAGGTGGTTCGATGAACCCTCTTTCAGTCACTTAAGCGTGATCTGCAGAGTATCCATTTAGATGTAGATGTAAAAGTAGACGATAATTGCTTTTGAGTTCAGTAAACGAGGATAATCGGTTTCATCGTAGCCCTTCGGACGGTACACTGTCTAGGTAAATGAGTAACGGTAAAACATGGGACTTCACAAAAACCTTGCAGAACACAAAATTATTATTGAATTCGAAATCACACAGCTGGTCCATGCAATGATACAGTACTCAACTGAAAATTTGAGTTGAAGGTGGTGGCAGCGTCGATCTCGTGTGCTATTCAAAAATTGGCAGCAATGGTATCCATTGCTAATCCTGTTTAATAAGCTCTGAAAATTCTCTTCTTAGCGTCAGATTGTCATAGTGCAGAGATAACTATAGTGTGTCATGAATAATAAGCCACATTACTTTCGCATCCGCCGCTATATTATATAATCTCGCAGTTCTTTTCGCCTCATTTAGTTCACATGTAGTCCAATTTTTGCCTGCTAACCACCGAGTGATGCCAAAAATGGCTATTTCCGCCTAGGCAGTTCTATTGCGAAGGGACTTCCCTCCAAGTTTTACATGGTTACAAACCTACTTTTCCTATGCATGAACCAGCATTATAGTTAAAGTTTTGATTGTCACATTCTTTTACAGCGAATTACTATTGAAATTACATCCGCAGATTAATTACAATTACATGAATTATCGGAAATAGTATATAAAATATTTACATGGATGTTACATCAAAGATCATAGTTATACTGTAGTCACAATAAGTAAAAATATGCAAAGAAGTTAGATAAGACCATTATAGGTAGTATCGATAATCGTGTTGCAAAGTGAATGCTTTACAGGACAACAAACTTGTTATAGGACACGATAATTTTTTCCGGAGGAAGCTCAGGGATGGGCACCAGTCATTACTGTACTTTCAAGTACAATTAAGATAGCCAAATTATGTCTTTGGGTAAAAATGAACTTTGAAATCTCTTGTACAAATATGCAGAGCAACTGAAACCATGACTTCGGTTAAATAGGACAAAAATGAAAGCCAGTAGATACTTTTACTATTGTTTTATGAAAAGACATGAAAATTTAAAAATGAGGTCAGCGGAATCCATGAGTTTGTAACCAGCAGCAGGTTTCAGCAATAGAAAGAAAACATTCTTTTGCAAACTAAATGAACCTATGGTCAAGTTCATTTTTATAAAAGTTTACAATCCATTTAAAACTTTGTATAACAAAAATAACTGTTTTACACATTAAATGTCCCATACAACCATCCAGTAATTTTAACACTAAAATGAAAATGGTGGAAAAATATAGAAAGCATCAACGAATCAAGATTCTCATGTCATCGAGTTTTACATTTCTGTTAACGGAACACGGTATTATTTAAAGTGAAGAAATTTCCAATAAACACTCAGAAAATACTGTAACTTCTAGAATGCATACGCGTCTGATACAACCCGACCTTACCCTAAGTCGTCAGTAATAGGCTAGGCCTCCTATGCGTACCATCTAATACGAAATCCGTTATATGAAGTAGTCGTCCAGCTGAAGATCCTAGTGATCAATTAGAGAAGTCTCAGTGTCTCATAGATCACAATCCAGATGGAACAGATAATCAAGTAATCTCATAGCGGGAGTCGGAATAACGGGAATCAAAGCAGTCACTTAAGGAAATTCGCAATATTCAGAGTGGAATTACATCGAGTTATCACGATATCTGCACTACATCGTAAGTAGAAGAGAGATCAGAGACACGACATAGAACGTTAACATATGGACAAAATACAATATCAATAAAAATAACTGGGAAGAAGCAAGATAAGCCTTTATTTGATTTAGAAATCTCTTCTGGATGACAGCGTTTCTTTACATTGGCTCATTTTTCAAAATGTCATTAGACACATGAATCTACATAAAAACATATAAGCAAATCAAAAACGTAATTCCATTACAATTACATTTGAATAATATTATAATTGATTCCCAAAATACACACGCACAATTTTTGCACTGTTTCACACCAGTCAGTTCACACTGCAGAACGGCGCTTAATAATCCAATGATCGTTACTTCCTTATGTCGTTACGAAAAGACATTTTACATTGTCTGTGCATGCTTTACATCTACCGTCGCTATTTACAGGAGCCTCAAAGCTATTTCTGCTGTCAGTCAGCCGGCCTGAGTGACCGAGCGGTTCTAGGCGCTACAGTCTGGAACCGCGCGACCGCTACGGTCACAGGTTCGAATCCTGCCTCGGACATGGGTGTGTGTGATATCCTTAGGTTAATTAGGTTTAAGTAGTTCTAAGTTCTAGAGGACTGATGACCTCAGAAGTTAAGTCCCACAGTGCTCAGAGCCAATTGAACCATTGCTGTCAGTCAGAGAGTATTGGATAACATACTGATGATAATTTCCAGTCTGAAAGTCTACATTACTCTTTGTGCTCATTGAAAGAAAATGTTCCTACTTGCTACTTATACGGCTTGATCAGGAACTATGACTACAAATAAAAGGTTTGGGTTTTAGCTGAATAACATATTCTGTAAAAGTTCACATGCACAAAATAAAATAGTATCCCTAATAATAATGATAATGTCCCTATCGGAAACAGCACTATTAACACTTCATTGCCAACATGTACGGGAAGTTCCATGTAGAATGATCTATCGGCCTGACTCGTAATCACTAAAAGTTAATTTCTCGCCTTAAAAGGGAAAAATAATCTCGGCAATTGCCACGCGGATTTGTCAACATTACGGGCGGCACACAGTTACTTCCGTGAAATGTAAGTGATCCAGGGCAGTGCACAATGCCCAAGAGTTCACTTCCAACATTTACCGAAGACGCATTCATGTCTGTCCATCTCTGACGTCATCCGAGGCACAACGCATGCAGGCGTTTGACTGACGCGAACAGATTGATATCTCGCTGCGAAATGTCTCTTTCACTGCCTGTCTGGCTGTATTTATACAGGGGCGCTGTGGATCGGCAAACGGAACGAACATCTGCTGTCAGCCGCCCTAGGCACAGGTAGCAGTACCTAAATGGCCCCTTACTCAGACACATATTAAATAATAGCTCTGTCGTTTGACAATTTACAATCATCTTACTTATATGTAAATTGAGTTAAGTTTGTTGTAGTTACGCAAAAGGTTTTAGGTGGACCACATTTAAACTTCGCCGACTAGAACTTTTAGGACAGCACTGACGGTAGAAAATGACTTCTGAAGTACCTCTTTAAGAGTCTTTATAACCGTTGTTATTGAAAATATTGTCTCGAAACTTGGTACAGCTATATTATGTCATGCATAAAACTTTCTTTATAAAAACAAATGACACTTAATCTACCATTAACGAGGGCGTTTGCGTAACAAATTTGGTTTTTAGCAAAGAACTTGAAGACTAATAGAGGTAGCTTACTGGTGTCACATATTTGATGTTATTACATGAAATTGAGGCTACATGAGAATTTTCAGCTTTCTGAGTCCAGTATTTAGCGGTTTAAATTTTTCGTAAAAACGCCGGTTTAAACCAGAATATTGCTCTGATCAAACTGAGACTTGTAACGTTTCGTTGTGACATACATTTGCATATTCTGAACAACTTTTAGCTTTGTAGTTTTATTATTCAGGTCCACTTATTTTTTTCCTTGAGGTCTTATATCTTGCTTAACATATTCATTTGATCATCCCGAGACTTTACAGTGTTAACATTAACATACTTAAGCATAAATCGATGATTTGGGAAAAGTTATTTTAATTTTTAATTTCACTCTTTGTGTGTTAAGGACAGGCGCGTTGTGGTGACGTGGCGCTGGTGGTAGTAAATTTTAGTAAGCCCCAGCTCACTCGCTCGACTCTGTATCTCTCACAACTATACAACACTTGAATCGCCTCAACACATCTTTCATTAAATTTCTTCCAGACCACACTTTGCTTCATTGGTATGTTATACAGTTGTACGTAATTGAGACAAATAGAAAAACAAGCAGTAGAAACATGACTATACAAAACACATCAGTTTCTTGTTGATGAAGACGTTATTGCTGGGAGAGGATTCCTCACTCATTATTACTCATTATTACTTCTACACTAATAATAAAACTGTAATGTCTGTGAATTTGTTTTATTGAACAGGCTAATTTACAAAAGTACTAGACGCATTCTCATGGGATTTTCCGAGGTAGCTTGAACGTCGCTTTGGGCAACTAACAGTCTTTATTTTATCCAAATCGGATCACGAAATAAAAAGATATAATTATTTATTTTTTCCCATACTAACATTATAAGGGTGATTTTGAGTCTGTCGCACCTACACCCACATCTACACAACTACTCTGCAGTTCACATTTAAGTGTCTGGCGTACGACTCAGTGAACAACTTTCTACCATTCCGTCCTCTAACAGCATGCGGGAAAAACGAACACTTCAGTCTTTCCGTTCGAACACAGTATATGTTCCAAAATACTACTGCAAATCTACATCAGTGATGTGGGTCTGTAATTCTTTGGATTAATCATACTTTCTTTCTTGAGTATTCAAGTGACCTGTGCAACTTTCCGGTTTTTAAGTTCAGAAATTTTGTTGAGTGAGTAGTTTTATATGATTGTTGAATACAGAGCCATTACATCAGCATACTCTGAAAGGTAACTAATATGTATACAATCTCGTCCGGAAGACTTGCGTTTATGAACTGACTTAAGCTGTTTTACTACACTGAGTGTACTCATGAGTTTGTACTTATGGTTGCAGCAATTCTTCACTCAAATTCAGATATATTTACTTCATCTTTTTTGGTGAAGAAGTTTCGGAAAACCATATTTAATAACTTCACATTAGTAACAGTGTCATCGGTAATATCACCATCGCTAGCGCGCACTGAAGGTATTGATTGTGCTTGCCAGGAATAAAGTGCTGAACCAATATCGAGGATATTTGATATGGAGACAGCTTGGACCCTGCTCTAGAAAGTAAAAAAAAATTGACCCCCAATAGCGTGAAGTAGGAAATGGAACATCATTTTTTTACATCTGTGAACATAAAGCGTGTTAAAAAATTATTTGTTGCATAACATACATGTACACTGTATAGCTACTTCAACAGCACGATGAGTAGAGGCACGCTACTGCCCATGCCACTGTATATACATTACTCGGTAGAGAAACTGTGCATGCTACCATATCACGCATTGGAACAGCTTGGGAGGAAGAAGATCAGGGCGCACAACACGAGCTATGCTTCCCCGAAAAGGCAAATACTTGAGGGCGGCAGCTGATATTACTGTGTCTATAGTGGCTATTACTCACCGCCACTCATCATAATAAAACTACTGATATGCAAGCACAGCCACAGGTAGCAGTTATTTCTTAATATTCTTATACACTATATGACCATACTAATAATAAGCGATCTTTCCACTTATTTTACCACGAATTTGTTCTTTCTGTGCTTTTTGAAATGTCGTGCTTTGTTTTGAGATGTGCCGAGCTTTTACGAGGAAATTTTTGATTAATTTTAGCCAACTAACTTCGAGATAGACATTATCTTTATTAAAATTAAATCTATTCGCAATTGCGAATATGGACAACCATCAGATGTAGAATGGAATTCCTTACAGTTTGCCTATCCATGTACGACTCACAGCCAGAACCAGATTTCCATATGTCGTCAAACATGCTTCTACAACCTGTGCTCATACGTACAGGGGAGACTTCTTACTTGACAGTCGCTTGACCGGTGTCAGTAGATAAATACGATACTGTAATGCCTAACAGGCATTGTTACTAATTCCTCCTTGTTTAGCAAAGCATCTAACCACTTTTGACTAACAGCACAAATATCACTACAACTGTCAGATGAACACTGCACTTCCTCCCCTAGTACCACTACCTTAACTACAGGTTGTCCTGTCTTCTCCCCACTATTCAGATTCGTCTAGCAAATCGTGTACAACTTCCCTTTTCTGAAAACCTTCCCCGTGCCGAGAGATTACACAGATATTTGTAGGACTATTTTCCATATTTATCCTCTTAGTAGCAGTCAGTCTGTCCCCTAATGACAGATCAAAACAGCTTGACACATCACCTTTTTCTACTCGAACCTCCTCCAATTCATTACATAACTGAAACCCCACCCTCCTTACACTCATCATCAAGTGGTTCAAATGGCTCTGAGCACTATGGGACTTAACATCTTAGGTCATCAGTCCCCTAGAACTTAGAACTACTTAAACCTAACTAATCTAAGGACATCACACTCATCCATGCCCGAGGCAGGATTCGAACCTGCGACCGTAGTGGTCACGCGGTTCCAGACTGTAGCGCCTAGAACCGCTCGGCCACTCCGGCCGGCTTGAGAAACTTTAACTTCGATCTTTTCATCAAAAGTGTACAATTATTTTTGGCACATTTCCTTTAGATCAGAAGCGTGGTTGTTTAACTTAGTATCAATTTCAACTTTGAACTGTTTAAGCGCACCAGCTAAATCATTAATAGTATCAGACAGCTTTTTAAGTTCACCAGCTAAACCACTAATAGTGCCAGACTTCTGATTAAGCTCACTATCTAAACCATTTATAGTACCAGATTTCTGATGATGCTCACTAGCTAAACCATTTATAAGACTGGACTGCTGATGAATCATTAATGTATGATTCACCCACATTTCTCTGCCTTATAGTGCTTGTCTGACTGGCACTTCCATCAAACTGAATCACACCCTGTTTCTTCACGACCACAGAATTATCATTCTCTTCATTTTAAAAAGTCTTTTGATACAAGCTGACAAAAGATGAACTAAACTTATCTCTGTTGTCGACTGTAGTCTTGAAGCACTCAAACTGCGGGTCCGTCCTCCGCCTCCAGCTATACCAGTTCGTGGGCTCCCATCTACTGCCAACACCATCAATGTAATTGTTGAGATAGCGGCTGCAACTGCATCCGTCGTGCCGTCTGCTAACCCCAAGCCGCTTCTTCTGTCGCATCTACATCTGCTATGTCCTTCTTCTTCTTCTTCTTCCTCTTCCCACTGTAGGTTTACAGTTCTATCTGCAGTGTCGTGCTTTTCCACATTGTCGCACACTGTTCTATCCTGTCTTTTGATCATTATTCGTTACTGCTCATTTGCAGATTTATTCTCGACTGCGCATCTCTTCTCTACAGCTTCCCGAGCCTTGATGCACCATTTGCGGCCCGCGGTGCATTGCTGTTGTGTATGTTCCATTCACCTTGTGGCGAACCTCTTCTCACGCGCACACCTCCTTGAAGTTAGTGATATGCAATTCTCAGCCAGAAAAAACTATAGAAAAAGCAGCTATACACCTCGTAACCACGAGTATCACTAAGATTTGTTTTGTCGTGGAAGGTTAATAAAAGTTGAATTAAAGTATTTGTGTGCTCTACTACGGCTATCTTTCATACACCAGTTACTACCAAGCCCTAATCTAAGTTGTACAAAGTCTGAAAAGCCCACACGCATACATAATTCATAACCATAGCCAGTTTACAGTAATTATTAATTATCTTTCACAGTAAGTTTACAAACGGATTCTTTCATTCTGAATAGTACGCTCAAACGTTGCTATAATCAGTGTGATATAACAAAATGTTCACGTTTGCGAGTAAGCAACAATCTACTCGGAATTTATTTAAAATGTCACCAAATGTTCTGAATTTCACACCGAAAATTAAATCGAAATCTCTTCCACACTTTGCTGCACTTCTCAAATATTTTGGTACCGAAATATTACAATATTAATAATTTGCCTCAGAGCACCTATCAATAGGTCTGATCACTACGTGATCCAATCCCCGACTTACTCATCTCTCCACACAAAAAAAGTTTCTGGTTCCCAAAATACACTCTAATATGCTAATTTAGGATTGGCAGAGAAACTGCTCGCGCTCAGGTTGACCATTCACCCGTGGTCGAGTGGGAGGTCGCCCCAGGGCGTGGCAGGCGGCGAAAGACTTCCGAGGGGGCCGCACGTAAGGCCTCTTCTGTTAGTCTGACAAATGGGTTCCAGGTGCTGTCTGATGATGACAATATCCTTCAGCCAGAAGCAGCCGCTTGTCCAGTTTCAGAGGGACCCTCTCAGCCTGCAACATCTGGGCAATCAAAGAGGGTGGGATTATTGGACGTTAGGAGAGTCAATGTTAGACGCGTTATGGGGCCCCTTAGGGACATGGCTGCCAAAGAGTGGAAGAGAGCCAATGTGCATGCCAGGTGGAGTCATTTCAGACGTGGAATGGGTCCTTCCGGATGCCATGAAGAGCACAGGGTGCAGCCAACTGCAGGTGGTGGCTCACGCCAGTACCAATGATGTGTGTCGCTTTGAATCAGAAGAGATTGTTTCTGATTTCAATCGTCTAACAGTAGTGGTAAAGGCTGCCAGTCTTGCTTGCGAGATGAAAGCAGAGCTGACCATTTGCAGCATAGTCGACAGGACCGATTGCGGACCTCTGGTAAGAGCCGAGTGGAGGGTCTGATCAGAGGCTCAGACAGTTCTGCGACCGTGCACGCTGCTGATTCCTCGGCCTCCTCCATAGGGTGGTTGGGTTTCGAGTTCCGCTGAATGGGTCAGGAGTCCACTACACGCAGGGGACGGCTTCAGTGGTGGCAGGGGCTGTGTGGCATTGTGTGGGCCGTTTTTTAGGTTAGAGGGTCCCTGGAAAAGATAAAAAGGGCTTCAGTCTCAAAGAGTCCTGGTCGAACATAGGAAGAACATAGATACAGGAACCACCGGTATTGTAAACTGTCGTAGCTGTGTTGGGAAGGTACCAGAGTTCCAAGAGCTGATAGACAGTACCAATGCTCAAACCGTTATAGGCACTGAAAGCTGGCTAAAGCCGTCGATAAGTTCAGCCGAAGTCTTCGTGAAGAACGCAACGGTGTTCAGAAAGGATAGGCTAAACACAGTTGGCGTTGGAATGTTTATTGCTATCAGAAGTAGTTTATCTGTTAGCGAAACTGAAGCAGATAGTTCCTGTGAGTTACTATGAGCAGAGGTCATTCATGGCAACCGACCTCCCAACTAACATCACACAGTTACTGAAAACTTGACTTTAATTTCAAAAATGTACCCGACTCTTACAATTATAACTGGTGGTCACTTTAATTTACCCTCGACGTGTTGGCGAAAATACATGTTTACTTTCGGCGGCACGCATATAACATTATCTGAAACTGTGCCAAACGCATTCTCTGAAAATTATTTCGAGCAGCTGGTTCATGAGCCCACGGTTCTGAAAACATACTTGAACTGTTAGCAACAAACAATCCTGAGCAAATAACGAACATCAAACGGATACAGGTATTAGTGAAAACAGGGTTGTATCGAGATTGACTGTTATAACCCCCAAACCCTCTTAACAATAAACGAAAAACATACCTCTTCAGAAAAACAGATAAAAATTCAATTGACGCCTTCCTGAGAAACAATCTCCATTCCTTCCAAATTAACGATGTAAGTGTAGACCAGATATAGCTCGAATTCAAATAAACAGTATCGGCAGTAATCGAGAGAGGTACACCAAATAAATTAACAAACGATGGAGCTGATCCACCGTGACATACGAAACGGGTCAGAACACTGTTGTAGAAACAACAAAAAAAGCATGCCAAATTCAAACGAACACAAAATCTCCAAAATTGGCGATCTCTTAAGGGGACAAATATCACCGACATCATCATCATGTTATAAATTTTTTTGGAAATAGTAGGCAAGGGAGGTAGAGGAGGTCATTCTAAATAAATGTACCAATTTTTATGAGTTTAACTTCAGTCATTTAGGAGAAAAGTGTACCTGAATGATGAAAATTCAAGTTTTAGGTAAATCGCAAAACAAGGATTGGATTGATTTGGGGGAAGAGGCCAAACAGCGAGGTCAGCGGTCTCATCGGATTAGGGAAGGATGAGGAAAGAAGTCGGGCGTGCCCTGTCAAAGGAAACTTCCCCGCATTTGCCTGAAGTGATTTAGGGAAATCACGGAAAACTTAGATCAGGATGGCCGGACGCGGGATTGAACCTTCGTCCTCCCGAATGCGAGTCCAATGTGCTAACATATGTGCCACCTCGCTCGGTCACAAAACAAGATTTACAGTTTTATGAACTTACCACTATGCTCGTTTCGAACATTCCAGCTGCATACTGCAGTTGTCCTTCTGCTTCCTTATAGTCCATACTCTTTCTCTCCATTCTTTTCTTTATCCTTGACTCCTTGGTAGCAGCTTCTGCAGCTGTCTCTGCTTCGATTACCCGCCGCTTATCAATAGCAGTTAGAGCTGAAGCCATATTTCTTCCCGTCTGGATGTTCAGTTTCTTCATAACATTGATCCTTGAAATTGCAACATCATTGAATATTATTATTGCATCCATTACACCAATCTTCAGCGCTGCCATCGCAACAAATACAGTTTTGGGTATTCTCTCCCATATACAGCTGTTGAAGCTTTCATTTGCATTCTGAGAGAGACCATGCATACATTTCCTAAGTAGATTTTTATTTGGCAGATCCCTGTATATAGGCCTAATTGCCTCCATTACAGCAAGTGTTAAGGAGTGCTTGTGGGTATATTGTATGCCTGTAGCATTGCTCAACCAGTACTTGCACCACGAATCTTCCCCTTTTGGACACAAACTATGCTGTGGGGTTTCATCTGTTGACACTCTGTGAAACCATTTTGCCCAAACAGCTCGTCTCATATTTTCCAAATCTCCTACATTTCTCCTTCTTGCTAGTCCATAATATTGAGTCAAAGAATCAATTCCACTTTTTGTAAGACGACCTGGACCACTATTATGTTTTCCACCTGAGGGTTTTTTACCACTGAAGTCTTTACATAATTTTCTCAGCCGACTTCCCATTCTTTTTTGTACATGCCCAACACATTCAAGCTTTTCTATCAGTGTGTCCCCATATGGTCTGTCATTAACAACATTAGTGTGTCCTTTACAGTCTCCATCCCCAAGGTAGTCTACATACCTCACACCACGACCGACGCCTGATTTTCTAAAAAATATTTAGGACTTCTTTCGTTTCCATGTTTCCACTTGGGCCATCAAAGTTCTGAACAAACATGGATGCCAATAAAGTTACTTGAACAATCCTGGCAGTGCTTTGTTAGACATCCATAATCTATTATCTTACCAGTTTCAGTAAATGTGGCACTTAAAACCCCATTCAGAGTGTTGTATGACCTCTCCTCTGCCAAGATCCATCAAATTCTGCTACAATGTCTGTATTCTCAGGCAAGGCTACTGCTTCTTCTGCTGCTCTTTTCATTGAATGTTCACTTACACCGCATAAAGCGTTATGTATTAATTTATTGTATCTGTCAAACATCAGTGGAGGTGGAGGCAAATCCGTCACTGCACAAAAAATCTGGGAAGCTCTCCTTCCTCTTCCAATACATCGCATTGCATAAGCAAGCTGAATATTTACACTTTAATGTCGACTATCAGTTACTGGCGATGTCAAAGTATTACTGTGCATCTTACACGAGTTACGGGCAATCACTAACCGACTTGAAAGACACTTCTTCGCTGAAAAGTCCTCAGAGACGTCTATACTACTTTCACAATTGCAGTACCACAGCACTCTTCAAAAGTCTTGACAGCATATTTAGGTTCACAATAACATTTCCGTCGTTACTGCTGCTCAGAATACTACTAGGCTTGTTCTTATTACACTTAGAAAGCGGAAGTTTACGTCTAGTAGCACTGCCTGTACACACAGTTTCTGCAGGCGACTTTTGAAGCAACTGATGTGTAGTATTCGGTTGTGATTGGAACATTTGTAGCACTGTAAACACACACACACAGGGACAAAACAACACACAAAAACAACAAACCACACGCGTATGAAATTCAGATATCATATATTCTCAGATCTTTGTTTACATTCGAATCATAGCCTTCTAGACACACCTGCACTTTTGTTCCAGGAGTCAGTGCCTTATAGAATACACCTGTGTTAACGATCCGTAACTAACGATGGAAAAAATAGAAGAAGAAAATAATGCATCACATGCTCTGACGCACTTCAAACTGACAGATTGGCGTGGCCTCAGTGCAACATTACGTTCAACCTCAACTTTTGGAACGAACGGAAAATGATAATGCCATAAACTATACATTTTTGAAATCAGCATGAAATGCTCTTTTCTATAGATCAAGATTTTTTTAATTTTTGGCCATTTTCACGAGAATGTCCACTTAAAGAAGCTCGAAATTTAGTATGGACATCAATGCGAGATGGTTATAACAGTTTCCACAACGAAACTTTATGTCTAAAACTGTCAGAAAACGCAAAAAATTCTGCTCGTATGTAAAGTATGCTCGCGGCAAGACAGTCAATGCCCCCTCTGCGCTATAGCAATGGAGATACTATCGACGATCGTGCTGTGAAACCAGAGTTACTAAACACAGCCTTTCGAAATTCCTTCACCAAAGAAAATGAAATAAATATTACGGAATTCAACTCAAGAAATGCTGACAGCCTGAGTAACTTAGAAGTAGATATCCTCTGAGTAGTTAAGAAACTTAAATCACTTAATAAAAGCAAGTCTTCTTCCAGACTGTATACCAATTAGGCTAATTTCAGAGTATGCTGATGCAATAGCTCCATACTTAACAATCATATAAAACCGCACACTCGACGAAAGATCCGTACCCAAAAATTGGAAAGTTGCACAGGTCACTCCAATATTCAAGAAAGGTAGTAGGAATAATCCACTAAATTACAGACCCGTATATATGCAGCAGGGATCTGGAACGGATTTAGAAAACATCGTTCTTGAGAAACTCAACTAGTACGATACTCACACGAAGTGTTGAGTGCTATTGACAAGGGATTTCAAATTGATTCCGTATTTCTAGATTTCCAGAAGGCTTTTGACGCTGTACCACACAAGCAGCTTGAAGTGAAATTGGGTGTTTATGGAGTATCGTCTGAGTCATGTATTCGTGATTTCCTGTCAAATGGTTCGAATGACTCTAAGCACTATGGCTCAAATGGCTCTGAGCACTATGGGACTCAACTGCTGTGGTCATCAGTCCCCTATAACTTAGAACTACTTAAACCTAACTAACCTAAGGACATCACACACATCCATGCCCGAGGCAGGATTCGAACCTGCGACCGTAGCAGTCGCACGGTTCCGGACTGCGCGCCTAGAACCGCGAGACCACCGCGGCCGGCTCTAAGCACTATGGACGTAACATCTGAGGTCATCAGCCCCCTAGACTTAGAGCTACTTAAACCTGACTAACCTAAGGACATCACACACATCCATGCCAGAGGCAGGATTCGAACCTGCGACCTTAGCAGCAGCGCGGTTCTGGACTGAAGCGCCTAGAACCGCTCGGCTACAATGGCCGGCACATCACTATCCCATGACCCCTGTCACCTCAGTATATTTCACAGTTTTAGCCAACTGAAGACCCCACAGCAAGTACTGGCAGAACACTTAGAAAATGTAACAGATCTACTACGGAGACTGCGTACATTATGCTTGTCCGTCCTCTTTTGCAGTACTACTGCGCAGTATAGAATCCTTACCAAATAGGATTAACGGAGGACATCGAGAATGTTAAAGGAAGAGCAGAATATTTTTATTATCGTGACATGTTATGGACATGATACAGGATTTGCGATGGGCACCATTAACACAAAGCGTTTTTCGTTGCGGCGGAATCTTCTGCTGAAATTTCAGTCACCAACATTTTCCTCCGAATGGAAATACACTTTGTTGACGCCGAATTACATAGGGAGATACTATCATCGTAATAAAATATCGAAAATCAAAACTCGCACGGAAAGATACTGGTGTTCGTTTTTTCCGTGTGCTGTTCGACAGTGGAATAATAGAGAGTTATTGTTAAGGTCGTTCGATGAACCCTCTGCCAGGCACTTAAGTGTGATTTTCAGAGTATCCATGTAGATGTAGACACCACAGCCAGTTGGAAAGCAGCATCAAACCCGCTCAATCCCGCGCATATATACAGAACCAATCAAAATTTATCTTGGAATCAGAACAGTAAATTAACGTAAAAAAATTTTAAAAACCCACAAATATAAAATTAGCTCCCTCTTAACAAAACTACTTTATCTAAGTCATATTCTCATTTCCACAGTACTATAAACTGATGAAATACTTTATAATAAATTCCCAGCTACGAATGACTAACAACACTCCGAGGAGCGTAGGGAACGATGCGGGAGACCCGCACCATCGACTACGAAAGGTCGTAGCGGAGGTGGTTTGCCATTGCCTTCCTCCGACAGTAATGGGGATGAATGATGATGATGATGATGAAGACAATACAACAACACCCAGTCATCTCGAGGCAGGGAAAGTCCCTGACCCTGCCGGGAATCGAACCCGGGACCCCGTGCGCAGGAAGCGAGAACGCTACCTCAAGACCACGAGCTGCGTACAATTATAATGGTAATAAATAAACAATCAGAAAATTAAACAAACAGAACTGCAAATAAAAATGACTATTTTGACTGTAGCTCATTGTCTGTCAGCTAGTGACCTCTACTAGGTTGTATCGAAACTAAACTACTGGCCATTAAAATTGCTACACCACGAAGATGACGTGCTACAGACGCGAAATTTAACCGATAGGAAGAAGTTGCTATGTTATGCAAATGATTAGCTTTTCAGAGCATTCACACAAGGTTGGCGCCGGTGGTGACACCTACAACATGCTGACATGAGGAAAGTTTCCAACCGATTTCTCTTATACAAACTGCAGTTGACTGGCGTTGCCTGGTGAAACGTTGTTGTGATGCCTCGTGTACGGAGGAGAAATGCGTACCATCACGTTTCCGACTTTGATAAAGGTCGGATTGTAGCCTATCGTGATTGCGGTTTATCTTATCGCGACATTGCTGCTCGCGTTGATCGAGATCCGATGACTGTTAGCAGAATATGGAATCGGTTGGTTCAGGGGGGTAATACGGAACGCCGTGCTGGATCCCAACGGCCTCGTATCACTAGCAGTCGAGATGACAGCCATCTTATCCGCATGGCTGTAACGGATCGTGCAGCCACGTCTCGATCCCTGAGTCAACAGTTGGGGACGTTTCCAAGACAACAACCACCTGCACGAACAGTTCGACGACGTTTGCAGCAGCATGGACTATAAGCTCGGACACCATGGCTGCGGGTACCCTTGACGCTGCATCACAGACATGAGCGCCTGCGATGGTGTACTCAACGATGAACCTGGGTGCACGAACGGCATAACGTCATTTTTTCAGATGAATGCAGGTTCTGTTTACAGCATCATGATGGTCGCATCTGTGTTTGGCGACATCGCGGTGAACGCACATTGGAGGCGTGTATTCGTCATCACCATACTGGCGTATCATCCGGTGCGATGGTATGGGTTACCATTGGCTACACGTCTCGGTCACCTCTTGTTCGCATTGACGGCACTTTCAACAGTGGACGTTACATTTCAGATGTGTTACGACCCGTGGCTCTACCGTTCATTCGATCCCTGCGAAACCCTACATTTCAGCAGGATAATGCACGACCGCATGTTGCAGGCCCTGCAAGGGCCTTTCTGGATACAGAAAATTTTCGACTGCTGCCCTGGCCAGCACATTCTCCAGATCTCTCACCAACTGAAAACGTCTGGCCAATGGTGGCCGAGCAACTGGCTCGTCACAATACGCCAGTCACTACTCTTGATGAACTGTGGTATCGTGTTGAAGCTGCATGGGCAGCTGTACCTGTACACGCCATCCAAGCTCTGTTTGACTCAATGCCCAGGCGTATGAAGGCCTTTATTACGGCAAGAGGTGGTTGTTCTGGGTACTGATTTGTCAGGATCTATGCACCCAAATTGCGTGAAAATGTAATCACATGTCAGTTCTAGTTTAATTTATTTGTCCAATGAAGAGCCGTTTATCATCTGCATTTATTCCTGGTGTAGCAATTTTATTGGCCAGTAGTGTACATACTCTTGGGCATCTGACGCCACCTGTCGTGCACGTGACCCATGTTCACGTATGTCTGATCTCAATAAGCAGGACGTAAGGCGCTACGCGTCACGTGGTGGGCATTGCAAAATTTTGAACGGCCTCCATCATCTTTGGATCCGTACGAATTCCATCTTGCCCTATAATGTGACTCAATTACCGAACTTCTTATACTACAAAATGACATTTCTCTAATCTCAACGTTAACTGTGCTGCGCACAGACGATCAGATACATCGCGCCACTATTTCAAATGTTCTGGTATATTCACTGAATACACTAATATCTCATCCAGGTAGACTACGCACAGTTTTGGTTTAAATCGAGCAACACATCCAACAAATACTGAAAATTTACCAGTGCGTTTTTACGTCCAAAAGGCGTGCGCGGAAACTGAAAATGTCCATTCGACGTTGAGAACGCAGTTTTCGGTCTGTCCACAGACGTTACATCCAACTGGTGGTTACCACTACGCAAATCTAGTGCTATAAAGTACCGACACTGGTCCAAGTTATCCAATGTCTCCGTTATATTAGACATAGTATACGCAACCAACACCGTTTTCTGGTTGAGGAACCGGTAGTCACAACAGAAACGATATGTTTTGCCACCATCTAGTGGTTTTTTGCTTTCAGTTACAATGGGAGCAGACCACCGACTACAGCTATGTTCTATGATGCTATCTCTAGGTTGCTTATCTATAAACTCTTCCATAATCAGCTGTGAATGGCTTGCAACTCGTTACGGTCGTTTGTACATGGGTGCTTCACTTCCAATAGGAATATGGTGCTGAACAAGCGGTATTGCTGATAATGAACCAGACGGGTCAAATAATTTCACGTACTCACTCAACAGTTTGCCCACTAATGCTCTACTTGTGCTTCCAGATGGGCTACCTTACTCCTTAGCACTGACCAGTCGAAGGACCTTCCCAACACTGTATAATTTGCTGTAAAACCATGGTCCAGTTTATGCTCATCTAACACTTCTAAATTCGCAACCAGGGTACCGTGCTATAACTTCATTTCCTCTGCGCCAAAATTATCATTTTCGGCAGGCAGTACCCTCGTGCAGTCTACTTCCTGAACGTAGGAAACGCTACGTCGTACAAAACAACTAACTGCGTTTAATACTTCGTTATCTGCCAAAGGTTCAACGATATACAACGAGTTCAATGCCAGGTCAGTACCATCATCAGTCCAGACTATCTATCAGGTACCTTTTGGTATGTGATCTCGCGGATTAACCCCAAAGAACTTTGTATGCAGTTTAATTGGTTGCCTCTGGCCTTGGGGTGGACCTTGCGACTGTGAAGGTATTCCGGTTGCACAGCCTAGCTGAAACAAAGTTCCATCCAATTCTACTGCATGCCGTTCCAGATCAATTATGGAACGATGTGCAACCAAGAAAGCCGAGCAGTCTAAGGAGCTGCAGTCATGGACTGTGCAGCTGGTCCCGGTGGAGGTTCGAGTTCTCCCTCGGGCATGGGTGTGTGTGTTTGTCCTTAGCATAATTTAGGCTAAGTAGTGTGTAAGCTTAGGGACTGATGACCTTCGCAGTTAAGTCCCATAAGATTCCCCACACATTTGAACATTTTGCAACCAGGAAATCAAGTCCGAGAATCACGTCAGACCTACCGGTAACTACCGGAAGAACTTCTGCATCCATTTGGAAGTTACCTCCCCACTAGGAACTTCAACACTGCAGCACCGACTGAATTTACACGCACTCCACCTACGCGACTTAACGTCCAACATGGTGCACTTAACCTGTTTGCCCCAAATACTCGCTTACTCGCAACCGAAGTCCGAGAACCGGTATCCAACAAAATTTTATATAATTTATCCTCCACATAGCCGGTCACAGAAAAGTCTGCAACCGCTTTCTTGCATACGATAACTCTTATTGGGAGCGTGGCACAGTGGACATCCCGCTCCCTGCGCCGTTTAACTGCTGCCGATAAGATCTACCCTGCCATTGAAACTTTAGTTGTTGCTGTTTCCTGTTACGGCATTGCCGATACCAGTGACCAAATTTCTTACAATACCTGCAACACTGTTGTCCGCAATCTCTCTGTACATGACCCTTTCATCAACACCGAAAACAATTCAAGTTCAATCCCGCGTCCGGCCATCCTGATTTAGGTTTTCCGTGATTTCCCTAAATCGCTCCAGGCAAATGCCGGGATGGTTCCTTTGAAAGGGCACGGCCGACTTCCTTCCCCATCCTTCCCTAATCCTATGAGACCGATAACCTCGCTGTTTGGTCTCTTCCCGCAAACAACCAATCAACCAACCAATTCAAGTTCTTACTAAAAACTGTCCGACATTCACGTGACCTAGTCAATGACACAATTTCCTCTAATGATGATGCAATGTCCTTTACTTCACTGAAATACTTAGAAAATTCCAAACGAACCGTTCTTGACATTTCCGGTTGTAATCCTCTCAAAAATCCATCAAGAGCCCTCTGCTCTGCTTCCTGCAAAATTACCGAGTTAACCCTATTATCATCCATGTACTCATAGGTACTCTCATTCATTTTACGGATACTGTCGTCGAAACTTTCAGTCGATTCATCTCGTTTATGAAAATCCCTAGTAAGTTCTTCCCGACAATATCTTGCCGTGTTCTTCTTCCGATATCTCTCTTTTAACCGTTCCTGAAGATCCTTAAATGTTGTAGCCTCACGCAGATCCTCATTACACATAACATGTACTCTAGCATCTGCCGTTTTAAGTTCAGTCGAGCTACACGTAAAAAATGCTCCTCACTCCATCCCACCAATTTGCTGGCTGTAGCCAAATCGTGTAAAAAAAAAAAACCACTTCCCCTTGTTTTCCTGAAAACGGGGTAACTAATCGCGTAGCAATGTCATTGAGGGTGGCTTCCTCTCTGTCACTCTGAGCTTGCTTACCTCTATCTGTAATTTATCTACCTGATCCCTAAGCTTCTCAGTAACCTCGGCGGCTGAAAGCTCCTTCGCCATGATTATAATTTTATAAAGAGAAAAGTATACCCAAAGAATACAAAACATGATCCAGGCAAATGATGGGAAAAAGGACAACCGTTCTTGACATTTCCAGTTGTAATCCTCTCGAAAATGCATCAAGAGAGCTCTGATCTGCTTCCTGCCAAATTATCGTGTTAACCCTATTATTCGAAACTAAAATATCTTTAATCAGCGCTCACTTCCATCCCTGCGTGGCACACAGTCGCTGTAAGTGCTTCATACCGCAGACTACTAACTCCACGAAATCCGTCCTCCACGATGCCTCAGAAATCTACCTGGCATCAATGTAAACTTGCCGTGTTAATAAGCACGGCACTCCACTGTCCATCGCCGATTTCGAACGTGGGTTCTCTGTTGGGCGTGAGGATGAGGACGGTGGGGGTGAGTCCATGTATGGCTTCTGATGACAGATTAACAACATTTATTGATCAATGGCAGTACATTGGTTGTGTGCCCTTTGGGTGACGTTTGCTTTCGCTCGTAATATTCTTAGTGGTGACGAAGGTGGCCGGCGGGAGTAGAGAGCCTGTATAGGGAGAGAATGGTCATAGGTGAAGTTGCCCGTGATTGGTTGATTAGCTTTGGCAGAAAAATGGCGCCAAACGTCTCTCGCGCTTCCTATGTTCGCCGTGCTTTTGAGTTGAATTGAAGTTCAGAGGACTTTTGGAAACGATTAAAAGGTATTTGAATTATTGAGAGACTTGTTATCCGTTGTGCATGCATGTTCGATTTAGTTGTATATCGTTTTATTACGTAATTAGCGTTTACGATCTTAAATACGATTTGAAATAATGAAGCGTTTTGTGATGAAGTCGGTAGGCCTACATGTTTGAAGTAAACACGTTAGTAATTGTACAATATTGTTTTTGACATCTGTAATTCGTTCTGCTGACGTTCGTAAACGATGCCAGGTTGTGCTGCATCTGGTCGTTCCAGTAGAGGCGAAGGTGGATTTCGGATGTTAGCATTTCCACGCAATGAAGAAAGACGAAAGCAGTGGGTTGTCGCAGTCAACAGGGCTGACATAAATCAAACAGAAGCCTTGTGGAAACCAACCAAGTACTCTTATCTATGCGACGTAAGTCGTTTTGGCTTTTTACTACATATAAAACAACTTGCAATATACATAGTTAAATTTGAAAACAGACCTGTAAATTGGCTGTGTGAAAATTATTATAACATATTATTCTTATAAGCAAAGGCATTTAACGAATGATTTCGCCATATTGTCTTGTGCTTTTCATTCGGTGAGTGTGTACTCCACTACTCCACTACTAGCCATTCAAAAGTCCTGCCCGCAGTTTGGTAGAAAAATGGCCGACGTATCGTCCGGTTGGCCACTCTCTCCCTATACAGGCTCCCTCTGTACTGCTGTAGCTGCGCTGGCGAAACTTGTCTACAGCCTTGCTCGGTCATACTGCAGCGGCTGGGAACAATCGCCGCGGGCCTTTTCTCTAATCGCGGCTGGGGAGCGTGCTGCCGGCGGCAGTGGGATAGGTCAGTGCCCTGTCTCAGCGACCATCCTCAGCTACAGCTGTCTGGCGGCGGCGGGCCAGGGTCCCTGCCTCCGGCCCCGGTCATGGCATTTGTGGAGACAGCGTCCCAGGACAATGGCGACAGTGCGCCACAACACACCACAAGCGGTGACTCCCATGACACGCGGCTGCCTGTTGACAGCGTCCGATAATAGTTACAGCGTCGTCGTCACTCTGGCGCCTCCTAGACGACGACCTGCGTTACCATGGTGACTTTTACTATGAATGCGATGAGAGTGACAACTCCGAACAGGTGGTGGCGCGAAGTGACACTGGCCTTGCATCACTCCAACGCCTCATGATGGTCGATGATGGCAAGCTGGCTGCTGGTCCTTAAATATAGCTTTCCACTCCTGATGACTGCAGTTCTTCTTCCCAAGTAGGTCAATCATCGACTGTTTAGAAACTATTACCAAGATCGTCATAATGGGAGATTTTAGCAAAATGCAAGGCAGAGGGCCTGGTAAGGCTCTCATCCATGTACCTTTCCTCAATGTTTACACGCATTTTTTTTAGCCAGTCAATGGAGTGTCCAGTTTCATTTCTCTTCCAAAAGATATTACTGCAAAACTAGCATGTAATAATGTCCAGAACCACTTGTGAGGGATGAAAAATGGTTCAAATGGCTCTGAGCACTATGCGACTTAACTTCTGCGGTCATGAGTCGCCTAGAACTTAGAACTAATTAAACCTAACTAACCTAAGGACATCACACACATCCATGCCCGAGGCAGGATTCGAACCTGCGACCGTAGCGGCCGCGCGGTTCCAGACTGTAGCGCCTTTAACCGCTTGGCCACCACGGCCGGCTGTGAGGGATGAATATTGGTTTCCATGATTATTTCTGGCTTGTGATAGAAGTTATCCTAATCAAAGCGGGGATATGAGAACATACCAATTATCTTGTTCCTTAGAGCGCTTATTAATGATTGTGTCAACGGTTGCAGTATTTCTGTTAAGTGACTGGTTCCGACCCTTACAGGTTCAAATGGCTCTGAGCACTATGGGACTCAACTGCTGAGGTCATTAGTACCCTAGAACTTAGAACTAGTTAAACCTAACTAACCTAAGGACATCACAAACATCCATGCCCGAGGCAGGAGTCGAACCTGCGACCGTAGCGGTCTTGCGGTTCCAGACTGAAGCGCCTTTAACCGCACGGCCACTTCGGCCGGCGACCCTTACAGGTTAATTCTTAATCCTGGCGTATTGAGGGAGCGCTGGCAGTGCCTGCTCTTAATAATAAACATTAAAATGGCAAAAAGGCTTTATAAATGTTGGCAGAATGAATGCCACAACCCACACATACCTCTTACCTAGTCAATATGGAGGTGGTAAGTACCTATGGGACCAAACTGCCCTAGGCTTACACACTCCTTGAACTAAATTATGCTAAAGACAACACACACACCCATGCCCGAGGGAGTACTCGAACGTCCGCATCTCGTGGTCGTGCGGTAGCGTTATCGCTTCCCGCGCTCGGCTTCCCGGGTCGATTCCCGGCGGGGTCAGGGATTTTCACTGCCTCGTGATGACTGGGTGTTGTGTGATGTCCTTCGGTTAGTTAGGTTTAAGTAGTTCTAAGTTCTAGGGGACTGATGACCATAGATGTTAAGTCCCATAGTGCTCTGAGCCATTTGAACCAAGTACTCGAACCTTCGACGGGGAGAGTTGCGCTAACTGGGGCAAGGCACCTAGACCGCGCGGCTACCCCGCGCGGCTAGCCAAGTCAAAATCGAAATCAGTTTGATTTTGACTTGTTGAGTGGCATGTGTGGATTGTGGCAATCATTCTGCAAACATTTATAAAACATGTGTTGCCACTTTAACGTTTGTTATTAAGACCAGACACTGTCAGTGCAAAGTTGCCGGTACCCCGTCGACAAAATATTGAAAGTGATGAACAAGCAGTTTACATCAGCAAGTGTTACAGTAACGATCCAGAAGATAGCAAAGATCACACTGAGCAGAAAGATGTAAAGCATACAGTAGTCAGACGCCTCTACTTTTCCAAAGGAGCCGGTCAACAACCAAACACATGGAACCTCGCCCGGTTAGCCATTCGGTCTAACGTACTGCTTTCCTGGCGGGAAGGCGTGCCGGTCCCCGGCACGAATTCGCCCGGCGGATTACTGTCGAGGTCCGGTGTGCCGGCCAGTCTGTGGAAGGTTTGTAAGGCGGTTTTACATCTGCCTCGGCGAATGGGGGCTGGTTCCCCTTACTTCGCCTCAGTTACACTATGTCGGAGATCGCTGCGCAAACACTTTCTACACGTACGTGTACACCATAATTGTCATCCGCCCCCGGTAGCTGAGTGGTCAGCGAGAAATAATGTCAATCCTGAGGGCCCAGGTTCGCTTCTCGAATGGCTCGGAGATTTTCTCCACTCAGGGACTGGGTGTTTTGTTACCCTAATCATCATCATTTCATCCCCATCGACGCGCAAGGCGTCAAATCGAAAGACTTGCACCCGGTGAACGGTTTACACGCTGGGAGACCCTACTCACACGACATTTACATTTTACCATAGTTGCTCTACCACGCAAACATGGGGTTACACTAGTCTGTTGTGAGCCGTTCCCGGGTGGGGTCCACTGGGGGCCGAAACGCACAGTAACTCTGGGTTCGGTGTGGTGCGGCGGTAGGATGAGTGGACTGCTGTAGCCTGTTGTGGGGCTGTGAACCACTGAGGGCTACGGCGGGGACGAAGCCTCTCCGTCGTTTCTAGATCTCCAGTTCCATACAATACAATACAATACAATACAATACAAACACATGGAACTGTTGCTACACTTCGAGGGCGAGAAGCAACACTGCACCTGGATCAAAGCTATGTTTCACCTACTTTCCACTCAATTATCAAATCATTATGCTACACAGCACTTTCGCGTTAGATGATTCATCTCTTTTACGTACAGCGGGTATCTAGAAAAGTATCTGATTAACTTTTCTAGTCAGGATTCAGAATACGTGGAAATGCCGCCGGCTGGAGTGGCCGAGCGGTTCTAGGCGGCACAGTCTGGAACCACGCGACCGCTTCGGTTGCAGGTTCGAATCCTGGCTCGTGCATGGATGTGTGTGATGTCCTTAGGTTAGTTAAGTTTAAGTAGTTCCAAGTTCTAGGGGACTGATGACCTGAGGAGTTAAGTCCCATAGTGCTCAGAGCCATTTGAACCATTTTTTTGGAAATGCCGAATGAGGCAAACAAGTTCCTAAAACTTTAAGAACATCCACAACCAGGAGCGCTGCCCATTTGTCGCATACGCTCAAAAAAATGGTTCAAATGGCTCTGAGCACTATGGGACTCAACTGCTGAGGTCATTAGTCCCCTAGAACTTAGAACTAGTCAAACCTAACTAACCTAAGGACATCACAAATATCCATGCCCGAGGCAGGATTCGAACCTGCGACCGTAGCGGTCTTGCGGTTCCAGACTGCAGCGCCTTTAACCGCACGGCCACTTCGGCCGGCCGCATACGCTCCTTACTAGTTCCTGTGGCATGTTGTCCCACTGCCTCTCTTACCGCCTTCACAGGATATCACATACCGTATGTAGCGGTGTATCAAGTTATATACTCATATGACTCTAGCCTCAACCAATTCGAATCATGTGAGGGGACAACCTGAGGGATGGATGCTCTGTCAGCTCTAACACTTCATGTGTTGTGTTGATAAGATTTATCGCAATAAAATCCCACGACCAACTCACCGAATAATAATATCTTATATGAGCATGCAGTTGTCTGTCATTTTTGTTGACTGCCTTGGGATAAAGAAGCCGAAACCACTGTCATCTAACGGGGAGGTTCCACAGTGCAGCCCACAACGCACGAAACTTGAAATTCAACTGTCACGATACATACTCGTCTTCCAAAATTTGAGCGAGTTTGATGCTCACTTTTGTGTTCAGCACTTGCGTGATTTGGGCTTGGGAAAAGATAGGGTCACTGTCATACCTGAAACCGTTGAAAAACACAACTCACTTTAAACTGAGTCACTCCAAAAATAATGCTCTGCTTCCTGGATTCACTACGTTACACGCATACATCTCTTTACAAACTTGCAGAGGCAACACGTCAGGAGAATATGCTTATCACCAGAGCATCATATCCCAGTGATACAAAGTACCAGCTTGTGACGAAGGGTTTCTTCCCCAACGAATACTTGGAATCTAAGGAGAAACTTCACAAAACCACGCTGCGCGATATAACCGAATTCTCCAGTAAACTGGCGCATAGTGGCGTAACCGATGCAGACTATGGCATGTTTTGATAACTGAGTGGAAAGTAAGTGAAACACGTTTCTGATCCAGGCGTAATGTTGCTTCTCGCCCTCGGAGTGTAGGAACACTTTCATTTGTTTAGTTGCTGACCGGGTACTTTCGAAAAGTAGAGGTGTCTGGCTACTGTATGCTTTACATCTTTCAGCTCAGACTGCTCTTTTCCATCTTCTGGGTCGTTACTGTAACACTAGCAGATATGAGATGCTTGTTCTAAAGTTTCAACATTTTGTCGATGGGGTACCAGCATCATCTAAAGCGTTTACTAATAATTTGGTCAGAAAATGAAGTACTCATATTAGGTGACGAGTTTCGAAACTTACTCGTACATTTTCAGACCTGGCCTACTGAGGTCTTTCACAGACTTTTTCAAGAAATTCTCGAGTGTATGCATGGGCACAAACTTTGTGGATCCTGATTTCCAATACACCAGGTATTTCGTGGAATGTAGTGTTAAGAACATGTGTCAGCGTGGAACCGTTGACAGACGATTACGTGTTGCACTTCTTCGAAGGCGGGATTTGTGGGTGACCTTGCCAGTGAGTGAACAGATATGCCTGGGCGAATAACCTGCAAATGTGTGAGGAGGAGTACAGGCCATCTAACGATTTGTGTTACACCATTGACTTCGATATGAACAATCTCTACAGACGCACCATGGCATGGTTGTCCAGAGAGAAAATTGCCAGATTTGAGAAAAAGATCCAAGCTGTAGCTGCAGATTGAGGTGGTGGATATGTTATGCAGTCAGACAGGACATATTCTATCGATGTGAATGATTCCCATAGAGACTTTCCACTGTGTTTGAAGCGCGTAGTCCAGGGAATGGTTCTATCCCGAAGCTGATGATAACACTGGGGAATAAGCAGAGACACACTGCAGAAACCTCCACCAGTGTCTGATTTTGGGGATGAAATTTATTACAGTAACTAGTGCTATCTCCTACAAGCAGTCATGCTGGTTTAAGGAGTACATTGACGTAAGTACCGAAAAAAGGGTTCTTGTTACATGTCACTTTGGAAAGAATTCCATTTTTAAATTAATAACTATCTCTATTTTCGGAGAAACCGTGGAAAATGTTAGAAACCACTATTTTTTTTTTTTTTTTTTTTTTTTTGTCTTCAGTCTACTGACTGGTTTGATGCGGCCCGCCACGAATTCCTTTCCTGTGCCAACCTCTTCATCTCAGAGTAGCACTTGCAACCTACGTCCTCAATTATTTGCTTGACGTATTCCAATCTCTGTCTTCCTCTACAGTTTTTGCCCTCTACAGCTCCCTCTAGTACCATGGAAGTCATTCCCTCATGTCTTAGCAGATGTCCTATCATCCTGTCCCTTCTCCTTATCAGTGTTTTCCACATATTCCTTTCCTCTCCGATTCTGCGTAGAACCTCATCATTCCTTACGTTATCAGTCCACCTAACTTTCAACATTCGTCTATAGCACCACATCTGAAATGCTTCGATTCTCTTCTGTTCCGGTTTTCCCACAGTTCATGTTTCACTACCGTACAATGCTGTGCTCCAGACGTACATTCTCAGAAATTTCTTCCTCAAATTAAGACCGGTATTTGATATTAGTAGACTTCTCTTGGCCAGAAATGCCTTTTTTGCCATAGCGAGTCTGCTTTTGATGTCCTCCTTGCTCCGTCCGTCATTAGTTATTTTACTGCCTAGGTAGCAGAATTCCGTAACTTCATTGACTTCGTGACCATCAATCCTGATGTTAAGTTTCTGGCTGTTCTCATTTCTACTACTTCTCATTACCTTCGTCTTTCTCCGATTTACTCTCAAACCATATTGTGTACTCATTAGACTGTTCATTCTGTTCAACAGATCACTTAATTCTTCTTTACTTTCACTCAGGATAGCAATGTCATCAGCGAATCGTATCATTGATATACTTTCACCTTGTATTTTAATTCCACTGCTGAACCTTTCTTTTACTTCCGTCATTGCTTCCTCGATGTACAGATTGAAGAGTATGGGCGAAAGGCTACAGCCTTGTCTTACACCCTTCTTAATACGAGCACTTCGTTCTTGATCGTCCACTCTTATTATTCCCTCTTGGTTGTTGTACATATTGTATATGACCCGTCTCTCCCTATAGCTTACGCCTACTTTTTTCAGAATCTCGAACAAAATGGCTCTGAGCACTATGGGACTCAACTGCTGAGGTCATTAGTCCCCTAGAACTTAGAACTAGTTAAACCTAACTAACCTACGGACATCACAAACATCCATGCCCGAGGCAGGATTCGAACCTGCGACCGTAGCGGTCTTGCGGTTCCAGACTGCAGCGCCTTTAACCGCACGGCCACTTCGGCCGGCAATCTCGAACAGCTTGCACCATTTTATATTGTCGAACGCTTTTTTCAGGTCGACAAATCCTATGAAAGTGTCTTGATTTTTCTTTAGCCTTGCTTCCATTATTAGCCGTAACGTCAAAATTGCCTCTCTCGCCGGCCGCGGTGGTCTAGCGGTTCTGGCGCTGCAGTCCGGAACCGCGGGACTGCTACGGTCGCAGGTTCGAATCCTGCCTCGGGCATGGGTGTGTGTGATGTCCTTAGGTTAGTTAGGTTTAAGTAGTTCTAAGTTCTAGGGGACTTATGACCTAAGATGTTGAGTCCCATAGTGCTCAGAGCCATTTGAACCATTTTGCCTCTCTCGTCCCTTTACTTTTCCTAAAGCCAAACTGATCGTCACCTAGCGCATTCTCAATTTTCTTTTCCATTCTTCTGTATATCATTCTTCTAAGCAGCTTCGATGCATGAGCTGTTAAGCTGATTGTGCGATAATTCTCGCACTTGCCAGCTCTTGCCGTCTTCGGAATTGTGTGGATGATGATTTTCCGAAAGTCAGATGGTATGTCGCCAGACTCATATATTCTACACACCAACGTGAATAGTCGTTTTGTTGCCACTTCCACCAATGATTTTAGAAATTCTGATGGAATGTAATCTATCCATTCTGCCTTATTTGACCGTAAGTCCTCCAAAGCTCTTTTAAATTCCGATTCTCATACTGGATCCCCTATCTCTTCTAAATCGACTCCTGTTTCTTCTTCTATCACATCAGACAAATCTTCACCCTCATAGAGGCTTTCAATGTATTCTTTCTACCTATCTGCTCTCTCCTCTGCATTTAACAGTGGAATTCCCGTTGCACTCTTAATGTTACCACCGTTGCTTTTAATGTCACCAAAAGTTGCTTTGGCTTTCCTGTATGCTGAGTCTGTCCTTCCGACAATCATACCTTTTTCGATGTCTTCACATTTTTCCTGCGGCCATATCGTCTTAGCTTCCCTGCACTTCCTATTTATTTCATTCCTCAGCGACTTGTATTTCTGTATTCCTGATTGTCCCGGAACATGTTTGTACTTCCTCCTTTCATCAATCAACTGAAGTATTTCTTCTGTTACCCATGGTTTCTTCGCAGCTACCTTCTTTGTACCTATGATTTCCTTTCCAACTTCTGTGATGGCCCTTTTTAGAGACGTCCATTCCTCTTCAACTGTACTGCCTACTGCGCTATTTCTTATTGCTGTATCTATAGTGTTAGAGAACTTCAAACGTATCTCGTCATTCCTTAGTACTTCCGTATCCCACTTCTTTGCGTATTGATTCTTCCTGACTAATGTCTTGAACTTCAGCCTACTCTTCATCACTACTATATTGTGATCTGAGTCTATATCTGCTCCTGGGTACGCCTTACAATCCAGTATCTGATTTCGGAATCTCTGTCTGACCATGATGTAATCTAACTGAAATCTTCCCGTATCTCCCGGCCTTTTCCAAGTATACCTCCTCCTCTTGTGATTCTTGAACAGGGTATTCGCTATTACTAGCTGAAACTTGTTACAGAACTCAATTAGTCTTTCTCCTCTTTCATTCCTCGTCCCAAGCCCATATTCTCCTGTAACCTTTTCTTCTACTCCTTCCCCTACAACTTCATTCCAGTCGCCCATGACTATTAGATTTTCGTCCCCCTTTACAAACTGCAATACCCTTTCAATATCCTCATACACTTTCTCTATCTGTTCATCTTCAGCTTGCGACGTCGGCATGTATACCTGAACTATCGTTGTCGGTGTTGGTCTGCTGTCGATTCTGATTAGAACAACCCGGTCACTGAACTGTTCACAGTAACACATCCTCTGCCCTACCTTCCTATTCATAACGAATCCTACACCTGTTATACCATTTTCTGCTGCTCTTGATATTACCCGATACTCATCTGACCAGAAATCCTTGTCTTCCTTCCACTTCACTTTACTGACCCCTACTATATCTAGATTGAGCCTTTGCATTTCCCTTTTCTGATTTTCTAGTTTCCCTACCACGTTCAAGCTTCTGACATTGCACGCCCCGACTCGTAGAACGTTATCCTTTCGTTGATTATTCAATCTTTTTCTCATGGTAACCTCCCCCTTGGCAGTCCCCTCCCGGAGATCCGAATGGGGGACTATTCCGGAATCTTTTGCCAATGGAGAGATCATCATGACACTTCTTCAATTACAGGCCACATGTCCTGTGGATACACGTTACGTGTCTTTAATGCAGTGGTTTCCATTGCCTTCTGCATCCTCGTGTCGTTGATCATTGCTGATTCTTCCGCCTTTAGGGGCAATTTCCCACCCCTAGGACAAGAGAGTGCCCTAAACCTCTATCCGCTCCTCCGCCCTCTATGACAAGGCCGTTGACAGAATGAGGCGGACTTCTTATGCCGGAAGTCTTCGACCGCCAATGCTGATTATTTATCAAAATTTAGGCAGTGGCGGGGATCGAACCCGGGACCCAAGACGTTTTGATTATGAACCAAGACGCCATCCATTTTTTTTTTAGTCTCATTTTGTTCGTTTTCGTTCGTTGTATCTGCTCGGGGCGGACATCGCAAGTCACCCGTTTCAGTTCGCCGTTGACCCATTAACTCAGTTTTTTTATTACAGAGGGCAGCTAACCCTCTGACCGAACTCGCTGAGCTACCGTGCTGGCATTTCCCCTAGACCACAGCGAAATTTATTTGGTTTACCGTTGGGATGGGCGTTATGACGCATTATATTACGTTGCCAGGGCAGATTTTAAGCAGGCCACTTCCTTCAGTAAAGGACTTGTCGGTGTGGAGATGACTAAGGTTTCAGTGCAGTTCAAGAAGCTTGTCTGTCACAATATGTGTATTCTGGACCTCTCCAAATTCCATATTTACTGATTTTATTGTGAGTTCACAAAGCCAGAGTTCGTTGATCCCAAATTACTTTATATGGATACAGACAGTTTTATCTACTAGGTGAAAGCTACAATTCATATGAAGTAATTAGGTACAATCCCGACACATTCGGCATGTCTGTATATGCGGCCGATAACATTGGCCAACAGTGCAAATGTTTCGCTCTCAAAAATAGTTAATTATCATGAATTTATATCTGCTGAACTAAAAAAATCACCATAAATGTGCTAGATTTGCTCTTCATTTGGAGATAAAATGGCATTTAATTTCTATAGTCGGCATTTTCAGTTTGGGGGAAATTTTGTTTCCGGAGTTGGCACACCTGTCCAATATAAAAACACAAATGCTCGTAAGCTGTTTGTAAGTCATAAACATAGATACTGTTGCTGTAACTGTCGTTTCATATAATTTCTGCTGTAATTAAAGCATGATTTCTGGTTTGAGGGAAAGATTTTACAGTGTAAAATTCGTAAAAATGCCACGAAAATGCGTAAATAAGGTGAACAATTTTTGTTACATTTGTCGCGAAATAACATTTTCCTCACAGAAAAGCTATCTGATTCCTCTTGTGAAGACCCCCTACGAGCATTATTTTGGTATGAAAGTAGGGGACCAAGATAAGTCTTGGGCTCCATATATACGAGTATGTTGCAACGCATGTTCAGTTACACAGCGAGAATGGCAACTGCTGTGCCTATGGTTTGGCGGGAGCCTACAAACCATACAGATGACTGCTATTTCTGCTTGAATCCACGTATAAAGGCAGGATTGTCTATGAAGGAAAGGAGAACAGTTCATTACCCGAAACTTTGATCTGCTAATCGACCCATTCCGCTTTCAGATAGTTTACCAGTTCCTACTCCACCCGACAATTGTGTGTTTAAAGCAGATAATGAAGACAGTGTGAAACAAGAGGAAGAAGAAGAAAAAGAACCAAACAAGCCTTCTACATCCCGTGACCTAATTTTGAGGGAAAAGCTGGTAAACTGAACAGACTATGTCAAGCGGAATTGAGTGGTCTCATTAGAGACTTTGACCTGTCAGAAGAGACGGAAGAAATTCTTGGGTCTCGACTTTAGCCTTGGAATCTTCTCGAAAGTGATGTCACAGTCTCACAGTATAGAAAAGTGCTTCCTTTTTGTGATTAAAAACAATCTTGATGTTTGCTGCGACATTAATGGCTTGACGAACTCTTTAAATGTGAACCATGATCCAATTGAATGGAGGCTATTCATAGACTTCTACAAGCTTAGTTTCAAATCTGTGTTACTTCACAATGGCAACTGTCTTCATTCTATTCCTGTTGGTCATCCAGCTCACATGATGGACACATATGCAAATATGATAGCCCTCTTGGACTCAATCAAAATCATGAACACAAATGGAAAATCTGTGGTAATCTAAAAGTCATTGCCATACTCTTAGGAATGCAACTGCGGTTCACAAAAAGTTTCTGCTTCTTATGTACGTGGGACAGTAGAGACGGTAAATCGTATTATATTAAAGCTGACTGACTTGCAAGAAATCTTAACCCTAGCGAGAAAAACGACGTTGCCGAGCCTCTTGTGGACCCAAAAGATGTTCTCCCACTCCTGCATATCAAGCTGGATTTGATGAAAAATTTGTCAGATGTATGAACCAAGAAGGACGGGCTTTTATGTACATCAGAGAGAAATTTCCGAAATTAAATGATGTTGAATTAAGAAAGGTATTTTTATCGGGCCACAAATTCGAGAAGTTGTAAATGATCCTGCATTTAACCAAGTTTTGGAGGGGAAAGGAGAGGAAGCTTAGTAAGCCTTCAAGGGAGTTGTTCTTGGTATTTTAGGCAACAAAAGAGATGATAACTACATTTAGCTGGTGACAGTGCTCCTGCGAAAATATCATAACCTTGGATGCAACATGCCCCTTAAAATCCATTTTCTCCACTCAGAAGTAGACTTTTTCCCTCCTTGTTGTGGAACTGTCAGTGATGAACATGGAGAAAGATTCCATTGGGACATTTCTATTATGGAACAAAGATACCATGGCCATTTGAATGAAGCAGTGCTTGCGGATTACTGGTGGTCTTTGTGTAGGGAGGCTCCGGAACTCCGTTACAAGAGGGAATCTGAAAGACGACGATCTCATGCAGCCACCACATGATTTTCTTCAGACCCTGCGATATTCGAGGTATTCTTCCAGCAATTTAGAACTCTTAAAATATAATGTAACAACCATTTTAAAAAATTCAAATACTCTTTCAGTGTTATTAGCACATGTAATTAAAATGTATCTTCTTCTCTTAATCCGCTAATATGAAATACTTCCACCTAGTGTGTATCACAAAAACTAGAGTTAAGGAAAATTCTTCATTGTCATATTCTTTTTTCTCGACCAAAACTTAGTAGACATTAATTCATGCAGTGCAGGTAACATTTAAATACTGCCTTTTTGTTGGCGTAACACCTCAAATAAATAAGTTTATCGGTCTGATGAGAGACGAGGCGAATTGGTCGCAAATTGTGGAGTTCGTGGGGCACAGACCTAACATGGACACACAACGCACGGAGACACAGGTCATACTAAGGCGGGCTAAGAGTGTGCATCGTGCTCTCATGTTAGGAGACCACAAGAAGTACCTGGTTGTGGGTATTGGTAGTGCTCTGCATTTGGTGACCCACGCTGTCTTTCGAATGTGAGGCCATGAAGTACATACTACACTGCAGCTGAATATCAGCCTGTCACGTCATGATGACAAATGGTTCATCTGTGAGGATGGAATTTGGAACCTAGCGGCCTCACATTATTCAGTAGAGTGACCGAGTGAGTGGATGGGTATTTATTTGTGAAAAAAGTGGATGTATGAGCAGAATAGTTGGCTGAAACATTTGTCATCAATGTGTGTACTCGTATGTTTGCCTGAGTTGATTGCTTGCACTCTCTGTGCGAATGCAAGTTGTTCATACTATGGACATGTCGAAGCTGACAGCACACTGTGTGCTTCTACACAGGTTGTAACTAAATTCTCTCTACAGACTTTAAATACTTATAGTGTGGAGAAAGACAGTTTAGTGTAGCGTAGGAACCGATGTCCAGAAACGTACCGTTTTCCTGCTACACGCAAAATACCTCACCTCCTGAATCTATAGCACTGTCGGCTACTAAATTAGCAATATGCCGATAATGCTATTCCTATGAAAGGATGCTTCTTTGACCGTGATCGTGCGTAATAGTAATGTGTAGGACCAATTTTGTTTTCCTAAACATTTCTAGAGAAAGGAAGCAGTAGCAAGATAAAAGGGAATAGCATAAAAGTTATATTAGTAATTAAGTAAACTGTAATTACGCAAGGGGAAACGGTCGCCAGCCTAACTGGGCAAAGTTGTACCCAGTACTAGCATGGGTCATAAAGTAAGTTAACTATTGAGGTTGATTTTGCTTGATACTGAACTTCGGTTTTGCTGATAAAATGCAAGATAGTAACACAGTTCAGCAAGTGATTTGACTTTAACTAGACAGCAGAAGTATTAATACGTTTAGGCAACAACTGGCTCCCAACAGTACTTACTATCTCTACATCACTGTGGGGAGATAGTCATAAATATAGGTAAATCATTACTAACGGTGGAGCACAACTGACGTGAACAAAAGGTTCCTCTATCAATTTAATTATAGAAAATTGCTGCTATCGAAATAGTTATGAAGTAATTGTAACTTTTGTACTGAATATTATTTGCATTCTCGAGAAAAATTCACTTCCTTATATTATTTAGCCCAAGTGGAACATGTGATACCTGAATGTCGTATGCATTTAATATTTGTATCCTGTTGCTTATTCTTTATTGCTGTCATTGTAATATGACATTTAAATCTGGCTCAAATATTAGCATGTGAACCCAGGAACTAATTTAGCGGTACATGCAGATCGTAGCTGAACACTTTAGTCACAACACAGTATTGGAAGCACTGTTAACTACATAACACATGAAATTGTAGTATACCAAACTTATGCTCACTATATAATTACGTACTTTACAACATCACAAAATTTGTTGACTTTTGTTGAGGAGGATAATTGCTTTTCAGTTCAGTAAAATAGGCTACCCAGATTCATCGTAGCACTTGGGATAGGGCCCTGTCTACGTAAACGACTAAGCAAAAATAAGGTAGCTCAACACAAAGATTACGGGAAACGAAACTAGTACTGAAAACGAAATCACATAACTAGTTTATGTAATTACAAAATACTGAACTGGTAATTTGAAATGAAGGTGGTGGCAGTGTCGTTTTCCTGTGCTATTCAAAAAACGGCGGCGAAAGGATCTATGGCTCCTCCTGTGCGACAAGCTCTAAAAATCCTCTTCTTAGCGTCAGATTTTCATAGCACAGAGCTAACCAAAATATGCTATGAATAATAAGCCACATTACTCCCGCATTCGAGGCTATACTGTATAACCTTGCAGTTCTTCTCGTCTCTTTCAATTCACAAGATGCGTGCCATTTTTCTGCTAGCCACCGACCGACTCATGCCACAAAGGATCTTCGCAGTTCGACAACCAGATCCACCCATTCTATTCCCGCCTAGCCAGTTCCTTTGCGTAGGACTTCCCTCCAAGATTTGCATGATTACAAACCTACTTTCCCTATGCATGAAGCAGTAAAATATTACATTTTCATTCTTTTACAGCACATTACTTTTGAAATTACATTCATAGATTAATTACAATTACATAAATCATCATAAATAATGAAAAAAACATATACATCGATGTTACATCAAAGATCGTGCTTATCAAGAAATCACATTAAGTAACGACAGACAAAGAAGCTAGATAAAACCATGATAGGTAATTTAGATAATAGTGTTTCAAGTCCTGCTGCTTTCCGTCTGGCTCCACTTAATAATAGAGTCCAATGTAACTATCACCAACGTCAACACAGATACGGTATCTCCATACCAAGTTCTGGTACCCACAATCACCAATCCCTGGCACCCCAGTGTCTGTTGCAGCCATACCCCACGCCAGTAGCTCTTACTCAGATGCCGCAGGGGTCTTGTAAACCAAGTGTTTCACGTGACGCCACAGGTAGTATAGTTTACCTCGTTGAAGTTGGGAGAACGTGCAGGCCAAACAATCATGCCAGCACAATGTATCTCTTTTGACCAAATTGTTGGTCCAGTTGATGTCAGACTATGTGTATGAAACTACACGATGTGTCATCGTGCCGGAAACATTTGTTATGGCACACATGCAGTGGCACATCTACCAAGAGCCCACGTAGTACGCCATCAAAGAATCGCAAGAACGTAACACCTGTTAGAAGTGGAGGAACAAGTTATGGCCTAATCATACATACATTCAGAAACCCTGCCCAAATGTTTAGACTATATTCGTGCCTCAGTCTCATGGGGGACACGCAGCAAGTGGGTTCTCATCAGTCCGCACATGGCTGTTGTGGGAATTTAGAACACCTTCCCTAGTGAACTTGATTTCATCTGTGAAAAGGATCCGCTATGGGAATTCGGGCTCGTCTATACAATGGTCCAAGAACTCCCTGCTGAAGTGGGCTTCTGGGGGTGGCACAAGTGTAGCTGTTGCTCATGCAGAATGCGCCTGACAGTTTGAAGATCCTCATTCAGTTTACCTGCTAATTTTCTGGAACTCATCGTTGTGTGCTCTTCCACTGCATGGAGTACAACCTCTTCAAACTCAGGTTGCTGGCGGTGAATGTACATGATTCGAAGACTCGCTGATACACAGTAGTATAAGAGAAGTGTGAAGGTGCCTGATGTTGTGGAAAATGCTCCTAATACAACAGAAAAGCAGGTCCCCCCATTGCACCAAGCTTCACCACACAATAAAATGATTTCAGCGTCTTCTGCAAACGTGTAGTTCACAGTGGTCTACAGCAACACCATAAAATGAAATGTACGTACAGCTTGCATTCTGTTCTCTAATCAACGACAACTACTGTACAGCAGTACAGTATAGACAAAGACTAGAAAGTGAGCAGCAGGTACAAACCTCTCTGGGTGGCTGCAGTGGTACAGTATGAACAAAGACCAGAAGCACAACAGCAGGTACAAATACCTATGGTTAGATCACAAACTCAAAAGAATGGCATGTAAATAAACCTCCGGTGATCATGCGGCATCAGCTGATGAGTGAATGATGTATACGATACCCTATTCAGTTGCGCCGAAAATGTGGGAGATTTGAACGTGTGTTGTGGTGTTTTGTATGTACCAGGAAAACGATTTGATTCGATATATGATTTACTATGCTCAACTTAACCATGTTTGTCCCCACTATCAGTCCTCAACGTCTGGAAAGGGAACTGAGTGACACCTAATATACGTAAATAGTGTATAAAAAGTGTGTAAACTGTATATTTAAAAATCAGAAAGTACTGATTACATGGGAAATTTTATTTATAGATTCTTCTTCTTTCTACTACTTTTGGAGTAAATAGTCTCTCTATATACATGTACATGATAGTATTAGTTCAAATAACGTTTATAAATGTATATGAATGCAGTCTTTTAAATTACAAGAAAAATAATTTATTTTAAAATAATATTGCAAATATTTTGTGCATAAACCATCAATTAACGATAGTTATTGTTGATAAACATACAAAAAATTGTTAGCAAAAAGAAAGAACTATTGTCAATAAGGCATAAGTCATTGTTATTATTTACAGACGAACATAACCCTTCCATTACTGGGTACAAAATGAACAGGCTCATGCAACTGAACAATAGCGGGAAAGGTTGAAAATTATTATTAATAATTGAAAAATTAATTTGTTATTTTTGTGAACAGATGTCAAATAACAAGGGTCATGCAACAGAACTCGAGAGAAAACGAATTTTAGGTCATACACTTTCCTTATAGGAGGTATAGGTGTGACATTTACACATGCCAGCTTCATTTTCCCACCAATTTCAGGTCACTCAATTGCTTTAGAGGCATGGGCGTGACCTTGGCATGTGTCAGTTTCATTTTACCCACAATTTTAGATCATACAGTTGCCTCAGAGGCGTGGTACTGACCTTGTCACGTGTCAGATTCATTCTCCTGACAAATTTAAGTCACACAATTGTCCTATAGGCCGTTACCATGACACGTGCTGGGAGGGGGCAGTTGGGGAGTTAACAGTGAGCTTGAGATAAGGTCGTTACTTCGTCCAAAGTATACAATACCCTCCTACTTTCATCTACATATATCCTGCATAAGCTATCTTGTGTTGTGTGATGGAAATTACTTGGATACTGCTATCATTTCTCCACTTTCCTTTTCCAGTCGCTGATGGTTTGCGGGAAGAATGATTATTGGCAACCCCCTGCGTTAGTTCACGCCTCTCTACCCTTATCTTCGAGCATTTCACGAGATATACGAAGGAAGAATCCACTACGTTGCTTGACTTTTTAAGGAAAGTACTCTCCCGGAATTTAAACCTAAATCACACCCTGATGCTTGACGCCTATCTTTTAGCGTCTGCCACTGGCGCTGTGCAAACGTTTCAATGCCACGTCCATGCTTACTAAATGATATTGTGACGAAATGTGGTCTCCTTTCTTGGATCTTCTCTACTGTCAATATCAATCCTATTCGGTTTGGGTTGCTTGCTGACGCCCAACATTCAAGTGATGGTCGTATATCGGTTTTCTAAGCCATCTCCTTCGTGGACGGAATACACTTCCTGAGATCCTTGTAAAGAATATCCGTCTGGGGCTTGCCGTATCTGTAATAATTGTTATGTGGTCGTTCCACATTGAACCGCTCCGTAAGCACACTTCGAGATATTTGAAGACTGTGGCTGATTCCAGTGACTGTTCTCTAATTATGTAATCATAAAATAATAGATTATTTGGCTAATTATGTGCAACACATTACATTTGTTTATGCTGAAGTTCAATTGCCATTCTCTGCACCAAGTGTCGGTCCTCCGCAGATATTCCTGTGTTTGGCTAAAATTTTCTATCTTTGCGATTTCTGCGCATATAACAGCGTCATCCGTGAAAAACCTCATGGAACTTTCAACGATATACACTAGCTTTTATATATTGTGAAAAGTAATGGTCCTTTAACACTCCATTGCACTGTCTGAAATTTGCTGAATTCTTGTTTCCAGTTTTTGGTATTTCGCGTCGGGATGACAACAGGACATTCCTACAATCAATCTTATTTCTCCTGTGACATGATATCTCCGGTTAGCGGACGATGTGAGTTGTATTGCTCCGGATTTTACGTCGGTTTTTTTAGATGTACCACTCCTGCAGAATTCCTCTTTAGCATGCTAGTATAAAGGGCTATACTAAATCAGCTAAGCGATTAAAAACGTGCAATTCGCAAATTTATTTACTTATACATATTTACATTAGCCTAAACTCGTGTTGTGTCATGATATATTGCGTAGTACAATAGCGTTAATACTAAACATAACCTATGGGTTTAGTAAATTTTTCACCACAATATCCTCCCTCACAACAAACACATGAATTTAAAACACGTGAGCCGGCCGGAGTGACCGTGTGGTTCTAGGCGCTACAGTCTGGAACCGCGCGACCGCTACGGTCGCAGGTTCGAATCCTGCCTCGGGTATGCATGTGTGTGATGTGCTTAGGTTAGTTAGGTTTAAGTAGTTCTAAATTCTAGGGGACTAATGACCACAGTAGTTAAGTCCCGTAGTGCTCAGAGCCATTTGAACCATTTTAGAACACGTGAATTTAAAAAAATCAACAAGCTTAGTTTCAAGCTGAAACTTCGTGGCAGATTAAAACTGTGTGCCGCACCGAGACTCGAACTCGGGACCTTTGCCTTTCGCGGGCAAGTGCTCTACCAACTGAGCTACCCAAGCACGACTCACGCCCCCTCCTCACAGCTTTACTTCTGCCACTACCTCGTCTCCTACCTTCCAAACAAGATATCAGCGCACACTCCACTGCAGAGTGAAAAGCTCATTCTAGTTCCAAGCTGTTTAATTACTGTACAGCATACCTAAACTATAAATTAAAAAAGAACTAACAGGTTTAACGATTAAAGTTAATTAAATACTGTTCTGTGAAATATTGCACCAGGCACGAAGCAGCCCAACTATGTCTGCTGTTATCAGGTACAGGATCAGTTAGTTACTGATCGTAAACAGTTGCAAAGCGACTGCAATCTGCTACGAATGAGTGCACTGGAACGGCTATCGACAGCTATATGTCAGAGATAAAAAGGCACCATAGGTAAAACGCTCTCCTGTGGATGCTACCTCCTATGCTGGAAATAAAAAATCTAACGCTACTCGTTCACTTGGCTGTGAGTGGCGTGTCAGTGGTAGGTCATTCTGCCCAGGGAGAACTCAGGATGATTCGTGCATCCCCTAAGCAACAAGTTCGAGGTTCTGTCTTCCACCGAAACCCAAACTGAGTCAGTGAGACTAAGTTCATCTGTTGGGAAATGTCCTATATCGTGTATCTAGGGGAGGCAAACTCAAAGGGGTAGGCTTTCTATTAATCTTCGGCAATTCAGACGTACGGCGAATAATGGTACCACTTAGGGAAACGTCAGCAAAGGATGGGAAGTAACACCATGTGCATTCAATATGTATGTCTGGGGGCCACATTCAACATATTGAAGAGTATATTTCAGCAGCCAAGCCAGTGAGGGGACAGGTTGCCAACAACTGCATATTGTGGCACTCATCGGAGCAAACAATTCCTGTCGTCTGTGGTTCATTTACCTCCAGAGAAGGCTGAGAATGCCAGCCTTCATCACAGAATTTCAATTAAGTTCACAAGCTGCAGGGTTACCCCAGAACAGATCTACGCCCCATGGTTCTCAGTTGATTGGAAGGGTTCAGCCAGAGACTGCGGACGTTCTGTGACAAGCTAGACTGTGTTTTCATAGACTTGTACCATTTTATGGCACTGAGATAAAATTTTACAAGGAAGCATAGTCCTTTTGTCATGGGATGAATAAATCCACAAGGCAACCAGGGACCGGAATGCAATGCCAAGTGTAACTACAGAGTCTGCTGGGCAGGAAAACTATGGCAAACCAAGAAAAATTTAAGAAATTTTACTTAACATGGAACCAACCGCGTTTCGGCGTACACAGCATGGAATTTTACCTCTTTTTTATTTTTATGTTAACTCCATTTCCCCATTTTAATCTGCATATGCCTCGCTATTGTCATTTTTCACCATTAGGCTAATCTGATGATGCCTCCAAAAGGCGAAAATGTCATTTTCTGTAAATAAAAAGGTTTCGCAACCGAGACTGTCTTATTTCAAGAAATTCATAACCAGTTGCTGTACCAGGTGCCCAGTATCGAATGGAACCAATTTTACATGAACAAGAGTTGTAGCTTATCGCACCCTTGACCATAAGCCCTCGTATGGAGACAGTTTGTCTTGGACGAATGCACTCTACGAGACATCGTTCACCAGGTCTACGTCGCACGCGCAAACGATCATCACTTGCGTTCATATAGAATATGCTTGCACCGCTGAAGACCACGGCCACCATAGAATCTTCTAAGTGATAATCTGAGGGCACGTAGATGCTGTGGCATGAGTGGAAGACGGAGTAGAAGTTTGCGTGCCCGTAGTTCCAATGCTTATAACAATTTCGTAATAGTTTGTGTTGACACGTATGGGCTGAAAAGCCCTCTTATCTGTGCTGTGTGAGCCGTACGAACTGCCACTACTTCCCTGACAATACGACGATTCTGGCTGCGTGAACGTCCAGAGCCTTTCAGACAGGTGTGAGAATGGTTAGGTGACCATTGATCACTACACAACTGACACAGCACGTTCAACCAATGTGGCAACTCTCCAAAAGGATGATCCCACCAATCGGAAGGCCACCATTTGACTCCTTTCTAACTTGACTGTGAGAAGCACGGGTGGATCTCCGTGGCATGGTTGCCTGCTTGCCTCACACATCTGCACCACATTGACACGTCTGGCTGTGAGTATTCCCTATTAAAAGGTGGACACAGATGGTGCTCAACTAGCTATGCCCCTACTCTACCTGTTGTCAGACGACATTGAAACCATTACCAGAGCATCTACTATCCACAGGTGGCGTATCCCGTCATCAGAACAAACTCGACGTTGTCTTTCCAGGTGTACTATTTCTTTCTTCGGCAGTGTATATTCGCTAAAGAAATTCGTAATGAATAATCCATGAAAATTTGAGAATAGTGAGGTTCATACCTGCAGTGCTAGAGAGGAAAATGACCTGTCTTAAGCGTCATTAAAGCTATCAGTGGCTCACAAAGGAATTCGGCACACAGCAACAAAATCTTTCATTTCTCCAGAACATCTCCATTATTCTATCGAAAAATTTCTATCTTTAAACTGGTAGCCTGTAAAAAATGAAAAAAAAACTGTTTTTAAGTGTAGTTGTGTGAGTAGGACTAACAAAAGTAAAGTGTTCATTAATGTTAACACTAATCGTGTATACTTATACTGTAAACTGACTGGTTCCACATCATTTAGATAAAATAAGCGTTCAAATGATCTATGGAGCCTGTGTCTAATTAACTTATTATACTCATGCATAGCTGTGTCTCTCTATCCCTTTCAGCGTATCTTACTGTAGCGACGTTCAATACAGTTCATACCAATGCTACGGATTCTATCCACAGCAGGGCCAAAACAGTACACATCTCACAACTCTCTGAGCTTCATATGCAACTTCTAGAGATAACTTCTTCCCATTTCTTCTCGGAACGACAAGTACCAACACATTGCAACTGATCATTACACTCCAGCTGCTTCCTGCACTCCAGCTATTTCCTCGTTTAGAAAATTAGCCTGCCCAAATAAGAAGATCACGCCCTCGCTATTCATCGGAAGACCAAAGACTTAAGTGCACCAGTTGTTTTACGGAAATCGAACAGTGTGTTAGCGATGCAAAAGCAAAGGATCATGCCAGTAACCCACACGTAAATAAATAGAACATGTAAAACACGGCTGATTAAAGAAGATACCTTTCAAGGTGACATAATACTAGGTACAGGAAGCTGTTGAAAGCTAAAATTAACAACAGTGAGATATTTGGAAAAAATTTAAGTATGTTTCGAATGGACAGGGTACTGGGAAACGGAAGTGGTGTATTTGTCGCAGTAGACAAGAACCTCAAATCCACCTTGATAGACATTGAAGCTGCATGCAAGATTGTTTGGGCAAGACTCACTTCCATGGATGGGCATAAAAATATAACTGGATCCTTCTGTCGAACACCAGACGCACCTCCTGATGTAACCGACAACTTGAGAAACGCTTTAATCATCTGACAATCAACTAGTATAATTACAGTTTTGTAAGTCGTGGGTGTGAAGAGACATCCTGCGAAACGTTACTGATTGTCTTCTCAGAAAACTACGTAGCAGAGATGGTGCAGAACTCTACTCATGATGGAAATATGCTAGCTCTAACGGCAATGAAAAGACTAGATCTCTTTGAGGATGTCCACATCGAAACAGGTATTACTGACCATGAGGCAGTTGCAACAGGGCAACTAAAACAAATAGAAAGGTAAATATATTTAGTAAAGTAGACAAAGAAGCAGTAGTTGAAAGATATGCTTTAATCAGCCATATTTCATATATTCCTTTTATTCATATGGGGATTACTGGCACGCATATATACTTTTGCATCGGTAACGTAATGATCGATTTCCGTGTTTTCTCTGCTACGTCGGTTACACTTAAGCCTTTGCCTTTGGTCTCTCGAGCTAGTTTGGCTCAGCGAATGAACAGCGAGGGCATGGTCGCATTACGTGGGCAGGTTATTTTTCGAAACGATGAAGCAGCAGTTGAATTTAAGCAGTGAGTTGGAATGTTTTGTTTCTTTTCGTTGCGAGCTAGCGGACAGTGGTAGCCAACAAGTTGTCATTAGAATCTGAATATGATGGCCAGACGGTTATCTATCTATTATGTTTTAACAGGGCTGTGGATAGAAGCCGTGAAATTGATATGAAATGATAACAAGCGTCACTACAATAAGAAGCACTGAAATTAAGAGACATGATGATGATGTTTGACTTGTGGGGCGCTCAACTGCGCGGTCATCAGCACCCGTACAAAGTCCAATTTTCACACAGTTCAATTTGTTCACATTCCAATCTAACCACTGTCACGAATGATGATGATGACGAAATTATGAGGGCAACACAAGCACCCAGTCCCCGGGCAGAGAAAATCCCCAACCCGCTCGGGAATAGAACCCGGGAACCCGTGATCCAGAGGTAGCAACGCTAGCCACTAGACCACGAGCTGCGGACAAATTAAGAGCCAGAGCTATGCATCAGGGCAGTAATGATGTCGTATTAACGTCGTGAGACCAACAAGCATGTACGGCTCATCTCTATTTATCTGGTCAGGAACACAAGGTAGTGTGTACTTTTTCTGTACGATTCATCATGTTACATTAAAGTATTGTGGTTCCTTAGGTCTTCTTGTCGAATATGTAGCAATCTGGCACAAACGGCTATGATCAGTGTGTGGTGAATATTGGCCTGTTTATGAACTGAATTTAGTTCTTGATCAGGTGTAGTAAGTCAAAACTTCATTCACCGAATAGATCTTAACACCTCTCATATCATTTTCAAAGGTGTATTAAGGAACAGATTTTTGTACGACTATGTTGAGAGCAGCAGGTGTTTGTACGTTAATCAGTTGAGCTGTGTAAAGCTTTTGTAAATTCTGAAGTACGGTAATAATTATAAGGCTAGCGCAAATATATCTTTATTTAAGATTCGTAGCGCTCATAAATTTAATTAATTGATTCATAAGTTTTGTCAGATAGTAGAAGAGAGGAAGCGTAATGCTTAGCCCAATACCTAGGTGGAAGTACTTAAACTAAATACTCTCCAACCAAATCTAGGTCTCTTTCTTCTACCAAAAAACCATTTATGCTCGCAGTTTTTGGTCACGAAGAACAACTTTCTGGATTAATATATTATTTTCAGATCAGATAAGGTTAGTCACTTCGAGGGGCTTACGACGACGGCATGCTTGATATTTTACTCACTTGTTTCAAAGTTTTGTGGCGTTGAGAGGATATTTAGTCGAAATATAACAGATTCATACACGAAAGTATAAATCTGAGCCACTGTATTGCAAATATAGGAGCAATCAAATAAAACAAAATTTTCTGTTGGGATGTATAAGTTTGCTTGTCTGTGTAAGTATCGGTGTATGTAAAACCACAAGTGAGATTAGTCAGATTTAATTTTGTCAAATTCCGCTTTATTCACTTTTTAAGGAAGTTGTAAATACATAGATCCATAAAATTTAACAGACATCCTACTTAGTGTCATATGTTGTTGTTGTTGAGGTCTTCAGTCCAGAAACTGGTTTTATGCAGCTCTCCATGCTACCCTATCCTGTGTAAGCTTCTTCATCTCCCAGTAACTACTGCAACCTACATCCTTCTAAATCTGTTTAGAGTATTCATCTCTTGGTCTCCCTCTACGATTTTTACCTCCGCGCTGCCCTCCAATACTAAATTGGTGATCCCTTGATGCCTCAGAATATGTCCTACCAACCGATCCCTTCTTCTAGTCAAGTTGTGCCACAAATTTCTCTTCTCGCCCATTCTATTCAATATCTCCACATTAGTTATATGATCTACCCATCTAATCTTCAGCATTCTTCTGTAGCACCACATTTCGAAAGCTTCTATTCTCTTCTTGTCTAAACTACTTATCGTCCACGTTTCACTTCCATACATGGCTAGACTCCATACAAATACTTTCAGTAACAACTTCCTGACACTTAAATCTATACTCGATGTCAACAAATTTCTCTTCTTCAGAAACGCTTTCCTTCCCATTGCCAGTCCACATTTTATATCCTCTCTACTTCGACCATCATCAGTTATTTTGCTCCCCAAATAGCGAAACTCATTTACTACTTTAAGCGTCTCATTTCCCAATCAAATTCCCGCAGAATCACCCGATTTAATTCCACTACATTCCATTATCCTCGTTTTGCTTTTGTTGATGTTCATATTACATCCTTTCAAGACACAGTCCATTCCGTTCACCTGCTCTTCCAGGTCCTTTGCTGTCTCTGACAGAATTACAATGACATCGGCAAACCTCAAAGTTTTTAATTCTTCTCCATAGATTTTAATTCCTACTCCGAATTTTTCTTTTGTTTCCTTTACTGCATGCTCAATATACAGATTGAAGATCATCGGAGATAGGCTACAACCCTGTCTCACTCCCTTCCCAACCACTGCTTCCTTTCATGCCCCTCGACTCTTGTAACTGCCATCTGGTTTCTGTACAAATTGTAAATAGCCTTTCGCTCCCTGTATTTTACCCCGGTCACCTTTAGAATTTGAAAGAGAGTATTACAGTCAACATTGTCAAAAGCTTTCTCTAAGTCTACTAATGCTAGAAACGTAGGTTTGCCTTTCCTTAATCTTTCTTCTAAGATAAGTCGTAAGGTCAGTATTGCCTCACGTGTTCCAGTATTTCTACGGAATCCAAACTGATCTTCCCCGAGGTCGGCTTCTACCAGTTTTTCCATTCGTCTGTAAAGAATTCGTGTTAGTATTTTGCAGCTGTGGCTTATTAAACTGATTGTTCGGTAATTTTCACATCTGTCAACACCTGCTTTCTTTGGGATTGGAATTACTGTATTCTTCTTGAAATATGAGGGAATTTCGCCTGTCTCATACATCTTGCTCATTAGATGGTAGAGTTTTGTTACTCCTGGCTCTCGCAAGGCCATCAGTAGTTCTAATGGAATGTTGTCTACTCCCGGGGCCTTGTTTCGACTTAGGTCTTTCAGTACTCTGTCAAACTCTTCACGCAGTATCATAGCTCCCATTTCCTCTTCTTCTACCTCCTCTTCCATTTCCATAATATTGTCCTCAAGAACATCGCCCTTTTATAGGCCCTTTATATAATCCTTCCACTTTTCTGCTTTCTCTTCTTTGCGTAGAACTGGATTTCCATCTGAGCTCTTGATATTCATGCAAGTGGATCTGTTTTCTCCAAAGGTCTCTTTAATTTTCCTGTAGGCAGTATCTATCTTAACCCTAGTGATACATGCTTCTGCATCCTTACATTTGTCCTGTAGCCAACCCTGCTTAGCCATTTTGCACTTCTTGTCGATCTCATTTTTGAGACGTTTGTATTCCTTTTTGCCTGCTTCATTTACTGCATTTTTGTATTTTCTCCTTTCATCAATTAAATTCAATAGCTCTTTTCTGTTACCCAAGGATTTCTATTAGTCCTCGTCTTTTTACCTACTTGACCCTCTGCTGCTTTCACTATTTCATATCTCAAAGGTACCCATTCTTCTTCTATTGTATTTCTTTCCATCATTCTTGTTAATCGTTCCCCAATACTCTATTTTAAACTCTCTACAACCTCTGGTTCTTTCAATTTATCCGGGTCCCATCGCCTTCATTTCCCACCTTTTTGCAGTTTCTTCAATTTTAATCTACAGTTCACAACCAGTAGATTGTGGTCAGAGTCCACATCTGCCCCTGGAAATGTCTTAAAATTTAAAACCTGGTTCCTAAATCTCTGTCTTACCATTATACATTCTGACACCTTCCAGTATCTCCAGGCTTCTTCCATGTATAGAACCTTCTTTTATGATACTTGAACCAAGTGTTAGCTATGATTAAGTTATGCTCTGTGCAAAATTCTACCAGGCTGCTTCCTCTTTCATTCCTTAATCCCATTCCATATTCACCTACTACGTTTACTTCTCTTCCTTTTCCTACTATCGAATTCCAGTCACCCATGACTATTAAATTGTCGTATCCCTTCAATATCTGAATAATTTCTTTTATCTCATCATACATTTAATCAATCTCTTCGTCATCTGCGGAGGTAGTTGGCATATAAACTTGTACTATTGTAGTAGGCATGGGCTTCGTATCTGTCTTGGCCACAATAATGCGTTCACTATGCTGCTTGTAGTAGCTTACCCGCATTCACACTTTTTTATTCATTATTAAACCTACTCCTGCATTACCCCTATTTGATTTTGTATTTATAGCCCTGTATTCATCTGATCAGAAGTCTTGTTCCTCCTGCCACCGGACTTCACCAATTCCCACTATATCTAACTTTAACCTATCCATTTCCCTTTTTAAATTTTCTAACCTACCTGCCCGATTAAGGGATCTGACATTCCACGCTCCGATCCGTAGAACGCTAGTTTTCTTTCTCCTGATAACTATGTCGTCCTGAGTAGTCCCCGCCCGGAGTTCCGAATGGGGAATTATTTTACCTCCGGATTATTTTACTCAAGAGGACGCCATCATCATTTAACCATACAGTAAAGCTGCATGCCCTCGAGAAAAATTACGGCTGTAGTTTCCCCTTGCTTTCAGCCGTTCTCAGTACCAGCACAGCAAGGCCATTTTGGTTAGTGTTACAAGGCCAGATCAGTCAATCATCCAGACTTTTGCCCCTGCAACTACTGAAAACGCTGCTGCCCCTCTTCAGGAACCACATGTTTGTCTGGCCTCTCAACAGATACCCCTCCGTTGTGGTTGCACCTACGGTACGGCTACCTGTATCGCTGAGGCACGCAAGCCTCCCCACCAACAGCAAGGTCCATGGTTCTTGGGGGGAGTGTCATATATCAATCATGAACTTGAAACTTTTATTTCAGAAAGGAGAATGCGGATCATGCAGTGGATTGCAGCATGCACTGGATAGATACATGCTCAGTAGGACACTTCACAATGAGAAGGATCCTCCATGGTGTACAGACATTTTAAAGATACAAATCACCGTATGATAGGTGTAAAACGAATCATAGGGCTAGAGATAGAAAGGTGCTGTACGAAAGAGAGCAATGTGTGAAGCTTCAGTGACTATCGTAGCAAAATGCTGTCGAAAACGCTCTCGCTAAACTCAAAGCAAGTCTGGTCGTATATAAAGGCTATTAGCAGCACCCAAGCCAGCCCAGTCGCTCAGGAACGAGACAGTAACTGATATTCATGGTGGCAAAACGAACGCAGAAATCGTCGCTTAAAAAGGAAAACTTTAGAGTATTATCCCAGTTTCATTTTCCTATCACTGAAAAGATGATTGAAATAGATATTAGTATCAATAGTCTTGCAGAACAGCTGGAAACGTTAAAATTGAACAAAGCCCCAGTTCCCGATGGTATCCCTATTATATTATATTCTGAATCTGCGGATGAGCTATTCCCTCGTCTAATTACAATCAATCGTAGATCCCTCGAACTATAAATCGTGCCCTGTAGTTGAAAGAAAGATTTATTGGTGGGTAGGGCATTGAATGTTGGCTGGAGAGTCATTAACAGATGTAGAAGTAACTTTCGGAGTGCTCAAGGCAAGTGTGTTGGGACACTTGCTGTTCATTATGCGTATTAATGACCTTGCAGAAAATATTAATAGTAACCTCAGACTTTTCGAAGATGATGGAGTCATTTATAATGAAGCACTCTCTGAAAGAAGCTGTATAAATATTGTGAGACATTGATAAGATTTCAAAGTGGGGCAATGATTGGCAACTTGCTTTAAATGTTCATAGATGTAAAACTGTTCACTTCACAAGACGACAAAACCTTTATCCTCTGACTGTAGTATCAATGTTATAGTTGGAGTCGGTCAAGTCATACAAATACCTGGGTGCAACACTTCGCAGGGTTATGGAATGGAACAACCACACAGGCACTGTAGGTGGTAATAGCGGTGGCAGACGTAAGTTTATTGGTAGATACTAGGGAAATGTAATCAGTCCACAAAGGACATTTCTTAGAAATCATTCGTGTGGCCCTCTCTAGAATATTGCTCAAGTGTGTGGGACCCATACCAAATAGGACTTAAATGGGACACTGAATGCATAAAGAGAAGGGCTGCACGAATGGTCGAAAGTTTGTTAGACCAGTGGGAGTGTCTCACGGAGATGGTGAAAGAAGTGAACTGGCAGACTCTTGAAGATGAACGTAAACTTTTTGAGATTTCCTTGTAACCAAATTTCAAGAAACAGGTTTAAATTATGGCTGTAGAAATATACTACAAGCCCCCGCTTATAGCTCTCGTAGCGATCGTGAAGATATATTACGTTACTTACAGCTTTCACAAAGGCATTCAAACTGTTATTCTTCCTTCGCTTCATACGTGAATGGAGCTGGTATAATGGGATGTACCCTCTTCCATGCACTCACGGTAGTTTGGAGAGTGTAGATTTAGATGTGGATGTAGATGTGGATGTAGATGTAGATGTGTCATCACCTGTTCTGTGTTCTTTGTGATTGTACCTGTCTTCCCGTTAGTCATTTATTTTCAAAAATACTGTCGTTTTTGTATTCTGTGCAATTTTTTTTCATAATTTATATCTCCATGTTTGTACCGTGTGATTTAACGATGTTTAATTTTGTTTCAGGTATTTGGCAACTTTACGACCTAGTACCACCATACTTCAGCACGAATACTCCAAATGGTAATACAAATCTGTAAACTTGGGTGGCCTTTAGGGCCCAACTCCAGGTTTTTCTATGCTCTTTCGAGTCAGTATACTTGTAAACGCACTGAAATAGTCTATTTTAAGCTCTAGAAGCAATTAAATACTATCATTTTCACTCAGTTTTACGATATCTTGGTGCTTTTCACTTGGTCTTTGGATGTCACAAAACTTTATGAATGCTATTATTTTGTCACGAGCTGTGAATGAGAATCAGATGTAGCATTACATTTTACATAATGAAAAATTTCTCATTTTTCTGCAGAATCTATATCGACCTTTGTTGAGAATAGTTTTGAATGTTATTACGAGTTTTTATAGTTTTGGGCCTCCTGAAACCGAAAACGTGTTGAATTCATTTTTGAGACCTAAACGTCCATACGTCCATATCTGGGGGGTTAGATTGTGCAAAGCGCTATAATGTCGGGAAAAACGTTGTGAGTACTGTATAATTCAGCGTTCTCGCACAGCAAAAAATTTAAAGACCCTTGAAATTCAGCCTGGTCGTGTTTGTTGCTATCCATGAGTGACGAAAACATATAGAGTGGAAGCCGAAAAGTTGGGATTCCCTTACATTGTAAAAACACGGGCATTTAATAACTAGCATACAATAATAGTTTTCATACAACTTGTTATATTAGTTTATTTCTTCCTCGGTTTATTTTGTATCCATTTGTTTCTTCCTAGCACTTGACATAAATGTGATACAAAATTATATATAGAAGTTATGTACACGTTTAGTTCTGAAAATATCAATTATTTTAGCTAATTCAAATATTTACCTATGAAATATAAAGAATTTCATATAATTTTAATTTATGATAGGTTGGGTTATGTGAATTTTATGTAGAAAATAGAAACCAGTAACAGTATTGCTTCAAATCTTTATTCAAAAACGTACGTCACTGTTACTGATTCACAGGATCCAAGATTATTTTCTGAGGCCACATACTGCGGTTTTTTAGTGGTGTAAGTTAAGTGGCAGCTCTAGCATGTGTCACATGACTAGGCAAAGGCTGGGCCAGATTATGAAATGGGTGGGCCTAGCCTTTAGTTCATGTGGGTAAATACGGATTACAAAATATAGTTTAAAACATTAATTTATTGACCATACATAATTCCGCCAATAAATTCATTATAACAGACATAAAATGCCGGATTTTGTTTGCAGTGCAGATTAAATTTAGGTCTGTGCATTGTGTATTTGTAGTCACTGTATACCTGTAGATGTTGTGAGCATTTTATGTATCTGCATCAACGAGATGAAAAATCGCTGAGTGGCTCCATATATTTTTAGCACACTGCACTGCTGTTCTCCATTTTTTCTTTAGTCAAGGGCATCATCTGATTTGTCACGCCCCAATGTCCTATGTCGTTGCATTTTCTTACTTGAAATAGCCAATGCTACCATTGTTTTTTCCTTAAGATACAGTAAACAATGTTGATTTCTGTGTACAGTGTCAGTAACAAGTAAATTTTTAGTAAAAACCAATGAAATCATCGAACTCCCACGTAGAATACAGTTCCATACATCTGATTACATAATAACTGAATTATTGTGTTAAATATTTGACTTCAAGCAAGTAAAAGAGAGAAGTTTAGAGAAGGTTTGAAATTATGCTTAAAATTTGTTGGAAGTCGTTAATTGTTCGCATTATCAAGCACTGGATGCATATAATCTCGGTAATTTGCGCCCTATTTGAATAAAAAGCTAGTTTTTTAGTCATCCCACTGTTTGTGACGTTATATCTCCTAAACTGTATGTATCGCAACATGATATAATTTTTGCAGGCACATTCAATGGTTTCTGTAGATACTGTCTGCATTGTATGTTGCGAATACAATTAGTAGTAAAGAATTAAAAATTAAAACATCATGCCTGATGAAATTTTTCTGAGCGGCATTTAAGGGAATTATAATTTTTCACGAAATCTAAATGTATATGACGTCACGTCTCCTGAATTGTGTGTCGTACAATCATATAAGTTCACAGGTACGTTCAGTGATACATATAGATACTGCCTAAAAAGTGTATTACAAATATATTTAGTAGTAAAGAGGTAATGAATTAGAACGTCATGCCTGATGCTGCCGTTTTACTACAAGGACAGAAGAAGCGTAGTAAGCGATAAGCTTTTTCCTTTCATTATTTTGTGGGGGTTGTCAGCGAGAAAAAGTTTCTAAAAGGTTTGAAATTACGTGTAGAATTGTGCGAAGTCCGTCACTGCTCCCATTCTCAAATATTCGATGAGTAACACATGGGCATTTGCACGCTATCAGTGACGTTGCCTCGAGAAAACACACTTTTTCTAACTTTAGTAGTTGCCTTACTGTGTTAAACTTCTAACATAAGCTTATACCTTCTAATGACCGCATTTCAAGTTTTATAAGTCGGTCAGCAATTACGAGAAATATTGAAAATCAAATTTTTGTTGCCTCTGAAGGCCGTTTGATAGCCAGCCTGCAAATGGGATTGGTACCGTGTCGCGGGTTATTCGTTTAGTAATATAGATATGGATAACCTTTTCGACGCAGAGAAAATTGCAAAATGATTCAAAACATCACAGTGACTTTACTTGATGCTAGCAAACGGAATGTAAATCAACGTAATCTGAGCACGCACCACCTGAAGATTACGAAACAAACATAGAAATACATTGTAGTTATATAATGAAGCCAGTGACTGTTTCGAACTTTTTGTTGGTATTTTAAGTTTACAGTAAAAGACTCAGAAACCATTCCACCTTAGACGAATATGTTCTTACGAAATTACATGTAACAGTTCATTTACATAATTAACTTAATAATAATAGTGACTTACGGGACAATAAATATTTGATTAACATTTCATTTCTACAACATTTCCAGTTTCTGTTTACTGCTGTGTGCATAAATACACGGACCTCTTTTGCTACCTCACCATCATCGCTTCCTGAGCAAACCTTCACTACATCTAGATAGCCTGACATTTTCTTTCCGCTCGAAACAAATTATCGGGATAGCAGTGAAAATAGGGGGATTTTCAATGGGAACAACATAAAAGGTACAAAAAACGAACAATAAACAAATTAGGAAACGACAGAACGAGTAAAAAAAGTAACTATATTTCCCGATTTATGTAGTCCTCGGTACTGACAGTAAAATACTGACCATCATTGCCATCCTTGTATCAGAAACTTCAGTACACTTGTAAACATAAACCATGTTTTCCGACATACACTCTCTTGTAACATGAAACTTTTCATTCTCGTATTGGAAACTAAAGTACACATTGTAATTGAAAGCTCACATTACAGATGTCGGACGTCCTAGGCTGGGCATACTGGTAGAACAGGACAGGCGGTGACTTGTGTTGGAACTAACATCGGACTTTAATGCTGGTCAGAGTACAAGTGTGTCTTGACAGACAATGCACCGAACATTCCTAACGATGGGCCTCCGTAGCCGATGACTCAAGCATGTGGCAAAGTTAACACCAAGACGTCGTCAAATGGGACAGAAATTGGTACGTGACCATTGGCACTTGACGTTGGCGCAGTAGCAGAGCGGTGTATGCTCTGATGAATCCCAATACCTTCTTCATCCTGCCGATGGAAGACCGCGATTCCGTCGCCGGCTCCATTATGCTCTGGAGAACATTCACGTAGGCATCCATGGGTCCAGTGGATTTTCGTTCGCTGGTTGTAGACCACGTACACCCCTTCACGAATAGCATGTTTCCCGACGACAGTGGCATTTCTCAACGAGATAATGCGCCATGTCACAAGGCCAGGAGTGTGAAGGAGTTGTTCGAGGACACAGTGGCGAGTTACAATTGATGTACTGGGCCCTCAACTAGCCAGATTTGAATCCGATCGGAAACAACTAGGATGTGTCTGAACGTGACATAAAATACAGCAATGGGGCGTTGGCGCTTAGTATTGCTTGAGCTATGCGGTGTCGCGATGGGTCGTGAGTACTGCAGTCCGCTGAAATAAAGCACGAGTAAACAAATTAAAACCGAAATACAATATCTGAAACGAAAAGGAGAGTAGAAATTGGACGCATACGGAATTATTTCCCCGATATGTGAGTGGTTCGAATAACTCATAGCTAATAGAGACCATTGCGTTGTCATGGGAGGCGAGAGCTCATCAGAGACAAGGGTTTCGTCAGGAGTGTCCCTGGGAGGTACGATAGGACCGCTCTTGTCCTTTATATACAGGTACATAAAAAGTCTGAGTGATAAGATGAGCAGCAGTCTGCTGTTGTTTACTGACGACGCTGTGGTGTACGGAAAAGGCTCATCGTTGAGTGACTGTACAAGGATACAGGATAAATTCATATTTGGTGTGATGAGTGGCAGCTCTAAATGTGGGACCCTAAGTTAATGCAGATGAGCAGGAAAAAAAATCCTGCAATGTTCGAATACCGAATTAGTGGTATTGACACAGTCATGTCAATTAAGTATCTAGGCACGTTTTTTCAGAGCGATATGATATGGTACGAGGACCTACGATCGGTAGTAGTGAAGGCGCATGGTCGACTTCGGTTTATTGGGAGAATTCTAGGAATTTGTATCTCACCTATAAACGTGAGCGTCTGGTCCCGGCGGAGGTTAGAGTCCTCCCTCGGGAATGGGTGTGTGTGTTTGTCCTTAGGATAATTTAGGTTAAGTAGTGCATAAGCTTAGGGACTGATGACCTTAGCAATTAAGTCCCATAAGATTTCACACACATTTGAACATTTTTATAAACGTGAGCGCGTATTGGACACTAGTGCGAAACATTCTTTTGTACTGCTCATGTGTTTGGGATCCCCATCAAGTTTGGCTAAAGGAAGACATCAAAGCAGTTCGGAGGCGTACTTCTATATTTTTGTTCACGGCAGGTTCGATCAACATGTGAACAGATGCTTCGTGAACTCAAATGGGAATCACTGATGGGAAGACAAAGTTCTTTTGGCCAAACGCTTTTGAGAAATTGTAGAGGAACGCCCTTTGCAACTGACAGCAGAATCATTCTACTTTCGCCAACGTACATTTCGCGTAACGATTGCGAAGACGAGGTAAGAGAAAGTAGGGTTCGTAGGGAGGCATATAGACAGTCGTTTTTCTCTACAATGTACCGTCGGCCATGCACCGTACTGTATCTGTGCAGATGCAACGGCATCTGTATCTCGTCTCGCGACTACTGTGGAGCTCATTAATTTTCTACCTCAGTTATGCGTATAGGGAAATGGATTAAAGTATGAAGTAGACTCGTCGTCTCTTGTTGGATAAGTATTTCTTAATACTCTGTAAAGACGTTCGAGGACTGTACGACGACAAACGCTGTGAATCTGTCTTCTTCCTTAATTGGGGTTTATTCTTCCACAGCATTGTAATTTTACTAAGCAACATAAATATTTTTATCGTCTCGACAAGCAATTTATTCCTTCGTTTCTCTGAAGGCAATTTAAATATTTTTGTGCTACGTGTTTCAGAGCAACGGAATTTTCTGCATTACTAAAATGAATCCTTTCATTGTATCACAAATCCTCTTTCGTACAGCATCTGTCGGTTGGGGGAAAGATTTACGTCCGGTCTCTCCTTTGTGTTCGTTCGTCTTCTCCAGCGACTGAGCAAGCTGCTCCGCAGAGAGACCATACCCAGGAAACTCCTCAGTACTAGAAGCGATTGATACGGATAAGACAGACGTTGCTAGTTATTTCAATGAATAAATTTTACAAAACATATTTGCGGTAGTATATGGTATAATGCAAATACACCACTTTAAATTCGTTATTATAAAATTATGACCATAAATAATCTTCTCATAGAAATCACAATGATTTCTGAAATACTTATTGAGTCGCAAATTTCATTGAATTGACTAACGGGCCACGACATACTCAAAAACATGTATTTCGGCTGCTTGTATTTCGCGCGCGCGCCTGTTCATCACTTAGGCGCGCCTGGCTAGCGGACTTGTTATGTTACGTGCATTCTCTTCTTGAACGGAGTATTTGTATATGAGCGCTTCAGCGTCTTTAAATAAAAACGTAATAAGTCGCTATATTCTGGAAAGCAGGATTTTTTAAGACACGCCTAGGGCTTCAGTTGTAACTTTAGCTACACATCAGTAAACTAAGTTTTCGCAGAAGGGATAAAAAGAGTTAAATCTCAGATTTTGAATGAAGATACATTTGTCAGGTATTTAAAAAGATTGCCAGATTGGTAATTTTTTCGAGAAGAAAACTGATCAAATTCATGAGAGAAAGCACGAATTATGGCTACATACAGACACCGGAAACAAATGAAAATATACATAAAAAGGATAATAACAAAATGAAATGACTAACGTCCAGATAAATTTGCTCCGTTAAACGTATTAGGTCTGTGGTGACGTTGGGCAGGTGTTTCCTGATATTCCTGTCGTTATTCTCCAGGAATTAAATACGGGCAACCACTATTTCTACGAGGATGCACTGAAAATAATGACAGAATTTTTTAGGGTATCAACAAGCTAGTTTCTCGTTGCGAGAAATGTATTCATCGCCAGGGTGACTATCTTGAGAAATATGTATAGACGAAGAACAAAGATGTAGAATGCTACTAACTTTTGTTTTATTTAAGAAGCCTGAAGAGTTTCCACGTAAATAATTCAGAGGCGTTACTTATCAGGAGGCGCTCGTAAATTTGACGTTCCAAGTATGGTACAGAAGTTGACTCAGAGCACTGAGGCCATTTGCCAACAAGAGCGTATCGTCTATAGCTCGCTGTAACCGCAAACCGTTGGGCAATGAGGAATGGTTTTTTTTTTTTTTATTTTAATTTTCCCTGCTCATAAATATTTTTCTGTTTCCTACTAGGCAAAAGAATGCAATACCAACCGCATCACTTGAACCACAGTGTTGTGGGTAATGGGTATTCATGCTCCACTTATCGCATAACATATATAGTAACATTTCTCATTCCCGCGTTTGATATTTTTGAAATGTTGCTAAATAATTTCATGCGATTTGGCAGATAATAAAACGTTTTACTATACTACCCTGCTCCGTTACAAGTGACATACGAGGATATTCCCAGCGGCAGTGCAAGCTGTAAAGACGAGCACAACGTATACTTTCACACAGTTACCACTCTCAAACGCTAAACCGAAAGCATCGTAATCAACGAAATACAACGCTTAGCACTGAAAGCATGTTTATTACGAACACCAACGTACAACCAGTAAAGAAATGATGCCCTGAACGGAAAGTGCAGTTATTTATACAAACACCGAATATTCCAGAATGCTGGTATCTAATGTTTCAAATATACAAACACTACGAACATAAGATATTTCAAGAAGTTGCCAGAAATTATAAACACGGAAAAACATACAAATGTCAGAGGTCGAATTTGATCCGGCGGCCCTCAGTGCAATAACACACTGCATGCACCATAGCTCGTTACATTGCTCTCAAACAGCAACCCGCTGTTTCAGAAGTGCGCATTGGAGTGGGCTGCAGCACATTGGATCTAGATCCTGTCAATGGTCCTCTGTAAGGCGCCGCAGGCAAATCCTAGCGCTCTGATCGTCTTGTTACATCCTCTTCACTATTATGAGCATCGAAGGTAGTCCCTCCCGTTGTAGATTAGTGGTCATCAAGTGGCTCTTCAGTTTCCCATCGTTTGTCTGCACGTCTTGGATATAGTAGGGCAACGTATGGAGTACGTGGACGACGTCTCTTCGCTTTATGTTGATGAAGAGTCATAATCCTTGACTTCATACGTGATGTTTGAAAAGCGACTAACGACACGGCACGGCCAAAAGTACCGCTTTAGTAACTTTATGATACTTTTACTTTCCGCACAGGTGCAAAAACCCATACCATTTTTCCCGGGCTTTACCTCACTGGCCAGTGCTTGGCGTTATAGGGCTCTTGGTCTTTTTCCTGGGCGTCCAGGTCCACATGCGAGGCAGCTGCCTTGCTTCATTGGTCCTGGTGATGAGGTCCTTAACGTAGTCATTCTGACTATCTTCTGGTAGAAAGGGAAACAAATTATGCACTGTCGTTTCGACATCGCGACTGTGGAGCAGAAAGCACCGCATGAAGTCTGTAGTGTTTCGCTTCGGTATGTTGCATGCGAATGTCACGACGGGCGGTATTGTATCCCAGTGTCTCTGTTCTGCATCAACGTACATTTAGATAATATCTGCCAACGTCTCAATAAAGCGTTGTGTGATTCTATTCGTCTGTGGATAGTAGGCAGTTGTCGTCCTGTGAGTGATGTGGCAACGTAAAATTTCCTCTGAGTAGCTTCGGATGGAGAAGATTTCCATTGTCAAAGATCATCACTTGGGGTACTCTATGATTTATAAATATGTATTGCAAGAGGAACTTGGCAATATCCGGAGCTGCAGCCGCCTGCGCAGTTTTGATAACTGCATAGCCAGTGATGCAGTCAGCGCAGTATGTTATCCGTGAACTCCCAGTTGTCGATTTCGGGAAACTCCCCAAGATGTTGATCCCAATTCTGTGGGTGCAACGGTGCTGCTACAGGCCGGATTATTATCAGATGCACCGGACATAATTGCGACACATGATTCCGGCTTTGGAATTGTTTTTAGTGGCTCACATAGAGTCTAGTCGATCAGTAGAGACGTGAGCAGTGCTGCCTGCGTCTGCTCTAGAATATTGAGGAATCTCATATTTCTAGGTGATGGAGTGTCGTGCAAATACTTCAGTATCGCTGGTCGCAGATGAACCGGAATGACGAGCAACCATATCCGCGCCATCGGATCTTAGTTCCTCATATTCAATGTTCTGTTTCTTAGGTGGAATCCTCATTTAAATGGTTCCTCGTTCTTCAAGGTTTCTATTATTTTCAGCAATGTTGGATCTTTCCTCTGTTCAACAGAAATGTCATTCAACGCAGCAGTGAGTGACAAGGAACCCATTGAGTGCGAAGTCACAAGTTCAGTCTTTAGAAAAGCTCATTTGTAAATGTTGTGCTAACAATTATGACCAGAAAAATATTAGTTGCTAATGACTCACCATTGCATCATGAGGGCAACATTAAACGGAACATCGTCGACAGTCAAGAAATGTTCAAAACAAACCATTAACTTGCACCACGAACGCCGAGTTAAAAATGACGCACCACAGTGATCACAAAGGTTCGCACCATAAAGATCAAAGGCGAACCCCTTGAGAGTTACAAAATGTGCAGGACCATCTGCTAGTTATCCACTCTTAGAGAATGATATAGAATCATATTGCAGTAACAGAGTAATGAGAAATAATGGAATGTGATGGCATGTAGCCGAATAGAAAGTCTTTCGTGAATCTTATGGTCAAACTGGCTATTCTTTAAGGCGTAGCTGCAGATAGTGCCATAATATGATTTATAAGCTCTTTAAAAACAAACATACAGAGGTGAATTTGTCCAGTGGTTCCAGGTGGTATGAAATGCAATAAATGAAGGAGTATGATTATTGTACGAAGACCAGAAATCAAGCAAAAGGAAGTTATTTGGACCAGCTATTGGTCATAAGCAGGGCTCATACCACAGTCGTAGCATTCTTACGCCCGTTTCCAAACTTTTGCTTGCTGTGACGTAAATATTCCTTAATTCTCTCGAAAGATCAGTCGCAAGATACATAGTAGGGGGCAGAACATTTCCAACTTCTATCAGTGCAATAAATAAATATCCAGCCAATTTAACATCCAGCTTAACAGTCGGCATAATTGTATATGAGTGCCTTAAGGCATTGATGTTAGTTGACCTTGATACAACTCTCTTGGTACCTCTAAGTTCCAGGGTTCCTTTCGAGTGCATTTCCTCTTCAAATCACGATTGGTCGGAACTGAAAACAAATTTCTTATAAAATGTGGGGATAAGTTTGTTTATCTCATCTACAAATTTTCGGACCGCTTCCATAGTTTACTAGGTATCGTCAAGTTGACGCTTTGTTTGAAATTCCGTTGTCTTACGACTTTCCATTCTCTAGCACTCTTTGAAGTTACGCAACTATCCACTGCTTCCCTTGAAGTCACTGTAACCTATGTCGAATGCAATTTGATGTGCATAACGTAGTAGGTCACTATCATGAACGTCCTCTAAATTGTATCTAGCATCTCTGAAACGTGCAAACATAGCTTTTGTAACCAGTGCTCCTTGTCTTCCCTTGTATACCCGTAGTTTTCCTTATGCAGTACAAGATCATATTGCTCCGGACTTACTTTAAATACGTGCATAATTATTTTTTTACTGTGCTGCGGATGATCTTCCGTGTGTATAGTTATGTTTGGAACCCGCTCCTTGGAAAACGATTGCCCTTTACTACTTTTCGCTGGAGACGGCATTTGTGACTCCCTGCCAGACAAAGATGATGAAGTACATGGCTTGACACCTGTTTCAGTATCACTTTCATTTGATAACCACATGTCTCAATATTGAAATTTTCATCTACTTTGTTCGCACAGTCAAACGTGTACGACACCACACAGCCCACTGACTCATCTTACAGAAACGCTGATAATTAATTTGCCACTTCTTTCTCACTGTGCGATATTCCTTGCGTTCCTTTCTGACGAAATGTCGAACTCGGCAGCCTTTGCTATAGATATTAGGCTTGGATCTTTAATAGTGGCAACTATTTATTTACAGCTCGCACAAAATAGATACGTGTCTCAAAGCTTTACTTACCTTCAAAGTAGTTACCAGCATTGTGTATGACCAGATGCCAGCGATGTGGAAGTCGTAGGATACTCTTAGCAGTGCCAGTTATGTTTACAGTTCGAGCGGCGCGGTCTATTGCACCATGAATTTGTAACAGTTCTGAAGCGAATGCCGCGAAGTGTTTCCATCAGTTTAGAAATCGAGTTGAACTCAAGAGGGCTTAAGTCAGGGGAGTGCAGTAGGTGATATAGCACTTAGCAGCCTCAACAGTCAAACAAATTAGTAACAGCTATCACTGCACGTGCTTGAGCATTGTCCTGCAAAATGTTGGTCAGGTCCTGCAGAAAGTGTCATCACTTCTGTCTCCAAGCTGCTCGTAGGTTGTGTTCCAAAAACGTATTACGTTGGGGCAGTGACGGGGCGAGGATACGTTTGTATGTGTGAGCCGACAACCATAGCGCTGCCCGTTAACAGACAAACGGCAATAGGGCAATCCCACGGCCAATCGGAGCTCGTGGCGCCAAGTTTCCGTAGTTTAAAAATGGTGCGTTGTCTACCGAAACAACATTAGTAATTGTGGTTCCTACTGGCATCAGGTATCCAGGGTTAACATTTCGTGACACAGTTTCTCCACCCTGTATGTGTTCAATGCGTCCACAGTGAAATCAAACTGATGTTGTCCTTCATCCTCCCTATGTCTGTTCTTATGCAGGGCGTTTTTCTTGATTGAAGATTTGGTTTTACTTGCATTAGTCGGCTGTTGGGTTGGCTTTTGACAGTATAGGCGCAAGTCCGTGTTGAATGAGTCCGTTCTTAACAGTTCGTTTGAATGGTGATGGAGACTGGTGGCAAAGATTGACATCATACATTCTGAGTATTATCGTCTGAGGACGTCAAATTGATTCCATATTTTTAGATTTCCGTAAGTCCTTACAAGCGACTTCTAATTAAATTGTGTACCTTTGGAGTATTATGTCAGCTGTGTGACTGGATTCGTGATTTCCGGTCATAAAAGCCACAGTTCGTAATAACTGACGGAAAGTCATCGAGTAAAACAAAAGTAATATCTGGCGATATCCAAGGAAGTGTCATATGCCCTCTGTTGTTCCTGATCTACGTAAACGATTTAGGAGACAATCTGAGCAGCTCACTTACATTCTTTCATTGTTTGCAGTTGACGCTGTCATTTACAGTCGTGTGGAGTCATCAGATGATCGAAACGAATTGAAAAATGATTTAGACAAGATATCTGTATGGAGAAAAGAGTAGCAGTTGACTGTAAGTCATAAAAACCGTGAAGTCATGAGTACTAAAAAGAATCCGCTAAATTTCTGTTACACGATAGTCACAATACGCTTGTCCGTCATCTTCTGGAATACTGCTGTGTGATCCTCATTAGATTGAATTAACGGAGGGCATCGAAAAAGTTCAAAGTAGCGCAGCTCGTTTTTAATTATTACGAAATAAGGGGGAGTGTGACACGGATATGATACACGAACTGGGGTTCGTTTTTTCCCGCGCGCTGTTCGAGAGTGGAACGGTAAAGAAGTAGCTTAAAAGTAGTTAGACGAATTCTCTGCCAGGCACTTAACTAAGAATTCTAGAACAATCATGTAAATGTGTATGTAGATGTACCTCCTGACGTATGAGGTCGACACTGATGGCTGCTATCTCTTGTGTACTCGGTCCGACACTTCCGGCTCTCACACACTTCTGTAACTGTTACTGCTCGCCACGTCCATGACATTTATGACAGAATCACTCCTGCCTCCTGGGTCGTTCTCAATGGTGAGCGCCTCAGGCAGCTCAATATTCGTCTTCTGGATGCGGGATTGGTGCCCTGATTTTCTGACCTGAGGACTGGTGAGCGCCACCAGTCCTCTGTAACAAGAGGCTCTAGGCATGCTTCCACGACCACTGTGCGAAGCGTCGGTGGAACTGTCGGTGTTATAGGAAATGGAGATCTTGACTGAACCGCTCAGATCGCGAGGATGGTAAAAACCTCTACAAAAAGTCTCACCAGTGCCTGCGTCGCAGCCTGTACTTGTACACACATTATGTAATACCCATACAGAAGGGGACATTTCATTTGAAAGCTGCTGCCCTGTATCGGTGGCTAAATTCGATATTACCAATAACGAGGAGCCACGGTCTTGCAGCAGTGCTAACACCGGTTCCCGCCAGATCACCAAAGTTAAATACTGTCGGGCTCGGTCAAGTACTTGGACGGGAACCGCACAGTCTATCGAGCGCTGTTGTGGAGAGGGATGCACTCAGCCCTTGTGTACCAAATTGAGGAGCTACTTGCTTGAGAAGTAGCGACTAAGGTCTCGTAAACTGACAACGGCCGGTAGAGCGATGTGCTGACCACATGCCCCTCCATATAAGCATCGAGCGACGACTATAGGCTAAGGATGACACAGGGATCGATCGGTACCGTTGGGCCTTTCGAAGTCTGTTCGGACGGATTATAGTTTATGAACAGAGATGCAAAGGTCTATCTTTTCGACTGCTAGAAGTTTCGCACGACGTTTCGATTTATAATTTTCGATCTAGTCGTTTCTGGACCAAGTTTTCCTACTCAAACTGATACATTTTCCCACTATCCTTGAAAATTTGCGACGTCACAAATGTATTCTATATGTAGATGTCTTTTGACCTTATTGTTAGCAGATTTATATGATATAGTGCTAGCTGTCTTTCTATCTAATCCATACAAATTACTAACAAACATCCATTAAATACGTTGGTACAGACATCCATGGTCTTCACCCCCTTATCTTCAAGGGGATCTGGCAATGTTAGTGGTAGTGGGCGGCCAGATGTCATCCTTGTCGCCACCCCCTTCCTTCCCGGAACGGAGTTTACGTACCCCAACTGGAAGCAAACCTTTCACTCTCCCGAAAGTTCTCATTCCCATGGATGTTCTGCGTTTCACGTCCTCTGTACAGCTTCCGTTGGAAGTTATCAAGCTTACCAAATCCTGGAATGACCCATCCTGTTCTAATACCATTCCATCGAGTGATATATTAATCGTGTCATCTTCTTTTTCAATTCTTATCACTTTGGTCTTGACAATGTTCAGTTTCATTCCAAACTCTACACCCACACTTGCAGTATTCTCCATCATTACCTGGTGTTCTTCCTCAGTTTCTGCTACCACTGCCATAGCATCAGTGTACTTAATAGTTTTTGTTGTTTCTCCTCCTACTGCAAGTCCTGATTTTTCCAAGGACTTATTTATTAGCTTATCAGTAAACAGGCTACCAAAGTGGAGAGGTGGTGTTAGTGTATAGTGTTGTTGCCAGGTTTGGTAAGATATACACTGTGTGATCAAAAGTATCCGGACACCCCCAAAAATATACTTTTTCATATTAGGTGCATTGTGCTGCTACCTACTGCCAGGTACTCCACATCAGCGACCTCAGTAATCACTATACATCGTGAGAGAGCAAAATTGGCGCTCCGCGGAACTCACGGACTTCGAACGTGGTCAGGTGGTTGGATGTCACTCATGTCATACGTCCGTACGCGAGATTTCTACACTTCTAAACATCCCTAGGTCCACTGTTTCCGATGTGATAGTGAAGTGAAAACGTGAGGGGACACGTACAGCACAAAATCGTACAGGCCGACCTCATCTGTTGACTGACAGAGAACGCCGATAGTTGAAGAGGGTCGTAATGAGTAATAGGCAGACATCTATCCAGACCATCACACAGGAATTACAGACTGCATCGGGATCTACTGCAGGTACTATGACGGTTAGGCGGGGGTGAGAAAACTTGGATTTCATGGACGAGCGGCTGCTCATAAGCCACACATCATGCTGCTAAATGCCAAACAGCGCCTCGCTTCATATAAGGAGCGTAAACACTGGGCGATTGAACAGTGGTAAAAGGTTGTGTGGACCGATGAATCACGGTACACAATGTGGTGATCCGATGGTAGGGTGTGCGTATGGCGAATGCCCGGTGAACGTCATCTGCCAGTGTGTGTAGTGCCAAAAGTAAAATTCGGAGGCGGTGGTATTTATGGTGTGGTCGTGTTATTCATGGAGGGAGCTTGCACCCCTTGTTTTGACTACATTGATATTTGAAGCACCTTCTTGCTTCCCACTGTTGAAGAGCAATTCAGAGATGGCGATTGCATCTTTCAAGACAATCACGCACCTGTTTATAATACACGGCCTGTGGGGGAGTGGTTACACGACAATAACATCCCTGTAATGGACTGGCCTGCACAGAGCCCTGACCTGAATCCTATAGAACACCTCTGGGATGTTTTGGAACGCCAGACTTCGTGCCAGGCCTCACCGATCGACATCGGTACCTCTCCTCAGTGCAGCACTCCGTGAAGAATGGACTGCCATTCCCCAAGAAACCTTCCAGCACCTGGTTGAACGTATGCCTGCGAGAGTGGAAGCTGTCATCAAGGCTAAGGGTTAGCCAACACCATATCGAATGCCAGTATTACCGATGGAGGGCGCCACGAACTTGTAAGCAATTTTCAACCAGGTGTTCGGATACTTTTGATCAAATGGTGTATAAGAGGCAGAAACATCATCAGATGTTTGAGCGATCACTTGAACGGCACGAAAATGACGCATATAGGTATGAGACCGCGTTATCCACACCTGACAGTATTTGAAAGTGGCCTCATTAAGGTTCTCTATTTAGCCACGTGGTCGAACTGTGCGATTGGAACATGAGGACCGGCACACTAGATGTCAAGGTACCCGTCGAGCACGTCTGACAACTAGAAGGGAGGGTCACCGTATTGTGCACCAAGCACATCGCAACCCCTTCACACCTGTGTCTGCCATTCTAGAACAAACTAAAGGAATCCCTGCAACATTCTGTGTCATCACGCAGCAATGGTCGGAGACTGGCAGCAGCTGAAATAGAGAACTATCGTTCGTCTCGTAGGCTGCCGTTAACACCACAAACACAAACAGCTGCGTTTGGAGTGGTTCAGTGACCTGGAAGCATGAACTACTGTGAATGTGGTTCATTGTATTCAGTGATGAAGCACCGTTCAGCACTACCGCAGATGACCATCTTTGGTGAGTATGATGGTGATCTGGGGAGAGGGTCCATTCTTCCTACGATTTCAAGATGCGCTATAATGTTTCCCCTGGAATCTCGGTGTAGAGTCATCGGTCTGGCTGGTAGTGACTGAGAGAACACTCACAGCACAGTGGTATGTCACAGATAATCTTTGTCCTCATATGTTACTTCTTATGCAACAGTACTGTGGAGTCATTATTCTTAACAAGCCAATGCTCATCTACATATGGTATACCTTTCTGCGAACTTTTTGTGTTATGCTTAAGTACTCTCATGTTCAGCAAGATCACCAGATCTGCCATCGATCGAATGTGTCTGAGCCAGCACCGACGGCAATTTTGTCTCAGCGGCAGTATCCAGGACATCAAGGACCACTTACAATTGTTGGCGAGTTTTACTAGTAGAGAATGATCAGAAGGGATGCAATGTAGTACTTACGAAGGGATTTATACTGACAAATTCTTTATAAGGTTGACTAGATTGTTTAATCACTGAAGTAGTATCGTTATATACCCTTCAACCCGTGACGTTTCATTTCATTTCCTCCTCGCCTTCTAAGTGGTTCACATTTCTGTCCGGCAGAGTACTTCATGTAGAAGCACTTTGTTTAAAGGAGTTTCTAAATTTACGGTATACGTAAACCATGTGCAGGTCAAACTTCTACCCCGAGAAAAATTCTCTGCTGCAGTATTGCCATGACTTAATTGAAAGCTCTCTTCCTCCATTCTTCAATCAACATTGTACTTTTTCCGAAAACGGCGTACTTCGAAAGTTATACTAATTGAAAATTATCGTAGTCTAGAATTTCCCAGTCTTAAAAACTACTTCTGTTAAAATTCTACTGGACTTTGTAAATTATAGCTCCAAGTAATTTGCTAAATTTGATTGCTTTTATTTTTATAGTAGGCCTACTTTGGTTGAATAGTCGTCATTCGATTATATGTAAGTAATGATGCATAATTCTGATAAATTATTTCTAATTTTATAGGTAATATTTAATTGGATTTCATTATTACATATTTTTACGTACGTCTCATGGTGTCGACATCCATGTGTTATTGGTGGTTCTGTCACTGTCTATTTGCTTGTTAATTACGTTCCTGTGAAGTTATTGGGATAATAACGGCTGCTGATCACCTTATCTGACTTATTAGTTTATGCAGTTGTCAGATTATATTCTTTAAATCAGTATTTCCGTGGCAGCTTATTTGACATACAATATAGCGACATTGTATGGTTGCAGGCAGCTCTTTTTATCATTCTTGCCATGTAGGTATTGATCTTTGCCACTGTTACATTTTGCTTTTTCTGTGTGTTATATCTATATGTTTTCTTTTTCGTAATTGTAGGTATTTTTAACTTTTGGTACAATTTACAAATTTTTTGGCCTTTTTCTGATTTAGTACTTATTTTACCCATTATTTACATGTCTATATGACATCTTTGTGTGCTGTTATTGTAAACTACTTTCATAGAAGAATTTCGGTTTAGGCTTGTTTAGTCCTATGTATTCGTTGGTATTCAATTATAAATGGAATTAACTAGTTTTTTTCTTGTTATTCTTGTTACACATTCCATTTAACTTTTGTATGTGCGTCTTTCTAACTGTTTTTTAACAGATTTTGCACCGATGCTGTACGGGTACAGTGTTGTTTGTTTGAATCCATACCTTGTTTTGAATTTATCTATAGCGTAATCTGTGCTTGTCTCATATTATCCATCAAGACAATGGACAGATACATAAAAACAAATACTGTGAAAGATATTCTAACAACGAATACAGCAACCATACCGCATCGCTGGAAATCCTCACAACAAGCAGGTAGAAATATGTACATACGAAACTTAAAAAGAACGTGTAACAAAAAATAACTAGAAAGGAACATTTAATTCCATTTATAAAAGAATACAATCGAATATATAGGGCTAAACACAGCCTGTGCCGAAATTCGTTTACGACAGTAGATTACGACAGTCTCCCGCGATGTCATATGGACAAGCAAATAATAAATAAAATAAGTAATAACTCAGGAAACACAGGTAGGACTACAAAATTTGTAAATAATACCAAAAGTAAAAAATATGTACAATTATAAAAAAGGCAGTATTTAAATAGATAGACACAGAAAAAAGGAAAGCACGCAGTAGCAAAAATCAGTACCGGTACATATAAAACACCAATGATAAATCGGACTCATTGTAACCATACGATGTGGCTGGATTATTTGTCAAATAAGCTGTCACGAAAATAGTGATCTGAAAAATATAATATGACAACTGCATTAATCAATAAGTCAGATAAGGTGATGAGCAGCCATTATTAGTCAAATAACATGAAAGACACGTAATTAACAAGGGAATTCGCACTGACCAAACCACAGATGTCCCATGGATAATAAAAAAATCTATTTAATAATTTTCCATAAAATTAGAAGTGATGTACCAAAATTCCGTATCATTACATGCAGATAAACTGAAAATGACAATTCAGCCGAAATAGGCCTACTATAAAAAAAAAATCAAACTTTAGCAGCGTACTTGGAGTGCACAATATCCTTAGAAGAAATATACTTTGCACCGGGAAAAGAATAAAATAAAAATCTCTACTGGTTTAGATCTGTGTCCATGATTTTATCTGATTCCACAAATGTATAATTTTCCTAAATTAAAATTTAATTTATGAAGTATTTTAATTATAAGCATTAAGTTTCTTGAAAACACTTGGTGGACTTTGAAAGTCCCAGTGCACTTTAGAACGTCCACATTAAAATAGCATCTGTCATTTAGTCATTTTCTGATTGTACAGCTTATAGGTAATCAAGATAACTTCTGTGCCTAATATTTTCGTATGTTTTATTTTTTCTGTCTCTCGTATTATCTGAAATGTAATCAGTCAGTCGGTGATTAGAATTCAGCTAGCACACTTATTGTGTTCTTAGTCAGTCTGCATTCATCACCCATTACGTAATGATCCACGTCATTCAGTCGGTGGCCACTCAGTCAGTAGAGTCACTATTTTAACTTCTGCCATTTGCGAAATTTTGTGGACCAATTCACAGTTAGTGTGACTTTCCAATATATTCTGCGAATATAAAGGGTGATTCCATGATAATATTACAAGCTTTCAGGCATAATGGAGAGGTAAACATAGCCTCTAAAAAATGTACCTTAACAGCCATGAGCTCTTCCACATTTTCGACACTGCGACACAAATCTCTTCTACTTCACAATTTTTGCTTTTAATATTTTCAGAGTAGATAGTCTGCATCGAAGCAACAAAAACGTCTAGTAAACGTACGCTTCAATGCGGATACCTGATAAGTTTTGAGCACTTGACCAAAAGAAAAGATGTTCCACACTAGTTAAGGTAAACAGGTGTCCATAGCTCTTCACAAATGCACTTTAGAGCCTATATTTACTGGACTTTTTTTCTGGTTTTGGTCCACACTACCACGTCTCAATATATGGAAAGCAAAGCACTTGGAATAGAACAGATCTGGTTCAAAGTATCGAAGATAAGGAGGGGCTTATAGGTCTTGCAGTATGCAATTTGAAGCCCATGTTTATAAGGCTGCTTTCATACGCTTACCCTTCTTCACATACTTGAAAGTTTGTAACATCATCAAGGGACCAATCTGTATATATTAATACATTTAAAGAAAGCTGATTGGTGTGTGCTTACACCATCCGTCCAAAAATTTCGAGAGTGGTTTAATTCCTGGCGTATGAAAGACGCCAGCTCAGTAACGACGGTGGCGCCTTCACGCAACAGTTGTAAACAACGGATGTGCCTTCTACTAATCACTTGTGAACGTGCATTGTTTAGCAGTGGAACGTGCGACCGTAGTGTGCTAATATTTTTTTGTCACAGATCGCAGTAGAGCAACAGTAAGTTTGTCTGGCACACTTTCACTTTCAAACAAAAACGACGACACTTTACGCCTGCCGCAATTTGGTTGAAATAAAAATCGCGGATATTTCTTTCCTACAGACAATCGTTAAGGGTGGCACGATTTGGAGTTACTAACCAGAGCCTACCATTAAATAACACAGAGTAGAAATTCATAAGAAAGGTCAAAGTTTTGAAGATATAACCGACAGTCAAGAAAATGTGACAGCCGAGTTGAACAACATCACAAATAAAATATTTTCCTGACAGTTTTGCATAGGTTTACAGAAATTCACACACTATAGTCAATGGACTTTGCCACAGACACCAACTTCTATGTTTTATAATTTGAAAACAAACCAAACAGTGTGATTCAAATACAAGCTCAAAGATTTCGTGTCGTACCGAAGACGTTGTTGGCTAACACTCACATCGATGAAGATTGCATCTTACTTACAGGGAATATATTTGTCAAATTAACTTATAGTAGTAATAGTGGAGCTGCAAATTAATATGTGCAATTTACAAGGTATATGAAACTAGATTTTTAAATTATACTTTTATTACCAGTAAGAGTACTGGTGTTGGGATTATTTTTTAACAGCTATTTTATTGGTTGATGTATTAGTTGAACTGGGCATACGACATTTGAGATTAGCAGGTCAGTGGGTAATTTAAAGTTAATAAGTAATGTGAGCATTTGGTAGAAAGTGGTAGGAGGGATGGGGAAGGGGTGGAATGAAAAGAAAGAGGGAGAGGGATGTCGTGGAGAGAGAGAGAGAGAGAGATGACAGAGAGAGAGAGAGAGAGAGAGGGCAGACGGGGGGGGGGGGGGGGGGGAGATTGAGTGTGTGTGTGTGTGTGTTTTGTTCGTGGATGACAGTTTAGTTCATCAAGTTCAAGGAGTCTTTAAAATTCTGAGAGAAGGAGTTATCTGCTAATTCTGTCTGTTCATTTAAAATGTAGTGGAGTGACATGTTTGTGTGTGCAAATCTGTAATTGTTCAAGAAAGATCATCTTTATTCCCTCGTCTACAATCTGTGGGACATGGAGGTTGGTTTTTATTTCTGTAATGGCGTGTTTATTTTCTGCAGCATGGGTGGCAAACGTGGATGTACTTAAATTATTTAGACGGAGTGCATCAGTCTGCTCTTTGTATAGTGTTTCAAAGCTTCATCCTGTTTGTCCTATGTAGTAGCAGGAGCAACTATCACACGTTAATTTATTTATACGAGATTTGCGAAAGGGTGAGATGGCTCTTTTAGCATTTTGTTTTGTATTTTGTTGTTCGTGTGCAAACTTATTTGAATATTGTGTCGTTTGAAAAGTTTAGCGAGTTTGTACGAGATGTTACCGAGAAAAGGCATACAGACAAATTTGGTTTCTTCTGCTACTGACAGCTGGCTTGTTGATGTTGTTTTATTGAGTTTAATTTTGTCATCCAATTTATCAACGATGGTTGGATCATTAGCATTGTTCGATGCTATTGTTTTTAAAATATTTATTTCATTAATTTTTATAATAGGTTCAGGTTGAATTTTATTTATTCAGTTGAGTGCTGACTTAAAGAAAGATAATTTATGCTCATTTTGCTAGTATGACTGTAACATCTAATGTGGTAGGTTTCTTGCATATTTGAAATTTATGGTTGTTGTTGTAGTTTGTTATGTTTAGGTCAAGGAAGTTGATTCCAGATTGAGTATAATGTCCTACTGTAAATTGTATTTTGAGATGAACATTATTAAGTTTGTCGGATAAGGTGTCAATATCAGTGGTTGTCCCATCATAAAGCAACAGGGTGTCTTCAACATGTCATTTATAATAAATGGCTTTGCCTTTACTATTTGATTTCTAGATCATTCATGTAGATGTCAGTAGCAAGGCCAGCTAGGCTAGTGCCCAATACTAGATCGTCATTTTGAATATATATTTTGGTTTTGAAGGTAAAATAACTGTGGGACAGCACTAATTTAAGAAACTCCATTAGCACATAGATTTCTACGTTACTTAGCTTTTTATGATGCATTAAGCTATTTTTTATTATTCGGGTGTGTCTGTTATAGGTATCTTGGTGTACAGGTTGACTATATCGAGGGATGCAAAGTTTGCTGAACTTGGAATGGCGATGTCTCTAATGCTGTCGATCAACTAGTAAGTTTTCTTTCTAGCACAACTGGTTGGGAACATGTAGTTTTTCTTGAGTATTTCATGTAGTTTTTTTGGTGACTTTATAGCCAGGACTATTTACTGAATTCACTATCGCTTGTATCGGGTGTCCAGCTTTATGAATTTTAGGTTGTGATCTGAGCTTTGGGGCGGCATGGTTCATTATTACACATTGTTTGTTTTCAGTGGATGTTAGCGGAATGTTGCAGTTCTTTAACATGTTTTTTTTTTTTTTTTTTATTTTAGCTTGGTGTTCGGGAGTGAGATCAGTTTTCATTTCAGTTATGTTATTTTTAAAAAATTCTGAAGTTTTATTAATGTATTCTGATTTATACATTATCACAGCTGTGTTGCCTTTCTCAGATTTATCAACAAGGGCATTACTGTTTGTTACTTTTTTATTACTTTGGTTCAGTGTTGCAGATCATTCATAAGTATTAATGTGGAGTCTTTCTGTTTTAAGTTTATCATTATTATTTTGTTTGCTTTTGGGCTACAGTATTTTGATAATTTTCGCGAAGTTTTGCTGACATACTGGTCATTTTATGTTAATATTAGGTTTTTAACATTGTTTTCATCAAGTTTTGTGGCACTGTTATGTTTACGTCCACCATTTAGCAAATTTAATTCCATGGTTTTGAAATTAATACATGTTGTGTTTATTACTCTCTCAAAGAATCTGTGTTGCTCAGTAGTGGGTTTAGAGTGAGGAATTGGGAGGGGGAGGGGGGGGGGAATAGTTTGGCAATCAGGAGCGAGAGCTTTTCTTTTTGTTTAGATGAAATTTTCAGCACCTCTTTATCCACAATTAGCTGGATTACGTCAAAGAAATTTGTGAGTTGGATTAGAGTGATATAGTTGCTTAACTCTAGGTGCCTCATGTAGATACCTTTGTTTAACAAGTCTTTTCGTTGTAATGAGATCTAATTTTTATCCCTGAAGTTTCACATTTTCTTATGGCTGCCTTTGCTGGTTCACTGAAGTCGGTCATGGTTTACTGGAATACATCTAGTTAAAAACGAGACTAGTTGTGGTAATTTCTGAAAACTTTTTCATACTACAGTTGCAGTGTTCCACATGCACAGTGGCTAATAGTTCTAGTTTTACATAGTTACGTGAACGTTCTGTGTGTTGTACTCAGGTGTAGGGAGACTGTAGATCACCCGAAGCATTAACACTATCACTTTAACTTTTCTCTGTCTTTTATTAATCCGGTTTCGAAATTTTCTGGGTTGGCAGCGTAATACCAATAAATGTCCAGAAAAAGACAAAGTAATTTCAAGAATGTTTCATACATTTATTTAATAATTGTTTATAGCATCAAACACTCATAGGAGGACGACTGGCGAAGATGAACTTCTACGAGACTTCAGAGGCTCCCAGAAAGCAGGTGGTCAACAGTAGTCTTTGCTTTCCTTCTGCCCTCCCGTGGTGTTAACCAAACTTCAAACACAGATTGCAACACATAACTGAAACTCAGAACTACTATGCCGCAATCCTCTGTCCACACAAACATTGAGTAATATTTTATCGACGTGTCACGTATTTAACGAGTCTCTGTGTACTCCTCACATAATTTTGTCCACACAGTGATCCCTAATGTAGTTACATAAGTGCTCGATAGACTGACATGTTAAGGTAAACTGAGAGGGCGTATTTCATCTGTAAATGCGAACAGGCTAATAAGGGTATGGTTAATTCATTGTGCAACGTCGCGGAATTGGTGAAATTCATTTTTGTTCTGTAAATTGCTCGTTAATTACGATTGTAATTAATGATAAGTAGCCTAGAATGATATTTTACTTTATACCTAATTTCTCTATGTAAAAATGTACAATACACACAAGAGTGTACATCTAATAATGGAATGCAATGGATAAGAGTACGTGTAGGATGCTCAAGCCACGATGGGCTTTATGCAATACTGATTAACGCAAGCATTGAGTGTGAACATGGACAGCGTGTAACTTTAAGGTTAAACATGTGTTACTGTGATACGTGTTAAGATTTCAGGATATGATGAGAATTTTTTTGTGAGTGTGACGTTATTTGTATTACAGTTACTCTAAGACACGGCAGTCTCCAAGATTTGGTGTAGTATGTTACTGTTGCAGTATGTGAGTCGTTATCAGCCAGAATAACAGAAATGAAACATGAAAAATAAATTAATTTCTAATGTTGGTTCTTCACCACCAGTTCACTGCGATGGCTATGTTAGTAGTTTGTTGCGTAAGGTGCGTTGAGTTTAGAATGTTTAAAATATTGTGCTGTGAAAATATAAAACGCTTACCCTTCCACGTACTTTAATCAAGACACAGAAATGTAGCGAAGTATTTCACTTTACGTTTGCAGTGAAATATGTATGGAAAGGAAATAAAACTTTTTGCGTTTCAGTTTATGCTAATTCTTACTCTATTTTTACGTGTACGGCAAATAACGACAGTGTCCTATATATGTTTCATCGCAACAGGGAATGTAAAGTAGTTTATTACACTACATACTGCCAATGTGTCAAAGCCATTTGTGACCTTGTAATAATAACATGCAGATTTTAGGAAGAGTTTTCCTTAATGAAAGGGAAGAAGATATGTAGACTACCGTGTAATGAGACAGACTGGCTGTGTATTAGTGTGGTCATGCAATTAAGAAAGTTTTCACTACGTGAACGCTAATCAAGTTTGGCTTAAACACACGCTGTAACGGTCGTGAGCTTTCGTTACCTTTGAGATTGGACGTGGTGAGTTGATGTTAGTCAACACTGCCTTTAAGGCGACAAATTCGCCATTATCAACATCTCACTAAGCTTGAACAAGATCTTATACTTGGGCTACGATAAGCTGGATGTTCCTTCTGCGATATTGCAGAAAGACTTAGCAGGACTCTAGCCACTGTACATGATTGCTGGCAGTGGTGGTCACGAAAATGTACAGTCGCAAGAAGACCGGGTTCTAGATGAGTCACGTGACACTACCGAGAGGGAAGACCACCGTGTTCGGCGTATGGTTCTAGCGCATGATACAGCATCTGCAGCAGCAAATTGAGCAAGAGTTGTTATCACAGTGACACAACGAACTGTCACAAATCAACTACTTCAAGGACAGCTCCTAGCAGAATCGCCCTGTAGCCTGTATTCCACCGATCCCATACAACTTCCGTTCTCAGTGGTGTCAAGCGAGACCTCACTGGAGGGCAGGGTGGAGGTCTATTGTGTTTTCTCACGATAGCTGGTTCTGCTTCGGTGCCAGTGATGGCCGCGTGTTTGATATGAAGAGGCCAGCTGAGGGCTTGCAACCAACTAGTCTGCAGCAGGCTGGGGAGGCCGAGCGGTTCTAGGCGCTACAGTCTGGAACTGCGAGACCGCTACGGTCGCAGGTTCGAATCCTGCCTCGGGCATGGATATGTGTGATGTCCTTAGGTTGGTTAGGTTTAAGTAGTTATCAGTTCTAGGCGACTGATGACCTCAGAAGTTAAGTCCCATAGTACTCAGAGCCATTTGAACCAACTAGTCTGCATGCTAGACACACTGGACATACACCTGGAGTTATGATCGGTGATGCTATTTCGTATGACAGCAGGAGCTCTCTCGTCGTTATCGCGCACACCCTGACTGCAAAACTGCACGTCAATCTGGTGATTGGACCTGGCGTGCTGTCATTCATGAACAACGTTCAAATGGTTCAAATGGCTCTGAGCACTATGGGACTCAACTGCTGAGGTCATTAGTCCCCTAGAACTTAGAACTAGTTAAACCGAACTAACCTAAGGACATCACAAACATCCATGCCCGAGGCAGGATTCGAACCTGCGACCGTAGCGGTCTTGCGGTTCCAGACTGCAGCGCCTTTAACCGCACGGCCACTTCGGCCGGCGAACAACGTTCCAGGGGGTGTTTACCAACAGGATAACGATCGCCCACAAATTGCTGATGCAACCCCACATGCTCTACGGAGCGTCGACATGTTGCCTTGTCCTGCTCGATCACCAGATATCTCTCCAACCAAACACGTATGTAACATTATCGGCCGGTAATTCCGGAGTCATCCACAAACAACATTAATCGTCCATGTACTGACCGACCAACTAGAACAGGCATGGAACTGCATTCCCAAACTGACATCTGGCACCTGTACAACACAATGCGCGCACTTATGTATGCTTGTATTCATCAGTCTGGCGGTCACACTGGTTATTAATGTTCCAGTGTTTCACATTTGCAATGGCTTATATCTCGCCTACATTATCCTTCGATCTTGCAATGTTAACCACTTAAATATATTACCTAGACAAATGTATTCCCGAAATTTCATTACTCTACATTAATTCTTTTCTTTTTGTGGTGTTGCAATTTTTTTCCGTCACTGTATATTTACTTGGTAATGTGACATGACTGGTCTGCAGAGAAAAAAATGTTATGCATATTTCAAGCCTCAGTACTAACAATTACTGCCGAGATCGAATGTGACATGTATTTTATATGGAAGCTGTGACACTCTATCACCTACATATAGTCTTATTTGCATTTAGCTTGGAGACTGAGCTATCGTAACTTGGTATTACAGTGAGTTGTGCCTGGATCTGCAGGGACACAAAGAGATAGTAGAAGCTTAAGAATACAGTTCTATCACGCAGGTGACTGACGAAAGAAAGAAGTAGCATATGATGAAATTGACCATTATGTTGGTGACGATACTGAACAATTTGTTTCAATAGAAAGTGTTGTAGCTACGTAGCACACTCCCTTTCAGTGACCAAAGAAATAAATGGACGCTTTTAGTAAACACTTAAGAAGGGAATCACTACCATGATGAAGAACTATGACGTAGCTATAGCACATCTACTTCTATACTCCATAATCCATGTTACGTTGAGAGGCACAGAACAGTGCCGGTACTAAAATGACTTACCACATTTCCTGTAGAAATCATGACTTCTTCAGCGGAACAATTACTCTAAGTAAGTCTCCGTATGACCTACAATATCTGAAATTTTTCCGTGATGGTCTTTTTGCGAAATGTACATTGAGTAATAAATATATTACCTGACTTATTAGGACGACCTTTCTCACAATTTTAACATTAAATATCCCTGTGATCCATAACGTCGCTCTTGTAGCGCGTGACCGAGAGTCCGATGAGCTTCTCCGAGCGACATTCGTTCTTACTAAACGAAACCCTAGGTGGCGCAGTGGTTGGCACATTGAACTCGGACTCCAGAGGACGATGGTTCAAACCCGCTCCTGACCCTCTAGATTTATGTTTTCCATGATTTCCCTAAAAGGCTCCAGGCAAATGTCGGGACGCTTCCGGTGAAAGGGGACGGCCGATTTTCTTCCCCATCCTTGACACAATTCGAGCTTGTGCTCTGTCTCTAATAACATTGATGTCGACGGAACTTAAAACCCAGTCTTCCATCCTTAAACGAAACGGTAACGAAAAGTCCTTCTATTTTTTAAATCCTCTTTACCTCCTCTATTAATACTGCATCAAAAGGGTACCAAAACGATGAGTAATAATCAGCAACTACTACGACATTCTACAATACAGAACAGTCTGTATAGAAAGCAAGAACAAGTAGAGCAGTGGAATGAGTGAACGGAAGTGTAAGCGACGGCGTTTATGGGCGGAGCGAATGTTTTGGTAAGTGCAGTGACTGGGCCTTTGTGCTGTCCCACATTATTACAGTTTAATCAATGCAGGCGGCGGCATGGTTTTACTGGCTGCGCCTTTGTCTGCAGCAACAGCGGCTGTGGAAGGCGGAAGAATGACGCGCTGTGTGCCGCCAGCGGATTCCTCCCTCACGCCGGTCTTGAATTAGCGAAGCGCTGGATCGCTGCAGCAGGGATATGCCTCTTGCTTAACATTACGATACACTTTCTACGGTATAAATAGACACAGGCCATTAACGAGCCATTAGCTTGTAAGAAGCTTACTACATGGTGGAATTCTGTTCTTGATTACCTGAGTTTAACCATCATGGAGGCTCCAAAGATTCTACTACACTGTTTTCATCCTTCAAGGGCAACTAACAAAAGAATACCTGGAAGGAAAATATCACGAATGGCACAAACATGATGACAGACGGTGTTTGACACAAGAAGTGGCCACTGACCAGCATCCGCAGCCGCGACTGACTACGTGCCATTCACTGAAGGCGAAAATTAACTTGACCCCCTTAGAATCCTAAGCGCAGTCATCACTACTGGACGCTGCATTGTCTGCTGGAAGTGCCTTCCATTCGTGCTGTTACACTCCTGCATGTGTTCATGGTTTAGTCGTAAAAGGCATGCAGTCTAACAACAATATCTACCAAAAATATGTCTCCGACAGAGTTTGCGCCTAAATATCCAATTGAAGACACTTTATGTTCGAGACTTTGTTCTAGATGCGGTGAGGGCCGATTCTCAAAACCTGGTTCCAACGACTGCATTAAAATATGATGGTGGTTTGGCATCATGAGTCAGCTCACGTGGTTAGTTCCCGCCAATTCCAGAACAATTAGTATCATTGTAAATATATTCTCAGTACTAATTATGAACTTTTCGCTCTGCAGCAGAATGAGCGCTAACATGAAACTTGCTGACGGTTATAACTGTATCATGGACCAAGAATCGAACTCGGGGCCTTCGTCTGTGCGCTACCTCTCTCTCTCTCATTCTATCATTCTCTCTCTGTGAGTTAACCAGCATTGCACTCTCATTTAAATATATGGCCGAAAGAATCAGCCTACAGGAATTGTGAAACAAACCCTGTCGTCAAGGACCGTGTGCCACAAAGGGCGCAGAGACACCACGAGATGGGGAAACTCACAGGCGTCCATTGAGTCCTAAGCGCTGTAGTGTGCGAGTGAGACAGACGAGAACCTACGTGATAGGGAAACCCAGTAGAAGCCGTTTGTGGTCGAGGAGACGTAGCAGTGCAAAATATGGCCAACCTAAGGTCGGCTAAAAAGGGAAACATTTATGGAAACTATTTAATTCTGTAGTAATGCAGGGAATTAAGCCACAATTATTTTAATCTAGCATCCTTCATAAAATTTCATGATGATCCCAATAAAACTTGAATATTGATCATATCTATAATAGTTTAGGATTTACTATTAAAGTGACATTAACAAGTTTTGCAACAAAGACCTGAATGCTAAAATCTGATCGCTTTGGTAGATCTTAACGATCGAAATTTCATATAGAAGCGCATCATTAAAACGACAAACGTTGTAAATATCAACTCTGTAACTGTGTTTAAAAGATATAGTAAATGTAAATTATCAGTATTTTCAGTTAAGCATCAGATCATCATTTCCTCCACACAAAACACATTGAACGATGACAGCAAGACACCTTATTGAATCAGTAGGTAATGGAATATTTGTTGTAAAGTTTAGTACGTAATAGTTACTTTTGTTCTTTATTTATTTATCAGAAAGCACATTAGTGCAAGGCTACTGGCCGTGGCATTCAAAGCTAAGAAGGAAATTGAATCGATTTTATGTAAAAGAATTTAATGTTTATTATGTAATGGATGGCAACGGCCTTGCCACAGTGGATGCACCGGTTCCCGTGAGATCACCGAAGTTAAGCGCTGTCGGGCGTGGCCGGCGCTTGGATGGGTCACCATCCCGCCGCCACGTGCTGTTGCCATTTTTCGGGGTGCACTCAGCCTCGTGATGCCAATTGAGGAGCTACTCGACCGAATAGTGGCGGCTCCGGTCAAAGAAAACCGTCATAACGACCGGGAGAGCGGTGTGCTGACCCCATGCCCCTCCTATCCGCATCCTCACCTGAGGATGATACGGCGGTCGGATGGTCCCGATGGGTCGCTTGCGGCCTGTAGACGGAGTTAGTATTATGTAATGGATATTATTGTTACTTTATTTAGAACGTGGAAGTGGTCAAGCTTTGATTACTTAAATCTGTTAAATTGTACAAGAATGTAGAATAAGATGTACCCAATTAGATGGACAGCTTCAGGAAAGGGAACTGTCCTAGTCAGTTGAGCGACGATATTCGGCTCACGGGAAACGCGGCCAGGGACGGACAGGTGACAGTGCTGGTGCAAACGTGAAAAGGACAGCTCGGCTGGAGACACCAAAGGGTACAGTTCTGATTGAGGCGCGAAAGCGGACAGTCGGTCTTTAGGCAGCTAGGAAGTGAAACGACTTAGAAAATTTTGCGTTGTATGGTATCGCGGGACTTATTATCTGAGCAGCAGCGCGCCTGGTGTGAACTCTAACTTTTCGCGTAGCTAACTTGTATCTCGCGATGAGACTGTGAATAATCGAACTGTGTCAAATGGATATGCCCTCGAGTGTAACAGTAACTCTAAATACGGCCAATTAACATATTAATTTGCCTTCTGAATAAACATTATTCTAACCAAATTGCAACTGTGCGGCCTACATCATTTATGGTTCGTTAATTTAGTTGCTCATATTATTATTACTGTTATTATATGTTATGTTAACTTTGCATTTCACATACTTGCCATCAGCCGGACAGTTTAACCAAAGGGTCACAAGTATCTAATTTAGGGCGTGTAATGCGACTCGTGCGGTTCAACCCCTAGACGAGTTTGAGCCAAGACATTTCGACGAAGAGGAACTGCATGTGAGCCCGAAAATATGTGGGATGTTACCTCACATCTCTCTCTCTCTCTGTCTCTCTGTCTGTCTCTCTCTCTCTCTCTCTCTCTCTTTGTTTATTTTTTTTTATTGGAAGGGTCTGGCAGAGATTCCCCTCTCCGTCATCGAGTCTGTTGGATATCGAAAGTAGGAGAAACAGGAACGTTTATTATTCACAAACCAAGGTACGTCCTGATAAACTTATAACTGTCCTGGAAGTGACCTCCTGCCTTCCGATCATGCAGCAGGAAATAAGAAGGTGGGGCTACCTCCGAAATCATTCAACGATTTCATATATCTATATACCTATATGGGTCCGCAAAAACTGTTCCTAAGAAATTTGCATAACAATCATTCAATTTGCATTGCCGTAACAGTTTTGCTTTTACATGTTCGTCTTGCAAGTATTGCCAATAATCCAGTATGTTCGCATATTTAAATGGTTCAAATGGCTCTGAGCACTATTTATCACGGTATATGTAATGGGCTGTCATGCCCGTAATCCACGCCATCGCTTTCGTCTTACGACGCGGAAAATACGATTCCTCCGTAAAGTAAAAAAATAAATAAATAAATAAAAAATAAATAAAAAACATTGTGCCGGAAGAGATTTCGGTATGTATAGTACACTGCATCTACGATATGACTTTCGTTGCCGAAGTCCAGACGTGCAACGCTGCGCTGTAGACCAACAGTTGGTTGTTCGTGTCAAGCATCCATCCCACGTCTTTCACACATGGACGAATCAACCAAATCAGTAGCGTACTTTTTATCATTGTTGACTACAATGTGCGATGTCGACCGGGCTCATGTAGGTTGGTGTGGATGGTGAACGTACGCCACATCACTCTTTCATAAACGGCGGGATTTTTCTGTTCCACATTGTTCCAGGCGATCTGTAGTAGAAGCAGATTGTACACATCCTTTGATGTCAGCGGTCGGGGCGTCGGTAAATGCTCTCGAACGTAACCCAGTTCACCGATGAATGTCCGCACGTACGTTAACGGTGGCGATATATGTGTGATACTGACCGGTGGAAGATGCGATTCGGTAGTATGTCTTCGATGATCGATGCCGTATGGTAATGATTACTGCTGCGCCACCGTTTGTGCATGGTATTCAAATATATGGGTCGCGCCTTCTCATCGACGCTGACAAAGCCAACACCACCTTCTCGAACTGAGAGGGTGAGCGTTTCGTACTCTACTTTGAAGAGAAGTCCCAAGCTTCGATAGTATCCAAAAGCCGCCTGGATCCTCCTAGCCATCGCATACGTCATAGGGAGAAATGCGTCAGGTGGCACATCATGGGAACGAGATGAAGTTTGACGAGAGACACTCGCTACAGTATATCTATCGATCGTAGGGAGTTAAATCGTACAGTTGTGCGAGTTCTGCTCAACAAACGACGGTAGTTGTCTGCAGGCATTCCCGCCGTCTCCTTATGAAAGGTGACACCCAGACGTCACAGGGTTTCCACCGTGGGTAAAAGTCCTTCATTTTCTAGTCCACGCCCCATGTCCCTGTCTTGTGGTTTTCGGAAGTTGACCTCTCTGCCAGCTGCAATCCCATATGTCTGTAGCCAATCCATTGCGGAGCGTGCCTCCTTCTCAGTCCGGAGGAGAAACATAATATCATCTGCGTATGCTCTACATTTAAGTGAAAGATGCCATAGGGCGATTCAAGTAAGTGGATGGCGAAGGCCTGTGAGGCACGTTTCAAAGTCGATCGTATACAGGAGGATCGACTAGGAGCAACCCTGCCTGACAGATTGTAGGATCTTAAAGTACACCCTTCCTCCACTGATTACCATTGCTGATATGGCACCATGCAACAGCCGCATCACTGCAGTGATCAGTAAACGCGGGACACCCATCTCTTTCATCACCGTCGCGAGGTACGCGTGATCCACTCTATCAAAGGCATGGTCAAAATCTATGGCGACCAGTGCGTGTCGGAGGCGACATGCCGCCGTGAGGGCGACGACTTCACGATAGTCCCCCAAAGTCCGTGCGGATGTTGATTTCCCCGCCAAGACACGTCTGATCTGCACGTATACGATCCGCCGCCAACGCTCTGATACGACTGTCCAGTATGCGCACATGCCTAAAGATCTTATAGTCATTATTAAGGGGGTCGATGGGCGTTAACCATATGGTCGTTTGGTGGCACGCGGCTTCAGTATCAGAATCACGAGCCCTTCCTCAAATTGAACTGGAATCGGGGTTTCCTGCTTCACAAGCTCATTAAACATACATCTCCTCATCGATGTCATAATGGTCACAAAGGCGCAGAAAATCCCAATGGGAAACCGTCAGGGTATGGGTACTTGTTAGAGGCCTCTCGAGTAAACGCTTCCTCCAACTCCTCGCTCGTAATTTCAGACAAGACGTCTGTTTCCCCGTTCGCACGTGTCTCGTCCAAGACGGTCCCCAGCTCCCTCTGCCTGCCCTCGTCGGTCCCAAAGAGTCTGCTAAAACGATCCATGAACACCTGTGCTACGTCCATGCTGTAAAACAATGGCTGCCGGCCGCTGTAGCCGAGCGGTTCTAGGCGCTTCAGTCCGGAACTACGCGGCTGCTACGGTCGCAGGTTCGAATCCTGCGACGGGCATGGATGTGTGTGATGTCCTTAGGTTAGTTACGTTTAAGTAGTTATAAGTCTAGGGGACTGATGACTTCAGATGTTAAGTCCCATAGTGCTTAGAGCCATTTGACCCATTTGAACAACGGCCTTCGCCGAGGTTGATTTCATGAATTAACATCCTGCGTCTGCGTTCTCTTTCCCATACCACATAAGGCATCAAGAGTAGTTCGTTGGGCAGGCAGCCATGCGACCTCGCGCGTACCACAGTACCCGCCATCCTTAGCGTTACAATTTGTGCCAGTTTCGTCTTGACTCGGTGGACGGCTGTCTGGCGTTCCGGTGAATGCGGTTAAGCGAATAGTTTCCTGAAGGCTTTTGAAGTAAAAGTCAGAGGTCCTGCGCTGCGATTGAGAAACCTTCTTCCCATAACCTGCAAACGTCATCATCAGAGATGTCTTTCAGTACTCGATCTATCGCTGTATGACAGAGCCATATGCATTTCATCGGCGGAGGCAGTCGTGCCACGTGTCCGCCATGCGCCGGCAATCCGCATCACGCAGATGGGAAACGTTAGTCTTTTAATTACTCCTCCGTCTCCATACCAGTTGACCGTCAGGGGTAACCGTACGTATATATGTCTAGTGGTCTGTAAACACCGTTAGCCAAATTTCTACGTCCACCGTCGACGTCACAAACTCTCTTGAAACACAGACGTGATTGAAGCACCTTACATAGACGCTCGTAAAAAAGGTGTATCCTGTTTGGTTGCGATGCTTCAAGTCATATGTATTGACTCATTCTATCCCGTTAACGGGCTCACTGGGAGTGTAGTTAAGATGGGGGTCCCTTCGGTCAATCACACGATAAAAATCTCTGCCAAGTATACTAGCACCTTATCGTCCCTGGAACAATGGCGTAACCTCGCAAGCGTAAAATTCCGCGCTTTCCCTTCTCTTATCAGAGCCTGGCGACGTGTAAATATCGACCAAACGCACGCTGCTTATGGTAACGGCCGTACCGCGGGCCGAAGGCAAATACTCCACATCATCTGCACGTATCCTTTCCTGCAGTAGTATCGCTGTGCCTACGTTTTCTCGTCACACGGGAAACGCTAAATATTATAACCATAAATATCAGTGGCGCGTGGGTGGGAGGAGGGAGGGGGAGAACACCCGATTTTCCTGTCCAGCTCTACGTCTACGTTCGCAGCCCATAACATGTCACTGAGCATCTCGAACTTCACAGGCGTCCCAGTGCTAGTGGTGTTCATGGACCCTATCCGATACGCTTGTTGCATGGCTGTCGGGGCACCTTACGGTGGTTAACACCTCTGTACACAATTTGCGCTCTTTCCACCGGCCCCCGCCATCCCCTATAGTGGTCCACCGTTGCTTCAATCTTACACCAGAAGAATCTGTCAGTACAGCTTTTTTGTCTGGTCAACAATGGGGCGGATCTTGTTGGTTCAAATGGCTCTGAGCACTATGGGACTCAACTGCTGAGGTCATAAGTCCCCTAGAACTTAGAACTACTTAAACCTAACTAACCTAAGGACAACACACACATCCATGCCCAAGGCAGGATTCGAACCTGCGACCGTAGCGGTCGCGCGGTTCCAGACTGTAGCGCCAGAACCGCTGGCCACCAGCGGCCGGCGCGGATCTTGTGAACAGTCTCCCAGCACCCAATCGTTGTCGTGCATTGCAGGTGCCATAGACTCCCCAGTATCCCGTTGTCGTCGGTTGTATTCCTTCGCTGCCTTCGGGGCGTCGTCGCGGCAAGCAGGTGTCGCCATCCGACCGACCTCCCTAGCATCCACGCTAGGAAATTCTTCAGCATCCACGATCGGATGATCTGTACACGGAAACGCTTCAGCATTCCTTTCTTGGTCTTGTTAATCTTTCTCCACATCAAGGCGGTGTTTCTTCCGGCTTTTTGATGACCGCTGTTTCCGTTGCCCAGCCTCCAAATCAGATGTCGGTATCACCCCTTGATGTTCGTCGGGAACTTCAGAAGCGTGCTCCATCGGATTGTCTCTATCCATAACTGCCGTAGCTGAGGGGTCTGCGAGCGTGTACGGAGACATTGCGTCCAGCGACCGCTGTGGGCAGTTCGGCGCAACGTCATTCTTCCATGGTTCGTTGTGATCTGTCACTGTACGTAAGTTCCGGTATGTTTCTTTTGCGTGTCCTACTTCATCGCGTAATACCGTGGCATAGGCCACAGGGTTGTACCGTCGGTTGCAGAGTGAGTGGATGGTTACCCTGCGTCAGCTGTAACAACCTTCTATGGGTACATTCTTAACATACGTAACGCTCCTTTCCACACCCAAAGCATGTTCGTGGTTGTCCATCACCACTGACAATCGTGCTATAACCACCGATGTAAAGGTATGACGAGACATGTTTTAGTAGATCGATCCGTATTTTTCTGCCATTGAGGACAGGATATATTTTGAAACTCGTCCATTTATTCAGACACATGGGTTGAAACCGTTCCGTAAGGGAATATTGCGTCGATCACCAGTTCTTCTGGCACCTCGAACGTGAACTCGGAGACTATGTTCGTAGTCTATACTGGCGTGTTCAGCTGTAACCGCGCCGGCCGTGGTGGCCGTGCGGTTCTAGGCGTTCCAGTCCGGAGCCGCGCTGCTGCTACGGTCGCAGGTTCGAATCCTGCCTCGGGCATGGGTGTGTGTGATGTCCTTAGGTTAGTTAGGTTTAAGTAGTTCTAAGTTCTAGGGGACTGATGACCACATCAGTTGAGTCCCATAGTGCTCAGAGCCATTTGAACTGTAACCGCTCTAAAATTCCCGTCCAAATGACAGAAACAAAGTCCTTGTCGGTGTCGGAGTAGTAGTTCCTCACACAGCGCCCCATTAATGAGGTTGTCGTAGACCACACTGAGCGAAGTGGCACAGTGGTTAGCACACTGAACTGGCATTCGAGAGAACAACGGTTCAAACCCGAATCCGGTCATCCTGATTTAGGTTTTCCGTGATTTTCCTAAATCACTTCAAGCAAATGCCGGCATGGTTCCTTTGAAATAGGGTACGGCCGACTTCTTTCCCCATCTTTCCCTAATCCGATGAGACCAATGACCTCGCTGTTTGGTCCTCTCCCCTGAATCAACCAATCAACCAACATAGACCATAATAATGTGTAACTTACATTCTGAAGTCTTCTTGTAACCGGTAGTTTTAACTGAACGCCACGAATCAATATTTAAATAATTCGTACACGACAGCTGTGCTACGGTTTATTTCCAAAGGCTAAGCATTACTAATGTATATCGATAGTAGGATATTTTGTTAACTACTCACTCACGATGGACATGTGGACGATTTAAGTATGCCTGGTGGCACAACACTGGATAAAGTGGAACCACTGATTGTTGTGTTTTCTTCTTGTGTTAATAAGAGCAAGTATTGTTAAATAAATCCCCTTTCCTCCACATTCCTTGACACACGACTTGGCGTGGACTCAACAAGTCGTTGGAAGTCTCCTTCAGAAATATTGAGACTTGCTGCCTGTATAGTCGTCCATAGCTGCTAAAGTGTTTCCGGTGTAGGATTTTGTGTACTAACTGGCCTCTCGATGATGTCCCATAAATGTTCGATGGGATTGGTGTCGGGCTACCTGGGTGGCCTAATCATTCGCTCTAACTGTGAATAAATTTCTTAAAACCAGTTGTGAACAATTGTGTCCCCATAAAAATTTCATCGTTGTTCAGGATCATGAGGCCTATGAATGGCTGCAAACGAATTTCAGGTAGCCGAACATAACCATTTCCAGTCAATAATCGGTTCAGTTAGACCAGAGAACCCAGTCCATTCTACGTAAACACACCCCACACCATTACGAATCCACAACCTGCTTGAGGGGTGCCTTGTTGACGCCTTGGGTCCATGGCTTCGTGGGGTCTGCGCTACACTCGAATACTACCATCAACTCTTATCAGTTGAAATCGGGACTCATCTCACTATGTCATGGTTTTTCAGTCACCTAGGGTCCAACCGATATGGTCACGAGCCCAGGAGAGGCACTGCAGGACATGTGCAGTTAGCAAAGGCGCTCGCGTCGGTCGTCTGCTGCCATACCACATTAACGCCAAATTTAGCAGCACTTTCCTAAAGGATACGTCCGTCGTACATCCACATTCATTTCTGAGGTTATTTCACGCAGTGTTGCTTGTCTGTTAGTACTGACGCTGCACTCGGTAGGGAAGTGAAGGCCTTCGTCCGCTACGTTGTCCGTGTTGAGAGGTAATCCCTGAAATTTGGTATTCTTGGCCCACTCTTGACACTGTGTATCTTGGAATATTGAATTCCCTAATGATTTCCGAAATATAATGTCCCATGCGCCTAGCTACAACTACCACTCCTCGTTCAGAGGCTGTTAATTCCCGTAGTGCGGCCTTAATCAAGTCGGAAACCTTTCCGCGTGAATCACCTGTGTACCAGTGACAGCTCCGACATTCCACTGCTCTTACATACCTTGCGTACGCGGTACTACCGCCATCTGTATGTGTGCATATCGCTATCCCATGACCCAGTGTATTTACAATAGTTTACACTGCTCTATTAGTTTCACGCTACCACATGCGTTCAATTCCTATGGTTTACATTTTCAACAGGAGAGGTAATTTATTAGGCATTGTCCGTTAGGTAGTGAAAAATGTGAACATTGGAGGGTACAACATCAGAAGAGTAAATGCTGAGAGGAATGAATTTCTAGGCTGGCAACTAGATAGCTTCGTTTTTAAGACCAATGGAGCACGATAGGCGTTACTTTGCAGTTCGTTTTTCGTCTGAGGGTTGTGGCAGTGTGATTCGTGTGAGGATTGTGGCCGTTCTCTATGTTGTTTGTTGTACATTTCAGTTATTGTATATTACAGACTTCTCCACTGCTGTGTCGATGTTTTCACAGAAAGAAGCGTGGTTGCGGTAACACACCGAATAAATTATAGTTACGCTATTACTCTGTAACGACCCACAAGAAACGGTGGGTCCCTTATACTAAAATAATCAAAAGATACCCTGAACGTCTTCTGTTACTTTGTTGGTGGATTTCTTATTCACCCTGTAAATGGCGTCTCCTAGGAGATCGAACGTTGCCAGAACTCATTCGTCATCCTCGTTCGGGTGAAGCACCTGGCATGACAGACTGGGGCACTATTAGCTAAATAACACGATCAGTTTAGATTTGCATACCAGGTGATTATAATAGCAGCCTTTACATTTGTAACGTGTTGAGGTTCTCTTGGAGGTACCCACGACGTTATCTTCTAACAAGATGAAGCTAAACCGCATGTGTCTCATACTGTCCTGACATGAATCGATACGGAAACAAAACAAAAAAAAAAAAAATTTCAAATGTGCGTGAAATCTTATGGGACTTAACTGCTAAGGTCATCAGTCCCTAAGCTTACACCCTACTTAACCTAAATTATCCTAAGGACAAAACACACACACACCTATGCCCGAGGGAGGATTCGAACCTCCGCCGGGACCAGCCGCACAGTCCATGATTGCAGCGCAATAGGCCGCTCGGCTAATCCCGCGCGGCGATACGGAAACCGACAGACTAGTCTGCAACCACCCGATAGCAACCACGAGTGATAAACAGTATCACAGAGTTGACGTAACTCTCAATGACGTAGCCACATCTCTCATCCAAGCTCAGTTCGTCTCTATGTACAACTGGCTTAGAGCCACTGTTGCTTCCACAAGTAGTAGCTCTGACTACGAATTGCTGTACCCTTTATAACCCCAAATCACTAAGAAACGTTATCGTGTATTGTCTCTGCTATACCATATACGCACAGTAAGTAAACTTTCCTTATTTCTGTGCTTCCTGGTGTTGCTGTTTTAGTAGGCAGTAGTATATTATGAATGGAGAAGAAATCCACAGTTTTGCCAACATGGGATATACACTGAAGAAACAAAGAACATGGTACATTTGCCTAACATCGTGTAGGGCCCCCACGAGCAAGCACAAGTGCCGCAAAACGAAGTGGCATGGGCTCGACGAATGCGTGAAATAGTGCTGGAGGGAACTGACACCATGAATCCGGCAGAGTTGTCCATAAATCCGTAAGAGTACGAGGGTCTCTTCTCAACAGCATGTTGCAAGACACCCCAGATATGTTCAATAATGTTCATGTGTGGGGAGTTTGGTGGCCAGCGTAAGTGTTTAAACTCTGATGAGTGTTCCTGGAGCCATTCTGTAGCAATTCTGGACGTGTGGAGAGACGCATTGTCCTGCTGGAATTGCCCAAGTCCGTCGGGATGCACAATGGGCATGAAAGGATGAAGGTGATCAGACAGGATGCTTACGCATGCCGGCCGCGGTGGTCTAGCGGTTCTAGGCGCTCAGTCAGGAACCGCGCGACTGCTACGGTCGCAGGTTCGAATCCTGCCTCGGGCATGGATGTGTGTGATGTGTGGATGTGTGACCGCAGATGTTGAGTCCCATAGTTCTCAGAGCAATTTTTTTGCTTACGTATGTGTCACCTGTCAGAGTCGCATCTAGACTATCAGGGGTCCCATATCACTCCAACTGCACACGCCCCACACCATTACAGAGCCTTCACCAGCTTGAACAGTCCCCTGCTGACATGCAGGGTCCATGGATTCATGAGGTTGTCTCCATACCCGTACACGTCCATCCGCTCGATACAATCTGTGACGAGACCCGGCCGACCAGGATACATGTTTCCAGTTATCAACAGTCCAATGTCAGTGTTGACGGGCCCAAGCAAGGCGTAAAGCTTTGTGTCGTGCAGTCATCAAGTCTACACGAGAAGGACCTTCGGCTCCGAAAGCCCATATCGATAATGTTTCGTTCAATGGTTCGCATGCTGACACTGGTTTATGGCCCAGCATTGAAATCTGCAGTAGTTTGCGGAAGGGCTGCACTTCACGATTGTCTTCAGTCGTCGTTGGTCCCGTTCTTGCAGGATCTTTTTCCAGCCGCAGCGACGTCGGAGATTTGATGTTTTACCGTATTCCTGATATTCACGGTACACTCGTGAAATGGTCGTACGGGAACATCCTCACTTCATCGCTACCTCGGAGATGCTGTGTTCCATCGCTCGTGCGCCGAATATAACACCGCGTTCAAACTCACTTAAATCTTGATAACCTGCCATTGTAGCAGCAGTAACCGATCTAACAACTGCGCCAAACACTTGTCTTATATAGGCGTAGCAGATCGCAACGCCGTATTCTGGCAGTTTACTTATCTCTGTATTTGAATACGCATGCCTATACCAGTTTCTTTGGCACTTCAGTGTAAAATACACCGCATGAGACTGTGGAAACGTAATTACCTGGTACTCTTTGAAGCATAATAGGGTAACATAGGACATAAATGTCTCTGGCATAAGAGAAGAAATCCCCCACCAACTCGTAACGTAACTGAATGCAGTTGCATAGCGGTATTGACCAGTGACCAATGACGAACGACTTTATAACTATTATGCTCCTATACCAAACATTCCTTTCTGCTTAATATGTAACTAACGATACAACTTAGCACGAAATTCACATAATATGTCAAACTCTGCACGACAAATCGGCAGGGACTCTGTTGACTGTGCTGTTTTTATGCCAGTTTGACGCATCTGTTACATAAGAATAATTCCATGATTTTACTCTTTATCTCAGTAGACACTAAGCAGCATAGTTATGTACTAGGTAAACATTATTTGTTGCGACCTACAAGGGTTTTAGTATTTCCGCAAGAGGCTTGTACTGGTACCTTCGTAATGTCACGTATCAAAGCCTCAAAGCCTGAAACACACTGATCGGCAGTTAAGACTCCATACTCTCATGAACCACTGTTTCCACTAGTTTTCACAGTTACTCACGGTCAGAGTTGGTCTTTTCGTAGACCACACGAAACGTAAGATTAAATTTGGTTACTGTACTTACAGGCACAATAGTAGCTTGCTCTTGCTTCAGTTTCTGATTATTTCTAAGACAGTATCATTTTGTGTACAAAATTGTCACCAGTTTTTTATTGACCTGTAGGAGCTTTTACTTCCATCAGTCTAGCACGCCGGTATAATATTTGGTCCTACCTGCAGAAAAATCTGAAAATTTAAGTCCTCGTCTTCTCAAAAGCCTACTTTATGTCACCGCAGTGCAACTTAAGCCTCTGCTCCATGAACCATAACACTGAACTTCTAGTTAGTGAGAGATGCAGGGTTTTTAGTTTCTGGAGATTCGTATTTTAAGCTTAAAGGTGCACTGCTTTTCTTCAAAACGTTTTGATTATGCTACTAAAATGCTTGCTGTATTATCTTACATTATGCTGCACTCAATATGTTTAAGTCTTTGTTTCACAAAGACAAGGATACAGTTATACAGTCACTAGTTTTTATCCCTTTTTCTTTTCACTTCCTTTATTTATTCCGACTCCACACCTTGTGCCAATATTGTAAAAGGCATTTTACTCCAACTCTTTTTCTCGATTTATGGCGCTGCATTCAGATTCCGTTTCCTTCTTGATGACAGTTGATTTACAAATTGCACCAAATATTTTTGCCGTTCATATTGAACATTAACCAATGGCCTTTCAATATTTTCGAAGTACATTCAGTAAAATATAACATTAACTTTCATTTCGTTCGCTCTGCATAATAGGCCACACAGCGGCCAAATATACGACTTCGAACGCTCCTAATTTACAAGAAGAAAAATACACGATGCAAAATCTATATTTTGTTAACTCACTATAATACAATTAGCTGCTTCGATATTCAGTGGATACTTCTCTTGGCATTTTATCTCCATAAATATTCACTAATGAGCAGCTCAATTAGAGATAGCTGCTGTGTCAGGGGGAGAGAGTGGGAGCGGGTAGGGGTGGGGAAGGGAGGGGGAGGAAGTGACGGAGCGAGTTCCTCTCAGCACGGCGGGTGGAATATTTCAATATTTCATCATGGCACGTGACAGGACACCGTCAAACCTTTTACTGGCTCTGGGCTGGACGGTCGATGTGTAAGACTTGCGATCTCAATGCATTTGCAAGCACTCGGCTCTCCGTTTGCCTCCGGGTGAAGAGTAAACTGTTCCTGCCTTGATTCGCAGAAAGCTCCTGCCTCCAAAATACTGCCAACGGCAACGAGATGTTGGTGAAATATGCGATTGTGATTGTCGCGGATACAGAAACATTAGTGGAGCAAGCTGCCAGGGAGTTGGAGCACCATACAGAACTACGCTCTGTGTGGTAAAGAGACCACCACCGCAAACGTGTTGGATCTTTACATGGGATAAGTGGGTGCCTGATACTTGTTCTACCATCTCTCACAGTCAAAACATCAAATATATTATTCTGTTCGTCTAAAGCAAGCGGGAGGGTAACTGTAGTTTCAGCTACACACTCCATGGCTACATCGCCCCCGAATTGTGTCAGAATGATTCTTCCTTAAAGAAGACTTATATATGATCTGAATTTGCCATAAAGTTCCCTTCCACCGCAGATCCCTACCTTACAGGGCCCGCACTCATCTACCATTCCAGCTTGATATGTTACAGACCAGAAATTATACTCCCACAACTCTTAAGCCTTTTGTGGTCACTTGTTAGAAAACTGCTAGGTGGCTTCTGTCTCGTGTTCTTCAGCAGACTTTTTTTTTTTTGATGATTTTTCTGGCATTGTCAAAGCTTCATCCTCCATTGCTGGTGGTGGACTGGAGTCGAGCTCGTGGCCGCAGATTATATGTGCCTGGCGCGCCAACGTCCAAGGGCATTACTGTGAATGTTCAGTATGTGGTTCTCCCCTCGTTACCTGCAAGGTCGTTCGCTGCAGCATGGGAATCTTGGAACCGTTCAGCATGATGTTTTCTTCTTCTGATATAATTAAATTTTCCTTGAGACATTTTTGTTTCACATTTATCTACGATGATGATATATTTCGATATCCATCAGTTAGACACAGTTTATCATTACATCCACATCTCTCCTAACGACACTTCAACGTAGTCATAGTAAGTGAGCAACTGAGGGTAACTGCACTCCAGTTTTACTAATCTCAGTTTAGCCGGCCGAAGTGGCCGTGCGGTTAAAGGCGCTGCAGTCTGGAACCGCAAGACCGCTACGGTCGCAGGTTCGAATCCTGCCTCGGGCATGGATGTTTGTGATGTCCTTAGGTTAGTTAGGTTTAACTAGTTCTAAGTTCTAGGGGACTAATGACCTCAGCAGTTGAGTCCCATAGTGCTCAGAGCCATTTGAACCATTTTTTTAATCTCAGTTTCTCCTTCCTTGCTGAAGCTATTGTCATGTTTGTGGATTTCTATAACTTCTCTGAAGAAGCGAGTGTGATAGCACCTCTCTACAGCAAGAACTTCCATGTCGGCGAATTTTACTAAGTGATCCGTCTCACACAGAACGTGCTCCACCTCGGCGGGTTTCCCCACCTGCCTACAAGCGGCATTGTACCAAGGACAACACTACCATATGCTTAAGCATAATTACTAAACAGTCGCAGATTGCTGCTCACGCTGTCACACAGATGGTTTATGTATAAAGAGAAGAAGAGCGGTACTTTCAAGATTCTCTGGGGCACTGCTGACGATACCATTGTCCAGGACTACGTACTGGGTTTTATTACTTAACCAGCGATAGGTCGCTTCTATTATTGTCACGGGATAAGTCTTGTATTTGATTTCTCTTACCAAAAGATAACGTTCAAGTTATCTAGGCGTAAGTTCTATATAAAGATATACTCATCAAGTAAATTACTTCTTTATTGCTACCAACGAATTACAGATACCTATCAACATAAAATTAAAAGTATATCTTGGTTAACCTAAAAATATTTCAATATCCACAAGGTAGACACAGTTTATCACTACATCCACATCTCTCCTAACGACAATTCGACGTAGTCATAGTGAGTGAACAACTAAGGTTAACTGCACTCCAGTTTTACTGATCTCAGTCAGATCCAGCTTCTTGTTAGGTACACACATACAAATACCAATACCCATTCCTGTACGTTCCTTACAAATATGACTGGAACAAAGAAGGCAACGATGCGATTTGTATTTCTTTTTTGTTTTAAGGTCGTAATGTCATTTGGTTTTTCACTTGATGCACTTGCAACTTCAGCTGTAGGTAGGTTGTCGATACCTACAATACCCTTTATTTTCTCCTTCAAGTGGTGTGATATTCTAGGAATTGACGTAAGTTTGAGCATATCGCTTTTTTAAGCATCATACTCAGTTTTGTAAGGAATCTTAACCTTCAATTATGTTATTTATATTCATCTTGTTTTCATTCGAGAATGTATTGCTCAGATGTTCAGAAAACTGAACAACAGCGTAAGAAGGCAGCGTTTGCTTATTCTTGAAACAGAATACTCCGATTTCAAACGATCAAAAATACCTCCATCCGCTCTTGTGTGTGCCTGTAGAATGCTTAAGGTTTATTCAATTCGACACTTCCAGCGTCTATGCTATTGTCGCTGTGCATGTCAGTACCACTAGTTAAATCTATTATGTCTCATGTTTGGAACATATGAGCAAAGGAGGAAATTGTGGCGTGATTTCTCTCTAAATGCGAAAATGGTGCTATTTACTCGCCTACCACTTCTCGACAGCAGTTTTGCTGGAATTTCTCTCTTATTCCTCGGCAGAGTATCTACTACTGTTAGTCGATGATTACAGAACAGATTGTTATCCGCTGGTAAAATAGGTGTATATCGTCAAGTTCCCGCTTTGATTTCAGTGGATCGACTTAGTAGGAACACCACACTCCCTGCATCATCGGATACTTTATATGGATAATCAGGCTGTTTGCCTGTATGTACTTCCATTTTTAGGGTGTAAAATGTTATACTATCACAGACTGCATATAGTTACATACCGCATTTTGTTGGCTTTTTTGGAATATACTGCCTGAATTTGCAACGTCCACGGAATGTTTCCAGTAACTCGTCTATGGTTGTCAATGCTCTTGCACTATAAATTTTGATGCGGACATTCACGAACTCATTGAATATATCTGTAAATGGTACCAGATTGTCTGTTTTCTTTTTCAGTGCCCATGTAGATTTGCAGCTATACAGCTTGGAGGAAAGAATGGAGCCTCCGGTTGTTCACCGACGCAATAAAATACCTCGTGCAGTCCAGTCAGTGCTCCATAGTTGTTTGATATTGAAATGCTCTGACTTTTTCACTCTTGCGAGGTATAAAACACCAAAGGAAGCAGATAATTCCTCGAAACCTGTCTGGAGGCAGTCTTGAGCACTGCCATTCTGTCTAGTTCGTGGTTTGTGTGTTTTACAAAAAAAAAAAAAAATGGTTCAAATGGCTCTGAGCACTATGGGACTTAACATCTGTGGTCATCAGTCCCCTAGAACTTAGAACTATTTAAACCTAACTAACCTAAGGACATCACACACATCCATGCCCGAGGCAGGATTCGAACCTGCGACCGTAGCAGTCGCGCGGTTCCGGACTGAGCGCCTAGAACCGCTAGACCACCGCGGCCGGCGTGTGTTTTACAGTTCGGCCTATTACACTGTTATAAAGAGTAGTTTCGAGTAGTCCACAAACGTTTTCGTATTTTTTTCCCTTTATACCTGGAGGCTGTATCACAATATTCGGACGAGGAGTTTTTGATCGAGGGGCTGTATGCTTGAAAGATTTTGGCTTTCCATCCCTACCTTCATAACGGGTGGTTGTAGTTAAACTGCAGCTACTCATGGACGTCCCTTACGGGCTGTAACTATCGTATGACAGCGAAACTAGGAAGATATACTGAAGCCTTAATGCAGAACCGATTCATGGTGGAAAAAAATTAGCTCAAATTTTCGCCACCAGATGCGAATCTGTCAATGTACACTGTCAGTATGACGGTGTGACATCCATGTTGTCATTTGACAAACCATAACGTGAGCGAGAAGTATGGCTATCGAGAAGAAAGACTATGCGCTGTTAGTGAAACTGTTTTATGTAAGCGGCAGCCATTAAAGTGCTGTCTTGAGACAGTATGGCCGGCTAATAAGTCTGAGGGCAAGGCCGGCCGCGGTGGTCTCGCGGTTCTAGGCGCTCAGTCCGGAACCGCGCGACTGCTACGGTCGCAGGTTCGAATCCTGCCTCGGGCATGGATGTGTGTGATGTCCTTAGGTTAGTTAGGTTTAAGTAGTTCTAAGTTCTAGGGGACTGATGACCACAGATATTAAGTCCCATAGTGCTCAGAGCCATTTGAACCATTTTTTTCTGAGGACAGGCTCAATGGTTTAAAGAAGATGATAATTGTTGTGACAGATAGAAGAGGAAGGCGTCCTATTCCGGTGTAAGTTACTGATGAAGTTTCTGTTGCTGTAAACGACCATGCAGCACGTGGCCCGGGTATTGTTATTGCTAGCAGAGGTGTACAAATTTTTCCTCCCGCCTGCATGCCCCTGTCTCCGCCGCAACTATAAAAGCAGCTCAACGTGCCGCAACGGAGACACCAGAGTAAATGTTAAAGGGGGACAACTTTTCATCCCGATAGCCTGGAAAGCTTCACTGGATCCATTCAGACTGCTGCACTGACAGGTTCCTCTATCAGTCCACCGTGACTACAGAAACCCAGGTACATTTTTGCATACGTAGGTTCGCTTTATTTATCATTACGATGGGAGCAGCAAAACGAAAAAACCAAACTTAAAGGAGATTGATGAGAAATTAAGAATTGGGTAGTATACAGGGTGGTCCATTGATCGTGACCGGGCCAAATATCTCACGAAATAAGCGTCAAACGAAAAACCTACAAAGAACGAAACTTGTCTAGCTTGAAGGGGGAAGTCAGATGGCGCATGGTTTCCATGGCAGAGACCATTTCTTCAGTCATATTTTGTTACAGAGACTGCGGTCTAACACGCGCTGTACCATGCAGCCACAGTTACATTAAGCATGGTTTCCTCCTAGAGGCTGGTACTGTCAGTCATATGTAATAAAAAATGGGGTTTCCTATTTAAAAAACGCAGTTGATATCCGTTTGACCTATGGCAGCGCCATCTAGCGGTTCAACCATAGCCCTCTCCTGCCGTATTAGTAATGTTGTGTCCCATTCACCTCTCTTGCTGACTCACCTTGTTGTGGATGTACTACAGAGTTGTGCACAATGGTTCCGTATTCGAATCGCGAGCTTTCCGTCATTGTGTTTACTTACGGAAAGGCAAATGACAACAGGCGGCGGGCAGCAAGGTTGTATCAGAAGACGTATCCCCGCCGACAACAACTACTACAGCATTCAACGTTTGCAACAGCGTTCCGCCGTTTATCTGAGACAGGGTCGTTTCAGGAAGCAGGAAGTCATGATGACGTACCCGTAATGTTCGGACACCGGACTTGGAGGAAAATGTGATTAACACTGTGGAAGACTACCACCGTGTGAGTACCAGACAGTTGGCCCGCCAATACAGAGTAATCCAGAAGACCGTGTGGAACATTCTCCATGACAATTGTTACTATCCTTATCAATTACAGCATGTACAGAGCTTCATGGCGACAAAGTTTCCACATAGGGAGCAGTTTTGTCACTGATTTCTTCACCTGGCAACCATGATTCCGGGATCTGTGTCATCCATACTATTCACGGATGAGGCCATCCTTATGTGGAGCAGTTGTTCAATTTTCATAAAAGTCATGCCCATGGTACAGTTACAGCGCATCATCAGCATCGTTGCAGTCTTAATGTGTGGTCCGGGATAATAGACGACCGTATTTTAGGACCAGTCTTCATTCCACGACACCTAACAGGCCGGACCTATCGGCGTTTCTTACAGGTGACTTTGCCTCCCCTGCTAGAAGAGGTGCCATTGATGATTCAGAGGGTTATGTGGATGATACACGATGGTGCTCCAGCCCACTTCACCGTTAACGTCCGGACACAACTCAGTCGTGTTGGATCGGATGAGGGGGGGGGGGGGGGTCCACTTGCACGTCCTGTATGTTGCCATCTCAAAAGTGTCATGTATGCAGACCCCATTCCAGATGTGGAGACAATGGAGCAGCGTATTCATGATGCCTTTGACAATGATCGGATGCAGCCTGACCGACGTGAACTTGTGAGACAGAACATGCTACGGCGCGTACACGCATGCGTTGAGGCACATGAAAACCATTTTCAACACATTCTGTAACTATAGCTGCATAGTACAATGCTTATTAGACCGCAGTCTCTGTAACAATGCATGATTCAATAAATGGTCTCTTGAATGGAAACCATACATTTCCGGATATAATTTCACTAGACCTTTCTTTCCGTATCCTCTTGTCGATCAATCCCTAGAGTTAGTAGAGAAAATCACCCTGTATAGACTTCCTAAAATTAGGGTAAACATTAACTGAAATATGGCAAAACATCATGGCTCACTGGATATTAAAAACCACATTTTGAGATTATCCAACGTAGTACGAGGAAATGTTAGTATGAAAGAAAAGCATCCTGTTTCAGACATGCACTTTTTAGATTAACATAACAGGAAACTGGAACTTCGTCTTAACTAATATACATTTGGGGCATTTAGAATGAACTGCTTTTGCCATACACAACACATTCAGCGAACCCGCAATACACACCCTGGGAAAAGTAATTAAAATTGGTATAATTGGATGCATATTTGTCTGGAACACACTGAAGTTGTAGAAACTTAACTTCCAAGATTTTACTTTAGGTGGCGTCGAAGTATAACAGATATCTTCAGCTTCTTAGTTACAAAGAGTCTCGACTTTCAGAGATGGTCCTCATTACAAGACAAAATATTTATTCAAGGTGATCTGTTGATGGTTCGAACTGAGAATAACCAGTACACGTCTAAAGAGGGGGATGTTTCAGAGAAAACCATTGATATCGAAATATTCCGGAAAGGAAAAAAGGAGAAATAAAATCCACCTTTTCTAGCCTACAATGACGCAAAATAAATATATATTTCGTCGAGCCCCGTCTTGTGATACTCGGATGTTTTCATCAACGTGCGAACCCACTTACAACACTACAGTGAAAGCGTACAGAGTAAATTGCTACATAGCTTTTCACACCAGATAGGCGGGCAGGCAAGCAAGGCTCCTGTAGCCTGTTGGGTTGGGCATAGGTTGGCTTGGATGGGAGTAAAGCAGCCTGCCCTTTCTGCTGACAAAGTGCGGCAGCTTGCCTGCCTGGCTAACAGACAATCATTGGCATGTTAAAAGCGGAATGTGTACACCTATGATTGCTAGTGCTCGTCCACTATCGTGATAATTTGCCACCCCATGGTCAACAGTACGAAAAGTTTTGTGGTATATTTTACACTAGCACCCGCACAACATCCACTCAGTGCAGCAACTGAAACTTCACGACCCACAACAACGTTCCGAATTTGCTCTTCGGTTTCTGACACGGACCGAAATTGATGACATGTGGCCAGGGAAAGTTCTGTAAAAGGACGAGGCACATTTTACTCTACAGGATGCAGTGAATACATAGAACTGCCGAATTTAGAGCACTGATAAAGCACGATGGGCCATTGAACTTTCCGTATGTGACTTTGTGGTGAGGATGAAGAATCAGCTTAATTTTCGCTCTGTTATTCTTTGAAGAGAACACACCCACATGGCCTGACAGGTGTACCGGGATGTCTGAACGTTATTGAGACCTCCTTGTATAGGTGTGATTCCTGCTTTGGAAGAGTTTAACTGTATGTAAACTACCGTTTCAACATGATGGGGCAACACCTTATGACGCTCGCTCAGTGAAAGGTCAGTTAAATGCAACCCTCCACGTACGTGTTACCTCCAAAGATTTTCCAGGTACATGGCCTGCAAGATCACTTCATCTGAATCCACGTGACATTTGGGTCTGGAGATATCTAAAAGAACGTGTTTACCTGGGGCACTTCGGTCTCTGCCTGATCTGAAGGCCAATATACAGGAGCACGTTGCTCAAATTCCTACGGAACTGCTACGAGCAACTGTTTATCACGTCGTTTTACAGACACAACACCTCGTGGACGTCTCCTGTGCTCATATTGAACAAACTGTGTAAGCAGTGGTTTATAATCAAATCAGAGTTATCCCCTTCTCACATTTTTGACGTTTTCTACCCACGTCCCGTTCCTAATCAGTTATATATGAAAACATTTCTATACGTCTTTCTTGGATTCACAGCGCTAATTTGGAATTAGTTTTTTCCAGCGTAAACCCATTTACACATTAGCTTATCTACCAAGTTTCACTGCAATACGAATATACAGCCCATACTGGACTCTGTGAGTGGCTAAATTTTAATTATAACCACCTGGTACATATCACGATTTTCATGAGTTGAGGCTACTATAGACGAAGTTTCAGAATATGTGTCAGACTGCTCTGTCGTTGTGTCGATCTCTTCGCGCTCAGACTGTGCGTCGGAATCTGAAGACAAGCTCTCTGCGTGGATATTCTCATCTCATGGTTCCTCTGTCCATATCAATAGCTACTCGTGGGACATAACTTCTTTATGTAAAATTTTACATAGCTTCGCACCTGACCGAGCATGTTGTGTACTCGGTTTACGGATCTGTTTCACAGAAAATGTAAAATCCACTAAGAAGACTCACTTTGCTTATAAAAGACGTAATAATAACAGAAAACGTCGAGGAGGAAAATGTAACCCACACGCAAGTTGCTAGCACAAAGGAACTGATAGAAAGAGAAGCAAGGGGATGTTTCAGGAATGCACAAAAATTTTAGCGAGTCCGATCTTTTATCCCTCTTATATATGCGAGATACTATGCTTTTTTGCCAGTGGTTTCCGAATTATCGCTGAATGCGAGATACGCGACAGGTGCAAACTAAGAAAGTAGACAATTCCGAAAAGTACTCTCTGCAAAACCGAATTCGGGCTCCATCCGGACCTAATGACTTATTGTTTTCAGCTATTTCACTTACTTCTCAATGCTAGAGATGCATGTTTCTATGTCCTCCTTACGGGAGTCTGTGCGATAGTCAAATGATGGTATGTCTGTACGACTTCCTTGCGAAAATTATTTTTTGAAGGCTATAAGTTCAGCTTTTCTTTCGTTGTCTTCTACTGCTACACCAGAGTGGTTGAAAAATGACAGTAGAACCCTAAGACCAACTTAGTTGTTTTATGAAGGACCAGAATTTTGTAGGATTCTCGGCAAAATCATTCGCTAATTTATGATGGTAGAGGTTGTTAAATGCTTCGCATATCGTCGTTTCATAGACATTCGAATTTCTGCTAAACTTTGCCTAAACTCTGCTTCTTTTTTGAACCGAAAGTGCAACATTATCTGTTTTTCTTAGCTGATTCCTAGTTTTGTTATTGAACCACGGTGGATCTCTTCCGTTCTCAACCGACTGATATTTTGCATCTACATACATACCCCGCAAACAACCATACGGTACATTGCGGAAGGTATCTTGTCCACTAGTTATTCACTTTCTGTTCCACTAGCAAAAGAAAAAAAGGGAAAACAGCTATCTATATGCCTCGGTACGAGCCCTAATTACTTTTATATGGTCGTCGTACCCCTTACCGCGAAATGAGCGGTGGCAGCAATAGAATTGTTCTGCAGTTAGCCAAAATGCTAGTTCTCTAAATTTTCTCACTAGCGATTGGGGAAAGAAGTCACCCACTCCCCCACTCCCCAAGGATTTACATATAAGTTCACAGAGCGTATCCGTAATACTCGCGTGTTTGATCTAACCTACCGGTAACAAATCCAGTAGTACGCCTCTGAATTGCTGTGAGGTCTTTCTTCAATCTGACTTTGTGTGGATCTTAAGTATTCAGACGGTACTCAAGAATGGTTCGCAGTAATGTTCTGTACGTGGTCTCGTTTATAAATGAGCTACATGTTCCTAAAATTCACCTAATAACCCTTAGTGGACCATCCGCCTTCCGTTCTACAGACCAGACGTGCTTGTTCCATTTCACATTAATTTGTAACGTTATGCCTGGGTGTTTAATTGACTGTTCAAGCAGCAAACCACTGATATTGTTTTTGAACATTCCAGGATTGTTTTATTCCACTTATCTGCATTAACTTATTTTTTTCCAAATTTAGAATAAGTTGAGATTCCTAACATCAAATAGAAATTCTGCCTAGGTCACCCTGTAATCCTCCTACTCGGCACATACTTCACCTGAGAACGATTTACAGCCCGTTTGAACCATGTCCATAATTCCTCTATGTCGATTCGTCGATTATATTAAACAAAACTACGTCCATTAATTGACCGTTTCTGTAGCCGAATGATCAGGTGGAGGCCACTGGTTCTATTCCTGGCACTGCCAGGACTTTTTACTTGTGAGAGGGCTGGAACGAAGTGCACGAAGTTTGCTGAGCTGTTTGAATTAAAAGTAACAGCTCCAAGGTTTGAAAAGTCGGTAACGACCGGGAGACCGGTGTGCTGGCATGTCCCCCTCCATATCGCATTCGCACGACACTACATGGCACAGGACTACGCGGCGGCAGGACGACATCGCATGGTCTTCAAGGCCTGTTCCTGCGGTTGAAGTCTTTTTTAAGTTTTGTGTCCACTACTTTCCAGGTAGGCCTCTAACAACTACTTATTTGCTCTTTGCAGCATACAAACTCTCGTATGCTTGATGGATCTATTAATTTTAGCAACCATCGTGACTATAATGACATCGTATTCGCTATTCTCTGTCTTTATAAAGACATTGTCGATAAAGGTCAGGCTTGTAGCTACGAGGTCTAAAATATTTCCATTGCATGTGTGTTGTCGAACTAGTGGTTGGTTGGTTTGGGGAAGGAGACCAGACAGCGAGGTCATCGGTCTCATCGGATTAGGGAAGGATGGGGAAGGAAGTCGGCCGTGCCCTTTGAAAGGAACCATCCCGGCATTTGCCTGGAGCGATTTAGGGAAATCACGGAAAACCTAAATCAGGATGGCCGGACGCGGGATTGAACCGTCGTCCTCCCGAATGCGAGTCCAGTGTCTAACCACTGCGCCACCTCGCTCGGTGTGCCGAACTAGTCTCTCAAGACAATTCTCGGAGAAAGTACCCTGAATTGCTTCTTAAAACTGTCTCCGCATACCACCTGCAACGAGTCCATAGACGTCCCAATCTATTACCGGTATTCTAAAATACCTTTCTACTAATGCATGTTCGAGATACTTCTGCGCTAGACATCCATTGAACAATTCTACAACTGTTGCAGTAGAATATCTCCAGAAAAGACGTTTTAACACTTACATTTATATTCTAAGTTAAGAACTTCCTCCTTGTCTGAAATATTTCTGGTGCTACTGACAGTCTCCATTTTATATCCTCTCTACTTCGGCCGTAGTCATTCGTGTTGCTGCCCAAGTAATAAAACTCGTCAGATACCTTTAGTGTGGCATTTCCTAATCTAATTCGCTCAACTTCGCCTGGTTTCATTCGACTACATTCCTTTATCCATGTTTTACTTCCGCTGATGTGTATCATATAACCTCTTTCCAAGACAAAATCCATTCCGTTCAACTGCTCTTCCAAGTCCTTCGACCTCTCTGACAAATTCCAATGTCATCGTCCACTCTCAAAGACTTTATTTTTCTGAGCTCTATGGGACTTAACTTCTAAGGTCATCAGTTTTTATTTTTCTCCCTGAACTTTTCTTTTCCCAATTTCTCCTTAATTTCCCTTACTGTTTGCTCAATTTACATTTAGAACAAAATCGTTGATAGGCTATAACCTTGTCTCACACTATTCTCAGCTACTGCTTCCCTTTCATGCACTTTAACTTTTATAACTGCAATATGGTTTTCGTACAAGTGGGAGATATTCTTTCGTAACCTGAATTTTTATCCCTTATATTTTCATAATTTCAAATGGTGTATTTCGGTAAACACTGTCAAAATCATTCTCTAAATTTACAGATGTTACGAAAATAGTTTGTCTTTGAAACTAAAACAGCCTTATGACATCAAATTATTTCATCATGCGAAGCGAATAGAAATGTTCTGGTCTGTTCTAATAGTGTAAATGCGTCCTTCTCTCAGTCTACTACTTGACAACTTAGTTCCTCCCCTAAAACTACAAAATGATTGTAAAAAATTCCCGTGACATTCTTAATGCTATCTCGGAGTCATTCGGCTAGTTCGATAATTCATACAGATGATCAATAGTTATAATTTTTTGTTAACTTCGTTCACACCAAATCGTAGACGGAACTATAATCCACATACCCATCTCATGCGACAAAGGCGTGAATATAGAGAACGACTGAAGCTTTTAGTCATACTTCAATCCGTACCAGCTGACACAGATAGAAGATATTGTCGAACGAAGGGTAGGCACCCGCCCACGAGTCATAGTCAGTCATTCAGTTAGAAATTGTAATAAATACTTTATGTAGCTATTTTTTCATCTATTAATTTCACTATACACAGACGCAATAAGCAGGAATGCTCCACTTTCGCTACAGTACAAGGGAAGGAAGTATACTTGTTGATACCAATAATCTGAATTTTGATTTCTTCATTCCATTACACTCACTCTCATAACCAGCCCAAAGATGAATTTTCTTGGGGTCGTGGAATAATAATTCGTCCATTCTAAAACTGGTACAAGATAAAGTGGCTTTCAAAAAGATTTCTCCGATTTCAACATGAATGAAGGCAGAAAGTACTGTTAGATTTTAACTAACGCTTGGGACTTCAATGTTATTTCACTGCAAAAATGCTGTTTCACAGACAGAGCAACATACAATTTCACTGACTGCATAATAGAGTCTTTAAGTAGTAAAATGTCATCAATAGGAATTTTCTGTGACTTACCCAGGGCATATGATTCTGTGAACCATGACATTATGTTGCAAAAATTACAATTCTGTGGTATAAATGGAACAGCATATGAGTGGTTTAAGTCACCCTTCATTTTGTTTAAGTTATTTAAGGAACTTTGCCACTTCATCTAACCGCGGTGAAATTACATTAGATGTTCCACAGCGTTCGATCATGAGTCCCCTTCTGTTCTTGATGTATGTGAATGACCTCCCTTATTATCTGAAACAAGAACTCAATTGACACTGTTTGCTGATGATACAATTAATCCAGTAAAAGAAAATAATACAAATAATGTCTTTGGAAAAGTTATGAAATGGTTTGCTGCGAATGGGCTTGTTCTGAACCTTGAAAAAACACAGTACATCCAATATTCTGCTGCAAGAAGTACAGTTCCTTCAATAAAAATCATACGTCAGCAGAAGCAAGTTTTACAATCAGAATAACTGCCAATTTTGAGGATGTAGAAATTAGTAAGTAAGCTAATGTGCTTTGCATATTTTCACTCTCTGATGTCATACGGAATAATGTTTTGGAGTAACGCAACACTCAGGCAAAAAGTATTCACTGCTCAAAAGAAAGTGGTCAGAATAATGTGTGGCTCATAGTCGCACATCTTGTAGGCATCTGTTTAAAAACTTACGCATTCTTACAACAGCCTCACAGTAAATTTACTCAGTAATGATATTTGTTCTCAACAACATGGACCAACAGTAAAATATACTGCTGTAAAACTTTTCGATAACTTAACAGGGTGAAATAAAATGTTTGACAAAAAGCAGTAATAGTTTGAAAAATCACCTCTCTTTGACAACTCCTACTATACCATAGATGAATTCTGGAATATTAATAAATAAATCTATAGGTATAATGTGTGCATTTCGTGCCATTTAAGGGAATGGGTTAGGTAATAAAAACTTTAAGATTTAAAAAAAATCTTGATTCATATGCGCATTTGTTATACACTTGACACGTTCCACATCATAACGGTTACCAGGAGATTGATCAGTGGAACACGTAACTAACTGATTCATATTCAAATGAACCATCTCATTTTGCGCGGTGGTCTCGCGGCTCTAGGCGCTCAGTCCGGAACCGCGCGACTGCTACGGTCGCAGGTTCGAATCCCGCCTCGGGCATGGATGTGTGTGATGTCCTTAGGTTAGTTAGGTTTAAATAGTTCTAAGTTCTAGGGGACTGATGACCACAGATGTTGAGTACCATAGTGCTCAGAACCATCTCATTTTGCAATGACATACATTCTACTTGCATGCATGCACAATATTGGGGTACTTTTTTCAGTTACGTCAAGGATCAAAGTTTTCACTTTCCGTTCACAAATGTTCACTGTGACCCCTGCAGGACGCACGACAAATATCCAGACGATGTTAACACTCGACTCACACTTTTCCGATGATGTCTGAAGTTAGTGAATTCACGGCTGATGCTATCGCAGTTCAGCCAGTGTTGTCGGAAACCAAGCGGGGGGAGGGGGTGAAGTGAAATCATATAGGCAAAAACCTTTTACAGCCGTCCACCACACCAAATCACAAGCCATGAGATCAAAGACCTTAGAGAACTGTGAGATCCGTACGCCCCTCATCGCTCAGGAATCTCATTGGTGAAAATGGTCTTACATGCAGGTGCTAGTGCGGTGGTGTTCAGTCCGCTTGAAAAATGAAATTTTCGTGATGTCCACGCAAATGAGAAGATCTCAGTCATACCTAGGTAATTAATTTCCGTGACACAGCGAGCGAGGTAGCTAGTTGCACCTATCAATAACCACATGAAATGGAAACTTACACTGACGAGTGATACATTATGAGTCCTGCATAATAGGATACTGATGCATCTTTGGAACGCAATGCAGAAGCGATTCTGCACTGAATGGATTCTACAAATCGTTGTTAAGGTTGTAGTGATATGTGCACTAAATGACAACACACAGGTCACGCAGTTCCCGTAAATTAGTGGCCGGTTGGATGTGGGCAGGGAGCTGATATCCAATAGCATACAAGACGTGTTCATATTAGGTGAATTTGGTGGCCAACACATCAACATGAGTTCGCTATCATGCACCTCAAACCACTATAGCACGATTCTGGCCTTAGGACACTGACGGTTATCCTACAGGTACATCCCATCGCCCTCGGGTAAGACATCAGGCATGAAGTACTGCGGGTGGTTTTCAGTAATGTTCCATAGCTCTCTCGGTGCCTTTTATTACTACCACGGGTCGTACTGAAGACTTTCTCAATAACTGAATATTTCTCCAGCCAGTCTGTGACGTGCCTTGGTACATGTTACGAGCAGACGTTCGCCTGGGTGAAGACGTTTCCGTACACGACTACCGATCTGGTGTAATATACAAGCCATTTATCCGACCAGGCGCCACGCTTCGATTGGTCCACGGTCCAATCTTGATGAAATCATCCTCACTGAAATCATAATTGACGATGTCGTCGGGTCACTATGAAAACACGTAGGTGACGTCGGCTACGGAGCCCCCTGTTTAACTACGTGCGCCGAACGATGTGCTACGAAACACTAGTACTTACACCAGCACTGTACTCTGTCATCTTCTCTACCACAGATCGCCATCTATTCCGCTCCAGAGAGTGGTCAATCCTCTGATCTAGACAAACTTAGACGAGGTGTGGACGTCTAACACCTTATCGACTACGTGTGGATTGACCGTCCTTCGATCACTTTCCAGAGACGCCCACGGCAGAAGCACTCGAACAGGAGACCAGTTCCGCGTTTTCCGAGATCATCGTTTGCAGGCACGGGGCGATAACAGTAGCCTCTTTGTCTGAGCCAGTTATCCCAGTGGGTTTCCCCATTTCCGGCGCGTACCACCGCCAGAATGTCTCCTGATTCGTCTCTGCTCTACATCTTCATCTACATCTAAATGGATGCTCTGCAAATCACATTTAAGTGACTGGCAGAGGGTTCATCGAACCACCTTCACAATTCTCTACTATTCCAATCTCGTATAGCGTGCGGGAAGAACGAACTCCTATATCTTTCTGTACGAGCTCTGATCTCCCGTATTTTATCGTGGTGATCGATTCTCCCTATGTAGGTCGGTGTCAACAAAATGTTTTCGCATTCAAAGGAGAAACTTGGTGACTGGAATTTCGTGAGAAGATTCCTTCACGACGAAAAACGTTTTTCTTTTAACGATGTCCAGCCCAAATTCTGTGTCATTTCAGGGACACTCTCTCCCATATTTTGCGATAATACAAAACGTGCTGCCCTTCTATGAACTTTTTCGATTTACTCCGTCAATCCTATCTGTTAAGGATCCCACACGGCGCAACACTATTCTAAAAGAGGACGGACAAACGTAGTGCAGGCAGTCTCCTTAGTAGATCTGTTACATTTTCTATGTGTCCTGCCAGGGAAACTTAGTCTTTCCCATATCATTTTCTGTGTGTTCCTTCCAATTTTATTTGTTCGTAATTGTAATTCCTAGGTATTTAGTTGACTTTACGGCCTTTAGATTTGACTGATTTATCGTGTAACCTAAGTTTAACGAATTCCTTTTAACACTCATGTGGATGACCTCACACTTTTCGTTATTTAGGGTCAAACGCCAATTTTCGCACCATTCAGATATTTTTTCTAAATCGTTTTGCAATATATTTTGACTTTCTGATGACTTTATTAGTCGACATACGACAGCATCATCTGCAAACAACCTAAAGGCGGGTCCACACTGAGCGCGCCGCGCCGTGCTGCGCCGCGCTGCTGCAGCCCGCGCACAGCTGTAACAGAGAGGAGTGCGCCGTCCGCGCCCCGCCACGCCGCTCCGAGGCGCGCACTGTGTTCCAGTTGGAGCGCGCGCATGGTCTGAAGATGGGGCGAGCCGAAGCCCCGTCTAAACTGAGCGCGCGCAAACGCGCCGCTTCCTTTGAGGTACCGACAACACCCGGAAAACTGCGCGGCTCTGCTCGGCGCGACCTAATAACTTCAGAAAGTTTGGCGATATACTGAACATAACAAATATACATCGAACAATATCTGATAGACACGAAAGGCGCCACAATACTGGCACCAAACTGGTATGAAGTTTGTACGATGGCGGAGCATTCCAGGTATGATCTCACCAAAGGGTACAAATATTTAAATCAACAACGTGACCTAGCAGTTCATTTTAGACGTCTTGTGTCTCCGCAGTCAGCGGGAAATATTATACATCACTGAGTTGTTTAAATTACAGCCGAAACTTGTAGAACTTCATTATTTAATAATAATAATAGTACAACCAGTTCTTGAAGAACTCTACAGTAAGCTTGTCATGCATAGACATTTGGAAATAACATAATCAAAGGTATGCGGCAAGTTTATCTCTTGATCTTATAAAATATTCGAAAGAGTACCATGGATTTATGAATATGCTTATGCTAACAGATATTTATTTAAAATTCACTATGCCCTTTTCTGTTACACGGAAGGTCGGAGTAGGCACTGCAAATGAAACTGAAGAATTATTACAAATGTATACAGTTAATAAACAAAAGACTTTCAGACTATCACGGCGGTGAGTTTTATTATGCGTGTTTCAAAGTGGTAATGGATGGGTACAAAAGACATTATTGTTTGACATTCAATGAGATAAGATCACTTACTGTCGAGCAGTTTTACATAAGTGTAAAGAGCCGCATGTGGATGCCATTATTCTACAGATAAATTCAAAATACAACAGAGTTAAATCAGTATATAAACATAATTGATGTCTACAAACTGTTCCACACGTGTTCGTATATTTGAAATCAAGACTGCTTTTCAAAACAGATATTTGAATTGGTAAATGTTAAAATCCCATAAAACATTCCGGAAATTACTTTCTAAAAGGCAGAAAAGGAAATTTTACGTCATACAGGTATCCACTAACGAATTAAACAGGGCCGGCCGCGGTGGTCTAGCGGTTCTAGGCGCTCAGTCCGGAACCGAGGGACTGCTACGGTCGCAGGTTCGAGTCCCGCCTCGGGCATGGATGTGTGTGATGTCCTTAGGTTAGTTAGGTTTAAGTAGTTCTAAGTTCTAGGGGACTGATGACCACATATGTTAAGTCCCATGGTGCTCAGAGCCATTTGAACCAATTAAACAGAACCAGAGAACAAGGTTTTTTTTATTCAAAAATTCTTGAGTACTGTGGTAAGAAATCAATAAACGCGAAGAAGATATCTAACACTTTCCGAACACTAGAAACATGTTTGTATAGAAACAACATTTAGGTCTGCAAACTCACAGCAGTTAGCAGAGTTTAAATCAAAACGACTGAGTTGCTCATTCCATCGTATATTTGTTGTAGACAGAATAATATTGGAAAAATGTCGAGCTGATACTGAACGAAGACTGAATTCCTTAGCTGATAACCACAACATTTCTTATCCATTCAGTAAGATTGTATCTGATTGTCAGGTCAGCAGCTGCATATGTGGTAAGATTTATTCATAAAAGAATAACTCAAGGAACCAGATACTTTATTACAACATTCGTTGTTACTAAGGAGATTTTAGGATGATTTCTGCGTCGTAACGGCATCCATTATTAAATAAGAATAACAATGTCAAAAACAAACATGTTTTTAAATTTGATATACATAACATAATGACGTATTAAATTTGGAACTATACTGACACACAACTAGTTTAGTCAGCAACAAAAGAAAATAAATCTTTAAGCACCAGACCAATAAAAAGTTTCTAGACAAGTGCATGTACGTGGATGTTCAGCATTAGTAAATTTCGCGTTGTTTTTATACTTAATACAATAGCTGCTTCTATGCAGTGTGAAATAATGATTTAGTGTGTGGTTAGTAGATTCCAAGTACTATAAACAAGGAGAATTTAGATGTTTTTGGTGAGATAATATTTCAAATTTTCTTTAAATATTGTATGACCGTCATAGTGCTCACTGTAACGTTATATGTTTAATCGACTTACGGAAGGGGTCTTGAATGGTGGCTGTCATTTGGTATCAGTTATGTAATGGCGTTCCAATCATCATAACAGCCAATTATCAGCACCGGCAGACAGGCCACATCACCAGTATCAATGAAAGATTGAGTGCATGATGCTGAACTTACCAGTCTTTATTTCCCTTAGTTCTTGAAGATTTTGGAGAGCCGAGCTATTGCAAATATAATTTAATAACTAGATTAAAAGGGGAGTTTAAGAAACATAATTGATTTACAATACAGCAAGTACTCTGGTATTCGAAGTTTTTAAATCATAACCTGATATATTTTTTTGAAAATAATGTGGTAGGTCAAATATTAATGTAAGTATCTTCTGGGTTTAATGTAATGCTACTACAGACTCTTATCAGTATGATAGCTTAGTTTACAGGACCGAAAAGTTATTTTCCTATCTTGGACTAAATAAAAAATGTTGAGGTTACTGTCAACTCTGTTTATTGTCTAACAACAATCCAGAAACTTGATCATCAATAGTTCAGTGTTACCTTACACTACAGTTTGCTGGGGAATGCAGGAGTGTGCCAGCAATCTAAAAAGCAAAAGGCAGAACTTCACTCAAGAATAAGAGCGTGGTATCTCGACAGACTCACAGGTTTCTGAAAGCGCTTGGTTTGAAACTTTTTATTAAACTAGGACATGATATCGTCCACTGCTACACTACAATGAAGTACAGCGGCTGGTTTGTGCAAAGGAACTATTTCTCAAACAGAATAGTTGCTTTGATACTTTTTCTTTTAATAATGACAATATTAGTATTACCTGGAAATCCCTTCTATTACTTTGCTTTACTTCACTTTACAGTGAAGTGCGATTTTTTAAGATTAATCCAAGTCTCACACACAGTTAGAGACCTGTATGCAACACCTCTGCTGTTTTCTTTCAAGAAATACGATAAATATTGAAGAGTTTTGAAATCTGATTTGATATATGAAATGCCGCAGACACTTCGCTTTCCAAAACATTTTTCTTTGAAATCCAAACCGTATTTTATTACAATATTTATTGTGTTAAGGAGATACGGAAAATGATTCCAAATAAAAATTGTGCATTGTATATATCACATTCAAACGAATAATGGACGTCTCTGAAAGTATTAAATGGATTGTTGTTATTGTTAAAGAGGAGAATTACTTACCGTGAAGTGTTCCTGAATTTATGTGCGTGCTTGAGTGGAGCCTCAGCGAAAAGTGATAAATTGGTAATTGACAAATTCGATGAAAATGTGAGTCCAACTTCCATGTCAGACGAAGAAAAACCAAAAATCTTGTTGGTACTTGACTAGGAACCCACACTCCCACGTGTTTCTGCTTATGGGGTTTATTTGACTGTTTTAAGCTCCGAATCTTTTCTTGGTAGACCTAGTTGACAAATATTTCAGTACATATTGGTGCACCGCGTTTTAGCATTCTTTTACCTCAGACGTTAAAAGACTCTGGTTATGGTCATGTCTGGAGAGTATTTCATTCCAAATTATCGTGAGATACTATCATTAAAATAATGAACGAGAAGAGTAAAAGAATTGGATGACAAATCTACAGATATTCGAAGAACTAGCACCGATTACAGTCATTATATGCTGTACAGATATAATCTTTGATCTTGAGAGATGCAAAAATAAATTTGATAGCAGCGAGACTTTCGCACTAGATGCGATGGAATTTTTGTTAGGATTGTACGACAAATTTGTTAAATACTTTCCACCGACATTGATCTTTCAATGTGTGGTAGAAAAGTTGCTTCGCTGCAAGAAATGTGCGTCAGATCACGATGGATACTCATATACATAGGTTGAATGAGAAACAAAGTGCATTCATCTTTAAGGAAATCGGGGAAATTGTACTGGCAATGAAAGACTGTCTTATAGTGACTTTTAATACGCCCTTCCCTCCATTGAACTGTTAAGAAACAAATTAACATATCATTATCGTGATATTTCTTCGTATGGTTCAGGGGTTCCATGAGATGACATCGTACGTTGGTCGAATATTTCTGATGACGGTAATTACACATTGTTTATCAATAACAGTGAAGGAAGAACCAGTACTCACATTCTGTTAATTATTACGCAAAAAATATAATGAAACAGGAACTCTTTCCCATATACGCAATGCAACCAAACTCCACTTCCAGGTCGTCATGAGGACAGCACTTTACCAGTGATACCAGTGATGACATTCGACACGTTGCGACGTTACTCCTCATGCATACATACATACATACATACATACATTAATCCTTGTTCCATAGATCATGAATACCACATTTCGTAATGATGTGGAACGTGTCACTTTAACATAAGTTTTCTTTACACAATATAATTAATTAAATTTTTTTATAGGTACTACTTCATGTCTAAGAATTCATCTATTGAGTAGAATGAGTTTTCATTCAGAAATTCTATTCATTTTCTATTACGTGTTGGTTGACTATCTGTCAGACTTTTAATACTATTTGGCAAATGACCAAAGATTTTTGTGGCAGCAAAATTCATCCCTTTCTGTCCAAAGTGAGATTTAATCGAGAATGGTGAAGATCATCCGTTCTTCTCTGCTATTTTTGAATTGGGATGGGTTATTAATGACAAATTTCATAAGTGAATATATGTATTTCGAACGTACTGTGAATATCCCAAGTTCCTTAAATAAATGTCTGCAAGGTGATTTTGGGCAGGCTCTTGCTATTATTCTGATTACATGCTTTTGTGCAAGAATACTTTCTCTCTTAATGAAGAATTGCTCCAAAATATGATGTCATATAAAAGCAGTGAATGAAAACAGGCGTAGTAGGCTAATTTACTGATATGTTTATCACCAAAATTTGCAATAACCCTAACTGCATAAGTAGCTGAACATAATCGTTTCAGCAGATCACCGATATGTTTCTTCCAATTCAATTTCTTATCAATGAACACTCCCAGAAATTTTGAATATTCTGCTATAGGAACAGACTTTTATTCATAGTCTGTATTGATCAATGGTGTTGAGCCGTGTACGGCTCTCGTTTATCCCATTTATTGTTTGTCATCTTCTATTACGGTACTGCCGCCTCGTTTTCTTATTCCATTTACTGCTGTCATTAACTTCCTACCTTAGTTGCCCGTGAGTGGCAGCAGCAGCGCGTATCGATAAGTGCACTGTCGTACCATCTCTGGAGCGATCGATAGTATTTTCGGGTCGTCGTGTGTCTGGCAGTCAGTTCGGGACCGACCAGGACTGCAGTCGGGACGCTGCTGCAGTGAAGTCAGGGACGGAGCGCCGGTGAGGCGCCGACAGCCAGTGCTCGCCGATCGCTGGCGACAAACTTGAACTGTGCGACGGAGGGAGATTGGAACGTGACGACCGTTGGTTGGTCGTTCGGTTAGTCGTCTCATCGGCTGACGTATATTTGGTCCTTTCACCGTTTTCGGGCCTGGGCAGTTGGTCGGTTGCCGTGGAGCAACGAGGAAATCTCGGCGGCACGTAGTTTGGCTGGGCCCTCTGGCGGCGTCTAATGCGGTGTCAGAGTGTGTGGTGCCGTTCTCATTGCTATGAGGTTCGTGGCTCACCTATCCTGGACATGAAATTTGACTTAATCTACCAGGAAGTCACGACTGTTGACATTGTGTCATTTGGAGTTCGTTGTCGGCTGTTGGGATATTCTGGCGAGCAACAGCGTGTGTGTTTAAGTTGGCAAATTTTAGCCACCCTCCGGTGGAGTTTAACTGTACTTGGTTATTTGAAATGAAGCGAACCAGCGGAATCTTCTGCCTTGTGGCCGTTAACGTTCCGGTTACCTGCCCTGGCCGTTGACATAAATTCAGGCAGCGTATTTTCCTCATCGTGTTGTCGCTGTCCATCACGGTGTGTAGTTTGACGGCTCAATGTATAATTAGTTGTGGGCGCCAATACCTTCTACGTTGTTCCATTGAACTCCGTGCTGTGTGCTGATCGGGTGAAGCGGAGGTTAGCTTGTCGATGGGGTCAGTTGACTGGTTGTTGGTTGGGTTGTCGTCGGATCGACAATGGTTGGGCCGATTGCCTGTCTCACCTAAGCGAGCGTTAGTGTTTGAATTCCAGGCCGACCCTCGGAACTTCTGACCGCCGTTGTGTGTACTGACTTTTCTTGCTTGTTCTTGTTGTTTGTACTTGTATGGCTTCTAGCCGATTTTTAGATTAAGGTTGTTTTGCCCTTAAGGTGTCAGATGGTTTCGGCCTTCAACCTAATTTAAGATCTGTTTTATATAAAGCCTTTGGTATTTTTAAAATTAATGTTATTGAGTCTTAAGTGTTGGGCCTTCAGCCGATTTTGAATGTAAGTTGTTTGCTCTTAAAGTGTAAGATTCTTTGGGCCTTCAGCCTAATTAAGGAACTGTTTTAAGTTAAGGCTTTGCCTTTGAAATTTCTGATTTTGATTGAGCTTTAAGTTACTGGCTTTCAGCCGTTTTTTTAAATTAAAGTGGTCTTGCCCTCAAGGCATAAAATTGTCCGGCGCATTCAGCCGCTAATTAAGTTCCAAAACTAAAACTGTGTTTTTTTAAAGTTATTATTGGCTCTTGTAATACTTAATCATATAAAAGGTTGTGTGTTCGAGTGTAACTAATATCCGCTTATTTTGGCCCCTTTCCACAACTTAAACTACCTGTCTTGTCCTGTGGGTTTAGCAGGGCGTCTCAGGTGTTACGCCAGTTACTGTACAGAATTGTATAAACTGTGTTGTCGCAAAATTTAGCGAGAGTTCATTTGCAGACAACCACTTAATAATTTTCTGAAAGACATTATTTGCAATTTTCCCAGCTGATTCTTGCTTGTTGGGTGTGATTACTATACTGTATCATCAGCAAAAAGAACTAACTTTGCATCTTCATGAATATAGAGTGGCAAATTGTTAATATATATTAAGAACAATAAGGGACCCAAGACTGAACTCCGTGGCACGCCATTCTTGGTAATCTCCCCAATTAGAAGACTCTGTTGGTTTTTGCAGGCTGTCTGTACTTTTAATTTCAATCCTCTGCATTCTTCCTGCTAAGTATGAATTAAAGCATTTGTGTACTGTCCCCCTCATACCACAATACTTAAGATTATCTAGAAGAATTTCATAATACATACAATCAAGAGCCTTTGAGACATCACAAGAAATCCTAATTGGTGATGTTCGGTTATTCAATGAATTTAATATTTGGTCAGTGAAAGCATATATAGCACTTTCTGTTGGAAAGCCTTTCTGAAAACCAAACTGACATTTTGTTAGTACTTCATGTTTACAAATATGTGATGCTACTCTTGAATATATTACTTTTTCAAGATTTTTGGATAAAGCTGTCAGAAGTGAGATTGGGAGGTAGTTGTTAGCATCAGATCTATCCCCTTTTTGATGCAATGGTTTAACAATAGCGTATTTCAGTCTATCTGAAAAAATGCCCTCTTTCAGTGAGGTACCACATATGTGGCTGAGAATACTACTTATTTGTTGGGAACAAGCTTTTAGTATTCGGCGGAAAATGCCATGTGAGCTTTTACTTTTGAGTCGATTTATTAGTTTCCTAATTTCAGTAGGAGAGGTATGTTGAATTTCAATTTTATCAAATTTGCATAGGTACTGCCCCTTCCATATACTGCCTTGCATTTTCTAATGAATAGCTGGATCCTATTTTCTCTACAACACATAAAAAAGGATTATTAAAAATTTTTTCTACTTCAGACATTTTGGTAACGAACGATTCATTGTGTTTGATAGAAATACAGTCTTCCGGTGCTCTGTTGCCCTGTTTCCCTTCTAACAGTGTTAATTTTATTATCAGATGTTCTAATCTCAGACATAATGCACATAATATTGGGCTTTTTAATAACTTTTCTTAATACGGTGCAGTAGTTTTTATAATGTTTCACTGTTTCGGGATCATTACTCCTCCTAGCTATAAGATACATTTCCCTCTCTGTTTACAAGATATTTTTATGCCTTTAGTAAGCCATCGGTCGAATAATTAAGGGTACACAAATTTTTGCGAATTATAAATTAATGAACAAAATCAAACAGGGAAACCTTTGTAATAAACATAGGCAACACTGCAGGTTTAGCTTTTCAGCAAAATGGTTTATTCGTTACTCCTACTGAATGGTGGTTCTACAAGGAATTTTATACTGAAATAATGTTAGTTTCAGAAATACATCAATAGCCCTTGAATTATCTAGTGCGACACGGAAGATGATAGAATCCCCACTAAAATCAAGACGCGATATGCACTCAGTGCATAAATTCCTTCACCCGCATTCTACGATGCCATAACCAAGACCCGATAAGCTATTAGAAGTGTATTTACATAAATACAATCACAGCACTCAGCCGTACTATCCAACGGTAGAGAAACTACAGTCTCCATTTCTCGCTCGGCGTCCCGAACTGTTCCACATTCTCTTCCGTCCCTCCTGCTCCCAAGAGCACCTCCTCCTCACCAGCATCCACCGGCGTAAACGGACCACAACTTATGATTCTTATGATTCCATAGCTAAAATACATTTTATAAGCGACAGGTTCTGTCATGAGGCACCTGTTCACTCAGTTATCATTTTTATTTATACACTGAAGAGCGAAAGAAACTGGTACACCAGCCTAATATCGTGTTGGGCCCCCGCGAGCACGCAGAAGTGCCGCAACACGACGTGGCATGGACTCGATTATGTCTGAAGTAGTGCTGGAGCGAATTTACACATGAATCCTGCAGGATTGTCCATAAATCCGTAAGAGTGCGAGGGGGTGAATATTTCTTTTGAAAAGCACGTTGCGAGGCATCACAGATATTACGTATGTGTAACTTGTCAGAGTCGTATCTAGATGTAGCAGGGGTCCCATATCACTCCAACTACACACGCCCCAAACCATTACTGAGCCCCCACCAGCTTGAACAGTCCCTGATGATATGCAGGGTCCATGCATTCATGTGGTTGTCTCCATTCTCCGTACCCGTATACATCCATCAGCTCGATACAATTTGAGACGACTCTTCCCGCCAGGAAACATGTGTCCAGTCATCAACAGTGCTGTGCAGTCATCAAGGGTACACTAGTAGGCCTTCAGCTCCGAAATCCCATATCGATGATGTTTGCTTGAATGGTTCGCAAGCTGGCACTTGTTGATGGCCGAGCACTGAAATCTGCAGCAATTTGCGGAAGGGTTGCACTTCCGCTACGTTTAACGATTCTCTTCAGCGGTCGTTAGTCCCGTTCTTGCTGGGTCTTTTTCCGGCCCCAGCGATGGCGGAGATTTGATGTTTTGCCGCATTCCTGGTTTTCACGGTACACTCGTGAAATGGTCGTACGCGAAAATCCCCACATCATCGCTACCTAGAAAATGTTGTGTCCCATAGCTCGTGGGCCGATTATGACACCACGTTCAAACTCACTTAAATCTTGATAACCTGCCACTGTAGCAACAGTAACCGATCTAACAACTGCGCCAGGTACTGCTTGTCTTATAAAGGCGTCGCCGACCGCAGCGCCGTATTCAGCCTCCTGTATTTGAATACGCATGCATACATCAGTTTCTTTGGCACTTCAGTGCGTTTCTTATCAACAACGATATTCATTTATAATGTAATCAACATTGATCATAGCTTAATGAATCGTTTCACTGATAACTATATATTGTTTCATTTTATCAGTGTAAGTGCGGACTGCGGTCTGGTTCGTTATCCTTAGGTACATAAACTTAATATTGTAGAATATTTAACAACAGTGTAACATTCGCTGCTCTTCGCCGTGGTGGCCACTGTGCAACGCCATTAACGGACGTATGGTTTACTGTGTATCATAAAATATTTATCAGTCAGTAAGTGTAAGATTTTGTGGTGGAATGAATGGTTTGACCATAAATACATTTATGACTGCAGTTGGTAATTTTTTGTACGATGTACCGTACTCCATTGAGTGACTTAGAAGAGAGGTACCTTAGTTCAAACGCCTAAACACCGACTGGAAACGCTTCTAAAATATAATTTTCTACCTGTTCGAATAGCTATCAACGACATTCTCCTATAAAACTACGTGACCGCTCGTAAGCGCCATGTGAAGGTTAGCGTATTATCCCCACTGTGCCGTTGCCGCAGAGATAGTACGAGCCTGACCGTTGCAATGTAAGGTAGTGAAATGCACGTACTGAGGTGAAACACGAGTGAACGTTGTGAACCTGCTGCGCGGAAAGGTGTATCGAACTTACGCATTGGATAATGAGAGTGTAATTGGAGTGGGGGATGAGCCGTTTGTACGCATAATGCAAAACAGCTATTGGGATTTAACAGAAATACACACTGACACATTGGATAGGAATAGTGATTGTGAGTCTGAGGGCGAATAAAAAACTGCACATGAGTGCAACAGACCTGGAACGTCTTCGTCACCATATGAAGCAACAGAAAGTCGAAGTAGATACTCACGTTCACCCACGAACGATCCAGTATGCTACAGTATATTGACCGAACGTTGGACAATAATTAGGAGGATCGTTTCAATCACACTTATCATTCTTACTGGAAACTTATCGACCTTTGTAGCTGCATCGGATTCGAACGCAACTACAAGATAATTTTAGATTATGTGACTCTCAAACAGCAAGACCCAGGCAACTTCAAGTAAAATAAAACATCAACATTGAAGGCTGTAAAAGGATATGCAAAAGTTAGGTTTGGTAAAGAGAGAGACTATGGATCGGTAGTCCACTATTGGCTGAATCATGCATGGCCTCTAAAAGCTGGCAGGGCAGTTACTCAGCAAATTTTAAAGCGTTTTTCCATTTCGTCAGTGGCTTCAAACTTGAATATGACATTTCGTCCAGGCATATCACCACGCTCATCACGCGCAAAGATATTGAAGAAGATCATATTATTAGAAAGAAAGCAAAAATATTTTTTGCGGATGTAAACATGTTCATTAAAGACAATGTGTGAATTAATGTGTGTGAATTCCTAATTGACCACGATGCTGAGGTCATCGGTCCCTAGACTTACACGGTACGTAAACTAACCTAAACTAACTTATGCTAAGAACAAACACCCGTGCCCGAGGGAGGACTCGAACCTCCGGTGGGAGGGGCCTTGAAATCCGTGACATGAAATCTCAAACCGAGCGGCCACTCCGCACGAAAAAAAAAGAAAAAAAAGTTAAGGCATAAGTGTGGAATAGTGACTAGAGCCCATTTTGTATGAACTATCATCCTCTTCAACACCATCAAACAGAGGTGAAAAATAAACAACTGGTATGGTACAACCTGTTCACAGCGCCACACAGAGTTACATAATAGATGTGGCTGTGTGGATGGATGGTAGGTTATCGAACAAGCTTTACATTTGTTTGTGGTGAACACAGAGGACGTTTGGTACGCAGGTTACAAAAAAAACTAGTAACAGTATGTCCACGCGACATCCATGTTGAAGAGAGAACACATGAAAAGCGTTCCCAATTCCGTCCTTTCTGAACATGTTCGTGAGAATGTTCTATTACTTTGCGATTCATGGTCAGGGCACGAAGACTACAGTCTGATATAAGATGTTTTCCTAAAAAGAATATTACGCTACAGATACTGCCACCAGAGACAACCTCATACTGCCTACCTCTGGATGTATACTTCTTCAGACAGTAAAAACTCTACTGCAGACACTAGTATAGTGACAAATCATAGGTCACATTACATGATCGATATTTTATCAGACGCCTTCACTCTGTTATCTACAACCAGCTTTCTGCACAGAGATCTATGTTAAAATATGTGTCGGGAAGTTTCGGATACGATGTCGATGGTCATGTTGCATCATTTGATACTGGCGTCACTGTGGCTTTTGATGCTAGACTATAGCAGCATGGATGCACTGAAGACAATGTACTCGTAGCATGCCCACGTGTTGCCATTGTCAAGTTGCATATTGTTTCATTCCGCTGTGTTTTAATCACTTCACTGAAACTCCACAGTTTCACTTTGATTACGAATAAAGGAAGAACGTTCCGCAACACAGCATCCACTAGTTTGAAAAATACGGACAGGTACGTACCGCATCTGTTAAAATGTCATAATGTTACAGCAAATGCCATGTAGCCTTTTGCCAGATGATACCTCATTTACGTCTTTTGTGGATCTACCGGTCATAATTGTCTGTTACATGGTATTATTTCAACAGCAACTTTTACCTCTCAGGTCTTTATATTCGTTGTCCTTCAAACAAAGTTGTACACAACTGTGAACTTCTACAGACAAATAACCGTGATGGATGGCAGAACACGCACAGCTTCGAGTTGTAAACGCTTTTGTACTCGGTTTCAGCCGTTCGAGCTGTGAACTTCCCTTGTTAGTGCTGTTGCATTTACTGTACCAGTCTCCCTGGCCACATTTCAGGTTATTAAAGTGAGTACTATGTCTGTCTTTAGACCAGCCGTATGCGCTACTTAGGGCCCAGCAACCTGCCATCCAGCGCGGGTGAGATGCGGCCGCCTGTAAACTGCATGTTGGCAAAACCCGGTCGCTCGCTCGCGCTAATCCTTACATTGTCTGTGGGCCCTCTCAGTGTCTGCTCAGCGGAAACCATTTCCAACGTTCTAGCTTTCTATTCAGATTTACTTGGACTCAAAACCGACTTAAGTATTTGTTATTTTCCACTGCAGACTCGTTAACGTTCGAGCAGGCCCGCTGGGGCACTGAGTACGAAACTATGGAATTTCGTAGTGCTGTAGAGTAACGCAGAGCCCTGCGATGTGTCAGCTCTGAAGATTTGTTCACCTGACCGTCTTTCCCCCTCATCTTTCCCTCTACCTTCCTCCTCGACTCAAAGCCCTCAGCATAGCGTTGTTTCGTAAGGGAAATGGTAGTGGGGCACTCCGAATACCAGGCACCCGCTCGTGTTATAATAGTTACTTTCTCACAGTTCTGAACGTGTGCTCTTTTCACTTTATCTAGTAACTCTGAATAGGAAGACGAAAGTGGGGGTGAGGAACAAAGAAGTTTAGATATTGAGGTTTTGTTAGGAAAAGACAAACTTTAAAATGGAGTCAAAACCCGGAATTTAGAACAAAACAAAAAATAAGCACAAAATATTATAAAAGTTTCATCAAGTCTCACAAGCTAATCAAACAATTTTTCTAACAAAACTGATGCATTTTTATAGCTTTTTGGAAGTGTCACGATAGATATAATAGCATCCCATGCTAGCAGATATAATAACAACCTTAGAACAAACGACATACGAACAAGAGGTTGTAAAGTTACGGACAGATGTGAAATTATGGCACAATTCAGAGTTTCATTTTTGATATGTATAAAGAAAGGTCAACATGTAAATGTGACAGAGCTTTGGGAGTCAGACGGTAAAGGTATCTACACTCCTGGAAATTGAAATAAGAACACCGTGAATTCATTGTCCCAGGAAGGGGAAACTTTATTGACACATTCCTGGGGTCAGATACATCACATGATCACACTGACAGAACCACAGGCACATAGACACAGGCAACAGAGCATGCACAATGTCGGCACTAGTACAGTGTATATCCACCTTTCGCAGCAATGCAGGCTGCTATTCTCCCATGGAGACGATCGTAGAGATGCTGGATGTAGTCCTGTGGAACGGCTTGCCATGCCATTTCCACCTGGCGCCTCAGTTGGACCAGCGTTCGTGCTGGACGTGCAGACCGCGTGAGACGACGCTTCATCCAGTCCCAAACATGCTCAATGGGGGACAGATCCGGAGATCTTGCTGGCCAGGGTAGTTGACTTACACCTTCTAGAGCACGTTGGGTGGCACGGGATACATGCGGACGTGCATTGTCCTGTTGGAACAGCAAGTTCCCTTGCCGGTCTAGGAATGGTAGAACGATGGGTTCGATGACCGTTTGGATGTACCGTGCACTATTCAGTGTCCCCTCGACGATCACCAGTGGTGTACGGCCAGTGTAGGAGATCGCTCCCCACACCATGATGCCGGGTGTTGGCCCTGTGTGCCTCGGTCGTATGCAGTCCTGATTGTGGCGCTCACCTGCACGGCGCCAAACACGCATACGACCATCATTGGCACCAAGGCAGAAGCGACTCTCATCGCTGAAGACGACACGTCTCCATTCGTCCCTCCATTCACGCCTGTCGCGACACCACTGGAGGCGGGCTGCACGATGTTGGGGCGTGAGCGGAAGACGGCCTAACGGTGTGCGGGACCGTAGCCCAGCTTCATGGAGACGGTTGCGAATGGTCCTCGCCGATACCCGAGGAGCAACAGTGTCCCTAATTTGCTGGGAAGTGGCGGTGCGGTCCCCTACGGCACTGCGTAGGATCCTACGGTCTTGGCGTGCATCCGTGCGTCGCTGCGGTCCGGTCCCAGGTCGACGGGCACGTGCACCTTCCGCCGACCACTGGCGACAACATCGATGTACTGTGGAGACCTCACGCCCCACGTGTTGACCAATTCGGCGGTACGTCCACCCGGCCTCCCGCATGCCCACTATACGCCCTCGCTCAAAGTCCGTCAACTGCACATACGGTTCACGTCCACGCTGTCGCGGCATGCTACCAGTGTTAAAGACTGCGATGGAGCTCCGTATGCCACGGCAAACTGGCTGACACTGACGGCGGCGGTGCACAAATGCTGCGCAGCTAGCGCCATTCGACGGCCAACACCGCGGTTCCTGGTGTGTCCGGAGCAAGTATGGTGGGTCTGACACACCGGTGTCAATGTGTTCTTTTTTCCATTTCCAGGAGTGTATATACTAAGGGCCACAGTGAAAATAAATATTTAATTGGTTCCTAAAGAAATTACGCAGTATCATAGAAGATGGAGTAGTGAATACCTCACGCGCCTTATAACGCAAAAAAAAAAAAAGTCGGCGTGCTTGCTCGAAGTTTAAGTTACAATCTTCTATTTTAAGCTTATCCTGGTCGCACTTCCCGAACTGAAATTATATCCCTACCACTCAACATATATTAACTACTTGTTATTTGAGTTCCAGGCGAGTCTGTCTTTCGAAATTAAATTTTCTTGCCCATCACCGATGCCGCTGTAATTTGCAGCTGATCTGCTAAATTCTGGGTCAGAATATATTTGCTTGCGCCGTGAAATTCATTATGCAGGTAATAACTATTTCCTTAAAATTTCTATTACTAAGAAAACTTATCATTTGTTTTCACAGCTGTTTATTACCAGCTAACTATTGTGACAAATTACTACATGATAGACAGATACAATTCGATGAAGGTGGGCTGCTGGTTGACTTCAAGTTCAAGTGAACTCCAATTATAATATTTTTAAACTTCTGCACGTAAAAACGTCACGAAGGAAACAGGGGGCCACGAAAGAGCAGCGTCTGTTAAGAACAGAAACATGTTACGTATCTTTAGGAAGACAATAACAGGAGATGTTACGGCAAATGATAATAATAATAATGGCTCTGACCACTATGGGACTTAACATCTATGGTCATCAGTCCCCTAGAACTTAGAACTACTTAAACCCAACTAACCTAAGGACATCACACAACACCCAGTCATCACGAGGCAGAGAAAATCCCTGACCCCGCCGGGAATCGAACCCGGGAACCCGGGCGTGGGAAGCGAGAATATTAATAATGATAATGATAATGATGATGATGATGATGGTGATGATGATGATGATAGTTCTTGTGCATCGACGAAAAGTCTTTCAACTGGACGGCATTTAAGCGTCGCAAAGCAATTAATGATAATATAAGAGAGTTCCCGTTTTCCATTCACTGATAACTCAGAAACAAAACAGCGTATTGGTTAAATAGTTCACTTGAAAGAAAAGGTAAGGGAAATTAGGGTTTAACATCTTGTCGGCGACGAATTTGTTAGTTGGAGGTCAGAGTCGGAAATGTCATCTCGGACGCTGTTAGCGTAGGGCCGTTAAAATCCCACGTATGGCCTGAGTATGGTCCTGCTGATTCCATCGGTCCCATATTCAAATGGTAGTCGTGGGTTCGCGATCACTGCAAAGATAAATAAATAAATAAATAAATAAAAATAAAAATAAAAAAATCTAAAAAATATCTGAAAGACAATTCAGCTGCATAAAACTGACTTACGTACAGACTGTATGTAAATGCTCTTACACCTGCCCACTTAGTCCTGTTGAGCTGAAATCCTAATCATTTCCAAATTCAACGATGTAGTATACTTCATGTCAATGTGACACTTGTTGGATTCCATGGTATTGCAATTACAGGGTGTTTAAAACATACTCAGCGAAATGGCTCTGAGCAATATGCGACTTAACTTCTGAGGTCATCAGTCGCCTAGAACTTAGAACTAATTAAACCTAACTAACCTAAGGACATCACACACATCCATGCCCGAGGCAGGATTCGAGCCTGTGACCGTAGCGGTCACGCGGTTCCAGACTGAAGCGCCTAGAGCCGCACGGCCACACCGGCCGGCTAAAACATACTATTGCAACTTTTGGGGACAGATTCCTTACACTAAAAAGAGTGAAAGTCTACTAGACATGGGCTCTAAAATGCATGCTTTAAGAGCTATGAGCACTTATTCGTTTTCGATACCTTGAAACACACCTCTTCTACTGCAAACGCTTTGCTTCCTGTATTTTGGGAGGAGACAGTATGCATCAAAACAAAATAAAGTAAAATAAACCCAGGTAATGATGGGCACTAAGATAATTACCTCAAGAGCTATGAGCTGTTGTTCAATTGAAGTGGTTTTCCATAGTAATGAAGGTGAACGATTGCTTGTATGTCTTAAGGTAATCATTTTAGAGACCATGTTTACAAGATTTTTTTCTTGTTTTTGTGTGGGAAACCTGCACCCAATGTTTATAAAAGTATTTGTGAAACCCTCTGTATAGTGGCCAGAAGTGCATTTGCGCTTTCACATGCTCGAGAATGTTAGTTAATACTTTGTCAGTGAGTCAAATTTTGTTTTACTTAGGTTTACTGTTGGTGAATGTTATATCGATGGATGCAACTTCGTGGACTGTTCGTTTGAAACCAGTTCATAAAATACCTGCCTGCCGTATTCAAGCGGTATTGTAACTGAATGTGATAATATGCTGAAATCATATGACTCACATACAAAGTAGCTTGTGGCTCTGGAGTAATTATTCCATCAGTGCCTTTCAATTTCGGTTACACGGTTAACTTGACAGCTAGCACTAATATGGGTCAAACATGTTGAATTGCAATTTTTATACATTTCACGCTCCAGTAACAATAAACCAATACCTAGACCGTGTGTGATTTGGCTTTCCCTATTCATTGGGTGTGAAACTGGTGAACCTGCATTAACACTTCTTTAATTTACACAAAAAGAGCAAGTCCATCCATTATGCTGGTGAACGAATGGTTCAGAGGTCATAGAATAAGAACCATAAACCATTTTCGAAAATCACTTCAATAGTACTTTATGGATGAAGACGTGTTTGACAGAAATCGGACAGTAATGACTGGAGCTTCTGGATACGCTAGAAGTGGTGTGTCATAATGAAGCAGATAGGGGCTTATGACCACTCCCGTAAAGTACTTTAAATTATTTCAGACGTTTAGGGAAATAAAACAGCGTAGACTCTTGTTACAGCTAACGAAACATATCAGCAATAATTAACAGAAAAATACTTGAGAATTTGATCTTATTCTTTCTTTTACTAGTACCATCTATCGCATTATTATCAGCGGATTTCTTTATATGAATCGTGTAGAAAACCTATGATTGCTGGATGTGTATATGTAAGATGCTAGGATACTAATACAGCTTTGTAGAACCCTGCTGTATCACAGTGTACTCCATAGTTCATGGTAGGTGCCATGAGTGCAGCAGAGGATTCTACATTCCAGAGACCTTCAAAGCCAGTCAGGAGGTGCTGCTCAGGCTTGTGTCGAAGGGTGCCGGGCAACAGCCATAGGCAGAGGGAAGATAGATTCTAGGCGAGACTTCTGAACTCGCCCTATCGCCAGTAGCCTGTAAAAGTATCCAGGAGGAAAGTGATGTCGTGGGAGACACGAGACACCTCAGCACACTTGTTGAAGAGATCTCGTCCTTCTTCCCTATTATAGACACACATATCTTTAGTATCAGAGGCAGTAGTTAATTAAACACACGAAATTGTACGAGTTTACATTCCTCGGTTTAAACTGCCTGAAAAAGTGAAACATCCGGAAGACTTGGGCAATGTAAGTTTAGCTTTGTACACGTACACTCCATCGGTGGGTATGTAAATTATTAGAGCGACAATTCACTGTGATAGGTATAACAGTCAAAAGAGTGTATTAGTGTTTCTCGTGTTCAGTTTGGTACCAAATCTGGCAGGGCATATGTGAAGCGATAACTGCCGAGGACACGGAGATGGCTAAATGGCTCTGAGCACTATGGGACTCAACTTCTCAGGTCATTAGTCCCCTAGAACTTAGAACTACTTAAACCTAACTAACCTAAGGACATCACACACATCCATGCCCGAGGCAGGATTCGAACCTGCGACCGTAGCAGCCTCACGGTTCCGGACTGCGCGCCTAGAACCGCGAGACCACCGCGGCCGGCGGACACGGAGATCCCAGGTACACGGGTGAGACAGCGTTATCAGCTCCTGACAGTATGAAAGGGGCCTCATTGTGGGTCTCCATTCTGACAGCTTTTCATTCATCCAATATTTTGGTTTGTGGAGCATTTGGATGTGACATTATTTCGATGTTGGCCTAAATGGGATGTGAGAGCATCAACACTCGTCGTCAAGGTTCTGGTCGACCATGTCTGACCACCAAAATGGACGACCGCAGTACTGTACAGCATGCGCATCGCAACAATTTCATATTTATGCCAGCCATTCAAGAACAATAGACTCCCTGCATCATTCTGTGTCATCCAGCACTATTGGTCAGAGAGTAACAACAGCCGTATGATGGAATAATCGTCCTACACGTAGGATGCCGTTGGCACCACAACGTAAACTAATTTGTTTGGTAGAGACAAATTTCTTCTGAAGCCAAGAACGCTAAATATATTTACTTCACGGTGGCCAGTTTCTATAGAAGTTACTGTCATCTCCTGATCTACAGAATTATCAAAGGATAAATGACATTAAAAGGCGAGTATTATAATAATTTAAAAGAACAATTTTAAGAAATACTTAATGAAACAAATTACATACTGATCTAAATTTAAAGTGTGCACATATGGATCACATAGCAGGAACCATTCCACACATAATACAGCGTAAGACATTGGTTTTGTCAGTAATATGAGGATGAAAACAAAAATAGCGCCACGTGACATAGATGTAAAATATTACGTCGTAATCCGACATCAAGTTAGAAACTGAGCGGACGTGCAACTCTGGGCAGCGTGCACTGCAGAAACTGTCAACAGGTGGCACTAGTATACCACTATATGCCTTAACTTACACATTCCTTTTTCTTTAATAACACGTAACATACTCTGCGAATCATCATGTATAGGTTTCATTTAACCACCTTGAAGCTATTTCTTTACCGTTCCACTCTCGAACAGCACTTCAGTCTTCCTGAATAAAGAGAAAGGGATTGTCGTTTCACAGAGAGCTGTGGAATCATTCATTCTGCCTTTCACCAGCAAACCGGTATTTACAATGAACAGCATAGGAAAACTCGACGTTCTGCAGTACTAAACAAATAAGTGAGAACATCAAACAAACGCTGCCACATCAGCTTACGATTCTGCTTCACATACCGACTCGCATATTCTCAAACTTTACCTAACGTTCGTTACACGGGCTGAATTTCTCGCGGTCTGTTGAGAACGTGCATCCACCCGTGAACAGCAAGTTTTTTATTGTTCTCCACGCGAATTCCGTGAGAAGTCACAGCAACCACAACGTAATGCAATATTTCATAAGCCTACTTTTTTCCACAAGAGTGATAGAAGAACATTTCCTTATCAGGGGTTTTTTAAAGTTTTTCACAGACCGTGGTATCAGAAAAACCTTTCTATGTAGATAGAATACAATAATAAAGAATTACCGTTCGGAGTTCGTGCATTAATGCGTATAAACTAGTCACGAAAATCACTCGGCCATCATTCCACTCCCCCATTACAAAGAGTACGAGACAGAAGTTTTCTATTGTAGACATTACGTACTATGATATCAATGATTTACATTTGTGATTGGATGTCTAAAAACTCAAGTTTTTTTCATTTTATTATGTTCAGCTGCAATGTAGGGCTCAGATTTCTGAAAAAAAGAATATATGGTTCAGAATGCTCTGGTTAATCCCCTTTCCTGTTGCGACCGCCCCTATACCGAAGATATGCGGCATTGCCAGTGGGACTCTAGAGGTGGATCCTCGGTTTTCCTGCGAGCATGAAGATATGTTCAGCCACGAGGAAGCCGTCAAGTTAACACAAGGTCAAGTAAGGAACCAAGAAAGTATAATTATTGTTCCGAATGACACTAAGATGTTGTTTTCCTCATGTTTGGGGCCACAATCGTCAATTATCGATTAAATGAAATTATCCTAAAGCTGCTGAACATTAATGATTTTGCATCTACTCCTGAATAACCAGCAAGAGTATGGTCCTCGAGGCTGGTTCATAGGACTGTTGTATTACGGCCGGTCGTAAAGCTATAAGAACAGCCACATAGTGTCCTGCGTTTCTTTTTTTTTTTCTTCTAATCTCAGGAATATTTCCCATCCCTACTGCGATTGTGCAATTCTGGTCGAGGGATAAAAGTGTGATGCGATAATTAACGCATCCCCACCAAATTTTACTGCCGCCGATCGCGTCTTGGTCAGGGATCGTGCCCATCAGCTGGCACCCTATCTGACAAATTGAGCCCTGCGCCACTCCCTGCCGTGGCCGCCAAATAAGTTACATCTGAGGCACATTAATGCGATTATTGTTTATATTTGCACGTTCCATTCATACTTACATTACATTTCCTTAATACGGACTTGTGAACTATTTCTACACTCTAAGAAAGAAAAAAATAAAGAAGGAAAGACGCACCACGAAGGAAATATCCAAATGTGGCGTAAATCGGTAGATGTGATGTACTTGTACAAACATACAAATGATTACAATTCCATAAAAATTCGATGATTTATTCTAGAGATAGAACTTCACAAATTGAGCAAGTCAATAACGCATTGGTCTAACTCTGGCCCTTATGCAAGCAGTTATTTGGCTTGACATTGATTAGTAGAGTTGTTGTATGTCCTCCTAAGGGATGTAGTGCCAATTTCTGTCGAATTAGCGCGTTAGATTGCAAAAGTCCCGAGCTGATGGGCGGGCCCTGCCTATAGTGCTCCAAACGATCTCGATTGGGAAGAGATACCGTGAACTTTCTGGCCGATGTAGGCTTTGGAAAGCACGAGGACAAACATTAGAAACTCTCGCCGAGTGCTGGCGGGCATTACAAGGATGAAGTGGAAGCTCAGGATGGCTTGCCATGAAGAGCAAGAAAACGGGGCGTAGATATCGACGACGTACCGCTGTGCTGTACGTGTCCCGCGGATGACATCCAAAAGGGTCTTGCTACGAAAAGAAGTGGCATCTCAGATCATCATTCCTGGCTTTCGGGACGTATGGCTGGTGGCAGTTAGATTCGTATCCCACCGCTGTGCGGGACGTCTACAGACGCGTCTTCGCTAGTCGTGGGGACTCAGTTCGAAGCGGGACTCATCGCTGAAGACAACTCGGCTCAACTCACTGAGATTACAGGCCGCAGACGCGTTTGGTAGACAAACTCTATATGCTTCCAACAACCAAATAGAAAATTTTGACCCACTGTGTCAAGGGAAATAGAAAAACGGCGCCCACCAAATGTTCTCGTAGATTCAAGTGAGAGCGGAAAGATGACGAAAGAACATCTGGGCCGGCCGCGGTGGTCTAGCGGTTCTAGGCGCTCAGTCCGGAACCGCGTGACTGCTACGGTCGCAGGTTCGAATCCTGCCTCGGGCATGGATGTGTGTGATGTCCTTAGGTTAGTTAGGTTGAAGTAGTTCTAAGTTCTAGGGGACTGATGACCACAGATGTTAAGTCCCATAGTGCTCAGAGCCATTTGAACCATTTTTAAAGAACATCTGAAGACGTTCCTCTGTCGCTTTGAGCCGTATTTGGCGACAAACTCACTAGTACGTAGTGGCTCCTGGTCTGGACATAACAATGAACAAGTATAACTGGAAGCCTCACGAGGAAAAGATATAAGCTTAAAATCATCAGTCCTAAAACTAAAAGATATGTATAACCTCCGTACTCGTATTTCATGAGGCAATACAAGTGCTACAAAGTAATGCCTCCGAATTTTTTATGTGGAAGCTCTTAAAGCTATTTTTAATAAAACAAACGTTATTAACATTCTAAATCTTTATTCTTTGTGTGTACACAATTACTTCGCAACAGAGTCACCCTAGCGACGAACACGTTTTTCCCAACGAGAGACCAGTTTGTTGATACCTTGGCTGTAAAAACTTTGATTTTGTTGATGGAGCCACAATCTCACCTGTGCTTGCACCGCTTCATCACTGTCACAGTGAAGTTCTCGAAGGTGTTCTTTACATTTGAGAAACAGTTCGAAAGCGGATGGGACCAAATGGGGATTGCATGGAGGATTACCTATGACAGTGAACCCAGTGCATAACAATGCTGCCGACGTAGCACCGCTCGTGTGTGGTCCGGCATTGTCATGCTGAAGAAGAGTGTGCTCCATGTGTGGACGAACCCTTCCAATTCGAAACTCAATTATAGCACGCTTTTTCTTAGGCACCGGCATAGTTACGATACACACCACCATGCTACATGCTACAATTTCGATCCCCCTAGCAGCAGAGGGCTGCAAGTATGCAGACACGAAGAATAAAGATGCAGAATAGTAATAACATTTGTTTTATTCAAAAATATTAAGAGCTTTTACATAAAAAATACGGAGGTACTACTTTTCAGCATTCCTATTGCCTGATGAAAACTCATCAAGAGCTTGTGCAAATCTTTCAGTTTTAGAACTAATGATTTTAAACCTACATCATTTCCTCCAGGGGCCCCCAGTCGTAATAACTCATCCTTATGTTCAGACCGGGTATCACAAAGTATTAGTGAGTTTGTCGGCAAATGTGGATAGAGGAAACATCATCAGATGTTCCTATGTCATCTTCCAGGAATATGCAGCCAAAATTGCATGACAGATTCTTTATGATGAAATTTCGTTCTGTCATTTACAATGAATTATCTGCGGAAGTGTATATATGAATGATTCGTTACACATGACAGAACCTGGCTACGATATTGATGAACCTGTGGACAACTTCAAATGTGTCGTTGTTGTGGCGTTCAGCACTGATATTATAGAAGGCGCAGTTATGACATAAACTTGCTTTTCTTCACTGTGCGTTTTATAGTAACTCATACTATTTTGAGCAGTTTACTGAAAGTCTTCGCTTGAATTTATAGTTGCGATATCTGCATTGCGTTTGGCTTCTACAGTGACATCTCTAATGGAATCTAGAACAAGTTTGCAGAGTCTTGCAGAAAAATAACACTCACCAGCACACTGAAGTGTACGTAATGACTCTGTAACTAATATTTCGTACAGAAATGTTTGCTTGAATACACATACTTCCCTTGTAAGTACTGCAGAGGCAGACGTATACAGCGGGGACTGTTTCCGGCCAAGTGACTTTTAGAGCGAAATTGTCTCGCGTTTGCTGTGTCTCCTGTCGTCGTTAGGAACACCGCTGGACGGTGAGGGTAGCGCCTGCAGTTCCCAGCTACAACAAACCGTGTTGCGTTTGTTTTTGTCGTACTGGCCTGCTACCCGGAACTGTTATCTTCGAGCTGGGATGCTGACGTCTGTGCAAGAAATGGACGACGCCTGAAGGTAGGTCACCCGCGAGACGCAGGTGCTGCTGTTACTGTCCGGTGAGTGTGTAGGTGCGGGCACAGCTCCATGCTTACGCAGATGGCGTGAGTGTGATTGTTAAATCTGGTGAAGAAATTGACACAGGCGAATAATAAAACAATATGCAGATGCAACCGGCTTCAAACTTAACTCCAACATACAAAAACAATGCACCTAGATTCTCAAACCGAATATATGGACCTGGCTGCAGCACATTCAAAAGATTAGGCGTCTCAGGATCACGTTGTCCCAGAAAGACGAGATCAAACTGAAATGGGAAATTGAAATTACCACACTGAGTTGTATGATCAAAGAGCGCACAATGAGGAGTTTCCAGCGAATAGAGAGAAGTATCTTTCTCTGTATGTATGTATTTAGCAAAATATTTGACATGGCTGCAATACTTCACATTACAACGAATATAGAAAATAAAACATTACGTCCAGTTTGTTGGTATATCTCGAAAGGGAATATCTTTGAAGTCAGCTACAAGACAACAGTCTCAGGGCGACTCAAGGGCGGACTATGGAACAAAGACATCCAGTCACAGCGCACAGATATCTTCATTAAAGGCCCAGCTAGAATACTACAAGACAAATAGCCAAGCACTACACAAATTTATCGGTGATTTTAGATTCCAACGACAGGGCTCCAATAACGAACATCGGCGACATCAACACGGAATGGGAATACATTCGTCTACATTTCATGGAAATTCATTTATATGCCAAACTGCTCGCAAAATCTTAACATCAGCCAGATTTACAGTGTCATCACAAATACACGGACGATTAACCACATCGGAAAGAATTACCCTCACAGGAAACAGAAATTCATATGGAACAATATTTACAATCGACAGCTAAGTTCTACCGTGACTGCACTGTGGTACGACGTAGGAAACTACGTATATAGTTCCCACAGTTGAAAACTTGTATAACCTAAACCTCAATCTGAATGTGAAATCTGTCACCTGGTCACTATGTTTGTACATGATCGCAGCCACATATGGAGGTAGACTAGGAAAACATTCGCAATCATTAATCGGACAATGGAGACTTGGATACTGGTCGAAGATATTACAAAACCCTGCTGGAAATGATACCATACTATAATCAATAAGAGTTACATCTGGATCGTAGACCAGTATCTTTACTATGTGACGACAAATGTAGAGCGAACGCTATTGGAACATATAACGTACACCTTGGACGGTCACCACCGTATAGGCAAACATCGCAAATACCATTATTTGTTGTATTAACACAAGAAGGAGAACATGGTTTTAGTATTACTGATCTCAAGAAGAATCGGTGCATTCCCTTCCATAAGAATTGATAATGGACATTACTTCGCAGACTCATAAGAACTATATCTGTTTCTAATTTATTTCTTTATTGCAGTGACAATACATATAATTTACATGACGCATAGTAATGTACGAACATGAAGCTATACAATCTCAAATCTTCTATTTAAGGAACTGATGACAAGGGACTCGTCATTAATTCGTTATTATCCACCTAACGTAAAGAAGAGTTCTTATTTGTAAAAAAAAAAAACAATTAATTTACTTGATACGAAGAATGAAGATAGCTTCTAAGGAGATACCTTTGAAAATAAAAACTCATTTTTTTTAAAAAAAAAGCCGTTATAAATCATATAATAACGCCTCTCAAGAAGAGGAAGTTTTTGTTTTAAGAAAGAGAAGTATTTTTATAATTTTAAGAAGATGAATATAGTTAATAAGTGAAATACGAATATAACTGAACTAAGCACCCGATGAAGGCATTATTTGGCGAGTGCAAGGATGGTAAGGATGTTTGGATGCGCCGGCAGGTGTGGCCGAGCGATTCTAGGCGCTTCAGTCTGGAACCACTCGACCGCTACGGTCGCAGGTTCGAATCCTGGCTCGGGCATGGATGTGTGTGGCGTTTTTAGGTTACTTACGTTTAAGTAGTTCTAAGTTCTAGGGGACTGATGACCTCAGATGTTAAGTCCCATAGTGCTCAGAGCCATTTTGTATGGAGGCACGATTAAAAAAATAAAATAACAATAAAAGACAAGGTGGATAGCGTCCCTGCCTCTCGATCGCCGTGTCGTGGGTTCAGTTCCCAGCCGGGTCGGAGATTTTCTACGATAATGGAATGGGTATTTATGTTGTTATGATCACTTCATCTCATCTATATCACAAAAAAAACGCCAGTGACTGAAGTGACGACAAATGGATTTGCACCAGGTTACCTAAAAACCGCGAACGAAGTCGCCCAGCCAATAATGACATACGATCATTTCATTTTATTTTACCTCATGGAGATCTTTTCCCGTGAGTTTAATCCATGTGTTTCAGATCATAGGAAGAAGAAACGTTTTCAAAAGGGGAGAATTTGGAAGTGGAGTGGTTCAGCTTCGGATGCTGTGTCTGTTCCCCTGATGCTCCAGCAGCTGAACGGGTTGCATGAATCACACCAGGATACGATGCCAGAATAATTGAAACTTGAGATAAAGAAGATCAGCATACGTGGACTGAATAAGGAGTGTGGAATCCTATATCTCCATCGGAATCGTCAGGACTCTGCAAGATTATCAAGAGCTGCGATTGCTGAGGAGCTGCTGACAGATGGATGCACCGTCCGTCCAAAACATTCCGAGACTGAGTTTGTTCCTAGCGTACAAGCGACATCAGCGCAGTGACTACGGTAGCAGCTTGAACTAACAACTATAGAAAATAGGTGTGCATTCGACCAGTCAGTTGTGAGCAGGCAGTATTAAATATTGGGGGTGCGGTCGTAGTGTGTAAACACTGTTGTGTCACAAATAGCAATGAAGCAACATCTCTAAACTAAGTGGTCAAGACATCCTCCTGAATGTTTTGAAGGCGGGAAAAGAGTGTGTGATAATTCTCCCACCCACCTTGACTCCAGAACAGGAACAACGACTCGTGATCGCCTGCCGCGGCTTGATCAAAATGCAACATGCGGACATTTCTCTACTAATAGAAATCTTAGCAAGTGGCGAGGCTTAGTGATATCAGTACGAACATACCGCAAAATGACAAAGTCCCGAAAGTCACATGAAGAGTCTAAGCGTTGCCGACATAGCTTAAATTTATGCCATTGCGACGATCGCATTGAACAACATCCCAGAGAAGGACTTCTCTGTCGGTTTCACGTGATATCATGATCATTCTGTGCCTTGTATTCACGTGGGAGATGAATATTTAGAACACCTGAAGCATTAATATCACCATCCTAACATACTGATTTTTTAATCACTGCTGTCTCGAACCATTTTTGTCCTGCATCGTAATTAAGACACGAGCGATTTAAAAAAACTGAAAGCAAAAAGTAAATAAAGACTTGCTTTGTAACACAGACTTTCTTTATTACATTGACCAACAGGCACTCACCATCAACGTTGATACGTACAGCATTGTGAAACTCTGTAAACCGAAATTCGATGTTGTTGTTGTTGTTGTTGTTGTGGTCTTCAGTCCTAAGACTGGTTTGATGCAGCTCTCCATGCTAATCTATCCTGTGCAAGCTTCTTCATCTCCCAGTACCTACTGCAACCTACATCCATCTAAATCTGCTTAGTGTATTCATCTCTTGCTCTCCCTCTACGATTTTTACCCTCCACGCTGCCCTCCAATGCTAAATTTGTGATCCCTTGATGCCTCAGGACATGTCCTACCAACCGATCCCTTCTTCTAGTCAAGTTGTGCCACATACTTCTCTTCTCCCCAATCCTATTCAATACCTCCTCATTAGTTACGTGATCTACCCACCTAATCTTCAACATTCTTCTGTAGCACCACATTTCGAAATCTTCTATTCTCTTCTTGTCCAAACTATTTATTGTCCATGTTTCACTTCCATACATGGCTACTTTCAGAAACGACTTCCTGACACTTAAATCTATTCTCGATATTAACAAATTTCTCTTCTTCAGAAACGCTTTCGATAAGAGTAGAATAATCACAAGTTAATCGATTTTCAACAGCATGCATATACAGAACTACCCAAGAATCGTTAAGTGAATTCACAACAAAACTAATACTGACGTAAAAGAGCAGGAGACACCACATTCGTAATCGTAAACACAACACTTGTGATTTCTGTTACTGGGCGGACTCGGTATTCGTCAGTTTATCAGCCGTCGTGACATACGGCGCTGGAGCTGAAAGTAAACGTAAATGCGATTTAACGTTACGCCGAGAAAGAGATCGTTAGGAAGTGTACAAAAGGTCAGCTGGACAGCGACTTGAACTGCCGTCTTTTCTAACTGCTTTATTAAGACACACGAAGGACAAACTAGGCAATGACAGAGACGCATGTTTGACAAGAAGGTATAGCAGGATGCTACAAGATCGAAAGCTGAGCGCAAGTCCAACGTTGGCCAATATGGGTCACTCAGTAACGAAGAAAGCAAATCAGAGTGCCGTCCAACGAGAATCACACCCGATCGAGTCCAAGAAAATGTTAACGATACGGAGAAGTGAAGAGGCCGCTTTTTAGCGTTCCTCCGATCGTTTGCCAAACGGCGTTGGTGAAGAGAGCGCTCTTAAAGCATCGACGAAGTATCCAACTCTTCCGGCGAGAACTACGACTCCTCTGAAACTGGCCGAAACATAAGATACATTATGTGATCAAAAGTATCCGGATACCCCCAAAAACATACGTCTCTCATATTAGGTGCATTTGGCTGCCATCTACTGCCAGGAACTCTACATCAGCGACCTCGGTAGTCATTAGACATCGTAAGAGAGCAGAATTGGGTGCTCCGCGGAACTCACGGACTTCGAACGTGGACAGGTGATTGGATGTCACTTGTGTTATACGTCTGTACGCGAGATTTCTACACTCCTAAACATCCCTAGGTCCACTGTTTATGATGTGACAGTGAAGTGGAAACGTGAAGGGACACGTACAGCACAAAAGCGTACAGGCCGACCTCGTCTGTTGACTGACAGAGACCGCGGACAGTTGAAGAGGGTCTTAATGTGAAATAGGCAGACATCTATCCAGACCATCACACAGGAATTCCAAACTGCATCAGGAACCACTGCAAGTACTATGACAGTTAGGGGGGAGGTGATAAAACCTGGATTTCATAGTCGAGCGGCTACTCATAAGCCATACATCACGCCGGTAAATGACAAACGACCTCTCGCTTGGTGTAAGGAGGGTAAACATTGGACGATTGAACAGTGGAAAAACGTTGTGTGGAGTGACGAATCACGGTACACAATGTGGCGATTCGATGGCAAGGTGTGGGTATGGCGACTGCCCGGTGAACGTCTTTTGCCAGCGTGTGTAATGCCAACAGTAAAATTCGGAGGCTGCGGCATTATGGTGTGGTCGTGTTTTCTATGGAGGGGGCTTGCACACCTTGTTGTTTTGCTTGGCACTATCACAACACATGCGTACATTCATTTTTTAAGCATCTTCTGGCTTCCCACTGTTTAAGAGCAATTCGGGGATGGCGATTGCATCTTTCAACACTGTCGAGCAACTGTTATAATGCACGGCCTGTGGCGGAATGGTTACTTGACAATAACATCCCTTTAATTGACTGGCCTGCACAGAGTCATGACCTGAATGCTATAGAATACCTTTGGGATGTTTTGGAACGCGGAATTCGTGCCAGGCCTCACCGACCAACATCGATACGTCTCCTCAGCGCAGCACTCCGTGAAGAATGGGCTGCCATTCCCCAAGAAACCTTCCAGCACCTGATTGAACGTATGCCTGCGAGAGTGGGAGCTGTCATCAAGGCTAACACCACCCTGAATTCCAGCATTACCGATGGAGGGTGCCACGAACTTGTAAGTAATTTTCAGCCAGGTGTCCGGATATTTTTGATCACATAGTGTATACATTTATCGCTCTACATTGAGTAGCATAATAGGAACGAAATGTCCCCGTGTTGTGATGTGTCGCTACTGCCAAGATCTCCCGTTATGGAGGATTGTTCAACAGCATTCCAACGTAAGACACCGCTGGTGGAGGGTACGGAAGTGAAGTGCGAAGCCAGGGAGGCGGCGGTAGCCCCCGGTCCCTGGGTGGTGCGATTGTTGGTGCTACCGCAAATGTCTGACCGAAATGTCGGTTTCCATGACATCGCTGGTACCAGGATTGAAAATCGAGGCCAAGGTGATAGTTACCAGTCTGCATGAAATGTGTAGAACAGGTTTTTGCTAATCTAAAATCAGTCCGAGAAAAAGGGGTGGAACAGCTACAGATAGAAGTGGAGCCTCCAAATTTTTGTGTGGAAACTCTTACAAATTTTTAAATAAATAAATGTTATTAACAATCTACATCTTTCACTTAATGCCTACACATTTTTTTTTCAGCACAGTCATCCTGCCAAAGACAGGCTTTCAATGTAGATGAGAGCCACAACCTCACCTCTGCTAGCACCGCTTCAGCACTATGAAAGTGTAGTCCTTGAGGGTGTTCTTTAAGTTCTGGAAACAGATGAAAATCGGAGGAAGCGAAGTCGGGACTGCATGAAGAGCGATCAATGACAGTGGACCCAAGACGTTTGCAGATGTCGAAGCGCCAGTGTGTGGTCTGGCATTGTCATGCTGAATAAGACGGTGCTCCAGGTACGGACGAACTCTTTGAATTCAAAACTCGGTTACATCACTCTGTTTTCCGCTCACTGACATAGTTACGTTGTACACTACGGAGTGGAGATGGCTGCAAATATGTAAACATGAAGAATATAGGTGTAGAGTGTTAATAACGTTTGTTTCAGTAAAAAATCTTTAAGAGTTTTCGCATGAAATGTTCGAAGGCATCACATTTCAGCACGCCCTCTTGTTTCTGCAGAGGCTAACTGTCTCGTATCAGATATTTGCAGAGTCCAAAACACTTCCGCCACTTATGCTCCACATCTCGGATCTACATAGATTTAATATTGTTATAAACTGATTGGAAAGGTAGTAATGGGAGAAGGAAAGTGTAGACAGTGAAAATTTGATCATCTCTTAACGGACATTAAATCCATACATAGCTAATATTTTGAGTTTTCCTGCACCGAAGCCATATCACATTACGAGGTTATGGAATAAGTTAATGGCCATATTATAGCGAACTAAACTGTGAACTAACATGGAATCACGAACAGGAGATATCATTTCACATTATGTAAGAGAGCTTTGGAACAATGTATTCGAAGTTAATCGTGATTATGCACAGCACTTTCATTGATATATTGGTTGTGTAAATATGTTGGAAATACCACGTACATGTACCATGACAACGAAGTCCGATTTTTCCTGGCGCCAGTCAGGCACGCCAGCAGTTTAATCAGGCGTTATCAGAAATATATTATGGATATCGGCAGGAAAAAAGGATGTTTTCTAACTGATTAAGCACCACTAGAGCGTAAGGCTCTGTCAATAATCTTTGTGGTGAAATTCTGGTACCAAGCGTGTCCACAGAAATTACAAACAAGAACAACGATTTGGGAGTAGTATCCTCTCGATGCAAAGAACATTTGAGACAGGGCACAATTTCGAATAGGTGAAATATGGGAAAGCAAATCGCCCATGCACATTGATAAGAACGATTCTGGAGTACGCCTTAATCAATCTTGGGAAGTCCAGGAAAGCTACATCTGGATTTCAGAACATACATTTGAACTGCTGTCGTACGAAATACTCAGCCTTATCTCGATCGGTGTAAATATTAGAGGAAGCTACAATGGACACAACTTCAACAACAACAATAAAGGAAACTGAAAAGCTTCATACGAGGCGTATTTGGAAAGTAAGATCCGATTAGGCGAGAAATGTAAACCACTGTGAAAATCCGGTGGAACTCTGCACAGATGTGTTGGGCAGCGTCTTCAGTGTGCCTGTCGATCGCTTCACGTCGCTCTTTTCAGTTGAGATCCCAAAGTGATCACATAGAAATTCCTAAAACAACAGTGTCTCCCACCAAGTATGTCGATCTGGTGAGAGATTTCGCCTGAAGCTGTGCAGTCCACATAACATGAATGACTTGCGTTTCTTGCTTCAAGATAATTTTCAGCAGCGTTCTGCAGGAGCAATGAAGACGCTCCTGCAGCGTTTTCCATGGGGAGTGTTTGATCAGCCACAATGCATTCTTAATTGGCTCCCTTCGTTGTTCATCTCTGCTCACATAAACCACTGGCTGCGAACACAACATTTTGGCACAAACAACGAAAGGCAGACCAGCGTAGAGAATTGGCGGAAAGCATAAGGCGGCTGCCTTCTGTGACGAGGGTACTGGAAAGTTTGTACAACGCCACGACAAATGTCGAAGTCGGAGAGGCGACTATTTAGAGAGATAGCTTGAAGGTGTGGCTGACTGTCGCGAATAAAAAAATTTTGATGTTCACTGTGGTTTCCGTTTCGCGACCGATCGGACCTTACTTTCCAAACAGCCCTCGTACAACAAGATGTTGGGAGAGAGGACGCAGTTATGGTAATATATCGCTACTGTGTACTGCAACAAAAGTGTCTTTTTCAGGCTGAAGGGAAGTGAAACACGATTACGCATATGGCTTGTGACTTTACGAGAAGCTGGCTGGCAGAGCGAGAGGCAGTGGTAAGTTCTTTTACAAAAATGGTTCAAATGGCTCTGAGCACTATGGGACTTAACATCTGAGGTCATCAGTCCCCTAGAACTTAGAACTACTTAAACCTAACTAACCTAAGGACATCACACACATCCATGCCCGAGGCAGGATTCGAACCTGCGGCCGTAGCGGTCTCGCGGTTCCAGACTGAAGCGCCTAGAACCGCACGGCCACGCCGGCCGGCAGTTCTTTTACAGTCCGTGGCAATCATCCGACCGGGCATGAAGTACAGGTATCCTGGAGGCTTTACACCAAATGTAGGGATTTTTCTCGCGGCCGGAACGTGCTCGCTTCGCTGAAGAGTGGAGATGTCTCACTGACAAATAAAGAGGTTAGAATGAAAGACGATCAATATAATTTCAGTGAAACTATGTTAGAAACGTGATACAGCACCACCAAGTACACCAGAAAATCAGCAGCCGTGGTACGAGCTCATTGCAGTTCCAAGTATGATTCTAAGATAAATATTAAGAAAGTTACAATGGTGTGGATTGTATAACAGCTGAACCACTGGAGCGATCTGATCATCAAATGAAAGCTGACAACGTTCGTAAACACCCAAAGAAGCCATTTTTCAAATGAACGAGTTATCAAAAGTTGATATCCGGATGTGCGAATATGCAGTTACACGTAGTATGAAAACAGCAATTGTTTCTCAGAGTATTACTCGACTTTACTAATTTATTAGTACCAACAATTCACTACTTGATATGTTTAATTGATTAGATATTTCAAAGGCCATTAATAACTTTGTATAACACTGCCATGGAGATGAGAATTATGGTGAACAAATAAGTAAACATTGTAACTAAAGAGCTGGCGAACACTCGTTCTTCAAAATGGCCCTTTGTATTTATTATTTTACGTAATTTCTAGTAAATTAAAACAGGATGTAGGCCTGCTTTGTGGATTTTTTGATGATGTGTTTAATATTGTGTTGTTTTTTCAATGAAAGGTCCGAAAACATTCTCAATATTTTAACAGCATTATAATATTTTACGTACATGTGACGTCAGCCTTAGATGTGAGTGGTGGTCATTACTTATGCATCTAAGACGAATTCCGTAGTGAGTGTGTGTGTGTGTGTGTGTGTGTGTGTGTGTGTGTGTGTGTGTGTCCTCTCAGAAACTGCAATATGGTGAGCTGTAGGACGCACTTGGTCTTTTGCTGTCGGTGTTCATTGCGCTTTGCTCTGTCGTAGTTGGTGAGTGTGTCGAGAGGCCTGTGCAGCCCAGCGAGCAGCCTTCCTAGTTACTTACTTAAACTGTTCACGTCTCTTACATTATCTATATGTGTTTTCGATGATTTTTTACATTATTTAACGAACTTAAGTTTTTTTATGGACTTCACACGTATTTTCACAGTGGTTATTCACGATAATGAAGTTTATGTCGCCACTGACAGTGGGAAATTGCACTTACGAACTTTGAGAGTTTGCTGTTGATTTTCATGAAGTAATGCGTAGATAAGTGAACTTCGATTGTACGTGTTCCCGTATCTACTGCTCTTCTTGAGCCACATGCATTAATTATTATTTAATTCTTTTTAATTGGGATGGGGGGCTATGACAACGCTGTAACTTTGTGCAGCGTGGCCGACGACAGGTAGCATGAACTCTGCGCTGTGCCGGAGCTGTCCCGTTAGCTCAGTGAAACGAGGCAGTGCCATTAGAAATGGATATTCAGACTCTCCAACATTTGAGTCGCGTTCGCGCTATCCAATTTATACCTCTGTTACTGTTACCTCTATTTAAACATTATAGGGGACTGATGACCTCAGCAGTTGAGTCCCATAGTGCTCAGAGCCATTTAAACATTATGACATAACACTGACTTCTTACAGATGTAAACGATCACTTTGTTTCGTCCATGACACAAGTAAAGCAAATAGAACCTCATAGTGGACACAGAAACATCGTCTGTATCGAATTAGGTACAAAAAACATAACGTAAGCTACACTAGATTGCACGTTATCCTACACACAATATTTCCATTCTGTACGTCTGACGCCCAGTCTGATCTTCACAGAACTGATACGTACACGTAAAAGCAAAGTTCACTTTAGAGAAGATGTTCGAAGTGACTACCTTGGATTTGCAAAGACTTCGCCACTCGCTGGAGCATACTTTGCTGGACCATACGCAGCAGACCTGCGTGCACCATTGCCGAAGCATCATACATGGGTGCACAATAAACTTGTTCCTTTAAGTACCTCAAACAGTAAAAAACTAATAGATTAAGGTCCAGGGACCGTGTGCCCGCATCTCGTGGTCGTGCGGTAGTGTTCTCGCTTCCCACGCACGGGTTCCCGGGTTCGATTCCCGGCGGGGTCAGGGATTTTCTCTGCCTCGTGATGGCTGGGTGTTGTGTGATGTCTTTAGGTTAGTTAGGTTTAAGTAGTTCTAAGTTCTAGGGGACTGATGACCATAGATGTTAAGTCCCATAGTGCTCAGAGCCATTTGAACCATTTGATCCAGGGACCGTGGAGTGCAGAACATTGGACCTCTACTACCAGTCCACTTCATTTAGATAGTTACGACCATTCATACCGAAGTGTGGCGGTACACCACAAAGCTGAAAACATAGCTGTCACCGAATACCAAGTGGAACGTTTTTTAATGCGTCAGGGAACGTATTGCAAAGTAGGGCAGGATACAGGGGCGCACTCAACTTGACCGGCAACAGGTAAGGGACAAAAAGCATTCATCCAAAGATTCCAGCCCACAGGTTTATGCCAAAGCGTGCTTGAAAGCCACGTTCACGGATGACATGATGTTTGTGTTTCGATCAACAACGGCTGTTATGGAGGTTGAGAATACGTTGACTAGTAAAGCTACATTCATCAGTCCATATCACGTCATTAATAAAATATTCGTTATCTTATAGGTAGCTCAAAGGCCATTCACAAAACTGTACTCGTCGAATGCGGTCTGCCGGCCGCTGATGATGAGTTCACGTGTAATGATATGGACGCAGTTCTACATCGTGTAGCACTTCAACAACCTGTCTTTGAGATATCTGTAACTGGCTTGCAATCACGGGTCCTTTGCAGAGTTTACTGGTAAACAGTTTCAGGTATCACGTGTTCTGTTTGTGGAGTACATCTAGTGCTTGGATGATCTATGTCCATTACTTGCGCCCGCATCTCGTGGTCGTGCGGTAGCGTTCTCGCTTCCCACGCCCGGGATCCCGGGTTCGATTCCCGGCGGGGTCAGGGATTTTCTCTGCCTCGTGATGGCTGGGTGTTGTGTGCTGTCCTTAGGTTAATTAGGTTTAAGTAGTTCTAAGTTCTAGGGGACTGATGACCATAGATGTTAAGTCCCATAGTGCTCAGAGCCATCCATTACTTGCGGACGAAGATTACTAGATTCCTGAAGGCGTTGTTCAAGACGACAAAAATCATTCTTATCAGGATAGCGCCTTTGGGGGTACCGTGCAGCGTACACACGAGCAGCAGCAGCTAGGTTATCGGATGTATCCAGCACCAAAAGCAGTTTTACGGATCCCACTGTCATGTGATAGGTTTTGTCATGCGACAAACGACTAGGGGACATATGTCGAAAAATTAAAGAAGGATCTTGAAGTAGATTCGAATCCTAGCAATAGGGTTCATGTGGGTTTCATGTCCCAACAGGTTACTCATTGAGCTACCGTGGCTGGGTACGGTGGTGCGGGGTGATACACGTTCCTCTGTACATTCTAATGCGCTGCACGATGTGTTTCGTATATTCCAAAACTGTTGCTACAAACTTCGATGGTTTGTTGTGGAGGGTATCTTGAGGGACAATGTCGGATATGGGTGAGTGTCTGCCAATTGGCCACCCCTACGGCAGCAAACGTGACTTTCTACGCTGATGGACCTTAGGCGTAAAGTCTCGGAATTACTACGATCTTCAGTGGAAAAGATGGAGCTACCGCCTTCTTGGATAGGCCTTGTCCCCTATAAATGCGATTCTCTGTTGCCTCCGTGGATGGAAGTTTCGGACACGGGTTTCCATCCACAGTTTATTTTTCTCCTAGAACACTCTAAGATATTCAGTGTTTTCTGGTATACGGGAGATTATCTGGTATACTGCAGACTGAAATCCGTGTCCGAAACCGTCATCCACCAAGGCGACAGAGCATCGCTTTCATAGGAGACAAGGCCTTTCTATGCAGCAGCTAGCTCCATCTTACCTACTGGCGATGGTGGCAGTCAGTCGCGTTTACTGAATACTAAACAAGATTGCGATGCATTCCGTCTATGGTGTATTAGCGAACAAATTTACTTTCGCCGCCGAAGGGGTGGCGTTGTAGCAGGAGCCAGCACGTGTATCTTCGACGCTCTCTACCGTCGTTGGGTGGCGTTTCCAGACACAGATTCGTATCCTCGGTTTGTTCCTCAAGACATCCTCTATAACCCCACTATGATTGCCGCAACATTTCTGAGACACCCTGTATATGCAGGGTGAAGAGAAAATGCCGCACATCGAGGTCAGCATGTCATTCCTCATCCAGATTAAAGACAAAATGTTTATATAGCAAAATCAGGTCGGTCGGATTTTAAAAACACATGTATGAAAACGAGGAGCTGGCAGCACTGTCACACCGTTCAGGGTACTGGAATCTTTAGAGGAACGTGTATCACTCTGCGCTACCTTACCAGCTGTCGTTGGTCTCTGAGTGAGGTGAGGTGAGCACGACTTGTTTGAGCCACGTGGTCTCAGGCACCTTTTCGCGCGGCTCCCCCCCCCCCCCCCATCGGAGGTGCAAGTCCTCCCTCGGGCATGGGTGTGTGTGTTGTCCTTAGTGTAAGTGAGTTTCAGTTAGATTCAGTAGCGTGCAAGCCTAGGGGCCGATTACCTCAGCAGTTTGGTGCCACAGCAACTTACCACCAACGTCTTCTTTGCGTCTTGCCCATTGTGATGCTTTCGGACTAGCACGAGTTTGTTTACTTCCGCGTAGCGGCCTGTATTCGTTTCCTAATTCATCGAGAATCATGGCGTTACCCTATCGCCACAATTAAATTAACTTCTCCTTTGGATCACGAACAACCTAAAGCGTATGTAGTAGAATGGTTTATACCGGACTAAATGCGTTTCTGACTGCAAGATATTCTCGGATTTCAATTTTCAATCCTTAGTACCACTGTGTACATGAAGATGACGAATGAAGAGTTGTGCGCCGACATTGTGCAACAACGTGACACCAATCTCAAGTTCCAATACTCTGACGTTGGCCTCCGAACGGTGAAGGTTTCCGAACTCCGTTTGAGGTTCCGCCGGTCGTTGTGGTGGCCGCCTTTAAACCATAGGCAACATCATCAATCACGTTGCTGAAACGTGGAAGATGTTCGATACTTACCGTGTCCTTAATGGTGTCCGTCAAGTAACAATTGAACGGAGTAAACACGAACCCCCACTTGGCTATTGCCGACGGCAAGGCTGTCCTCATGTACGATGGCTAGGCGCGAACTTGTTCAGACAGTGGCCAGGAAGGCCATGTCCGTTCTAAATGCCTCGGACGCAGACATGTTCAGACGCCGATCGGAGACGTGGCTTGCCTTACGGCACCCACCGTGTCGCCTCTATCTTACATATCTCATTTGTGGCTGGGCTGTCAGCTGCACCCACTCCGAATCAGTCGGCAGTCGTCGTCTCCTCTCGACGACGCGATGGACGTTTTACCTGTGTCTCCTACGCTGCCACCGGAGGCAGTACCAACGGACGATGGCCGTCAAGAAGATGCAAGCCGTCTGTCCCAACCCCGTGGTTTGTGATCGTAAATCTGTATCGATCTCCGCTTATCTGCCCTCTGGCCGCGTGCCGGACGACAGTCGTCCGCCATCCGACACGGAACATGTTAGGAAGCAACGATTGTCGACGAAACGAAAGAGACAGCGCCGTTTACGTTCTGATGAGTACCTCCGTGGGATGCGTGCACAGGATGACGACCCTCCTACTGATGATGCGCTGTCCTCCAATGTTCTGGCAGCTGACGACGCGACGTCTCTCCCCGCATCCGTCTTCAGTCACCATCCACCTACAGACAACGAACTTCCCCCGCCCGTGCCTGATGCGGCTGGCCCATCTTCTGTGTCTAACACTACCTGTGAGCGCACCTATGACAGTGTTCCACGGAACCGGCTCGTGAGACGTCTGTCTCCTGGGCGGACGCAGTCGATGTTGAGGATGGACGTTCTGAAGAAGTACACAGAGACGGAACCCATTGGTAGTTGTCGGTTCCCTCCCTCTCACAGTAATTTGCCCTTGCACGGGGCCTAACAGGGACATACTGTACTTCCTCTGTGTTTGCATCGTCCACTCTCCTGGCGATGGCAGCTTTTCAGATTTCTCACACAGCCACAGTCGATGTCAATACTATTCATGCGCGCCATAAACTGGCATTATTTCCTGGATGTTGTATGCCGCGGACTCGACGTTGCCCTCCAGGATGTGCTTGTTGTAACCTTTTGTGCTTCCCAGGGTTTTCTGGCACATGTTTCCCACCCTTCCCATGAGTGGGGTGGCGATTTTCTTATGTAACGGTATCCTCGCTGATACAGTCACCTATCTACCTGATGACAGAGGCGTGGCTTTTGACGTTTAGTGTTGACAGGACCACCAATGTCTATGCGCCACCAGTTTTAGGCCGACGTCACGAACGCTTCCAAGGGTGGCACTTGTGTCACGTTGAACGATTCTCTTGAGTCGTCGTTGGTCCTGTTCTTGCAAGATCTTTTTCCAGCCGCAGCGACGTCGGAGATTTGATGTTTTACCGGATTCCTGATATTCATGGTACGCTCGTGAAACGGTCGCACGGGAAAATCCCCACTTCATCGCTGCCTCGCAGATGCTGCGGCCCATCGCTCGTGCGCGGACTATAACACCACGTTCAAACTCACTTAAATCTAGATAACCTGCCATTGTAGCAGCAGTAACCGATCTAACAACAGCGCCAGACACTTGTCTTATACAGAGTGTTACAAAAAGGTACGGCCAACTAACCTAAGGACATCACACAACACCCAGCCATCACGAGGCAGAGAAAATCCCTGACCCCGCCGGGAATCGAACCCGGGAACCCGGGCGTGGGAAGCGAGAACGCTACCGCACGACCACGGGATGCGGGCTATCTCTGTATTTCAACGCGCATGCCTATACCAGCTTCTTTGGCGCTTCAGTGCAATACTGACTTACTGCGCTACAGAACGTAGAAATCTTTGTATTCAGCGGATCCCGAGGAATGTGTACTCCTACCAGTTCCACGGATTTGCTGTAGCAATTATTCTGTTAGTTGTAGTGTTAATATTGAGAGCTTCAATTAATTGTCGCTGTTGACGAAGAGAGCAGGATAGCGGACAACTACATAGGATCTATTTAACAGTAGAAGCATTGCGCTTTCAGATTTGTGTGTGACTTTCAGGTGGAATGAATACAAAACAGCTATTTAGTGCCTTGAATATGCAGGGTCTTGTACTTAAAAAACAGCAATTGCGGAAAGTGTTACTCCTCTTGCATCTCAAGAAATCTGCGGCAGAAAGTCATCGTTAGCTAGTGGAGGCGTAAGGAGAATATCCTCTGTCAGAAGCCACGTGCAGAGATTAGATTCGATGATTCAGAGACAATGTTTGAGGTGAACGATAAAATGTGTCCTGATCGGTGTAGGGTACACTTAAAGACAAACGCCTGCCATATGCTCAGAGACATAACAAAATGACAAAGTCATTCTAAAAACTGAGTGAAGGAAACCATGAAGGGATGGAATGTCTTATCCCACCCGCCGTATTCACCAGACATTGACCCTTTCAATTACCATTTGTTTCCCTCCTTTCCGAAAAGGTCAGCACATCTTTTAACGATGTCTAAAACTGGTTCCATGAGCGGATTACCGCAAAAGAACCTGAAATTTTTATCGCGGAATCCATTTCTTACCTTAAAAGTGGGAAAAGGTTGAAATAAACATGTGCTTTGTGTCAAAGAAATGGCGAGATATAATTGAACTACCTTTTAGCTGACAGTAAGTGTTGCGGCTGCAACTGAGATGAAAGAATGGTTATACACTCCTGGAAATGGAAAAAAGAACACATTGACACCGGTGTGTCAGACCCACCATACTTGCTCCGGACACTGCGAGAGGGCTGTACCAGCAATGATCACACGCACGGCACAGCGGACACACCAGGAACCGCGGTGTTGGCCGTCGAATGGCGCTAGCTGCGCAGCATTTGTGCACCGCCGCCGTCAGTGTCAGCCAGTTTGCCGTGGCATACGGAGCTCCATCGCAGTCTTTAACACTGGTAGCATGCCGCGACAGCGTGGACGTGAACCGTATGTGCAGCTGACGGACTTTGAGCGAGGGCGTATAGTGGGCATGCGGGAGGCCGGGTGGACGTACCGCCGAATTGCTCAACACGTGGGGCGTGAGGTCTCCACAGTACATCGATGTTGTCGCCAGTGGTCGGCGGAAGGTGCACGTGCCCGTCGACCTGGGACCGCAGGTGATCATGTGATGTATCTGACCCCAGGAATGCGTCAATAAAGTTTCCCCTTCCTGGGACAATGAATTCACGGTGTTCTTATTTCAATTTCCAGGAGTGTATAAATCAGGTTACCTTCCATTCCAACAGCAGTATTAAGTGAACTGTGGATGAAGCCCGACCAACAGGCATTACATGCATTGATCAAAAATGATAGTGCATCGGGAATGGCTAGTTTCTAGCTGCAATCTAGACCTGCCAAAAAAATTTAAAAAGGACGACTGATAGCTGAAATATATTATTTACAAGGTTCCATAAATGCCAGCTAATGAAAGCTAAAGGCAAATCCTAGTGTCATGGTAATGTAGAAATAACATTTTCTTTTCAGATATGTTGGATATTGTATTAATGCGTAAATTATGAGAAAATCAGAGGCATTTCCGCGAAATATAAGTTGGCGACAGTAAAATTTTACTGCAGTCAGCCTCAAATGCTGGTTCTCTAAATTTCGTCAGTAGCGATTAACGAAAAGAACCCCTCCTTTCCTCCAGAGACTCCCACCCGAGTACCTGAAGCATTTCAGTAACACTCGCGTGATGATCAAACCTACCAGTAGCAAATCTAGCAGCCCGCCTCTGAATTGCTTCTATACTCCTGGAAATTGAAATAAGAACACCGTGAATTCATTGTCCCAGGAAGGGGAAACTTTATTGACACATTCCTGGGGTCAGATACATCACATGATCACACTGACAGAACCACAGGCACATAGACACAGGCAACAGAGCATGCACAATGTCGGCACTAGTACAGTGTATATCCACCTTTCGCAGCAATGCAGGCTGCTATTCTCCCATGCAGACGATCGTAGAGATGCTGGATGTAGTCCTGTGGAACGGCTTGCCATGCCATTTCCACCTGGCGCCTCAGTTGGACCAGCGTTCGTGCTGGACGTGCAGACCGCGTGAGGCGACGCTTCATCCAGTCCCAAATATGCTCAATGGGGGACAGATCCGGAGATCTTGCTGGCCAGGGTAGTTGACTTACACCTTCTAGAGCACGTTGGGTGGCACGGGATACATGCGGACGTGCATTGTCCTGTTGGAACAGCAAGTTCCCTTGCCGGTCTAGGAATGGTAGAACGATGGGTTCGATGACGGTTTGGATGTACCGTGCACTATTCAGTGTCCCCTCGACGATCACCAGTGGTGTACGGCCAGTGTAGGAGATCGCTCCCCACACCATGATGCCGGGTGTTGGCCCTGTGTGCCTCGGTCGTATGCAGTCCTGATTGTGGCGCTCACCTGCACGGCGCCAAACACGCATACGACCATCATTGGCACCAAGGCAGAAGCGACTCTCATCGCTGAAGACGACACGTCTCCATTCGTCCCTCCATTCACGCCTGTCGCGACACCACTGGAGGCGGGCTGCACGATGTTGGGGCGTGAGCGGAAGACGGCCTAACGGTGTGCGGGACCGTAGCCCAGCTTCATGGAAACGGTTGCGAATGGTCCTCGCCGATACCCCAGGAGCAACAGTGTCCCTAATTTGCTGGGAAGTGGCGGTGCGGTCCCCTACGGCACTGCGTAGGACCCTACGGTCTTGGCGTGCATCCGTGAGTCGCTGCGGTCCGGTCCCAGGTCGACGGGCACGTGCACCTTCCGCCGACCACTGGCGACAACATCGATGTACTGTGGAGACCTCACGCCCCACGTGTTGAGCAATTCGGCGGTACGTCCACCCGGCCTCCCGCATGCCCACTATACGCCCTCGCTCAAAGTCCGTCAACTGCACATACGGTTCACGTCCACGCTGTCGCGGCATGCTACCAGTGGTAAAGACTGCGATGGAGCTCCGTATGCCACGGCAAACTGGCTGACACTGACGGCGGCGGTGCACAAATGGTGCGCAGCTAGCGCCATTCGACGGCCAACACCGCGGTTCCTGGTGTGTCCGCTGTGCCGTGCGTGTGATCATTGCTTGTACAGCCCTCTCGCAGTGTCCGGAGCAAGTATGGTGGGTCTGACACACCGGTGTCAATGTGTTCTTTTTTCCATTTCCAGGAGTGTATAATGTGAGAAAAGAACATACGAGGATCGGAACTTTAACATAGGCAACTATTTATTTACAGCTCGTACAAAATAGATACGGGCTTCATAGTCTTACTGACCGTCAAAGTAATCACCAACATAATGTATAACCCGTTGCCTTCGACGTAGCAGTGCCCGATGTGTTGACAGTTTGAGCTGCGCCGTCTGTTGCCCGACATATTTGTAGCACTTCTGAAGCGAATGCCGTGAAGTGTTTCCTTCAGTTTAGAAATCGAGATGAACTCACGAGGGCTTAAGTCAGGGGAGTGCAATAGGTGGTATAGCAATTAGCAACCCCATCAGTCAAACAAATCAGTAACAGCTTGCATAGTACGTGCTTGAGCATTGTCCTGCAGAATGATCGTCAGGTCCTGCAGAAAGTGTGATCACTTCTGTCTCTAAGCTGGTCGTAGGTCTTTTTCCAACAATGAACAGCGTAAGTTCAAGTCGAGTTCTAAACTAAAGGAAACACTTTATGGCATTCGCTTCAGAACTGCTACAAATTCGTTGGGCAATAGACCGCGCCACTCGAGCTGTCAACCCAACTGACACTGCTAAGCGTATCTTACGACTTCCACATCGCTGGCAACGGGTTATACAAATGTTGGTGACTACTTTGAAGGTCAGTAAAACTTTGAAACACGTATATATTTTGTACGAGCTGTAAATAAATAGTTGCCTCTATTAAAGTTCCAACCCTCGTATATTTCATTTGTTCCAAAAAATCGTTAAGATTACACTCACACATGTTTCTAGGTTGTTTCCTTAATTGTCTGTTTCAAATATAAAGGAAATATCGCAACCAATCTCTTAGTCTTTTTTCACCTAGACGAGTTTCGGAAATTTTTTACCACCATCAGGTAACAGTTCCAGTGTTTAGGTCAGGTACAGTCGTCCTCAAAAGTATCCGAACGACTTGAAATGCGTTTCACCTGATTCGCATGCAACCCGAATAACGCAGCTTTCTAGCAGGTCCTTTAATCGCTCTTTGGTACAGTCGTTTGACTAATGAAAATGGTTCCAACAAGTCACCACTAGCAAACTCTGCTCTGTATCGCAAGAACTCAAGATGTCAAGTAATACCACGATACTACAAATATCAGGGAAAACCTTATCAAAGATAAGACTGTCCTTAAGGCTTGTAAGCTCACATTTATTGCAATAAATGACGTACCTGAAATGTTATCACTCTCATTATTACGTCAGATAGGTAATGCACGTAATAAGTTCGTCGTATTCATGATTTCCTCTTCAAAGTAACATACCGTACTTGTTATTTAACACAAAATGACATTAAAAATTTAAGTTATTCACGAGCACCTAGTTGAGAATATGTATGAACTTTAAATGTCACGACGATCCGTCGCGTTCTGCATATGGATTCAAACCCAGGTCACGCAGACTAATATTTCGTGACTGACGGAAACTAACAGTCATTCCTGACTAGGCATACAGAGAGTGATATACCTCGATTTTAGACAGTATCAGTTAGCGAATATCAACTTTAAATTATATAACGTAAACATTTTTAACGGACGCGAATTCCTACCCAGCATCTATTGTCAGTGTTAACGAACTACGAGATATGTTAAATATTGCTTCTTCACAAGTAACTTACTTGAAATGACGTAAGGTAAAGCTCTGTGTTGAACAGGGATTCGAACCCAGAACCTAATCGGATTGTTATCGAAGCACAATAAACTGTGACATATCGGATTTTCTCGGCGGTAACTAGATGTTTTAACTGAAATGACGAGAGGAAACATTAATTTTTTCCTTCCCACGACTCCAGCCCGTCACCTATCGCTGTTATATTCTAGAGAAATGGAACGTTAAATATGGGTTTATTACACCAGCAGCGACATGTGAGTATGTTTGAACTACGTCAAGTACCCTATTTTTCTCCACCAGCAGCTCGGAATAACATCCTTGAACCTACAGTGATCTCTCAAATACTTCTGTGTCTCACTGGGAGTCAAAAACGTCAGATATCGTTAGTGTTGACAACGAATGAAAATGCATTAAAGATCAAAATTATTATCTACCAGCAGATAGGTACTCTCTCTTCTCTCTTTCTCTCTCTTTCTCTTCTCTCCCTCTCTCTCTCTCTCTCACACACACACTCACACACACACACACACACACACACACTTTCTTTTTTCTTTTTTATTTGTTTGGTGTGCTCGAATATCAGCGAGGCACGAAAACGTCCGTGAATGAGTTCTTAGTTTTGAGTACAGTTACGAAAGAAATATAAAAACAACTATGAGAGTTACTGATTTATGATGCTTAGTTTGCAGTCGGTTCTGGGTATTATTAGTAACTACGCTCCAGTCCCTAAACCTAGTTACAGAAATGCGAATCAGACGCATTACGTATTCCAGGCCGCAGCAGCCGCGTCTTTGAGTCGCCAGCTATGGTCACTTCCCAGCCCGCTGTAGGATCACATCAGTTCGTCTCCTTCCTGCTGGTACTGAAATGAGATTTGGCAACAAGGCAAGGTATGTTTGGCAACCCTGTGATCGACGAATTACTTTCTGGTGTGCACGGAATTTAGCCTCAAAGTTCACTTGATTTTTCCTGCCATTTCCATTGAATAATCTGAGTTATTATCGCTTGAGGTGTAACAAAAGATTGTAAATTTACGGTTTTCAGCCCAGGAAAGCCGTTGCACGTGGAAATCGCAACTAATATCGTCCTTTAATTAGCGGTTTACGAGTTCTAGTCACTATTGCCCTTCTAAGAGGAAGGGACAACACGTACATCTTCCCTAGGTCTGTGGGGACGTGCTGACCTTGTGAAAATGCGTCTGTTGTGGTTCGCGGTTCCAGTCTCGCTGACTGTGACTTTTTTATCCCTTCTGTGAAAGAGCTATATGAAGTCAGATCAAACATCGATAAGGAAATCGCAAGAAAATACTTTCGGCTCATAGTGCAATGGTGAAAAACTTACAATGCTGCACAACAGGTAATGCTTCTTTCCGCTGCTGACAAACAAATTTTGGATATCTAGGAAAACATAACTTTATTTATGAAATGCCACATTTGCATACCTGTTGAGTACGACACAGCATACCAATTAAACACAGACCCAGTCGAAATCTAAGTGAGTAGTATTTTACTACTCGTGCCGTTGGAAGCACGCTTGTGTACAGATACTCAGTTTTATTAAAAAAGACTTTCGTCGTAAGGTTATCGTGAGTAGTTTCATTTCATTTCTTATAATAAAGTTCACAATTTTCGTAAGGCTTCTTTTAGTGTTGGTAAAACAATACTAAACATGAGAGAGAAATTAATTATCAATGATATATGCGAATTCTCTTATGTTATCTATAACAGTCTGACAATACACATGCAGTTTATTGATTACATGCATGTAGAAAACTTGTTCTGAGTTAAAGCAGTCAAACAAGGTTTGAAGAAGAATAAAATGCCACTACCAGACGACAGCTAATGTAGAAAATACTTTTCTGGCTATTTTGGCACTATGCGCTCGCCCCATACATAATACAAAAGCTTCGAGATGCATCTGCTGCCTGGCCATCTATTAAACCTGAAAAGAACAAAATACAGAAGTTAGCCCTTTTTCCACATGCGGCTGTTTTGGGTTGAGAAGTGAAGGGAATTATGTTCAAAGTTCCATTAAATTGATAACTACAGAAGACAGCTGAATTGCGTTTTAAAAAATGTAGCAGCGAATGTAATACACCTCGTGACGTCTTATCGACAGTGCGCGACGCTTACCGTTACGCTAGTAGCTGTCATGTAGCTACAGCGTCTCCAGAAGTCAAGAGCAATTCCTCCAGAACTTCTAATTCCACAGTGCTGTGAGATAATGCATATGGCGGGATCTAGACTTCTCAGAGACAGACAGTTACAGATTTTCTTTTGCACTGCACGACGTTTTCAACAAATGGAAAGGAACTCTTCCTACTTAAATTTCTGCATCCTACACTGTTGGCACTTCTGTGTAGGTGGCAGTTACGTGATTTTATTTCGGTGATTACAAAATAGAGTCGAATGTATGCACTGGGTCGCCGAGGCAGCTAGTTCATGGCGATTCGGTGAACCAAGTAAATGAATGTACTGAACATGCTGCAAACCACCACAGGGAGCCTGTGTGTCAGGCTTCTCGAGTGTGCCGCAACGGTGTTATGTTAGAAAAATGAGTCTCAGAGAAGAACATTTGGTGGTCTATTGGATTGATGATATATTCCTATGATGGTGGTCTGGGTTCTACTCCAGCTTCCGCCGATGATTTTTAAAAGGGAGAGACAGATTCTTTTCTCTTCTGGGTACGCCAAGTGAAGAAAGTATAATGGCATTGTGGTATGAAATTCACATTAAACATGATATTCCTTCTCTACCAAGTAGACGTTACGTTGAACCACAATAAAGTCAGGAGTGGCGAAATGTGGGAACTCTATCACCAGTAACCTTTCTTATACTAGTTATATATTTCCAGTGACGAAACAAACGCAATGTAGGGTCACAGGACAGTTATTCCATCTTTTATTTGAGATTCTGTATGTCGATAAAATTGGTTCTGAACTTGGAATGCAACTCAGACCGCCCTTAACGCGGAATTTGATCCCTTCGCGACAATACAGCTCGACTACAATTTGTTGTTTGTTCAAAACTGCAAATTCCTTAGCATATCAACATATTGCGCGTGAATGGGTTCGAATCCTGGCCCGCCACTAAAGTTTTCATTATGTATTATCGGGCTCTAGCATGAGTCACCTATCTGCTGGTGGATAATAATTTTGATCTTTAATGTATTTTCATTCGTTGTCAACACTGACGATATATGACGTTTTTGACTCCCAGTGAGACACAGAACTATTTGAGAGATCACTGTTAGTTCAAGGATGTTATTCCGAGCTGCTGGTGGTGAAAAATTGGGTAGCTGACGTCTCTTTGTGTGTAGTCAACAACTATATGTGTGGGGTTCGATTCCCAGTCAGCACTGAACTCTTCGTCATATTATTTCTAGTTCAAACATGCTCACATGTCGCTGCTGGTGTAATAAACCCATATTTAACGTTCCATTTCTCTAGAATATAACAGCGATAGATGACGGGCTGGAGTCGTGGGAAGGAAAAAATTAATGTTTCCTCTCGTCATTTCAGTTAAAACATCTAGCTACCGCCGAGAAAATCCGATATGTCACAGTTTATTGTGCTTCGATAACAATCCGATTAGGTTCTGGGTTCGATCCCTGTCCAACACAAAGGTTTACCTTACGGCATTTCAAGTAAGTTACTTGTGAAGAATCAATATTTAACATATCTCGTAGTTCGTTAACAGGGACAATAGATGCTGGGTAGGAATTCGCTTCCGTTAAAAATGTTTACGTTATGTAATTTAAAGTTGATATTCGCTAACTGATACTGTCTAAAATCGAGGTATATCACTCTCTGTATGCCTAGTCAGGAATGACTGTTAGTTTCCGTCAGTCACGAAATCTTAGTCTGCATGACCTGGGTTTGAATCCATATGCAGAACGCGACGGTACGTCGTCACATTTGAGGTTCATACATATTCTCAACTAGGTGCTCGTGAATAACTTAAATTTTTAATGTCATTTTGTGTTAAATAACAAGTACGGTATGTTACTTTGAAGAGGAAATCATGAATACGACGAACTTATTACGTGCATTACCTATCTGACGTAATAATGAGAGTGGTAACATTTCTGGTATGTCATTTATTGCAATAAATGTGAGCTTACAAGCCTTAAGGACAGTCTTATCTTTGATAAGGTTTTCCCTGATATTTGTAGTATCGTGGTATTACTTTACATCTTGAGTTCTTGCGATACAGAGCAGACTTTTCTAGCGGTGACTTGTTGAGACCATTTTTAATAGTCAAACGACTGTACCGAGGAGCGATTAAAGGACCTGCTAGACAGCTGCGTTATGTGGGTTGCATGCGTATCGGGCGAAACGCAATTCAGGTCGTTCGGATACTTTTGAGCATGACTGTACATTGCTCTCAGGAATCCAATAATATCATGAATTTTTCAAATGAGGTGGATATATGCAGACCTATACATCTTCGTTATGTACTTTATTCGACAGCTGTGGATTTGAACTTTACACATTCACTACTTTAAAAACTTTACCAGAAATGTTACAGGTATGTATTGTCTACTAGCTCACAGAGACGTTATAGGTGTTTCGTCTTATGGTTAGCTATAATTTCATAATATTAATATTAGCATTTCTCTACGAATGAGAAGTGTGCTTAGCTAATTTTACAATTATTTCATTTATATGATTTTAAAAATAAAGTATATTACTTGATCTGAGTTACAATTTTACTACATAAACTAAATGGAACTTTAATACGATCTCCTTCGAAAAAAAACTTATGATACTGCATATACGAGACAAGAATCTACAAGTAATGAACGTAAGTAAGGTCAGCTACATATGAAGTGGTTAGAGAGAAGAGGCTTGTCTCGCTAATGTTCCTTATTACCTTGGTGTATTCATAGTCCACCTTTACGTCCAGAATTGCATCTGGCTGTAGTTCTTCGTTTCTGTAGCCTGCTAATGTCTCCTGGATAATTAACTAGGTTTCTTTCGGCTGTGTATGCAATACTGTCAGGGTTTTTTCATATCAGTTCTTTACTCTCCTGTTTCACGTAGGTGATTTGCATCAACTGACTTATTGTATTTCTTTAGCCGAAGAAAACCCAAAGGTCTCTTCTTGCCTGACCAATATAGATGCTACCAAAAATTAACTATACCTTACACTCTCCAATGTTCTCAAATCTTTTTGTGTTTTTTACTTTATGTGGTAGTGTTGTTATTAACTAATTATTTTTTGAGAAGCTAGCATTGATCCTATGTTCCTCCGGGATTTTTTTTATACTCTATGAGGTGATATCAGTAATTGTTCCTCTAGGGCGTAGGAGTTCCTTCTGATTTTTAAATTGTTCTTGATTACATTTGTCTGTTGTCTTTTCAACTGGGTGTCATCTGGATGTTACTCTGACGATGGTTTCAATTTTGTAGCAGTTTAACGAGAGTTTAAACTTTATTAGTGATATTATTTTAATTACTGCTGGCACAAAGTAGATACATGTTTCATAGTTATACTGTTCTCCTAACTAAGCATCAGGTATAACTGTTCATAGTGATGTGGAAGTCGTAGGACACCTTTAGCAGCGCCAGATGTGTTGATGGTTCGAATGGTGAGATCTGTTAGCCGATGCATCTCTTTAGCATTTCTGAAGCGAATGCCGCGAAGTGCTTGATTCATCTTAGAAATCAAGTCGAAATCACAAGTCCGGATAGTACATTGGATAGAGCAGCACCTCCCAGACCTAACGATCGAACAGATCAGTCAGCTCTTGCACTGAATGTACCCGAGCATTGTCCTGCAAAATTAGAGGTGGGCTCTGTAGGTTTTGTTGCAGCTTCTTCTTCCTCAAAACTGTACAGTTTGTGTTCCAAACATGAACAGTAATACGGTACGTTGATGGTCTGCCATTGGAAAACGTTATGCGTTAGCGTAACACTTCCGTACTTATAGAGGAGATTTAATACTGTACATCTATCACTTTGCTGTTGTTCTGGCGAACTTTCGACCGAGATGATGACACGTCAGGACGTCACTCGTTTGACTGGCAGTTAATGTGCGACTTGTACGTTTTTGCTCATTTCTCATCCAGTGTAATGAGACTGCTTAAGAAAATCCCTCGTTCGTGTTCCTACAAGGAACTCCTTGAGTGCGAGATCGCAGAAGGCTAATGAGTTTACGGCACTCGGCGCCCCACATATTGTCTACCATATAACCACAATATTGGCTGCTAAGAGCAACAGGAGGCGGGACTGGAGGTATCCAACGGTGAGCATAGCATGCGACTACGGAGCGTAGTTGAATTGCATAATTGGCGAGTAACTCACAACATTGCTACAGCGCTAGTGGTATTGATATAGAGTAGAGCAATGACGATAAAAAAAGCATAAATTGCAATATATCCTTAACAACAGTTTCTGAAGTGTACAGTTCGTCATAAAGGAACCCAAGGAATTTCACAGAGTGAGAGAGAAGTGGCAGATGAAATACTAGCGTTTCTGCAAGACGAGTCAGTGAAATGTGTGGTGTAGCACACGCTCGAATGTGCGGAAAATGTACATGAAGAGTACAATGATGACGATACGTGCTTAACAAGTGGAAGAGATATTGAAACAGCTGTATAGCCATGTACTTCATCACTCTCGCCGGACAGGGAGCCACAAATCCCGTCTCCAGTGAAACGTAGTAAATGACAGTCGCTGTACAAGGAGTGCGTCCTAAACGTAATTACGTTCATGGAAGATCATCCGCAGCATAGTAAAAGAACGATTATGAAAAGATTTCTAATAAGTCCGCAGAAATATGACCGCGTAGTGCACAAGAATTACTACGGATATTCAAGGCAGGACAGGGCGTACCTGTTACAAAAACTGTTGTTTCGCGTTTCAAGTATACTCGATAAAATTTACAGGCTGTGCATGATAGTGACCTACTACCTTATGCACATCTAATTACCCGCGGCATATATTACAGTGATTCCAATGGAAGCGGTGGATGCTTGCATAACTTGAAACAATGCTACGAACTCGTAGACGTAAGATAACAAAATTTCAAATAAAGCGTCTGCTTGACGATGCACAGTAAAATGCGGAATCGGCCCGGAAGTTTGTTGATGAGATAATCAAACTTATCCCATCATTTTATACGAAATTTGTTTTCAACTCCAATCACTCGGGATTTGAATAGGAATTGAATATGAAAGGAAGATTGAAAGGTCGAGGTACCAAGAGATTTGTATCAAGATCAAAAAAAGGTTCAAATGGCTCTGAGCACTATGGGACTCAACATCTTAGGTCATAAGTCCCATAGAACTTAGAACTACTTAAACCTAACTAACCTAAGGACATCACACACACCCATGCCCGAGGCAGGATTCGAACCTGCGACCGTAGCAGTCCCGCGGTTCCGGACTGCAGCGCCAGAACCGCTAGACCACCGCGGCCGGCTGTATCAAGATCAGCTAACATCAATGCCGTAACGCATTCGTACACGATTATGTCGACTGTTAAGTTGGATGGTAAACTGGCTGGAAATTTATTTATTGTACTGCGAGGAGCTTGAGGTTGTCAGCCCCCTACGATTCTTCCTCGTGCGCATGATCTTGTAAGGGCAGAACGGAATAATTACCTCACAGCAAACAAGGATGGTAACTACAACTATGGTATGAGCACTGCTTTTGACCAATATCTCGTCAGAATAACTTGATTTTGCTTGATTCCTAGTCTGCGTATTAAAATTATACTCCTTGAGAGCAAAATATCCCCACTGAAATGTGTGTGACACTGCAATTCGTACCACCTGGATCCAATGGACAAATTCAGCGCACGGGTGTCTGTCGTTTCCGAGCCTATAAAACATATTATTACATAATCTGCAGCCACGCTTTAAAGGATAATCAGCTTCACGATAAGTTCTACGGCAGACTGTTTCGCATTCGGTTGCCTGCCTCCACATTTCATCAGTTCTCATCACCCTGTGACACCAATATGATTCTATATGCATTCTTTAAGAGTGGATACCTAACTGAACATCCTGCACGGCTTGTAGCTCCCAAGGAGTTCCCCTTCGATCTTGACAGTGCCAACCTTTGTGATCACTGTGGCACGCCATTTTTCATTCATTGTTCATGGTCCAAGTTAATGATTTGTTTTGAACACTTCTTGACTGTCGACGATGTCCATTTTGTGAAGTGTAATAAATACATGTCAGTCATTTCTGCATCCCCATCAAAACGTTAAGATCCCGTACCCTTAGAACATGAGGCACTGTCGTATGTGCTAACCCTGTCTCTTGGCGAAGCTCAAGAATCGTTTGGCGTTGATCATTGTCCAGTAACGCAGTAACAACAGACATTCACGAGCCAGCTGATCCCCATGTCAGTGAAGGTCTGCCACATTTTGGTGTCCTCGTTGAAGGCTTTTACCCACCTTCTCACTGTGTTTTAAGGCAATCCACTGTCGTGCCGGACTCATGACCAAATAAAACGCACATGACACATTAAAGGGTGTCCAAAGAGTCTCATTAGTATATATTGTATCCCACTCTGGCGGCAACACAGTCGTGTATTTTCTTATGGGAAATTTGATAAAGCACACACACACACACACACACACACACACACACACATTATATCAATGTGTTTACCATGTATAGAGTGTTCCATAAACATCATATTTAGCTAAAATAACATACCAAATACTGGGACAGTGCAATTAATCTATGACGCCTAAAAGTGCTACATGTCTGTAGACTCTCAAATTAATTGCTATGACAGAACAAAACTCATATAGCAGCAAAAGGCAGTAATATTTAACGGTTATTATTGATATTTTTATTACACTTGTTCTCATACATACCTGTGGTAGCATCTTTGTCCATCAGCGTCACATCTTCCGGCACTCATGCACAACAAATCGTTCTAAAAATGATGTGTTTGACGACACGGATAATGTCTTAAGTCACTTAAACAAGAGGAACTTCATAATCCACGAAATACATAATGTTCATCCACATAAAAACATGACAAAGACGGCGCTGGAAGGTGACAGAGACCAAACAACACCAGAGATGATAGTGCAACAAGACAGAGATGGAAGGTGGAAAATAAAATCCTTGCCACTCAAGTATAATTACAGATCTCGATCGCAAACGAAAATTCGAACTTGGCAGCAAAATTAAATTGTATTATTTCACAAAATATGTAATATTTGACCACAAAACACACTTGGCACTACTGTTCTAAATTAATTGTCCTATAATATTATAAAAAATACACACGGCGCCGTATATTGAAACTACTGATAAACCTTCAATTACTGTTCCATACTTTGCAAGCCCAATGGACATTCAACTTAAATCTTTCCATACTTAAATTGTCTTTATTATTTATTTATATGGCTCAAATGGCTCTGAGCACTATGGGACTCAACTGCTGAGGTCATTAGTCCCCTAGAACTTAGAACTAGTTAAACCTAACTAACCTAAGGACATCACAAACATCCATGCCCGAGGCAGGATTCGAACCTGCGACCGTAGCGGTCTTGCGGTTCCAGACTGCAGCGCCTTTAACCGCACGGCCACTTCGGCCGGCATTTATTTATACACACACGGCTAGCTTACTGGCACTACTGAAAGAAATTAAATTATAAGTTAGTCGACGGGCATAGTTCGATCTTTGTACCACGTATCAAGTTCATCAAAATACAACAATTGTTTTTTTATCGTTGCAAGATGCAGCTAATCTAACTTAACTGCTTGAAGCGCATTTGTCGGCGAGACTTAACAAAGTAAACAGTGTTATTCTCACGCGAAAAATCACGTCTCTAAAACCAATCTCAGAACCAGCCATACTTTATACTGACCTTATGGTAGGATGCTGACTTCATCCTACAGTTCAAAACGTTAGTCATCTGCCGCTGCTGCACAGTGGAAACTACATGACTGCCGCGCGGAGTGGCAGCGTGGTTTGAGGCGCCATGTCACGGACTGCGCGGCCCCTCCCGCCGGAGGTTTGAGTTCTCCCTCAGGCATGGGTGTGTGTGTTGTTTTTAGCATAAGTTACTTTAAGGTTCAAATGGTTCAAATGGCTCTGAGCACTATGGGACTTAACTGCTGAGGTCATCAGTCCCCTAGAACTTAGAACTACTTAAACCTAACTAACCTAAGGACATCACACACATCCATGCCCGAGGCAGGATTCGAACCTGCGACCGTAGCGGTCGCTCGGTTCCAGACTGTAGTGCCTAGAACCGCTCGGCTACCCCGGCCGGCTTACTTTAAGGCAGTTTAAGTAGAGTGTAAGTCTAGGGACCGATGACCTCAGCAGTTTGGTCCCTTAGGAATTCACACACTTTTGAACTACATGACTCTTCGACGGAATAGAATATTGAACAGTAGCAGTACACATTAGTACAGGTAAGAAACGAGGGTTTCTATACTTTCAAAGTCAGATAAACGTTATAACGCCTCCATGCTAGGGTACTAACTTTATTTTTCAGTACAAAACATTTACCTTCTTCTGCTCATTATGCTAAACCATGTATCACGTAGTGAAAACTACTGTATTTGAACTGTGTATTTCATAGATATTTTGTACGTCAGAGTTGCTCTGGTAACTTGGAACAGTTTACTAGCAAATGCTATGGGATGTGAGCTACTATGTGTGAAAATTTTGGCTTTAATGTGTCATGTGCGTTTTATTTGGTCATGAGTCCGGCACGACAGTGGATTGCCTTAAAACACAGTGAGAAGGTGGGTAAAAGCCTTCAACGAGGACACCAAAATGTGGCAGACCTTCACTGACATGGGGATCAGCTGGCTCGTGAATGTCTGTTGTTACTGCGTTACTGGACAATGATCAACGCCAAACGATTCTTGAGCTTGGCCAAGAGGCATTGTTAGCACATACGACAGTGCCTCATGTTCTAAGGGTACGGGATCCGAACGTTTTGATGGGGATGCAGAAATGACTGAGATGTATTTATTACACTTCACAAAATGGACATCGTCGACAGTCAAGAAGTGTTAGTAAATCTTCGTTTCTTACCTATACGAATACGTATTACTACAGTACTGTAATATCTGGCACAATACTTCTGGACATGAACCGAAAAGAAAAATTCTGAAAGTTTAGATACCTTCGAGTGTGGCCAAAATGGCTGCGTTGTCATTGACTGTTTCATTTTAATTGTATGTAAAGCAACAGCTCAGCCTGGAGGAAAGTGGAGCAGAGTGGCATGTGTTACAAAGCTCATCTGGGCCAGTTCCATTATCTCAGACTTTTAAATTACGTTTTTAAATTTCCCAACGACACGATCTCATTGAAAAAGCGCGTGGGTTGTGACCTGATAATGATGACATCATACATAAGGGGGGGGGGGTGGCTTGTGATGTCATGAATGTAAACAAATTAAAACTTTTTGAGCTGTAAACCAAGTGAGTTGTAGTCGCTATACGATTCCTACTGCCGTAGGTAGTTCATTAACGTCGATCAAATAATTATAGCTCTAACAACTTGACACCCCACATTTTAACTTCTTCTTGCAAGCGACATCTGTATTCAGGCTCTTGTCACAGTGCTTTGAAAATACGTTCTAGAATCTTTTGAACAATATGAATCTTTGTCAGCTGCTGCATGGTTTACATCGTTGAAACTGGTATGCTGTATTATAATTATAAATCATTCGAATAACACCACACCTTTTGATACAGACACTGATGTGACATCATCTGCCTCTTAAAAGTAATCAGTCTGGAGATTTATCCGTTAGTAAACTTTTAATGAAAAATACAAAAAAATGTTCAAATGTGTGTGAAATCTTATGGGACTTAACTGCTAAGGTCATCAGTCCCTAAGCTTACACACTACTTAACCTAAATTATCCTAAGGACAAACACACACACCCATGCCCGAAGGAGGACACGAACCTCCGCCGGGACCAGCCGCACAGTCCATGACTGCAGCGCCTAAGACCGCTCGGCTAATCCCGCGCGAAAAATACAGACCAATCGAATTCTGAATGTGTATCTGCCTCATTCGGGATATACCTAAACCACGATGTTTTATGAAAAGACGCTGATAAATTGGATAGAGACGCTCTTTCGATGCCGTTTTCTTTTATTCACGTATCTGAAAGTGTTTTGCGAGCAGATTTGATCAGTTCAGCAACAATCGTCTCTACTACTGTGCTAATAGCTATTATTATCGTTATTATCCGATTGTGTGTTGTCTATTTGGTTTCGATACATCTGAGAGGATTTCATTGTTCTGAGTAATGAGAATAATGATTTTTTCCGATTATGAAGACAATATGCGATTTGAATCTTGTATCAAATGACATTGGCTTACAAAAAAGTTATACCTCCTACTGTTAAGCATGTTTAATATGTGGCAGCATACGCCATACAGAGCTGATGCAGGTTGAATGACGCTTGTAAATGGTTATCTGCGAGCTCTTTCACCCTGTCACTTTTCACATCACTCACCATTTTTATTTCATAATAAAATTTTTAAACCTTAACTGTACACTAATCGCTTTTTTTCAGAAAGCTAACGTTCAGAAAACTTCGTTTTATTGCAAATCATCTGTCACCAGTACGTTTTACGTCATCCTTTATAGCTAGAAGTGGGTCACGTAGCTTTTAGAAGCCGTTGGCGTTTCAGTACGGCCCTTAAATTCTGTGCAGATGGCTATTCTTCTGCTTTGTGAGAATTTTGTGAGCCGTTGTTAATAATGCCATTTTCTTCTTCTTCTTAAGAGGCTGAAGTGGCGGCGGTGTTTGTGTGATGAGGTACTTGAGTTCTTAGCAGTGGACCTCAAAGTTTCATTAAGAGCTCACGTCCGCCCCATTTGTCCCGTCTGCAGTTGCCGAAACTTTTTATGGACAACATTCCACGCCTTGATAAGGGCATGCTATGTCGTCGTCTCTGCTTCTGTAGATGTGGTGATAAGCAGCTATGTGTAAAATACACGAGCATTTTACTCCAGTTAAGAGCTGTTTCGTTTTGATTATTCTTTTCGTTTGCGATCATGTAACAGGAAAATTACTGTTCTACAAATTTTGGTTTTGTGGCGTGATATCAAGAGTCCCTTTTTTTATTTTTTTATTTCATTGGTCTGAGAGGTAAGCTATGAATATTTGTGCAATCACCACGAGCACCAGGCAGAAGGCATGGCATCATACCAAACTTATACATTTTATGACAATTCGGTTGGAGCTCTGACATTAGTTAATATAAGTGAGAAAATTACTGAGAACCAACAGTAATTCAGATATTATCATTCGTTAAAAATCATAAACATATATTTAGTTTAAGACCAGCAGTCAGTATGCATACATCTAAATGGTGAAATACAGCATGCAGTTGTGGCTTACATACATACATTTCAGCTTTTGGTCGTCAAATTTGATTACAGCAGATTATCACGTTCTATGTTCGCTAGTGATTGGACAAACAACTTGTTTTTACAACCGAGTGGCTAGTCGATTGTTTCTTCGTTCAGTCAGTTTTTTCAGTCGAATGAAAAACAGAATGAAATTAGTATCTGCGGCCACGTCCGCTATATAAATGTTTGGCACTCACTACATAGAGTTGAGTGATTTCACTTAATGATCGGTAACCGCCTGGCACATGTCTCTCACCTTTACATCCGTCATATGCACTTTTTCAGTTAGTCTCTGGGTTTGAGTGATTTCACTTAGTATACTCTGTCAGACTGTTCGGCTCCACATGAAACATGATTAGGGTTGCCAATATTTTTAGAGACAAATAACGGATGTTATTTTGAGGAGAGGTGAATTATAACTATATTTCTAAAATAAACGTCATTTTAGGTGTTTCACGTTAAAGACCTTTCAGCAGACCATTACTGGATACCGTACAAGTTGTGAACGCCAACGGATGTGCCGAGAGCCGCTTGATGTGAGCGGAAGGTTGCTAATTCCATTAATCCTCCTCTCCCTTCCTCACTGCTCCGCCTTCTCCTCAGCAATTTCCATGCCTGCCGCGCAGAGCCGAGCGCCGCCGCATGCGATGCCAGGTGAGCAGTCAAACGGGGGAAATAGCCCACGCTAGCTGATAACAGACGGTTGCAGCCAGATAGGTAATACATGAATGTGGATAGTATTTCTCCACGCTCCTGGAATACTATACCTGCTACTTTTCAAAGGCTGTAAAACGTAAACAAGTTTGTGTGTATGTGATAATGGTTTATAAGTACGTAGCCAGTAATGTAACTTCCTAAGCAATATATTTGCCATCCACACAAATAAATGGCTGAATAAGTGTTTACGGGCTAGATTCAAACAGTTTTTAATTAATGAACATCATCACACCTTTTCATACAAACAGTTGGTAAAATTTGGCAGTGTTCCTTTTTTCCTAAAGGAACTTATATGGCTAAATGGTTCAAATGGCTCTGAGCACTATGGGACTCAACTGCTGAGGTCATTAGTCCCCTAGAACTTAGAACTAGTTAAACCTAACTAACCTAAGGACATCACAAACATCCATGCCCGAGGCAGGATTCGAACCTGCGACCGTAGCGGTCTTGCGGTTCCAGACTGCAGCGCCTTTAACCGCACGGCCACTGCGGCCGGCGGAAATTATGCTGAACTTTGTAACCCCAATGATACATCAGCTTCATTAGTTAACTGTTAACTGCATCTGGAACAACTTAATCTACAGCATTATATTTATCACATTTAAATGAAGGAAATAAGAATTAGTCTATTCAATATATAATTAAATGGATATTTATAAGGCTTATTTTAACTTTGGCACACTTCTCGAGACGTCTTCGCTTAGCCCACCTGGTAGGGCTACTTCCCAGACGTAAGTGCAAAATGGCTCTGAGCACTATGGGACTTAACTTCTGAGGTCATCAGTCCCCTAGAACTTAGAACTCCTTAAACCTGACTAACCTAAGGACATCACACACATCCATGCCCGAGGCAGGATTCGAACCTGCGACCGCAGCGGTCTCGCGGTTCCAGACGTAGCGCCTAGAACCGCTCGGCCACTCCGGCCGGCAAGTAAGTGCACCTGGGTTGTGTACCATCGCTTTAGTAATTAAACTAATGAAAGTGTTACAGACTGATTTTACTCAGTAGAATGAATGGACAGCTCAGTCAATTGAAACACTAAAATATTTTTTCATTTGAAAGAACGAATGCATGGTTCAACCGGCAGACTGGTTTCACCTGGAGAGAAAGAAAGAATAATTCACAATAAAAGATTATCTATTCGACACACGACCGGTTTCGGGATTGTGCCATCCTCAGGTGTTTATACATTCATGCACGTGTTTATATCGTTGGAGATCAATAAAGCTGAAGCATCATTATTGTAATTATGCTGTGTTGACAATTTTTCCACTCACTTGGAAATTTATCATTTTCAACTCAGTGTTCCAGTTTTATAAAACTTAGCTGCATATTTCACTGTTGCGTCTTGCACTCGTGATATACACTGTGTTTACATACAAACATAGAAACTGATGACACCTCAATCTCCGCCACGCTCACTTCTCCACTGTTAACATTTATAAGATAAATATTTGTGTTTCTATTGTTAGTATCAACACTGATATTGTTTAGTTCATTCCTATATATGTTGCGTGTTAGAACGTTCAGTAATGTAAAGAAATCGGTGTTTCGAATTAACAACTGCATTTCGCCGGGTTTGGAGGGGGTTATGCTTTCTACCTTGCACTTGCACAGGGCGACTAAAACAGTATGCTCATGGGACCCTAAAACATGACAGTTACACAATGTAGCTGGTTTCTTTCCCATTATATGCCATTATTGTGGGTATAGACTGTGTCCTACCATAAAATAAACTACATCCTTAATGAGGATAATATCATCAATTTATTTTCTTTCTTTAGTGATCGTAGGGAAATTGCGGAATCGACGTCCTGTGTTTCCATAATGCCACTTCCATTCGTCAAGTGTCCAGTTTTGCAGGCCTCACTAATAATATATTCTGGAGCCTGTAATCTCTTACATTTCATCTAAGTTATCTCGCTACACTCAATAGGTACCGCTTAACAGCGCACTGTAATGTTAATGGAAACACTACCAGAATGATGAGGAATACCTCTGCTGGTGCAATACTGAAGACTCCCGCCATCCTTAGAATTCCTAACTGTGTACGTCATAGGGTATCTCTGTGTAATAACAGACGGAGCCGGAAAGCGCAAGCAAAGCCATAACGGCAGTCGGGAATGTACAGTTTCGCAGCCTCCAGGAGTAAGATGTAGCTGGCAATGCGAGCACTGACAGTCCTGCATCTACATTTAGAGCCCGCAAGCCACCTCACTGTTTGCCGGCCGGAGTGGCCGAGCGATTCTAGGCGCTTCAGTCTGGAACGGCGAGACCGCTACGGTCGCAGGTTCGAATCCTGCCTCGGGCATGGATGTGTGTGATGTCCTTAGGTTAGTTAAAGTAGTTATAAGTTCTAGGGCACTGATGACCTCCGATGTTAAGTCCCATAGTGCTCAGAGCCATTTGCACCACCCATCTCACTGTGCGAGGTGGAGTTCACTTCTCGTACCACTATAGTACAATCTGATGCCAACTTCCCTGTTCCGTGGCGAGCGAATGGGAAGAACGATTGTTGGTAAAACACTATATTATGCCTTTATTCCCTGATTTTATCTTTGTGATCATTTCGCGAGAAGTGGAACAGGAAGTTCTTCCCTAACGTATTCGCTCATAATCTTAATAGTAAACCTCTCCGTGATGAACAAAGCCTCTCTTGTAGTGTCTGCCACTGGAGATTGCTAAGAAATTCCGCTACGTTCTCACACCAACTAAACGATCCCGTGACGAAAAACACTCGACTTCATTGGATGTTGTGCATGTCCCCTTTTAATCCATTCTGGTAAGGGACCCAGACTGATGAAAAATAATGAAGAATAGTTTTGTAAGCCACTGCATTCGTGAATGAATTACACACCCTTAAGATTCTTCCTAGGAAGCTCAGCCTGTCATATGCTTCTCCTTCTAGTTGTCTTAAGTGATAATTTCGCTTACGATTCCTTTGGATGGTTACTAACTGATATTTTACTCTAACTACTGTTCCCAGTGATTTGTCACCAATACTGTAATTATAAGGGAAGGGCTTGCATTATGGCCGGTGCGGGTATAACGGCCATTTGAATTTATGAGTCGGTACGTTGCTGCAACCGTACGAGAACTGCCTAAAGATGTCTTTCAAAACCCCGTCAGTTACGCATAGTCATTTGAAGGAGCTAGGATATCACATTTTGTAGCAGCTGTATTTTGCATGTTAATGAGCCTTTCTGATGTAAGATAAATTTTCAATTCATCTGATTATTACACATCAGCATAACATGTTAGATTTTTATTACATACATACATAACTCAACTGAAAGAATGGTTACTTATAGACAAAGTCCCAGGTCGACAATTGATTCTTCGGAGGCTGTCGCCAACTAACAACAATTTTTGTAAAGTGACGGCTAGGCAGACACAACGGCCAGTCAGCTACCAATTAACTTTTTACCTTTGTTTTTACTGTTGTTTATGGAACTGTAATACACAATTAATCACAATACAGAATTATAATACTAATAATTATTCATAATATAGTTTATTTAGGGCTTTCTCGCTATGTGGTCATAATGCCCTACCCCGTCCAGCACAACGGCCACTTGGGAATTTTTCAGATTATTAATTATTTAGATGCTTTCCTTTTTCCTAGGAGCATACAATAAAATAGACACGTTGGAGGAGGATGGAACTGACCAAACTGTGAATTCGAATCGAGAACAGCTGCCAACAGGAGTGACGTAGATTAAATATCCTCGGAGTTGTGAAGCAACTTAAATCACTTAATAAAAGCAAGTCTTCTGGTCCAGACTGTATACCAGTTAGGTTCCTTTCGGAGTATGCTGATGCATTGGCTCCATACATAACAATCATATACAACCGTTGCGCGACGAAAGATCCGTACCCAAAGACTGGAAAGTTGCACAGGTCACACCAATATTCAAGAAAGGTAGTAGGAGTAATCCACTAAATAACAGGCCCATATCGTTAACGTCGATATGCAGCAGAATTTTAGAACATACATTGTGTTCTAACATTATGAATTACCTCGAAGAAAACCGTCTATTGACACACAGCCAACATGGGTTTAGAAAACATCGTTCCTGTGAAACACAACTATCTCTTTATTCACATGAAGTGTTAAGTGCTATTGACAAGGAATTTCAGATCGATTCCGTATTTCTGCATTTCCGGAAGGCTTTTGACATTGTACCATACAAGCAACTCGTAGTGAAATTGCGTGCTTACGGAAAATCGTCTCAGTTGTGTGACTGGATTTGTGATTTCCTATCAGAGAGGTCACAGTACGTAGTAATTGACGGAAAGTCATCGAGTAAAACAGAAGTGATTTCTGGCGTTCCCCAAGGTAGTGTTATAGGCCCTTTGCTGTTCCTGATCTACATTAACGATTTCGGAGACAATCTGAGCAGCCGCCTTCGGTTTTTTGCAGATGACGCTGTCGTTTATCGAATAATAAAGTCATCAGAAGGTAAAAAACAACTTGCAACACGATTTAGAAAAGATATCTGAATGGTGCGAAAAGTGGCAGTTGACCCTAAATAAAGAAAAGTGTGAGGTCATCCACATGAGTGCTAAAAGAAACTCGGTAAACTTCGCTTACACGATAAATCAGTCTAATCTAAAAGCCGTAAATTCAACAAAATACCTAGATATTACAATTACGAAGAACTTAAATTGGAAGGAACACATAGAAAATGTTGTGGGGAAGGCTAACCAAAGATTGCGTTTTATTGGCAGGACACTTAGAAAATGTAACAGGTCTACTAAGGAGACTGCCTACACTACGCTTGTCAATCCACTTTTAGAATACTGCTGGGCGGTGTGGGATCCTTACCAGATAGGACTGACGGAGTACATCGAAAAAGTTCAAAGAATGGCAGCACTTTTGTATTATCACTAAATATGGGAGAGAGTGTCACAGAAATGATACAGGATTTGGGCTGGACATCATTAAAAGAAGCGTTTTTCGTTGCGACGGAATCTTCTCACGAAATTCCAATCACCAACTTTCTCCTCCGAATGCGAAAATATTTTGTTGACACCGACCTACATAGGAAGGAACGATGACCAAGATAAAATAAGGGAAATCAGAGCTCGTACGTAAAGATATAGGTGTTTATTCTTTCAGCGCGCTATACAAGATTGGAATAATACAGAATTGTGAAGGTGGTTCGATGAAGCCTTTGCCAGTCACTTAAATGTTATTTGCATAGTATCCATGTAGATATAGATGTAGATGATTTGGGAGTTTCTAGATCGATTGAAACTTAGCTAAAAGAAAATCGCCGAACATTGGGGTGACCGTTATGTCCGGCCGTCCCTTACAATAGAGGACTTCTTTGCTTATTTATGAGCAATGCACTGAGGTGACAGTAGTCATTGAATGCCTCTTAATATCGTGTAGGACCTCCTTTTGCCCGTCGTAATGCCGTAGCTCCATGTGGAATAGTCAAATAGTCGTTGGAAGTCCTCTGCAGTTATATTGAATCATGTTGTCTCGACTGCCGTCCATAACTGCGACACTGTTGCCGGTGCAGAATTTTGTGCACGAACTATCGGCTATGTCCCATAAATGTTCGGTGGGATTCATGTCGAGCGATCTGGATGGCCAAATCATTCGCTTTAATGGGCCAGAATGCTCTTCAAATCAATTCAGCCCCGGCGACATGGTGCATTGTCATTCATAAAAATTGCACAAGAAGTTCATGAATGTCTACATGTGATCTGCAGGTAGCCGAACATAACCATTGCCAGTCAGTTCCCGTTTCAGTTTGACCAGAGAGGGCAATTCATTTCGAGTAAACACAGCCCACACCATTGTGGATCCATTTCCAGCTTGCACAGTGCCTTGTTGATAACTTGGGCCTTGGTTTCGTGTGGTCTGCGACACACTCGAACCCTACCATCAGCCCTTGCCAACTGAAATCGGGACCAGGCCAGGATTTTAGAGTCGTCTATTATCCAACCAATATGGTTACGAGCGCAGGAGAGGCACTGCGAACGACGTCGCGCTGTTAGCAACGGCATTCGCTTCGGTTGTCTGCTACCATAGCCCATTAATGCCAAATTTCACCTCATTGTCCTAAAGGATACGTTCGTCATACATCCCACATTGATTTCTGTGCTTATTTCACGCAGTCTGGTAGCACTGATAACTCCAAGCTCATTCTACACACTGTGGACCTCGGAATACTGAATTCGTTAACGATTTCCGTGACGAAATGTTCCATGTGCCTAGTTACAACGATCATTCAGAAATTAAACACCGTTAATTCCCGTCGTGCAGTCATAACCACGAAGGAAACCTTTTCACATTGATCCCCTGAGTACAAGTGACAGCTCCGCCAATGCAGTACCCTTTTATACGTTGTGTACGCGACAATACCGCTATCCGTATATGTGCGCACCACTATCCCATGACTTTTGTCATCTGGTGTATGTTACATTTACTTACGTTGAGGGTGAACTGTCAGTCCCTGCAGATCTTCCTGCAGCTCGATACAGACTTCTGGTGTTGCTACTTCTATGTGCAGAATTTTAGCCGACCTATGACAGACTGTAACTATGTATGATGAAAGCTTCTGCCGTTGTGAAATTCTCAAGTGTTTCTGGAATCAGTGCTGCGCATAATAGGGCAGTTATCTAGCACCGGCAAAACTTTTCCTTAACTTAGGTTTCCCTTTACCTAGATTTATTTGCAGCCATTGCTGGTATATTGCTCTGGCACCATCTTGCATGTTTCAGAGCACACGATTTGCCTTTTCTTCAGGCTTCCACTTGGAATGCCCACAGACAGCAACGAAGATACAATCAGTGTAAGCCACAACTCTACCCACTTTATCAGTCTCATCCAACAATTCCAGCGGAGGCTCGGTTTTGAGGTTCCAGAAAATGGATCCAAATATTAAATGCTGTAGACGCATTCGGTAATCTTTTTAAATACCTTGCGCCGCTGCAAGCTAGTCGACTATGTTCGTCAAAAATATTCCAGTGGCCGAGATACCAGTATAGATATTTTGGGACCCAGAGACATCGTAGGCCATCGAACGTCGTAGGCCACGATCAACTATTACATGTATCAGCGATGTCCATCACAACTGCTGCATAATTAGATTTCTACAATCTCAGAAGCATGATTGACCGTTTCATCGATTGATTTGCCTCTACAGTAGCTAGGTTGACTCATGCTAAGACCCTAGAGCTCTTGTAGGCGCTTACATAATAGCCGGTCTTCAGTTTTTGTCTAGGTCTGGCATGGCCAAAATTTGCGCTCCTGGAGCACGCTCCTGCTCCGCAAGCCCTAATGGCCGCCTTTACTTTAGCCAGCATTCACCATTGCTCATCAGGAAACAAGTGCATCATATTGTCTTTGTACATGGTGTTGTACTGACGATCCAATAAATGTTTTTCCACCTCATAATAGTGCAATGGCATATTAATCCCATTACTTGGCCTTTAAAACGCTGGCCGTGGTGGCCGTGCAGTTCTAGGCGCTTCAGTCCGGAACCGCGGGACTACTACGGTCGCAGGTTCGAATCCTGCCTCGGGCATTGATGTGTGTGATGTCCTTAGGTTAGTTAGGTTTAAGTAGTTCTTTGCCCGCATCTCGTGGTCGTGCGGTAGCGTTCTCGCTTCCCACGCCCGGGTTCCCGGGTTCGATTCCCGGCGGGGTCAGGGATTTTCTCTGCCTCGTGATGGCTGGGTGTTGTGTGCTGCCCTTAGGTTAGTTAGGTTTAGATAGTTCTAAGTTCTAGGGGACTTATGACCACAGCAGTTGAGTCCCATAGTGCTCAGAGCCATTTGAACCATATTTTTTTAAGTAGTTCTAAGTTCTAGGGGACTGATGACCTAAAATGTTAAGTCCCATAGTGCTCAGAGCCATTTGAACCATTTGGCCTTTAAATGATGCACAAAGTAAGGAAATCCCCATTCAGCATTGAATGAGTGCCTTCTCTACTTTTTCTATTTCAGACAAGTGCGTAGACACCATAGTACTCCCAATGCGAAAGTAAATCTAATTCAGCTCAAGCTAGTCAGCAAACTGCTTGGAGTCTGATAAGGCGACTGTCCAGCTCTAGCTGTGTCCGGCTGCAGCCTTCATTGTCCTCTTGGTCTTCGCGCCGCATCCTCACTCGGCGCTGTGCTCTGAGCGCCAGTCAGGAGCGCGGCCGGAGCGTTCTCGCTCGCGGAGCTCTGTTAGGACAGATCTGGTATACGCGTTTGTTAAACATGTAGGTATAAAGCTCTTCAGTTCTGTGGTATCTTTACCTAGGCCCCTCTTTGTCATAACTGCCCTTGCTGATGTCCATATAATCGATAACCTGAGCCGTGTCAGATGTTACTCAATAGACGTGTTAAGATTTGTACTGTGAGTGATGATATAGTTGGTATCAGCTCTGAGGAGATGTCATCTATAGATCCAGTGCTATCGCTACCCCTACGTCTTTCAAAGGGGAATAGAACATCGTCGTTAGTGTACGTCGAACTCATCTAATCACGGACTACCAATTAATGGTTATTGCGCGGGTCTGAGTAGTCATCGCCGGTTACTGTGGCCGAGCGGTTCTAGACGCTTCAGTCCGGAACCGCGAGACCGCTACAGTCGCAGGTTCGAATCCTGCCTCGGGCATGGTTGTGTGTGATGTCCTTAGGTTAGTCAGGTTGAAGTAGTTCGAAGTTCTAGGGGACTGATGACCTCAGATGTTAAGTCCCATAGTGCTCACAGCCATTTGAACCATTTTTTGAGTAGTCATCTCACAACAGAATGTTTAGTAAATATTCTGTACAGCCTCTCCAGCTAATGTTCATTACTCTAGCGATCTTGCGAAAGGTGAACAAGATGGTAGGACTCGTAACCTTATCAGCATACAGTTTGTATGGCTAACCCCTCACCCAATGAGTCTCGTTTGAATAGCTCATTCGTAAATCGATTTCAGTACTCCCTCTTAATTCTAGAATATTTGTTCTATATACTTGTTTAAGATCCCTATATATTCTTCTAGATTTCTGTGTATTTCGTATATCGCTAGTGAGTACCGGTGATTCGAACCTGCACTACAGATCTTTGCACCAACTATGTCACTCCCTGTTCCAAGGTGTCTTAGGAATGACTCTGTACCGCCTCTTCGGGGTTGTATTATGCTTCACTGGAGAAACTGAGTAAGAGCATGCGGCTTAACATCAACGTTTTACGGGTAATTGGCCCAGATTGAAAGAAAATATTTCTGTAACATCTGTACAGAATCCAAAGTGACACGGACAAAGATCCTTTAGCTCCCTGTGCTCTTGAAGACGCTTGCTTGTACAGTATCCCACTCCTCAACTTTCTCCAAGTGGTTTATTAAACTTATCGGTACATAGTTCTTCAGTTCAGGTTACTCTCTTTAGATCCCCGTCGACCATTTCTCTCTGTATTTTGTTGCGCTACCAAATATCATTACTCTTTGACAGATATTGGTCATGTATTGCATAAGCTCACATTATGTAAAATTAGTAGCTGCTGTCCTGTTTCTCAGAGTAATTGTTATTTTAGTCTCAACACGGACACTATCTGCTCATCTTTATTGTGACAATCGGGTCCAGTTACTGAGTAACGTGTTGGAGCATTATACTCCATTCATCTACCGTTCCGATGTGCCAAATCACCGAATTAACGTTCGCATCACCCCTACTATGTCTTATGCACTACAATCATTGTTGCTCCTAATTTATCAAGGTATGGTTCAATGAATACACATTGTGTGAAATACATATTCCGACTAACTTGGAGAGGTTTCAGAGCGTATCTTGAGGAACAAATTGAAGGTAGATACACATGTTGCAAACATAATCCAAAGACACCATGTAACGCCGAAGTCAGTGTGGGCAAACACCTGCTGCTAGGAGCCATTTCGACAGCAGACGTGAGTGTGTAAGTTTACGTCTCTGCCTCCACTGCGGTTAGCGGTTTCTGCAGTGTTGTGGTACGCGTGGACGTGGTCAACGCCATCTAACTTCCCGAGCTCTGTCAGGTCCATTGCGCTTGCGGTCTGCCAGCCTATAAAAGCTTAATTTTGTTCGAAACGGTGGGCTAGCGGTAGGCGTTGGCCCCTGTTGCTTCAGTGCTCTGTAGCCTCGTTGGACGACGTATGCAGACGTGGATACTTATTGTCAATTTCTTCTCCAAATCCTCTTGTCAGTTTATTTTCATAACATCCTGTACGTGTAGTTCATAATTGCATTGTGGAAGACACTTTTCTACAGTAACATCGTGCAGGTTAGAATTGTATTGTGGAGACAATTTTCTACAGTAACATAGTGTTCTTGCACAGTCACACGACTATGGTAACTATTACTGAGATTAATGATTATTACCATAGGATTCTAACACCTAACTATTGTTCTCACGTGACTCCAGAAATTCGCAAGTTTACCATCCAGATGGAGGATGCCACATGCGTCCTGTGGCTTTCGAGGGAGGATTCCCGCATTTCCACCAATATCAGATGGACATCCTTAGCAATCCTAGCATCCCCTGGCGTCATTGCTTTACCGTCGCATTACTGGTTGCAACCTAGGCCAACAATAGTTATCGCTGTAACCAGGTAACTACCACTTGTTGAAAAATAAAGTCAACAATTATTTCACTCTGTTCTCAACATCGGTTGAGGTATTACATGTCATGAATATTAATCGGTCGACTTTCCCGCTTCGCTTACTCAAGTTGCAACTCTCTGCCGTAAGAGGGCTCTGAATTGCAGGGTGTAACATTGCGGTTTATAGTATAACTATAACGCTGGTGCTGTAATCGAGTTTCTAACCGTGGCGAACGTGCCTCCAATTGAAATTCGTAGACGAATAAACACTGTGTACGGTGATGGTCGTATCGACATCAGTAATGTGCACTGTTCGATTGTTTGTGCTCCTATTGAAGGAAACGGTGGTGCTAACACCACATGTATGACAAGGATCGGAGTGTACGACCGCGTTCGGCAACCGAAGAGACTGGTCGGAATCATGCTTATAGTGCTCTTAGACATTGACTGGTGTGATGGATTTAAAATTGATGCCTAAAAGCACCTCCATAAGTTCTGAAAGGTACCGCGAGACCCCCAGAAAATTAAAAGCACGAATACAAAGAGTTTGCCCACACGTGGAGCACCTTCTCCATCAGCACGACAGTGCCAGACTACACACGAGCGCTACGAAATCTGCAACACTACGACGCCTTGACTTCACTGTCATCGACCATCCTCCATATAGTCCCATCTACGCTCCATCCGATTTTCATCTATTTCCGAAACTTAAGGAACTCTTTCTAGGACTTTACTTTGCTAATGATGAATCTGTGCAAGCAAAGATGCGGCTGTGGCTTCGTCAACAAATTCAAACATTCTACAGTGACGGTATCAAAAAACTGGTCTCTTGCTGGGAGAAGTGTGTTCGCCGACAGGGTGACAATGTTGACAAAAAAAAAAACATGTAGACATGGAGAACAAAGGTGCAGAAAGGTCATAAGGTTTGTATTACTTAAAGATATCAAGATTTTTCACGTAAAAATCTTCTGAGGTGTTACTTTTCAGCACGCCTTTGTCCCACACCCTTGCTTCCACGTCCAGGAGCCCGCCGGCATTACAGTTGTCTCCAACCAATAGTCCTTTCGCACCTCGCAACCACTGGCACTAACTCGTATGCTGTGTTACGCTGAGTGTGCACCCTCTTTGTGCGGAGAGATCTATCCGGCGAGCCTAGCGTCGAAGAGACAAGTAAAATGATCGATTATTACTCGCTCAGAAGTGCGAAGATTTTGTGTGCGATAGTGTGGCACCGCACATGGACCACACCTCGAGTTTCAGCCAGTTACAAGTTTGCCGACGCAGATATCTCGCCACAACAGCCTTGCTGAAAACAAGTCTGTCTTTTCCCATGCTGCCCTGTGCTCGTTGTCTGTTCCTAGCAGATACGACCACGCTGCGCCTTGTTTATGACCTTTGCTTTTGGAGTACACTTTGAATTTTGTTTTATGTTGTTGTTGATGGCCAGTCCTTTTACTCAAGTAATAATTTAACCCTGTAACAAGACCGTCACTTGTATTTTGGTGTTTACTTTCAGCTAATAAAGCGTCAGTGTAATGCATACAACAGAGGGCGAGTTGTCGAACAGCTGTGGGTTTGTGTCATGGAGAATTTGGCTGTAATCGGATAGGAGGGCACTAAGAGCTCACTTTCTGTTATAATATATGGCAACTGAGGTACTTATAGCTTTCCACCATTTTTACTTTGGGTATATATGTATCATCAGTGAAGATGACACCATCGAAATGAGTGTATCCTCACAATAAGTGGCGTCACCGGTATCAAAAATATGAACTATGAACAAAAACTTAAACTATTACATTCGTTAATAACACCTTGCACAGAGAAGTACATCTACATCAACATGACTACTCTGAAATTTGTACTTAAGTGTTTGGCAGATGGTTCATAGAACTACCTTCAAACTATTTCTCCGCCGTTCCGCTCTCAAACAACGATCAGAAGAAACGAACACTTATATCTGAAAACATACAAAAGTTCACTTTTTCCCCAGTCCATTAGTGTGTCGAACGCACATATTGGTGAACGAAAAGGTGACTGAATGTTTGTGTGTAACTTACGGAAAGATATGTCTGGAGTACTTAACTTGCAGCTACTCGGAAGAAACTGGAACGAAACTTCACGAGTGATTGAAGCACTGATTTTAAAGGAAGGAGGTACGATTTTTCATTAGGTTCCCATACACCGTTCCTTAATGTTAAGTGAAGATAAGTTTATTGTCGCAGTATACTGAGAAGGATACATACATTCCTCCTACGCTTTATTCATATTTGAAACTAGACAATGTTTTAAAGTACGCAAATAGTTTTTCATCTGTAATGATATCCTTTTTTTTAATCTGTATGTTTTGTTATCATTTTTCGCTTTATTTTGTGGCTAATACGTGTCCATTTGAGATCCGGTTCTTCAGCAGCCGTTTAGAGTCATATCCGAATGTTGCTGGTCTAGTTATCAAAGGTGCATAATACGGTAACAGAATACTGCAAACTGCGGTTCCCAATTTATGAACGAGAACGCAGCGCTATAGAGAAAAGCACGGTTATGATGCCACACTACGAACTCATCACACATCAAATATGGTCAATTAATTGGCTGTCGGCCTGGTTTGAATCTACTTGACTTTGTTTCACAATCACTCATCCGTTGCTTTAAACGAACCGTGTCACTATTAGCCGCTATGACAGTCGATGCAATCCCACAACGATAACCTTGCTACACAGATGCGTTTTAGGCTTCGGATATCTGCATGTACTTCAGCAAAGCTACAAATATAACAGTGGACAATGATAATCGACGAAATTTCTTTGAAATTTAGTTCAGTACTGTGATCTGGAATTTCTCAGATTGAATAAGGCATGGTACGTAACCAGAGTTTGTTATCTACAATGACAGTGGCACTAATTTAAAATATATAGAAGTACGCACAATTTTGGGTTGCACTACCTTTTAGAGAGTAGTAGGGCACAGAATATTGCTAAAATAATCAAAATCATGGCCTCGGGGAAAAAGTAGTTCTACAAATTATAACAGCAGTTCTCAACGAACGTAAGATGTGCTCCAAATTGGTGCTTTACGAAAGAAAATGCAAGTATTTCGATAACGCAAAAACCGAATGAACGCGAGTCTGCTGGGTAAGTGTGTCAGTTCAGAATGGGTATCCAATAATTCATACTCCGAAAAGAAAATGCGCTCCTGGAAAATTGTAATACAGATGATGCTGAGGGAACTAGTCCTAGTGGTCTGCATCTCCTTGTTTCGGATCCACGGTTCATTTGGCAGGATGGTCCTTTTTTGCTATGTGATGATTTCTGCACTATAAAGTTCAGAAACGATTTTTTCTAGGCCATATGTATGATCTATGATCCACAGTGCTAGGACTATATACTATGGCCTCACGATACTGACAGTTAAAAACCTTATTGAGCTTTGAACGTGATGAAATTACGTAATTTTCAGTTGGCGAAAAATTTCTATGATGAGCGCAATTCTGTGTCTCGCAATGTATACGCAGAGATATTTATTTAGTGCTCTACTCTTTCTTCTCAGATGGTTTACTTTAAATACAATGTATTTTTTAACAGTGTACAGACACATTTTACGTTTCATTTATAAGTGAGCAATCAGTCACTTACGAGCAACTTCCATAGTTTTCTCGCGTAACTATTCCTCGAATTACCCGATATTAATATTAATATGCACTGAAACGCCAAGGAACAGAGATATATAAACAGGCAGAATATGGGGCTACGGTAGGCAACGCCTATATAAGACAAGTGTCTGGCGCAGTTGTTACATCAGTTACTGCTTTTAAAATGGCAGATTATCAACATTCAAGTGAGTTTGAACGTTGTGTTATTGTCGGCGCACGAGCGATGGGACACAGCATCTCCGAGTTAGCGATTCAGTGGGGACTTTCCCACAGATCATTTCACGAGTGTACCGTGAATATCAGAAATCCGCTAAAACATCATACCCCCAACATCGCTGCGGCCGGAAGAAGATGATTCGAGAACGGGACCAACGACAACTGAAGAGAATCCTTCAACGTGACGGAAGTACAAACCTTCCGCAGACTGCAGCAGATTTCAGTGTAGGTCATCAACAAGTGCTGCGTGCGAACCATTCAACGATACATCATCGATATGGGCTTTCGGAGCCGAAGGCCCACTCGTGTACCCTTGATGACTGCACGACACAAAAGTATTACGCCTCGCCTGGGCCCGTCAACACCGACATTGGACTGTTGTTGGTGACTGGAAACATGTTGCTTGGTCGGACGAGTCTCGTTTCAAATTGTATGGAGCGGATGGTCGTGTACGCGTATAGAGAAAACTTCATGAATCCGTGGGCCCTGCTTGTCAGCAGGGGACTGTTCAAGCTGGTGGAGGCTCTGTAATGGTGTGGGGCGTGTGCAGTTGGAGTGATATGGGACCCCTGATAGTGTAGATACGACTCTGACAGGTGACACATACGTAAGCATCCTGTCTGATCACCTGCATCCATTCATGCCTATTGTGCAGTCCGACGGACTTGGGCAATTCCAGCAGGACAATGCGACACCCCACACGTGGAGAATTTCTACAGGCAGGCTCCAGAAACACTCTTCTGAGTTTAAACGCCTCCACTGGCCACCAAACTCCGCAGACATGAATATTATTGAGCATATCTGGGATGCCTTGCAACGTGTTGTTCAGAATAGATCTCAACTCCTTATGGACAGCTCTGCAGCATTCATGGTGTCACTTACCTCGAGCACTATTTTAGACATTAGTGGAATCCATGCCACGTTGTGTTGCGCCACTTCTGTATGCTCGTGGGGGCCCTACACGATATTAGGCGGTTGTACCAGTTTCTTTGGCTCTTCAGTGTACCATCTTCATAGTACGAAAAACGTTTCCGACTCCTCATCTCGCAGGACTGCTTGAGGATGTTGCGTTAGAGCAACGCCAAATGATGTGGCAGATGCGTGATTTTTTATTTCCACGTCAAGTTCCGTAGGACCAAATTGAGGAGCAAATTTTCAAGGTCATGGAACGTGTCAGTACATGAAATTACAACATAAAATTGGTAACAGACAAAAATAAAATGTTTATGAACACAAACAAGTCAAGCCGTAAGTTTCAGTAAACGCAGCCAACAATATAACATAAGAATAAGCTTAATGTTTCAAGGAACTCCTCAACAGAATGGAAGTAGTGACCCATGAAGAGACTCTTCAGTTTCGATTTGAAAGCGCGTGTATTATTGCTAAGATTTTTTAATTTTTGTTTTAGGCTATTGAAAATGGATGCAGTAGTATACTGCACATCTTTTTACACAAGAGATAAGGAAGTCAGATCCAAATGCAGGTAGGATTTCTGCCAATTATTAACTGAGTGAAAGTTGCCTTTTTCTTGGGAATAAACTGATATTGTTAAAAAGAAATAACAGTAAAGAATATATATACTGAGAAGCCAATGTCAAAACACCCAGACTAGTGAACAGGGGTCGACGAGATGTTCGTGAACTTACACCACTTATTACCCGAACTGCCTGTTTCTGAGCCAAAAATTTCCTTCTAGAATGGGAAAAGTTAACCCAAAATATAATACCATACGACATAAGCGAATGAAAATAAGCAAAGTAAACTAATTTTCATCTCGAACAGTCACTTACTTCAGATAGACCAACGGTACATTTTACTGCTATGGGGAGACACCAAGCTCTCAGACATGGCCAAAGATAAAGTGGGCTAGGAGGATATGATCGTGTCCTCCATTCACCTGATCTGAGCCACAACGTTTATGTGTATGGAGCACCTTAAATTTACAGAGTACTCCAGTCTGGTTAACATGGTTGAATAATTGGAGCATAGACTTATCAGTGCTTGTCCAGAATTTCGAAATGATGCAAGTGTGTTTGAATGGATTCGAAACTCATTGTGGCGACAGGAGAAGTCCTTCATCTGGGTACAAGGATGACACTTCGAACACCTCCTGTCACCATGAGTACAGACATGTAGCTGTTGTCGTGTTTATTAAAACACCTGCACTTCTGTTAAAGTAACTATAACAACTTTCCTTAATGTTGTACGGTATTGTTTCCTTTTCCTAAATGGGATGACATTTACACGGAATCATGTCAGTGATGGCTGGTAACCACAAAGTCATAAGCGGGCTTATGTTTACTCAGACTTTTTTGCTTCTAGTATCGTGTACATCCAACGGCATGTGTTTACACCATTAATTATGATACACCCTGAGTGATAGAGTACCACAGGATTATTTTAGAGAAGTACGGTGGCCACGAGCGGAGCTGTAGTCAAGTTATATGTCATTTTCATGTGAGAACAGGTACTATACGACATAAAATTCTTTCGATGAAATTGGTAGTGGCGACATTGAAGATCACGACAGTGTATGACGTTAATTCAACTGATTGTGAACAGATTATTACACAGTGCAATTTTCTTTTTGGTACTGTATTCTTGTTTAAATTACAACTTTATGATACGTAATAAGAGACTTTACAGGAGCTAAAAACCCTAACTGCAAATCTGGAATGGCACCTACACAACGACAGCAATTTCTTGAACAATTAACAAGATAATAGAATTATTTTACGTATGGCTCGAGTATGGGAAATTTTATAAAATAACTTTATTTTAATTTGCTTCATACCAACATAGTTTCAGGAAGACATGTAAAGAGCAATTAACTCATATTGTGAACGATAGAATACAGTTAGGTACCAGATATTCTGGATAGAAATACCTGTTAATTCTCATGAGTTAATCAGAAGATGGGGTGTTATATGATACGCACATACGATGCTCCGAACCTGGATCATCAGCAGCCATAACAGTCAGAATTCACCAGTTGAAACACTGATTTGATTACTATTATTTCATGAGAGGTATTCATTGCTTCTGAACCTATTTGTTATTGTTCCCAGTTTACTAAATCGGTCAGTACAGAGCTAAATAACCATTCAAATTCTTCGACATTGTCATTAGATCATACTGCGCTAATAAAGCTAAAATCTTTAGGAACATTAAAAGTAGTCTTAAAAGTTACATATGCACTTAATACAACTGATGCTTATAAAACTTGAGGATATTGGCACTTTAACGCGTCACGTACCTGAACAAAATTAACGTCCAGCACCATTCTGCTGTATAGCTATCAATCGCACACTGTATGGAGGCCCTATTGAGGTGGCCCCTGGGAGCAAATGCTTGCGATTGGCTCGTGGCTAGAGCTCTAGAGCTGTGCTCTACGAAAACTGCTGCTCGGTAATTTTCGTACAGTACGTAAACGACGTAGTAAATGGTAGGATTGCTGGTAGTACTGGTAGGAAAGAAACATAACTGACTGTGGGAGAGAGAAACTGGGAGCCAACGACTTCTCTTTGATTTTTTTTTTTTTATAGCACACAATTATAACTGCACGTCGTTCAGCATTAGTTCATTGTGTATATTGTATCCTTACAAAATCTGTCATGCATTTTATATGTAATAAAAATTAATTGACGAAGTAACTTCTGCGCTATTATGTAACCAAAGCAATTACTTCTGATGCAGGTTCAGTTTACAAGTACAAAGATAAAAAAATGAATAATTATTGTTGTTATTTTGTACTCAATAGAACGTTCTTCATCATCATCAAAGGCAAGAGTTTCTTATTATTAATAATAACTGCAAAAGTTGTTTAGCAATAACAGAAACATGTTTCATGTAGACTCGTCGAATCATTGAAGCGATATTTGATATGTTCTTGTTTTGCGTCTCTTTAATCTTATTTTAAAATCTTATCTTCTCTTGAGGAAATTGAATTTTATGTATTTTTTTTATTTTTCTACAGCATCCCTCTGTTTCACGTTACAAATCAACATTTTTCACATAAAACAGCAATTAAACATGAACAATTTCAATTTTGCTATAATTACTGTTACTTTTAAGTAACTGACTGGAGTATAATTATGTACAACAAAAATGTTCTAGGGAATGTTAACAATCGTAATGCTTTACGTATTTGAAAATAAATTCTGTTAGCTTGCTAGGTTAGTGTACTAAACCCTTAAAAGCCCAGATTACCGGGTTTTGGCTAGCCCCAAGTCAAACAAATGAAAGTATTAATAGACTTTTAGTTTCCCGCAAACTCTTGCAAACAGCAAATACCAGAAAAGAAACTACACTCTTACTAAATTATGTCCACTCTTATTAAATTATGAGATGATGCCAGAAAGTAAGGCAATAAGATGGTGTAAGTGCACGTAATTGAGACGGGAACTTGCACCGCGGACGTATGAGAGATTGATGGTGGTTTAATATTATGAGATTTACTTCTTTGTTCAAAATCGTGCCTTTTACACTTGGTTTCTTTTTAAGGCCCAAAATGCGAGGGTTATTCGGAAAGTAAGGAAAGATCGGTCGGGAAACGGAAATCACAGTGAAAATCCGATGTAGTTGTGCACATGTGTGTTGCATAGTGTCTGTAGTATACCCGTCGATCGCGTCACGTCGTTCTTTTTAGTTCTGAGGGAGCACATAAAGATACCTAGAACAATAGTGTCACCCACCAAGTACGAGGGCCTGGTGATAAATTAAGCCTGAAGCTATGCAGCCAACATTACATAACTGTCGTGCGTTTTCTTCATCAAGACAATTCTCAGCCGCATTCTGCAGGGGCGATGAAGATGCTCCTGCATCGTTTTGAATTGGAAGTGTTTGATTACCCACAATACAGCCCGTTATTGTCTCCCTCTGAGTTTCATCTCAGCTCATATGAACCGCTGGCTATGAAGACAACACTTTTGGACGGACAACGAGCTGTAGGCCAGCGTAGAGAATTGGCGGAAAGCACTGGAGGTTGCTTTCTGTAATAAGGGTATTGGAAAGTTGGTACAATGCTACGACAAACGTGTAAGTTGGATTGGTGACTATGGAGATATGTAGCTGGAAGTTGTAGCTAACTGTTGCAATTAAAACAGTTTTGATTTTCACTGTGGTTTCCATTTCGCGACCTATCGTTCCTTACTTTACGAATAGCACTCGTAAGTCATTTTGAAACATTCATTGTTATAATATATAACCTGATAATTCATTAATTATCACGAAAAATAACAATAACAATATTAAACTGTAAAGTGTAGCATAACTAACTAATCACTTCCGAGTATTCTGGCGGGCACAAGCTGCTGACTTGTTGATATTGACTTTTTGATATTTTTATAGTGATGTCCAACAGTTTACAGCATTTGTCCAAGTTGAAAAGATTGAACATTCACAAATGTGTACAAGAAGTTCCCGTTGCAAAAAAAAATATTTCTGTGGCAGCTAAGAAACAATAAAGGTTAATGTACACAATTGTAGCCAGTGGGTGTGAAAGAGCTAATTTTCGTACCTTATACCCTGAAAGTGATCTGACAAATTAGTAATGTGGCGTAGATCACAACGTAAACGATAATACTATTTCTTTTTAAGGCTGATGGTCAATGATCATCCTCGTGATACTCCCTAGGATCCGCACCTGTTGGATGCACACACAAAAGTAACTAAATTAACAGAGTAGTATATTGTCACAATATTTCATTTACAGTCATTTCCAAACAAACAGTTAAACACTGTACGTTTGGCAATGCCACCGACAGCGGAACAGACATGATGGCGGTCTGTGGCTCTCATTTCTGTGGAGATGTACTCTTATATCAACTGTATTTGATCGATTGAAATGAACGTAAGTAATCGGAATTACATCAGTGAAACGCGGAGACTTGAAATGATGTCGGTGACATCCGTTATGTTTACAAGGGAAATTTTACTAGAAACTGAGTCGTAGATATCTGCAGTAAACTGTTCATTAGAGTCGGTAATTATAATTGTAACCTGCTATTTCACTATTCGCCAATTATTTATGGAGTGAACTTTTAATGGTTCAGCCATTAGAAGAGCAGACGAACGGTGAGATCCATATTACTATCATGCGCGAAATATTAGTGAATCACGCGACCTTGCAGATAATTGGCTGTACGCCGCCAAAGGAAAGTTAAACGTATCATTGGCTGCAGCTATCATTGATCTCCTCCCAGCAGCGAAGTCATTAATGATGAGAATCGCAATGCACTGTCGGAGTTACAGATCTCGAACCAACAGCCTGATCTAAATTAATATATGCAAGGTTGATCTGAAAAGTTCTGTGAATGATCTCAGAAAATAAAGGAAACAAAAGTTACATACAATGTAGCTCTCGTGGCCTTCAAAGTATTCACCTTTAACTACAACACACTTGTGACGTCGGAGTCGTTGGAAGAATCATGACCACGCGCTGTTGGATATCAACAATGTGTGCGTGTTCAACTTTCTCGCTCAACGCCTGGTAGCCGCCCTTCAGCGCCCTCCTTATTGCCCATATTTGGCGCTGGTAGTCTTATTTCTGTTTCCCCGCCTAAATCAACCCTGAAAAGCTTATGCTTGCCGTAAGTTGCACTTGGCTATGGTGCTACGAGCGGTTCAACAAGAGGCGTTAGCTGACAGTTTCCAACAGCATTACAATCGAAGTCAGAAGTGTGTTGTAGCTAATGATGATTGCCTTCAATATCATTCAAGGTATTTTGTGTGTATATTTTGTTTCCTTTACTTTCTGAGACCATTCACAGAACGTTCCAGGGTCACCTTGTTGGTGTATGCACGTTGAGATGCTCATATAAAACATACCTGTGCAAATCAGTATTAACATAAATTTAGTTTGTAACATTTTTCTTTCAGGGATAATCTTTCTAATAGAGTTTATGAATTGATTCAGGCCTATGTTCCACGACGCTTTGCATTGTTCTGTTAAATTTTATTGTTTTCTCGGTGTTTTTAACTAATTTGCTAACACACTGTAATTAAAATGTACGTGGGCGTGACTGCAGATGTAAACTATATTTAATAACAAAAAACAGTGTTCATGAATTAGGACAAAAGCTTACTCTGTTTGCACGCTGTGGTGTGTAGCCGCACGTATGTCTTCATTTAAGTATTATAAACGATATTATTTCTTAGAGAACGCAGCCAGTACTTCACAGAAACTGTCTTGAAATACAGGGGTTGTACAAACATGTGGAAACACTGCGAGAAATGTATACTTCGACATAAACGCGAATGCTATCCAAGCCTGGCATTTGCGCCATTGTATTTGACCACGAACGGCAACTGCACAATGTTCTCACTACGGTGCAGGTGTCAGTCATTATCAGAACAGTGTTTTGCAAGTAGGCTCAAATGGTTCAAATGGCTCTGAGCACTATGGGACTTAACATCTCAGGTCATCAGTCCTCTAGAACTTAGAACTACTTAAACCTAACTAACCTAAGGACATCACACACATCCATGCCCGAGGCAGGATTCGAACCTGCGACCGTAGCGGTCGCGCGGTTCCAGACTGAAGCGCCCAGAACCGCTCGGCCACCAGCGGCCGGCTTTGCAAGTAGCTAAGGTAGCCGAAGTGTTTGGTGTATCAAAAGGCACCACATCGAATATTTATACTGTATACAGGAAAAGCGGAAAAATATCATCCGCTGAGTAACATCGTGGACGAAAATGTGTGTTTAGTGATAGAGACAGACGCTCGTTGCAAAGTAATGTGACGAAAAATAATTGGACGACAGCTGAAAAACTCAGTGCAGAACTGAATGTCGCACTCGTGATCTCTTTCAGCACCAAAACAACACGAAGGGAGATCCATATCCAGGGAATTTCAGCGTAAGCTGGAATTCCAAAACCACTCAGCAGTGATGAAAATTCCTGTAACAGTTAAATGTGGTGCCGAAGCCATTAAACCTGGACTGTGTAGCAATGGAAGAAAGCCATTTGGTCGGATGAATCTTGCTTCAGACTGTTTCCAACTTCTCGCTGAGTTTACGTCCCGTGAGTAAAAGATTGCGGGCGTTCGGTGATAATTAGGGCAGCCATATCGTGATATTCTATGGGTGCCACGTTTATCCTGAAAGCTCGTGTTACTGCCAAGAATTATGTGACGGTTTTCGCTGGTCAGGTCAATCTCGTGGTATAATGTTTGTTCCCCAATGGTGATGCTATATTTCACGACGACAGGGCCAATGATCACACAGCTCGCATCGTTCCAGGACTGGTCTTGTGAGCATGTGAGCACGGGGATGACTTGTTACATCATCTCTGCTCATCATAGTCACCAGGTCTTAATATAGTTGATCTTTTGTGGTCCACTTTGGAGAGAAGGGTGTGTAATCGCTGTCCGCGTCGATTACACTGGTCAACACTCATTTTCTTGCCAAGGATATTTGAGTGGCTTTAGGATGGGTTAGTGGTGCTGAGGACGAATATAGCAACCATTTATGCAGTTTGGCTCTAGTTTTTGAGATAATGCATGATTTATTCAAAAAATTAGAAAAAATTGCTAATACTGAACTCGAGCGCTACAAACTACAATGAAAAAAGAAAATAATCTTTATAAACAGCTTCTATGAAAACCTGATAGGCATTTGTCTACGTATAAAACATAATTGAAAAGTTTCTCTATAAGTATATCATTTTCCGTCCATGACGAACCGCTTCCTGCACGCTTTCCTTTTATAGGTCTCTTCAGAACAGTCACGTTGCAGATTCCAGCAATAATCTGCCATCATATGCCTGTCCCATCTTCCTTTATATCTTTCCTCTATTCCTTTCATACCTTGATGGAATCGCTCTCCTTGTTCCTCACTGAAATCACCAGTATTACGAGGAAATCGATCCAAGTGGCTGTGAAGGAAGTGCAATTTTATGCTCATGTTAGCTCCTAAGTTTTGAAAGTTAGTGAGCACGTTTTTGACCAATTCCTCGTAATTGGGAGCTTTATGATTGCCCAAAAAACATTTTATAACAGCGACAAAACTGTTCCAGGCCGATGCTTCAGTGACAGTCATGACACTTGTAAAATTGGTATCGTTGATGAGCCTGCGAATTTGAGGACCATCAAATATTCCTGCCTTAAGTTTTTCACTACTGAGTCCAGGGAACGTATTGCAGATGTATGTGAAGCAATTACCATTTCTGTCTAAAGCTTTGGTGAATTGCTTCATTAGTCCCAACTTAATATGTAATGGTGGAAGAACAATCTTGTCCCTACTAACCAGAGGTTCATTAAGGGGCTCCGGAACGCCCTATACTTGCAGTGTTAAAATAACGCTTATAAATTACATCTTTCCTCACAAAGTATTTGAGGTAGGAAGTTGAACTTTTTACAGATCATTTATTGGAATATGGGCTACAACTTAACACAGGGATTTTACAAAATTTTAGTTCAGTTATTAAAGATGATTTTTTTTCAATTGTAATGAAAATTCACAACATTTTTTTGCAATTTTTTATTTATATATTCAAAAATATACAGTTTTTTGGAAAAAGGCTGTGTTAAATTATGCAGAAGGTACTGTGTAACATTTACTGAAAGTTTGAAACAAATATGTTTGGAAGATCCTTAGAAAACATGAAATTAGTATGAGAAAATAAAAGTTTTGGAAATCGAGCGACAAAGATTGGATTAACTTTTTAGTGCATTCCAGGTCCATAGGATGGATTATCTTCATCCTCTGCAAACTCCTCCTCCAGCTTCCTCTTGTTCCTCCTCCTGTTTACTCTTGCTTGTATTTCTAGACTCTTTACAGCCCTGTCTGCAGCCCGAAGGCGTTCCTTGTCTAAAGCAAGCATCGTTCGTACCATGTTAGAACCTATCTTCACTCCCATATTTCTAAATACCTTGCACCTTACAATGTTGCCATCATTGAAAGTCGCAACAGCATCATACACACCAAAGTGAAGTGTTTCTATTCCAACAAATACAGTCTTGGGGATTCTCGACCATATAACACTATTTACACTTTCATTGGGGTTTTGGGTTGTGAATGAAATATTTGATATGTCGGTTCTCAAAGGAATCACAGGTTAGCCACAACACATACTTTATCTCACATCACTAAAATGTACCTGATGAACACGGACGTTAATAAGAACACCATTTGACAGCAGTTTAACAGCGCCACAGTGGGTCACGCCCATGTAGAACACATTTCAAAAAAATTTTAAAATAGTTGTAGTCTTCGGAATTGAATAAATTATATATCTATTAAAAGGTAATAGTCTGCAGATTCAGAAAACGGAAAAAAGTAAAAATTGAACTTTTCATGATTTTGAGCCTTTCTGGAGCCCCTCAATGATGTTTGCTTCACCAACAGCCATATGTTCCCTTGGAGGCCATGTTTTCTGCTTCCAATGTTCGTGCTTTGCCCTACTATCCCACATGCAGATAAAACATGGGTGCTTTGTGTATCCACTTTGTTGTCCAAGCAAGAAGTTCACCATTTTCAAATCAACACAAATCAACCACTGGTGCTGCATATACTGAATTTTCTGCAGAACCATCTTGATGTTAGCATATGCTTCACAAAGTTTTGTTGAGTGGGCAATTGGAATAGATGCGTAACGATTGCCATTGTGTAGGAGAACACATTTTAAACTTCTAGTGGAACTGTCTATGAAGAGACGCCAGTCCTCTGGTCTATATTCCGGCAGCCCCAATTCAAGTAAAAGTCCAGGTATATTGCTGCAATACACTATAACCTCTTCTTGGTTGAAGTATGGAAGAAGGTTTTCTTCTCTCGTCCGGTAAGCTGTTATTTTAACACTTGGATGAAGACAGTTCTTTTCCTTAAGCCTGGATGCTAAGAGTTCTGATGCTTGCTTTGAAAGATTGAGTTCTCGTATCAAGTCACTGAGCTCCTTCTGGTCGAACTGCTGGGGTTGTGTCTCACGTCCTTCGTATTCCGAACCACTACTTGTACATTCCTCGCCGTGCACATCGTCATCTGATGATGTTAGCGTGGGTAATGTTGTGAAGGTTGGTACAGGAACATCGTTGCTGTGCACCACCGGTCTTCTTGCTGACTCCAAATCGGGATATTCCCACTTTCGTTTTTTGAACCTAGTAAAACCTTTCACATTAACAATGCAAAAATAGAAATCATCTGTTTGGTTCTTCTGCTCTCGCCATACCATGGGCACTCCGAAGTTTAAGCTTTTCCTTTTTCGTTTTGTCCACTGCCGTAAGCACTCCACACAGCATTTACTAACTTTATGGGGTGCCCACGCCTTGTCTTGATCTCCAAGTTTAATTCCGAAATATGCCAGATACGCTTCCTTCACAAAAGGAGTGATATTCTTCCTGTTCTTTTGAAGAACGTATTCACCACAAATGTAGCAGAACTCATCTGGATGGTTCACGCAAAGACGGCGTGAAGAACTCATGTTTTCCTAAAACAAAATTGCACAAATACTACATATTATGCAGAACTTTCTTGTATTTGCACGTCAATCACATCCAACAAACATCATTAATTGTTTTGTGTGAAATGAATACTCACCTCTTATTTGCTACGTCACGATGAAAAGGTTCTATCTCCTTGAAGCTGCACTGCACATGTGTGTGACTTTCGACCATCGCCATTTTTCTTGTTTACACTGAACGCTACCTATCGGCTGTTGCGGGGATTACCTCGGCCAACAAATGAATGTCGAGTACCGCCGAATTCAAATCTGCACAACCCTCAATATCTTCAACACACGCACCGCACAACAGGACTGAACACATGCTGACAGTGTGATGTTTGCATGATGTAATCCTCAACCACACAGATGCACTCCCTGAGCACAATTGTTTAATAAAGATAGTACAATATCACTAATTAAAAAACAGGTAGCAAATACATTACACCATATATGGACCCTGCAGTCGATATTATCCACATGAAACTCTCATTTCCACAAATAACCTATATCTCAAAAACCAGAGCCAATATGGAAAAAGTACAAATATACTCGGAATGAGTATCATAACAATATCCCATTTTCGTTCAAACTTCCCTGGCAACGAAAAAAAAAATTATTTTGTAGAGCTGTGTTATCGGTACCTGAACTTGCCACTATTTATCAGGAAGAATAGTATAAGATTCCCTTTGAAAATTATGTAAGACCTGTAGTTATCTATTCTGAGGCGACTGAAAACTATTGAATTCCAACAAGTTTACTACACTGCATTAGACTTCATAATGTGTGGTGCTTTTGGAGTTCCCACATTTTAGTTCAACCCCTGCCCTCTACTTCCCTTGTTTAATCATATATATATATATATATATATATATATATATATATATATATATATACGAAACTATTAATTTTCATAAACAAATTAACAGTAACACATAAACTTCAAGTACTCCAGTGTTGGAACAGTGTTAATATGAATAATAATGATATTAGCTTTTTATTTACTGTACTCTAAACAGAACTGAACAATTACGTATCTCTTACCTGCGCTATATACACATTGATGAGCCAAGACATTATAATCTCTACCCAACGCGAAATAAAATTCCACTGGCTTTATGGGCACTTGACGCTGTGAAGAAAGTACTGTATATAAGCGGTTCAGAAACGAATGAGGAACCATTCTAGTGAATGGGCAATCCACCAACGTAAGCGGCTTTGACAGAGGGTAGACAGCTATGACTGTCGAGAACGAACTTCCCGGAAACGAAGAACCTGGTGTGCTGTGCGGTTTCTAGTGTCGTGGCTGATTGATGGTGAAAGCAACAATAGCCGACAAAGTGTTGGACAGCCACGCCTTGGTGGTTAGAGGCTGCCTGTTCTGTATTGCAGGATATGCGGCTGCCTGTGGTATATCTGCCGACAGAGTGTAATGCTGGAGCAGACACAGATGCTTCTGACACACTGTTAAACGAAGGACTCCTGAATCAGGCGACACCTACGTCTTCCTACGATGACCCAATGACATCGTCAATACGATGGCACAGGGCAGGGTATCGTACATATATCACCATGGATCAATGGAAGTGTGTTGCCTGATCGAGTGAATCACGCTGCTTGTTACACAAGGTCGATGGTTGTGTCGGGATACGCTGTCATCCGGGCGAACGGTTGCTCGGATGTGCAAGGTGCCACCAATGCTGGCCGGTGGGAGCAGTATTATGCTGTAGTGGACATTCACCCAGTCTTCCATGGGACCTATGGTAATAATCGAAGGCAAGGTGTCAGTTGTGAACTAAGTGAACATTAATATAGACCACCTGCATCCCTCCATGCTTAATATCTTCACTCACGGCAATGGAATCTTCCAGCGGGATAATTGTACGGTTCACAGTGGCAGTATGAGGTGCATGACAGTGAACTCACAATGTCTCGGCCACTAAATTCATCTGATTCGAACCCTATGTAACACATCTGGGACATCATTGGGTGTCAGCTCCATGGCCACAAACCATTCGTCCCTAATATATGGAAATTGTGTATCTGGTGCTACATACTTGTATAATTTACGTCACGCAGAACGACTGCTGTATTGCAGTCCAAAGATAAACGAACATGCTGTTAAGCAAGCAGACATAATGTTGTGGTTCGTGAGTTTACACGAATCGATGAATTTCGTTTTTATACTTGAGTTTCAAAGTCGGATGTTGTGATAAAAAGGAATGACTAGTCCCTTAACTAGTGAGAGTTAAGACCTGAAACCTTCAATCCGTACGAAACGTATAATTCTTGTGCCCCAATAACAATGTGTAATCGCTATCTGATGAACGTCCTGTGACTGCAGCTCAATATCTGGTTTCCAGTATGCCACAATATTCATGAAGAGTGAGGCAAATCCACGATACTCGACCAAATGGCGGCTACGCAGCGTAGCACTATACAATGCATCCGAACCGAGGAACAATCTGGTTTATGATGAATGAGTTACGGGATAAGTAGATTTTTAATAGTATATATTGTTATTAAATAAAGATAAATGATTTAAAAGCTACTGAGAAAAAATTCGAATTCATGACAAGTAATAGCAACGCCACGCTCACAGTTCTGAACAAAGCAATAACTCTTTCATAATTTAGGAGGATGTGACAGCTTCCAATTTAAAGCACTATACGAATTAAAAAGATTGTATACGACGCTATAATTAGCTTTCATTTAGTCAAGCATGAGCAGCCAACGAGTTTCCATTTCGCCACGCTCAAGCCGCCATCCTAAACGCACAGTAAGTGTGACCAAGCAACGTCGAAATAGCCCAACCACTTAAACTTCAGCACCGCAGGTAATTGAAATGGTCGCACCCAATTGTTTCATCGTTACAGAATCTTCACACCAGCACATATCGTCACCAGACAAGGGCAGACTTCCTCCGCCACAATGAAGAATGCAATTTCAGACTAGACCAGCCACGTGGTTCTCAACCAGTGAAGGCTTCACATTGGTCGAAATGACTCTCCAGAGATGTAAAATCACATGCATTGTCCAAACGAGAAAGTTTCCCACAGTGCTGAAATCGATTAATCGATATTGACTGTAGCATGCACACCTAAACTATTGCAGATAGAAATGATGCGATCTACTAAGAGCAAAATACACTGATCGAGAAAAACCCGCAACACCAAGGTGGAATCCTGCTACATAAACGAATGTTGGTTGGCGTGTTGCTACATCTGAAATAATATGTCTATTTAAATTTCGTTTCGCTCGCACTATGAGGATGCGAATTAGGTTTGCTTTGAGTTCACGCTCTAACGGTAGTGAGCGTTAGTTACCTTTGAAATTCGATGAGATGAGTTGATAATAGTCAAAAGTCTTTCGGTGACAAAGTCGTTATTAACAACACCTCACTGAGTTTGAACGAGGTCGTGTAATAGGCCTACGAGAAGCTGTATGTTCCTTCTGCGATACTGCACAGAAAGACTTGGCAGGAATGTAGTCACTGTACGTAATTGCTGGCAGTGGTAGTCACGAGAATGTACGGTCACAAGAAGACTGAGCTCCAGACGGCCAAGTGTCAATAACGGGAGGAAAGACCATCGTGTTCGGCGTATGGCTCTGGCGCATCATACTGCATCTGCAGCAGCAGTTGAGTAGCAGCTAGCACCACAGTAACACAACGAACTGCTACAAACCTGTTACTTCAAAGACAGCTCCGAGCCAGACGCCCTGTAGCGTGCATTCCACGGGCCCCAAACCACCGCCATTTGGTGTCAGGCAAGAGTTGATTGGTGGGCAAGGTGGAAGTCTGTTGTGTTTTCTGATGAAAGCTTGTTCTGCCTCGGGGTCAGCGATGGCAGTGTGTTGGTTAGAAGCAGGCCAGTTGAGGGGCTGCAACCAACCTGTCTGCGTGCTAGATACACTGGACCTCCACGTTGAGATATTGTCTTGGGTGCGACTTCGTATGCCAGCAGGCGCACTCTTGTGGGTATCCCATGCACCCCTACTTCAAACTTGTACGTCAATCTGGCGATTCGACCTGTTGTGCTGCCATTCATGAACAGCATTCTGGGGGTGATTTCCAACAGGATAATTCATTTTTCATATACTACTGTTATAACTCAACATGCTCTACATAAGTCGACAACTCCAGCGTCATCCACAAACAGCATTAACCGTCCCTGTATTGACCGATCAAGTCCAAGAGATATGGAACTTCATCCCACAAACTGACATCCGGCACGTGTACAACGCAATGTACTCAGATTTGCATGATTGCATTCAACATTTTGGCTGTTACACAGGTTATTAATACACCAGTATTTCATATTTGCTTATCTCGCACTTGCATTAAACTGTGATCTTTCAATGTTGATCACTTAAATATGTTACCTAGTGTTTTTAGTAGCATGTCTGACCAGTAGATGAATCTACTACAAATGTTAGCAGTCTGACCTTTCCCATATATTACACCCCATTTCTGGTTAGGAAACACTCACGTGTTCTTTCCTGAATACTGTCGCCGAAAGCGCCGTCATGTCCGTAGAGTGTCCCTGAAACGTATGTATCATAAATCAGAAGGAAGGGTGCGGTAGGAGGGCAAGCAAATGCAGTTGTTGAGACTGTAGGTTCTTTTATCACCACACAGTATGAGAGAAGGCAGACATATCAGGTCCCATTCCATTCCATGTAACACCCTCCTTACGCGAACATCTTACCACTTACCTGAACAGTACTATTTGGGCAAACGGAGAGCAACATATCATGTCCCTACCATAGGCGTGCGAAGCACGTATGTATGCGTGGAACTGTTGCTCTTAGCTACTGCAAATGTACTTTTACCTCAGAACACACATGCACTTGAAATTAGCTAACAATTAGTACAGTAGTTAACCAAAGATGCCATTAATAAGTTATGGAAGGACTGAATTCACAAAGCTTACAGGAAACCCCTAACAGCATACAGTCTATTCTTCGTGTGCTAGCATATTGTTGAGAAACTTGGATTTTATACGAGTCCTTTAAAATAAAACTTCTAACAGCTCAGAGCAATAGAAAAGTCACCACTAGGTTTAACTAAAAAGACCGGAAAATAAGTGAAGGCATAAGAGCAATAACAGGAGTTCAATATAATGTGGTTCCTTTGAAAGACCATGGCCGACTTCCTGCCACCATCCTTCCCTAATCCGATGGGACCGATGACCTAGCTGTTAGGTCTCCTACCCCAAACCACCCAACCAACAAGCCAAGATAACGTGTAAAGGTTAAAGGCTCTAAAACTGTAATGTGTAGGACATATTGAATGGAAGAAAGATGGAAGATGGACGAAGGCAGCACTATAGTGGAGTTCCAAAGAAACGTGAAGAGTACAATGCAAACCACCGGACCACTCTGATAAGTAACTGAAAGAAGTTGCAGGATTCAGCTCGCAGAAGACAACAGGAAACAGAGATACATGGAAATGATGATCTAAATTGTACATCTTCGCTGCTCTTCATAAATTCTGGGCTAGTTGAACAATAAATAAACACACGGGGACAAGTTTTCCTGACATACATCAGACAAGGCAGCACGTTTCACGATAAGAACGATCCCATCACACATATTTATAAAGAAATGAAAAATCTGTTGTTCTCTAAATAGGCATAGGACACTAGAAGTGAATGTAGCTCACTCCATGATATTGGTCATGTGTTTCATCATGACCATCAAACAAGGAGAATATACCCAAAAAATAATATTTCCCAACTAAATAAAGTGACCCCTTCAACTGTTATCTAAAATAGTTCACATAGTAATTAATGCAGACATTATATGAACAATGATCGCAAGTCAGTTCATGCTGGTAATGAACCATGTGCATTTAACAAAGGAAAGTCCATATAATTGAAGGAGAAAACTGCGGGAGGAATGCAGTCAACAAGACATGCTCATATTTATGAAAACTAAACTCCTTCAGAACAGGCGTCGGGCGTCCCAACGGTATCGACCGCTCACAGTGGAATCCTCAGCCAATAGACGTCACTGGATGCGGATAGGGAGGGGCATGTGCTCGGCACACTGCTTTCCCGGCCGTTGTCAGTTTTCATGACCGGAGCCGCTACTTCTGATTCAAGTAGCTCCTCAATTTGCTTCACAAGGGCTGAGTGCACCCCACTTGCTAACAGGGCTTACAGACCCAGACGGTTACCCATTCAAGCGCTACCAAAGCACGACAGCGCGTAACTTCGATGGTGTGACGGGAACCGGTGTTACAGCTGTGCAAGGCCGTTGGTACAGGTTTATGAAAACGGAACGCAATTTTCAGTTGGTTCTTGATGCAAAATAGCTTGAAGTATAACAAGTGTATCTCAGAATATAAAGAGAAACCACTTTCAAATTTAGTACACATAAATACGCGATCAAATAATAACTTCACTAAAAGAGAACATCAGAAGTGACTGATCGATCACGCTACATGAGTGTCCAACCGCATACTTGCCTGGCTAGTTAACTACAACTGTGCATGTGACTTGTGTCTCCATTGAACCCTGGGAAACTTGCACCTCCGTGTGGTACTACCTGGGCCTTGGTGGAAGATGGTAGATACTGCCACAAAGTAGTTTCCTCCTGGTCTAATATTTTACTGTGGTCCCTGTACCCCATAACGAGTAAGTGATTATCTGTTTAGCAGCTGCTAAATATAAAGTGGGTATCGCATCACTTATCGGGTTTCCTACATTAGTGGCAAGTATCCATTCACTGGCAAACGAATTGTTCTCTTTTGATTAACAGGTCCGTACCCTATTATTAGGTTAAGTGGTTTTTCAAGAAAACCCCACCTACCCCACTACCCCTCCTCCTGCCCCTCCCACTCCTCCTCCCGCATCACTCTCGGAAATCCCCTAACCGATACAAGCAGACTTTTGATATCAATTTGATTGACTAATTAATTAATTTGATCAATTAATTAACCCCTCCGCTTTGGGAAACCCAAGCCCTCCTCCTCCCCCACCTCATCCTGGAAAAGAGTTAGCTGATTGGCCATTGGCGGGAAATCTATTGCAGTGTATGGAATAATGTTAAAACAATTTAGACAATGTGTGGAATAATGTTTATTTAAACAATTTATCGGATACAAGGAAATGGCTGGAATACAGTTTATTTTCTTAGTTAAAGAACTTGTCAGGGAAATCGATTGTAGTGTATGAAATATTGTTTAAACAATGTAGACAATGTCTGGAATTTTGTTTATTTAAACAGTTTATGGGATGCAAGGCGGTGTTTGGAATGTAGCTTATTTATTTCGTTGCCAGAGTCAGGGATGTTAAGGCTCTTATTTTTCATTTTCCTCACTTTTCAGAGCACACTGGTGTCTAAGCATAGATGGGAAAATCAGAACAATTACACATCTAAAAGTTCATGACATATTTCGGAACCCATAGCCACTTTCTGCAGACGGAAAAATTACTAGAATATCAGTGGCCAACTACACACATCAAAAAAAGTTTTGCATCACCTCGGTTCCGAGAATTCCGGAACCTGAACAGAAAATTGGAATAGGGATCAACATAAACATCATTTCCGCCCTTTTTATTGCTCATGAAAACCACACATTGCATGTTTTACCAATATACAGCGAGACCTTCAGAGGTAGTGGTCCAGATTGCTGTACACACCGGTACCTCTAATACCCAGTAGCACGTCCTCTTACATTGATGCGTGCCTGTGCATACTATTCACAAGTTCATCAAAGCACTGTTGGACTAGATTGTCCCACTCCTCAACGGCGATTCGGCGTAGATTCCAAAGAGTGGTTGGTGGATCATGTCATCCATAAACAGCCCTCTTCAATCCATCCCGGTCATGTTCGACAGGGTTCATGTCTGGAAAACATGCTGGCTACTCTAGCCGAGCGATGTCGTTATCCTGAAGAAAGTCATTGACAAGATGTACACGATGAGGGCGCGAATTGTCGTTCATGAAGAAGATTGCCTCGTCAATATGCTGCCGATATGGTTGCACTATCGGCAGGAGGATGGCATTCACGTATCGTACAGCCGTTACTGCGCCTTCCATGAAACCCATCGGCGTACGTCGGCCCCACATAATGCCACCCCAAAACAGCAGGGAACGTCCACGTTGCTGCATTCTCTAGACAGTGTGTCTAAGGCGTTCGGCCTGTCCGGGTCGCCTCCAAACACGTCTCCGACAATTGTCCGGTTAAAGGCATATGCGACACTCTTCGGTGAAGAGAAAGTGATGCCAATCCCGAGCGGTCGATTCGGCATGTTAGTGGGCCCATCTGTACCGCGCTGCATGGTGTCGTGGTTGCAAAGATGGACCTCGTCATGGAAGTCGGAAGTGAAATTTCGCATCATGCAGCCTATTGCGCATATTTTGAGTCGTAACACGACGTCCCGTAGCTGCACGAAAAGTATTATTCAACATGATGGCATAGCTGTCAGGGTTCCTCCGAACCACAATCCGCAGGCAGTGGTCATCCACTGCAGTGGTCGCCTCTGGGGCGCCTGAGCGAGGCATGTCATCGACAGGTCCTGTCTCTGTATCTCCTCCATGTCCGAACGACACTTCGAGACGCCTGGACACTTCCCTTGTTCAGAGCCCTTCCTGGCACAAAGTAACAATGCGGACGCGATCGAACCGCAGTACTGACCGTCTAGGCATGGTTGAACTACAGTCAACACCTCCTTCCTTGTGGAATGACTGGGACTGATCGGCTGTCGGACCCACTCTGTCTAATAGGCGCTGCTGATGCATGGTTGTTTACATCTTTAGGAGGGTTTAATGACACCTCTGAACAGTCAAAGGGACTGTGTCTGTGATATAATATCCACAGTAAACGTCTGAGGAGTTTTGGGAACCGGGGTGATGGAAAACTCATTTTGATATATGTATTTTGTGCAGATCGATAAACATACATACATATTGCACTGACAGTTAAACCCTGTAAAAGGATTTAACAAGTCATGAATGGGTTGAGGTGCAGTATATTAGCCACCGTTCGGGGTCTCCCGTGCTTGTGTCTATCATCAGGGCACCGCCACTAAGGTCAAAAATGAAGGTCAATACCACCCAGTCTCCTAATTATAGATCACGTTATTAAATACCACTGACCACGGATCGCATATCGGCCTCCTTTGATCTCGCACCCAGCAAAACAATGCATCAAATGGCGGCGTTCTATTGCAGGGAAAGCCCAGAATCGCTTCCTGTCTGTGTCTTCCTCAAGAGAGCACTCCCGGTTTGTCTGTGTGAACCAACGTCCCGAAACATACAGACGTAGGTTTTCATCTCTCCTCAGAATACAGTGTTCCTATTTGCTAATACCAGAGACAAAAGCAGAGCTGACGCAATTTCGATATTAAAAATCGAGTAAAATAAGTCATTTGCGCTACCTTACAAGTTAATTGTTAAACAATTTACAAAGTCAAATAGATCACTTATAACACTCACCACCACCTTACGATGATGCTTCTTCGTAATAAAACATATTTTCAACATTTGAGTAAGACACACAAACGTAATGCAAATCAATTAATGTAATTTCCACCACAAATAGATCCGAGCTCTAAATATATCCGAGTTCTTCTACGCACCAACGTTTGAGAGCACAAACGCCCTCCTCCACCACAACGCTCCACTAAACATATCTGGTGAAAAAGGAATCCTACCGATCACACAAACTAGCGATAGCGAGGCGCGTGCCGTTTGCTGACTACTGGGTAACCCCCGTTCCTTCTGGACAGGAGAGAGAGCTACACCCGCACAGGCCATGCCTGCCATACCGAACGCATGCATGCTCGTAAAACAGCTATTGGAAACAATAAATTGATCAATCGGAAATTTGATGTTGTGAATGGGTTTTAAAAAGTACTATAGAATTTCTAAGTTGACTGGTTTTCTCAGTTACACCAGGATGAAGAAGGAGGGAGGAAAGGGTCTATGGAGTGCTAGGGTGGTAACAACAACAGCAGCAACAACAACAAATACCGCTGCGATGTATTGAGAAGCAATAAACATGATACACGTCAACTGTGATCCAATCCGTTGTAATACACTCCTGGAAATGGGAAAAAGAACACATTGACACCGGTGTGTCAGACCCACCATACTTGCTCCGGACACTGCGAGAGGGCTGTACAAGCAATGATCACACGCACGGCACAGCGGACACACCAGGAACCGCGGTGTTGGCCGTCGAATGGCGCTAGCTGCGCAGCATTTGTGCACCGCCGCCGTCAGTGTCAGCCAGTTTGCCGTGGCATACGGAGCTCCATCGCAGTCTTTAACACTGGTAGCATGCCGCGACAGCGTGGACGTGAACCGTATGTGCAGTTGACGGACTTTGAGCGAGGGCGTATAGTGGGCATGCGGGAGGCCGGGTGGACGTACCGCCGAATTGCTCAACACGTGGGGCGTGAGGTCTCCATAGTACATCGATGTTGTCGCCAGTGGTCGGCGGAAGGTGCACGTGCCCGTCGACCTGGGACCGGACCGCAGCGACGCACGGATGCACGCCAAGACCGTAGGATCCTACGCAGTGCCGTAGGGGACCGCACCGCCACTTCCCAGCAAATTAGGGACACTGTTGCTCCTGGGGTATCGGCGAGGACCATTCGCAACCGTCTCCATGAAGCTGGGCTACGGTCCCGCACACCGTTAGGCTGTCTTCCGCTCACGCCCCAACATCGTGCAGCCCGCCTCCAGTGGTGTCGCGACAGGCGTGAATGGAGGGACGAATGGAGACGTGTCGTCTTCAGCGATGAGAGTCGCTTCTGCCTTGGTGCCAATGATGGTCGTATGCGTGTTTGGCGCCGTGCAGGTGAGCGCCACAATCAGGACTGCATACGACCGAGGCACACAGGGCCAACACCCGGCATCATGGTGTGGGGAGCGATCTCCTACACTGGCCGTACACCAGTGGTGATCGTCGAGGGGACACTGAATAGTGCACGGTACATCCAAACCGTCATCGAACCCATCGTTCTACCATTCCTAGACCGGCAAGGGAACTTGCTGTTCCAACAGGACAATGCACGTCCACCACCGAACGTGCTCTAGAAGGTGTAAGTCAACTACCCTGGCCAGCAAGATCTCCGGATCTGTCCCCCATTGAGCATGTTTGGGACTGGATGAAGCGTCGTCTCACGCGGTCTGCACGTCCAGCACGAACGCTGGTCCAACTGAGGCGCCAGGTGGAAATGGCATGGCAAGCCGTTCCACAGGACTACATCCAGCATCTCTACGATCGTCTCCATGGGAGAATAGCAGCCTGCATTGCTGCGAAAGGTGGATATACACTGTACTAGTGCCGACATTGTGCATGCTCTGTTGCCTGTGTCTATGTGCCTGTGGTTCTGTCAGTGTGATCATGTGATGTATCTGACCCCAGGAATGTGTCAATAAAGTTTCTCCTTCCTGGGACAATGAATTCACGGTGTTCTTATTTCAATTTCCAGGAGTGTAGATTATCATCGCTGGATGTCAGAGATCGCTCTCAACAGGGAATTCAACGTCGCAATTGGATTTTTCAAGCACTATAGAATTCCTAAATTGGTTCTCTCCACTACATTCTGGAGGAGGAAGGCATACTGCAAGATAGGATAGAGAGACCAGCAAATACCACTGCAAGGCAGAGTCCAGTGCGATGTATTGAGAAGCATTAAAAAAGAACACTTAAATCACGATCCAGACTGTATCTGTAGGTGCCATTGCTAAATGTCGGAGATCGCTGAAACACCTGCACATTCCATGCACTCATGTCCCGTGTTCCACACTCAGCGGGCCAAGCCCCTCATTCGCCGCCGGCGTTAACGCTCAGAGATTGGTGAAAACTATCGATGGGATTGCAGCAGCAGTCGTGGACACGTGTACGCCAGGGTGCATCACCCGCGACCATGGAGGGCATTCAGGGATGATTGGAGTGGTAGGAATGGAATATATACCGCAAGGATAGGATAAACGCCAATGGTGGAGGAGTATTTATAGCAGTAAAGAATTCAATAATATCCAGTGAAGTTATTAGCGAATGCGAATGTGAAATAATCTGGGTTAAGTTAAGTATCAAAGGTGGGTCAGATATGATAGTCGGATGCTTCTATAGGCCACCTGCATCAGCAACCGTAGTAGTTGAGCGCCTCAGAGAGAACCTGCGGAACGTCGTGAAGAAGTTTCGTGATCATACTATTGTAATAGGGGGAGACTTCAATCTACCAGGTATAGAATGGGATAGTCACACAATCAGAACTGGAGCCAGGGACAGAGACTCTTGTGACATTATCCTGACTGCCTTGTCCGAGAATTACTTCGAGCAGATAGTTAGAGAACCAACTCGTGAAGCTAACGTTTTAGACCTCATAGCAACAAATAGACCGGAACTTTTCGACTCCGTGAATGTAGAAGAGGGTATCAGTGATCATAAGTCAGTGGTTGCATCAATGACTACAAGTGTAATAAGAAATGCCAAGAAAGAAAGGAAAATATATTTGCTTAACAAGAGTGATAGGGCACAAATCGCAGAATATCTGAGTGACCACCATCAAACGTTCATTTCTGAGGAAGAGGATGTGGAACAAAAATGGAAAAAATTCAGAAACATCGTCCAGTACGCCTTAGATAAGTTCGTACCGACTAAGGTCCAAAGCGAGGGGAAAGATCCACCGTGGTATAACAATCATGTACGAAAGGTACTACGGAAACAAAGAAAGCTTCATCATAGGTTTAAGAGTAGTCGAATCATAGCTGATAAGGAAAAGCTGAACGAAGCGAAAAAGAGCGTAAAGAGAGCAATGAGAGAAGCATTCAACGAATTCGAACATAAAACATTGGCAAACAATCTAAACAAGAACCCTAAAAAGTTTTGGTCATATGTAAAATCGGTAAGCGGATCTAAATCCCCTATTCAGTCACTCGTTGACCACGATGGCACCGAAACAGAGGACGACCGAAGAAAGGCAGAAATACTGAATTCAGTGTTCCGAAACTGTTTCACTGCGGAAAATCGTAACACGGTCCCTGACTTCAGCCGTCGCACAGACGCCAAAATGGAAAATATTGAAATAAACGATATCGGAATTGAAAAACAACTGTTATCACTTAGTAGCGGAAAAGCATCCGGACCAGACGAGATACCCGTAAGATTCTACAGTGATTATGCTAAAGAACTTGCCCCCTTTCTATCAGCAATTTATCGTAGATCTCTGGAAGAACGTAAAGTACCTAGCGACTGGAAGAAAGCGCAGGTCGTTCCCATTTTCAAGAAGGGTCATAAATCAGATGCGAATAATTATAGGCCTATTTCGCTTACGTCAATCTGTTGTAGAATAATGGAACATGTTTTATGTTCTCGTATTATGACGTTCTTAGATAATACAAATCTCCTTCATCATAACCAACATGGATTCCGCAAACAGTGATCATGTGAAACTCAGCTCGCCCTATTTGTCCAAGAAATTCACAGTGCCGTAGACACTGGCGAGCAGATTGATGCCGTATTCCTGGACTTCAGGAAGGCATTTGATACGGTTCCGCACTTACGTTTAGTGAAAAAAATACGAGCTTACGGAATATCGGACCAGGTTTGTGATTGGATTCAGGATTTCCTAGAAGAAAGAACACAACATGTCATTCTTAACGGTTCAAAATCTGCAGATGTAGAGGTAATTTCGGGAGTACCGCAAGGAAGCGTGATAGGACCTTTATTGTTTACAATATACATAAATGACTTAGTTGACAACATCGGTAGCTCCGTGAGGCTATTTGCAGATGACACGGTTGTCTACAAGAAAGTAGCAACATCAGAAGACTCGTACGTACTCCAGGAAGACCTGCAGAGGATTAATGAATGGTGCGACAGCTGGCAGCTTTCCCTAAACGTAGATAAATGTAATATAATGCGCATACATAGGGGCAGAAATCCATTCCAGTACGATTATGCCATAGGTGGTAAATCATTGGAAGCGGTAACGACCGTAAAATACTTAGGAGTTACTATCCGGAGCGATCTGAAGTGGAATGATCACATAAAACAAATAGTGGGAAAAGCAGGCGCCAGGTTGAGATTCATAGGAAGAATTCTAAGAAAATGTGACTCATCGACGAAAGAAGTAGCTTACAAAACGCTTGTTCGTCCGATTCTTGAGTATTGCTCATCAGTATGGGACCCTTACCAGGTTGGATTAATAGAAGAGATAGACATGATCCAGCGAAAAGCAGCGCGATTCGTCATGGGGACATTTAGTCAGCGCGAGAGCGTTACGGAGATGCTGAACAAGCTCCAGTGGCGGACACTTCAAGAAAGGCGTTACGCAATACGGAGAGGTTTATTATCGAAATTACGAGAGAGCACATTCCGGGAAGAGATGGGCAACATATTACTACCGCCCACATATATCTCGCGTAATGATCACAACGAAAAGATCCGAGAAATTAGAGCAAATACGGAGACTTACAAGCAGTCGTTCTTCCCACGCACAATTCGTGAATGGAACAGGGAAGGGGGGATCAGATAGTGGTACAATAAGTACCCTCCACCACACACCGTAAGGTGGCTCGCGGAGTATAGATGTAGATGTAGATGTTACCAATAGGTGAAGCGCAAACACCCATCGTTCTGCATCTTCTCTCACGCAATACACACGTCCACTTCAGTCGCGCTCAACCAGCACACTGGTCACTTCGCTAGCCCTCTCCGCCATGAGCAAGATCACACAGGTTGGAACAGCCTTAATGCCTGCCTGCCCATCACAGGGTGAGCTAAACCGCAGCTTTCGGTTGCCGAAGCCTTATTACCACATCTGCGAACAGCCGAGCTATGGTGCACAGCGAAATAAACACTCCCAACTGTGGTGCACAGCACAACAAAAAACTGCGGCTCAGATATATACAGTAGTTCTAAACAGTTCCACCCTGACGTAGATCCCCCAGGAAAAAAAAAAAAAAAAGAAGACGACCTTTACCCAATCCGAGATAGTGATGTTGTTGACCATACACCTCGAATTTCTTATGTGAAATACAGATTTCTCCTTTTATGATATATTTTCGAAGACAAAGCAAATCGAGGCATACACGCATTCTCACATCGAAAAAGTATCGTTACTTGCTGTGAAAATTCTATAACAGCATGTACAGGCTACGTTTCTTATGAGTATTTTTTCATCAGGTAAAATAATGTGTTCTAATCAGCTTAATATCTGTTACAGCCTGCATCACAGAACTAGAATATTAAATTCATTTTTGGATCATGATGGAGTGCTACGATCAACCTCTATCGCAGGATGCCTCCTCACTTTCGAACTCCTTTAAAGTAACCAACTGCTTCGTCACATACGAAGCCTCTTAACGTAACAGCACACAAACGTTGTAAATATCAGATTTGTACTACGTATCAGTTTATAGATTCGCTAATACATCTGATTTTATTACGATGGTCGTCTCTCCCTATGTAGGTGAGAGATTGAAATTTTGTTAAAAGAGATGGCCGCAACGAAATAAAAACGCCTGATTACTACTACAAGCAAATAATCGTATCTGTTGTACCCTAGCCATTGCTTCCACCAGCCAGGCGGCGCGCCACTGATAACAAATTGATAGGCTAACTAATTAAATTGATCATGAGAGTCATTTCCCATGGCGAGTAATTTTTTTCAGTAGTCGGATTAAACTCACTAGGTAGTTCAAATGGGAATCCCTGGAGGGAAGACGATGTTCTTTTTGGGGAAGGCTATTGAGGATCGACATTTGTAGCTGACTATCGAAGGATTCTCCTGCCAGCAACATACATTTCGCGGAAGGACCACGCTAGTAAAAACAGGATAACAACGAATGTGCTACTCTCGTCCTGAGTAGAAAGCGATCTTTGTTCTACAGGCAAACATAAGGGCCACACTTTCTGTTAGAAATGCTGTCTGCAATATAGAATCAAGTCTATACATTCAACCACATACTTGCAATGTTTCCTATAGAGACGACGTTTCATGATTATAGCCACTGATGAACCACTGTCGTGCGACTCTCATATCTCGAAATTAGTCACCTTTCCTCTTCGAACCTATCTGCCAAGGAATCCATAGATCAAAAACTCCAACGCAGCTTTTATGTACAGTCCGTCTGAATCTTGTAACTCCACATCAGTATCTGCCACACCCTCCATGCAGCTTCATCCTTGTGATCGTCCCAGTTCAAGTCGGAACTTAACGGAAATGTAAAAGCACTTCCGCACCTTCTGCATGCCATGGAGAAACATGGTGAGCTGAGTTAACGTGACAGCACTGTGGAAGACCCACCTACCGTGTACAAAGTGTAAACGAAGTTTTCTCCTGCAACATGCGGTAGTGTAAAAGTACGGGAACTGGAAGAACGAAGAGGATTTTGCTACTGCATTGCGCTACATCTCTCACCTACATGCAGGTACTGCAGTCTGAAGGAGATCCGCATCACTCAGGATGCATTCATGTCTGCCATCCAAACATTCTCTCTCTCCTCGTTCTTTTGTACTATCCACCAGAGAAAAACTAAAAAATATAAAAATTCCGCTAACGTAATCCATTAGAGAAGTCAGTAAGGCATTACCACACCCTATCTACCAATGTATCGAAAACAAGCAACAGCTGTATGCTGGCACTGAGCATATGTGTCGATCCTATTAAATATACACGTATTTTTTCATTGGAGAAGGTAGCTTGAGGATGAAGATGCTTCCACAGACCTGTGTAAAGTTTCGTTATCTGTAGCGTAGGAGGGTCATAACCTATAGACTATCAATCACAAGAGAACTCCCTGTGGTTTTGTTTGATACATTGTAATTTTTTGCTGCATCACATCCAAACAGCTACATAAACTGCCATCATTTTGTTTTCACCACCACGACATGGAGGTTTGTATCAGCTGCTCAACCAACATTAACACATCTCAGTCCATTAGGTTTCACAGAAAACTGAACATTGCTCAGTGTACATTACGCTGATCTTGCTTCCGGAAGACACAGCATGACTGAAAAAGGCAGAGGTGGTGTTTCTTATTGACAAACAAATGCGCAAGAGATCTCAACATACGGAAACTACAACATTTTGCAGTATTGTGGGGTGTATCCAAAAAGCCGTCCGACATTGGTTGATGACGTCTACATTTAAAGTTATCTTTCACCGTGATGTTTTAGCAGATGTCTGGGTGACCCCTCATATTGCAGCCATGTACATGATCGTTGTTTCAGTGCAGGCCATTCCCAGAAGGTGTTGCTCCCATTAAGACTCTCTCTCCACCTGAAACAAGTGATGTCAGTCAATCATTATGTGTTGATCAACAGTGTACCACTGGATGGATAGGATGGAAAAGACACCGTCGATGTACTGTAATAATCACCACAGTTGATAGTATGATCAATTTTAGTAATTTTACCAATTTTTCGGTAATTTCAATACTAACCAATGATGCGGCAGCACACTTCCCAGTTTCTGTTTCATCACTAAACCACCTCTCCACTACTTTGCAAGTAACATATAGTTGAATGTGAATGTAGATAGGTGACTGTGCAGCACATCCACCCATGGTTAATTCTTGAAGGTATATATGGCAAAGTACACCAGACAGCGTCCTATACCGATCTACATATTCCTAGCACTTCGGTCATAGTGCGTAATTTATGATTACGATTTCCCTTCTTTCCCTATGTGGCTGGAAGTCACAGAGAATTCTTGCATTCTTAGGATAAAGTTGGAGACTGAAAGATCTCCCTGCATTGTCTTTGACCAACCCTCCATGTAACACTGTCACCAATTTACTTTACAGCTGACCAGAGGTAGGAGGCTACTACAAGCGCTTTATTCCAAGTCTCGTGAAGGAACACAGCGAGCAGAGTCTGTAACTGCTATTCAGTGAAGACTGTTCCAAACCAATCTTACTCACGACGCCCATCAGAGTGCACAAGATCTCTCCAGATGCTCGTATATCGAGCAGATTAGCACTCATTATCGGTGTATAGTAAATATGAGAGTGTTGTGATGATATAACAGACGCTTATGAAGAAGAAACGTGTGGTGTAGGCATGATGGAGCTCGAGACATACGTACTTTGAAGAATTTTACGTACATGAACTGCGCTATCACTTCGGAAATATTTTCTAGCGTCTGGGATCAGTACCAAGAGGGTACTGGCAACAGAGAAATGATCGTGGAACATGAATACAGACATCCCTAAAGCTACACGATTCTGCACTTAAAACACACTATAATGCTAGAGCAGTGCGTCTTTCGGTCTTTCAGTCATGAAATACATTCTCCCAACAAGTTTGTCTATGATAAACTGTGTTGAAAAATTGTAAAGTGGTACATTTATTACCTTGCGCACAAAAGAAAATATCTATTCTTTGTAACACAAACACTACATTGGTTTCCAGAAGTGTATGGCGCTTGCTGTTTACGAGGTTCTAAGATGTGCACAGAACACGCAAGTGTATGCAAGTCGATTGCAGGTTACACTGCACAGCTTATGTATCCCGCGAGAACAACGGAAACATATGGTTACATGTGTGATAAATGACTCGCAGCTACATCTCCCACTCTCCCTTTTCACACTGCAGCAGAGCGAGCGCTGATATGAAACTTCCTATCAGGTTAAACCTGTGTCCTGGACCGAGACTCGAACTCGGGACCCTTGTATTAAGCGGGAAAGTGCTATACCAACCTAGCTACCCAAGCCCTATTCACGATCTGTTCTCCTCTTGCTGCCGTATACTCGTTCCCATGTACAAGAACTGTCCTTCACCAAGCAGCAGGCATGCAAGTACTCCCTCAATTTACACGCATTTCGGGGTATTTTTCCTCAGTTTATAACTATTTTCCGTCATTTTTCGTAATTTTATCCATTTTATGTCACTTCTACCAATGCGACATGGCGTCACTTCTCATTCCGTATTCTATAATTGCCTACAAATGTAATACAGTTGTCAACACCTTGCGCAAATGCACTATTTTTCTGGTCAGACGGCATAGTATAGCACTGTACCCGAATGCATACAATCACCTCCAATCACATATTCTACAGCTGGAGTGTATTTGATCAGTTTTCTGTATGTATGTGTCTGTGTATGAGTGGCGGATTGCCCCCAAGACACAGAATAGAGCCCGATTTAGTGCTTTCAGTGTGCATCAGTCTCTGAACATCACTTTGGAAATAATGCACGGCAGATCCATCTTCAAACCCTATCCCGGATGTGGTATATTGTGGATCTGCAGCCCAACATTTCCCCGGATAGTATGCATAGCGGGTCCACCTTCAAACCTTAACTCAGACATGCCATATTGTGAATCTCCATCCCAACGTCACTCCAGATATAAAGCGTGGCCAAACCACACTCAAACACTAGCTCGGGTCTGGAGAAGGACGGTAGACTGATGCTAAATATTCACACCTTACTTATGGAGAGAGGAGGTGTTCTAGAGACGTGGCATCAAGCCGAAAAGGCAATATTATCCCATAGGTCAACAAAATCAGCCTAACATCGGACCATGACTTCTGTCTGCAAGAGGAAGGTTACCAAGGTGGTGGTAAACTCCGGTAAGACTGTTACATCTCCTCTGGCTACTGATACTGGTGTTTACTTCCTCGTAAGAAAAAATGATTCAAATGGCTATGAGCGCTATGCGACTTCTGAGGTCGTCAGTCGCCTATAACTTAGAACTAATTAAACCTAACTAACCTAAGGACATCACACACATCCATGCCCGAGGCAGGATTGGAACCTGCGACCGGAGCGGTCGCTCGGCTCCAGACTGTAGCGCCTAGAACCGCACGGCCACTCCGGCCGGCTCTCGTAAGATGTAACTGTTTGTTCGTATGCATTTTCGGCTGTCGATGAAAATTTTGTAGTGCTGTTGTGAACATATCATAAGTTCCGAACTGTAATCCGGTAGGAATTTGGTAAACAGCAGGTGTCATACACCTCTGGAAACCTACGTAGTATTTGTGTTACAATGAATAGATGTTTTCTTTGGTGAGCAAGATAGTAGTTTTATCACTTTATAGTTTGTCATCATCGTTTATCGTAGAGAAACTTGCGTGGAAAACGTATGTCATGTGCTGGAGACTTATTTCTTACATTCGAATATTTACAGCGTTGCATTCCGATAGACTAATAGGCCGGAAGCCGTACTGCTCTAGCGTTGTAGCATGTTTCAAGTGCAGAACTGTAAAGCCTTAGGAATGTCTGTGTCTATGTTCTATGATCATTTCTCTGTTACCATTATAGTCTTGGCAGTGACCCCAGTCACTAGAAAATATTTCTGAACTGATGGTGCATTTGATTTACGTAAAATGCTTCGAAGTACGTCCGTCTGCAGCTCCATTATGCACACACCACACGTTTCTTCTTCATAAGCGTCTGTTACATCACCACAACACTCTCATATCTACTATACACCGATAAGGGGTGGTAACCTCCTCGACATGCGAGCATCTGGAGAGATCTTGTGCACTTGGATGGGCATCGTGAGAAAGACTGGTACAGAATAGTCTTTGCTGAAAAGCAGTTATGGTCTCGGCTTTCTCTGTTCCTTCACGAGACTTGGAATAAAGCACGTATAGTATCCTCCTACATCTGCTCAGCTGTAAATAAAATTGGTGAGAGTGTTACATAGAGGATTGGTGAAGAACAATTCAGGGAATTCTTTCAATCTCGAACCTTATCCTTAGAATGCGAGAACGCTCTGTGACTTCCATCCACATAGGGAAAGATGGGAAATCGTAATCGTAAATTGCGCACTGTGATCGAAATGATAGAAATTTGTAGATCGGTATAGGACGCTGTCTGGTATACTTTGGTGTATATATGTGAGAGAATTAACAATGAATGGACGTACTGAACAGTCATCTATCTACATCCGTAATGTACTCACAAAGTATTGTAGGGGCGGTTTAGCGATGATACAGAAATTGAGAAGCATGCTGCTGTCTCACTGGCCGGCGTTGAAATTTCTAAAAAAAAATTGGAAAATTGCTAAAATTGATCGCACTATCAACTGTGGTGATTATTACAGTACATCGACGGTGTCTTTTTCCATCCCATCCGTCCACCGGTATGCTGTTGATAACCACATAATATCTGACTGACATCACCTGTTTCCGATGGAGAAAGAGTGTTAGTGGAGTGGCAAGTCCTTCTGGGGACGACCAGCACCAAAACAGTGATCTCGTTCATGGCCGCAATATGAGGAATCAGTCGAAATGGAACACCGAGCCACCAGCTACCCCAACACTGTGCAAGATGAGTTTTAATGCTGTTTGGAAACGCTCCATAATGCCACACAACTATTCCAGTTTCCTTATGTTGTGACTGTCTTCCATTGTGTGTGTTGTGGAAGCAGAAGCAATATGATTTACACCGTACGATGTCCAGTTTCCTGTGAGAGCCAATGGATTGAAGCATGTTAATGTCAGTTTAGAACCTGACACAGACCTCAAAGTCGTCGTGGAAAAAAAACAAAATGTATGGCAGTGTATGAAGCTGTAGTAATATGCTGCTTCGACGTTCAACAGCAGAAGAAACAATGTATCAGACAAGAAAACAGAGTCCCTCTCTTGCGACTGATAGTCTGTGGGATATAACCCTCCTACACTACAGGCGATGAAAGTTGACACTGGTCTGTGCAAGTGGATTCGATCACTGGCCACCTGCTCCAATGGACCAATATCTGTACATTTAATAGGATCGCCACATATGCTCGATGCTGGCACACAGACGGTATTTGTTTCCGATATATCGGAAGGGAGAGATGTGGTACAATCATATCGAGTTCTGTGTCAGATGAAGTAGGCGGACCTTTTATAATTCGTAGCTTTCCTCAAAATGGTTCAAATGGCTCTGAGCACTATGGGACTCAACTGCTGTGGTCATAAGTCCCCTAGAACTTAGAACTACTTAAACCTAACTAACCTAAGGACAGCACACAACACCCAGCCATCACGAGGCAGAGAAAATCCCTGACCCCGCCGGGAATCGAACCCGGGAACCCGGGCGTGGGAAGCGAGAACGCTACCGCACGACCACGAGATGCGGGCGTAGCTTTCCTCTTTTGGATGGTACAGAATAACGACGATAGAGTGAATGTTTGGGTGACAGACGTTAATGCTCCCGGACGGATGCAGATCTCCTTCGGACTGAAGTATCTGTACCTAGTTTGGAGACGCACAGCAAAGCACTAGAAAATCCTCATCCCTCTTTCAGTTCCCGTACTGTCTTTTATACTACCTTGTGTTGCATGAGAAAGCCTCGATTTGGCGCTGACGTTACATGTAGTACATCATTGGCAGAGTTACGACAAAATGTCCCCATTTCCACCGAGTGGACAAAAAAGACAGTCCTGTCACATTAACTCAGCTCAACCTGTTTCTCCAAGGGTCCGACTTCTGTCAGTTCTGATTTAAATTGGAATGATCACATCGCCGAAGCTGCAAAGAGGGCGGGGTAGAGACTGAGGAACAATTACAAGATGTGAAAGGACTGTCTAAAGCCACGATGGAGTTTTGCTGTAGCATGTAAGTTCGAAAAAGGTGACTCGTTTCGAGATATGCTAGTGGCATGAATATGATTCACCAGTGGCTGCAATCATTAAAAGTTGTCTTCATAGGACCCAATGCAAAGATGTAGTTGACTAGATAGACTTGGTTCCAAATCGCAGACATCATTTCTACCAGAGAGCATACCGCTATCAATGAGTCTTCTGTGTTATAGTAGAACCAAGACCGGTTTTTGTGCAGGGTGATGGTAACATAGTCATTGTGATGGTGTTTTTAATAGTGCAGGCTTTTCAAATGTGGTGCTACAGAAGAATGTTGAAGATTAGATGAGTAGTTCACGTAACTAAGCTGGAGGTACTAAATAAAATTGGTGAGAAAAGACATTTGTGGCACAACTTGATTAAAAGGATGGAACGGTTGAAAGGACACATTCTGAGACATCAAGGGATCACTAAGTCAGAATTGGAGGGAAGTGAAGGGCTTAAAAATCATAAAGGGGGACCAGGAGATGAATACAACAAGGAGATTCCGAAGGATGCAGGTTGCAGTAGCTATTCGGAGGTGAAAAGGCATGCACGGGATAGAGTAGCATGGAGATCTGGATCAAAGCAGCTTTTGGACTGAAGACCATAACAACAACAACAACTGTATATGCGTAATTAGTAGAATATTGTCATTATCTTCCTCCACGGTGGTTCAGTTTTAATTGGTGGCTATGTAGTACTGTGCTCAAAAGTATCCGAACGACCTGAATTGGGTCCTGCCTGACTTCAGCGCAACCCACATAACGTAAATGTCTTGCAGGTCCTCAATCTCTTTTCAGTACAGTCGATTGACTATAAAAAATGGTTACTACAACAGACCACTAGGGGACTTGGCTCCATATGACAATCAGTCCAGACGCAAATTAGTACTATGATATTGAAAATATCAGCAAATACATTATTTAAGATCACACAGCCATTTATGCTTGTAAAGTCAAATTTTCTATAATAGATAACTTTTCAAAAAGCAAGTGTCAACTTTAGGTACAACGACGAAAATATTTTACTCGACCAGTATCCGGGGCCCGTATCTGGCATCTATTCTCCCTGTTAACTAACTACGTATAATCTTAAATGTGGTTTCAGTCACAAATAACAAAGTATGCCCATACTTGAACTTTAAATGACGCGCCGTGAGGTATAAAGTTAGATGGGGATTCGAAACCAGCACCTAATCGATTGTTAACTAAGCAGAATCAAATGTTAGATATCGAAATTTTTGACTAGTACCCAGATAACTGAAACTGCTATACCAGACGAGAATGTTTTGCCTTACCGGGACTCGAATCACCAACTATCGGCGTTATTTTCTAGCCATGGACAAACGTGCGGATTTTTGAAGTGGAAACAACGTGACGAATAGTTCTGTACTGACTGGGCGTCAAACTTGCACGTATAATCGCTTGTGACTGTACCCGAAGTGATAACTACAGAATTCTTTTGCATCAGTATCTAGGAGTGGCTTGAAACGATATGATGATATGATGAAAAGCCCTATGTCTGACTGGGAGTCGAAACCGGCACCGATTATTATTTTTGACAACGTACGGAGACCCATCAAAAATCATAATTATTTCCCACCTGCAGTTAGTGTGCACATGCTACAGTTTGAAATGACATGACGAAAATTTACAAGGACCCAGACTCGAACCCGGACATGCAACTGTTGTGGAGATCTTGAGGAGTTTTTAATTGTGGGGAAACAATTAGACTATGGAACTGTATCGTCCCGGACGAGTAAAATCTAGCGACAGGGGGAATGAGTTCGCATTCAAGTCCAGTACCCATAATTTCAACATCTGAAGTTCAGATACAATAAGAAATAACAGCCCTGCGGTTTTAGATTTCGATTGGTTCCTTACAAAATAAAATGTATCGTGTAAGAAAGTTTACTGGTGACAGTGATTCTACCTTCCACGCCTTCCGCCTCTCTTATGGGCCAGCCTACAACAACTCAACTCCAGTTAGTAGCGAAGAGACTTCATGTTTAATGTGAGTTTCAAACAATCGTGTAGCCATTCGAGCTGCTCTGGTGTTGTATGTATGGGGAGGACGGTGGCTCTATAAAAATTGAGAGACCAGCTTGGTTTGATGAATGGCGTTTTTGTCGGTTTACCACTGTTGTCCATCCGGTTATTGGCAAATCTGATGAACTGAGAAACTGAGATCATTTAATCTTCGTGAGTCACTTGAATTCAGAGGTCAATGGTGGGGAAGAAAGAAAGGAAGGTTGCTGAGATGGTGATGATAATCTCTTTGATTCTTGTTAAAAATGTTGTCAGAATTGTGGATCAAACCCAGACTTTGAGCATACTAGGATACAATCATTCCAAAAATCCACTGAATAGATGACTGACACATGTTTTTGTTGTAACGAACACATTGCTCTAGACTGGATGATAATTTTGACACATACCCTCCTCCCCCTCCCCCTCTCCCCCCACTTCCCCCTCCCCACCGCCCCAGTGGTGGATTGCAGCCAATTCAACACAATCATCTCCTAGTTCCTAAGCGTTACCATTCCTCAGCTGTATTGGATACCCAAAGCTTACAGACTGCTTCATTTTGTAATCATTGAAATAAAATTAAATAATGGCCATCTGCTCGAACTCGTGAAACAGTAGGATGCGGAGAATTCCACATTGTTCCCCTTTCGAAATGCTCTGGTGCTGTATCTATGGAGAGGATGGACGTTCTAACGAAAAAAAAAGTGATGAAGTCAGACCATTTAATCTTCTTGAGTCACTTGAACTCAGAGGGCAATGGTGGGGAATAAAGGAAGGAAGAATGATCAGGGTTAAACATTCCACCGACATAGATATAGTTAGAGACGAAGCAGAAGAGACAGTTGCGAAGCGTCCTTTCAAGGTAAATATCTCAGCATTTGCCTTAATCGAGACAGTGAAATAAGGGTAAACTTAAATCAGAATGGCCAGAGGAGCATTTTAAACACGGTGTATTAACTTCATGAAAAGAAGATAATGGTTGGCCCTGCCGAACAATCTCTGAAGTAGAAGGGAGTGTGGATCGCCAAAAACTGATTTTATGCATTTGGTGGCTGTAAGAAGATGTTACGGACTATATCGTAGGGTTGTGTCCATGGCAGTTGACATATGTTGCCAACAGCTGAGGTGCCTTACAAGAAAAGCGATCAAGGAAATTGTTTCAACTGGATGAGAATGCCTGAATGTGCTCCACCGGTTTCACTAAAGAAGCTATCCAGGAGCCTGACTGGAAATCAGTACCTACAGCATTTATTTTTGTGCCTTTAGACGTTTATCTGTCTCGAAAATTTGTAAATGTGGAAGTAAGAGTGGGTACAAAATTAAACCCATTTAACAAATTATATATTGCCACACATAAATCAAACCATGTATTCACAAACAATAAATAAATAATGTAAGTTATGTCGGTGGTAGGCAGAAAAATATAGATGCCAACAAGAGTAAAATTTTTCACATTTAGTTCAGTAGGGTACTAAATCAAGACTGAGAGAAGACTTAGGGTGGAGAAATTAAGATTTCCGAACTGACTTTAGAACTGGATGCTTGTAATTCTATAGAAGAAGAGGTAAAAATCTGAAAAATTATCTTGGTTTCCCATGTGCGTGGAACTAGAAACTAAAGCGTCTTCCCCTTCACAAACCAGCCATATTACCACTTACCTAGCGATATGTTACTGCCTCCAGTATGCGCTCATTACCACTGTGATTCATAACACATGTAGATTTTGTGTCGAACGAACTTCCTGGAATCAAATCATAAATAACCGAGTATTACCCCTAAATTGAGAATTATTCAGACTAATTATTCGAAATGACAAAAAATATCGAGTGAATTTATCAGGATAATTCTTCATCACTCCAGGAAGTAAATCGATGGTGATGCAGGTGCCTAACTTATTGTACAATGTTGCCAGTTCTCCATTAGACTAGCAACAGGAAGAACACATTTGCTCAGTTGATGTGATATTTTGAGCTGGCTAGTACTTGGGAGACTGAAACTTCACCAGATGCTATTGACATTATGAGAACGTTACACTAATTTTAATACTGTACACTTTAAAATTATTTTCGTTAGGAATTCTTTCACTGGAACTACCTCTAATACATAATATACATAATAACATAAATTTAAAAAATAGCACATATTACAAAAAGCTATCATCAACAAAGGAGTTTCATAAGCTGTAAGTAAAAGTTTCAGACCAGAAAAGCGAACGCTGCGAGAATGTCTTCCTCAATGAAAGAAAAATGGGACTCAAAAGCACCGTGAAGGAAGTAAAATGCGGAAATGCGTACAGTATAAGGTAGACTCCAGTTTTTGATAACATAGAAGGAGAAGCAATTGTGCTGAGAATGTGAACTAGGATCATAAGACGCTGCCAGTAACGCCTGGAATATGTAATATTTAAGCAAAGTTTTCATTCAGACCATAATATGCATACGAACTAAAATTTCATCTACTCGTAAAGAAAGTATCAGAAAAAAGTTGACCTAGTTGAGTGTGGGACTCCGTTCCAGGCATCTCTTCACTAGTCTCGCATTTTGCTCTTGGTTTATTTCCTGGTAGCTTCACACTAACGACGCCTCTAGCCTACAGGAATATTCATGTGAGAATTATCGAATGTTACTATGAGAAGAGACAGCTACGTTAAATACTACGGTACTTGCGGTATCGTTTTAGTCATCGGATAACGTTAATTGCAACTCCATTTCTTTGTGGCGAGTATTGGAAAGGCTTAATAACGTTCTCAAGATACCCTCTGTGCACATCTAATTCCCTCCTGATACCACCATATATCAACACTCGCTTTACTAAAAAAACTTTATCAAATAAATAGGGCAAAACCAGAAAGACAAGTAGACATGGAGACTAGAGACGTCGTTCTCGACTTAACCGTGAAAAAACTAAATAATGTAAAAAACTGGTAAGTAGAGTACTTTAATGAAACAAATTATACAGTTTGAGATCAAACCTAATTCATTGCTTCCAAAGATTCTGCGGTTTTGAAATCGCCTCTACACGACGAAAAAAATCCAATAGGTGTCATTGAAGATCTCTTGAAGTTGTTTTAGACACTTTGAAACGTCCCCTTTGAACAATTATACATGACTGTGCTTAAACTGACACACAATATTTTTAGCGCAACGCAATCTGACTTTCAAAAATCCCTACAAAAGAATGGCCCTGACTAACATTAACCTGTACGTTTCACAAATCACTTACCTCACAAAAATCTTCGTTACTCGAACTACTGCAATACAGCGAGCGCCACTACTGCGAGCTAAATAAAAGATTCAAACTACTGAAGGCACTAACTACTGATAGGCATAGTTAGCAAAAGAAAGATTTTGATAGAGAACAAACAATGTATTTACCTTAATATTGTTCAAAAGTCATATATATTAGTTCATGGCATCCAGTCTTACAAATTTACTCTTTCTTAATGAGACACGTCCAGATCGTCCGCTCTCAAAATTCCGCCATCTCTCTCCCCACATCTACCACTGCTGGCGGCTCACCTCCAACTGCGCAACGCTACGCGCTGTTAACATCCAGCTGCCCAACACTACAATGGCAGACAACAATGCAAACTAGCCACAGACTGCACACAGCACAGCCAGTGATTTTCATACAGAGCGCTACGTGGCGTTACCAATAAAAAAACCTAAACAGCCTACTTACATAGCCCCCATGCTCCCCACAAAAAAAATTTACAAATTGTTTTGGGCACTGGCGAATACATATTTGTTAAAAAATTTTTCACAATTACAATAACAAAGAAATCATATGCACACACTTATTGATTCAGTGTTGGTCAAAAGCTAACATTTTCTCACAGTCCATAAAGACAGTCCTGATCATTCATCACAGTAAAATTGCAGTTTTTTTCTCAAAGTCTGAGCAGTAAAAGAGAATGCACATGGAAGTAGTGGATTTCCATGCAGTCTTGAAGAAGTAGTGTTGTCCCTCCAACGGAAAGACAGTGCTGACTCTTGACATGCAGACAGGTAATGGGCTACAACAGAGCAAACCCACCGCAGAGTCAGTCGAAGTTTTGAAGAATATTGGTAGGTAGGTCATCACAGAGCTGACCAACTGTAGTCCTGGTAGAGATTACGGTATTGGTTGGCTACCAGAGGTGCAGACCCAGTGCAGTCCTTGTAGAAATAATGGTATTGGTGAGCCATCAAAGGTGTAGACCCACTGTAGTCCTTGTAGACATGGCTAGCAGCCATCTGCTGTGACTGTGCAGGTGCACAATCACCATTGAAGAGTCTTACGGAGAATATAGCAAGTCAATGAACCACCACTTGTGCACTCACAAAAAATGTTTTTGAAATGTCCTTAGAACCAGTAATGCTGTTATCCAGTCCCTTGCTGAATTATTAACACACGTGCAGACACTAACAGCCCTCTTTTTTTTCACATATTGTGCATATACTATGACTAACAGAAATGTGTGCAGTGAAATGAATGCTTACAGGTTACTTAATTTGATAAACTGGTGTCTATTACAATTTTATAACATGAGAATACAATTACAGAGATACAGAAAACATCATTAAAAACATAATAATACAGATAACATTTGTAGTAATACAGGCTTTACAAAAGAATAGAAATAAACATATACATCAGTGTTACAGGAATTATGACGTAAGGAAATATATAAAATAATGAGAATAGTTTTCGAAACATTAATTTCACATATGAGCATTGAAACAGAACAGAATTAATAATGTCTAAACACCTTTATAAAGTAAATAGCATATTATTAGAAAAATTCTACAACATAACTCTTATTAGCTAAACACATACAGACAGGAAAAGCACAAATTCACATAGCATAATAACACAGAAGTACAGGACAGGGTTTGCTTTCAGTGTGACATTTGGCACTGCAGTCCAACCCAAAACTTCATTCCGTAGATCTTTCGTCTTATTTCTACATTTGTTCCCACCAAAAAAATCCTATCCAAGCATGCTTTCTGTATTCTGTTCACATCCTCTTTCAAAAATAGTTTTTCTCCACTGTACACTACTTTTTTGGCCAAACCATTTTCTTATAGCTTCTCAATGCATTTCTTCCAATCCATCACAACTCGTTCTCTTATATAGCCTACCCCATCTTAAGCTAACTTAAATCTACTGATCTCAGATGCTAAACTAAGGGACGACGCAATGCAGCAGCTCAAAACAATTAACACAAACAGCAATGACAAAAAAATGGAAATTGGCAAAGCAATCAGCAGTAAACATAAATTAGCAAAGCAATTGCAATATTACAACTAATATAAGGCAATGTGCAGCAAACCAGAAAAATAAATCCGTAGTGAAACTGGCTTAACAGAGTAGTACAAAGTGAAATTTAGTAGCACTATGCCTGGCAAACAGCAGCAGCAAATGCAATAATTTATATCTAAACATGACAAAGCTCAAGCAGAAAAAATAGTACAAGCAGAAAAAATAGTACACTAAAGACAACAGTGCAGATAAGGGAAATGTCTGTTCACATCTTAATGTCTATGTAATTAAAGTGGTGCACCACAACTTATTTTACAAAAGAAATTACCAAGTACTTGAAAAGAAAATTATGTACACAAGTCCTGTGAAGGGAAATGTCTTTTTGTGTTTGTTCGTTTTTTTTTTTAAGTAGATCATAAAGTTATTATTTACTGGATCTGTAGGCATAAAATATCTATATTAGTACATCTATAAAATTTTATTTTAACCAATGCTGCAGTGCAGCTAGAAACTAGATATTAAACAAAATGAGCAAACTCTCAACTAGAAAGACAATAGATGTAAAATGTTTCTCATCATTTCATTAGGCATTTTAGTAAATATCATAAATTAAGAGCTCCACAGTATAATCATATGTTTTCAAGTTTGAGCATGTCGTATTTGCGATGCTTTCTGTAAAGAAATGTCAATAGCCAGGATAATGGCCTCCTTTTTTCTCCACCTGTGCCTCTGAAAGGCACACACTAATGACTTTTTTCCAGGCGACTGTCACGCAGCTGGGTGCCCACGACGCATTATGTGAAGGTCACCTAACTTTCTTACCGAAATATTTATGACACCAGTTTGCACTACAGTGACAGTCTCATATAAAAAATTTCACAGGTCGAGAATTTGCGTTGCAAATGTATGGAAACAAAATCCTATGAATATAACAGTGTGCAAAAAATTTTCGCCTGCATTGTGATACATTCACGCATTTACACACATTTCATAACTCTTAAAGTACGATTCTTCGTTTCCAACAACATTTTTCTCAAATCAGAGTCCTTAACCACTACTCATTATTCCTTACCTTATTACACATATACATATTCATACTCATCAACACGTCTTCAATATTTCATCATAATAAACACATAGCATAATCAGATTCCTCATATAGCATCATCTCCTTGACCATAAACATACCTCAAAAGAATAATACACACCGTCATCGTAATAATAACAACATAACACCTCAGTCAAATCTCAAAAACGTCGTAGCTTTCTGCAATAATTTCAAAACCTAAAAAAAATTCTCTGCTCATTTAAATAGTGTCATCCACCTCAAACGTACTTTAAAAATCATGATCCCATACCAAATACATCATTCAAAGCTCTCATAGCATTACAATGGTTCCGAAAAAATATGAACAGTTCACAAAGTACAGACAAAATACAATTTCATAAGTGTGAAGTTATCCAACTGTGTAATTGCGTAAACATGTGTCACTGACGTAGTAAAAAAATGTTGGTCTCTCTCAGTTAAATGATCAGATAGCTGTGTAATTTATGTTTTAGAGAAATATGGTACCAATGTGTAAAATTGTATAAGAAAATACCATATTAGCTAGGGCTCCTTGTGCTTGCCAAACACATGGTACACAAAGTAAGCGTGTATCCCCCTGAGGATTAATGTAATTATACCCTCAGGTGTTACAGATTACAGCAATGGAATGAAATATATCACGGAAAACCTTTGTATCATTGTAATTCAAAAATCTTTAAAAATAAATATTTTAAGTACAAAATTAATCACTCAAATACGTGTACTGTAGCGCTAAACTGTGTGTCTTGTTGTAAGATATACTCTGTGGAAGTGTCGTAGTTATTGTCCTCCGAAAGCTAAGTTCTGCAGAAGTCAATGTACTTACCTCATGATAAACAAAAGTGAAATGCTTTGGGTATAGGTATCTTACTTATTACGCTTATTGCTGTGATGAAGAAAGTACTGTGCTGTAACGTATTGTTGTGCTACGGAAAAGGCTGTCTCATTGTAGCTATACCACAAAAGTTACTACTAAAACATGTTTTCCTTTCCAGAAGAATTCAGAAAAACTGTGCAGATATAAAACAGAAACACTGCAAAAGCAACATTTTAAATTGTCACTCATTAGTAGCGTCGTGATAAAATTGTGTAGCTGTCACATAAACTGACCACTGTGTCATCTGGTATCTCACAGAAAGTACTTTAAATCCAGAATGTATTTTCAAGTAAACCAAAATGTTGCATTAAAATCTCATTAGCAGTACCAATATATGTTCTAAGTATGTAAGCCTGATAGTCGTTACGTAATCGTGCAACTAACAAGCAAGAATGTACAAATAACAACACTGTGTCGTCTGTTCACTATAACAATGCATTCGTAATTTCTGTTTAAATAAGTTCTCTTGGTTCTTGACTGGATATTTAAATTCAAACACTGTTGCATGGTAACAGTTTCTTAAGTCTGACAAAGCATACTAGAAATGTGAAGCGAAAAATTTGATGACAAAGACAAAGTTAAAAAGCAGATTATCTTTCAATAAACGGTTTTACATGTGAAATATGGTGTAAACCTTTACTCTTCGTAGTACGCAGAGTTTCAACTTGAACGCAATTATCATGTGGAATACATCGGTAAAGAATACTGGAATTTTTCTCAAGGTTAGCGCCTATGTTATTTTTCTCTGAGCCAGCCGGCGTACGCGGCTGCCTGCGGTGCAAGTCATTGTCTGTTCCTTTGTTGGCGTGCATCGTTATTGGGATTAGCAGACCTAACTTCTACAAATTCACCTTGTCGAGAGGGCCCTGCCCTGTTTGAATCCCGCCAGTTCTGATGCAATTCAGGTCTGTCGTAGTGATTATATCGTCTGTCGTCATGTCGGTAATTTCTGTAATTAACTTCTTGTCGGTCACGTGGTGGAGAACTTCTCCCTGAGTCGTAATTGCACGGAGGACCGTTGTGTCTGAAGTTATTCTGTTTCCCTTGATAATAATTATTTTGGTTCCCATATTGTCTGTTTCTATGGTTGTCGCTGTCACTTTCATTACTATGGAAATGCGATCTTTCTCTGTAACTATTAATACTCTGCCAGTGGTTGTCATATGGGTGGTGTCTGTTTTGATCACGATTTGTGTTGTAGGAATAGCCTTGTCATGTCCATTTATTATTTCTGTTATCGCAGAATTGTGACGTATGGGATCTGTAATTGTTGTGTTCCTGTTTTCGCATCCCGCAATTATCAGTGTCAATTTCCAATTCTTGTAAGAGTCCCTGAAAAGCTTCAATGTCGTCTTTGCAACGTCCTGCCAAAATAATATGTCGTAAATGTTCAGGTAATTTGATTAAGCAAATGCGGATGAGTTCTGAGGGGCTGTATGGGTTTGACAGGTACTGATTCTTGTGCAACATGTCTTCAAAATATTTCACAAGACTGGAGAATTCAGATTGTTCGAAATGTTTCATCATTATGATGCTATGTTTTACTCGGTCTTGTGTAGCTTGAGACCAATATGCTGAGAGGAAGGCATGATAAAATTCTCCTTCACTGTGGCAATCGTGAATGACCGATCGCATTCTTACAGCTGGTTCATTCTCTAAATAGCCACACATAAATTCTAATCTGTGCTCTAATGACCAGTTGGGAGGAAAACAATGAGAGAATTGATGGAGCCACGCTTATGGATGAATGTCGTTGCCAGAATTCTTAAATGTTTTGAATTTATGTGTAGTAATGAACAGCTTATAGTCAAAATCATCGTGTCGGCGAGTAGCATAACGGTCATTGTTACGTCGTGTCGGCGGTTCCATCTCAAAATTCGGTGTACCCTGCCAATTTCTTTCATAATTTCCGAAATGCCCTGTGTTGTTATTTTGTGGCTTTTCTGTATTTCTAAGTCCCTCTTCCCGTGTTGGAGCGCGAGTGTCCTCTGAAATATGTAATTTTTGTATTGCTTGTGCCAACTGATCTTGTACTTCCCGGATTTCTCTTTTGTGTTGCGTATTAATTTGATTCCGATTTTGTTTGAATTTCTTAATTTGTTCATACTCTTCTGTGTCAGTGACGGCAACAGGTCTTGTGTCATTCAGATCATCATCTACCTTTGCAGGTAAGTTAGTGAACTGATCCGAAAGTTCGGCTACTTTCTCCAATAGTGTACTTATTTCCTCAGTGTGTTTTTCTGAACCAAGTTTCAGAGTGTCCATTTGTGTTGAAATCGTATCTACTGTGTCCTTTAAGTTTTCCTGAGTTTTTGCAAGTTGCGTAACCGAATCGGTACATGCAACTGAGTCAATTTTAGCTTGCAAGGTCTCATGATTTTCATGAACAATAGTTTGCAGTTCTTTTATGGCTGCTTCGTGATTCTGTGATGTGTTTTCATGCCGCGAAAAAATAGGTTGGAAATGCTCACAAATTTGTGTTTTTACGTCATTACAGACTTTTTGACATTTCGATTCGATTTTATGTAACTCAGTAGTTAAATCTTCACGTGTTTGCTCAAGCGTATGTTCCACTGAGTCTAACTTTTGAAGCTTTTGTTCCATTGTGTCTAACTTTTGAAGATTTTGTTCCACTGTGTCTAACTTTTGTAGCCTTTGTCCCATTTGTTTGCATTAACTGTAATAACACTGCACTGGTGTCTGAAACATGTTCCTCAGTGCTTTTCGGCAGTGAAGTTGCACCGGCAACATTCACATTTTGACAAGCAGAAAATGTGTCTTGGCTTATTTGAGAAAACGGTGAGGACCCAAAACCTGAATCTGCAGTATTTGCAAGATTGTGTCCCGTCATTCCCGATTCCTGAGGCGAGCTGTTGCCGACCGATCGATCGATAATGCTTCCCTGTTCACTACTTGTTTCATTGTCTACACCATTATTTGCCGCCCGCTCCATTTCCCTATGCACAATTACCAAATTACTACTTCGAATGTCTGTTAATTCATTACACAGTGGTGCTGATAAGCTACGCTCGTCGTCACTATTATTTCTCAATTTACTTCGGAGCCTAGTGTTACGTTTTTCACACGCCATTATTGTCACAATATTTCACACGATAACACAGAAAAGCACAATTTGAAGAGCAAAAATAAGAGAACACATTAACATAGCACTGAAAATAATATCTAGTTAATTCCAAGCGCAGCTGCGAAATACTTGGTGCAAATCTACATGCATGCCACAACTGTTTTACTGTACAACAATGAAAGACTGCAACTACAAAGGAGATTCTCTCTACAATTACGCGCTAGCAATAAACAAAAACTACACTAATTACACAAACTACAAGAAAAAATCAGAAGATTCCAGTGAGGTATCCTCGGCTAAGGGTCGACATATGAAACGTCCACTTTGAACAATTATACATGACTGCGCTTAAACTGACACACAATATTTTTAGCGCAACGCAATCTGACTTTCAAAAATCCCTACAAAAGAATGGCCCTGACTAACATTAACCTATACCTTTCACAAATCACTTACCTCACAAAAATCTTCGTTACACGAACTACTGCAATACAGCGAGCGCCAAAAAAAAATGGTTCAAATGGCTCTGAGCACTATGGGACTCAACTGCTGAGGTCATTAGTCCCCTAGAACTTAGAACTAGTTAAACCTAACTAACCTCAGGACATCACAAACATCCATGCCCGAGGCAGGATTCGAACCTGCGACCGTAGCGGTCCTGCAGTTCCAGACTGCAGCGCCTTTAACCGCACGGCCACTTCGGCCGGCTGCGAGCGCCACTACTGCGAGCTAAATAAAAGATTCAAACTACTGAAGGCACTAACTACTGATAGGCATAGTTAGCAAAAGAAAGATTTTGATAGAGAACAAAAAATGTATTTACCTTAATATTTTTCAAAAGTCATATTATATATATCAGTTCATGACATCCAGTCTTACAAATTTACTCTTTCTTAATGAGACACGTCCAGATCGTCCGCTCTCAAAATTCCGCCATCTCTCTCCCCACATCCACCACTGCTGGCGGCTCACCTCCAACTGCGCAACGCTACGCGCTGTTAACATCCAGCTGCCCAACACTACAATGGCAGACAACAATGCAAACTAGCCACAGACTGCACAGAGCACAGCCAGTGATTTTCATACAGAGCGGGACGCGGCGTTACCAATAAGAAAACCTAAACAGCCTACTTACAACTTACATCAGTAACTCGAGGTCGCAGTGGGTCGTGTGTGTCACCCACTCTATCGTCTTCGTAGTTCCGGTGTGATGCAGCATGCGATCCCCCTATGCGACGTAATTGTGCCATTTTAGGCAAAATTTGTCATGCCCGGACAAAGTCCCTTTGCTTTGGTACAAACGAAGTAGTTTAAGTGAGGCCCACCAGTCCCGCCGTGACACAAGAGGCGAGGATAAGCAAGTCATCACTTCCAGTGATTTTCCTACATTCCTCCAGGCGAATGCCGGGATGGTTCCTTTGAAAAGGTTAGGGCCGATTTGCTTCTCCATCCTTTCGTTCTTTGTTCCTTCATGCACCGCTTTCACTCTCCACAAATAGAGCAGCAAAGATATATGGAGGGAGGGGTAGGGGGCAAATAAAAGTTGCAGAGTGTTCCAGGGTACAAAGAAGCACAGCAGAGGAAAGGAAATACAGTACTAACATGACAATAGCAGATGGTAAAAGTGAACACTATTCATCACTTGGCACTTTTGGGCCTTAGCCAGCGAGTTTGAAGGCGGATCGAAGCTACACTGCTGGAATTGCCGTAGTCTCATCCGAAACGTTCTTCTACAGTTCTTGAAGACTATGAGGGTTGTTGCGATAGACGTTAGACCTGAGGGCTCCCCGCACATAGTAATCGCACACTGACAGATCAGGTAGCCTTGTTGACCAGCTAGGGGCGCGACAAGACTGACCTCTGCTAACAACTTTGTTAGGCATGAAGACTGTGTAAATGTGCTCCAAGGTTCGGTCGGCTGTTTGGACAGCTGTTCTATCATACTGAAAGTAATTGTAGGTCTTTGCTCCTCCGTTACTGCTGCCAAAAATTCACGTTGAATCGTGTCCACTCGTCTGGGCCACTTTTATTTGTTCCAGTCTGTAGTTTCAGGAACCTATTGGTCTAACTCCACACCAATGAATCGAACATGAAGTTCTTGCAGTATTTACGCACCAGACACAGAGGTCGGCCAATCTCTTCGAATACCAATTATTTGTTTTGAGAAACTAATATAGTATTGAAAATAATCACCATGTCTTGCGTCCCTCGCGGCTACAAAGACAATATTAGGCTTGTTGAACTAAGATGAAACTGTGCTGTTCTGCGGGAACTAAAGCGTTTCATTTTCTGTTGTTTGTGTCTTATTTCATTCTCTCTTTTTGGCTGCCTCCCTGAAACTTTATAACAGTTGAACATTCCGATATAGCTGCAGGATGCTATTTGGGGGATTATTTGGAGACTGGAAGCTGTACGTGTCTGCGGTTTCGTAGTACAAATTAGAATCTTGTAATCTGATCCGGGTTCGCCGATAATTTTTTGCTATATTGGCGTAACTGCATCAGGTAAAGTGATGGCTTGCTGCATCGCACAGAGAATGCGATGACGATAGTTGCGGACACTTGTCATCACGGCTTCGAGTTACCCAAGCAAGTGACTACGACAACTCGAAGAGGGCTCTTCATTACACATATTTGGTGTTTGTTCCTCGTGCATATGCGAATTCTAAACGAGAATATTTACGGAAGCAATGAATTAGGTTTGATCTCGAAACGTTTAAGGGGACAACACCATGGTTCAAGCCAAAAAAAAATCGATTTTCGGTTAACATCATATTTCGATAGATTAAGGTTTTACTTAAGTACTCTGAAAAGGATTTTGCTGGAAAAAATTTTCGAGCATTTAAAAAGCATTTTTCTACCACGTGTGTTTATGTGCCACGTCCACTTTTCTGGCACCCACTGTCAACTCTAATCCATATGGAGATGCCATTATTAGGAAAATAGAATGTGTATGTCATGTTATACATAGAGTAAAATGATGAAAAAGGAATGACTGAGTTCCAAATACTGTAAATATATAAATAAAATGTAAACAGAATTATTAAAAATGTAAATACGATAGAAACATACTTTGTACTTGACTTCTTCTAGACTTAGTGTACCTGGTAGTAGTAAGTCATCTGAAAAATTACTTAGTAAAGAAAACTATATATTAGAGAAATGGCTGTGTAAAAACGCCAATAAAAATTTTAAATTATTGTATATAAGAGAAAAATAGGTAAAAGATCGCTGTATACAATAAAAAGCTTTGAAAATAAAATGATTGTTAGTAAACAATAAACGATTTTAAATAAAAATTAATGTTTGTATAAGATATGGCCATATGAATAAAAAAACTGGTCTATAAATAGCAACAAAATATTGTAAAAATGTATTTTAAGAAATAAAATTTTTTCTAATAAACTATCAGTTAATTTGTTATATCGTTGTTATTATTTCCAGACCCTGCCACTGTAGAAGTAGTGTTTATAATAAACCTTAACGTTTCCCCATGCTGCAGAGACGTTGAATGAAGAGGCCTACAAAACTGAACTCGTTATATGGTATGATAATGGGGAGTAGTGGGAGCTCGAATCTTAGTGGTCCGGGGATTCTACAACATTTTAATGTGCTTCTATTAGTGCGAGGACTACCGTTCAATTGTATATCGCGTGACCAGTATCGAGTTACAGGTACATCATGGCCAAATCCATGTGCCTAACGTGTGTGGGTAGGACATGGGTTCCCTAGATGATCTTGAAAACAGATTGCACCATTGCCTAAGGTGTGTGAAGGTTCCCCTGGATGACCTCACTTAATTTCCGGTGGTTTCCCAGTATAAGGGGAGTGGGAGGATGACCTTGATTATAGCTCGTTCAAGTGTGTAACCTGACACGGGAATTCTTTATTTTATCTTCCCTCATCTCTCAAGCTCAAGTTGATCTCATACCAACAGTAATAACTGAATGCTTATGAGTTACGGTGATCATAAGATGTGCTGGTTGCCCATTCCTCTTACTCCTGGGCTTGAACGCAACCTGCTATCTCACAGTCGTTAGTCTGAAGCAACCAGGACATAAAATATGAAGAAACTGTGACACCTCTGAAGAGATATATGGTAATACTGTCTCACACTCAACTAGATGAACTTCTTCCTGTTGCTTTGATTACAGGTAGATGAAACTTTTCGTTCCTTTGGATCTTACAGAATGGTTGATAGCCCAGCCTAAAAATGACATATTCCAGATATAAGTGGTATTGTATATATGGTTCTCGGGCGAGACGTCGGATGTCATAGTGCAAACTCCACAATATTCGTCAGTGCAACTGGCCGACATCTTCAGGTGCGACGAACACACTGCTAAGGCAGGACCAGGGCCCCCTATTTATGCCAGTTTTAGGCAGGAAGTGCGCATGCGTGGAGGCGCCAAATTCGATGGCCAATAGCGACGATATCAGCTGGTAGGTGGAAGGACAGTAACGCCACCTACAGGATGAAGAACCAAATACTTCGGCGCACGCGCGGAGGCTGCCGCCGCTGCTCTGCGCTGCCATCGGCCGCCCCAGCGACCTCTGTCGGAAGCCGCAAGCGCGGAGGCTGCCGCTGTTACTCTCCGCTGCCATCGGCCGCCCCAGCGACCTATGACGGAAGCCGCAAGCAAAACTGCGCGTCCACGTAGGCGCCTTGATTATTCTCCCGTTGTCAACAGAATATTTATGTTGCTGGCGAATCGTCGTCAGTCTCATGACCAATAGTATTCCTCTCTGCTCGAAGCGACTTCAATCTGGCCAGTGCTGGATCCCAAGCTGTACTAAGCTGAAAGCCCGTGTCTCTGTTTACAAGATTCGTCGAGCTACGTATTTCCACTGCTTCCTTAATAACACTGTCCCAGTACGAGCTCGTCGATGCGAGAATTTTTGTATGTTGATAATTCATAGAATGGCCTGTACTGAGACAATGCTCGGCCACTGCAGACTTTTCTGGTTGCTCCAGACGAGTGTAGTGTCGGTGTTCAGTGCATCTCTCTTCTACAGTGCGACAAGTTTGTCCGATGTACGACATGCCGCAGCTGCAAGGAATCTCATAAACACCGGGTCTTCTTAGGCCGCTGGGGCGGCCGATGGCAGCGCAGAGCAGCGGCGGCAGCCTCCGCGCGTGCGCCGAAGTATTTGGTTCTTCATCCTGTAGGTGGCGTTACTGTCCTTCCAGCTACCAGCTGATATCGTCGCTATTGGCCATCGAATTTGGCGCCTCCACGCATGCGCACTTCCTGCCTAAAACTGGCATAAATAGGGGGCCCTGGTCCTGCTTTAGCAGTGTGTTCGTCGCACCTGAAGATGTCGGCCAGTTGCACTGACGAAATATTGTGGAGTTTGCACTATGACATCCGACGTCTCGCCCGAGAACCATATATACAACATGTCCGTCGCGAAAGCCTCAAGCAACACATAAGTGGTATTATCTTGTTTTCCTTGTTCAACATTCTCATCATAGCTGCTTCGCCTTTTATGTCATCAGAAGGTAGACTTGAATTTACACTGTACTCATTCATGTATTTCACTTTCTTCACGGAGTTTTGAGCCCTCCATTTCGGTCATTCTGCAAGATATCTTCGCATGTTGGTTTTTATGATTTGAAACTTTTATTCGCTTTTTATAAAATTCCTTTGTTGATGTTCGTGTTTTGTAATCGGTGCTATTTTTTTCATTTGTGTTAATATTTATGAGAGGTGGTGCCACTGAAAGCTTTCTCAAGGAAAATTATTTTTGAGTGTGTAATATTAAAGTCAATGCAACTTACTCATAATGTCAATAGCATCTGCTGATGATAAATATGCTGTTTAGTTTGCAGCACTCTTAATACAGAAAAGCGAAAATAGGTACAACAGCTACTGAATAGGAAAACCGCGCAAATAACGTCCCTCCCCATTCTTTTTATCCAACATTCCTAGTTTCAGTCTGCACAAGGGATAATATTAGCAACTATGATTTAGACTCAAATCATAGATACAAAAATACGAATAAAATTCTTGGGGCTACACTTTAGGTATTTCAGCTATCTCTTAACATGGTGACAGAGGTGCGGTTGCGACTTCGAAGCGCAAGCCGTACAAATGCTAGCCAGCTCAAGAAACACACTGGCTGGAAAAATGTCTTCTTCCTGTTGCCACTCTAAGGGAGAAATGGCAACGTTGTAGAATTAGTTTGACACCCATGTCACCGTTGATTTACTTCCTGTAGTGATGCAGAATCATCCTGCTAAATTCACTCGACCTTTTGTCATTTTGAATAAGTAATATGTATAATTCTCACTTTGTGTGTTATATTGGGTTATTTATGATCTGATTCTAGAAAGGTCGTTCCACACAGAATTTTTGGAAATTTTTGGCAAGGTCTTATTGGACCAAACTGCTGAAGTCATCGGTCCCTAAGCTTACAAACTGTTTAATCTAATTTAAACTAACTTACGCTAAGGACAAGACGCCTCATTGTCAGTCCGCGCGGCTACCCCCCGCTGCACACAGAATCTGCAACTACACTCCTGGAAATGGAAAAAAGAACACATTGACACCGGTGTGTCAGACCCACCATACTTGCTCCGGACACTGCGAGAGGGCTGTACAAGCAATGATTACACGCACGGCACAGCGGACACACCAGGAACCGCGGTGTTGGCCGTCGAATGGCGCTAGCTGCGCAGCATTTGTGCACCGCCGCCGTCAGTGTCAGCCACTTTGCCGTGGCATACGGAGCTCCATCGCAGTCTTTAACACTGGTAGCATGCCGCGACAGCGTGGACGTGAACCGTATGTGCAGTTGACGGACTTTGAGCGAGGGCGTATAGTGGGCATGCGGGAGGCCGGGTGGACGTACCGCCGAATTGCTCAACACGTGGGGCGTGAGGTCTCCACAGTACATCGATGTTGTCGCCAGTGGTCGGCGGAAGGTGCACGTGCCCGTCGACCTGGGACCGGACCGCAGCGACGCACGGATGCACGCCAAGACCGTAGGATCCTACGCAGTGCCGTAGGGGACCGCACCGCCACTTCCCAGCAAATTAGGGACACTGTTGCTCCTGGGGTATCGGCGAGGACCATTCGCAACCGTCTCCATGAAGCTGGGCTACGGTCCCGCACACCGTTAGGCCGTCTTCCGCTCACGCCCCAACATCGTGCAGCCCGCCTCCAGTGGTGTCGCGACAGGCGTGAATGGAGGGACGAATGGAGACGTGTCGTCTTCAGCGATGAGAGTCGCTTCTGCCTTGGTGCCAATGATGGTCGTATGCGTGTTTGGCGCCGTGCAGGTGAGCGCCACAATCAGGACTGCATACGACCGAGGCACACAGGGCCAACACCCGGCATCATGGTGTGGGGAGCGATCTCCTACACTGGCCGTACACCACTGGTGATCGTCGACGGGACACTGAATAGTGCACGGTACATCCAAACCGTCATCGAACCCATCGTTCTACCATTCCTAGACCGGCAAGGGAACTTGCTGTTCCAACAGGACAATGCACGTCCGCATGTATCCCGTGCCACCCAACGTGCTCTAGAAGGTGTAAGTCAACTACCCTGGCCAGCAAGATCTCCGGATCTGTCCCCCATTGAGCATGTTTGGGACTGGATGAAGCGTCGTCTCACGCGGTCTGCACGTCCAGCACGAACGCTGGTCCAACTGAGGCGCCAGGTGGAAATGGCATGGCAAGCCGTTCCACAGGACTACATCCAGCATCTCTACGATCGTCTCCATGGGAGAATAGCAGCCTGCATTGCTGCGAAAGGTGGATATACACTGTACTAGTGCCGACATTGTGCATGCTCTGTTGCCTGTGTCTATGTGCCTGTGGTTCTGTCAGTGTGATCATGTGATGTATCTGACCCCAGGAATGTGTCAATAAAGTTTCCCCTTCCTGGGACAATGAATTCACGGTGTTCTTATTTCAATTTCCAGGAGTGTAGTTATATATTTTATGCTGAGGATTATATATGTTATGAATCATAATGACAATGAGTGCATACTGGAGGCAGTAACAGCTAAGTGGTAATGCGGCTGGTTTTTGAAGGGAAAGCTTCCTTAGCTCCCAGTTATACGCTCGCTGGAGTGCCAGTTAATTTATCAGATTATTACCTCTTCCCTTATGGAGCTACGGAATTACAGTTCTAAAGTCTCTAAGGAGATCTTTATTTTTTTCGCCTTAAGTCTTCTCGAATTCTTGGTCCGTGTGTAGAAAAGAGAAAGCGTGTCATTTATCTGTGTTCGAGCAGGGCCAGATTGTGGTAGCCCGGAGGCTCGGCACGAGCATTTGGGAAACTACGTGAATTGTGTGGTGTTAGAGGGGTACTCTAGTGACTGTCTTCAACAAGTGACGAAACCAAGGTGACGTCACGTCCAGACGTCGTGAGGTTGGGCAGCCATCCCTCATTTCAGATATCGGACGTCGTAGGCTGGGCAGACTGACAAAACAGGACAGGAGTCTAACTGTGGTGGAACTAACATCAGGGGATTCATAAAAGACATTTTTTTAAAGACGTTCCAACTACACGTGAAGATATGCGAGAGAGAATTGTCAGAGCATGTGCTTCGTAAGTGTCAAAATGGCTCTGAGCACTATGGGACTCAACTGCTGAGGTTATTAGTCCCCTAGAACTTAGAACTAGTTAAACCTAACTAACCTAAGGACATCACAAACATCCATGCCCGAGGCAGGATTCGAACCCGCGACCGTAGCGGTCTTGCGGTTCCAGACTGCAGCGCCTTTAACCGCACGGCCACTTCGGCCGGCTCGTAAGTGTCGGTGTGATAAGGAATACCACTCAATCCAAAATAAGAAGATTGCAGCACTGCATAGATGCCAATGGTCATCAATTCGAACACCTCCTGTAAAAGGACGTTCATGCCACCTTTTTGACCTCCGTTCACCTTGAAAGACCTTACTGTTACACGTCATTGGATTCGTCTCGATAACCGCTATCAGAAAATAAGTAGCGAACAGCAGCATCCCATTTAAAAAACAAAATTGACCTTCATATCTCTGAAGCGACCCCACCTAGCAACAAACAAACGAACGTAATATTATGGCTCCCGTTGTCCCATGCAACTTTTGTTCCACAAACTTTTCCGCTCCAATCATACGTTCGGAGTTGTTCTTGGTAGCAATATCAATGAGACGAGGAGACAAAGTCTGATGCAAATGGTATACCATTTGTAATTGTAAATTAAATAACAAAGATGCCAAGAGCTTAATCAGTTTTCGCCATTCAAAGATCAAATTGCGAACTACGCAGCTTAGAAATTGTTGCAATGTACGTTTCTGAAATATAATTTTCGTTCAGCTGATGGGGCAATCGGAACTTCAAATAAATGTATGTATAAGATGATGTAAACTTATACTGTTCATCACATGAGCGACTTGTATGACGTCATTGGGTGCTCTTTTTGCGGGTGGGGAGAGGCTGAAAATTTGAAAAGGGGTTAGCTTTTGGAGGGGGTGACCGAGGCTTTACTGGGTTTGCGGCCACTTTTCTCGTGGTCTATCTGTGGTGGCCAGTCTGTCTATGTGTCTGTCTCTCACAGCCTCGTGGGTTGGCGGTCGGAATTAGGGAGTCGGGGACGATTGGTTTCAGGGGTGGTCTGGCGCGACTTTGGTGTTGGAAAATATTTCGCGTTCCGTGGGCACTTTGAAGAATTTTGTGCGGTATGTCTTCCTAGTTTCTGACACAGTCGTGGGACTTAGAATTATTCAGGCTCAGCTTGGACTCTGATAATTTTGCGGTGTGCCACAGCAGTTAGCGGAAAACGCTTTGTGAATTCCATATATAATTGACTTACAGAACAACACATCATTGTGTCGGTTAGCTATCTTTGAGTAAGCACTTTTTTTTGTAATTTGTGGTTATGAACACACTCTGACGTCGCCCAGCTAGTTTAAGAATTCTTAAATTTATGGACAGCAGTTATCCACCACTGGGGGCTCGAGCCAAATCATTTATCGCTGCACAATAGCTTGTGTTGATCACCAGAAAACTATGACGTGTGTTCAGCGGACAATAAATGTGGTGTCACCGCCAGACACCACACTTGCTAGGTGGTAGCCTTTAAATCGGCCGCGGTCCATTAGTATACGCCGGACCCGCGTGTCGCCACTGTCAGTAATTGCAGACCGAGCGCCACCACACGGCAGGTCTAGAGAGACGTCCTGGCACTCGCCCAGTAGTACAGCCGACTTTGCAAGGAAAGGTTCACTGACAAATACGCTCTCATTTGCCGAGACGATAGTTAGCATAGCCTTCAGCTACATTTGCTACGACCTAGCAAGGCGCCGTATTCAATTGATATTGAGATTCTATTAATGTATCATCAAGAGCGATGTTCTACAAATGTGGATTAAAGTTAAGTATTCCAGAAGCTACGTACTTTTCTTTATAGCATTCATTACGTATCCTGTTTCAGACCTCACGCCAGCCTGCGTGAGTTTAAGCGCGTGCCTTTCGGCCTCCTCTCATTGTGTCTAGGCTGTCTTGTCTAGACACAACAATAAATTTTATTTGTGAAAACTTACATCACTTTCAGTTGCGTTGTTGATGTAAAACACGCACCCATGTTTGAACCTAGCAGTGAGTGGAATTCTGACCAAGTGTCAGTATCAATCCTATTGTTTTATTTTTAAGTGACGCATTTTAGGTAATAAAATCTTCCCGTAGGCGAATAGGAGCACAACCCAGGTTCAAATTAAACTAGTTTAATTAATTTTTACCACGATAGCGTCACAGCATCTTCCCCAGAAGCAGTAGGCGAACATAAAACGCGTGCTGTTAACAAGGTAGCTGTTAACAGCGAATCTTTTATTAAACCAAAGTGACCGTAACTTTTCGTGTAGTACGTGGTCAGAAGGCAACGGCCTTGCCGCAGTGGATGCACCGGTTCCCGTGAGATCACCGCACTTAAGCGCTGTCGGGCGTGGTCGGTACTTGGATTGGTGACCACACAGGCCGCCATGCGCTTTTGCCATTTTTTTAGGGTGCACTCAGCCTCGTGATGTCAATCGAGGAGCTACTCGACCGATTGGTATCGGCTTCGGTCAAGAATATCATCATAACGACCGGGAGTGGTGTGCTGACCCCATGCCCCTCCTACCTGCATCCTCCACTGAGGATGACACGGCGTTCGAATGGTCCCGGTAGGTCACTCGTGGCCTGAAGACGGAGTGCTCACTTGGTCTAAAGCACTTTCATTTATTGTTCCTCATGATTTGTGAATGGGCTAGACTCTACACCTTTGCCTTGCTCACATATTTGAGTGATCTACCCTACCAAATATCTAAAAGAACGATATGATATATGGATTGAAAACCCCTTAAATTGTATAGATCCATTCACATAGTCTTGTCGTTTTTAAAACATTTGAATGAGACACGAAAAATATGTGTATCTGTATCTCAGTAAAAATATAAATTTCAACACCCTGTATCCAAGAATCTAGAGCCATTCTAGAAAAACAGACTCCATATTTGTTATTAGTGCATCTAATTAGCCCAAAACTACTGTCAGATCTCTTCAAGTAAATGTGTTTCGGGCTGTACCATGTTTATTAGAGTATGGCCCATTATAATGTGTGAAGAACATAAAAGTTTCGATAACTTCTAAATCACAGCTAATCTAGATTTTCAGTTGTTATTTTCAACTTCAGCACTCTCAAATCCATACAGATCAACTACTTTGGCCTTTGTTACAACCAGAAACGTAAAATCGAAATCGGTTGTACTGTGTAGTTACACGCCCCACACACGAAAGAAATATAGATTTCCTAGTCATAAACAGACCCGATCATCTCGAGAGCTACACCAAGGAGTGAGGGAATAGCGACCTTGGTGCTATTACATTAACAAAGGTCGTCAAAGGCAGAAAGGTCATAGAGAAAGCTAGGAGAGCGTGTTTCACCGAACTGGTAGAGAGTCACTATCAAGTGAGAGACCTTAAGTCTGGTTAAGTAGGTTTCAGGCAAATTAATTACGGGTGCAAAATACCCATCCTGGTTTAATTTCACCTTTCACAGAATATCGTGAAAACACATACCACAACACTCAGAAGACTGCAGGGAAATTAAGGGTGAAAAGATAATACCAACTCGTGCATCTATAAGAATACACTCAATTCAAAAAACGCGGAAGAATTATTGGAATGGGACGGCAACTGGTAGATGTGATGCACATGTACCGGAAAGTGAATGATTACAATTTCAGAAAGCAAAGATGATTTATTCAAGAGATAGAGCTTCACGAATTGAGCAAGTCAATAAAACGTTCCTCCACCTCCGGCTCCTATGCAAGCAGTTATTCAGCTTGGCATTGATTCATAAAGTTCTTTCACGTTCTCCTGAGGGATGTCGAACTAAATTTTGTTTAACAGGCACGTTAAATCGTCGAAATCCCTAGCTAGTAGGAGGGCCCTGCCCATAATGCTCCAAACTTTCTCATCTGGGAAAAGATCTAGCGACCTTGTTGGTCAAGCACAAAGACGATCAGTATAAACTTTTGCCATGCGTGAGCGGGCCTTATCTTGCTGTAATGTAAGCCCAGGATGGCGTGCCATGAGGAGCAACAAAACGGGGCGTAGAATATCGTCGACTTACCGCTGCCCTGTAAGGGAGTCGCGGATAACAGCTTAATGAGACCTGCTACGAATTGAAATGGCATCCCAGATCAGAGATTGTTGCGCAGTATGGCGGGTGAGAGTCTGGTTGGTATTGCACCGCTGTCCAGGCCGTCTGCAGACACGTCTTCGCAGGTCATTGGGTTCAATTCGAGGCGGGACTCACCAATAAAGACAGTTCCGCTCCAGCCAATGAGATTCCAGGCTGAAGACGGGTCTGGAGACGCCCATGGCAATGGTGGGGTATCGCTCGCCATACGGCCAGAGAACCAGTAATGATGATCTGGGGTGTCATTTCTTTTCATAGCAGAAGCTCTTTGTTTGCATTCCGCGGCACCAGCACAGCTGTAAGTGAACGATATTCTACGCCCCGTTTTGTTGCCCTTAATGGGAATCCATCCCGGGCTTACATTTCGGCAAGATAATGCCCGTCCGCACACAGCGAGCAGCCTTTGTGCTTGCCAAACCCTGCCTTGGCCAGCGAGGTCGCTGGATATCTCCCCAGTTGAGAATGTTTGAAGCATCATGGACATGGTCCTCAAACCATGTCGTGAATTTGAGGATCTGACGCTCCCATTGGACAGAATTTGACCCGATATCCCTTAGGAGGACATCCAACAGCTCTATCAATAAGTGCCAAGCCGAATAACTATTTGATTAACAGTCAGATGTGGATCAACGTGTTACCGACTTGCTCGGGTTGTGAAGCTCTTTCTCTTGAATAAATCATCCAGTTTTTCTGAAATTGCGATCAGTTGTGTGTCTGTATATGTACGTCACAAACATTGATTTTTAAGAGCGTTTTCTTTCTGGAAAAGATACATAAAGCCATGCATCTACTCTAGAAAATTTTTGCACCGAATTCTGTACTCCAAAACAATGTAATATTATGTATATGGTGTCGAATTTCAACGTATTTTGTTGGGATGACTCTTCGTATACAGCAACTCGGGCCTATCCTCTAACAAACTAAAAGTAGCCTTAGGGTTTAATGAAATTTGCGCTTCAAAGTTGTGTGTATAACATAGATTAGGAGATTAGATTGAAACATATGAGAGAATTCCTTACATTAAATATCCAAGTAACCAAACACAATGCTATTAGATGTGATGTTAAGCTAATCTTGTATAAGAAACACTGGTGCAGCTAACAAAAATGTTAATTGGTACTGGTTAAAACACTACAGAAATGTTATTTGTCAATGTACATGTTTAAAGTATTGTGTATTTATTTTTATTTCGTCTGTTTAAGCAGCAGGCTGACGTCTGTACGTCACCAAACGACATGTAGTTGCCAGCACAGGGAATGAGTATGTTTAGGCGGTAATTAGGGATACGAAATTTCAGGCATCGGCTTGAAAATCCATGTCCTCATTGTTGACGATCGGTGAATACATTAATCTCGGCGGGACTGGCAGCTGAGTGACGTGCTGTGCGGAACCCCGCTGTGGTAATTTGATACATGGTAGCCACATGTCCACGTTTGTTGCAAGGGAAACGCATAGCATTGCGCTGTGAGCAACTGCAACACCATCGCTGCAGATACACTACGTTCTGGATTTCCTGGTATTCCTTACACTTTGCAAACTGTCATTATGATAACAACCGCTGCAACTATCTACACGACATCGTAATCATGCTGGATTCAAAATATAATGCGAATTTCTAATTACATTCCTTACAGGCTTACAGGCACTTTTGAGTCATGGTGCCTCCGAATGGCGACATTACTCTGTCATAAGCTGACTTCGGTGAAAGATGTTATCTAGGATGCAATTTTCCCACGACTAAGTCAATGTCAAGTGCAGGCTGTGAGCGCAGGAAGTTGCACTGTCTTCTAAGATGCTGCAGGTTGACCAATTAGGGATTATATGAATGGTTTATTCTCTTCTGACTCCGGATAAAACTTAGTCTAACAGCCACGAAATAAGCAGACAACAAACTACACAAAATAGTCAAGCAGACACTACATGTGTTTGCATCTTGGAATGAGTGGGGAAAAAACCACACAAAAGTCGAACGAGTTGCTAGTAGGCTCTATGAGTGTTCTTAATTTGCGATTCAGTTTGTAAATGTGACTACTAGAAGACTATAACGAAGGTGACTGAACATCAGTGTTATAAATGGTATCGACTTTGCAAAACAAAACAAAGCGTTGGAGATACATTACATAGCCCAGTCAACGAAGGTCGGATAGGGATAAATATCGTGTAGTCGAAAATGTTTACAGAGTAATAGGAGGGAGTGTTATGAACAACATGCTACAAATCCTGACTGGCGGTGTGTGAGCGGTGGGGTTGCCGTGGGGAGGGGGGGAGAAGGCTAGGATATTTTAATGGTCACTTTTTATGTTTTTCTTGATTATCTTGAAAACCTGGGCCTGTAGCGAAAATGTTTCCCAGCACAAAGTTAAACTAAACTACATTTACTACAAAAATTATCCCATTCATTGTTTCTTTAGGACTAATGTTATTAAAAGTACTGTATTAAAGAAATAAAATTCATGTTTGCTATTAAATAAAGCGCGTTAAGAAGAATATTAAATTTGTGTACCATTTCTAAGTCCAGTAGAGCCGTATTAAGGAAAAAATTGTTTGCTGGGGATAAACAGGGTGGAGGGGGAAGGAGTGGAAAGTACACTACTGGCCATTAAAATTGCTACACCGAGAAAAAATGCAGATGATAAACGGATATTCATTGGACAAATATATTATACTAGAACTGAAATGTGATTACATTTTCACGCATTTTGGGTGCATAGATCCTGAGAAATCAGTACCCAGAACAACCACCTCTGGCCGTAATAACGGCCTTGGTACGCCTGGGCATTGAGTCAAACAGAGCTTGGATGGCGTGTAGAGGTACAGCTGCCCATGCAGCTTCAACACGATACCACAGTTCATCAACAGTAGTGACGCGTATGGTGACGAGCCAGTTGCTCGGCCACCATTGACCAGACGTTTTCAATTGGTGAGAGATCTGGAGAATGTGCTGGCCAGGCAGCAGTCGAACAATTTCTGTATCCAGAAAGGCCCATACAGGACCTGCAACATGCATTATCCTACTGAAATGTAGGGTTTCCCAGGGATCGAATGAAGGGCAGAGCCACGGGTCGTAGCAGATCTGAAATGTAACGTCCACTGTTCAGAGTGCCGTCAATGCGAACAAGAGGTGACCGAGACGTGTAACCATTGGCATCCCATACTATCACGCCGGGTGATACGCCAGTATGGCGATGACGGATACACGCTTCCAATGTGCGTTCACCGAGATGTCGCCAAACATGGATGCTACCATCATGATGCTGTAAACAGAACCTGGATTCATCCGAAAAAATGACGTTTTGCCATTCGTGCACCCAGGTTCGTCGTTGAGTACACCATCGCAGGCGCTCCTGTCTATCATGCAGCGTCAAGGGTAACCGCAGCCATGGTCTCCGAGCTGATAGTCCATGCTGCTGCAAACGTCGTCGAACTGTTCGTGCAGATGGTTGTTGTATTGCAAACGTTCCCATCTGTTGACTCAGGGATCGAGGCGTGGCTGCACGATCCGTTACAGCCATGCTGATAAGATGCCTGTCATCTCGACTGCTAGTGATACGAGGCCGTTGGGATCCACCACGGAGGTCCGTATTACCCTCCTGAACACACCGATTCCATATTCTGCTAACAGTCATTGGATCTTGACCAATGCGAGCAGCAATGTCGCGATACGATAAACCGCAATCGCGATAGGCTACAATCCGACAATCCGACCTTTATGAAAGTCGGAAACGTGATGGTACGCACTTCTCCTCCTTACACGAGGCATCACAACAACGTTTCACCAGGCATCGCCGGTCAACTGCTGTTTGTGTATGAGAAATCGGTTGGATACTTTCCTCATGTCAGCACTTTGTAGGTGTCGCCACCGGCGCCAACTTTGTGTGAATGCTCTGAAAAGCTAATCATTTGCATATCACAGCATCTACTTCCTGTCGGTTAAATTTCGCGTCTGTAGCACATCATCTTCGTGGTGTAGCAATTTTAATAGCCAGTAGTGTAGAAGCGTGAGGGAATGTAGGTCAACAGATTGTGGTCATGCACTTCCCTCTTTCATAGTTCTGAAAAGCGAAGAGCAAGCAGGCGATTTCCCACTGTATCTACCCCACTACGTTTCGAGAAGCATCTACAGGATGTTTCACAAAGCTGTACGGACCATCCGCAGCGTGCCTTACGAGTCACTGGCGATGCAGTGCGCAGACGCGCCAGCGGGTTATAACCAGGAATAACAATAAATATATCACAGTTCTACAGTTTACTAACACAACACTGATTCAAAAAATCGTGTCACCACGCGCCAAGTGGTAGGCGAACACTTATGAAAATAATATAAATTGATGGTGATTATACCAATGCCCAGGAAGTGCAAGTGGAATGTGGGATTCCGGCGGAAATAACAAGTGCGTTGACATACTAAACCTAGTGAACGCTAAGTCTAATTTCCAGTATGGAAGCCAGATTCTAGGTCCAGAGTGCAGCCAAGTCAACATGGAGCAGCAGGTACACCAGTCCAAGAACCGAAACAGTCCACCTCAGCGTCATACTTCCTAGTTGCGGAATAGAACATACACGATGAGAACTGGCGTGTAAAAGTCGGTGGCGGCGTTAAATAACGCTCCATTGTTAGTGGAGCCGACGGTTGGGTACGCTGTGTACCCTGGGTGGCCAATAGCTTTGTGTCCTGGGTGACTAATAGCTGTGGGTTGAAGCGCGCGCGCACGGAAGTGGCCTGCGATGCTAGCAGCGGGACGCGCCTGGGGAAGTGCGGCCAACGAGTTTCTCGGCCGCGCGTAATGGAGCGCGGCGCTGCTGCTCAGTGAGGAGATTTAGTAGTGGTTCGTACCACAGCGGTGTTTATTTTCCACAAAGTGCGTTAACACTACGTGGAATACGGATATGAGTTAATACTAATGCAAGAAACGCATACGAACAGAATCTGCTTAAATTTGTGCACACCGTTCTACACTGCTGCAGGGGAAATTGCATGGCCGTAACTGCACCAGTAAGTAGACTACACCTAGCCGTGGACTACACACTAACCGTTTTGCATACACGTGTCCACACTTCCAACACTTTACCTGCTGCCCAAGGGAAAATAAATATTAATGGCTTGCTCTTGCCACGTATACTTGGAGATACTAACCAACGTAAAACCATAGCGCTCTTAATAGCTATATTTACAATACTACAGATTAAATAAATACTGAATTAATGTCGTTCATTGCACTGTCCTTAGTCACCAGTAAAAATATCTGCATTTATACTCCTAACACCCTGTATAGTAGAGCCATTTTCAGTTCAATGAATGAGTGTTTTATTTGCAGTTGTTAATTGCGACATTATATAAAAGTGTTGAACAGCTGGAGCTGTAAAGTGTCTACCACACTGAAGAGCCTGTCTCAAGTGCACCGAGCTGTCAACACGTATTCGATAATATCGATTTCATTGTCTCCACTATCACTAGCTAGAATGTTTTTCATAGCATGTGGGGTATCAATTTTGTGTCCCCAGCCTCAGCTCTCCCATCGTCTGAAGAGGCCCAGAGACTTAAATTGTCTCTTTCAGCACCAAAGTAGGTCAGACAGGTGTTACTGAACTTCAACTATCTCAACATAAGTCAAGCAGTGCATTACAGCAGATTAGTGTTCTAGACTTGAACATAATCAGTCCCGCTCCATCAGACATATTCACTCGCACCTTGGAAGATATGCTATGAATATGTGGGCAAGTGGCTCTATTTAGCGCAGCCCGCCTCACAAGTGCCATCAATTCCTGAATGGAAGAGATTTATGCAGTCTAGTAGTAACACAGTTATCGGTGAGAGAAGTGCAGTACCTTACTGGCCAACCGTTAATACACCACCAAGTGACTACAACATAATTACATGGCTCGACAGTTTTCGGTCAACTATATACGGCAGCCAGGTGCCATATACAGGGTGAGTCACTTAACGTTACCGCTGAATATATTTCGTAAACCACATCAAATACTGAAGAACCGATTCCACAGACCGAACGTGAGGAGAGGGGCTAGTGTAATTGTTTAATACAAACCATACAAAAATGCACGGAAGTATGTTTTTTAACACAAACCTACGTTTTTTTTTTAAATGGAACCACGTTAGTTTAGTTAGCACATCTGAACATATAAACAAATACGTAATCAGTACAGTTTGTTGCATTGTAAAATGTTCATTACATCCGGAGATATTGCAACCTAAAGTTGACGCTTGAAACCTCCGACGTTCAGTTGCGTGTTGTAACAAACACGGACCACGGTCGGCGAGCAGCATCTGCAGGGACATGTTTACGATGACGACCGTGTTTACGAGTGTGGCTGTAGTGCACTGTTGTGGTTTGGTCTAGCTGTCGCAGTGTCCGCATGTAGCGCTTGCTGCTATTGTTGTTCAGCATTCGTCTCCGCACGCAGGCCAACTGTAGTACACCGTGTTACCAGACGTCTGTGATAGTGTAGTGTTGTAGGAACTGTGACCATGGTGTATTCGAACTCTGAAAAGGCGGAGATGATATTCATCTATGGCGAGTGTCGACGAAATGCAGCTGAAGCCTGCAGGGTGTATGCAGAACGGTACCCGGACAGAGAGCATCCAACGTGCCGCACATTGCAAAACGTCTACCGCCAACTGTATGCAACAGGTATGGTCGTAGCACGCAAACGGGTCCGTAACAGGCCCGTCACAGGAGAAGCAGGTGCTGTTGGTGTGTTAGCTGCTGTTGTACACGGGACATTGCGAGAGCCGGTGGACTGAGTCAAAGTAGTGTCATGCGCATATTGCATCGTCACCGCTTTCACCCGTTTCATGTGTCGCTACATCAGCAATTACATGGTGATGACTTTAATCATCGAGTGCAATTCTGTCAATGGGCATTAACAGAGAATGCGTTGCACTTCTACCTGTTTACCGATGAAGCGGGTTTCACAAACCATGGGGCAGTGAATCTACGGAACATGCATTACTGGTCCGTGGACAATCCTCGCTGGCTCAGACAGGTAGAGCGACAGCGACCGTGGACTGTAAATGTATGGTGCGGAATCATTGGCGACCACCTCATTGGTCCTCACTTCATTGCAGGGGCCCAAACAGCTGCAACATACATCGCGTTTCTACAGAATGATCTGCCAACGTTGCTCGAAAATGTCCCACTGGAAACGCGTCGACGTATGTGGTATCAGCATGATGGTGCACCTGCACATTCCGCAATTAACACTAGGCTGACCTTTGACAGGATGTTCGACAGGCGTTTCATAGGACGTGGAGGACGCATAAATTGGCCAGCCCGTTCTCCTGATCTTACACCTCTGGACTTCTTTCTGTGAGGTACGTTAAAGGAGAATGTGTACCGTGATGTGCCTACAACCCCAGAGGATATGAAACAACGTATTGTGGCAGCCTGCGGCGACATTACACCAGATGTACTGCGGCGTGTACGACATTCATTACGCCAGAGATTGCAATTGTGTGCAGCAAATGATGGCCACCACATTGAACATCTATTGGCCTGACATGTCGGGACACACTCTATTCCACTCCGTAATTGAAAACGGAAACCACGTGTGTACGTGTACCTCACCCCTCATGGTAATGTACATGTGCGTCAGTGAAAAAGACCAATAAAAAGGTGTTAGCATGTGGACGTAATGTGCTGTTCCAGTCTCTTCTGTACCTAAGGTCCATCACCGTTCCCTTTGGATCCCTACGTAATTCGGTGCTCTCCGATACACACGATCGAACAGCGGAGGAGTGGTACTCAAGCGTCAACTTTAGATTACAATATCTCCGGATGTAATGAACATTTTACAATGCAACAAACGGCACTGATTACGTATTTGTTTATATGTTCAGATGTGCTAACAAAACTAACGGGGTTCCATTTAAAAAAACCTAGGTTTGTGTTAAAAAACATACTTCCGTGCATTTTTTTATGGTTTGTATTAACCAATTACACTAGCACCTCTCCTCACGTTCGGTCTGTGGAATCGGTTCGTCAGTATTTGATGTGGTTTACGAAATATATCCAGCGGTAATGTTAGGTGACTCACCCTGTATGTCAAGTGCCACATTCAGCAGTCCGTTCCCTTTCCCATCAACACTACAAAGGTTATTGACACGCGACACAAATTATATACTTCTCAGCCATTGATTATGGGAATGAATTTTACATGAAAGCTCTTTTAACAGCTGCAAATAGGTACTCATCTAATAAATTGGTAATAATTACTTTATATAACACGATATCGGTGAAGGTATTATGTCTGTTCACGTAAGAGAAGTGGACAGAAAATGCTGAGGAGATAGATTATGTCTACAAACTGAAAAGCGAGCACTGCTCATGTTGGAGGAAGTTGCCTTTCGCAGAAGGATGCTAATGCTGCCGTACGGGATGACTAAGACTCAGTTTCCCCTCTAACAGTGTAGAACAGTGTGCAGAGATAAGTATAATCTGTTTACATGCGTTTCTTCCATTAGTATTATTTGTAACTCATGTCTGTATTCCAAGTAGTATTAAAGCACGTTGCGGAAAATAAACACTCCGGAGTATGTCTGCGCAAGGCGTCGCTAGTGATTTATAAGGCGCTCTGCGCATGTGTAACTTTAAGTGGGCACAAGCGGATACGGAGCGGGCATCCGGATTTTAGGTGGTCCAAATCATGAACAATGTTTAGACTGGTAAAAACAGACCCCGAATAGGTTTATCGCAAATTGGGTATACATCAGCGCCTGGTGAAGGGGAGAGGCGACCAAAGGAGCCTTAAGGTAACCTCGCGTAAATCAATGTCATTGCATAGCGGAATGGGACAGGAGCTGTTAACTGGACGAGCACTTGCGAGCAATGGAGCTGTGCATACCACACAGTTTCTCGCGCGACCGCACCGAGCGAGGTGGCGCAGTGGTTAGCACACTGGACTCGCATTCGGGAGGACGACGGTTCAATCCCGTCTCCGGCCATCCTGTTTTAGGTTTTCCGTGATTTCCCTAAATCGTTTCAGGCAAATGCCGGGATGGTTCCTTTGAAAGGGCACGGCCGATTTCCTTCCCAATCCTTCCCTAACCCGAGCTTGCCCTCCGTCTCTAATGACCTCGTTGTCGACGGGACGTTAAACACTAACCACCACCACCACCGCGCGACCGCGGCCGCGCCCGAGGGACTGCGTCATTGCGCGCACGCCACCCCAATAGCCGAGGAGGTTCTACGAAGTCCACTGAAGACTTCCCTTGATCAGCATCCCTCACTGTGGCAGCCTTAACACTTCGGTATTCCACGTTGAAGGCGTGCGACTGTGTTGGCCACCAAGCGTCGAAGCCGACTACCACATTTCAATAAGGAGAAATGAAAAACAAAATTTTTATTTTTGTACTAACAAGTTACATCAATCCTCTTCCATGCGGAGGACGCCCGCACATTTTTCCCGCTTCCACAGGAGTCGGGTACGGATTTTCAATAACCTTACAAACTGTAAAAGAAATTAATTTGATAAAAAACTTTTGGTCTCCCATGGATGACGGTTGAACAGGGGCCTTGAAAGCTAAGGGAGGGCTTGACATTTCAACATTTCACTACTAGTATTGGGGGCATAGTTCAAATCTTAAGTGTTACAATGAGACAGTGTTTCTTGAGGTGTGATGTACAGTAAATAATGGAATGTCCTCATTCACAAGATTATAATGATCGTTTTTATGGCTTATCTAAGTCTTGCCAGGCGCTCTCGGTCAGCGAGTTGACAGCTGGCGGAGAGTGATGATGCACAAGGGCGGCGGATGGAATGTTGTAGACAGTAAAGGAAGCCGCGCGACAGTTGGACGTCTGCGGGTAGCTGCAGGGCGCATCCACGTCGTCGTCGCTTGGAAACTCGTGGCGGTGGTGCGCAGGTGTCACACCACGCACTGCTCTCAGAACTGTAACACTCCGCCCAGCCGCTCAGTGGGAGCGTTTGTACAATAAGAAAGGGCTAATGTATTAATGGGTCCCATATTTCTCCAGTGACAACAGAGATAGTTCATCCCGATATTAGTGACACAAATCTAGGCTTTAATTATTAAGTGCAAAATACTGATATTAAACGCAAGAATGCCTATATTAAACGTAAGATTCCCTTTGAAATGTTTTCACGTGAATAACTTTACAACTACCCTTACGTATCAAAAGAAAAAAAGGGTGGCTCCATGCTCCACTGGCTAATAAAATCGCCTAGTGGTTAGCGCTTAAGTACAACTGGTTGAGGCGGTTGGCAGATGCTCTTACAATAACAATATCGGTGTAACCACATAATAACACCAAGTAGAGCTCAAGTCATACGAGTGGAAATACAGCCACGCAAAGTCACAGTTAACACGTAATTATGTTTGTGCTAAACTTCCATGTGCACAATAACGGTTTCCGTTTTCCTGGACAATGAGTTTATCTAGAATCGGCCACGGCGTGCCAAACTGCATCCGTGAGCGACGTATGGCTGCGTGCGGTCCAATGCTCTGCCTGTCTCCACTTCGCTAGGTTCTTCGGGATAGTGCTCGGTACGGAGCGGTAGAGCGATGCGGCACTGTTGCTTCTGCCATACGGTGTGGTACCTTTCGAAGTTCCATCGCTGTGTATTCTTCGCTGTTTGATTTTGTTTTGAAGGAAATATAAAAGAACAGTGGTTGTTGCAGTGGCACGTAAACTCAAAAAGAGGCAATCTAAAGACATATTGTCACGATAATTTAAACAGAAGTGGGAGCTACAGTCCTTTTTCGGAGAGTAGAATGAAAATTCTCGGTGTCTATTACGCAGCCGCATAATCACCAGACACCGCAAATATGCTACACCACAATGCACAAGTAATTTATAGATTTAGTTGGTGACGAAAGAGAAAACAAGTTGGTGGACTTAAAAACGTGCCCTGCTGCACAGCGAGCCAATCACAAGGTGAAAATCATGGTGTTTGTGCTGTTTGTATTTTTTACGTACTTACTTGTAGAAATGTGCTTACAGTCCCTTGTATTGTTTCTTTATTTTTACCCGGCAACAAACCGTAGTGGCCCGTCATTAAAAGCAAGCTACAAAATAAAGCTCAAAATTGCCAGATCTAATAAATCTTTAAGCGACGGTGAGCTCTTTACAGAGTGCATGTTGGGAAAGCGAAACTCGTGATGCCATTGGAGATACAGAAATTTTCGGAAATTACTCTTTCGCGACAAACAATAATTCGCCGCATAGCTGTCAGGGCAGCGGGTGTCTAAGGGCAGTTATCTGACAATACCAGCAAGTTTATTGCATTCTCGATTGCTTTGGTCATGTCGATCGACATTTCGGACACGGCACAACTTGCGATTTATGTTCGTGGAGTCGACAGCAATTTGCACGTGACAGATGAACCGTCAGATCTTGCTCCGATGGAAGACACAACCAGAAGGATCGAACTGCTGAAGCTGTTGGCCTACATTTGAATATGTTGGTCATCGCGCTAGCGATATGAGAGGCACAAAACGGGCCCGTAGCATTGTTGCACAAAAGCCTGTCGATTCGTACGGAATTCATTGTTTCGCTAAGGAACACGCTGTGCTAAATTTTCAGGGATGGAGCACGATATCAAATTCATAGTCTGAATATTAAATTACCTAAAGCCACATGCGTTATTACATCGTCAGTTTAAACAGTTTTCGACGGAACGGAAGAAGCAGTACGGAAACGTGATTTACTACTACAACATACATTGGTTAAGTCGAATTGCATACCTGACGATTTTTCGAGTTAAGACCTACTATTGCTCATTGCTCAATTTATAAAGGAAAAAGGAAAGTAGGAACTAATGTTAGAAGATTCCAAGTTGATTTCAGACCTCGAATTTTTAATTAATTTGTCTGTATACTCAATAAGACATTGTAAGGTGAGAAGCAATTAATATCTGATTTAAGGGGAAATGTGGATGCATTTAAAAAGAAACTTGCATTGTGGAAGAGACAACTTCTGAAATAGAGCACCCCACCCCTCCCATTTCCATAAGTTCTCTAGTGTTAAAGAGAATGCGGATTGCGCACAATTAATTTAGGTGATGGAAATAATATAGGAACGGTTTTTGAATCTTATTCCGGACACTGCCAACCTCGCATCTGTTTTTGAGACGTTTTCAAGACCATTTGCCATAACAGTTTAAAGTTCCCCTGTTCATTTGCAGTTTGAACTGATCGATCTACAGTGTAATTCCCGATTAAAAGACAAATTCTATTACGGTAAAACTGTCTAGGAGTTCTACGCAGATTTACCTGGGGAAGCATTTCTACGTCCCCATAATGAGGCTAGAAAAATGATATCTATGTTTGGATCAGCTTATGTGTGTGTGAAAGCATTTATCGATAGTAAAAATACATAAGCCACGATCACGTGACAACCTGAGTGATGATAACCTGATAATCTGTCTGCGCTTTTCACTGTGCCGACAGTTTGTACCAGATATAAATTTTATTATGTCTTCAGTGAACCAAAAATAGCTAAATAATGATGAATATTTTGTTTTTTCTGACATTTATTGTTGAGAATTTTAGTCATGTCGTTGTCACTAGAGAAGTGCTAGGTAATACGTTCACTGAAGAGCCAAAGAAACTGGTACACCTGCCTAATATCGTGTTGGGCCCCCGCGAACTCGCAGAAGTGCCGCAACACGACATGGCATGGACTCGACTAATGTCTAAAGTAGTGCTGGAGGGAACTAACACCATGAATCCTGCAGGGCTGTCCATAAATCCGTAAGACTACGAGGGGGTGAAGATCTCTTCTGAACAGCTCGTTGCAAGGCATTCCAGACACACTCAATAATATTCATTTCTGGGGTGTTTGGTGGCCAGCGGAAGTGTTTAAACCGGGAAGGGTCTTCCTGGAGCCACTCTGTAGCAACTATGGACGTGTGAGGTGTTGCATTGCCCTGCTAGAATTGACGAAGTCCGTCTGAATGCACAATGGACATGAATGGATGCATGTGATCAGACAAGATGCATACGTACGTGTTACCTGTCAGAGTCGTATCTAGATGTATCAGGAATCCCATACCACTCCAACTACACAAACCCCACACCATTCCAGAGCCTCCACCAGCTTGAACAGTCCCCTGTTGACATGCAGAATCCATGGATTCATGAGGTTGTCCCCATACCCGTACACGTCCATCCGCTAGATACAATTTGAAACGAGACAGACAACATGTTTGTCCAGTCATCAAGAGTCCAATGTCGGTGTTGACAGGCGCAGACGAGGTGTAAAACTTTGTGTCGTGAGTTTTCAAGGGTTCGCGAGTGTGCCATCGGCACCGAAAGCCCGTATCGATTATGTTCCGGTGAATGTTTCGCACGCTGACACTTGTTAATGGCCCAGCATTGAAATCTACAGCAACTTGCGGAAGGGTTGCACTTCTGTCACGCTGAACGATTCTCTTAAGTCGTCGTTGGTACCGTTCTTGCAGGATCTTTTTCTGGTCGCAGCGATGACGGAGAGTTGACGTTTTACTGGATTCCTGATATTCATGGTACACTCGTGAAATATTCCTATGGGAAAATCCCCACTTCATCGGTACCTCGGAGATGCTGTGACCCGTCGCTCGTGCGCCGACTATAACACACACTATAACTCACTTAAATGTTGATAACATGCCATTGTAGCAATTGCGCCACGCACTTGTTGTCTTATATATGCGTTGCCGACTGCAGCACCGTATTCTGCCTATTTACCTATCTCTGCATTTGAATATGCATGCCTATACCAGTTTCTTTGGCGCTTCAGTGTATATTCGGTTCACATGCAGTTATGATAATGTATTCCGTCCCTAACGGCATGCTATAGAGTCTGTTTGTTTGCTTTTGCACCTTTTTCTATATCTAAGCTGAAATGTTGTAAGAATTTTACATGTGTCTATGTAGCTCACATAATATAAGTGACGCAATCCATTCAACTTCACCTTTAATTTTTATATTTGTAGGTGAACGCGCTTGTACCAACAGTTAGTAACAGTTTAACATTTCTCTTCATCAAAGACGGATCAGCTAGAACGTTATGACCACCTACCTAATAGCCGGTATGTCCACCTCTGGCACAGATAACAGCGACGACGCGTTGTGGCATGTAAGCAATGTGACCTTAGCACGTCGCTGGCGGGAGTTGGCACCACATCTGCATACACAACTCACCTAATTCCCATAAATTCTGAGGAGGGGGCGGAGGAGCTACGTTCAGGCACATCCAAAATGTGTTCGATCAGATTCAGATCTGGCGAGGTGGGAGGCCAGCACATCAAATGTACCCCGCCACTGTGTTCCTCGAATCACACCATCACACTCCTGACCTTACTACATGGCACATCATCTTGTTGAAAAATGCCACTGCCGTCGGGAAATATGATCATCATGGAGGGGTGTACGTGGTCTGCAACCAGTGTACGATACTCCCTGACAGTCGTGGTGCCTTGCACGACCTCGACTGGACTCGTAGATGGCTACGTGCATGTCGTGAGAGCTTAATTGGAGTGCCGCCAGTGTGTCTCCGTTCCGCAGCACAGGTGTCAAGGAGCTGCTCCCTGTGGAAGATGACGGATTCGCTTCCTCCCGTCGGCATGATGAAGAAGGTACTGGAATTCACAAGACCATGCTACTCTCTTCCACTACACCAACGTCCAGTGCCGATGGTTATGTGCCCATTTCAGTCGTAGCTGCCTATGTCGTGGTGTTAACATTGGCAATTGCATGGGTCGTCGACTGCGGAGGACCATCGCTAGGAGTGTTTGGTGCACACTTGTACACAGCCCAGCGTTAAAGTGTGATGTTAGTTGCGCCACAGTTCACCACCTGTCCTGTTTTGCCAGTCTGCCCAGCCTACGATGTCCAATACCTGTAAAGAGAGGTTGCCGCCCAACACCACGACGTCTGGACGTCGTTGGTTTCGCCACGTGTTGAAGACACCCACCACAGCACTCCTCTAACACCTGACAAGTCGTGCAGTTTCCGAAATACTCGTGCCGAACCCTCGGGCCATCACAATCAGATAGATCACGCGCCTTAACCTTTCTACACATGGACAGGACTCTGATACAACATGCACCGTGCGTGTGTCTAACTGGCAGTCATTACTCGCCAGGTGACGCTGCTATCGCTTAGACAGGCTTATATCGATAGTAGGTCGATGATCATAACGTTCTGGCTGATCAGTGTATGTAACTTAAGTTTTTCAAATTTCCTAATATGGCATATTATGTAACCAAGCCGCATGCAAGCCAGACTGTGTTCCGTGAGCGACTGTTCTGACGCGTAAGTGGCGCGTCTTCAGACCCCACCGTTCCCGCTCGGACAGCACAGCGGGATGGTGGGGGAAAAACGTGCACTGAAACAAAAGAGAGAGTCTCACGTGCCAAAGAGCCACCCATGCGCAGAATATCTGGCCGATCCTTAGTTTATCCAAGGGTTGTTACAAGTGACTTCAGTAAAGTTAGATGGCAGCGACTCATCATCACGGCAACGCACAGGTGACTGTAAAGCAGCCAGAGTTCATGGGCACCGAAGTTTAATGAATTCATCTATTGCAAGAACTTTCTCGCAGTCAGGTCCAGCTTTTCAGATTGTGAAATTTTTAAGGTGATACGTTTTTGTCGGTCCTTACTAAACATTGGCGTTCATAACTAATTATTCAAAGGACAAAATTCAAATTCTGATGTTTCTGGAAACTACGGAAATACGTAGAATATGGAATGAAGATCCTGAAATATTCTACGGAAAATCATGCTAACCAGTTTGTACTAGAGTTTGAGGCATGGTCAGGTTTGGAGTTTGCTAACGAGAGATGATATAAATAACGGGAACGAACAATTTGGAACAGGGTGACGTTTCCGGTTTCCTGTCCATAGCTTCCACAACCAATCTTCGTATTGCGCACTACGATAGACTGCTGACACTCACCGGTTTGGAAACAGAGGTCTGAAGGAAGGTTAATCAAAAAATGGTTCAAATGGCTCTGAGCACTATGGGACTCAACTGCTGAGGTCATTAGTCCCCTAGAACTTAGAACTAGTTAAACCTAACTAACCTAAGGACATCACAAACATCCATGCCCGAGGCAGGATTCGAACCTGCGACCGTAGCGGTCTTGCGGTTCCAGACTGCAGCGCCTCTAACCGCACGGCCACTTCGGCCGGCTAAGGTTAATCGAGTAAGACTTCTTCGTTGGTCAGATCGGTTACACGAGTAGAAGGATACACAAGGAGGTATCAAAGCGTTCGCACTATATATCAGCAGCAATCATAACGGTACTTGTTACTTTTTCTTTTAAACGTCAAGTAGGTCGGCCAATGGTGAGGAACGTAATTTTGAAAATACGTACATAAAAGCACTATTACGTCACAACTGTGTGGCAGGACAAGTGCCAAATTAATCTGTCTTCGTGGAACTGTTAGGGAGGCATATGTATGTTCGACAGTATTATCAAGCTAGAATCAAGGCGAACTTTAGTCATTAAGATGGTACGGTTGGCGTCATTTCCTATATCTGAAATGACTGTTAAGCTGAGTTTCGATGGATTGTTTAAGGTAACACCTATTTACTCATGTCGGAAAAAAGATTCTCGAGTGAGACATCGAGATTAATGAGAGAATGAGTGAAAAGTTGACATTCTCTGACATACGTTTCGTGACAGCATGGTAACACCTAAGACATTCAGAAGAGGAAGAGCTACTCTAGAGCATCAGTGATCTAGGAAATATGGCTATGCAACTCCTGACAAAGACAATAAAACATCAAGTTTATCAAATAACACACTTGAGCCTCTGCAATCGTAAAGGAACAAAAGCATCATAATTTAAGAAACGGCTCTGGCTAGCATAGGTAATATCTTATCTGTAGGTGGGAGAACTGTGCATGCAAGAAAACTCGTTTGGATGATAAAGTTTGAGTATAGGTTACGTGCAACATCAGTAATGGTCTAACAAATGCCAGCGTGTCTTTAACAGAAGTTAAACAGCAGTGAAGGATGTTTGTGACGGCTGCAGTCAGTACTGTTATCGAATAGCTTGTACAAAATTCTATGAAAATGGGATGGACCGATTTTGTCTAAGGCAGTAACAACTCTGTATTAGGAGGCCATGAGAGGTTCCGAGATGGCGTAATCTCACTAACAGACACAACTAGGCACGTTATAGAGTCCTCGAGGGGTTCATAGAATGTGAGGTACAAGTAAAGGTCAGTACGCGTGATTAAGTGCATTAGGACCACGGAAATGAATGTGTATCCAACAGTTCGTGGAGAGTGCACAAACAGGTTACAAACTATAGGAGGAATGGTTACACTACTCAACCACGACCTGATTGCAAAATCGTTCAAATGGCTCTGAGCCCTATGGGACTCAACTTCTGAGGTCATCAGTCCCCTACAACTTAGAACTACTTAAACCTAACTAACCTAAGGACATCACACACATCCATGCCCGAGGCAGGATTCGAACCTGCGACCGTAGCGCTCTCACGGTTCCAGACTGTAGCGCCTAGAACCGCTCGGCCAGTCCGGCCGGCCATGATTGCAATTGCGCATTATCGGAAATGCGTGGTGATGCTGCAGTAAACTAGCACAGTGGTGGCTAAGGAAATCGCATCACACTGTCAATGCTTCCACCTCAGTTGTGGATGTACTGTCAATCCCGATTGCATCACGATTTGGATGTGTAATATAGTATTTCCCTTCCCTCTACATATTGCAACTTATTTTCTCCACACTTACTGTATTAAATTTTTTCAAGATTTGCATTATATAAACTATGTTCTCCTCAACTAGGGAGAAACAAATCATGTAGAACCACTTTAAAAATTGTTAAGAATTCAATTCTCTGTAACCTTAGAGAAATTTCTGTATATTATGTTCTTGATTTTATCTAAAAAAAGCGTTGAAGGATGGGCCGTCAAAATGTCCTACTCGATAAAGGCATGAGATAAATCCAGTTGAGGCAAGGACATATGAAAAGGGGTAGCGGTGTTCTAGCGCGGTTCAAGAAATGGAGCATGTGAATGCTGGTAAGTACATGGAATCGCTTTTGTATGCTTAAAGACAGTGTCTGAGAAACCACCGCGCCAAGGCGGGCCACGCGGTTGACACCTGGCGACGTGGGGCTACGTCACGAGGGCTACACCGCTGGTGACAAGGCGAGAGACGCTGCAAGGGAACACTGATTACCTGCCTAGCGCGGCGGAGAAGCCGTGGCAAGGGTTGGTAGTGGAGGGGGGAGGGGGAAGATGAGCTTCGCCTACCAAGATGGGAGCTGCACACATTATCGTTACGTAACGTGTAGACGTAAACATGAACACGTGTCTTTCAGTTTGACAGCTGAATATCACGCCGTGCGCACTTGGCTCTAAACGCTAATGACACAAGCGCGTGGGCCACGCCGTGACGGCTGGAACCGCGTATGAGAGCGGCAAGAATTACCTGGCGCGCCCTCAGTAATTGAGGTTCAGTACTAGTATTATCAGTTTCATCATTGTCCATAACTGTTGCAGGAGCTCACTTTCATCAGGGTCCGCTGAGTGGTCAGCGCGACAGAATGTCAATCCTCAGAGCTCTGGTTCGGTTCCCGGCAGGGACGGAGTTTTCTGCGCTCAGGGATTGGGTGTTGTGTTGTCCTAATCATCATCGTTTCTACCCCATCGACGCGCAAGTCGCCGAAGTGGCGTCAAATCGAAAGACTTGCACCCGGCGAACGGTCTACCCGACGGGAGGCCCTAGTCACACGACATTTACTTTCATCAGGAAAGTCACTTACGTTACTTCCACGATTGAAATCTTCTATCAATACTTATCGTGTAGCATCTTCCGTTAGTAAAATGTCGTTTCCATGTCCCATTTTCACACTAATGTACTCCACACTCAGCGACTCAACAGTTACACAATGTATATTAAAACATATTTCTGTCAAATTAATTAAACAACAAAGCCTCAAAATTTCGAACCTCACTCAGTGCTGAATACAGTGGGCTGTACAAGTGCGGTGGTAGATACACGGTAGCAAACAAAAAACTGCAGGTTCAGACGGACCCTGGTGTACATTGCTAGGGTTAATAACGGGACATGGGCTGTGCTGTTTGTGGAGACAAAGTATAGATGGAAATCATTAATTTGTCATGCTCGCACTACTTGGGGGGTTGTAAATACAGGAGGAACATTTACACAAAAGGGTACAAATAAGAAAAATCACTATACTACCGATGCACATACGGAAAGTTACAGGAGAGACAACAAAATACAGTGTAAGGGAAGCTTTTACCTACGACAGTACCAACAAGTGTGAACATCAACAAACGTGGGCAAACAGGAGTTTCAGCTATCAATGATAGCAGGCGGCATGTCTCATAAGAGAGAGGTAACCACAGAAAAATTTGTTCTAATTACCCCACACACAGTATTCATCGGCGTATTCAGCCCAGAAATAGCATCCATAGGTTATCAGCCAAAAGGTGCAGAACTGAATCCGACCAAAAAACAAATCACATACCATGCACCAGTACTATACTTTTCATTACAAATGCTCGCATGGCAAAAGGCTGCCTCAACTCTTGCTTTTTCTGCCAATACAATTACTACATCAACTTGACAAAAACTGAAATAAAAGGCATACAATAGTAAAAAACATATCACAAGGCGCAAGAAGGTGGCGCAATGAAGCAGGGAGCTGCAAGATATATGACGATGTCGCAATGGTTCTTTCTGGAGAGGAGGAGCCCCACAACACCCAGCTACTGCTGATGATGGGTTCAAGGGCAGAACAAAACACAACATAGGGAGAGAAAGAATGTACTGAGCACGGAAAGGAGGGAAAAGAGTAGCGACTTTATAGGGTACCCGCAAGCCATAGCCGGCTTGTCCTGTTGGCACCCTTATACACATGACTGCGATTGAAAAACCGTACGGTTTGTGGTTTCTCTTTCAAAACCAAGACGTAAATATTGCCGCTGTGTCTGCTCTTAAAACAAATACACACTTCCATCATGATACAAAGGATTTAGTGTGCTGATTATTTCAGATTGGGTTTTTAAGGTCCCTAATGCTCTCAAGTCTGTGGAGCGAGGCGTAAGAGACTCCTTTTATCGGGGTGCAGGAACAGTACTGACAGATAAGATGAAAGGTCCGCCCCCTTAGCTGACTGGTAGGCGTATCTGACTGCCTTGAAGCGAACCCGGGTTCGATTCCCGGCAGGGTCGGAGATTTTCTCCGCTTGGAGACTGGGTCTTGTGCTGTCCTCATCATCGTCCACGTGCAAGTCGGCCAATTTGGCGTCACCTGAAACTCGGCGGCGAACGTCCCCAGGTGGGGACTCCCGGTCATCAATTCGATACAATCATTTCATAAGATGGAAGAAAATAGAATGGATCACGACACGAAAACGGGAAGAAAGTAGCATGAGCAGCTTGGAGACTGATTGGTCGCTAATCACACAGTGCTAGCTGCACGTCCCTGCGGTTAACGAAATTTTTACCCACATTGTTTCGATGACCCCAGAGACACTAACCCGCATTGTCCCAGCGTGTGTGGGGCGGGGTGCGCCCAGGGCCACAGTTACGTCTTTCTTGGGATCGCCACTCCATCGTTCTATCTACATCCATGCATCGTCTTTGTTTGGCCTGACAAATTCGGCCTGGACCTCACACCTCGTAAAGTCATCACCAGACTCCACAACTCGCATCATCCATTCCCCTGTGGGACCTCATCTTCTCGGAACATTTCTTTATTGATACACACAAGGCGAGGAAGCAATACCGCCGTGCTCTTCGGAGATGTTTTAATTGTACACGGTTTAATCTCATGACGGTTTTGTCAGAGCAGCATGCGGAGTTTGCACAACGGTTCCCTTGGGCACGTGAGCAGTGAGGTGTTAGGCAGGTATCATCTGTACAAGCGGCTCCTTTGCATGGTCCACACTCCGATTCATTTATAAACGCGCGACTCGCTATTTCGCGCTAGGGTGGCAACGAATCGTCCGGTTTCCTCACATAGTAATGCCGAGCGGACTATTTATGGAGTGAACTGGGAGGAGATATATTAAATTCTCCGCCAATTTGCGGATTGATACCAAGGATGAAGATATAGATTGCACGCACCTTGGCTTCTTCAAGAAGTACATCATTACGTGTTGTAATCTTCCCAAGATCATATGTCTTGCGGAAGATAGCTCTTATACGGTCTGCAAACTATCCTCGTTACTCTCCTAACATCTGTCGGAGAGTAAACAACAGGTATCTGCAGTATCTAATATTATGTTTGCCGGAATACCGCTCTACCAAAACTTTTGCAGGGTATTCAAAGCCGGTTGCATATTTTAGGGTATGAACTGACTCAGTATAGATACATATGTTTTTAGTCAATTTCAATTTTGCCGCGAGCAATAGGAAATTATCTGGTCACGTACAAAAGTGGGGCATTTCTCGGCCGTTTTGCAAAAAGATTTCCACGTTTTCTGTGGGTTTTCCCGAAATGGATAGCATGACAGCAACCACTGGTAAACGATTCACAATCGACGGCTGCTGTTTCAACTTGGCAATATTTTTGGTTGCCAGGTCTCCTATTAGGTCTAATAATATTCTCAGGTGACTATTACTACTTTCGCTGCCCACTGCTTCCACATAATCATAGAAAAGAAGCTTGAATTCTCACGTCTACGTTAGGGGTTGCTGCTCAGACTGTTTGCCTTCGCAACTGCCCAAGCTGCTTATGAAACCTCAAATATAGGCTTGCTCATGTTATGCGTGGATGAGGCCAACGACACCCCTTGTCTGAGAACGTGTCAAAGGCACGGTTACAACAGAGAAGACTTATAGGTAACAAAAAGGAGTAACAATGGCACAGAAAGTTCAACAAACACTGGGGTGGACGAGGGGGGGGGGGGGGCTAAAGGCCCTACCTTTCAGGCTGGTAGGCGGCACATACATTGGTCGGCAGATCGGCAATAGGATGCAAAAGCAGAGGCTAGCAATACATTAATGACGGCGGTGTCGACGGCGGCGGCGCTTCACGACGACGAAGAAGACGTCGGCAGGATGCGGGTGGCGGTGGGGATGGAGGTGGCTTAGGAGGTGGAGCTTCGTGGCAGTAACGGTGGCAGTGAAATGTGGACGATGCGAGTGTCAAGTCAGTGATGCTCCCGGCGACGACAGGAACAGGCAGCAGGCGTAGCCCGACGTCGAGAAACAGACGGATAGGCAGGCAGGCAGCGACCGGCGGCAGGCTGCGCAGGTGGTGTGCCAGCTGACCGGGATTCAGCACAGCGAGCTGAACGCTCCACAAACGCCAGGTCAGCGCACCTACGCACGCGTGGGCGCTGGGATGTGCCGCGCTGGAGCAAGGACGCCCGTATCATAGTTTGTAAGGCGGGGGGGGGGGGGTCTAGACATGGGTATATGGAGTATTTTTAATATTTTGGAAGACGAATGGTGACTTGTAAGTAGCCATAAAAAGATCCAGTTGTTCAAACATTTACTGGAAACAAAAGCACCTGACTACTGTTTTTTTTTCCTTTCTCTAAGAACTGTGGAGGACGAGGGGAGGCGGAGGGGGAGAGGGAAAGGCGTGGCGGCCTACAGAGTCCACCCGCTCCGCTGTGCTGACTAGAGCCAGAGGCGGCTACGGGCCGTACCAAAAGTTGTATTATGCGTTCGTCCATCGTTAGCACGCTAAATACTGGCGGCGGCCAGCCGCAACAAGACCACTGTTCTCGATCGGACGTTGGGGCGTATCCCACTGCAATAACAGCAGCTTTCTCACGATGGGAACAAGCAGGTAAGGAGCGGGGATCCGGACTTTCGGTGGTGTAAATTGTGAACAACGATTTGAATGTTAAAAACTGGCCACCGGAAGAGGCATATTGCAAACTGTGAGTACACATCACTCCCTCGAGAAGATTATAGTCGACCAAAGAAGCCTTAAGTTCAGCTGGCGGAAATCTATGTCACGGCATAGGGGAGTTGGCAGGAGCGTGTTAACTGGACGAGCGGTGGCGAGCGAGAGAGCGAGGCGTCCCGCACGGTTTCTCGTCCGTTCAGGGCAACGCGTGATTCCTCTCTAGCCATCACATCGGTCAAGGAGGTTGAACTAAGTATAATAAAGGCGTTTATTGTTAACACCCCTCCCTGTGTGGACATTCAGCATTCCACACTGAAGGGGTGCGACTGTGGTGGCTGCCCAACGTCCGAGCCAGATACCACATTGCAAAAAGGAAAAATGAAAAAAAAATTATTTTGAAACTAATAAGTGAGGTCAATCCATTCCCATTCGTGAGGCACCCGGAAAACTTTGTAAAACATCCTATAGTTGCTTTATGTGATGTAGTGACGTTAAGTGGGGAATCAGCAGCTTGCTCTTCCATTAACAGACCTACGTAGGAGGGAAGTGCACAACCACAATCTGCCAGCCTACCTTCCCTCAGGCTTCTACTTTCCATTCTCTCTCCCATTCTCTCTCCCTCGGCCCTGTTACAACCACAAAACACAAATTATCCCTTAATACGGCTCTACTGAGATGTGCTACACAAATTCAATATTTGTGCTTAACCCACTTCACTTAATAGTAAACATTAATTTCATACTATTCAAACACTACTTTCAAGAAAAAGCAATTTTAATACCCCAGCACGCCTGAAACTATTAGTCCTACAGGAACTGTGAATGGAAACGCCCTCCTTTCACCCTCAAGCTTACAGCCCACACGTTAGGATTTTTTGTATGACGTTCATAACACTCCCTCCTACCACTGCACAAAAATTTGTGACGATAGGATTTTCTCCCCAATTGTCCTTCGAAGACTGGACTAATACACTCCTGGAAATGGAAAAAAGAACACATTGACACCGGTGTGTCAGACCCACCATACTTGCTCCGGACACTGCGAGAGGACTGTACAAGCAATGATCACACGCACGGCACAGCGAACACACCAGGACCCGCGGTGTTGGCCGTCGAATGGCGCTAGCTGCGCAGCATTTGTGCACCGCCGCCGTCAGTGTCAGCCACTTTGCCGTGGCATACGGAGCTCCATCGCAGTCTTTAACACTGGTAGCATGCTGCGACAGCGTGGACGTGAACCGTATGTGCAGTTGACGGACTTTGAGCGAGGGCGTATAGTGGGCATGCGGGAGGCCGGGTGGACGTACCGCCGATTTGCTCAACACGTGGGGCGTGAGGTCTCCACAGTACATCGATGTTGTCGCCAGTGGTCGGCGGAAGGTGCACGTGCCCGTCGACCTGGGACCGGACCGCAGCGACGCACGGATGCACGCCAAGACCGTAGGATCCTACGCAGTGCCGTAGGGGACCGCACCGCCACTTCCCAGCAAATTAGGGACACTGTTGCTCCTGGGGTATCGGCGAGGACCATTCGCAACCGTCTCCATGAAGCTGGGCTACGGTCCCGCACACCGTTAGGCCGTCTTCCGCTCACGCCCCAACATCGTGCAGCCCGCCTCCAGTGGTGTCGCGACAGGCGTGAATGGAGGGACGAATGGAGACGTGTCGTCTTCAGCGATGAGAGTCGCTTCTGCCTTGGTGCCAATGATGGTCGTATGCGTGTTTGGCGCCGTGCAGGTGAGCGCCACAATCAGGACTGCATACGACCGAGGCACACAGGGCCAACACCCGGCATCATGGTGTGGGGAGCGATCTCCTACACTGGCCGTACACCACTGGTGATCGTCGACGGGACACTGAATAGTGCACGGTACATCCAAACCCTCATCGAACCCATCGTTCTACCATTCCTAGACCGGCAAGGGAACTTGCTGTTCCAACAGGACAATGCACGTCCGCATGTATCCCGTGCCACCCAACGTGCTCTAGAAGGTGTAAGTCAACTACCCTGGCCAGCAAGATCTCCGGATCTGTCCCCCATTGAGCATGTTTGGGACTGGATGAAGCGTCGTCTCACGCGGTCTGCACGTCCAGCACGAACGCTGGTCCAACTGAGGCGCCAGGTGGAAATGGCATGGCAAGCCGTTCCACAGGACTACATCCAGCATCTCTACGATCGTCTCCATGGGAGAATAGCAGCCCGCATTGCTGCGAAATGTGGATATACACTGTACTAGTGCCGACATTGTGCATGCTCTGTTGCCTGTGTCTATGTGCCTGTGGTTCTGTCAGTGTGATCATGTGATGTATCTGACCCCAGGAATGTGTCAATAAAGTTTCCCCTTCCTGGGACAATGAATTCACGGTGTTCTTATTTCAATTTCCAGGAGTGTATATTCTACGTTCCTACAGAACCGTTAAATGCCACAAACATAGAGACTGACAACGCTGATGTAGATAAATGGTGTTGATGGCGTACGTGTAGTATAGTCCCACCCTGCAATGCACTTTAGTAAGTCGCTCGGCTGTTTCTGTAGTACCTCAAATCATCTCGGTATTTACAGTTGTTTTTTCAGTTTTTACTGCTGTTACTCTTGTAGCAACAGCTGCTGTTACCTTAAATCAGTAAAATTGGCGCCGGCCGGTGTGGCCGTGCGGTCTAGGCGCTTCAGTCTGGAACCGCGTGACCGCTCCGGTCGGAGGTTCGAATCCTGCCTCGGGCATGGATGTGTGTGATGTCCTTAGGTTAGTCAGGTTTAAGTAGTTCTAAGTTCTAGGGGACTGATGACCACAGATGTTAAGTCCAATAGTGCTCAGAGCCATTTTAAGTAAAATTGGCGTACGTGATGCATCAGTAACAAGCAAACCGTTGAGTTCCTCGTCGTATGGGTATATCTGTAGTTTTGGAGGCGCTCAATGGTGAACTTGTAATGGCCCATACGAAAATTAGTAGAAACGAATGTGGTTCAAATGTAGAAAACGCGACAAAAGAAGTAAGAAGCAATTTATGATAAACTTGCACTCACTCTCTCCCACTCCAATCCACAATTTTCCAAACAATCACACTAGCTAACAACATGTAAGATAGTGTTAGAGTTTCAGATGTTCTAAAACGGTCAATTGAAATACAAGTAAGACAAGAGGGAAACTAAAGGAAATTCACAGGAAAAAATGACTGGCTGATCACTTACAAAAAACACAGATGATCCTGCCACACTAATAAAAGATTAAAAAGATCCCTCTAAAATTTTAGAGAACAAGTCGGACAGTCCACAAAGCCTTGAAAGACGTGCCACATTCGTGTTATTGTCAGTCAAAATGGCACATGAATTATGTAAAGATCGTGACACGCCTCCTGGCTGTTACGTATGCCATTTCATTGTCCTTAATACCCATGTCCCCTGGCACCCAGCAGAAAGACATCTCTTTCTCCAGTCATTGTAAGTGGAAAAGGCCGTCCTGGATGTTTTTGAGTACTTGATCTTCTAAACACAATTGTTATAGAGAGTGGAGGTGACTCAGGAAATCCTATCAGGCAAGGAATTTAGCACTCACAACACATCTCGTCTGCCCCAGTGCCCGCGCGGTGGCGTGTAATTCCGCAACAGAGACAATAAAGTTTGGAGCTTGCCGAATGTTGAGGACCAGATCATGCGAAACAACGAAGAAACCAACATATTTATCCTGTTTAGAACAATCCGTAAATAGAGCTTCATAGTTGAGGTGCTTCGTTGAAATGTCATAAAATAATGCATTACGAACAGATACGGGAGTGCAGTCTCTCCTGCACTAAATTAATGCCCCGTCGTCATATCTGGGTTCTAGCCTGACACAAACTAGGCAGGTCATTGTAACGAACCACTTAGAAACCAATTGTAGGAAAGTCACATCCGAGGCGGAGACAGATTAGGAGAATCCTAAAGAAATGTGATTCATCTACGAAACCAGTGGCTTATGAAAGACTTGTAAGAGCGAACTTGAGTTTTGTTCATTAGTTCCTTATTAAGTTGGACTGATAGAGGAGATGGACAAGATCCAACGAAGAACGGCAGGCTTAGTCATGGGACTGTTTAGTAGCCGCGAGAGCGCTACGGAGAGGGCCATCAAACTACAAAAGCATACACTAAAAGAGAGTCTTTATGCACCCAAACAGATTTACGGTTCAAATTCCGACAACATACGTTGCAAGCTGAATCGAGTAACATATTACTTCCTCCTACATATTTCTCCCGTAATGACGTCAACGAGAAAATCGGATAAATTAGGGCACATAAGAAGATTTATCGACAATCATTCGTTCACTCATCATTCGAGAATAAAATAGGGAAAGAGCGGCGTGGGAATGACACTATACCAGAAGTACACTACCACTGTAGTTGGACAACAACATCACAAGATCAGAGCTCCAAGTGGCAGTCCATGTCCAGAATGTGAGGTAACTGTTTTTGTGGTTTAGAATATCGAAGGCCTCAAGGACGAGATACGAACTACCGATCCACATGCAATGCCAGATATTTAATGGAATGGAATTTTCACTCAGCCGTGGAGTGTGCACTGATATGAAACTTCCCGGCAGATTAAAACTGTGTGCCGCACCGAGACTCGAACTCGGGACCTTTGCCTTTATGGGCAAGTGCTCAACCATCTGAGGTCCCAAAGCACGACTCAGGACCGCTCCCCACAGTATTAATTCCGCCAGCACCTAGTCTCCTACCTTCCAAACTTCACAGAAGCTCTCCTGTAGACGTTGCAGACCCAGCGCTCCCGGAAGAAAGGCGTGCTAGTTCTGCAAGGTCTGCAGGAGAGCTTCTGTGAAATTTGGAAGGTAGGAGACGAGGTGCTGGAGGAATTAAAGCTGTGATAACGGGTCGTAAGTCGTGCTTCGATACCTCAGATGGCAGAACACTTGCCCCCGACGGCAAAGGTCCCGAATTCGAGTCTCGGTCCGGCACACAGTTTTAATCTGCCAGGAAATTTCAGATACTTATTTCCTATAGTACGCCAACAGCCTAACAGGGATCCCGGAATCACGGCACCCTTAGGCAGATCTATCTAGCACGCAAGTGAAACCATCATCGCTGTCCAAGTCTGTCTCCATATCGCTCGAGTCACAGTATATTACAGTACGCCCTCTTACTTTTAACAGTGAACCTCTCCGTGATGCAGAATAGAATGGCTCTCCTGTACGTCAGCCACTGGAAGTCGATGACGATCTCCAAAACACTCTCGTCCTACCTAGAAGTGACGGAAAGCTCAGCTCTTCTTTGGATCCTCTCTATATCATCTTTTAATCCTACTTGGTAAGGATTCGAGACTGAAGAGCAACACTCAATAATCGGTTGAAAATGTGATTTTCTTATCAAATCTTTCATGCCTAATTTACATTACCGTAGGTTTTCTAGTTAGTCCGAACGTGGCATCTGATTTTCCAGCAGTTAATTTATGTGATCGTTCCACTTTATGTTGCTCTGCCCGGATAATCCTATCCATGTTACTGTTGTTGCTGTTACCCATCATTTATTGACGACAGTGTAACCGAGCACCAACGCGTCTTTCCTGTTATTTATGCGCGGTATTTTACAGTTATTTGCCAAATATTTTACACACGCGTTGCTCAACAGCTGTAAAGTATTTTAGAAAATCGTGTTAGGAAACGCAGCAACACCTGTCGAATGGGTAGATTATTTACATCGAGGATCAGCTGCCAGTTTCCGCACCATGCGTCGATCCTCGATACCTTATGGAAGAGTTTTCTGTCGTTGCAACTCTCCAGTATATAGCAGCATCAACCGACCCGTGACAGTCACATGGAGCATCCACCAGATCAAAAGCGGAGGCTCTATAATAATTCCTTGTGATATTCTAGATTCTGACGGCTTATCTCCATTAAGAACGAAATGCAGTGTCCTAATCAGTACTTCTGTATCCAGAATGAGATTTTCACTCTGCAGCGGAGTGTGTGCTGATATGAAACTTCCTGGCAGATTAAAACTGTGTGCCGGACCGAGACTCGAACTCGGGACCTTTGCCTTTCGCAGGCAAATGGTAGAGCACTTGCCGCGAAAGGCAAAGGCCCGGAGTTCGAGTCTCAGTCCGGCACACAGTTTTAATCTGGCAGGAAGCTTCAGTACTTCTGTATCTTATTGATGAGATGACTTTGCCGGAACTGTCTTCAGGAATTGAAGGAACAGGGCATAAAATCATTTTTATAGCCTTCTGTGGTTTGTGGGTGAACACTGCGAGATGAGATTCATATGATTTCTGTTTGCGGAATTCATCTTGAGCTTTTTAGTGTGTTCCCTTCTCGAAAAAGGTCACAATAAGTAACCATAAACAGTGTTCCATAATTCTAAAATAGACTGACGTCAGTCATTTAGCCCCATAATTAGATATATCTCTCCGACGACCGTTCTGTGAAATAGGGATAACCTGCGGTTCTCTCCAGTAGCTCAGCTCTACGTTGATCCAGTGACGTCTAGAAAGAGAGCAATTTTTCCCTTGTGATATGTGTAAAATCGTATAAGTATCTTTTTAGATCCAAACACTTTCCTTCTGTCGAACAATTTTCGTTGGTTTTCTACATCTCGATCATGTCTGTCATTTAAGTATCTGTGCGATGAGGGAAAGAAGGAATCGTATTTTATCCTCCTTAATGAAAACATTTCGAACGTTCAAATTCAACATTTCGGCCTTCTCTTCTCTCTACCATTCTCTCTTTCCGTGGCAGCACGAACGCTGAACGAGTATTTAGTTGAACTTGGGCTATTTGTTGAAGTCACGTAAAACCAAAACTGCTTATGATCTATAGTGAGATTTGTGATGAAAATTTCAGTTTACAATTCATTATGTTAGTTTTTTCCTTTGTTCAGCATTTGTTTGTTAACTAGATACGACGCAGTAAGGTTGCAGCTGCAGTTGGTCACACATCAGGAGAGTAGCAAGTTACAGATTTAGCCTCTTCTCTGTGCTTTTATAATTTTATCCTGAAATTCCTTGCCTATCTTTGTATGTAAGGGGTGAAATCTCACGTTTTAGTAACTATAAAGAGCAAATTCGGGCACATTTGTCATTTCGTTGAGCGACCAGCTAAGCTACACAGCTCATTACGGTGCCACTCACTCAGTGACACATCAGGAGAGTAGAAAGTTACATATTTAGCTTTCTTGTGTGCTTTGATAGTCAGTTCTTAAGTTAGTAGTAGTAGGATAGGCAAGATGTGTGCCTGCAGTGTGCAGACACAAGAGGAGCTGGCCGCAGTTCGCGAACAGATGAGGATGCTTTTGGCCAGGGCCATCCGTCCTCAGGTTGCAGCCACGGGGTGTAGCGGTGGCGGAGAATCTCGGGAGCCGCATGGGACACCTCAGGTGTCGCTTGTTTCGCTCACGGGCTCGGCTCCCGAGGCATCTTGCAGCGAACCCGACGCGGGGGATCCGCTCTCACCGCAGGGTGAGTGACGGGTGATAATGCGTTCACGTCGCACTAGGCCAGCGGTTCCAGACCTGGGGGTAATTACCTCCTGATGGGTAAATGATATTTTCTGGGGGGTAAAAACAGGAAGGGTTCGGTAACGGTTCAGTCTCGAAACTATACTGTTTCAAAACATCAATACCACTACATCGTTAGAATAATAATTTTTAGATCATCGTTATCATTATATATTGCATTAATGTGCCTTTAAGCCCTACAACAGAAGAAACAAAAGAAATAACCACATTACAAAGGACAAAAAGTCAGCACACTAAAAAAAAAATGACACGTTACACAAGCACAATAAAAAAGCAGTCTCTCAGTTAAAACAGAGGAGATATACACTGCAGATGGTAGTCCGTCGCTGTTAGTCTCTAGCTTCACCTTCCAACGCTGCCGGCTACACTTGTTTGAGATAACTGATTCCAAAATTGTCAAATATGAGCATTAACGTATGACACGCGGCACAGGCCACAGCGAATGTATTAACGACGTTATAGTAAATTCTCGCGCAGTCGAAGACAACTAGCTGCAGCCGGACGCTTACTTTGTGGAGCACGTAACATTCATTATTGACTTTGCCGAGTTACCGGTTCGTTCACTGTTCGTCTTTGGTTAGTCAGTTGGAGCTTTGAATAAAAGAAAGCAGAAAGCTGAAAGTTGAATTATCTGCTGCGTTGCCGAACAGAATTTCTTTATGTAAACGAAGCAAAGCTGCATCCGGTGCTGCAGGAGGTTTCTATAAAAGTTCTATTTTTACAGATTTTAGATATACATATTTTTTCGCTGCCTGTTAGTATCAAACGATTGCCGGGAAATCATTTTGTAAAAATGTTTGGCTCTTTCGCATATTATAGTCTCACGTCTCAGCTTGACTGTGAAGAGGTTATCTTTTTGTTCTTGGTCGTAGTTGTTACGATGCCTAGAAGATAAATAATTGACTGCATGTTCACTACAGCCAAAATATTCGTCTGTCCTGATGTTTAAGATAATCTTCATTTCGGTTTTCGTCTCAGTTGCACATTTTGATGAGATTACGTGTTTCTATAATTCAAGGTAATCTTCAGATCTAACAAGGAAACTCCCCATCGCATCCCCCTCAGATTAAGAAGTAAAATAGCCCGAGGGATAGCCCGTCAAAAACTGAACACTGATCAAGCATGAAAACAAGAATGTGTACTGAACATTGTAAAAATAAGCGCAGAAACAATGAACGATATAAACTCAAGATGTGCAACATCGAGTAAATTGCAAGAATCGTGGCGTCGTGGTTGTGTGGTCACGATGTTGGACTGCGAAGTCGGAGAACCATGTTCAAATCTCACTTCCGTCCCTTTTTATTTTACAAAATTATGGACTTTCCGTCTGGTCATTGACGAGTCTGTTCTCCTTCTGCAGTCTTGGCAATTTCCTAATAGAGTATGAATCATATGGTAAGAGTACACTACCGTCGCAAGTAAATGTCATGAATAGGAGAGCAGGCGATACGCTGCATAGACCTCTCACAAAAATAAAACGACAAATAAACAGGTGTGAATAATGTTACAACAAAGGAATTCAAAAGTCAGAGCTTCCAAGACGGAACGCAAGAGTCATAACATGTGGTACTTGTGTAGAACAAATAGGAAGTACATACTTTTGGAAGGCCCTTCCTTACAGCTCGCTGTTGCAAATGGACGTTACACCACGACACAAACACAAATTTGAATACAGTGAACAGACACGTCAATGACCGGACGGACAGTTCATAATTTTTGGAAAAAACCTTATATGGTAGGATGAGGGAGATTTGAACAAGGATATCCCCTTCACCGTCCAACACAGCGACCACATAATCACGACGCCGTGGCTATTCAGATTCGCTCGATACTGCATTTCTTGAGCTTGGCTCTTCACTGTTTCTATTTAGCTACTTTTTCCACAGTTCTATACGTTTTCTTCCTGTTTTCATCCTTGATTTTTGTTCAGTTTTTCACGGGCTATCCACTGGGCCGTCTTATCACTGATTCTGAGCGTGGAGTGGGGAAGGGGGGGGGGAGCTGCGAGGGGGGCTTCCCTTGTAAGTAGCAGCGTCATCAACCTGTCTTGTCTACTCAGAACCACATATCATACGTCTGATATGTGGTTCTCAGTAGACAGCTGACGCTGATACTAAGATATGAAGATGATCTTGAGTGTTCGAAACATGTAATCCAATTAAAAATGTATAGCTGAAACGGAACAATAAATGAGAATTATCTTAAATCACTGCCTGCTGTTAGAAAAATTTGTTGTGAACTATACAGGGTGGACAAACACATGGAAACAGCACAAACACAACGAATTACCACATTAATACGTTGTAGGAAAACCATTACTATTCAGAAAGGCTTCCACTAATCTCGGACTGGATAAATACAAGCGTTGTCCGGAAAGTAAGTTCCGATCGGTCGCGAAATGGAAACCACTGGGAAAATCCGGTAAAGTTTTGCACAGATGTGTTGGGCAGTGTCTCTAGTATCCCCATCGATCGTGTCGCGTCACTCTCTTCAGTTTTGAGTGAACAGTGAGCACGTAAAGATGCGTAGGGAGTAGCGTCTCCCGCCGAGTATGAGGGCCTGGTTAGAGATTTCGCCTGGGTCACGCAGCCCACATAACACAACTGTCGAGCAGATCCTTCTTCATGCCAATTCTCGGCCGCACACTGCAGGGGCAATGAAGACGCTCCTGCAGCGTTTCCGCTGAGAAGTGTTTGATCACCCACAATACAGTCCGTAATTCGCTCCCCCTGAGTCTCATCTCTGCTCACAAGAATCGCTGACTATGAAGACAAAATTTTTCCACAGACAACGAGCTGCAGACCAGTGCAGATAACTGGCCGAAAGCACAAGCGACTGCCTTCTATGACGCGGACATTGGAAATTTGATGCAACACTACGACAAAACTCGAAGTTGGAGCGGCGACTATGTAGAGAAGTATGTAGAAAGTGTAGCTAACTGTTGCAAACAAAACGTTTCTGATTTTCACTGTGCTTTCCATTTCGCAACCTATCGGAACTTACTTTCTGGACAACCCTCGTATAGGTCCTGCATGGTTTTCAATGGAATCCTACCACATTATTCCCGCAAAATAGTGGCGAGTTCAGGTAACAATAATGGAAGGGGATGGCCACTACAGGGAACAGATCTCAATGTTATTGAGCCTTTGTGATATAGATAGGGGCCTCATCATATCGACAGGGATTAGTGACTATGCTGTCACCATAGCGACAATGGTTATTAAAGTTAATAAATCCATCAAGAAGAGTAGAAGAGTATTTTTCCTAGAAAGTGGAGACAAGCAGCTGTTAGCACCCGACTTGGACAATGAATGGACGTCATACAGTTCCAATGTAATGGACGTAGAGGAATTACTGATGGAATTTATACTGATTGTAAATCGCGCTCAGGAGAAGTATGTGCCGAGTAATTGGATTATGGACCGAAAAGATCCACCGAGGTTTAATAACAAAATTCTGAAAATGATTAGGAAGCAGAAATCCTATGTTCCAAAAAGAACGCTCAAATAACGACAAACAAATGTTAGTCGAATTTCTGTGTTTGTGTGAATATCGATGCGAGAATCATACAACAACTTTCACCGTCATACCTTCGTAGGCCTCTATCCTGTCACTCTTTGACCAGTCTGACGTGGGAATAGATGACACAGAAAGCTGAAGTTTTAAATTTCCCGTGTAAGAAATCATTCACGCAAGAGGATCGTACAAACATACCGCCGTTTTCGTTTTCCCGTCGCACAGACTCCCGTATGGAGGTCATAGTAACATGCATCACTGGGGTAGAGGAGAAACTGAAAGAGTTGAAAACAAATAAGTCGCTAGGTCTGGATGCAACCCCATTTGGATATTACATAGTGTACTCTACAGCATTGGCCCCTTACTTAGCTTGCATTTTTCCCGTATCTATAGCCCAACGCATTGTCCCAAGCTACTGGAAAAAGCGCAGGTGACTCCTGAATAAAAGAATTATACAAGAACGGACCTGCAAAATTACAGACGGATATCCTTAACATCTATTTATTGCAAAATTATTAAACGTAATGTGAATTCGAACATAGCAAATTTCCCTAACACAGACGAGTTTGTGTGCATAAACAAGCACGGATTTGGAAATCATTTCTCGTGCGAAATCAGCTTGCACCTTTCTCACACGGTATCTTGCGAACCATAGATGAATATCAACAGGGAGATTTCACATTCCTAGATTTCCCAAAAGAGTTTGACACGGTGCGCCACTGCAGACTGTTAACGAAGGTACGACCATACGGAATAGGTTCCCAGATATATGGGTGGCTAGCAGGCTTCTTATGTAATAAAATCCAGTACGTTGTTCTCGACTGCGAGTGTCCACCAGAGGCAAGGGTATCGTCATGAGTTCCCCAGGGAACTGTTATAGGAGCACTCTTATTCTCTATATACATAAATGATCTGACGGACAAGTTGAGCAGCAATCTGCGGCTGTTTACTGATGATTCTGTGGTGTATAAGAAGGTGTTGCAGTTAAGTGACTGTTGCAGGATGCAAGATGACGTAGGCAAAATGTCTAGTTGGTATGGTGCATTGCAATTTGCTCTAAATATGGATAAATGTAAATTAATGTAGATGGGTATGAAAAATAATCCCGTAATGAAACTTCCTGGCAGATTAAAACTGTGTGCCCGACCGAGACTCGAACTCGGGACCTTTGCCTTTCGCGGGCAAGTGCTGTACCGTCTGAGCTACCGAAGCACGCCTCACGCCCGGTCTCACAGCTTTACTTCTGCCAGTATCTCGTCTCCTACCTTCCAAACTTTACAGAAGCTCTCCTGCGAACCTTCGCAGGAGAGCTTCTGTAAAGTTTGGAAAGTAGGAGACGAGATACTGGCAGAAGTAAAGCTGTGAGACCGGGCGTGAGTCGTGCTTCGGTAGCACAGATGGTAGAGCACTTGCCCGCGAAAGGCAAAGGTCCCGAGTTCGAGTCTCGGTCGGGCACACAGTTTTAATCTGCCAGGAAGTTTCATATCAGCGCACACTCCGCTGCAGAGTGAAAATCTCATTCTGGAATCCCGTAATGTTCGAATACAAGTTTAGTAGTGTTCTGCATGACACAGGTACGTCGATTAACTATGGAGGCGAAACGTTGCAATGGAACGTGCACGTATGGAGAGTAGTGAGGAAGATGAATGGTCGACTTCAATTTATTTTGAGAACTTTCCGAGAGTATAGCTCATCTATGTATGAGGCGGTGTATAGAACGCTAGTGCGACCCAATATTGACTATTGCTCTAGTGTCTGGAGTCCCCACCACGTCGGATTAAAGGAAAACAACGAAGCAGTTGACAGGCGGGCTGCTAGATTCGATCAACATGCGAATATTACAGACACGTTTTGTGAACTCCTTAAAGAGAAGAGTACTTTGTTTTCGAGAAACACTAGAACTCAGATAGATTCTACTTCCGCCAACGTAATTTGGTGGAAGAACCACGAAAATGACAAGAAAAATTAAGATTCATACGAAGGCATATAAGCAGTCCATTTTCCCTCGCTCTTTTTACGAGTAAGAAAGAAAGGAATTGTCTAGTATTGGTACGAGGTAGCCTCCTCCCCGCACCATACTGTGGCTTGCAGAGTAAGTATGTAGATGTAGACATTGACTTAACTTATGTATGGGATGAAGTTCTCTTTGTTTTCACACAAAATTTCTAATGTGGCTACTGAACCATGGAGGGTCTTTCAGATCAAAAAATGGCTCTGAGCACTATGGGACTCAACATCTGAAGTCATCAGTCCCCTAGAACTTAGAACTACTTAAACCTAACTAACCTAAGGACATCACACACATCCATGCTCGAGGCAGGATTCGAACCTGCGACCGTAGCAGTCGCGCGGTTCCGGACTGAAGTGCCTAGAACCGCACGGCCACCGCGGCCGGCGGTCTTTCAGATCCCTCATAACCTTTCTCGGTGCATGTATCTCTAAAGGATATTGTACTATGCTTTGACACTCCACATCCTAGTCCACAGAAATGCGGGTCTGACTATGAGGTTGTATGTTTTATGCTGCGACTAATATTATGTGTAAGTGTGTAAGACAAATTTTTTAAATGAGACACTTCCTGACTGATTAAAACTGTGTGCCAGACAGAGACTGGAACTCGGGACCTTTGGATTTCGCGGGCAGGTGTTCTACCAACTGAGCTATCCAAGCACGATGCCTGAGGCGTCCTCACAGTCTACCTCCCCCAGTACCTCGTCTCCTATCTTCCAAACTTCACAGAAGTTCTGTGGGGTCCTGCCCACTCGTCTCTTATAGGGTGCCTAAAGAATGCTGCTTTCTCGGCTAGCTATACAACAATTCAAGCAAATCATATCAATGGTTTTTATTACAATAAAGTATATTGACAATACTTAACTTTGGATTACAATGTATTGTAGCAAGCTATTGGCGACATGCATATCATCAATGTCTTCCGCTATTCATGGTGGTCCATTGACAGTGACCAGGACAAATATCTCACGAAATAAGTATCAAACGAAAAAACTACAAAGAACTAAACTCGTCTAGCTTGAAGGGGGAAACCAGATGGCGCTGTTGTTGGCCCGCTAGATGGTGCTGCCATAGGTGAAACGGATGTCAACTGCGGTTTTTTTTAAAAATAGGAACCCCCATTTTTTATTACATATTCGTGTAGTACGTAAAGAAATATGAATGTTTTAGTTGGACCACTTTTTTCGCTTTGTGATAAAAGGCGCTGTGATAGTCACAAACGTATAAGTACGTGGTATCACGTAACATTCCGCCAGTGCGGACGGTATTTGCTTCGTGGTACATTACCCGTGTAAAAATGGACCGTTTACCAATTGCGGAAAAGGTCGATATCGTGTTGATGTATGGCTATTGTGATCAAAATGCCCAACGAACGTGTGCTATGTATGCTGCTCGGTATCCTGGACGACATCATCCAAGTGTCCGGACCGTTCGCCGGATAGCTACGTTATTTAAGGAAACAGGAAGCGTTCAGCCACATGTGAAACGTCAACCACGACCTGCAACAAATGATGATGCCCAAGTAGGTGTTTTAACTGCTGTCGCGGCTAATCCGCACATCAGTATCAGACAAACTGCGCGAGAATCGGGAATCTCAGAAACGTCGGTGTTGAGAATGCTACATCAACATCGATTGCACCCGTACCATGCACCAGGAATTGCATGGCGACAACTTTGAACGTCGTGTACAGTTCTGCCACTGGGCACAAGAGAAATTACGGGACGATGACAGATTTTTTGCACGCATTCTATTTAGCGACGAAGCGTCATTCACTCATAGCGGTAACGTAAACCGGCATAACATGCACTATTGGGCAACGGAAAATCCACGATGGCTGCGACAAGTGGAACATCAGCGACCTTCGCGGGTTAATGTATGGTGCGGCATTATGGGAGAAAGGATAATTGGCCCCCATTGTATCGATTGCAATCTAAATAGTGCAATGTATGCTGATTTCCTACGTAATGTTCTACCGATGTTACTACAAGATGTTTCACTGCATGAGAGAATGGCGATGTACTTCCAACAGGATGGATGTCCGGCACACAGCTCGCGTGAGGCTGAAGCGGTATTGAATAGCATATTTCATGACAGGTGGATTGGTCATCGAAGCATACCATGGCCCGAACGTTCACCGGATCTGACGTCCCCGGATTTCTTTCTGTGGGGAAAGTTGAGGGATATTTGCTGTCGTGATCCACCTACAACGCCTGACAACATGCGTCAGCGCATTGTCAATGCATGTGCGAATATTACTGAAGGCGAACTACTCGCTGTTGAGAGGAATGTCGTTACACGTATTGCCAAATGCATTGAGGTTGACGGACATCATTTTGAGCATTTATTGCATTAATGTGGTATTTACAGGTAATCACGCTGTAACAGCATGCGTTCTCAGAAATGATAAGTTCACAAAGGTACAGGTATCACATTGGAACAACCGAAATAAAATGTTCAAAAGTACCTAAGTTGTGTGTTTTAATTTAAAATACCTACCTGTTACCAACTGTTCGTCTAAAATTGAGAGCCATATGTTTGTGACTATTACAGCGCCATCTATCACAAAGCGAAAAAAGTGGTTCAACTAAAACATTCATATTTCTTTACGTACTACACAAATATGTAATAAAAATGGGGGTTCCTATTTTAAAAAAACGCAGTTGACATCCGTTTGACCTATGGCAGTGCCATCTAGCGGGCCAACCATTGCGCCATCTGATTTCCCCCTTCAAGCTAGACAAGTTTCGTTGTTTGTAGTTTTTTCGTTTGACGCTTATTTCGTGAGATATTTGGCCCGGTCACGATCAATGGACCACCCTGTATACACGCATCAAAAAAGGTTTTGCATCATCCCGGTTCCCAGAACTCCACAAGACGGACGTTGACTGTGGATATTGTATCATAGACACAATCCCTTTGACTGTTCGGAAATGTCACTAATTCCGCCCAAAGATGTAAACAACCACGCTTGAGCAGCACCTATTAGACGGGCGGGGTCCGACAGCCGATCAGTTCCAGTCATTCCACTAGCAAGGAGCTACACGTGTCGTGTTGACTAGTTCAACCATGCCTAGACCGTGAATACCGCGGTACGATCGCGTGCGCATTATAACTTTGTGCCAGGAAGGGTTCTATAAAGGGGATGTGTCCAGGCGTCTCGGAGTGAACCAAAGCGCTGTTGTTCGGACATGTAGGTGACACAGGAACTGTCGATGACATGCCTCGCTCAGAACGTCCAAGGGATACAAAAATGGTTCAAATGGCTCTGAGCACTATGGGACTTAACATCTTAGGTCATCAGTCCCCTAGAACTTAGAACTACTTAAACCTAAGGACATCACACACATCCATGCCCGAGGCAGGATTCGAACCTGCGACCGTAGCAGCCCCGCGGTTCCGGACTGCAGCGCCTAGAACCGCACGGCCACCGCGGCCGGCCCAAGGGATACAGCTGCAGTAGATGACCGCTACCTTCGGATTATGGCTCGGAGGAACCCTGACAGCAACGTCACCATGTTGAATAATGCTTTTCGTGCAGCGATAAGACGTCGTGTTAAGACTCAAACTGTGCTCAGTAGGCTGCATGATGAGCAACTTCACTCTGAACATATATGGTGAGGTCCGTCTTTGCAACTACGACACCATGCAGCGCGGTACAGATGGGCCCACCAACATGCCGAATGGACTACTCAGGATTGGCATCACGTTCTCTTCACCGATGAGTGTCGCATATGCCTTCAACCAGACTATCGTCGGAGACGTATTTGGAAGATAACCAGACAGGCTGAACGCCTTAGACACACTGTCCAGAGAGCGCAGCAAGGTCTGCCCTGTTTTGGGGTGGCATTATGTGGTGCCGACGTACGCCGCTGGTGGTCATGGAAGGCGCCGTAACGGCTGTACGATACGTGAATGCCAACCTACGATCGGTAGAACAACCATACCGGCAGCATAATGGTGAGGCATTCTTCTTCATGGACGTCAATTCGCGCCCCCATCGTGCACATCTTGTGTATGTTCCTTCAGGATAACGACATCGCTCGACTAGAGTGTCCAGCATGTTCTCCAGACATGAGCCATATCGAACATGCCTGGGATAGATTAGAAAGGGCTGTTTATGTACGACCTGACACACCAAACACTCTGAGGGATCTACGCCAAATCGCCGTTGAGGAGTGGGACAATCTGGACCAACAGTGCTTTGATGAACTTGTGGATAGTATGCCACGACGAATACAGGCATGCATCAATGCAAGAGGACGTACTACTGGGTATCAGATTTACCGGTGTGTACAGCAATCTGGACCACCACCTCTGAAGGTCTCGCTGTATGTTGGTACAACATGCAATGTGTGGTTTTCATGAGCAATAAAAAGGACGGAAATGATGTTTATGTTGATCTCTATTCCAGTCTTCTGTACAGGTTCCAGAACTCTCTGAACCAACGTGATGCAAAACTTTTTTGATATGTGTAGAAGATCCATGCAAGTAATGGATATGGAGCACAAGTAACAGCTCTTCTACTGCTCTCTGTTAGTCTGTGTCTACTAGTGTCCGTCTTCTACTGTCCGGTCGAGGCTGGCAGGAGCGAATCTTATATTCTCTTCAGTTAAAGTCCTAGTGAGCGAACTGTTGGTTGACGTCGTCTCACAGACTCCTCTGCTCTTACGTTCTTCATCTTCGTGCCGGCGTTTGTCGTTACACCGGAACAAGTTGTTCTGCGAAATTTGTGGGACTGGCACTCCTGGAAGAAAGGATACTGCGAAGACATGGCCTAATAATAGCTTGGAGGATGTGAAAGTCTCTGGCAGATAACTGCGTGCCTGACCGAGAATCGATCATTACCAGGAAGTATCATGTGAGCTCACACTCTGCTGCAGATTGAAAATTTCATTCTGGAAACAGCCCCCAGGCTGTGCCTAAGCCATGTCTCTGCAATATCCTTTCTTCCAGAATTGCTAATCCTGCAAGTTTCGTCAGAGAATTTCTGTGAAGTTTGGGAGGTAAGAGACGGTAAAGCTGTGAGGACAGGCTGTGAGTCATGCTCGGGTAGCTTAGTTGATATATTTCCGCCTCGCGCGTCGGGCGAATAGGTTCTACCTGTTTCGCCTCTATTGTAACACTGCGAGAGAAGGTTACTGAGGGGCAACGCGAGCCATTCCTTAATGGCCTTAGTGTATCTCCGCCTCTAACCTCGCGTACGGACTTTGCCACTGTAACTCCAACGCTACCGCCACCTTCACTTCAAAACAAGCGTAGACAGGCGCAGGGTGGTGAGAAGACAGTCTATTCTTCTGCCGTTCTGCCCTCTGCTGAAGGGATTATGTTGGAGTATGCCTTTCCCCTCCCCGAACTCTGACTGGATCATAACACGTCAGCTGCTGTTAATGATTCCAAAGCTTCGAGCCCCCCCTCTAATGTATCTCCCGAGTTCGATTTTGCCTCTTCGTGATCACATGAGGAGTGACCTGTTCCGGAGATTCGTACTATATCGACGGACTTGCCAAAAATCGTGCAAATGGCTCTAAGCACTATGGGACTTATCATCTGAGGTCATCAGTCCCCTAGACTAAGAACTACTTAAACCTAACTAACCTAAGGACATCACACACATCTATGCCCGAGGCAGGATTCGAACCTGCGACCGCAACAGCAGCGCGGTTCCGGACCGAAGCGCCTAGAACCGCTCGGCCACAGCGGCCGGCTCGGATTTGCCAGGCATCCCTGAGTCTGTAATGTATTCCCAGCCTTCTTCTGCGCCCCCAGATGAGGAAAGTATACCACAGGCCGCTGCTGATCAGACCCAGGTCGGTACAAGTGTACCTACGGAAAACGTGATGACGGTAAAAGATATACCGTTAATTTCTATTTCCGTTGGTTCTCAGGAGCTGCACCTCCCATTTCTGGAAGAGTGGGGTGTGTCCTCTGCATCTGACACTGAATTTCCGCAGCGCCTTCCCCTCACCCCGCCCTTCCACGTTGCCCCATGCGGCAGTCGCCTTCCCGCAAAGTCGCAACAAACAGCATCTTCAAATTGAGCGTGTGGCGTCGCGAAAAAACAAAAATCTGAAAGAGGATGGAAGAGAGAGATCCATCATTTACGTTCAACTTCATCCATTGATTCTGCCATGAACTGTGATACACGACTTTAAAGATTACTTACAAATAATCAGCTGAATTGTTTTGGTAATAACTGGATGCAAGACTATACTTTTCCTAACTTGAATGTGAAGAGAATTAGTAACGATCTTAGACTTGCGGCTCTGCGACAGTTTATTTACCATTCAAGTGCAGACGTTTTATTTTGGCAAGAAGTGTTATTTGATCGTTTTTCTATTCCCGGATTTTTTTTCTTTACTGTGGCTCTTGAACTTTCTATTGACACTGCGTTATTTTACAGAGAGGGAATACCGCTGACTGATTTTGAAGTTCTTGATAACAGCCGAGAGATATGCTGCACTTTTTGTGACCTTTCTTCAATTCTTCTTCATGCCACTTCAGGATCTGGCCATTCCACAGATCGAACGCGTTTTTACAAAGAGAATGTAGTTTATTTGCTTCGTAACCCTGGGCAGAAACTTGTGTTAGTGGAAGATTTTGATTGTTTCATGCGTCAGACTCTCAGTTTAATTTCAATAAGGAACTACACCATTTGGTGCGCTCTTACATGGATCTGTCAACATCCCACTCTCGTCAGGTATACGCATCTTACAGCTACTTTCAGCAGCAGACTCTATCGTTTGTATCTTTCTGATTCTTAGGGACAAATGTAATACCCACTAGTTTCACTGATCACTGTGCCGTAGCTGTAACCTTAAATGATGTGCCGGAACCATTAACACTGTATAGCCTCCCTGGATGCTGAACACATATCTATTAAAGGAGCCTTCCCTCGAAATAATCGTTCGAGAGGTTTGCCCACGTAACTTGCGTTCGCAGGGCCGCTATTCTTCTCTTCTGGAATGGTTAGTAGGGCATGCAAAACCATTTCTCTGGAAAGCGTTAATGCGTTACGGCGTTGAGAGGGCAAGGGATTTCCGGCAGACCCCAGAATTTTATTATTCCACGTTGTGACAACTTTATGAAGGTACCAGGGAAGCTCCCTAATGGATTATGGATATCCGCCGAGTTACGGCAGTGCTTCTTCAATTAAAGCTACATCAAATAGAAGAACTGAGGGTGCTATCAAAACCCTGCTCATTTCTACAGGATGAACAGATCTGCTTACATCATATTATCCGGATGCGGGATCGTCTAAGACGTGCATGTATCGCGTCCGTCCCTCACACCGATGGTCACTTACTGACGTCCCAGTCTGGCATTTCCAGAGCGATCTACAACTACTTTAACGAGCTTTATGACGTCCGTACTACTGATACGAGTGTCCCTGATGAATTTACTCCTCTCCTAGATTGAGTGGTTACTCCTGCATTAAATGATGAATTTCTAAGTGACTTCACTCGATACATATTGCCTAATTGTTGGCTCACGATTGCAAAAATTGCCGGAATGCGACGATATTACTAAGGAATTTCATGTATGTTTTTGGTCTGTTAAAGGTGATACCATTCCGTCACTGGCAAATGAGGCGATAAGGGGCGAGGGGACGGTTTGTTCTTGACCATTTCAAGGTTGGTAAAATCGTTCTAATTCCGAAGACAACCGGACGTCGAGACATCGATAGATTCATCCCGATCAGACTACTTAATTTCGATTACAAAACTGTCGCCCGGGCGGTTAATAGCCGTTTGTCGATATTGTTGGAGAAAAATCGCGCTAATCACCAAAGCTGTGTGCCTGAGAGTATGTTACTGACTTGTGTGTTGAATGCAGGGATGTCGTATCGGTGGTTGCAGTGACTGTGTTTCTGGAGGCTTACTGTTTATTGATTTTAATAAGGCATTTGATCAAAACAGTCACCGCTTCCTGATGCATGTGATCGAGGCGACCGGTCTCAGTCATACTGCGTGTCAGGTATTATCAAATTTTTTACTGTTATTCACGCATCTGTAGTAGTGAATGGATAACTTACTCTCCAAATCACCGTCCTACGGGCCTTACCGCAGTGGGGCCCCCTCTCCATGACGCATTTTGTCTTGTCCCTAGAACCTCTGCTTCTTTGTATTGCCGGTCAATCACGTGGCTGGAAGATATTGGGTTAAACCTTCTCTGTACGAGCGTACACGGATGATGTTACGGTATTGCTACGTCATATTGATTACATATCCTTGCTCAAGGATATATTAATGAACAGAAATTTACCCAGTAACGGTTTCGGGGTTTTCATCATGACATTCCATGGGCAGCGATGGCTCCTCTCCACAAATCGTTGGGGATTACTGTGGATCGCCGCCCGATGAAAATTGTTGCACGCAGTCGGGGGAAGGTGACTGATCGAATTCAAGCGGCCATTCGTAGGCACTAACACCATTCCCTTATGTAAGTCTGCAGGCTTTTGTGGCCGTTGTCACTGAAGTTAAAATCTTCTGGGTTAGTAGGCCGCGTCATATTTCCTCCAAAATGATCGACGTTCCGAGCCCTCTGCTGGGATGAAATATGACGCGGCCTAATAACCCAGAAGATTTTAACACAATTCCCTTAGCCTTCTTCATAAAGTAAAGATCTTATATTCCTACATTTTCAGTAAAGTGCACTATGTTGGACAAATATTTCTGCTCCCCTCGATAATGGCGCTCAAATTGATGCAATTATCCGGTCGTTTTCTTTGGAAGTGTTCTGTTTTTCTTCTGTAGTATGCGGTGACAGCGAGGCCTCGACCCCTTGGGTGGTTGCCAATATCGAAGTACGTGTTTCAGTATTGATTATATTGTGAAACGTTTTAACATGTGCTCGAGCCACTCAATCCATTACATTTCGCTTATTTATGTGTCCTCGACTGACCAGTCTGACTCCCACTGCCGATGTTGGCCGGATTAATTCTAAATTACGGTACATACATGAACTTTATATTGTAATAAGCTTTCTGGCAGTCGACATTTTATTAATGGCACACTTTACCGCGAGATCTTTCCTTTGTCGTTGGGGTGTACAATCATTCGTCTCCCCAGCTGAAATGGCTTCGCCAGTGATATCCAGGGAAACAGTGTTGTTTCACGTTAATCTTCCTATCTTCCCTACGGAAGTCGCCTCATCGTCGTGTAGGGTTATTCACAATCTGATCCCGACCAACGAATGCCTCCATTACAGTGGTCTTAGTTCGACTGATGTTTGCGAGAAATGTCATCGACCTGATACATTACGACACAGAGACTTGCCTCTTGCGGACGAGCACACTGGCACTGGATTCACCGACAACTGGCTTTTCTTACCGGATCAGCCGAAGCTGCTTTCTCTGTTGAGGTTATTCTCTATCCAGACTTTTACGTTTTCCCTCAGACGAACACTATTCGATCGTATGGCTACTCGGACACCACACCCACTATGTAGTCGGGTGTGACAACGATCCCGTCTCCTCTGCTTTCGCCCATATATGGTGAACCCCAATTGGAAGTGGCAGAGGCTTCCGCGTTATTGTGCTTTATTTGAAAACCTTGTCTTTAATCATCATGGTTTTAGACAGTTTTGATTTTTTTTTTCTTTTTTCCACTTGTTCTGGAGCCCTTCTCCCACTGCGGTATTCCTTCAGAATTTCTTTTCTTTCAGAATTGTAGAATTTATGTCTATCAAGTTTTATTTCAATAAAAGATAAAAAATAAAGAAAAATAAAATACATCCAGCCTAGTACCATGTGAGAGACCAGCACGATCGAAGGCAGGTGGGGGGAGAGGCATCGTGACCACGTCTCGGGATTCGACACTTACCCACCCTGTCACCACCCAGCCTGACGCTGACTGTGTCCGTTCTTTCCTGTAATGTACCATAAAAACAAAACAAAATAAAAGATTGGTGTGGCACACAGTTTTAATCTGCCAGGAAGTTTAGTATCAGCGCACATCCAGCTGCAGAGCTAATATTTCATTTTGGAAACATCCCCCCAGACTGTGCCTAAGCCATGTCTCTGCAATACCCTTTCGTTCAGGACTGCTAGTCCTGCAAGTTTCGCAGAAGAACGTATTTGAATTTCGGAAGATAGGAGACGAGGTACTGGCGGAGGCAAAGATGTAATCATGGGTCGTGAGTCGTGCTTGGGTAGCTCAGCTGAAACCAGTGGATCCATGCCATAGGACTGGCGGACTCTCCCCTCTGCTCCGTCTGTCACAATATGGACGATGATCGCCACCTCTGCAACCGTGTAGTCGTTGCAGATGTCTGGTTGTTAGGGCAACTTTAATCTGATTTTGTACGTAATGTAACTTTATGTTCACTAATGAGAGTACTTATATTGTATATGGAGCTTATGTCTTGAAAGTACCTACGTGCATAATTGCAATCCTCATTAACAATATGCCTCTGACCTACAATGTGTGATAAAGATATTGCCGCGTAAACTTCATACATATTTTCAACGCTTAAAATTTTCAAGGAAAAAACAAGCACAATGTCACAGAACTAAGAAACATCAGAATGTTCATGTAGTCTGAAGAGATAATCACTGTTCCTTAACTGCATAAACAATGTTCAACTTTGGTCCTAATAACCACTTTGGCTGCCCTGTATAAAAACGGAAATAAACCCTGCCACTACTTAAATAATCTTTTCGTGTGCAATGCAAGATGTTGTACCCAAAACTAATATATGTTTAGAAGTCGGATCTCGCGAAATGCAGTGGGAGTACAAAAAACCTTTTTTTTTTTAAAAAAAAAACTTTTCAGTAGCAATTGGAACGTGGAGTCTCAGTGTCGAATAATATGAAAATTGCTTTGGCTTTATATTTGCACTGCATTGCAGAAACCAAATATAAAAATTGCTACATCATTCGACACTGCTATTAACAATTAGGTGCAATCTGGAAACAAACAGTAAATTTACCATGTTAGCTCTTCGACAAAATCTGGATGCATAATAATTCTGTCAACAAAATTTATATTGAGCATTTAAAAAGGAAGAAGGGTAAAGAATTCTTTCCTGAGTTCATGCATTTACGAGGTAATGAAACAATATTAACATGATAGCCAAACAATGAGAATTACGAAAATTTAAAAACCAAAATTAAAAATGCTTCCCAAATGCGACAACCCACCGTTTCCAAATTTAGTGCATGCTATTGGATATTATCTTCTTCAATAAATTCTAAAAATTCTAAATTACGGCAACAGCATTGGGAAATTAGGCCTCCATATCAGTACACAAGTCTGCTTACAACCTCGCCCAACAACACTCTCTCTCTCTCTCTCTCTCTCTCTCTCTCTCTCACGGACTGACTACATGACCACAACATAAAATTTGGAAACCAGAGAGCCCCAATTATACATGTACACAGGAAAAGTGTTTACTGTGGTCAGTGTCTCTGACAACACTGCCACCTCTCACAGTGTTACATTACGTCACATTTATCGTTTTCCATGGATCCCTTGGAGAGGAGTCTCTGGGATGTGGAAAGAGTCAAAGTTTTTTTTTTGAACTCAGATACATGAATATTGTACAATTCTAATGCAGACAGAGTTATGAGTTATAATCCTTGTGAAGATATTCATCGATAGAGTTGAAGGAGTTGGTCAACAGGAAGTTCTTTAATTCACCCTGAAACCGATCTTTATCACTTACAAGAACTTTGATATGCTCTGGTAACTACCTTTCATCTCCTACACTTTACCAAACAAGAATTTTACAGAATGTTTCTTGCTAGGACTTATAGCAATGAATATTCGGGAAATTCGTTTACAGATAAGGAACCGGAGTATTGATATATGAATATGTAACAAAACATCAAAAAGTACATTAAGGTTTGATTCCAACGACTAAAAAACAGGACAAAAGTTATTGTGTGTTGAAACAGTAAACACATAAAACACAATCAAAAATCATGAGTAGTGGTAATGTAACATGTACAGCTAAAGGGCTGTAATGTCGCTAGTAACTGAAAAAATAGCTAAGAATGTTATCTTTATGAGAAAGTTAATAAGACAGACTCCAAAAATAAATAATCTACAGAAAATTGTGTAGTCCATACATCACAATAAGTACAAAATACAAATATGTACGAAACTGTACCCCTGAACCAAAGAAATAAACTGAATGTTTTATAATTATCGACAATACGCTGACAGTAAAATATTCCATGTCTCTAAAGACTACAAACTGTCTTGCTAAAGTGAGGAACAAAATTCACATGGGACAATGTTAGGCACTGGGAGTGGAATATGTTTAACTAATGTCAAATACCACTCACAGCGTGCTTGTTTTATAGAGGACACACTATTAGGTGATTCATGTAGTCAAAATTTGTCAGAAAGGTACATATTGGTGAACTAATATCAGACTCATGGAGCACAGTAAAGTAATCAGTTTCACTAGTGACAACACAATGATACCGACGAAATAATAGTAGCGTTGATAACAACTGGCTCAAGGAGCACAAAAGGTCGAGTCATTTCCTCCACTGACGAGCCGAAGGTTCAGAAGTGACGAAATAACAGTAGTGTCTGCTCTTTCGCCAACTATTGTCACCTGTACTTCACCTCGTCCATTTTCGGTGAAAAGACAGCACTGAGACAGTGGCGTACCAACAGCGTGGTAATGTATACGCAATAGGACACCTGACACAGGGCCCGACTTATTCCAGTAAACGAAGTAGATCTGGATATCTATCTTCAGTATTCATACCGCCCATGTAAGATCTCCTCTCAAGGTAATGTATGCGTGCATATTTCCACAGCACTGAGTGCCTCACATGCTTATCCAGAATACATGAGAGATTAAATTAATAAAAATTAGACATTATATTAAATACATCTATATTTGTAGCTGGAACAGGAGATTGATTAGGAAGGTAAATATGTATATTGGTTGATAAACAGAGAATATGATACATCATACAACAAAGCATATAAGTTTTTAATACCTTTAAGTATCTTATACAATTAAAAAGCGGTTTTGTATATTTTACGTAATGAAGGTATGCAATGACATGCGCACAGTATCCATATGTAACAAAATGTATATTATACAGTAAAATCTTGAGTTTGTACTTGAGCAATGCCATAAACGTATGGAATGATGTGAACACTGCGTGAGTATAACAATCATTTGATATTTTTGTTAACAAATAGTTGAAATTTGGAAGTAAACAGTTAATTTACAAAGTTGTCTCTTGGACAATATTTGCATGAAATTTAGTTCCTTAAACATAATTTGGATTCATTATTTAAAATGAACAGGGATGAAAAGTGATGAATTTCTTTTCTGAGTTCATACTTTTATGCTGTAATGAAACAACAGTACCGTAATAGTCAAACAATGTGAGTTACGAAAATTTACAAATCTAACTTCAAAATGCTCCCTAAACAACTGCAAAGCAAGCGCACGTGGGTGGATATTATCTTCTTTGATAACTTTTAAATTTCAGAAATAGTTTTCTTATATTAGATCTCCGCATCATTACACATGTCTGTTTCCAACTATGCTCGACAACCCAGTTTCTCTCACTCGCGCTGGCTGACTACTTAACGACAACATAAACTTGGGATTCCTGAGAGTCTCCTTTACACATGTGCTCAAGAAAAGTGCCAGTATCACTGACAAAACTGCCATCTCCCAGAATATAACAACTTTTCAACTTGTCCAACAATATGTAGACTAATTCCTGCAACAAGCAATGAAAACATGTGTCCTTTTCGTTTACCACCCCCGCCCCGCCCCCGTGTTACGATGTGCATTTTCCATTCCCTGTATACAGTGCGGTACTGTGCAAATTCATAGATACCAAGAAGAGTGGAGCTTTTGTAGCTTCTCTGTCTTAATGTACTATTGGTTTATTTTATCAAGAGTGGGGACCATTTTATAATGAGTGTATCGGTTCTTTCTTAACCAAGATGTGCATTTGCTTTTAATAAATCTATTTAGCGGAAAAGTTAGGGAAACCGGATCTTGTCTCTTACAAACTTCCAACAGATCCTTATTTCAAAATAATGGTTCAAATGGCTCTGAGCGCTATTGGACTTAACATCTGTGCTCATCAGTCTCCTATAACTTAGAATTACTTAAACCTAACTAACGTAAGGACATCACACACATCCATGCCTGAGGCAGGATTCGAACCTGCGACCGTAGCGGTCGCGCGGGTCCAGACTGAAGCACCTAGAACCGCTTGGCCACTCCGGCCGGCAGATCCTTATTTAAATTCATGAATTGTGAGATTGCGTCATTCGTTGCCTAAATTAAATATTGATTCAGCATTATCTGTTGCTTAGAGAAAACGCTGACTTAATGTTATCTGTAGACTAATTTAAATACTGAATAAAGTCAGCTTAGAGCTTTTTATTAAATCTCCCTCAGTTAACGTAAACCAGTTACATGATTATCCTATCCAGGATAGCTAACCTCAAATCAAAGTTGATAGTAGAGAGATGACACTCATCAAACAATATTAATAAAGTGGATATCAACTCTTTGAAATACTGGAAAGCACAAACTCAGACCGAACACAATGTTGAGTATCAGGCTGGAACGGGAAAGTTACTCATGAGGTGACCCAAAAAAATTGAACAATGGCGAACGAAACTGGTGTATTTGTAGATGCATACGCCACTCGGAAGTGATGATATTTGTTTACTACGACATTAAGGTACAAGACTAGCCTCACTATTTGAAGCGAAGAACCTGAAGACGTATCGACAGGTAACATTTCGACTGGAATTTGAGCAGTGTGATACGGCCGTAGTTACATTTGAAGGGAGTAATCTGATACTGAATGTTTTATTGGTAGTGATACTTGAAAGCATTTTATGTGTCCCAAACAACAGTGAAGGAATGTCACATGGATGTCATGTGATTGCTGACAAACGTCCTATTATGAATTAGAAAGCCTTACTTTGGATGTATATTGAGAGAGGAGTCGTACAAGTGTCAATACAAATAAAGAATCTGACTTTAATGACTCTATGTGCTAATTTTGGAAAGCTAAATCCATTAATAGAGTTTACCAAAATCAACGATTTTACTCAACGTAATTTAATCCACGAACGTTGTATAAGTGGACAGAAGCAGATGAATCTCTGTCACAGCCAATTTAAGACATTCCACGATAGTTCTGCAGAAAAAAATTGTTGATTATATTAGATTTAACATTGGGACTTGTTCACAGCAAGTTAGAGGAACAATTCTGAGTGCAGACTGCATTCTTGTTTGAAAAGATTTTGAGTCTTGTATCCTCGACAAGCACGCTTATTGTTTCTTCAGTCACAAAATAACCGTTTAAGGTGAAGCTCATTGTGAACTAAATAAGTTTAATTTGTTTCGAACACCGAGAGGACCATTCCGACTACCAAATAAAAATGTGATTGAAATTTCTCATGATGATAAAGCAGAAGGAACGATCTATTTTACTTGCATCAAAACGTACTATAGCCAAGATCGCATAAATACTTATTTATTTCGACAACCGATTTCGACAAGCTTTGGTATCATCTTCTGGCACTCTTAACATTTTGTTACAAAACGTGTTCATTGCGAGTTGGAACCTCTAGCCAAATTGTCGAATTAGTGGATAAAACGCAGCACATTATGAAAGGTCTGTCAGAAATAAAACGTTAACAGTCAAGAAGTACCTTGTACAGATAGCCATGTCCATATATGCAGGACTCACAAACGATTGTTAAGTCTTAAAAAACACAATATCCGGTAAAATGACTTACCATACCCGCCGTCTAAGGTGGTTCATCAGTGAATCGAACATGTCAAGATAACGTAAACAGATTTTCTATTCTATATTTTACTGTATATATATTTTTAAGACTTAACAATCATCTGTGAGTTCTACATCTACGGTCATGGCTATTTGAATAAGGTGTTGTTTGATTGTAAGCGTTTTATTTCTGAGAAACCTTTGCATAATGTGCTACATTTTATCCACTAACATGACAACTTCCTGAGAGGTTCCAGCTCACGATGAACACTTTTGTAACAAGAATATAACAAAACCTGTCGAAACAGGCTGTCGAAAATAAGTATGCATGCGATCTTGGCAATAGAAAGTTTTTACCAAACACAAACGTAACAGAAAATGGTGAAGATATGAAGAATATAATGATTCACGGAATTTACTCCTTTTGTTGAGGACAAATATAGTCGTGCGGCTAGGGCCTCCCGTCGGGTAGACCGTTCGCCTGCTGCAAGCCCTTCGATTGACGCCACTTCGGCGACTTGCGTGTCGATGGGGATGAAATGATAATGATAAGGACAACACAACACCCAGTCCCTGAGCGGAGAATATCTCCGCCCAGCCAGGAATCGAACCCGGGCCGTTAGGATGACACTCCGACGAGCTGACCACTCAGCTACCAGGGGCGGACTTGAGGACGAATATGTAACATGTACAACTGCTGACCTCCTTTCTAGGATTTATGATGGAGGACAGTAGTAGCTTGAAGTGTTTAGTGGTCCGTGGTTTAATGTGGCAAGCGAAGCTGTAGGAAAGCGATGAGTGGATGAGCTCTATGAATCGAAGAGAATAAAAAAAAAGTATTTGCCTATATGCTCAAGACATGGGCTATATTTTGCATCTGTGAAGTGTGCAGAACCTACGTGGAATGCTTCTATTCAGGCTAAATATGAGGTTGATGTGAAGAACGACAGAACTCAGTTCATAAATATAAATAAACCCACGTTGAATTGTTACTTAGCAACCCACGACTATACGATTATAATGAATTATAAACAGTAATGAAGTCGTATGCCATAACGGAAGAGGAAATCTGTCCATGAAGCCATCTTGAAGCTTAAGAAAGAACTATAGGGAGGCTCATTCTTATTAAGTCTAGAACATTTTAAACTGGACGACGTATAAAAGGTAACTGTCGCATTTATCTTAGAATCTCAGCCCTACTGGAGATCCTGTTCAACCGCAACTAAATTTTCCCCCTCTATACCTCTCCCAGTCACTTTCATGTACAGGTTGCAAGAGAATATCTCTAGACTGTGGCTGATTGGGACAGCAGATAATGGGAGGTCGAAGCGCTACGTCAGGCAGCGAACGTTCTTGTCATGGCTGCAGCCCACTGTTGTGTCGCACCCTCACTATCACAGATTCCATTCAACGCCCATGAACCATTTTCAAAGTTTTCTTCATACGACAGCCACATTAATCATGATACCAACGAGTATGTTTTCGTCTTTTTCCGTTTTCCATGTCGGATGTGTGCTTTGACTCACTTGTGTCAGCACATCGTTCTACTGGACGCGCCACTGCCCCCCTGTGATGTCATCTCAACTCTACTCGGCGTACGCTCCCTCATGCATATTCATGGTTGTCTTTAATGTAGATACTGCTACAGGGAATGTTACGTATGAAAACCACTTTCATATACTGCTTCTCACACAACGAGACGATCGAGAACGCCTGTTAAAAATTAAAGTGTCTCAGAGTTCACGCTGCGGAAACATGACAGAAATCGATAATTCGAACTAACGTTTTTGCTATCGGAAGCTAGAACTGTTTGTTAACAAAATACTGCGTGTACCACCTTCCCTTTTTATTGTTGTAAACGAGACTGCGAAGCAATAACAAGTTGATAATATGGTGAAGAAACACACTTCATGTGCCCTAGTGTTATATTCCCTTTGTGTATATTCTATGATGTTCATACATGACTTTAATAAAACACCAAAGTCGTTGTTAAAGTAATATCATATGCTCTACATTCGACAGTTTCCTACACCAATGACGACAATGAGTGAGAAATGTTAACTTTAAAAGAAGGGAAGAATTTTTATAAAGTAAATAGAAACTGCTCAGTTTCTTACATCTACTGTACCAGTACTTTTTGTATTCGAAATGAGAGCGGTATTGTGCAGATGAACAATGTATCTGTATTTAGAAAGGACCGTGGTCATACCACTGCCAAATCAACCTGATGAAGTGTCTCGTTTGTTTTACCATTGCGGTTTCTTATCACAATGTGCTGAAACACTCTAAAAACACAGCAACAAAATATAAATAAACAACAAACGACAGTAAAATGTTCGCCCATGTTGACTAGATCCTTACAATCTTTTATTGTTCGACATTAGTATAGCATTGTCTAATGTAGGGGAGCATTACTAAATATCTGTCATTGTTTAATTGGCGTATAGCACATAATTTTTTTGTTTTTAACAACATGCAATAAACCTACTTCTGTTATAAAGAAGGGATAGGTAATAACCGTCATCTACTGCTCTTAGCAAAAAAATGTTACAGTTCATTTTTGTAGTATATTATCATCTTTAAAATCGTACGTACTTTTGGGGTTAGTGTCTAGGCACACAGACTGACACAGAAGGGCTAGGGAGCTATTTGAGCCTAGCACAGCACCCTTTGTGAAAATAATGGCAAGACCATCGTTTGTCCTTTTTTGATGTTCTTGTTGTTGGTGTGGTCTTCAGTCCAGAGACTGATTTGATGCAGCTCTACATGCTACTCTATACTGTGCAAGTTGCTTCATTTTCAAATACCTACTGCAAACTACGTCCTTCTGAATCTGCTTAGTGTATTCAGCTCTTGGTCTCCCTCTACGATTTTTACCATCCACGCTGCCCTCCAATACTAAATTGGCGATCCCTTGATACCTCAGAACATGTCCTACCAACTGATCCCTTCTTGTAGTTATGTTGTGCCACAAATCTCTTCTCCCCAATTCTATTCAGTATCTCATCCTTTTTTTATATGTGCAGTATATACAGTTCTGAGACGTGTGACATTCTTACTGGCTAGAACGGTAATAGGAGACGAATCACTGAGAAATCACAGTAAAAAATACATATAAAGTCAACAACAATAGCGAAATAAATAAAGTGAAATAAGATGTCGGATAACAGGGAAGGAGACAAAGAGAGTAAATCATACAAAATACTCTTGAACACCAGGAAAATATTAACGCGTAATACACGCAGATACAGCTATAGGTCGTGCCTTTAAACTGACCCGCAGATTAATTCGAGATTATAATGAAGCTTGTCTCTGGAACTTTCAAGTTCGAGCATGTCCAGTACAGATAGAGCGCCGGTGCTCTTCTCACAATGTTCGCATGCCCGTGTCAGAATCAGGATATCTGACATGTACAGACGATGAAGCGAATACAGTTTCGCAAGTTGAGAACGAAAAGTTTCGCGCGCGGATTTTAATTGCAACTCTACCTCAAGTCAGTGATAGGAAGGTAGGAATTTATATTATTCTGGTAGCTGAATTGGTTTTAACCTTGAAATTACTGCAAAATCCAGTAACGGTATACTGTCAAAACAACACAAAAAAAGACGGTACGTTTATGGCCCCAGCGAGAGTTTAGAGAACCCTTTGGAAGCAGACCTACGTAAATTACAGCTACCTCCGGGATTAATGTACACCATGTGAATAAATCAGTTTTTGATTGATATTTAGCGTAAATCAGAGGACACGTACCACTATTCCTTTTCACAGATATACGTGCTTGCATTTGTGAAGCTATACTCGTAGTAATGAAATGAAATTTCATTGTATGCTGGCACAACGCATTTAATATTCAGAATTACCTCTGACATGTGGTGCTGAAACCCGACGTGGGAACAGTGGCTTATTAATTATTGAATATTGGTATTCACAATTTTTGGAATGCATACTTTCGTTTCCTTGCTGTAAGAGAAGGTGGGGAACTATTTCGTATTAGTTATGATGTACTACTGCTGACGTATAAAGCCCCAAACATTCTATACCGCAGTTTCAGGAATATCCTGGGTTGCAGTTAGACTGGCTGTGTTTGAAGTAAAAATTAATAGCAATACTACTGTTTGATATTTTCCTCTGGGCTTAGGCGTTAGCCAAATGGTACACGCCGCAATTACGGCTAACTTTGCTTGCTATCGGCACTTTTCGTAAAATTTTTACCTCTGCTTATTGTACCCCTTATTTTTATCTTCCTTTTATAAGCACTAGAGTTGTTAGCGATTAATATTACTGTTACGCATCTCCTGCTGATCTTAGCTATTATCAAAAAGATACATGCCTCAATTATTACCAGCTTTGCTTCCCGTCGCCACTTTTCGTACCACTTTTACCACCGGTTATTGTACCCAATCCTCTTGTTTTATTATTATTAACACTAGAGCAGTTAGCGGTGAATCAGGAACGGATGGGTCTGGGACAGCAGCGAAACACTCACAGCCATGACTAGTTCTAGACAGTCTCATAAATAACGTATAACTGACGTGCTACTCAGTTTGAGAAGAACGTTACTACCAGTGAAGTAATGTCGTTCGTGTCGGGACAGATGATACATCGCATAGTGGTTTGAGATATTACACGGATCTTCTGGAAGATTCAGTTCAAATGGTTCAAATGGCTCTGAGCACTATGCGACTTAACTTCTGAGGTCATCAGTCGCCTAGAACGTAGAACTAATTAAACCTAACTAACTTAAGGACATCACACACATCCATGCCCGAGGCAGGATTCGAACCTGCGACCGTAGCGGTCGCTCGGCTCCAGACTGTAGCGCCTAGAACCGCACGGCCACTCCGGCCGGCGAAGATTCAGTATCGCATGTAATGCAGCCTGATGAAATTAAATTCAATCCTTAGTCTGACGAGAAGAAATAAAGGCAGCAACTAGCTACTTTTATGCATATTTCTAAATGGTACGTGTTTCGAGGTTTTAGCCATCGTCGACTGACATAATAACTATTTAAAACTTCAATTAGCACATCTGTGATAACATCGACTGCAGTCTGGGTGTTGCAGCTGCCGTGTGCAAAATAACAGTTCAGTTCGTCTACTACTCTTCGGGAGTTGTACATTTATAATATATTACTCTTTAGATGCTCTTACTTTCTATTATGATTGATGTTGCTCCTATTTTCTACATCTGTTGGTGTTGCACAAACGCTTTTTTCTTGTTTGATGCACAATAACAGTGCAAAATCACCATGTAGTCGACTGATACGCTTATTTACATCTTAAAATTATGTCTGCACCCAAATTTACACATTGCTTATGGGTTATGAAATTACTTTTGAAGTCAGTTGGATGTATACACTAAATATTTTTAATTTTAGCTTCTGAATGACAAAAAATTACAACTGCTTAGCTTAGAGCGTACTGTGCAGTAGTGACTTGTTAAATAAATTATACTGAATGCTACAAAAATAATACAGAATATTTTATGTAAAAGAATTAGTAATACGTATTTTACTCACAGTTAATACCTTTGACATACTGGAGTGACATTTAGGAAGAATAAAGGCAGAACAACAGACTTGTATTGTATTAAACTTGGGACCTAGAAACGACGGAGAGGCTTCGTCTCCGCCGCAGCCCGTAGTGGTACACAACCCCACAACAGACTACAGCAGTACACTCACCCCTAGGCCGCCCCACACCGAAACCAAGGGTATTGTGCGGTTCGGCCCCCAGTGGCGTCGACTAAAATAAGACTTGCACTTGGTGGACGAACTTCCCCGGATGGGGCCTCACGGTCAACGATGCCATACGCTCATTTCCATTGTTTTGGTGTTAATTAGTGCTGGTTTGTCTTCGTGATTGATTATGCGAGAATTTATTTTCAAAATTAGCTCATCTATTAATTTTGAACTGTAACCATTATTGTAGGTACCATAACAGCATTAATAGTGTTTATTTCATGATTTTGGTTAACTGTGTCTAATGGGATTTCGTGAATTCTGTTGATCATTGCTCTGTATGATGCAAAATGGTACTTATCTAGATAGCATGAGGATTTATTGATTGTGACATTGTTGTATGTAGCTTCGTCTATACTTGAAATATATGTTGAGTTATTTCCATTGAGAAAGAAGTATACTTGCTAAGTAAATGACTTCATTATAACATCAGCTCCAACCACAGTAAAGCTAATATTACAGGTTTAATTGTAGCCACTAAATTAACCTCTGACACAGCTAAACCAGGCCAGAATAACCAGACTGCCACTGTCCAATAAGTAAACAGTATTAACATGCCTTGAAAGGTAATAATAATAAACACATAAGGGTCCAGTCCCAGACTCCTACAGTAGTCAGGAGGGAGTCGGGCGGGGTGCGATGGTGTGGTCCTTATTACGCTCGACAGCGCCAAGAAAACATCATACTCAATAACACATTAACTAGTCAGAAATACAGATCTGTCTTCCAAAGCGCTGTAACGCAAGCGGGCCAGCGGAATTGCACCTCAACAGTGGCGGAAGGCCTGATTACTCTCATCTTGCAGTACTGCCGGCACAACGAAGCCTCAGATGGCGACTACAATGATATGGGCGTGATTTGGGCGGATGTCGACCGCTGAATCTGGCGGTTCCAACTTTGCGTATCGATCTCCAAAGTGCTTTAATGCATGTCGAAGATTTTCACTCAGGAACCTCGCCCCAGGTCCACCTGAAGAGTTCACAGACTCTCAGAGTCGGCTCTCAGCCCTCGTTTAGGTGTCTACCACAAGAATGGGATGAGCAGCTGCGGTGCCCACCCACTCGAAGGCGGATGACCGATGGCATCCATGTCATGCAGGTGAAGCCTACAGCAGACCTAAAGGGCGACGGCGGCCTCTGCACCCCATCAGCGTGGCCTCGTAAGTTGGCAGTGCAGCTGGCAGCAGAAGCGTCCTTCCAGTCAGACTCGTGGTTCCATAGGCGATCTCAGAAAACTAGGATTGACATCCGTAGTCTTAGACTGTATAGCTGCAGCTGACACAAGAGCTAGGACTATGAACTGAGGAGTTGCCAATTAGCACCCAGCATCAGCAATGAGACATTTGTTGGGAAGGGTAGGGTATTTATCTTAGAGCTTAGCATGCGTTCTGCAGCGATGATGGATGACTGTGGCATCATGTGTACTGATTTTACCTCTTTTTCTTCACCTTTCATAGGTGCTGGCTCGACACCTGAATACTTAAAGTTTCGTTGTCCTAACCTTTTTCTTACCAAACTCCGCTTTGCCACTAGTACGACTGTATCTACCAGCTTCCATGAAATCGTTATGCTTCACTCACAGATGCAGACACTCGGTCGTTCCCCCATGCTATGGTAGCTTCCATGTTTGCCGCAACTCGCTCAGTATTACTCCTAGCTGGCAATGTACTGGTCAATGACACAGGCTGTTCACCTTCTGTGAACTGCCAAGGTGGAACTTGGACGAGTTTTTAGTTTCTACCAGTGGCTCTATTCTGGGCCATAACAAAATTTGACACTGACCATACAGTACCCAAAACATATGCACAAACTGAATGTAGTAAAAGCAGACAAATGTAGCTGTATTGTTGTAATGCACAGTAGTACAACAGTGAATGGACAACACTGAATAAATTCTTCTGTCACAATAATCTAGCGGAAATTGAGACAGATACCATTTCTAAATTACAGAATAAACTCAAAATCTATTGAAGAAAACAAACTTCCCTTTAACAATATGAGATATAGACGACAGCGCTGATATGCATGACATATGAGCACAACCTAAAATTCACAAACAGGGTTGGTCAATAGAACCACTGTAAATTTTCAAAGCAATCAAACTTACCAAATCAACACGAAACTGATTGAGATTCTCAGCAGGACATACAAATTTGAAAATACACTCTCAATACCGAATAGTTATGAAGTAGGCAATTGTATAAAGGACATTCAGGTTCGTAAGACAGATAAGTACGCCTCATTTGACATAACTAAGCTCCACACAAACATGCCTCTCAAGGTAACAATAAAAAATGGAGAATTTTCCTTAATCTCAAAAACATTTGACTTTACCAGAAATATATGAGTTAAATTATTTGATGAGACAATAGAAGAAACTCAGGACCGATCAAAAGAAATGAATAAAATGCATCATAAGATCATCTTCACTGTTGAGAACCAGACAGAGAAAGGTGTACGTTTCCTGAATCTCTCCATAAGTAGCTCCAACGACATACATACATTTCAGACGGTATGGTGGTTCCACCATCACTCATTTATTGACACATAAGACCGTTTAAACAAACAGAGTAATACAATGTGTTTTAACTCGCTCAATTTCTCGCGGCAGCGGTGCGGCGCCGAGTAGTAGCGTGCAGATTCCAGCGACCGCTGATGCGGCAACACCTCGTGTTAAAGCCGAGGGCCAGATGACGTATTCTCCCATTCAGTACCGGACCCGTCACTAACTGCTGCGGCGGTGCGATCTTCTCCTTGTGAATTTGCTCATTGAGTTATTAACAAGCGGCTACGGCATGACGCGGAGTGCTCCATCCCAGAATCGAACCAGTGACCCTCATGTTCGGCATCTTCTGGTGTTCATCAACCTTTCGGTTCACGGGTGACCCATTTGATGAGGCCGCGGTCCCTTCGTCTACACCAGCCACCTGGGTAAGTAGCACACGAACTTTCTTCTGGTATCATCTGGGACGGCATCTTCTGCGTCTGCCTATTGTCGCGGCACCGGCATCTTCTTCTGTTGACCAGCGTAGTGGCTAGGTCGCTGCAGCAAAGTAGGACGTCCGCTGACTACCCATCGGTCCATCCGTCTAGGCGACATTTCTTTGTCTCTTCTTTCTCCCCTCAAAGGACCTCCCTCATTCACGTTTGTTGGAGCTATGTATTCAGTGTTTTCGTCAATGTCACGAAGTTTCTAAGGGGGCGACTGACTCTTCGGCCGTTGATCTACGCTTCTCACGTTGGGCAGGAACGTGACCAATGTCGACACACGTGCCAGCTTTCCTTGTTTTACCTCTACGCTGGTGTACCCTGTCGTCCTCCTCTGAATCGCCATATACGTCATGCACGTGAGTTCAGTGTGATAACAGTTCCTGGAGCATTGACTTCTGATGTGCAAACTGGGCTGTTCGTTGTTGTCCTTGGAAGCATTGCCCATCTGCTCGGTTGTTGATCTGTTGAAGTGCTGACTGCCGCTCCGCAAACTCCGCTGGTCATCGGCCTCCTTGTTCTACTACTGCCACTTCCAAATATTGTGGCCTAACGTGTCAAAGTCTTTAAAATGTTCACATAAACTATAATAAGTCTTTTGTATTTTTGTCCCGTATCTCTACTTTGAACAACCATAAATAACACATAATTATTATACACAAACATAAATAACAAACACTTACTATACATAATTATTATACACCCTACAACACAGAAAGCTACATACGCAAATGCCACAATCAATAAAAAATCGTACCAACGGATAAGCACCACTTGGAATCAGAAAGAGAAACAATGTACAGAATGCACAAAATCCCATTAGAAACAGCTGTCCCATATTATTAAGTAAACAGTATTAATGCTATTATGGCACTCACAATCATGGCTACAGTCCAAAATTAATAGATGAGCTAATTTTTAAAATGAATTCTCACATACCCAATCACAAAGACAAACCAACACTAATTAACACCAAATGACAGCTAACAGTAAAATATGTCAGCATGCCGTTTTTAAAAAACTTGTATGAGTGCATGGTGTCTGCTCTTTCCGACAGGTCCAAAACAGCAGTCATCATTAGGAATCTGCAGTTGTGATACAAATTACGTAAACTGAATGTGGGGGGCGGGGGGGGGGGGGGGCGAGTGGGCGGGGGAGGACGGACGAAAGTAAACGAAAGTGATTATTGGAAATACCATTGTCAGATGCATCGGGACTTAATGTGGAATCAGAGGTGACAAATGAATGTGTGTGCCAGACTACAATTCAAAGCCGGGACCTCCTGCTTACTAGGCAAATGCGTTAACCACCGCGTCATGCAGACACAATGTTTATCACAACTGCGCGGACTATCTCAGCACGCCTCCCGTTTAGCGCCACCTACCCGCAGTCCCCATCCATGTCCTCCATACTCGTTAATTTTAGATTCCAGCAAGAGGTCGAACGTAACTGTGCTTCAGCACAGGAGTTGGTGGATTCATTGCCCATTCAGGAGAATCAGCAGCATGAATGCGTGGTATCTTTTCTTTCAGACATAGAAAAGACACCACCCATTCATGCTACTGATTCTCCTTGATGGGCAATGAATCCACCACCTTCAGTGCCGATGCACACTTACGTTCGACCTCCTGCGGGAATCTAAAATTATCGAGCTTGGTGACCACAGACGGGGATTGCTGATAGGTGGTGCTAAGTGGTAACGCGGGCCGGTGGGGAGGTGTGCTAAGATAGTCCGCGCAGTTGCGATCAACACTGTGTCTGGATGGCATAGTGGTTAACCCAAGTGCCTAGTAATCAAGTGATTCCGAGTTTGAAAGCCAAATCGGTGCACGTATTTATTCGTTGCCGCTGGTTTCGCATAAATTCTCGATGCAGCTGGCATCAGTACTTTCTTCTCATTCCTTTCTCCACCACCACCTTCAATTTACATAATATTTAGGAAATTTCTTTCAGAAAATAAAAACCTTTCCAGGAATAAGTATCAGAATAAGCTTTCACACAAATAACAAAATAAAGGACAAAGCCATTCATAAAAATAACAGCAAGCCATAAAATCGATCAGGAGTATGCAACCTTAACTGTAGTTCTTGTTCGATGATATGGACTGCCCAAACAATAAGAAATTTCAGCGTACGACTCCATGAACACGTGGATGCTCATCGTTTAAAAAGCTTGAACAAATCAACATTTGAAACTTCCTGACAAATTAAAACTGTGCGCCGGACCGAGACTCGAACTCGGGAGTTAGAATCTCTGTCCGGCACATAGTTTTAATCTGCCAGGAAGTTTCGTATCAGCGTACACTCCTCTGCAGAGTGAAAATATCATTCTGGAAATCAACATTTGCCACGCGTGTAGCTACGATGAACATCAAGTGTCAGTCGTAGCACACAATCTACAAATAGTTCACCCGGCCAACAAAGGTACAAAGAATGAACCTACTACAAGAAATTTTAATTTATTCTCAAACATGTGTATCTCCAAATGACATTCTTAGTGACCAAACAGAGTTACCTAACAAAAGGCAGGGCCGGGTGGCCGAGCGGTTCTAGGCGCTACTGTCTGGAACCACGCGACCGCTACGGTCGCAGGTTCGAATCCTGCCTCGGGCATGGATGTGTGTGATGTTAGGTTAGTTAGGTTTAAGTAGTTCTACGTTCTGGGGGACTGATGACCTCAGAAGTTAAGTCCCATAGTGCTCAGAGCCATTTTTGAACCTAACAAAATGTTTCCAAGCAATAAATAAAAGATCACATATGGCTTGAAACTTATCCAGCGGATCGAATATTCCGTTATATGTCAGTGTGCATCAGGAAAATTTGTAATTCATGTTCCAAATACGGCCTTTTTACCGTATTTGGGAAATATCTCTTCGAAAAATGCAAAAATAATGAAGAAGCATAAAGCGGACGGGAGCTTTCTTCCACCAGCCAAAACAGCGCTTGTTCTGAGATCTGTGAAGGATGATCTGATTTTACGAAGGATGAGTATATATGAAACTCCATCTAAGTGTGGTGAAAGGTACATGGGACAAAGCATACGAACTGTGGAAGAACGTACCATTGAGCCACAGCGATAAATCTGCCTAACCAATTAGCAGTAGCCGAACATTTTATTTCCCCAGGTCATTTCATGCATTACTGGAAGTTAAGATACTGGCCACGGCCTCCTCCTACCGGGGTTTAGTGGTTAAGGAAGCTGTGGAAATACAATTAGCAGACAAGTTCCTAAATCGAGACGAGAGCTTCCATCGCCCAACAAATCATGGAAACCCCTCATTTCACGTCTGCGCTCTCAAACAGGATATTCTAAGTCTTCATGCCATCCATAAATGAAGGTTTCTGTTTCACAGGGGACTAAGTGCCACAATCATGAACTGTAGAAAATTAGGAAGAAGAAACCGAAAGGTAAGTGTGAGGCACTCATTTAGGGTATTTTTTCTAAGATATTGATTCTGTAAAATTATAAACAGGTCTGAAGACGAGCAATATAATATTCAACGCAAAAATTAATAATCTTACAATACCTTTAGAAAAGCGAACAGCAGAAGGATCTATGTGCAAGCTTAAACATCAGTCCGATGTGGCCCTAGAAGAGATTACAAACTTTTAAATAGCGAAAATGAACACTTTAAAGTCATTAACAATGGAAATGCTAAACGTTTACGATCTTGGTTAGCCTAAAAACACTTAAGAAATAAAATATATGAAATTGAAAACAATTTTTGGCTTATAGACTTATCATGTACACAAACACTGGCCTTTAGCATGGCCATACATTTTTAATAATGTCCAAATAAAAGCCTTTTCTTCTTTTGGAATACATGGAAGCATATTTTCAACGTCCATTAGTATTTTAGAATTAATTTCCCTGCTTCTCTGACTTCAGGTATACATTGTTGTAGTAATCTGTATGTCTAACACCTTCTTTTAAGAACACGAAGCTCTTAGGTCACTGTGAAATTTCACCAAGGTTTTTCTACTTGTACGCTATCAACATTCTGTTTATGCTCAAATCAGCATTCAAAACCTTCTTACTGTACGTGTTTTGCGTGTAATGGTTTTCTTCCAATGGGAGTGATTCGATGTACTGTTTAATAGATAACCTTGCTTCTACACTCAGTATCAAAGGTTTTTTTACCTCCCCGTCCCTCAATGTAGGTCACATCTCCTTTTTTTCTTTTAGTCAGTACAAATATGAACTGCTTTGTGGGAAATGTGTAATTTCCTTAAAAAATTTATGTACATACCTTTACGTGCTTACCCTTTCCATCAGACAAATAATAGTGTGCACTGTATTGACGCCTTTTTAACCTGGAGATTCATATGTACCATGCCTATGACAATGAATGACGCCAATCTGAATTAGCCCCATCAAGTATGATCCTTGATTCGTGTTATCAGCGAGTCCATGCCAGGTATGCTCAATACTCAGATCTCGGCGGCTGTGTCGGCACAAACAGGTTATCTGCACCACATAATGAAGAAGCCAAGGATTGCATCACGATGTTAAATCAATTTTGTTGGTAAAAAACGTACGCACCCACTCGGTTCTTTAATAAGTTTAAAATAGCACTTATAAACAAGAAAATAATCGTAATCCGTACTCGATAATGTTATTAACCAGCCTGTACGATAATCATTTTTTCTACTCCCGAATTTCTCATTCACTTTTTTTAACATGTAAACTTCTTCCCCCTCTCTTCCTCCTTTTCAAAGTATTTTTCTCCATTTCACAACATTCTATCAGTTTCAGTAGAAATAATACTCACGTCAAAAAAGTTGTGCATCACCTCAGTTCCGATAGTTCCGGACCCTGTACAGAAAATTGTAATAGAGATCAACAGAAACATCATTTCCGCCCTTTTTATTGCTCATGAAAACCACACATATCATATTGTACCACCATACAGCGAAACCTTCAGAGGTCGTGGTCCAGATCGCTGTACACACGGGTACCTCTAATACCCAGTAGCACGTCCTCTTCCATTGATGCATGCCTATATTCATCGTCGCATAATATTCACAAGTTCTTCAAGGCACTGTTGGTCCAGATTGTCCCACTCCTCAACGGCGATACGGCGTAGATCCCTCAGAGTGGTCAGTGTGTCGTGTCGTCCATAAACAGCCCTTATCAATCTAGCCCAGGCATGTTCGATAGGGTTCATGTCTGGAGAACATGCTGGCCACTCTCGTCGAGCGATGTCGTTGTCCTGAAGGAAGTCATTTACAAGATGTGCACGACGGGGGCGCGAATTGTCGTCCATGAAGACGAATTCCCGGCGAGTATGCTGCCGATATGGTTGCACTATCGGTCGGAGGATGACATTCACGTATCGTACAGCCGTTAAGGTGCCTTTCATGACCACGAGCAGCGTACGTCGGCCCCACATAATGACATCCCAAAACGTCAGGGAACCCCTACCTTGCTGCACTCTCTTAACAGTGTGTCTAAGGCATTCAGCCTGACCGAGCTTGCCTCCAAACACGTCTCCGACGATTTGCTGGTTGAAAGCATATGCAATACACATTGGTGAAGACAACTTGATGCCAATCCTGAGCGGTCCATTCGGAATGTTGGTGAGCCCATCTGTTCCGCGCTGCATGGTGTCGTGGTTGCAAAGACGGACCTCACCATGGACGTTCGGAGTGAAGTTGCGCATCATGTAGTCTATTGCGCATGAGTCGTAACACGACGTCCTGCACAAAAACCATTATTCATCATGGTGGCGCTGCTTTCAGGGTTCCTTCGAGCCATAATCCGTAGGTAGTGGTCATCCACTGCAGAAGTAGCCCTTTGGCTGCCTGAGCGAGGCATGACATTGACAGTTCCTGTCTCTGTGTATCTCCTCCATGTCCGAACAACATCGCTTTGGTTCACTCCGAGACATCTGGACACTTCCTTTGTTGAGAGCCCTTACTGGCACAAAGAAACAATGCGGTCGCGATCGAACCGCGGTATTGACCGTCTAGGCTTGGTTGAACTACAGACAACACGAGACGTGTACCTTCTTCCTGGTGGAATGACTGGAACTGATTGGCTGTCGGACCCCCTCCGTCTAATAGGTCTTGCTCATGCATGGTTGTTTACATCTTTGAGCGGGTTTAGTGACATTTCTGAACAGTCAAAATGGCTGTGTCTGTGATACAATACCCACAATGAAATGAACACCCTGAGCTGCTTACAGACGTTGACATACGTCAACGGGGACAGATGAAAATGTGTGCCCCGACCGGGACTCGAACCCGGTTCAAATGGCTCTGAGCACTATGGGACTCAACTGCTGAGGTCATAAGTCCCCTAGAACTTAGAACTACTTAAACCTAACTAACCTAAGGACACCACACACATCCATGCCCGAGGCAGAATTCGAACCTGCGACCGTAGCGGTCGCGCGGTTCCAGACTGTAGCGCCAGAACCGCTCGGCCACCAGCGGCCGGCACTCGAACCCGGGATCTCCTGCTTACATGGCAGACACTCTATCCATCTGAGCCACCGAGGACACAGAGGATAGCGCGACTGCAGGGATTTATCTCTGGCACGCCTCCCGCGAAACCCACATTCTCAACGTATTGTCCCGCACTACATTCGTAGTGCCCCCGCCCATTATACTCATTACTCGCGGCTCGTTGCGATTCCCGTAAGATTTTGGGCACTGTTTGTACATTCGCACAGAAGAAGAAGATGGTCAATTGGCCGGTGGGGTCAACGTTTGTCTTCAGAAGTTCTGTAAACCGGGGTGCTGCGAAACTTTTTTTGATGTGTGCAGTGGCGAACATGTACGTATTGGCACATATAGCCACAGAAACATTTTAAAACATTGAAACTAACATGGCTGTCCCTGGAACTTAGACCTTTCTAAAACATACTATCCTGGGTATAAAGAGCCATTTAGAATTATCACCTGAAAAATCATGATTTTGTCACTTAGATCCCCATAAAACAAAACGCTTCAGTATCAACAATATACTTCGTAAACACTGTGGATTCACTGATTATGCACTTGCTTTGGTTTACTCTTAGACGCATCAAGTTTAATCTATGATTGACACACATGTGACATGTGACGCGTGCGCGTTTACCCCACAGTGTGTCAAGTGATTTAAAACCTTGCAAATGACTCACCTTGAGACTTGGTGAAAGGTTGTCAGCAGATATATCGGAACATGAAGTAAAATCAAAAATATTCCTGACGTATAACTGAAAAATGATGGAATAAAAGACCACACATTTGTGTTGTCAAATGTTGTGTGAGTGCACCCCAATGTATTAGTAGCTTTTATTCATGTAAGTCTGTTGTTCTGCCTTTATTCATACTAAATGTCCTGTATGTCAAATTTATTAACTGTGGATAAAATATGTAAGATTAATTGTCTTATAAAAGTGTACTGTATAATTTTTGTAGTATTCATTATACACTCCTGGAAATGGAAAAAAGAACACATTGACACCGGTGTGTCAGACCCACTATACTTGCTCCGGACACTGCGAGAGGGCTGTACAAGCAATGATCACACGCACGGCACAGCGGACACACCAGGAACCGCGGTGTTGGCCGTCGAATGGCGCTAGCTGCGCAGCATTTGTGCACCGCCGCCGTCAGTGTCAGCCAGTTTGCCGTGGCATACGGAGCTCCATCGCAGTCTTTAACACTGGTAGCATGCCGCGACAGCGTGGACGTGAACCGTATGTGCAGTTGACGGACTTTGAGCGAGGGCGTATAGTGGGCATGCGGGAGGCCGGGTGGACGTACCGCCGAATTGCTCAACACGTGGGGCGTGAGGTCTCCACAGTACATCGATGTTGTCGCCAGTGGTCGGCGGAAGGTGCACGTGCCCGTCGACCTGGGACCGGACCGCAGCGACGCACGGATGCACGCCAAGACCGTAGGATCCTACGCAGTGCCGTAGGGGACCGCACCGCCACTTCCCAGCAAATTAGGGACACTGTTGCTCCTGGGGTATCGGCGAGGACCATTCGCAACCGTCTCCATGAAGCTGGGCTACGGTCCCGCACACCGTTAGGCCGTCTTCCGCTCACGCCCCAACATCGTGCAGCCCGCCTCCAGTGGTGTCGCGACAGGCGTGAATGGAGGGACGAATGGAGACGTGTCGTCTTCAGCGATGAGAGTCGCTTTTGCCTTGGTGCCAATGATGGTCGTATGCGTGTTTGGCGCCGTGCAGGTGAGCGCCACAATCAGGACTGCATACGACCGAGGCACACAGGGCCAACACCCGGCATCATGGTGTGGGGAGCAGTCTCCTACACTGGCCGTACACCACTGGTGATCGTCGAGGGGACGCTGAATAGTGCACGGTACATCCAAACCGTCATCGAAACCATCGTTCTACCATTCCTAGACCGGCAAGGGAACTTGCTGTTCCAACAGGACAATGCACGTCCGCATGTATCCCGTGCCACCCAACGTGCTCTAGAAGGTGTACGTCAACTACCCTCGCCAGCAAGATCTCCGGATCTGTCCCCCATTGAACATGTTTGGGACTGGATGAAGCGTCGTCTCACGTGGTCTGCACGTCCAGCACGAACGCTGGTCCAACTGAGGCGCCAGGTGGAAATGGCATGGCAAGCCGTTCCACAGGACTACATCCAGCATCTCTACGATCGTCTCCATGGGAGAATAGCAGCCTGAATTGCTGCGAAAGGTGGATATACACTGTACTAGTGCCGACATTGTGCATGCTCTGTTGCCTGTGTCTATGTGCCTGTGGTTCTGTCAGTGTGCTCATGTGATGTATCTGACCCCAGGAATGTGTCAATAAAGTTTCCCCTTCCTGGGACAATGAATTCACGGTGTTCTTATTTCAATTTCCAGGAGTGTAGTTCAGTTAAGCAGTAAACTTAGCACAGTCTACTATATACTATTGTGCATCACACAAGCGAAATGTGTTTTTACAACGCCTACAAATTAAGAAAATAAGAGCAACAACCGTCAGAAAAGAAACTAAGTGCATCTAAAGGTAATATATTGTAAATAAACAACTCGCGTAATGTAGTAGACGAACAAAACAGTTATTTTGCACAGGGGGAAATAGAACGTCCAAATTGAAAAATGGTTCAAATGGCTCTGAGCACTATGGGACTTAACATCTGTGGTCATCAGTCCAAATTGCAGTGGATTTCTTTATCGATGTGGTAACATGATTTAAATATGTATTACGCCAATTGAAGATGAGCAAAAGCTTGAAATGTGTATTTGTACAAATAAAAATACATGAAAAAGTGGCTTCTGGCTGTATTTCTTACAGTATTATAATCCACAATCACGGAGCTCAACAACCAACAAAAAGTTCGGGATGACGTCGTTCTCTGTGAACTTATTTGACGAATTGAAGGACACCATTCGGGATAAACGTGAGGGTGTCGGGAAAAATCTGGTCTACATCTGCGGCACTCTAGGTAAGAAAGATAGATTTGTCTTCACAGTTTTATTAGGCTACTACCTATCAAACACGAAGTCTTTAAGAGATGTATAGAAGCGGCCCCGATTAGGGGAACAAGTCGAGCCCAGTTATAGCAAAGCTAGCAATGCTTCAGTATTCACAGTTTAACATATACGTATATGTTTCTTCAGGGGGATCCAGATGCTGATAGACGGCATCTGGTGTGGCTGCATAATCTCTGAAGATAAAAAAAAAGAATCCTTCGTACCTGATACGGAGATAGCAGGCTTGAGTGGGGAATTTGAAAGATATAACTACACTCCTGGAAATTGAAATAAGAACACCGTGAATTCATTGTCCCAGGAAGGGGAAACTTTATTGACACACTCCTGGGGTCAGATACATCACATGAGCACACTGACAGAACCACAGGCACATAGACACAGGCAACAGAGCATGCACAATGTCGGCACTAGTACAGTGTATATCCACCTTTCGCAGCAATGCAGGCTGCTATTCTCCCATGGAGACGATCGTAGAGATGCTGGATGTAGTCCTGTGGAACGGCTTGCCATGCCATTTCCACCTGGCGCCTCAGTTGGACCAGCGTTCGTGCTGGACGTGCAGACCGCGTGAGACGACGCTTCATCCAGTCCAAAACATGCTCAATGTGGGACAGATCCGCAGATCTTGCTGGCCAGGGTAGTTGACTTACACCTTCTAGAGCACGTTGGGTGGCACGGGATACATGCGGACGTGCATTGTCCTGTTGGAACAGCAAGTTCCCTTGCCGGTCTAGGAATGGTAGAACGATGGGTTCGATGACGGTTTGGATGTACCGTGCACTATTCAGTGTCCCCTCGACGATCACCAGTGGTGTACGGCCAGTGTAGGAGATCGCTCCCCACACCATGATGCCGGGTGTTGGCCCTGTGTGCCTCGGTCGTATGCAGTCCTGATTGTGGCGCTCACCTGCACGGCGCCAAACACGCATACGACCATCATTGGCACCAAGGCAGAAGCGACTCTCATCGCTGAAGACGACACGTCTCCATTCGTCCCTCCATTCACGCCTGTCGCGACACCACTGGAGGCGGGCTGCACGATGTTGGGGCGTGAGCGGAAGACGGCCTAACGGTGTGCGGGACCGTAGCCCAGCTTCATGGAGACGGTTGCGAATGGTCCTCGCCGATACCCCAGGAGCAACAGTGTCCCTAATTTGCTGGGAAGTGGCGGTGCGGTCCCCTACGGCATTGCGTAGGATCCTACGGTCTTGGCGTGCATCCGTGCGTCGCTGCGGTCCGGTCCCAGGTCGACGGGCACGTGCACCTTCCGCCGACCACTGGCGACAACATCGATGTACTGTGGAGACCTCACGCCCCACGTGTTGAGCAATTCGGCGGTACGTCCACCCGGCCTCCCGCATGCCCACTATACGCCCTCGCTCAAAGTAAGTCAACTGCACATACGGTTCACGTCCACGCTGTCGCGGCATGCTACCAGTGTTAAAGACTGCGATGGAGCTCCGTATGCCACGGCAAACTGGCTGACACTGACGGCGGCGGTGCACAAATGCTGCGCAGCTAGCGCCATTCGACGGCCAACACCGCGGTTCCTGGTGTGTCCGCTGTGCCGTGCGTGTGATCATTGCTTGTACAGCCCTCTCGCAGTGTCCGGAGCAAGTATGGTGGGTCTGACACACCGGTGTCAATGTGTTCTTTTTTCTATTTCCAGGAGTGTACCATTCAGCTGGTATATCCGAAAAGTCTTAATATACCATTCATTGAATGCACGAGACGGATTCAAGCACTGAAGTTCTTGGAACAAGATATCCATGGTACAGTAGTGCTAGCGTGCCAAATTCACTGCGCGCTTTCCTCGTAGACACCTTACGGACGTTTGATAGTTCATGCAACGTGAAAAACAGCCGGAGAGGGACGGATAAAATACAATGGAGTTCTTCGGAGAAGGAGTATAGGGAAACTCTACACGCCTGCCACGATTTTCTGCCACTCTTAAGATCATTTCTAAGTGTTATCGCTGAAAACGGAAGACTGCGCAAATGACAGAAATATACTTTTTTTTTTTTCTTCCGAGAACAGTCGATCAACGGGCACCTATTAGAAAGTCTAAACATGAAGGTACCTTGGACACACCATCGATTCCTCCATGAAGATAGAAAAAAGTCTCCAGCTTCTCTTGTGAAAGTAGTCATCTTAGGTATGTTTGTAGAACTCTAAAACTATCTAAGTTTTGTAGTATCACTACAAATCTCACTCCAGACTTATTGTCAGTATGAGACATACAGGTTTTACTTATCTCTAAACGATAGATACGTATGCAGTACTATTCACAAACAGAGACGACTTACACGCTGTTTATTGGCTGCCCATAAACCGTGCACCTTCACCAACAGAGCTATAATAGAAAATCTAACAGTAAAGCCTGCAGGCAATCTAAGCATTTTAATCTTCCTCTGCTACACCCAACTCAGACTTGTGCTCCTGTAAGCAAGAATATCGTGAAAAAATGGTCATGCCATTACCACAGACTGTAAGATCTTACATTACTTTTCGAGACTTCGGACTACTCCCATATAAGTCTTAATTTTGCATCATATAAGTATATTGCTGCTGGCCGACCCAATAAAGAAGATACAGACTTTCCAGTATATAAGGAGCAGTCAAGTTACAATGAAGCATGTGGGAAAAAGTGAGTAAACTCTTTATTATTTCTAAAGTAATCACCTTAACTGTAATACATTTATCCTCCTTTGAGACAAGGCGGTCAATGGCTTCAAGCAAAAGTCTTTGCAGTTGTCTATAGAACCATGATTTTACCCAGGCGTGCACCTTTTCGTCCGAAGCAAATCGACGGCCACGAATCTCTTTCCTTTGGGTTCCAAAAACGTGGAATTCGCACGTGGAGAGAACGAGACTGTATGGAAGATGTGTAAGGGATTCTCATCGAAACGTCTGCAGCGTAATCGAAACCTGTGGCCTGCCTACATATTTTCAAGGTTGTTTCGGCTACGCGGCAGTAGTTTCACTGGAAAACCCTAACACATCCATCACGCAACCCAAATCTCTCCCCATGCGATCTACATATTTTTGGATCCCTAAAGAAAGACATTTGTGATCATCGATGAAGAGGTGTACGCTTGAGTACAATCATAGTCTCTTAGGCAACAGCAAACATTTTTCCCTAAAGGCAGCGACCGTCTTGTCTCAAAATGGGGTAAATCTATTTACAGTTATGTCGATTAATTTTGAAATAATAAAGAGTTTACTTGCTTTTTTCCATCTCTCTGTTTTTCATGTGACTGCCCTTTACAGTTTATTGAGATGGACCTCTAAAGTAAGATAGTTAATGAAACTATGCCGCTAAGGATCTATCACTCGTTAGCGTCGTTTCCCTCAGAATCCGCTTTCATAATCATTACAAATGGTTCAGAAGTTTCAGGAATCTACTCTTATGTTAATTTCATTGACCTGTGTTCTCAAGAGTCGAATATTGACACTGTTCGGAGATTGTAAGACTTGGAGACAATAGGAATCAGCGCTGAACAATGGTCGTTAATGAGTTCAAAGGAGTTAGCACATCTGTCAGAGTTCTGCTTTCGGAAGGCCAGCAGTGAATTGTTTGTTATTCCTAGAATATTTTGACAACAAAGGGAAAAAACAGTTGGGCGCTTTACAAACGCTTCTGCGGAAACCTAATGTCCTGAGACTCACAAATGACACGCGCGGGTTGGGATGCATCAACAGCAGGTATGTTGAGTTTGCTCCCGCTGAGGAAGAGACGGTCGTGTTCTCTCTGTCCGTTTCTGCTAGTACACAAAGCACCACAAATAATTGCGAACCGAAAAGACTGTCGAGGGTGACACGGTTCACCAGCTTCACGCACAAAGCGAGAAACGCAGCACGACAACGCAGTAGTACCGTCTCTGAACGCAACGACTTGGTCTGCAGTTCCGCTTGGCTGGTGTGTCACTTCCTGAGCGCAAATCTAATGGAATATCTCCGAAGAAAGTAGTTCTCCACACGCGCCATCTTGGAACGGGACACGTAAATAACTGTATGATAACAGTAGTCACGGCTATATCCAAAGACCTTGTAAAAATAACTAGACTGCTCTAGGGTGCTACAGTCGCGAGATATTTTGAACATTAGACTGGACGCCATTGTAGGAGTAAGCGTACTGTGTCTTTTAGGGTCACCGAGCGAACATTATTTATTTATTTGCGGAAGTATACAGCATTTGTTAGTCGAAGTTGTAATTATACACATTTCAGTTCACATGAAGGAAAGTGTTAAAGACTTGCGCAGCTTATAACTGCACAAATAAATTCGATAAATGAACCAATATTACCTTTCATAAGTATTTGCCTGATAAATATGTCTACAACGTGATAACGTAATGAACTACAATTTTAATTGCAGGTTCCTGTTTCAGAGCCACAGGTTTTGGAAAAACGGTGAAATATTGTCATGAGGAAGGGTTTCCGACAGACAGAAATCAATTTTCTGTGTTATGAACATTTAGATGGTAGTTGTTTACTTGGGAACTACTTAAATTACAGAAGGCTGAAAGATGTTACTGTTCCGTCTATCTTTCGTTTTACAAACCATTTAAAGCAGAATGTAAATAATTTTTTTTTTCTGTCATATTTTATTTTAAGTACGGAACTTTAAAGACACAGAAGTGCAACCCACAGGAGAACACGCTTATAAGTTTACCGCCACAATGGCCGCTATTCAATTTCTCCGCTGTTCGCCGTAGACCACTTACTGGATTGTAGGGCGTTGGTTATATCATTTACTGCCTTCCCGAAATATTTCAGCTGTGAACCCTTACATGCGTTGTTATGATGAAAAAAAACATAAGAATTCTAGTTTGTTTTAGCCTCTTGGAGATTCAAGTGATGTCGCAGTATGTAACCGTGCGTTAAAAATATGTACTGTTTCTAACAACTACGCACAATTATTCACATACTCCAAGAAGCTAATGCAGTAAGATTGTGTTAAAATCTGCTAAAATGTGACTGTGCGAATAACTCCTATCACATGATAAGCAGGTTGCAGCACTCCGATATGAATTTATAAGTGGTATGTCTTTTTCTTTCGTCTCAAATGGCGAATTATTTTTATTCCGAGAGTACGACAACTCTCACTTGCGTTCTATCATAAGCCATCCGCACTTGAAGTGAGATTTGTTGGCTGTTAATGCTTTTGAGATCATTGTATTCTCCCAATGTATTGAAGATACTTGTTAGAACCTACAATTAATTACATCCTTATGGGCGAGTCAGCAACTTTTGTTAACTTAACAGCAAATAATCATATCAGAAAGCACCAATGATGAAGTTATTTGTTCATGCATTGAGAAAATTCTAGTTCTTTGTGGTTTTCGGATGCAAACATTTATCTCAGCGGATACGGTTGCAAGTGTCTGTAATCTCAAATGCAGGATGAAACTTCCTGGCAGATTAAAACTGTGTGCCGGACCGAGACTCGAACTCGGGACCTTTGCCTTTCGTGGGCAAGTGCTCTACCAACTGAGCTACCCAAGCACGACTCACGCTCACTCATCACAGCTTTACTTCCGCCAGTATCTCGTCATCTACCTTCCAGACTTTACAGAAGCTCTCCTGCGAACCTTGCAGAACTATAACTCCCAGGAGAAAGTATACTGCGCAGACATGACTTAGCCACAGCCTGGGGGATGTTTCCAGAATGAGATTTTCACTCTGCAGCCGAGTGTGCACTGTTATGAAACTTCCTGGTAGATTAAAACTGTGTGGAAGGTAGGAGACGAGGTACTGACAGAAGTAAAGCTGTGAGGACAGGGTGTGAGTCGTGCTTGGGTGGCTCAGTTGGTAGAGCACTTGCCCGCGAAGTGCAAAGGTTTCGAGTTCGAGTCTTGGTGAGGCACACAGTTTTAATCTGCCAGGAAGTTTCATATCAGCGCACACTCCGCTGCGGAGTGAAAATCTCATTCTACAAATGCAGGATGTTTCCGCTAGAAGTAGAAGATTTTAATTTCGTCTATTTATAGACTTGATTCATAACTTATTAGGGAAAATATGAGGTATTTTTTCTTAATTTGCCATATGTTTTGGTTCTTAGTCATCCAAAATTTATATCATGACCCCATGCTTCTACCATGTGTCAGCACATCCTGTACTTCCGCGATCGATGAGAACATCAGTTTCAAAAAGGATATCCAGAAGATGAGGTATTTTTTTCTGAATTTGCCATATGTTTTGATTCGTAGCCATCATGACCCCATGCCTCTACCATGAGTTAGCACATACTGTACTTCCGCGATCGATGACAACATCAGTTTCAAAAAGGATATCCAGAAGCTATACAGTCTTTTCTTGTGTATTAATCGGTGAAAGATATCATATATCAAATAATTAATAGTCCATTAATTTCACCTAAGCGTACCGGTTAGTAATTTATATTCTAAGACACATTTGTTTTCCTTTTCTTTCAAGCTTGGTAAAAAGTGTTTGTTTGCTGATTGATTACTATTGATAGGCTATGCAAAGCGGTCTCCACGTATGTTTAACTAGAGCTGCAGGTGCTGATTAATTAGTCAGCATCCTTCGATGTGAACTCTTTTTTCTCTTTACGGCTCCCTTTTCGTTTCAGTCATTCTTCTCTGCTTTTCTTAAGTTGTATTCAGAACTATTTTCGTGTGTGTTATAAGCGCAGTGAATGATAAAAGTTAATATTCTAAGAAAATACACGATATGATGATTGAAATATTTCAAAATATAATTAAAATTATACACACTATTACAGAAGGGCGCTGAAGTTTAATGAAACCGCTTGCGCTCCGATGCAAGAACAAAAATATGTTCTAACTGCACATTTCACTTCAATTTTTCCCAATACTTCTAGCATAACAGAGGCCTAAATAACATTCACATTCTCAAACACTTTACGTACTTATCAGGCAAATAACGGCGCACTGTGTATGCAGTTCAGTACAACCGATTTTATCCAGAGTACTTGAACAAAATGTGTTCCGATAAATGAAATTCTCAGATGAATAGGAGAATGTAGTAATGAAATAATAATAATAGTAATCATGATGATAATAATACTACAGTGTGCTACTTTAGGATTATTTCCGATTGAAGTTCGTGAACAATAACAAAACTAATTGCACATTCATATAATTGACAACTAGACGTTCAGCAAAAATTGTGTTTGACTGAGACCCCAGGTAGGCCGCAGTGTGAGACACCTGATGCGTTGTGCCTGTGTGTCAGTTACTGCTCTTGTGCTGCAGTCCCTTCTACACTCTTCAGGATATGTATCCACAGTTGTTCTTGAATCGCTGAGTTGCGTCTTCTGTATTATCATCTGAATAACTAAGTATTCTTCCAAACCCTTGTAAGATAAGTCGGATATATACTCATTTATGGTTTTTAATTACTACATGGCTGAAGACAGAAAAATAATGAATTTAAATTAAAAAAATGATCCAGGTAATCCAAAGATGTGGGAAATGACGCTGTATTGCGTTGACTAAATATTTCATACATGTGATATCAAAATTAATGGTATCGGAACTTCGGCGTTCCGGTAGACACGGTTAACATGCTTTTCCTTCGTCCGGGTCAGTTTTAGCACATTAAGTTCAGTCTCGCTGCTTGCTTGGAAAATTAGTTACTGAAAACCTTTTTAGAAACAAAAGAATAAATTGTTTTAAGATACCGTTCTTAAAATTAGAAATAATTTTGTATCATCAGTGCCAAAGAATTTTCACATTTCCAGGGTGAGAAAACATTTTCTGTTTTTAATTCTCGTTAAATAAATGTTACTGTATAATAGTCAGATAATGATATCGTTTTGCGGGGTAATTAAGGTTTCCAATTTTTCCTGTCTTTTTACAGACATTATTAGTTTTATGTATAGTAAATTTATATACATTTTATTCTCTTGTTTCAAAAATATTTTTATAGGCCTGATTCGGGTAATTAACTTCGGAAATAAATTATTAACACTGTGCAGCCTGACACCAAGTTTGTCACAGTCCATAGCTACATCGTAAAACATAAACTACTAGTATATTAACTGATTTGTTGAAAGTTATATTAACCGGTTAAGTAGTTATCTTTTGGCGAAATCTTCAGACAGTCAAATATATTAATAACCCATTGAAGAGACTACATAATTTGCTGAAATATATCTGGATGGACGAAAAATTAGTTGACTTAATCCAGCATAATGAGGTATTTTGATATCAAGGTTTCCTTACAAGCACGCAAATGAAACGATCTACAGCCTCCAAAAGAATATTCCAATGAAATTACAGACTCGTCAACATTAATGCCGAAAACAGTGTAACAAGATTTGATCTCATCTTATAAATCCCTTCGTATTTATGTACTGATCGCACGCAGCTTTAACGGCGTGTGATGGTAGAACATACACGCCAAAAAATAGACGCCAGCATTAAATGAACAGAGATTCGTTCTGTGCGTATAATGTATGTGGGAACGAATTTATCTTCATAAAATTCTGAAATATCAGAGTTTAAATGTGCCAACCTGCTGCAAAATGAGACTAAAAAACTTCCTTTCTCGTGATGACGATTGTTTTCCTCCCAGTACCCTTCAAGCAGGGCAATATTGGAAACACGAAAGTTGAAGCCGCCACTTGGGCATTCGCCGGGATTTCAATACTATCCTCTGGTCTCAATTCTCTGTAGACTTCGTATACCAAGCGTTTTATTTTCTTTCTCCTGTTCATGCGTTCTCCTCCTCATCGCGTCGAGTTTCTCCCTCTGGAGCTAGACCGAACTTATTTGCATTGGTACGTCATGACAGAGTTTCTACCTCCGCCTTTTGTCTCTGATGCCAGGCCGGCAGCACCGTGTGTGTGTTAGCACGAGCTGAGCTCGTGTACACAAAGGACGGGGCAGGAGATAACGCCTGAGCGCTCTCGTAACACGCAGCTCGCTGTCAAATCACTGCTAGATGCCGGCCTTTGCTTATCATTTCTATCCTCGCCGGCAGCCCCTTGGATGAACACAAGCCACTGCGGCCAACTTAATAAGCTTAGTCTCGTATTTCATTCAGTTTCAAAGTTGACGTTGTGGGACGATAGCTGAAAAATAAATAGAAATGTTCAACGAGATCGTTACATGCTCTCATAATCCGGAAAAGTTATGAAGTACCTCAGAGTTAATTGGAGACTTCATAATCTATCTAGAATTATTTTTTTACTGTTATCTTTATCATATGGACGACGTTCGTCCTAATTCAAGTTCATAAGGATGGATAGAGCTAGAAACATACATTTATCACATCACCTAAATTAACAAGTAGCAGTAACGTATGTTAATCGACAGTTTCCACTGCATAATTTTGTTCATACTCATGGAACAGCGTTCGAAAAGCTGGTTAACAAGAAATGTTGTATCTAATAAACAGAACTCTAAAACAGTCTTTAATTACACAGTCATGTTGAAACGAATAAATGGAATACACGAAATGTATTCGCAGTTGCGAATACGAAAAACCGTCAGTTGTATAAGGGAATGACGACAATGGAAGTTTGTGCCGGAAGGGGACTCGACCACGGATTTCCCACTATACGGGAGCGGTCACCTTAATGGCTTAGGCTATCCGTGTACGACTCACAGCGAGACACAAACTTCCATACGCCGTCACAACCTGTGTTCGTACACATATTACGTAATTCATACAGGTTGTGACGAAGAACGACGACATGTCGTATTTAGCGTTTGGCCGTGAGTCGTGCACAGTTAGCCAAACCGCTTAGGGCTACCGCTCGCGAAAGTGGGAAATCCCGGTTGGAGTCCCGGACCGGCACAAATTTACGTTGTCGTCATATCCTTATATACCTGATGCTTGTTTGTATTCGTAACTGCAAATACATTTCAGGAACATCGCATCATTCTCCTTAACATTACAGGCACTGCAACATCGAATAGATGAAAGTTATGAGGTTGGAAAAAGAATGCTCCTCTTGTCACGTGAGAAGTGGCTGGTAACGTTTCAGACATTTAATGCTTATCGGTGTGACAGCCGATCGCAGAGTTGAAAATACGTGTGATATCGATACATTTCACTGTGGTGAGATCAAGGAGATGGAACACGGGGGCATTTCGATTTACGAAGTCTTATGGGCACAACACATACATGTACCGCCATTTTGAATATGTATGAGGAGCAATCAAAAAGTTTCCGTTCGAAGGCCATACGGTCCGGAATCGTTATGCCAATCAGACAAAATCGCCCAGAGTATTAAGGCAATCTCCTACAGACGCACCAGGTTGAAAATAGCCGTTTGGCAAAACACAGTGTCCTTGTGCATGAAGGGAGCGATCAGAACTATATAGGGCGGGTGCTCGCGTGTCTCCCACTTAAGTTGACGTAACTTCAGCGTTAGGACATTTGCGGTATGGGGACGTACGTTACTACGAAGCAGCGACACCCCTTGTCACACACAACTTGGCGCACAGTCCACAAAGGTGGTTTTCGACAGATATGCTGTCCTATATACATTCTTTATTTTCCAATTGGTGTCTACAGTTGTAATTACGAAGATTATCTCCACGTAATAAATTTTCATGCTCTTCACTGGTATGCAGCCGGATTTCAAACGGTTCAAATGGCTCTGAGCACTATGGGACTTAACTTCTGAGGTCATCAGTCCCCTAGAACTTAGAACTACTTAAACCTAACTAACCTAAGGCCATCACACACATCCACGCCCGATGCAGGATGCGAACCTGCGACCGTAGCGGTCGCGCAGTTCCAGACTGAAGCGCCTAGAACCGCTCGGCCACCACGGTTGGCTGTGGACAATAACGTCTTAATCACAGACGGGCAGACATGCCACTGTGCGCGCGGGCTCTTCTTCCCGTGGTGGCACATTGGAGTGTGAATGTATAGTACGAGAGAACTTACTGTCCTCCCCTTGTTTCCACTCACAATAACTAGACGGAACAAGTTGTCTGGTATAATTGCTTATTACATTAAACGTTACAACTTGCACAGGCAGCGCGCCAACTTCGGCTCCTGGCTTAGCTGGAAGACATACACGCCCGGCCGCTACGGGGTCTCGCAGCTACCTGCCCGGCCGTTACAACGGCTAATCCTACCTGCGTGCACAAAGGACCTGGGAGGTCCACTTCCGCACATAGGTTGCAGATTCTTCCGACAGGGAGCAGACTATACTGGACAGTCTGACCTGGCCAGTTTGAAGCTGCCACTAGATGGCAGTTGGAGTGAGTAGCAGCCCGCATCTCGTAGTCGTGCAGTAGCGTTCTCGCTTCCCACGCCCGGGTTCCCGGGTTCGATTCCCGGCGGGGTCAGGGATTTTCTCTGCCTCGTGATGGCTGGGTGTTGTGTGCTGTCCTTAGGTTAGTTAGGTTTAAGTAGTTCTAAGTTCTAGGGGACTTATGACCACAGCAGTTGAGTCCCATAGTGCTCAGAGCCATTTGTACCATTTTTTTGAGTGAGTAGCAGAGTCCAAACATACTCCTACTCTAAAATGAGTTTTCTCATTTTACAAACACCAAAATTTTAAGAAACAACAAAACCAAAACAAGTAAACAATAAAAAATATAACTAGGTACAAGATCAATGCGCATAAAACATTAATACACTAACATTTTTTTACAAATAACCAACATTTTAACAAACAACAACACCAAAACAAGTAAACAATAAAAATATAACTAGACACAATATCAATGCACATAAAACATGAATATACTAACATTTGGGATGCCCACATCACCAAACACCACTGTCATGCTGTATGTGAAATGGGTACTAACATGCAAGACACAAAACAATAAAGTATTAATATTATACGGCATAAAAACATGAAATCAATACTAACAGCAGTTAGTCCACAAGAAACATCCACAGCCTCCCAAGCTGATTTTATGAATTATGAAGTTATTCCAGTAAATGGCAATTTGGCAGTGGCTCTGTATCATATACCACTACACAGATCTGAGGGAACACTTAACTGATTCACTGCTTAGGTAGGGGACACAATTTTGCTATAGGCCTCTTAATATGCCCATTAGCAGTTTTTGCCATTAGGACCGGGAAACAGCTGGTCAATGACACCCAGCCTCCACACCAAGGGAGGCAAGTTATCCTCCTTGACCAGCACATGATCGCCGATCTGAGGTTGCCATGCTCCTTCCGATGTCCATTTTTTGCGTTGCTGCAGATCGTGTATATATTCTGTGGACCACCTCTTCCAAAAGGACTGAGGCAACTGCTGCAGAAGTTGCCATCTGTGCAACCTGTTGGCGGGAACCACAAGGACAGAGGGTTCAGGATGAGCACAAAGGGGCTGTCCGATTAGGAAATGACCAGGAGTGAGAGCAGCAGGAGAATCTAGGTCATCAGAGAGAAGACACAACGGCCTTGAATTCAAGCATGCTTCTATCTGAATTAACACAGTAGTCAGTTCTTCAAATGTCAGCACTGCGTTACTGATGACACGTTTGAGATGCGACTTCATGCATTTGATTCCTGCCTCCCAGAGACCACCAAAGTGAGGGGCACGAGGTGGAGTGAGCCTCCAACTGATTCCCTCTGAGGTCGAAAAATTCACCACACCTTCAACAGTAGCATCATTAGAGAGAAAACGCTTAAGCTCATTGTCTGCACCTACAAATGTGATGCCATTGTCACTGTACATGTGAGAAGGTTTCCCTCTTGTTGCAATGAATCTCCTGAGGACGGCCAAAAATGAACTTGTTACCAAGTCAGTAACTAATTCTAAGAGGATGGCCTTGGTTGCCATGCAAATGAATAAAGCAATATAAGCCTTGGTGGTAACCTTACTTCGTCTTCCACCATGCTTTACAGCAATAGGGCCTGCATATTCTACTCCTCAGTGCTGGAATGGATGAGACTGGTTTACTCTAGCTGCAGGTGGCTGACCCATGAGTTGAACTGCTGTCTTGGACTTAAGCCTAAAGCATTTTAAACATTTTCTGATAACTCCCTTGACTGTGTTACGCCCATTGGGGATCCAAAACCTCCTACGCAACATAGCCAACAAAAGTTGTGACCCAGCGTGCAACAGATTTTCATGTTCATCTATTATGAGAGTTTTGTCAAATGATGCATAGGCGGTACGATAATAGGATGGCGCTCATCATATGGTACACTAGCATTCATTACTCTCCCTCCCACTCATAAAATACCTTCGGCATCAACAAACGGGTGCAAATCCCTTAATTTGCTATTATGTGGAATAGGGGAACTGACCATCAGCAAAGCGATCTCATTACCATATTCATGCATGAATGCAGCGTATTCCTTCTGCAGATTCGGTTGCCTTTTAAACCTCCTCTCAAGATGCGCCAATCTCCGAGATGCTTGTTGTCGTGATTCGCCTAAGGATTTACAGTCAGGTTTCATTGGTAGTCGAACTAAAAATCTCCCTTCATCATCTCGTGACGTGTGGCGCTGAAAGTGAGCCTCACATATTTTATCCTGCTTACTCATCGTTTTCGTATACAGTTCCTGTAACTCCCAAAACCGTTGCAGCTTATCTAAATTGTCATCTCTAACAAAGCACGAGGTCACTGTAGAACGAGGCATGTTACATGCAGCTGCAGGCATCCTACCAGACAAAATCCAGCCAAATCTTGTTTCGACCAGTGACGGATGACTTGGTTTCACCAGCCTTTCCTTACAAATAACGTCAAAGAAAACCTCAGCACCAAGAATTAAATCTACTGTGGCAGGCTTGTTGAATTCCGGATCAGCGAGTGGAAGATTACATGGGACATTCCAGGACCCTGTGTCTATCTTGCTCGCTGGTAGGTCACTGGTGACATGATCTACGATAGCACAAGTGGTTCTGACATGAAAGTCGTTGACCCTAGACGACAGTTCAACATCACAAGTGTAAGACACTGAGGCTGCAAAGGCATTGTTTATACCCTTCACAGGAATCTAATGTTTACTTCGTTTCAGTTTTAATTTCTCTGCCATGCCCTTAGATATAAAGGATAGCTGACTCGCACTATCTAGCAAAACTCTGCAAACCTGCTGTGTACCCATGCTGTCTTTAATGTTGACAACAGCTGTTGCTAACAAAACATTACAATGGATGTTTGCCTTCCCGTTCGTAGTTTTATGGGCCAAGGAATGTCCTCCTGATTCACTATTCTGCCCATTCCTTGGTTCAGCAGGCTTGTGGAGCAGTGTGTTGTGCCTTCCTTTACAGGTCTTACAAGGAGAAATCCTGCATTTAGTCGAGAAATGACCAGAGCGGATGCACAAAAAACAAAGCTTATTTTTTGTCACATATGCCCGCCGCTCATCGACATTTAGTGCTTGAAACCCTTTGCATTTAGTGATAGTATGAGGTTCACTACAAAAATTACATGATTCCTCAACATCAGCATTAGCGAGATGAGCCCTCCTCACATGTCTTGTTAGATTTAAATTATTGACATTTCCTTGCAAATCCCTTGAGGTGTTATCCCTGAACCTGATCAACTCAAGGGCCTGTCATTTTATTTCCAAAAAATCTATTAGTTGATTTAATGTGGTGAATGTCGACCCAGACATCGTTACCTCCCACTCATGACGATCTGTGGGTCGCATACCGGACAGAATCTCTTCCGAAAGAATAATTTCATGAAGTGGAACATCAGGTTTGAGACCTTCTAAGGCCTTCAAATGGCTGCATACGTGATTAATTAGTTGCCTATAATCGCTCGCTGCGCCATGGCCGACTGTAGGCAAGGCCAACAAAGCCTTAGCATGTCTGGCTGCAATTATTTTTGGGTTATTATACCTCTGCGTAATAAGTCCCCAGGCTATCGCTAGATCTCCTGCTGTGACAGGTATGTGTTTCAAAAGGTCTTTAGCTTCACCTCGCAAAGACGAATTAGGGTAGTGAAGTTTTTGAACGTCATCAATTGAATTGTTATTCATGATGAGACTCAAACACGTATCCCTGTATGATGACCACTTAAGGTAGTCACCTTCAAAATTTGCCAAGTTAATAGCAGGTAGTTTCAAAGAACTGACACTGCCTGATGGATTCGAGCCCAAAGGCTGCGGAAGCTGGGTGTACCTCTTCATTGAACCCTTGAGAGTGGATTCAACAAAGTCCCACGAATCCTCGAATTCTTCCCTGTCCTTACTGTGATCTGCTGGTTCGTCTTCAATTTCCAGCCGTGTTTGAGACGACTCAAAATCAGTCCGAATCCGAGTCAATCGATTTAATTTTGATTCCAACATTTCTATGCTGGCACTGTCTGCAGACTGCACAAAGCTCGCTAAGCGCGCGAGAGTGGCCTTTGCTACACCTCTCTGCTTGACTAATTTTGTTTTCTCTGAGGGCTCCATTTTAGGACCAGGAAGATGATAGCAGGAAGCCAACAGTTGCACTTACCAGGCTGCAGCGGCAATACGAGGTAGTACGGACTGGAACGACAGCGGCGTCACGGGCACTGGCAGCTGGAGTGGCAGGCGCTGCAGTCTCTGACGGCGCGAAGGTTCGGCGGGAGCAGGAGGTGACGTCACCGATGATGCTGGCACCGACACGTTTCTGTGCCTCTCGCGTTTGAATTAGAGACACATTAAATGTTCACAAATATGTCCCCGATTGCCGTTGTTAAGGCTGTTATTGTCGAAGTCCGAACAGGCCTTGGGACTCGATAGCAGTCAACAACGAAACCGATAACGTGCGCAGCTCACACGTGGTTTTTTAGAAGTTCACAAATACCGGAAAACAAATCCGCGCGAACGTAAATTCCGCGTGGTCACTGTATCCGGCCCGGAGGACCAAAAAATGTGCGCGCGGGCTCTTCTTCCCATGGTGGCACATTGGAGTGTGAATGTATAGTACGAGAGAACTTACTGTCCTCCCCTTGTTTCCACTCACAATAACTAGACGGAACAAGTTGTCTGGTATAATTGTTTATTACATTAAACGTTACAACTTGCACAGGCAGCGCGCCAGCTGCGGCTCCTGGCTTAGCTGGAAGACATACACGCCCGACCGCTACGGGGTCTCGCAGCTACCTGCCCGGCCGTTACAACGGCTAATCCTACCTGCGCGCACGAAGGACGTGGGAGGTCCACTTCCGCACATAGGTTGCAGATTCTTCCGACAGGGAGCAGACTATACTGGACAGTCTGACCTGGCCAGTTTGAAGCTGCCACTAGATGGCAGTTGGAGTGAGTAGCAGAGTCCAAACAGCCACAGTGCAAAAAATCTCTCCGTAATTTAATGTTGGACAACAAAGACTATTCAGAACTATCCCTATTGGCTGTAGAAGCACCGCTCCACACTTATACCTGTGTTTAGTCAGTGTCATGGTCCACAAGTTTGCATAACCGCAAGTACATCGCCCTTTGACACTCGAAGCATGGAAAACATTCGCCTAAACTGATGATTCGCGGTACACGCTGGTACACACCAACACAGCGTACGAATGCGCTGAATTATAAAAGGCGATGCATGGTTGAATATCCTTACCAAGTTTGATCAGCTGTATAGGTAGCGAAGGTCCACAGAAGAGTTTCATATAAGTCAGTTCAATCAGCACAGGCGTATAATAAGAAAGTTGCTGTGCATCGCAAGACCACTTTACCTTAAATCTCTCTGTGCAGATGTTATAGGATGTTTTTAGCAAGTAGTACTTCTCGCCACATACATTTAAAGTTATTATTAAAGCGGTAAAATTGGAGAAATTAATGCTTATACGGACACGTAACTATATTCGTTTCTGCCTCGCCCTATACGCGAATGAAACGATAACAGGGAATACTGTCGTTTGTCGTACATCATACGATGGCTTATGGACCATAAATTGAGATGCCGGTGTAGTCGACGAAAGCGTTACACAAATAATTTTCACTTTTTATTGTAAGACTAAACGGGAAGTAATTCGTGTAAATGAGATTGGTTCAAATGGCTCTGAGCACTATGAGATTTAACAGCTGTGGTCATCAGTCCCCTAGAACTTAGAACTACTTAAACCTAACTGACCTAAGGACATCACGCACATCCATGCCCGAGGCGGGATTCGAACCTGCGACCGTAGTGGTCACGCGGTTCCAGACTGAAGCGCCTAGAACCGCACGGCCACACCGGCCGGCTGTAAATGAGATTCTTTTTCTGGTTTTCGTAAAAGTTTTCTTCAATGAGAAGCGGGTTCCATTCCAAAAAACGTTTAGCTTAACGATAAAGATTATAAGCGGGATATTCCAATATACGCGATACTATGGAGATAATTTTTCTGCCAGTATATCAGTCACCAACGGATTTTGTAGGGCGCGGGGATAAAGGCACAGCTTATATTGCAATATAGAGTAGCAACATAGCTGTGAATGTAAGACAGGAAAATGAAAGTTAAAGTTTAACATCCTCTCGAAGGTGAAACCGTTGATGGAGTAAAAATCTATATTTTTTGACTGACAATAACTTGCGCACTAGCTGCCGTAATTTCGATTAGAATGTACTTCCACACTGCAACGCGTTTAACACACATGTTTGGGTTACAGTCAAAAGTTACGTTCATCATATGTTATTAAAATGCAACTGTCCTGCAAGAGTTTAAAAATAAACCAGATGATATAAAGTATTTCTTGAACGGGAGTGACATGATGTACGAGTTGCAGTTGTAATAGCTGTTTAGTCAAGTAAACTATTTTAGTTGCAACTGGTTTGTTTCATTGCTATTCAAAAAACACATGGTTTTCTTCAAAATTCGGCCAACCAGCTGCATTTTATAAATATAGGTGAGGGATCAAGCAGAAATCACCATTATGGGTGATGCTTTACCTCAATAAAGCGAAACGCAACTGGTGAGAAAAACACGCATTCTCTTGTAGTTGTAACGACGGAGCGAAAATACCCTTAGGAATTGTAAAGGAACTACGGACAATATTGTCACACAAAATAAAAAATTAAAAATGTATGAGTTACATAAATTTCTATTGTAACTCAAATATGTTCATCTGACGGGTCGCACCGTACACCTGAAAAAGGTTACAGAGGTGAAACCAAATACTAGTGAAAAGACAAAAATAACAGAATAATGTTATCCATGTTACGACAGCTCATGGCAGATTATTGTTTTTCCAGAAATTTATTTCGTCCGAGCATACCGTTCCAACCAAAATATGGGAAAGCTAATGGAGAATACTTTCGCTTTCTTCCTACGGGTTACGCTGTTAAACACATTCGAGGTTCAAAGAACTATTGTTAGAACCTGTTTCTGCATGTTGCATTTTGAGGGCTCGCGCTTGCACGATGACAACCACTGCGAGGAGAATTAACGTAAAATAAACATTCGCGTTTACTGGTGGCGCCGTGCAGCAGAACAGTACGAGGCGCGAGGTGGACGGGGCCGGGGGCGGAAAGAGTGTCGCGCGAACGGGGGCTGGCGGAACCGGTGCTAAGCTGGCGCACATACTGGAGCCAGCCGGCCGCTAAACGGCTGCTCTACATAATTGAGCAGACAGATAAAAGTGGCGCCGGCGACGGCGACGGCGGCGCAGGACACGCAGCACAGCAAGTGCGTGGCGCGCTCTCGCCCGGCTAGGCCGCGATCAATGTCGCTCACCGCTCACCGCTACACGGCCACGGCCGCTGCCCCGGCGCTCTTCTGCAAGATTTTCGGCGTCGGCCGCACACCTGGCCGCTTCCCCACTGCCAGTACCGCCGTTAAGTGCTTGCAGCACCCAGCACGCGTTCCTGTGCCCACATTATTCCTCACCTCTCACTCTTCGGTCCCATCCGCTGGTCGTGCCACGAAAGCAAACCGTTTCGGAAACCAACACATGTAGTAGAACTATAAGAGTGTTCGCCGACGATGATGCTGTGCACAGCAAAGTATCGTCGATGGAGGAATTGCTGAAATAATTAGTCATAATATCCACTTAATGCAACGATCAGCAATTCTCCTTAAATTTTGATGATTCTTAGATGATCCCTCTGACAAGAAAAAGAACCCGACAGCATTTGGTTACAGTATTAGTGGTGAACATCTCGAGCACATCAATTTATTATTTTATTCACGGTTAATACCAAGAAGCGATGTGAATTGGGACGATCGCGGTAAGTCAGTATCGGGGAAGGCGAATGGAAGACATAAATTTGTTGCAAGGGTTCTGGGAAAATGAAATGCATACGAAAAGGAAATCGCACACAAGACGCTAGCTCAACCAATTCTTGAGTGTTGTTGCAGTGTTTGGAGTCGTTATGAAGCAGGAATTTCAACAGACATCGATCGAAATCCGAGACGCACTGCTAGGGTCGTAATAGGTCGGTTGAGACCATTCGAAAATGTAACAGAAATGCCCGGACAGATTAAATGGAAATTCTTGCAAGGTGTACACCGTAGTTCTCGCAAAATCCTAATCGGAAATTCTAGAGAACATGTGTTCGAAGAAGCCCCTAGGACCCTCATGCTCTTACTAATTTACTTCTTGCGTAGGTATCATAAGAATTAGACAAGAAAGATCACAGTGCTAACAGACGTACACTATGTGATCAAAAGTATACGCACATCTATTAGATGTTGGTATTAGGCGCTGGGGCCTCGAGCGCAGTCGACGTTCTGATAGGATCAAGTCGCGACTCTTGGCAGGCCAATCTACTTTAGGAATGTTATTTTCTACAATCCATTGCCTCACAGATGTCGCTTTATGACACGGTGCATTGCTGTTCTGATACAATCAGTCATCGTCTCTTAAATGTTCCCCAGCTGTACGCCGTACACATACCCAAACGCGTTTTCTTGAACGCCATAAGCGAACCACACCTTAATCACAAAAAGCAACCCCATACCATAACTACTACTCCTTAGTACTCCACTACTAACAGTGCCGCCGGCCGGTGTGGCCAAGCGGTTCTAGGCGCTTCAGTCCGGAACCGCGCGACCGCAACGGTCGCAGGTTCGAATCCTGCCTCGGGCATGGGTGTGTGTGATGTCCTTAGGTTAGTTAGGTTTAAGTAATTCTAAGTTATAGGGGACTGATGACCTCAGATGTTAAGTCCCATAGTGCTCAGAGCCATTTGAACCATTTTTACTAACACTGCACATGACGGCTGGTAACGTTCCCACCTCAAGCTTCGTTTAGCACAGACTACAGAAACATGTGGCATTTGGGGAGTTGTTCGACCGTTGCACCCCATTCTTTTTTACGCCATACGCGCAGTCATTATGCTAGCTGGACTGCTGGTACCAGTTTGGAATTCACGAGTGACCTCTTTCATTGACTTCATGCTCATTTTTACAACCACCCTCCGCGATGCTCGACGTTTCCGGTCCGTCAGGACACGAGGTTTGGCTGGTGTTGGTTAAGCTGTTGTTGCTTCTTCGCGTTTCCATCACCGAGAGTCGGTTTAGGCAGCTATAAGGCTTGGAACGTCTCTGATATACTTGTTACTCAGATGACATCCAGTGACTAGTCCTGACCGACTCATTCTGCTGTTATTGCTTGTCTACTGGCAATACAGTACTTCCCGCCTCCTTTTATACTGGCGGACCACCTCTTGTGACCTCTAATTATGTTTTCCGCATTACACAGGCGTGTCCAGATCGTTTCCAGAAATTCCTGCCACTGGCTGTCATCACTTAGGTCCATGATAATATTTATGCGAAACCTCTCGGGATGTACTGAAGTTTCTTACATCAAACCTAGCAGCGAAGGAGGATCTCTCCCCTAATATGATGAAAAATTTATGTGTATCCATATGTCTGCTTGGCCAGATCGGGTTTTTTGACTCACCAATTGAGTTTTTCCACTGTTCCGCAACGCCTTGTTTTCGCTCACTAAAAGACACACACACTCATCAAAGAAGCCACTATATGAAAGCATGCTTACGTTATCTTTAATTACATTCAGCACTCCTTACCTGCGAGCTTCGCATACTGCCGAGTTAACCATTTGTGATGCATCTACGAAAAGCACATTTACTATGTAAATATCGCCTTCGCTGCAGTCCAGTTACATGGGGTGGGTGCCCATCAGGCCAGTTCTGGAAATGGGTAGCACCATTTTCAATACCTGCAGGGGCTGGATGATCCCGGCAATCTAGTCCTGCTGTATAGATACTGCTAGTGGCTGAGAGTAAGGACACTAGCTCTAATACATGACTTAATAATAGTGGCATCCTGTTGGGTAAGATATTCTGGAGACAAAATGTTCCCCCATTCGGATCTCTGGGAGAGGATTACTCGGGAAAATGTTTTCATCAGGGAAAACAAAACTGGGATTCCACAGTCGGAGTGTGGGATGCTACACACTTTAAACGGATTGGTATTTAGGAAATTGAAAGAGTGAAATGTTGAGGTTGAAGTTAGATATAGTGGGAATTAGTGAAGTGCTATGGCAGTACTATTCGTCCTGCTGGTAGTGTGAATACAGGATTATCAATGCAAAATGGGAGACTGGAATACCGCAGTAGGAAAATGAATAGAAAAGAAGGAAATGAGATTGGAGAAAATGGACTGGGAGAAAGGAACGAAATAGGAAGTTACCTGATAGGATTTTGCGCAGATCATAATTTAATCATTGCAAAATGTGTTCGATATGAATTCTAAAAGAAGGTTGTATATGTGTATGACACTTGGAGATACTAGTAGGTTTCAGATAGATTATAAAATGGCAAGACAGATATTTAAAACTGAGATTTTCGCTGACAAAAAGATTACAAAACGGCAAGATAGATATCCGGAATCGAGATCCTGGCTACAAAACATTTATAGGTGCAGAAGTGGACTCTGGCCATAGTTTCTTGGAGATGGACTACGAATTAAAACAGAAAAAATTGCAGAAAGATAGGATAGCAAGCCTAGGGACCAGGATAAATTGAAATAGACAGAAACCGTAGAGAACTTCAGTACATTAGAAGATGGATGGATAACTTTAAGAGATGAGATACTTAAGGTAGCAGACTAGGAAATGGGTAAAAACAAAACAAGGCCCAGTAGAGATTTTTGGCTAACATGCGAGATATTGAATTTAATTGACAAAAAAAATGGAAATTTGCGGAAAATGAATCAGACAACAGGGAATACATACGTCTACATATGAGATTGACAAAATGTGCAAAATGGATGTAGGATAAGTGTAAGGCTGTCGAAAAATGCATGACTATTATATGGGAAAGATGGATACCCCTACAGGAAAATTAAAAAGACCTTTGGTGGAAAGAGCAGCAGCTGTCTGAATATGAGGCGTTCCGATGGAAACTCAATGCCAAGCAAAGAATGGGAGGCTGAAAGTTACAAGTAATATACAGAAGGTATATGAAGATAAGACTTGAGTGTCAGTACCACTAGGTTTGCAGAAGAATTTTTACGATGTTTGGAAGGTAAGGAGCCACGTGATGCAGTGGTTAGCACACTGGACTCGCATTCCGGAGGACGACGGTTCAAATCCTTATCCGAAAATTCAGATTTAGGTTTTTCATGAGTTCCCTAAATCGCTCCAGGCAAATGCTAGGATGGTTCCTCTAATAGGGCGCTGCCGATTTCCTTTCCTATCCTTAAAACAATACCAGCTGGTGATCCACCTCAAATGACTAACTGGCTGATTTGCGCAGGGAGACAAAACAACAGTGTTGTTAATTCACTATTCCCCATACCAGAATTGTGCTGTTTCTCTCCTTGCGATTCTAGTAAAGCCAATCGGTACCCTGAAAGGGTACTAGAAGACACTTCACTCGTTCTTTGTTAGATACAATTTCGTCAGGAAAGAAAGACACGAATATCAATGTCTTTTTACCTCCAACTCTTCGCATTTTAAGATTAAATGTGTTGCTGTTTTATCCGCCTCACCACATAGCCTACACTAAGGGACTTATTTCCCTGTACCCATCGTGTGCAGGTGTTTCTTAACGTTCCGATGGCCATTCATCTGTTCTAGCATGAGTTTAGCCTGTCTCCTGTTTCAGCCCATTATTACAAAACTGCTCTTTAAAAATTGCTTCGGCATCATTAGCTTCCAACGTCTTTGTGTTTGGATGTTTGGCACGGTTCTCACGGAGACAATAAGATATGCGATATGATACGCAATACGATTCGCGATACAACGCAGAAGCAAACCGGAATGATGGAGGGCGTAGGAGATTAGGTTAAGCGACTTCATTGGTTCACATTGAAACGGCAGCGATACGACACCAACATGTATCGCCTGGTACAACAAGGAGTAGTGTTTGCTCCATGCAATTGTATCGTACGAGACAAATTTAGACTCATGAGATGTGCCTCGAACAAATTGTTTTATGTAAATAAAGCAAAGCTACATCTTCCAGGTTTTTGTCAGTAAATCTCTTACATTTTCCGTAAAGAAAAATAAATAACGGTTATTGGATTCGCATGCGTTCTTAACTACGCAGGTTTTCTCGCTCGATTATAAGGAAACTAATCAGTAAAAAAATAAAAGAAACAATATTTTTTTCCAGTTTTGTAGCCCTATATGACAGCTTGATAATGAACTAGTTTTCATGTCGCTATTGTCCTTGCTTATTGTGATACTTCTCCCATATGTAAACAACGCGACATATTTTAAAAAGTTTGCGGTGGAGAATTTAGTGACCGACCAGTTTACGTTTGGTGGGTTTTAGGTCATACATTACCAAGTACGAAATATAGCTAACGTATCGAAAATGGTTTTAACGGCGGACGGAGAGCAATACCTCTTTCCATTCTCGATAAAATACCTGAGATATATTGAAGGTTGTCTGGGATGAGGCTGGTAACTATGCGCCACAAGCGAGGCTATTGCCGCCTGCTATGGCTTGCTGCGTATACTGCAGAGCTGCATCGTGTTTCTCTTTTTGGTATGCTGGCGATACAAGCCGAAGCTGAAAACGCGGGATCAGTGAAAACGTAGGAAGAATGGGTTCTCTCCCTAGGTCGCCGCCATGCTCGCCGGGATAGTATACAACCGCGATTCATCGCTAAACACAATGCGGCGACATTCATTAGCAGTCCATGCTTCCTGGTCACGGCTCTACTCAAAGGCAGCCATTTGAGTTGCAGTGTTAACGGAAGTCTAGACAGGGGATGGTATTTCCATAGATCGGCTGCTGCTAGTTTCATTAGTTTCTGACCAACGGCGCGGGATGACACAGAATGTTGCGGTATTTCATTACTTGTTCTCTGATGGCAGGGCCAGATGTAAAGGGATTACGACGCGATTGCTGCACAACACGATGATCGTCCCTTGTGGTGGTGAGATGTGGTCGACCGGAACCTTGACGATGAGTATACCTGCCAACATGTTCCCATGCAGTCCTCCATCGGACTTGTTTCAAATCTGAATGCTCCACAAATTTGGATATTGTACGATTCGACCAGTCTGCTACATAGGATCCCACAGTGAGGCCCCTTTCAAATTATATTCGGTGCTGGTAACGCTGCCTTACACGATTACGTGGCACCTCAATATCCTTCGCAGCTATTACTCAAAATCTGGCACTATTCACGCCTCTTACATGCACTTTTAAGCCTGGTAACAACAGTAAATAGGAATAACACTGATGCACCCTGGTAGTCGTTCTACTGTCGCAGAAAATTACGACTCTAATGATTTACGCACAAGTCGATGGAGTGTACGTGTACGAAGTGCCATTGACATCCGACCATGTCTCCTGGATGCTTCACTATTTTGTCAGGCAGTGTATCAGAAGAGACAGGTAACATCAAATTTTTTTTCAGAATGTTAGAGCACTTGCCCGCGAAAGGCAAAGGTCCCGAGTTCGGGTCTCGGTCGGGCACACAGTTTTAATCTGCCAGGAAGTTTCATCAAATTCTTTTGTTTGAAATAACTGTCTGATACCCATATAAGGAAATTCTTCATTGCCCTTGTGTTTCCTGTTAGCACTTGTAGAAATTATTAGGAACTGTATTGATGTTACTCGCATTAGATAATTTTCTTTCATTTCAGGAATAGAGACACGACGTATATGTGACTGACAACTATGATAATCAACTTAAGATGTTTGGAAACAATCTCAATAAAATTTACCTATCGGAATAGTGTACTAGGTTACAATCAGTGACTGTTCTCAAATAGTATGTCTTAACTGCATACATAAAAATTTGTAATACATTATCTTCACAACAGACGCGAAAATTTCTTGTTCCTCCTTGCACACCAAATTTTCACGGAGTTGGCTTTCCTAATTTTGAGGCGCCATTTTCTCCGTTGGTATGCATCTTTTTGTACCAGATCCATCTGCATCCTGTCCTTTTGTACAGGCAACAGTCAGATAGCCAGAGACCTATTACTGCTAACTGTAGCGATGTCTTTCGTAACTACATGTATGAACAGTTCGTGCTGTTCCACAGCAGAGCATGAGATGTGCAGTGTGCCAGTGTACTATTTTCATCATATTCGTGATTGCAGCAGGCGTCTCTACTGAAAAATGTGGAGAGATGTAAGCTCTTAGCTTCTACATCTACATCTACATACATACTCCGCAATCCACCATAGGGTGCGTCGCATCTTCTCTCCCTGTTCCACTCCCAAACAGAACGAGGGAAAAATGACTGCCTATACGCCTCTGTACGAGCCGTAATCTCTCTTATCTTATCTTTGTGGTCTTTCCGCGAAATGTAAGTTGGCGGCAGTAAAATTGTACTGCAGTCAGCCTCAAATGCTGGTTCTCTAAATTTCCTCAGTAGCGATTCACGAAAAGAATGCCTCCTTTCCTCGAGACTCCCACCCGACTTCCTGAAGCATTTCCGTAACACTCGCGTGATGATCAAACCTACCAGTAACAAATCCAGCAGCCCGCCTCTGAATTGCTTCTATGTCCTCCCTCAATCCGACCTGATAGGGATCCCAAACGCTCGAGCAGTACTCAAGAAAAGGTCGTATTAGTGTTTTATAAGCGGTCTCCTTTACGGATGAACCACATCTTCCCAAAATTCTACCAATGAACCGAAGACGACTATCCGCCTTCACCACAACTGCCATTACATGCTTGTCCCACTTCATATCGCTCTGCAATGTTACGCCCAAATATTTAATCGACGTGACTGTGTCAAGCGCTACACTACTAACGGAGTATTCAAACATCACAGGATTCTTTTTCCTATTCATCTGCATTAATTTACATTTATCTATATTTAGAGTTAGCTGCCATTCTTTACACCAATCACAAATCATGTCCAAGTCATCTTGTAGCCTCCTACAGTCACTCAACGACGACACCTTCCCGTACACCACAGCATCATCAGCAAACAGCCGCACATTGCTATCCACCCTATCCAAAAGATCATTTATGTAGATAGAGAACGACAGCGGACCTACCACACTTCCCTGGGGCACTCCAGATGATACCCTCACCTCCGATGAACACTCACCATCGAGGACAACGTACTGTGTTCTATTACTTAAGAAGTCTTCGAGCCACTCACATACTTGGGAACCAATCCCATATGCTCGTACCTTAGTTAGGAGTCTGAAGTGGGGCACCGAGTCAACCGCTTTCCGGAAGTCAAGGAATATGGAATCCGTCTGATACCCTTCATCCATGGTTTGCAAGATATCATGTGAAAAAAATCATCATATCCCCCCCCCCTTCCTCTCCCAAACTTCAATATCATATCCTTCAGTGGTTTTCTCGTCGAACTGCGTAGCAATTTAGACTCTAGTGATGTGCCACGTGTTACCAAAATTACTGTAAAGCTGAGAAGTCCGGCAGCTTTGTGCGTGAATTGAACTTTTACATGACTCAAGACAGGTTCAGGATAATGAAGCGGCGATCATGCAAGGCACAATCCATTTTTCTGAGTGGCGTTTTCCTTAACAAACGCGTGTACGACACTACCATACAGTCCACAAGGCGTTCTGTCGGTGGACACAGAATGCTTCACACAGCTGGCAGTATGCTTTACACAGCCTAGTATATTCATATTATTAATATGAGTAACTTCATAAGGGCTCCGCCCCACATAAAGCCCGGAGTCTCGACTAGCACTCCCACTTACATTCATCTTTCCCTTTGTTTCACGACGTATTTTTTCTTACCTAGCTCCCTGTTTCCATGAAGTTCCTGTGCCATATTCTTATGTGTGACCGAGAGGGTGGTGGTTTCCTGTAATGCGTTCTCAAATTTCTCTGAACCTGGATACCTGACTTCGCTTCAACAAATAAATCCACACACTGTGTCCTATTCAGTTCAAATTTCGTTCTTCGATTCATTTAGTGTGATCTTATTACTCTGCAACAACAAACAATAAACTTATTTCAGTAATGTTGCTTTGCTATCTGAAAAGGCAAAACATTACATAAAAAATGAAGTTGGTGCATCAGAAAAACTTTACTTCTGTTCTATAAATCAATTACAAATCAAATAATATAATATTGAAGTTCTAAAGTACCTTTTTGTGTTATAGCAAAATAAGCCACAGCAAAGAATTCACTCATTTTAAACGAGTTTTCTGAATGCCTTTGCACATACTGACGCCCCATGTATTTCTAAGACGTTTCACTGAGATGAATTTATTACATTTACCATTTGACACCTCCATATCTTCAGAAATGAGATTCTTATTAAAAATTTCTTTTATTTTTAAGATAGTTGGAGCGTAACAATGTATACTGAAAATGCAATGTAAGTAAGATTTGGATTTAACGTCCTATCGACGACGAGGTCATCAGAGACGGAGCACAGGCTCGCATTTGGACACGATGGAGACAGAAATCAACTGTGTCATCCACGCGATTTTATTAAGTGATTTTTGGAAACAAGGGAAAACCTAATTGTGGAGATCCGGGCGAGAATCCGAACTGCTGTTCTCCAAAATACCAGTCTAATGACTTACAACTAAGTCGTCTTGACTGGTCCGTCTGATGCGTGTTTTATTACGATTACATTCTGTTTTATTTTGAGTTCCATAAACTCAACGCGGTCTACGTCTTGTTCTGTGTTTTTAATGCGACTGCAGTAATAAATTCTGTCAGTAGTACTGAACTAAAGCAATTCAGCCATTGCAAACTGAATGACAGTTCGGATGTTTGGAAGCTGCTACTTATTTCTTCAAATATTTCGGTAGCCGACCTTCCTGTAAGTAGACGCATAGTACTTTTTTACGTCATAGGAACTTCATAAAATGGAAAATATGACTTTGCGTTTTATCATATATCGACACGGAACACTCAGAGATACGCAGCGTGATGGCACAGCAGTGATGTTTGGTTTTATATCACGGACAGCCGCCAGGGATGTCTCATACCGGACCCTTCGAAACTGCTTATCTGCTTGTCACTCACAGTTGCAGCTACCACGGACTATCGACTCCGGACACTTCCATGTGTTCGGTAGGGGAGTACTGGCCCCACACCCAGTAACATCCACGATCGGGATACATCGAAGACATTGTTCCTCCCGATGTTACCGGCGTCCTCTAATGCTCTCCGTAATGGTGCAACTAGTGATAACTTTACACGTGTGGGGCAGGTTCTTCACATCTTGCTCTGTTCTGAGGACACCAAGAACCGTTACGTAATCGACATGCAACACATCAAAAAGCAAAATACACTGCCTAAGAAAGGTCAGGAGGAAATGAAATGAAACTTTGCGGGTTGATAATGTATGTGACATTATTAACGTTATTACTATACCGAGTCCAATTACAAAGAAATTATCAGTATGAGTCCACTTACCTGTGACATTGAATCCCCTCTGGCTTGCATGCACGCACTGATCACGTTGGGAGGGGTTTCATAAACCCGTTGTGTCTTCTCCTGAGGCAGTCTGGCCCTCAATTGTTGTAAATGGTTCAAATGGCTCTGAGCACTATGGGACTTAACTTCTGAGGTCATCAGTCCCCTAGAACTTAGATATACTTAAACCTAACTAACCTGAAGACATCACACACACCCATGCCCGAGGCAGGATTCGATCCTGCGACCGTAGCGGGCGCGCGACTCCAGACTGTAGCGGCCAGAACCGCTCGGCCACCCCGGCCGGCTGTTGTAACTGGTACTCGACGTCTTGGATACTGGCACTTCACATCCGAGCAGATCCCACACATGTTCTATCTGTGACAGATCTGGGAATCTGCTGACCACGGGAGCACCTCACCATCATGCTGATAGTTCATGGAGACACATATTATGTGTGGATGATCATTGTCCTACTGAAACATTTCACCGTGATACTATAATATGAGATACAATAGATGAGAACACAAGATGTCCGTGACGTACCGTTGTACCGTCAAAGTTCTCTAAAACATTATCAGCTGTGACATGAAATCCTATCTATGGCTTACCGCATTATGGTTCGAGCAGTAGAATAGCTATGCCTCTTCAAAATATTAGAAGATCAGAATCTCTAACAAGTCGCCGCCATACTCTCGCTGATAGTCAACCGGAGTAGTACAGTAACGCGAGTCATCAATGATTGGAACGTGACGTCAGTTATCAGCATTACATGCTTCATGGTCATGGTACTATTCGAAACACATCAGCTGGTGCATTTGGATCCCTGTTAGTAACTGTCTGTGGCTAGTACGGAAGTCTTATACCTGTATTCCAATTGCCGCTTTGAAGTTCTCGTTAACGCACATACATTGTTTTATGTCCAACACAAGACATACACACTCGTCTGAACTGACTAATTGTTTATTCACACAGTTCTAATTATTTGAACAAACAACTTAAAAGTGCTTGGAGAGTCTTCCAGATTAAACGCTGAATAAAGGAACACTTCTTCCATGATTCTTACATGGCATAAAAGGTTACTCTTGCTACTGTCAAGAATGAAGTCACTTGACGGACTATATACTGGAAGGAAAAGTTAAGGTCTGGAACGCTACTAATCCATTCGTCTTGAATGCTAAGTTCTTTTACGAGTACGAGTGATGTCAAGTTAAATTTCCTCATTACAATCACCGAAATGATCTCCTAGTCCAGACCGGCCGAGCTGTTTGGGTTCGGTCCCCGGCAGCTAGAGGTCTTGGTCAGAAGAGCGACGTTGAACGGTGGACTGGACGACGACAGCTGCAGTGGCGGCGGCTCTGGTGATGATCATCAGTTCCGCGCAGGCGATGTCACTGCTTTCTGCTGCTTCAGCGAGAGCTTAAATCCGCCCTTCGCGGAGGATTATTTCGTTTAGAGTAGCAGCAGAGCTGGGCCGCGGAAGAAGAACCGATCTGTGCACGCCGATTGCAGCTGCGCTTCACGATTGCGGTGTCGACGTGAACGGCTGAGTCGCCCTCTGCCGGCCTGTATGCTGACTTGGTTTGAATATTGCGGACATTCGGCCGCTGGCGCTCCGTGGCAGGCGCGCCACAGCACCTTGCATCACTTGAAGGTGACCTCTAAGGTTGCAACTGGTCAGTAGTGATGCACAAATAGATTGTAATTATGGCAGTCCTGTTTAAAGTTAACAAAATCGAATTGCAACAGCCCACTGCGATAGCCATCCTTGAGCACTCTTGTCTGCTGCCGCACCCGTATCAACGTCCCAACTTCCTTACATCACTGTCTCCATGTCGTTTCCCCGGAGTAATTTCAACCGCCTTCTATTTCCACGTCATGAAGTTATTCGTGAGATTTATCCAGCTTATCATCCATAACCTTCCACACTTCTTGCCCTTCCATCCCACAGAAAATCCTACCTCCCTGCCCACCACGTACTTCCCGTCACTAGACCCTCCCCACTGCTCAAGCTACATCATTACTCGTGCCTCTTCCCTCCCATTCCCTACTGCAGCTAAATGTCTCACACTAAAGTTGTTACCAGGAGAACACAGCATCATCATCCTTTCAGTTTCATACTGCATGTGTAGGGAAGCAGCCTACTCACGCCGTAGTAAATTCACATCAGTCTTTCCATTGTGTGCCAGCCAGTCCGCTGTAACTAGCTCTGACGTCATAAATGTTGCGCAATACTTTAAAAATCAAGTAAATAACCTGAAACGGTTCTAGCATGTCAGGAGTAATACTAAATTAATATGTGTTGAATATCAGTTCGATAACTTTAACCATTTTCGAAATTTGGACGTTTTTCTGTAAAAATCATTGGCGCAACAGAAAAGAGCTAGACTTAAAAATTTATATTTAGATTCCTTTTTCATAATAATTTAATAGAAACAGTACTTTGGATCTCAAAAATTAAGATTTTAGTTGAAATTCATGATTTTCTGGTTTTTGTCTTAAAAATTAAGGAAGCAAGATAGATTAAGTAGGCTAATAAATAAGGCTAGGATGTTTATATTTAAGTAGAATGGAGATCCGCTATAATCATAAAGATGTGAGAAGTTACAACTGAATATCTATAAAACTATAGCGATAGCGTATCTCCAAAGGGCAAGTTCAGAGCTCGTCTACTGCGTGTAGTGTAATTAAATTAATTCTCTCGCCTAAAATATTTAACTTAGCCACGTCAAACTTTTATTATGATTACTTACCTATGTGCTGAATGCACATTTAAATTGAGAGCTTCATCGGCCATCAGCAAAGGAAGCAATGATATATTCGGTAACTTAATGTGGTGCATTACTAGCCCAGCGGCTAGTCGGGAGAGCCGATTGATCAGGCGTTCCCTTGGCCGTCCGCACCGCGGCTTTATATATAAGAACGCTGCGCGAGGAAGCAAGGCCCCAGTTCTCTCCAGATGCTGAATAGCACATCACCTGTGTCGGGAGTCGCGTCGCGTCGCGTCGGTATTATTGCTATAAACAGCCTCGGATGCCGTATTAAGTTACTCGGGATATGCGTAATCATGAAATCATTTTCGAGTGAAGTGTTAATTCTGGGATGACTTTAATTATCTATCTTAAGTTTGCGTATGTCGTATTTTCACGTGTCGTCGCGGGACAAACATTCTACCATTATTTAGCGTGGCGTTTGATGAACCTAATCATCAAATTATGGCGAGCATTCACTTAAACATTTAATTTGGACAGTTATAGTTGCATCAGCGCATTAGACTCTGAACTGCTCTGTTAGTCAGATTGTGTGGATTCTTTTTTTTTTTTTTCATCTGTGACTTTCAGAAAATAGAGAACTTTTTTTTTCACGATCGTTTTTGATTATGAATCCCAGACAATTTCCTAATTCCTCAGAGCTTTAAGCTGTAGCTCTAAGTGTATTTCTCAGATGACGTGGGCACTAGGAATTCTAATTACAGACTTCACGTTTTGCTAATCACTTTCTGGTTGCCAATATTGTAGTTAGAGAGCCAGTGTTGAGAACGGCAAAAGACAGCATAAATAATAGGAACATTTATACAACAATTAATTCCACTCGCCGCCCCACATATTGTTAAAACGGCAAGGAATGCATCTTTTCTACATTACAAACCAAACATTTTAAATAGCAACATAAATTCCACCCGCTGCCCCACACACGGATTATCATCTCATCGGGTTAAGATATTTGTTTTTTAAGCATGGGAATGTATTTTTGTGTATTTTCAATTATTGTAATCAAATATTAAAAATCCACAACATGATCACCGCAAGCCCGCCACTTCCATAAGGGGTAATGTAAATAACAATCAAAATGAAAAGAAAAGACTAAACAGAGGAATGCATATTTGTAGTGGAAATTTTTTACCAGTGCCATGCAAATGAAAAGTTAAAAACGAGTATTATTCATTCTAGGCGCTCTAGACAATTAAAGTTAAATAAAATGGGATCGTTTATAGCGCTTCAGAAGAAATGGAAAATATTTGAGAAGGTGAAAGCGTGAACAAATGGAAGAAAATAAATTCATGTTATTAACTGCCCAGTTTACAAATTTATAAAATTCAGTGAGTTTGGGTGCAGTAATTCCTACCCTCCCCACTCATCACACGAATGAAATGCTGCCGGACTAATGGATCTGTAACCATTCGTTGCTGCAGGCGGTTTTTATTTTTAATCAATAACAGAATTACACTCCATCATCATCACTTTCAGCACGACGGAACTCGCTGAATGTATCAAGTAGAAGGTGATATGCACTGATGAGCCCAATCGTTATTACCACATGCTTATAGCTTGTTTGTCTTTAGAACGAAATACGTAACTGATTCTGCGTATCACGGATCCAACAGTTTGTTGGTAGGTTTGTGTAGGTATGCGGCATTAGATTTCTGCGCAAAGGTCATGTAATTAGCCTAAATAACGCGTCGCTGATTTGCGTACGTTGTGATGGCACCCAGTAGCGACCCACATGGCTTCCATAGGATCTACATCAGACGAATCTGGTCACCGATACATCAATCTGATTTCACTTATAACGCTCCTCAAACCACTGTAGAAGGATTCTGGCTCCGAGACACGGGCAATTATACTGCTGAAAGATGACATAGCCGTCGGGGAAGACATGAAACATGAAGGGTGTCTTCGATTATACCACAGATCCCCTGCAAACGCAGGAGAATGTCTCCCATTGCATAGTGCTGCTCTCATCAGCCTGCGTCCGTGGCGCGTTGCACGTTTCGAGCCATCTTTCACCTCGTTGACAGCATTTGTGCAGACGAACATCAACCTAGCGTAGCAAAAATGTGCATACACGTTTCCATTGATAGACGGTTAAATCCCGATAGTCCCGTGCCCATTGCAATCGTAACTGACGGTGTCAGTGGGTCAACATGTAAACACGAAGGGGTGGTCTGCTGCGGAGTTCAGTGTTCAATAATGTAAATGAACGGTGTGCTCCGAAACTTGTGTGTTTACCAGCATTGTGCTCGTTAGGCAGAGATGCCGCAGATCACCATCTATCCTACTTTACAGAGCAGACAAACCTCTGAACCCCACGTTTTGTGAAGAGTCGTGGTCGTCCAACTAGTTAGCGCCTAGTGGTCGTCTACCTGTCGTTCTACCTATTTCCGTAGATGCTCACGACAGTAGCACATGAACATTCGATCACCTTTGCCGTTTTTGAGATCCTCGTTCACAAGTTCTGCCTGATAATAATCTGCCCTATGTCAAAGTAGCTTATCTCAATGGATTTCCCGATTTTCAGCCTATATCTTCGCTAGGGTGATCCCCCGTCCATGTCTGCTCCTCTTACATACCTTTGTTATCACGTCACTTGCCTGAAACGCCACCAGGCGGCAAGCAACGTCGCGGCGGGCATGTCTTTCGGCTTATCAGTGTGTAAATCTAAAAAACTAGAAAATCAACCAATAATGTATTTCTTGGGCCTAACTCGTTCATTGGTAATCTAATGTAAACAGACTGATGAAAAGAGAAGTCTAAATAAAAGAAGCAAGTGCACTGACACGTCTGAATGAACAATGACAGAAATATGAGATGATTTGAAAATGGCTATGTCTTTTATCATGAAGAGTTCATGAGGCTACGTTGAAGTGTATGATGGATATTTTTAAATAAAAGTCAGTAGAAATTTTTTTTGCTCAGTCAGTAACAATAAATATTCTCCGCACTGACCAGTTACTATTTCTGGGTTAGCCGGCTGACGATGATTTTTTCACCTCGCGACAATTTCAACTTCCTCACTTCAAGTAAATACATCCCTTCCAGAGGTACATTCAGTGGCGGCTGCTTTGTTAGAGCACAAGAGCAGGTAAACATCCTACTTTTTATATCTTGCGGATTTATTTGTTATTTTTCTTTGAATGCTGTTAAAGGTAACATAGATGCGGTCATCAGAAATACACCTGCGCTAAATCTACCGCGCTATGTATTGCTAATCCTACAGACTCCATGAAACTTGGCATCAGAATTACGAGCACATCTTCAGCTGTGCACGTTTTAAGGAGTTTTTAACCTTGCGCAACTGGTGTGACATCATTGCCTTATGGGTCAAAAACATACAGATATGATAAACAACGTCTACGTCTACGTGATTACTCTGCTATTCATAATAAAGTGCCTGGCAGAGGGTTCAAATGGTTCAAATGGCTCTGAGCACTATGCGACTTAACTTCTGAGGTCATTAGTCGCCTAGAACTTAGAACTAATTAAACCTAACTACCCTAAGGACATCACACACATCCATTCCCGAGGCAGAATTCGAACCTGCGACCGTAGCGGTCGCTCGGCTCCAGACTGTAGCGCCTATAACCGCACGGCCACTCCGGCCGGCGGCAGAGCTGTCTCACTACCGTTCCACTCTCGAACGGCACGCGGGAAAAGCGAGCACTTAAATTTTTCTGTGCGAGCCCTCAATGTACGTGGGTCCCAACGGAATGTTTTCGCAATCGGAGGAGAAAACTGGTGATCGAAATTTCATGAGAAGATCCCGTCGCAAAAATAACGCCTTTGTTTCAATGACTGTCACTCCAATTCACATATCGTGTCTGTGACACTATCTCCCCTATTTCGCGATAATACAAAACAAGCTGCCCCTCACAGCAATACTCTGGAATAGGGCGGACAAGCGTGGTGTAAGCAGTCTCTTTAAGAGACCTGTTGCACCTTCTAAATGTTCTGCCAATGAACCGCAATCTTTGGTTTGCTCTACCCACAATATTATCGATGTGATAGTTCCAAATTAGGTTATTTGTAATTGCAATCGCTAAGTATGTAGTTGAATTTATAGCCTTCTGGTTTGTGTGACTTATCGCGCAATCGAAATTTAGCTTATTTCTTTTAGTACTCATGTTAATAACTTCATACTTTTCCTTATTCACTTTGCCACTTTTCGCACTATACGGATATCTTATCTAAAACATTTTGCAAGTCGTTTTGATCATCTGATGACTTTACAAGACTGTAAATGACAGCATGATCTGCAAACAATCTAAGACGGTTACTCATATTGTCTCCTATGTTGTTAACATAGATCAGCAACAATAGAGGGCCTATAACACTGCCTTGGGAAACACCGGATATTACTTCTGTTTTACTCGATGACTTTCCGTCTATTACTACAAACTGTGACCTTTTTGACAGGAAATCACGAATCCAGTCGCACAACTGAGGCGATACTCCGTAGGCACACAGCTTGGTTAGAAAACGCTTGTGACGAACGCTGTCGAAAGCCTTCTGGAAATCTAAAAATATGGAATCAATTTGACATCCCCTATCGATAGCACTTATTACTTCATGAGTATAAAGAGCTAGTTGTGTTTTACAAGAACGATATTTTCTGAATCCGTGCTGACTTTGTGTCAATAAACGTTTTCTTCGAGGTACTTCATAATATTCGAATACAGTATATGTTCCAAAACCCTACTGCAAATCGACGTTAGTGATATAGGCCTGTAATTCAGCGGATTACTCCTACTTCCCTTTTTGGGTATTGGTGTGACTTGAGCAATTTTCCAGGCTGTAGGTACGGATCTTTCTGTGAGCGAGTGGTTGTATATAATTGCTAAATATGGAACTATTTTATCAGCATACTCTGAGAGGAACCTGACTGGTACACAATCTTGACCGGAGGCCTTGCCTTTATTAAGTGATTTAAGCTACTTAGTTACTCCGAGGATATCTACTTCTATGTTTCTCATCTTGGCAGTTGTTCTTGATTGGAATTCAGGAACATTTACTTCGTCTTCTTTGGAGAAGGAGTTTCGGAAAACCGTGTTTAATAACTCTGCTTTGGCGGCACAGTAATCAGTGACTTCATGATTCACGGCCTGCACAGCTGGTCTTTACCGCTTAAATACAAGTTTTCGTCAATGCCACTCGCTGGTAGCACACTGAAACAGACTTTTATACCTGTTCTCATGGCACACTATGTGATCGAAAGTATCCGGCCACCTGGCTGAAAATGACTTACATGTTCGTGGCGCCCTCCATCGGTAACACCGGAATTCAATATCGTCTTAGACCACCCTTAACCTTGACGACAGCCTCCTCTCTCACAGGCATGTGTATAATCAGGTGCTGGAAGGTTTCTTAGGGAATGGCAGCCCATTCTTCACGGAGTGCTGCAACGAGGAGAGGTATCGATGTCGGTCAGTGAGGCCTGGCAGGAAGTCGGGGTTCCAAAATTTCCCAAAGATGTCCTATAGGATTCCGGTCAGGACTCTGTCCAGTCCAGTCCATTACAGTAATGTTGTTGTCGTGTAACCACTCAGCCACAGGCCGTGCATTATGAACAGGTGCACGATCGTGTTAAAAGATGCAGTCGCCATCCCCGAATCGCTCTTCAACAGTAGGAAGCAAGAAGTTGCTTAAAACATCAATGTAGGCCTGTGCTGTGATAGTGCCACACAAAACAACAAGGATTGCAAACCCACTCCATGAAAAACACGACCGCACCATAACACTACCGCCTCCGAATTTTACTGTTGGTACTACACACACTGGCAGATGACGTTCACCGGGCATTCGCCATACCCACACCCTGCCATCGGATCGCCACATTGTGTACCTTGATTCGTCACTCTACAAACGTTTTTTTCCACCGTTCAATCGTCCAATGGTTACGCTCCTTACACCAAACGAGGCGTCGTTTGGCGTTTACCGCCGTGATGTGTGGCTTATGAGCAGCCGCTCGACCATGAAATCCAAGTTTTCTCACCTCCTGCCTAACTGTCATAGTACTTTCAGTGGATCCTGATGCAGTCGGGAATTCCTGTGTGTTGGCCTGAATAGATGTCTGCCTATTACACATTACGACCCTCTTCAACCGACGGCTATCTCTGGCAGCCAACCGACAGGTCGGGCTGTACGCTTTTGTGCTTTAGGTGTCCCTTCACGCTTCCACTTCACTATCACATCGGAAACAGTGGACCTAGGGATGTTTAATAATATGGAAATCTCGTGTACAGACGTATGACACAAGTGACACCCAATCACCTGGCCACGTTCAAAGTCCGTGGGTTCCGCGGAGTGCCCCATTCTGCTCTCTCGCTATGTCTAATGACTACTGAGGTCGCTGATATGGCGTTCCTGGCAGTAGGTGGCAGCACAATGCATCTAATATGAAAAACGTATGTTTGGGGGGGGGGGGGTGTCAGGATACTTTTGATCACATAGTGTATAAATCCCTATACACTGTATCACACTCCTCAGATATGCCATTTCACTCACTATATAGTAAAATTAGATCGGACGTCAGTATAGATATACAGCTGGAAAAACCTCTTTTGTGGGTTTGTGAAGGAGTTATAGTATATTAGGTTTTGCATTTTATCATACAGTAACCCATGTGAGTTGCAGAGACCCATAAGGGCCTAAAGCACATCATTGTCAGTTGCGAGACTGTAACATTTATTCATGCTTCTGACTTCCGTTGATCTTATGGTGAGTCAGGTTTACCTGTGTTGTAGGTCCGCATTGTATATATAAACATTCACGAAATCTGTGTCACTGGTTTCTCTGAAATTCACTTAAATGTGCATTCGACGACGGTGTGCTTTAGGCCCTTTTGGTTCTCAGTGCGTCAATTGTATTCTAGCCAAGAGACCATGTTGGTAGATACCACTGCTTGAATTTAATCATTTATACAAGTAGCAGTTTGTGTCTGGAGTTGGTTGTTTACTGTGCGAGAATCGGCTTTCATGTGCAGTGTGAGCATGAACTGCGTTCACTCTATTTTAGATACCAGGAGAAATCTGAATTCCCAGAAAAAGTTAGCCGAAAAAGAACGAAGCCCTCCCAGACAAGAACCATTGACTTAGAAAGTGAAGAAATCAAATACGCGTGACTACAAACGAATATTTAACTAAGAAGTTTACAATTATCGTAAGTTGTGAGATTTCAACGCAAAAATGTCTTATTTTCCGCCCAGAAGTTAATTCGTGGACTGATAAATGTGTTAGGGATCTTGAATATTTATCCGAAAAAATAAGAAAAGCACGTCACCTTCCACTTACACAAAAGTGCGAAACGCAGAGTAGTGAAAGCTTACACATTATTTCGTTCTTGCCCTAAACTGTACTTAATTATGTAAAAACAAAGTTCGCCAAAATCAATTTTCCCTTTGGTCAGATACGTTGTGCATAATATTATTAATACTGTTATTATTATTATCAATGTCAGTGACTGTAGTTGTATAACCTGTTGATAAGCATGACTGTTATACAGCGGATGCTATTAATTTCACAGTCTCAGATTTATCTCAGTTTAAAAATTTGTAAACACCGAGAATGTATACTCACGAGCCACCACTGTGCACATTATGAATGTTGGAGAGACAATTACCAAGAAAATGTGCAGTTTTTACGGTGCTCGCTGTCCGTTATATATTGTAATTTTCAGTTACCGCAACTTGCCACCATAGATTTTGTTGCGTATTAGACGAGGTCAGTTATTTTTCTCTGTTTCATATTATTCTCTTATGTCTGCATGAATCTGCTTAATAAATGCTTAGAAGGGTCTTTGCTCTTGCATAAGCTGACAATGCAGAGGCTACAAAACCGGGGGGAGGGTAAGCTACTCCCCAAGGAAACGGCGGTACTTCACAGGAACAGACGATAAGCGGCTTCTGCAGACGATCCGTCTACAAGGAACTAGCGCCCGTTGTACTGCGAAAACGGAGGCGCTGAACAACGAGCTTGTTAGAGCAGTACGTGTTACGGTTATACATACCCTATCTACTTTGGCACCCTTGGAGTCCTTATTACACAGCAATGTGTTGTTCCATATAGGCCCAAAAACCTGAAATTTCAGTGAACTTCGAGAGAGAAATTATCTACAACAAGGCTATTAAAACATAATTGGTTTTTTGAATGAAAAGGTGGAAAAGGTAAAAATGTAGAAATTCACTAGAAACTATCGGGTCAGTCAGCTGCATACTTTTGACTGTGACGAGGAGAATATGGAATTACTCTTGTCATGAATTCAGACATATAATAGTGCACGCGATAAATTTTTTTGTGTCGTGACAGATAGTGGAGACAAGAAGGGCCTGCCATGGATCACTGACAAGGTTCGAAAGATAATATGAGAGAAGAGAGAGCTTTATGGCAAACTGAATCGAAATTGAATCCTTCGTGAGAAATAAAAGTTGAACGAAGTCCAATGAAGAATGAACACAGCTACGCAAGAAATATCAGTGAATTTGAAATCAATATCTCACCTGCCTCATCCTCAAAAAATTCTTAAATATTTTGTTTCTAAGACGATCAATTAAATTAAGTTGTATATCCAGATACCCGTCGATAATGATGGCACTGAAACGAATATGAACAAGAAGAACGAAATTTTGTCTTCCTGAATTGCTTACTCAAAGATGGTTGCAGTGTGGCTGCCAATTTCGATCGTCACACAGAAATGAAAATAACAGTTACAGAAAAGCGAGCACAGAATTTAAAATTAGCTCACGTGTTTTTGTCCGTTAGCTTCTATATCGAACATTTCGGTTAACTAGCGCCACTTCTACAAACAGTTGTATGAGGGCGTACTTACAAGTAATGCCTCCGAATTTTTATGTGAAAACTTTTGAAACATTCTTAAACAACACAAACTTCATTAATATTCTACACCTTTATACTTCATGTCTACATATATATCTCTCAACATAGTCAGCCTGGCGACGAACACATTTCTCCCAACTAGAGACCATTTTGTTCATACCGTCACTGTAGAACCCTTGACTTTGTTCACAGAGCCATAACCTCGCTTCTGCTTGCAGTGCTGCGTCAATATCCAAGTGAAATCATCGAAGGTGTTCTTTGAGGTCTGCAAACAGATGACATACGGATGCGGTCAAGTCGGAAATGTATGGAGGATGATCGATTACAGTAAACGCAAGGCGTTGCATTGTTACAGTGTCATAGCGCTCGTGTGTGGTCTCGTATTTCCATGCTGAAGGAGAGGATGGTCCTTGTGTGGACAATCTCTTCGAATCCGAAACTCGATTACAGCACACTGTTTCACACGCGCCGACATAGTTCTGTTGTACACCTCCATGTTACACGCTACAATTTGGAGCCCCATAACGGCAGAGGGCTGCAAATATGTAGATGTGAAGAATAAAGATGTAGAATGTTAATAACGTTTACTTTGTTAAAAAGCTTTAAGGGTTTTCACATAAGAAATTCGCAGACATTACTTTTCAACATACCCTCGTAGAAATCGACATAGTTTTTGGAAGCACAGATCGTGTGTTCCGTTCTTTCATGAGATTCAGAAGACCGCTGATAACAGAGCTGATGTTGAGGTCGTGTTCTTGTCATCCAGAAAGCCTTCGTGCAGCTCTTTAACGTCACCTAATAAACAAACTGCTTGCTTAAGGAATATCTGGACACACATGCGATTTAATTAAATGCTTCCCATCAAAGACCACTCAGTTCGCCGTTCTTTGTTGGGAGGCATCATTAAGAACTAAAGAAGTGTCTGTTGTGCATCAGGATGGTGTGTTAGGAACGGAACTGTCCACGATACGTGTAAACGGGCTTAGAAGGTATTGTCTGTACCTCTATGTAAATCTTCGAAGACGATGCTATAGTGTACATGGAGGAGATATAAAAACTTGTTTTGAAATGTAGACAAACTTGGAGTCTCTGGTACAAAGACTGACAGCTGATTTATAATGTCAATAAAGGTAATGTAACTCACATAAGTAGACGAGAAGACACGATGTCGTTTCACTCCACGATAGGCGATCAGATAGTCGTTACTGTGTTAGTAATTGAAAGTAACACACGCAATAACAGGTGTCAGGGAGTTTCTCAATGTTCTTCAGTTACGAATAATTATTGAGGAACACCAGATTCGCGCTTCCATAAATACACTATCTGACAAAAAATCCGGTACCCTATCAATGGATATGACTACGCGGTGTATCCACCATCGCTTTTATAACGGCTTGAGCTCTGCTGGGCTCGAGACACATTCAGTTAGGCGTCTGAATGTGTGTGGAGGAACAGCGGAACATTCTTCGTTAAGAGCCAAACCCAGATAAGGTAGTGTGTCGAATGCGGGGGTCTGGAGCGAAGTCTACGTTATTACTCATGCCAGAGGTGCTCCATTGGGTTCAGAATTGGACTCTAGCAGGCCACTCTATTTCAGAAATGTCGCTGTCCACAAACCATCTCCCCACGGATATAGTTTCATGATTAGGTGCTTCGTCATCCTGATACAAACACTCCTCATCTCCAAACTGTTCTCTGCCGTACGTAGTACACAATGCGGTAAAATGTGTTCATATCCTTCCGCATTTAGCGTTTTCTTAAGCACAAAAAGATGACCACGACCTAACCACGATAAACGGTGACACCTTCTCCTCCATAATTAACTGCTGGCACCACACATGATGGAAGGTGACGTTCTCCATAAATTCGCCAATCTCAGAACTTCCATCGGACTATTACAGGATACAGCGTGATTCATCAGTCAGATTCACTCGATTCCAGTCATCCAATGTCCAGTGGCACTGCTGTTTAGTGCACCTAAAGCATCGCTCAGTTACAAGAAGTCGGCCGCGGGCGGAGCCACTACAGCAACCCCCACAACATCTGCCGCGCCACAGCGCAGCAACTGCCGCGCCACAGCGCAGCAAATAATATACAGAGTGAGTCGCGTAAGACCTAACACCCCATTTATTCCGGGGGCGATTGCACGTATCGGCATGCGGTTTTCGGCGAATCATAGCGGACTATGGGGCACATGCGTTGGTATATGCTCAATAATCACAACGTTTATATTGTCTGAGATAATGAGGCAGTACATGTTTTTTAAATGGGAAGCTGTACTTTTTTTACCATCATTCGAACGCTCTAGAAAAGACGCGTATAGTGATGTAACGCATGTCGCTATTGTGATTCAAACTTTGCTTAAAAGACGGCGGATGAGGATTTACCTACGTAGCGTAGGCCGTGCATGCTGCAGAGAGCACGAAAACTCGGCCCGCGGCTCGCGCGAGGCGTGTTTACATTCTGCAGTCGCTTCCGACCACCTCGACCTTCAATCAAAAATGGCTCTGAGCACTATGGGACTCAACTGCTGTGGTCATCAGTCCCCTAGAACTTAGAACTACTTAAACCTAACTAACCTAAGGACATCACACACATCCATACCCGAGGCAGGATTCGAACCTGCGACCGTAGCAGTCCCACGGTTCCGGACTGCGCGCCTAGAACCGCGAGACCACCGCGGCCGGCGACCTTCAATCCTACAATATTTTCCAGCGTCTTTTAAGCGAAGTTTGAATCACAATAGCAACATGCGTTACATCACTATACGCGTCTTTTCCAGAGCGTTCGAATGATGGTAAAAAAAGTATAGCGTCCCATTTAAAAAACATGTATTTGCCTCATTATCTCGGTCAATATAAACGTTGTGATTATTGTGCATATACCAAAGTATGTGCCCCATAGTCGGCTATGGTTCGCCGAACACCGCTTGTCAATACGTGCAATCGCCCCCGGAATAATGGGGGTGTTACGTCTTACGCGACTCACCATATATATATATACACACTGCTGGCCACCGTAAATGCAACACCAAGAAAGACAAGAGGTAACACAACAAAATTTTTTTTGTAGATAACATGTTGACCAAGTATCAAATGATTACGTTTACAGACGTCTGTGACATGTGGTTCCTGCCACAATCAGTAGCCAGAGTAGCCGCCATTGTTGGAGATCACCGCTGCCCCACGTCTCGGCATTGAGTCAAAGAGACGTTGGATGTGTTCCTGGGGTACAGCAGCCCAAGCAGCTTCCACACGTTGCCAAAGATCATCTGGTGTGGCAGCTGGGGATGTAATCTGGGTCACTCGTTGAGCAACCATGGACCACATGTTTTCTATCGGCGAAAGATCCGGAGAGCGAGCCGGCCAGGGAAGCACTTCAATCTGGTTATTGACGAAGAACCTTTGGACAATGCGTGCCACGTGTGGTCGCGCATTATCCTGTTGAAATATGGCTGTGGCCGAGCCCTGAAGGTAAGGAAGGACAACTGGGTCCAGCACCTCGGATATGTAGCGCCGGCTATTTAAAGTACCGGCAATGCGCACTAGAGGCGTGCGAGAGTAATATCCAATACCGCCCCATACCATAATACCCGGTGCAAGACCAGTGTGGCGGTGCATAATGCAGCTGTCCAGCATCCTCTCTCCACGGTGTCTCCACACTCGAATCCGACCATCGTGGTGCTGCAGACAGAAGCGTGCCTCGTCAGTAAAGACAACGTCATTCCATTCTGCCGTCCACATCCGTCTGTCATCACACCATTGGCGACGGAGACGTCTGTGGTTCTGCGTCAATGGTAGACGAAGCAATGGACGTCTTGCGGACAGACCACTCTGCTGTAAACGGCGTCGAATGGTACGCGCAGACACTGGATGATGCGTTACAGACGCAATGTGCTGTGCTATGGTTCGGGATGTCACTGAGCGATCCGTCGCTGCCATGCGCACAATTTGCCTATCAGCACGAGCAGTGGTGCACCGAGGTGAATGCGATCGACCACGTCGGTCCGTCGTACCCTCCTGCATCCAACGGTCACATATCCGCGTTACAGTTGTTTGGTTTCATCCAACACGACTAGCGATTTCTCTGTATGATAATCCACAATCTCGGTAAGCCACTATCCTTCCTCTGTCGAACTCGGATACTTGATCAAACGATGTTCGCTGTTGTCTACGAGGCATAACTGATCGTCTTGTGAAACAACCACAAGGTAAACACACGTGCCGAACGTACACTCGTCGAAATCGCCAAGCCTTAAATGGCGCTATGAGTTGGCGCCACAGGCGCGCGTGACGTGCGTCTGCGCTGAAATTCTAATCAGTTGCATATCTCATCGCTGCAAACCCATGGTGTAAATTTCACTTGATTCGGATGCTTCCTTCAGGGTGTTGCATTTACGGTGGCCAGCAGTGTATATACAGGGTGTTTCAAAAATGACCGGTATATTTGAAACGGCAATAAAAACTAAACGAGCAGCGATAGAAATACACCGTTTGTTGCAATATGCTTGGGACAACAGTACATTTTCAGGCGGACAAACTTTCGAAATTACAGTAGTTACAATTTTCAACAACAGATGGCGCTGCAAGTGATGTGAAAGATATAGAAGACAACGCAGTCTGTGGGTGCGCCATTCTGTACGTCGTCTTTCTGCTGTAAGCGTGTGCTGTTCACAACGTGCAAGGGTGCTGTGGACAACATGGTTTATTCCTTAGAACAGGGGATTTTTCTGGTGTTGGTATTCCACCGCCTAGAACACAGTGTTGTTGCAACAAGACGAAGTTTTCAACGGAGGTTTAATGTAACCAAAGGACCGAAAAGCGATACAATAAAGGATCTGTTTGAAAAATTTCAACGGACGGGGAACGTGACGGATGAACGTGCTGGAAAGGTAGGGCGACCGCGTACGGCAACCACAGAGGGCAACGCGCAGCTAGTGCAGCAGGTGATCCAACAGCGGCCTCGGGTTTCCGTTCGCCGTGTTGCAGCTGCGGTCCAAATGACGCCAACGTCCACGTATCGTCTCATGCGCCAGAGTTTACACCTCTATCCATACAAAATTCAAACGCGGCAACCCCTCAGCGCCGCTACCATTGCTGCACGAGACATTCGCTAACGATATAGTGCACAGGATTGATGACGGCGATATGCATGTGGGCAGCATTTGGTTTACTGACGAAGCTTATTTTTACCTGAATGGCTTCGTCAATAAACAGAACTGGCGCATATGGGGAACCGAAAAGCCCCATGTTGCAGTCCCATCGTCCCTGCATCCTCAAAAAGTACTGGTCTGGGCCGCCATTTCTTCCAAAGGAATCATTGGCCCATTTTTCAGATCCGAAACGATTACTGCATCTCGCTATCTGGACATTCTTCGTGAATTTGTGGCGGTACAAACTGCCTTAGACGACACTGCGAACACCTCGTGGTTTATGCAAGATGGTGCCCGGCCACATCGCACGGCCGACGTCTTTAATTTCCTGAATGAATATTTCGATGATTGTGTGATTGCTTTGGGCTATCCGAAACATACAGGAGGCGGCGTGGATTGGCCTCCCTATTCGCCAGACATGAACCCCTGTGTGGGGACACGTGAAAGACCAGGTGTACCGCCAGAATCCAGAAACAATTGAACAGCTGAAGCAGTACATCTCATCTGCATGTGAAGCCATTCCGCCAGACACGTTGTCAAAGGTTTCGGGTAATTTCATTCAGAGACTACGCCATATTATTGCTACGCATGGTGGATATGTGGAAAATATCGTACTATAGAGTTTCCCAGACCGCAGCGCCATCTGTTGTTGACAATTGTAACTATTGTAATTTCGAAAGTTTGTCTGCCTGAAAATGTACTGTTGTCCCAAGCATATTGCAACAAACGGTGTATTTCTATCGCTGCTCGTTTAGTTTGTATTGCCGTTTCAAATATACCGGTCATTTTTGAAACACCCTATATATATATATATATATATATATATATATATATATATATATATATATATATTCATCCGAAAAAATGACGTTTTGCCATTCGTGCACCCAGGTTCGTCGTTGAGTACACCATCGCACGCGCTCCTGTCTATGATGCAGCTTCAGGGATAACCGCAGCCATGGTCTCCTTGCTGATAGTCCATGCTGCTGCAAACGCCGTCGAACTGTTCGTGCAGATAGATGTTTGTTGTCTTGCAAACGTCATCATCTGTTGACTCAGGGATCGAGACGTGGCTGCACGATCCGTTACAGCTATGCGGATAAGATGCCTGTCATCTCGACTGCTAGTGATAAGAGGCAGTTGGGATCCAGCACGGCGTTCCGTATTACCCTCCTGAACCCACCGATTCCATATTCTGCTAACAATCATTGGATCTCGACCAACGCGAGCGGCAAAGTCGCGATACGATAAACCGCAATCGCGATAAGCTACAATCCGACCTTTTTCAAAGTTGGAAACGTGATGGGCCGCATTTCTCCTCCTTACACGAGGCATCACAACAACGTTTCACCAGGCAACGCCGTCAATTGCTGTTTGTGTATGAAAAATCGGTTGGAAACTTTCCTCATGTCAGGTGTCGCCACCGGCACCAACCTTGTGAAAATGCTCTGAAAAGCTAATCATTTGCATATCGCAGCATCTTCTTCCTGTCGGTTAAAATTCGCGTCTGTAGCACGTCATCTTAATGGTGAAGCAATTTTAATGGCCAGTAGTGTACATTTTTAATTAAATGATGTAATTTAAAGGAAGGAGATAAGGAAGTGAACTTTATTCAATTTCTATAATAATATATAAGATCACCAAGAAGTTTAATTTTTGCACAATTTCCTCCACCTTTAACATAAACACAGGCAGACTCCGTTTCACTTATTGTACGATGATTCCTTGTGCGTAGAACCATAGCAGTTGATGCCATAAAACATGACTTTGCTTTCGTCCTATCATAGAACTCACTTATTTGAAAAGTACGGTAAGCAATGATATCCCTTTCATTAAAGGTCTCAAGTCCTCCAACTGATGACACTGTCTCCAGGATACCGTCAGTCGTCGAGCAGCCGCACGAGCAGCAGCACCGAGCGCAGCGCCGAGACACATTTATCATGTCACGCTGTTATATGAGGAGAAGACGTCCTCGTCTAACAGTTTATAAAGCTGTAGATGATATTGGATACTACAACAAAAAAGTGTGGCTTACGTTGAGCTGCTCGACTGTTATACCCCATTCTTTTTAACTCCTCACGTACAGTCATTGTGGTAGATAACTGGTCTCCTAGTAGCACTTTCTAACTCACGAGTGCTACCTTTCTCTAATTTCATGAGATTTTTTGTAACCGCTCTTTGTCATGCTCGCCAGTTCCTATCCGTCAGTATATGATGTCTGAATGGTCTTGGCTCAGCTGTGGTAATCCCTTCTCGTATTCAATTTACAGTCACATCCTTAACAGTCTGCAGCTCGTGGTCTAGTGGCTAGCGTTGCTGCCCCTTGATCACGGAAATCTGGGTTCGATTCCCGGCATGGTTGTGGATTTTCTCTGCCCGGGGACTGGGTGTTTGTGTTTTCCTCATCATTTCATCATCATCATGATTCGTGATAGTGACTATATTGGACTCCGTAAAAAATAGGAGTATGAAAAAAATTGGGACTTTGCACGGGCGCTGAAGACCGCGCAGTTGAGCGCCCCACAAACTAAACATCATCATCCCCAACACCAACAGTCGACTTGGGCAGCTACGAGTGTAGAACTGTTGAACTGCCCTTCATGGCTTTGGTATCCAGGTGACATCTAATGACTAGTCCACATTCGAATTCAGTGGGTTCTCTTGACCTACCCATTCTGCTGTTTCTGCTTCTCCCTGCTTGCTTTTATACTGGTTGGTTCGCCTCTCGTGACATCTAGCGGTCAGTTCCTCATTACGTATGGTTGTCTGGACACATCTGATGAGACAGTGTATCTGACCGGAGTGGTTTAGTGTCAAATAACAACGAAAATTAGCCGAGGGATATGCATTCTCGGCCAAGATTTATTACAAGCACTCTAATTCATACACTTAAGATGTCACTTCATAACTGCTCGTTCTACGAATTCTTGACTACTTTCCGACGGTCTGAGACCTTTAATATATTGTATTAACGAAAGGGATTGAGAGGATTCAAAGTTAAACTGCGGGATGCAACGTGTGTCTTTTAATCAGCGCTACAGTGTCAGGCAAGTGCCGAACAAAATGCATTAGAAGACACGTTAAGATCGGGAAGCCCTATTCACAAAAACCCACTTTCCAAAATGACTCTAGAAATGTATTACTTTCTTCATTATCTCGCATTTTGAGCACAAATGTAAAATCTGAAATATTCGGGCTTATTCCAAGTGGTGTTCTTAGTTCCTTTTCCCTTGCGCCACTAGTGAATGGAATAGGAATGAAGATGTACAGAGTATTAATGTTTGGACACAATTATTTGTTTATAATTCATTGTATGTTAAAGGTACTATTTTTCGTCCGCTTTCCTATACATTGCATTTACATTCTGTCTTATAACTTAAAGACAACGTCCATACCCTATATTCGTTATTTCGTATAGATTTTTTTATAAGATTCTTTACCATTACCTGAGTCGACTTGTAGCCTGCTCGTCTGTAGATTATCGTGCTGCCAACCGAAATTAATTTCGCTATTCACCTGCCAAACCACCATCTGGAGCCAAGATCTCTTGCTTCATAAGATACTAGTACAAGGTACCGGCTCTTACGATGAATCGATCAGTAGCTCATATCCTCCCGTTGGCCAGCAAATTCCTTACACCATTTAGTCTCGAACCACTAATCTCATGATGGAAAGCTAACTCATGTGGACATCTGTTGGACTTAGACAGAGATGTGCGTACATATATGGGGGGGGGGGGGGGGGGTGAGAGAGAATATGGTCCCACAATGTATTCTTAGATACCTCTACTTTTAGTTATTGATTGTCGACATTAGCCTTAGACTGATATGCTGAATAAAAAAATTCCTGTACTTCGCTTCAGTCTGTAAAGATCAGTGCTTGGTACTATTCGAGTATGTAATTTTCATATACTGTAAGACAAAACCAACTTCTTAAAATTTTGCAGCAGTCAGATGCAGTCTCTGACATTATCCGTCGCTTCCTAATTCGTTTTATGCGAGCTTCTTGACTCTCTGTTCAGCAAGGCTACGGCTGACTCCTTTTCGTGATGATTTGTTGATCATCCGTTCCTAATCATAACCAAAATTAAATTTGTAAATGTAACTTTTTATGAAGAAATACTGTTAAGTTAAATCCCACACAGACATTGCATTCCGTAACTGAAACAGTGAAACTGTAAATCTATACTAACAATCTGTACTTGTATTCAAGGAAGTCTTATTTAAACAAAAAGTTCTAAAATCTTAAACTATTGATTAAGAAGATGTCCCTGTTGTACCGCAGTTTTTATGTGACACTATGTTCATTTTCGAATGTAAATGTGCCCACTCTCTGCGTGTCGTCGTTCGGATTTCGTACTGCAGTCCGGCCTGACAGTTACTTTCTGGTTGCTTCGGCTCATGTCTTACTGTCAGATGAATATACTCCACGTCCACACGTAATCTTAGTAAACACTATGATCTTAAACTCAAGTTCCGAATTAAAAACTGATTCGCTTTAGTTACAAATAGGCACGATGACCGTGTTCTTTATGACTGTCATTTTATTATTCCGAAGAAAGTAATTGTTATTCAAACATAATGTTGATATAGTTTAGGAGAAACCAAACGATCTCGTTAACGTATCGTCATAAATATCAACGTGATTAACTGTATGTTGCTTTCCATGGATTTGTTGAGTAGCCATTCCTCAAAGTTCCGGAATTCTTCAAGCTGATGACAACACCTCTTGTCCAAACTCACACATTTTATAATGTGACTGTGCTGGCGCAGACACTTCCAGCATAAAAAAATAAGTGGAACTCAACTGTATAAATAATACTACAACGTAAATGGCACCAGGAACGTTTGATTGCTCTCATAATCATTCATTTGTTTCCATCCTATGATATGGTGTTACAAGACGAGTTACTTGTGTTTCTCTTTCGTTCCATTACGACTCATTTCCAGCTACTTTGAACTGTAGACGTCTATCCTCCAATTCAGAGAGGAATAGCCTGAAACCGAAATAAAAAGGAAACGAGAAAAGAGCCAAGGAAATTTATTAGAAAGACGTGAGGGAGCAGAGGAGTACTAGGCACAAGAATCAACGAAAGTATTTTGATGCAGGCTCATGTTAAATGCAATGGAATCCATCAGGCCCTCCACTCTTGATGAATCAACAATCACCATCACAAAGCTGGAATTCCACTCAGTTCATAACATGACACAGTTCAATAGAAGGTACGATTAATACACTGGCAGTGAGCTGTATCTCTGACAGCTGGTCATCCAGGCCCATTGATCACTATGATGTAATAAAAAACGCTATTTGCACACTATTTAGCTAGATAAACAGAAGATAGTTTGAAGCTTCACATAATATTAATACCGACAGATATATTCAGCATGTTCTGCAGCACGTGAAAACAAGGACAAGCTCAAAGTTCCACGAAAACTGTCGAGATCAAAAACATGAGGAACAGAACTCGTACGTAGTTTTGAGCACGTATAATGGTGGTTCCAATCCCGGGGGTTCACAGTGAGAAGAAATATGAATATTTGTACGGGTTGAAGACGAAAAGGTTTCGATTATGAATCAGTCACGAAGCTGGATTGTTTTACAAAATCGTCCTCAGTATGTCCCTCAACTAACAATTATTTGAAAGGTAACTAATGTTTTGATAGGTAACTAATTATTGTCTAAAACTGTCAAATACGAGAACCAACGCGTGACGCGCGGTGGAGACGGCAACCGCCCACTTGCTTGCTACGGTATATGCCTTATTGGATCCACTGAGTTATCTGATATTTCGTTATTCCTTATTTCACTGGTTGGTCGCCTGATGACCGACCGATCTGAGGAACACGTGATGTGAGGCGAGCGCATTGTTGTGCTTCCAATTTTATTACCTTCTCAATGAATGTTGAATTGTTTGAACGAGAAATATAAGTTTTTTTTTTATTTGCCATGTACTGGGATACATGTTACTCATTTAGAGTATTAATTTTCATTCATTATCGGACATAAATAGCTGAGTTGATGAGATGTAAGTAAGTGAATCAGTTTATGCCTTGTTTGTAGTTGTGGTTTCACGGATGAGTAATGGTAAAAAGATTAATGACCCAATCATCAACAGTTTAAAAATTGCGTCACAATTAGGACTGAACTGAATTCTGCAACTACTTCAAGCCGGCTGTTTCACTGCGAAATAAAGGTTGTACACAGGTATATGACATTAATCATGGACATAATAGTGGTTGCAAGCTTCTCTAGTTTTTAATAGAAATCTACATTTTCTTCATACTTATGCTTATTTTGGTACAATATTGGCATTGGCATGAAAAACGAAAATCTTCACTGCAATCGCAACGAATGAGTGGCGATATTTGCAGCCGAGTCTGAAACAGGTTTAACACTAGGACATGCCTCCGAAGACAGCATGCACATTTTATCATCGTCCGTTGCTTGTTATTGGACATCAACAAGACGTTACTGCCACTCTGGCATGGCCTTCTGTTTTCTTTGTCAGGTAATGTGAGTATAAGGCACAATCATCACTCCCGTAGCCGGCCGCTGTAGCCGAGCGGTTCTAGGCGCTTCAGTCCGTAACAGCGCTGCTGCTACGGTCGCAGGTTCGAATCCTGCCTCGGGCATGGAAGTGTGTGATGTTCTTAGGTTAGTTAGGTTTAAGTAGTTCTAAGTCTAGGGGACTGATGATCCCAGGTGTTAAGTCCCATAGTTCTTAGAGCCATTTGAACCATTTTTTCATCACTCCCGTGTTCAGTGTAGTAGTACTACACTCATAATTTTGAGATTACATCCAAAGAAAAATATATGCAATGCACTGCTCGTACAAGTATATGTGTTTACTCGAGTTAGCTGAAGTATTTCCCAATAAACTGGGGCGAAACGCGTAAGGAAAAATTCAGAATGCCTCAGTTCATTTGCGCATAAATGTAACCGCAAAATCATAGCTGTAGTAAATATTAGTTGCGTTGTATTCTTGACTAAGAATGTTAAATGCTCGTGGCACTTCTTCCCATAATGCACAATGTATAGTTCTTACTCTAAAGTACTTCAGGCAATTTTTAACTTCGCCTGTTTTCAGGAACCATCCCACTTTGAAAAATGATCTTTAGGAGAATATTTTCTCTGTTGGGGTATACCCTGATAGTTAGCTGATAAAGGAATTGAAAACCGTCGCCGTTTTCAGCATAGAAAACTGTCTCTTCATTAGGCTATTTTTTTTTCGAAATTTCTCTTCAAGCTATGCCGAATCTTGATCTTGGAGAGCAACATGTGTGAAAGATAAAAAGATAAACAGCATATGTACGAGGGCGTGCTGAAAAGTAATACCTCCGAATTTTTTACGTAATAACTCTTAAGGCGTTTAAAGCAAAACAGACTTTATTAACTTTTTTTTAATCTTCATATCTATTTCTCAACAAAGTTATCCTGGCGACGAACGCATTTCTTCCAACTAGAGACTAATTTGTTGATACCTTCGCTGTAGAATGTTCCACTTAGTTGACGGAGCTACAACGTCACCTCCGTTTCCACCGCTTTATCCCTGTAAAAGCATAGTCCTCGAACGTGTTCTTTAACTTTTGAAAACAGATGTATATCGGATGGGGTCAATTCTGGACTGTATAGAAGATGATCGATGACGGTGAACCAATCCGTCGGATTGTTGCAGATGTCGTAGATTTCGTATGTGGTCTGGCATTGTCATGCTGAAGGAGATGATGCCGCAGGGGTGGACAAACTCTTCGAATTCGCAACTAGATTATAACCCGCTGTTTCTCCCTCACATACAAACTTACGTTACACTCCGCCACGTCACACGCTACAATTCAGAGCCCTATAGGGGCAGAGGGTTGCAATTTGCGGCAGCGAATCGGGAAAGTAGACCGAGTAATTTGTAGGATATGTAATACCTTATCCGATATTGAGAACAGGATAAAAAGTTCGGAGGCATTACTATTCAGCACCCCTTCCTATTTCTAAGAATATAATCAACTATCTTATTGAGTACACTAGTTTTCATGTTGTCATTCGGTATTCAACGAAATAATGTTAAGTCCTTTGTTTTTACCGTAGTTAGACGAGTCGACCGACTTGTTTCTAATTGCTTCCTATGCCAGATACATAGAAGATGATTCCCAGAAAGAAGAATATGTGTTCTTGGATTCACCGGGCGCTACTACACATGGTGAAGATCACTTCCTTTCAGAGAATAATTTTCACATGGAAATGAGAGGCAACTTACGAAGTTGGCAGTTGCATGTAGAGACAGAGCTCCATCTACATTAGTCGTTCCCTATGGACTCTATCCACTGGTGAAAGAAGCTGTTCCAAATGCGAAGTTCAGTAGCTGTATTATATATCGTTGTGCTTTGGCAATGAACAGTTTTTCCCTACATTTGTTGAGTGTACCCCCTCAGGAGCTGAAGGCAGTTCAACGAACACAAGAGTTGTCAAGGTGTGGCAGGAGGTCGGAGCCAATTTCGATGTGCTTATGTCCCACACAGATTCACAATGGCTATCACATAGCAACGAGTTGCATGGATTGTAGGTACCTCGACAGTAAGTTGCTTTATTTTGGAAAGAACAAAGGCCGGAAACGAAGAGACATTTGCATCACAGAATAACAGATTTTTTTCCGAAGTGATGTATCTTCCGAACTTCCTTACAGAAGTAAGCAAGCTTGGAAGGAAACATGATTAATATTTTAAGATTAAGATAAGCTACCAGTTTCTTTCCAGATTGCAGCTTTGTCAACCAAGGCATCGAACACGCCATTTTCTGGTCGAATCGGAGTCCTGGTCCTTGCGTTATCCAGGGCGCCAGAGACATTTTCTTTTATCCGTATGACGGTATCCTTCTATGTCACAGATGATGGATTGGACTTTCCGCAGTCCCTCCAAACCGGTTTCCATGGCCTAATATGATGGCTCAAGGGCGAGTGACTTTTTCCTAATGCCAGATGGTTGCCACCTCCCGCCGTATACATAGAGTGCCTGACAAAAATGTGAATCAGTCAGAAGGAGACGAGGAAACTAAATGAAACTTCAGGGTTTGAGAGGATATGTGCTGTGATGTGAAGCCAGAAGTAACACCGCCAGAAGTAACATCGCTATGTCTCTCCTAAACAGTGGAGGAATGGAACCTCTCCTCAGGTTGCCACCATAATCTCCGACGATGGCCATCCGGGGTAGTGGAGAACCGCTGTTCATCGCTGATCCAACGTGACGCCGTCGATCAGCAGCTCATGCTTCCCGGATACGGCACCACATCAAATGCAGACGTTTGTGTTGCGGTAGCAGCGGCAGTCTGTGCATGGGAAGGTAATTCCATAATCCGGCTGTTACTAGTTTCCGCTCAACGTTGCGTATTGATACACAATATTACAGGGAATCCATTACTTGTTCTCAGGCGTCAGGCACTGATGCGAAGATGGTATTATGTGCTTGGCCCACAAAGCGGCGATTTTACCGTGTAGTGGCCGGACGTGACTGACTGTAAACTTGACGACGAATATGTCACATACCCATGCTGCCCAACATCGGGCCACTGTCACATCTGAATACCCCACAAATCTGTATGTAGCATGATTCGACGAACCGATTGCTGGAGACCCACAAGTCTGTCAAGTGATGATAACACTGTTTCACACAATTATGCGGCATTTCCGTGTCCTTCACTGTCATCATTCGATATCAGACACTGTTCACGCCCCGTAATACCGGACTAAGCCTGATAAAAGCAATAAATATCAACAATATTAATGCTCTCTGGTTGCCGTTCTTTCTGCCTTAGAGAATTACAACGCAGATAATTTACGTACTCACCAATAGCGTGTACGTGAATAAAGTTACATCCCATCAGACACGTCTTCTGTGTGTTTCACTTGTCTTGTGAGGCACTGTAGTTTCGCCAAGCCCTGGAATGCAGTGAAGCTTTCCAGAGTAGTTGGCAAATGAAAATCGCTGCATTCTCTTTCTTTGATTGGTTGACTGAAGGCATGGATGTTAAGACAATTTCATGGAATGGTTTTGGAGATCACGAAACCTAGCGTACGCCATCATCTCCCTCAGAGTAGCGGAGGAAAGTTTTATGTCCTCTGGGGAAAAGGTGGTGTTCCGGAGTATAACTCTGGAGTCGGCGAGGGGCTCTCTTGTGTGCAGAAAGTGAGTTGGGACACTGTGGGACATAGTCATATTTCAACCCTGTTGAGTGCACAAAGTCAGAAATGAGTTTTCCTCGGAGATCAATAAAGTTTTTCTGTCTCTGTGCATAGCTATGAAAGAGCTCATAAGTCTGTTCCCCGTGAACAGCTGTGGATTAAGCTTGGTTATTTTGTTGATTCGATATTAATTGGCACACATATATTCCGCAGGAAGAGGCCACATAGCAGAACCTGGAGCCACTATGAAACTGGAGGTGTTGAATGAAGTAGGTGGAACTTGCGAACTCTCACAGAAGATAATAAATTCGGTTTTTTATCGAGTAAACTCCAAGTACGGTATTCTGTGTTTGTTATTTTCCTTTCTGGCTTCGCATTATTATCCTGGAGGAGATTATCGACGGGCGTTGCTAGAAATCAGTTGGAGACGGTGAAGGATCTATTTGTGGTATATTTGTTCCAGTCCAGTGCTCGGTTCTAAGAATCTTCCTTTATATAATCGGGTAACTACGGGGGCATTGAGTATTGGTTTAGGGCATTGAGAAATTTAACTCCGTCTCACGGGTTAAAGCGAGGCTGGAGACCCTTATTTGAAACTGATTTTAATAGCGTAGAAGTACAGAGAATTAATCCCGATCCGCCAATGACCTAGCACTGCGTCGCGTAATTTGACATGCACGCCACAGATCGTCAAAAATTGTTCGCATTCTGACAACGGTAGCGAATGAGACTTCGTTCGATACCACGGAAGCACAAAGAACGAAGAAAACGTACGTTTCTGGCTCAAATTAATGCATTTCAGGAACTGTAATTCAGAGGAAAACGAAACTGTTGGGAATACGGTTTGACAATGCACTGAACATAGTTTTTCCTAAAACATTACTAGCAACATATGGTGGAAGACAAGTAACGAGCATCCGTCAGTATCGGAAAAAGCCTTAATATATTGATTACATTCACCACAACTTACAAGTGAGAAAATGGTTTTCTATTGTGGGAGTTAAATCAAAAGCAAGAAACTGACTGAACTAGTCTCGCGATTGACGATGTGCATTGGCTGAGAGCAAAGCGAATATAACGTACGAGGCGCAGTCATAATATTTCAGTTAGCAGTGGAAAAAATGAAGCAGCGAGCTTGGAAAATGCACCGTTCAATCACATTAATGTCTCCACAGCTTATGTTCGACGTCAAAGTGCAATAATCGCTCACAGACCGTAGGTGGTAGCACTAGCAGTTGAGTGTATATAAAGCTTGTCAGGGGACAAGGGGAACAGTGCAGCGGTTGTCGGAATGAAAAAAGAGAGTGATTTAGCTCACGTCCAAAAGGGCATGATTATGGCTTTACGCCAAGTGTGGAAGCATTTCCGAAACGGCTAAGTCTGAAAACTGTTCACGAGTCGCTGTGGTGCATGGCAAAATGATGTTATGTAAGACTGGCCCCGAGGCACTGTGGTGCACCTGACGCAGTAAATGACAGGGGTGAACGACGGCTGCAGAGAAGTTTACGGACGAACAGACGTGTAACTGTTTCCAACTGACCGCTCAGATGAACGAAGGGGCTACCAGGGGTGTCTCGTCAACGACCACTCAGCAAACGTTGCTGCGAATGGGCCTCCTGAGCAGGCCTTTGGTTCATGCATCATGCATCCATGCTGACGGTTGTTCATTGACGACGAAGGCTGGAATTTGCATGCCAATGCCTCAACTAGATTTTCAATGGCCATTGCACATGAATCAGGTTTTTATGCCCTGCAACAATCGTTGGGCGTGTCCAGGCCGTTATGGTTTGAGGAGTAATTTGGTGGCATTCCCTGCGTGTTCTCGGTATTCTGGAAGGCACGATGTATGAACACAAGTACGCATCTATCCTTTAGTACCACATCCACCTCTACATGCGGTTTGTGTTTCCTTGACACGATGGTATCTGCCTGCAAGGCAATTTAGTGTGCCACACAGCTCGCTGTGTGTGTGAGTGGTCCGAAGAGCGCCATCATGAGTTTACCATACTGCGCTGACCAGCTAACTCCCCGGATTCAAACCCAGTCTAGAATTTGTGGGACCACCCGGATCAGGCTGTTGGTGCCATGGATTCTCAACCGAGAAACTTATCGCAATTAGCCAAGCCACTGGATTCGGCATGGCTCCACTTCCCTGTCGGTACCTTCCAGAACGTCACTGAATCTCTTCCTGCACGTCTCGCAGCACTCCACGCATAATGTAAATAAAGTCTTGTACTGCAAGGAAGCAAGAGAGAGAGTGTTGTTATGGGTGGCCAGTACCCTCTTTCTACAACACAAATGCACACGTGGATTAATACGGTTCTTTATTCACTTGTACTGGAAGTATTTACTTAACTGGAATAGTGTCCATTTGTTGTGGTACAATCTCATGAGTAATAGTCCTCTTGCAGACAATATCGGTAATCCTGATATAGTCACTAATCTGGTCGCTATGTACTGTCATAACCTGCGATGTGAACTGAGCCTGCTCTGCGAATGTACTGACAGAAGCCAAACCGGATGAGTGAGTCAGTGTGAGGCCCTCCGGTCGGCGGCTGCGGCTTAAATACATGGTGTCTAGAGGGTGTTGGCGACGTGTTGCTTGTTTGTGTGTCTCTGACCTCTCACGGCAGGCGCGCTTGATCCAGTGCCTACTATCGATCTTCGCAACTCGTATTTGCTGACCGGTGCGTTGGCGACAGCTTACACCAGCGCACTGCAAAACGTGCTTACTTAGACTATTGACAAGAGGTCACACTAATGTTATTGGACAGTGTATTGACGTTGTTAATCCTGCTCTACATATTCACCGTTCAACGTAACACATTCTTACCATCGATGGGTAACTAGACAGAGGCCTCCGTTGTAAAAGTTTGCGTTCTTACTTCCATCTCGAAAATCACCTCATAGTCATTACAGAAATGCCAGCCACACAATGGTTTTTTCATATGAAGAAAGAGAAAGTAGCCAATGTGTAGCATGTCAAAAGATCATTGGCATGAGACACAATCTGATCGTCTAAAGAAGCAGTAGATGTGACAGTATAGTGTGCAGAATGAGATGGACGTTATCGTAGAGCAAAAACACCTACAGGGCAGCTTCCTGGAACTCTTGTCAGCGTCCCGTAACCTCGCCAGTAGATTCTAATAGTGTGTTTCTGTGACGTTTTGTTCCTTGCGACCATAACCTGTTAGCATTACACTCAGTATCACCTTGCCTGATGATGATAGGACCATTGCCTCTTACGCGCTCTTTAGTTCACGTGTTTCAAATAATTTCTTTGCTCCTTTATCTCGGGGTCACTATGATACACCCAACACTCGCCCAAGGCGTTCGGGTGGTTAACAAAATCATCTGGAGGGCCTGACGCGGCTCCAACATTTCCGCTGTTGCATCGGTGCGGCTGGCTTTTTGAATGGGTGTGAGCAGTCTCGGAACGCAATGAGCGGTGACCTTTGTAATGTTCAAAATGGTGTGCAGAATGTTTCAAACTGAACCATGACATGCTTTTCACTTTTGTCACTTTAGCCTCATTTATGACACTTCGGTCTTCGAGCACCAGGGCCTCCACTTCCCTGGCGAGTCCCAGTTGTTCACAAAGAAATGGTTTGCCTCTTCGTTCTTCGTCATTCACACGTATTTGATCTCACTGGAAACCTCTACGGCGCGTCAGCACTGTGTCAAATGATGATGCATTTTTCCTGTACACTCCACCACCAATTAAGTATGCATTGTTACTGCGTTGTCACCCTTCAACTGCAGCAAACGAATTGACATACAATAATGAACTCGATCAATGGGCCGCGTCATTTTATTATGCCTTCTTTAGGGGACGAGTTTCTGTATTTTGGTGAGGGGATTTCAATGTGTACCATGACTGCAGGTACTTGCCCGCAAACAACCGAAATGTTAACGATAAATCATTTTTTTCAAGGAGATAATTAAAAATATACGACAACCCTCCTAGAATGATAATTAAAACTATACGACAACCCTCCTAGAATGTTGTAAATGAGTATGGTTCCACTACTTTTTGGTTAAACGTATCACCTTCAGAAATATGTGAGATTTATTTTCTGAAGTTATAGTAAAATAGTATATATTTTACCGTAATTTTAAAAACAGTAAAGCTGAATCAAATCAGTTTTGAATGTAAACTTCTTTCAGATACTGAACCCTTCTGGGGTATTGGCTTGTATGTGGCCTGGTTTATCACTAATGCACGCAGAAAGACTGGGAGACATTGACCTACACTCCTGGAAATTGAAATAAGAACACCGTGAATTCATTGTCCCAGGAAGGGGAAACTTTATTGACACATTCCTGGGGTTAGATACATCACATGATCACACTGACAGAACCACAGGCACGTAGACACAGGCAACAGAGCATGCAACAATGTCGGCACTAGTACAGTGTATATCCACCTTTCGCAGCAATGCAGGCTGCTATTCTCCCATGGAGAAGATCGTAGAGATGCTGGATGTAGTCCTGTGGAACGGCTTGCCATGCCATTTCCACCTGGCGCCTCAGTTGGACCAGCGTTCGTGCTGGACGTGCAGACCGCGTGAGACGACGCTTCATCCAGTCCCAAACATGCTCAATGGGGGACAGATCCGGAGATCTTGCTGGCCAGGGTAGTTGACTTACACCTTCTAGAGCACGTTGGGTGGCACGGGTTACATGCGGACGTGCATTGTCCTGTTGGAACAGCAGGTGCCCTTGCCGGTCTAGGAATGGTAGAACGATGGGTTCGATGACGGTTTGGATGTACCGTGCACTATTCAGTGTCCCCTCGACGATCACCAGTGGTGTACGGCCAGTGTAGGAGATCGCTCCCCACACCATGATGCCGGGTGTTGGCCCTGTGTGCCTCGGTCGTATGCAGTCCTGATTGTGGCGCTCACCTGCACGGCGCCAAACACGCATACGACCATCATTGGCACCAAGGCAGAAGCGACTCTCATCGCTGAAGACGACACGTCTCCATTCGTCCCTCCATTCACGCCTGTCGCGACACCACTGGAGGCGGGCTGCACGATGTTGGGGCGTGAGCGGAAGACGGCCTAACGGTGTGCGGGACCGTAGCCCAGCTTCATGGAGACGGTTGCGAATGGTCCTCGCCGATACCCCAGGAGCAACAGTGTCCCTAATTTGCTGGGAAGTGGCGGTGCGGTCCCCTACGGCACTGCGTAGGATCCTACGGTCTTGGCGTGCATCCGTGCGTCGCTGCGGTCCGGTCCCAGGTCGACGGGCACGTGCACCTTCCGCCGACCACTGGCGACAACATCGATGTACTGTGGAGACCTCACGCCCCACGTGTTGAGCAATTCGGCGGTACGTCCACCCGGCCTCCCGCATGCCCACTATACGCCCTCGCTCAAAGTCCGTCAACTGCACATACGGTTCACGTCCACGCTGTCGCGGCATGCTACCAGTGTTAAAGACTGCGATGGAGCTCCGTATGCCACGGCAAACTGGCTGACACTGACGGCGGCGGTGCACAAATGCTGCGCAGCTAGCGCCATTCGACGGCCAACACCGCGGTTCCTGGTGTGTCCGCTGTGCCGTGCGTGTGATCATTGCTTGTACAGCCCTCTCGCAGTGTCCGGAGCAAGTATGGTGGGTCTGACACACCGGTGTCAATGTGTTCTTTTTTCCATTTCCAGGAGTGTATAACGAATTCAGAAAACAAGATAAAGTGGAGCAGATGCCAAGAACAAATGGAAAAACAATCAAACAATATGAAACCACAAAACAAAGCGATCACCAAGAACCTATATTTAATAAAGAAAGAAACGTATAGGAATATTTGGAGGGTTCAAAGCAGCGATACAGCTGGACTTCCTTCTCTCTGATCCAGCGTTGAGAATGGCTGATATAATTTGATTTCGTTATGGAATAACGAGTAAATTTTATTTATCTTTCTTCTTATTCTATAACACTGTATTTCCTTCTAGCAGCAATGGCCGTGAGTGAAACATGCGCAAGTATTTACAAGCGTAGTACTCGATACTGGTTCTAATACATGGCATATGCATTTCTATGAATTTACTGAAATAACTGTTTTCAAAAACTCGGAAAGGTGTGTGTTTTCATTAGTAATTGTTTACGAACAACCAAATGTTGAAGGAAAAATGCAAACCAAGTGAACTAAAAGACAATGCAATGGAAGTTTTATTTTCTCCATATAAGCATTGTAGTGTAACTAAATTGAATTTATTCAGTACACAACGTTCATACATTCATACATGTTCGTCTTACATCACACGAACACTAACCACTTAGCAACCATTAACTCTAACCTCCAATACTTTCACATGGATACATTAGTTGCATAATAGACGCATTTAAGTTCTCTTGCGATTTTCTCGGAATTGCCAGAGTACTGCACCTTACTACTAGCACATTATGTTGTTTTAATTGCCTACTAAAGGCGTACAAAGTCTGAAGTAAATCTGCGATCCCAACGTCGTGGCCTCCCTTGTAACGCGGATGGAGAGAATGACAGCGACGACTATATTTGTCGTGCCTGTAAGCGACCTTCACTCTATCAACGAGGGCCGGCCGAAGTGGCCGTGCGGTTAAAGGCGCTGCAGTCTGGAACCGCAAGACCGCTACGGTCGCAGGTTCGAATCCTGCCTCGGGCATGGATGTTTGTGATGTCCTTAGGTTAGTTAGGTTTAACTAGTTCTAAGTTCTAGGGGACTAATGACCTCAGCAGTTGAGTCCCATAGTGCTCAGAGCCATTTGAGCCATTCTATCAACGAGGTCACAAGCAGCGTCGATAGGTAGAATGGCCAACGTAGAATAATAGGTCGGGTGTTGCCAACCTAGGCCATAGTGCCGAACGTTGTTGTTGTGGGCTTCAGTTCGAAGACTGGTTTGATGCAGTTCTCCATGCTACTCTGTCCTGTGCAAGCCTCTTCATCTCTGAGTAACTACTGCAACCTACATCCTTCTGAATCTGCTTAGTGTATTCATCTCCTGGTCTCCCTCTACAATTTTTGCCCTCCACGCTTCCCTCCAATGCTAATTTCGTGATCCCTTGATGCCTCAAACGTGTCCTACCAACGGATCCCGTCTTCTAGTCAGGTTGTGCCACAAATTCCTCTTCTACTCAATTCCACACAGTACCTGCTCATTAGTTACATGATCTACCATCTGATCTTCAGCATTCTTATATAACACCAAATTTCAAAAGCTTCTATTCTGTTCTTTTCTAAACTGTTTATCGTCCATGTTTCACTTCCATACGTGGTTACACTCCATACAAATACTTTCAAAAAATACTTACTGATACTTAAGTCTATATTCGGTGTTAACAAATTTCTCTTCTTCAGAAACGCCCTTGCCATTGCCAGTCTACGTTTTATATCATCTCTACTGCGACCATCAGAATTCATTTTGCTGCCTGAACAGCAAAACTCATCTACTAATTTAAGTGTCTCATTTCCTGAACTAATTCCCTCAGCATCACCTGATTTAATTCGAGTACACTCCGTTATACTCGTTTTGCTTTTGTTGATGTTCATTTCATGACACTGGTCTGGAACCGCGCGGCCGCTACGGTCGCAGGTTCGAATCCTGACTCGGGCATGGATGTGTGTGATGTCCTTAGGTTAGTTAGGTTTAATTAGTTCTAAGTTCTAGGCGACTCATGACCGCAGACGTTAAGTCGCATAGTGCTCAGAGCCATTTGAACCATTTTTTTTCATGACACTGTCCATTCCGTTCAGCTACTCTTCCAAGTCCTTTGCTGTCTCTGACAGAACTACAGTGTCATCCGCAAACCTCAAGGATTTTATTTTTTCCCTGGATTTTAATTCGTACTCCAAATATTTTCTTTTGTTTCCTTTATTGCTTGCTCAATATACAGAGTGAATGGCATTGGTGATAATCTACAACCCTGTCTCACTCCCTTCTCAACCACTGCTTCCCTTTCGTGACCCTCGACTCTTCTGACTGCCATCTGGTTTCTGTACAGATTGTAAATAGCCTTTCGCTTCCTGTATTTTACCCCTGCCACCTTCAGAATTTGAAAGAAAGTATTCCGGTCAACATTGTCAAACACTTTCTCTAAGTCTACAAATGCAAGAAACATAGGTTTGCCAGTGAGTAACCTATCTTCTAAGATGAGTCGTAGAGTCAGTATTGCCTCGCTTCTTCCTACATTTCTACGGAATCCAAACTTAACTTCCCCGAGGTCGGCTTCTACCAGTTTTTCCATTCGTCTGTAAATAATTCATATTAGTGTTTTGCAACAATGACTTATTAAACCGATAGTTCGGTAATTTTTACACATGTCAGCTCCTGCTTTCTTTGGAATTGTAATTATTATATTCTTCTTGAAGTCTGAGGGTATTTCGTCTGTCCCATACATCTTGCTCACCAGATGGAAGGGTTTTGTAATCGCTGACTCTCCCATGGCTATTAGTAATTCTAACGGAATTTTGTCTACTCCCTGGCCATTGTTTCGACTTAGGTCTTTCACTGCTCTGTCAAATTCCTCACGCAGTATCATGTCTCCCATCTTATCTTCATCTACGTCCTCTTCCATTTCCATAACATTGCCCTCAAGTACATAGCCCTTGTGTAGACCCTCTATATACTCCTTCCACCTTTCTACTTTCCCTTTCCTAATGCTCCCTTTGAATCTCTTTACAACCTCTGATTCTTTCAGTTTCTTCAGGTTACATCTCCTTTTCCATCTGTGGTCTTGATATTCATACAGGTGATTGGTTCTCTTTCCTCCGTAGGTCTCTTTAATTTTCATGTAGGCGGCATCTATCTTAGCCCTAGTGATATAAGCTTCTACATCCCTACATTTGTCCTCAAGCCATTCCTGCTTACCCATTTTCCGCTTCCTGTCGATTTCATTTTTGAGACGTTTGTATTTCTTTCCGCATGCTTCACTTACTGCATTTTTATAGTTTCTTCTTTCATCAGTCAAATTCAATATCTCTGGTGTTACCCAAGGGTTTCTACTAGTCCTCGTCTTTTTACCTACATGATGCTCTGCTGCCTTCACTATTTCATCTCTCAAAGCTACCCATTCTTCTTCTACTATATTACATTCCCCTGTTCTTGTCAATCGTTCCCTCCCCTCTAAAACTCTCTACATCCTCTGGTTCATTCAGTTTCTCCAGATTCCATCTCCTTAAATTCCTACCTTTTTGTAGTTTCTTCAGTTTTAATCTACACTTCATAACCAATAGATTGTGGTCAGAGTCCACCTCATCAACCCCTGGGAATGTCTTATAAGTTAAAACGTGGTTCCTAAATCTCTGTCTTATCACTATATAATCAATCTGAAACCTTCCAGTGTCTCCAGATCTCTTCCATGTATACAACCTTCTTTCATGATTCTTAAATCAAGTATCAGCTATGATTAAGTTATGCTCTGTGCAAAATTCTACCAGTCGACTTCCTCTTTCATTCCTTACCCCCAGTCCATATTCACCTACTACTCTTCCTTCTCTTCCTTTTCCTACTAACGAATTGCCGTCTTCCATGAGAATTAAATTTTCGTCTCCCGTAATTATCTGAATTATTTCTTTTATCTCATCATACATCTATTCAATCTCTTCACCATCTGCGGGACTAGTTGGCATATAAACTTGTGGTGTTGTGGCGGATGTGGGCTTCGTGTCTATCTTGGCTATAACAATGCGTTCTCCATGCCGTTCGTAGTAGCTTTTCTGCGTTCTGTTCACCTGACCAGAAGTCTTGTTCCTCCTGCCACCAAACTTAGGTAATTCCCAGTATATCTAACCTTAACCTATCCATTTCCGTTTTTAAATTTTCTAATCTACCTGCCCGATTAAGGGGTCTGACATTCTACGCTCCGATCCGCAGAACGCCAGTTTTGTTTGTCCTGATAACGACGTCCTCCTGATTAGTCCCAGCCCGGAGATCAGAATGGGGGACTATTTTACCTCCGGAATATTTTATCCAAGAAGACGCCATCATTATTTAGGCATACAGTAAAGCTGTATGGCCTCAGGAAAAATTATGTCTGTAGTTTCCTCTTGCTTTCAGCCGTTCGCACCACCAGCACAGCAATGTTGTTTTGGTTGATGTTACAAGGCCAGTTCAGTCAATCATCCAGACTGCTGCCCCTGCTACAACTAAAAAGGCTGCTGCCCATCTTCAGGAACCAAACGCTTGTCTGGTCTCTCAACAGATAACCCGCCGTTGTGATTGCACATACTATACGGCTACCTGTATCGCTGAGGCACGCAAGTCTCCCCACCAATGTCAAAGTCCATGGTTCAACGGTACATAATACTGATATATGTTTAACTACAACGACAAAATGGTTAACTTCGTTGCGTGTGGGGGTCATTATGTAAAGTTATTTCATTCCATAGGATCAGTCTGGTGCACGAATCACTTGCCCAGTTACGTTAATTACACCACCCAACACACTTGTTGCCACAGATTACACATCCCATGTACTTTACGGGATGTAAACACTGCAGAAACTCTCCATAAACAGACTTACGTTAAAAGTAAGCAATCCTGTTAGATTTTACTTATTTGTGGACGGTTTTACAATTCTTTGTTCCCGTGAAACACAGCTCGCCATTTGCGACTTGCTGTTGTGAGCTTTTAGGAGTGGGCTCCAGAGATAGGTTATAAATTTTCTGCAGATAAGCGTGTGTTGATTTTAACGGTTCTCATTGTTTTCATAATTTCTCTGACTTGTAAATGAGAACACCATTCTATGTTTTAAGGAGGTAATGCGGGTTACATTGTTTTGTATGTGATTAAGAACTTCTGTGGTTAACACACCTGAAGGACCTAAAAGCCAGGACCCTGAAGGCAATGATAAAGGTCTTGCAGTGCCTTGACCACAGATCTTGGAGAACAGACAGGGCGTGTCGGCCCCATTTTTGTTGTGATTTCGTGAAATCCTAGCTCGGTTAGGAGCGGATTTTGTATGTACAAGCGAGATCATCTTTTCTTAAGATCAATGACGCTATTAATCACGAGGAGGTCAAGCTAGCCATAGGCCTTACAGGACCTACCCCATCCCAAGGCTCTGTGCTGAAGCTGCGGATCCGCTGTTTACTATCCGGAGGTTATTCCTCATGGTGTATCATGAAATTAAGATCGTCACTTTTCCAAATTCACCAACGTACCACAGCGTGTGCCTCATTATGGAACAAATTTTCTTATGTCGCATGCAGGCAACAAGGTTGTTTGGGATCCGCATGAAGCATTTCGTGTGGGGCAAGTACCTTTCTAAACCCAGGACTGCTATCGACTGTCATCCTTATTACTAAAGTGACCCAGATTAATTTTAGATGCACTTAGGTACAGGAGAAATTGCACTCCTACATATGATTTAACGCATTGTTTTATGGAATTTAAAGTAATTACCACAACCATGTAGCTGTATTCTTATATGAGTCTAAGCAGTGGGAAACACTTGGCACCGAGTGAGGTGGCGCAGTGATAAGCTCACTGGACTAGCATTTTGGAGGACGACGGTTGAAACCCGCGTCCGGCCATCCTGATTTAGGTTTTCCATGATTTGCCTAAATCGCTTCAGGAAAATTCTGGGATGGTTCCTTTGAAAGGGCATGGCCGACTTCCTTCCGCATCCTTCCATAATCCGATGGACCGCTGAACTCGCTGTTTGGTTCCCTCCCTCGAATCAACCAAGCCACGAAACTATTGGCAGCTTTACCATTTCCCTGAATATGCCCTCAAGATTCACCTGCCGAAAGAATTCATTGTGTATGGTGAAGAATTACACTATATCTTGAGCAAATGAGATGTATTTGGCCTGCCAAATTTACCGTCTGCACCAACTCTCTGTGTGCACTCCCATCTGTACGAGTCTTGTATCCTGCAAATATAGTCCAGAATATCCGGGAAGCGCGCCCGCATCTCGTGGTCGTGCGGTAGCGTTCTCGCTTCCCACGCCCGGGTTCCCGGGTTCGATTCCCGGCGGGGTCAGGGATTTTCTCTGCCTCGTGATGGCTGGGTGTTGTGTGCAGTCCTTAGGTTAGTTAGGTTTAAGTAGTTCTAAGTTCTAGGGGACTTATGACCACAGCAGTTGAGTCCCATAGTGCTCAGAGCCATTTGAACCATTTTATCCGGGAAGCGCTTCTCCGCCTGAAAGCCGAGTAGGAAATATCATTCTGCTGGATACCAGCGCACGTGGGAATTCAGGGAAATGATTTAGCAAGTGTAGAATCTAAGGAAGGATGTAGTGATAATCACAAAAATGGTTCAAATGGCTCTGAGCACTATGGGACTTAACTTCTGAGGTCATCAGTCCCCTAGAACTTAGAACTACTTAAACCTAACTAACGTCAGAACATCACACACACCCACGCCCAAGGCAGGATTCGAACCTGCGACCGTAGCGGTCGCGCGGTTCCAGACTGTAACGCCTAGAACCGCTCGGCCACCCCGGCCGGCGATAATCACATGATTGATTGTATTCGCCTCCTTAATACGATCAGTTCGCTGCTGAGCCACAGTCATGGATAAGTGCGAAGAAAAATGGGAGGAAGTGACAGATAATAAGCTGCGGTTCTTTACCAACAACACCCTGATGTGCCTCCTTTCTGCCACATAGGCATAGGGCCGTCTTACTCGTCTACGTAGGGGACACAGGCCTATGACATATGGCTTCTTGCCCCAGCGAGAGGTCTGTCCAATGTGTGGTGCTTATGGCAAACGGATCAGAGTGTACTACATTATAACTGACTCATTATATTAACTAGCAGACATGACCTCTAATTTAGCTAACGATCAGTCGAATATGGTGGACTGTGAAATGTCCAAGTTACTCCCTTACATACATGAGAAGATTTTGTAGTGTATTATCAGGGTTTCTGGCTCATCAGTTGTCTTCGTGGATCGACATCCGCACCCCGCTGTGTCATTGCTTAGCCTTTTTCTTGTACTGTTAAAGCTAAAAAATGTTTTAATACATTTTACCAAGTTTAGAACACATTATGACGCGAGTGAGTGTCATTTTAAACAGGATTCTACACTCCTGGAAATTGAAATAAGAACACCGTGAATTCATTGTCCCAGGAAGGGGAAATTTTATTGGCACATTCCTGGGGTCAGATACATCACATGATCACACTGACAGAACCACAGGCACATAGACACAGGCAACAGAGCATGCACAATGTCGGCACTAGTACAGTGTATATCCACCTTTCGCAGCAATGCAGGCTGCTATTCTCCCATGGAGAAGATCGTAGAGATGCTGGATGTAGACTTGTGGAACGGCTTGCCATGCCATTTCCACCTGGCGCCTCAGTTGGACCAGCGTTCGTGCTGGACGTGCAGACCGCGTGAGACGACGCTTCATCCAGTCCCAAACATGCTCAATGGGGGACAGATCCGGAGATCTTGCTGGCCAGGGTAGTTGACTTACACCTTCTAGAGCACGTTGGGTGGCACGGGATACATGCGGACGTGCATTGTCCTGTTGGAACAGCAAGTTCCCTTGCCGGTCTAGGAATGGTAGAACGATGGGTTCGATGACGGTTTGGATGTACCGTGCACTATTCAGTGTCCCCTCGACGATCACCAGTGGTGTACGGCCAGTGTAGGAGATCGCTCCCCACACCATGATGCCGGGTGTTGGCCCTGTGTGCCTCGGTCGTATGCAGTCCTGATTGTGGCGCTCACCTGCACGGCGCCAAACACGCATACGACCATCATTGGCACCAAGGCAGAAGCGACTCTCATCGCTGAAGACGACACGTCTCCATTCGTCCCTCCATTCACGCCTGTCGCGACACCACTGGAGGCGGGCTGCACGATGTTGGGGCGTGAGCGGAAGACGGCCTAACGGTGTGCGGGACCGTAGCCCAGCTTCATGGAGACGGTTGCGAATGGTCCTCGCCGATACCCCAGGAGCAACAGTGTCCCTAATTTGCTGGGAAGTGGCGGTGCGGTCCCCTACGGCATTGCGTAGGATCCTACGGTCTTCGTGTGCATCCGTGCGTCGCTGCGGTCCGGTCCCAGGTCGACGGGCACGTGCACCTTCCGCCGACCACTGGCGACAACATCGATGTACTGTGGAGACCTCACGCCCCACGTGTTGAGCAATTCGGCGGTACGTCCACCCGGCCTCCCGCATGCCCACTATACGCCCTCGCTCAATGTCCGTCAACTGCACATACGGTTCACGTCCACGCTGTCGCGGCATGCTACCAGTGTTAAAGACTGCGATGGAGCTCCGTATGCCACGGCAAACTGGCTGACACTGACGGCGGCGGTGCACAAATGCTGCGCAGCTAGCGCCATTCGACGGCCAACACCGCGGTTCCTGGTGTGTCCGCTGTGCCGTGCGTGTGATCATTGCTTGTACAGCCCTCTCGCAGTGTCCGGAGCAAGTATGGTGGGTCTGACACACCGGTGTCAATGTGTTCTTTTTTCCATTTCCAGGAGTGTATTTTACTCCTTTTTTATGTACTAGACATTTCAGTCGCATTTGTCTTTAATTATTTTAGTTACAGTGCTGATAATCCTATACATGATTGATGTGAAAACCATCACAAATCTAGGCAAAAGGTGGTCTTCTTGCTACAAGTAAAGCTTAAAAGTGCAAAGTCGAACTCTGATTGAATCAACATAGCTTACAGCATGTGGTAGAATGGCCTACTTAAGAAATAATTTTCAGACTGTAGTGGCGTAAATATAAAAAATTAACTAAAAGAATAATGCGATCCCTATGTAGATATTGCAGAAGATAAAGTATATAATACCATAAATCAGAGTCGTAAAGGGTACAGAGCAATAGTTGTTAAGGTAGATGACGGAAGCTCGTAAGAGAGACTGTATGAACTAGACTATAGAGCCAAGAATTTCTTTCTGAGAACATGACCAATAAACTAACAAAACAGCATACAACTGAATTAAAAAAAAAAAGAAAAACATGAACTTCGAAAATACTTGTTGGATTTCCTTACTGAAAATATAGCTGCAGTAGGTACAATAAATGCAGTTGAAAAGAACGTGATCAAACGTAAATAAATTAATAAATGTTCACACTGTCAAATACTGACTTGGTTAAACTAGTACCATCACACAATCACTTCCCTAGCAATAACCAAATGTGAAATCTTACAAATATCCTTGGTATGGAAAAAAAACTTCCCAGTCCCGTTGCAGACATTGTTATTAATGACTTAGAAAACGAAATATTGCAAGAGCAAACGGAAGCTGTGTGAGAAAGCAGTTCATTATTAGCGATATTCTGGATGCAACGCACTAAAAATGAAATTTACAAAATATTCACAGAATTCAATCTGTTTCATACTAGTAAAAACATAAGTGTGCTGCAGAACATTCGCTGAAATATCTTTGATTTGGAATTCAATAATGAATTTATAGAAGAGCAATCAGTACAGACAACATTATTGGCAGCCCATTTCGTTGTTAAAACTCACACAAACTGGTAGCAATCACATCCGCGCTACACACTTTACCAATTAAAAAAACCAGTAAGATATTTGGGGTATAAGTATAGGCAAATGGGAAAATTAGGTGGTTTATTTGTTCAGTAACATGAAGCTCAAATCGACAGAGAGAGAAACTGAAGCAGCATGTGTTGTTGTTTGGCCAAGACTCAGCATCAAGGCTAGGAATGAACTTGTAATTGACTCTTCCTATTGACCTGCAGACTCATCTCCAGATGCAACCGCAAACCTTAGAGAAAATTTCTTTTCGCTAATGTGTGCGTTTCCTAATCGTTGTCTCATCACTGGGGTAGACTTCAACCGCTCGACAGTCGGATGTGATAATTAGAATTGTAAGTGGTGGCCATGCGAAAGATACTGCGAAACATTACTAAATACCTTCTCGGAAAACTACCTAGAACAGATAGTTCGGAAACTTATATAGACCTAATGACAAAACTCTGTCTCTTAGAGGATGTCCATATTGTAACTTTTATTAGTGATCTTAAGGGAGCTGTAGCAACAATGACTACTGAAGTAAAAAGGACAGATAAAACTAATAGGAAGATTTGCATGCCCAGTAACACAGATGGAGAGACAGTCGTGCCACATCTTAATGAGATATTAAATATATGTGTGGTATACACTGAGGGTCAAAAGTCATGGGATACCTCCTAATTTCGTGTTGGAGCTCCTTTTGCCCGGAGTTGTGCAGTAGCTTGACGTGGCAACGGCTCAGCAAGTCGATGGGAGACCTTGCAGAAATATTCAGCCATGCGGCCTCTATAGCCGTCCATAATTGCGAAAGTGTTGCCGGTGCAAGATTTTGTGCACGAAATTAATTCTCGATTATATACCATAAACGTTGGATTGGATTCTTGTCGGGCGATCTGGGTGGCCAAATGATTCGCTCGAATTGTAGAGAACGTTCTGACATTGCTCATTGTCATCCATAAAAACTCCAGCGTTGTTTGGGGAGATCAAGTCCATGAATGGCTGAAAATGGTCTCCAAGTAACCGAACATAACATTTCAAGTCGATGATTATTTCAGCTGGCCGAGAGGATCCTGTCCCTTCCTTGTAAACATAGCACACACCATTGTCGAGCCACCACCAGCTTGCACAGTGCTTTCTTGACAACTTGGATCCATAGCTTCGTGGGGTCTGCGCCACACTCGGAGCCTACCATCGCCTCTTTCCACTTGAAATCGGGGCTCATCGGACCAGTTTGCTTGTTGTCTATGATCCAACCGATATGATCTCGAGCGTAGGAGAAGCGCTGAAGGTGATGATGTGCAGTTTGCAAAGGCACTCCCATCGGTCGTCTGCTGCCGTAGCCCATTAACGCCGAATTTCGCTGAACTGTTCGTCGTACGACTCATATTGATTACTGGGTTTATTTCATGCAGTGTTGCTCTGACAACTCTACTCAAACGACGCTGGTTCAAAATGGCTCTGAGCACTATGGGACTCAACTGCTGAGGTCATTAGTCCCCTAGAACTTAGAACTAGTTAAACCTAACTAACCTAAGGACATGACAAACATCCACGCCCGAGGCAGGATTCGAACCTGCGACCGTAGCGGTCTCGCGGTTCCAGACTGCAGCGCCTTTAACCGCACGGCCACTTCGGCCGGCAAACGACGCTGCTCTCGGTCGTTAAGTAAGGGCCATCGACCACTGAGTTGTCCGTAGTGAGAGGTATTGCCTGAAGTTTAGTATTCTCGGCATACTCTTGACACTGTCGATCTCGGAATATTGAATTTCCTTACTATTTCGGAAAAGGAATATCCCATGCGTATAGCTCCAACTACCATTCCGCGTTCAAAGTCTTAATTCCCGTCGTTCGGCCATAATTACTTCGGAAACCTTTTCACATGATTCACCTGAGTACAAATGACAGCTTCACCAATGCACTGTCCTACTGCCATCTGTATATGTGCATGTCTCTATTCCATGACTTTTGTCACCTCAGTGTGCAGTTACTGCAAAAGATGTCGAGAGATATAATAGAATGTCGACTATTGAATAAGGGGCTAAAATGTAGCATTTATGACCATAGACAGAGAGATGCTGAATGAAACACGTCTGGCTCTCAAGTGGGCAATGCGTGGATCTGCAATGAACTTAGTGGTATGTTATCGAAAGAACCCTCACAAAACGCAAACAAATTTTGGTCAAATTTAAATACTGTCAGTGGCACCAAAGTTATTAACAGGACGCTAGTGAATGATACAGGAAAGTTTCAGAGCAAAAGCAGAAATGTCTCTCTAGGGAGAAAGATGCAGGAGTACTGTCCAAGTTTGGACGTTATTCAGAAATATATAGCCTGAGAATGTTGGTGTAATGGATTCATGGTCTCCAGTGGTTCGTCATTGTATAATAATATAATTATGATTTACTCGGTTTGTTACCACAATTATCTTTGTTTCTGTGAAAATTCCTTCAGTACAGTTAACAGCCTGTAATATGCATCCTGGTGTGAAAGTATCCCAACGTTCAATTCGCGTCCTATTTGAGTAAAAGCTCGAGCTTTCGAACATTTGACCCACCTTCATCGTCAGTAGACTGTTAACCTCTGAGATCAATGCATCTCTCTGAGATGAGTGAAATATGACTTACGAGGAGTGACGTCATGTGGGGGGAAGGATTCCCATGCGTAAATGCAGGAAATGGACAACATAGGAAGTATAGCTTCCATCTCGGAATACCTGCAATAGTAGAACGGAAAGAGAACCCAGACCGCGTTTGACATTAAATGGAAGGCAACAACTTTGAAGGACCTTGATGTATGTAAGGTGCGTTGTGGATGTTGTGAAAAGAAATTAGGGCAAACACGCCTTACTGTGTTCGAAAACTGCTCAGAACATCCGCCTCGGTAACTGCGCGGTACGCGGAGCTTATTGTTAACCGAAGGGACCCGGGTTCGATTACCGTCAACGTCAGAGACTTTCTCCTCTTGGGGAATGGGACCTATGGTGTCCTTCAGTTTGTATCGTCGTAACTGACAAGAAAATCGTCTCCAATAAATTATCGTATCGACTTTCCATTACTGAGATAGCTGCATGGGCATGACCCTGAATCCAATAAACTGAAGTAACAAATGAATAAAGCTGTTCTGAAGATAACCGGCACATCACATCCAGAAATTTTTAAAAGTCAACCCTTACGAAAGGACTTCTCAGTACCTCTGAAGATATCAATACCTTATCCCACGCTTCGTCTTAACAGTATTTTACAGCAGAAGAAGACGTGGAAACTGGTATGTCGACCAGAATGTTTAATGTGGATAATGGCTACAGTCCTAGGAGAGCCTAGGCGCGTACACGTTAAGGAAGAGAAAAGTCTAAAAACGTGAATTATATGGGAAGAGATAGTTCTATGGGCGGTTTCCTTTCACCTTCCGCTCCATAATTTCGGTGCAGAGGCGTAGAGGGGAGCTATACTTCCTGCATAGACCATTTCCAGCATTTGTGAATACGAATTACGCCCAACCCATTTCCCAGGTGACGTAACACCACTTATGGAAAGCGAATCTGGTTTTTCTTTTCTTTGTTACTTTAAAATATCGTCGTTAGACATTTATGGTATTAGGTACCATTCTATGTTGTCCAAAGGTCACTCGTGATAACATTTTGAATGTAATAAAACGATTCCTTGTTCTACTGTAATGAAGGTAGAGTCGAAAGCAAACTTTCTTTGCATATATATTTTTCAGTTCAGTCTCGTATACCAAAGAACTAAGAGTTCAAAGAATTCACTTCAACCATACACAAATTAAAATTTGCGACTGCGAAGAAAAAATTTACAGCTCTGTGTTTTTACACAGAGCTGAATGCACACTCAGCGTTTCCATCGTTATAACTAAATAATTTATGTGGAGGAAAATATACATTATACAGTTATTATTAACACTGAAGCCGACGTATTATTTAAGATGCACTACTGAGCCCAGCAATAAAGAATTAGGCTTACGTGAAATGATGTAACAGATCAGAGTGGCCAGCTTAGCTTCGTTAGAGATTCAGAGCTTATATGACGTTTCCACTTCCGTGCAACTGAGAACTAGTAACTTGACCTATTCTGACATAGAACACGTGTGTGATATTGAGACTTACACTAGAATTTATTCAGAAGTGAACATATATGGTTCCACTGAGTATCAAAAGGCGACTGACAACACAGAGTGTATTCGTCTGTGTACGGCATTAGAGGAAATTAGATTCGTGCTATATGATCTTCCGTTAGTTTGGAACAGTGGGTCTCTGGTCAATTACCCAGATATGAAGGAATCTTGATATGCTCTTTCTTGACTAGATGACAATTTCTGTCATTCAGTACAAGAATTACCTAGTTTATCCACGTTTATCAGGATGGAAAATGGGTCTCTGAACGGAACACATGAATGTCCGACGTGATTACAATATGTCATTTAGAGGTCTTCAGCCTTACATTTCTTAGAAATGTTGTTTTTCACCCGTTTGGGTGATTCTACATCTACACTTACATGGATATCCTGCAAATCACATTTAAGTGCCTGGGGACCATCGAAATCTTCACAATTGTGATTCTTGAGTTTCTCTCGGCGTATTTGATAATCAAAATATCCACGGGTGTACTGCCGGTCTACAGTGTCCAACGGGCACAATATTTCGGCAATCATACATGTCGCCAACATCAGGTGAACTGACGGACTGAGCTCCTGTGAAAGTGCCGGCACGGAGATCCGTACGCTATGGATGCTCACAAGGGAACCTCCCCATCGCACACCCCTCAGATTTAGTTATAAGTTGGCAGAGTGGATAGGCCTTGAAAAACTGAACACAGATCAATGGAGAAAACAGGAAGAAGTTGTGTGGAACTATGAAAAAAATTAGCAAAATATACGAACTGAGTAGTCCACGTGGAACATATGCAACTTCAAGGGCGACATATTGCCAGGAGCGCCGTGGTCTTAGCGTCAGTAGCTGCGGAATAAGAGGTCCACGGTTCCAGTCTTCCAGCGGCTGAAAATTTTAATTTTTTGTTTTCAGACAATTATTATCTGTCCGTCCGATGCGATCACTTTTTTGGGAGTGATAATCACATCCACAAGAAAACCTAAATCGGGCAAGGTAGAAGAATCTTTTTACCCATTCGCCAAGTGTGCAAGTTAGGTGGGTCGACAACATATTACTGTCATGTGACGCACATGCCGTCAACAGTATCGTATAGAATATATCAGACGTGTTTTCCTGTGGAGGAATCGGTTGATCTATGACCTTACGATGAAATGTTTTCAGTTCCCGTTGGAGAGGCACGTCCTTTCGTCTACTAATCGCACGGTTTTGCCGTGCGGTCGCAAAACACAGACACTAAACTTATTACAGTGAACAGAGACGTCAATGAACGAACGGACAGATCATAACTTTGCGAAAATAAAGAAAGTAAATTTTTCACTCGGGGGAGGACTTGAACCGTGGACCTCTTACTCCACAGCTACTCACGATAACCACAAGACCACGGCGCTCGTGGCTGAATGTCACCCTTGAAATTGCATATGTTGCACGTGGACTACTCAGTTCGTATATTTTGCTAATTTTTTTCATAGTTCCACACAACTTCTTCCTGTTTTCTCGATTGATCTGTGTTCAGTTTTTCAAGGCCTATCCACTCTGCCAACTTATAACTAAATCTGAGGGGGGTGCGATGGGGAGGTTCCCTTGTCAGGGGGAACTGGGTTCGGCCGCGGCGGCGGCCGATTTAAATACCCTCCGCCCGCGGCGCGCTCCCTCCGCTGTCTGCACCCCGCGCCACGGTCGCGCGGTGGAACAGATTGCGACGGCGTCTGAGATGACGTCAGTGTGATGGCTCTGTCCGCCGTGGTCGTCACAACTATACGTTTGTTCGATTTACTCTTGATTAACCCAATCGCTGGTTCCCAAGCCTTGCTAAGATTATAGCCACAGTCACGATTTATGAGGTCGTCATTGGTGCGAATTTCGATGGCCTCTCTAACAACGCTGTCCCAGTATCTCGACGTCTGTACCAGAACCCTCGTGCGTTCATACTCCATAGCATGATTTTCCGACAAACAATGTTCAGCGACCGCCGACTTGCTCCGATACATCAGTCGAGTGTGCCTCTGGTGTTCACGGCATCGATCCTCGACGGTACTCATCGTCTGACCAATATACGACTTGCCACATTGACACGGAATCTGGTACACGCCCGCCTTCCTCAAACCGAGGTCATCTTTGGCGCTCCCCACCAGTGCACGAGTTTTATTCGGAGGACAAAACACAGACCCGACCCGGTGTTTCTTCAAAATTCGGGCGATTTTCCCCGAGAGTGGGCCTGTATATGGAATAAACGCAGTGCCTGCGTCCCCTCCCTCGTGATTTCATCCATCTCCATAGGTTGTACTGTAGTGGTTGGGCGGAGAGCACGTTGAATCTGCCACTCTGAGTACCCATTTTTTCGAAATACAGTTCTCAGATGTTCCAATTCCTGGGGTAGACTCTCTGCGTCAGAGATAGTGCGCGCCCTATATACTAGAGTTCTAAGTACCCCATTCCTCTGTGAAAGGTGGTGGCAGCTGTCTGCGTGCAAATACAGATCAGTGTGCGTTGTCTTCCGATACACCCCATGACCTAGGGTGCCGTCAGGCCTTCTTTTGACCAAGACGTCAAGGAAAGGTAATTTACCCTCCGTTTCAGTTTCCATAGTGAATTTGATGTTGGGGTGTATGGAGTTTAGATGTGTAAGGAAGTCAAGGAGTTTATCCATACCATGTGGCCAGATGACGAACGTCCTCGAAGTTCTCCATGTACAAATTCGCTAGCACCGGTGAGAGTGGGCTACCCATGGCGGCTCCCTCCGTTTGTTCTTAGTATTCTCCATTAAAAAGAAAATACGTGGAAGTCAAGACATGCCTAAAAAGTTCAGTGATCTTCTCGTCAAACTTCTGACTAATCAATTCTAGTGACTCTCGCAGGGGTACCCTCGTAAACAAGGAAACGACGCCAAAACTCACCATGATATCTGACTGATCCAACCTGAAGCTATCAAGGCGTTTAACAAAATCCACGGAATTACGGATGTGATGAGGGCATTTACCCACATAAGGACTTAATATTCCCGTCAGGTATTTGGCCAACAAATATGTAGGTGCCCTGATGTTGCTGACAATGGGGCGTAATGGTACCCCCTCTTTGTGAACCTTCGGGAGTCCATATAGTCTAGGCGGTACCGGACCTTGAGGTAACAATTTCTTAGCGTCACTCTCCGGTAAATCTGCGTCCTTGTCTTGTTCTCCACCTTCTTTGTAGGGTCAACGCTGATCTTCTGGTAGGAATCGTCATTTAGCAGGCTCTGCATCTTATCAGTGTAGTCCTTATGGGAGACAACAACTGTAGCATTGCCTTTGTCAGCCGGTAAGACAACAATTTCAGAGCGCTCCCTCAGATCACGAATGGCCGCCCTCTCTTTACTGCTGATATTTGACTTCATCGGCTTGGATTTCATCAACGCACGACAAGTTTCACGACGTATTTCCTCAGTTGATTCAGGCGGAAGTCGAGCTGCAACCTGTCCAACACACTAACAATTTGTGCGACCGGAGTGAACTTGGGGGTGGGAGCGAAGTTAAGACCTTTCTGCAAAACCGAGACCGCATCATCACTCAGCACCATGCCACTCAAATTGATGACCATCTTGCACGGAACCTGCAGAGATGGTTTGTCAAGGAGACGTGAGAACTTAGCTGTTTGACGTCCCGTTGCCTTCCTATGGGCGGAATCAGCTGCAACCCAGGTGACACCATCAATCCAATCCCAGGAAAAATAAGTGAAATTACTAGACAGTTGCAAATGTAGTTTGAGTAATTCCTGTGAGATAAACTCAAGGCTCCGGCTGGTGAATTGCACTCTCTCATGTACCAATGCGAGGATGGCTCGTTTCTTGATTCTCTTAGCTGCTGCAGAATCGATGTGATGCATAACCTTAGCAAAATTTGGAACAACATTCTCTGAACGACATCTCTTTAGAAAGGCAAGAGTACTTAGCAAACGACATCTACGGTGGTGTAACTATTCAAATTTCTTCATGCTGCGGCACATCTCCTCCCCTAAAAGGTGTATGATGTGATTCTTGAGTTTCTCCCGGCGTATTTGATAATCAAAATATCCACGGGTGTACTGCCGGTCTACAGTGTCCAACGGGCACAATATTTCGGCGATCATACATGTCGCTATTATCAGGTGAACTGACGGACTGAGCTCCTGTGAACGTGCCGGCACGGAGATCCGTACGCTATGGCTGCTCAGAGGGAACTGGGTTCGGTCGCGGCGGCGGTGACTATAATCTTAGCAAGGCTTGGGAACCAGCGATTGGGTTAATCAAGAGTAAATCGAAGAAACGTGTAGTTGTGACGACAACGGCGGACAGAGCCATCACACCGACGTCATCTCAGACGCCGTCGCAATCTGTTCCACCGCGCGACCGTGGCGCGGGGCGCGGACAGCGGAGGGAACGCGCCGCGGGCGGAGGGTATTTAAATCGGCCATAGAGTACGGATCTCCGTGCCGGCACGTTCACAGGAGCTAACAAAAAACGCCTTTGTTTTAATGATGTCCATCCCAGATCCTGTACCATTTCAGCGACATTCTCTCCGCTATTTCACGATAATGCAAAACGTGGTACCCGTCTTTGAACTTTTTCGATGTCTCCGTCAGTCCTCTCTGGTAAGGATCCCACAACGCGCAGCAGTATTCTAAAAGAGAACGGACAAGCGTAGCGTAGGCAGTCTCTTTAGTAGATCTGTTACATTTTCTAAGTGTCCTGTCAGTAAGACGTAGTCTTTGGTTAGCCTTCCCCACAACATTTTTTTATATGTTCCTTCCAACTTAAGTTGTTCGTAATAGTAGTTAACAGGTATTTAGTTGAATTTACGGCCTTCACATTTGACTGACTTATAGTGTAACCAAAGACTGATAGCGTGCCTTTCCCATTCTACACACGAACAGCACTCTCACTGATGCTACATGCATTGTGCATGTGGCTGACTAGCAGTCAGACCTTGCCAGGTGTCGCTACTGTCATCTGGCCAAATTTATATCGATAGTACGTCGGTGGGCGTAATGTTCCGGCTGTTAGTAAACTAGACAAAGAAGGTATGTAGGATGATCAGAATGATGCATTAATGACAGAAAAATGCTTCTACTCCATGAGTGATCTTATTATTAAAGGACTATAGGACAAGTTGTTTCCATTTATTTTAATGACGAAATATTAGAATATCACAACATTGCATATTGTAAATTAGGCATATACCGGGTGTCTATCCTTGGAATCGTCAGTCGCACCTTCTTTACCGTTTCGGCAAATATTTGCAGTTTTGGTTTCGCGAAGTGAAGCTGGAGTCACTCCAGACAAACGCTGGCCTTCACGTCTTTCGTGTGACGTCCAGTGTTAACGGAAAGCGTCTGTTTGTTTCCTGTTACATACAAAATTATTTTTAAATCGGAATTTTATACGCCCATTCGATAGAGCAGTCTCTAATTAGTCTCGTTAAATATTCGTTTTATCAACATGGAGTAAAACGGACAGTAAAACAAGAAGACTAACCAGGATTCCAGAAGCAACAACACCGTCCTGAGCCGCGCTTGACCGCTATCGCCAAACAGTTGCGCTGCGCACTCGATGCTGGAATACTGCTAATTTTTCCTATTTTACGTTCTTTGTTAATACATACCAATTAGATTACTATCGCGCTAGACTAACATTGGACCGCTCAGTCCAACGGACACGTAAAATTCCTCTATAAAACTCATTTTGCTTGTAACAGGAAGCAAACCAGAGCTTTCCGTAACATGAAACGCGTGATGACTAACATTTTTTTGGGCTAACTGCAGCTACACACTGCATATACGAAATGGTAAATATCTGCCGAAAAAAACTGAGAAAATGGGTCTGACGACTCTTAGGAGAAACATCCCATATGTATACACATTTAAGTATATAGAACTTTAAATGATCGTTATAGTTTATCAGGTACTTGACGGACATACAAAATTAAGAAGGTAGACGGTGGAATGAGGGCAACATATTTGCTCAACGTTAGATTTCATATTACCATAACTTTATAGTGTCATCAGGAATAGATTGCTTCAAATACAAATTTTTGCAAGTTACAGTGTAAAAGATTTTACGAAGTGTTAAAAATGAAAAGAGTTGTTATCAGGTTAAGCTGCATGCTTTGATTTTGGTGTCCAGTTCCTTTTCTTCTATAGCAGTTGTTAACACGTGGATACATTTGTACAGATTTCTGACTGTTGGGCGTCTGTGTTGTGCTTAACTTGTAAGAAGAGACGAAGGAAGTTATTTAGAAATTGTTTGCATGCTACCTCCAGTTGCTCATTTAGGAAGTATTGGGGTTTACTGTCCGTTTGCTACAGGCGACAATTTAAATGAACTGGTAGCAATAACAACTATTCGTTTATTAACTAAGAAACATATCTCAACTGTTTCTGGGGACAATTGTCCTCCCTACTTGATTAAAAACTGAAATTACAACCTGAAACGTCAGTCCCTGACAATGTCTGGGAGGTCTCACAGTGATGAAGTCCATAAGTGCCTTAGTGGGCAATGAGCAGGAAGGTGCTGAGGAAGATTAGCGACCTGGTCCCCTAAGGCTGTGGGCTCGTGGGCGGTCAGGCGCAGGAAGCCGTAATGCGGGATGAGCAGGCAGCTTCCGTGGATGATTAGCGACCCGGTCCCGTGAGGCTGTGACCTCTTGATCGGCCAGGACGGAGGACCAAGTAAGCGCTGCCCTCGGGAGCGGCAGACTGGACTCCATCGGCCCGTGCTTAGGGCGAAGGCGAGACGACTTTTACTCAAAGCATTATGGAGAAGTGATTGCAAAAATCATTACCTGAAGAAAAAAGATATGAGTGTATAGGAAATAAAATAGTAAATAAAATTTCTTTCTCATGAAACTCGATCCAATATGGCGAACATGGCCAAAAAATCCGAAAATTTGCAAAAAAAATGGTTTTCTGGGATAAGTAAATAACTATAGCTCCGATCGAAAAATGTTAAAGAAGAAGGCTGCAGGACTTAAAAATAATCTATCGAAGCTTTCTTATAAGTATCGATTGCTTTCTTACGTCTCGAGATATATTGAAAAACCACTAAAAATCGAGTTCTCTGTAACTCATTAACATTCACATTTGGGTACTATAAGTATAGGCCGTAATAAGTCAAAAAGTATTTGGATGAAAATTTAATAAATGTGATTATTTTTCGAGATATAACTCTCGATAATTGGGTAGCGATGGCTCTACAGTAACAGTTTTAGACACATATTCTTCACAAAGAGTTATGCTACGACACTATTGAATAATTTTAACGATTTTATTAAATGTAATGATCAACAAATGACTTCCAAAAACTTGCACTTATTTTGGGCGTTTTTAACTATTTCAATAACATCTGTGTTTATCTCTTTAAGTTAACTCAGAGTGCGTACAAAAGCTGTGCAAACGAGGGCTGTTTAGAACCAGTTTTCAGAGCGTGTGTGTGTCGGTCCCACCGAATCCACAAGACGCTCCAGCTGACGTACTCCGCACTTCTATGCTTCATGTTATTACTCAGTCACTAACCTTAGAAATTAGTGAAAAGTAACCTAGAATTTTTCTTGACAATATTAATATTCAGTACTGATCTCCATCAAACGAATCGCTGTAAAATTTTAATTGCGTCCATTAGAGTTTTTTTATAAACAAAAAGATATCTCGGATCCAGGTAACCGTAGATTTATTTTTTTCAAATTCATTAAAAACTTTCAGCAATTTCTTTCTTCAAAACTTATTTTCATGAAATAACAATTTATATATTTAAAAATAACACTTCCAACAAAAGAGCAAGTTTATCTAACTCATTTGTTGACCCTTACAATTAATAAATTAGTAAAAATTATTTAATAGGATCGCAGCACAAAATTATCGAGTCCTCCTTTTTTTTCTAAATTCGAAGTATCTTGAAAAACAATTAGTTTCTAATTTTTCAAACAAGATTTTCTTAAACTCATCACGGACTATACTTAGTATAAGTAGCAAGTATGGAAACGTGAATGTTAAGGAACTATAGGGAACTCGATTTTTAACGATTTTTTGATAGATCTCCAAATATAAGAAAGTAATCGATACCTGTAAAAATCTATCTACAGATTTCTTCAAACTTACAACTTTCTAATATAACATTATTTGATTGGAGCCATAGCTTTTTACTTATTGAAGAAAAACTTTATTTTACAACTTTGTGGAGTTTTTTTGCCACGTTCCCCATCTTGGATCTAATTTCGTGGAAAAAGTACTCTATTTAAAATTTAATTTCCAAACAGGCGAATTTTGTTGACATCATCAGTTTCCAAGTGACCTTCTGGAGTAGGTAAAGGTCTGTATGTGTGCGGTTGATTGATTTCGGGGAAGTGTAAGTGTGGCGTCCTCCTTTGCATCTCACACATCTTCGCTTTGCTCAGTTTACATAGTTGCTCAATAGGAAATTCAGTACATATTTATATCTTTGCTCAATGGATGTTCTATGGATATTCTTCGAATTGTAAACAAGGACGTCAAGTGTCAAGCGCACGTGTGAAATTCTAGGCGATATGAAGAATACCATGAAGATTCTCACAGTGGTTTAATCACAATATGTGTGCTGTTTGTAATTCAACAGGGTATACCTCGCATTAAATAACAATGAAGACCACAAAAAAATTGTTGCCATCCCCTGGAACACATGTAAGTGGATAATACTGCTTCACCTTATATCTAAATAAATGCTGGCACACTAGAATGTTTTTATAATGAAACAACGTATCAAGTAGCTCTGCACATCCTCGTCCTACTGGAATTGTCGACTCTTCATAGCCCTTTTTAAGGCACTGAATGAGTGATAATTGCGTGGCTAGTGGTTAGGACTATAGGGCGGATGCTCGAGTGTCTTCCACTTGAGTTGGCGTAATTTCTGCGTTACGACATTTGCGATATGGCGCCGAATCTCGACCATCATGAAACTTGGCGCGTCATTCCACAATGCTGCTTTTCTACAAACATGCTGTCCCATATACATTTTCATTCTCCGATGGATATCTACCGATGTTTTTCCTTCGGTTGCTAAGGAAAGAGTATCAGCACATCAGTCCTGTTCGGACGCATTTGGTGATAACGCTGCCATAGTTCATCTTTCTGCATTTATCGCACACGCGTCGGAAAGACACGAATTCCAGAATAATCCTTCGTTTACATGTCGGTGCTTCAATACCCACATCGAAGTCGATGGCCTTTTATATATTAATCGATACCGATAAATGTGTCCATTAATCTACCGAAACTTTCATATTGTATTTCTCATGAAGGACACATCTGTCGACTTCTCGTCATGTATTGTGAAACAAGTTGTAAAAAGAACTGTAATGTACTAACGGAATCTGTGGGGGACAATATAATTAACATTAAAAAGTGACTGTTGTTAAGGACTAGGCAACTTAGTTTTGAAACTGGATTTTACTTCACTTTGTACATGTGATTTTGGGGAATAATACAGCACTTTGCAACATATAAGTATGAATTATTATTTAGCGGTAATACATGAAAACTCACATGACAATTTTTCATATTTCATTAATATTTCGAGTAATTCGTGTACTGAGAGTATAAAGATCCATCATAGATATGAGCTCAATCAAAATATGCTTATTATTGCAGAAATTCATCAGCAATGAAACATTGAATACTGCGTACAGGTCTCAATAGGTCCAGAATTTATGGGGACGTAATGAGCTGTATGGAGAACAAGACGTGATGTATACATTGACAAGGGAAACTTCGTTATCAAAAAAATAGTTCTGAGCACTATGGGACTTAACTTCTGAGGCCATCAGTCCCCTAGAACCTAGAACTCCTTAAACCTAACTAACCTAAGGACATCACATACATCCATGCCCGAGGCAGGATTCGAACCTGCGACCGTAGCAGTCCCGTGGTTCCACACTGTAGCGTCTAGAACCGCTCGGCCACTCCGGCCGGCACTTCGTTATCGATTACAGATAATCGGCCGGTGTTTTTCTCTCTGCGCAGAATCAAGATTCATTTTTTATTTAAGTTCCTATCTCTTCCTGTGAAAATAATTAAGTTATTGTACCTTTCTATTGCCTCTCTATGCAAGGTTTTTCAACAAAGGGCACTTAATACTGTGACTGATACCTTCGTAGTATTAATCCATGGCGAAGAGATGTTCTCGTGGAACATTTCAATAGCATGCAAGGTTTTTCAACAAAGGGCACTTAATACTGTGACTGATACCTTCGTAGTATGAATCCATGGCGAAGAGATGTTCTCGTGGAACATTTCAATAGCATTAATCCAAAAACTCAAATTACTGTAGAAAGAAAGAGCAATATGCGACTTAATATCCCATATGTGTCAGTAATTACACTGTGGATGGATCTCTGACTCATGAAGTTTACAAGAGAGATATAATTATATTCTTCATGAATGGAGAAAGTAAAATGTGAGAGCCAGATTATTTATAATACGAGCTCAGTTAGGTAGACTAGGCTTTTAAGAGCGAAAATAACTTTTATAAGTAGGTGGAACGAGCACTTCGGACTAGAAGAAAGGCTTCCACTACCTATAAGAACAACAGTCATTGTCAGGGAAGGTGTCACTCCTATTATCAGTGAGACAACTAATTGCATTTGAAATTTTGGCAAAGTATGGGGTTAATATTCTTTATTTATCTATTTATATTGTAGCAGTCACTGTCGACAGCTGTTGGGTGTAAAATTCCGTGCATTTGTTTCCACTTATGTACTGGACCAACAAAACGAAGCTTTAACGTGTGTTTTGCCAAACACAAGAGAAACTGTCGTTTTGGAGAAACTTGTAATCCTGATGTTGCAGAATTTGTTTTACAGTATGTAGAATATGAAACAAAATTTAATGAGACTATAGAGCTTGTGTAGAGAGCCAGTATAAATTTATTAACAGCATAACAATTTAACCAAATGGTGGAGGGAATAAAGTAAAATAAAATAAAATATGGATGTACACTTTGCTCAACGACAAGAATTGTAACGATGGATTGTTTGTAATCGAGAATGATGCCACCTGTCATAAGCATTCCGTATCACGTCGCAGATTGTAATGAAACGTTAGCGAATGGTGCATCGACAATGACCTCTGAACCCGCAAATTTTGACAGAAGCAAAATTCCTACCGCGAAAGCTTTCATTCAACTTCCGTTTGCTGTTTTCTCACTTTCGATCCATGACAATCCATCATCCCTCCAGTTATTCCTGACTTACCTTAATGACCTTAATCGTAATTGTAACACTATTGTAGTAAATCTTGAGAAACTGGTATAGGAATATCATGGAATCTTTTCTGCAGCGTAACATCACGAGTTTTTCTTCATGTAGTTGATGAAGCCACATTTTTGCGATAATAGGAGGCTATTTTACAGTTACCAAACTTTTTACAGTGCTGGATACTACTGGCAGCAACCTGGATTGGAATTTTCCTAGAAAAACTATTTCAACGTAGGAACTTCTGGAGGTGGGTCGATGAGTGAATTTAGCAATTCCATAACGTGGTAGAAAGCGCCATGAAGTGCTATTCCATTTGTCTGTTTCGTGAACAGTATCTGTTTACAGTATTCAGTATTTTTAATACGAATTATTCTAGGGATGCATTTAAATAAGCACTGAAGCTGAAATAGTCGTTGAGTTCTTCATCTATAACAAATCACAAATAAGAGAAGTACGCATGTACATTATATGCAACAAAAGTTTCGTCAGAAACAGTTTCAAGGTTTTTGCTTTTTTATTTTCTGTCAGTTCTGTTTTCTATTCAAAGTGAATTCCTCTGTAACCTTCTTTTTAATAGATAATATAAGGTTACTTTCGACAGTTTAGCGGCTTATGCAGACATATGTGTTACATCCTATCACTGCCTTATGATAACTTTTATTTATCTTGGGTGAAGTGTTGGTAATGGGCTCTGTTAGTAGCTCCGTTTTCAACACATACAAGTACTTTCATCGAAGATAACCGTATTGACGTAGTTTAGTAATCTTCAGTCATATACTAAGGCTCCATGTCTTTGTCCTACGTTTTCTGCGTTAACCAGGTGTTAACGCATTTAATAATTGAAATAAATGGCTATCTCTTGTACTCATCAATGGATTCACAGCAACCTTATACACTGAGAACACGTAAGTTTCCATTGGATTCTGAAGAAAAAATTTTCATCATTTAATAATTGGTAAGCAACACTAAATTATAACGCTAATTCTGGTGAATGTCAGTTGATGAATATTTATGTGAAACGATTGGGCTCCAGATATAATTAACCACAAACCTCTAAATGTTTCCTCGGCAGTCGCTTATCATGGAGTAGGTGATACATACGTATTTCTGAGACTAATAACATCTCAGTTTCACAAAGATAAGTAATATACAGTTTTATTTGATAGTATTTCACCCTTCTACGTTCGAGTAGTTCCCGTGGATACAAATTGTAAGAGGCGATCAAAAATTTTCCATTCGAAGGACACACTAATCCCTTTCCTACGTGTTTGTGCTTATCTACCTACATCATAGTGGCGCTGGATTTCATATACGTTACAGCAACCATCTTAAATGGAATTTTTTTATTACCTCTTATAAAATTAGGTACAAACAACAGAAAACGGTCGACATAGTACATAGTAGATATCCACTCACTGGTGAAACATAGACCCATGCGTTATGTTGATTAGAGTCTGCATTAATCTTATCAGAGATTATTATAAGCCACAAATTGTCTCTGAGTAACTGTTATACTAGTCTTCGTTAAAAATATCAATCATCTGTGGCGCCCTAAAATAAGAATAAATCTGAATTTTCAATCGATAAAACAGAGCACAATGGTTTTAATGATACCAAAGAGAGCTACTCGCACTAACCAACCAAGGTGGTTTACATTCATTGCCATACTTATAAAACCATGATTTAAGTGCTTTTCTATGAATGTAGCTGTAATGTCATTAAAAATATACTGCAGCCTTGTTGATGAAAAATACCTCTCTCAGTACTAATTACTCCTTCCGGGGTATTAACAGGCTCATTAATATGTTATGACGTAGCCCCCCAAAGCTTTCTAAATCCACTTGCATGTGTCATACTAATAATGAACCAAATCAGTGTTTAAATTTTTTAGGGAAATTTTCCAATACGGCTTCCAACCCAGTTGTCAGCAATAATCTGATAGACAATGCAGCAGACCCCATTACTTGCTCCTAAACATCACTGGTTCTTAACTAATACTCTGTGCACGATCGCTTCTGTCGCTGTCACACCCTTTTAGAGGAAGCAGCTTTCCCAACAAGTTGATCGGAGTGGGATGACGGTCATTTGCGACAACCCACTTAAAGTTTTGGCGATCCTTGTTTTCTATGAGCAAATTCCGCATATAAAAAAGCCAACAGTCTATTCCCAACAAAAGCTGCGAAATATTTGCTGAAGAAGTTATTGTAGTTGACTTGCATTCGAAAGGCCAATCCGCCGATCAAAATTTTGGTTTTTTGTGCATTTTCTACATGGATTAAGGCAAATTCGTGCACAGTATTCTTTCAATAGGCCACCACGATTTCTACATTTTCTCTACTTCGACTTTGCTTCCTGTCCCTAACACTCTCCCTGCTGATAGAAAGTAAAATCTTTAATCTATCTTTCTTCCTAAAGCATCGGTATGTCTCTGTGCCACTTCTTCCAATCTTCCATGTCGTACGCGATTGTTTTCTCTTGTCCACCCTGAAATGAACATCTCTTTAATTTTCAAGACTGAAGGACAAGTGTATCGGATACGCACCCATGAAGAACTTACAACTGTCATTAAAAAATCTGAAGCCGGTGTTTCTAACAATGGCACATATCCTTACACATCATAGATACATAAATATAATATGCATTGACGTGTTATGTAACATTAAGTATGCTAGGTGGTAACATACGGTAACATAGTCGGTTCATTAATCAGTGTGAATGTATGTATAAGATATTTTAAATATTTCATTAGCTAAAACAGCAGAAACATTATTCAATCTTCTTTATCGTCTTACTTTGGTAGTAATGTCTTTTAGTACAAAACAGTCTGATCAAATTGATAATATTCTATACAAAATTACTTCAGACACTTCATGCCCTCACACTATGAGATACAGAATTTACTGTTACTCCAGGATTAGCCCAGGTGGTAAGTGTAGGATGTGCCTATCGGATCAGTGCGCAAGATAAATTCCTGAGTGTGGAGCGCCTTGGCGACGTCTGCTGGCCACTTAGGCGGCGGAGTGTCTTGTAAATGTTTAATGGCGCCACAGCCGCACTGGCCACAAGGCTCGTTATCCACGCCATGCGTTCGATATCGGCACTCAAACGGAAATTATGAACGAGCTACTGCAAATCTCAGCCGCTTTGTTTTCCCGGTAACAACCGCTCCTATTCGTTCAGGAAGGGTGCAATAGCCTCACAAACTTCCACTCAGCCTATTCTATCAGATATCTGCGACTGAAGAGACAAGCTACTACAAAGGAGCTAATATAAATCATTTATTCATGTGAAGATGTTCTACAACGTTCACAGTGTGTAAGATATACATAAAACAGTAATAATAATAATAAATAATTTACGGAAATGTTAGTCTTATCTTATTATCAGCACATTACATAACTTTTTCGTAAACTAAAGTTGCCAAGAATAATGACAGAGTAACAGAAATCCATGGAGTCAGAACTGGTGGAATCAGATGTGGAGAAGAAGTTGACTTGTTTAGACAAGAGAGAGAGAGAAATAGTGGAAAATCAGCTGATGAAATGGGAAAGAAGCTCAGTAATAGGTAAGGATAAGGAAAGCTGAGATAGTGCGGAAAAGGGGATTGAAATACTGTTTCACTGATGGATAGAAAGAAGACAGCAAAAAGTATGGAAAAGGGGACTGACATACTGCTACACTGTTGGATATAAACAAGACAGCTAGCATGTGCCGAGAGAGCAGCTACGCCATTAATGTTGGTAAAGCTCTCGCATGTATCGTGTCTCTGAATCAGACGCAGGTAAAGACATTCAGTTTTCCACTGTTCAAGAACTTTATTTCCTCTTCAGTGATATGTGGTAGAAACTCCAAAGTGGCAGCCTTCATATCAGTCGTGAATGTTTACCAGAATATCGTTGCCGTACGTCTCACTCGGAAGACAGACAGCAAGGTGAGAACACATGCGAAAAAAAGGCCACAGCTCAGAAATTCATATGAGACAGAAGGTGGATTATTGATGTTAGATTTCTGCCAAACGCTACCGTGGTCTTTACTTACAATGCAAAATGGCTTTATACATCGTCTTAATCACATTTAACCTCTTCTTTTGACGCCTCTGCGACGGAGGTCAGAATCACGTGGTTCTATGATGGACGGCCGAGGAAAGCATTTCAGAACCACCGTTGCTCAGAAAAGGCTTCGCGCGGTGACGTAAAGGGCGTCAGTGAAACCACCCCTTCCCTTGGGGTGCCGATTCCAACTCATTTTGCGATGGAGAACGATGGTTCACAGTGGGATGAACAATAGGATGACGTTCTAGACAACCTTTGACACTGCTGATACCCCCGGATGATTGAACCCTTCTCTAAGGACATCGTGAGTCTGCAACTCCTCTGGACGTCATAGAATTTTGGAGTATAGCATGGGCACAATTTTTGCTCTGGTTTACAGGGCTGAACCACTGGAGGCTATTCAAAACCATTCGAAAAACTTGAACGTAATACAAAGCCGTCTTTCACTCCCTGTTGTTGTGCGATCTCTGGTGGAGGGGTGGGGGAAGGGACGGGGGTAGTGAGGGGAAGAGGGAGGGGGGTGGCACACTACACTTCAAAGAGGCGTTATCACGTTCACTGGGGCTGCAGGCACACGATGTCCTTGTAGAAGGGCTGAATCGCCCGTAGGGTGTCAGATATTGTCAAGAACATAATCCTGTTGCTCGACGAACTACAAACTGTCGTTTTCAAGTGCGACATGTGCGGGAATCAACACCTCGAGGGAATGGATGGTTTCACTGACGCCTTTTATATCACCCTCTGACGCCTTTTCGTGTCGATTCGCAGAGGAAGTGCGTCTGAAATGTTTTCGTTGGCGATCCGTAAATAAACAGCGTGCGGTGGGCTGACATTTGTAACCTCCATTGTAGAGGCGTCAGGAGAAGTTGGTAAATGTGGGGAAGGGTTGGTGTGACGACCTTCCAGTCGTCTGACACGTCCATGGCGGCGTTGAGCAGAATAGTAGTGCAACTTAGTTCCGCTGTGACATCAGTAACCTCCCTTGCACCTGTCGTGAACTTCTGACCTCTGAGCCTTTTCCCAGTGTATCGACACCTTGTTCTCTGAAGCGTCGCCGAGACCGAAGGTGACGTTGCAAGGCACCACGGTTTTGCATCATTACAGAGTAAGGTTTTAGGCATCTTTGAGCCAAATTTCTGCGTTGCAATGGGAAACAATTACGGGGTTTTGATATAGTCACATTTTAATGGTGTTGTACAGTGTATTTGATCTGTTTCGTACCCTCACTATCCGCCTGCTTCTACTTCTGCAACACTGAAACAGACGGATAACTGTTCTCTCAAATTACAAACAATCTGATCAGGTATGTGTAGTAATTGTCACTTTTTCATCATAGCTATCGCTGTATCCTTGATTAACGCCTACAATATTAACTTTTTGTAATACGCACGTGACCAGCATGTTGCCGAAGACAAGGCACCTTAGTGGGACTGCATGACAACAACGTATCGGTCGACCAAAAGAGAAGATGTCAAGAGGAACTAAATCAGATGCCACAGAAACGGGTGTCACACACTTCGCCATCAGGGGGCTTTCAATTGCCGCTGAAGGCGCGACACTCACGGGCTTACTATGTTCTCCGATCACGTGTTCACTAAACACTGAACTGGTATCCATCCACCGAGCGTGTATTTAAGACGGCGCCCAGCTAGTATCAGGCCGTACAGTTCACTGAGCAAACCATTTCAGTCGCAGGGATAAATCTGGATCTACACCTCCTAGCGACAGCAGGTCCAGGCGTAACATCAACCTGGAAATTATGCCTCTTCAGCCATCGCAGGCATCCAGCAGTCATCTTTGACCCTCCGCCTCTTCGACATTGGCCTCCCGTGGACTCTGAGCATAAAGACTTCTTATCCGGTGGCTTCTATTGACTTTTGTTGTTGCATTCAGGGACTGTCATCCAAGACTGGGCCCATCTGGACTTAGGACCTAGACTTGTACTATTAAACACTTTACAGTGACTTAAGTCTCCCTTGGGCATATTTACTTCAAGGTTAGCGTATTTCATATCAAATATGGGAGGCAGTTTATCAGTATCGGTTATCGATCAAGGTCATTTATTTGTGTTCGGATGATATTGGTAATTGGTTACATCTGTGGACAATAGTTGTGAATCAATACTTCTATGTTCAATAAAATAAAGTGTTTATGGTTTTGTCTCTACCTGGGAATGTTGCCTGGTATTGTGAATTCACATAACTTCAGTACAGCAACTACATAGACATTGAACGTTGTGTAATTCAAAGGTAAGGTTTTGCATAAACAAATACAATTTACGATCGAAGCAGGTACTAAGTACAAACTTAGATTATCATTGAAGAGCTGTTTTACAAATTCTAATGAACTGATAAATATTTTACAGGCTTGATTGTTCAAGGAACTGAGAACTAATAGGTATGAGAAGTAATCAGCATTTATCACTTAGTCTTGTAGTAATTTCGCCCATTGATTGTTATATTTTTTACACATTTTACATCGATTCTAATCTCAAAAATGGTTCAAATGGCTCTGAGCACTATGGGACTCAACATCTTAGGTCATAAGTCCCCTAGAACTTAGAACTACTTAAACCTAACTAACCTAAGGACATCACACACACCCATGCCCGAGGCAGGATTCGAACCTGCGACCGTAGCAGTCCCGCGGTTCCGGACTGCAGCGCCAGAACCGCTAGACCACCGCGGCCGGCGATTCTAATCTATTAACGGTAACAATCTTCTTTCGCTTGAGACCATAATTAAGAAACGATGGCGTATGGGATACGAACTGTCGGGTAGCTCAATATCAGGTTCCGTTGAAAGTTAATATTCTCACTAGATAGCGTAGACTGCTCTGCCTTTGCTTCAACTGCAAGCCGTCGATAGCAGCTACAGTTGTGGAAGAGATATTAAAGAGGATACAAACTACTTCAACTTGTCAGATCGTTCGCTGTCTCTTATGACGAGGTGTGGCAGCATCCACTACAAACAGAGAAATTTATTCAGGTCTTTCGATCTTGTAACATGTCTGAGGATGTCCCACACTACATGGTTTGCAGGTTTTTCTCGAAGCTACTCTCGTAAGAGACAACAGAGCAATCACGTAACCGGTACATACCAGGACTTGGTTCTATTGTATGTAGTGTAGTTTTTAACTCAGCTGTTAGCAGTTTAGTTTGGTCAAATTAGAAAACTACCACACCCTACCAAATGGTATTCGAGCATATATGTGCAGAAAGCTGTACGGTTATGTATCAAGTTTAAAATCTAGTTTCAACCCTGATTCTTCAGAACGTCTTAATCAGCACATGCTAAGCCTACTTCTTTCTCGATATAAACTGCATTCTTCTGACTTTCACAGATTTAAGATCACAGAAAAGAAATGTGCATGTTTAATGTTATGTAGTGGCACTTGAGTTGCCTATGGTGTTTAAATAGTATGGTATTGTACTCTACGTTTCTGAATATCACTAAGTAATGAATGGGTCTGTCGTTGATTCACAGCACATTCTGTCGTTGGACAATGCAAATACGATACAACAGAGCAACCTTATGGACAAGTAAAGTAAACAAAGCCCTCATCATGACCTCCTTGTAATCAGGATCGTCCTCCTTGTTTCATTGCAGGAAATAAAGAATGTACATCTAAATAAACAGCGCAGTACGTGTTAACTTGTACACATGCTGGTTGTAAATAAGCTGGAAAACAGAAATGATAGGCAAAGTGATAGACAAGTTTACTTCTATAAGTCCTTAAGCTGGCTTCTCCGACCACAGGTCCCCTACCTCAAATTTTTCAGTGGAGCATTCCCTATGTCCTGTGACGTTTTTTCAATGAAGGGCTGCTGAGTAAATGGTGCAAGATCAGCACTCTCAGAATTTCCTTACAGATTCGTTGTTGCTCTGACACAACGTCCTCTGCTGCATCACACTCCCCATTTTTTTTCTTCCGTATCTGTTCATCTTGCTGTAACGCAAGGGCATTTTGTCTTGATCATAACCATAAGTTCTCTGTGTGTGTGTGAGTGAGTGAGTGTGTGTGTGTGTGTGTGTGTGTGTGTGTGTGTGTGTGTGTGTATGTGTATGTGGGTGTGTTTCATAAATCTTCACTATGGCGTTACAGGGGTGACTTTCCAGTGCCTGAAATTAAAACGTGCAACTGAGTAATAATGGGCCTCCCCATCTATTTATGCGCAATATTCACAATGAAGACACGTTGGTAGTACCGAAAGAAAAAGTCATGTTCTCTCCAGTCACTCAGAAGATGTGCAGATCTGAGGCGTAAAAGTGATCTCAAGCACCAATAGGTATTTTGCTAATGCTTAAAAGTATATAACACTGCATGGTTAAATCCATCCGTCCCATTTAGTCTTTCAATCCCAGTTACCACATTCAGAAACATTAAGTGATGCAATAAGCTCTCTTTTCAACAGTACATCAGATATAGTTAATTATATTTACGTGTTGGAATATCAGCCTATCAGTGGTACTGCGTTCAAATTCGTCGGATCTATCGCATTGCTCTCTGTACCATGTCGGATTAGATCAGAAAGTTACGCAATGTCAGTTAAGAGTATAGAAGATTTGATCGATCATGACACTAATGTGTGTCTATGCATTAGACTACAAAGAGCAATCCTGCGTAACACGTGACAGTCGCTGTTGCGCTGTCATTCGGCCTCTAAGGTAAACAGTTGTCACTAACCCACGGACGTTGAAAATATGTTATACTTTACCTTCCTGGGTGTGGACTATATTGTGATTCTACGTATAAATAACGGAAATTTTAGCTTTCCGAGAGTATATGTTTGATAAAGCGTGCTTGTTCTTGTCTGTTGTTTGAGTGATAAAATACGGGATGCTCACAATGTTTGTCTCGCGAGTGCGAGAAAAACAGCTTATGACCCATATCTAGTTAAATGTGAAGATTATATTTGGATGTGTGCTGTTCACAGCAAAATGTTATTAATAGCTGTGTCTGTAAACAACTAAATATAAATGAAGGAGTAAACACTCGAGATGAGTCGCGAGAGAATAACACGACGGTGCGAGCGCGCCCACCTTTGTTCCGACCATCCAAATTAATTAAGTAATTACTGAGCCCGATGACTAACGATGTTGACGTGACACGCGAAATTAATTTAAAAACGCAGGTCTCCGTTTCATGCAGCGTCCGTGATAAATAGTACTACAGAGTACGCAGTTAACTAAACAATAGAAGGAACAGTGAGGCAACAACACTAACGACCGTTCGCCCCTTACATTTGTTGCGAGAAGTTCGTACCACTAGAAATAACAGCATTATAACATGATATGTAAACATTTACTTTTAAAACACTTTTTGAAAGATCTTCAGTGTTACTAGCAATAACCTTTTAAGCGTTGTAGCTCTGTTCAGGTATTTTAAACTTCGTTGACGTTTAACTGCTTGGAGCGCGGACAACAGCTTTCTACGTCTAATAGCTGCCTACTCAGCGACTGTAAAGAGGAACTGAAATAAATGACCAGTACACGGAAAATGGCAGCCAGAAAATCTGGGCTACTCATAAACGAAGCCAAGACGGATTACCTCTTTATGACTCGTCGTCAAGAACAAGATATTGGACAATTACAGTCACTACAGAAGGGAGACGGATCTTACAAGGAAGTCCGCGAATTTCAATACCTGGGAGCGCTTTTCGTGGAGAACTCGTCTTGCAAAGTAGAGGTCAACGCCAGGATTCAGGCAGTAAATCGATACTTCTACAGCCTAACACAACTGCTTCGGTCCAGATGTCTGTCGAGATAATTCAAGATTCGGCAGTACACAACCCTGACCCTCCAGTGCTACCAGACGGCTGCGAGGCATGAAATATCCGAAAGCAGGTCTCTAATAAACCTTTCGTATTTTAGAGGAAGCTTCTGCGGAGGATTTTTGGTCCAATGAATGACACAAACATGGGTGAATGGAGGATCGGACACATGATAAGCTAGATGAACTGTACCGAGATGTCAATATAGCAGGACTCATCAGACGCAGTGGGCTGGACATGTAGCTCGGATGGGAAACGACAGGTGGCAACGGAAGCTTCTGGACTTCATCTCCACGGGTAGGAGACTCCGGAAAGCCCATCAAAATCAAGTGTATCAGTCTTATCTTGACAAAAGTTGGATTCTCTTGCCGAACGCTTATCCATATCGGGATCAATTGTGGTGTTTTAAAAACGGTTTTAGAGCCTTCTCCCATGATAATTAAGTTAAGGTGTTTTCTTCACTTGATGGTATTTTCAATTTTTTTAAGATCTTTTTCGAAGGGATTTCTGATCCATTGGATTTCGCTCTCCGTTTTAGGGAAGTGATTTCTAAAAGTAACATGAAAAGGTTTAGTTACTGTTCTATTAAGTCCAGTCAATACAGTTCTCATTTATATGAATGAAGAATAGACTGTATAATCACAGTGTCAGCAAACTAACCTAAAATAGAAGTATTAAAACTCGTAGTGCTTAAAAAATTAACTGTATTAGATAAAGTTATTGTTTAGGGAAAATTAGTGTTTAAAATTAGACTTATTAAAAATATTTGCATAAAGTTAAGTAAAATATATAATTTTAAATTACCTAAAGCTGAGGTCAAAGATTTGAGATAATCTTTTGCGGTTGTAGCTGTTGTTTTATCAAATTTGACTTCGTTCATTTCCAGAAAATCATATAAGACTGGAAATACGTTGAAGGAGTCTAGTTCCACTTTTTGAGCCCAACGTTAAAGTTTCATTATCATTGTTTCCAATTTATCTCGCACTAAAATCATATGAATGTCCTTCCCCTGCACAAAGTTAAGAACCTTGAGAGCACCGGAAATATCCGCCAAATACGCCAAGCGTGTAAACCAGTCTTCATCAGTGACAGTCATAGAGTTTAAATAGGAACTCGCATGTTTTGCATCACAATCTCCATCCGTAAGAAAATACTGAGTGTGTCGTGGAGTTTGACAATACATTACCTCTCGACAATCACGGAACTTCGCTATCAAGTAGAAACTGTGTGCGTTCATTGCCCATTTCACCACACAAAACTCCATTTTCGAGGTTTTACGCTTTGCTTCAATGACGTTGGCGATTTTTGCCGAACGTCAAGTGTTTCTGAGACATTCGTCTAAACCTCTAACTGTAAGAGCCTCTCTATGTCGCAATGTGTCCACTGAACCATGGGAGCAATTGACCAACTATTGGCTACTAAGCCAGTATGAATTGGCACCGTCAATTGTCAAACCTACCTAAATTGACCAATCTACTTCATTTACTTTCACACAGTCAACAGATTTCAAAATCTCTTCACCAATGGTTTTTGCCGGCAAAGACTGGCAAGACAGCAGTTGTTCTTGAATACTGTAATTCAACTAAAAACGACCATAAGCTAATAAATTTGCTTGGCCAGCATCGTCTGTAGTCTCATGAAACTGCAGCGAAAAATATTCCCTTTGTTTCAAAGCAGTAGTGACAGCTTCGTTCACATTTTCCGACATTTCATCAACTCTTCTCTTAAGTGTTGCATTTGATAATGGAATTTCGTTTATTTTCTCTGTACATTTTTCATCAAACAAAGAATTACTTATTGCTTTCTCAGCGATTGCAATAAGTTGTTCTCCCAAGTTGTGTGCTAACCATTTCTTCCTATTTAGCAAAGATAGCTCGTAAAAAACACTGGTACTTAGTACGCTCTGTTTCGAAGATTTTCCGTGGTGGATTTAGTCGTGGAAAAAAATTCTTTCCTTGATTTGAAACAAATCGAGGGACTTTTCTACACGTTCATGAGTCGTAGTCTCTTCCTTGGCACTAAAACACACAAAGCGGAGTTATATTTAAGAAAATATTTTTTAGTCCTCTCTGCTAGTTTCGTACTACTTGGACTTGACAGTGACCTACTAACAATCCCACTACTTACAGGACCTGATGTGGAAGTTCCTTAATCACTTGACTGCTTCATCTTACGGCTAGAAACGAAGCATTTATATTGACGTGGTTAACAACAGCAGACACAATGCTACGAAACAACAAGCAATCACTGACTAAAGTTGGATCTACGCACAAAAGGGACGCCATTGTGCCTTGAGTGGTCGGTGATTCCACCAACTGTACCGTTGTAACAATTTAAATGGCAGTTTTCACACTCGTTCGTGGCGTGACCGTGACAGTGCAAACCGTGCTCTCTCCGTTACCATACCCACCTCTTTGGTTTCATATTAACATATCCCTTCTTTAACGAGTTTCATTTTGTTGTCAAAAAGTCTGTGTCACTGTTAGATGGATTGTGACACAGTGGCGTTAAATTCTAACTGTACAACATGTGTGTCTCAGCTGTTAGAGATTTTTTCTGCCTACATTGTTAGAGTCTTGTGTGTCGGTGCTAGACATTTTTAAGGAAATTATCAGAGAAAATAGTATTTCTAAATCACTACAGCCTCAATCATTGGAGTTAGCCATGCAGTCTCCATTATGTGTCTGCATTTTCAAGATCCGATTAAAACCCAATCTGGACACAGAATAAATCTGCATTAACGCCAGCCACAGTCTACTTTTCGATGTATTCCGAAATTTTATCTGTGAAAATTACAGGCAACATTCAATAACAATTTTCCATTTTCTCTCTCCCTGTCTTTACTTTGAAACAACTTGGTTATAAATTTTATTGGTCGTGCCAAAACGCCAGTATCCCAGTATCAGTTTCACAAACCTGCACAAATACTAATTCTACTAGCAGTCAAATAGGAAGAAAACTCAGTGAAAACTAATTCAGCACTACCTCCACGGGGATTAAGAGGTGTCCTGTAGAGGCTAACGCTCTCAACTCGCATTCGGGAGACCCGGGTTCACTTCTCGGATCGACCGTCTCTGCAGCCACACAGATTACTCCATACATGATGGTTCTTTGAAAAGCCCATGACCGCTTCCTTTCCCTTCGGTAGTAAGAAGTCAGAGCAAAGCGCCTCTGATAAATAATCTCAGGTGTGCACGGTTCATGAAACGCCGGTCCTCCTTCCTTCTTTCTTTTTGTGTCTGCGTGCGAAATGAGTAATCCAAGCGAGCCATTCTTGTTAACAATCGTGTCCGAAAACCACCAGCTCGATAAATTACTATCGGATTATGGCATACTATGTGTTAATGACATGAGCAGCCACCCACCAGCCGTATAACACAGTCTGTAGGGATGTACTCGTACACTTCCAGCCGTCTGATGGCACACGATGTTTGTAATTTTCAACATAAAAAATACTGGCAGTCCGTCTTAGCAGCGTTTTCTGACGTATACTTTCTGTATAAAGTACAGGGCAGGTTTCCTCATGACGGTATTGACCATTCATTTGTAAGTGGCGTAGGATAGGGACAGGGAATTTCAATTCTTATTTCACTCTGTACTCGCTGACCTTGAAGACTGACGAATGAAATCCCCGAAGCTCCCGAGCTCGTTTCAATCATCGTGCGAACGTCTAAATGGCAGATATAGAAATAACCGATTGCGGAGTGGAATAGTAATCACAATCGCTTGGTAGTGAAAAGGCATCACCTATAAGCTTCTACAAAGATTATGCGAAAGAAGTTGCTGCTCTTTTAGCAGCAGTTTATCATAGATCGCCGGAGCAACGATGGGTACCTAGCGACTGGGAAAAAAGCGCAGGTTATTCCCATTTTCAACAAGTCTTAGGACAGATGCACGTGACTGTAGGCCTATATTGTTGACGTCAGTCAGGTATAGAATTATGAAACACGTTTTATGCTCAATAATTATGACGTTTTTGGAGAACTAAAACCTCCCCTATAAAAATCGACATGGATTCCGCAAACAGAGATCTTCCGAAGCCCTGCTCCCTCTGTGCCTCCACGAGATCCGTAGCGCTATAGACAATGGCGGTCAGGTTTATCTCGTGTTCGTTGACTTCAGGAAGGCATTTGACATCGTATTTCACTGCCAGACAGTGAAAAAAATACGAGCTTATCAAGTATTAGACCAGAATTGTGACTGGATCCAAGACTGCCCAGCGGATAGAACTCGGTACTTCGCCCATAATGGAACGAAACCGACAGTCGTAAAGGTAATTTCCGGAGTATCCCAAGCAAGTGTGATAGGACCGTTACTGTTTACAGTGTATGTAAATGTTCTAGTAGGAAATGTCGGAAGATCTTCGAGACTGTTCGCAGGTGATGCGGCTGTCTATAGGAAAGTAGCAACGACAGAAGACGGTATCGATTTACAGAATGACCTGCAGAGTATTGATGATAGTGCAGGCTCTAGCGTAAATAAATGTAACATACTGCATATAAATAGGAAAATAAATCCGCTACTGTATAACTAGACCATTATCTGCTTCAGTTATCTTAACCGACGTGTTGTTTTCTACTGACGTCAGCAAATTTTTGTTCCATTTACCTTTACTTATTGAGTTTATGATTTAAAAGGTGGTACTGCATATTCAACACAAAGATAAAATTATTGAGCTGGTATGGTACCTTCTTATCTTAACTCTCTCGTGATTTTTGCTTTGGTGATATTGTTCTTCGTTTCAGAGAGCATTATTAAGTTTCTTGTAAAAGTTTGATAATAATGGTTCTGATTTAGTCTCTAAAGGTACAGTATATCTTCCACCCTGTTAGAGATTTTCTTCCACTGAAGGTTGTCAAGTACTTTCCCTATGCCTGTGAACTGTACTTAATTGTGTTAAAGACCTGTCGTTTTTCTAATACTACTCTGATAGCTACCTTGCTTGTATTAAGCCTTCTAAGATATCTGAATAAGAAGAAAATGTCATTTATACTGAGTGCCACTTCCTTTTTCTTTTCGCCGTTTTTCATCACACTTGTAAGGACTTCTACAGAGCGCGAAATTAGTGAAGATGTCCTACGGTTGAAACGTACTACATGTATAGTAGCTATAAAGTCTCTTTACCAATTTCAAAATTTATTGCTCAGGCAAATGAGAAGATAGACATATCACATTTAGCCCAAAATACGACATATACGCGTACATTTAAGGTTTTATCGACCTAAGTAATACATCTCTATAAGGGGCAGCGTTAGCTGTATGTAGGACATCAAAGCGATGTTCGATTTCTTGTCATGTTCGTTGTAATAGATTCTCATTGACAATAGCAATGGCAGCGGTAATGCTCAGGTTGAGGTCAGTGATATCCCATACATTTGCTTGATATACGGTATCCTTAATAAAATAATAATTTTGCTGTTAATGATGTCATGCCGAAGACAAGGAGGCCAGCGCCGCAGTTACACTTTCACTTTTTGACTATCTCGCTTAATTCTCTAAGTCACATAGTGTTTTCCGATTCCCTGCGTCTCAACTTGCACAGTTTCCCTGAAAAATGAAAGGTTGCCTCATCGCTGTAACAATTTCGGGTGAGAAATGTTTTATCCACCGACATTTGTTTCAGCGTGTTAGCTGCAAACTCTTTTCGTTTGGATTCGTCATTTACCTCCAGCGTCTGTAATGACTGTACTTCATAAGCGTACAGTCGCAAATTTTTTGTCAGGTTTTGTGCACTGACGAATGTAGTTGCTGTAACTGCCATGCAGCATAGCTTATAGATTTTCTGGAAAAACCATCAAATACTCAATGTTTTCCTTAAATGTTCTTGGCCTTCCCGTATCCCTTTATCGAACACTGTCCTTGTCTCGATAAATTTCGTGTGCCATGCACAAACTGATAGAAGTGACGCTGGAAATCTCCCATGCATAGTTTAGAAGTTTTCCTAGTTTGTAGGTCCGATCTTGTTTCAAGAAAACATGATAAACACTGTGGCTTCTCTTCAGTACGGAGTTTTGTAGGGATTTCGTTTCATGATGTCTCATCCATCAATAGTAATAAAACCCCTTAAAAATCTTTGGAAACCTCTGACGGCATAGTGCAAACCTAATAAAGATATCTCTCCAACTGAGGTTGTAACAGATTTTTGAAACTGTAAGGAGACTTAATGGGTATATTGTCGGCTGTCCACGCATTCAGCAGAAGTCACTGTAACTGATACAAGTACAGTCATGTTGGAGAAAAATGGTAATACGGAAAAGAAAAAGAATAGGAACAGGAGCTTCTATGCCCAGCATTTCTCACCTTTGCGTGCCCAGCGGCCATTCGCTTTGTACGGTCAGTCTCACAAAGTATTTCGTCGACCATTGTGGTAGCCCCCGACGTATAATGAGAATCCGAATTTAATTACTTGCTGGCGAACCTTGGCCTGTCCTTGCAGTCGTCAGTATCAAGAGGTCCTGTAGCCAGTACACAGCAAGTGGACACCCAATATAGCGCCTGTCCCGGTTTGTGCTGCCGCCTAGGGGGGACAGGAAGCCGAGTGATCTAAAGCGCGTCCACTGCGATCAAAGGGCGCAGCAACTCATTAAAAGCGGCGTGCGAATTCTTTGCGAGAGCTGCCGAGGTGCTATCCATTACCATACGCCGGAACAAAGCCCTGCCTCTACAAACGGAGAGATCACCTACTCTGTTAGTTATGCCCACACACTTTTCGCTGCCATGAGGTACGGAACTGAAACCTTATTAATATAGTAAAATTCTGTTGTTGTACTTTTATCCCAAGCTACCTTGATAAACGAGATTTCCGCAGAAATATCAGCTGCGTTAATATCAGTTTAAATAATATGTAGGATACCATACTGTGCCTGTCAGAAAGTAGGGGAGACCGGGGCACAGTTATGCGGATTTCGTTTAGGAATTATGTAATTTTTTGGTTAGGTTTATTGCGTTTAAAATTATTTTGTTTTTTAACTTGGTTATTGAAGTATAACTTGGTATATCTATTTCTAACTCAGCATTGCATTTAATTTTATATAGGCTCAAGTCGAATGTGTGAACGTGCCCCGGATATGGGGCAGGTTTACATGCATTTGGGGCGCGTTTACACGTATGATACAACACAATAATGAGTAAACCAAACATTCTACTAAAATTTTAGAAATATGTTTTATTGGCACTAAACAAAATTACTGTCTTCCTTACCCCCTTTAACGTGGTAAAATACAAAAATTTTGCCGGCGGTAAACAAATGTTTTGGCGAACTTCTACCTTTTAGAATAATATGGCCTACATATAAGACTGAATGTTAATTAAAGCCCTATTCACGATCATTGTACGTGTTGCAGATTATGCACACACATAATAATGAGTTTCCTGTGGCATAATCGTTCTGAGGCACCAGACCTATTCTTGATTTGTTTTTGATTCATGGAATCGTTCCAAGCAGTAAATAGAAATACATTTTCATCCTTTACACCATACTGCTGCAAGTTATAAGAAAAAGGAATAAGAACAGGATGGGACATTTTTTGTTACGGGAGCGGTTGTCAACAGACACTGTGGAGGTACTAGCTTGTGAGGGGCTATTGAGAGAAAGAAGGTACAAGATGACAGACGACAAAATGACAAGCGGAAATTTCTCGGACCTTAACAAGAAGGCAGAAGACAGGAGAGAATGGAGAGTTACCATGTGAAAAACCTATCTTTGTGCAAGCAACAGATGATATCAGAGATAGGCCTATTCTCATTTCTACTTCTTCTCGCTCGCTTTCACCAATTACTTGCCCTTATCAGTCCAAGCTCTCATAGAATTAATCCTTTCTGCCCCTGACCCATTACGTTCAAATAGCTTTTACATTAATTTCTGCCGTTTATTCTCCTTGCTCTCATTTCTTCAGATTGCGTTTCCAACTACTATTGTCTTAAAGTTTCCTTAACTGGGTATCAGTTAGGATGGCAATACAAAACAGTGCGTAAACGTGCCCTATCATAACTGCGTATGCGTGCCCCATTGACATGTTTCAAATGGTTTCGAAACTACAACAGTAACTTTCAGACTTATAAATTATACAAATTTACCTTTCAAAGTAAGGAAATCTCATGTAAGTGAAAATATATTTATCCATTCTCAATTCTAAAAGATATGGTCCTGGGAGCTTCGGTATTTGAGAAACAAATTATACCCGGCTTGCACAGAAAAACAAATACACTCCTGGAAATGGAAAAAAGAACACATTGACACCGGTGTGTCAGACCCACCATACTTGCTCCGGACACTGCGAGAGGGCTGTACAAGCAATGATCACACGCACGGCACAGCGGACACACCAGGAACTGCGGTGTTGGCCGTCGAATGGCGCTAGCTGCGCAGCATTTGTGCACCGCCGCCGTCAGTGTCAGCCAGTTTGCCGTGGCATACGGAGCTCCATCGCAGTCTTTAACACTGGTAGCATGCCGCGACAGCGTGGACGTGAACCGTATGTGCAGTTGACGGACTTAGAGCGAGGGCGTATAGTGGGCATGCGGGAGGCCGGGTGGACGTACCGCCGAATTGCTCAACACGTGGGGCGTGAGGTCTCCACAGTACATCGATGTTGTCACCAGTGGTCGGCGGAAGGTGCACGTGCCTGTCGACCTGGGACCGGACCGCAGCGACGCACGGATGCACGCCAAGACCGTAGGATCCTACGCAGTGCCGTAGGGGACCGCACCGCCACTTCAAAGCAAATTAGGGACACTGTTGCTCCTGGGGTATCGGCGAGGACCATTCGCAACCGTCTCCATGAAGCTGGGCTACGGTCCCGCACACCGTTAGGCCGTCTTCCGCTCACGCTCCAACATCGTGCAGCCCGCCTCCAGTGGTGTCGCGACAGGCGTGAATGGAGGGACGAATGGAGACGTGTCGTCTTCAGCGATGAGAGTCGCTTCTGCCTTGGTGCCAATGATGGTCGTATGCGTGTTTGGCGCCGTGCAGGTGAGCGCCACAATCAGGACTGCATACGACCGAGGCACACAGGGCCAACACCCGGCATCATGGTGTGGGGAGCGATCTCCTACACTGGCCGTACACCACTGGTGATCGTCGAGGGGACACTGAATAGTCACGGTACATCCAAACCGTCATCGAACCCATCGTTCTACCATTCCTAGACCGGCAAGGGAACTTGCTGTTGCAACAGGACAATGCACGTCCGCATGTATCCCGTGCCACCCAACGTGCTCTAGAAGGTGTAAGTCAACTACCCTGGCCAGCAAGATCTCCGGATCTGTCCCCCATTGAGCATGTTTGGGACTGGATGAAGCGTCGTCTCACGCGGTCTGCACGTCCAGCACGAACGCTGGTCCAACTGAGGCGCCAGGTGGAAATGGCATGGCAAGCCGTTCCAGAGACCTACATCCAGCATCTCTACGATCGTCTCCATGGGAGAATAGCAGCCTGCATTGCTGCGAAAGGTACACTGTACTAGTGCCGACATTGTGCATGCTCTGTTGCCTGTGTCTATGTGCCTGTGGTTCTGTCAGTGTGATCGTGTGATGTATCTGACCCCAGGAATGTGTCAATAAAGTTTCCCCTTCCTGGGACAATGAATTCACGGTGTTCTTATTTCAATTTCCAGGAGTGTACGTTATTCGCGCTAAGACGTTCACTCAGCTGGCGCCGTGAAGTTTCCGATAGCATCAGCAGATGGCAGGACTACTCTTCTTTTGTCGATAGCGTTCTAACAAGAATGGTTCCAGAGAAACGTACTCTGAGTAAATGTGTCCCATGCTTAAACGTGCCGTAGTATCCTCTATCTGATGTCCTACATTTTCCCTCCCTTTAGTGCTATATTCATGCATATGACAAAAATATTGTTTCCCAGAGAATCTAATATGTGCATATGCTCCCAGACAGCATATGCAAATACTTTATTTCGTAACACTATTTAGCCACTTGAGGACAAATTTGTTCCATTGTTGTTCTTATTATATTATTTTATACACCAAAGTTTCTGAAAATTGCAGCTGCAAGAGGAATACGTCTGGCGAAAATCAATTTTACACACAGACACAGTACACTCTAACAAAATAAAAAATAAAAAAACTGACCCACCACGAAGGAACTATTCGACTGGGACGGTAATCTGTAGATGTGATGTATAGGTGCAGACAAACAGACGATTAGAATCACAGAAAAACTGGATGATTTATTCAAGAGAAAGAGAATCACAAATGGCTCTGAGCGCTATGGGACTTAACATCTGTGGTCATCAGTCCTCTAGAACTTAGAACTACTTAAACCTAACTAACCTAAGGACATCACACACATCCATGCCCGAGGCAGGATTCGAACCTGCGACCGTAGCGGTCACGCGGTTCCAGACTGTAGCGCCTAGAACCGCACGGCCACACCGGCCGGCTAAGATAATCACAAACTCTGCAAGTCAATAACGCACTAGTCCACATCTGGCCATTATGCGTGCATTTATTCGGTTTGGAATTGATTGGCACAGTTGTTTGATGCCCTCCGGAGGGATATCGTGCCAAATTCTGTCTAATTGGCGCGTTGGATCGTCATAATCCCTACCTGGTTGGAAGGTCCTGCCCGTAATACTCCAAACATTCTCAGTTGGCTACCTTACTGGCCAAATTAGGCTTTGGGAAGCACGAAGACAAGTAGTAAAAACTCCTGCCGTGTTTGGGCGGGCGTTATCTTGCTGAAATTTAAGCCCAGGATGGCTTGCCATGAAGGGTAGCCAAACAGGGCGTAGAATATTAATGACGCACCGTCATGCTGTAGAGATTCCACTGATGACAGCCAAGGGGCTCCTGATATTAAAAGAAATTACACCCCAGACCATCACTCCAGATTGTAGCGGGCTCCAGTCAGGTTGGTATCCCGCTGCTGTCCAGAGCGCCTCCAGACTCGTCTTTGGCATGGAATTTCATTGACTAGAGTAGAGTTGGCTACAGTGACGAATCCAGCTTCGGACTGAGCCTCGATGACCAGCGAAGACGTTCACAGCGGTGGTATACAAAATTGGCTGTCACCCACCATACGGCCCGACAACCATGCCAGATGGTCTAGGGTGAACTCATGGTCTGGGGTGTCCTTTCTTTCCATAGCAGGACTACTTTGGTTGCCATCTGCGGCACCTTTATAGCACAGCGGTACGTCGACGATATTCTACGCCCCACGTCGTTGCCCTGCATGTCAAGCTATCCTTGGATTACATTTCAGTAAGAAAATGCCCGCCCACATACGGCGACAGTTTCTACTGCTTGTTTTCGGGCTTGTCAAACCTTACTTTGGACTACCGTTGTCTCCCTAACTGAGAACGTTTGGACCATTATGGGGACCCTCCAACCAGCTTGAGATTTTGATGATCTAACGTGCCAATTGGACAGAATTGGGCACGACATCCGTCAGGAGAACTTCCAACAACACCTTCTAACCAACACACGGCAATCAATGACACCGAGGCAGAACCATCTTTCACCAGAAAACCCAACAGACCACCTCCCAGCCCTCCAATGAGCTCTCCCTTGACGCAACTGAAGTCGCAAACGGCGGTGGTTTGAGGTCAGTGGAATGCGCGCTATAGGGTCTCTGGTTCGGACCTGTAGTTGAAGTAACCGATTTGTAGCAGTTCGTTGTGGCACTGTGGTGCCAACTGGTGCTGCTCATATTGTGCTGCAGATGCAGTATGATGTGCCAGAGCCATACGCCGAACACTATGGTCTTCCCTCTCGGTGGTGCCACATGGTCGTCCAGAGGCCGGTCTTCTTGCGACCGGACATTCTCGTGACCACTGCTGCTAGCATCACCTACAGCGGCTACATTCCTGCCAAGTCTTTCTGCAATGTCGTGCAAAAGGACATCCAGTTTCTCGTAGCCCTATTACAAGACGTCTTTGAGACTCAGTGATGTGTTGATAATGGCGTTTTTGTTGCCTGAAAGGCATTCTTGACTAACATGAAGTCATAGCGTCCAATTTGAAAGGAAACTAACTTTCACAACCGTTACAGCGTGTATTTAAAGCAAACGTGATTTGCATCCCCCTAGTGACGCTACTAGTGCCACTCTATGTGAATGGCGCGAAATTCGAATAAACATCGTCTTTCAGATGTAGAAACACGCCTACCAACTCTCGTTTATATCGCACAACTGTTACTTGATGTTGTGAATTTTTTCCGTCAGTGTAGTTCCCAAAGATAAAACGTCTGATTTTGCTACATGAAGTTAAACTGCAGAAAACGATCCCTCAGAGGATAAGGAGCAAAACGGGTCATATGACGTGGCCGGAAATGCGTTCCAGGGGAGGTATTCCCAAATCAGAGTGGAGTTAAAAGGTTTAGGGCACACATGGGAACACAACCGGTAAGTAGGAGTGTTCTGTTTGTACTACTGTTCCAACTTCACACAATAGAGGCCATAAATATTTTCCATGACGGCAGTGTCCTCACACATCGGTAAGAGAAAGCATATGTCCCCAAGTACCGATGTATGCGCGCGCCATCGTGGACAACATTACTGCCCTCTTGATTGTGGAACTGATGCACTAGTACAAATGGAACGTCTCCACATGATTGTTGTATTCACAAGGGCGCATTCAATCTAAAAGGGACTCCAATATGAAGTGGGTCTACCTACTTTAAAACTCATTTCCGCCCATGTGTCATATGACATTTTTGCTCCTGATGCTCTCAGGGATCGTATTCTGCAATTTAACCACATTAAGCAAAATCACAGTGTATAGTGCCAAATGTTGTTGTATAATAACTTTAGTAAATATGTTTGTAGTCGACATGTATTCAGTTCGTCGAACAAAACCGATGCGCCCAACCCAGCCGCGTAATACACTGAAGCGCCAGAGAAACTGGTGTAGGCATGTGTATTCAAATTCAGAGATATGTAAACAGGCAGAATACGGCGCTGCGGTCGGCAACGCCTATATAAGACAACAAGTGTCTCACGCAGTTAGATCGTTTACTGCTGTTACAATGGCAGGTTATCAAGATTTAAGTGGGTTTGAAAATGCTGTTATAGTCAGCGCACGAGCGATGGGACACAGCACCTCCGAGGTAGCGATAAAGTGGGATTTTCCCATACGACCATTTCACGAGTGTACCGAGAACATAAGGAATCCAGTAAAACATCAAATCTCTGACGTCGCAGCGGCCAGAAAAAGATCCTGCAAGAATGGGATCAATGACGACTGAAGAGAATCGTTCAACGTGACAGAAGTGCAACCCTTCCGCAAATTGCCGCAGATTTCAATGCTGGGCCATCAACAAGTGTCAGCGTGCGAACCATTCAACGAAACATCATCGATATGGTCTTTCGCAGGTGAAGGCCCACTCGTGTACCCTTGACGACTGCACGACACAAAGCCTTACGCCTCGCCTGGGCCCATCAACACGGACATTGGAACGTTGATGACTGGAAACATGTTGCCTGGTCGGATGAGTCTCGTTTCAAATTGTGTCGAGCGGATGGATGTGTTTTATTATGGAGACAACCTCACGAATCCATGGACCCTGCATGTCAGCAGGGTGCTGTTCAAGCTTGTGGAGGCTCTTTAATGATGTAGAGCATATGCAGTTGGAGTGACATGGGACCGCAGATACGTCTAAAAGAGACTGACAGGTGACGCGTACGTAAGCATACTGTCTGATCACCTGCATCCATTCATGCTCATTGTGCATTCCGACGGACTTGGTCAATTCTAGCAGGACAATGCTACACCCCACACGTCCAGAATTGCTACAGAATGGTTCCAGAAACACTCTTCTGAGTTTAAATACTTTTGCTGGCCACCAGACTCCCCATAAATGATCATTATTGAGCATATCTGGGATGCCTTGCAAAGTGCTGTTCAGATGAGATCTTCACCCCCTCGTACTCTTACGGACTTATGGAAAGCCCTGCAGGATTAATGTTCTCAGTTCCCTCAACCACTACTTCAGACGTTAGTCGAGTCCATGCCATGTCGTGCTGCGTAACTTTTGCAAGCTCGCACGGGCCCTACACGATATTATGCAGGTACACCATTTTCTTTGGCTCTTCAGTGTATTATAAACAAGTCAGTCTCAAATATGTATAGATCAGTAGACAAGCAGAGTGGATTCTAGATTAAAAGGGACACGATTTAAAGGAATACGATGTAAAGGGAGGCAATTTACAGGGACGAAATGTAAGGAGACACGATTTAAGGGGCAACTTTTCCAATAACGTGATTTTATCCCACTGCTCTAGACGTCACTTCAACATCGCGCGGCGTCACATGGTGCCACTCTGCGTCAGGTCGACGTCATGATGCTCGCAGCAAATTACAATGTAGCATGGGCCGAAAAACATCCGAGTTATTTATCATTGTTAAGCCTTCCTACATTTCTAGTGAGATTGTGTGACCTCATAATGTATGTGTCAAAAAACGAACATTTTCCCCTATTGATGGAAATAAAGATGTCACGACATATTGTGCAGAATTACTGATGTCATAGCAAATTCCATAAGAACTACAGTTTTAATGATTTCCAAAGAAAGATATTGTTTATATAGGAAATGCCACAGCGTTATAGATAAACTCTTGCTACGTCATCTGTTACTTAGTAGAAGACTTTTCCCAAAACCAATAATGTAATGCCTGATTTCTCACCAGAAAGGTATATTAGTACACTTCCACTATGTGAACTCAAACTGGAAAACGCTCTTTTAGCGAAAACACTATTGAGAAATGTCATTCGTAACCAGCAAACACTGGCGTGGCACTTTTTGCTGGAGATATTAGTCACTCCTCTAGATGTGTATTTTGTAGCGCTGTGCTGTTTCTTTTACACACACAGTATCTTTGGTTAACAGTCTTCGAAAGTTGTAGGAAATCAGTAACATTTATGCATGGAAGGGTGTGGTCGGAATGATTACAGAAGATGTCCAAAACTTTGCTGATACGAAACTCTAAGACAGCCATTTTGCAATGCTAATTATGGTATTATTGTCTACCATTTTTTTAAAAACAAAATAGTCGACAATTCGCTTAGAGGACTAATTTTTTCCACTTTGTGTAATATGGCATAACGGTATTTTAACGCTGTAATGTTATAAATTACGTTAATATTAAACTTCCTGGCAGATTAAAGCTGTGTGCCGGACAGAGACTGGAATTCAGGACCTTTGCCTTCCGCGGAGGAATGCTCTACCACCTGAGGTACCCAAGTACGACTCACGACCCGTCCTCATAGCTTTACTTCCACCAGTACCTCGTTTGCTACCTTCCAGACTTCACAGAAGTTTTCCTTTCTTCCAGGTGTGCTAGTGTTGCAAGATTCACAGCAGAACTGCCATGGAATGTGGAAGGTAGCAGACGAGGTACTGGCGGACGTAAAACTGTGAATACGAGTCGTGAGTTGTGCTTGGGTAGCTCAGCTGGTTCAAAAATGGCTCTGAGCACTATGGGACTCAACTGCTGAGGTCATTAGTCCCCTAGAACTTAGAACTACTTAAACCTAACTAACCTAAGGACATCACAAACATCCATGCCCGAGGCAGGATTCGAACCTGCGACCGTAGCGGTCTTGCGGTTCCAGACTGCAGCGCCTTTAACCGCACGGCCACTTCGGCCGGCTAGCTCAGCTGGTAGAGCATTTCTCCGCGGAAGGCAAAGGTCCTGAATTCCAGTCTCTGTCCGGCACACAGCTTTAATCTGCTAGACCCCTAGTCCACAAATGGCAACTGTCCCGAATTCTAGTCTCGGCTGGACACACAGTTTTAATCTACCAGGAAGTTTCATATGAGGATAAACTCTATGAGTGAAAATCTCATTCTACAATATTTACCGCCGTTTTGCCTAATATACTAAGATGTCACTACTTCTAACAAAAAGACAATATGCTCGTTTTAACATATACACTATTATGTCGTATATTAGGTTAATATTTACCACCATTTTGCATAATATACAGTGACACCATTATTATTTACAACAACCACGTTTTAACGCACAAACTGGTCTTGTAGGGGTGACAGCGAGAGTTTTTCTATCGGACTGTGGTATTTATTATACGTACAGTATCTCTGGTTGGAGATCTGTGAAACTAGTGATTGTGGAATTTGCTGTGACGTCATCAATTCTGGAGAATATGTTGTGACACCAATATTTCTTCCAATAGGAGAACGTGCTTTTTTTTTTAACGCTTATAAAATGGTGACACACATAGACACACACTGGTACTATAAGAATGGCTTAGTAATGATAAATAGTTCGAATACTTTTTGACCCATGGTGAATTATGACTAGCTGATAGTATAATGACGTTGATGTGAAACGATGTGCCGCTATGCGAAGAGCCGCGACGCGACGCGACATTGATCTGACGTCTAGAACAGTGGAACAAAACACACGTTGTTGGAAAAATTGTCACTTGAAATTGCGTCTCTTTAAATCACGTCCCTTTAAACAGTATTTCCTTAAATCAGGTCCCTTTGAACTGTTTCCCTTTAAATCAGGTGTGGCCAAGAACTCAGCTCGCTTGCCATGTCCTGGCACTAGCGGCATAGGGCTCAGGTCTCGTTGCACATTTCCCCCAAAGTCAGGGCACGCTGTCGCACTGCGAGGAGAGGGAAGAGAGGGAAACTGTGAGTGCACCGCATTTAAATGGCAGTGTAGTTGCGCTGCATAAAACTTTGTTTATATTTCATATTTCGCAACAACATAGAACACAAACAAAACGAATTTTCAGTATTGTTTAATTATTTTTGGCGTGCTGAAAACATCATACAATTTTTATCTCTTACAAACTGTCGGCATACAGACAGAAGCAGACATTTTCACAGAGTTTCACACTCAATTTTCCACGTAATCGTGGATTATCTTTTATCATAATCGAGAGAAGGTCTCTCACACAAATATGTCAATCGATATATTCTAGCACTTTTGCAACCTCATTATGCAGATGTGGAAACTCTACTTGAGGAAAGCAACGTTGACATCCTGGACACTGTTGACGTAAAAGGATTTTTTTTATTAAAACGGGAAGTACGTTGCAGGTCAGACGGATACATCTGGACATGCACAGGGGCGCTTTCAACTGAAAGGGCAAACGGACTCGCAAATAGTTCTAAAACACATGTAAGACTTGCGGTGTCCGAAAAACGTATAGGTAACTACCCTTGTAATTCTTTCAGGAACACAATGAACTCTTGAAACCTCCTGTTTTATTTAATGATATTGAGCTTAGGGAACTGGAGTGTGTTGGTAAGAACTTTTCCCTTCTATAACAAGATTTTCTTTTTAAATGCATCGGTAAGAAATTTTTTCTCACCTTGCGGCGTTATACTGTGGGAAGTGTGCAGCCAAGTACACTTAAAATGCGAAGTCTGCAATCCATTGTGGATGTTCTAATTTTCGTTCCTGAACTCTTTTTTTCTTCATAAATTCAACAATATCGAGTATTAAAACGAGAAATCATTCCAGGCATGCCCCTTGAGTTAACCAACGTACTTTGCAGTAATATATGAAGTCTGGATACCCTTCCTTCAGTCTGATCGAAAACTGTTGTAACTGACATTGGGATAATGCGTGTGACTTCAGAAATTTTACTATTCGTACAACCAATTTCTTCATGTGCTGCATGCGCGAAAATTTAGCACAATGTTCTTCTTGATGTAGAGAAGAATGAATCTCGTCTGTCGATCATTGCAATCTTTCATTCTTTCATTATCAACTAAACCTGTAAATTCTTTCTGCATGGTATTACAATATCGTTTCATAGCAGGTGCACAGTATCCGTCGCTTACGTAACTGCATAATATATACTGAGAATTCTCATCCCTCTCTTTTGCCACTCTCATTCACTTTTCAAGGCTTGTGACAATAGATCGCTAGATTGCCTCTCTCAGTACTGACAGCCATTGAACCTGTGAACGTCCTTTATACTACGAACAAATAGCGGAGGGTAAACAGCGCTACCGCAGCAATTGTGCCGAACTGCAGAAAATTGTGCAGATCGAAAAATGTCACTTCGCAAAACGAAATGAAATTTCGCGTTGTACCGAGTATTTCCGGGAAGGAGCGAGGACAGCAGAGACAGGCCGAGCCTTGGCCCGCGCGCGGCCCTCACATCCAGCCCGCGTGTAGTTTGACATGCTGTGGCCGGCCCTGCTTTAAAACGTGTCCCTTTAAATCCTGCATATCTACTCATCAGCTGCCAGTTTCAAATACTGTGCGAGCTGCAGTTCTCAGCCAATCAGTACAAAGAACATGTTCGATTGGTTTGCCGAGATGCCGTACAATGGCGATTAGCAAACTGGCTCACTTCAGAAAAATATCTATGTACTGCGTGAGAATCAGACTACACAAAACATGTTTAATGCTTTGAATGACTGGGACAGTGTGTCAGTACTCATTCACAAATAATCGGAAAATTGTAGGAAGAGATGTGGAACAAACACTACATTTTTATTTTTGTATTGTTGCAGTGAGAATGTTATTGTAGATCGACAAATTACAATAAGAGGACTTCAACAATGTCTTATTTTAATCGACAAATAAGTACTACATTACGTTTGCAGTTGACAGCCTGATTTTATGTAGATGCCTTTTCAAAAATCTCTGTTTTGGCAGCACCTCGCCTCGTTGCAGGATTACGATGTAGTGTGTTGACGATGACGTCTGATGCTGATATTCGACGATTCTGCGTTGAAAATAATGCCTCCAGATCCATTATGTATCTGTAGCAGGTTTCTGAGCTGTTGCAGCTGTCGGGATGAGCTTGGTGTCGTGGGACTTACGTTATAGAGTGTGCACAATTTGAATCCATAGAATATTTTCCTGTATACAATATATTGCTCCGTGGCACTAGTGAAACAGTATCAGTTGAATGATTGATACGACACCGTTCAGGACCTATTTAGCTCAAACCATAGTCCTTGAAACGTGCAAACCTGGTATTTTCTACAAGCATTTCTTCAACAGTAACCCACAGATTTGCTTACATTGCAGACGAGAAAACTTAGGTCATCCACGAATAAAAGAGCAGCGAACGTTTCACAGATTACTCATTATTAGTCATTATCTTTCTACAGTTTACATCGATACGGTGCACATGTTAGTTTGAATGTTTTATCCGAGTCGTTACGCACACAACACACAAGACAGGATAAAATATGCGTATTGGCAACAACAAGAAAAGCATTTCTAAAAAAAAAAGAGAAATTTGTTAACATCTAAAATAAATTTAAGTATTAGGTAACATTTTCTAAACGTATTTGGTGGATTGTAGCACTCAATGGAAGTAAAATGTGCACGATAAGCAGTTCAGAGGAGAAGAGACCTGAAGATTTTTTAATGTGGTACTACATGAGAACGCTTAATATTATATGAGTAGATAGAGTAACTAATGAGGTGGTACTGATAGCATAGGGGAAAAAATAAATTTATGGCACATCTTGACAAACCGAATTGATCGATTGATATGATACTTTATGTATCGTAGCGAGCCTAGATAACAGTTCAATGGATTTAACTTCGATACATCATGTATCGTATCAAGCCTAGATAACAGTTCAGATACTTTATGCATCGTAGCAAGCCTAGGTAACAGTTCAATGGGTTTAACTTCTGAAGGAGGCCGTGCAGATCCTACAACATATAATGAACTTTAGATGAGTTTCACCAAAACAATTTTATAGCGGATACTTAATTTTGGAAGAAATCGATATCCACATGAGGTACGATATACATTTGATACAATCACAGAACACAATAATAGTAGTTTAGTTCTTGCACTGAATGACCGTCAAATGTCATTTACATTTCACTGTGAACTTTGGTTCATGTTCTGACTAACGACACTAGCTCACTCCAGGATCTGGACTACGATGAGGTTGCTGTCGGGGTCAGCTATCAAAGTGGGCTATCAAAGAGTGGGGCGAACAGCGCTACTCTCTGCCGTCACTAGGCTTCCAGCAGCGACGGCTCACCGAACCTCTGGAAGGTGTTTCTTCGTCGACGTCTCTCATTTGTGGCTGCGTCTAGCAGCTATCGTCCTTAGCTTGTGGTTTTGTCGCGAGGCACCAATTCTAACATGGGACCTCACTCTTCGGATGACACCACAGGATACATCCTCAGGTAAGGAGGAATCGTCAGTTTCTTGTGTGTTGGTGGGGGATACGCAGAGGTAAAAGTTTTAGAGGGAAAAAATGGTTCAAAATGGCTCTGAGCGCTATGGGACGTAACATATGAGGTCATCAGTCCCCTAGACTTAGAACCACTTAAACTAAGAACATCACACACATCCACGCCCGAGGCAGCATTCGAACGTGCGACCGTAGCAGCAGCGCAGTTCCGGACTGAAGTGCCTAGAACCTCTCGGCCACAAGGGCTGGCTTTAGAGGGAAACAAAGGGGTGTATACAGTAAGCAGGTTCAAATGAATATTGGTTGCAGTCGTTATTAGGATATGAAGGGCGATGTAAATAAGATAGTAGCATCGAGAGCTGCGTCAAATCCTCTTCATACTAAAGACCACAACAACAACAACATTGGTTCACATGCGTTGCTGTCGTCGAGTTAACACTGCGGACGAAACTGCGATCCATTACGGTCATGCGAAGAACATGGCGGTCATCCCATCCTGTGATCAAACTGTAGCCGATCTTCGCTGAATACTACCATATTCCATCCACTGCTTCCATGCACCAACATATATACCAACGTGATTTGAACGTGATTAATTATATTGCTATAAAACACACTCACATGCCGATGTTGCACCCTTTAATCACGGTGACAAGTTTTGTTGATTCGTTACAATACAATTTCTTGGTAACCAAAATGGTTCTACATTTCCAGATTACTCATATATCAGTTATACTGTTCGTCTATATAACAGTTACCAGGTTGCTGTGTTTTCCTCTATACAAATATTAATTTAAATTGACAGATTCCTTACATTTAATATTATGTGCTTGTTTTATTGGTATAGTTACTGCTCAAGCAGTTTATGGCTACCTTCAGATACGTACCATGTTCATTTCCTAGAGCAATGCTTTTTGTTGTCAGTCAGTTGCCCTTTTCTTGCAGCAGAAACAGTGTCAGAAATATATTTCTGCCTCAACACAGCAGAGCGACAGACGAGAATGCATCACTTGACTCTTAACCGAGTGAGCCGCGTAGGGTAGCCGCGCAGTCTAGGCGTCTTGTCAATGTGCGCGCGGCTCCCCCCGTTGGAAGTTCGAGTCCTCCCTCGGGCATGGGTGTGTGTGTGTGTCCTCCATAGCGTAAGTTAAAGCTATATCAAGTAGTTTGTAAACTTAGGAACCGATTACCTGAGCAGTTTGGTCCCATAAGACCTTACCACAAATTTAACCGAATACTGTTGTTCACTCTCGTGTTATACAGCAACCACCGCACTTCAGAGTTCCATTAAGCACGCAAGCTCCGGTAGAGTTTATTTCTCATATCTCTTGTCTTCCTTCCATGACTGTCTACTACAGTTAGGCGATGCTTTCCTGAGACAGGATCGGAAAGAAGATGTAGAGCGTCAGATTCCTATATCACTCTAATTATGGAGTAAGCTGTTTTGCCTCAGAATCTGCGGACTTTACTATGTCTACCACTAGATGGAATTTCCACAAGATAAAATTTTATATACCTGTTTGATGACTGTCATAGCTACTCATGGCCCTCCAACCAATTCTGTCAAAATGTGTAGGAAATGTAATGTGGGCTAGTCCACTATCTGGAGCTAACTGTGACATCTGAAAGCTCTCATTAACTTTAGGAAAAACTTCTGTCTCCTAGGATTTCACCTCCGTGTATTTCACGTTTTTATACTGGTCCTTTCCTGATTAGCTCTCTTCCACACTTTTTTTCTCAAAACAATAGAGATAACCTTTTTCTGTGACTTGTAAATCCAAGATAAATACGGCCATTAATAGAGTTAGAACACTACATGCATGGTGCTAAAATGTCAATAAAATCACGGTAGCATATCTCGTTGTATTCTCCAGTGTAATAGACCAGCCACTGCATGTGAGTCCAAGTATTGTCTCCACAGCACACAACGGCGTTTAATATTGACTAGTAATAGCGCTAAATTACATTCAAGTGCGAAAATCTTTTTTCTTAAATTAATAATTTTATTCATTGCAGCATTCTGTCTTGTTTATCCACATTGTATATGGGCTTTAAATTTGTAGTTTGATCCATGTTTGAGTCGCAGCTAAACCCTCTATCCATCCATTATTCCAAAACGTCTGACAGTTTCTCTAGTGAACATCAATTGTAGATGTGCATTAAATGTAAGAAGTTGTCTGAGTACCTCACAACATCTAACAGTCCCGTACTTTTGACAATATCTCCTGAAATAGTTCCAACTTAACATCCTACAATTCAGAGCTGTAGACAAGACGGTGGCTGCATCGCCTCATATGTTTAATAACCGTTTTACTCTGTTTTAACAGCATCATGTACTCGTGGTTACAATAATATACGAGGGTTGCCCAGGAAGTAATGCACCACATTTTTTTCTCAGCCGAAAACAATGCTACGAATGCGAAACGTTAGGTATATGTTATTTGAGGTCTTTTGAGTGAGCGCGCCAATTTTCCGTCCCTTCTGACAGATAGCGTGGCTGCAGTGCAATTTCAAAATGGCGTCGGTACGTGTTGTACGTCACAAGCAAAGTGCCGTCATTGAATTTCTCAATGCAGAGAAGGAAACTGTGGGGAATATTGACAAACGCTTTTGCAAAGTCTATGGAGCATCTTCTGTCGACTGAAGTGCAGTTAGTCGCTGGGCATGGAGGGTCAGGTCATCAGAAGTCGGTTCGGCGGAGCTCCACGATTTGAAGCGGTCGGGGAGACCATAAACGGATCTCACACTTGACATATTGCAGGGAGCTGATGTTGTCACTCGAGAGAACAGACGCATTACGACTCGGCAGTTGGCGCTGCACCTGTCAATCAGCAAAGGAAGTTCACACAGTGAAGCACTGGCCCGTCCACCAGGACAAGGATTGGTACCGACAGGGCATACACAACCTTGTTTCGCGCTGGAGGAAGGCCATAGAACTAGATGGAGATTACGTGGAAAAATAGGGCATGTAGATAAAACAACGTTCTTTCGTCTGTGTTATTCTCATTATGTTCAATAAAGAATTGTTGAAGAAAAAAATGCAGTGCATTACTTTCTGGGCAACCCATGTAACAGACAGAGCAAAACACTCTTGATCAGCACGTTTCCACTAGACTTCTAAAGGAGGAGGACTGCCATAAGGTTTCAAACACCCAGTTAATAACCATTCTTTGACTATTACACATGTTGTACGTTTTGCTTAAGCTAATTTTCTCGCCTTGTTAATTGCATTTTGTGTACTTTTCCCTTTCCTGGACTTTAACTGGGCTTCATTTAGGCCTATTAAATGTATGTTGCATTTAACTGTACTCATTAATAAGTTTCCTAGTAGTTTCTCTCAAATGAGTCACGAGAATTTTAGAAATATGGGTACCTGAACGGCTTCCAGTTTCAATCCACTGTTTTTGAAGCGTTCTTGGATTTTGTGAATCATTCCTGCACAATTTATTCAGCTCATGTAAGTCGCTCCACCTTTCTACTAAGTCAACTTGTGCATTTTCGGCTGTCTAAACATTACTAGGCAAAGAGACACTGTAGTTACATCATGAAGCGCGAACAACCAAGGTACACGTGCCACTTCGAGGCAGTTTTAACCGCTTGCCAGTTGACACGTGTTCTATCTACAGCTCCAATAATTCTGACCATAATTCCCGCTAAAATATTATCGTTAACATGACGAGGGTAAATGAAGTTAACACTGATTTGACAGCACTCGATTTATTGTACTTCAGACACAAGCAATATTAACCCTTCGAGCTTAATCACACTTTATTGACAACCGCATTCGTTGATTTAACACCGTACGGATAGAGTTTGCAATTGCTAGAAAGTTCTTAACGATCGGTCTTAATTGGGGGTTTACTCCCTGACTTTCTCAATAACCTCACTTCTATAAATTAATAACTTTTATATCCGATTGCGCACAACACGCTTACTCGCTACACTCTCTTTGCGAGATCTCAGGCCTGACTCCGGCTATTCCGAAATGTCTCAGTCAACACGGGGTTGGTATCACGTCAGCAGTAGTAACCTTCCAACAAACTACACTGACGGAAAAAACTGCAGCACCAAGAAGGAGTTGTGCGACATAAACGAAAATTGGTAGGCGTGTTTCTACATCTGATATCTATTCACGTTTCGCGCCAGTCTCGTAAGATTAGTGTTAGTAGCGCCACTAAGAAATTTGTCTTAAGTACACTCTGTAACGGTCGCGAGTGTTAGTTACCTTTGAGACTGGACGTGGTGAGTCGATGTTAGTCAAGAATGCCTCTAAGATGACAAAGATGCCATTATCAACACCTCACTGAATTTGAACTAGATCATGTAATAGGGCTGCGAGAAGCTGGTTGTTTTTTCTGCGATATTGTAGAAAGACTTAGGAATATAGCAACTTTACATGCTTACCTGAAGGCTTGCTCTGGCTCGACTGAGACTTACACGAACAGAAAGGCTGGCACCAAACCGAATACTCTTAGTACAAAGGAGCCTGGACTTCAATGGCGCTAACTCGTTGGAGAAAAAATAGGTAAGTGTAGATTCAGTCTGTCCGGGACAGTACCCTAAAAGGGCAAGTGACTGCACCACTTCTCCTGGTGTGTCGTCCGGACCTGGAGGTGTGTGGTTTTCCATTTCTCACGTTTTAGTGGCTGTTTTATTGTAAGGTCTTCTTGTGTGTCTCAGAGCAGTTTTCGAGTGTCAACAGTTTGCCCACTGAAGTCACAGAATTGACCGAAAACACCAGACCTACTTGCGTAAGTTTCTGCCATTAATCGGGCGCTCCTCTGAAAAAATAGGAAAATACTACGACACAAAAGAAACAAGACTACTCGGATAACTGAGAAACTATTTGTCGCAGCCCACCTGTGAGCGAGTTTTTTCGTCATGGAATTTTGTCTTTATGCTTGGACGAGTTCTGTGAAAATGATCTCACCGGACAAAATATTAACGGAGATTTGGGTAAGTGCAAACGGAAATCATACGCAATCAGTATTTGAAGTGTGCCATCAACATGACTACTTCCGACAACTGTTACCCCCTTCAATCCTGTAAATCAAAAGGAAGTAAACAATAGCGATTTGAGGTGTGGGGTGCATTTTTAAGAGGCAAATAAAACTTTCCAGTAAATTTTTATTTTCAGCAGATAGAAAAGAAAGAGGTGAGCTTGCAGGCATTACCGATTTACGAGTGTGTGCTGTAAAACAAAGCTACTAAATTTTTTATGTGAAAACTCTTGTAGCTTTTTAAATAAATTAAGCTGTATTAATATTCTACAACTTTATTCTTCTTGTCTACGTATTTATTTGTCAACATAGTCACCCTGACGACGAACACGTTTCTCCCAACGAAATACCATATTTTTGATACGGTCACTGAAGTATGTTTTACTTCGTTTATGGAGCCACAACGTCAGCTCTGCTTGCAAGGCTTCAGGATTGCAACTTGCATCAGTGAAGCGGGAAAGTCGGCCAAATAATATGCATGATCTGTAATACCTCAACCGATGTTGAGAACAAAATAAAATATTCGGAGGCATTACGTTTCCGCAGCCCCTCGTACTTTCATCTTTTATGTTATTAAAATCTATAAATCATTGAGTCATCGGGCTGATTTCTTTTTAAATAAAATAGTTTAACATACACTATCTGCTTGCGTTAGTATAAAATGGCAGGTATAACGATACGCTGAAAGAGAACAAGAGCGCACTCCCATGAAAAATAAGCTATAAGCTGGAAGATACTGAAATAAAGAAGAAATTACGGAGTTAAAAGGATCATAAGGCTGGGTTGAAGAACAAGACTGGGAAAACTGCACGTGAGTGTTTCACTAAGCAGTCAGGAAAGAAGGTAAAGAAAGCTATAAATATGGAGGAAATACCAGTCATAGAAGGTAATGCATGCCTCGAGCATTTTTGATGATGACCAATGCACTTACACTATGCGATCAAAAGTATCCGGGCACCTGGCTGAAAATGACTTATAAGTTCGTGGCACCCTCCATCGGTAATGCTGGAATTCAAATGGTGTTTGCCCACGCTTAGCCTTGATGACAGCTTCCAATCTTGAAGGCATACGTTCAATCAAGTGATGGAAGGTTTCTTGGGGAATGGCAGCCCATTCTTCACGGAATGCTGCTCTGAGGAGAGGTATCGATGTAGGTCGGTGAGTTCTGGCATGAAGTCGGCGTTCCAAAACATCCCAGAGGTGTTCTATAGGATTCAGGCCAGAACTCTGTGCAGGCCAGTCCATTACAGGGATGTTATAGTCGTGTAACCACCCCGACAAAGGCCGTACATTACGAACAGGTGCTCGATTATTTTGAAAGATGCAATCGCCATCCCCGAAGTGCTCTTCAACAGTGAGAAGCAAGAAGGTGCTTAAAACAGCATTGTAGGCCTGTGCTGTGATAGTGCCACGCAAAACAACAAGGCGTGCAAGCCCCCTCCATGAATAACACGATTTACATATCTGCCCAGTATTCTCCCACTTCACCTTACCCACTAGCTTAAAGCTCACTCTGCTCGCTTTGGAGGGTTTAAGATGGTCTATACCTGGTACCAGGTGGTCACGTGGCTTTCCACAGCTGACATAAGTGACAGCAGTGAACTGGAGTGTATGTGCCAAGCGATTTTATGGATCAGTGCACTGAGATGTATCGACTTGGAGGCGTGAGAGAAAGGTAGAAATGAGCTATTGTGTTTAAATGTGCCCATGATCACAAGGAGAATGAAGTTGTCCGATTCGTGGATATGCTAGCGCAGGCTGTCGAATGTGTCTTCAAGGAATGGTCAATCAGTCGCAGCCATGTAACATGGTGTAAGAACAGTTATCATAAGAAAATCGTGAACGATATAGAACGGAGACTAATGTCACGCATTCTCAAGATCGTCCGTTTTACAGTGGTGACGGCAGTGAATGCTGATCCATCTCAACCACTGTTCGAGCAAGCACTGAGAATGAAATTACTTGCAATGGACATTTGGCGTGGTATACCTCACAAAAGGCTATTGCTCACAGTATGGCATAAAGCTGCATCTCTGCATTAGGCGAATCAGTACATAAATTGTACAATAGCGGATTGCAGACGTGTCATGTAATCCGACGAACCTTGATTTTGGGTCTATTCAAATAATGTAAGGCGTCGTGTGCACCGAAGCCTCTTTAACGTGTTTGATCCACAGTTTGTGGAGGGCATAGTTCAGGTTAGATATTGTTCTGTGATATAAGGGGGGTGGGGTAAGGATGTAGGGAAGTGTTTTTCGATCCATCACTTGAGCCCACTCTTTCACGTTACCATGAACATGAATTAGGATGTTTATTTCAACATTCTCGGAGACTAAGTATTGCCCATTCTCCTACATCCTCATGGCGAGTAAGCTGTGAGTTCTCCCGTCTTCGTGGATAAGAACACCCGTGTTCATACGGTTGCACGCGTTCATTCCTGGATTGTCGAACACTCAAGCACTGTATCTCACATCGACTGGCCAGCTAAATCACCCGATATTTTTCCCATAGAAAACGTAGCAATCATCATAACCGCAATCTGGTGCTTCATGGGATCTAATAATCAGTGAGTGACTTAAGCCGATTGCGACATGCCTAAAAAAAATTTGTGCGCTCGCCGAATCGAGGTCGTTATCAAGTCTAGAGGGTGTGTTACATGGCGGTGTCTCCTGTGCATGATTAATTTTTTGCTCTTTTCGGTTATGACATAATTTTAATTTTGGTTTCAAGCAAAAACCATAGAGATCATTGCTATTATTATTACAGCCGCGTCTTAGTTTGTATTCAAGAAATAATATTCTTCAGTATTCTAAAACAGAAAACACTATTTCAAGTAATAAGAGAACGCCAACTGTAAGATGTCGTTCTTTGATTAATACATGTATGTAGTTTGGATAACCAGGTATCCATATTTTGAATACGTTTTCTTCGAATGATTTTATTTCCTTTTATATCATTGTTACATGTTAAAAAAGGCAGTGGTGCCTGATAAATCATGAAAGATGAGAGAAGGAATCATTATATCGCGTTGCTGAGAAAACCATTTCGGTGTTTGGCCAGGTTTTGTACGCAGAATTCACTCTAGGTGTAAAAGTCTCCAAATGGATTGCGTCGGCTACTCTAGAACACTTTCCACAGTTTTGCGATCGATTTTTCCACTAATATAATATAGCCAAATAACACCTAAGCAACGCTTAATCACAGAATTATCATAGCATTAAAAGCTCGTTCTCAACACATTTTTCAAGTATATTTATGACCAAAACTGCGATGTTGTGGTGCAGCTAATACGAAACCACAGAAACGTTTGTCAACTGGCCATAGGTTCGCTGAAATACTGTAGTTCTCTGAAATGAAAAAGACCTTAACCTATTTTCCACTACAAAAAAATCGCTCTGTTTCATGGTTATCTAATAAACAAGTGTTCGAGAGAATATACTTACAGGTATCGAAATAAACACAAATTCTCTTATGATTTCTGCTTTCAGCAGCACATTGTTATCACGTACATACGAAATTCTGAATTTATGCAACGATAAAGATGTTGAAATTTATTATTCCAGCAGTTGACAGGTAATAAAGTTATTTTAAGCTAATTGATTGCTAAAATTAAAGCTTAGAATATAGTTTATCTACCAGTTCTGTTTTAGGTGAATATTGTTTATATTCCTCTGCGCGTTGTAGGTTAGCGGTAAGACCCGATCACACCAGATATCCCAACCTGTTTAGACGTGGATAACATCCCACATGATCACCATTCATGGTCAACCAACCCATAAACCCTCTAGCTCAGGCTAGCAAGGTACGAGATTCTCCATTTTAGATCACCAGAGACTAATCCACCAAGAGAGACCACAAGTACACCATCCGAAGGGGAACCTGCAGGGCAACTCAGTGCTTAGCCTGCGCGTCATCAGGCCAAGAAGGCCTGTGATTTTCAGCATCAGCGTCACTTTTGCGGTGCCTACAGAATGGGTATGCGAGAGTTACCTCACTGAATGGCACTCTTATTTCGCGGAAGTAATGTATCGAGATAATTGGCGTTTCTCTTTAGGATGGCTGACAGTTAAGTTTTTATAAGACTCTCACGTGAGTAAAAGGATTTTGAAATCTTCCACGTTTCATTTCTGTGTATTACAGTGTCAAAAATGGTTCAAAATGGCTCTGAGCACTATGGGACTCAACTGCTGTGGTCATTAGTCCCCTAGAACTTAGAACTACTTAAACATAACTAACCTAAGGACATCACACACAACCATGCCCGAGGCAGGATTCGAACCTGCGACCGTAGCAGTCGCACGGTTCCGGACTGCGCGCCTAGATTACAGTGTCCAATCAGATTAATGTGATCCCTTGCCAAAAGCCTGAATAACCAACTTTTGCAGGGCGGATCGCTGCGACACGTATAGGAGGAGAGCCAATGGGTTTCTGGACGGCACCGACAGGGATGTGGAGCTTGCTGACTCCACTGCCGTGGCCAGCTGCGCTTGGTCTTCGACTGAGGATCCATGGCCCGAAGAGCCCAGTCGAGGTGGTCCCACAGATTCTCAAATGCTTTTAGATCCGGGGAGTTTGGTGGATACGCAACTACAGTAAACTCATCTTGGTGCTCTTCAAAACACCCACGTAGACTGTGAGCTGTGCAATATGTTGCATTATCCTGTTGGTAGTATTCGATCGTGCCGAGGAAAACCTAATTGCATGTAAGGGTGGACATGATCCCCAACGATCTTCAGGAAATGCCACGACAACATTCTCCAACCCAAAACGCGCCCTCCTTGTTTGCTTTCAGACGTTTCCCTCCGTACACGATGACGGCCAGCTGTCCGACTGAGCCTAAAACACGATTCATTTGAAAAGGCAAGGACGTTCAGTTGCGATGTTGGCGTGCAAATTCCAGCCTTCGTCGCCGATGAACAGCTGTTGGCATTGGTGTATGAACCAGGCACCAGCTGCGGAGACCCATACGCAGCAATAATCGCTGAGGAGTCGTTAAGAGGTCACTCTCGGTAGCCCCTGGGTTAATCTGGGCAGTCAGTTGCTCGACAGCCGGACGTCTATTCGCCCACATACGTCTCCGCAGCATTGTTCACCCCTGGCATCTATGGCCAGGTTTTGGAAAATGCCCAGTTTTGGAAAATGCCATTTTGCCATGTACAGTATGTTTTATCCATGACGGCACGCGAACAATTTACAGACCTAATCGTTTCGGAATGCTTTTACCCTTGGCCTGGAAAGCCAATGATCATGCTCTTTCGGATGTCAGATAAATCACTCCGTTCCCGCTTACAACAACGATTCCACTGTTTTCAGCGTCCCCCTGGTTCATTTTATACACCCTCCACTGCTAGGGCTGCCACCTGCTGTCAGTGACTGGTTATTGCACGTTGACGTCGAAGACAGTCGTTGGTCACATCAGTGTGTAGTTCGAAGTGGAAAGAATGCCTCCAGCTATAAGTACGTGATCCTGTATTATAGGTTGCTATATTTTTTCATTGACTGCTTTAAATTTTTTTAAATATTTAAAGGCAACAGTGAGACACATACCAAAGCTGTAATCTTGTAAATATGACTTAGTCTTAGAAGGAATGAAGATGGGAGTTTAACATCCCGTCGACGACTATGTCATTAGTGGCGCAGCACAAGGTCGGTTTGGGGAAGCGTTGTAAAGGACTTGCGTGATTTCTGTAAACCACCGAAGACCTAAATCTGCTTCCTTAAACCGCAGTCCTCCCGAATAAAAGGATCAGCGTCCTGCCACTGCGCCATCTCGCTCGGTCGTAGTGAGAAGCAAATGCGTTATCTATAAACACGCGCTTGAAATAAAGTACAAGCAACAATAGTCTAGCTGTAGGATTCTAAAGGACACAGACGCTACCTGCATATGTGCTGATAACTGTCTGTCATGGCTAACCTGGAACTTCTCATAATGAGCCATAGATAAGCAAGATTTGCCAAATGAACCATTTTTATTTGGCAAGAATCCGCGCAGCACAGACTCGGGAACTTTTGGAGTACTCTGCGCCCCGTGCAGCAAGGTGATGAAGCGTTTCTGTTTGCAGATACGTCTTCCCTTGCCTGATTACAGCCACCTTCAAGTGGTGGAGCGCTAAATAAAAACGAAGGAAGCAGCACTGGATGTATGAATACTTCTGAATTGCTCTTTTAGCTGTGTAAATAAGGCCGCCTCTATCTGTGGTACCGGAAGGAAATGTTATTCAGTCGAATTCACTCCAAGAGAAGTTGCCGTAGCAAAGCAAAAGCGAGGATGACGGGGCCATCGTGCCAGTCTTATTGAAGCTTGATGAATGTTTTACAGAATTCTGTTAGCAGGAGGAGTGCCAACATTTTCAGAAATTATGACAGGAACCTTTTCAATTTTATCTAAATATCGAAAACATGAATTTGATTGGCGTTCTCATAATGGGGCCTTGTTTAAATGAAAGAAATCTGCTCACGGTCGCATGGTGGTGTCATACAAAGGAACAGTAATGATGTATTGAATTTTTCGTCTTCATATTTGGAGTGTCTTATTTCTAAACTATCTGTGATTTTATCTTACATTCAGCTGTTTCACAAGGAGAGTACACATATAGAGCATGACTCAATCTCAATTTCATACACGTGTGTACCTCACGAGGAGGTCAGCTTGTACTGTAGAGGAGAGTTTTGGTACTGATTGTACATATGGAAAGAACCGGTTTGAAACATTTCTTACTATAGAAGAACTATAGGCAGGACACCTCTCATGTTCGTTGTTAAACTTACCATCAACGAAATAAGGGCCAATTACATGCTGTCCAATTATGCCACACCACACATTAACCCGTCACTGTGATGGCTGAACATCTGAAGAAGCAAATGTGTGATTTCCGTTTACTGGAAATACATGTTTCAATTTGTTTATCTATTTATTTATCTGGCCTTCGGCATCTAACGGGTATTAAGCTAGCTGAAAGGTAAATAATTGACATAAAATTCAAAGCAAAAACGACAACATACACATACGAGTTTAACAAAGAGCTTTAGAAGCCTGCGTTTAATTGACATACATGTAAAATATTGAACAATATATTCTGGTAATTTAAAGGAAAAGATGGAAGAACAATATTAACTATTAACACAGACGTTGTGACACAAAGATAGATATCAAAGTACACATTTAACGAAGGCGTTCCACTTGCTGTGTCAAATCTTACCGGAAACTTTAGCAAAGTTAAATGTACTGGCACCACAAATTTAAGGGAAAAAGACGAAGGGAATAGAAACAATGGGAATATAAATGGTCAGTGCCAAAGTTCAAATAACTATACATGCAGATACGTATTAACATAAAACGATTGTTAAGGTAATTCACAGTGCTGCGTTATTACTATAAAGATGTCTTGGCAGCATGTAAAAATTTAAGAACTCTTTATTATATGAGATATTATTCAAATAAAATCGAATGGCAGCACTCGTGAGAAACTTTACTTTCGCACCACATAATCGTTTTAAATACCATTGTCTCTTCAATTTTGTCCATGCAAAGCGGATGTGATTAATATCATGTTGTGTAGTCTTATTGTAGTGAGTTAGACTGACTCCAGTGCGGTCGAGGTGCATCGGAAGACTTCAGTATTGAATCTCATACAGCATACAGCGGTTATATGCCATTTTGGTCCGTGAACATCTGGTAAATAGGATCCATGAGGAATAACAAGCTGAACACAGGCATGGTATCTTCCCCTGAAGAACTGAGACACGTACCAGTCCTCGTACCATCGTGGAAACACATTCTGAGTGGGAAGACGGTACAACTCAGTACGTGGATGTTTTCAGGTCAACTAAATTTTCAGATTATGTGGATCCTTTAACATGAATATCTGTTGCTTCTTTATGACTGATGCTGCAGTGAGCTCTAGCCCCAGGAACTCTATCGTCTGACTTTGGATTTCTCATTCGATGCAATGACTAATGGTTGCCAAAATAAGGCTGCTAGTTTTGGAACTCCATTTCTTATACTTTAGAGGTTATACAACTGACAAATAATTGGATACAGTCAGGACACTCAAAACCTGAGTGGAGGTTACAAACAACATAAGTCAAAAAGAAAAGGACGTGCCAAGAAAAAATTTTCCGAATGGGACTGAAATTGGTAGATGTGATGTACAGGTACAAACAAATGATTACAGTTTTTGAAAAACTGGGCGATTTATTGAAGAGAAGTAGCTACACAACTTGAACAAGGCAGTAAGGTGTTGGTCCAACTCTGGCCCTTATGCAAGCAGTTATTCAGCTTGGCATTGGTTGACAGAGTTGTTGGATGCCCTCCTGAGGGATATTGTGCCAAAGGCTGTCTAACTGGCGCTTTAGATCGTCAAAATCCCGATATGGTTGGTGGGTCCTGCCCATAATACTCCAACCTTTCTCAATTGGAGAGACATCTGGCAACCTTGCTGGCCAAGTTAGGCTTTGGCAAGCATGAAGACAAGCAGTTGAAATCCCCTCCGTGTGCGGGCGGGCATTTTCTTTCTGAAATGTAGGCTCAGGGTGGCTTGCCATGAAGGGCAACAAAACGGGGCGTACAATACCGTCGACTTACAGCTGTACTGTAAGGGTGAGGCGGATGATAACCAAAGGGATCCAGGAATGAAAAGAAATCGCACACCAGACCATCGCTACTGGTTGTCGGGCAACTGGTGAAGCTCTTTTTCTTGAATAAATCATCCAATTTTCTGAAATTGTAATCATTTGTTTGTCTGTACATGTACATCACATCAACCGATTTCCGTTCCATTCCGTAAATTCCTTCGTGATGCGTTGTCTTTATATATATATATATATATATATATATATATATATATATATATATATATATATATATATATATATATATATTAAGGCTTCTTGCATGAACCATGAATCTTTCCATCGGTGGACGCGCTTCAGCGATACAGATAGCCGTGCCGCAGGTGCAACCACAACGGAGGGGTATCTGTTGAATGGCCAGGCAAACGTGTGGTTCTTGAAGAGGGGCAGCAGCCTTTTCAGTAGATGCAGGGGCGACAGTCTGGATGATTGACTGATTCGGCCTTGTAACATCAACCAAGCCGGCTTTGCTGTGCTGATGTTGCGAACGATTGAAAGCAAGGGGAAACTACTGCCGTAATTTTTTCCAAGGACATTCAGCTCTACTGTATGCCTAAATAATGATGGCGTCCTCTTTGCTAAAAATATTCCGGAGGTAAAATAGTTCCTCATTCTGATCTCCGCGGGACTACTCAGGAGGATAGCGTCATCAGGAGAAACAAACCTGACATTCTGCGGATCGGAGCGTAAGATGTTAGAACCCTTAACGGGACAGGTAGGTCAGAAAATTTAAAAAGGAAAATGGATAGGTTGAAGTTAGATACAGTTGGAAATATTAAAGTTTGGTGATAGGAGGAACAGGAATCCGGTCAGACGAATACTGGGTTATAAGTACAAAGTCAAATAGGGTTAATGCAGGAGTGGCTTTAATAATGAATAAGAAAATAAAAACGCGAGTAAGCTACAATGAACTGCATAGTGAACGCATTATCGTAGCCAAGATAGACAAGAAGGCCATGCCTACAACAATAGTACAAATTTACATACCCACTGGCTCCCCAGATGATGAAGAGATTGAAGAAATGTATAATGCGATAAAAAAAATTATTCAAGTAGAAAAAGGAGACGAAAATTTTGTTGTGATGGAGAACTGGAATTCGGTAGCAGGCAAAGCAAGAGAAGGAAAATAGTAAGTCAATACGGACTGGTGGAAAGGAATGAAATAGAAAGCCGCCTGGTAGAATTTTGCACAGAGCTTAATGTAATCATCGTTAACGCTTGGAATCGGTTAATAGGACACATTCTGCGACATCAGGGGATCGCCAGTTTAGTATTAGAGGGAAGTGTGTGGGGGTAAAAATTGTAGAGTGTGAACAAGAGATGAATCCAGTAAGCAGGTTCACAAAGATGTAAGTTGCAGTAGTAATTCTCAGATCAAGAAGCTCGCACAGGATGAAGCAGCATGAGAGCTGCAGCAAACCAATATTCGGACTGAAAACCGCAAAAACAGCAGTATAGCCACAGATTCCGCAAAAAAAAAAAAAAAACGAAGTTTCTTTCAGCAGTCGAAACGATTTTGGAACTTTTATTTGTGGACAAACTGCCTATTGGCTTCTGTCTCGGGTTCTTCGGCCGACGTTCATCTAATGATTTTTCTGACGTTTCGCCAGCACGAGTGGCTGGCATTGTCAAAGCTTCACCCTCCATTGCCGGTGGTGAACTGGAGCCGAGCTCGCGGGCGCAGGCTATATGTACCTGGCGCGCCAACGTCCGAGGGCTTCTCCGCGGTCATTTCCGGTGCGGTTCTCCTCTTGCTACCTGCGACGGTCGTTCGCTGCAGTACGGGAAGCCAAGATCCGTTGACCTTAAGGCTTTCCTCTTTCTTGTTCAAACTGTTCGCGTGTTTTTGTATTTCTACAGCTTCTCTGAACAAGCGAGTGTGATAGTGCTTCTCTACAGCCAGAACTTCCGTGTCGGAGAATTTTATTACATGGTCGGTCTCATTCAGTGCGTGCTCTGCCACGGCCGATTTCTCCACCTGCCCCAACCTGCAATGTCGCTTATGCTCTTTGATCCTGGTGTTAATGGATCGTCCAGTCATTCCGACATAAACTTTTCCGCATGTGCATGGTATGCGGTATATTCCCGACATTGCAAGTGGGTCTCTTTTCTCCTTCGCCGATCTAAGACACTCTTTGATCTTCCTTGTCGGTTTGAAAATCGTCTTTACGCCATGTTTGCGCAATATACGGCCGATTCTGTCCGTCACTCTGGGAATGTATGGCAGAAAGGCCGTACCCGACAATTCTTTTTCCGGTTCCTTACTTCGCCGAGGGTTGGGCTCTGTTACACTTCTAATATAATTTGTGGAGTAACCATTGCTCCTCAGAACAGTTTCCAGGTGTTGCATTTCTCGTTTGAGGTGTTGCGGCTCACATATTCGTCCTGCTCTCGTTACGAGCGTACTAATCATGCCTCTTTTCTGGCTCGGGTGGTGGTTTGACAGTTTGTGCAGGTATCGGTCCGTGTGAGTCGGTTTTCGATACACGCTGTGTCCCAGATCTTCGCCGTCCCTTGTGACCAGAACATCTAGAAATGGCAGTTTCTTGTCCTTTTCTACTTCCATGGTAAATGTTATGTTGGCATGGAGGCTGTTCAAGTGTCTTAGGAAGTCACTGAGCTGTTCTTCACCATGGCTCCACACCACGAAAGTATCATCGACGTACCTGTACCACACCTTAGGTTTGCAAGTCGCCGAGTCCAGTGCCTGTGCTTCGAATTGTTCCATGAAGAAGTTGGCCACCACTGGACTGAGAGGACTACCCATGGCGACGCCTTCCAGCTGTTCGTAGAAATCGCCATTCCACGTGAAATAGCTCGTGGTGAGACATGCATGGAAGAGCTTTCTGATGTCTAGCGGAAAAATGGAACCGATGTGCTCCAGAGCGTCACTGAGTGGCACTTTCGTAAATAACGAAACAACATCAAAGCTGACCAGGATGTCGTTTGGTGCAAGTTTCAGTTTCTTCAGCTTCTCAATGAAATGTCCTGAGTCCTTAATGTATGTGTCGGTCTTCCCCACGTGTGGCTGGAGCAGAGAGGCCAAGTGTTTTGCCAGTTTATATGTCGGTGATCCAGGAGCGCTAACGATCGGTCTCAGTGGAACGTTGTTCTTATGGATCTTGGGTAATCCATACAGCCGAGGTGGTAGGGCTTCTGTGTTGCGCAGGTTTCTCTGTATGTCCGCCGGCAGAGAAGACGCCTTGATTAATCGATTCGTATTCCGTGTGATACGTTGCGTCGGATCTGCGCTTAGTTTTCGGTACGTCGTCGGATCTAATAGGTCTCGGATCTTTTGCTCATAATCTTCGGTCTTCATTACGACGGTCGCATTCCCCTTATCGGCAGGCAGTACCAATATACTCTTGTCGGCGTTGAGATCCTTAATGGCTTGTACCTCTTCTTTCTTCAGGTTGCACGCTGGTGGTTTTGCTCGGCGCAGTATCCTGGCTGTTTCCGTGCGTATTTCCTCTGCCCTTTCACAAGGAAGGGTACGAATGGCTGCTTCGGTGTTGGCAATGATGTCCTCCATAGGAATAGTTCTCGGAATGATAGCGAAATTCCCTCCTTTTTGAAGAACAGACACTTCCTCTTCGGTCAATTGTCGTTCAGTGAGGTTGACCACTGTGTGTGACATGTCGGGAGTCGCCTTGTCGGTGTGCTTCCGGCATCTTTCAAACTTTTTCTTCTGTCGATCGGTGCAGCGCTCGAGTTCGTTCTGCATGCTCCTGTGAGTGATGCTGTCAATCTTGTCCCAGTCGTCTCGATGCATTCTGCTACTTAGTTGATAGAAAAGGTCCAGAAGTTCCTGATCCGTTCTTGCCAAGTCTCTCCGTGTTGTATGTATTCGCTCACGAAGAAAAGCTCGTTCCATTCTGTCGTAGATACGATGTGCTTGGGCGGTGGTGAATAGGCGCTTACGTCTCAAGAACTTCGGTGTAGCACATTCATCTCGGCAACGTGACAGAAAGGCGAGAGAGGACATCAGTCGCGCTTTCTTCTTCCGTCGTTGGTCAAGGCGTCGGTACAATCTGCAAATCTCCTCCCCGTAGAGGCGTAATACAAAATTGTTGAGGCTTTCGTGGCCACTTGTTGACAAACTGCCTATTGGCTTCTGTCTCGGGTTCTTCGGCCGACGTTCATCTAATGATTTTTCTGACGTTTCGCCAGCACGAGTGGCTGGCATTGTCAAAGCTTCACCCTCCATTGCCGGTGGTGAACTGGAGCCGAGCTCGCGGGCGCAGGCTATATGTACCTGGCGCGCCAACGTCCGAGGGCTTCTCCACGGTCATTTCCGGTGCGGTTCTCCTCTTGCTACCTGCGACGGTCGTTCGCTGCAGTACGGGAAGCCAAGATCCGTTGACCTTAAGGCTTTCCTCTTTCTTGTTCAAACTGTTCGCGTGTTTTTGTATTTCTACAGCTTCTCTGAACAAGCGAGTGTGATAGTGCTTCTCTACAGCCAGAACTTCCGTGTCGGAGAATTTTATTACATGGTCGGTCTCATTCAGTGCGTGCTCTGCCACGGCCGATTTCTCCACCTGCCCCAACCTGCAATGTCGCTTATGCTCTTTGATCCTGGTGTTAATGGATCGTCCAGTCATTCCGACATAAACTTTTCCGCATGTGCATGGTATGCGGTATATTCCCGACATTGCAAGTGGGTCTCTTTTCTCCTTCGCCGATCTAAGACACTCTTTGATCTTCCTTGTCGGTTTGAAAATCGTCTTTACGCCATGTTTGCGCAATATACGGCCGATTCTGTCCGTCACTCTGGGAATGTATGGCAGAAAGGCCGTACCCGACAATTCTTTTTCCGGTTCCTTACTTCGCCGAGGGTTGGGCTCTGTTACACTTCTAATATAATTTGTGGAGTAACCATTGCTCCTCAGAACAGTTTCCAGGTGTTGCATTTCTCGTTTGAGGTGTTGCGGCTCACATATTCGTCCTGCTCTCGTTACGAGCGTACTAATCATGCCTCTTTTCTGGCTCGGGTGGTGGTTTGACAGTTTGTGCAGGTATCGGTCCGTGTGAGTCGGTTTTCGATACACGCTGTGTCCCAGATCTTCGCCGTCCCTTGTGACCAGAACATCTAGAAATGGCAGTTTCTTGTCCTTTTCTACTTCCATGGTAAATGTTATGTTGGCATGGAGGCTGTTCAAGTGTCTTAGGAAGTCACTGAGCTGTTCTTCACCATGGCTCCACACCACGAAAGTATCATCGACGTACCTGTACCACACCTTAGGTTTGCAAGTCGCCGAGTCCAGTGCCTGTGCTTCGAATTGTTCCATGAAGAAGTTGGCCACCACTGGACTGAGAGGACTACCCATGGCGACGCCTTCCAGCTGTTCGTAGAAATCGCCATTCCACGTGAAATAGCTCGTGGTGAGACATGCATGGAAGAGCTTTCTGATGTCTAGCGGAAAAATGGAACCGATGTGCTCCAGAGCGTCACTGAGTGGCACTTTCGTAAATAACGAAACAACATCAAAGCTGACCAGGATGTCGTTTGGTGCAAGTTTCAGTTTCTTCAGCTTCTCAATGAAATGTCCTGAGTCCTTAATGTATGTGTCGGTCTTCCCCACGTGTGGCTGGAGCAGAGAGGCCAAGTGTTTTGCCAGTTTATATGTCGGTGATCCAGGAGCGCTAACGATCGGTCTCAGTGGAACGTTGTTCTTATGGATCTTGGGTAATCCATACAGCCGAGGTGGTAGGGCTTCTGTGTTGCGCAGGTTTCTCTGTATGTCCGCCGGCAGAGAAGACGCCTTGATTAATCGATTCGTATTCCGTGTGATACGTTGCGTCGGATCTGCGCTTAGTTTTCGGTACGTCGTCGGATCTAATAGGTCTCGGATCTTTTGCTCATAATCTTCGGTCTTCATTACGACGGTCGCATTCCCCTTATCGGCAGGCAGTACCAATATACTCTTGTCGGCGTTGAGATTCTTAATGGCTTGTACCTCTTCTTTCTTCAGGTTGCACGCTGGTGGTTTTGCTCGGCGCAGTATCCTGGCTGTTTCCGTGCGTATTTCCTCTGCCCTTTCACAAGGAAGGGTACGAATGGCTGCTTCGGTGTTGGCAATGATGTCCTCCATAGGTATAGTTCTCGGAATGATAGCGAAATTCCCTCCTTTTTGAAGAACAGACACTTCCTCTTCGGTCAATTGTCGTTCAGTGAGGTTGACCACTGTGTGTGACATGTCGGGAGTCGCCTTGTCGGTGTGCTTCCGGCATCTTTCAAACTTTTTCTTCTGTCGATCGGTGCAGCGCTCGAGTTCGTTCTGCATGCTCCTGTGAGTGATGCTGTCAATCTTGTCCCAGTCGTCTCGATGCATTCTGCTACTTAGTTGATAGAAAAGGTCCAGAAGTTCCTGATCCGTTCTTGCCAAGTCTCTCCGTGTTGTATGTATTCGCTCACGAAGACAAGCTCGTTCCATTCTGTCGTAGATACGATGTGCTTGGGCGGTGGTGAATAGGCGCTTACATCTCAAGAACTTCGGTGTAGCACATTCATCTCGGCAACGTGACAGAAAGGCGAGAGAGGACATCAGTCGCGCTTTCTTCTTCCGTCGTTGGTCAAGGCGTCGGTACAATCTGCAAATCTCCTCCCCGTAGAGGCGTAATACAAAATTGTTGAGGCTTTCGTGGCCACTTGTTGACAAACTGCCTATTGGCTTCTGTCTCGGGTTCTTCGGCCGACGTTCATCTAATGATTTTTCTGACGTTTCGCCAGCACGAGTGGCTGGCATTGTCAAAGCTTCACCCTCCATTGCCGGTGGTGAACTGGAGCCGAGCTCGCGGGCGCAGGCTATATGTACCTGGCGCGCCAACGTCCGAGGGCTTCTCCGCGGTCATTTCCGGTGCGGTTCTCCTCTTGCTACCTGCGACGGTCGTTCGCTGCAGTACGGGAAGCCAAGATCCGTTGACCTTAAGGCTTTCCTCTTTCTTGTTCAAACTGTTCGCGTGTTTTTGTATTTCTACAGCTTCTCTGAACAAGCGAGTGTGATAGTGCTTCTCTACAGCCAGAACTTCCGTGTCGGAGAATTTTATTACATGGTCGGTCTCATTCAGTGCGTGCTCTGCCACGGCCGATTTCTCCACCTGCCCCAACCTGCAATGTCGCTTATGCTCTTTGATCCTGGTGTTAATGGATCGTCCAGTCATTCCGACATAAACTTTTCCGCATGTGCATGGTATGCGGTATATTCCCGACATTGCAAGTGGGTCTCTTTTCTCCTTCGCCGATCTAAGACACTCTTTGATCTTCCTTGTCGGTTTGAAAATCGTCTTTACGCCATGTTTGCGCAATATACGGCCGATTCTGTCCGTCACTCTGGGAATGTATGGCAGAAAGGCCGTACCCGACAATTCTTTTTCCGGTTCCTTACTTCGCCGAGGGTTGGGCTCTGTTACACTTCTAATATAATTTGTGGAGTAACCATTGCTCCTCAGAACAGTTTCCAGGTGTTGCATTTCTCGTTTGAGGTGTTGCGGCTCACATATTCGTCTTGCTCTCGTTACGAGCGTACTAATCATGCCTCTTTTCTGGCTCGGGTGGTGGTTTGACAGTTTGTGCAGGTATCGGTCCGTGTGAGTCGGTTTTCGATACACGCTGTGTCCCAGATCTTCGCCGTCCCTTGTGACCAGAACATCTAGAAATGGCAGTTTCTTGTCCTTTTCTACTTCCATGGTAAATGTTATGTTGGCATGGAGGCTGTTCAAGTGTCTTAGGAAGTCACTGAGCTGTTCTTCACCATGGCTCCACACCACGAAAGTATCATCGACATACCTGTACCACACCTTAGGTTTGCAAGTCGCCGAGTCCAGTGCCTGTGCTTCGAATTGTTCCATGAAGAAGTTGGCCACCACTGGACTGAGAGGACTACCCATGGCGACGCCTTCCAGCTGTTCGTAGAAATCGCCATTCCACGTGAAATAGCTCGTGGTGAGACATGCATGGAAGAGCTTTCTGATGTCTAGCGGAAAAATGGAACCGATGTGCTCCAGAGCGTCACTGAGTGGCACTTTCGTAAATAACGAAACAACATCAAAGCTGACCAGGATGTCGTTTGGTGCAAGTTTCAGTTTCTTCAGCTTCTCAATGAAATGTCCTGAGTCCTTAATGTATGTGTCGGTCTTCCCCACGTGTGGCTGGAGCAGAGAGGCCAAGTGTTTTGCCAGTTTATATGTCGGTGATCCAGGAGCGCTAACGATCGGTCTCAGTGGAACGTTGTTCTTATGGATCTTGGGTAATCCATACAGCCGAGGTGGTAGGGCTTCTGTGTTGCGCAGGTTTCTCTGTATGTCCGCCGGCAGAGAAGACGCCTTGATTAATCGATTCGTATTCCGTGTGATACGTTGCGTCGGATCTGCGCTTAGTTTTCGGTACGTCGTCGGATCTAATAGGTCTCGGATCTTTTGCTCATAATCTTCGGTCTTCATTACGACGGTCGCATTCCCCTTATCGGCAGGCAGTACCAATATACTCTTGTCGGCGTTGAGATTCTTAATGGCTTGTACCTCTTCTTTCTTCAGGTTGCACGCTGGTGGTTTTGCTCGGCGCAGTATCCTGGCTGTTTCCGTGCGTATTTCCTCTGCCCTTTCACAAGGAAGGGTACGAATGGCTGCTTCGGTGTTGGCAATGATGTCCTCCATAGGTATAGTTCTCGGAATGATAGCGAAATTCCCTCCTTTTTGAAGAACAGACACTTCCTCTTCGGTCAATTGTCGTTCAGTGAGGTTGACCACTGTGTGTGACATGTCGGGAGTCGCCTTGTCGGTGTGCTTCCGGCATCTTTCAAACTTTTTCTTCTGTCGATCGGTGCAGCGCTCGAGTTCGTTCTGCATGCTCCTGTGAGTGATGCTGTCAATCTTGTCCCAGTCGTCTCGATGCATTCTGCTACTTAGTTGATAGAAAAGGTCCAGAAGTTCCTGATCCGTTCTTGCCAAGTCTCTCCGTGTTGTATGTATTCGCTCACGAAGAAAAGCTCGTTCCATTCTGTCGTAGATACGATGTGCTTGGGCGGTGGTGAATAGGCGCTTACGTCTCAAGAACTTCGGTGTAGCCCATTCATCTCGGCAACGTGACAGAAAGGCGAGAGAGGACATCAGTCGCGCTTTCTTCTTCCGTCGTTGGTCAAGGCGTCGGTACAATCTGCAAATCTCCTCCCCGTAGAGGCGTAATACAAAATTGTTGAGGCTTTCGTGGCCACTTGTTGACAAACTGCCTATTGGCTTCTGTCTCGGGTTCTTCGGCCGACGTTCATCTAATGATTTTTCTGACGTTTCGCCAGCACGAGTGGCTGGCATTGTCAAAGCTTCACCCTCCATTGCCGGTGGTGAACTGGAGCCGAGCTCGCGGGCGCAGGCTATATGTACCTGGCGCGCCAACGTCCGAGGGCTTCTCCGCGGTCATTTCCGGTGCGGTTCTCCTCTTGCTACCTGCGACGGTCGTTCGCTGCAGTACGGGAAGCCAAGATCCGTTGACCTTAAGGCTTTCCTCTTTCTTGTTCAAACTGTTCGCGTGTTTTTGTATTTCTACAGCTTCTCTGAACAAGCGAGTGTGATAGTGCTTCTCTACAGCCAGAACTTCCGTGTCGGAGAATTTTATTACATGGTCGGTCTCATTCAGTGCGTGCTCTGCCACGGCCGATTTCTCCACCTGCCCCAACCTGCAATGTCGCTTATGCTCTTTGATCCTGGTGTTAATGGATCGTCCAGTCATTCCGACATAAACTTTTCCGCATGTGCATGGTATGCGGTATATTCCCGACATTGCAAGTGGGTCTCTTTTCTCCTTCGCCGATCTAAGACACTCTTTGATCTTCCTTGTCGGTTTGAAAATCGTCTTTACGCCATGTTTGCGCAATATACGGCCGATTCTGTCCGTCACTCTGGGAATGTATGGCAGAAAGGCCGTACCCGACAATTCTTTTTCCGGTTCCTTACTTCGCCGAGGGTTGGGCTCTGTTACACTTCTAATATAATTTGTGGAGTAACCATTGCTCCTCAGAACAGTTTCCAGGTGTTGCATTTCTCGTTTGCGGTGTTGCGGCTCACATATTCGTCCTGCTCTCGTTACGAGCGTACTAATCATGCCTCTTTTCTGGCTCGGGTGGTGGTTTGACAGTTTGTGCAGGTATCGGTCCGTGTGAGTCGGTTTTCGATACACGCTGTGTCCCAGAGAAACCTGCGCAACACAGAAGCCCTACCACCTCGGCTGTATGGATTACCCAAGATCCATAAGAACAACGTTCCACTGAGACCGATCGTTAGCCTTCCTGGATCACCGACATATAAACTGGCAAAACACTTGGCCTCTCTGCTCCAGCCACACGTGGGGAAGACCGACACATACATTAAGGACTCAGGACATTTCATTGAGAAGCTGAAGAAACTGAAACTTGCACCAAACGACATCCTGGTCAGCTTTGATGTTGTTTCGTTATTTACGAAAGTGCCACTCAGTGACGCTCTGGAGCACATCGGTTCCATTTTTCCGCTAGACATCAGAAAGCTCTTCCATGCATGTCTCACCACGAGCTATTTCACGTGGAATGGCGATTTCTACGAACAGCTGGAAGGCGTCGCCATGGGTGGCCAACTTCTTCATGGAACAATTCGAAGCACAGGCACTGGACTCGGCGACTTGCAAACCTAAGGTGTGGTACAGGTACGTCGATGATACTTTCGTGGTGTGGAGCCATGGTGAAGAACAGCTCAGTGACTTCCTAAGACACTTGAACAGCCTCCATGCCAACATAACATTTACCATGGAAGTAGAAAAGGACAAGAAACTGCCATTTCTAGATGTTCTGGTCACAAGGGACGGCGAAGATCTGGGACACAGCGTGTATCGAAAACCGACTCACACGGACCGATACCTGCACAAACTGTCAAACCACCACCCGAGCCAGAAAAGAGGCATGATTAGTACGCTCGTAACGAGAGCAGGACGAATATGTGAGCCGCAACACCTCAAACGAGAAATGCAACACCTGGAAACTGTTCTGAGGAGCAATGGTTACTCCACAAATTATATTAGAAGTGTAACAGAGCCCAACCCTCGGCGAAGTAAGGAACCGGAAAAAGAATTGTCGGGTACGGCCTTTCTGCCATACATTCCCAGAGTGACGGACAGAATCGGCCGTATATTGCGCAAACATGGCGTAAAGACGATTTTCAAACCGACAAGGAAGATCAAAGAGTGTCTTAGATCGGCGAAGGAGAAAAGAGACCCACTTGCAATGTCGGGAATATACCGCATACCATGCACATGCGGAAAAGTTTATGTCGGAATGACTGGACGATCCATTAACACCAGGATCAAAGAGCATAAGCGACATTGCAGGTTGGGGCAGGTGGAGAAATCGGCCGTGGCAGAGCACGCACTGAATGAGACCGACCATGTAATAAAATTCTCCGACACGGAAGTTCTGGCTGTAGAGAAGCACTATCACACTCGCTTGTTCAGAGAAGCTGTAGAAATACAAAAACACGCGAACAGTTTGAACAAGAAAGAGGAAAGCCTTAAGGTCAACGGATCTTGGCTTCCCGTACTGCAGCGAACGACCGTCGCAGGTAGCAAGAGGAGAACCGCACCGGAAATGACCGCGGAGAAGCCCTCGGACGTTGGCGCGCCAGGTACATATAGCCTGCGCCCGCGAGCTCGGCTCCAGTTCACCACCGGCAATGGAGGGTGAAGCTTTGACAATGCCAGCCACTCGTGCTGGCGAAACGTCAGAAAAATCATTAGATGAACGTCGGCCGAAGAACCCGAGACAGAAGCCAATAGGCAGTTTGTCAACAAGTGGCCACGAAAGCCTCAACAATTTTGTTTTATTTGTGGATAGAGAAGGGCCTTCCCACTTTTGATTTGGAGTATCCGTATATATGTGCAAAAGATTTCCGACCGTTTCTGTCATACTGTCATACTTAGCACATTATATCGCGATAGATGAGTGGGCTTAGTGCCAACTATATGTATACACATTTCATGAGAGCGAACAGAGTGCATACAGATAGGAAGTGAACTTGTGCTGAGAAGTTTCGGTGAGAGGTGATCCTACTTTGTAGCCTAATCACCAGAGCTATGAATTTTTTTCTTTCCGAAGTCATACTTCTTAGTCCATGAACTACTTTTTACGGGATACCTAGAGCTCTCAATAGAGCAAAAAATCTCTCATATACTGTTTTGATGACAAGGAAAACAGTTGTAGCGTTTTCATTCTTCGAGAAGGCTTTCAAGTTATTGTTGACAGAAGTGTGGGATTGATAATTCTGCCTTCTCCGCTTCCAAATCAAAATCGAGAAAGGCTGAGATTATGTGAACCAGCCCCAGTCGTTAAATTATTCCAGTGTTTCCTCAATAACAGATGAATGTGCAATGGATCAGTACAAAATTGACCGGCGTGTGAGTACAGATTTTAGTTAAACTAATTTCGAGATTTTTTCCCATAGGCAATATAGATGTGAAATTTCCTGTACCCTTTATTGTCTGTAAATGAATAATCGTATCTACAACAAATTTTATTATAAATTTTATGTATGTTAATACCAAAGAAATACGTCATGTATATATAGGGTGTAATGGTTATAAGTGCAGATATTTTTGTATGTGGAACATTAATATGTACACACATCAGTATGTTGGTCGTTTATTTTCTGTACATTGAAAAGTCTTCCCACAGATACGTTACATAATTTACTACATGGTGTTTCCTGCGTGTTCTTGACTGCATCACTTAGTGGGCTACGCCTACCAATATAGGCTAACTACACTCCTGGAAATGGAAAAAAGAACACATTGACACCGGTGTGTCAGACCCACCACACTTGCTCCGGACACTGCGAGAGGGCTGTACAAGCAATGATCACACGCACGGCACAGCGGACACACCAGGAACCGCGGTGTTGGCCGTCGAATGGCGCTAGCTGCGCAGCATTTGTGCACCGCCGCCGTCAGTGTCAGCCAGTTTGCCGTGGCATACGGAGCTCCATCGCAGTCTTTAACACTGGTAGCATGCTGCGACAGCGTGGACGTGAACCGTATGTGCAGTTGACGGACTTTGAGCGAGGGCGTATAGTGGGCATGCGGGAGGCCGGGTGGACGTACCGCCGAATTGCTCAACACGTGGGGCGTGAGGTCTCCACAGTACATCGATGTTGTCGCCAGTGGTCGGCGGAAGGTGCACGTGCCCGTCGACCTGGGACCGGACCGCAGCGACGCACGGATGCACGCCAAGACCGTAGGATCCTACGCAGTGCCGTAGGGGACCGCACCGCCACTTCCCAGCAAATTAGGGACACTGTTGCTCCTGGGGTATCGGCGAGGACCATTCGCAACCGTCTCCATGAAGCTGGGCTACGGTCCCGCACACCGTTAGGCCGTCGTCCGCCCACGCCCCAACATCGTGCAGCCCGCCTCCAGTGGTGTCGCGACAGGCGTGAATGGAGGGACGAATGGAGACGTGTCGTCTTCAGCGATGAGAGTCGCTTCTGACTTGGTGCCAATGATGGTCGTATGCGTGTTTGGCGCCGTGCAGGTGAGCGCCATAATCAGGACTGCATACGACCGAGGCACACAGGGCCAACACCCGGCATCATGGTGTGGGGAGCGATCTCCTACACTGGCCGTACACCACTGGTGATCGTCGAGGGGACACTGAATAGTGCACGGTACATCCAAACCGTCATCGAACCCATCGTTCTACCATTCCTAGACCACCAAGGGAACTTGCTGTTCCAACAGGACAATGCACGTCCGCATGTATCCCGTGCCACCCAACATGCTCTAGAAGGTGTAAGTCAACTACCCTGGCCAGCAAGATCTCCGGATCTGTCCCCCATTGAGCATGTTTGGGACTGGATGAAGCGTCGTCTCACGCGGTCTGCACGTCCAGCACGAACGCTGGTCCAACTGAGGCGCCAGGTGGAAATGGCATGGCAAGCCGTTCCACAGGACTACATCCAGCATCTCTACGATCGTCTCCATGGGAGAATAGCAGCCTGCATTGCTGCGAAAGGTGGATATACACTGTACTAGTGTCGACATTGTGCATGCTCTGTTGCCTGTGTCTATGTGCCTGTGGTTCTGTCAGTGTGATCATGTGATGTATCTGACCCCAGGAATGTGTCAATAAAGTTTCCCCTTCCTGGGACAATGAATTCACGGTGTTCTTATTTCAATTTCCAGGAGTGTATTTGGCATCTGCACATCCACACTTCAGCACCTGACCTACTGCCCAGAGAATAATAAGCATTAATTGCTTGCTCATCTCACATGTACTTGGAGATACTATCCAGCCATGAAACATACAACTTGTAATAGCTACAATAGTTCGCAAGTGACGTCTATACTGATGTAATGCCGGCCGCGGTGGTCTCGCGGTTCTAGGCGCGCAGTCCGGAACCGTGCGACTGCTATAGTCGCAGGTTCGAATCCTGCCTCGGGCATGGATGTGTGTGGTGTCCTTAGGTTAGTTAGGTTTAACTAGTTCTAAGTTCTAGGGGACTGATGACCTAAGATATTAAGTCCCATAGTGCTCAGAGCCATTTGAACTGATGTAATGTTGTTCAGTGCACTGTCCTCAGTCGCCAATAGATATATCTGCAGCTGTGTCCGTTGCACCCTGTACATACGAACCCTTTCATGTGGCGACCGTGTTGAGAAACGAATCTATAGTGAAGCTGTTCGAATTTGAAAGTAAGAAAGCAGAAGAGATTTATTATGAAGAAACAAACATAACATTCATTTCGACTACGATCCAGCTACGAAAATGTGTCGTCACCACTTCATGTAGCGACTGTACTGACATCAAAATAGTAGTGCGGTAAGCTGTAAAATGCAATAAATGAAAAACCGAATAATTTCGACTTCAACAAGTACTACACAGTTTCGAAAAAACCAGAAAGAGCAAATTTATCGAATAACAACTTAATTAAGGCATCTCTTCTCACAATCCAAGAATATTTCGCTGCTTTCACATGAACAGTGCCCGTCATAATTGACTCACCCAGAATTATTGAATGCTGACAACATCACTACGATTGTAAGCACTGCACCAGTGTGATCAAGGCTGGGCAACTATACAACACAACAAGAATTGAGGACTTTACAATTACTTCGGATGTAAAATAAGACTGGGTTTTAAAGTTTCATGTGTAAAGTGAGTTAATAGATTATTTTCAAGTGATACTGAAGAACTGCCATCAAGTGGTGTGAATTACATGTGTATACGATTTACCCCGAGAAGAATCGAGATTAAAAGGAAGTCAGACAAATTCTTGTGTAATACAGCAAGACGTTATTAAATCATAAATATTTTGAAATTGAATAATTAAAAAATCTTTAATATTACATTAAAATCATATAGAGGAGTGAATTTTTTCTTGACGACGCTACTAATTCGACATTGTCAAGAAATTCAACAAGAGCAAATACTAGTAAACATTGTTCATCGACGATGATCGATCAATATTAAATGCAAAATAGATTTCTCTATAAATCGAATTTAATCTCAAATGGTATTGAATGACAAAGAATTAAAAACCGCAGGTCGACAATAATTATAGAAGCTATGCATGCGCTGCATGTTTGACGTGCGTAAGCCAGTTTTCGGTAAGAATGCTTTGAGAAAATAACGACAGAGAGCACAGTGGGAGTGCTCCATCTGTTTGCTCGCGGTTCAGAATACCAGCAGTTCAAAAATGGCTCTGAGCACTGTGCGGTTATCAGTCGCCTATAACTTAGAACTAATTAAACCTAATTAACCTAAGGACATCACACACATCCATGCCCGAGGCAGGATTCGAACCTGCGACCGTAGCGGTCTCTCGGTTACAGACTGTAGCGCCTAGAACCGCAGGTCACCCCGGCCGGCACCAACAGTTCCAGCCGGCCGAAGTGGCCGTGCGGTTAAAGGCGCTACAGTCTGGAACCGCAAGACCGCTACGGTCGCAGGTTCGAATCCTGCCTCGGGCATGGATGTTTGTGTTGTCCTTAGGTTAGTTAGGTTTAACTAGTTCTAAGTTCTAGGGGACTAATGACCTCAGCAGTTGAGTCCCATAGTGCTCAGAGCCATTTGAACCATTTGAACAGTTCCACCAAACAGGAACATTACCAGGGGGGGGGGGGGCAGTCAGCTGACGCCGTACCAATTATTCCACAGCGCATGTTTTAATCTCAATTCATAGAGTGAACTTTTTGAGTGGATTCAAATTTCTAAGCTGAAGAAGTTACACGAATTTCAATTTAGACAGCACACTTTTCTGTGAATTTTGTTAGTTCATGAACAATACAGAACATAGAAATTTGTATTATTTACTATTGACTGACTCCGTCCAAACAGTCCCCGGAAGGTCCAACGAGCCGACCGACCGCCGTGTCATCGTCAGCGGATGAGCGTCACTGGATGCGGATAAGGAAGGGCATATGGTCACCACACCACTCTCCCTGCAGTTGTCAGTTTTCGTGACGGAAGTCCCTACTTCTCAGTCAAGCACTTTCTCAGTTGTCCTCATATGGACTGAGTACACACCGCTTATCAACCGAGCTCGGCAGACCCAGGCTGTCATCCACCTAAGTGCTAGCCAAGCCAGATAGCGCTTAACTTCTGTGATCTGACTGGAACCTGTGTTACTATTGCAGCAAGATCGTTGGTATTGTTTACTATTAATAGCTTCTCAATTATCTTCTGTCAGTTTTTTAAATTATTGTTTGTAAGAAATTCGACGAAAATGGTTCTCGTAGAGGGGTAAACATAATTTAAGAGACAACTATGCAAGTGGTTGTAGACGTATTAATAGAATTCAAAGGTGAAATGAAAAGAGGACGTTCTCAGATACGCAAAAATATTTTCTCAAATGGAAGAAATATTTGATAAAACACACAAAAGAGTTTTCAAAATCGATAAGAGTTTTCTAGCTGAAATGGTTAACTACTTGAAAAAAATGAAATAAAAAGAAACAAAAAGAAATCAAACGCCCCGCTTCCGAGATCACCCCGCAGTTTGGCGCGAAACAGGAGGGCTGAACAAGTATAAACACCCTTTGCTGTTTCGGATCCCTTTTTCGTGAAATGTCAGCTACTAATGCTCATCAGAATCTTGAAGGATGCAAGAAGTTCACGATCATGAGCCAGTATTTGCGGCGCTTATACCGAAAGATATCTCATGCGGTGTTGTAATACTTTAATAGTATATCAATCTTTAATAAGTAGAGGTAAGCCCGTGGCTTTCAGGAGGCTGACAGCTATCACTGTTCGCGCCGAAATCTCACACGACCTACACTGGTCGCTGCAGTGTGCGACGGCATAAAGTGACTGTGTGTGGCTCCCAGCAGGAGAGAGATAGCGCCCGCGGTATTCGTCTTTCAGGATTCGTTATTGATTCGTTACGCCTGATGAGAGCATCGGTGCGCCGCTGCGACGCAAGAGACGCATTCATATGTATGCTTTGCACCCCTTGCAAAGACTCGGTTCCCTGAATTAGGGTATCGTAGGTAAAGAAACACCTTTGAAGGCACATCGGCGTACGTAAAAGAGGCGCTAAATTCAGGCTTCTTCTTTAGGTGTGAATTTATTGGAAACAGGAAAAACAGCTTAAAGTGTCAATCAAAATAAGCTCCCCGCGACTGCCGCTGTCGGATGCTTCCAAGCTGCGCGGTTTCTTTTCTAAAGAAATATACGTGAGGCGTTTCGGCGGCAAGCTGTCAATAACGAGCGTCATTTGCTAAAATAAAATAAGGGTGTGTGTCACCAAAGCCGACAGGACCGCTGCTTAGGGCAGTGATCGTCTTTATACTCCATTTACGTCAAGCGTGCCTGTATTTTGTGTTTCCGCAGAAAGATGCTGTTATGTAGACCTCGATAAGAAGCTTGCTTTCATAACTCTTTACAAATTAATATTCACTCAGTGTCTCTAAGCAGCGTATGCCATCACGCCGATAGACAGCTACAAACAAATATCTTATTGTAAAAGACTTCAGTCTTTTTAAGCTCAAAATTTCTGGTTGCTTTCCAGTTAAAAATATTACTAGAAATTTACCATAATACGAAATCTTTGAGCGCAAGAAAGTAAAAGTTTTCTTTTACATGAAAATGGGAAATTGTGTATTAATATAATTAATATTATGTTTCATAAATCATTACGACTTAAGCTTTTTTGTTTCGGAATTGACAGAGAAGAAATATTTATGATAGTGCTAGTAAATTAAATTAGCAGGAAAAAGATTCCTATCAATTTGCCGACACTATTTGACATCACATACCTCATTTTGAAACCCCTCAAATGCCCAGAGTCGTTATTACAGTTGACTCGCGTTCGGGAGGTCCCTAACTAGCTCCAAGCAAATTCCAGGATGGTTCCTTTGAGAGGACACACCTACTTCCTTGGCCATCCTTGGAACATTTCGAGCCTGTGATCCGTTTCTAATGACCTCGATGCTGACGCGAAGTTACACCATAATCTTCTCTCCATCTTTCGGATAATTTAAACGTAAAACACTAACTTACAGTAGAGTTTATATTCTGAACCCGATTCTGTATTGACGCGTCTGAATAACAAATGCAACAAAATTTAGCAGTCAGCTTTCAGGTTTCCAGCCGTGTGGCAGTATTATACCCGAGGGGTGGCCACCCATCAGCTCTAGGTGCTTAGTCTACATTCACTTAATAGTGAATGTTTTGATAAAAATCAGTTATCCTTACAGATGCTGAACTACCAGTGATTAGGAAATAGCATAAGGAATCTGGGAAGTCTAGAAGGCATTTGCCATCCTTCAGCGTGGGTATGAACGCTTTAAGCAACAATGATGCTGTTGGTTGCAGAATTACACAGTTGATAGAGTTCACTTTCTTCCACTTCATTCCTTGCAATTAATTTGATTTGGCTAATATTAAAGCAGCCTTGAAACTGCAATGTTACAGCAATTCCTCGTTGATTCCTTTATCATTCTTAGGACCTACTTTATTGTACATAAACAATATCAATAATTTGCCCTTACGTTTTCGTTGTATACAATATGTAGGATTTTTGTTGTGGCCTTCGAAGGCAGCCACCGAAAAGGTGGAAATTTTTGAATGTGCTGATAGCTGCGTCAGTTACGGGGAGATTATAATTTACTGACACTTATTCTGCAGCAGCTAGGCAAGGAATCCTCGTATGAAGAGAATAATTTGTATTTATATTAGCATACATACTCCAAAATCCCTTAATTGGCCATGGCAGAGTGTACTTCGTATCAGTAATGACCAATCCTTATCATATTACATTGTGTATGGGGCAACGAAAAATTACAGTTCTTCTGTAGGCAACCTAGTCTCTTTTACCTAATTCCTTCGATCTTTGTCAAATACACCATCGGGGAAGCGGATCTGTTCCGTAGCCTACTTCGAAAGGTGATACTCTGAACTTACCCAATGAGATTTCATGGTAACAGCTTTTTCTGCCTGTGAAAGCACAGGTTCATATTTGCTGAGTATCTCTGTTATACCTTTTTACAGGCTATGTCGAACTGTTACAGACTTAGCAGCGCCTCTGAATTTCCTCTGCGTATTACGTCGTAATGTCTTGATAAGTATCCAAACTGCTAGAGCATTACTATGGCACGGGTTGCATGGCAAACCTCCATGCTGTTTCCTTTAGAGACGCACTCCACTTTCCTTGATTTTCCTCGAAAACCTAAGTGTGTCATTCTTCTTTCCTAGTGCTCATGTTACGTATGCGATTCTTTTCACACCGCTTCGTAATGCTATACGTAAGTGTTTAAATGATGTGGCGGGTCCCAAGGTTTACACTAATACTAAAATCTGGCGCTCTCTATTTTACTCTGTTATCCACATTATATTCAATATTTCAACAATCATCCTGGAAATTTGACGGAAATACTCCTAATCATTCCGCAGCTCCTTACAGGAACGACTGTCCAAGGTCATTACTTTTCTGCACGGCATAATCAGTAAATAATGTGAGATTGCAACTATCACTGCATGATCGTTTGTAGTCATGATGTATCATTTAAAACTTGCTCAACAAATATTCGAGAAATGAAAAGTGCTGTTGATGAAAGGTTTTCACAGAATGGATTGGTACTCAGGGTTTCGTATTGTTAGCCAATAAACAGACTGTAATAATACTTAGAAAGTGCATTTTTTGTGCAAACATGCACTTTTTAAATGGAACAACGCCTATTGACATTAGCAGACTGAAAGTAGCGTAAATTAGAATGTCAGTGGCGTTTGTTGCAGGATTCTAGTACAAGTCGTTTACGAAAAACCGTATTTTGAAAATTTCTCGCAGGGACTCTTGCATGATACCAGTGGTAGCATAAACTAAACAACACAATTCCTTACATTAACTAAGGGGCTCCTGACCACTAACGAGACAACTGACCAACACAGGGTGTGTTCAAACTGACTACCGGTAGCGGCAATACAAGCTTCCAGTTTCGTATGGAACGATTACTGCACTAGTTCTTGCATTTCAGAAGAGATGTCAGAGCACGCTGCAGTACTACATCGTTGTATATCATCGGGTTTAGTTGGTATATCTTTTTAGACAGCGTCTTTCAGCTGTCCCCACAGAAAAAAGCCTGCAGCCATCTAATTCGGAGACTGGGCCGGCCAAGGTACAGGTCCTCTGCGTCCAGTTCAACGATTTGGAAACAACTTCGTGAAGACATGCTGTAGTACTTCATGCATTATGGGCTGGACACCATCATGTTGGTAACTCCGGTTCCTCCTAGTCTGCAGAAGAACGTCTTCTAGCATCCGTGATAGATGGTCTTTTAGGAGTCTGCGATACTTGTGCTCCTTAGTGTTCCGTCTACCAAAACGGGGCTGTAAACTGATGGTTCCCTAGACCACACCATACGTTTAACCTCCATGGACGCTGACGTTGCACCTTGCAAAGCTAAGAGGGATTGTCAAAATACCAATAGTGCATGTTAAGGCGGTTTATCCAGCCATGATTGATAAATGTGGGTTCATCACTTAACGAGATACATAATACATATGGAGTACCCTGTCCTAATCCCCATGTACAGAAGTTAAGACGATTCTCATAGCTGCGACCATGCAGCCGTTGATGGAGAGAGATGTGATAGGGATGGAAGCTATTTTGATGGAGATTGCATGGGGCGCTTGCCTGGCTCATGCCACTTCCTGGTGCGATCGCACGGGAGCTAATGTGCGGATCAACTGCAACACCAGCAAGAACATTAATTTTCCTCTCCTCTGTCGTCACTTGTTTCCTTGTGTTACGTTGTCTAGGTATTACACTACCACTTTCACGTAACTGGTCGAAGAAGTTGATAAATACTTACCGAAATGATTGACATCTTTTGGGATACCTTGCCGCATACACCGTACAAGATCGAACTCTGTTTCCTTCCTATACTCTCCATGCACCATGAGAATGTCTGATTTCTCTGGACTGACAAATCCCGTCCCTCATTCACTACGTACTGCTTGGACTGTCCCAAACTAACTGGCTGGCAAGTCACAGTGCACTCCAGAAGTGCACAAGCACTGACAGAGCTGGCGCAGTGGTTAGCCCACTGGACTCGCGTTCGGGAGGACGACGGTTCAGAACAGAGTCCGGCCACCATATGAACCAACCAATCAATACACAAGCACACTGCAAACAAACATAACAACATCGTATCTAGCAACTGAATGCTACAAACAAGTGTCGGTATGGAAATTTTTCAAAATACGATGTCTCGTAAACAACTCGCACTAGAGTCCTGCAACAAACACTACTGACACTCAAATTTACCCTACTTTTAGTGTGTTAATGTCATTAGGCATTGTTCCATTCAAAGTTTACGTTTGTACAAAAAATACACTTTCTAAGTGTTATTACAATCTGTTTATTAGCTAGCAGTACGAGCCACTGACTACCAATCCATTCTGCGAATATCGTGCATCAGTAGTACTTTCCTTTCCGCAATAACTGCAATGCAAGTTTTAGGTGACTCACCCAATATATCGATAACATTAGCTGTCATATGACACTTCATTCGAAAACACTAGCACTACTTTTGTTGTTACATAATGTTCGTAACTAAATAGCAATCATACGTTGAACCCGTCCAATATTCCTGGGATTATTTATCGTTCCTTCGTTATCAGTCAAAAGTGTAGTGTAGCTACAATCGCCTAGTAAGAGCAGAATAACAAAATATACGTCTTCGTCCGTATTTACTAAAAACTAGCTGTGTTTCAAATATGACTTATCTGATAAATCTTTGTATTTTAAGAAATATGTTTTAGGATTTTGCCACCGACCAAATACATGACTACTGGTTTGCAATTTTGGATTTCAGTTGTCTTCCCCTCATAAACGGCGGTGATGTGTGCTATTTTCCAGTGACGTGAGGGTGTTCCCTGTATGAGATATTGTCTATAATTATGAGCTAGGAAAATGACCTATTATGCAACGTCTTCCAATTTAAATCTGTTGGGGACTGTTTCGCAGCATAGCACTTACTTCACATTGAGTAGTTTCAATAGTCTTATAAAACCAGGTGTGCTTACTTCAGTATCATCTGTTTGAGAGATTGTGTGGTGATAAGCCAGTAGAGTTTTAGTAGAATTCTTATACATAATACATTTAAACATCAAAATATAACATTCTGTCATTCTGTAAATTTTACTCGGAACCCATTCCAGACTGCTCAACTCCAAACTACAAGGTATCTAACCATTCGTAACTATTACGAAGATCATAACTTCCTAGGATTATCTAGAAAATCCTTCACTGGCATATGACTGTGAAACATTTTTATGGGCTTTACACGAAGTCCTTTTTATAGATACACATGCTATTAATAAAATACTTCTACGAGTTTCCCTTCGTTCTTATCGTTTCAGCAGACAGTTTCAATCAGTATGAAAGTTTTACTAAAAAGTTAATTCTACCTTAAAGCAACCAAGGAATATACAAAAACAAAAATTCTATAGGATGCTAAAGAAGAAAGTGAAATACATCTAAGCGCATTTAATAGTTATTTTCCTTTATTTTATTACTTCAGATGGTGCACTCAAAGAGGATGCAGCAGTAAAGTCATAATCAAAAAAATGGTTCTGAGCACTATGGGGCTTAACTGCTGAGGTTATCAGTCCCCTAGAACTTCGAACTACTTAAACCTAACTAACCTAAGGACATCACACACAGCTATGCCCGAGGCAGCATTCGAACCTGCGACCGTAGCGGTCGCGCGGTTCCAGACTGTAGCGCCTATAACCGCTCGGCCACTCCGGCCGGCAAAGTCATAATCATCTACGATAAACTTAAGTATGGAGGTTACTCGTCTTTGCACTGGTCAGTACTTCTTTCTTTCTGCGCATTGTGGTTTAACTCAGAGGTAAGTAAATTTTCTGTATAAATTCCACAATCTGAATAAAGATGTTTGAGGGAAATAAGAAAGAGAAATAAAACTTACAACTATGGTACGTGAGCCGCTTGTAGCTGTTCAGTACTGGTTCCCACGTAATAACCCTAGAGACCTTCAGAGCTCTGGCTGATTACTTAGACGTGAGGAGAGGGAGGGAGAGTGAGTGGAGGGGGCACGGGAGAAGGGAAAAGGAGGGTAAAGCTCGCCGCGTCCGTGGTATTCAATAAGCCACACGTGCCGCTTGGATCAACGAGCGCCTGAGGGAACTGAGGCTATCTTGGCTCGGGGCTGACTTGGCGAACACGTGTTTCTGAGATTATCGGACGTCACCGTCTGTAACCGTAGGTTCTTTGAACATCTAAGATCTCACCGTGTTGGTGGAACATGGCGTATCATAAGGAAAGCGCTCTTGACTTACGCGCCTAGATAACGACGGTAGCACAAACTCCCATAAAATAAAATAAAAAAACTAAACATCAAGGTGTGCTACGTGCCGATTAGTCATATGTCTATTGGGACGAGATTGTCGTTGTCCAGCAACCTCTGGCGCATTTTCTGCAATCCTGTTGTATAAAGTTCACCTAGACAAGCGAGGCTCTGCCACCTTATTTCGGTAGCTCCCTATTGTTTTTCATCAGTTGGATCTGGCTGCTTAGCTGTGAACAGATACTCACCCAGCCTCCACATTTATGCTGGGAAAGAGGCATGGCCTGCACAAATTATAAACTCCCTGTAACTGACGGGGCTATCAGCACTTACAAAAATATGTCTTCAAATATGGGTGCTGTGCAGTAACAATCTGTGTCTATTCATTAGTTTTTGCCTGCGTATAGGCATTTCTAAAAGTGGTGTTTATTTTTTAATCGTAAGTAGGTACATTAAGAAATGCTGCATTTTTATTGTACAGAGGAAAGAAAGGGGAGAATTGTCTAATTTTAAAGTGAAACGAATTTTTACTACCAGTTTCATCTATCATTTAATGAGTATTCATTTTGTGTACTCCATAATATGTTTGTTGCTTGTTGATTTTTAGCTTATTCTTTGAACGTTAAGTTACTTGTGCAGGTTGCAATGACCAGTCGGCTATAAAAGTATCTTAATTGTCACTTGTTATGCCGTACCTATAAAAGAATTGGGGTTAAGTATTGTTCAGTCTGAGTGTGTATGTTTATGATAACGACGTATAAATATACCACAAACATTCCTTTCTACTTTTCCTATTGCGAAAATATCTTGTCGTTGTTGGGGTCTTCAGTCCTGAGACTGGTTTGATGCAGCTCTCCATGCTACTCTATCCTGTGCAAGCTTCTTCATCTCCCAGTAACTGCTGCAACCTACATCTTTCTGAATCTGCTTAGTGTATGCATCTCTTGGTCTCCCTCTACGATTTTTACCCTCCACGCTCAACTCCAATACTAAACTGGTGATCCCTTGATGCCCCAGAACATGTCCTACCAACCGATCACTTCTCCTAGTCAAGTTATGCCACAAACTCCTCTTATCGCCAATTCTATTCAATACCTCCTCATTAGTTATGTGATCTACCCATCTAATCTTCAGCATTATTCTGTAGCACCACATTTCAAAGGCTTCTATTCTCTTCTTGTCTAAACAATTTATCGTCCATGTTTCACTTCCATACATGGCTACACTCCATACAAATACTTTCAGAAACGACTTCCTGACACTTAAATCTATACGCGATGTTAACAAATTTCTCTTCTTCAGAAACGCTTTCCTTGCCATTGCCATTCTACTTTTTATATCCTCTCTACTTCGACCATCATCAATTATTTTGCTCCCCAAATAGCAAAACTCCTTTACTACTTTAAGTGTCTCTTTTCCTAATCTAATTCCCTCAGTATCACCCGACTTAATTCGACTACATTCCATTAACCTCGTTTTGCTTTTGTTGATGTTCATCTTATATCCTCCTTTCAAGACACTATCCATTCCGTTCAAAAGCTCTTCCAAGTCCTTTGCTGACTCTGACAGAATTACAATGTCATCGGCGAACCTCAAATTTTTTATTTCTTCTCCATGGATTGTAATACCTACTCAGAATTTTTCTTTCGTTTCCTTCACTGCTTGCTCAATATACAGACTGAATAACATCGGCGAGAGGCTACAACCCTGTCTCACTCCCTTCCCAACCACCGCTTCCCTTTCATGTCCCTCGACTCTTATAACTGCCATCTGGTTTCTGTACAAATTGTAAATAGCCTTTCGCTCCCTGTATTTTACCCCTGCCACCTTCAGAATTTGAAAGAGAGTATTCCAATCAACATTGTCAAAAGCTTTCTCTAAGTCTACAATTGCTAGAAACGTAAGTTTGCCTTTCCTTAATCTCTCTTCTAAGATAAGTCTTAGGGTCAGTATTGCCTCACGTGTTCCAATATTTCTACGGAATCCAAACTGGTCTTCCCCGAGGTCGGCTTCTATTAGTTTTTCATTTCGTCTGTAAAGAATTAGCGTTTGTATTTTGCAGCCGTGACTTATTAAACTGATAGTTCAGTAATATTTGCATCTGTCAACACCCGCTTTCTTTGGGATTGGAATTATTATATTCTTCTTGAAGTCTGAGGATATTTCGCCTGTCTCATAGATCTTGCTCACCAGATGGTAGAGTTTTGTCAGGACTGGCTCTCCCAGGGCTGTTAGTAGTTCTAATGGAATGTTGTCTGCTCCCGGGGCCTTGTTTCGACTCAGGTCTTTCAGTGCTCTGTCAAACTCTTCACACAGTATCATATCTCCCGTTTCATCGTCATCTACCTCCTCTTCCATTTCCATAATATTGTCCTCAAGTACATCGCCCCTGTATAGGCCCTCTATATACTCCTTCCACCTTTCTGCTTTCCCTTCTTTGCTTAACACTGGGTTTCCATTTGAGCTCTTTGTATTCAAACAAGTGGTTCTCTTTTCTCCAAAGGTCTCTTTAATTTTACTGTAGGCAGTATCTATCTTACCCCTGGTGAGATAAGCCTCTATGTCCTTACATATATCCTCTAGCCATCCCTGCTTAGCCATTTTGCACTTCCTGTCGATCTCATTTTTGAGACGTTTGTATTCCTTTTTGCCTGCTTCATTTACTGCTTTTTTATATTTTCTCCTTTCATCAATTAAGTTCAATATTCCTTCTGTTACCCAAGGATTTCTAGTAGCCTTTTTCTTTTTACCTACTGTATCCTCTGCTGCCTTCACTATTCCATCCCCCAAAGCTACCCATTCTTCTTCTACTGTATTTCTTTCCCCCATTCGTGTCAGTTGTTCCCTCATGCTCTCCCTGAAGCTCTGTAGAACTTCTGGTTTAGTCAGTTTATCCACATCCCATCTCCCTAAATTCCCACCTTTTTTCAGTTTCTTCAGTTTTAATCTACAGTTCATAACCAATAGATTGTGGTCAGAGTCCACATCTGCCCCTGGAAATGTCTTACAATTTAAAACCTGGTTCCTAAATCTCTGTCTTACCATTATATAATCTATCTGAAACCTGTCAGTATCTCCAGGCTTCTTCCATGTATACAACCTTCTTTTATGATTCTTGAACCAAGTGTTAGCTATGATTAAGTTGTGCTCTGTGCAAAATTCTACCAGGCGGCTTCCTCTTTCATTTCGTAGCCCCAATCCATATTCACCTACTATGTTTCCTTCTCTCCCTTTTCCTACACTCGAATTCCAGTCACCCATGACTATTAAATTTTCATCTCCCTTCACTATCTGTATAATTTCTTTTATTTCATCATACATTTCTTCAATTTCTTCGTCATCTGCAGAGCTAGTTGGCATATAAACTTGTATTACTGTAGTAGGCGTGGGCTTCATATCTATCTTGGCCACAATAATGCGTTCACTATTCTGTTTGTAGTAGCTTACCCGCATTCCTATTTTCCTATTCATTATTAAACCTACTCCTGCATTACCCATATTTGACTTTGTGTTGATAACCCTGTAGTCACCTGACCAGAAGTCTTGTTCCTCCTGCCACCGAACTTCATTAATTCCCACTATATCTAACTTTAACCCATCCATTTCCCTTCGCAGTACCAGCACAGCAAGGCCGTTTTGGTTGGTGTTACAAGGACAGATCAGTCAATCATCCAGACTGTTGCCCCTGCAAGTACTGAAAAGGCTGCTGCCCCTCTTCAGGAACCACACTTTTGTCTGGCCTCTCAACAGATACCCCTCCGTTGTGGTTGCACCTACGGTATGGCTATCTGTATAGCTGAGGCACGCAAGCCTCCCCACCAACGGCAAGGTCCATGGTTCATGGGGGAGAAAATATCTTAGGAATCGAAAAATTTTGAGATGACTTACCTCAGTACAGTTTTCGACTAGGGGAAGAAACACAGATGCACGCAGTTGGTTTCATATTTATTACCACTGGACCTATGAAAAGAAATGGCACCTAAGACCATCACTCCTGGTTGTCGGGGCCATATGGCGGGCGACAGTCAGGTTGCCATCTACAGACACGCCTTCGCTGGGCATCGTGGCTGTATACGAAGCGCGACTCGTAACTGAAGACAGTTCTGCTCCAGTCAATGAGATTTAAAGCCGAAGACGTGTCTGGAGACTGGATTTTTGTCCACCAAAGGGCCCAACATCTTGGAGTGATGGTCTTGGGTGCCATATCTTACCGTAGTTCGACCTCTTTGGTTGTCATCCGCGTCGCCCTTACAGCACAGCGGTGTGTCGGCGATATTTAGTTCCTCGACTTGTTGTCATTCATGGCAAGCCATTCTGGGCTTACATTTCGCCAAGATAATGGCTGTCCCGACGCGGGCGTAGTTTCTACAACTTGTTTAGACACGTACTAGACCCTACCATGGTACGCAAGGTCGTCGGATCCTTCCCGAAATGAGAGCGTTTGGAGTTATATGGGCAGCGAGCCCCCCCCCCCTTTCCCCCCCCCTCTCCACCCACCAACTGGACAGATTTAGGCATGGTTCCTGCAAGAGGACAACTATATCAGTGAATGACAAGCCGAAAGACTGCTTGCATGGGGGACATAGGTTGACCTACGTGTTATTGACTTGCTCAATTTGTGAAGTTCTTTCTCTTAAAAATAATCCAATTTTTCTGAAAATGTAATTAGTTTATCAGGACACGTACCTCACATCCACCGATTATCGTCCCCGTTGGATAACTCCTTCGTGGTTCGTTGTGTATTGTTTTCTTCGAGTATATTATTACGTTTCCGGAGCACGAAAGCCTCCTGTATAAATATCAACATGGATTTCGCAAACAGAAGTCTTGCGAAACTCAGAGATTGTCCATCCATGAGATCCACAAGCGCCATAGACATTGGGTCTCAGGTTAATTCCGTGTTCCTAGACACTGCTCGCACTGCGGTTTAGTGAAAAAACTATTAACTTGCCGAGTATCGGGCCAGATTTGTGACGGAATTCAAGACTTAGTTTCCGACAGAACTCAACACGTCGATCTTAACGGAACAAATTCGACACATGTAAAGGTAATTTTTGAGAGGGGTGGGTACCCCTAGGAGGTGTGCTAGGACCCTTATTGTTTACAACATATATAAACGATCAAGTAGAATGCGTCGAAAGCTATTTAAGGCTGTTCGCAGATTATGCGTTTGTCCGTAAGAAGACAGCAACGCCAGAAGACAGTAACCATTTTCAGAAGGAATTACAGAGGACTGACGAATTGTGCAGGAACTGGCAGTAAAGTAAATAGCCGTGACCTATTGCGTATACTTAGCAAAAGAAATCCACCACTCTACAGCTACACTGTTTATGACGAACTGCTGGAAACAGGAATCACCGGAAAATATCCAGGAGTACTTACTGGCAGCGACCTTAATTGGAAGAACCACTTGAAACAAATAGCAGGAGAAGTAGATTCCATACTGGATATGTAGCACCAAGAATTTTAAGAAAATATAATTCATCCACTGAAGAAGCGGCATCAAAAGCACTTGTTCTTGCTAATCTTGAGTATTTCTCACCAATCAGGGACTCTTCCCAGGTAGGACTGATAAAAAATATAGAGAAGATACAATGAAGAGCTGCGAGTTTCGTCACAGAATTGAGAACGTTACACATACGAAACTCCAGTGGCAGATTCAGAAGAGTGGTGTTGTGCATTGCATAGCGGTTTAATACCGAAATTTCAACAGAGTACTTTCTGGGAAAAGTCGGACAACATATTACTTCCTCCCATATACGTCTCAGGATGTGACCACAACGAGAAAATTCGAGAAATTAGAGTTAATACAGTAGTTTACCGACAATCATTCTTCCCACGCTCCTTTCCCGAATGGAGCAGGGAAGGGGGGATCAGTTAGTGCTACCAGAAGTACCCTCCGCCACACACTGTCATGTGACTTGTGGATTAGTGATGTAGATGTAGATATCATGATAGGGCTAGAACCCAACAAATTCGATGTTCACGCACAATGATAAAGACAGGTCCTATGATAAAAATTGGCACATATTGTCAGGTTATGAAAGCATCCATCTTACACTAATGAGACCAAATATTATGACCCCTGCCCACGGCGAAGTTGAATGCCTCCTGGTGGCGTTGAGGGCACGTGACAAGGTAAGTAAAGAATGTAAGCGGAAGAGAGGCGAATGGGCAGTTATTATAGAGAAGATACAGGCTTCAAATGGGGAAGTCCATTGATGTAAGTTGTTTTAGCAAAGAGCACATTGTTGTGGCGCTGTGGCTGGAAACCAGAATCTCTGAAACGGAGAAGCTGGTCACCCGTTGGCGTACTACTGTCGTGAACACCTATGGAAAGTGGTTGAAGGATGGTGAAATAACGAGCAGACCGTATGGTACAGGACGACCACGTCGCATCACAAAACGCAGAGGTCGGAGGATCCCCCACTGTGTAATCCAGGATAGGCAGCGATTTGTGGCAGATCTGACGACAGAATACAATAATGGTGCAGGCACAAGGGTTTCGGAGCACACCGTTCAAGGCCATTGTTGGACATGGAGCTCCGCATCACACGACTCCTGTGTGTTCCTGTGTTGACCCAACGACATCGTCAGTTATTATTGTAGTAGGCACAGCATCACTGAGTTTTCAACGTGGATCAACAGAAACGCATCGCTTGTGGAATGAATCGCATCTCTTGTTAACAACAGGTCAATGGCTGAGTCTTAACATGTCGATGGAGAACTGTCGAATAGCCCGACAAAAAGAAGCGCGCCGTCGCATCCTGTTTGAAAAACGTTAAGCATAACGTATTATAGCATTATCGACATTCCTACTGTAAACCGATTCACTTTTCTTTTCTACCGTAATAATGTTCAAATGTGTGTAAAACCTTATGGGACTTAACTGCTAAGGTCGTCAGTCCCTAGGCTTACACACTACTTAACTTAAATTAGCCTAAGGACAAACACACACACCCATGCCCGAGGGAGGACTCGAACCTCCGCCGAGACCAGCCGCACAGTCTATGACTGCAGCGCCTCAGACCGCTCGGCTAATCCCACGCGGCCTACCGTAATAACCTGCATTCAAGTAACGTTGTCAGATAACGGTGGAAAGTATTTAAGAAATGAGGGAAGACGTGCACCCAGTGAGGTCAAGTCAAATAATGAATGAATAAATTTTTCAAAAGAGCTGCACGGTAAAAACTGCAAAACTCCGAGTCTTTTATCATACGCATCTCTTTATGTGTCTTTGATAAAATGCATTTTCTCGATAAAACATCGTTTTGGATCTCAGCTGCGTTAGTTTTCGATCACAGCACCATCTTTCACGCAACACAGAAGCATTAAACACAAAAGTTACTTATTTCACTCCGTAGAAACCGATTCTATAGTAAAAATGGGATGTTCCTATTTAAGATATCACATCTGGGGCTGTGGTGGGGGGCTCAATATGAGTATCACCAGACAGCAATTTTAAAAGTGTTGCACACGTATCTTCCCATATTTTAATTCGATTGGTAGTTTTTGAGATATTTCGTTTGCTCACGATAAAAAACTCGCCGGTATACCACGGCCGCATCCTTTTGTTGCGTTCGTGTAACTGAGCTACTACGCCGTCTACCATGGATCCGACGTCATCGATGCCTTAAACACTGACATTCCGTTCCTTATACATCTCTACAAGATTTGATAACGTAGGCGGAACGTGAAATGTCAGACAGAGCTAGACTCAACAAAGTTAGTCCTTTCCTAACTGGAAATGAAGTTTTGGTCGTCATTTTGAGCACCTATTACAAACGTGAAAGCAATCGATGTTCTTCAAGCTATTCTACCATGTTTTGTTTAGTGAACGTACTGAAAATTACAGATCTTATGAGCTACAGAATAAAAAAAACAGCTTCGTGGATCCTAAATTTCTCATTTCATATTGTATGTTCCATGGTGAACGGAAGAAGTTGCCACATCATCTTTCATTAGTCCATGAGCTTTGGAATCGTCAGTACGAAATAGTAGCGTTAATAATATTACCTCCAGGGCAATTACAGTATTAATCAGAGCGAGTAGTATCTCATTCGATTGCAGCAAATGGTGTTATTCAGGACCTGTGACAATCTGGCCAGTTATATCTGCTCACTTGGTAAGGATAGCTTACGCTGACAAAGGCTGCATTCCTGCGAGGAATGCCAGCCGCGCAGCAGCGGGTATGCGGCTTGGCCACAGAGAGCGGCGGAAGTTGTCAGCGTGACGGGTTAACGACTGGAGAATCCTCTAGCTCTGGCGTTAAATATTACCTGCTGCTAAACTCCACTGCTGTTCCCTGCGGCCCTCTCTGCTTCCTCTACCCTGGGTTGGCCCTCTCTGCTTCCTCTACCCTGGGTTGGCAACACTGCGCCGACGCGGACTCTTCGAGTATTTGCTGCACTAAATAATTATAAAAAGCGTTGTTATTAAGCTATTTTTAAACGTGTACAGGTGTTATAAATATAATATAAGTGTTTTTGAATTAGTGGAAGTATTGGTGAAGTATAAAATAAGATTAAACGGGGTAAGGAGCGTATTTTTCTTCTCGCGCCTGTAGCACGAATCCTAGGCCTAATTTCACGCGCGCGAATCGTAAGTAAGCAGTGAATTAAACTTATAGATAAACGTTTCCAGTTGGTATAAATATAATATAAGTGTTGTTACATTAGTGGAAGTGTTAGTGAAGTGTTAAAGAAGATTAAACGGGGTAAGAAGTTTATTTTCCTTCTCGCGCCTATAGCACGGATTTTAGGCTTAATTTCACGCGCGCGTATAGTAAGTAAACAGTGAGTTATATGTAATCACCAGTTTTTTTATTCAGTACTCTTTCAATTTATTTATATCTGCCTGAATAGTTTCTAGGGTCCTTTGTTTACGTTTTAGTCACTACTTAAATCAGCTTATACGATTCCTGTTTTTACCATGAGTGAGAAGTGTGTGACATGCCGTAGGATCGTTAGTTCCGGGGTATGATGTGATGGGTGCTGTAGTTTCTTTCATTGGGGCGAATGTAGTGGCGTGGAAAATGGGGACATAAATGAGGCTCACCAGTGGTATTGTAGGATCTGCAGTAGAGATAGGAAAATACTGGAACAGGAAGGGGAAATTGCAGCTCTTCAAGCTGACCTAGACAAGGCAAGGGAGGATCTGGACCGGTTAAAGAGGGAAAAGGGTGAACAGAGGTGGGAAGTGGCAACAGGTAATAGGGGGAACAGGCAAAGGAGAGCATCAGACAGCTTTGTCATAAATCTTGAAAATAGATTTGACCTGTTGCCTCAGTCAGAATCGGATGAGCCTCATGTAGCTGAAACTGTAGAAAGGGCACAACAAGCTTTCAAGGACTTGAAAAAGGTAGGGAAATTTGTAAAGAGAAAGAAAGTTCTGTTGTTAGGTAGTTCCCATGGTAGAGGTGTTGGCCAACTACTGCAGGAAAATCTAGGTCCAGAGTACCAGGTCACAAACTTTTTCAAGCCTAGTGCAGATCTGGGTCAGGTAACAGAGAATGTAGCTGCTTTATGCAAGGATTTCACAAAGGAGGATGCCGTGGTTATAGTGGGTGGTCCGGGAAATAGCATTGGCAGAGACTCTGAATATTCCATAGAGAGTGACCTGGTGAAGATAGCATCAGCAACGAAGCATACGAGTGTGGGATTTGTGTCTGTGTTGAGACGCTATGATCAGCCTCATTTGAACTCTTCCGTAGGGAGGGTGAACTTGGAGTTGGAGTGACTGCTTAGGACGGATATAGGGTACCATATTGGTTTGATTCCTGTGGATGCTATCGATAGGTGGACTACACTAGGCATGGCCTTCACCTCAATAGGAAAGGGAAGGGAAAACTGTCTGGGTTGACTACAGAAAACTTAAGGGGGGACACTGGCGCAAGTGGTAAAATACCAGTGGTCACAGGTGTCAGAGGGATACCTGTTTTAGGATAGGGAAGGGGGAAAGAAAACGAGTTTTAAGAGAGATTGGCAGACACACTCAGTTTGAGAAAACAGATGAACAGGAGTCAGATTTTATCATACAGCCTCCATTTAAAAAGTGTTTAACAGAAAGTAATCAGAAAATGCCAGTTCAACTTCGCCAAAGCAGTTACAATCCCATTAGTATGCAGTATCAGTTATCTTTATTACACCAGAACATTCCGGGACTTAGAAATAAAGTTGATGAACTACTCATTTGTATCGATGAAATGAATTCATCTAACCAAATTGACATAATCTGCCTCTCTGAACATCAAGTGACCACTGATATAGATATGTTAGACATTTCAGGATTTAAGCTAGCTTCCTACTTCTGCAGAGTAGATATGGATGGAGGAGGAGTTGCCACATTTATCAAAAACTGCCATAAATTCAAGAACATTGACATTAATAAATTCTGTTTAGAGCAGCATCTAGAAGCATGTGCAACAGAAGTAGAGTTCCATAACAGATCCTATATAATAATAACTATTTACCGAGCACCTGCAGGAAATTATAATCTATTTTTAGATCATCTAGAAGCTCTTTTGGGTTATTTAACAGGAAGAAAGAAAGAAATTTTGATTGCTGGTGACTTTAATACAGATTTTCTAATGCAATCTTCCAGTAAACATTCACTGCAGTTAGTAATGTTGTCTTTCAATCTAACTCACACCGTAAATTTTCCAACTAGGATCACTAAATCCTCAAGGACAGCCATTGATAACATTTTTATAGACAAATCAAAGGAACAAAATCATATCATAAATCCTGTTATAAATGGACTATCAGATCATGACATGCAGCTCCTTGTTTTAGATGTAAATTCTAAGCAGATTATCAAGACTGCTAAATCTGAGTACAGGAGAGTAGTCAATCAACCAAAAATTGAGTGTTTTAGAAAACTGCTCAAAGATATGAACTGGAAAGATGTTTATAGTGCTCATGACATGAATGAAAAATATAACACATTCATGAACAATGTCAGTACCATGTTTGAAAACTGTTTTCCTCTAAAAGTTACTCAAATTAAACAGAAGTCCATAATAAAACCATGGATTACACAAGGAATAAAGATTTCCTGTAAGACAAAAAGGAAAATGTATCTGTTGACCAAGAATAGCTCCAATGCCGATGATTTAGCTAAATACAAGGAATACTGTAAAACATTAAAAAAAGTAATTCAGTCGTCTAAACAAATGCACTACGAGAAGAAGATAGCAATGTCAGGGAACAAAATAAAAACAATATGGGATATAGTGAAATAGCAGACTGGTAGAACCAGAAAGGAAAAGGAGCAAATAGCACTAAGGGTAGATGACACATTAGTAACTGATGGGCATAGTGTGGCAAATCTATTTAACAAGCACTTTATATCCGTTACTGATAGAATGGGACTTTCAGGATCAGTAAATAATGCCCTTGAATATCTGAAACTAGCCTTCAGAAATAGCTTCAAGTACATGAATATATCACTCACTTCACCAAAAGAAATAACGTCCATAATAAAATCTTTAAAAACAAAGCATTTTAGTGGGTATGATGAAATATCAACAAAGCTAATTAAGGCATGTTCTTGTGAGTTTAGTACAATTCTAAGTTACTTGTGTAACCAGTCAATTATAACTGGGACATTTCCTGACTGGCTAAAATATGCAGATGTTAAGCCTCTATTCAAGAAAGGGGATAATGAGATACCACCAAACTACAGACCGATTTCACTTTTGCCAGCATTCTCAAAAATTTTAGAAAAAGTAATGTACAGGCAGCTGCTCAACCATCTGACCACAAATAACATATTATCAAGAACACAGTTTGGATTTCTGAAGGGTTCTGATATCGAGAAGGCTATTTACACCTATGGTGAAAATGTGCTTAATTCATTTAATAACAAATTACAAGCAGCAGGGATTTTCTGTGATTTGTCAAAGGCATTTGATGGTGTGAACCACAACATCCTGTTAAGTAAATTAGAATTCTATGGTGTCACGGGCAGTGCTGCAAAATGGTTCAAGTCATACCTCACTAACAGGAAACAAAGGGTGTCAGTGCAAGGGACTAGTGAATTAAGTCATCAGTCATCATCAGAATGGGAAGAAATTACATGTGGTGTCCCACAAGGATCCATCTTAGGGCCATTGCTTTTTCTTGTGTACATTAATGATCTCTCATCAGTTACACTGCCAGAAGCAGAGTTCGTTTTGTTTGCAGATGACACAAGTATTGCAATAAATAGTATGTCAAGTGTAGTTCTAGAAAGATCTGCTAATGATATTTTCATGGATATTAATAAATGGTTCAAAGCCAACTCACTGACATTAAACTTCGAAAAGACTCACTATATGCAATTCAGAACCTGTAAGAGGTTTCCACCCAGCATATGCATAAAATACGAAGAAGGGCAGATAGAAGAGGTTGACAGTCTTAAATTCCTGGGATTACAACTTGATAATAAATTCAGTTGGGAAGAGTACACCACAGAACTGCAGAAACGCCTTAACAAATCTGTATTTGCAATTCGAGTGTTAGCAGACATAGGCGACATAAAAATGATAAAGCTTGCATACTTTGCCTACTTTCATTCCATAATGTCATATGGTATAATATTTTGGGGTAACTCTTCAAGTCAAACAAAAGTTTTCAGAGTCCAAAAGCGTGTAATACGTATTATTTGTGGAGTAAATTCACGGACGTCCTGTAGAAACCTCTTCAAAGAACTGGGTATACTAACTACTGCCTCTCAGTATATTTACTCATTAATGAAATTTGTCCTAAATAATATATCTCTTTTTCCAACAAACAGCTCAGTTCATACATACAATACCAGGAACAAAAATGATCTGCACAAGGACTTAACAGCACTTACGTTAGTTCAAAAAGGGGTCCACTACTCAGGAACACTCATCTTCAATAATTTGCCAGTAAACATAAAAAATTTAGTTACAAATAAAGATCAGTTTAAAAGGAGCATGAAATACTAGTGGCCAACTCCTTCTACTCCATTGACGAATTTTTTAGTAGAAACAAATGATGTATTGTATATATTCATACTATTAGTATTGTTATTTCAGCTTTAAAAAAAAATTGACATGTTCCACATCCACGAGGATCTCCTCAGCACGGATCTATGGAACGAAAACGAATCTAATCTAATCTAAAACCCTCAAGAATCCATACTTGGTGAGGATATGACTGCCATGACGGTCTTCGCGCACCTCAGTTGTTATTCTTTTCTTGTAATTATCATAATTATGTACCTGTGATAGTCTGTGGCTCTCATGGTGATAAAATCGTCTGCTTCTTCAAAATAGTTTTGATACATTATTAAAAAGCGTTAGAGATGTTGTCTCTTTCTACATTTTGCGCAAAGCGACACGGTTAATGGCGCTTGAACTAATACTCGTACATGCGACGCTTCATGAACTTGAGCCACTTTGCAACAGAACTTCCGTGGAAGGTACATTTCAGATATTCAGAATTCCCTAAATCGATAAAATTTAGACTGATATATAATACTTACGGAATACAATTGTATAACAAAATGCTCACATGAATATCTGATATATTAACTGCATGTTCGTGAACGTTTGGGTAAGCATAAAGAAAAAAGAAAATATTCGACTGTATTAAAATAGGCCAAGACTTGCAGACAATCGGAAACGCGCGTCGATTTACAGTCACATAACCAGTCCTGTAGGTGGGTGACGCCTACTGTAGTACATGCATCGCCGCTTCAGCAGCAACCGATACACTATTTATTGACATACTGACCAACAAGCTCGCCAGAAATGTCAGTGCCAAATTTTTTTAAACGGTTACTTGTTAGTTTTTTGACTCCGCTGACATCATTTCAAATATATTTATTTATTTTATTTACTTCTATTATTCAGGGAGGCCATCGATTTCAAAGTGTGGTGCATGTCGAAAACAAAGAGCCGTATAAGTGCTGATCTACATGTATGATCTTTTACATGCTGGCATACTCAAAATTCCATAACTAAAATTACGTTCACATTTGCCAGTATCCACCGATCGCGAGCAGTAGATACCAATATATTTCCAAGCGTATTCATTAGAGTGAATTTTCCGTTCACACACAATAAGAATTGCTGCATCGTCGTAATAATGAAATAAAAAAGGTTCTTTTAAATGGGAACTTTCATCTGAAAAGCGTCGTGCCCTAGATAAATAAAATTCAATACCATCAACAGCAAATCTTCTATTTCCGTATATGGAAAGCAATTATGAATCAAATGACATATCTCTAGGCAGAGGTCGACAAGAGAATGGCCATTTAACTGGGTCTGATGAATGATAGTGACTTGGTATGTGCATGTTCCACAAAATGGTTATTAAACTTTACAAATATTAAGAGAAGAGCGTGGATAAAATGTTTTAAAACTGTATCTGAAAAATCCTTCTTAAAAATAGACTTACTTTGTGTCAGTCTCATTCACATTCATTCATAGAATTACACACACCATATAATATTAAAAATTGTTTACAGAATCATATTGCAAAAATTTGTGTTCAGCATAAATGTAATATATTGACTAGAGATTAATATACTAAATTTGACAAAATTGGTTGCTTATAAAATTATTAGCCAGCCGCTAGTCTTACCCAATGAAGTCTCTTCCCATAAACTCTAAAGTGACAAAAAGTCATCGGATAGCGATATCCATATATAAAAATGCCAGTAGTATTACGTACACAAGATATAAAAGGGCAGTGCATTGGTGGAGCTGTCATTTGTTCAAAATGTTCAAATGTGTGTGAAATCTTATGGGTCATCAGTCCCTAAGCTTACACACTACTTAACCTAAATTATCCTAAGGACAAACACACACATCCATGCCCGAGGGAGGACTCGACCCTCCACCGGGACCAGCCGCACAGTCCACGACTGCAGCGCCTGAGACCGCTCGGCTAATCCCGCGCGGCTGTCATTTGTACTCAGGTAATTAATGTGAAAAGGTATCCCACGTGATTATGGCCGCAAGACGGAAATTAACAGACCTTGAACGCGGATTTGTAGTTGGAGCTGGACGCATGGGATATTCCATTTCGGAAATCGTCAGGGAATTCAGTATTCCGAGTTCCGTAGTGTCAAGAGTGTGTCGAAGGTAATACCAAATTTCAAGCATTACGCCTCACCACGGACAACACATTGGCCGACGGCCTTAGCTTAACGACCGAGAGCAGCGATGTCTGCGTAGAGTTGTCAGTGGTAACAGAGAAGCAACACTGCTTCAAGTAAACACAGAAATCAATGTGGGACGCACGACGAAGCTTTCCGTTAGGGCAGTGCTGCTAAGTTGGGCGTTAACGGGCAATGGCAGCAGACAACCGACGCGAGTACCTTTTTGCTAATAGCACGACATCGCATGCAGCGCCTCTGCTGGGCTCGTGACCATATCGGTTGACCTTAGACGGCTGGAAAACCTTAGTCTGGTCAGATGAGTTTCGATTTCAGTTGGTAAGAGCTGGTGGTAGGACTCGACGATGGCGCAGACCCCACGAAGCCATGGACCCAAGTTGCAACAAGGCACTATCAGAGCTGGTGGTGGCTCCATAACGGTGTGACCTGTGGTTATACGGAGTGAACTGGATCCTCTGATCCAACTGAACAGATCATTGTCTGAAAATGGTTATGTTCGGCTACTTGGGGACCATTTGCAACCACTCAGAATTCCCTATACAACGATGGAATTTTTGTGGAAGGCAATGCGCCGTTTCAACGTGCTGCAGTTGTTCGCGATTCGTTTGAAGAACATTCTGGACAGTTCTAGCGAATGGTTTGATCATCCAGATCGCCCGACATTAATCCCATTGCACGTTCGTGAGACATGATGTAGAGGTTAGTTCGTACCGCAAATCCTGCACCGGCAACGCTTTCACAGTGATGGACATCTATAGAGGCAACATGGTTCTACATTTCTGCAGGGAACTTCCAAAGACTTGTTGAGTCCGTGCCATGTCGAGCTGCTGCACTACGCCTGGAAAAAGTAGGTCCGACACGATATTAAAAGGTGCTTCATGACTTTTGTTACCTCAGCGTATATTCCCGTGAGCTGTGCTGCATGCAATGCGACGTAGCGGTTAGAGTCGCTGCGTCACATGCAACCCAACCAACTGCAATTTTTTGTATTTTTTTAGTTATCATTCATCGAAGTTCTCCAAGTTTGTTATTTTTGTATATTCTGAAATATTCAATGTTTCTATAAACAGCAGCACTCTCCGACCAAGAGTCCAATTATCTTCTGGCTGTACTTTGGTGCTCGTAATAAACGTGCTTTTAGTGGTAAGTGTTTGCATCGACGAGCTTGCTTTCTGATTTGGATTTGATTCTCGTTACGACATGACATTATTTGGTGGAAACGCCAGGTATTTCTCATCAGCTCCGTGACTCCAATTAATAATATCTACACTACCGTAAAAGTCGTTGCCTACACGGACAGGAAACAGAACGCGAGCACTAGATCGTTCTCACGGCCAGTACATTCAGGAGACCAATGGATTCAAAACCAGCAGTGAGTCGTCTACAAGTCAGACATCCGTCAGTGTTTTCCAGAGGAATGGCTTGAAAATATTCGACCGAATACACATTAAATGGGTGGGATGACATTAGTGGTTCGTGGACCACAAAAAGAAGCTCAATATCAGGAATAAATTCCAGGCTTAACTGAAGGAAACACTGGGAGATAATTAGCAGCAAATCCTCTTATCGAAAGAACATTTGAAAGACAGGGAGCAAAACTATTCGGAAATGACGCATTCGTACGTATATAATGTTCTGGTTCTATGCCACATCATGACTCCAAACATGACAGAAGCCGAGAAAATCTCATACTGCATGAAAGAATGTAACTACTACTGGAGAATTCATCAAGTGGTACCAATGTATCGACGAAACGCAACGGAAAAATATTCGGGTGAAAGAGATATCATCGACTTACGAAAGTCCCTATGCCAATTCTAATCTGGCATATGCCGGTTGGAAGAGAAGAGATACAGCACTAAACATAACGCCCCGCATTATAATATACTTTTGCTGGACAAAGGACAACATGTGGCATGTTTCCACTGTGGACACCCTGGATTCGTTGTAGAGTACTGCAGAGAAATAAGACAAGTTTAGCCAAGTGAGGTGACCATCTATGAAGATGAGGCCGCAAAGGATGAAAATCCTTCTTAGATGAAACTCAACATCTATGCCAAGACAACTCATTGGTGCCATCATCAATGGCCTACCTTTAGGGCGCCAGTCGACTCAGGGAGTTCCTTTCCAAGAATGTCGAATGATTATCGTCGCCAGCTAAATACGATTATCTTCCGTGATACAAAAGCGATGGAGCTCAAAGTCGCAAATGGGGAAACACGTCCAGCCATCCGTAACACGTAAAAGGAGCAGTTAAATGAAAACGAGACATATGGGAAAAAAGGAAGTAAAATGTTTATTATTTCGACCAATGCCTTCATGGAAAAATGTTTGCGGTTCCCCACAGGCCCATGATTGTACCCAGGTGTGCACCACTTCATCCAGAACAAATCGACGGCCACGAATGCATTTCTTAGGGCTCAAAAAATACTGAAACCGCAGGGGGAGAGATCGGGACTGTACGGAGGATATATAATGACTTCCCAGGGAAACTTCTGCAGCGTACTCTAAACAACATAGGCAACATGTGGGCCCGCTTTCCATGACACATCCGATGTTCATGTACGTGGCAAAGATATATAAACACAACCAGAACTAGAAGATTCACCTGCGCTGTCGTATAGACGACCACTGACAAGTCCTATACCCAAACAGACTTTCTGTAACAGCGTACCTTTGTTTCTCCAGGAGAGGAAGCAATCCTGTTAGCTGTGGTGCATGCGATGTGGCCAATGGATTAGCGTCGCTGGCTGGCGTGCTACGAGTCTCCATTTAATACCCAACCATCAGTTACTATTTAGTATTTAGTATTTACCATTTCTGGAAGGTAGCCTCCACGGGCGACAATGCAGGCGCTAACTACGGCATCCAATCGTTCGTGCAGATGACGAATGCTGTCCTGTGATAGTTATGCGACGCCTGCTCGACCTGTTCACGTAGCTCTGCAAGACTTGTTGATTGCCGCGTCACACGAGTCACTTCTCGATCTATCATATCCACGTGCTCGATTGTAGACAAGTCCGGAGATCGTGCTGGCCAGGAGGAGGAGGAGGAGGAGGAGGAGATTAGTGTTTAACGTCCCGTCGACAACGAGGTCATTAGAGACGGAGCGCAAGCTCGGGTGAGGGAAGGATGGGGAAGGAAATCGGCCGTGCCCTTTCAAAGGAACCATCCCGGCATTTGCCTGAAGCGATTTAGGGAAATCACGGAAAACCTAAATCAGGATGGCCGGAGACGGGATTGAACCGTCGTCCTCCCGAATGCGAGTCCAGTGTGCTAACCACTGCGCCACCTCGCTCGGTGTGCTGGCCAGGGAAGTTACTGCAAGTCTTGTAGAGCACGTTGAGTTTCGCGGACAGTGTGTGGGCGAGTATTCTTCTGCTGGAAGAACACGTCACCTTTTCGTTGCAATAATGGCAAAAGAACAAGTCTAACATCATTCTGTACGTACCAAGCACTGGTTAGCGACCCCTCCAGAAACAGGTAAGGTAAACGAGAGTTGTAGCTCATCGCACCCCACATCGTAAGGCCTGGGATGCGGCCAGAGTGCCTTGGACTAATGCAATTCACGAGACAGAGCTCACCAGGTCTACGTCGTACGCGCCAACGACCATCACTTGCGTGCAGGCAGAATCGGTTTTCATCGCTGAAGACCACGGTGCGCCATTCCATCTTCCAAGTGATCCTCTGACGCCACCACTCGAGCCGTGCAGCTCGATGTGTGGCATGAGTGGAACACGGGCTAGAGTTGTGCACGCCCGTAGTCCCACTGCTAACAAACGATTCGAAACAGTTGGTGTTGACACGTCTGGGCTCATAAGCCCTTTTATCTGTGGTGTGGTAGTTGTAACATCTGCCACTGCTGCCCTTACAATACGATGATACTGGAGGAAGTCTGTGTTGCGTGGACGCCCAGAACCTCGTCTAAGGGTGAGTGGATGTTCACCGTACCACTGATACCAACAAAGTTGCACAACTGACACAGCACGTCCAAGGCCTGCGGCAATTCTCTGAAAGGACCATCCTGCCACTAATTTGACCCCTATGAAACGTCTGTAAGAAGCACTAGTCCTTCTCCGAGGCATGGTTGTTTGCTTGTTTCACACGTTTACACCACGCTGAGCCGTTTGACTGTGGGCATTCCCTATTAAAAGGTAGACACAGATGACGCTCTGGTAGCTATATCACTACGCTGTCTGTTGGCGGACGATGCTGAAACCATTATCAGTACATCTACTATCATCCAGATTGCATAGTCCGTCATTCAGCCTGACTGGTGTAAAATTGTCTTCATTCATGAGTCCAAACTGAGGCCCAATGAACAGCGAAGACGTGCTTGGAGACGCCCTGGACAGCGGTGGGATGCCTACCTGACTGTCGCCTGCCATACGGCCCGACAACCACGAGGGATGGTCTGGGGTGCCGTTTCCTTTCATAGTAAGAACCCTTTGATTGTTATCCGTGGCACTCTTACAGCACATTGGTACATCTACGATATTCTACGCCCCGTTTTATTGCTCTTCATTGCAAGCCACCCTGAGCTTACATTTCAGAAAGGTAATGCCCATTCGCACAGTCCGCAGATCGTGGTCGTGCGGTAGCGTTCTCGCTTCCCGCGCCCGGGTTCCCGGGTTCGATTCCCGGCGGGGTCAGGGATTTTCTCTGCCTCGTGATGACTGGGTGTTGTGTGATGTCCTTAGGTTAGTTAGGTTTAAGTAGTTCTAAGTTCTAGGGGACTGATGACCATAGATGTTAAGTCCCATAGTGCTCAGAGCCATTTGAACCATTTTGAACCCATGCGCACACGGCGAGAATTTCTGTTCGTTGTATTCGCGCTTACCAAAGCCTACCTTGGCCAGCAAGGTCACCAGATCTCTCCCCATTTGCCCAACTGAAAACGTCTCGAGCATTATGGACATCCTTTCCCAGCTTTTCCCTTACCGGCTCATGTTTTAGACGATATAACTCGCGAACTGGACAGAACTTGGAACGATATCTCTCACGAGGGCATCCAACAACTCTATCAGTCAATACCAAGCAGAATAACTGCTTGCATAAGGGCCAGAGTTGGACCAACGCGCTACTCTCTCACTCTCTCTCTCTCTCTCTCTTAAATAAACCATCATTTTTTTCTGAAATTGAGATCATTTGTTTGTCTGTACATGTACATCACATCTACCTATCTCCGACCAATCAAGACAATACCTTAGTGGTGCATCGCTTTTTTTCTTTTTTCTTGGAGTGTATCACTTCATCCTTCACTTTCGGAACATGTTTTGAAATAGTTAACTTATTACACCAGAAGACTCAGCCACAGTAAGAAAAACGTGTACATCCTGATATGCTTCCACCGACTGAAATCATATTAATTAATTCTGATATCGATCTAGTATTTTACAACCGTAAATGAAGGTAGGCGGAAGAAATCCATTGTAACACGAGCGATGTCCGAGGTACTTATGACGAAATTACACTTATGTGATACCTTTTTAGAAATTCTAGTTTGACACATTATGTGAGTTAAATATATCATAGTAGTTCTGCTAAATACTCGTACGTGTTAATTCACGAGAAAGTAATAATTCAATGAGAGTTACACAGCAGACGTGTTTGCGCTCTTGTCTTCTTATTTAGGTGTAATTGGAAATTACACTAACCTATTCAAACATCTGTAGCAGTAAAGGAAGAAACATAGTCACGATCTCTCTGTGGGAGAGGAAAGTTTTCGTCTAATTTAAATGAGAACTCAGTCTTTGTTCGTCGCAGTAAGGGCAGAAACCTACCTCAAAAATCAAATCCACGTAGACTGCTGACTCGAATTCCGACTGTCTTCGACTAGCAGGGTGAGCAGCACCAGTAATCTTGACGTTCGTTAACCGGTGCGAGCAGCGTTCCCATCTCGGCTGCGAGGAGCAGCAGTGGTAGTGGTCAGAGCTGACGGCGGCCTCTGAAAAGGGAAGTAATACAGCGGGAGCCGGCGAACACCTACTTGCCTGCAGGGGTAGAACGCTACCTGCCACTAAATTTCCTGACCTGCGGCTTCTCGATCGATCGTCGACTCTTTTCCGCACTCACCCAGTGTGTCTGTGAGCTTAGAGATATTGCAAGAGAAGTACGCTTCTCGCTTTATTGATGTGTGGAATATTTCAAGAAGACGATCAGTAGTACGTAATAGCAGACTACATGAACATAACGAAATCGTAAATTATGAAATACTGGAGAGCTACCAGAAAATGGATAGTCTTCATAAACAACACAGGAATTAACAAACATATCTTGGTATGACCTCATTGCATTTACCGTAGTAAGCGCATGCGAGTTTATTGTTGTTCCTGTGGAGTTGTGGATGAATACGATATGAAAGGAAGGGAAAGGATCAAACAAGGTCGTGGAGCATAATCTAGTCCTCTCGAAAAGCCTCGTGTGAGAAACCGATCACGACTATCAAAATTATTTGTTGTCCTCAGTCCACATAAAATTGGGAAAAAGCTCTGTCTTGTATCGAAGAAAACTGGCGCACAACCCGGTAATTTTAAAAGATGCGTTACCACAATTCATTTGTTTCATAACGTGTCCGAAGGACCACGGGCACTGCAATCTCGTACGTACAGCTCAGTCTCCTAAACGTGGCGAACCAGATCTCCAGCGACAAAATTTAGAAGTCTGTTCACGGATATTTTCTGAATATTTTGGTATAAGGACTCGAGGTCTCCGCGAGGATTCAGGAAGTAATAATGTAATTATGACTTAATGTGCTTTATTATCAGAGTTATCCTGCGAAAATATTTTCATAATAGTGAAAAACCCTGTAATAATCAATCACCAAAATGCCTACGTGCATATGCAAAACATTCGTCAGGGCAGGAACAGCTGAGCATATTATCATCGTGCCATTTTTCCAATGCATTCAGTGAACGTTTAGACGAGATGCACATCGGCCGATTTTTCATCAGCAGAGATATCCATATTGGTGTGCGTCACTGTTGACGTTCAACTAACATTGCTGGAAAAACCAACCCGTGACTGGACCGAACAGTATCGAATGCAAGCTTGAGGACCAAGAGTAAACGAGGCCTTATTGTTGTCAACAGGAAGTAACGTGAGTCAGTGTAACAACTTGTTCCCAAAAAAGGCATACAGCGCACACCGTTGACATTTTCTCTGTTGTGCATATATTTTCAATGCAATACCAGTACAACGCGTATGAAGTCAAACGAAATTTAATTACTCTGTAGTGAGACCACAGGTCCCTTACAACAAATTACTAGGAAAATATCCCCGAACAATCTCCGAAATTTTGTTGGTGAAGTTATGGTTCACTCTTTATACATGCAAAATGGCATTTTCATTACGTTGATATCGCATATAATGTACGTTATATCTACCGTATGCTGATCCATTGGTATACACCATAATGCTTGCCATCGTAATTTCTGAAGATACACTCATAAGTAAAAATAAATCAATAAATTTTTTCTCCGATAGAAAATAAAAAAATTACAAATGCTTCCGACTGTAAGAATTTAGACATTACATTTCTTGATCGTCTACCTCCAATGCACGTCAAAGCGCACCGTCGGCCGCCTCCATTACTGGCGGCGGGCTCTTCCACCTACCGGTCAAGTCACGGAGTTGGGACGGTGGGGACTTGTGGACCCTTCCTCGGCCTTCTCAGGGTGTAAATTTCACTGGTTTCAGGTTTCACTGAGTGTAGTTTACAGGACTCAGTTTGGAATTCTAAGTAAACAACAAATTGGTGGAACTGTGTAAAAAAAATGGTTCAAATGGCTCTGAGCACTATGGGACTCAACTGCTGCGGTCATTAGTTCCCTAGAACTTAGAACTAGTTAAACCTAACTAACCTAAGGACATCACAAACATCCATGCCCGAGGCAGGATTCGAACCTGCGACCGTAGCGGTCTTGCGGTTCCAGACTGCAGCGCCTTTAACCGCACGGCCACTTTAATTTTAATTCTTTTTATTTTTTTATTTTTTTTTTATATTTGTTTACAACACCCAGTCTTCCTCTTTTTTTTTTTGAGGGATTTTATTTATTTATTTTATATAAAGGAAGGTAGGAGAAACAGAAACCTTTATTATTCACAAAATAAACATAGTACGTCCTGCCACATGATAACTGTTCTGGAAGGATCCTCGCTGCCGTCCTACCATGCAGCATGAAATAACAACAAAATCGAAGTGGGGCCACCTCCGGCACCCTAAAGAAAAGTATGTTGGATATGAAAACAAAATTTGAAATACATCCATTTGATAACTGTTCAAGCGTGAGTTTTTCGTAGGTCGCATACTCGCATAGTGTTCTTAGTCGATCACTTTAACTTGGTCGGTTTCACAACGACAGCACCGCCGCTCATCTTTGCGCACCCGGCACACCCCAGGTATATGGCGGGTCCGCAAAAACCGTTCCTAGGAAATTGGCATACCAATCCTTGTACTTTTGTAGCCGTAATAGTTTTGTGTGTCCATCTTGCAAGTATTGCCAGTAATCCAGGACGTTCAGCAAGTTCGTACGTGTGTCTCTATAGATGTAATGGACCGTCATACCTGTGATCCACGCCACCGCGTTCGTCTTATGACGCGGAAAATACGTTTCCTCTGGAAAAAATACTATGTCAGAAGAGACTGCTGTATAGATAGTGCGCCGCATGAACGCTATTATCTTTCTTGCGAGAGTCCAGACAGCCAATGCCTCGCCGCAGACCAGCCGATGGTCGTCCGTATCCAGCACGCCGCATTGCTGACACAAGGGCGAATCCGCCAAATGTATTGCGTACTTTTTATCGTTTGTAGGGTATTTTCGGTTGACGACAATGTACCATGTTGATCTGACTGATGTAGGTAGGTGGGGGTGGTGGACCGTGCGCCACACCACGTGCCAATTAACAGCTGGATGTTTGCGTTCCGCCCTATTCCGGGCGATCTGTCGAAGAAGCAGATGGTACACGTCCTTCGATGTCGACTGTCGGGTCGTCGGTAAACGCTCTCCAACGTAACTGTGTTCCACGATGAACGTGCGAACATACGTTAAAGGGGGCGATATATGGCCGACACTGACTGGAGGAAGATGCGATGTTGGTACGAGTTCTTCGATGATCGTCCCCGTAAGCGAGTGGTTCCTGTTGCGCCACCGTTTGAGCATAGTATTAATAAACATGGCACGCGCCTTCTCCTGCACGTTCACTAGACCAACGCCCCCCTCTCGCGCCGGGAGGGTAAGCGTGTTGTACTGTACCTTAAAGAGTTGTCCCAGGCACACATAGAACCCAAAAGCCGCCTGAATCCTCATAGCCAACGTACGCGTCAAGGGGAGAAGGTGTGTCAGGTGGCACATCATGGGCGCGAGATAAAGGTTGACGAGTAACACTCGCTGCAGCATATCCATCGACCGTAGGGCGTTTAGTCGTACTGCCGTGCGGACTCTGAGTAACAGTCTTCGGTAGTTGTCCGCAGCCGTTCCCGCTGTCTCTTTATGAAAGGTGATACCCAAACAGCGGAGGGTTTCCACCGCAGGTAAGGGCCCTTCCGTTCCCGGTTCTAGTCCACGCCCCACATGCATGAATTGTGATTTTCGGTAGTTGACCACACTTCCAGCTGCCATCCCATACGTCTGTAGCCAATCCAGTGCTGTTTGAGTCTCCCTCTCATTCCGCACGAGGAACACAATATCATCCGCGTATGCTCTGCATTTGAATGATAAATGCCGTAGGGAGATCCCGGTAAGACGGCGGCGAAGGCCTGCGAGGCACGGTTCTAAGGCGATCGCATAAAGGAGGATCGACGAGGGGCAACCCTGTCTCACTGATCTTAGATCTTAAAATACTCAGTTCTCCCTCCGTTGACCACCATCGCTGATCTGGCGCCGTGCAACAGCCGCATCACAGCATTGGTCAGCAATGGCGAGACACCCATCCTGTTCATCACCGCCGCGAGGTACACATGATCCACGCGATCAAAAGCATGATCGAAATCTACAGCAACCATCGCCCCCCGGAGGCGGCATGCAGCCGCGAGGGCGACGACGTCACGATAGTCTCCCAAGGCTGTGTGTATATTACTGATGCCGCCAAGACAAGTCTGATCGGCATGTATTCGATGCTCCAGCGACTTTTTGATACGACTTCCCAGTATGCGCATGAAGATCTTGTAGTCACTATTAAGGAGGGTCAAGGGGCGATAATCACAAGGCCGTTTGCCACCACGGGGCTTCGGTATCGGTATCATGAGCCCTTCCGTGAATTGAATGTGAACCGGTACTTCTTGCCGCAGAAGCTCATTAAACATACATAGCCACATCGGTGTCATAATGGTCACGAAGGCACGGTAAAATTCCAACGGGAATCCATCTGGACCTGGGGACTTGTTGCAAGCACCTCGTGTAATCGCTTCCTCCAGCTCTTCACACGTAATTTCAGATAACCCGTCTGCTTCCCCGTTCACACTCGTCGCGTCTGGGATCTCTTCCAGGACGTTCCCCAGCTCCCTCTGACCCTCCCCGTTGCTCGCATAGAATCTGCTAAAATGATCCGTGAACGCCTGTGCTATGCCCCTTTGTGTTGTAAAACGACGGCCATCGCCGAGATCGATCTCATGTATTAAATTCCTGCGTCTTCTTCGTCTTTCCTTTATCACGTAATGCATCGAGGGAACCTCGTTGGGCAGGAAATCCTGCGACCTCGCGCGTATCATCGTACCTGCCATCCTCTGCCTCGCAAGTTGTACCAGCTTCGCCTTAACTCGGTGGACGGCCGACTGGCGTTCTGGTGTAGGTGGCTGAGCTAACAGTTCCCGGAGAGCCGTAAAGTAAAACTCAGTGGTCGTGCGCTGCCATTGAGAAACCTCCTTCCCGTAACCTATTAACGTCCTCCGTAAAGCTGGCTTCGCGCACTCAATCCACCACTGCAGGATAGAACCGAAAGAATTTCGGCGACGGAGACAGCCATGCCACGCGTCCTCCACCATGCGTCGGCATTCTGCATCTCGCAGGTGGGAGACGTTCATCTTCCAATTACCCCTCCGTCTCCGTACCTGCTGTCTATCAAGGTTAACCGTACAAATATATGCCTCGTGGTCCGTGAACGCTGTCGGCCATATTTCTGCGTCCACCGTCGACACTGCTAACGCCCTTGAAACGTAGATTCGGTCCAAACGGCCCGCGGAGTGGCTAGTAAAAAATGTATATCCTGGTTGGTTGCGATACTTCAGGTCCCATGTATCGACTAATTCCATCCCGTTGACCAGCTCCCTTAGTTCTGGGCTGGTGGTATAGTTAGGTTGTTGGTCCTTTCTGTCAAGCACACAATTAAAATCTCCGCCGAGTATGTAACCATCGTATCGTCCCTGGAACAACGGTGCAACCTCATGGGCGTAAAAATCTGCTCTGTCCCTTCTCTTATCCGAGCCTGACGGTGCGTATATGTTGATCAAACGTATTCCTCCTATGGTCACGGCCGTACCACGGGCAGAAGGCAAATACTCTACTTCGTCTGCACGTATCCCTTCCTTTAATAATATAGCTGTGCCAACGCCTCTCTCGTCACACGGGGAACAGTAAACGTCGTAACCGTAAAAGTCCGAGGGGGGAAGTACCCGAACTTCTCGTAATAGTGCGATGTCTAAATCCGCAGCCTTTATCATGTCACTGAGCATCTTGATTTTTACCGGCGTCCCAATGCTATTGATGTTAACAGACCCTATCCGATAAGCTTGTTGCATGGCGGTCTACGTAGATAGGATACCGTACGGTCGCTAATTTTGCCGTACATAGGCTGCTGTCGGACTAACGTCCCCCGCCGTCCCCTCATATGGTCTGCCATTATTCCGTGCACTCTGCCGATCTTACACCGGGAGAGTGCGTGGGAGCAGTTCCTCCGGCATCATCTGTCCCCCACGGAGGTGGCTCTTCTGACCAGTCCCCTAGTGTCCCATCGTTGTCGTGCGGTGCAGGCGCCGTAGCCTCCTCAGTAGCCTGTTGCCGTCTATTGAGCTCCTTCGCTGTGTCTGGAGCACCGTCAGCGGTAGGTCGTACCGCCGTCCCGCTGGACACCGTTGCATCCACGCTAGGCAGTTCTTCTGTATCCATGGTCGTCTGTTCTGTACCCGTAAACTTCTCAGAATTGTCTGCTAGATCAGAGTGGTCGTTCTCCACCGTGAGGCGGCGCTTCTTCCGGCGTTTTGGTGAGCGCTGTTTACGTTGCCGGGCCTCGGAATCAGAGGTCAGCATGGTCTCCAGTTGTTCGTGGGGGACGTCAGAATCGTGCGTCGTCGTATTATCGACGTCTCCAAGTGCATTATCGGAAGGGGCCGCAAGCGGAACCGAAGAGAGGGCGTCCTGTGACTGCTGCAGGCTGTCCAGCCCAACGTCGTCTTTCTGTGGCTCGCCACGATCCGCCGCTGTCTGTGTGTTCAGGTACGCGTCTGTCTCGCGGCCCACGTCATCGCGTAATGCGGCGACGTAATTCATGGGGAGCACAGTCGGATGCGGCGTGAGGGGTGGATCATCCCGTGGCAGCTGTAATAACCTTCGTTGAGCACACTCAGAACGTATGTGTCCCTCCTTCCCACATCCAGAGCACGTCCTTGGTTGTCCGTCGTAAATGACAATCGCCCTACAACCGGCGATGTACAAGTATGACGGGACGTGTTTTCGGAGGTCAATCCGTATTTGTCTGACGCCATTGAGGACAGGATACGTCTTGAAACTCGCCCATTTTTCAGCCACGTGGGATAGGACCGTTCCGTAAGGACGCAGGGCGTCTGTCACCAATTCTTCTGGCACTTCGAATGGAAGCTCAAAGACGCGGATCGTTCGGAGTCCCATGCCGGCGTGTTCAACTGTTACCGCTCCAACATTCCCGTCCGAATGACAGAAACGAAGTCCTTGTCGGTGTCGAAGTAGTAGTTCGTCACATGCCGCTTCATTTATAAGCTTGACATAAACCACGCTGCTGACTATAGATAAGTGTATTCCAACTAGAACGTCAGGTTCGATTTTCACCTCGTCCCGTAAATAACGTTCGATCTCGTAAGCCTTCGGTCGAGCATATTCGTTAGCAAAACTAAATTTCAGTGTCGATTTGCGGAACGACAAGGCCATGATTCGTTCTACGTATTACCGCGACACACCGCTACACACGTAACGTAAACACCTCTCGCGCAGACGTGCGGCAGGGACGTAAACACCGTCCGAACCGCTGCGCCGCCGAAGGCTGACTATACTTCGGCCGGCCAGGAACTGTGTAGTCACGAAGATATCAAATCCCGCGAGGGGGAAAATCCAAGTTGGAATCCCAGTCAAGAATGAATATATTTAACAACTCAAGCTCAATAACGGATGAAACAAGCGCCCTACGACCTTACATGGCGTTTGGTTCATTAACTGTAGGATGAAAATAACTATCATAAACACGTTTATTTTTAAAATGATGCAAAATAAATGATATTCAGTTTTTGTAGACGTTTTATTAAACCTCCGAATTTATGAGTTAATGAGACATTCAGTGTTGCCTGTTTCTAACATTATTTTTGTAGAATGATGAAGCAAGTCTCAGTGCATCTTAAGTGCTGCCTAGAAACTCTTCTCAGAAAACAAAAGCCAACTAACCACAAGGTCTACCGATCGTAAATCACTTGATTACTGTATTCCTTGCTTCTGAATTGGTGGGAAGTGAAACCTTTCAGGCTGCTACTGATTTGTATCTGACCACTGTCACTAATACTAATAATAGTAGTCGTAAAGTAATAATAATAATAATGATAACAATACTCTGTGGGCCTCACAGCAGTGTAGTAGTCATTACATAGTTACCGTTCACTCAGTTACTTCATTTATTGTTGTGATGTGAATAATGAAGGAATTGCTAGAGTCCTACGGAACGACCTACAACTCGGAAAGGCATTTACGTAAGATACGCTGACTGACAAAGAATGTGAAGCACCATAGGCTGAGGAGGAAATGAAATGAACCTTCATGTATGGATAGGTTATGTGACATTTCAGTGGTTACAAAGTCGACTCAAATTTACAAAAAAATCGGTAGTATGAACAGACGGACCAGTATCACTTTGCACCCCCTCTGGGCTGGACGCATGCACTAGTTCTGTTGGAAAGAGTGTCATCAAACCGTGACCGCAAGTCTTACCCAATTACTCCTCACTCCATGACGCCAGGAGAACTCTGATGTGGCTCTCCAAAACATAGGAAGAATGCGACCTTTCTTCTACTTCCCCGACACACTCGCCGATGATTGTCTTCGAGGGGAGTGCCGAAATGTGATTCATCACTGAACGCAATGCTATACCCTTCATCAGCAGTCCATGCTTCCTGGTCACAGCACCACACTAAATGCAGCCGTCTGCGTGGTGGTCTTAACAGCAGCCTACGCATAGGACGGTAATTCTCTAGGCCGGCGGCAGTAGAATGGTGCGGGATGGCACAGAAAGTTGCAAGGAGTCAATTAGTTGTTATCGATGGCAGAATGGGTTACAATGTGTTTGTCGCAGAATGCGGCGATACTTCCTCGTGGTAGTCACATCTGGTCGACGGGAACCGTGACACGACCACTATGCCTAACCTCACGTCCTCACGCAGCAGAACATCAGACCACAGTTACATTTGAATGCCCTGAAAACCTGGATATTGCGCGATTTGACCAGCCGGTGAAATGGAGACTCAACATGAGGACACTTTTAAACTTTGCGCGGTGCTGAAACGCTATCTCACACAATTATGTTACATCTCCGTATCCATCAGAGTGATCACTCAACATCTGACGCTGTTCACACCTCCCGTGTTCCTTACCAGGCCTGGCAAGAACACCAAACATTAACAGTACTAAGGCACTCTGGCGGTCGTTCTATCTGTTACAGAGAGTTGAAACTCTAATCATTTACATACCCGCCGATGGAGTGCATGATTAGTAAGCTACAATGGCATTCGGACATATCTTCTGGGAGCCTCAGTTTCTTCGTCAGGCAGTGTGTTTAACTTATGCGAGGTACATGTCACAATTTCACTGTCATAGAAGAACGGTACAAAGTACATGTGTAGTGGGTGGACTATGTATGGAAGATATTATTCATGTATTCATTTCACAAGCTGTAATCTCCACCACATCGTATTACGCGCTGATGCTAGTATTTGAAAAAACGAAGCAGTTATTGGTAAGTTGTGTAGTCAGTAGTACAGTCTTACGACATAGTGATAATAGTAATGTTCTTTTAAAAGTAATTTATTGTTGTGACCAAAATATAGCTGAACCCTTTTGTTTTTACCGCTCAGAAAATTACATTTTACCCCTCAGGGTGTAATTACCCGGGAACCACTGCTCTAGTCGTTAGCGAAGCGACATGATGTTTAATGTGAATCGTACGTTTTCGCGTTGCAGAACCGGAAGAAAATAGGACTTGTTTGTGCCTATTAAAATACCATAGCCTAAAGGGGAAATCGAACTCAGTATCAATCCACCAGACCACCGTTCTCCAAATGCCACAGGGTCGTTGTGCAAATGCCACAGGGTCGTAATGCAAATGCGCCGCACCAGATGAGAATTCTGACATCCTGACTCTCTGGAGTGGATTACAGCCTATTAAACACATTCATTTCCTTGTTCTATCGAATCGTCATTAACCAGCTGCCTTGGCTACTAAATGCGTATATCGATTGATTTTGTAATCACTGAAATAAAATTGCACAACCGTAATCCACACGGACTGCGGGAGGAAGTGTTGCATCCCATTTGAGCTACTCTGCTACACAACCTGTTCAAGGTAAACGTTAAGCAATGCAAAAGAAAAGCTCAGTTACTGAATCCGATGTTTTCGTAATTTCATAAACTACACCTCGTCTGCCTGCTAACAGTACCAATCTGTTGGAAGCTCAGATAAAATTTACTTCATTTTCTAACCTGCTAGTAATAACAAGACCTTGGAAAAAAGTTTCTTTGAATGAGCCCATGGCTGCCTGTCCTGGTCAGAACAGTTTTTGCTCTACTGGCTAACCACCGTCAGCAAAGATGGTGACGACGCATAGCACATTGAGCATATGATCTATAGCGGACGTTTTGTACTCACACTGGTAAGTATAAGATTATTTAATATTGTAATTTAGTTTTCAGCGTGAAATATTTTCCATAAAGTGAGAGTACACCATGCAGTAACATCAACGATGTAACCAGTGATCACGCAATACATAACGTGGGAATTACTAATGATGTAATTTACCATTGGGGCAAAATGTACCGATAAAAACGAGACTGGTCATAGATTCACCGCGATTGTGTTTGATGTGTTGGTACGCAGGTATTTATCAATCGTCATTTTTTTTATTTGAGATGCTAGTATTGTTTTTACGATGACATCTTGAATGTTGCACACTTGAAGGATATGAGGATATATAGAGGGGTGGAGACAGTGGAGGAAGCTTGAACATCCTCTTATCATGAAACATATCCTACCATTTTCATTGAATTCGATGGAGCCAACAAACGAAACAATAGAAATTCATCCTAGGTTAATCAGGACCAAGCACTCGTGGCTTTCTGGTAGTTGTAGCGCGTTTACTAATTATATAGTTGGGTAACATGCTCCGACGTCAATTGCTTTGTCATCATAATGACCAGAAATGGCTGTGGATTCGTACATACAGTACTGGCTTCTTGTTATCAGCTTTTCTGACTGGATGTTCTTCTTTTACTTTGAAAATTAAGTGAACAGCAAAGGTAAAGGAGAATAATGCGTGTGATCATCCAATACTGCCATCTTTCCAACGCATCGTGACATATAAGTTTCTAAGAACGAATAAATAACAATACCAATACAATATTATAGCAGAGTTTTATATGTGACGGTACGTAACGGGGTACCGGTGTCTCTGACGAAAAAAAAAAAAACACACACAACACACAATGAAATAGAGTTATAAGATGTCTAAATGTAAAAAAAAATTAAATTAAAGGATAACATCTATATCCGGAAGATCACAGAGCCAGAACTGCTTTTTCTAAAAAAAAAAAAAAAAAAAAAAAAAAAAGAAGAGAATCAAGCAGTGTGTTATAGTACTAACTTCATTATTCAGTTGATGATTATCAAAAGCTGTGTGGTCATTTTTAGTTGCGTCAGAGAAGGGTAAAACCAACTGGTTTTACATATACCACTTTTCCAGCGATATTCGGCTCCATGGCAACAGTTGAATTCGCATCAGTAAATGATGTCAGGAACATTCTCTAACTATTATAGTAGCAGCTAAGGCAGAAAGAATAGCAGGTTGCTCACAAAGTAAAAACTGAGAGACATTATTGTATTTTACGGGTAAAATGACCTTCTTGCACTCGAAAAATAAAACTTTCTAATTTTCATTTATTACATAAAAATTGTTCAGAGTATTTCATCAAAATGCCAGAAAATATCGAGTGAATTTGGAAAGATAATTCAGCTCCAGTCCCGAAAGTAAGTCGACGATCAGAGACTTGCCAAATAAATTTTGTTTTCCGAGTTTCAGCTTTTAAAACAGCTGAAACATATTTTTGTACGGCTCTCCAAATTTCACTCTAGTGCTGCTACCCAAACCTTGCTGGAACTCTCGGGTACCAAGCACCATCTTGACATCAGGCTTCATGTAACGCACCTACAGAATACATCACTGGGTCTTACATTGATTCTGCCTGATAATTATAATTATCTGAATTTGTATAATTCCATAACAACATTGTAAATCTAAGTAAAAGGTCCTCAGACTTATGTCATTGTATTAGTATATGCGTATTAGTGCAATGAAGATATAATTGCGTCATGATAATTGTCAAATGTGAAAAAAAATTTAAAAGAGCCATTCTTGTAGTAAAGATCGCTTATCCATATTTATAGACTTGTAAATCATCGATCTTGGCTTCCGTTAATTTTATGTCAAGAAATGCATAATGTGAGGTAGAGCCAGTACTTCGCAAATGAGCCACAAACAGAAACGAATTTGAAAAGTTGTATTATATTTTTGGAGAGCAGACGCTAACAGTAAAGAGTAAACATCAATGTGTCTGTTGTTGTAGACACAGTGGTACTCGAGCTTCATCCACAATCACCTTACTGCAGCAGGTGAAAGTTCCTAATTTTGCCGGCCTCTGTGGCCGAACGGTTCTAGGCGCTTCAGTCCGGAACCGCGCTGCTGCTACGGTCGCAGGTTCGAATCTTGCCTCAGGCATGGATATGTGTGACGTCCTTAGGTTAGTGAGGTTCAAGTAGTTCTAAGTCTAGGTTCAAATGTTCAAATGTGTGTGAAACCTTATGGGACTTAACTGCTAAGGTTATCAGCCCCTAAGCTTACACACTACTTAACCTAAATTATCCTAAGGACAAACATACACACCCATGCTCGAGGGAGGACTCGAACCTCCGCCGGGACCAGCAGCAAAGTCCATGACGGCATCGCCTTAGACCACTCGGCTAATACCGCGCGGTTAAGTCTAGCTGACTGATGACCTCAGATGATAAGTCCCATAGTGCTTAGAGCCATTTCTTTTCCTCATTTTATTACAAGCCCATAGAATTGTAATCCACTAAATGACACTTTTTTTGAGCCAATACAAACCTCAGATGTAAGATGCCTTATTTTAGTATAGGCAGATAGAACTGTAATCCACCAAGTCTCTCTTTTATTTGTCGTTTGAGATAACATAGTGATTTCTAAACATTTCTTTTGACATCTGTGTCACAGAGCGTTAACGTCATTCAGTTCTTAGTCATTGTCTTGTGACAACGCTATCTCTCGTAAAAATGAACATGGATCAACAGCCATTCACTGAAATAACTACTGGGCAGTAAAATTCAGAGCAGTGAAAGAAATATTGCAACGTGATGCTTATTCCTTCAAATAACGGCCGGTCGGTAAAATTGATAACAGTCGAAGATACGTCGCAGTGAACTGATTACTAAACAAATCGCACAGCACAGAACCTGAATTGTGATTCTTATTTCAGCTGACAGCAGACGACTCGATCTGCTTTGGAAATATCTTCAGATCTAACTTATTTATCACAACACTGAATTCTGTTGTAACGTTTATTTACAGCACACGTTCGATTACTCAATCTGACACTATCTTCAAGAGATGCCCTTTGAATTTCATCTTGTATGGTATTTTGCAAACAGCGGCATAAGACTTAACTCCTGTGTGAGCGATGTTTAATTGTGACATTCATTACGCGAATTTCTTATTTAGGATGTAAAGTACATAAATAAATCATTATTTAAAAGACCATACTAGTTAGGTAAGCAGACTATTTTGGGTAGTGCAATTTACAGCAATTACTTTTTCACACTAAACACAACTAAGATCTACCAGTATTTAACATAGTTAAAAAATGAGGAAGTTTCACAACAATAATGGGCAGTATCCGGGTAGCTTCAAGACGTTTCAGCAGTGGGACCATACGCACACCAGGACTTAAGCGATGCTCGCGACTGTGACCTCATGCTTCAATAGGAAGTCTCCAAGAGAGATTAGTAGGCTGTGAGGACATTAGCTGACATATATATTTATCGTTATTGTTTTTTAGTTGAAAGAGCGGACCAGTAATAACTGGAGGCAAGTTAATGTGCTCAAAAGCTATTTCGAAGGAGTTATTAAGACTTTACAATAGTCTGCAGTTTTTTTTCTGATTTTGGGCATGTCAAGAGTCGTTTCAAGAGTTGAGATCAAATAATTTTGTTTCTCTATCAATAACAAGATTTCTTTACATCTCTTCATCAAACCTGAAATGGGTAAATATATTCATATAAAAAAGATCAGTTTGGATCCAGGATCATAATTTATGAAAAAGTCACAGTGGGACTGGTGGTGGGTGGAGGAGGAATAGTGAGGATGCATAGTGTACATATCAGTTGCGACAGATAGTCGCACACGGATCCTGCAACCATTATGTTTATACCGAACACGTGGTTTCTCACAAATTTAATCGATCTCTAAAAACAAAGTCCACTTTCTGTCAAAAATATATTTGTTAATGCGTTATAGGTACAGGGCATCATCAGAAATTCGTATAAAAGGGCTTAATACACAGCATTATGTCACATGATTTCAATCTCAACACTGGTGCTCCATTAAGATCAAATTATATTTTTTTAATATAACTATCTAAATTGCTTAATATATTTCTTTATTAATTATTTATTTCCGGCTTCTGCCATCATCAGATCAAATCTATGTATGAAGACCTTTAATGTACTGTTTTGGCAATGGGCTGTGCTCGAAATGCGTAAGCAAACTAATTTTAAATAATAAGTAGACCATTATTATCAGCTGTCTAGAAAAGCAGAGAAAACAGACTTTTACAATAATAACTACCATAAGATGGTCCCATGTTATAGTAGCTAACGCTGTTGACACCATTCACACACTGTTGAGCAAGTCCGAGTAATACACCGGTTGACAACGAACACTGTTTTGAATCCTGGTAATTTAACGTAACTATTCTACAGCACCTGGATGGTTTCCACACTTTCGTGCACTGTCTGCCCCTCAGTACCGTCGCATTCATATCTCCATATGTTGCTATAGATCGTGTTGCTATGGGTCACTGTGCGAAAGTGCCACTTCAGGCTACATTTTTAAATTTATTACTATTTAAGGAGTTGTTGCCATTGAGATCTTCATTTTAATAAGCGCTAACTTATTTTCTTATTGCTTTTAACATAGCAGTCTATTAGTCCTCAACAATTCTCATATGAATACTGTACTAACATAGAGACTGTGGTGTTACCGCCAGACACCACACTTGCTAGGTGGTAGCCTTTAAATCGGACGCGGTCCGTTAGTATACGTCGGACCCGCGTGTCGTCACTATCAGTGATTGCAGACCGAGCGCCGCCACACGGTAGGTCTAGTCTAGAGAGACTCCCTAGCACTCGTACCAGTTGACTAGCCGACTTTGCTAGCGTTGGTTCACTGTCTACATACGCTCTCATTTACAGAGACGAGAGTTTAGCATAGCCTTCAGCTGCGTCATTTCCTACGACCTAGCAAGGCGCCATATTCTTCAAGAATGTATTCTGAACAGATAATATTGTGAGTCATGTACCGCCAAGAGCGACGTTCATCATTAGTGGATTAAAGTTAAGTATAAAACTAATTACGTCCGCTTTCTGAATTCTAATTCCTTGTCATGTTCCAGACGTCACGTCAGTATAGTCCTTCCCTCCTCACGCCAGCCTGCGTAAGCTAAAACGCATGCATTTCGGCCTCCACTAGTTACACGGTGCTGGCTCTTCTGCCAACACAACAGAGACTACAACAAAAATAAATTAATGACAACTATGATGAGGAGTGCCATCCAAGTATTCCTTCCCACTGCGAGGACGAATGGGACTTAGCAACATTGTAGAGAATGTTTGGCAACCTTGCGGCAGTCAAGTTACTTTCTGTAGTGACACAGAATTATCCTGCTACGTTAGGTTAGAGGATCTCAGGAAACCACAGAAGGACGTCCGTCTAAAAGGGGGCAGGTAAAGAACAGAAAGGTAGTTGTAAAAGCGATCGGTATTGTAGTTGTAAATTGTCATAGCTGCATTGGGAAAGAACCAGAGCTCAAAGCCATTACAGAAAGCATTGAAGCTCAAATAATTATAGGTACAGAAACTGGCTAAAGCCGGAAATAAGTTCAGCAGAAATTTTTTCAAACAACCTAAGAGTATTCAGAAAGGATAGATTAAATACAGTTGGTGGTTCAATATTTATTGCTGTCAGAAGTAGTTTCCCTTGTAGTTAAATTGAAGTAAGTAGTTCATGCTAAATAGTATGGGTAGAGGCTATACTTGACAATCGGACTAAACTATTAATAGGATCGTTTTACCGACCCCCGACTCAGAAGATAGAGTTGCTGAACAGTTCGAAGAAAACTTGAGTCTCATTTCAAATAGATACCCCAATCATAAAATTACAGTCAGTGGTGACTTCAATCTACACTCGATATGCTGGGAAAATTATACGTTTAAAGCTGGCGGCAGCCATAAAACGTCATCCGAAATTCTACTGAATGCTTTCCCAGAAAATTATTTTGAGCAATTAGTCCATAAGCCCACTCTAAGCGTAAATGGTTGCGAATGCGTACTTGACCTTTTATTAACAAATAATCCTGGAAAAATAGGGAGTATCATGACGGATACAGGGATTATTGACCACAAGGCAGTTGCTACTGTGCTGAATACCGTAATACCGACAACCATCAAAAATAAAGGCAAAGTACATATATTTTTTTTAAAAAAAAGAGCCTGATAAAAATGCTCTTAACGCCTTCTTAAGAGCCACTCTCTAATCCTTCTCATCTGATCATGTAAGCGTAGAAAAGATGTGGAATGATTTCGAAGACGGTAATTCAGAGATATACAGGGTGAGTCACCTAACGTTACCGCTGGACATATTTCGTAAACCACATCAAATACTGACGAATCGATTCCACAGACCGAACGTGAGGAGAGGGGCTAGTGTAATTGTTTAATACAAACCATACAAAAATGCACGGAAGTATGTTTTTTAACACAAACCTACGTTTTTTTAAACGGAACCCCGTTAGTTTTGTTAGCACATCTGAACGTATAAACAAATACGTAATCAGTGCCGTTTGTTGCATTGTAAAATGTTAATTACATCCGGAGATATTGGAACCTAAAGTTGACGCTTGAAACCTCCGACGTTCAGTTGCGTGTTGTAACAAACACGGGCCACGGTCGGCGAGCAGCATCTGCAGGGACATGTTTACGATGACGACCGTGTTTACGAGTGTGGCTGTAGTGCACTGTTGCGGTTTGGTCTAGGTGTCGCAGTGTCCGCATGTAGCGCTTGCTGCTATTGTTATTCTGCATTCGTCTCCGCACGCAGACCAACTGTAGTACATCGTGTTACCAGACGTCTGTGGTAGTGTAGTGTTGTAGGAACTGTGACCATGATGTATTCGAACTCTGAAAAGGCGGAGATGATACTCATCTATGGCGAGTGTCGACGAAATGCAGCTGAAGCCTGCAGGGTGTATGCAGAACGGTACCCGGACAGAGAGCATCCAACGTGCCGCACATTGCAAAACATCAACCGCCAACTGTATGCAACAGGTATGGTCGTAGCACGCAAACGGGTCCCTAACAGGCCCGTCACAGGAGATGCGGGTGCCGTTGGTGTTAGCTGCTGTTGCCATGAACCCACACCTGAGTACACGGGACATTGCGAGAGCCGGTGGACTGAGTCAAAGTATGTCATGCGCATACTGCATCGTCACCGCTTTCACCCGTTTCATGTGTCGCTACATCAGCAATTATATGGTGATGACTTTAATCATCGAGTGCAATTCTGTCAATGGGCATTAACAGAGAATGCGTTGCAGTTCTACCTGTTTACCGATGAAGCGGATTTTACAAACCACGGGGCAGTGAATCTACGGAACATGCATTACTGTCCGTGGACAATCCTCGCTGGCTCAGACAGGTAGAGCGACAGCGACCGTGGACTGTAAATGTATGGTGCGGAATCATTGGCGACCACCTCATTGGTCCTCACTTCATTGCAGGGGCCCAAACAGCTGCAACATACATCGCGTTTCTACAGAATGATCTGCCAACGTTGCTCGAAAATGTCACACTGGAAACGCGTCGACGTATGTGGTATCAGCATGATGGTGCACCTGCACATTCCGCAACTAACACTAGGCTGACCCTTGACAGGATGTTCGACGGGCGTTTCATAGGACGTGGAGGACGCATAAATTGGCCAGCCCGTTCTCCTGATCTTACACCTCTGGACTTCTTTCTGTGGGGTACGTTAAAGGAGAATGTGTACCGTGATGTGCCTACAACCCCCGAGGATATGAAACAACGTATTGTGGCAGCCTGCGGCGACATTACACCAGATGTAATGCGGCGTGTACGACATTCATTACTCCAGAGATTGCAACTGTGTGCAGCAAATGATGGACACCACATTGAACATCTATTGGACTGACATGTCGGGACACACTCTATTCCACTCCGTAATTGAAAACGGAAACCACGTGTGTACGTGTACCTCACCCCTCATGGTAATGTACATGTGCGTCAGTGAAAAAGACCAATAAAAAGGTGTTAGCATGTGGACGTAATGTGCTGTTCCAGTCTCTTCTGTACCTAAGGTCCATCACCGTTCCCTTTGGATCCCTACGTAATTCGGTGCTCTCCGATACACACGATCTAAAAGCGGAGGAGTGGTACTCAAGCGTCAACTTTAGGTTACAATATATCCGGATGTAATTAACATTTTACAATGCAACAAACGGCACTGATTAAGTATTTGTTTATATGTTCAGATATGCTAACAAAACTAACGGGGTTCCATTTAAAAAACGTAGGTTTGTGTTAAAAAACATACTTCCGTGCATTTTTTAATGGTTTGTATTAACCAATTTACACTAGCCCGTCTCCTCACGTTCGGTCTGTGGAATCGATTCGTCAGTATTTGATGTGGTTTACGAAATAAATCCAGCGGTAATGTTAGGTGACTCACCCTGTATACCACATAAATTAATAAGTGATGGTACTCATCCCCGTCGTACACAAAACGAGTAAGATCGCTGATTGCAGAAGCAACGGGTAAAGCATGCTAAATTTAAAAGAACGCAAAATCCCCAAGATAGGCAAAGTTTTGCAGAAGTTCGAAATATAGCGTTAGTAAAGTGACGTCATAAGCGCGTGACTGCGTGTGAGATCGCTCTCTAAGTTTTCAGCTATTTTTAGGTTTCAGATATATATTTTAACTGTTTTTGTGATAATATTTACTATATAAGTGAGTTATTAGTGGTTTCTTCATTCACCTCTGCATTTCTTGTGTTGTGGCCTGATATTTGTGAGTGTTTCGTATCTAGCAACTTAACCTCTTACCCGTGTTTACATTCCGCGCTGACCAGTTGCAGCTGTAGCGGCGCATCGAAAGCTAAGTACTAATTAATTGTTTGTGTATAGTAGTTTATTTAGGAACTTTAGTAGTCTTCAACCGGTGTTCTTGGTGTTTTCCGGTGAAATAACTTCAGAAGAAATTTTTGCGAACTACTTTCAGTTTCGTTACTGTCATTAGACGTTTGATTTTCTTTCTGTGTTAGTATTTTGTTATATTCTCATTTGTTGTTGATTAATACTGTCAATAATAGTAGTTACTTCCCTTGTAGAACAAGTTTGTGATTATTGTAGTCAGTTTTTAACATCTTCTTATTGTAGTAACGGAACTTAGATAAAATTGTTTTCTTGTTTCAATAATTGTAAAATTTTACCATGAGTGAGAAGTGTGGGCTTTGCCGTAGGTTCGTGAGCAGTGGATTGCGGTGTGAGACTTGTTCGAAGTATTTTCACTGGGGGGAATGCAGTGGGGAAGCCAGTGGGCATTCTGGTGAGATCCTCTCCTGGAACTGCAGGTTATGTAGCAAGAGTAAGTTGATAGAGGAGCAGGAGCGTAAGATCTTTGCCCTTCAGGTGCAGTTGAAAAACGCACAGGAGGAGCTAGATAGGATGAGGAGGGAGAAGGGGGTTGGGGAATGGGAGCTGGCTGTTGGCAAGAGATCTGCTAGGAGAAGGAGATTTTCAGATAGTTTTACTATTGTTGTTTGTAATAGATATGACCAACTGTCAGAGTCTAGTGGAGAGGAATCTCTAGTAGCTGTAGATGTAGGAAGTATGCAGCAGACCTCAGCAGTTACGGTGGCTAGGACAGTTGCAAAGTCTAAGAGAAAGAAGAAGGTTCTGCTGTTAGGTAGTTCTCATGGTAGAGGTGTAGGCCAGCAGTTGCAGGAAGTTTTGGGGAGTGAGTACCAGGTCACCAGCATTGTGAAGCCTAATGCAGGATTGGCTCAGGTGACTTTTAACATAGGGGGGTTATGTAGGGATTTTACTAAAGAGGATCAGGTAGTGATTGTGGGTGGGGCTGGTAATAGTATTGATAGGGATGGGGAGTATGACATAGATGGTGACCTGGAAAAGATATCCACTCAGACTGGCAACACGAATGTGCATTTCGTGGAACTGTTTCAGCGTCACGATCGGCCTCATCTTAATACAGCCGTCAGGTGTAATAACATGAGACTTGGGGGTGCGCTGATGACAGAAGGCATGAGTCACATTTCAGTGGTGTCGGTGGAGTCTATCGGCAGGACGTATTTCACTAGACATGGCCTACACCTCAACAGGTATGGGAAGGGGAGGTTGGCAAAACTTATAGGTGACAGCATAGGTGGGGGTGGTGGGATCACTCATGGGAAAATACCGGTAGTTGTGGGTGTTAGAGCTGTACCTTTTTTAGATTGAAGTCAGCTGATAGGTATTCCTGCTTAAGGGAAGTCTCTCTAACAAAGAAACCACTTTCTACAAAGCTTGGGTATCCGATTAATGAGGGAATTAGTATATTTCATCAAAATATACAAGGTATTAGAGATAAAGTTAGTGAACTGCTTATAGATGTTGACTCTGAAATTATTAGTATATCTGAACACTTCTTAAATAAGGAGATAATTCAGAGGCTTCCTTTACCAGGATACAGGTTGGCTGGCAGCTTTTCTAGGAGCTCTTTGCGGTGTGGGGGAGTAGCCATGTATGTGAAAAACGGTATCCCATTTGAGTCAATTGATGTTTCAAAGTACTGCACTGAAAAGGTGTTTGAATGTTGTGCAGGTGTGGTTAAATTTAGTGGAGCTAAACTTCTTACTGTTGTTATTTATAGATCCCCAGACTCCGATTTCACAACATTTTTGCTAAAGCTAGAGGAGGTTCTTGGTTCACTTTATAGGAAATACAAAAAGTTAGTTATATGTGGTGACTTCAATATTAATTGTATAAGTGATTGTGCAAGGAAAAGGATGCTGGTAGACCTCCATAATTCATATAATCTTATGCAAACCGTATTCTTTCCAACGAGAGTGCAAGGGAACAGTAGAACAACCATAGACAATATTTTTGTTCATTCGTCATTATTAGAAGGGCATTCTGTTAGCAAAAAGGTGAATGGCCTTTCAGATCATGATGCACAAATTTTAAGTCTAAAAGATTTTTGTGCTGCAACACATGTTAAATATAGTTACCAACTTTTTAGGAAAGCTGATCCAGTTGCTGTACAGACTTTTGTAAACCTTATCAAGGAACAGGAGTGGCAAGATGTTTATAGTGCTGATACAGTAGACGATAAATATAATGCTTTCCTCCAGACTTTTCTCGTGCTCTTTGAAAGTTGCTTTCCGTTAGAACGTTCAAAACAGGGTACTAGCACAAACAGGCAGCCTGGGTGGCTGACTAAAGGGATAAGAATATCTTGTAGAACAAAGTGGCAATTATATCAAAACGTTAGAAACAGTCACAATCTAAATGCAGCAGCCCATTACAAACAGTATTGTAAGGTGCTTAAAAAAGTTATTAGGAAGGCAAAAAGTATGTGGTATGCAGATAGAATAGCTAAGTCTCATCAGGATAAAATTAAAACCATATGGTCAGTCGTAAAGGAAGTGGCTGGTCTGCAGAGACAGGTCGAGAATATAGAATCAGTGCGTAGTGGGGATGTCCGTGTTACTGATAAGTCGCATATATGTACAGTACTTAATAATCACTTTCTGAATATAGCAGGTGAACTAAATAGAAACCTAGTCCCAACAGGGAATCATATAGCGCTCTTAGAAAATAGTGTTCCGAGACTGTTACCTGAAATGCTCCTCCATGATACTGACAAGAGGGAGATTGAGTTGATAATTAAATCACTAAAGACCAAGAACTCTCATGGATATGACGGGGTATCTAGCAGAATACTGAAGTATTGTTCCACGTATGTTAGCTCAGTACTTAGCCATATCTGTAACTTTTCCTTTAGGAGTGGTCGGTTTCCTGACCGATTAAAGTACTCGGTAGTGAAGCCACTTTATAAAAAGGGAGACAGGGATAATGTTGACAATTATAGACCTATTTCTATGCCATCGGTGTTTGCTAAAGTTATCGAGAAGGTTGTATATACAAGGTTACTGCAGCATTTAAATTCACATAATTTGCTGTCAAATGTACAGTTTGGTTTTAGAAATGGCTTAACAACTGAAAATGCTATAGTCTCTTTTCTCTGTGAGGTTTTGGACGGATTAAATAAAAGGTTGCGAACGTTAGGTGTTTTCTTTGATTTAACGAAGGCTTTTGACTGCGTTGACCACAAAATATTACTGCAGAAGTTGGAACATTATGGAGTAAGGGGAGTAGCTTACAATTGGTTCGCCTCCTACTTTAAGAACAGAAAGCAGAAGGTAATCCTCCGCAATATTGAGAGTGGTAATGATGTTCAGTCCCAATGGGGCACTGTTAAATGGGGCGTTCCCCAAGGGTCGGTGCTGGGGCCACTGCTGTTTCTTATTTATATAAATGATATGCCTTCTAGTATTACAGGTGATTCAAAAATATTTCTGTTTGCTGATGACACCACCTTGGTAGTGAAGGATCTTGTGTGTAATATTGAAACATTATCAAATAATGTAGTTCATGAAATAAGTTCGTGGCTTGTGGAAAATAATTTGATGCTAAATCACAGTAAGACTCAGTTTTTACAGTTTCTAACTCACAATTCAACAAGAACTGACATTTTAATCAGACAGAATGGGCATGTTATAAGCGAGACGGAACAGTTCAAGTTCCTAGGCGTATGGATAGATAGTAAGTTGTTGTGGAAAGCCCATGTTCAGGATCTTGTTCAGAAACTAAATGCCGCTTTATTTACCATTAGAACAGTATCTGAAATAAGTGACATTTCAACACGAAAAGTAGTATACTTCGCATATTTTCATACGCTTATGTCATATGGTATTATTTTTTGGGGTAATTCTTCTGATTCAAAAAGGGTATTTTTGGCTCAAAAACGGGCTGTTCGAGCTATGTATGGAGTACGTTCGAAAACCTCTTGTCAACCCCTATTCAATAGTCTGGGAATTTTGACATTGCCCTCACAGTATGTATTTTCTTTAATGTCGTTTGTTGTTAGCAATATTAGCTTATTCCCAAGAGTTAGCAGCTTTCACTCAGTTAATACTAGGCAGAAATCAAAGCTGCATGTGAAATGCACTTCCTTGACACTTGTGCAGAAAGGAGTGCAGTATTCTGCTGCATCCATTTTCAATAAGCTACCACAAGAACTCAAAAACCTTAGCAGTAGCCCAAACACTTTTAAGTCTAAACTGAAGAGTTTCCTCATGGCTCACTCCTTCTATTCTGTCGAGGAGCTCCTGGAAGAGCTAAAAAATTAAGCAAATTCCAGTGTTACATTCTTGATTTTCTTTATTTAAACTAACGACTTGTCGCCTGAATATGTTTCTTATATTTCATTTCATTCTGTTTCTACAATCGTGTTATAATTTCATGTATTGACTCGTTCCATGACCATGGAGACTTCTCCTAAATGTGGTCCCACGGAACAATAAATATATAAATAAAATAAAATACAAATTGCGAGATGCTTATAATAATTTCCACAACGAAACTCTGCCTCGAAATCTGGCAGAAAACCCAAAGAGCTTCTAGTCATACACAAGGCACACCAGTGGTAAAATGCAATCAATACCTTTACTGCGCGATAACAGCGGTGAAGTCACTGATGACAGTGCCACTGAAGTAGAGTTATTAAATACGGTTTTCCGATATTCCTTCACCAAAGAAGACGAAGAAAATATTCCTTAATTCCAATCAAGAACAACTGACAAGATGGGAAATATAGAAATTGATATCCTCGGTGTCGCAAAGCAGCTTAAATCACTTAATAAAAGCAAGGCCTGCAATTCAGATTGTACACCAATCGGGTTCCTATCAGAGTATGCTGAGACAGTACCCCATATGTAGCAATTATATACAACCGCTCGCTCACAGAAAGATCCACACCTAAGGACTAGAACATTTGCTCAAATCACATCAATACCCAAAAAGGGAAAAAGAAGTAATCCGCTGAATTACAGGCCCATATCACTAATGTCGATATGGAATAGGGTTTTGGAACGTATACTGTGTTCGAACATTATGAATTACCTCGAAGAAAACCATTTATTGACACATAGTCAGTACGGTTTCGGAAAATATCGTTCTTGTGAAGCACAACAAGCTTTTTATACTCACGAAGTAATGACTGCTATAGATAGGGGATGTCAAATTGATTCCATATTTTTAGATTTCCAGAAGGCTTTCGACACCGTTCCTCACAAGCGTCTTCTGACCAAACTGAGTGCCTATGGAATATCGCCTCAATTGTGCTACTGGGTTCATGATTTCCTGTCAGAAAGGTCACAGTTCGTAGTACTAGACGAAAAGTAATGGAGTAAAACAGAAGTAATATCTGGCGTTCCCCAAGGAAGTGTTATAGGCCCTCTATTGTTGCTGATCTATATTAACGACATTGGAGACAAACTGAGTAGCCGTCTTAGATTGTTTGCAGATGATGCTGTCATTTACCGTCCTGTAAAGTCATCAGATGACCAAAACGAATTGCAAAATGATTTAAATAAGATATCTGTATGGTGCGAAAAGTCGCAATTGACCCTGAATAAAGAAAAGTGTAAAGCTATTCACATGAGTACTGAAAGAACTTCATTGAAGGCTGTAAATTGAACTAAATACTTAGGAATTACAATTATAAATAACCTAACTTGGAAAAATCACATAGATAATGTTGTGGGTAGAGCAAACCAAAGACTGCCATTCATTGGCAGATCACTTGAAAGGTGCAACAGGTCTACTAAAGAGGCTGCTTACACCATGCTCGTCCGCCCTATTCTGACGTATTGCTGTGCTTTGTGGGATCCGCATCAGGTGGGACTGACGGATGACACCGAAAAAGTTCAAAGAAGGGCAGCTCGTTTTGCGTTATCGTGAAATAGGGGAGATAGTTCCACAGACATGATACGTGAATCAAGGTGGCAATCATTAAAACAAAGGCGTTTTTCGTTGCAACGGAATCTTCTCATGAAATTTCAGTCACCAGTTTTCTCCTCCGATTGCGAAAACATTCTGTTGGCACCCACCTACGTAGGGAGAAATGATCATCACGATAAAGTAAGAGAAAATAGGGCTCGCACAGAAAAATGTAAGTGCTCGTTTTTCCCGCGCGCCTTTCGAGAATGGAAAGGTAGAGAGACAGCTTGAAGGTGGTTTATTGAACCCTCTGCCAGGCACTTTATTGTGAATATCAGAGTAATCACGTAGCTGTAGATGTAAGTTCACTTGATTTTCTTGGTTTTCTAATTAAATATCCTGAATGATTTTCACATTTTGTGAGTCATCTGACTATCAAATGGATGTGTTTAGTCCCGGCAGGTCTTTCCACGCCGAAACGATAACTAATTTCTTCTTTTCATCGCAGATTATCTATCTTCTACATCTATATATAACGATTACTCTGCAATGCACAATTAAGTGCCCGGCAGTCATTTTCAAGCTAATTCTTTACCATTCCAGTATCAAACGGCGAGCGGAAAAAACGAGCACTTAAATCTTTCTGTGCGAGCTATGATTACTCTTTTTTTTATTATGATGGTCATTTTTCCCTATACAGATGGGCGCTAACAAAATATTTTCACATTCTGAGGAGAAAGAGGGTGCTTGAAATTTCATGAGAAGGTCCTGCCACATCAAAAAACGACTTTTTAATGACTGCCACTCCAGTTCATGTATCATATTCGTGGCACTCTCTGTCCTATTTCGTGATAATACAAAACGAACTGCCCTTCTTTGAACTTTTTCTATATTTTCCATCAATTCTATCAAATGCGGATCCCGCACTGTATAGCAGTTCTCCAGATGGCGTACGAGCGTAGGGTAAGCAGTCTCTTTAAGAGACCTGTTACATTTCTCAGTGTTCTGCCAATAAATAGCAGTCTTTGGTTTTCTTTCCCCACAACTTTATCTATGTGATCGTTGCAGTTTAATTATTTTGTAATTGTAATCGCTAAGTATTTAGCTGAGTTTACAGCCTTTAGATTTGTGTGCTTTATGGTGTAACCGAAATCTTAGACATCACTAGGACAATGAGGGTGCGCAGAATACTGCAACTGCTCCCTAGGTCTATTGAAACATAATCGCGACGTGAAGCCAATGCTGCGTTCGTTCTAGGCTCCAGTCTCGCCGGAAACTAGTGATATATCTTTTACGTGACAGAGTTACGGCCATTGAGTTTCCTGAATGTGGCGAATAAATCATGTCAGAACAATCCTACAAGAAGCGAGAAATCTATTTTATTATGTGATTTTTTCGACAGCAGTCACCCCATACACAGCACAAATGTTCGATATTCCTCCACTGCCTTCATCCCACCGTTAAATCTAGAGAGAACGAAATTGCGCAAATGTGATACATTTTCCGTTAACGTTCCGTTTCCTAGCTCATAAACAACTCTACTCATAACTTTCAAACCTTCAGTGTTCAAGATATCATCGCAAAAACAACATTATAATCTCAAAAAAAAAAAAAAAATGGCAATGGCTAAATACGATAACGGCAACCTGCGTACTAGCATGCCAAACAAAATCGCCCCTTATTTATGTACCTCCCACCTTTTTCTGCATAAATTTTCCCCACAATGGCAAATTGTACCCCTAGTAATATCAGCAAAATTCTAAGATACAATATTTTTAAATTTGTACGCTCCGTCTGGCAGCAGTCGTACAGAATTAAAAGCTGAGATTTTGAGACAGGTAGTTACGTCTGTCTTACCTACGATACTTAGCAGAATGTTGATTTTAACCCTGTTATTAGCAAAAAAAAATTCAACAGATACGTGGAACTTGAATATATGGTTATATTATTGACACTTCGGATGCAACAAGCAATGACTAATTAATGTACACCCACGTCACTAGTCATTCAGCCAGCAGAACAGGCCGGATTTACATCTCACAAGACTTAGCGCGTAGCGTCACTACGTCAGAAATCTGTCCTATAATCTTTACTGATCATTGTGATTATGTTACCAGAATCAGTTTACAGGAGCAAACAACTTTTCGTGGAAAAGGCTACTGGAAATTAAATACTTCCATACTCAGTCAAGTAATTAGAAATTGAGGTGATGGAAACATGGAAGTCCTGTGTCAGTAACATAAGGAAATGCCCCAGCAGATTAAACTGATGGGTGGAGCATACGAGACCCAAACTATAGAAATTGCTTGGACAATATCGTTACAACAAATGTGAGTGGGTGAAAAGTACAGAGAAATTTAATTTCTTGTGTCTCCGAAAACTGTACCAATGTATATGAGATTTAACCACCAACAGTTCATAGATAAAACAGATTAAAGCACAGAAAATGTAAATGAAGAGCAGAAAACCTAGAGGGTCCGAAAGTGAGGTCGCGAGCTGACAGTATTATACAAGAGTAGAAATCGTCACTCTGCCTAATAATTCGAACATCGAAAAACACGAAACACAAAATAATAGAGAAATTAAAGATAGGAAACGAAACAATACAACAGCAGGCTCATATCAAAAGCGGAGTGCTGCAAAATTACCGTAAGCTGTATACTGCAACAGACGTGGATGAAAACCTCGAATCAGTTTTATTTTTTTATGACATCGACGACGTGCTGACAGAAGAAGTCGACAGTTCTCTCAGCGAAGAAAATTGACGGCACCGCGATATGTCAAGACACGAGAATCTGTGACACCAGATAAATAGCCGTACCATAGCCAGAAAACAATATGGTAATCTGGGTATCGGGCCAATTCGTACACTACACGATAACACCAGAAACACTGAGTTTAGCGGAATTTAAGTATCAACTGACAATATTACACCATGAACTGCAGAACAAATGAATTTATCAAAATATTAATATCTTTACTCATTACGTTACTTGTATTTCAACCGCTCCCTACCGTCTCGAAGTAGGATAGGTAGAAAAAAGAAAAAATCTACAACGAAGGAGAAGAAACATATTTCATTTAATTCTCTAATCTTCCAGAAAAGGAAACAAGAGCCTCAGTATCGATATATGACAAGCGATTGGATTTAGACAAAATATCAGAATTCTTTGCATTTATAAAGAAATATAAATTTAATACTTATAAGGAAGAGAAATGTAAAGAATTTCAGAAGAACAAGGAATTACGTTACATTTTACAAAAAAAAGGAACATACAACCATCAAGAAGGACTTCACTGTATTATTGCTTTTCTTTTCCAGTTCAACGAAATCAAAAATTTGTCATATCATTTAATTCATTGTTAAGAAGAAATTTAGATTAAATAAATAACAAAAAAGAAATTGTCACATCAAACGAAATAGTTACATTAGTTAATTTTTTCCACTTCGCAGGAGAATTCTTACGTTTCAACAAAGAAGATAAAAGGTACCGAAGATAGGCTGAGAAGGCAACTAAAGATGAGCGAGTGGAAGGGCTGTAAGAGGACGGAAGGAGGCGCACAAAAAACGGGTGTATTGATGCTAAGTTGACATACGTAAGATCTGGGTTCTTTCCCACTTAGGCCAGCCGCGGTGGCCGAGCGGTTCTAGGCTCTTCAGTCCGGAACCATGCGACAGCTAGGGTCGCTGGTTCGAATCCTGCCTCGGGCATGGATGTGTGTGATGTCCTTAGGTTAGTTGGGTTTAAGTAGTTCTAATTTCTAGGACACAGATGACATCAGATGTTAAGTCCCATAGTGCTCAGAGCCATTTAGTTCCCACTTACGGCGATAGTTTGTAATAGGCATAGATAAATTCTCCCAAATTCACAGTAAACATCATGCGCCTTCACTACCCATTAGTGTGTTGGTGTGGCTCAGACTGAGGCGGAAGTGGTGGCGCGTAGGAAATCTGTCACCAGTAATCTTTCTTACACTAGTAACTTTATTTTAGTTAATGAACCAAAAGCCATGTAAGGTCTCAGGCACTTGTTTCACGTTTTATTTGAACTTGAGGTATCGACCATTTTGGTTCTGGACTGGGATTCGAACTCGGACCTTCCCATTCGTGGGATTTGATCCCTTCATGACGGTACAGTTCCATCAGTTCGTTTCTTCTTTAAAGTCAGTACCATCATTAGACTGTTGTTTATTTGCAGTGTCACATTTACACTTACACAATCATGATTTCGGCTTCAAAGTACCATTAACAAGTGTTTTAAGTGTTATAAATTGGCTAAAATGACATACTGTAATATTAAGCCTGCCGGAGTGGCCAAGCGGTTCTAGGCGCTACAGTTTGGAACCGCGCTACCGCTACAGTCGCAGGTTCGAATCCTGCCTCAGGCATGGATGTGTGTACTGTCCTTAGGTTAGTTAGGTTTAATTAGTCCTAAGTTCTGGGGGACTGATGACCTCAGTAGTTAAGTCCCATAGTACTCAAAGCCATTTGAACCATTTTTTGTCATATTAAAATACACTATTAGACACATTGTCTAAGAGTCGATATTTCTGGCAGAGCCTACTGCTCTGTTTCATTACTGAGAACACCAGTAATGAAATAAAGCAGTAGGCTCTGCCAGAAATATCCACTCTTAGACAATGTGTCTAATAGTGTATTTTAATATGACAGTGTGCCATCTTAGGCAATTTATAACACTTAAAACATTTATTAATGGCACTCTGAAGCCGAAATCATGATTGTGTAAATGTAAATGTAACACTGTAAATAAACAAAAGTCTAATGGCGGTAATGACTTTAAAGAAATATGTTTTGACTATGGCCCCGCATGATGAAAAAGAAAGTATTAAATACGTAGCTCGTTCAAGATTCCAAACTCCTCAAGGCCTCCACGGAAGGTGCGTGTCTGGGCTCGAAGGCTGGTCCTGGACAAAAGTTTTCACTATGTCTTTCCAAGCTCTAGCATGTGCCTACTTAAATGCTGGTAGAAAATAATAATGTTTTCTAAACGTCTCTCCATTCGCTGACAGCATTAATGCTATGTAGCTGTTTCGCTTCCCAGTGAGACAGAGCACTTTTCGTCAAATTATTTCAATTTCAACCATGCCACTCCTAACTATTGATGAAAAGAAATTGCATAGTTAACATCTCTTCGTATGTAGTCAACGACGATTTGTGAGTCCCAGTCAGCAATGAACTTTTTGTCACGTTATTTCTAGTTGAAACAAACGCAAATTACACTGCTCTTGAAATAAACATATATTTCTGTAGCGTGGTTACAAATATCGCCGATTCCATGTATCAACATTTTCAGGAGAGTGAGGAAACTGTTTAAACTATTTTCACATAAGTGATGTTGGAACATTTTTCGCCGAGTATACAATAGTAATAGTCTGCAATGATATTAGACTTTCTGTGTATTTTAGTTGCCCCCCATGAACCATGGACCTTGCCGTTGGTGGGGAGGCTTGCGTGCCTCAGCGATACAGATGGCCGTACCGTAGGTGCAACCACAACGGAGGGGTATCTGTTGAGAGGCCAGACAAACGTGTGGTTCCTGAAGAGGGGCAGCAGCCTTTTCAGTAGTTGCAGGGGCAACAGTCTGGATGATTGACTGACCTGGCCTTGTAACATTAACCAAAACGGCCTTGCTGTGCTGGTACTGCGAACGGCTGAAAGCAAGGGGAAACTACAGCCGTAATTTTTCCCGAGGACATGCAGCTCTACTGTATGATTAAATGATGATGGCGTCCTCTTGGGTAAAATATTCCGGAGGTAAAATAGTCCCCCATTCGGATCTCCGGGCGGGGACTACTCAAGAAGACGTGGTTATCAGGAGAACGAAAACTGGCGTTCTACGGATCGGAGCGTGGAATGTCAGATCACTTAATCGGGCAGGTAGGTTAGAAAATTTGAAAAGGGAAATGGATAGGTTAAAGTTAGATATAGTGGGAATTAGTGAAGTTCGGTGGCAGGAGGAACAAGACTTTTGGTCAGGTGATTACAGGGTTATAAATACAAAATCAAATAGGGGTAATGCAGGAGTAGGTTTAATAATGAATAAAAAAATAGGAGTGCGGGTTAGCTACTACAAACAGCATAGTGAACGCATTATTGTGGCCAAGATAGACACAAAGCCCATGCCTACTACAGTAGTACAAGTTTATATGCCAACTAGCTCTGCAGATGATGAAGAAATAGATGAAATGTATGACGAGATAAAAGAAATTATTCAGGTAGTGAAGGGAGACGAAAATTTAATAGTCATGGGTGACTGGAATTCGTCAGTAGGAAAAGGGAGAGAAGGAAACATAGTTGGTGAATATGGATTGGGGGGATGGAATGAAAGAGGAAGCCGCCTTGTAGAATTTTGCACAGAGCATAACTTAATCATAGCTAACACTTGGTTCAAGAATCATGAAAGGAGGCTGTATACATGGAAGAAGCCAGGAGATACTGACAGGTTTCAGATAGATTATATAATGGTAAGACAGAGATTTAGGAACCAGGTTTTAAATTGTAAGACATTTCCTGGGGCAGATGTGGATTCTGACCACAATCTATTGGTTATGAACTGCAGATTGAAACTGAAGAAACTGCAAAAAGGTGGGAATTTAAGGAGATGGGACCTGGATAAACTGAAAGAACCAGAGGTTGTAGAGAGTTTCAGGGAGAGCATAAGGGAACAATTGACAGGAATGGGGGAAAGAAATACAGTAGAAGAAGAATGGGTAGCTCTGAGGGATGAAGTGGTGAAGGCAGCAGATGATCAAGTAGGTAAAAAGACGAGAGCTAATAGAAATCCGTGGGTAACAGAAGAAATATTGAATTTAATTGATGAAAGGAGAAAATATAAAAATGCAGTAAATGAAGCAGGCAAAAAGGAATACAAACGTCTCAAAAATGAAATCGACAGGAAGTGCAAAATGGCTAAGCAGGGATGGCTAGAGGACAAATGTAAGGATGTAGAGGCTTGTCTCACTAGGGGTAAGATAGATACTGCCTACAGGAAAATTAAAGAGACCTTTGGAGAGAAGAGAACCACTTGTATGAATATCAAGAGCTCAGATGGAAACCCAGTTCTAAGCAAAGAAGGGAAGGCAGAAAGGTGGAAGGAGTATATAGAGGGTTTATACAAGGGAGATGTACTTGAGGACAATATTATGGAAATGGAAGAGGATGTAGATGAAGACGAAATGGGAGATAAGATACTGTGTGAAGAGTTTGACAGAGCACTGAAAGACCTGAGTCGAAACAAGGCCCCGGGAGTAGACAACATTCCACTAGAACTACTGATGGCCTCGGGAGAGCCAGTCATGACAAAACTCTACCATCTGGTGAGCACGATGTATGAGACAGGCGAAATACCCTCAGACTTCAAGAAGAATATAATAATTCCAATCCCAAAGAAAGCAGGTGTTGACAGATGTGAAAATTACCGAACTATCAGTTTAATAAGTCACAGCTGCAAAATACTAATGCGAATTCTTTACAGACGAATGGAAAAACTGGTAGAAGTGGACCTCGGGGAAGATCAGTTTGGATTCCGTAGAAATGTTAGAACACGTGAGGCAATATTGACCTTACGACTTATCTTGGAAGAAAGATTAAGAAAAGGCAAACCTACGTTTCTAGCATTTGTAGACTTAGAGAAAGCTTTTGACAATGTTGACTGGAATACTCTCTTTCAAATTCTGAAGGTGGCAGGGGTAAAATACAGGGAGCGAAAGGCTATTTACAATTTGTACAGAAACCAGATGGCAGTTATAAGAGTAGAGGGGCATGAAAGGGAAGCAGTGGTTGGGAAAGGAGTGAGACAGGGTTGTAGCCTCTCCCCGATGTTATTCAATCTGTATATTGAGCAAGCAGTAAAGGAAACAAAAGAAAAATTCGGAGTAGGTATTAAAATTCATGGAGAAGAAGTAAAAACTTTGAGGTTCGCCGATGACATTGTAATTCTGTCAGAGACAGCAAAGGACTTGGAAGAGCAGTTGAACGGAATGGACAGTGTCTTGAAAGGAGGATATAAGATGAACATCAACAAAAGCAAAACGAGGATAATGGAATGTAGTCAAATTAAATCGGGTGATGCTGAGGGAATTAGATTAGGAAATGAGACACTTAAAGTAGTAAAGGAGTTTTGCTATTTAGGGAGTAAAATTACCGATGATGGTCGAAGTAGAGAGGATATAAAATGTAGACTGGCAATGGCAAGGAAAGCGTTTCTCAAGAAGAGAAACTTGTTAACATCGAGTATAGATTTAGGTGTCAGGAAGTCGTTTCTGAAAGTATTTGTATGGAGTGTAGCCATGTATGGAAGTGAGACATGGACGATAACTAGTTTGGACAAGAAGAGAATAGAAGCTTTCGAAATGTGGTGCTACAGAAGAATGCTGAAGATAAGGTGGGTGGATCACGTAACTAATGAGGAGGTATTGAATAGGATTGGGGAGAAGAGAAGTTTGTGGTACAATTTGACTAGAAGAAGGGATCGGTTGGTAGGACATGTTTTGAGGCATCAAGGGATCACAAATTTAGCATTGGAGGGCAGCGTGGAGGGTAAAAATCGTAGAGGGAGACCAAGAGATCAATACACTAAGCAGATTCAGAAGGATGTAGGTTGCAGTAGGTACTGGGAGATGAAGAAGCTTGCACAGGATAGAGTAGCATGGAGAGCTGCATCAAACCAGTCTCAGGACTGAAGACCACAACAACAACAAGAGATATTTACAGTAGAAATGGTGTGGCCGCTTTTTTCAGCAACTTGACATGGCAGGTGGCAGGACAGGCAGTGGAGAGTATATAAAGCACGTCGGGCAAACGCGGAATGCAGTCCCGACCTACTGCGGGAGTAGTTTCTCCCGCAGTACCGATGTCGTCACAAAGAGCGTCTCTACGGCCAAAGGCGCTCACCGAGGCCAACTCGAACCGCTAGGCCCCACAGTCAACCAATTAGGTCCATGCAGGAACAGCAGGTAAGCTGCTTACACTTCCTTTGCACCTGGTTTTGAAACCAGTGTTTTCAGCTAGCGAGCGAGCGCGGAATACAGTGCAGCCATTGTCGTAATGCGCAAACGGAACGATTTATCTGGAGGGGTAGCGATTTATTTGACATACAAAAGGACAAGAGTGGAAGCATATCGTAAAGAGCTAACTCTGTAAACTGTTCGCGTGGCCCCGTAATTAAAGTATACCGTGCATGCCAATATGACGTTGTCCAAGACTGGCGCCGAAGCAACTCTAGTATACCATGGGCCATAGATGACAGGGATGAACCGCGGTTGTGGAGATTTGTATGGACGAATAGATGTGCAACTGTTGAGAAACTGACCGCCCAATCGAACCAGGGGGATACCAGCAGCTTCTCCTCAACGTCCGTTCATCGAACTTTGCTGCGTACGGGACCCTGCAGCAGGCGCCTAATTCATGCACCCATGCTGACTTCTGTTCATCGGAATCTGGACGTCCATTGAATGGCGACACGTGGCTTTTTCAAATGAATCATTTTTTATGCTCCATCAGTCAAATGGCTGTAGGCGTGTACTGCATGAAGCCACTCAAGCAAACACCTGCAACCATCGTCGGATGGGTCCAGGTCGGAGGAGGAAGCATTATGATCTGCGGAACGTTTTCGTGGCATTCCGTGGAAGATCTCCTCATTCTGGAAGGCACAATGGATCAACACACGTATGCATCTGACCTTCGGGACCATGTCCACCCCAACATGCAGTTTGCTTTTCCTCTGCGCAGTGACATTTATCAGCAGGACAGCACAACGTGTCACGCACTTCACAGTGTACGTGCGTGATTCATTGAGCACCGCGATGAGTTCACTGTATCCCTCGACATCAGACAAATAGAATTTAAACCAAATCAAGAATCTGTGGGACCAACTCGATCGGGCTGTTGACCTCGTTGTTCTCTTTGTGTAGCTAAGTCTTGCAGCGGTCCGCGCTTCAAAAAGTGGTTATCCAGGCTTTTGACAGATGGTCACATTAATGTGATTGGGCAGTGTAAATGTCATGAGTTTGCGAAGTCACGTGACAGACTAAAGCCTTGTAATTCGTGCCTGTTGGAGGAATCCGTTTTTGTAGTCAACATATTTTAGGGCTGGCCGATTTCGAACCAAATCAAACGTTTAAATGAGATTCTAACATGCTTCTGGGGGTTTTTGTCCCTATAGAACATCACGATTAGATTTCCTGCGCGATTTGCTCTTGAACTCTCTCATTATCTTGACTTGCGAAAACAGAGTTGACTGTCTTTGTAATTAGGCTGCAGATTTAATAACCATCCGTGGCTAGAAAACAACGGCGATAGGTGTCGGGTACGAGACCCAGAAAGGCAGAAAGTACTCATTTGTCTCGTCATTTCAGATGATATTTTACCGTACTCCGTTATCAACCCGATCAGGTGCTGGGTTCGAAACTCTGTCCAACACAATACTTAGTTCAGGTCATTTACGTTCGTTTCTGGTGATTCAAACCATTTTTAATATCTTTCGTGGTTATATGACAGGAACAATATTTGGCGGACAGGAGTCGCAGCCCAGTAAAAACATTTTCGTCATGTAATATCGAGTTAATATTTGCTAAAAGTGAGATAAGTCACTGTTTTTATACCTAGTCAGTAATGAAAATCAGTCCTGTGTTTGAGTCTCGGCCAGGCACGAAAAGTTTGCTTCGGTAACATTGCCTGTAGGTGCTGGGTTTGAATCTAGATCCAGAATAAATCAGACATCATGTCCTTTGAAGTTCAGACACATGCACAGTTAGCAGCTCATGAGAGACTCTGGGATTTTTTAATGTCACTTTGTGTTAGATAACAAGGGTTATGGATGGCTTTCGAATTGCGTGTAGATTCACGTGCCAATATGAATGCAGTGATCGAATCTGTCCGGTTGACTATCGACAATGGTCGGTTTGCAGGCCAACCTAGGTGTGGTTGTTAAGTAGTTTCCCATATCCCACTAGGTGAATACCAATTGATACCCAAATCCTGAGTCTCCGTTACGCGATTTGCAAACATTCTAAACTACTTTCACTCAGAATGAGATTTTCACTCTGCAGCGGACTGTGCGCTGATATGAAACTTCCTGGCAGATTAAAACTGTGTGCCCGACCGAGACTCGAACTCGGGACCTTTGCCTTTCGCGGGCAAGTGCTCTACCATCTGAGCTACCGACGCACGACTCACGCCCGGTCCTCACAGCTTTATTTATGCCAGTATCTCGTCTTCTACCTTCCAAACTTTACAGAAAAATGGTTCAAATGGCTCTGAGCACTATGGGACTCAACTGCTGAGGTCATTAGTCCCCTAGAACTTAGAACTAGTTAAACCTAACTAACCTAAGGACATCACACACATCCATGTCCGAGGCAGGATTCGAACCTGCGACCGTAGCGGTCCCGCGGTTCCAGACTGCAGCGCCAGAACCGCGCGGCCACTTCGGCCGGCAAACTTTACAGAAGCTCTCCTGCGAACCTTGCAGAACTAGCACTCCTGAAAGAAAGGATACTGCAGAGACGTGCCTTAGCCACAGCCTGGGGGATGTTTCCAGAATGAGATTTTCACTCTGCAGCGGAGTGTGCGGTGATATGAAACTTCCTGGCAGATTAAAACTGTGTGCCCGACCGAGACTCGAACTCGGGACCTCTGCCTTTCGTGGGCAAGTGCTCTACCACCTTTTTTTATTTATTTTTTTAATTCTCATTTTGTTCGTTTTCGTTCGTTGTATGTGCTTGGGGTGGACGTCGTAAGACAGCCGTTTAAGTTCGTCTTTGATCTGGTAACTCAGTTTTTTTTATTACAGAGGACTGCTAACCCTCTGACCGAACACGCTGAGCTACCGTGCCGGCAGAACAGACACTTTTTGATAGGTCAGCACGTCCCCACAAAGCTAGTGAAGAGGCATAAACCATCTGAGCTACCGAAGCACGATTCACGCCGTGTTGTGGAAGTGGGATATGCACAACCATCCAACTTGCTCATTAACATTCTACGTACTACAGCGAAGAATGATCCTATGTGAAACTGTTTCAAGACACATTTTATGCATCACGAATCACGGTATATAGGTTCCAAAGTTTAAGACATTAAAGTATGACTAACACTTTCGTTGAGGGTTTATCTGCTATTAAATTCTCCTTTTTTATTGTGTACTAAAATTTACTTTTCCTATATTTTTTTGAGTTATTGGAATTTATCAACTTATTATCAGCTACTGTTAATATATTTGATAAATTTGTATTAATTATATTATTTTTCTCGTGATTAACAAACACGGCAAATACGTCATCTTGTAAAAGTATCTTCGACTGTATGAGCAGTTTCAGTCTTCTGTTGAAAGAGGTAAATTACATGGACTAAACTGACTTATTTTGACAATACCTGGCAACAAAATTGAGTTACTTGTTGTTATAACATATACATGCGACACGCTACTCTCTGCTTATGAATATTACACGGAGAATAATTAGGTAACTGCTTAGTGATGAACCTACAAAATCATTAAATCTCAAAGCATTAAAAGCGTTAACCCCTAATCTTTCTTCCTTACCAAATCCCCTTCATTCGGCCAGTACTATAGAGCGTAAGGCAAGGGGAAGAAAAAAACATGAATACGAAGCATAGCTAGTGCTTATGAAATGACACATTTCCCTTGAGAGTTGAGAAAAGAAGCAGAACTACGTCGCTAAAGGATTCCACATCTCTCCTTTCTGTAATTCTCGTAATTATTCCGTGTATTCTTTAGTAAATTGCGATTCATTCTAGCTGCCTACTGTTTCCTTCCGTTACTAAGTATCACAAGTATGCCATTAAAATTAAACGCGTCGTTACCTATACTTCAGAGGCGAAGCACACTTGTGGCGCTCATTCTGGTGTAGACCGGGACTACCCCGTCTATTCCCGAGGTCTTGAGTGTTTGCAAGGGCTATGAAATCTGCTCTTGTCATACTCTAAATTTCCAAATGCTCTTTCTCCGTGTGATGAATCAAAACTAATATCCGAAGTTCACATTGAACGATGATTATTTTTAGAAATTATCGTCTGACAGCGTATGCCTTTTCTCTGTGTAGCACCTGCGATTTCCTCTAAAATCTGCATTACACAATAAATTCTCTCATAAGTGGAGATGGATGGACTGTCGTGCAGCCCACCGGTTCGGACTATACTCAACTATATGCAATACGTAGCATCCGATATGCAATACGTAGCAACCGTATATTGTTTCTCAGTAGCAAGATTTGTTTACAGCTCTATTTATCTAATTTTAATTGTTTAATTGTGCATGCCTTTCTTAATAACTCTTGGTTGGTTGGTTTCGATGGAGGCACCAAACAACGAGGTGATCGGTCCCATCAGATTAGGGAAGGATCGGGAAGGGAGTTGGCCGTGCCCGTTCAGAGGAACCATCCCGGCTTTTCCCTGAAGCGATTTAGGGAAATCACGGTAAACCTAAATCAGGATGGCCGGACTCGGGTTTGAACCGTCGTCCTCCCGAATGCGAGTCTAGTGTGCTAACCACTGCGTCACCTCGCTCGGTAAAACTCTTGGTTTGTATATTCCCTGATCTACCCACTTGAGCAAAATCTCGTGTTTATCATTTTCCATGTGATATGTTATATTCTTTGTAGAATAATGAAAACTGATGCACTTTGTCACAGCTGAGGCAAGACTCAACTAAAAACTGAAACAGTTTTATAATATAGCAGTTAATTCACATAATTTTCTCAGCCGATTAATATGTTCTTGGTAGACCTGTTAGCCAAACTCTTCGCAATTTTCTGAGGTCAAAATTTAGCTCTCATTATGATAACACTGATTCTGTCCACCAAAATTCTCCCCTATTGATAATACTGTACTGTCTCAGTAAGAAATCCCTAATTTTCACTCCGCTAATTATTTCCATCTCCACAGCAGCGCTATCTGTCAATTTTTTCCGTCTCTCAGGGTGTTCCACTGATCCATAAAGTCTTAAATCCACACCAAAGTGACAAAATTACACAGAATTACTCCCACACACCAACGCTTTTCCGACTGCAAATTATTAGACCATTTAAAGTGGAAAGCTTTCTTTGCACCTCCTTTCTTCCATGCCGACGTACAGAGACTATGAATCGCTCTGAATTCTGTTCATCGCTGACTCTTTTCAGATGCCCTTCAATGTAGGTTTGGTGCATCTCACCAAGTTCATTCAGGAATAAAACATGCCACCAGTTCCAGAATAGTTTATAATTAAATAGTTAATGAGTTATTTACACACATATTGGGCGCCTGTACTTGAATGAAGACAGTAAAATAATTTGCAACATGACGCCGCGGCCAAGTACGTTATACCAGCACTTTCATTACAGTGAAACCTTTCGTGTATTTTCTGGCCATCAAACTGACTTGAATCTAAGCTTTTTCTACTGTCAGTAAATAAACCAAAACTAAACAGGAGCAGCCAGTAGTGAATGATATAAACAACTAAATGAATTCTGGAAATAAGTGTTGTGATACATTAGTCGCTAATCTTTGTTTTTATATATGGAATAATAATAGCTTATTCCCAAAGTACTTAACAAATTATTTACTACAGAACGAATAATAAATTTGCTTTAACTTTCATGTAAGTATGCTAGCATACCTCATGTCACTTATATTAGCTTAGAGTCAACGCAAATTATTGTATCACGTTCGTTGAACATGGCATCTTATTGAACAATAAAGTCTTTACCATATTTTATAAATGACATTGCATAAATTCGTAACCTGTTCAAATTTGAAATGCAGCTCACAGTGTTATATCATGTCATTTCTAAAGTTTATCAAACCCTGAGAAACTCAGAGTCAACCAAGTTCATAAAGTTCGGCACTAGTAAGGGTTTCTCCTGGTGACATCTGGGCATAGGTCCATTGCCTCGTTCTTCCGTGGAGATCTCTCGTATAGCTCATATTCCTTCTACATCGATGCGCTTCTTTAACCCACAGTTTCTAACAAGCACATATTTATTTTTAGAGTAAACGCTGTTTCCTTCATCCAGTCATGATTTCACGCGACATGATGTATTCAAAGGTGCAGATATAGGACGTCTGAAATTTTTATATTCAAAATCAGTATATTTCGAAATCATTTTTAATAGTTCACTGAAACGGGACCAACAAAAGATAGTAAAAAGGAAGAGGCTATCGTTTATACGGAACATCATAACATTTCAGACACCGTACTAGGTTCTCATGTCGATATCTGCAAATGTATTGTTTTTTTTAAGTTTCCGGTGAAATTTTTATCTTTTCGAGGTCCTCCTATAGTATCATCTGTACCATCGTTGTGAAAATATTATCGTTTGTGCGTGAATGAACACTTCAAATGATCATTTCCACTTCGAACATAGAATGAGATTATATGTTTGAAGGTGAGCTGGGCGATGGTCACACTTTTAAATCTTCAACTCTTCTTTTTTTTCTCGTGGAATTTCTTCTAGTATCTACAAAATCTGGATAATGTCATAGCGTTCTTCAGAAAGGGACAATAAACTTGGATAGTAGAAATTTTGAGAAATTAATGCTGTCATTTCCAAGGGACCCAACTCAGTGTTTGCCTTATTCGTTTTAGGTAAACCATGGTATCCTAAATCTTGATGGCAGTCTCGTATTGCGCTTAACACCACTGTACTTCTGTGCGAAACTGTTATGGATCAGCAGCACTATAAGATGGTTCCCTGACAATGTTGCTGTATTCACGAAAAGATCGTCATCGAATTCTCTTGAGAAATTGCAGGAAGATTTGGATGGAATTTCCACCTGCTGTAATGAATGGCAGCTATCTTTAAATGTGGATAAATGTAACATAATGTCAATAACACAGAGAAAGTATCCGACGGTGCCTGATTCCGAGGTCAGCAGCGAAAATTGTGAAGACGTCAGTATGTATACTTTGGAGTACTGTTCCAGAGTTTGAAATCCTTACCATGTACGTATCACAATAGACATCGAAATAATTCAGAGATGCACTGCTGGGATCGTAATAGATCGATATAGCACATACGAAACTGTAACAGCAATGTAAGGGCAACTTAAATGAGAATCATTTGAAGGCAGGCGACGTAGTTCTTACGAAATACTGTTGAATAAATTTAGAGAACCTGTATTCGAAGATGACTGTGCGACCATTCTATTGCTACCAACATATATCTCGTTCAAGAACCACGAGAAAAAGATAAAACAGATTTTGGCACGTATAGAGGCATACAGACAGTCATTTTCCCCCGCCAAACACGCAAAATGAATAGGAAGGAAAACTATTATGTTGGTAGCATTCACCCTCTGCCAGGTACCTTACAGTGCTTGCAGAGTATTTGTGTAGGTGTAGATATAGATCAACAGAAAGAAGTTGCATCCCAAGTCCAATGGTTTTGAAACTTATTGTTTGTTTCTGTCGTGCTTGTAACTAAAACAAAACCATATTTATCTCAGTGAATAACATAACTGTTTTCTTCCTCTCACTTTTTTCAGTGTTGAATGTGCGTCTTACCGCACGATGTTTTACTTAGTTTACATTTTAAAGATATAATTTTAATGTTTTGTATGTATTAACTCATTAAAAGCCGCAGAATGGCGTAAATTATTGTAAATTAACCTGCTAGAATTCTTAAAAATGCGAATAAACTAGAAAAATTACACGGGTATCTTATGTGTTTGTAGGAGTTTGTAGCACATGCTGAGTTTCGCTGTGACGAATTCTGGGTTATTTGCTTCAGGAAAAAACGCCGGAAAAGTAGATACACCCTAGAGAATTGGCGGTATTTTAAACTGGAAGTGGAAAACTGAGGAACTGTGATCATATTATTCTTAAGTATCTATTAAATAGTGTGAGAATGTTTGCAACAATCGAACACTTACTCGAAACGAGCAGGGTAACACAAAAAAGTCTCCGACTCTCGTAACAGCCATAATACAAACGGCCTGGAACCATTTCATTTCATTTGTTGCAATGAAAGGACTCATACTGACAATAGAACCCTGTATTCCCTCATAATTTTTTACACTGCCAGTATTATTGATCCGTTTCACTATTTACAAAGTGGGCAGTATTATTAAGCTATATTTTACAATGGTGAAGTAGCCCTCTGTCCTTTTAGTTCTGCTTTAAATTTAATTTTAGTCGAACGTCAAAATGGACGCGCTTGTGGTCAAAACTGAAAGTTTTACTGAGAACCAATATTTGCTAGCAGGAGGTTGTCCACTTCATGGAAATTCGAATTTCTTGTTATCAGATGCTATGAGTGTAAAATTCTTTTAGACTATTATATTTTGTAATTTTCTGACTTCCTCAGCATACTAGTCCTCAGTTGGTAGTAGAGGTCAATAGACATCAGTTTGCTAGTTTTTTGAGTCGGATCACTGGCAAGGTTAACAATAAAACAGTAGCAATATTTTTTTAACCCTTTCAGGCCTGAATTTTTTCTGGGGGAAGGAAAATTTTTCTTTGTGTCGTAATGCTTTTAGGTGATTTTTTAATGATTTTAGATGCAAGATTTATACAAAAATATGTACCCATTTTCAAAACATACTTTGTATACTTGGCTTCATTTGATAGACTAAAAGTAACCGATTACGAAATACAGTCTATTGTGATAAGTAGTATAATGATCACTCAATAATTATCATAAAAAATAACAATTACAACATCCAATTATTCAGTGGAATATATCGCACCAACCACATGCCCGTATTCGGATGATCACGACCTGCTGCGCACTGCTACATTGACTTGCATAGTAATGCCCAGCGGGTGGCAGCGCTTCCACACAATGAAAATGTTGAACATTCACAAATGTGAAACACAGGTTCCCATTGGGAAAAAATACTTCTGCTGCAACTAAAACACAGTAAAAGTTAATGTACAGAACTACAGCAGGAGGAACGAGTGATGAAGTTATTATTGATCTCTTATGAGTGATGCTTTCGACTTCTCACTTTCGAAAAACTTTGCAGGAGTCGTTACTTCACTATGTGATATCTGGAGTGGTAGATGCTCGCACAAACCGTACGTACAGTGCAATAGTTGCATGAGGTAGGGTAGCTTAGTTCATTCCACGCTGCTCCTCTCCCTGCAGCAGTTATTGTTTGGACAGCGTTTATATCCTGCTCGCCACTGACACCATTCGGCCAACGTTCAAAAAAGGTACAAAGAGTAGTGGATCGTGGCAGGTAACTTCACTAGATACTTGGAATTTATGAGAGCTGAATTACAAAAGTGCTTCTGTTGGTCCTTAATAGTCTACCTAGATGAGAACGGTCTCAAACACGCAGTCTAGCAAAAATCGTTAAACGTTCGAAATCAATAGTTGAAGCATAGTTCAGTTTTGGTAATTAACAGTTGATATGAACAAGAATGAAATTAATCACATCTCTTAAAGAAGTGCTGCTAGAAGCTCCAATTTTCTGTGTATAAACATGAATGTTTATTCTCAAGTTGACTCAACGAACGAAGTGGAACAGATGTAAGGGCATTGAACTCGCATTTTGGAGGATTTGGTTCAAATCCGCATAGTGTCACCCAAATTTAAGTTTTTCATGGTTGTTCTAATTCACTCAAGCAAACAGCAGCATATCTTTCTGAAAACGAACTCGATCGGTTTCTTTCCCCATCCTTATTCATTCCAAGTGTGTGCTTTATCTCTAAAAAGGTCGTCTTTGATGGTACGTTATACTTTAATCTTCAAATCAAATGTATCATTGTTTGATAAAGCTGCAGCCAAACATGCCCAACATAATGCACTAGCAATGGTTGAGAAATAATTGCTACAGTTGTAACGTTTCACCACATACTTTTAGTGTCTATGTATATTTCAGTGTGTATATATGTATGTGCACTAACTTGTGCCTTAAGGTGCACATAAAATAGGCACCCTTACACGAACCTTGGGGATGACTTTGAGATGTCGTTAACAGTTCGGTGCCTGCCAGCTATTCTTCTATCCATTCTGCTCACTCACTTCCTCTTCGTCAGCTATGTCATATCACTCAGAACCTCAAAGGTACAGCAACAGCAGCAGTTGTGTATTGAGTTCAAGAACTGGTCTGGAGTCCCATATATAATTTACATAAGTAGTTGGTTAATTACGCGGCACTGGAGATAATGGGTCAGAGACTGAGATGAAAGTAGCGTCGTAAGAAAAGCAGTTCCGTTGTTTCATGGAAAAGATAAAGCACTGGAGGAAACAATAGTAGTCAACAAAGTTTTGTAAGATGGGCGATAATGGAAATTATCGTAAGACACCGGTAGGCATTGGAATATGCGTTGGGAGTGATTAAGCGTTCAGATACGCACTTACGAAGTTCGAGATTTTCAATATTCACCAGAAAAATGGAGGAGGAAGTACTTCTGCGTTATTGACGAAAGTGATCCGAATATGCAGTACTACATCAATCTTCGAAAGTATAAGAAATCCACGAGATATGATAGTCAGATGACGGAACCTACTACAATTACCTCTCGCACTGAAATAGATCATTTGAAACCAATGACAATAATGCCATATACACACATCAAAAAAGTTTTGCATCACCTCGGTTCCGAGAGTTCCGGAACCTGTACAGAAAATTGAAACAGAAATCAACATAAGCATAATTTCCGCCCTTTTTATTGCTCATGAAAACCACACATTGCATGCTGTACCACCATACAGCGAGACCTTCAGATGTGGTGGTCCAGACTGCTGTACACACCGGTACCTCTAATACGCAGTAGCACGTCCTCTTGCATTGATGCATGCCTGTATTCGTCGTGGCATACTATCCACAAGTTCATCAAGGCACTGTTGGTCCAGATTGTCCCACTCCTCAACGGCGATTCGGCGTAGATCCCTCAGAGTGGTTGGTGGTTCATGTCGTCCATAAACAGCCCCTTTCAACCTATCCCAGACGTGCTCGATAGGGTTCATGTCTGCTGGCCTCTTTAGTCATTATCCTGAACGAAATAATTCACAAGGCGTGCATCATGGGGGCGCGAATTGTCGCCCATGAAGACGAATGCCTCGCCAATATGATGCCGATATGTTTGCACTATCAGTCGGAGGATGGTATTCACGTATCGTACAGCCGTTATGGCGCCTTCCATGATCACCAGCGGCGTACGTCGACCCCACAACTGACATCCAAACACCTTGCACTTGCTGGACAGTGTGTCCAAGACGTTCAGCGTGACTGGGTTGCCTCCAAACACGTCTCTGACGATTGTCTGGTTGAAGGCATATGCGACACTCATCGGTGAAGAGAACGTGATGCCAAATGGCTCAAATGGCTCCGAGCACTATGGGACTTAACATTTGAGGTCATCAGTCCCCTAGAACTTAGAACTACTTAAACCTAACTAACCTAAGGACATCACAGACATCCATGCCCGAGGCAGGATTCGAACCTGCGACCGTAGTGGTCGCACGGTTCCAGGCTGATGCGCCTAGAACCGCTCGGTCACACCGGCCGGCTGAACGTGATGCCAATCCTGAGCGGTCGATTCGGTATGTTGTTGGGCCCATCTGTACCGCGCTGCATGGTGTCGTGGTTGCACAGATGGACCTCGCCATGGACGTCGGGAGTGAAGTTGCGCATCATGCAGCCTATTGCGCTTAGTTTGAGTCGTAACACGACGTTCTGTGACTGCACGAAAAGCATTATTCAACATGGTGACGTTGCTGTCAGGGTTCCTCCGATCCATAATCCGCAGATAGCGGTTATCCACTGCAGTAGTAGCCCTTGGGAGGCCTGAGCGAGGCATGTCATCGACAGTTCCTGTTACTCTGTATCTCCTCCATGGCCGAACAACGCCGCTTTCGTTCACTCCGAGACGCCTGGACACTTCCCTTGTTGAGAGCCCTTCCTGGCACTAAGTAACAATGCGGACGCGATGGAACCGAAGTATTGACCGTCTAGGTATGGTTAAAATACAGACAACAGGAGCTGTGTACCTCCTTCCTGGTGGAATGACTGGAGCTGATCGGTTGGTTGTCAGACCCTCTCCGTCTAATAGGCGCTGCTCATGCATGGTTGTTTACTTCTTTGGGGGGTTTAGTGACATTTATGAACAGACAAAGGGACTGTGTCTCGTAGTTACAGGATGTGTGAAAATTGATTTACTCCTCGTAACAAAAGAATGAACAATCGCTAAAACATTGTAAAGAAAATTATGAGAATTGTCCAAGGGAACTTCACATAGTCATTAAAATAAAGTTCATTCTAGAAAAAGGAGAAAGTTTCAGTAAAGATTACAATAACATACAATCTGAATGACATACTAGCACGTTTGTTCGTCGATTTACTCCTCATTATCAATTGTTACTAAACTGCACTGGAGCTGTTGTTTACTTACAAAGTAATTTTATTACATGAATATTTATTAAGGTTCTTAACAAAAAATAATATAGATTATTTAATTACAATTAAAATACTCTAGTCATTACTTCGATTTTTTTGTGGGGCAATAACACGTAGTTGATGTCTAAAATCAATACTTCTTGTGAAATCCAAATATTTATTCCGTTTAAATACTCTGTCTGTGCAGCTGAAACATCTCACATATTATTCGTGTTCAGTTGATTCCGTCCTACTCAAGTGAACGTACAAGCACAAAAACCCAGTAGACACTTAGACGGCACTTCAAGAATATTTTTAGGTAATCTATAGCTTTCAATAGTTTCTTAAAGCGAGTACTTTCGCAAATGGCATGTAACAATAAATACAACATCAACGTATACGTTAACGTAAAAAAAAAACATGCTTAAAGGTTCGGGAAGAAAATTCAACCGGAAACAAAAATACACTCAGTTTGCTTCATCTCCTCTCCCAACTAGGGGAGAAGCCAAAGTAAAAATGATAACCTCAGAAACAATAAATCATACATACGTTTGAGGAAGAAAGTTAACAATAAATATTTCTGTCTATATCCAGCAGATATTATGAATTAAGACACAAACGAGTTACAGACGTTGACTGTGAGCTGACAATGATTGAAATCAGTGGGGAAAGTCGAAAATTTGTGCCGGATAGAGATTGGGGCCTCGGCTTCCTGCTTACTAGGCAGTGGTCAGAGCATCTGTCTAGTAAACAGGAGACTCAGGGTCGAATACCGATCCGGCAGTAATTTTCAACTGTCCCTATTGATTTCAATCAATGCCCGCATGCAGTCAAGATCTGCAATCCCTTTGTGTCTTACATATTTTCGCCGTTATAGTTATATTGCTATTTTATGCCATGCATCTTTTATATATTGTAAGCTTCCACCAAAGGGGCCGTTTATTATGTTACCGTACTGCTAACAGTTTTGCGTAAGACTCTTTCTAATGAAGTAGCCCATGCAAACAGAACATAACATTAAAAATTTTTTAACGGTAGGTACTAAAAACTTTGTAAAATTTGCCTACCGAAACCGTTTAAAACCACTTACATAAGGAATATTACAATAGTACCCACATAAAACCATGCCACTGGGACTACAATCATCTTTTCTCAAAGCAGAAATATTGAACTCAGATAATGGTTCAAATGGTTCAAATGGCTCTGAGCACTATGGGACTTAACATCTATGGTCATCAGTCCCCTAGAACTTAGAACTACTTAAACCTAACTAACCTAAGGACATCACACACAACACGCAGCCATCACGAGGCAGAGAAAATCTCTGACCACGCCGGGAATCGAACCCGGGAACACGGGCGTGGGAAGCGAGAACGCTACCGCACGACCACGAGATGCGGGCAAAACTCTGATAATGAATCGGTGCAATAAACAAAGGCCATATATAAACCACAACATTTAGTCGTACGTAAATTAACTAGTAAAGTTAGTAATACCGCTGCGGTTAACTGGAAGCACCACTAATATTGCAGCAGGGACAGACTTTCATGAGAACATACAATTAGTGCCCATACGTACCTATTCTGAGTTTTGTGTTGCACAACCTGAGCCTTCAGAAAAGCTCTCGATTCATCTAAACAGATGAAGTACTCTATCTTTACGTTACAGGCATAGCTGCTGTCTCATATTAGCCACAATAGAATTTTTTATATTAACGTCACTACGTACAGTACTGGTAGGTTGACACAACCGACGTGTTATAACACTATGGTCCTTGTGCAAATGTGAATCTAATATATTAAATGTACACATCACTACTGTTGGTTTATTTTGAACGGTGTACAATACCACTTCATTCGATTTAAGTTAACTTCTTCTGCAGTACGAATAGCTGTACAAACGTGTGCTAATAAATGGTGGTAAATGGTCTGGTTGTTTGGTGCAAAATAGTTCAAAAGTGGTTGTGCCTGTACACAACATTGATGTTGACATTTTGACACCTTGCTGTTGATAATGGATTCACGTGGAAACATGTGCAGGTGTCAGCTGTATGGTGCGTATGAAGATGATGCCACTCAAGGAACATTGTACAGACGTACTCGAAGAATCTGGCCCTATAGACTTACACGAACTTTTGACTAATGTCCGTGAATGCTTAAAATGAACGATACATGATAACACCAAACAGCCGTATCGTGTATCGTACACTATGTGTCACATGACCAGTCCAACACTTTTAGATAAAATTGCTAATAAATTCATATATGACAAATATTACGGAACAGACCGAACATGTGGAAACAAAAAAGGAAATAAAGGGTAGTAAAATGTTTTAACGTATCTTCGGCTGACCAAATGAAATAAGAATAACATCTTGACTACCTGTGCTCCTCTTCTTTAGTGCAACTGGCTTACGACAGTTTGCAACTAGAGGCTCTCCATTCTGTCATTTCCTGAGCATCTCCCTTCATCTGTCTGTATGTTCGCACTCTTCGAATATCATCGAGCATTCCAATTCTCTTCCTACCTCTTCCTGTCATGTCCTCTACTCTTCCCACTATAATATTATGCTGCAGAACTTTCCCTCACTTCAAATAATCTATTTTCTTCTCATATTTTTTTTCATTACTTTTTCATTAAGTCGGTCAGTCTACTTCACCTTAAGTATTCTTCTCCATAGCCGTATATCGAAACTTCCTAAATATATTTCTCCTTCGTTTGTAACTGTCCATGATTCACTACTGTATAGTTTACACTGTAGACATAACATTTAGCAAATCTTTTTCTCATCTCCGTTAGAACTGAAAATGTTAGTAACTACTTCACTTTTCACATGCTCTCTTTCCCATAGATATCCTCCTCCTTATTCCTTCTGTATTGCTTGCTTTCCATATCATTAATAGTCCTAGGTACACGAAGGATTTTACTTGTTCTACCTCTTCCATCTAAAATATGTTTATTGGAGCTTCCTTCTTATTTACTCCAATTACTTCTGTCTTTCCTATATTAATATTCAGTCCATGCTCCTCGCCACTTCTTTCAATATTTTTCTACATCTTCTGTAGCTCCTCTTCTCAGTCCGCCAGGTCTGCTTGAGCATTAGTGTGTTTTATAGTTTTTATTCTTTTTCCTCCAATTACAATGCCAACTGCGTGATCTATAGCCTTACCTGTTGTTGTGACTTGGCAAGACAGCCAAGCCACTAGGAGAGGAAGCCGAAAGGCACGCGTTTAAGCTCACGCAGGCTGGCGTGAGGTCTGGAACAGGTCAAGTAATGAATACTAGCAAATAAAGTACGTAGCTTCTGGAATACTTAACTTTAATCCATTATTGGTGAACATCGGTCTGACTGTACATGCACCCCAAGATGAATAACAAATGATAATGGCGCCTTGCTAGGTCGTAGCAAATGACGTAGCTGAAGGCTATGCTAACTATCGTCTCGGCTAATGAGAGCGTAATTTGTCAGTGAACCATCGCTAGCAAAGTCGGTTGTACAACTGGGGCGAGTGCTAGGAAGTCTCTCTAGACCTGCCGTGTGGTGGCGCTCGGTCTGCAATCACTGACAGTGGCGACACGCGGGTCAGACGTATACTAACGGACCGCGGTGACACCACATCTGTCACTTGTCCTCCATATTTATGTTGAATAGCTTTGGTGCCAGTGAGAATCCTTTTCTTATACATCCTTTAGTGCTCACCTTTTACGTCTTGTCATTCATATTCGAAATGTCGCTTTTTGCTTTGTATACGTCTCCTTTATTAACCTCCTATATTTCCAGTGTATACCAGCATTTCTTAAAAATTCTCAGCAGTCTACTCTAGTAGGCTCTATTGCAAGCCTTGGCGCAGTCGATAAAACGAGTATTCACCTCCATGGTGATTTCTAGAAGGTGGATCAGGTATTTTAAACCAGATTCTCTCAGTATGTGAGTAGTGTTACACCAGTAAACAAACTTGCACGTCAGAATGCAGTCTTCTTTTTGTGGCTGTCAGTACAGCGTGAATCATAACGTTTGGATTATAGGTCTCAGCTTTCACTGGCGGAAACAAATGTCCGAGGAAATAGAGACATTCTGATGAAAGTATAAACATTGTGTTTATTTCTTAACTACTTGAGAATATTTTGGATTGCCATTCACTAAGCAGTAATTTCTATCTTGTTGCACATGGCTTTATTTTCAATGTCGTCAGTTCTTGAACTCAAGGCAAAGAATTATTGTCAACGAGGAAACTGTTAACTGATTTGCTGAGCGGACGCAGAACTCTTGTCGTTTATCGATGGCACCGTTTCAACAAGAGGCTGTTTATGTTGGTAGTGCCGCTGCAGGTCTGAAGCAGAGTATAAATGAAGCTAGCTATATTGTTTGTAAAATTACAGTGGGTTCTGCGGCTGCTGTTAACGCATGTTTGGCATGAGTTGCGAAAAGTTCTTTTCTCGTAAATGAGTGGCAGGCAAGGGGCTACGTGGAGGGAGAGCAGAAAACATTCTGAAAGTTTTATTATTCGTTTGTTGACTTTACCGATGCCGAAAATTTGACCTTACCATGAACAAAGGTCTTTCGAAGCTTGTGTATAGTTATATTTGGAATTCTTTGTTCCTCTATAATAATGTGAAAGCTTTGTTGCGGATACAAATCGCCACCTACAGACGGAAGTTTTACTTTCCTTTGTTCTCGATGTGAATGTATGTGGTTATAAAGTTTGTTAATAGGACCTGAACAAAATCTTTTTAACTGCTTACAGCATTTAAATTTGAAAACTCGCGACTGATGTCTCTGTGCGACTGATGTCTCTGTGGAATCTATGGAGTCAGCGTATCGACATCATGGTTCTTGACAATAAGGAAACAGTGTGTCTGGTCGGTACTCAGATTCAAACTTCTGCCTTGCGCAGACCAATGCAAAATTAGCTGTCAACAGGTAGTTTAGAATATTATAACTTATGTCCGTTCGTCCGCCTGCGTAGCCGTTCGACACAGAGATCCTTGTGGTGGAAGAAATTCACACCAAGAGCATTTGGCTGGCAAGAGATGGAGAGCTGGTGGCGTTAAGCCCCCTAACACCAAAACTCATGCCAAAATCCTGGATTATATTCCAAATATATTCGCTTCCCTTAATGGATTTTAGAATATACGACTCTGTTGGTGACAATCGTCCGACGATTGGGAACGTTGAGCTCGGCGGTGCCTTGTTACTATTCAATAGGGACAGACAGTGCGTTGATACTTCAACCTTCTTCCTTCCCCCTCACGATGTTCAACACACAGATGACACTACATCATACATGCACTCAACGCAGCTACATGAGATAACTGCAGGTAACACAGCTGACGCGTAAGCTGCCCAAGTGGCTTCCACCAGAAATCCTTAAACCAGACACAAACAAAACAAGAAAATAAAACTGCTCTGCTCTTTATTATTAGGAAGAACACAGTGCAATACATATGCTTTTAACGTGTATCAATCTTCACATGGGGACAGACATATAATTTCATAGAACTACAATTCAGTGTAAATATTCTGAACAACATGGTACAAATGCTAAACTACGGCGCTCAAATTCACACCTGTCTACCCTGATTTGGTGTCTCCATTTTTTCCCCCAAATCATCTGAGTTGAACCGCCGAACAGTACCTCTGAAAAGACAAGGGGCTATTACGGTATACTGATAATTTTTACTTTTGGACCGATTAACTGCAACTGAATGGAACACAATTTTCGTTCCATACACGTTTCGCTTTTATTTTGTGCATGGCATCTTCAGTGTTTACATTTTGGGGCAATGTATAATAGTAAAAATATGTACATATTCCAGGCCACTGAAGATACCTTGAAGAGAATAAAGGCGAAACGCGTATGGCACGAAAATTGTGTTTCATTCAGTTGTAGTCAGACGGTCAAAAATAAAAATTATCATTATACCGTAATATTACACGCAACTGAAGAAGACAGGACTACAAAAGTTGAAGATGATAAGGGGCTATTAATTGCAACACCATGTGTCATGCGAATTTGTAAATAGTCATTAATGACCGAGACATCGAAAAACCTTTATTGGTTGAAACCCAATCTTCTTTTCTTACTTTTTTGGTTGTTTGTAAGGACTTTCAAAATAGCAGGTTTGTTTGTAGAAATATTCAGTAATTCAGAAAATTGGGTTACGTAACTGTTCTGTACGTACATCAAATGACAAATTTCAGTTTTAAGAAGTTTATGTACTTCATTTACCATGATCTAGTTCCGTATGATTATGTTCTTATTGCCGAAGGAATTAAAATAGCCTATAGCTGCTTCATGTTAAAACACAACTGCTTTTGTTCTCAGCGGCAGTGGAACCAACCCAATATATCAAACACATGACAATGCAGCAGTTTCTAGTTGCACTCGTTTTACGATATGAACGAAGCTTTTATCGTTAGTTTTTGACAGTTGGACGTTTCTTAAACCGTTCTATATAATGTTACTTGGGTAACAAAAAAATTTACAATGACGTAAACACGGTCATTCCAAGACATCGGAAGTTCACTGAGGCTTTTTGCAGATGATGCTGTGGTGTATCGAGAGGTTGTAACAATGGAAAATTGTACTGAAATGCAGGAGGATCTGCAGCGAATTGACTCATGGTGCAGGGAATGGCAATTGAATCTCAATGTAGACAAGTGTAATGTGCTGCGAATACATAGAAAGATAGATCCCTTATCATTTGGCTACAAAATAGCAGGTCAGCAACTGGAAGCAGTTAATTGCATAAATTATCTGGGAGTACGCATTAGGAGTGATTTAAAATGGAATGATCATATAAAGTTGATCGTCGGTAAAGCAGATGCCAGACTGAGATTCATTGGAAGAATCCTAAGGAAATGCAATCCGAAAACAAAGGAAGTAGGTTACAGTACGCTTGTTCGCCCACTGCTTGAATACTGCTCAGCAGTGTGGGATCCGTACCAGATAGGGTTGATAGAAGAGATAGAGAAGATCTAACGTAGAGCAGCGCGCTTCGTTACAGGACCATTTAGTAATCGCGAAAGCGTTACGAAGATGATAGATAAACTCCAGTGGAAGACTCTGCAGTAGAGACGCTCCGTAGCTCGGTACGGGCTTTTGTTAAAGTTTCGAGAACATACCTTCACCGAAGAGTCAAGCAGTATATTGCTCCCTCCTATGTATATCTCGCGAAGAGACCATGAGGATAAAATCAGAGAGATTAGAGTCCACACAGAAGCATACCGACAATCCTTCTTTCCACGAACAATACGGGACTGGCTGGCTCTGAGCACTATGGGACTCAACTGCTGAGGTCATTAGTCCCCTAGAACTTAGAACTAGTTAAACCTAACTAACCTAAGGACATCACATACATCCATGCCCGAGGCAGGATTCGAACCTGCGACCGGAGCGGTCTTGCGGTTCCAGACTGCAGCGCCTTTAACCGCACGGCCACTTCGGCCGGCTACGGGACTGGAATAGAAGGGAGAACCGATAGAGGTACTCAGGGTACCCTCCACCACACACCGTCAGGTGGCTTGCGGAATATGGATGTAGATGTAGATGTAGAAGATTAAGTACCATCTTGGCCACGTGTTTAAAGGCCGTTCGCAAACACAACTTGGTCTTCAGCAATATTGTAATAATATACACAAAAACATTATTCAGTCATGGCGTACGAAAGCTTCATTGCAAGAAATTCAGAGAAGTTCATCATGGTCTTACGGTGAGTATTGACAGAAGGAAAACATAAGAACAGAATGAAACGGTAATCACATAATTATTTACCCCATCTGTACAAGAAGTTTCTAAACTCGGTGAAAAAAAGTATAAAAGGGCCAACATGGTGGTTTTAATGCTTCTGTACCGTCTGTACATTTTAGTACAACGCACAGAAGGTTCACACAGCCATGCGAAACTCCCAGAAAGGTCCTTCTTGGGATGTTCAACACGTGCAACACATTGGTTCAATGTCTCTTATGTCCTCAATGTTTTGACACTGTATGTGAATTTCTGCACTTCGCCGTTTTGTGGCAGGTTCGTACTGATAACACCTAATCTCGTCACCCGTGATGATTTCTTCAGAAAAGAATTGCCTGCGTTTTGCATTTCAATCAAGTCACGGCAGGTGTCTGTGTGTCGTTGTTTTTGTTTAGAAGTCAGAATTATGGGACAAACCTCGTACACACCTTCCTGTTCCTCAGAACAACCCTGTATAATGCCTTGTACACTTGATTTAGTGATGCTGCTTCATTGAGATTTCTGGCATGATAACACTGACATATTACGGCCGCAAGTCCACTATTTACCTGCCTGCTCACATCTGACAGACCGATTTCAAATCTGTTGTTTACAGTTGGAAATTCAAGTCGAGGTTGCTTGCACGCCAGAAATAAGATCAGTGTCGGTTCTTTTGCATGGACTGTGTATAATTGAACACCGTGTGTCCTATAACTACAGACAAGGCGTTGTTCAGCTACAGCTTCAATGGGAAGAGTAAAACGCGTATATACACTCCTGGAAATTGAAATAAGAACACCGTGAATTCATTGTCCCAGGAAGGGGAAACTTTATTGACACATTCCTGGGGTCAGATACATCACATGATCACACTGACAGAACCACAGGCACATAGACACAGGCAACAGAGCATGCACAATGTCGGCACTAGTACAGTGTATATCCACCTTTCGCAGCAATGCAGGCTGCTATTCTCCCATGGAGACGATCGTAGAGATGCTGGATGTAGTCCTGTGGAACGGCTTGCCATGCCATTTCCACCTGGCGCCTCAGTTGGACCAGCGTTCGTGCTGGACGTGCAGACCGCGTGAGACGACGCTTCATCCAGTCCCAAACATGCTCAATGGGGGACAGATCCGGAGATCTTGCTGGCCAGGGTAGTTGACTTACACCTTCTAGAGCACGTTGGGTGGCACGGGATACATGCGGACGTGCATTGTCCTGTTGGAACAGCAAGTTCCCTTGCCGGTCTAGGAATGGTAGAACGATGGGTTCGGTGACGGTTTGGATGTACCGTGCACTATTCAGTGTCCCCTCGACGATCACCAGTGGTGTACGGCCAGTGTAGGAGATCGCTCCCCACACCATGATGCCGGGTGTTGGCCCTGTGTGCCTCGGTCGTATGCAGTCCTGATTGTGGCGCTCACCTGCACGGCGCCAAACACGCATACGACCATCATTGGCACCAAGGCAGAAGCGACTCTCATCGCTGAAGACGACACGTCTCCATTCGTCCCTCCATTCACGCCTGTCGCGACACCACTGGAGGCGGGCTGCACGATGTTGGGGCGTGAGCGGAAGACGGCCTAACGGTGTGCGGGACCGTAGCCCAGCTTTATGGAGACGGTTGCGAATGGTCCTCGCCGATACCCCAGGAGCAACAGTGTCCCTAATTTGCTGGGAAGTGGCGGTGCGGTCCCCTACGGCACTGCGTAGGATCCTACGTTCTTGGCGTGCATCCGTGCGTCGCTGCGGTCCGGTCCCAAGTCGACGGGCACGTGCACCTTCCGCCGACCACTGGCGACAACATCGATGTACTGTGGAGACCTCACGCCCCACGTGTTGAGCAATTCGGCGGTACGTCCACCCGGCCTCCCGCATGCCCACTATACGCCCTCGCTCAAAGTCCGTCAACTGCACATACGGTTCACGTCCACGCTGTCGCGGCATGCTACCAGTGTTAAAGACTGCGATGGAGCTCCGTATGCCACGGCAAACTGGCTGACACTGACGGCGGCGGTGCACAAATACTGCGCAGCTAGCGCCATTCGACGGCCAACACCGCGGTTCCTGGTGTGTCCGCTGTGCCGTGCGTGTGATCATTGCTTGTACAGCCCTCTCGCAGTGTCCGGAGCAAGTATGGTGGGTCTGACACACCGGTGTCAATGTGTTCTTTTTTCCATTTCCAGGAGTGTAGAATCAGTTATACTGTTCTACGCAGACAAAATGTTACTTTTATTTTATTCTTTAAAAACATATCTGTAATTGGGATTCGATCCATGTACCATATCTTTCGCGAGCGGTGCGCTACTAATTACTTAAGTCATTCAAGCATGCAGCAGATTCGAAGCTATGCTTTCACTAGCTCCTCCCCTTCTCCATACATGTTCAACAGAGTCTGCCCAACGATGCTGTGAGACTAGCAGCACTTCCGAGACAAAGCATATTTGCCGAGCATGTTTTCTTTACAGGCTGCTAGTTGTTGTTGACAATTAATTTTCTATGCAACAAAGACTGTTTTTCTTTAAAATAATCTTAATACGGTTGCTGTACCTGCCAGCCTGAGGGAGTGCTAAAAGTTTTATATTCTGTGCATAGTACATGCAGCCTTAATCATAGACTGATGCAAAACGTTGTAATCTTCTGCTTAATAGTATATGGAACGCAATACAATAGCAATACTGCGTAACATGAATTCAGTAAGTCCGTAGCAGGCATGCACAGACATCTGACACCACATGTCTACACATACATCACTCAGCACCCTTAAATTAATTGTCGATGACCTTTGGGCGTGGAACTTGCCCCAGATAACGTCCCATATTTGTTTCATTTGGTTGAGGTCAGGTGAATCTAATGGTCCACATATTAACATTAGTTCATAACATATTTCTAAAACAACTGTGGCACGATTCTAGCCTTATTACACAGGCTAAGAGATGGCAGCACCTTCGAGGTCATCAAATATGAAGGGATACAGGTGTGTCCCAGCAGTGTTTGCATAGTTCACCGCTGTCATTGTGTCTTCAATTACTAACACAGGTCCAATGGAAACCTAGGTGAATGTTCCTTATAGCTTGGTACTGCTCATGAGTATAAGGTGTGACACCCAAGGTCACGAATAAATCTTTGTATCTGTTGTGGAAGGAAAGAAATTAGCCTCAGAATATCTTCTTGACGAATTTCTTTCCATGTCTGAAACATAAGGTGTGTCAGTTCATGAATATTTCTGGCTGGAGCCTAATATCTCACACATGTTATATGGGTGACACATCAAGGGATCTGGAGGGTCAGTCGAGGATAGGTACATTCCTCAAAGTATTTCTGGTGTGAACTGAAGTGTCTGGTTTCGCATTAACCTCCTGGAACATGCCAGTTGGATCCGTGGTTATGTATATGGACACGTTGAAGTCGATATGACTACCGCATACAGAAGCGAGAGTCGTCCCTAAACACCACACAGTGCCACTCGGTGTAACAGCTGTCAATTGCTTTACTCCTTGCAAGTCTCTGTCGTCTTTGGTGTGGTGCAACGGTAAACAAGTGGCATCTCGAGATAGAAGCGATTCAAGGAAGTACCTACATCCTAACTATTTTAAAATGTTTTATGTTGAACGCATAATGTCCTCAAGGTATTACTTCATGCAAATTTAATGCTTGAAAAATTTGGGGAGCAGGCATAAGTTTTGAAAATAAGCAATCGCATATAGAAAAATGTTTGTGATCTAGTGCAAAAATCCTTGTGCTTGTGAAATGTTTGCCTGTTACCAATTATAAAATCTTTTTCAAGTGTCGATACAACAAATATTTGTACAAGAACGTACGCAGCTGAACTTTCCGGGAGGATTTCTGAGAGGGTATTGCATTTTGCGCTCTGTCGAATTTGACGTAACGTAACATCCATAGTAAAATTTAAAACTCGTTAGGAGTCTAATTTTTCCGTAATTTGATGCTTATGCACCGTGGATGAATGGGGGAAGCGTGAAGAGCGAGCTTTTGTGGGGCGTTACATATTTTTGAATACATTCCGGAGTGGCGCTGGTGAACTTCGAGATCAGTTCGTTTAGTATTATTCGACAAGCGTGCAACAAAATAAACTGGCCATCATAACTCTTTAATGAAGTGGGAGCGCATGCAGTTTTAAAGCTGGGCCACCAATTAGCTACAACCGCGTGTACACCAGAATTATTGTGCTGCATTCTGCCACATATGTTTAAATTAGTGGATTCCTTTATTTAAATATACGTCATTTTACGTTGAGATTGTGACTATGCAAGACGCCATGTTATGTGTTTATTTTAATAAATGAGAGTATCACTGGCTTTGATGTCCATCAAAGTGGTGGGCTATGGAGGTGGTGGTGGTTAGTGTTTAACGTCCCGTCGACAACGAGGTCATTAGAGACGGAGCGCTAGCTCGGGTTAGGGGAGGATTGGGAAGGAAATCGGCCGTGCCCTTTCAAAGGAACCATCCCGGCATTTGCCTGAAACGATTTAGGGAAATCACGGAAAACCTAAATCAGGATGGCCGGAGACGGGATTGAACCGTCGTCCTCCCGAATGCGAGTCCAGTGTGCTAACCACTGCGCCACCTCGCTCGGTGGGCTATGGATGTCATTAAAAGCACCGTAAGGAGTATCTTCAGATAACTTGGAAAGGTGGTGACAGTTTCTACATCTACATCTACATCTATATTATTACTCTGCAATTCACATTTAAGTGCTTGGCAGAGGATTCATCGAACCACAATCATACTATCTCTCTACGATTCCACTCCCGAACAGCGCGCGGGAAAAACGAACACCTAAACCTTTCTGCTCGATCTCTGATTTCTCTTATTTTATTTTGATGGTTGGGCTCAACAAAATATTTTCGCATTCGGAAGAGAAAGTTGGTGACTGAAATTTCGTAAATAGATCTCGCCGCGACGAAAAACGTCTTTGCTTTAATGACTTCCATCCCAACTCGCGTATTATATCTGCCACACTCTCTCCCCTATTACGTAATAATACAAAACGAGCTGCCCTTTTTTGCACCCTTTCGATGTCCTCCGTCAATCCCACCTGGTAAGGATCCCACACCGCACAGCAATATTCTAACAGAGGACGAACGAGTGTAGTGTAAGCTGTCTCTTTAGTGGACTTGTTGCATCTTCTAAGTGTCCTGCCAATGAAACGCAACCTTTGGCTCGCCTTCCCCACAATATTATCTATGTGGTCTTTCCAACTGAAGTTGTACAGTTGAATTGACAGCCTTCAGAATTGTACTATTTATTGAGTAATCGAATTCCAACGGATTTCTTTTGGAACTCATGTGGATCACCTCACACTTTTCGTTATTTAGCGTCAACTGCCACCTGCCACACCATATAGCAATCTTTTCTAAATCGCTTTTCAACTGATACTGGCCTTCGGATGACCTTGCTAGACGGTAAATTACAGCATCATCTGCGAACAACCTAAGAGAACTGCTCAGATTGTCACCCAGGTCATTTATATAGATCAGGAACAGCAGAGGTCCCAGGACGCTTCCCTGGGGAACACCTGATATCACTTCAATTTTACTTGATGATTTGCCGTCTATTACTACGAACTGCGACCTTCCTGACAGGAAATCATGAATCCAGTCGCACAGCTGAGACGATACCCCATAGGCCCGCAGCTTGATTAGAAGTCGCTTGTGAGGAACGGTGTCAAAAGCTTCCCGGAAATCTAGAAATACGGAATCAACTTGAGATCCCCTGTCGATAGCGGCCATTACTTCTAGACTTTTTTAATGATTGTAACCTAATTTTCTATGTTCACTGATATGCAGTAAATTTTCCATACATTTCTCGTTCGCATAGTACATTTACGTGTGTCGTACTCAACCCATACATCTAAAAACGTTTTACGATATTTTGTTGGTGTATATGCCATCAAAGTGAAATAGCAAGGGCAAATATGTTCATAACCCACGCAATAATTCACGAAAAACAGTATCAAAATATTAAAGTTCGGCTGAGTGGTATCGCACTAACATTCACTGCGAAAGCTAAAGTTCATTAATCAGTGCTATCGCGGCAAACAATCAACAGCTCCGTCATAAAGTTTGCAATAACAAAATGTAGCAAGATATTAAAGCTCACAGCTGGCTAAAACTTTGTAAATGACGATAAAGTTCACGTGATAGCAAGAGAAAGAATCACTCGTACCCACACGAAAATCTCTAACTGCCTACATGATTCAGCGAGCAGAGCTCACTTCTACGAATCTATTCTAAGTCTTGAAATATTTCTAATTGCCTAACTTGCAACTACCAGAAATTTACTAAGCCTAACACTTAATACTATGTTGGACCATGCGACGCTCTGGCCACTCAAATCTCAATCACCAACCATACCCACTGAATTCTCGCCAACTTAATACACTTCGCCAAGCTCTGTACGTACCTTTAAGCAGTTGGTCATATGACCACTACTAAACTCAATACATGTGTTCACAAATGACCACCGTTCATGTTGCAGACATTAAGTTCACTTATGCAGGGTATTCCAGGAGGGACGGTCAGTAATCTTGGAAATAATAGGAACGATCATTCGAAGCAAAAAAAGCTAGTAAACATAGGGTCTGAAATAAACATCCTAAGATTAATGAGCATATCTTCATCTTTGATACTGTGAAACAAATTTCTGCTGCTGCAGTCTCTTTGCTCTCCATATTTTGAGAGATCGTACTATGGGCCGAAGCAGTAAAAAAATATGCAGTGAACATTGCCTTCAAAGTGCATAACGTAAAAGCTTTGAGCGCTTGTTCATCCCTGCAGATCTCTTCTATTGAATAGGAGCTCATAGCTCTTACGGGATGCAGTTTAGTACCCATGTTAACTGGACATTTTTACTCCGAACGATCGTTCCTCTCATATGCCATAATATTCAGCATTCCTCCTGAGACACACTATATACAAGCAGGATTGCTGTGGCGGCTCTGGATCAGAAACAAGGTTTGCAGTGTGTGCTGCCCTTATTTATACATGACGCCATCTTGTTGTTGACGACGGCATCACCCTTATCATGACTTTATCATCATCATTACGTGATAAACCACGCCCTTTCCTCTTTCCTCCTCCCCCCTACCCCTGCCGCCAGTCTCAGAACAGTATTTTAGTGTCCATTAAGGGGACTGAGCACAAGTGTAAATGTAGAAAAATTTGTCAGTTTTCTAAATAGTGTAGCTCAAAGAATAAGAGTTTTAAACCCATGTAATGCTTACCATATTTCAAGAGATATTTTGGGAACTTTTTGATTTATAAACCACATCTTTTGGTCTCACGCGTATTTTAACTTTATTTTGTGTTGCAAGCGAAATTAAGCATGTTAATTATTTACGTACAGCATAGGTACATTTATCTCGAAATAAAAACAAAGTAGAGGCTTGATTTTCTTCTGGAACTTCTTTACACTGTTATATTAAAAGTGCCCTTTTAAAAAGATGTTTTGTCATAAATTATGGTTCAAAAAATTTCGGTAATTAACTGATAGTTTTTCTTTAAATAGTGTTCAATGCTTTAATACAGGTATATAAGTCATAATAATAAACTGAGGTGAGAGAAGTCATGGGGTACTTTCTAATATCATTTCAAACCTCCTCCTGCCAGGTGTAGTGCAGCAACACGATGTGTCATGGGCTCAAAAAGTCATTGGAAGTCACCTGCAAAAATACTGATTGTGAGTCCTGCTGCCTCAATAGCTGGAAGTGTTTCCAGTGCAAGGGTTTTTTCACTAACTGGCTTCTCGGGCGATCTGGGCGGGTAAATCATTCGCTCGAACTGTCCAGAATATTCTTCAAACTAATAGCGAACAACTAAGGGCCGGTGACATGGAGATTTTCACATGGGGATCGTCAACCATAAAAATTCCAACGTTTTTAGGAACAAGACGTTCATGAATGACTGAAAATGGTCTCCAGGTAGCCGAACATCCAGAGGACCCAGTCCATTCCACGTAAACACAGTCCACACCATTCTGAAGCCACAACTGCCTTGCAGAGTGCCTTGTTGACTACTTGGACCCATGGCTTCGTGGGATCTGCGGCAAACTCGAGCCCTACCATCAGCTCCTACAAATAAAATTGGGACTCATCAGACCAGACCACAGTTTTCCAGTAGTCTAGGATACAACCGATGTCGTCACAAGCACAGGAGAGGCGCTGCAGTCGATGTCGTACTGTTAGCAAAGGAACTCGCGTCGGTTGTCTGCTGCCATAGCCCATTAACGTCCGATTTCACCGCACTTTCCTAACGGCATACGTCCGGCATTGATGTCTGCGGTTATTTCACGCATTGTCGCTTGTTTGTTAGCACTGACAACTCCACACAAATACCGCTACTCTCGGTCGTTAAGTGTAGGTCGTCGGCCACTGCGTCGTCCGTGTTGAGAGGTAATTCCTGAAATTTCCTATTCTCGGCACACGCATGACACTAGTGGATCTCGGAATATTGAATTCCCTAACGATTTGCGAAATGGAATATCCCACGCGTCTAGCTTCAACTACGATTCCGCGTTCAGTGTCTGTTAATTCCCGTCGTTCTGTCATAATCAAATAGGGAGCCTTTCGACGTGGAGCATCTGAGTACAAATGACAGCTCCACATTGTTTAAGCGATACTACCGCCATTTGCATACGTGCATACCGCTGTCCCGCGACTTCTGTCACCTAAGTTTAGTCTAGTTTTTGGTCAAGTATGTTTTAAGACAGTACAGAAAATTTCAGCACTCTTTAATGTTTCTTAACTAGTGTGTAGCAGAATATCAAAAAAGTGTAATTCCGGGAAATTCAATTTATAGGTAGTTATTCTACCAACCCAGCGTAACACTAACGCATACCTGACCCACATTCATTTGCTTCTGGCGTTGTTCTTTTCTTTGTCAGATTTCTTCTTATTCTTACTTCTGTCGTGGCTTCCATCACTGATTTCTCCGCTTCAAAGAGACTCCTATGGTCAGTGGCAATTACAGTTCTTTGCATATTTAGTCCACCAGGCACTCCCATCACTTCCATAACCTTACGCCTTGACACTGCAGTATCATTGAAACATACCAGAACATCCAACACACCTATTTTCAAAATATTTCGCCCTATCACAAGAGATTTTGGTACTTGTTCAAACACAAAGTCGCTAAAACTCTGATTTGAATTCTGAGTCTTACCATGTAATTACTTCTCTAATAATCTTGTGTCACTAAGACATTACAGATTATAAGTGGGAACAAAATTCTGTTTTTAACAAAGCTGTCTGCGTGACATGGGAGCGTCTTCATGTGTGTGAATTCCTGTAATTATGGGACTTTCTTCGGTTCAGTTTCCTCGAAGCAAATTTTTCTTGTTCAGAAAACTACAGAGAATTTAAGACAAAAATTAATAATTCAATTTTTGACACTTATTCACACACTAGTCTCCCTAAAAAGATGTAGCCGTTCACAATGCAGATGTAAATTTACGTGCCTTTTGGATTGGGTAAAATGGTGCCAATTCAAAGATATGAGGTATTGCCGAAAAATTACGCAAGCTTCATATGAACTACGTAAGATTGGCGGCGTAATGTTCAAAGATATTTGCCGCTGAAGTGTGTAAATTGGTGCCATTACACAGACACACACACACACACACACACACACACACACTGTATAAGTTGCAGCACTAATCTTTTGCTGCCCTATGCTGTCAAACAGTGGAAACATACTAATTTAATCATCATCTTCATTATTTTTATAGTATAATCTGCTGCAAGCAGTAAGTTGTTACAAGTTGAGTAAATATTAGTTATCTCCACTAGATAACTAAGTCTGACAGCTGTATCTGCCTTAATAAACTCGAAATAATATTGAATAACATTTGCTAAGAAAACTATATACAATATCAATAATATATTTCAATGTAAAATAAACTTATTTTTCATAGTGAAACAGAAACATTTCAGGGTAATAAATACATGTAAACTTATCATACGCTATACAAAGAACAAAGTATTAAGTATCTGTAAAGCACTCCCTCTAGAGTGATCGTACGAGTATTATTTTCACATTCCCTTCTGAAAAATTGTTTGGATCGTATCCAAAACCAGTGTCTTCGAATGTGAGAACCAAACACTTATGTGAGTTAAACACACAGCCACAAAAATGTTCTTTTAGAGATCTTATAGATCCACTGAGTGACATTTTATGAGTAGATGAATAGGAACTCACATTTTAATATACGCAGTTTTCTACTAAGCTCCCATAATAGAAAGAAGTGAGTTCGTATTACTATTTTCGAAATCAACTCTGTCCATGTTGTTCACTATTACATGATATATCATGCACATAGTGCCGCCGTTGAGAAAGTAAAATTCACCATTACTGAGCGTCAACAATTTTGACGACAGATATATTTTCCTGTCCTTCAGATAAACCAGCACTGCTATTTCAAACTTAGTGTTGATGTGTCTCACTATCAGTGCTGGATGGCACTCTCCCTTCTTCAACACCGATAGTTTTTCAGTGGGTACTGTATTCCTGCCCTTACCCAGATGCTTCAAGTTCTCCAACGTGCAAACAGAAGAATCACTGCTTTCTTGTTGGTTAGTTAGTTATGTGTTCCATGAATCGTTTACACGATAAGTCGTAATGATATGGAACAAGCTATTTTCCATTCATATCGCAAATTCATTTGTAGATCTGGCTACATGCTGAACATCTGTGCTCTTTTTTTTTTTTTTTTTTTTTTTTTTTTTTTGCTTTTTCTGTTATTATTATTAAATATAAAATTGTGAGCTCATAGTTCCTTCCCACCACCTTTTACACATTACAAAAACAGAAATTCTTCCATAGAATAGACGGAGTGTTAACGAGAAGCTTTTCAGTTTGCTGGCTGTCAGACACTTTATATCAGTGGCTATCTGATCAAAATATTTAGTTGCGACATTGGGCACCTCTTTTTGTACTAAAGACGGCTTAATGCGGAGTAATGAATTTCATTTTTTTTTCTTATGGGATTGTAATTATGTACCTCATTGTTCCTTTTGAACTGCATTCGATTATGTACAATAAACTTCATGAGGGAATAAATATACTGTGAAGCAATAGTCATAATTCCCATCTCCATAAAAAGACGTCTACAAGATGATCGTGACTGAGAACAAACTATTATTCTTATAGCACGTTTTCGAACAACAAAGAGTTTCTTTCTCAAAGATTTGTTGTCTCAGAACATTTTTCCCTATGACGTTATCGAAAGAAAATATGAGAAATATGCAGCTTACTGACTTGTCTCTTCCCAAGGTTTGCAATGATTGCAAATGCAAATGTGGATGAACTAAGTTCTTTTTAGGGTTTTGTTTCTGTGAGAATCTACAGCCTCTAAATGCTTGATAAAAGAAAACATGGCCTGTAGAAGGTTGTAATGTAAATCGGGCGATGAGCTAACTTCGACTACTTTCCATTTTATGTGAAGTGAAAAATAAGTGGACGATCACGACATATAATAAGTAATATCGCATGCATGCTTGAAAATGACAAATCGTTGAAATTAGTTAATCTCACGATGTAAATGAAGATCACTTACATTGAAACGTACTATGGACCATGTATTCTTTTATTGAGTTTTTGTGGAGTTCTAAAATATACTTTTCGCAGTTTAAATTCTCATCGATATAGACGACTAAATATTTAGAATTTTCCATCCTATTTATCTTCTCTTCCCGTATATACACTTTCCACTGGTTTAGTACCCCTAAATGTGCAGAACTAACTATATTTGTGTCTTTTTAAAGCTGATAGTGAGACAATTCGCAGAAAACCAGTCAATGACATTGTTAAGAAAATCGTTTACCATTTCGGGTGTTGGATGGTGCTGGAAGTAGTGTGGTTGCTGCTGGTGGTTTCATTTTAGAGTGAAAAATACCCCACTATGAGCTGCATATAAATTCTGCAAAATTGTTAATGCGAATTCATCACCATCACATTATTGGCTCAGCTTACATGCCATTGACGGTGGCGCTGAATGTTATTGCTTAGTTGTACCAAACGAGTCGCATGTCTTCGTGAATGGTTTGGAGAAAGTATAGTGGATTAAAGACTTGTTGCTAGAATACAATAGGCATAATTTTGAGGACAAGGTCTGTTCCTTGCTTCCTGAATTCCAATCGAAAGTTTATAATGAAAAAAAACACAGTGACTGGGGAGTTAAATGTGAAACTGTTGGAACAGTAATGGAGTGACAGTAACATGCAAGATATCGCATGTGAGGTTAATTAGCAGAATGAATATAGTTGAAGAATGAAAGAAATTTAATGTTTTTTCAGCGAAAGTGGGGCGAATTGACCTTAACATTTTTATAACTAAATTTACATTTAGTGTATTTCTCTTCTTTTTTTTTTGTCCCATTTTGTAACATATTATATGAAGAAATACTTCAGTGTTGATACTTCATTCCCATGAAATCTTCCTCTATTTACTGATGCCATTGTAATGAGCATGAAAGCTAAAATACCTGAAGTTTCATTGGTCAGAATACAAATTTTATCTGAGGGGAGTGGTTATCATGGAAGGAACGGATGACCTCCAGCAGACCGATCTGGTTGGCCTGATTACATATTCCAAATACAATTCTGGTTATAAATACTTCTTAACTGTAATTGATGCGACTCCAAATATGCATGGGATACTGTTATAAAACAGACACTGCCGCCGGTAAGGTTGTAGATGTGATTAGAAAAATAAACATACAGATCTAGATAAGGAATTTTTCAATACGCATTCCAAGCCTCTAAATGAAAAACATAAAATTAATCATTACAGGTCATTTTCAAGCTTGAAAGCTCCCACTATGGAGTGGTTAAAGATAATTCATAAAGGAAAGTTGTTCAAAGATTTAACTGCTCTGGATTCTTCAAACTGGATTTATATGGTGCAAGTTCTAGCTAATCAATATAACATAGATAAATTAATATGGGACCTGATGATTTAAAAGATAACAGCCTTTTCTATACTATGTACAATCAGATCGAGATAACAGATCCACAAAAAACTAAAATCAAATTCGGTGATTTTGTTAGAATTAGTAAACATAAGGCAATTTTAGGGAAAGGCTACTCCCTAAACTGATCTACCAAGGTATACAAAATTCAAACATGTTAGAAGACCAATCCAAGAACGTATCTGATGGTAGATAACACGTAACGAGCTGTAGCAGAAAGTTTCTACAGCCCATAACCACAATATCTAATTGTATCTGGTTTTACCTAGTTAAAAAATGGCTAGGTTTTGACTACGCATACAATTCCTGGATTATTTAAAAGAAACAGAGTTAGAGGGAGAGAGAGAGAGAGAACGGTGGCGGACGATGGGGGAGGGCGGATACGAGGGACAGTGCGTGCAAGATCTGGCTTCTCTGTTTGCAGGAGCAGAAGAAACAACAACAACAGCAGTGTCTGATCTGACAGTTGGAATGGTGTGTGTGTGCGTGTGTGTGTATGTGTGCATGCGTGCGTGTGTGATGGAGTCAGTTCAAGTGAAGCTTACGAATTTTTTGTTTCGACCTGGAAATACTGTATACCTTTTATATTTCAAAATGGCACCATTTTACGCAATTAAGAGCTAATTATCTTTCAACATGACGCTATTTGTAAGGTAGGAGGCCCAAATTTCGCCACCTTAGTAGGTTAGGACCTGTATAAGCCCTGGAAAGTTACAGAGAAGGCTAAGAATTATTATATGTATTCCTGAGTTTATTCTCCACGTGTAGACAACTTGCAGTTAAACTGTTATAACATACTAAGGGCACTATTTGACATAAACACTGCAAAAACATAAGTACAAAAGAAGTGTTTCAATTTCACCCCGCACAAAGATTCTCAAAAATACAGTTAGTTTTCGATTATAACATAGCCAAACACTTTCACTGTTGTACATATCTTGAAAGCCATGAATTAAAGATGTTTACAAGTTATTTTCAGCTTTCTAGACATGGGCAGATATGAATTTGCATGTCTCGGTGGATCAGCACGTTTCGTGAGAACAAAGCAAGCACTTTGCGTGACTAATCAGTTTCTGTCCGATTGCCTTTATCAGTAGGAAAAAGTAAATTAATCTCTATAAATAGCAAATAATATGAATTTTTAATAACAGTTCCAAATTTCGTCCCTGGGACGAACGTAGGAACTGCAAGGAGGACGAAATTACGAACATACCCAAGTTTAAAATAATGGCCGCTAGAGCAACATCGGCCAGACCGTTGACGCCAGAAAGTACAAATCATAACAGAAGTAAAGCCCAGCACTTGAACATAAATCAGTGCTCACACTAGGAATAGCATACTGTTAATTTGACTGCTGCACTAACTCAGCTCAGTGTAAAAAGATGAGTTCCCTCCTACACTGAGGCTAAACATGCTGCACACAGCAGATTCTCTCAACAAAACCATGAACTGAGGTCACGCATGCACACTCAGTTAAATATATCTTACGACATGTGTTGCCTCTTGTTTCCGTAGTTGCAGATTCAAATGGCTCTGAGCACTATGGGACTTAACTTCTCAGGTTATCAGTCCCCTAGAACTTAGAACTACTTAAACCTAACTAACCTAAGGACATCACACACATCCATGCCCGACGCAGGATTCGAACCTGCGACGGTAGCGGTCGCGCGGTTTCAGACTGTAGCGCCTAGAACCGCTCGGCCACCCTGGCCGGCGTAGTTGCAGATATACAAGTTGTATGCGTAGGTTAGTTACCGCCTTTTTCAACTGCAATGAAAGTCTTATTAAGACCCGACGCGTTTTACTGTATTCTAAAGCATCTTCAGTGGCCACTGTCAAAAGTTCTGCCCGACTGTCGTAAGTATGGGGTGTCGCAGTTATTACTGTGGATATGGTTAACGCCAGATTTTTGTTACATGGCAGTGTGAGCTTCCTTTTTTAGACATTTCTGTACAGAATTAATGCTTTGGTAAGCCAATTTTTATTTCCAGTTTCTTTAGGGTGTTCCCAATTCAGTGTCTCAGTTTCTTTCCGTACGTGATTGTATACCAGCTAGTCTATTGAGTTTCTGTGTTGTTCCCTTGCTGTTTAGTGGCGGTGATGTTGGTGTGTATGTTTGTGGTGGGTGTTGTGGGTCTCTGGATTTGTGTGATTTTTTTTATTTTTATGTTTTTCTTGTTCTTTTGTTCAGGTTTGTTACTAGAGATTTTTCGTATCCGTCGGTTTTTGCTATCTGAAAAATTATGTCCAGCTCCTTAATATATTTACGTTTCTCAGTATAGACAAGAGGAATACAGTTGTCCTTATAGATAAACAGGAATACAATAACAAGAGACAGTAATTCTTTTCACAGAATAGAATCACAGAACTGAAATCAGACCCAACAAACAGGTTCCACACAAAAATGAAAAATGTACTAAAGACAACAGAACACACAATGGATGACGGACAAAAATTCGTATGAAACATACTGAACTTAATGCCTCAAAAATCCGTAGCCAGCCAAAGCTTCATAAAGAATATACTCCTGTGAGGTCCATCGTAAATTACAGAAAAGCACTCTCATACACCCTTGTCAGACATATTCTGAACATACGTAAAAGTATAAAATACAAAATGACGGAACAGTGAAAAATGCAGAAGTACTAATAGACCACATTAGCACATAATACTCCAGATACAACTATGTTGGTCTCATTTGATGTGGAAAACATGTACCCTACACGCCCAGTCAAAGAAACAATCAAGATCATAGAGCAAGACCTAGATACTAACAATCAGTAAGTTTGACTGTAAAAGTAATACGTTATCGTAATCGTTGGGGTATCAACTTTCACATGGCATACGGTAACTGTATACAGTGTTTTTTGCTCATTTGTTATAATTTTTATAGACTGTAATAATCAGAACCACCAATAACTTTTTAAATAGTCTGTTTACAAGCAGTGTTAGGTTTGCAATGAGCTCGTCTAACTGATGTGATTCATATGGTGTATCTACTTTTCTCGTAGCACGACTAATACATTTTATGTATGTATCGTAGAATATTATAATTTATCTACATATTCCAAGCCACTGGAGGCTCCATTTTTTCTCTCACCCAGAAAGCCAATCGTACAGCTGCGGCGCTAGGTATTTTCCCCTGCTAAACGGTCGGGTCCGTCCTGCGTCACCGTCTACTCGCGGCCTGGGCTTCTCCACCTGGCAAGCTAGCCGACCATCCCCTTGCTAGCCACTGCTAAATGTTCTCAGCATATTTTCGAGCCAGTCGCTAGTAATGTTACAGCTCATATACAACACCCATGTTTCTCAAATAAAAATGAAAGTAAGTCAATTATAAATTAGGAGATTGTGGTAGCACGATACAAGAAAGAAACATGTGCTTTGGTGGTGTCGGAGGGACGGAGGCGTGATTTGCTATTTAAAGGACATGTCCGGATGTAATTTCTAAAGAGTAAAATGGTCTGTCAGTCTGTTTCGTACAGAAGTCACAAACTGATATTTATAAAAAAATACCTCTTCGGGTAATATGTTTTGTCTTTCTGCTTGATAGGAGCCTATCACGGATGTATCTTCGTCATCGTCTGTCACTGCTCACAAATGGATTCAGCCATGAGTATGACTGAGATTCGTTCTGTTATTGTGTAGATTTTAAATGTTCTACATGTTCTCAAAACTAGTGGTCACATGAAATTACTTTCTGTTTCCTACTGACGGCAATCTTGGTAAGATATATAGGAAATATTCCTTCAGTAATTCGTACACTAATAAATGCAATCCTACGACAATCGAAACGTTAGGAAAGATACAACGAAAAATTGGTAGAAAATACTCCTTAATGGAATGAACTTACAAACGATCGTACCACATGCTACTCCACATAAAGTTGGAAATACTGTTGAGGTTTCGCATAATTTTTACTCACGATTTGCCCAAATCACTTTATATGACTGTAGGTGTGACATATCCAAAAAACCACAGCTGAAACGACTTAAAAATTGTGCCAGTTATTGTCATCAGAATAAAAATAAGGAAGATTATATGGTTGTGTTATTTGGAGTAATGATATATAATTAAGAGAGACCGACATATATCGCAAGTTCATAGTAAAAATAACAAATGAGTATGTGTTTGCAAACATATTAAATAACAATGTACTTGGCTAGATACCTTGGCAGCTAGAGCCAAAACAAATACAAAAAGCGGAAACATACGCTTTTGTTCAAGTCATATACAAAGAAGACCAGCACACACCGCACTCACTGTGATTGTTTTTGATCCGTAGTCACCATAGAGTCATTGATGGCACCATAAATCTTAATGTTCTGTCATTCGTTTCTATGGTGGTTTTAATCTTAGGACAAGAAGAAAATGTACGTCATCGAAACAGAAATATTTTAGTTCACCTTGTCTTGCTTATAGCATCCTCACCATTGTCAACGATTAAGGAATGGTACACTAAGAGTAGCTAAAGAAGTGTCTTGAAGAATTTATACTCGGTTCTTCAACAGAGAGAGTGATCGTGTATGCAGAAAAAATCTCTGTCAAGGAAAATAAAGCAGTGTACTACATGGCCCTAGTCTTTGGGAAGATCTATGTCCAAACTGTCCTTCATGAATTCGTATCTTTTTTAAGGTCACCTTAAGCCGTTTAGCAAGCATAATACAACACTTTCTTAAAGGTTCGAAACGTACCAACAGTTCCGTATCTTCAAAAATTACATTAATAAGCATTAAAACTCAATAAAACTACAGACAGTACAACGCAATAACCTTTTGGTTTTTCAGTTGACCAGGTAACGATGTTCACAAATACGATTATTAAGCTTTTTTTCGTAGAACACAGACGCATTAGAATTGTTTAATGAGCACGCATACAGCAATGGCTGTGCGTGAGGTTTCGTAGTCTGTGCAACCACAGTTCTGGGAGCTGCACATCTTGCTGAAACTCTGCCAGCCAAGTTAGTTAATGGAGCACGACTCTGTCAAGAGCACATGGGGGCAGTGGCCCCACATGATTTATTCGACGTGGATACCGCGCTCCCAGTGCGAATACGGCTCGCTTCTGCCTTGTTCTTTCCGCGTGCACTTCTGCGAAATTCAATTTACTGTGGCTGTTGATATCTAAACAAAGTACCAAAGCTCCTTACTCTCCGTTTTGTCTCAAGTGTAAAACTGGTACCAGGCATTTAAACAACGATCTTCACTTGTCCTTTGAAATTCATTTGCACGTGCATTTTCGCTTTTAAAGAAACTGAAGATACATCATCCATCATATCAGAAAGAAGAAATAAATTTCATCATATACGACAGCAAACGAAAAAATATAGCAAATTTATGCTGTACATAATCCACTTAAAACACAGCAGATTCGGAAACTTTGATATTGTTTTAAAGTGTGAAGACGGCTTGTAGTGTAGTTTTGAGAGTTTGTAAGAGCCACTGTATGCTTTTAATAAGAAAGCGACGTTCGTACGTCTCACTTTCATGATAATTTTGAAACACCTGTTTCAACGTACAGGGTAAACGGCAATCCTGTTTCTGCACACTATGCTCTTTTGAATGGTTTTCAACACCGTCTAAGGGTAAAATGAAACTACATTTTCGTCTTTTTTCCTGGTCACAAATTTTTAGGCACATCTTCGGCTCCGTTCCCTTTATTGCGTTGACGTGGCTGCTGTTTTCTGAAAGGACTGCATGCTTACGATATTGTAGTTTCGAGTAATGTCTTGTTTTGTGATTTTTGCTAAATTAACAGTTCAGGATACAATACAGGAGCCGTAAAGTGTATCGTATTTGATATTTCCTGATTTATTTATTAAAAACATTAAATTTCCTAACAAAAAGAGACACTGTCAAGAATTCAATAAATCAAAGGATTAGAGACGGAGCACATGCTACGACGGGACAGGATGGGGAAGGAAGTCAGCCGTGTTCCGTTAAATAGAACTATCCAGAATCCACGTTATGTATTTTGAGTAACCACTGAGGAAGCTGCCACAACAACAAAATGAAAAAGAAAGAATACTTCAAATGGTTTTACTAAGATCTGGAGCCACTTCAAGTTATTCTGGCAAGGAAAACAAAATTTCAGATGGAACTTCTCTTATGACTTCTGAATAGAGCAGCAACGGAAGGTTAGGTTTCTACTTCTCGGTATGACAGTCTCCGGAAAATCAATATATTTCACAAACAATTGTATACTTCATGGTGAAGCAAAATTCGTACTGCTATGTTTCACTCTTAACATAACGTTGAGAGTACGTAAGTTAGGAAGGGGAGTGATCCATTCTCTGTCGGTTCATTCAGATTTAAGTTTTGCTTGATATCCCGGAATCATTTCAGGGGAATGTTGGTGTCGCTGGTTCAGATTGTTTCCAGTTATTCTGCTTTCTCTCAATCTATACCTGATCCGATGCTTCGTCTATGATGGCCTCGCGCTCGATGGTGTGATCAGTTGTAAACCTCTTTTTTTTTATTTATGGGACCAAACTACTGAGGTCATCGGTCACTACTTAACCTAACTAATTTACGCTAAGGACAAAACACACACACATGCCCGAGGGAGCACTCGAACATCAGACGGGGGGAGCCGCATGGACCGTGACAAGGCGTCTCTGACCGCGCGGCTACCCCGCGCGGCAGTAAACCTCTTTACATCGTTTTCTATTCATGGATTTTCGACGACATAAATGACTCAAAAACAGCATATTGCAAGCCTTAATCTCTATGTTACTCAATGTAATACATAAATAACAAAATAAGTTTTATCAAATGTGAGAAAGATTAACACTCTCATAATTCCCCAGTATGTAGATAGAGTCGGACTCGGCGTGCCAAACTTCACGAGAGCATGATGTACGGGCCGTGGCTCAGCCTGTCTTGGGTTTGCTGCATCCTTCTTGAAAGTACTCGGTACAGTGTGACGTTTCATTTAGCATTAAAGTGTTTTATTTTTCGGTCTTCATGACTTTTGCTGCGCATCAGGACAAGTTAATTGTACATGTTCAAAAAATTTTAATAAGTTTACCAGACTATCTCAGAAAAAAAGGTTAGTTCTGGGCAAGTATCAACCGGAATGTCAACAAGGTAGGCTATACCGCCAATGTAACAGACGTCAGTGTAAGAAGCGATAACGTCACCCAAGCTTCCTGGGTAGCAACACTGATGTCAGAAATGGCTGTCACCTCAAGATTCCGGTAGTAGTGAAGTTAAAGGGAGAGGGGGCGGGCGTATTCGTAGTTGCAATACTTTGAAACAGAAAACCTTATAAAATCCAAACTTTGCAAGGAGTGTAACTAAATTTGCAACGGTTGTTAAGGAATGTTATATGTATACATACATACGTTTTGATACTTATTGAAGTTATATGTTTTCAATTATAAACAACTGAAATCTTTTCAACAAAGTGAGTACAAATTTTCCTTTTCTGAAAAGTCTGTCAGAAATGAATTAATGTATTTTTGTACAAAGTTTAATATGCCATCATTACAAATATTTGTGGAACAGGATATTGATTTCTCTTTTTGATAAATTTTTACAGCCCTCTAATTTTCTGAGAAAAAAATTTATCAAATCCAAGAGCTTTTCTATTACATAAATATCTTACTATTTTAGTAAATGGAAATTTCTTAGACAAAATGTTTCACTGTAGCACTGACTAATTGCAAGACAAAGTTAATTACTATAGTGTCAGTGGTTTGTAAGGAAAAGGCACAGAAAGTGGAGAAAATATAAGCTACAGGAAACCTGAATCAACGATTTGACGGTGTTTGTATTAGACCTTACCTCATCTGGATGAACTAGTGCAAACCATATGGATTCTACTCTTCATCCTCAAGCAGTCTTTCCTTTACTTGTCCTCAATAGTTAAACTGGTTTTCAAATTGAGTAACAATAATGTCAGATGCATCACTTCTCCCGTTATCGATTTCCTTCAATATCGACAGTGTGAAAGCTCCTGGATTAAATCCTAGCCTCTTTGGAGTCCGTAGTCTGCCAAAATTAGCACAGTTAAACAAGCATCTTACTCAGCAACTTCATCAGCAGTTGTAGAAACAAATGTTGCCTTGGGACATGGTTTTCCTGTCAGAGAGTTGTAACTTCCATCAGGACATTCATATTCAGAGGACATGTACGTTAGTATGTTCTACAGAAATGATAAGCATTTGAACTATGTCGGCCCTCGGGTTCAAGATCAACATCGATATCACTGCTAAACACCACCTACCGTTAAAATACTCTCGTTGTTGCTATAAACCGAAGGTAATGGATTAGTGTCACTTGAGCAGTCGTAAAGAATTACCCGCAGACGTATGTAAGAACTGTACCGTCAAATTAGTAGGTTTGAAAGAGGGTGCATTATTGGCATGAAAGAATGTGATGCATTCATCAGGGAAATTGCTGTTCGTGTGAGACTAGGTGTTTCGGCAGTGCAACTGGGGTGTGCAGAATGGCTCACGGAACGCTGTACAACACGACGAGATGGGTCAGGTCGCACCATCCAGACCACCCTCAGAGAAGATCGACACCTCATCCTAATGGCAGTGCAGGACAGTCCTCGTCAGCTCTGGCGCAACAGTGGAACTGTGTAACACATTGTACACTATCAGGGGTGACAGTCCTTCGCCGCTTATTGCGGCATGTGGTACGTGCGCGTCTTCCACTTCTCCGGCTACCTTGGACGAATTTTCAGAAACATGCTAGACGGCAATGGTATATGGAACGGCGTCACTGGGGACGGGAACGCCATCAGATAGTGTTTTCGAACGAATACAGGATCTGTTTATTTGAAAATGATGGTCGTATTGTTGTTCGCCGCAGATAGTGCGAGCGGCATCGCCGTGACTGCATTCGCACGAGACATACAGCGTCAACTCAAGACCTGATGTTGTGAGGTGTTATTGAGTACAACCACAAATCACAGTTGGTTCGTGTCCAGGACACTGTGACCACTATGACCACTGTGACCTACGGGAATAACATCCTTCAATCTGTAACCACACCCTTTCTGCACAACAGTCCAAACGCCATTTTTCTGCAAGACAATACGCGACCACTTGTTGCTGTACGAACACGTTGCTTCTTGATGTCACAGGATATCAGACATTTGCCCTGGCACACCAGATCACCAGACTTGTCGCCAATCGGAAACGTGTGGGATATGGTTAAACGACAGGTGCAACGCTGTGATCCAGTGCCAACCATCACAGATGAACTTTGGAACCAGGTCAATGCAGCATTTATGGCTATACCACAGGACGCCATTCGCGCATTATATGCATCGATGTCATTACGCAGGGAACAGTTTATCAGGGCCCATAGCGTACTCTGTACCTATTAGGCAACAGGACACATGCTGAACCGAGGTGACGGAAATGCTAATCATTTCTTGGGAACATACTAATGCACATTTCCTGTGAATATGAGCGTCCTACCTCTAGTCGTTCAAGGTGTTCTGTTTTCTCTGAACATGAGTGTAATATGAGGAAATACAGAACAACAAATGGGCGTGGCCCCGTGAAAGCTTTTGGTAATTATTATCTTTGTAGCACTTAGGAATGGAGTTGGAACATTATATTCAGGAATTGAAATTTCAATACCACGTAGTAAATTAAGGTCCATTAAAAAATTTTCACCATTTTGGTCACTTTTGAGTATGGCCCCCCTAAGTTTGTAGCATTGACCGTCATCTAGCATTACTAGCACAATGCGGTGTGATGAGTGAACTTTTTCTTTGTTGAAGTCATTTTGAGTACGTATGTGTATCTGTTTCGAGCCTAGTCAAATCGCAGAGACATCAGTAGCATCCTCAATGTGCCATTTGTTTAACGACAAGAGTTTGTAGATGGGTACAAGCAAAGGTGTGAGAATTTATAAGTATGGAGAAGCTCACGCTCTTGTGTCACCAAGGTCCTGCAAGAGTGTTTAAACGAAAATATCATCAATTTTCCAGACAGTTAAGCGCATAATAAAGCACAGGCATGCGACGTGCAACCGTTCCTGGAGAAAACAGAGGGAACGAAATATCAGTAAGAAATATTGCCGCCCGAGCCTCGTTTTCAGAGCCGGCCGGTGTGACCGAGCGGTTCTAGGCGCTACAGTCTGGAACCGCGCGACCGCTACGGTGACAGGTTCAAATCACGCCTCGGGCATGGATGTGTGTGACGTCCTTAGGTTAGTTAGGTTTAACTAGTTCTAAGTTCTAGGGGACTGATGACCTCAGCAGTTAAGTCCCATAGTGCTCAGAGCCATTTGAACCATTTGAACCTTGTTTTCAGAGTGTTGGAACACACAGGCTATACACAGATTTTGAACCAGAAGTTGTGAAAATTAATAGCTATAAAAATGGAAAACCTCATGGTAAAATGATTTCGGAAATGGAATATCCCACGCGTCTAGCTCGAACTATCATTCCGCGTTCAAAGTATGTTAACTCCCACGTGGGGCCATAATAAAGTTGGAAACCTTTTCACATGAATCACCTGAGTGCAAATGGCAGTTCCGCCAATACACTGCCCTGTTATACCTTGTGTACATGATACTACTGCAAACTGTGTTTTTGCATAACCCTGTCGCATGACTTTTGTCACCTCATTGTACATTATATTAAAATAACAGCAAATTTAACCGGCTATTCAAATTGTTTAAATCATATTTAGAGAGCTGACTCACCTGACACCTAATACAAAATCTGAGTAGCCTCATAATTATCAACTACCTCACAAAACTAGTCACCCCCAGGGAGATATCATGCTAAAACCATGTAACACTGTTTTCATCCTTGATAATGGGCTCAATTCAGAAACGAATGCAGTCCATGAGGTTCTTCACGTGCGCCATATCCACATGATGCCCCTCATTGATGACTAGATCCCATAGAATTACCAATTTTCGTGCATGTTGATTCTTAATTTTCACCAGATGTTCCTAATCGTCCGAGATGTTATTTGTGAGACAGATCAAGGGACTTAGCAGGCGAGTCAAAGTGCAGTAGGCTGTCTTCGCCAAACCAGGAAAGCAGGTGTGCAGTCCTGTGATCACGGTCTTGGAAGACGGGAGTCTCCACACCATACTCACCATTGCTGAGAATGTTACAACAAACATCGTGGTTCGTGTTCACAGCAACCTGAATGAGTGGGCCCAACTCCTGGTATGAAAAACACCACCAAAACATCACGAACTACATTTGGCCTGAACTATACCCTCCACACATTGCGGAATAAACGCCTGACAGGACAGTGCATTTGATGAGACAGGCAAAATCTCATGTCCCTTGTCAGCTACTATCCGCTTTCTGTGTTGTTTGACCCACTGAAGGGCTTTATGTGCCACTGTGAGCTATAGCAGTTCGCGAAGTACCCGCCTTCATGTTTCAACAGAACCAGCATCTAAAGCAGTTTTTCTACGATCATAAAATCTATTTCATACTGACTTACACTTGCTGAGTACCTCCGTTTGATAACCACCACTTCAGTGTGTATGGTGAAGCAACAGATCATCTGGGCAACTAGGAGACATAAGTCGACCACATCGTTCTTAAAGGAAAAATTCTGGTATTCGCCTTAAAATATTTGCAGAAAGTATGGTGAAACCTAAATCAGGTACGTCGTATGGAAGTATTTTCTCTGAGGATTCGCATAAAAGCGACTCTCATAAAGAAGGACTTACAGTTGTTTGGTATCGTTTTGTTTACACAACCTAAGGAGAATTTAATCTGTAGCTTAACGTTTATTAATTTTTTATTTAATTCATTTGTAATTTTCGTTGCGTTTTCTTGCGTTTTGCACCCTTTTTGTGTTCCTACGTATTCAGTAGGTCTGTTGGTTGAGCGTCACGTTGATAATCTCCAAACGTAGTCTAATACTGGTTCATCATAACAGCATTTCGTGACACATAATGTGATTTCCACATGCTCTAATTCAATTACTATAAAAAAATAATTACACGTGGAAAGAATCGAATCACACAAAGACATAACCATGAATTTGGTTATCGACATCAGCCCATCGTATTCAAAAAGAGTTGCGGAAATTTATTGATGTCTCATTATGACTTCCGTTAACTTCTTGCATGTATAATACATTTATTTCTGCACAACGTCTGAGGTTAAGTTCGCCCTCATTTTGTTTCAGCTCTACACTCCTTTATCGGTGGCCAGGTGGAAAGTCCCTACTATGGTTGGAATGGGATCTGTCTCAAAATAATCATTTTCGTTGTCTAAATTAAGTTGAATCTGAGTATATTGTACTTTATTTCCGGTGCGTAGTTTTAAATCAACAGTACTATCATTTGTCACAATTCAACTGAATGTGTGTAAATTAAACTTTTTATCGTTGAATGGAACTTCCGTGCTTCCCATGTGGCAGGTAGCTGGAAAAGTCGTTAATACCTTCTATTCGTGTCTCGAAATGTGGTGGCAACATCCTGTGTATTCGCTTTTATCTCGTCATCAGCGGAATGCCCTACTCTGTGCTGTGGCGAATCGGCTTTCTGTTTTATTTCATCGTCTGTATATAGTTGGTAAACGTTTAGATTGAAAGCGGTTTCACAGAGTACTGTTTAATTTATTTGTGCTTTAACAGATTTTAGTAACCAAGTTAATGTCTCAGTACTCGTCACTGCCAATTCACAGCGTGGCATTGCTTCTCTCACGAACAAATATGCTGTTAAATCTGAACTTGCGTGTGTAATTCATATAACAACTGCTTTGAACGGCAGCAGTTAACGATGAGTAAATAAACATTATCGACAAACATGTTCAAGAGTTAACGTTTTGTACGCTAGTAGCCCACGGTTTCTCTGTTTCAGTATAAACAAATCAGTTATTGACATATAAACATATATTACGTCCCGTGTACTCTGATGGATAAATTGTGTGCAATGTTTAAATGAAAATTAATCAACTACACCTAACATTTTGAAATTGATCTAACGTCAATGAAACTTATAGAATAAACTGAAAAAAATTATAGAGAAAAATGAATCAACCTTCAGACGAAGCAACTGTTTGTCTACGCTCTGCATTGCTAATTGGCCAAGAAACCACAATCGATAACACATGTGGTGCCTTCGTACGCGATAAATTCGTTTCCAGGTCGTTGACCGTATAGAGAAACATCTGCAATTCGACGATAGTAAGTCAGACGGAAGATCTGTAGGACGAAGTCTGCCTTGCGTAGTCGGGGTAAGTGCTGTGCTGCTTCAACATATTCAGGCGGCTAAAATTAGATAACAATACGGGTGCTGGGTTGTGCTATATAACCGACCTCCCACTGGATACTTCATCCTTCTTGGGAGCATTTCAGCAAGCACGAAAATATACAGCGGGCCAATATTTTGCTCCTGGCCCAACTCGGGCGGAATGTGGCTTCAATCGGCCATTATCTGGTCTTGGGTAATTTCATCTGTGTGTGTTCGCTGTGGCATTGTGCTATTTTTCCATCCTGAAATATTTGCTGTTACACCCTCCCAGTACGTTTAACAAATCTGCGCTTTATAATTTGCTCATGATTGTAGTTCACTATTGGAAATGGAAATGAAGTCCCATGCTTCTTGACAGAGGGTTGGGGAACGATGCGGGGGACCCGCACCGCCGTACTAGGCAAGGTCCTAATGGAGATGGTTCGCCGTTGCCTTCCTCCGACCGTAATTGGGATGAATGATGATGATGAAGACGATACAACAACACCCAGTCATCTCGGGACAGTTGAAAATCCCCGGACCCCGGGCTCGGGAAGCGAGAACGCTGCCGCGAGACCACGAGCTGCGGACAGTTCATTATTACTAATTTTATCTATTTAATATGTTAAACAGATATTGCTAAAGACAATGGATGTCTATGTCAACTTTAGTTCCAGCAAAGTCACAATTCTTTTTATTTATTTCTTGCACGACGTGTTCCGAGAAATGATTACCTTTCCAAATCCATTTTTTGTGTATCATGCCATTTACGTGTGATGTTTTCAATGAGTGAAAAAAATGATTCAAATGGCTCTGAGCACTATAGGACTCAACATCTTAGGTCATAAGTCCCCTAGAACTTAGAACTACTTAAACCTAACTAACCTAAGGACATCACACACACCCATGCCCGAGGCAGGATTCGAACCTGCGACCGTAGCAGTCGCGCGGTCAATGTGTGAGATGTGCATTATTCCGTTGCCTCTAAATGGTTCAAATGGCTCTGAGCACTATGGGACTTAACATCTGTGGTCATCAGTCTCCTAGAACTTAGAACTACTTAAACCTAACTAACCTAAGGACATCACACACATCCATGCCCGAGGCAGGATTCGAACCTGCGACCGTAGCAGTCGCGCGGTTCCGAACTGCGCGCCTAGAACCGCTAGACCACCGCGGCCGGCCCATTGCCTCTATTGTAATGTATACATACGCCCATTATTGTAATCAATGATCGACCTGTATGTAGAATTAACGGATAATTGCGAAAAAACTTTTACTTACCGTGTTCCTGTAGTCCACTTAAGCAGAAACTAACACATATTGAACTTCACTCACACAATTTACAGCGCACAGTACACGTTGAAACAGGAAATGTACGATAACAAAATAGTTACAAAGATATTTTTACATTTAGTCAACAGAGACAGTGCTATAGGTCGTCCACAGTGCATGGTATACTGTTCTATCGTGCAGAGAGTATTTTTCTTATGTTATCTGAATCACTATTTGCCAATATATTATTCCAGAATGTACTTATTTCTGTGTACAATTATTTTAATTGGTTATTTAAGGATACCATCGGACCATCTGAAGAAATTCACTGATTCATATTCCAGTTTTTAGTTTAATTTTGTGTTTCAATGTATTTTTGTGAAGGACTATATCTCCAATTCTTCCACAGATCCATTATATGACATTTGTTTAGTCTATGGCGTACTTTGACATTTTGCTCTATATTTCCAAATGGATTTCTTGTGTTGTTTGTGTACTAAAAGATGACGACAGCTGGGTGCAGCTAGATGCACTGATTTGACTAGCGACGCGGCGTCAGTCTCGACGCAGGCTACCATAGCTCGCGGGGAATTAGCCTGTGGAGCCGTATGTTTCACCAGCTGACGAAATAACAACCTCTGATACTGGTGGAATATGAAAGCCACTAAGTACACCGGCTCTCATAAGAGCAGGAGGTAGTTTAAAAGGTTACTGCCAGGACGGTTCCCTCGGCAAGTGGCCACTGGTGACCGGCGTAGCGAAAATTGAGTGCACTAAATTATTTCATGGTCGCCGCATAAATAAGGTCCACGTTAAATATACGTAATAGGCAACAGCGCCACATGAACTGTTGATACAGTGAAGTGAGGAAAGTCATGGGATAGCGATATGCATATAAACAGATAGCGGTAGTATTGCATACACAAAGTATAAAAGGACAGTCCATTGGCGAGGATGTCCTTTGTACTCACGTGATGCCTGTTTAAAATGCTTCCAACGTGATTATAGACGCCCGACGGGAATTAACAGACTTTGATCGCAGAACGGTAGTTGGAGCTAGACGTATGGGCCATTTCGTTTCGGAAATCTTTAGGGAATTCAGTATTGCGAGATCCACAGAGTCGAGACTGTCCCGAGAACAGCAAATTTCAGGCATTACCTCTCACCACGGACAACGTTGTGGCCGACGGCCTACACTTAACGGCAGAGCAGCGGCGTTTGCGTAGAGTTGTCAGTGGTAACAGACAAGCAAAACTGCGAGAAATAACTTCAGAAATCAATGTGGGACGTACGACGAACGTACCCGTTAGGACAGTGCGGCGAAATTTGGCTTTAATTGGCTATGGCAGCAGACGACCGTGGCGAATGCCACTGCTAATAACACGGCATCGCCTGCAGCGCTTCTCTTGGGCAATTGACCATATCGGTTCGACGCTAGACGGCTGGAAAACTGTGGTCTCGTAGAATGAGTCCCGATTTCAGTTTGTAAGAGATGATGGTAGGGCCCGAGTGTGTCGCACACGCCACTAAGCCATGGACCCAAGTTGTCAACCAGGCTCCATAACGGTGTTGACTGTGTTTACATGGAATGGACTGGGTTTTTTCTCGTCCAACTGAAACGATCACTGACTGGATATGGCTATGTTCGGCTACTTGGAGACCATTTACAGCCATTAATGGATTTCATGTTCCCAAACAACGATGGAATTTTTATGGATAGCAATACTTCATGGCAGTGGGCCACAATTATTCGCGATTTGTTTGAAGAACATTATGGACAATTCGAGCGAATGATTTGGCCACCAGGATTCCCCGACTGAATCCCATCGAACATTTATGGGATATAACAGAGAAGTCAGTTAGTGCAGAAAACCACGCACCGGTAACACTTTTGCTATTATGGACGATTATTGAGGCATCATGGCTCAGCATTTCTGCTGGGAACTTCCAACGACGTGTTCAGTTCATGCCACGTCGAGTTGGTGCACTACGTAGGGCAAAAGGCTGTCCGACACGATATTAGGAAGTATCCCAGGACTTTTGTCACCTCAGTGTATAGTAGTGCTGTAGATATTGACGATGGAAGACTTAAATGTGCCTATTAGCTCAAAACATTGTTTTCTAAATGCCTCAAGCGATCTTAAATAACGTGTCTGAACGGATAGCGTTTGAAGAGCACTATTTAAAAACAGCTTCATAATTTCCATTAAGACAGTTAAATTTGAGTTACAATCTGTAATATTGATTCTGAAGTTTGAAAATCTCATTTTACAGCGATATAAATTGCACAACAATAAGTACAGATGTAGTATTTTATGATATACTAGAATATCTATTTGTAAACGTCTGATTCTCATTATATTTAATGTAAATAATAGTAAGGAACGTTAATTTGTTCATATCATCGAATAAGATACAAATAATCGAGGAACCAAGAACTCCAGCAAAATCACCGAAATTTTTCTCTGGCCGTGACGGTTCCTCAGATTTTAAGTGATAGGGCAGTACTTTTTCTTAGATGAACTTCATCATTCTGCGGTGTGCTTTTAAAATGTATATATTTTTGTTTTTTGTTCCTTTAGCTGTGTGTTCTTTGATTTTTAATCTAAAAACGAAAACAGGCCTCCAGCATTTTTTTTAAGTTGCCAATAAAATTCATCCCATATATTGTTTTTAAAACCACGTGTAACGTTTCTCCTTGAATAACATTTGTTCTCATCTTTGCTATATTTTTAAAAATGCAGGTAGCTGAAGAGCGGAATACTGTATCTCTGACAGCCCACCTCAAGCTCATCTGAAGCGAGGGGGATGAAATATGAATAAACGAAAACAGGGCACCGCTGATTTTTCCAGATACCTGTATTTGAGGTGAAGCTGACGCTCAGCACAGTCATCGGTAACAATCCGTACAGACTGGTCAGCATACAGTGTGCCTCGCATGGAATATTATAAATTCCCGGAACTCTCTCGCTGAAATTACCTTAAGCGGGTGTCAACTTTTTTTTTATGTTCGTGCGTTGCCGGAAGACTTTCCCGATTTCTTGTCTGTTTAGGACTTACCTATCTTACTAGTTGTTGTAGCACATAATAGAAGCCGTTGTATGTGTTGGTCCTCTTGGCTTGTTTGATCGGCGCTTGTCTGGATTTTGTCGAAGATGTTGATCTAATAAGACGAACAGGACACCCTTTCCTCCTGAATACCTTCGTCAGACGTTTAATCTCGGAGTCAAGCGGTCCTTGTCCGACATAATCCTGGCTCTGTGTACTAAGGTGATCAGCACACCTCTCTTCTGAAATGGATGATGAAAGTTACGTCCGTTGAGATACAGGTCTGTATGCGTCAGTTTTCTGAACACAGAGTGGCCGAGTTGTCCATCTGATTTCTGTTCGGCCAACACATCTAGGAAAGGTAACTTCCCATCCTTCTCCACCCCCACTGTAAATCTTATGGTAGGACGTATAGCATTCAAATTGTCAATGAACTAGTGCAGCGCGTCTCTGCTATACGTCCATATCAAATATGTATCGCCAAAATACCTGAAGAAGCAGGATGGACGAAAGGGTGCACTTTTCAAATGCTCGTTATTCGAAATCCGCCATGAAAAAATGAGCAATGGCTGGTGACAGTGGCGAACACATGGCTGTTCCATTAGCCATTTCATAGTAATTTCCACCTTACAAAATGGTCGTGAAACTGTGCTGAAATTATTTCTAAGTTTGAGGCGGGAAAGAGCGGCCAACATTTTTTATGTCTTCAAGCGGTACCTTCGTAAACAGGGAGACCACGTAGAGGCTGACCATGACGTCACTTTAGCTTATCCTCATCTGCTTTATAATATCAACCAACATTTGTAAGTTCTTCGTATGAAATCTGCAGTGGTCGATAACGCGTGCCTAATTTTTGTTTGTTGACTGGACTATGGGCCCATGGCCGAGCGACCTATAGGGTAAACATGCCACTATTATTGTATGTCAGCGGAATAAATTTCTTGACGCTCTGCATATGGTCTTTCTGCTGTGAGAAGCGTGGGAGAGGTCACGGAGAGAAGCACGTATTGTCATACTTGAGAGAAGCAGACGTCAGCAGATGCATGGGTGGAGGTGACAAATGGGTTCGTACACAAGACGCGGGATGACACTTTTTAAATGACGACATGTAGTTTGGCAGGCGAGGGAACCCAGCTTATGGTTTTTCTGCCGCAAGTGGTGCGGGCGGTAGCCGCCACCATTGCTGAGTGGTCAGCACGGCAGAGAGCCAGGCGAAGGGCCTGGGTTCGATTCCCGGCCGGCTTGGAGATTTTCTGTGCTAGGGTGCTAGGTACTGTGTTGTCTTCATCATCATTTCATCCTCATCGACAAGCAAGTCGACGAACTAGCTTCAACTAAAATGACGCACCAGGCGACCAGTCTATCCGACTGGAGTCCCTAGATACATTTCATTGTGGGCCTTAAGAAATATTTAACAAGGATATTGAATTAGAATTTGATTGGCTGGAAAAGGAACTTGAGCTTACCAATAGGGTACAGGACCACGCCCAAAAAAAATCTTACCTTGGGAACGGAAAAGAAACACTTTCTAGCGACAATCGAGAGAAAAAACTTGCTTAGAGACGCCAGTGCACGGACTGAGTGGCTCTGGTAAGCCATTCAAGCATGATTCTCTTTGGGAAACATTTTTCTCCTGGTGCCGTAATCCAGGTTCTTGCTGTCATTTGCTGACTCAGGGCCCTGCTGGGATGCTGAGGCTATGACCACCGTTCGAGACGTTATGGCAGCGCTTAGCGAGCCTCGTTCTTGACATCTGCAGCAATATGACGTGTCATCTCATATAAAAAGCTAGCCAAACGATCACGTTTATGATGGTCATAGCTGAGCTTCGAATCGGCGTCCTTTGTGTGTAGGCTTACGACGTGGGGCCTCCACGGATCTTCCGCCATCTCGACGGGACTGCCATCCGGTGATCAAGCTGCAGCTTAGATAGATCGAGGATCGAAACTAAGGCTTTCCCGTGCCCGAGTCACCGGGGTGTTCCAACATCAGCCTCCAGTTCAGGGATTGACACTGAGCAAGGCCGCCTAGTACCGCGGGGGTGTAGATCGGTTTGCTCTGCTCAGAGTCATGAGAGCCGATACGCCCTCAGCTCACACAGCATTGGGGAGGCAGGGCGGAATGGAGGGGGGGGGGCAGCAGCTTGAAATTTGCGGTTAAACAAGGCCGCTCGTTGTAGAGCCGCGAGGGCGGGAAACTCTACGCCTGCTCGCCCCGTTCGGCGGTTCATCACCCGACATCTGACGCACGCCTCCTGTGTGCACCCATTTTCTTTGCCTGTCTAACAAGAAAGTCAATAAAATTTACCAGCCACTCTGGCCTGCATCTTATGCCTCTCCATCCCACTTCCACTAGAGAACCTCACGCCCACTCCATCTAAACATTTACAGTATTCTCGCTTTTACTGCCTCGTCGAATTATAAATAATCACCTACATTTCCTGAAACGAAACTCGTAATTTTAGTGACAGAGCTGCTGAGCCACCACAATGGTCTCAGAGTAAACTTTAAAGCTTAAGATGCTCCTGTATTAGATTATCATCATAATTAAGGCTAGCTTATCTTCATAGAGACAGCTCATGAAAGTTCGTGTAAAATGCGAAAACCAAAACATTTGTTAATTTGATATCTTGTAAATGCTATCTATCAAGATCTATCGTAGAAGTGTGTGAATACGAAAAACATTTACGCCATTCTATTGCTTGCACACATCCCCGTGTTCGTGAGAGTGACTCAGAAACTCTCCCCGCCAGCATTACCAATCAAATGCCATCTGCAGCCACCATCAGGCTTGTATATATCTGAGTTGTGTCTGTTCTGTCCGTCAGAACAAACATCACTGAAAATTTCGGCTGGTACATACATGTAAATATGAAATGTAGGAAGGGGAAGAAAAGGAAAAGGACTGGGAAATCATGACGGCCAGCCGCACAGGGCATTGTGGTAATGCAATGGTGAAAAATGAAAATTTGTGCTGGATGGGGACTCGAACCCGGATTTACCGCTTCTCATGAACGATTTTCTTTACGACTTCGGCCATCCAGGCACTGTCCCTGGTTGGCTCAAATTTCCAAGTTACCCAGGCCCGCACTTAATTTGGATTTGGCTGAGTACAACAGGATCGGAACTCCACCTATAGTTTTAAAACAGTTTTAATAGAATTTTATCCAAGCGTCGCGAGAATGTGGCGGTTTTTACTGATGGCTGGGACATTGTCGGGTATTCTGTTATCATTCCTCGTTGCAGCTTTAAAACGCGCATACGAAGCCTCTCCTCAATTTACTATGCAAAGCTGTGTGCTGTCAAGAATGTACTGGGACAGGCGAGATTTCTTGCAGAGGGAGGTTTCTTGTCTTCGTGGTCTCTCTAAGTGCTCTATAGCCTATTCACCAAATATACGCAGCAGACATGGTAATTAGATATTCGAGTCCACTAGACACCTCTTGCAAAGACAGACGATAGAGCTGGCCTTCTGCTAGGTACCTGGACTCTTTGGAATCGAGGGGAATGAGGAAGGTCACAGAGCAGTTAAAGCAGTCTACCAGAAAAACACCACAACGTCCCACTACAGACTAACGTCTTGTGGGTAGCAAAAATATGGCTGACAGACTAAGGGAGGCAGAGGCTGGAAGTGGCCAAAAACTCAACTGCGTTCATTCAAACCGACCATTTCACCATGGCGCACTTCCATTCGAACTGCTCCTCACTCGCCTTTGTATGAACTACTGCCCAGTAACACCCGCGTAACTCTTGCGACATGAAGATCCATTGCAGTGCAGTGTTCGTAGCGTGACACTCACGATGCAACATTTTTAAAGTCGCGTGTTTTGCATGCTGATAGGAGGATTCTACTGAGGGAGTTACCGTCAATTTTAGGCAGTGACGAAAGAATAGCAAGAAAATTGTTGACAGCCGGCCAGAGTGGCCGTGCGGTTCTAGGCGCTACAGTCTGGAACCGCGTGACCGCTACGGTCGCAGTTTCGAATCCTGCCTCGGGCATGGATGTGTGTGGTGTCCTTAGGTTAGTTAGGTTTAGGTAGTTCAAAGTTCTAGGGGACTTATGACCACAGCAGTTGAGTCCCATAGTGCTCAGAGCCATTTGAACCATTTGAACCAAAATTGTTGACATTTCATGTGGCGTCAGAACTCGTACACAATTTAACTGGACGAAGGTTTTGACGTGTTTTTAGGTGGCTGGTTCATCCTATTCTTTCCATGATCAAGTAGCCATCTTAATGTTATCCACAGTTTTGTTAATACCATAAACGTATCATAATGGTATAGATAGATATACTGGAGGACGTACCTGTATGTAAAATTATTATGACTGTGGGTGTAGTTATATGGCTTTTGCTTTTCGGTTTAACAGGAGTTCCACTCACACAACAATACCACGATCTTGAGAAATGGCGCTTATGGCCAGGCTGTTTAACGGCAAACAGTTCTAAATCCATCCATGCATTATGCATCCATCAGTCAACCCAGTATACAGAAAACACATCGCAAATACAGACGTACGAAAATTAGAGTGTGTGCTGAAAAGTAATGTCGACGAATTTTTATGTGAAAATTCTTATAGCCCTTTAAATGAAACAAATGTTATTAATATTCCACATCTTTATTAGTCATGCCTACACATCGCAAATACAGACGTACGAAAATTAGAGTGTGTGCTGAAAAGTAATGTCGACGAATTTTTATGTGAAAATTCTTATAGCCCTTTAAATGAAACAAATGTTATTAATATTCCACATCTTTATTAGTCATGCCTACAAATCTGTATCCCTATAGGCCTCTGAATTGTAGCGCATAACATTGCGATGTGTAACCTATGTCTTTGCATGAGGGACAGCGAGATGTGAACGAGTTTCGAATTCCAATAGTTCGTCCACACGTGGAGTACCTTCTCCTTCATCATGACAATGCCAGAACACACACGAACGCTGCGACATCTACAAAAATCCGACGCCTTGGGTTCACTGTCATAGATCATCCTCCATACAGTTCCTACTTGGCCCCATTCGATTTTCACCTGTTTCCAAAACTTAAAGAACACCTCCTACGATTTTACTTTGATAGTGACAAAGCAGTGCAAGAAGATGTGAGGTTGTGGTTCCGTCAACAAAGTCAAACATTCTACACTGGCGGTATTAACAAACTGGGCGTTCGTTGACAGAAATGTGTTCGTAGCCAGGGTGACTATGTTGCGAAATAAATATGTAGAAATGAAGAATAAATGTGTAGAATGTTAATAACGTTTGCTTCATTTAAAAATCTTTAAAAGTTTTCACATAAAAAATTCAGAGTCTTTACTTTACAACACACTCTCGTACATATGCGTTTAATGAGAAGAAAACAGGTCAGTCTAGTGAGGGCTTTGTTGAAGGATCCATCCCAGCATTTACCTGAAGTGATTGCCAAAAACCACGAAGAAACAAATGAGGATGGCTGAACAGGCCATGAGCCTACATCCACCCAAATCTTATGATCGTGGGCTAAATTGCACTACGCTACTCAGGTATGTCTAATGTACAGTTCCCTTATGTTCTAAGCCTCCGCCGTGTTTGTGTGTGGGATTGCCTGATGATATCTCCATAAGGGAATTCTCAAACCTACAGATGATTAAAACGACCCTGTCATTGACAACTTAGATCTCGGGTTTCCCGTAAAACGAGGTATCGTGTCTAGCGAATCAAACCAATTATTTATATCGGGATGCTACTAGAATGAATCACAACTTGGATACCGTAAATGAGTTGTTCAAAAATGGTTCAAATGGCTCTGAGCACTATGGGACTTAACATCTATGGTCATCAGTCCCCTAGAACTTAGAACTACTTAAACCTAACTAACCTAAGGACATCACACAACACCCAGCCATCACGAGGCAGAGAAAATCCCTGACCCCGCCGGGAATCGAACCCGGGAACCCTGGCGTGGGAAGCGAGAACGCTACCGCACGACCACGAGCTGCGGGCAATGAGTTGTTCTTGAAACACATATAGAGTGCAAAAATTGTATAAATTTGATGCACACAATGTCGGATTCTACCCCAAATGTAATTTCGATATTAGCAACACATACATTGGTCTTTCATTATACCACGCCCCCCTTTATTAGACATACTCAAAGGTGGATAATAGTGATTGGCGGTGAGAAGCAGAAGACCTACTGCCTGACTGGCACTTTCAGAAAATGCTCAGTGGACAAGCTATGGAATTCAACACATACATAGTGAATGTTTCCTTATTCACCAAACCGAAGTGCGTATATCAAAATGGTTCAAATGGCTCTGAGCACTATGGGACTTAACTACTGAGGTCATCAGTCCCCTAGAACTTAGAACTACTTAAACCTAACTAACCTAAGGACATCACACACATCCATGCCCGAGGCAGGATTCGAACCTGCGACCGTAGCGGTCACGCGGTTCCAAACTGAAGCGCTTAGAACCGCACGGCCACACCGGCCGGCTGCGTATATCATTTACTGAAGTATGGACAGCAGTTACACAGCACCAATAATCTGATCGCTGGGGTGTTGGCCTCTCTGAAAATGATGTACGTGGCGTACCTGTAATTCTCTTCTTACACAGCGGACGCAATATGCCATCAGCAAACTCCTAGAGCTGAAATTACCTCAGTACAAGACAGACCATGAGTGAAGATTTTTGTTTCCTCACTAGCCAGGAACAGAAATTCGACTCAAGTGTACTTCTGTAAAAAAGCACTTCAGTGTGTGTCAGACTTCACAGAGAGGTAAAGAATCGTCATTCTGGAAAATATAATAACATGCCTGTTCACAGAGCTACGACTTCACACGCTCCTTGTGGAAAAATCAGCACTTCGCAATGTCTAACCGCCAGATTCTCAGCTCTGACTCTCGCCAGCTACGTATCTTAGTCAATCACTGAAGGAAAGTGTCTTCAATCGATCCCAGTAGGTAAGTGTCTCTATACGATGTGCCTACTCCCTCCTGCACACGCGGTGTCTACGTTAGCGCTCAGGCAACGAATCCCAGTGGCCGTTATACAAACATTACCTTCCACTACATAAGTCATGAATCTATCAGCCAGTCCCCTGAAGCTCATACTCCTTTCAGAAGATTTTCTGGAAGTTTCCATTTCCCCTCCTAAATCCATAGCACTCCGCCAATTAAATACACATCTCTGCTTTTCTGTGGAATATGTGCCCCGGCACTTCCCGTGAGAAGGCTGCTCGGAGGTCAGCTTGCAACCATCGTTTCTGACCCCACGACGGAGCACTAAAATAATGTCTTTTGGCCTTGTTCCGCCCCGACGCTCTTTAGCCAGGTACGCTATTCTGAAAATTTTAGCCGGCAGGTGTGGCCAAGCGGTTCTAGGCGCTTCAGTCTGGAACCGCGCGACCTCTACGGTCGCAGGTTCGAATCCTGCCTCGGGCATGGATGTGTGTGATGTCCTTAGGTTAGTTAGGTTTAAGTAGTTCTAAGTTCTAGGGGACTGATGACCTCAGATGTTAAGTCCCATAATGCTCAGAGCCATTTGAATCATTTTTTCAAAATTTTATTTGGCTTACCAGAGTGCAACCTCCCACCTGCACTGTCCGCATTATGGTGCTCAGCGGCCTCCATTGTTTTATACCGCCGCCTCCTCGTTCCGCTCTCGCTCAAGGCAGTAAATTTCCGCCCCTGCAGAACATGATAAGTCTCTTCCCAGTCCCTCTTTAGCGGATAGCACCTTCTGAGGAACGCGTTGTCCACGTCACTCTTTCTGTAAGTTCTCAGCTTTAATTAACTCCCAGACATGCTCTACTACAGAACTTGTTAGCATGTGGAGATAGGGCTGTGTTAACCAATGAAATGATTAACGATCCGATTCTGCCTCGTATCCAGTAATCTAATATAAATATAAATGGAAAAGGATTTACAGAATATTAAATTTATGAATTGTTCATTTAACTTAACAACATAAAAGCAATAATACATTGTTCAGTTAACTTAGTAACATAAAAGGAAATGTGTGCTGTTCATTTAGTCATTTCACACGTTTCACTGCACACAAGTACAAACACTGCAGCTGACGCTAGGACTACGACAATGCAACAACTTATATTTTACTTCTCCCAGTCTTCCCTTCTACCTGTCTGAAAAACTGAGTCACCATCCCCTCATGATAAATGATGTTGGACTCAGAAAAATGGTTAGATAGTATAATCCGCTAGTAATAACTTGTTTATTATAATCCTTTACTCTAAATTTTGCACATAATCTTCATCTGTGTATTATCCACTACTGAAGAAATGCTCTTAGACTCTATTTTAAATAGATGTATTTTGGCTATCTCTTTCATTTCTGTGGACAGTTATTATATAATTTTAATCCATGATACAAAATCCTGTTTAGACGCTTTGGTTTGTTCTTCCTTGGTAAATGTAACAACATGACAAGAAAGACTGAACAACTGTAATACACCCAACTGCATAAAATCAACTGTTGTAAACCAGACACTGCAGATCTTACTCATACGAAAATTCAACGTCCATATACTCAGTTGTGTAGTCAATGGTATTCATAAATGTAATTGTTGAAGTAAAAACTCTATTCTCTAGGAAATGAGGTATTTCACATTCTTCCCACAGACACTTCTGAATGCTTAACTACGAGGGCTATCCACAAAGTACATTACGTTTTGGAATTAAAAATAAATAAAGTATTGGAATTTTTTTTAATTATATACAGATGAAAGCCACACTTAAATACTACTTTTCTACATAGTTGCCATTTAAATTGAAGCACTTATCGTAGCGATGGACGAGCTTGGAAATTCCTTCGTCGTAAAATTCGGCCGCCTGCGCCTTCAACCACGTGATTAGTCAGTAACCCGGTAGAAATACGATTTTTGTGGATTTCCTGGAAAGAGGCACTACAATAAACTCTCAAAGGTATTGCCAATCTCTGCACAACCTCAGAAGAGCAATACAAAACAAGCGCAGGGGAAAGTTGGGCTCAAAGATCTTGCTGATTCACGACAACGCCCGGGCCCACACGGCAAATGCCACTCGTGAAGTTCTCGAATCTTTTAAGTGGGAGTTGTTTCCTCATCCGCCGTACAGTCCCGACCTGGCACCTAGCGACTTCCACTTATTCCCGGCAATGAAGAAGTGGTTGGCTATGCAGCGTTTTGATGACAACGCACAGCTTCAAGAAGAGGTAACCACGTGGTTGAAGGCGCAGGCGGCCGAATTTTACGGCGAAGGAATTTCCAAGCTCGTCCATCGCTACGATAAGTGCCTTAATTTAAATGGCAACTATGTAGAAAAGTAGTATTGAAGTGTGGCTTTCATCTGTATATAATAAAAAAAAATTCCAATACTTTATTTACTTTTAATTCCAAAACGTAATGTACTTTGTGGATAGCCCTCGTATTTCATTGAGAGTATGCTATTTAGATGTCACTATTGGCAATGATGAAAGGCCCAATGGATGTGGTACAGTAAACATGTGTTGTCAGTATGCTAAATACTTGCGCTGAGTAGCTAATCGATAATCGTCAAACGACAGCAGTGAAAGAGCATAAGTTTCATAGAATCGCAGCAGGAAGGCTGCAGTGATGTTGGGACTTAGATGATGTGTTGCAGATGGTCACTGATATGTGCTCTGTTAGTAGAACTGTCAAAACGGAGTGTGCATAGAACGTGAGTGTTGCTGGTGTGTTGCAGATGTGCCGCGGGCTGGTGGTGGGCTGCTGGCTGATGGTCGCCCTGGCGCAGCAGCGACTCGCCGCCGCTGTGACGCCCGCCCCGCACCAGCCCTCTCCTGCTCGTGAGTACCTCTGTTCCGAACTCATTTTGTGGAACAAGGTCCATTTAGACGTTCATATTCCCAGGATATGTACCTTAACATGTTCTGCAGAAATGATCAGCATTTGAACCATGCCGGCCCGCGGGTTCAGCGTCGACATCGATATCGCGGCGGAAACCCACCTACCGGTAAAATGTGCCTGCGGCTCTCGTTGTCGCTATAAACTGAAGGCAATAGTTTAGTGTGACTTGAGCAGACGTGGAGGATACCTCGCATACGTACGCGCGAACCGTACCGTCAAATCAGTGCGTTTGAAAAAGGGCGCACTATTGGCATGAAAAATGTGGTATATCCATCCAACCCTCCCTCCACCCCCCCCCCCCCCCAGAGAAGATCGACATCTCATCAGAATGGCATTGCAGGATAGATCTGCGTCCCACTTGGCTCTGGCGCAACAGTGGAAAAGTCTAAGACCTCGTGCACTGTCAATGGTGACAGACCGTCGCCGTTTATTACGGCATGGGTTATGTGCGCGTCGTCCACTTCACCGCCTACCTTTGAAGAATGTGTAGAAACACGCTAGACGGCAGTGGTGTGTCGAAGGACATCGCTGGGACAGGAATGACATCAGATAGTTGGCTGGCTCTGAGCACTATGGGACTCAACTGCTGTGGTCATAAGTCCCCTAGAACTTAGAACTACTTAAACCTAACTAACCTAAGGACAGCACACAACACCCAGCCATCACGAGGCAGAGAAAATCCCTGACCCCGCCGGGAATCGAACCCGGGAACCCGGGCGTGGGAAGCGAGAACGCTACCGCACGACCACGAGATGCGGGCTACATCAGATAGTGTTTCCGGACGAATCCAGGTTCTGTTTGTTAGAAAACGATGGCCGTGTTTTGGTTCACCGCAGACAGGGAGAGCACAAGACATACAGGGCCAACTCAAGGCCCTAAGGTGTGGGGTGCTATTGGGTACAACCACAAATTACAGTTGATGCGTGTCCAGGACACAGTGACCACTGTGAGCTACGTGAATAACATCCTGCAACCCGTAGCCGCACCCTCTATTGCACAACACCCCAGACGCCGTTTTTCGGCAAGACAATACACGACAACTTGTTGCTGTATGAACACGTTGCTTCTTGATGTCACAGGATATCAGCCTTTTGCCCTGGCACGCCAGATCACCAACTCGTTGCCAATCGGAAATGTGTGCAATATGGTGAAATGACGGTTGTAGCACTGTGACCCAATGCCAACCACCGCAAGTGACTTTTTGAATCAGATGAATGCAGCAAGGATGGCTATAGCACAGGACGCCGTTCGCGCCTTATACACATCGATGCCGTCACGCATGGACCAAGTTATCAGGACCCATGGTGAACCCTGTGCCTACTAGGTAACAGTCAACCGAGGTGACTGAAATGCTAATCATTTGCGCAGAACATGTCCTGTGAATATGAACCTCTTACCTATAGTCGTTCAAGGTGTTCTGCTTTTTCTGAACATGGTTGTTTGTAGAAATATGATTTATAAGTTTCCTGTAGCTAAACTGCACATAATACTCAATGTTTATACCAATAACTATGAATACTGTTCCATCTTGTTTCCATTAGTCGGTCTAGATTTTTTTTATATAAAATACACTCTAAGACAATAAACACACGCGCCACAAAGGAATTATCCGCATGGGAAGAAAATCGGTATATGTGATGTATATGTGCAGATAAATAAAAGATTACAATTTCAGAAAACTTGAATGGTTTGTCCAAGAAGAAAAGCTTCACAAATTGAGCAAGTCAATAAAGCGTTGGTCCACCTCTGGCCCTTATACAAGGGTTGGAACTTTAATAGTGGCAACTACACTCCTGGAAATTGAAATAAGAACACCGTGAATTCATTGTCCCAGGAAGGGGAAACTTTATTGACACATTCCTGGGGTCAGATACATCACATGATCACACTGACAGAACCACAGGCACATAGACACAGGCAACAGAGCATGCACAATGTCGGCACTAGTACAGTGTATATCCACCTTTCGGAGCAATGCAGGCTGCTATTCTCCCATGGAGACGATCGTAGAGATGCTGGATGTAGTCCTGTGGAACGGCTTGCCATGCCATTTCCACCTGGCGCCTCAGTTGGACCAGCGTTCGTGCTGGACGTGCAGACCGCGTGAGACGACGCTTCATCCAGTCCCAAACATGCTCAATGGGGGACAGATCCGGAGATCTTGCTGGTCAGGGTAGTTGACTTACACCTTCTAGAGCACGTTGGGTGGCACGGGATACATGCGGACGTGCATTGTCCTGTTGGAACAGCAAGTTCCCTTGCCGGTCTAGGAATGGTAGAACGATGGGTTCGATGACGGTTTGGATGTACCGTGCACTATTCAGTGCCCCCTCGACGATCACCAGTGGTGTACGGCCAGTGTAGGAGATCGCTCCCCACACCATGATGCCGGGTGTTGGCCCTGTGTGCCTCGGTCGTATGCAGTCCTGATTGTGGCGCTCACCTGCACGGCGCCAAACACGCATACGACCACCATTGGCACCAAGGCAGAAGCGACTCTCATCGCTGAAGACGACACGTCTCCATTCGTCCCTCCATTCACGCCTGTCGCGACACCACTGGAGGCGGGCTGCACGATGTTGGGGCGTGAGCGGAAGACGGCCTAACGGTGTGCGGGACCGTAGCCCAGCTTTATGGAGACGGTTGCGAATGGTCCTCGCCGATACCCCAGGAGCAACAGTGTCCCTAATTTGCTGGGAAGTGGCGGTGCGGTCCCCTACGGCACTGCGTAGGATCCTACGTTCTTGGCGTGCATCCGTGCGTCGCTGCGGTCCGGTCCCAGGTCGACGGGCACGTGCACCTTCCGCCGACCACTGGCGACAACATCGATGTACTGTGGAGACCTCACGCCCCACGTGTTGAGCAATTCGGCGGTACGTCCACCCGGCCTCCCGCATGCCCACTATACGCCCTCGCTCAAAGTCCGTCAACTGCACATACGGTTCACGTCCACGCTGTCGCGGCATGCTACCAGTGTTAAAGACTGCGATGGAGCTCCGTATGCCACGGCAAACTGGCTGACACTGACGGCGGCGGTGCACAAATGCTGCGCAGCTAGCGCCATTCGACGGCCAACACCGCGGTTCCTGGTGTGTCCGCTGTGCCGTGCGTGTGATCATTGCTTGTACAGCCCTCTCGCAGTGTCCGGAGCAAGTATGGTGGGTCTGACGCACCGGTGTCAATGTGTTCTTTTTTCCATTTCCAGGAGTGTATTTATTTACAGCTCGTACAAAATATATATATGTTTCAAAGTTTAGATGACCTTCAAAGTAGTCACCAGCATGGTGTATAACCCTTTGCCAGCGATGTGGAAGTCGTAGGATACTCTTAGCAGTGCCAGTTGTGTCGATAGCTCGAGCGGCGCGGTCTATTGCCCGACGAATTTGTAGCAGTTCTGAAGCGAATGCCTCGAAGTGTTTCCTTCAGTTTAGAAATCGAGTTGAATTTACGAGGGCTTAAGTTAGGGGGAGTGCAGTTGGTGCTATAGCACTTAGCAGCCCCATCAGTCAAACAAATCAGTAACAATTTGCACTGTACGTGATTGAGCATTGTGCTACAAAATGATGGTCAGGTCCTGCAGAAAGTGTCTACACATCTATCTCTATGCTGTTCATTTCTGGAAGACAACCTACGACCAGTTGTTGAGTTATCTTGTCAAATTCTGGCCAACTGGCGAGTTGACTCGTCAAAAGCCTAAGCAGATCGGGGGGCCCTGCCCATGATGTGCCAAACGTTCTCAATTGTGGCAGCAAAAGCATAGTGTGACAGCTCCAACCACGTACTTACAGTACTGTTTAACAGAATCTGATGGGAAACACATGGCTCTATGTGAATAACAATAAGCTCGAATATGCAAAGCACAAATCAAGATCATAGGCATCGTCACAACTCGCCGAAAAGAGATGAAATTCTCCCTACACCGACGCCTATTGGCAGTGTTCCATTAAAGCTTGGCGTGACGTGAGAATCCGCCTCTTTCTGCTACTTGAGATTCATTTATGTGAAACATAATTTAACACATGGTATTTTATGCTCTGACTCAAGTGCCGCCCTACATTTGAATGCAGACATGCCTGTAATTTTAGGTAATCACAGCAGGAGAGTAATACGTATTTTTAACAACCACATATTGTCAGAGCGCCTCCTTTATACTTAGGTACGAAATACCAGCGATAAATGCTGCTATCAGAGCACAAAAAGGCAAATATGCTCCTGCTTAAAGGATTCTGACTGAAAAGTGGGGTGCCAGCATGCTCATTCTACCTTTCTCAGCACCTTTAAAAAATTTCCCAAAAATATAGGCATGAACTGTAACTCGCTTACACCCAATTGCTGTAAGTCACCCATACCCAGTCAGTCTCACTTGCCGATTCTCACTCACTTATTCAGCCCACCTTATTGCCGTTATGTCTTTTTACTCTATAACTGTCACTGTCCTCTGTCTCATAGCCATATTCTCCTGCTCGTGTGGGACGAAGTGTTTCGGCAGTGCAACGAATGTGTGCAGAAGGCCGTAGAACACGACCAGGTGGCAGGTGGGCCAAGTCGCACCACCCAGAGACCCCCCCCCCCCCCCCCCGAGATCGACACCTCATCCGAATGGTATTGCAGGATAGATCTGCGTCCCCCTTGGCTCTGGCGCAACAGTGGAAAAGTCTAAGACCTCATGCACTGTCATGGGTGACAGTCCGTCGCCGTTTATTACGGCATGGGTTATGTGCGCGTCGTCCACTTCACCGCCTGCCTTTGAAGAATGTGTAGAATGGCACTGTCTGCGTCCTGCTCTCTGTTACTGCTAATATATTATTCATTACTTCCCACTGCTGCTCTCTTTCCTCACTGCCAGTATCTCTCTCTTCATCTCTAGCACTGTCATAGGCTCTGTCTCTCATTATCACTGGCTCTCACCCATTACCAATTGCTCTGTCTGTTTATTCCTCTCCCACTGGTACTGCCTCCTTCGTTGTTTTCCTACCACTTTTGTGTCACTGCCAACTATGTTCCCTTGCCACTGTGTCCCTTTCTTTCTCTCATACTGCCATTGTTTCCCTAGCTCTTTTCATACCACAACCATTACCACTGCCAGTCTCTCTGCATAAAAAAGTGCGAAAAGTTATATAACTTTTTATAGCTATAGATTCTTTTATGGTGCTGAGTTATATTCAATGAGAGTAAGGTTCTTGATAGAAACAAATAAACTTGAATACTTATGCATTTAGATCGTCTCTGAAGGTTAGCTGAGCTCTGCTACATAAACCTAAAGCCCTTGACAGCAGTCTTCCTTAGTAACGTTGTTAATTCTATAGACGCACTGAATCTGATTCAAAGCTCTGAGTGCAGCTGCTTGAAAAGATGCACCAGCCAACCAAAGTTGCAAGCAGTGAAGTCATGTCAATTTAACGTCCTCTGCCGGCGTGTAGGCGCAAATAGTGGAACAAATCGAATTCTGGCGAAGCTTAAATTGTTGCCAGATTTCTTCCCCCTCCTCCCCCTCCTCACCCACCGGACATAGACATGGCAATGTCGCACTGAGATGTTGGTGGGAAATTCCAATATTTTGGTGGGAAATAGGCCAACTGAGCTACCTCAACTAACCTAACTCCCCCTACCCCTCTTCCCAATCCTATTACGTTACCCATTCCTCTCCACCTCCTTCCCCACTTGTGAATTGGTAGGAAAAGTCTCAGTCTGTGGTAAGCTGCAGAAGAGAAAGACTGTAAGGTATGTATTCATTTATTTTCACAGGAAGTGTGTTTTTGGTGGTGCTATCTGCTAATGGATTGTCTCCCAAACTCTGCCTTCCCCTGCTCACACTTACTGCCATCCTCCATCCCCACTTTATCCGACTACACGTGTGTATGTCGTTTTAAAGACTGATGACCAACTGCTGTAATCCACAATACAACCACAAGTAGGCGCTCGAAACTCTCCTACAGCTACCCACTACCTTCTGCCGCCCTCTGCCGTCTCCCCCCCCCCTCCAAACACACACACACACACACACAACTTTTCGATTTTCACCTGCTTGCTTATAGGCACTGTCAGAGAAAAAAAATTAAATTCTTATAGCTACTGTGGTATTCACCACTCTTCTGAAACGCTGAGTGGGCTTAGCTTATTTTTGCTGTTGGATTCAAGGATGTTAAGGCACTTTTTTTTATTTTCCTCACTTTTTGGAGCACAGTTATACAATGGGAGACCTACACCAGTGTCTAAGCACAGACAGGAAAATCATAACAAATACATATCTAAAAGTTCATGACATATTTCAAAACCTACAACAGATCCCAAAAAAAAAAAAAAAAAAAAAAAAAAAACCACCAACACAAAGCAGAACAGACTACAGATATTTCCAGTTAGCACTTGCATGAGGTGCTGCACCCCGCCGAGACACTCTCAAACAAATGTTGTAAAACACAGGATTTTGGCGCTGTGTGATAATCGACAGCGCTCCTGCGAACGAAAAGGTTGGAAAGACATCACTGACATGGTTAGGTGTATTGCAATAAACATCGCAGTCGATAGAGCAACAGAGAACATGTGAGAATCTGCTTAGGGGAGCCAATGAGAGGACGCTCTGCGTATCCATGGTGCCAGAGCCGTATTGGCTGCCCTGTTGGTACACGATAGCAGATCCAGTTGAACCTTGCATCGGTACATTGTGCAAATGTTTATTAAATAAATCTATCTTATAGTCGGATATACTCTTCAATACGTTGAAATCACAATTCCCGACGTCAAATCTGTCCACCCATTGTGGCTGGACGTACGTAATTTTTACGGGAATAGTAGTCTGATCACTTCCCATACACGTCTGTTGATATGTGGCAACCCTAGCCACAGTAGCTTTACGTTCCAACTGCGTAACGTTACCGACAAGTAGCATCATTATCATTTAGAGATGTATAGCGTCCGAAAAATTATAGTACGTGCTCCTTCATATCAGCAGTGCGTCCTTCGCACGGCCTGCCATAGCTTCCTAAGTAGCAACACGATCCCGCCACATCATCGTTATCACATATTTGTCAACGAATGAAAGGTGTAGATACAATTAAAACGCCCTCGCGTCTGTTATTTATGTTACGTCAGACTCTTGCACGATAGTTAGCGTATGTCAGAACAGGGACAACTGATACCCCCAACCAAGTCACAGACCCCTGCTAATATTCTCGAATCCTCTCATGCTGCGATAGCAGTGTTCCTTTAGTTAGAAGGCTGTCAAGCTTTCTACCCATCACTGGATATCTAGAGAGCTATCACAAGGAGGTAAAATAGCACCCTAACTTTCACTGCGAAATTCAGCACCAAGCGGATACTCGCATCCAAATATTTTATACGATTGGTACTGCTTCCACTGATTTGTAGTCAATGACGAAGTAAAACACTAATAGGTCTCTTCGGCTATTTGAGATTCAATAGTTACATTTAGATACAATCGGCTCCAACCCCCACCAATACTCCGTCCCCTGCAATTCGCTAGAGTTTACAGCTGTCGTAATCCTACTATAGACAGCAGCCTACATCTAAAAATGTATTCCGCAAACTACTGCACAGTGTGGGCGACGTCGTAGTAGTATTTTCGATTTCTTCGTTCCTACCTCAACTACGTAATGATACAGTAAAAATGAATGTCTGTATGCCTCTGTTATTTACCCTAGTCTCCTCTATGGTCGATATGCCAGATACAGATTTTTAATGACCAATTAAGCCTTACTGCTACACCTTTACTATACGAGGACTGCACAAAGAAAATCTGACACATCTGCAATTCATCGATATCAAATAATTGGCTATAAATATCTCCCTGTAAGTGTCATAATCTCTTTTATCGTATTTCTGTGATTACTACGCAATAGGTACGACTGTGTACTGGTGTCAGAGTCTTCGTTGACAGCATAATGTTTCGTAAGAAATATATAACTTTTTCTTAAATGCAACGTACCTTCATAATCCGAATCTAACAGTATCGCAGAATTTCCAGTGCACTATCCATTGAATCATTTACATTGGTGCAACAACCTCACACTCCCACGCATAATTCGGAGCAACTGCAAAAGTAGGAAGGGATTCTGGACTTAACCACAGCATTGCTCATTTTTTAGCCCCACGCGCTATTCGATAGTGGACGGACCATGAGACTGTAATCCATCTAGAACAGAATGTATCCACATGGGCAGTACGCATATGCGTAGACATGGTTATTTGCTTTGAAGCAAACCCAGTAATTACACGCTTATCCAACCATCGTACATCGAGAGCCAATTGACAAATAAGTACAAGCCGGACCAAACAATGTCAATGATTCCTCCAAAACATCAGTCATCTTACTACGTCTTGCACTTCTACCCAGTTTTGTAGAACCACAGTCTCTAGATGACGTACCAGCGGGATTTGTGGTCACTCGCCTGCTACATCGTCAATTCTTAGTGGTTGGATCACAACTCCCTTAAAAATTCATCCAAATTAATTTCGGCCTGACATAATCTTCTGATTTACATTACCGACTTGTCAGTTCTTACTGCTTGGCCTGCTTTCCTTAAGATTCTAGCAAACGAATCGGAACCCGATATATGCATTCTACTTCAGCTCGTTCCAAATGTTTACTGCTAGGCATTTTACGGCAGTTTACTATTCCGATGTCAGTGTACGGGATTTCTAGTTTATTAATGTGCAACAGATTTAGTCACGCTCAGGTCATCAACCAACTCCACCACAGGTCTTTCCACCTACTTACAGACAAAAAATGGTTCAAATGGCTCTGAGCACTATGGGACTTAACATCTATGGTCATCAGTCCCCTAGAACTTAGAACTACTTAAACCTAACTAACCTAAGGACATCACACAACACCCAGCCATCACGAGGCAGAGAAAATCCCTGACCCCGCCGGGAATCGAACCCGGGAACCCGGGCGTGGGAAGCGAGAACGCTACCGCACGACCACGAGATGCGGGCACTTACAGACAACTCCATCACCTACGAACATCCCACATCCAAAATAAACACATTGCTATCTATAGCAGGGTTGCGACACCGGTAAGCTGTATCGAGTTGCAGGGGATTGAGTATCGGTGAGCGTTGGAGCCGAATGTAGTTAAATGTAACTATTGAATCTAAAATAGCCAAAGATGCCTAGTAGTGTTTTATCTCATCATTGACTACAAATCAGTGGAAGCAATACCAATCGTAAAAGATATTTGGATGCGAGCATTCGGATGGTGCTGAATTTCTCAGTGAACGTTAATGTGCTATTTTCTTCTCGTTGTGATAGCTCTCTGCATAGACAGTGACAGAGGCTAGGCAGCCTTCTAAATAATGGTACTTGCTATTCAGTCTTGAATATGGAATTGATAAACCAAGAAGTAACGGAAGAATGCTTAAATAAGATTAATAGTGCCGATACAGTACATTTATCCATCATATCAACAGGTTACTCCAGCCAAAGACGAAGGCAGCACAACACGTTTGGCTTAGTAAACAAGGCCAAAAACTAAGTAAATCATGGAAATACGTGTGTATGAAGTCAAGAATTACGTCAGCTGCAGCGAACAAGCAATTAAGGTTGTGGTTTCTACATGGATAGAGGAAAAAATTAAAAAGCGGTACAGCATCGGGGACAAGGTGAGTAAACATCTTAAAGTGATGCACATGCGTATCACACGTATTCTTCACTCATGTGCGTTCTACATTTTTGACAACGCAATACGTGAACAAATGCGTAACACAATCCAGGATATGTGCTCCTTAAGTCAGAAACACAAAATAAACAACCTATTCGATCTTAATGCAGCCACAACCACAAAACCAAAACAAAAGTTCTCAGAGCGAATAGCACAGCTATCTGAAACAGTCCTTTCTATGAAAGAACTGGAAGTGCTAGTAGAAGGTTTCAAATGTGCATCCCCGCAAACCTTCCCAAAAACAGTTAGATGTATTAAAAGCTGCAATAGAATACAGTGTATACAAGGACATTGCAACCAAACATATAGTAAGTAGTGATATGCAAAAATGAGTGGAGTTAAACATTCCTACATCACAATTTATGGACAAGAAGGCATTAAAGAACCTAAAGAAGAAAATTACTGAAAATAACAACATTCTCACGAAAGCGGCTGAAAGTAGTACTTCGGTTCTCATGGACAAGAGTGATAATGTTGAGAAAGTGGAACAACTCCTCACATCAATTTCTACAATATACTGACCAAAGACCATACCAAAACTTTTACAGAATAAATTAAAAACTTAATCAAGTCCTGCAGAAGCATAATACCTGAATATGAAGCTAAGTATTTGATCAACATGAAACCAGTAACTCCTAAACTGTGTGGACTTCCTAAACTACACAAGGAAGGCCCACCTTTACGACCACTTGTGCCAACCTACATTGCATCAAATTACAAAACAACTAAAGAATTTCATTTCTGCGCCAAACCGAAGACAAAATTTAATTGTTAGGAATTGTAAATTCAGTGTTAACAAAATGAAAGATCTTCGTATTCCACATAGTGCAAAACTAATGTCTTTTGATGGTAGCAGTTTATTTACAATCTACACTTATATAACTTCATATCAAACCTTAGATAACTGCAAATGACCAGTTTCAGTGACGTATATTTTGCAGTGTACCGTCAGGCTTACACAGTCAGAGAGCCATAGCCAATCACAGTGATCATCCATTGTTCCGCTGATTTTTTTGCTTATAACCAGATACCTACTTTCATTGTAGAGCTGAATGGTTACGCCATGAGTTGACAGTCGCATACAGAATGTGAAACCGACATAATATGTAGTCTGAACCATTACATCATACACCGTCAGCAGTTTGGTGATTTTGAGTTGTGTGTTTTGCTGTCCTGTAACAGTTTACTACAGACAGTATTGCAATGGACTATTGTTTCTTTTTCCGTGGATCTCTAAGACCCCTTAAATTGCTGAAATAAGTAGAGCTCCCAAATCTAGTGAAATCTGGCCAATGTGTATAACATCTAACATGATATTAATAATTTGGGAAAATCTTTGGTTCAAAAACAGCATGTTTAAAATCACAAAACAATGAACCACTTCCGTATAACATAAGCATACAACAAGCACAAATAATATCAATACGAATGCCCAAGCTATTGAATCCTACATTTAAAAATTCAATCACAGAAGAGGAATGTACTTCCTTACTATCTGCTCAAATTCAGTGATGCTGCGCCCGCATCTCGTGGTCGTGCGGTAGCGTTCTCGCTTCCCACGCCCGGGTTCCCGGGTTCGATTCCCGGCGGGGTCAGGGATTTTCTCTGCCTCGTGATGGCTGGGTGTTGTGTGATGTCCTTAGGTTAGTTAGGTTTAAGTAGTTCTAAGTTCTAGGGGACTTATGACCACAGCTGTTGAGTCCCATAGTGCTCAGAGCCATTTTTTCAGTGATGCTGCAATACGCATCTGCTACACTAAAAGAAAGGGAACGCATACGTTAAATCAACATATAACACTACAGTGTCTATACTCAAATATTTATAAACTACGTAACTGTATAAAGATATATGGCAGAGAAACTTTTCCTAATTTCCACGACTTGTTGCGGTCCTAGATAGTCAGGGACCGATGACCTCGTAGTTTGGTCCCTTTCCCCCTCTTTTAAACCAACCAACCAACTTAGATCGTCATGATATAGTACAGGCGTTCCACAAAAAAGCAAGCGCAGTGTAATAGCACAACACATGTTCATATCGTTGTCAGTATTATAAAAACTTGCCACAGACCATATTATTACTTACAACTTCTTTTCAGTAAACTACATAACATCAGATATGATGCCATAATATATCGTTAACTATGGCTTTATTGCACTACTGGCCATTAAAATTGCTACACCACGAAGATGACTTGCTACAGACGTGAAATTTAACCGTCAGGAAGAAGATGCTGTGATATGCAAATGATTAGCTTTTCAGAGCATTCGCACAAGGGTGGCGCCGGTGGCGACACCTACAACGTGCTGACACGAGGAAAGTTTCCAACCGATTTCTCATACACAAACAGCAGCTGACAGGCGTTGCCGGGTGAAACGTTGTTGTGATGCCTCGTGTAAGTAGGAGAAACGCGTACCATCACGTTTCTGACTTTGATAAAGGTCGGATTGTAGCCTATCACGATTGCGGTTTATCATATCGCGACATTGCTGCTCGCGTTGGTCGAGATCCAATGACTGTTAGCAGAATACGGAATCCGTGGGCTCAAAGAGGGTAATACGGAACGCTGTGCTGGATCCCAACGGCCTCGTATCACTAGCAGTCGAGATGACAGGCATCTTATCCGCATGGCTGTAACGGATCGAGCTGCCACGTCTCGATCCCTGAGTCAACAAGTTGGGACGTTTTCAAGACAACATCCATCTGCCCGAACAGTTCGATGACGTTTGCAGCAGCATGGACTATCAGCTCAGAGACCATGGCTGCGGTTACCCTTGACGCTGCATCACAGACAGAAGCGCCTGCGATGGTGTACTCAACGACGAACCTGGTTGCACGAATGGCAAAACGTCATTTTTTTTTCGGATGAATCCAGGTTCTGTTTACTACATCACGATGGTCGCATCCGTGTTTGGCGACATCGCGGTGAACGCACATTGGAAGCGTGTATTCGTCATCGCCATACTGGCGCATCACTCGGCGTGATGGTGTGGGGTGCCACTGGGTACACGTCTCGGTCACCTCTTGTTCGCATTGACGGCACTTTGAACAGTGGGTCTTAAATTTTAGATGTGTTTCGACCCGTGGCTCTACCGTTCATTCGATCCCTGCAAAACCCAACATTTCAGCAGGATAATGCACGACGGCATGTTGCAGGTCCTGTACGGGCCTTTCTGGATACAGAAAATGTTCGACTGCTGCCCTGGCCAGCACATTCTCCAGATCTCTCACCAATTGAAAACGTCTGGTCAACGGTGGCCGAGCAACTGGTTCGTCTCAATACGCCAGTCACTACTCTTGATGAACTGTGGTATCGTATTGAAGCTGCATGGGCAGCTGTACCTGTACACGCCATCCAAGCTCTGTTTGACTCAATGCCCAGGAGTATCAAGGCCGTTATTATGGCCAGAGGTGGTTGGTCTTGGTACTGATTACTCATGATCTATGCACCCAAACGGCGTGAAAATGTAATCAAATGTCAGTTCTAGTATAATATATTTGTCCAATGAATACCCGTTTATCATCTGCATTTCTTCTTGGTGTAGCAATTTTAATGGGCAGTAGTGTATATTTTCCAGCTATATTCAAAGAAAAAGCCTGACATGCAAACAAGAATAAACCCCCATATTTTCCTTTCGCGATGTCAATGCCGGCCACGGCGTACCAAACTTCATGCGTGTAAGGTGTGTGGGTAACTGGCGAGCCAATGCCTGGCGAGATTCGTCTTCGCTCGGCCCTTCTCTGACGTAACCATAACAGCACAACATTTCATTGAGTTTTTATGGTGTGGACTTGAAAGAATTGCAAGGCTAGTTTCCTAAAAGTTTTGAGGACACTGTCAATCTTACATTCTTTTCGAGCAGTTTTCGACACCGTTTGGCGTTTCAGCTGAAAGTGCCCCTGTGCATGTGACATAGAAATTCCAGGTAATTCCCGTTTTAAAGGCAAATCCCATTAACGCTAAAACTGTCCTGGACATCCTCATTGCTTTCCTCAGGTATAGTTTCGACGTCTCCATAAAGAGGATACAAATGGCCCACGATATTTCGACCACAATATGTAAGTGAAAGACATTTTTCCCATTATAAAACTAAATAAGTCACGATTACGTGGCAACCTCCGTACGAAAATCTTTGAAATTGTCTGCATTTGTCTGTATGCCGACAGTTTGTACGAAATAAAAATTGTATGTCTTCAGCGCGCCAAAAATAATTCTAATTTTTTGTTTATGACGTACATGTGAAATATAAAACCATTTAAATGCGGTGAATTCGCTGTTTCCTCCTCCTCACGCTCAGGCAGCATGGCGTGGCGGTGGGAGAAATGTGTCAGCCAGGCTGATGGCAATGGCACTCGTACCAGGGCATAGCCGACTAGCCGGATTCTTGGCCACCCCTTTTGTGTATATGACAAGCAGATGTCCAGTGACCTTGTTTACCTTTCAGTGAGGAACAGAACACTGTGATCACAACAAACGTACCGACACATTCCGTCTGGCCGCTCTGCTAATTATTGATCATGCGAATGTAACACTTCATTAGTACCGTCATTACCAGATTACTCAAACATTCATTTTGTTCATCGGAGTTACATTTTGAATACATAGTTAGCTTGCTATTGTTTGAAAGTATGCTGTAGATAAAGTCATACACCCAAAGAAATTCACGTACAATTTTTGTGAAGCGTCAAAGCTTTTCAGTTGTCAACTTCACTATTTACGCATCATAAGCTACTAGTTACAAGCGTTGTCGCAAACAGTGATCAGCAGAATATTTAAGAAATGAAGTATTCTACCTCGTATTTAAAAGGAAACATTGTAAGTATATAACTGAGGCCTCCTATTCACAAAAACTCTACAACTTTCTTCGTGACAACGGCAATAGTTATAATATTCACGTTCTTTTTAAGATACTATTCAGTGTTTTCCATACGGAAAAGTATATCTTACCGCTTATTCAGCATGAGAATATCTGCGAGCAGTTCATCTATAAACACAAAAAAAATTGCATCACCCCCATATGTGATGCAGTTGTATTGCTAATGTGACTTTCTGTAGCGATTAGAATGTCATCCCTGATGTTGTTTGTAAACATACACACTGTTACCATGAGCGTTACATACGGGTAGAGCACCTCACTCGAATGGATTGAAACATTTCAGTTGAAAGTAAAGCACTGGTAATGACGCAGTAGAGACGTCTTTGGAACAGTAGAGTGAACACCCATTGTGCCACGAAGGACAGTGGCAACCAGTGACCTAATCAGCATCATGAGGTTGCGCATAAGGCTTGTCAGCCAGGTAAATTGTTCGACCTATGCACCGCATTCAAAATGATGTGGTGCGGACATGGAATCGGCTCCAACTTACAGGTAGTGTTGTCGACATGCACCACACAGGCAGTGCACGTTCGACAGGTGCACAGGATGATCGATATCTACGACTTTTGTGTCAAAGGAACCGAGGACTGAGTGCTCCAGAACTGAATTATGCGTTCCGAAAAGCTAAGAGAGGCTTTTATCGCATTAAATTGTTAGGAGACGACTGTACGATGCGAATCCTCATACCCGATGACCATGGCGAGCATCATGAAACTCGAATCTGTTTGTACCTCATAATCACAGACAACGTCTCTAGAGGCAACGCGGTAATATCCAACGTCTCCAACACTGTGTCCCACATGTGCATCAAGAAGTTGGTGGAACGATTTTCTGGGATGGTATTACATGCACCCACCGTACACCTGTCGTGGTTGTTGACGGCAGTCTTGATGATCTACGGTGCAGGGGCGAGATTCTGATACCAGTACTGGGACCGTATCGTCATCATTTTGGTGAGAATTAACGCGGTAATATCCAACGTCTCCAACACTGTGTCCCACATGTGCATCAAGAAGTTGGTGGAACGATTTTCTGGGATGGTATTACATGCACCCACCGCACACCTGTCGTGGTTGTTGACGGCAGTCTTGATGATCTACGGTGCAGGGGCGAGATTCTGATACCAGTACTGGGACCGTATCGTCATCATTTTGGTGAGAATTAACGCGGTAATATCCAACGTCTCCAACACTGTGTCCCACATGTGCATCAAGAAGTTGGTGGAACGATTTTCTGGGATGGTATTACATGCACCCACCTGTCGTGGTTGTTGACGGCAGTCTTGATGATCTACGGTGCAGGGGCGAGATTCTGATACCATTACTGGGACCGTATCGTCATCATTTTGGTGAGAATTTCGTCTTATGGGTCATGGTGCTGTTCTCTTGAACGCGTTTCTCCAGCATGCGAGGATCAGCAGAGTGGAAGCGGAAGGGCCTGTCCGTTCCCCGGACAGGAACCCAGTCGAACATGCGTGGGATCGATTGAAACGAGCTGTTTTTGAACCTCGATAACGACCACGTACTCTGCGCAACTTACGCAGAATCGCCTTTGAAGAGAGGGACAATTTCATCATCTACACGATGATATGCCACGATGCCCATATCCTAGCAAGGGGACGTTCCACCACGTATTGATGTTGCACAGGAATGCTATGGAAAAATCGCCTTGGGAAACAGGCAATTTTGACGTTCCACTATTTTATTTTTTATTTGGTTATCTTAACACATTGCAAATTGATATATACGCATATCTCAGAGCGAATTTTTGTTTTCTGCAACATGAATTTAAAAATAAATGGGTGATGCAAAACTTTTTTTGATGTATTTTCTTAATCGAGCAGAACACGTCCTCCGTCAACGAAACGTCATCAGTAAACCTGTTTCTGGTGCTTTAATCTGCTCATTAAATAACTTATGTTCTAAGTAATCACAAAAATATTTGGCAGTGGGACAGCTGGACATAATTCGCATCGTTAATTCCTCTTTTATTTATCGCGTGATAGTACCTGTTCTAGAAGTTCTATTAATTCGACAATTTGGACCTGAGCGATCATTCTAAATTTTTTAAAACTTATTTTTACACTGTTGATCGTTTCTATGACTGACGTATTCTAAACGATAATTATATCGAGTGACAAAATGTCCTGTTGCGTGGAATTCTTATATCTTTATCTTTTTTAATACGATTAACCATTTGTGTTACATTTTGATTGAATACACTGCCTTACAAAAAAGTAAAGCACCCAGAACACATGATCAGCTTTCACGTAACATCGTACCAAGTACATACTGTCGGCGGGTATGTAAATGATTACAGTTGCAATTCTTTGTGGCAGTTAATTAATGTTTTCCGTATTTAGTAATGTCACCAGGCATTGTAGAGCATATAAGAGCCGTGAACGGCGTCAGATGTTGATCGATCACTGTGAGGACACCGAGATATCTCGTACTCGTGTGAGACAGCGTTATCATCAACTAACAGAATTTGAATGGCCGTTATTTTTACCCTTTTCTTGGCTATCTTGTTCAGTCATGGAATATCCAGATTTTTGTAGCATTTGGATGTGACAGTGGCACAATCCACTGCACGGGTACGTGAGGGTAGACATACTCGTTGTCAAAATTCCGGTCGACGACGTCTGTCCACGACGAGGGAATTCGGCGTATTGGGCACCAAGCATATTGTAATCCCTTCATATCCTCGTATACGTGAAATCCGATAACAGGTAATGGTCTCCCTGCTACACTCTGTGTCATCCTGCATCAATGATCGGAGACAAGCATCAGCCGGACTAGGGAATTACCGTCCCATGCGTAGTCTGCCGTTAACACCATAAGAAAAACGGCTGCTTTCAGAGAGTCGCCGTAACCGAGAAGCATGGACTGCTGATGTATGGCGTCACATTGTGTTCAGTGGTGAATCTGTTCCGTACTGCCCCGGATGACTATCGTCGGCGAGTATGGTGGCAGTGGTATTAATCTTGGCGTCATGATGTGGTTTAACCATCGGATATGGCTTAAGGTCACGGCTGGTGGCGATTGAAGGTAATCTCGCGGCACAACGGCAGCTCATAGACGCCGTACGCTCTTATGTGTTACCTATCATGTTAAAGTACGGTGATGTCATTTTTTAACAGGGCATTGTTTGTCTACACGTAGTAAGTGTCTCTATGAACTGTCTTCGTGATTCCGAGGTACTTGTGCGGCCAGCAAGATCCCCATATCCGTCTCCGATAGAACATGTGTGGGGCCAGCTCGGACAGCAACTCCGACACAGTGCTGGTATGCAGTTTATCAGGTACCAGGTACAACAGTTGCGGGCCATCTTGCCTCAGGACTGGATGTAACATCTTTATGACGCCGTTCCCAACTGAATCACTCCATGCGTCCAGACCAGAGGGGGTGCCGTAATGAAAAGTGGTCTCATGCCAGATTCTACACTCCGCAAGCCACCATACGGTGTGTGGCGGAGAGTACTTTGTGTACAACTACCACTTTCCACTTTTCCAGTTCCAGTCACGTATGGTTCGCGTGAAGAACGACTGCTGGTAAACTTCCATGTGTTTTAGGGTCTCTCTAATTTTAGGCCTAAGTGATATATTGATCGACTCTTCTAGGAACGTACACTCTAGAATTTCAACAGTAGACATACCGTCATACAGAACGCCTCTTTCGCAGCATCTGCTACTGGAGTTGATTGAGCATTTACTTGACGCTTTTCTGCTTACCAAATGGACCTGTAACGAAACGTGCTGCTCTTCTTTAAATCTTCTCGATTACTTCTATCGATCCTATATGGGACGGATCCCAGACTGACGAGTAGTACAAAAGTACTGGTGAAACGAGTGCTTTGTAAGCTAATTCATTTCTCGACGTACTACGTTTCCTGAGGATTCACTTTGTAATCAATAAAATACTATCACACACTCTCTCAATCCATGGAGTTTCGTTTCGTTTCTTCCTCCCCTTCTCGATGCTTCACTTTTTTTGACAGGCAATGTATTTGTTGACTACTAGGCAGAGTTGATACTAAAAATCATAAATCGATCAGTTAACAGTGAGATCGTCATAGTGTTTGACGGTTGTTAGTCAAGAACTGCTTAGATAAAGTAGCAATTTACGTGAACAGTGTTACTGTTCGTGAGGAAAGTAGTAAGGAAATATGGCAAAATTACTTCGGTGAATTAATAACGATGAGAGTAGTGGCAGGAGCAACGTTTAGTAGTTGTTCTTAGATGGAATACAACAAAAGATTTGGGTTACGTCTAACAGAACAACGTCGGTCGTGGGGGAGTGGGGAGTGTGGGCGTTGCCTGTGACTATCGTGGAGTAACCCGTCACTGCTGCCGCGCGATTGCAGATGGAAGCAGCCTAGAGAGACACTCGGGCAGCTCAAGGTCGGGACACGCGGTCATCAATTCCTGACCCGAGTAGGTATTCAAAGAATCATGAAGATACTCTTCATTGAAAGCGACAATGTAAGTATCTGTAAACAGAAGCTGAAAAAAAGTTTTATAGGAGTGGATATGTTAGGTCTAAGGATTGAAACTAAGTATTATATTGAGAAAGCCGCGGTAAGGTTTTGAGCGCAGATTAATTTCTTTATCAACAGAAACATGGACTGCGTAAATGAAGAGAGCAATACGGAACACCACGAGGTATTCTGAAATAAATACGAATTATTTGCAGAGGACTCCCCAGTAGAGAATGGGTTCAAAAACATAGAAGGTTTTAAGGAATAATGGTAGGACACAGATAATTGAGAGCTAGGAAAGGAAGCAAAAGTTCCGTATTTGACTGATGTTTAATAGATTTTAATTTAAATGTATGCGTGACAGAGAAAAAATTGTGCGCCAAATATATGCTTCTTTAAAGTCAGTACCGCCATTAGACTTTTGTTTATTTACGGTGCTACATTTACACTTACACAATCATGATTTCGGCTTCAAAGTGCCATTATCAAGTGTTTTAAGTGTTATAAGTTGGCTAAGATCGCACACTGTGGTATTAAAATACACTATTAGACACATTGTCTCACAATCAGAGTCGATATTTCTGGCATCTTAGGCAATTTATAACACTTAAAACACTTGATAATGGCACTTTGACGCCTAAATCATGATTGTGTAATTGTAAATGCAACACTGTAAATAAACAACGGTCTAATGGCGCTACTGACTTTAAAGAAATATATTATGACTGTGGCCCCGCATTATGAACAAATTATTAAATATATGCTTGTTGCGGACTGTAAAGTAATGTAAAGCACAGTCCACTGCAAGATATTTGAGAAATTAGTACTATAAAAACCACATCAAATAAGGTTCAAATAACTTACTGGAATGCAGTGGTGTGACGTCGTCAACAGCCACCAATATTTCGACGGCAGCACATCCAGTCATTTTCAAGGATAAACTGCAGCAAGGGAATTTAAAAACTCGATTTCCAGAGAAACTCCGGAAAGATAACACTCATACAAACACACACTTTAAACAGTAAAGCCATTGCAAACCAATGTTGAACGACCTCAGAAGTTATCAACAGTGAAATTAATAACCATCGGATGTGGTAGCATAAACTGTACCCCTCTGTTTCTTGACGGGAGAGAGAGCGGATTCCATGCAGAATTTAAATAAAAACCACATCTCTATTTATAAGATTACTTGCTAATTTAATTTCAGCAGCTTACTTAATAACACTATCCCAATATCTGAAAGTGCACGCAGAATCGCTATGGTGTCATAATGCCTAGGATGACCGGTACCAAGTAATGTTCTACAACGGTGGATTTGCTCGGCTGTTGTAAGTATGCGTGCTGCTTATGCACAGTACACTGGTCTTCCACAGTCCTGATGGTCTGACCAACATATGGCATGCCACAACTGCAAGGAATATAGTAGACACCCACCTTACGGAAACCAAGATCGTCCTTTATGCAACCTAAAAGGACCCTGATCTTAGATTGAGGTCGAAAGACGCATCTCACGCCATATTTACGCAAAATACGACGAATCCTGTTCAAAGTGCTCCCTCCTTAAGGCAAAAAAGCTGTAGATTTTAGTGCCATCTAGGCATCATCATCACTCAACTGGTGCACAATTTGTCGATAGAGCAACGCACGTCAGATCTGCCTTTCACTATAGCCATTCTGATGAAAGTGACAAACTCTCAGGATCCGAGATGGCATGGGACCCGTGAAATGTACTACGTACCCCTTCTCGTTGAGCCGGATGGTAACAGCTGCAAATACAAGTCAGTGTGAGTAGACTTTCAGTGAACGGTACGTTTCAAGGTACCGTCCATCTTCCTCCTAATTTATACATCAAGGAAGTGAAGACAGCTATCCTTTTCCACCTCTATCGTGAAACAAACATTCGGGTGCATTGAATTCAAGTGTTCTAAAAAGTTGTTTAAATTCTTACTGACATGATTTCAAACAACGAAAGTATCGTTAGAAAAACACGCAGGTTTCAAATCCGCCGATTCCAAGGCACTTTCCTCGAAATCTTCCATAAACTAAGTGGCAATAATATTCGACAATGAGCTTCCCTTCGCAATTCTGTCTGTTTGCTCATAGTACTGGTCATTGAATGAAAAGAAAGTGGAAGTCAACACAGGTCGAAATAGGTTCATTAATTCAGCACCTTAGTCGGTCGGTGTGGCCTAGCGGTTCTAGGCACTACAATCTGGAACCGTGCGACCGCTACGGTCCGAGTTGTTAATGAGATGCTCACACCGACCTGCAATAGGACTCAATAAAATAGCAAGGTGTTTTGCTACACGATATGTCGGAGCACCAACGTTACTCACAATCGGTCGAAGAGAAACCCCTTCCTTGTGGGCCTTAGGGAGGCCAACAGCACAACAAGAATTAAGACTTTTTATAGTCTCCTGCAACAAGGAACATATTTTCAGGAGGCTGTTAATCTCTCAACACTTTTTGTGGGACCGGCACCGATCCTGCGATACGCTGAATCAGACAGTAAACCCTGCATCTTTTCAACGTATTCCTGCTTCTCCAAAACAACGTCAGCATTGCCCTTCCCGCGGGTAAAATAACAATATTCGGATCAACTCTAAATGAACGTAAAGCAGCCCTCTCAGCTTTTGTGATATTATCCCTGGATGGACGTACCCCACTTAGCACTTGACATGCCTCCCTCCTAACCTCATCAGGAAGTAGTTTAAAACAGCCTGTTCAAGAGAACTGATAAATCTCACAGAGAAAGCTTTTGACGACGCAACTTTATCCTTTCTCGGGAAAGGTCTCATTTTTGCACGGACTCCCAAGCGTTTGACACTGGTTGAAGCCTACTCACACTCACTTGTGTCTGCGGTCTGATAGTTGTCTCCATCCAGCTCAACGCTTCGGACCCTGGCTCACAGAGTCAATGTCATCTCGGACCCAGAGAGTTTGTCAGCTGAGCTAGCCCATCTTGAACTCACCATTCGTCAGAATAGTTATAGTGAAATGCAGATCAGGCGTGCGTTGCGCTATCGATCACCTGTGCCCTGGGTTAGGGATGATGATATGAGGTGGCACCTAAGTCTACGGCCTTTTTGCCTTACGCAGGCTGAATTTCGTACAGGATTGGTCGTATTTTGCGGAAATATGATGTGAAATGTGTTTTTCGATCACCATCTAGGCTCAGGGTCCTTTTAGAATCCGTAAAGAATGATCTTGGTTTGAGTAAGGCAGGTGTCTACCGTATACCTTGCAGTTGTGGCGTGTCACATGTTGGTGAGATTATCAGGGCTAAGGAGGATCGGTGTACTGAGCATAAGCGGCACACACAATTACGACAGCTGAGAAAATCCGTCATTACAGAACATTAGCTTGACACTGGTCATATTATGAAATATAATAACACGGAGATACTGGCATGCACTTCCAGCTATTGGGGTAGTGTTATTAAGTAAGCTGTTGAAATTAAATTAGCAAGTAACCTAATAAAGAGAGATGTGGTTTTTGTTTAAATTCCGCAGGGCATCCTGCTCTCTCCCTTGTACAAAAAAAAAAGTAACAGGGTTTACGTTCCCTCACCTGTTGATTATTAATTTCACTGTCGATAACTTCTTAGGTCGGTCATCTCTGGTTTGCAATGGTGCTAGTGTTTACAGTGTGTGTGTGTGTGTGTGTGTGTGTGTGTGTTTGTGTGTGTGTGTGTGTGTGTGTGTGTGTGTGTGTCTGTGTGTGTGTTATCTTTACGGAGTTTCTCTGGAAACGAGGTTTTAAATTTCCTTTCACAGCACTCCCTTGTTGCATTTTTGTCTTGAAATTGACGGGATGTGCTGCTGTCGAAACATCACCGGTTGTCGACGATGTCACCTGACTACATTACCGTAAGTTGTTTGAACATTATATACTTAGGAAGAAACTCAGGTTTCACATCTAGAATAATGATTTTTTTCAAATATTTAAAACAGTCCCAATGTTTATTTTCAATTGTGCTGACCTTCTTGATAAATTATCGCATGGTCAAGAGAGAAGCACTCTAAATTTTCATTGTTACATCCATGATGGTTTGATAACATCGCGAATGTTTCCTTAAGTATCAATGAAGAAATAATTATAACCAACCACAATCTTTTACTTATAGTATGCAATTACACAATAGACGATAAATAGCTGGAAACAATAGCTACCGTAAAATACCTCGGATTCACTATCTAGAGCGATCTGAAGTGGAATGGCCGCATAAAACAGATAGTAGGAAAGCAGATACCAGGCTGATCTGACCGATTTTGAGTACTATTCATCGGTCTGAGACCTTTACCAGGTCTGATTAATAGAAAAGAGAGGCTAGATTCAACCAAGTGAGACCGAGTTTCCTCCCAGGATCGTTTAGTCCGCGCGACAGCGTTACGGAGATGCTTAACAGACTACAATGGCAAAAGCTACAAGAGAGATCTGGTGCAGTAGTGAGAGGTTTACTGTCTAAATTCCGACAGCATGCGTTCCAAGAAGAGTCATGCAAAATATTACTTCCGCCCTCATACGTCTCGCGAAACGTGGGCAACGAGAAAATCGGAAAAATTAGAGTTAACACAGAAGTTTACTGCCAAACATTCTTCCTAAGCGTCATTCGTGAACTGAAAAAGGATTGAGGGGTGTGGTGGAGGTGGATCTGTAGGTGAAATAGAGGCACACCGTAAGGTGGCTTATGTTGTATGTATGTAGAAGCAAATGAAATTATATATATTACTCTAACTAGTTTCGGGTCATGGCCCAGCGTCCGACAGCAGCGAGGATTTCTCGTACGCATTTCTCATTTTTGCCCTGATGAAGATTTTTACTTTATACATCATATATATATGTGGTGTCACCGCTAGACACCACACTTGCTAGGTGGTAACTTAAATCGGCCGCGGTCCTGTAGTACATGTCGGACCCGCGTGTCGCCACTGTGTACTCGCAATCCTAGCGCCACCACATGGCAGGTCACAAGACACGGACATGACCTCGCCCCAGTTGTACGGACGACATAGCTTGCGACTAGACCTATCAAGTATTCCTCTCATTTGCCGAGAGACAGATTAAATAGCCTTCAGCTAGTCCATCGCTACTACCTAGCAAGGCGCCATGTGTATCATTGCTAATTGCTTACTACTATGCAAGAGATGTATTTCAACAAGAAGAACATCATTAAAAGTTAAGTAGATGACAATCTCTCTTCTTTTCTTTATAGTTTTTCATCCAGTCTCCTGTTTCAGAATTTACGCCCGTCTGCGTTAGTTTCGCGTGCACCTAGCCACTCATTGTGTCGAGACCTTAGGGAATCGACACAACAATATATATATATATATATATATATATATATATATATATATATATATATATATGTGTGTGTGTGTGTGTGTGTGTGTGTGTGTGTGTGTGTGTGTGTGTGTGTGTATTTCGGGCCGTGCCCATTCAGCCATCTCAACAGAAATGTCAGTTAACGGTACAAAAGTAAGGACAACACAACACCCGTCAACGAGCGGGGAAAATTTCCAGCCCGGGCGGGAATCGAAGCCGGACCACTTCGCGTAGCAATCCGCCGCGCTGACCGGACAACTACCGAGACACTGACACACGGCATGTTCACACATATACCGGTCTGCCATTATTATGACAAAGCGACTAGGCCTGAACCATTCATTCAAAAAGAGTTTGACTAGATGTGCGTTTTCCTTCATTGATATTTACAATAAAAATTGTTTTCATAGTTCAGGGCTTGCAAGATAAGTAAGTAATGGAGGCAAAACTCATCGTTGTTGCTGGGAGGATGCTGCAGTGAGCTGCTATAATTAATCGAAGTACAGCTGGTATCGGTTGGCGCAATCAATGGCATTCCGGGCGTGCAGGCTGTAGAGAGTTACTGCTGGCGGCAGAATGGAGGTAATTAGCGCACGCTGCGGTGGGCTGTGTTTACGGAAATGAATAGCCGTGGTCAAGGTCATTCTGAATTGTCAGAAGAGAGACGGATTCAACTTGCATCTTCAGGATGTGACAGCAAACTGTCAATGGTGCACTGATGACGACCATACTTTGCTTCACTGCAAATACACTCCTGGAAATGGAAAAAAGAACACATTGACACCGGTGTGTCAGACCCACCATACTTCCTCCGGACACTGCGAGAGGGCTGTACAAGCAATGATCACACGCACGGCACAGCGGACACACCAGGAACCGCGGTGTTGGCCGTCGAATGGCGCTAGCTGCGCAGCATTTGTGCACCGCCGCCGCCAGTGTCAGCCAGTTTGCCGTGGCATACGGAGCTCCATCGCAGTCTTTAACACTGGTAGCATGCCGCGACAGCGTGGACGTGAACCGTATGTGCAGTTGACGGGCTTTGAGCGAGGGCGTATAGTGGGCATGCGGGAGGCCGGGTGGACGTACCGCCGAATTGCTCAACACGTGGGGCGTGAGGTCTCAACAGTACATCGATGTTGTCGCCAGTGGTCGGCGGAAGGTGCACGTGCCCGTCGACCTGGGACCGGACCGCAGCGACGCGCGGATGCACGCAAAGACCGTAGGATCCTACGCAGTGCCGTAGGGGACCGCACCGCCACTTCCCAGCAAATTAGGGACACTGTTGCTCCTGGGGTATCGGCGAGGACCATTCGCAACCGTCTCCATGAAGCTGGGCTACGGTCCCGCACACCGTTAGGCCGTCTTCCGCTCACGCCCCAACATCGTGCAGCCCGCCTGCAGTGGTGTCGCGACAGGCGTGAATGGAGGGACGAATGGAGACGTGTCGTCTTCAGCGATGAGAGTCGCTTCTGCCTTGGTGCCAATGATGGTCGTATGCGTGTTTGGCGCCGTGCAGGTGAGCGCCACAATCAGGACTGCATAAGACCGAGGCACACAGGGCCAACACCCGGCATCATGGTGTGGGGAGCGATCTCCTACACTGGCCGTACACCACTGGTGATCGTCGAGGGGACACTGAATAGTGCACGGTACATCCAAACCGTCATCGAACCCATCGTTCTACCATTCCTAGACCGGCAAGGGAACTTGCTGTTCCAACAGGACAATGCACGTCCGCATGTATCCCGTGCCACCCAACGTGCTCTAGAAGGTGTAAGTCAACTACCCTGGCCAGCAAGATCTCCGGATCTGTCCCCCATTGAGCATGTTTGGGACTGGATGAAGCGTCGTCTCACGCGGTCTGCACGTCCAGCACGAACGCTGGTCCAACTGAGGCGCCAGGTGGAAATGGCATGGCAAGCCGTTCCACAGGACTACATCCAGCATCTCTACGATCGTCTCCATGGGAGAATAGCAGCCTGCACTGCTGCGAAAGGTGGATATACACTGTACTAGTGCCGACATTGTGCATGCTCTGTTGCCTGTGTCTATGTGCCTGTGGTTCTGTCAGTGTGATCATGTGATGTATCTGACCCCAGGAATGTGTCAATAAAGTTTCCCCTTCCTGGGACAATGAATTCACGGTGTTCTTATTTCAATTTCCAGGAGTGTATAAACGATTTGGTTAAAAAAAATAGTTTAATATGAACTAGTTAGTATCATTGACTGTGCAGCGTCTGTATTCACCCCTACAGCAAATCCATTCTATACGCCGAGAGAACCAACAGCTCCTTTTTGAAACAAGGAATCTTCCTGTAAATCAAGATGTGCAAATTAGCCTTCAAAAATTTTTAAATATGTCTTTATTTGGGATAACTTCATTAAATACGAGAAAAAAGTCGCTAAATTTAAAAGTGTTCTGAAATAACTGAAGCAAAATATTTGGTGCGGTTGTTGTCTTTGACCGCATTTGGTCTTAAGTCAAGGGCCTAAAGAAGGAATCAAATAAACTTCACTCTCTAACAGGCTGGATAAAGAATTCTGCACATAGGCTCGCCAACCTGATGACTGCAGAGAGTGACTATCGCAAAAAGTACGTTATCTCGGACAAGGCGAGTCCAATCTCTTTCAGGCGATGCGTTTTAGGTAAACCGATAATAACGAATAACGTGCCGCTTCCGGGATTCGGATCGAATTCGCCGGTGGATTAATGTGGAGGGCCGGTATATCAGCCAGCCTCGATGCGGTTTTTAGGCGGTTTCCCACATCCGACTAGGGGGTACTTGGATAGTACGCACGTCCTGCCGTAGTTATACGATCCGCAAACATTTCAGTCATGTTCTCACACTTTCACACTGGATAACATTAGATGCAGACAGATGGGATACATAGATTACGCCCCGGAGACGAAGGGATGGGGACAAGAGAGGTATCCGGTGTCGCTCTATGGCTAACATTGCAAGTCCAGATTAAAGCGCCGTCGACAGGGGATAGGGCCAGGAAGATGAAGAAGAAGAAGAAGAAAAACGTTACGACAAACAGAACGGCGAGCCATACGTTACTTCGTAGCAGCTGAAAAAGAGGAAAAATGAACTCTACTTCATAATTTCAAATTGTGATATGGAGAAACATGAGTACCCTAGAATAAAACTCTCAAAATTGAACCTAATTTTTCACCGTTTCGGTGACATCATCAGAAAACTCTTCCAGAGCCGACTGTTCATACAATGCCTAAAGAAAGATAAAGTTTGTATAGTATTGTTTGTGCTTTTCAATGTAGTACTCCGTCTTCAGGCCACGAGTGACCTTCCGGGACCATCCGACCGCCTTGTCATCCTCAGTGGAGGATGCGGATAGGATGGGCGTGGGGTCAGCACACCGCTCTCCCAGTCGTTATGACGGTATTCTTGACCGAAGCCGCTACTATTCCGTCGAGTAGCTCCTCAATTGGCATCACGAGGCTGAGTGCACCCCGAAAAATGGCAACAGCGCATGGCAGCCTGGATGGTCACCCATTCAAGTGCCGACCACGCCCGACAGCGTCTAACTTTGGTGATCTCAATGGAACCGGTGTATTCACTGCTGGCAAGGCCGTTGCCCTTTTAATGTAGTAGTAAGGGAAAAACTTTTCTCCGCAGTTTTAACTAAAAGATATTTACAATTTCAACAATTACAGAGAATCAGCAGAAGATTTCTTATTTTTGTCTTTCAGTTTACAGCCTCAGGTGTTTAAAATGCTTTCCGCATTGTTCTGAAGATAGTACTGTCCATCCCTGTGCATCTCAAGTACCTGAATGTATCTCTACACCTAGTATATGTACTTGTGAATAGTTCAAGTTGAAAGTTATGTCCCATTCTGGCTCCAAGTCGAGGAGCGTAAGTGTAATTCCCGTAGTCAACCAAACCTTTGATCATACAAGATGAACGAATGCTATGCTCGTTCTTTTCTCTTGATTCTTAATACAGTGTTCACATTAATGTGACGACCTGCCAAAAGCCAGGATGGTCGCCTCTTGCATCTTGGACCGCTGCGAGACGTGCAGGAAGAGAGTCAGTGAGGTTCTCGAAGACACCGTCAAGGATGTGGAGCCAGGAGGACTCCACTGCCGTAGCCACCAGCGCTAGGTTTTATGGCTGAGGATCCATGGTGTGAACAGACCGTCCGAGGTGGCCCCACAGATTCTCAATTGGGTTCAAATCCAGTGAGTTCTGTGGCCAGGTGAGTACTGTTAACTCATCCTGGTGCTCTTCGAACAACGCAGTTGTGGTATTGACGGCAAATTCCAGCCTTTGTTGACGATGAACAACAGTCGGCATGGGTGCATAAACCAGGCGCCTGCTCCGGAGACGCACACGCAAACTTTCGTTGAACAGTCATCGAGGAAACGCTGTTGACTAATCCTTGGTTTATCTGAACGGGGAGTAGAACAAAAATTGCAGGTCTGCTCGTCCGTACACATCGCCGCAACCGTCGTTTATCCCTGTCACCTATGACCCGTCATGCACCACATTTGCCTTGGCACCGGTTTTGCGTAGCGCCATTTTGCCATGCGCGATATACTATAACCACGGCGGTACGCGAACAATTTAAGAACTTAGAAGTCTCGGATATGCTTCTACCCTTGCCTCGAAAGCCAATGATCATGCCCTTTTGGACGTCGCATAAATCGCACCGTTTCCGCACTACGACAACGAATTTCCGCGTTTTCTGGACACGCTCTGCAGTGAGGTGACAAAAGTCATAGCACAGCGATATGCACATAAACAGATGGCGGTAGTATCTCGTACGCAAGCTATAAAAGGGAAGTGCATTGGCGGTGTTGTTATTTGTACGCAGCTGATTCATGTGGAAAGGTTTCCGGCGTGATTATGGTCGCACTATGGGAACTAACAGATTTTGAACGCGGATAGTAGTTGGAGCTCCACGCATGGGCCATTTCGTTTCGGAAATCGTTAGGAAATTCAGTATTCTGAGGTTCACAGTGTCAATAGTGTGTCAAAAGTGCCAAATTTCAGCCACTACCTCACCACGGACAACGCAGTGGCCGACGGCCTTTACTTAACTACTGAGAGCAGCGTCGTTTCATTGCTGGAAATCAATGTGGGGCGTATGAGAACGTATCAGTTAGGACAGTGCCTTGGTACTTGGTGTTAAAGGCCTATAACAGCAGACGACCGACGCCAGTGCCTTTGCAAACAGCAGGACATCGCCTGCAGCGCCTCTCCTGGGCTCGTGACCTTATCGGATGGACCCTAGACTACTGGACAACCGTGGTCTGGTCATATGAGACTCGATTTCACTCGGTAAGTACTGATGGTAGGGTTCGAGTTTGGCACAGATATCATGAAGCCTGCACCCCGGGTAGCAATAAGGAAGTGTGCAAGCTGGTGGTGGCTCCATAACGATGAGGGCTGTGTTTACATGGAATGTAGTGTGTCCTCTGCTCAAACTGAAACGATCATTGGTTGGAAATTGTTATGTGCGGCTACTTGGAGACAATTTGCAGTCTTTCAGGGACTGCATGTTACCTAACAACAACGGAATTTTTATGGGTGGTAATGCGCCGTGGCCGGCCGTTGTGACCGAATAGTTCTAGGCGCTTCTGTCTGGAACCGCGCAACCGCTACGGTCGCAGGTTCGAATCCTGCCTCGGACATGGATGTGTGTGATGTCCTTAGGTTAAATGGTTCAAATGGCTTTCAGAACTATGGGACTTAACTTCTGAGGTCATCAGCCCTCTAGAACTTAGAACTACTTAAACCTAACTAACCTAAGGACATCACACACATCCATGCCCGAGGTAGGATTCGAACCTGCGACCGTAGCGGTCGCGCGGTTCCAGACTGTAGTGCCTAGAACCGCTTGGCCACTCCGGACGGCTCCTTAGGTTAGTTAGGTTTAAGTAGTTCTAAGTTCTAGGGGACTGATGACCTCAGATGTTAAGTCCCATAGTGCTCAGAGCCATTTCACCAATGCGCCGTGTAAGCGAGCCACAATTGTTCGCGATTGGTTTGAAGTACATTCTGAACAGTTCGAGCGAACGATTTTGCCACCTTGATCGCTCAACATGAATCCCATTAAATATTTATGGGGCATAATCGAGAGGTCAGTTCGTGCACAAAATTCGGTACACACAACGCTTCCGCAATTATGGATAGCTACAGAGGCAGCATGACTCAGTATTTCTGTGCCCGCATCTCGTGGTCGTGCGGTAGCGTTCTCGCTTCCCACGCCCGGGTTCCCGGGTTCGATTCCCGGCGGGGTCAGGGATTTTCTCTGCCTCGTGATGGCTGGGTGTTGTGTGCTGTCCTTAGGTTAGTTAGGTTTAAGTAGTTCTAAGTTCTAGGGGACTTATGACCACAGCAGTTGAGTCCCATAGTGCTCAGAGCCATTTGAACCATCAGTATTTCTGTAGGGAACTTCCGTCGACTTAAATGTACTCCACTTCGAGTTGCTGCACTACGCCGGGCAAAAGTAAGGGGGTGACCTCAGTGTGTACGAGCATACCCTCACTGCTTGTCCTGTGTGGCACGTTGCATTGTCTAGCTGGTAGAGGTCATCGTGCCGCGGAAAAACAAATTGCGTGCAGGGATAGACATGGTCCCATGACTTTTGTGACCTCAATTTGTACAAATATACCCTCACTGCTTGTGCTACTACCTGCCGTTTGTGAATGGTTATTACATGTTGACGACGTAAATAGGCGGTGGTCACATTAATGTTACTGGAACGTGTATTTTTTCAACTCCCTTTACATCCTGAATTATCCGTTGCATATCCTCATTTACTTTCTCCATCTCTTCATTTTCTGCTTGCGACATCGGCATGTTTACCGAAACTATCGCTGTCGGCGTTGGTTTGCTGCCAAATCCGATGAGGACAACCCTATCACTGAACGGTTCACAGTAGCTCAATCTCTGCCCTACCTTTCCATTCATGAAGAACCCTACTCCTGTTGTATCATTTTCTGCTGCTATTTATATTTCCCTATACGCGACTAACCAGAAATCCTTAACTTGTTCTTATTGCATTTTACTGAACCCCTGCATGTCTAGATAGAGCCTTTGCATTTCCGTTTTGAGATTCTCTAGCTTGCGCACTACGTTCGGACTTGCTGCGATTCGTTGGTTATTTATTCTTTCTCATGGTCACTTCACCCTTGGCTATCTCCACTTAGAGATACGAATGGGATACTAATCTGGAATTTCACCCAATGGAGAGGTCATCGTGACACTTTTTTCAATTACAGGCCACATTTCATGAGCTTACACATTATATGTCTTTAATGTGGTGGTTTCCATTGCCTTCTGCATCCTCTTGTTGATCATTGATGATTCTTCCGCCTTTCAGGGCAGTTTCGTGTCCCAAGAGCAAGAGAGTGGCCTGAACCTCTGTCCGTTCCTCCGTCATCTTTCAGAAGACCGTTGGCAAGACGAGGTTACCTTCTCAGGCCGGAAGTCTTCGGCCGCCGTTGCTGATAATTTTTACTCACAGTTTGGGCTGTGGCTGGGTTAGAACCAGAGACCTATGCCATTCTGATTACAATTCAAAGGCGGTACACCTTGACGATGTGTACTCTATGCAATAACTGACTGGTTATCTGATCCTAAGTTCCTGGTTAACTTATATTCAGATGTTTACCGTAATTGCTGAAACCAGTAGTATGTGGCGTGTAATACGAAGCGTATAATTACTGAAAATATTTTGATGTTTTACTTAAAAATTTATTGGCTACTTTATAGGAGATGTCAGTAGAGACGTTCGTGAAATAACGCTTTATTTATGATGTGACTCTGTAGCTTAAGTAAGTTACTTAGCTACCTTAGCGTAATCAGTGGTTCGTATGAAGTCGTGGTTATTAGCTATTGTGAACAAAATTCGTTTCCGTGCAATGTGTTACTGGTAGAAAAAGTACATGTGTACAAATACAGTAACACTAGAACGATCAGTTATTACGAGAGACAATAAATTAGACTAACAATCGCGCTTGTCGTAATCACGATGTGGACATCCTGCTCTGTCCACCACGCTGGACAGGATGCAGCAAAACGGTATATATGTTTTCCATGCAAGCACGAGTTATTGACATCGCTAATGAGGCTATATCACAGTTTACCTTCCGTGCTTACCAGATTTCAGCAGGTAATTATCATTTGCACATTCTACCTGGAACTAGCTGTGACAGTGCGAAGATGCTCTAAATTTTGTTAACAATTTTCGTTCAGTTTTGGATCATCTTACAACTCCAATAGAAAAAAAAAACCATAACCTGCTGTTCAGTTGCACTTCACAGTTAATTTTATGTAATTTTAATGCCCAGTAGAAAGTAATAATATTCTCTGTGATGGCTTATTACAAAACTTACAATTTTAGGAACGTGTGGTATGCTATTACGTTATTTGTGGTCTACCATGATGACCAAACATCGCAACTAGATTCGGAAATAAATTTAAATTTCAGTAAGACCTGAGGCTATTGCAAACATTTTTATACAATATCTTTCAGTTACGAGTACAAAATATGAGTAATACAGAAATGTGACTGCTTAGAAGCATTTTTGACGAATATAACCCACTACCTAACATTGGAAAGAACCTTTTCGACAGAGTAGTAACACTGTGTGGGCTACAATGTTGTTCTCAATACGCGTAACTGACATACTCAAGTAGTCCGCTTATCATGCTTCTGTCTACACTGAAATTTCGGCGCTGGATCATTCTACTTAAACGTAGAACTTCTTGAAACTTCCTGGCAGATTAAAACTGTGTGCCCGAGCGAGACTCGAACTCGGGACCTTTGCCTTTCGCGGACAAGTGCTCTACCAACTGAGCTACCGAAGCACGACTCACGCCCGGTACTCACAGCTTTACTTCTGCCAGTACCTCGTCTCCTACCTTCCAAACTTTACAGAAGCTCTCCTGCGAACCTTGCAGAACTAGCACTCCTGAAAGAAAGGATATTGCGAAGACATGGCTTAGCCACAGCCTGGGGGATGTTTCCAGAATGAGATTTTCACTCTGCAGCGGAGTGTGCGCTGATATGAAACTTCCTGGCAGATTAAAACTGTGTGCCCGACCGAGAGTCGAACTCGGGACCTTTGCCTTTCGCGGGCAAGTGCTCTACCAACTGAGCTACCGAAGCACGACTCACGCCCGGTACTCACAGCTTTACTTCTGCCAGTACCTCGTCTCCTACCTTCCAAACTTTACAGAAGCTCTCCTGCGAACCTTGCAGAACTAGCACTCCTGAAAGAAAGGATATTGCGGAGACATGGCTTAGCCACAGCCTGGGGGATGTTTCCAGAATGAGATTTTCACTCTGCAGCGGAGTGTGCGCTGATATGAAACTTCCTGGCAGATTAAAACTGTGTGCCCGACCGAGAGACGAACTCGGGACCTTTGCCTTTCGCGGGCAAGTGCTCTACCAACTGAGCTACCGAAGCACGACTCACGCCCGGTACTCACAGCTTTACTTCTGCCAGTACCTCGTCTCCTACCTTCCAAACTTTACAGAAGCTCTCCTGCGAACCTTGCAGAACTAGCACTCCTGAAAGTGCTAAGCCATGTCCGTGTACGAGTGGACGTGTTTGTTTCCTTGTGACTCTGTTGTTCGGTCTTGTTGTATTCGTTCTGTCCTTCGTTGGTCGTGTCCGTCCTCTTTCGTTGTGTAGTTGCTCGCGGTCCTCTTCGCGGGTCCCGCCGCGCTTTCCGTCATTTCTACCCCGCGACCGTCCTGGTCGCAGTTACAACAGAGAGGATAGCCCATTTGTGGAAAAACTCTTCGAATTCAGTTTTCTGAGTTTCTCGCAGTAGCTGCCAGAGTTTATAGTGCTGCCTTTAGGTATGAATTCTAAATTCACAACACCTTGAACATCCTAGAACATTGTGAGCATGACTTTGCCTACACGTGTCATGGTCTTGAACTGTTCTGGCGTCAGTAATCCTTTGTGGCGGATCTCCATTGATGGTCTCTTGTTTTCGGGGTCAAAATGGTAAACCAAGCTTTAATCTCTTGTCACAATATTTTAAAGGAACACATCACTCTGACGTTCAAAACGGAAAAGAAATCGTTGACAGATGTTCATTATCCTCTGTCTCATGTCATAAGTGAGCATTCGAGGTACCCACCATACACACAGTTTTCTGTACAGCATTTCTGCAATGATGGCATGTACACCGTCTCGTGGTATGTCACACTTACCTCAGAGCTGTGTCTGGGTTATCCAACGATTATTTCTAACGAATTAGTCAACCCGATTCCGAGGAGTTTTCTAGGTTGCCGTACGCAGTCGTCCACTCAGCTCTGTCACAGGCGTTGAGGTTAGCACCACCGTTTCTTTCATTATGAGCATGAACAACCCAAAGTCACACATTGCTGATGTCAACACAATCATCACAGTACACAGTTTTCATTCTCCTATGAATTTCAGTTGGAGGTACGTTTTCTGCAGTTATAAACCCGCTTAGAGCACGTTGTTTCTCACGCACTCATATATTTACGTCACACTCTGCCATGTTAAACGCCACAATTCGGAGCCCTCCAGCGGCAAATGGTTGCAATTCCATCAGTGAAGTAGGAAAGTCGACCGAGTAAAATGCATGTAATATCTCAACAGATACTGAGAACAGGAAAGAAATTTCCAGGCCTTACTTTTCAGCACGCTCTCGTACGTCAGTGCTGTTATTCCACAAGCCACTTTATGGTACGTTGTGGATAGTACTTGTAGTGTAGCTATCATGTTCCTCCCTGCAGTGCCAAGCGCGAATGGAATACTGGAGAATCTATCATCGCTTTCCTCAAATTTTAATCTTACATTCGCCACAGATACAACACAACGGTGCCTAATACGGTGTAGGAAAACCGATGGCATTCAAACTAGCTTCCACTCGTCTCAAAATAGATAAATACTGGTCCTCCATGGTCCTCAAGAGAATCTTATACACCTATTTCTGCAAAACAATGGCAAGTATAGGTAACGATGATGGGTGTGCTTAGAAATGACACTCTCTTTTCTCAAAGCAGACCACAGAGGCTAAATAATATTAAGATGTGGTGACTGTGGTGGCCAGCGGAGATGCGAAAATTTATCCTCGTGCTCACAAAACCTGTCGGGCGATGCGAGCTGTGTGAACAGGAGACCTGTCGTCTTTCAATACAGCATTACGACTGGGTAACAAACATTTTCCATTGGACTGGCCTGAGCAGCCAAAATAGTCACATAATCGTTGGCAATAATGCGACCTAGTAGAGTAACCAAGGGGTCAAGGAATACCACTATGTTGTTGTTGTTGTGGTCTTCAGTCCTGAGACTGGTTTGATGCAGCTCTCCATGCTACTCTATCCTGTGCAAGCTTCTTCATCTCCCAGTACCTACTGCAACCTACATCCTTCTGAATCTGCTTAGTGTATTCATCTCTTGGTCTCCCTCTACGATTTTTACCCTCCACGCTGCCCTCCAATGCTAAATTTGTGATCCCTTGATGCTTCAAAACATGTCCTACCAACCGATCCCTTCTTCTAGTCAAGTTGTGCCACAAACTTCTCTTCTCCCCAATCCTATTCAAATACCACTATATGGCTGCCAAAATCACCACTACATCACTGCCATGTTTCACTCTTGGGACGCAAAAAAGTCCGGTAGGTTTTGGAAACAGTGTGAAACACGACTCATCAGACCAAATGACATTCTCCCAGTTCTCCATTATCGAGGTTTTATGGATTCAGAATCAAGGCTTCCAGCTACAGACTATTTTAGGATTTCCAGCCCGACTTGTAATTCACTGCTTCTGGAACTCTTTTCGACGTATTTTTATAGTGACAGTATTCGAGTGTGCGACAGTAAGTTCTGCGTGAGTTTTGCAGCTGTCGTCCTCTTACTTTTCCTTACAATCCTCTCCAATGACCATCCGTTACAATCACTCAACACAAACTTTCTTCCACGATGTGACTTAGCAATTCCCAGTGATACAGACGTCAGTCCTGGGAAGAGAGCCAATGGGCGGTCAAAGGCCAAAGCTCTGACGTCAGCGGCATGCTTCTTCTTCTCGCTGCATTGAGTCTCTCATGTCGAACACCCATACCCAGGCGACCTAGGCATGACTCGTGCCTTCCACTGTGACGAGGGATGAGTACCATGCATGAGACACAACCAGCTGCCTACTGACAGGACTGTGATAGCGGATGGTTGTCCACAGTACTGCAGCACCAAGTACCTCGGGATGGAGTTAATATCACAGGCAGCTGACCCGTCCCAGTCTTCAATCCATGGCTGCAGCTGGCGGCACTCAGTCGTCTCGTCGTCTAGCGTAGCCCTGGTGTCGTGGTAGTACTGATGCGCTCCGAATGTCTCTGTCCCAAAATTCACCCTCATTTTCGCTGTTGCGGGGCACATTTTTGCCATTATTGACCGGTTGCAGGTCACGTATCTCATATAAAATAGTTCCAGCCCTCGTGTGATGACACCATCCTGCCCGGTTTGGCTATTACTGCTGTACTGTGCAGGTTTGGCAGAGGATGGCTTGCCCGTCACACAATGTTTTCACGTACACGTTCAAAATTGTTCAAATGGCTCTAAGCACTATGGGACTTAACATCTGAGGTCATTATTTCCCTAGACTTAGAACTACTTAAACCTAACTAACCTAAGGACATCACACACATCCATGCCCGAGGCAGGATTCGAACCTACGACCGTGGCAGCAGCACGGTTTCGGAATGAAGCGCCTAGAACCTCTCGGCCACAGCGGCCGGCAAATACACGTTCCTATAACCTACATGTCGCCACTCTGCACTTACAGTAAGCAGTAGCTACCGCAAACCTCCAAGACAGCTTCTTACAAATTTCACCTAAGAGTAGGTAGCGGCACTACATTGCCCCCCCCCCCCCTCCATGGGGAAGACCCGGACACTCCGGTTTCTTCTCAGAATGGTTTCCCAATGTTAACTACTTTTACATCGAAGACACACTTTCTAGATTATACTAGAAAATGGTTCAAATGGCTCTGAGTACTATGGGACTTAACATCTAAGGTCATCAGTCCCCTAGAACTTAGAACTACTTAAACCTAACTAATCTAAGGACATCACATACATCCATGCCCGAGGCAGGATTCGAACCTGCGACCGTAGCGGTCGTGCGGTTCCAGACTGAAGGGCCTAAAACCGCTCGGCCACACCGGCCGGCGATTATACTAGACTAACAGTCTTAAATACTACACTTTTCTTACACTACATTAAACTTTGTGACTTCTTCCGTGTAACTGCCTCAACACATCCATTGTTTCTTTTATCTGTGCCCACCGCACGTCTTTGCTCACTTCATGGCTTTCTCCATGCTTCTTATCTTCATTAAGTCTAATAAATATATATTTTGCAAAATATTCTCAATCTTACGCTCGGAGAATCCAGTCTACCTGGGACCTGGATTACGCACAGATGGGGGTGCCCAATGTCACTTCACCTAAAATAAATGAAAGCTATGCAAAAGAAAATCAGTCACTATGGTGCTAGGAATTGCGACACGCAAGGTCATGGTTTCCCATCGTCTACCGTCCCAATACTGTTCAACGTTCTGCGTTAGTGACTCCATAGTGATCAGCCCCTTCTGGTGACTATTATTTGGCTCAGAGAATGAATTAGAATTGGTTCCCAAGTATTATGTAGGAAAGAAAGGATTTGTTTAGGGAACGTCTCCAAAGTTTCATCCAGCCAATACAGCTGTGGTTGTTATATGTTCAAGCGACTGAAACCCATCATTGTAGCTGGTATATGAAACGTTGGTCCTGTAACATCACACATGGCTCCATTAACTAACAACCCACTGCCTCTAAACTCCACGTGCCTCGCCACCATGAGCTTCTCTTGACCATAACAAATCGCCAACACTATTACATCGTTATATACGAAGTGTGCCCAATGTAGACCTACTCGCTGAACGTATGACTTCGGTTCCATCACCTCCTTCGCACTGGCTGGTCATCTGCCCTAACCCTGAACAACTGCACAGCACATGCGTTTCCTCCTGTCTGGATCTCGCAGGTGACTACCCCGTTTTGAATTGCTGTAGCTCTTATGTGGTCATTGCCACACGCTGATCCCTGCCTTCTGCTATCAGTAACACACCATTCCCCTTTATCTGCTCGAATTTCCTCTGTGTTTCTAACTTTACTGGATAGGTGTGTAGCATGTTTGTACACCACCGGTCTAGCATGATTCATTACTTTCTCAGTTAGCTCCCGAATCATGCGTGTGTTGCTCAGCACGTCGCTCTCCAAACCCGCACTCTGCGTAGATGCCGCTCTATAAACTCTCTGTTTCCTTTAGCCAACTCTCTTGAGGCTTTCGTTGACCTATTTAGCTCACTCCTGTAGCATGCCCTCGCTGTACAATTCTGAGCATCGTTCTTGCAGCATCTATCCATCCCCTCTTTTCCCACTGCTGCTCTCGTGGCACCACACCTACTAGATTTTTCATTTCTTCCCTCAATCGCCCATAGGCCATGTGCAGCTTTTTGTGGTCTTCTGACACCTCCCTAAAGTCTCCATTGCTACTGACTAACAGCTTTAACCCCTAAATACTTCTTCCAAACTCCTTATTTAGTTCGTAGTTCCCATACATTAAATTTCAAACTTAACATCCACCTGCGACTAGCCAATAACAAGTGTCGCGTGAAAAACAAAACTCCCCCTTCTAGGTAATGATTTCGTAGCGCCCCTACTCCACCTCCGGCGAAGAGGTAAAGCACCACCAACATCAGCATCCTTCTTCCCTTCGCCATCGTCCTTACCACACACACCCCTCCCCCTCCAGATGCCTGTTGCCTCACCATCTTTCATACAACAAGTAAAGATAATCTTTCGCCTAACACATACAAATGTTTCTATCCAATACTATTTTAACAACCTACAAAAAATATGGCAATACGCGCAATAAAACAAAATAAAACACATCAATGGTCCACCTCGTTCAGCACATTCTACTGCTTCTTGTTCTTCGCTCTTTCCATGTTTCCATTGATCCTCCACCTGCGATTCTAGTGTACCTTGAAAGGTTGTAAACATTGTTCGCGGATTAACTGGATTGGCTACTACAGATCAACAATGATGACAGTTTCCCCTAGCCGGAATTCCTTCCACCACAAGTCATCGAAGGACAAATATAGGTACCGGCCGGTGTGGCCGTGCGGTTAAAGGCGCTTCAGTCTGGAACCGCGTGACCGCTACGGTCGCAGGTTCGAATCCTGCCTCGGGCATGGGTGTGTGTGATGTCCTTAGGTTAGTTAGGTTTAATTAGTTCTAAGTTCTAGGCGACTGATGACCTCAGCAGTTAAGTCGCATAGTGCTCAGAGCCATTTGAACAATTTTTTTGACAAATATAGCATGTTGCTGGTGCAGAAAGTGGAACCCCAGGATAATGCTGTAGCCCTCGCTTATTTGACACACCACTTCTACAAATTTCTTCCAATTCAAATTCACCATTACCAACCCCAGTGGTCTTATATCGTTTTCCCCACGCCACCCAAGCTATAACGAAGTGGGTCGGTCCCATTGCCCCTCACCTACTAAATCTCTCGAGGCCACTGAAACATGACACTTTGTGTCCAACAGAGACGTAGAGACGTATTATACCTTTTCCCATTTGCTATACCAACTACAGCATATTCCGCCTCTGCATTCGAGTTTCCTCATTTCGCATTTCTAACTGGAATCCCTTTCGGATGAGCTGGGATTCCCTTTTGAGTTTAACATGTGCATGTTACTACCCTCACTACTCCTCTTGTTATTCCCATAACAATGCTGATGGTTCATATCACGAATATTCCTTCATGGCTGACGTCACTACCTCGCCTCCTCATGGAGTGTTAATTCGTACATATGTACATTATGTAACAACTAAAACGGCTTCTGATACCAAATGTAACCGTTGTGTTACTAAATGTGACACTTCTGTCACTAAATGTAACTGGGTTTTCTCTTTTGATGCTGTCAATTGTCAGGATGAGCATTCTAAAGCATTCTGTCAGGGTGAAAATATTAAATAAATTAACTTTTCTCTCTTAACAACATGTGGGCAGGGTGGGTTCTTCCTTGGCTCGGGTATGAGGTCGAATGAAACATCATTTTTACATAAGATAACTTTTATTGAAGATTTGTACAACTGTATCTTACGGGATGTTCTGGTTCGGAAGGCGGCAGCTGTGTCGTTTGTGAAGTCTTCTGCTGCGGCAGCGGCGGCGGCGGCGGCGGCGGCGACGGCGGCGTCTGATTACGCGTAGCGGTGTGTATCTCGTGTCGCTGTCTCGCCCAGTTGACTGGAGACGCGCAGCGCGAGGTGGCCCGTTTAATTATTGCGAGCGAAATCGTGCATCGGATGATACCTTGGGTGTCGCGTCCCAGTGTTTCTCTTCTCTCAGCGGCCGCGTGTGTTCTGCGTCGGCCAGCGGAGCGGCGCGGCGGGGGAAGGCCAGTGTGGCGGACTCGAACCACGGACTCCCGCTTGCCAGTCTTCGGCTGTCAGGTCTTCATCCCAGCTCACAGGTGACTACTGATGTGAGGCCGTCTCCTTCCCGTCCTCACGAGTCACCTGGGTATGTAAAAACCAGACTTCAAATACCTTTTAACTTCTGTCTTCTGGCGCCGCGGCTGCTGCTTGCTATTCCATTACAGCGGCGGACTTGGTGCGTCTGTGCATGATGCAGACTCTTCTTGCATGACGGTCTTCAGCACCGAAACTGACTGAAAACTAGCGCTACTCTTCTTTTCTTCCTTCGTCTCTCGTCTTCGTCTCCGTCCCCGTCTTCCTCTCCGTCTCCGTCTCCGTCTTCATCTCCCCCTGGCTCACTGCGTCTCGCGTATTTATTCACTTCAGTTTACTGGAGGTGAACGACTTTACGGTCATTGCCTCGTCTGTCACGTTGAAAAGCTTCTCGAAGAATCTTCTTAACGTCGGTCATTGGCTCTTGGAATGTAGGCGAGGGCTTTTGATCCCATGTGACGACTGAGAAACACGTGAGCCGGTCATTGCCTCTTCTGTCACGTTGAAAAGCTTCTCGAAGAATCTTCTTAACGTCGGTCATTGGCTCTTGGGATGTAGGCGAGGGCCTTTGCTCACATACGACAACTGAGAAACACGTGAGTCGGTCGGGCGATGCCCTGACGGCTGAATCGACAGCGCCCGCTTATGTGGAACTTGCTGACTTCATGGTCATTGTCTCTTCTGTCCTGCTGTTTTGCCCGCTGAATGCCAGTGTGTAACTCTCTAAACTAAACCAAGTTTTTCATTTATATCCTAATTTCTAGTTCACTTTGATTTCACTGATTTATTTACTTAAGTACCACTCAACAATTAATTTTCCTAATTTTGTCAGGAAATCAGATAAGGCTTATTAGGTCTTCTAGTAATAACACTTAGCTGCTCACGAAAAAGCTGTGCACCATTCTGCCTTATGTATCTTTGCAATAATCTTAGTTTTAGCTACTCAAAAGTTTCTGCCTTGTTTAGTGCACACAAAGACTTCGCTTTTGGTCGAATACAAAACTTCGCTATTTCTAATAACGGCCTGTCCGGCCAACCCCGCGGCTCAGCAGATGGCAAGAAATCCTCCACAAACGGTACCGCATACACGGATGCCTTACTGGAAAAGTAGTAACAAGTTTTGCACCAGCTGCATCTAATTCTAGATTCTGTGATTTCAGTAATCCCAACTCATCATTCCTCGCTGTCAGCTCATTACTTGCAAACATATTTCCTGCTGTTCATAGTGCTCATTCATTAAACAATGATTGCACAGTTTGTGGGTCAATGATACCTTGTGTCACTGTTTCCATCAATTCACTGCCGTTAGTCATGTTTTATAAACCCAACGATAAAATCGAAAGAACAACCCTTAATCGACAACACAACAATACTTATAGCTTACACAAAATCGTCTAATCATGAGCCATCCGGGCTTCTGGTATTTTTTCGTCGTAAGACCAAAACGATGACACGTAAAACGGACATCTGCCGCAGATTGTGCACAAGGTCCAGAATACCATAATCAAATTACACCGTGTACATCTTTTGGGTTCTAACCACTGATTCTTACCATTATCCCAGAACTGAGAAATATCCATTGGTCTTTCTGGTCTCACAAAAGCTTTTGGAAGTTGCGGTGAGGCTCAAGTCTCGTCCTTATGCGACAAAACACCAACAACAGTTTCACTCACACCATAACGAAGACACTACAGGCTGTTGAGGGGTAGCATGCCCTCCACTGTCCAATGGCAGTGACATCATTTCTCCTGACACAATGCTGCAGTAATCAGCTGGTCAAAGGTGGGACCGAGTGGTGGGCTGGTGGTGCCCAGTGGCACACTGATGATTGAGAAGACACTTTATTACTTTACAATAAGGCTCTAAAGGCAGCTCGCTAGTTCTGCTTGTTGCGGCAGCCATCTGATGAATGCTCCTGCCCGGGCATCCAGGCATGACTCAAGCCTTCCACAGTGAAAAGGAACTGCCGTGCATGTAACACAACCAGCTGCCTCCTGGCTGGCTGGCTTAGATAGTTGGTCGACAGTGCTGCAGCACTAAGTACCCCAGGGCGAACCTAGCGCGACAGGCTGTTGCCCAGACTTGGTCTTGAATCCATGGTGGCGCCCAGTCGTTTCGTCATCTAGTGTACCATTGGTGTCGTAGCAGATCTGATGGGATCTGAATGCCCTTATCTCAAAATTCACACTTATATGTATTGCTCTAGCATGCAATAGTTGCACTACTGCAGGCTATAGGTCACGTAGCTCATATAACATAGCCCTAGTGTGGTGACACCGTTCTGCCAGCATTGGCTATTATCGCTGTGCCGTGCAGGTTTTGCAGAGCATGGCTAGCCCATCTCGCAATCTTCTCACGTGTGTTTGACTATATCGTACAGTGAGCTTACCAACCAGCAAAAATTGATGCAACGATCCGTTACAGTTTCTTACAAATTTCACCAACAATAGATAGTGGAGCTCTATTGCCCACTCCATGAGGAAGATCCAGCCCCTCTGGTCTTGCTCAGGAATGGTTTTCCACTGTGAAATACTTTTACAATCGAAGTACAAAACAAGTGACACACTCCCAAGATTATACTAATCTAGCAAGCTTAAATACTATAAATTTCTTATACTACATTAAGCTTTGTGGCTTCTTCCATGTAACTCCCTCAGCACATCCATTGTTTCTTGTATCTGTGCTCACAACACATCTTTGTTCATTTCATGGCTTCCTCCGTGCATATTATCTTCCTTAAGTTCAACAAATTCATTTTTCGCAAAAAATTTCACTCTCAAGCTCGAGGTATCCAATCCACTGGGACCTGGATTACGCACAGATCAATGTGCCAAACGTCACTCCACCTCAGGTAAATGAAATCTCTGCAAAAACAATACGAGTCACTATGGTGCTAGGAATTTCGACACTCAAGGTCATGGTTACCAATCATTCCCCGTTCCAGTACTGTTCAAAGTGCTGCATTTGTTGCTCCACAGTGATCAGCCTCTTCTGGCGACCAACATCTGATTTAGAGAACGAACAAGAATTGGTTCCCAGGTACCATTAGGAAGGTAAAGATTTGTTTAGGGAACGTCTCCAAGGGTTCGTCCAGCCAGTAGAGCTGTGGTTGTGATATGTTCAAGCGACTAACTCCCATCGTTGTAACTGCAACATCACATATGGTTCCATTAACTAACAAGCACGTGTCTCAGCGACATGAGTTTCCATTGTCCACAACAAATCACCATCACTTTTACAGCGTCATACACGATGTAAGACCAAATTAGACCTACTCGCTGAAAGTATGGCTTCAGTTCCATCACCTCCTTCACCATGGCTGACTCTCGGCCTTGCCCCTGAACAGTTGCATGACACATGCGATTCCTCCCGTCTGGATCTCGCAGGTCACCACCCCGTTTTGACACTGCTCTAGTTCTTATGTGGTCATTACCACAGGCTGATCCCTGCCTTCTTCTGTCAGTAACACACCACTATCCCTTGTCTGTTCGAACTTCTACTCTGTTTCTAACCTTACTGGACAAGTGTGTGCTGAGAAACACCTAAACAATGTATGTTTGTACGCCACCAATCTGGCATAATTCAGTACATCCCCAGTTACATGTCGAAGCATCCACACTGTTCTCCAGACTCGCAGTCCGTGCAGAATATTTTTCCACAATTGCACTACTCTCTTCAGCCAACTGTCTCACGGGTTCCCTGTTCTATTTAGCTCACTCATGTCGTTTACACCTGCTGTCTCGAATATTGTCTTAAGTATCCTTCCTCCAGCGTCTACTAAACCCCTCTTTCTCCTCCTCAATTTTCGTGGTACTATCCCTACTTTTTCTATATGTAAGCTATATGGTCGCCCTTCTCGCTTTACACACTCTTCCGCTCCCTCTTCTTCGCTTGGTATCGATTCTGACGCACCGATGAATAGTGTAATCATCAGACATATAATAAGTTTGTTGACCTCGTTGGTAATAGCCTGACATTGATACATGCTTTGGTATCATGTCACAAACCTTTTTGTTTTTCCCTTTCGAAGTATACGGACTCGACAACATCACCCACTCGCCTACCTTCTCTCACAGCTCTCGCGAACTCTCTGACTGGCTCTCCGTTCCTGCTCTGTTTATGCTTAATCATATCGATGACGATGACACCTTTTTATCATACACCATCTCAAATGGCGACAACACCGTGCTGGTGTGCACTTTCGAATTAGACACACTCACCACAAAAGATAAATACGTATCCCAGTCCCTACGGTGCGATTTTAGGTAATAACTAAGTACCCTCCCGGTCCATTGATGAACCCGCTCCGTCCTTCTACTTGACTAAGGATGAAGTAGAGTAGCTCTTAATTTCTTCACTCGCAACAACCGACAGAACTCCTTCATCAGGAGCGATATGAAGTTCGTCCACTGATCCACTATTATTGTCTCCGGCACCCAAAACTTCAACACCCATCCGTTCTCTAACGCTTCCACAGCTGTGACTGCCTGTTGGTGTAGCATCGGTACAATCTCATTATAATCGTTTATTATAGTCAGCACAAAACGGTTCTCTGCTGAACTTTGATTAAGCGCTTCTAACACATGCACCCCAATCATCCGAAACGGTTCTGTAACTTCTGGTGGTCTCTGTAACAATGCGAGTTTTCGACTCAAATCTGCATGATGTGTGCACCACACGCAGTTCTTACTATACTGCTAGACATCGCTTTTCCTCCCTTTCCAATAGTACTTCGTGGCCATCTTTCAGTTCATTGCCCTGCGCCCTCTATTGCCACTCAAAAAGTGAACATGTATTTCTTTAAGCACCTTTTCCTTTAGCTTAGCTTGTCCCCATTCATAACAACCCATCACAGATGCTGAACTGCTGCTGTGTACGGTACTGCTTAAATTCTCCATCAGCACCCTGTGCTGCTTGCCACCTGGTAAAGGTCTTGGCATAGTACTTGTATCACCACTACCTTCCTCCTTAAAGTGTCCACATTTCCGTGTTTCTTCCCATGTTTGTGGATTACTTTGTATTCAAACTTTATGAGTTTTAATGCCCATCTTGCTGGTATACTAGATGGGTCCTTTAAACCTAGTAACCACTGCAAAGCACCATGATTAGTTACTACTTTAAACTTTCCCCTATTAGGTTAACACCGGAAGTATGTTACTGCACACACCATTCTAAGCACCGCTCTTTCTGTAATAAAACAACTTGTCTCACCTCTGTTCAGCTGTCTCAACGGAAAAGCTATCGGGTGCTTTTATCCATTGACATCGTGGTTCAAAATGCACTGGAGAGCCTTCATGTCATTACTCGATGCTTAACTAGATTGCCTACTACCACGGACGCTCGTGTCGTTAGGCCAAAATTGACGACATCTTCTCCTAGTCGGAATGCCTTCCCACCAAGTTCCACCAAACGTTATCGAAAGTTAATTTTTGTATCATGCTGATACAGAAATTCGATCCCTGTAATCATACTGTAGCCCTCGCTGATTTGAGGCATCATTTCTAAAAACTGCCTAAACTCGGTTGCCTCCAATTGAAAATTCACCTTTAATGACCCCTGTGGCCATATATTGTTAACCCCTATACCACGCAAACCATGATATGATGAGCCTCGTTACCTCCCATCTACTAAATCTCTCGAGGCCACTGACACATGCACCCCGGGGTCACAATGTGACTTATACGTTTTCCCTACAATACCCACTATGGCACATTACGGCTCCGCATTCGTATTTGCTATATTTGTTTTTACTGGGAACGCATTTCGGCGGTTGTGGTGTTCCATTTTGAGTTTAGTAGGTGCACATTACCAACCAGACCACTCGTATCAGTATTCTCATAACACTGCTGATTATTCATTTTGGCTTGCGGTAGTACCTCTGCACGTGCGCCACACGACCACAATTAAAACTGTTTGAATTAGCCATCAACACACTTCGTCTATGTCTCACTCCTGCAGCAACATCAATTCCTTCAAATTATATTACCAGCTTTTCTCCAACATGGAGATCCTTGGATACACAAGTCCACCCTCCCAGACATTTCCCCTGTCAAATCCCTTCGTTAGATCTCCTAGTAATAACATTTAGCTGCTCACCAAAAAATTGTGCACTATGTATACTTGCAATGATCCTTGTTTTAGCTACCCAAAAGTATCTACCTTGTTTACTGCTTCTTCGCAACATACAAAGGACTTCGCTTTTGCTGAAACGCAAAACCTCGCTACTTCTAACAACTGCTTGTCCGACTAACCCCACAGCTCAGCAGATGACAATAAATCCTGCACAAACGATACCACAACCGCGGATGCCTTACTGGGAAAAGGTGTAACATTTCGCACGAGCTACATCTTGAGTGTTGCTTCAGTGTTCACTAGTCTCGTGAAGTCGGACGTTTGAGAAAGAACGAATATATTGGGATGAATAATTCTGGATGCGCCAACAGGCTGTTCGGCCATCAGAAGAAAGATGGCATGACTTCCAGAAAATTAAACGAAACTCGTGGGAAGAATGTGTTGGAAAGTTGATGGTGAAATACGACAGTCAGTAATTGTGATAAACCAAACGCTTCTAAGCAGCGCCTATCTGGCATTTTGTGTGAGTGTTACACGGATTACTATAGATTGTTGAATATACAGATACGAACATAAAGTCATTTTTCCACGCTCCATCACCGAGTGAAACTTGACGGTGTGTGATATACAGTGATCCGAAATATCCTGTGCCCTATGATTAACACGATGTTGCAAAGTAAATACGGGGTTTCAGTGTGTACAGTGAACTTCGCTTTTCCAAATTAACAGAATTCGAATGAAATAAACCCATTCTCGATGAAAGAAGATCGTTCAAGGTAGATAATAAAGAAGACAAAAGTTTTCGTTTCAAGCTGTCTTTTTTATAGAACTTTTGTACATCATCTCGTTAATATGATTTACAACATCATTATACATCGAATATCATTCATCTTACAGCAGTTGCAAGTGCAGAAATCATTTAAGTGTTTATCGTCGTACCAAAGTAGAGCCGGCTGTTAACAAGGTAGACATTCTACTATTCCTGATATTTTAGCTGAAAAAAAAGCCTTCTAAAAGCAGAGTTTCTTTCGACACCTGACTCTTTCGCAGCGATGTATTCTTTCAAGCGTGCTTCATCTCCTTTGGAAGCTTATTACAGCGCGCAGCTATCGACGGCGAGATTCATTATGCAGAGCGGCGGCGCGGTCACGGCCCACCGCCAGCCGCACACCTTGCGCCTGACGCCGCACATAATTACGCGATTAACGCTTCGTGCTGTCTTTTAGAGGTGAACTAATGTAATGTAGAATTCAGCGGATATCCATCTGAAGGAACCGACCGCAAACTTTCTTTTGAGGATCAGCGTGTCGTTTATACCTGGCCGACTGCTGAAACGACTTAGCTACACCATTTTCTATATTCCTATCGAAATTATCAGGAACCTCAAGATTATAGAGTATTTATGTAAGATTAGACCATATGAATGGCTGCATTTACAGAATAGTAAATACTACAGTTGCTTAATTTAAATAAAATAATAATATTGGACATCGCTGCTAATCAAAAATGGCTCTGAGCACTATGGGACTTAACTGCTGAGGTCATCAGTCCCCTAGAACTTAGAACTACTTAAACCTAACTAACCTAAGGACATCACACACATCCATGCCCGAGGTAGGATTCGAACCTGCGACCGTAGCGGTTGCGCGGTTCCAGACTGTAGCGCATAGAGCCGCTCGGCCACTCCGGCCAGCCCGTTGCTAATCGTGTTAAAGCTAAAACATAAATTTTGAAACATATTCTATTAATTCTTAATCAAATATCCGTCAATAGGTTCGAAGGAGTTCTCCAAAAGAAGTAATTATACATTATATTTAAATTTTTTCATATCTGCCACACATTTTATGTTACTGGCCTAATTACTAAATATTTTTGTGACAGTATTAAATTCGTTTCTTGGCCACTGACAGACTTAGTTATGAGCGTGAAAGCCATTTAGTCTGTTAGTCGATAATGTACTACAAATTTATGGGGAAGATGAAATTCAAAAGTCCCGAAGAAGTGCCAACGAATGAATGCGGGTGAACATTACACATTACTCACTCTCTAGTCGCTTTTGTGCTATTCATATTTCCTTTAGAAGTGATGTGTTTCCCAGAAAACTATACCGGAATGAAATGGAGAAATATTCAGAGTACGTTGGTATGCTGATTTGTCTATTTGCCAGACGAGAAATTACCTGAGTAGCATAGGTAAAGCTTAGCTCGTTTAAAACCTCAATGACATGTGTCCCATCCTCTTGAAATTTTCATCAGATTGATTACTAAAAAATTTGAAACATTCTATCCCATTCACTGACTTCTGTTCATGTACTACATTATTGTTGATTTTTTTCTACTTGTTGCACGGAAACGAATATGGGTGTTTCTTTTGCATTCAGGGAAAGTTAATTTGCAAAAGATTTGTTTTCCATTTCTTTTCTTCTTTTTCTTGTCGTGGAGGTCCTACAGCTGTCTCTGCATACCGACTCTCTGTCGCCAAACACCTCGACCTCTCCATTCTTCTTCATCCTCATCTACTCCTCTTCTCCCCATCGCTTCTTGGATACCCCTTAACCACCTTTTCATGTTTTTTTTTTTCCTTCTTCTCCTTCCAGGAGATTGAATGAATGTGCTCTCTTTGACCATCTGTCTTCTTCCATTCTTTTGTAATGCCCTAACCATCTTAGCTGTCTTTCGTCTGCTCTATCTGTGAAACGACAATGAGTATGCATAGATTCTTCTGTTTCCTCATTTCTTCTGAGATCATGTGGGAAATCATACATGTTCTTCTCAAGTGGTGCATTCCTAAAGCTATAAATCTATTTTCCTTTCTTTCTGTGAATTCACAGCGATCACTCCCATTACTCATTGGTTCCTCGATTGATTTTTATAATCGCATCTTAACCTTTATACTTATTTTTTAAAACCAAAGTACAGGATTTAATTTTTGGATAACGGTCCTTCAAGGTGTGATACATCCAGCATATCCTGTCAAAATGGAATCATGATGCCGCCTCAACACTCCGTTGTCCAAAACTTGGTACAACTGTCCAGTGGCCATACCTTGTTTCCTTGCACAGCGCTTCGATGTGAGAGCTGAATTGTGCCTGACACGCTAATTGCTAAGAAACTGGATCATTGGCCTGAGCTCTGTGCCATTCTTCTGTTCTTACGCCAATACACTATATGGCGCGTACTTTGCGACTAAGTCCGTCTGAGTTTCCGTAAAATTTTCCAGGACGATGTACCATCTCAAAATCAAATCTTAACGTAAAGCCCCGACAGAAGAACTAGGCCGTGAATCTATTGCAATTTTATTGACATGTGTACACAACCTCATGTATCCCTAATCAAAAAAAATGGATCAAATGGCTCTGAGCACTATGGGACTCAACTGCTGAGGTCATTAGTCCCCTAGAACTTAGAACTAGTTAAACCTAACTAACCTAAGGACATCACAAACATCCATGCCCGAGGCAGGATTCGAACCTGCGACCGTAGCGGTCTTGCGGTTCCAGACTGCAGCGCCTTTAACCGTACGGCCACTTCGGCCGGCTATCCCTAATCACTTCCCACGTTATTACAAGAGATAGAGTAGGAGACGCTGTGCTCAAGACTACTGTCTTTGAAGCGTTATTTCTTCTTCCCACTCCATTCGGAAGGAAATCTTATGTGACTGTGAGATTTTCAGGATCTAGTACTTCCACTGTTGTTTTGCCCATAGGATTCTAATTTCAGCAACCTTGTAATGAATGGGGGCCACTGAAGTCAGCCAAAAGAGGAATCGGTTTCCCTGTTAACCGCTATCTTGAAGTTCTATGGTTATATGCCTTACCTGCAAAGATATTATTAAAATAGAGTTTATTGATCCTTAGGCGGATACCTGCCATCTGTGTCCCAACGTATTTGTAACCAGTATTCACAGATGGAAAGTAAATAGCTCGCCTTACTAGTGACGCTCTTGCACTGGAACCAACACATCTGCAATCTCTGGTTATGGAACAATCCGGCAATATGAACTTCCCAATGCGTATCAGTCACTTTTCTGTGACATTGAAAACATTGGTGTTATTTTCCAGACCAAAAACTCATTGTTTATTTTCTGTCACCTAATTTAATTTATGTTTAGTTGTGCAGTATACGCTCTGGTAGTGTGCTGGTACGATTTCACAGTTATTATAGACCTAATGAATTAACTATGTAGCTGCCAATAGTGCTTTATTGGTTTCATGTGTGTTATGGTGATGTGAATCTTAGCGGATAGTCCATAGTTGATGAATGATACGAATAAAACTGGGGAAATCACTGCCTATCAACGTTTCGCTGTAAGTAGTAGCACTCACCTGCTAATCTGCTGTCCCTGTACCGTGAAGAAACTGCGGTCCTGCTCTTGGCATGTGGAGCATTGCCTATTTGACATTTTAGTTTGAGAAAAGGGACAGCGGGAAAACAACAGAAAAATGATAGCCAGTATTGCATTTGAATATTTATTGCAGGGAAATACACAAATGTCAGGTAGCCTGTCACAGTGTTTTATAGAAAGCATCCACGATAATGGATGACTTGGCGAAATGTCGCTTTGCTACAGGACAAGGAATAAATCTAAAAAATCACATTCAAAACAATGAGAAATTGAAATGAGAGTAGGTCTAGTCCCCACAAAGAGCGAGAAATGTTTAACGGAAAGGAATCAAGAAACAGTGAGTTGTTAGCAGTGAGTTGTGTATTACGTGGACAGAGGCTGGGGCCGAACGACAGATTTTGCCATATTGTAAGAAGTGGAATCGAGATATCGCACTCTCATGTTGAAGAACAGCGTGACCGCATGAAAGCAACCTATGTAGTTGCTACGCAGTTCCTAAAGAGAAACATGCTGACCAAACCGGACTGTCTTTACATAAGGCTGCTCCCTAGGAGGTCGAAGCCAATGCTCGCGTACCCAATATGGTACATATGCTGATGCGTTAAGGAGTAACCGATTTACCCTGGAAAACACATTAGCTCCAACTGTGGTGACCACGTGCAAATCTGGCGCTGTACACTGTTTACATGTCGGTATGACATCCATGCTGTCGTTTGACAAGCCATAACATGAGTGAACATTAAGGCTATCGAGAAGAGAGGTCGTGCTTTGTCAATGAAACTGCTGTATATGAATGGCAGCAATTACAGTGATGTACTGAGGGAATATCGCCGACTGAAAGATCTGAGAAGAGGCCCGATGTCATTGAATGGTTTAAAGGCGATGATAATCAAATTCTTAAACACGGATCATCTTCGTGCGGCATCTGGAAAGGAACGTGTCGTATCCTTGTGGATGTTATTCACGAGGCTGCTGTGGCTGTAACTGACGATTCATCACGTGCCTCGGGTAGTGCTAGTCCTCGTGCAGTGTCACGGGAATTGTGCATCCCACGGTCAACAGTACGGAAAGTTATGCTGTCTATTTTACACTTGTACCACCACAAGATTGAGTCGATGGAGCAAATGAAACTTCATGATCCGCAGCAACGTTCTGAATTTGTTCATCGGTTTCTGTCACGGACTTAAGTTGATGACATGTAGCCGGGCAATGTTCTATGGAACGACGAGGTGCATTTTACTCTAAAGGGTGCAGTGAATACATAGAACTGCCGAATTTGGGATACTGTTGAACTGCGCGTTGTGCACAAAGAGCCACTGCGCTGGCCGTATGTGACTGTGTAGCGTGGATTCACACACACCTTTATTCTCCGTCCGTTCTTTTCTGAAGAGGGCCTGCCTGTCAGCTGTACTGTGACGTCTGCATGTTATCGAGACCCCCTTGCACAGCATATGACTCCCGCTTTGGAAGAGCGTAACTGTGTGGAAAATACTGTTTTCATACAAAATGGGGCAACACCTCATGTCGCTCGCCCAGGGAAAGAAGTACTTAATGCTACCGTCCACGAACGTGTTATCTCCAGAGTCCTACAATATCACCTGATCTGAATCCACATGACTTATGGCTCTGGGGATATCTAAAAGAGCGCGTTTACCAGGGGCCTGTTCTGAAAACCATTATATAGGTACACATTGCTCAGATTTCACCGGAACTGCTGTGAGCAGCTGTAAATCACGTCGTTTTACGGAAGCAGCGTCTTCTCGACGTCTACGGTTCCCATAGTAAACAAACCGTATAAGCAGCAGTTAATAATAAAATCAACATTATGCCTTTTTCACCTGGTCGACTTTCTCTGCCCACGTCCCGTTCCTAATCCACTACATATGGAAACATTTCTACACTTACGCCTTTATTGCATTCACAGCGCCATATTTGCTCCTAGTGGCCAAAATTTGAAGTAATTTTTGTTCCAGCTTAAATCGGTTCTACATTAACGCATTAGAATATCTACCACGTTTGGCTGCCATACGATAATTACAGCCGACACTGGATCTCTGTGAGTAGCAGTACTTTATTTACGGCCACCCGGCCACCTGGTACTAGCTGCGTTGAGTACGGTTAACAAATGGTTTCCCGCACCCAAATTAAAGGGGGAGGAAATGAACTGTTGTTGCAGCTGTGCCCCGGCGGGCGGCTCGGTCTCCCTGAATTTCAAGTTGGGACACCTGTTTTGGCCCCAAATCCTCTAACGACAGCGGAATTGGTGTGACTTCGCCACTGTCTAGCTTCAACATAAATTCAAATGTAACAACCAGGAGCTTTATTCGCGATCTTGAGCATTTTCAACTTTAAACAAATGGGAAGTGTGGAAATTACTTTTCCCCCTCAATTCGATAGCCTCATTATAGGCAGTCCATTGGAAGTAAACGCGACTGGGAAAAATTCGATAGCCTCATTATAGGCAGTCCATTGGACGTAAACGCTGACTGGGAAAAATTAATCTTTGTAATTGCAGAAATTGGTGGATTAAGTTTTATTACATTTAAATTGATAATACACTCATGTTCAGAGGAAACAGAACAGCGTGAACGACAAGAGATAGGATTTCCATATTAACAGGACATGTACATTAGTATGTTCAGCAGAAATGATTAGCTTTTGAACCATGTCGTTCGACGGTTTCCAGGTCAACATCGAAATCGCTGTGCAACACCACCTACCGTTAAAATGTTCCTACGGCCCTCGTTGTCGCTATAAACCAAAGGTAATTGATCAGTGTGACTTGACCAGACGTGCAGGATGCCTCGCAGACGTATGCGCGAACCGTACCGTTAAATCAGTGACATTGAAAGAGAGTGCATTATTGAGATGAGAGAATATGATGCATCCCTCCGGGAAATTGCTGCTCTTGTGGGACGAAGTGTTTCGGCAGTGTAGCGGGTGTGAGCAGAATGGTTCACGGAAGGCCGTAGAACACGACGAGATGGGTCACGTCGCACCACGCAGATCATCCTCGCCCTCCCCCCTCCCCGAGAAAAACGGCACCCCATCAGAATGGCACTGCCGGACAGATCTGCGTCCCCCTCGGCTCTGGCACAATAGCAGCCTAACACGTCGTACACTATATGCGGTCCGTCGCCGCTTATTATGGCATGGGTTACGTGCACGTCATCCACTTCTCCGCCTACCCTAGACAAATGTGCATAAATTTGCTAGACGGCAATGGTGTATGGAACGACGTCACTGGGGCAGGGATGGCATCAGGTAGTGTTTTCGGACGAATCCAGGTTCCGTTTGTTTGAAAATGATTCCCGCATTTTGGTTCGCCACAGACAGGGGGAACGGCGTCACAGTGACTGCATTCGCACAAACATACAGCGCCAACTCAAGGCCTTATGGTGTGGGTGATATTGGGTACAACAACATATCACAGTTATTTCGTGTCCAGTGCACTGTGACTAGTGTGACCCACGTCAATGACTCGACCTTTCTGGATAACACCCCAGACAATCCAAGACAATGCACGACGACATGTTGGTCTTGGTGTCACTGGATGTTAGCCTTTTGCCCTGGCGCGCCAGATCACCAGACTTGTCACCAATCAGAAATGTGAGCAGTATCGTGAAACGAAGTGTGCAGAACTGTGACCCAATGCCGACCACCGCAGATGAACTATGGATCAAGGTGAATGCAGCAATATGGTTATACCACAGGAAGCCGTTCGCGTCCGATATGCGTCGATGCCATCACTCATGGACCAATTTATCATGGCCCACGGCGGACCATGTGCCTGCTAGGCAACAGGACACATGCTGAACCGAGTGACTGAAGTGCTAATCGTTTCTGCAGAACATACTAATGTACAGTCGTGCTCAAAGGTATCAGAACGACGTGAATTGCATTTGGCCTGATTCGCATGCAACCCACATAACGCAGCTGTCTAGCACGTCCTCTAATCTCTCCTCGGTACAGTCGTTTGTCTATTTAAAATGGTTCCAACAAGTCACCACTAAAAAACACTGCTCTGTATCGCAATAACTCAAGGTGTAAAGTAATACCACGATACTACAAATGTCAGAGAACACCCTATCACAGACAGGACTGTCCTTAAGGCTTGTAAGCTCACATTTATTACAGTAAATGACATACCAGAAATGTTACCACTCTCATTATTACGTCAGATAGGTAATGCACGTAGTAAGTTGGTTGTATTCATGGTTTCCTATTCAAAGTAACATATCGCACTTATTACTTAACACAAAATCACATTAAAAATTTAAGTTATTCACGAGCAGCTAGTTGAGAATATGTATGAACTTCAAATGACACGACGAACCGTCTCGTTCTGCATATGGATTCAAACCCATGTCATGCAGACTAAGCAAAGATTTCTTTACTGACGGAAACTAACAGTCATTCCTGACTAGCCATACAGAGAATGATATACCTCAATTTTCGACAGTATCCGTTAGCAAATATCAATTTTAAATTACTTAACGTAATTATTTTTAATACCCAGCATCTACTGTCCCTGTTAACGAACTACCAGAGATGTTAAACATTGTTTCTTCACAAGTAACTTACTCGAAATGCCGTGAGGTAAAGCTTTGTGTTGGACAGGGATTCGAACCCAGAAACTAATCGGATTGATGTCGAAGCACAGTCAACTGTGACATATCGGATTTTCTCGGCAGTAGCTCGATGTAACGGAAATGACGAGAAGAATCATTAATTTTTTCCTTCCCACGACTACAACCCATCACCTATCGCTGTTATATTCTACAGAAAACGAACGTGAAATATGGGTTTGCTACACCAGCAGCGACATGTGAGCATGTTTGAACTAGAAATAATACGACGAAGAGTTCAGTGCTGACTGGGAATCGAACCCCACACACATCGTTGATGACTGCACACAAAGAGACGTCAGCTACCGAATTTTTCTCCATCAGCAACTCGGAATAACATCCTTGAACTTACAGTGATCTCGCAAATACTTCTGTTTCTCACTGGGAGTCAAAACCGTCAGATATTGTTAGTGTTGACACCGAATGAAAATACATTAAAAATCAAAATTATGATCCACCAGCAGATAGGTGTTCTCATGCTAGAGTTTGATAATACACAATGAAAACTTTAGTTCCGGGCGAGGATTCTAACCCATCCACGCGCAATACGTGGAGATGTTGAGGAATCTGCAGTTTTGAACAAACAACAAATTGTAGTCGAGCTAGAACTAGAAATAATACGACGAAGAGTTCAGTGCTGACTGGGAATCGAACCCCACACACATCGTTGATGACTGCACACAAAGAGACGTCAGCTACCGAATTTTTCTCCATCAGCAACTCGGAATAACATCCTTGAACTTACAGTGATCTCGCAAATACTTCTGTTTCTCACTGTCAAAACCGTCAGATATTGTTAGTGTTGACGAAGTGTCACGAAGGGATCAAATTCCGCGTTAAGGGCGGTCTGAGTTGCATTCCCAGTTCAGAACCAATTTTATCGACATACAGAAGCTCAAATAAAAGGTGGAATAAGTGTCCTGTGACCATACATAGCGTTTGTTTCGTCACTAGAATAAAGAACTAGTATAAGAAAGGTTACTGGTGATAGAGTTTCTACATGTCGCCACTCCTGACTTTATTGTGGTTCAACCTAACGTCTACTTGGTAGAGAAGGAATATCATGTTTAATGTGAATTTCAGACAACAACGCCATTATACCTTCTTCACATGGGGTAGCCAGAAGAGAATAGAATCTGTCTCTCCCTAATAAAAATCATCAGCAGTAGTTGGAATCGAACCCAGACCATAAGTATATAAACCTATCATCAATCCATGCAACCACCATATCATGTTCTCTGCGACTCATTTTTCTATCGTTGCGCCACACTGGATGAGATTTCTTACACACAGGCTCCCTGTAGTGGTTTGCAGCGTGTTCAGTACATCCATTTACTTGGTTGACTGAATCACCATGAACTAGCTGCCTCTGTTACCCAGTGCATACATTCGACTCTATTTTGTAATCACCGAAATAAAATCACGCAACTGCAACCTACACAGAACTGCCAACAGTGTAGGATGCAGAAATTTAAATAGGAAGTGTTCCTTTCCACTTGAGCTACTCTTTTACGCTATCTGTTTGTTAAAGACGTTGTGCAGTGCAAAAGAAAAGCTGTAACTGTCTATCTCTCAGAAGTCTAGATCCGGCTATATGCATTACCTCACAGCACTGTGGAATGCGGATGTTCTGGAGGAATCGTTGTCGACTTCAGGAGCTGATGTAGCAATGCGTCACCTGGTAGAGTAACAGTAAGCGTCGCGGACCGCTGATAAGACGTCGCGAATTGGAATGCATTCACTGCTACATTTTTTAAAACGCAATTCTGCTGGCAGCTGAAGTCATCAATCTAATGGAACTTTGAGCGTAATTCCCTTCACTTCTCAACCCAAAATAATTTTTGATCGTGCATATTTAGTGTTAGACCTCAAATTTAAGTGCATTTGGTAATATCTTACTTACATATTAGTTTCCAATACATATTTAGTGTCCTTTTGCATCTGTATTTAATATTTTATCGTTACCACTTAGTATATCTCTTTAACCAATTTCCAAACTACCATGGATACTAAGTGTGTGAGCTGCAGTAGGAAAGTTAGTTCAGGGGCTTTGTGGAGCTGTTTTGACAGGTGGTTTCATTGGGGAAATTGTAGCGGCGTGGGAACTGGGGAAGCAAACGAGACTCTTCCATTCTCTTGCAGGGTTTTCTCAAGAGATAGGATTATAGCTGAACAGGAGGAGAAAATTAGAGCCCTTCAGGCTGATTTGGACAGAGCGAGGGAGGAACTGAAGAGGTTAAGGGGGGAGGAGGGCAAACAGCGGTGGGAAGTGGTAGCTGGGAACAGGGGCCACAGAAAGAGGACAGCGTCTGACAGTTTTCCAATTGGCACAACCAATAGATTTGCCTTGCTACTACAGTTAAGTAAGGAAGAGGCTCCAGTAGAAGTAGATGTAATTAAGATGCAGCAGAACTTCACTAGGAAACCAACTGTTTCAAAAAAATAGAAGGTAAGAGGAAAGTTCTGTTGCTAGGTAGCAGCCATGGAAGATGTGTGGGCCAGATTTTGCAAGAAAAATTAGGTGACAGGTACCAGGTCACAAGCTTTTTCAAGCCAAGTGCAAGTCTTGGCCAGGTGGTAGAGGATATAGGTTCCTTGTGCAAGGGATTCACAAAGCAGGATCATGTGATGGTAGTGGGTGGAGTGGGAAACAGTATTGATAGGGATCAGGGCTACAGCATTGAGTGTGACCTGGTGAAAATAGCCTCAGCAACGACCCATACCAATGTTGGGCTGGTGCCTGCTTTCGTGCGGCATTATCATCCCCAGTTGAACCGCTCTGTTAGGAGGGTAAATATGGAGTTGGATCAGTAGCGTAGGGCGGCCACTCTGTCAGACATTGGATTGGTTCCTGTCGAGGCTATTGATAGGGGGGATTTCACAAATCATGGCCTATATCTCAATAGGAAATGGAAGGGTAAACTGGCAGGGTTGTTAGCGAAATCTATAAGGGGGGACACAAGTACTCATGGATGTAGCTCTTTTTTAGGCTAATACCAGTGTCCAATGAGACGTTCAGGCAGGCAGGTGCTAAAGAGGTCCAAAAAACAAAATTTTCACAACAGGAAAGTAAATAATAATGTTACCATATTTAACCAAAATATTGGTGCATTACAGAAAAAAGTAGTTTCTCAGAAAAGTAAATTAAAAAATAATGTTACCATTTTTCACCAAAATATTCCGGGATTGAAGAATAAAGTAGATGAGCTCCTGGTTTGCTTATATGACATTGAATCTAATAATGTAATAGATATACTATGCCTGTCTGAGCATCACATTGTGTCTGATATGGAAAAGGTAAATATCAGTGGTTATAAACTAGCTGCACATATGAGTAGAGAGAATAAGGTGGGAGGAGGAGTTGCCACATATGTCAACAGTTATCACTGTGTAGAAAGCTTAGATACGAAAAAGTTTTGTCTAGAGCAACATATAGTAGCATGTACCTGTCAACTTAAACTGAAGGAGGGCTCTTTTATAATTGTAACAGTGTATAGGCCCCCTTCAGGAAACTTCCATTTATTCCTGGAAAACTTGGATGCCATGTTGTGCTATCTGTCAGATAGGGGAAAGTAAATTATTATTTGTGGGGACTTCAATGTTGATTCATTGAAAGAGTGTTATAGGAAGAATGAGCTGGAAGTCTTGCTCGGTTCTTTCAATTTGAAATCTGTCATTAATTTTCCTACTCGGGTAGTAAAGGACAGCTGCACATTGATAGATAACACTTTTATAGACCAAGATAGGTTTAAAAACATAAATTCTTGTCCTGTTGGAGAATGGGCTTCCTGAACATGATGCTCAGCTAGTTACAGTATATGACATAGCTCCATTCAGTAATTCAAAACTACCCTACAAAGTTGTGCGTTCAATTAATGACTCAACAATTAGAAACTTCAGAGAAAAATCTTCAACAGTTAGACTGGGATGAGGTGTACAAGGAACCCAATGCTAATTTAAAATATAGCTTATTTCATGATACACTTGTAAGAGAATTTGAAAACTGTTTCCCCAAGAAAGTAGTTAAATCTAATTATAAGAAACTATGCAAAAAACCTTGGCTTACTAAAGGAATAAAAATATTTTGTAACCACAAAAGGGAACTGTATCTAACAACAAGAAAGGTTACTGACAAAGAAACAGCCCAAGATTATAAAAACTACTGTGCTACCTTACGAAAGGTTATTAAAAAGTCCAGAAGCATGTGCATCATGTCTGAGATTAATACCTCTGATAACAAAATCAAAACAATTTGGAATATTATTACAAGGGAGACAGGGCAACCAAGAGTACAGGATGACGACATCACCATCAAAGCGAATGGAAACTTGATAAACAACAAGCCGGAAGTCGAAACATTTTGAATAATCATTTTTTAAATGTTGTAGAGAAAATAGGATCTAAATGTTCATTCGGAAAAGCAAGGCAGTTAAAGGAAGAGGCCTTACCCACACCATTTGATACAATTGAAATTCCACCCACCTCTCCATCTGAAATTAGGAAGATAATAAACTCTCACAAGAATAAAAGCTCCCATGAGACTGATGGCATTTCCAGGAGGATAATAAAAGCTTGTTCCCAAGAAATAAGAGGGATTCTTAGCCACATATGTAATAGCTCTCTGAAGCAGGGTATTTTCCCAGATAGACTGAAGTATGCCATAGTTATACCACTGCATAAAAAAGGGGATACGTCTGATGTCAACAACAAATACAACCCAATCTCTCTTCTGACTGCCTTATCCAAAATTCTTGAAAAAGTAATGTAATGTAGAGTAGCTTCACACCTTTGTAAAAATAAAGTTTTAACAAAATGTCAGTTAGGTTTCCAGAAGGGTTTTTCAACGGAAAATACTATATATACTTTCACTAATGAAATATTAAATGCTTGGAGTAAGTGGAAGTCACCCGTTGGGATTTTTTGTTATCTATCAAAGGCTTTTGATTGTGTAAATCATGGAATACTTCTAGATAAGCTCACGTACTGTGGTATGAATGGGACAGTGCTCAAATGGTTTAAATCATACCTAACTGGAAGAGTGCAGGAAGTTGAAATAAACAGTTCACATAACATGCAAAAAACTGGTGATTTCTCAAACTGGAGAACAATCAAGAATGGGGTGCCGCAAGGTTCGGTATTGGGTCCTCTGCTGTTCTTAATATACACTCCTGGAAATGGAAAAAAGAACACATTGACACCGGTGTGTCAGACCCACCATACTTGCTCCGGACACTGCGAGAGGGCTGTACAAGCAATGATCACACGCACGGCACAGCGGACACACCAGGAACCGCGGTGTTGGCCGTCGAATGGCGCTAGCTACGCAGCATTTGTGCACCGCCGCCGTCAGTGTCAGCCAGTTTGCCGTGGCATACGGAGCTCTATCGCAGTCTTTAACACTGGTAGCATGCCGCGACAGCGTGGACGTGAACAGTATGTGCAGTTGACGGACTTTGAGCGAGGGCGTATAGTGGGCATGCGGGAGGCCGGGTGGACGTACCGCCGAATTGCTCAACACGTGGGGCGTGAGGTCTCCACAGTACATCGATGTTGTCGCCAGTGGTCGGCGGAAGGTGCACGTGCCCGTCGACCTGGGACCGGACCGCAGCGACGCACGGATGCACGCCAAGACCGTAGGATCCTACGCAGTGCCATAGGGGACCGCACCGCCACTTCCCAGCAAATTAGGGACACTGTTGCTCCTGGGGTATCGGCGAGGACCATTCGCAACCGTCTCCATGAAGCTGGGCTACGGTCCCGCACACCGTTAGGCCGTCTTCCGCTCACGCCCCAACATCGTGCAGCCCGCCTCCAGTGGTGTCGCGACAGGCGTGAATGGAGGGACGAATGGAGACGTGTCGTCTTCAGCGATGAGAGTCGCTTCTGCCTTGGTGCCAATGATGGTCGTATGCGTGTTTGGCGCCGTGCAGGTGAGCGCCACAATCAGGACTGCATACGACCGAGGCACACAGGGCCAACACCCGGCATCATGGTGTGGGGAGCGATCTCCTACACTGGCCGTACACCACTGGTGATCGTCGAGGGGACACTGAATAGTGCACGGTACATCCAAACCGTCATCGAACCCATCGTTCTACCATTCCTAGACCGGCAAGGGAACTTGCTGTTCCAACAGGACAATGCACGTCCGCATGTATCCCGTGCCACCCAACGTGCTCTAGAAGGTGTAAGTCAACTACCCTGGCCAGCAAGATCTCCGGATCTGTCCCCCATTGAGCATGTTTGGGACTGGATGAAGCGTCGTCTCACGCGGTCTGCACGTCCAGCACGAACGCTGGTCCAACTGAGGCGCCAGGTGGAAATGGCATGGCAAGCCGTTCCACAGGACTACATCCAGCATCTCTACGATCGTCTCCATGGGTGAATAGCAGCCTGCATTGCTGCGAAAGGTGGATATACACTGTACTAGTGCCGACATTGTGCATGCTCTGTTGCCTGTGTCTATGTGCCTGTGGTTCTGTCAGTGTGATCATGTGATGTATCTGACCCCAGGAATGTGTCAATAAAGTTTCCCCTTCCTGGGACAATGAATTCACGGTGTTCTTATTTCAATTTCCAGGAGTGTATATTAACGACTTGCCATTCTATATTCACGGAGATACAAAGCTGTTACTTTTTGCCGATGATACAAGTATAGCTATCACACCTAACAGACAAGAATTAACTGGTGAAATTGTAAGCGATGGTTTTCAGAAAATCATTAAGTGGTGCTCTGCAAATGGGCTCTCATTAAACTTTGACAAAACACAGTATATACAGTTCCACACAGCAAATGGAATGACCCCATTAATAAATATAAACTTCGATCAGAAATCGGTAGCTAAGGTAGAATATTCAAAATTTCTAGGTGTATGCATTGATGAGGGTTTGAACTGGAAAAACACACTGAGGATCTGCTGAAACGTTTGAGTTCAGCTACTTATGCTATTAAAGTCATTGCAAATTTTGGCGATATTCATCTGAGTAAATTAGCTTACCACGCCTATTTTCATTCTCATTTTCGAGCGATTTCCTTATCGATGTTTGATCTGACTGCTTGTAACTCTTTCACAGAATGGATAAAAACGTAGCTGTTAGCGAGACAGGAACTGCGAACCATTAGATACGCTTTTTCGTAGATTAGCACACTACCTCAGAGTTAGTAAAGAGGCAACTGACTTTGTTTCCTGATAAGAGGCCAGTAGTAGCTAGAACTCGTAAACCGCTATTTAAAGGACGAGATTAGTTGCGATTTCCACGTGCAACAACTATTTTGGGCCGAAAACAGTAAATTTACAATCATTTGTTACACCTCAAGTGATAATAACTCAGATTATTCAATGGGAATGACAGGAAAAGTCAAGTGAACTTTGAGGCTTAATTGCGTGCAGACCAGGAAGTAACTCGTCGATCACAGAGTTGCCAAACATACCTTGCCTTGTTGCCAAATCTCACTTACAGTAACAGCAGGAAGAAGACGAACCGATGTGATCCTACAGCGGACTTGGAAGTGACCATAGCTGGCGTCTCAAAGACGCGGCTGCTACGGCCTGGAATACATAATGCGTCTGTTCGCATTTCTGTGACTAGATTTAGGGAGTGGAGCGTAGTTACTAATAATACTCAGAACTGACTGCAAATTAAGCATCATAAATCAGTATCTCTCATAGTTTTTATATTTCTTTCGTAAGTGTACTCAGAACATAGAAACTCATTGACGGACGTTTTCGTGACTCACAGATAGTGGAGAACTACAAACAAATAAAAATAAAAAAAAGAATGTGTGTACGAGTGTGTGTGAGAGAGAAGCGAGAGTTTTTGTAATAAACCGGGTCTCCTATCAAGACCCTTTCGTCCCTTAAACTGGTGTCACTCTGAGCTAGAATTTATGACCAGCGACTAAGTGTAAGGTCAATGAGTCGGATGCGAGTTTTGCAACTGTGAAATATTTTCCTACATTATACGAGCGAATATTAAATTTGAACTAATATTACGAAAATTTAGAACTTGGATGGCTTAGAATGAAAATCTTCCTGTTTATTTCAAAGGAAAACAATTGATTTTCTAAACATTCTCTGCCATACACAACTTGAAACAGGTCACGTCGACCAAATCATGTGGAAGAACTGATAGTGACGTATATCGGAAGGCAATAAGATCCCTTGAATTTTGGTTTGGCAGTATTCGACAGCCATTTCTAGGCGCAAGTAAATTAAGAAAGGCAGCGCGTTTTTGTTATCACACAACGTATTCATCAATTACTTAACTTTTAATGTAATCTGCGAGTAATTTCTCGTGTTTGATACTAATATGAAAAGGACTCCGTAGACAAGGAAAGAACCTCTTCTTGGGCAACTACTTCTATAATGACCAAAAGGCATTAAATGATCTTCAAGCACATGTGTTCCAGCAACGGTATAATGAAAATGATAGTAATAATGAAGGTAATAATCGAATTATCCGGTAACTTCACACTTCACAATGGATTTTCTCGAACTAAGAAATTTGCTGAATCAGTGAAAATTTCAAAATGGCTTCACATCGAGGCTATGGTGCCTAGAAGAGTCTTTACATCCTGCTGACATGACAATAGCATAATCTCCGCGTCAGAAACTTGCTTCTCCTTAACCATCTAATAGAATCACATTTTTTCCACCGTTGTTATTACAAAAACTGTCGTCCTTTATTTTCAAGTTTAGTTTTGGTTACTGATATTGGCGAAAATTTAGTTAATTCATGGCTCTTTATGGCTGTTCAGCAATATGATATGAACAGATTAGATCAGATTAATACTTGTTCCATAGATCCTGAATACAACATTCCGTAATGATTGAAAAATGTCATTTTAATGAAGGATTTCTTTACATACCATGATTCAATTTCTTTACAAAAAATTTTTACTCTCTCTCTCTCATTCTTTTTTATTTTTATCTACCTCTCTCCCCCTCTCTCTTCTCTCTCTCACACACATGCACTCACATTCTTTTTTTATTTTTAGTTGTTTGTAGATCACCACTACCAGCGAGGCAAGATAAAGTCCATGAATGAGTTTCTTTGTATTGAGAAAATTACGAAAGAAATATAAAAACTATGAGAGATACTGATTTATGATGCTTAATTTGCAGTCAGTTCTCAGTATTATTAGTAACTACGCTCCACTCCCTAAACCTAGTCACAGAAATGCGAATCAGACGCATTATGTATTCCAGGCCTTAGCAGCCGCGTCTTTGAGACGCCAGCTATGGTCACTTCCAAGTCCGCTGTAGCATAACATCGGTTCGTCTTCTTCCTTCTGGTAATGTAAGTGAGATTTGGCAACAAGGCAAAGTATCTTTGGCAACTCTGTGATCGATGAGTTACTTCCTGGTCTGCACGCAATTAAGCCTCAAAGTTCACTTGACTTTTCCTGTCATTCCCATTGAATAATCTGAGTTATTATCACTTGAGGTGTAACAAATGATTGTAAATTTACTGTTTTCGGCCCAAAAAAGTCGTTGCACGTGGAAATCGCAACTAATCTCGTCCTTTAAATAGCGGTTTACATGTTCCAGCTACTACTGGCCTCTTATCAGGAAACAAAGTCAGTTGCCTCTTTACTAGCTTTGTGGTAGTGTGTTAATCTATGAAAAAGTGTCTCTAATGGTTCGCAGTTCCTGTCTCGCTAACAGCTACGTTTTTATCCCTTCTGTGAAAGAGCTACAAGCAGTCAGATCAAACATCGATAAGGAAATCGCTAGAAAATATTTCCGGCTCATAGCGCAATGGTGAAAAACTTACAATGCTGCACAACAGGTAAGGCCTCTTTCGACTGTTGACAAGCAAATTTTTCGTTTCTAGGAATACATAACTTTATTTATGAAATGCCACATTTGTATACCCCTTCAGTAAGGCACAGCGTTCCAATCAAACACGGATCTGATCGAAAGCTAAGTGAGTAGTAATTTACTAATTCGTGCCGATAGAGGCACGCTTGTGCACAGATATTCATTTTTATCAAAAAAGTCTTTCGTCATAAGGTTATCGTGGGTAGTTTTATTTCATTTCGTATAATACAGTGCAGAATTTTCGTAACGTTTCTTTTAGTGTTGTTAAATCAATAGTAAACACGAGGGAGAAATTAATCATCAACGATGTATGCGAATTTTCTGACGTTTTCTATAACAGTCTGACAATGCACATGCAGTTTATTGATTACATGCATGTAGAAAACTTGTTCTGAGTTGAAGCTATCAAACAAGGTTTGAATAAATGCCACTACCACACGACAGCTAATGTAGAAAATACTTTTCTGACATATTTTGGCACGATGCGCTCTCCCCATACATAATACAAAAGTTTCAAGATTCATCTGCTGCCTGCTCGTCTATTTAACCTGAAAAGAACAAACAGTCGCATAAGTTAGCCCTTTTTCAAGATGGATTATTTTGGGTTGAGTACTGAAGGGAATTATACTCAAAGTTCCATTAGATTGATGACTTCAGCTGCCAGCAGAATTGCGTTTTAATAAATGTAGCAGTGAATGCATTCCAATTCGCGACGTCTTATCAACGGTCCGCGACGCTTACTGTTACTCTACCAGGTGACGCATTGCTACATCAGCTCCTGAAGTCGACAACGATTCCTCCAGAACTTCCGCATTCCACAGTGCTGTGAGATAATGCATATGGCCGGATCTAGACTTCTGAGAGATAGACAGTTACAGCTTTTCTTTTGCACTGCACAACGTTTTCAACAAACAGATAGCGCAATAGAGTAGCTCAAGTGGAAAGGAACACTTCCTATTTAAATTTCTGCATCCTACACTGTTGGCAGTTCTGTGTAGGTTGCAGTTACGTGATTTTATTTCGGTGATTACAAAATAGAGACGAATGTATGCACTGGGTAGCAGAGGCAGCTAGTTAATGGTGATTCAGTCAACCAAGTAAATGGATGTACTGAACACGCTGCAAACCACTACAGGGAGCCTGTGTGTAAGAAATCTCATCCAGTGTGGCGCAACGATAGAAAAATGAGTCGCAGAGAACATGATATGGTGGTTGCATGGATTGATGATAGGTTTACATACTTATGGTCTGGGTTCGATTCCAACTACTGCTGATGATTTTTGTTAGGGAGAGACAGATTCTACTCTCTTCTGGCTACCCCATGTGAAGAAGGTATAATGGCGTTGTTGTCTGAAATTCACATTAAACATGATATTCCTACTCTACCAAGTAGACGTTAGGTTGAACCACAATAAAGTCAGGAGTGGCGACATGTAGAAACTCTATCACCAGTAACCTTTCTTATACTAGTTCTTTATTCTAGTGACGAAACAAACGCTATGTATGGTCACAGGACACTTATTCCACCTTTTATTTGAGCTTCTGTATGTCGATAAAATTGGTTCTGAACTGGGAATGCAACTCAGACCGCCCTTAACGCGGAATTTGATCCCTTCGTGACAATTCAGCTCGACTACAATTTGTTGTTTGTTCAAAACTGCAGATTCCTCAACATCTCCACGTATTGCGCGCGGATGGGTTAGAATCCTGGTCCGGAACTAAAGTTTTCATTATGTAATATCAAGCTCTAGCATGAGAACACCTATCTGCTGGTGGATCATAATTTTGATTTTTAATTTATTTTCATTCGGTGCCAACACTAACGATATCTGACGGTTTTGACTCCCAGTGAGAAACAGAAGTATTTGCGAGATCACTGTAAGTTCAGGGATGTTATTCCGAGTTGCTGATGGAGAAAAATTCGGTAGCTGACGTCTCTTTGTGTGCAGTCAACAACGATGTGTGTGGGGTTCGATTCCCAGTCAGCACTGAACTCTTCGTCGTATTATTTCTAGTTCAAACATGCTCACATGTCGCTGCTGGTGTAGCAAACCCATATTTCACGTTCGTTTTCTGTAGAATATAACAGCGATAGGTGACGGGTTGTAGTCGTGGGAAGGAAAAAATTAATGATTCTTCTCGTCATTTCCGTTACATCGAGCTACTGCCGAGAAAATCCGGTCACAGTTGACTGTGCTTCGACATCAATCCGATTAGTTTCTGGGTTCGAATCCCTGTCCAACACAAAGCTTTACCTCACGGCATTTCGAGTAAGTTACTTGTGAAGAAACAATGTTTAACATCTCTGGTAGTTCGTTAACAGAGACAGTAGATGCTGGGTATTAAAAATAATTACGTTAAGTAATTTAAAATTGTTATTTGCTAACGGATACTGTCGAAAATTGAGGTATATCATTCTCTGTATGGCTAGTCAGGAATGACTGTTAGTTTCCGTCAGTAAAGAAATCTTTGCTTAGTCTGCATGACATGGGTTTGAATCCATATGCAGAACGAGACGGTTCGTCGTGTCATTTGAAGTTCATACATATTCTCAACTAGCTGCTCGTGAATAACTTAAATTTTTAATGTGATTTTGTGTTAAGTAATAAGTGCGATATGTTACTTTGAATAGGAAACCATGAATACAACCAACTTACTACGTGCATTACCTATCTGACGTAATAATGAGAGTGGTAACATTTCTGTTGTTGTTGTTGTGGTCTTCAGTCCTGAGACTGGTTTGATGCAGCTCTCCATGCTACTCTATCCTGTGCAAGTTTCTTCATCTCCCAGTACCTACTGCAACCTACATCCTTCTGAATCTGCTTAGTGTATGCATCTCTTGGTCTCCCCCTACGATTTTTACCCTCCACGCTGCCCTCCAATACTAAATTGGTGATCCCTTGATGCCTCAGAACATGTCCTACCAACCGATCCCTTCTTCTGGTCAAGTTGTGCCACAAACTCCTCTTCTCCCCAATCCTATTCAGTACCTCCTCATTAGTTATGTGATCTACCCATCTAACCTTCAGCATTCTTCTGTAGCACCACATTTCGAAAGCTTCTATTCTCTTCTTTTCCAAACTATTTATCGTCCGTGTTTCACTTCCATACATGGCTACACTCCATACAAATACTTTCAGAAAAGACTTCCTGACACTTAAATCTATACTCGATGTTAACAAATTTCTCTTCTTCAGAAACGCTTTCCTTGCCATTGCCAGTCGACATTTTATATCCTCTCTACTTCGACCATCATCAGTTATTTTGCTCCGCAAATAGCAAAACTCCTTTACTACTTTAAGAGTCTCATTTCCTAATCTAATTCCCTCAGCATCACCCGACTTAGTTCGACTACATTCCATTATCCTCGTTTTGCTATTGTTGATGTTCATCTTATATCCCCCTTTCAAGACACCATCCATTCCATTCAACTGCTCTTCCAAGTCCTTTGCTGTCTCTGACAGAATTACAATGTCATCGGCGAACCTCAAAGTTTTTATTTCTTCTCCATGGATTTTAATACCTACTCCGAACTTTTCTTTTGTTTCCTTTACTGCTTGCTCAATATACAGATTGAATAACATCGGGGTGAGGCTACAACCCTGTCTTACTCCCTTCCCAACCACTGCTTCCCCTTCATGTCCCTCGACTCTTATAACTGCCATCTGGTTTCTGTAGAAATTGTAAATAGCCTTTCGCTCCCTGTATTTTACCCCTGCCACCTTTAGAATTTGAAAGAGAGTATTCCAGTCAACATTGTCAAAAGCTTTCTCTAAGTCTACAAAAGCTAGAAACGTAGGTTTGCCTTTCCTTAATCTTTCTTCTAAGATAAGTCGTAAGGTCAGTATTGCCTCACGTGTTCCAGTATTTCTACGGAATCCAAACTGATCTTCCCCGAGGTCGGCTTCTACTAGTTTTTCCATTCGTCTGTAAAGAATTCGTGTTAGTATTTTGCAGCTGTGGCTTATTAAACTGATTGTTCGGTAATTTTCACATCTGTCAACACCTGCTTTCTTTGGGATTGGAATTATTATATTCTTCTTGAAGTCTGAGGGTATTTCGCCTGTTTCATACATCTTGCTCACCAGATGGTAGAGTTTTGTCAGGACTGGCTCTCCCAAGGCCGTCAGTAGTTCCAATGGAATGTTGTCTACTCCGGGGGCCTTGTTTCGACTCAGGTCTTTCAGTGCTCTGTCAAACTCTTCACGCAGTATCGTATCTCCCATTTCATCTTCATCTACATCCTCTTCCATTTCCATAATATTGTCCTCAAGTACATCGCCCTTGTATAGACCCTCTATATACTCCTTCCACCTTTCTGCTTTCCCTTCTTTGCTTAGAACTGGGTTTCCATCTGAGCTCTTGATGTTCATACAAGTGGTTCTCTTATCTCCAAAGGTCTCTTTAATTTTCCTGTAGGCAGTATCTATCTTACCCCTAGTGAGATAAGCCTCTACATCCTTACATTTGTCCTCTAGCCATCCCTGCTTAGCGATTTTGCACTTCCTGTCGATCTCATTTTTGAGACGTTTGTATTCCTTTTTGCCTGCTTCATTTACTGCATTTTTATATTTTCTCCTTTCATCAATTAAATTCAATATTTCTTCTGTTACCCAAGGATTTCTACTAGCCCTCGTCTTTTTACCTACTTGATCCTCTGCTGCCTTCACTACTTCATCCCTCAAAGCTACCCATTCTTCTTCTACTGTATTTCTTTCCCCCATTCCTGTCAATTGTTCCCTTATGCTCTCCCTGAAACTCTGTACGACCTCTGGTTCTTTCAGTTTATCCAGGTCCCATCTCCTTAAATTCCCACCTTTTTGCAGTTTCTTCAGTTTTAATCTACAAGTCATAACCAATAGATTGTGGTCAGAGTCCACATCTGCCCCTGGAAATGTCTTACAATTTAAAACCTGGTTCCTAAATCTCTGTTTTACCATTATATAATCTATCTGATACCTTTTAGTATCTCCAGGGTTCTTCCATGTATACAACCTTCTTTTATGATTCTTAAACCAAGTGTTAGCTATGATTAAGTTGTGCTCTGCGCAAAATTCTACCAGGCGGCTTCCTCTTTCATTTATTAGCCCCAATCCATATTCACCTACTACGTTTCCTTCTGGTATGTTCAAATGGCTCTGAGCACTATGGAACTCAACTGCTGTGGTCATAAGTCCCCTAGAACTTAGAACTACTTAAACCTAACTAACCTAAGGACAGCACACAACACCCAGCCATCACGAGGCAGAGAAAATCCCTGACCCTTTCTGGTATGTCATTTACTGTAATAAATGTGAGCTTACAAGCCTTAAGGACAGTCCTGTCTGTGATAAGGTGTTCTCTGACATTTGTAGTATCGTGGTATTACTTTACACCTTGAGTTATTGCGATACAGAGCAGTGTTTTCTAGTGGTGACTTGTTGGAACCATTTTAAATACACTCCTGGAAATGGAAAAAAGAACACATTGACACCGGTGTGTCAGACCCACCATACTTGCTCCGGACACTGCGAGAGGGCTGTACAAGCAATGATCACACGCACGGCACAACGGACACACCAGGAACCGCGGTGTTGGCCGTCGAATGGCGCTAGCTGCGCAGCATTTGTGCACCGCCGCCGTCAGTGTCAGCCAGTTTGCCGTGGCATACGGAGCTCCATCGCAGTCTTTAACACTGGTAGCATGCCGCGACAGCGTGGACGTGAACCGTATGTGCAGTTGACGGACTTTGAGCGAGGGCGTATAGTGGGCATGCGGGAGGCCGGGTGGACGTACCGCCGAATTGCTCAACACGTGGGGCGTGAGGTCTCCACAGTACATCGATGTTGTCGTCAGTGGTCGGCGGAAGGTGCACGTGCCCGTCGACCTGGGACCGGACCGCAGCGACGCACGGATGCACGCCAAGACCGTAGGATCCTACGCAGTGCCGTAGGGGACCGCACCGCCACTTCCCAGCAAATTAGGGACACTGTTGCTCCTAGGGTATCGGCGAGGACCATTCGCAACCGTCTCCATGAAGCTGGGCTACGGTCCCGCACACCGTTAGGCCGTCTTCCGCTCACGCCCCAACATCGTGCAGCCCGCCTCCAGTGGTGTCGCGACAGGCGTGAATGGAGGGACGAATGGAGACGTGTCGTCTTCAGCGATGAGAGTCGCTTCTGCCTTGGTGCCAATGATGGTCGTATGCGTGTTTGGCGCCGTGCAGGTGAGCGCCACAATCAGGACTGCATACGACCGAGGCACACAGGGCCAACACCCGGCATCATGGTGTGGGGAGCGATCTCCTACACTGGCCGTACACCACTGGTGATCGTCGAGGGGACACTGAATAGTGCACGGTACATCCAAACCGTCATCGAACCCATCGTTCTACCATTCCTAGACCGGCAAGGGAACTTGCTGTTCCAACAGGACAATGCACGTCCGCATGTATCCCGTGCCACCCAACGTGCTCTAGAAGGTGTAAGTCAACTACCCTGGCCAGCAAGATCTCCGGATCTGTCCCCCATTGAGCATGTTTGGGACTGGATGAAGCGTCGTCTCACGCGGTCTGCACGTCCAGCACGAACGCTGGTCCAACTGAGGCGCCAGGTGGAAATGGCATGGCAAGCCGTTCCACAGGACTACATCCAGCATCTCTACGATCGTCTCCATGGGAGAATAGCAGCCTGCATTGCTGCGAAAGGTGGATATACACTGTACTAGTGCCGACATTGTGCATGCTCTGTTGCCTGTGTCTATGTGCCTGTGGTTCTGTCAGTGTGATCATGTGATGTATCTGACCCCAGGAATATGTCAATAAAGTTTCCCCTTCCTGGGACAATGAATTCACGGTGTTCTTATTTCAATTTCCAGGAGTGTAGACAAACGACTGTACCGAGGAGCGATTAGAGGACGTGCTAGACAGCTGCGTTATGTGGGTTGCATGCGAATCAGGCAAAATGCAATTCAGGTCGTTCGGATACTGTACATGTCCTGTGAATATGAACGTCCTACCTCTAGTCGTTCGAGTGTTCTGTTTTTTCTGACCATGTGTGTATATCCGGTCTGAGATTATTATCAATAAGCTAGAAATTTTGTAGATAACACGCATCTGTAATTTGGATTGCGAAATTAATTTTATTTGTCTCTCCTTTGTGATAACGACTGTACTGCATAATCGTTATGGCCGCACCATGCACATTGTATTCCCTCAAAAATTATACACGTTACAGCACAGAGTGTGACCCTCTGATGCTGGATGAAGAGACTTGTGATCTGTGTATACGTTTCCGTATTTTCTGCATCTACTGCTGTTCTCTGTGATTTCAATATGTTACACATTGTATCTTTGAGACAGAGGAGAGTGGCGAGCCACTGGTACTTCCATATCATATGCCTGTGCTATTCGCTTCATGGCATGGGCTAATTAGTATGAGCCGTAGGTGGGAACATTGTGTTTGCTTTAATGAGGGGCTGGTTAGGTACGGATGGAAAGTCTTAGTCCTGTCTCAGTATATCTGGTGATGAAATTCTGCTTACAGCGACAGTTGCTGCTTCTCGGGAGGCAATATTATTAAGAGACATAATTCCGTTAATTCCCTTGTGCTTGAGATACGCTCGACAAGTTCACCCTTTGCTCACCAGTCTACAGACGGGTGACAACAACGCTACTACGAGGTTTCGCAAAATACACACGTTGTGTTGCTTGAGCACTTGCCGCTGCACTCGTTCCTCGAATATTTGCGGTTTTGTACCACAGATAGTACACTGGCTTACACCAGGGCAGCAAACTCCATGATTATGAACGAATTGTGGTATCCACTGTGGTATGAACGCAAAAATGCAAACTCGTCACAGCATCTTTATGTGTACTTCATGAGATTTGTGCTATTACTACATTGTGTAACTTCAATAACTCTTAAGCAATATATCATTTCAGTTCGAAAATTGACCTCTGCAGCTGAGATTTCTGTGTTGCTTACTATGTCCTATTAAATGATAAAGAGTTTCGTGGTGTAAACCACAGTATTTGCCTTACTTACAGAATAATTTTCGAAAGGGTCTTTTGCGGCTTTTCCTGAAACTTTTGGAGACTAAAGCTATATTTCCATTTTCGGCTGTTTAAATTTTTTAATATGAAAATTATTTCATTTCGCCATTTTCTTGGTGTATTAACAGGTTATTTGAATGTGTATTCATTAACAAAAACTCCAAAATTCAAAGGTCCATCTACACTTCATCAAAAACACATGTAAGTGTAAACAAAACTCTTCACGCAGTGCTGCATGATCCGCTATAAAAATTGAGCCAACATCAGTATGAGAACACTTTGCTAATGGTTAAAAAATCGACAATAAGAGTATACTTCACTTACTTATACTGTTAGTGTAGAGTGTTAGAAAGAACACTTCATATAGTTTTTGCTAAGACTTCCCATCAGTCTTTATCAGCTTCAAGAACGACGACTTAATAGCGCCATAGTTACCATGTGGTGTCTGCGCAGGAGATTCGTCGTCTCGATCCCTTTGAGAATGGCGCAGGAAGCGCTGTGACAGTCGCAGCAGATAATTATGACGTTCTTCATAATCATATTCTTCAGTCATTTATCACCCACTGCTGGATATAGGTCTCCAAAAGACTTTTCCGTACTTAACAGTCTTCACTTTTTCAGGTCCAAGCTTGTCCTGATTGTTCTTTTGTTTCATCAGTCTTCCAAAGGGGTCGTCATATAGATCTTTCCTTCCATTTATCATGATTTCATCTCGCTATATGGCCAGCTCACATCCATTTCAATTTTATAACAACCCTTATCACGTCCTCAACTTCTGTCGTTTCTCTTATACATTTTTTAGTCTTTCTGTCCCTTCTTGTTACACCAAACATTCATCTTTTCATTGATCGATAGGTTAGCCTCAATTTTTGGACTGTTTGCCTATTTCACGTATGCACTGATGAAACTCAACTCAAACTCCGTCAGGACGGGCCTCGGAAGGTTCAACGGTACCAACCGACCGTCGTGTCTTCCTCAGCCGATAGACATCAACGGATGCGGATATGGAGAGATCGGCCGTTATCAGCATTCGTGACCGGAGGCGTTACGTCTCACTCAAGTAGCTTCTGAATTTGCCTCACAAGGGCTGAGTGCAACCCGTTTGCCAACTGCGCTGGGAACACCCGGACGGTCACCCATTTCAAGTTTAGCTAAGCTCGACAGCACTTAACTTAGATGATATGATGAGAACCGGTGTTATCTCTGCGTCAAGGCCACTGGCTACGCACTAATGAGCTAAAACATTATGACAGCTGCCCACCGCAAGATTGAATTCATCCCCGTGGCAATGCGGGCACATGACAGAGTAAGGAGAGTACACCGCTGTCAAAAATTAAAGCAACAAACCGCTAGTTCCCCGTCCTCTGTCTAATTCATGAAATGATTATACAAACTGTGAACCAGATGTCTGTGCGATCATGTTCTCACGGAAGATGGCATTCCAGCCAACGACGACGTCAGGGCACCTATGAAACGAGGTAGTGTTTGTCGGGTAGCCCCACATCCACAACCGCTGTGTACACAGTCACAGACGGTGTAGTATGACACAGAGAAGATGTCTACCAGACTCTCTGCGGTGGAGAGCCACAGAAAGAAAGGAAGGAAGACAGTCGCGAACTGATGTGATCCGATGGCTTAGTGTGAATTTTATTGTTGTTTCTCAGATGTTGCGATAGTTTACAGAAAACGAAACTGTATCCCGAAGACCAGAGCAGGACCGACCACGTGTGAATTCAGAAGAGAGGGCCGTTCTTTGACTGTAAGGGCAGGACAATACCCCCTTAGTACTGCACAGCAACAAGCGTGTGAGCTCGCTGCATCCACTGGACGTGTTTTTTCGAGGCAAACAGTGTGCAGAAGGCTTCGGCAGAGTGGCCTTTATTGTAGGAGACTTGCTGTATGGCTACCTCTGACGCGTCTTCACAGAAGGGCACGTCTAGAGTGGAGTCATCAACATGCCACTGGGCGGTCGAACGGTGCGCCAATGATGTTTTCATATAGGAGTCTCGATTTAGTCTGGAGAGTTATTCTCAATGGATTCGCATCTGGAAGCAACGTGGAACACGATTTCGGGACCCAAACGTTGTGGAAAGAGACCAATATCGAGGAGCATCCCAGATGATGTCGGCAGGGATTTTGGTGACATACCGAACCCCTCTTCATGACATTGTACGGGTGAATCGGCAAGGTTTAACTGCTGCCTGGTGTCGGGACGAGATCTTGAGATCTCATTTGCGGTTGTTGCGATGTTATGTGCACTCAGACTTCGTACTGATGGAAGATAATGCTCGACCTCATAGAGCACAGGTGGCTAATGTTTTCTTGTAAGCGGAAGATAATGCACGCATGGCGTGGCCTGCTCGCTCTCCTAATTTGAATCCCATAGAGCATGTCTGGAATGCACTTGGGAGACGGCTCGAATCATGTCAGAATCCACCAATCACTCTCAAAGACTGCAAGCAACTCTGCGGGAAGAATGGGCGTTATTGCTTCAACATGAGACTGATGACATAATTCACAGCATGCGCCGTCGTTATCAGACCTGTATTGCTGCCAGAGGTGGTCATACCCCATACTGAGCACGTTAACCAGTTGTCGGAATGTGTGTGCAAATCTGTTAAGTTGAAAAAAACGAAGAACATGTTTGTCTACCGCTATGCATGTTGCAGTTGTTTACGTTCTGTATTCTTTACTTTACTATCCCCTGTTTATGCTGTTTTGTGGCAAAATAAACGCAACCTTGCCAAATTTCCGTTTGTTGCTTTAATTTTGGTTGGTTGGTTGGTTGTTTGGGGAAGGAGACCAGACAGCGTGGTCATCGGTCTCATCGGATTAGGGAAGGATGCGGAAGGAAGTCGGCCATGCCCTTTCAGAGGAACCATCCCGGCATTTGCCTGGAGTGATTTAGGGAAATCACGGAAAACCTAAATCAGAATGGCCGGACGCGGGATTGAACCGTCGTCCTCCTGAATGCGAGTCCATTGTTTAATTTTGGACACTAGAGCATATAAGCGAAGTAGAGACGAATTGGGATCATTCTAGCGACGATACGGGCCGAAAGTACGAAAGTTTTCTGACATAACTGACGTTCTCAAAGAGCAGTTTGTTATGATCTGGCGTCTCGGAACCGGCGACACTGCTTTGCTATTCGCGTGCTACTGTCGTGAGCGTCTATGATAAGTGGTTGAAGGACTGTGAAATCACGAGCAAGCGCCGAAGTGTTGGAGGAAACGAAAGATATTGCACGTATGGCGTGGCCTGCTCGCTCTCCCGATTTGAATCTCATAGAGCATGTCTGGCATACACTTGGGAGACGGCTCGAATCATGTCAGAATCCACCAATCACTCTCAAAGAGGTGTGGATGTCCAACACCTCGGCTCTTGCTCGTGAGGCTTGTGGTACTAATCAAAGCCATGGATTAAGTGTGCGGACCATCTGCATAGTTTCATACTTCATGTCTTCCCGGACAACGATTGGACCTTCCAGCAGGATAAATGCCCATGTCGCAATGCCATAACCGTGCTAAAATGGATGATGAGCATCACAGTTAAATCACGTTGCTGTCTTGACCACCAGATTCGCCTGTTCTGAACATGTCACTATCGGGACCCAGCTCCGCGCCCACAAACCACTGACTTTAAGGGAATTATGTGACCTGTGCGTAGACATCTGGTGCAACATACACCTGTAACACTATGACCGACTTGTCGATTCATTGCTTAACAAAATCGCCGCTGTAATGGGTTCCAGAGGTGGATGAACACCTCATTATGTTTTGCCTCATCAGTATATGTGTCACAACCGTAACCAGTGTACATTGGTTACAACTTTTCATCTAAGACACATTGGGAATTTGATTCTGAATGCGACATTCAATTTCCCAAATGAACTTCATCCATTGTATCATGAATTCCCCACCCACTTGTTGTTTTGTGCTGCTCAAAGTATGCATCTCCGTCAGCTATTTTATGTCACTATCTACATTTACTTTCTTGCCATCGGCATACTGATTGCGCATTACTTTGATCTTACCGAAATTAATCTTCAGACCTGTTGTTGTATATTTTCTGTTCAATTCCGGCATCCTTTTTTGTAGTTCCTCTCGATTCGAAACAAAACAAAACATAGTTGTCTGACAATTTAAGTAGACCATGTGACATCGGTTTATGTCTAGTAGTTATTGATACCATTCTAATTATTTGGAGACCACTTCCAATGCCGCAGGTAATAGCTTTCGTGGAATGCAGTCTTTTCTCAGTTCTGAAATTTTCGCAGCCTTGATGTGACTGACTGTAAGTATAGCCGTCATTTACAGTCACTCTTCATATAGACGTCCAGCTTCTTCGATTTCCAATCAGTATCGTTTATTCCTTTTTGTACTGTTCTTACTATTTTGTCTGAGATTCCTTCATTATCAACATTATCAGGTTGTTCGACAACAACCTGATGTACACTTGACAGCAAAAAAAGTGGGTCACTGCCGAATACAACTAACATAACGCGTTGCAGGTCCTCTTAAACACCAAAACCCCTTTGGGTACAGCCGTTTGACTATGCACAATGGGGACCGCAAGAGACTGCAAGAGACCAAAGGTCTTTATGGCAGTCAGTCTAAGCGTCAACTAATATCGTCATACAAAACGTATTAGAAAACACGTTCTTAGCGATGAGACACCCCATAACACTCATAAAGTAACCTTAATTACAACAAGCGACATTCCAAAAGTTCTGAGAAAACGGATTATTTTACATATATCGCACAGTAATCCTTAGTCAAAATTAAATACTTGAGACAATATATGGAGTTACGAAGCTGTATGGCAATTGGAAAAAACCCAGCACCTATAGCCATTGCTAACTAAGCTAAGCTTTGTTTGTGCCTTATTGAGACCCGATCACTAGGCATACAGAGACGTGAAGTATAGACGTTTGCACCAGTATCAGTTATCAATTCGGATCCTGGAAATAAATGACGAAAAAGTTTGTACTGAACTGGGAATCCTGTCATAACAGTTACCTTCCTGGGAACTACCCCCAACGACGTTTAATATGGTGTCATTCACTAGGAACAAAGTATGCTCATGTTTAAAATTGAAATGCCATCATGTAAAGCTTGTGACAGGGATGCGAACCCAGCACCTAATCGAATTGTTAACGAAGTACGTAAAATCAGAAGTTAAATATCAAATGTTTTCACCAATAGCGAGATGTTGGAACCTTAAATGTCGATAGAATTGTTTTTGCCTGACTGGGATTTGAACCCAGCATCTAGCGCCGTCGTTTTCTAGCCAGTAACAGACGATAAATAGCTATTGTTGGTTCACCAGTAGCGAGATGTGTGCATGTTTAGCTAGACATCAGGTGACGAAAAGTTCTGTGCTGAATGGAATTCAAACCCCGCACACGTGGTCATGAATACACTTTAACTATCAAATTATTTTCCAATAATAGCTAGGAGTGACATGTTTGTACTTTCAATGATGTGATGGAAAACACCCTGCTGGCTAGAAGTTGAATCCACAGCATATCGTTGTTGGTGATCACAACGAACACAACGTCAAACCCAAATTCGTTTTCGCCAGTAGGATGGAGAGGAGTGTTTGAACTTGAAAAGATGTAAGGAAACGTTTGATCTTGTAATGTTGTGATAAAAAGCTCATTATGTGGCTGTGAGTTGAAACGAACACGTTACACCTGACGACGCACGAAGAGACGTTGAAAATGCAACTATTTTTCACTAGTAGTTCGGGGTGCACATACTAGGGCTCGAAATGAAGTAATGAATATTTTGTGCTGATCAGGATTCGAAACCAGATAGGTGCCTTTCGAGGAGGCCTAGAAGAGTTTGCAGTCTTGGGGAACACAGTGAAATCGAATTCGAATCCCACAATTTTCAACGTCTCAGTTTCAAATAAAGTAAGAGCCTTGTGAACTTAAATGGCCATTGGTTCATTAAATGAAATACGTTTTCTAGTTTACGACGGCTTGCTGGTGACAGAGTCTCTGCCTTCCGGGGTTTCTCCATCTGTCACAGCTCAAATGAATGCCGCTCTGCCCCAGTCGGCAGCGAGGGGATGTTATCTTTACTGCGGATATTGAACTACGGAGCTTACTGGCGTTCTGCACTTGGCGTTACTAGGGGTGCAGGAGAGTTACTTGTGCGTGTTACAAATCTACGCCTAACGTGAGATGTGAACCTACACGTTTTGCACATCAGTACAAGATTAATCCACCAGACCACAGAACCCCCTGCCAAGAACATAATTATGAATTGCAGGGTATTCATTTAGACGTAGATGCAGATGTCAAGAACGGGTAACAGGAAGGAGGGCGAGATCTGGGAATGGATAGAAGTGCAGAAGTGCAAAATATAAGCGTGAAATGATTGCAAAGAATTGCTTACTTAGATGTGTACCACAGTTCGTTTTTTCGTAGGACCGAGAGATAAGGAAGGACTGTTTTCAGAACGAAGAATGGATTATAGGGAAGGGGAGATCAAAGAATACGATTTCATAGGTGTTGAGAGGAACGATAGCGAGTAAAGACAATTAAAAGAGAAAATTTAGCGTCACTGGAAACCGCTAGATTTGTTTATAAAGTTTTGGGGGAATGTAATAGAAGGGCACTTGCGGCGATAGTGTCAGAGAGAGAGAGAGTGTCGCCGGCCGCGGTGGCCGTGTGGTTCTAGGCGATTCAGTCCGGAACCGCGCGACTGCTACGGTCGCAGGTTCGAATCCTGCCTCGGGCATGGATGTGTGTGATGTGCTTAGGTTAGTTAGGTTTAAGTAGTTCTAAGTTCTAGGGGACTGATGACCTAAGATGTTAAGTCCCATAGTTCTCAGAGCCATTTGAACCAGAGAGAGTGTCATAGAGAACAGAGGAGATATTAACAACGAGTAAACATAATATGAAATCGTTTGCGTATTGTGTGGAGGACGGAGGGTGTATTCATGGATGGAGGGGAAGAGAGACATGTATTTGAAATAGCAAAAACTACTGTGACAGAGTCCATCTACGCTGATTAGTTTGTAAATATCTAGACAGGGTATAAATGAAATCAAAACAGAATATTTAACAAATTTTATATTCAAAAGAAACCCACTTGAATTAAAAAGGCAACTCAAACGAAAACTAACCCATATTGTATCTTTCCTGTTGCCACGCGATCATTCACTAGCTCCCAATGAGGAAAAATGACGAAACAGAAAACATAACAAAACATTTTAAGGACTCTAATATTTTATCCAGAATCCTTCATTATTTTGTACTTTATCATGCGTCTTGGCATAGAATGTATAAGCCGTCGGACGTAACAGCCTGAAGAAGCAACTTCCTCCCAGGCTTCCAGGACGCAGTCCTAAAGAGCGTCCGTAGTAGTTGGTTGGTTTCGTAGCCAGTTTCTCTTAATGTTCTGGCGACCTCAGCCCACATGTTTTCCATGGGGTTCATATCATCCGCCCGTGGCGGCCAGTCCATGACGTTGACGCCAATCGTGGAGAGCCGCTGCTGAGCAAATGCAGACTTGTGAATAGGAGAATAGTCCTCTTGCAATGTGACGTCCCCTTCTGCGTACAGAATTCGCACTGACGGAAGCATCATAGTTTCCAATATGTGGGCGTACTGCACGCTGTCCAGAGTTCCTTCTATCCTGTGAAGAATTCCCGCCCCTCTCGCAGAAATCCAACCCCAGCAGGTAACAAATAGCCGGCCACTTCTTCTCGTCGTGGTTACATATTCGCGTCGATGGCGAGTCCCTTGGACCGTCGTTACTGGTGGAACACACCTTCTCATCAGTGAAAATGACGTTGTCCCACGACGCCCTCAGATGGAGCTCCGCAAATGCTAGCCGGTATAAAACGTTGTCTTCGCTGAGCTCTTGTTTCACGGCGGATCGTCGTGCATCCAGTCCAGCGTCCCTCAGCCTTCGGCGAATCGTGTCACTGGAGCCGGGGAAGTTGGTCTCCCGCCGCAACTGCTTCGCGTTCAGAAAGGGATTTTCTCTGCTCCTACACACTACGTCCCTGTCTTCCTGCTGTGAGCTCACTCTCTTCCTGCCTGAGCCAGGAGCCCTGTTGGTGGTGCCTCTTTCAAGGCAAATCCTCCACCATCTCGTTGCAGTGGTATGTGGTACGCCATACCGTCTGCCAGCTTCTCTGATGGAACATCCTCCTTCTTCGATGAGAGCGACGACTCTATCTCGAATAGACCTCTCCCAGTGAGCCATTACGGCAGACAGCCTGATGTGTATTTCTGCTTGCCGCTCTTATACTGATGCCAGGAGAGGAGGTAAACATATTTACGTCAAACAGAGCGCAGAGGCAGAGGCATGCGGCGCAGCCGTGCTGGCTCGTCCCGGGCTGTTGGCCCACCAACGCCACCGCCAGCTCGCTCACTTGCGTCTCGCCTCGGCCAGCCTGGCTGGCCAGTAGCTCACGAGCCGTGGCTAGTACAGACCCGGGCCGCAAGGCCACGATCACCCCTTGAAGCACCAAAAGTTACACCTAACCTACCCAAGTCTGTAGTATAAACTAACGCAGCTACAGCTATTATGCTATAACATGTGCAGGCACACCTACAGTTGACGATTCATTCAAATATTTGACGAACGATACGTTCAAAAATACATTCATTTTAAACATAGCTACCACAAAATATTTCACCTAGCTAGCAACAGCATGACGCAGGAAACTATTCTTTCTTGTAAGCGCTCTGCATTAGATGTAGCCTTAATAAAACGTGTATTCAACCACGACAACTAAGCGGAATGTAAAAGTAAACAGGTTTGGCGGCAGCTTCTCAAAATAATAGTATATACATAGTATATAATACACGTTTTGTGCACTTACAACATGTACTCAGTGTCTCTGAAACAATACGTGCTGCACGACGGAAATTACTTTCTGCTGAGGCACTTCATTTACATCTCAATGATACGCGACTACTAGAGAACATTGCTCTTTACGGCAGTCAATCCACTTGTAAATTAACACCATGATGTCGGAGATATTAGGCAACACGTTACCAGGGATGAGAAAGGACTTAAGATTTGCAACTAAACATGCTACTCATAGCTACTACTGAATAAGAATTTAATTATTAACGTGTCTTCGTAACAACATGTGCGGTGTTCGACTCTCAGTCGGCATAGACTTTTCGTCTCCTTATTTCTAGTTAAACGTGCTCACATCTCGCTGATGGTGGGCCAACATTGGACATATCTCGTCTTTTCCTGGTTAGACAACGACGTCGGTAGGCGCCGGGTTCGAATCCCGGCCAGGCAATACAACTTCAGTCGTCATTTAAGGTTCCAACCTGACTACTGGTGACAAACTGTGATATCTACATTCTGATTTTACGTACTTATTCAACAATCCGAGTAGGTACTGGGTTCGCATCCTTCTCATCAGCATTACATGATGGCATTTCAATTTTAAACATGTGCTGCCTTTGTTCCTTGAAAATGCAACAATATACAACGTCTTTCGAGGTTAATTAGCAAGAAGGTAATTGTCATGTTACGGTTCCTGGTTTCTTACAAACATTATCGTCATTTACGTTCAAGTTGAAAACTGATAACAGATACTGGTGCAAATGTCAATATTTGACGTCCCTTTCTGCCTAGTGATCGAGTCTCGATAAGGCACAAAGCTTTGCTTGGTTAACAATGGCTTTACGTTCTCGGTATGCATCCGGATCCAGAACGAAGACGTTGGTCGTGTCATTTAAACTACAACTTTGTGTACAAGTAACTGTTGATGAGTATTATGAACAATGATATTACATGTGATTCGCTGTTAATGTTGGGATTTCCGTAGAGTGCTTGCCGCCGCTAATCATGTTTTCTTTTAACTGCTTAGTATTACATAAAGTTGATGCGAAACCACTCCCCGTTGAACGTTGAACGACGTTCAGCATGTGTTAGGTAAACCTTTTAGACAGCAAAGAACTTGTTTCCAATTGCCATACAACTTTATAAATCCATATACTGTCTCAAATATTTAATTGTGCCTAAGGATTACTGAACGATTTATGTGACAAAATTAGTTGTCCCATAACGTTTGAAAGGTCTCTTATTGTAATGAAGTTTAGTTTACAAACGTTAAGGACTGTCTGATATCTTCTGTATTATTGTGGTATTACTTTACATCTGGACGGACTGTCATAAAGTCCGGTGTTCTCTAGTAGTCTCTAGCGGTACCCATTGTGTATCTTACAACGACTGTACTGGGGAGGGTTGCGACGATGTGCAACACTGATATGCTATGTTGGTTGCATACATTCAGGAGCAGCCTTCACGTTAGAATTCAGGCGTGACCCACTTCTCTTGCTGTCGAGTGTACATGGATTCTATCTGTTACTTTTAAAATTCTGCCTGTTCAGATTTTATTTTAACAGAGCCTAAGAATTTCTCATATTTTATAAATCCCCTACAAACTTGGTAACTGCTATTCATTGCAATTCACTAGCCTATCGTGTATATTATTCCTGATATAAAATCTGAAATTCCCTACTGAAGTGTCACTACTCCATTCTGTTCCCAATTTTTCATGAAAAGTCACCCATTACTATCGTATAGCGTGAATAAGTTTAATTTACAGTCACTCTTCATATAGACGTCCAGCTTCTTCGATTTCCAATCAGTATCCTTTATTCCTTTTTGTACTGTTCTTGCTATTTTGTCTGAGATTCCTTCATCATCAACAATATGATCTCAGAAACTTCCTTGCAGATTAAACGGTGTGCTGGAGCAGAATTCTAACATGGGACCATATCATCCTCAGCCAATACTCTTACTGACTGAGATACCCACGTACCACTCAAAACACGCTGTAAAACGTGTACCTCTGCCAGTATCGTTTTCCTGAATACCAAAGTGAAGCTGTGATGGCAGGTATGGAGACGTAAAAGCATTGCCAGTGAAAGAGCATTGCACACTATTTTAATCCGTCTGGAAGTTTCCAAACATCACACTCTCTGCAGGGTTCATACTGGAATCTAATCTTCAGTTAATTCGCTAGTGGCAAAGCACTCCTGTGTACCACTCTCGGTCAGTGTCTCTTTATTAAGAAACGCTAACATCAGCTCTGCCTGATCCTCTGGCTTTCTTCGTACCGCTGGTAGCCCAAAGATATCTCACTTGATATTATTTATCTCTGCTTCCTGTTACAGTAGTTTTCAGTTCTAACCATTCTGCAGTTTATAGCCCGGTAACAGTGCAGTGTGAAATGCTGTCACATTCAGCTTGGAAGCAGTTGATTCATGTATTAGGTTCAGTCTACAAGGGAGATCCTGTGCCCATGTTCAGTAGGTGGGGGGGAGAGGGGAGGGGGGAGGGGCGGTGGAGGGGGGAGGGGCGGTGGCCGTTAAACCTATGGTCATCGGCGGTGCTGCGTTGTCGTATAATCATCTGCAGCTGCCATGCTCAACACATTCTGAGAGTGGAACAATCTTTGGTGGTGAGCATTCCCTGCCGGCGGTGGAACTACGTCTGGTGCTGGAGGTCTGTCCCAGTAGCCGCGCGTGACAGAGGCGATAGCATACACGGAGCAAACATCGGCCCCGATGTCCGGCCTGTGGCATATGACGATGCTAGACGCCCATCAGGACGGAGGCTTGGAAATCCTCGTTCGATTCTTGGCCCTTTGGAGCTGACGCTGGATCGTAAAGTGGCGGTAGAACGAAGATGCTGTTCCGAGTCACATGGCTGTAGCTTGCTCCACAACGCTCGCCGGTTCGATCCCTTTTGCTGTATGGACGGTCAGTAATGATATGTACAACAATCGAGTATGTCGAAAAGCAGACGCCCCTAGCGTTGTGTAGCTCACCTGTCGCATAGCTGTAGAGAAGCATCCTGGATTTCGACTGTTCTGTTGGTTGCTGACTGGGTGGCCATACCAATATCTCAAGGTGGACAAGGTGGTAAAACGCTGTGTGAGCTGATTACTGTAAGTAGCACGCTGATGGTAACGAGTGGTCGCACCAGCCAGCTTTGCTAGAGCCTTTATAGGGAGTGTGATACAAACACATAAGTATTTACGAGTCGTGATAATTTGTTTTAAGCACACTTCCTACAGTAATATGAGGATACAGAGGTAGCTACTTCTGTACCTGGGCATGCCTCATGCTACGAAAACACTGCCTGTGTTCTCCAGTCGACTGCTTCTATATGTTTTAACCCATGTAGAGGTATTACATCACAGGAACTTTCACGTAGTAACATGTCCTCTGAGAATCCAATCTCTAGTACATTAGCCTTCCAGGCCCAAGGAATTTGATGAGACTCACTTCCCATGCTGCACCTTCAGTTCTCACAGCAGTTTCAGCCATCTCCGATTTATTCTAAATTGAGTATGGATATCCACACTACTAGTTTGCATGCTGAGCATGTACCGGCAAAACTCATCCTATTATGGTAAGTCAATGCTAGTTAATAACGTTTATTGTGCTGGAAGGAACGTTATCTGCAATGTGGGTTGGAGTGTTAACTTTCTGTCTCTGTTCATCAAACTGAAGTCCGTTTTGGTCGCTGTCACGTGTGAGCACAGTGTGAAGTTTTAAGATTTGCAGGATCTGACATTAGAGTGGCAGGAGCTTGTGCGACATCTGGTCTGGGTTATCTCATAGGACCTTCTCGGTACGAGAAGCCCAACCGCTTATGGTGTTACTTTGCAACAATTAGTAACGTACTAAATGAGCCTTATGAATATCCATACGATGGCTTTGTGTTTCCAATAGGAGGGCGCTCACATTGCCAGCACATCCCTGGTAACCTTCCGCAGAATATTTCTAGAGAACTTGTTTCCAAATTCAGTCACGTCAAATGGCAACTCAGTTCGTGTATGATTTACTTCTGTAGGGATTTGTGAAATCTAAGGCGTAGGGGAGAATTTTGTACCTTAGAACGCTTTTCAGATTTCCGCTTCTCGACAGCCCTGTAATAGGACTTTATTATACCTGCTGTCCGCAGCTCGGCGTCTTGCGGTAGCGTTCTCGCTTCTCGCGCACGGGGTCCCGAGTTCGATTCCCGGCGGCGTCAGGGATTTTTCTCTGCCTCGTGACGACTGGGTGTTGTGTGTTCATCATCATTTCATCATCATTGACTCGCAAGTCGCCGAAGTGGCGTCAACTAAAAAGGACTTGCAATACGGCGGCCGAACTTCCCCGCATGGGGCGTCCCGGCCAACAATGCCATACGATCATTTCATTTCATTTCATTATACCTGCTTATCCCATTTTGAAATGAGAGCATCCAGTTGATGTGTGCTACTTCCTTTTCTGAGATTACAAAAACGGCTCCAGGAAAGTGAAATTTGTTTCGAGTATGAAACAATTTTTCAAGGTACAACTTGGTCTTGTAAAGTCGTGCTCAAAAGTTTCCGAACGACCTGAATTGCATTTCGCCTGAGTCGCATACAACCCTCATAACGCAGCTGTCTAGCACGTCCTCTAATCGCTCCCCGGTACAGTCGTTTGACTATTGAAAATGGTTCCAACAACTCACCACTAGAAAACTGCTCTGTATCGCAATAACTCAAGGTGTAAAGTAATACCACGATTCTACAAATATCAGGGAACACCTTATCACAGATAAGACTGTCCTTGAGGCTTCGAAGCTCACATTTTTTACAATAAATTTTATACCTGAAATGTTACAACTCTCATTATTACGTCAGATAGGTAATGCACGTAGTAAGTTCGTCGTATTCATGATTTCCTCTTCCAAGTAACATACCGTACTTATTATTTAACACAAAATGACATTAAAAATTTAAGTTTCTCTTGAGCTGCTAGTTGAGAATATGTATGAGCTTCAAATGACACGACGAACCGTCTCGTTCTGCATATGGATTCATACCCAGGTCATGCAGACTAAGCAAAGATTTCGTGACTGACGGAAATTAACAGTCATTCCTGACTAGGCATACAGATTTCAGACAGTATCAATTAGCAAATATCAACTTTAAATTACATAACGTAAACATTTTTAACGGAAGCGAATTCGTACCCTGTTAACGAACTACGAGAGACGTTAAATATTGCTTCTTCACAAGTAACTTACGTGAAATGCTGTGAGGTAAAGCTTTGTGTTGGACAGGGGTTCGAACCCAGAACCTAATCGGATTGTTACCGAAGCACAATCAACTGTGACATATCGGATTTTCTCGGCAGTAGCAAGACGTTTTACCTGAAATGACGAGACGAAACTTTAATTTTTTCCTTCCCAGGACTCCAGCGCGGCACCTATCGCTGTTATATTCTAGAGAAGACGAAAGTTAAATATGGATTGTTACACCAGCAGCGACATGTGAGCATGTTTGAACTAGAAATAATATGACGAAGTGTTCTGTGCTGACTGGTAATCGAACGCCACACATATCGTTGTTGACTACACACAAAGAGACGTCAGCTACCGAATTTTTCTCCACCAGCAGCTCGGAATAACATCCTTGAACTTACAGTGATCTCGCAAATAGTTCTGTGTCTCACTGGGAGTAAAAAACGTCAGATATCGTTTGTGTTGACAAGGAATGAAAATACGAGACATTAGTAATCAAAATTATTATCCACCAGCAGATAGGTGTTCTCATGCTAGAGGTTGATAACACATAATGAAAACTTTAGTGCCGGGCCAGGATTTGAACCCATTCACGCGCAATATGTGGAGATGTTGAGGAATCTGCAGTTCTGAACAAACAACAAATTGTAGTCGAGCTGTACTGTCACGAAGGCATCAAATTCCGCGTTAAGGGCAGTCTGAGTTGCATTCTCAGTTTAGAACCAATTTTATCGACATACAGAAGCTCAAATAAAAGATGGAATACGTGTCCTGTGACCCTACATAGCGTTTGTTTCATCACTAGAAATAAATAACTACTATAAGAAAGGTTACTGGTGATAGAGTTTCTACATGTCGCCACTCCTGACTGACTTTATTGTGGTTCAACCTACTGTCTACTTGGTAGAGAAGGAACATCATGTTTAATGTGAATTTCAGACCACAATGCCATTATACCTTCTTCATTTGGCGTAGCCAGAAGAGAATAGTATCTGTATCTCCCTATCAAAAATCGTGGGTAGAAGTTGGAATCGAACCCAGACCGCAAGTAAACGGATCTATCAGCAAACCAACAGACCACCAAATCCTCTCCTCTGTGGCTTATTTTTCTATTGTAGCGCCGTTGCACCACACTGGATGAGAATCCTGAAACACAGGCTCTCTGTAGTGGTTTGCAGCATGTTCAGTACATTCATTTACTTGGTTGACCGAATCGCCATGAACTAGCTGCCTCGGCTACCCAGTGCATCCATTCGGCTCTACTTTGTAATCACCGAAATAAAATCACGTAACTGCCACCTACACAGAACTGCCAAGAGTGTAGGATGCAGAAATTTAAATAGGAAGTGTTCCTTCCCTCTTGAGCTACTCTATTGCTCTATCTGTTGGTTAAAAACGTCATGCAGTGCAAAAGAAAAGCAGTAACTGTCTGTCTCTCAGAAGTCTAGATCCAGCCATAAGCATTAAGTCACAACAATGTGGAATGCGGAAGTTCTGGAGGAATTGTTGTTGACTTCTTGAGGTGCTGTAGCTACGGTTCAGCTAGTAGTGTAACGGCAAGTATAGTACACTGTGGACACCAGGAAGCAACTCGTCGATCACAGACTTGCCAAACATACCTTGCCTCGTTGCCAAATCTCAGTTACAGTACCAGCAGGAAGAAGACGAACCGATGTGTTCCTACAGAGGGCTGGGAAGTGACCATAGCTGGCATCTCAAAGACGCGGCTGGCACAGCCTGGAATTCGTAATGCATCTGATTCGCGTTTCTGTAACTAAGTTTAGGGACTGGAGCGTAGTTACTAATAATACTCAGAACTGACTGTATACTAATCATCATAAAGCAGTAACTCTCATAGTTGTTTTTATATTTCTTTTGTAAATGTACTCAAAACTAAGAAACTCATTCATGGTCGTTTTCGTGCCTGGCCGATAGTCGAGCACAACAATTGCTTGTTTTGAGGTCCGTACATTAATTAATGGAGAAGTGAATGCTGTTCAAAAGTTATATTTAAAATATTCAATTGGATTTAAGCCGACAATATTGCCCATATTTGAAGCTACCCAGAGAAAAAGTAAGTTGCTAGAGCCACTGTTATCAAATGTCTGCACAGAGTTCCTAATTGCTACTGTGGAAATTTAGCATATATGTCCTATAGTAATCAAAAGGTTCATTTCCTTCATACTTATCATCCTGGCATGTGAGTCTTAAGTGAAGAACAATATTGAAATTCGTATCTTTCACGGTCGATTCGAATTCCTTTAGAGACGCTTGTATTGTGAAGCAGCTTGGCAGTCAGGAAGCCGAGACCTGTTACCACTAACACAACTTGCTGTGTCGAGCTACCAAGAAGACTTGATGTGTAAAGGTTTTCTTCCAATTTCGTTACCGATTCTTTTCTGGAAATTCGAAGCTCCATAAAATAAATCAGAAAAAAGCTCACACACGCTGATCCCTGCCACAGTTAGAACGGACGACTCATTGAGCCGTTGCTACACAAGATACGGGTGTGGACACGGGTCTACGGAAAGACTGCTGCCAGAACGCCTCTCTCATCATGGTATTGGTCGCTCAGCCTCATAACGCATCGTGAACTATAATAGAAGTTGTCACTTACGTGAAGAATAGCATTTCTTTAGCGAAAAAATTGAATTTTCTGCTCAGTGTCTAGGGTTTATATAGCATGAGTCATTCAGATAGAAAGGGAATATTAAGAGAATTTAGCGAGTCAGTTCAGCACCATACGTGGAAGTGATTGCACTGTCACAGTTTTGCCAAATTTTTGTGACGATGTTGCCAGTTCTCAGTTGTGCTAGGATCAGCTGTGTAGCGGTATGCGAGGAAAATCCCGTGCTCATGTCATTGGAGGATATGGAGAGGAGGCGCGGGGTTTGGTTAATATGCAGCGTTTTCTCCTACCAGTTATGTCAAACATTCACGTGTATAATCTTCCATAACGATTACAGTTTCTCACAAAATATATACGAATAAAACACTTACCTTGTTACTTCGTGAAAAAAAAATTATTTCAGTACAATAAAAAGTTTTTGGAAATCAACTTTACCCACCTGTCACAAAAAGTAAGATAACAAACACTATGCACCTCGAAATCGATTGCATCTCTGTGCAATCTTGTGATCATACAGGGAGAATTTCATAAATTCCACAAAAATGTAGAAAAATGTTGGTGCGAATGGAATCTGTAAGAAACACAGTTAACTAATTATTGTGCCATGTAATAATCAATTCATTTGAAAATTCTGAAGAGAAGAAACTAAAAATCATGCCAATTAAGACAGAAAGTAAAGTGCAGATCTGCGCTTTTTCGCCGGCCGAAGTGGCCGTGCGGTTAAAGGCGCTGCAGTCTGGAACCGCAAGACCGCTACGGTCGCAGGTTCGAATCCCGCCTCGGGCATGGATGTTTGTGATGTCCTTAGGTTAGTTAGGTTTAACTAGTTCTACGTTCTAGGGGACTAATGACCTCAGCAGTTGAGTCCCATAGTGCTCAGAGCCTTTTGAACCATTTTTTGCGCTCTTTCATCTTCAGATCTATACAAATAATGTATACAAATCAGCGTATTCATTACTTTCGTAATGTTTCCCTCTTGTTTAGTATTCTAATGATGAACTGGGTCCACACCCATGAGTCTGGTTGTTTCTTTGTATCCTTCCATCTACTATCTTTGTTTGTTATTGCTCGGTGTTCAAAAAGCAAAATATTATGCCTGTTCCCACGAGGTATTAGAACGAGGTTGCAAGAAGGCTAACGAATTATAATCAAAATACACCGAGACGCCAATTTGTCTGTCGTCATGGTGTTAAGTCGACAGAAATAGTTGGATATTATTGCCTGTATCACCGGCATCCCGTTGTCGTCTTCTCTTACTGAGATTTTCATATTATCCTGAACATAAGACCCCGAGAGAAATGTGTATATTCACCGTGACGAAACATTCCACATTCCATTCATCCTGATGCATTCGTAACGTGCATCGGCAGCAGTGAGTAATAGGAAATTTGTTGTGAGGTGACGAAAAACCAAGACAATGGTAGTAATAAAAAATCAGTAATCAAAGCTGTTTACTGCATTACAGACAACTGTTAAGGATTAACAAAACAACCGAGAAAGACTGAGTGTTTAATTGTCGCACTTCATAGGTCTTCTTACCACTTTGTTACTGAATTCTGCTCTGGTTGTTTGCAGAGAGAAAAGAAAGAACCTTGTAGCCATACATTTCGCTAGTACAACGAGATATTACCTACCAACTATCCTTGCTTTACATCACGAGACGAACATGGTGTCACCGAGCCGATATTTGAAATACATTTGTTTTCTCTCTCTGTCTCTCTCTCTCTCTCTCTTTATTTTTCTGAGGAAAGCATCGAGAAGCGACCTTGTTCTAATACCTCGTGGGAGCAGGCATAATATATTGCTTTTTGAACACCGAGCAATAATGCACAAAGATAGTAGATGGGAGGATACAAAGAAACAATCAGACTCATGGATGTGGATCCAGGTCATCATTAAAAGACTGAACTAGAGGGAATCATTATGAAAGCAATGCATACGCTGATTTGTATACATTATTTGTGAGGATCTGAAGATGAAAAAGCGCAGATCTGCACAGTGCCCGCATCTGCACTTTAGTTTCTGTCCACACCCATGAGTCTGATTCATTCTTTGTATCATCCCATCTACTAACATTAGTTTTGAGAGCAACGTTAGCTACAGCGTTCGAAGTATTCATAGTATTGTATACGTGTGTGTAAATTTCGTCCAACGCCCACTCAAAGAAGACAAGGATACACGGTCTAGCTTCAGTATTATAAATACGCCTCAGTTTGTGGATGAACTCAGACATAGGTTGATAATCATTTTGAATATTTGGCTGCACTGTACCCATTGGTGCTAAACTCGTTTTCAACCAATGATTCCCACAGCTACAGGAGCACTACTTCTCATACCTCTTAGACAAAATACTTACGCAGTGATATCAGACGAAAAGATCAACCTGACACAAACTGTGGGAAGTTTGTTTGACAACCTTCGTACCTGGACAAATAGCTTTTCCTATATGAGATATCTGTGAACGTTGCTGCATAAGACGATTTAAGAAGAAACTAAATTGGTTCAGCTACGACAATGTTTAAAAATATCGTCTTAACGGCACTAAATCGTCGTTTGTGAATCGTTTACTGGCCGTACTTTTCCGCACTTCTCTCGTTGGAAGGCAAAAAGCTTACTGACAAATTTCACACAAGTAAAATGGAGACGAAATCTCTGCTCCTGGAAGGTCATGCTGTTTTATTTAAATGATTACAAAATCAGCTAAAACGAACAGTGAGGCTGTCAGTATAAGCACATTACTGTTGTCAGTATGATGTTGCACTGCCCAGAGCCTGTAATGATAAAGGGCCCGTTTAGGTCAGGCATATTGTATACATAAGTGGAAGAGAGAGCACCACTAAATTCTACAATCCGTATGCATTGCATACACACAGAAATTACTGTTATAATGTACTTATGGAGCCCTATGAGTGAATTGCATATTTACCGGTGAGAAAGAGCACTGGCAAACAGTCTTCGCTACATTAGGTTACTTAAACTGGTGTCACTCTGAGCTAGAATTTATGGTCAGCGACTAAGTATAAGGTCAATGAGTCGGATGCGAGTTTTGCAACTGTGTAATACTTTCCTACATTATAAAAGTGAATATTAAATTTGAACTAATAATGCGAATATTTTGAACTTGGATAGCTTGGAATGAAAATCTTTCTGTTTATTGCAAAGGAAAACAATTTATTTTCTAAACATTCTCTGCCATACACAACTTGAAACAGGTCACGTCGACCAAATCATGTGGAAGAACTGACAGTGACGTATATCGGAAGGCAATAAGATCCCTTGAATTTTGGTTTGGCAGTATTCGACAGCCATTTCTAGGCGCAAGTAAATTAAGAAAGGCAGCGCGTTTTTGTTATCACACAACGTCTTCATCAATTACTTAACTTTTAATGTAATCTGTGAGTAATTGCTGGTGTTTGATACTAATCTGAAAAGGACTCCGTAGACAAGGAAAGAACCTCTTCTTGGGCAACTAGTTCTATAATGACCAAAAGGCATTAAATGATCTTCAAGCACATGTGTTCCAGCAACGGTATATAGAAAATGATAGTAATAATGAAGGTAATAATCGAATTATCCGGTAACTTCACACTTCACAATGGATTTTCTCGAACTAAGAAATTTGCTGAATCAGTGAAAATTTCAAAATGGCTTCACATCGAGGCTATGGTGCCTAGAAGAGTCTTCACATCCTGCTGACATGACAATAGCATAATCTCCGCGTCAGAAACTTGCTTCTCCTTAACCATTTAATAGAATCGCATTTTTCCACAGTGACTAATTTTGTAAGCTAAGCGCATTCGGGAGGACGACGGTTCAATCCCGTCTCCAGCCATCCTGATTTAGGTTTTCCGTGATTTCCCTAAATCGTTTCAGGCAAATGCCGGGATGGTTCCTTTGAAAGGGCACGGCCGATTTCCTTCCCCATCCTTCCCTAACCCGAGCTTGCGCTCCGTCTCTAATGACCTCGTTGTCGACGGGACGTTAAACAACACTAACCTAACCTAACCTTGTAAGCTAAGCACATCATCCGTTACAGCATACTCCTGGGGCTGGGAAATGTGGCCAAAACGGTCTGGTGGAACGAACTATCACAGGTGCAATGCGTGGGTTCAGGAATTTACTTTTAAGAGGCACAAACAGATTTACTTTACCACTGGTAACCTTAAGAGAAAGACGCTATAATCCATAATCCGCATTAAACATCACTTTCCTTCATTACCAACTGGGCAGAGCCGGTTTACGTTGGGAAATGACATAGGCGGAAGTCATGGTAAATAGAAATACTGTCTCCAGTAAACTTACTTACATTAGAAAACCGATAGCCATTTAAAGGAACAGGGCTCTTGTACTTGTTTGAACTAGAGACGTTGAAAAATTTGGTGCTGGACTGTGATTCGAATTCGTATCTCCTCTTTCGAGGATCTGAATCTCTCGGATCAGTATAGTTCAATCATTTCGTTCCTTTTCCCAAGACTGCAATCTTCTCTAGGTCTCCTCCAAAGGTAAGTATGTGGGTCCGAATCCTGATCCAGTACAAAAATATTCATAATTTCATTTCAAGCCCTATCACGTGCACACCAGTCTGCTAGTGAAAATTAACGCGCATTTTTAATGTTTGTTCATGTGTTGCCAACAATTGCAATAGGTGTCGTTATTTCTGGTCAAACACGCACACATCTTAGTGTTAGTGAGTAAGCTATGTTCGTGGATGATAAAGAAGGACGGTAGGTGTGCGGTTCGATAGTCGCTCAGGCACAAATATTTGTATCCTTATTTTAGATTCAAACATCTAGCAGCTGGTAAGAAAAACCGGTACGTAACATTTCACTTTACTTATTTAACAATCCGATTGCGTGTTGGGTTCGTATCTCCATCACAGAACTTCACATCATGCGCTTCATCTTTAAATGCATGAACATTTTGTCACTTCTGAACGGAGTTATATCACACGTCTTTCGTGGTTAGTTAACAGGGACGGAAGGGTCTTTATAGGAGTCCCGGTTTATTACAAAAACTGTCGTCTTTTATTTTCAATTTTAGATTTGGTTACTGATATTGGCGAAAATTTCTGTAATTTATGCCTCTTCACGACTAGTCAGCAAGATTATATGATTAGATTAGATTAGATTAATAGTTGTTCCATAGTTCAGGAATATGACATTTCGTAATGATGTGAAACGTGTCATTTTAATGAAAGATTTCTTTATATACCATGATTCAGTTTCGTTGCAACAATTTTTTACTCTCTGTCTCCTTCTTTTTTATTTTTCTCTCTCTCCCCTCTCTCTCTCTCTCTCTCTCTCTCTCTCTCTCTCTCTCTCTCTCTCTCACACACACACACACACACACACAATCACACACACACACACACATTCTTTTTTTATTTGATTGTTGTGCTCGACTATCGGCGAGGCACGAAAACGTCCGTCAATGAGTTTCTTAGTTTTGAGTACACTTACGAAAGAAATGTAAAAACAACTATGACAGTTACTGATTTATGAAGCTTAGTTTGCAGTCAGTTCTGAGTATTATTAGCAACTACGCTCCAATCTCTAAACCCATTTACATAAATGTGAATCAGACGGATTCACGTCTTCCAGGCAAAAGCAGCCACGTCTTTGAGACGTCATGTATGGTCACTCCCCAGCCCACTGTAGGATCACCTCGGTTCGTCTTCTTCCTGCTGGTAATGTAACTGGGATTTGGCAGCAAGGCAAGGTATGTTTGGCAACTCTGTGATCGACGAGTTACTTCCTGGTGTGCACGGAATTAAGCCTCAAAGTTCACTTGATTTTTCCTGTCATTTCCATTGAATAATCAGAGGTATTATCGCTTGAGCTGTAACAAAAGTTTGTAAATTTACGACTTTCAGCCCAGGCAAGTTGTTGCACGTGAAAATCGCATCTAATGTCGTCCTTTGAAAAGCGGTTCACGAGTTCTAGTCACTATTGGTCTCGTAAGAGGAAACCTCCATGCATGCCTTTTCCCCAGCTCTGTGGAAACGTGCTAACGTGTGAAAATGCGTCTGTTATGGTTTGCGGTTCCAGTCATGCCGGCTCTAACGTTTTTATCCCTTCTGTGAAAGAGCTACAAGCAGTCAGATCACACATCGATAAGGAAATCGCAAGAAAATACTTTCGGCTTATAGTGGAACGGTAAAAACCTTACAGTGCTGCACAACAGGTAACGCCTCTTTCCGCTGCTGACAAGCAAATTTTGGGTTTCTAGGAATACATAACATCATTTATGATATGCCACATGTGCATACCACTTGAGTATGACACAGCATACCAATCAAACACAGACCCAATCTAAATCTAAGTGATTAGTATTTCAATAATTCGTGCCGATAGAGTCACGCTTGTGCACTGATACTCAGTTTTGTTGAAACAGACTTTCGTCGTAAGGTTATCATAGGTAGTTTACTTCATTTCTTATAATACAGTGCACAATTTTGTGCTGTTAAAACATTAGTTAACAAGAGAGAGAAATTAATCATCAACGATATACGCAAATTCTCTGATGTTATCTATAACAGTCTGACAATGCACATGCAGTTTATTGATTACATGCATGTAGAAAACTTGTTCTGAGTTGAAGCTATCAAACAAGGTTTGAAGAAATGCCACTACCACACGACAGCTAATGTAGAAAATACTTTTCTGACGTATTTTGGCACGATGCGCTCTCCCCATACATAATACAAAAGTTTCAAGATTCATCTGCTGCCTGGTCGTCTATTTAATCTCAAAAGAACAAACTGTCACATAAGTTAGCCCTTTTCCAAGATGGATTATTTTGGGTTGAGTAGTGAAGGGAATTATGCTCTAAGTTCCATTAGATTGATGACTTCAACTGCCAGCAGAATTGCGTTTTAAAAAATGTAGCAGTGAATGCATTCCAATTCGCGACGTCTTATCTACAGTGCGCGACGCCTAGTGTTACGCTACCAGGTGACACATAGCTAAATCAGCTCCTGAAGTCGACAACGATTCCTCCAGAACTTCCGCATTCCACAGTGCTGTGAGATAATGCATATGGCCGGATCTAGACTTCTGAGAGACAGACAGTTACAGCTTTTCTTTTGCATTCCACGACGTTTTCAACAAACAGATAGTGCAATAGAGTAGCTCAAGTCATTAGGAATACTTCATATTTAAATTTCTGCATGCTGCACTGTTGGCAGTTCTTTGTAGGTGTCAGTTACGTGTTTTTATTTCGGTGATTACAAAATAGAGTCGAATGTAGGCACCGGGTAGCCGAGGCAGCTAGTTCATGGCGATTCGGTCAGCCAAGTAAATGAAAGTACTGAACATGCTGCAAACCACTATAGGGAGCCTGTGTGTCAGAATTGTCATCCAGTGTGGCACAACATAGTTATGATAGATAAATAAGTGCCTGAGCAGAGAATTTGATGCTAGGTTTATGCACTTATGGTCTGGGTTCGATTGAAACTTCTGCTGATGATTTTTGATAAGGAGAGACAGATTCTGTTCTCTTCTGGCTACGCCTAGTGAAGAAGGTATAATGGCATTGTGGTCTGAAATTCATGTTAAACAGGATATTCCTTCTCTACCAAGTGGATGTTAGGTTGAACCACAATAAAGTAAGGAGTCGCGACCCGTAGAAACTCTTATCAGCATAACTTTTTTTATTCTAGTGACGAAACAAACGCTGTGTAGGGTCACAGGACACTTATTCCATCTTTTATTTGAGCTATATGTCGATAAAATTGGTTCTGAACTGGGAATGCAACTCAGACTGCCCTTAACGCGGAATTTGATGCCTTCGTGTCAATACAGCTCGACTGCAATTTGTTGTTTGTTCAAAACTGCAGATTCCTCAATATCTCCACATATTGCACATGAATGGGTTCGAATCCTGGTCCAGCACTAAAGCCTTTATTATGTATTATCAAGCTCTAGCATGAGAACACCTATCTGCTGGTGGATAATAATTTTGATTTTTAATGTATTTTCATACGTAGTCAACACTAACGATATCTAACGTTTTTGAGTCCCAGTGAGTCACAGAACTGTTTGCGAGATCACTGTAAGTTCAAGGATGTTATTCCGACCTGCCGGTCGAGAAATATTCGATAGCTAACATCTCTTTGTGTGCAGTCAACCACGATATGTGTGAGGTTCGATTGCCAGTCAGCGCTGAACTCTTCGTCATATTATTTCTAGTTCAAACATGCTCACATGTCGCTGCTGGTGTAACAAACCCATTTATAACGTTCTGTTTCTCTAGAATATAACAGCGATAGGCACTAGGTTGGAGTCCTGGGAAAGAAAAAATTAATGTTTCGTCTCGTCATTTCAGTTAAAACATCTAGCTACTGTCGAGAAAATCCGATATGTCACAGTTGATTGTGCTTCGATGACAATCCAGTTAGGTTCTGTGTTCGAATCCCTGTCCAACACAAAGCTTTAGCCCACAGCATTTCAAGTAAGTTACTTGTGAAGAAGCAATATGTAACATCTCTCGTAGTTCGTTAACAAGGACAATAGATGCTGGTAGGAATTCACGTCCTTTAAAAATGTTTACGTTATGTAATTTAAAGTTGATATTTGCTAACTGATACTGTCTAAAATCGAGGTATATCACTCTCTGTATGCCTAGTCATGAATGACTGTTAGTTTCCGTCAGTCACGAAATCTTTGCTTAGTCTGCATGATCTGGGTTTGAATCCATATGCAGAACGAGACGGTTCGTCGTGACATTGATGTTCATACATATTCTCAACTAGCTGCTCGTGAATAACGTAAATTTCTAATGTCATTTTGTATTAAATAATAAGTACTGTATGTTACTTTGAAGAGGAAATCATGAATAGGACGAACTTATTACAAGAATTACCTATCTGGCGTAGTAGTGAGAGTGGTAACATTTCAGGTATGTCATTTATTGTAATAAGTGTGAGCTTACAAGCCTTGAGGACCGTCCTATCTGTGATAAGGTGTTCCCTGATATTTTTAGTACCTTGGTGTTATTTTACATCTTGAGTTATTGCGATACAGAACAGTGTTTTCTAGTGGTGAGTTGTTGGAACCATTTTCAATGGTCAAAGGACTGTACCGAGGGGCGATTAGAGGACCTGCTAGATAGTTGTGCTGTGTGGGTTGCATTCTAATCAGGCGAAATGCAATTCAGGTCTTTCGGATACTTTTGAGCACGACTGTACATGCCGTTCATGGAGTAAAACTGCCGCATAGGTATGACGTTTTGATATTAATCCTTCACTGCTTACTCTACTCGCAACACATTTTGCAGACAGTATCTACATACACATAAGACATTCCCACATATACCACTGAATTTACCTGCAAAACTACGTTGTTTTACGACACATGGTTCAGGAGAAATGATGTTGTGATCCTTGAGATGCCTTAAAAACTCCATCTTATATTCATCCTGTGTTTGATAATGAGAGCGCTTAGCGACTTACAATGAAATTTAAACTCTATTTTAAAACATTTTCTAATATTTTTCTCGCTTGCATGCTTAGGGTCAAATATTTAATGTGTTACATATTATCTCATTTGTAAAATAATCAGAAGTTCGAATGTGTTTGTAAATGGGAGATCGATTCCTTAAAAACTTGGTGCTTTACTGGTATATCCTAAAATTAAACCACTTGTATACTAATTGCAGGTGATATTGCAAAGTTGTGGAGGTACGGAGGATTGTATCGAGTAGTAACTGAATATAACTTGCTGTATTGCCTACAAGCTATGGTGGACCTGTCTCTGTGGCCGAAATCGATAACGTACTCCAGTGCGTTTGCGATTGCCCTAGAGCTAGTTGCAATCCTGGTGATACAAGAAATATTTATTGCCGCTGTTCAGGAGGCAAAAGGGGAATAGTTCACGACGTAATAGTAGTCATTAGCAGTCAATACACCAATGCAATAGACTACATATCATAAAACTCCCCAGCGCCTTGTAGCGTGAATATACACTGAAGAGCCAAAGAAACTGCTACACCTGGCTAATATCGTGTAGGGCCCCCGCGAGCACGCAAAGTGCTGCAGCACGAGATGGCATGGACTCTAATAATGTCTAAAGAAGTGCTGGAGGGAATTGACACAATGAATCCTGCAGGGCTGTCCTTAAATCCTTAAGAGTACGACTGGACGGAGATCTCTTCTCAACAGCACGTTGGCGCGCATCCAAGATATGATCAATAGTGTTAATGTCTTGGGAGTTTGGTGATCATCTGAAATGCTTTAACTCAGAAGAGTGTTCCTGATGCCACTCTGTAACAATTCTGTACGTGTGGGATGTCGCATTGTCCTGCTGGAATTGCCCAAGTCCGTCGGAATTCACAATGGACATGAATGGATGCAGGTGATCAGACAGGATGCTTTCGTACGTGTCACGTGTCAGAGTCATATCCAGACATATCAGGGGTCCCATATGACTCCAACTGTACACGCCCCGCCGGCTGGAGTGGCCGTGCGGTTCTAGGCGCTACAGTCTGGAGCCGAGCGACCGCTCCGGTCGCAGGTTCGAATCCTACCTCGGACATGGATGTGTGTGATGTCCTTAGGTTAGCTAGGTTTAATTAGTTCTAAGTTCTAGGCGACTGATGACCTCAGAAGTTAAGTCGCATAGTGCTTAGAGCCATTTGAACCATTTTTTTTACACGCCCGACACTATTACAGAGCCTCCATCAGCTTGAGCCGTCCGCTACTGACATGCTGGGTCCATCGATTCATGAGGTTGTCTCCGCACACGTCCATCCGCTCGATACAATTTGAAACGACACTCGTCCGACCAGGCGACATGTTTGCATCAACAGTCCAATGTCGGTGTTGAGGGGCCCAGGCGAGGCGTAAAGCTTTGTGTCGTGCAGTCATCAAGTTTACACTTGTGGGCCGTCGGCTCCGAAAGCCTGTATCGATACTGTTTCGTTAAATCGTTCGCACGCTGATACTTTTTGATGGCCCAGCATCGAAATCTGCAGAAATTTTCCGAAGGGTTGCACTACTGTCACGTTGAACGATTATGTTCAGTCGTCGTTGGTCCCGTTCTTGCATGATCTTTTTCCGGCCGCAGCGATATCGGAGATTTGGTGTTTTACTGGATTCCTGATATTCACTGTACACTCGTGAAATAGTCGTACTATAAAATGCCCACTTCATCGCTACCTCGGAGATGCTGTGTCCCGTCGCTCGTACGCCGACTATAACATCTCGTTGAAACTCATTTAAATCTTGATAACCTGCCGTTGTAGCAGTAGTAATAGATCAAACAACTGCTCCAGACAGTTGTTGTCTTACATAGGCGTTGCCGACCGCAGCGCCGTATTCTACCTGTTGACATATCTTTGTATTTAAATACGCATGCCTATACCAGTTTCTTTGGTGCTTCGTTGTATGTTAAGGTGTTGGTTTTGTCCCACCCGTAGGCTGCAGACATTTTCGCAGCGAGCACCTTGGTGCTGCTAAAAATGAGTGTAGCGTGCTACGTGCCGGGGCCTCCTTCTCATCCTTCTCTCATCGACGTTAACATAGATACATTACTCGTCCGAAGTGGAACTCGTCACAATCACACGCAATAAACGGTTTCGCTTATGAAAGATACTCACACATACTGATTTAAGTGTGACAATCTGCGTAAAGGAAGATAAACTTTATTCCCATAGAGCCTCAAAAATGGTTCAAATGGCTCTGAGCACTATGGGACTCAACTGCTGAGGTCATTAGTCCCCTAGAACTTAGAACTAGTTAAACCTAACTAACCTAAGGACATCACAAACATCCATGCCCGAGGCAGGATTCGAACCTGCGACCGTAGCGGTCTTGCGGTTCCAGACTGCAGCGCCTTTAACCGCACGGCCACTTCGGCCGGCCATAGAGCCTCCCAGAAGGTAATGTCAAAATGGTGCAAATGGCTCTGAGCACTATGGGACTCAACTGCTGTGGTCATAAGTCCCCTAGAACTTAGAACTACTTAAACCTAACTAACCTAAGGACAGCACACAACACCCAGCCATCACGAGGCAGAGAAAATCCCTGACCCCGCCGGGAATCGAACCCGGGAACCCGGGCGTGGGAAGCGAGAACGCTACCGCACGACCACGAGATGCGGGCGAAGGTAATGTCATTGGCATTTCCTTATTTTATGATGTTAGTCACTCATAAGCCTTGAAGTGCGGAAACAACTATTGTCGCTGGTTTGGCTGTCGGAGAAACGAACCTGTGTTTCTTTTTATCGGTAGGGTTGATCTAGATGGATGCGCACCCTTAAGAGAAATATATGAAACGTTTGTTGCAGTTAATTAATTCCGCTTCGATAATCCATCTATACTAGACAGTGATAGGAACCCAATGAGACCCATACAACTGGCGAGGTAGTCAGTTAGCGGAAATGAAACAGTAACAGATAGTCAATCTCCCAGTACCCCATGTAACAGACACATCGTCGGACCAAGTGAGAGTGTGCTGTTGTAAGACGCTGGACTGGAATTAGGGAGAATCAGGGTCTCAGTTTCCGGTCAGGCCATCCTGATTTGTGTTTCCCTAAATTGCTTAGTGCAAATGGCATGACAATTCCTTTGAAACGGACACAGCGGATTTCTTTCCCCAACCTTCTGAATCCTGCAAAATGATGGTCAGGTCCTGCAGGAGGTGTCATCACTTCTGTCTCTATGCTGTTCATTTTTGGAACACAACCTACGACCAGCTTAGAGACAGAGGTGATGACACTTTCTGCAGGACCTGACCATCATTTTGCAGGACAATGCTCGAGTACGTACAGTGCAAGCTGTTACTGATTTGTTTGACTGATGGGGCTGCCAAGTGCTATACCACCTACTGCACTCCCCTGACTTAAGCCCTCGTGAGTTCAACTCCATTTCTAAACTAAAGGAAACACTTCACGGCATTCGCTTCAGAATTGTTACAAATTCGTCGGGCAATAGACCGCGCCGCTCTAACTGTCAACACAACTGGCATTGCTATGAGTATCCTGCGACTTCCACATCGCTGGAAACGGGCTGTATACAATGCTGGTGACTACTTTGAAGGTCAGTAAAACTTTGAAACACGTATCTATTTTGTACGAGCTGTTAAAAAAGTTCAAATGTGTGTGAAATCTTATGGGACTTAACTGCTAAGGTCATCAGTTCCTAAGCTTACACACTACTTAACCTAAATTATCCTAAGGACAAACACATACACCCATGCCCGAGGGAGGATTCGAACCTCCGCCGGGACCAGCCGCACAGTCCATGACTGCGGCGCCCTAAACCGCTCGGCTAATCCCGCGCGGCTGTACGAGCTGTAAATAAATAGTTGCCACTATTAAAGTTCCAGCCCTCGTATGTGTGTGTGTACTGTCAAAGATAAAAAGCTTTCCTGTGTTATGTAATACATCATGCACCAAACAATAAATAAATAAATAAACTCGACGATGTTGTTAGGGTGTCGGATAAACATGTGGATGATGTGACATTACAAGAGGCTGGCCCACAAGTCGAAAGGCCTATATTTTAAGATACTACTGGTTGCCCGATGTGGAGCCAGTTAATCGAGAGGAGAAGCCGGGAGCGGAGTGCTAACGTGCTTTGAGGCTGTGGCTGACCATAGCCGTTCCAGGAGAAACGTAAACCCAGATGCGATAGCTGCTCTTTTACTGGATAGTAGCATGATGCACTCCCCTGTATGGTGAAACAAGGAGATGAATGATAGTATTTCCACAAAAAATACGTAACACGCCTTATAGACATGCTACAAGAAAACCAGATACACCAAGGAAATTGTAGCGATGACACAATATTAATCTTGATTCTAAATCATATACTTTAAAAGTTATAAAATTTTTAATTACAAAAATTAATAACAAATGTTTTAGTCATGTAATATGCACTTACGATACCTCATATGAAATCTGACGATACACTAATAACCACAACATATTACTTTTACAGACACGCATCTATATAAACAAATTAATAAATTTATAGGCAAATTGTGTCATTACTACAAATTCTCCACATAAAAACATAGCATCAGATCAGCATTAGTATTCCAGACCATCAACCAACACACGCTGATATACGAGACGGTGAAGTTCGATGAATTAAGAACTCTTTGTAGCTCTGATTAAACTTGAACTAATCGCAGCAACGGATGTTGCAAGGTATCTGTATCTTTTTTTCTTAAATATGGTAGAAATGATTAACTTCTCATGTGCAAATTTTAAGGAGAAGTCGCAAACTGGCGGTGACATCTTCACTAGGCACTGGTATTTTGGATATTTGTGTAATTGTCACTTTTAATTGAATGGTGGTTATCAGCAACTATTTTACGTGAATCCAGTAGTCATCACCTGACGAAGAGATGAAAGCGGGTGCAGAGATGTTCACGAGGTCTTTTATTGGCGGGCGTTCAGAGTGGTAAGTTGATGAGTTACACTGAGGTGACAAAAGTCATGGGGTAACGATATGCACATATACAGATGGCGATAGTATCGCCTACACTAGGTATAAAATGGTAGCTGTCATTTGTACTCAGGTGATTCTTGTGAAAATGTACCAGAAGTAACTATGGCCGCTCGACGAGAGTTAACAGACTTTGAACGCCGAATGGCAGATGGAGCTAGACGCAGGGGACATTCATTTCGGACGTCGTTAAGGAATTCAGTATTCCGAGATCCATAGTGTGAAGAGTGTGCCGAGAATACCAAACTTCAGGCATTACCTCTCACGACGAACAAGGCAGTAGGGACGACCTTCACTTAACGACCGAGAGCAGAGCGTTTGCGTAGAGTTGTCAGTGCTGACAGATAAGCAACACTGCGTGAAATAACCGCGTAAATCAATGTGGGACGTACGACGAACGCATCCTTTAGGACAGTACGGCGAAGTTTGGCGCTATTATGCCACGCCAGCAGACGAGCGAAGAGAGTGCCTTTGCTAACAGCAAGCCATCGCCTGCAGCGCCTCTTCTAAGCTCGTGACCATGTCGGTTCCACCCTAGACGACTGAAAAACCAAGGCCTGGTCAGATGAGTCCCGATTTCAGTTGGTAAGAGCTGATGATAGGGTTCAAATATGATACAGAACTCACGGAGCCATGGACCCACGTTATCAACATGGCACAGTGCAAACTGGTGGTGGCTCCGTAATGGTGCGAGCTGTGTTTACATGAAATGGACTGGTCCTGTGGTGGAAGTTGTTATGTTCGGCTACTTGGAGACCGTTTCCAAGCGTTCGTGGATTTCATATTCCTAAACAACGATGGACTTTTTATATATGACAATGCGCCGTGTCACTAGGCTGCAATTTTTCGCGATTGGCTTGAATAATATTCTGTGCAGTTCGAGCACGTGATTTTGACACCCAAATCACTGAAATGAATCTCATCGAACATATATGGGACATAATAGAGAGGTTATTAAGTGCATAAAATCCTATCCCGGCAACACTTCTGCAATTATCGACGGCTATAGAAACAGTGTGGCTCAATATTTCTGCAGTGGATTTCCAACGATTTTTTGAGTCCATGCCATGTCGAGCTGCTGCACTACGCCGGGAAAAAGGAAGTCCGACACGAAATTAGGAGGTACCTTTGACATTTGTCATCTCAGTGTACACTGGCGACCAGAGATCCGACTGTTTTGTGCGGCCATGCGAATTTTACAGTTGTTTGAGCCATTTAAAGCAGCGGGAAGCATTTTGAAAAAAAAGCTATATTCAAGAGAAAGAGCTTCACAAACGCGCTGGTACTCATTTGGCCTTCATACAAGCATTTATTCGGCTTGGTATTGACTGACACAGGTGTTGGAGTCCTCCTAAGGGACACCGTGCAAATTCTGCCCAATTGAAGTATTCGATCATCAAAATCCCTAGATTATTGGAGGGTCCTGCCCACAATGCTCCATATGTTCTCACTTGGGGAGAGATCCGACGATCTTGGTGACCAAGGCACGGTTTGGCAAACACGAAGACAAGCAACAGAAACTCTCGCCGTGTGTGGGCTGGCATTATCTTGCTGAAATGTAAGCCAAGGTTGGCTTGCCTCGAAGGGCAACAAAACGGCGCGTAGAATTTGGTCGACGTATCGCTGTAGTGGAAGGGTGTTGTCGAAGACAACCAAACTGGTCCTACGATGACCCCCTAGACCATCACTCCTGGTTGTTGAGACTTGTGGGGGCGACAGTCAGGTTGGTATCTCACCAAGGCCCGGTCTCTATCCAGACACGATCTCAGTTCGAAGTGGGACACATCGCTAAAGAGAATTCAACTCCGGTAAATGAAATTCCAGGCTGAGGAAGTGTCTGGAGAACCCGAGAACAGCGGTGGGGTACCAACACGACAGTCTCCCACCATACGACCCCACAATTAGGATTGATGGTCTCAGGTGTCATTTATTTTCACAGCAGGAGCCCCTTGGCTGTCCTCCGCAGCACCCTCACAGCACAGTAGTGCGTCGACGATATTCTACGTCCCGTTATGTTGCCCACTATGGCAATCCATCCAGGGCTGACATTTCAGCAAGATAATGCCCACCTGCACACAGCGAGAGTTTCTACTGCTTGTCTTCGTGCATGCCAAATCCTACTTTGTCCAGGAAGGTTTGACGGCACTCTCTCCAGCTGAGAATGTTTGGAGCATTATGCGCAGGTCCCTCTATCTAACTCTGGATTTTGATGATCTGAAGCGCCAATTGGGCAGAATTTTTCACAGTGTCCCTTAGGAGAACATCCAGCAACTCTGCAATCAATGCGAAGTCGAATAACTGCTTCCATAAGGACGATAGGTGGGCCAACGCGTGATCAATTTGTGAAGCTCTTTCTCTTGAATAAATCATTCAACAATTTTTTTTTAATTGTACCTCTGCATGACCCGATTTCCGTTTCGTTCGGATAATTCCTTCGTGGTGCGTCATAGTTTTTTTTTTTTCTTTTTTGTCTTAGAGTGTTAATAATAGTGTGACGAACTCGTTAGATACAGGGGTTGGATAAAAATATGGAAACACCAAAAACATAACAATTTACCATGACTAATACGGTGTAGGAAATCCGTTGATATTCAAAACAACTTTCACGCGTCTTGGAATGGATAAATCAAGTTCCTGTATTATTTTAAAGGGACTCTTGTACCTTTCAAGCTGTGAAATAGTGGCAAGTTAAGATAAGAGTCATGGAGGTGGATAACAATCACGCACCATTTATCCAAAGTAGACCACAAATACGCAATAGTACTGGGATATGGTGACAGCGGTGGCCAGAGGAGATACGACAATTCATCCTGATGCTCACAAAACCAGTTCTGGACGATGAGAGTTGTGGGAACAGGGGACCTGGTCTTGGTAAAAATAACCATCACTGCCGAGCAACCATTGTACCATGGGATGGATCTGATCAGCCAAAATGGTCACATAAACCTAGACAGTAATTCGACCTTCCAGAGTAACCATGACGCCCATGGACTACCACGAAGTTGCTGCCCAGATCATCGGCGAACCATCACCATGTTTCACTCCTGAGGCGTGAACTCGGTCAGAAGTTGGAAACAGCTTTAAATAAGACTCATCCGAATAAATGACTCTCTTCTATTGCTCCACAGTCCAGATTTGATTACGATTATTTGCACCACTAATGTGTGGTTTCGAAATCCCAGCTCACCCTGCAATTACCTGCTTATGTAGTTCCCTTCGTGTTGTTTTGGTCTGACAACCCTGAGAGTACGACATTCAGTTCTGCAGGGACTTTTGCACTGACGCGCTCTTCTTTTTCGTCACAATCCTCTTCAATGACCGTCTGTCACGGTCACTTTACGCAGACTTTCGTCCAAGTTGTGACATGTTGGATGACTTTTTGCGATTTCCCTGCATAAGGTATAGATCTTCGACACGGTGCTTCTTGAAACACCAAACACTTCGTCCCACTTGGTTAAGGAAGCACCCATCATACGAGCACCAACAATTTTCCCACGTTAGAATTCACTTAGTTCCGACATAATACACTCACAACTACAAAGAACACTATTCTGACCACGGCTAATACTTGCAACGTATTTATAGCATTGCACGGGTGCTGTTCGTGGTCAAATACAACAGCGCAACATACAGGTTTGGATAGCACCTGCATTTATGTCCCGGCATACGTTACTCGCAGTGCATTTTTGTTCAACCTCTGTATTTGTTGCGGTAGTAATGGTGATTAATGAACTTAAGTTTGCGTAAAGAATGTTAGGGAGATTACCGCACTGTTCACCTTTAAAATTTTGTTGATGATATTCAAACGTTGATGTGCTACTGTATGATCTTTATTCGCTCATGCTACTGTTTCTAAATTTCTGCTCGCACTACATGACTACATTTTGCATTGCTTAATTAATATTTGTAACAAATAATTCACCCTTTCTTTTGCAAATCTGTGTAACTCCATGGTTCATATGCAATGTGCATATTATTTGACTAAACGTTTGGGTTGAACTTTATATGGTTCAAATGGCTCTGAGCACTATGGGACTTAACATCAGTCCGCTAGAACTTAGAACTACTTAAACCTAACTAACCTAAGGACATTACACATATCCATGCCCGAGGCAGGATTCGAACCTGCGACCGTAACGGTCGCGAGGCTCCAGACTGAAGCGCCTAGAACCGCTCGGCCACAACGGCCGGCAAACTTTATATAATTTGGTTTATTCTACTAAACTATCTATGGTATTTTTAACCATTTTCCCCACATTTGAGGACGAAAGTAACTTTCGCATGCTGTGTCACAGCCAAATAACACAGCTCGATGAAACATAGACTGTGGATAGTAGGAACTGCTGTAATATAGTGCTGAAAGGTACTGAAATACGCTAAGAGACGAACAAAAATGACACTTTTATTTAAAGGTAATAACTACACTTAAGTAACCGCGATACGTGATGGTACAATGGAAGTACAAATGGAGGTACACGGATCTTAATATGGTGTGTGATCACCACGGACGGTGGTGCATGCTCTACAACGTGCTTCCCTGTTGGCCGCAAGATTGGTTGGAGTTGTTGTGGTAGGGCGTCCCATTCATCCTCCAGCTCGTTTTGACATCACCTGGATGGCCTTTGTTAATACACATTCCTTGTAGTCTATCCCCCTGTGGTATACAGGATTCAGCTAGAGTTTCAAAAATTTTCCTTCAAATAAGTAATCTACTTATTTTCAGTGCTACTCAAGACACACACTCCCATTCCCAATCCTACCTGTAAAGCCGCGACATTTTTTTCGAATTAACCCCTCTATTCAATCAGCATCAGATATTTTAATGGGTATGAAACAATTTGCTGAACCCTGTGGAAGGTAGTCTAAGTTCATTTTCTTATTTAAATGCGGGATAAAGGATTTGTAGGCAAGATAACGATTTCCTTAGTATGAAACGTGTTTAAACCTTTGTAAAATCTAACAAGCACGACATTGCTTCTTAACTGGTGACACCAATTTCCTTGGCGTGGTATGAAAACTTCTGGGTGGTGTGCCATTTAATGGCGGTAACAACAGCACGAAAGATTCTTGCATTGAATGTACTTTTACTCCGTAGTTTCCTGTTAAATCCACAGAAGAGTTACTTCACTGTATTTTTCTCACTGAGATCTGCTATTCTGGCGGCAAAAAATAGCATGGTACCATTTCAAAAAATAGGTGTTGCCTCTACCTCAGTTATTAATGAAATTGAGAGAATTCGTATTTGTTTGTTTCATAAGCCCCTGAGACTGTTCGTGTAGTTGAAGACAGATTACAGATGTCGTTAACAGGTCAAAAGCAATGGGCAGTGAAAACGTTTTCTCCCTCTCCCTATATACTGACTTTTTTCGGTATCACTTGTTTCTCAAAGAAGTATGTAAATGAAAATATACGAACCAATTAGGGGATAAGAGGTCAATAAGATAGCTGGAATATCGGTAAACAAAGAAAACTTATACGAAATTCACGACAGTTCAAGCAATAAAACATTTGCAGTATCATCTTTCTAATGGTAATTAAGATCTTGCCATATTTAAACAATAGCTGTCGCTCGTAAACTTTTTTAATTAAAGTCCGTCTCTGACTTGACACGATTAGGTCTTGGTAACAAGCAGTTCTGTTTTATATTCAGGGTGAGGTATTAAATGCGGCCCTTCATGTCTTCGAAGGTCGTCGAGTTTTCCTACCAAACCTCCTCTTTTATTTTTCTCCACAGATAAAACATCAAAAGTGTTAAACCTATTGAGTGTTTTGGCCGTTTTGTGTTACTAAGCGGTCGATTTGCCGCTTTCCAAGTGTTCTGTTAATGTGGTCTGTAATTGCGTGGAATCGGCGGAACTTTTGATTTGTTAGTACCACATGGATTGCTTTATGTCCAGTGGAATATCTTCCAATAACAGTGGTAGAACAACTGTAAGAACTGCAGAATCCTATCTCTTTCTAGTGTACTGTCAGTAACGATACGAGTCTTCCAAAGCTCGCACCACTGACTGGCAGAACAAGACCGTTGTTTATTTCTCTCAGCCAGCATTGTCTTTTAACTCACCAGCAGAGCGTACGATAAAGCTTGATTTGCCCATCGTATGCGAAGGATGCTTCATCAGTAAATAATATCTTGCGTAAAAACGTCGTTATCAGTTCGCTGTTTTTGTATTCAACATTCGGTGAAATGTAACTGATTACCGAAGTTAACACCATGAAGCTGTTGAGGGAGCGAAATTTGGAAATGATAAAATTCGCTACAATGTACGAGGGACGTTCAATAAGTAATGCAACACACTTTTTCCGTAGCCAATTTCGGTTGAAAAAATGCGGAATTTGTTGTGGGCCATCATTGAATATTCCCGTTTCAGTACATACAGTTTTGTAAAGTTCCGATAGGTGGCCGCGCTATATGTAGCTTTCAAAATGGCATCTGTAACGGAAGTGCCTTCCAAGCAAGGAGCTGTCAGTTTGTTTTGGCGGAAAACAGGTGCATCGCAGATATTCATGGGCTCTTACAGAAGGCCTACGGAGACCTGGCAGTGAACAAGAAGCACGATGAGACGTCCTTGAAAATCGCAACATGGTCGCGCTACCCTGTGAGATTTCCCCCGTGCCGGCCGGCCCCACACAGCTGCGACTCCTGCAACGTTGGAAGGCGCGGACTCTCATTCGAGGTGATCGACGGATCACAATCAGACACCTCTCTGCTCAACTGAACGTCTCTTTTGGTATTGCTGACACACTCGTCCACAAGTTGGGGTTCTCAAAGCTGTATGCCCTCTGGGTTCCTCGCAACCTAACAGAAGACCATAAAGACCAAGCAAGGGCCATTTGTGCTAAATTGCTTGGGCATTACAAGGCTGATCTTCACAATTTCTGGTCGAACATCGTCACAGGCGATGAAACACGAGTTCATCACTTCGAACCGGAAACAAGACGGTCGTCCATGGAGTGGCGCGACAGGAGCTCTCCCCCCGAAGGACAAGTTCAAAGCCACACCTCCAGTCGCTAACGTCATGGCAACGGTGTTCTGGGACTCTGAAGGGGCGATTCTGTTCGATGTCCTCTCTCATGGTGCAACAGTCAACTCTGAAGTGTATTGTGCTGCCCTCGGGAAATTGAAGAAACGACTTCAGCAAGTTAGTCGCCACAAAAATACAAACGTACTTCTCCTTGTCAAAGACAATGCAAGGCCTCACGCAAGTCTGAGCACCCGAGAGGACCGCACACACTTATCTGGAATGTTCTCCCTCACACACCCAACAACCCGGATCTCGCACCTTCCGACTTTCATGGGTTTGGCCCAACGATGGATGCACTCCGCCGGAAGGAGTACATGGATGATGTGAAGGTTGCTGATGAAGGAAGACGTCGCCAACGTCGACCAGTAGAATGGTACCATGTGGGCATACAGACTCTCCCAGTAAGGTGATGTAAGGCCATCGTATTGAAAGGGGATTATATTGAAAAACACGGTTTTTTAGCAAAAATAAATAAATGAAAAAATTTTAAAAAATTAAAAAATAGGGAATCGTATGGTGTATTGGAATCATGATTAAAACCAAAATGCTTCCAGAATTATTTATTGAATCCCCCTCGTGGGAACTCTCATTTGGCTAATTCCACTCGCACAGACCATCTGCCCCTCAGTGACATGGGGACTATATGCTTATAAAATACACTCCTGGAAATGGAAAAAAGAACACATTGACACCGGTGTGTCAGACCCACCATACTTGCTCCGGACACTGCGAGAGGGCTGTACAAGCAATGATCACACGCACGGCACAGCGGACACACCAGGAACCGCGGTGTTGGCCGTCGAATGGCGCTAGCTGCGCAGCATTTGTGCACCGCCGCCGTCAGTGTCAGCCAGTTTGCCGTGGCATACGGAGCTCCATCACAGTCTTTAACACTGGTAGCATGCCGCGACAGCGTGGACGTGAACCGTATGTGCAGTTGACGGACTTTGAGCGAGGGCGTATAGTGGGCATGCGGGAGGCCGGGTGGACGTACCGCCGAATTGCTCAACACGTGGGGCGTGAGGTCTCCACAGTACATCGATGTTGTCGCCAGTGGTTGGCGGAAGGTGCACGTGCCCGTCGACCTGGGACCGGACCGCAGCGACGCACGGATGCACGCCAAGACCTTAGGATCCTACGCAGTGCCGTAGGGGACCGCACCGCCACTTCCCAGCAAATTAGGGACACTGTTGCTCCTGGGGTATCGGCGAGGACCATTCGCAACCGTCTCCATGAAGCTGGGCTACGGCCCCGCACACCGTTAGGCCGTCTTCCGCTCACGCCCCAACACCGTGCAGCCCGCCTCCAGTGGTGTCGCGACAGGCGTGAATGCAGGGACGAATGGAGACGTGTCGTCTTCAGCGATGAGAGTCGCTTCTGCCTTGGTGCCAATGATGGTCGTATGCGTGTTTGGCGCCGTGCAGGTGAGCGCCACAATCAGGACTGCATACGACCGAGGCACACAGGGCCAACACCCGGCATCATGGTGTGGGGAGCGATCTCCTACACTGGCCGTACACCACTGGTGATCGTCGAGGGGACACTGAATAGTGCACGGTACATCCAAACCGTCATCGAACCCATCGTTCTACCATTCCTAGACCGGCAAGGGAACTTGCTGTCCCAACAGGACAATGCACGTCCGCATGTATCCCGTGCCACCCAACGTGCTCTAGAAGGTGTAAGTCAACTACCCTGGCCAGCAAGATCTCCGGATCTGTCCCCATTGAGCATGTTTGGGACTGGATGAAGCGTCGTCTCACGCGGTCTGCACGTCCAGCACGAACGCTGGTCCAACTGAGGCGCCAGGTGGAAATGGCATGGCAAGCCGTTCCACAGGACTACATCCAGCATCTCTACGATCGTCTCCATGGGAGAATAGCAGCCTGCATTGCTGCGAAAGGTGGATATACACTGTACTAGTGCCGACATTGAGCATGCTCTGTTGCCTGTGTCTATGTGCCTGTGGTTCTGTCAGTGTGATCATGTGATGTATCTGACCCCAGGAATGTGTCAATAAAGTTTCCCCTTCCTGGGACAATGAATTCACGGTGTTCTTATTTCAATTTCCAGGAGTGTATTAGTTGCAGTTCTGTGATCATTTACTGTCCTTTTTGATTGGCGTTTTTTATTCTGCATACATCCAGTTCCTTGTAATTATTTATGATGCTTGGCAAAATAGATCGTAAGGGCTACGCACAGCCAGTACATCTTTGAGCACACTATCACACCGCTGCTCAAACAGTTGGTAGCGATATTCTTCCAAACGGAAACAATGTCCACTTTTTCGACTGTTGAATATATCGTGGAAGTTCGAATAGCATCATGAGCAAGGTGTCTGATCGCTCAACAGCAGAGTTTAGACGGGCTTCAAGTGCACAGTAAACATATAAAACGTACATACGTTACAAATTTGCCTAAATTTAGGCTTACGTTACTTCCGGGAGTAACACGAGCAGTCCTGCTTTTTTAGTACTGTTCAGGGTATTGTCATGGTATGCAGAAATGTACGGGACTGGAGATTTTTATGATTGGCGAGGATTTTTTTTTAATCTTCGACATATAAGTTTGACATCACATATTTAAACTTTCTCATACCGCCGTCCCTCTCTCAGCCGACCGTGGAGTGAGCACTGATGTCTATGTGTTGGCGTGGCCAACGGTTCCAACTCAGCTTTTCACTTAGTCATTTGCGGCACAACAGGAGCAATGTGTTTATGTTATTTTCGTCTGTGAAGTAACTACTCTACACGTTGTTGATTATTTATCTGCATTAAACTTTTGTCTCATCTTTTAGCAATGGACAAAAGAAATTGTTTTCTAATGTTGACCTGCAGCAGAAATACCTATTTTTGAAATTGTGCGATCACAGGATCAATTAACGTGTTTATTGTACATTATGTACTGTAGAATTTTCCTCAGGATAAGCATTACGTAAATAATAAATGAATCATTAAAAATTGCTAATTTGCACAGTCATAATAAATCTTTTGTGAGAATTATATGGAAATGAAAAAGTACTAGCAGCGAGTTTCAATCCAGAACTCGTGCTCACGAAACTAAGCGTGTAGTTGCTTGGCTATGGATTGCTTGAACGTTTGCGGCCATACAAATTATCGAAAGATGCTTAACATTTCCAAACCCGACCTATTTGTACTTGAAATATTTACGTATATTGACAAAAAAAATGTGGAAAATACTTCGTTTTTATAAAGTGTAGTACAATGATCGAGCTCTTCTCGTTGACAGAGCGACTTATGTGGTCGTTTGTTATAGTTCTGCTGTAACACGCGACGTATTTGTGGAGCAATTTGTTATACTTTTGCTGCAATGTGGACGATTTGTTACAAATTTACCAGAAAATGGTGATATATAGGGTGAAGTGTCACATAGTCTCTACTGTGCTATGGAATAAATTAGCATTATCAGCAGACGATGACAAACATTTTGTGCTACGAAAACCCTAGTATGGTATGATTATAATGTTTGCTTGACATTGAAAAGCAGATGAAAGAGAATAGTTGATAGCGTATCAAACCGCGATTCTTGCTTATACTGCTGGTCAGTATGCTGTTTCATCTGTCATATCGACTCATCTATCTGACAGAATAAGTTAGCACTATTAGCAGCAGATGACCAACATTTTGTACTACAAGGTGAATTAATACCCTGGCATGAGGGTTTCTATAACGTTTGGCTGACTTTGATGCTGGTTTTAGCCAAAGTAAGCCGAAATCTTGTAAAATAATACAGGCAGTTTAGACATGGGAATAACATTGCTTACTATTGTAGAAAGATCGAACTAGCCTCATCGACAGGTTGACTTCAGTCTGTAAGTTATTTCAGCAATACTGCCATGGGCGTTCTGAAATGTTACAGAACAAAATTTTACATATTTGATAAATACTGTGGACAATTATTGCTTTTTTAATGGTATGAAAATCAAATTAATCTCTTTGCCAAGTACTGCTTAACCTCTAAGTTATATCAGCAGTACCAATATGGGAGCCATGTGTATCGTTGTTTTTCTATTATACAACAATGAAGTTGAGACAGAGGCACCACATGTATTTTATACTCGAAGTCTAATTCACTTCGAAAAATAGCACAACCAATTTTATTTTGGTTTAAAATCAAATGTTTGTTCACAGTAAGAGATCTGTAATTATACGTCTGTATTATGATAAGTATCCAATGTGTGTTTTTACTCTAAATATTTACTCATGGTGGCAAATTCAGTTTTACTTGTTAAATTAATTCACTAAGGCGTCTTTAAATGTCGCTAGTGTATTATGCTTATCCTACCAGTGAGTTATGATTAAATTTTCTATGTAAAGTATATTTAATTAAAGTAGAAAAATTCAAACTAAAGAATACATGTTGTTGTTGTTGTGGTCTTCAGTCCTGAGACTGGTTTGATGCAGCTCTCCATGCTACTCTATCCTGTGCAAGCTTCTTAATCTCCCAGTACCTACTGCAACCTACATCCTTCTGAATCTGTTTAGTGTATTCATCTCTTGGTCTCCCTCTAGTGATATGCGCCTCTACATCCTTACATTTGTCCTCTAGCCATCCCTGCTCAGCCATTTTGCACTTCCTGTCGATCTCATTTTTGAGACGTTAGTATTCCATTTTGGCTGCTTCATTTACTGCATTTTTAAATTTTCTCCTTTCATCAATTAAATTCAATATCTCTTCTGTTACCCACGGGTTTCTACTACCCCTCGTCTTTTTACCTACTTGATCCTCTGCTACCTTCACTATTTCATCTCTCAAATCTACCCATTCTTCTTCGTCTGTATTTCGTTCCCCCATTCTTGTCAATTGTTCCCTAATGCTCTCCCTGAAGCTCTCTACAACCTCTGGTTTTTTCAGTTTATCCAGGTCCCATCTCCTCAAATTCCCACCTTTTTGCAGTTTCTTCAGTTTTAATCTACAGTTCATAACTAATAGATTGTGGCCAGAGTCCACATCTGCCCCTGGAAATGTCTTACAGTTTAAAACCTGGTTCCTGAAGCTCTGTCTTGCCATTATATAGTCTATCTGAGACCTTCCAGTAATACATAATAAATATTCATCGAAACATAAGTTACAAATGCAAATAAATATATAATTATAAAACAGAGTTTTATATCTCTGTTACTTGTTCTCAGTCAAATCTCCACACAGGCCATAAACATATTTTTATTAGAAAATGGGAAGAAAAATGGACATGAATTGCTGTGGCATTTACAAGAAAATAACATTTTTTTTTCTCTATGACACGTTTTCAGTCAGAGTCACCATCTTTGTCAAAACACATTGCACGCACGTGCTGAACAATTCTACAACATAGACCTCATGTGAATATCTAGCACCACACACACTGATCTTTTTTTCTTTTAACTCTGCATACTCCTTTCTCTCTCTGTAAAGAATCCAGGCATTGATTCTAGCAAGATCTAGCATAGTGAAAAAAACGCGCATAGGCCGTCTGTGACAGCCAAACTTGACAGTGTAAAGACGATACATTTGGTCCAGAATATTAACTCCGAATGTTGTGAAACTGTAGAAGCTCACAGTTTCAGGGAATTTCTTCTGTGTTTCTTGGTCACTGCAGCTGTTCATAACAAAGTTGTTCTAGACGCTATTGATTAACAGAATGTATGAGAAAACGATTTTTGCCACCAACGCTGACGCACTTTCACCCACCGGCATCAGACGCCCTAATTCACTTTCAACTTCCGGATGCTGAGGTGGGTGCGATTCTTTCCGTTTACTTCCTCGCCCGAAAGTAGTAATTTGCGGTGACACTGGAATCGATCCTGTAAACACTGGGTTATTTGTATGTGGTTGTACAGATTCTGAATATTTATCTTCCGACTCTAATGATTCGCTCTGTTCTGTTTCATGAGGCTGGTGTTCTGTACCAGCTTTATCATCCATGTCATCTTTATAATGCATCTCATCTCGTAAACCGTTCAAATAATTCACAAAAAATTACCCCGAAAAATTAAAGTTTTTCTTTATGTGAAAATTTTTTCCAAGGTACAACATGGTCATGTACCTAGGAGCAAATGTATTGAAATTTAAAAGGGTTGCAGTTTATAAAACCTTGCGATACTGAAAGTAGTCACCTGTCAGTTACATTATGCTCTATTACACACCAGTAGTCAGTAAGTGAAATCAAATTACGAAGAAATATTATCAAATACAGGTTAGAACTTCATTAAATTTTGAAATTGAAGTTGTGAAGTCATGAGTAGGACACCTGTGCAAGCGATGTTACAAATGTAAACAAAGTAGTCCCATAGCCGTGCTACTGTGGAGTTAGAATAAATACTAGAAACCACTATTTAAATTTCGTAAACTGTATCTAAATCAATATATATATATATATATATATATATATATATATATATATATATATATATATATATATTATAAAAAGTAAGTGTACAATGTGCGTGCCGCTAAAACACAGAAAGCAGTCCCGGTACGATCAAAGGAATTACATAGTGCAGTAGCCCTCTGTCCCCCATCCATGAAGAAAGTTACCGTTTTTACGTGATGGCGTGTTTTTGAAGACATAAAGGCTGGGAAATTTCACCCTCTAGATATTTTTAGAACATTCCAGAACATTTGAGAGCATTTCACAACACTCCGGAATTTTCCGCAATGATCCGGGATGTTGTGGAATGTTCGGGAAAAGTCTGGAACATTCGGGAAGATTCCAAAATCTTCGGGAACATCCCGGAACATTCCATATAATTGTGAAACATTCCAGAACACTCTCGAATTTTGTAGAATGTTCTAGAACATGGTGGACCATTCGAAGCCTTTTTGGTATGTTCTGGAATTCGCCGTTGGTAGGAGTATATAAAGCAAGACCCATAGTTGGTTCGCAAGTCAGTTTCTTATCAATGACGAAGGGAGGAACCGAAAAAATAGTGCAGTGGATGAAGAAAATCAAACAATAAAGTGTGAGAAGTCAAAGTGATGCAGAGACTGAATATAAATCGAAAATAAAGTGTGAAAAGTATATAAAGTGTACATAGTGTATTTGTTAATAAAAATTGATTTCATTTATATTTTAGGGAATTCCCAACCGTAAAAGAGGAGGAGATGTTGCTACTTCTGAAGCAAACCGGCGAAAAAAAAGAACATCGAAAAAAAAGACAAGACGAAAAGCGCGAAGCACGTTTAAGTTCCCAACGAACGAGAATTATCACCGTGAGAAGCAGAGAAACCGAAGAACAACGAAATGAACGGACTGAAGAATCAATAATTGCGACACAATCTTATAATTAAAGACTGCGAACTCAAGCTAGCCATGAAACTATCAGCCTACGAGAAGCGCGTACAAGAACAAGTAAACAGCACAACCTAACAAACGAAGCATTCCACTTCGACCCAACAAAAGAATATAATAAACACAAACAAACTGTAATCGGAAAAATGGATAACATCTGCCAGTTTTGGAAACCGAAAAAATTCAGTAGAGTGACACCAGGATTCTGTTGCACGAATGGAAAAATTCGATTAATACCACTGGAAGCACCTCCACAGCAATTTTTACATTACTTGACCGGTGAAATTCTATAATCAAAAGCTTTCTTCAAAATATAAAAGCGTCCACGGAATATCGGTACTAGTTATTAATAATTGTGTTTTCTTAACACTCCTAAAGAGTGTTGAAATGTGTATCAGTTTCATCACATGGATAACCTTGTAACTCTATCCAAAGAGGAATCTGTAGTTAAAGAATAACAATTATGACCATATTTACATTATTTTGCAAATTTCTTTGCTTTTTGTACAAGCAGACAACATGAAGAGTTGTACGTTTGTACGATGCGAACACTGTTTTCCGATCAGCCTGTCGTTGTCTAGGCATTCAGGATCACAACGTTCTCAATGTTATACAGCCCTTCACTCAATTAAATTAATTTTGAAATTTTCTTTCTGTCTCCATCCCTGGGTCCGTAGCCCTCAGTAGTACTCTGTCTCTCACGCTGTATACTTTTATTTGTTTTTCGTTCTAAAAGTGTTTCTTCCTTTCAGTCTTCTCCAACAGGAATTCCCTAAGCTTCTTCGCCAGATTTTGACGTAGTACCACTACTTGTCCTATAGTTTTACTACAGATGACTCACTGATTCTCTTTAGCAACGTGTCTATTTTGCCTGTAGAAGAGTGGGTTACTGTCTGAGTTGACTGGTCAGTTCTTTAACACGTTTTATGAGGCCCAGTGTATATAAAAGAGCATATTGCCAAATCAGCGATAACCGTGGAGAAAAAATGGCTCTGAGCACTATGGGACTCAACTTCTGAGGTCATTAGTCCCGTAGAACTTAGAACTAGTTAAACCTAACTAACCTAAGGACATCACACACATCCATGCCCGAGGCAGGATTCGAATCTGCGATCGTAGCGGTCTCGCGGTTCCAGACTGCAGCGCCTAGAACCACACGGCCACTTTGGCCGGCCCGTGGAGAAAAATGTGTGTGTCTTCAGGTATGATATTTTTTCTGAAAATCAAAATAAATGCTTTACTATCACAATGCAAACATGACTCAAATCATTGCTACCAACTTAAACTGTGACACAGAAACACTTATATCCACTCGAACACCACGCCTCGCACACATCTTCTCTTAAAGTTCAACCAACTGACTTCTGGTCAGGCAGATTCTTTCGTAACTGCGGCTGGCGATGTCTTTGTTCGAGTGTTAAGTGAGCTGTGTTTCATAGTGACTGAAGTTCTTCTGGTTCAGTTACTATTTATTTCACTGTGGTTTTAGGCTGAGAGGTATCTCACTGTATAATTCAGTAACTAATAGCAGAAAAGCTAATTCCTCACTGATTGCCAGTTCTTTACTGATCCAAACTGTATTTTTAAAGTAATAATTGGATCAGGCCGTATACCAGGAGGACGCTTTACAATAGTGATATAAACATGCGAAATCAAAATTTACGAAAGTATGATCAAAATAAGTATTAAGTGGAATGGTATCACCTTTCATTTCGAGCCACAGCATTCAATTTGAGCAATATAAGTCCAGAATCGTGTATCGCCTTGGCAGCGTATATAGAAAGTTAAAAATTTTTTATGCCGATGTTTTAATTCATTGATATTAATGTAGATATTTCTTTCGTGAGAAAGATAGTATTTAAACCGATATATTCCGATCTTCTGCTTCGACAAGCATAAATCAGCTACACCAAAAGTATCCTGGGCTCAGTGATGCGGTGTTTTCAAGTCACGGAAACTATCACCCACACGATATTTTATCTCACAGTGAGTCAAAACTGATCCTGTTTCTCAATACATGTTGGGAAGACTAGGCGCGTTCTTAAGAAAGGAAACCAAAGCGAAAACTTGTAGCATGTGTTCACATTTCTTTGAGTATATAAATGCAAAATATTTGGTGTGAGAAGAAATAAGTAATTATAAGCAATCATATGCAGACGTTGAAATTCTATGTTGCGCTACAGCAGCACGAACTTTTAATATGTGTAAATTTAGGTAAGAAAACTAAAGAGCTTGTAGTGTGAATCATTGATGAGTTGTCTACCGTGTACTTGCAATCGATATTTGAATACAGAAATCTGTGGAGTCATGAGAGTCATATCCCATGATTTACCGACCTTTGATCTATGACACATTGCGCAGCTTCCTTTAACAATCTTGCGATATCTGGATGGTGTTCACCCACAAGAAGTGGCTCTGTGAGTCCAGTACGTGGAAGAATACTCCCAGCTGTTGCATGAACTCCTCACCCAACTTTTCTGAGTGCCCTGTACGAATGAGAAGGTTGTATCAATCTGTTGGAGCTGCAACCAACTTCTCCGAAGTTTTGAAGTAAAAATCGCCCTGTGACGCCACAGAATCTGCTTCATGTAGGCTTAACGCAGGAATGAAGGTAGTCCTGGTTAATTATCGCCAAGCACTTCCTGAACTATTTCCTCGTAAGTGGCATCAATTTCACATCTTTACTAAAGGCACTAGCCGTGACGAACACAGGTTGTCTGCAGAAATGCCATTTAGAAACTGATGCATAGAAATCTATGCATAGGAATTAATTTTGTGTAGCAGTTGGCAGCGTGTGTATCTCATTTGCTTTATCTACCGGCACATATGACAATATTTGCTCTTTACGATAAGTTGCAGTTGGCAGCGTGTGTATCTCATTTGCTTTATCTACCGGCACGTATGACAATATTTGGTCTTTACGATAATCCTCCTGAATACGACGAGTCCCCCACTCTTCGATTATCGTAGTGTACAAATTTGTGGCACTACTATGGTGATTGTGGTTGCACTAATTTTCATTTAAACGGATCAACAATTCATCTGGCAGCCACATCTTTCATCGACGACACATCACTTGCGACCGAAGTACATATATTTTTTAACCTAGTTCAGTAATGCCTTATTTCATGTACTTGCTTTCTGTACATAAATCTGAATAAAGTATTGACTCTTCGTGTTTCACGCTGTAAACTCAGTGTACCTTTCAGGATTCTAAAACCACCGGACAAAAAGTTAATCACACCTAGAGAAAACATTACAAGCATCATTTAATATCATCTAATTCTGCCCATCGACTTGATAACAGCCTACACTCGGTTAGGAAGTGAGTCCACAAGATTTTGCAGGTACATCGCATCCACATTAAGCCACTCTCTGATGATTTGATCGCACAATTCCACTAAATTGTCTGAATGCCGATGTCGGCATTATACTCGCTGTTCCAATATGACGAATAGGTTTTATATGTGGTACAAGTCAGGTAACTTTTCGGACACATCGAGATGTAATAGGGCGGGGGAATGTTCAGAAAACCAGAAACATATTCTTCCTGCTCGATAAATTTTACTGTTGCTCTCTTTATGTGCCAGTGAGCTTATGACGTTCGTTGACACACAGTAATTCCCTATGTTTCACCACATCCATGATTTGATTGCCTCATTACCTTTCGGTAATTGCTAGTTCTCGCCGCTGTCCAATTTGACTGAGCCAATTGGCTAATTTTTTAAAAATATGACTTAATTCTTACGTGATCTCAAGACCATACACTTTTATGAACGGCACACATCTAATTATGCGGCTGGGAGTGAGTCGTATTGTCTTTAGAAAGGAGTCAGAACAGTAAGACCACTGTTGAGTAATTGCAGTAGCGAGCAGCCCTACCTCCTAAAATCCTTGCACTGGAACACTGACATTCGCCGCTTACTCGGAGAAGTGTTCCCCTGGCCGAAACACTGAGGAACATCTGGTTTACACTTTTCAGTTGTTTTTTCTTTTTTTAAAAAAAAAAGTCTCTAAGCACTATGGGACTTAACATCTGAGGTCATCAGTCCCCTAGGCTTAGAACTACTTAAACCTAACTAACTTAAGGAGATCACACACATCGATGCCCGAGGCAGGATTCGAACCTGCGATCGTAGCGGCAGCGCGGTTCCGGACTGAAGCGCCTAGAGCCGCTCGGAGACAGCGGCCGCCTGTTGCTTTCGTCGCTATTATTGTGTACTCTTTTACTTCCATTTCAACAGACTTGATACTGTAAAATTTAGAATAAACAACTATATATATAAAAGAATGAAACAATTCTTTTCATTGGCACCATGTATTTCAGACCACGAGAGCCTTTGCTAAGGCTGTAGTTAGTTTGTACTATTTCACTGTTGTGTTTGCTAACTTGATTATAGAGTGAGAGATCGCACTGACGATGGCTCGATGACCATTATATGTAATATATTGCCAAATGTTGTTTTGTGATTACTTCTTTGTTACTTTCTGTTACCCGCCAAAATTCCCACTCAGTACTGGACGGACATTCAGCAATTGGAGCTTTTCGATTTGCAGTGACCTATGTGGTTGTGTGCCTCAGGACCCAAAGGGCAGTGTTATGTATTGTAAGTAGGTATAGCACACGGTAGGGTCGCAGTAGTTTCCTTACGCTGAAAATGTATGGATTCGTCTGTTCGATAGTTAACAACCAGTGACAAAGAAACTTCTAAATTGCTGATGCTGTTCATCAAGCGAATCTGTGTTATAACGAATCAGTGTTCCCACGTATTTCACAGGCGCAGTTGGCAGATAGATGACAGTTGCGTAGTTTGTCATTCGTTTGAATTTTGTGATTCAAAATTATTAAGTACCACAACGAGTGGACCCGACATGGGAGCACCGTTTGATGTAGATTTCTACAAAAGACCAACCACTTTATGGCTGCACTAGTCATCATGCCATATATCATTCTATAAGAAAGCTGTTTTTTTTTTTTTTTTTTTTTTTTTGTCGCCACGGTTGTTCACAAGTAACTAAATTCTAGATAGTATGTTTGGATGTGTAGATATGCAGGGAAAATACCTCTAAAGTTACCAGGGAGCATCAAACGCAATAGTGTCTTACTGCCCAGCAAATTTCGTGGGAAACATGGGCCGCAAAGTTGAGTTTCCTTCCGCATACGATTTACCAAGAGCATCGCGCATTGATGACGGACACTGATGAGACCGACGCCATATTGCGGGGGAAGTGGCGTGAGTGCGCTGAAGAATATCTTACAAATGTGCCCTCAAAGAAGGAATCAGTTGAACGCACACTCAACGTTCACCCCCAACAGTGCAGCACACGAAGAATTTGCGGCAGATAATACATGATGCGCGACCGTCGAGTTCTGGATAGTCTCAGTCTTCTGGAGGAAATTGAGTTGCCTGGCGAGGTGTAGGTGCAACGTAGCTCTCATCCTGTTTATAAGATCCCTCAAATTCTTAATAATCGTACATCTAGGAGTTGCCTCCCAGTGTACTCTAAAAGACGGGCACGAGTTGTGGCACTAGACCCAATTTACTTCAGTTATATCAGCTATGCCTCCGCACCGAGTGTAAATAAGGTTGTCTTTCTACTATTTAGTTGTGTTGGACACCTTCATGTACGTACTGATTTTTCTTCTAGAGAAAGTAGGTATTGTGAAGTGAATACAGTAACAGATCATTGACATATGCCGTACAGCAAATCATTGCATTCAGTACCGACGTTCTTTTAGTTTTGAGTTGAATAAGGATCGACAGTGGTTCAACGGCTCTGGCATGTAGTGCCGTGGAAAGCAGGCAGCCTTCATGAACTGTTCAGCCAGCTGGGTAAGATTTTGTCAGTTGTTCATTAAATGAAACTTTCGAAGACGCCATTGTTATAAGATAACGAAGAATGGTTGGGAAGCGGTCTCGCATCGCATATGTATGAGACAATCGGTCATTGGAAGCGTAACGTCTGGTCGGATGAATCACGTTTCTTGCTACACCAAGTAACTGCAATAACAGTCGTGTCCGTCATCCATAATAACCGATGCTCGAAACATGCACCGCGCCACGGACGCAGACTGGTGCTGGCAGCATAACGCTTTGGCGACATTCACTTTGTCTTCCATGGAACCTGGTGTAGTAATCAGAGGCACCATGACAACCGTAGACTATGCGAATAGTACTACGGACCACCTGCATCCCTTGAACCTCGATGTCTTCCCCGCTCACGATGTCATATTTCAGCAGGACAATTATTAGTGTCACGAAGCCAGAGTCGTGCTACCGTGGTTTCAGGAACGTGATAATAAACTCACGTTCATGTCTTCGCCACCAACTTAGTCTGATCGCAACACGATGGAACATATCTGGGATGCTATCGGACGCCAGCTCTGCGTCCACAAACCACCGGTCCGTATTTACGGGATTCGCATAACCTGTTTATGCAACGCAAAATGCCTGATGTATTGCGTTCAAATGTGGACCAACACACAGTTAATAACGTTGTCACAATTTTTTGGCTAATCACAGCAATTTAACTATACATTTGTTTTATCCCCTCAGTTTTAAGTACAGAAGAGTGTTGCACATAGAAGGTAGCGAACCTAGGAACACATGACGTTTTTCGATCAATAATTCAGTCTAGTGACTGATTATATAATCACATGAAGGAATGAGCACTAGAAACCGCCATAAACAGTTTCCGCGATTTTCTATAGTTTTTGTTGTTGGTACACAGGAGACCGCGTTTTGTGCACCATTTGTGAATATTTTAAGTTCTTCACATTTAAGCACTGTGTGATACATTAAAGCTACTTGGAATATATTTGTAATTGTTCAGTTGCAAAATTTCATGGAATGTAAGATGCCATATTTTTTTAAACTAGTTATATAGCGTGTGGACGGCTCAACCATGCTTCACCGGTCATACATCATCTTGAACTTTGAAAGAGAAGAAGATCTTTTAGCGTGGAACATGTGATATTTGCAGATTATTGAGTTTCGTTAAAGTCTTAACAGTTTTACATGTCTTGGAAACTGAAATTTGTGTTACTTTTGAATAGGTTCAATTTCAAAATTTAATGAAGTTCTAACCTGTTTTTCATAATATTTCTTCGTAATTTGATTTCACTTGCTGACTACTGGTGTGTAATAGAGCATAATGTAACTGACAGTATCGCAAGGTTTTATAAACTGCAACCCTTTTAAATTTCAATACATTTGCTCCTAGGTACATGACCATGTTGTACCTTGGAAAAAATTTTCACATAAAGAAAAACTTTAATTTTTCGGGGTAATTTTTTGTAATTTCAGAAAAAGGCTGCAGCACAAGAGAATTCCATCATTTAAAAATGGAACAAGAAAATATAACAAATTTCTATTACAGAGAGGCGAAGGCCTGAAAAGTCTTACAAGGTACAAGACTTGCCCCTACACCAAACTTCCATCCCATCAATTCACCTTTACATTAGCAAAACTTCAATTTAAAAGCTATCTCTTCAACCTTTCAACTAACCGGTGGCCAACATTCCCATCTTTTAAATTCAAGACTTGGGTTGGTGTTGGTATTACGTTGTAAGATAGTGAGACTCGTACTCTGTTGCGCATCCCAGCTACAAACAGAACTGGTGAAGTCGCCCGTCACATACCTAACATCAGCAAAAGCGTTACAGTGTCTGGTGTTCTGATAAACCTCTCACTACAACCAGTTGTAAGATGACGACTAATGCAGTCTTTGGCTGCAGATAAATGCGCGTACAGGCAGGTTTGGAAAAAGAAACGTTGGTAGATGCTGATTTCGTGGTCTCCAGGTCGAACACAGGTTTCCTTATATCTGATCATACGAAAAGCAGTTGTAAATGGACAAGGAATGTGTAACGGAACTGAAATGATGGTGGGCTGACAGTAATTTGGAGCCCGCGCGTCGGAAACGGGCGCGCTGGTGTGAGACTGCCAGGGAGTGCACCCTGATGCCATCTATTGGCGAAACTGGGAATTAGCGCTACCTGTCAGACAATGCACTAAGCTCTCGGAGTCAAATGTATTCTTTTTCTTGGTAATTATAAGTTATTACTGTATGATTTAATGTTATAAAGCACTAGTAGTAAATTATTATGACTGGTATGAACTCCAGGGTAATAAATATAAATATTCTTAAATACTAAATGATTTCGGTCAAAAGGTGGTAGGCGAACGCCCCCACTCTTGGTGATACGAGCGTAGCTAGGGGTAGCTGGAGACACAGGGACTGAACAATGGTATGGCCTGTGGAGTGTTGACGTGATCGGACGTGCGTAACTGTGCTCACGCAAAAGCGATTGTGCAACAGCGAAGAGGCGAATATCGTCGCCGTTTGTGGCGTACAACGCGACGAATGGTTGTTGAAGCCGCCTCTATGCCACTGGGGCTGATTGTAAGAGTTACTGCGCCCAGATTTTATGGCGGACGTGCAGTAGCTTGTACGAGTGCTACAGCTCGTAGTTCCAGCCGCCATTAAGGGCATGAGGCGTGAAGAGCTGCGTTAGCCACATGCGTCTCACCACCAGCACCGACACGTCTACCCAAGGCAAGACTGCTTGCAATTGTTAAGTCGAACTTTGTATACATGTAAAAGGAGAATACCAGTTATCTTTTATGCAAGTGCAGAATATAGTAATGAGTAAAATTACGACGCATGTTGTTCATTGTAAAGTGTAGTAACCTAAAACATAGTATAGTGAAATCAGACTGAGGCCACCATCGCCTCTTTCATTTACAATTCTTTTGGTTGTAGAATACTTTAGCGTATAGAATATTGAAAAGAGCAGAATGAGTCGCCTATTTATAGTTACTTAAATTTTTCAGAGTAACCTTTCAAGTAAAGTCACTTAACTAATTCTATATCAATTGTCCAAAGAGTATTATCCAAATCATTAAATAAGTTGAAGGATAGCATTTTGTTAACCTAAGTTGCATAAATTGTCTTGGTAGTAATTACCAAGCCAACTCACAGAAATTGAGAGGGTATTTGCTTTGTAGATTCACCTAGAATGATCAGAAATAGTAATATTCAGAATTAAGTTTAAATTTAACTCAAGCCGTTTCACTTTGAAACGAGCCAAAATTTGATTTATTCTTTTGCTCCTTCAGAGCTGGCGACCGTAATTATAAGTATTTTCAGGAGGATTCGACGGTAAGTCTGCTGCTCTCGTCGTGCTGATAGGATTATCCACTGCTGCTAGCAGTGGTGATTGGATACATAAGCTCACTACCAAGTTAAGTGGGTCAGGTAGGCAGTGTTACGGTGTGAACTGTAGGGCACTGTAGACCGTGGATCGAACCCGTTCAATCATCACAGCTCTTTGGAAATAGTCCGGTTAGGAGTGTACTAATCATTAGGCAAATACTGGCGAGTAACGGTCAAAAATGTATACGCAAGTGAATTTAGCAAGGTCCGTGTAGCACCTAGTTAATGTGGTGCAATGGCGAGGGTAAGAGTGGAGTAGAAGTGAGCTGAGCTTGTGGCAGCTGTGCTGTATTCAAACATTAACAACGTGAATTCACTACTACCTCTTACCATTAGGACTGAGCTATTTACGGTTAAAATACGTAGCAGTAAGCGCAAAGGCGTGACAGCTACAAGTCCGTATTGGTTTTATACATACGGAATTAGGAAGTGGGTCATTCCGTCAGTGGAGGGGGTTAAAACAACAGAGTCAGTTGAGAACATACCCCAATTACTGATGGAAAGATTCGGCGGTTCGGTCGCATGTGGCGACCGTGACAGGACTTACCAAGTTTGTAGAATAATGGCTGCAATAAAAGTGTTTTATATAAACTTGTAGTTTCAAGAAAATTTTAAATTTAAAATTCTGTTGTAGACAAATATACCACAATTGGTAAGTTCAAGACGACAACCTGCAAAGCAGCAAAAGAAAGTCCAATAGTAGGAGTTAAACAAGTAATACTTGGTTTAATAAACATTTCTATTAGGCACGAAATACAGCAGCATAAGATGGAGTCGAATAGTAACAAGCAAGATGAAAACATTACAAGGTCAGACCCAGAATTAGGGACCATAGATACTGTTGTAGGGTTGGAAAATCTTATAGATGAATCCACACCCATAAGACAGGAGGAACGGGAAGTGAAACCAAAGGTAGTGAAAAGTGGACCCAATGTATCTGTGGATGCAAGTCACAAGGGAGAGGATATGGAATTAACAAGTTTGTTAAATACGATGATGGCGCAAATTCGAGAAGGGAATGCTAGTTTGAAAGCAGAAATGGCTAGTCATATATCCCAATTGGATGAAAACCTATCTGGTAAAATAAAAGCCAATTTAGATATTTTGAATACACAAAGCCAACGTATCACAGAGGTAAACAAATCAGTAAATAGCATTAGGACTGAAATAACAAATGTTCAGAGAAAAGTCACAGAAATAGAGAAAAGATTTGATACCGAAATTCAGAGAATAGAGAAATCAGTGGAACCTTTGGTTAGTGAAAAATTAGAACCGATAATTGAAAGTAAATTACAGGTGATAGTACCAGTTGTAAAGAAAGAGATTGTTAAAGAAACGGCAGCTGATATTGAAACACTGCGCAATACCATGTTGAGTTTTGATGCATGTGTGCAGGAGCAGGAAAATACACTGCGTAATGAGATAAAATTGTTAAGTCAGCAAGTTCAGAAGCAGACGTTCCTTAACTGTAGTGGTATCCCATTGGTAATGCAAAAATCAGAAATACTGAGTAGGGAGGAAAAATACGATCCTCAAAAGAAACAAGGTGGATGGCATCCAATGGATTTTATAAAAAATTGTGAACGTGTCTTACCAACAGACATGTTGGATAAAGAAAAAATTAATTTAGTAATAGACGCTTTAGCAGGTCATGCTAAACGTTGGGGATTGAATTTGGATATCGACAATTTGAAGTTTACAGACTTCAAAGAAAAGTTCCTTGAGGAATTCTGGGGCACACAACAGAGGGATAGGTTGTGGAGAGAATTCGTTGTCGCCAGAATGCCAGAACATGGGCGTGGGCTCATGAAAGAATACTGTGAAGGATGGTTCAAGCGTTTGGAGTATCTTAAAGATCGTAGATCAGAATCGGAGATAGTGTGGGAGTTGTGGAAAAAGCTACCTGACGATTCAAAGCGTTATGTAGGAGGCACTCATCGAACATTCGATGAATTTTTAGAAAAAATCGAGAATGAAGATAGGTGGCGTGAAACTAGAGAGTTTCGAGGTTTCAGAAATCAGAATGGAATAGTAAAAGGTGCTAGGAATGAACCGCAAATTAACATGATGAGAGGAAGAGGTCGAGGAGGTAACTCTCAGCGAGGGAGAGGACACTATCAGGGAAACGGGATGCATTATCAAAATCAGGAAAACTAAATACCGCGCAGGTCAAGGGCCTAACGCGCGCGGGAAGAAAGAAATGGCCCAAATATAGGGAAGATCAGAGTAGACAGTACTATAGTAGGATAGTGCGTCGTTCGCCTGAAGAGCAGTTACATAAACGAAACTTTGCGAAGTATAATGCAGGGATACAAACAGAGGAGAGAGAGCAGGGAGGAATTATTAAGGGAAATGAAGTAGGAAAAGAATATCGGTCGGATGTGAAGGCTCACGTGAATGAAATAAGTACCATTCGAGATCAGAGTGACGAATTGATGAAGGAAGAGTCAGAGAAGGCGTTGTTTGTCGGTAGGGATGGCAACTGTGCAGAGAGGCAGGGGCAAGGGAGGAGTGATGTGACTTATGGTAAAAGGTTCGTACGAATAGTCGACGAATCGCATCGAGAAGTAATTAAAGAGGAAAGGGTGGATAAGAAAAAGGGGCATAGTGCAGAGACGCATGCCGATTCAGAAATTACCTCGTATGCAGAATATGTACATCAGCTCAAAAGCCAGCCAGCACAATTAGAAAGATCTTCCACTCAAGTGATTAATTTGGACTCGAATATGAGAGTGTTAGAGAGCCATACCGATTATGATGTGTACCTAGTGCAAGCAAGAGTACATGACTGTGATGAAGATTCTTTTAAAGAAATTAGAGAAAGTGTATCTAACCAAGAGAAAGAGTGTTGTGATCCCTGTAGTACTGAAGCAAATGAGTTGAGTGAGAATGGAATTCCATTAGTAGGGGAAAATAATGTAAGTAAGAGTGGCGAATGCACTATCCAACAAAGGGAAAGTAGAGAAATGGATTATAATTTGCGAGAATTATTTGAATCCGAAGAAGGTCATATTTCTAAGGAGGAGGAATTATCGTCAGAATCATCAGAAAGCATCCAGGGAGAAAAAGAAGTAGAGGAAGTTTCCAATTCCGCAACCGAGAGTTCAGGCATGACAGATTCGAATGAGAACGAGATGGCATTAAAGAGCCTAGACGATGGACTATTGGAAAAAGTGGTGAAAGAATTTAGGATGAAAAGGAGAAAGAAACCTCCAGATGGAATGGTCAGTATAAAAACCGGAAAAATAATATGGCAAGACTTGGTGGTGGAAAAGGATTTATTATGGGAAGATAAAGAAAGTATGAAAGGGGACAATAGGATGCAAACAATCCTACCCATTAATGTATGTGGGTACGATTTATATGTATTGTTGGATACGGGTGCTCAAATAAGTGCTATTTCGCACACATTTTTTGAGATGATCAAAGAGCAACGAGGAGTAGTCATGATGCCAGTAACAGGTGTTAAAGTGATAGGGGTGACAGGGAAATGTAGTAAACCTGTTAAACATCAAGTGATGATGGAATTTAAGATTAAAAACAAGCTATTTTCGAATGCATTTTTAGTAGTTCCAGAGCTCAATGCCGAGATCATTTTAGGCATTGACTGGTTAATAAAACAGAAAGTAATTATAGATTGTGACAAAGGGATAATAGTTTGTAAAGTTGATAGTGCGGTATTAGAAATACCATTTGAATCATCTAGAGTAATGGACAACCAGCTGAGATGGGTAGAATTTAGAGATGATCATGATTCAGGAATAGGCCAAAAATTCGATTGGTTTCTGGTGAGGCAGATAGTTGAAGATGGAAATAAGGAGACACTCCTTCGAAATGTGGTGGATAAAACGGAAGGACTATCTGATGCCCAAAGGGAGGATCTATGGCAAATTCTGAAAGAAAATCAGGAGGTATTTTCGGACAAACCGGGACGAGTGATAAATTATGAGTACTGCATGGAGGTAGAGGAGCATGAACCTTTCTTTAAACCACCATATAATGTACCCTTGTCTAAGAAAGAAGCAGTTCAAAAAGAAATATATAAAATGGTTTCATGTGGGGTCATTGAACGGAGTTCTAGCCCATATAATAACCCATTGGTGATAGTAGGTAAGAAGGATGGAAGTGTACGAATAGTGATAGATGCTCGTACTCTGAATAAAGTAGTGAAGAGGGAGTTGGATCGTCCAGAGAACATTGATAATTTATTGCAGAAGTTTAATGGTGTAAAGTACATGACTAGTTTAGACCTAACTGCAGGATACTGGCAAATCCCATTAAGTGAGGAGTCTAGGAAGTACACGGCATTTTTATTCAATGGCAAATGCTACCATTACACAGTGGTACCATTTGGCCTAAATACTTCCGTTTCAGTGTTCATTCGGGCTTTAGACAAAATTTTAGGGAGTGAACTTAGTTCGCTTATCACGGTTTATGTAGATGATCTGTTAATTGCTACAAGGACATGGGAAGAGCACATGGAGTTATGCGACAGGGTGTTCAAAGCTTTAATTAAAGGAGGAATGACCCTGAACCTGAAAAAATGCGAGTTTGTGAAGAAAGAAATAAAGTTTTTAGGTCACATAGTAACACCAGAGGGAATTGAAAAGGATCCCGATAAAGTCAAAGCAATAAGAAATTGTCCGGCTCCCAAGAATAAAAAACAACTAAAGTCGTTTATAGGACTTTGTTCCTTTTATCGTAAGTATGTGGATGATCAGGTGTTCAATAGCCCACATCTGAACAACCTACTTAAGAAGAACAGTGTGTATATATGGACAGAGGAATGTGAAACAGCATTCAACCGGCTAAAAGACAATTTGGCTAAAAACATAAAGTTATGGCACCCTGACCTGTGTGAACCATTCCACATGGCAACAGATAGTTCAGATTATGGATTGGGAGTATCCATATTTCAGGAGGTAATGATAGATGGGGAAAAAACTCATAGACAAATAGCATTTGCGAGTAGAACCATGTCTAAGTACGAAAGAAACTATACGGTTTCAGAGAAGGAGGCTTTAGCTATAGTATGGGGTTTTAGGAAATTTCAACTTTTCTTATGGGGACATAAGACTGTGGTCCATACAGACCACAAAGCTTTAATATTTTTGAAGGACTGCAGATTGTTACATAACAGGTTGACTAGATGGGCGCTATTTTTACAACAATTTGATATAGAGATCAAGTATGTTAAAGGGAAAGAACATGCAGTACCGGATGCTTTGTCGAGATTACCGGAAGGATGTGAGACACTAGAAAGTGTAAAGAATAGGGAAGATGTTTTTGAGGTGAATTACTTCAAAAAAGCGGAAGGAAGAGAAAAAATTAGGGAAATATGTCGGAATATGCGAAGATATCAAAGTGATGATGATGCACTCAAGTCGGTAAAGGTCAAGTTTGACAATCCGGAAGCAACTAACATAAGGGCTTCATATAAAATACATAAAGGTGTACTGTATCTTCAAAGATTAAATAATCCAGGGAAGTGGAGAGTATGTTGGCCGGAACAACACACTGAAGTGCTGATAGATTATGTTCACTTGGCATATGGCCATTGTGGTGCACGGAAGTGTACCGATAAGTTAGATGAATGCATTACCTTTAACAACATGGCACGAAGGGTAGCACAGAGGTTAAGATCTTGTGATCTATGCCAAAAGGCGAAAGTAACAAATGCAACTAATCAAGGGCCCATGCAATCAATAAAGCCTGATGAAGTATTAGAAATAGTAGCAGTAGATATCTTTGGACCATTACCGAAAACCATGGGGGGTTTTGTGTACATATTTGTAGCAGTTGAACTTTTCTCAAAGTATATAAAGCTATATCCCTTGAGAAAAGCTACGGCCAGAGCTGTGTATGATAAAATGGTGTGTGATTATTTTGTGAAAGTAGGGAAGCCAAAGAGAATACTATCAGATAATGGTGTTCAGTTTTGCTCAAAAGTGTGGAAGGATGGGATAACTGAGAAACAGGTAGAAGTGGTACATATCTCAGCTTATCACCCATCAAGCAATCCAGCAGAAAGATATATGCGTGAGATAGGTCGGTTAGTTAGGACATACTGCCATAGTAACCACAAGAAGTGGGGCATGTATGTGAGTGAATTCGAAGAAATCATGAATTCATTAACAAACGAGAGCACTGGATTTACTCCAGAAGAAATCCTGAAAAAGACAATAAGTAAAAGTCTAGTAGAAGACCTACTAGAATTTCCAGATAGAGTTGAATTAGATTATGATAGTAAAAAGAACTTAGTAAAAGACAAGATGAGAAAACAAGCAGATGCGAGAATTCGTCGTCACGACGAAAAAGTAAGGAATCCTAAATTCAAAATAGGTGATCTCGTTCTTGTAAAAACACATGAAAAGTCAAGTGAAATTAATAACGAGATCAGCAAATTTAAATATATATATAATGGACCATTTAAAATAGTGTCCATACCCAATGTGAATGCTTATTATTTAGAGTACCCATTAACAGGCAAACGCCTGGGAGTAAGAAACATAGTGGATCTCAAAAGGTATGAACCACGAATTCTACCAGATTGAAAATAAATATATAAATAAATTTTAAAGTAAACCAATATGTAAATAGTTTTGTTTCTTTTGTTCTATGTGAAAGGTAAATGTTCACTAAAATATGTTGCAGTATTCTAATGAAACTTTTAGTTTAAGTAGAGACTAAACGGACTGGGAAAGACTGAGCTTCTAAGAAAGCCTTAATAGATGTGTAAATAAGTGTTGTGGAAGAGGTAGAAAAGTGTGGTGGTAAAGTGAAAAGGACGGGCTATAAAGTAATAGGCGCATAATGTGTGTTTTACTTGCCTGAGATAAAAGAAGTGTATTAGAAATTTTTGTAAAAAAGATGTTTAAAGTGTACTGTGAATTCACTACTACCTCTTACCATTAGGACTGAGCTATTTACGGTTAAAATACATAGCAGTAAGCGCAAAGGCGTGACAGCTACAAGTCCGTATTGGTTTTATACATACGGAATTAGGAAGTGGGTCATTCCGTCAGTGGAGGGGGTTAAAACAACAGAGTCAGTTGAGAACATACCCCAATTACTGATGGAAAGATTCGGCGGTTCGGTCGCAAATGTATTAAGCATTTATGTCTGTCCTGCAGTTCAGAACCTCAGATTCAGCAGGTACTGAGAAAGGAACGGTGAACCATGGAGAACTGTGATTTTATGGCTCCCTTGTTAAGGGATTTAGGGCGATGATTTTGCGGTTACATTGCTCACTGTAGGCCTCAGATAAAAGAAATGAATAAATTAGAAAAAAAAACAGGCAGCGCACAGCTCTCGGTATTGTCAATTTATAATCAAAGATTTAGCAATGGTTATGACATTGTGGTCCACAAATTTCGTTGCTTAATCACGGTAAATGTTTATTTGCAACAGTATTTATGCATTATATCATTGATACAAATCACAACAATAGAAACAATCGGAGAAGACAACTTCACACCAAACAAAGTTACAAATAATTGTTCTTCAAATGCAACACTGATATACAAAATATCCACGCATTATACCTATTACATCGTACACGTTAACGAATATAGTAAATTACACAATGACAGAAGCAACTAAAATTAACAAGCACAAATCCCATGTATACGCCATATCCAAGGTATAAGTGGCAGCCACATGAAAACAAGACAGATGGCAAGAAACGGACAGGTAGGAGTAGGATCCGCGCTATGAGGGTTCGGTACAAACTTAGTTATGTACAGGGTGATAATAATTAAAGTTAAACTTCCAAAACGCTGTAGAAATAACACCACAGCTCAGAATGACGTCAAACTGCAACGTAATATTATCGGAGAAGGGAGAAAACGTATGGCAGAAAAAAACTTGTGGGAAAATTGATCTGTATGCGTCAGAACACGTAAATGAAAACACCTGTCATGCGCACGACCCATTGAAGTTGGTATAAACACGCCAGGTACACGACTTTTCCTCCTTTCGCATCTTTCTCAATGTAGGATCGCACAATGCTTGTAAAGCTGTATTACAAGAATGATGACTGTGCACACGTCGTTCTGCAGACGTTCCGGACAGTGAAGGGTTTGAAAAAAGGTGTTGGTCCAGTGACTGAGTGGGTCCAGAGAAAATGATTCGGAAATTCGAAAATATGGGTTCTTTTGGTGTGCATTCTGGTAGAGGGTGGAAACAAATTGATGCGACGACAGTGGAAGCAGTGGTCACAGCAATGCAGGAGACAAGTGGTGGTGTGCAAACGTGTATTGCCCGGAGAATTTCCCGAATACTGGACATACCCGTGAGCACGGTGCGTAAAATCCTATGAAACATCCTCCTTTGCTATCCATTCAAAATTACTCATGTGCACGAGTTGCTTCCTGTTGACCTTCTGGCAAAAGAATTTCTTGATGACATGGAAGTGGACACTGACTGGCCGTGGAAGATTTTGTGAACAGACGAAACCCACTTCCATCTGACAGGATATGTCAATACACAGAATTGTCTAATGTGGGCAACGGAAAATCCACACGCAAATCAACCAGTACCACTTCATCCTGAAAAGATCACTGTTAGGTGCGAGTTTACGGCATCATTTATCATAGGGCCATAGTTTTTCGAAGAGACAGGTGCTTCCGGTCCTGTTACCTGCACCGTCAGTGGTAAGCGCTAGGATGTCTTTTGCACAACCACGTCATTCCAGCTCTCCAACAGCGTGGATGTGTGGATGGGATCATTTTTATGCACCTCCGCACATTGAAATTCCAGTTAAGCAGCTGTTGAAACACCATTTCGGAAATGCTAGCATTACCAGCCACCATTTCCCTACAGCCTGGCCGTCCCGATCACCTGACCTTAATCCATGTGACTTAATCTTTGGGGCTATCTGAAAGATCTGTTCATTGTTGCGATTGCAAACTTAGCCGGCCGGAGTGGTAGAGCAGTTCTAGGCGCTTCAGTCGGGAACCGCGCGACCGCTACGGTCGCAGGTTCGAATCCTGCGTCGGGCATGGATGTGTGTGATGTCCTTAGGTTAGTTAGGTTTAAGTAGTTCTTGGAACTAGGGGACTGATGACCTCAGATGTTAAGTCCTATAGTGCTCAGAGCCATTTGAACCATTTTTTTATTGCAAACTTAGCTGCATTGAAGGCACTCATTGCGCAACACATTCTGAACGTGACCCCAAAACACTTCGATCAGCTGTGGAACATGCTGTTTACCGATTTCAGCTTGTTGCAGAAAACGATGGCCAGCATACTGAATGTTTTACTCGAGTCACACGGAAATTAATAATCCGATATGATTTTGATTGATGCTTTTTATGTGGGTTTTGGCCTCAGGACAATTAAAAACCGATTTTTCCCATCCGATGTGATATGACCTTGCCGTGGTGGATAGGCTTGCGTAACTAACAGTATCACACTTGTTCACCCATGCACACTGAGTAGTACAGTTTGTTTATCGTCAAATGTACACCTTAGGCATTGCGTATGATTCATCTGACATTTTTAGTCTACCACAATGAAATTATGATGCTTACAGCACCAACTAAAGCTACATTTTGTAAGTATTTATTTTTCTTCTGCCATACGTGTTCACCCTTCCCTGATAATATTCCACAGCAATTCGACGTCATTCTGACGATTGGTGTTATTTCTACAGTGGTTTGAAAGTTTAAATTTAATTATAATCATCATGTATGTAGATAATAACAATAATTTCGTGTGGCTCAGTGGCCTGGTACAAGTCGTTCTACTAGACGCTACTTCGGCGACTTGAGTATCCCTAACCTACACAGTTATCCAACCAGGTTCGGGTACCTAGAGTTGACCGTGGAGACTCCTCCTATCGTTGAGAGACCGAGATTTGATGCTGAGATCTCTCGGGTTTCCAGGCAAGCGCATTATTGCTTTTTTTCTGCCTAACTATCTACTTATCTAACTAACGAGAATAACAGGACAAGTGCTATCATCAAATTTCCCAGAAACTTCGCCCAGCTGAAAAAGGGTCAAAATAAGTGCACACGTGTCTCGCCTTATCCATAGATACTCGACTGTTTCTGAGAAAACGACCGTTAATGTTTTTGCCGTCATTTATATGCCTTTCAGCAGGCGGTAAATTGAATCGAATGTCGCTCAGTGGCTAGCATCGTAGCTCTACCTTTTTGAGTCTCGTTTTCGAATCCCGATTTTTTTTAATTTTTTTTTTTATTTCGGTTATCTGCCCTTGTTCGTAGAAGGTTACTACACAAATATTTCATATCATTAGAGGATACAAGGGTGTCATATTAAATGTATTGTTACAACTCGGTTTTACAATAAGTCGCCTACATATAATATACACTGAAGAGCCAGTGAAACTGCTACATATGCCTAATATCGTGTACGGCCCCCGGGAGCACTCAGAAGTGCCGCAACACGAAGTGGCATGGACTCGACTAATGTCTGAAGCAGTGCTGGGGGGACCTGACACCATGAGTTCTGCAGGGCTGTACATAAATCCTTAAGACAGCACGTTGCAAGGCATCCCAGATATGCTCAATAATGTTCATGTCTGGGGAGTTTGGTGGCCAGTGGAAGTGTTTATACTCAGAAAAGTGAGAGTGTTCCTCGAGCCACTCTGTAGCAATTCTGAACCTGTGGGGTGTCGCATTGTCTTGCTGGAATTGCCCAAGTCCATCGGAATTTACAATGGACATAAATAGATGCAGGTGATCATAAAGGATGCTTACGTACATGTCACATGCTAGAATCGTATCTAGACGTATCAGTGGTTCCATATCACTCCAACTACACACACCCCACTCTATTACAGAGCCTCCGCCAGCTTGAACAGTACCCTGCTGATGTGCAGGGTCCTTGTATTCATGAGATTGTCTCCATACCCGTACACTTCCATCCGCTCGATACAATTCGAAACGAGACTCGTCCGACCAGGTAACATGTTTCCAGTCATCAACATTCCAACGTTGTTGTTGACGGCCCCAAGCGAGGCGTAAAGCTTTGTGTCGTGCAGTGATCAAGGGTACAAGAGTGGGTTTTCGGCTCCGAAATCCCATGTCGACGATGTTTCGTTGAATGGTTCGCACGTTGACACTTGTTGATGGCTCAGCATTGAAATCTGCAGTAATTTGCGGAAGGATTTCACTTCTGTCACTTGGAACGATTGTCTTCAGTCGTCGTTGGTCCTGTTCTTACAGGATCTTTTTCCGGCCGCAGCGACTCGGAGATTTGATGTTTTACCGGATCCCTGCTATTCACGGTACACTCGTGAAATGCCCGTACGGGAAAATCCCCATTTCATCGCTACCTCGGATATGCTGTGTCCCATCACTCTTGCACCGACTATAACACCACGTTCAAACTCACTTAAATCTTGATAACCTGCCATTGTAGGAGCAGTAACCGATCAAATAATTGCGCCAAACGCTTGTCTTGTACAGGCGTTCCCAACCGCCCGCCGCATTCTTCGTGTGTACATATCTCCGTGTTTGAACACGCATGTCTATAACAGTTTCTTTGGCGCTTCAGTGTACAATATACACTGAAGTGGCATGGGATAGTGGTATGTACTTATACAGATTGCAGTGGTACCGCTACGCAGGGTATTAGAGGGCAGTGCGTTGGCGGAGCTGTCAGTTGTGCTCAGGTGATTCATGTGAACACGTTTCCGACGTGATTATGGCTGCACGACGGGAATTAAGAGACATTCAATGCGAATGGTAGTTGGAGCTAAACGCATGGGACATTCCATTACAGATATCTTTAGGGAATTCAACAGTCTGAGATCCTCAGTGTCAAGAGTGTGCCAAGAATACCAAATTTCAGTCATTAGATTTCATCACGGACAACACAGTGACTGCGGCCTTTACTTAACGACCGAGAGCAGCGGCCTTTCTGTAGAGTTGTCAGTGCAAACAGACAAACAACACTGCGTGATATAACAGCAGAAATCAATGTAGGATGGACGACGAAAGTAACAGTGAGGGCACTGCAGCGAAATTTGGTGTTAATGGGCTACGACAGCAGACGCCCGAAGGGAGTACCTTTGCTAACAGCACAACATCGCCTGTGTACTCTCCTGGGCTCGCGACCATATAGGTTGGACCCTAGACGACTGGAATACCGTGGCCTGGTCAGATGAGTATCGATTTCAGTTCGTGAGAGCTGAAGGCAGGGTTCGAATGTGGCGCGCACCCCACGAGTCCATGGAACCAAGTTGTCAACAAGGCAGTGTGCAAGCTGATGTTGGCTCCCTAATGGTGTGGGCTGTGTTTAAAGGTAATGAACTGGGACCCCTGGTCCAACTGAACCGATTATTGACTGGAAATGGAGACCATTTTCAGCTATTCGCGGACTTCATTTTCCCAAACAACGTAGATTTTTAATGGATGACAATGCGCCGTGTCACGGGGCCACAACTGTTTGCGATTCGTTTGAAGGACATTCTTGATAGTTCGAGCGAATAACCTGGCCACCTAGATAACCCAACGTGAATCGCACTGAACATTTATGGGACATAACCGAGAGGTCAGTTCGGGCACAAACTCCTCCACCGGCCACACGTTCGCAGTTATGGACGGCTATAGAGGCAGCATGACTCAGTATTTTTGCAGGAGACTTCCAATGACTTGTTGAGTCCATGCCAAGTCTTGTTGCTGCACTACGCCGGCAAAAAGCGGACCGAGACGATATGAGGAAGTGCCTCATGTCTTTTGTCACCTCAGTGTACGTGTAAGTTGTTTTAAGGTGTTACAATATTTTTAAATTGTCATACTTTTATATTTAACTCTTATATCAACCCCTGTTTTAGTTCTTACGTTTCATTCTTATGCTTATTCTTCAAGAAATCGATGATTTCCCTTGGCTGATACCGATCCTAGAAACATTCACAAGATAAAAAATTTCGAACACTATAAGCATCCCGTGAAGGCAGGTTTGCCACAGTGACATTTGTGCGTATGAATCTGAGTTGGCAAAGGAAATTCGTTAATATTGCTGAAGATTTTACGCATAGCCAATAATTTCGCAGAAAAATGCCCATAATGGCTTTTTTCCGTAAACTGCCCTTGAAACTGATAATAAATCAAGATACAGTATAGTAATTTTACCAAAAACAATTTCAAATAATTTTCTCATTCTTTTATTGAGATTTTAATTCATTCATCAGACAGACAGCTACTTGACGAATAACAACAACGTTATTTCAGCATACATTGGGTAACATTCGTTTAGTTATCTTCTACGGACATGAGTGGTAAATGAAAACCCAAAACATAAATAAAAACAATAATCGGGTTTTGAACAAGGGGTGCAAAACTGTGAAGTCTCAACGCTAACCACTGAGCCATGGCTGCGGTAGAATTAGTCGTGCGCTTAAAGGCATATAGACCACCTTGATAACTTTGGCCGTTGTTTCCTCAGGAACGGTAGGGGGTCTACAGATAAGAAGAGGCACGTGTCGCTTATTTTGATCACCTTTTTCACGGAACAAAGTTTCTGGGAAATCTGGTTGTGGCACTTGCCTTGTTCTCCACGTAAGTTTAATTTTTAAAAAAATATGAATTTCTTAAAATTATATGGTTATAGTCGGCAAATGTGTCCAAATGAAGATCCTATAAAACATAATATCACAAAGAAATGTTATTCAAAGGAAACACAAAAGTAACATTTGTATATTACTCGTACTGCTTCAGCTAAAAGGATCTTTCTTCAAGAAATGGTGTGACTGGAATTTTCCTGTCAATTGACACTGGCGTTTTCTACGTCCAACAATGTCGTGTAAAAATACCTACAAGATACTCATTTTGCTTTGCTAATGCCTCATTGAATGCAACTTTCCACGAATCAGCGAATCTCTTTCCTTCCTTGGTGTTGACAATTCAGGACATTCTGTCTTCAATGTGATACTGTGCGGAACAGGAACATCAAACTGCACCCGGCACTCCCCAACTAGGCGTGGTAGGCCATCCGGTCCGACATAAATACATGTAATTCTTCTAACTGTTTTGTCAAGTGAGTTTCCGAGTATCAAAATTCATGACATATACGGCTGAATCTTTAGACTGCATTGACTGAGAAGCGTATATTATTTACATCGCAAAGGGACGGTACACCTTAGTATTTGACATAAATTTCTTATCAGATGGATACTAAATAGTAAACAAGCGCTACAATTATAAATTAACATTTTTCACATTTTTTCCTTTACTTGTAATGTGAAAATTTGCTTCTTGTCAAATTCCATGATTCCAAGTCAACAGGAAGAATCTTACATGTTTCAATGAGTGAATTTTCGAGTAGCGGAAGATCTGACGTAAATGACCATATCCTCCGACTGCATTGCTTAGAAACATAAATTTTTCACACCGTCAAAGGACCGCAGACCTCAGTACGTGACCTAAAGTTAAGCTTCATAACTCTATCCGTCCCTAAAAAAGGTCTTAAAAGTCGAACAGACGGACAGATAGACGGATAACAAAGTGTTCCGTATTTATCAGTTGAGGTACGGAACCCTAAAAAGTAAGTAAACTGTTCATTATTTCAAAAGTAATCGCCATGACTGTTAACTGTAAATACTTTTTCGCACTGTGAGCCAAGATGATCACTCCCTTCACGGAGAAATGTGTGTGGTTGCCTACGAAAGCATACTTGGAGCCAGGAGTGCACCACTTTTTCCGAAGCCAATCGATTCCCCGCCCTCACATTACCAAGGCTGTTTCATATATGCTGCAGAATTTCTCTGGGGAGCCCTTACACATCCCCCTTACGGTTCCGATTTCTCTCCATGCGATTTCCAAATTTTTGGAGCCCTGAAGAAAGACATTCGTGGGCATCGATTTGCTACGGAAGAAGAGTTGTATGCCTGCATACAGTCATGGTTCCATAGGCTACTACAAACATTTTGCCATGAAGATAGTAATCGTCTTGTCTCGCAGTGGGATAACTGTATTAACTGCTGTGGCTATTACTTTTAAAATAATAAAGAGTTACCTACTTTTTTCCATCTGTCTAGTTTTTATTAGACTGCGCCTTATAATATGAATACATGGTTTAATCAGGAAAACCTTGAGAGGTGTCTGGCCACTCTGTCACTTTAACAGCATTATCGGTCAGATTAATATTCATATTTTATGCCAAAATCTCGGCGTTCCCTGATACTTCATTTGGCATGTGTGGTTTATGACTTTTTACGTGAGAAAATCGTGGGCAGAATGCTCATATAACTGTATGTGTAGCCTCTAGACAACTTCTACCCGAGGGGCCATAGTGGAGGTGACGGAGAATAGGGAGAAATTCAGATTGCGGGCCATAAATGCTGCGTCCAGCAAACTGGCTGTGCGAGTGATTCTGGGAAGCGGCGATCTGTTGATTGTACCTGCAGAGGGATAGTGGCACTCCCCTCTTCCCACTTAGGGTCGGAGCAGGAGGGCGCCGGTTCACAAAACATTTTACCTCGGCCAGGCGATAGACCATCGCGAAGGTGGCCAGTTGGCGGGAAGTGGGTGGAGGAAGCCATTTGACAGAGACTGCTGTAATCTGAGGTTTTGCGCAAACAGTCGGACGGTCGTAAAACTTCAATCATTCTCATCTTAGAGCTGGGACGATATGGACATAGCGGTTGGTGCACGTGTTTAGTGGAGGCAAGAATGTAAGTACCCTGACGCGAGGAACTCGCCAGGTTCTTTTAGTGAGCGGCAAAAACATACATTTCACGGGCACGACTGTCTGGGAAGTTTAACATCCTTCTTTCAGAAATTTGAAACGGTTGGCATGGAAGAATTAGATCTCACCTTAAATGAGGGACTGTGGTTCAATCTAGGTAGACAGTTTTTGCCAAAAAATGGCCGTGCTTACCGTGAGAGCGATGCCTCCCTAGTCTAAAGTCTTCTTTTTTTTCTGACAAGAGAGATTTTGAGTCACTAATTCACTCCTCTCAGGATATGCAAAGCAGAGGCTCGCTCCCCCAGCTTAGGAGCCCAGATGCTGTGTCTGGATTGTCTACCACAGCAACAGAACAGTCAAGAGGGGAGATCCAATGAGTAGAGGATAGTTCGATTGGTTTGTACAGTGTAGAGGCGTTTTTTCCCTTATGTGGCTCCCGTACCAAGGCTTGGTGGAAAGTTAAGGTGATTCTTTGCCTTCTTCGTCTTCTGGTCCTTCCCTGGTGGAGAGCCTCAGGTCTTTCCGTGGTGGATGAGACTAGTGGTCTGCAACTGGCGGTTCACTAATAGCCAGTGGCAGTTTCCGACTGTACTGACAGTGGAACTGCACATCATCTCAGACATATCGTGTGTCGAGAGAGTGAACTTATTCGGTCTGTGTCAGCCATCTGACGTTTTGCGCTGTAAGAGGCATTAATTCAGGGCAGAATTTGTATACTTTCCACCCCAATGAGTGCTTTGCCAATCAAGCACCATCCTCTTTCTGATCTGTGTTTGTCATTTTCTTTGTAAGATTTATCAGCTCGTTGTAGTTATAAAAGAATGAATAAAAACTTGTCATTATCTTTGTAAACTTGAATACGCCACTGTTCTCATTCATACTGCCTCAGCTATTCACCGTTTTAATTTTTCTGTGGTAATACATTGGTACACCAGCAGTTCAAGGTTCAATCTTATTAAATTAGTTAATTTGATTATTGATCTGAGTTCTGAAAGTGACTGTGGACATGGGAAACAAAAGTGCCATGAGTAAATTCACTAATTCCATAAAAAATATTAAGAATGTAGCTAATGGTTTGAAGGTTACTGAGAAGATAATACATTTTTTATGTGAAGACAATAACTTTTAGCATCACTCAGAGATATATTTATGATTAAAGAAAATGATGGCTTGCAGCTATCCGGAATACAATTGCAAAACTAGCCACAAATAAATTAACAACTATTAAACATGAATAAAACAGCATAAGAATTATACACAATGACAAATAATGTACATGAAAATTATCACATCATTAATGTGATAAAGTATACAAACGCCTAGAGTTTATTAACGAAAGAAATGGTATAACAGAAGAAGCAAGAAATAATCAAACAGAATTCTATAAACAACACATAATAAACTTAGCACAATAGTGAAAGAAACAGCCTACAAATATTTAATAAAACGATTCTGTAATTCATGTTATCAGAGCTGATACAAATAATAACACACGAGTCACAGCAGTCGAACATTTACATATATAATAAAAATGTATAGTATATAATACATAATAAAAATCAAACGAATAACAGAAGAGAAGGCCAGATGCACAACCAGAGCAGACAAAACTCATGGGTCATCTTTGTGTTACAGTAATTACTCGTCTATGTGGTTATGAGAATGAATGTAGACAAAATTACCAAACACAAAATAGAATAACCAAACCACATTCTAATCTGCAATTAGTATGGTGACCTCACGTATTAAGTGAGAGTTCATTGCCAGCAAGCTAAGTTATAAAAACATGAAATCGGGAGACATTTCATTTGTGAATCTGGATGAGATGAAATTTTCTCATTCCCTGTTAGTCAAATGCACATACACAGACCAGATAAATATAGTCTACTATTCAACATATTCAGAAAACAAACGCTTAGTAAGTCCAGTGTGGTACACTTGCCAATATTTTCTTTAAAGAACATACAAATTAGTTTATTGTGATATCAGACTCAAAATTTTACACACTGAATGTGGTACTGCAATGGCTGTATGGAAGACACAATATTCTTGTCACACACGCTTATTTACTGACGGAATAAACACCGCAGCGCTAAAAAGGAGTTGTGCTACATAAACATAAGTTGGTAGGTGTGTTCATATATCTGAAAGATGTTGTCTATCCAAATTTTGCGGCAGTCACATAAGAATGGCGCTAATAGCGCCACTATGAGGATGCAAATCAGGTTTCCTTTAAATAGACGCTAAAACGGTCGTGAGCGTTAGTTAAGTTTGAGATTGGAAGTGGTGAATTGATGTGAGTCAAGAATGCCTTCAAGACGATAAACACGTTAGTATCAACACCTCAGTGAGTCTGAACGAGATCGCGTAATATGGTGGGGAGAAGAATGACGTTCCCTCTGTGATACTGCAGAAAGAGCTAGCAGGATTGTAGCCTCTGTACATGGGTACTAGCAGCGGTGGTCACGGGAATGTACGGTCGCAATAAAACCGAGCTCTGGACGGCTGACACTGAATAGCTGTCTACGTGACACTTTCAAACTTAATATACAAATCCGTGACGAAACATACTGTTTTTCGATAGATCTTCTCTATTTCTTGTTTCAGTTCTACTCCGAAAGTGTTCTCGTCTATCGGTCGAATGAGGTTTTTGTTAGCTACGTTCTTCATGAGTGGTCTATACTTCCCCAGGATTCTCCCAATGAATCTTTGTCTGACTTCTGCCTTCCCAACGATTACTTTCATGAAGCCGTTCCACTTTAATTCACCCTGCAAAGATGCCCCCTGATATACAGGGTGAACCCAATTCCTCTAGTACGCTTTGAGATTTTGTGATTAATTTGGTCTCTAGTGGCTCTTCGTTTGATGTATTATCCCTGTTTACAGGGAAACAAACTTGTTCCATTCACTCATCGTACTAGCCATTGACAACAGGGTGCAGGTTTCGTCTGAGGATTATTGCTTTATTCTGTGAGTCGTAGTTTACGTTTGGCGCTTGGATGAACGCTTTTTTTTTATTTTTTTTTTTTGTGGGGGGGGGGGGGCTTCAATTTGTGGTAAGTTCCTATGGGACCAAACTGCTGAGGTCATCGATACCTAGGCTCACACACTTCTTAGTCTAACTTAAACTAACTTACTAACTTATGCGAAGGACAACACACACCCCCATGCCCGATGGAGGACTCGAACCTCTGACGCAGGGGCCGCAAGAACCGTGGCGAGACGCCCAAGACCGCGCGGCTACCCCGGGATGATCGCTGTCGAATCCCGAGACATGTTGGCAGGCGTTTCTCCTTTGTACACGACTCATAACACGATATTCTCGGAAACAACGTTCACTGAAATGCGATCTCTCCCTGGAAAGCGCTTTGTGCTGTCTTTTCTAACGTAGAGAAAGTAAGTGGCATTCCTTTTACTATATTTGTTCTGTTTTAGTAAAGTGTGAAACATTTACATATCCAAGCACATACATGGTCCAGTCACAGTGACGTAACCACCACCTATGTTCAATATTTACTAGCAATAACCACTCGCATACCGCAGGTGGCAGCACTAGTAGTGGAGAGTTTATAAAGCGAACTGGGGGGACGTGGGAAACAGTGCCATCGTTCTTGCAGTGCGGGAATGGAGCAATTTATCTGACGTCGAAAAGGCATGATCATTGGCTTTTGGGCAAAGGGTGGAAGAATTTCTGAAATGGCTAAGGTTTTTCAGTGTTGTGAAAGTACTTTCACATAACCTAAGGTAATTGGAATAACAATCCATATAAATATGATTACATTATTACTTTGTAAACGGAGTCCACAATGCTGCAAAAAAAAAAAAAAAAAAAATTGATGAGTTACCCAATGACGTAAAATGTCTGACAAACTCCTTCCATTCTGTAGAATAATCTCTATTAATGAAATGCCTAAAAGGTGATGGGTAGGAATTACAACTCACATCTGTGTATCTTTTCATTAACAAAAATAACTTATAACTGTTCTGCATGTAGCTATATTTACACATTAATTTGCGACGTGAATGTAAAATGGCTCACTCCACGATTTATCATGCAAATAATCCATTTAATATGATACTGACTAATTAACGAGCACCGTAAACCATGTGTCCCTTTTTCTAAGACTCAGTAAACATCCCTGAACAAACTCCGAAATTTTTCCCTGTATCATGTGTATGACTGTTTCCTGCGACTGTTCAGAAGTCGAATAATCAGCCAATAACGAATCTTTCTTCCTATTCACGTGCAATTAATTGCATCTGTGTATGTGAAAGACCAACTGTCAGTCCCTGCATAAGAAATCGATCGTCTGCATGTATATCTCCGTTTAACTACAATTTTCCTGAGTCGCTACTTTAATGTGTACATCATCCGCATTCGGGAGGACGACGGTTCAATCCCGCGTCCGGCCATCCTGATTTAGGTTTTTCGTGATTTCCCTAAATCGCTCGAGGCAAATGCCGGGATGGTTCCTTCAAAGGGCACGGTCGACTTCCTTCCCCGCCCTTCCCTAATCCGATGAGACCGATGACCTCGCTGTCTGGTCTCCTTCCCCAAAACAACCCAACCCAACCCAACATCATCCGAAAACAACCTAATAGAAAATGGTTCAAATGGCTCTGAGCACTTAGAACTAATTAAACCTAACTAACCTACGGACACCACACACATCCATGCCCGAGGCAGGATTCGAACCTGCGACCGTAGCGGTCGCTCGGTTCCAGACTGCAGCGCCTAGAACCGCACGGACACTCCGGCCAGCCAACCTAATAGAGTTTCCGACGATGTTCACTATGACAGTTATAATGTGTGCAGTAGTGCATCTGTAACATATTAGTGGGGCACGTCCGAAGCTACCTTTTCGTCTGAAGATTCCGTTAAGCATAACATGCTGTGTTCCATTTTCTTGGAATTCTTGAATACAATCACGAAGCAGATCTAATCTGCTGTACGCTGGTATTATGTTTATTAGGCAGCGTTACGGAATTGTATCGATGACTGTCCGGAAGGGAAGGGACATAGTATCAACTTGGTCACCGGTATCCGCTTCTACACTCCTGGAAATTGAAATAAGAACACCGTGAATTCATTGTCCTAGGAAGAGGAAACTTTATTGACACATTCCTGGGGTCAGATACATACATGATCACACTGACAGAACCACAGGCACATAGACACAGGCAACAGAGCATGCACAATGTCGGCACTAGTACAGTGTATATCCACCTTTCGCAGCAAAGCAGGCTGCTATTCTCCCATGGAGACGATCGTAGAGATGCTGGATGTAGTCCTGTGGAACGGCTTGCCATGCCATTTCCACCTGGCGCCTCAGTTGGACCAGCGTTCGTGCTGGACGTGCAGACCGCGTGAGACGACGCTTCTTCCAGTCCCAAACATGCTCAATGGGGGACAGATCCGGAGATCTTGCTGGCCAGGGTAGTTGACTTACACCTTCTAGAGCACGTTGGGTGGCACGGGATACATGCGGACGTGCATTGTCCTGTTGGAACAGCAAGTTCCCTTGCCGGTCTAGGAATGGTAGAACGATGGGTTCGATGACGGTTTGGATGTACCGTGCACTATTCAGTGTCCCCTCGACGATCACCAGTGGTGTACGGCCAGTGTAGGAGATCGCTCCCCACACCATGATGCCGGGTGTTGGCCCTGTGTGCCTCGGTCGTATGCAGTCCGGATTGTGGCGCTCACCTGCACGGCGCCAAACACGCATACGACCATCATTGGCACCAAGGCAGAAGCGACTCTCATCGCTGAAGACGACACGTCTCCATTCGTCCCTCCATTCACGCCTGTCGCGACACCACTGGAGGCGGACTGCACGATGTTGGGGCGTGAGCGGAAGACGGCCTAACGGTGTGCGGGACCATAGCCCAGCTTCATGGAGACGGTTGCGAATGGTCCTCGCCGATACCCCAGGAGCAACAGTGTCCCTAATTTGCTGGGAAGTGGCGGTGCGGTCCCCTACGGCACTGCGTAGGATCCTACGGTCTTGGCGTGCATCCGTGCGTCGCTGCGGTCCGGTCCCAGGTCGACGGGCACGTGCACCTTCCGCCGACCACTGGCGACAACATCGATGTACTGTGGAGACCTCACGCCCCACGTGTTGAGCAATTCGGTGGTACGTCCACCCGGCCTCCCGCATGCCCACTATACGCCCTCGCTCAAAGTCCGTCAACTGCACATACGGTTCACGTCCACGCTGTCGCGGCATGCTACCAGTGTTAAAGACTGCGATGGAGCTCCGTATGCCACGGCAAACTGGCTGACACTGACGGCGGCGGTGCACAAATGCTGCGCAGCTAGCGCCATTCGACGGCCAACACCGCGGTTCCTGGTGTGTCCGCTGTGCCGTGCGTGTGATCATTGCTTGTACAGCCCTCTCGCAGTGTCCGGAGCAAGTATGGTGGGTCTGACACACCGGTGTCAATGTGTTCTTTTTTCCGTTTCCAGGAGTGTAGTTTATCTCGTCGACGAATCGGACTCAGCTTCGTTTGACAGCAACGTTGTTTGCAGAATCCGTTGATTACTACAGATATGTTTTTCGGTGTCCAGAGTGATCATAAAACATGATGGTAAAACGTATTTCAAAATTTCACAACAGACTGGCGTCAGAGATATACGAAATGACCCGCGCATTTTTCACTTGTAGATTCTCCATTGACCTATGACAGGTTGCTGCCAGTTGAAGAACCAGTTGTATAGCACACACTATGTATAATCATATAGGTATGTCGTCAGATCCAGTCATCCCTTCTCTAGTGAGCGATTTTCCTGATTTTCTACCCCATGATCTATTATTACGATATCTGTCATTTTTATGTTTGTGCGAGGAATCAGGTGACGAAGTACCATACGTTTTTCCTCAGTGAAAAAGTTTACGAAAACTTGTTTTATTATTTCGGACTTTTCTCTGTCATCGTTTGCTTCAGTGTCGGTATAGAAAGTAACTTGACAGATGTAGCTTGAGAGATAGGTTTGATCCGTTTACTGGCTTAAGGTCTTCTGTCGGAGTGGTACACAGAAATTTACCCTGAAATCCGTTGAAGGCATAACACGTGACTTTTCTTACTCTCATTTACGCTTCTTTCGATTTTTGTTCATCTACAAGATGTTGGTTCCATTTAAATTTGTTATGAAGCTATATTTTTTGATAGCAGCTTTTTAACGCGGCTCTTGAACCACACTGTGTCTTTCCCAAACATCAGTTTTGCTCGTAACACATCTACATTTCTGACCGTTAAAATTACAACGTTACGAAAATGGCATGCAGCAAACGTCAAATTAGCATAAAGGGTACTACACTCTGAAGTCACGTTAATGTGACCATCTGTCAAAAGCGTTAATAACGAACTTTTGCAGCACTGACCGCTGCGAGACATCCAGGAAACTGGAGGACCTCAATGAGATCCTAGAAGGTACCGACAAGGTTGTGGAACAATGATGACTCATGTGTCAGCTGCGCTAGGCGTCTCCGTTGAGGATTCTTAGAGCAAACAGGCACATCGAGGTGGTCTTACAGGAACCGATTGGGTTTACATCTGGGAAGTTTGGTGACCAGGGAAGTACGGCAAACTCGTATGGTACTCTTCGAGAAATGCACGTACACTACGAGCTGTGTGAAAAGTTGCACTGTGCTGCTAGTAAATGCCATCGTGCCGAAGAAAACCCAACTGCATCTGGATGTGGACATGGTCACCAGGGATAGATGCATACTTGTCTTGATGTATTGTGCCTTCCAGAAGGACGAGATCACCCAGGGAGCATTCCCCAGACCATAACGCTTCCTCCTGTGTTTGCGCTCAGACTTTTCACGCCGTACGCGCTGACGGCCATTTATCTGATGACGCATGAAACGTTTTTCATCTGAAAAGGCTTCCTGTCGCCACTCAGTTGACGTCCAGTTTGCGGTAATGGCGTACAAATTCCAGCCTTCGTTTTCGATGAACAGCAGTCAATATAGGTGCATGAGCCAGGTGCCTGCTGCGGAGCCCATACGCGGCAACGTTCGCTGGACGATCGTTGAGTAGACACTGTTGGTAGCCTCTTGGTTCATCTGGGCGGTCACCTGTTCAACAGTTGCACGTCTATTCACCCGAACACACCTCCGCAGTCGTCGTTCACCACCATCATCTAGGACCCGTGGTAAATCACAGTTGCTTCGGTGCCCGTTCTAGATAACATCATTTTGTCGTGCGCACTGTTCTTTACCCTTGGCGGCACGCAAAGAGTTTACAAACTTAGTCATTTTAGAAATGCTTCCACCCTTTGCCAAAAGTCAATGATCATGCCCTTTGGACTTCAGATAAATTGCTCATTCCCGCACTGCAAGAACCACTGCACTGTTTCCACGTCCCCCCAGTTCCCTATATAAACTCTCCACTACTAGTGCTGTCACCCGCGGTATGCGAGTGGTTATTGCTCGTAAATATTGAACATAGGTGGTGGTTATGTCACTGTGACTGGACCATGTATGTGCTTGGATATGTAAATGTTTCACACTTTACCAAAACCGAACAAATATAGTAAAAGGAACGCCATTAACTTTCTCTATGTAAGAAAAGATAGCACAAAGCGCTTTTCATGCAGAAATCGCATTTCAGTGAGAATATCGTGTTGTGAGTCGTGTACAAAGGAGAAACGCCTGCCAACATGTCTCGTGATTCAACAGCGGCAAGATAGAGTCCTATCTCGACTGCGGTTAATTTTACCGAGAATTTTTTCGCTTTTTGATTGTGATAATACTGGTGTTATGGGGATATAGAATGGTTGCCATAAAGGCTGTTCTCGACGCTACGCGAATAGCTCTCGAGAGGTTAGACACTGTTCGCTGGATTGTCTACGATAGTACAGTCACGTCACGTACCTTTATTCAGAAAACGGGCTTTTTCGCAGCACAGCGAGCATCCAGACTGATATGGCGACGAATCTGGAGCGTCACGGACTATTATCACGGCGACCATTGTTGCTGCTTTCCTCGACGCTGCAGCAGATAGAGGCGCATTGACAGTGGTGCGATCAACAACAACACAGGCCACATGAGTCATCCAAGCTTTGTTTGACTATATACCCAGCCGTAACAGAGCCATTGTTGCTGCGAGAGGCGGTCACTTAAGTCATCTGTTCTTTCTACTGCATTGTATATGTTCAATAAATAAAGTTTCGGTGTTGGCTGTACTTCATGATGTTCAAACAGTAATGGCCATCAGAGTATCTAAGTCATACTACACTGTCTGTACTCTGGAACTATATCCATTTGCACCACACATATCCAGTCTCTGATACATACATGGTGCTGTCACATTAATGTGACCACAGCCTATATTCGACGTCAACTTGCAATAACCACTCACAGATGGCAGGTTGCAGCTCTAACAGTAGAGGATATATAAAATATGTCGCAGGAAAGTGTGTGGAGATGCGTGAAATAATACAGTCGTTGCAATAATGCGGAAATGGAGCAATTTATCTGATGTCCAAAAGAGCATGATCATTGGGTTGGGGCCGAGACTGAGTAGTATAATTTTCAGAGTTCTGGTGCAAAGTGAATTTTCGAGTAAAGTTTCCAGGTTGCAAACGAAGAATCTAATTTCCCTCTTTTCCCCAATCAAAAATTCTCATTTCCCTAGTCCTAAAAAACTCTCATTTTCTCATTAAAACATTTTCAAATCTAACAAATTTTGTTCTTTACCAATAGGAAACATCAAAACACACTTTCCTATATTGAATAAAGCAAATTGAAAATTTTCTCATTAAAAATTTTTTAAAGCTAATAAATTGTACTGTTTATAAATAAGAACTATCAAAACTCATTTGCTTATCTTTAAAAAAGCTAATTCTCATTTTTCAAATCTAATAAATTTTATTCTTTATACAAAAGAAATATAAATAAAATAAAAAATTATAAAAAGATTTCTTACAAGACTTAAACAGCAGCACAGGCGATGTAATAATAATAAAAGAATTAGCTTCTTAACATTCTATCATGAATGGTAATTTTGGATGATTTGGTAAATAAAATTTACACATTTTCCACAACAACATTCAACTTTTTGATACTCATTCTTTATCTTTTTATATTTTAAATGAATGATCACAGTTACGAATATATTCAGAAGATTTTTCATATTCTTTTCCACAATTTTGAAGGAAATTTATGTCTTGTTATTTTAATTTTTTTATGAATCTCTTTTTCTTAATTGCGCACTGGACAAACGATTTCATTTTCATTTTCCATTTACAACGAAAAAATTTTTCCAAACTAAAAGATTAAAAACATAATTTTTTTGTATACACATGATGTCGCTTTTTGATCTAAAATATAATAAACTTGTACAAAAGGATAAAAATGCTTTAATAATTACCGATGAAAATAATAGTCCAAGGTTCAAGGAAAGTATGATGCTTAACTCTCCAAATATAAAAACAGAGATAAAGTATTCAAGCATTTGATTAATGAGATAATATTACATCAGAAAAGCTAAAACACTCCAATTTGGAGGTTTAGAAAATAAAAAAAATTCAACAATTTTTATCAATGAAGGAAGAATTTATTCTCTAATTTTAAAATTAAAAAAAGAAAAAGCAAAAAAATTTTTAAATGGGCGATTTGTGATGTTTTTCAATCGATTCGAAAACAGGGGGATATTTAATTGAGAAAGAAATAAAAGAAGTGTACAAAGAACTAATAAATTACTTAAAAATTAAATAAATTCAAAGATGAAAATATAGAATATTTCAGAGAAGCAATTCCTGATGCAATTGCAATACTATTAAAAGAAAAGAAAGAATAAATACATTATTACAAAATATGGTTCCTCAATTAAGTGATCGTAATTTAAGACCAAAATTTGTTATTTTAGGATCACATGATTTTAATTATGATAATTACCTTATTCGAACACAGTTTGAAAATGTGAAAATACAAATATATATTATCAGTAAAAAAATCTAAAGTTTCAAAAATTTTTTGAAATAATTGCGTACCAAATTCAGTAAATTTATATCAATCAATGAAAGAAAATTTATGAAACGTTTGCCACCGAAATTCTATTATTACTTGGTTTGATATACACCAAAACAGTTATATGAAATTATAATAAACTAACAAACATTACTTAGAATATAAAATAAGTCAAATTTGAAGTAACATCAATGAAAATTTATATGTGCATGTAATAAACGAAACTCATTGAAACAATGTGATTCCATCAAGTCAAAAATTTAAGATCTTCATATGAGTTGGCATTAAATAATTTTTGTTAACCTTTATTTGAAAAGCAAAATAAACTCTATTTTCCTTAATGAAACACTAAGCATAGTCAAACTTATATTCAGTAGCAAACATGTTTAAAGTTTCGTTGACTAACTAAAATTTTATGTCAACATCATAAAAATTACTCTGAATTATCGAAATGTAAGCATTTAAAATAAACTTTAATAGCTTTCTTATTTAAAACATTTTCAACAAAGTAAACCTCTGGTATATTCGCTTTCATTAGTTCTTGTTCATTAAAACTTCCTTTTCTTTGTTTTCCATTTAAATATTTCAATTAATTTGTGAGTGGATTTGAATGAATAACATCTTCAGTTCAAAAAATTTCTGTAGATCAATTTCCTGTATATACTTTTTCTGAAATTCTCTTTAGTTTACTTATTCTTACTTTATCACCAATTTTATATTTAGTTTCAGTATCTAACAAATTTGCTATATAAACAGTTTTCAATACTATTTTTTCAGTTTCGATAAGCACATCTAGCATCACATTTCTATAGTTCAGTGCATTGTGTTATTATATTCATGAATTAATTCCGAAACTAAATCAATCCATTGATTTTTTTCCCTGAATAGCAACTTTTGTCCACCTTTTTTTCTTTCGATGTTGTTTTAAATCGTTCATTAACAGTTCCTTTTAATTCACTAAGAGTTGAAAAATGAATTAATGTTGATTTTACCCCCTGTTTGCAATTTTTTTTGTTTTCCTGACACAAACGTTTTTTCCAAAGAAGCACTTATATTATTACCCATTTTATCAATTACTGGAATTGCCCAAGAAAATTTTGAAAAAACGTCTATAACAGTAACTAAAAATTCATATTCTTTATTTTATTTAAATTACTTTCAGGTTGCCAGAATCCATTTTGACAATATCAGATTCCAAAAGAAATTTCATTTTTTCTTTTAAAATTTTTGTAATTGGTTGACATAAATCATTAATAACTTGTTCCTGAATATTTATACTGTCACCTACAGAATTTTTAATTATCTATTTTTTTAGTTTCATTTGCAGTTGTTAATCTATGACGTTGAAGTGTTTCATTAAACTTCTTGCACTTCAACAGTAAATATGATTATGATTCTTCATGTTTATAGAATAAAAAATAATTAAATTATTTCACCATATATAATTATCTTTACATGTATTGGAACAGTTAAAGCAGAAACTTTTAATGTAATATTTGGAAAATTTGATTTGTTAGTGTTTTTATTCCTTGGATTATAGGAGTTACTCAAAGTTTGCCAACAATACTCATCAAAATTTCAAAACCATGAAAGGTTAAATCTCTGTTGATTTTTGCTTCCAACAAGAAGAAATTTATTAAGATTAAAATCGTATTCATTGAAAGTGTACATTTTTTGTTCACCTTTGGTCACAAAAGTTATTTGAATAATTTCTTATCATATACTTTACAATAAAGTTTTTTAAAATCATTTAAGTATGAAGTTAAATTTGTTTTTGAGATATAATAAAATAAACCTTTCTTAATTACTTTCTCGGAATTATAATTTTGAAACATCATTTACACATTTACATTTTGTTCTTTAGGTTTTAAAAGTCTTGATACCGAATATCTTTTACGAACTGTATCTAAATCAAGTGGATCATTGATATTAACTATTCTTTACTTCAAAAACAATATAATAATTAGTTCCTTTACAATTTTGAATTAATTCTTTTTGAAATTGTTTAATTACATTTACATTTTTTAGTGTCCTCTCACTGAAAATTATTGATTTTTTAAAATAATTCATTGTTAACTTTTGGATCTAATGATTGAAAGGCATTTATTTTTTCCATTACGTTGTTGACTTTATTTCCAGAAAGGTCCATTTAGTAAATTTAAATATTGAAACAAATAAGCACAAATGTTCTAAGATTACTTAATCGACTTTATGTATTCTTCCGATATTATAGGAAAAACTGTTTTTCCCACATAGTCAACTAGTTGTTTAGGTTTATTTTCTCCATATGAAACAATTACAAATTTTGTATCTTTATTTTTATAATAACAAATCCACTGACTTCCAACATGATCAGAAGCATCTAAATTTACAGTCTAAATTTTTTTGTTCATTAGGTAATTCGTCTGTCTTTAATTGATTAACTATTTCTTCTATGTAAAAATTAAGTATTTTTTTTATTATTTCTTTGAAATTTTCTTACTCCTTTGCCTTCCTTTTATATTTGCAAATTATGTCTATTTTGTTCTTCTAATTCTTTATCCTTTTTTTTCTTATTCAAAATTGCATTTGCAAATTGCTGCAGTTCCACATCAGATGAACTATTTGTTGCTAAATAAGGTAATGCACTGAATAAAAGTGGTAAATGTTCAACTTCATGTCTTGTTTCTTTTTTGCCCGTTAAATATTCAGCAGTCTTTTTTCTAAGAAAAGTGGTTAATGAAACAAGTAAATTTCCACCAGTTTCTTTCTCTTTCTTTCTTTTTTGAACATCACTTAAAAACGGTTTTGCCTCTTGGTAGAAAAGTATAATCAGTCAAAAAGTTATTCATTTATACAAATTAAAAAATAATTTAATATATTTTACAAAGCCGACTCATCTTTACCAACATGTAAACCCATTCCTAATTTTCGTTTTCCATACCTAATCGCTCTACCTGGAGCTGGAGCATTTTTTTATCTAATGACGAATCATCTGTATACATTCTTTCTTTTGCACATAACTGCAACTATTTATCTGCTTCATGTCTATTTTGTTAAATCTGTATTATTTCTATAAAAATTACTGTGTACTTTACGTTTTTCATCTAATGGATTAATTTTTTATCATTTGTAACTAATCTTTCTTCTGATTTTGTTTCTGGACCACAGGTAAATGCATTACAATTGGCAATTTGTTTAGTAAAGTAAAACTAAACCTTTTCCACATTTTACTTTTCCAGAATGACTGTGTTAAATTATTCAAAAATCTATTTAAATATGAAACTCATTTTGGATCATTAATAATAAAACAACTAAATGTGTTTGTTAACGTCTGAGTTATTCCAACATACTCATTATTTAATTTTTATTTCCTGCTAATTCTTCACCATGAATTACTGTCAATGTATCAATTAAATCTCTAAAATCATTCATCCAAATATATTCAACTGATTTTTATGAATATTATTTTCTAAACTTCCACCAACTTTTTCAAATGATTTGGCAAGACTTCTTTCTGAAATGCTAACAACATATTCTTCAACAGTTGTTCTTCTCAAACCTTTATTTTTAATACCTTTACTTCATTAAATTTTATGAGGATTTTTTAATTATATAAAACTTTTGAATCGAATAAGTCCTAACCTAATTTGTAAATCAGGAGATATAAATTCTGTTTCTAAATCACCCATAGTTATTTGTTTTCTAGTTCATTTTTCCCTCTGTTCCTTCATATTCGTTTTCACCAATTTTTATTTATCACCATTGAATTCTACTGGTAATTTTCCAACTTATTTCAATTGAACAACCGAGTGAGGTGGCACAGTGGTTAGACACTGGACTCACATTCGGGAGGACGACGGTTCAATCCCGCATCCGGCCATCCTGATTTAGGTTTTCTGTGATTTCCCTAAATCACTCCTGGCAAATGCCGGGATGGTTCCTCTGAAAGGGCACGGCCGACTTCCTTCCCCATCCTTCCCTAATCCAATGAGACCGATGACCATGCTGTCTGGTCTCCTTCCCCAAAACCAACATACCAACCAATCAATTGAACAAAAGGATTAAATCCAAAAACATTGTCTTCACAATGATTAACAAATTCTAATATTTTTTTAACTATATTTATTTTTTAACATTATTCATTTTCTTTTAATAACCTTTCTTTTTTATGATATTTTTTTAATCACTTGATGTACTGTCAAACTGTAGCTTTTATATACCTTAATTAATGGAATATCATTAAATTCTTCTAAGTAGTGTTTATAATGAGGAACCATTTCTTTTTCAACTTCTCTATTTTCTTCGATTGCTTTTGAAACTATTTCTCCTACTCCTTCAATTGCTTGGTTAATTTTTTCTATTATATAGATAACTGGTTATCTTCTTTCTAAAAATTTTATATTCTGGTTGTTTTTTTAATTTCTTAAACCCTTCTTTTAATTGTTCTTATACTTTTTTATTTCATTTGGCTTTTTTTTACAACTTCTGGATCGTATATTGCACACATTTATTAAAAAAATGGTAATCGTTTATATTTAATGTCAATATTTTTATTCAACATTTATGTACTACATTTAAAATTTAATATTTATACTCAATATTTACATTTCAAGTTTATGTTCAATGTTTATGTTCACTATTTATGTTACTTTTAAAACCTTCTTAATCTATTTTGTACTTTTTACCTTCAATATTTTTGTTGTCATATCTATTGTTATATAACCAGATTAACTTTTTCCAATATAATCTACATATTTCTTAAAATCCTGGAAATTTTAAATCTCCATTAACAAAATCATGGTAAATATGATTTATATTTTTCTCATCTTGTCTAAAAATGTTTTAAGAAATTTTAATCATCTCTTAGTAATTTTTTGGTACTTTATAATATGTTTGAGTTAAATAAAAACAATCTGTTCCTTTATGTCTTCCTCTAGTAAAATTTTCTCTAACTCTGTCTTGACTTTTAAGATGAACTCATCAAAATTTGCATTTGAATTAATTCCAAATACATCTAATGGAATAATTTGAATAAAACTAACAACTTTTCATTAATTTTATCCTCAAATTATCATATCTTTTTTTATAAATTCTTGATATTTTAGAAGATCTAAACTTTCAAAACACAAACCAATGATTAATTTTTTCCCAATCCAGCATCCAGATGCTAAGTTATAATTATCAATCTTTAATATGTTTTCCCACAACCACTTCGATTTGTAATTCCTCATCGATTTGAATTTTATAAAGTTTATCATGTCTGCTTTTTAATTGCATTTCTGGAATTCCTATATCTGTTTCCTAATCGGTCAATTATTTACATAATTTTTAAAAAATATTTATTAGTAGATTATTTCAATTGAGTCATAATTTTTTCTGTTCTTAAAAAAACATTAACTGTTCCAATAACAGAAACTTATAAAAGTGTTGCACTAGTTGGTTTTCTTCAATTTTTTAAGTTCCATACATTAGATTTAAAAATAATAGATATTACTGTGATGGAGGAACGATATAAATTCCTGTTGGGCAATATAGTTTGAAAAATTTTGAAACATTTATTGATCTGAAAAATCAAGTAATCATATTAAATGAGATAAAATTTTAAACAGAATTTTTATTGAAAGTGATAAAAATTAAACATCGATATAAAGGAAAGTAATATTGAAAGTTTGTTAGAATTTAATAATCAAATTATTGAACCTAATAAAACAAACTGCTGTTAAAGATGTTCTTAAAATTATTGCATTTGTTTTAATTAACGTAAATTTCAGTTTGACTGTTAGAATGTTTGTTAAAAATAGTTATTATTTTCGTAGATAAACTAATAGTATTACTTCATTTAAAACTAATTCTGATTTTTGGTCTGCCTTGTAATTTATGACCTAAAACATCCTATAAAAATTCAGATTTCGCTACTCTATCCACAATTTAGAAATAACTAGAAATGATGAAAATAACAATTTAATTGACTTCAATGGATCTTATGTAACAGCTGATATAGAAATCAATTAATAATTTTTTTCCTTAATAAATCATGAACCAAATCGAAAGTTATCAATATTGCTCGTTTCCTATTAATCAGAAAACAAAAAATAATTTAATTTTTCCTCACAAGGAAACTGAAATCAATGTTGAAATTGGTGATGGTTGGATTCATACAAATTTTTCACTTTATATGACTTTTGGTTTTATTCACACAGATAGAAATGATTTTTCTGCATATGATGGAAAATCAAATGTTAAACTAACTGACAATTATATTTTAAAATTGTTTGATGCTATTACCGTTAAAAAAGTTATCAATATTTTATAAAGAAACAAACATCCATTTATTTCTTCTTCAACTCAGTTCGATTAACTTCTTCCCTTTTGAATTAATGAAATATGGAAGAACATATTCTTACTAATGGAAGAATTAAACTAAACAAAGTGAAATTCTTTATCCATTAGAATTATTTGGTGTACTTTGTAAAGATCATAAAGAAATTATGTTTGAAGGTGATTTAACTGTTATTTTTACTTGGAATTTAAGAAAATATCAGGAATATCCTATTCTCCACTGGATTACAGAAAATGATAATTCTACATTTCTAAAACAATGTAAAATTGTTGTAAAAATTATGGAAATTCGTGTTCTTGTTGTTAAATATAAACCAGAATATTCACTTGTATTAGAACAAGAAAGACTTAAAAATTCAAGAATTTCAATTTTTTTCTTCAAACTCCAAACAATTGAATTTGTTGGTTTACAGGGAGAAAGAAATTTTGGACTAGATATTACTATTTATTATAATTCTAAAGAATTTGATATTCCTTACTTTATTTTCGTTGTTTTCCAAACTAATCAAAAAAATAATCAGTTACTTGATTCTTCTTTATTTGTTCATGTTAAAAAACAAAATATCTATGTTAAAAATGTAAGAAATGATGTTTTCCCATAAGAATTACGGAATCTTGAACCACTTTTAAAAGCTTATGATGTTTTTAGAGACTTTAAAAGAATATCTCAATTAAATAAGGATGTAAATGTAAGTCCATTTAATTTTATTCAAGATTATCCTATTCATGTAATTAATATGTCTAAAGAATTATTATTTAACTACTCAAAAAACAACAATGAAATTATATATTGTGGTGTTGAAAATTTATTATGGTTGTTGAGAAGAGTTGACTAAGTTATGAGAACTTAAAAAAGATAAATAAAGTTGCATGTCTAGACTGTTATACTAAAATTTTTACAAATGATGATTATGATATATTAGATAAATTTATAGAATTACAATTTGTTTATTGGGGTAAAAAAACAAATTAAGATCGCCCAATTCATGTTATTGGTTTTGAATAAATTTTAAAATTTTTTGTATTTTTCTTGTAATTCAATTACAATTTCCTTTACTATAATTTTGTAAGTTTTTAAATAACTGAACTTTGTTATCCATTTTGTTTATGTTGTATTTATGTAGAATTTTGCTGGGGAAAACTGCAAATTAGATTCTTCATTTGCAACCTGCAAATTTTACTAGAAACTTTGCGCCAGAACTCTCAAGAATGTTCTACTAGAGTGGCGTTTTCTGAGAAGCTAAGCTTGTAAACGATTTGATGGCCTCCATGGTTTGAGTATATGATGCATGGCAAAGTAGCGCAATCCAAAATGGGCACCGAGCCAACTGTGGTGCACCACAGGTGACACGGGTGAATGACGGCTGTGTGGATGGGCGAATAAACGTGAAACTGTTGAGCAATTGATCTCCTAGATGACCCAAGGGGCTATCAACAGTATCTCCTAAATGACCGTTCAGCGAATGTTGCAACTCTGTAGCTGACGCCTGGTTCATGCAACTATGCTGACTACAGTTCATCAGTGATGAAGGCTGAAATTTGCACGTCAGTGTCGCCATTAGACATCCACTGAGAGGCAAAGGTGGCCTTTTCAATTGAATCACGTTTAATGTTCCTTCAGACAGATGGCCGTTGGCATGTACAGCGTGAAACGGTTGAAAGCAAACAAGGAGGGAGCTTTATGGTCTGGGGAATGTTTCGTGGCATGATCTTGCCATTCTAAAAGGCACAACGGATCAAAACACGTATTCATTTATGCTTGGGTACCATGTGCATCCCTCCATGCAGTTTCTTTTTCCTCACCGTGATTCATATACCAGCAGAACAATGCACAGTTTGCAGTGGATGTGCGTATTTCAAAAATCACCAAGATGAGTTTATCGTTTTCCCATGGTCACGAAATAGTTCGGATTTAAATACAATCAATAATATGTGGCACCACATAGATTTGGCTTTCCGCGCCATGGATCCTCAACCGAGAAACCTAGCGCAGCTAGCCACAGCACTGGTGTTGGCATGGCTCCACATCCCTGTCAGTATCTTTGGCAATCTCATTGACTCTCTTCCTGCACGTTTCGCAGCGGGCCGCTTTACAAAATACAGTTATTCAGGCATTTGACAGGTGGTCACATTAATGTGACTGGACGGTGTATTTGACGTTGCATACTACGATAATCTGAAATCAGTTTTGTGTTGCTCGTACTAAAAAAAAAATATCTTCCTATATTTCTTTACATTGCATGACACCCATAGTGATGCTATATCGCTCTTACGGTCGCTATGCCCATCTGTAAATTTACACAGTCGAAATTTTGGACCTATTTGTGTGCATGAGATTTAAGACGATAACTGTACGACTTCGTTATCTGATTTAATGCTCTAGGAAAATTTCAGGTCCTCATTGCACGCCATTATAACGTGAGTTTCACAGTCTGTAAGCACTAATGGAAGTCTTCCTCCATTACTCTAACATGTCAATGAAATATATGTGACCTTTTTTAAGTTTTCCTCGTAATGTTTAGCCACTGTTGCCTAATTAATAGACCTGTAAAAGGATTCATTATCATTCGGAATCCACCTTTACTATTATTAATACTACTGACTTTATTAATTCATTTCGCCGTTGACGGCAGTTTCTGTGATACGGCATGATATTTTATTTTGTTTTCGACAGCACAGTACGAAATTTTCCACACAGACTGACGTAACTAATTTTGTGGCACCTAGGATTATGATCGATTGACAGAAATTGCTAATTGATAAATGTTTATTTCAGCAGGAGCTATTGGTCGTTTTAAAATATGACTTTTTTTGAAGTTTTTCTCTTTGGTCTTCCTTCAACAAATCTTTAGAAATTGCTAGGCGATGTCTGAAACATGAAAGAGGAAAGAAATACATTTTTTAAAATGAGTTTAATGATTAATACTGTATTTTACAGAATAAAGTTCATCTTTTGTAGTCGTTAACGTAGATAATCTTATCCTCAAGAGAGGTAGTCAAGGTGGTGAACATTTCGACGTTTCGCTCTAATATATACGAACACGAGCAGATGCACGCCGATTTCTCTCGTTCATTTATTTCTGATAGGGACTTGAAGGCGATACCATTAATGCGAGAGCCTCTGTTACACAGCGTTAAATTTTCACATGCAAGAGAGCTTAGGGTCATTTGTGTGATGTATCGAACGTGGAACGATACGTAAGAAAACGATTCTATGGCGCTGAAATGGCGCCTCTGTCATGGGCTGCGCCAGGATTGAAGACTCTCCGTTAATGGGTAGCGAGTGTTGGAAACATCGCTAATGGAGTCGGCTCCTATTTCGTCTCTCAAATCACGCTGCGTTGCCGAAATACATAATTATAAAGCCATGTGGTCTAGTCGTGAAAGTTTACGAAATAATATCGTAAACCTAAACCTCTACATTATCACTTTCTAAATAGTAGTTTTACCCATTTCCTGCTCTTTTTTTCTTTGTTTAGAGCTCTGAATTGAAATATTAAAATTATTTGTTTCAGGATGATCTAAGGTAAAAATATGTAGTCGAAAGTACTTGTAGACACGATAAATGCACAAAATACACCCGGTCAAGTTGCTGTGTTGTCGTACGTTCTTTCGTTAGTCATAATCGATGTATGTGTTTGGAATTTCAATATATTGATTAAAACACATAGCCACTGAAGAGCATTTAGACTTGGCAAGGGTGTTACGTGAAAATGCTACATCATTTTCAGCAATGCAGTAGTCCAAGCACAAACTCCACAGCAATCATATTATCAAGATCTTAGCCATCAGCTGTTCCATTCCTCTGTGTTTCTACATCTACACCTATACTCCACAATTCACCTTGCGGCATGTGGTGAAGGGTTCTTTGTTTACCACTGTTACTTCCTCACTTTCCTGTTCCAGTCGTGAATAGTTCGCGGGAAGCCATGAAGCATCCGTATCGGCCGGAATCTCTCTAATTTTATCTCCATGGTCTTTCCGCGAGATATGTGTAGGAGGAACGTCTCATCTAGGAACGTACGCTCTCTGAACTTTAATCGTAAACCAAACCGTGATGCAGAACGCTTGTCTTGCAGGGTCTGCAAGTGGATAGATGACTTTATCACTTAACTGAAACTCCACATTTGCACTTCAGTGAGGGATAAGGGACGTACGTACAACACAGTAACTTATATTTTGGGAGATACGAGTCTGTAACTACTACATGTATTAATAAATATTGTTTCAAGCAAATGTTTTTCCAAATACTACATCATTTATGACTGTTGTGTCTCTGCTGGTTATAACCGTTTATTACACGGTACTGTTTATTCAGCGGCTTGCGCTTATATAGTCTTTAGGTTAGTTAACCTTCCAGCACTGATTCTACTCTAATTCAGAGTCTTACAGATAAATGAAGTGGCTGTATAGTAGAAAGTACACGTCTTCATGAGTGAAAATGTTGTTGCCCTTTTAAGCTAGAATACGTCCCTTGATAGAAGCTATGGAAATGTGGCTTTAGAGGGGGCAAACGAGGACCATCTGGACAAAAAGAAAATCCAATGGAGATGGTTTGAAAGACAACAGTGAGCAACTAAAGCTCATAACAGTAACCCAAATAATTAGACTGTAACTTTTTTGATATTTATTCAGACGTCATAAGTTTTTCAAAACGTATTGGAGACAGAGAGCTTGGGAAAGGATAAGTGGAAGGGGCCGAAGACGAAAATTGTAGAATATCCATTGCATGTAACAAAACGTCAAAACAGTAAAGAAATAAAGAAAATGGTACAAAACAGAGAACTGGTTGCAGCAACAAGGCATAACCTTCAGAAGTTGTTGATGACAGAAAGATGATGAAGTTGTGTACACAAATATTATTCGACTGAAAGCGGAATAAGAATGTGACTTAGAAGCCAATAGGATACGAGCAGTTTTCAGTTTGTGACATCATCGATGGCACATTCCAAAAAATACGGAGAAGATCCTTTGTTGATATGGGCTAAGGCTCCCTAACACAGTATAACAAGGCTTTTGCGTAGCACTTTGCATTATCAGCCGAAAGCGGTGAAAGCATAAGCTTCCAAGCTCCAGCGAAGCCTACAATAGCTGTTCAGTAACAGAACCAAATAAAACCCGTTGACAGACTACCTGCAGCAGGAAAGACCACGAGCTCAGGAGGAGAAACGCCATGTTCTGGACGGCCATGCCCCAGCTAATCAGCTACTGAAAACGAGGAAAAGTTTTCTCAGCTCCGCTGCGCCTCTAAAAGTCCTGAGGAAGACAGGCTGGCAATGTGGAGAAACAAAGTTTCTAAGCAACAGTTTATTACTTCAACAGGAACTCTAACCCCTGGCCACCGAAAGAAATGAACATTGTGTTAAATTTTAAGCAGGTTTCCATCTGGAGGCAAAAGCTTCCGGTATAATTCTGTGCAGCCGACGTTATTGCTGCGAGAAGATAAATTACTGATATCCTGTGGTAGCGAGTAACATATCGTGCTAAATTTGAAAGAAGCAATTTTTCTCATTAATGGCTAAGAAGAGTCTTGGGTGTAGCTGTCATTCCGTGATGTTTGTGAATATATTGTTCTGAACATTTGTGACATTTTCATTATTTCCAGCCCTATTTTTAACTCACGAATGTAGATCCATGAGGATGCAAAAACAAATACCGTTTTTTACATTTTTCTTTTATTGGATACTGCTAGGGTCACGATACTACCTCTTGGTTTAATCAACCATTTGTTGTATAATACCAGCTGAGGCGTTCCTGGTAATAGCTATATTCAATGATAATTATTTGTTTTAATCAATCAAATTTATTACCTCTGTGGTACTTTGATTAAAATTTTATATTAATGCGAGCTATTTTCTGCATAGTAAGAAGCAATCGTCTTAGATGAAGATTTGTGTGAGTACACCGTTGAGTGCGTCCATTGTTATTGCAAATTTTCGCCCACACAGCATGTCGAGGGGACTTGCACATGCAGTTTGTCGCCATCTTTCGCACTTTTAAAAAGGGCAAATCATTGGTACAAAGAATATGAGAACATCATATCAATAGATCTCATTGACTGTTAACTGTGTTGTAATGAATGGAAAACGAGGCGTGACGAGATTGAATCATAACAGCAGTGTGACAACAAGAGTAGGTAAGGGTCATTCTAGAAGGACTGCACTATGGGGAGTTGTTAGGAGTATTTGACTGGCTCTAACGAGTAGACAGATCACAGCAGTTGAAATCCGGGCAGACGCTACTGGCGGAGTGCCAGCACTAACAGTCAGGGACAGAGGTCTCGAGTTGCCACGTATCGCTTTCCGCTTACACCATACCACAGACGATAGAAACTTGTAAGGTGTAGAGGCATTGTCAACTGGGGCACCGAGTGGTATTCTGTGGTGTTCAGCGACGAGTCTCGCTTCTGTTTCGGGCAATCGCTTCGAGGTCAACATGTCCATGTGCGAGCGGCTGAAGGGTCCAAGAAAGCAGTGATTCTCGAGAACCAGTCCTGTCCAACTCCTGGGGTCTTGGTGTGGTAGCCATTAAATATGACAACAGGGCTGATTTGGTAATAGCAGAAAAAAGACAGCCGTTCGCCTGTATGTGACAAGAATGGTGAGTCCCATTGCCGTGTCCCTCATTACCATGGTACGAAATGGCATATTCCAGAAGCATTATACAAGATCTCAAACTGAAATTTACACCACAAACGCCGTAAGGAATGTACGGGTAGCCGAGCGGTTCTAGGCGCTACAGTCTGGAGCCGGCCGACCGCTACGGTCGCAGGTTCGAATCCTGCCTCGGGCATGGATGTATGTGATGTCCTTAGGTTAGTTAGGTTTAAGTAGTTCTAAGTTCTAGGGGACTGATGACCTCAGAAGATAAGTCCCATAGTTAGTACTCAGAGCCATTTTTTGATCTTTGACTGGCCTGCCCGATCCACTGATTTATAATCCATAGAGCATGCCTTGGATGCAGTGGGATGACGTATACTTTCAGGCGGCCTCCAGAAATCTATATGACCCGACGCTCCTTTTTTTTCACACATGGCAACTAATTCCCCAAGGTGACTTTCGGAAGATATTTGATTTCATGCCACACCGAAGGCAAGAGCGTATTCGTAGGGTTTGGACACCATACTGATGTTGATGATGGATATCTTTTATGAATGGAATGAAAGTATACTCATATAATACCTGTTATGTGATGAACATCTCATCGAAGTTTGATAAATATGGGCTAGTGTTTCATCGTGAAAAAAATTACTATTTCTTTCGGAATATATCATGGCAACTAATACGTGATTATGAATACATTTGTAAAAGAAAAATTGTTTCCGGGTTAAAGAGAAACGTCGGCTTGATAAAAAGTGGAGATGAAAGTCGTTTGTTGTTGTTGTGGTCTTCAGTCCTGAGACTGGTTTGATGCAGCTCTCCATGCTACTCTATCCTGTGCAAGCATCTTCATCTCCCAGTACCTACTGCAACCTACATCCATCTGAATCTGCTTAAATTATGTAGGGTCCTGAGATGTGAGGGACAAGCTTGTCTTTTGAGAGCGAGGAGAGAGCGACACACATTTAGACTGGTGCGTAAAACTTAGGACTAAAGTAATTTACGCATGATTGCCACTGCCAAGTAACATAGCTCGATCAAGCTTGGGCCATACATAGAAAGAACTACTACATTATAGAACAGAAGAAACAGAAAGAAATACCCAATGACACGAACATAAATCACGCTTTTATTCAGAGATAATACACTCTAAGAAAGAAAAGACGCACCACGAAGTAGATGTGGTCTGGGGTGCCATTTCATTTCATAGCAGGACCCCGTTGGTTTTCGTTCGCACAGTGGTACGTCGACGATATTCTACGACATGTTTTTCTGCCCTTTATGGGAAGCCATCCTGGGCGTACATTTCAGCAATGTAATGCTCGCCCGCACATGGCGAGAGTTTCTACTGCTTGCCTTCGAGCATGCCAAACCCCGCTTTGTCCAGGAAGGTTTGACGGATCTCTCTCCAACTGAGAATGTTTGGAGCAATATGGACAGGGCTTTCCAACCAGCTCGGGATTTTGAGGGTCTAACGCGCCAGTTGGGCAGAATTTGTCACAAAATCTCTCGGGAGGACATCCAACGACTCCGTCATTAAATTCCAAGCCGTATAACTGCTTGCATAAGGACCAGAGGTGAAACAACGCATTATTGACATGATCAGTTTGTGAAGCTCTTTCTCGTGACTATATCATCCAATTTTTTTGGAATTTTCATCATTTATTTGTCTGTACATATATCACGTCTACCGATTTCCGCCCCATTCGGATAATTCCATTGTGGCGCGTTACAGTGTAAACACACTGCGTTTCTTAGCAGGGTATTTGATCAGCACTAACGGCAATGCATGCTCTGCAACGTGCTCCCAAATGGCTTCAAATGGCTCTGAGCACTATGCGACTTAACATCTGAGGTCATCAGTCCCCTAGAATTACTTAAACCTAACTAACCTAAGGACGTCACACCCATCCATGCTCGAGGCAGGATTCGAACCTGCGACCGTAGCGGTCTCTCGGCTCCAGACTGTAGCGCCTAGAACCGCACGGCCACACCGGTCGGCACGTGCTCCCAAGCTGGCCACAAATCTGGTAAGGAGATGTGCTGGCGCGGTGCCAACTGCTAGATGGTCGTTGGCGAATTTGAACGTGGTGCAATACGCTTGCCCGAGGCACGCCACACCTACTCGACGGGATTTATGTCGGGGTAACTGGCAGACAAAACCATTCGCCAAATATTCTCTTGTTGCAATAGCTCCTCCAACTGTGTTGTTCGATGCAGTCGTGTATTGCCATCCATAGTAATGAAGCATAGATCAAATGCACCCGTGGAAAAATGGGCATGGCGAAGGAAACAGTATCACTTTAACGTTGACCGGTGAGTGTACCTTGTTCAAAAATTCGGAAGTCACGACGCTCATGCAGCATGATGCCTCCCCGCGCCATAATACCTGAACCACAGAAGCAATCATGTTCGATAATGCTCCTGCGTGCATTACGTGTTCCGACCTCTCCCCAGATGAGGGTACGTCCACATTCGTCCGAATCGATAATTTTGGTGGGCCAGTTGTTGTGGTGTGTAGAGGCACAATGTTGCATGGGTGTACAGACACTGTATTCCTTCCCCATGAGCGTCCTTTCAGAGGCGCATTCGGCCCAGACTTCATTACTATGGATGACAATGCCCCACCGTATTGAACAGCGCAGGCGGAGGAGCTCTTGGACTGGGAGGATATTTCTCGAACGGACAGGCCTGCCCTTCCCCTCGCCTTAAATCCCATTGAGAATATGTGGGATACAATGGGGAGCCGCACTGCAACACGACCACATGCACCAACGACCAGCCAACAGTTGTTAATTGCGCTGGTGGAGGAATGGAATGCCCTACTACAAGATCTTCTTATCAAACGTGTGGCCAATATAGGAGAACGTTGGCGAGCATACACTGCCGTCCACGGTTATCATATACCCATTAAAAACCATGTCCGGCCTTTTGTAATGTCCAGGGAACCATCATGAATCGCATTGGCCTCGGTGTAATTATTGTTTTTAAATAAAACTGTGTTTTATATTCGTGTCATTGCGTTTTCCTCTCAGTTACCTTCTGTAGTATACTGTAGCAGTTCTTTCTATGTGTGGTCCAAGTATCATCGAGCTATGTTACTTGACAGTGACACACCATGTGAAACTTTCTTCCGTCCTTAACTTTTGCACTTCAGTGTACAATGATAGGGCCAAGTGCAAGATGAGAATACTTCACTCATGCGTCGCCTATAATCCACCGTACACTGCTGCTACGATATCCCTATTATGATTAATGTTTGCGATAACAATCAAATTTCCGTGCCCACCGCCTGCGATGCAATAATTGCACGTGTTAGGTATGCACTGAAACCTAGTAATATGATCCGCAGAAAGTCAGTGAAAAGGTTCTGGCAAATACTAGTCAACCTTTTTTTTTTTTTTTAAATTGAGGTTAAGTTCTTAAGTTGGTTGACAAAATAGAGTACAGAAATTAAAAAAAAACACCGTTAGTCTAATACACGCCCTCGCTGAAGATCACAACAACATTTGCTTGGCCGTGCGGGGTAGCCGCGCGGTCTTGGGCGCCTTGCCACGGTCCGCACGGCTTCACCCGTCGGAGATTCGAGTCCTCCCTCGGGCATGGTTGTGTGTGTTGTCCTTAGCGTAAGTTTGCTTAAGTTAGATTACGTAGCGTGTAAGCCTATGGACCGATGACCTTAGCAGTTTGGTCCCATAGGAACTTTCCACAAAAAAGACATTGGCTTATTATTGTCGATTTCTTCCAATACCTTATTTGTTCCGCAGCAGTATATAGCTTTCCTTTTTCTACTGAAATATTCAGTTGTGGATGTCAGAGACCTCTTCGTTTCTCATAGTGTATAATTATAACCGCACTATGTAAGCCAAATGCGTCTCTTGGATGACGCTCAGGACACTTAATTATTGGTGGCTAAGCTTAGGTCTGACGAACCCCTACGTTCATGAGCATTGAGTTTGTACAAAATAAACAGCCATCTATAACTGTAACGGCTGTATTAGCTCTAACGAACTGCATAATGAGTGACGGTCAATCCCTGTGTGTCATAGAGAGTGGGGATCTTCGCTTATCCTCCTATATAACGTTAATGTTACGTAGCAATGTATATCACGTAGGGCTCTGTCTAGACGGGCCTCTATAACAACGTAATTTCCAATACATCAAGTGTAGGAGCAATAACACCCAATGGTTATAGAGGGAGACAGCTCCCCGAAAAAACTATTTCAGAAACGTGATGTAAACTTTATCAGAATACCAAATGCGTAGCACACACTGTGAAACCAGTAAATGACTGAGAAAAAGTGCTCATTGAGGGTATATAAACTTCGGAAGTTGAGGAAGTTCGTTGTCTATTGCAGAGACCTAGTTCACATTTATGTTAAAGATGTGAAAGAAGAATTGGATGGAGAAATCGTCATTGATATGAGAAATACAATGAAGAAGGTTAATGACGAGTTCTAAAGAACAGTTGCTTTTGTATTGACATTGATAGACTTGCTTACACATGAAGTCCCATATCCAGTGCGCTGGTTCAAGTGTTAACCCTGTGAACGCTGGATCTATGTAGACGCTATGTACGGAAATTACGGATAAGATGCACATAAACCTGAGATCTAATGTGTGTCAGCTAACAAGAGTGTAACCTAATTGGGCAATCTTCCAGTGTGGACTCGAGAATGAAAGAAATTGACTGAAACGAAAAATATTGAGGAAATAAAAGAGTACAGAATGAACTCCACTGTACTGATGCTTAAAGCATGCAATGTCAGCACCCAACATCACATCAGGGCTTCGAAGATGTCAACGCACAGTGGGAAATTTTCTGGAAGACAAACGGCCATGCTTCTACCGTCCACCAGAAAACTCACAAGTGCCGCTAGAGACCGCACAACACGAAGCTATTTTCTTCCGCAAGACATGTGATCTAAAATAGACCTGGCTGTATCATAGAGTCAAGTTACATTTAGGGCAGTCCTTGGGCAAGATCAGACCAGTGACTTTTCCTGGCCCAGGCATCGATTCCACTAGCTTTCCATCAATTATGATCCTCATTCCAGAGATACCACCTCCACGACGTTTCTGCCATTCATGTCTGACTTTACGACCCCAGCGGCTGCGGACATAAAGTGTTCATGGCCTTCTCACCAAAGAAGACACTGTTTCTGTTGTTGTGTCCGACTTGTGTGCTTGTTAATTTATTTTTGTTTAACTTACAAATGGCTGCACACTGGACTTACACAATTTTGTTCCTTATGGGACTTAAACTTTGTTCATTCAGTTTGCACTTGAGTGTACCTGGGACTTTCACTTTCATCAAGCTTGTGTTTAATGAACTCAGACTCAATGACAATCTAACCAGCCTTTAGGTACCAGATGTATTATTCTTCTGTTTCAGGAAGTGAATGATATGATATTGAACTTTGCTGCGTAAATCTGTTCCGTCATTGTTACCTGGATATTTTTTGTATCACCATTAGTAGACATATAAAACTCAACACCCTATGTCAATAAAATTTAAGGGTTTGGAAACTTCTTATATTTGCAACATCTAACGTTTCTGTATTGAACAAAAGAGAGAAGAAAGTGGGAGAAGAAAGTCTTTCAGTATAAGTCCTATCAAACAAAATCATACAAAGAAACAAAAATTTAGTTTAAGGCTACAGAGCATCAAAAGCCAGGTTCAGAGCCACTGGACTGTGCTACTCCGATTCTTACTACGTAGGAAGATGATGACCTGGCGGGAAAAATAGACGCTGCAGTCTGCTCACGGATATCACCACGTTCCTCTAGAAAACCTCCAACTATCTGTGTCTTCACGGTGATCATAAAATAATGAAGGGAAGAATTACGGAAACCCTTATCAGTTTGATGGATGACATAAATATAAAATTGTTGAAAATTTATATGGAGAACGTGTAACAAATGGCACAGGATAGGTCCTGTGTTTATTATGTCTCCAAGAGATGCATTTTAAGGATTCTCTTACCTCTGACCTAAAGGGTTACAGTCACCGCAGAGGCGAGAGAACTATGTTGCTGATACGGTCTTCATTGAGAAGACTGGCGTGATGCAGCTCTCCACGCCAGTCTGTCACATGCAAGCATCTTCATCTATGAATAGTTATTGCGACTTACATCCATCTGAACCTGCTTACTGTATTCCTGTCTATCTCTCCATCTACAATTTTTACCCCAAACGTTGCCAATTACTTGATGCCTCAGGATGTGTCCTACCAACCGATCTCTGCTTTTAGTCAAGTTGTGCCATAAATTTCTTTTTTTCACCAGTTTGATTCAGTCTACCAATCTAACTTTCACGTTCTTCTGCAGCACCAAATTTCAAAACTTCTATTCTCTTCTTGTTTGAACCACACATCGCCCACGTTTCACATCAAACTAAGACTATATTCAAGAGAAATGCTTTGAGAAAATACTTCCTAACACGTAAATTTATGTTAGGTATTAACAATTACCTGTTTTCCAGAAATGCCTTCCTTGTCATTGCCAGTCTGCATCTTATATCCTCTCTACTTGATCCGTCAACAGTCATTTTATTGCTCAAATAGCATAACGTAGCCAGCCGCGGTGTCCGAGTGGTTCTAGGCGCTTCAGTCTGGAACCGCGTGACTGCTACGGTCGCAGGTTCGAATCCTGCCTCGGGCATGGATGAATGTGATGTCGTTAGGTTAGTTAGGTTTAAGTAGTTCTAAGTTGTAGGGGACCGATGACCTCAGATGTTAAGTCCCATAGGGCTCAGACCCATTTGAACCAAGCAGAACATAGCTACTACTTTTAATGTCTCATCTACTAACGTCATTCCCTCAGCATCTCAGATTTAATTCCACCACATTCCCTAAGCCTTGTTTTACTTTTGTTGATGTTCATCTTATATCCTCCTTTGAAGGCACTGTCCATTCTGTTCAGTTGGTTTCCCCAAGTCCATTACTGTCTCTGACAGAATAGAAGCGTCGTTAGCAAACCTCAAATCATTTATTTCTTCTCCCTGAATTTTAGTTCCTTTTCCAAATTTTCCTTTGCTTTCCTGAACTGGCTGCTAAATGCACAGATCGACTAACATCGTAGATTCTTATAACTGCAGTCTAGTTTCTGTATGCTCCCTGTACTTTAACCCTGCTACCTTTGTTGTTGTTGTTGTTGTTGTGGTCTTCAGTCAGTCCTGAGACTGGTTTGATGCAGCTCTCCATGCTACTCTATCCTGTGCAAGCTTCTTCATCTCCCAGTACCTACTGCAACCTACATCCTTCTGAATCTGCTTAGTGTATTCATCTCTTGGTCTTCCTCTACGATTTTTACCCTCCACACTGCCCTCCAATACTAAACTGCTGATCCCTTGATGCCTCAGAACATTTCCTACCAACCGATCCCTTCTTCTAGTCGAGTTGTGCCACAAAGTTCTCCCCTCCCCAATCCTATTCAATACTTCCTCATTAGTTATGTGATCTACCCATCTAATCTTCAGCATTCTTCTGTAGCACCACATTTCGAAACATTCTATTCTCTTCTAGTCCAAAATATTTATCGTCCATGTTTCACTTCCATACATGGCTACACTCCATACAAATACTTTCAGAAACGACTTCCTGACACTTAAATCTATACTCGATGTTAACAAATTTCTCTTCTTCGGAAATGCTTTCCTTGCCATTGCCAGTCTACATTTTATATCCTCTCTACTTCGATCATCATCAGTTATTTTGCTCCCCAAATAGCAGAACTCCTTTACTACTTTAAGTGTCTCATTTCCTAATCTAATTCCCTTAGCATCACCCGACTTAATTCGAGTAAATTCCATTATCCTCGTTTTGCTTTTGTTGATGTTCATCTTATATCCTCCTTTCAACACACTATCCATTCCGTTCAACTGCTCTTCCAAGTCCTTTGCTGTCTCTGACAGAACTACAATGTCATCGGCGAACCTCAAAAGTTTTTATTTCTTCTCCATGGATTTTAATACCTACTCCGAATTTTTCTTTTGTTTCCTTTACTGCTTGCTCAAAATAGAGATTGAATAACATCGGGGAGAGGCTACAACCATGTCTCACTCCCTTCCCAACCACTGCTTCCCTTTGATGTCCCTCGACTCTTATAAATGCCATCTGGTTTCTGTACAAATTGTAAATAGCTTTTCGCTCCCTGTATTTTACCCCTGCCACCTTCAGAATTTGAAAGAGAGTATTCCAGTCAACATTGTCAAAAGCCTTCTCTAAGTCTACAAATGCTAGAAACGTAAGATTGCCTTTCCTTAATCTAGCTTCTAAGATACGTCCTAGGGTCAGTATTGCCTCACGTGTTCCGATATTTCTACGGAATCCAAACTGATCTTCCCCGAGGTCCGCTTCTACCAGTTTTTCCATTCGTCTGTAAAGAATTCGTGTTAGTATTTTGCAGCAGTGACTTATTAAGCTGATAGTTCGGTAATTTTCACATCTGTCAACACCTGCTTTCTTTTGAATTAGGAATTATTATATTCTTCTTGAAGTCTGAGGGTATTTCGCCTCTCATACATCTTGCTCACCAGGTGGTAGAGTTTTGTCATGACTGGCTCTCCCAAGGCTGTCAGTAGTTCTAATGGAATGTTGTCTACTCCCGGGGCCTTATTTCGACTCAGGTCTTTCAGTGCTCTGTCAAACTCTTCACGCAGTATCATATCTCCCATTTCATCTTCATCAACATCCTCTTCCATTTCCAAAATATTGTCCTCAAGTACATCGCCCTTGTATAGACCCTCTATATACTCCTTCCACCTTTCTGCTTTCCCTTCTTTGCTTAGAACTGAGTTTCCATCTGAGCTCTTGATATTCATACAAGTGGTTCTCTTTTCTCCAAAGGTCTCTTTAATTTTCCTGTAGGCAGTATCTATCTTACCTCTAGTGAGATAAGCCTCTACATCCTTACATTTGTCCTCTAGCCATCCATGCTTAGCCATTTTGCACTTCCTGTCGATATCATTTTTGAGACGTTTGTATTCCTTTTGGCCTGCTTCATTTACTGCATTTTTATAGTTTCGCCTTTCATCAATTAAATACAATATTTCTGTTGCCCAAGGATTTCTACTAGCCCTCGTCTTTTTACCTACTTGATCCTCTGCTGCCTTCACTACTTCATCCCTCAAAGCTACCCATTCTTCTTCTACTGTATTTCTTTTCCCCATTCCTGTCAATTGTTCCCTTATGCTCTCCCTGAAACTCTCTACAACCTCTGGTTCTTTCAGTTTATCCAGTTCCCATCTCCTTAAATTCCCACCTTTTTGCAGTTTCTTCAGTTTTAATCTACAGTTCCTAAATCTCTGTCTTACCATTATATAACCTATCTGAAACCTGTCAGTATCTCCGGGCTTCTTCCATGTATACAATCTTCTTTTATGATTTTTGAACCAAGTGTTAGCTATGATTAAGTTGTGCTCTGTGCAAAATTCTACCAGGCGGCTTCCTCTTTCGTTTCTTACCCCCAATCCATATTCACCTACTACGTTTCCTTCTCTCCCTTTTCCTACTGACGAATTGCAGTCACCCATTACTATTAAATTTTCGTCTCCCTTCACTATCTGAATAATTTCTTTTATTTCATCATACATTTCTTCAATTTCTTCGTCATCTGCAGGGCTAGTTGACATATAAACTTGTACTACTGTGGTAGGCGTGGGCTTCGTATCTATCTTGGCCACAATAATGCGTTCACTATGCTGTTTTTAGTAGTTTACCCGCATTCCTATTTTCCTATTCATTATTAAACCTACTCCTGCATTTTGTGTTTATAACCCTGTAGTCACCTGACCAGAAGTCTTGTTCCTCCTGCCACCGAACATCAGTAATTCCCACTATATCTAACTTTAGCCTATCCATTTCCCTTTTTAAATTTTCTAACCTACCTGCCCGATTAAGGGGTCTGACATTCCACGCTCCGATCCGTAGAACGCCAGTTTTCTTTCTCCTGATAACAACATCCTCTTAAGTAGTCCCCGCCCGGAGATCCGAATGGGGGACTATTTTACCTCCGGAATATTTTACCCAAGAGGACGCCATCATCATTTAACCATACAGTAAATCTGCAAGCCCTCGGGAAAAATTACGGCTGCAGTTTCCCCTTGCTTTCAGCCGTTCGCATTACCAGCACAGCAAGGCCGTTTTGGTTAGTGTTACAAGGCCAGATCAGTCAATCATCCAGACTGTTGCCCCTGCAACTACTGAAAACGCTGCTGCCCCTCTTCAGGAACCACAAGTTTGTCTGGCCTCTCAACAGATAACCCTCCGTTGTGGTTGCACCTACGGTACGGCTATCTGTATCGCTGAGGCACGCAAGCCTCCCCACCAACGGCAAGGTCCATGGTTCATGGGGGGGGGGGGGGGGGGGGGGGGGCTGCTACCTTTAAAATTTCAAAATGTGTAATCCAGTCAACTCTATCAAAATCTTTCTCTAAATCTACAAATGCTGCAAACGTAGTTCGTTGATCCTATCATCCAAGATGAGACATAGGGTCAGTATTGCCTCACGAATTCCTAGATTTCTCCGGAACCCATACTGATATCCCCCAACGTCGGCTTATACGAGCTTTTCCATTCTGCTGTAAATAATTCGTGTTAATATTTTGCATCCATCACTCACTAAACTGATAGGTCGGTAGTATTCACACATGTCAGCACCCTGCCCTCTTTCGAATAGGAATTATCACTTTCTTCCTGAAGTCTGAGGGTATTTCCCTGTATCATATACGAGGGCGTGCTGAAAAGTAATGCCTCCGAATATTTTATGAGAAAACTCTTAAAGCTTTTTAAATAACACAAGCATTCTACATATTTTTTCTTCTTTTCTATGTATTTATTTCTCAGCATAGTCAGCCAGGCGACGAACACATTTCTCCTATCGAGAGACCACTTTACTGAAACCTTCAATGTAGAGTGTATGACTTGGTTCACGGAACCAAAAACTCACCTCTGCTTCATCGCTATCAAAGTGAAGTCCTTGAAGGTTTTCTTTAAGTTTTGAAAACAGATGAAAGTCGGATGGGGACAAGTCGAGACTCTATGGAGGATACTCGATGACAGTGAACCCGAGGCGTCGGACTGTTGCAGGTGTCGCAGCGCCAGTGTGTGGTCTGGCATTGTCATGCTACGGAGTTGGTGCTCGACGCGTAGACGAATTCTTCGAATTCGAAACTCATCAACAGCACGCAGTTTCTCACACACCGATATAGCTACGTTGCACGACGCCATGTTACACGATACTGTTCGGAGCCCACTAGAAGCACAGGGCTGCAAATATGTAGACAGGAAGAATAAAGATGTAGAAAGTTTATAACCTTTGTTTTACTTAAGAAGCGTTCAGAGTTTTCAGATAAAAAATTCGGAGGCATTGCTTTTCAGAACACCTTCGGATCTTGCACAACAGGTGGGATACATTTGTCATGGCTGACTCCTTCAAGAGCCTCAAAGATTCTGAGGGAATGTCTCCCACTCCAGGGACATTGTTTTCACTTAGGTCTTCCTGTACGCTGTCAAATTCTTCTCACAGAATCATATTTTCTATCTCACCTTCACCTACTTCCTCTTTTCTGTTTTTATACTGTCCTCAAGTTTGTTTCCCTTATATAAACTCTCTATATATTTCTTTCGCCTTTATGCTTTCATTTCTTTGCATAGTACTGGTTTGGCAGTTGGTATTCATCCACGTTTTTCTCTTATCATAAAAAACGCCTCTTTAATTTCCTGCAGGGGGCATCTACACTAATGGAAAAAAATTGCAACACCGAGGAGTTGTACTACTAAATGAAAGATGGTAAGCATGTTTGTACATCTGAAAGATGGTCTCTATTCAGTTTTCACACCATTATGAGGATGCAAATCAGGTTTGCTTTAAATATTCGCTGCAACCTTTCAGACTGGACGTGCTGACTTGGTGTTAGTCAGAAATGCCGTTCTGTGACAAAGACATTATTATCAGCACCTTGCTGAGTTTGAATGTAATCGTGTAACAGGGCGACGAGAAGCTGGATGTTAGTTCTACCATATTGCAAAAAGACTTGGCAGGAATGTAGCCACTGTCCATGACTGAAGGCAATGGTGGTCAAGAGAATGTACAGTCGCAAGATGACCGGGCTCCGGAGGACCACGTGGCACTACCTAGAGGGAAGACCATCGTGTTCGGCGTATGGCTACGGCCCCACATATTGCATCTGCAACAGCAATCTGAGCAGCAGTTTGCACGATAGTGACGCAACGAACTGTTACAAATCGGTTGCTCCAAGGGCAGCTCCGAGACAGATGTCCTCTACCGCGCATTCCATTGACCCCAAGCTACCGCCATTCGCGACTTCAGAAGTGTCAAGTAAGACCTCATTTTATGCCAGGGTAAGGGTCTGATGCGTTTTCTAATGAAAGCTGGTTCTTCCTCGGTGCCGATGATGGCCGTGTGTTGGTTAGAAGAACACCTGGAGTTATGGTCTATGGTGCAATTTCCTACGACAGCAGGAACACTCTCGTCGTTATCCCACACGCCCTGACTGCAAATTTGCACGTCAATCCGGTGATTCGACCTGTCTTGCTGTCATTCATGAACAGCGTTCCAGAGAGTTTTTTCCAACATGACAATGCTTGTCCATATACCGCTGTTGTAACTCAACATGCTCTACAACGTGTTGACATGTTGCCTTGGTCCGCTCGATCACCAGATCTGTCTCCAGTCGAGCACATTAGGGACATCATCGGACAGTATCTCCAGCGTCTTGCTCAAGCAGCATTAATTGTCCCTGTACTGGCCGACCAAGTGCTAAAGGCATGGAACTCCATCCCACAAACTAACATCCGAGACCTGTACCATACAATGCATGTCCGTTTGCCGGTTATTAATGTACCAGCATTTCACATTTGCAATGGCTTATCTTGCGCTTACATTTATCTGCAGTCTTGCAACTTTGATGACTTCTGTATGTTACCTACAAAAATGTATTCCCGAAATTTCATTACTCTAGATTAATGATACATACTCCTCTCCTCTACCTGTCTGTGACGAGTTAAAAGTAGCCGATGAATCGATGCATGTGCATTATAGGTTGACGGTGTGTTCCCTCTATTTGCGCAGTAAGGAACCAGCAGATTAACAAACTCACATTAATCTCATATAGCTCCCACATCATTTCCTTCTCTTCCGGGGTTTCTACGCACCCATTTTGCTATGGGGTTCTGTAGTCATTTGCCTCCTGTTAGAGCTCTTGAGAGCCTCTGGTCCTCTGAACTTCCGGATAGCACGCAGGTCATTGCTGCTAAAAGGTCGATCTCCACCTTCATGCACTCGATTTATTCCGCCCTCAGTGATGATGTTCACTGGAAAGCGGAAGAACTAGGTTCCAGTGGTAACTTTCAGATCTGTAAACATTGGACAGAACAAGCACTGTAAGAAAACAGCTAAAGTGCGTCCACCAAGGCGAATTCGATATCTTATGGGCTTGAATACGAAGGATACACACGTAAAAAATGTTCAAATGTGTGTGAAATCTTATGGGACTTAACTGCTAAGGTCATCAGTCCCTAAGCTTACACACTACTTAACCTCAATTATCCTAAGGACAGACACACACACCCATGCCCGAGGGAGGACTCAAACCTCCGCCGGGACCAGCCTCACAGTCCATGACTGCAGCGCCTAAGACCTATCGGCTAATCCCGCGCGGCGATACACACGTACATGTTTCTTTTTCGAACTATGTTTGCAGCATTAACTGCGTATAGAAGCTACTTGACAACCATGTGGTGCATCTTCAGACCGATTATTTAACTCGTTTATATAATACGTGCCCGCCGCTTGTGGTCTCGCGGTAGCGTTCTCTCTTCCCGAGCACGAGGTTCCGAGTTCGGTTAGGGATTTTCACCTGCACCGAGACGACTGGGAGTTTTTGTGTCGTCTTCATCATCATCATTTATCCCCATTACGGTCGGAGGAAGGCAACGGCATACCACCTCCTTTAGGACCTTGCCTAGTACGGCGGTGCGGGTCTCCCGCGTCGTTCCCTACGCGCTGTCAAGAAGCATGGGATTTCATTTCCATATAGTACAAAAGTTTTAGTTTTTGTAAATTTTTTGTATTCATATTTTGTGTAATGTGTATACAAATGAAGTCATTTGTCACCTTATTCTTGAAAACTGTTATACTGGAAAACGTTTGTAAGCAACAGTTATTTTGAGAGTGTCAGCAGGGCACTTTTGAAATGAGTGTTCGTTGCATGACAGGCACGCTGCTGTAGGAATGTGGACAGCGGGGAATGTGTACAGCCGTGTGGCGGAGTGCTGAGCATTTGTAAATGAGCAATATCAAGAGAATCATCTGGATGGAGGAGATGCACATACCGTTATTCGAAGAGACGTAGCGCGTTTAAGGAAGTCTAGATTTGCCCATAGTCGAAGTTGGAATCACTGGAAACCTCCTCCTATGCGTCAAAGCAATGGTATGGTAACGTGATAAAGAACTGCTATATCTCTTTTAGGCCTTATACAGTTTTGTAGATTGACCTCTCACAAGGGAACCTCCCCATCGCACCCCCCTCAGGTTTAGTTATAAGTTAGCACAGTGGATAGGCCTTGAAAAACTGAACACAGATCAATCGAGAAAACAGGAAGAATTTGTGTGGAACTATGAAAAAGAATAAGCAAAATATACAAACTGAGTAGTCCTTGCGTAGGATAGGCAACATCAAAGATAATGTGAGCTCAGAAGCGCCGTGGTCCCGTTGTTAGCGTGAGCAACTGCGGAACGAGAGGTCCTTGGTTCAAGTCTTCCACGAGTGAAAAGTTTATTTTCGCAAAGTTATGATCTGTCCGTTCGTTCATTGACGTCTCTGTTCACTGTACTAAGTTTAGTGTCTGTGTTTGCGACCGCACCGCTAAACCGTGCGATTAGTAGACGAAAGGACGTGCCTTTCCAATGGAAACCGAAAACATTTGATCGCAAGGTCATAGGTCAACCGATTCCTCCACAGGAAAACACGTCTGATATATTCTATACGGCACTGGTGACGGAATGTGCGTCACATGACAGGAATATGTTGTCGACCCACCTAACTTGTACACTTGGCGAATGGGTAAAAAGATTCTTCTACGTTGCCCGATTTAGGTTTTCTTGCGGATGTGATAATCACTCCCAAAAAAGAGATGAAAACATAAGAGTTTGTCACATAAACTGCAACAAATGCATGCAACAGTTTCACAGTCGCACAGTTTTCCCTGTGCTCTGTCAAAACATATGTTTTTAACGTTTTCAAATTTTTCCGTGTGTAGACTGTCAAATCCTGCATATGTCCAAGCAAATCTGAACATGTCCTGGAATTTTGGAGAGCGTAGTTGATTATGTGTGAGTGCCTGAACTTTGATAATTGTCTAAAAATAAAAAAAATAAAACTTTTCACTCGAGGGAAGACTTGAACCAAGGACCTCTCGTTCCGCAGTTGCTCACGCTAACCACGGGACCACGGCGCTCCTGAGCTCACATTATCCTTGACGTTGCCTATCTTGCGCATGGACTACTCAGATTGTATATTTTGGTTATTTTTTTCATAGTTCCACACAACTTCTTCCTGTTTTCTCGATTGATCTGTGTTCAGTTTTTCAAGGCCTATCCACTGTGCCAACTTATAACTAAGTCTGAGGAGGGTGCGATGGGGAGGTTCCCTTGTCAGTGGTTTCATACACATTAAAATTGAGAATATAATTCTTCTAAAGAACTTTAGCTATGTTTTTGTTCGTGTGAACTAAGTTATCCGGAAATAAAATCTGTTTCTCTGTCCTGAATTTTAATCATAGCCATCGTCGTTTCAGTGTTTCATCACATAAAAAATTACTCCAAACCTATTCACATATTTAGTGGATCAAAACTGTATAAAGAATAATTACGTTGCTTCACCCCTGGCAACTGGTACAGTAGAACATGATATTTTTCTGCCGTTACATTCCACTTCAGTAAATGGCTTTTTTCTAGTTATTTATGATCAATGTACGAAGTAATACAATGCGGAGCATTTGCATACACTGTTACCGTGCTGACACGAATGTAAAAGTGAATGCGTTTCTTTCCTCTTGGTGTTACTACAATATCTCACTGGTGTGATATTACTGCACTGTGAGATCGGCGTTGCAAAGACTTGTACTCAGTTGAATTAAATTTTTATGAGAAGTGCTTTACAAAATTTGTGTTCTCAGTTTTTATTTGTTTTTGTGTGAAACATTTTGAAGGGATAATTTTATACAGCTTTTGTGTCATAATGTGTGATCACGAAATGGTGAAAGTCAGGCACCAACAATCCCAGATAAAAGTTTCATTGCATTCGATAATTAACATTTGAGTGAGAAATAGAACTTTATGTGTGTCGCTTTACTGCAGTAATGGAATTTTTAACACGTAGGTACTGGAAATAGCTCACGATCTTTTCTTTTATTTATCAACTTTAATACGGTACGTTGTAATAGAAATTTCAAACAACAATTCGTAGAGTACTTTATAACTCTTTCAGATCTGTTCTGCTGCAATTCAACACTGTTTGAACGTCGAGAGAACGTTCATGAATGGGTGGACTATATAACGAATGTGATCTATGAAGATGCTGGTGCATTTATCCTGCTGAAGATGGCTACGCACTATACTTTCCAGCTTTCGCTTCAGCTAACAGATTTTGTCATATGTCGTAAGAAGGCCCACGAATCTACTAGGAGGCATAACACCCTCAAACAAATTCAGACCTGGGGCTTCCGTAGATGCTTTCCTGTTTTATTATGCTCTATCCTTTTCCTATGTTCGTTAAGGTATCAAGTCGATGACGTCCCATAAGACCGTTTTATATAGAGAAATGTGTCTCTCAAGGTAATTTTTTTCCTGCGTCCCTGATTTTAACAGTTATAGATAGTAAAATGTTAACAGCAAATACTCCTTTCAGCGCTCCTTGTTCGTGAACAGGCCTTTTAATTTTGTGCTCTTCTTGACGCCTTCCAGTAACCATGCATCAATTATAACTAACAATTAAGGGTCTGGAGAAGTGAACAGAAGAACCTGTTTTCAAAGACAGCTCCGAGCCCTGTAGTTTGTGTTCTACGGGCCCAAAACCACCGACTTTTGCGAATTCAGTGATGTCAAGCGAGAGTTCATCGAATGGCAGAACAGAGGTCTGTTGTGTTTTCTGATGAGAACTGGTTCTGCTTCGGTGCCATTTATGGCCGTGTGTTGGTTAGGAGGAGGCCATTTGAGGGCGTGCAATCAACCTGTCTGTGTGTTAGAAACCGTGGACGTACACCTGGAGTTACCGTCTGGAGTGCAATTTTGTATGACACCAGGAGCACTCTCGTGGTTATCCCACGCACCCTGACTGCAAATTTGTACATAAATCTGTTTACTCGACCTATTTTGCTACCATTCATCAACAGCATTTCGGAGGTGTTTTTCAACAGGTTACCGCTCGCCCACATTCCGCTGTTGTAACCCAACATGCTCTATAGAGTGTCTGTCTACATGTCACTCGACCTGCTCGATCACCAGATCTGTTTCCCATCGAGCACATATGGGACATCATCAGATGACAACTCCAGCGCCATACACAAACAGCATTAACCGTCCCTGTATTGAGAGACCAAGTGCAACAGCCATGAAACTCCATCCGACCAACTGACATCCGACACCTGTACAACACAATGCATACACGGTTCCATGCTTGCAGTCAACATCCTGGCGGTTACACCGGTTATTAATCTACCAGTATTACACTTATCTCTCGCTTACATTACCCTGAGATCTTGCAATGTTAATCAATTAAATATTTTACCTAGACATACCTATTCCCGAAATTTTCATTACTCTATTTAATTATTTTTTGGTGCTGCGATTTTTTTCCTTCATTGTATTTTAGATACGCACTACGACTTATACACATATTTTTAAAATATTTTAAATAAGAGAACAAATCTGGCTGTCCAAAAGTCCTATCTTTCTCTGTTTCCATGATTTGATCTTTAGAAACTTTGATTGTACTCACCGCTAATCTGCGCGCAAGCTAAAGGGTAGGAAACATGGGGAGCTGTAGTTAAGGGTAGAAATGTCTCGTATGCTCTGATTCTCTTAGTGTCAAACAAGTGTTGCAACATCCACCAAAGAATTTTATACAAAATACAAAAGTCTTCCTACTCCTGCAACACCATGACAAGTATGTAGCAATCTGAAGAGTACAAGAGCACGTAGTTATTCCGCAAAAACGAGCAAGCAAACAAGTTAGCGAAGGCGACTTGCAGAAACAGCAGTGTGGCACAATGTGGCACACCCTTTTATTTATTTATTTATTTATGCATTTATTTTACCTGGCAAGATTAGGGCCTTCAGGCCCTCTCTTACACCTAACCAGGCATACTCAGATTCAACAAATTTCAGTTTCTACAGAACATTAAGGACATATTACATGTTATACAGTATTAATGTTAAGAAAAAAATAGAGATTATAAACGTAGTACAATGATAATTATAACAATCAAAAATTAATTATAACAATCAAGAATAATAATAATAGTAATAATAATAATAATAATAATGACTATGTATATGAAAGTAAACATATTTTTCTTTTATGAATGTCAGTCCTATTGCTGGTTGGGAATTTTCTCGTTATATTCTTGCAGCTTGTGAGTTATTCTCATCAAGCAGAGACATAAGACGATAGAATGGGGTGAAAGAGATATAGAAGAGGTAGATAGGTTAGAGGAAGAGAAATAGAATGGTAAAATTCGAAGCTATGATGGAGAGGAGAAAGAAAGAGATGAGAGGGGCCCAACAATGATGGCTATACCGTCCCTAATATGTAAGTCTTGAGTTCACTCTTGAATGTTGAGTGGTTCCGGATAAGACGCAGATCACAGGGGAGCGCGTTCCATAGTCGTATGGCTGAGATGGAGAATGACATGGAGACATCTCTCTGTTGAGACAAAGAGGCATACAACTCAGGGAAAAGGAATGGCTAATCGGGAGGAACAGTAAGGTAATGTCCTGAAAAAAAATATCTAACGGCGGAACGCCGAACGCCGACCACTTAACTTCAAACTCTGACGAGAGGAATCAATAACATGTGGGACTTGTGCGTACAAATCACAGTAAACCAAATTTTAATGGAGTGAAACTTATATTCTAATGAACTCGGAAAAAGCAGCTTCTTTATTTTACTTGAAGACGATACGAGTGTCAAAAAGACATCGTCCCGAGTCTGGGCCTCATCATAGGCTCGCTGGTTTGAGATTTTAGCGTATTTACATCTACATGTACATGGATACTCTGCAAACCACACTTAAGTGCCTGGCTTAGGGTTCATCGAAGCAATTTCGCAATAATTCTCTATTATTCCAATCTCGAACAGCGGACGGAAGAAAGGTACACCTATATCTTTTCTTGTAAGCTCTGATTTCCCTTACTTTATTATGATGATCGTTTCTCCCTATGAAGGTCGCCTTGAACAAAATATTTTCGCATTCGCAGAAGAAAGTTGATAATTTAAATTTCGTAAGATTACGTGGCAGTGAAAATCGCCTTTGTTTTAATGATGTCCTTCCAAAATTCTGTAGCGTATCCGTGACACTCTCACCACTATTTCCCAATAATACAAAACGTACTGCTCTCCTTTGAACTTTCTGGATGTACTCCGTTAACATATCTGGTAAGAATCCCTCACCGCCCAACAGTCCTCCAAAAGAGGACGGACATGCGTAGTATAAGCAGTCTCTTTAGTAGATCCGTTGCCTCTTCTAAGTGTTCTGATAATGAAACGCAGTCTTTGGTTTGCCTTCCCCTCAACATTTTCTATGTGTTCTTTCCAATTCATTGTAATTCCTAGGTATTTAGTTGAACTTACGGCCTTTATATTTGACTGATTTATCGTGTAGCCGAAGTTAAACGTATTCCTTTTAAGACTCTTGTGGGTGATCTCACACTTTCATTGTTTTGGGTCAATTGCTAATTTTCGTACCATGCCGATATCTTTTCTAAATCGTTTTGCGATTTGTTTTGATCTTCTGATGACTCTACTAGACGATAAACGACAGCATCATCTGAAAACAACCTAAGGCGACTACTCAGATTCTCTCCTAAATCGTTTATGTAGATAAGGAACAACAGAAGTCCTGTAACACTACTTCTGTTTCACTCGATGACTTTCCGTCAATTACTCCAAACTGTGACCTCCCTGACAGGAAATCACGAATCCAGGGAGTGCAATCAACCTGTCTGTGTGTTAGAAACCGTGGACGTACACCTGGAGTTACCGTCTGGAGTGCAATTTTGTATGACACCAGGAGCACTCTCGTGGTTATCCCACTGAGGTGATATTCCATAAGCATCAGCATACTTTGAAAGGAACCTCATTGGTATAGAGCATGGTCAGGAAAATTTGCTTGTATTAAGTGATTTAAGTTGCTTCACTACTCCGAGGAAGGAATTACATCTTTGCACCTGTTACTGTCCTTCAAAGTAGTCACCAGCGTTGTGTAGAACCCGTTTCCAGCGATGTGGAAGGCGTAGTATACCGTTAGCAGAGCCTGTTCTGTTGATGGTGCGAATGGAGCGGTCTACTGCCTGTCGAATCTCTCGAACAGTTCTGAAGCGAATGCCACGAAGTGGTTCCTTCATCTTCGGAATCAAATCAAAGTCAAAAGAACTTAAGTCCGGGGAGTCTGGTGGATGGTACAGTACTCGCCAGGCCCATCGACCGAACAGAGCAGCCACAGCTTACGCTGTATGCACCCGCGCATTGTCGTGCAAAATGATGGGTGGGTTGCGCAGAAAGTGTCGCCGCTTCTTTCGCAAAGCTGGTCGCAGGTGATGCTCCAAAACCGAACAGTAATACTGTGCGCTGACGGTCTGCCGTGGAGGAACTTAATGCATTAGGATAACACCGTCACAGTCGTACAGGAGAATCACCATTACTTTAGACCGTTGCATTTGCACCATCAACAGAACAGGCTCTGCTAACGATATACTACGCCTTCCACATCACTGGCTACGGGTTCTACACAACTCTGGTGACTACTTTGAAAGACAGTAATAGGTGCAGCCCGCATCTCGTGGTCGTGCGGTAGCGTTCTCGCTTCCCACGCCCGGGTTCCCGGGTTCGATTCCCGGCGGGGTCAGGGATTTTCTCTGCCTCGTGATGGCTGGGTGTTGTGTGCTGTCCTTAGGTTAGTTAGGTTTAAGTAGTTCTAAGTTCGAGGGGACTTATGACCACAGCAGTTGAGTCCCATAGTGCTCAGAGCCATTTGAACCATTTTTAGTAATAGGTGCAAACATGTAACTCTTTTGTATTGGTTGTGAATATATAGTTGCCACTATTTTAGTTCCAACCCTCGTATTTCCATTGTTATTGCGCGACGAAGGCATTGATTGTGTCTTGCCACTAGCATACTTTACATACGACAAGAATCTCTTTGGATTTTCTATCAGGTTTCGAGACAAAATTTCATTGTGGAAAATATTATAATAATCTCGCTTTGAAGTCCGTGTTAAATTTCGACCTTCTGTAAATGGTCGCCAATCTTGGAGATTTTGCGTTCGTTTAAATTGGGTATGCTTTTTTCCTTGTTTCTGCAGCAGTGTTCTGACCCCTTTTTCTTCACCAAGGGTGGTCAGCTCCATCGTTTGTTAATTTATTTGGTATGAACCTCTCTACTGCTGTGTTTAGTTCAAGCCACATCTGGTCTACAGTTACACTGTTAATTTGGTAGGAGTGGAGATTGTCTCTCAGGAAAGCGTCAAGTCAGTTCTTATTTACTTTTCTGAATAGGTACATTTTTCGTTTATTTTTGGAGGATTTGGGAGTTAAATTATTAAGTCTCGCTAGGACAACCCTGGGTTAAGTAATGCCTGTATCCGTTTTATTGCTCATTGTTAGCTCGGGATTATTGGTAGCTAAGAGGCTAAGTGTATTTTCACAACAGTTCATTATTCGAGTAGGCTCATGAACTAACTGTTCGATATAATTATCAGAGAACGCATTTATCACAATTTCGGATGATGTTTTATGCCTACCTCCGGATTTAAACATGTATTTTGGCAATTTATCGAGTGTAAATTAAAGTCACCACAAACTATAATTCTATGAGTCGGGTACGTGTTTGAAATTAGACTCAAGTTTCCTTTGAACCTTTTAGAAAATGTATCATCCGAGTTGGCAGGTCGGCAAAGGGATCCAATTGTTGTTACATTCCGGTTGCCAAGAATGGCCTCTACCCGTACTAACTGACAGAACTATCTACCCGGTGGTTATAATTAAAATTACCCTACTTAACAAGTTATAACACGGAAACTAATTGTCGTACGAGTACCAAACTTGGTAGAATTAATGTCAAGGACATGGGTAACAGAAATAATGCAAAATCAGTTCAATTGAAACAGATTTACTGTGGTGCTGCGGTACATCATACCATTACATATCGATACCATTACTGCTACCAAAGGGGTTCAATTTGGCGCCCATCAGTGTCCAGAAGAGTCTGAAAGTACAGTACTGCATTCTGCACAGCAGAACAAGACGTGTCTTCATGTATGCTGGCTTCCTCTCTTGATACGCTGCGCTTCAGATCAGCCCATGTGTGAATGTCCCCCTGGTAAACCCAGTCCATCACGTAGCACCGCAGCCAGAAATAGCAGGGAGTGAGATCATGTGATCGTGCCGGGAAAGCGTTTGGAAACGATCGGCTGATAATTCGATGGTTTCCAAATGTACACTCCTGGAAATTGAAATAAGAACACCGTGAATTCATTGTCCCAGGAAGGGGAAACTTTATTGACACATTCCTGGGGTCAGATACATCACATGATCACACTGACAGAACCACAGGCACATAGACACAGGCAACAGAGCATGCTCAATGTCGGCACTAGTACAGTGTATATCCACCTTTCGCAGCAATGCAGGCTGCTATTCTCCCATGGAGACGATCGTAGAGATGCTGGATGTAGTCCTGTGGAACGGCTTGCCATGCCATTTCCACCTGGCGCCTCAGTTGGACCAGCGTTCGTGCTGGACGTGCAGACCGCGTGAGACGACGCTTCATCCAGTCCCAAACATGCTCAATGGGGACAGATCCGGAGATCTTGCTGGCCAGGGTAGTTGACTTACACCTTCTAGAGCACGTTGGGTGGCACGGGATACATGCGGACGTGCATTGTTCTGTTGGGACAGCAAGTTCCCTTGCCGGTCTAGGAATGGTAGAACGATGGGTTCGATGACGGTTTGGATGTACCGTGCACTATTCAGTGTCCCCTCGACGATCACCAGTGGTGTACGGCCAGTGTAGGAGATCGCTCCCCACACCATGATGCCGGGTGTTGGCCCTGTGTGCCTCGGTCGTATGCAGTCCTGATTGTGGCGCTCACCTGCACGGCGCCAAACACGCATACGACCATCATTGGCACCAAGGCAGAAGCGACTCTCATCGCTGAAGACGACACGTCTCCATTCGTCCCTGCATTCACGCCTGTCGCGACACCACTGGAGGCGGGCTGCACGGTGTTGGGGCGTGAGCGGAAGACGGCCTAACGGTGTGCGGGGCCGTAGCCCAGCTTCATGGAGACGGTTGCGAATGGTCCTCGCCGATACCCCAGGAGCAACAGTGTCCCTAATTTGCTGGGAAGTGGCGGTGCGGTCCCCTACGGCACTGCGTAGGATCCTAAGGTCTTGGCGTGCATCCGTGCGTCGCTGCGGTCCGGTCCCAGGTCGACGGGCACGTGCACCTTCCGCCAACCACTGGCGACAACATCGATGTACTGTGGAGACCTCACGCCCCACGTGTTGAGCAATTCGGCGGTACGTCCACCCGGCCTCCCGCATGCCCACTATACGCCCTCGCTCAAAGTCCGTCAACTGCACATACGGTTCACGTCCACGCTGTCGCGGCATGCTACCAGTGTTAAAGACTGTGATGGAGCTCCGTATGCCACGGCAAACTGGCTGACACTGACGGCGGCGGTGCACAAATGCTGCGCAGCTAGCGCCATTCGACGGCCAACACCGCGGTTGCTGGTGTGTCCGCTGTGCCGTGCGTGTGATCATTGCTTGTACAGCCCTCTCGCAGTGTCCGGAGCAAGTATGGTGGGTCTGACACACCGGTGTCAATGTGTTCTTTTTTCCATTTCCAGGAGTGTATTTTGGAGGATCAGGTGAACTTCACGAGCGATCTGCGGTAGAGCCCCATCATGCATGAAAACTGTTGAGGTGCATGGGTCTCTCTCCTGTAGGGCGGGTATGACATGCTGGCGAAGCATATCGCAGTAACGCTGCCCGTCCCACTGCACGTCTTTGGTCCCTGAGGGCCAAACTGTTCAAAAAAGAATGGGAAAATGATGAATGTAACCACGAAGCCACACCATACGGTGACTCGTTTTCCATACAGAGGAACTTCATGCACAACAACTGGAGGTGAAGATCCTCACACTCGTCAATTCTGTGTGTTCACCTCACACATCAGAGAAAAATGAGCTTCGTCTGTCCATAGGATGTTCCAGGGCCAGAAACCCGTCAACTTCAATCCTTGCGAGTAAGTGGAGAGCGAAGTCAACACGGGATGTTCAACTGTCGTGACACAGCACGCGCACTGACTGACAATCGGGAATAACACACGGTTTTGTCTGCCATAGCAACAGCGATTTCATCAACCACCTGTGGTACAACCGGTCGTCGGCCTCTGCCCGGAGCGACGCCGTGTTCTCCAGTTGATTCGAACTTCATCATGCTCCGCATAGCAAGTGGAGAAAGAGGACCCTTGCGTAATCCTTTCAGCCGGCGATATTCTCGAACTGCAGCTGCAGCATTACTGTTGTTTTGATAATAGAGCTTCATCAATAACCCCCTGCTTCTTTTGTCCAAGCTCATGTTGACACGTCAACAAATGCACTGTGACTGGTCAGGTGTGTGAGACTATGAATAACGAGGACTGATCACGGCACCTGGTGGCCGTAGTTGAAACTGAACGGTGGCGCTGTGGAACTTGGAAATCAGGCACCCGATATTCTGGACATTAATGGTACCATGTTTGGTTCTCGTATAGTAATTAGTTTCCATGTTATAACGTGTCCAATAGGGGAAGTTTAAGTGTAACTACCCGGTACTCCAATTTCGCTGCAAGATAATCTACTTTTAACAGCAACAAACAAGCCACCGCCAACTGTATGTAGCCTATCCTTTCTGAACACCGTTAGCTCCTTCACACAAATTTAGCTGAACTTAACTTCCGGCTTTAGCCAGCTTTCAGTACCTATAACAATTTGAGTGTCAGTGCTTTCTATTAATGCTTAGAGCTCTGGGACTTTCCCAAGCACAGCTACGACAGAATGAGATTTTCACTCTGCAGCGGAGTGTGCGCTGATATGAAACTTCCTGGCAGATTAAAACTGTGTGCCGGACCGAGACTCGAACTCGGGACCTTTACCTTTAGCGGGAAAGTGCTCTACCAACTTTTTTTTTTGTCGGCTTCCTATTTTTTTCTGTAAGCTGGATGCCTAAATTACCTTTGCTAACATAAACGAGAATAAATATTTCTTCTTAATATTAACTAAAGGAAATTACTCTTCCTCTTGCTAATGGAAAGACAAGTATATTAAAATAAACTGAAACGTGAAGTCTCTCATCTTCATAAGGAAAACATAAAATCTTGCATCCCCTTGAAAAACGCTTTTTAGAACTTAAAACTTCTCTGCGTATGGCATAAGATGATTAAAAAAAATACATAAAATTTGATGTCTAATTTCTTCATGAGGATGTAGTCCGGTGCGTCTTGCTACGGACTTGATTTCTTTTCTGTAGTGTCTCGTGAAAGGATCGAAGACATTCCGGTTCCAGTTATCTGTAATCGTGCAAAGCGGACATCTCTGAACTTCGTACCAATCTTAATCTGTTATTGTTCTCTGTACTATTTTATTCCATGATTCTATTTAGGAAGCATGCGTAATTTTTTTGTAGTCGTTTGTCCGCATGAGATAATGGTGCTGAGTCGTTAGATACACCCAGTAATCTTCTTTGCTCTTATTTTCTGCCTTCAAGATATAGTGCACTGTGTGCCCTTTTAGCCAGTTAACAGCATTTCTTTTCGTATTAGGATATGGCACTGCGCCTGGAGTCAGAAAATCTGCGGCGGTGAAAACGGTTGGAGATGTTCTGTTAATGGTCGCTAATTTCTGCTTAACTATATGCCATATGTCTCTAACTCTTTCACACACGAAACGGTGTTCTTCAGTGTCAAGAAGGTTGCATGACGCGCACAAGGGCGAATTTGTGAGATGTATAGCATGCACTTTGGAATTAGTTGATATTTTCCTGTTGACTGCATTATACCAAGTTGCTTTCACCTTAGAGGGTAAGTTCCGATGGTGGATATTTTTCCAAATTGCAGACCAGTCATTGTTGGGGTATTTTCTTTCAATAATATTTCCTTCCTTAGCTTCCATCAAATATGTATAGATCTCCTTCACTTTCTTCGACTGCTTTTCTCAGAGCCTCGATGAGAGATAACTGTTATATGCACATTTACTAGTGTGGTTTTCTGTATCTCGTCCAGTTACCTCATACTGTTTCCTTGTACAGATGCTCGTATGCTTGCAAGTAGTTTTTTATAATTGACGGCAATAGTGTGTTGGATGTTGATCCTAAATTCAGTACCCAAACATTTCAATGTGGATACTTCCGTCAATTGTCCCCGGTTTTGCATGCATATTCCTCTGCCTGGGTTCATGATGCCTGACTTCCTTTTATTTAGTTTGGCGCCAGAAGCAAGATCATATGTGTGTACAATCTGAAGAGCTTTCGCCACTTCATCTTCATTTATAACCAGGACTCCCACATCATCTGCGTGGGCGTTGCACACTATTTTCTTGCCGTTTATACACAATCCTTGCAGGTGAGTGTCGCGAGGAGAGGTTCTATTGCTATTGCGAAAAGGGCCATTGACATTGGGCAACCTTGACGTACGGATCCAGTCAATTCAATCTCTCTACTTAGTTGTCCGTTTATCATTATTCGTGCTACACTGTTTTTTCAGAATTTGTTGAATAATCCTCACGAATCGTAATGGGAATCCCATTACTTCCATGATTCAAAGGAGATACTTATGATCTACTCTGTCAAACGCATTCTCGATGTCTAATGACACTAAAGCACATTTTATCCGGCATACATTTGCGGTTGATATTATATCCCTATATTCGCATATACGTATTCTGATAGATGTTTCTGTCTTTGCCTACACATGTTTGGTACGGGCCAGTTACAGAATTAATAACCATTTTTATTCTTCTTGCTAGTACGCGGGCCATAATTTTGTAATCACTGTTGAGTAATGTTACTGGGCGAAGGTTTTCAATTGCTTTGCTAAGTGAGTTTTTAGGAATTAGAACTATGATCCCCTCAGGAAATTCTTTGGGAGCGGCAACAGTGCCATTCATGAGTTCGTTGTACATGCATAGCAACTTGCTTTTCATTTGTGGCCAGAACACTTGGTAGCATTCCACAGGGATACCATCAGGTATGGTGGAAATGGTGGAAAGAAATACAGTAGAAGAAGAATGGGTATCTTTGAGGGATGAAGTAGTGAAGGCAGCAGAGGATCAAGTAGGTAAAAAGACGAGGGCTAGTAGAAATCCTTGGGTAACAGAAGAAATATTTAATTTAATTGATGAAAGGACAAAAGATAAAAATGCAGTAAATGAAGCAGGCAAAAAGGAATACAGACGTCTCAAAAATGAGATCGACAGGAAGTGCAAAATGGCTAAGCAGGGATGGTTAGAGGACAAATGTAAGGCTGCAGAGGCTTATCTCACTAGAGGTAAGATAGATACTGCCTACAGGAAAATTAAAGAGACTTTTGGAGAAAAGAGAACCACTTGTATGAATATCAAGAGCTCAGATGGAAACCACGTTCTAAGCAAAGAAGGGAAAGCAGAAAGGTGGAAGGAGTATATAGAGGGCTTATACAAGGGCGATGTACTTGAGAACAACATTATGGAAATGGAAGAGGATGCAGATGAAGATGAAATGGGAGATACGATACTGCGTGAAGAGTTTGACAGAGCACTGAAAGACCTGAGTCGAAACAAGGCCCCGGGAGTAGACAACATTCCATTAGAACTACTGACAGCCTTGGGAGAGCCAGTCCTGACAAAACTCTACCACCTGGTGAGCAAGATGTATGAGACAGGCTAAATACCCTCAGACTTCAAGAAGAATATAATAATTCCAATCCCAAAGAGAGCAGGTGTTGACAGATGTGAAAATTACGGAACTATCAGTTTAATAAGTCACAGCTGCAAAATACTAACACGAATTCTTTACAGACGAATGGAAAAACTGGTAGAATCCGACTCGGGGAAGATCAGTTTGGATTCCGTAGAAATATTGGAACATGTGAGGCAATACTGACCTTACAACGTATCTTAGAAGAAAGATTAAGGAAAGGCAAACCTACGTTTCTAGCATTTGTAGACTTAGAGAAAGCTTTTGACAATGTTGACTGGAATACTCTCTTCCAAATTCTGAAGGTGGCAGGGGTAAAATACAGGGAGCGAAAGGCTATTTACAATTTGTACAGAAACCAGATGGCAGTTATAAGAGTCGAGGGGCATGAAAGGGAAACAGTGGTTGGGAAGGGAGTGAGACATGGTTGTAGCCTGTCCCCGATGTTATTCAATCTCTATTTTGAGCAAGCAGTAAAGGTAACAAAAGAAAAATTCGGAGTAGGTATTAAAATCCATGGAGAAGAAGTAAAAACTTTGAGGTTCGCCGATGACATTGTAATTCTGTCAGAGACAGCAAAGGACTTGGAAGAGTAGTTGAACGGAATGGACAGTGTCTTGAAAGGAGGATATAAGACGAACATCAACAAAAGCAAAACGAGGATAATGGAATGTAGTCTAATTAAGTCGGGTGATGCTGAGGGAACTAGATTGGGAAATGAGACACTTAAAGTAGTAAAGGAGTTTTGCTATTTGGGGAGCAAAATAACTGATGATGGTCGAAGTAGAGAAGATATAAAATGTAGACTGGCAATGGCAAGGAAAAACGTTTCTGAAGAAGAGAAATTTGTTAACATCGAGTATAGATTTAAGTGTCAGGAAGTCGTTTCTGAAAGTATTTGTATGGAGTGTAGCCATGTATGGAAGTGAAACGTGGACGATAAATAGTTCGGACAAGAAGAGAATAGAATCTTTCGAAATGTGGTGCTACAGAAGAATGCTGCAGATTAGATGGGTAGATCACGTAACTAATGATGAAGTATTGAATAGAATTGGGGAGGTGAGGAGTGTGTGGCACAACTTGACAAAAAGAAGGAACCGGTTAGTAGGACATGTTCTGAGGCATCAAGGGATCACAAATTTAGCACTGGAGGGCAGCGTGGAGGGTAAAAATCGTAGAGGGAGACCAAGAGATGAATACACGAAGCAGATTCAGAAGGATGTGGGTTGCAGTAAGTACTGGGATATGAAGAAGCTTGCACAGGATAGGGTAGCATGGAGAGCTGCATCAAACCAGTCTCAGGACTAAAGACCACAACAACAACAACAACCATCAGATCCTGGAGACTTATTTTTAGGACTCTGTGCTATTGCGTCTCTCAATTCGTCCTCTTCTATTTCAGCCGTGAGATTTTCTACTTGCTCTGTACTAATTCGTCCTGATACGTTTGTAACAAGATCTCTCCGCGCCTCGTCGACGGTAGGTTTGGTGGACATCATATCTGAGACATATTTATGAACAGCGTTTCGAATTTCATTCTGCTTTGTGTGATTGGTTCCATCAGGTAACTTAACTTCTGTCAGTATTTTTCTGTTTCCTCTCTTATTCTCACGCATTACATGGTAGATAGCTGTTTCTTCCCCTTCTACAAAGTTTTGTATTCTCGCTCTGACTTTAAAACCTTCTGACTGTCGCCGCTTAAGTGCTAAAAGTTTTGCTTTAACTTTCTGAATCCGGCTAAATTTATCCATTAATCGTGTGTCGATGGCGTACAGGTCTCTAAGGCAGCTAAAATAAAATTCAGTCGTCTTTTTAATCCAGAAACTTTTCTGTCGTGAGTAATCGATCAGCATTCTTCTTATTTTAGGCTTAGCACATTGTAACCACCAAGCTATGGCAGAATTGTATAGCGGAAGTCGTTTCTCGCATTCTTGCCACACATTAGTAAATGCTACGCGACGTTCCTCATCATGTAGATGTATAATGTTGAGTTTCCATATGCCCCTCGCTCGGTAAGTCTCTTGTTTTTCCAAATTTACTGTGGTGATGTACGCGGCGTGGTCAGAAAACATAGTGGGCCAGACCTCAGACTCGAGTACATGGTTCTTAAAGTTGGACGAGACGTAAATTCTGTCTAGCCTGCTTGCTGAGTGACTGGTAAAATATGTGAAACCGGGCTGTGAGCCACGGGTATGTTCCCAGGTATCGGTTAACTACATTTGGTGGACTATTCTTTCCAGTTCTAAGGGCTTGTTGAAATTCGGTGTCTGGTCTTTCGGGCTAAGTACAGAATTAAAATCACCGGCTAGGATTATATAATCTTGACGTGTACCGAAGAGATGAACGATTTCACTTGTAAAAAAATCCGCTCTGGCACGCCTGTTATTGTTGCCTGACGGTGCATAAACGTTGATGATGCGGGCATTATTAACAGTCACTGCAACCCCTCTGCTGTTTTCAAGTTTTGCTATTTGTGTGACACGGATGCCTTCTTTCGTGAGAATTGCGGTTCCCAGCTCTGCACCGATACCGGGGTTTATTATGGCGTTGTATCCACGTATCTTTTCTAATTTAATATCTGTTACTTCCTGTAACAGTAGTATATCAACGTTAGCTGCGTATAGAAAGTCTTGCAGATGTTGTAAATGCAGGGAGAAGCGTATCTTATTAATGTTCAACGTAGCGATTTTGTAGGCTTGTGCTGCGTTCATATTGTCCTATTCATTACCGAAGTCAATATTCGTCATACGAAGTGCTGTCGGAGGAAAATCCTTTTTCACATGTATGTTCCGGCAATGATGTATCCATCGTGTTCAGTTGATTTCTTGGGGCAGGAGTCTGTCCCGTTCCTCCAGTTTCATTCAATTCTTCATCTTGATTCATTTCATCCGATTCATCAGCCCAAGTTTTGTATTGATTAGCTTTCGGTGTCTCTTTTTCTGCATTTCTAGTATCAGGGAAAACCTTGTCTGCATCGAAATTTGCTAGCAGCTTCAATCTCTCGTGTGACGAATGGTCCGTTGACATGGGACATGGTGTATTTGATTTGGCTTGCAAGGGGTCAGGTGCCTGCATACTCAGAACCGGATTACTATGTTCTTCTTCATGCAGTTTGTTGCTAATCTGCTTTGCTTTTTCTCGCAAAGGCGGTGCCAGTTGTTCAGCGCCCTTATGAGCTAGTCTCCTGTTTTTGTTTCCTTGGAGGACTGACTCTTGGGGAGGTTTCATCGTTTTCCATGGCCTCTTGGGTTTCTTGCGCTCGGTCCTGTTCGCTGGCAAGTGATGGGTTGGTTTCCTTGTGGTTTTCTGGAGACTGCTCATTCTGAAGGACTATAATCGGTTCAGGAGTTTGTTCTATTTGAACAGAGATATTTGGTTCTTTTTCTTGACTCTTTGGCTGTGTTGTCACCGTCGAGTTGCTAACTTCCATTATCACTTCACTGTCGCGAGTTGCATCATCCTGAGTAGCGTCCCGAGTAGCGTCAGGAGCGTCACGCGTATGGAGTTGTCCTGCGGCTGCCGCTACAGAAGTTAAAGGCAACGTTGACATGGCTGGGGGTCTCACTGCTTCGCCCGCAGGTAGCTGGGCCACTCGGCGTTGTATACACTGCGAGCGGACATGGCCTGTACCGCCGCAAGACGCGCAGGTTCTTGGCTGCCCATCATATATTACTATAGCCCGATAACCACAAACATTTATATACGAGGGTATGTGCTTGTGTAAATCAACTCGCAGTTGCCTGATACCATTCAGCACGGGGAACTTGTGAGCAGGAGACCACTTTTCTGCAAAATTGCGAATTATTCTCCCAAAAGGAGCTATCACCGAATTGATCAGCTCAGCGGTGATTTCAAATGGTAGCTCAAAGATACGGACAGTCCTTAATCCAAAGCCAGCATGCGTAACACGAACTTCACTAATATTGCCATCGTGATGTTTGAACTTAAATGTTCCGCCACTAGATTCAACAATTTTGTCACACAATTCCGTGTTTTTAAGCTTGACATACACAATGCTACTCACAACTGAAAGGTGAATACCTATAATATCCTCAAACGAAATTATCACAACTTCCTCTAACCATGTCTCAATTTCGGTCTCTGCCCGTTCTGGTCAAAAACAAATTTCAACGTGTCTATTCTATTAGGCTGATCCATCTCTCCTTCAAATATGAATCCATCAAAAGTTTGAAATAACGCAGCTAACTACTGCAACAGGCGCTTGACTTACCGAGCGGAGCGCAGCAGACCCCAGCGCACAGCACACGCCGGAGGTCCGCACACCACGGCCGCCAAAAGCCGACTGCGCTACCCAAGCACGACTTACGCCCCGTCCTCACAGCTTTACTTCTGCCAGTACCTCGTCTCCTACCTTCCAAACCTTACAGAAGCTCTCCTGCGAACCTTGCAGAACTATCACTCCTGAAAGAAAGGATATTGCGGAGTCATGGTCCGGCACACAGTTTTAATCTGCCAGGAAGTTTCATATCAGCGCACACTCCGCTGTAGAGTGAAAATTTCGTTCTAGAAACATCCCCCAGGCTGTGGCTAAGCCATGTCTCCGCAATATCCTTTCTTCCAGGAGTGCTAGTTCTGCAAGGCTGCCGGCCGAAGTGGCCGTGCGGTTAAAGGCGCTGCAGTCTGGAACCGCAAGACCGCTACGGTCGCAGGTTCGAATCCTGCCTCGGGCATGGATGTTTGTGATGTCCTTAGGTTAGTTAGGTTTAACTAGTTCTAAGTTCTAGGGGACTAATGACCTCAGCAGTTGAGTCCCATAGTGCTCAGAGCCATTTGAACCATTTTTTTCTGCAAGGCTCGCAGGAGAGCTTCTGTAAAGTTTGGAAGGTAGGAGACGAGGTACTGGCAGAAGTAAAGCTGTGAGGACTGGTGGGTGAGTCGTGCTTGGGTAGCTCAGTTGGTAGAGCACTTGCCCGCGAAAGGCAAAGGTCCCGAGTTCGAGTCTCGGTCCGGCACACAGTTTTAATCTGCCACCAAGTTTCACAGTTAATTTACAACTGTTATACCGATGATTCCTAGATCGACGTTCTTCCTGTGTTCAACCTGCACATTTTGACACTGCAGCCCTTTTTGTATTTCCTCAAGGCCCCCTAACTTAGAAAAAAGACCCTGCTACCTGCGTAGTCTCCTCTTCCATGTAGTGGTCTCCTGTATTTAGCGGAACCCGAAAACCAAACACGCTTTGGCGCAAGTAGAGAAATATGCAGCCTACACGGTCACAGAGCTTCCGATTCAGACCCTCCACTCACTTTCGTACTAGAGTTCCGCAATCGTACCTGTCCATAATGCTGCAAATGGTGAGCTCTGCATTCATCTCACAACCAAGCCTACCAGCCTTTACCACTTCCGATACCCACTTGAAACCAGACAAAATCTCTTCCGGTCCAAAACGACACACATCATAAATACTGACGTGAGCCACCACCTGCAGTTGGCTTCACCCCACGCTCTTCTTCATGACATACCAGATATACCAGTTCCACGTCTGGACTGATTCCACCTGGCATGCCACACAGAGTAAACATTGGCTTTCTCTTCTTTCTCGTCGTCGTCGTCGTCGTCGTCGTCGTCGTCGTCCCCCCCCCCCCCCCCGATTGGATGACCCAACTACCAATAATCCTACTCTCTGTGATTGCCTAGATCTTGTAGGCTAAGAGGTCTCCTCTAAAACAGGACAAGTGACTGCACCCAGCTGAGGGACAGTGTCAGTCACAGACAACACCTGGAACCTGTTTGTCAGACTAACCAGGGAGGTCCCACGTTCGGCGCCCTGGGAAGTTATTCTCCACCTGCCATGCTGGACGTGCTAGACACCCTTTGCATCCCCACGGCCGGCCCACAACAATGATGCCCATGCACTGCAACTTCAAGCTGTGTAACCGAAGTCATCACAATCTGGAGCTGAGAGTGAAGTGACACCATCTCGGTTCCAATCCACACACAGCACTCACAGTCCCTATCCATACTAAAGACCATGGAGAACAACACTACATAGACAAATAAGGGACAGTCGACATGTGCTACGGAAGTCTACTGTAGACACTGAGAAAAATGTAAGAACTGTGTCTAATAAATTAGATTAACGCGCAGAGGCTCAAAAGCTAAACTACCAAAGCACTCAGGTGAGACTAAATAATGCGCTTCTAATTAGGAACTTGTAATACGCCACAAAATCGGTTTACTTCCAGGCACAAACGAAAACGCGAAAACTGTGTCTATTAAATACTATGGGCAGATGGCTAAGACATTTTTAGTACAGTATTTATCCAGCTTTTTCTCCCACTAAATATTTAACAGTCCCATGTCGATTTCCTCGTTTTTCCAGCTGTGTGTGTGTGTGTGTGTGTGTGTGTGTGTGTGTGTGTGTGTGTGTTCGCATTTTTGGAAATTGTTCTAGATCCGATTTTACTGTTTATCCATTATAGCCACATGCGTCCCATAAGATTGTAGAACGGTTGCTTAAGACGTCATGGTTGTGCACCGAAACAAAATATTTACCAGTTGGGGACTAGTTCAAATGATTCAAATGGCTCTGAGCACTATGGGACGTAACATCTCAGGTCATCATTCCCCTAGAACATACACTCCTGGAAATGGAAAAAAGAACACATTGACACCGGTGTGTCAGACCCACCATACTTGCTCCGGACACTGCGAGAGGGCTGTACAAGCAATGATCACACGCACGGCACAGCGGACACACCAGGAACCGCGGTGTTGGCCGTCGAATGGCGCTAGCTGCGCAGCATTTGTGCACCGCCGCCGTCAGTGTCAGCCAGTTTGCCGTGGCATACGGAGCTCCATCGCAGTCTTTAACACTGGTAGCATGCCGCGACAGCGTGGACGTGAACCGTATGTGCAGTTGACGGACTTTGAGCGAGGGCGTATAGTGGGCATGCGGGAGGCCGGGTGGACGTACCGCCGAATTGCTCAACACGTGGGGCGTGACGTCTCCACAGTACATCGATGTTGTCGCCAGTGGTCGGCGGAAGGTGCACGTGCCCGTCGACCTGGGACCGGACCGCAGCGACGCACGGATGCACGCCAAGACCGTAGGATCCTACGCAGTGCCGTAGGGGACTGCACCGCCACTTCCCAGCAAATTAGGGACACTGTTGCTCCTGGGGTATCGGCGAGGACCATTCGCAACCGTCTCCATGAAGCTGGGCTACGGTCCCGCACACCGTTAGGCCGTCTTCCGCTCACGCCCCAACATCGTGCAGCCCGCCTCCAGAGGTGTCGCGACAGGCGTGAATGGAGGGACGAATGGAGACGTGTCGTCTTCAGCGATGAGAGTCGCTTCTGCCTTGGTGCCAATGATGGTCGTATGCGTGTTTGGCGCCGTGCAGGTGAGCGCCACAATCAGGACTGCATACGACCGAGGCACACAGGGCCAACACCCGGCATCATGGTGTGGGGAGCGATCTCCTACACTGGCCGTACACCACTGGTGATCGTCGAGGGGACACTGAATAGTGCATGGTACATCCAAACCGTCATCGAACCCATCGTTCTACCATTCCTAGACCGGCAAGGGAACTTGCTGTTCCAACAGGACAATGCACGTCCGCATGTATCCCATGCCACCCAACGTGCTCTAGAAGGTGTAAGTCAACTACCCTGGCCAGCAAGATCTCCGGATCTGTCCCCCATTGAGCATGTTTGGGACTGGATGAAGCGTCGTCTCACGCGGTCTGCACGTCCAGCACGAACGGTGGTCCAACTGAGGCGCCAGGTGGAAATGGCATGGCAAGCCGTTCCACAGGACTACATCCAGCATCTCTACGATCGTCTCCATGGGAGAATAGCAGCCTGCATTGCTGCGAAAGGTGGATATACACTGTACTAGTGCCGACATTGTGCATGCTCTGTTGCCTGTGTCTATGTGCCTGTGGTTCTGTCAGTGTGATCATGTGATGTATCTGACCCCAGGAATGTGTCAATAAAGTTTCCCCTTCCTGGGACAATGAATTCACGGTGTTCTTATTTCAATTTCCAGGAGTGTAGAACTACTTAAACCTAACTAACCTAAAGCCATCACACACATCCATGCCCGAGGCATGATTCGAACCTGCGACCGCAGCAGTCGCACGGTTGCAGACTGAAGCGCCTAGAACCGCTCGGCCACCAACGGCCGGCAGTTGGGGACTAGTATGTAATAAACACGCATCCCGACATCTGACAGAAGCCAAAGTTGTGCTGGCTTGTGTGAAGAGTCTCAGATAATGAATTTGCTGATACAGTTATCTGTAGGAAACTTCTGGTGGGTAAATATTGCCTTAATATCTAGTCATCCTCGGCAGAGACTGACAAATAATTGTTAATTTAGATAAATTCAAATTTTTGCTCTTCAAAAATGTTAAAAATGCTTTCTTTAGTCTGTTAGCTGTGTTACACAAATATTTGGGTCTTATAATTGACATAGATATGGAGTGGAATAAACACATAGGGTCAGAAGTAGGTAACGTAAAAGTCAGGCAACGTTTCCTTGGTAACTACTGTTCTTCTACGCCGTAGGTGACGTATAGAACACTCACATGGGTCATAACTCAATACTCTTCAAGTGGGTGGAACCCATTCCTCGCTGTACTGACAGGAGACATTGAGTGTATACAAAGAAATGCAGTACGAACTGTCTTGGAGTTTACTTATTGTCAGTATGATGTAAACAAAATGTTGAAAACTCTTAACTGACAAAACCTCGAAAGAAGGCAGCATCCATCGCTTGATAACCTGCTTAGAAAATTTAGAATATTTCTCAGCCCCATACGTATCTATCCCACAGACATTGTTCAGGTAAAATTTGACAAAAAACAGCTCGCACATAAGCGTACAAGCAAACTCTCTGCCCAAGTTCCATTCGTGAATGGACTGATAAGAAACATTTAAGTGTGACCCTACAGCAAACAATATTGGCCGAACGATATGAATTTCTGTCTTCCTGATTTTTATGGAACTCAAATAACGTAACTTTCTGTCAGGGCCGCGAGGGATTAGCCAAGCGGTCTCAGGCGCTGCAGCTGGTCCCGGAGGAGGTTCGAGTGCTCCCTCGGTCATGGGTGTGTGTGTTTGTCCTTAGGATAATTTAGGTTAAGTAGTGTGTAAGCTTAGGGACTGATGACCTCAGCAGTTAAGTCCCATAAGATTTCACACACATTTGAACATTTTTTTTTTCTGCCAGGTCTTTTAACTGCTTAATTACTACACAGAATTGTCACCAAGAGAGGACATCAGAGATCAATGTATGGCGATCGATCTACATCTACATTAAAACCACAGACAGTCCATGATGCCTATAAATTAAAATTTATTATAATAAATGACATTTCAAACATGTTATCCCTCTCATTAAAATCGGTTAAAGTATCTGAGACATAATACGCGCAACCCCATAACATAACTCTTTCACTATGCTTAGTTAAAATCAAATTTTTGTGTGAATAAGAGATTTTCCGAGAATATCTGATTCCAAAGTTGTATGATAGTTCTAAATATTCGCACTCCTTAAAAACTTTACAGCCTACAGTTAACCGTTGTTTGCTTCACGACTGGTTTTTTTAACCAGTTAATGCATTAATCCGTTAGAAAAATCGCAGTTAACCGCGTCAGTTACTCCATCAAACCTCAATTTTTGACAGCAGTTTTTCCGAGTGACTTTGGAAAGGGATTTTTATCACGCCTGTTCTTGATTGAGCAGATTTTGCTTGTTTTCCTGACGAAAAAGGTAGCTACAGGTATCAGTATTACATTCACTGAGCTCATGATGGCTGTGGATGTATGTGCAGTTTCAGGTCACTTATCACCTTTGTTTCTCAGAAGAAGGTGATGCTAAGCAATTAATGATTCACCAACGAAGACGTTATTTAATAACAGAAATTGTATAGAATTACATCATTTATTTGCAGTTAGTAAAGACGCTTGAAGCCAACGGTCTTGCCGCAATGGTAACACCGGTTCCCGTCAGATCACCGAAGTTAAGCGCTGTCGGGCTGGGCTAGCACCTGGATGGGTGGCCATCCGATCTGCCGAGCGCTGTTGGCAAGCGGGGTGCACTTAGCCCTTGTGAGGCAAACTGAGGAGCTACTTGATTGAGAAGTAACGGCTCTGGTCTCGGAAACTGACATACGGCCAGGAGAGCAGTGTGCTGACCACATGCTCCTCCATATCCGCATCCGGTGACGCCTGTGGGCTGCGGATGACACGGCGGTCGGTCCGTTCCGTTGGGCCTGCCTTCAAGGCCTGTTCGGACGGAGTTTTGGGCATGCTACGTCAGTTGTGCAACGATGCTGGTATCAGTAGTCACGTAAACATTCTCACGTCCGTATAAGGGGTTCTGGACGTCTATGCGGCACAGAAACCTGCCAGGATCGTCGTACTGTAAGGACAGCAGTGGCAGATCATACAGCTACCACAGCACCACGTCACAGCATTGAAGTACATGGCTCGACTGGTGCCGTCACCTGCCGAGCTGGCCTATCGGCGCTCACCGTGGTCCTATAAAGACAGCAGCGGAAGGGCTCAGACGGCTGAAGAGCGGCGCCTATGCTGCTACCAGCCCGCCCCAGATGGGAAATTGAAATACATTAAAGAAAAATTAAGAAAAAAGAAAGGTTCAGATTGCAGTCGTGTTCTGACAGGGCTCGTGATCGTTTATCTACTCATCGTTGCTCTGGCCATTGATAGTTGCTACGACTTGGTATCCGATTTGGTGTTGCTCTGTGGTCTTTGTATTTCGCCGTGTGATCTTTGTTGTCAGTTGTCCCTGTTGTGTGTGTCTGCAATGTAGCGGCGATTGCCCGCGGCCCGTCAGCCCGTGTGATCCGCTCTCGCTCGATTTCGGTTATTAGAACTGGCGAAGAGGTAAAAGGTTAACAGTGCATTATGGACGCCAAACTTGAACAGCTCGTGAAACAGCAACAGCAGCAGCAATTGCAACAGCAGTTCTAACAGCAGTTCCCGCAGCAAACGGACATTTTTCGTCAGGAAATTCTGTCCGAACGATTAGAGGTACAAGGTTTACAACACGTGCAGCCTGTGGTCACCTCCCTGACGGAGTCCGTCCCACTTGCATTTCCGTTGTTTAACGATACCAAGGAAGACTGGGACATGTATTTGCATCGACTGATACAACGAGCCGTTTTTCGGGTTTCTGATGACGCTCTCTAGCGGCCGCTCCTTCTTTCCTGGGCTTCCCTGGAGATATTCTTCTTACCTGAGAAGTTGGCTCTCCTCTCAAACCCGGTTGTACTCATTTTCAAGGAAATGTGTTCGTTGCTGTCGAGCTACTATTCATCACGCCTCGAGTTCCATCAGTACGACTAGCAATCGGACCAGTCTTATCGCCTGTGGGAGATGGATTTGAAAGGTCTATGTCGTCGTTATGATTTTACTTGTGCCAACCCGTCTTGCAAAACATCATATGCCGATTCCCTGATACGTGACATTGTGGCTCCTGATCCAGAAGCTCGCACTGCAGCCCTCTAGCTAGACAATAATACCTTGGACGACATACCGAAAATCGCGGACTCTTTCGAGATGGTGCAGGCAGCAACTATTTAAGGCCCGTGCCCAGGTTGCAGCGGTTGAACCACCGCCACGGCGACAGAACTCTCCCAATCCTTCTTCCCGATGGCGGTGTCGTGATTCATCACTTTTGGACGTGTCAATGACCTCTGAGCAGGCAGTCCAGCCGCGTAGGTGCTAACAGCGTCGTCTGCTGTCTTGTCCTGACTGTTTTGTAACGCACCAAGGCGCAGGCTGCCCTGATCGCTGGGCGCACTGCACCCGTTGTGGAAAGGATGGATATCTCCGTACTATCTGCCATCAAGCATTAGGTCAGTCAAATGCTGCTCCTAACTTGCGTCGTGGTACGGTGCATGAACTTTAGTCTACCGTTCCCTACGGCAATCCTTTCGCCCCCAAGTTGTTTATTGATCTCACGATTGCATATCAGGACATTCGCTTCCAAGTCGACACGGGAGTAACAGTTTCCCTGGTCAGTCTCACGACATACACTCGTCTGTGTTACCGAGCGTAGGTCCCACGCTCTAGCAAACTGGTTGCATATAGTGACAGCTCTGTTCACCTCTGGGATCAATTCACCATTGCGGCAACATACAACATGGTTATGTGGCAATTAGCGCTGTATGTTGTCAATTCATTCAGATGACAATATTTTCGGCCTGAACGCCTTCTCGCTGTTAGTGTTATCCATCACGAACGAAGTTTATATAATCTTGACCACAGACCCCTTCCAGGGACTTGATTGCCTTTGTGCATCTTTCGCGTCTCTGTTTGAGCCTGGCCTGGGCTTGCCACCAACTTTGAGGCACATATTTCTTTATGTCCAGAGTGGTGTCCCAATTCTGTCGAGCACCTCCTCTTCCAATCTCCTCACCGATGGCCATTAGGCTCGACCTCGATGTCCTTCACGACGCTGGGGTCGAAGAACCAGTCAAAATTAGTACTTCGACCACACCCCTTGTTGTGGTTCAGAAACCAAATGGCTCCCCCCTACTTGGTGAAGATTTTAATAGACGATCAATGCCAAAGCTTCGGTGGAAACCCTCACCATACCATGTCAAAAGGACTTCCTCTCAAAGCTTGTTGGAGATGGATGTTTTATTCTAAAATAGACCTTGCTGATGCTTACTTACAGATTCCACTACATGAGGAATCACAATGCATTGCTGTCATCAATAGGCCTTTTGGCTTTTACAAATACAAGTGTTTACCTTTTGGGATCTCTGATGCTTCAACGATCTTCCAGTGATAACTGGAACAGTTAACCATGTTCATCCTAGCTTGTACCAATTACCTTGACGAGGTAATTGTTATGGGTACTACGTGCCAAACCCATCTCCATAACCTGCGTACCCTCTTTACTATGTTGCATGATGCACGGCTGAAGTGCCGTCGGCACAAATGCCAGCTTTTTCAGGAACAAGTGGACTACATTGGCCACTTGGTCACCAAAGACGGGATTATCCCACTGACCATAATGTTTCTGCTATTGAACCTCTCCTGTGTCTCCAAAACCCACAAGAGTTGCAGGCTTTTTTGGGGAAAGTGACTTATTATTCTAAGCACCTTCTGCACGCAACCCACATTATGCACCCCTCAACCAGTTGCGGAAGAAAAGTGTCTGTGTCAGTGGTCGGCGACCTGTGAGCGTCCCTTTCCTCAGCTGAGCCATATGTTATGTTCTATACTCTGCCCTACTCCACTTTCCCATCACACGCCCTTGTTTTGGCTGCGGACACTTCTCCCTATAACACTGGTGCAGTGCTGCACCATAATGACGATGGTATTGAGCAACCAATCGCCTATGTATCCAAAATGCTGACGGCTGCCCAACACAGTTACTCCCAGATCGAGAAAGAGGCGTTGGCGATTATCTTTGCCGTGAATAAATTACATGTGTACCTATTTGGGACACAGTTTACACTCATTACAGACCATAAACCATTCATAGCACTCTTCGTGCCACACTCTCGGCTTCCAGAGCAGACAGCCCTAAGGCTCCACCGATGGGCTCTTTTCCTTAGCTCCTACAATCACACCATCAAGTACAACCCTTCCGCACAACTTGCAAAGATGGACTTTGCTACCACGTTTACCCTCAGGACCAGACCCAGCATTTGACCAACTGGAGCTCTCATGTTTTCACTTCGATGTGGAACGACAACACATCTTGGATGGGTTTCCCATTCAGACTGTTGTTGTGGACATGCTCCGTGACCCCATTTTGTGGCTTGCCTTGCACTTTGTTCTCCTAGGCTGGCCCACTTACTTTTCGAAGTTAGCTGATCCTGACCTCCTGGCTTGGACTTGCCTCTCTCATCGTTTGTGCATCATCTCCTATATGCTCTTTCTGTATGCAAAGGGTGGTACCCACTGTGTCATCACATCTACCTTACACACTCACGTCTTGGAACTCCTCCACCATGGGCATTGAGGTATGTCAAGGATGAAAGCCCTTGTCAAGTGACTGAACAAGGACGTGGAGGCTAAGGTGCGCCACTGTTCTGCATGTGCTCACCAATGGGCTGTTCCACTTAAGTCCCCTGGCTTATTTCCCGCTGCCCTTGAGATCACATTCATCTCGACTTTGCTGGCCTCTTCCTCGGCTCTATGTGGCTCATTGTCGTGGTCGCTTATTCAAACTACCGCTATGTGGTCAGTATAGCTTCCACCGCCACAGCTGCCACACACAATGCCCTTTTGCAGATTCTAGCTATTGAAGGGTTTCCTGTACCATCGTAACTGACATTGGGCCCCATTCACAGCTGTGGCCTTTGAATAGTTCTGCATGGCAGCAAACACTTGTGAAGCCCTCCGTTTCACCCATCCTGCAATGGCAAAACAGAGTGGATGGTGTGCACATTTAAGTAAGAAATGTTGAAGGATGTGGGTGCATCTACCACAACAGCAGCACTCACGATGCTGCTAATCACCTACAGGTCCATCCCTGTCCATGAGTGCAACACAGCAGAACTCCTCCATGGTCCACAGTCACATACCCTCCTCCATCTCCCGGCACACCACTCCAAAAGACCACACACCCAACATGCTGAACGATACTTTCCAAGTATGGCTGTTTGGGCATTTTCCTATGGGGCAAAACTCTCATGGGTGCTGGATAGAGTAGTGGTTGATACACCAACAGGTGTCGAGCATCGGAGCCGGCCGCTGGTGGCCGAGCGGTTCTGGCGCTACAGTCTGGAACCGCGCGACCGCTACGGTCGCAGGTTCGAATCCTGCCTCGGGCATGGATGTGTGTGTTGTCCTTAGGTTAGTTAGGTTTAAGTAGTTCTAAGTTCTAGGGGACTTATGACCTCAGCAGTTGAGTCCCATAGTGCTCAGAGCCATTTTTTTCGAGCATCGGTACATGAAAAAACTCCGTCTCCACCTCCAGCCTACACATCCAGCGGTGTATTACTCTGGGTCCCCACAATCACATGTCCCTGCGACTCATCAGTACCATTTGCACTCCATGACACCATCGGCATCTCCTGTGGGCATGGGTATGGAGGTCGAGACATCATCACAGCCTCTGTTTACTCCTCAGTCATTCAACACATTGCAGTTCCCCTGCGCAGTGCCAAAAGTCCCGCATTACTTCTTCCAGCTAGTGGCCCACAACCACGGGACACCACCACCTGTTAACTTCCCAATACATTGTCTGGGGCGCTTTGGTGGGGGGGGGGGGGGGGGGGGAGGATCTGGAATCTCGGTCCGACAACTTTGACAGCCCACCAGAAAGCATGGGTGTAGACGACAGCCGCGCTGGAGTCGCCACCACAGTGCTATGCGTGGGCCACGCCCGCCGCGTCGGCTTATCGGCGCTCACGGTGGTCTTATAAAGCCGGCAGCGCAGCGGCTCAGACCACAGTCGTGTTCCAACAGCGCTCGTGGTCGTTTATCTATTCATTGTTGCTCTGCTCGCTGATAGTTGCTACGTCTTGGTATCTGATTTGGTTTTGCTCTCTGGTTTTGGTATTTCGCCGTGTTGCCTGTGTTGTCAGTCGTCCATGTTCTGTGTGTCTATGTCACACCAGCGATTCCCCATTGACGCGTCGGCCCGTCGGCTGGTGCACCCTGGCCTCGCTCAGTTCTGGGTACTAGAGTAACCTTGTACGGAAGTGAAAGGTGGACCATCAACAATTGAGGAAAAAAGGAATAGGATATTTTGAAATGTGGTGCTACAGAACAATTCTGAATGTTTTATCGGTAGATCGGACAAGGAACGAAAAGGCACTGAATCGAATTAGAGAGAAAAGAAGTTTGTGATACACTTTGGCTAAATGAAGGGATCATTTAATAGGACACATCCTGAGGCATCAAGGAATCATCAGTTTGGTAACTGACAGAAGCATGAGACATAAAATTGCCGAGGGAGACCAAGAATTGATTACATAAGCAGTTTCATTGGATGAAAGTTATATAGGCCGTGCAGACAGGAAGAGGTGTGCGCGCCATATTCTAGTAGAGAGAGCTACACATCAAACCATTATTCGGACAGAAGACTGCCGCAGCAGCTTTACCTCTGGGTAAATTTCCTAGGTTTACAACAGAGATACTATTACTATAGTAGGCAGATATATTGTATTGACGTAACAGTTCTTCTGCTTTCTTTCGTGGAATTTCCATGTTCATGAAATAAACTCCCACTGGAAATTTTCTTACTCTTTGACAGAAAAACGGTTCCCGAATGTGAAAGGGAATAATCAGTCAACCGACATGCATAACTGCTAGAAGATTGCCTAATTTCAAAGTGGAGTGTTTATTTGTCCGTTAGAAATAAATAGCTTGACATTGTCAGTGCCAAACGATGGGATAGTTTTTTTTAGAATTGAAAAGGTATGTGAAACATCTCTCTCCAATTGAATTTGCTAAATTTTCAATAATTCGTGTGCTGGATATTGTTTTAATTTTGTGATCATTTAAAAATGTTTGATTCATGTAGTCCAGTACCCTAAGAATGAGTGTAACAAATTCCACGTGCATTAAGATGCTACACAGTGAATAATGGTTTTACATGGTTAACTGTTTTTTTTCAAGCACATTAACGATTTTTACTTTGTAAAGTGCCTTCGAAGCTAAAATCGTCGTATATTCAGAGCGTGTTGCGTAACCTACCGCACGACCACGAGCTGCGGACCTGCAGATGTCCTCCAATCCCCTGTAAACTATGGTCTAGGAACCTTATTCCAATAGATCACGGTGGTCCACTTGTCACATTCCTTCTCCTTTTGTGTGCAGAGAGTCGTTGGCCCCGAACATTTTGTCATTGCTAGTTGCTGACTTTCTTACTAACATGCAGCTTCTGCTGTTTTTCCACCTTTCTCGCTGTCGCAATAGCAGTAATTTATGTTTATGTAGCACGCAGTACTCACCGAACAAGTTCACCTACTTTCCACGCAACAATTTACAGAAAATTTAATTGGAGATCCATCCATTATTACCATCCTTTTGAACACTATTAATCATTTTCAGTGTATATTTTGTGTTAAGAAATGATTATTTCATGATTCCTCAGTTACCTCACAGGTGAATGTGTCTTACGGGCTTACTGATTTCTCCATAACTGAACACCCATTGTAACACCCAAAAGCACACACCTGCTACATTGTTACATGTATGTGACTACCTCGTCCTTACACCACTTAGCTACTTTGACAGACAACTCTTTGCAACTCTCTGTGGTTAAACAAAAGCTGGCCATAGGGACATAACTCAGACACTTACTAGATGTTGAAGTAGGAATCGTAAACTTTAAATAAGGTAGATTTGTGTGCACCTACATTCAGTCATTAGTAAGAATGGAGCCACAGTAATTCCAACGTTACACATATTAGCTTATCTTTATTAGACATATTGTGATAATATGAGGTCGGTTTGGTTTCCTTTTAAAAATTCGGTAACGTTCAAGATATGAGCGATCAAGATATCTCTTTGCATTTACTTTCAACATAAAGACGTCGATAATTAACGTATCATTAAGCACACAAGCGATATATATGTATAAAATAATCAGTAATATTGATGTTGGATGAAGGAGAGGACCACATCCAAGCTATCGCTTGGAGTATATTTAATGTAGCTGAATGATCACTATGCAGCTCGAAAGTGGGAGGATTGCATCATTCTGCAAGAATGTCATGGACCGAAAGTCGAAATCTTCTCAATAAGAATGGAAGTTCATTTTAAAGGAGATCGGCCTACATAAGCCTAGTCCTAAATTTAGTAAGATATCACATCCAGTCACATTATTGTCTATGACACCACTACGCAAATTCTCGTGGAGAAGTTGATCGTTGTGCATTTTAACACTATAACGTTGATGTTGATCGGATCCACGATTCGATTTACCTACGAGACAACTACAAATACTTATGACAAGGTACATACTAAAATTGGATTCATATTTGTATGAATTTCAGCAACAGAAATTCTCTTTACTAGCATTTTCTGAGGCCTTAAATATTCCGCCTTTGCGTACAGTATGTAATAAAAAGTATCTGAACACCTGTTAGTGGACATTAATAAGGTATGTTCCCATCCTTTGCCTTTATAACGGTTTGAACTCTGATCAGGGCACCGTTAGTGTTGCGTCTGAATGTGGAAGAATGACAACCCGTTCTTCCACAAGAGCCGAAACCAGTGAAGGTAGTGATGTTGGACGCTAGGGTCTGGAGCTAACTCCACGTTCATCACAAAAGTGTTCCATTGAGTTCAGGACGGTACTCTGGGTAGACAAGTCCATTTGAGGAGTTTTATTGTCCAGAAACCATTGCCTTACAGATGCTACTTTATGGCAGCGTGAACAAGATGAACTGGCATTCTTATAAAAACAATCATCGTCTCCAAAATATTTCTCTACTGTAAGAAGTGCACAATGCTAAAAAATGTGTTCATATCGTTGCTCATTCAGAGTTATCTTAAGAACTAATAGGGGACCACACCCGAACAACGAAAACACCCACATGCTATAACGCTATCCCCTCCATACTTCACTTTTTCCGCTACATATGATGGCAGCTAACGTTCTCAGGACATTGGCCAAACCCAAACCCAAACTCTCCATCAGGTTGCCGCAGGGTATAGCGTGATGCACCGCCCGAAATCATTCGTTTCCTGTCAACCACTGTCCAGTGGCGTAGCCCTTTACACCATCTCAGGGGTCGTTTAGCACTGACTACAGAAACATGTGGTTTATTGCATCATATTCTGTTTAGCGTCCTACGCACAGTCATGCCTGGACTACTAGTAGCACTTTGGAACTCACGAGCGATTCCTTCCACTGATTTAATGGGATATTTTACAACCAGCATATGCAATACTCAATGGTCCTTGTCCGTGAGTACATAATGCCTTCATAGTCTTGGCAGTTTTATAAGGCTTCAAATGTCCTGATCGATTTGTTAATCAAGAGACATCCACTCATTAATCCACATTTAAAGTCATTAAGCTCTTCTGACCAACCCGTTCTGCTATTAGTGCTTCCCTGCTGACAACAGAATAGTAGTAGGGTAATGAGAATCCAACGACACTTTTGATATCAAATTGATATGCAAAATTAATTATACTGATCCTCAACCCCCTCCCCCACTCCTCCAACTATCCTATTGGCAGGAATTTCGAATTTTGGCAGGAGTTATGAATTTTGGCGGGAATTTTCGAATTTTGGTGGGAATTTCTTTGTCCCAGAGCTGTGCTGGCTTCCCACCCCACCCAGGAATTGATGGGAAATTAAAAATGGTGGTGCCCTTCCCAGGACTCGAACCCTGATCGTCCTGGATGGAAATCACAAGGACACCCCCCCTAAAACAATTGTACTACCAGAGGTGCTTCGAATAGGCGGGAAATTAAAAACGGCTGTGCCCTTTCTGGAACTCGAACCCTGGTCCTTCTGGGCGGAAATCTGTAGTGCACCTCCAAACATATGGAAACTGCACAGATGCTGGAGAGGAAGATTGCAGTAGTGTACCTTATTTAGTTTCGTTGAGAAACTGACGTAAAGATCGCTCCTGATTACATAATTAATCATGAGGGCTAGGCCTAATTACACAACTATATGCACAGCGCAACACGAGGAATGTCTAAAGTCGCACTACAGCTCAAAAATTGATGACACCATACAGCTGGTGTCATCCTAAAAGGAAAACATCTCACAACACCACTCAAAACTAATGACAGACACACTCAAACTCTACACTTCACCTACAAGCTGGCACGAGTTCACCGAGGTCGCTGATCGCCTTGAGATGACAGTCCTTTGTCGACTCAAAAGCGTGTATATTCAACTAAACAATATGAGATAAGAGGACGGCAGCCCCAAGTTCAACCTGTTCATCTAAGATATAGCGACACAGCCCAACCCCCACACGCCGACCCAACGGTCGGGGGGTGCACCTAAGGCGGCGACCTCACACAGACTAGGCACACCTCCAACGCCTCCAATAGGCCTGTCATTCTGCGATCGAGAACACTTTTATTTAACCTCAACGCAAATCTTTCTTGCAGTCTCTTTAACATATTTCTTGGAAACACTGGACTCTTCTGGAACAACAACGAAATTCCTGAAAACGCTCCTGACGAATTTTTCAAAAGAAGACTGCTTGTAAAACAAGAATCTTTCTGCCTAAAGCGATCACAGGCCCAAAGCAGCCTCAAACAGCAGTGTGTTCAATACAATGCGTCACCACGAGCACATTGCTGGGTAGTCAGCGTTATCGACGCCGACAAAAGCTACACATGCAGTAGCGTGTGATGCTGGCATCCCTCAGAACGAAACCATGATAAATAAGGACTACCCTGATTACGAGTTGTTTGCCTAAAACGACAGTCGTGACCTCCTATGGAACTCGGCCACCACGCCATTCTGAGCACTGGACTGTAACATTTGTATTTAACATCAACATGTATCCTATAATCAAGCATCTATTGAAAAAGGAAAACATGATTGCGACAGTAATAAATGTACTCCTTCCACGAAAATAAGAGCAGTTCATAGTCTCTTAGTTTGTGAGCAAAATCGGTATTGTTTTTACGTTCAACTGCATGATACAATTCGCATCTCATTATTTTGCGACATCCAACGAAGTGCACCGCCACCCATTACAGATGATCAGCACAGTCATGTCCATCCTGCACAAAGTAGGGAAAGAAACTTCCACTATTTTGATGCAAAAGCTACTGATCACAGCAGTATGTCCTCGTTGTTTCAAAACCATCATCAATGTAAAGAGAAAGTGAGAATCTAAAGTACGAAGAAAAAACATCTATGTTTAGCAATATCTTTCACCTTGATGAACAAATTACATGACCTGAGACCTTCTCTCGCGCTCATATCAGTGTCTGTAAATAAACTGTAGTGCACGTGTGAATAATAAACACTTCATACATGTGAAATAACATTAGAGAATACAATCTTTCACACCGTTGGCGCACATGTCTGAAAAATCACAATCATTTTACATTCAACAAGAACAAGCTATAATTCAAGACAATGTAGCTGTTTTGCACACTATGGCAGGTCCCATTTTATCTATCTATATCATACTAGCGTTTACGAAAGAAATCAAAAAAAGAAACACTTGTATGCTTACAGGTAATACCCTAATTAAACTCCTCTTTGCGCAACACCACCATCTCGTCAGTTGAAAATATTTCCCAACAAAAAGAATAAAGGTAGCGCCTTACAAGTGAGCCTTTTTCCCTCCAACTTATAGGTGAAGGGTAGAGTTTCAGTGTGTCTGTAACTAGTTTCGAGTGATATTGTGAAATTTTTTTCCTTGCAGGATAACACCAGTTGTATGGCGACGTCAATTTTTGAGCTGTATTGCGATTTTCGGCATTCCTTGTGTAGTGCTAAGCATACAGTTGTGTAAACATCCCTGATTTTCGTGATTAATTATGTAACCAGGACCGATCTTTACATCAGTTTCCCAACCAAAATAAATAAAGTACAGTAACCTAAACTTCCTCTACAGCATATGGGCTATTTCCATGTGTGTGTGTGTGTGTGTGTGTGTATGTGTGTGTGTGTGTGTGTGTGTGTGTGTGTGTAGGGGTGGGGGGTGCACTTGAGCTTTCCATCCAGATGGACAAGATCTCGAGTCCCAGAAAGGGGAACGCCATTTTTAATTTCCGACCAATTCCAAGCGCCTCTGGTGGTATAATTGCTTTCTGTTCAGGAGGACCAGATTTCGAGTCCCAGGAAGGGTACCACCATTTTTAATTTCCCACCAGTTCCCAGGTGGTGCGGGATGTCAGTACAGCCCTGGGACAAAGAAATTACCACCAAAATTCGAAAATCCCCGCAAAAATTCGAAATCCCCGTCAATAGGGTAGTTAATGGGGACTTGGGGGTTGGGGAGGAGGGAGGGGACTGGGACCCATGTGCAGGATGATGAAAACACATGACATCATTGGAGGGTAGGTGTGGGTGTGGCTGGGGTTGGGGGTGGACGTGGTTGAGGGGATTAACTTATCACTTTAATTAATTCGCATATCAATTTGATATCAAAATTGTTCTAGGAACCCTATTACCCTAATACAACAATAATCCCTGCCACCTTTTGTACTGGTGGATCTGCTTGCTGACACGTCTAGTGGTCAATTTCGTGTTACTTAGGGTGTCCAGATACTTTTGATCAGACAGTGTATCCATATTTTCCGACAGAATACTGAATCCATTGTTGTTCATTTCTTATGTGTCTGGACTTGAGCCCCACATACTTTAGTCCATTCTTTTGAGTGGTCTGGTATTCGCCTCCATATCCAACATCTCTAATGCTGTTCGGTGAATGACATTCAACAGGTAGGTAGCTAGTTCCACTCTTGGTAATGGAAGAACTTGGCATCTCAACTGTTTGCCAGGAAAGGAATTAAGATAAACTGGTACAAAATTTCTGATCACAAGGCTTCGCATCAGAGTCCCAAATTAAATTTTGCACCTCTTTTCAGTGTGTCATAGGGTGAGGACATATGACATTGTTAACAGTGAGGCACTTATCGATTCATGACATCAAGCTCGGTGGTCGTTCCAGTCGTATTGGAGAGCTGTATGGCATCTGCAACAATAGTTGGGTTTCACACTCTTCCTTCTCTCTATTGTCATCATCAACAATACAATCATTAGATCACACTTACAGCAACATCGGACAAGAGAGAGATGAAATATTCACTTTTTAAGGCTAAGACCAATGTGCAAAAAGTAAGGAAACCTTTTTCAGCTAGGCAGCTGTGCAATCTTCCCTGTTTTCACATTTTCGCGTTATTGGATTGCTCATCCTTTACTTCTTCACTCGATATAGCGTTTCTGACATCCATAACTAACGAAGCAGCCAGTCACTCTGCAAACTCTTCAAGCAATTATAAGAGCACCAACCTCCTAAACTGAAATTATAAACATTCTAGAAAACACATCTCATGTGGGGTTGATGGTTCTCAAACAGAATTATGAAAAGCTGTTCCAACTTAATAAGTAATGTCCTTAGAGATATATACAGTGCATCACTAGCACAGGGAATTTTCCAAAAGGGGCTAAAATATGCAATTTTTAAACCACTCCATTAGAAAGGTGACAAGACAGACTTAAACGATTATCATCCAGTTTCCTTACCGACGACTTTTCCCACAATATTCGGAAAAGTAATGTACTCAAGAGTAGTTGCACACTTAATTGAAAATAATTTACTTAATATATCACAGTTTTGCTCCACAAGGGTTGCTCGAATGACACTGCTGTCTATACTTTCACTCATCAAACAGCATAAGAGTTAAATAATAAAACATCGCCAGTTGGTGTTTTTCGTTATCTTTAGAAGGCGTTTGATTGTTTGGCCTATGTAACTCTCTCTATAATGCATAGTGACTACTGTTTTGAAAAGAAAATTCTAATTAATTTATTTTATACACTGATAAATTTGTAATGGCTTCAAATGATCGTGAAAGTCAATCTGTATTTGTTCCTAACATGGTTTTAAAAAACAAGCATTGGTTTTAGGACTTTGAGGTAATTTTCTTTATCACCAGCACTATAATAAAGAAAACTCTGAAATTTTGACAGCATCATTCCATAAATAACAAAAGGCTGTGTACCAAACTTGAACAAAATTGAATAATAACTAATGTGGATTCTCTGAATTCGTAGAGTGTATGAATCTTAGTGTTGACTGACTGTTACACTATGCAGTTCTCACCGGACAGTGTCCCTCTCCTCTGCAACATCTGTTTCTACGATACCTCCCCCAAGATGTTCAGCTGGTGGCTGCGTTACAAAAGGTTTTGCTAGCGGATTTATCCTATGCTGCCGCAGCCTGCAAACGCTAGCCTCAATGCAGACTGTCATTAGTTTACCCCTTCTCCTACGCGGTCATTGCCACTGATAGTCCTTTCTGCAGGCAGTCTGTGCCACTCCGTGCAGTCGGCGGACTACTGCTGTCTATATTCAAGATTTCGGTCTGCCTCTGCAGTTACTGTATCATTGCACCCCTATTCTATTTAGATGTGCCTCAGTTCTATTTTCATTTGTCTTAACAGAAGGCCTATAATCCCTCCTGGCATTTTCCTCCTCCTTTAAAAGACTTTCTATCCTCTCAAGATAATTAATAAACTTAACAAATTCATCCATAGGTGCCGATATTATTTTATTACGCCAGTACAAACTCAACTTATTCTCTGTCGCAATAATGATCTGTTCTGTCTCCACTTTAGAGCACAAATATGACAAAGCTGTGACCCATTTTTAAACAAACCTCTTAATAGTAAATTTCCTCAGATCATATTTTTCACCTGATCAAAATTTGTTTAAAAGTTCCATCTGCTTTCGTTTGCCCCAATATTCCTCAAAAAATGCCTGTTTAAAATCCTCTATCTTGTCATACTTATCTAATGCCACACACTAGCTTCACCCATCAAATCTGACTTAATGAAACCAATTTTTTGATTATCATTCCATGATTTGGGCAAAACGTCCTCAAAATCACCCCAAAATTATTTAAGATGTACATTTTTACTTGGATCGAATCGCAAAAACTGCCGATGTGTCACATATGCAATTTCTGAGGATTTTACCACACCATTAGATATTAAATAGCCACTACTGTTAGTAAATCTTTGTTCTACTCTGTTTAGAGTACCATCGTGGTTATGCAGTTGTTCACATACAGCTGTACTAAATTGATAGTTAGTTTCCAGGTTAGTAAATTTAGCAACCGCTTTCACACCAAATTTCTCACACACATCCTTTCCTTCCTTGATTTGATTTTCCATTGTTGTTTTTCCACTTCATTCACTTGTTCATGCATTTCATTTAAATCTGCGTTTACTAGTTCCACTAACTGTTTGCTGCCATCAGCAACTTGCTTAATCTTAGAGGTCAATTAATTTTTTACTGTTACAACAACATTATTACAATCTTGTTTTACTTTACTAATTTAACTTTTTACGCTGTCCCTAAACAAAATCACCATGAATCTCTTAATTTAGAAATTTTGTTTTCCATTCTGGATTCCATTTCCACTGACATGTTAGTGAACCCTTGATTAACTTTTGAACGTAAAGAATTCCTTATACCAGAACCCATTTCCCTCGTTTTAGTGTTCATATCAGAACCCAATCCATTAACCTCAGTATGCAACCCATTCATTTTAGTGTTCATATCCCCCATATGTAGGGTGACCAGACGTCCGGGTTAATCCGGACATGTCCTCCTTTTTAGCTCATTGTCCGGGGTCCTTGCAAATTTTTACAATGTCCGGCTTTTTCGCAAAGTTGAGCGTAATACAGTTAAATTTACAATTCGTCCCGTTCTATTGCTCTTTTCTTAAGTGCTTTAACTATTGGCACAGCCTTCGTGATAAACACGTACGAAGGCGGTGTTAGTAGGTAGCACCAGGATCGTCGATGTTATCGTTGATCTACCTATGAGCGAATGCAAATATCGATTATTTAAAATTTTCGTTTCGTATCTTCGCTTTGTATTGGCTTGGCTTCCTGTAGTGCACGTGTGATTTGTGAGTGTAATTCTTAACCGAGTGAGTTAGGTAAAATATTTGGCTATGCCTAAACGAAAGTGTACATTTTCTGATGTCCTTTCTTGCAAATATCCGGTTTTAAGAAGGGAGAAATGAATTTGAAGCGGAATGTAAGGTATGTGGAGCTGGAACGTACGTCTCAGTGGCCAATAAAGGTAAGAAATAACTCAACAGATTAACTGTCATGGTTTTATTTCATTGTTTCATAGTCATTCAGTTTATTTACATTCGGAAGGTTAAAGTGCAGTTTACATGTCGTCAGCTGCTACTTGAATTGTAGATGTTGGTAGCGGTGCGTCGAATGAAGGGAGGTGATTGGTCTTACGTTTTTCGCTTTGTAAGCAATTCCGTGTTGTTGACATAACAAAACAACTGACACCACAATATCACCACAATCAATGTTTTTAATTTTTTTATATTGCTCAGTTAACCACCACCTGACCATCAGTAGCAATTAACTACTAGTTTTACCGGTAATTCCCGGCAGTCACGTGACTTGTCCAAAGCTGACGGGGGTATCTTCATCTGCAGTTGACCCGTTTGATGTGTCCTCTTTTTTCTTCCTTTGTCCTCCTTTTTGAAGCTGTTTGCCTTCCTTTTTAAACAATTGCATCTGGTCATCCTACCCATATGTTTCAAGATATTTGCTAACATTTCTGAAACACTATCCTTCTGCTCACAAGCAGTAACAGGTATATACTTGACATCGGTTTTCACCGTATTCTGTTCACTGTGTCCCACAATTAGTATACATTGAATCTGGCAAGCCACTATCATTTGCTTGTGATGCATCAAAACTAAATTCACCAGCCACTGCATCATCTACATATATTACTTTCCCCAAATTTAACCCCACATTCTCGTCTACTATAGCATGGTTATTATTTTCCGCCATGTCCGCAAGTTTCTTTGCACACACACACACACACACACACACACACACACACACACCAAACGAAGTAGAATACAACTTACCTTTTCTCGATCGTCGTCAGCATGGCGAGATGTTACCGCTGGTCCGTTCGCCAAGCTCTACCCCCCGCAGATACAGATTCTGGGTCAACACACCGTCCACTGCTGCCAACTGCCACAGTCTCCCAGACGCTGTTGCTCGTTGTTGCATGACGTTCATCTGTTGCCGACGTCGGCAGCCGCCTTCTCCACCGGTTGTTCTAGCCGCTAAATATTCCGCTTCGCTATTGCTGTCCTTTCTGAATCACCTCACATGGTTCCTCTGTCTTTTTATTAAAGTTCATTTATGCATGTGTGGGTCTTCCTTTTATCGGATTAACTACACTGCTGCTTTTAAAGTTCGCACTCACTTAAACTTCACATTTCCCGGACGCTAAATGCACCAGTTGTGGCGGGGCAGGGCCTGTCGTTTGCTTTCTCTCTTTCACTTATCGAAAGTCTACCTACCTTGATATAGTTCTTTCCGACATCCCTTCACTCTGTAGTAACAGATATGTGCTAGGAGTATAAAGCAGAGTTGATGAAACCACTACCTAATATGTACCACACAGAGGCCGCGTAATTCGAGTTGAAAGTCAGTTCCTGAATGTTCATTTTAAAAAGTCAGACGTTCGGAGGATGCAGTCTACTTGCAGAAAGCATTTAAAATCAGATTGAATCTACTTTTTATTCATATGGAAACACTGAAATGGCTATCAAGTCCGTATTTACTATGATAACACTCTATCTTTCAAAGTTCACTGTCTGTACAACATAGTTTCACTCGAAAAGCAGCCAGAATTTTTGCAACTCCGACATGCCTAATTTTCACGTTCTAACAGTCACAGACCCACAGCTATTCGCGAGTTAAACATTCTGTCGTTTCAGTGGTCTTCTTAGTAAGAAGTGCTCGCCAAAGTATTCCGTACAGACCACGAAACATGCCACGCGGAATTGTTACTACGACCAGAAAGTACACACGCTCATAACTCTCAAACTATTTAATTTAGACACACCAAACTTTTATTAAAATGTTCGTAACTCCAGTCGCTTCAGTCATGAGGTATATGAACCAAAATTAACTCAGTATTTCTTCATTTTTCAGAGTGTTTTTACGGAGCTCTACTCACTGCCCACTCTACTATATTCGCATGGGAGCAGCTTAATTCTGATTGGCTGTTGATCTAAACGACCAAACAGAATGTTCCTTCCATATCATTCTCGAGGCGAAACTTTTCTTATCCAATCAATAATCTCATAGTAGTTAACGTAATTAAAACTTCAATTTCTAGCATATTGTTTAATCAAAATAAGCGAAGTTCGAATTACTCTCCAAATTGATAAATAAACTTGTTCCGCTTCTAACTTTCATTCTGGCTGCCTTTATACAAAAGCAAGCTCACATCGACATAAGTCAGCTGAATCATGGTTGCACCTTAACTTTCCCACGGTCTATGCGTACAACAGTTTATGAACAATGACATATTACATTTTAATGTATGTCCAAAATACACTCTCTCAATCATTCTCACGCACTCACACAACAAAATATAGTCAAATAATAATTTTGACCGATTTTTGTATTACGTAATGCACAGTGACTACAGTTTTGAAAAGAAAATTCTAATTAATTGATTTTATACACTGATAACTTTATAATGGCTTCAAATGATCATGAAAGTCAATCTGTATTTGTTCCTAACATGGTTTTAAAAAACAAGCACTGGTTTTAGGACTTTTAGGTAGTTTTCTTCATCTCCGGCACTATAATAAGGAAAACTCAGAAATTTTGAAAGCATCATTCCATAAATATCAAAACGCTGTGTACCAAATTTGAACAAAATCGAATACTAACTAATTTGGATTATTTAAATTCGTAGAGGGTATGAATCTTCATATTGACTGACTGTTACGCTATGCAAATTTCACGGAAGGCAACGTCAGCTGCGCCGTGAGTAAAGTGACACAAAAAAAAAAAAAATAGCCATCCTGCAGCCACCGTACCAAACGTCTGCATGCCTTACTGCAACGAATGTCATCTCTTAATAACTTGCTACGTTACAAAATGACCTTTATTATTCATTACTGACGCTGTCAGTGGCTCAGGAAGGAGTTCAATATGAAGCAACAAAAAATTTTGATCATTTGCCCAATAACTTAAAATGTCTGCCAGGTAGGGATGTAAGTTTTGAATCCAATTTAAAAATCATTCCTCCTATACTACTTCTATTCAACTGACGAATGTCTGTTTAAAAACTGGTAGTCAGTAAGAAACTAGTTGCTTATACATATCCAGTAAACTGACCCGTTCCTCATCATTTCGATAGAAGAATCGCTCAAATGATCTGTGGAACACGTAACTAATTAATTAATTTAGCAACTTTTAATTATCTCTGGTATCAGATTACGCAATATGGGGCATCGTCAAACATGAATGTCGTCAAAAGTTTTATGTGTAAACTCTAGAATGACCATGCACGTCTTAAGCGGAATCATGGGCCAGTTGTTTTCTGGACTGGGCATCTCCCGCCTAATTTTTTACTTTTGGTGTGCAGTTAATATTTAATTTTTGTAACAAGTGAAGGAAAAGTCAATTCGAAACATTTAGTGTTCGAAAACGATGGTATACCGGTATGTACAATTTCTGCAGGAGAAAAATAAAGTAACGATCTATTACAGAAAAGTATTTCCTGTTTGTGACTTTCCGAAGTAACATAAAAAAAGAAATAATTATTGAGTCATTTGTGCACAAACTAACATCGCTGAAACATCAACTGTTGAGAAGAAAACGCTAAATGACTTGATACTTGGAACCTATAAACAAGTTTCCATATAAATTAAGGACCTGGACATGGTGCTTTTAATTTAAATATTTGAAGAATTTGGACGCATTGTCGGTGGCTGTGCGCTACGCTTTCCGATGTTGAATTTCGTCGATTTTGCTACTATTCGAGAACACTGAGTAAAATTTGTCAAGTAATAATGTTAAGTCTTATGATTTGACTTAATTCCTCAACTTTTGACGTGTGTAATGGACTATACTCTTCGACATTTTGAAGCTATCAGGTATAAAATACAGTGACCTACAGTTTGCTTACAACCTGTACAGAAACCAGAGGCGAAGTATATGAAAGGGGGAGCAGTTGTTGAGAAGGGATTTAGACAAGATTGTAGTGTATCCCCTATGTTATTCAGTCTACACGTTTGAGCAATCATTAAGGGAAAGCAAGAATAAATTGCCAAAGAGAATTAAAGTTCAAGGAGAAGCAATAGTATTTTGCGATTTAGTGATGACATTGTAATACTATCAGAGACGGTTAATATCTTCGAAGAGCAGCTGAACGAAATAGATGGTGCTTTAAAAACAGATTGTATGATGAACATCAACAAAAGTAAAACAAGGATAACAAAATTTACTGGAATTAAATCTGTAGATGCTGAGGGAATCAGATTAGGAAATGAGACACGAAAGGTAGTAGATGAGTATTTCTGTTTGGGCGCTAAAATAATTGATGTTGGCCGAAGTATGGAAGATATCAAATGCAAACTAGCAATAGTAAGAAATGGAAACAAAAAAAAAAAAGAGATTTGTTGACGTCTAACATAGACATAAGATTTTTCTAATAGGCATTTCAGACAAGAAGGAGATAGAAGATTTTGAAGTGTGGCGCTATAGAACAATGTTAACGAGCAGATGGTAGGATCGAGTAACTAATGAGGAAGTACTGAATGGAACTGGAAAGAAAAGAAATTTATGTCATAACCTGTCTAAAACAAGGGACTGGTTGTAACGAGTAGATGGTTAGATCGTGTAACTAATGAGGAAGTACTAAATCGAAATGGAAGTAAAAGAAATTTATGTCATAACATGTCTAAAAGAAGGGATTGGTTGATAGAACCCATCCTGAAGCAGCAAGAAATTGCAAGTTTGGTATTTGAAGGGAGTGAGGGAGGTAAAAATTTTAGGGGAAGATCAAAACTTCAATACAGTAAGCAGGTTCAAGTGAATATAGGTTACGGCAGTTATGTAGAGATGAAGAGGCTTGCACAGGACAGATTAGCATGGAGAGCTGCATCAAACAAGTCTTCGGACTGAAGACCACATAAACAACAGTATTATGTGTTGTGACCAGCTTCAATTCCTTACTGTGTTCTGCTAAAAGTCGATAATAACGGAGTCAGATGAGTAAAATTAACCATTCGCCTTGATAGAGTACTCACCACGAATTAAATGCATCTCAGATGGCGAGTTGGACAAAATTTTGTAATAATCCGTATACATGACCAATGCAATGCGGTAGCAGTCTTTTCCCTTCCTTATCAAATCGAGCTCACTGTAGCTAAATTCTGTCAAGTCCACATCCTCTCAATGCGGACAAACCTGACAGTCTGGAAATAAACAACGAAACCTGATGATATTACTTAGCGCTGTTTCCTTCATTGACAACCAGCAGGTAAGCCAACTACACGAGTAATCTTCATTAAATGCACACACCAATTATACAACCTAATATTCTTTATAGACACACCTCCTTTATGTAATGAAAATATAGGATAAATTTGGGAAATGAGTCAGAGTACTGCAATCTCTTCGCTGCCACCTCAATTTTCCTATCAATTAAATTCTAAATATAAAATTTATCAAAAAAATCTGACCATCATATTACAACTAAAACGGACTCATAATCATAACTTTTTTAAAAAATAAACTGACGGAAAAAATTTCCCAACCAAGAGCTAATCAATGCTGAGTAATGAAATTTCGAGGATACATTTGTCTACATAACATATTTAAGTGATTAACATTGCAAGATCACAGGTTAATGTAAGCGCGAGAGAAGCCATTGCAAATATGAAATGCTGGTACATTAATAATCGCCAGAATGTTGAATACAAGCATGGAAACGTCAATGGATTGTGTGGTAAAGGTGCCGGATAGCAGTATGTAGGACAGAGATCCATGCCTGTTGCACTTGGTCCGCCAATACAGGGACGGACAACTCTGGTTGTGGGTGACACTGGAGTTGTCGTTTGATGTCGTGCGGTAGCGTTCTCGCTTCCCACGCCCGGGTTCCCGGGTTCGATTCCCGGCGGGGTCAGGGATTTTCTCTGCCTCGTGATGGCTGGGTGTTGTGTGCTGTCCATAGGTTAGTTAGGTTTAAGTAGTTCTAAGTTCTAGGGGACTTATGACCACAGCAGTTGAGTCCCATAGTGCTCAGAGCCATTTGAACCATTTGTCGTTTGATGATGTGCCATAAGTGCTCTACTGGAGACATATCTGGTGATAAAGCAGGCCAAGACTACGTACCGATGCTCTGTTGAGCATAGGTTATAATAGCGGCATGTGGGTGAGAGTTCTCCTGTTGGAAAACGCCTTCTCCTGTACAATTCATGAATGACAACACAATAGGTTGAATCACCAGACTGACGTACTGATTTGCAGTTAGGATACGTGGGGTAACCATGAGAGTGCTTCTGCCGTCATGTCCGCAGCTCGTGGTCCAGTGACTATCATTGCTACCTCTGGATCATGGGATCCCGAGTTCGATTATTGGCCGGGTTGGGGATTTTCACTGCCCGGGGGTTGGGTGTTTGTGTTGTCCTCATCATTCCATCATCATTCATGAAAGGGGATAGATTGGACTGTGTCCATACTGCTGAGGGAACTAGATTAGGAAATAAGGCACTAAAAGTAGGGGATGAGTTTTGCTGTTCGGGCAGAAAACTGAAAGGCGATCTCAGAATTAGGGAAGCAATCGCAAGAAAAGTGTTTCTGAAAAAGGGAAATATTTTAACAACTAATATAAACGTGTTAGAAAGTCCTTTCTGAAAGTATTTGTCTGCCGTATAGTCTTGTATGAAAGTGAGACGTGGATGATAAACGGAGGGGGAGGAGGAGGAGGAGGAGGAGGAGGTGGTTAGGGTTAGTGTTTAACGTCCCGTCGACAGCGAGGTCATCTGAGACGGAGCACAAGCTCGGGTAGGGAAGGATGGGGAAGGAAATCAGGAACCATCCTGGTATCTGCCTTAAGCGACTTAGGGAAATCCATCATGGTCGCGTGTTTGAACCATCGTCCTCCAGAATGCGAGTCTGTGCTACCTCGTTCGGTGTGGGAGATAAACAGCGTAGACAAGAAGAGCGTATGAGCTTTTGAAATGAAATGCTACAGAAGAATGCTGGAAGTTTCATGAGTAGATCGTATAGTTAATGAAGACGTGTTGAATCGGATTGATTTTCCTATCTTTCGCGCACGCAGGCATGTTTCCTTAGCGAAGTGTGGGAGCTGTGAATGATAGTGTACCTGTTAAGTGTAGGTGTCTGCAACTGGTTTGTGTGTAGTGTAGTATCATGTGGGTGTTGAAGATGATTTTGCTAATAGAGGGTAGTGAAGGGGGTAAAAATTGTTGAGTGAGACCAAATTTTGACTATAGAAAGCTCACTCAAGTAGATATAGTTTGCAGTAGTTGCAGAGAGATGAAGATGCCTGCACAGGATAGTCTAGTGTGGAGAAGTGCATCAAACCAGTCTTCAAACTAAAGACCACAACGACAACATACATACTTACCGTTTCTGTGAAGTATGAACGGTGTTTCGAATTGTTCAGTATAGATGACTGTAATGAATGTGTGTGAGTTGAAACTTTTTAATTAGCGCTTTTAATTATCGTCATGAAGGAAGATGATAAGACCGAACTACGACTCATAAGAATTTCATTGAAAAATGGCGTTGGGGATGACATTTATCTATCAAACGGATTACCATTATTAGTGTCTTGTACCATGTGTCACCTAGGTGCATAAGAGAGATTTGCAAGTTCAGCTAGTCGATTGGATTAGATTCCAATGATTACAAATTATACGTCCACACGTCTCCTTCCCTTGATAACTGAATGTAATATTTTTTCACCATATAAAATCTGCACCATCGCAAATGAGGATCTTGACGGCACAGACTTTTTTAAAATCCATTATTTGGTTACTACTTCTTGAGGTGAAAAATAGAATCATTTCATCAAAGTCCTACGACACATAAATGGTTGTACCTCGATCTTAAATAAGCCCGTATTCACAAATCTTTCAGGTCGTTGCCGATATCGGCATGGTATCTGTCATGAGTTATCACATGCAAGAAAACCACGTCAAATTAACATTGAATTTTTTGTCAGTATTTTTAAGACTATGAAGCAGCGATTCTTTTGTATGTAATCTATTCGTATACCATCTCCATTCCCTGCTCGCTGGTAATATAAGCCTCTAGATCTTTCGTAACACCTAGGTTGGTAGAGATAGGAGTTCCACATTTCCACATGCAGCTCAATTGAGAAGGCGAGCTTGATCCGTTCTGATGTATGTTGACATTCATCAAATTCACACTAAAGTAGAACGCTGTATCACAGTTCAAACTTCTTAATACTAATGTTGTCAGGCAGTAGCACTTTAAACTAATAATGCGTGTTTATTAAAGATAAACATTGATCTCCCATATTTCGCAGTTCATCGAATACCATCAGCAGAGTTAAATATTTTTATACACTCATATCGATGAACATTTCATTGCAGTAACATGAGGTCGTGATTCATGTCCTTTGTTTTACTATAATAATTATAGTGCCCTAAAACAGCGTTTGTCATCACTAAACCTATTAATCACAGTAACAGATATACGCTACACAAATTGTAATAAGTAAAAGCATATCTCATTTTTCAAAAGTTTAGAGAAAAATATTTGAAAGAACCTCATAAAGCTATTTCAACCATACCCTGCGAGATAAACATTTTTCATCACGTCGTACGATCGTCACTCGAAGCATTAATTAAAGTTGCAGCTGCCGAAACTGCGCCATGGCTAAATTTATTAAAGGGAGTTGGACGTATCGACATCAGTCCCTAAATACGTCTTTCTCTTGATGTGTCCTGAAATGAGAGTTGTGCAACGACGTTAATATCAGGCTTATAACTGACAGAAACATTCTTGAGTTAAATTTCTTTTGTTCTGACATTCTATTAATTACTCAAACTTACACATCATAAATATTGTGCACACTCGACAAACATTTCCTATGAAGAAAAAATGTTGCGAACTGATAATTCTCATAAAGCTGGGAACGGCTCAGTTTTATAAATATACTCGTAGAGTTTCATAGTTAGTCTGAATACCTGAAACAAAGCTCTAACTTCCAAAGAGGCCGCCACTCGGAAAAGATCATCGACGTTCATCTGGGAGGCTGGAGGCATGGTGGCGTGGGTCCTCATCAAGTCCGTGACGTTACTGCCCATCCGCCCCCGCCCCCCCCCCCCCCCCCTCTGAATCGTGATAAATGGAGAGTACCTCGGGGAATTCGACTAGCCTTCCTTGTTTCTAAGTTTTGCAGACCCTGGATTCCCTAGCTGGGAACTGAAGAGCTGCGCCACTCCTTTACAACAATAAGCTGTGAGCATTCTTCAGCGGCCTGATTTAGTTGCGACAGTGGAATATTTTGTGTCACAGATAACAGGGATCTGAGCTTAACTATCAGGATCACAATAATAGTACAGACCTTAATAAAAGTAAAATGAAAAAAGGCTCAAACTCATTATGTGCTTTGCGATGGGTATCTACAGAAACGAAACAGTCTTCAGCATGCGGTGTGGTTTGAATCAACACCCAACGTGCAACGGGACTTGCATACCTAGTTCTACAAAGCAGTAGCTAGTAGCAGAAACAGAGCACAAATTTTATTAGTATGTGTTTTGACTGTAAAAAGACAAGATAGGCGGTCTGAAAAGTCTCACAATTCGGTGTTCTAAATTGTCTATCGAGGATTGTTGTGATTTTAACTAATATCCACCAGGAAGAAACGTTTACTTTCCAACACCCTATTGGGCTCCAAAGAGCAAAAAACTGTATTTTGGATGTTAAATAGAGATCGTATACGACAGCTATAAGGCTGTGTCGTTCTTCTTCTTGGGGAAGGGCGCAAAATTCTAGTTAAATTTCGGTCCTTACAACCAAAAAGTGCTAATCCAAAATTAGTTCGTGACCATTTGGAAGCTACAACCCACAAATATGAAATTTTTTCTGGCGTCCCGCTGTAAGTTTTGTGCAGGAAATAGTGCCCCCCTCGCTTGCAGACTGTAATCGTTGAGAGTCGATAAAAAAATTCGTCTTTCAGCCGAAACCTTGATAAAACGGTGTTCCTTATGATTTCAATTCACTGACTAGGCAAATTAAGGCAACGAGTGTCATACATATGATCAGGATTACTCGACCGTAATACCTGCTCGCGAAATAGCATTAACTACCGAAATCGTAATGAATAGGCTATCGTAGCAAATGATTTTACTGCTGACTAAGCCTTATGACTTCGTTTCTCTTTTCATACAATATGTACGCGTTTTATTACTTCGTCTGAGGAAGACAGGTTTCTATCTGAAGGAACCGAGGTAACGGTTTGAATAAACTTTTGACGTGCAATTGGTTGGCTATATAAATCCCTTTGTATCCATAATTCTACAGTTGTTGACTGCTGGCATGTTCAAGATTTTACACTTTCGCTGTTCTTGCAGTCAAACTTCAGCGTCAGGCCCGGCGTTTTAATTTATTACTTCTTTGCTACCAACTGTATTCACAAACACTTTGTCTAAAGTATCTAAATATATTACTGAATGTACCTGCAAAATTATATGATTGTATGACATATAGTTCAGGAGATATAACATGGTATACTGTGAGATGCTTGAAAAATTAGCTTTTGCTTCAAATGGGGCGCAAATTCTCAAACTATATTTATGAGAGACTTAGCGACTTCCAACAAACTGTTGTCATAACTTCAAACCTTTCCCAAATTTTTCTCGCTCACATGCTTAAAGGCGATTATTTAATCCATTTAATCATTTGTAAAGTTATCAGACATTTCAAGCTGTTTTACACGTGAAGTTTGATTATTTAAGGAATCTGGAGTTTACTGTTACACTCTGTTATACCAGCGTTTAAAGAAATGTTTGAAACAACCACCACGTCTACAGTTTTTGAAGTATAAATGCAAAATATCTGACTCATGAAGATTTTGATTCTTGTTTCTTCATTAAGTATCCACTGGTGGGAGAAACGTTCTTTTGGTTTGTCAGGATGGCGTTCTGCTGTCCCACCTGGCCGTTGTGGGGTCGATGGATTGACGGACACGACAGAAATACGTCAAAGGTGAAGGTTTCTGCTGCAAGACAGACGGGGTTCAGGGAAACTCCTTAATGTCCCATCAAGATAGAGCAGGTACAGGTGCACGTTCTCGTGGGCGAAGACCGGCGTCGACCTACGCGTCTTCGTATCGGTGTAGCGGTGGTGAAGGTAACTCTCGATGTTGACAGCCAGCGTGCTGACGAGTCACCGTGTGGCACCGAGTACGGATGGTTGTTGATATCGCTGCATTCTTGCATGGCACAGCGACTGTGCTTGGCACAGCCAGCGGTGTGTACGCGAAGTGGAAGTGATGCGTCATAGACACCCGAACTCCGGACCCCGGCGTACAAGGGGTGGGCTGCTGATGATGGCTGTCTAGCGGATAGTGGTGGGTCCAGCAGCACGTCGGTTGTCTAGCTATGGTTGCCGGTGCATATAAGTAACGCCCCAATGAGTACTGATTTGGCTATCTGGCCGTTGGCAAATGCTGCGTCAACAAGTCTTTACGAGCGTCTTGTCACATGTTGACCAAATGTGTGTGACGTTTTGCTGGTCTGCTGTATCGTGTGCCACGTACCTTAGGGACGGTAAGTGAAACACCATGTCTAGAATTTCCTTGATGTCATGGTTCTCCATCCGTACCGTATTTTGCGCTAGTTTGGTAATTAATGAACTAACGATATAGGAGCACAATCCCAGCCATATCCGTTCGTGGCGCCCCAGCCATATCCTTAATATGTTCTAGAAGCAACGCTAGCCATTTTCAGAATGAAGCTTTCATGCTGCAGTGAAATATTTAGGGATAAGGAAGAGGGTATGGCGAAGAAAGTATTAGCCACAACACAAGTGGCTCTCTTTTTTTTTTTTTTTTTTTTTCAAAATATTTGTTTCACGTTATGGCTTAGAACGTGGTAAAAAACTTACCGAGAGACAAAAACTACGTATCGAGCTGAGAAATGACTTTGACCTAATCTGTAGCTACATAATTCTGTAACGTGTCCTTCCTTCCATAAGCGCTAGTACATTAATATGTGAAAAACAGCTTCCGTGGAGGTTGTGAGCGAGAGAGACAAATACAACAACAAAATTTCAGTCGTTAAGGAAGTTCAGCTCTTTCTGTAATCGCATTCTGCCGATGGCTGAGTTACTTGTTACTAATCACTACACTAGAGAGTCACGCAAATATCTAGTCGGATGGTGCTAACATGGTCTCTTCGTGATAACTGATAACAGTTCTTGAACGTAGACCAATGTGGAGTACTGCATTTCATCAAAAGTAAGATGCTGAAGACCTAAGAGAAAGGGAAGTAAGAATTATCTACTAAAATAGACCTCTTCACTGAACTTAGTTGTATATTACTTACGTCTCAGTCACGATTAATCCCATGCGGCTGAATAATGGTTTTCGACAGGTATTCCACGACAAAACGTTAAACATTAACTCAGCACGCCCGCGCACGCGCGAGAGCACACACACACACACATACGCACACACACAAACGAAGAGGAGCACACGGAACCTACTTCTAACTGAATTTCCTATCTATTAGATAATTCTGTTCCGCACAAAAGTGGTCAAATCACTTTGCAGCAACAAAAACTACATTTTTTTAAAATTAAGTGAAGTTGTTTCTTCTTCCATTACTCTATTTGAGAATGTCCCTCTCTTAATCATACCAGGTGGCCCAGTTGTTACGACACTGGATTCGCGTCAGAGAATAAGCTTCGAGTCTCGGGCCATCTATCCAAATTTGGCTTTCAATTAAAACTGTTTTAAGTGAATTCTTGGGTGGCTTTCTTAACAAAGCTACGACCAATAAGACCCTTCTTCCTTCTGTGTCTGAAACATTCATCCGTCTGTAATAATTTCAACATAAATTGCACAAAAAACCCTTTGCACCACCCCCATAAATAGACAGTTTGTGTTTTTATGACTGGAAATATTTTCTCAATGTTCCTCTGACCAGGGCATAATTTCGGCCGGAAGGCGCATGAAAAGCGTTCAGTCACCTCCAAGAGAATTTTTTTCTCACCTCACTGAATAAGTCGACACAGGATATTTAATATAGTTCACGAATATTAAACCACAACGTAACTACACTATGTCATCAAAAGTATCAGGACACTTGGGTGAAAATTACTTACAAGTTCGTGGAGCCCTCCATCGGTAATGTTGGAGTTCAATATTGTGTTGGCCCACCCTTAGGCTTGATGACAGCTTCGACACTCGCAGGCACACATTGAATCAGGTGCTGGAAGGTTTCTTGGAGAATGGTAGCCCATTCTTTCCGGAGTGTTGCAATGAGGAGAGGTATCGATGCCGCTCGGTGAGGCCTGGCACGAAGTCGGCGTTCCTAAACATCCCAAAGGTGTTCTATACGATTCAGGTCAGGACTCTGTGCAGGCCAGTCTATTACAGGGATGTTATTGTTGTGCAACCACTCCGTCACAGGCCGTGCACTATGAACAGGTTCTCGATCGTGTTGAAAGATACAATCGCCATCTCCAAATTGCTCTTCAACAGTGGGAAGCAGGAAGGTGCTTAAAACATCAATGTAGGCCTGTGCTGTGATAGTGCCAAGCAAGAAAACAAGGGGTGCAAGCCCCCTCCATGAAAAACACGACCACACCATAATACCACCGCCTCCGAATTTTACTGTTGGTACTACACACGATAGCAGATGACGTTCACCGGGCATTCGCCATACCCACACCCTGCCATCGTTTCACCACATTGTGTACCGTGATTCGTCACTCCACACAACATTTTCCACTGATCAATCGTCCAGTGTTTACCCTCCTTACATCAAGCGAGGCGCCGTTTAGCATTTACCGGCGTGATGTGTGGCTTATGAGCAGCCGCTCGACCATGAAATCCAAGTTTTCTCACCTCCCACCTAACTGTCATAGTACTTGCAGTAGATCCTGTTGCAGTTTGGAATTCCTGTGTGATGGTCTCATTAGATGTCTGCCTATCACACATTACGACTCTCTTCAACAGTCGGTGGTCTCTGTCAGTCAACAGACGAAGTCGACCTGTACGATTTTGTGCTGTACGTGTCCCTTGACGTTCCCATTTCACTATCACATCGTAAACTGAGGACCTAGATATGCTTAGGAGTGTGGAAATCTCGCATACAGACGTATGACGGCAAGTGACACCCAATCACCTGACCACGTTCGAAGACCGTGAGTTCCGCTGAGGGCCCCATTCTGCTCTCTGACGATGTCTAATGACTACTGAGGTCGCTGATATGGAGTACCTGACGGTAAGTGGCAGCACAATGCACCTAATATGAAAAGATATGTTTTTGGGGTGTCCGGATACTTTTTATCACATAGTGTATAATTTTCCAGTGCGTCAGGACCGGTGAACGTGACAACTGGTGACCAGCGTGATGCGACGGGCAGGGGCGTGAGGCCAGGTACCGTGTGTGTGTGTGTGTGTGTCTGTACACTATGCCCAACGTAAGTTTAACTTCGTTCCGAAATTGTGATCGGTACAGCTCAGTAACCTTCGTGTCGACTACCTTTCCTTTACCCCTGCCAGGAACCTCAGAGATCCAAAATATAGCCCAGAAAAGCTGAGCTTCGTTCAAAAGTTGTCTAGTAACACAGAAGCTGCTTATTTAATTTACGAGCTACAAATGCATACATACTGCCAATCGAGCATTTATTTATTTACACACCATTTCCACCACTTTGCTCCTCTTCCACTTTCAAATTAATGCGAGCTTATTCATTTTATCTCTTCTACAGTTGCTCTCATAGTATATCTGCTTAACTAAATAATTTTTGGACTCACAACAAGAAAATGTAGCTTGTTTGTGGTTAAAGTATGAAAAGTGTAAAAAAGGTGATAGATAATTTTTTATTCGGTAGGTAAGATTTTACATTTAGAAGTTTATGTATTTATCTCTACACATAAAAATTGTGGCTTCTTTTTAACTCACTATTATGGAAATTACAGACGACAAAATCTGAAGTAGGATTTTATATGCAGTCTGTCCACGTACCAGTCTCACATAAAGTGGGGAAGAGGGGAGTAAGATCATGGCAGTCGCATTGAGGAGCGAAGAGGAGGGAGTGAATATTTCCATCTTTATCTTACATTGTTACCAACTCAGGCGACACGACCCGATCAGCTGCTATTGTACAAACAGCACGCAGATGTATCGTAGGGACGTTAGTGTTGAAATGTGTTGCTTATTTTTAGTAATGAATATGAACTTAAATCAATCCAGTTCTAATAAAACTTAGTGATTATAAGACAAATGACATTTAAAACACTTATTAAATATCTAACTCTGTGTCTCGCGTCACATTGTGTTTTGTTCCTCCCAATTCTTCGGGAAGTCAGTTTTGTAACCAATCGCGATGGGCCAGGAATATCTCCATCATCATTCATCACTAAATGTTTTATTAATTAATACTGGATGTACGTTCATCGAGCAGCTACAGTGCAACCCTTTGAACATAGCGGCTGGCAGCAGATGAAAACATGTCGTCATAGTCACAAAGACTACCGACTTGTGCCGATATGTATGGAGCAGAAATAGGGATCAAAGTGACACTGGGACAGGCGGTATAACCTGTTTTTTTTTATTAAATCTTGTGGTTTTATTGTTTTCATTATAAGAAATTATGTTTTAAATATCTGCATTTCAGAAGAGTATCATGTAAAAAAATTATTTCTCATAGCAAGTTTTATAACAAGGTAAAAGTAAAATCTTTATTCTTTGTGCATTTCACTGGAGTGCGCTGTGTCTGCAGTCGTGAACGGGACGATTTGGCTTGTGTGTATTGTTCACTCTTCAACATCATGATTTGAAGCTTTGACCGCACGCGCGCTCACACTTTACGGTAAGAAAGTTTTCGGCACGGAAAGTTGCCCACCAAATGGCGTGCACCACAATGGCCTCATTCGAGCATTCTGCAACTATTGTGAGACACAAAACATTGAAATCTACTTGGTAGTGGTAGGCCACGGTCGACAATAACAGCTAATGACCACTGTTTCCAAATATGACTAAGAGGTACCTCGAGGAAAATGCAGTGGAGCGGAGCGTTGCTTTCTGAAGGAAATAGAGGGAGTGTGTCGACCCAGACAGCGCAAAGCCGTCACCACATCATCAGTTTGCGCTCTAAGGGTCCATTACGAACAGCAATACAATCCCACAGCAAATTGGTGCATGAAAGTCTGCAAGGAACACGTGTAATGGAACGTGTATCAGTGGTGTCGGGTTTTGTTCACCCACTAGTGTAAGTGGCCAAGTATAAATGCACGTGTCAAGCACTCAGTCTCACGAGTTCAGCAGCGCGGTGAGTCAGCCACACGTTGCATCGGTACGTACGGATGTCGGACGCATCTCATCTGTAAGAAAGGTAATTAATTTTAGGGCTGTGCAGTATCGAAACAGGATTTTCCATCCGATTTTCCAGTCTTACAGCCAACATTTCACCGAAGAATTAGTCTTTCAAAGCTATAGTGCACGAGCACACAACGCCATCCTGGTGAACACCTTCCTCAAGGAGGGAGGAATCGACCGAACCAGGGTGAGAATGATTGGGACCAGTTGAAACTCGGAGTGCACCTTCGTAGGAATCCGCCTAGCACAGTGGATTACATTTGTAAATGATTCATCACGATAAAACTTCAGGCGTTTTGGTTATCTGTAGTGACTGTAATACTGCAGCAATCTTCAAAGAACTTTCATTCTCTACATACAGAACTGATCGCCTTCCATGTGGCTTTGATTTGTTTCGGCAACTGCAAACTCAGCGAAAGGTGAGTTAGGTTCCCTTTTTTTCGTTTCATGAACTTCTGTAAGCACTGCAGATAAATGTGCAAAGCGTCCTGACGACTTTATGGAAAAATGGTCTGGTGACCCCTTTTTTTAAAGTTGAATAAATATAGTGAGTGTACTTGCTGTAATTTTAAATAATGGAGTATATGAAATGTTATTGAGAAGCTGTACTATTGTGCTTTGATATATACACGTTGTCAATCAAAAGAATCAGTTCTTTCATCTTGCTTTAAATGTACTTCTTGACACATAAGCAAGATCGAAAATTGGTATAAGCTGGTTGCAATTTCCTAGCAGTTAGCTGAAATAGTATCCTGCTGTGAACTATTCTAATTCTTTAGCAGTCATTCACTAGACTAAATGAAATAAAACTATGAGGCAATGTAGCCTGAACTGTAAATAATGCCTTAGCCTTGATTTCATTGGTCGTGTTTCAGCCACATTTAGATGATTCACAGACTAGGCCTGTTTGGAATAATTGTAGTGTGACTAAGACTTCTACTAGATTGTTTTTGACTAAAGACGCTGAATGTACACAGAAAAGAGAGAACGAATTACCTTGTTCCATTCAAATGTCATAAGAAATAATGGAAGAAAGACGATTATGGCTTAACATTCGTCGACGACAAGATAATTACAGATGGAATAAAACTGGATCGGACACATGTCGGAATAAAATCCCCAGCAGTCATTCCAGCATTCGCCTTGATCGATTTACGGAAACCACGAAAAAGTCCTGGTTGTGGCTTGAAGTACAGTCCACCCAGTACCTTAACCACTGGCCATCTCCATCAGTAACATCCTTAAGAGCTTTCACTAAATCTTAAAAATGGATTATGGTAAATGAAAGGTTTAGAATATGTATTTAATGGCCTCTACCGCACCTAGTAATCACCGGAAAGCTAAAAATAATAGTTACAAGCAGTTTGCAGCCTTGGCAGAGAACGTTGATGTGACGCCTTGTTTTGTCATGAATAGAGATGAGCATCTCGTAAAATTGATGTGGGAATATGTTCTCTCTATCAGAAACTTTAAATTGTCTGTAGATACATACGTGTGATGAATATTGCAAAAGTTACAGCGAGTAAATCCCTAATTTGCATTGTCTGATTGTGTCCTCTAGAAGTCGCGAAAACTGAACGAAGCGTAGACCCGTGTGGCATTCCTATGTGGGTTCGGACGTACTGGTTTACACGTGCTTCGTAATGTAGGTTCTCTGTAATTTAGTAAGCCATTGTGATAAGCGCTGGAATTCTAAATTAACAACGGTAGCAGATCTCTCACATGCAGTCTTAATTCTATAAATACATCGACTTTCCCTATCCCGATGTGACTTAGGATGTATTAACTGTAATGTACACTGTAATAGAGAAAACACCGAGTACAAACAACGAATGACCATGTGTGTGAGACGATCAGGGTTGGCTGTCGGCAGAGGGAGGGCACACGGAGGGAATGAAAAGGAGGTTCATGCGTATGTTTATTCCTTGATGGCAGAAAAATAAAGGCTATAGCCAATATAAACAACGTAGTTCAAAAATTGACACCAATAACGAAACGGTGTATAACATCGTGAGATAAGAGTTGCTTATGAATTCCATTTTTTTTATTTAGTACAGCAGCAGTTTGAAATACAAAAATAAATTTCCGACAGAGTCTGTAACGGACAGCCCAGAGCGAGTTATGTCACACGTTTACTTAGTAGCTGCTTCCGCGTCATAAAAACGCGATTGTCGTCTCCCTCGCGAAGGCAACGCGGCTAATTTTTTCACCTCGACATTCATTATCTTAAATATTTCCAGATCAATTCTTCTGGTCTTGGGTGATGCAGTAGCTGTCATTATAGGTCTTTCAAATGTGTTTAACTATGTACAGAAGTGAAATCCATGATCTGTGCTATAAATTCTGAGACACATCTCAAATCTGGAGAATGGCAGCGATGATTATGTTAGTCCATCACCTATGAAACTACAACCGCCTTTCTAAACACAACACATTAAATTTCATTTGATTAATTATACACTGCTTTTAAGTAAAAATGTGTGATATTTTTGGAAGTAACAGTATGTATCATAACACAGCTTCATTTCTTAGAGTCGTTGTACTTCGAAGAGTGGTTCACATATGAGTGCAGTTTGAAAAACGTGGCAACACACATACACTTACATTAATAGCTAAAGGAAAATTCGTGGAACAGAATTATAAAAGGGGAGATGACACAAGGCTGATCAGCGTCTGCCAAGAAGGTTCGGGCCAACTACAACAAACGCACTTTCCCATATGCGTTACACTGACGAACATGGAACATGGCCAAGCAGGAGCGAAGATTTAATGTCCTTATCTGCTCTCCACCTCGCTGCTCATATGAAATGTTCATAAACGCCTTTTGACCAGGCTGATAGAAGCTGACCAGAAACATAGTCTTTCTGTTCCAGAAACCTAGTAATACCTAACTCTAAAGTGATAACAGCAACTGCCTTTGGCAGATTACTCTGATCCTCGATGTTCGGTTTCAGATGATTATTACTAAACTAAAAAGTAATGGGGAAGAGATTCCGTCTAATACAAAAAAAAACAAGCCCTTTTTGTTTCGAATATGCCAAGTAAGATGCCGAAGTTAAAGACAATGGACTTGCGAGAGGAACTGGATTCAGTTCCCCGTTCAGTTATAAAGATGTTGGTTTGAAATGTTTTCCTGACACTGATGAGGCTAATAATGCCTCGATGGTACGTTTGAAACCGACACTATTGATTGTATTGCCCTTCACTGACGTACTCGAGCTTGTGTTCTTTCACTAACAACCACATTTTCGACAGGATGTAAAAGCTGGTTCTTTCTTCCTTTGCCTTTTAGTATGTTGCTAAGCAAACATATTTCAGCAATTTCGTACGATTTACATTTAGGTTTTCTGCCTAAGCTATTGTCTGGAGGTCTCAAAGTTGATGTTGAAAGTAATATAACTATGAATATGTAGCAATAAAAGTAGGAAACTTTCTGAATGTACACTATGTGATCAAAAGTATCCGAACACCTGGTTGAAAATGACTTACATGTTTGTAGCGCCCTCCACCGGTAATGCTGGAGTTCAGTATGATGTTGGCCCACCCTTAGCCTTGATGACAGCTTCCACTCTCACAGGCATACGTTCAATCAGGTGCTGGAAGGTTTCCTGGGGAATGGCAGCCCATTCTTCACGGAACGCTGCACGGAGGAGAGATATCGATGTCGGTTGGTGAGGCCGGGCACGAAGTCGGCGTTCCAAAACATCCCAAAGGTGTTCTATACGATTCAGGTCAGTACTCTGTGCAGGCCAGTCCATTACAAAAAAATGGTTCAAATGGCTCTGCGCACTATGGGACTTAACTTCTAAGGTCATCAGTCCCCTAGAACTTAGAACCACTTAAACCTAACTAACCTAAGGACATCACGCACGTCCATGCCCGAGGCAGGATTCGAACCTGCGACCGTAGCGGTCGCGCGCTTCCAGACAGTCCATTACAGGGATGTTACTGTCGTGTAACAATTCCGCCACAGGCCGTGCATTATGAAGAGATGCTCGATCGTGTTGAAAGATGCAATCGCTATCCCCGAATTGCTCTTCAACAGTGGGAAGCAGGAAGGTGCTTAAAACATCAATGTAGGCCTGTGCTGTGATAGTGCTGTGATAGTGCCACATCGTTAAGTTTAGTGGATCCAGTACACACAAGGTTTAGTTTCGTAATATTAACATGGAAAGTGAGCTTTTCGCGTATGTTGCATCAACCCTTTACTCTAGGATGAAAAGTAGCGAGGAACGTCGAAAGTACTGCAAATATTCACCAGTACATAGTATAAATAATGTTACTTGACATATTCATTTAAGAAATACTGTGTGTGTAAAGAAAACGCTGTTGTTACAGACTGCAAAACTGTTTTCATGTAGTGAAAATAAACGTTACACTCACTGCAGGTGTCTTCTAATGTAACAGAGAAGCAATATAGATTATAAAATAGTTGACTTTATTGTATTATACCACTCGTCACAGCTACCTTCACAATTTTCAGGCAGTAGTTCAAATAATGAGGTCCACTGCAGGAAATAAGTAGGTGCCATTATAGATCTAGCTATGTGTAAGAATGTATCAAAACGAAAACCCGGAAGTTACCCATCCATAGAAGCAGGCCTGATATTCGTCGAAATTAATTACATACAGCGACTTTTTTAATGTACATATTTTGACATACTGTCGTAGGCGTCACGGTCAGGTGCTATTCTCCTAGGCTGATAATTTCTTTCTCTTCAGTACATTGTACTGTATTCAAACGCGATATGTCACTTACGAGTATTTTACTGTACAATCTGTTGATTGTAAACAAGAAATAACCGTAATGTACCTTAAAATTACATCAGTGCACGCACTAAGCGAGCTCCAATAGAATGTTTGTACTCAATGACATGAGCAGACAGTTCTTTTTTAATTCTTCATAATTTCCTAAGTACTGGGCATATAAATTTTCTACGTCAGAAGTGGTACGTGTTATTGTCAGCTGCACTCTGTTTTCCCGTAAACGAGAAAAAGCATTACAAAACATTAAATTATTTTCTGTATCCCCCGTGTCCAAGAAATCTAACCTAGGAAAGAGCGGATTGCAGGGACCACGTCTTCTACATAACTGCGGCTGTGTCTTCGCTGTGTGTAGACTGAATTATAACTAACGATGCCTTAGTTACCCTAGTCCAATCATATGAATTTAAACAGCACCATTTTGCATTTTAGTGTGCCATGACCTTTTATACGAATGACAAAAATAAATGCTTGGGTCAAGAAAAACGTAGTAGTCTCAAATTTATCCAAGCATTTATCTAAAATTGAAATATAATCACCTAAATTTACCCATAATTTTTCCTAGCCCACCTCAAGTCATTTTAGACAGATTTCATTTCATATGAAACTAGTGCAATGACTATACGGATGGTAGTGATCATGTAAGAGGCTAAGATAATTGGACACCATGTCGGTCATCTCGGAAATGCACTGTCTGGTGGTACGCAGCTGAGGCGTGTGTATATCCTGCCCGCTTTATGATTACATCCAGCGGTGTCTACGAGTCTCCATCTCGCCTCTCTTTCCAGTGCTGATGTAGAACTTGACATGCTGTCTTGAGTGATATGTCCTTTTCTATCACTTTCATTTTACTACTGATCTAGAGAATGCAGTTTTCCCCCTACAATCGCTTTCGCTAAATTTTGTAGAGTATGACATGACGTCTTGATGTAATCAATATTTGGTGTCCCACTTCCGTATTGATCCTTGCTGGCATAAGTGGGGCTTGATATAAATGTCCCTAAGATTCTATTGTCAGCTGACCGCTTATCCCTTCTCATTCGATTGCTGCCAGAAACTCTCCCTACAACACACACTTATTATAAGTGTCGATACTCCAGAAATAAGTTGCAGTCTCAGTAATTTAGGATGAAGTATACAGTGCATAATGGGAACGTAATTTGAATAGTACCCTCGCTTTATACGGCTTTTTTACCCCACCTGACTTCCGTAAGAAAGAATAATGTCGAATATAAAAAGAATACTTCCGGTACCACTAGTTTACGGCAGAACAAAAGGTAAGGACCTTGTCCTTACAATTTATAGCAGTCAGAGAACTACTCGTACAAAGCTATGGCCTGTACACTCACTAATTCTGATAAATACCTACACTATCATTCCATCTCAATAACATTCCAATGTGATGTCTGCTACTGAGGGTTTGTAACGCATACTCTCTCCAGAAATTGCAATGTCCATTTTAAGGCTATTAATTAAATCACGACCACTGAGAACAAAACTTGGTGCTGTTCAGTATATCTGCATCAATAGTGTCGTCCGTCCTCCGCTTTCTCTCATGGGGGTAGTTTATTGCTAATGAAACATGGACTTAATTATATAGAACGCCACCACTACTGTGGGTAAGATGGTTGATATTCTGCGTCGTATAGCTGTTTGCAAGGCTAGGTGAGCTACACTGTGACGCCCTTTTTATCATCTCTGGCTGTATTTTGTCATTGATGCCTTCCTTTACAAATTTCTGAACAAGTCAAGATGTTTGAAACCGAGTACGTAGTCCTAATAATCCTCTTAGTGACATGTATCTGCTAAATCACTATACGTCTGAATGACTTTTATTTAGCGAATACTATGTGACACCACAATCAGTTTACTGATGTACTGCACCAGACTGACTATTATCGACGTGAATTCTAATACCAAATACAGTCGAAACTAGAAGTTTCCATGCTTAAGCAAGACACCATTTACCGGCTACGTGTCTATTTCTCTACATTTTAGAGCGTAGTTTCAACATGACGACTTCGTATACTGATCATGTGTCAGAAGAACCGTCGAGCCAATATTGTCACACAGACGGCAGTCGCTCTTTGTTTTAATCGTAAAGCAGTAAGTCTACAGGTCTGCAAAACGTATGGACTGGACACTGAGACCTATCGTCTTTGACACCCTTAATTATCGCTAACAAGGAGTCGACACGACCGTGGTGTCGGGGATTTGTCCGAAATTTTGTGTGGTGAAAGAGGATCCCTAACACCTCACGTGGTTAAAATATTAGGACGCACTACCCGGAAAATCCCGGGAAAAATCGATCCAATGTTTCTTAGGTGCCTTATAAGTATAAGGCCTAGATCAGGGCTTCACAACACACGTGCTCGCGGAGCAAGCTGTGAGCAGCAAGGCGCGAGCACGGAGCAGCGCGAGCACGCTACCCCCACTACCGGACCAGAGCGGAGAGTGGGGAGAGTCACGTGGGGCACACAACAGCTGCCGCCAGTCAATGTAAATCCGCGGCCACCTGCAGGGATATCACTCACGAATTATTACTGCGACAAAAGAAACAAATAAAGGAGAATGTACACGTGCCACATAATTTTATTAGCTTAGTGTATGCCTCTACATTCGTAGTAATTTGTGAACTATTACACAATAAAAGGTGTCACTGAAGTGTGGGATTCTCGGTTATCTTGTACTTTTTGCCCTTTACAATTGCGTCTATGTTCGGAGTAATTATTATTGTGCATCGTAGGCGCAGCGTGCAGTTTAAATTTCGATCAGACAATGCGTTTCTCAGGCGCGTCTTGTTACATATCATTGCAGAGAACAGTTGTTCACAAACATACCGGGAACCGAACATTGATATTATTGTAGCCGCCAGTTTGTGCAAACGAGGAAATCTATCCTGAGGGAAGTGTCTGTAGAATTCCAAAATGTTTTTCTTGTTCTGAAATTTGTCTCTGTATTCTCTGTAACACTGCAGGTCAATAATTTCTAGTTGCAGCTCAGGACGAATCTCTTCAATATTCGCTGAATATGGAGAGGAGAACAGATAAAAATCACTGTCTAGTGCTATCAGATCTTGAAAGCATTGATCAAATTCTTCCTTAAGGGCAACTAAACTATGTGAATAACGTTCACAGTCTTTGTGAACATCCTGCATGGATGATAATTTAGGAAAATGAGCTAGATTTCCTGTTTCCAGCTGACTCACCCAAAGTGTCAATTTCATTTTAAAAGGTCGTATTCGATCTATGAAAAGAGTAGTTAGCAGATCTTTACCTTGTAGTGAAATGTTCAAAGCATTCAGATGGATAGTTAAATCTGCTAAGAACGCGAGATCACATTTCCATGAAGGCTCAATTCAGGAACACACGTTATTTATTTCCATGAACATATTTATCTCATCTAATAGGCAAAAAAAAAAAAAAAAACGATTTAATAATTCGCCACGACTAAGCCAACGGACCTCGCTGTAATAAGGCAGGCTACCACACTGGCTTTCTACATCCTCAAGAAAGCTTTTAAATTGCCTGTGTTGTAGCCCATGCTTCCTTCTATAATTGGTTGTACGAACAACAACACTCATTACATTTTTTAGAGTGATACTCTTTGCACATAAGTTTTCCTGGTGGATCACACAGTAAACGCCCCATATTTCATTCGGCACGGTCAGTTTTTGCATTTTCTCCTTCAACACCGCAACGAAACCTGATTTTTTTCCCTGTCATCGCTGGTGCACCGTCTGTAGACACTGAAACTAATGAATTCCACGACAATCCTATATTTTCAACACTTTCTTCTATACTACTTAAAATATCACCTCCGGTTGTAGTGTTCTTCATAGCTACTACATCGAGGAGCTCCTCCCTCACCTAAAGATCTCTTTTAACACCTCTAATAAATATGGCAAGCTGCGCTGTTCCAGTGATATCAACACTTTCGTCCAGAGCTAGAGAATAAGCCATAAAATCTATACAGATATTTGCAAGCTGGCTCTGGACGTCGTCTGCCATGTCCTGTATGTGGCGCATAATGGTCATGTTAGATAATGGCACAATCCGAAACTGTTCAACTTGAGATGGACACAAATGTTCCGCTGCAACTACCAAACATTCTTTTATTAAATCGCCATCAGTGAAGGGGCGCAGGGATTTTGCTAAAAGCAAAGCAATTTTGTAACTCATTCTCAGAGCTGCCTCAGTTGATTTTCCTTCGTCGTCCAGATCTTCTTTGGATAGCTTTCTTTTAAGTTTAATAACTTCCTGTGCACGATCTGGTCCATCACATTTTCCACTTGCGTAGTCTTTCGCGTGGTACGACATATAATGTCGCTGCAAATTAAATTTCGTAAAAGAATTCAGCGTTTTGTGACATACTAAATATTTTGCAACACCATCTTTTTCTGTAAACAAATACAATTCCTCCCAACTGCGAAAGCATGGTTGGGGTTACACAACGGCGATGTGACATGATTCTTAACCAGCGAAGTGACTGTTAGAGCTGATCGTAGTACTTTAAACGTTACACAGTCAGCGCTATTTCAATAGGCAAGCTGTGGCCCTATTCAAACGTGCGCGCGCATTTCCCCTCACTCCCCTCCCTCCCTACTCGGCGACCTTGCACCTGCTCACGAGCACGTGCCTGAGCAGACGCGAGTACTCGCGCTCAAAACCGGCCACTTGTTAAGCCCTGGCCTAGATGTTTAGGGCTCGGACTCTTACGCCAGAGGTCTCGGGTTCAATTCCTCCACTGGCACTTTTTTTCCTTTTTCTTTTGTTACTCCACCAATTATTCAGAAAGTTTCCCAAACCTACATTATCTTTAATAAATTAGTTACATTATTGAATAAAAATTATTTTATTTTTGCCCAACAACACAATTCATGGCGGTGGGTTTTCCATTTTTCATTGTAAAGTATATGAGGAGAAACATTGGGTTTTTAATCAGAATAACAAAGTCGATTGGAAAACATTCAATTTTTATACATATAATAATTGTAAACAAGAACCGCAATGACAATTATCGTAAAAAGAAACAAAGAAATAATTTTTGCGACTTCTTGCACAACGTATAAAAGCGGATTTTTTACAATCACAGGGCGTTTGCAATAAATCTGTACAAAAACATGCCCCATTAATATTTACGAAAATGTTTTGAGTTTCTGATAATTTTGAGGCAAACCAGGCATATTGAATCATGTCTCTGAATATTGGTGACGATAATTGATGGTGAATTATAGAATGAATTTTTATACAATCTTCCCGGGAATTAATTTAACGATTCTCCTGTAACAATGCACTGAAATTTTGCAAGCACCAGAAGAAAAAAAGCTCCAGAGGAGGAATCGAACCACGTAGACCAGAAGGCGGCTCAGCCACGGCTTATCATCTTGTACTCATAAGGGACCTAAGAGACCTTGGATCGATTTTTCTCGTGATTTTCCAAGTAGTGCGTCCTAATATTTTAACCACGTGAGGTGTTAGGGGTCCTCTTTCACCACACAAAATTGCGGACAAATCCCCGACCCCACGGTCGTGCCGTCTCCTTGTCAGATGTAATACTGAAATCTCGCCGTAGTTAGCTTTTGCAACCAAGTCTTTTGTAGTCTATCAGAGAGAACATCAACTCCAAAAGAGCTATTATTTTTGTCAGATTTTACAATGTCATTAATTTCAAATAGAATTGGTTATAACAACATAAATGTTGCCAACTCAGAGTCTACAAAATAACAAACACTGCAAACTTCCTCCAGAAATTGTGATAATTGTGTATTCTAAGACTCTAGGCATTGCACAAGTTCTTTTATCCAAACTGCATTCTTTCAATGCACTACGCCCTTGTTTTAACTTCCTTTATGATAGTATTCTCACCAGTTTAAACATAATTCCATGTTTCAGGTAAGTAATGCCATTTATGTATCTGAAGATAAAGATCGACACACAAAAGCACGCACGTACGCATGAAATCACAAGCGTACACATAGTACATGAGCATTTGACACAGAGCCGTGATAAATGTTTTGTAATCCTCGGCAGCTGTAGAGCGGAGTGAATAAGGCGATGTTGTCTCTGTCTTTGTTCCCAGCGGGCGTGACGTGCTACACGTGCGTGAACGTGTCGGACAACCTGATCTGCAACCAGTACGCCATCGACCGGCCCTGTCCGCACGGTAAGTACATGCCCGCAGCAGTTCACCACAGGCGACAGCTTTAGTCCGCCCAAAACCTCCAGTTTCATCGCAGCGTGAACATTTCGATGCACATACCAGCTACAGCCATGTCACACCACATGTCACTGGTTCGCTGATATTGCGTAGCGTTCCGCAAAAGCATACTGCCGAGGTCACATAAAACAGAAGTTTATAGTAGTCATCTTTCGACATGATTTATTATTGTCATTAGGTGACTGCCTTTCAAGACTAAACCAGTCGTGTGACCAGGATTCTGTCTTTTTCTCTTTATGTTGTAATACATAGCTCTTTTACAGTTACAGCACTCGCTGGTCATCAAACATAATACAGCTTAAATAGCTAGATCCTCGAACTCTAAAAAGATTCAAGATCACAAGAAAATAAAAAGGAAAAACTGAAACTATAAGTTCCAGAAGTTCAGAAGATATCACAGGATGCAATCAGCGACACTTGATAACAACGTAAGTTTCATTAGTGTTCCACACAACCTAGGCCTCGTAGCACAGATATCGAGCGGAAATACCTCCGAGTCTATCACCTGTAGTCGAGCACTACTGACAGAGTCCTGCGACTGTACAGCAGGGAGAGATGACAAATTTGGCAGAGGCCAACGGAGCAGGGCGATGTCATACTCAAAGAGTCCAGTGGCAGTGGCGTTTCAGGAGACGATGGCTTAGCGCAGCTACCGATGATCTGCTTGAAGTGACTTCCCGGAGAGATCTGACCTCCGTCTACTCTGCGGCCTGTTCCATCGACATATGTCTGGTTTCGCAGGCAGTCAAAGTTAGTGGCCAGCGCTCACGTGTCGTAGTAAGGGCGTTTTATGGAGGGGTCGCTAAACCTACGATATCCATTGCCCTTGCCAGCAGTACATCTTCCTCCTTTGATGGGATACAAATGAGACTTTAAGTAAGGATACTGACAAGGGAACCTCCCAATCGCACCCCCTCAGATTTAGTTATAAGTTGGCACAGTGGATAGGCCATGAAAAACTGAACAGATCAATCGAGAAAACAGGAAGAAGTTGTGTGGAACTATGAAAGAAATAAGCAAAATATACAAACTGAGTAGTCCATGCGCAAGATAAGCAACTTCATGGACCATGTGAACTAAAGAGCGCCGTGGTCCCGTGGTTAGCGTGAGCAGCTGCGGAACGAAAGGTCCTTGGTTCAAGTCTTCCCTCGAGTGAAAGAATTACTTCTTTTTTTCTCGCAAAGTTATGATCTGTCCGTTCGTTCATTGACGTCTCTGTTCACTGTAATAAGTTTAGTGTCTGTGTTTCGCGACCACACCGCAAAACTGTGCGATTTGTAGACGAAAGGACGTGCCTCTCCAATGGGAACCGATAACATTAGATCGCAAGGTCATAGGTCAACCGATTCCTCCACAGGAAAACACTTCTGATATATTCTATACGACACTGGTGACGGCATGTGCGTCACATAATTGTCTGAAAATAAAAAATTAAAACATTCACGGATAGGAAGACTTGAACCAAGGACCTTTCGTTCCGCAGCTGCTCACGCTAACCACAAGACCACGGCGCTCCTAAGCTCAAGTTGTCCTTGATGTTGCATATCTTGCACATGGACTACTCAGTTTGTATATTTTGCCTATTTTTTTCATAGTTCCACACAACTTCTTCCTGTTTTCTCGATTGATCTGTGTTCAGTTTTTCAAGGCCTATCCACTGTGCCAACTTATAACTAAATCTGAGGGGGGTGCGATGGGGAGGTTCCCTTGTGAGCTTTTCACGATGGGGTCTGTGGAAAAACATACTACGTTCCCTTATCGCGTCAAATTTCTATGAAATCTCGAGGTTTCAACTACTTCTTCCATCTTCGTCACATTACGTCAGCTATATAATGACTTGTGTCGGCAAATGGTGGCTCAGGGTTAAGAGAAGCCGAAAGCAGTAAGAAAAATAACATCGTGAAACCGAAAGAGACGACGCCTAAGGAAAAGATTGTGGAATGTACTGCAAAAACAAAACTTAGAGAAGACGATCTCTGATGTCGTCGGTGCCTTAACAATTATTCCGTGCAGCAACGATCATCTAGGATGAGCAAGCCGTGCGTGTCGCCAGGGGGGCGAAACTCATATAGGGATTTCCGGTAACACGACGTTGGTTTGGTCCCAGGCCACTTGGAGCGCTGCAAGTTTAGCGATTTATAGTCTCGTGTTCCTATTGGATGACGTAGTCTTCCATAATTGTTTTGGTATCGTAGCAACGTGATCGTGATTTTTTTGTTTAAATTGCAGTGTAAGTATGTTGCTATTATTCTGCTTAATTTTTGGATGCATTCGTAATATTTGATGGTGTGATGATTCAGTATTTACTTTTTTACTTTTGTTTCATATAGAACACGAGGTTGTATCATCACATTAAGTTCTGTGGACTCTTGTATATTTGTTCCTGCAAAGAAATACAATTTCCATTGCTCAGTTCACTTAAAGGGTAAGTATATTTCTTATTTCTGTTCATATTTCCTTGTATTTTATAGAGAATCCGATGCTAGCAGATTTTGACATAGTTGGTATTCAACTTTCCGAATCCTGTAATGGAATATAATTCTGACTTTGATTCATCTTCCTTTTTGCCACGAAGTACTCTTAGTGACATAATAAGTACCATTTATTGTGCCGTTTACTGCACACCAAATATTGTACGTGTTACAATTGATTCGTAATGCCTCGAGTGTGTTCTATTTCCCGTTTTCGACGGTAAATATTCTGTACAGTACATAACACTCTATCCAGGTAAAAAGTGTTTGTTGCTGTTGTATCGACAAAGGTTGTGTTCTCACATAATAAGACATTTGTTTTGAAGTCACACAAAGCAGGTCCTTCAAGAAGTTGGACATTTACACGTATTATTGTGGCAATATCCAATGCAGTAGAAATCTTCTCGCACTTTAATGCTCAACACAATGTAATACAGATTTACAGCTGTAACTGTTACTGATAATGTACAGTTGAATTTGGTATATACCATGGTATCTAGATGCTGAAATATACTGGAATGGTACAATAAGCAGTGTTTCTACTGCCTGATAGCACTGTTTAACGAAGTAGTGTTGAATATAGAATATAGTGCAACTACGCTCACGCAGTTATATATAGAGTGATTTGCATATCCGTCGTAGAAATGAGAATTTGTTTCGTTTTTTCACTATTTTGTAGCAATACCACATCAGATTACAAGCCATGATAACAGTTATCAATATTTCAGTACAGGATAGCTGCATTTAGACATAAGCTAATATGATTTTTGAAAGGGAAATTAATTTTACATTGAGTTTTCTTTAACATTAATCAATGTAAACCATACCTGATCTTTTTTCTCGTTCCTAATTTTTGGTTTGAATAACATTTCAGATACATGAGGATGGATCATACAAGAAGAGAAGAATCCAGTTTGAGATTGAAATTGAAATACTCGTGCAAGTTTCCCGGATGCAGGAGTAGTTATTATGTAAAAACAAATTCCAAACACAAGAATAAACATTTCTGTAAATTTCCAGCTTCATCAAAAAGTGAGACTTTAAAGAAGTGGAAATTGATCTGTCATATAGATGAAGGTGTCAACTGTAGTTATTATTGTGTGTGAGGATCATTTTTATGAAGCAGATTTTGTGAACTTTACTAGACACAGGCTAAATCCTGGTGTTATACCAAAGCACATGGAATTGGTGTTGTATCACCCTCCCCCCACCTGTCTGTGTTACACTGGTGGTGGTGGTGGCGGCGGTTTCACCACATCGGGTGCAAATATAAGTGTGCACGAGACAGGTCACAATGCAAAATCTACAGCAATACAACGAAGCAGTCCCTCTTTAGGGAGCACAGATGATGGTGAGTAGAGCTTTTTATCCTCACCTGTTTATGATGTTGAAAGTAGTCCAGGTGTAATGGGATCTGGCGTTTCTAAACGTGATTTAACTCCAAGAAAACACAAAATGTATAAACTGCATAGAATTACAGTTTCCAGAGTGTGTAAATTGTAAAAGCAGCTACAGAATGAGAGGAATAAATTGAAAATTCTAAAAGAGTTGTATGATGACAGGAAATTTCAGTTAATTGAAGAAGAGTTGAATGATGTGACTAAAACTTTTATTAATAGTCAGTTAAGAAATGCCAATATGCAGTCCACAGCAGTACAGTGGTCTATACAAGATAAGGCATTTGCTTTGTCTATTTATAAGCGTAGTCCCCGGTTGTACAGATATTTGGCCACATACTTCTCCCTTCCATCTGTCAGGCTGCTCAAGGGAGTGCTTTCCCACATACCATTCGATACAGGACTTAATCCAGCTTTATTAAACTTTTTAGCAAGGGAAGTAAGTAATATGCATGAAAATGACAAGTATTGTGCTCTACTTTGTGATGAAATGTCTCTGGATGATGGTATGTACTATGATGCACACAAACAGCTAATCTATGGGTATCAGGACTCGGGTCATTTAGGACGTTCACCTGTAGCTGCTAGTCAAGCATTGGTTTTTATGCTGAAAGGCATTCACAGAACTTGGAAACAAGTTCTAGCATATTACTTTACCGCAACCACTTTCCACTACACCCATTTGAAATCACTCATTGTTCACATCATAAGTGAACTACAGAATAATGCGTTCAAAGTGGTTTGTACTGTATGTGACCAGAATGCAACAAACCAAAAGGTCCTTAAGCAACTGTGTGAAGCAAAGTTGTTGAAGCCCAGTATATTTCATTTTGTCGTCAATAATCAACCAATTGTTACCATTTATGATGTACCACATCTGCTCAAAACACTAGAAATGCTTTGATAGATAATAAAATTCAATTTGAACCTCACAAAGCAGCACAGTTTGAGTACATCAGTACAGTGTTCTTTTTGGATAAAAAAACGGTTCAAAACTTTACCCAAATTAAAAGCACGACACTTTAACGTTTTTGATTCCCATGTCAAAATTAAGGTAAAAGTTGCTGCTGCACAAATGAGCCATACTGTTGCAGCTGCAACTGAAACATATGTTTCTACTCACACATTACCATCTGAAGCTATACACACAGCTGAGTTTGTGGAAAAGGTAGATAATCTCTTTGATTCACTCAACAGTAATGAGCAATATCCCAGGGATGGAAAACAATTTAGGTGTGCTTTATCAGAAAATTCACCACATTCAGAAATGTGGTATAACATATTGAGGGAAATAGGCAGCTGGCAAATAATCGATTTAAAAACGGGAAGGAACAAGACTAATATGTTTAGCTTCATAAAAGGTTGGCAGATTACATTACATTCTATTATTTTCTTGTGGAAGACCTTGAAAGTGGTTGGCTTTAAGTACTTAAATTTAAAGGCGTTCAATCAAGATGCTTTAGAAAATTTCTTTTGTTGTATAAGACAACATGGTATTGCTAATACAAACCCAACTTGTATTCAGTTTGTACGAGCTCTGAAGACTTGTGTTGTCAATCATATGACTTTGCCTTTCAAAGCCATGAGTGTAAGTAACTGTGAAAATGATGATTACACTCCCTTGAGCAGTTTGTGTCACTTTTTGGCAGCTAGTGGTAGGAGTGAACATTTAAGTGAATGTGAGATGAATGACACTGATACACCTGAGCAAATTTATTCTTACTCAGATGGAATCATCGAGTCTGTAGAAGATCAACAATCCTTAGCCTATGTAGCAGGCTATGTACTAAAAGCCATAGATGTACCAGATGATTGTGAAACATGTAATACCAGTCTCTACTCCTCTGTTGTGACTAAAAATCATTTGTTTACCTCATTTAAAGAGAATAGTGAGGAGCATTCTCATTTGAAATATACAAGTGAAAGAGTCATGATTTTCCTAAGGGCACTCCATGATCAGCAGTATGAGTATCAAAATAGTCAAGGTCACACAACAAGACTACATGATAATTATTAAAAAACATTTGTTCTGTCTCATACAACAATTTGTAATAAACATGACATTGAAGAGAGACTTCTGAAGACAAGTATTCCATTTATAATCTACAAGTATGTGAAAGAAAAGAAATTTACAAACAAGAGGAAACTGTGTATGCAACAACTTAAAAAGGAGTTCAAATCATGTTAAAAGACTTTTTATTTCAGTGTTTATTATGTGTACAATGAGAGTAAGCTCCCTATACATATACAAATGTTGTGTTAAAAGCAGAGAATTACATGTTCTTGTATCAAAATCATGCCTTTGATTTGTTATGACAAAATCTGGTAATTCAGCAGGAACGTAACTTAACACTTTCTAGATGTGATGATTGGACTCCAAAAGTATAATGAATAAAGTGCTGTCAAGGGGAATTTGTGTTAATTTTCAGTAGTGTACCAAACAAAGTTTTCAAACAGGAGGTAAATAAATAAAAATGTTAAAAACAAATGTTGTACCAGCGTCTTCTTCAATATTTTAACATGATGGGTGTTGCCAAAATAACAGCCAAGTTTGGGAAAAAAGAAAAAAAAAGTTATGTGTTGCAGTTCATTTTCTTTGTATGTCTCATTGGCAAAAACATTTTGGCTACATTCATGGAGTGTCTACCTGCTCTGCTCCCAATTTGTTTTTCAGTTGATGTAAAGTAGTATTTTGTGTGTTTCATAAATTTATTTGAACTGTGCAGAAGTTCAATTTCGGATGACTGAATATCCATAAATAACAATCAACAGAAAAAATAATAAATCGGATTTTGTAGACTTTACAGTACATCCTTGGTTTGTAGCACAGATTTTTTTTTTGTAAATGACCTCTTGGTTATCCTTTAGCTGTGTAGTTATTTATTTGTGTAACCTACTATTCCACTTTCGATCATGTGAGTGGACATAATGTGCTTTAGGATATGTGGAAACGTAAAAATCATTTATATATGCATGCAATGTCAGATGATTTTTTAGTCTGGCATGTGCTAAAGCTCGTTTATTTCCACATGATAATGGCCACACGGCCAAAATCGCAATATTGAGTTTTACAAAAAAATTTCACAGTCAAAAGGTGATGTCGTAATTTACGAAAATTTTCACAATGTAAACTGCAGCTACGAGTAGTTAATGTTTGTTTTTGATTGAGATTTCTTTTATATATTACTTTGCAAGATCTCAAAAACCTTTATTACTGCACTATGCGGCCCACATTCAAAGATTAAATGAAAAATATTGTCATCTAATTCGCGTATTTAGAAATAAACATAAGAGATTTTCGCGCCATATTTTTTCGTATTGAAGTTCACAGCCAGGCCACAAGTAGCGCTGGTGTCGTTCTGTGTTGCCGTATAATAACGTGGTCTTTGCACTTCTATTATATTGGTGTTCTGTGGGTGTCGCTCGACCACACAACAAAGGTGGGTGTTGGTAGCTCTGCACGAGGCCGCACGTACGGAGCCAGAGCTCTCGTGAAAGATAAATAATTTAGGTGGTAATTAATTATAGTGGAATACTTTTAACTAATTAAATGCGTTCTTTAGTGTACTCTTCAAGCTCAACCTCAAATTTTTTTCTTTTATTTGCGTAGTGTTCCAGCAGTCGCGAAAAGTTCGTTTGTTTATTTACTGCTGCTCAGGCCTAATTTTTCGAGTCTGCATATTTAGCGTTATACCGCATTTGTGAGTGCATTTGCTATAGTTTAACTGATTAAATACGTTCATTAGTGTGCTCTTCAATCTTGCAACTAAAGGTTTTTCTTTTATTTATTTCCGTGATTTCCCTAAATCACTCCAGGCAAATGCCGGGATGGTTCCTCTGAAAGGGCACGGCCGACTTCCTTCCCCATCCTTCCCTAATCCGATGAGACCGATGACCACGCTGTCTGGTCTCCTTCCCCAAACCAACCAACCAACCTTTTATTTCCGTATTCTTCCAGCAATCGCAAAAAGTTCATTTGGTTACATTCGGCTGTTTAGGCCTAATTTTTGAACGTGCATATTTAGCGTTATACCACAAATTTAAGTCCATTTGCTAATAGTTCAGTTACATATTAGTTTCCAAAACATACTTAGTGTCCTTTTGCATCTGTATTTAACATATTATCGTTATCACTTTGTAAACCTCTTAACTAATTTCCAAACTACCATGGATACTAAGTGTGTGAGCTGCAGTAGGAAAGTTACTTCAGGGGTTTTGTGCAGTTGTTGTGACAGGTGGTTTCATTGGGGAAATTGTAGCGGCATGGGGATTGAGGAAGCAAACGAGACTCTTCCATTCTTTTGCAGGGTTCGCTCAAAATATAGGATTATAGCTGAACAGGAGGAGAAAATTAGAGCCATTCAGGCTGATTTGGACAGAGCGAGGGAGGAACTGAAGAGGTTAAGAGGGGAGGAGGGTAAACAGCGGTGGAAAGTGGTAGCTGGGAACAGGGGCCACAGAAAGAGAACAGTGTCTGACAGTTTCCCAATTGGCACAACCAATAGATTTGCCTTCCACCACAGTTAAGTAAGGAAGAGGCTCCAGTGGAAGTAGATGTAGTTAAGATGCAACAGAATCTCACTAGGAAACCAACTGTTTCAAAAAAAGTACAAGGTAAGAGGAAAGTTCTGTTGCTAGGTAGCAGCCATGGAAGAGGTGTGAGCCAGATTTTGCAGGAAAAATTAGGTGACAAGTACCAGGTCACAAACTTTTTCAAGCCAAGTGCATGTCTCAGCCAGGTGGTAGAGGATATAGGTTCCTTGTGCAAGGGTTTCTCAAAGCAGGATCATGTGATGATAGTGGTTGGGCCCGCATCTCGTGGTCGTGCGGTAGCGTTCTCGCTTCCCACGCCCGGGTTCGATTCCCGGCGGGGTCAGGGATTTTCTCTGCCTCGTGATGGCTGGGTGTTGTGTGCTGTCCTTAGGTTAGTTAGGTTTAAGTAGTTCTAAGTTTTAGGGGACTTATGACCACAGCAGTTGAGTCCCATAGTGCTCAGAGCCATTTGAACCATTTTTTTTTTATAGTGGTTGGAGTGGGAAACAGTGCTGATAGGGATCATGGCTACAGTATTGAGTGTGACCTGGTGAAAATAGCCTCTGCAATGACCCATACAAATGTTGGGCTGGTGCCTGCTTACGTGCGGCATGATCAGCCCCAGTTGAACCACTCTGTCGCGAGGGTAAATATGGTGTTGGATCAGTGGCGTAGGGCGTCAGACATTGGATCGGTTCCTGTCGAGGCTATCGATAGTGGGGACTTCACAAGGCATGGCCTACATCTCAATAGGAAAGGGAACGGTAAACTGGCAGGGTTGTTAGCGAAATCCATAAGGGGGACACTAGTACTCATGGATGTACCTCTTTTTTAGGCTAATATCAGTGTCCAATGAGAAGTTCAGGCAGGCAGGTGCTAAAGAGGTCCAAAACTGACAAAATTCTCACAACAGGAAAGTAAATAATAATTTTACCATATTTAACCAAAATATTGGTGGATTTAAGAAAAAAGTAGATCCTTAGAAAAGTAAAGTAAAAAATAATGTTCCCATTTTTCACCATAATATTCCGGGATTGAAGAATAAAGTAGATGAGCTCCTGGTTTGTTTATATGACATTGAATATGATAACGTAATAGATATACTATGTCTGTCTGAGCATCACATTGTGTCTCATATGGAAAAGGTACATATCAGTGGTTATAAACTAGCTGCACATATGAGTAGAGAGAATAAGGTGAGAGGAGGAGTTGCCATAATTGTCAAAAGCTATCACTGTGTAAAAAGCTTAGATACAAAAAAGTTTTGTCTAGAGCAACATATAGAAGCATGTGCCTGTCAACTTAAACTGAAGGAGGGCTCTTTTATAACTGTAACAGTTTATAGGTCCCCTTCAGGAAACTTTCATTTATTCCTGGAAAACTTGGATGCCTTGTTGTGCTATCTGTCAGATAGGGGAAAGCAAATTATTATTTGAGGGGACCTCAATGTTGATTAACTGAAAGAGTGTAATAGCAAGAATGACCTGGAAGTCTTGCTCGGTTCTTTCAGTTTGACATCTGTCAATTATTTTCCTACTCGGGTAGTAAAGGACAGCAGCATATTGATAGATAACACTTTTATAGACCAAGATAAGTTTAAAAACATAAATTCTTGTCCTGTTGAGAATGGCCTTTCTGATCATGGTACTCAGCTAGTTATAGTATATGACATAGCTCCATTCAGTAATTCAAAACTACCCTCCAAAGTTGTGCATTCAATTAATGAGTCAACAATTAGAAATTTTAGAGAAAATCTTCAGCAGTTAGACTGGAATGAGGAGTACAATGAACCCGATGCTAATTTAAAATTTAACTTATTTCATGATACACTTGTAAGAGAATTTGAAAACTCTTTCCCCAAGAAAGTATTTAAATCAAATTATAAGGAATCATGCAAAAAAACCTTGGCTTACTAAAGGAATAAAAATATCTTGTAACCACAAAAGGGAACTGTATCTAACAACAAGAAAGAGTAATGACCTAGAAACAGCCAAATATCATAAAAACTACTGTGCTACATTAAGAAAGGTTATTAAAAAGACCAGAAGCATGTGCATCATGTCTGCGATTAATACCTCTGATAACAAAATCAAAACAATTTGGAGTATTATTATAAGGGAGACAGGGCAACCAAGAGTACAGGATGACGGCATTACCATCAAAGCGAATGGAAACTTGACAAACAACAAGCCGGAAGTCGAAAACATCTTGAATAATAATTTTTTAAATGTTGTTGAGAAAATGGGACCTAAATGTCATTAGAAGAAGCAAGGCTGTTAATGGAAGAGGCCTTACCCACACAATTTGATACTATTGAAATTCCACCCACCTCTCCTTCTGAAATTAGGAACATAATAAACTCTCTCAAAAACAAAAGCTCACATGGAATTGATGGCATTTCCAGCAGGATAATAAAAGCTTGTTCCCAAGATGTAAGTGGGTTTCTTAGCCACATATGTAATAGCTCTCTGAAGCAGGGCATTTTCCCAGATAGAATGAAGTATGCCATTGTTAAACCACTGCTTAAAAAAGGGGATACGTCTGATGTCAACAACTACCGCCCAGTCTCTCTTCTGACTGCCTTATCCAAAATTCTTGAAAAAGTAATGTATTGTACAGTAGCTTCAAACCTTTGTAAAAATAAAGTTTTAACAAAATGTCAGTTTGGTTTCCAGAAATGTTTTCAACGGAAAATGCTATATATACTTTCACTAATGAAATATTAAATGCTCTGAGTAATGTAGCGACCCTTTTTTCTATCCCGACTTCCGTATCTTGCATGAAAGTAGGAATGTTAATTTATCTATACATTGACTGGTATTAAGGGGTTTTGTTTTATCCCGGCTAGTTTCTTAAATTAACCCCAGTGAGTCACTACACGTATTGTCTTCCCAGTTCTGAAGGAAAAAACCAAAAGTAAATTAATACTAGTGTTTTCAATAGATTCTCCTTCACTTGTTTCAGTTACTAGTCTGCAGTTTATTCTTGGTGAAAATCACGTAACCTAATTATTTATGAACCCAAATCGAAGTAAAGTTCAAGACGAATAGTCAGTTTCAAATTAACACGTTATTTTATTTAACAATAATTATTAATAAATCAGTTCATTCACACGATCGCATTCAAAGGGGTTCTTTGAATAAGTATCTAATCTGGAATCCCGTCAATATCAAAGATACTAAACAATGTTCTGTCACTTTCGGTAAAAGATCGTTCCCGTTTAATATCCATAAACTGTCACGAACTATGATTACTAGTCGCGTGAAGTAAAGCTTTTCCACTATCACAATACGAAGTCCGAATGTGTCCAAAAATCGTTAATTCCGTAAAATATTTAAATCTTCACACGAAGTGACGTTAAAGTCAGAGAGATTATTGATCACCTCCCCGTTCCTCTAATACGACAAAAGTTCTAATTCTGATCTGAAATTAATGCTTCCCAAAAAACAATCTCGTCGCGATTATTCTTGCGCCCTGGTTTAATAAAGCTCCTATTGTTGCTTCCTAAAGCTATACGTCCTAATTGACTTCGAACAGACTAGAGGATAGAGACTGGAGTATCGTAATTGCATTGTATGTCTATTTATACTTAAGTAAACGCTATCTTTGGTGTTCAAGACCTACATTCTGTGACTATAATATTGATTTTCTCATATATAAGAATAACTAACAATTTAACCATTTCTATCGCTTTCCCCCATGCTTCCAAAATTTATGATTAAAATTCTTTTATTTTCCTATTATTTTTCTACTATAGATTTCCATCTATTTGTCTCTTATTTCTATTTCGTAAATTACTACTTGTGTAGGGGCTTGAGACTTTTCTGAATTTATATTTCGAGGGCATGGGAGATAATTTTGTTTATTAAAACCAAGAGGCGTTGTAGGCGTTACAGTAACCGGAAATCACCCGTTGGGATTTTTTGTGATCTCTCAAAGGCTTTTGACTGTGTAAATCATGGAATACTTCTGGATAATTTCAAGTACTATGGTATGAATGGGACAGAACTCAAATGGTTTAAATCATACCTAACTGGAAGAGTGCAGAAAGTTGATATAAGCGGTTCACATAACATGCAAAAAAATGGTGATTTTTCAAACTGGGGAACAATCAAGAATGGGATGCCGCAAGGTTCGGTCCCGGGTCCTCTGTTGTATGACTTGCCATTCTACATTCACGAAGATGCAAAGCTGGTACTTTTTGCCGATGATACAAGAGTAGCTATCACACCCTACACAAAAGAATTAACTGATGAAATTGTAAACAATGTTTTTCAGAAATTCATTAAGTGGTTCTCTGCAAATGGGCTCTCATTAAACTTTGACAAAACACAGTATATACAGTTCCACACAGCAAATGGAATGACACCATTAATAAATATAGACTTCGATCAGAAATCGGTAGCTAAGGTAGAATATTCAAAATTTCTAGGTGTATGTATTGATGAAGGGTTGAACTGGAAAAAACACACTGAAGATCTGCTGAAACGTTGGAGTTCAGCTACTTATGCTATTACGATCATTGCAAATTTTGGCGATATACATCCCAGTAAATTAGCCTACGACGCCTATTTTCATTCTCTGCTTTCGTATGGCATCATATTCTGTGGTAATTCATCATTGAGTAAAAGAGTGTTCATTGCACAAACGCGTGTAATCAAAACAATTGCTGGAGCTCATCCAAGATCATCCTGCAGACACTTATTTAAGGAGTTAGGGATCTTCACTGTAGCCTCACAATATATATATATATATATATATATATATATATATATATATATATATATATATATATATATATTCACTTATGAAATGTGTTATTAACAATCCGAACGAATTCAAAAGTAATAGCAGTGTACATGGCTACAACACTAGTAGAAAGGATGATCTTCACTACTCAAGGTTAAATCTAATTTTGGCTCAGAAGGGGGTAAATTATGCTGCCACAAAAGTCTTTGGTCACTTACCTAATAGCATCAAAAGTCTGACAGATAGCCATTTAGCATTTAAAAGGAAATTAAAAGAATTTCCGAATGGCAACTCCCTCTACTCGTTAGATGAATTTTTGGATATAGTAAGTGGGTAATTTCCCCACCCCCACCAAAAAAAATTAAAAAATATTAAGTGTCATGTAATATTTTGTGTAATGTAATATCTTGTATAGACACCTTTTATTAACCTAAGACGTTCCACATCATTACTAAGTGTCGTATTCATGATCTATGGAACAAGCACTAATCTAATGTAACCTAATCTAATCTCTAGGGACAGCAAATCATAGTGGCCATTGGGTGAGCCGGTCAGTTGAACTCAGCTGACCTCAAGTCTGCAACTCGTAGCGCTTCCTCTTGGCGGGCAGTGAAACTTACATTAGCCTTTAGGCTCCAGTACACGTCAAACTTAGGCTCCAGTACACGTCAAACAATTCGTCTAACTTTACTATGTTTGCCAAACATTTGACCGTGTGCGGTGTTGTTCAACATGCTCCTCAAGCATAGACCGCATTTGACGTGTTTGCGAGAAACTTTGATTGACAGAAACCTTGACAAGATGGCAGACACTGTTTGTGTCAACGTTTCGCTGCATATATTTACAGAAAAATAGTTTTATTACAATTTATCTCACTGTATCGTAAGTTTCGACAACTAAGGAAACTACGATCAAGGATAAAAACAAAATAGCACTGGTAGTTAACAAAATGGTATTGTAGACGTTTCTCCGTCATATATTACGCAGGTAAAGTTATGAACAGAATCAGATATCTGCGCATAACATGCAAGTGGGGGTGCAATGAAATAAAAAGAAAATGGAAGTTATCTGGTCCTTCCATGGGTGATGTGGACTATATGTCCCAAAGTTCTGGTATTTTACTGAACTGTCATTACAGGATGAGAATAAATTTGCGCCAACTGGTACCCTACTTGTGTATTCGAGTGTGAAGACGAAGTACCTAATCATGTTATTAAAAGTTTCCCTGTCCATCCTCAAAAAGTTGATGTAATCATCAGTTGCTGATTGTAACATTTTCATTAATAGGTTTTCATGTTTATCTCTGTATTTCTCTCTCATTTTAAACCATTCCCTGCACGAGTGTCTTGTTTTCATCTTCTTTAAGCACAGTTAATGGTAGAAATACTATATCTGCGTTTGTAGCCATTGCTGTTAGTGTCAAAATAGAAAATCCAAAATGCTCTAAAAGAGTCTGCTTCAAGTACACACTTTGTACATGTATCTTGTCTGAGAAATTCGCAAATAGATAATGGCGTGTTTGACCAGCTTTTTTCATTTATGGCGAATTCTTGAGCAAGGAGCTGGAAATTTAAAATTGTAAGTTAACTGCTGAAGTTTTTAATCTCTTGTATGCTTTCACAGTATTCACATCACAATGCATCGAAATGCGGCAGCTTGTGCAGTTTTAAGGACTTACAGTTAAAGGTAATGAAGGATTTTATAACAAAAAATGCTTCGAAAATACATCCCACAATTAAAAATTTAGATAAGTTTATTTTCTCCCTAAACTAAGAGTAATTTTTCATTAGAAAAGTATTCCAGCTCTTATTATCTTAACTGTCTGATAATATACATTTCTCACTACAGAGGACTTCGCAGATAGATTGGCCCGAATCCTGTGTTTATCGCCGATGGCTGCACAAATGTCGTAAATACAGGCTTCCCCCATTATCCTGGAGCTGAATTTTATCTTTGAGTAGCGGAGCTCACTATGACGTACGAAATGGTGACGTAGGAAATTTTCTTGCTAAAGATGTTTCAAATGAAGAAATTGCCAGTACGGTGCAAACTGTGTTGCAGGTATTCAGGATTACTGGTTATTAAGGCTACATTAGTAACGTAGCACAGTATGAGTTTAGAATAATAACTGCTTGTGCTGTCTGGTTCCCATTAGTGTTTCTGCTGATAAATAAAAAGCAATTTAAAATTGTCACTGCTAATGACAGTGAGTCAAAGCAAATTGTCAAAGTTAATTTTTTTAATGGTTAGAACCATGACAAAGTACGTGACAGTATGTTTCTTTGACACAATATGTATCATAAATGAGATACTTAAATTGCACACACAGCAAATGAGACGTTTTGTATCAGATTGTTCAAATAAATAATATTTTCATTGCGTCAGTTTCGATTTTGATTAAATTTGGTATAAATTACACGCACGATAAGCTTAATAACTGGTATGAGAGCAGAAGAACGTTGTGACAACATCGTTTTTTACCGTAAGTTTCTGGAACAGCGAGGTATGAGACATTCAAGATTAAAAGTCAGGGTTCAAAATGGTTCAAATGGCTCTGAGCACTATGCGACTTAACGTCTGAGGTCATCAGTACCTTACAACTTAGAACTAATTAAACCTAACTATCCTAAGGACATCACACACATCCTTGCCCGAGGCAGGATTCGAACCTGCGACCGTAGCGGTCGCTCGGTTCCAGACTGTAGCGCCTAAAAGTCAGGGAAAATGATCTTTAAATGTAATCTGTTGTGGATTTTCGGGTTAAATAAAAACTTTTGTTCCTTAGCTTCTCGACTCATTTTTACGAATATATTGACTTCGTGCCTATATCTTGCCGATATAAGCTTCTATTACTACCATCTGTTGCAGAGCACGAATTGCAACTATATCTTTTCCTGTATTCAAAGTGAGAGTTGCACTAAAACAAACAAACTCACAATAACTAAAACTCGCGAACACAGACTACTGAAAAGCGCTAACTGAGAGCAACCGATCGGCACCAAAACTTGCTTTTCCTAGACTCAAGTATGTACTCTATATGTTAGTGGAATACTTCTAACTTTGGATTTGTATTGTCGATGTAGACAGAGCAGACATTTGTAGTTCTTGCATCAATGTACTAATTACTGCACACTTATATGCCTTACTTGAATGTACAGATGAGACTCTGCTGAACAACTGTTGGCTTCGCAAACTTAAAGGGCAGTGTATTTTGGAAAGGATTCGTATCTTTGTACCTGAAATGTAAGGATACGTCGAGGGTCTACAGTGGCGTCTTTGCTGCTTTTGAGTAACTCTTCAATTGAGTTCCGTCCCACTCCTGCTTACCAACTTTGGATTACTTGTCTCGCGGCAAGACATCATCAGCCAACCCATTTTTCTTTGGGCAATGGTGTAAGAGGACTGCACGAACTCAATGATCTCTATAGATCTACATGCCTCGTGAGCTATTTTCCTGTGGTTCTTCGTAGTGAGGTGCGTTTCTGTACTCTATGATTTCGTTACTGACACTCATTTCCTTCTGTAGAGCTCTCATGATACTTCGCTAGTGTGCCTTTGAATAGATATAAAAAAGTTTCTGTTCACGTCAACTGCAAGATTTCCTCATAGGACGATCTCATCTCTCATCGTAATCCACGAACATATACCGACACTTAGGCCATCACTTCCTCTCTGAATTAGCTGGGGGGTAAGGCTGTATACAATTTCGTATTTCATTGCAACACCACTTCCTTTCCAACAGCACGACAAATACGAAATTTTCACCACTAAAAACATAACTTTGTCTTTGTGCTCCGAATGCCTGCATCACCAAATGCCTGTCTGTGTATTATTCTGTCGCGGTTTTGAACCTAACGTGGATAATGCGAACCTTGAACAGCAAGTACTATCAAATATCTCTGGCCTAGTAATTTTGTAATAAAAGTCTGCATCACTTTCTGGTAATAAGAGCCTACGGCTTCTATAATTTTTTAAAATGATGTTATCATGCTTTCAGCTGTTAGTGGTTATTTTAAACTACTAACAGCAAAAAGCAAGGTGACGTTATTTAAAAACAATGTGTGGTTCACTTTCTCTCCTTCCCTGAGGCGCAGGTGTAATCAAGGGACTTTCCTTTTCTCCCGCTTTTCACCCCCTCCATCCTCCTTTGTAAGCTTATCAAACTGTTACCCACAACTCGTACCTCCTCATTAGCTCTAAAATCACACCATCACCCTAGACGCTCCCCTTCCAAATGCATCAACAACGTGAACGAACACAAAAAGCTTTTTCACAAAGCTTTCTTCTGATTTTTTAATATTTCAGACAATAAAACAAAAACTAAGGTATCTTTTTTCTGGCGTGTTAGTATAAAAAAGAGATATTCATCCACATATCTGCCCATGTAATAACCACTCAATCTAAATTACAAAAATAAACAGTTTATTTAGTTTTATTTTCATATAAAAAAAGTTTTCTGAAGTACAGAATAACAGCATTTATAAAATAATGAATTACAATAGAAAATAGCTATACAATGATGTGACCTAAATAACACAGAATGGGAAGATTCAGTTAAAAGAAAAAATTAAATTCAAATAAATATAAACATCTGTGTTAAAATATATACTCAACGGAGTAAAATAAATAACATTACCCCCTATTGATGAAATGTATGAGTACAACGACATAAATGTTTGACTCACTTAAATCAGTTTTTCCTCATTTTGGAATCTCCAAGATCTCCGTTATTTTAGTGAAATCAATGTTTCGTGTTTTATCATTTTTGATTGATACTGTTACCAAATCAAATTATTATTCCTGATTCATTGCAGAGTGGAAGCAATTTTTTAACTTTTTAGTTAGGAAAACGAACAGTCGACGTAGTTCAAATCAACATCGCCTGTGCTAGAAACAAAAGATAAACGTCATAAGGTCATTTCATGGTTTCATCTTTTTATAAAATTATATTAATCAGTGGTGTCAAACACTAATACGGCTTATGTCGTTCCATATGCATATACACAGTGTGACAAGTATTGAACTATATGAAATAAAATCGTCATAACTTCTGAACGGTTTGCGTTAGGACGTTCAAACTGCATGATCGGCCGCAGGGCATATTGGGAATTAGTACACGCATTATGGTTAGGTTTAGCGACGAAGCCCACTTTCATTTGGATGGGTTCGTCAGTAAGTAAAATTCGCGCATTTGCGGGGCTGCGAATCCGCATTTTGCGATCGAGAAATCTCTTCATCTTCAACGGGTGATTGTGTTGGGTGCACTGTCCAGTCACGGAACGATCGATGCGATGTTCCTTGATGGCAAGGTGAATACCAAACGGTACTTGAAGATTTTGGAAGATGATTTCATCCCCATATTCAAAGTGACCCTGACTTTGACAAGATGTGGTTCATGCAAGACGGAGCTCGACCCCATCGAAGCAGGAGAGTTTTTGATGTCCTGGAGGAGCATTTGGGGACCGCATTCTGGATCTGAGGTACCCAGAGGCCACTGGCATGGGCCTCAATTGGCCGCCATATTCTCCGAATCTGAACAGAAGTGACACATTTTTGTGCTGCTATATCAAAGGTAAGGTGTGCAGCAATAACACCAAAATCATTGCCGAGCTGAAAGCAGCCATTCAGAAGGTCATCAACAGCATCGATGTTCCGACACTTCAGCGGGTCATGCAGAATTTCGCTATTCGTCTGCGCCGTATCATCGCCAATGATGGCAGGCATATCGAACACGTCATTACCAAAATCCGAATATCTGTAGTGACGTTTACATCTTCAATAAAGTGCATGCACGCCGTAGTTTGTAACTAATTGACGTTATTTTTCATATAGTAGTTCAGTAATTGTCACCCTGTAGCTTTCTTCATTCAGTGAAAACACATAGCTAATTATTGACAGTTGGTGATTATTATTTTGTAAAAGTGTGTCACTTACATCTAGTTACTGAGTCCGTCATTCTCTCGTTTTTGCAAAGGGGCTCTTTATGCTTTTTTAATTGTTTCGTTAGAGAATATTCAACTTATTTTCCACATTTCACAGATACTGAAAGATGGAATGATGTATCCGTATCTGCTGTTCAAAATCAGTTCGATTCGACGCCCACATGGGTTAGAACCATTGTTGATGCCAGAGGTGGCAATTCCATATACTGAATTTCGCAGTCGCTGTACCCCCCAAATCATCTGGACCAGTTCCCTGAGGTTGTACAAACGACGAGGAACGCGTGATTATCTAATTCAAGAGATGCGGCGTGCATCAATCCCCGCCAAAATACAGTGCCCCCCCCCCCTTCCCCTACGTTCATCACGTAGTACTTTATTGTCTATTCAGAAGAATTTTTTCTCCATCACGTCATCAGACTGGTGCTTAAGTGTACATGATTACTTGAAAATAAGGTTGATTATTGACGAATGCCACGTATTTTCATTCTGACTGCTGCCAAAATCTGTATTTTTCAGGGACAGCAGCTACAGAAATTTTCATCGGACTTCCCATCATCACTTGAACCGGAGTTTCTGTCCCCCCACAACATCTGCATCTTCAAGTAGAAAATGAACGCAGCTCGCATGGCAGTTTTCGAGAAAAATATTATAAAACGCAAGCGTACTACACGTTGGTAGTCGTTCCGATGTAGTGGTTACTGCAACCGCTCTTTCATCTGTATGGTAAGATTTCAATTATTACTTTCTGACGGACAACTTAACGTCTCTTTGGCCGGCCATATATACCTTATCCTCACACAAACATCTCTTATTTGATATTTATTTCATCGTATTTATGGTCTGTTAATTAATGCGAGTCTGCTGTTCAATTACAACACGAGTTACTTATGTACATCTTGTAGATACCTGTTTTCGAGTTAAATTTGCGAAGAGCTGGGAAACAATAGCCCACTTATAAGTATGATGCTGCAACCCACTTTGGCCTTGCCGCATGCCCTAATTTGGTTGGTAATGGGGTTATAATGCTGTTGCATCCTCTCCGAAGGTAAACTGATATCCTGGCTGATGGCAGTGAGCTTTTCCCACAGATGTTCTATTGGAGGCAATCTTAGGTGCTTACTCGACACGGAAGTACCTCAACATCAAGCAGACAGTTCATGGAGACACGCGACTTTGTTGGACGAACATTGTCATCTTGAAAAATGGCACCACGATACTGTCATACGGAAAGAACTACACAGGAGGAATGTTGCCCGTGACGCACCGTTGTGCCGTCAGGGTTCCCCCCATCACTACCAGCTGTGACCTGAAGTCATATCGGTTGGTTCCCTACGCCATGACGCCAGCAGTAACACCAAAACCCTATCCAAAACATTGGAAGAATGTGACCTCTACCCAGGTCGCCGTCATACTCGCAGATGATGGTAATCTGGGATAGTGCAGAAACGCGATTCATCCCTGAACACAATGGGATGCAGCCCATGCTTCCAGTCACAGTACAATTTTAAATGCAGCCGTTCGTGTCGTTATGTTAACACCAGTGCTAGTTTGGGACAATAATTACATAGTCTGGCTGCTGCTACTCGCCGACCATTGGTGTGGGACGACACAGAATGTTGCAGGGAGTCCATTACTTGTTCTCAGATGGCAAGTGCAGATGTGAAGGGGTTATGACGATGGTCATCTGGGATCACGCAGAGCTACGATTCACCGCTGAACGTAATGCAATAAATGCAATACCATTAGTCAGCAGACCACCCTTCCCCGTGACGACACGCCTCCAAACGCAGCGGTTTGTACTGTAGTGTTAACAGCAGCCTACGAATGGGACAGTAATTCCTTAGTCTAGGTGCTGATAGTCTTCGACCCATGATGACGCTGACACAGAATGATGCAAGGAGTCCATTACTTCTTATCAGCTAGGTGCAGATGTGAAGAGGTTATGAGGTGCTTCGTGCATAATACTGCGATCATCCCCTGTGGTGGTCAGACGTGGTCGACCGGAACCTTGTCGGAGGAATGCTGTCAGGTCCTGATAATGCTGTTTCATACAAGTGCGCAGCATCTTCGTGTCCTTCACGCAACGTCTGACGCTGTTCAAGACCCTTATATACCTTACTAGGCCTGGTAATAACACTAAAACCACAAACAACACTAATGCAATTTGGTTGTCGTTCTACCTGTCAAAGAGAATTGCAACACTAATCATTTGCGCACCCGTCGATGGTTGTATACTTCTACGAAGTTACATCAACACCCGATTACGTCTTCTGGGTGCTTCGCTTTCTTTGTCAGCTAGTGTAAATAAAATACATTGAAACGGCGTTCCCGTAGTTACTAATCTGTATTTATTCTACACAAGCCATTTAACATAGAGTTACAAAACGAGAGAACATCAAAAACTAAATACAACAAAGAAAAAGTATAAATCCATCTTTCTTTGAGATTTGTTCATATTTCTGTGAATAAATAATTCATGCCACCCCATTACTTTGTTTATTACTTTACCATCTTCCTGTTTCCTTTAGACTTACTACATTTTTCACGGCTGTGTATATTCTCTATCCTGCAAATGTATTTTCATAAATATTTTAAAGAATCATTTACGTAATAAGATACACAAAAAATTGCGAGATACTTTTTTGCAAACCGTATGTCCCAAGTGAGCACTAATGCCCCTTGCACCAGTGCAACGCATTACGCTGGTTTATTTGTGGGCAGTTCGCTTATTGTGGTGCCTATAGGTTGCTGGCGTATTTTCCTCGACTTCACTAATTAGCGATAATGGCCTTAATTAGCCCTGTCACGGACGCCAAGTGCAGTGCACTGTTCTCTGCGGGCGCAGTTTCGTGGGAGAGCTGGAAGAGGCGCACAGAAAAGCTTTTTATGTCTGGGTTGTATACCTAGAATCACTTGCGCCGCCTTGGCTACCGCCTCGTGGCGCAGTATGGTTGCCGGCGGGTCGAAGAAAACAACCCCATTCTCACTGTTCCCTGGTTGAGCAGCTGACGCACCCTCCCACGCTACCTAATCTTTGTTGCGTTACATCTTCCGTAGCGTTTCTTCTCCTACCACCTTCACATTACTTAAGAACACACAGTCTCCTTAATTATTACTCTGACCCACGAATGACGATCTTACGAAAGTAATTAAACTCCCTACAACTAACTTTGTGACAGAATGAGTAGAAATAATAATGCTGGTGCTGGAAGAATATATATGTTATAAACTCTCAGCGTAAATTGTAAAGGTACTTTTTGTAGAGGATGTCCTGTTCGTCGCGGTGTGCCCAAATGTTTCAAACTCGTTCCGTGCAATTTGTTTGCTTCCCATCAGTCTTGAAAAGACAATGTATGTACCACAGAACGCACTTCATCCAAGAAAACAGGACAGACACAACTGTAAAACATACAATTGCTTAATTACAATGTTAACTTCTACGTGTGCCTAACGAAATTATTTAGCGTGTTTTCAGTTTAGCTGTACATCCTTGCAAATCAGCAAAACGTGTGACACAGTTTCAAGGTGTTACTTCTGGTGTGATTTTTTTAATGCTAAATCATGCTACACAGTAAAAAGAGAGGGCTCCAAGTTCGAACTCCGGTATTTTCAAGTAAAGGATAGTTAGTTAGATAATCAACCTTTTTGGAAAGGTGCAATTAAACTGACGCGTGGAATATGTTTTATCAAATTTACTGATACTCACTGTTCAACTATAATGTCTATACTGCTTGCAGAACTTGTAAATAGCAATTTTATGTACCTAGAGAGTTCGTCAGAGCGATATACGTCTAGGCATTTACATTTTATCAGTTTACAATCTCTCCACCAATTTCAAGGTAGTCAAGAAATCGTATCCAAATATAGTAATGTTTACTAAATTTAAAATATCGTATTTACGTGAGACAGAAAGTACTATTTAGCTGAAACTGTTTAATTCAGTGACTCTTTCACTAAAATAACTGTGAGAGAAAAATTTACACATCTAAGCTTTATCACAGACGTCGTCAAGTCTTGGTGATGCATAAGACGTTGACGTAATGTGGCAGTGCAAATCTAGTTGCTTATGTTGCTGGAATCAGGTCTTCTACTTGGAATATTAGATAGCTCTGGGTTGATACGGGTCTACCGGACCCTCAACCCATGAAAAATCTTTACTATCGATTGTTGCTCTTCACAAACCACATAGTGTCCATCCACAGACAACACCTCTGCTACATCACACAGCCAGAGGGTTTCTATAGGCAGACGGGTCTGCCAGAATCGTATTGTCTTATCAGTTGGCTACAATAAACTGTTTATTAGCAGTCTGTACATTGTTCCTCTCAGAATTTTGAAATTTTTGTATTTTCTGTACACCATGAATCGCTGCTGACAATTATGCTTTTCCCAAGCATTAACAGTGCTCGTTTACATTTAACTGAACTATAAATTACTCACATTCAAAACTAGGTCTTCCGCGTTTCTTCGACCAGTGCAACACACGATTATTTCTTGAACAACGTGCTGTTGGTTGTTCACTCAATTCAGCCCAAGACCTAATTTGTATCACGCCATTCCTGTGTGACTCGACAGAATGGTTTAACTGTAATCGATTTCAGCTAATCCAGACATTACACTACTACATATGTTAGCGACAAGCGGCTGACCTCTTCCACCTCCATTGGAGTGTGTGTGTGTGTGTGTGTGTGTGTGTGTGTGTGTGTGTGTGTTGTTGGAGCGTATGAGCGCTCAATAGCAAGGTTATCAGCGCCCTTACACTCCTTAAAACAAACGAATGTGGATAAAGTCTCATGCACGCGAGTTGACCACACAATCACCCTACCTCACGTGCGCTAAAACAACGGAGAAATAGTAAAAGTAGCTACAGAGAAGATTAAAACACGAGTAAAACGACATGGGAGCTAAAAGAAAGGCACAGGGAAATGTAACTGGCTCACCACTTACTAATAAAATGGATGCGCCAGTCACCCTGTTAACCCATTAAAACCATCTCTTTAATATCCTGGGAAAATTTTACGATTCACAAAATTTAAAACGTTACTTAAAATAGAGGGCAGATCCGTCGGCAAATCCGCCGCGGCCCGCTGATCGGAAAATAAAATACAGTCCAGTAGAATGTGGCACTCAGTAATCTGTACGCCACAAGCACCACACGCTGGAGGATCCTCTTGCCGGAGCAAGAAACCATGTGACATCCTGTCGATGTGGCTGGAAGGAAGAACGCGACGGCAGAGTTTTGGGCCTTACAGCACGGAGCCTGTTGTCGGCCACTTCCAGTCACTCGTCTTCCCATCGACGCATGACTTTGTACCGCAACAGAGAGGTGATAGCACGCAGCGGGATGGCACACTGAAATACCTGAGGATCACGCCACGCCTCCTTGGCTCCTCGATCCGCCCTTTCGTTCCCCGCAGTGCTCATGTGCCCAGGTACCCAACAGAACGACACCTCCGTCCCGAGACGTTGTAGTTGGAGGAGGGAATCCTGTGTATTCTGGACTACTTTATCTGCAGGGTACAAACGTAGAGAGTGACGGGCACTCAGAGAATCGCAACAGACAAGAAATTTAGCACTGGAAGAACGTCTCATCAGCTCCATTGCGCGCAATATTGCTTGTAATTTTGCATCGAAGATAGCAAAGTATTCAGGCAGTCGGACCTTGAAGACACGATCCGGGAAAACAACAGATCAACTAACTGGCCCACTGTTTTAACCCATCTGTAACAACAGCTGCTCATATAAAATGTCAGAAAATTATCGCATTAAAAACAGAAGTAGGAGTGAAACTCCCCTGTACCGCATCAAATCTAAAATTACTCTGGGCCTCTGCAGTAACCAGGGCGGTGTACGATTAAAACCGTGGATTTTGGGTCGTGCTTGCGCTACACCTACTCACTCCAACACATGCTGCTCCCAGATCCCAAATGGCATTGTGGCTCGTGGACGGTTGGAGAAAAGGCGTTGCAGAGCCACGAGCAACAGTTTGGTATGCGGATCAAGTTGGAGCTTCGAGAAACTTACATGCCTGACACACCACGAGGAGCTGCCGCCGGATAGTAGGTGGTGGTTCCCCAGCCTCATCACAGATACTGGGTATGGAACTGGTCCTATGAGCACCCGTGGCCAGCCGAATTCCATCATGATGGACAGCTTCAATGATATCCAAGTAAGAAGACCTCGCTCATCCATACAGCATGCACCCATATTCCAGTCGCGAACGCACGAAAGCCCCATAAAACTGGAGCAGACGCTTCCTGTCTGCTCCACAAGACCTGTGGGTGAGGCACTTTATGATGTTTGGTGCCTTGAGAGATCTGGCTTTCAGGTCTCCCAAGTGTGGCAAGCACGACAGTTTGGAATCAAATATGAGGCCCAGTAACCTCACTGAGTATCTAACATTAAGGATGGTGTCTCCCATTGACAAGGCAGGTAAATTAAAAATACGACGAGAACGATTATAATGAACACACAAGCACACCTGCAGAAAACTGAAATCTCTTCTGTGCAGACCACTCCTTTACCTTCCGCAATGTAAGTTGCAACTGATGGCTCGCTGAGGAAGGACATAAATCTGCAAAACCGTCCGCAATAAGGTGCACTGTACAGCACTCCTTACCATAGACGTGATACTGTTTATGGGTATGGCAAAGAGGTTAATACTTAAAACATTGCCATGAGGGACACCATTCTCCTGCTCAAGTCGGTGTGACAGTGTGTCACCAACTTGAGTCTTAAGAAACCACTGAGACAGGAAAAACCGTAAGAAGATGGAAAGCTGGCCACAAAAAGCCCACTGATGCAGTCGTGTGAGAATACTGTCTCAAAGTAGTTTCATATGCCTTATTGACATAAAAGAAGATGCCTATACAGTGACATTTACGTCACTGCTGAATAGGTATCTGCAGCAGGTTCAGGGTGTCGACAGTGCATCGAAATCTCTGCAATCCACACCGAAGTGGCTAAGGAGCTGCCTGGTCTTTAACAACCAAACCAGGCGATGGTTAACCATTCACTCCAGAGCCTTTCCTGCACAGCTTGTTAAGGCGATAGTCCTGTCACTACTGGGAGATGTGCGGTCCTTTTCTCGTTTGAGGAGAGGTATCATAATTGCCTCCCTCCCCGATTTGGGGAAGTTGCCTTTCTGCCATATAAGATTAAAACATTCAAGGAGGATTTCCATTGACGCCGCTGGCAAATGTCGAAGCATGCAATATCGCATTTGATCGTGACCGGGTGCAGTGTCACGACTCTCGGACAGTGCCATTTCCAGCTCCCACATGAAGAAGGGGGAGTTGTAGGACTCAGAACTGCCGGATATGAAGTCCAACTTGCCCCCCTCTACAGACGCACGGTAGCGACGAAATTCCGGATCCTGTCTTGCATTGGGAGTAGTTTTTGCAAAATGCTCCGCCAGCGTCTGAGCGATATCTCCAGGTGCTGTTTGGCGACACCCCTGTTTCAGTACAGCTGCTATTGGTAAACGACCTTATTTACCGTAAATCCTCAACATTGCTTCCCACACATTCGTACGTGGTACGGTTTACAGAGTCCAGGAACGCTTGTCATGACCTTTTCTTGCTCTCTTTAATCACGTGTCGAGCCTTGGCTCTCGTGACTCGAAAGGCAATGAGGTTGTCCGTTGTAGAGCGACATTTAGAACGTCCCGCATTGCTGAACGGCGCTCATCAGTCCACCAAGCTATAGGTCGCCCCTTAAGATGACCTGAGGACTTTGGAATGCATAAGTCAGTGGCATGATGGACCACGCGTCGGTTTTCTGGACTGTCTGTTTGAGAGTGGATGAAAAGGAGGCAGCGAATGCAGGCAGCTGCATGGACTTGTATAACTTCTTGACTTCAACATACAGGATGTGCTTTGTCGTTTTGATCTCCTGGATCTTCCGTTCATTAAGGAAAACTTCTTGAAGCTACCCTCTTTTCTTTTAACTGTAGTAAATACATTCTGAGAAACAGTATGCATTCTGTTACTGTTCACCAAACCACGATGACTGGCTACACAAGCCCTCTTGTTAGATTGGCTGTAGGTACCTTCCAGCGGACCATCCTTTCCGCTGGGAGGAGAAAAAAAATATCGTAGGCTCCATTTCGGTCCCACGATCAGCTAGGGATTTAAGGGGCCACTCAGATAGAGTCCCCTGAGTAAGCATTAAACAACTGATGTGCGACGGTTTCCCCAGAAGTTGCCCGCTAACGACTGGTGGTCCAGGCGATCAAGCCAAAATCCCTGTTCCCCGAGACACACAACATTACACCGACACGCCGCACGGTGATCGCTGAAGCAGGCCCAGAGCTTACGGTGACAGAAGACTGGCAGCGCTTAACAGTCCCCAGCTCAGGAACCCCGGTGTCACCAAGCCCGTACACAGCAAACGAATGCTGAGCCCCTGAGGACACCTCCATTGGAAGTTCGGCGTTAAAGTTGATCGAATTTAGGTGTCACAATAATTTAACTGGAATGCATTTTGTCGATAATGCATGAAGCTGAGCTCCATGAATGTTCCTTAATTGGATTTAGATCAATAACCAGTACCAGTTGCAATAGAGGGTGGTATTATTTAACCCGCGACCGGTTTCGGGCTTGTGCCCATCGTCAAGTGGTTTACACTCAAGTACATCTTTCCATACACAGTGAGAGAGAAGACAGTTTAAGTCAAAAACAAATGATTGTGACTAATATACAGTTAACTTGTAAAACACGAAATATTTTTGTACAAAAATGTGATGCATGTACTTTGAAAATGATATGGATACACCAGCGTTATGTAAGTACTTTAATATATTGCAGCACATGTCGCTTATTCACTTTCAGATGTTTCATTTGTGTGTATTTAGTCACCATCGCATAATATGTTTTTAATTTGAACAGTGATCTCCAATACTGACGATGGAAACATATATCTGAGTGTAAACAACCTGAAAATAGGCACATACCCGAAGTCGGTCGTGTGTTAAATAAAATCGCCTTCTATTGCTACCGGTAGTGGTTGTTATTTCAGACCCTAATTTAACTTAATCTTCCTCCAGTGGAACCACATGAATATATATAAAGTTATACTAGTATATAAAGACAAGACAATGTTTAACGCTGTTACCAAAACTTCAGAAAATTAATGACTGATATACGTCAGATCTCCACACGAAGCTGTAATAAACACTCGGAAAGGCATAGCCTATGTATTTTTAATATATATATATATATATATATATATATATATATATATATATATACCTGTATAGAGAGAGAGAATTTAAACATATATATGTATAATATACGTGCAGCAGAAACGATTTTCCCTAAAATCTCTATAAGCTATTGGTCGATTTACCCCATATTTTTTACACAGTACTCTAACAGACATTCAGACGGACATCGGCTACCTATTTTTTTAAATAACAATGTACACGTTTTCTGTTAAACCCGACTGCCAGAAAGAAAATGCTCCCCTTAGCAGTGAAAATGTGTGGTTTAGCTTTCTTTCCCACAGCATGTTTTAACTGCGACAGTAAGCAGTAAAACCACTAGACAAACATTTTCTCCAATATTATTCTTTCTCCTTATAACAAAAACTGTATACACAACTATGTGCTGTTCTGTTTTCTACTGTACAGTCGGCTTCAACAGAAAACAGGAAGGTTTTACAAAATTGTTAAGGCTTTCGTAGCCGTTTGTCGACAAACTATCTGGTGGTTTCTGTCTTGGATTTTTCGGCCGATGTTTGTTTCATGATTTTTCTGACATTTAGCCGGCACGACTGGCTGGCATTGTCAAAGCTTCACCCTCCGTTGTTAGTGGTGGACTGGAGTCGAGCTCGCGGCCGCATATTATATGTGCCTGGCGCGCCAACGTCCAAGGGCTTCTCCGTGGTCACTTCCGGTGCGGTTCTCTTCTTGCTATCTGCAACGGTCGTTCGCTCCAGCACGGTAATCCAGTATCCGTTCACCTTGAGGCTTTCTTCTTTCTTGTTGAGGTTTCTCATTTTTGTGTATTTCTGTAGCTCCTCTGATCGAGCGGGTGTGATAGCTCTTCGCTAGAGTCAGAACCCCCGTGTCGGCAAATTTTATTATGTGGTCGGCCTCACACAGCGCGTGCTCTGCCATGGCCAATTTCTCCACCTGCCCCAACATGCATCGCCGCTTATGTTCTGTGATCCGTGTTGGTTGATCGTCCAGCCATTCCAACATGAAGTTCTCCTTATGTGCAAGGTGTGCGGTATATTTCCGACAATGCAAGTGGGTCCCTTTCCTTCTTTGCCGATCTGAGACACTCTTTGAAAATGACAGACAGCTGCCCTTTCTAGATGTGCTGGTCACAAGGGATGGTGAAAACCTGACACTCACCATGTATCGAAAACCGACACACACGCACCGATACCTGCACAAACTGTTAAATCTCCACCGGAGCCAGACAAGGGGCATGATTCATACCGTCGTAACGCGAGCGAGACAAATATGTGAGCTGCAGCACCTCAGACGCGAGACGCAACACCTGAAAAGCGTTCTCAGTTGTATAAGAAATGTAACAGATCAAACACTCGGCAAATAAGAAAAAGAAATGTCGGGCACGGCCTTTCTGTCATACATTTCCAGAATGACGGACAGAATCGGCCAAATATTGCGCAAACACTGCGTAAATACTATTAATAAACCGATAAAGAAGATCAAAGAGTGTCTCAGATCCGCAAAGGAGAAAAGGAATCCACTTGCAATGACGGAACTATACCGCATACGATGCTCATGCGAGAAAGTTTATTATGGAATAACTAGACGATCAGTCAACACCAGGCTCACAGAACATAACCACCATTGCAGGTTAGGGCAGGTGGAGAAATCGGCTGTGGCAAAGCACGCGCTGTGTGAGGTCGACCACGTAGTAAAATTTGCCACCACGAAATTTCTGACTGTAGAAAAGAGCTATCACACCCGTTTGTACAGAGGATTCCCGTGCTGCAGCGAACGACCGTTGCAGGTAGCAAGAAGAGAACCGCACCGGTAATGACCACGTAGAAACCCTTGGACGTTGGCGCGCCAGGTACGTATAATCTGCGGCCACGATCTCGACTCCAGTCCACAACCAGCAATGGAGCGTGAAGCTTGGACAATGCCATCCACACGTGCTGGTGAAACGTTAGAAAAATCATCAAACAAACGTCGGCCGAAAAACCCGAGACAGTAGCCAATAGGCAGTTTGTCAGAAAATTTTTATTTATGGCTCATCGACTTATAGTTAGAATACTACTACAGAATCTCAGTCCCCTAAAATTTCAAATACTATCCGTTTGCAGATTGAAACTACAAGATACAATGTCCTCAAAGCTACTACCCTCAGCGGTGCAGCAGCAGGAGAGGTCTCCCATACCTTGTATATCAATGATTCCAACGATTCGCCCATTCATTTAAACCCACTTCAATTCCCAATCAAGGTTACGTTGGCAATATCAATTAACATAGCTCGAATACATAGCGTGGGGAAGAGGAAAGTACAGAGTGATTGGTGGGAGGAGGGGAGAAGAAATGGACATAGACAGGGGGAAGGAGGAGATTGGGTGGAGAAGTTGGAGATAGAGGGGGAGGTACCAGGAGATGTAGAGATGTGGGGGAGTAGGAGATGGATAGAGAAGGGGGCAGAAGGAGATTAGTATTTGTATCCGATTCCAGTACATATTTAGCAATTGCGAAGCATTTCCGGGTTCGCTAGTATGTGATAAACACTATGTGAGAGGGGACTTAAACGACAGTCTGAAGCAAGATAGGACGGAGCGAATCTCATGGCGCATCTTCCATACGCGTGCACCATCTTGCAGATAGAAAGATTATGTGTAAATCGCAAGTGAAATACGTGTTTCTTCTACCTACAAGAACCTAGGTACTTAGTGCTTTGGTCAAGGACGATCGATGCCCTCAAAAGGCACACGGTTTCAGAGTAGTTTGTCTTGATCTGAATAGAGTCAAGCATTCGAACCATTAAGGTTCGCTACTCCAAACAACAGTCACATAAAGGCAATAGTCAGCTTAGTAGGACCCCAGTAGCCGAATGCTGCCCGCTCCTGTCTCATATCATAGGTTAAAGTAACATGAAATTAACATTTCATCCCTCAAGCTTAGGTAATTAAAGCACTGATTAACCGACTGAAATAAATTTTCAGTGTATATCGAATTTCAAGTTTTCACTGATTATCGGCAAACGTGACAGCGGTTTCCATCCAAACAATGACTGCAATCCGCCAATCTCCGTGGAACCAAAGCAAAGTCAAATGCAATCGAGATCGAGCTTACCACGTTATAGGCTAATGCCGAGCCATTATTGTGCTGCTACATGTTGATAACCGTTTATGTTCAACATCAGTTACGCTATCTCAAATTTACTAATTCATGTTTCGCGAAATGCTTCCGTAACACGTGACGAAGATAAAAGAAAGTTAACCAGCGAAGTACCGTGCAGGATTAGTGACATTATCCGACTTATGTACCCAAAAAGTACAAATGATAATAAATGTATGTACAGATTATCACAGCTGAACAACATATCGTCTGAACAAGACATTGAGTGAGGTGGCGCACTGGATAGCACACTGGATTCGCATTCATGAGGACGACGGGTCAAATCACTGTCCGGCCATCCATACTTAGTTTTCCGTGATTTCCCTAAATCGCTCCAGGCAAATACTGGGATGGTTCCTTTGGAAAGGGCATGGCCGATTTCCTTCCCCATCCATTCGTAAGCCGAGCTTGAGCTTTTCCATTCAGTTTCTCGGAAATAGGCTGGATAAAGGAAATGACGCAAACAAAAACTTTTTCACGTATGTTTCAATTCATCAACAATCACTAAAGACTAGAAGATGAAAATTCATAATCTTCTCCACTAGAAAACTTCAATTGTTGTTTTCTGGATAATGTGAGTTCTTACTTCTCTTTTGTTCGTTTCGATTTTCGGACGTAAAAAGTGAAACATTATCCTGTGAGCAGTTTTGAGAGATTATAATTGGCTTATTGTGCTGGATTTTCTGTTTTCAAATGCACCTTCAAATATTTTGTGTGACAAAATCTCAAAATGCGAAATAAAGGTAGCGAGAGCATAGTCCTACCAACTATCGGCAACGGAAACAAAGCCATCACACATGTATATCTCCCTCAGGGGTCGTGACGACAAGATTACATTAATTACAAACTGCATGAGGCATTTAAACCATCATTCTCACCACGCTCGATACATGAATGGGGCGGGTAAACCCTAATAACTGCTAAAATGCGAAGCACCCTCTTTCATGCACTTCACAGTGGATTGCAGGGTTTAGATGTAGGTGTAGATATGTAGAGGCACATACGGCTCACATTACATCGAGAAGTTTGATTTCTATGGTATATGCTTACGCATATCGAAACGCGGTTTTCGGCAAATGATAGAGCATTGAGGGGCACTTTTTTTTTTTTTTTTTTTTTGGTTTGGTTATTGTCCTTAGCGCTGGTATCAACGGAGATATTGAAGCAAGTACCCTTTTCTTAGGGGAACCGTATTCTTTTTATAACTGTATTCGATAGTTCTTGAGACGACAATTGCTGTGATATAGCGTTAGTTAACGTTAATGTTGATACCTGTCGTAAAAAAAATTGAGAAATGTCTTAGAATTTGAGAGCATGCTGGCCGGAATCGGTATTAGCCGTTCAAGCACTGCCAAGCAGAACACAAGTGCCATGTTGTGTCAGAGTGTCAACGCATGTGCCTGTTCACTTATCTGCACTGCAGGCCGCTCATTTCTGCTTCAACATTCTGCAGGCGTATACACCAATGAGGAGATGCTTGGTATACTACTTTATATGTTGAATTTAAAAGGAATTCCGTAAAAACCGTACGGCGGTACAGGGCTATCTATCCGGATCGCCAATGTCCGATGCGCCAGGCAACTGCGCGAATTATTAAGACGCGAGTGCGGACACGTTAATTGAACTACAAAAAGAAGACAAGAAAGAAGACTGCAACTGACAGAGAACATGAAGAAGCTTTTCTTCCTACGACGCTAATGAATCCGCACAGTGGTATGAGACATATTGCCAAGGAATGTGGAATCAGCCAGACGAGTGTCACTCGCATCCTGCATCGATTCCCATTTCTGTCATCTCTCTCTACCTCAGGCACTCGACGACCGTGATTTCAAACATCGTACAGAATTCTGTCAGTTTGTCATTCAGCAACTGAGAGACGATCCAACGTTTTCTCAGCGTGTGCTCTTTACCGATGAAGCAAAGGTTACTAACCACTCTAATGTAAATTTTCGTAACATGTACTCCCGGACAGCCGAAACTCAACACTGGCTTAGTCAGGTGCAACATCAACGGCCGTGGAGCGTGAACGTATGGTGCGGCATTGTAGTAAATTACATTGTGGGATCTTACTTCATCTCAGGCGTTCTAAATGGACATTCTGCCGGTTGTCCAGCTCACTCGTCCCGTGTTGCAACGCATATACTGCATGATAAATTTCATGGACGTTTGCTAGGACAGCATCCTGTTGTGAAATGTCCTGCAAGGTCCCTCGATTGGACTCCTTTTGAGTTCTTTTTTTTTGGGAGTACTCAAAGAGGACGAAGCCCCCAACTACGGCAGACGACATATGTCGTCGAATCTCCAGTGCATGATCTACCATATCATCCATTGTAATTACATATGTTCATCCTTCTTTTGGACTGGGATTGCAAACGTGCCTTTCAGTCCACAGTCAACTGTTTCAACTCCCCTTAAATAAAGGATAACCTTATTTTTTTGGGAGACAAAATTTATGTTATGTGATTTGCGTGGTTACCAAATTATTGTTAGTAAACTGTTTATTTCTTTTACGTTTGTACGAAATTGCACTGTAAAACGAAAAAGTTGACAGCGTGTATTTGCACTTCACTGTTATTACGTACTTACGTTCAGTATTAAACGACGTTTCGTTAAGAAAGTACTTATTTTGAGATGTACAGGTGATCTCCAAACTATTTTTAATAAAATGTTTAATTCAACGAATGTATCCCGCATGATATAATTTAGAGCAGTGTAGGCAGAGACAGGTATCCGACAGCATATATTTTATCTCTAAGAAGCATACAGCCACGTACAGGAAAAGGTGGTCAAATCTTACTTCTAAAATTTACATATTTAATGCAGTAGTTGTTTTTTACAGCGTATAAGACCTCTTTGTTTTTGAAGAATGAACAGTTGATTTCTCTGTTCCAGCTAACGTAAATCTTGGAGGATACACAAATGTGAAATAGTTTTCGTAAGCCCTTTGTGATACTCTAGATTCTAGCCTGTGACGTATGTCCATATACAACATTCGTAGTTGAACCTACTTCTAGGTCGTAAGTTGGTTTAAAGGGAAATAAAGCTTTATTCTCGTAGCGCAGGTCTGCCTAAGGCCGGGAACACACACGACGTTTTTGTCCGATCGGAATTTTTACCTTCGCCTCGGGCATGGATGTGTGTGATGTCCTTAGGTTAGTTAGGTTTAAGTAATTCTAAGTTCTAGGGGACTGCTGACCACAAATGTTAAGTCCCATAGTGCTCAGAGCCATTTGAACCATTTGTCTCCGCAATACCCTTTTTTTCCTTCCAGGAACGCTACTCTTGCAAATTTCACAGAGGACTTCTGTGAAGTTAGGAAGGCAGGAAACGAGGTACTACTGGAAGTAGATCAGTTAGGACGGGTAGTGAGTCGTGCTTGTGCAGCTCAGTCGGAGTCGGCCATTGGTGGCCGTGGCGAGCGGAAGTGAGCCGTCTTTACGTCTCAGCTGGTAGTAGCCGTGCGCTGTTGTCGGCCAGTTTAACGCCGTAGAGCGTTCTTAACCTATTACCACAGATCAAAAAAATGGTTCAAATGGCTCTGAGCACTATGGGACTTAACATCTGTGGTCAGCAGTCCCCTAGAACTTAGAATTACTTAAACCTAACTAACCTAAGGACATTACACACATGCATGCCCGAGGCAGGATTCGAACCTGCGACCATAGCGATCGCTCGGTTCCCGACTGTAGCGCCTAGGGCCGCACGGCCACTCCGGCCGGCTACCACAGATCATATGAAATTATTAACGGTAGAACCTGTAAGGAAACACACTTTGCAGTTTATGTTTAACAATGACTAGGCATGACTTAATCGTCTGAGGTAGAAGACTTCATGGAAGAAGTAGTTAACAGCTGAGGATACAATTAGAATTCATATGTCGATCAGTAGTAGTACCGTCTATCTGAAGTTAAAGAATCCGGAAAAATGTCACCAAATTGTGGAATTATATGGAAACAACTTAAAGTTCAAACATTCTGACGGCAACGTCGGTGATGTTAAAGTTACTCATGCGGGACTTGGAATCAGAAGCGTTAGAATTTTCGAACTACCGTTTAAAAAATCTCAGAGCAAATTGATGCAGTGTTGAAGCCTTATGGTACCATTCTAAGCAACACTGCTGAGAATTGGCGTAGTGCACATAAATTCCTGGTCTCAAATGGTATGAGGTAGGTAAAAATTGACATGATAAATCATATCCCCTCATATATCATCGTCTGTGGATATAGGACCATTGTTATTTATGAAAGGCTGCCTAGACTTTTCGCAGGATGTAGTTCCAAGTGACATGTCCGCGCTGAGTGTCTGCAGCTCCGAGTGACACAACTACCGACGGGTGAGGCAGCTGTTCTATCCACTAATCACAGCCACCGATAATGTACGTAGTAATAGGTTCCACAACGAAACATTGTCTCGAAATTTGGTAGAAAATCTGAAGAAATTCTGGTCGTATGTAAAGTACACAAGCGGAAAGACGCAGTCAATACCTTCGCTGCGCAGTGCCGATAGTACTGTTACCGACGACTGTGCCTCTAAAGCGGAGTTATTGAAAGCAGTTTTCCGAAATTCCTTCACCAGGGAAGACGAATGGAATATTCCTGAATTTGAAACACAAACAGCTGCTAGCATGAGTTTCTTAGAAGTAGATACCTTAGGGGTTTCGAAGCAACTCAAATCGCTTGATACGGGCAAGTCTTCAGGTCCAGGTTGTATACCGGTTAGGTTCCTTTCAGATTACGCTGATACAATAGCTCCCTACTTAGCAATCATATACAACCGCTCGCTCACCGATAGATCTGTACCTGCAGATTGGAAAATTTCGCAGGTCGCACCAGTGTTTAAGAAGGGTAGTAGGAGTAATCCATTGAACTACAGACCTATATCATTGACGTCGGTTTGAAGCAGGGTTTTGGAGCATATACTGTATTCAAACATTATGAATCACCTCAAAGGGAACGATCTATTGATACGTAATCAGCATGGTTTCAGAATACATCGTTCTTGTGCAACGCAGTTAGCTCTTTATTCGCAAGTAATGGCCGCTATCGACGGGGGATCTCAAGTTGATTCCGTATTTCTAGATTTCCGGAAAGCTTTTGACAACGTTCCTCACAAGCGACTTCTAGTCAAGCTGCGGGCCTATGGGGTATCGTCTCAGTTGTGCAACAGGATTCGTGATTTCCTGTCAGGAAGGTCGCAGTTCGTAGTAATAGACGGCAAATCATCGAGTAAAACTGAAGTGATATCAGGTGCTCCCCAGGGAAGCGTCCTGGGACCTCTGCTGTTCGTGATCTATATAAATGACCTGGGTGACAATCTGCGCAGTTCCCTTAGGTTGTTCGCAAATGATGCTGTAATTTACCGTCTAGTAAGGTCATCCGAAGACCAGTATCAGTTGCAAAGCGATTTAGAAAAGATTGCTGCATGGAGTGGCAGGTGGCAGTTGACGCTAAATAATGAAAAGTGTGAGGTGATCCACACGATTTCCAAAAGAAATCCGTTGAAATTCGATTACTCGATAAACAGTACAATTCTCAACGCTGTCAATTCAACTAAATACCTGGGTGTAAAAATTACGAACAACTTCAGTTGGAAAGACCACATAGACAATATTGTGGGGAAGGCGAGCCAAAGGTTGCGTTTCATTGGCAGGACACTTAGAAGATGCAACAAGTCCACTAAAGAGACAGCTTACACTACACTCGTTCGTCCACTGTTAGAATATTGCTGCGCGGTGTGGGATCCTTACCAGGTGGGATTGACGGAGGACATCGAAAGGGTGCAAAAAGGGCAGCTCGTTTTGTATTATCACGTAATAGGGGAGAGAGTGTGGCAAATATGATACGCGAGTTGGGATGGATGTCATTAAAGCAAAGACGTTTTTCGTCGCGGCGAGATCTATTTACGAAATTTCACTCACCAACTTTCTCTTCCGAATGCGATAACGTTTTGTTGAGCCGAACCTACATAGGTAGGAATGATCATCAAAATAAAATAAGAGAAATCAGAGCTCGAACAGAAAGGTTTAAGTGTTCGTTTTTCCCGCGCGCTGTTCGGGAGTGGAATGGTAGAGAGATAGTATGATTGTGGTTCGATGAACCCTCTGCCAAGCACTTAAATGTGAATTGCAGAGTAATCATGTAGATGTAGATGTAGATGTAGATGTAGCATTTCGTGGAACCCCAGCTCCGACATCAGCGGCAGTTGTGGAAGACACTGAGAACCACGTCAAAGGGGACGCACGAATGGAAAATACCACTGCAGAAGAAACTCTAGAAAATACAGTTTCAGCTCATCCCCGTGACACTGAACAAGGCAGCGAGGCAAACATTGCACATAACAGCGCGAACAATGCTGGAATGACCGTAGCTCCGATGAACAGCAGTTCCCACATGAGACTGAATCACAGATGACAAACGACGAAACAACAGAAAGCTCCACCAATGAAAATAGATAAAACAAGATTGCCCATCGGGAGCAGAAAAATTGAGCCTACCTTGACAGTAAAGCGAAGCAGGTACGACAGAAACTACAGGACATTCATCGGAAAGCCAGGAGGAACGTCAACAAATATCGAAGAAATCACGGACGGTAGAACTGTCAGACCGTGGAATAGGAAAATTAGAGGTATCCACAAGCATCATAATGATTCAGAAAGATGCAGAAAACACGAACAACCAACATACGGATGCACCGAAGGGGAAAAAAGGAACACGAAAAGCCAATCATGCGCAGGAATGGTAGGAGGATAAACAAGAAAGTGTTCAAACAATGGCAGCAACACCAGAAGACAAAGTACGAAGAACTGGAGGAAAAGGACTGCGTCAAACACGAGATCCTGTATCACAAGAAGCAGACACTGAATCTACCATCTCTGGAGAAATGATTCGTAACAAACCCCAAAGCAACGAGTCCCAGATTGTTGGCGTAGAACAGTGACAGCCGTACTGACAATCTCACTCTGAATAGCATGGACGTGTCTGCAACACTATACGACAACTCACCTTGGCATGAAGAAATTGAGTGTAATCCACCGTCAACACACAGTGACGGACGCGATAGAGGGCAGGTCAGTGGGATTGATGCAGACATGGACGACTTTTATTACCACACAGCTGTGAATCGAAGCCTGACTGAAATGAGTTTTAGCTCTTATTTACAACCATACGATGTAGCTACAGTTCACATTAACAGTATCACTAGATTGGCTAAAATAGAATGCCTATGAGATTTTATACATGCATTGTACACTCCTGGAAATTGAAATAAGAACACCGTGAATTCATTGTCCCAGGAAGGGGAAACTTTATTGACACATTCCTGGGGTCAGATACATCACATGATCACACTGACAGAACCACAGGCACATAGACACAGGCAACAGAGCATGCACAATGTCGGCACTAGTACAGTGTATATCCACCTTTCGCAGCAATGCAGGCTGCTATTCTCCCATGGAGACGATCGTAGAGATGCTGGATGTAGTCCTGTGGAACGGCTTGCCATGTCATTTCCACCTGGCGCCTCAGTTGGACCAGCGTTCGTGCTGGACGTGCAGACCGCGTGAGACGACGCTTCATCCAGTCCCAAACATGCTCAATGGGGGACAGATCCGGAGATCTTGCTGGCCAGGGTAGTTGACTTACACCTTCTAGAGCACGTTGGGTGGCACGGGATACATGCGGACGTGCATTGTCCTGTTGGAACAGCAAGTTCCCTTGCCGGTCTAGGAATGGTAGAACGATGGGTTCGATGACGGTTTGGATGTACCGTGCACTATTCAGTGTCCCCTCGACGATCACCAGTGGTGTACGGCCAGTGTAGGAGATCGCTCCCCACACCATGATGCCGGGTGTTGGCCCTGTGTGCCTCGGTCGTATGCAGTCCTGATTGTGGCGCTCACCTGCACGGCGCCAAACACGCATACGACCATCATTGGCACCAAGGCAGAAGCGACTCTCATCGCTGAAGACGACACGTCTCCATTCGTCCCTCCATTCACGCCTGTCGCGACACCACTGGAGGCGGGCTGCACGATGTTGGGGCGTGAGCGGAAGACGGCCTAACGGTGTGCGGGACCGTAGCCCAGCTTCATGGAGACGGTTGCGAATGGTCCTCGCCGATACCCCAGGAGCAACAGTGTCCCTAATTTGCTGGGAAGTGGCGGTGCGGTCCCCTACGGCACTGCGTAGTATCCTACGGTCTTGGCGTGCATCCGTGCGTCGCTGCGGTCCGGTCCCAGGTCGACGGGCACGTGCACCTTCCGCCGACCACTGGCGACAACATCGATGTACTGTGGAGACCTCACGCCCCACGTGTTGAGCAATTCGGCGGTACGTCCACCCGGCCTCCCGCGGGCCCACTATACGCCCTCGCTCAAAGTCCGTCAACTGCACATACGGTTCACGTCCACGCTGTCGCGGCATGCTACCAGTGTTAAAGACTGCGATGGAGCTCCGTATGCCACGGCAAACTGGCTGACACTGACGGCGGCGGTGCACAAATGCTGCGCAGCTAGCGCCATTCGACGGCCAACACCGCGGTTGCTGGTGTGTCCGCTGTGCCGTGCGTGTGATCATTGCTTGTACAGCCCTCTCGCAGTGTCCGGAGCAAGTATGGTGGGTCTGACACACCGGTGTCAATGTGTTCTTTTTTCCATTTCCAGGAGTGTATTTAGACATAGTCATGTTGCAAGAAGCGTGTACAGACGAGATGAAATACTTGGCGGGATACAATGCTATCCTCAATAGAGGACCTAAAAGAGGCACTGCCACGTTGTTCAAGGAAGGAATTATACCTGGAGGTGATAAAAGTTAGCAAGTGGACGAGGGATTTCTGTCGAAACAGACACAGCTCAGCTCATTAATGTTTGGGCTCCATCCAGGGTTCATCTATATTACTAGTCATTCCATGAGTAGGATAGACCGAATCTACGACTCTGGTTGCTTGAAAAATAGTGCTCTAAGCCCCGAAACTTGTCCAGTCAGTTTTTCTGACCATTTGGTGGTTATTGCTAATGTTAAAACGCTACGACAAACGACATTTATGGGTAGATGTATCTGGAAATTCAATTTTTCACACCTGATGGATACTGAGACTGAGCACGAGGTAAAGAGACATTGCGAAATGTGCTTAAGGGACATACGACGCTACAGAACTAAGTTGGAATGGTGGGTAACAAATGCGAAATCTAAAGTACGATGTTTCCTTAAAAGCTACGCTTTCGAAAAGAAACGGTGGGAAATGCAGACAATGGAATTCTAATTCCAGTTTCTAAGAGAACTACACGCAGATACCGCCAATATGCAGCGTCACATCATGAGAATAAAACGGATCAAGGCCAAAATAACCACTCTGAAACTCCAGCAAATAGAGGGAGTTAAAATAAGGTCTAGAAACAACAGCGGCTCCGAGGATGAAAAATCTGCACTTTTCCACCTTCTGGCCGAACTCAAAAGAGGATGCCGACTGCACTTAAGTTCTCTCCGAAATGATGTTGGAAGAAACTTATCCACTAACAGGAATCAAAAGATTTGCCCTTGGTTACTTTTCGAGACTGTGTGATAAATCGGACACTGACAAAAATGACAGTTATGAGGCCTTTTGCAATTGCATTGACCTGACTGTGACGGAAGCAGAAACTGCAGAAATGGAAACTCAGGTCACTGGAGAGGAACTGTATGAAGTGTTGAAAGGAAGACCTAACAGCAAATCCCCTGGACCCGATGAGTTGCCAGTAGAATTTTACTTAAAGCACTGGAATTTAATTGGCAGTACGTTGACCGCAGTGCTCGATGAAATATGTACATCTGCCACTGTTCCCTGTGAGTTTTTAGAAGGGCTGCACTAATGATTTGCAAAACATGCGTCCAATATCGCTCCTAAACGCTGACTACAGGCTAGTTGCTAGGGTATTACCTCAGCGATTGAACACCATAGCTGACTGCCTCATCGGTCAATATCAGCCATGTGCCTTCTCAAGGACGACAATTCAACAGGCGCTGGAGGAACATCGGGATGTAACGGCTGTCGCTTCGGCATTCAATTGCAGAGTGGCAATCATGTCGTTAGACTTGGACAAAGCATTTGACAGGATCCATCACAACTACCTGCTAGGTGTCATGTCGAAAATGGGATTGAAGTTATTTTTTGAAAATATTATCAGGAGAATGCACACTCATGTAACTTCAAGAATTCTTATCAACGGACAATGCATAACAAGAATTCCCATCCTAGCGTCGATGCGACAAGCTTGCCCCCTCTCGATGTTGCTGTTCACTATGTCAATCGTGCCTCTTCTACAACAACTGTTTGCCAAGCTCCCTGGAACTGAAACTGAAGGCAACAAATACATATATAGATACGAGCGAGATGGTGGTACTTTGCTCTCAACTTCACGCTGTGCTGACTAAGGTTACACAGCTTGAAGCTGCAGCGGATGGGTATCACTGTCGTGGACCGACCATGGGATCCGATGGAGGTCCAGCACGCCCCATGAGTTCGCCGATCGGTCTGCACCCGAGGTTAGTATAGTTACTGCTCGCATTGAGGTTGACCCTTCACCCATTGTCGGCTGGGAGTCGCCTCGGGGAGTGGCAGGCGGCGAATGACTTCCCAGGGGGCCTAACGTAAGGCCTCCCTGTTTAGCAGGTTCCAGGTGCTAACGGCTGACACTGTCCCTCAGATAGATTCAGTCGCATGTTCTGTTTCAGAGGAAATCTCTTAGCCTGCAAGATACGGGCAGTCACAGAGAATGGGATTATTGGTAGTTCAGGGTTCCAGTGTTAGGCGCGTTATGGGTCCCCTTAGGTACATGGATGCATACCGGGTAAAGTCATCACAGGCGTGAAATGGGCCCTCCAGATATCATGAAGAGCAGAAGGTGCAGCCAGCTGCAGATGGTGGCTTACGTTGGTAAAAATGATGTGTGTCGCTTTGGATCAAAAGAGATTCTTTCTAGTTTCAAGCAGCTATCAGAAGTGGTAAAGGCTGCCAGTCTTGCTTACGAGATGAAAGCAGAGCTCACCATTTGCAGCAATGTCGACAGGACCTGTTGCGGACCTCTAGTACAGAGCCGAGTGGAGGGTCTGAATCAGAAGCTCAGGTGGTTCTGCGACCGTGTAGGCTGCAGATTCCTCGAACCGCGCCATAGTGTGGTGGGGTTTCATGTTTCGTTAAATAAGTCAAGAATCCATTACAAGCAGGAGGCTACATGGGTAGTGCCGTGTGGCGTGTAGTGGGCGGTTTATTAGGTTACATAGACTCGGGGAAACACAGAGAGGGCTTCAGACTCAAAGAGTGCAGGTTGAACACAGGAAAAATGTAGATCTAGGAACAATCGGTGTAACAGTTGTAAATTGTCGTAGCTGTGTTGGGAAAATACCAGAGCGCTAAGCGGTAATCCAAAGCACTGATGCTCAAATCGTTATAGGTACTGAAAGCTGGAAATGAATTCAGCCGAAATTTTTGCTAAGGACTTAACGGTGTCCAGAAAGAATAGGCTAAATACGGTTGGCTATGACGTGTTTTTTGTTGTTAGAAATAGATCATCTTGCAGCATAATTGAAGTAGATAGTTCCTGTGAGTTATTATGGGTACAGATCACTCTTGGCAACCGGAATAAAATAATAATTGGATCCTTTTACGGACCTCCCAACCCAGATGATTCAATTTCTGAAAGGTTCAAAGAAAACTTGAGTTAAATTTCAAACACCTACTCATAGAATTATAGTTGGTGGTGACTACAGTTTACTCTAGATATTTTGGCGAAAATACATGTTTAAATCGGGCAGTACGCATAAAACATCATCAAAAATTGTACTAAATGCATTCCCTGAATATCATTTCGTCCAGTTACTACTCGGACAGTAAACGGTTGCGAAAACACACTTTACTTCATAGCAACAAATAATCCTGAGCTAATAACAAGCATCAATACGGATACAGGCATCAGTGAACACAGCGTTGTTGTAGCGAGACTGAATACCATAAATCCCAATAATAAACGAAAATTAGATATATTAAAAAAAAGTAGATAAAAATTTTCTTGACGCCTTCCTGAGAGACAATCTTCACTCCTCCCAAATTATCAATGTAAATTTAGACCAGATGTGGTGTCAACTCAAAGAAATAATATCGACAGCAGTTGAGGGATTTATACCAAATAAATTAACAAACGATGGAGCTGATCTCTCATGGCACATAAAACTGTTGCAGAAACAACGAAAAAAGCATGCCAAATTTAAACAAACGCAAAATTTCCAAGATTGACGATCTTTTGCAGAGCTCGAAATTTGGTGCAGACTTAAAAAGATGCTTATACAAGTTTCCACAACGAAACCTTGTCCCTTAACCTGGCGGAAAACCCGGAGAAATTCTGGTCATATGTAAAGTACGCTAACAGCAAGACGCAATCAGTACCTTCTCTGCGTGATAGCAATGGAAATACTGTGAGTGTGTGGGTTTTATTTTGTCAAGTTGCGCAATGGATTGATCCAACAAGTACGCTTTGGCTCCTGCAAGAAACAATTTCCACCTCACACTACTACAGAAGTCAGACAGACGCACCTAATGTACCAACAAGAACTGCTTGAAAAACATTCAGCAAAATGGGTCAAATGGCTCTGAGCACTATGGGACCTAACATCTGTGGCCATCAGTCCCCTAGAACTTAGAACTACTTAAACCTAACTAACCTAAGGACATCACACACATCCATGCCCGAGGCAGGATTCGAACCTGCGATCGTAGCGGTCACGTGGTTCCAGACTGAAGCGCCTAGAACTGCAAGGTCACACCGGCCGGCAAACATTCAGCAACAAATATCTTCTGGAGTCGTCCGCTGTAAGGAAAAGATACAAAAATATCTATATTCTTACGTAACTAGTGGAATACTTGGGTACTGGAGTATTGCTAGTTAGTGTAAGTAAAACATTAAAAGATCGAAAAACATTATTTATTGCAAAAAAAGCCTGAAAAATCAAGTGAAACTTTTTCTTATAAATTAATAAATTTCCGGGTTCTTTCGGGGCAGTAGATTGCCCCTTATGGATATAAATGCTATTATTTTACAAAGTCTGGAAAGATTCTTTCCTCCCTTTTCTTTAAGAATTTTATTTACTCGGCAGAATGTCCGAGAGCCGCGCCTACACAACTTGAATAACTTTTGTAGGTGCGGTCAAGGCTGTTGCGTGAGAAATGTAATGGAGTGTACTGTTATGGAGGAAAGATTGGGCTGACTGCTGCCTGCGTCGCTCGCTTCTGACAAATAGCACAACTATCTCTTTCTATCTGTATTGATCTTTGCCAATCAAACTCTCCCTACACCTTGATGAAGTCAAGGACTCCTATCTGCCCCTAGTCTAAATATTGGCGTGGTACACCGGTCAGATAACCAGTCTACCACGATGCCACTCAATATTCCCTCACAGGCGTTTATCTAGTACTCTGTCCGTGTTCACGCCGCACAATAAGTGTGGTGACCAACACAGTGAACAACGCTAAATCGCGAGCGACTCAATATAGAGTACCACTCCGATTCGCTAACGACAGAGGTGCTCTCCCAGTGAAGTACTGAGGAGAGGTTTTGTTGCTCACTCTTTGTGTACACGTACGAGAGCACTCGCTCTCGTTACATGTTCCCGCTCCAAGAGCGACAATGGAACAGCCTTTTTTTTTCTGGAAAATTTGCAGGGTTATATCATTAGCTGTTTTCCCTCACTCCTCCGACTCAATATAGAGTACCACTCCGATTCTTTAACGACAGAGGTGCTCTCCCAGTGAAGTACTGAGGAGAGACATTGTTCCTCACTCTTTGCGTACGCGTACGAGAGCACTTGCTCTCGTTACATGTTCCCGCTCCAAGAGCGACAATGGAATGGCCTTTTTTTCTGGAAAATTTGCAGGGTTATATCATTAGCTGTTTTCCCTCACTCCTCTGGCTCTTTTCGTCAGAAATATTCTGACAGTCAGCGTTGCTCTTTTAAACGGGAGAATGACGTTGCGTTTACATCGACCAATGCGGAAATATGTAGCATCTCTGTTAGGCATATACTGTCCTCCTCTGAGAACTCCGTAACTACGCAGTCAGTCCATCAAAAAATGCGTCTTCTGGGCGCTCCCACACAATGTAGCAGAATTTGCTTTTAAGTCGAACATTGGGGTCGTTATCCCATCGCTCTGGCAAAAGCTGTCCTCTCTCTGGGCAGTCGCTCCAGCCGAAATAGGAGTGTGTTGACTCACCCCTCTGAAGGGTCAGGCCTCCCAGCAGGCTGGTTGCCTCTTTAGAACGAAAATTCCTGTGGCCATCATGTTGTGTACGCCAGCCTCGACTTTTTCAACCTCGGTGCGCATTTGCGATTTACTTATTAGATTTGCATATCGCTTACATTAATTCATACAAAACTGACTGTACCTTATCGAGTATGGGTTCGAATGAAGCGTCTTAATGTGCAGAATACGATTGTGACGACGGAATATGTGAGAAATGAAGGCCAGGAGACCATGCCACCTTACAATACTATCGATTACTTGTTCTGATAAAGCAGAGTTACTAAACACAGCTTTCCGAAATTCCTTCACCAAAGAATACGAAGTAAATATTCTAGAATTCGAATCAAGAACAGCTGCCAACATGAGAAAATTAAAGGTAGATAACCAAGGAGTAGTGAAGCAACTTAAATCACTTAATAACAGCAAGTCTTTCAGTCCAGGCTGTATACCAATCAGATTCCTTTCCGAGTATGCTGATGCGATAGCCCCATATTAAAAATCACATGCAGCTGCTTGCTCGACGATAGATCTGCACTGAAAGTATGGAAAGTTGCACAGGTGACACCAATGTTCGAAAAAGGCAGTTGGAGTAATCTACTAAATTACAGACACATATCATTAACGTCGATATACAACATGATTTTTGGAACATAAACTGTATTCAAACATTATGAATTACCTCGAAGAGAGCGGTCTATTGACACATAGTCAACACGGATTTATAAAACATCATTCTTGTGAAACAAAACTAGCTCTTTACTGACACGAAGTGTCGAGCGCTGTCGACAAGGGATTTCAAACCAATTCCGTAATTCTAGGGTTCCAGAATGCTCTCGACACCGTACCTCACAAGGGGCTTAGAAATAAATTGTGTACTTATGGAATCTCGTCTCAGTTATTCAACTGGATTCGTGATTTTATGCCAAAGAGATGGGTCAAATGCCTCTAAGCACTAAGGGACTTACCATCTGAGGTCGTCAGTCCCCTAGACATAGAACTACTTAAACCTAACTAATCTATGGACGACACACATATCCATGCCAGAAGCAGGATTCGAACCTGCGACTGTAGCAGCAGCGCGGTTCCGGACTGAAGCGCCTAGAATCGCTCGGCCACAACGGCCGGCCTGTCAAAGAGATCACATAATGTAGTAACTTAGGAAAAGTCATTGAGTAAAACAGAAGTGATTTCTGACGTTTACCAAGATAGTGTCATAGGCCCTCTGCTGTTCCTTATTTAAATAAACGATTTGGGAGACAATCTGAGCTGCTTTCTTAGGTTCTTTGCAGATGAAGCTGTCGTTTACCACCTAGTAAAGTCATCAGAAGATCAAAACCAATTGCAAAACGATTTGGAAAAGATATTTGTATGGTGAAAAAATTAGCAATTGATCCTAAATAATGAGAAGTGTGAGGTCATCCACATGAGTGCTAGAAGGAATCAGTTATATTTCGGTGACACTATAAATCAATCAAATCTAAAGTCCGTAAATTCAACTAAATACCAAAGAATTACAAGAAATTGGAAAGGACACATAAAATGTGTTGTGGGAAAGGCGAACCAAACACTGCGTTTTATTAGCAGAACACTTAGAAGATGCAGCACGTCTACTAAAAAGAATGCCTATACTAGGCTTGTCCGTTCTCTTTTGCAGTACTGCGGTGTGGGATCATTACCAGGTAGGTTTAACGGAGTACATCGAGAAAGTTCAAAGAAAGGCAATACGTTTTATATTATCGTGAAATATGGGAGAGAGTGTCACGGACATGATACAGGATTTGGGATGGACATCATTAAAACAAAGATGTTTCTCGTTGCGGCAAGATCTTCTCACGAAATTTCAGTCACCAAATTTCTCCCCCAAATCCAAAAATATCATCTTTTGAACCCGACCTACATACGAAGAAACGATCATGATGAAAAAATAAGGGAAATCAGAGCGCACAAGAAAGATATAGGTGCTCGAGAGTGGGATAATAGAGAATTATTGTGAAGACGGTTCGATGAACTTTCTGCCAGGTAGCTAACTGTGATTTGCAGAATATCTATGTAGATGTAGATGATGTAGATTTTATGCTGATGAGCCGACCGTGTACGTGATTGATTCAACCGATGTTATGAAAGTACAGGACGTGATTCAAACGTGTAGATACTGCTCTGGAGTTAAAAACAATGTAGGTAAATCTATCATTTTACAGTTGGGTAGAGGGATAGGATTCGTTGAAACTGGACCAGTAGAACAAGCAGATAACATCAAACGTCTGGAGATGCAGTTTAGCAAATGTCCTACCAAGGCAGCGGCCTGGAATTGGAAAATGAAGCTCCAGCAGCATTATCGAAGGAGAACTCCACCCGATCTCTAGATATAATACAGAAAAAATACGTCGACAAATCGTGTTATACTTCCTAAGTTGTACTATCTCACAATGCTTCAACAGTACGGAAACGAAATGAATCTCCTCCAGAGTGGTTCATATAGAGAGGGTGCGTCCTTACCGTTGATTATAAAACCATGACTCTACCGGACACAAAAGGTGGTTTAGGGTTCACCAACGTTAGAGATAAATGCAGAGCTCTGTTGAAATTTAGAACTGAAAAGGCCATAGCAGCAGGTGATGGAAATCTTACAGCATACATTGTGAACGCAATGTCTCCTCCAGACAGTAGGGTGCCAGTTATGATCGGCCATATTAATTGTAGGTTGTCGCATATTAAAACATATATTATTGAGAATAGCTATATCAGACAAAGGGTAAGGAACTACACAGGCAAGGAAGTTTATGAACTGCTAACTGATGATAAGAGTGCAAGCAAATTAGTGAAGAACTTCCCCTCAATCACTTGGAGCAGAATTTTCCAAAACATTCATGTTAAAAACTTACCGTTACTCGTAAGAGCTACGTAATATTGAACTCTGTTCCACACCATAAGCACAAATGAGCGGCTATTCAGGATCGGCTTGTCAAATACTGACCAGTGGAGGGACTGTCAGCAGACTGATACTCTGCTTCACCGTTTTACTTGCGACGCCGCTAACGAGATGTGCCAATGGGCACAGCATAAGCTTGCCGTAATGAACCGTACGACTGATGACAGTATAACTTTGGAAGAACTGTTAGCTCCAACGAGTTGGCCTTTTCCAAATCAGAAACGACATTCAACCTATTAGTTAATGGGTAAGTTCATTGAGTTCTGCTTGGGCAGGAAGAGCAAGTCTCTATTGGAATTTCAATATGACATCACGCAAGAGTACAGCAAAATCTCCCAACAAAAAAATGGAGAACAAGGTTGGGTGGCTGTTTGCCGGCAATATTGAACTTAACGTGACAGTAGTAGTATCTTTGTTCGAAAATTTGTGTAAAGTAAATAGATGCCATTCACGTAGAAAAAAGTTGTGAATGATTTTAGTAGGAAGGGTCACGTGGAGTGGAATAGAATTATGAAAGCGAGAGTGATCTTCAAGCCCGTGTCCAATCGTATCAAAGTAAGCACCTCCAACCACATAAAAAATTATCTAGCATATTCGAGAGATGGAAGAAGAAATGGGAAAATGTTGACCTGAGTCACAAGCCGAAGAACACAGTCAAAAAATTTGGGACATGCTCGGAGACTTTCTTGCCAAACATTCGAACACTGCTTCAGATATTTGTAGTCCATTTGTGAGCGAAGTTTTAGCTTCCAGTATCCACTGAAAACTTACTTACACTCGATAATGAAAGAAGAGAGGCTGATTAACTGGCACACCTCTCCTTTACAGACTACACAGACGTGTCAAAAGTGATGGGATAGCGATAAGCACCTATACACATGGTGGTAGTGACGTGTATACAATGTATAAAGGGTCAGTGCATTAGTTGAGCTGTCATTTTTACTCGGGTGAATCATTTGAAAGGTTTCCGAAGCGATTATAGCCGCACGAAGGGAATTCACAGACTTTGAAAGTGGAATGGTAGTTGGAGTTAAACGCATCGGACATTCCATTTCTGAAATCGTTAGAGAATTGGATATTCCGATATCCACAGTGTCAACAGTGGGCAGAAAATACCAAATTTGAGGCATTATCTCTCACCAAGGACAACGCAGTGTCGAGGGCCTTCACTTAACGACCGAGAACAGTGGCATTTTCTTACACTTTTCAGTGCTAACAGACAAGCAACACTGCGTGAAATAACCGCACAATTCAATGTGGGACGAACGACGAAAGTATCCGTTAGGACAGTGCGGCGAAATTTGGCGTCAATGAGCAAAGGGGGCAGACGACCGACACGAGTGCCTTTGCAGCACTTCTCCTGTGCTCATGACCATATCGGTTGGAACCGAAACGACTGCAGAACCGTGGCCTGGTCAGATGAGTCCCGATTTCCGTTGGTAAGAACTGATGTTAGGGTTAGAGTGTGGAGATGACTCCACGAAGCCATGGACCATATTTGTCAACAAGGCAATGTGCAAGATGCTGGTGCGCTCCAGAATGGTGTGAGCTGTGTTTGCATGTTATAGACTGGATCCTGTGATCCAAATGAACCGATCATTGATTGGAAATGATAGTGCTCGGCTACTTGGAGACTACTTGCAGCCATTCATGGACTTCGTGTTCCCAAGCAACGATGGAGCATGTCACTGGACCACAATTCTTCGTGATTTGATTTTAAGAGCACTAGAAAATTCGAGAGAACGATTTGGCCACGCCGATCGCCAGACATGAATCCCATCCAACATTCATGGGGACTAATAGAGAAGTTAGTAAGTGCACAAAATATTGCACCGGCTACACTTTTGCAATTATGGACGGCTATAGAGGCAACGTCGTTCAGCATTTCTTCAGGAGACTTTCAGCGGCATGTTGAGTCCGTACCACGTCGAGATGCTGCACTACGGCGGGAAAAAGGAGGTCCGACTCGATATTAGGCGGCAACCGCTGATTTTGGCCTCCTCAGTGTATAATTGACGTTTTAAATGAATCTCGTCGAATGATTTGACTTTACTTTGTAACCTTCTGCTCGTGTATTTGAATTTCTTGTGATTTTTTTTTTCTTTTCTACTGCGCACTATGTGAGACTGATACTTCAGTAACGCCGCTGTACATTAAATAAATATTTATGTAGTAGTTTTGCGTTTATGGATCATTTAAGGCGAATGAAGACAGCAAATCAATTCTTGACCACCTCTGTGACCTATTAAATGGTTTAATCGAACCTGTATTTGTAATATAACACAAAAGGTCACACTAGGTAAAACTAGCTTTCCGATTTGTCTAAACCTCCCCCCTCCCCCACCCACGAAAAATAATACTTTTTCCGGGCTTGTGACCACCTACTTAATAGCAAGTTAGTCGCTTTGAAACGCAATACAACAGCGGTAGATTACCGGAAGTGTTTGGCAACATATGTCTACGAACAGGTCAGGCAATTCCCGTAAATTATGTGCTGGTGATTTGTGGACGTAGAGCTTTCGCTCGATAGCGTCCCAGATTTCTTCAATTGGGATCATATCAGGCGAATTTGTTGGTCAAAATATCAAACGATCTCACTATGGTACCCCTGAAACTACTGTAGTACGATTTTGGTAATGAGAGGCCGACAGTTATCGTGATGGAAAGTGCCATAGTCGTCGGAAAAGACATCAAACACAAAGGACGTAGGTGGTCTGCAAAAATGTTCACATAGTCCTCCGCTGTCAAAGCGGCTTCTATTACTGGAAGTCCCTTTGAAACCCAGTTGAATACTCTCCATAGCATAATACTACCCCTACCGGTCTGCCGGCCGAAGTGGCCGTGCGGTTAAAGGCGCTGCAGTCTGGAACCGCAAGTCCGCTACGGTCACAGGTTCGAATCCTGCCTCGGGCATGGATGTTTGTGATGTCCTTAGGTTAGTTAGGTTTAACTAGTTCTAAGTTCTAGGGGACTAATGACCTCAGCAGTTGAGTCCCATAGTGCTCAGAGCCATTTGAACCCTACCGGTCTCATCGATGGAGTGATGAGTTTCGAGTAGCCGTTCGCTGGATGACAGCGTATCCGGACGCGACCATCCACGTGGTGTAACAATGAAAGGTATTCACACAACCAAGCGTCACGTGCCCACTGAACCACGACCCTATCTAAATGATTCCGTGCTCATTGCGCACGTAACTGCCAATGACGTTGGCTGATCATGCCACGGAGCCTCGTGTTCTACAATGTACGAGGAATGATGTTCACTGAAACACTTGTTTCCGCACCAGCGTTGTACCCTAACGTCAGCTCTGCCACAGTTCTCTGTTTATTCCTCTTCACAGGTCGGACAAGCCTCCGATACCTTCATTCTGTCTCGATGGGTGGACGTACAACATTTTGATGTCTACTCGTGGTTTCGCCGTCCTCCAACCACTTTCCATGGATTCTCATAATATTAACATGAAAAGAGTCGACAACCAATGCCGTTTCCGAGCAGCTGGCTCTCTGGCGCGGTCCCAAACGTATCTGCTCATTTTCGAGATCGCTTATGTCAATATATTTCCCCACTTTCGGTCCGTATCACCGCTATAATGATTCTCCATTCGTCTCTGTTCCATTTACACATTTGTAAAACTATCGTACGCTTCTGAATACTGTCATAAGTAAGCGTAGACTACGGTAGTTTTCATAGTAGCTGTCCGCAGCTCGTGGTCGTGCGGTAGCGTTCTCGCTTCCCACGCCCGGGTTCCTGGGTTCGATTCCCGGCGGGGTCAGGGATTTTCTCTGCCTCGTGATGACTGGGGGTTGTGTGACGTCTTTAGGTTAGTTAGGTTTAAGTAGTTCTAAGTTCTAGGGGACTGATGACCATAGATGTTAAGTCCCATAGTGCTCAGAGCCAATTGAACCATCATAGTAGCTTTGGTCGGTTAAGTCGTATCTGCGTTACCTATACGTTGGGTGTGTTGCATACATATCGAGTATTACTTCATAATGATCGCTTCCTTTACGCATGCGAGCAACAATTTACTCGATTCCCCTAAGAACCGGAAGCTGTGAACGATCTATAAACTGAGTGAGGATATATAAAGAGCCAGGTAATTTACTAAATATTTTTTCCCACATAGTTATCCGCCTGTCTGTCGCTTAAGAATAAACAGTATATTTAGCAAAACTGAAATCGTCAAAGTTAAATTCAGGTTTTATTCGAAGATCGTTGATTTGTAATGTGAAAAACAAAGAAAACTATACAGATGTATCATATAGCGCTAGAAAACGCAATTTCCTCAACAACAAGATAAAATAAAAAAATAAAAGAAAATAAGAAAATATCACTTTAGTACTTCGCGGAACTTACGTAAAACAAGTGAGTGTTTTTCATAAACAGCTTACGCATACAAAAGGGAAGAAAGGAAGAATGGAAGTTGTCGGTGCCATTTTCACTCTTACATATTCAGTTATTTTTTTCCCTACCATTTCTACTGGTAATCCTGCCATTTAGTACGTCATTTATGTAGTGTGCCAAAACTACCGAACCGTGTTTTCTGTACAGCTGAACTTTAGTCCTAATGTTTTGGCTCATCAGTGTACCTGGTCGAGGTATATCTCTCCAGGCGTAAAGTTTTTGGATCGTCAGGAAAGTAGATGTCCTTGATAACGAAATTTTCTCTTGACAGCATTGATGAAATCGTTATTCGTCTGCGTTCATACATGTGGTTACCAATGTAAGCACTGATATTCCTTTCTATTCCTAAGATTTTTTTGTTTGGCAGTGATCAGATAATGCTGACTTCCGGAAGGCGTTCGATACAGTTCCGCACTGTCGCCTGATAAACAAAGTAAGAGCCTACGGAATATCAGACCAGCTGTGTGGCTGGATTGAAGAGTTTTTAGCAAACAGAACACAGCATGTTGTTATCAATGGAGAGACGTCTACAGACGTTAAAGTAACCTCTGGCGTGCCACAGGGGAGTGTTATGGGACCATTGCTTTCCACAATATATATAAATGACCTAGTAGATGGTGTCGGAAGTTCCGTGCGGCTTTTCGCGGATGATGCTGTAGCATACAGAGAAGTTGCAGCATTAGAAAATTGTAGCGAAATGCAGGAAGATCTGCAGCGGATAGGCACTTGGTGTAGGGAGTGGCAACTGTCCCCTAACATAGACAAATGTAATGTATTGCGAATACATAGAAAGAAGGATCCTTTATTGTAGGATTATATGATAGCGGAACAAACACTGGTAGCAGTTACTTCTGTAAAATATCTGGGAGTATGCGTGCGGAACGATTTGAAGTGGAATGATCATATAAAATTAATTGTTGGTAAGGCGGGTACCAGGTTGAGATTCATTGGGAGAGTGCTTAGAAAATGTAGTCCATCAACAAAGGAGGTGGCTTACAAAACACTCGTTCGACCTATACTTGAGTATTGCTCATCAGTGTGGGATCCGTACCAGATCGGGTTGACGGAGGAGATAGAGAAGATCCAAAGAAGAGCGGCGCGTTTCATCACAGGGTTATTTGGTAACCGTGATAGCGTTACGGAGATGTTTAATAAACTTAAGTGGCAGACTCTGCAAGAGAGGCGCTCTGCATCGCGGTGTACCTTGATGTCCGGGTTTCGAGAGGGTGCGTTTCTGGATGAGGTATCGAATATATTGCTTCCCCCTACTTATACCTCCCGAGGAGATCACGAATGTAAAATTAGAGAGATTAGAGCGCGCACGGAGGCTTTCAGACAGTCGTTCTTCCCGCGAACCATACGCGACTGGAACAGAAAAGGGAGGTAATGACAGTGGCACGTAAAGTGCCCTCCACCACACACCGTTGGGTGGCTTGCGGAGTATAAATATAGATGTAGATGTAGAATGCAAGTCATAGTGTCATAGTACGTTTCCTCTTCATCAGTTGCTACTGTTGGTGCACTGATTTGAACTACATTCAATCAGATCAGAGTGTGCCAAGAATACCAAATTTCAGGTGTTACCTCTATTGACGGACAACGCAGTGGCCGACAGCCTTCACGTAACGACCGAGAGCAGCGGATTTTGCGTAGAGTTGTAGGTGCTAACCATCAACCAATAGTACGCGAAATAACCGCAGAAATCTATGTGGGACGTACGACAAATATTTCCGTTAGCACAGTGCAACGAAATTTGGCGTTGGCAGCAGACGACCGACGCGAGTGTCTTTGCTAACAGCACGACAACGCCTCCAGCGCCTCCCCTGCGCTCGTGACCAAATCAGTTAGACCTTAGACTACTGGAAAACTGTAGCCTGATAACAAGAGTCCCATTTCAGTTGGTAGCAGCTGGTGGTAGGGTTCGAGTGTGACGCAGATCCCACGAAGCCATTGACCAAAATTATCAACAAGGCACTGTGCAAGCTGGTAGTTGCTCCATAATGGTGTGGGCAGTGTTTACATGGAGGGACTGGGTCCTCTGGTTCAGCTGAACCGATCATTGGTTGGAAATGGTTATATTTGGCTACTTGGATACCATTTTCAGCCATTCATGGGTTTATGTTCCCAAACAACGATGGAATTTTTATGGTTGACAATGCACCATTTCACTGAGCAAGAATTGTTCTCAATTGGTTTGAAGAACATTCTGAACAGTTCAAGAGAATTATTTGACCACCCACGGAACATGAATGGGACATAAGCGAGAGGTCAGTTCGTGCACAATATCTTTCACAGCTATAGAGGTAGCATGGCTCAGTGTTTCTGCAAGGGATTTCCAACGACTTGTTGGGTCCATACCACGTCGAGCTGCTGCACTACGCCGATTTAAAGGAGGTCCGAGACGATATCAGGAGGTATCCCATGATTTTGTTACCTCACGGTAGAAACTCAGTGGCAAAAAATTCTGCCGTCACCTCACCCGTATGGGACACCTCTGATGACTTCTGCATGCCACAGAAAGAATAATTATTTATGATATGAACACTGTTCACTGTTGTTTCCTTGCCGCTATTCGGGTTGGATATGGCGCAGCTACAAACTCTCTACATCCATCAACAGTGAATTCTGTGCACAGCCTATGAGAAATGCTCTGTGTGTTACTAGCGGCCAGTGACCAACCAGCGGATGCTGGGCAAACAGCAAATCTACAAGCCAGCTACCTTCAAGGCTGACTGTGAACATTAGGCATGGTGGACGCTAAGGACAACACACACACGCACCCATGCCCGAGGGAGAACTCGAACCTCCGACGGAGTGAGCCGCGCGAACCGTGGCAAGGCGCCCAAGACAGCGTGGCTACCCCGCGCGGCTAAAACATGAAGCACACTCCATTGTAGATGTCAGGGACGTCTACAGTAACAGGCAGAACACATGCACATTCTACTTCACCGCTTTTAATGCAAGCAATGCTAATTTCACAGGTAGCGGCCTTTAAAAGGAGATCTTTCTTTTATGTAGTTGTTTGAATTTTGTTTATTATCTCATGACGCTAATGAATAAATACCGAACATCCACTGGTCTCCGTGTGTATACACTCTAAGACAAAAAAAAATGACACACCACGAAGGAATTAACCAAACGGCGTGGAAATCGGTAGATATGATATACATGTACATACAGTCAAATGATTACAATTACAGAAACATTGGATGATTTACTCAAGAGGAAGAGCTTCACAAATTGGGCAAATCGATAATGCGTTGGTCCACCTGTGGCCCTTATGCAAGCCGTTATTTGGCTTGGCATTGATTGATAGAATTGCTGGACATGCTCCTGATGTATATCGTATCAGCCCAGCTGGCCATAATTCTTCAAACATTCGCAATTGGGAAGAGATCCAGCGACGTTGCTGGCCAAGGTGGGTTTTGACAGGCTTGTAGACAAGCCGTAGAAACTCTTACTGTGTGAAAGCGGGTATTATCTTGCTTAAATGTAAGCCCAGGATGGCTTTCCATGAATGACAACATAACTGGGCGTAGAACATCGTCGACGTATGGCTGTACTGCTACGGTTCCGCGGATGACAATCAAGGGGGTTCTGCTGTGAACTATCACTCAAGGTTGTGGGGCCGTAAGGCGGGCAAGAGTCAATTTGGTATCCCACCGCTCTCTGGAGCATCTCCAGCTATGTCTTTGGCATGGAATCTCACTGACCGGAGTATAATTGTCTTCGGTGATGAGTCCCAATTCGAACTGAGCTCCGATGGCCAGAGAAGACGTGCTGGAGACGCCCCTGAGAGCGGTGGGATGCCAATCTGGTTGTCACCCGCCATACGGCCCGACATCTTGGAATGATGGTCTGGTGCCATTTTGTTTCACAGCAGCATCCCCTTGGTTGTCATCCGCGGCCCTCTTACAGCACAGCAGTACGTCGATGGTATTCTACGTCCCGTTATGTTGTCCTTCACGAAAAGCCGTGTTTGAGTGTATTTCAGTAGATGTTATACTTATTGATTGCAAGCCATGCCATCTCCCGCCCAGGTCATCATCATCATTGCAGATAAATCTGCATGACACTTCACATAGGTGTCCAACGTTTGCATTTTCGTTGAAGCTCATGTGCGTCACTATAGTATACTATAATTCTATTTTTGTTCACTTCTTTTTTATATTCTTTGGAATTATAACTTTGTATTCTGAAAGATATTTTATTTTTTAAAGATTTCTTTGACCTTTTTATGAGTAGGTTGTGATTTTTCGTCGTGTGGTATCTTTTGTTTGTTATGTGTTTTGAGTATTCCAAAGTAAAATTGTATTTTATATATGAATGTAAAGACTGTTCTCACATATGCTGCCTTCTGTATGTATACATCAGAGTTACGTTCTGTTTGTCCTTTTAGTATTCCTATGTAATAGCTTGGGCACTATCTGATTATTGTTTTCTTTGTTCTTTGCTATAAAGATGATAGTGTTTAGTTTCTCCAGGTACGTTTCTTCATTTTAAGGTGTTCTTCAGTCTGCATACCATTGGACAGTTGAAAATTTTTGTGAAAGGAGGCTGTTTGATATTTTTATTACAGATGTTGTCACACCAGTAGCTGTTTCTTTTGTACAGATATTGAAGCTTTCCTTGTTGTTGAAGTTTCTCAGTTTCAGGTGGAGGTAATCAACTGTTTCCTCTTTTTACCTTTCCATAAGCAACTTAATGTTGTATATACTATTCAACTGTCTGTGAGAATTTGCTAATCTTTCCGTGTGACTCTTCTAAGTACAGAGCTTTATAATGTTTATCGCATCTATCAGTGTGAAAAATGCTGGTTTCATTGTAGTTCACTAAAACATTGGCTAGTATGTATGAAATGGGACTACTCACTGCGAGCCTCCTCTTAGCAGATAGACTGAATCTTTCAATTGAAAAAATGTTTTGTTCTGTGATTATTTTAATAACTTGGATCAGTTCTTCTGTGGTAGTGCTTGGCAGATGTGCACCTCCCGTTCTCGCATAGACTGTATAGTGGCCTCAACTGCAGTTTTCGTAAACATATATGTTACATTAAAGGACATGTGTTTGCTATTGATGTGATGAACTTATATTTTATTTTTGGATTCTCTGTAAGCAGTTTTTACACTTACAGTGTCTAGTTTCTAACGTTCAATTAAATTTTGATTTGTGAATTTTACAACGTGGTACGTGGGAGTAAACTCGAAGATGGTAATAATTCAGCTATTGGGCTCTTACCTTTTTATATTTTGCGCTGTCTTCTTAAAGATGATTTTGCTGCATTTCCTTGTATTAAGTCTTATTTTGTGTTCATGTGACTACGTTTTTGAATTTTAAATGTTTTTCCAGTTTCATCAGGAACTTATTAGGTGGATCAGATTTCTTTAGTTGTCAGACAATGTGGCTTTTTCTTATAATAGGTAATTTGAAGAGTTCTAATGGTAAACGTTCCCAGTTCCTAATATCGCATTTGTCAGGACAGTCACAAAACGATGTATCTCTTTCTATGCATAACTTATTTGTATACTAAAAATGGACAAGATATTCTGATACCGCAGTATTATGCTGCACACTTCATCGTTGCAAAAAATAGTGATTGAAATTATAACATAAATAATGTATTAATGAATTAAGACACAACGGAATTAATGAAAGTGGCTGCCAATGGGCTTGATTTAAATCAGTGGGGAAAGTTTAAAATTTGTGCCATACAGGAATCGAGCACATGTGTCCTGCTTTCTAGGCAGATGTGCTGAGCACTGCACCATCCAGATACAGTGGTCATTTTTGCAACTGCAGTCAGACCCAAATTCTCAACTCATCCACACATTACTGATGTGGTGCCCCTTCCCCATTATCCTCATTACTCGTGGCATTTCGCCGACTTCCGTAAGAGTTCGAGTATATATTTCGTAAACCACATCAAATACTGACGAACCGATTCCACAGACCGAACATGAGGAGAGGGCCTAGTGTAATTGTTTAATACAAACCATACAAAAATGCACGGAAGTATGTTTTTTAACACAAACCTACGTTTTTTTAAATGGAACCACGTTAGTTTTCTTAGCACATCTGAACATATAAACAAATACGTAATCAGTGCCGTTTGTTGCATTGTAAAATGTTAATTACATCCGGAGATATTGTAACATAAAGTTGACGCTTGAAACCTCCGACGTTCAGTTGCGTGTTGTAACAAACACGGGCCACGGTCGGCGAGCAGCATCTTCAGGGTCATGTTTACGATGACGACCGTGTTTACGAGTGTGGTTGTAGTGCACTGTTGTGGTTTGGTCTAGCTGTCGCAGTGTCCGCATGTAGCGCTTGCTGCTATTGTTATTCTGCATTCGTCTCCCCACGCAGACCAACTGTAGTACACCGTGTTACCAGACGTCTGTGATAGTTATAGTGTTGTAGGAACTGTGACCATGGTGTATTCGAACTCTGAAAAGGCGGAGATGATACTCATCTATGGCGAGTGTCGACGAAATGCAGCTGAAGCCTGCAGGGTGTATGCAGAACGGTACCCGGACAGAGAGCATCCAACGTGCCGCACATTGCAAAACATCTACCGCCAACTGTATGCAACAGGTATGGTCGTAGCACGCAAACGGGTCCCTAACAGCCCCGTCACAGGAGAAGCGGGTGCAGTTGGTGTGTTAGCTGTTGTTGCTATGAACCCACACATGAGTACACGGGACATTGCGATAGCCGGTGGACTGAGTCAAAGTAGTGTCATGCGCATACAGCATCGTCACCGCTTTCACGCGTTTCATGTGTCGCTACATTAGAAATTACATGGTGATGACTTTAATCATCGAGTGCAATTCTGTCAATGGGCATTAACAGAGAATGCGTTGCAGTTCTACCGGTTTACCGATGAAGCGGGTTTCACAAACCACGGGGCAGTGAATCCACGGAACATGCATTACTGGTCCGTGGACAATCCTCGCTGGCTCAGACAGGTAGAGCGACAGCGACCGCGGACTGTAAATGTATGGTGCGGAATCATTGGCGACCACCTCATTGGTCCTCACTTCATTGCAGGGGCCCAAATAGCTGCAACATACATCGCGTTTCTACAGAATGATCTGCCAACGTTGCTCGAAAATGTCCCACTGGAAACGCGTCGACGTATGTGGTATCAGCATGATGGTGCACCTGCACATTCCGCAGTTAACACTAGGCTGACCCTTGACAGGATGTTCGACGGGCGTTTCATAGGACGTGGAGGACGCATAAATTGGCCAGCCCGTTCTGCTGATCTTACACCTCTGGACTTCTTTCTGTGGGGTACGTTAAAGGAGAATGTGTAGCGTGATGTGCCTACAACCCCAGAGGATATGAAACAACGTGTTGTGGCAACCTGCGGCGACATTACACCAGATGTACTGCGGCGTGTACGACATTCATTACGCCAGATATTGCAATTGTGTGCAGCAAATGATGGCCGCCACATTGAACATCTATTGGCCTGACATGTCGGGATACACTCTATTCCACTCCGTAATTGAAAACGGAAACCACGTGTGTACGTGTACCTCACCCCTCATAGTAATTTACATGTGCGTCAGTGAAAAAGACCAATAAAAAGTTGTTAGCATTTGGACGTAATGTGCTGTTCCAGTCTCTTCTGTACCTAAGGTCCATCACCGTTCCCTTTGGATCCCTACGTAATTCGGTGCTCTCCGATACACACGATCGAACAGCGGAGGAGTGGTACTCAAGGGTCAACTTTAGGTTACAATATCTCCGGATGTAATTAACATTTTACAATGCAACAAACGGTACTGATTACGTATTTGTTTATATGTTCAGATGTGCTAACAAAACTAACGGAGTTCCATTTAAAAGAACGTAGGTTTGTGTTAAAAAACATATTTCCGTGCATTTTTTTATGGTTTGTATTAACCAATTACACTAGCCCCTCTCCTCACGTTCGGTCTGTGGAATCGATTCGTCAGTATTTGATGTGGTTTACGAAATATATCCAGCGGTATTGTTAGGTGACTCACCATATATATATATATATATATATATATATATATATATATATATATACTCCTGGAAATGGAAAAAAGAACACATTGACACCGATGTGTCAGACCCACCATACTTGCTCCGGACACTGCGAGAGGGCTGTACAAGCAATGATCACACGCACGGCACAGCGGACACACCAGGAACCGCGGTGTTGGCCGTCGAATGGCGCTAGCTGCGCAGCATTTGTGCACCGCCGCCGTCAGAGTCAGCCAGTTTGCCGTGGCATACGGAGCTCCATCGCAGTCTTTAACACTGGTAGCATGCCGCGACAGCGTGGACGTGAACCGTATGTGCAGTTGACGGGCTTTGAGCGAGGGCGTATAGTGGGCATGCGGGAGGCCGGGTGGACGTACCGCCGAATTGCTCAACACGTGGGGCGTGAGGTCTCCACAGTACATCGATGTTGTCGCCAGTGGTCGGCGGAAGGTGCACGTGCCCGTCGACCTGGGACCGGACCGCAGCGACGCACGGATGCACGCCAAGACCGTAGGATCCTACGCAGTGCCGTAGGGGACCGCACCGCCACTTCCCAGCAAATTAGGGACACTGTTGCTCCTGGGGTATCGGCGAGGACCATTCGCAACCGTCTCCATGAAGCTGGGCTACGGTCCCGCACACCGTTAGGCCGTCTTCCGCTCACGCCCCAACATCGTGCAGCCCGCCTCCAGTGGTGTCGCGACAGGCGTGAATGGAGGGACGAATGGAGACGTGTCGTCTTCAGCGATGAGAGTCGCTTCTGCCTTGGTGCCAATGATGGTCGTATGCGTGTTTGGCGCCGTGCAGGTGAGCGCCACAATCAGGACTGCATACGACCGAGGCACACAGGGCCAACACCCGGCATCATGGTGTGGGGAGCGATCTCCTACACTGGCCGTACACCACTGGTGATCGTCGAGGGGACACTGAATAGTGCACGGTACATCCAAACCGTCATCGAACCCATCGTTCTACCATTCCTAGACCGGCAAGGGAACTTGCTGTTCCAACAGGACAATGCACGTCCGCATGTATCCCGTGCCACCCAACGTGCTCTAGAAGGTGTAAGTCAACTACCCTGGCCAGCAAGATCTCCGGATCTGTCCCCCATTGAGCATGTTTGGGACTGGATGAAGCGTCGTCTCACGCGGTCTGCACGTCCAGCACGAACGCTGGTCCAACTGAGGCGCCAGGTGGAAATGGCATGGCAAGCCGTTCCACAGGACTACATCCAGCATCTCTACGATCGTCTCCATGGGAGAATAGCAGCCTGCATTGCTGCGAAAGGTGGATATACACTGTACTAGTGCCGACATTGTGCATGCTCTGTTGCCTGTGTCTATGTGCCTGTGGTTCTGTCAGTGTGATCATGTGATGTATCTGACCCCAGGAATGTGTCAATAAAGTTTCCCCTTCCTGGGACAATGAATTCACGGTGTTCTTATTTCAATTTCCAGGAGTATATATATATATATATATATATATATATATATATATATATATATATGTGTGTGTGTGTGTGTGTGTGTGTGGTGCATGATGTTTCGGACATATCCGAAAGAACCGACACCACATACACTGGCAGAAAAAAAATTAGTGCACCTTTTTATAGGTTTCCAATTCAGTTAATATTTATTTTAGCAACAGTACATATGGAGCACATGAAATGATTACATTTACAGATCAAAAGCACAAGCAGTTCTGGGATACTGGATATCGACCCATGCTGAAACACCCATATACGTGATGTAGCCTCCACGGACGGCAGTGCAGGTGCTGACTCTGGCATCCAGTCGATCATAATGATGGCGAATACTCTCCTGGGATACGTTGTGCCACGACTGCTTGACATTTCCCCGTAGTTCTGTAAAAGTTGTTGGTTGAAGAGTCGCAAGAGTCACTTCTCGTCCCATCATAATCCCCCACGTTCTCCACTGGAGACAAGTCCGGAGATCGTGCTGGCCAGGGAAGCTGCTGCACGTCTTCCATAGCACATTTAGTTTCAGTGGCAGTGTGTGGGTGAGCACTATCCTGTTGGAATAAGACAACACCTTCCCGTTGCAAAAATCGCAAAAGAACAGGTCTAACAACGTGCTGCAGGTACCAAGCGCTGGTTAGCGTCCCCTCTAGAAACACCAAAGACGAACGAGAGTTGTAGCTTATCGCACGCTGGACAGTAAGGCCTGGGATGAGCCAGCGTATCTCGGACGAATGCATTCTATGGGATAGTACTCACCAATACTACGTCGTACACGTAAACGACCATAATTTGGGTGTAGAAAGAATCTGCTTTCACCCCTGAAGACCACGGCACAACATTCCATCTCCTCAGTAATCCTCTGACGGCCGTGTAGTTAGATGCTGTGGCGTGGTGCTGTGGTAGCTGTACGACCTGCCACTGCCACCCTTACAGTACGACGGTCCTGGTGGGTGTTGTGCTGAATAGACGTCCAGAACCCCTTATACGGATGTGAGAATGCTTACGTGACTACTGATACCAGCATCGTTGCACAACTGATGCAGCATGCCCAAAACTCCGTCCGAACAGGCATTGAAGGCAGGCCCAACGGTACCGACCGACCGCCGTGTCATCCTCAGCCCACAGGCGTCACTGGATGCGAATATGGAGGGGCATGTGGTCAGCACACCGCTCTCCCGGCTGTATGTCAGTTTACGAGACTGGAGCCGTTACTTCGCAAAATCAAGTAGCTCCTCCGTTTACCTCATAAGGGATAAGTGCACCCCGCTGGGCAACAGCGCTCGACAGACCGGATGGTCATCCATCCACGTGCTAGCCCAGCCCGACAGCGCTAAACTTTGGTGATCTGGCGGGAACCGGTGTTACTACAGCGGCAAGGCCGTTGCCCAGCATGTCCAACTTGTGTGGAAATTCTCCGAAACGACCATCGCACCGACGGAAGGTCACAATTCTCCCCCTATCAAATTCGCTAAGTTGGCTGTAAGAAGTATGAATGCGTCTTCGGGGCAGGGTTGCCTGCTATCTTCACACGTTTGCACTACACTGAGCCATCTAGCTCAGAGCATTCCCTATCAAAGGGTTAACACAGATGGCGCTCTGGTAGCTATGTCGCGGCGCTATCTATTGGCGGACGGCGTTGAAACCATTATCAGCACATCTACTATCTCATCAGATCAAAATCTAAGTCGTCCTTCCAGATTTACTATCTTCTTACGGCAGCGTATATATAATTAAGACGAGGACGGACAATTATGACTTCAGTCCGGGTGCACACCACACTAACTCTTACGGGAATCGGCAAAATGCCACGCGTAACGAGAATAATATGCAAGGGGCACTACGTCAGTAGTATGTGGATAAACTGGGAAATTTTGTGTGACTGGAGGTGTGCTGGGGTAGTCCGTGCAGTTGCGATGACCTTTGTGGCCGGATGGCGCAGTGGTCAGCGCATCTGCCTAGCAAGCAAGAGATATGTGTCTGAATCCTGGTCTGGCACAAATTTTCAACTTTCCCATTGATTTAAATCAATGCCCTCTGGCATCCAATGTCATTAATTCCTTTGTGTCGATTCATAGTGGCTGCAGGAGCCGGCCACTGTGGCCGAGTGGTTCTAGCGCTTCAGTCCGGAACTGCGCTGCTGCTACAGTCGCAGGATGAATCCTGCCTCGGGCATGGATGCGTGTGATGTCCTTAGGTTAGTAAGGTTTAAGTAGTTCTAAGTCTAGGGCACTGATGACCTCAGATGTTAAGTCCCATAGTGCTTAGAGCCATTTTTTTGGCTGCAGGATTCTTTCAGACATGTCTGTGCTTGAACCAGCACCTACTGTCAATATTGGCGCTTCATCTTTGCCGACCGGTGTGCTGGAAGGTGCTGGAGACAGCTTACGCCAGTACACTCTTCCTCCTCCTCCCCCCCCCCCCCACCCCGAAATATGTATATCATGTTAACGAGCTTTGTAAGTTCCGTATCAGGAAACTGACTCGACATAAATGCCAATAAGGAAGCTTTTCTTCCAAGTGCCATTGCTATTGAGCCACTAAAAGTACAGAAATACAGCAATAATATTTTAATTAGTAGAAGTATAGTCAAGAAAAACATGTCCATTTCTTTAACTATTTTACAATAGAATAACAAAATTAAATTCATGAAAAAAAGGTTCTTCAGCACTGACTTCTGTTTCCTATTCAACTCCATTCTTGGGATTAGATTTTACAACGTATACTGCAAAACTCCCCATGCTGTTGAATAGGAGATGTAAACATCGTCAATGGGCCTTAAATTTTTCAACTAAGAAGCATGGCTTGTCTTTCAGATGAAGTACAGTATGGCATATATCTGCAATGGATTTTCGTCTTTTGAATACATTTACATTATTTCATTCTTCTGCTTCAGAGTAAGAATGTGTAATTGCTATTTGAGAAGGGTGTGTATGAGACACTTTGGTCATACTACATGTAGTATCCTCGTCGCCACAACACAAGTGCACACGTGGATCAATCCGGTTCTTTATTTGCATGAACATGTACTTTAATAGAATAGAGTCCATGTGTTGGGGTACAAGTTCATCAGCAATAGTCCTCTTGCACACAATATCGGTAATCTTGCTATTACAGACTTTGGTCTCACTGCTAGTCCCGCCAAAGGGCCTAATCTAGTCGCTATGTAGTGTCATACCCTGTGATGTGAACTGACAGACGCCAAACTGGATGACTGAGTCGAGTCCGTCTGTTACTGAGGCCCTCCGGTCAGCGGCGGCGGCCCGCATACATGCTGTCGAGAGAGCGTTGGCGGCACGCTGCTTGTCGGTATGTCTCTGGCCTCTCTCATGATAGGCGCGTTTGATCCAGTGCCTACTGTCGATCTTCGCGCTTCATCTTTGCCGACCAGTGTGCTGAAGACAGCTTACTCCAGCACATTCCTCTTCCCCGTTGCCGTTTAGGGAAGATATGAACGGCAACGGGGATGGAGGCAGGACGCTAGACATGGAGATGAGCTGCGAGCCATGACTGTGGAAGACGGCGCACTTCCGACCGTACCCCGCTATCTGGCTTGTGAGGCAACAGGAACAGCCTCCATAAAACTGCTGCTAGGGCACACGTTGTGGCCTGGGGCGTGTCCTGGAGCGGCGACGGTGACGACGACGATGGGTACATGTCCATCGTGTCAGCGAGCGGGGACGGCGGGGGAGAGGGCGCATCGTCTGTCCGTTCCTCCTAGGGTACTTTGGCGGCACCAGCGGGCGGCAGCAAAGGGCGCGCGGTCCCGTGAGGCCGTGAATCTGGGGGAAGAAAAGAAGAAGAATCACGGGGCAAATGACACCAATTTGGTTCTGGTGGGGGCACTGCAAACCATCTGGACCTACAATCAAGTACATAAAAGAGCCAATGCATTCCTGAATCACGCCTCTTTCCGAGCGCCCACTGTTGACAGAAACTCTGAAAAGAATAAGATCGCACGGCGCAAAGCGATACTTGCGGACCATTGGCAGCGCCGGATGCTGCTGTGGATGTACCATGTGTAGCACCGTCCGATGGCGGTGGCCATGCAGAAGTTCCGCCTGTGATGGTCCGTCTCGTGGGTGGGAGTGATAGAAGGCGAGAAAGAGTTGCGGCGCCTGTTCCCATGTGTGGGTGGTGCGAAGGTTGGCCATCTGTTTAAAAGTGCGTACGAAGCGTTCTGCTTCTCCTTTGGACTGGGGGTGAAACGGAGCACTTGTTAGATGACGAATGCCATTTCTTTCGCAAAACTGTTCAAAATCACATGAGGTGAGTGGTGCTGCGTTGTCCGTCACAAGTACTTCTGGCAAACCTTCTCTACAAAATATGGAGGACAACCCTTGAATAGTGCTACATGATGTGGTAGAAGCCATAGGCACCGCAAATGGGAACTTGCTAAGAGAATCTACCACTATGAGTCAACGAGTGTTCCAAAATGGTCCTGCAAAGTCTATGTGCACTCGTTGCCACGGGGATTGAGGCTTAGGCCAAGCTGAGAATGCCTGAGGCAGAGTGGATTAGTTTTCCGCGCATGCGCGACGCTGTGACGTCATCTGCTCAATGTGGGCGCCCATGCCCTGCCAAGTACAGTCCGGCGCATTAACTATATAGCGCGAACAATGCTCAATGTCCTTGGTGGAGCAATCGCATCACATCCTTTTGCAACATTTTGGGAATAAGCACACGCGATCGTCCACTGTCATTTTGAACTAGAATCACACCCTCTTGAACTGAAATGTTATGCCGACGTGCAAAATATCGGTGCACAACTGAGTTCTGAATACTGTTCAATGAACGAGGCCAAAACGTGTGAATGTAGTAGAACAAAGTCTTGAGATCTGGGTACGCTTCCGTGGCCTGTGCAATTTTTCTGTAGTACAGGGGAAAAGATTCCAGCAATTCAGAGTCCTGGCATCGATTTGGCAACAAGATGCGGCAGATACATCAAAATAATAGTCTGGAGCAATCGGAAGGCGACATAGGGCGTCTGCATTGCCATGCTTTGCCGTAGGTCTGTACACAATTTCATACTGATACTGCGAAAGCAATAAAGCCCAACGTTGCAACTTTTGAGCAGTGCTTGGAGGAACACCTTTGACGGATGAAACAAGGACCGCAAAGGCTTGTGGTCTGTCACTAGGAAGAACTTACGACGATACAAATAGTAATGGAATTTGGTCACACCATATATAATAACGAGAGCTTCTTTTTCTATTTGTGAATAACTCAAAAAATGTTCAAATGTGTGTGTGGAATCTTATGAGACTTAACTGCTAAGATCATCAGTCCCTAAGCTTACACACTATTTAACCTAAATTATCCTAAGGGCAAACACACACACCCATGCCCGAGGGAGGACTCGAACCTCCGCCGGGACCAGCCGCACAGTCCATGACTGCAGCGTGTGAATAACTGCGCTGAATCTGAGTTAACAGCTTTGACGCAAAAGCAATAGGTCTGTCTTGTGCACATATTCTGTGCGAAAGCACATCGCCGATTCCGTAGGCAAAAGCGTCGACTTGCAAAACTACTGGCTTGGCAGGATCAAAATACACTAAACATCTGTCACTAAGCAAGGCATTTGCGAGTTTCTTAAATGCGTCTTGACAGACTTTAGTCCACACAAAAGGTACATTTTTGCGACGCAAGTGATGCAATGGAGCGTCGATCTGTGCGGCAATCGGTATGAACCGAATGTAGTATGTCATCTTTTTCAGTAATGACTACATTTCAGATACATTGCGAGGAAAAGGCAGATTACGGATTGCAAGCAAATGAGATTGGAGGGGGTACACACTCTGACTGTTTATCACATGACCTAAGTACTGCAGTTCAGTTTGAAAAAAGTCACACTTTTCGAGACCACGCTTGAGTCCTGCTTCTGACAACACTCGAAAAAGAGTACGCAAATCGGCAGTTTGTTCCTGGGACGAAAATATCGTCAAGCTAGGTTGAAAAAAATTGCACTTTTGCAGTCAGCTTTTCCATGTAACGTTGAAAAATGGCGGGTGCGGAAGCGCAAATACTTGAACAGTCCTAAGTGTGTATTTACAACAAACTCTTTCTGTGAGTCTTCATCCAATGGAATTTGTAAGTAGGCATCACGCAAATATATCTTAGAAAAGTAACATCCTGCACCAAGCCTGTCCATAAGGGCGAGGTAACGGTAAGTGTCAGCTACTGCCTTTGGGTTGACTGTGGACTTGAAGTCAACACAAATGCGAATGCGATCAGAAGGCTTAGGCAGCAAAACGAGAGGACTTGCCCATTGACTAATTTCAATTGGAGCAATTACACCATGATCATGCAATTCTTTAAGTTCACTGGCTACTTTGTTTCTTAAATCGACTGCAACGGGGCTGGCCCGGAAGAACTTAGGCTGTGCATTGTCTTTCAACGTAACAGGCGCTACAAAGTTCCTTCTGAAAATAGTTCAGAAAATTCTCTAAGCAAGGTAGCTACACTGTATTTTGGTTGAAAAGCAGATACTGGAAGTACATTATCTTGGATGCTAAGTCCAAACAACTCAAAGGTGTCTACACCGAATATGTTCTAACTGTCTCTTGGTTTAGACATAGTAAAATTCACTGTCCTAGTGTGAAATTTGTGAGTGGCCGACAAATTACACTGTCCAAGCATTGGAATTTCCTGTACGTTGCAAGCAGTGAGGTGCCTGCTACATTTAGAATGGCGTGGTGAGCCTAACTGTTTGTACATGGCTCGATTAAGTAATTTTACTCAGGCACCTGTGTCTAACTGAAAGTTCACACGACGGCCAGCAATTGGTAATGAGACAAGTAGTTTGTCAGAACGTCATTGCACAGCAAAAAGGCGAGGAGGCAGCATAACCTTAATCTTACTTTTGGCAGAACCTGTTGTAGGTTTTGAAAACGCAGCGTTTACTGCATGTGCTCAAGCCTGTTTCTTTTCTGGGAGCGGGCAAAATTGGCGTTTTTGTGCCGTTGCAGGCAAACTGCTTGGACATGGTCTGTTTTTCCACACGTGTAACACGTTGCGTTACGTGATGGGCGGTCTTGTCTCTCATGGTGAGAAAAACATCTAGGGCAAGACTTCACTAAATTCACAGGCCTGTTTACATGTGTACCTGGAGCAGGGTACTTTAAGATCTGTTCCCGTATTCTACTATCTGGGACACTGAATTTTATAGCATTGGATATCATTAAATCACTGTAAAAAATGCCACAATTACACTTAAATTTACACTTCCTAGTCACGCCCGTTAATTCTGTGTACCATTAGCTGTACTTCTATTGCGGTTTTTTCTGTAAGCGAAAGAACAGATACATTGCGAGGAACAGGCAGATCATGGATTGCAAGCAAATGAGATTGGAGGGGGTACACACCCTGACTGTTTATCACATGACCTAAGTACTGTAGTTCAGTTGCAGCTACTTGAGCTTGCTGGTCATAGTATTGAGTTAATGCAGCGATTACTTGGTCGGGAGACGCGGCTGGGAATAATTTTTGTGTTAACCTGAACACTGAGGACCCCACAATAGAAAGGAGTATTGTAACCTTACAGTACCTTGAACACGATGAAACTGACAATGTGCTTGGAACTGAGTCAGCTATTCAATCCATTCCTCCTCTGTGTCCTTAAATTGCCAGAACCGTAGTATACTGGTGGACGGCACTTGACGGGCTGGTTGGTTGGTCGGTTGTGGTTGTGCGACCGACGCAGCTTTTGCAGGTTTTTTTCCCCTCTCATTTTGTTAGTTTTCGTTCGTTGTATCTGCTCGGGGGGGAACGTCGCAAGACACCCGTTTCAGTTCGTCGTTGACTCATTAACTCAGTTTTTTATTACAGAGAGCAGCTAACCCTCTGACCGAACAAGCTGAGCTACCGTGCCGGCTGCAGTTAGTAGTTAATGCACCGTCGTCATTAGGGTAGTAGTTTTTCGTTCTGAAACTGAAAAACTTCTGTTAGATCCATCACATTGGCCGTCTGCAGCTGAGGCGCGCGGGCAGGGGATGGAGGGGGCGGGGAATTCATGGTTTACACAACAACATTATATCAAACAAGGGCCTCGTGATGACTGGGTGTTGTGTGATGTCCTTAGGTTAGTTAGGTTTAAGTAGTTCTAAGTTCTAGGGGACTGATGACCATAGATGTTAAGTCCCATAGTGCTCAGAGCCATTTGAACCATTTTTTATCAGACAAGGAAGCAAAGCCTCTGAAAAGAGAAATTTGATTAGTTCAGAGGCTCCAGTTCTGCAACACATGCAAGAACAAAACAACAAATTAGCAAATAGATACACTTTAACACGATCAGCCCAGCAAGTTAAAACACAAGAGAAGCAAGAAAAAATCTTGGGCCAAGTTCATTATCTTCGATCGTCACTGAATTATCCTCGTCGCCACAACACAAATGCACACGTGGATTAATACGGTTCTTTATTTACATGGACATATACTTAACTTGAACTCAGTCCACGTGTTGTGGTACAAGATCTTCAACAACAGTCCTCTTGCAGCCAATATCGGTAACGTTGGTACTACAAACTTTAGTCTCTCTGCTAGTCCCGCTAAAGGCACTACTCTGGGCGCTATGTACTGTCGTAGCCTGTGACATGAACTGACATGCCAAACTGGATGAATGAGTCGAGTCTGTGAGTCAGTGAGGCCCTCCGGTCAGTGGCGGCCGCCTAAATACATGCTGTCGAGAGGGCGTTGTCGTCTTGTTGCTTGTCGGTGTGTCTCTGGCCTCACTCATGATAGGCGCATTTGATCCAGCGCATTTCATCTTTGCTGACCAGTGTGCTGATGACAGCTTATGCCAGCACACTATATTTAGAGTTCTTACAAGCCTGCATTGTAAACTATGTCTCTGCAGCATCTCTAAAACCAAAGAAATCAAGCGTATGTACTAGAAATACATGGAATGGGTTCATAGTTTTAGCTGACTCAACAGTTGTAGCTGTATCTTTGGAAACAAAGACTTGATGAGTAGTACTTGGTACTCCTGAGGGAAGCTCTACTTGGCACAAAGACCATGAATCTTCTAGTGATGAATCTCTGAAACATTTTCGCCGTGATTTGACACTTAGAACAATCCTAGCGAAATATAACAGACTACCGAGAACACAGTAGCACTGAGAACGTGCTTTAAAAAAATTTCACGTAAAATGTGTTCCGTTTCCATTCATCTTTTGTTTTGGTCATGTATTGCTGTTTATGTATGGGCACAATTGAATTTTGGATGGCACTGCCTCTCCCACTCACCCACCTGCCCCCCGCCCCCCTTCCACAACGAAAATCAGCCAACATCACATGTGCAGCTTAAGGCATAAATAGTTTTAAACCTGGACAGTCGTCTGATGATGAAGCTGTCAGCTTGAAATTTGCAACGGTGCGATTTCTTCTTAATAAATACACTCCTGGAAATGGAAAAAAGAACACATTGACACCGGTGTGTCAGACCCACTTGATCCGGACACTGCGAGAGGGCTGTACAAGCAATGATCACACGCACGGCACAGCGGACACACCAGGAACCGCGGTGTTGGCCGTCGAATGGCGCTAGCTGCGCAGCATTTGTGCACCGCCGCCGTCAGTGTCAACCAGTTTGCCGTGGCATACGGAGCTCCATCGCAGTCTTTAACACGGGTAGCATGCCGCGACAGCGTGGACGTGAACCGTATGTGCAGTTGACGGACTTTGAGCGAGGGCGTATAGTGGGCATGCGGGAGGCCGGGTGGACGTACCGCCGAATTGCTCAACACGTGGGGCGTGAGGTCTCCACAGTACATCGATGTTGTCGCCAGTGGTCGGCGGAAGGTGCACGTGCCCGTCGACCTGGGACCGGACCGCAGCGACGCACGGATGCTCGCCAAGACCGTAGGATCCTACGCAGTGCCGTAGGGGACCGCACCGTCACTTCCCAGCAAATTAGGGACACTGTTGCTCCTGGGGTATCGGCGAGGACCATTCGCAACCGTCTCCATGAAGCTGGGCTACGGTCCCGACCACCGTTAGGCCGTCTTCCGCTCACGCCCCAACATCGTGCAGCCCGCCTCCAGTGGTGTCGCGACAGGCGTGAATGGAGGGACGAATGGAGACGTGTCGTCTTCAGCGATGAGAGTCGCTTCTGCCTTGGTGCCAATGATGGTCGTATGCGTGTTTGGCGCCGTGCAGGTGAGCGCCACAATCAGGACTGCATACGACCGAGGCACACAGGGCCAACACCCGGCATCATGGTGTGGGGAGCGATCTCCTACACTGGCCGTACACCACTGGTGATCGTCGAGGGGACACTGAATAGTGCACGGTACATCCAAACCGTCATCGAACCCATCGTTCTACCATTCCTAGACCGGCAAGGGAACTTGCTGTTCCAACAGGACAATGCACGTCCGCATGTATCCCGTGCCACCCAACGTGCTCTAGAAGGTGTAAGTCAACTACCCTGGCCAGCAAGATCTCCGGATCTGTCCCCCATTGAGCATGTTTGGGACTGGATGAAGCGTCGTCTCACGCGGTCTGCACGTCCAGCACGAACGCTGGTCCAACTGAGGCGCCAGGTGGAAATGGCATGGCAAGCCGTTCCACAGGACTACATCCAGCATCTCTACGATCGTCTCCATGGGAGAATAGCAGCCTGCATTGCTGCGAAAGGTGGATATACACTGTACTAGTGCCGACATTGTGCATGCTCTGTTGCCTGTGTCTATGTGCCTGTGGTTCTGTCAGTGTGATCATGTGATGTATCTGACCCCAGGAATGTGTCAATAAAGTTTCCCCTTCCTGGGACAATGAATTCACGGTGTTCTTATTTCAATTTCCAGGAGTGTAGTACTATGAATAATAATTGGTTGGTGTTTATTCTATGAATTAACCTGTATTGATTTTGTCTCCTTTTGAAGCTGTTGCCCCCTTTTCTATATCGATTTATTTATTAATACATATTCGTTATCCTGTAGTTTGTTTCTGAGAGTTTTCTTGTTTTTGACGAAGCCTTTAGCTTGCTGTATTAACGATTACCTGATCAGAGTTGGATTTCTATCATTGGTTAAATTTTCTTCCTCATGTGCGGTAAAATGTTATGCTTCCATCATCCTATATCCCCTATTTTTACATTTCTCTATTTTTTCGTGTTAATAATGTATTGAAGCCTTTTCTCGAACAGTTTGGTTTCTGCGTCTCTCAGTTACACGTAAGTAAGATTCGTTATTCTTGGCTAAAATGTGTTTCTTAGGTTGCCTTAGGCCCGAGTGTATTAGTTGTTATCTATTCTGGTTTCATGAGCACCGTTATTTAATCTTCCCGCGTTTAATGCCGTTTTGTAGATACCTTTTTAGTTATTTGTTCTGCTTAATCCATCAAGCACAGGAACACTATTCAGCTATGCTGTTATCTATAGGTGCAAATTGTATAATTTGTTATTCAATACATGTTTTTTTTGCATGGAGCTACCTATTTTCTTCGTTTAACCAATATTTATATGCTGCTATCGTAGTTTTGTGTGCTACTTGTGAATCACTGGTTATCATCATAAGTCACTAATACAGACCTCTGCCAGGCACTGTGCTCTTCAGCTTTTTGCATTCAAGTTTGGCGTGCTTATTTCCGTATGTCGTCAATTCATCTTCCAACAAATCGTCCTCTAGGTCTCCACTCATCACGAGGAATCTTATACAAATCTCCTTCGTCCATACTCTACCATTTTGCCTCAATATCTGCCTACCTCCTCCATTTCAGTTTCGTGACAGTCACTTCCACGCCTTCAGCTTTTCTTTTATCTATTTGTTTTTCTGTTCCTTCTTGTTCCGCCCAGTATGTATCTTTCCATTGCTTGTTGGACAACGCTTAACTTTCAACCTCTTAGTGTATTTACCGTACATGTTTCACTTCCGTAATTTGGTACTGGCAGTACGCACTGATTACCGACTTTCCACTCAAGGCACGTTGAGGATTCGCTTCATAATACAGCATTCAGTTTCACAGATTAACTCCAAGCCAGTTTTACACGCTTTATTATTTATTTGAACGTCCATCCGCTTGTTGTTTTCAATTGTCCTAATAAAATAAAATCGTCAACTATTACCATAACTTGCTCACTAATCTTTGCTATTTTCCTATGAGCATACTGACTGTGTGTACCGTATTTTGATATTACTGTAATTATTCTTCAGGTCTGCTGTCATACTTACTTGCGCTCTGTTCCTCCATTCTTTACTGAAGTTCTTCAGGAGCCTAAGACATCAAAACAATGTCCTCTGCAAGTCGGATGTGGTTCAGATAAGATCCATTTATATGTATTCCTCTTTGATCCCACTTCAGTGACTTTAAGACCTCTTGCAGTTCTGCAGAAGATAGTTTCGATGGAGTTCCCCTGCCTAACCCCTTCGGTAGTAGTAACCCCTTCCCCCCACCCCCACCCCCTCCTGTTCGTCTATCTCTGCCTGAGATTAATTATAACCCATGGCTCATTAACTACTTTGACCGAATGCACCTGTGCCTCTTTGAGATAAATGGATGATAGACAGTCGCCAGACTAGTATTACTCAATGGTTTCTCAGTAAGAGTAGCTGCTCACATTAATCAAACTATTGCTCACAGGCTTGTTCTCCATCAAGGGGATCGGTCCGATCTTACTTGCAGAGTTGAACAGCAATATTGTAACCGTTGACCGATTCCAGAGCTGCATGATGGATGGGCTAGGAACGTACCATCTCCTATTAGGCCAGGTCGTGGATAGAGTTTATGAACACAGGAATCTTAGCAAGAACTGCGTATTTTCTTAATGAATTTCGTGTGAACAATCTGTGATGAAAAAAATGCACAGAACTCCGTACAGCGTGGAAGAAATCAGAGGAACAACTTGACCAAAGTATTGCTACACAGAGTTTAACTGCGTATTGCAACGTTGATTGCTGAGGCGACAGTAACCTCAGGGATGTGTGGACCACACCAACGGAGCCGTTGTATGCGTTGTCGGAATGCCAACAAATGTATATATCTTTTCCACGATTTTGGTTGGTTGGTTGGTTGTTTTGGCGAAGGAGACCAGACTGCAAGATCATCGGTCTCATCGGGTTAGAGAAGGACGGGGAAGGAAGGCGGCCGTGCTCTTTGAAAGGAACCATCCCGGCATTTGCCTGGAGCGATTTAGGGAAATCACGAAAAACCTAAATCAGGATGGCCGGACGCGGGATTGAACCGTCGTCCTCCCGAATGCGAGTCCAGTGTCTAACCACTGCGCCACCTCGCTCGGTCCACGATTTTCATCGAAAGAGTATTGTAAGGTAATTGTTCAGCGTTGAAGATATGATTAACGCGAAAAAAGTGACCTCTTGCTCGACCACGGAAACAGTTTCCTTTGTTTCGGCGATTTCCTTCAGAGGGCCTCCTTTACTCGGCCCCTCCCATGTTACCAGTTGGCCTCTGTAGGCCCACACCTCCCTAAGGAACAACAGAAGAAGTTGGCTGTTGGGTTTCCTGGTAAGGGTAGATTTCTGCATGAGGCCTGCGACTGACGTCAGCTTTGTCTTCCTGGCCGAGTTTGAACTTAACGGCCCCGCTCTCTCTTCCCGTCTCAAGGAGCAGCCATTATGCAAAATCGTCCCGCCACGCAAGCAAAGGTCATGTGCCGCCTAATTTGCGCCATGCCGTTCTTGTACTGCCTCTCTCGCTCACCTTCTCGACCATTTCAAAAGTTTATCTATAAATATATTACCTCGTTAGCACTCGTTGCTGTCCCGTTATTAACCCAGCATGCTGGAAATGCCGTTCCGGAATGAATTTTCGCTTTTCGGTGGAGCACTTGCCCTCAAAAGGCAAAGCTCCTCGCTTCGAGGCCCATTCCGGCACACAATTTTAATCTGTGGTAAGGAATCATAATGTTCGTATCACTATACTTTCTCAGTTCTGAACTTTCCAGTCTCTTCATGTAATTGAATGGAAGCCGTAGTCTTACCAACACAGATTTTATTGTGCCAGGGTGAAATGCTTTCTCATACTGTGTAAACCTCGCATAAAGAGGTAACTTTTAATTTTTAACCTCTTTTTATAAATTTTTTATCTGCCTGTAGATGGTCCGTTGTACTTTTCTAATCAGTAAAGCCATCTTGTTCTTTTCTTTGCTTAAAATCTAGGGTTTTTTATAATTACTAAGGAACTATGTGCAAATCTTGTATATCACCGACAAAAGACTGCTGGGCGTGAAATTCTTCACATCTTCCCTGCTGTCTTTCTTGTGGGTTACAGCACTTACAAAATTTCCAGAATGATGTAGAAAACAGTTAAAGTTTCAAGGTTCAATGTTTTTTAATTTAAATGGTGACTACTTTCGGGTTATCTGAACCCATTTTCAAGTCATTCAAACACACAAAATGGTATATTCCGTAATAGCATGCAAACCATGTTAATATTGTACATACCCATATATCAAAGTCAAGTTTTTGGTTGTCCAGACAGTGTTCATAGTAAAACACCACTTGATATAAGTGTATTTAAAATCTTAACATGGTTTGCATGCTATTACGGAGTATACCATTTTGTGTGTTTGGATGATTTGAAACTGGGTTCGGGTAGCTCGAAACTAGTTATCAACCAAATAAAAATACTGAATCTTGAACCTTTGGTTGTGTACTGCATCAAACTGGTTAACATAAGTTGCTGTCCCGTTATTAACCCAGCATGCTGGAAATGCCGTTCCGGAATGAATTTTCGCTTTTCGGTGGAGCACTTGCCCTCAAAAGGCAAAGCTCCTCGCTTCGAGGCCCATTCCGGCACACAATTTTAATCTGTCAGTAAATTTATGTCACAAGATTTTTCCACCTGTCTTGCATCGTCCCCTTATACAAACATCCTGTGAGTAACGGTGTAAGTTTTGTTTTGACTATCTCCCCTGCTGTTACCCTGTCATTCCTAGGGGCTGCATTTCCCACTTCCCTTGGTTGTGCTTCCCCGAAGCATTCTCAAAAAAAAAAAAAAAAAAAATGGTTCAAATGGCTCTGAGCATTATGGGACTCAACTGCTATGGTCATAAGTCCCCTAGAACGTAGAACTACTTAAACCTAACTAACCTAAGGACAGCACACAACACCCAGCCATCACGAGGCAGAGAAAATCCCTGACCCCGCCGGGAATCGAACCCGGGCGTGGGAAGCGAGAACGCTACCGCACGACCACGAGATGCGGGCGAAGCATTCTCACAGCCTAGTATCTGAGTGGTTGTTTCCTTAGGTAACCCCTACTCCACGCAGATTTTTAAGGACTTACTATTTATCTTTAAACTATTAAAATTTAGAATAAGAATGTCGTCTCTACCACAGGGCAGTACAGTCACAGTTCCGTACCAAAAGATACACAAAACCAATCAAAAACGCTGCATCGTATAATAAAGCGAACTGCCTTCCCTTAAAATCAAAATATATTTGCCATCGCTTTGAGCCGGCCGAAGTGGCCGTGCGGTTAAAGGCGCTGCAGTCTGGAACCGCAAGACCGCTACGGTCGCAGGTTCGAATCCTGCCTCGGGCATGGATGTTTGTGATGTCCTTAGGTTAGTTAGGTTTAACTAGTTCTAAGTTCTAGGGGACTAATAACCTCAGCAGTTGAGTCCCATAGTGCTCAGAGCCATTTGAACCATCGCTTTGAAATCAAAATTCGGACTCTTACAAAAAGATATCTATCCTCCGCTGGTCAGCAGTCAAGTGCCCATGGTGAGGTCATTACTACACATCTCCTGCTGCGAACAATGAGAAGCCGGCCGAAGTGGCCGTGCGGTTAAAGGCGCTGCAGTCTGGAACCGCAAGACCGCTACGGTCGCAGGTTCGAATCCTGCCTCGGGCATGGATGTTTGTGATGTCCTTAGGTTAGTTAGGTTTAACTAGTTCTAAGTTCTAGGGGACTAATGACCTCAGCAGTTGAGTCCCATAGTGCTCAGAGCCATTTGAACCATTTTGAACAATGAGAGGCACACGTGTAATATATACCAGCCTCATACTCCCTAGCATCATACGTACAGTAGCTGCAGCATACTTGGGATGTAGTAGCTGTTCCATCCCAATGAGCACATTTCAGAAAATGTTGGTTATCAGAGTGCATCGTTTTCCTTATCGATGTCTCTGTAGCTCCTGAATGCTCAATTTGTAGCTATAAACTGCTTTTTCCGACCGCAAACCACAGAAATATTAACTTTTATATACTGTCAGAATTCGTTTGACTCTTTCCTGCCTCTCTTAAGCTATCTGCCTCGTAGCACCGGTACTCATGCGACAGCATGCGCTATCTAATATGTTCCAAAACACCGCGCATAAATACAGGATTTTTCCGAGGCTCATACCTCGGTTCTGTTGATCTGTTGATAGTAGAAAGGCAGGGTCACGTGTTTTGGATAACCCTTTGGCTAGTGACCATTTGTATATCCAAGGGAAGAATATTCTTACTGTAACTGTCTTACACTAAAGAATCAAAATTTGAATACTGCACACTTCTTCCAGCATAGGAAAATGTAGCAAATCGATTGGTACTTTTTGCATTGTGTGGTCTATGGTGCGCCTTTATGGGCTTATGGAGGTATCATTTAATTCATGGGTGGTTCCAGAGAAACCCAGAAAAACGTAGTTTTTGGGTACCAAAACCGAGTCACGGATTCTAAGACGGCTATTCACAGAAATGGCTGAAAGTGTTACGATATATTTCTAAGATCCCGATCTCGAATGACCTTGAAAATAGTCTTGATATCTTTAGCTGTTTCCGAGATACAGAGGTTCAGACTTACCCCACTAGCACACGTAAAATACTCTCGTAAAATCCGGTGTGAGGCGAAATCTAAATACTAAATAACTGCAGAAAACTGCTCAAGTTTTCATTGTATATTCTCTAGGCATTTATCTAGAAGTACCACCTTCCCGTATTCAACAATATTTATCCATTCGTGAGAAACATTCAAAAAACTTGGTTTTTTTGGTACCTAAATCGAGCCACGAGTTCTAAGACGGCTATGCACAGCAACCGGCTGTAATTTACGATATATTCCTAAGATTCCGATCTCGAACAACCTTAAAAATTGTCTTCATAACTTTACTCATTTCCGTGATACACAAGTTCACAATTATCCAAGTTGTACTCGTAAAAATAGGTGCGTAATAGCCTGTGTGAGGCGAAAATGTATTTTATAAACTGACGTAGCACGGAGAAATGTACTGTAAAGCGTCTCTGTTATCATTAGAAGGAACCTCATGCTGTAGTACTGAAGCACATGCAAAATTTTTGTGCACATAAAATCCGGTCTGAATTGCAAAATTTGTTGTGCGTTGTTTCAGGTTAACATAAGTAAACTATCAACATTTTACTGACCCATAAAGTTCTTTTCATATGAATGACACGCCCTAAAGAAGGGAACCAGCATAAAAATGCTCCTATCGGAACACAAAAAAGGCTAATAAGCTCCTTTAAAAAAAACTGATTGAAAAGTGTGTACCAGCTACCTCATCCTACCTTCCTTAGCACCTTTAAAAATTTTCCCAAAGATTTTGGCATGCGATTGCATTCGCACTTTTTTATGCTGAGAGCGAAGGAGACAGTGGCAGTGGGAAAGAGACGCAAAATAATAATTACTGGGAGATAGTAGACAGTGGTTATGGCATAGAAAGAACGAAACATATAATGACAGCATGAGAGAAAGAGAGGGACGCGGTGGCAGTGGAACATAGTTGACAGAGTCAGAACAGTGCTAGGAAAAGAGTGAAGGAGATAGTGCCAGTGGGAGAGGAATAAGGAGAAGGAGAATGTGGAAGTGAATGAGAGCCAGTGATAATGAGAGACAGAGTCTATGATAATGACAACGAGAAAGAGAGAGTGAAGACACAGCAGCAGTAGGAAGGAATGAATGAGATACTAGCAATAAGAGAGAGTAAGAGGGATACAGTGACAGTGGGAGGAGACAGTAGTAGTAGGAAAGAACGAAAGATACGGTGGCTGTGAGACAGAAGACACAAAGAGATAATGACAATGAGTTTGGCTGAATGACCGAGTGAGATTGGGCAAGTGGATGTAGATGGGTATGAGCGACGTACAGCGATGCTCTAGTAGGTGTGAAGGTGTGATCGAGTTGGTGTTTTTTGGAGTGAGATGTGAGTTGCACGTTAAAAACAGCGCGAATATGTTCAAACTCTAAAACTTTTTAGAAAATTTTTTAAAGATGCTGAGAAAGGTAGAATGAGGCAGCTGTACCTTACTTTTCAGTCAGAGTCTTTTAAAACAGGAGTTTATTAGCCTTTTTGTGCTCCAAAGGAGAATTTTTCCACTAGTTCTATCTTACAACACCAACTGCCTTCCTACTGTCCATTATGCAGTTGTCTTATTCGCACAAATAACGCAAGCAGACTTCATGGCCTCTGAATTGCATAGAACAGTCCTGAGCAACGTTACTGTGGTATCGACGTACACGCCTTTTACGATAGCAATTTCATTTACTGCAGAGCGATTTCTGTCTTTGCATTTACTAATTAATTTATCGAATCCAGTGTAGGCAGGTTGTCCCAGTTTATGATTTTTAACTTTTGAAGAGCAAGCGTTTATAGTTTCTCTTTCTTTCATTGGTGTACCTCGCAATATGTACCCTTTCCTATGTTTTCCCACATATTAGAAACCATATTAGCATTCTGTTTTTCAAAGTTCTGTCGGAGTAAGTTTTTGGGACAACCTGCCCCAGTTCTGGGTTTGTTGTCACAGGTATTGGATTCGGTAGCCGCAGGTTATTTAGATCGCAAAAAAGAGAAATTATTTATTTAAAAACTGTTGTATTGACCCGACAGAATAGCTGCGCGCGTTAGTACGCCTTCGGGATTAGGGTAGTCGCTCAGGCCCCGGATTAAATCCGACCAGCAGATTATCGACGGAGGCCGCTTTCTGGCCAGACTAGTGATTTTTAGGTGGCTTACCACATCCGAGTAGATGAATACGGGACTGGCATCCACGATTCACAAATATTTCAAACACCTTCTCACACTTTCACATATGATAACACTAAACGCAGGGAAGGAGTTGAGAGGTGGCGACAGTAAGGGCATTCGGCCACCCAATATCATTAACAAGCCACTGGACGACCCATTGTTAATACGGAATCAATCCGAAAAAAACAAAAAGAAAAAAAGTTGTATTATAAGTATAAAAATCAAATATTGATACTAATTAAACTCTAATAGATATTTAAGGAAAAAATTTAAACACTAAAACAGTAATTTAAGAAAATATACTTTATTATCCTAGTCACTTTCGAGCGTACTCTGACAATTCTGACATGTTTAGAAGTTATTGTAGTCCAGTTCTTTCGTTCTATACATTGGATTCGTTTCTACTTATCTTGTTACGAAATCGTTCAAGCCAAACTAAATAAAAATCACTAACTGAGATTTTTCGTTCGTTGTTCTTTCTATATTCTTTAATATTTTCTTTGTATTCTCCTTCACTAACTGAGATTTTTCGTTCTTTCTTGTTTGTAGATTCCTTAATATTTTCTTTGTGTTCTCCTTATTTTCAGTTGCTTTTCTAAACACACATTTCACAGATTTTTTACTTGCATTCTCAGCTTGTTCTTCAAGCTTTCTCTCAACCAGTGAATCTGTTAAACTGCTGTATCTATTTCCAGGGAGTTATTTATATCATCATTTTTCTTATTTCCAGTCCCTGGTGGATGTCTTACTATAAGAGGTGACTTTCGCTTAGGACATGTAACATAATTTATCATGCAAAAATCATATACCAGAAGGGTGCCCAGAACAACTTTTCATCGGTTTGTCTTTCATTTAAACGATTTCTCACCATCTTTACTTGAATCAAGCGAAAAAAATATTAGAAAATCTACCTGGGAACGGCGTCACGTGTGACAACCATCACAGAAGTTTTTGTGTCAGCCAACCCCAAACAGACATTTCAGACAAGGGCTGAACTGAAAAAACAGACTGAACCTAACCCACTACTGGTAAACATACCAATGTTCATCTGTTATAAATTAACAGAAAATAGTTAAGATATAACTTCACTGAATAAAGAGTACATAATGAGAGTTGATTATATCAAAAAATTAATATTTGCAGCTATAAAACCACAAAACACCAATAAAATCCAGAAAACTATCACTGTTAACTAGAAATTGCGTACACCGTACTAAGAATATTCGAATCGTGCTGTGGTTTGAGTTTCGACCCGTAGGAAGCAACAAAGACTGATAACGGAGACGTATCAACCAACTCGTGTGAGAAGCGGCCCTTCATTAATAGTGCTAAATTAAAAATTAAAGCACAGCATAATATTACATTGATAGTGTTTTTAGCATGCTGTGTGGAATAGTAGCATTGTAAATAAGAATCTTTCATTTTGAAAATGTACTGTATCGAGAGTAATGCCCGAATCGTTGATTTTCTTAGGAAACACTGTAGTAGATGAGGCAACTGAGCATGTGTGGAAGCCCGAATTAAAATTTTAAGCTGATACCACCTCTCTCAGAAAAGAGGATGAGTCATGGTGTAGAGCGCGACCGTAAAATGTAAAACTCATATTTTAGTTCAGCACATAGTTTTAATTTGCTTACTAAACAAATTTAATTTCTTCCTCACAGTGTTAACTACACACGAAAGCGAGTTCTGCGCGTTCTTACAACACCATCTCTACTTCCAACAGGAAATATAGTCATATCGTATGCTTTATGTTATCTCATACATTCGCCAGTTATAAATTATTACAAACATATTTTATTTCTAATGTAGTTATTATTAAGGAGAACTACTGTCGATACGACTCAGTCACCACTTGCTTATCGATTAGCGTTCCAAGTTACAGTGAAACGTTACTCGCATACAGATAATTCTAAATTCCGCAGATTTACAGCTATTCCAAGTATGGATCGGTTACTTAAAGCATTGGAATGGTATTTTTTCTGGAATCTCGACGATAGAGTACAGGTCATATTACCCAAATTTGTACGTGACTAATCTTAGTTTTCAAGTACTTGTAGTCTTTCTACTCTAACGCGGTCGTCATTTTCTTTTACTAAAATTCACGGATGATGCTTTGTACCACACGATGGTCCACGCTCCGCTCGTGCTGGAGCTACCCTCATGACTCCAGAGAGGATTTACTCCGCAGGTGTCCCATCTTCTCGCGCGGCTTGGGTGCCCGTATCACAAATCTTTCGTACTTCCACTGCCATCGCAACACGTCACACGGCGCACCCCAAGGGACTGCGGCCGCGGCCGCTCCTGATACTACCAACGAGCTTCCGCCTCCGGATGGAGGTCCCCAAAGGAATATATTCCGATCCTCCTAGATAATTCAAGAAGATTTCCCAAACTCTTTTTCCTGCCGTGCAGCCTTTTTTAATATAAGTTATTTTCTCCCCTTGTAACTGAAACATGGAAAGACGCTCACATTGCATCAATCCACTCTGTTTTTGACGGGCAGAACTACTTAGTAGATAGGGTGTTGATGCTTCCATAGCCAACCATAAAAACGAGGGAAAACAGAAAAAAAATGCATTTCTATAAACTGCATACGCGCTGTACCGATAAATCATTAATAACACCACGCGGAATAATTTGACCAACTAAACAGTAATATGTCTTCAAGAGTTAAGAAAGTTACTAGCGGTATTCAAAACCCGTCTTATTAATTGTTCCAGTAGTGACTCTGTTCTAGAACCAAAAACTACAACTCCATTAACAAAAATCGTTCTCTAGATACAGTCAAATGGATAGAGTTAAAATTAATCATACGATCTCCCTGTTATTACGAGAATTGATGAAAACAACACTATAAGAATGACAATATAAGCAACACCCAAAAGACTGATTCAAATTTAAAATCTGCACTCCAGTTCTACAAGATTAGCCCCAGTACTTTTAGGCAAACAAACTAAGTATCGATGTAATATGTCCTGCCTAATCAGAGTATTTCACCAGATAGTCATTTCACGTAAAAGAAACACTCTTTTCAACAATATTGCAAAATTCTGAGAATGTGTAGTTTCATAAGTTCAATAGTTTATATATTTCAAAACGCAACTGAAATATTAAATAAATGTTTGTCTTGAAATAAAATACTTTATTACTCACAAATGAAAATACGATAGTGTTCACAAAACAGTAGCAGTATAAATCATCTATTGGAACAGTCAAGCAATTTCCCATTTAATTTCCGGTCTCTAAAATGAAATAGAAACACTTACCCGATGCGCAGCTGCGATATGAGGTATTTCGCATCATTGTGACATGGAATCTGTGCCGGGTGCGGTTGTTAGACCGTTAATGTACGACGCAATTTGAAGCACTGATTTAATTTAAACATACTACGGACTCTTAGTTGGTTTATAATTTTTATCACTTTAGATATTCATATGATGTTGTACGCTGGTTTTACGATGGTCTCCCTACACCCGTGTGTGGGTTTAATTACACAACAGCACTTCTATTTTTGTATCACTCGAGAGCTGTATATTCTTTACTCAGGATGACAACAGTAACTTTCCACCGATGAAATTTCTTAAAGTTCTCATTGTGAATATTTTAATGGGTGACTGCACATAATTTGACGCTTGCACTTAGTTCTTTTCTTTTTACAACCAATATGTTTATTCTGATCTAATGCTTTACTTACGCCACAATTTGTGTAGCAATTGGGCGGTAACACACTAGGAGAAACGTGCACTTTCCAAAATGCTCCAATCAAGGTTTTATTTTAAAAATATACTCGCTTCCGAACCTTAGGCACTAACGCACGTCTGTGCAGTGGAGCACGACTCTGAAGTAAGCCGGTTCTAATCCTTGTGGTCGATGATATATCAGTGTCAGCATTCGACCGCCAAGGGGAAGAGAAGCGGTGGTGTAAAGTTCCTGATTACCAGACATTCAGCCAGTGTCAGGGACTCGATTCCGAACATCTCCGGATGATCTCATGATGTTAGGGCATGTGACGCTCTTGAGGATACAGGGTACTTTTCCGGCTCAATATTATGTAAAAATAAACACCTATTTCTTTCAGGCACTGTTTATGATGGATATGTTTTACATATTTTTTGTTGATATCAGGTAATGCAGCCCACTTTCTAAACAAATTAGAACTATTTTGAATATTTATGAACCTGATTAGGGTTATTAAAAAATACGAAGAAATTCATGCAGATTTTTTTCCAAAATGCTTCCTCAAATTGAGTTATCATGTAATCCAATGTTAAATATTTGAAGGAGACGAAATCTTTACCAGATATGCATGACATGATGGCTGACGTACTAGACCTATAACATTCCACCTACTATGCATAGTACAAGGATAAAAGGTCACATGTTACATTTTAATTTTTATAATTTTTTTCATAATAAAAATGTTATTTTTTCTATAATTTAGTTGATTCTGCAGTAAAGCTTAGGTCTACTACATAAGTATGGACTATTGTAAGTTACAGAAAAAATTAGAGCAACACTTTATAAACTTTAGGAAATATTTGTACCTGAATTTTTAAACTGTGCCTCAGAATATTCTTGAAGGACAGTTTTCATCCTGCAGCATTTCTTCATCTTCAAGCTTCCTCCTGGCATTCCTTTTAGCACTTCTTGCTTCTTTGGTAACTTGAAGAGCGAATCTTTCAGCTTCATGTACCCGCTGTCTATCACACGCAAGCAATTGATCTTCCATATTAGAACCACATTTTATGCCTGAATTTCTCAGGACTTCCAACCATCCTATCACTCCATCATTGAAACATATCACTGCATCTATTACACCTACTTTTAATGTATTTAGTCCTACAAAAACATTCTTGGGTAATCTTTCCCATATGCAATGGTTGAAACTTTCATTTGTATTCTGAGTTCCCCCATGAAGATATTTACTAAGCAAAACAGGGTCACTCAGGTCCCTAAAAACTGGTTTTATTTCATTCATAACAAGCTCAGGAAGAGAATGTTTATGATGGTATATTTGACCACTTAATTTTGCTTTTTGGTGACCACCCAAGAATCTCCTTCTTTAGGGCAAAGTCCGTGAACAGGGTGGTCAACTGTGGACAACTTATGAAAGTAGGTGGCCCACACAGCTTTTCTCATTGCTTTAACACCATTGAGACGTGCAGTTCGTCTAATGGCCAGTCCATAATAACTCTGAATGAGGTCTATTTCACTTTCTGTCAATCTGCCTCGGCCAGACAGAGATTGTCCATCAGAAAGCAATTTTCCTTTCATTTCTCTTCGTAGCTTCCTCAACCAGCACCCATTCTCTGTTGCACATGTCCACAACACTCCAGTTTTGTTACCAAGGTATCACCATAAACACTTAACTCATTAATTTTATTGAAAGCTTTAGAGTCTCCATCGCCTAGGTACTTCGTATATCTAACGTTATAAATGGGCACCGACCTCTGAAATATTTATAGAGCTCCATCACACTCCATATCTCCACTGTAACCATCGTAATTCTTAGAACACTGATGTTCAATATGTCTTTCGGTGTTACCATAGCAGGTGTGGCAGTACTTAGATATGCACTCAACATCTATAACTTTTCCATTCTCCAGAGAAGTAGCACTTACAACACCATTCAAGGAACGTTGTGCTCGACGTTGCCATGTCCCATCAAGTGCAACAGCAATGTTCCTGGTTCAACTAATATGTACAGTTTCTTCTACTGCACGTTTCACAGATGCTTTAGACGTTGCCATGTCCCATCAAGTGCAACATGTCCCTGGTTCCACTAATATTTACAGTTTCTTCTACTGCATGTTTCACAGATCCTTTAGACACAACCTTCAAGGCACCTAAAAGTGTTTTTACGTACTCACTGAACCTACTGGGAGGAGGAAGAAGGTCCTTTTTCTATTGCATGCATTGCATACACTAACATCAAATTCACATCATATGAATTATTCACATTATTCGAAGTCATTTTCGAGGTATATTTATTGCAGGATCTACACAGAACAACTAATTTTGACGCTAAACCCTTCCTGCTACTTTGTTTCCCACACCATCACATTGTTTACATTTCGCCACTTCCTTTATCAAAGAAGATAAGATGCCCACATCAACAACAACAAATCCACTACAAACAGCGTCATTGATAACACAAGAATTTTAATCACCAGGAGGCGTGCCATGTGCGAGTTTCTTCCCTAAAGAACTGATACATAGGTTGCTTTCAACAGTGTGGCTTGCTTTGTTTGTGAACTGGTTACCACGGAATTTCCTTTTAAGTATATGTACTTCCACAAATATATGTAGCACTTGGGCAACAAACATTCAGTAACACGTGAACAAACTGATTCAGCGAAATAAAAATAAATACTAGAAAAGATAATCATTTACAGGCAGCAAAAACTTGCACTGTTACTAACATATACAGTGTATCATACTTATAATCGTTGGAAACTGAAAGTTCACAGTTCTTATCGAAATAATACTGGTTTCTGTAACAGAAATAAAGGGGGCGTGGCGGCATACGTGACTGTAACTTTAAAATTTGGTATATATAGGTCATTTTTCATTTGAAACACTATAATGTATATATCAGTGTAATCAGGAAAGACTATAGAATTTAATAAAGTCGTTAAAAAAGTTTCGATTTTTCCACCATTTATAATTACTCTGTATGCTTAATGGTGGTCCCACTGGTTCCCTTCGTACTACTCGAGAGGAGCAAGCTATGTGCCAGTACCGTGTTTCATCCTGTCCCTTCACTCATCGTCATCGTACAAGACAAACATAAAACCGTACATTCATTCATTACACTCATCTACATTTCTACAAATACACATATAAATACACACATCCGCAAGGAAAGGGGCCATTGAGTGCGCTGGAAGACAATCGCTTACAATTAGATGGCTGAATCTGCACTTTGGGGTCTCCCAGCCAACAACGTCATACGGCTCTACTTGCCCTGCTTTTAGCTGACAGGAAATCAGCCTACAAAGAATCATTGTTCCAGCTTCGAGTGTTGGGGGCGAACACTTAGAAGTTTATTTTTGCTTGTCACCCTTTCCGTATTCTGCACGCCACACTGTTCTGTTCTTTTTTTGCTGCTGAGTGCAACCTGACTACTTTTAATACACCGCCCAGTGACATTAAAGTGAACACAGCCTATGTTCGAGGTCAACTGTGGTGCGCCATGGGCCATAGACGACAGGGACCAACGACGGATGCGGAAATGTGTACGGGCGAATAGACATGTAACTCTCGAACAACTGACCATCCAACAGTGTCTCCTCAACGGTCGTTCAGTGAATGTTGCTCCATATGGGCCTGTGCAACAAACCCCTGGTTCATGCACCCATGCTGACTGCTGTTCATCGTCACCGATGGCTGGAATTTCCACGTTAAAAGCCCAACTAGACACCCACTGAGTGGCGAAGGCAGCCTTTTCAGATGAATCACGTTTTATACCTCATCAGACATATGGCCATTGGCGTGTATGGTCCTCCAAAAAAACGTAAGGGTCCAGGCTGGAGGAGGGAGCGTTATGGTCTGCGGAATGTTTCCTTTCATGACATTCCCTGGATGATCTCGTCATTCTGGGAGGCACAATGGATCAATACATGTATGCATCTATTCTTGGGGACCATGTCCAAACCAACATGAAGTTTGCTTTTCCTCGACACGATGGCATCTGTCAGCAAGACAAAACAACGTATCACAGCGCTCGTAGTGTACATGTATCGTTCAAAGAGCAACAGGGTGGGTTTGTGGATTCCCCTGACCTCCAAACTCCCCGGATTTAAACACAGCTAAGAATCTGCGGGATGACCTTGCTCGAGCTGTTTGTACCATACATCTTCAGCCGAGAAACGTAGCGCAACTGGCCACTGTACTTGAGGGGGCATACCTCCACATCCCTGTCGGTACCTTCGAGAATCTCACTGACATTTTTCCTACACATCCGTGCTTCAAAAGGTGGTGATTTAAGATTTTAACAAGTCGGCGCATTTGTGTGACTGGAACATGTATATTGGAGAAAAAAATGGTTCAAATAACTCTAAGCACTATGGGACTTAACATCTGAGGTCATCAGTCCCCTACCCTTAGAACTACTTAACCCTAACTAACCTAAGGACATCACACACATCCATGCCCGAGGAAGGATTCGCACCTGCGACCGTAGCAGCAGCGCTGTTCCGGACTGAAGCGCCTAGAACCGCTCGGTCACAGCGGCCGGCTATTGGAGAAAGACAAATGCCATTTGGATTACTTTTTGTATTTATTTGGATTACCAGTTTTAAGTGTTGCACAGGTTATCTCCATATTTAACTCTAGTACAAGAGGAGAATGGGGTACGAGGGTACGAAATGGAGCGTAATGTGACATAAAATACAGACACTGGTAGTATACAAATAAATATAAAACATGAAAACTATTCATTCCTAATTGCTGCTTATCGCAATCCGCCATCAGCGCAAGACTTCGGTTAAAACTAGAGAAGTATTGTAAATTGAACTATTAGGAAAGTTACGCACGTTATCACGTGGCTGACAATATTCTCCTGCGTTCTCGTATAATAAAGGCCACCTTCAACATAATTTAAAACTTTAAAGTAAAGATAGTCACTACCTATAGTCAGATGAGCGTCGAGTGTGACACTAGTGTGTACTCATGCACGCTTCAGTTAGCTGATCGCACAGGCCACAACAACAAATAGGCATGCATATTGAAGATTCCGAAATCAGAAAGACACCAGACATCTAGGATTTACCCAAGCACGAAATCGTAAACAGGATGATTCTTATTTCCTATTACAGGCTTCCATGGGTTGTAGAGAGGATAGATAAAGTTCTGTCAAGGAAAACTATGTCTGGAAATATACCGTTTGGATATAAAATAAATTTGAAGATCAGATTACTTTCATATCTCCCATGTCACGGTACACACACACTCTGAGAACTGGGCGCCATCATCAGTTCCTATTGTAATTATGACGTCACATAACACCTTCGTTCGAGTACAACAACGGCTGCGAGAAATTCGAACGTTCCAAACTAGGAGAGTTGCCTGTGTTGTTGCACGGACGCGCTGCACTCTCGGCTTTGAAGGAAACGTCGTTCGTCGCATAGAAGAGAACCCGAGCACAAGTACTGGAAGCATCGCCCATGCCATGTGCTCCAACAGCACACAGGTCAGAACTCATTCCCTCCACTGTGTGGATACAGAGGAGCAGAAGATTTGAAAGTGACCCTCTCCTCATCCAAACGGTACATTTCCGGATATGGGTTGACTATCAAAACTTCATTTACTAACTCCCCTTCACAACCCCTAAAAGCCTGTAATAGTAATTTTTAATTTACCCTGTATATTAAAATAGAAATGCCGTGAATATTCGTTCTGCCTATTGAAATTCGTGTCCAGTTCTTTTCGCACCTATTACAGGTGGTGCCGTCTTGTGATTACGTTCTTTTGTTTTTGTGTAAACCAGTGCATTCTTAACTTTTTGTGTAATAGTTGTTATGAGTCAACTGTAACAGTTTAAGTGTGTGTACTTTTTAATCTCTACTTCCTTATTATTTTACTTTAAAATTTTAACTAATTAGGATAGTGGATTTTATTATGCAGTGTCACAGGAATATGTTGTCAGACACGTGATGTTGTACATTAACTATCCTAGTTGTTCAACTTGCATAACTCGTGTGGCTTTAACTGAAGCATCACTCTGATGACGAACTACGACTAGCGGTAATTGGATATGAATTGCCTGAATATATTATTCCTTATTTCTACACTGTCATTGCATGTCTTTTTTACGTCACAGAGCCCTTTACTAGATTTGGAACTGTAGCTGATATTTAGAAAGGGTCGAAACGTACTTAAAATAAATATAAAAGTTACCCAGGCGCTGTTTGTCTTTCTTCACTCTTTGATTTGTAAATAATGACATCATACTGGCAGTACTATTTGTACTTACACTGTTTTCCACTACAGGAATATTAGTATACATTATAACGTTAAAATTATTATTATGTGATAAAAAATTAGATAGGCAGACGAATATTAAGAGACAATCCTAATTTATTACATATCCTGCGCATTTTTAACTTTCGATAAATTTATTATCTGTATACTTACGAAGAAAGGATTTCGAATTTTTTTTAATACTGGACATATTCGACGTGTACATTATCTTAATATCACAGTATTTCAACCTTTTTGTCTGCGGTTTAAACAAAATAACTGAAGACCAGTTATATTGTTCCAACAACAAGAGTCCTTATCAGGCAAGCATGGAAACAAACAATGAAGAAATTCGAGATATGCTGCACGTTTGTTAACGGATTGGTATAGCCTGTGTAACAAATATACAGGGTGTAACGGATACGACTGCAGATATTTCTATTGGTGACTGAGAACGGTGTACCGAGCAACATTACATCAGTATTTACACCATCTGCAGACTAATAATTACAGCCATTACAAGTTGAGTCTTTCTAGGTTGGTTAGTACCTCCAGGTACATGTGGCAAGAGCAAGCCATTAATGCTTATTTTTCACTGGGCAACAGATCCCAGACATGCGTAGTCCACTTAAGTGGTACAGTACGACCATACAGAAAACATGTTTGTAAAGTTTGTGATACGTTTCTGGAGGACTGTTGGCTGCAGAGAAAAAACAACCAACACAGTGATGTGTGTTTATAATAACGTTCCACATATAAAAATATCTGCATTTATACCTGTTACACACTATACGTATATATATATCGATTCCTGCCGTAAACCATTCGCCTATAGACACCCAAATCTCCAGCATTTTGATGTTATATGTTGGTGGCAGCATAAATGTGAAAGAATTTCCCTTGAATACCAGGTCTCTCAATTCAGTCACGCTTTTTCCAGTGGTGCTTTCAGTTTTACAATTCAGAGCATCGGTTTGAAATTATAATCAAATTTTTAAGTCGCCATTTGCAAAAGTTTTTTTACAAATTAAAACAAACATTTCTATGTTAACGATGCTGTCAGAAACAAACCACATTGCCGTCCAGTACTGAAGGCTGTTGCGTTCTTGTGCGTAATAATGCCTTTTGATTGATGTATTTGCTCTCAAGACTAATAATAAGTAATCATGATTTAGAAAGTTGGACTTCATTAAATCAGTTGTATCTCATGCAGTTTCTGTCGAAAAAATTCAGGCATTTGCTCATATTAATAGTTCCAGTGAGGGAAGATCCACCACTGTTACATCTCCATGGGTACCTTCTCATTTCTTGTTAGCCACAGCAACTCTCAAAGAAAGCTTTGCCTCGAGGTACAAGTAGCTGCCTGCTCCTAGTATCTCGGAGACCACGCTTTCCCCGCTCCTTTAGACCACCACCTTCGTGCAGCAATGTACCTACGACTCGTGCTGTCGCAACCTACTGCTCGCTGCCTTGTGACATAACATTCCCCTTATAGTAAAGTCACAAACTAAATTTCTTTGAGTCCCGTGTAACACGGACTCTGCATATGAAGAATTTAGCGCTATCCCGCGAGAAAGCTATAAACACAGTTACAGTATTGTGTCGAATGTGGCGGGAAGCCTGTTCTAAAGCGTTACTGATAATCTGTGGAATACTTACAATAAATAAAGTCGACTATAACTCTTCCGTACCAACCTGAGACGAAATCAAATTCGAACTATTTACATAATCTACAGCGTATGATATATTTTTCTAGATCATTCAGCATCGTATGTGAATAGTATCTGCGAAATGTGTTACTAATCGAGTTAGTAGTAATGAAATTATAAATCGAAACGTCATATATAATACTACAGTTTCTCGCGAATTTCACTATTTTATGTCATATCTCCCGAAGTTTGTGTCGTAGAATTATAAATTTTTGTAGGTTTATTCAGTGGCCTATGCCGATACTGTCTGGAAAATGTGATGCGAATAGATTTGGTAGTAGAAAAGTAATAAATTAAAACGTCATGCTTCATGCAGCACTTTTAATGCACGAACAGCGGGAATGTAGTAAGCGATAAACTGTTTTCCTCATCGTCATTTTCTGGGAGCTGTCACCAAGAAAAGTTTTGTGAAGATTTTAAATTATGTGTAAAGTTTGTTGCAAGTCACTAAGTTCTCTCAGTTTCAAATACTGGATAACTAAAGTAAGGGTATACGCACTTAGAGGGCTACATTACATTTCATTAATACTTGTTCCATAGATAATGAATTCGACGTTTCGTAATGATGTGGAACGTGTCAGTTTAACATAAGTTTTCATTACACAATATAATTTTTTTCCAGTTACTACTTCATATCTAAAAATTCGTCTATTGAATAAAAGGAGTTGTTATTCAGAAATTCTTTTAATCTCTCTTAAGTGTTGGTTGGCTATCTGTCAGAATTTTAATGCTATTTGCAAATGCCCAGAGACTTTTGTGGCAGCATAATTCACCTCTTTCTCTGCCAAAGTCAGATTTAACCCAGAATACTGAAGATTATGCTTTCTTCTAGTTTTGTAGCTATGCACTTCGCTATTATTTTTCAATTAGAATAGGTTGTTAGTAACAAATTTCATAAGTGAATATATGTATTGAAAAGGTATTGTGATTAACCCGAGTTCCTTAAATAAATGTCTGCAAGGTGATCTTGGGAGGGCTCCAACTATTACTCTGATTATACGATTTTGTGCAATGAATACTTTTTCTCTTAGTGATGAATTACCCCAAAATATGATGCCATATGAAGGCAGTGAATAAAAACAGGCGTAGTAGGCTAATTTAGTGAAATGTTTATCAGAAAATCACCCAAATAGCATACGTAACTGAACCTAACCGTTTCAGCAGATCATAAATTTATTTCTTACAATTCAATTTCTCATCATTGCACACACCCAGAAATTTTGAATATTCTGCCTTAGCAAAAGACTTCTGTTCAAAGTATATATTTATACATGGTATTATACCATTTACTGTACATAACTGTGTATACCGTGTTTTCTCAAAAACTGGTGAGAGTCCATTTACCGAGAACCACTTAATAATTTTCTGAAAGACATTGTTTACAATTTCCTCAGTTAATTTTTGTTTGTTGGGTGTGATTACTATACTTGCATCATCAGCAAAAAGAACTAGATTTTCATCTTCATGAATATACATTGGCAAGTCATAATATACAGGGTGTCCCAGCTATCTTGTCCACTCAAAATATCTCTGGAACAATAACAGCTATTGGAAAACGACTTTCACCGGTATCAATGTAGGGCTGGGGCCCATGAATGTACATATTTGGAAACATTCTAAAACGAAAGCATATGTGTTTTTTAACACAAACTTATGTTTTTTTTTAATGGACCTCCTATATTTTTTCTCCAGCAATCCATAGCATGACAAAGCACATACACAATGGCGTTGATTGCATCGCAATATTCCCATTACATCCCGAGATATTGAGACGCGAAGTTGACGCTTGAAACACCCGACATGCGCTGCTAGTGCACGTCCTGAGGCTCAGGCGTGAACCCCATGCTGCCCGTAATCGCGAAGTGATTGACATGTGTAATCACACCTCCGTACTTATCAAGAGGGACACTTACTTGTCAATCACATCGCGATTACGGGCAGCATGGGGTTCACGCCTGGGCCTCAGTATGTGCGCTAGCAGCGCATGTCTGGTGTTTCAAGCGTCAACTTCGCGTCTCAATATCTCGGGATGTAATGGGAATATTGCGATGCAATCAACGCCATTGTGTATGTGCTTTGTCATGCTATGGATTGCTGAAGAAAAAATATAGGAGGTTCATTTAAAAAAACATAAGTTTGTGTTAAAAAAACACATATGCTTTCGTTTTAGAATGTTCCCAAATATGTACATTCATGGGCCCCAGCACTACATTGATACCGGTGAAAGTCGTTTTCCAATAGCTGTTATTGTTCCAGAGATATTTTGGGTGGACAAGATAGCTGGGACACCCTGTATATTAAGAACAATAAGAACCCAGGACTGAACCCTATGGGACACCATTCCCGACACCTCCCCAGTTAGAGGACTATACTGATTTTTGCAGAGTATCTTACTGTTGATTTCAAACTTCTGCATTCTTTCAGTTAAACATGAATTAAACCATTTACGCGCTACCCCACTCATACCACAATACTTAAGCTTATCTAGAAAAAGTTCATGATTCACACAGTCAAAAACCATTGAGAGATCACAAAATATCCCAGTGGGTGATGTTCAGTTATTCAGATCATTTAATATTTGATCGGTGAAAGCATGTATAGCATTTTATGATGTTAAGCCTTTCTGAGAACTAAACTGACATTTTGTTAGTACTTCATTTTTACAGATATGTGACTCTATTCTTGAATACACTGATTATTCAAGAATTTTGGATAAAGCTGTCAGACGTGAGATTGGGAGGTAGTTGTTAGCATCAGACCTATCCCCTTTCTTATACAATAGTATATTTCAATCTATGTGGAGAAATGTCCTGTTTCAGTGAGCTGCTGCGTATGTGGCTGAGAATCCTACGTTGCTTTTTCATCGAACCCTCACGTCTTTGATAGGTAGACGGTTCTTACTCCCACAACAATTTTTTCCAGCCAGTAAGTGATATGCACACCAAGTTTGGTTGACATCGGCTCAGTGGTTTAGGAGGAGATGTGGAACATACGTACAACGTACTGGGTGTAACAAAAATGTAGGGCACAAATTGCAGGACACATTCCTCATACGTAGACAAAGAAATTAAAAGGTGTACAGCTTTGCTTCCGCCGTTTGCCGATAGGTGGCGACATCGGTAAATAGCAGTCGAAAGAAACAGATCGCAGACATCAGGCAGTTAGCTTGGAGTTCGGTCAACATAACCACATTCAAACATTAGTCGATTTGTGTCTGCACCTTAAAGTTTTACTTGATTGAAAATTTCATTTTGCGAGCCTAATTCTCGTTATTTGCGGGAGGTGTTGCTGTTTTGTTTCAATATGAAGAAAACACTGGCTGAGTCTCATCGAATGCTCTCAAGTACGCATGGTAAGGACGCTATTAGTGAAAGAACGTGTCGTGTGTGGTTTCAAAACTTCAAGAACGGTGATTTTATCGTCGTAGACCGGCATAGTGGTGGAACAGAGAACGTTTTCGAAGATGCAGAATTGAAGACATTGCTGAGTGAAGACTCGCGTCAAACTCAAGAAGAATTGGCACGATTAGTGGAAGTGACACAGCAAGTCATTTTAAAACTTCTCAAGCCTATGGGCATGATTCAGTAAGAAGGAACTTGGGTCCCGTGTGAGCTGAAACCAAGAGACGTTGAACGCAGTTAGTGTGTTTCTAAACAGTTGCTTCAGAGGCAAAAACGGAAGGGATTTCTGCACCGCATTGTGACCGGGGACGAAAAATGGGTTCATTATGATAACCCTAAACGCAAAAAATTTTGGGAATACCCCGACCATGCTTCCACTTCGACGGCCAAACCGAATATTCACGGCTCCCAGATCATGCTCCGCATTTAGTGGGGCCAGCTCGGCGTCGTGTACTATGAGGAGTTAAAACCAAGTGAAATAATCACAGGTGCTCGTTATCGAACGCAATTAATGCGTTTGAGCAGAGCATTAAAAGATAAACGGCCGCAATACGGCAAGAGGCACGATAAAATGATTTTGCAGCATGACAACGATGATACAACTCATTGGTCAACGAGATCAGATTGTAAATTTTCACAATTGGCTACTATGGGTGAGATCAATCCTGACGCAACTGCTGAAGCAAGTCATAAACAAATATTTTCTGTCTCTGGTTGGGTCCGCAGCTCGTGGTTGTGCGGTAGCGTTCTCGTTTCCCGCGCCCGGGTTCGCGGGTTCGATTCCCGGCGGGGTCAGGGATTTTCTCTGCCTCGTGATGACTGGGTGTTGTGTGATGTCCTTAGGTTAGTTAGGTTTAAGTAGTTCAAAGTTCTAGGGGACTGATGACCATAGATGTTAAGTCCCATAGTGCTCAGAGCCATTTTTTTCTATGGTTGGGCCGGAATTGTTGGTGACTGCTAGGGCTTCACTTTCTTCCATCCAGGCTCAATGGACAAAGTAATTTTGTAGAGAATGTATCACCTGACCTGTTAGTAGATGTACCTTTAGCTGTGCGACAAAGCACGTACTTCGTGCACGATGGAGCCCCTCCTCACTTTACCGTTAATGTTCGTTGGCTTCTAAATAACAGATACGGTGACAGAAGGACAGATAGAGATGGACCGTTTGCCTGGCCTTCACGCTTCTCGCACCTAAACAACCGGACTTTTATTTCTGGGAACATATGAAAGCTCTTGTGTACGGAATCCCAGTACAAGATGTTCAGAGTGCCCATGCCCGTATTATGGAAGGCTGCGAAATCACACGCAATACTCCAGGGATATACAGGGTGATTCAAAAAGAATACCACAACTTTAAAAATGTGTATTTAATGAAAGAAACATAATATAACCTTCTGTTATACATCATTACAAAGAGTATTTAAAAAGGTTTTTTTTCACTCAAAAACAAGTTCAGAGATGTTCAATATGGCCCCCTCCAGACACACGAGCAATATCAACCCGATACTCCAACTCGTTCCACACTCTCTGTAGCATATCAGGCGTAACAGTTTGCATAGCTGCTGTTATTTCTCGTTTCAAATCATCAATGGTGGCTGGTCGATTCACTTCTGCCGTACTCAATAACACAAAAAGCTTTCTGTTGAGCAGTCGCCATCTTAGCATCAACTGACGCTGACCCCTAGTCAACAGCGCCTCAAGCGAACAAATGTACAACTAAATGAAACTTTATAGCTCCCTTAATTCGCCGACAGATAGTGCTTAGCTCTGCCTTTTGTCGTTGCAGAGTTTTAAATTCCTAAAGTTGTGGTATTCTTTTTGAATCACCCTGTATTAGTCTTTCGAGGTCCACTATGATGGGGAGTTTATGTATGTGTCTTTGCCCATGGAGCGCATATTGAACATCTCCTATGAGAAAGAATTGCATGTGGTATGTTAGTGCGTTCTGTTCGTGTGTGTTTTCCATGATTAATGAGTTGGAGAAAATGAGTTGTAACATGGAAACAAAGCGGTTAGAGACCCATGTTTATATAACATAGTTTCTTCGTCTACATTTTTGTAATATCCTGTATATGGATTCATCCATTTTATTATATGCATGAATATCTACGTCTATACTCCGGATGATGTATCTGGTACACTATCATTTCCCACCACCCTGTTCCATTTGCGAATGGTGAATGGGAAGCGGTCGTGTGAGCTCTGATTTCTCTACTTTTCTCCTCATAGTCATTCCGTGAGACGTGTGTGTTAGTAATTAATATGTTGCCGACTTTTCTCGGGAATAACACTCTCGGTATTTTATCAGTAAAGCTTTACGTGACGCACAACGCCGCTCTTGTAGCGTCTGCCATAGGAGTTCCTCGAACATCTCTGAACCGGTCCCGCGGTCACTCGTAAATTAACGCGTGACCAAATGCGGCGCTCCTGGTTGGATTTTCTCTGTCCCTCGTATTAGTCCAACCTAGTAATGGGGCCAGACTGAAAACAGTGCTCAAGAATCGGGCGAACGTGTGTTTGCTAAGCCACTCCTTTCGTCGATGAACTACATTCGCTTTAAACTCTTTATGTCTGGCATGTGTTTTCATACGATTAGTTTTACGTGATCTTTCCACTTTAGATTTCTCCTAATGGTTTCTCCTAGGTATTTTATTGCTGTTTCTGATTTATGTCTGATCGTGTAATCGAGTAGTAATGGATCTCGTAGAATATTTATGCGCAATACAATACATATATTTTTACATACAGGTTCATCTGCCTGTCCCTGCACCATAAATCTTCTGCGTTTCTTCCTGCAGTTAATGCAGTCTTCTGTATTGTAACACTCTTATAGGCAATGCAGTGGTCCTGGAACAACCACGCGCACTTTCCGACGTTGTTCACTTGATCATTTGCACACATTGTAAAGAATAAGGTCGTTATCATCCTCCATTGGGATACTCACAAAATTACTTTTACATCTGCCTACAACGTTACATTCAGAACGATGTGTTGAGTACTACCTACTTGGAATTCCTGAATCCAGCCACTAATCTGCTTCGATGCTTGGTAAACTCGTATTTTGTTCAGTGAACGATACTACGGATCTATGCGGAATGCCTTCCGGAACTAACCGAACACAGCACCAACCTGGGCTCTGCTGTCTACGGCATTCTAGATTTAATAAACGAACATAGCGAGCTAAATTACAAGTTGTTTTTTATAATGGAGCTATTCGTTCTGCAAAAGGATCATAATATTTTATCATAAAACGTTATGCAAAATTCCACAACACAATACGAGGATTACTTGTGCGTTTTTTCTATTCGCTTGGTACTATTCGTTGCTTCAGCGCCCTACGATAAACTGCTGCTACAAAAGGAGCAAATTATTTCTCGTAAGTTCTGGGATTTCTTATCAGTATCTCTCCAGGTCTCCATGCCTTCCCACTCTTAAACGATTTCACTTGATTTCTTATTCCACAATCACTTGTCTCAGTGGTCACTAAGCGACCTAACAGATGATTTCGATTCGCTTATTGAGTTTACTTGCAACCAAAACCTCTTGATAGATGTGGTCAGGTCGGTTAACAAAAGTTTACTTTTGAATTCATTGATCGGTTCTCGATATGCTCTTCTTATGCTCATTTCTACTTCGTTTAGCTTTTGTTAATAACCAAGGCTTATATATCTGATGAAGCTCTGTTTGCTTTCTATCATGGTTACTGAATCACCGTCAGTATTTCCCATGCCAAGTAATGTTACCCGGCACATAGTAGCGTAAAGCGTATTGAACAACGCGTTTGAATTTTATCCATGTTTGCGCTGAACTTGATGGTGACCACACATATAATCTACATTTTTTTGTGTCACTCTTGTTAAGAAAACTTATTTCTATGCATTTGCTAACAATCCACGTATCAAGTGTAACCATTGATAGTATAACAGCTTTATGACAGCATTTCCTCTTTACTGTGTTAACTTATTAGAGAACTTCGGGTCTATCAGTTATTGGAAGATCTAAAAGTTGCACTTACGACTCAATTCCCTAACATCTCGAAGCATTTTTCAGCAGAAAACATTCACAAAAATCTCACATGTATCCCTATTTCTGGTACCAGTTTTAGTATCGTGACTATAGCTGTCAAATTTAAATCTTCCCCTGTAATATCATAATCATGGAAGTTGCCTATGAACATTTCATTAAGTAATACTCCTGTAACAGATGGTCTATGAAACTATCTCATGGTAATGAAACTGACTGTGTACTGGTGTAGTCTGCCTTGTTGCCAGATCTCCCAATCAAGAAGACCCCTCCCCATCTCATCCCTCCCACTCCCACCCTCCTCTTCTTCCCAAGAGCAACTGTATGAGGTATAAATGGCGAGATATTCAGAGGGGCACTATCCTACTGGTCAAGAAATTTTGTGCAGCCTGCATTGTGTTATTGACTTGCTCAATTTGTGAGGCTCATTCACTTGAATAAACCATCCAATTTTTCTGAAATTATGATCATTTGTTTATCTGTACATGTACCTCACACCTACCGATTTCCATCCAATTTTCCTGCATGGGCGTCTGTTTTTTTTCACTACATTATATTACTGGAACATACACTATTTTTGCACCCTCAGCCATAGTCTGGCCGAATGACTGTTGGAAACTGGGATTTCCGTTGGCACAATCTCTGCACAGATCTATAAACATTAGGTGGTCCGTACTCTCTTTTGATTCCAGCAGCACTGCGCCAACTCACTCCTCTCATAGCACAATGATGTGCAATTTCACAGGATCCCATGATTCAAGCTTTGTGGGAACCCAGATTTTCTGTCAATGCCATGTTAACGTTTACGTGACATGTGTCACATCATTTGCATATAGCCTTCATTACAAACCGTTCAAGATTGAAGTATATACTGTAACATTGTGTGTGTTCGTCAGTCTGTAGATGTGAACTGCTTCATGGCCTAAATCTGTGTTCCAGGGGACGAATTCTGCCACACACTTCACGTAATGGATTCACATGGAGAGAGTGTTGTCGTCAACAAGAAGTGCGCCAACGGAACCGAGTGCACGCCCCAGAGGGTCGGCTGTGTCGTGATCGACGCGCAGAGGGTAAGGCTACGCAATCGATTATTTCTGTTCTCATAAGGCAGCAAAAAGATTGAATACTACTTGAGAGAGCTGATTAAAAACCCAGAGGCCAAGCTATTTAGAAGAGAAGCATGTCTGTCCTGACAGACAACCTTTTGACTTTAGAAAGTGTTGATATTTTGGTGGACTCTTATGAATAAATGAATGTTAGCATATACGAAAAAAATGTAGCGGTATCTTAATACCGATTTTGGTAATAAGTCTCCTCGTTTTCATATGTTTTTGTTTACCTTTAAGTGGTATTGACTGAGAAAGGCAGGTATAAGGCACGAACACGTGAACAATAAATGTGAAGTGATTCTGAAGAGCTGAAATAGGTACTATACGCTGAGGTAACAAAAGTCATGGGATACTTCCTAATATCGTGTCGGACATCCTTTTGCCCAGAGTAGTGCCGAAACTCGACGTGGAATGGGCTCAACATGCCATAATTGCGAAAGTGTTGCCGCTGCAGGATTTTGTGCACGAATTGGACTCTCGATTATGTTCCATAAATATTGGATGGGATTCATATAGGGCTATCTGGGTGGTCAAATCATTCCCTTCAATTGTCTATAACGTTCTTCAAATAAATCGCGAACAATTGTGGTCCGGTGATACGGAGTGTTGCCATCCATAAAAATGCCATCGTTGTTTCGGAACATGAAGTCCATGAATGGCTGCAAATGGTCTACAAGTAACTGATGATAACGATTTCCGGTCAATGACCGTTTCAGCTGGACCAGAGGATCCAGTCTATTCCATGTAAACACGGCCCACACCATTATTGAGTCACCACCAGCTTGCACAGTCCCTTGCTCACACCTTGGCTCCATGGCTTCGTGGGGTCTGCGCCACACTCAAACTCTACCGTCAGCTCTTACCAACTGAAATCGGGACTCATCTGAGCGGGCCACGGTTTTTCAGTCGTCTAGGGTCTACCCGATATGGTTACGAGCCCAGGAGAGGCGCTGCAAGCGATGTCGTCCTGTTAGCAAAGGCACTTTCGTAGGTCGTCTGCTGTCATAGACCATTAACGCCATATTTCGCCGCACTGTCCTAAAGAATACGTTCGTCGTACGTCCCGAATTGATTTCTGCTGTTATTTTACGCGTTGTTGCTTGGCTGTTAGCACTGACAACTTTACGCAAATGCGGCTGCTCTCGGCCGTTAACTGAAAGCCGTCGACCACTGCGTTGGCGATGGTGAGAGGTAATACCCAAAATTTGATATTATCGGCACTCTTGACACTGTGAGCCTCAAATCTCAAAATACTGAATTTCCTAACGGTTTCCGAAATGAAATGTCCCATGCGTCTAACTCCAATTACTATTCCGCATTCAAGGTCTGTTACTTCTCGTCGTGAGGCCATAATCACGTCGGACACCTTTTCATATGATTCACTTGAGTAAAAAAGACATCTCCACCAATGTACTGCCCTTCTGCCGTTTTATACCTCGTGTACGCGATAGTACCGCCATCTGTACTTGAGCATTTCGCTATCCCATTACTCTTATAGGTTCCAGTGCTGAGCCATCCAATGAAAATGGGATTGGAGCTTCCCGCAAATACAATTTTCAAAAGAACGCAAATGTTGGTGGTTTGCTCCGGAATTACGATAAACTAGAAGTATGTTTTTATACGTCCAAAAGCATAAACACGAACGAAAAATCAATATGATTTGCTAGCTACATGCGCTGTCGTTCGCCTAATTTCATCCCATGTAATTATTTCACACTTGAGGATGCTACCACTACTGTCTTAAACTGTATCCCGCTGAAAAGAGTGGTCTCAAGTGAATTCCGACACACCTGTACCCTGCCATTGCCCGTATTAGTATTTTCTGTGACGTATAAACCTGTACTGTGTTTGATGAATGATCGGTAATGCTGAACCAGAACTAATCTCCATACATCATGATGGGCTATTATCAGAGGTAGCAGCATGTTATGTCAGCTTCAGCAGCCCATGTTTTATGCATTCCTCAATTTGAACACTGTTTTCCATAAATCATGCAAAAATCTCGAAATTAACTATTCAAAACTTTATATGTTATATGTGAGCTAAAAAGTTTCACTTCTTAAATGAAACAAAATAACACTTTTCCGGGTAATTGTTTTATGTAAGAACTTAGAACATGTCTTGCGTATACAATACAAATATGTCAGTTTAGTATGCCTCAAATAACGGTAGACGGATTGAGATTTCGCGATGACAGTCCAGCAAACAAAGTTGGATTGACAAGATTTGAGATCTATCTTCAAGTATATGCAAGTTCAAGAAAAAAGTGTGACACAATCCCATGAGTCAAACAAACCTGTTATTATTCGCTCTGCCGTTATTTGTATACGGTCAGTATCGCTTGTTTCTAACATCTTTCATTAGTATCATACAATTCAGCAATATTCTAGGATAGGTCACACGAATGTTTTGTAAGAAATCTCTTTAGTAGACTCACCACATAGCAATGAACTGAAGTCTGCCACCCACCTTACCAATCACTGAGCATATGTGGTCATTCCATTCCATTTTATATCCCCCCAAATTGCGGCTCTCACTGATTCTAACAGTGAATCACTAATATTTTATTCTCAGGCTATTACATTTTCTTGTTTGGTGAGATGCAAAATTTTACAGTTCTGAGAAGTTAAAGCAAATTACCAAACTTGGATCACTTTGAAAGCTTAATAATTTGTCTTAGGACAGGGACGACCAAGAACTCGGCACGTGAGCTGGGGTCTGGATAACAGGCTCTCTCACACGGTTGCACGCTTGTCCCGCTACCACGCCACACTTTCTTGAGTGTGAGGGCCTCGCGGAGTGGCAGCGCGGTTTGAGGCGCCATGCGCAGACTGCATAGCCCCTCCCGCCAGAGGTTCGGGTACTGCCTTGGGCATGTGTGCATGTGTGTGTCTTATTCTTCGCGTAAGTTAGCTGAAGTGAGTTTAAGTCGTGCGTAAGTTTAGGGACCAATGACCTCAGCAGTTTGGTCCCTTAGGAATTCACACACATTTGAACATGTTTTGAGTACGAGGAGGGAAGGGGGGGGGGGGTGAAGAATTGCAAATCCGATCCATTTAAATGTCAATGCTGTCGATTTGTATATGACTTAGCCTTATATCTCACATTTCTTAACGACATAGATCTCAAACAAAACAAATTTTCGGTATTTGGTGAGTAGTAGGGCAATCTTCGCACCAAAACACGTTGCATTGTTGCCAAATTTATTCAAGATGGTGACGATGACGTCATACAAGATGGCGGCATGTAGACTTGCCAACATCATATGACATCATCCAAGATGGCGGATTTTGGCGGGAGAATAGTCCAATTGTGCTTCGTCCACTAACCTAACCTCAACAAAAAATGGCGGGAAGTTTGAATTTTGGCGGGAAAATAGCCCAATTGTACTACGTCCACTAACCTAAGCCTCCAGAAGGAAAAATGGGGGGAAGTTTGAAATCCAACAGGATAATGCATGCAAAGACCGTACTTGTCTTTTTATTATTATTGATTATCATTCATTAACATTCATTATTATTTATAATTATTTATTATCATTTATTATTATTTATTATCATTTATTATAATTTATTATTATCGACCTGCCTCCACTAGAAAATTCCCTACAAATTCAAATTCCAACACGATAATGGCTGCAAAACGTTACTTTTGTTTATTATTATTCATTATTATTTATTAACATTCATTATCATGCAATGTCATTTATTACCATTCATTATCATTTATTATCATTCATAATCATTTATTATTACTATTATTATTATTTATTATTATAGGCCTACATCCACTAGAAAATTGCGCCAAAGTCAAATTCCAACACGAGAATATCTCGAAAACTGTATTTCTATGTATTATTATCATTTATTATTTATTCAAGATGTCCGATTTTCTCGGCGAGAAAGCCATTTTCCTTACATCCATAGCAAAAATCTATCACAGGTTCCAATCCCAACACCATAACTGATCACACATACGAACTTCCTCCCTCACTTATCTTTTTTCACTGGTAACCTATCATAATCGCGTCAAATAATAAACTGCTCTTATAGTAACGTAATTCATGTCCTTTGATTTTGCTGTGGGGGAAGGCACTGAATACTTTATTTCAAGCAGTACGGTCATCACTTGTTCTCCAACACAGTCAGCACACACATCTTTGATATCACAGTGCAGTCACCACGACGTCTGTGCTCCAACTGAATTAGTTCAAATCCTCGCCACCCCCTGGCCAGCGCCCGGAGACACTGCCTACGCCTGTCACATGAGGCAGCCGGCCACTAGCGCGGGGGGCGAGCCCAGCGATCGCTCCCACGTCGTAAACATGTTTTCGCTGGAGACGCTGGAACTTGTCGAGTTTGACGTCTCAGTGGCCCCTTGTCCGCTCACCATGTGTATTCGTCGCCTCCGCACATTTCCCGCCAAAATTGTATGCATCAGAGCTGAATCACACAACAGTCGTCCATTTGCTGCCACACTTTTGGCACCACGTTCAAACCTGTCGATGCCGACCGCTCGCCGTCCACCACGTGTCCCAGTGCGAGCGAGAGTTCAGTGCTACCCTTCTGGCGGCAAAGTTTGCTAAGCGGTAGAATCCGCCATGACTATATAACAGCACCTTTGGACTGCACTACAACGCCCGCTAATTGACTCACTCCTGCGCGCGCGTAATAACTGTACAATCGCTGCACCGCCGCCCCCCGTCTTACGTCACACACCCTCCATCCACGCGACGGACATAGCCTTCTGTAAATACCTGGAAAATGACTCTTTATTTCAGACATTACAGACAAGCAGGTGTGTCCCAACTTACTTCTCCCTGCTCACACAGCGAAACTCCAGAGTGCAGCTGACGTACACGCGGCCGGCTGAGCCCGCTCCATTGGCAGCTCCCTGGCCAGCTGACGTCAAGCGACCAGCGGTGACCACACAGCCCCACGGCCAGCGCGCCACGTAGGCAGCAAGTGGCGTCTCAGAGTCCGACTACATAAACATCTTTCCGCGACCACGAGCACTTAACGCTGGACACGATGGAACCTGTCGACCGCATGCTGGACAAAGGATACCTTTGGCGCCAGAGTTGGACCGACAGTGGAATCCACCATGACCGTATAACAGCGCGTTTGCTCGTCGCGAGAACGCTCGCTAATTCACTCTCACCACCCCGCTATATTAAATAATTGAATTTACAATTTCATATACGTATGCAAACGTGTTCAACTCCCTAATTTCAACTACTTTTCGAGGACCAGACCGCCACCTCCTCCTCCTAGGAACCAGCGCCAAGTTTGAAATCTGCCAATAAACAAAGCTCACTTGTGCTTCCGCCACCAACCTAAGAAAATTGTTTCAAACTACGTCACCAGCACGCAACCTCTTCCTACACGTTTCTGGTAAACGGACTCACCCTGCACGAGGTCCATGGATGGAGGAACTAATTTACTTTATTTAGGAATGGAGTATATGTATCACACTGGCATCTCCCACATCATACAGACCTGCATAACACTCCTACATAACTCATTTATAATGTTCTAGACACACGCTTGCTAATTGTAAACAGTTAAAAATAACTCATAGCACAGCCTACAGACATGCGAACCTCTCGTAAATAATGCAAAACATTTACCTCCAAATAGCCAAACAACTGCTAATTTTCGTAAATAATTTCAGTGTGTAGGCTGATGGAAGGAGGAACAAGTGTACTTTATTTATTTGCGACATATCTTTTTGAAACTTTTACTTCTCATAGGTTTCGATATGTAACGCTCACATAAGGCAGTTTCTGAACTCCAGTAGTGCACTACACTTGGAAACACAACCACACCCATCAAGATACAAATTCCAATCCAGACCTGTAACTCCTCTGCAGATAAATTTGTCCAGTTATTTGTCTACGCACTCACATTCTGTCTGACCAGATTGCCGCTATTGCGCAAAAACAGCTCAGACTGCGCTGTGCTGCTCGGGGAAGTAAGGAAGGGATGCACTCTATTTATTTGGAGCCCTTTTATTTAGTCGTGGAGTATATTTGTCACAAAACACCCACACTGATCTGACTGTGGTCATGTGACACAGTCCACAAACACGTAAACAGCTCCTAATTTCACCACACATTATCAAACAGCCCTTAAATAATGCAGTAAACAATATCGGCAGACGAGCTCTGTACTCTTAAACTCTCCAAATAAAGCACCGCACAGTGCACAGACATGCTCGCAAAATAGTGCAACAGATGCGCCCAAACACCCACAGCTGCCAAACCGACCAAAAGTCTCTGCTCGGCCGGCCTTCTTCCCCCCCCCCCCCCAAACATGACCACAACACAGTAGATTTGCGTCTAACACCGGAGAAATTGATATCGTCTATGCCCCTTAGATTACGCTCCAAGGCAGGCCGCGCGCGCGTGCTGTCGGCGGGGAAGGGGATTCCAGAGTCTCCAGCCAAGTTCAGCTTCCGAGCGCTCGTGACAGCTGACACATATGAAAGCTGCATTGTTCTTCTCATGTATACCGCCGGCGTCTCAGGTCTGGACCTGCCTTCACGTCTATTCTCAGAATAGCCCATAGCTCGTTGACACACTCGATTAACACGGCCGGGAAAACATTTACTACTCGCATGCAACCGAGATGGTGACAGAAAACCAATCACTCTAATCTGCGCTGCAGGCGCATGTAATCATTGAGAACACTCTATTTATTTTTTTCGAACAACGTATTTAACAATACAGTGTATCTATCACGCTATCACAAAACACCAATCCCAGATGTGCCCTGGGCCACGTTGCACAGCCCACAGACACGCACCCAATCATAATTTCAGTACACACTATAGCAAACTGCTACAAAATAGTACATCACACAGACGTGTAGATAGCCGGCCGCTGGTGGCCGAGCGGTTCTGGCGCTACAGTCTGGAACCGCGCGACCGCTACGGTCGCAGGTTCGAATCCTGCCTCGGGCATAGATGTGTGTGTTGTCCTTAGGTTAGTTAGGTTTAAGTAGTTCTAAGTTCTAGGGGACTTATGACCTCAGCAGTTGAGTCCCATAGTGCTCAGAGCCATTTAGACGTGTAGATACGCTCAGTACTCGTAAACTATCCTAATAACGCATAGCAGAGCCTGCAGATCCACTCGCAAAATAACTCAGCAGACGTGCGCAGGTACCCCCACTCTGCACCCTGCCCACAGGATCATGAAGTCACGCATCCATCTGATTTCAGACCTCGCACAGCCTCTGCTCTGCTTCCGCAAGCGTGAGTTGGCGCGGTCAACACGCTCGTCAGCGGTCAAAGCACACACATATGTCTGTCCAGGACCGCGATCCCGAGCCGCGACCACTGAACGCGGGTGAAAGTCAACTTTATATCAACGTAGCATAATTCCAAAGCACAGCCTCCATACGCTAGACACATCATAGCAGCAGCACATATCTTTACCTCCTATGACACTGTAGCATACTGCACATTGCTCCTCACACGAAATTACACGGCCCTTTAACTAAACATAACTACACATCCCTGCTCTCGCCTCGTCGCGTGACAGGCCATCTAAAAACCTGCTCAATATTATTCTTACTTTACAACATCTTTTTTAAATAACATCTATTTTACACCTCCCACTGCACCTAACCTCACACCCGTCCCACCATCCACACACGCAAATGTCCTCAACCCTATCTTGACACTCATATATCACCCCACAAACCATGTCCATCAATCAATTTACCATTCTCATCCCCTCTTTTCGAATTACAAACGTAGCCTCTATCTAAACACCAATCAACTCATCTTTCTTGCACTTTCAACAGTAAAATTAATTTTACACACACCCAGAAATACCAAATGCAATTAAAGAGTCAAACTTTTATACAGAGCATCAAGCACATATGACAATATTCAAAGCCTGGTCCATATTAACCACCTCCACCTTCAATTAAATATTATTACCATTACCACAACATTCTGCCAGCGCTCGATTTGTACCTATTTTTCCGCTCTTAACTGTTGTCACTAGCGGTCGAATATCACTATCTATAGATTGCATAAATTTCCACATAAAAAAAAATCTCGCCCCGCCGTTTAGAGACTCCTATATCCAAACACATAGCATCATTCAACTATCACTTGCTCTAATCTAATAACTCATCCATCAGGTCTGGGGGCAAGGTCATCCCTTTCTTTCTTTCTTTCTTTCTTTCAGCAGCAGACAGCTATTTTTTTTTTTTTTTACAGTGGTAGCTAAACTGCGCCATCAACTTAACATCACCCTTCGCGAAACATATCTTCAAATACGTAAACACACTTACTCAATTACACAGCAGTCCCACTGAGGACATGACCTTCAATAACCACCGAAACAAGTACTAAATGCTCAAACTAATCCCACAGCACCTAACAAAGCGAGTGTCCGAGCGCCACCGCCGGCATGTCAAAGCCACATAGCTGTCCATCAAAGCAGCCATCCACTCACCCCCAGGACCAGAATGCTGAAGTGGGCTCTCCCTATACCTGCTCTCCAGCTATTGTCTAACGACATACAGTGCACAAATGGATTCCTGAATAGCGCAGATCTCTATCTCCCCCTTGCATCTTCAACAGGACATGTAAACAGTGTCTGCCCCAGCCAGCGAACCCGACGTCATTCACTCTTCGCTCACAATTTCCACTCGCATATATAAAATCATATTCACTCCTCCCAAAACTCACTTAATAATAAAAAAGCATTCTCCCTTTCTAAGCATAGATGAGTATGCATTTATCTTCACCCATCTGATCTCTGCAATTTAAGCCGGAGAAAGACATATCTATTACCTTCTGCAACCTGTCTATAAACAGAACGATCTCAGTTACTACAACAGGACCTTGTTTTGACCATTCGCCGGCAACACGCGCAATGTTGTACGCCTCAAACTAGGTACAAGTACAACAGATCCTCAACACCCTATCATCTTTATCCTCTACCATCAAACAGTGAAAAAGTCACGAAGGCACCAATGTGATCCACCTCCAGCGCGGACAAATGGAATTCACAACACTCCCCCCCGAATAACTCAGAGTGCAACCATCCAAGAATTTCTACCAGCTCACCAAATCCAACACCTCAAACTACAGATGCCTATATGAACAAGATCATATTAAATATACACACAGGCTGCAGAGACCCCTTTAAAGTTTGATCACCCATACTCTAAGCAAATGAGAAGCTGCCTCTGGCCCTTGTTCAAACAGTGTTTTCTAACACGCTTTTGCACACTGCCGAGCATTTCGTCTTTCTGCCGCGACTTCAAAGTCATTGTCTGATTCTAAACAGACATGAACACGGACTGATGCATGGCCTCTCACAGGAAACTATACCTTGTACCTTATAAATCATATTCTTACAGTCGATAGCATAACATTGAATGATTTTAAATAAAGGACAGCCACAACACAAAGAAAATAGAAGACCCTGCTGGCGTTGTAGCGACTTCCCTCGAAAGTGATTGACCACCTCTACATTTAAACTCATATGTCGCAGTGACCGAATAGTTTATAACTCTCCATTTTATTTCTAGTGATTGGTCATTTTTGCACACAAGTACAGGATCACCGTTTTCGGTGCTAGCAACCCTGGAAGTTGCGGTCCATCAACCCAAATTTCTCCCCCGACTCAAGCAAGCATTGTCAGTCAATCATTATGTCGTACCCAATGCACAGATGCGATGGATAAGACACCACCGATCTACTGTAATATTATCCATCACAGCTGATATCGCGAAAAATTTTACAGTAAGTCAAACACTGCCCAATCATGTGACAGCTTGTTTTCTTAATTTCAGTATCATAGCTAAACCATGCAACCTCTACTTTACAAGTATCATTGTGACCATTCATAGGTGACTGTTCAGCACGTCCATTCACACTTAATTCTCGAACACATAAAGACGATCAAATTATACCAGACAACGCTATACATATTTCTAAGACCTCGCGCATAGTACTCGATCAATCTCTCTGCGTATGGCGGTCACAGAGCTATCTAGTCCTCTTACGTTAAAAGACCATCCTCACCTCGGCATTGACCTATCTACCCCGCAACATCGCTACCCAATTATTCCTCAACCGAGCAGACGAATACAGCTACACTTCACCTCTCTTGACTGAATAGAGCTTTCCTAGTCCTAACCCATACAAGTGCACCACATTTCTGGAAATGTAACCAAGTCTTGGAGCTTAGCACACCATATCGATCTATAGTAGCAGATCTCAAAGTGCCTTAATTTAATAGCATACGGTTAAGAAGAACAAGAACGGAGCGTTATGTATACACAACGTAGTTTGATAGATTTTTAAGCAAATCATCCAATCTATCATGTGTAAAGTATTGTTCTAGACTCCATGATCGGTGCATCGAAGTTTCCGGAAGGAGAGAGAGAGAGAGAGAGAGAGAGATAGAGAGAGAGAGAGAGAGAGAACATAAACACACACTCCTAAGACTAGAACGTTCAGCACTTAAAAACGGGCAATAACCTTAGATCGCTTACTTTTCCGTCCTGTCAGACATACATCCTTCTCCCCGGTTACCCTACGCTGAGCTATCTCTATCCCAATCGTAAAACTTTTCCTTTCTATGATACGAGCCCAATATAGCCCTGCGGACACGTCTAGTGCCCAATGATCACACCAGATCACGAGTCAGAAATAATACTATTACTCCATCAGCTCTATATAAAAAATGATAGTTATTAGCAGCCGGTACATCCTACAAGCAAACAGATACGTATAACAGCAGCGTCCAACATGTGAAAATTACAAGTCATCCCGTCACCGACTCTGTAAACACCCGTCTGTCAGGTAGATGTGTACACAATGATTACAGCCCCTCACGAATACCCACAGCTAACTTAGTTATGACGCTGAAGTCTCGGTTTTACACCAAGCATGCGACAGAGTGGGGATCGCGTAAATCAAAGTGCGTTTAGAGGATTGTGTCAACTTTCATCACACATGAGATGGAAGTCCTCTGGTGACCGACGGGTTCACCGTTAACGATCGCAAGTAGACAGCGCTTTAAACCACATACCGAACACGTACCCGCATACGACTAGAACGCTGGCTATATCACGTAACTAAAGCATCCAAATAGAATACTCGAAAAAAAATCTACCTTCGGTAACTTGTCCTTCTCTAGAATAAATGAGTCAACGTTTGAATCGTCGCATCTCGTGGTCGTGCGGTAGCGTTCTCGCTTCCCACGCCCGGGTTCCCGGGTTCGATTCCCGGCGGGGTCAGGGATTTTCTCTGCCTCGTGATGGCTGGGTGTTGTGTGCTGTCCTTAGGTTAGTTAGGTTTAAGTAGTTCTAAGTTCTAGGGGACTTATGACCACAGCAGTTGAGTCCCATAGTGCTCAGAGCCATTTGAACCATTAGCCATTTGAATCGTACCTAGTTGCAGCTCTGTCTCAATCGATCATCCCGTACACCCTCTGTTATCATTTAACACAGATGTGAGTAAGTTTAGACGTGAATGATTCTCTGTCCTCCTGAAAAGCATCAAATACAGTATTCAACTCGCGTGTATCACTTCTACCTCAGTAGACATATACTGTAATACGAACTCAACGAGAAAAAATTGACTGCCTTCCTTATTCGGCTCGCTTCAGCGTCATCGTTTTCCTGCATTCCTCTTGTTGCCGCATACTTGACTCCATGTACAAGTTCCCCCCTGCGAACCAGAAGATAAGCAAGTACGTTCTCATTTTCACCGCATTTCGGTGTATATTAGGTTAGTTTATATCTATGCGCTAATCAGTTTTCGCATTTCTTTCGATTTTATGTCAGATCCATCCATGCGACCGATACATAAGTTATCGTTCTGTGTTCTAAAATTGTCTCTAAATGTAACCAAGGCGTACCCAGTCACCTCCATATTCGGAGAGCGCTTGCTCTGATTTTCTGTATCTCTATGTACATGCACGCCTCGCGGAAGGCAGTTTGCTATAGTGTGTACTGAAATTTGGCTTGGGTGCGAGTCTGTGGCCTGTGCAACATGGCCCAGGGCACATCTGGGAGGGTTTTTTGTAATAGCGTGATATATATGCTGTGTGGTTAAAAAAGGTGTTCGAAAAAACAAATTCAGTGTTCTCAATGATTACACGCGCCTGCAGCGCAGATCAGAGTGATTGGTTTTCCGGCACCATCTCGGTTGCATGCGAGTAGCGCTCGGAAGCTTAACTTGGCTGGAGACTGTGGAATCCCCTTTCCCGCCGACCGCACGCGCACGCGGCCTGCCTTGGAGCGTAATCTAAGGGGCATAGGCGATATCAATTTCTCCAGTGTTAGGCGCGAATGCGACTGTGGAATGCGACTGTGTTGTGTTCATGTTTGGGGGGAGGGAGGGGGGGAGGGGGGGCCGGCAGAGCAGAGACTTTTGGTCGGTTTGGCAGCTGTGGGTGTTTGGGCGCGTCTGTTGCACTATTTTGCGAGCATGTCTGTGCACTGTGCGGTTCCTTATTTGGAGAGTTTAAGAGTACAGAGCTCGTCTGCTGATATGGTTTACTTCATTATTTAAGAGCTGTTTGCTATTGTGTGGTGAAATTAGGAGCTGTTTACGTGTTTGTGGGCTGTGTCAGATGACCACAGTCGGATCAGTGCGGGTGTTTTGTGACAAATATACTCCACGACTAAATAAAAGGGCTCCAAATAAATAGAGTGCAGCCCTTCCATACTTCCCCGAGCAGCACAGCGCAGTCTGAGCAGTTTTTGCGCAATAACGGCAATCTGGTCAGAATGTGAGTGAGTAGACAAATAACTGGACAAATTAATCTGTAGCCGGCCCGAGTGGCCGTGCGGTTCTCGGCGCTACAGTCTGGAGCCGAGCGACCGCTACGGTCGCAGGTTCGAATCCTGCCTCGGGCATGGATGTGTGTGATGTCCTTAGGTTAGTTAGGTTTAATTAGTTTTAAGTTCTAGGCGACTGATGACCTCAGAAGTTAAGTCGCATAGTGCTCAGAGCCATTTGAACCATTTGAAGCCAAATTAATCTGTATAGGAGTTACAGGTCTGGATTGGAATTTGTATCTTGATGGGTGTGGTTGTGTTGCCAAGTGTAGTGCACTACAGGAGTTCAGAAACTGCCTTATGTGAGCGTTACATATCGAAACCTATGAGAAGTAAAAGTTTCAAAAAGATATGTCGCAAATAAATAAAGTACACTTGTTCCTCCTTCCATCAGCCTACACACTGAAATTATTTACGAAAATTAGCAGTTGTTTGGCTATTTGGAGGTAAATGTTTTGCATTATTTACGAGAGGTTCGCATGTCTGTAGGCTGTGCTATGAGTTATTTTTAACTGTTTACAATTAGCAAGCGTGTGTCTAGAACATTATAAATGAGTTATGTAGGAGTGTTATGCAGGTCTGTATGATGTGGGAGATGCCAGTGTGATACATATACTCCATTCCTAAATAAAGTAAATTAGTTCCTCCATCCATGGACCTCGTGCAGGGTGAGTCCGTTTACCAGAAACGTGTAGGAAGAGGTTGCGTGCTGGTGACGTAGTTTGAAACAATTTTCTTAGGTTGGTGGCGGAAGCACAAGTGAGCTTTGTTTATTGGCAGATTTCAAACTTGGCGCTGGTTCCTAGGAGGAGGAGGTGGCGGTCTGGTCCTCGAAAAGTAGTTGAAATTAGGGAGTTGAACACGTTTGCATACGTATATGAAATTGTAAATTCAATTATTTAATATAGCGGGGTGGTGAGAGTGAATTAGCGAGCGTTCTCGCGACGAGCAAACGCGCTGTTATACGATCATGTTGCATTCCACTGTCGGTCCAACTCTGGCGCCAAAGGTATCCTTTGTCCAGCATGCGGTTGACAGGTTCCATCGTGTCCAGCGTTAAGTGCTCGTGGTCGCGGAAAGATGTTTATGTAGTCGGACTCTGAGACGCCACTTGCTGCCTACGTGGCGCGCTGGCCGTGGGGCTGTGTGGTCACCGCTGGTCGCTTGACGTCAGCTGGCCAGGGAGCTGCCAATGGAGCGGGCTCAGCCGGCCGCGTGTACGTCAGCTGCACTCTGGAGTTTCGCTGTGTGAGCATGGAGAAGTAAGTTGGGACACACCTACATGACCGTAATGTCTGAAATAAAGAGTCATTTTCCAGGTATTTACAGAAGGCTATGTCAGTCGCGTGGATGGAGGGTGTGTGACGTAAGCGGGGGGCGGCGATGCTGCGATTGTACAGTTATTACGCTTGCGCTAGAGTGAGTCAATTAGCGGGCGTTCTAGTGCAATCCAAACGTGCTGTTATATAGTCATGGCGGATTCCACTGCTGAGCAAACTTTGCCACCAGAAGTGTAGCACTGCGTTCTCCCTCGCACAGGGACACGTGCTGGATGGTGCGCGGTCGGCATCGACAGATTTGAACGTGGTGCCAAAAGTGTGGCAGCGAACGGTCGACCGTTGTGTGATTCAGCTCCGAGGTATGCAGTTTTGGCGGGAAATGTGCGGAGGCGACGAATTCACGTGGTGAGCGGACAAGGGGCCACTGTGATGTCAAACTCGACAAGTTCCAGCGTGTCCAGCGAAAACATGTTTACGACGTGGGAGCGATCGCTGGGCTCGCCCCCCGCGCTAGTGGCCGGCTGCCTCACGTGACAGGCGTAGGCAGTGTGTCCGCACGCTGGCCAGGGGGTGGCGAGGATTTGAACAAATTCAGTTGGAGCACAGACGTTGTGGTGACTGCACTGCGATATAAAAATGTGTGTGCTGACTGTGTTGGAGAACAAGTGATGACCGTACTGCTTGAAATAAAGTATTCAGTGCCTTCCCCCATAGCAAAATCAAAGGACGTGAATTACGTTACTATAAGAGCAGTTTATTGTTTGACTCGATTATGATAGGCTACCAGTGAGAAAAGATAAGTGAGGGAGAAAGTTCGTACGTGTGATCAATTATGGTGTTGGGATTTGAACTTGTGATAGATTTTTGCTATGGATGTAAGGAAAATGGCTTTCTCGCCGAGAAAATCGGACATCTTGATTAAATAATAAATGATAATAATACATAGAAGTACAGTTTTCGAGATATTCTCGTGTTGGAATTTGAATTTGGCACAATTTTCTAGTCGATGTAGGCCTATAATAATAATAAATAATAATAATAATAATAAATGATAATGAATGATAATAAATGATAATGAATGTTAATAAATAATAATGAATAATAATAAACAAAAGTAAGGTTTTGCAGCCATTATCGTGTTGGAATTTGAATTTGTAGGGAATTTTCTAGTGGAGGCAGGTCAATAATAATAAATTATAATAAATGATAATGAATAATAATAAATGATAATAAATAATAATAAATAATAATGAATGTTAATGAATGATAATAATAATAATAAAAAGACAAGTACAGTCTTTGCATGCATTATCCTGCTGGATTTCAAACTTCCCCCCATTTTTCCTTCTGGAGGCTTAGGTTAGTGGACATAGCACAATCGGACTATTTTCGCGTCAAAATTCAAACTTCCCGCCATTTTTTGTTGAGGTTAGGTTAGTGGATGTAGCACAATTGGACTATTCTCCCGCCAAAATCCGCCATCTTGGATGACGTCATGCGATGTTGCCAAGTCTACATACCGCCATCTTGTATGACGTCATCACCCCCATCTTGAATAAATTTGGCAACAATACAACGTGTCTTGGTGTGAAGGTTGCCCTACTACTTTGGTGTTCTGAACACATAATATAATTTTTATCTCGTACAGACTCTCGGTATACGGAAGGACACAGAAAATTTCATACATTTTTGCACTCATTCTGTCACTTAATTGTGACTTATTTAGTTTCGTAATTGAAAAAAACCTTTCACATACATATGTTAATCGAAGCATTTTGCAACGTTTGCGATCTCATTCCGCAGACATGGAAATCTTCGCAAGGAAAACAACGTACATATGTTGGACAGTTTTAATGTAAAAGGATTGATCTTTTAAATGGGAATTAAATTGCACATCAATCCGTTCCATCTGCACATGCACAGGGGTGACTTCAACTGAAGCAGCAAACTGTCTCGAGAACAGCCTGAAAACAGATGTGAAATGGATAATGTCCTCATAACGTTTGGAAGAATATTCTTTTAATTCTTACAAGGTCTCACAGGATTCTTGAGAACTCGCGTTTTCTTTGACGACGGTGATCTTAGGGAAATGGACAGTGCTTTTGTTAGAATTTGCCCATGCTGCAACGCGATTTTCTTTTTAAATGCATCCTCATGAAATCAGAAATGAGTCGTTTCTCACCTTGCAGTGTCTCACTGTGGCCGTGTACAGTCAAGCCCACAAAATGCGAGGTTGTGTTTCATATTGGATCTTCTAATTTTCGTCCCTGATTTCCTTTTTCTTTCATAAATTCAACATCAGCTGTTTTGAAATCGAAGGATCATTCCAAGCATGCCCGTTGGCTTATCAACGTACTTCGCAATAGTATATAAAGTCTCCATACTCTTCTTTCAGTCCCATAGAAAACTGTTGCAGCTGATACTGGAATAATGCGTAAAGTTTCAGAAAATTTGCTATTTCATCGCTTGCTCCACGCCTGAAAATTTAGCACGACGTCCTTCTTGATGCGCAGAACAAAGAATCCAGTCTGTCGACCGATGTAATATTTTGCTCTTTTGTTCTCAACTAAATCTTTAAATTCTTTCTGCATGGTGTTGTAATGTCGTTTATGGTACCCACCGTTAATGCGACTGCATAATAGATGTTGAAAAGTCTCAAACTTCTCTTTAGTCATTACCATTCAGCTTTAAAGGCTTGCGATTATAGATCACAAGACTGCCTCTTTTTGTACAGGCAGCCACTAGACCATTGAATTTTCTTTATACCATGAACAAATATCGATGGGTAAACATAGTTGAGACCATTATTCTGCCGAAATGAAGGATGTTGATGCCAACTGAAAAATGCTGCACCGCAATACTAAATTATGCGCTGTATTACCGAGCAAAGCCGAGACAGGCCGAGTCTCGACCCTGTGCGGGCCGCACTTCGTGCTGACAGTGCTTCGGCACGCAGTGGTCGACCCTGTCTTAGGGTATATATATTATTATTATTATACATTTTTGCCCTTAAGACAGTGATTGAACTTGAATGTTACATGATTATTAAATATTCCGCTTCTTTCATGTTGTCTTCTTCTTTTTCTCTTCCCAAAACCTCTTCATTCTTTGATTGTGTTCGTGTTTCCTTTGTTCTTTCCATATTTTCTCTGGTCTCTTCCTTTCCTTTACATCAGATTTCGTGACCGTAATTTTGTTTCTGCATTGGTCTCTTTCATCTATCATTTCTTTATTGATTCTTGCTTGTTCTAGGTCTTTTATTTTATGAAATCAGTTGGTGTTTTTGATTGAGCTGTTGACTGCATCAAAAATCCTCTTTGTAAGTCTGGTGTTGTTCATTCTGTGTATGTGACCAAAGAATGTTAATCGAAGCTTTTTGATTATGTCTGTGAGTCTGTCTGTATGTTCATATAGTTCTTTGATTGGCCTCTTCATCTGTATAGCATCTCTGTGTACTACTCCAAAAATTTTTCGGTCTATCATTTCCGTCTCTTAATGCCTGATGCCGCGATTATGGTCGTTTCTGATGCATAGAGGGCTTCTGGTAGTACAACTGTATTGTAGTGCCTGTTTGATGCCCCTATTTGTATGTATTCTCCAATATATTTGAATTTTTCCACTCTGTTAACCAATCCGTATTTTCTCTGCATTACATGTGTATTGTTGTTCTTTCTTTCCATATATTGTGTTTTCTCGTATGTTATCTCTAACCCCATTTAAGCAGAGACTTTGTGTAGATATTACAGGGCTTCTTGCTCTTCTTCTCTATTGTTGCTGAGTATTGCCAAGTCATCTGCAAATGCAAGGCATTTTATGATTGTCTTGTTTGCACGTGTTCTTCCTAACTGAATTCCTTTTACTTTTTCTTCCCACTGCTTGATAATTTTGTCCAGGGCTATGTTGAATAGAAGTGGTGAGAGATCATCTCCTTGTCTGACCACTGTATGTATCTCAAGTAGCTCTGAGATTTCTCCCATGAATTTTATTTTGGATGTGGTGTCTGTGAGCATCTGTTCTATCGGTGCCCTAGTTTTTCTGTCTATTTCATATTTTTCTAGTGTGTCAAAGAGCGTGTGCCTGTCAATGGAGTTACAGGCCTTCTTAAATTCCACAAATGTAGCTACAGTGTTGTTCGCCTGTCTGAGCTACAAAAGTGTTCGCAGGTTCTAAATTTGTTCAATACAGGATCTTCCCTTTCTGAACTCTGCCTGGTGTTTACCAATCTTTGTATCCACTTATGGTTCCAGTACGTTCAGTAACACCTTGGACAGAATTTTGTATGTGACCGGTAATAATGAGATCCCTCTGTAATTATTAGGGTTTGCCCTGTCTCCCTTTTTGTGGAGTGGGTGAATCAGTCCGCATTTCCATTCCCGTGGAATTTTCCCTGTACTCCATACTTCCAAGAGAATTTTATAAATTTTCTTTGTAATATTTTGGTCTGTGAGTTTCCAGATCTCGGCGATAATGCCGTCTTCCCCTGGGGCTCTGTTGTTCTTTAGTTGTTTTATAACCTCCTCTAACTCTGTGATTGTTGGTGGCTTCGAGTCTCGGTTTGGTAGTGTTTTCGTGAAGTGTAATTTTTATTTGGGCTTCTCAGAGTTGAGGAGTTAATCAAAGCATCTTTTAAGAATACTGCAATTTTCTTTAGTGTTTGTTTCAAGAGTCCGAATGGTTTCCGAGATAGAACACATTTAATATCACTTTTGTACGTTTTTTCTTGAATAACTCGAAAACCGCACCCTCCAGCGAAAACGTGTCGCAGTACAAAATTAAACTATATTAAATTTCCTACAAAATAGGTCCTATTCATTTTCTTTCTCTAGAGCTAATGCTTTGTGCGAAGAGAGCGCAAGAATGTTGAAAAACTCGCTCAACGTGCATGCGCTGTAGCTTACGTAGTTTTTGTAGTCCAATTTGAGGTAGTATATTCAGGTAGCAAGTTGAGACGAACAGTTTGATACGAGACACTTGTGGTCTATCAAGTCGTGAAACTACCCCAAATTGGCCTACAAAAACTACGTAAGCTACGGCGCATACGCATCGAGCGAGTTTTTCAACACTCTCTCGCTCTCTTCGCACAAACCACTAGTTCTAGAGCGAAAAATGAATAGAACCTTTTTTGTAGGAAATTTAATATAGTTTAATTTTTTATTGCGACACGTTTTCGCTGGAGGGCGCGGTTTTCGAGTTATTCAAAAAACACGTACAAAAGTGATATTAAATGTATTTTATCTCGGAAAACATTCGGAATAGGGCATACGTCCATATGAAATTTTTGTTCAGAATCACTGTCACCCCTCAAAGATTGTACCTTTCCTCCTGACTCATCCCATATGATATATGAGGTATTGTGTATACATACAACATATTACAGGCAGTATTTCATTATACACAACTGCGTCATCTGCAAAGTGTCTGAGATTCCTATTAATATTGTCAGCCAAGTCATTAATGTATGGCATCAGCATCAAGGGTTCCCCACACTTTATCAACGTCTACTTTGCATATATTTTTGGTGTGTTTGGATGTTACGGCGTTCAGTCTCGCTTTAACGGTCTCGTGGTCACTAACCCCCGAATCAGTCATAATGCTCCCTAATTGCTCAGAATTATTTGTTTCTAAAAGTTCAAGTATGTTATCGTAACCATTAACACTTTCATTGGGCTCTGAACTAATGGTTCGAAATAATTTTCTGAGAAAGCATTCAGTACATTTTCGGACGGCGTTTTATACCTACCATCGGCTTTCAACATGTATTTTTGCCAACTTATCGAGAGTAGACTGAACTCACCACCAACTCTAATTGTATGAGTGGGATATCTATTTCAAATGAGACTTAAGTTTTCTTTGAACTGTTCAGGAATTATATCACCTGAGCCAGGGGGTGGGTAAAACGAACAAATCACAAATTTATTCTGGTTGTCAAGTATAACCTTTACCCATACTAACCCGCAGAAACAATCTACTTCAATTTCACTTGAAGGTAAACTACTTCACCACTAACTGTATTTAATCGATCCTTTCTGAACACTGTTTGGTCTCTTGTAAAATTTCGGTTCAACTTGTTTCCGCTTTAGCCAGCTTTCCGTACCTTTAATTATTTGAGCTTCAGTGTCATCTATTAGTGCTTGGAGCTCCGGTTCTTTCCCAACGCAGGTACGACAATGTACAAATACAATACCGATTGTTGCTAGCTCTATCTGCCTGTGTTTGCTCTGCACCCATATAAACTTTCGGGAGTAATTTTACGAACGCACGAATACTTGCGATTTCTGGGGATAGGCCGCGCGAAGTGGCCGTGCGGTTCGAGGCACGATGCCACGGACTGCGCGGCCCCTCCCGCCGGAGGTTCGAGTCCTCCCTCGGGAAAGGATGTGTGTGTTGTTCTTAGCATAAGTTAGACTAGGTTAGTTTAAGTAGTGTGTAAGTCTAGGGATAGATGACCTCAGCAGTTTGGTCCCTTAGGACTTCACACACATTTGAAAATTTTTTATCTGTGTATAGCACATTGTAAGCAGACTAAATTGCCACCACATACGGTGGTAGTACAAAGAGTAAATTCACCGCCAATGTATCAGGTAAATTCAAAGGAAATGTTGGCGCTTAATGCGGTATTGAACTTGTTGTTTCTAGCAATTTGTGGGAACTTGAAAGTTGGTGCCTGTGTTCAGCCACATTTGCACATGGGCGAGTAGGAAGAATTAAGACTTGTGCTTTTAGATCTGCAATAAATGTTTACGCCCTTAGCGCCTGTTCAGTATGTCTGCGGATTTCCGAATTAAAATTTTCCGTTGTGGTTAAATATACGGCTATTTCTTGTCCACATGCTTCTTAGGTTGCACATGACTTATAATTTCATAAATTCATGAATAATACTCAGATTTCTACGTCGAAACTATACCTATACATGTGAACAAATTTCACCTATTTTCTTAATTTTAAATTTAATATATTTTTCATGGTTTGCCACCTGTCCATGACTGAGGTCCACCTTCTCTACCATATAAGCAGTAGTCTTTGTAGATATTGTTTACAGTAGAGAACATAATTTTGGTATGCTTATTTAACGAACGAAAATTGAACAGTGTTCCAGGGTCCGATGAAATCCTTGTAAATTCCTGTATAGAATTTGTAGCTGAATTATACCCTCTACTCGCCATGACACATTGACACACTGTGGCCAGTGATTGGAAGAATGCAAACGCCACACCTGTCTACAAGAAGGTTCCTTTCAGAGTATACTGATACAGTAGCTCCATACTTGACAGTTATATAAACCGGTCGCTCATCGAAAATTCCGTATCTAAAGACAGAAAAGTTGCGCAAGTCACATCAATAAATAAGAAAATAAATAGGAATAATCAATCGAATTGCAGACCAATACCACTAACGTCGATTTTCAGTATGATTTTGGAATATATAATGTGTTCGAACATCATGAGTTACCTCGAAGGAAACGATTTATTGACAAATAGTCAGCATGGATTCAGAAAATATCGTTCTTGTGAGACACAACTTGCTCTTTATTCGCAGGAAGTAGTGCATGATATCGGCAGGAGACATCAAATTGATCTGGTATTTTTAGATTTCCTGTATGCTTTTAACACTGTTCATCATAAGCGACTTCTAATCAAATTACGTACCTATGTAGCATCGCCTCAGCTGTGCGACTGGTTTCGTGATTTCCTGTCAGAAAGGTCACAGTTTATAGTAACTGACGGAAAGTCATCGAATAAAACAGAAATAGTATCTGGCTGTTCCCGATCTACATGATGCTGTCATTTACCGTCTTGCAAAGTCATCAGGTAATCAAAAGCAATTGCAAAGCGATTTAGACACCATACGAGGGGGAACCAAAAGAAACCGGATTGTTGTCATAAAAAATTTATTGATGAATCTTTTTACAAAATTACTTCAGTCACCCTCAAAATACTCTCCATTACATGCGATACACTTGTCAAGTCTCTTTTCCCACTGTGGGAAGCATGTTTGGAACTCTTCAAGTTTGATATTGTCCAGTGCCCTTTGCGAAGCTGTTTTTACCGCCTCCGCATCGTCATAACGCTCCCCTTTTAACGTTTTTTTCATTCGTGGAAATAGGAAAAAGTCGCACGGGGCTAGGTCCGGCGAATACGGAGCGTGGGGAACGACAGACCACCTCTGAGATGCCAAATAGTGAGTCACTCGTAAGGCCGTGTGTGCTGGAGCGTTGTCGTGATGCAGAAACCAGTCACCTGATCGCCAAAGTTCCGGGCGTTTCCTCCTCACATCCTCTCGCAGACGCCTTAAAACATCCAAGTAAAAGTGCTGGTAAACAGTCTGGCCAGGGGGTACGAATTCCCGATACACAATTCCACGAACATAAAAAAAGATAATGATCGTCGTCTTCACATTTGACCTCACTTGCCTTGCTTTTTTTTGGTCTGGGAGAGTTGGGAGTCCTCCACTGGCTTGACGCTTGCTTGGTTCCTGGGTCATACCCGTAACACCAACTCTCATCCCCTGTAATGACTTTGTTCAAGAAGTTTGGATTACGTGCAATCTCTGTTTTCAAGTCCTGACAGACATTCACGCGGATGGTTTTTTGCTCCTGTGTGAGAAGGCGCGGAACAAATTTAGCAGCAACACGTCTCATGTGCAAATCCTCACTCAGAATCCGCTGGCACGAGCTCCAACTGATTCCTGTCTCTGCTGAAATTTGGTCGATCGTTTGGCGACGATCTTCGTTGATCTTTTGGCGGACCTTTCCAATGTTCTCCTCATTTCGCGATGTTGAAGGGCGTCCAGAAGGAGCTTGGTCTTCAACACACATCTCACCACGTTTAAAGCGCCCAAACCACTCGAAAACCTGTGTGCGGCTCATAGCGTCCTCCTGGAAAGCTTCCTGTAGCATTTGGTGTGTCTCCGTTGCAGTTTTTTTAAGCAGGAAACAAAATTTCACACATACTCTTTGTTCTTTTAAAGTTGCCATAACGATTTCGCAGAGGTAATCCGCCAACAGTCAGAGAAACACAATACCACACTTGCGCGTTCAGCTCTACACTGACGCCGTCTGCACAGCTGTTTCATGAAGCTCTCTACTAACACCATCTAGCGTGAGAACCCTGCACTACGTCTATGAGTGGCATTGCCCTCGGAGTCTGATTTCTTTTGGGTCCCCCCCTCGTATATGTATGATGCGAAAAGTGGCAATTGACTCTAAATAATGAAAACTGAAGTCATCCACATAACTACTGAAAGAAATCCGCTAGACTTACACACTACTTAAACTAACTTAACGCTAAGGACAACACTCACACCCATGCCCGAGGGAGGACTCGAACCTACGGCGGGAGGGGCCGCACGATTAGTGACATGGCGCCTACAACCCCGCGGCCACTCCGCGCGGCTAACAAGATTTGAGACTGGATCGAAACAGTCAGGACGCAGCACGTGATCCTAAATGGATAATCATTAAGAAACAGCGGAGAAGTGTATGGGTTTATTAAGTGACGCATGATATTATCGTTTGTGTTCGTGCTAAACATTAATCACTTAGCAGATAGTTATAGTTACTGCCTCACGTATTTCGTAGACAATACCGTTAGCGATGAGGAAATTTTATCCAGTAAAAACTCTGGTAATATTCTGTCAGATCTCGACAAAGTATTAACCTGGTCCAAAGATTGTCAACTGTCTCGTCATGTTAGAAATGCAGAATTGGTCACGAAACTTTGACTACAGAATTAATGAGTCACAATTAGAGTTAGTAATGTCATGTAAATATTTAGGAATAATTTCGTGTAGGGGTACGAAGTGGATTGTCTAACATTTCCCAATCCAGAGAAATGGGAACCGAATCAGATATGTCAGCCGTAGTATCTGTGTAACAGACAGTTCCACTTGTTGCTGCGGCAAATACGTCGCATGGGTATTGCCGTTGTTCGGCTACAGGAAATAAATATACGTCCCGGCGACTGGATCAGTACCCCACCATATCCCACGCAAAATGATCTAAGATTACAATCATGTCAACTGGTTCAAAAATGGCTCTGAGCACTATGGGACTTAACTTCTGAGGTCATCAGTCCCCTAGAACTTAGAATTACTTAAACCTAACTTACCTACGGACATCACACACATCCATTCCCGAGGCAGGATTCGAACCTGTGACCGTAGCGGTCGCGCGGTTCCAGACCTAGAACCGCTCGGCCACTCCGGCCGGCCATGTCAACTGGAATGCCTACCGGGAGTATATCTACACTCGAATCAGAAGCCACCTGTTATACTTCAGAACTCAGAGGATAACACCGACCTTTGCTTCCTTCCTATAGCAAACCTTGTCTAAAGACATTACTACATACGTAATCACTTGTCCTATCTATCGAAATCGAACGCCCCTTCCCCACAAGCTCTAGAACTACAGAATAAATCCCGCTGACCCTATTGTTCTTTCCTCTACACCCATGACTGGGACACACTAATACGAGACTGGTAATTATAAGAGATGAAATTTGTGACGCTGTGGAGCGATATCCCTAGATCTAATATTACAGCGACACGTCCGAAACTTGTTAAATACAAAGGGACGCCGGGACTAGTGACAAATATCCACAACACTCAATACATCACTATCAACAAACTCCAGTAAGTATTCGAGAGCCGAGCACATCCTACCAGGTCACACTTCTGCTCCACACTATTCACTCCTCCACACAACCAACCCCTCCATGCCAACATGAGCGAAGTCAACTTACCTCCATCCCAACCATCTAGAGCATGGTAGTGGTTCTGTGGTCTGTAAGTCACATGTCGCCCGCATCTCGTGGTCGTGCGGTAGCGTTCTCGCTTCCCACGCCCGGGTTCCCGGGTTCGATTCTCGGCGGGGTCAGGGATTTTCTCTGCCTCGTGATGGCTGGGTGTTGTGTGCTGTCCTTAGGTTAGTTAGGTTTAAGTAGTTCTAAGTTCTAGGGGACTGATGACCATAGATGTTAAGTCCCATAGTGCTCAGAGCCATTTTTTTAGTCACATGTCCTCAATCCTACTGAGCGCATCTGCTACACTATCGAGTGAGATGCCTGTATCTAGTATTGCAGAGACAGGTCAGAAACTTTTTAAATGCAAACCGACACCGGGATACAGCAATACTTCCTTCATCCCTAAACACTGTGGAAACACAGACCAAGTATAGCACTTTGGTCTCCTCTTCAGACTCCAATGGTATGCACTCCCAAGCCGCCTAATTGCCTGCTTTCTCACTAACCGTCCATCTTAAGTAACAGCAAACAACAGAACAACTCGTATTTCCCATCCAACTGAATGAGTATCCCAAGGATCCATCCTACCACCGCTCCTTTGTCTCCTATACACAGCCGACGTTCCAAAACCAGCCTCTCCAGTGTACCTGCTTCAGAACGCTGATGGGACCGTCTTACTCGGCATCCATCGTCCCAACTGATCCCTTCAGCTTCACTTTAGCAGTTTCATGTCCTGGTATAATCGCACCGAGCGAGGTGGCGCAATGGTTAGCACACTGGACTCGCATTCGGGAGGACGACGGTTCAATCCCGCGTCCGGCCACCCTGATATAGGTTTTCCGTGATTTCCCTAGATCACTCCAGGCAAATGCCGGGATGGTTCCTTTGAAAAGACACGGCCGACTTCCTTCCCCATCCTTCGCTAATCCGAGCTTGTGCTCCGTCTCTAATGACCTCGTTGTTGACGGGACGTTAAAACACCAATATCCTCCTCCTCCTCCTGGTATAATCAGCAGTACCTCTCCGTCAGCCCCACAAAAATCCAGATAATATTCATAGTAAAAACCACCTGAGCTTTCCATCCCCGTTACCTTTACCTCAGCCGGCCGGAGTGGCCAAGCGGTTCTAGGCGCTACAGTCTGGAACCACGAGACCGCTACGGTCGCAGGTTCGAATCCTGCCTCGGGCATGGATGTGTGTGATGTCCATAGGTTAGTTAGGTTTAAGTAGTTCTAAGTTCTAGGGGACTGATGACCTCAGAAGTTAAGTCCCATAGTGCTCAGAGCCATTTTTGAACCTTTACTTCACAACCCACATCCAACCAGTCTCCAAAATTAAAAGACTTAAATATCTCAGACCAACTCTCAATCGGAAACTAACTTGGTATTTCCGTCTACTAATCATCGAGAAGAAAGTCCTCAATGGACTTTAACTACCGAAATCACTCACATGCCGAACATGGAGACTAAATCTTCCTACTATTCTCCATACATACAGCACACTCATTCCTTCCACCATTACCTAATTCAATGTGCCACGGACTTCTGCCCCTCCAAAACTCTCACACACTCCAAATCCTAGAGTGCCACACACTCCACCTTGTTTTTTTCCCCACACATCTCCTTCATCAGTTAATAAAATTTCCACATCTTCTTCAACACTTAGGACGCCAACGCGTCTCCTACATGCCCCTGAAACTTGAATCTGGATGTCTTATAATCTCCCCCATCCATGTGAATGCTGGCTTGCTCGGACGCCTCTATCAACATGATCCACGTTCTCTTCACCTCTATGTCCTCCACATCCTTTCCCAACGGATTTTCAATCGCCTTACGACTGTGAACGAGCCTTCCTTCCAACCATAATGTACCCTACCCATCCCATCCCAAACGACGGCTCCAACACATCCTTTCCTTACCCAGCTGTCATCCGACATGTGTCCTAACACCTAGATCGCAACCGTAATTTCCTTCCCACAAACACATCCCTCACCCTTTTCCATCGAAAATCCTTCCCAATACCTTGCTCTTCCCTGTCCACGCTCACAGTTACTATTAGCCCACAACACATCATCCTCACTATGATTTTATATGTACATCACTTCACCACCATCTTTTCATAAACATCATCATCATCGATATTTTAATCGGAACAGTTTTTAATAATCACTTGCTGAATAGTGGCAACATGGTGGCTATCAGCCCCCCTCTCACATGGGAATGTAAATAACTCATAAATAAATAAAATAAAAGACTTGATCGGCAGCTCGTACCTCGTCATCGAAGCTTGTTTCACACTGATATCCGAATATCCTGTATCTGCAATTTTATTTTGGAATCGTGATTGGATTTTTCATCCATACTGACTAGAGCTCACATTGATTGCAGTGGTAAAGTTCTCTCTTCACAGTTTCGGCCATCGATTTAGCATCGACCTTGGCATCCATATGTTACTTGTTTGATGGCAGTGATCTGACTAATTTGTACCAGGACATGACACAAAAGAACGAACACATAGGCTCGGTTGGTAAAAGAGAGGGAAACGGCAATTTTTCTGTAAAAGAGACTGCATGTGAAGCACATGTAGAACCCATACTCAAGATTATGTGATCCATACTAGATCAGACTAACTGGAGAAAGCTAACGTATACAGTGAACGGCAGTTAGAATGGTCAAAGTCTTGTCTGACTGGCGACACAGTGAAAAAAAATATTCAAAAATCTTAATTGGGATAGTCTGACACCATGTATGTCACTAGAGTCTACTTATTAAACCGCAAGAGCGGTTTTCCTGAGCAGCAACCATGAATATCTTCAGCTCTTTACACATATATCCCTTAAAGATCACGTACATAAAATTAGACACACAAAAGCTCAAATAGCGACGTACAAGCAGTCCACACTCCATCCTTGATTGGAATGGGACGAAATCTTAATATATGACCCAATAAAAATTGCACCCTGCCCTCGACTTTAGTGATTCGTAGATTATACTTACAGATGTAGCTGTGCCTGTTACGGGACGCCACATGATTCTTGCGTTTCCCGGCCCTTGACAGTTTGCAACGTTTTTCCAGTTTTGCAGCTGGTAAAGATACTTCAGTGCACCTGTACCTATTCGAGTATTTCATAAACACCTATTTTACTAAATAGGTGATGGTGTGATCTGTATAGAAAGAGATGCAAAAGTCAAAAAACAATATATCAACCTAGACTGCAGTACCTCTAGTATTTTCAATGAAATGGAACTGCAGAGCAGTTTTGTTTTAAGATTGATTTAATGTATCTTGCGTAGCTGTTCATATTGATATCTGATTTTGTTTGTATCCGCCAAGCTTCGTTACTAAGTATCTAATAGTTTTACTGGACAGCGTTGAGTGCTTCCATGTATGAATTTTCCTCTTGGTTTCAAATTCCGGTCCTTTCTTTGTGACAACTTAATAAACAAGCAGATTTACATTCAAACCGACAACGATACTTTCCGTTTCCATTTATGCTGTTATAATGTTTCCTCTGGCTCATTTATTCTATATTTATCTCTAAACTCTGAATATACAATAAATGATACAAAAACCTTAAAATCCGTAAATACGAGTGTCAGTCGAAAGTAATGCCTCCTTTTTTTATATTTGTCAATAATTTGAGATGCAACTACATTGATTGAAAACCTTAGTATTGACGATTAATTAATGGCTTTTCAATGTAATCTCCGTCCATCTCCACAGTTTTGTATTTTACATGGGTCCTGCTTCCGAAGCCACTGACTCATGGACATTTTCACAGCCTCCTCTTCTTCCACGTCAGTCCCACGATGAGCTTCTTTTAGCAGCCCGAACAGATGGAAGTCTGATGGTATCAGGTCACGGCTATATGGGGGATGAGGCAAGACTTCCTATTCAGTTTTCATAATCTCTTCAGTTGTGTGAAGACTGAAGTGTGGTTTCACACTGTCATACAAAATGTCTTTACTGAGGAAGGTTATGCGACACAATACTCTGCAGTCACCCGGCGGTCACCACGAATGGTGTCATCGATTCAATGAATGATGTGCGGAGTTACTGCAGTCACAGGCCTGCTGCTCCGTGATTCCTCACGCAATGATTTTTGTCCTTCAGTTTCGTTATAGCACCAAACCCATCGCCTAACAGTGCTGATATCCAGTGTTGTAACACCGTACACATTTTTCAGTCTTTCATGAATGTAAATGGGCATTTCAACTTCTGCATTCAAGAATTCTATCAGAGAATGCTGTCTAATATGAGTATCGGTGTCAATCATTTTCCAAGTACTGACATCTGTTGGCATAGAAAGTTACTGCTGCAGTGTATTGAAGAAGCAGCTCTGCAGAATAGCGCCAAATTCAAATTTTTCACCCAATGAACATTATCTAAGGAGAGAAAATAGAAGACATTACTTTTGACTGACCGTCGTTATCATCCGAAGAGCTATCAGTCCATAGTTACAAAGGCAGGTAGAGGCAATATACTAGTTGTAATGAAAGAAAGTGAGTATATAGACAGAACACATTAATCCTTTGATATTACTAATATTCAGCCATAAAAAGACCCAAAAGAAAATTTGAAAGTAAAATTAAGGAGCAGTTAAAGAAGACACATTTCCTATTGACCGTAACTAAAAAGAAATATGTTACGTGAATGGATCCAAAGCTACCATGTTTAAAAGCACAGTTTAATGGACACAAAGATCAAAATCCAATAATATCAGCAGTCAACTCTGCAAATAGCCCAACATACAAACTGTCACAGAAATGGAATAAAATACTGATGCAAAATTAGACATATGAAACAACATATTCCATAAAGCCACAAAATTCCCTGAACCTGCTCTGCTCTGTTCTGGACATTGCCAGTCTTTATTCAAACATACCTACACAAGAATCTGGTGCAGTAATCCAAAATAACCTTATGAAACATAAGGAACTTGCGTACAGAGACATTGTTGTATTCATGAAACTCCTTCACCTACATTTACTTTCTCACATTTAATATAACACTTACAAGCAGAGAGATGGTCTAGCTGTGGTATCATGTATATCTGGTACTACAGCTGACATATACATAAATCATTTGGAACAAAAATTGTTTAACAGTCAAGAATCCTGCCTAAAGAAAATAGAATTTTATAAGAGATCCGTAGTTGACACACTACTGCTACTAAAACAGGATACTAAGAACTTAATGGACAGTCTAAATTTCTTCAGTACGTCCTTTTCCCTTTCTGTAATATTGCCTTCAGGTTCATTTCTCCTGCGCAGCCCATCTGTATTGTATTGCATGTTAACCGGGGACCTAGACACGACGGAGAGTCTCCGTCCCCGCCGCAGCCGCAGTGGTCCACAACCCCATGACGAATACCGCAGTCCACTTCACCCCTCCGCCGCCCCAGATGGGACCACTCTTTCAGGGTTATTGTGCGGTTCGGCCCCCGGCGGATCCACTCCCCCAGGGCACGTCTCACACCATACGAGTATACCCCTATGTTTGCGTGGTAGAGTAATGGTGGTGTACGCGTACGTGGAGAACTTGTTTGCGCAACAATCGCTGACATAGTATAGCTGAGGCGGAATAAGGGGAACCAGCCCGCATTCGCCGAGGCAGATGGAAAACGGCCTAAAAACCATCCACAGACTGGCCGGCTCACCGGACCTCGACACAAGTCCGCCGAGCGGATTCGTGCCTGGGACCAGGCGCTCCTTCCCGCCCGGAAAGCCGGCTAACAGGGCGGGCTAGCCCATCTGTATACTCCTCCCAACATTGAGTTTTCATTTCTTTGCTTAGTACTATTTTTCCATTTGAGCTCTTGATTTTCACAGAGCTGCCTCTTATCTTCAAACGCCTCTATAATTTTCTTATAAGTGGTACCTATGTTTTCGCTAGTTATATACGCTTCTATAGCCTTGCATTTGTCCTCCACAAAATCCTCCTTAGGTGTTTTACACCTTCTGTCAATCTCATTCTTTGGACATCCATATTCCTATTTGGCTGCTTCATTTGCTGTCTTTTTTATTTTCTCCTTTCATCAGTGAAATTCAAGATCTCCTGTGATACCCAAATTTTCTACAAGATCTTCTCTTTTTACCTACTTGAAAGATTTCTACTATATCTTCTCGTTCTAGCTATTTGATCCTCAACTGTGTTCACTATTTCATTTCTGAAAGCTATCCATTCGTCTTCTACTGTACTCCTTTCCCCTGTTTTTTTACCGAGCGAGGTGGCGCAGTGGTTAGCACACTGGACTCGCATTCGGAAGGACGACGGTTCAATCCCGCGTCCGGCCATCCTGATTTAGGTTTTCCGTGATTTCCCTAAATCGCTCCAGGCAAATGCCGGGATGGTTCCTTTGAAAGGGCACGGCCGACTTCCTTCCCCATCCTTCCCTAACCCTATGAGACCGATAACCTCGCTGTTTGGTCTCTTCCCCCAAACAACCAACCAACCAACCCCTGTTTTAGGCGACCTCTGCCTAATGCTCTCTATGAAACTTTCAACAGCCTCTGCTTCTTTCAATTTATCCAGGTCCCATCTCCTTGATTTCCTACTTTTTTACAGTTTCTTCAGATTCAATCTACAGTTCATAAATAATTAAGTGTGGTTCGGGTCCACATCAACCACTGGAAATGTTTTACAGGTTAAAATCTCCTTATAAAATCTCTGTCCTACCATTAGATAATCAATTTGAAACCTTCGAAGTCTCCAGGTCTTTTCCATAAATACAACCTTCTTTCGTGATTCTTAAATCAAGTGTTAGCGATGATTAAATTATTCTGTGTGCAAAATTCTACTAGATGGCCTCCTCTTCCATGTCTTTCCCCCAGTCCATATCCTCCTACTTTTCCTTCTCTTCCATTCTTTGCTATCGAGTGCCAGCCCCCAGTCGCAATTAAATTTTCTTCTTCCTCAACTATCTGAACAATTTGTTTTATCTCATTATGCAATCTTTCCCTCTTTTCATCATCTGCAGATGTAGTTGTCATATAAACTTGTAGTACTGAGTTGGGTGCTGGCTTCAGATTTACCTTGGCTACAGTAATGCAGTCTCTATGCTATTCATAGTAGCTTAACTGAAATCATATTTTCTAATTCATTATTAGATCTCTTCCTGCATTACCTCTACTTGATTTTGTATTTATAGCCTTGTACTCAACTGAGCAGAAGTCCTGTTCCTCCTGTCACCGAACTACACCAAACGCGCGCGCGCGCACACACACACAGACACACACACACACACACAAGTATTATTACAGGTCTCTAATCCGAAACGAAAATTAAAAGTCTGCAGCAAAATTTTATTATTTCTTAAACTATGGAAGACTTCCATCACAAAATCCACGTTCTAGTTCTCTGCAAGATTAAAGCTTGCATATTGGCACTATTGAAAAAATTTACAGCTTAAGGTGCACTTGTTAATGACCAAATTCCGACTGCTGTATGGCCCTTTGCAAGCAAAATGGACATTCAGATTAAATATTTCTGTATCTAAATAACTTATTACGCTGCCTTATTGGCGATGCTGAAAGAAATCATAGATTAGTAGATGAGCGTAGTTCAGGCTCTGTAGCAGCATTAAATTCATCTAAATACATAAAAATTAGTTCAATAACATTGCAAAACACGTGTGGGCTCAACAGATGATCTAATGTACAGCCTAAAGTGCACTTGTCAACGAGAAGAACCAAAGTCAACAAAGTTTTATTCACAGGTCAAAGTTTGTCAAAGGCTTGTCCTATACCAATGTCAGTCAAACATCGTAATGATGCCATACTAGGGTTTTAACTTCATCTTGCAGTTCAAAACCTCATCTTCTGCCGTTACTCAGTGGAAACTTGGGGAAAACTTTAAACTGTATTCCTTTCATTCCCTCTGTGATATATTTAGAAGTTGTTGTCTCATTAGCCGGCCGGAGTGGCCGTGCGGTTCTAGGCGCCACAGTCTGTAACCGAGCGACCGCTACGGTCGCAGGTTCGAACCCTGCCTCGGGCATGGATGTGTGTGATGTCCTTAGGTTAGTTAGGTTTAATTAGTTCTAAGTTCTAGGGGACTGATGACCATAGATGTTAAGTCCCATAGTGCTCAGAGCCATTTGAACCATTTTTGAACCATTGTTGTCTCATTAAAGCAAGTTTTAAAGAGAGAGAGCCAATTTACTGTGGTCCATAAATCAGAGAGATGATGTCAGATACCGTGGATATCAGCCACTGGTATTATTAGATAGTGGGGAAAACTGAATTCCTTTCATTTTCTCTGTAATGTTTTATAATGTTTTTGCCTCATTAGAGTTACATACAGAGTTACAGAGTGATAGGTAGAGAGATAGAGAAAGAAAGGGAGAGAGAGAAGAAATTTGCTATGGTTTATAAACCAGAGACATGAAATTTACTGATTGTGATGATGTGGGAATTATGTACATAACTTTTCCATGTTGTGAGCACACATGTGAGATGAAGTTTAATTATGAGACAGTACAGTGTTTACAGACGTGGAACATTATGCATTTTGTGTGTGTGTGTGTGTGTGTGTGTGTGTGTGTGTGTGTGTGTGTGTGTGTGCGCGCGCGCGCCCGTGTGTGTGTGTGTGTGTGTGTGTGTGTGTGTGTGTGTGTGTGTGTGTGTGTGTGTGTAAAACATATAGCGCAATGTCCAACCCCAAAATGTAATTACTCGCCTCGAAAACGTTATGTACTTCAACCTCAAACTGTATCTACTTGCTCCCCGAAACGGTATCACCTGGCCCAAAAACTGTATCAACTTGCCACCAAACCTATATCAAGTTGCCCAGAATTGTTCTGTTTGCCAGTAAAACTGAGCAACTAGTCGCAGAAATGTATTCACTTTCTCCAAAGCCGTATTGGTTTGCCCCGAAACTGTTTAAACGTGTCACTGAAACTTTATGAACTGGCTCCCCGGAAACGTGTCAACCTGCCCCTCAAAACTGTATCAACTTAGCCTAAAGTGGTATGAATTTCCCCAAAACTTCAGCATTATCCTGAAATGAAACTGTGTAAGTTTTCCCCAAAAGTGTGCTCAGTTGCCCCTAAACTACACATGTATTTTACATGAGATACGCGGAGGAATTCTCTGACCACGGTTAATGATCTAGGGAATTCCATCCCACCATCAGCTGATTCAGTACTCCGAACTACATGGAAGTATTCAGAACGTTCCAGTAATTTGTGACTTGTTCCAACAAGCGAAAGTGGTCAGCCAGCATGTTGTGCCTTAGCAAGTCAATACTTGTTCCAACAGTGCAGTGGATATCAGCTACTGTTGGCTCAGTTCGTATGTCAGACCTGTAAAAACATGTCCCACAACTATACCAACTTGTCTCACAACTGTAAGACTTGACACCACAACGGTAAGAGCTTGCCCTGAAACTCTAATATTTTGTCCCGAAAACTGTATCAATTTACTTCACAACTGTAACATCTTGCTCCACAAATGCATCAACTTTCCCGCAAAACTTTATCGACTGTATTAATTTTCCCAGAATAGTATCAGCTTGCCTCAAAACTATATTTACTGATCCTGAGACTGTAAAACCGTGCCCCAAAAACTTTATTAATTGACCTCTAAACTATAACAGCTTGTCCCACAATTGTAAAAACTTGCCCAGAAGTGAAAAAAACGTGCCCCACGTTGTAGTGTCTTGCCAAATAGAAGTATAGCAACTTGTCCCACAACTTTAACAATATATCCTACTACTGTAACAACGTTCCCCACAACTATAACAAGTGATCTCATTTGAAATACATCGTCAGTTTTGGGGCAAATGGTTACATTTTTGGAGCAAGTTGATATAGTCTTAAGGCATACTATTACAATTCCAGGAGGAAAGTTGTCATAGTTGCGAGGCAACAGCAGACATCCCAGTAGCTGACACCAACTGTACTGTTCAAACAAGTCTTAATTTAAAAAGTCTCATCTTGCTAACTAATCACTTTCTTTTGTTAGAACAAGTTGCTGCTTGCCAGAGAGCTCTGAATACTTCCAAGTAGTCAAGTAGTTCTGAATATTCCTGCTGAAACAGCAAGTGATAGAAGGAAATTCTCAAGAACTGTAATACTTTTGTGTAAGTGCCAGTATGGGCAACAAGGAAATGGGCATCTGATAAAGGTAGCTTCCTATAACAACAGGAGGATTAAATGGGTAAAAACTGATATGCAGTGTGCTGCTTGAGGTGCAGTCAGAACACTGTCCAGGTAAACAATGTAGGACAAGTTGATTCAGTATTCAAGAATGCAAGTCTCCTTTGTGGAGCTTTAGTTTATACACTATAAGAAAAAAGAAAGCGACGTACTATAAAGGAATTATCCGCATGGGACACAAATCAGTAGATACAATGTACGTATGCAGCCATATAAATTATTGCAATTTCATAAAAATTGGATGATTTATCCAGGAGAAAGAACTTCACTAATTAAGCAAGTCAATAACGCATTGGTCCACCTCCGGTCATAATGCGAGGGGTTATTTGGCCTGGCATTGAGAGACAGAGTTACTGTATCTCATGCCAAATTCTGTCAAATTTGTGCATTATATCATTTGTTTGTCTGTGTGTATGTACATCACATCTATCGATTTCTGCCCGTTTTCTTGACTTAGAATATTTACAGATCAAAGTTTTGTTGATATTTTGAGTCCCAACAAGGAAAGCAAGTAATGATTAAGTGGTCAAAGGACAAAGTGACTAACAAGTTGGTTTAAGTCTGTATACTAATTAAGTTCCTTTCATAGTATGCTGATATAATAGCTCCATACAACAGTCATATGCAACCGCTCGCTCGACGAAAGATCCGTACCCAAAGACTGGAAAGTTGCACAGATCGTACCAATGTTCGAGAGAAGTAGTAGGTGCAATCCACCAAATTACGGACCCGTATCATTAACGTCGACATGCACCAGGATTTTGGAACACGTACTGTATTCGAACATTATGAATTACCTCGGAGAGGACGGTCTATGGCCACACAACCTACACGGATTTAGAAAACAACGTTCTTGAAAAACGCAAGTGGCTCTTTACTCACACGAAGTGTTGAGTGCTATTGACAAGGGATTTCAGATTGATTCCGTATTTCTAGATTTCCAGAAGGCTTTTGACACTATGACACACAAGCGATTTGTAGTGAAATTGCGTGCTTATGGGATATAATCTCACTGGATTCGATATTTCCTGCCAGGGAGATCACAGTTCGTAGTGATTGACGGGAAGTCATCGAGTAAAACAGAAGTGATTTCTGGCACTCCCTAAGGTAGTGTTATAGGCCCTCTGCTGTTCTCTACCTATTTGAACAATTTAGGAGACAATCTGAGCATCCGTCTTAGGTTTTTTGCAGACGATGCTTTCGTTTATCGCCTAGTAAAGTCTTCAGAAGATCAAACAAATTGCAAAACGATTTAGAAAAGATATCTGTATGGTGCGAAAATTGGCAGTTGACCCTAAATAATGAAAAGTATAAGGTCATACATATGAATGCTAAAAGGAATCGGTTAAGCTTCGGTTACACAATAAATCAGTCAAATCTAAACGCCGTAAATTCAACTAAATACCTAGGAATTACAATTACGAACAGCCTAAGTTATAAAGAACACATAGACAATTTTGTGGGGAAGGCAAACCAAAGATTGTGTTTTATTAACAGAACGCTTAGAAAATGTAACAGATCTACTACACTTATCCGTCCTCTTTTGGAGTACTGCTGCATATCTGGGATCCCTACCAGATAGAATTAACGGAGTGCACCGAGAAAATTCAAAGAAAGCAGCATGTTTTGTACTGTCGAGGAGTAGGGGAGAGGGTGTCACTGACAGGATTTGGGGTGGACATCATTAAAACAAAGGCGTTTTTCGTTGCGACGGAATCTTCTCACGAAATTTCAATCACCGGCTTTCTCCTACGAATACGAAAATATTTTGTTGAGGCCGGCCTACTTAGGTACAAACGATCATCATCATAAAATAAGGGAAATCAGGGCTCTCGCGGAAAGATGTAGGTGTTCGTTTTTTTTCCGCACGCTATTTGAGATTGGAATAAAAGAGAATCATTGTGAAGGTGGTTCGATGTGTTATTTGCAAAGAATCCATGTAGATGTAGATTCACTTGGACTGTTCTAGAGTTAATAACACAATTAGTCTTATTTTTGAAAACATTATTCGAGAAATCAGCGATCGAAATATAATCTTTCAAATTAATTATAACACCTAGATAGCAAGATATGTTTATTAAAAGGTGGCTGGTTTCGATCATCAAGTGATCACCTTCAGACCTACAGCCATATTGATTCACAATGGATGTACATGGAGCAGCAGCTGACTATCGTCATTCAGCGGTTCCCATCCATGCATAGCCATTGTCCATTAATACGTCTGTATTTCTGAAGACTATCATATGATGACCGTAACTGGTCGCCTTTTAATATACGTGTCTTGTGATCTAGACTGTTAGAATTAATTTCAACAATTGGTCTCGGTCTCGGCAAATGGAGACAATATGCTATAGTAGGCATAACGCTAGAGTCTGAAGACGTAAAGCCGGTGTGGCCGAGCGGTTCTAGGCGCTACAGTCTGGAACCGCGCGACCGCTACGGTCGCAGTTTCGAATCCTGCCTCAGGATGGATGTGTGTGATGTCCTTAGGTTAGTTAGGTTTAAGTAGTTCTAAGTTCTACGGGACTGATGACCTCAGATGTTAAGTCCCATAGTGCTTAGAGTCATTTGAACGTAAAGCCACTCACCTAAGCTCGGTAGAAATAAGAAGATCAACATAGCCTGGAGACTGTCTGGTGATGGACTGCTACTGCAGGTCGGTGCCTGGCCCAGAGAATTCAAACGAATGACGTATTCGATAACTATGATCGAACTGCCATTCCGTTGTTGTGCACTGGGGTATATACTGTTGCTGCAGGCGGATGCAGACACGTGACATCATGTAGGACCAGAGCCCAAGATCACTGTGCCATAGTTGTTGATAAGTACTCCGCTGACAGTGGCCTGAAAGAAAAAAATTTAACTTCCCAAGAACCACTAATAAAGTACTCTCGAAATTTCTCCAAACAGGACGCGACCTGCACAACTCTTCCCCCTTCCACACGAGTGATGACTACAACGTTTACGTTCCCTTCGAAAGACAGACAGACGGGAAAGGAGACGGCAAGGGCGAGCAATAATTGATTTAAAAAGAATTATGCATGGGAGAGGTACAAATGTTGTTTAAATAGGTGTGAGGGTATATTACATGACCGGAGGCGTTAAATTTGTGGTATGATTTGTCTGCACAGACCAGGCACAAAGACCAGTAGAGACGAAGGGGAGGTGCAAGTGAGTAGGAGCGGTGAGGCGTCAAACAGTCGATGGATGGTAGCGTCGCCAACAGAGGTTCGATACTGTGTGTCTGAGGCATCAGTAGTATTGTTCTACAATACTCACACAATGGGCATTAGAGGGTGCCATGGGGGTTCGTCGTATAGGGAAAGAGGTATAATTCAGAAGGCGCTTAGCTCCCATAATGATTAACACCGCAAATTGAAACAAGTCCACCCGGAAGAACGTTATTTTTGCAAGTAACAGTTCTATTGAAATTAGCGTTAAAATTGATGAAAAAAGTGAAATTACTGTTGCAACTGTACATATGAACAACCTTATTAAAGAGCAACATTTAAACACAAGTCTACACTATGTCATAGAACCCCTCAATAGTAAGTAGGAGGAGCGGATATCCCATTCCACCAGTCTGCGAGTTTGTCATAGTGACTGTAACAGGCGGGTTCAAAGGAGAGTGTTGACAATGAGACATGAGCTAATTTGCAATGACATAAAATCTATATTCTTCCTTCATGTAGCTGGATCATTAAAAGACAAGAAGAAAAAGTTAAAACAAAGTCTTACCTGTATTGTAAAAATTGTTTTAGTATGGCTCAAGGCAGACTAATCTAAAATTCTACTCCACTACAGTGCCAGTAGGCATTATTTTTCAAGTAATGTAGTTGCCCTATAAATACTACTAATCATATGACTACTACTTCTTTGTGTGATGTATGTAATCCTCGACCTAAATTATGATTAGAATTGGCACCCACTACAGAAGTCAAATGGAAATAGAAACAACTGAATACTTTTATGTAGCAATGAAACAAATAGTTCACATATTTAGTTAGTTATTTCATGTGAATAACCAATACCGTTTAACACTGAGGCTATATACACTCCTGGAAATTGAAATAAGAACACCGTGAATTCATTGTCCCAGGAAGGGGAAACTTTATTGACACATTCCTGGGGTCAGATACATCACATGATCACACTGACAGAACCACAGGCACATAGACACAGGCAACAGAGCATGCACAATGTCGGCACTACTACAGTGTATATCCACCTTTCGCAGCAATGCAGGCTGCTATTCTCCCATGGAGACGATCGTAGAGATGCTGGATGTAGTCCTGTGGAACGGCTTGCCATGCCATTTCAACCTGGCGCCTCAGTTGGACCAGCGTTCGTGCTGGACGTGCAGACCGCGTGAGACGACGCTTCATCCAGTCCCAAACATGCTCAATGGGGGACAGATCCGGAGATCTTGCTGGCCAGGGTAGTTGACTTACACCTTCTAGAGCACGTTGGGTGGCACGGGATACATGCGGACGTGCATTATCCTGTTGGAACAGCAAGTTCCCTTGCCGGTCTAGGAATGGTAGAACGATGGGTTCGATGACGGTTTGGATGTACCGCGCACTATTCAGTGTCCCCTCGACGATCACCAGTGGTGTACGGTCAGTGTAGGAGATCGCTCCCCACACCATGATGCCGGGTGTTGGCCCTGTGTGCCTCGGTCGTATGCAGTCCTGATTGTGGCGCTCACCTGCACGGCGCCAAACACGCATACGACCATCATTGGCACCAAGGCAGAAGCGACTCTCATCGCTGAAGACGACACGTCTCCATTCGTCCCTCCATTCACGCCTGTCGCGACACCACTGGAGGCGGGCTGCACGATGTTGGGGCGTGAGCGGAAGACGGCCTAACGGTGTGCGGGACCGTAGCCCAGCTTCATGGAGACGGTTGCGAATGGTCCTCGCCGATACCCCAGGAGCAACAGTGTCCCTAATTTGCTGGGAAGTGGCGGTGCGGTCCCCTACGGCACTGCGTAGGATCCTACGGTCTTGGCGTGCATCCGTGCGTCGCTGCGGTCCGGTTCCAGGTCGACGGGCACGTGCACCTTCCGCCGACCACTGGCGACAACATCGATGTACTGTGGAGACCTCACGCCCCACGTGTTGAACAATTCGGCGGTACGTCCACCCGGCCTCCCGCATGCCCACTATACGCCCTCGCTCAAAGTCCGTCAACTGCACATACGGTTCACGTCCACGCTGTCGCGGCATGCTACCAGTGTTAAAGACTGCGATGGAGCTCCGTATGCCACGGCAAACTGGCTGACACTGACGGCGGCGGTGCACAAACGCTGCGCAGCTAGCGCCATTCGACGGCCAACACCGCGGTTCCTGGTGTGTCCGCTGTGCCGTGCGTGTGATCATTGCTTGTACAGCCCTCTCGCAGTGTCCGGAGCAAGTATGGTGGGTCTGACACACCGGTGTCAATGTGTTCTTTTTTCCATTTCCAGGAGTGTACATTGTGGTGTTTCCAACAAAAAAGTCTTGGTGATGTTAACAAAATAGGTGCATGAGTTTTTAGTTCCAAGAAAACATATGAGAAATTTTTTGTATGACTAAAACTTCTAGTTCCACGCTCAAGGCCTATGCAAATATAATAAGTTTTTGTACATTTTACAACCATAGATTTGTTTTTAGTCATTCCAAAATAAGTACATAAGCTTCTCTTTGTGTAATTGGACACCTTCCCCTGAGTTCTTTATGCTTCTTCGGTGTTACCGCCCCAAAATTGGTGAACTGCATCACCAAATTGGACAGTTGGACCTGTAGCCATTGACAACCTGAAAATGGCGCAGAAAACCGCTCTCCAAGGTCACATCAAAATCTTGTCCGCTTTTATTCAGTGGTTCCCTCTCAAAATCGTACTTCACTCGCTAATTGTCAGTTCAATATGTCACACCCCCATTGGCTTTATTATTCCCATTCCAAACCACAAATGTGGAGCAGTGCGACTTCAAAACCTTATTGCCGCCAGGGGGTAAAAACAGTATGTTCACTAGAGTGCCGCCCGAAATTGTTACGCACTTTCTGCCTATTTTGCGAATCACAACAGCGTTCGCCACCTCTTTCAACCCAAGAGAATTCGCAGAATTAACCATTCTTACTGGGGACATGGAGAGATGACTACTCAAGCCCCCTGGCCGTTTCCCTGATCAGCCAGCCCAGTGCCTCTAAAACTCTGCTATCTGTCAGGACCCCAGGGGCAGTTAATGTCTAAATGACCAACCTCACTGCAGTCAGGGCAGCAAGGGGGCCAACTTCTGTCAACAGTATGACCCAGTCGCTTGCCCACCATTTGTTTCTGTAGCGAACACGGGGCATGGATGGTTGTTAGAAACAAATTGTTAGATACAAACCGTTCAGCTTCCTCCTATAGGAGGGCAAGGAGCACAGCCTCCTGTCCTCACTGCTGCTTGCTCCTGCTCTGCTCTCTGTCTGCGAGCTTGTAGTGGCCTTTTACTACACAGCATAGCTGTAAAAGTAGTGGAAATGGCAAACAAGGTCTTATACAACAAAATAGTATCTCTGGGATGTAGCACAACCTGCAAAGGAAAGACAGATCTCTTCTAGCTAGCTGCGAGATGCTCTGTGACTGGCAGGTGGGAAGCTGTAAAGCATGGCTAAGCAACACCAATATTGTGGGCGGAATGTTGAAACAGAAATACGGTGCAACGTGATGCGTCGATGAAGTGACAGAGCAGAACGCAGGGTCACTTTGGACAGAGGCACCATGAGGGCGACAATGGTGAAGCGAAGACACCCCAGCGCTGAAGTCAGGGCCTCATGCGTTGGCGGCAGCGGAGCGGGCCAGACGTCTTGTTGGCAATGGCAAATGAAAGGCACTACTAGGCGGCAGCATGAGCAGTGGCGTGATAGGCAGCAGGCAGCTAGGCACTGTTATCAACACTGGGTGGCAGTCAGTGAGTATGGCATGGTGCAGCAATTGAGTCACTGCGATCGGTAGGTGGCACACTTGGCGTGGGGCAGGCGCCAGCAAGGCTGTGGTGGCAGCAATACGAGGCTACAGCAGGACCACATTCACATGTACCAGGTAGTCAATCCCTCACAGCAGCATAGGTTCAGCGCAACATGGTGCTGGCTTACAGGCAGCACTCAGTGGCGTGGTGCACCTCGCCCACTGTAGCAGCAGAAGGCGTAGCCTTAGCAAGTGCATCCATGCCTAGCGGTAGCACACTTAGTGCAGAAACACGAGAAACAAAGTTTCAGCCATCCCTACTCAAGGCCGAAAACAACACTAAGTTCATTACATTCCATCATGAAAATGAGGCCTTATAAATGGGCTATAAGACGCATCACGCCACTTAACTGAAATCAGTTTTGCACAGACTGGGCAGCCAATAAGATACAAGATCCTGCCTATGGAAGGCGAACGTGCCACCAGATTTCTGGAGAAGACATCGGGGCTAAAATGAAGCGGACCTAAGTGCGAAATATAGGGTGTGAGAGCGAGAATTTGCATGCTGTCAGGCTGGCAGCTAGAAACAGAGGGCGAGCCACACCTGCAATCCACTCTCTGCTCACAACCTCTGGAACCACAAGTGACATGATTCACACGTTTCATATGGTTGATTGTAGGTACCACACTGAAAATGTACCCTGTCAGCAGTCCTTAACTGTTACAAACTTCTGTTGGCCTACAACACAGGCCCATTATGATATAGAAGCCATGGGAATGGTGCCACAAACAGGTGACAAGACCGAGAGTGAAAGGTAAAAAGTTTAACATCCTGTGAAGCAATAATAAAGCATCTCTCAAATTCCTCCATACAGGTGACGGCCTACGTAGTGGAATATGGACACCTGGAATTTCTTATCTTATGTGTATACATTGTCAGTTTTGGGACAACTGGTTACACTTTTGGGACAAATTCATACAATTTTGAGGAAAGTTGATGATACAGTTTTGCGACCAACTTGATACAGTTTTGGGGAAAAGGCGATATAGTTTGAGAGCAAGTTGTGAAAATTTTAAGATGCGCATACACAAACACAAACAGGCACGCGCACATTGTATAACGTTCCACCTCCGTAAATGCTGTACTGTCTCATCAATTAATTTCATCTCACATGTGTTCATACAACGTCAGATAATTATTTGCGATATTTCCACATCTGCTTCAGCATCGTCATCAACATAACCAGTAAATTTCATCTGATTTATACGCCGAAGTAAAGTTCCTCTCTCTCTCTCTCTCTCTCTCTCTCTCCCTCCCTCCCTCTCTCCCTCCCACCCTCTCTCCCTCTCTCCCTTCCTCTCTCTTCCTCTTTCTCTCTGACCATCTCTCTGTAGTACTTACTTTAATGAGGCAACAACATTTTGGTATACACATCTAAGAAAAAAAAAACGACACACCACAAAGGAACGGAAATCAGTAGATGTGATGAACATGTACAAACAAACAAATTGTTTTTTTCATTTTTTTAAAAATAGGATGATTCATTCAAGAGACACAGCTTCACAGACTGAGCAAGTCAATAATTCGTTGGTCCACTACTGGCTCTTATGAAAGGAGTTATTCGGCTTCGCAATGATTGATAGAGTTAGTGGATGTCCTCCTGAGGGATATCATGCCAAATTCTATCCAATTGGTGCCTTAGATCGTCAAAATCCCGAGATGATTGGAGAGCCCTGCCTATAATGCTTCAAAAGTTCTCAAACTGGGAAAGATCTAGCGACCTTGCCGGTCAAGGAAGGGTTTGTCAAGCACGAAGACAAGCAATAGAAACCCTCGCCATGAGCAGACACTCATTGTCTTGGCTGAAATGTAACCCCAGGATGACTTGCCATGAAGCCAACAAAGCGGCGCTAGAATAGCGTCGACGTACCATTGTGCAGCAAGGGTGCCGCTGATGACAACCAAAGGTGTCCGGGTATGAAAATAAATGGCATCCCAGACCATCACTCCTGATTGTCGGGATATATGGCGGGCGACAGTCAGGCTGGTATCCTGTCGCCGCACGGGGTGTCTCCAGACATGTTTTCGCTGGGCGTCAGGGCTTAATTCGAAGCGGGAATCATCACTGAAGACAATTCTACTCCAGTCAATGAGATTCCAGGCTGAATGTCCCGGACACCACTGAAAGTGGGTATTGTTGGGGTACAGAGATCAATGGCAGTCAGCGCAAGGGGTGCCGTGAGCTCAGCCCCCTCTCTGTGACTGCCTATTGGCGGTTCTCGTACTCACTGAAGCACGAGCTGCACGTATTGTCGATGATAATGCTGAATCTCGGACTCTGAGTGCCTCTCTGACGGTTACTTGGTCCTCATGGTGTGTCGTCTAGGTAGGCCACTTCCTTCTTAATGCTGCGATCGGACATGGCTCACCTATTCATGCCAATATCGTCCAATAGTGGCCTCGTTCCTATTCAAATGTCGAGCGATTTGCCGATTCCACCAACCGGCTTCTTTGAGCCCAACTACATGTCCTCTCTCAAACGCAGGCATTTGCTTGTATTGTACACGCACCCGTCTGCGAGGCTCCGTTATTGACCAGCTGAGTATACAGAATGAAATCCGTAAAGACTTTATGCTCTGGTCTTACATGCTTCTTCATGGTGTTTGATTAGTGTATTATGTAAGGAGTGAAATGCTACAATGCTCACTTTAGTCATTTTAATAAGGTAACAACATTATAATATATTGCAGAGGGAATGAAAAGACTACAGTTTTCCCGTTTGTACTATGTAACAACAGTAGATGACTACGTTTTGAGCTGCAGAATGAGTTTAATACCCTAGCATGGTGTCACTATAATGTTTAACTGATATCTGACGCGTTTTAAAATATATTTAGACGTAGGAATAACATGGTTTACTTTTGTAATTCTCGTTGTCAAGTCAGATTAGCCACACTGTCGGTGGTTTATGAATAAAGTGATATCAGAACATTTGGCTATTCTGTTTTTCATTTCCTCAAATCACACCTTGTTCTGCCTGTCCAGGTATATCAGAAAATGCCTTCCAGTACGTTTTATCTGCACTGCCTAACGTTGTGATGGATACTTGATGCTCATTTTTGGGGCAGTTTTACTTAGCACCTTTGTAAAAAACGAGACCGACAATGTATCTAGGTGAGATTTTTCTTTACGAACACCGTAACAAAAGATTTGATTGAATGCGCATAACTACAAGTTCAGTTGCCATGAAAATTTCGGATTGTGACAGGGTCTGAATAATTTTCGTACACTTTCTTTACAGATTTCCTAGCATGTACGCATTACGTAACCTTCTGGTTTTTTTTTCTGTAAGTTAATGTTTAATAGCTACAGTTTTCCATTGCAATTTCTTCGCGACGTCGCCATCTGCTGCAGAAACACATCTAAAATATCAGTCTGATAAAACATAGACTAGACTTTTCTCATGAACTGTATCGCAGTAAAAAGTTTTGCAAATAGCCTTGGTAGTTAGCTTAACTAAACTGCGAAACTTGGCAGCAAAGAAAATGATTAGTAATTATGCCTGAAAGACGTTTATAGCTCAGTGTTTTGCGACTCTTTCACTGACGACACACAAACTTAGTTTGTGTTCGAAATTCATAACTGTACTTATGAGATACTGTTGGAGATATGGAAGTATTCCAGCAACACCTACAGATACCCGGAAGGTATTATCACAAAACATTTTTCATATTAAACAAGAAGCGTTTAGAAACCTGGAGTGATTTAGGGAAATCACGGAAAACCTAAATCAGGATGGCCGGACGCGGGATTGAACCGTCGTCCTCCCGAATGCGAGTCCAGTGCCTAACCACTGCGCCACCTCGCTCGGTCATTATGTTTTATCTGCCTATTCACCTATAATTAAGAAAACTAACAATAGTAGTTACTTCTAATTAGACATGCCCAGATTGCGCCTTTGATAAAAATAAATAGTTGTTTTATACAAGTTCCCGATTATTGTTTCAGGTGTGCGTCTCCTGCTGTGACGAAATGTACTGCAACGAGGCTGTTCCAACTAACCATAGCACGGCTGTGTTCTCCAACACAAGAACCCGCTCAGCGGAGAAAGCTGTTGAGAAGAATGTCAGCAACAGATGCAGCGTGTGTGGGCTTCCCTTCTGTGACTTCATCATGGTAGCGCTGATGCTGTATCACAGTCTGTAATACACAAAATGGAACTTTAAAAATTGGTGTTGAACCGCTAACTATATCATGAATACTGAAACGAAATTTTGTTTCAAAGGATTATATAATTATAAGACAAAAATTAAAAATTAACGTAATTTGTGACCTCACTTACCAAAGGGAAGATGTGACGTTTCAGTGTCAGCAGTTAACGGAAGACAGTATTTCCTTTTATATCACAAAGTATAAAAATGATAACTATTGTCAGAACTGTCATTCCAGAATAATTCGAAACAGATGTTATTAGACACTTCATAATTTTACCCCTTTTCTTCCGAACATCGAGTCCGGTTATAGCCTCCATCACATTATTACATTGACGTGCTGGGGAAAAAAGGCACCTTCGTGGAATGACAAGAATTGTAACACTTTAAATACTACTGCAAAATTACAGTAAAGAAATTCCTAAAAACTTGGGAAAACATAAGCCTTAAATTACTGTTAAGTATTTTATGTTTCTCGGCAGCCATTAGATAACACTTTTGTAAGTATTTTTAGCATTTTATTATGCACAGCACGGATCACTAATTATTCACAGCTATTAAAATAGCAGAAAACTGTAAACCAATTACATGCTTTATAACAGTGGCAAACGACTTCGCCACGGACTACACAAACACTCTGAACTTTCCTTGAGCTATTCTGAACTGTCCGCATCTGCTGACGTGCTTCATTTCACAATCTTTCTCCGTCACTAATTGTTGTTTTGTAAATAACTGGACCACTGCCGGAGGTAACAAATGTATTTAAACTTGCTTAATCTTTTTCATATGTTTCCTTGGATCCCCACAAGGGTTCCCATTGTACTATACTTCACTGTCTGCTAAATGACTTTGCATAAATGTGAAAGTCCATATTAGCACTGAAAATGTTTTGCAATTGTCATTATTGTTGATTGTTGTCACTGTTAATATTTCTCTACATTCTGCTAATTTCACTGCCAGTATTTTAAATGTTCACTTATTTAGCCTCTAACCTTATCTTTGGTTTCGTAACTTAAGATATAGAATAGCACATAATTTCTTCATTAGGTCCATTTTATTTTCTACAAATAAAATATTGTTGCTCTTACTTCCTTGACTAACGCCAGATTTGTAGGAAGCTTCATCCGGTACCTCTGTGACGAATATGACCATTTACTTCTTCCACATACTGTTGGAATATTTCTCAACTCACGTAATTTTCTCAGAAATCATTGTCCATATGAACTGATTTTAGCGCAAACCATGTGAGTCAGAGTTTGTGTGACACAGTCACCTCCTGACCCATCACTGAAAGGATCACTGTTTGTATACTACGTAAAGGAAAACTTTGCTAAAGTACACAGCGTGAAAATGTGGAGTGGAGTTGTCAGATCTGCAAACTGGAAACCAGTATGAGAACTCTGGAGAGAGCCAAACGCAACATAAACGTCATTTCACATATTAGGCATTGTAAAACTCATATACAGTATACAACCAGCTCACGATTACCACTGCCATTGTAAATCGTGTTTGAGAATCCAATTCTGGACAACAAATATCGAAGATAACCTTTCATTTCATAATTCATTTACTTTAGATAAAGTCATGTTTAAGAATCGAATGTAGATAAAGTAGAAGATAAGTTTTAATTTCATACTTCATTTAATTCAAATAGAGCTAATAATTTAATAACATTATAGAAAACGGAATAAGGATGCCTGGTGCAAATAAAAGAAACCAAAATCTTCCATCAAGAGAGATACGGAAGTCTTTCTAAGAAATAGAATTCCCTTCGTCTCATTTTTAAGCTCTGTTAGGGGTTTCTTGATTCATAGTTACCAACTGGGCTTATTTTTCGCTCTCTTTCTTATGCCACTGGTAATAATACCACCAAAACCCCAGCTATTCCGGTACAAGAAAAATATATATTACAAAGTGACATTTCACAAAATTGTTAAGGCTTTCGTGGCCACTTGTTGACAATCTGCCTATTGGCTTCTGTCTCGGTTTCTTCGGCCGACGTTCATCTAATGATTTTACTGACGTTTCGCCAGCACGAGTGGCTGGCATTGTCAAAGCTTCACCCTCCATTGTTCACCACCGGCAATGGAGGGTGAAGCTTTGACAATGCCAGCCACTCGTGCTGGCGAAACGTCAGTAAAATCATTAGATGAACGTCGGCCGAAGAACCCGAGACAGAAGCTAATAGGCAGTTTGCCAAGTACCATTTTATTTTATTTCTCATATCTTGATATTATAAACCAATTACCAAAAGTGTTTGAGAATTTGCTGTTTTTCTATTGTCGGCTGCAAATTTCCTACTGTCACATCTTTACTTAGGTAAATGATGGTTCACTTACTACCTCATGGATTTGGTATTGTTTAGTTTCTGTAAAAATAGGGACCTGTTTCAAGTGTTTGTTTTTTAATAGAGAGAATATCTATTACTTTTGTATCTAAATTTAAATACAAATCATTCATCCTGTGTTTTGTCATACACTAAAGCATTGGGGAGGAAAACAAGATAAATATATTTTTGAAATACATTAGTAGGATAATAACAATTAAAAACAAATGTGAAAGTGCGGAGTTGTACAACTGTAATACAAAATTTTTGTCAAACTTTGTCTTACTGTTTATCACATACGGTATTTTTATTTTTAAGAAAAGGTTCTTCCTGAAGTTAAGATGGTTTTTGTAAATACACTAAAATTATATCGACATGCAGGGTAAATAGAAATATATGTATATATATATTTTTATGCTTCTCAAAAGTTGTGCTGCTGGGATTGTGTGAGCAGATTCGACCTTACTAATGGCCACACGAAATATTGGTTGAAATGTTTGAGAAAACTATTATATGATGTTTTGAAATGGTGTCCTGTCACATCTGGATTCCAGAGATATCTCCACTGGTATATACACAACCTCGAACATACACTTGCCGCATGAAACTGCATGGCATCTCATGTGGAAAGCCAACTTCACGACGATTACAAAAACAGTTAATTTGCTTTCAAAAAACTGAAAGGTCTTAAATAATGGTTGCCGTAACACATCATTTCATAAGGGAACTGGGTTCCGACTGAGAAGGTAAAATACCACGTATGTTTAGAATCTGACTGGTAAAACAGGCTTAAATTTCTTCATGAAGCAATTCATATCTTTCCTGTTTAATCACTGTACCTGTGTGTATCATGAATAAACGTTTCATTTTCACACTTAAAGTATTCTCAAAATAATTTATTAATTGAATAAAAGGTTAATATGTTTCCAACCTTATATGTATACAACTTTTGTCAGTGCGTAAGAATTCCCTCATTGCACATCTACATATTGTCTATTACATAATCCAATGTTTATCACAAATTGGTACTCTACAGCATCTCTCTCAACGGACAGTTGCACATGCTGATGTATGAAGTCCATTAATAGCATTTCAGTGTAATTCTTATATTTTATTCTTGTTATCAAATATCAAAGCACAACAGTTAAGGAACGCTGGAGACCGACATTCCACCGATGTCAGTTGGACAAGAAGGATCACAAAACCAGCAGCGTTCATCTTTGCATTTGCCTGAAGTAGCTTAGGAAAATAATCTGTTAGCGTAATTAAAGTGTTCTCTTAGGTTTAAATAGAAATTTTTTGGTTTCTCACCTCACAAATTATATCTACAGAAAATTTTAGTATGAGAACGAATTCAAGTTCAACACTAAAGCAAAACTGAAACTATTCTTTTGTGAAAAACGCACATTTATAACAATTTATTCGAGTGGATAAATATTCCGTCTCTTCTAATCCTTCGTATTCATCTCGATAATATCCTTATCTTTCACATTGAATATTTTCATTAAATTGTTTCTTTGTCAATTTAAAACTTTCTCTTCAAGCTTTGTGAACATTGAATTGTCTAAGTATGGCTTATGTAACTGATGGCCACTACATGAAGAATTTAATACACCAAATATTTATGAATGCTGTTCTAGGGCACGGCACGAATTAGTTGCTGTTCGTAAGGCGCTGGAAATCGTCCTGACTGCTGTCAAGCGATTGAAAGCTGTAGCAAATGTGTGTGTTCGCCAAAGTACTGAGAGTCACTAACCAGAAATACGAAAGGTACCTCGAGTACTCCAGTGGATAAAGTCTCCTCACCAGGAAGTATACCAACTTTGGCTAGTCATTGACTTGACTTTAAGGTAAAAGCCAGTGATAGGTCTTGGGGCACTGTACAAGGGAGGCATGGATCAGGGAGAACTCTTAACAAATCGTAGCCAGTGTGACACATTTTACCTGTTGGGAAGCGTATTATCTCCCATGCCATCGGAAAGGAAGTACAGAAGTATAGTAATCAGTTAATAGACGACAGTTCTAATGAACGGTGAATTATGGTACCCTTAGAGTGATGACAAGAAAGGATGGAAATGATCACCTTGTGCCCATAATCCATATGCCAGCAGGATACTTTCAACCTGCTGAAAAGGCTCTTCTGTCAGCCGTTGAGGGAAAAAGTTTCAGTCAGTTGTAGGTAATAGGCAAGTTGGAACAAACGATACCTATTGTCTGGGTTTCGAAGTCATTCTTGGATCAACACAAAGACTGGCGGAGAAATATGAGAAAACCATAATTGTTTACGGAACTTTAAGGAAGATCACAGTGTGCAAGATTCTCTCCAGAACTGACCATCACCACTGGTTGTAAGCCTAGTAGAAGGCGCCACCAGAGACTTCGAAAGTGCTGTGACAAACTAGGCTGCGACTTCCAAGACTAGTGTTAAGAACATTAGGGCGTCGCTAAGTAGGCTATATGTCGGAGGCTGCTACCTAGATAACTGTGTATATTGGATTCACACAAGGGTTTTAATATTATGTGAATATGACTGTAGGAGACTCCCAACTATTAGCGGCAGACCCAAAGAAATGCCCCCTATAGATGCAACTATAAAATCCAAGTATAGAGCTACCGATGTATTCTAAAGAAGGTCCCAGAGATTGAAGTAGCCTAAAATCAGTGGAGCTCAAGTAATACTATATGCAGAAGTTGATTAAAACACGAAACATAGAGCAGGGATATTTTTGGGGTAAATGTAAGTGTACATCGAAGGATAGGCTAATCGGAAATATATGGGACGTGATCGTCGCAGTAGTAACAAAAACTCTGATTCGACAGATATAAATAGAAGCTACAAGCGGTATCGTTTGGACAAGGCTCAGTACAAAGTGTGGGCATAAATCTCGTTGAGGATGTTCACACTGAAACTGGTATCAGGGACCGTGAGAATTAAAATATTATTTGCCTACTAACAAGGGACAGCTGAAACTAATAGAGAGATTTGCCTTTTCGCTGAACTAGGTATTAGTGACATATATCAAGGAGGTTTTAGAAACATTTAGCTCTGGGCAGACGCATGTTGAGCAACTTTTCCTCAGGTTTAAAACAATAGTTATCCAGGCACTGGATAGATAAGTACCTAGTGAAACAGGTCATGATGCGAGGGACACTTCATGGTATACAGCAATTGTAAAGGTACTTCTAAATAAACATACATTAAGTTACACAAGAAAATGTACGCCATAATTTTAAACGTAACGTCCGTTGCGATACCTCTGGTAGTGGTCTCGAATCTGTAATCAATGCGCTTTTGTACAGTGTACAGATAAACAGTGTGACAATAGAATGTTTTGTTTTATCGGTTGCAGTTTAAAATGACTGCAAAATATATGAAGCATCACGAGGCAGTGTTCCTTGTAAATCATCCAAAGCTACCAAAGCTTTCATATGGAGCTTTAGAGGAAACGTGGACGATTTATAGGAGAGAGGGCTAAGGTCTCAAGCTATAACCGATAACGGCGGTGATTGGATTAGCTATTAATTAATTGTGCAATAAGTAATAACATGTATTTTCATGTAAACATATATTTATAATAGTGTCTTTTATTTCATAGAGATAACGGCGTACACTTTCTTCTGAAACTGGCTGTAGACTACTACAGGACAGGTTTTAAACAAGGAATAGGGCTATAGATATATGCTGAAATACATGCGTTTGTTAGTCAAGAGGGAAATACGTAAAGCCTTCATCGACAACAGTAGCAGAATTTACACGTTCAGTGAACTAGGTAAACAGGAAGTAGTTTCATACCTCAAAGAGGAATTTGAAACATTTAGCTCGAAAGAGGGGCGAGTAGAAGAATTGTTGTTCAAATTTACTAGAACGGTTATCATTCACTAGACAGATATTTACCTCGTAGAACAAATCACGGTATGAGGGACCATCCATGGTATACTTTCACTGTAAGGAAACTTATCAACTAACAGTGACTGTTACACAAGAGATGTATATAGCATAAGGCTACAAATAGAAACATGCTAAATGCAACGCATTTTCATGTAAAAGGGCAATGTATGAAGCCTTCAATGACTACTGCAGCATAATCTGATAAAAATACTTCTCACAATTCGTGCGGTAGCGTTCTCGCTTCCCACGCCCGGGTTCCCGGGTTCGATTCCCGGCGGGGTCAGGGATTTTCTCTGCCTCGTGATGGCTGGGTGTTGTGTGCTGTCCTTAGGTTAGTTAGGTTTAAGTAGTTCTAAGTTCTAGGGTACTTATGACCACAGCAGTTGAGTCCCATAGTGCTCAGAGCCATTTTGAACTTCTCACAATACTCAAATAAATTCTAGTGGTGTGTAAAGAAACTGATGCTAGCAAAGAAATCGGAAAGATGTTGAACTGTGTTGTCAAATATTCCTTAACGGTAGCAATACAGAAGTAGTGCTCCAGTACACGAATGCAAAGATGAGTGATATAGATGTTTGTGTCAATGGCACTGAGAAACAGTGAAAGACCTGTCAAATTCTGTATAGAGTTTGCATCTGAGTTAGTCTCTTTTATCTAAAACATAAAGTAGGTCTCTCAAACAAAAAACTGTGCTTAATGATTGGAAAACACAGGAAAAGCGAGTGTATAAGAAGTCTAGCAGATGTAATTTGCAAAATTACGTCCAGTATCATTTACAGCCATTTACTGCACAATATTAGGAAATATTCTGTACTCGAAGGTAGCAAGGCATCTCTGACAGAATTCCCTCCTCATTCCGACCAGCATGGGTTCCTAAACAATCGACCATGTGAAACCAAACTTGCACATTATTCACATGAGATTCGTAAAGAGAGTGGTCTATGCATTTAGGTGGATACAGTATTTCTAGACTTCCAAAAAGCATTTGACCCAGTATCACAACAACTTTTATTAACAAAAGTGTGATCATATGGTGTATCAAATTAAATTTGTGATTGGACTGAAGATTCCTTTGTAGGAAGAGCAGAGCACATTACCTTAGATGAAGAGTCGTCGATAGAACTAGATGCAATTTCAGGTGTCTTCCAGGAACCCTAAGCAACTTCAGATTGACTTCAGTGAAGTAAGCCTATACAAGGACCCTTGCTATTCTCGTTGTATATTAATTATCTGGCAAAAATAGTGACTTCAAGCATTTTACATGTGATGCACGACAAGTATCCATTCAGAAGTTGCCAAGATATCAAAGTGATGCAAATATTGTCAAATCCTTTAAATGTTCAATTGGCTACTTCACAAAATGCAGGAAAGTCCTATCCTATTACTACGACACCTGTGAGTCAAAATTGGAGTCAGTCACCTCATACATATACGTAGGTGTATAGGGATATGGCATTTAATGATCATGTTGAGGCAGTTGTAGGTAAAGCAGCTTGCAGGCATTAGTTCTTGGTAGGAAAATTGGAAAATGCGGTTAATCTACAAAGGAAATAGTTTAAAAAAACAGTCGTGCATCCCATCTTTGCATAGTGTCAAAATGCGTGAGACACATACCATATATGACTAACACAGTGTATTGAACGTGCACGAAGAAGGGCAACACAAATGGTCGCAGGTTTTATCCATGGGAGAACGACACAGGAATGCTGGGAAATCTGAATCAGCTAATCAGCTTGAAGACTGACGCCAGCTACTCTGCAAATGCCTACTGACAAAGTTTCTAGTACTAGCATTTAGTGAATAATCTGGGAAAATACTACAGTCCCTACGTACGAGGGCTGTCCAGAAAATAAGTTACGATTGATCGCGAAATGAAAATCACAACGAAAATCAGAAATGTTTCATTTGTAACAGTTAGATACATCTTTCAGCTACTTCTCTACGTAGTCGCCGTTCTGACTCAGACATTCGTCGTAGCGTTGTACCAACTTTCCAATACCCTCATCATAGAATGCAGCCGCCAGTGCTTTCCGCCAATTCTCTACTCTGGCCTAAAGCTCGTTGTCTGTGCCAAAATGTTGTCTTCATAGCCAGCGGTTCGTTTGAGCAGAGATGAAACTCAGTGGGAGACAATTACGGGCTGTATTGTGGGTAACCAAACATTTCCAATTGAAACGATGCAGGAACATCTTCATTGCCCCTGCAGAATGAGGCTGAGAATTGTCTTGAAGAAGAAACCGCACGACAGTTATGTAATGTTGGTTGCATAGCTTCAGGGGAAAATTCTCACCAGGCCCTCGTACTTGGCAGGAGACACTATTTTCTATAACATCTTTACACGCTCACTAAGAGCTCAGGAATGAAAAGAGCGACATAATTCTACCTAGAGTCATGCTAGAGACACTGCCCAACACATCTTTGCTAAGCTTTATCGGATTTTCATAGTCGTTTCCATTTCGCGACCGATCGTAACTTACTTTCTGGACAGCCCTCGTATCACTCGAACAGGGAGTTCGGAAACAAGACTAGATTAAATACAGTGATTAAAAAGGCATTCAGTCATTCTTCCCGAGCTCCATACGCAAATATAACGGGAAGAAACACAAATATGTGACCCAATGGTACGTACACTCTGCCCTTTAATTCACAGTGGTTTGCAGTATTTGGATGAAAATTTATTTTCCATAGCTTGCGTTCTTGCATGGGTTTCCACGTAATCATTGACTCAATGTAAAATTGTTTAATGGCCACATTCTGATGCTACCAAGCAACTTCACATTTCTGATACTTCTTACACGTGTCCTGTATTCAGCCCCATACAAAATCAATAGTGTTCGGCGTTGAACGATACAGGGCAGAGGTCCAGACTTTAGAAAGTTCTAGTGCTAAAATACTAAATTCCATATACAGATGCAGTACATGTACAGATAAGAAAAAAGTGAGCTACTTTACATAACACACACAGTCACACAATTCCCTATCTAGCATAGCACATACACTTATAAGCCAAAACATTATGACCACCTGCTTAATAGCTTGTTTGCCCGCATCTCGTGGTCGCGCGGTAGCGTTCTCGCTTCCCACGCCCGGGTTCCCGGGTTCGATTCCCGGCGGGGTCAGGGATTTTCTCTGCCTCGTGATGGCTGGGTGTTGTGTGCTGTCCTTAGGTTAGTTAGGTTTAAGTAGTTCTAAGTTCTAGGGGACTGATGACCATAGATGTTAAGTCCCATAGTGCTCAGAGCCATTTGAACCAATAGCTTGTTTGTCCGTCTCTGGAATGAAATACACTACTGATTCTACGTATCATGGATCCGATAGTTTGTTGATATGTTTGTACCCGCATGTGGCATGTCTACGCACAAATCATGTAGTTCGCGTAAATAACGAATCGCTGATTTTCGTGCTCGGTGATGGCGCTCAATAGCGACAAAGATGGGTTCCATAGGATTTACATCAAGCGAATTTGGTCTCCGAGATATCAATGTAGGTTCACTATGACGCTCCTCAAACTACAGTACCACCGTACTGGCTCCAAGACACGGACAATTATAGTAATGAAACACGACAATGTCGTCGGGGAAGACATCAGGCACGAAGGGATGCAGGTGGTTCGCAGCTGTCAGCGTGTCTTCAATTACTACCACAGGTCACATGCACGCGCAGGAGAATGTCTCTCATAGCATAATACTGCTCCCACCAGCCTGCGTCTCTGGCACGCTACACGTTTCGAGTCGCCGTTCACCTCGATGACGGCGTTTGTGGAGACGATCACCGACTTAGTCTAGCAAAAATGTGATTCACCCGAGGGGCTAACACATTTCCATTGCTCAAAAGCCGAATCCCGATAGTCCCGTGCCCACTGCATCCTTAATTGACGATGTCGTTGAGTCAAAATGAGAACACGTGGAGGTGGTCTGCTCTATGTTTAACAATATACTATAAACAGTGTGCTCCGAAACACTTGCTCTTTCTGCAGGGATGGTATAGATCACCATCTATCCTATTTTACGGTGCAGATAAGGCACCTAACCCCACATTCTGTGAAGAGTCGTGGACGTCCAACCATTTAGCGCCTAGCGGTAGTTTCGCTGTTCTTCTACCTCTTCCAATAGCGGATCACGACAGCAGCACGTGAACACTCTACCAACTTCGCCGTTTACGAGATACTCTTTCACAGGCTCTGCGTAATAATAATCTGCCCTTCGTCAAAGTTGCTTATCTCAACGGATTTCCCCGTCTGCAGCCCATATCTTCTCTAGGGTGATCCTCCGTCCGTGTCTGCCGTGCTTACATACTTTTGTTATCTCGTCACGTGCCCGCAGCTCCACCAGGCGGCTTCCTACATCGCGGTGGGGAGTGGTCATAATGTTTTGGCTGATCAGTGCATTCTGTAGCTACTCTGGAATTTAGAATGACAAACATGTAGCAAAAATCAACACCGTATACTATACATACTGTAAGCCACAACTTGGTATTATTTATTGATTTATGCTTGATATTACTTACTATAGTCTAGCTGGTTGGAAATTTAGACATTGGTCATTCATAGTAACCAATTTTGGAAGGTAAACTTACCAACAAGGGACATGCGCCGATAGCAAAATTTCTGACCGTCAGCCGACGACGCATGCGCTATCTACACTACTGACCGTTAAAATTGACACACCAAGAAGAAATGCAGATGATCAACGGGTATTCATTGGAAAAATATATTATACTAGAACTGACATGTGATTACATTTTCACGCAATTTGAGTGCGTAGATCCTGAGAAATCAGTACCCAGAACAACCACCTCTGGCCGTAATAACGGCCTTCATACGCCTGGGCATTGAGTCAAACAGAGCTTGAGTGGCGTGTACAGGTACAGCTGCCCATGCAGCTTCAACACGATACCACAGTTCATCAGGACTAGTGACTGGCGTATTGTGACGAGCCAGTTGCTCGGCCACCATTGACCAGACGTTTTCAATTGGTGAGAGATCTGGAGAATGTGCTGGCCCGGGCAGCAGTCGAACATTTTCTGTATCCAGAAAGGCCCGTACAGGACCTGCATTATCCTGCTGAAATGTAGGGTTTCGCAGGGATCGAATGAAGGGTAGAGCCACGAGTCGTAACACATCTCAGATGTAACGTCCACTGTTAAAAGTGCCGTCAATGCGAACAAGGGGTGACCGAGACGTGTAACCAATGACACCCCATACCATCACGCCGGGTGATACGCCAGTATGGCGATGACGAATACACGCTTCCATTATGCGTTCACCGCGATGTCGCCAAACACGGATGCGACCATCATGATGCTGTAAACAGAACCTGGATTCATTCGTAAAATGACGGTTTGCCATTCGTGCACCCAGGTTCGTCGCTGAGTACACCATCGCAGGCTCTCCTGTCTGTGATGCAGCGTCAAGGGTAACCGCAGCCACGGTCTCCGAGCTGATAGTCCATGCTGCTGCAAACGTCGTCGGACTGATCGATCAGATGGTTGTTGTCTTGCGAACGTCCCCATCTGTTGACTCAGGGATCGAGACGTGGCTGCACGATCCGTTACAGCCAAGCGGATAAGATGCCTGTCATCTCGACTGCTAGTGATACGAGGCCGTTGGGATCCAGCACGGCGTTCCGTATTACGTTCCTAAACCCACCGATTCCATATTCTGTCAATGTCGCGATACGATAAACCGCAATAGCGATAGGCTGCAATCCGACCGCCGGCCGGGGTGGCCGAGCGGTTCTAGGCGCTACAGTCTGGAACCGCGCGACCGCTACGGTCGCAGGTTCGAATCCTGCCTCGGGCATGGATGTGTGTGATATCCTTAGGTTAGTTAGGTTTAAGTAGTTCTAAGTTCTAGGGGACTGATGACCTTAGAAATTAAGTCCCATAGTGCTCAGAGCCATTTGAACCATTTTTTACATTCCGACCTTTATCAAAGTGGTAAACGTGATAGCACGCATTTCTCCTCCTTACACGAGGCATCACAACAACGTTTCACCAGGCAACGCCGGTCAACTGCTGTTTGTGTATGAGAAATCGGTTGGAAACTTTCCTCATGTCAACACGTTGTAGGTGTCGCCACCGGCGCCAACCTTGTGTGAATGCTCTGAAAAGCTAATCATTTGCATATCACAGCATCTTCTTCTTGTCGGTTAAATTTCGCGTCTGTAGGACGTCACCTTCGTGGTGTAGCAATTTTAATGGCCAGTAGTGTATTCTCCCTCAATGTTCTATAAGTCAGTCCCTTCCATTATTTTCTAAGAAGAATGAAGAGGGCGCAATATGTGAACACTTTTATACGACACAGTCAAGTTATTTCACTTTAATTTCCAGTATCGCATACCACATTGTTCTGATCGCACTCACACTACAATTATAGTCACTCATTAGTCACGAGCTTACATGAATTTACCACTGCTGATTCCTTATAGTCCGGTTCCCCTAACAGCTTCACAATAAGAAATGAATCCTGTGCTACAAAAATGTAGTATTTTTACCACGATTGATTTTCTAACATAACACGCGTGCTACTCTCGTGATGGCTCTCGTGTGATGACCCATTCCTTTGCGCCAAACGATCTCCAGGCGCCAATCTATTCGATATAATCCATTATGGAGTCGAGGTAGCAGTTGTCGTTATACTGGTTATCACATTTAGCATTCAACCGCGATTTTTATATATATTTTAACAACGCGTTGTTAAAATATATATAAAAATCGCGGTTGAATGCTAAATGTGATAAGCCAATCTATTCCTTTTGGAACTATGAGGCATCTCTGTCAATGATTCCGCTGTAGCAAAGGAGTGTGGAGGGGGGGAAGGGGGGGGGTGAGAGATCCGATCCGGTAAGTGCAGGCTCGATATCTGTATCCTTACATCCTCCAGCTAACTGTTTTCAAAATCAGCATGCAAGAAAGATTTTTAAGAAATAAAAAAATCCTTTCAGTTACTGAAAAAGAAATTTCCCATAATTGAAAATACTCGAAAGTGGCAATGGTGTCCTTATAGCTTGGGAAAACTATCTTCATGCTTTTTTTCCAGATTTATATTCCTCACATACCACATCCATCAGTCCCTATTAGTTTTGAGATTAACAAACAAATATTCAATTTCACGATGTATAGAATTATTCACATAGGAAAATATCAAACTGAAGATCACGATTACATTTCGTTGTAGAGTATTTCAAAATTCAGGAAACGTTTAAGCCCTGCTAAAAGAAAAATACTTAGGAACACGTCTTACAAAATTCTTCACACCACACTTTGTTATTAACTTCAACCAAACAGTACATATCAGGTAAGTATTTCAGTAAACAAAGGTGTTCTGTATGACAACAAATCTACAAATCAAGGTACCATTGCTTATCTCAGTGCTCTGAGAACTAATAAACCTGAATGACACGATTAAAAAGACGTAAATTGAAAATTTCAGTTAGTTGCAAAAAAACATAAATAAGAAAAAAAAAACGAATGAAATGGCACAATTTCAGAGACTCTATTGGTCTCATATTGATGGGATTTTATGTATGTAGCCTGAAGCGACGAGTGTAAATTTGTACCAAGCCCGGGAATCGAACCCGGGTCTACTGCTTACTAGAGAGGCGCGTTTGCCATTAAGTCACCTGGGCACAGCGATTCACACATCTGCACGGATTACCATGGCATGCCTCCCTCCTCAATCCAGTTGTCATTGCTGCCCAGTCTACTTTAAATTCTCCCTCACACATGATCAAAATTGCCGAGGCTCTCCGTGTCCTCAGCATCGAACTTAAGTGGGGAATCCAGCCTGAAACCCAGGTGCAGTATTTTGTCAGTGAACCATCGCTAGCAAAGTCGGTTGTACAACTGGGACGAGTGCTAGGAAGTCTCTCTAGACCTGCCGTGTGGCGGCGCTCGGTCTGTAATCACTGATAGTGGCGACACGCGGGTCCGACGTATACTAACGGACCGCGACCGATTTAAAGGCTACCACCTAGCAAGTGTGGTGTCTGGCGGTGACACCACATTCCTCCCCCGCAAATCGGCGTACGGTTGTGGCATAAGGCTTCCGCCCGCCGTGGGGAGGACCCCATGTTGACGTATGCGACGAGGTGGGGTGCCTAACAACAGGCGAGGCTGTGCCACCCGCACCCTGCCATTCGGACCGCGGGGAGCTAGGAAACGCCTGAAAAACTGCTCCAAGGTGCACGCCAACATGCGGTGTATGCGCCCGCAGAGAGACAGGAGGGGCCGAAGGGTCGACCTCCATCGGGTCGGGGCACCCGACGGGCGAAGACGACATATGGTCCGGAGCGGGCAAGAGTTCCATGTCGGAGGACATCCGGTCACGGGAAGCGATCGGCAGCGCGTGACCCAGGCAGGCGCCCGGCGGTTGCAGCGACGCGTCCACTGCGGGCGTCGCCGGCGGGAGAACAGGCGACGGCGGCGGTGGCGGCGGCGCGTCGCCATGGGGCAAAATGGAAGGCAGCGTCGGTAACACCTGGGGCTGAGGCGAGCCAGTAGATGGGTCCCCAGGGCGCTGACCGGATGGCACCGTCGCTGAAAGCAGACGGCGAGCGGCAGATCCCATGCGACGACAGAGGCGCAGTTGGTTGAGTTGCCGGCGCACCTCACCAGAGGCCCCCAAAACCAGATACATAGTGCGGCCGTGGCAGCGAAGAATTCGCCCTTCGAGCCAACGCCGAGAACCTCGGTAGTGACGATAGTAGACAACGTCGCCTGGAGCAAAAGCAGGTGTCTGCCGCTGCACAGGATCCTGATGCGGCGGATGTAGCAAAGTCATCAAGGTTCGATAATGACGACCGTGGAGCAACTCAGCCGTCGAGCGACCATCTCGGGGCTGAGAGCGATACGAGGACAAAAAGAGCAATAACGCGTCCTCCCGAGAATGCGACTCTTTCAACTTCAACATCTGTGACTTGAAAGTCCTGACCAATCGTTCAGCGGCACCGTTTGACTGTGTCGAAAACGGCGCGGACGTCAGATGTTGAATACCATTGGCCTTGCAGAATGACTGAAATTCTGCGGACATGAATTGTGGGCCATTGTCGGAAACAATAGTCTGTGGAAGACCTTCAATGCAAAAGATAGCAGATAACGCTTGGACGGTGGCAGATGACATCATGGAAGACATCCGGACAACAAAAGGAAAATTAGTGAATGAATCTACCACAACCAACCATCGAGCATTCCAGAATGGACCAGCAAAATCGATGTGCAAGCGTTGACAAGGGGAAGCGGCTTTTGACCATGCAAAGAATTTCCGCAGTGGGGCTGATTGTTGTTCGGCACACAACATGCAAGAAGAGCACATATTCGTAATCGCGCATTGATTCCGAACCAAGTACAGTGCTGACGAGCAAGTTGTTTCGTTCTCACCATACCCCAATGTCCTCGGTGGAGAAGTTGTAAGACAGAGGACTGTAACGAACGTGGGACCACGACCCTGGACTGATCATTATCAGAACGCAACAGCAAAACACCACGTCGAACAAAAAGTCTCTCCTTGTGAGCAACAAATCGGCGAACCCACGGATCCCCGATCCGTGACTTTGACAAGGGCCATTGCGTAGCAACAAAACGCAGAACGGTAGCAAGGACAGGGTCAGCAGCTGTAGCAGTAGCTACACGACGAAAATCAATCGGAAAGGATTCGACCACGTCATCGGTTGCCCAATCAATGAACATGCAAGCAAGTTCGGAGGAATCGAATGCTCTATCCTCAGCAACAGGCGAACGGGACAACGCATTGGCGTTTCCGTGCTTAGGAGTGGACCGATACAAGATGTCGTAGCGGAACTGCGAGAGGAAAATAGACCAGCGAATGAATTTCTGCGCTGTACGTGGAGGTACAGGCTTGTTCAGATGTAAAAGCGATGTCAAAGGTTTGTGGTCTGTGATTATGGTAAAGTGAAGACCATACAAGAAATCCTGAAACTTTGTAAAACCAAATACGAGAGCCAATGCTTCTTTCTCGATCTGTGAATAATTTCTTTGCGCAGACGAGAGTAATTTGGACGCAAAGGCAATAGGGCGATGGTGCGATCCATCTTTGTGCGCAAGCACAGCACCGATCCCGAAATCCGATGCATCCACCATCAACAAAAGGGGCTTCTGGGGATTGAATGGCGTAAGGCTAGTATTGGAAAGCAACGCCGATTTCAACTGGCGAAAGGCGCGTTCGCATTCCGTCGTCCAGACGAACGGAACACCTTTACGGCGTAAGCGATGAAGCGGAGCTGAAATGGAAGAGGCATTCGGCACATATTTATGATAGTAGTTGATTTTTCCCAGCACACTCTGTAGCTGCTTCAAATTCTGCGGCGAAGGCAAGTCTTGTATGGCACGGAGGTGCTCGGGACTAGGATGTATGCCTTGGGCATTGAGTACATGTCCCAGGTAGGGCAAGTCACGAGCAAAAAACACACATTTGTCCTTCTGCAAGCGAAGACCATTTTGTTGCAAGACCTGAAATAATGTTCTGAGATTGGCTAAATATTCTTCTTCCGTCTTTCTGGAGATCACAATATCGTCCAGATAGTTTGCTGCAGTAGGGACCGACGCACAAACAGTTTGTATATATTGCTGAAACAATGCAGGGGCGGATGCACACCCGAATGGCAGTCGTTTGAATCGATACAAACCAAGATGCGTGTTAACCACCAAAACGCGCTGGGAGTCTTCGTCCACTGGTATTTGCAAGTATGCATCTGCTAGGTCCAATTTCGAAAAATATTTACCCGGGCACAGTTTGTCAAAAAGATCTTCCGGGCGGGGTAAAGGAAAAGTTGCAATCACTAGTTGCGGATTCACTGTTGCTTTGAAGTCCACACAAAGTCTCAATTTTCCGGAAGGTTTTGGCAATATTACTAAGGGTGATGCCCAGAGAGAAGCCTGCACACGTTCAATTACACCTTGTGATTCAAAATCGTGTAATGTTTTTGCGACCTCATCACGCAATGTGTGGCGAACATTGCGCGCTCTGAAAAATTTCGGTTTTGCGTTTACTTTCAGTTCCAAATGTGCTTTATAGTTCTTAGCGCAACCAAGGCCTGGTGGAAAAATGTCTGCAAATTCTTCACATAGACGAGAAACACTGTCTGAAGGCACAGTCTGGTTCACTGATAGGACCTGATTTACTATAGACAAGTTAAACAACTGAAATAAACTGAAACCAAACAAGTTCACTGCAGAAGAAGAACGAAGGACGTAAAATGACACAAGTTTTGTTTGTCCTTTGTATGTTGCAAGAAGGCTGCACTGTCCTAACACAGGGATCTTTTGACCTGAATAGCTAGTTAACTTAACATTTGTGGCACGCAACGGAGGTGTGCCCAGCTGTTTGTACGTGTCTTCATTGATCAGTGTAACTGCAGCTCCGGTATTGAGTTGGAATGGTATCACTTTGCCATTAATGTCCAAGTCTACAAAAAGTTTATTGTCCTGCTGATGACAAGAGCGACTGTCTCGTGCAATGTGAACTGACACTGGTACATAACCACCGCGACTTGACGGGATTTCCGGCGATGTCGACGCACACTATTTGTGGGACGAACACAGTCACTGTTAGAGAGAGTGGCACTGAGCGTAGTGGAATGAACTACATGAATTTCCATGGGCAAAGTTTCACGAGCCTGAGTATCCTTGGTTCGAATGCGGTGCGAAGCAAAGTGCCTGGAATGGTTGTGAGTTTCCGATCTGGGCTTTTTCTGACAAACACTCTGAACATGTCCTTTTTTATTACAGAAAAAGCAAATAGCCTGGCGTGACGGGCAATTCTCACGCGAATGTCTAGTAGCACACCGCGGGCATGATTTTAGCACTGCATTTGCTTGCCTGTGCGGCACACGTGGCTCAGAGCCTGGCGGCAGAGGCGCGGCCAGGCGCGAGGGCTGTTTACTGCTCCGTGCAGCTCGCCCAGCGGGCCGGTTAACCTGACACACGGCTGGTGAAGTTTCAAATGATTCCTGAGCAAAGTCAAGTGTGTCCTGCCGATCCAATATGTCCATCACTTGTTGAAGGGAGGGATTGACCAGTTTCAAAATCTGTTCCCTTATACGAACATCAGAAACGTTCTCTGCTATTGCATCACGTACCATAGTATGTGAATAAGGGAGTCCACATTGACACTCAAAAGCACAATCCCTAGTAAGGCCTTGCAAGGTTGCAACCCACTCCCGATTAGTCTGACCTGCCGTACGTTTTGTACGAAAGAAGGTATACCGTTTGGCAACTACATTGACTGATTCTTTGAAATATGCATCTAATGCAGACAATATTTCGTCGTAGGACAGAGTTGCTACGTCGCGTCGGGGAAATAATTTGACTATCACACGGTACGTGGTCACCCCTACTGAGGACAACAAAAAAGGCTGAATTCTGTAGGCGACGAGATGGAATCCAAATTGCGTGACCACTCCATGCAGCTTTCCAGTGCAGCATCAAAAGGTTGAAAAGTTGGTGCAATAGCGTGTTGTGGCTGCGTTAGCGGTGGAGCGGCGGCTGCCGCATCGTTTTGCATTGCCCGTTGACCCTGGACGAGCTGTCCAAGGGCATCCAGCAAGGCCTGCGTCTGCTGATTCTGTAAGCGATAAAATTCGGACAGTACATCTGGAGATTGTGGCGAAGCCATTACACAAGTAAATCAGGGCAATATCGATAAGAACGCGGTTTTGCCTCGTCGCCAATGTTTTGGTTGGCAGGAGAGCCAACACCGTGTTACTAGAGGAGGCTGAAAGGCATGCGTTTTAGCTCACGCAGGCTGGCGTGAGGTCTGGAACAGGACAAGGAAATTAGAATTTAGAAAAAAGGACGTAGCTGGTGGAATACTTAACTTTAATCCGTTAATGAAGAACATCGGTCTTGACGGTACATGTTTTACAATATCAATAGTAACTGATAATGGCGCCTTGCTAGGTCGTAGCAAATGACGTAGCTGAAGGCTATGCTAAACCATCGTCTCGGCAAATGAGAGCGTATTTTGTCAGTGAACCATCGCTAGCAAAGTCGGTTGTACAACTGGGACGAGTGCTAGGAAGTCTCTCTAGACCTGCCGTGTGGTGGCGCTCGGTCTGCAATTACTGATAGTGGCGACACGCGGGTCCGACGTATACTAACGGACCGCGGCCGATTTAAAGGCTACCACCTAGCAAGTGTGGTGTCTGGCGGTGACACCACATTCTATCTTTTCTCTCACACTCTTCTATAACTCAGTATCTTCCAAAACTTTCTAATAATAGTAAAGAGGTTGCAATATATGAACACTTTTGTCGACACCGTTCATTTATTTCACTTTAATTTCAAGTATCAAGTCCTTACTTGTTGTGATAGCACTCACACTACAATTACAGTCACTTATTTGTCACGAGCTTATACCAGTGACGATTCCTTAAGATACGGTCGCCCTTTCTATTTACATAACCACTTCCTTATGTGAAATTAATCCTGTGCTTCATAATTAGTGTTTTAATCACGGTTGCTTTCCTCACATACATACCCCTCCTATGCACTTGATGGCTCACTTCTTCACGCCAAACGATCTCTAGCCGCCAACCTGTCCCTTCCAGAACTATGAGGCATCTCTGACAGCGATGCTGCTATGCTGAAGCAAAGAAACGTGAGTATAGATTCGATCCATCAAGTACAGGATCGAGATCTACATTACTGTACTTTGTCATCCACCCTAGGAGGATGTTGCAACTTACAAGCTTTTACAGAAACATATTTTCCACTCCCACATGCAGAGGAGATAACTGCCTACAGATGAGAGAGTGACCATTTATTTTCCAGTGTTGACAGAATACACTGGCGCGATGTTTGTACGGCTTCAGAGATAACTCTTATTTCAGGGAAGGCACTGAGACATACGACGACCATCCCGCGGCTTGCCGACTGTCACATACTGACGCCAAATGTCCTATTTTTCACCGTACACCAAACATGTCGTCTACGTACTGGCAGTCCTGTCTTATATGCAACAAATCACAATCGGACCAACACCATGAACGTGACCATTTAGTGGCAGCAGATGCGGAAGGAGGGCGAAGCGAAGATCTAGAGAAACGTCGCGAAGGGGAACGCGACTCCTGGACTTTTTTGTACCCGCCGAGCTCGCCGTGGGAGAAGACGGCCAGCGCTGTGACGTCACCGCACTCTAATTGTCAATGGGTGTCACCAGACGGCGGCTCAATGGAAGGCAAGACCACCTGGCCAACCCTTCGGCGCACCAGGGACTGTTTACTAACTACGCCGCTGCCGTAAGTTCATGTTATTCAACTATCAGGGCAACTCCGGGTAAAAGAGGTGAAACTTCTTTATTTAAATGAGTGAGTTTGTACTTAAATTGCAGAATGACTGAGAAGATGAATCTTCTACGTTATTTGATTCTGAAACAGCTGAGTAAAACTGAATGTACTGAGCCTACTTTCTCTTTACTTTTTCTTATCATGTCAACACTGACCCACAATATTCTAGCGCAACGCAATCTGACTACTCAAAAAAATTACAACCTGACTTCCAATAATTAATCCAAAGGAATGGCCCTGACTAAAAATAAATCTTAACAATAACCTATAAATTTCATTAAGCACTTACCTCACAAAAATCTTCATTACGCGAACTAGTGCAATACAGTGAGCGTCAGTACTGGCAGCTAAATAAAATATTCTAACTACTAAAGCCACATACTACTAATAGGCATGTGGTTAGCAAAGGAAAGATTTTGGTGCAAATCAAATAATGTATTTTTTACAAGAACATAAGTCGTCCTTGACATCTAGTACAAAGGTGTATAATCATGAATAATATTCAGTCTCCAAGTCGAACATGTACAGATCGTTAGCCTACGCTAACACTTCAGACCTCTACCCTCCATCAATGCTAACTTCTCACATCTAACATCGATCACTGATGACTGTTCACCTCCAACTGCCCAACAGTACTTCCATCACTGCTGGCGACTAACTTCCAAATTGCCCAACAGTACTGGTGATTAACTTCCAACAACGGGTCCGACCAGCTCTTACAAAGAAAGCGCAGTCAGAGATCCAATGCAAAGCGCTACACAGCGCTGCCAACACAGAAGCAGCCCACTTACAAAGGGTCTGACAAGGCCACTGTCGTAGTTTGAACCTCAGGGTCAGTTGCTCCACGCCCGGGTTGCCGGGTTCGCTTCCCGGCCGGGTCAGGGATTTTCTCTGCCTCGTGATGACTGGGTGTTGTGTGGTGCCCTTAGGTTAGTTAGGTTTAAGTAGTTCTGAGTTCTAGGGGACTGCTGACCATAGATGTTAAGTCCCATAGTGCTCAGAGCCATTTGAACCATTTGGTCAGTTGCTAATCGGACGAACATGTCCCTGATTACCGAGTCAGCCTACGAGGCAACACACGGGGGTCACTCAAAGCAACACTTATGATCAAGGCCGCATAAGAATACCCGGAGCGCTTATGGTGCTGGTTAAACTGCAACTGTGCTGTTACCATATGGGTTTGCTGTCGAAAATACTCCGCGATCAACTAATAAGAGTTCCACAAAGTTACGTTTCTCGGACTCGGTGGAGAGGATCAAATTCCGCACGACTTCTTAAACACTGCACTACTGAAAAATAACCAGGCGGCTTTACCTGGTAGTGCAGTAGGAACCGGAGCAGGGCAGATAAGTCTCCCGCCATTCTATATAAACACATCAAAAAAAGTTTTGCAGCACCTCGGTTACGAGGCTTCCGGAACCTGTACAGAAAATTGGAATAGAGATCAACATAAATATCATTTTCGGCCCTTATTTTTTGCTCATGAAAACTACACATTGCATGTTGTACCAGCATACAGTGAGACCTTCAGAGGTGGTGGTCCAGATTGCTGCACACACCGTACCTCTAATACCCAGTAGCACGTTCTCTTGCATTAATTCATGCCTGTATTCGTCCTGGCATACTATCCACAACTTCATCAAGGCATTGTTGGTCCAGATTGTACCACTCCTCAACTGCGATTCGCCGTAGATCCCTCAGAGTGGTTGATGGGTCACGTCGTCCATAAACAGCCCTTTTCAGTCCATCCCAGGCATGTTCGATAAGGTTCATGTCTGGAGAACATACTGGCCACTCTAGTCGAGCGATGTCATTATCCTCAAAAAAGTCATTCACAAGATGTACACGATGAGGGCGCGAATTGTCGTCCATGAAGACGACTGCCTCGCCAACATGCTGCCGATATGGCTGCACTGTCGGTCAAAGGATGGTATTCACGTATATTACAGTCGTTACGGCGCCTTCCATGACCACCAGCGGCGTACGTCGGCCACACATAATGCCACCGCAAAACATCAAGGAACCTCCACCTTGCTGCACTCGCTGAACAGTGTGTCTAAGGCTTTCATCCTGACCGCGTTGCCTCCACACACGTCTCTGACGATTGTCTAGTTGAAGGCCTAAGCGACCCTCTTCGGTGTTTCAAATGGTTCAAACGACTCTAAGCACTATGGGACTTAACATCTGAGGTCATCAGTCCCCTAGACTTAGAACAATTTAAACCTTACTAACCTAAGGACATCACACACATCTATGCCCGAGGCAGGATTCGAACCTGCGACTCTAGCAGCAGCACGGTTCCGGACTGAAACGCCTAGAACGGCTCGGTCACAGCGGCCGGCACTCATCGGTGAAGAGAACGTGATGCCAATCCTGAGCGGTCCATTCGGCATGTTGTTGGGCCCATCTGTACCGCGCTGCATGGTGCCGTTGTTGCAAAGATGGACTTCGCCATGGACGTCGGGAGTGAAGTTGCGCATCATGCAGCGTATTGCGCACAGTTGGAGTCGTAACACGGCGTCCTGTGGCTGCACGAAAAGCTTTATTCAACATGGTGGCGTTGTTGTCATGGTTCCTCCGAGCCATAATCCGTAGGTAGCGGTCTTCCACTGCAGTAGTAGCCCTTCGGCCTGAGCGAGGCATGTCATCGGCAGTTCCTGTCTCTCTGTCTCTCCTCCATGTCTGAACAACATCGCTTCGGTTCACTCTGAGACGCCTGGACACTTCCTTTGTTGAGAGCCCGTCCTGGCACAAAGTAACAATGCGGACGCGATCGAACCGCGGTATTGACAGTCTAGGTATGGTTGAACTACAGACAACACAAGCCGTGTACCTCCTTTCTGGTGGAATGACTGGAACTGATCGGCTGTCGAACCCCTCCGTCTAACAGGCGCTGTTCATGCATACTTGTTTACATCTTTGAGCGTGTTTAGTGACATCTCTGAACAGTCAAAGGGATTTTGTCTGTGATACAATATCCAAAGTCAAATTCTATCTTCAGGAGTTCAGGGACCAAGGGTGATGCAAAACTTTTTTGATGTGTGTACATGCAGAAATCGGCGTCGAGTTGGTGAGTGTGAGAGCTTTTCTGCAGGCGCCTGGCACATAGCCAGCGCAGCAACAGAGTTGATCATTCCCACAGTCCGTTTGAGCAGCTCCTACATCTACTCCTGTAAGTCGCAGTTGCCTCTGGAGACGCAAATGTTCCTATCAGTATTTCGAAAGTGCCGTGTCGATGGCGGCCAAAAATGGACTCTATCAAAAAAAGAAAAAAAAAAAAAGAAAAGCGTCACACGCGGAAGAATGTCCTCTGTCTCCACTTTTGTATCTACAAAGACGTAACAACGTCGGAAAACCGTCCACTCGTTATAACGCAAGCTGACGGTGGGTGCATGACTTGTAAGACGGGGAGCTGGAATCCGGAAGCAGAAAGAACATAAAGGTGTGAGTACGTCTAAGGTGGAGCAGAGACTGGCCACGACAAAAGCACAAAACGTGACCAGCACGAGTTACCGAAACACGTGAAACCAAGGGTACAGCACGATGCGAAAGCCAGATCCGTGTTGCTCGATCTCAGCGTAAGAACTGACTAGAACAGCATATCGCCACCGCCAAGTACATCTACAAATACGTCTACATACATACTCAGAAAGCCACGGTATGGTGCGTGGCAGTGGGTATCTTGTATCAATACTACTTCTTTCCTGTTCCACTCCCAAAGAGAGTGAGAGAAAAACGACTGTCTGTATGCATAAGTACGAACCTAATTTCTCTTACCATATATTCGTGGTCCTTGCACGAAATGTACGTTGGTAGCAGTATAATCGTTCTGCAGTCAACTTCAAATGTCGGTTCTCTAAGTTTTCAAAATAGTGTTTCGCAAAAGATTCCCATTTGAGTTCACGAAGCGTCTCAGTAATACTCACGTGCTGATCGAACCGACAGGTAACAGGTCTAGTAGCCCGCATCTGAATCGGTTAATCGCCTTCCTTTAATCCGACTTCATGGGGATCCCAAGCACACAAGCATTACTTAAGAATGGGTCGCACTGGCATTGTATATGCTGTCCCTTTTTAGATGAAGCACACTTTCCTAAAGTTCTCCTAATAATCCGAAATCGACCATTCACCCTCCCTGCTATCGTCCTTAGGTGCACGTTGCATTTCATATCGCTTTTCAGCGCTACGCCTAGATATTTAGAAGACGTGACTGTTTCAAGCAGCACACTAGTAATGCTATATTCGAACATTATGTGATTGTTTGTTCCATTTATCCGCATTAAATTACATTTTTCTGCATTTAGAGGAAGCGGCCATTTATCACACTGCCTACAAATTTTGTCTAAGTCATCTTGTATCCTCCTACAGTCACTCAACGACGATACCTTCTTGTACACCATAGCGCCATCAGCAAACAGGTGCAGATTGTTGCTCACCTGGCCGTGTCACATTTACCTGGGGCACTCCTGACGATAACTTTGTCTCGTTGTCGATGACAACGTACTGGGTTCTATTATTTAAGAAGACTTCGAAACTCACATAACAAGGAACCTATCCGTATGCTCGTATCTTCATTAACAGTCTTCAGTGGGCCACAGTGTCAAATACTTTCTGGAGATCTAGGAATATGGAATCTGCCTGTTACCCTTTATCCATGGTTCGGAGGATATCATGCGAGGAAAGGGCAGTTTCGCACAAGTGATGCTTTCGAAGTCCATGCTGATTTGCGGACAGAAGCTTTTCCGTCCCAAGAACTGAGAATACGTGCAAGAATTCTGTAGCAAACCGATGTTAAGGATATTCGTCTGTAATTTTGCGGTTCCGGTTATACCCTATTTATATACAGTGGTCATTTGTTCATTTGTGTTTTCTTCCAGTCGATTGCGACTTAGTGCTGGGAGATAGATTCATGAGAAGCTCAAGCTAAGTAAAGAGCCAATGTCGTACTTTAATCTCAGTAAAAGAGAATTTGGGTTACATACAGAGATGGCGAATTATTTGTCTTCAATACTTTCAGTTGCTTCTCTACAATAGGGATGCCTATTACTATGTCCTGTATACAGGTGTCTGAGCAGTTGTCAAACAACAATGTGTTTGTACGAACCTCCTGCGTGAATGATTCCTTAAACACAAAATTTAGAACTTCAGTTTTCGTTTTGCTGTCTTCTATTGTCACGCCAGACTAGTCAACGATTGACTTGATAGGAGTCTTCGACTCGCTTATTGATTTTATGTAGGACCAGAATTTCTCAGGTCCTCGGTAAGATGATGGTGGTAGTTGTTGTATCCTTCGCGGTGGTGATGGTGGTGGTGGTTAGTGTTTAACGTCCCGTCGACAACGAGGTCATTAGAGACGGAGCGCAAGCTCGGGTTAGGGAAGGAGTGGGAAGGAAATCGGCCGTGCCCTTTCAAAGGAACCATCTCGGCATTTGCCGGAAACGATTTAGGGAAATCACGGAAAACCTAAATCAGGATGGCCGGAGACGCGATTGAACCATCGTCCTCCCGAATGCGAGTCCAGTGTGCTAACCACTGCGCCACCTCGCTCGGTATAGCCTTCGCGCATCGATATTTTTACAGACACATGAATTTGAACTATTTCCTGTCACCAGTTGCGCATCCTTTTTTGAACCGAGAGTGAAACGGTCTCTACTTCCTCAGAATTTCTTATTAAACCACTGTGAATCTTTTCCGTCCTTAAGCCACTTAGGCCATTTTCTACATGAGCGACAGCGCGCGACAGCTTCAGGCGACAAAACACAACAGCAGGTGTAGTTACGGAAGTGTCCTATGTGAGCGACATCGGTGTCGCTGCCTGTCGCCCACTGCAACTGGCGACGTTTGAAATCAAACGTTTTTGAATCTTGTTGCAGCACGCACAACAGAGAGCGATAGCCAAGTGTCTTCTCGGCAAAGCAGTGGAGCGGACGCGACGGCAGCTATGAATTACTTAACATCTGATTTTAAGAAAACTATTCGGCGGAAAAATTTGATTCATCTGCAACCTATAGCTTGATATCTTTAAACGATAAAGGTCTGAATTTATTTGCGTTATTCGTCATAGTTACTGTGCTACACGAAATTGAGTACATGGCTGCACGAAATTTTTAAGAATTTGCAGAGGTAAAATCACATTGTGTAGACTTTCTGTATAGTTAATTTAAGGCCATACATTATTGCATATGAAATGTAACCAATATACTTAAATTATATTTAAAGTTAAAACCGGAATGATATCTCTTTTCACTCTTGAGATATTGCTTGTTATATCGACGGACAGGTCGCTCGCGGAGCGTCCTAACCTTTCCTGCGCTTCGGGAACCAAGTGGTCATAAAAATCGTCGTATCTCATAATAGGTTCAAGATATCTAAACGACGAATTTTGAAAATGACAGAACACAGAAAGGACTATTTTGTCATATGATTAACACTCGATACATTTTTGTAAACGCGTGAGCAGGGCGAAAACAAGCCTCCCTATAACTTACACCATGAAGTTTCGCCCAAATTTTCACAGCAAAACAAAGGGAGGGAAACAGGTAAACGGGGTATCAAAGTGACCAGCATGAGGTCTAGTTTGGCGTGAACATATTCAAATGCTTGAATGTAATCACGGTAATTAAAGAAAACTTAATTAATAAGCTGAGGAAAAATTGAAATATTTCACAAAAAGCTGCTCTAAATGAAGTGTCAAAAATTTCATCTGTTCGAGACCTAGCTATTTTGCACATAAAAAGATACATTGGTGCGGCATCTAAATGTCAAAAAGGCTTCCTTCGAATCAAGTACGTTAGGAAGGCAAACGAGGAGTCAGAAATATCATTCCTTCTGAATAAAACTTGAAATTAAAAAATGAAAGAAACTAGTCAAATATTTTATGAAATTATTTGTGTAGAAGAAATAAGTAGATCAGAGAAAAGTTCTATGTGCCTTTGATTGATGCTCGAAATCATCAACAGAAAATGAGGTGCACCAGACGTTTCCCTAATATTTTTTATTTCATACTTTTAGACAAATCATTACACAAAACGTTTGATTTTCTTTTCAAAAATTTTGCAAGCTTTACTTTCACAGACTATTTATAGTAATTGAAACGCTTGGCCTTAACATTGTCTACTGATTAATTACGTTCGCAACATTTCTGTAAAATTTCATGATTCATAATAATTTATTAGGAATTAAATGTCTGTGATGTACTGGGATAGGAGTGAAGATTAAGTTCTTTGTCAAGACCTTAAAAACATACTTAGCGATGCAGTGCAAACGGTATACATAAAACTTAGTATACAGAATTGTAACTGAGTCCGTAAAAGTATAAGAACAGTCCGGAATCGACTCAGGACATGTACCTAACATGCAATCACGAACTGTATTCTTTTATCTAATTTTGTTCTATATTGTTCGTTAAATTTGTTCTGGGCAGACGTCTGATGACAACCATTTAGGTTCTTCGTTGATCCATTCTCTCAGTTTTTTGTTATAGAGGGTAGCTAACCCTCTGACCAAACATGCTGAGCTACCATGCCGACGGTGTACATTACCCCTACACCACAGCTAGCTTTTGTTCAGAGGTATCAATCTGTGTACTTATGTTTGTATTTAGTGTAGTTAGTCATGTAATAGTCATTGCTCCACATTTTTAGCTGTTAAATGTTCATGATCATGTAAAAACACATTTGTACTTAATTTATTGAAGAGAGAGTCGAATGTTCCTCTGCTCATTCACGTGCATTCGAAGAATTTGGTGATCTTCGTAGTTGATGATATTTATGAAATTCTCCATGGAGATTCCTCCCTCTGTAAATTTCATGCACAGCACTCTTTATCGCTTTATTTTCTTAAGTAAACCTAATTCTGTAGCATTACTCTCCAGCTACAGTATTCGTCAGGTTAGGGACACCGTTTTATAGAAACAGCTGTTTGGTTCTAAGCAGCCATCTTGTAGCGCGACATGGTCGCTCGCAAACAGGACACCCAAGCTTTTCGCCCGATGCTGCTTCTTGTCGCTGGAGTGTCGCTTATACAGAAGTCGCTCGCTGACGCTCGTTTCTGTCGCTCACGTAGGACACTTCTTCATAGCGCGATTTACAATCCGTTTAAACTTTGCCCATAATTCCTCTATGCCCATCATATCCCCATGTTTTCGTGGGATACTCAAAAATGGTTCAAATGGCTCTGAGCACTATGGGACTTAACTTCGGAGGTCATCAGTCCTCTAGAAGTTAGAACTACTTAAACCTAACTAACCTAAGGACATCACACACATCCATGCCCGAGGCAGGATTCGAACCTACGACCGTAGCGGTCACGCGGTTCCAGACTGAAGCGCCTAGAACCGCACGGCCACACCGGCCGGCCGTGGGATACTAGCAACTGCTTATCTGCTCTTTCTATCAAAAATACTCCCCTAGTTTTCTTGATGGATTTATTACCTTGAGTAACCATTGTCGCTATGATGATACCATGACCACTAAACCCTGTCCCTATACTGACACCATCGTTAATGTCGCGACTGTTTATATGAGGGCGTGAGGAAAAGAAATGCCTCAGAATTTTTTATCTCAAAATTCTTAAAGCTTTTTGAATAAAACAAACGTTATTAACATTCCACATCTTCATCCTTCATGTTTACGTATTTATTTATCTCTCAACCCAGTCATAGTGGCGACGAGCACAATTCTCCCAATGAGAGACTAGTTTATTAATACCATCACTGTAGAATGTTTGACTTTGTTGATGGAGCCACTACCTCACCTCTGCTTGCACCGTTCCATCACTGTCAGAGTGAAGTCCTCTAAGGTGTTCTAAAAGTTCTGGAAACAGATGAAAATCGGATGGGGCCAAGTCGGGAGTGTATGGTGAATGACCGATGACAGTGAACCTAAGCCGGATGGTTGTAGATGTCTTATCGCGCTTGCCGGCCGGTGTGGCCGTGTGGTTCTAGGCGCTTCAGTCTGGAACCGCGTGACCGCTACGGTCGCAGGTTCGAATCCTGCCTCGGGAATGGATGTGTGTGATGTCCTTAGGCTAGTTAGGTTTAAGTAGTTCCAAGTTCTAGGGGACCACAGATGTTAAGTCCCATAGTGCTCAGAGCCATTTGAACCATTTATCCATACCCGTACACATACATCCGCTGGATACAATTTGAAACGAGACTCGTCCGACCAAGCAACATGCTTGCAATCATTAATAGCCCAACGTCGGTGTTGATGGGCCCAGGCGAGGCGTAAAGCTTTGTATCGTGCAGTCATCAAAGGTACACAAGTAGGCCTTCGGCTCTGAAAGCCCATATCGATGATGTTTCGTTGAATGGTTTACATGCTGACTATTGTTGCTGGCCCAGTATTGAAACCTGCAGCAATGTGCGGAAGGGTTACGCTTCTGTGACGTTGAACGATTCTGTTCAGTCGTCGTTGGTCCCGTTCTTGCATTGTCTTTTACCGGTTGCAGCGATGTAGGAGATTTGATGTTTTATCGGATTCCTGATATTCACGGTAGACCCGTGAGATTATCGTGCGGAAAAATCCCCACTTTATCGCTGCCTTTGAGATGCTGTGTCCCATCGCACGTTCAAATTCACTTAAATCTTGATAACCTACCATTGTGGCAGGAATAACCGATCTAACAACTGCGCCAGACATTTGTTGCCATATATAGGCGCTGCCGACCACAGCCCGTAAAAACCACACAAATGTAGCACCTCTGCGCTAGTTCAAATGTGTGTGAAATCTTGTGGGTCTTAACTGCTAAGGTCATCAGTCCATAAGATTACACGTTACTTAACCTAAATCATCCTAAGAACAAACACACACACCCATGCCCGAGGGAGGACTCGAACCTCCGCCGGGACCAGCCGCACAGTCCATGACTGCAGCGCCTCAGACCGCTCGGCTAATCCCGCGCGGCTCTGCGATAGTGGGTGTCATTATGCATACACGGTAAACGAAGAGTATGCAGTCTCTATGTCAGATTTACAGCATCTTATTCTGTGGTCTGGTAATGAAAGTAATACTGTTACTGCTGCATATGGCCGTACACATTAGTTTACGTGATAATTTGGACATGAGAGACATACACAGAGATTTACTATTAGGTACTCATATTATAAAAATACCCTCAGAGTATAGCAGTGGAATGTCGAATGGGTCACCTCAGGTATCGCTTGTTTCGCCTACGGGCTATGATGCTGAGCAAGTTGCAGTGTAGCTGATGCGGGGGATCCACGCATCACTGCGGAGTGAGTGGCGAGTGGTAATGTGTTCGTGTTGCTCAAGGCGAAATGTCAATGTGAGGCTGGTCGTCTGGCCTCTCCCATTCACCCTGTGAGTGGAAAAGTGGCCGCTCCTTCAGCAGGGTCTAAGGAGGCAGACGGGCGAGGTATTTGCTAGGTATCACGGGCTCCAGTGTTAGGTTCGTTATGGAACTGCTTATGGAAGTAGCTTCTGGAGCCAGAAAGAATTACAGTGTGCGCTTGGTATGTTCGACGGAGGGCGTCATCCGAGATGTGCAGGAGGCTCTGTCTATGTCTGTCGAGCGTGCAGGTTGCAAACTGTGGCTTGAGTTACACCAATGAAGTCTTTCTTATGGATTCAGTGTGCGGGCACCTGGCGGAGGTGCTAAAGATTGCTGACCTCGTTTACAGTGTGCAAGCAGAGCTCGTAAATTGCAGCGTCATTCCTAAAATTGACCAGTGTCCTTTGGTTTGAAGTTGAGTGGAGGGTCTCAAATAAAAGCTCCTTTGATTTTGTGATCGTCTTGGTTGCAGATTTCTGAGCCTGCATTATGGGTTGAAGAATTGCAGGACTCTCCTTCATGGGTCAGGTGTGCTCTACACAAAGGAAGCTGCTACTCGCTTTGCAGAGTACTTTGGAGTGCACATGAGTGTTTTTGGGTATGGAGTAGTTTTAGGTCTTCGAATGGACGCTCGCCAGTCCGTACTCAGAGAGCAAACTCAGACTGTGTACTAAGTAAAACCATTTCGACTGTTAAAATCTTAACAGTAAATTGCCGAAGAATTCGTCGTATCTAGACGTACGTAAGCATCCTGTCTGATCAGGTGCATCCATTCATGTCCATTGTGCATTCCCACAGACTAGGGCAATTCCAGCAGGACAATACGACACCCCACGCGTCCAGAATTGCTACAGAGTGGCTTCAGGAACACTCTTCTGAATTAAAACACTTTCGCTGCCCACCAATGAACATTATTGAGCATATCTGGGATGCCTTGCGACGTGCTGTTCAGAAGAGATCTCCACTCCCTCGCAGTCTTACGGATTTATGGACAGTCCTGCAGGATTCATGGTGCCAATTCACTCCGGCACTGCTTCAGACATTAGTTGAGTCCACCCCCTGTAAAAGAAAGCCTGTCTACGTAGTGCGTGACGTCACAAGATGGCTACACACATAGTCCCTTCTTCAACAGTTTCACGGAACAGTGCTTGTGAATAGTCGTTCGGCGAGTTTCGCGTCAGTTTACTGTTATAGTGAATGGTGTTCCTGCGTTAGTGTACGTGATTTGGTTGTTTAGTTTCTGTGCACTAAACTGGTGACCTGTTTTTCTTGCCTGTGAAAATTTCGTTGCCCGCAAAATGCCGTATCGTTGTTGTGTGCCGAATTGTAGAGGAAATTACGACGGTGGACCAAAAGTAACCGTGTTTAAATTTCCGGAGGATGAAGCAACGAGGAAGAAATGGTTGTCAAGTATTCGCAGAGATAACTTCACTCCTTCTTCAAGTCCAAGAGTGAGTATTTGTTTTGTTTATTTCTTAAAAGAGGTTAAGTGTGCTAACAAAGAATAGGCACTTACGCAGTAAGGAAGGTCAGCGACATTTTGACTAATATATCAGATCTTAACTGCATAAGTGCCGAAGAAAATAGTGTTTCGTTTTCTTGCCCTGGCAATTCTACAGTTTAGCTGGTTTAGGTTATATGAATTCTGTATTCTGCAAGTTCAACCAGTATAGCCTAAGCACAGTCATACTTAAGTAGTTAAATATCTCAGTATATCTTTATACTTACTGTTTATGCTGTCTGTTGTTAGGAATAAAACTCGGTTTATAATTAAGTACATGCATTTAAGATACAGACGACTTTCGATGTATTCTGGTTCTAGTATTTAGTTCTGTTTCTTTTTGCTGTAAAAGTCTTTAGGAAGTTGCCTGTTCAAAAACAAGGAATGTGGTGTACCCAGAAATTGAAAATGAAGTAAAAACAGTGTCTCAGTCGCTTGTTTTTAATAAATTATTGGTGGGAATTTGAAGTCAATGCAAGGAATGTTACTATTAGGGAATATAGTAGGCTTTCGACTTTACAGTGAACCATAGACAGGAAAAATGAATGAGTACATGAATGGATTAACAGGCCATCACAAAATGCAAAGGGAGAAACTGTGAAAACATGTAAAAAATAAAAAATACTTGTGGATTTTACAAATTCTTACTTTCTGGGTCTGGAATTTCAGATACATGCCAGTGGCCTACACAGCTGTCTTATAGATACACAGCTAAAGTACTTGAAAGCAATTGTGTGCTCATGTTTGAGCCTAATAGGTAGCACATAAGTGGCAATGTATTAGTTCATCATATTGTCAGTTTTTATGTAAGTTATGAACTGATATATTGATTAGGAAATAGCAGCTGAAATACAAAAGCAAAACAGTGTCTATCTGATAAAAAGCACTACCTTTAAGTATTTCATAGTTCTAAAGGTTACACAGTGTGACAATTACTTTGTATTATTCTGTTACTGTTTCACAGTTGCTTCTATGGATTACACCTGTGTGAGTTTGGTGTCATCATGCTTTCTTGTTTCCGAGGTGTGTGTTTGGGGGGGGGGGGGGGGGGTAGGGGGGCAATAGAGCACGACATTAAGCAAAATCTCACCCCCCTAGTGAATATATGAGCTTCAAGGCTAAATTATAAAAAAAAATTATCGCTGTTATTGAATTATGCTACAAACATTAGTCAATGTTTGTAATTATTGATGGGGCAAGTACTTTCTTCATTTCACCATCTCTTTAAGAGCTTGTTGCCATGACATGTAACTGCATGTGTTTTGATATTGTAGTGTTACTGTTTTATAGAGTTACTGTACCATGGCCATATTTATCACTTGAGTATTCTTCTGCATTTTAGTTGGGAGTCTGTTTGTATTTTAGAACTAAAAACTAACTTTATATTCATAAATTGTTTTCACACTATTAATATTGTCATAACATTCAGTTATAAGCACCTTTATCATTTTTTATTCATTTTTAATTACAGGTATGTCATGTTCACTTCCACAAGGATGATGTTATTTGGAAAACACAAATTGTGGATTAAAGGACTGGTCAGTTATTAAGAGCCCCCCTTCTCAAACCACATTTGAGACCAGATGCAGTTCCGTCACTACTCCCAAACTGTCCTTCCTACCTTTCAAAGGAAGAAAGTAGACGTGAAGGGCGAGAGGAGAAAAAGCAAAGGCTTGAAAATGAGCAGTTAGCTGCAGCGTTACAATATAGTTTAGCGTCACAGAAGGACTATGAAAACACTTTCAGCTTCAGTTCTTTAGAAGAGTTAATGTTGCATACGAAGGAAGTGGAATTGCCCAATGAATGGAGTGTGATCGAAAAACACAGAGATTTTGTGTGTTTTTTAAAGATAATAAGAAAACCAGCACCATTAATCACACATTCTGTCGTTATAGATAGTAATTTAAATGTTTCATTGTTTAAGAAAGATGTACAAATTAAGACATTAGGAAAAAGATCTTTTCCTGTAATTGTAACCAATATCCATGAAATTGTCAGTGTACTGCAGGAGTTTTCAGAGACAGATTTTGGGCACTCAGAAACTTCTATAGATAGTATTGTAGAGATAGTGAAAGACAGTCTAGGAGTGCTGAAAGACAGTTTACAGGAGAGTGAAAAGGAGATGGTAGACTTTATATATGAACAAGTTAGTCTCATAAATGTCAAGAAATTTAATCATAGGTTTAGTTCTACATTTATGATACTGTGTTGTTTGCTATTTTCAATTTCATCTCATGCTTACAATTTTTTACGTAGCAGCTCGTTTATGAAAATGCCACATCCAAGCACTCTGCGTAGGATCTGCAGCAAATTTAATGTGAATCCATCTCACGAAAGGCTTGGGGGAAGTAATTTCCTGTCCTATGCAAGACAGAAATTTCAATACTTAAACAGCGATGATGTCAATGTTGTTTTGAGTGTAGATGAAATTCATCTAAATTCTTATTTGGAATATAAAGGAGGTAAGTGTTTTGGGCATGTCATATAACTCGGAATGTGCTGCAAATTCAGCGTTTGTATTTATGTTGCAGAGTGTCAAGTCTTTGTAGAGGGATGTTGTTCACATTTTACCGGTGAAAACCATTTCATCTAATGCATTATACAATGTGCTACTGGCCATAATAAATGGCCTTGAACTAATAGGTTATAGGGTTTTTTGTGTAGTAACTGACAACAACAAAATCAATAGCAAAACCATGTCCATGTTTTCTCTGGATAAAGCTGTTAATATAGTTTTTAAACATCCATCTGATCCTAATCGCCCACTTTTCTTTTTAATTGATGCCATACACATTGTTAAATGCATAAGAAATGTGTGGCTGAACCAAAAAAATGATGGTAAAGATATGTTTTATCCTCAGTTTCCAGTTAGAAAAGAAGTGCAAGAAAATAAGTTTTCTGTAGCTTCTTTTAAAACACTGAAACAGATTTATGACATAGATTCCAGTTCTTTAGTAAAATATTGTCACACATTATCTCTCAAATCACTTTGCCCTACATCGTTAGAAAAACAGTGCATGAAACTAGTGCTGCAGATATTCAATCGACATGTGTCAGAGGGCCTTGAGGTAGCTAGTGATAAATTTCATTTGAGACATGCACCATCAACAGCAGAATACATTCGAATAATAACAAAATGGTTTGATGTCATGAATGTGAAATCAGTGTTTAAAGGGAAACACAAACAGAATCCTTATATGGATCCGTTGACAACTGATAGCGTTTCTATGCACTTTTTGCTAGATTTTCTAGACTGGCTTGATGTGTGGAAAGCAAAGGGTCTGTCAAGTGGGTTTCTCACAAAAGAAACACTTTTTGCTATTCAGCATACAACATATGCCGTTGTAGAGATTGCTCGATACTGTACTGAAGAGCTAGGTATGATAATAAATGAAAAGCACCAGTTTACTTTTGTTCTACAATATTATTATTATTTTTTTATTGCTAACCGGTTTTCGTCTTACAAGGCCATCTTCAGACATTTGTCACCAAAGAAGTTAAATGTTAGCAGACAACATTGGAAGAGAAGTAACACGTCTAGAGTGAAGTAGAAGCACACAGTGAGTAACATCTTTGCAATGAAATAGTAAAAACTGAACAGTACATAAATAACAATGGAGTTGACAGGAAAACCTTTAGCACAAAATAGGAATAGCATGCCTACATAATAGGCGGCAAACACTTGCACTTTGTGTAGCTGACGATCTTTTAACAGCTAACCAGACTGTCATCAAACAAGTCGTGACAATCCCCATTAAAGCAACTTCAAAATAAACTACAATGAAATGGGTCCATTCATTTGGGAGTTTTGATGCCTCAGACATTGAAAGTTATTACAGCCACTTTTTACGTCGGGGCTAAAAGGTATGCAGAAATAAGTTACAGACAAAAGAACTGGGTCATTTAAGAAAGGAAATCTTGTAATTCATGAGAGAGATACGTCAGATTTCTTTACGAATTTTCCTCGTGCGGTTCCCTTAACAGTCTATTGCTGTGGCCAAACGGACTGCGAGCACCGGCACCAGACTATGTGCGTGACGTCACTGAGCGGGCGCGCAGGCTTTCCTCTATAGGGGGTGCTGGTCCATGCCGCGTCTTGCTGCGGCACTTATGCGTGTTCGCTGGCGCCCTACACGATATTAGGCAGGTGTACCAGTTTCTTTGGCTCTTTAGTGTATATTGCCGCAGGAACAGATGTGACTTTACAGAGCTTAATGCCATGCGTTTTAGTTAGGAAGATAACTCAAGGTATTTTTTCACAAGATGACAAGCTAATGGTAGGTGTTTATGCGTGTGTCTCATGTCGAAAGTATCATGTAAACCAGTGTATACTGCCGTACACTACAGCAGTAGTACTGCATTCATTACTAGAACACTTAGAGTGCGGGAAATCTACTAAAGAGCCTGGGGACATTACGTTTACCGTTATATGCACACTGACACCCGCTACGCCAGTAGCACTAATCTTTAATACGGACTGATGTAAGTCTGCTCAACACATTAGTACTTTTTCCTAATACCTGCGGACTGACGTCGTTTGTAGTAACCAATCCTATGTTGATAACATCTATATTTGACTGTTGTTTGGTGAACGATGATCTGGATTGTGAAAAAAATACCTTTCTCCTTCTTTAATGTAACACAGCCATACTGTTTGCTTTTAATACATTGCGTTAGTCTCCTACAGCGTCAAACACGAACAATCCATTGCATACTTATAAATCATGGCTTAAAAGTATTTTTCCTCAAAATGGTATCCAATACTCCCTGCTGATTTTCTTTCCACAATTTGCCTCTTGCTGCTAAAGAATTTCTTCTATGTAAGATAAATGCTGGTTTCGTCATGACACCATGTCTCTACAGTGTTCCCTCTATTAAAAGATGCAAACAGGGTGTCATCTCTCTCTCGTACGTATAGTGCTCATAGTTTGTGCCACAAATTCCAGTTACTTCCACTGTATAACGCATTTTTTTAAGTGTATCTGTAAATCTTGAGATTAACACGAGCTAGGCAGTGAACGTGTACATCTCAAGGTTCAGAATATACCGAAGTTTTGCCAGTATTTCCACCTTTCATTAAAAATTAAGACCTTTTCCCTATTCTTAGAATAGTTCGTTGTATGTAGCATGGTGCGAGTTTCATTATGGTAGGTTTCTGCTCGGCTTTCCTGCCGGCAATCTGCTACAGCGAGTTCACAGGTAGGTGCAGGTTATGGACGAACGGAACCGCGCCGCCGCATGCTGCACACGTTCTAGCATTTCAGCGGAGATGTCCGAGCACGCTGCAGTAGTATGTCATTGCATATCATCGGGTGTAGTTGGTATGTCCTTGTAGACAGCATCTTTCACCTTTCCCCGCAGAAAGAAGTCTACAGACGTCAAATCTGGGGAATCGGCCGGCCAAGGTAGAAGTCCTCTGCGTCCAGTCCAACGATTGGGAAACAATTCGTGAAGACATGCTGCAGTACTTCGTGCACTATGGGCTGGACAGCCATCATGTTAGCGCCACAGGTGCCTCCTAGTCCGCAGAGGAACGTCTTCTAACATCCGTGGAAGATGGTCTGTTAGGAGGCTGCGATACTTGTCCATGTTCATTATTCCGTGAGTGGAAAACGATCCTAGGAGCTGATTGTTCACTGTCCCACACTACACGTTTACATTCCGTGGACGCTGGTCTTCCACATGGCGAAGCCAACGGGGATTGTCTACAGAACAATAGAGCATGTTTCGGCGTTTTAAAAAATGGTTCAAATGGCTCTGAGCACTATGCGACTTAACTTCTGAGGTCATCAGTCGCCTAGAACTTAGAACTAATTAAACCTAACTAACCTAAGGACATCACACACATCCATGCCCGAGGCATAATTCGAACCTGCGACCGTAGCGGTCGCTCGGTTCCAGACTGTAGCGCCTAGAACCGCACGGCCACTCCGGCCGGCCTCGGCGTTTTACCTGGGTATGATTGGTAAATGTGGCCTCATCACTAAACAATATACGTGATACATCTGGAGTATCCTGTCTTAATGCCCACTTACAGAAGTTAACACATTTTCATAATAGTTTCCATTCAGCTCTTGATGGAGAGAGATGTGACAGGGATGGAACCTATGTCGATGGGGAATGCAAAGGACACGTGCCTGACTCATGCCACTTCCTCGTACGATTGCGCGTGAGTGCGGATCTACTGCAACAGCAGCAAGAACATCAATTTCCCCTCTTCTGTCGTATTTTGTTTCGTTGTGTTACGTTGTCTCTGTGATAGACTTCTACTTTCACGTAACTGGTTGAAGAGTTTGACAAATAATTGTCGAGATGGTTGACGTCTATTGGGATATCTTGCCGTATACACCGTACAAGAACGAATTGCCTTCTTCTTACACTCTCTATACACCATGAGCACGTCGGTTTTCTCTGCATTAGTAAAACGCATTGTCCACTCGCGACCTACTGCTTGGCCTGTCACACACTAACTGACTAGCAGATCGCAATCCACTCAAGGAACACAAAAGCACACTGGAAGTAAACAAGAACATCGTACCTAGCAACTACACAGGTTGAATGGCATAAAGAAATGTAAGTGAGGGAACTTTTCAAAATACTGTATCTCGTAAACGACTCGCACCAGACTCCTGCAACAAACACCACTGACTTTCTAATTTACCCTACTTTTAGTTTGTTACTGTCAATAGCCATTGTTACATTTAAAAAAAGTATGTGTTTGCAAAAAAGATATACTTTCTAAGTATTATTACCATCTATTTATTGACTAACAATACGAGCCCCTGACTACCAATCCATACTGTGAAAACGACACGTCAGTAGCACTCTCCATTTTTGCAAAATTAACGGTGTAAGTTTTAAGTGATTCACGCTGTATATTTTTCTTGCGCAAACTCTTTCATTTACGTCAGCAAGTTATGGTAACGTATTTCCCGAAATCTGAACAGCTAATAAGCACGGATTGTTCTTAAATGAAAATTCCCCTCCATAGTATTAAGTTTATCGGTGTCTAATGTACTCAAGTTTTTAGTCACCGATCTGCTCAATGTGCCACGCGGAATTACTGTCTTTTCTCATATACAAAATTACTTAAAAAATCTGTACTTTATAAAAAGCACACCGGAATATATATGCCTTCACTTTGAAACACTTTTCAAATATGTTGCACAACCAAAAGTGGCAAATTATAACTTCCTACGGAGCTCATACTACACACGACCGTACTATTGAAAGGCTGGACTCCGACTCCTTAGACTGATGTAAGCATTCTGTACCTCCAAGAGAAAAGACGCTCAAAGAATACTCCGTTCTGATTGGTCAGTTTTCTTTCAGGCCAATAGAAAAACATTATTCTCCCGCGTCAGTCCGCGCTTTTCGTGACTATCCAATCAACAAATAACACACTTTCGAACTGTTCTTTTTCCCGAAATAAACATTTAACATTCTGATATTTTGTTTATACTTAACATCATTAACTATTTTCATTTGCACACGAATTAGCTTTCCTATTGCCATAAACTTACTTAACATATTATCATACAAAATTCCCTGTCGTCTGCATTCACACTGTCTTAAAACTTTCTCGTACAGCGTGCATCAGTAGAAAAATGATATACATATTTATTTTAGACCACATTCACGCATCATTCACACTGCTAAAAGCATATAAAAACTCCAGAATGAGATTTTCACTCTGCAGCGGAGTGTACGCTGATATGAAACTTCCTGGCAGATTAAAACTGTGTGCCCGACCGAGACTCGAACTCGGGACCTATGCCTTTCGCGGGCAAGTGCTCTACCATCTGAGCTACCGAAGCACGACTCGCGCACGGTACTCACAGCTTTACTTCTGCCAGTATCTCGTCTCCTACCTTCCAAACTTTACAGAAGCTCTCCTGCGAACCTTGCAGAACTAGCACTCCTGAAAGAAAGGATATAGCGGAGACATGGCTTAGCCACAGCCTGGGGGATGTTTCCAGAATGAGATTTTCACTCTGCAGCGGAGTGTGCGCTGATATGAAACATCCTGGCAGATTAAAACTGTGTGCCCGACCGAGACTCGAACTCGGGACCTTTGCCCTTCGCGGGCAAGTGCTCTACTATCTGAGCTGAGTTTCATATCAGCGCACACTCCACTGCAGAGTGAAAATCTCATTCTGGAAACATCCCCCAGGCTGTGGCTAAGCCATGTCTCCGCTATATCCTTTCTTTCAGGAGTGCTAGTTCTGCAAGGTTCGCAGGAGAGCTTCTGTAAAGTTTGGAAGGTAGGAGACGAGATACTGGCAGAAGTAAAGCTGTGAGTAGCGGGCGTGAGTCGTGCTTCGGTAGCTCAGATGGAAGAGCACTTGCCCGCGAAAGGCAAAGGTCCCGAGTTCGAGTCTCGGTCGGGCACACAGTTTTAATCTGCCAGGAAGTTTCATATAAAAACTGTACAAACATAAATAAACAAAAAAGCCTTCAAGAAATAAACAGAACGATTCACAAAGCATTCTCTTGACCTTTTTCTTGAATGTCTCTGTGCACTGCTGGACTCTAGTGGTCAGGATTCTTAACTACATTACAGTTCTTTCTGTTTAGTCCTGTCCGCTACTGTCTTCTAGAGATGAAAATTAGAACTACATACTCGACTGAACCCGCTACAGGTCATCAGTAACTGCGCACGCACTATTCGTTCTCCCGATACACAGGCTCCAGACAGGAGCTATATAAGGCGCCACGCCTCAAGCAGTCGTTCCACACCAGACTGTAAGCGTGTATTGCCGCTGCCAGTGGCCATTTTGAACACAACCTGGAATGGTCAATTCTCTTGTTAATGGTCAGAATCCACATGACTAGAGTAGGCACTTATGTTGTTCTTTAATGTGTGCTATCACAGGTATGGTACAACAGTTGGTGTGGGAACTTTTCAAAATACGATATCTCGTAAACGTCTCGACTAGACTCCTGCAACAAACACCACAGATCTTCTAATTTACCTTACTTTTAGTTTGTTAATGTCAATATACATTGTTCCATTTGAAAAAGTGTATGTTTGCACAAAAAATTGATACTTTCTAAGTATTAGTAGACTCTGTTTATTGGCTAACAATATGAGCCCCTGACTACCAATCCTTTCTGTGAAAATGGCACAACAATAGCACTTTCCACTTTCGCAATATTTTCGGTGTACGTTTTAAGTAATTCACCCTGTATATGATTCTGTCACCACACATATCAGATATAATTCGCCTCGTAGGTTAATTTATAGAAACATCGAGGAAAAAACGCATTATAGAGTGGAAGTAACTGGAATTTGCTGCAGAAGCTAGGAGCACTAGACACACGAGAGACGGATGACATCCTGTTTGCATACTTTAATAGAGGGAGTAGTCTAGAGACACGGTGTCATGACGAAACTAGCATTTATCCCACACAGGAGCAATACTGTGGCAGCAAGAGGCAAACTGGAGAAAAAATTAGCGAGGGAGAATCGGATACCATTTCAACGAAATACACTTTTAAGCTACGATTTATAAGTATGGAATGGATTTTCCATGTTTGACTTTGTAGGAGACTGTCTAAATGTATTAATTGCAAGCTATATCAATGTGTTACATTAAAACAGGAAAACCACAATTTATACCAATCGAGAATACTGAACTCATCTCGTACACAATTGCTGGAGACAGTAACTACTGAAAAATGCCTAGAAGTTACTTGAAGAACAATGGTTACATAAACCAAAGGCGTATGCCTGGTTAAGCTAAATCTTAAAAAAATTTAATCCATCATCGAAACAAATTGCTTATAAAACACCTTTTCGATCGATTTTTGAGTATTACTTGTCAGTCTCTAACCCTTAGAGGTCAGATTAATAGAAGATTCGAAGAGGGCTGAAACTAACGCATTCGTTTAGTTGGATCGACTTCTATGGTATATGCTGCAAGACAGGCGTTATGCATCATGATGAGCTTTCACTGTTAAAAAATTCGAGGAGGTACATTTCTGAGAATATATATATTTAATATCTTAGACATTCGCGGTGATTCGTTGTCATCTTGCAGAATCGCGTGTACTGTCGCTGTTCCGCGTCTTCCCAACCCAATATTTAGACGCCGTAGTTCAACGCCTTATCAGGTGTCTCCTGAGAGTACTCAACAAGCTGTAAAGGTCCCATATTTATGCCTGGACGGTGTCTGGTATTCACTACACCGTCCACGCCCGCTGTGGCCGTTTCTGCGGTCGTATCCGTCTTCAGGCGTTCTTTCTTAGTCTGCGCCCCTTTCGGCTGTTTTCCCCGGTGGCGACTGTCCCATGGTTTTCAATATTAGGTCCGTTCCCAATATACGCGTTCCTGGCACTATCGTAAAGTCGTAGCCGTATCTTATGCTGTTCGAGACCGATGCGCCTTTTCCTCGTAGCCGTGTCATTCTCCTGCCCTTCTCAACTCTGCCCTTCTGAGTTCGGTATGCGCCTGCATGGTGCGCTTGCTGCGGCATCGGGCTGCAATAGGAGTTGCATATCATGTCCGTGCACGCTGTAGCAATCTCTCGCGGTGGTGGCCGCATTCAGGAGTTCTGCCCTACGCTGATGAGCCAAAACATTATGACCACCTGCTAAATAGCCTGTTTTCCCGTCTTTGGAACGAAATACATTACTGATTTTGCGTATCAGGGGTCCGACAGTTTGCTGGTTCGTTTGTGGAGGTATGTGGCATTAGATGTCTACGCACAGGTCGTGTAATTCACGTAAATAACGGACCGCTGATTTGCCTACGCGGTATACCGCCCGATAGCGACACAGATGGGATCCACAGAATTTACATCAGGCGAATTGGTCCCCGAGGCTTCAACCTGAGTTCACTATAATGCTCCTGGCTCTGATACACGGACAATAATATCTTGGAAAATGACATCGCTACAGGTCCCATGCAAGCGCAATGAATGTCTTTCATAGCATAATACGGCTCCTAGTAGCTCATGTCGGTGGCGCGCTGAACGTTTCCAACCTCCATTCATCTAAATGACGGCGTTTATGTCGACCTAGTGTAGCCAAAATGTGATTCACCTGAAGAACCGACATGTTTTCAGTGATCGACGGTCTAATCCCGATAGTCCCGTCCCCACTGCAATCGTAATTGGCAGTATCGTTGGGTCAACATGTGAACAGGTAAGGGTTCCACGATATGCTCTGAAACACTTTTACGTGCACCAGCACCGTGCTCTTTCGACAGGGATGCCACAGATCACCATCTATTCTGCTTTACAGAGCAGGCATACCTCCGAACCCCACGTTCTGTGAATAGTCGAAAACGTCCACCCATTTAGCGCCTGGTGGTAGTTTCACTGTTCTTCTATCTCTTTCTATAAATGTTCACGACAGTAGCACGTGAACAATCGACCAGCTTCGCCGTTTTCGAGATATTCGTTCATAGGTTCTGCGTAATCATAATCTGCCCCTGGCCAAATTCGCTTTTCTCAATGGATTTCTCCATTTGCAACCCATACCTTCGCCAGAGTGATCCCCCTTCCGTATCTGCTCCGCTTGCACACTTTCGTTACCGCGTCACGTGCCCATAAAGCCATCAGGCGGCATCCAACGTTGCGGTAGATGTGGAGGAGCCGAGGGGAGGGGGGGGGGGGGGGATATCAGTGATCGTAATGTTTTGGCTCATCAATGTGTGTGTGCTCACAGGTTTTGTGGTGCCTGATGGTTCAGGCAGCCAATGTTGTTCCCTGTTTTGTCCGTGACTGCTGTGGCTGTCTCCCGAGGAGGTAGCTGCCTGCCGGTGCTCCATAATAGGCTTTATCCCGTTATTTACGCCGCTTGAGCAAGTGGTCAACACTCCACAATCAAGTTTTGCAGAAGATATTCGAAGAGAGACATACAGGGTGCTAACCAGAGCCAAGCTGCCCAAAACAAACATCTCAAAAGACAAAAGGACGACCCTCATTAGTCTGCGGGAAGATGAAAGTTTAGTTGTGTTACCAAAGTACAAGGGGAACTCTACTGTCATACTGCTGAATACCGACTGTGACCAGAAGATCTGTCAACTTTTAGAGAGCCTTGCTTACAATCCATAAGAGAATGATGCTACCGGTAGAGTGAACAGGGAAACTAAGGCTCTGTTTAAGGAAACAGGATAGTCTAAGAAAGTTGTCAAGCAACTGAAAGCTAAGACAGCAGTGCCATCCAGATTATATGGATTACCCAAGGTCCATAAAGAGAGTGTACCACTTCAGCCGGTCGTAAGCAATATCAGTGGAGACACTTACCCTACAGCCATCCACTTGAAGGGGTGTTAGCATTCTATGTAGAAATGCAAGTTCATCACATCTGCAACTCCTTGGACTTTTTGGAACGTCTCAAAAACCTCGAACACAAACATCACTGTGAGCTTTGATGTTGTGTCTCTTGTCACCAGGACACGATCTATTTAATCAGAGAGAGGTTTGACGGAGCACTGGTGGATCTTTTCAAGCATATTTTACCATCGATCTGCTTCCTATGTGGAGGCCAATTCTATGAGCATACTGAAGGAGCGGCGATGGGTACCCATAATCTCCAGTAGTGGCAAATTTGTTTACATAGAAATTCAAGCGTTACACACTTACTATGCTGCCTACCAGCCTACGTGTTTCTTCATATATGGTGTGACACGTCCGCCATCCGGCCACGTGGCCAGAAAAGACTGGACGAATTCTTCGACCATCTGAAATCGAGACACCCAACATTAAGTTCCCATAGAACTAGAGAACGATGGTCAGCTCCCATTCCTGGAGGCCCTGGTGAAGAGGAAGGCAGACGGTACATTAGGCCTCAGCGTGTGTGTGTGTGCAACCACCTCCTCGGAGGACAGCCACAGCATTTACGGAAAAAAACAGGGAACAACATCAACCACCTGAAACCTCAGGCACCACACAACCTGGAGCAGACGTTAGACAGAACTCCACACAGCGGCCACAGCGACAAGAGATTGCTGCAGCGTGCACGAACATAATATGCAACTCGTATAGCAGTCTGATGCTGCAAGGAGCGCACCTTGCAGGCGCATCCCGAATTATGAAGTGCAGGAGAGTGACACGATCCCGAAAGAAAGCCGCAGCGGTCTCGAACAGCCTGAGAAATGTCTACAGCTTTACGATAGTGTTAGGAACACGCGCATGGTGGGCGCGCACCTAATATGGAATGCCATGGGACGGTCGCTATCGGGAAAACAGACAAAACGCGAGCAGACCTAAGACAGAACGTCTTGAGATACACCACACACCATAAAGTGCTTTGCAGGTATTGTGGGTCTGATTTTCAGTATGTCGCTGTCTGGAAGAAATGAAGGAAATCAGTGTAATATACATTGCATGGTGGTTCAATCAGAGCTTGGCTGCGTACTCTAAACTTTAGAGTAGGCTTAAACATACTTCTGACAATACATGCAGCTTACACATATATCGGACTCTACTAATTTGAGACCTATGTATCTTATGACCACCCCCACTTCAGAAATCATTTGGTGATAGTGGGAAACAAACCGTCGCTTCCTGTGGCATTAAAGGCGTAAGGATTAGTTTTTGGCTGTACTGATTTAAGCTGTAAATTGCAGATATCTGCCGAAACACCTGATGAAACCGAGCGAGGTGGCGCAGTGGTAGCACACTGGACTCGCCTTCGGGAGGACGACGGTTCAATCCCGTCTCCAGCCATCCTGATTTAGGTTTTCCGTGATTTCCCTAAATCGTTTCAGGCAAATGCCGGGATGGTTCCTTTGAAAGGGCACGGCCGATTTCCTTCCCAATCCTTCCCTAACCCGAGCTTGCGCTCCGTCTCTAATGACCTCGTTGTCGACGGGACGTTAAACACTAACCTAACCTAACCTAACCTGATGAAATGCACTTGATATCAATTATATGGGGATGCATCTCCGATCGCTAAGACAGTTGTAGCATTAATAGTAGATGTCCGGATATTTTTGATACGACTGCATATCGCTGAGAGTGTCGTAAATTTGCTTGGATTGTAAGCTTTGCAGTCAGTACTAACAGGAGAGCGATATGTACCACTCTGTCGCTGTGGCCGCCATTATCTAAACTGAAGCCGTGGCCTCACGTGATACTGGCATGTCGCAGTACGTATTAGGGAATCACAGAAGATGGCTGTGGCCTGCGCTTTGCTCAGCGGTATTTCATTCTCCTCTCCAACACGTAATGGACTGTTGGCTGCAGTTCTTGCTACGATTGTTTTGTAATAAAAATCATCCATTCCTATCATATCATACTACTAAACCTAGTGGTACAACGCGACTGAATAAAAAAAACATCGGTAGCAATTGTAACTAGAGATTACCAGTGTGTTATTTTTTTCAGTGATGTCTCGTAATGCAGATCCTACATAGAGCTTTTATGTGGGAGGGATAATAGACCTCCACGGCAGAGGCAATTGGCAAGGGGAGTTTCCTGCGTGGCTGGGGCTAGAGTAAGCAAGGTACGGCCATTCCAGCAACACAGGAGTTCAATGGTGCATTGAGAGGTGGCGTGGGACTTAGTGAGCGTGGGGGCACTCCATGGTCTTGTGTTTTCTTAAATCAGCTTTCAGCAACTTTCCAGTTACTCCTATCCTATCCTAACAGTAGTGGCTGTTGTTTAAACATCAAAAATAGCAATACCTGTATTGATATTTTTGTCTGATGTGAGCTGAAGTTTCTTACATTTTTTAAATAGTTCCTGTTTCATAACTTAAAGGTGATTAGTTGGATGTCCTTGAAAGTAGCCGAAACTAGATATGTGGAGGCATGGCAACCCTTGTTTGACACCTATATGACGCCGTTGGTTTTAATACAACTTAGCACCAGGTTGGTATACATCTGATCAACGGTAAGTATTAATTTCCAAGACCATGGTAGGCTATCAGTTGTTTAAACGTGTAAATTGTTTAAATAACGCACTGTGATATTTTTAAATATTAATTAACGATCTAGAAAACGTAGGTATTTTGGAAAATCATCAGTATCGTAACAAAACTGTAGATAACAATTGAAGAACAAACATACACTGCAGAATGTCATTTAGCACAACACTCCAATGAAAATTGCAAAAAAAAACGAATTGTGTAAAATGCTGAAGGTTTTAGAAAGCATTCTGTAATTTAAGCAAAGCAGGGTTGAGTAACATGGGGACACGTGTGAGGTGGTTGAACTACTGGGGTAAAATCATTGTTTTTGTGTAATAAATCATTGTAACTGGGTGTTAAATAATGGTGATAATAGTAAATGAAACGAAATTTGCGTATGGCAATTGTGCCCAGGGTTCCCCATTTGGGTAATTTGACTGCCTGGTGCAAGTCTTTTTAGTTGACGCCATTCCGACGACTTGCACGTCGATGATGGTGAAATGATGATGAGGACAACACACACGCACACACACACACACACACACACACACACACACACACACACACACACACACACACAAACACAACACAACATACAGTCCCGAGTGAAGAAAATCCCCGATCTGGCTGGGAATCTAACCCGAGGTCCCGAGATCGAGTCATTAACACTTACCACAGGACCACCAGCCGATGGCAGCAATAAAAGTGATAGGTCATTAACAATTCTGGGAAAATTGATAGATCATTAATAATGCCGAAAGAAGTGATATGTCGTTAAATATACCAATAAATGATGGTGATAAGAGTGATAGGGAGCAAATAATCATAGTTAACATGCTTTTATATGAGATAAAGAGGCTAGGCCTATTGGCTTGCTTGTAGAGAATACTGGGCCCCTTATTCCTGAGAGGACTTCGGCCCATGACTTGGAATATAAGGATAGCTACCTCACGACGGTGGACATTAACCTTTACCTTAAATCTCCATCCTGATTGCGCTCGTATGCCCATTGCCCCCTACTTCTCTGTCCATACGTATGTCCACTGGCAGGGATACTTAAAATATCTTTAGAAGCTATTAATATCAGGAAATCAAACTTTTCTGGACCAACAGTCACATATAAACTCTCACCGATACATTGTATGTCATGAAATAAGTGTTCTACGCATCTGTTTTAGAGGAAAACTTGAGGAGAACGTGAACCATATCGTACAGAAAATAAGATGACTGTTGTGGCATTTAAACCTTTTCCAGCGTATAGATTTATTTACGGAATTTTAGCGCATATTCTTTTGTAACGAGGTAAGAAAAGTATGTAAGAGGAGCAAAGATGAATGGGGAACTGTTCTAGGGACGAAATGGGCCCCAAATGGGGAAATGATTTGACATAAGCGAATTATAGAAAATGGCAGTTTTTTTTTTTTGCGGCAGCTGTCTATGAACATCTTGGAAACGGCGAGGAGATGGTATGTTTCCTCGCTCTGTAAATCAGGGTACGCAACGATCTGAGGCAAATCTGGCTGCACAGTACAATCCTGGAATAGTCGCAAATATTTCGGAGCACAGGGTTCAGCGCGTTTCTCCGCCTGGGGCTCCACAGCAGACGACCGCTATTTGTTCCCATGTTGACCCAATGACATCGTCAGTGACGATTTCTTCATTTTATTTTATTTGTTTACTTATTGGGTTCTGTAGGCTCATGCGAGTCGAAACTACTTGGTCATGGAACCACTTAGTACATCGTTTAAAGTACGTATTTTAGGAAATGTATAAAAAAGTAATTAAAGAATTAGAAAAGCAGAGGGTATACGGTGTGCCACAAGCACACAAGAGAACCTTTCAGCTTTGATGTGAATAGCTGAGATTTATCACTCAATTTTTTCAGTTTTTCTGGAAGTCTATTAGAACTGAAATCTGCCGAAAAGTGTACACCGTTTTTCCATCTAATGTTTAAGGGATGAATGCTACAGTTTTATGCGAATGAGTCAATTTTGTTAGCGATCCTCCCGGATAGCTTCGCGCATTAGCACGTCCCTTCCGTGACTCGGGGAGGTTCGCCGGCCCAGCTTGGATGTGGTATTTAGGTGGTTTCCCACATCCAAAAAGGTGAATACCATGATTGTACCCACGTCCTGCCTCAATTACATGATTCCCAAGCATTTCGATACCACTATACGCACGGAAGACGTGCCGACAGGAAGGGCATTTGGCCACTCTCTAACACGAACACTACCAAATCCAGATTATCATGCTGACCCTGTGCGGGCTTGGTATAAGGCCAGGAAGAAGAAGACAGAGGCAGGAGTCACTATTGTTAACAACCAATCCCATGATGGAATATACAGGGCGTTAGGGGTAGAGGTGCAGATATTGTGATCATTTGTACCTTAATATATACCCATGTGTGTTGGTTCTTTCTTTTCTGTATCTAGCAGTCTTCCCACAAATACGTCACATAATTTACTACCTGATGTTTTCTGCGCAGTTGTAGCTTCACCAATAAGTGAATTATGCCTGTCACTGTAGACTATCCGTTTTGCGTCCACACGTCCACAGTTCAATACCCGACCACCTGCACAGCGGAAAATAACATAAAGGCTTCCTCTTGCCACGCACAGTTGGAGGTACTAACCACCCTAAAAATAATCTACTAGTAATATCTATGGTTATAAGTCTGTAAATGAAGGAAATACTCATTTAATGTTGTTCAGCACACTGTTCTCAGTCACCAATTAAAATATCTGCACTTCGACCCCAAACACCCTGTATGTATAGTGACGAAAGACTTAAAATTCCGCGACACCTGATCAACGGACTACACGTAGCTCGCAAACTAACACCATAGATCAGTCTGAACAACCGTTTCTCGGTTAAGAATATTCTTGTTGACTGCACAGAGTTGGGAAAAAATAGAAAACACTACGAGGTAACAGAGTGAAAGTAAACAAAGTAAACAATCCTCCAGTTCTCAGAGACAGTGGAGATCATTCTCATAGCGAAGATAGCAGAATTCTGTTTCTGTGCAAGATATTGATCGTGCTACTTCCAAGATATCCTTCCCTGTATACTCAGTCCTAAGCTATTAAAATGATAGATTTCACTGACTGTTTCACAGCCTTTGGACAGTAAAATTTCGCTTTTACAAGGGTCCCGACTCAGAAACTTTGTTCATTGCGTTTTGTTGCAGTTCAGAGTTAATCCGTTCCCTGAAAGCCACGTGTTGATGTTACTGGCTACATCATCTATATTACTTTCTACGTCTTTCACAATAACGCTTGTGTGATCTGCAAAGAGAACAATTTTTGTGCCATCTGTCATGTTTAGAGGCAGATCGATATAGAAAATCAGTGGAACTAAAAGAGTACCCAGTGGCAAACTCCACTTTACATGAATCCAATCAGGTTCGAACTTCTCCCCTTTATGTTGATACTGGGCCAACCTACTGCTTCTTACTTTCCATACACGAAGTGAACGATTGTTGAGCTTTTTAGTGAAGCCAATAAAGTATGCAAAAGTATTGTGTGATCCACAAAATCAAATGCTTTTATTAAAACAAAGAAATTACCTACTGTCCAATGGTTCAAATGGTTCTGAGCACTATGGGACTTAAAATCTGAGGTCATCAGTCCCGTAGAACTTAGTAATACTTAAACCTAACTAACCTAAGGACATCAAACACATCCATGCCCGAGCCAGGATTAGAACCCGCGAGCGTAGCGGTCGCGCGGTTCCAGACTGAAGCGCCTAGAACAGCTCGGCCACACTGGCCGGCTTACCTACTGTCCTCAACTTATCGTTTAGCCTTGCTAATGCCTCACACGCAAAAGAATAAATAGCGTTTACTGTGGATACTCCTTTCCTGAAGCCAAGCTAAGAGTCTGACAGCAAACAGTGTGCAGTGAGATGTGCCACTAATCTATACATTCCATACCCAAAAACTTTTGCAAATGCCGATAGCGAAGAAACTGGCGAGTAAATGTTTACGTTATCTCTTTCATTCTTTTTGCACTGCCTGACAAAAAAGTGGGACCAGATACGCTGGGTAATCGCGTGAGACAGCGTTATCAGCACCTGACAGACAATGAAAAGGGCCTCATTCTGGGCATTCATTTGGCCGGTTGACTGAACCTTGCGACATCCAGATTTGTAGCGTTCCAGTAGACCACTTCTGACCATCTCAAGGTACGATTGCCATATCGTGCACCAGACACATCGTTAACCCCTACACATCTGCGTCTGCCGTCCGAGAACAATGCACGCCGGCCTATGTGGCCGTGCGGTTCTAGGCGCTTCCGTCTGGAACCGCGCGACCGCTGCGGTCGCAGACTCGAATCCTGCCTCGAGCATGGATGTGTGTGATGTCCTTAGGTTCGTTAGGTTTAAGTAGTTCTAAGTTCTAGGGGACTGATGGACTCAAATCTGGAGTCCCATAGTGCTCAGAGCCATTTGAACCATTTTTGAACAATGCAACTTTTCGTGCCATCACAGTGCATTGGTCATAAACTAGTAGCAGCTAGGTAAGGGAATTACCGTCCTACGCATAGGCTGCACTCTGTTCAGCGATGAATCGCGGTTCTGCGCTGCCCTGGTTTAGCATCATAGACGAGTATGTTTTGGGGAGGCACAGAAGTGTTAATCCTGCCCTTATGGTGTGAGGAGCAAATGGATATGACATCTGCTCACGGCTAGTACAGACTGAGGGAACTCGGACGCCTCAGTGGTACGTCACGGACATCCTGAGTCCTCATGTATCTCATGCAACAGTGTCGTGGTAGCATTTTATAACAGAACAGTTCTCATCCATACATGGTACGTGTCTCTATGAACAGTCTGCGCTATGTTGACGTGTACCTGGGGCCAACAAAATCCCTGTATCTGTCCCCAATAGAACATTTGGGGACCACGTCAGATGTGAACTCTGTCCCAATGCCAATATACAGGATGTCAGTGACCAGTTGCAACTACATCTGAAAAGCAAATTCCGCCGATGGCTGAATATAGGAGAGATTTATGGTGCACTTATCTTCATAATCCTACGTGAAACTTCATCATGCCCATGACAGTCTTTACTCCTTACTGGTGTAATAAATAATATAGTTTGAACTTTGCCTGTTTCCTGTCTCTGCATGCGATGTAATTCTCTCGAAAAACCAGCTTTCATGAGTTCTACATGTTTATCTGTACCAATTAAATTTTGATTTAACTTGCCCACTATTGATAAGAAGTGATTATTATATATTTTGCACAACTCTAGTGGGTCACTAACAGTTTCATTCTCAGAAAACAGAGGTTTAATATGTTGAACACCCATATTCTGCCCTGATACCTCTTTCACTATTGACAATATAGTTGTAACTTTGTTCAGAGAATCTTCTACGCTGTTTGTGGTATGCATAATTTTAGCCTGTCTGATTATATTCCTCAGCACTTTGCAGTATTGTCTATAGTAAAATTCTGTTACCGGGCTCTCACTGTTCTTCGTATTATGATACAGCTCCCGATTCCTTCTACGTAATATTCTAACGCTATTGTCATCCAAATCGGTTGCTAATCAGTACAGTATATGTACCTGCACTTTCTTAATGGGAAAGAGATTTTAAAGAAAGTAAAAATGGTTTGAAGAAATGTATTAAATTTGTTGTTCCAGTCGCCTATAGTGTACACTTCTTGCCCTGTTATCCCTTCGAGATTGGCTTTAAATATTCTAATTGTAAATGGATTCATTTCCCTAAATCTTTTGTTTACTACCTTAGGATATGGCTGCCTAGATACTTTTCAGTATTACTGTCTTTTCATCATGGTGTGACAGGTCTTTACTAATATTCCTCACACTATGCCCATCGACTAGAGGACAGGCTTTGAAGATACTGTCTGTCATCTTGCTGCTGTTTCTCTGAACTATAGATGGAAATTATACTGTCTGTATCAAGTTGTAGAATTCAGTTAAATCCATTAAAATTCGTTTCTCTGGAGAATCTGTCACAAATATTTTATTGCAATCCCCACACAGATTCAACCTCACGTCTTTTTGAGAAGCGAGCCTAGTACAGCGTCAATGTTGGAGAGGAAAACGCTTTAGTCTGAATTGTGAAAGCCCATAACTAAAAGTGTTTTTCCTTGAAAACTCACACTCTCCACGGCAACCTTCAAATATTTGGTCTTTAAAATGCTTTTTATGTCAATTCATTTGAATGAGACCTTAATCGCATAAGTCTCCACTCCTCCCTTTGCTTCCTTCTGGCAACGAAATCAGGTAAGATGTACCCCTCCGATGAAAGCTTTAGTATTTCTTTGCTAATTAAATGATGCTCTGAGATACAAATAATAACGTCAAGACATATTAGCAGTTCATCTATTTTGCCTTTAATTCCCCGAATATTCTGATGAAATAACCTTACTATACCTTCCGATCTGCACTCCCCTTTTACCGAACCATCGTGCAGCGTTAAATAAATCTTCCTCGAGCAGGAATACCTCCCAGCTGACTTCACTCTTAAGAAACGTCTAATACTTCTACACGTTATCTGAGGAATTTGGCCTCGAGTGTGCCCAGATCTACCTACTATTTATAAGCTTCACCAACCATCCCTTTCAAATCTTATTTAGGCGTAGGTCGTGTCAAGTGTAGTCGAACGTAATTGCACTCTCATCTGTCATCGCCGAAACATGTGCCTTGTGAGCAGCCATCAGCACCCTCTCAAGTCCCATATTAAAACACGTCACAGCAGAAGTGTGGGCTCTGTCGTAGGTTTGTGAGTAGTGGGTTATGTTGTGGGATTTGCTCAAAATATTTTCATTGGGGGGGGGGGGGGATGCAGTGAGGAAGCCAATGGGCATTCTAGCGAGATCCTCTCCTGTAAATGCAGAATCTGTAGCAGAAATAAGTTGACAGAGGAACAGGAGCGTAAGATCTGTGCCCTTCAGGTGCAGTTACAACGCGCAAAGGAGGAACTAGATAGGTTGAGGAGGGAGAAGGGTAGTTGGGAATGGGAACTGGCAGTTGGCAAGAAGTCAGCTGCGGAGAGGAGGTATTCAGACAATAGATTTGACCAACTGTCAGAGTTGAGTGGAGAGGAGCCTCTTATAGCTGTAGATATAGGGAACATGCAGCAGTCCTCAGCAGTTAGGAGGTCTAGTTCAGTTGCAAAGTCTAGCAGAAAGAAGAAGGTTCTGCTGCTAGGTAGTTCGCGCGGTAGACGTGTGGACCAGCAGTTGCAGGAAGTGTTGGGAAATTTAGAAATTTGTGGTAAGGTCTTATGGGACAAAACTGCTGAGGTCATCGGTCCCTAAGCTTATGCACTACTTAATCTAACTTAAACTAACACCCTAAGAACAGCACACACACCCATGACTCGGGGAGGAATCGAACCCCCGAGGGGGGGGGGGGGGGGGGGGGCAGCCGCCGAAGTGTTGGGGAGTGAGTACCAGGTCACAAGCATTGTGAAGCCTAGTGTAGGGTTGGTTCTGGTGACTGATAGTATAGGGGAGTTATGTAGGAATTTTACGAAGAAGGATCAGATAGTTATAGTGCGTGGAGCAGTGAACAGTCTTGATAGGGACGGGGAATATGATGTAGGTGGTGACCTGATGAAGATAGCTATTCAAACTGGTGGCACTAATGTGCATTTCGTGCAGCTGTTTCAGCGTCATGATTGGGCTCATCTTAATGCGGCTGTTAGGCGCGTTATCATTGGGCTGGGGAGGGCGCTGATGGCAGAGGGCACGGGTCACACTTCAGTGGCCTGCACCTCAAAAGGTATGGGAAGGGGAGGCTGGCAAAGCTTATAGGTGACAGTGTAGTGGATGGTGGTGGGATCACTCATGGAAAACTTTGTGTAGTTGTTTGTGTTAGAGCTGCTCCTTTTATAGATTGAAGTTAGCTGATAGGTATACCTGCTAAAAGGAAGGCCCTCTAACTAAGGGCTAACATTCAGAGGACGTGATGTTTCCAAATAGAGAAGGAATTAGCATATTTCAACAAAATATAAGTGGTATTAGAGATAAAGTTAGTGAACTGCTTATAGATGTTGACTCTGAAATTCTTGGTATATCGGAACACCACCAAAATAATTTGAAAATTCAGAGGCTTCCTTTACCAGGATACAGATCAGCTGGCTGTTTTCCAAGGAGTTCCTTGTGGAGTGGGGGAGTGGCTATGTACGTAAAAAACAGTATTCCATTTGAGTCCATAGACGAATCACGGCACTGCATCGAACAGATATTTGAATGTCGTGCAGGGGCAATTGAATTTAGTGAAACTAAACTTTTAATTGTTGTTGTTTATAGGTCCGCTAACTCTGACTTCACAGTATTTCTACTCAAGCTAGATAGGGTTCTTGATTCACTTTGTAGAAAGTGAACTGTGTGTTCTTCACAGTTCGATTCCTCTGCCTCTTAATGTCGCTTGCAGCGTTAATTTCTATTCCCGCCACGTGCCATCTTTTGTTGATTAGCGATCCCAAGGAGGCGCTGTGTGCTCTGCGCAAAGCGGTTCCTCGTTGCACGCGCGGCTGGGGTGAGCGGGAAGGCCGGAGCGGCGAGTCGTCCCGAGTAGTGCGACGGTTGTCGATGCTATGTCTAGTGTGGACGTGGCCTCGATAAGCTTACTGGCTGAGTCTGAATTTAGGTGTCTGATTCAAGACGTTATGGAATTTCTATCAGTTCTGTTTCCTCTATTTTGCCGGTATGGAAGCAACACTGTGTCTCGGTACCTGTAGCTATCCGTCGGAGTGTGCATCAATCAAAGTAAGACGCATCATACACCTTTGTTGAGCGGTGGTTGATATTCATATTCCGCTAAAATTGTGGTCCAGTAACCGGCCATATTGCCGAAGTTATTCGTCGTGACTACTGTTGACTGTTCCTATCAGACGCTTTAGTATTCTCTTCCGTTTCTTCCACTGTGTGCTGTTGAGTTCATTTCAGTGTTAATATTCAGCCCAATGTATTAGAAATGAATTCTTGTTGTCCTGTGGTTGAGTCCTGGGTTTGTTTGAATCGATAAGCAGCACGTCCCATACCACTCACGACGCACGCAAGCAACCAAGAAAAGTGTGACTTAAATTTCCATTTGTGTAATTTGTTTATCCTCTTTTCTATGAGATTTCAGTTAGTTAGTTAAATAACTATTTTATACTTTAAATTATGTAAAACTTGTCCTGCCCGTGATATGTGGTTTTGACATGCAAATTTTTTTTTTTTTTTTTTTTTTTTTTTTTTTTTTTTTTGGGGGGTTCTGGTCAGCTAATGAGTTTAGTACTTTGTGGAGTCCAATCTTACCCTTTTTTTACCTGCATCAGCTTTAGGGATGGGTTTAATTCCTCAAGCTAGCTTTAAGCCAGCTCTGTCCATTAGGATCCCTTTGATCTTATATGCAGTTTTATATAGCTTAGAGAGAAACTTATTGTAGTCGAATTTATTAAGTAGGTTTTACACAGCCAATGTGATCGCAAAGTGATGGTTTTTATGAGCAATTTGTAACCCCTTTTATATCCTGAATTGTTCAGCGTGAAACAGTTGTGTTAGAATCCTTTATATATATATTTATAATATCTTTAAATTCATTGTGCTATTTCCATGACTTAGTGTATATGCCCTTTTAATGGGTGCTAGATTTATCCTGTCTCATTTAGTGTTTAAGTAAGCCCACTGAAACATCACCCTTAAATTAAACTGATCCGGCTTACTGTAACACGTGAATTTTCTTAGTTCTCCGTGTTCTACGATTTATCTTGTCGAAAGGTGTTTCAGTGCTATAATGTATACCAGTCAAATCTGAAGCAAGTTGTTCTCCAGTTTAACTGTTTATTCCCTAATTTTCGTGGAATTTAAATTTGCTAAATTTACAAGCTTTAATCAGTTTTCTGAAAATTGTTGCCAGTATAGCTGTGACCTACCTAATCAATTGCAACACGTAATTGTTGGTGTTTTAACTGGTTGTGTTGCAATAAATGCAAACGTCAAGTGAAGCTTGTGGGTGATTCATATTCCCCAGGTCCTCATCCTCAGTAATGCGAGAATTAAAATTTTATATAAAGCTTGTGTTAAGATTTTTCGGTGAGTTACTGGGAGAAAAGAAAATGAGGTGCTTCAGAAAGTACTAGAAATTAGTTATATGTGGTGACTTCAAAATAAATTTTGTATATGATGGTACAAGAAAAAGGATGTTGGTAGATTGGTAGATCTCCTATACTCATATGATCTGATGCAGACCCTGTTTCTCCCAACTAGGGTGCAGGGGCACAGTAGCACAGCCATAGACAATATTTTTCATTCTTCATTACTAGCTGGGCATGATACACAAATTTTAACACTAAAAGACTTTTGTACGCAAACAAATGTCACATACAATTAAAAACTATGTAGGAAAGTTAATCCAACAGCAACAGAGTTTTTTCAACCTTCTCAAGAAACAAGAGTGGCAGGATGTTTATAGTGCCGATAACATAGATGCCAAATATAATGCTTTCCTTAACACATTTCTCATGCTCTTTGAGAGTTGCTTTCGATTAGAACGTTCTAAACTGGGTACTAGCAGTAATAGGCAGGCCGGGTGGCTGACTAGTGGGATATCATGTAGAACAAAGTGGGAATTATATCAATATGTTAGAAGCAGTCACAATCAAGCTCCAGTAGCCCATTACAAACAGTATTGTAAGTTGCTTAAAAATGTTATTAGGAAGGCAAAGAGTATGAGGTATGCAAATAGGATAGGTAATTCACAGGTTAAAATTATAACCATATGGCCAGTTGTGTAGGAAGTGTCTGGTCAACAGCACAAGGTTGACGGTATAAAATCAGTTCGTATTAAAAATATATGTAGAGCATTTAACAATCATTTTCTGAGAATTGCTGGTGAATTAAATAAAAATTTAGTTTCTTGGCAAATGCCTTTCCGAGATTGATGTCTGAAACACTCCTCTGTGATACGGACATGGGGGAGATTGAGTCAATAATTAAATCACTGAAGACTAAGGACCCTCATGGTTACGATAGAGTGCCTAGCAGGATATTAAAGTACTGTGCAGTAAATGTTAGCCCTGTATTTAGGTATATTTGCAATTTGTTTCTTTAGGAATGGTCAGTTTCCTCAACAATTGGAGTACTGAGTAATAAAGCCACTTTATAAAACGGGAGAAAGGAATAATGTCGATAATTTTAGACCTATTTTTATGCCCTCTGTGTTTGCTAAAGTTATTGAAAAAGCTGTGTATGTAAGCATAATTGATCATTTTATATCACACGATTTGCTATCAAATGTACAGTTCGGCTTTAGAAGTCGTTTAACAACTGAAAATGCTATATTCTCTTTTGTCTGTGATGTACTAGATCAGTTAAATGAAAATTTTCGTACGCTAGGCATATTTTTTTGATTTAACTAAGGCATTTAATTGTGTTGATCACAAAATATTGCCCCAGATGTTGGACCATTATGGAATATGAGTAGCTCACAATTGGTTCACCTCTTACTTTAACAACAGACAGCAAAAGGTCATTATTCACAATGTTGAGAATGGCTGTGATGTGGGGTCTGAGTGGGGTACAGTCAAGCGCAGGATGCCCCAGGGATCAGTGTTGGGGCCATTCCTGTTCCTTAATTTTATAAATGATATGCCCTCTACTATTACAGGTAACTCTAAAATATTTCTGTTTGCTGACGACATTAGCTTGGTAGTGAAGGATGTTGTACACAACATTGGCTCGGTTTCAAATAGTGCAGTTGATGACCTAAGTTCATGGCTTGTAGAAAAAAACTAATGCTAAAACGCAGTAAGACTCAGTTTTTGGTTTCTAACACACAATTCAACAAATCTGACGTTTTAATTTCACATAATGGACATATAATTAGTGAAACTGAACAGTTCAAATTTCTAGATGTTCAGATAGTAAATAGTCGTGGAAAGCCCACGTTCAGGATCTTGTTTAAAGACTTAATGCTGCCATTTTTACTATTCGAACAGTATCTGAAGTGACTGATCGTTCGACACGAAAATTAGTCTACTTTGCTTATTTTCATTCGCTTATGTCGTATGGTATTATATTTTGGGGTAACTCTTCCCATTCTAAACGGATATTTTTGGCTCAGAAACGGCGGTTCGGGCAATAAGTGGTGTAAGTTCACGAACCTCTTGTCGATCCCTGTTCACTAGTCTGGGTATTCTGACGTTGGCTTCTCAATATATATGTTCCTTACTGTCATTTCTTGTTAATTATATTAGTTTATTCCCAAGAATAAGCAGCTTTCATTCAGTTAATACTCGGCAGAAATCAAACCTGCAATTGGATCGGGCTTCCTTAACTCTTGTGCAGAAAGTTGTGCACTATACTGCTGCATCCATTTTCAATAAGCTACCACTCGAATTCAAAAATCTTGGCAATGATCCACGCGCTTTCAAATCGAAACTTAAGAGTTCCCTCATGGGTCACTCCTTCTATTCTGTCGAGGAGTTCCTTGAAAAATTAAGCTGATTCTCGTTGTATTGTTGATTGCGTTTACACAAACTTATGGATTGACTTTTTTCGGATTCATAAACATTTCATTATTATCTGTTATTACTTTTATGTTGTAATTTCATGTACTGACACGTTCCATGACCTTGGAGATTTGCTCCACAATTTGTTCCTACGAAACTTGACGTGTAAATAAATGAATAAGCACCGTCAAGATAGGCTGATCTTAACGCTGAAACAACTGTATAAAGCAAACATCGCTGATCCGAGCCTGAACAGCTGTCTCATCAAAGCCACCGCTTATACCATAAGTACAGTTTTTATCAAGACTATTTCCAGAGCCTCTCATTATCAGCACCTCATCCTCTTTAGTAAAATGCTTGTACAAATTCCCCAAATCTTCGGTCACTTTACTGAAACCAGCACTTGGCTTAAAAACACTCGTGACTTGGTATTCCTTACCTAATTCTCTAACTGCGGATCGAAACCGCACCCATGGTAGCTACCTGGCAGCAGTATCCTCTTTTTCTTAATTTTCCTATACAAATGTGGCTGTCTGACAACACCGGATGTCTGCTGCATGTTACCTGCTCCTACAAATAATGGAGGTTCCTCCGCATATGACTCTAACAGCTGCCTAAACCTAATATCAGTATTCAATATTCCTAACGGCCTACTGCCAACTGCCAGTATCCACTTCTCCATCTTCTCCCTGAGTAGCTCTCCCATTCCTGTCTAACATCCTCTAACCGTTCCTAAAGATCACATATTCTCACTTCCTACTTCATTATTGATCGATTCCTACTATATGGCTAGCAAGTAAGGAAGACAGCCCCTCTAGATTCCTCACTAGCTTCCCCGCAACATTCACCCACGTCAAAATATTTGTTACCAATTCACAGCGAACCCTACAGCTCAATAACATACGATAATTTGAGCAATTATCACTAATGGACAAATTTTTCAATATCTTCAAACAAATATAATGAAATAACAGGAAACTGCACATACAAAAAGCAACGCTATAAACCACCACTTAGCTATCTACTTTATCTTACAAAAAAATACGAAAGCTTTGTAAGAACAAATAGTTTGCACCTTCTCAGTTATACAGTGTATCCCAGGAGAAATGTTCAGTATTCAGGGATACGACAGAAACGATCATTTGAAGCAAAAACCGTCATATGGAATTATGCCCTAATCCGAATGCTTTTCAAGATAGAACACATTTAATGCACACTGTTCTTTATTTTCTGTGTTATTCAGTACACTGTCAGGCTTACACATGTACAGCAGTTAGTAAACATTACAACAAGCGTTTTACAAAGTGTGCTGAAAACTCTAGGAATTCTACGTGTCGCAAAGCGTCAACAGTATTCTTCAAAACTAGCAGGAGCACTACCATCGCATAAGCCATAAACGTAAACCATATCTACACATCCTTCGTAAGGGTAGAAGTGCGGCATTTTGGCCACCGTGTTTACAGACACAATTAAACGATGCTTCTCTCTGACACAATCTCAGTACTTCACACTACTTCACTTGCAACACACCATGGACAACTGCGCGTTCAAAGAGCTATTTTAACCCTAGCACCACTAAGCTTGGATCTGTGACATGGATGTTTAATTGGGGGGGGGGGGGGGGGGGCAAAAATTGCCCTCACATTCTTTTCACTTTTTAACATTTTTTTGTTTCTTTGTTTGTTTTGTTTTGATTATTTAATGAACTAGGAATTTCATCAGACTTATATTGAAATGAAATGTCGTGTGGCTAGGGCCTCCCGGCGGGTAGACCGGTCACCTGGTGCAAGTCTTTCGAGTGAACACCACTTCGGCAACTTGCACGTCGTTGGGGATGAAATGATGATGATTAGGACAACACAACACCCAGTCCCTGAGCGGAGAAAATCTCCGACCCAGCCGGGAATCGAACCCGGGCCCTTAGGATTGACAGTCTGTCGCACTAACCAGTCAGCTACCGGGGGCGGACATCAGACTTATATTAAGAAATCATAAAAGAACGTACAATGGCAAACCACAAATAAAAAAAAAAAACAGGAAATCAAAGTCACAAACTACAACTGAGTTTTTCCTTCCTACTCACTTTCACTTTCAATTTCACAACCTTTCCATATGATTGTTTTTGCAGAATGAGTGGAACACGCATACTTGGAACACCTGCAAAAACTATTCACTTTTGTCATCTTGTTTCCTTTTTTGAGTTTTTACTCTTCAAACAGATGTGGCATCTCCCTCTTGAATAAAATACAACAGGTTGAACAGTTGCAGTAATGCTGGGCATCGTTTTCTCTAGAACACTTTCCATTGCAGAGATGATAGATTTATGTGAACCCATGATATTCTTTGCTCTCTCTTCCACAGCTGGCCTAACGAGTTGTTGTAATTCTAGCAGATACAGCCTTCTTACATTATTCTTCTTCTTATTCCAATTTGGATTGTTTATCATGAAAATTGTTCCAGCATTGAGACAGGCAATATCTATCAAGGTGAAAATGAGAGATAATGGCAACCTTCTCATCCCTCGTTTTACTGAATGATGTCGCGTCATTTGATCAATGCTGTCTATGCCCCCTTTGGTTTCATTGTAGTAGTAGTGACTGATGTTTGTCTTTTTTTTTTCTCTCTGTCGACTCATCCACCTTGTTATCATTGTGTTGTGTGGAAAAAAGTAGGAGATTCTTAGTAGGCTTCAGTTTGGAGATGTATGAAACCAAGGTAACTGATTCGTTGCCTGTTTTCGGACCTGTGAATAAGAACTTAGAGGAAAATAGCTCTCGACCCTGCGTCTTCTTTAGCTGTTCTGGTATGTGTTTTCTGCTACTCTTCAATGTTCCCACCAAAGTTAACTTATCATTGTAAAGCTCCTCGGCTGGGTCTATGGATGTATAATAACGATTTATTGTTATATTTCTTCCACTTCCTGCCAGCGGATTCACTAGACGTCTAACAACTGCCTTTGCCCTCCGTTGCTTGGCAGGTCATTCATCCTTCCCTGCATATACCTCCATTTTTAGAACATACCGGATGTGTGCATCTGATAACATCCTATTCAATATGCTATACTTCCTAGGTTTGTCTTTCATAAAGACCTTAAAGAGACATCTTCCTCGAAATGGGGAGAGCATTTCATCAATCGTTAGATCTGCACTTGGTATGTAGTATTTCACAAACATTTCGTCAATTTTCACAAAAACTTCACGAAGGGGCCAAAACTTATCCTGTTTTCGTCTTTCGGTTCTTGTTTCTTTATCATCAAATCTAAACAGGGACAGAAGTTCTCCACATCGAATACGACTCATTGTAGCTATGTAGATATTCTTTCCCAGTACTTTCCCCCATAAGTCCTCAAGAGGCAGCCTAGTGTCATTATTTGTGCCCATGAGTGTCAAAATACCAATGAAGGTGTACATTTCTTCTATGGTTGTAAGTTTTAAGTGCTTATTATGAGTTTCTTGGTTTGTATAGTCCACGATAATCTTATTTTGAGAGTTATAATCTTTTCGAAAGATTCTGACACACTAGAGGTCAAGCCTTCATGAGTCAAACCTTCACGAAAATTCACTATATTTCGTACTGACCTGTGTAATTGCCTTGGAGACGCAGTAATATATTCCATACCTTGTTTTGCTGTAACAGTGATGCTGGAAGCAGCTGCATGCTGTTCATCAGGGGATGAACTCCGCGAACTTGACTCATTTTCAATTGCTGTGTCGCTGTCATATGTCACAACTGTATCATCTTCTTCTGGATCACTTTCATCACCTTCACTTGCTTCATTTATTATAGCTGACACCTCTTCATCTGTGAGACACCTCTGATACTGACGAGACATTTTATTAGAACTGCTAGTAATGTACAACTGCTCAAACAACAAGGAGATTTATTTCAAAACAACAATGGCAACACAATACAGCGGTACAGTCAGAAACTGCATTTCTTTCTGCCGTATTGAGAAATATTTTAATGTGAAAAGTTGTCTCACCGATGTCTAAGGGGGGCGGGGAGGGGGGGGGGAGGGGAGGGCAAAAACTGCCCGCACTTAAATTAAATATAATAGGCAGATTTAAATAATCCACAAAAATCATAAAACCATGACAGCACATACTCTAGATACTCACACCAACAAATAGATATATTACACAAATAAAACAAATACTGTGGGCAATTTCTGCTCGCTCCCCCCGACGCCTTAGTGGTGCTAGGGCTAATGGCAGAGAGATGACCCGAGCAATGATGTTGAAAGCAACGAGGTAGGTTGGGCTATGAAACGTAAAAGAAGTCGGGTGGGTAAGACATATATGTGCATGCCACTATCCCGCAAACAAATTTATATTAAATGTGTTCTGTTTTGGAAACTTCTGTATCTCTTTATTGACAACCACTACATACACAAAATTACGTCGGCTTATAACTGCAAGCCGAATAATGACAAGGTTACAGAAACATTAACACAACTATTAATTTGTGCAAGTGCAGAGTCCCATCACAGACAACTGAATGCACACCGGCACGGAACTGGTCTAACGGGAGAAAATTTGCTTACGACGGAGAAGAAGCAAGTGGCCGGGGCCCTGCAGGCAGCGGCCCGACGTGTTCGTATTTGCCGGCTGGGGAGCTGCCTGCGGGCGACGGTGGCGCGGTTGCTTCGCCCGGCCGCCGCTAGAGCCGGCTACGAACGCTGCGGTGGCACACTCTACACGACCGTGGCGCGCTTGCTTCACCCGGCCGCCGCTGGCGCTGGATGCAAACACGGCGTGGTGCGCTGCACGCGACGGTGGCGCGCTTGCTTCGCCCGGCCGCCGATGGCGCCGGGTACAAACGCTGCGATGGCAGATTGAGCGGGCGTGGCTCAGCATCGCTGCCAGCTTCTGCGGAGCCGACACCACAGGCCGTCGGCACGCGAAAAGAAAATACCACTCTGTAACTGACGACGATGACAGCAGTGATGGCATCGGCGCAACGGCTGCTGCTCGGCGACAACGTTGAATTCCATCAGCTCATTAGCATCAGAAAAGGCGTCACCCTCACAGAGGTAGGCCGTCAGCTGTTTCCAGCCCAGCAGGGTGTACAGTGGAAGTGGCCTGGATGGTGGCACAGTGACCGAGTTGACGACCCCCATGTGGGGCTCCGTAGACTATGCGGCAGCAAGATTGGTTGGTTGGTTTAAGAGGGGTGGGGGGAGAGGGACCAAACTGCGTGGTTATCGGCCCCTGGCAGCAAGAGACGGAGGCAGCGTCGACAGGGAAACGTCCACCTGGTAATCCGACGAGCGAGTGGCGTCCAGGCCGCCACCAACAGACACAGACAGCAGTGGCCTCCTCTCGACGCTGTCGAGGAGGGAGGAAGGGAGCCTCCATGGCGCATGTCTCCTGGGAGGGGGCAGCGCCAGAAGGAGGGCCCTCAGACGGTCTCTGCTGCCGTAGGTCGTTGCACTACGGCGGGCGTAGTTGATTTCAATAATGGGATAGTGACGCCCGGCCGGCATCCATGATGAACATTCGCCGGCCTTGCTTCTCCCAAAGTGTATCCGGCGATTGCCCACAGTATATAGTGAAGGGCACGACAGCGCGACAGGCCAAGGCACAGGACAGAGCAGGTGTAGCAGCGTCCGTGGTTGTTGGCTGTTAAGGGGGTGCTCCAGTAGGTAATTAGGAACAGAGGCAACACCACATCAGCACCGGCAGACGAGTACGGTTCAAATGGCTCTGAGCACTATGGGACTTAACATCTGAGGTCATCAGTCCCCTAGAACTTAGAACTACTTAAACCTAACTAACCTAAGGATATCACACACATCCATGCCCGAGGCCCGAACCTGCGACCGTGGCGGTCGCGCAGTTACAGACTGAAGCGCCTAGAACCGCTCGGCCACCCCGGCCGGCACAGACGAGTACGTCAAGTACTTTTCCAACTGCATCTAAAATATTCAAACTATATGTTCCGCCTCACCATTCGATTGGAGGTGAAATGTTGCTGGCGTGAGGTGAGTAGTGACGTTGTTGATGTAAAAATCGGGGAACAATGCTGAGGCAAACTGTGGACTATTATCGGAGACGACTGTCTGTGGCAATCCTTCGGTCCCAAAAATCTGCGTTATCGCCCACACAGTAGTATCTGCCGAGGTGAAACGCATGCGCATGACAAATATGTAATTTGAAATTACATCTATCACTACTAACCGCGTGGAATTACAGAAAGGAGCCGCAAAATCGATGTGAACGCGGTCTCACAGCTGGTCGGGAGTGGGCCACGGAGAAGACGTTCGTGGGGAGCTGGGTGGGGACCTGCCTGATGCTCGGCACACTATTTTCACCCGCCGAAAAGCTGCTCAATCACTGAATCAATGCCGGTCCAGCAGATAAAACATCTCTCTATCATTTTCAAGCAAGTTATGTCGCAGTGGCCACGGTGGAGGAACACAAGGATCCGGCACAGCAGGGCCAGCAAAATAACAACGCACGCTTCTTCTGGATCCATACTAAGAAAGTGTGCCATCAGACACCGCCCACCAATTACGAAGACGGAAAAACTTGTGGAGCGTTGCCGACTCCTTAAAGGGCAGTCATTCAGCCAACCTTTCAATAAAAAATGAGACACCAGACGGAGAACCAAATCTTGACAAGTTGCTTTGTCTACACACTTTGCAGTGACTGAGAGCCCATGCAATGCCTGCCGCACACGACCATCAATTTGGAAGTACACAACTTCTGTTTTGTCGAATTCTGGGTCAGAACCAATGGGTAAGCACGACAGTGCGTTAGCATTGGCACGACGAGCAGAGGGACGATAATGAATCTCGTACTGATACACACTCATGAATAAAGCCCGCCACTGAGGTCTTCGTGCGGTCCTGTCAGGAAGCCGAGAATGGTGGCTGAAAAGGGCCACAAGTGGTTTATGATCGGTGATAACATGGAATTCGTTTCCGTAAAGGAAAATGTGGAACTTGTGGACCGTGTAGACAATCGCCAGCCCATTTTTTTTCTGTTTTCAAATAATTACATTGAGCTGCTGTCAACGTCTTTCAGGTTCAAATGGCTCTGAGCACTATGGGACTTAACGTCTGAGGTCATCAGTCCCCTAGAATTTAGAACTACTTAAACCTAACTAACCTAAGGACATCACACACACCCATGCCCGAGGCAGGATTCGAACCTGCGACCGTAGCGGTCGCGCGGTTCCAGACTGAAGCGCCTAGAATCGCTCGACCACTCCGGCTGGCCGTCTTTGAGACATGTGCCAGACACTGTTTAGATCCATCAGCTTCCCTGTGAGACAAAAGCACCCCAAATCCGTTCTTAGACGTGTTTGTGGTAAGAACCACCTGTTTACCCAGTGTAAAGCTATCGAGACACGCGGAAGACATTAGCAATGAACTGATGTTGGCGAACACCCTATCGCAGTCCATCGTCCAAACAGAAGGAACACCTTTCTTCCACAAGTTGTTTAAGGGATGAATGACGTCCGCGGCGTTGGGGATAAATTTTGAATAGTAACTGACTTTTCCCAAAAATGCTTGGAATTCTTTCAAGTTTCAGAGTCTCAGAAGGTTGGCAATAGTCTCCAGATGATGCCAACCTTCGAAAGAAGATGGCCCACTTGTTCTACTTCTGCCAGAAAAAACTCTGACTTCCACACGTTGCGATTGAAACCTGCCTCTTTCAGTTTAGTGAAAAGAGTGTGAAGGTTGTCAAGATGTTCCTGCTGTGAGAACCCTTTGACCATAATGTCGTCTGTAGAGTTTGAACAACAGGGGACTTCGTGAATTAACGGTTCTAAGAATCGTTGAGAAATAGGGGGACACTTGCGATGCCAAACGGCAAAAGTGTTTAACGGTATATCTTGAACGGTGTGTTGATAACCATAATTTGTTGGGAAGCTGAATCCAGCCAAAGCTACCTATGTGGTTCAACCAAATCAATTTTTGTAAAACATTCGCCACCCGCCGGTTTCGCGAAGATTTCGTCGGTCTACGGAACCTGCTAAGACTCAACTACCGGCTGAGCGTTAATGGTGGATTTGAAATCTCCACACAAGCGAAGCGCCCCTGGAGATTTGAGAATGACAACCAGCGACGTAGCCCATTGGCTAGAGGGAACCGGTTGAATGATACCCAGTCCCTGCAACCTATCAACTTCCTCCTTGACTGCAGATCTCAGGGCGAAGAGGAGAGGCCGAGCACGACTAAATTAAGGTACGGCCGTCGGTTTGAGAGTGATGCGTGGCTTGAAATCCTTCGCCGCCCCCGAACCTGACGAAAACAAGGGTCCAAACTCACGGCAGACGATGTCCAGTTCCTGTAACGGAATACTCGGGAACTAGATGGCCCACGTCTTGAATTTGAAACCCAGAAACCGTTAACGCATCGAGACCAAAAATGCCTTCTGACGTCGCACTGTCTACTGCCAAAGATGTGGTGGCCCTCGTGACGAGCTGATGACGTCGACAGTGATGTCTCCTTGAACAGCAGATATGTTTCCAGTTTTACGAGGAACACAGAGGACCTGGTGTTAACTTGGAAACGGATCGGTTGTTGCTGAACCAGCAGTATAATATAAATCTGGCTGGGGACGTTGAGCTCGCAGCCATGGACTAGCGTAAAACCATGCACTTCCGTGAACCCCACATCCGCGTCCGAAGCTCGGCTGCGTGGGAAGCTATGACAGACCGTGGTCATATGACCTTGCTTAGGGCAAGCAGTACACACAGTGCACCTATGCGGGCAGCAGCGCGGGTAGTGTACACGGGAACAGTCACAGACGATGGGAAAACACGGCAGAAAAAACAGCGTTTGACTGTGACCCGAATGAATTAGAAGAACAAATCGAGGGAGTCAGGGAATGCCGCCGATGTTACGCCAGCGAGCGCACTGACGCAACGTCCGTGACTTCCTCAAATTGTTCAGACGCAGCTCGTGACACTTCGAAAGCCTCAGCTATAGCTAGAGACTCCTCAACCGTTGGATCTTCTAAACGCAGCGTCTCCCATGGACCTCTCCGTCCGGGGCAGAGCCAACAATGACGTCACGAGTCGAAGAATCGTCAGAGGACTATTGGCAGTTAGGACACACAGATTTACACTTTCTACTGAGCCCACAGACGTTAGCTATCCACGCTTCATAGGACTGGCCTGGTTCCTTTTGCCGTTGCTGGAACTCCATACGGGAAACCACCACGTGGGCTTGCTGAAGATAATAAGCACTATGCAAGTCACACATTTCAGAAAATGGCAACGCTGATTGGCCTTTCAATGGGGCAAGTTTCCGAAGCAAATGAAACGTTTCAGGTGCAATCCGTGATAAGAAAAAAACTTTATTCAGCGATGGATCCTTTACCTGATATGCTGTGAAATGTTACTGCAGACGATGCAAGTATGTGTCTCAATCTTCCTTTGCTTTTTGGAATGATGGAAAAGGTTGGGGTGCGGGGCAGCGAATCAGTAAATAACTGATGAAACAAGTCGAACTGCTGCTGTTTGGTAACAGGTAGGTTTTTTAAATTAAAATACAGAACGTAGGTACGTTTGAACATTTTATTTCGGTTCTTCCAATGTGATAGATGTACCTTTGTGAACTTATCATTTCTGAGAACGCATGCTGTTACAGTGTGATTACCTGTAAATACCACATTAATGCAATAAATGCTAAAATGATGTCCGTCAACCTCAATGCATTTGGCAATACGTGTAACGACATTCCTCTCAACAGCGAGTAGCTCGCCTTCCGTAATGTTTGCACATGTATTGACAATGCGCTGACGCATGTTGTCAGGCGTTGTCGGTGGATCACGATAGAAAATATCCTTAATATCCTTCAACTTTCCCCACAGAAAGAAATCCGGGGACGTCAGATCTGGTGAACGTGCGGGCCATGGTATGGTGCTTCGACGACCAATCCACCTGTCATGAAATATCCTATTCAATACCGCCGCAACCGCACGCGAGCTATGTGCCGGACATCCATCACGATGGCAGTACATAGCCATTCTGTCATGCAGTGGAACATCTTGTAGTAACATCGGTAGAACATTACGTAGGAAATCAGTATACATTGCACCATTTAGATTGCCATCGATAAAATGGGGGCCAATTATCCTTCCTCCCATAATGCCGCACCATACATTAACCCACCAAGGTCGCTTATGTACCACTTGTCGCAGCCATCGTTTCCGTTGCCCAATAGTGCATATTATGCCGGTTTACGTTACCTCTGTTGGTGAATGACGCTTCGTCGCTAAATAGAACGCGTGCAAAGAATCTGTCATCGTCCCGTAATTTCTCTTGTGCCCAGTGGCAGAACTGTACACGACGTTCAAAGTCGTCACCATACAATTCCTGGTGCATAGAAATATGGTATGGGTGCAATCGATGTTGAGGTAGCATTCTCAACACAGATTTTTTTTTTTTTTTTTTTTTTTTTTTGAGATTCCCGATTCTCGCGCAAGTTGTCTGCTACTGATGTGCGGATTAGCCGCGACAGCAGCTAAAACACCTACTTGGGCATCATCATTTGTTGCAGGTCGTGGTTGACGTTTCACACTTGGCTGAACACTTCCTGTTTCCTCAAATAACGTAACTATCCGGCGAACGGTCCGGACACTTGGATGATGTCGTCCAGGATACCGAGCAGCATACATAGCACACGCCCGTTGGACATTTTGATCACAATAGCCATACATCAACACGATATCGACCTTTTTCGCAAATGGTAAACGGTCCATTTTAACACGAGTAATGTATCACGAAGCAAATACCGTCCGCGCTGGCGGAATGATACCACGTACTTATACGTTTGTGACTATTACAGCGCCATCTATCACAAACCAAAGAAAGTGGTCTAACTAAAACATTCATATTTCTTTACGTACTACACGAATATGTAATAAAAAATGGGGGTTCCTATTTTTAAAAAAACGCAGTTCATATCCGTTTGACCTATGGCAGCGCCATCTAGCGGGCCAACCATAGCGCCATCTGGTTTCCCCCTTCAAGCTAGACGAGTTTCGTTCTTTGTAGTTTTTTCGCTTGATGCTTATTTCGCGAGATATTTGGCCCGGTCACTATCAATGGACCACCCTGTATATGTGGTGCCTTCGCATGTGCACACGTCAGTGTATTGGTTGTTTTTTTCGCGTCTGACAATCTTCCTGCAAACACGTCACGAACTTTACGACCTGATGTTTTCTGCAAGGTCGTACCTGGGCTACAAAGTTAACGATGCCTGTCAATATAGATTTAACGCTTCGCATTGACACTTCAACACCTGACTTGCTGCACAGCAGAAAATAAGCATCAATGGCTTGCTCTTGCCAAATGTACTTGGAGAACTAACCAACCTAAAAACATACCACTCCTAATAGCTGTAATTATTAGTCTGCAAATGTCGTAAATACTGGTTTGATGTTGTTCAGTGCATCGTCCTCAGTCACCAGTAGAAATATCTGCAGTTACACCTGTATATCAACGGAGTGTTCCTGTTAAGAGTCGTCAGGCGAATTTTCTGAGATGGTTCGGAAGATATCTTCAATTTTGTGCTCATCACGTTGTTGTGCACCGTAAAATGCAGTTCCAGACTTCTGTACAACTTCTAAAGTGAAAGATAAACCCGCTGATTCTATTTATACGAAACTTATTGTGAGCTACTGCAAATGTTTTTCATATCAGAGCTAAGTTGTTGATTACCGTCACCGACATCCGTTACTGTATTAACAGATAACTCCAAAGCACAAGAAGGTATACTCTTCAAAATGCACAAATAGGCCGACAAAAATCATAAGCTGGCAGGCGATGGGGTGACATAAGATGCGATATGATGTGCAAATGGGTTGAACAGAAACACCACTGAGCCTCACAGTACGTCAAGAAAGTTTGGAAAATGTGTGTGAACCGTCAACTTTGATTCGCAATACAACAGTAGCGCTCCCTACACTAACTCCTCTTGAGTGGTCCAGGTAAAGCTGAGCTGACTTATTATCATATTTTCGTTCATTTGGTCGCCTACCACCGTTTCTGAGAGGTTCAGAGAATTCATCTTGCTCATATCGCCGGGCTAGAGAAAGGAGAGCCGGAAATGTTGTGGGAAAATACCTTCGTTCGTAACCAGATTTTTTGTGATATGTTCATGGGTAGAAAGTAGGAGTCTGCTAAGATTCCGTGCTCACCGTCTGGCGCTCTCAAACAACTGGGCCTTTACACAATGTGAATCATATTTAGTCCCCATCCACGTAAAGTGGTACAGTTCTGAGAAAACCACAAAACCCATGGAGATGAATATACCGTTTCTAGTGACCTCGTCGGGATACTAGGCCCTAATGTCCTCCTTTTCTGGTAAAGAATGCTGCTGTGGATGTATCGCGGTGAACAAGAGACAGCTCCTCGTGCATTACTTACAATACTTGCAAGCTAGACGAAAATATAAAAAAACTTTGGGAATTATGGTTGTCAGGATGAGGTGTCCCCAAAACTTACGAGGGGGATCGAAAATTTTCTAGCCTAACAAGTAAAGAATGACAGAAATTTCATAATACGAATTTATTTTTCAATATAATGTCTGTTTAGACTAATAAGCTTGTTGGTACGCTCAGATAACTTCAGTGACAGAAATTTCATAATACGAATTTATTTTTCATTATAATATCTGTTTAGACTAATAAGCTTGTAGGCACGCTCAGATAACTTCTGCAAACTATTCAAATAAAAGGTCTTCCATTTCGAGTCCAACCAAGCGTTCACAGCACAATCACTGCATCATCATTGTCAAATCATCGTCCTTTGAGGTCCTTTTTTTTAGGTTTGCGAAAAGAACTGATGGAGCCAAATCTGAAGAATATGGTGGATGACGTAACAAGTCGAACCCGCAGTAACGCAAGGTTTCCAGTGTTGCGAGGGGATTGTGCACCGGTGCGTTGTCTTGATGCAAAAGAACTCCGCGCGCCAATTTTTGGCGCCTTTTTTTTGCTTTATCTCTTCTCTCAAACAGCGCTGGACGGTGCAATAGTATGATACATTGATAGTTACGCCCTTTTGCAAGTAATCCACCATAATTACCGCTTCTACATCCGAGAAGACCGATGCCATCAACTTACCGGCTGATTTTCACACCCGCAAATTTTTATGGGTAGGGGATGACGGATGTTTCCATTGTTGTGACTATTATTTTGTCTCAGGATCAAAGTGGTGAACCCACGTTTAGTCCATTATCACATACCTTGCAAGAAAGCCGTCTTCATCCACTTCAAATTGGCGGACGATTTCTTCACAACACGCTCCCGTCTCTGATCTGCATTCAAATCTACCGGGACCCACCAACACGAAACTTTCTGAATTCTCAAAATATCCACAATAATGTCATGAACACTCCCTTGGGAGATTCCAAATGTGGTTTCAATGTGCTGCAACGTTGTTCGACGATCCTGCAAAATCATGTCGTGAATTGCAGTCACTGTTTCATCAGTGGCAATGGTAACAGGCCTTCCGTTCATTGGCCCATCTTCCACACTCGTTCTTCCACGTCTGAAGACGGACACCCAGTTTTTCATTGTTGCATAAGACAGAGCACTGTCCTTAAGTGTATTCCGCAGGTCTTCCGCAATTTCCTTGGGCGTCATTTCCTTGAAATGAAGATATTCAATCACAGCACGGTTCTTGATTCTCTCGATATCCGCCATTTTGTTTACATTACAGTATACAATGTAACCCAGAGGCAAAACTAAAGAAGCTGGAGCCGCGAAATCTGACTTGCATATCCACAAAGGGCCACCACAGAAATAGGTGTTGTTTGCGCGAGACATTACGGTAACTATCTCAGGCTAGAAACTTTTCGACTGCCCGTCGTACGTGTGTCTTGGAATGACACAACTAAACATTGACATCTCCTCAGTGTTTAGCTCACTGTATTCTATGGTCGCTCTCCTGCAACTAACGTTACTACGTGGGATATGATACCCACAAACATCTCAGTAGATTTGATTCTTTTATTTTAATTAAATGTCTCACATGACGGTTTTCCGTAACGCCATCGTAAGATCAATAAGATTAAAACTTAAATTCCCTCGTCAAGTTACCTTCCATTAGGAATGCGGAATGCACTTAACGACTGTGATATGACTTTCAAAATGATGAAGCAGCGCTCGAATGAACTGTGATAGAAGCCCAAACTACAGGGGACTGTCGTACTAGGACATGCATTGAAACTATGAAACAGTGCATTGGTAATGGCTAGGCGTTAGCCGAAATCTAGATTTGCTTTAATAAAATCTGAAGGGAAAGGACGACTGACTGCTGTACTCCATCATTTTGAAAATGAAATTCCTTGTTTGTTGAAGATTTATTTTTATATTTAATGATGTGACGGATGGAACTGTCGGAACGAGTCATATATGTATTTCAGTTAAAATAAAAAATTCTTCGATCAAGACGAAATATTTAACAGTTGCCTAAGCAATATGACCACACACCACTACATGTAAATTTTAGTCCGTAGATTTTCGCTGAACCCGCGCACCGTACGTCCATAACTGTACTGTTAAGGGTAGAATAATATGAAGAAAAGTCGGATTGTCTTGTGCCAATTGTCTGTAAGACTGCACATTGGAAACTAAGCGTATGTGCGGCTTCAGATGGGGAATATTATCAGATTACTATAAACCACTATCAATAGAAGATATAGCAAACAGCACTGCATGACAGGTGCAGGTGCACATTGACAGAAATGCTGTTAGTTCCATGGACTAAATTATGAACACACCTTCAAGACACTGTAAGTTCAGAATTTGAGAGCCAAGGATTAGTGTTCGGTAGAACAGAAAAGTTTGAAAATGGTAAGAATGGTCAATGTACAGTGTAGTTACTAAGGTAAAATCTGCAATCTGGCCGCGGAGTAGCGGCGGCGTCCAGTCGGAGGTAAGCCCCCTAGATGAGACGCAACCCCATCGTAGCGCCACATTACACTGAGGTGTCAAAAGTCATGGGATACCTACTAATATCGTGTCGGATCTCCTTCTGACCGGCGTAGTGCATGGACTCAACGAGTCGGAAGTCCCCTGCAGAAATACTGAGCCATGCTGCCTGTATAGCCGTCCATAATTGCGAGAGTGTTCCGGGGCAGGATTTTGTGCACGAACTGACCTCTCGATTATGTCCCATAAATGTTCGATGGGATTCATGTCGGGCATATGGGTGGCCAAATCATTTGCTCGAATTGTCCAGAACGTTAATCAAACCAATCGCGAGCACTTGTAGACCGGTGACACGGCGCATTGTCATCCATAACGATTCCACCGTTTTTTGGGAACATGTTCGTGATGAGAGGTAACGCCTGAAATTTTCTGTACTCGCCACGCTCTTGACACTATGGATCTCAGAATATTCAGTTCTCTAACGAATTCCAAAATCGACTGTCCCATGCCTCTAGCGTCAACTACCATTCCTCCTTCAAAGTCTGTTAATTTCCGTCGTGCGGACATAATCACGTCGGAAAGCCTTTCACATTAATCGCTTGAGTAGAAATGACGGCTCCGCCACTGTACTGCCCTTTTGTACCTTGTGTACGCTATACTACCGCCGTCTGTATACGTGTATATCTCTATCTCATGACGTTTGGCACCTCAGTGTATTTCCAGGAGCAGCACACAGCAAAAAATTGAACCAACCATGGTGCTCTGATATTTATTTAATGCCTGTAATGTTCGCCACGTAAATAATATGACAGCTAGTGTTCTGGGAGAGACAATACCTCCTGTCCTCAGTAAATTATAGCATAATCACGTGATTTCATGTTTTTCCCCTACCTGAAAATGAGTTAATCCGTGGCATCACGCAATGTTCTAATCATCCCAAGTTCCCTTATTGTTAATTGTAAAAGTTGGACCCCTTCTGTTCTCCCTTCACCATTCCACCTCCCCCCTTCCCCAGTGGCCAGAGCTTACAAGTGTGCGAGTGTAATCTTATTTCATCTTCATAATTTCACAGCCACATCTGTTTGTATCCCATGTGTTCTGGTTTCGAGTTCTAGGGGGGAAAATATCATTATTTCTCGCGATTTTTTTTTACATATTACAAGTAATAAAAGCAAAATGATTCATATTATTTATTGAGATATCCATCCTCGGCTGTATATTTTCTTTGAGACGTTCACAGTTGTCTTTCTCGCTATATTTGCTTATACCGCAAGTTTTTCCAATGTTTCATGAATAAAAATATTTTGTGTTGGATAATAGCAATTTCACTTATACATCCACATCTACATCTACATATATACTCCGCTAGCCACAAAGCGGTGTGTGGCGGAGGGCACAATTCGCGCCAAAGTCATATTTCCCCCCCCCCCACCCCCCACCCTCTGTTCCACTCGTGGATCGCACGAGGGAAAAACGACTGTTTGAACGCCTCAGTACGAGGTCTAACTTCCCTTATCTTTGAATGGTGATCATTGCGCGATTTGAAAGTTGGTGGTAACAATATATGCTCTACATCCTCGGCGAAGATCGGATCTCGGAATTTAGTGAGCAGCCCCTTCCGTTTAGCGCGTCGTCTATCTGCAAGTGTATCCCACTTCAAACTTTACATGAGATTTGTAACGCTCTCGCGATGGCTAAATGTACCAGTCACGAATCTTGCCTCTCTTCTTTGGACGTTTTCAGTCTCTTGAATGAGACCCAACTGGTAAGGGCCCCGTAGAGACGAACAATACTCTAAGACTGGACGAACTAACGTATTGTAAGCAATTTCCTTTGTTGAAGGACTGCATCGCTTCAGGATTCTAGCAATAAACCGCAATCTAGCGTTCGCCTTGCCCGTTACTTGTGTAATCTGAGCATTCCATTTGAGATCATTTCGAATAGTCACACCCAGATACTTGCCGGATGTTACCGCTTCCAAAGACTGGGCATTTATTTTGTACTCGTACATTAATGGGGTTTTTCGCCTTGTTATTCGCAGTAGGTTACATTTACTAATTTTGAGAGATAATTGCCAGTCATTACACCACGAATTTATTTTCTGCAAATCCTCATTGATTTGTTCACAACTTTCGTGTGATACTACTTTCCTGTAGACTACAGCGTCATCGGCAAACTGTCTAATGACGCTGTCCATACCATCAACCAGATCGTTTATGTAAATCGTAAAAAGCAGCGGACCTATCACGCTGCCCTGGGCCACACCTGAAGTTACGCTTGTTGCTGTTGAAGTCACCCCATTCAGGACGACATACTGCTCTGTTTGTTAGAAAACTTTTTATCCAACCGCATATGTCATCCGATAGACCGTAAGCGCGCACTTTTTGGAACAAGCGACAGTGCGGAACTGAGTCGAATGCCTTTGGAAAGTCGAGAAATATGGCATCAACCTGGGAGCCGGTATCTAGAGCCTGTTGTATATCATTCACAAAGAGGGCCAGCTGTGTGTCGCATGACCGCTGTTTCCTAAAACCGTGCTGGTTTCTGCAGATGAGCTAGAAACGTCATTATGTCTGAACACAAAATATGTTCCATGTTTCTACAACAAATCGATGTCAGTTAAACTGGCCGGTAATTATGTGCATCCGGTTTTCTACCATTTTTATAAATTGCTATGACCTGGGCCTTCTTCCAGTCCCGTGGAACTTTCCGCTGTTCCAATGATCTCTGATAGATGATGGATAAGAATGGTGTTATATTTGTTGCATGGTCAACATATAATTTTACGGGGATACCGTCTGGGCCAGACGCCTTCCTGGCGTCTAAGGATCTTAACTGTTTTACAATACCAGGTACACTAAACACTATGTCAGCCATCCTTGCGTTTGTACGATAATCGAAAGGGGGAATGGTGCTGCAGTCCTCTACCGTAAACGAGTTTTTGAAAGCAGACCACATCACATTTTATACATTACATTACTTCGCCTGTACAGGTTCAAGTCTCAGAGACACCAAATATTGATTGTAGAAGTATACTACGAGGTATGGAAGCGATAAACCATTTCAGTGGGCCAGTGCTATCAGTGTCCTCCTTCTCTATTAGTGATACCTCATCATGAGACTCATAATTTCCACACGTTTTAAAAAAAAAAAATTGTGTGTGAAATCTTATGGGACTTAACTGCTAAGGTCATCAGTCCCTAAGCTTACACACTGCTTAACCTAAATTATCCTAAGGACAAACACACACACCCATGCCCGAGGGAGGACTCGAACCTCCGCCGGGACCAGCCGCACAGTTCATGACTGCAGCGCCTTGGACCGCTCGGCTAATCCCGCGCGGCACACGTTTTTTAAAAGCCTACCGTGATCCAGCATAAGGCTCCTTCATAAATAAGAACAGAGAAATAGTACAATACGAACTCTCATTTTTGAAGAAATTACTTAAAAAATGGTTCAAATGGCTCTGAGCACTATGGGACTCAACTGCTGTGGTCATCAGTCCTCTAGAACTTAGAACTACTTAAACCTAACTAACCTAAGGACATCACACACATCCATGCCCGAGGCAGGATTCGAACCTGCGACCGTAGCAGTCGCACGGTTCCTGACTGCGCGCCTAGAACCGCGAGACCACCGCGGCCGGCTAAGAAATTACTTATTCATACTCAGCGTAAGTTAACATTTATACAATAACAAGTGCAGGTATTAGTGTTTTGCATGCAGCATCAAATGCAAATGTTTGTCAGCGTCAATAAATTTCTGTACATTAGCAAGACTCCTCCGTTTCACCTCTCTCTCTGTTTTGCATATCCATCCGGTCTCTTTTTATGCACAGGTGGCGTCTCACGTACACACACACAAAAAATTGTTCAAATGGCTCTGAACACTATGGGACTTAACATCTGAGGTCATCAGTCCCCTAGAACTTAGAACTACTTAAACATAACTAACCTAAGGACATCACACACATCCATGCCCGTGGCAGGATTCGAACCTGCGACCGTAGTGGTCGCGCGGTTCTAGACTGAAGCGCCTAAAACCGCTCGGCCACACTGGCCGGCACACACACACACACACACACACACACACACACACACACACACACACACACACTCACACTCACAAGCCCGCGCGCGCGCACACACACACACACACACACACACACACACACACACACACACACACACACTATCAACATGCTTTTTCACTATGACAAATGGTTCATATTATTCCAGCACCACTTACTCATCATACAACACAAAAACAGTCTCTCTCTGTACGAACGCTACAAATTGTGTCACCATGGTAGGATACCGATTCCATTGCTGCAAATGAGCTATTTTCCAATATTAAGGGACAGTCCAATTTTCGTACAGATCACTGTATGGAGTACATGTCACAGGCGTAAAATTAATCTGTCGTAACATGTGCAACCTTCTCATTCACACAGGCACATTGTGTAATCTTCTAAACCAAGCGGACTTGTGACTAAATGTTGAAATTCGTTATTCAGTCTTATGGCTGCACATAACTCTACGAGGTAGGTCTTCATTATACGTACAAACTCCATACTCTAGCCTGCCGGAGTGGCCGAGCGGTTCTAGGCGCTACAGTCTGAAACCGCGAGACCGCTACGGTCGCAGGTTCGAATCCTGCCTCGGGCATGGATGTGTTTGATGTCCTTAGGTTAGTTAGGTTTAAGTAGTTCTAAGCTCTAGGGGACTGATGACCTCAGAAGTTGCGTCCCATAGTGCTCAGAGCCATTTGAACCAAGCCATCCATACTCTACAATCCATCTGCCTACTCTTCCGTCAGTGTAATAACTTATTATCGGCTTCTAATGAGAACGGCAGTAGTTATTCAGTGTGTGTTCTGGGACTAAACTGGTTATAACTGGGTTCTTATCTCTAGATAAGATAAAGGCTTCTGTAGTACATGTTACACCTGAGACAACTGGGTGAGCTATATTCAGCGTCACCCAGGGCAATCTCATCCTCCCAACACACCCACACACCATCACCCCTCAACCTCCCTGGGGACCACCCGCCCCTCCCCCCCCCCACCTCTCCACCCCCCTCGAGCGAGGTGGTGCATGTAATATATTAGTAAAAATATTATGAATGAATTAATAATTATTAATTGAATATTAGAAATTGAATATGAATTGAAATTGTTAAAAACGTCTGCTTATTGGTAGTCTTTTGTGCATCGGGCTCCCTTACAAATTTTGCTGAAGATGCAGGTGGCTAAGGACTCCGTGGGCAATTGCGCTTGTCGTAATTACACAAAAATTCACTTCACACACTTCCATAAATAAAAATGCTTAATACTGATCTTCAAAATTGTATTCTTCGCGCACATATTAAATACATCAAGACTGCAGTACTTTTTGCTCTCCAAAATGCACATCCTTCCCTTACGAGAAAAACTTCGACTGTGTTCTACAACTAACAACAAATAACAGTATATCAAAAGATGAATGTCCAAAAATTTCTTCATTTGTTTGCGTTTTCCTAATCAATGTCTCTGCCGACTTTTACTTTCCATCGGTATTTTATCCTTGCTTGTTCTTAATTAAATGCCGGCCGCGGTGGTCTCGCGGTTCTAGGCGCGCAGTCCGGAACCGTGCGACTGCTACGGTCGCAGGTTCGAATCCTGCCTCGGGCATGGATGTGTGTGATGTCCTTAGGTTAGTTAGGTTTAAGTAGTTCTAAGTTCTAGGGGACTGATGACCAAAGCAGTTGAGTCCCATAGTGCTCAGAGCCATTTGAACCATTTTTTTAAATTAAATACTAACTTAGCGGCATCCTGGAGGTCTTTCCTCTTGTTCCTGTACAATTGCCCCCACACTGTACGTCGACATGCTATGGAGACGTACAGTGTTGTTATTTGTTTATCTGCTTGTTTACATTTGCCGATAGTGGTCGATGACCTTTATTGTTGGCTTCTTTTATTTTATTTAATGGAATGGACATGACAGCTTGACCTATGTAAACAAAAATACTACAAGAAATTAAAATATTACATACACAATATGTGACTCTTTTCATTACATATTTAAGCCTTGCGTATTAGCATCAATGTCCAGATTGCTTCATTCTCGCTGCTGTGTTTTACGCTTGCGCACCGGTTGATTTGGCGGCAAGAACCAGTTGCCAACGGCCAACATGCAATATGCTACCGTTGCGCGTGCGTCCACTTGTTTTCTTGGTTCTGATGTCACATTGTCAGACTTTCACCTGATTGCTACGTATCGAAGAATTGCTGTGGCGTTTGTCTTCATTCTGGCTGCAGTGACTATGCTTATTATTAAAAATCCGACGCTGCGGTAGAAGATCTCTATTTTTACGGGCCGGGCGTCATTACTACCCGTCGTACTCGCATTTTCAGCGGAGAGAACCCTGACCAACAGCATCCGTCGATGAGGTGACCTGCTCAAACATCTATAGTTCATTTGTCCATGTATTAAGCGTTGTGAGCCACGGTACTTATTTCGTTGCACACGCGTGCTCATGTCACTACACTTGATCGTGCACTTGTGTCAAAGACACATATAGCCGTCCAAAACATTGTATAAATGCCTTGTCTTTGAAGTTCATTTCTTCATATAGAGTTTGGTTTTCAATGAAAATTCATACAGCTATTGAGTTACAACAATATACATAGCATGATATCTTATACCTATGGCTGACATCCCATAAATGGGTTATATTACAAACATAAATTTCTTAAGTTGAAAACGTCATAAAATTTTGCACTAACCACAGTTTGTTTGTCAGGTTCAACTCATCTTCGTTCACACCACATATACAAATGAATTACATATCACATTTTATGACACAATACCAGCATATGATGCATTTCTTCTTTATTTCATTGATAGTTTTTTTATCACTTACGGGAGCTCATTTCTTTCTTAGTGAGAGGAGAGAGAAAAAAATAGGAAATAGGACTAAAACATCGCACATTGCTGGCCTAACTACGCTTGACGCGGCGTCCTCTGTTTGGAAGGAAGGAAAGGAAATACTAATCTACTAGTTCAAGGATTTATGAGGAAATGCTACTCGTACAATCATGGACTAGTTGTCAAGGAACTTTGGTTCATTTAAATCATTTGTACCCACTAATCACTGACTAAGTGTCATGTTGTTTCTTCATGTTTTAGTGCTGTGTACTTAAATTCGCGTGTAGCTTAATGTGAAGTCTAATGTATCACTTGTCTTTCTTAAATATCTGGAACTGTCATTATTCAAGCTTTCATGTGACACGATAAAAATCAATTGGGTTTTGTAAGACCTCCTGCTTAAATGATTATGTGTACTCTTCAGTGAATAGGTAGTGTCAATTGTCACGGAAACATACTGCGACGATGCATATTTCATGTTTCATTTGCCTTATGATCTTTATATTGTAAATATCCTTATAACTAAATTGTTTGCTCGAGGTGCGGCCCGTTTGTTCATTTGGTACCTGCTACTCTCGACGCAATTCTCTTCTGCGCCGTGACGATGCATTGGTCTCTGAAAGAAAATAACTTAAAACTAATTGCATTTCGTAGCTCGATGACCACTGATACATTTGGTTATTATATACGTCCACAGATATTTCCATACTTAGCTTCATTTCATAGACTTTCGTTTATTCTGGTACCCATTATGATTATTCACTCAGAAAAGAAAATTATTTGACATTTCTTACGGTATTTTGTCGTTAAACCTTAGCTTACACGCCTCGTATACTTTTTTTCATAATGTTTCCTTTTGGTTGTAAATGTAGTTGTACGTAGCTTAGTATTTAATTCGATCTCTGTGTACATATAGTAATAGGTTTCTTAGTTCTTAGACTACTGATGGCCTTGGGAGAGCCAGTCATGACAAAACTCTACCATCTGGTGAGCAAGATGTATGAGACAGGCGAAATACCGACAGACTTCAAGAAGAATATAATAATTCCAATACCAAAGAAAGCAGGTGTTGACAGATGTGAAAATTACCGAACTATCAGTTTAATAAGTCACAGCTGCAAAATACTAACGCGAATTCTTTACAGACAAATGGAAAAACTGGTAGAAGCGGACCTCGGGGAAGATCAGTTTGGATTCCGTAGAAATGTTGGAACACGTGAGGCAATACTAACCTTACCACTTATCTTAGAAGAAAGATTAAGAAAAGGCAAACCTACGTTTCTAGCATTTGTAGACTTAGAGAAAGCTTTTGACAATGTTGACTGGAATACTCTCTATCAAATTCTGAAGGTGGCAGGGGTAAAATACAGGGAGCGAAAGGCTATTTACAATTTGTACAGAAACCAGGTGGCAGTTATAAGAGTCGAGGGGCATGAAAGGGAAGCAGTGGTTGGGAAAGGAGTGAGACAGGGTTGTAGCCTCTCCCCGATGTTATTCAATCTGTATATTGAGCAAGCAGTAAAGGAAACAAAAGAAAAATTTGGAGTAGGTATTAAAATTCATGGAGAAGAAGTAAAAACTTTGAGGTTCGCCGATGACATTGTAATTCTGTCAGAGACAGCAAAGGACTTGGAAGAGCAGTTGAACGGAATGGACAGTGTCTTGAAAGGAGGATATAAGATGAACATCAACAAAAGCAAAACGAGGATAATGGAATGTAGTCAAATTAAATCGGGTGATGCTGAGGGAATTAAATTAGGAAATGAGACACTTAAAGTAGTAAAGGAGTTTTGCTATTTAGGGAGTAAAATAACTGATGCTGGTCGAAGTAGAGAGGATATAAAATGTAGACTGGCAATGGCAAGGAAATCGTTTCTGAAGAAGAGAAATTTGTTAACGTCGAGTATAGATTTAAGTGTCAGGAAGTCGTTTCTGAAAGTATTTGTATGGAGTGTAGCCATGTATGGAAGTGAAACATGGACGATAACTAGTTTGGACAAGAAGAGAATAGAAGCTTTCGAAATGTGGTGCTACAGAAGAATGCTGAAGATAAGGTGGGTAGATCACGTAATTAATGATGAGGTATTGAATAGGATTGGGGAGAAGAGAAGTTTGTGGCACAACTTGACTAGAAGAAGGGATCGGTTGGTAGGACATGTTTTGAGGCATCAAGGGATCACAAATTTAGCATTGGAGGGCAGCGTGGAGGGTAAAAATCGTAGAGGGAGACCAAGAGATGAATACACTAAGCAGATTCAGAAGGATGTAGGTTGCAGTAGGTACTGGGAGATGAAGAAGCTTGCACAGGATAGAGTAGCATGGAGAGCTGCATCAAACCAGTCTCAGGACTGAAGACCACAACAACAACAACAACAGTTCTTAGACAATAGATGTATCTGCGTAGTATTTCCGTTTACTTTATATTTAGGTTAAGTGCACATTGCATTCCTATTTTGGTTGCGCCTTTAGCCAGTCTGTCGCGCATGCGTACAGGACAATGTCTCCTCTTCTGCTCCTGGCGTCAGCGCGTATTGTTGAGCGCGGATCGCTGAGTCATTTTCGCTTCGTATGAAGCGGTGTGTTACTTCCCCCCAAGCGAAAAAATTTTCTTTATTTTAGCAAAGTTATGATCTATCCATTCGTTCATTGACGTCTCTGTTCACTGTAATAAGTTTAGTGTCTGTGTTTTGCGGCCGCACCGCAAAACCGTGCGATTAGTAGACGAAAGGACGTACCTCTCCAACGGGAACCGAAAACTTGATCGCAGGGTCATAGGTCAACCGAATCCTCCACAGGAAAACACGTCTGATATATTCTATACGACACTGGTGACGGCATGTGCGTCACATGACAGGAATATGTTGTCGACCCACCTAACTTGTACACTTGGCGAATGGGTAAAAAGATTCTTCTACGTTGCCCGATTTAGGTTTTCTTGTGGATGTGATAATTACTCCCAAAAAAGTGATGGAAACATAAGAGTTTGTCACATAAACTGCAACAAATGAATCCAAAAGTCTCACACTCGCACACTTTTCCCTGTGCTCTGTCAAAACATATGTTTTTTACGTTTTCAAATTTTTCCGTGTGTAGACCGTCAAATCCGGCATATGTCCTGGAATTTTGGAGAGCGAAGTTGATTATGTGTGAGTGCCTGAACTTTGATAATTGTCTGAAAATAAAAAATTAAACTTTTTGCTCGAAGGAAGACTTGAACCAAGGACTTCTAGTTCCGCAGCTGCTCACGCTAACCACGGGACCACGGCGCTCCTGTGTTCTATCGGTCCTTGATGTTGCGTATCTTACGCATGGACTACTCAGTTTGTATATTTTGCTTATTTTTTCATAGTTCCATACAACTTCTTCCTGTTTACTCGATTTATCTGTGTTCAGTTTTTCAAGGTCTATCCACTGTCGCAACTTATAACTAAATCTGAGGGGGGTGCTATGGGGAGGTTCCCTTGTTAGATACTCGGCCCTGTTTTCTAGAGTAACTATGCCTTGTTTGATTTTATCTTGTATTGTAATTTCTGTGGTGGGTACCCCTGTTATGAACGACTCCCACTCATTCGTTTGTTTTGTCTGTAACATCAATTCACTAGGTGCGAAACCTGTTGAAGAATGTGGAAGGTTATTGACAACTTGCTTGAAAGGAGTTACGTATTCTACCCATCGGGAGTGTTTTTGTGGTATGTATGTCCTAATAAACCGGTTAAATTCTTTGAAGACCCGTTCAACTGGGCTTGCTTCTGGGTGAAAAAAGCTTACTAATATGTTCTTTATGCCCGGTGAGGTCATAAATTGTTTCCACTTTTCCCCAACGAAATATGAAGCATTATCAGTTAGTAGTACCTTTGGTTTACCTACTTTTCTCAAATAGTCTCCCTCCATTCTTTTCTTGATATTTGTGACTGTTGCGTTTTTAATGGCATACATTTTGACATGTTTCGAAAAAATGTCGTATAGTGCTACTACATATACTCCTCCTTTACTTCTTGGATATGGACCAGCTATGTCCACGGATACCATATCTAGAGGGTTTTTTTGTGAGTATTGGGTGTAGCACAGTATATTTTGATACATTTGACTGTTTTGATTTTTGACATACTGCACACTTTCTTAATACCTGTAAGACTCGTCTTCTCAAATTTGGAAAATAACAAAGAGTTGCAATTTTTGCAGTGCATTTGCCTACTCCACGATGTCCCCATACTTCATGTGGGTGTCTTATTAATTTGTCGATATAATCTTCAAGAATACACACACACTATTAATCAGATTTTTCATGTTTCCTGTGAAACAAAACGCCCTTGTACTCCTGATACTATTTACTTACCTTTCCACCTTCATCTTGCTTAAGGGTCTGCATGACTTTACTCCATCTGCCATCTTGCTGTTGTATAATTTTCATCTACTTACAAAACTTATGGTAATCAGACTTTTGTGTTGCACCTTGCATTAACAGCGTTTTTATTTCTGCATCTTGGTCTGTTAATTCACCAAATTCCTCTAAACCTAGTGGTAGCCTAGACAAGGCGTCTGCAATAACGTTCTGACTTCATTTAATATAAATGATCTCAAAATTGAATTCTTGTAAATATAGACATCACCTAGCTAATCTACGGTGCAGTAGTCTAAATGTTAAAGAAATGACAGTGGTTGGTGGTCACAGTACACTTTGGTATTCTTTCGCCACAAAAAATATTCAAACTTCTTAAATGCCCATATTACTGCTGAACTTTCCAATTCTGACACAGAGTAAGACCTTTCTGCTTCTGATAATGTGCGACTAGCAAAACTGATGACCTTGCGTTCTTCCCTACCTTCTTCCTCTCGCATCCGGAATAAGCATGCTCCAAGTCCTTGAGATGAGGCATCCATGCATAGACAAAAATCCTTGGACACGTGAGGGTGGCTAAGAATGTTTGCATTTATCAATGCCTGCTTCATGTTATTAAAGTCCTCTTGACACTTGCCATCCCATAACCAAAACCTATTTTTTCGTAACAAGTTGAGCAGTGCATCACTGTTCATCAGTTGTTGTGGTACAAATTTAGGAAAAAACGAAGTTAGACCTAAAATGGCTTTTAGTTGTTTTTTATTCCTAGGAGCTGGACAATTGCGTATGGCATCAAGTTTTTTCGGATCAGATAATATACCTTGTTCTGACACAACATTTCCTAAAAATTTGACTTGCCCCTTACCAAAACTAGACTTCTTTAAATTGACTGTTACTACTTAATCTGCAAAACGTTGAAGCATCTGTTCAATGCACCTGATATGTTCTAACCAAGTAGGTGTAGCTATTAGCAGGTCGTCCACATAGACAGTGACTTTGCTAAGCAATTCTGGTCCCAAAACCTTGTCCATTGCCGATATAAACACTCCTGCACTAATGTTCAGTCCAAAAGGTAGAAAAAAAATTCGTAACTTCTGCCCCCACAAACAAATGCAGTATATTTTCGGCTTTCTTCGTGAAGTTTTATTTGCCAGTAGGACATTTTGAGATCGAGTATACTGAAATATTTTGTATTGTAAAACTTTAGAAGCTGTTCGTCCAAATTGTTTGGTCTTATACATGCTGGTACTATAATCATTGATACCTCTAGCGTCGAGGACTACTCTTACAGAACCATCTGGTTTGCTTACTGGTAATATTGGACTACAATAGGGTGAAAATGAAGGTTGTATAATTCCCCATTTAATCATACGATTGATCTCTTCCTTTACTGTCTCTCGTTTTGCCCATGGAGTAGAATATGACATTACACAAAATGTTTCATGTGGATAGACTTCAAATTTATATTCATAGTCTTTGATTACTCCTGGCTCCTTACTGAAAGCATTGGCATACTTAAATAACAAGTTAGAAAGTATTTGTCGTTGCATATCATTTAGTATCTGTGATTCACGTAGTTTCCGCTCTACCATTTCGTAACTAACCTCAGTGTTCGCTTCTTGTTCAGCATCAAATTTGTTTGTGAAATACACAGCTGGAAAGGAATATTGTACTACAACATTTGACTCTGGTTTGTTTTTCTTACTTTCATCAGGTGTTTTGACTAAACCAATAGAAAAGATTTGACCCCTTACGTAAAAGTGGCATTTACCATTACCTACGTCAATCTGTGTCTTGTACGTTCTACACGTGTCCATGCCGATAAGACAATTAACAATAAGTTTGTCAATTATAAGAAAGTTGCATTTCACTGTAAAGTGTTCAATTTGTATTGGAATAAGTGCTTGATGCTTAACTAATTTAGTCTTACTACCTGTAGCAGTTTGAACGTTGCAATTTTGTACAGGAAATGTTGGGAACTTGCCTCTCTTCTTCAGTTCACAAAAGAATGCAATTGACATTAGGTTGGTAGTTGAACCTGTATCTAAAATTAATTGTGTGTCACTGTTAAATATTTTCACCTTAATGATCGCTTGTATTTGTTCTTCTTTGACCTTATCTACTATATCTAACTCATGCTGATACAACTCATCCTTGATGTCACCTTGTTTGTCAAATTTTATGAAACACGTTTGTAGTTCTGCCTTGCCCCCACTCCCCACCTCCTCCTTTTCCTCCAGCATATCTGCATCCTTTACACTGTCCGCAGGCTTTATTCCCCCACCCCCTGGTTTCCTCCTTCCTCTACACCCCCACCTGTTGCTGGACCTCTATTGCTGTCTCCCTCCCTCTCTCCACCTCCACACCCTCCATCTCCTTCATCAGGGCAATTTCCAGCACCTCCCCCTCCCGGATGTTGAAGCTCGCGATGACATCTACCCTTCCTACCAACTGAAGCCTGGCCTTATTCCTCCTCCCTCCCCAGGGCCCCCCTTTTCCTCTCCCCTCCTTCTCCCAGTGTGTATTTTCCTCCTTCCACCCCTGAGTCTCTGCACTCCCTCCTCCACTGTTTCCCTCCCACGTCCTTTCCCCCCTCCAAAGCGCCCTCTGCCCATCTCCCCCCCTCTCTCCCCTTTCTGCCCCCCTCCCTCGTCTCCATCCCCCTGGCAGATCCTCTCAGTTTGTTCATCGTCATCAGTGTGCTGTCCTGTGATGTCAAGAGCTGTGATTTTAACTGTATGCTGGAATTGTACATGTTACAGTCAGCGATTGTTATGTGCTACGCAGCCCATCGGTTGTTTTATGCTCCATCCATGCTTCGCCTTGTGTTTCTGTTAATCGTCACTGTGTGTTTCTTGTGTACAGTTTTTTGCATCCTATCACCATTTTACAGTCACCCCCCCCCCTTTTTTACGCTATCTTCTATTAGGTTTCCCCTTATATGTCTGTTTCGCCGTATTTCCTCCTTTCTGTTGTTTTTTACATGTCTCCATATTCTGTACTTACTGCCCGTCTCTCGGCTGAAGAGCGGCGCCTATGCTGCTGCCAGCCCACCCCATATGCGGCATTGAAATACATTATAGAAAAAAAAACTGGAGAAGTGGAGAGTGTGATACGGGCAGTGAAGAGCGCAAGTGAGGCGGCGTGTTGTTGTGACCAAGCGTCTGCCGTGGGCCGTTGGCCTTTGCTCACTGTGGGTTTGGCGGGGCCGAGAGTTTTCGAAGCCGTGAAAGCTACTTCGACAGGACGCACTGTATTTGGCGTGTCCTCTGCTATTGAAGTTGCAAGCAGTTTGTGTCCATTTTGGTGCCGGGTTGGAGTCCGCTCTGACCTTCGCAAGTATAGTTCTCAAAGCAAGCGTTTGTCAACGGGCGCTGGATTTTACGAGAAATCACGGTAAGCATCCGATTAGTGTGCACGTCACTTGGTGTCGCGTTGCCCAGTGTTATTTACGAGGTTTTGCCTGGCACTACTTCAGTTCTGTCAGTGTGTGTGGGCTTGTGTCTGTCATTATTCCAAACTGATTTTAGAATCAAATGGTATAGAATGCAGATGTAATTCTTCTGATTTACGAATTGTACTTCATTGTCAGTGAAAATTGTTTAATCTAGCTGCCTTATTTCTAAGGCATGTCTATAGTTACCTGTTGGCTAGTATCACAAGCTCGAGCTGTTCACCAGATTGTTTGCAACTATTTAAAAAAAACTAAAGATATTGTATGCCTCAGTAGCCTAGTCAGTTTCCTGTATAACGTTCGTACATTCCTGCATTTGTATTATGTTTAATTTTTACTAAATAATTAACGAGTTGTCTGTGTTACAGGACAAGTGATTGTATCTCTTGTTAACTGTAGGCTAGTTAAAGATGCCTATGTACCATGATTGAAGTTTTTAATGAAGGTTTCTAGTACTGTAGTAGCGGCAACCGTCGTCCTATGTTATTAGAGGAGAAGGAATTATTGCTACTGGCGTTGCCTCTGCCACCGCCTCTATCATCATAAATTTGAACGACATTTGCCAGTCATTTTGGCTACTTCGAAGGCAATGGCGTTTTGATAATTACTGGGAATAGCCGTTGCTTGATATTTGTGACGTATTCATTTGATCATATGTTTTGCTGTTTGTAAAGTAAATGTATTTTTACTTCATTTAATATTCTATGCTAAAAGGAAGTGGTTTTATACTGTTGCCATTTTGGAGTGTGCCGGCCGCGGTGGTCTAGCGGTTCTAGGCGCGCAGTCCGGAACCGCGCGACTGCTACGGTCGCAGGTTCGAATCCTGCCTCGGGCATGGATGTGTGTGATGTCCTTAGGTTAGTTAGGTTTAAGTAGTTCTAAGTTCTAGGGGACTGATGACCACTGATGTTAAGTCCCATAGTGCTCAGAGCCATTTGAACCATTTGAACCATTTTGGGGTGTTTGCTATCCGTTATTGAAATTTAGTCAAAAATGTTCAAATGTGTGTGAAATCTTATGGGACTTAACTGCTAAGGTCATCAGTCCCTAAGTTTACACACTACTTAACCTAAATTATCCTAGGACAAACACACACACCCATGCCCGAGGGAGGACTCGAACCTCCGCCGGGACCAGCCGCACAGTCCATGACTGCAGCGCCTAAGACCGCTCGGCTAATCCTGCGGGGCTGAAATTTAGTCTTTTCAGTTCTGGAAGCAATGTGTTAATGTTACTCTTAGATTTTTTCTTTTTAAAAATAAATTCATTAGTGTTTTTAGAAAGGCCAATAAATTCATTATGGCTCTGTACCTTTCCACTCAACACTAGCTCGCTACGGCGTTTCATGATACTTGCATAGCTACATCTACATAGATACTCTGTTGAGTGGTACTTAAGATAGGGAAATAAGTTAGTGAAATGAATGTGAAGTAGAAATTAGAAAATAAATTAAAAACTTAGTTTAGTTTAGAAGAATTACACACTGGCAAACAGCGGGCAGAGCAGAAGAGACAATGACCGTGAAGTCAGCACGTTTCAGGAGAAGCCATCGCCCTCCCCACATAAGCGAACGCTGTCGATTCAGACGTCAGGGCATCGCCCGACCGGCTCACATGTTTCTCAATTGTCACATGTGATCAAAGGCACTCTCCTACATTCCAAGAGCCAATGACTGACGTTAAGAAGATTCTTCGAGAAGCTTTTCAACGTGACAGAAGAGGCAATGACCGGCTCACGTGTTTCTCAATTGTCGCATGTGATCAAAGGCCCTCGCCTACATTCCAAGAGCCAATGACCGATGTTAAGAAGATTCTTCGAGAAGCTTTTCAACGTCACAGAGGAGGCAATGACCGTGAAGTCGTTCACCTCCAGTGAACTGAAGTAAATAAATACGCGAGACGCAGTGGGCCCAACAGTAGTTTTCAGTTCAGTTTTGGTTCGAGTTCAGTTCCAGTACAGTTCAGTCGGTGCTGAAGACCATCATGCAGAAAGAGACTACATCGTACACAGAAGCACCAAGTCCGCCGCTGTAATGGAATGGCAAGCAGCAGCCTCGCCGCCAGAAGACAGAAGTTAGAAGGTATTTGAAGACTGATTTTTACGTACCCGGATGAGTCGTGAGGACGGGAAGGAGACGGCCTCATATCAGCAGTCACCTGTGAGCTGGTGATGGAGATCTGACAGCCGAAGACTGGCAAGCTGGAGTCCGTTGTTCAAGTCTGGGACACTGGCCTTCCCCCGCCGCGCCGCTCCGCTGGCCGACGCACAACACTGACACACGCGGCCGCTTAGAGAAGAGAAACACTGGGACGCCACATCCAAGGTATCACCATCCGATTCACGACTTCGTTCTCAATAATTAAACGGGCCACCTCACGAGGCGCGTCTCCAGTCAACTGGGCGAAACAGCGACACGAGAGATTCACCGCCAGGCGTAATCAGACGCCGCCGCCCATGCAGCAGAAGGCTTCGCAAATGACACAGCTGCCGCTCTCCCAGCCAGAACAATCCAGTAAGGAAACCATTGTACAAATCTTTCAATAAAAGTTAACTTATGTAAAAATGCTGTTTCATTCTACCTCATACCCGAGCCAAGGAAGAACCCACCCTACCCAAATGTTGTTAAGAGAGAAAAGTAATTTATTTAGTGTTTTTCACCCTGTCATAATGCTTTAGAATCAAATTCCCTTTGCAGTAATGCTCATCCTGACAACTGACTATCATCAAAAGAGAAAACCCAGTTACAACTCAAACACACCGTACGGTACGTGGCGGAGGGTTCCCTCTACCACTACTAATCATTTCCTTTCTAGTTCCACTCTCAAATAAAGCGAGGGAAAAACAACTGTCTGTACATCTCCGTATGAGCCCTAATTTCTTGAATCTTATCTTAGTGGTCCTTACGCGTAATGCATGTCTGCGGCAGTAGAATAGGTTGGCAGTCAGCTTCAGATGCCAGTCCTCTAAATATTTCCATAATGATTCTCGAAAAGAAGATTCCCTTCCCTCCAGGGATTCCCACTTCAGTTCTCGAAATATCTCCGCAACACGTGTTGTTCAAACCTACTGGTAACGAATCTAGCAGCACACCTCTGAATTGCTGCCATGTCTTCTTTCAGTCCGAGCTGGTACGGATCACAAACAGTCGATCAGTCCTCAAGAATAGGTCTCACCAGTATCCTATATGCGGCCTCATTTACAGGTGAACCACTTTCCTGAAGTCGACCATTCGCCTTCCCTACCACAGTTCTCACATGCTCGTTTCATTTCATATCGCTTTGCAGCGTTACGCCCACATATTTAACCGCTTGACTGTGTCAAGTAGGACACTAGTAATACTGTAACCGGACATGACAGGTTTGTTCTTCCTACTTATCCACAATAACTTACATTTTTCCACATTTAGAGCTAGCTGGCATTCATCACACCAACTAGAAATTTTGTCTAAGTCGTATTTTCCTACAGTCACTGAACTTCGAAATCTTGCCGTACACTACAGCATCGTCAGCAAACAACAGCAGATTGCTGCCCACCCTGTCAAATCATTTATGTATACAGAGAACAGCGGTCCTATAACATTTCCCTGAGGCACTCCTGACGATACCCTTGTCTGTGAACATTCGACGCCGAGGACAACATACTGGGTTTTATTACTTACGAAGTCTTCGAGCCACTCACATATCTGTGAATTTATTCCAAATGCTCGTACCTTCATTAACAGTCTTCAGTGTGGCACCGTGTCAAATCCTTTCCGCAAATGTAGAAATAAGGAATCTGCCTGTTGTCCTTCATCCATAGTTCGCAGTACATTATGTGAGAAAAGGGTAAGCTGAGTTTCACACGCGCAATGCTTTCTAAAACCAAGCTCATTAGTGGACAGAAGCTTCTCAGTCTCAAGAAAGTTTATTACATTCGCGGTTAGGGGCGCCATGTCACTGACTGTGCGGCCTCTCCCGCCGGAGGTTCGAGTCCTGCCTCAGGCATGGGTGTGTGTGTGTGTGTGTGTGTGTGTGTGTGTGTGTGTGTGTGTGTGTGTGTGTGTGTGTGTGTTGTTCGTAGCATAAGTTAGTTTAAGCAGTGTGTAAGTCTAGGGACCGATGACCTATGCAGTTTGGTCCCTTAGAAATTCATACACATTTGACCATTTCTGAGAATATGTTCAAGGATTATGCAGCAAACCTTACTTAGAGATATTGATCCGTAATTTTTCCAGTCGCTTGGAACTTTGTGCTGGGCGAGAGATTCATGATAAATGGCAAGTTAGGTATGGAGCAAGGTAAGGGGTCATAAGAATCTCAGGTTGATGAGCATTTACCGTAACTCTGTATTCTTGCGTAATACACTTCGAAAATGTGCTTGAAATTATTTCACGAAATACGTTATGCAGTTACTAAATAATTACAGATTATATTGAATATGACAGATATTTATAAGTATCATTATGACTCCATAAGACATTAGCACAGTACGGTGGAACTGTTACAGGAATCGACATGTTATCTGTTGTAGAGTTCGAGCAGTAGGCTAGAAGCACGTAACGTAATGTCGGAAACATCACGAACCAATTAATCATGTAAGACATTTTTTTTCGCCAGTAGTGTCAATATGATCTAATTTTGGAAGTCAAAACCAGAAGTAACGTCATGTTCACGTGACCAACTTATTACACCTCATACCTTGCTGTTTCACCCTGTCCTTAAACCTCTAGAACTTTGTTCTCCCCGTGGATTTTTCTACCATAAGATGAGAACCAATCCTCCATGTCTCCTCTTGAGAGTATATACACATGGTCATGTTGCACGCCCTTGACCTTTGTCATGTTTATTTTCCTCTAGGTTATCGATCAGAAGGTGCTGGTTTTCTTTCCAGCATGTCTTAGTACCTCACTTGTATTTATCGCTTGTCTCAACTCTATTAATGTTTTCTTTATGGTGTGTGTGTGTGTGTGTGTGTGTGTGTGTGTGTGTGTGTGTGTGTGTGTGTGTTTAAGCGTAGAGTCAAGCACCGTAGTTATAAACCGAAACTTAAAACTACCTTCTCTCTACCATTCATTCATTCATCACATGCTTTGACTGCCTTTAGCACAGCAGCACTATCAGAATGCCTAGCAGTAGCAAATGCTTTTCTCTTGATGATGATTGCCCATACCAGTAATCAAAAACCTCTAGTAAAGTGGAGTTTTTGCTTGCCATAGTCTCGAGTGCATAACTGCAAATAATAAGCATGTTTCGCAGTTTCATTATCTTATCCTATTTTAGTTCTACTGGTAATACAGCAAACATACAACCCCTGTAATGTGACTGATAAATCTATTTCCACATAGTTTACCATGCTACCAAAACAAATGCATGTTAATTACATTTAACCCACCAGTATAAAAACTCGGTAACCTATATAGAGCATCTAATTTCCAGGATATTTCCGTTGCAAGAAGTATACAGACGATTTTATTCTGGCTATTATCCATACTTGGGCTGTCTAGCAAAGCTACGTTAGCAACTAACAAACGCTATTATACCAAATGTAAGCAAACACGTAACTCAGGTATGATACTTGTCTCCCTGTACGCTTGAAGCCCATCCGTCTGTGTTTCACTGTTATAGCAGTCAGATATCTTATTCATAAAGCTATTGAGATATTCGCAATGTATATGACAGTCGAAAAAGTGAATCTCTTATGGCGCATATCGCCAAACTATTAGAGAGATGTGGGGTTGTATACTGAGGACTATCCAGATGGTGTCAAGCACACACGATCTCTTTGCAAACAATATAAAAAAGTTCTAAAGACTAGAAGTGCACAGAATAAACTTCGCCAAGAAAAAATAACTGACGAAACAAATGAAACTGACATTTTAACAGCAATAACACACAATGCAAACGTCACTAAGAGGCATCTCGGAAGTAAGAGGACGACGAACCAAACGAGTGTTCTACGAATACTACACTCCATCGCATTTCATCCTCTTTACATTTCGCTGCATGTACAGCTTCATGGCAGTGGCTTCCAGAATTGGTTAGCGTTCTCCAAATCTATAAAAATGCAAAGCGAAGTGAAATACCTATACAAAATTTTAAGGAAGAATATCGTGTACAAACATGAGCAAGTCAATCTTCGCAATATTCATCTGTGTCGAAAATTAAAACAAGAGGTCTATCAGGAAACACCGGCGACGCCCGAAGATATGAAATGCCTTATAACACGGGCCTGTGTTGCCGTTAACTCCAGAATTCAGCGTGCAGTATTGTTTCTCCAAAATCCTTATATGACGTTTAGCAATGCTCAGGGTGAACATTTTGAGAGCTTGATATGACAGCAGTGATAATAAACAAACGATCCATAGACGGTGGGACAGTGGTTTGCGGCGCTGTTGTCTTGATTCTTTTGATAAAGTCCCGTACGTGCTGTGACTTTGAAGTTCTCTTGGAATCTTCTTTCAAATGTCACAGAAAAAACGTATAGTTCCATTACAAAAAGTAAATCCATGTCGTAATTCGGCGACTATGAACGAAAAAGTTTTTGCGAACGCCATAAAATTTGTTGTATTATCCGCTATAACTTGGCGAAAACCGCACATCCAAGTATTCATTCATTCTGGATGTATTTGGAATGGCCTGTCTTAGCTGGCTCACCCTGTATAGGAAATGACACCACATATTCCATTACAAAAAGCCTTATACAGAGGGAGTAATAGTAGTTTATGGTAGGATATTTGATGTAGCCACGACACAGATGTGGAGGAAGCATAGCACCACATGTGTATTTTAATAGCGAGAAGACGGTACATTCTGGGGTGATATGGTGTCAAGATGAAACTACTAAATTCCCCTACAAGTGGTTCGTACTGCTGTAGCAATAGGTATATAGGTAAAACTTCAGCAGTGAAGCGCTGAAAACTATTTAGAGCAAATATAAAAAAGAGCTATGGCTATATAATAGGCCTCCGTTAAATGCATGTTCTAATGTATCAAGCGCCTGGAAACGATTATCATCTTATGGGTCTGTGTACATAATGCAAGACATTTCTCCGATTTTTTAAAATCTGTGCGCAAAATGGATGTACGGTATTATTTTCATATTGCATTAGGCATATTGTAGCGTTAGCAAATAATTATGTATAATGACGTATGTGTATGACCAAAGAATTTCGCTGTTTTTGTTAAAGTAAGACGCTGTAGGTGTAGGGAACATGCAGCAGTCCTCAGCAGTTAGGAGGGCTAGGTCAGCTGCAAAGTCTAGGTTCTACTGCTAGGTAGTTCGCGCGGTAGAGGTGTGGGCCAACAGTTGCAGGAAGTGTTGCGGAATGAGAACCAGGTCACCAGCATTGTGAAGCCCTATGCAGGGTTGGCTCAGGTGACTGACAGCATAGGGGAGTTATGTAGGAATTTTACGGAGGAGGATCAGGTAGTGATAGTGGGTGGAGCAGGGAACAGTCTTGATGGGAATTGGGAATATGATGTAGGTGGTGACCTGGTAAAGAAAGCTACTCAAGCTGGTGGCACTAATGTGCATTTCGTGCAACTGTTTCAGTGTCATGATCGGCCACATCCAAATGCTGTTCTTGGGCGCGTTAACATGGGGCTAGAGAAGGCACTGATGGCAGAGTGCATGGATCACATTTCAATGGTGCAAATTGAGTCTATCAGTAGATCGGGTTTCACTAGGCATGGCCTGCATCTTAATAAGTAGGGGAAAGGGAGGCTGGCAAAGCTTATAGGTGACAGTGTAGTGGATGGTGGTCGGATTACTAATGGAAAACTTCCTGTAGTAGTTGGTGTTAGAGCTGCATCTTTTTTAAGTCAGTTGATAGGTATACCTGCTTAAAACAAGTCCCTCTAAATAAGGAATCACCTTCAGAGGGCGTCATGTTTCCAAGTAGAGAAGGAATTAGGATACTTCATCGAAATACGAGTGTTGGAACTTAAATAGTGGCAAATATTTATTTACAGGTCGTACAAAATAGATACGTCTTTCAAAGTTTTACTGACCTTCAAAGTAGTCATCAGCATCGTGTATAACGCGCTTCCAGCGATGTGGAAGTCGTAGGATACCCTTAGCAGTGCCAGTTGTGTTGACAGTTCGAGCAGCGCGGTCTATTGCTCGACGAATTTTTAGCAGTTCTGAAGCGAAAGCCGTGAAGTGATTCCTTCAGTTCAGAAATCGAGTTGAACTCACGAGGGCTTAAGTCATGGGAGTGCGGTAGGTGGTATAGCACTTAGCAGCCCCATCAGTCAGACAAATCAGTAACAGCTTACACTGTACGTGCTTCAGCATTGTCCTGCAAAATGATGGTCAGCTCCTGCAGAAAGTGTCTTCACTTCTGTCTCTATGCTGTTCATTTTTGGAACACAACCTACGACCAGCTTAGAGACAGAAGTGGTGACACTTTCTGCAGGACCTAACCTAAGGACATCACACACATCCATTCCCGAGGCAGGATTCGAACCTGCGACCGTAACAGCAACGCGGTTTCGGACTGAAACGCCTAGAACCGGTTGGCCACAGAGGCCGGCTAGCTGTTTGTCATCAATAGTGTAGCTGTACAGTAGTGGATTTTTTTTCCTATGTATGCGCAATATGGTACATTTATTTACGTTCAGGGTCAACTGTCAGAGCTTGCACTGTTCATCAGTTCTCTGCAGGTCGTTCAGCAAATTCTTACTATTTTCTGGCGTTACTATTTTGGCATAGACAGCTGCATCATATGCGAATAGTTTTAAAGAGCGTCCGACGCTTTCTACTAGGTCATTTACATATATTGTAAACGGCAACGCTCTTATCACATTTCCCTGTGGTACTCCAGATATTACCTTTACATCTGTCGAGCTACGTTAGGAGCGACGTGTTGAGTTATATGTGCAAGAAAGTCTTGAACCCAATCGCAAGGCTGCTCCGATACTCCGTAAGTTCGTGTATTTTTCTTCAAACGGCAATGCGGGACGGTGTCAAATGCCTTACTGAAATCAAAAAAGACGGCATCAACCTGAGCGCCGTCGTCCACTGCGCTGCGGATCTCATGGAGGAACAGAGCGAGCTGAGTTTCGCAGGATCTCTGTTTGCGGAATCCATGTTGATTTTTATACAAGAGATGTGAATTTTCCAAAAACGACACAGTTCGTGAGCAAAAAACATGCTAAAACAGATTGACGTCAACGAATAGGTCTATAATTGTGTGGATCTGTCTTACGGCCGTTCTTAAAAACGGGAATGAGGTGCGCTTTTTTCCAGTTGTTAGGTACTTCTCGTTGCTCAAGCGAACTACGATAAATTACTCCTCGAAGGGGAGCAAGTCCTTCCGCATAATCTTTATAGAATCTTATAGGTATCTCATCTGGTTCTGACGCCTTTCCACTTCTAATCGATTGTAGCTGCTTTTCAGTTCCGCAATCGGTTACCTCAATATTTGCTATTACGACGTTCGGACGACGGTTGAAAGGAGGGACAGCGTTACGATCTTCCGCAATGAAATAACTAAGGAAGACCGAATTCATTATTTCGGCCTTTTCTCTGTTATCTTCCGCTTCGGCGCCGGTGTGGTCGCTGAGAGAATGACTAGATGATTTTTACGAACTTACTGATTTTATATACGACCAAAATCTCTTAGGGTTTTTACTCAGGGCAGATGACAAAGTCTTCCTTTCAAAATCATTGAACGCTTCTCTCATTACTCTTCTTACGCTCATTTTCGCTTCGTTCAGCTTTTGTTTGTTAGCTAGGTTTTTACTTCTCTTGAATCTGAGATGTAGTGCTCAGTGTTTACGTAGCGCTTTTCTAACACGGCTCTTAAACCATGGTGGATCTTTCCCATCCTTAAAACCTTACTCGGAACATACTTGTCCAGCGCCTATTGAATGATGACTTTGAATTTTTTTTTTCCATTTGTTCTCCACATCTTCTTCCTCATCACCGAATATTTGATGCTGACTGCTGCATGGAATAGTCTGTGGAGTGTTTTCGTGTTATTCCCTGGATGATCTCGTCATTCTGGAAGACACACTGGACCAACACAAGTATGCATATCTCCTTGGGAATCATGTGCACCTCTATATACACTTTGGTTTTCCTCGGGACGATGGCATCTATCAACAGGACGCTGGAACGTGTCACACACCTCACAGAGTGCCGGCCGCGGTGCTCTAGCGGTTCTGGCACTGCAGTCCGGAACCGCGGGACTGCTACGGTCGCAGGTTCGAATCCTGCCTCGGGCATGGGTGTGTGTGATGTCCTTAGGTTAGTTAGGTTTAAGTAGTTCTAAGTTCTAGGGGACTTATGACCTAAGATGTTGAGTCCCATAGTGCTCAGAGCCATTTGAACCATTTTGAACCTCACAGAGTACTGCGTGGACACCACACACTCCGCATTTAAATCCAATCGAGACTCTGTAGGACCATCTCGATCGGACTGTTCGCGAAATGGATCTTCAGCCGAGAAACCTAGCGCAGCTGGACACAGCGCTGGAGTCGGGATGGCTCAACATTCCTATTGGTACCTTCCAGAGCTAAATATAACTGGGAAAAGAGGAAGATGTGGTTGGAATGAAGAATGTACAAAGATAACGAGTACGTATAGGGGCAATGGTAATCCTTATTATTGCCTTAATAGGTACGACATTACCTATCTTCTGAAGCTAGAGATGTTATTCTGTTCTCTAACATAATGCGGGAGGTTATTCCACAGTCGAGTTCTTGCTGCTGAGAAGAACTTGGAGAAATTGGTTGAACGACAGAGTGGTACTGTAAGGATGTTTCTGTGATGTGGACGGATGTTTCTGCCATGTCGTTCAGTGAAGGGTATGAAGGTCGAAAAGAAATATGAGGGACAGTGTTCGTTAATAAGACAGTAGAGAAGACACAGGGTATGAAGATCTCTACGCTTGTGCTCTTGTCGGCAAGCAGGCAGGATAGCTCTGAATATATAGTGAAAGGTGGTTAAAGAGTCGAACATAACAAGTAAAACTAACACAGGCATTCATAAGCAGTTGCAGGCGACGCGAGCTTTCTTGAGAAAGGCCTGGCAGGATAACGTCGCTTTAATCACTAACACGAAGTGTTTGTGTAAGTCTCTTTGCCAGGTCAAGAGGGAATAGCTTTTTATATTTTTGTAGGACATGGAGGAATACTGATGCCTTATTGCACATTGCAGTTACGCGCTCGGTCAATTTATATTTTAATCTATTATTACTTCTAGAGTCTTTGCTGAGGGAGATTGATATTTATCCCATGTAGGGTTAAAGATGATAGATTCCCAATACTTCTGCCTAATGAGCCCACAATTACCAACCAGTATAGCTAGGGTTTTGCGTAGGTTGAGCTTTATTCCCGTGTCCTGTGCCCATTTTGATAATGCACAAAGGTCAATATTGAGATTCTCGAGAGCTGTCTTCAGGCTTTTGACAGGTTGTCTCATTAATGCGACTGGACCGTGTACTTCGTCTATTTCATTGCTGAACTAGAATATTTTTATAGCTACTTGTTGTTGTTGTTGTTGTGGTCTTCAGTCCTGAGACTGGTTTGATACAGCTCTCCACGCAACCCTATCTTGTGCAAGCTTCTTCATCTCCCAGTACCTACTGCAACCTACATCTTTCTGAATCTGCTTAGTGTATTCATCTCTTGGTCTCCCTCTACGATTTTTACCCTCCACACTGCCCTCCAATACTAAATTTGTGATCCCTTGATGCCTCAGAACATGTCCTACCAACCGGTCCCTTCTTCTTGTCAAGTTGTGCCACAAATTTCTCTTCTCCCCAATTCTATTCAATACCTCCTCATTAGTTATGTGATCTACCCATCTAATCTTCAGCATTCGTCTGTAGCACCACATTTCGAAAGCTTCTATTCTCTTCTTGTCCGAACTATTTATCGTCCATGGTTCACTTCCATACATGGCTACACTCCATACAAATACTTTCAGAAACGACTTGTACGTCTTTAAATATACTGTATATTTCATATCCTCAGAGAAAGGCTGGAAATGTTGTGTGTTTCCAGATCATTAAGTTCACGCAATTTGACACACTATCGCCCTCAAACGATGGATAGAGACAGAAGAAAAGTAAGTAGTTGTTACACTTGTTTTTAGTTTGTGGGTTCCAGAGAAGTGGCTTGTCTATGTGCATTCATAGGTACTGGACACTGACACGCCAAACCAAGTCTCTGCCCCCAATGTTCAATTTATTGTTTGGTGCCTCAAGCCTAGTGATGAACATTTGTCGGCTTTTCCCAGAGTTTATATTTATGTTCTACGCGTTGCATTACAGCATAACTTTCTTCAGGTGTTTCTGAAGTTCCCGCTTTGTAATTTTAAGGCATCAACTACCTCTATAAATAGCACCGGTGCAGAATTTTGTGTGACCTACAGTGACACTAGGAACATCGTTCGTATAGATCGAGTGCAGTACGGATTCTACCAAGGAACTATGCGGTCTCAGTCTGCTTCGTCATAATGCACCAGTGTTTTTTCTGATGAAGAATTGCCCCTGCCTTAGAAACGAGTCAAAAATTACTATATTATATTCTCTAAATCCTACCTAGTCTAATTTGTACATAAGGCCACCATGCCAGCCTCAGTCGAATCCTTTTTGATTCTGGGATTATCAACAAAACTTACATTTACAACGTTTATTTATAAGTATCTGTCACGAAACGAAGAGCATATTGTTCATTAAAGTCATACCGAACGCTCAAGCAATAAGGCTGGAAATATCTACAAATTAAGTGATTTAAATTTAAGCCACGTTTTGCAGTGAGCGAGGAAAAAAATGGTTCAAATGGCTCTGAGCACTATGGGACTTAACATCTTAGGTCATCAGTCCCCTAGAACTTAGAACTAGTTAAACCTAACTAACCTAAGGACATCACACACATCCATGCCCGAGGCAGGATTCGAACCTGCGACCGTAGCAGTCGCGCGGTTCCGGACTGCGCGCCTAGAACCGCGAGACCACCGCGGCCGGCAGTGAGCGAGGAGACGCAGTGTTAACACGCTGGACACGCGTTTGGTGGTGGGGTGGCGGGGGGGGGGGGGGGGGGCATCGTCTCAAAGCTATGTCTGACCATCCAGATTAAGGTTTCCCGTGGTCTCCTTCAATCACTTAAGGCAAACGCCAGGATATTTTCTTTGGAGAGGAAATGGTTGATCACCGTTCCCATCCTCTCCCATCTGCTCTCATGCTGCGTTTCTGACACTGTCGTCGATCAGTCTTGAAACCCCAATCTTCATCCTTCCTTCTATATTTTCGATTTGATTCGATACAAACAAATGAAGTGTGTGAAATTATCGTACGACATACACATTAACAAGAGGACGATATTATTCTAATTTTAAAGGAAGGTCCTTATCAAAAACAAAGGTATAGGAATCAGAGGATATTCTGCTTTAAAGTTGAGTGTTTGACTTATCATCAACACATGAAATTATCTTAAAAAATTTTAATTATTTTCATCGCAATAATATATTAATTAACAATTGTGATCAAGAAAACTAAAAAAAATTAAGAAATATATCAAATCGCTTAGCTTCGTCACCCAACGATGAATGATGTCGGGTATTACAAACATGATATTGTGTTATGTGATTTAAACTGTTGTTTAGGTCCACTATAATAGATTAGATGTAGTTTTGCTCCTTAGGCCCATAATGAGGATATCCTGAAGCAAGCAGAATATGGCTGAAAACCAGAATACACAATACATATCTACAAAAAAAAAAAGAAATTATAAGATAAACCGAATGAGGTAGAACAATTTGAAACAGACTAGCCTTGCATTCGGGAGGCTGGAGGACCCAGTCTTCATTCTACCATCTTCAATTAATTTTCCGTTGTTTCCCTGAACTAATTTAGGCAAATGTCTTGATGGTTCTTACTATACGGCCACGATCGATTACGTTTCCTATCCTTGTCAAATTAGAGCTTTGAGTATGTAAATGCCGGTATATAAGAATTGCGTTATTTTTGTTGTACCGGTACTGAAATTGTGATATTGACACATGTCCAACATCCTTGTAAAAGGATCTACAGATGAATAAAACTTCTACTACCGCTACAACAATCCCTTAGGCTCTTCGTAAACTGAACTTTATTAGTAGTTAAACTTTTTAAGGCTGCTAGCGAGTTACTGAAAATATGAATAACGGACATCTTCCTGAACCAGAATAAATGACTTTAAATTTATATGAAAATTATTCTTATTTTTAATGCTGATCCATGAACTGAACTCTTGGTTTTAAAAAGCGATACATTGTTTATAATAACGGTTATTAAGGAATAAATATATTGGGAATCATGTTTGAACAGGCCTCTGCTGGGCGTTCTCGAGATCACACCACAAATAATTCGTATTACACGGTTTTGTACTGGAAAAACTTCAGCCTGGTTTCATCAGTTACATCCAAAAATTGTGTCACCTGATGGAATGAACGTAAGTGAAGCTTGTTAGCTTCTTGTTTTTTATATCTTCTAAGTCTGACAAACTTTCACATAGCAAGTAAAGATCTGTTTATGACCTTCAGCAGTTCTGTGATTTTCGTGCCAGTTAAATACATCCTCTCTCTATAATTCCAAGAATGTAACACCGTCAATCTCTTCTGTTTACTTGTTGTCATATTTTAGGCATATACTGCTGAGGAACTTCTTAAAATTCTTAATTCCATACCATGGTTTTTTTTTCTTAGCTTCGAGACAAAGAATTGGTTAGAAACTATTTATTCATGTACATAAAAATTTGACTGACCGATCTTCCTAAGAGTACACTTGATTTGTTATTCATTGAAAATGCACGTGTCTTCTGCAAACATAATAAACTTGGCATCTCAAAATGTTCCTGATGGAACGTCATTGACATACACAAGAAAAAATAAGGCCACCAAAAGGGAACCTTGTGGGACACTGTCTGTAATTAATTCCCAGTCATACTATGTTTAATAGCTTAGTACAGGACTCTCTCTTATTGGCATCCTTTTCGTGCCAGAGTAATGCGATTTGAACCATTTTGCGACATTCCCTGGTACATCGTAGTAATCAAGTTTATTTAAAAGAGTCTTGCAGTTTACACAGTCACAAAATTTACCTCATGACAAAATTTACCTGTAGCCTGTAATTTACTGTCTTATGAATTAAACACATTCTAACTGTATGTGTAGATAGTATGTTTAGTAACAGAACCATTTAGAAATCCTAACTGTGACTTTGACAAAATATTCTATGGTGCCAGATGCTTGAAAAGAAAGTTGTATACTACCTTTTCTAAAATTTTCGAAGATGCTGGAAAAAAATGAAGTCGGACGTCAATCTGACGGCATTTATTTATCTCGTTTATTATGCAAAGACTTAACTTCAGTATATTTCTGTCATTCTGGAAATATTCCATTGATGAACGACTAGTTCCAAAAGTAACTTAGTATGCTACTAAACTCAGAATAACTCTCTTTGATGATCTTTATTAACATTTGATGGTAAATACAAACTTCTTTTATTTTAAAGATTTTGTGGTAGACATTACTTCTACTGGTGTAGTGAGGTTCATATTCATATTATTGAAGTTATTTGTAATAGCTGATCTGAAATAGTCCATGGTAGCATCTACTGAATCTGACAGGATGTAGATACAGGAAGATATGTGGGGATCGAAATCCTCCCCCCCCCCCAAAAAAAAAAAAGAAAAGGGATACGCCTTTTTTAAATTTTTTACTTAAAAGTCGCTCATGTTAAAATATGGCAGTTATTAGTTGTAATGAAGATGAGATTAAATTTTGCCTGTCGAACACTTACAATGATGTTGGAACACAATGTCTGACAGCAGCGAGAGGTGGCATGATGTCTAAAAGTTGCGATGCTACAGTTGAGCTTCGACTCTCTGCTTGTTATCAGAGACTTCATGTCGACTGTCTTATGTAATTGACTGCTTCCAACTCTAGTGACCTAAGAGGTTGTAGCACAATAGTAAAGCGAACTCGTGTTACGTGTGCCTTACTGAAATATAAATAGCGTAACGAGAGTGTTTGGACATAAACAGACCCATGAAATGGTTCCACATGACCTTGTTACTTCCGTGTGTAATTTATACCACGCTGCTTATTACCCGTCAACATGCTTGCCGAAAGTGGCATCATCGTATAGCAGACAGGTAACATTCCCCCTCTTACGTCCCACCTCAATGTGGAGATAGAATTCACTGTCCTGCTTTCTCCGCACCTCAAAACCCACTGAGATCTAAGTTTAACTTAACACCGACAACTTAAAACGACTTTTATCGATATCTATGGTGCGGAACAGTGGCTCTGTGATCACTAAGATTTGAAATAAAAGGAATATTACTTAAATAAGATAATTAATACAAAAAACTTGAATGATTTTAATGCTTTAGACTCAGAGTTTAATTTGTAAAGATGTAAAACAATATACGCATAGACATCAGCAAGGAAGAGGTAGTAAGGTGCACTTGCCTCCGCCCTTCCCTCCCCCTTGGAATCTGGAATAGAGTTTTTATTCATACGAAGGTTGCTCAGAAAGTAATGCACCGTTTTTTGTTTTTTTTTCTCAGCTGAAACCAATGCTACAAATGATAAACGTTACTTATGTATTATTTGAAGTCTGAGTGAGAGCGCCAAGTATCCGTTACTTCTGACAGATAGTGTAGCTGCAGAAAAGTTTCCAAATGGCGTCTGTAGGTGATGTACGTTACAAGCAATGTGCTGTTATTGGATTTCTCACTGCAGAGAAAGAAAATGTGGGGAATATTCACAAACGCTTTGCAAAGCCTATGGAGCATCTGCTGTCGACAGAAGTTCTGTTAGTCGCTGGGCACGGAGGATGAGGTCATCAGAAGCCGGTTCGGTGGAGCTCCACGATTTGCAGCGGTCAGGGAGATCATACACGGCTGTACCACCTGACAGCCCTGACCTAGCCCCCTCGGACTTCCACTTGTTTGGGCCATTAAAGGATGTCATTCGTGGATGACATTTTGAGGACGATGAGGAGGTGATTCATACAGTGAAGCACTGGTTCCGCCACCAGGACAAGGATTGCTACCGACAGGGCATACACACCCTTGGTTCAAATGGCTCTGAACACTATGGGACTTCACATCTGAGGTCATCAGTCCCCTAGAACTTAGAATTACTTAAACCTAACTAACCTAAGGACATCACACACCTCCATGCCCGAGGCAGGATTCGAACCTGCGACCGTAGCGGTCGCGCGGTTCCAGACTGAATACACGCCCTTGTTACGCTCTGGAGGAAGACCATAGAATGGTATGGAGATTACTTGGAAAAATAGGGTGTGTAGATAAGGGACCATTCTTTCGTGTGTGTAATTCTCTTTATTTCAATAAACAATTGTTGAAGAAAAAAAATTCGGTGCATTACTTTCTGGGCAACGCTCGTATATTTAGTTAATAACCGTCAATTATCTGTGATACATGTTACTTGTATCACCTACTCAATTTAGTTCTTATATCATGACATGCCTCGTAACTGGCCAACTCATTTTCGTAAAAAGATCAGAACTCTAACGTCTAGCTCCCTCTGCCCTCCTGGAAAAATTTCTGTGAATTCCCAAGAGTACTCCTAATACGTAAGTTGGACGTATTTACAATTCCATAACACCCGATGGCTGTGTTCTAGGGTCAGTGACCAATCAGTAAGTGTGTGACTGTTTGCTTGAAGGTTAAACGACGAATAGGGTTTGTGGAACTTTTAAAAACTTTCGTCATACTGATAGCAAGAAGAGTGTTACAGTACTTGGCATGACTGGGATTTCAGTTCACCTGATGTGATATTTCGTGGTAAGTTTGTTTAATTATATTTTGAAAGAGTGAAGTGTTATTAAATAACTGTGTTAATTTAATGATGTTAATTATGTCAATCTTACATGACAATAAATGAAATTTTGGTGTCGTCCATTCAGCATTAAGGTTAGGGGATTACCACTTAAATAAGCAAGAAATATTTTCTTTCTAGTGGCTTTTTAAATGCATTAAAATGATGGTAATGCACCAGAAGACACATTCGTTGGAGAAAAAAACACATCAGGAGCATAAATGTAACTTTATATGTGTAGAATATAATGTATTGAAGAATGTTCGTAAATGAACTGAAAAAGTTACAGTACATAGTTAACCAGAGGGATGCAATTACCATGACCGAGCGTGGTGGCGCAGTGGTTAGACACCGGACTCGCATTCGGGAGGACGACGGTTCAATCCCGCGTCCGGCCATCCTGATTTAGGTTTTCCGTGATTTCCCTAAATCTCTCCAGGCAAATACCTGGATGGTTCCTTTCAAAGGGCACGGCCGACTTCCTTCCCCGTCCTTCCCTAATCCGATGAGACCGATGACCTCGCTGTCTGGTCTCCGTCCCCAAAACAACCAACCAACCAATTACCATGCCTACAAGGACTGCTGTATGGGGCAAGGGGAAGGCCACAACGAGGCTATCCTATAGATTGGTATACCAAAATATATAATTTAGTATTTGACTTATATTTCATTTAGGTAATAGTTCCAAAGGACTACCGACCCTTTCCATGATATACCAAACTTACAAATTATGCCTTAATACATAGAGTTTTGTGAGTCTTTTCAAATTATATTCATCCAGAGAACTGCAAAAATTGAAACTGAAAACTAGTGAATACCGCGAAATCACGGAAATCCATTATGGCGGTGCTGTTTGTCTGCCATAAGCCGTTAGCAGTACAGCTTGTTCAGTGGAATACTTCTGGGGTGAAAACTCCCGCAGTGCTGACAACATTTGCAGTTCACGTGACAAGCTGACCAGTTGCTGTGAGGGAAATGACGCAAAGGACGTAACAAGGTTTCGTGAAAGCGCGTTACAGCTATGTTTGTGTTCATGTCTGGTACTTATTTGCAGCTATAAACATGAAATTAAATTAAATTAATGCCACAGCTCAAGATCGTGCAGTTCATTGCGTAAAGGCTAGTGCAGTGCCGTTTTGTGTGAGCTCAGGTTGCTTGGCAAACGTCACGAAAACTTTCGAATTCTGTCGACGAATTCTGAACAGTACTAGGGGCACTGCCTCAGTAGAAGTTGGACAAGCTAGGTAGTGTGGTCACGCTACGCAAATGCAATGGCCCTGAGCGTACAAAATAAGAGGGTTTAAGGTTACTTGAGGCAAACATTTGTATACGATTCGTATAAATTGATTGGATCGCCGCTAAGTGAGTTTAAAAGAAAAGGGAATGGTATGTAACTTATCCACTACTGTCACTTAGACAGGAAAGCTTTTCGATTTTAAATAACATATAGCGAGTTACGTGTTACCAATGTTACAGTGTTCACACTTTTTCATTTAAACACAAACAACTATAAAGGAGAAGTGTAAGTCACAGAAATTTAGCCGTTCGGCTTGTTTTATCGAATTCTTTTGTGATGGTTATGCTGAATAATTCGATTGGTTTACGTCGAAGGGTTTCCAGTGCAGCGAGCGTAACGCTATTGGGCGTTGCCGTGGGGTTCTCTTCGAGGGTAGCGTCGTGCGGTGGCCTTCCGCGAGGTGCCGAGAGTGATGCGGACTGTGACAATGAACGCTCGGGTAGTTGGCAGTAGTGTATAAGATGGCTGTTACTTGTATAGTAGTGTGGTCTGGCTTGCCACTGCTAGAGGCACGTGTGTCTTAAATGGCTCTATTAGCCTCCTGAAAAACAGATCAAGAGACCGTGTGCTATTTTGGAATCTGTAGAGCGGACACTTGTGGAATCTGCAATGAATTAGTGATGTTGTGGCAGACTATTGTGGGAGTCTTGTCATTTCTTCTTACTCTGGTATCTTCTCGCCACCGTGTTAATTACAGCTGGTGTAGAGTGCTAAGCTATGGGCTGGTGGTTTCCTTCTAACGAATCCTCTGGAAAGTGGTGGAAATTTTGGTACTGCTTACATAGTTCCCACGCCATGGTTACACCTGAAAGCAGAGGTATGTTCATTCTCATGTCAACGTTTGAACAGTGCTGTGACCTCAAGTTGGTCGCGTTTTGTTAAAACGGTAATAAACAGCTATTCCACATAACAAGTGTATAAGTGACTTTCTTTGTGTTTTGTGTTGGTTGCCTGTGGTAACAAATCTATGTTTCAGATGTTTCACACCAAATGACCTTTATCAATGCATTGTAAGGTCCACCTTGATGACATGTTTTGGTAAAAAAAAAGAAGGGAAGCAACCATTGACATTGGAGCTTGTACCTGTGTGTTATCAGTTGGAGCCAGGCTCCTAAGTTAAGTATTCTGTTTTTTAATTTGCTTTGTTGCAAGAGTGGTCAGTTTTAATTTGTCATGTTGTAAGAGTGGACAGTTTTAATTAGTCATGTTGTGAGATAGTTACAGAAAATTACAATTTCATTCCAAACTGTCACTACCGTTTTTTTTAACTACCATTGTTTCTAATGAGATGCGTCAGCTCCTATAGGTAGATACTGTTTGAAAAAGGCTGTGTGCCTGAGATTTATTTTATTTGGCATTTGTGTATTTAATCTCTAAATTTTAAAGTGTGCACTAGCTAAAGTTGTGTAATTATTGTTGCACCTTTTAAAATCTGTTCACAGCAATGAACCTTGGTATATTACGTTTTACAAGCTTTAATAATTCATTTGGTAATTGCAAATTCATTCTTCTTGAATTGAATTATGTGAAAATGGAGCTAAGTTTCCCAACTCAGGCCTTAACTTGTATAATTGTTACCCAGGCTCTACAGAAATAGACATCGGTTTTGAAACCTTCTTTTCCTGAGCTATAGTTACTGTGTAAAATTTGTGTTTCGTCTTGCTTTCATGTGCACCACCATCAGATAGTTATCTGCTATTTCTTCCAGCATTATATCATCACAAACTGTAATATGAAGTACATAGCATGTGTCAGTCACTCTGTGAAAGTTGTACAAAGTTTTTTGGTTTTTAGTTGTGAAGTTCGAATTTCTGTGTATTACATTATTTTAAGCAAAATGTGTAACGTAATTTCGGCCCAGTGCCTTACCACTTCCTCCCCGCTCCTACCATTACAGAAACATAACTCACCACCCCAATACACTCTTAAATTTACCCAATGGAGGTAATCAATGTATGAAAAATGTAATCTACTGTCACTGTCAGTAGTATATGTGTACTGTTTCTAGTGCCAAGTGCATATTTTTTTAGAAGTCTTAGATTTAGAAACCAGATTTTAATTTTGTTGTTTCCCCACTTAAAAATTTATCCATACACAAGAATAAAATTTTAATTTAACTCAAAAAATAATAACAATTTTTCTTTATAAATAAGTTTTCCACAATTGTGTTTATCTAACCCACAAACGAAGTTCTCACTTTATTTACAAATTAAAAAACTTATAATTTTTTCCTTCTTAAATAATTTCTCCAAGATTCTGTTTATCTATACCTACAAATGAAGTTCACACTTTATTTACAAATAAAAATTATAAATTTTTATATTTATAAATAAGTTCTGTCAAACCTTGTCTGTTTATAAGATTGATGGATATTTTAATTTAAAAACTCAAAGGTACATTTCACCCATAAACAAATTAATTTCTGTAAGAGATAATTTTTTTTCTGTACAAATAAAAGGAAACAAAATGTACACCAAAGCTGAGCTATTTAAAAACATAGAAAATCATTGTAAAGAAAAATGAAATTTTATTGTAAATTTAAAACTCAAGACGAGAGACAAGAATTTTATTTTAAAACAAGTAATGAATATTTATTATTAACAGTTAATTTATAAGATTATTATCAAAAATCAATGAATAACTATTAACTGAAATGGAAGAAATGCAAATGAAAAAAACTGGTTGGTCTTTATTATATATAAAGAGTTTAGAATTAAGTGTTAATAGATGCAAACTAATTTCTGGTTCTTCTTATACTGATTTACCAAAAGAAATTAAAGACAAAAAACTGTAATTACTGTAAAAAATGCATATAAAAATGATTTATTAAGTCAATAAAATCAGCTTTATATCAAGTAATGATGGAGATAGTGATAGTAGACATAAAAATATTGGATTAGAATGAGATGAAATTTTTGAAAAATAGAAAATTTTCTTGTTCAGTTAACAGATATTCCAAAATTAGAAAAGGAGTCAAATATTCCCATTAATGTTTAAACTTATGATGAAAAATTTCTTGTATATCCTCTTTACCATAGAAAAAATAATTTAAAAGTGTGTTGGAGCAACACCACATAAAGCACAATGCCTTACAACTCTGTCAGTAGGCAAGTGACTTCATCACCTTCAGGTATACAGCCAATGCCATCTACGGGTAGCAGCATGAACTAGATACCTGTAGAAATGCTATGTGGAGCCATGTAAACAATTGTTTCGGACATGTAGTGTTACTGAGTTCAATTCCCTTGTGAAATCGTTTGCTTTTCTGCTCTTTGAAGTGTATACTGCCTGTAGCACTTCAAAAGTGATCATCACCATGGTGAATAAGTGTTGTGTTTCTGGTTGTGATGGTAATTATGATGGTTAGAAGAAGGTTCACATTTTTAAATTTCCAGACGATGAGAATACGAGAAGGAAGAGGTGAATAGCTTTCATTTTAAGCTGTAATTATCGATGAAAGTATATGGCAGATGAAGTTTGAGTAACAGAACAAGTTTTAGCGACATGCATGCAGTATATTATTTTTCACTTTGTAGGTCTGCCATTTGCACTTCTGCAAAGACGATATATTGTGGGAAACAGAAGCAGTAGACTGGAAAACTGAGGCTATGTATATTTCCGAAGTCATGCCAAAAACCAGAGAATCTCCTTCTGAAAAACAGGAGAAAAGGAAAGCTGCTGCACTGAGAGCATCTATGTTCTTTAGAAGAACATAATAAGGCTTTTTTCCTTCAATTGATGTCAAGAACTAATAAAGAAGCTTGACTCTGTTACTTGTAGTGAAAAGTGGTCAAAAGCTGTCTGTGCGTGTGTGCACCAACCTGTCCAAACCAGCAGACCTGAATATCGCCCTCCTATTGGCTAATGCCAAGCCAGGGAGGATATATAAATGCCACCCCAGCTCCAATCACCCTAGTTCTGTTGCCAACATCGTAGTGTGTGGTTGATGGTCTTGTTCTTGCTCCCTATTTGCTTGCGTGTTTCCAGTTTAGGTGAGAAATGAATCGTTCTGGAATGGCATCAAGCAACAGCAGCGGTTGTGCCAGTGGCGGCAAACGGTTGACTATTAGAGAAGGACGAAGAATTACCTGGTAAATACAGATTCAAATCGGTAACCACAACTTTTCTCTTCAACTAAGAATTTCTTAGTGCTGAATACATTTCTTTTTATTGTTTCAGTGCATATCTGCAAACACCCAATGGTGGATGGAATGAATGCTGAGGTGTAACAGTGGCAGCAACAGAGGATACGGTGGCAGCAGCTGCAGCAGTAGCAGCAGTAGCATCGGCAACATTGTGAAGCCTAGTTTACACGACGACACTAGGTTGCAGGCGACTGCGCAACCGGCCACTGCACACGCGCGCCGCGTGTTTGCGCAGCTCGTTGGTGAAACTAAACAATTTCGGCGTGTTCCAACTTTGGCGACACTAGTTGCATGAGTTTTGAGGTTATGTGTGTTCGTAGAGTGTAGACAAACTGAAATATGAAGTGGGGAACGGAGAATAAAGTTCACTTTTTGGATATCCATGCTTTGCATAGGTGTTTGTGGGATTTCACTGATTCTGATTACAAAAATAAGCAACATATTGCTGCCGCTGACACCGTCATGTGCGATCATAACATAGATGGTTTGACAATGTCTGAGCTGCAGGGCAAAATTTATTGAGTTAGGAGCACATATACAACTGAATTAAGAAAAATATAAGAAAGAGTAATTCTAGCTGTGGCAACACTCTCGTCTACAAGACTAAAATCCCATCGTTCGAGTTGGCGACTCTTTGTTAAGGAATATTGTTGACAGGAGGGAAGACTATACTAACTAAAGAAGCTGCATTTTTTATTCAATGTTCATCTATTTAAAACGTCGCCACAGTGTCGTTCACATGTGTTAGAATTTTGAAATATTGCCGCTGTACTGATCTATCTTAAAGAGAGTAGTTTGCAAACCATTCTCTTCTTAATGCGGCCTGCTTCCAATAATTATTGTTGCTAATGTTAATAATTATTGGTGTTAATGAAATAGCGTCATCACCAACTAAAACCGTACCTTATAGCATGTCGAGTGTTCTCGATTGTAATGCACGCAATTTGATATGTAATTTCAGTTCTGGCGACAGTGCTTCATGCATTACAGTACCTTAATTCCTTATCGCATAATTTACTCTATTTAGAATAAACGTGAACAGTTCTGGCGACATTCTGAGAAAATTAAAAGAACTTCTCGGATCTTCCTTTACAAATTTTTTCAGCGAGGATTCTGAGCAACCGAACTGACGTCTTTTCTTCATTCAGTGACGAACCGAAACTCGTTTCTTATTTTTTTCTTATACAGCGGTTCCACGCAACAAGCTTTAACTCCATCACAAGTCGTGCGACGTGCAGCTGCCAAAACTTTCATTTCAGACACGACTCAGGGACCCACAAAACGACGAAACTGAAGTGTATACTGGTGTCGCCGTGTCTACAATCATATATGAAACCACTTGCGTGCAACTCATTCCACGCAACGAGTGGCGCAACCCAATGTCGTCGTGTAAACTAGACTTACAGGCGCGTGTCCACTAGCAAGTAAAGCTCCGCAAGTCGCTTGCAGAAGCTACTTCTGCAAGTACTTTGCATGTGTAAATACCTGTAGCAAGTTGACTTCCACAAGTTTCGTCAACTTGGAGAAGTAGCTTCCGCAAGCTAGTGTAAACGGTACTCCGTAGCTTGCTGCAATCACTTGCTGGACTTGCCAGTTGTAGGAAGTTTTTTCGGAACTTGCAGAAGTACGAAATGTCAGTCTTGAAGTTCGTGTGGACGAGTGAAAAATCACAATGGCTTATTCAGCGAGTGGAGTGTATTTCCGTGTTGTGGGGCGCACAACACATGGACTTCAAAAATCGGTTAAAAAAACAAGACGCATTGGAAATTATTGAGTCAGAATTAGACACTACAGGGGCAGAAACACTGAAAAAATCCAGAAGATTTGCGTACACAATATATTCAAAAACTAAATAAATCGAAGAAATGAAAAAGTGGACAAAGTTCAGGAGACTTATATAAAAATAAATGGGAATTCTTTGATTCCATGAAATTTATGTTTCGTTCCTACACACCAAAAGAAACTGAAGATTATATGGTAAGTGAAACAAATTTAATATTCTGCATATAGTACTTATTACTTTTGTTACAGATGTATTTATGTTGTATTTATGTTTACACTCTCATCAGAAATTAATTGAAATTTAAAGGCGTCTGTATTGCCAGGCTACTTCCCCTTCTGGTGAAACAAAGTAGTTTGTGAATTCATTTCCTGCGTTTATGTTCATATGTCTTTGCTCCATTCTCCTCGCGTCTGTAAATCTTGAGAATCACATGTGCCAGGTGGGGCATAAACGGAATTTCTACTCTCTTCTGTGAGTAAAAAGTTGTGAAGGGCACAAATCGCTTTGACAATTTGCCTCGACTTCTCTGGGTTTAGAAGAATTTGGGGTCATAATACTCAAAAACGTGTGCATATAAGCCCAAAAAAGTTTTCAGACACATTTCTTGCTCCAGAGAGCCGATAGTTAAACACGCGATTTTGCGCTGGTTGGCCTCTAAAAGGGCAGGGCTTCATAATATAATTTTCTAGAGCAAATGCATCATCAGCAACAGTGACATAAGATATCTGCACAATTCTACCAGGTAAATTTCGAGCAACTGGTACAGTCAAAGAATTAGACTCAAGACATTCTGACAGTCTACAATTATTAAAAACTCCACGATCAGATATTCTACCATTACTGCCAACATAGAAGTATATAACTCTGTAGTCATGTCCAATCAGTGCCAATAGCACAATACTGTGGTTCCCTTTATAATTCAAGTACACACTGCCTTCTTTCTTGGGAACCTGTATGACTATATGTTTTCCATCCATAGCGCCAATACAGTTTGGAAAATCCAATCTATTCTCAAAACCACTAGCGATTTGTAACCATTCTTCTTCTGTTCAAGGTACTTAAAATTATAGAAAAAAAATTATATCTGGAATTGACCCCTTTGAAGATAAATATTACATTACAATGTTTATTTTAGGGATCAGAAAACGCCAGGGAAGATGACTGTGAGACAGATACCGTCCAGGAACAAGCACAGGAAAGAAGAATTTTGGAAAGAAAAAAAATACCGAGGTAAATTCAGACACTATTCTAAACAAGGCAATAGAAACGATGCACAAACCTGTTGATGAACATCAGATGTTTGGAGACTATGTGGCATCGAAATTAAGGTTATTAACACAAATGGCAATACTTGAAGTATCTGAGGAAGATGAAACTATAACTAATTCTTGGATGACAGGTAAAAGCAGTTTCATCTGCACACCATCAGAGAAAGTAATTATTACTTCTGATACTGCCCAAGTACATCATCCAAAAGGTAATTGTTTCGTAAATTCTCAGCTTAAGCGAGTTATTTGTGTGAGTTGTGAAATATCTCGTTTCAAACATTCATATAGAGCCACACAGCAGTCCATAACAACTCAAGAGATTGTGCAAACGGGTACTCGGAAAAGGTATATCAAAGAGTGAAAACTATTGCCTAAAAATTTAAAAATAGTAATTCAGTGAAATAAATATAAATGTATGACTATTGACAATAAATATTTATTTGACATTTACTTGTTTTATTCTCTTACCTGTGACTAAAAATTGAAGAGTAATTATAAGACAATCTCTTGGTGATATAGCTTGCCGCATATTTGTATCCTGTTTCCGAATATTTGATTATACAATTGCCAGGAGGTGTTCAGAACTTTCAAAAGACTTTCGCAGAAAGTTTGTAATCTGAGCAAAGTCCTCTGATTTCAGTTCGTTCAGTAGTGTTTCTTGGAAACTTAAGCATGAATGCCTCTGTATCCATTTCTTTACCCAAACGCTTCTCTTTTTCTTAACTTTTCGTTTTTTGCCAGGCTTTTTCTTTAACAATAGCAATACAACAGTAGTAGAGCTAGGCCACGCCACCCCATTCTCCATTGTTGCCAGATGTATACAAGATGGCGGCGATGACGTCATGAAAGATGGTGGTGTGTACACTTGGCAACAGCACATGACACCATCCAATATGGTGGCTATGACATCATTCAAGATGGCGGATTTTGGCAGGAAGGTAGGACAAATGGGCAATGTCCACTAACCTAACCCCCCTCCCTTGCCCCAGAAAAATGATGGGAAGTTCAAATTCCAACAGGATAATGCATCACACCACTGTCAACTCTAGTAATCTGAGAAAATCGCAGGAAAATAGGTCATATGGACTACCCCCACTAACCTAAGTCATCTGACTGCCACCTCTTCCTAGGAACTGGCGCCAAGTTTGAATTTTGGCTGTAAACGAAGGTCAATTCGTGTATCTCTATTAACCTAAGAAAATTGCGAGAAACAAAACTCACCTCCACTAACATAAGTCACCTGACCGCCACCTCCTCCTAAGGATTCGTGGGAAAAGGACTCGACCAGTGCTGGACATGTCTTTATTTTGCATGCACCAGTCTTTAATTAAACAATTTCATGCAACACAGCCATCCAGTGTGTTCACCATAAGGTCCAGACTCCAACTGACCTAGTACACAGTACCACCACCAGAGGGAGCTGTCGTCCATCCTGTTACGTAATCCAAGATGGCTGCCATGAAGTCAGGTGATGACACAAGTACCATTATCCAAGATGGAGGCAAACATGGTGTTCACCACGAGTTATGGACCTAGTACACACTACCACCATCAGAGGGTGCTGTTGTGACATCAGCTGACGATGCGAGTACCGTTACCCAAGATGGCGGCATACATTGTGTTCACTATGTGGTCTAGTACCCAGAGGGCGCCGTCCTCCAAGATAGTGGCAAACAGTATGTTTACCACGTGGTTTGGTACGCATTACTGGCACCAGAGGACACTGTCATCTGCGACGTCACCAAAGATGTTGGCAAGCATTGTGTTTGCCACTTGGTCTAGGCCACAGCCAGAGCACACTACCGTTGCATAATCCAAGATCGTCGCTCGCCGTACGTGAAATGTGCATCACCCCTCGCCCCACCTGTAGTCAAGTGCCGAGAAAGAGATGTCGCAATGCATCCTCTTTCCACATCATCCTAACGTACAACGCCTGACGTGTATAGCCCTCCCATTGGCATACTGAAGTTACCGCATATAGCCCACATGCACATGTTGTCATTACAGAACGTGCTCTGTGAGAAATCTGCCTGTGATTCAAATGAGGTACGCATGACTCATCGTGTGCTCTTAGCTATGTACCACAGCAAGCAGATCTCACAAACTTCTCAAGTCACATCACTATGAAAAAAAAACCTTACAACCAACTCGAACTCTCGGAAATTTTATAATGTCCCACAAACACTTAACGTTCGTTTTAATGATGCCCTAACATAAACTGGTTCGCAAAATAGCCCAGAATTTCATCTTTTCTGCTGTACCTATTCCTAAATACTAAAATAAATTCTGCATTTTATCATCTCAAGACTTTCTAAATGATTTGATTCACCATTTATGAACCTCAACTAAAGCTAACAAACATTAGTCTTAATACCAGCGACCTAGAACAACACATATACAGCATTCATGTTCGAAAAAATCACTAAGTTCACAGACTTTGAGCAAAATGCAATAAATCCTTGATCAACAATATATCTAATTGCTTCCCCCTCAGACGAGTTCATAATATACACGCATAATGACTTCAGATTCAATGGTTAAATTCAATATCATACAGTGTGGATTCCAAATAGCATATTCACTCATACTATGAATTATTTCGCTGTAAATTGATAAATTATCATTGGCTCAGCTCTCCTCAAGGTACTGTAAATTCTCACTAGTTGAACTGTCAGTCACTAGGAGCGTTAGTGAGCTCATCCCCCACCCCCCGAAATGTTCAACACCCATTGGTTCACACTGAGATCACATGATACTACGTCATCACAACTATATAAGGAACCGCTTTCCTTTAGTCTTTCTCACTCGTCCGTTCTACGTTGCTGTGTTGGTTCGTAAGTGTCTTTGTATGTATGCTATCTCGTTTAGTAGTTCAAAGATGAAGAGGAGTGGAAACGGTCTTGCTCACAGTTCAGATGAGGTCAAGCGCGTCCGTTCACTCGAGACACAGCGTAAGTTATCATTATCTCCTTTTTATGTGTGATCAATCTTCCGCATTTCAAACTGAAAATTGCTTCAGTTCATGTGCGTTCGTCCCATTCAGAGTTTTCAAGGAGATGAGTGAACAACAACAGCAGTATTCATCATCATTATTTCAAAACCACGGGTTTCAATTTATTTATCCTGTTTTATTCTTATTCTGTCCCTGTATCCTATATTATATTATGTGTATACACATCTGATGCAGGCGGCATAACCTTCTCAATTAATCTTTAAACCTTTTTTTATTTACTCAAATTCCTTTACTTAATTCATGCACTTCATGTTAGAGTCTGTAGATCCACATGCATCCTCCTCCTCATTGCCCAAGTGGATGCACGAAATGGCTGAAGAGTGGGGCTATATAACGCCCAGCTGCGTCCCAGACATACTTTTGGATGCGGATATTTGGGAGGAGATTCAGTCCTGGCGGCAGAGTGACTTAGGTAATTACCATTATTATTATTTTATTATTATTATGATTATTTTTACTATCTCAACAAGTGTTCTATTCCTAACATATATCGATCCTACTAATTATTGCCTCCATCCTACCTTTACAGAAAAAACTTCTCAGCGCATGGTGTGCTCTCCTGTACCCCCCCTCCCAGATGTACGCGGGGTTGTGAGAGTGACCAGCCCTGCCAAAAGCCAGCTAGCATCCTGTTGGTCGGTGCACGTTAGAGGCTGCAGGCAGCTGCAAGCACATCTGCAAGTGACCACGGGCTAATTGATGGTGGGAGAAGAGCTAGCATCATATGCTATACTCCACCGGCATCTGCATCAAGCCCAGGCTGCTCTCACCGGGAAGTGCCTCCTGCCCCCTGGGTTGCTCTCACTGGAGGCCAGCCTGTGCTGCACCGGTTGCCACCACCACCACCCCATCGCTCAGGCCTCCATGGGCCGCCGCTCTCCCACCGCAGCTCGATTCGCAGGCGTTCTCTCCTGCACTGTCACATCAGGTACAGCGCACACGCCTATCCACCTCACCGAATCAGTCGAATAGTTATAGTTATAATAATATTAGTGAAGATCCTGTGGTTAGTGGCAGTTCTCTCCTCCATCCTTTTAATGAAGGACATCAGGTGAGTGACACCATACCGCAGTTGCAGCACTCGGTGATTGCCGACGCCTTTGAGGAGCGAATTTCATTCACCAGGATCGAAAACCCGGCAGGAGGCTACTGCGATCCTGTTGGATTTCTAAGCGCATGCCTTCCTGTCGTGGAAACAGAGCTCCTCAAGGTAGTCAATGATCCATGGTATACCGCCATTAAGTCATTAAATGCATTAAATGCGGTGCAGTGCTTTGCAGATAATGTCTCAACATAAGTATAGGCAGAGTAAGTGCTCTCAATTACTGAACACTGCATACTCAACGACGACTTCCAACCCGCAGGTGAAGTCCTGAATCGTGTAGGTTCGTAACAGTACAGTGCCTAACTGTTCTAACTATAAACTCTCCTCAGAGCAAAGACAGCAAGTCTGTCCGTACCAAAAAAGCTGTATCGAGCGCCTGTCACACACGGGCGCTCACAACGGAAGACCCCATCTCTCCAGCTCTGGCTTTCCAGCAAGGCTCGGCTCCCTACCATCGTAATTCCGAAAACGAATCATATTCCAGAAACTACAGAATATTCTCCCTCTCTACAGATTCTTCCGAACGCCGACCAGCCATAATTTAGTCTTTTGCCGTCCAGCACGTATAGTTTGCGAGGAAAAACCTATACTCCTACAATGGTACGCTTCTGAGTATAAATCCTTGGAAACAACCCAGCCTGCGTGGTTTCTGAGATGCCGCTTCTTCGTTCCTCTCACCTGCATCCAAGATTTTCAGCGTTCGGAACTATTATTCGGTTACCTTTCTGGCCCCTACTACAATAGCGGTCAGCCATCACCTAATTGTGCACCAGAGCTCAGGTGCCACGACGTCCGTCAAGCTACTTCCTGTGTTTAAACAGGACCAACACCTGTGCGGGCCTTCCACCCAGAGCTTGAGTTCTACCTGCCGTTTCATCTCCAGTGGCATTCCAACCTTTACTAGTATAGGCAATCATTCATTACGCCGTTTTTATAATAAAGACACTCCATCACCTTTCATGCAATAAGCGTTAACTATTATTTACAAGACATACGTGACAATTTCAGTCTCCTTTTGCGGCGCGGCACGTTAGTTTTTACCGCCCTGCCAGTGTCCAGCAATGTTCGTTTGTCTAGCTAAAAGCTGTAGTAGAAAATACTAGACCACTACTGTCTATTGCAGGTCGCAAAATACATAGAATTGTCCGGTAAACGGGATATGGCTAGCTACTGAAATAAAAGTTTTAACTTGGCAATGTAAATTTTCAGGTGTATTTTTACGATAAAGATCACAGTTACTACTGCCAAGTCCATACTAGGTGGCAACACAATGTAAAGTTCACACGCACACCACAATCACACACGTAGCCAGTTCATGGTATTTAAACCTGTTACCGAAGTTAATAGAGTTCACCGGATCGTTTAGTTTTGAAAATGCTCGCTCAAATGTTGTGCACTCTGCTCTACACGTAATGCCTGTTCCAGTCTTAGATCGCACAACACGCCACGCAGTTTTAACTAACAGTCAAAAGCAATAATTTTGATATTCCGTCCGAAATTCCACACGACTTCCACTATACCGTTCCCTTAAATACACTTTGTACTACTTCAGGAACTCGTAATTAGGATTTTTCCGCGATTTTACAGTACTTTCGTCGGAGCTGCTTTCAATGAGATGTTACTAGTTCGAACCCTCAGCCCCGACCCCTCTAGATCACACCAAAGGCTTTGTTCCCAGCATAGATTGGCACTAGCCTGCATTTTTCTGATTGGCTGATATCACAAACAGCAAATCAGGTTGCAGTATTATCCCGTGCTAACCCGCACTTTTCTTCAATGGCCAATCATAGTAAAACATTTCTGTCTATGGCAATTGCTAAATAAATAAATTTAGAAAAGTATAAAATATGAAATTATTCCTTCTGAAATTACCGATTAATTTGTGTTCTACTCACGAATTATTAGTACCATAAACTGACTGCACATTTAATTATAGTAAATCCCCTGTATAGTTTAACTGGTACTTCATGAATAAACAAAACAATTTTCATTTTCTTCTGTTCTTCTTCACTCATGCAACACTCACACTACTAATTACTACACATATAAAACAATTATAATTATGCAAATACATTAAATATTAATCAAACATAACTTTACAACATTGTTTTGACTACGACTGCTAGCACTGTCCGTCAACTGCTGACCTCTGCCGCCTACTAGTACAACTACGTGCAGCTCTGTAACTCACGTCAGGTCCATGTCAGCTGGTGACATCTGTCGATGACTCATGCCTATAGCGATATCGTCCTAACAAGTGACAGGAACGATGCGAAGGCGCTATGCCTCACTTTATATATTCATATATACGATGTGCAACCTATCACATGACACCTAATAGTTTGTAGATCACGGCAAAGTATGTGGATGAGTTCTTGTAAGGTGCGAAATTATAGCCACCTTCCAATACCCCCAGCTAACAAACTATTTTGTACTAGGATGGGGTAATTCTTATAGTATTATCTCATCCGGTACCAAATCATGTAACCATCAATTGTCTGTAGAAGCGAACTAGTAAGAATAGGAGGGCAGAGGAACACTTGAATCATGATATGTTCTTCTGCAGTCATTCTGCATTCATTCGTGCGCTTACTGCCATCAATTTACTTATTACATGTTTATTATAATATGTCTACCCTTTATGTTTGGAACATTTTTCCGACACGTGACAATTGTAATATACAATATCAAAAGACATTTAACTAACATTACAAAACTTTTTTTATACTCTTTCAAAAATTGCAGTTCCCATCTTTCTTTAGACTTAATGCCCACGCTCTCTGTCCTTCATCCATCCCTAAGACGTAGGTTGAGGCAAGAAATATTAAAGAAAAGTATCCTAATCCTTCCAAAGTGGTCGTCCAATAAATTACATGTGCTTCATTTAGCCACTGATATGCAAAAACAAGCAGTTACGTCAATTATTCAAGAGATTATCTATTGGTCATTATACAATTATATAAAATTCTGTGCAACATCCTATATAATTTCACTTGGTCAGATTTATGCTCTTGGCACAACTGACTGACCAAGACTAGTTTTTCCTAAACGTGTATACCCTTTAAACATTTCCAAAATCTTATGTTCTAAAGCGTTCTTTGACAAACTGCATTTACATTTACTATGAAAATTAATATTTGTAATAAAAGTTCGGATCGACCACCAATTTTAACTAACTTGTTTGTTCACAGTGTGTGAAATGTAATACAGTAGAGCGTCGATTATCCGAACGTCGGTCAACCGAACGACCGCTTCACCGAACTGTGTACTCGCTCTCACCTGTTACACTCCCACCCTACTTTCCATCATCCCCCTCACTCCCAAACCAAGTTTCCCACAGCAGTCGCCGCACTTTCGCTGCTGACCGGCCAAGCCGCCAGTCGCTGTGTTTCAACAATCAGCACACTTGGCGGCTTGGCACTTGCAGTAGAAGTAGCGGCAGTATCAAAGCTCTTTACAGCAACAGCTGCGACAGCTTGGAGTTGAGGCGTGCCGCTCCGCGCAGTTTGAAGGATTGCGCGCTCGAAGAAGAGCTTCTCACGGTGCAAACAGTCACCTTCTGTTCTCTGTTACGGCCACTTGTGTGCTGTTGCCTGAAGAAGTGAACTTGACGATACAAAATGCTTAAACGTAAACGTGTTGTCCTTTCTGTGAGGGACAAGTACGAGATTATTAAAAGGTTTGAAGAAGGTGAATCTGCAACCACTTTATCCAATGAGTACAAGGTGGGGAAGTCGACAATTCCGGATATAAAAAAAACAAAAGACGAGCATAGCAAATTTTATAGCTATGCTTGATTGTACTAATGGATCAACAAGCCGTAAAACTATGAAGCTCGCCACTAACACAGATCTAGATGATGCTGTTTACAAGTGGTTCACACAAAAGAGATCGGAAGGGGAACCTGTCTCAGGTCCCATTCTGTGTGAGAAGGCAATGCAGTTCAACGAAAAACTTGGAGGGCCTTCGAACTTTAAAGCGAGCACAGGCTGGTTAAAACGCTTCACGTCAAGACACGGCATTCGTGGGCTTACAATACAGGGAGAAAAACTGTCGGCTGATTCTTCAGCAGCTGATTCTCTCAAAGTCAAACTAAGGGACGTATTAAGGAAAGAAGATTATGCTCTCGAAAACATTTACAATGCTGACGAAACTGGACTTAACTGGAAAGCTTTACCGTGAAAAACTCTTGTTTCACGTCATGAATTAGCAGCAGCTGGTCCTAAAACAAGCAAGGACCGTATTACAGCTTTGGCTTGTGCTAATGCTACTGGAAGTCACTGACTGCCTATGTTCGTCGTTGGTAAAAGTAAAAAACCGCGTTGTTTAAAGCACGTTAATATGTCAGCCTTGCCTGTTGTGTACACCTCACAAAAGAGTGCCTGGATGGATAGTACGATTTTTATGAAGTGGTTTCTGGACGTTTTCGTACCCTCTGTAAAAGCTCATCAGCTAAAGAATGGGAAGAGGGAGGAAATACTACTTCTCCTTGACAGTGCACCAACTCATCCGTCATGTGATATTTTAAACGAAAAAGACGAGTTGATAAATGTAATATTTCTTCCACCTAACGTAACCTCCTTATTACAGCCCATGTATCAAGGCGTTATTGAGACTTTCAAACGATATTACAGGAAAGAATTGTTGCGTAAGTTATTGTTAGAAAGAGAAGCGGATGGAGAAGAAAGTCTCTTAAGAAATCATAATAATATTGACTTGAAAGACGCTTCCTACATGATCAGCGCAGCATGGAATAGTGTAAAGGAAGAGAACTTGAAGAAAGCCTGGAATAAAATTTTGGACACAGAAGAGAATTCACAAGGTATGATTGCAAATGACGAACAGAATGGTATGTCCGAAATTCTCGGTATGCTAAAAGAAATAGATTGCCACAAATGTGATGAATAATGGATGAATATCGATGATGCAGATCCAGGACACCAAATCATGCAGGACAGCGAGATTGTAAACGTCGTCACTGATAAAGATGACGCCGTCAGCATCTCATCAATCAGTGCTCCAGAAAGTGAAGATGAAAGTATACCAACAGCTTCTGAGGCGTTCACTTGTTTAGGTACTGCCTTGCGATGGTTTGAAGCCCAACATGAAAATGACCAGTTTCAGATATCTGTAATGAAAAAAGTACGTGACTTAGCTGCTCGTAAGCGTGTAGGCTTGCTTAGACAGACCAAAATAAAGGATTTTTTTAAACGTTAATTTTGTATACTGTGTGTATTGTTCATGCAAAATTCGTATGCAATATGTATATATTTTTGTTTAATAAACTGTGCCACATAGTATATATTCCTACTGAAGTTGCCTTTGTGTGTTACTTTGTAATACTAAAAGAGATGCCTGTTTTTATGAATAAATTTACTGTACGGTACTTCTTTTTGGCAAATAAACATGTACAGTTCGATTATCCGAACAAACCAGTTTTCCGAACACCCATGTCCCCCAATTACTTCGGATAATCGACGCTCTACTGTACATTAAAAATATTATCAACCCATAGCATCATTAACTAAGAAATGACAAACAATAATTTTACATAAATACATACACAAATAAAATTCTGAAAATACTCAAATATATAAAAACAGTGAAGGACATCGCATCATTATCAAAGAGAATGTCAAACAATACTTTACATGAATACATACACAAAGATTTTCTTAAGACTACCCTGAAAAATAAGCACAAAATGTTCACACAAATGATAGATATCGGAAACTGTTAGTTTTTGGGTGTAACTGTTCAGTGTTCACTACATCATGCACTATTTTTATTAAGAGTGACACACTGATTCGGATTTCACAACACACTTTCGTCTTCATTTGTTTATGGGTATGGAAGCTACAGTTTTTTGTGAAGTTTAGGATGCGAAGATTTCCGAGATCGAACGTGTTGCCTTTGTAAGTCAGTCTTTGGACCCTCAGCCCATTGTTGATTCCATCAGGTTACCAGCCTCTCGTATATTTGATGGTGTGGAAGGGTCCTCAGAATATACAACCAGGTAAGTGGGTGTATGTTTTGAAACAGCCAAGATTTTTGTCGAATTTGCACACAGTATGGGGAAGGTGCAGTCAGCTAGGACCGTTATAGGTCACCTATAATTCTTCTGCATCGGCTAAGAGAAGTGTAATTGTGCCTAGTCTTCAATTCTTCGTGTTTCTTCTTTTACTATGTTTGTGTTCCTACTCTTCTGTTCTTCATGTCGCTTCTTTCTCTTGATGTAACTATTGTATTTTGGATAAGGATATAGGTAATTGTGGATAGGTAGGTTATCTGTTTGGTGACACTATACAAGGAACTTGAGTCGTTGTGTGTGACTCAGATTCCTCAGAAGTCAATGCCAGGTGACTGCAGAAGACGGCGGAGGACGGCAGAAGAAAGCAAACACAGTTGACAGTTCCATACAGCTATTAATAGTTGCTGTAGGCTTACTTGGCCGTATTATGTGTACAATTGGTTTATCTCGTCTCCATTGTGTAGTACAACAGTGAAGACAAGTCATCAGTGCTCCGAACGAGCAGGGCTGTTGCGGCTGCCGCCTGTTACCTGCGCCGTCATTGTCTGCCGCCCGAGATCTTCAGGTCGCCGATGAATAGCCCAGCATTTGCCCACGTCCGAGACCAGGCTTCGGTTTACAGACGGCGTCCCGTTAGCGTCCCGCTCCATCCACACACCATGTTGTTGCTTCCAGTGTCTCTCGCAAAGTCTTTTGCTCATCCTGTGCTCCTACTGCCCACAATTAGTTTCCGATTTACAACAAATACTATACAGTACATAGCACAATTTATTAACATTTATGAAATATAAAATTTTAAGATGCACTCACTAGTGAGGTCATTTACCTTTACATTTATTATTGTGTTATTTGTATTATTAGCCAAGACACTCGCGTATTTACTATTATCATTTTGATAATATTTTATGTACAAAGTTAATGTTACTTATAAAGGCATACGCCTCTCCGTATGTCAATGAATTATTAAATATCTGTCGGCCCCTGTATACTTATAAAAATACATGTTTATTAGTTCTTCATGCAATAATAGAATTAATCCTCACCAAATCCAAATGTTAATAGTTGCAAATACTAATTGTTAAACTATTTGTTAAACTACTTGTTAAACTACTGTTAACTACTTGTTAAACTACTGGCCAGTAGGATGTTTGTACTAGTCTAACTACTACACTGTCCTCCGATCTCATGGCTCTTGGTTCCATCGTGGCTGTCGTCGTGAGTATCTGTGAACAATAAAGTGCATGTCTACACAGATGAAAGATTAGGTGGGCCACTTCTTTATTTCATGCTCCTGGCGTGCTTATTGTGGACAATCATACTACATAGCAAGTGTAGCACAATTACTGATCCTTTTTTTTTTTAGTCACGCTTTCACGTATGTTTTCTCACGTTTTTACTCAGTAATACCTTCTCTTCTCTGTCCTCCTTTATCGCATCTGCTGCTGTTATCTTTCTCTGGTGATCTCTTCTTTTCATCTTAATAAAGTTACATTCTATTTTATTAATGGTACCTGGAAATATAAAGATTTTAGTACAGTATATAAAATCCCTGCTCATCAACACGACTGCCATACCCTTATTATTACCCTCTGTGTCCTGTGCTTTGAACGTACAGCTTCGTACTTATCATTTATTACATTTTAGGTGTCTATATCCCCTTATTACACTTCCATTTTATGTCCCTCTAACATTGAAATAATATTTTGGTGCGCTCATACGGAATTCCGCAGAACTGGCCACCGTGTACACAATTATTCCGTCGCTTTGGATAGCATAAATACAACTTTCCCATACAAATAACTGTGCGCTCTCGCGTATACGAGGTGTGGCTAGAAAAAAACCGGACTAGTACTGGTGAAACAATAAAACGAATGCAATAAGGCTGAAAGTCGCGTGGCCTGTCACGTGACTCTCGCTCCGCCTACTGCTCGAGTTTCATCTGCCTCCTGCACTCAGTCTGCCCGTGGCGTCTGTTTTAAGTAGTTGACGTTTTGTCTGTGCGTCGGAAAATGTTGAGTGTACAGAAAGAACAGTGTGTTAACATCAAATTTTGTTTCAAACTAGGAAAATCTGCAAGTGAAACGTTTGTAATGTTACAACAAGTGTATGGCGATGATTGTTTATCGCGAACACAAGTGTTTGAGTGGTTTAAACGATTTAAAGATGGCCGCGAAGACACCAGTGATGACACTCGCACTGGCAGACCATTGTCAGCAAAAACTGATGCAAACATTGAAAAAATCGGTAAACTTGTTCGACAAGATCACCGTTTAACAATCAGAGCAGTGTCTGAGTTAACAGGAGTTGACAAGGAAAGTGTCGAACAAGTTTACCGATTTTTTCAATGTTTGCATCAGTTTTTGCTGACAATGGTCTGCCAGTGCGAGTGTCATCACTGGTGTCTTCGCGGCCATCTTTAAATCGTTTAAACCACTCAAACACTTGTGTTCGCGATAAACAATCATCGCCGTACACTTGTTGTAACATTACAAACGTTTCACTTGCAGATTTTCCTAGTTTGAAACAAAATTTGATGTTAACACGCTGTTCTTTCTGTACACTCAACATTTTCCGACGCACAGACAAAACGTCAACTACTTAAAACAGACGCCACGGGCAGACTGAGTGCAGGAGGCAGATGAAACTCGAGCAGTAGGCGGAGCGAGAGTCACGTGACAGGCCACGCGACTTTCAGCCTTATTGCATTCGTTTTATTGTTTCACCAGTACTAGTCCGGTTTTTTTCTAGCCACACCTCGTACATGTGGAGCTGGCTACCTATTGAACTCCCGTTTCTCTGAATGGAGACAAATCATACTTAGACGACGCACCTGCATGTCACCGCAAACCCTATTAGCAAGTCACTCATTTACGATCCTATTCCTAAACATGTATAATAGACACTCATTTCTAAAAATTTTTACTGACATTCTCTCCTAATACGTTCCACATCAATTGGTAAACAATTTTTATCTATTCACACATCTTTACAATATTTTTGCAGTACCAAACGTCTCTCAATTTCACTTTATTCTTTCATGGATAGATAGCACATCTTAAACTCTAAACACCTTCTAAAATGGTACGCTCAACTTGCTATGCACGCAGTTATAACCTACCAAGAAACATACCCTAATTTTCTTACCCACGACAGCCTGCCATTTTATGTACTGTAGTACTGTTTTAACATGATAACATTATAAAAAAATTGATAAATCTACAGATCCTTTCGGTGTAATACTTAACTTAATTGCTAATTATATACAATACTATACCTTTGCCATAGAAGCTCCCCTCAATTCTCCCTACTTATTCTATAAATGGCTCGAGATGGCTCACCTGATGGAGTCCCAAAGATTTTCCTGTTTTCACAGACTCGATTTCAAACGCATTTGCGCTAGTCTTCTTGTACGTACAGGGCCGCTGTATCTCTTGAAGAACTTTTGACACAGCTGTATTTGTTTGTTGGACAACCTATAAGACTTAACTAAGACCTTTTGTCCAGCTACAACTTCACTTACATGTGCTTTTGGTCTGTGCGCACCTTGCGCTTCTCACCAGCAACCCGAATATCGCGCAAAGCCCCCTCTACTATGACTGTCGGCGCGTCCTTTGTGGAAAATCGATCAGTCCTCGAATTTTATCTGGAGGGTCCCTATTCTTCAGAAACATCATAGGTGGCATCAATGTAGTACTGTGGGGAAGCTCGTTTATCACATCCTGAAAATCTTTAAGAAACACATCCCAGCTAGGATGATTCTTTCCACACTATAATCTACATAAATTGCCCAAATCTTTCATCGTTCTCTCTGAGTGGTTCGAACTTGGGTGAAACCTACTAACAAATATGGGCTTTATCTTATATCTCCTTAGTGTTCTTTTCCATACCTCAGATTTATATTGAGGTCCATTATCTGAGATGATACAGTCTATAGTTCCCACTTGGTTTAAGAAGTCTCTACACAAGGCTCTACTTACAGTTGCACCAGTCGCCCTTTTTAGTGGTGTCAACGTCACAAATTTGGATGTCAGCTCCAATACTACCGATAGATATTGATGGCCCCTCGGTGTCTTGGGTAATGGTCCCATTAAATCTGTCGCTGCCGTATGCCTTAGTTTCTCAGGAATAATTTGATATAAAGGAGCCTGGGTACCTACAGATATGGATTTCGCCTTCTGGCAGTTTTTACAGATGGCTAGTACTTTCCGTATGCGTTTCTCCATGTTTTTACAGTAGCAGACATTCCTCATTTTCATAAAACATTTTCGTGGACCAAAATGTGCGTGACTTAGGTGTGTGTATCATATAAGCTTATTTATTAACTCATTTGGTATGCACGCAATGAATCATTAACGTTTGCCCTATAAAACAGAATCCCTTTTCTCAAGAGGTAGCGCTGTCTTATACAGGCCTTAGTCGAACCCTTCCATTTTTCTTTTATTCTGACTAAATCTGGGTGCTTGACTTCCTCACTCTGGATATTCCGCATCGTTCCAGTAACGAAGTTTTCAAATGCCACGCCTTTGAGGCAGAACAATGAAAAGTGCTCTTGCTTTAATGCTTCAACCGTTTCTTCTGTTATGCCAATAGGTGAGTGGGACAGAGTGTCAGCGATGACGTTTGTCGAACCAGGTACATAGACCGTTGAAAACTGGTATTCCTAAAGCACCGCTACCCATCTCTCTAGTCTTCAATGCGGAAGTTTGGCGATTAGGAGAAACTCTAGAGCCCTATGGTCCGTATAGACTTTTGTTTTTCTACCAAACAGGAAGTATTTGAACTTTTTTAAATCCCCATATTATCGCAAGGGCTTCAAGTTCGGTAACAGAGTAATTTCTTTCACTTTTGGATAGTACCCTCCTACCAAAGGCGATTGTTCTGTTCTAATTTGCCATCTTGTTCAAACTCCTGAAACACCATGACTCCCAGACCGGTTTTCGCTCTGTCAGTGGCCATACAAAAATCCCGTGATAAGTCAGGATGTGATAAAATAGGAGCACTGACGAGTGCCCCCTTCAAATTATTGAATTCTCGGGCTTCACACTCATCCCACACACAGGGTGTTCCTTTTCCTGTTAATTGGCAGAGTCGGGGATTTGGTAATGTTTCCACATAGATAAACTTCTTGTTGTTGTTGTGGTCTCCAGTTTGATGGAGCTCTCCATGCTACTCTATCCTGTGCAAGCTTCTTCATCTCCCAGTACCTACTGCAACACACATCCTTCTGAATCTGCTTAGTGTATTCATCTCTTGGCCTCCCTCTACGACTATTACCCTCCACACTGCCCTCAAATACTGAACTGGTGATCCCTTGATGACTCAGAACATGTCCTATCAACTGATCCCTTCTTCTAGTCAAGTTGTTCCACAAACTCCTCTTCTCCCCAATTTTGTTCAATACCTCCTCATTAGTTATGTGATCTACCCATCTAATCTTCAGCATTCTTCTGCAGCACTACATTTCGAAAGCTTCTATTCTCTTCTTGTCCAAACTATTTATCGTCCATGTTTCACTTCCATACATGGCTATACTCCATACAAATCCTTTCAGAAACGACTTCCTGACACTTAAATGTATACTCGATGTTAACAAATTTCCCTTCTTCAGAAATGCTTTCCTTGCCATTGACAGTCTCCATGTTATGTCCTCTCTACTTCGACCATCATCAGTTATTTTGCTCCCCAAATAGCAAAACTCCTTTACTACTTTAAATGTATCATTTCCTAATCTAATTCCCTCAGCATCACCCCACTTAATTCGACTACATTCCATTATCCTCGTTTTGCTTTTGTTGATGTTCATCTTATATCCTCGTTTCAGGACAATATCCATTCCGTTCAACTGCTCTTCCAAGTCCTTTGCAGTCTCTGACAGAATTACAATGTCATCGGCTAACCTCAAAGTTTTTTATTCCTTCTCCATGGATTTTAATACCTACTCTGAATTTTTCTCTTGTTTCTTTGCTGCTTGCTCAATATACAGATTGAATAACATCGATGATGGGCTACAATTCTGTCTCACTCCCTTCCCAACCACTGCTTCCCTTTCATGCCCCTCGACCCTTATAACTGCCATCTGGTTTCTGTAAAAATTGTAAATAGCCTTTCGCTCCCTGTATTTTTCCCCTGCCACCTTCAGAATTTGAAAGATAGTATTCCAGTCAACATTGTCAAAAGCTTTCTCTAAGTCTAAAAATGCTAGAAACGTAGGTTTACCTTTCCTTAATCTACCTTTCCTTAATCTATCTTCTATGCTAAGTCGTAGGGTCAATATTGCCTCACGTGTTCCAGTATTTCTACGGAATCGAAACTGATCTTCCCCGAGGTCGGCTTCTACCTGTTTTTCCATTGTTCTGTAAAGAATTCGCGTAAGTATTTTGCAACCGTGACTTATTAAACTGATAGTTCGGTAATTTTCACATCTGTGAACACCTGCTTTCTTTGGGATTGGAATTATTCTATTCTTCTTGAAGTCTGAGGGTATTTCGCCTGTCTCATACGACTTGCTTACCAGATGGTAGAGTTTTCTCAGGACTGGCTCTCCCAAGGCTGTCAGTAGTTCTAATGGAATATTGTCTACTCCCGGGGACTTGTTTCGACTTAGGTCTTTCAGTGCTCTGTCAAACTCTTCACGCAGTATCATATCTCCCATTTCATCTTCATGTACATCCTATTCCATTTCCATAATATTGTCCTCCAGAACATCGCCCCTGTATTCTCCTCTATATACTCCTTCCACCTTTCTGCTTTCCCTTCTTTGCTTAGAACTGGGTTTCCGTCTGAGCTCTTGATATTCATACAAGTGGTTCTCTTTTCTCCAAAGGTCTCTCTAATTTTCTTATAGGCAGTATCTATATTACCCCTAGTGAGATAAGCCTTTACATCCTTACATTTGTCCTCTAACCATCCATGCTTAGCCATTTTGCACTTCAGGTCGATTTCATTTTTGAGACTTTTGTATTCCTTTCTGCCTGCTTCATTTACTGCATTTTTATATTTTCTCGTTTCATCAATTAAATTCAATATTACTTCTGTTACCGAAGGATTTCTACTAGCCCTCGTCTTTTTACCTACTTGATAGTCTGCTTCTTTCACTACTTCATCCCTCAAAGCTATCCATTCTTCTTCTACTGTATTTCTTTCCTTCATTCCTGTCAATTGTTCCCTTATACTCTCCCTGAAACTGTGTACAACCTCTGGTTTAGTCAGTTTATCCAGGTCCCATCTCCTTAAATTCCCACCCTTTTGCAGTTTCTTCAGTTTTAATCTACAGTTCATAACCAATAGATTGTGGTCAGAGTCTAAATCTGGAAGTGTCTTATAATTTAAAACCTGGTTCCTAAATCTCTGTCTTACCATTATATAATCTATCTACTACTGTCTTATAGAAATTTTTTTTCCTAGAAACCCTCTCAGTTATTTTCGGGTTGTAGGAGTGGTAAACTTTGCAATTGCTGCCATCCTCTCTCGGTCGGGACTTATCCCTTCTCCTGTTATCACGTGTCCCAGAAAGCTGACCCAACTGCTCCCAAAACAAGTCTTTTCAATGTTTGCAGTCATCCCATATCTTTTCAAACTGCTTAACAGTTCCTCTAAGAGTTTGTTATGTCTCTCCCAGATCTTTTCTGCTATCAGTATATCGTCTACATAACACGTGAGCTTCTCTTTTAACTATTCACTCAATATTTTGCTAAAACCCCTGATAAATGCAGCTGAAGATATAGTCAATCCAAAAGGGAGCTCATTGAATTGAAAACACCTTCCGAAGACCATACAGGCCGTGTATTTTCGGCATTCAGAATCGAGCTTTATCTGCCAAAAGGTCGAAGGCAAATCAAGTGAGGAAAACACCGAAACCCCGTAAAATTTTTGAAGCAGCTCCTCAAGGCTTTCAGGGCGATCCGTCTCTGGCACAATAACGGTATTAATTTGCCGTGAGTCTAACACCAGTCGAATACCTCCGTCCTTTTTGTCTACTATGCGTAGTGGACTATTATACTCAGATCTCGCGGCCTCAATTACACCTTCGTCCTCCATTCTTCGTAGTACACTTAGAACCCTTTCCCAGTATGACCATGTGATGTCATAAGGAGGTACCCGAAATGGTCTATATTTCTTTACCTCAAATTTATATTGACACCCCTTAATGCATCCGGTTTTGGGTAAGAAGATCTCTGCGTTATTTTTGATTGCAAGCTCCAAACCTTTTCTGTCTTTATTATCTATGTTATCCAGATTCTCAAGTTTCTATTCAATCCTACTGTTAATTTCATTAACATGCTCACGTTCTGACTTGAATTCTGCTCTATTGTCATGATCTTTTTTTACACTCTTCCCTCTGAACAGCATGTTGGCCTGTGAATTGTATTTTTAAACAGCTCACCGGAAATTGAGCTTTTATTGCCTTCTCATCAAATCTGATTTTTATTTTATTCTCTTTCCCTAACGTTAACTCCCCTCTTCCTAGATCGATGATAGCCTTCTGCGCTGAAAGAAAATCTACACCGATTATTATATCAGCTGTTAGTTTCGGTATTATGAACAGATATGCAGTCATATGGTGTCCTTGGCAAACAAAGTCTAGATGTGTTTGTTCCGATATTTCCATACCCTTTCCAACTAACGCACCTCGTACCTTTGATTTTTGTACTGTGAGCACCGGTGGATTAACTGACTCTTTGCATTTAGCTAACAGCCATCTGAAGTAGCTGAGAGTTCACTTCCACTATCTATTACAGCAGTACCCCTAATTCCTCTAATTTGTATTTTTAGCACCGGATAGATGTCCTGTTTAGGTAACGTTTCCTTTTCTTCAAGCAATATCTCAGTCATGTCCTCATATTCTATAATATTTATATTATTACTTCCGAGACGGTTTACTGGCACATTTTCTCTAGTGCCCGTCGTCTGGCCTAGTGATTGTTCATTTTCCATGATATCTTGGCGTACTCTCCCAGGGTTAGGTGGTCTAATTTCAGTCGATTGTTCCCGATTCCTGTTGTTGTTCATTCCACCCCATCCTCGATCAGACCGTTGATGAGTTTCTCTATTGTCGCCCCATGATGCGTCATTATTTTTTGGCTCCATCACCGGTCATTTTGTTGCCTACATTCTCTGCCATAGTTCCTCCATTGTCCATTATTCCCGCTTCGATCTTCGGTTCCATGTTTTGGTGAGGCGGACGATTTGCATTGTTTTTTCAGTATGGCCTCTATTATTCCCTCCGTTGTTCTTCCTTCTTTCACCTTGCACGTCTCACTGCCTACGTTTTGCTCTCGCCTGCTGTTCGTTGAAAGCGAACTCTAATTCTCTTAGGATGCTCTTGAACCCTTCTACATCACTTCCACATCGGCCGACGAGCGTTTGCTGGTAGGAAACTGCTAACTCCATGTAACACAATCTTACGATCTCAGCCGGTGTGCATGGGTCGTCAAAATACTGATTCTTCTTGGTCAACTTTTCGAAAAACTTCACCGGACTACGGAACCCTGAACTTTCCAAGTCTCTACTCATCATTATTTCCTGTTTGATCCTGTCCTGTGTCTCCTTGGACCAGTATTTGTTTAAAAATGCGCCACGAAACTCTTCGTATGATGTGTACGTTTTGGCAATGTTCCGCATGCATTCGGCCGTTGTTCCCTCGATATGTGAACATACGAAGTCCCGTTTGTACATCAGATGCCAGTGAGGAGGTAATGATAAATCGAATTGTCCAATGAAAGTTTTCGGGTGTAAAACATTACCCTCGTCTTTATAGTGCTGAAATTTTCGTACAGAGATAAAATGCTTAAAATCGCAAATCTCATTAGAGTTTCTTCCCGCTCGGCCTTCCACATTCTCAGTTGGTGCTAACGTTCCCTGTCTACCATTACCTTGGGCATCCCCTCTTATATTCCCTGTCCCGTTTTCCTCACTGGAAAAATGTTCCGTGGTGCGCATTATCGGATAACAATTATTCATATGAAATATTTCATTGCTGTTTTCCGTATACGCAATTTCCGATCCAGTCGTGCCCTGTGTAGACGCGGGGACAATATCCCAAGCTGTATTTCGTTGCTCTGCAGATACACTTTCAGTCTGTAGTTGACGAGCAACTCTTACATTCAAGCACATTCTAATATTGTCTGGGCTTGGACATGATCGTGTAGAGTTTGAACTGGCTCTTTCGGTTTCTGTTGTTTCCAAGTCGCCGACTACTTTTTTTCTGAGAGGTGATTTTTGCCTTGGTTCCGACCTGACTTCATAAGATAATTACTGAGTGCTTTAGCTGTCCTGTTTAAATTGGGAGAGCTCCTCGGTCAATGCCTTATTTTTTTCAGTTTCCGTCTTTTGAAGCTGCGTTATTTCTACTTGTTTCACGCGCCTCTGCAACTTCGTTAATGCACGTCTACCTATCTTTGTGATATTTTCTCTTTTCTATAATATTTCAATAGCAATCCGCTTTCCACCCCTCGCTAGTAATCGTGCCTCGTTCGCGGTTCTTCTGACCTACGCAATCTCTCGTTCTAGTTTTGTTCGGAGCGTCACTACCTCATTTTTCACTTCCCTCGGTTCATGTCTTATTGACTAAATTTCGACACTAACGTTCTGAATTTTATTTCCCATTTCTGAGCGTACTTCGTATCTTTACGGTTGCCTCATCGGGTCTCTGTTCCTCATTCTCACTATCAGATTGCCTACCACGGGACTGACTGTGTCTATGATCCTCAAAAAATTCCCTTGGATCGGTATTCTCCTCACCAGTGCCTTGCGCTGCTAACATAGCTAACTCTTTCTCATCCCATAGGTTTTCTTGACTACCCCGTGTATCTGCCATTTCTATATTGTTACAACTAGTGCTCTGTTGTGCTACTAAGGTCCTCAAGCTGCACCCTCTCGCGATAGGATACAAACTCATCTTCTCTACTCATTATACAACTTTTATCAGCGCCACGTCTCAGTAGCTATCCCCGATAATGAATACCTGACCAGCTTGTGTAAAGTCTGTGAATACGTCGCCGATGTGGGGTGGGATGCTTTAATCATCATGACATTTCGTTGATCAACAAGCAAAGACGTGAATTCGCTCGTGCTCGATGTTCTAATGTCTCACATCTTTCATTCTGCATCACACTTCATCCATTTAACATACACATTCATTCGCGCCCACGTTTAGAAACTTCTATATCCGAGCACATACCATCATTCAACAACAACTATCAATTGCTCATATCTAATAACTCATCCATTAGGTCTGGGGGTGCAAGTCACCCCTTTCTTTCAGCAGGAGAGAGCTACTTTTTTTTACAGTGGTAGCTAAATTGAGCAATCCGCTTAACATTACCAATCGCGAAAAATATCTTCAAATATCTAAACACCCTTACTCAATTACACAGCGTTCCCGCTGAGTACATGAGCTTCAATATTACATTCCTTACTCCAATAACCACCAAAACAAGTACTAAATGCTCAAACTAATCCCACTGCACCTTACAAAGCCCGCGCCCGAGCCCCGTCGACGGCATGTCAAAGCCACATATCTGTCCATCTAAACAGCCGTCCAGTCAGCCTCAGGATCAGCCTGCCGAAGTGGTCTCTCTCTATACCTGCTCTCCAGCTATTGTCTAACGACATACACTGCACAAATGGATTTCTGAATAGCGCGGATCTCTATCTCCAGCTCGACATGTAAACACTGTCTCCCGCAGCCAGAGAACCCGACGTCATTAACGCTGGACTGACAATTTCGAGTGACAGATCATAAATACTTTCATATATAAAGGCCTATTCACTCCTGCCAAAAATCAATAATAAAAAATAATTCCCCCTTTCTAAGCATAGATCAATATGCATTTAGAACAAACGTAATTCCAACCATAAATCATACATATCATTAAAAAGAAAAAAAAGACCTCAATTTACGTTATACAACATTTATTTACATGTCCTAATGATACAGTCGTAGATGAGTCATGTCATCCACTCGCTCATTCATTCAACACACACTTTCACAAAACTTGTTCTACTTATATGCCACCCACCCTCTTATAATAATTTAGTAGGATCATTTACGCCCCCACATACAACCCAGCTCATTAGAACATAATAATTCCTTTTTCCACATATAGTCATATTGGTTGAACAATTAAACATAATAAATTATGCATACATCTAGTCAAATAACTACAATACATTCACTGACATACACACCCCTCTCACTGAGGATAGTCCATTTAATATTATATACTTAAACACACACCAATGATAACAATATTCCCACGTACACCTTGTCCTTCTAATAAGGATGAATTCATTTTCCTATACAGTACAAGATGAGCATTTTACATCAGTGCACCCTCAGTCAACCCAAGTCGCTCTCATAACAATTCAGCTGATTGGAGAGCGTTTTGCCGCTGGCAGACATGCATCAGTCTTTCTGATCAGAGCCTTCCCCCTTTTCTACAGATATCTACATACTCATGTATTAGAAGACCAAAAATATTTTTAATATAATATTATAAAATTCATCTCATACTCGTCGATATTAAGCACAGTCCTAGTACTTTAGTGTGCCATAGACCTATGACTAACTAGAAGTAAATATAAAAAAATTATATATTCAGTACTTAATAACAATATCTTCTTTGTAAGACCTTCTAAATTTAATTTATAATTTTTCTTTTAATAAATCAATAACAATCTCTTCTTTGTAAGACCTTCTAAATTTAATTTATAATTTTTCTTTTAATAAAATAACTAAATCTCTTCTCGTCTATAGAGAACCTAAAAAAGACAGAGAAAAATTATTTTTCCCCCTTCAACCCAATCACCAAAGCTAACCATCACATATTAAATATTATATTTAACAATTTAAATTATACCGCTCTTAATTGAGCTACACTCACATCCACAATTCTAACCTTTCATCACTTCCACACTGCTCATGTGCACAGTGGTCAAACACACACACACACACACACACACACACACACACACACACACACACACACAATCATTGTACCAAAATCGGCCTCATATAACCATGCATAGAAGTGAATTTTACCAAACCGATCTCACTTGAACGACATTAGGCCATGAACTAATTAACTCTCATTCAAAAACGCATAAAAACTTACCTGAACATTATTTTTATTGAATTCCTTTGAATTGTGCACAAGCTTTTGACACGCCACCTATTACTTTATCTTCTATTAATTATATATTTGTTTTCTAATAAAGAGATCAAATTCAGTCGCATAGAACCTCATCATCACAAACACATATCCACCAAACTAGCATTACATTAAAATTCAAAAATCATCCTACACACATGCGCTATATAGATAATATAAATTTTATCATATATAAAAATAAAATGTTTTTAAATAGATCCATTTTTAAGTCAAAATTATAAATCTGCATTCTAAAATCATTTATCACTTAAGCTCTATCTATTGCGTCAGACAAGGTAAGCTCGTCGTCGACCTGCCCCCCCCCCCATGCAGCACACATAAATACTAAACAAATATATAATATTTAATCAATTTTTATTAGCTCATAAATTATCTGTACATCATCACCGTTGCCGTCATTATTTGCTTGCTCCTCGTTGTCGGGGATGATGGCCGGCTTCGTCTATTCAAATAAATAAATTAATAAATTAATAATAATATATAAATTACAAAAACAAAAACACACACACACACACACAGAGAGAGAGAGAGAGAGAGAGAGAGAGAGAGAGCAAGAAGCATGTCTATTTCTATACACATTATGGACCGCCCACTGTCCTCAAAGATAAATTATTTTCCATTTGATAGCCACCTCACCATATGGTGGGCCGCATAACATCAAAGTAGCCTAAGTGTAATAGGAGTTACATAATGAACATTCGCCACGTTTAAATGAAGTAAGATGTCACTTCATCAGGGCGACTGGGGGTTGGATCATGTAGTTTAACGTTCGAGTCTGGTATAGCTAGTGCAGCATCTACTTTATACGTCTGCTTCATTAATAGCTGATCGGGTGGCGTGAAATTAATCATTTCGTACTTTTAGCTAACTATGAAGTGAATCCACCACATACAGAATACACTTCATATAAAGGCCATGACTAGTAGATAAAAATGATCAACTTTACACCCAGCCATTCTACAATTATTAATATAATTTTATGTGTTAAAATGGTAATTGTATACTAAATCTTTAATTCCACTGGTGATTAACTCTATCAAGCCGCCACATACACTGCATATAATGACCATGACTAGTAGGTAAAAATGATCATCTTTAGCTACATCAATTCTATAATTATTGGATTTTTATGTGGTGCTTTTATTAGTTGAGGCGAATTTTTAAATCTCTATTGAACTGCTGATATTATTCTTATTAAAAAAATCAAAGAAGCCTAAGTGTAGTAGGAGTTAGGTAATGAACAGTCACCACGTTTAAATGAAGTAAGATTTCACTTCATCAGGGTGACTGGGGGGTGGATCATGTAGTTTAACGTTCAGGTCCGGTATAGCTAGCGCAGCGTCTACTTCATACGTCTGGTTCATTAATGGCAGATCGGGTGGCGTGAAATGAATCATTTCGTACTTTTAGCTAGCTATGAAGTGGATCCACCACATATAGAATACACTTCATATAAAGGCCACAACTAGTAGATAAAAATGATCAACTTTACACCCAGCCATTCTACAATTATTAAATTAATTTTATGGGTTAAAAATGATTATTTTATAGTAGATCTTTAATTACAATGGTGATGAACTCTAGGAAAATATGAGCGAGCTAAACGCTTCGATGAATCGCGTCTTCTATTCGCCACGTATATAGAGGGTAAACCGTTTCACTGAATGTATATTTAGGTTCAATTAACGTATACTACAATTACAATACGCTCTCTCAATTCTATTCATGGATGAATATGGATCTAATATTAAATTAATTTAATCATTAACATATATAATGACCATATTATGAAAGATAAACGAACAATGATCGTACAGTGCAGACTAACTTATCACTGATGCCCCGCATACATTAACTCATCAACTTCAATTAAGATTAAAATAATATCATCTTCTTCAAATAAAATTAAAATAAAATATAAATTTATATTTAAAAGGAATATGTACTCACCACGATTTTCATTGACATCATTTTGACTGGACCAATTTATCTGTAGAGGAGTTACAGGTCTGGATTGGAATGAATATCTTGATGGGTGTGGTTGTGTTGCCGCGTGTAGTGTACTACTGGAGTTCAGAACCTACCTTATGTCAGCATTACATATCGAAACCTATGAGATGCAGAAGTTTCAAAAACATATGTCCCAAATAAATAAAGTACACTGCGTCCATCAACCTATGGACTGAAATTATTTCGGAAAATTAGGAGTTGTTTGGCTATTTGAACATAAATGTTTTGCATTATTTGCGAGCGTTTGTAATGTCTGCAGGCCGTGCTATGCGTTATTTTTAACTGTTTACAATTAGCAAGCGTGTGTCTGGAGCATTATAAAAGAGTTATGTAGGCGTGTTTTGCAGGTCAGTATCATGTGGGACGTATCGGTGTGATACATACACTCCATTCCTAAATAAAGTAAATTCGTTCCTCCATCCATGGACCTAGTGCATGTTGAGTCCTTTTACCAGAAACGTGTAGGAAGAGGTTCAGTGCTGGTGGCTTAGTTTGAAACTATTTTCTTAGGTTTGTTGCTGAAGCGCAAGTGAGCTTTGTTTACTGGCAGATTTCTAACTTAGCGCTGGTTCCTAGGAGAAGGTGGCGGTCTGGTTATCGTTTGGATATTTGAATTTGGAGTGAATTTTATAGTGGAGGTAGGCCAATAATAATAAATAATAATAATAAATGATAATCAATGATAATAAATGATAATGAATGATAATACTAAATGATAATAAATGATAATGAATAGTAACAAGGACAAGTACGGTTTTGCATGCATTATCTTGTTGGAATTCAAACTCGCCATTTTTTCTTCTGGAGGCCTAGGCTAGTGGACATCGCACTGTTGGTCTATTTTCCCGCCAAAATTCAAAATTTGGCATCAATGCAGTGGGGTGGCACCCCCCTTGCTCTACTACTTTTATAGCCCAAATAAGCCGAAGGAATTTGCGATATCATCACATGTACTGCTTCCAGTGCGTCGAAGTGATGATTCTCATACTCAACTGCGACGATGGAAGACTCCAGTCACAAATAAAGCCCTTCAAACACTAGGACGACAGAAGGCAGTCCTCTAATATACTCTAATACTGTCTTCTCTCTGTGTTCTACAGACGATAAACACGAACTCCTAGCCACAAGACATAGTTCAGACAACGTCTCAATGTAAGTATAGGCAGAGTAAGTGCTCTCAATTACTGAACACTGCGTACTCAACGACGACTTTAAACCCAGAGGCGAAGCCCAGAATCGTGTAGGTTCGCAACAGTACAGTGCCTAACTGTTCTAACTATAAACTCTACTCAGAGCAAAGACAGCAAGTCTGTCCATACCAACAAAGCTGTTATCAATAGCCCATCACACACAGGCGCTCACAATGGAAGACTCCGTCTCTCCAGTGCTGGCTTCCCAGGAAGACTCGGCTCCCCACCATCGTAATACAGAAAGCGAATCATATTCCCGAAACCACGGAATATTCTCCCTCCCTACAGATTCTTCGAAAACCCGGCAAGAGGGTACTGCGTTCCTGTTGGATTTCTAAGCGCATGCCTTCCTGTCGTGGAAACAGAGCTCCTCGAGGTAGTCAGTGATCCATGGTATACCGCCATTAAATCATTAAATGCATTAAATGCGGTGCAGTGCTTTGCATTGAGTTATCGCACCTTCCTCCCCCCCCCCCCCACCCATAGTTGAGTCTGGCGTTAGAGAGACTCCTAGATGCTACCCCAGGTGGGTGTAAAATGAATGTGTGCAACGGAGAATAATAAACAATAAAATGAATATTTGGTCCTGTCTGACTACCCCCTGAAGCAGATCTTAGGATCTGTTAGTTCTATAAATTACCATCTAAACATAAATGAATGATGAAGGCAACTAATCCTACTAAATGATAAACATTGCTCCTGCTTATATATTTATTGTAGATTAGAAAAAACCTTTATGTTACAAAGTTTACGTTTCCTAAGTAAGACTACTAATCAATTACCCAACTCTGCCCCTTATGACTGCGTGGTCTAATATGAATAATGGGGAATGACTGACATCATCTGCATACCAAACACTAGAAGACACTACTTTCAAAGATGATCTACAGTGGTGTGGAACCTCAGTGGAAAAAAACTAACATGATCACAGTTGTTTAGCTTTTATAGCCCTAATAAGCCAAAAGAATCTGCGATATCACCATATGTACTGCGTCCAGTACGTCGAAGCGATGGTTCTCATACTCGACTGCAATGATGGAAGAACTCCAGCCACAAGTAAACTCCTTCAAACACTAGGACGGCAGAAGGTGGTCCTCTGACTAATATACTCTAATACTGTCCTCTCTTCTCTGTATTCTACAGACGAGAAACGCGAACTCCCAGTCACAAGGATGGAGTTCAGATAATGTCTCAACATAAGTATAGGCAGAGTAAGTGCTCTCAATTACTGAAAACTGCGTACTCAACAACGACTTCCAACCCGCAGGTGAAGTCCAGAATCGTGTAGGTTCGTAACAGTACAGTGCCTAACTGTACTAACTATAAACTCTCCTCAGAGCAAAGACAGCAAGTCTGTCCGTACCAACAAAGCTGTATCGAGCGCCTGTCACACACGGGCGGTCACAACGGAAGACCCCCATCTCTCCAGCTCTGGCTTTCCAGCAAGACTCGGCTCCCTACCATCGTAATTCCGAAAACGAATCATATTCCAGAAACTACAGAATATTCTCCCTCTCTACAGATTCTTCCGAACGCCGACCAACCATATTTTAGTCTTTTGTCGTCCAGCGCGTATAGTTTGCGAGGAAAAACCTATACTCATATAAGGGTACGCTTATGAGTAAAAATGCTTGGAAATAACCCAGCCTGCATGGTTTCTGAGGTGCCGCTTCTTCGTTCCTTTCACCTACGTCCAAGATTTTCAGCGTTCGGAACTATTATCCGGCTATCCTTCCGGCCCCTAATACTATAGTGGTCAACCGTCACCCTATTGTGCAGCAGAGCTCAGGTGCCACGACGTCCATCAAGCTACTTCCTGTGTTTAAGCAGGACCAACACCTGTGCGGGCCTTCCACCCGGAGCTTGAGTTCTGCCTGCCGATTCATCTCCACTGGCGTTCCAACCTCTACTAGTATAGGCAATCGTTCATTTCGCCGTTTTCATAATAAAGACACTCCGTCACCTTTCATGCAGTAAGCATTAACAATTATTTACAAGACATACATGACAATGTCAGTCTCCTTTATATATTCATATATACGATGTACAACCTATCATATGATACCTAATAGTTTGTAGATCACGGCGAAGTATGTGGATGAGTTCTTGCAAGATGCGAAATTATAGCCACCTTACAAGACAAGTATTCATTATCTTTGGGGGGGAAATGGCGTGATAACGCGGAGCACATCAATCGCTGAGTGGTTTCGTAAATCCACCTTGAGTGCAAAATTGGGCCAGTTTTCAGAGATGGAAGTGAAAGGCTGAGCTAAAGCACTCAGCAGAATTATACACCTGGACATCCATATACATGTCTGCGTTCTGGTAAATGGAGGATCTAACTATATCAATCTCCCTAAATATATGGCTAAAAATCAGGCATGCATTAATGTCGAAAATAGAAAAGATCAGGCTTGTTTTACATGGTCAATCCTGGCTTGCGAAAGAAAGTACAATTACAGAGATCATCCTAAGAATCCCAGTACGTGCCATATAGGTGATAATATTCGTGCATTTTATATGGTATAGAGTTCCTGTCAAGATCCAAGACATATCTAAATTTGAGGCCCAGAATACTGGCATATTGGTTCATGTTTATGGCCTGGAGAAGAAAAGCAAGTCAGATGAGCAAGACAAGCACGTCGTCGTCGGCCCCCTCCATTTCTCAAAATTTGCCAGTGAGCGTGAGCTGCATGTAAACATGCTGCTCTTCTTTGAAGGTGATAATTATCACTGTGTTTGACCGAGGACATGTACTGAATCCTTTCCTCCCAGATAAATAAACATGTACATAAACAACATATTTGCTTAAGGTGCCTCATTTACTTCTCCTCAGATAAGTTGTTAGCTACGCATCTAGTAGACTGCACTTCCAAGGATCCGGTACATGTTATTATGCTTACTGAGGAAAACTAATTCATAAAGCTTAAGAATGCTTACCACCAGGAGCGATGCCCATTTGTAGTGTACGCTGACTTTGAATCCCTCCTCGCTCCTGTGATCCACTGTGAAGGTGACCCTACACACACCACCTTTACAGAGAAACACATACCATATGCGGCAGCATACCAAATTGTATCGTCATATGACTCCAACATTAACTGATACAAATCTTACGTTGGGGATAATCCTGTGGTTTGGTTGCTCTCTGAGCTTGAAAAATTTTCACGAGATGTTGATAAGCTATACAGCAGCAACGTTCCCATGACCAAATCGAAGGAGAATGAAGATTTGTATAATAACGCCAGTGATTGTCATATTGGTGGGCTGCCGTTAGACAGGGATCACTGTCATCTTATGGGGAAGTTCTGTGGCGCAGCTCACAACGCATACAATTTGAAGTGCCAGCTACCTAGACATATACCCATTTTCTTCCACAATTTAAGTGGGTATAATGCTCAGTTTCTACTTGAGCACTTGGCTGATTTCGGTTGGGAAAGAAATCAGGTCAGTGTCCTACCTGAGAGTGTCAAGAGGTATATTTCATTCTCCAAACGAATAACGCCAAGAATTACGCTCCACCTCCTTGACACGCTACGTTTTATGCAGGCACTACTCCAGAAACATGTTGAAACTCTACCTCGGGGGATATGCATATCACTCGAGTTGCATTTCCTGATGAGGAAAAGTTTCAGCTTCTGAGTATGTGGATAGTACGGCGAAACTCAGCGAAACCAGGCTACCCAACATAACTGCATTCTACAGCAACCTGACAGACGATGCCATAACAAACACAGAGTATGAGCATGCCGCGAATGTCTGGAGGGAATTCAGTATTTCCACTATAGGAGAGTATGCACGGCTTTACATGGACACAGACGTGCACTTGCTTACTGACGTTTTCGAGAAGTTCCAGAGTCTATGTATGACCACAAATTCTCTGGATCCCACCTTTTACTACACGACACCTGGGTTGTCTTGGGATGCAGTGCTGAAGAAAACGAAGTGCAGCATCGAATTATTGACTGATCCTGACATGCTTCTTTTCTTTGAGCGAGGGATCCATGGGGGACTTTGCCAATGTGTCCATCAGCACGCGAAAGCAAATAACCCACGGATGGGTGACAGGTTCAACGCATCCCTTGATTCAAGTTATATAATGTATCTTGACGTGAATAACTTATACAGGCACGCCATGCAGCAATCACTGCCGATTGGCGAGTTTCAATGGCTTTCCGAAGAGGAATGCAAGCGATTAGGTGGAAAAATCATGGGTGATATGGCAGCTGATTCTGATGTAGGGTATGTGGTAGAGGCAGAACTCACATACCCCATTAGTTTAAATTATTTTATATGGATACAGATAGCTTCATCTACTGGGTGAAGAACTGTGATCCATATGAAGTAATTAGGTGCCACGGTAATGAATTTGATACATCCTCATATGCGCCCGATAATCCTTATACTATTATTCCGCAGAACAAGAAGGTTATCGGTCTTATGAAGGGCGAGTCGAATGGATTGCCGATTGTGGAGTTTGTAGGTCTATAGTCAAAAACTTATGCATATCGCACATTGGAAGGTGCCACCCGCAGGAGGGCTAAGGGTGTGCAGTGCATGGCTTCGAGAGCCCTATCTATCGAAGACTATTTGCAATGCCTGTGCAGTGCTGATCGTGGTGCTGCACCACAGCCACCGCATATGGTACAGCAGACCAGTATTCGATCGATAGGACACGAATTGTACACTATACTACAGTGTAAAATCGGTCTGTCACCTCATAACGATGAAAGGATCATTTGTGATTATGGTATTGAAACTCGCCCATACTCACGCTACTCACCTGTAGTGAGAGAAGGGGTGGGGGACTCTGATTGGGAGAGAGAGAGAGGGGGGGGGGGGGTAGAGAAAGAGATAGAGAGTGTCTGCAGAGTAGTAGTATGACCCCTTTTATCATAGTGTAATTATTGTATGTGTGTGTGTGTGTGTGTGTGTGTGTGTTTGTGTCGTGTAAATATCTTTGTGTACATTGTACACTTGTATACAGGGTGGTTCATTGATAGTGACCGGGCCAAATATCTCACGAAATAAGCATCAAACGAAAACACTACAAAGGATAAAACTCGTCTAGCTTGAAGGGGGAAACCAGATGGCGCTATGGTTGGCCGCTAGATGGCGCTGCCATAGGTCAAACGGATATCAACTGAGTTTTTTAAACAGGAACCCCAATTTTTATTACATATTCGTGTAGTACATAAAGAAATATGAATGTTTTAATTGGACCACTTTTTTTGCTTTGTGGTAGATGGCGCTATAATAGTCAAAAAGTATAAGTACGTGGTATCACGTAACATTCCGCCAGTGCGGACGGTATTTCCTTCGTGATACATTACCTGTGTTAAAGTGGACCATTTACCAATTGCGGAAAAGGTCGATATCATGTTGATGTATGGCAATTGAGATCAAAATTCCCAACGGGCGTGTGCTATGTATGCTGCTCGGTATCTCCTGGACAACATCATCCAAGTGTCTGGACCGTTCGCCGGATAGTTACATTATTTAAGGAAACAGGAAGTATTCAGCCACATGTGAATCGTCAACCACGACCTGCAACAAATGATGATGCCCAAGTAGGTGTTTTAACTGCTGTCGCAGCTATTCCGCACATCAGTAGCAGACAAATTGAGCGAGAATCGGGAATCTCAAGAACGTCGGTGTTGAGCATGGTACATCAACATCGATTGCACCCGTATCATATTTCTATGCACCAGGAATTTCATGGCAACGACGTTGAACGCCGTGTACAGTTCTGCCACTGGGCACAAGAGAAATTACGGGACAATGACAGATTTTTTGCACGCATTCTATCTAGCGACGAAGCGTCATTCACCAACAGCAGTAACGTAAACCGGAATAATATATACTACTGTGAAACGGAAAATCCACGATGATTGCGACAAGTGGAACATCAGCGACCTTGGCAGGTTAACGCATGGTGCAGCATTATGGGAGGAACGATAATTGGCCCCATTTTATCGATGGCAATCTAAATGGTGCAATGTATGCTGATTTCCTACATAATGTACTAACGATGTTACTACAAGACGCTTCACTGCATGACAGAATGGCGATGTACTTCCAACGTGATGGATGTACGGCACATAGCTCGCATGCGGTTGAAGTGGTATTGAATAGTATATTTCCTGACATATATATATATATATATATATATATATATATATATATATATATATAGAGAGAGAGAGAGAGAGAGAGAGAGAGAGAGAGACAGAGACAGACAGAGAATGTGTGTAATATTTTTGTGTGCTATGTACACGTGTCCCATATAGAGAGAATGTGTGGAAGAGAAACGATAATACAGAAAAAAGGAATAAAATTTTAGGTTTATATATGCACACCATGTGTGTGAAAATAAAAAAGTAAATATTGAAACATAGAAAAAATTATATATTCATATATTTGTTGATATACAACATACTATATATATATATATATATATATATATATATATATATATATATATATATATATATATGCATATTTCTTTTAAATAGAATAGCTTTTACGTTTTTCACCTACCACCCAGTCAAAGTAGTTTTATTTGAATCCAAAAAATTTTTTCTTCAGTACAGCTGTTTGGGTTGGACACTTAAGAGCCACCCAATTAATTGTTATTATTTAAGTATTTCAGCTGTCTGTGTTGGACAATGACTAGAGGTACCCAGTTCAAAAAAAAAGAGCTGCTCAGTTAAGTTGGAACCATACAATTAAATGTTCTTGTTATTAAAGTATTTGAATGATAAGTGTATATTTCAAACAGACACACACACACACACACACACACACACACACACACACACATATATATATATATATATATATATATATATATATATATATAACTTACCTTGGTAAGTTGGAGCCATCCATTTAATTAATTATTTCACGCAATATGTCTACCTCAAAACAAAAGCAAAATTTAGAGCCATCTAGTGAAGTAAGAGAACTGTAATTCACAGAGCAGCTCCATTCAGTATAGTCTGTTTGGATGGAATTTCATTCTTAAATATTTAATCTTGAAATTTGAGTTATATCAAACTTGAATATAAGTAATTAAATAAATAAATATTCTACACAAACCCTGACTACCAAATAACTCACCCTAACCATAATCAAATGACTTTGATGAATAATAACCCAACTTCAAAGGTATGTATCTAACAAACTTAGTTGAAAGAAAGGGTGTAAATCACATAGAACCAGCAGATTTCACGAAAGAAAGTGTACTCAAAAGAAAACAAGTTATGAGAAAAATCAAACTTAGAAATTAGGTAACCCAAGTCAGCACCCAAGACAACAACTGTAATTGTCAAAAACTTCAAATAATATCATAAAGAAATCAGATGGGTATAGGGAAAATTAATCAAGATAAAGACTACCACCAAAAACAGCAACATACAATAAACCAATTATACCAAATGAAACATAACAACCCTTATTATCAAAAGAAAATCCTAGGTAAAAATTATTATCTACAGATATTGAATGATAAAATATACGAAAAGAATAAGAAGCAGTTAAACCTGTAGAAAAAAATTAAGAAAAAATCAAACAATTAAGGGGAGTCATACCACCCAAAATGACAAAATTTTACATTTTTACTTTTATGCAAAATATGAAAATATGGTTGTTTATCCTTAATTTGATGTTGCTTTTATTGAAATATTCGTTTATTTACTATTTTAAATAAAAATTTGAAAATAATCATGCAATGACATTTCCGAAAATTTTGTTTTCCATCATTTCGCATATTGGCATTTTTCTCTGGAAATACATAGTCTGTGGTTTCTTTCGTTTTGTAGAAAACTGTCTGTTTCAATAGTTGCCTGCACTGTCGGTACTTCGCAGTAAACTCTTTGAACTGTACATTTGCTTATGTTTGACAGTCACAGTCTAACATAACAGTCACGACACTTCGCCTCGATTTTGTTGGCCACCGCACCAGCAGCGCTCCAAGTGGCCAGTAACTTAAACTGTGAATTGGGAGCGATCGTGAAAGCGAATAGTGGTTGTTTATTTTGATTTCTACAATGGTTTTTACATGCTGGAGCGTTTGAAGCGCAATAAATTGCAGCAACAACAGGATGAAGACACCACAGCTGTATTTTTTACGTTTCCAAAGAAACCTTAGAGGTATATACCATCATGTTACTAAACTGTGTCATCAGGATTCACTTGCAAACTACATGTGTATTAATGATAAATGTTTCGTTTTAGTAGCATAAAATGGTTAGTTAGTAGCAGACGAGAAGACCTTATGAAAAAAGACTCAGTTTACCTGTATAATAATATTAGGTTTTGTTCGCTACATTTTGAACAAAACCAGTTCAAGAACGCAGACAATAATAAACTCGTGTAGAATGCAGTACCCACACTGTTTGACATCCCAAATAAGCCACCTAAACTGACGATGAAGAGGAAAGTGCCACAAAGATTCGACAATCCATCTAAAGCTGTAAAACAGTCCTATAACACAGAAGCAGCCAGTTCAACTCTCCATGTATCAGTGCCAAATTCGTGTGAATTGTCAACACAGACATGCTTTGACGATGAAGTACTTAGATTAAGTGGAGTTATTCGTGTCTTACAAAAGCGTTTGGTATGTATTTCATTCACTTCTGTTGTTAGTCACTTAATTTTTCTTGCTTCCTTTGACATTATTTTGTTAGCACCTTGTTCACTGACAGATTGTTTGAAAATTATTCAAATATTTCGTTTTACGTGAAATGTAATGTAATCAGCTCATTATAATGTTTTCAACATATTTCTCCCACTATTTGGCAGTTGCTTGTCCCGCTTAGAATAATATAATGATGAAGGTCATACTTGTGGCAACAGGCGACAACGATGACAAACACAGTAGGACTACAGAACAATAAATGAGCTGTTGATCGCTTATGCATGTAGAGGTACATGTCTGTGCTTCTTATGTGTGAATCTGTGTGTTTATATTCGTTTGATATCAACCTGCTAAACTGCAGTTCTATCCAATGTTACAAGCGTTTCTTCACAAATGTGTTGTAGCTTCCCACTCGAGTCATGGTTTTTGTCCATACTTGCGCTTATTTTAGAATCATTTTTTAAACATATATGTCTTCTGATACTACACAAACCCTTAGAGGAAAGAAAACAACTCAAATATTTCGTAAATTACGTTGGAAATGGATGCAAAACAAACGTTACGGTTACGACATGTCTGACGTTCATCTTACTCGGCGCTTGGAGCGCTAGTTTCGCTCCATCTGTCAAACGGTAACAACTTTTACAGCAGTATGTTAGACTGTGTTGACAACAACAGTTATCCTCTAGCCGCGTTTTAGTTTCTGTGTTTCCTGTGATAGTTTTCGTCATGACTAAAGCAAAAGGAGTGTTTAAAAAAACACGAAGCAAAGGAAACAAATACTACAGAACAAATATAGCAGCAGTAAAAATAGTGGTTAGCACCGAAGTGCGTGATATTTGGTTGTAAACAGTGACAGTCCTTCTACTCCTCAGAGTGCTTCCAAGAAAAAGCTGCTGGGTAATGATGTAAAATACAATGCAGCTTCAGACAGTGAAACAAACAGCAATATCATTATTAATCTCCATATACTTACTTTTGAATGCATTACAGGAACAGCAGTGATCAATGTCTTATAAATATTTACTATTAAAAACAGTCTTCATCACGATTTATTTATCAAGGTGACCGGTTTCGACCACTACTGTGGTCATCTTCAGACCTACAAGTTGTATACAAAGCTCTAATTAGAGGGCTACATACATTAAAGAAAATACATAAAGTTATAAAGCTATAAAATGGAGTCTGAAAGCATATTGCCAATTCACATTCTTTTATTTTTGACACTGGCTCATAATTTTATAATTTTAAATTCTTTCATTTTTATTTGCTTATAAGACTGGCATATAACTTGAGGAATAGCAATGCCTTTAAAAAAAATTGGCACATGTAATCTACATATCAACTTCATAGATAATATTTCATATACACTCCTGGAAATTGAAATAAGAACACCGTGAATTCATTGTTCCAGGAAGGGGAAACTTTATTGACACATTCCTGGGGTCAGATACATCACATGATCACACTGACAGAACCACAGGCACATAGACACAGGCAACAGAGCATGCACAATGTCGGCACTAGTACAGTGTATATCCACCTTTCGCAGCAATGCAGGCTGCTATTCTCCCATGGAGACGATCGTAGAGATGCTGGATGTAGTCCTGTGGAACGGCTTGCCATGCCATTTCCACCCGGCACCTCAGTTGGACCAGCGTTCGTGCTGGACGTGCAGACCACGTGAGACGACGCTTCATCCAGTCCCAAACATGCTCAATGGGGGACAGATCCGGAGATCTTGCTGGCCAGGGTAGTTGACTTACACCTTCTAGAGCACGTTGGGTAGCACGGGATACATGCGGACGTGCATTGTCCTGTTGGAACAGCAAGTTCCCTTGCCGGTCTAGGAATGGTAGAACGATGGGTTCGATGACGGTTTGGATGTACCGTGCACTATTCAGTGTCCCCTCGACGATCACCAGTGGTGTACGGCCAGTGTAGGAGATCGCTCCCCACACCATGATGCCGGGTGTTGGCCCTGTGTGCCTCGGTCGTATGCAGTCCTGATTGTGGCGCCAAACACGCATACGACCATCATTGGCACCAAGGCAGAAGCGACTCTCATCGCTGAAGACGACACGTCTCCATTCGTCCCTCCATTCACGCCTGTCGCGACACCACTGGAGGCAGGCTGCACGATGTTGGGGCGTGAGCGGAAGACGGCCTAACGGTGTGCGGGACCGTAGCCCAGCTTCATGGAGACGGTTGCGAATGGTCCTCGCCGATACCCCAGGAGCAACAGTGTCCCTAATTTGCTGGGAAGTGGCGGTGCGGTCCCCTACGGCACTGCGTAGGATCCTACGTTCTTGGCGTGCACCCGTGCGTCGCTGCGGTCCGGTCCCAGGTCGACGGGCACGTGCACCTTCCGCCGACCACTGGCGACAACATCGATGTACTGTGGAGACCTCACGCCCCACGTGTTGAGCAATTCGGCGGTACGTCCACCCGGCCTCCCGCATGCCCACTATACGCCCTCGCTCAAAGTCCGTCAACTGCACATACGGTTCACGTCCACGCTGTCGCGGCATGCTACCAGTGTTAAAGACTGCGATGGAGCTCCGTATGCCACGGCAAACTGGCTGACACTGACGGCGGCGGTGCACAAATGCTGCGCAGCTAGCGCCATTCGACGGCCAACACCGCGGTTCCTGGTGTATCCGCCGTGCCGTGCGTGTGATCATTGCTTGTACAGCCCTCTCGCAGTGTCCGGAGAAGTATGGTGGGTCTGACACACCGGTGTCAATGTGTTCTTTTTTCCATTTCCAGGAGTGTATATGGACAACTACTTTGTATTGAACTGTAAAGGCGAAAAGACTTTCAAGACTTCATAAGTAAGTGTAAAGAATGGACTTTTTGACACTAATCTAAGATACTTCTATGGACGCAGAGGCATAGGAAAAAGCCATTACGCTGGTAAGGTTCTTTGTGGCTTGCTGAACCTCCCCAGTCCCGCTACAAAATCTATCAAAGCGTGTGCTATGGAGTCAATGACTACAGCAGCAGAGCAGGCTGTAGCAGAAAATGGTAGTTCTGACATAGTAATATCATTCGACGGATCATGGCAAAAAAGAGGTTTCCAGTCAAAGAATTCATGTGCATCTATTATCAGCATTGACAACGGGAAAGTGTTGGATGTTGATGTGTTGACCATGTACTGTCAGGGTTGTAGGCAAGCAGGCAAGTGTACTGAAAAGCAAACTAAGCATGAAATGATTCGTCAGAGAAACTATGAAGGAACTAGTGGAGGGATGGAGGTTGCTTCTACAGTGAAAATGTTCCAACGTTCCCAGCATGACCATGCTATTCGCTACATGACTTTTCTTGGTGATGGAGACTCATGATCGTATAAGGCACTGGTGGAGGGTAAACCCTATGGTGATTTGTCAATTACAAAACTAGAGTGCATTAATCATGTGCAAAAGAGGATGGGCACGAGATATGTAGACTCAAACAGCAGTTGGGAAGTACCAAGTTATCTGATGGTCTAAGTATAAGACGTCGACTGACTGATAAACAAATTGATCAGATTACACAATATTATGGTATGGCTATTAGAAGTAACAGAGATAATTTACATGGTATAAAGAGAGCTGTTTGGGCAATTTATTTTCACAAGCTGTCAACAGATGCTGAACCAATACACAACCTGTGTTCCACTGAATGGTGTAAATACTTCAAGGCAAAAGAGGAAGTTAAAGGAGACACTTCTGCCAACAAAATTACTATACCAAATGCTGTTATGCTTGCCATGAAACCTGTATTGCAGGATCTTGCCCAATGAGAGCTGTAGAAGAAACGTCTCAAGGCCAAACCATAAAATGCGAATGAATCATTTAACAATGTTGTATGGTCAAGGATACCAAAAAAAGTGTTTGTTGGAAGGTCAGTCTTTGAACTTGGTGTTTTGAATGCTGTTCTTACTTTTAATTATGGTTATTCTGGAAGGCTGCAGGTTTTAGAATATCTTGGCATTCATAAAGGTTACAACACCACTAAAAGTGTGATGGAGTTGGACCAATGGCGAATCATGAAGGTAGAGATTACAACAAACAATATGTCAAAAGTAGCCAGAACGAAGAGAAGGGGAGCAGCACTGGGTGAGGAAGATGAAAGAGGAGATGAGGACTACCATCCAGCGTGATTCTTACATATTTTATGTCTCAGTTGGCTGTATATTAAATTTTGGTTTAAATGCATTTTTCTCAACATAACATTTTTTAGTATAAAAGCCCCTTTTTCTCAGAAACTTCTGAATCTACATCAGTGAATTATATGCCACATAACATAGACAGCACAAAGATGTCATAGCTCTACTTTAGTAGTATTTACTGTAATAGTTAAAATTCAAGAAATTAAAATTGTGAAAATTTACACCAAAAATATATATATTCAGGGAAATTATCATACCTTTTTTGCAGTTGTTATTTTGAAATGATTGTAGAGGAATACAGTCACAAAACATGGGAGAACATGTGATAAAAACACCACACTTATATACTTAACAGTTCCTGAGAAAACAGGGCATTTATATAGCCAATTTAACATTGTTGAGATAGGTTGGTGCGACTCCCCTTAATTTATCTCAAGCAAACCATCTCAAGAATTAAATCCTTTGAATAAATCCCGGCTGAAAAAGGCATACCTCATAAAGACAAATTAGAAACATTAAAACAAGTAGAAGTAAAAGGCATAAAATTAACACTTGAACCCATAAAACAAATTTACTGAGAATTCTTTAAATTATGAATTATTGAACCTACACACATAAATAACAATGCCTCAAGTAAAGCATGAGCCAATAAAGGAAAAAAACAAGCTTTGGATATCCTATAGCCAAAATTCTGATTATTAAACCAAGTTTTCTCAAAGTAGATAGAGCTATAATTTTCTTCAAATCAAATTCAAAATTAGCTTCAAAATTAGCTCCGAATCCAGCCATAAACTTGGTTATACAACCAATTAAAAGTAAAAAACATATTTAAAAAATGGTTCAAATGGCTCTGAGTACTATGGGACTCAACATCTGAGGTCATCAGTCCCCTAGAACTTAGGACTACTTAAACTTAACTAACTTACGGACATCACACACATCCATGCCCGAGGCAGGATTCCAGCCTCTGACCATAGCAGTCTCACGGTTTCGGTCTGAAGCGCCTAGAACCGCTTGGCCGCCTCGGCTGGCAATTAAAAGTAAAAACCAACCACAATTATAAACCTCCAATATTTGTCTAAATCGAATCAATAAATAAACCCCTGCAGTAACGAGAGTAGACGAGTCGACTAAAGCAGAAACAGGAGTAGGAGCAGCCATAGCAGCTGGAAGTCAATAGAAAAAGGAATCTGTGTTCTTTTGGTTATAGCTATTGAAACAATATAGTAATGAGCTTTATTTCAAAAGGTCTAGAAATAAAGTCATAATAATAAATATAATTTCGACAACCAAAATTTAACATTCAAGGAATAGAAATTAAAGTAGCAACATCACCAATCTGATTAGAAAGAGCTGTTAATATATCAGCATTATTTTACATTTCGGTAGTAAATAAGTAAACAATAAGAAACCAAACCCAAACCGTGCCATTGTAGCAAAATCCTAATCAAATTAGAACTAATAATTAAAAACCCTATTGAAAGAATAAATATTAAAACAACAATAATGAAACGATTTATATTTTTGTCACTGACATATAATCCTGTCTATAGCAAATTAGCAAAGAAGAAATATATATAACAAAAGACAAAAAATAATACACATTCAATCCAAAATTAAAGTCATAACAATCATAGAACCATTCAAATTAAAATGTTCTCATTCAACATAAACTCTGTAATCAATTATTAAATAATAGGTAGCTAAAATAAACTTTATAGTTCTTAGAAAAAAAAACAAGAACGTCAAAGAACAAATAGAAAATAAATACATGGCCTAAGTTCAAAAACTTAATGTCACTGGTCCCACAAAACAATATTTTCAATTAAAATTCTTAAGCAATTTAAACAAAGAATATTTAAAGGCAATCAATGGAAAAGTAAATGAAGATATTCCCGAAAATAACCAAGAGAACAGGTATAAACCCCAGAAAAATAGTTACCATGCTGAGAATACGAATATATAAAGTATAAACTACTATAAAAGATATAAAAAAATTAGAGCCAAAAATCTAAAAGATGTCCAAGATATAATTCTATTTAATAATCTAAGTTGACCTACCAAATTTAATGAAGGAGGAGCAGCTATATTTGACTATTTTAAAAGAAATCACCACAAAGCCATTCAAGACATCAAATTAATTATAGCCTGATTAATTAATAATCTTTGTTACCAAAGCGTTCATAAATAATATTAGACAAACAAAATGAGCCAGAAAAACATAAACAATGGCCAACTATTAAAAAAACTGAACCTATACAACCCCATCAATTCATGGTCATTAATCCACCAATAACGATTCCTATATGAGCAACAGAAGAGGAAGCAATTAAGGAATTTAAATCAACCTGACGAAAAAAGTTAAATCTAACAATATCTCTACCAGAAAAACTTAAAGACAATGACAAATAATTGAACTTCAACCCCTAATAAGAAATAATATTTATTACACGAAAAATGCCATATCACACAACTTCAACAAAACACCAGCAAGAATTATTCTACCAGAATTGGAGCATTTACATGGGCCTCAGGGAGTCATAAATGAACCAAAAATATTGGAATCTTAACTAAAAAAGCTAAAATCATAAAACATGAAATATGAGATAGTAAAAACCAAATTCAAACAGCAAAGGAAAATTAAAAGTATTAGAACAATCATAAACCCTAAATAAAACTAACAATAAAGGTAATCTATCAAATAAAGTATAAAAAGTTAAAAGAACACCAGACTGCAAACGCTCAGGTTGATAGCCCCAACCTAAAATTAAAAGCAAAGTAGGAAGCAATCTAGCCTCAAAAAAAAATATAAAAAGTTAAGATGGCTCAGTCTAGCATATAAACAATTAAGTATAATTATTAAAATCAAAAACATGAAAACAAAAAAATTTGAATGATATAAACTTAAGTAAACCGAAACTCCAGCAGTAATTATTAAAGAATGAATCCAAAAACTCAACGAAAGTATACTAAAATAAAACTAAACAATACCAAAATAATATCTAATTATATTCACATCAGCATATGAGTGTACACAATTAAGAAAAAAACTTATCAGGAACGTTCAGGAATGAACCAACCATCAACAAAGAGGGATCAAAAACACAGTTATAAATAAACACTTTAACATAAAGACAAACCAAAAGAGTTTAAAAAATTATTACCATAAAACCGAATTATTGAAACCAATATAGAAAGACCTAAATCACTGAAACAAACTGAAAAAAATAAAAAAGTAACAGGAAACCCCTATGATTAAGACATCCTTTACTTAAAATTATTAACAATTCCTTAGTTGATTTACCTTACCCTACGAACCAATATTTCATTTTGATGAAATTTTTGGTCCCTATTAGGACTGTGATTAGTAATTCAAATAGTGACTGGACTATATTTAGCTATGCACTGTACATCAAATATTGAAATAGCATTGAGTGGTGAGGTTCACATCTGCCAGGAATTAAATAATGGTTGAATCATTCGAACTTTACACGCAAATGGACCATCTATATTATTTATTTGCATTTATTTAGATGTAGGATGCGGAATCTACTATGGCTCCTACAAATATATACACACCTGAATAATTGGAACAGTAATTCTATTCTTAGTTACAGTAACAGCATTTATTGATATGTTTTACCTCAAAGTCAAATATCATTCTCAGGTGCTACAGTAATTACTAATTTATTATCAGCAATTCCATACTTAGGAACAGACTTAGTTCAATGAGTATGAATTGGTTTGCTGTTGACAATGAGACATTAAATCGATTCTTTACATTTCATTTTGTACTACCATTTATTATTGCAGTTATGGCAGCAATCCACTTATTTTTTCTTCACCAAACAGGCTCTAATAACCCCTTACGACTAAATGGAGATATTGAAAAAATTCCATTCCATCCATAATTTACTTTCAAGGATTCTATTACATTTGTATTAATAACATCATTATTAATTATATTATGTCTAATTAATCCTTATCTACTAGAAGCCCCAGATAATTTTGTACCTGCCAATCCATTAGTAACACCAGTCCACATTCAACCAGATAGATATTTCCCATTTGCTTACTCAATTCTATGATCCATTCCTAATAAGTTAGGAGCTGTTATTGCATTATTTGTATCAATTAGAATATTAATAATTTTACCATTTTACAATAAAACACCATTCCCAGGTATTCAACTCTACCCTATTAAACAAATTATATTCTCAATTATAGTCATTGTCATACACTTCTTAACATGAATTGGTAAATGTCCAGTTGAAGAACCATATATTATAATGGGACAAATCTTAACAATTATCTACTTTATGTACTTATTAATTATCATTCATGATGCAATGCATGACACAAGCTAATTAAGGAACAAAATAAATATGTTAATTAGCTTAGGAAAAGCATATGTTTTGAAAACATAAAACTAGAAGTTTAGCTCTTCTATTGACTTTTCTCAAAAAATTTCACTAAATAAATGAAATAAATAAAATATTTAAGCCAATAAAGAAAATTAAAAATTTAAATACAAAGGTAAAAATCTCTTTCAAGCCAATTAATTTTTAATAATGAAACTGTGGTTAAGTGCCTCGAACTCAAATAAACCCAAAAGATATAACAGCAAGCTTAAAAAAATAAAAGAATAAAAATAACAACATGAAGGAATTGAAGCCAACAACATACTCATGAACACAACTGTAGTATATTCAGCCAAAAAAATCAATTTAAAACCACCTGTTCCATATTTAGTATTAAACCCTGAAACCAATTCAGATTAACCTTCAGCAAAATCAAAAGGAGTTCGATTAGTCTCAGGTAAGGAAGAAGCAAAACAAGCCAAAGCTAAAGGAGAAGAAATAATGCTAAATCAACAGTAAAGTTGAAAGTTTATGAAAAAAACATGTTAAAACTACCAATTAAAAATAAATAAAGACAATAAAATCAAAGCTAATCTAACTTCAGATGAAACTGTTTGATCAACAGAACGCAGGGAACCTATTAAAGAAAAATTTGTTTTAGAAGATCAAACTACAAATATAACAGTATAAACACCTAATCTAGTACAACACAAAAAACAAAAAAACCATAAGAGAAACACACATGTAATTTAAAAAGGAAAAATTAATCAAATAGCCACTGAAATTATCAAATTAAGAACAGGAGAAAAATAATAGCTTAAATAATGGATATAATAGGGATGGGCTGCTCCTTACAGATCAACTTAACAGCATCACTAAAAGGCTGCGGAATCCCTACAAATCCTACTTTATTTGGACCATTACAAATCTGAATATAGCCTAAAACCTATCACTCCAGTAAAGTTAAAAAAGGGACACTAATTAAAACACAAGCAACCAACAGAAGAAAGTTTAAAATAAATATAAATAATTCATAAAGTATCAATACTATTAGTAGAAAAAAAATCTACATAAACAAATTCTAAATTCAACACATTAATCTGCAAAAATAGTAAATTAATTAATATTAATCAATACAGTAAAAAATATTTTAACCATATGGTCCTTTCATACTAATATGGATTAATAGTCTTAGGATAGAAACCGACCTGGCTCACACCAGTCTGATCTCAGATCATGTAACAATTTAGAGGTCGAAAAGACCTAATCATTGGAATTCTGCACCCAAATTTTTTCTTAATCCATCATTGAGGTCACAATCTGTTTTTGCAATATGAGCTCTTAAAAACAATTATGCTGTTACTCTAAGGTAACTTAATCCTATGATTATAAATTATGCATCCAAACTACAAACATAAATCAATGATATAATAATGGAGAGTTTATTTATGTCACCCCAACAAAACATTATCATTAAATATAGAAAGAACAACAAAAAACTATATAAAAGTAAGATGTGGAGCTCTATAGGTTTTTCTCATCCTAAAGATAAAATTAAGCCTTTTGCCTTTAAAATTAAATTCAAAAATATATTAAGAGACAGTTGATTTCTCGTCAATCCATTCATTCCAGCCACTAATTAAGAGACTAATGATTATGCTACCTTTGCATGGACAAAATACGGCAGCTCTAAAAATCCACTCAGTGAGCAGGCCAGACCTCAATATATTTTCAAGATGAAATGTCTTTGATAAACAGGTGGAAATCAATTTTGCCTAGTTCCTTGTAATAAGTTTACAAGTTAAAATTGTTATACAAATAAATTTACTAATTCTATTGTTATTACAAATATTAATAAAGTAAATCAAGCATCTTAATACAAAACCTAAAATAATTTTAAAACCAAAATATAAAGTAATGAACTAAAATGTAATCTTAAAGATAGCAGGTTTAAAGCCTACTATCAAAAAAAACTATTGGTTTATAAGTTTAAAGCTTATCCATTAAAGAATAAATAAGTTAATATTTATACTTAAAAAATTGAATATAAACAATCAACTTTAACAAAATAAATTGCTTCTAAAGAAACTAGATATGTTATGAAAGAATTAACATCTCATTTCTATAAATAATTTATTAATAATTATGAGACAATAACTATTAATTATCTATAAATCAAGCCAAATCGAGAGAAATAATTTAAATACTAAAATTTTGACAAGCCCTGATACAAAAGGTATAACAAATAAAATCTACTTTAAAAAATTTAAAATACTATTTCATAAAAATACTTACATTAGCAGTATACTATAATTCAAAAAATCAATTCTATGAAATATACTAAGACACAAAAACAACCAAATTATTTATGTTAAATAATTAAATAATAAAAAATAAATATAATAAAATAAATAATCAAGACTTCCTATTTGCACAGAAAAATTTTCAGTGTAAGTGAACTTCTTTGCTAGTAAGTTATATCTTGAACCTCTTCCTAGATACACTTTCCAGTACATCTACTATGTTATGAGTTATCTCATCTAAATAGAAGCTACCTTAAAATTATTAAAATGGAATAATCAATAATGAGTGACAGGGGAAAAGTACACACATCAGAGCCAAGATCAGTTAAATTAAATAAATCAAATTACTATCAAATCCACCTTCATCAACAGTATTTCACCATCGAATTCGTTATAAACAAAAATCTGTTGTAACCCACCTACTCTTAACTACAAGCTGCACCTTGATTTGAAATGTTTTATAATTATAAATCCTGAGAATTATAACTCAAAAAGATTCTCTGATAACAGAGATATACAAACAAGTAAATTAATTAGAAAAAATCACTGGGTAGGTTCCTCTGAATGAAATTCTTTGGGTTTAAGGACCTTAACTAATAGTACCCTAGCAACTGTAATTAACATTTAAAATAATAGGATATCTAATCCTAGATTATTATTTAAATTTCACAGATTCATAAAATGATCCACAAATAGATTTTAACATTTCACTTTACAAATTTATATTTTAACCCAAACAGTATAAACAACTGAAATTTCCTGACATTGCCTTTTGCAGGCAAGTGCTCTACCAACTGAGCTACCCAAGCATGACTCACGCCCCCTCCTCACAGCTTTACTTTCGCCAGTATCTCGTCTCCTACCTTCCTAGCTTTACAGAAGCTCTCCTGCGAACGTGCAGAACTAGAACTCCTAAAAGAAAGGATATTGCGGAGACATGGCTTAGCCACAGCCTGGGGGATGTTTCCAGAATGATATTTTCACTCTTCAGCGGAGTTTGCGCTGATATGAAATTTCCTGGCAGATTAAAACTGTGTGCCGGACTAAGACTCGAACTCAGGACCCTTGCATTTCGTGGGCAAGTGCTCTACCAACTGAGCTACCCAAGCACGACTCACGCCCCGTCCTCACAGCTTTACTTCTGCCAGTACCTCGTCTCTTACCTTCCAAACTTTACAGAAGCTCTCCTGTTCTGTAAGGTTCGCAGAACAGCTTCTGTGATGTTAAATCAATAAAGGAAAAAAATTCATTGCCCTACATCACTGTTCTTATTTAGAAAACCCTAATCATTATGTTTTTGTTAAAATACATGTTTGAACATTCTGCAGTTACAACTGCATTGCTTACGCACGCGTCTGCAAGACGTATCCCCTTTAACACACAATTTCAGAGACTCCCCTGCAGGCAAGGCGAAAGCGTAACTACTAATAGTGGAGGTACTGCTACTCCCCCAGTGACATTGTGCAAAGGCTGTGGTACGTGTGTCAGACACAGTTCCAGTGGAATGCAGGTATAAATGGAAGCAGGTATAGTATCATGATTAAACTTACATGCTAAGGATGCTGGTGTCAAAAAAAAGTATACAAGCATTATTAGGGAAAAAATATTTATTTCTCACCCAACTTAAAGTAATTTTACATTTTCATAAGCAGACACAAAAGCAGTTTTTTTATATATTTTCTTAAGTCAATGGATAGAAGGACAGCCATAGAATTCCAGGTCTTGAATAGAATCAAATTTAAAGATTCGACGCATCTATGAGATCTTCTCCTTCCCCTTCATATAGATGATGGTGTCCATGTGATGGAATAATTTAAGCACAGTCACCATAACTTTATAGGGTATGTCAGGGTCACCCTAGTAAATTCCATGGTAGAAATGTGTTAACCACTTCGCACTCTTCTGTGTCTTAGTACACCTCACTTCATTGAAAGATCTTGGCGATGCAATGTTTGCTGATAATATCTTCATTATGCTGGCACATTGTGTGTATGCTACAAACACAACATCTTTAAATACGAATGGTCTACGCTCACTGTCATAGAAACCCTGAGCATCAGCAATGATGTTCACACGACGACACTTCATCGTGAAATGCTCTAGGTACAGTGCAGTACCTATTCATTTATACAGCTCATTGCACAACGCCTGTGACTGGGCAGTAGTTGATCACACGGTCATGCAGAACTAGAGCATATGTGGCAGTGTGTCCTGGGAAATTTGTCAATGATTCAAATTCAATTTGCAGACTTAATTATCTCATTCTCTTTCGAGCAGTCTATTATGATGATCAGTGAAACTCTCTGAACTTACGTGGACTGAGTAGACACCCTCCTCCCTTTCCTCTGGCAATTTCATAGCAAGAAGCGCGAAATCTTGCATACATGTCATATGCTAGACTGTATACACTTTGATTTCACTGCAGATGTAGATTGTCATATGGGTAGAATTCTGATTTGAGGTTGACTTTGGCATTAGTTAACTTGCAGTTGTCAAACACGGCAGAATCGTTTGCTATGTTACCTCTTCTATCACTCTGAAACGCAAGTATGATGAATCTAGGTGTCTCTAGATGGGTGGAAGTTTTAATAACCCATGTTTGTCTGCTCGCAGTTGGTAAAACTGGATACTCGGAAATCTTCCATGTGCGAAATGTCAGTGACAGAAATGTACCTGAATTCAGGACTTTTAAAAGCTTCAAACACTCCTCATCTGATACACTGATGTGAGGCATTTTCCATATTATCTTGCTGATTATGATCATATTCTCCTCTTGAGCTCCTTGAATGTATGAGTTATTGGCAGTCGCACTCTGTACCAGAATGAGTTCCTGTTTAGCGTTCATAATAATCTGTCTCATGTCTTCAAAGTACTTCATAAGCATTTTTAGAGGTATGCAGGCAGTAAATCGCTTGTACTCCTGCAACTATTCTATCCTCTGGATCGTCTGTGAACAATCCTGCATTTTATAATCTATGCAAATCTGCTGGTGATGTAGAGATGTATGTTTTATGGGTTGATGTTATGCGAACATTGTGTGTACAGTCGATCTCAGACCCATTGAGTTCATAGCGTATCTCTTGGAACAGGAATGCTAAAGTGTTAGGTGTCAGCTTGGGTCCCAGCGATACGCTGCCATCGGTTTTCTTGAATGACCCCTCTAGATATAGGAAATTCTTGCATGGAAGTGTGAGTGCGTCTTGGTGCTGGATGACAATACCGATTTCATCATTCTTGTTAAACGTGGTTGAAGTGTAAGGTTTATGAGAGAAGTATTCCTGACACATAATTCTCTCATCATACTCTACTGGACTGGTTATATTGAGAGAGGACGTCACTGCATGGCTTCAGGCCAACTGATTTAAGAAACTCGTAGTTAGCACATGTTATCACATTGCTGTTCGGTAGCGAAGTGGCATGCTGTGGATTGCATGCACTTGCTTTATACCGTATGCCCATCCTGCCTTAATGTAATCGTACAATGATTTCCTCACCACGAAAGGCGTCTAGTTGATTATTCTGGTCCACAATATGCATCTCCAAATAGTCTAATGTCTGAGCTGTCACTGGAAGGTATATTGCATTGGCAGGGGTCTCAACAATCTTATACCCCGTTGGAACTGAGGGGAAAAATCCGTAAATAGTGTGAATCAGACTATTGTTGAGATAGGAGTTTGTTGCAATGTTACACTGGACACCGATTGTGCTGACAGGGAGTATGTCCACTGTCTGATCTGAATTGTAAAATTTACTTGGATCCTTTCTTTCAGGAATGCTAGTTCTGCAAGTTTCGCAGGAGAGCTTCTGTAAAGTTTGGAAGGGAGGAGACGAGATATTGGCAGAAGTAAAGCTGTGAGGATGGGGCGTGAGTCGTGCTTGGGTAGCTCAGTTGGTAGAGCACTTGCCCGCGAAAGGCAAAGGTCCCAAGTTCGAGTCTCGGTCTGGCACACAGTTTTAATCTGCCAGGAAGTTTCATCCTAATGCGATAGTACACCGTATCCATCAATCCATTATCACGAACATCGATTGATCTCACTTTTATTGTGCTATGTTTGGTTCGATTATATTGAGCAGTTATTTCTGGGAGGATATCTGTCCATTTGTATGAGTGGCGATGGTTAAAACTCATCCACATTCGACCTTTCATTGTTCTGTTCAGGCGCTCCATGATACTTGCCTTCAGGTGAGTGAATGTCGAGTAGTGATGTATTCCATACCGCTGCATCACGGTCTTCAAATACCTATTGTAGAACTCCCCACCATGATAGGTTTGTAGGTTGTCAGGGCATCGATTCCTTCCTGTCTGTAGCAAACGCTCAAAAACATCTGCGACAATTCTACCCGTTTTTGTTTTGATAGGTAATAACCAGGCAAATTTGGAGTATGTATCAACAACCAATAAAATATATTTGAACCTATTATTCTCATGTGAATATTCCCTCATATCTACAAGATCAGCTTGCCACAAGTCATCCAACCCTTTAATCATAACACGCCTGCGAGGGTATGTTTTGCGTGCTGGTTTGTACAGTTCTCGAACTACTGTCTCCATACTTATTCGATGATACCTCTCTCTCTAAGCTCTGAGATTATTGAAGCAACCTCATTCGAATGAGCTGTGTTACCTGCAGCAGCTGATGCCATGAGCAGCTGTAGTCGATATATTAGTTCGTTGGGGTCGTCATAATATGTATACTGCGCGATTCTATTGTTAAATGCATTATTCTCAATGTCAATACCATCACTGCTGCTGTTGGTGCTGTTGTTGTTGTTTTCGCCATTAAGTATTGGTTCTATAATGGTTTTATATTTCTTGTTGATCAGGTTTTTCGTGATCTTGTGTACACCAGTCATGTGCAGTATTTCACGGTACATTTCCGTATCGTTAACTGAATAATTTATAGGTTTTTTGGCAGGTCTTAGGAAAATAAGATTCATTAAGCCGGGTGTTCTCTCAAACTATCACCAATCTGTATTGTGTCAACAGTTACAGTTATAGGAAGCGTACTCAACATGTATGGTCTTCCCCTGCTAACGCCGAATGTTCTATCTATCTTACAAGGGGTGTGACGAATAATGAGTTCATCAATGGCAACACCCACATTATCGTGTGCTTTTGCTTTTGCTGAGAGCTGTCTGAGAGATTCAGTAACTGGCTTAAAGGTCTCTCTTAGTGTTTGCTGCCGATCCATATGCCCTAACTTCAGCAGCCGTAATTTCTCACTAACTGCTTTACGCGCCTGAATCACTTTCTGCTTCGTCGACATCTCGGTGTATACTAATCAGACATCTCCGCGGGGTGAGGCTTTCTATATCTACTCTTCATCTTCCTCTTACTATGTGCCTGCTCCCCCTTCTCAACAACAACGAACCCTACATCTATTTTCCCTTGAATGTCATAGCAGTTAAGTCGGTTACTTTCTTACTGACTTGATTAACTAGCTCATTTAACGCATTCACCATCCTCAGAAGAGTCTGGTAATACGTCTCTACTTCCCTGCACATACCTGCAACTTTATGCACAATAGGCTTAATTTTCGCATCCATGTACAGGCGAATGTTCTGTCTGTGTACACCCATACTCTCGGGTTGAGAAGTAGACACACGCGCAAATTTTTCCATGGTTTAGCGTAGACTGCTGTACTAACCTCTCTTACCAAGCTATATATGCAAAAACTCTTGAAAGTTTCGCCTGTACCTACCACCACTCAGTTTTCTTGTTTTATCAATAACGAGAAACCCATACTGTGAATGATTCCAGCAATCTGCACATATCTTTACAAAATCATTGAACGACATGTCCGTTCTGACATGTGCCTGGTAAATGTGTGTTAAATTCAGGTTGTCTTGTTTGAAGGCTATAATGAGGTTCGCGTTATCCCTAACCAACTGTTTGGGGTTTCTGGAATACGTTTGACTTAGATAAAATACATCAGCACCTATATGACGACCGAAACAGAAGTATTTTCGAATTTGGTCTTGGTTTTCCACAGCAACAACGTCAAACATGAAGGCTGTGTTTGGCTTGGCTTTTTCAGGTGGAGTGATATCACCACTTTCATTGAATGTTATCTACATAACACCATCTGCACCGCACAATATCTCCTGCAATAGCTGATACTTGGGTTGAAACAGTGTTTTCGAGAATACGCAAACATGTTCGAATCGAACCTCATCTACATGTGTTAGCAGAGTCATGAGGACATTAGTCTTCCCACAATTGGATGGACCTACAACAATTGCTCATACATTATCAGGAAGGAGAATCCCAATCTTCTTGTTCTTCTTCAGGTCTTCATTAGCATCTTCACAGGACCAGTCACCGGCAACAAAGTCCTTGTGGTGAGGGTGCTTCACCCAGTCTGCCATGATATTAAATAGGCCAGGTACAGACAAGTGGTTGACATATATAGAAAAATACACTTGAAAAGATAATAATAGTGTGTGTAGCCACAATAGTTCGATCATTTAACTGACTGAGCTATACTGACTACACAGAGAAAACAGCTATATATATTTTACCCATGAAGAGTAACTTGATCAATGATCATCTCAGTAACTCGTATAGAATTGAAAAAATTAATAATTGTATTACTTTGATTATAATGAGAGAGGTATGAATTAAAACACAAACACGGCTTGAGATTGTATATACATAAATTATTTCTTTCAATATCATACATGGAGTGTAGTATTTCATGAATATCATTACAATCTGTATGTATCTTCTTCTTTTTCACACCTGTACAGTATTTACCACATAAAGCTTTTTGACATGGAATAAATTCAGCGTGTATCTCCCTCAAGCCAATACATGCCTCACAGTATTCGGGTTTTCACACACACATTTAATATGTTTCTCTTTAGGTTCAGCGTTCATGCGCGAACAAAGGTGAAGCTTAAGATCATCAACATGTACAGTATGCACACGTAGGGAGTTTACAACGTCATTGTATACAGAGTCTATGCTAAGCAGCCATCAGTTCAGTCTGTCCAATGCAAGACATATGGCAGTGTCCAGATCGTATAACTTCATAACTGAGGCACGTCTTAGATAAACGCAGTTGTCACCCAATTTCACACAAAATAAACACTCATCATACACTGTTGTAATAGAAAGTGTCATACCAGTAAGGCGAATGTCTGGGGGAGAACGAATTGGATAATACTCTGTAGTCATCTGCCGATTGATGTAGTGCTCTGCACGGCATATTTCATCCCAGTTGAACTCGGAAATTGTCACTTTAACACACTTGGATACATTTTCAATCTCGATTCTCGCATGCAACCCCCAGAAATGATGCGTTTCTATAGCAATGTTCAAACACTTCGATCCAATGGGAGTTAAATTGTATGTGGAGGCAAAAAGCGTAGGTGCACTCGATGCCTTCTTATCCACAGTATCTGCAGTCTGTTGTTGCACTATCACAGGGGTGTTCTGCTGGGATGGATCATATGTTGGTGACCAGTACTGACCTCTATCTTGTTGTTTAACACTGCCAGCAACAGCATTCGATGTGTCAGGAGCAGATCACATGTCTTCATCACACAAATTGATGAGTGGAATGGATAACAGCAACCCCTTGTCCTGCTCCATCAATTGGGCTATGAGCACTACCGAATCCCACGTGGCTGCTACTGGTTCAGACACACTGGAGGCTGTTGCTGCAGGTCTCGACAAGATGGCAGCCGAAGTTGCTACAGGTCTGGACGTGGCAGCAGAGTTTGGCATGTTGGCACTCGACCCTGTTGAACAAAGACAAGGAAGCATTACATGTGGACCCAGACGTGAAAAATTTGAATAATAATAGCACTAACGCTAACCAGAGAGAAAGATGTGATAAGGGATACTTACTTTTCCGTTTAATCCTGTTCTGCATGACTGTGCTGGAGTGTGACTGCTGTTGGTACTTCATGGTTCTTCTTCTTTTGCTGCTGCTGCTGCTGCTGACTGACTGGACAAAACTGAAGTCCCAGAGCTGCTGAGCCTCACCTATATCTCCTACAATGACGTCACCGGATGCTACCATCCTACTGGCTGAAGTCGAGCACGTGACTTGATTAAGGGTTCCTATTGGTTCCCGTCATTTCCCCCACCCCAGAATGTCGTCTTGGATTATGTCACAGAACAGACGATAGCACTCTCTGGTGGTGGTACTGTATACTAGACCACTTTGGCCTCGTGGTGAACACACTTTTTGCAGCCATCTTGGATAATGGTACTTGTATCATCACCTGACATCATGGCAGCCATCTTGGATTATGTAACGGGACTAATGACAGCGCCTTCTGGTGTTGGTACTGTGTACTAGGTCAGCTTGAGTCCAGACCTCATGGCTAACACACTGATTTCCTCCATTTCCCCCCACCATCTTGGATTACATCACAGATGAGAGCACCCTCTGGTGGTAGTGCTGTGTACTAGGTCAGTTGGAGTCCGGACCTTGTGGTGAACACACTGGATGGCTGTGCTGCATGAAATTGCTTAAATAAAGACTGGTGAATGCAAAATAAAGACTTTTGTCCAGCACTGGTTGAGTCCTTTTCTCATGAATCCTTAGAAGGAGGTGGAGGTCAGGTGACTTAGGTTAGTGGAGGGGAGCTTTGTTTCCTGCAGTTTTCTTAGATTAATAGAGATACGCGAATTGACCTTGCTTTACCGCCAAAATTCAAACTTGGCGCCAGTTCCTAGGAAGAGGTGGCGGTTGGTTGACTTAGATTAGTTTGGATAGTCCAAATGACCTATTTTTCCGTGATTTTCTTATTCTACTAGAGTTAACCGTGGTGTGACACATTATCCTGTTGGAATTTGAACTTCCCACCATTTTTCTGGGGGAGGGGAGGGGAGGGGGTTAGGTTAGTGCAGTTTGCCCAATTGTCCTATCTTCCAGCCAAAATCCGCAATCTTGAATCACCTCATATCCATCATCTTGGATGACATCATGTGCTGTTGCCAAGTCTACATGCCGCCTGCATCTTGGATACATCTGGCAGCAATGGAGAATGGGGTGGGCCTGGCCTAGCTCTACTACTTACAACAACACTGGCGGCTGGTCTGGCTTTTGCATACGACACTGTAATCTACAACTTGCCTGTCTCACAACACGAACTGTAGTGGATATTTGCAGCAAGTTCGTGAAATTAACTTGCAGAAGCGACTTGCAAAAGTCAACTTGCACAAGTTTTTGTACTAATGTAAGTACCTCAGCAAGTACTTGCAGGAGTTACTTGCTAGTGGACATGCGCCGTAAGTATATATTTTTTTCACTAAGAATTTCGTACTGAACACATGTCTCATTTTTTCAGCATATATCCAGCAGGTAATAGAAGCAGTGGCTGCAGCTGCACCAGCAGGAACTGCAACAGAAGTAGCATTATCGTAAATAGTTGTAAATGATTTCGTGGATAAAAATCGATAATTGTTACTTTTTCACTAAGAATTTCGTATTAGTATATGTTGTTTATATGTAGTTTTTTTGTAAAAATTTCATTGTATAGGTAATATGTTGTTGTTGTAGATGATTTTCAGTATCAGAATCGATGAAACGTTACTTCTTTCCTTTTCACTAAGAATTTCGTATTGTTGCAGTAAATATATCCATAAATTTGTTTTCATCTCCGTAGTGCTGTGCATACATAATTAAATTTCATCATATGTCTAATATGGTGCATACCCTTTGTTGAAGACGATTTCCTGGCAGACAAAGAAGGGGGACAGGGATCGGTATGTCCTGGAGATATGCTAGAGTCATCGCAGATCTCATATAAGTGTACATTAGAAAAAAATGTTTGTTTCTCGTAGTTTTTGTGTGGATATGTTTTTATTGTTAGATTATTATGTTGCAGGTGATATCAGTGACTTGAATCGATCGGTCTCCCCCAATTCAGGCGAGGGTTAAATGCCACCATGGGTCAAAGAGATGGAGAGTGACCTTCGTCGGAGTGAGGGGATGAGGAAGATGCCAAGGAGCCAGAGCGAAACATGTAATACATACTCACTATGCTAACGAACAGTCAGTGCTTTTTCTTTCCTTACGACAGAAGCTGGCGATATCTGGAACATTGTACTGAACTGTGTTAGTTGTTCTTCCTATCTTCTACAGTGGCCGCGTTGTGGGACAATTCACGCAATATGGCGTGGCATGGGTATGGGGGCGGTGAAGCCTATACACCAACGCGGGGTCCTGTGCAGCACGCTTTGCCTGCAGAGGCACCGCTAGACGCCGCGCCAGGAGCCGCCGCTGCCGCCCGCACCGCCGCCGCCACCGCCACCGCTGCTGCCCCTTCTGTCGCTGAAGCAATGCTGTGGGGTCCATGGGCCACCTTCCCTCTGGGAAGCGGCTCAGGGTTGCAGCAACCAGTCTGCTCGCACTGGCCCAATTCCACAGCGTCTCCTCCTCCTCCACCTTCTTGTCCTCGTCAGTCTCGCAAGGTACGGCACATATCTCCAACACATCACTACAAGCGGTTTTTATATCTAGTTGTAGTTTAATATTGGTAATATCAACAATCCTGTGGCTAGCGGCAGTTCCCTCTCCCGCCCTTTTAGTGAAGGACATCAGGTAAGCAATGCCATACTGCATTTAGAATAATCGGTGATTGCAGACGTCTTTGAGGAGGGAATCTTATTCACGAGACTGGAGAATGTTGCAGTGCAGTGCTGTGCATCGAACTGTCATACCCCCCAAAGTTGCCTCTTGTACTGAAGAGAAGTATTTTTTATCTTTGGGGGGGGGGGGTGGCATGATAACGTGAGGAACGTCAATCACCTAGCAGTTTCGTGAATCCACCTTTAGAGCTATACTGGCCCAGTTTTCCGAGATGAAAGTTGAGGCGTCAGCTAAAGCACTCAGCTGAATATTGCATCTGGACATCCAGAGACATGTCTATGATCCAGTAAATGGTGGTCTAATTATACAGAGCTTCCTAAAGATGTAGCTGATAAGAGAGCATGCATTAATGTCGAAAATAGAAAGGATTAGGCACGTTTTGCATGGTCAGCCCTAACTTGCGAGAGAAATTAGATCGCAGGGATCACACTGAATGTCCCAGTACATACCACGTACCTAAAAAATACTATCCCGGGAGGGTACAATTTTGATGCTATCAAATTCCCTGTCCACATCCAGCGCATACCTAAATTTGAGGCGCAAAATACCTGAACATCGGTTCATGTTTATGGCCTGGAGTAACGCAAATCAGATGAGCAAAATGTGAAGGATAAACATATAGTCGTCGGCCACCTCTATTTCTCAAAATTTGCCTGTGAGCGTAAACAGCAGGTAAACATGTTCTTATTCTCTGATGAGAAAAATAAGGCGAGAGGCAGTTATCATTATGTTTGAATCACAGACATGTCCTGACTTCTGTTCTCTCAACTGAGTATCTGCAAGTGTAAAAAGCATATTTGCTTCAGGTGCCTCAATTATTTTCTCTCAGAGAAGTTACTAGCGATGCATCTAGTAGACTACATTCCCAAGGACTCGGTACTTGTTATTATTCCTATTGAGGAAGAGAAATTCATAAAGTTTAAAAATGTTCACCATCAGGAGATAAGCCCATTTGTAGCGTATTCCAACTCAAATTACTTCTCTCTCAAGTGACCCGCTGTGAAGGTGACCCTATGGGCTCACATACTACCTATCCATAAAAACACGTACCATATGCAGCAGTGTACCAAATTGCATAGTCCTATGATTCAAGTTTTAACCACTACAAATCTTATGTTGGGGATAATACTGCGGTTTGACTGCTCACTGAGGTTGAAAAACTTTCATGGGATGTTTATAAACCTTACAGTGAGAACGTTTCCATGACCAAATCGAAGGAGGATGGAGATTTGTACAATAACGTAGTTGACTGCCATATTTACGGACTGCTGTTAGATTGGAAAAAGGAAACTCCTCGTAGGGACGACTGTTGTCTTACAGGGACGTTCTTTGGCGCAGCTCACAGTATGTGCAATTTGAAGTCCCGTTTACCAAGGTACATACCCATTTTCTTCCATAATTTTAGCGCATATGGCTCTCACATTCTTGATGAGCACTTGGCTGACTTCGGCATAGAGAAGTATCAGGTCACTGTCCTAGCTGAGATTGTTGAGAAATACATTACTTTCTACAAACGAATGACGCCGAGAATTACGCTCCGCTTGCTTGACACGCTATGTTTTATGCAGGGGATACTCCAGAAACTACCTCCGGAGGATGTGCATATCACTCGAGCTGCATTTCCCCATGAGAAAAAATTTCAGCTTGTGACAGGGAAGGGGGTTTTCCCATACGAATTTGTGGATAATATGGCGAAACTTAACAAAACCAGGCTACCTGACATAACTGGATTCTCCAGCAACCTTACAGGAGATACGATAACTAACACAGAGTATGAGCATGCCGTGAATATCTGGTAGGAATTCAGCACCTTCACTTTAGCATAGTACACACGGCTTTACATGGACACAGACATGTGCTTGCTTCCGGGTGTTTTCAAGAAATTCTGGAGTCCACGCAAGACCACATATGCTCTGGATCCGGCCTTTTATTACACAGACCTGGGCTGTCTTGGCACACAGTGTTCAAGAAAACGAAGCACATCATTGTATTATTGACTGATGCTGACATACTTATTTTCTTTGGGCAAGGGATCTGTGGGGGACTTTTCCAGTGTGTTCATAGGCATTTCAAGGAAAATAACTCACGGATGGGTGACAGGTTCAGTGCATCCCTTCATTACAGTTACATCATGCACTTGGATGTCAATAACGTACACAGGCATGCCATGTAACAATCGCTGCCGATTGGTGAGTTTCAATGGGTGCCCAAAGACGAATACAATGAATTAGGTGGAAAAATCATGGGGGGGGGGGGGGGGGTATAGCGGCTGAATCTCTTATGGTGTACGTGCTGGAGGTAGCCCTCACATGCCTTATTAGTTTGCGTGATGCGCAAGCCAATTTGCCAATGTGTCCAGAGCAACTAGTTCCACAAGGAGGATTCACCCCAGAACTGATGATAATGCTGAGGAATAAGTGGAGATATATTATTCATTACCATAATCTTCAACAGTGCCTCCGCTTGGGGATGGAGCTGGCCAGAATCACCCAGGCTATCTCCTCCAATCAGCCCTCCTGGCTGAAGGAGTATACTGATCTGAATACAAGAAGAGAGCTTCTGCAATGTGTGACTTTAAGAACGATTTTTATAAATGAATGAATATTTCAATTTTCGGAAAAACAATGGAAAATTTTAGGGAACGACATGAAATTTTGATTAGCACTGAATGAGATCAGCTTTATGGTGTAAGAAAATGCATTGCCAGATCAAATTTTAAGTAGGTTACCATATTGAATAAGAAATTTGTTGCTGTGGAGATGGTGAAGACTGCAGTAGAGTTTACGAAGCCTAATTACAAGGGGATGTGCATACTAGACCTATCCAAACTCCACATATACCGTTTTCCTTATGTTTTAGAAAAACTCATTTCGCAGATCCTAAATTACTTTATATGGATGCAGATAGTTTCATCTACTGGGTAAAGAACTGCAATCCATATGAAGTAATGAGGTACCACAGCTATGAATCCGACACTTCCTCATACAAGACCAATGGACTGATAATACTTATGGTACTGTTCCACAGAACAAGATGATTACCGGCCTTATTAAAGACGAGGTGAATGGATTGCCGATTGTGGAGTTTATAGATCTGCGATCAAAAATGTATGCATATCACACACTGGAAGATGGCATCCAGAGGCAGGCTAAGGGTGTGCGTCGTATGACATCGAGAGCCTTCTCTATCAAATACTACAGCAGTGTTCTCATTGCTAAACCGCTGCATATGGTACGACAAACTAGTATTCGATTGAGAGGACATGAGGTGTCCACTGTGCTGCAGTCTAAAGTCTCATGAGATAAAAGGATCATTTGTGATGGTTGGTTGATTTGGGGGAGGTGATCTAACAGCGAGGTCATCGGTCCCATTGGAACAGGGAAGGAAGTCGGCCATGCCCTTTCATAGGAACCATCCTAGCTTCGCCTGAAGCGAGTCAAGGAAATCATGGAAAACCTAAATCAAGATAACCAGATGCCGATTTGAAACGTCATCCTCCTGAATGCGGTCATTTGTGATGATAGGAGTGAAACTCGGCCATACTCACACTACAAAATTGTAATGAGAGAAGGGGTGGGGGACACTGATTGAGTGAGAAGGAGAGAATGTGTGTGTGTGTGTGTGTGTGTGTGTGTGTGTGTGTGTGTGTGTGTGTGTGTGTGTGTGTGTGTGCAGGGTAGTGGTATGACCCTTTTATCATAGTGTAAGTAATTGTGTGTGTGTGTGTGTGTGTGTGTGTGTGTGTGTGTGTGTGTGTGTGTGTGTGTGTCATGTAAATATTTATGTGTGTTGCATACACATGTTTGTATGCACACCATGTATGAAAAATTATAAAACAAGAAAAGTAATATGTATATTTACATTTACATGGACATATAGGTACAAAAAAATTAAAAAGCATAAACAAAAAGATATACATTTACTTCTTAAAAAATCATATACAGAAAAAAATATGAATATCCATTCATACACACAGTGTATGTATGTAAATACGTCTATACACCATGTGCGTCTTGTAAATAGAATAGTTTTTAAGTTTTTCACCTGCTGCTAGCCATCCAAGTCACATTAGTTTTTAAGTGTATACAGGGTGCCGAAAAATTCGCGCATGCAGACTGCACAGTGCGATTCCTCTCATACTAGCAATGCGAATATGTCTGTCACAATATTTCGTCCTGCACATATTTCAGGCAGTAAATGAACATAGAAGATTTTCAATCTGGCAACACTATAATCACGTGTACTGCAAGTATCTCTGTCAGGATATAACAGTATGCTGTGCAGTTGGTGCAATGGATGGCGTTTTGGGCTAGGACAAAGGAGGTCAACTTTTCGATTCTGTGCCAAGGTTTATTTGTTATTATTTGCTTAAAGTAGTCTACATAGTAAGATATATGGCGTCTTAATGTTTATATAGCGATTTCAGTGGGTCTTCTAGAAAGCATTTGCAGCTATGTACTACGACCACAGAAAAATCGGCCACCTTTTAAAGAAACCTTTTGCACATCCTGGATACGAATTGTTTCGCACCAGTGCATCTACGAGATTCCAAATTTGTCTTGTGTACACCCTTTCCCAATGGTCCCATCAATTAATACAAATTATTATTTTTGCCACGTTCAGGTCCATTACATTTCATTAGGGAATCATGTCACCAGTAGGGCTCGCAATGTGCTTTCGAAATAATTTCGATGGGCCCATTCGGAGAGGGTACACAGAGAATAGGTTTGGAATCTAGTACAGGCAGTGGAGCGAAGTGGTCCACAACGTGCAAAAGGCTTTATTAAAAGCTGACGAATGAAAACGATTGTAATTGCATTTCTGTGTTCAACTGCAAATATTTTGTAGAAGACCCACTGCAATCGCTTTATGACGATTAAGACGTCAGATATCGTACGATGTACACTACTTTTAGCAAATAAAAAAAAAACTCGACCCAAAATCGAATCCTCGACCTCTTGGATGCTAACCCAAAACGATATCCCCTGCGTGTACTGCTCAGCAGTGCTGTCTCTACTGACAGAGGTAGTTACCGTACATGTGATTATATGGTTGCCAGATTGCCAACCTTTAACGTCCATTTACTGCTCGAAATATGCGCAGGACGAAATTTTGTGACAGACATTTTTGGATCGTAAGCACGTGACAAATCGCACTGCCAATTCCGACGGCTCGAATTTTCCTTCACCCTGTCTACACAGCTCAGAGTCTATCAGAATGATTGTAAAATCTTTAGTATTGGGCCTATGCAAATTAGCTTCTAAATGTGTATATAGCACACATTCCATTAGAATTATTGTAAAAGCTGTGCTGTTGGGGGCTGTGCAATTTAGTTGTACTAAAAAGGTAACTCCACATTAGTTTTTTAAGCATACATTATAAGAAAATTATTTAAAAAAAGGAAATTTCATCCAGTACTAACAGAGAAAAAATATATAAAAAATATTCACAACCAGTGCTACTGTTTGAAGATTCTTTTTTTCCCTAGTTATTAGTAACAGAGTGTAAGTTAAAAGTATCTCTGCACTGAAATATCAGACTCAGACTGTACCTCAATAACTATATTGTTCCTCAAGAACTTAACTGAAACTCAAAAACTATATAACAATTTCAAGAACTGAATTGTAATCTCAAGAACTGAATAGTAATCTGAACAACAATATTACATCTCACGAATGAATTTAATGTGTGTAAATTCAATAGAAGAAAAAATTGTTAGCACACTTCTTTGTTGTTCTTATTTATACAAAATTTATCCCCTATTGGATTAAGTATACAGGGTGTTACAAAACGGTATGGCCAAACTTTCAGGAAACATTCCTCACACACAAAGAAAGAAAATATGTTATGTGGACATGTGTCTGAAAACGCTTACTTTCCATGTTAGAGTTCATTTTATCACTTCTCTTCAAATCACATTAATCATGGAATGGAAACACACAGCAACAGAACGTACCAGCGTGACTTCCAACACTTTGTTACAGGAAATGTTCAAAATGTCCTCCGTTAGCGAGGATACATGCATCCACCCTGCGTTGCATGGAATCCATGATGCGCTGATGCAGTCCTGGAGAAAGGCGTATTGTATCACAGCCATCCACAATACGAGCACGTAGAGTCTCTACATTTGGTACCGGGGTTGCGTAGACAAGAGCTTTCAAATGCCCCACAAATGAAAGTCAAGAGGGTTGAGGTCAGGAGAGAGTGGAGGCCATGGAATTGGTCCGCCTCTACCAATCCATCGGTCACCGAATCTGTTGATGAGAAGCGTACGAACACTTAGATTGAAATGTGCAGGAGCTCCATCGTGTATGAACCACGTGTTGTGTCGTACTTGTAAAGGCACATGTTCTAGCAGCACAGGTAGAGTATCCCGTATGAAATCATGATAACGTGCTCCATTGAGCGTAGGTGGAAGAACATACTGATGAAACTAAAATGAGCTCTAACATGGAAATTAAGTGTTTCCGGACACATGTCCACATAACATCTTTTCTTTATTTGCTTGTGAGGAATGTTTCCTGAAAGTTTGGCAGTACCTTTTTGTAACCCCTGTACTTATAACGGCTGTGGAGGCCACAAATATCAGTTCTGAACATGAGTGGTTGTGAATTTTATAACATTTTATAACATTTTATAACATATAACATTTTATAACAAGAACAACATTTTATAACATTTTTAGCAGTAAGATAAATGAGTAAAATGCTGGAAATATAAAATCTGAATCATTAAAAATCAAAGAAGAATTAGAAACAATGGAGTCAGATTTTTAAAAATAATTCAATTCAAGAACCAAGAATTTAATGAAACATCTTAACAATGAGTTAGGACAAGTTCTTAAAACAACTAAAAATTTAAAATGATTAATAGATCCAGAAACTCTAAAGTTAGTTAAACACTTTCATAAAGTAATAGGTAATATTTTTAAAACAATGATGAGTTATATTCATTTTAAAGATAAAAGATTAGTACATATAAATTATCCAACTGAAGAAAAGATATAGTTAATAAAAGGTATTTAGAAAATGAATTAAATAATTTTGTTACAAAAGCTGAATATGGAAAGGTGCCCTCATACACTCTAACACAATTCAGGAATTAAGTTACCAAAAAGAGTGAAGTAATTATTATACAAAAAAGGAAATAGAGAAAGTGTTCTCATATTATCACACAAAGGCAGATTTAGTTCCATGTATCAATCAGACAGACAAACTAGAGGGGAAGGTTTATAATAAACAATTAGTTGAATTTACATTTATGACTGGGGGTGAAGAAAAAATTCATCATTTCGAGTATTTTTTCTTCCTTCCAATGTCTTTCTTGTTTCCAAAAATATAGGTAAAGATCAATCATTAAAATATTTAGATATTTTGTTGAGTGTCTCTGATAATCTTTACCAGATAACTCCTGCTATCCATCAACAATAATTACGCATAAATCAAATTTTGTGACCATAAAATTAAAAGGTGCAGTTATAACCATACCGGTAGATTTAAAATAATTTTGTTTGGTAAACGTTAATATATATAAATGGATAACCATGTCTGGTACTTGAAAAAAGTTAACGAAACTCATCATCCTCTAAGAGTAATAACAAAAAATGGGACACAGAGGACTGAAGCAGTCTGCGGGGTATGTAACACTAAAAGAAGTAAATTTGTTAAAAATTGTAAATATTCCTGAAGAAATTATTAAGGAGTTACATAAACCAATGAGAAAACTTTTTAAAAGCAGAAATGCTGTATCTCATGGTATAGATGATTTATGGCAAGCATATGTAATAGACATTGATTCTGAAACCTTTAAACAAATTTAAAAATAAATAAAGGATATAAATATTTATTAGTTGTAACTGATGTTTTTTCGAAATTTGCTTGGCCTGTTGAAATTGAAGATAAAACGGTAAATATGTTTCATAAATTATCGGAAAAAATATTGAAAATACGAACTCCAAGAAATCTACAAACGAAGAAGATTAAAGAATTTTACAATAAGATTTTCAACAACTTATGGACAAATATAACATCAACCATTATTCAACTTTTATTAAAAATTAAAGAAAGAATTAACAGAATACTAAAAATGTGGAAGGGGTCAGCTCATTAAGGAAATTACAAACGGATTGTACTCCTTTCAAAACTACTTCATGAATATAATAATACGAAACATTCAACAATTAAATGAAGCCAAAGGATGTAACCAAAGACAGTGAGAAGGACCTGTTGCAAAGTTTCTACACTAAATTCTGAAGCTGCCAAGCCCAAATATAATTTGGGTGATAAAGTTAGAATCAGCAATTTGGAAAGAATTTCTGAAAAAGGGTACCTACTAACTGGTCAACAGAAATTTTTGAAACTGAAGGTGTTATATTTTTAGATCCAATTATATATAAATTAAAACATAAAAAATTTATGAGTAAGAACTACAAAATACAAAATTGCTGGATATGTACATTCAGTCGAAAAAGTTTTGAAAAAAAGGTGATAAAGTTAATTTTAAATGATTAGTATTTAATGATTTACATTACAGTTTGGTAAATAAAGAAAAAATTATTTGGAACAGCCAAAGCAGTCATCAGAATGTGTCCTTACAAAAATTCATTGTGATGAAGAATTATTATATCATTGACCAACTGTTTTTGTTCTATATATTGAAGTAGTTAAGAAAAAAAAGGATTTTAAAAATTTTCTTTCATTCTTTGGTATAAATTTATTGAATTAGTTTTGTAACAAAGTCTTAAGATTTTTCCACAATTTGGGTATCTATCTTCATTTCTGTATAACTGCCTTTGCTAGTTATTTCATTGTTCTCTAATGACATAACAGTTATATTCTTAGTTATCATCAAACAGTCTTGAAAGAAAAGGGTAAGCCTTGAATTTTTATCAGTAGTTTGAGGTACAACATATGCAGTCTTTTCTATTCTTGTATATTAACGAATTGATGGTAAAATCTCTCCATAAACCCAATCTTCAAATTTTTCAGCTTTTGTCATTCTTTTAAATTATAATTAGTGAATGTGAACCTGGTTAATTTACAAAATTTGTGTGTGGATGTATGGGCAACAAATTGTTACTCTTGATGTCTTTATAACTTTTTCCCTGTTTTTCTTTTACATCATGTAACATTAATTTTCTTTTATTTGTAAATTCCAAAATCTCTGCAACATCTTTAGTTTTAAACAATGTAATATTTCTGCATCAGAACTCATTAACACTTGTCTATCATTATATAAAAGTTTGTTGTCATTGATGAACAACTGCATTAATAATAAAAAAAATTATTAGAATTTTATAGGACAAACCTGCATTATTTATAAATATTGAATATGGCTGTGAAACTGAGTGTGCCTAAAATTGAAGTCCCCTTCAAAAACTAGAAATTCTTACTACTTCATAAATTACTTTTTCTTCTTAGATTCCTTTTCTAAATAAACAGAAATGATTAGACAAGAGGCAGAGCAATCTTCAGACTGTGTGAAATCCAAAAGGGGTAAAACTTGTCATGTGGAGACATCAATTGATGATTTAATTTCACAGAAATACACAAAAGGTGGTTTAGGACAACATGTAGATAATGTTTAAATGAATATCATAAAATAAGATATATGGTAAATGAAGTCTGTGTGTATATCGAAAATAAATTTCTAAATCTTGTTATAAAGGAACTTAAAATGAGGTCTAAGTGAAAAACATTCTGAAATGTTATTGTCGATGATAACTGAAGTACAACAAACCTACAGTGATAAAACCACAAAAAAGAGCATTAATTATCAAGAAATTAATGATTTAAATTGTTTGTATATGAATCTCTTGTAAAGACAAACTTATGAATAAACATAAGGAATTTGTTCTAGAATATATAAAAAATAAAAAATTTGGTGTTAAAAATCAAGTCAATACTGATTAATTTTATTTCTTTTGTTAAATTTTATTATGTACTCCACTGGAAAAAACGTTTTAAATTTTGTTTTTGATTTAATTTTTATGTTCTTTGTTAATGGTTAATAGTCCTGCAAAATTAATGAAAAAACAGTCTAGGGCACTACCGTTATTTTATTTAAAATGAATAATAACGGCATAGTTTTAGGCCACATTCTGAACTGGACCATCAACTAGAGTGTATGATGTCCAGAACAGTCAGTAGACAGCAGTCGCTGAAACAGAGTGGGTCTGTTTCAGCGACTGAGGTCTACTGACTGTTCCAGACAACGTAAATTTCAGCTGATGGTGCAGCTCTGAAGATGGCCTAAGACTAGGCTGAAATCGGTCATTTTAAATAAAATAACAGTCGCGATCTAGTATGTTCTTTCACTAATTTTATATAGCTTACAAAACTGCTGTTTCCCAAAATTGTTACTGTTTACTGTTTATTCATGTAGAGAAAATTAATTCTGTAATCATTTATTAATTCATTGTATTGTTGACCTTTTGTATATTTAAGATAATCAAATAGATTTTTGCCAGGAGTAAGGCAATAATATCAAATTTCAACAGTAATGTTAGTTCTTAATCTCATTACAAGTTTCTTGACATTTCCATGATTTTAGAGCAGCTGCATTCAGTTTTAAACTTTTTATTTCGTTTTGAATATATACATATTTTAAGGCTAAAGGATTATTATATTTAAATTTCAGTTTATCTGAGTATTTAATCACTTCTTCTTAGAGAACTTTGTTATTCCACAAAGAATGTAATATAAAATATTGTTAGTAATCAATATCCTTGTTCTTCCAATAAAGGAATAGAAATATCTTTTAATGAAGAATCTAAATTAATATTATAACTATTATTCTGAATAAAGCGAAATATATCCAGTATATTTTCTCCCCTTTAGAAATATTTCATTACTTGTCGATTCTTCAGTGAATGATCCATCTATATTCCCTCTTTTCCAACAATTTCGCAATAAGCTGCCATAACAAACAACATATTTTTATGATGTTATTTATCACATCAATTTTTTTTCAAATAATCATAGAGGAAAATGATTAAATATAGAAATGTAAAATAATTTGATTAAAAATAAAATTACTTTGAGAAATAACGATGTCTCTTGATTAAAACTTTTTGAATCCTTGGGTCGAATTCAGATCTATCTTTTTTCCAAAAAGAGAGTATTTTATTTGATATTTGTGTCATTAAACATCAAAAATTATAGTTTTTGGTTCACTTTATGTTTTTCTACCCTGATATAAATTCCTTTAATAGAGATGTATCAGTCCTTGAATCGAAGGTCTTGTTTAAAAAAGAATTGTTTTCAAACTTATGACTAGATATGAGAAATATATTCTAGAATACATGGAGAATAAGAAAACTCGTGTTTCAAATCAACTTATCACCAATTAATTTTATGTTTTTTAATCCTAATAAAAAAAATTGTATAAATTTCTACAATATTGACACAGCTCATGATCACTTAATTCTTGATTATTGTAAAGGAAATAACTTAAGGGGATATTATGAATTAAGGAAAGATTACTTAATTGGTGTATAATAAAACATCATAATATTATAATAAATATTTTGAAACAATTACCTTATTCTAAAATTGAAAATGAAGATGGAAATTTTCAAATTGATTAAACTATACTCTCGAAAGAAATATTTCCTGTTTTACTAATATTCTTGGGAAACAAAACTAGAAAAACAGTTAAAGATTATCTAGTTAATAATGCATTTGTTGACAAACTACAGACTATAAATATTGGTTTTTTATAGATCGAAAACCTGAAAATTTTGAATTTCCTGTAGTGATTGTTAATATTCCAAAAATTATACTAAAATAAATTTAGCTATTATTGTTTATTCACTAAAAGTCACGAAATGTAAGAAAGAAAATCATATAAATTAATTATATTTTGAAGAAGGTTAAAATTCATATTATTATTGGATAAAATATTTATCTCAACATGATTCAACTTAGTTTACAAAAGATAAACAGTCGAAATTTATTTGTGCTATGTATTTGCTGCATTTTAATAATAAGGAAACTTAGGCACTCACACACAAATTTGTTTAGTTAACAAACCATTAAAAGTAGAATTACCAGAGAAAGGCTTCTTTGTAAGTTCTAAAAATTATCATCATATACAGAAACTACCATTTATTATTCAGGCAGGCCTTGTAAATTTGCTTTAAAATGTTTGATTCTTAAACAACGCCAAAAATGATAAAAATATTTGAACTAATTCATAAAAATTCAGTATTAATATAGGATTATATTCTTAAAGATTTGCACAAGGAAATGTTAATAGATAGATATAAACTTAGCATTGAAGAGATAAATGTAATTGCATTAAACATAAATGACGAATATTATACCACAAGATATTAAAAACATAAACTGTGTGATGTTTTTATTACATTAAATACATTAATGGACATTATAAAAATGATGTAATTTATAGAGGGCCAAATTTTCATTAAAACAATTTTCAAATTCATAAATAAGGAGTTAAAGAAATTAGAAGAATTTATTCTGAAATTCAAGAAATAACTTCACTAACTTCTGAAGAACAGTCAAAACATAATAAAACTTCTTCAACATGATTATTTAACTGGAAAATATGTATATCAAGCATGTAGTAACTGTAATTTATGGCTGAAACATCCAAGTTTTGTACTAATTATTTACATAATTTAGCAGGTTATGATTCTCATTTGTCTGGTAAAGAACTCTTTTGGGTAGATTTAATACCAAATAATGAAGACAGAAATATTAGTTCTGGTGAAAAACAGAAAATTTAAAATTGCGATTTATTTACACATTTAAATTTATTTCTTCAAGTTGTGACAAACTTTCATCTGATGTAAGAAGCAATCAAATGACAAATATTAGACAATCATATCCAATAGGTCTGGTACATTGAGTAATTAGAAAAGGAATTTATCCTCACAATTACATGGAGAGTTGAAAAAATTCGAAGAAACAGATCTTCCATCGAAACAAAAATTATATAATAAATTAAATGAATTTGGTATAAGTCATGAAGTTTATAAACATGCTACATTAGTTTGGGAAAAATTTAATATAAAAAATTTCGAGAATAGCAGATTATATCTTGAAACTCATGTTTTCTTATTGGCTGATAGTTTATAAAAAAATTTAGAAAACTTATATAAAAACGTTTAGTTTCGATCCATATTGGTATTTGTCAGCACCTGGTTTATCTTGGAATGCAATGCTAAGAATGGTTGGAAAGCCCCTAGAATTACTACATAATCACAATATGATTCTTAAGATTGAAACAGGAATCACAAGAGAAGTACTGTAATGTTGTAGAAGATATTTAATAGCAAATTTTGATGAAACTAAGGTACCCAACTATTTAGCATATTTAGATGCAAATAATTAATAAGGTTATACTGTGAATCAATACAAACGATGTTCAGGATTTCAATGGAATGATCCAGATTCTTTCAATTCTAAAAAAAGAAGTGAGTTTTAGGTGATCTCTACAGTTGGATATATCATTGAGGTTGATCTACAATATCTTAAGGCACTGTATGATTTGACTAAACATTTACCATGTGTTCCTGAAAATAAAATTGCTAAGATCTAAGGAAGGAAATTGCTAAGATCTAAGCAAGTTATTGACTATAATGAATGATAAACTAGTATTTAGTTTATTATATTTACGTCTTAAGCAATATTTGTCTCTAGAAACAAAGATAACAAAAATACACAGAGTTTTAAAATTTAAAATATCTGATTGGTTGAAAAAATATATAGATTTGAATACAGAAACTGTTGATGATGATGAAGACCGATTATCAAAAAGACTATAATTTTATGATTAACTCAGTATTTGGTCAAAGATGGAAAACAAGGAATGAAGTGGATATAAAATTAGTTTCAAATGTATAAAAGTGTGAAAGACTTGTGGGAAAGCCAAACCTCAAGGCGAGAACAGTATTGAATGAAAATCTTGCTACAATTCACATGAATAAGAATGTTTAATTAACCAGTTTCCAGTGGAATAAGTATACTTGAGTTGCCTAAATAATTTGTGTATTTTTCACTATAGGGTTATGAAACCAAAATATGGAGAAAAAATTGAAATTTCTTATCAAAATACTGGTACTTACATTTATAAAATTGAAACAGAAAATTTTCATGAAGATATGAAAGAAATATTTGATAAATTTAATACTAGTGATTATTTGGCAGATATCATACACAATATTTCTCAAACAAATAAAAAGGTATTAGGTTGATTGAAAGATGAGTATAATGGAAAATAATGAAAGGATTTTGTAGTTTGAGAGCAAAAATTGTCCCTATACATTTGCTGATAAAGAAGAGCAAACACCTAAAGGAGTTAAGAGAAATGTTGTAAAAAATGAGACAAATTTACAAGATTGTTTGTTTGATAGTGTTGAACAATATATAACTGTAAGTTTGATACAAAGCCATAAACTTAAAATTTGTTCAGTTGAGATACATATGAAAGCATTGAGTCCCCATGATGACAGAAGATATATTTTGAAAAATAAAATAGTTACAGTAACAAGGGGACATTGTATGGTAGAGTTTCCATTAATTAAACAATTATTTTTCATCTTCATCATCACTATGTTCTAGATACTCTTCTTCTTCTCTTTCTCCTTCTTTGTCCTTAAGCAATGAAAAATGTAATTCATAATTAACACATATATTTTTGCTAGCTCTTCAAGACTATAACCCTTAAAGGTTGTTCGTTGTTATTTGTTGAGTTGTCCATTATAATACATTTTCACCATATATGTTCAGATCTATTACAATACCATAATGAATGAATCTATTTTTCAACCTATTAATTTTTTGTATTCTAGGAGTCCCTACTGAAGTAGCTCAATGATGTAAATAGTTCTAATCTGTTACAAAAATTAGTGAGCTACATGTAAATTTTTTGTGTAGCGTTACTGGATGTCATTTCTTGAACACTAAATATGGAGAAAAAATTGTGAAGCTCAATAACAGGTTTAAAATTATTTTGCCAAACAGATATTATAGTTTAATTAGTGGTTTTGGTTTTCATTATTTAAAAATGGGAATATTTAACTAAGATGTAAAGGAATGAAGGAACGAGAGTAGTATAATGAATTTCATGATATCGAGCTTTTAGTTTGAGTCTTTTGGATTTTTATTTATATTTTTAACATTTTTCCTGGCTTATTAACTGCTAAAGATTTTAAGGAAATAAATGAGTGAGATAAATGAAAAAATTATTGCTTGTTTTACTGATTTTTTTCCATTTCTTCCCTACACATTAAAAAAAGAGGTGAAAATGAAGAACTGATTTGAAACTTTTATAATTAGGTATTATGCTTCAAATTTAATGATATTTGATGAAAATCTGTAGCATTTATTCTGAATCTTTGAAATATAAAAAATTGAGAAATGACATGAAAGTTCGAAATTAGTAGAGAAATTATCGAAAAATAGTTAAAAGGGCTTGAAAAGTGATGGTATTGATTATAAAACAGCGAAAATAATCGAAAAATGATGAAAGATTTCTATTTTTCTTCGTATGCATCTTTTCCACTTTATTTTTTAATAATATCTGACTTTTTGGTAAAATTGTGTTTCTTATGCTTTCAATGATTATTAGACCTGTTTCACGAAATTTATGCTTAGTTTTGTGATTTTGTCCATTTTGAGACAAAGTAGTCTAGAATCCACATATATATCCTGCTACCTCATAGATGATTGTGGGGGAACTGACATCATGCAAGGAAGTAGAACACCTTTAATCTTTCATTAACTTACGCATAATCTGGCATGACAGTGTGCAAGTAGAGTGATTCTACATATAAGTTGGGTTATGCGAGTGGTGGCGGAGGTCCATGTGTATGAAATCCATGACTGTGAAACCTGGCTCCAATAATAAAATCACTGGAGATGTCGGGGCACATCCAGTGCAGGACATTTCGCCAAATATTTTCGTAACCTACAAAAGGTGTCACAAGGATATTGAAAAGTATTATTTGTAAAATGGTTGAAAAATATGTCGAATATAGCCTCAAAACCTTCTACAAAACTTCATAGTTAGTTCACAATGAAGAATAAAAAATTTTTCGCAGACCTATGCATCTGTAGCTTCAGTGCACCCTCTATGTCTCCAAAATCATTGTCATTTGGCAAAAAGGTGTGCCCTGAAAGAACACAGCTCAAAGTGATCCTTTCTAGTGTTGGGTAACTTTGCAATAGCTTTCTAAGTAACAGTAGTATTTTTATGTTACGATTATGGCCTCCACACAAGTGTGCCTAAAGGGTATATTCCACTGCCACAAAATATTCTTCTGTATGTTCTTTTAGGCAGCTGCCATGGCCAGCTTCATCCTCAACCCAAATAAAGCACAGGGATTTGCCATCCTTGCATTGTGAATACCTAAATTATACACAAACAACTGCCAATGTTGGTAGGAATCGTAGACAGAGGCATCGTTTCTTGTAAATCAAAACACTAGGTTTTAACGTCAGGATTATTCTTGGCTACAAGTATGCCTTCCTTGTTCATATTTTGTGCCTTTTCTGCTTTTTCCAAATGACAACTTTCCACTTACTTTTAACGTTTGCAGCTTCACATTATCATCACAATGCTTTAATTCAACTTCTAATCTGTTACACGTATTAAATGTGTTTTTCTGAAAATTTCTCCTATATAGGTTGAACAATTTCTTATACAATGACAAGCTTATAGGTTTAGTTACTTCTTCGCAGTACAGTTGACGCACTTTTTCTACAGTTGTACCTCCTATAAGAATCTACATTTCTGTATTTGCCCTTCTGAGATGTGATTTAAATTTTGTGGCATTTCTTATTGTGTTCAATTACCTCGTTTTCACAGGTATCATCAAGTTTGTTTATTACATCACGTTCTCCATGAAAATAACGAACTCCTTCAGGACTTTTGGTATTTTGAAAATGTTATCAACTTAACAACTTAGTATCCTCAACGTTTGTAGAAACAAAATTTTACATACAACACCACACATAGTTCGTATTACATAGTAAACTTTCTTTTGACTGACATTTTCATGCTTTTCCATTTTGTTTCAAACTCAAAAACCACTGAACAAATAGATGTGCACCGGGCATGATGAGAATCAGCACTATAATGTTTGTTAACTTCTTTCATAGCATTGCTGTCTCCTAATTTTTGCAAACACTTGTTTGAGCAACATGAACTATATCATACATAATTTTGGGTTTTTACAATCATCTTTAGCAGATAGATGTTATCTGGGAGGGTAGGGGAAGTACTGGATGCATGACACTTTCACTGTGTTCTTCCTTTTCTGCAGTCATCTCAGCTTAAGACTGTCAGTTCTGTTTTCAGAGTAAAAATACCTATTCTCAAATGTGGAAGAATTAGCAGAGCTGCAGATGGTGCTGCTTCAAAACTAGCATGACAAGAACCAGATAAGGGAGAAAGATCTGTATTGGTTAAAAGCAAGAGCATAAAGTTCGAAATTAGGATCAAAAAACACGAATTAAGTAAATGATTTCAGAATAACAGAATGTTTATTTTATTTTCATTTAATTACAACAGAGAACTGAAATAACTAACAAAACTGTCTCTTGCATATGTTGTCCAGTGCCTCACACGTCCTTTTAATAATCCCACTGGCTATCCCCTTGCTATATGAATGATTATGTAGATTCAATAACTGAAGATTCCCTTTTCGCTGGATGAGAATACCTCTATCCCTATGACACACAGACAACAATTACTTTATGGTAAATATTGATGTTGTTGTGTGGATAATACTAATAACAGAAAAACACAACACCGAAATCCTACAGCTTCCTCGAAAGACAGACTTTCCTATTTATTTTACTACATTAAACCTAGCTTGAGTAAGCACAAATAATTTACACGTTTATAGGAATAATTCTAGGTGGCGTTGAGTTTTTTTTTTTACTCTGAAGCACTCTCAAAAACATGGAAAGTGGTTTTCTGGTGGGAGATAAGAGGGAACAATATTTTCTGCTATAAATGTGGCTGAGAGAACTCTGGACATTAGCATACTATCAACCTTTTTGTTACAATAAACAGTCATAAGCCATCAATTTCAGAAAAACTTGTTCCCCAGTTAAGTTCACCAGCCGGCTAAAAATCACCGGTTAACGAGTTTATTCCCCGATTAGGCGTTATTCCGAGTACGCACGACGCGTTTCTCGCGCTATTCCGGAAACAGAACTTAACCGGCTAATAACTGGAGAGTTTACAACCAATCCTAAAAGAAAAGGGCTTAGTCTACTGACGCATAGCACGGTCCAACTCATGTAAATCTCCGGCCTTGGTAGTTTCAGTGACCATTCCAATAACGAAAAATGTTCCGAAAGACTTTAAGAATTATAAACAATTTATTTTTTCTTATGACGGATTTTTTATCCGCCGTCTTTCATCTGCTCTAAACAGATTCTGATCTTAATGCTGAAGTATACGAGAAAGTACATATCTTTGGATTTATTGAATTGCGTTACATCTCTGGGGGTAGTTGTCAATTAGCAGAGGAAAAGGTGTTGGTGGAAAGGGAAGGGGTGGAGTAGTTTTGAGGTTTAGGAATAAATAATTTAATACGTATGGAGTTTACGGAGGAAGGTACTGAAATTTGCAGTTGAAGCCCAATTGTCTCAGCTGCTAAACAATTCTCTGAACCACTTGAATTTTTTACAATGTTTTCCGGCAGAAATGTATGTAAAATGAAGCCGTATAATGCATTACGTCAAAAGTGCGCACAATGAGAGGACTAAATAACATTGTATTAACAGTAAGATTTTCTTCTCACTTTCTTAAAAATGTAGGCAGCGCTATTTTGTAGTTTCCATGCATGCATTTTGTTAGTGCCATTACCCAGTATCTAGTATATTTTCTACTTTCCAGCATCGTTTCCTCACACATCAAAAATTTAGTCGTAAAATTCAACGATTCCACTGTGCATTATTTATTCATAAAAATCTGAGAATGTGGCACGAGTTTAAATTTCGTAACGAAAAATATTCTCACGTAATGGCACTAACCACACCCCTCCCAAGTACCCTCTAGCATACACACTGCTTGATTTTTGACTGCGCGCATTGGTACCACGTAACGGTAACTCCGACGAAAAATATCAGAACTGCAGATTTTTTTTTAGATGTTTCCGACCCGCCACCCCCTGCCCCCACCCCCACCCCCACCCCCACCCCTCCTCCTGGGGGCCACAGTACCGGAACACCTTTCTTTCTTTTTTCCCAAATGAAGAAGTTATGCATAATTATATATGTATATGTATGTTTCGCTCGAATATATTACGCGCTTGATAGTTTAAAACAGTACATGAAAGCGTGAAGAAATATTCTTTCGGTACAAGGTACATGGATGTGCAATAATTTGCGTAAACACAATTTTGATTTTAAAATCTTCTCTTTGCCATACATGTAAATACAGAATAAATGAATTTGAGGTCATATGCTAGATTTAATGCAAATATTGACATATCGCATCTCGGAGAAGACAGGTAAACAGTAGAACATTTTTGTCAGGTTTACACCGAGATGTAGGGTACTGGATATATGTTTATCATAGGCTTATACATTTGTGTGAAAACCCACTCGTGCCACTAGCAAGGTGGTGATACCTATTTGACACATTCTTCTGGGACTTTGGTGTTCATTGATTGTTAAAATACAAGTGGGAAAGCAGAATGGTTTATTTACATCATTTTGAATTACTTTATACAAAATATCAAGTTGTTAAGTAAATGCCTCCTTTAGAAGATGTGACATTACAAATTCTCATTCTGTAATTGTTTCCACTAGTCCTAACCCGTACCTTGAAAAATGTTTAAGTAAGTTAAACAAAATAATTAAAATACATCCACATGGTCAGTCATTTGCTCATCGGTCGTTGCTGAAATCCGATATGTGATTAACTGTTCATTTCTGTTATGACTGTTACCCAGTACTGTACTGTTTTTATGAACCTTACATAGATTAATACATGTGTAACATCCTGTTAAAAAAACTCTATAAATACAGTGGTTGATAAAAATGTTAAATATATCTTCATTGTTGTGAAACTGAAATTACCTCTGTTTTCCTCATTTCCTACCCGTAACACTTCAGGGTGGTAATTTACAAAATGCTCAGATTTAGGTGAGTGGTATAAGAATACTGGCAAGCATCTGACAAATGAAGGATGCTCATTGAGATTTTAATCTTTGGGGTATGATTTTGTATGTCGTTTGCAATAATTTTACCAAGTTTAGTGTGTTCAGCTATCCCAGTAGTTGAAAGATAAGCAATGTCCTATAAGAAGAGCGACCCAATATTAGTACAATCTGTAGGCAAATATAAAAATGAAGATGAAGCATCTGTGACGTAGATTGAAGTTTGGAATTTTATGTTGACTCTCTCTGTGTCTGTTTTACGTGGACTTTTTTTTTTTACAGCTAATAAATGAATTTTTTTAAATGATAGGTTTGGCAGGCTAGTTTAGTATGTCTAATGCCCAGTCAGGGAAGTAAGTCTTTTGTATTGTCCTGGGAAATTCCTTTGATCTATAAATGACCAGATTATCTGTGAGAATTATTTAGAATTCATTGAGGTTAAGATTTTGCCAATAAAACTTAGTAATTTGTAAATCATGACCATTTTGAATAAAGAAATAGTATCAAAAGAGAGCCACTTTCAAGATGGGTCTGACATACCGGTTGTTATGCACTGACATAGTGCTAGATTATCAACTTGAAACAAAAAGAATAAGCCATGTTTTCTGTATAACTGGGCAAAAGTTTACCATACTGCGGAATGATAAATGTAGTATTTAAGTGTGTACCTTTGTCTGTGGTTCCTGTATGCATGTGAAATTAAGGTAAACATTCAATGTTGATTAATAACATTGAAGGAAAGAGCACAGAGAAATAATAAATTTATGGCGTTTAGCAGTTGTGTGAAGACTGTTAATACGACCTTCATATAGCACAGTACATCAGATCAGATTGTGACTATGGTTAAGAACTTCAGAAAATGTGCAAGTTCTTACACTGACATGCATTTTTCTATTCTCAATGTACCTGTGTAAAATTATGACTGCACTCAAAAATGGAAGATTAACTAAACATAATATTAAAATTGACTAATATTTAGCACTTGCTGAAATTAATGCAAGTAGGTATTGTGTTAATATAATCTGGTGCTGATTTGGAAGATGTGTTAAGAACAACTATAACTGGAGTAAAACTTGTAAATAATTAGAACTACTTTTTTCTAAAAGATGGACTAAGAAGTAAATCAAGCTCATATAGGAGTGGGATGTGGACTCTTTATTCTTTCTTTTTCACCCGTTGGTGGTACTGACTGTCAGAAAGTGGGTTCACAAAGAGGAAAACAAAATATAACAAACACTTGGCACCAGCGTAAAGACAGTTGGAAGTTTACAGTAATTGATGCTAAAAATATGCAAATTTTATCATATGTAAAAGGAATGTTGTTAGTGTACTCAGTTCGGTGATTGGTTCGATGCAACTCTAGTCACTAGTCTGTCATGTGCAAACCTCTTCTTCTCTACTTAATTTTTGCAACTTACTCATTTGAACCTTCGTACTGTAGTCAGTCATTGTCTCTCTGTTTCTGTCACATTCCCCCCTTGCCTCCCCCCCCCCCCCCAACTACCATGTGACATTGTACCACATCTTTTTTTCCTCAATTTGATTCAGTACCTCCTTGTTAGTTATGCTATTTACCCACCTAATCTTCAGCCTTTTCCTATCACACTGCATCTCAAAAGCTGCTTTTCTTGTCTGAACTGTTTGTTGTCTACATTTCACTTCTGTACTAGGCCACAGCCCAGACAAATGTGTGCAGAAAAGACTTCCTACTCATTAAACTGTTGTGTTAACAAATTTCTCTTTTTTTCAGAAATGCGTTTTTTTCCTTGCTATCGCCAGTCTTCATTTTACATCCTCTCTACATCAGCCATTATCAGTTGTTTTGCTTTACAAATAACAAAACTTGCATGTTACATTTTGTGTAACATTCCATGATATAATTTCCTCTGAATTGCCTGAATTAATTCAGCTTCATTCCTTTATTCTTGTTGCACTTCTGTATATATTCATCTTATAACCGCTTTTCAAGATGGTACACATTCTTTCCAACTGCTGTTCCATCCTTTGCCATCTCTGAAAGAATTACAATATTGTTAGCAAAGCCCAAAGTTTTGTATATCTTCTCCCCAAACTTTAATTCCCTATACAAATTGCTCCTTGCTTTCCTTCATAGCGTGTTTAGTATGCAGATTGAATAGGCTGAAACATTGTTTCACTCCCTTCTCGACTATTGCTACCTTGTCAGTCTTTTGACTCTTTCAACTGCAGTCAGTTTTCTGAAAAGTTTTGGATAATTTTTTGCTCCCAGTATTTTATATTTGTTAAACTCAGGATTTTTGAAGAATACATTCAGGTTTCAATTTTCAAAAGTGATCTTCAAATGCTGTAAACATAGATTTGCCGTTCTGTAGTTCATCTTCAAAGTTAATTTACAGGGAGTTTCCTCACATGTTATACATTTCTTAATCTTTCCCAAGGCCAGCATCTATCACTTGTTCCATTCTTCTGTAAATAGTTCATGTCAGTATTTTGACTGATCAGTTGACTTCATAGCAGCGAGGAGAGCTCCGCCTACCATCCTGAGGGAGCCATAGGTCTGATGATGGTTATGTAAAAATAACCAAAACCGGTTACCTATCTCATTGAAACATAAATTGTGTGATCAAGACTGAACTTTGGTCAAAATATAAAAAAAATAAAAAATTAAAAACAAATATTTGCTTGATATTAATCTAGGAAGAATGGTTTTGATTGCTCTTGCAGTTTGACATGTGTTACTCCACATGATGATACCACTGAAAGTTAGTAGATCACTCTCTAGCTCAACATTCACTTTATGAGGAAGAAACCACACTCTGTTCTCTGAAAAAGACACTGGAATTTGAGATTGCACTATGTGCATTCTCATGTTCAAACACCAGTTTCTTTTGTTCATCTTGATTGTGGTATAGTAACAAAGCCAAGTTCTTCACCTTCGAAAGTACTATTTTGATAGTGTACTACCCAAATTGCAAAGGTTTTGAGTATTTAATTGCACCACAAGACAGGTTTTACCCTTTGAAAATCTTGTCACAGTTACATACACAAAGAAACAATCTTCAGCACTTTAATGTGAATTCAGTTGCGTATAGGGTATCTGGTGGTATGACGCACTGATCTGCTTCCAACAGTTTTCAGCCAGCAGCAATATTGTCTGCAGAGGCATATGAAATTCTGAGTGTAGTGTAAAATATCCTGAATACTCTAAGTGTGTTAGTGATGTGGACAGTCTTATCCAAGCATTGACATAAATTCATTGTAACATTGTCAACCATCTATAAAGGTTATATTGCAAAATTGGCCACCATTTGTCTTTGTTCCACTGCAACGTTCGCCAACATTAATGTATCAACTACTACACAAAATATGAAGCTCTTGACTGCAGTACATGATCACGTCCAACTATGAAGTGATATGCCCACTTGGTATTAACACCCATTGCACATACACTGATAAATGCATATAAGCAACATACATGTGTGTGGCCCGATGAAGAAAGCAAGTTTGAAAGCTGTTTCTTTTTTTATGTTTGTATGTTTTATCTGCATAGTAGAAATGGTCACACCCCACACTAGAAAGCCCCATTACCATATTGATTTATTCAGTTTCATATTTTTCCCCCACATCAGATGCCATGCCTTAGTGTCCCAAAAGCTTTGTCAGCTCAGTTGCAGTCAAACTGTTGCCTTCAGATATCAGAACTGGAATAGATACTCTTGTATAACTTTTTTGTTGCTGCAACTGCAAACATGAAATTGTCTCAAATTCTGCAGTGGCCTCAGACATACATTTAAAATTCCATGTACAAGTCTTTCTATTAGATCACTTCGTAAATTATCATTCATTCTAAAACCTTTTTTTCATCATTTTTTAAGAAATGTTAGTAATATTGTTAAAAATAGGATTTGTTTTCTTTTAAGTATGTATAATGCTTCTTCCTTTAGTATATTTATTGAGATAATATATTTCAGGTGAACAGGGGAAATTTTTTGGACCCTTATCTTTCACAGAAGTGGACTTAGAACACTACATTCATACTTTAGATGTGGATGAGTTATTGCCATGTATCCTGTGTGAGGATAAATTTGTTCTACCAAGTAAAAACAAAGAATTTATAGAACACTTATATGATTGTCACAGATTACTCATATCTGATCTGCACCACATTGTGGATTTGAAAAGGTAAGTTTCTTCACATTTTATCCTAATTATGCTTTTTTTTTTATAAGCTGATATTCTTAACATACACACCCTAAATATCTGCTAATATCTGCAGTTACTTCAGATACTGGAAAGACCGATTTGCATCTCTGCCTGTAACTGATGTGTGTCATGTGATAGAACAACAGTTTTCATCTCACGGTTCTTATGTATTGGGAGCATTTGTAGAGGAGGACAAAGCCTTGAGAGAGAAACTACAGCGTAAGCGGTTGGTAAGTTATGGATTTAAATATGTGTGTAATACTGTATTATGTACTTCAGCTATTCAGTTACATTTTTTCATTAAGTATTATTATGTAGAACAATAGATTATATAGACAAATGAAGAAACTGTATTTATATGGTTACTTGCGTGGCTTTTAGTTGTTTCTAAAAAGAGTACTTACTTCTATTCAAGAATTCTTTTATAGTAGTGGAGAATTTGAAAAAGAGAAACAACTTCGCGTTGAAAATACTTCTGCTAACAAACATTTTATATTCGTGGGTAGATTTTATAGTTGTGCATTTCACTCCATTCTGTACCAATGTTAGAATTACTAGAGTAAAATGCAGGTAATGTTTTCTTTTAGTATTGTATTTATGTATACTTCTATTACTTTCAAACTGCCATGGAAGACTTAATTTTATTATTCATAAATTTACTGTCAGGACGTGGTTAATATCCCCAATTGATTAAACAGATGGCTGCAAAATGTATACATGTGAAGTCCAAACATTTTAATTACTTTCTGCTGAAACTCAGCATTTTAGGTCATCTGTCATATGGCTTCTTGAGGTTATGTTTGCCAGTGTTCAACCCAAAAACGTAGAACTCACTATTCTGTTCATTATTTTTTGTTGATCCACTATGTTAATACACAATTAATAAAATGTTCTGGGCCATTATGCCGTAGTCGACTGGATTTCACTTTAAAATCCAATGTTGTGTCCCCATCTGTGGCAGACATTTTCAACAGGGGTCGTAGCTTCTTTGAATATCCAAATCACACCATGGCTCGCTACTGACTAAAACAAAATTCTGCTTCCACCCAGTGGCATGATGTCACGTTTTAAATGCACGAGTGCTATTGGCCATAGTCGACTGCCATCGTCGGCTGTAGTCCACAGCTCATGGTCTCGCTGTCGCGTTCACGCTTCCAGAGCACAGGGTCTCGGGTTCAATTCCTGGTGGTGTCAAGGATTTTCACCTGCCTCAAGATGACTGGGTGTTTGTGTTGTCCTCATCATTTCATCATCATTCATGAAAGTGGCGAGATTGGACTGAGCAAAGGTTGGGAAATTGTACAGGCGCTGATAACCACGCAGTTGAGTGCCCCACAAACCAAACATCGTCAGCATCACATCGTCAGCTGTTGCTCTCACCACATGGTGTAAGACTGGTGCACATCTTTTTCAGCATTGGAGTCCAGATGTCATTCAGTTTTATGCCATCCTCCTTCCTATTGAAATTCCTTGAGTGTTTTACAATTTTTATGGCCTCTCTGTATAACCTTTCATTGTATCCTTGCTGTCTGTGGATCACGGGGTCCCGGGTTCGATTCCCGGTCGGATTGGGAATTTTCTCTGCTTGGTGACTGGGTGTTTGTGTTGTCATCATCATCAGCAGCAGCATCATCATCATTTGTGACAGTTGCTTGATTGGACTGTGAAAAAAAGTTGGACTGTGTAACAATTAGGACTTTGTGCAGGTTCTAATGACTGCGCAGTTGAGTGCCCTACAAAACCAATCATCATCATCGTATCTGATTGTGATTTAGTCCAATCAGAATAAATGTAGTGGTCTCCTGGCTGCAAAGCATGTTCTGAAACAACTGATCTGTCAGTTTTCTGCAATTGCCCTTGAACTCTTCTAGTCATTTTTTGACTTCTTTTTGTACTACTAGTGACACCTCCCATAACTACACAGAATCCTATAAATTCCTGCTTTTTCCAATAGTTGGTGAGCTCCCTTGGGCGATTTTAGGTGATCTTATATCTTTCGGATGGGTTTGTAGCTTACTGTGATTTTCCACTTTTCCAAGATTTTTCCTATATGGTCAGTAATATCCTTAATGAAAGGCAGGAAAACTTTCAGTTTCACTGGCACTTGAGCATCGCTATGATTTCTATGTGGTCGTCTTAACATCTTTTCACCTCAGCGAATGAATAACCATTTTAGAGCAATGCATTGATGAGATGTTTTAATTCTGTGTGAAGCAGTTCTGGTTGACAGATTTCCCATGCTCTTGTCTGCCAAAGTTTTTATGATGCCTTGCTTTTGTTTTGGATGGTGGTTCAGATCTCGGTGTAGGTAACAGTCTGTGTGTGTGGGTTTTCGGTAAACCATGTGGCCCAAGGTACCATCTTCTTTCTTGAAAACTAGCACATCAAGAAAATTCAATCTTCTGTTGTGCAACACTTCATTGAACAGAACCATAGTGAATTACAATACCACATCAAAACTAACATGTCCTCCAGCTGTACGACTGTGCTGTCTAATTTACTGACAAAATATGCCCAGTTCTCGATATACAAATCCGATCGACACACATATGGTCATATTAATGTTGTTAAGAACTTGGCACCTATTTGATTGCTACATTCTTGACAACCATATTACGACCATATGTGAGGCGATCGGATTCATATATCAAGAATTTGGCACATATTATCAGTAAGCTAAGTGCCATTGTGGTACAATTTTCCTCCCGACGTTGCAGAACTGTTTAAATATTGCCTCACAACCATGTATTTCAAATGAAACAATGAGTTCTATGAGCAGATAGATGGTGTTACTATAGAAATCCCCTTAAGCCCAGTTATAGGAAACTATTTTATGGAAAAATTCGAGGAGCAGACATTGGAAACTGTGAACAAGAAGCCAAATATTTGGTTCCAATGATAGGTTTGTCTTGTGGCACCAAGGCAGGGAGAAACTGGATTGTTTTCAAAACAATATCAACTGCATCGGTTGAAGGATTCAGTTTACCATGGAGGAGGAGGTAGGCGTAAGATTGAATTTTCTTGATGTGCTAGTCTTCAAGAAAGAAGATGGTACCTTAGGACACACGGTTTACTGGAAACCCACACACACAGGCTGTTACCTACACCAGGTTTCAAACCACCACCCACTACAAACGTGAGGGATCATAAAAATGTTGTCAGATACAGCAAGAGAAATCTGCGAACCTAATCTGCGTGACACAGAATTAAAACATCTCATCAACACAATGCTCAAGAATAGTTATTCATTTGCCGAGGTGAAAAGAGCCTTAAGGCCACCACATACAAATCATAGCACTGTTCAAGTGCTGGTGAAATCAAAAGTTTTCCTGCCTTTCATTAAGGATATTACTGACTGCATAGGAAAAATCTTGAAAAAGTGGAACATCGTGGTAATATACAAACCCACCTGGAAGATACTAAATTACCTAAAATCAGCCAAGGATGCTCACCAATTGCTGGAAAAAGCAGGACTTTATAGAATTGTGTGTAGTTGTGTGTGTGGGGGAGGGGGGGGGTGGTAAGTGGCTACTACAAGAAAAGGTAAAAAAAAAAAAAAAAAAAAAAAAAAAAAACAATTAGACGAGCACAAAGACAGTTTCAGAAGAGAGAAGACTGACAGATCAGCTATTGCAGAACATGCTTTGCAGCCAGGAGACCACCACATTCATTGTGATTGGACTCAAGTACTGGCAATTACAATCAGATACAAGGAAAGGTTTACAGAGATGCCCTAGAGATTGTAAAACACCCCAGGAATTTCAATAGGAAGGAAGAGAGCGTGAAATTTAATGGCATCTGGATTCCGGTACTGAAGAAGATGTGTACAGGCGTTCCACCATTGGGAGATAGCAACAGTGGATGACAGCAGTCAACAACAACAACCAATTGCACTTGCAAATTCAAAACCTGTGACATCATACCTCTACACGGAAGCAGAATTTTGCTGTAGTCAGTAGCAAGCCAGGGTGTGATTTGGATGTTCAAAGAAGTTATGATCCCCTTGGAAATGCTGTCCACAGAAGAGGATGAAACATTGGGTTTTAAGGTGAAATCTATTTGAGTACAGCGTAATAGCCCAGAACATTTTATTAACTGTGGTTATTTCCAGCCATGATAGTTTACATTTTACACTATGTTAATAGTAGATGGAGGCATTTTTTGATAGTGAGAAACTGAATGAACTGTGTGTGTGGTTTTTTGTCCCGAAGTTTAAAGCTAGCCCATTGGTTCGAAACTAATTAATAACTTTAACTAAAATGTCTTTCACTGTTGATGCTTCTTTCCTCAGCATAACAATAATAATTATCTCATCTGCAAAAATGACCAGTTCTACCACGTGAACAATAATGATCCCATTGTGATTTAACCCCATGCAGATGATGTAGTGACACTCTTTGTATTGCTCTAAAACTTTAGTATAGCTTTCCACATTCTGTTTCTTAAATAGGGGCCAAGCCGGGCATGTCCTGAACGAAGCATACCATAAAAATTAAATTACTGTGATATGACTGAAACAGTCAAATGCCTTCAGTAAATCAAGGAAGGTCCCAACTTGTGAGATTTAATTATTTAAAAATTGTATTGTGTCATAAGTGAAGCTATTTCAATATAGCAGCCCTTTTGGAATCTGAACTACAATTGTCTTAGAATCCCATTAATACATAGATGGGTGATAACCAGCTACAGCACATTATGAACTTTAAAAAAAATAAACAATAAGTAAAATTGGAGAATGATGCAGGAAGCAAGACTACTGGGTGGTTATTGATACCTTTCTTATAGAAAAGCTTAACTACAGCATATTTTAATCTAATTTGACAGAGAATGGGTGAGAGGTTTTGATCTGTTTATTTATTTTGATGTAAGACCAGGTAGAAGCTTTTCTAAAATATACGGTTACTGCCTGACATAATATTAATTAATCATATGATGTAAAGTCGATTGCCATCAGAATTAAACATGTTAGGTACTGGAGGTTTAGATTCTGAAAGGAACTGCCTAGTTTCTTGTCATTTTATCTGCAGTCTCCCTAGGCATATTGCAGACTTCAAAGGTAAATCTCTTTTTAAATGGTTAGATAACATTTATATATAGTTCTGTCATTGAAACTGATAGTTCACTTTCAGCCTCAGATAAGGACTGGATAGACATGCACACAGTGGTGGAACAAATGCCATTACAGAAGGTATCTGCAGAACAACATAGAGGGAAACTTTGCCAGTTTCTGCAACAGAGAAATTGCATAATAATGTAAATCAACAATATGAGTGATATCAGTACAGTTGTATTCTCAGCCCATTATAAGAAGCTTAAAATCACACCATTGTGAAGTATTATCCAGCCTTGTATCAGCACTTATCATGAGGGTCACACATAGTGAACTTTGCCCCATGCGCTATGCACATTCTGCAGTGATCCTGTCATTATGCTTCTGCCAACTGACAATGGCAACAATGTTATTATTTTGGAAACAGCTGACTTTGGTGTGAAAATTTGGATGATGCTAGAGATGAGACATACCAAGGATTGAAGCAAGACTCAAATTCAGGAATGGTTATAAATTTATCTTAGCATCTGAAAGAATACCACTGGATGAGTCTGTTATAAGGAATCTCTTGTTCAGATCCCTAGACCACACACACAGTTCTCATTATAACATGTGGAGAAGTTAATGGGAAATAAGTTCTATGGCCTGTCCACTTGTACTTATAGGAGGAGATGCCCTTTTGGCTCGTTGCGAACACCATTGTGACAAAAACTTGTAAACTGACAAATATTTTAAGATGATGTTATTCTTAGATCTGATAAGATTTCATTATTTACCTATGTTTCCATCAAAGTCCTGGAGAGCTCTTCCCAATACTTTGATAGCACAACTATTGAACTATTCAAGCACATGCAATGTCATTGTAGTTTTCATATTCTGGACAATATTTCGGTCATATGCCCTATTAATTCAGAAAGTTCTAAGGCTGAATTAATAAAAAATTTAAAAAAAGTTAAGATAGTGGTTTTAATGCTTCAGCTAAAAGCTGTTCTATATAGCCCCCCCCCCTCCCCCCATGATTACAGTGCACAGAACATTCATAAAACCATATGAAACTGTCAGAAAAGTCCGTCTTTGGGATGGTGTTCGAGTTGTGCATAATGCCAGAAACAAAATCAGTCTCGGAATTTTTTGGAAAGACGGTGTAGATGGCTCTGTGATACAGAACCCATTAGCGACATCCTAAGCAAACATGTTTGTGGAGAACTTTGAGGAAATAATCAGGGCCATACAACATTTATTGTGTTATGACTTTATTAACAACACATTTACTATCTAACTCTACAGGTGTGAGAAACAAAGAGACCTCATGGAAAACATCTGTAGCATTCATGGCCACATCACATTTAGTGTAGGTAGAGAAACACAGGACCTTGCCCATTCCTGATGTTCTCCTCCATCAAAAATCAGTTGGATTTTGCAACCACAGCTTTTATAGGAAAGCTGCCCATATGTACCAGTATGAAATACCATGCTGAGCACATAAGTGCACTCTTCTTAAGACACAGTTGGCCAGAATAAAAGTTGTCTGGTACCAGAAAGGACATTATCAGAGAGAGAGAGAGCTAAAGGTGATGTGGTCATATTCATCAATGACGAATACCAGCCCGTGCCCGTCCTCAACACCACCTTGCAAGTAGGTGCTGAAATCTAGGACATGTGCCCCCAAATAACAACCTAGTTCCTGAGGTTCTCAGTGATCTCTCATATCTCCTCCATCCATTCTTCCTTTGTGGGGACTTAAATGTGTGTAGTATGCTGTGGGGATGTACAGCCACTTGTCTCCACGATCAATCTGTTGAGAATCTTATCATCTTCATAAGCATTATGTCCTCTGAACAGGGACAGAGTGCACATTTAAGCACTGCTATGGGTTTGTTGTCTGCCCCCATACATCTGCTGGTATGCTCTGCTGCCCTAGCAGACATGCCTCAGTGGGACATGGTCAACAATTTTTTCTTCAGTGACCATATCCCCATCAGGATACATCCGGCATAGTGAAGAGTGACCAAAAGTAAGCTTCCAAAGTGGCTGCTCTGAAAGAATAACTGTACAGTCAGCTGGCTATTTGTGAATATGGAGATGCAGCCAGGAATTGGTGGATCACATTATGAACATGATCCACCAAGTCATTGATGCAGCAACTCCACAGTCTCTAGGCCATCTACAGAGACCACATGAGCCCAGAAGGAGTGCCAATCTGCAGTCGGGGTTGGGTGGGAAGGCGGCACTGTGTGCAGTTTCAGATGGTGACCAGCTGCAGAGAACCTCACAAATTTTTGGATGGCAAGGGCCAGATGCCATTGTATTATTAAGGAGAAATCATGGCAAGAGCTCTTGAAATCATTAAATCAGCTCGGCACAACTATGAGAAGCCAACAGGATTTTTTTTTTTTTTTGGGGGGGGGGGGGGGGGGGCAACATAGGCCACCTGTAGCAGTTGTACTGAAGGGGGGTCTTCAAACAGTACCCAGAGACATCACCCACAGCAATTTGTCAAAACTGCTTGTTCCGCCACACTAGATCCAGCATCTTGCTGTCACCATCTGAATACACAGGGTGTTCCATTTATCTGATGAGCGCCTGCCCAGAGTACTGCAGGCCGGCCACAGAAGCCATGTCTTCCAGTTGAATGGGTCCTGCAGGACCGCACTGTGCCTTCTCCCCCCCTCCCTTTTTTTTTGCCTGAAGACCATAGAGACATAAGCACCCTGTTGGCCAATGTCATTCAAGCAGTGAAACAGGCGTCATGAATGTAGCAGTGAAGTTTGCGAATGCAACAATGGCAAGAGCGAATTATTCAGTACCACAATGAGTGTTTATTTACTATTTGTATGTGTATACAGAGTCCGCTCGTGCTGTTCAGAGATTTTTGAATGGGGAAGTTTCCAGGTGCCCGAGTTCCGAGTTGTGATGCAGATATAAATTTCATGAAACAGGAAGTGTTCAAGACAAGAAGCATAAATGACGACATACAGTGCTCACAGAAGATGGTCTCGATGACATTGCATACCGCCTGGAAAATTCCTCTAAAAAGTCTCTTGGACGTCTTTTGCAGTGAACACAAATATCATGCACCTCTGTACAAAAAGGTGCTGTGCTGCTTGAGCTAAGGTGCTATAAAGGGTTAAGTTTTGCGAAATGGATTTTAAAACAAGTGCATGATGGTGAAATGGATCCTTACCTCATTTTGTTTTCAGATGAGGCTTGGTTCCATTTACACCGGTATTTTCATTCGCAAAACTGTCAACACTGGCGCACAGATAGACCTGTTGTGCTTCATGAGGAACCCCTTCATGATCAGAGAATAGGTGTGTGGTGCGCAGTTAGTGGTGACAGAATAATGGGCCCAATTTTGTTTTTTTTAATGACACAGTTACAAGTGAGAGATATGTGCAAAACATTTTGCGACCGTTTCTTAATGAACTGAGTGAAAGAGACTGAAGCTTTGCGTGTTTTCAACAGGATTCAGCAAGGGCTCATACGGCCAGTGTTTCTTTGCATGAAATTCGCTATGTGATCGATGAAAGAGTGATTAGTAACAATATATGACTTGCTAGATGTCCTGATTTAAGTCCGTGCAATTTTTATTTTTGGGGTGCATTGAAGGACAAAGTGTACACAACAAATCCTCACACGATAGAGGAAATCAAGGATAATATTCATGAATCAATTAATTCAATATCTCAGAGAGAATTACATTGTGTGATTAACAATTTCTTGAATAGATGTCAGAAATAATGGCAGGTAGTTCCAGCATCTCCTTTTATGACCAGGGTAAGTACAAAATTTATTTGCTTATATTCTAAATGTAGTCATGTCATACCACAGCAGTAGATGGGTGACATGGCATCTGATCACTGGGCAACAGAACGCTCGCTGCCCGGCATCTGCTATGCTGCACAGGTGGTCATCAGATAAATGGAACACTCTGTAGAAAGGGGTGGGTTGGATATCAGGTCCAGTAATAGTAAGTCGAATTACCATGTGAGAGCTGGATTCAGCACTGTCTGAGGCTTGTGATGCTTCATCCAGTCACAACCAAATCAAATACAGATGTTGTGGCAACTCGTACGAGAACAATTTTTGCAAATAGTCTGCAAGCAACAGGGCCTTTTGGGATCTATGCAAAGCATTGTGGCACCAGTTGTGAGTCAAATAACTGTCACTGAAGCGAACTGCCTTCTTGGCAGCTGAAGAGACCAGGATGATTCAAATGTAGTAAGGTGCAGGAGAGACTGCACTCATGTGGTTTTTAATGAAATTTTAAATGAGCACCACAACTATGTAGATGAATTTACTAATTGGTCTAAGCAGGTGGCTCAGTTGTTTTCCTAGTGTATGTCCTCAAGAATTTACCATATATAATGCAGAGTTGAATGCAGTCTTGTGGGCTCTGGAGCAGATGGGACATATCCATGCTGAGAAATTCCCCATTTTCTCTGACTACTTACGTGCCCTTAAATCTATTCAACAAATCTACCCAGCAGACACAATGTCGGTAACGTCCAGGACTCCCTTTTCCACCTGTGAAGGATGAGGAAGGAGGTGCCATTTTGCTGGATACCAGGTCACAAGAGAATTCAGGGAAATGAATCCATTGATGTGGCAACCAGGGAAATGTGTTTTCTGAATCATGTGGCTCAGTGCACTGTCCCCCTACATTCTATAAACTGGCTGTTGAGGTACAGGTGATGAGAAGAAGGGTGGCTGATAGCGACAGATATGAAATTGAAATTGTTGGTAGTAAAATCAACTTCTAGGAAGTGAAGTATCTCCCTCCAGCCACTGAGACAACATGAATTCCTTCTCACTTGCCTTCAGATAGGGCACAGTTTGATGACATACAGCTTCTTGCTGCAATGGGAGGACTCTCCAATGTGTAATGCTTTTGACATACATACTACAGTACACCACATTTCAACAGACTGTATTTTATATTGGGGCAGGGGACACAGGTTAGTTTACCAGCTGATCTGCCTACTCTGAGGGAGAAGCTTTTAATGTGCTGCCAGGGTGGCTAACTCATCCTGGTTTTTTGTAAGTAATTAGCCAGCCACATTTTCCTGAGCTTTTTCCCCTATAGTTCAGTCACCATTTTAATAGCACATTTTAACATTTCATTCATCATTGTTGGGTATGATTTTGTAAGTGAATGTGACTGGGAATGGGAGAGAGTGATTGTAATTTGAAGTGAAATTATTTTAATTTTTAGTTTTAACTCTTATTATTATATACAATTATTATATACAATTATCTCATACTGTTTTATGAAGGATGTTAATTATCTCACTGTTGAGTGCCCTAAATTGCCCCCTCCCCCCTCTGCCTCCCACTCTCCATACAGAAAAAAACAGCTTAACAGCTCAGTTAAAACTTGACAATGATCAGAGAGTACTTACCAAAAGCTAATGGAAATATAGCCAACTGACACAGCTGTAGGACCAGGAAAATTTTATTAATCCCACTTATGAAACCAAGGAAATATACTGTTTTCATTGAAATAGAGATAAAATGTTAATGCTGCAACATAATGAATTCTTGCTTCTGTTAAGTTCTGTGTGCTATGATTTTGATGTCATTATAACTCAAATTTTAACAATTTGTAATAAAACTCATCTCAGGACTTTTTATTACGATAAATAGTGAAAAGCCTTACCTGCCAAATTCAGTTTCTTTATTGTAGTATGGTTGCTTCTATGTGTAGGATCGCAGATCAAAGTATTGGTATTTGATCCCCTGTTAGTCCACATTTCGCTACTTCCATTTCTGGCAGTGCATTATGCACTTGAAAAATGCCAGGTTGCACCATAGTTTGGATTTCTTGTTCAACTGCAGCAACCAATCATTAGCTTTGTTATGAGTCAGTCAGTTCACAGGAAGACAAGGGTGCATCACCTGCAGTATTGTCATTATTGTTAGTCATTAATAGCAGTAGTTTAAATCCAGGGTAAGGAGAGCTGTTGTGTACTTCTGCAGCTGTTTTATACTTGATAATTAGCTGTTCAAAAATAATCTCTCAGGACAAAATATTAGTGACTCCTATAAAAGAGCATGCTAGTCACTTTAGAGCACTACAGATAGTGCTGCACTGGTAGCAGGCAGTCACGTGACCCTCCATGACTAGTATAAGTCGTAGCAGTAAAGTGCTGTGCATGTACCAATCAGTTGTATAGAATCAAGGCAGTAATATGGATTGACATGGAGACATGGCAGAATTGCAGAAATGAACTATCATGTTTGAACATGCCCATCACCACACTGTGAATGAGGTTGCTGATTGGTTGCTGTATCAATGAGTGTTTTTACAAGGAATGGTGTACCACTGACAGCCATATAACATGGTGTAAGAGCAGTGGTCATAAAGAATCCTAACCAACAGGGGCCAGATGTGTCACACCTTCTCAGTGACAATTGCTTTCTAACCCTATAGGAATTGCTGCTGTCCGTGAATGAAGGTCCATTCAAAGGGAATGGCATGAAATAGATATTTGGAGTTTGCAAATAGAATAGCTAATTCACAGGATAAAATTAAAACTGTTTGGTCAGTCATGAAGGAAGTGTCTGGTCAGCAGCATAAGGTCGATGATATAAAGTCAGTTCATAGTAAAAATATTTCTGTTACTGATAAGTCAGATATCTGTACAGTATTTAACAATCCCTTTCTAAGCATTGCTGGTGAATTAAATAAAAACTTAGTTTCTACAAATAATCATATAATGCTCTTGGAAAATGTCTTTCTGAGATTGATGTCTCAAAATACTCCTCTGTGATATCTGTGATATTGACAACAATGAGATTGTGTTAATAATTAAATCACTAAAGACTAAGGACTCTCATGGATATAATGAAGTGCCTAGCAGAATATTAAAGTACTGTGCTGCACATGTTAGCCCTGTACTTATCCATATTTGTAATTTTTCCTTTAAGAATGGGCAATGGCCTTGCCGCAATGGATACACCGGTTCCCGTCAGATCACCGAAGTTAAGCTCTGTCGGACTTGGCCGGCAATTGGATGGGTGACCATCCAGGCCACCATGCACTGTTGCCATTTTTAGGGGTGCACTCAGCCTCATGATGCCAATTGAGGAGCTACTTGACTGATTAGTAGCGGCTTCGGTCAAGAATACCATCGTAATGGCCGGGAGAGCGGTGTGCTGACCCCACGCCCTTCCTATCCACATCCTTATCTGAGGTAGGCCACATGTGGCCTGAAGACGGAGTGCTTTTTTTTCCTTTAAGAATGGTCAGTTTCCTGAATGATTAAAGTACTTGGTACTAAAGCCACTTTATAAAAAGGGAGAAAGGGATAATGTAGACAGTTTTAGACCTGTTTCTATGCCATCAGTGTTTGCTAAAGTTATTGAAAAGGCTGTGCATGTAAGGATAATTGATCATTTTATTTCACACAGTTTGCTACCATATGTACAGTTCAGTTTTAGAAGTGGTTTAACAACTGAAAATGCTATATTCTCTTTTCTCTGTGAGGTACTGACTGGATTAAACAAAAGTTACCGAACACTAGGCATATTTTTTGACCTAACTAAGGCGTTTCATTGAGTCAATCACAAAATATTCCTTCAGAAGTTGGACCATTATGGAATACGGGGAGTAGCTCACAATTGGTTCACCTATTACTTTAACAACAGACAGCAAAAAGTCATTATCCACAGTGTTGAGAGTGGCTATGATATGGATTCTGAGTGGGGCACATTCAAATAGGGGATGTCCCAGGGATCAGTGCTGGACCCACTCCTGTTCCTTATGTATATAAATGATATGCCCTCTAGTATAAAAGGTGATTCTAAAATATTTCTGTTCGCTGATGACACTAGCGTGGTAGTAAAGTATGTTGTGTGCAGCGTTGGCACTGTTTCAAATACTGTAGTTCAAGACATAAGTTCATGGGTTGTAGAAAATAAACTAATGCTAAATCACGGTATGACTCAGTTTTTACAGTTTCTAACACACAATTCCACAAAACCCAATGTTTTAATTTCGCAGAATGGGTGTATGATTAGTGAATTATATTTTGGGTAACTCTTCCTGTTCTCAAAGGATGGTTTTGGCTCAGAAACAGGCAGTTCAGGTAATAAGTGGTGCAAGTCTGTGAACCTCTTGTCGACCCCTGTTCATTAATTTGGTTTTCAGGTCACCTCGAACATGAACCAGGATGTTTGTTTCAACCATATCGGTGACCGAGCATTGCCCTTTCATCAACAGCGTAATATTGAGTATGCTATGGACATTCGCATCTTCCAAGATTCCAACAGGCATTTTTTTACATGGGACTGTTTGAATTAGTATGTGAGGTGATCCACATGAGTTCCGAAAGAAATCTGTTGGAATGCGATTACTCGATAAATAGTACAATTCTCAAGGCTGTCAATTCAACTAAGTACCTGGGTGTTAAAATTATGAACAACTTCAGTTGGAAAGACCACATAGATAATATTGTGGGGAAGGCGAGCCAAAGGTTGCGTTTCATTGGCAGGACACTTAGAAGATGCAACAAGCCTACTAAAGAGACAGCTTACACTACACTCGTTTGTCCTCTGTTAGAATATTGCTGCACGGTGTGGGATCCTTACCAGGTGGGATTGACGGAGGACATCGAAAGGGTGCAAAAAGGGCAGTTCGTTTTGTATTATCACGTAATAGGGGAGAGTGTGTGGCAGATATGATACGCGAGTTGGGATGGAAGTCATTAAAGCAAAGACGTTTTTCGTCATGGCGTGATCTATTTACGAAATTTCAGTCACCAACTTTCTCTTCCGAATGCGAAAATATTTTGTTGAGCCCAACCTACATAGGTAAGAATGATCATCAAAATAAAATAAGAGAAATCAGAGCTCGAACAGAAAGTTTTAGGTGTTCGTTTTTCCCGCGCGCTGTTCGGGAGTGGAATGGTAGAGAGATAGTATGATTGTGGTTTGATGAACCCTCTGCCAATCACTTAAATGTGAATTGCAGAGTAATCGTGTAGATGTAGATGTAGATGTAGCTAATATCACTGCAGCTTGATAGCACTACAGAATATAATCATCCATGAGTGACCTTGGCTGGATATGGTATACCTGAAGAATCTTGCGTACTCTCTTCCTCACTAAATTGAGACCATTATCAAGATCAGAGGTGATGTCATACACTAGAAGCATGATGTCTCCCATTCATCCAGTATGCTTGTAACTAACAAGTGTGTAATCAGTTTGCCTTTTAAGTTTAATGCTGAGCACAAGGAGCACTGCAAGATGCGTAACTGATTCCTATTAGTAGGTTTGCAATGTTTTGTGCCTCTTGTGTGCACCATGTGGCAGGATATTCAAGAAAGTGTTACTAGCCATAACCCGTCAAATTTTTTGAGCAACAGTGTACCCAGGAAAGCAATTACGTGTAGTTCTTGAAAGTAGTAAGGTTCCTGCATTGGGCATTTTTCATTTCCATTTTGTTTTTATTTAGTGCACTACAATATTTTTGTTGTGAAGTGATTTTGAGAAAAATGTGTAACAACATATGTTTTGGGTTACAGTCCTATCATTTCACAGACTATGGGTCCTGTTGCAACTAATTATTGTGCAGGGTCATCATGTATTTTTGTTTGTATATTTAGAATATTTACAACTTAGTCAAGACAAACCCATACATAATTGTTTGAATAATTATGTTGTCCTTTTGATAAAGTAAACTATTTTGTGTGTTTGTACTTGAAACGTAATTTCCAATCAAATTTTGTAAACTAACAAAGTTCTTGCCATATTTCATTTGTACCTCGCTAGCAATCGTAATAGATTCTGTCATTTTGACTTCTACAGTATCAAAGCTTATTGTTGATATTCTCAAATTCATTAAAATGACAAAATATGGAAAAATTGATTGTGACCATATTTTGAGTGTAATATAAGAACTCAAAAATTCACACTGTAGAAGTAGTTTCACAATAGTGCAGTTTCTGTAATGCTAACAAAATTCATAATAGAGCTGTCTTACACAGCCAACTTTACATTGTGAGTGGCTTCTGATTTTAATTTTACACTACTGGATAGTTGCTTTCAAGAGACCAGTTGCTTTCTAGTAAAATACCTATATGAGTTGATATGAAATTGTATCTTTCTTTCAGTATCAACCTTTTTTAAATGCAGATCCGAGTACTTCATTGTTGAGAGATAAATTCTTCCTTATTACCAGATAGTAAAGACTTTTGATAATTGTGAAGAACCCCTAAAAATATTGAAACGACAAAATAACAGATCATAGAATTTTCAAAAGGAGAGTGAGCTTTTAAAAATGTGTTTTTAAAATTCAGACATCGGGTTTGTGTACAGTACAGAATATAATATTCATTGGTGTAAAATATATTTTAATTATTCTGATCTTCATTTTTCTCCTTAAAATAAGGATGAGATATTTTTATAGTGAATAATAAACAGTATTACCTTTTTATAAGTGTAAGTTCCAGAAGTCCCACAGCTTGTGCAGACTGTAAGTTAATACTCAAGGGAACAGTCTTCACTAGCTTTTGTACCAACTTTCCTTGAAGATCCTCTGAAGTTAATATATTCTTAAAGTTACAAAGAGACAATGGCTTACCTTCAGGAAGTGAAATTCCTAGTACTGCCTATAGGAACACTTAACACTTTGAGGACTGAGCGCGAGTGTGGATGCTCAACCGGCTGGTACTGAGCGATTTCACAGTTTTTCTGAATTTTCTACAGCAGACTGTATACCACAGAAAATAGATTGCTCTTTTGCATTTAAAAACTACGTCCATTCCCTTCAGAGTACTGCAAAGAAATAAACATTTACGTTAGTGACAAGGATTGTATATTAATTTGAGAGTATACTGTTTTCACAGTGCAAAAAAATTTTTTTTTTAGGTTTTAGGACTTCTAAGGGACATAGGATTGAAGTTGTTAGTTTTAAATGAATAACTGTTGAAATATGAACGTTTATTTTATTAATAATCACACAGTTACATTGGCTTTTGTATGAAATATTTCGAAACATTTTGGAACACAAAGCCCCATCTCACAGGTTTCACTGGCCCGAAGAATATGTCAAATTGCAATGACCAGTTGTGTTTGTTGTGACAACAGTGTCAACAGCCTCATCTTCAGGTCTTCCTGACGGTTCACCATCCGAGGGATCGTTTTCATCTATAAGAAAATTCGTAAAAATTATCTTTTTTCTGACCAGGAATCAAACCACAGATTTACGGAAAATTCGGACAAAAAATAGCTTACCATCACTAATGTCAAAATCTGCACTTTCTTCATCTAATTCTGAACCACTATTGTTCAATAAAAACTCTATTTCTTCATCTCGAAAGGCCATGACGCTATAAAGCGCAGAGCTATCAGCCGACAACAATCTAAAGTTTCGAACTGCCGCGCGCCTGTTGTAAGTCGACCGTGAGCGTGGCAAAGCAAATGACTCAAAATATACTCCTGTACCACCTCCAACAGTGACATATGCTGCCATCTATAATTTTTTCTTGGTACTAGGATAACCAGGGAGTACTTTTAAACCTACAGAATATGAAAGTCATGCGCTGGGAGTCGTTAACATCGCTGATAATCGGCTGACGTAGGAGCTACATCGATCATCTTTTTGGTGTACTGTTGGACCGACGTAGGAGCTACGTTGCTCGTCTCGAAAGTGTTAAAATAGAAAATGATTTTACTGGCTTTCAGAACTTACATTTCTGTTTTGGGGAGGAAAAGAGGGATTGTTTGAGAATGGTTCAATGGTCAGGGGTGCAGGCATTTTAATATAAAAGAGAAGGTCCCAGAGAGAGTAGGTAGTCAAAGATAGTACATTAGTAATCACTGTGCTAGCTTTGTTTGAGGGATGATAGATGGTACAGAGTGAGAAACAAAAATGGATGAAAAGAGGAAGAGAAATGAAAAGTGCTAGGCTATTGGTGGAGTACATCACAATGAATGTGATGATTGTTATCTACACCTAATCATGAAAGGCAGTTAGCTCAGTTTCTATTTTTATCTTGCAAGTGGCAAAAATGTTCAAAATTAAAGCTATTATTTCAAAGAACATAGATTGACTGTACATGCACACATCTCTTCTGATGCTGTTGCCTTACTAGGCTGAGACTGTACATGCACACATCTCTTCTGATTCTCTTGCCTTACTAGTTTGAGTAGCAATCTTGCACACCTGTAAGAACAGACACTGTGTATATTAATTTTCCCGCAACTGTTGCACAGAATACTACTTTCAAATTGACCCAAATTAATTATCTGCCTGTATGAATGGCCATTGTCAAATTCTGATGAAAAACCAACTAGACTATCAAGTTGCATTGCATACTGTGTGACATAATGTGATTAACTTAAATAGCTGCTTAAGATATTGTATCGTTTTGAGTTCCAGAAACACAAAGAAATCACAAGCGGCATGTCCAATGAATATGGATATTGAGGCATAATAACAGTGTTATTTTTGCCCAAATGTTCATGAACAGAAAATATAGCATGAGTAGGTACATTATTGTGAAACAGATTCTATGAATTGTGTGACTACAAATCTGTGCACATTCTTTGGGTTTCTTCTTGGAAATTGGGTAGAACTTCCAGGTAGCACTCTGTTGACACTGTAACCTCATGGAAAGAACTGTAGGTATATCACATCAACTAAATTGAAGAATACAGTGAACAGAATCTTTAAATTTATCAAATCAGTCTGTGAACTGCCTCAGGCTTGCCTTCAGATGAGATATACTCAAGTTTGTTGCGAATATATGAGAAAGCCACACACAGAATCGCGGTTTGGGGGTCTTGGTGCTTTGTTCCTATTTGAACTAGGAACATGGAGTAAATTGTTTCCAGTTTAGCCAGGACCAGTGGTCATATTTATATCTCGGACCAGTGGTCATATGTATAACCATTCGAACATCTGTCTTACTGTAGCTATATTACAGTATATTAAGCTAGGTTTGAATGATAAACTGCCCAGGTAAATTGTGTGAGTCTGTTAATTCCTTTTGTAAAAGATTTTAATAGGGCTGAAATAAATGCTCATTCAATGACACCATTTATATGTTTACCATTTTGATTTTGCATGCAAAACCAGTCACCCTTACATAATTCAAGACTGGAGCAAGACTGACGGTTCAAATTTGGTCCACCAGTGTATGGTACCTTGGTCTAAGATAAGTTTTAAGTGCTTGAAAAAAAATATTACTTCATTTGGATTTTAAATGCAAGAAAACATGTTTTCTGAGAGTTTCCTGAAGTGCAGCAGTTCTATACTTTAAACTTGTATGAATCAGTTCAAACTTTGCACAAAGATTAGATAAGTAGGTAAAGTTGAAATGATTTTTTGTGTCCAAGATAAGATGGTCTAAAGTTGAGTTCAGTGTAGCAAAAAATTTGTTCTTAACATTAATTTAATGTGTGAAAATTGTTTCAACTGAATCAAATAACTAAAAAATTTATTCTTACCATAAAATTGAAAACTCTTTCAAAAATCTATCTCCATTTGGATTTTATGTGCGAGAAACACATTTTTTGTCACTTCTTTATGTCTGTGTTTCAGACTTGTGTGAATCAGTTCAAATTTTATGAGAAGGTAGACAAATACATGCAATTAATGGTCGGCCTGTTGTTTTGTGAAAGCTGTATCCATTACCACGATATGTGGTCTAAAGTTGCACATAAAATGCATGAAAAATCTGGTTTTATGTGAATTGCACATGCTCACATGGCTTAAAGTGATACAGATGATGATAAAAATTATAATTGTACAGCAATTATAAGAAGTACTTGCAACAGTCTTTAACTTTGGGTTTTATATGTGGAAAGTCATGTGTTTGCTCATGAAACTCTGCTTCGTAGAAATGCATTTCATATTAAGCATTTGGTTATTACAGTTTATCATCATTTCTTTGTGTGTACATTGAAGATTTGATTCACTAGTGGTGTAAAATCATAGAAACATTGTTGGATGTGTAAAACAATGCATGTACCAAACCAAAATAATGCCCAGCCCTGTAAAAAATGAGTTATTGTTTGATTGAGCATTTAAAGCTTTATTGATGACCACGCAGAGAATTAAACTAACCTGAAAATTGCTGTAAAAGTAATTGTCAGAAAAAAGATCACCCTATTTATAAGCAACAGAAAATGTTTTATTGTATTTTCTTCAAAACCCGCTATGCTATCTTGTAGAAAATTTATTTTCAGACAAAAAAGGCCTAAGTTTATTAGTTTTCATACAGGATTGAAAAGTTGATAGTATTTTGTTAGGTGCTTTTCTGCACTTTTTAGCCAATAATACTTATACATAATTCGGATTGGTTGTTGCAACATTTCACACCAAAATTATTCGCGTGAGTTTTTCTAGCAGCGGTTTCTTAATTTTCAGTTTTTATTACTGCATACTTCACATAAATGATGGCAAGAATTTTAAGACAAGAGATAATAACAAGCTGTATGCTCTTTAATACTTTATTATTTGTTGTGTGAATCATTCAACTTGCAATATAGTAAGCTATTAAGTAAGTTTATCTATGTAATATGGTCATATTATAAGTTTATCTATGCAATATAACCTATTTACATAAATTCTTATAATAAGCATTACACAGTATTTAATATTTCATTCAGTATCATATTTAAGTTTGCAGTTATTTTGCGCACTGTGTTAAGTATTTCTGATTATTTTTCATACGTTTGTGTATACAGTCACATGCGTATATGAATAAAATGTATGTAACTATAAAATAAAAAATTATGAAAGTAAACAAATAAAATTTAAAAAATATAAAACAAAGTCACAAAATAATAAAAGGATGTGGAAAAATTAAAAAAATAAAACAAAAGAACATTCTGCAAGTGTGTGACCTTATTGTGGTGTAGACGTTTGTGAGCTCTGAGGACACAGGAGGCTATATTGGACAGGTTCAACCAAACATGACATGAGTACAAATACTGACAAGTAAAAAAGCACAAATACGTCAGTTGTTTTGATTTTTAAATGTCTTCAAAGCTGCCAGATAAGCTGAAAAGCTAGTTCTCTTCTTTTACATGCCTAACTCTGCCCAGGACATATTTGCCTGTTTTGTGCTATGATAGGTGTATTGCCGGCCGGTGTGGCTGAGTGGTTCTAGGCGCTTCAGTCTGGAACCACACGACCACTACGGTCGCAGGTTCGAATCCTGCCTCGGGCATGGATGTGTGTGATGTCCTTAGGTTAGTTAGGTTTAAATAGTTCTAAGTTCTAGGGGACTGATGACCTCAGACGTTAAGTCCCATAGTGCTCAGAGCCATTTGATAGGTGTGTTTTTCATTCTGGTGCAATCATACTTGGAGCGTGAGGATGGGGCATTAATGATTGATTCACTATCATAAGAGATAGGAAAACTTTTAGTGTATCACCTTTTGTGTTGGTTATTTGGCAAGTTGTTAGACAGCTGAAGTTATTGATTTACTGTAGCATTATGGGTGTTTGAATCCCACTGATGGCTTCCATTTCCACTGCCTTTGTACCTAAAAGTTGAACACTCTACACTATCATTGTCTGTCACTATTACTTTATAATGCACTGTGTGTTATGAGAAACTGGCCTGCATCCAGTATGTGCTGCACAACTTCAGTACAGTACAGAAGTATTTAGCTCAAGATATAACTTTTTTGGTTTGGAAGCCCTTTCTTTGTTGATACATGTGTAATATAATAGCCATGTGTGCAAGTTTGGACACAATTGTGTGGAAGCCACAAACATCTTTACTGCCATGCCCAAATCATCTGACAAGACAGATAAATCATCTGCAGGAGGGATGTCTCCCCCACCTCAACCCACCCTCTGCATACTTTAAATCTTCTGTTTCAGTGAAAACTGCTGCATCAGTGCTGATGGAGAAGCTTCGGCCTCATCTGATGTGTATAGGGAGGAAAACACTTTTAATGGTACCCTCCTCTCACAAGGGAACCTCCCATTGCACCCCCTCAGATTTAGTTATAAGTTGGCACAGTGGATAGGCCTTGTAAAACTGAACACAGATCAATTGAGAAAACAGGAAGAAGTTGTGTGGAACTATGAAAAAATAAGCAAAATATACAAACTGAGTAGTCCATGTGTAACATATGCAACAACAAGGAAAGAGCAAGATCAGGAGTGCCGTGGTCCTGTGGTTAGCGTGAGCCGCTGCGGAACGAGAGGTCCTTGCTTCAAGCCTTGCGTTGGCTGAAAAATTTGACTTTTTTTTCAGTTTATGTGACAAACGCTTATGTTTTCATCACTTTTTTGGGAGTGATTATCACATCCACAAGAAAACCTAAATCGGGCAAGGTAGAAGAATCTTTTTACCCATTCGCCAAGTGTACAAGTTAGGTGGGTTGACAACATATTCCTGTCATGTGACACACATGCCGTCACCAATGTTGTATAGAATATATCAGACGTGTTTTCCTGCGGAGGAATTGGTTGACCTATGACCTTGCGATCAAATGTTTTCGGTTCCCATTGGAGAGGCACGTCCTTTCGTCTACTAATCGCACAGTTTTGCGGTGCGCTCGCAAAACACAGACACTAAACTTATTATTAACGAAGGACAGATCATAACTTTGCAAAAATAAAGAAAATAAACCTTTCACCCGAGGGAAGACTTGAACCAAGGACCTCTCATTCCGCAGCTGCTCACGCTAACCACGGGACCACGGCGCTCCGAAGCTCAAAGTTTCCTTGATGTTGCCTATCTTGCACATAGACTACTCAGTTTGTGTATTTTGCTTATTTTTTCATAGTTCCACACAACTTCTTCCTGTTTTCTCGATTGATCTGTGTTTAGTTTTTCAAGGCCTATCCACTGTGCCAACGTATAACTAAATCTGAGGGGGGTACAATGGGGAGGTTCCCTTGTCAGTACAAAGCGGACTAACATTGTGACACCACCCAGTTGGTTGGGTGTAGAGCAGCATGTTCAGCTTCTGTTCCTGAAAAAAACTACAGGAAATATCTCTCAGGAAATAAAGCTGGATAGGAAAAATAACAAAAATCTGATAATGAATCCTGTCTTGGCATTGCTGACCATCTCTGACTCCATTCCACCAGGAGCCTATGAATGTAGATGCTGCACTCCACGCACAAGTGGAGCACAACCACCTGTAAAACAGCTCATGCACTTCTTCCTCTCAGTGTTCCCACAAAAGCTCATGCTAAAACTTAATCCATGATGATGCTATGGTAATGGCTACTATTGCCACCTGACAGAGCTCAAGAACTGATTGCTACTTACCCTGCTACTTTTGTCGCAATACAGTATACTGGGCTCCTAATAAATCACCAGGACCCATAACATGTACCACAAGAATGCAGAATTTGATGTATGCTGCCTTAACATCAGAGCTCCAACACACTTCAGTAAAGCCAGCAGCACTGACTTCATTACACTGGAATATCCGTGACATGTCACAGTGTTCAGGAGAAAACCATTGCTGTTCAGTAAGAAGAACTAATTATCCAGCCTTCAGTGCTAATGTAGTGTTTGAAGTTAACTAAGAGGATACAAGTACTTGATCTCATTAAAACCCAAGTATATGTTGCAGAAGTCTACTAATCACATAATTGACTGTTTTCAGAAATTAGAGTGAAATAACCCTGTTCAACATTAGTACTAAGGATGTGAGAGTGCAGTTGGGGGTTAAAACTTGATGGTTCATGTGAGGAGTCATAGGTGGATGTGCACATGTCAGGTACATCTCTCTAAAGTCCTAAACTCACTTTCTATACTCTAAAGATCTTCCTTCAGACATTATGTAGTAAATAGTTGCAACTTTGTTTATGACTCATCTTTGATGCATTCAAGATCAAAGAACTAAAACTATAAGACCTAGCTTAATGGCACTTAGCAGTGAATATGAACCAACATCTTTGGACTTTTTAATTGAATATGGCCACAATGGACAGTATGTGTAAAACCACCAGTGAATACAGGTAATGAGAACATGCCGACTTGCTTCTCATGGTAGCAATAGCATTGTAGGTACAATTAAAATGTAATAAAAAATAAAATAATAGACATGTACGGCTGCAAACAGGATCCTCTTGGATACCAGGGCTCCCTCTTTCACTTTACTTAGCTGACCAATGGGAGACAACTAAGTTAGACATGTTCCTCCTAAAGACAGTTGTTATGTTATTTCCCATGTTAGAAGTGAACATTTGCACCCGAGTCTTCACTTTCTCATGGTGTTACTAGTAACCAGGATGACACTACAGCATCTCAAAATGAATCTAAGCCAGACATATTTATTTATTAATTTTTTATTTATTGCAATACGTATTCTGTAGATCCAGTTCTGCATGTTAACACATGGATTGGGAATGAGTCAAAAACGTTTAGTTCATTATTACATTAGTTTACATAAAGACAATAAACAAAGATAAATAATACAAGTTGGAAACACAATCATTAGGACAGAATTACACTCACTAGCAGAGTTCCAGATACAACATTCTGATTTTGTCCAAACAATTTTTTTACAGATCACCAATTAATCTGATTAACACAGCAAGATATATTGAGGCAGGATTATACAACAGTATTTGGGAAGTAAAATTAGCTATCTCTGCTTTAGAATTCTTCTAGAGAATAGAAACTTTTTTCAAGCAAGAACTTCTTTGGCTTTTTTTTAAACAGTGCTTTTTTATCTTGTAGACACTTTATATTACCATATTTACTCAAATCTAAGCCACACTTTTTTCCAGTTTTTTTAATCTAAAAAAACCACCTGCGGCTTAGAATCGAGTGCAAAGTAAGTGGAATGTTGGTAAGTGTCGCCACAACTAACTTCTGCCATCAAATGCATGTAGCGCTACACAGGTATGCTTTGCAGGCACAAAGATAAATACGGGCGCCAAAACCTCTGCGTCAGTAAATAAATTAAAGGAAAAGGTAGAAGAATGTAAACATTATGCCATGTATTCTTTCATGTTTGCTGCTATCTCATTTAAATCCTGTCTGCCTAATAAACTACGAAACTAGAGTGAGACAACAGCAAACACAGAAGCATATACATATCATGTCATGTTTATATTCGTATTATTCTTATGCTGAATAGTGGTATAGTCAGAAATGAAGCACGGCAACTGACTAGATTTTTAAATCTAAGATGACTCTAATTTCTGTGCAGAATGTAATGTACTAGAGAGGTCTCTGCAAAGATTTTCAAACGGAGAAACTTTTTCTCTAAACTCCCGTTCAGAACATCTTCTGTCATACACAGTCTATTATTTGGTTCTTGTTGATCATTATCAAAGAAAGCAGCAGTGTAAGTAACAACAAATAGCAGTCTCTTGCCATTGTTTCGCTTATGAGACAATTCCTTTTTTTTAAAAAAAAAAAAAAAAAAAAGCCTCAGTAGCACGCACAAAAGCAAGCCATGCCGCGAGCGGCGACAGGTCATAAACACTCATTATCAGAATGCGACAAATAATGCATGACACAGTACAATAATGAATTTTCAGCTTAGAGTGACGTAAACCCCTATAACAAAGAGAACGGCACTTATCAGATCAAAACAAAATAAGCAATCGATTCAAACCAGACGAAGCACGCGAAAAAGGAAGGGTACCTGTATAAATACGGACGGAGCGCCTGACACATAGCAGTGGCTACTTGGTAAAGCTTAACTGTTAAGCTTACGCCTCAAACCAAACTACTGTAGCTGTATCTTCATCCATTAAACCTCAATTGTGTTTCATGTTACATTGGACCAACTTTGTTTTGATTTGGAGGGGCAGTCTAAAACTTTTCTCTCACCTTGAATTTTGAGTCTCAAATATCAGGAGTGGCTTAGATTTGGGAAAATTTTTTTTTTCCTTGATTTCGAGTCTCATTTTTCAGGTACGGCTTAGATTCAAGTAAATATGGTACTTGGAAGTGCAGTGAAGATTTTTGTGCTTGTATTATTTCACACCTTTTTGCACCTGGGACAGATTTTTCAGGTCACAGTGTGTGTCACATTTCCACCTTGTGCTGTGGTGATGGTACATTTCATTTGTTTCATATTGAGAAGGATTGTGAAGCATGAATGTCATGATTGAAAAGATATATTGTGAGGTAGTGGTTAGGATCCCTATTTGTTTAAAAAGATTGTGACATGAGGTTCTTGGAGGCGCTCCACACAAAATTCAGACAACCTTTTTCTGACTTGTAAAAACCTTTTTCAATAGTGGTGAATTGCCCCCAGGAGATTATTCCATAACACATAAGTGAATGAAAGTAGCCAAAGTAAGCAGATTTTGAGACATTGATGGCTCAGATTTTGGCGATTACCCGAATGGCAAATGTTGCTGAGCTGAGCCTTTACAGGGTTTGGTTGATGTGCTGTTCCCAGTTAAGCCTGCTATCTATATATATGCCCAAGAATTTCAAACAATCTGCCCCCTCTACCTGCTGGCTCTCATGTATAATGTTTATTTCCTGTGGACTTTTGTGATGAGAATGGAAATGAATATAATTAGTTTTGCTGAGGTTTATTGATAGATAATTTACTGTGAACCAATTCAGAACATCCTCAAGTAAATGGTTGGCATTTAATTCTAGATCAGAGGATATCTTACCGTCTATCACAATACTTGTGTCATCTGCAAACATCATTGATATATATATATATGAGGAATAGCACTAGACCAATGACAGAACCTTGTGGAACTCCATATTTTACTGCTCCCCAGTCAGAATCTACCCCTTCTATGTCACTATTGTTACCATCTAGCACTGTTTCCTGTTGTCTGCCCTGTAGGTAGGATTTGAGCCAGTTGCCCATTTGTCCTAGGAGTCCATAGTGGCATGCTTTCTCTATAAGTATTCTATGACTAACACAGTCAAAGGCTTTAGACAGATTGCAAAATATGCCCACAGGCAATGTCTTTTTGTTGAGGCATTCCAAAACGTTATTCGTAAATGAAAATATTGCTTCGGTTGTGGAGATACCTTCTCTGAATCTAAACTGGTTTTTACTAATTATTGCATGTTTTTCTAGGCGACTGACTATTCTGGCATATATTAGATTTCCGAGAACCTTAGAAAATGTAGTCAGAATGAGATAGGCCAATAGTTTGTAACATCTGAGGCATTGCTTCTTTTGTAGAGGTGCTTTACAAGAGCATATTTCGTCCTTTCAGAGAGGCATTGAATATATGAGCTAGGATTTCACTGAACTCATTGCAGTAGGCTGTTAGCAATTTGCCAGAGATGATGTCAACACCAGTTGAATTTTTTGCTTTTAAAGAAATAATGGTTTTTCATACTTCCTGTACTGTTATAGGGCCTATATCTATCTGCTCTATGGAGTTTGGGAAATGACCTTTCAGTATTTTTAATGCTTCTTCTAAGGAACCATTGTGTCCTGCTTTCTCAGCAACACTTATAAAATGCTTATTGAAAATTTTTACTACAGTATTTTCATTTTGTACCTGTCTATTTTCATTATTGAGAACAATGTTTTGGGACCTATTGGGGCAATTTGCACCAGTATCACTCTTTATCACTTCCCATATGGTTTTGATTTTGTCACTAGATTTATTAATTTTGGAGCACAGATCCAAAATTTTTGACTTCTGAATAATTTTGCTTAGTACTTTACAGTATTTTTTATGGTGATTTAGCTGGGTGTGGTTGACTGAATTTTTTGTGGCAATGTACAGTTCTCATTTCCTTTTGTATGAAATCTTAATACCAGTGGCTATCCAGGGTTTTATGATATGTTTTGTGGTTTGGATCTTTTGCATCCTTTTTGGGAAGGTGCTTTCAAATCTCAGTACCACTTCATTACTGAAAAAATTGTACTTGGAATTGGCATTTTCTAAATGATACATAGGTGTCCAGTCTGTGTCCTGGAGATATGATTTAAAAACCTGGATAGTTTCTTCATTAACTGTCCTAACTGTTTTCCAACTGGGGCCACTATCATTCACGTAAATACTTGTGCTATTTAAAGTGAGTCTTTGTCCATCATGGTCAGATAGACCATTCATGACTTGCCTGGCAGTCATATCACCTATTTTGGTCTGGTCTATAAATATATTATCGATCAGTGTGCTTGTACACGAAGTTATTCTAGTAGGGAAACTAACCACAGAAACCAGATTATATGTGGACATCAGAGTTTCTAGGTCTGATCTGTCTCTAGAATTTGTTAGAAAGTTAACATTAAAGTCGCCATGCACTATCACATCTGTTTTGTGTTTGAATATGTATATTAGTAGAGCATCTAGCTTATTCAAAAAGAGACTTAAGTTCCCTGAAGGTGCTCTGTATACTGTGACTATTGATATATGGGAATTATTCAAGGACAATTCTATGGCACACACTTCCAAATGTTGTTCTAAACAATAATTCTGCACATTAATTACTCTACATGTGATATTGTTTTTAACATAAATGGCAACACCTTCTTTTTCTTTACATTTTCTACAAAATGATGTTGCTAAGTAATAATTGTTTATTATAAGTTTTTCTATACCAGAATTAATAGGGTGCTCACTAAAACATAAAACATGGGCATAATCCATACCTTGTGGCTCATGTATATTGATTATAAGCTCATTGATCTTACTACTTAGACCTGTAATGTTCTGGTGATAAATTGCAAGTTTTTGTGTTTCGCAGAAGCAGTTACACTCTTTTCTCTAAAAATGAAGTTTCGATTGAAGGTCTGGGCAATGTATTTTTTACTATCCATCTCTCCAAATTAGTCTGTTTCCACACACTTGCAGATTGGGAAGATGCACTTTTTTCTTGTTTTTTCACCATCAAATTGTCCAATGTAGTCTGCCTATATCGATTCCTGGAATTATTTTGTGTACTGGTACACTCTTCAATCAAATCTGATTCTTTTGTGTTCACATTGTTCCTTGCCTTTGCAACTATGTCACAAATTATAGTTGCTAAATGATTTTTTCCACGCCAGTTAAGGTGAAGACCATGAGTGGTGTAAAGTTCTCTGCCAGATTTGTGAGTTTCGATCAAATGAGTCTTTGTAAAATTGCTGCAGATACCTGCATAACATCTATTTGTTGCAATTACCGCCTTGTTTACACACGAGGATTGTAATGAGTTGTGCCTGTGTGGAATATCAACTACAATTATGTTGGAATGCTTCAGGTGATTCAGAGTTGATTTTAAGACATTAGCAGCGTGCAAACTTTCATTATGTGCAATGTCATTTGAACCACAGATCACAATGTAGTCTTTGTTCATTATCTTTTGAAGGATATTGATTAGTGTTGAAAGTACTTGGTCAATGCGAGCACCTGGTTTGATGTAATCTAGGGCACTTACCTCTTTGTTGGCGTTTATTATTTTGTGAGCAACACCTCTAAGATGGCTATCACCCAGTAAAAACACTTTTCTTTTGACGGAATTTGTTGTGATAGTTACATTTGCTGTCTTCTTGAGTGTTGGAAACACACTACTTTTATCTTCATGTGTCGGTTTTGGCTGGCATGGGTGCATAGGTTACATAATTTTTGTGTCCTTTTCCTCTTGGTTTATGATTTGATGGCTTTCTGATAGAGAACTTTGATGCAGCAAATGATAATTTTTTTTGCTGTAGATGATGCAGAATGTTCACTATGGTTAGTGTAGCGAGCCGCATACATTGGAGTACCAGTATTATTAAGGTTATGTTCAGCCGTTGTGTACACTTCTATTTTGTTACATCTGCTTTTTGTCTGCTTCGCGGTCTTTAGTTTATTTTGTTCACTTTCAGCATTTCTAAGTCTATCACCTAGCACTCTGTTTTCCTCCATTGATCTGCGCACAATTTCTTGTAGTGAATTAATAGTTTCAACAAGTTTGGTTTTGTCAGGGTGCACATCACACGTTATACACTTACATTTCTTATTGGACTGTTTTTCACTGTAGTTTTTTTGCATAGCACTGGACTTGGAACTTTGTGGAGCACTGCTGGTATATTTGTTTTTACCCTCGATGCTTGATAACTTACGGGAATTCACAAAAACTGAGGATACAACTTCTTTTACATCTATATTCACCACCCTCTTTGTCTAATTCTATTGATTCTCAAATGAAAAATTGTATTAGCCAATGAATTTGGTTCCGAGTGTCATGTAACAAATGGCTTATCAGCCTTACACATCACAGTCTTTACTCGCCAATTGCCCCATTCTATGTTGTGCATATGCTCGATGTTTTCATCTTTGGTTTCAGTTTTCGGATGTCCCTCACAGGGCCATTATCAAGAATGGTATAGTCATGTCTCATTTCCCTGACCAGTTTGATAACTATTTAAAGTAAAGCTGACACATTATAAACCTTGACCATCTTTGGATGAATTTCTATTGGTGATATTACAGTACTGAATTTCACTTTATGCACTTGAACAAAATATACAAAACAGTATTTATTTAAAAAGTTGTTCAAGCAAAACTATTCTGCTGATCAACTTGACACTTAAGTTATTGCACATTGTGTACCAATCTAACAAAACAAAAGTTCATTGTATTATTGTTCTCTTCACCTTGAACAGAAAACTTTTGTCTTACCCTCAGGTGTAGCACAACGGTATGAAACCACATAGTGTGCCTGCTACTGTTCGTGTGGGCAGAGGTCCTGCGTATAGTGTTTGAGTGTACTGCACTCATTTAGCCCACTGTATTGGCTTGTTAGGGAAGCAGGATGGCACAGTGAACACATTTGGAAGGCATTATACATGACTGAATCATTGACAGTTAAAGACCAGACCACAGTCAGCTCTAGGTGGTATGTGAGTTGAACGTTGCATTTTAGAGTCCATTCACAGTTACAGAGAGGCTTTCAGGACTGAGGAGCCATTCAGTGACACTACATGCAATGTTAGCCACTTGCTGCAATGTGGTAAGAGCATTGTTATGTGGGTTAACTGCCCCAATATATCCTATCTGCCCTTTGTACACACCTCACAACAGCCTATGGATAACTTCCTGTCAGATTGTGTGTTCTTACTGCCTAAGGTAGGCTGCTCCTACACTACTACATGGGGCTAGGGTTCCCTTGCCCATACCCCAATGTGCTCACTGTTAGGTAGAGGTAGTATAGACTACCTGTCGTATGGCCCTATAGCATGCATTCTGTGCATGCACGAGCTGCTTGACCACCCCTGCCACACGTACTTGCCCACGGAGTACAGCTGCATACGCTATGGCCTGACCCACACTTAAGCTATTTGCCCAGCTGTGTGTAAGCTCGCCTGGCTGTTAATTTTGAGGTTGAAACTATTCACAAAAGAATCAGAGAAGTGTTCTGAAACTGAAAGGCAAGTCAGCCAGAATCAGCTGTTATGTTGCATAAATGTGCTCGTGCTGGGCTATGTTGTTGTATCAAGCCATTCCACTGTTTACTTGCCTGTATTGCAAAACTAGCAAGAACTGTGTGGTATATCGGCAGGTCATTTCTGCTTCAACATTCCTCACATACAGACATGTACACCAATGAGGAAAAGTTAAGCATGCTACTTTTATACGGTGATGTGAAATGCTGTCAAAACAGTACAATGGTATGTCTGTCCTGAGTGTAGCTGTCCGTCACCCAAGGCAATTGCACAAATTATTAGGTCACTAGTGTGAAAAGGCAGCATCAGTGTTAGAGGATGAGGGCAAAGACTGTAACCGGCAGAGCACATGAAGAAGCTGTTATGGCTATGATGCTTATCAGTCTGCATGGTGACATGACACATACTGCCAAGAAATGTGGGACCAGCCAGACAAGGTGGTGCGGCATTCCATTGTGGGACCTTACTTCAGACCAGGTTACCTTCTGGTATTCATTATTTTTATGTCATTCTGTAGGTAGTCTTCATAAACCAGCCATGTTGGCCACTGATGCAGCATGTATATGTATCTTGAAAACTCCTTCAGCATCAATTAAGTCCTGAAGATGGTGCATTGAAGTGTTGAAACTGGTAGCTACACAATAAATAAGATCATAAGGATGGCTTCATTTTCTGACAGTGATTAGTATTTGTTTAGCAGGTTGTTTGTAGTGAGGTAGTTCATTAGCTGGTCATAGACTATATAGCCTGAAGCCTTGGATGGTGCAGGAAGAATGCAAATAGGTCAGTCATCAGAGGATGCTGTAGCAACATCCTGTTTAGGTGGTGGCTTAAGCAGTCATTTCCAGCCCCCAGGGAAAGCACTATTTAAGGATTGGCTGAAGATATTTGTTCTAGTGGGCAGTAGAGTCAGTAATAGGCTTTATCACTTGGACTGTGACTGCATTGTGTCCAGTAGATGCTGATCTCATACACATGATGGCTTTTTTGGCGGTATCGTAAGTAATGTGCTTTAGATAGAATTTTTCATGGCTACGGTCATTTAACCCCATGAAGTAATCAATGATTCTCTGTTTTGTTTGTGATTTAAGTGTAGTTGTAGGTAATCTGAAGTTCTGGTTCAGTTTTGACTGGGTCAATGGGATCAACTGCAGCTTTTACCTTGCTTGTACCAAAACCAAGCAGGTTTATTGATAGGATAGCTGGTCTATTTCTTTTGTTGGTTAATGTATGTGCATGTTTGAGTTTATCACTTCTCACAATCTGACTGTCTCTGTTCTGCTTGTAAGCAACATGATTTTCAGGTGTGAGGTTTAGTTTGTGTGCCTATGTGCAGTATCTATAAGATTCATGAACTATTTTAGTTCTTCAGTCAGCCAAGGTGCAGGTTTCCTTCTTACCTGTGCAGGCTTTAGAAGAGCACATTAGTCATATAATTAAGTAAGTTTGTTAGTAAATCCATGAAGTTTTTCATTTATGTCTGAGAAGGGAATAGAACACTTCCCCCAAACTATTTCTGGTCCTCAGTTGCAAGTTCAGATAAATTAATGTGTTTGAATTTTTGTTATGTAGTCAGCTGCTGTTTCTTTCTGGGATATTCTAGTGAGTACATCATGAAAATTATGTCATAGATGGATGTGCCAGGTGCAGATATTTGAGAAGTACGAATTACTCTGGAGATTTTGCTGCAAATACAGCAATGAGAGTATGACAACTGTTTGTACGATGGGAAGGAGCAAGGCAAAATAGTGACATATTTGAAGAAATTTCACACTGGAAGGACTATTGTATGGAAAATTTATGTTAATGTCACAGCTATAATTATATGCTTGTATGTTGATTCGAGACTTGAAAGAGCAGTTTCGAAGCAGGCAAACCCACCTACTTTTGGGAGCTTGTTGAGGATATCCATCAGGAAATTTCTGTTAAGTTATTTGATCTCTATGAACATATATTCCACTTGTGTACCTTCATTATTGTTGGATGTGTGTAGAATTATAGGTGATAAAGTCAGGCATTATGTATGCCCCTACTCCTCCCCTCGTCAGTTACATATGGCTTGTCATAGAAATAAGTACACTACCCTCTATAAGTTTAGAAACACCAAGTGATTATGGACAATGGAAAGGAAGAAAATACATTATAAAATTGCATTTCATTGTTTTCTAAATGTTTATTAAGCTCAAGAATACATAGCTAAATAGAAGTATTAAATTTCAGATTCCTCAAGACAGCCACCATTTGCTTTAATCACTGCCTAGCATACGCTCAGCGTGCAATGCATCAGTTTTGCCAAGGTTTCAGTTGGAATTACTCTCCTCTCTTGCTGCATGACGTCCCACAAGTGTGTCCCACCAATGATTTCGCATTTTCAGATCCTCCTATCCAGTTCACCCCATAGTAGCTCCATTGGGTTACAATCAGCGGCTGCAGAGGCTATTTCATCTTTCTAAAAAATTTCTGAACCTATGGATATAGTTCTGAGGCAGACAGGATGCACATTTTATGTTATCTTGCTGCAAGACATACCCCTTCCTAGTCAGATGCAAATCAGATGGCTGAGTATGTTGATGGAGAATGGCATGATAATCCTTCTGGTTCATTTTTCCATCTGCTTTCACCATATCAGACTGTATTCCCTCTGAGAGATCCCCATACTATTACAGAATCCTCTCCGTGCATCACAGTTGGAATTACCCACTGGGTGCTACTGAGTGAGGGCAATTATCCTAGGAGCCAGTATCTCTATGTTGGTGTATGGTCTTGACAACTCCGCTGATGGAAATCTTCAATTTCTTTCATATTTGTTGGACACTATTGCTTTCCTGGTGCAAAGTGATTATCTTTACCAGTGAATCAAAAGGAATCTGGAACTTTGGGTGCCATTTTCAATTACTATCACTACATGTACTACCTTCTTTTGCGGCATGTCCACCGTTCATACAAACAGAACTACAATAGAACAGAACTGTAAACAACGCTTCTATGCATGGTCGTGCTGTAGGCTGTCACCACATGGCATGTTTAATAGAGCTACTTGGACAGGTACAGTCAGTTTATATAAAACTGAGCAGTACCAATATGTATGTATATGTACAGTAATTATCCATACAATACTGTGTCGTTATTAATCATTAATTTGTTCATACTATTCTGTATTCTAATTGATAACTCACATACATCACTCCCATCTTGCTCCATTGTAATATGCAGCATGGTGTTCCAAACTTGTCTAGGGTAGTGTAGCCATCTAGATTTACTGAGCCGGGTCTCCGACAGAAGTATTACATGGATGTCTATGCCTTTAAATATAAGACAGAACTTGTCAAGATGAGCTAGCAGAGACTGGACATTCACACTTGCAGTATGCAGCTCAATGTTTTCAGGTGCTAAGCTCACAGGGTCTTGTTTGGATCTCCTCTGTGCAGTAATTGTATCATAATTCACCTGTTTCCAGCAGTATTATCTCCAGTGCACATGTCCACTATGGAATAGGAATGGTTTGCAGAACAGAATTAGATTTTTCTTCTCCACTTGCACCCTTCTGCATCAGACCGCAGCCCCATTCAAACACTTTGGGCAGAGGTGAAACAGACCTTGCACAAAAACTGGCCTAAAGCTGCACCGTGCAACCTCGATAATCAATCTGCCTGGGGGAGGTGGCAGAAAAGGTGAAATTAACTACTCACCTAATAGATTAAGTCTCTCAAAGGGTGCAAATAGTCATTGATGTGAAAGGGCTTTGGCTGAAACATTTAGGGTAAAGGAACTGCAGGCTATGTCCTTTTGAGAGCCAAAAAATATGATTAAGAGCCTGACCTGTTTGTTCAGGTAATTTAGTGTTTTCTATAGAAAAATTAACACAGTCAAACGAAAAATAATTGCCAAAAGTAGGATTCAGTCGAAATCCTGCAGTCTTGCAGGTGCTCATCAGTCTATTAACTGTGCCACCAAACTACAGTCACTGGACAATAAGTTCTGCTGTATTCAGGTATTTCTTATTGTAGTTCCATCTCTGATTACACCTCATGACTTCATTTGCCTTTCCTACATCTTAAGTTGTAGGAATGACACCGGGTAGATATTCTTGTTGATTTATAGAGTGTGTCAGTGAGGTGTAGCTCCCTCAGTTACACCAAGTTACAAGGGTCCTTCACTTTTATGAGTAGTTTTGTACACTACATAATGTGATCAGCACCCGTGTAACATGGTGGGCAATTCAAATTTCAGCCATCACAGTTTTTTGTGATTTCAGATGTACGTGCACACCATCAAAAAATTAACACTGTAATTTTATTTTTCTGGTTTGATAATTAAAACTTTATGATTAACTCTCATATATCACTTCACCTTGTGATATGCTTGACCCATGTGGTTTCTCCTTACCTGAGGGGGAACAACGGTTGCTGGGTGGAAGGTGGACATGGGTACTGGCTGCTCGGCTGTTGCCTAGTGCCTTAGAACAGTTATGAGGTGCATGTAGTCAACAGTGTCCCATGGCTGTATGATAGAACTAGTGCTGTTCTCTATGTGGATAAACAGTGTGTCACATGTGGTGGATGGGTATCTGAGACTGTTTGCTGATGAGATGGTATATCTGAAAGTGTCATCATTGAGTGACTGTAGTAGGATCAAGGGTGATATGATCAGAATTTCTTTTTGGTGTGATGAAATCTGGGTAATTGTTTATAATGATTGAAAATTACAAGACTGTTGTCCTATACAAATACATTATTTATGATACGGTGTGTAACTCGGCAATGTTAATTAAATACTGATGCATAATGTTGTGAAATGACATGAAATGGAATGAGTATGTAAGGTCACTTGTAGGGAAGGTGAATGGTTAACTACGGTTGATTGGGAGAGTCCTGGGAGTGAGACTATAAAGGAGACCATGGACAGAAAGCTTGCACAACCAATTTCTTAGTGCTGCTTGAGTGTTGGGATCCTCATGACACACATTAAACTGTTCGGTCTTGTAACTTTCACCCATCAACACATTCAAGAATAAACGCTAGCAGAATATACACATCAACATAAATAAACTAACTGTACTGATTACAAACTTGTTGCACAGGTATAATTGGTGTAGGCCCTTAAACAGTTATGACCAATAACTTCCCTTGTAATCACTGATTTGGCTTGTAATTTTTATATTATCTTAAATAACTTTGATATCACAACTTTTTGTTGCACTTTAAGTAACTATGCTTCTGGTATTAAGTGAACTGAAATCTCTAACACCTGGAGCACTTTGAATTAAGACCTGTTTGCAAATCAGTAAAATGACTGCAGTTATTTCAATATTTTCTTATAAATAATTTTTTTCCATTACTTATCTCAACACTTTCACTTTGAATCAGTGCTTGGACTATTCATGGAATCAAAATAGGAGATTAACAGGGCAGAGTAAAGTATATAATACACTGCTGCACTTTAACAATTATGTTGCAGAAACTTCAGCCAACACTAGTTCATGTGTGAAAATACAAAACTAAAACATTACTTTGCCTGAGGGTGTATGTGGAGATGATCTTGGTGGTGATGTAATGCAGTATGGTGCTGTCGTGGCTCATGATGTAACATGCTCTATACTTCCATTCTTGGTGTCATAATTATAAATTTAGAGCAGACCAATAAATTCAATATTGCTGCTGCTAATAGCCAGCACCATCCAAGGCATTTTAACTCACTTTCATAATAACTTTAGCCTCACTGAAAACTTGATGTTCACACTGCAAAGTATAACTACAGACAGGTGCTGCCAAAATCCCTTGGTGTGCTTACTTCACACCTCTGCACCTTTTCCTTTCACACGGTAATATTTCAGGCATGAAGGGGCTTCCCCGTGTCTTTTCCTACTACTTGCATTACTATAGTCCTTATGCATGAACAAGCTACATTAATTAACAGTTGGTGCATATGTAAATAAAAGGACATTATTTTAAAATGGCATTTTAAAAAAAAACTTCAAAATAGAGAAAAATATTCATATTTTATCTTTTTCAATGAATTTAGTGGTTACAGATATTACATAATCAGTATATTGGATAAGTGCTACAAACTGCAAAAGCATCACAGCATTACTCTCAATTATTAACAGTAATAAGGCTCATACTGTATGAGGAGCTGAAAGCTAACTGAAACTAGAAATGAAAGTCAGTCATGTAAATTCCAATTTTAGTACGTATTGCAAAGGTAATCTAGATGCCATTGGTGATAGCTTATTTACTGCTATAAAGAATTCAGTAATATCTAGTCAGGATATTATAAATTTTAGATGCAAAATATTATGATTAACACAAGCATCAAAGGTTCTTTTCGAGAAACACAACTGAGACAATTTAGAGAACCAGCATTTGAAGCTGACTGCCAATCGATTCTATTGCTGCCAACATCTGTTGCGCGTAAGGACCATAAAGATAAGATACGAGAATTTAGGGAGCATTGGAGGCATACAGACAGTAATTTTTCCCACACTCTATTTGTGAGTGAAACAGTAAAAAAATGACTATTAGTGGTACAGGGTACCCTCCGCCACACACCGTACAGTGGCTTACGGAGTATCTATGTAGATGCAGATGTAAATGTAGAAAAGTGAGTGAAACATGCTACTTGGCTGCTCTGGCAGATCTCCTGCCTCAAGACCTGTAATAGCAGAATGCTTCAGAGAAAATTTGAAGAACATTGCAGATATGGTGACAGCCAGAAGACTATAACTGGTCAGCCATAGAATAAGAGTGTCATGTGATTAAAACTCGTCTGAGAGGCAGTGATTCATTGAAATTGTTCTGTATGTACCTTGAAGAGTCAGAGAATTTATTTGTAAGGGCAACTTTCAGAGTATCTAATGTCCCTGAACTTTTTAGTTCAGTTACTTTAGAGGAAGTATTCGATAATTGTTAAACTGTTGTTGCATCGAGTTAAAATACATGCCAAAAAGAAGTTGGAAGATATTTTTGCTTTGTAAGTGTGACAGGAAACTGATCGTAGATAACCCAAGCAGTCAGCATCAGACATTCATACCTTGATACGAAGATATTGTTCAGTGTGTTTTAGATATGTATGTGATGATCAAGGTTGTGATTCATGGGAAAGATCTGTCATGGTTCAGTAGCTGTGTTACATAGTTGCTATGAAGGAAAAGAGAGGTTTGTTGCAGGTTTAACATGCATTATTGACAAACAAAAGCCTATTGAAACCACAATTAACACGAGGAGAGTAATGCCAGAAGTATCCAGTAAAGTCTAAAGAAATGTTTTTCTAATCAGTCAAGTGAAAATCCTATTAAATTTTAATCTTACATAAAGTTAACGTAGACATCATCTATACATTCTCTTAGTGATTGTACTAATGCCAGAATGGAAGATAACAGGCAGAAAGCTGAAATGCTGAATTTGGTCTCAGAAATTTTCACTGTGGATAATATAATACAGGTTCACTCTTCAATCATAGAAAAGCAATTGAAATAATTTGATTCTATAAAGAGATTACGTGAAAACACTTGTACCCCTCCTAGCATAAGCTCATACCTAGTCATTGGAGAAGCAGTGTTCCAAATGATAGGGTAAAGGCACAGTTATCCCTGTTTTCAAGAATTATAGTTCTATATTGCTGATTTCAGCCTGTTGTAGAATTATGGAACTCATTCTGTACTTGTGTATTACACCATTTTTGGGGAAGGAAAATCTTTATAGGATTCAGTATTAATTCCTCAAACAGTGATATTGTAAAACACAGCTCAATCTGTTAGTTTGTGAGGTACAGAGAGCAGTATATCAAAACTTTGTTTGGTGATTGCCAGGACTTCCAAAAGGCATTCTATTCAGTTCCACAATCTTGCCTAGTGAACAAAATACAAGCTTGCAGTATGTTGAACCAGTTTTTTAATTGGATTCAGTAGCTGTTAGAAGTTTTTCATAATCAGATGAAATTGTTTGGATGTGAAAGTAACGTTGGAAGTGCACTATTACTGTTCATGATGTGTAAAAATTATATGCTGGAAAATGTTGGAAGCTCTCTGAGCCATTTCGCAGATGACACTGTTATATAAAGGAAGTGAAAACACCAGAAAATTGTAGCAAAATGCAGGAAGGACTTCATAGGATCGATATTGGTGTAAAGATTAGCAGTCATATCAAATTGTGGGTCACAACAACAAAAGTAACCTGAAGTGGCATGACTACATAAAACTGTCTGTGGGGAAAAAAGATCCCAGTCAGAGATTTATGAAAGAATCGTAAGGAAAAAAGAACTTATTCACAAAAGTAGTAGTTTACAAAACATTAGTTAAACTGATTTTTGAGCTTTGTTCATCAGTCTAGTACCCTTACTAGGTATGATGAACAGAGAAAACAGTGTGTTTCATTATGTGTTCTTATAGTAAGCATGAGAGTACCAAGCTGAATAATAATTAGATTTATGATTATTTAATGTATTGTCATTCATGTGCTACTTGGAAGTCATGGTATTGTTGTATTTACTGATGTCATGCATGAGAAGCTTAACCACTGTTTGGAATCACATGAAATGACAGGATAATTTCAAAATGTTCTTTAAATATGTTTCATCTCTTTGCTATCTGGTATTTGAAATAGTATAGCAAATTCATGTTTCATAGAATCTGCAGATCTGTTTAAACCTTTTTTCAGGAAGCAGTTTTGGCATGCCAAGACAGAGAAAGGCAAGATAAAACATTTTCAAGAGAATGTTTATTATGTAAAACGCATCTGACTGGCACAAGAGCAAATTACTTTAATCACCTGGCCGTCATTCATAATTTAAAAATTGGACATCCTGACAATTTAGTATTCACGGATGAATTAATTGACAAATTGCAAAAAACGTTAGAGAGGTAAGAGCCATTTTGAATATAAATGTAAAGCTTGACTGCATTTAGTTTCACTAAGCAGGATCAAATTGAATTATTAAAATTCTGAGTAACTTCTCAGTAAACATTGGAACACTTTTTTTTTTAAATCACTGACGTACCTATCATGGGAATATTGGAACCACAAGATTCACTTCTTCCCCCATGAACCATGGACCTTGCCGTTGGTGGGGTGGCTTGCGTGCCTCAGCGATACAGATGGCCGTACCGTAGGTGCAACCACAACGGAGGGATATCTGTTGAGAGGCCAGACAAACATGTGGTTCCTGATGAGGGGCAGCAGCCTTTTCAGTAGTTGCAGGGGCAACAGTCTGGATGATTGACTGATCTGGCCTTGTAACATTAACCAAAACGGCCTTGGTGTGCTGGTACTGCGAACGGCTGAAAGCAAGGGGAAACTACAGCCGTAATTTTTCCCGAGGACATGCAGCTTTACTGTATGATTAAATGATGATGGCGTCCTCTTGGGTAAAATATTCCGGAGGTAAAATATTCCCCCATTCGGATCTCCGGGCGGGGACTACTCAAGAGGACGTCGTTATCAGGAGAAAGAAAACTGGCATTCTACGGATCGGAGCGTGGAATGTCAGATCCCTTAATCGGGCAGGTAGGTTAGAAAATTTAAAAAGGGAAATGGATAGGTTAAAGTTAGATATAGTGGGAATTAGTGAAGTTCGGTGGCAGGAGGAACAAGACTTTTGGTCAGGTGATTACAGGGTTATAAATACAAAATCAAATAGGGGTAATGCAGGAGTAGGTTTAATAATGAATAAAAAAATAGGAGTGCGGGTTAGCTACTACAAACAGCATAGTGAACGCATTATTGTGGCCAAGATAGACACGAAGCCCATGCCTACGACAGTAGTACAAGTTTATATGCCAACTAGCTCTGCAGATGATGAAGAAATTGATGAAATGTATGACGAGATAAAAGAAATTATTCAGGTAGTGAAGGGAGACGAAAATTTAATAGTCATGGGTGACTGGAATTCGTCAGTAGGAAAAGGGAGAGAAGGAAACATAGTAGGTGAATATGGATTGGGGGGAAGAAATGAAAGAGGAAGCCGCCTTGTAGAATTTTGCACAGAGCATAACTTAATCATAGCTAACACTTGGTTCAAGAATCATAAAAGAAGGTTGTATACCTGGAAGAATCCTGGAGATACTAAGAGGTATCAGATAGATTATATAATGGTAAGACAGAGAATTAGGAACCAGGTTTTAAATTGTAAGACATTTCCAGGGGCAGATGTGGATTCTGACCACAATCTATTGGTTATGAACTGCAGATTGAAACTGAAGAAACTGCAAAAAGGTGGGAATTTAAGGAGATTGGACCTGGCTAAACTGAAAGAACCAGAGGTTGTAGAGAGTTTCAGGGAGAGCATAAGGGAACAATTGACAGGAATGGGGGAAAGAAATACAGTAGAAGAAGAATGGGTAGCTCTGAGGGATGAAGTAGTGAAGGCAGCAGAGGATCAAGTAGGTAAAAAGACGAGGGCTAATAGAAATCCTTGGGTAACAGAAGAAATATTGAATTTAATTGATGAAAGGAGAAAATATAAAAATGCAGTAAATGAAGCAGGCAAAAGGGAATACAAACGTCTCAAAAATGAGATCGACAGAAAGTGCAGAATGGCTAAGCAGGGATGGCTAGAGGACAAATGTAAGGATGTAGAGGCTTGTCTCACTAGGTGTAAGATAGATACTGCCTACAGGAAAATTAAAGAGACCTTTGGAGAGAAGAGAACCACTTGTATGAATATCAAGAGCTCAGATGGCAACCCAGTTCTAAGCAAAGATGGGAAGGCAGAAAGGTGGAAGGAGTATATAGAGGGTTTATACAAGGGCGATGTACTTGAGGACAGTATTATGGAAATGGAAGAGGATGTAGATGAAGATGAAATGGGAGATAAGATACTGCGTGAAGAGTTTGACAGAGCACTGAAAGACCTGAGTCGAAACAAGGCCCCGGGAGTAGACAACATTCCATTAGAACTACTGATGGCCTTGGGAGAGCCAGTCATGACAAAACTCTACCATCTGGTGATCAAGATGTATGAGACAGGCGAAATACCCACAGACTTCAAGAAGAATATAATAATTCCAATACCAAAGAAAGCAGGTGTTGACAGATGTGAAAATTACCGAACTATCAGTTTAATAAGTCACAGCTGCAAAATACTAACGCGAATTCTTTACAGACGAATGGAATAACTGGTAGAAGCGGACCTCGGGGAAGATCAGTTTGGATTCCGTAGAAATGTTGGAACACGTGAGACAATACTAACCTTACGACTTATCTTAGAAGTCAGATTAAGGAAAGGCAAACCTATGTTTCTAGCATTTGTAGACTTAGAGAAAGCTTTTGACAACGTTAACTGGAATACTCTCTTTCAAATTCTGAAGGTGGCAGGGGTAAAATACAGGGAGCGAAAGGCTATTTACAATTTGTACAGAAACCAGATGGCAGTTATAAGAGTCGAGGGGCATGAAAGGGAAGCAGTGGTTGGGAAGGGAGTGAGACAGGGTTGTAGCCTCTCCCCGATGTTATTCAATCTGTATATTGAGCAAGCAGTAAAGGAAACAAAAGAAAAATTCGGAGTAGGTATTAAAATTCATGGAGAAGAAGTAAAATCTTTGAGGTTCGCCGATGACATTGTAATTCTGTCAGAGACAGCAAAGGACTTGGAAGAGCAGTTGAACGGAATGGACAGTGTCTTGAAAGGAGGATATAAGATGAACATCAATAAAAACAAAACGAGGATAATGGAATGTAGTCAAATTAAGTCGGGTGATGCTGAGGGAATTAGATTAGGAAATGAGACACTTAAAGTAGTAAAGGAGTTTTGCTATTTAGGGAGCAAAATAACTGATGATGGTCGAAGTAGAGAGGATATAAAATGTAGACTGGCAATGGCAAGGAAATCGTTTCTGAAGAAGAGAAATTTGTTAACATCGAGTATAGATTTAAGTGTCAGGAAGTCGTTTCTGAAAGTATTTGTATGGAGTGTAGCCATGTATGGAAGTGAAACATGGACGATAAACAGTTTGGACAAGAAGAGAATAGAAGCTTTCGAAATGTGGTGCTACAGAAGAATGCTGAAGATAAGGTGGGTAGATCACGTAACTAATGAGGAGGTATTGAATAGGATTGGGGAGAAGAGAAGTTTGTGGCTCAACTTGACTAGAAGAAGTGATCGGTTGGTAGGACATGTTTTGAGGCATCAAGGGATCACAAATTTAGCATTGGAGGGCAGCGTGGAGGGTAAAAATCATAGAGGGAGACCAAGAGATCAATACACTAAGCAGATTCAGAAGGATGTAGGTTGCAGTAGGTACTGGGAGATGAAGAAGCTTGCACAGGATAGAGTAGCATGGAGAGCTGCATCAAACCAGTCTCAGGACTGAAGACCACAACAACAACAAGATTCACTTATATTTAATTAGACAGGTTTCATATTTTCTCTTTACTTTCATTATGATAGACATTTTACAGTACGTCTTATATTTAGAAATAGTTGTGACAGGAATAGTAAAGACAGTAAGAGCTATAGCCAAAATAAAACAGTTGGCATTTACTTATTAAGATTAGTATAAAAGAATACGTTGGGAGATACATTTAGACTTTGAACCATGTAAGTGATCAACATGGTAGAAGAAGTGGGAAAAAGAGATAGGTAGAATGGAAGCAGTGGGATGCAAATTATGAAGAGAGAAGAAAAAAATTGTGTTTGACTGAAAAACTAAGAGGAGGAAATTGGAATTGGCTTCACTTTGAGACTGAGGGAAATGGTCATACATGTTAGTTTTAAGTGAAAAATTCCATGGAAAAGCCTCATTGAGCACCTCTTTCTCTTCACACTGCAGTTTCCCAATTAAATCACAAGCTACAATTTTTGTTAAAAACTCCTAGTTTAATGAACCTGAATCATAATCCACACTTCTCACTTGTGGCTGTTCAGTTTTATAAAACATTAACTGTAGATTCAATAAAATAAAAACAGCACGGATAAAAAAATACAAAATTCTCATAGGTAAAAAAGTTAAGCCTAGAAAATATCCACTAGTGCAAGAAAGAAAATTCATTTTTAACGATGTTTTATTATATTTAACACAATGTTAAGATAGCTACATTTAAATTATATTTATGTAAGCAAGAAACACTTAAAAGTGGCTTGTAATATCTTACTTAGTTAATTGTTTATGACAGCAAACTCCATAATAATCTCATGGGTGCTGTTTTGCCAACCCATGTAGGTTAACATTCCCCTTTGCTATACTCTGTTACTTTCACATCAAGCCTTGTGTTTATTCCATTGTGTATTTCTTCTCTGAATTCTTTGTGCAACCAATAGTTCCTTATAGTCAAACAGTGTTCGGTTTCTACATCTACATGGCTACTGGACTTTTATTGTTTCAAATGATGTATTTTTTCATCAACGAGCTGTAACTCGTAGAACTACATGCCAAGTGTCTCTTCTGCTCCTTTAGAAGCTTCAATGAACCAAATTTTGGGTGGTTTGAATTAAATGAGTGTAGTGATAGAGACCTGCATCTCCTATTGTATCATTTGGGCAGTTGTTCATGCATCCAAGTTTGACTGTAGTTGTGCTGTAGTTGTGGTCTATTGAGTTAGACTTCGTATACAATTAAGACTTTGGAGCTCCATAGTGTCCGTTGACAATTATTTTTCTTGCAGGTATTTCAGAATTAAACGGGGAAGAAAAGTTGAAAAAGGTGATTGTCATTTGTACTAATGTCTTAAATCTGGTTGCCCCCTGTGTTTCCTGAGAGACAGAAGTTTTACTATTGCTCAGCAACAGGACCTAGCATAATTCAAGTGTCAGATACTGTTTTCATCTGTGTTGATATGGTTGCTGCTTCCACATCTCATATAGTATCAAGTACATTTTTGAGCTATGCTCATAGGCTTTCACTGGCAAAATAAGTCACCACTTGTGGGTTGTAGATGGCATCATGTTTCAGTATGATGTACCAATGTTTTAGCCACTGTCAAGTGCCCTTCATTGATGTATCTATTATGATAGGGGCAACTAAACCTTAATATGTTGTCTTAATCCTCTGGCTGCAAGTCCTTAAAAAGAGTATAAATAAAATTGGTCATATGAATGTTCCTCATTACAGGCAAAATGGTTTTAAGTGGTATTCTGTGATCTCATTTGATAAAGCAGTCCCAAATTGGTCTAGTGTGAAATCTTTGATTGTATAAGGCATGTTATGTGATAATAAAAATTGAATTGAATTGAAATCTGGCATAACAACATGTTTATGTCTAATTCCATTGGGAACAATGTGGACCACGTCCATATTGTAGTCAATATATTTTGGATAAATGGCAGCATTCGTCTTAACTAATGAAATCCTTTATTTTACAGATCGATTTTGGCCACTGTGTGGCCATCTTCATTGCTAAAAATACATAAGAACCATCAGACATGAGGATCTTAACACAAATGTGACCCTATTTATAACCACTGTTTGATAGTTGTTATAAACAGGGCCACATTTGTGTTGAGAGCCTCATGTCTGATGGTTCTTATGTATTTTTAACATTGAAGATAGTCAGTAAAATAAAAGTATTTCAATATTTATATCTGATGCTGCCATTTATTCAAAATATATTCTGAGTTATAAAAAATGACTAACCAGCACTCTGACAAGAACTAACTAGCACAGCTGCATGGTGGTAGGTGACAGACGGTGAAACTGGGTTAGTAAAGTAAGAAGGAAACCTGCACCATGGCTAACTGATGGACTAAAACAGCTCATAAATCTCATATGTACTGCACATCAGACATACAAACTACACTCTACACTTGAAAATTGTATTACTTGCAGGCAGAAGCAGAACAGAGTCAGTCAAGCTGTGATAAATGCTAAACTCAAGCATACCCATACTTTAACTAACAACAAACAGATCAACTGTTCTATGGGAAAACCTGTGTGGACTTGTTATAGTCAAAGTAAAACATGCAGCTGACTCCAGTGTTCCAGCTGAAGAGGCACTTCACATTACCTACAACCACAATTGAACCCCAAACGAAACAGGGACTCATTGATTACTTCATGGAGGTAAATGAAAGTAGCCATGAAAAATTCTACTTAAAGCATGTTACTTACAATACTGTCAAAAAAGCCATCATGTGTATCAGATCAGCATCTACTGGACACAGTGCCATCACAGTCCAAGTGATGAATCATATTATTGACTCTACTGCCCACTATAACAGATACCTTCAGCCACTCCTTAACAAGATTTTTGCCCTGAGGTCTGGAAACAAGGACTGCTTAAGCCACCACCTAAACAGGATGTTGTCACAGCATCCCCTGATGACTGACCTATTTGAATTCTTCCTGCACTGTCCAAGGCTTTAGGATATATAGTCCAAGACCAGCTAATAAACTACCTAACTAAAAACAACCTAATAGACAAATAGCAGTCAGGTTTTCATAAATATTGTTCCACAACATCTGCCATAATAAAGGTAACAGATGACATCAGGCTTCTCACAGATGGGCATGAGACAACTATCATGTGCTTCTTAGATGTCAGAAAAACATTTGACGATGTCTACTTCGACATTTTACTTGCCAAAACTCAGCATCCTAAATTTCTCACAAAGTGCAGTGCAGTGGTTTCACTCATACCTGACATCTTGCCAGCAAGTCTCTGCATGTCCACCTTTTCATATATGGTTGTAGGACTTGACTGTTCACGTCAGGATGTCAAATCAAACACCTTTCAGCAGTCTAATAATTTCCAAACTTATTTTGGCTATCAGTTTCGGCAATTTACTATGCTGTCTTCAGGCTCCCTGACCGATGTGTAGGAAGATTCCAACCTTGGTTCCAGTCAAAATAGGGGCCAGCATTCAAATAGATATCTGCTTGATACAGTGATTACTTCAGTCATCATCTGCTGACTCGGCAGATGATAGTTGAAATGACTGCTGTAACAAGCAGGTATCTACAGATACCTATAGCAAACATCACATGTATGCTGATGACCTCCTTCAGTTGTATCTAATCGAAGTCCAAAACCAATAAAACTGAAGACAGCTATGTTGTTGTTATGGTCTTCAGTCCAGAGACTGGTTTGATGCAGCTCTCCATGCTACTCTATCCTGTGCAAGCTTCATCATCTCCCAGTACCTACTGCAACCTACATCCTTCTGAATCTGTTTAGTGTATTCATCTCTTGGTCTCCCTCTACAATTTTTACCCTCCACAATGCCCTCCAGTACTAAATTGGTGATCCCTTGATGCCTCAGAATATGCCCTACCAACCTAGCCCTTCTTCTAGTCAAGTTGTGCCACAAATTTCTCTTCTCTCCACTTCTATTCAGTACCTCCTCGTTAGTTATGTGATCTACCCATCAAATCTTCAGCATTCTTCTGTAGCACCACATTTCGAAAGTTTCTATTCTCTTCTTGTCCAAACTATTTATTGTCCACGTTTCACTTCCATATGTGGCTACGCTCCATACAAATACTTTCAGAAACGACTTCCTGACACACAAATCTATACTCAATGTTAACAAATTTCTCTTCTTCAGAAATGCTTTCCTTGCCATTGCCAGTCTACATTGAATTTTAATACTGACCTGTGTGCATTATCAAAATGGCCAGAGGATATAGGGTCAAAGCTCAACCCACCCTAAACCCGAGGGGTATTAGTTGGTCATTCTTGGCTCATTAGCCCAAAATGTTAGGAATTCCTATCATCTTTAATCCTAAGTGGGACAGATATTAACTTCTCTCCTTCAGCAAAGTATCTAGGAGTAATATATCTAAAAACAAAGATGATGTGACTTACCAAATGAAAGTGCTGGCAGGTCGACAGACACACAAACATACACACAGAATTCAAGCTTTCGCAACAAACTGTTGCCTCATCAGGAAAGAGGGAAGGAGAGGGAAAGACGAAAGGATGTGGGTTTTAAGGGAGAGGGTAAGGAGTCATTCCAATCCCGGGAGCGGAAAGACTTACCTTAGGGGGAAAAAAGGACGGGTATACACTCGCACACACACACATATCCATCCACACATATACAGACACAAGCAGACATATTTAAAGACAGAGAGTTTGGGCTCTCTGTCTTTAAATATGTCTGCTTGTGTCTTTCCGGTGCAATTCCAGCATTGTACACATCCATTGCATCTGAATACTCCATGTTCTCCTCCTCCCAACTGTGTCAACTATGGAGACCACCACTCCCCCTGCTCGTTGGACTGCACTGTTCTTCAAAAGGAGAGGAAAATTATAGAATACAATTACCAAGAGGCTAAAAAAAAGTATGACAGGCTGCCCTCTGTTTGACTGGTTTCCACCTATGCCGCAGGCAAAGACGACGTCGCCCTTGCTGTCAATGGTAGTCCCTTCTTCTATCCCTCCTACAGTGGACCCTCAGGGCCTCCCAACTATATCTCCCCCCCACGCCCCCTACCCCCCACCCCCCACCCTCCATTTGGTGGCTGGGGGCTCCTCTTCTTCTGTAGCTTCCAAAGCACCTACTTTGGGAGCAGTGCCCCACCTAACAGCAGGGTCACTGGTCCCCACCTCCCAGCCGGAGAAGCAACAGCCTCCTCCGACTCCTCTCGCATGGAAGGGGTCCTTTGGGACTCTCCCTTCTAAGGTCTCCACCTATACAGAAGTGGACACCAGCCAGTGGCTGAAGGAACCATGAGCTTCTGGTCAAATGACTTCACTCTCTTCATCTGCACCTGAAGCCACTTCAGGGTAGCCCTCCCAGCAAGCCCCTAAAGAGCACTGAGAGGGCAACCAATGAAGAAAAGAATGGTTTGGAAGCAAGAAACTCCAGTGGCCTCCACACCACTACTCCCTATAAGTTTCACGTCTGAGGATGAGATGGAGATTCTAACATCCCCTGAGGACCTAGACCTTGCAGACAACTCAGCTGCAATGAAAATGAATACAAGCACTCAACCAGTGGCAGCAGGTGACCCCTGAGGTGTAACCAGCTTCCTTGGCCCATTCATGCCCTCTCAGACTACAGAAAGCATAACAAATGTTTGGAGGTCCTACATGCAAACCTCTAGCAAGGACTCCATTGTCATTTGCTGGCTCAGCATCAGCCATATGCGGTTGACTTATGGTCACTTCCTATGTTGCAAGGACCCACCTCAGTGTCACTGTGGTTCTCGCTTGACAGTGTTCCAAATCTTGTTGGACTGTCCGAATTTAGACCCCCTAATGCAGACTTTTAACCTTCCTGACGCACTACCTGCTGCGTTAGGTGACAACGCCTCAATGCCTGATCTTGTTTTATGGTTTATTCAAGAGGGGGGTTTTATCACTCGATCTAAGGGTGGGTGTCTGGCCTTCTCTTCCAGGCCTTCACCCTATTTGCCTTCTAACTCTTCCTTGCCCCCTCTGGTGCTTTCTATTCTACTTGGTGTTCATCTTTTCACCATCTGTGTTTATCTTGCCTTGTGATTTTAGGCTGGGGATTTCAGTTTGTTGCAAAGTGTCTGGCTCATCCTTTTTTATTCTTACGAGCAACAAGCCCAGGCAGTCTGCTATATTGGTTTAACACCTTCTACTGTTTTTTCCTTATAGTTAATATTTTCAGTTTTGGTTTGCTACTTTGATTTCCTCCTACAATGAAGTTACACACTTAGTTTTACACATTTTATTCCTTCCCTAAAGTAGTAAAGGAGTTTTGCTATTTGGGGAGCAAAATAACTGATGATGGTTGAAGTAGAGTGGATATAAAATGTAGACTGGCAATGGCAAGGAAAGTATTTCTGAAGAAGAGAAATTTGTTAACATCGAGTATAGATTTCGGTGTCAGGAAGTCGTTTCTGAAAGTATTTGTATGGGGTGTAGCCATGTATGGAAGTGAAACATGGACGATAAATAGTTTGGACAAGAAGAGAATAGAAGCTTTTGAAATGTGGTGCTACAGAAGAATGCTGAAGATTAGATGGGTAGATCACATAACTAATGAGGAAGTGTTGAATGGGATTGGGGAGAAGAGAAGTTTGTGGCACAACTTGACTAGAAGAAGGGATCAGTTGGTAGGACATGTTCTGAGGCATCAAGGGATCACCAATTTGGTATTGGAGGGCAGCGTGGAGGGTAAAAATCATAGAGGGAGACCAAGAGATGAATATACCAAACATACAGAAGGATGTAGGTTGCAGTAGGTACTGGGAGATGAAGAAGCTTGCACAGGATAGAGTAGCATGGAGAGCTGCATCAAACTAGTCTCAGGACTGAAGACCACAACAACAACAACAGTCCTTCCCTACATACTCATAAAACACTATATACTATCAATAACATGGAGTAACAAATAGTTGTTTCCTGAAATACAGATACTGATGACAATAGGCAAAGGCCCAAAACTAGTCTGATAAAATAAACTACCATCAAAAATCAGCTTACATCAAAATGAATAATTATTAATATGGCATATGTCTGTGTGCACACATGCCAGTGAAATTCATCATTAATAACCCCCACCCAGTTTGAAAATAGTAGTGCAGTCCTGTGTAGCCACAAGATTTTTTGACTCTGTGAGGAATGGGATAAAATGTCTGAATGGCAGGAAAGAAAATTTTAACCATAACTACTTTTATTGAACATTTCCTTCTGTTTCCAATAGGCCAAGGAGGGAGGGGGACAGTGTGTGCATGCTTGTCATTAAGCATATTCAAGTTAATTTCATTTGTGTGTGTGTGTGTGTGTGTGTGTGTGTTTTGGCTGATATTTCTGTTCAGTGCTACCATCTTTACAGACATACAGTATGTTATAAGAAAATGTGTCCCACTCTTATCTTTTCGTTTCTGTTTGGAGCAGTCACTCAGTGTCATTGCCACTACTGTTCTGAAGTTTCTCAGTATTCTCATACCAAGAATTGGTGCTATACATCACGCTAAATGAGCACTTCTGTAACCACCACCCTGCTCAACCAGCTGAACTGCCAATTACTTATGGTGAAGTGGTAAGACACTGTATTTGCATTTGGAAGGACTGTGGTTCAAATTCTTGTTTGATAATCCAGATTAGGTTTTCTGTGGTTACTCAAAAGTGTTTATGGCAAGTTCCAAGGTGTTCCTTTGAAAAAGTCACAGATGATTTCTTTTCCCGTCCTTTCCCAATCTGAGCATGTGCTCCATCACTAATGACATTGACATTGATGGGACATTAAACTCTAAACTTCATTCCTTTTTTTTTTTTTTCCTGATGAGCATCTGCCTGAATAGTGGATAAAATCAAGCATTTCCTTGCTTACTGTCTAACTTGGGTTATTGATTCCTAAAGATTGATCAATTAATAGTTCAAATCAATAATGCTAGTCTTTTATGTCTTGCAATTGGAAATATTTGATAGACAAGTCTGTGAAATTGTAAGATGCAATGTGCCACTTTGAACAACAGAACTGAACAGAGGGAGATGCATAACCTCTTCAATCACATAGGGGATTATCGACACTCTGTGTTCAGATAAGCAGTTAAGTCACCAACTTGGACAGTTTTGAATACATAGGCAATTAACTGAGTTGTTTAATGGCTATGTTAGTTAAGAGATATGAATAAATCTGTCATACATGAAATAGCTAGACTGTCCAGATGTCAAAATGATTTCACAAAAAATAGGTACTTACCATACTTATGAGCTTAAAGTGTCATATATCAACGTGATATTTGAAATACTTCCTCATTCTTCACGTTGTTAAGGTTATTAAGGATGTAAGAAAACCAAAGATTACTTCCATTCAGTATCCAGTTAAAGCATCAGCACTTGAAAAGCAAACAGTATGGTAGCACAATGGAAGGCACTTCGCATGCAAAGCAACAATATAAATACTATCATACTGCCAGCAGAGGCAATGCAGTGGTCACGTTGTGTGCTTTCATATACTATGGAAAATTAAAACTTTGCTGGAAGATCCACCATACAAGGAACTTGCCCAGTATGTGGTCTCACCTGCTATGTAGAAGAAAATTGGTTCTCTGCAGAACTCAGACTTGCCTAACAATAGGATTAAACAACTACACAAGGAAGGAATTGCCACATGTCCAAAAGTAAACACTGTTAGCTCGCCAACTAGGCAAGTATCTGATGAAATCACTTAAAACTTTAGTAAGACAATATGTCCATCATATTAAGAAGTCATACATGTTCATAAGATTGCTGGGCAAGGACAATCTGTTGGTGAGCTTTGATGTGATGTCATCATTCAGCCACCTGCTTCTGAAAGATTTGCATTACAGAGAGGTCATTCTGAGCCCCAGATGGTGAGAGTTTTACAACATGCACCATGTCTAATCAGTGATGGCCTAGAAAACAACCACAGGGGTTATTACCTGAGATCTGCTTTGGGCTATTACAGGCTATGACAACTAACTTTGCAAGGACTTAGGTGTGGTCTGTTTCTTCCCACTCCCTCTTTCTATCTAGTATGCCCTCTCTCCAGCACTGCCTATACAGAGATAACTCAGCTACTTCATCAGAAGTTGATAATAGTGACTCTCATCAAAATGTCACACTGTTTTGAAAAGCTTACTTGGCACTAAACATAATTATTGAGTCAGGATTAGTTCCGCATAGTGAGAATCGTTGCATTACCTTTTCGGTGAGTCAACTCTCAGTGTTTCTGTAAGCTATCTTTCAAAGAAAACTTCAGAAATGCAGTAGAAAATAAGGAAATAAAATTATGTCTCCTTTTACAATTTCTTCTAATCTGAATATCAAACTTCTTACTACTTCAGGAACATAAGAATGGAGTGCTGCATGTTACATACTAATGCTTTCTCTTTGATGGACTGTTATGATAAATTTCTCTCCTTACAGGCTGCAGTGCTTATATTGTGAAAAGTATTTTAAAAAACGTGAATCATTAAAGGAGCATATGCGCAAAAAGCAACACAAAAGCATAAATCCAGACAATAAGTGCTATGACAAATTTTACGTTGTAAATTACTTGGAACTTGGCAGGAATTGGCGCGACATACAGGTGAATATTGAATTTGTTTTTGTTATTGACATTACTATGTTACATTTACTGGCTTTACTGATTTGTGAAATCAAAAGTTTTGTTAATATGTTATCATTCTCACATTTACAGGCAGAAAAAGATTCCTCCAGTAGTTACAGTGAGAGTGACAGTGAAGAAGAAAAAATAGAAACTGAAAAGATGGCTTCTGGAATGCCATTTGATGCAAGTGGTACTGTTACATGCCTGTTTTGCAATGAAATAAGTGCATCATTTGAAGATGCCTTAGAACATATGGATTCAGCTCATGAATTTGATTACAGTCAGATTGTTGAAGACAACCACTTATCATTTTATGAACAGGTTTGCATTTATTTATTTGTTATTGTGGTACTGTTGTAGGTGTGTGTGTGTGTGTGTGTGTGTGTGTGTGTGTGTGTGTGTGTGTGCACACATGCTTACCATGTGTAAAGTTGAAGTCCTGTGATTTATTGTTTGATTGTATGTGATTAAATTTTTGGTGTTCCTGAGAGTTGTAAACTTGCTGACAAATGTAGAATATAATGGTGGTGATATGTTGATGTTTTGGCCATTATGAGCTTGTGTGCATGTGGTTGAGGTATGAACATATACATGATTTTACTACTGTATCTGTTATTTGTGGCTGAATGCAGATTTTAAATTTTTGTGAAGAACAATTGTAATGTACCAAACTAGCTGACATATAAATTACATAAATGCAAACTGGATCTCACTGGTATGTTGTGTCTAATTCCATTATTTTAGTTGAGCCACTCATCTTTAGGTGCTTTTATGGATGAAATAAGGTTTCTTTCATCCAAAATGAATATTTCACTTTGCTGTTAGGCATGTGCTATTTTGATATATCCTTGTTGATTAAACATTGTGCGAAACCAGGACTTGATCTTGAAACTCAACTGAACATCCTGGCATGACTGACGACTTCCCTTTGAAGCTTCACTTTCACCTGATCTTCTCTACTTTCCAAACTTCACATAAGCTCTCCTGCATACCTTGCTGGACAAATGTGCAAGCTCAATATTTGCCTTTAGATCTTAGAATTCTTAATTGTATTAAATGTATTTTCCGACATTAATGTGAGATAACCATAACCACCCACTATTCGGAGCTGTCTTAAATATTGTAGCAATAAATATACACAAGTTTTTAGAGGAATTTGTCATGGAAGAAAGAATTATTGCCCTTTATACTCTGTAGCAATGGAGGTTAGGGTGGAAAGAAATGCCAGTATAAAATTTAAATTGAAAATTTAAAAGAAATGTTGACAGAAAAACCTCTAAAATTAAATAATACTTAAATAAAAAAATAAAAAATGCAAAACTCAAAATTAAAAAACAAATAAGTATTGTTGCTTTAAGTTTAATATAAGTAGTAATATTTTTATTCAAGCATTGTTGTGTTGGGAGGCCATTAAGCAAATTTAAAAAAGCAGCTAACAGCAGCTATCCTTTCTAGAACTACATACTTTCATTACTGCTGGATTATACATTAAGTGTCCTCAATGTATCCAAAGAACCTGCCCCTTAGGGTCAAAACTGTGATTGAACTCGTGTTCCGCAAGATGCAAACTGTGTGGTTGGGGGGGGGGGGGACTAAATTCAATAAAAATTACAATTGGTGCTTTTCATGTTACAAATGAATTTTAAGGTTTCGGAAGGGTTGGTCAATGGTAACATTGTTGTTATTAAAAGATTGGAATGAGTGGACCCCACAAAGATCAATGAGAAGAAGGGCAACACCTGAAAAAGGTATTTGTAGAATTTGATGACAAATCAATTTTAGGGAGTTCTAAAGACGAAAGTGAATGGATACCAATACAGCCACAAAGTCTGATGTTTGAGGGTCTTGGAGAGTTTGGAAGCACTGAAAGAATAGTGTTTCCATAATTTTAATTTGGGCTGTTACTGTCCCTAAGTTGCATGGGACCTCTGTAGAAAAAGCTGTCATTTATTTAGGCAAAAGTACTTTTGCAACAGACCAAGCTTATGTAGCCTTAAGTCATGTAAAAATCTTGCAAGGTGTTGCTATTTGTGAACATAATCACAGAAAGTTGTTGAATAATACTCATGGCAGATCGACTTCAGCAGAACTGGAAAGACTGACAAGCAGTACTTCCGTACTTTAATTTTGTACTAAGTGTCGTACTTTATTACTTAAAAATATTTTTATGTTAAAATACTTTGCAGGTCTCACTTGTAACTGAAATGCATTAAACACTATAGTCATGTTTTACCATTGTCACTTACTTGATTTATGTGCTTCTTTTTTTAGTTCACACATATATTCAGTATATATTTAGCTAATTTAGGCAACATAAGCAGTAAGCAATGGTGATACTTCTAAATAAAGCCAGAAGAAAGTAGGCTGATGTTGTGCTCCCTTGCTGGAGGCTGTCTAAACCATTACAGCAAAATCATTTGATTTAGTACTGAGTCGTAGACCTCAAAAAGAACTACAGAAAATTCTGTGAGAGGTTATATTTATCTTTTACAGTTGACTCAAGTCACCCCCCTCCTGCTATGAAGCTGCTGAAATGAGTGACTTCAAAAGACAAAACTCATCATTGTTGGTTAACTGTAAAAGATAAACATATGTTTTTGTGGACATTTATTTAGGTCTTTTTGAGCTCTACTACAGGGTGGCGCATGAAATGTATTACCATTTTGTTTTTGAATATAAACTTTATTGTCAATACAATCTGAAAGGAACATATACTACAATGAAGAGCCGTCCATGGAGATTTGTTCTAACTCAGCACATGCACAATATGTCCACCAATTCGTTTCCTAACTTCCTTCAAATGAACACTGAAGTTAGTGATTACCCTACGGCACATGTCTTCCATAATTTCGCTGCAAGCTTGAAGAATAAGTCCTCTGAGCTCCATTAAATCACGTGCAGGTTTCGGTAAACTTTTTTCCTTTAGGTACCCCCCAAAGAAAAAAGTCACATGGATTGAGGTCTGGACTATTTGGAGGCCAATTTTGTCCGTCATTGGAGCAACCTGGAAACCTGAGTGAAATGATCCGCATGTCGAAATGCTCGCGTAAAAACTCCAACACAGTGTTTGCAGTATGTGGCCTTGCTCCATCTTGCATGAACCACTGCGTGTTGAAGGGCAAGGCAGTAGCAAGAAGCTGTGGAATGAAGCTATTGCGAAGCATGCTCAAATAATGCTCGCTGTTCACAGTTTCTTCAAAGAAAAATGGTCCGATAAGTCCGTGACTGGAAATTGCTGTCCACGCTGTAACCCTCGGAGCATAATGTTGTCGTTCATGAAGCACTTGTGGGTTTTCAGTGGACCAAAAGAGTACATTTTGTTTGTTAACCACAACGTCTAAATAAAAATGCGCCTCGTCTGAAAACCAAACGTTGTTGAGAGTTTCTTCCCTATCCTCTGCCCACTGAGCAAACAGTAATCTCTGCTGCTTGTGTTCTTCAGTGAGCTTCTGTGCACAGGTTATCTTGTATGGGTACATATGGAGGTCACTTTTAAGAATGCGTTGAACAGAGTGTCTGGATATTCCCAGTTGCACTGCTGCCTTTCTACATGATTTCCCGGGACTTCTCTGTACAGCAACTTGTACCGCTTCAATATTCTCCCGTGAACAAACAGGCTTAGGCCGAGGTCGCTTCGCTTCCAATACTGTTCCTTCTTGTACAAATTTATTGTACAACCTGTCGATGGTCTTCTTGCAAGGGACCCATCGTGTGTTAAACTGTTGTCGAAAACGCCTCTGAGTCACAACAAGGCTTTTTGTTTCATGAAAAAGTAACACAATTGCCGATCGTTGCTGTGTCGTCAGTCTTCCATTGTCAGCCATTGCTGCTTACTAGTCTCCTAGCAGCAGTATCGTGAAATACACGTCATTTCGTAACTCATTTGTTTTTCCAAGCTCTGCTGGTACTGCTGTAGAGATCCCAGTGGGATATCTAATGTACATCGTAAATTGTGCAAGAAACAATTGGTATCACATTTCGTGTGCCACCCTGTATGTAACTTGATGTAGCTCTTACATATTACGTAGCATAAATCAAGAGATCGCACTGACAGGAAACTTTTCATTGAATTTAGTTGATGAAATTTAAAAGGCTGAACAGACTTTCATGGAACATAGCTAAGAACCATCCTTACAACACCAGTTTCCAATTTTCTTTTTTTTTTAAAAAAAGATACATACACACTTTAAACTTATAAGACTTCTCTTATTGCATCGGGCGTTAAAAAGATGCTAATGTGTTTACATGAGGTGATAAAAACTGACGATGACTTAAGTACATAGACTCCATTCAGCTCAAGGAAATTGGTGTGAAGCCTCAGTGACTGAAATTTAAATGTATTTGGAGTATGTAAATATTTCCATAGCCTGTCCAGCAGCAAGGACGGAGCACAGTTACCTACGTGTCAGCATACACCACCTAGGTTAAATTTACATTTCCTTTGTCCAGAAATTTGATTTCTAAATTGCTCTGAAAGACTGTAGAGACGTCTTGTTTGCTAAGTATTTGGATACTTCGAGAAACCTCGATATTAGATGAAAACAGGATCCCACCATTGTATCAGCCAAGGTCAGCTCTGTCTACTCTTCGCATTGTTCTTTCTTAATAAACTTGCTATCAGTTCTCAGTATTAAATTACACCTTTCATTGGCAAACAAGGAATTCACTACACCATTCTGGTGGTTTCCCCCCCTTCCTTCCGACTGAGTGGTTTAAGGGATTCCACAGAAATTGTCAATTAGAACAGATGGGATAATATGATGTTTTTGCTAACATCTAGATTTACTTGGATAGTACAGCCAAGCAATTTTTGAAATCAGTGAGGACAAGCTCAGTAGTTAGGAGAAATTTCATATGAAAATTAAAATTCTGGTGACATCCAGCAGAGTGTCTGTTTTGTGACAAAATAATTGGAAGCATAAAAGCCCAACGCCAAGGGCAAACTACACAGTGTGTGTTGACAGTGGTAAATCTGAATATGATAGAACTCATTATATTTTCATAACTAAGAAAAGATGTAGCAGAAAGAATGTGTCAGTGTGTCAAGCACTCTTCGTGAAAGATGTCATCACAACAGATGACTTTTCATCCATAATTAGGCTGAGGTAAGATGGGAAGTATGAGTTTCTGCTGGCTGTGGGTGTTGATCCCAGGCTGCAGGGGATTGCAGTGATTATTCAAGCAGCGTTGCATTCATTTTTAGCACAAATTTTGACCACAGACCAAGTCATCCTTAAAGAATTCATTTTGTTACCTCTAATTTATCTTGCAAATGTTAACAAGCTTCTCAGCAAACACTATCAATTCAGACACCACAAAGAACATCTGATACTTGGAGAATGGAGGAAGACATGCAGGTATGTTTTCACTGTGGACAACCTGCATACCCTAGTGTTGAGAAGAGAATAGAGTTAGACATGTATTTTACCACAAGATGTTATCAATTATGGCAATTCCACCCATATCAGTTGAATACTGGCAATCTGCGTGATGATGCCCTATTGCTGTACAGCACAGCCATTTTGTATCATGTACAAATATTTCAGCTGTTAACTCCAAAAAAATCTTGAAAACTAAACAAGGCAATTATGTACAGAGGTGAAACTGCCATATATGTTAATGCTTCATGAGAGTTTCCTGAATGGTGATGTGTCATGTTGACATTATCATCGAACGCCATTCTGTCAAAGCCCTAGAAGACTTGGGGACTCTATTTTTCACAAACCAGATTCTGTATTTGCCATATGAAGGTGGCTAAGCTATGTCCAGCCAGCTAGATCCGGCATCTTGATGATAATTACCAATGACCAAACACCGCCATTCAAATTTTCCTTTTTGTCAGATTGCAGCCCAAGTGCTATCCTTGGCTGGTGTACTTTATAGGCATCACAGCTGAGTGGTGCTCCAGACTAAGGAAATAAGTGCAACATTTTTATGTAACCGAGATTTTGTTCACAATCAGAAACATCAAATGTTGATAAAGTTATTTCCACTCATTAGTACAAATGCTCAGTTAAACAGTAAGGCTCAAGGAAATTGTAAGGAAGGTACTCAAGCCACAGAATGAGCGCTACATGCCAGTGAGAGTAATTACCACTACAAGTGATCAAGGAGAACTTAGAGTTGTCAACTGCTGTGAAGTATGTTTCCACGATGTAATTTCAGGCTAACAAATGGGAGACCTAGACAAACCAGGCTTATCATTGTAACACCTGATATTTTGTACAAATTCAAAGGTACACCATTTGGTCTATTCTCTAGTAATCATTGAATGCATGCAGTGTCCAACGACGGCAGCACAGGAACAATACCCAGATATAAAATGAATATGAAGTTTTTTGTAACACAGATAGAGAGTCTCATCTGATGGGAGGTAGTTGGAAACATAGTAATTGAAAAAAAGTCACTTATTGAATATTGAAAGAACAATAATAATATCTCATGACCTGAACACGTCACAGTAAATGTTCCAAAATTCAATGTCCGTATACTAAGTATACCACAATGAATATCTGGAAGGGATGTGCAAAATGTTGAGTTCAACATATAGCTGATGAAAAAGAAAGACAAATTTTACTAAGTCCAATTGCTAAGTTGTACTGCTACAGAGACAATGGTGGTATGTAATTGATGACTTGTGGGTCAAGGCAATACTGATGAGCATTATCTAAACTATTTCATGAGTACCAAAGTGACTTGTGTTGATCAGAGTCAGACTAAACCTGGGGGTCCTGAACTGGGGACTGGTAAGTGCTGCCATTGCTCTGTCACATTAAGCTGTGGGCATGCTTCAGTGACCACTCTACGGTGCAATGATGGAATGTAGTGTGTGACAGGGAATGGGGATCTTGGCTTGACTACCTGGATCACATGAACAGTAAAAATCTCTATAAAAAAAAAACCTCAATCTCAAGGTGTGCTGTGCACTTAAGAGGTGTATGGCTGTTTAGGTGAAACAGTCATTAGCGGGCAACCTCTGAGGGACAGCCACACCTCAGTTGTATAAGGCTTACCTAGGCACACGGGGCTCTGTCTGGATAGGCTCTTTTTTCCTTAGCTGCTCATGGGACCAAGATGGACCCTCCAAAATTTTCTCATCTGCCTCCCAGCAGAATGGGTGGGCCACTGGTTGGTAACAACACTCAGTGTAACAAGAGGACTTATGTAGCCAGTCCTCCAGACTCAGAAATTTTTCAGAGTTCTAGTGTATAAAGTGACAGAACAAATGCTGCTAGTCAGAATTTGTTTTTAATAGTTAAATGTTAAAAGGGTAACTTTGAGAAAGTTTCACTGTTCTACATCCAAGAAATTTTAGAGGGCATTGCTGGAATTTCAAAATCTGTCAAACAGTTGTGTAATGGGACACTGCTGGTTGAAATTTATAGTTCTCAACAAGCTACGACCCTTCAGGAAGCCAGACACCTTGGGGAATATGCCATCAAATCAGAGCTACACAACACATTTAACTACAGCAAAAGTGTTGTGTCATGCAGAGATGTTATAGATATTCCCAAAGAAGAATTGAAAGATGAGTGGGCTCCAGAAGGTATTGTTGATCTGCAAAGTGTTGTGAAAAGGGTGGATGGGGATCTGGTGAAATAAAACTCCATTATCCTTACCTTCATTAGCATGAAACTCCCAGAGCATATCGAGACAGCTTTTCTTCACTTAAGTGCCCTGTGCTTGTGTTTACAAGAAACACATTTTAAAGCCTCTGAAGCCCCTGTGCTATAGGACTATACTCTCCTCCAGAAGGATGACCTAACTGGGGGAAAAGCCCAGAGGGTTTGCTATGTTTGATAGTAATGCACATCGCTCCTCCACTCTCTCCTGACCAAAGCTACTAGGAAAACCACTGTAGTCTTACACTTACTTATGATAGTCTGCAGTAGTTTTACAACTGTACTCTTGATGTAACTGATGAGGCATTACGGAATTCCAAAATTGACTGTTCTGCAACTTCATGTACCATGATAAATGCACCAACACTTCATCAGGAAAAAAGAGCATTTTAGATTTAATCTCTCCATCATGTGCAGAATGCTATAGCCAGTTCCTGCACTGACATCAAGCAAAGTATCTGAAACAGTTGAACAGTTAATTGATGCACTACTGTTACTTTGTAAGGTTTCAGTTTGAGTTTGTGCACAACTGTTATGAGCAGATGCTTAGTAACAAACTAGTCTGAAATGCTTCTTTCTAAGGCCACTCAGAACTCATTTATCCTTAGTTAAAAATGATATGCCACCTACCACACTGTTCAGGCAACAGGCTGGAGCATCATTTGGTGATTTAAATCTGTCTGTGGAGGTATTGCTTCCCTCAAAATGCTGGAAGGGGTGCTTGCTTTGTATATGAATCACCCTGTTTATCCACAATTTATTTCACAATGTCTGTGTTTCTCGGGCTGTTTTGTGTTGGACATGGCCCCATAGACTTTGAATATTCCACAGGGTATATGATCAACTTGATGCTGTCCAGTATACCCATATTATATCATGATCCCATCTGTACAACTACTATATCCTGAGGAATTAATCTGTTTCCTGGAGGGTAAGTATCCAGTATGCACACAAATAATGGTACAGGAGTGATTTACAGAACAGAATGAAAGTTCTCTTCCTAAGTGGCTTCCTTTTTGCATCAGAGCTTTGACTCATTGAAAATCCACTGCTTGACAACTGCTAAGGCACAAAGACATTGTTGGACAGGAATAATCACAATCAGTGATGGATGACATGAAACACAGTACACATAATAGAGGTAGAGTGGTATATTTATAACAAAAAAAATTGTACATGTATATATGGTTCTCGGGCGAGACGTCGGATGTCATAGTGAAAACTCCACAATATTTCGTCAGCGCAACTGGCCGACATCTTCAGGTGCGACGAACACACTGCTAAGGCAGGACCAGGGCTCCCCATTTATGCCAGTTTTAGGCAGGAAGTGCACATGCGTGGAGGCACCAAATTCGATGACCAATAGTGACGATATCAACTGATAGCTGGAAGGACAGTAACGCCACCTACAGGATGAAGAACCAAATACTTCGGCGCACGCGCGGAGGCTGCCGCCGCTGCTCTGCGCTACCATCGGCAGCCCCAGCGACCTCTGTCGGAAGCCGTGTGTTTACGAGATTCCTTGTAGCTGCGGCATGTCGTACATCGGACAAACTTGTCGCACTGTAGAAGAGAGATGCACTGAACACCGACGCTACACTCGTCTGGAGCAACCAGAAAAGTCTGCAGTGGCCGAGCATTGTCTCAGTACAGGCCTTCTATGAATTACCTACATACAAAAATTCTCGCATCGACGAGTTCGTACTGGGACAGTGTTATTAAGGAAGCAGTGGAAATACGCAGCTCGACGAATCTTGTAAACAGAGACACGGGCTTTCAGCTTAGTTCAGCATGGGATCCAGCACTGGCCATATTGAAGTCGCTTCGAGCAGAGAGGAATACTTTTGGTCATAAGACGGACGACGATACGCCAGCAACATAAATATTCTGTTGACAATGGGAGGATAATCAAGGCGCCTACGTGGACACGCAGTACTGCTTGCGGCTTCCGACAGAGGTCGCTGGGGCTGCCGATGGCAGCGCAGAGCAGCGGCGGCAGCCTCCGCGCGTGCGCCGAAGTATTTGGTTCTTCATCCTGTAGGTGGCGTTACTGTCCTTCCAGCTATCAGTTGATATCGTCGCTATTGGTCATCGAATTTGGCGCCTCCACGCATGCGCACTTCCTGCCTAAAACTGGCATAAATGGGGAGCCCTGGTCCTGCCTTAGCAGTGTGTTCGTTGCACCTGAAGATGTCGGCCAGTTGCGCTGACGAAATATTGTGGAGTTTTCACTATGACATCCGACGTCTCGCCCAAGAACCATATATACAACATGTCCGTCGGGAAAGCCTCAAGCAACACAACAAAATTGTACATGTTTCACCACATGGGAAAGTAGAACAACAGACATAAATAATGTTCATATTCAACGCAGGTCATACTCCCAAAATAAAGGTTGATATCTGACTCTGAGTAAGGAATATGCTCTCCTGGGGGCACTAATGTACATTTTGCCATTATTATTCATGTTGGCTACGAAACAGTCGAGGTGTCCTTGACGTATATTGTCCCACTCCTCTCTCAAGGTAGTTTTCAGTTCTTTCACAGTTCAGGGAGAGGGCGTTCATTAAGAAACACGTCTGTCAAGAGTATCTCAGGCACGCTGCATAGGGTTTAGGTCTGGGGAGTATGCAGGCCATTCCACAGATTCAGTATCTTCATTTTTCAGTCTGTCTGACACCTCGCCTTCATCCATAAATAGAAAGTCTGGGCCAGCTGCATCCCTTATTGGACAGAAATGATCCAAAATAATCCCCTTGCAGTACCATTATACTGTAATGGGACCTTATGCAGTGGTGTTCTGTCATTGTGCATAATGCCTGCCCACACCAATAACACCTAGGCCATACCAGTGATGTTCATGTAATATTGTTGCCCCCCCCCCCACTCTCTCTCTCTCTCTCTCTCTCTCTCTCTCTCTCTCTCTCTCTCTCTCTCTCTCTCCCTCTCCCCCCCTCTCCCCCCCTCCTCCCCCCTCCCCCCTCTCCTCCCACACCAACTGGCAGCCAGAATCCCTTGCCCCACCAAAACAGGATTTGTCACGGAATATCATTCTGGACCACTGTTGCTGACCCCCAACGAACTTGCTCTCTACACCATGGAACTCTTTCTTGACAGTGGCATGGTCTTGGCAGACAGGCTTGTACCAATAATGGTTGCAAGATCTGCAGCAATCTGTGCAGGATTGAGATGTCTGTTCCTTTTCACCACTAGGGCTACGTATCAATCCTCTTGCGGTGTGGTGGTCCACTACAACCAGTGGGCATGCTTTTGTATAGCATTTCCACCTTCAGCGACATTTTTTAATCACGAGATGACACTTTTGGACACACCCATTACTGTGGCCACAATAGTGACACTTTGAACAGCTTCAAGTTGTCCAGTTGCTTGTCCACGATTGTAAGAAGTTGAGTGATTTCTTGCAGCTATCTTGCTGTACCACACAGAATGTCACGCTAATCGATTCCACAACAACAACAACACACTGCATGATCTGTTGAATGCGTACAGAGCATTCATGTACTGGCTTCACTGCAGTTGACATGTCCCGCCATCTACATTACCTTTTACTATCATTGGTCAGTTGTTTTGTAGGAATTGGCAGGTGTTCTTTAGAAAGTGCCAATTGTTCCTCAGCAGTTGTCAAGCACTGTGTATGGTCAGAGACAAAATAAACCATGCAAGAAATGTGGTCTGTCGTGACCCTTGGAAAGTCAAACTAACCACATAAGAGGAAATGGTAGAAAATAAGATGTTTGAATGCAGATTATCAATGGAGCCCTTGGACAAGAAATTCAGTGGAAAGGGAATCGCATGCTGTGCACTTCTGAAAACCAAAATATCTTGATAATAGTGAAATATCTTCATAATACTTTGAACTATTCGTTCTACTAGTTTCATGTTTTGTACAGCTTAAACAAATTAACCCAGTAACACAAAAAACTGCCATAGGTGGAATTCAAATTGAGTCCATTTGTCACAGGATTACTTTCCTGCCTACAGAGATTTCTTACTGCTGTTCTGCTCTTGCCTCTCCCTCACAACATGAACTTCCATTTCATATGTCTGCAATCCTACAAATGCTGTGGCAAAGTTTTTTTTGCATTTTTAGAGGATGTGTTCCTAAGCTTTAGGTCAAGAAAGTGTTAATCCTTCGATTACACTCACAGTCACAGGTGTTCTTTTATTAGCAGTATTGTACACCCTGCATAACATGACAGGTGCTTCAAATTTCATCTCCAGTCGTTTCTTGTGCTGTGCTGTCAAGTGTACATGTTCACCCCTATGGATCTAGATTTTTGCCTTTGTGGTTGTGATGAATAGATGGTCTCTTCTGTGTTGATTGTATGTGCTCTAGAGCCTGTAATTCACTGCCTCTTTCTGAATGGGCTCCAAAGCTTTGCTGCTGTTCAGAAAACCAGGATTCTCAACATGTGCAGCGGGGGCACGTTTAGTAGATATCACTTGCTAATGACGTAGGAGTCAGATCAGTATAAAATGCTATGCAGGGTTATTTCTGACCACAGTTGACATACTTTAAATATTGTCCCCTCTGTAACATGTGAGGATAGTGAAAACCAATGCCACCAAATCATGGTGCCAACGAAAGTCATATGCAGCTTCTGCTTGCTGAAAACATGATTTATTGTATTTTACTTTGTGCCTTACATTTTATTACTGATCTGAAAGTGTATGGAAATGAATCATTGATAGTGGTAAAACTGAAAAAAAGAAAGAGAATGGAAGCGTTTGAGATGTGGTGCTATAGAAGGATGTAGAAAATTATGTGAACTGATAAAGTAAGAAATGAGGTGGTTCTCTGTAGGACTGGTGAGGAGAGGAACATGTGGAAAACATTGCCAAGAAGAAAGGACAGGTTGATAGTAAAAGTGTTAAGACATCAAGGAATAACTTCACTGGTATTTGACGGAGCTGTAGGGCCTAAAAAGTGAAGGGGAAGGCAGAGATTGGGATATATCCAACAAATAATTGAGGATATTGGGTGCAAATCTCACTCTGAGGTGAGGTTGGCACGGGAGAGGAATTCATGGTGAGTCACATAAAACCAGTCCAAAAGGCTGATGACCAAAAAAAGTGGTCTGTTTTTATGTGTATAACTGTATTTTGTTCCCAATTTTCCACAAATTTATCTGTGAAAGTGATACTATTTCTGTCTTACAGTTTGTTAAAACACTGTCTGTATCACTTTATAGTGCTCTAGTAGACCCAATAACATTATTTGCCATGGAGAATAATTAAAAATTTAATATTGCAGTCCCTACACAAAATAATATGGTGTTGCTCAAAAAACTATTATGTAGTCTTGTTTACCAACACCTTAGTTTCTTATATTTTCAGTTCCATTGTGCAATTTGTCAAAATACCTTAATGATTGTAATATTTGTAGAATACTGTTGTTTGTTTCACGAAGCTGATCTAGAATTGCTAACTGAAAATCTCTTATTTTAGGTAAAACTTGTCAACTACATCAGACATCAGATGTATGCCCTAATATGTATGAATTGCCATAAACTCTTTCAAGATCGTGGAGATCTGTTAAACCATATGACCAAAGAAAGACATTTTATGCTTCCAAGGAAAGAAGTGTGGAACCAACCAGAGTGAGTATGCATTCTGAACACAACTTGTCAATAAAATCTGCAGTTTGGTGAACTTCGCACCAAACTTTAACTAGCTCATAACACCATAGTGCCATAAAGTGCTGATTCTTCTGTTAAACCCAACAGAGCTTTCAGAGTGAAGGATTCATTCTGGAAAAAATTCCCTAGGCTGTAGCTAATTCATTGATCTTCAGTGTTATTTATTCCAGGAGTGCTAGCCACAGCTGTTATGCCCCCCCACCCCCCTCTCCCCACCCTCCCCCTGGGTCTGTCAACTCTTTTGTAATCCTTTTCCATGCTGCATATCTATCCTCCTACTATTCTTTCTCCCCTCCCTTGGGGACCATGCCTTGCATACGGTCAGGAAATGGAAACTTGTGAAAGTATTGGAAGACTTAGGTGGATTTTATTTTTGTCTTTTTCTCTCCTTTCTTGTTCTGACTTCTGTCCTCCTTCCATTTCAGCATTTGAGATCTCCTTCTTTGTCTTTCTTCCTCCCGGTGCATGCCTGAAGGCATGATGCATAAAGGATGTGGTAATGCATGACTCCCAGCACCCAGGTTGACAAGTAGGGCTTGTGCTTACTCTCTGGTAAAGGCTAGGCCCAGGGAGTGATGATTGCCTGAGCTGTTACCTACCCAATAACCAATTGGTTGCCCTGTCTGGAATTCAAGAGGTGTGAACAGTCACCTAAGGCAGGTGTTCTCCCTTCTGTGGGGACCCCCAGAAGGAAGAAGTGCATGATTGGAGATGTTGGCAATTGTGGGGGATTCACCTGCGATGATTACATCGGCTCCCTCTATGTGACCTTCATCTAATAAACAGAAATGGAGTTAGGCCAAAGAAACAAAGAATCTTCCAGTTGCAACTCGCTGCCTCATGGTGTCACAAACGGAAGGTGGTCAGAACTTTCCTACAGTGAACCCGTACATCAGTTGGAAAGGTGTGGATACAATTGCAGGCCCACTAAAATCCTGCACTTGCTTGTGTAATGGAACTTTGCTTCTAGAGACAAATAGTGCCTTTCAAGCCCAAAACTGCTTAAAGCTACACTCTCCATGGGTACCCTGTTCGTGTGTAGGCTCATCAAACACTGAATTCTTCAAGTGGTGTCATATACAGTCAGCTGCTTGATGAAATGACGGAGGGAGATAGACAATATTATGTCTCTGATCAAGGCATAACCACTATCCATTGGGATATGAAGAGGGCTGATGCATAATTTGTGCTTACCTGCATCCTTTGCTTAATGTCTGATTGAGTAGAGCTCCTATCAAAGATTAAGGCAGTCTATGAAGTTGTTATTGCCAGACTGCACATACCGAACCCAATGTAGTGTTATAACAATACTTGCATGTTCTGGTAAAACGCAGACAAATGTGTAACATGTGGCAAGGATGTTCATGAGGAAGATTGCCCACCTCCTCCTCTTCCCCACTACATCAACTGCACTGGAAACTCTGCTGCTTCATCCTGCAAATACCCTGCATACCTCAATGAGTGAGCTGTTCAGGAGGTTTGAATGAAGATTTTTTTAGCTTTCTAAAAGCCTTGCATACCAGTATCCAGCAGTTACAGTACCATTGCTGCAACATCATGACCCATGAAAGATACTGCCACACAGACCTGCAACCTCCTGTTCAGTGCTAAGGTTGTGAAATCTTCTAGTGATAAAGGTGACGTCCTGACCTCTGCCTACTATAGTTGCTCAACACCAAAAAACCTTCACCCACACTGGTGAAGTTACTTGTGCACAACCAGAAGAATGAAAATTTAAAAGGGAATACTCCTGAGATGACTTTTTGCCCACCTCAAGTCAGCAAACATCTGGGTCCAGATCTGACAAATGCAAAGGTTCTAAGAAGTCAAACAAAGAGAAATGTTCTTCCCCTTCTGTACATCGGAGGTCCTCTACTGCAGTGACTCCACACAACACCTCTGTCCTGTCGACCTCCATTTCACCAGTGCGAATCACCACCTGATTCTCCACCCTGGAGTCAGCTGAGTGATGTTGGAGGTTACTGGTATCTCTGAAGAAATAATGGAACAGGATGCTCCAGCCTCAGAACCCTGTAGTAGTACGCAGCCGAAATCTGGCACTGGGCATCCACCAAAGTAATTGCCCCTTACAAGAGGAATCATCTTATCATCTAATATGCCTGTTCTCCAATGGAACATTCATGGCATCAGATCATATAAGGCAGGCTTATTGTGATCACAATGCCCAGTTGTTTTGTGCCTCCAAGAAACGAAATTACATCCTCAAGACCACTTTGACTTCATACACTTCACTCCAGTACCTTTCAACGTTCCTTCTGAGTAAGGAACTCCAGCTCGTGAGGGAGTCATGACGTTCATTTGGGATGTCATCCATAGCCAAACCATTTCATTGAACACCCAGCCACAAGTGCGCTCTCTCTCTCTCTCTCTCTCTCTCTCTCTCTCTCTCTGTGTCTGTCTGTCTCTATTCCACTCTCTCTCTCTCTCTCTCTCTCTCTCTCTCTCAGACTCTCCACACTTTCTCGCACCTGGATCTCTTATTCTGTAATTCACAGATTGCCCACCTCCAAGAGTGGTCTGTCCTCTCAGATAAATACTTGAGCAACCATTTCCCGGGCGTAATTCATCTGCTAACTCATGTCCCATCTGTGTGTAAGACCAACTGACAGCTTTCTAAAGCTGACTGGAGGCTGTGCCCTTCACTGGCAACCTTTGATGAACAGTGTTTCCACACCAGTGATGATCAGGTAAAGTACATCTTTCCTACTGCAATGTGTCCCAGTCCCCTGGTGGACTAAGGAATGCTGTGATGCAGTTCGCGCATGGAGACATGCTCTCCATGTCTTTGAGGGTCATCCCACAAAGGAGAACTGTATTCGTTATAAACAGTTGTGCACAAAATGTCATTGCATTATCAGAGTTAGCAAAAAAGCTAGTTGGATCTCTCTTACTAATTCTTTTAACCATTTTATTCCCTCTTCTGTTGTTTGGGGTAACATACACCAAATTTCTGTATACGAGTCACATCTCCCAGTTTCTGGTCTGACTGTAGTGAACAATGCCACTGTGGATTCTATCAATATTTCTAACACCTCGGGTCGATACTCTGCATAGATCTTGAGCTCTGCCCATTACTGTCCACCTTCGTACCTCGGAAGCAAGTGGAGGAGGCTTGGAGATATCTTTCCCCCTCTCAGAATCGTGAATGCTGCAATAAAGTTTTTACTATGAGAGAGCTGAAACATGCTCTCACCTCATCATGATCCTCCACTCCAGGATGGATGATATTCACATTCAGATGTTGCAGTACCTCTCTCTTGGCACCGAGCACTACCTCTTTCATACATATAATCGTGTCTGGACAGACGGCACATTTCCCAGACTTTGGCGTGAAGCCACTGTAATCCCCATACCCAAGCCTGGTAAGAACAAACATCTTCTGTCCAGCTACCACCCAATTTCCCTCACCAGCAGTGTCTGCAAGGTGATGGAACACGTGATCAATGGTGGGCTGGTATGGTGGCTGGAGTCTTGGAATTTGCTAACAAATGTCCAGTATGGATTTTGTAAGCATCACTGCTGTTGATCATCTCGCCACCCTGTCAACCCATATTATGAACAATTTTCTGCAGAAATGCCAGACTGTAGCTGTGTTTTTTGATTTGGAGAAGGCCCAAGATACCTGCTGGAAGATGAGTATTCTCTGTACAATGCACACATGGTGCTTCTAAGGGTGCCTGCCCCATTGTATTCAGCAGTTTTAAAAAGACCTGTTTTCAAGGCACATGTGGGTTCAGCTTTTGCAAACACTTTCATTCAGAACAGAGTGCCTCAGGTCTCTTTGCTGAGCGTAGCTCTTTTTGCCATAGCAATTAACCCTATCATGGACAGTCTCCCACCAGGCACCTCAGGTTCTCTTTTTGTTGACGACTTTGCGATCTACTGCAGCGCTCCAATGGACCTGTTTGCATGAATGAATGATGACATCAGTGATATCTCAACTGTCGTACACATGGAACATCGACAACAGCTTCCACTTTTCCATTGAAAAAACTGTCAGTGTGAACTTCTGGCAGTGTAGGGAGTTTCTTCCACCATCGTCACATCTCAGTCCTGCAGATTTTCCATTTATTGAAACCCTGAAATTCTTGGGACTCACGCTCAATAGGAAACTCTGTTGGTCCTCACGTATATTTTATCTGGCGGCATGCTGTACCCAATCTCTAAATATCGTACTTGTTTTAGACAGTACTTCATGGGGCGGATAAGAAAATCCTCCTTCACTTACACCAATCCCTTGTCCGATCGAAAAATGGATTATGGGTGTCTTGTTTACTCTGAAAACTGAATGGTAGCTAGAGCTAGATGCATGAGACGTACCATTCAGAGATCATTAGGGAATTGAATATTCTGAGATTGTCAAGAGTGTGCTGAGAGTACTAAATTTCAGGCATTACCTCTCACCATGGACAATGCAGTGGCTGACAGCCTTTACTTACTGACCGAGAAAAGCGGTGTTTGTGTAGCCTTGTCAGTGCTAATAGATAAGCAACACTATGTAAAATAATTGCAGAAATCAATGTGAGATATACAATGAATGTGTCCATCCAAAGAGTGCAGCAAAATTTGGTACTGACAGGCTGTGGCAGCAAACGACTGACATGAGTGCCTTTACTAACAGCATGAGATTGGCTGCAATACATATCTTGGGCTTGTGACCATATTGGTTGGACTAAAAATGACTGGAAAACTGTGGCCTGGTCCCAGTTTCCACTGGTAAGAGCTGATGGTAGGGTTTGAGTGTGGCACAGGCCCCATGAAGCTGTGGACTCAAGTTGTCAGCAAGGCACTGTGCAAGCTGGTGATGGCTCCATATTGGTGTGAGCCATGTTTACATGGAATGAACTGGGTTCTCTTGTCCAACTGAACTGATCATTGAATGGAAATGGGTATGTTTGGCTACTTGCAGACCATTGGCAGCCATTTATGGACTTCATGTTCCCAAAGAACAATGTCATGTAACCAGACCACAGTTGTTTGTGATTGGTTTGAAGAACATTCTGTAAAATGATTTGGTCACCCAGATCGCCCCATATGAGTCCCATTGGACATTTATGGGACATAATTGAGAGGTCAGTTCATGCACAAAAGCCCGTATGGTAACACTTTCCCAATTATGGATGGCTTGAGAGGCAGCCTGGCCCAGTATTTCTGCAGGGGCTTCCAGTGATTTGCGGAGTCCATGCGATGTTGAGTTGCTGCACTATGCCAGGCAAAAGGATGTCAGACATGTTGTTGGGAGATATCCCATGCCTTTTGTCACCTCAGTGTACAGGTTCTCCCAGGAGAAATGGTCAATATTCAGGGCTATAACAGGAGTGATCATTCAAAGCAAAAAGCCTGGTAAATGTGAGCTCTAAAATGCATACTTTAAGAGCTATGAGCACGTGTTCATCTTGGTTACTGTGAAACATCTCTTCTAGTGTATACATGCTCATAGCTCTCTCTCTCTCTCTCTCATGAAAGATGAGACCCAAGTGTGGGACCTTTTTTACGGTCCCAGTTTACAGTGCCACAGTCAGATCCAAGTTCATTTTCCATTATGTAACAGTATAAAGCTGCTTTCTACTTCTCAATGAAATCAAGTGTTTGTTACACTTACCAAGTTCCATAATGTTGCAAGGATACCGTGTCTGACCATTAAAACCCTCTAAGTCACAAAATATACCTGCCGACAACAGTTTTCTTGTCATAAACTTCTACTGTTTCAAGCAAGAAGGAATAAGTTGTCTTGTCAAGTGATTAGTGATTCCTGAAGGTGAAGTTTGATCCTGTTAATACTGTGTATATGCGAATAGTCTGTTCTTTATTTATTTTTATTTTTATTTTATTTTTTTGTCTGAATTTAAGGATGAAGACTTTGGTTGTATGGATTAATTGTAATGAGGTTGGTACCAATCCGCCTCCAACACTAGATCCTGTTATACAATAGTGTTGTTGGGGCCTCAGTCTGCGACGCATCAGTAGCATTTTTGAAATGAAATATTAATCATGTGTTAACTTGTTAATTATGGCTACAAGTTCTTGTTATCACATATTCACAGCTAAAGAAAATCTTAAAATTATTGAAGAAGTAGAGAACATTGGACACCACTCAGAAGAAGAAAGTATGATGAGATCGAGGATTGTATTCACGATTGGCAAAAAAAAAAAAAAAAAAAAAAAAAAAAACCACGCAACTTCAAGAAATGAATGGTAGTCACCAGGCATTTCACAGCCAAGAAGTAAAGCATCTGGACTTCAAAAAAAGGTTCTGCAACTATGTAGAAAAGAAGCAACAATATTGGTGCGCAGTGACCAGTGAAATGTGCCATCTTGAAGCATTGGCTTTAGCCAAAGAACTAGTTTCACCAGTTTAAAAACTAGCCAGGGCTGGCTCTCAAGATTTTGCAGTCAAAATAGATTATGTTTCTGGGGATAAATAACCATTGCTCAATGGCTTCCAGGCAGTTATAAGGAGAAAGTAGTGAATTTTCGTTGCTACTTGATAAATTTGTGCTGTTAACATTCCCACATATAACTGAAAATTGGTAACATGTATCAAATGCTTTGGCTTATTGGGACAATTTTAGGAAAATATGGTTCATCTTTGAAGGAGGCCACATATATGATGCTCATGTGACCTATTTTTGAATACTGCTTGAGTGTTTGGGATCCATACGAGGTGGGTTGAGGGAGGACATAGAGGCAATTCAGAGGCAGGCTGCTAGATTTGTTACTGGTAGATTCGAACAACAATGTGTAAGTGGTATGGAGATGCTTCAGGAACTCAAATAGGAATCCCTGGAGTGAAGTGACATTCTTTTTGAGAAACACTATTGAGAAAATTTAGAGAACCTCCATTTGTAGGTGACTGCTGAATGATTCTGCTGTCACTAACATACATTGCACGTAAGGACCATGAGGATAAGATACGAGAAATTAGGGCTTGTATGGAGGCATATAGACAGTCGTTTTTCCCTTGCTATATTTGTGAGTGGAACAGGATCAGAAATGACTAGTAGTGGGTGGGTACCATCTGCTGTACACCGTATGGTGGCTTGTGGAGTACCTGTGTAGATGTACACTCCTGGAAATTGAAATAAGAACACTGTGAATTCATTGTCCCAGGAAGGGGAAACTTTATTGACACATTCCTGGGGTCAGATACATCACATGATCGCACTGACAGAACCACAGGCACATAGACACAGGCAACAGAGCATGCACAATGTCGGCACTAGTACAGTGTATATCCACCTTTCGCAGCAATGCAGGCTGCTATTCTCCCATGGAGACGATCGTAGAGATGCTGGATGTAGTCCTGTGGAACGGCTTGCCATGCCATTTCCACCTGGCGCCTCAGTTGGACCAGCGTTCGTGCTGGACGTGCAGACCGCGTGAGACGACGCTTCATCCAGTCCCAAACATGCTCAATGGGGAACAGATCCGGAGATCTTGCTGGCCAGTGTAGTTGACTTACACCTTCTAGAGCACGTTGGGTGGCACGGGATACATGTGAACGTGCATTGTCCTGTTGGAACAGCAAGTTCCCTTGCCGGTCTAGGAATGGTAGAACGATGGGTTCGATGACGGTTTGGATGTACCGTGCACTATTCAGTGTCCCCTCGACGATCACCAGTGTTGTACGGCCAGTGTAGGAGATCGCTCCCCACACCATGATGCCGGGTGTTGGCCCTGTGTGCCTCGGTCGTATGCAGTCCTGATTGTGGCGCTCACCTGCACGGCGCCAAACACGTATACGACCATCATTGGCACCAAGGCAGAAGCGACTCTCATCGCTGAAGACGACACGTCTCCATTCGTCCCTCCATTCACGCCTGTCGCGACACCACTGGAGGCGGGCTGCACGATGTTGGGGCGTGAGCGGAAGACAGCCTAACGGTGTGCGGGACCGTAGCCCAGCTTCATGGAGACGGTTGCGAATGGTCCTCGCCGATACCCCAGGAGCAACAGTGTCCCTAATTTGCTGGGAAGTGGCGGTGCGGTCCCCTACGGCACTGCGTAGGATCCTACGGTCTTGGCGTGCATCCGTGCGTCGCTGCGGTCCGGTCCCAGGTCGACGGGCACGTGCACCTTCCGCCGACCACTGGCGACAACATCGATGTACTGTGGAGACCTCATGCCCCACGTGTTGAGCAATTCGGCGGTACGTCCACCCGGCCTCCCGCATGCCCACTATACGCCCTCGCTCAAAGTCCGTCAACTGCACATACGGTTCACGTCCACACTGTCGCGGCATGCTACCAGTGTTAAAGACTGCGATGGAGCTCCGTATGCCATGGCAAACTGGCTGACACTGACGGCGGCGGTGCACAAATGCTGCGCAGCTAGCGCCATTCGACGGCCAACACCGCGGTTCCTGGTGTGTCCGCTGTGCCGTGCGTGTGATCATTGCTTGTACAGCCCTCTCGCAGTGTCCGGAGCAAGTATGGTGGGTCTGACACACCGGTGTCAATGTGTTCTTTTTTCCATTTCCAGGAGTGTAGATGTATATATAGATGTAGAAATGCCAGTCTATTTTTCTTTAAAATTAGAATGCGCAGATTATTCATGTGTTAGATGACACTTTGATTGTCACCTGTGGAGAGTAGAATGAGATGTCAGGATGACAATGGATTTGTTTAATCTACATCTACATGGTTACTCTGCAATTCACACTTAAGTGCCTTGCAGAGGGTTCATCGAACCACAATCATACAATTTTTGTACTACTTCTCTACCATTCCACTCTCGAATGGCACGTAAGAAAAAGGAACACCTGAATCTTTCTGTTCGAGCTCTGATTTCTCTTATTTTATTATTATGATCATTTCTCCCTACATAGGTGGATGTCAACAAAATATTTACACATTCGGAAGAGAAAGTTGGTGATTGAACTTTCGTAAATAGATCTCGCCGCAAAGCAAACTGCCTTTGTTTCAGTGACACACTCACCCCTATTGCGCGATAACATGAAACAAGCTGCCCTTCTTTACACTTTTTCAATGTTCTCCGTCAATCCTACCTGGTAAGGATCCCATACCGAGCAGCAATGTTCCAGCAGAGGACGGACAAGTGTAATGTAGGCTGTCTCTTTAGTGGGTTTGTCGCATCTTCTAAGTGTTCTGGCAACAAAGCGCAGTCTTCGTTTCGCCTTCCCTGGAGTATCTCACAGGGTGCACCCATCTGCATGTGGTCGCTCATGTCGGCACCAATGATGTGTGTCGCTATGGATCAGAGGAAATCCTCTCTGCCTTCCAGCGGCTATCTGATTTGGTGAAGACTGCCAGTCTTGCTAGTGGGATGAAAGCAGAGCTCACCATCTGCAGCATCGTCAACGGGACTGACTGCGGACCTTTGGTACAGAGCCAAGTGGAGGGTCTGAATCAGAGGCTGAGACGGTTCTGCGACCATGTGGGCTGCATATTCCTCGACTTGCGCCATGGGGTGGTGGGGTTTTGGGTTCCGCTGGATAGGTCAGGAGTCCACTACACACAGCAGGTGGCTACATGGGTAGAAGGGGTTGTGTGGCATGGACTGGGCAGTTTTTTAGGTTAGATGGCCTCGGGCAAGTACAGAAAGGGCAACAGCCCCAAAGGGTGCGGGGCAAAGTCAGGACATGCAGGGACCAAGCAGCAATCGGTATTGTAATTGTTAACTGTTGAAGCTGCGTTGGTAAAGTACTGGAACTTCAAGTGCTGATAGAAAGCACCGAAGTGGAAATCATTATAGATACGGAAAGCTGGCTGAAGCCAGAGATAAATTCTGCCGAAATTTTTACAAAGGCACAGACGGTGTTTAGAAAGGAAAGATTGCATGCAACCGGTAGTGGCTGTTAGTAGTAGTTTATCCTGTAGTGAAGTGGAAGTGGATAGTTCCTGTGAATTAGTGTGGGTGGAGGTTACACTCAACAACCGAGCTAGGTTAATAATTGGCTCCTTTTACCGACCTCCCGACTCAGCAGCATTAGTGGCAGAACAACTGTGAGAAAATCTGGAATACATTTCACATACATTTTCTCTGCATGTTATAGTCTTAGGTGGAGATTTCAATTTACCATATATAGACTGGGACACTCAGACGTTTAGGACGGGTGGTAGGGACAAAGCATAGAGTGGCATTATACTGAGTGCACTATTCGAAAATTACCTTCAACAATTAAACAGAGAACCGACTCGTGGAGATAACACCTTGGACCTACTGATAACAAACAGAATCGAACTTTTCGACTCTGTATGTGCAGGACAGGGAATCAGTGAGCATAAGGCCATTGCAGCATCCCTGAATATGGAAGGAAATAGGAATATAAAAAAAGGGAGGAAGGTTTATCTGTTTAGCAAGAGTAATAGAAGGCAGATTTCAGACTACCTAACAGATCAAGACAAAAATTTCTGTTCTGACACTGACAATGTTGAGTGTTTATGGAAAAAGTTCAAGGCAATCGTAAAATGCGTTTTAGACAGGTACGTGCCGAGTAAAACTGTGAGGGACGGGAAAAACCCACCGTGGTTCAACAACAAAGTTAGGAAACTACTGCGAAAGCAAAGAGAGCTTCACTGCAAGTTTAAACGCAGCCAAAACCTCTCAGACAAACAGAAGCTAAACGATGTCAAAGTTAGGGTAAGGAGGGCTATGCATGAAGCGTTCAGTGAATTCGAAAGTAAAATTCTATGTACCGACTTGACAGAAAATCCTAGGAAATTCTGGTCTTACGTTAAATCAGTAAGTGGCTCAAAACAGCATATCCAGACACTCTGGGATGATGATGGCATTGAAACAAAGGATGACACACGTAAAGCTGAAATACTGCACACCTTTTTCCAAAGCTGTTTCACAGAGGAAGACTGCACTGCAGTGCCTTCTCTAAATCCTCGCACAAATGAAAAAATGGCTGACATCAAAATAAGTGCCCAAGGAATAGAAAAGCAACTGAAATCACTCAACAGAGGAAAGTCCACTGGACCTGATGGGATACCAGTTCGATTCTACACAGAGTACGCGAAAGAACTTGCCCCCCTTCTAACAGCCGTGTCCCGCAAGTCTTCAGAGGAATGGAAGGTTCCAAATGATTGTATATAAAAGAGCACAGATAGTCCCAGTCTTCAAGAAGGGTCGTCGAGCAGATGCGCAAAACTATAGACCTATATCTCTGACGTCGATCTGTTGTAGAATTTTACAACATGTTTTTTGCTTGCATATCATGTCATTTCTGGAAGCCCAGAATCTACTCTGTACCAGTCAACATGGATTCCGGAAACAGCGATCATGTGAGACCCAATTCGCTTTATTTGTTCATTAGACCCAGAAAATATTAGATACAGGCTCCCAGGTGGATGCCATTTTCCTTGACTTCTGGAAGGCGTTCAATACAGTTCTACATCTACATTTACATGATTACTCTGCAATTCACATTTAAGTGCTTGGCAGAGGGTTCATCGAACCACAATCATACTATCTCTCTACCATTCCACTCCCGAACAGCACGCGGGAAAAACGAACACCTAAACCTTTCTGTTCGAGCTCTGATTTCTCTTATTTTATTTTGATGATCATTCCTACCTGTGTAGGTTGGGCTCAACAAAATATTTTTGCATTCGGAAGAGAAAGTTGGTGACTGAAATTTTGTAAATAGATCTTGCCGCAACGAAAAACGTCTTTGCTTTAATGACTTCCATCCCAACTCGCGTATCATATCTGCCACACTCTCTCCCCTATTACCTGATAATACAAAATGAGCTGCACTTTTTTGCACCCTTTCGATGTCCTCCGTCAATCCCACCTGGTAAGGATCCCACACTGCGCAGCAATATTCTAACGAAGGACGAATGAGTGTAGTGTAAGCTGTCTCTTTAGTGGACTTGTTGCATCTTCTAAGTGTCCTGCCAATGAAACGCAACCTTTGGCTCGCCGTCCCCACAATATTATCTATGTGGTCTTTCCAACTGAAGTTGTTCGTAATTTTAACACCCAGGTACTTAGTTGAATTGACAGCCTTGAGAATTGTACTATTTATTGAGTAATCGAATTCCAGCAGATTTCTTTTGGAACTCATGTGGATCACCTCACACTTTTCGTTATTTAGCGTCAACTGCTACCTGCCACACCATACAGCAGTCTTTTCTAAATCTCTTTGCAACTGATACTGGTCTTCGAATGACCTTACTAGACGGTAAATTACAGCATCATCTGCAAACAACCTAAGAGAACTGCTCAGATTGTCACCCAGGTCATTTATATAGATCAGGAACAGCAGAGGTCCCAGGACGCTTCCCTGGGGAACACATGATATCACTTCAGTTTTACTCGCCTGATAAACAAATTAAGAGCCTACGGAATATCAGACCAGCTGTGTGGCTGGATTGAAGAGTTTTTAGCAAACACAACACAGCATGTTGTTCTCAATGGAGAGACGTCTACAGACATTAAACTTTAAAGTAACCTCTGGCGTGCCACAGGGGAGTGTTATGGGAGCATTGCTTTTCACAATATATATAAATGGCCTAGTAGATAGTGTCGGAAGTTCCATGCGGATTTTCACAGATGATGCTGTAGTATACAGAGAAGTTGCAGCATTGGAAAATTGCAGCGAAATGCAGGAAGATCAGCAGCGGATAGGCACTTGGTGCAGGGAGTGGCAACTGACCCTTAACATAGACAAATGTAATGTATTGCGAATACATAGAAAGAAGGATCCTTTATTGTATGATTATATGATAGCGGAACAAACACTGGTAGCTGTTACTTCTGTAAAATATCTGGGAGTGTGCGTGCGGAACGATTTCAAGTGGAATGATCATATAAAATTAATTATTGGTAAGGCGGGTGCCAGGTTGAGATTCATTGGGAGAGTCCTTAAAAAATGTAGTCCATCAACAAAAGAGGTGGCTTACAAAACACTCGTTTGACCTATACTTGAGTATTGCTCATCAGTGTGGGATCCGTACCAGGTCGGGTTGACAGAGGAGATAGAGAAGATCCAAAGAAGAGTGGCGCATTTCGTCACAGGGTTATTTGGTAAGCATGATAGTGGCAGACTCTGCAAGAGAGGCGCTCTGCGTCGCCGTGTAGCTTGCTGTCCAGGTTTTGAGAGGGTGTGTTTCTGGATGAGGTATCGTATACATTGCTTCCCCCTACTTATACCTCCTGAGGAGATCACAAATGTAAAATTAGAGAGATTCAAGCGCGCATAGAGGCTTTCCGGCAGCCGTACTTCCCGCGAAGCATACGCAACTGGAACAGGAAAGGGAGGTAATGACAGTGGCACGTAAAGTGCCCTCCGCCACACACCATTGGGTGGCTTGTGGAGTATAAATGTAGATGTAGATGTAGTATTATCTATGTGGTCTTTCCAATTTAAGTTGTTTGTAATTGTAATTCCTAGGTATTTAGTTGACTTGACAGCCCTTAGATTTGCGCGATTTATCGTATACACAAAATTTATCGGATTTCTTTTAGTACCCATGTGGATGACCTCACACTTTTCTCTGTTTAATGCTGATTGCCACTTTTTGCACCATACAGAAATTCTCTCTAGATCATTTTGTAATTGGAATTGATCGTCTGATGATTTTACAAGACGGTAAATTACAGCGTCATCTCCGAACAATCTAAGGGGGCTGCTCAGATTATCACCATTTATATAAATCAGGAACAGCAGAGGGCCTGTGACACTACCTTGCAGAATGCCAGATATCACTTCTGTTCTACTCGATGATTTACCGTCTAATCATTAACTACTGATTTACCGTCTGTCACTACAAACTGTGACCTCTCTGAGTGGAAATCACGAATCCAGTCACACAACTGAGATGATACTCCACATGCACACAATTTGATTAATAGTCACTTGTGAGGAGCGGTATCAAAAGCCTTCTGGAAATCGAGGAATATGGAATCGATCTGAGATCCCTTGTTGACAGCACTCATTACTTCATGGGAATAAAGAGCTAGCTGTGTTGCACAAGAATGATATTTTCTGAATCCGTGTTGGTTATGTACCAATAAGTCATTTTCTTCAAGGTGATTCATAATGTTCGAGTACAGTATATGCTCCAAAATCCTACTGCAAAAAGAGGTCAGTGATATGGGTCTGTAATTCAATGGGTTACTCCTATTTCCTTTCTTGAATATTGGTGTGACCTATACTACTTTCCAGTCTTTAGGACCAAACCTTTTGTCAAGTGGGCAGTTGTATATGATTGCTAAGAAAGGCGCTATTAACTTCTTTATTCTGGCCGTCAGCCGTAGTACATCAGGAACAGCTTGGTGAAAGCACCCAGTTGCCTCTCATGCGAAACAGTAGACGTTCAGCATTGCTGGAAGCGCAAAGAGTGGGGCCAAGCATGGTGTCACTCAAATACCACTGTCAGCAATGTGTCTGGCTGCAACCTTGATAACAGTGTGGCAGTGCAGCTGACACTATCGCAGGGGCGGCCATGACTTCCCTCTAGCGAGTGGGCAGCTATCTGCTGTGGCAGCGGCTGGTCTTGTTACTCAGGGCAGGCTGCCATATCCTGTGGTTGAACAGTGGACACCATACTGCATTCCAGGATGTCACTGGTGGTGTCAAAGGCTTGTGGTGTAGGCTGTGATACAGAGATGAGAAAATTTTAGTACACAAATGGCTGAGTACACTCCAGACTATGTTTGTTTAGGGTTTAAGGCACGTACTCTAAACACTTCTGTGGTGGCAAGTAAGGAAAGGCTTCCGTCCTTCCACTAGCTTATTGCAGCGTCGGCTATTGCTGTACTGCATCCATCTGGCTCTGCTTTGCAACACATAACACAGCCCCCTTCCTGTGCGTATGTGGGATAACTGCCAGTACCTGGGTCATCTCCTTCCTTAATTTCTCATACACTCCATGTACTCACTGACACACCCTGGCACTTCCTTTGTGTATCCTGTGCCTTTCCATTCCCGGACGGAATTTGTCAGATGCTTCTTCCAATCTTCTCACCACATTACGCATCTCCCACATGTACTGTTTCATTCACAAGCCTTTGTTTATCTTCCGATATTTTTCTCCTCACTCTCCCTTTAACCCTGGAATAACTTCTGGACTCCCTTGAAAAATATTTCAGCCATCCTACATGCACAGTTGAAATTCTTCTCGGCAATTGAATCTTGACATTTACTGGTGACGTAGTCTCTACCAGTTGGAATGGTTCCTGATTCTCTGCAATAAAACTTCTTTGTCTTTACATTCGGTGTATACAAAGTTGATAGCATCACCCAATGACCAATCTTATACTGTGGCATTATTGCCATATGGCCCACTGCTTCTTCCTGTTTTTCCAGTGCTCATGTATTTGCCCTCCATACTCTTATTTCAAATTTCCGTAATCACTGTGGCAAATTCCTTAACAGACTCTCCAATCGTCCCTTTCTTCATTTTCAATACGTCAAATGGTGATGGCATTTTACGACCATATACTACTTCATAGGGCAATAATCCTGTATTCATATGCTGTTTTGAATTATAGGCAGAGATGACATGCTTCAAAATGGACATCCCAGTTGCTGTGATGTGAATCAATGTAGTACGAAGCATCTTCCCAATTGTCATATGCACTCTTTCAGTTTATCCATTGGCATGTAAATGGAGAAGATTCATCTGTAACTTCTTCACATTCATTAACTAACACAATTCCTTGAACATATCTGACATGAAGTTTGTTCCGTCATCTGTTGCTATTGTTTCAGGCAATCTAAACTTCAGTATCCAATTATTCACAAGTGCTTTTCCCACTGGTGCTGCCTGCTAGTTTCGCATTGGGACCATTCCTATGTGTCTTGAAAAATGATCTATGATTGTGAGTATGTACTTATTACTTGCAGGTGTTTTATTGAATGGACCTAAAACAGCAACCTCCAGTAATTCCAGTTTTGCTGATGCTTCAGGTAACCTCTGCAGCGGTACTCTGGTTTGACACAAATCCACTCTCTGTGTGCACTGTATGCAATTCCACACATACTGGTTTATGTCAGTCTGTTTATTCCTCCACCAATACCTTTCTGCTGCTCTTCTATTGGTAGATCTGCAACCTCTACGACCCACTGATATGTGATCTTGAGCTTCTTGTAGCACTCTATTCCTTAGCTTCCCTTGTACCACTACCTGTGGCCCCAAACTCTCTGCATATCAACCCATCCTGCATACAAAACTGTGATTGCTTAAAATACTGCTTACATTTGCAATCTCCACACTGTACAGTTTTCCATTCCTTATGCTAATTACCCCCAATGTGTCATACTGCTACTTTGTTACTTAAGCCATCCGCATTTCTGTGCTTCTTTCCAGATTTATGTGTGACTTTGAAATCAAATTCACTTAGTCTTACTGCCCATCACGTCAACCTACTAGAAGGATCCTTTAACCCCGACAACCATATGCCGCATGATCTGTTATTACTCTAAACTTTTCACACTACAGATAACATTTCAAATTTGTGATTCCACAAATAAGGCTTAACATCTCTTTCTCCATCTTGGAATACTTTCTTTCTGCCGTATTTAGTTGTCTTGATGCGTAAGCTACCGGCTGTTCTGTGCCTTCTACCTCTTATAACAAAACAAATTCTCTGTTAAAATCCAGAAATACCGATATCAGACTTGATGTTAAAGCTTCTTTTATCCCCTCAAAAGCATGCTGGCATTCTTCTGACCACACAAATTTAGTACCCTTTTTTAACAATTGTCAATGGTTTGGCAATATCTGCAGGTCCTTTTATGAACCAGCAGTAGTAGTTCACAACTCCTAAGAAAGATTGCACCTTCTTTACAGATTCTGACACAGGAAATTCACTTACAGCTCAAATTAATTTGGGTCTGTCTTACTTCCATCTTTACTTATGAAGTGAGCTAGGTATTCTACCTCTCCAATTACAGATTTACAATTTCCTGTACTCAGTGTTAACTTCGCTGCTTTTAATATTAGGGATACTTCCTTTAACCGCTGCATATGTTTCCAGAATGAGATTTTCACTCTGCAGCGGAGTGTGCGCTGATATGATACTTCCTGGCACATTAAAACTGTGTGCCCAGATTAAAACTGTGTGCCCGACCGAGACTCGAAATCGGGACCTTTGCCTTTCGCGGGCAAGTGCTCTACCATCTGAGCTACCGAAGCACGGCTCACGCCCGGTCCTCACAGCTTTACTTCTGCCAGTATCTCGTCTCCTACCTTCCAAACTTTACAGAAGCTCTCCTGCGAACCTTGCAGAACTAGCACTCCTGAAAGAAAGGATACTGCGGAGACATGGCTTAGCCACAGCCTGGGGGATGTTTCCAGAATGAGATTTTCACTCTGCAGCAGAGTGTGCGCTGATATGAAACTTTCTGGCAGATTAAAACTGTGTGCCCAACCGAGACTCGTTTCATATCACACAGTTTTAATCTGCCAGGAAGTTTTGCTTCATATGTTATTCCATATAACTCCCATAGACGTTTATGTCATCGAAATACGCTAACCATTGCCATGGTTTTAAACCCCTGAGTACTCCATGTAACAATCTCTGAAATGTTGCAGATTCATTTTTTAATCCAAATGGCATCCTGCTGAATTGGTATTGTCCCCAGGGTGCCGAAAATGCTGTTTTCAGTCCATCCTGTAGTGCAGGCTCTATCTAGTGATAACCACTCTTAAGATCCATTGCTGAAAAATATTTACATTGCCCTAAATGATCTAAGGTTTTTGTGGTGTTTGGCAAAGAGTACACATCCATTACGGTTTTTGAATGTAGATGTCTCTAATCAAAATAAAACCTATATTTTTGTGTTATATCCATTGATTTTCTTGGCACGATGACTATTCCCATCCCCTCATGCACTATTACTTTCTTCAATTATTCCATCTTCCAGCTGTTGATCTATGAATTCCTCCAGAATTGGCTGCAAGTACCTAGGTGTTCTGTATGATATGCAGTAGACTGGTGAATCATTTCCCATTGGTATGCAGTGCTGTATAATAAGTGTAGCTGGTAATGGCCCTTTTGTAAAAAGTAAATCCTTAAATTCCAAAAGTAGTTTTTCCATCTGTTCCCTATTGCTTCCCTTTTACTTTCCTGATAATGTAGTTTCAATAGCATCCAGCCATTTTCCATGGCTGACACCACTCGTGCCCTATTCTTTTTCCTCCATGATATCCATATTAGTGATTAACAACCCCTGTGTTAGTCCTATGTCTTCTGTGCTAAAATTATCTATAGAAACAGGTACCTCCTTTTCACCCATTATTTCTTGTACATGTACAATACTGCTATTAATGAACCAACCCATCTGACTTAATACTTCATTCTCTTCTAACAGTTCCACCACACACAAAATTCCTACCAGCAAGTTAGACTCAACATTGACCCAAAATGAGTTTCCAGTACCCTTAGGTACACAATCGTGCAAATCAAGTCTTAGTGTGATCGTTCGCATATTAAGCTGGTCGGCTTTTGTGACAAGACCCCCCTCATGACATTGCTACACCGGCAATGGCTTCACCTAACTGAAAGATTTTTCCATCAAGTTCCACCCTATGTTGCCAAAGGTCAATTATGGCACAATGCTGATATGAGAAATCTAATCCAAGAATCATGTCGTATCCCTAACTCATGTGGCACAATCTCTGTACATTGTTTAAATTGAACCATATCCAGGCGAAAGTCTACGTACATCAATCCTAATGGTATGATATCTTTATCCCCCACTCCATGTGATCTGTACTGTGGTGGGTCCCATTGCTTATGTTTCACCAGATTATACTGGTGGCTGACACATGTGCCCCTGTGTCCAATAATGTCCTGTAACCCTCTTTTCTTGCTCTTCCTCTTATTGCACAATCCACTTCTGCAGATGATTCCTTAGCATCCAATCTTACTGGGAATGACCAGTGGACCTGGGGTTTCCATTGGCTTTTAACACCTAATTTTTCCCAGCCCTCCACTTCTAAAACTACCGCTTCCCCTTACTTTATTCACATCACAGTGAGGCTGGTGACACTGCCTCCTCACATACCCCATTTGTCCACACCTGAAACATTTCATACCAGCTGCAAACACAGTCTGTTTCCCTGGATTCCAGTCAACAAATCGATTTCCTCATGGTCTATGGCTAACTACACTGCTATGTGCAAATTCACCAGACCCATTCTCCATACACGTCTTGATTTTTCCACATGCAACACTCTTAAAAAAAGCATAGAGTCCCTCTGCTCACCTTCTTGCAAAATAATTTCATTGACTGGAGCATCCTGTCCTGATTCATAGATACATCCAATAATTTTCCTCATCGTATCCACAAATTTTTCCACAGTTTCTGTATTTCTCTTAGTTATTACCCCTAATTGTTCCATATAGTGTCTGGTACTATTTTGTTTCATATATCTCTGAATTAACCCTTCTTCAAATTCCTTGAATGTTGTGGCTCCCTTAAGAACTTCTGTGTACCCTACATAAGTTTCAGCTTCCCCTGCTAATATCAATTTTGCAACACTTAGTAACTCCTTATCAGACCAACCTTCCATCTGAGCACCAAGGTCTCCCACAAAGGCCTGCATCTCTGCAGTCGCCATACCAGAAGAAGGAGCAATTATATTTGCAACTTACAAATCTACACCCTGTTGTAAAAACCATGATTCTATCAACCTGCACAATTCTGTATTATCCACAGTTAATTGTGTTACATTTCTAACAATGTGCTTACTGCTTCTGGCTCTGACACACCTTGTGTCTCTGGTTATGTCGAAGCTTTGTCCTTGACAACACTTATTTAGAAAACTAACACTCACAAGACAAGAAAACTAAATACACTAAAAGCCATCTCGACATCCGGCATTGCCTAGCCATATGCCCCCAACAATTATATGTATAACATTTTACTGGAACTGATTCCATACATGGCACTGAGTGGCCCTCAAAGTTACACTGTGTTCATCTAACAGGCACTAACCAATCACGACTTCCATTACCTCTAAAACTAGACAAATTCCTGGGCTCCCTACTCACAATACAATGTGCTTTACAAAATACATGATCTTCAGACCTTTTGTCCATGACCTAAATACAATCATAATTTTTGAACTCACCATACCGTAGGCTGTAGGTTCAGATGTTTCTCCAAGGTGACATCAGTGATATGACATCAGTGTTAGATAACCCTTTGATTGTCATCCATGGAGAATGGAATGAGACATCAGGACAACAGTGAATTTATTTAATTAACTTCTTTACAGTGGCCATTGGCTGTAGTACATCAGGAAAAGCTTGGTGGAGGCACCCAGTTGTCTCTCATGTGAAACAATAGACGTTTGGCATTGCTGACAGCGTAAAGAGTGGGGCCAAGTGTGGAGTCACTTGAATGCCACTGTCAGTGACATCTCTGGCTGTGACCTTGATGACAGCATGACAGTGCAGATGATAATACCGTGGGGGTGACTGTGACATCCCTCCAGTGAGCAAGTTGCTTTCTCCTCTGGCAGTGGCTGTTCTTGTGACTCAGGTCAGGTTGTCCTGTCTTGTAGTTGAACAGTGAATCCTGTGCTGCATTCCAGGATGTGGTGTAGGCTGTGATACTGAGACGAGAATATTTTAGTATGTAAATGACTGAGTACTTATACACTCCAGACTATGTTCATTTAAGGCTTAACGCACATACTGTAAACACTTCCAAGGTGGAAAGTGAGGAAAGGCTTCAGTGCTGTCATAGGCTTATTGTAGTGTCGAATGTTGCTATTCTGCTCCCAGCTGTCTCTGCTTTGCAACACCTGTTGGCCGTGTTTTGCTTCGCAGTGCATAACACTCTCGCCTGCCTGTAGCTGGCTCTGTTGCAACTCACTTCCAATCTGGTGTACTTTTTGACCGAATATGATCCAGACCGTATATTGTATGTGTGGTAATTTACTGATACTGATAGAGTACTGTATGACACACAAAAGCTTTCCTGAAAGTTTATGTTGCATAGTCAGTGAAATAGGCTGCCAATGTTGTGTCCACAAACTTCCAATATCTGGTCATAGACATGAGAGTCATTACATTTCACTTATTTAGTTAAATTTTTTATAATGGCATTGTAATAATAGTACTGAACCAGAATGCTGCTATAGTTGATGATGTTTTTGTTATAACGTCAAGTTTAACACATATATTTCAGAACGACACAACACATATAAGTCACAGAGGAAGTTGACAAGCAAGACATGTGTACACGTTAGCATTCGAATGAGCGCTGATTCCCAGTCTAGCGGCCGCTGCTCGGCTGGCCGCTTAGGTAGCGCAGCTGCTGCATGGCTGGCAGACAGTGCTGCACGTAGAGGATGCGCGTAATTGCGCAGCGGCGCTTTGAATGATCGGCGAGTCACAACACTTTTCCCCCCTTTGAAATTGTTGCACTGGTCTTGATGGAGGTGTCCTGGAGATGGCTAACGTCCATAGGCGTTGTTTGACTTGCTGCAAAGTCTCGAGGAGGAGGCTTCCCGTACGGACGGAAGTGTCCCCGATGATAACGGGTCGACATGGCAGGAGACGTAGGGGTCGAATCTGCTGGGGCCCCATGCACCAATCTGCCCGTTGCGGCAAGTCCAGTTGATATGACAGGAGACATGGGCGATGTGTCTGTGTCCGTTGGAGGAGGAGGCGAGTAGATTTGCTCTGACAGAGGATGGTCATCCGGTTCCTGCATGGGCACGTCTCCTGGTGGCGTCGGTTCTTGTGCTGGCATCGCGATAACGGTGAGAGGGCTGCGTTGTGAGTATTGAGAGATGCCAAGATCCCGAGCGTCAGGTAGAGCCGAAGGTGGTGTACCGGCATTCGGAACAGGCGTTGCCAGCACACGAGGCCAAAGCTGGTCCGAATGACGCACTGCAACACCCGTGTCCGTCTGGATTTCATACAGGCGTCTGCCACGGTGTCGTAAGATGCGGCCCGGGCTCCATTTTGGCCGCCTGCGATATCCCCGTACCCAAACAAGGTCGTCGGCGGTGAACCGGCCAAGTGAAGGCACCCGAGGCTGTGAGGTGGAAGGCCGCAGAAGATGAAGTAGCGAACGGGGCTGTCGGCCATGTAAGAGCTCAGCCGGGCTGTGGTCGCCCATGGGGGTGAAACGGTAAGACGCCAGAAACTGGAGAAGTGCATCATCAGCAGCAGAAGAAGTCAGAAGTTTCCACATCTGAGCCTTAAATGTGCGGACCAGTCGTTCAGCCTCACCGTTAGATTGTGGATGGAACGGCGGGGCTGTGACATGCATAATGCCGTGCCGAGCACAAAATTCGGAACAGGCAAATTGCGGACCATTATCAGTAACAAGAGTAGAGGGGAGGCCTTCCAAAGAAAAAATGCGGGCGAGAGCACTGGTGGTTGCCGCGGTGGTAGGCGATGTGCAACGGACAATGAAAGGAAAGTTAGAGTAGGCGTCAATTACGAGGAGCCAATAAGTACCTAAAAAAGGTCCCGCAAAGTCAGCATGAATGCGCTCCCAGGGCTTCTCAGGCGAAGACCACGGTGACAAAGATGACTTCGGGGCAGCGGCCTGTGACGCACAAGGGCCGCAGGCAGCGACCATGTGTGCTATTTCAGAGTCGATGCCAGGCCAGTACACATGACGGCGCGCCAGAGATTTTGTGCGAGACACACCCCAGTGCCCTTGGTGAAGGAGGCGCAAGACCGAAGCACACAAAGACGCAGGTACCACAACACGTGGCGAAGCATTGTCAGTGGAAAGGAGGATAACACCATCCCTAGCAGTGAGGCGGTAGCGCAAAGCGTAGTAGTTCCGCAACGGATCAGAAGTCTTAGCGATCTGGCCAACCCGTCTGAATACGGCGTAAAACCCAGGAGAGGGTAGGGTCAGAACCCGTAGCAGCCGTCAGCCTGTCCCCAGTGATGGGGAACCCGTCCACAACCTGCTGCTCGGCAACATCCAGGTGGAAGCACAAAAGTTCGTCCCTATCAAATGCCTGATCAGGACCCATGGGAAGGCGAGACAGAGCATCAGCATTTGCATTTGAGCTGTTGGCCGGAAATGAATCTCATAATTGAAACGAGGTTAGTAAAGAGCCCAACGCTGGAGGCGGTGTGCAGCCTTGTCGATAAGTGACGTTGATGGATGAAACAAGGAAACAAGCGGTTTGTGATCTGTAACAAGATGAAATTTTGAGCCATAGAGAAAAACACCAAACTTATGAAGAGCATAAATAATGGCCAAGGCTTCTTTTTCAATTTGAGAATACTTTTGTTGGGCAACCGTGAGCGTTTTGGAGGCATAAGCAATGGGTTGTTCCGAACCGTCAGAAAAACGATGCACAAGGACTGCACCGACCCCGTATTGAGAGGCGTCTGTGGCAAGAACAAGATGTTGGCCAGGTCGATAAGTAGCCAGGCACGGGGCCTGTTTCAGCATAGTCTTCAATTTCTGGAAAGCCGCATCGCATGATGCGGACCAGTGAAAAGGCACGTTTTTATGCAACAGGCAATGCAACGGCTGAGCCACCGAAGCCGCAGACGGTAAAAACTTGTAATAGTATGCTATTTTCCCCAAGAAGGCCTGTAGTTCCTTAACAGATGTAGGGCAAGGAAGGGCATCGATCGCAGCGACAGTTTGCTGAAGCGGACGAATACCATCCCGAGAGAGGTGAAACCCCAAGTATGTGATAGATGCCTGGAAAAATTGTGATTTCTGAAGATTACACTTAAGACCGGCAGTCTGTAAGACATGAAAAAGTGTGCGGAGATTTTGAAGATGTTCTTCAGTGGTGGAGCCAGTGACAACAATGTTGTCCATGTAATTGATACACCCAGGGACAGGGAGCAATAATTGTTCCAAGAATCGCTGAAAGAGAGCAGGGGCGCTAGCAACCCCGAATGGCAAGCGTTGGTATTGATAGAGGCCGAAAGGCGTGTTAAGGACCAGAAACTGCCGGGAAGCAGCGTCGAGAGGAAGTTGATGATAAGCTTCTGACAGGTCAATTTTAGAAAAATACTGGCCTCCAGCAAGTTTAGTGAACCGTTCTTCAGGACGGGGCATAGGGTAAGTGTCGATGAGGCATTGAGCATTTACAGTGGCTTTGAAATCGCCACAGAGACGAATATCACCATTTGGCTTAGCAACGACAACGACAGGAGAGGACCATTCACTGGAAGTGACAGGAAGCAAGACCCCTGAAGTAGTGAGACAATCCAACTCCCGTTTTACCCGATCACGAAGGGCCACAGGAATGGGCCGAGCCCGAAAAAACTTAGGCCGAGCAGTGGGTTTGAGCGTGATATGAGCTTCAAAGTCGTTTGCACGGCCTGACCCAGGATAAAAAAGCGACAAAAAAGTCGTCGACAAGGAATCAAGTTGAGCATAAGGAATAGCATCAGAGACAATATTGACAGAGTCATCTATGGAGAACCCAAAAACGCGAAAGGCATTGAAACCAAAAAGATTTTCGGCGTTGCTCTGGTCGACCACAAATATGGGAACAGTGTGAACGACAGATTTGTAAGATACCTCAGCATGAAACTGTCCCAAGAGAGAAATCTTCTGTTTATTGTACATCCGTAATTGCCGAGTGACAGGTGACAGGAGTGGAGAACCCAACTGAAGATACGTCTGAGAATTAATGATAGTGGCAGCAGAACCGGTATCCACCTGCATGCGAACATTTCAACCAAGGATTTGGACAGTGAGGAATAACTTTCCTGAAAGGGAAGAAGTGCAATTGACAGACAACACAGAATCAGAATCAGCGTCATGTTCATGAACATCATGTATGCAGTCGGATTTGCAAACGGAAGACACATGACCTTTCTTTTTGCAATTGTGACACACAGCCCAACGTTGGGGACAATCCTCGCGTGAATGTTTCGTAAAACACTGCGGACATGAAGGAAGTTGCCGGGGGTTTTGCTGCAGTTTTTAAGCGGGTTGTTTACGGTTAGGCCGAGGCTGCGCGTGGGAGCGCACTGCGGCCACGTTGGCCGGCGGGGACGCGCCGCACGCGTCGTCAATAGTGCACAGAGGTTGTATTTCCCCGACATCACCCCACGCCTCTATTTGCCGCCCAGCGGCGCGAGAAATTTCAAAAGACTGCACAATGGAGAGAACTTCATCTAGAGTTGGATTCGCCAACTGAAGGGCACGTTGCCGAACTTCTTTGTCGGGCGCTGACCGGATAATAGCATCCCGTACCATGGAATTGGCATAGGATTCTTTGTGAATGTCAGTAACAAATTGACACTTTCGACTGAGGCCGTGAAGTTCAGCAGCCCAAGCACGATAGGATTGACGTGGCTGTTTGTGACAACGATAAAAGGCAACATGAGAGGCTACCACATGCGTTTGCTTTTGAAAATAGACAGACAGAAGTGAGCACATTTCAGCAAAGGACAAAGACGCAGGATCCCATCCTCGTCGCCAATTGTTATAATGTCAAGTTTAACACATATATTTCAGAACGACACAACACATATAAGTCACAGGGTAAGTTGACAAGCAAGACATGTGTACATATTAGCATTTGAATGAGCACTGAGTCCTAGTCTAGCGGCCGCTGCTCGGCTGGCCGCTTAGGTGGCGCAGCTGCTGCATGGCTGGAAGACAGCGCCGCACATAGAGGACACGCATAATTGCGCGGCAGCGCTTTGAATGATTGGCGAGTCACAACAGTTTTATTGTTGTAGGTGATACAGTAGCTATAGGCCTATATCAGCTTTCGGGCCATCTTCAGGCTATACCCATATTGCATCATGGCACTGTTGATGTCTTACAATCTTGTTGCTGCATAAGGATTTTCAGTTGCAGCCTAATTTTATTTGTTAATCATTTATTTCACTTACTATTGCTGTTGTAGGGAAATGCAAGTGTAGGTTAATTTTGTATCCAAAAGAAAGTCTGACTCAGTTTGTGTACTGTTGACAAAGAAATGCATTTGGAAGATTTTGTTTATTTCTGTAATTTCATTTCTATCTTTATTTCTTGATCTCAGTGGTTTTATATCAGATTGCTTCTCTTGCTGTCCTAAAACTGCTGCCACCATATAACCTTTTGATTTTATTGCTATTTGAGACTTTCCTGTGTTGGCAAATGTAACAATCTAAACACCTCTAATAAGAATTATTAAAATGATGCAGAATTGTCATATTGAGGTGCTACATATAGTTCTTCCACATTCTGTAATATGGTAATGTGCAATCTTTTGGTGGTAAACATAACAGCAGCACCACTTATAGCTACTGAAGTACTAAGTTTGTGCTTAGTGTTTAGGTTAATTTGCTTTATTGCATGTTGTCAGTCCTTTTGATTATTTTACATTGTTAGTTCTTTCTGATAGTGCAAGACACTTTGGAACTGTAATAGTTTTATGGCAAATGCAGAGGGAATTGGTCTCAGCCCACAAACACCTGAAAGCTGTATTGACCAAAGTTAACAAACATCAGATTACTGCAGTGGTGACGGGATGCTTGTTGCAATGTCCCATTTGGAGCATTTGGTATAGCCGGTGATCCCTGACACTGCAGTGCCTTTCATCAAACTTGGCCATGTGGAGTGGCCATTTCAGTCAGAGGATAAGTGGTAGACAGTGACGAGGTCATAACACACTGATGAGTAGAATACAACTGTAGTAATGGCCAGAGGGCTGTCCCTGTGCTCCTTAACACTTTGACCGGGCACACCTATGCATAAAGTGCGCCAACCTCGTATAACATTGTCTTGTACCATTCCATTTTTGTTTTACAATTGCAAGCCTGTACATATTCCTTCATTATTGCTTCAGGTAACACAGTGATAAATTGTGTTGTCATACACCCAACTAGACAGCAGTAATATAAAACGAAGAGTAAGCTAGATGAGAAAAATTTACGAACCATGCAAGAAAATTGTACAGATTCTGAGCAAGCAGCCAATCTCATAATAAGGCAGTTGTCTACTAGATAATTGGAAGTTGAATAAGTGTTTGGCTGGGATCTGATACAACTGCGTTGTTAATGCTCCAAGTGTGTCATTGCTGTGAGGTAACACTTGTACGTGGCAACAGAGCAAGATAATTAAAGTTTATTGTATCATTTATAAATTAAACTTAATTTATCAATTAAACTAAGATTAAACTGTGATTATGCTCATATATGTTTACCTTGGTAACATAAAGACAGCCATTGCTTACATGTGTTCTAAGTACGGCATGCACCTGCTTGTATTATGAAAATCGTCATGCACGCTTAAGGGTTAACAAGTATGAGATGATGACTTTTTTGTCAAGCATGAGTTGTTACTTGGAATTTGAACTGATCTTGCAAGGTTGGGGGTCAAACAGAGGATGAGACTGCTCATTATTGGGAGATTCTCTGTTAGATGTGCCCAAGGGTAAATAGCAGTCAGTTTAAGGAGGACATATTGTGCATAATCACTAGATTTGCAGGGAGTCTTTGTACTGGTAAGTGGAGGAGGCTCTGTCAACAGCTGTGGAACTTACATGGTGCCATTAGCTGCAGGTTATGGATCACATCAGTACCAATGACTTCTGTACTGTGGGTTTGAAGGTCATTCTCGATTCCTTTCAGTGGCTGGTCGAAGTGTTGAAGATGGCTACCATCACTCGCAGTGTTGAAGCATGTGTCATAATTTTAGCATCAGCCCTAGTGTTACCTGCATATTGGGTTTGGTGCCAGTTGTTAGACTTAAACCCCAGGCTCCATAGATTCTGTTGTTATTTCAGGTTCATACTTTTTTAATCATTGCATGATCAGGTTTTGAACTCCAAGGTCTTCTAGAATAGATACAAAGCTATACACACAGAAATCAATTATTCAGGTGGCAAAATACATTTGTGTGCAGCTTAGGCTATTTTAGATTAGAGAAATCCATATCTGTAGGGAGATATAAAGTTAGGTGAAGTACCCTACAGAGTCAAGAGTTGATCACAAGTATCTCTTATGGAGAGGAATACATGACCATTCAAGTAAGAAAAAGGAAAACATTTAGTGTAAGGTCGTAGAGTTACAGTCACAAAAAATTATATTAATGCACATAGATTACTTTGGACAAACTGGCTGAGACCAGAAATAAGTAGCAGAAAAAATTAAATTCCAAATAGAACATTATGAAGAAGATAATATGGATAGCAGTGATGATAGCGGCAAGTTTATTGCCATGACAAACCTGGTAATTTCTTATAAATGTAGAATCAAGAGGAGAAGTAATTTCCATGGTGATAAGCATCACAGCAACAGGAAGTATCTATCAGCTGTCCACATTAATATTCAAAGTGGTGGAGCATTTCTGAGGACTCCAGAAAATTCCTTGATTGTTCAGTAGTAATAGGAGAGTTCTCAAATTAACAAATGTAAACTGGAGATCGGTGTGTGTAGAATAGGAGACAGGGACAAATATTCGTTGCACATTAATTGCACATTCTAGAAGTAATCTTGAGTTGTTGGTCAGACAATTACTCATGAGAGAAACATACAAGGGCACAGATAAATTTACTTAGATTGACATTCAAAGCTATTTTAGCCAAACATTTCCCTCTCTTTTTCCCTCCAAATAGCCCACTGCCAGTCACTTCCAGGCACTGCATAGTGCCAGTGTAAGCAGTGTTCACAGGATCACATGCAATGTTTCTGTTTCAGAGCTGGGACACTGCACAGCTTCAAGTAGTGTTAGGGTACCATGGTGGTAGTGAGAGATTGGCAAACGTGCGTGTGCGCGCGCGCGCGCACACACACACACACACACACACACACACACACACACACACACACACACACACACACAATAGCAAAGTGCCCACAACTTCTACAAAGTGATTGCAGACCAAAGGGTTTCCTTACAAAAAAGTCTATTGGCACCCACATGAATTACAGCAGTGATAAGAAGCAGAAATAGTTTGATTTTCCCAAGGTAAAAAGTCTCTTTGGACTGAATAAGCATTGAGTATACTGGAGTGAGGAATTAAATGGAACATTTGCAGTTAAATTGAATGTATCGTAAATTAAATTCATGTACAATTTCCTGAAAAAGAAATTATAAAAATGAAGAGTGAAGAAAATATCTGTCCTCATGTGCTTCAAGACAAGAAGCTAGGAGCTGATATTCTGTAACAATATTGTAAACGTTTAAAAATAAAGTCCATAAATTTGCAAATGTCTTACTATACTAGTAGCTTGTATTTATCTTCAGTATACAAGCACCAGTTTTTATCTTTTCCATGATGTAATTACTACTTTCATTAACTGTTTCCATCTTGGACATCACCACAGTATATCTGAGTACAGCATCTCGGACATCACTACCGTATATCTCAGTGCAGAATTGCTAGAAAACCAGTAGAAATGAAAAACTGCCAGCAACAGATCGAGAATTACGTAGATCTAAGAAGTCAGCTGCCAACATATAGGGTATGTACAGGACATGTCATTTGCACAGTGTTTACATAGGTACTATTCTCAGATTTGTTAAAAATACTGTCACTGCAGTAGTTAAGGAGTGAACCTCAGGAACACTGTTGGGCAACTTCTGCACCTTAGCTGCTAGCCAGCTTCGCAGTATACAGGGTTTGAATTGCTAGCCTAAAGCCAACATTTTTTCAGAGAATAATAGATTCAATCCCTGAAATGCCAATTCTGGAAAACCTGCAAACCACCCATGTACAAGGATAGTCATTAAGTTTCAACTGTCCCGCTTCCCCTGCATTCTCCCCACTTGCCCCTCTGTTTCCCATACATCCCCCCACTCCCCCCCCCCCACTTTGCCTCCTCTCGCCTCGCTTCCCCCGCATAGCCTCCCCACGTCCCCCCCCGCATAGCCTCCCCACGTCCCCCCCCCCCGCATAGCCTTCCCACGTCCCCCCCCCTGCATTGCCTCCCCATGCCCCCTCCCCACATTGCCTCCACGCGTCCCCCCCGCATGGGCTCCTCATGTCCCCCCCCCCTCTGCTTCGCTTCCCTATGTCCTACATTCCCCTCACTTCACCTAACCATGTTCTCCCACTTCGCCTCCCTACGTCCCCCCACTTCAATCTCACTATGTCCCACGTCCCCCCCTCTTCGCCTCCCCACTAATCCCTCCCCCCCCCCCCCTCTACTTTGCCACCCTACCATCTCCCCCACTATATCCCTGCCCATATGTTGCCTGGTTCATCAGGAATGTTTTGAATGTCTCATTTTTCTATGTGAGAGGAGTAGAATAACATAAGTCTAAACCATGCTTTGGTAGCCATTTCATGTGTATACTCTGGGGCCATTGAGATCTGGTTGTAGCCTTGACGAGCTCCACTGTGGGAAATACTGTATGGCTGGAAAGGTGACATGTGAAATCTCTTATGTGGTGCAGTGGGTAATGGTCTGGAATTGTCTGAGCATTCAGTACTGTATAATCACTACACAGGTGCCAACCAACTACCTTCTTTGCAACCAAGTGCAGTGGAGACGTCCATGTACTTTCAGATGGCAGTAATGTGCCTGCCTGAACCACTGTGTCAAATCCCACCTTGGTATTCTGCAGGTTGTTGGGACCAATATGCCATGGTCTAGACAAGATAGGAAGGCCAGTTGTAGTTCGAGGTTGGTGCATAGTTGAGGAATGGCATGTGGAGTCTGGTAAACTCACTAGGCATGCCATAGGCAGATATTCCATTTAGAAGCGAAAATGTGGAAGTACAGTCAGATCACTGCTCTGAACTAGCTGGCCAACCGCTATTACTGAAGCTGTTTGGGTCAGTACACGACTATGCCACACATAAAGTATGATATAGTAAAAGGACAAAAAATCCTGGCCTGTGATTGGGCAAATGTCTTCAGTGATGGTAAAGTGTGACTCGAAAGCTCCCAGCAAACTGAGGTAAGGCTTAACATCACCCAGCTGTCGTTTGCTAAGGGGGAACCATTTGTTGCAATGAGATCAAAGTTGTTGCATGATGTCCATTGCTATGAGGGGTATTGTGGGAGTACTCATTAAAGTCTGACCCAGTGTCAACTACAAATTTCAGCTTGGTGGCTTTATCTGGCACTACTAGACTTTACAGTTGTTGGTAGAGTTACCGTTGTTGGCAGGCTCCCCCTTCACCGAAAACTGACTGCCACTCGTGTTTCTCATACAGGAACTTGGTGATCTGCATTGGCATGGCCTGCCTCTGAAGCAGCTATGGTAGAAACATTTGGCCTAGTTTATCATGGGCAAAGATTGTGCACTGCTGCATCTACAAGGAGTGGTGTGTTCGTTTTCCTGTCGGCTGTGGGTAGGCTACTCAGCCTTTAAGTGCTGTAAGAGCTGCAGCGTGGTGTGTGAGTTCATTTGGCCATGAGGTTAAGTTTTCTGTAGTCTGCTTATGACAAATCACGCATGATAAACATCAGTAGAGTTGCAACATCTGAAATTTTGTCCACAGTTTTGCAAGTTGTTACAACTCCCATTCATTTATCATTCGCAGTTAACTCCAGAGCATTTCTGGCATGCATGACATACATATGGAGCATAGGAATTCCTTGCACACTTCCGAACCTGCCAACAGATGAAATTCGTGCAGGAGATGTAATGGTTTTCTGTTTTCCCAACTACTACTCACACAGCAATTCTGCAACCATTTCGTGTGTGTGTGTGTGTGTGTGTGTGTGTGTGTGTGTGTGTGTGTGAGAGAGAGAGAGAGAGAAATAGTCCCTGTATTATCTCTTCTTCCAGCTGCTCACATCAGTGCAGTCAAGGGATCCCCACCACGTGGCGTTCTTCACTCTGCCTCTCCTCTTCTGCTGGGGGGAATCTACCGTCATCTGCCATACCAGGTTGTCCCATGATTTTTTTACTCCGTAATGAGGACACCCCCCCCCCTCCCCCTTATTTGTAATTGTGTGGCCCTCCTCAGAGTATTTTGCTGGGTTGCCCCCATCTTGTGGCTCTTTGCACTATATATGCCCTCCCACCTTTCTTGTCCCGGGTGTCAGGTGATGACCCTTGAAGTATTATGTCCATCCTAGGTTTTTCCTTCCGTACTTGAATTTTCTTTCGAAATTGGAGTCCCTTTGTTAGCATTAGTGTCAGTTTGGGATGCCTTCAGCCTTTGTTCCACACTGGCCAGGTTTGCTTCCTTCTTTTCCCTACATTTATATCTGGTCTTTAGTGTTATTTTATCTCCCCTTTTCTTGTGTCTTCTTCACCTGGTGTTGTCCCCATTATGTTGGGATCATGGTGTAGGGATCGGTATAGGTCAGCAGTGCTTCAGGCGCCCCATCATGCATAGTGCTTTTGCAGCACCCCGACTGTTGCTACCCCCCCATTCTTTACTCTTTTTGTCACCCCTATGTTTCTTTTGCCTTTTTGTATGGCCATTTTGCTCTCCTGATGACTGGACTGTGCTGTTTGTGTTGTTTCTCCCTTAATTTCTGCCACCTTCGATCATGGGGTCGATGACTTTGCTGTCTGGTTCTCCCCCACCCCAACCAACCAACCATTCATCCATCCAACTAGTCTATCACTAAGACAATGTGACATATCACACAGCTCTTAATGTACATGCATGATTCGAAGAGTACCAGGATGTGTTTGTTTATTGTACTCCCCTGGCCACCAAACTACCCAGATTTAAACTCAATCAAGAATCTGTGGGACCACATTGATCAGACTGTTCGTGCCATAAATCCTCGACTGAGAAATCTAGAACAGCTGCTCACAGCATTGGAGTTGGCATGGCTCTACATTGCTGTTGGTACCTTCCAGAACCTCATTGACAGTTTTCCTGCATGTCTCGCAGCGGTCCACACTGCAAAAGGTGGCTAGTCAGGCTTTTGAGAGGTGATCACGTTAATGTGATTAGACAGTGTATATTCCTGTATCAGATGTGCTATCGTCACCAGAGTGCAGCGTGATCGCATGAAGTGAAAATGGCAACTCCACAGCAGAGCGTGCAAGCAGCAGTGGAGGACATCAGACAAGTGCTTCTCAGAAGTCAATTTGGCAGGCGTCTAGGCAAATTAATGTACCCCAAGCAACACTGCAATTTGTAGTACAACAGCTACTTCATTTGGATGCTTACAGTGTGCAAATCTTGCAACATCTGATGCCGAATGACAAACTATGCTGACAACAATTGCTACAAATAAGCTGCAGCGCATCAATGTGAATACCAGCTTTTTGGGAATATGTTTATTCTCGGATGAGATGAACTTTCATATATCAGGAATGGTTAATCAGCAGGATTTTCAGATTTGGGCCTCCCAACATCCACATGGTATCATGAAGATGTTCAATGATAGCCCTCAGCTGAATGTCTGGTGTGGGCTAATGCACAACAGGATTGTTGGACTGTTCTTCTTTGCAGAAAACACAGTAAATGGGTCAGCGTATCTAGACATGTTGGAGTAGTTTGTATTCCCTCAGATACAAGACTTGTAACCCAACATCATCTTTCAACAAACTATGACCACTGAAATAAGTAGCATAATTACTTCATTGTTCTATTTCTTGTGCAGGTTGTAATTCAAGTTATGTCCTTTCATCAATTTATTACTGCCATCAACGCTTACTTTCCTCTCGAAATAGTAACACTCATCAATTGCTTTTAGTATAACTTTCTGAGTGTCACCTGATTTAATTCAACTGCATTTCATTACCCTTGTTTTACTTGTATTGGTGTTGATTTTCCATCCTATTTTAAAGACAAAATCCACTCCATTAATTGATGTTCAAAGTCATTTGCTGTCTCTGACACAACTGCTATGTCATGGCAAAGTTCAGTGTTTATATTTCTTCTTTCAGAACTTAAATTCCCTTTGCATATTTCTGCTTGGTTTTGTTTACTGCTTTTTTAATGCATAGATTGAATAAAATGCCTATTCATGTCCTTGAACTCCTAGTACTGCAGTTTGGTTTCTGTACAAGTTGTAAATAATCTTTTACTTCCTGTATTATAGCCTTGTTGTGCTCAAAATGTCAGAGAGTGTATTTCAGTCAACATCGTCAAAAGCTTTCTCTAAGCATGTGAATGCTGTAAATATATGGTTCTCTTGCTTCACTCTATCTTCTAAGATAAGTCATGTTGTTGTTGTTGTTGTGGTCTTCAGTCCTGAGACTGGTTTGATGCAGCTCTCCATGCTACTCTATCCTGTGCAAGCTTCATCATCTCCCAATACGTACTGCAGCCTACATCCTTCTGAATCTGCTTAGTGTATTCATCTTTTGGTCTCCCTCTACGATTTTTACCCTCCACGCTGCCCTCCAACACTAAATTGGTGATTCCTTGATGCCTCATAACATGTCATACCAACCGATCCCTTCTTCTTGTCAAGTTGTGCCACAAACTCCTCTTCTCCCCAATCCTATTCAATACTTCCTCATTAGTTACGTGATCTACCCATCTAATCTTCAGCATTCTTCTGTAGCACCACATTTCAAAGGCTTCTATTCTCTTCTTGTCCAAACTATTTATTGTCCATGTTTCACTTCCATACATGGCTACACTCCATACAAATACTTTCAGAAACGACTTCCTGACATTTAAATGTATACCAGTCTATTGCCAGTCTAAATTTTATATTCTCTCTACTTCGACCATCATCAGTTACTTTGCTCCCCAAATAGCAAAACTCATTTACTACTTTAAGTGTCTCATTTCCTAATCTAATTCCCTCAGCATCGCCTGACTTAATTCGACTACATTCCATTATCCTCGTGTATCTTGGTGAGCAAATGGAATAGTTCTGTCCTGGTTGGTTCTCTCAAGCATCTCAATAACTCTGAGGGAATGTCGTCTCCCCTTGGTGTCTTGGTTCAACTTAAATCTTTCATTGCTCTGTCAAATTCTTCTCACATCATCAAATCTGCCATCTTATCATCATCGTCTTCTTCTCTTTCCATAATATTATCTGCTAAGTTTTTTATTGATTTAATGCTTTAATATATTTCTTTCTGAGTTCTTGATATTCATACAGTTGCTTCTCTTTTACCCAAAGCTTTCTTTAATTTTTCTACATGTGGCATGTATCTTTCCCATAATTGCAGATGATTCCATAGTATAACTGCACTTCTCCCGAAGCTGTTCTTGCTTCATCATTGTGCACTTTCTATCAGTCTCATTATGTAGATGTGTGTAGTTCTTGTTGCTTGCTTCACTTGCTAAATATGTATATATTCTCCTTTCTTTAATTAAATTCAGTGTATCTCCTAATATATACTAAGATGGTATCTGTTCTTTCGGACAGGTCCGAAAGAATAGATACCATCTTAGTATATATATAGTTAAGGCTCACCGGCCACTTGACCATCTTCTTCTTCTGTGTGAATGCACAAACAGTGCCCGAACTCTTACGGGGATCAGCAACACGCTGCGAGTAATGAGTATAATGGACGGGGTCACTATGAATGAAGTGCGGGACAATACGTTGAGAATGTGGGTTTTGCAGGAGGCGTGCCAGAGATAAATCCCTGCAGTCGTGCTATCCTCTGTGTCCTCGGTGGCTCAGATGGATAGAGCGTCTGCCATGTAAGCAGGAGATCCCGGGTTTGAGTCCCGGTCGGGACACACATTTTCACCTGTCCCCATTGATGTATGTCAACGCCTGTAAGCAGCTAAGGGTGTTTATTTCACTGTAATATCTCCTAATAGTTGAGGCATTGAGTCGTCATAAGGTATATAAACAAGACTTTTGGATTAATCCCTCTTCAGAATTGTAGAGTACACACACAAACTTTTGCAGCTACATTGCCCCAGGTGTGTGTGTGTGTGTGTGTGTGTGTGTGTGTGTGTGTGTGTGTGTGTGTGTTAGCTGGACTTGTGTTGTTCTTGGGTAGGTGTCAGCCCACAAATCCAAAGGTTCACACTTTTCTCAAAACCTTGTCATATGGGGTTATTGTTTTTCCTTTTCCTTTTTCTTTTTCTCTCGCACTTATTCAGATCTGGCAGTGGTTCTTGTATGTGAAAAATATAAAGCTATACTCTGAATTGTTCTGAAATTAAAGTGTTAGCCACATTATGGTGGAATGTGAGAACTTGACAATATTTTGTCACACACCTCTAAGAACATTGTTTTTACCTCATAATTAACTCTGTGAAAGAGTTTATCCACCCCACAGTTTCTAAATAGGTGCCTTATCTTGTCATCTAATAATCGTATTTTCCATTTTTTCTTTCACGTGTCACCTGAAAAAAAAAAAAAAAAAAACACTTCCAGTAGGATGGTGCCTAGTTATGCATTGTGGAGTTTCAGTGCGATTTTCAGGTCGATTACCACTTTAATTTGTTTGTTATATCAAAGTGTGCTGTTCAGATGATAATTTTTTGAAATGGAAGTTGATTAATTTTTAAAAGAATTTTTATTTATTCATAGATGTGAAGACAATTTAGTATACAGAGTGGCCCAGGAGGAATGGGGTATAACAGGAGTGATCATTCAAAGTAAAAAAAAGTCTAGTAAACATGAGCTTTAAAATGCATACCTTAAGATCTACCAGGTGTGAGAGAAAAATAATGAGATCATTTTTTTATATCCTGAAGTTTTTAGTTACCAGTATTTATTTATTTTTTTCAAACAACATTGTCTTCTTCAAAGTACTTCCCTTCGGCAGCTATACTCCGGTGGAGTTGGTGTTCCCAACTTGCTGCTTCTTGCAGAGATGCATTGGGGGCTTACCATCACATAAAATTGGAGCCTAATGATTAATGATCTCCAGTGTCCTGATAATTAATTATCTACAGTTAAGCAGTATAAAAAGTGTATAAGAAACCACTGAATACTGGCAGTAGTTTATTTCATCACAATAGATAGGTGACTCACAAAATGAGGTAGATAACCTAATTGTTTATTCAGAAGCTGTATAAATATCTGAGAAGATAATTTACCTGTCTGAACACAATATAACCCCAGGGACAGATAAAGTAAGTATAAGTGTAAATGATCACATTTTACCACACTGGCTGTTATTATGAAGTAAAATTATCATTTATTTTGTTTCCATTACTGTCGAGTGATTTCCAAATGTACACGTAAGTACAACCAATCACAAAGGCGAACTCGGGTCAGTTCAAGAACTCACCAATTGACACATGTTGTAATGTAATCATGAGAGGTGGGTCACATTATCAGGCAAGACATCACAATAAATGTGTCTGGTCTTATTTTTACACCCCACTTTTCACATGCAAATTGATGAATGAGAAAATATATAGTGTGTAAATACTTTAGGAATAAATGAAACCACTCACCGAAAATCAGAAGTGTTGAGTTGTTGATAGGCGCATACAAAAGAAATGAAAATTGCTAGCTTTCAGAGTTGACTAACAGTACCAATGTTATTTTGTAGCAAGTGGACTGGTTGTGGTGGGGATTATATCTGGTGGGTTGGACAGAGGGAGGAGGAGGCAGGAAGCAGGGAGGAGGATTGGGGGTGGGTGGTTAACAGCTTGGAAGAAGGTGGCTGGTTTGCTGGCTATGAATGTGGTTGGGAATGGTGGCACATATATGGGCTGGCATGATTGTAGCAGCCAATGGGAAGCAGCATGCATTAAAGGTGATGTGGGGACATGAATTGGGAGGGGGTGACAGGATGGAGGAAGGGGAACTGTTGGGTGGAGGGTGTGGGGACAGTAGGTTCCCCGAGTTTGAAGCCAGGATGATTACAGGAGTGGAGGATGCATTGTAAGGACAATTCCAGTCTGCATAATTCAGAGAAACTGGTGGTGAAGGGAAGGATCCAAATGGCTCAGATTATGAAGCAGCTATTGAAATTAAGCATGTTGTGCCACAGAGTGCCCAACTGTGTTCTTGCCAACAGTTTGGCAGTGGCCATTCTTCCTGTTGGACAGGTCGTTGGTAGTCCTACCAACATAAAAGGCTGTGCAGTGTTTGTAGCAGAGTTAGTACATGACAGCTGCTTTCACAGGTGGCGCGGCCTTAACAGCATATTTCTCTCAACAAGATAACACTTGTCCACATACTGCTGCTATAATCCAACATGCTGTACAGTGTGCTGACATGTTGCCTTGGCCTGCGCCATCGCCAGAGCTGTCTCCAATTGAGCACGTATGAGACACCTTCAGATGGCATCATCAGTGTCATCCACAACCAGTATTAATCATCCCTGTAGTGGTGAACCATGTGCAAAAGCCATGGAACACCATCCCCAAACTTCATCGAGCACCTGTATGACAATACATGCATGTTTGCAAGCTTGCATTCAACGTTCTGGCAGTTACACCAGTTATTAATGTACCAGAACTTCGCATTTGCAATGGCTTTTCTCGTCCCTACATTAAACTGTGAACTTACAATGATAATTGCTTAAATATGTTACCTAGACAGATATATTTCAAAAATTTCATTATTCTACATTAATTATTTCTTGATATTGCAATTCGTTTTCATCAGTTTAGTTGGTAAGGTGTACAATGAATGAGGAGGCAGATTTGGAGTCCGAAGGGCATTGGGAGAGATATGGAGGTGATGGTCAATAAGGGATTTAATAGAAAATTCTTTCAGTGAGAGCACAATAGCTAACTAAAATGGGACATTGGGGATTGTTGGGTTTGTAGATTTTGGGGATCATGTAGAAGGTGGATGTGCAGGGTGTTGCTGGGATGAGGAAAGGTGTGGACAGAGGTGAGAGGTTCTGAGAAGGACCTATGGGTTTCAGTATGGATCGGAAGTTATGTTGGACTTCCGGGATACGATCATTCTGGCCGAGCTTGTACATGGAAGATTCATATACACTCCTGGAAATGGAAAAAAGAACACATTGACACCGGTGTGTCAGACCCACCATACTTGCTCCGGACACTGCGAGAGGGCTGTACAAGCAATGATCACACGCACGGCACAGCGGACACACCAGGAACCGCCGTGTTGGCCGTCGAATGGCGCTAGCTGCGCCAGCATTTGTGCACCGCCACCGTCAGTGTCAGCCAGTTTGCCGTGGCATACGGAGCTCCATCGCAGTCTTTAACACTGGTAGCATGCCGCGACAGTGTGGACGTGAACCGTATGTGCAGTTGACGGACTTTGAGCGAGGGCGTATAGTGGGCATGCGGGAGGCCGGGTGGACGTACCGCCGAATTGCTCAACACGTGGGGCGTGAGGTCTCCACAGTACATCGATGTTGTCACCAGTGGTCGGCGGAAGGTGCACGTGCCCGTCGACCTGGGACCGGACCGCAGCGACGCTCGGATGCACGCCAAGACCGTAGGATCCTACGCAGTGCCGTAGGGGACCGCACCGCCACTTCCCAGCAAATTAGGGACACTGTTGCTCCTGGGGTATCGGCGAGGACCATTCGCAACCGTCTCCATGAAGCTGGGCTACGGTCCCGCACACCGTTAGGCCGTCTTCCGCTCACGCCCCAACATCGTGCAGCCCGCCTCCAGTGGTGTCGCGACAGGCGTGAATGGAGGGACGAATGGAGACGTGTCGTCTTCAGCGATGAGAGTCGCTTCTGCCTTGGTGCCAATGATGGTCGTATGCGTGTTTGGCGCCGTGCAGGTGAGCGCCACAATCAGGACTGCATACGACCGAGGCACACAGGGCCAACACCCGGCATCATGGTGTGGGGAGCGATCTCCTACACTGGCCGTACACCACTGGTGATCGTCGAGGGGACACTGAATAGTGCACGGTACATCCAAACCGTCATCGAGCCCATCGTTCTACCATTCCTAGACCGGCAAGGGAACTTGCTGTTCCAACAGGACAATGCACGTCCGCATGTATCCCGTGCCACCCAACGTGCTCTAGAAGGTGTAAGTCAACTACCCTGGCCAGCAAGATCTCCGGATCTGTCCCCCATTGAGCATGTTTGGGACTGGATGAAGCGTCGTCTCACGCGGTCTGCACGTCCAGCACGAACACTGGTCCAACTGAGGCGCCAGGTGGAAATGGCATGGCAAGCCGTTCCACAGGACTACATCCAGCATCTCTACGATCGTCTCCATGGGAGAATAGCAGCCTGCATTGCTGCGAAAGGTGGATATACACTGTACTAGTGCCGACATTGTGCATGCTCTGTTGCCTGTGTCTATGTGCCTGTGGTTCTGTCAGTGTGATCATGTGATGTATCTGACCCCAGGAATGTGTCAATAAAGTTTCCCCTTCCTGGGACAATGAATTCACGGTGTTCTTATTTCAATTTCCAGGAGTGTAGTTGGTAGAGGCCTTCTGTCAGGTAGTCGCTATGTCTCATCACAACAGTGTAGACCCTTCGTCTAGAGGGAGGATGATTAGGTCTGGATCTGTTTTCAGGTTGTGTATGGCTGTCTTTCATTCTGCCGAAAGGTTAGTGTTCATAGAAAGGAACCCATGGAAGAATGGTGACACCAAGTTAAAGGTAAGAAATTCCTCGAAACTGACTAGGGGTGGTTAGCTGGATGGATGGGAGGTTTGCAGTTAAATAGTGGTATGAACTGGGAGATGCAAGGTTCAGTGTTGGGATTAGGTTGACTTTGGTCAGAGGAGTTGGTGGCAAAGAAGTGTTTCCACTGTAGGGCTTGGAAGAAGGAAAGTAGGTCTTTGACAAGTCAAGCATGGTTGAATTTTTGGGTGAGGCTGAAGGTTAGGCCTTTGGATAGAACTGAAACTTCTCTGAGACTGAGGTTTTTGGTGGAGATGATAGCAACCTTATTTTTGGTTAGCTTGGGTTGTGGGTTTTGTGAGGTGTTGGGAGTGACATTTGTATGATGTGGTATATTGAAGAGGTCACCCAGCCTTCTCAACATCCTAGTCCATTCCTATGCTACCCCCTCTCCCAACTCCTGACTGCAAGTCCTGCCCAATCCACCCACCCGCCACCTCCTACTCCTTCCTCTGGAATGCTGTTTCATAAATGGCAGCACAAGAAGTTGAATCACCAGACAGGCATACAAATTTGCAATCAGGGTGCATCACATAACTGTAAGAGTGCTCGTGCTGTCATACAAAATTCACTCCAGACCACAACTCGTACTGCAGACAGGTTGGTTACAGGTGCTCACATGGCCGCCTCCTAACCAACAGATGGACATCACTGGCACCAAGGTAGAACTGGCTTTCATCATAAAATAGTACAATTTCCACTCTGCCCTCCAATGAGCTCTTGCTCAATGCCACTGAAGTCACAAACGTTGGTGGTCTGGGTCAGTGGAATGCAGGCTACAGGACATCGGGTTCAGAGCTGTCCTTGAAGTAACCAATTTTTAATGCTTTGTTGTGTCACTGTGGTGCTAACTGCTGCTCGAATTGCTGCTGCAGACACAGTATAATGTGCCACAGCCATACGTTCAACATGACAATCTTCCCTCTTGATAGTGCCTTGTGGCCATCTGGAGCCCAGCGTTCTTGTGAACATACCTTTCCGTGATGACCACTGCCAGCAGTCGTGTACAGAGGCTACATTCCTGTCAAGTCTTTCTGCAATATCACTAAAGGAACATCCAGCTTCTCCTAGCCTTATTACATGACCTCATTCAAACTCTGTGAGCTGCTGATAATGACACCTTCATTGCCTTAAAGATGTGCAACCAACTTCGACTCACTATGTCCTGTCCCCAAGGTAACTAACGCTCATGACCATTACAGCGTGTATTTAAGGCAAGCTTGATTTGCATCCTAATAGTAGCACTACTCTTACGTTACTGGTACGAAATCTGAATAGACGTGATCTTTCTTTCAGATGTAGAAACATGCCTACGAACCTTTGTTTATTTCGCACACCTCCTTGTTGGCGGTGGGATTTTTTTCTTTTTGTTAGTGTATATTCTGACCCAGAACTACTTTTCCTTTGAAGGGAAGGTTTACAAACAAATCTGCATCACAGCCATGGACACACACATGGGACCATTCTATGCCAACCTGTTTATGGGCCATCTATAGGAAACCTTCCTAGCCTCCCAAAACTCCCAACCCCTAGTCTTGTTCAAATTCATTGATGATATCTCCATGATCTGGACTCAGGGCCAAAACACCCCATCCACGTTCCTTCACACCCTCAACATCTTTTCTTCCATCTGCTTCATCTGGTCCTCCTCCTACCCAACATGCCAACTTTCTGGATGTTGATCTCCATCTTTCTGATGGCACCATCCACAACTCTGTCCACACTAAATCCACTAACCATCAACAATACCTGCATTTCAACAGCTGCCATCCCTCCCACCCCAAAAATTCCTCCCATACAGCCTGGCAACCCATGGACAGTCACCCCCAGTCCCTCTCCCTGCCTCCCAACTCCCTCTACCTCGAGCTGTACCTACCCGAAACTACACCTACCACAGCTGTCCACCAGCTGCAAAATAGCATTGGCACTGTTAGTATAGTTGGCACCATGTAGGTGTGTGTGTGTGTGTGTGTGTGTGTGTGTGTGTGTGTGTAATTAATTTACTCTGCTCGTCAAAGGATAACTCTGAAAGTAGCAAGTTTCTTTCTTCTGTGTGTGTGTATCGACAATTCAATGCTTCTGGTTTTTGGTGAGTGATCTCCTTCAACGCTAAAGTATTTACATTCTACAAGAACTTTCCTATACCAAAATATAGTGTGTACTCTCCCAATACAAATGTAAATAGAAGACAGTGGAGGGAGGGGGAGAGAGAGAGAGAGAGAGAGAGAGAGAGAGAGAGAGAGAGAGAGGTGTGTGTGTGTGTGTGTGTGTGTCTGCGTGTGTGTTGTGTGTTTAAGAGCATATTGTAACTGTTAACTGTAGTTAACATTGTCATGGTATTCCTATTTTGTAGGTATTATTTCCCAACCTACGAAAATGACAATTTCCTCTGCAATCTCGATGCTGATGAAGGTATTACTAAGAAAATGTAAGTACAGACTGTAAGGATGTCAGAATATATTATATTTATGTAATTTATCTCTGTGTTATTTCACCTTTCCATTTAGCTTTTATTGCCAATTTTATTATGTATTTTATGTTATGGCCTTCATTGGACCACTCTGGTCAGTCGTACAAAGCCTTATGAGAGGAGTTGTTGTTATTCAATAATACAGTTCTGTTCAATTCAATAATGCAATGGTTATACAAAGGATTATTTATTATTATATAACGAATTTTTACTCTTCTTCATTATTTTGGATATTTTTTTTCCTTCTGTTGTTCGAGATTACCCCTGTCTGTCTTGTTTTTTTAGGTCATCTACTGTAATTAGGAGTTGTTCCCTTATATCTTCCTTATTTCTGTAATCCATTTAACATTACTCATACTATTCCACAATTTTCCCATTATTCTCTTACTAATCCTGTTTTATGATGTTCTGACAAGATGTCCAAAGAATGATATGCATTTCTTCCTGATCATGCTCATTACTGGTTCTATTTCCTTTTATAGCATTTCATTTGAAACTATGCTTCAAGCCCATTTACTTGATATTTTTTTATTTGTGTATATCATAATTATTCTTCTTCCTGTTTTAAGTATTCTGTCGGTTTCAGCTGTATTAGTTGTTTTGAAGTCGGTTACAATTGCATGTGCTATATGTGATTGTATAATTGTTTATAATGTTTTAATGTTACAGCTGTCGATTGGCTTTTTTGTTGTGTGTGACTTTTGTTCTATTTTGCCATGTCGGCTTTCAGTTAGGTTGTATCTTACAATTGCAGTCAGATATTTAAATTTATCAACAAGTCTGATTTCCTGTATTTCTGTTGCAATTTTGTTTGCTAGTGATGGATGAGTTACCATAATATTTGTTTCTTCAAATGATATTCTAAGGCCAAGTTTTTGTGCTATTTCTTGTAGGGATTTAACTGAATTGTTGAACATTATTGGCTAGGAGAGCAAGATCAGCAGCAAATCCCAAACAGTTTAAATTTATATCATTTTTGTATCTTCCAGTTAGTACGTTCTTTGGGTTATCCTTGTACCATTCTCTCATCATACATTCCAATACACAGTTGAATAGTGATGATGATAGGCTGTCACCCTGATTCAAGTCTATTTTTATGAGGAATGGTTCATAAGTTTCTCATCTGAACTCGACTTTTGATTTGGTGTTGGTTAGAGTAAGTTCTATTAGTTTTGAATGAAGTCCCAGATTCCTTAGAATTTTTAATACTGAAGGTCTGTGGAGACAAACATATGTCTTCTTATTGTCGATATATGATCTGTAAGTACTTTAGAATGTACCTTCAGGGCATTCAAACACCTCTTTGTACTCATTGTTGTATTTCTCTTAAAATGCTGTGTGTCTTAATGTGGTATACTTCTCATTATTCATTTGAATGCATAAAAATATCTGCCTAAATACAGCCATACTCCTATTAGTGTCATACCAAGAACCTACGAGGATGGGCTGAAAAGTAATTCTTCCGAATTGTTAATTGAAACCTCTTAAAGCTTTTTAAAGAAAACCAACATTATTAACATTCTACATCTTTATTCTCCATGCCTATATATTTGCAGCCCTATGGCGCTAGAGGGTTCTGAATTGTAGCTTGTAATGTGGACGTGTGTAACATATTACTATGTCTGTGCATGAGTAACAGTGTTCCATAATGGAGTTTTGAATTTGAAGAGTTTTTCCACGTATGGAGCACCCTCTCCTTTAGCATGACAATGCCAGATCACACACAAGCGCTGCAACATTTGCAACAATCTACGCCGTGGGTTCGCTGCCATCGGTCATTCTCCATACAGTCCTGACTTGGCTCCACCCGACTTTCAGATGTTTCCAGAACTTCAAGAACACCATCAGGGACTTAACTTTGATACTAATGAATTGATGCATGCAGAGGTGGTGATGTGGATTTGTCAAAAAATTCGTACAGTCTACAGTAACGTCATCGACAAACTGGTCTCCCATAGGGAGAAATGTGTTCATCGCCTGGAGGACTATGTTGAGAAACAAATGTGTAGACATGAAGAATAAAGATGTAGGCTGTTATTAGCATTTGTTTTATTTAAAGTTTGATTACTAAGCTAAAATATTTTCAACTTTCTCTGAGTGCGTACATTTTGCACCCGCTGTGTCTTTTTTTAGAGTTTAAGACATATTTTATATTGTAAATTATTTTCTAAACTTTATTATGAGCACAAGATACATTATGTCATAGTTTTGGATGTTAGTTACCAAGTAAAAATACATTAAGTTACATTTTTATTCGGATTTGTTCCGAGTAAAGTATTTTAAAATCAGAATTTGATTTGAATGTTACAGTGTGATGTTAGTCTATTTGTTTTTGCTGCCCAAGAGAAAATTTAATTGAAAATGGCAACAATCAGTTAGAACAGCTTTTGCCAACAACATGAGTTACCTTATCAGCGTGATCATTGGAAATCCATTCATTACATTTGTCACATTTCCAGTCTGTCTTCCTGTCTTTTCTTGATTTACATAGAAAGCATTTTCAGCATCGTCTTCATTCGATTTTTTCTGCTGTTCGGACTTGTTGAGTTTTTGTAGATACCTCCTTCAAATTCATCGCTCTGAGGATGCATGCTCAATGTCTTTCCATTTTATGCTCTTTGTTCATGAGTTTTCAGTCTCCCAAAGCAAGCAGTAAGAGACACTAGCGATATTTCTTCTTTTTCTGCCACATTAGATATTTTGTCATCCAAAGCATGAAACCATTCACACAGACATCATCAATCAAATTTAAGAAGTGTTTTATAGGGTGTTGTGTTGTTTATCTTGAGCATGTATATTCCGTGACTAACTTGCCCAGCACATCACCACCACTTTTGGCAGCATTGTGATGCGTGATGATTTCTGGCTTGAAGTCACTTACTTTGTTAGTGCATGATTTCATCATGATGTTGGGATGAGAGAAGTATTACTGCTCTATTCTTTGCTAGCACATAAGACACCAACATTAGTTCATTGGTAAAATTGAAGATGGAAGAGTGTATCACCCTTTGTGTGTTGCTCAAAAATAATTCTGGAATCTCTGGCTTATTATGTCGCATTGTGCCTACCAGTGTCATATTCTTTGTTAGAAGGAACTGTGCTAGCTCACAGCTAGTAAAAGAATTATCAGTAGTGATCTCTTGCTTGTGCCATACAAATTACTGACCAGAGCTGTGACTACATGGAAACACTGTTCCTTTTCTCTTTCCCCATTATTTCTTCCAGTATATACTTGCATATGGTGTGCATATAAAGTTTGGGTGTCTGGTACAACCCAGACTTTCGTTCCATATTTTCCTGATTTTGTTTTCATCAACACAAGAAATTGGCATCTTCCTCAAAATGCAACCAACTGTTTGTCTACAGTAACATAATGATTGGATGCATAAGCCATGTGAAATCTGCTGATTACACCGTCAAAATTTTTTCTAATTTGGCATATTTTGTCTGACATTCTACATGCATGTCTTATGGTTTTATCATCAGGACAAAGGGCACACAAAATTTGAACAAATTTGTCTCTTCCCATTGTTGCAGTAAATTCTGTCCTTGAAAATATAGGGTTTTTGAACCATAAATTTACTACCGATTCTTCCTTCATTCTCAGAACACCTGCAAGAATACGCAATCCAATAAATGGTAGCAATTCTTCTGAAGCAATATCATTCCATGAATTTGAGACTTTAGGAGTGCCCTCAGAATTAGTGCGCAGGAAAATTTCTTTCAGTATTTCATAAGTAGAAGTGTTCCATGGTGCAACATAATTTTGAAGTATTTTCAGTGTAAGCTGTCAACCGGGACTTACCTGCAACAGTGTTATGCTGTCTGCGATGAAATTGAGGAGTAGGTAGCTTTTTGCATAATTCACCATTTTTCTGATGTAATTTTCACCCATTTCGTTGTCACCAGATTCATCATCGATGTCAGAATTGTCTCCATTTTCAGATACACCACCACCACCACCACCACCAAAAATACTGTTGTCACTATAGTCATCTGAATTTGCATCCAGTACATCTTGTAACTTTTTTTTCTATTGCTTTCACATTTTCTTTAAAAGGAAACCATTTTCAATTTGTGTGTAGCTGTTATTGTGTTGCTTGTCAACAATCAACTGAATGTAACAGTTATTTTTAAATGATCAGGTTTATGAACAGTGCAACTAGAACAAGCAAAACTTTGAATAAAAATTAACTTCAACAAACACCAGGTGGGTACAGATTGGTCTCCTGTAAATTTTTACTGCATATATCCTGGAGATAGGCAAAATAATGTAAACAGTGAGATAGATAAGGCATGTTTCACACTGGACTGTGCGTGTTCAGTATGGATTAGGCATCAGTGCAGTTTGTTTTCAAGTAGTGAACACTTCGTATATGCATTCAGAGGCTGAAGTCGACATGCAATGAAAGATCTAACAGAGTTCCAAAGAGGGCAGATTGTGGGCGCCCGATTAGCTGGAGCATCAGTAACCAAGACAGCCAACTTATTGAATGTTTCAAGAGCAACTGTTTCAATAGTCATGACAACCTACACAAAACATGGAAAGACATAATCATGTAAATGTAACAGTGGGCGCAAATGACAGCGATTGTCATAAGCTAATATGAATTGTGTAAAAACAACACAAAACTACGGTGGTTAAAGTGACTGCAGAGATCAATAGCCATCTTCGAGACCTCGTATCTATCGACACTGTCTGCCAAGAAATCCATAAAGTGAATATTCATGGATGAGCCGCTATACCGAAACCATTAGTGATGACAACCACCAATGCAAAGAAGCATAAAACTTGGTGTTAAGGAGCATAAATCCTGGACAGATGATCAGTGGAAACACATCGTATGGTTCGGTGAGTCAACATTTTTGTTATTTCCTACATGGGGCCGGGTTTAAATCTGGAGAACACCAAAAGAAGCCCGCAATCCTGACTGCTTGATTCCAATGGCTAAGCATGGAGGTGGAAGTGTGATGGTGTGGGCAGCCATATCATGGTATTCTGCTGGTCCCATCGTTACTCTCAAAGGCCATGTTACAGCCAATGATTATGAGAACATTTTAGGTGATCAGGTGCATCCCATGATTCTAATGTTGTTCCCCAACACTGATGCCATATTTCAGGACAATAATGCAACCTTTCACACAGCCAGGACAGTACAATCTGGTATGAGGAGCATGCAACTGAACTGCAGTATCTTCCCTGGCCAGCACAGTCCCCAGACTTTAACATTATCGAACCCTTTTGGGCAGTATTGGAGTGCAGACTTGAGCAGATTTCTGCCTCCCTCATCACCACGGGAGTTTGAAGAGGTTCTGATCAAAGAGTGGCATAACATTCCACTGCAGACTATACAATCATTACATGCCAGTAATCCAAGAAGAATCACAGCTGTATTTTGGGCAAATGGGTGTCCAACACTTTATTAATGAACCATTCCCAAGTAAGTAATGGTGTTCACATTATTTTGCCTATCCCCTGTATATGTAGATATAAGTTTTATCATATGTATGCAATAACACCACCTTAAATCACATATACACCAACTGATTAAAAGTTTCTTCCAGTGAAATGAATAATAATTAAGAAAATACATGACCTGAGAACAATATGTCCCCACTTGATAAATCAAAGTTTAAAAAGTTACAAGAGTTTTTAAATAAAAAATTTACAGGCTGCATAACTTTTCAGCACGTCCTCGTATTACCGATCTCTGCCCCAGGTAATTCCAGACATAGTTATACCTGTTGGTACTCTTCTAAGTTTAGTTTCCCATTTTACATTTCAGTATGTAATTTTCATTGTATCTGTTCTTGTAGAATGTGACTGGCAGGCACTGTTGCTATGGAGTAAATTTCTTCTTTCTGATTTGGAAATAGAAACATGCTATCACCTTTTTAATTTGATGTGACATTAAAGCTTATTACACTTTTTTCCATGAAATATACTGCAGATGCTCAAATAACACTGTATATCTTAAGTGTTTGTGGCACATAATGTGTATCATTTTCCTTAAGGATTAAATAGCTGCATGTTCTTGAAGTAAGGGGTAATCACATTTCCCTTTGTATAATCCAGTATGATCTCCTTTGTGAAATTACTTTGTCCTTGTTCTAATGTTTTATATCATTATTGGCGACCTGGAAATGCAGCAACTATTTTCAGCAAAATTTGTATCTGTTTTTGGTGAAATTTGCATTTAATTTTTGTTTGTTTGTAAATGATTAGAGGTACAAATTTAAAAGGTTGTCAAGCAACATGCCTGAAGACGAAGACTTAGTGCTTTGAAATAGACCTTTAAAAAAAGTGGTGGTAGGGTAGTTTTTGACTGGAATTTTTGCTTTTGAAAAACCTTCAACGTTTATTTTTCAAAATCATCTTTGCTTATGTTGTTCTGGCTCTATTTAAGCTTTCAAAAAATGATTATTCCAGTCAATAAAATGCTCCTGCTTCTCAACAGAAACAGGTGCTATTTGACATTTTCCTTTTCCCCACCCAACTCTATTATTATATAATCTACAGAATATTTATTTCAACCTTTTGTGGGCATTCATAGCCATGTAACTTGTACATTACAATGCTACAGATTGAACTAACAAGCTACAAAGTGTAAAAGTAGAACTGAAAGTAACTACTCGAATCATTGGGGAAGAATTTCAGCATGTTTGAAATATGTTAACAGGTTTTGTTTTCCTGCCGCTATAGTGCAGGGTGCAGACAATATAAACTGGTAGTCAGTCACAAGTATGAACAAACTATAATTTAGACAATCAGAGGGGTGAGGAGCTGTGTGGGGAAAGAAGCTCATCCTCCCTCTCACAGGACAGCTAGCCTCCACCCATGTTCTATGTTTTTGCGAAAGCAGAACTGACACATAATCATAGTGAAGTGATACCTGATGTTCCTCAAGGGATTGTTATATGCCCTCTGCTTTTTCTAATGCTTTTTCTAATCCATATAAATGACTTAGCAGACAATATGAGCAGTCCTCTTAGATTTCTTGCAAATTATGCTGTCGTTAACCAGTCCAAGAAGTGACATCATAACCTCATCTCAGCTGCTTCAATCTTTCATTCATCTCCTTTTCTTAGGATCCAGTTTTCACTACCATAGTAAGAGCTTGCATACCTATGAATTACAATTATGAACAACTTAAATTGGAATGATCACACAGGGAATGTTGTGAGGAAGGCAAGGCATACCAAAGACTGTGTTTTATTGGCAGAATACTTAAAATTTGCAACAGGTCTACTAAAGAGACTCCCTATGCTATGCTTGTCTGTCCTATACTGAAGTACGGTATGGGTACCTTATCCACTTAGGACTGACAAAGACCTTCGAAAAAGTTCAAGGAAGGGCAGCTCATTTTGTATTAGCATGAAATAGGGTAGTGTGTGTCATGAATATGATACACGAGTTGCGGTGGCATTCTTTTAGTTGCAGTGCATATTTTCATGAAATATCAATCATTTTAAAAGTTCTGTACGATTGTGAACCCCAAAAACGAGAAGTAAATGAGGAAGTTCAGGCCCAACCTTAACTGGTACTTTAAGCAACCACAGCTCAAAACAGCTGCCAGCTGAAGCTGCCACATTAAAGTGTCCACATTATACCAATTTGAACTTTAGCTAGCAGACAAATGTATGTGTTTCTTTGTTGTAAGATGTTAGGTTCAATGGCTGAGTCCTACATTACAATTACACAGTGTGGATCTTATACCAGACCATTGGTGTGGCATCAAAGCATTGAGCGCACTGATATGTTGTAGTGTTTTTGTACATTTTATTTTAGAAACACATTCTTATGCACATTATCTTTCCAGATTGGGCTTTGTCAAATGATGTGTAATATCAGTAATCAAAAACTGGTTACATTTATGATTCTAATATGCAGAAACTTGAAGCTATTTCAAACTATCTCATATCAAATAGTTCATCTGGATACAATTTGCTATGAAGTAGCATTTATTACCCTCTGCCACGCACTTCACAGTAATACTTTTCTGAGTATGGCTGTAAATGTAATTTCGCATGTTGTGACAAAGTTCACATCTGTATTTGCAGTTATCACAAGTGCAAATATTTCAGGTCCCTAATCATTGTGCTGTAATAGTAAGTAACCACTGCTTGTTATCCTGTATTAAAAAAATGTGCCTGTTAGTTCTTAGATTATAAAGGAAATTGAATTCTGTCATTGTGAACTGACCTGTGTTCCCATTACTTCAAGGAAAACGTGTTCTACTCATGACTGAACTGGAGGATCCAAAAGAGGATGCATGCCATTCCAGACACATTCTTCACCTCACTCAATAGTGGAAAAATTGTTTGGGTTTCATTTGTGTCTATGCCTTGGGAGTTTTTTTAGCATGTTTTTTTTAAATATTTTTTATACTTTTTGTAATAGTGATGAAATATGTTCCAAGTATCACTTACTTTTTAACTGCAGTACATAGAAACCTTGTGAAAAAAATCATTGTTATATAACAAGCATCCCTTTGTAATGTATTTAGATATAAGGCCATTAGCTATCTCATGAGTTGATTTCACAAATTTTAATTTTTCAACAGAGTATGAAGTTAATACAAACAAGACGTGTTTTGTAATTCACATGGTATAAATTATTTAAATGTTTCAGAGTTATTTTAGTTTCATGCACTTTACCATTCTTTTTTGTATATTTTAATAAGCTACTAGCATTCCATCCTCTGTGAAACTGTATCAAGGAAAGAAAGAAAAAGAAACAATGGATTTTAGACATATCCTTTCATCTTGGAACATGATCTTTCAGTCTGCATGTGGGACCATATGGGCACATGGCAACTGAAAGGAAAATCTTATCCTATGGCGGAAACAGATGAACTGGATTAAGACTTTCGAAAGCTTTTCTTTTTTTGTAGGGGTGTTTGATATTGAAAGTGTTCTATCCAGTATTCTGAAGACTATGAGAAAGGTTTTTACAACATAAAAATACTTTAGGACTAATGGAGATCATGCACCAATAAGCAGAAGTGCTGAGTTGTCAGTAGGCACACGCAAAAGGAAGAGAACTTGTAGATTTGCTTTCAGAGTTACCCTTTGACAACAGGAGACACACACACACACACACACACACACACACACACACACACACACACACACCTCCCTATACCCCTAAGTGGTACCAGCTAGACTGACAGTCCCAATGCTGTTTTGTGGGAGGTGGACTGGTCTGTGTGGGGTTATTGTCGGGTGGGGTGGCTAGAGGGAAAGAGTAACCCTCTCCCTCTATTCACCCCACCCCACCCACTTCTGCATCTTAGTGAGTGATCTCCTTTAATCCTAAAGTATTCAAATTCTACAAAAACTTTCCTACCAAATTTTTACAGTGTGTGCAATTTAATCTCTCTTTCATAAGAGTGTCTCAAAATACAATACATTTTGTATTTGCTAGACACTGTTGTACCTGTGGCAATTGGTCTAGAACATAAGTAATGAAATTATCACTGAGATGACATGGGGCTGAAAACAGCCAGCAAAAAAAGAAAAAAAAATCCTACCCTATGACGGAAATAGTTGAATTCAATTCAGATTTTTGAAAGGTTTTATTCTTTTGTAGGAGTGTTTGATATTGAAAGTGCTCTATCCAGTATTCTGAAGACTGTGAGAAACAATTTCACAATGTACAAATACTATGGGATGAAAGGAGACCATTCAACAAAAAGCAGAAGTGTTGAGCTGTCAATAGACACACACAAAAGGAGGAAAACTTCTAGCTTTTGGAGTTATCCTTTGACAGCCTAAAGGAAAATACACGCACACTCCTACACTCCTAAATGGTGCCAGTTAGAGTGACAGTGCCAATGCTATATTGCGGCAGGTGGACTGGTTGTGGTGGGCGGTAGTGTCAGGTGGGGTGGGTAGAAGAAGTGTGTGTCCCGCCTCCCTCTCCCTCTACAGAACCCACCCCACTGCCTCTGCTTTTTGGTTACTGGTCTCCTTTAATCCTAAAGTATTTAATTTCTACAAGAACTTTCCTACCAAATTTTTACAATGTGTGCAATTTAATCTCTCTTTCATAAGAATGTCTCAAAATACAATACATTTTGTATTTGCTAGACACTGTTGTACCTGTGGCAATTGGTCTAGAACATAAGTAATGAAATTATCACTGAGATGACATGGGGCTGAAAACAGCCAGCAAAAAAAGAAAAAAAAATCCTACCCTATGACGGAAATAGTTGAATTCAATTCAGATTTTTGAAAGGTTTTATTCTTTTGTAGAAGTGTTTGATATTGAAAGTGCTCTATCCAGTATTCTGGAGACTGTGAGAAACAGTTTCACAATGTACAAATACTATGGGATGAAAAGGAGACCATGAAGTGTTGAGCTGTCAATAGACACACACAAAAGGAACAAAACTTCTAGCTTTCGGAGTTATCGTTTGACAGCCTAAAGGAAAATACGCACACACTCCCACACACGCCTACAGTCCTAAATGGTGCTGGTTAGAGTGACAGTGCCAATGATTTTTTTGTGGCAGGTGGACTGGTTGTGTTGGGCAGTAGTGTCAGGTGGGGTGGGTAGAAGGAGAGTGTGTCCCACCTCCCTCTCCCTCTACGGAACCCACCCCACTGATTCTGCTTTTTGGTGAGTGGTCTCCTTTAGTCCTAAAGTATTCAAATTCTACAAAAACTTTCCTACCCAATTTTTACAATGTGTGCAATTTAATCTCTCTCTCATAAGAGTGTCTCAAAATACAATACATTTTGTATTTGCTAGACACTGTTGTACCTGTGGCAATTGGTCTAGAACATAAGTAATGAAATTATCACTGAGATGACGTGGGGCCGAAAACAGCCAGTAAAAAAAGAAAAAAATCCTGCCCTATGACGCAAATAGTTGAATTCAATTCAGATTTTTGAAAGGTTTTATTCTTTTGTAGAAGTGTTTGATATTGAAAGTGCTCTATCCAGTATTCTGAAGACTGCGAGAAACAATTTCACAACGTGCAAATACTATGGGATGAATGGAGACCATTCAACAAAAAGCTGTCAATAGACACACACAAAAGTAAGAAAACTTTGAGCTTTTGGTGTTATCCTTTGACAGCCTAAAGGAAAATACACACACACACTCCCACACACGCCTACACTCTTGAATGGTGCCGATTAGAGTGACAGTGTCAATGCTATTTTGTGGCAGGTGCACTGGTTGTGGTGGGCAGTAGTGTCAGGTGGGGTGGGTAGAAGGAGAGTGTGTCCCGCCTCCCTCTCCCTCTCCCTCTACGGAACCCACCCCACTGCTTCTACTTTTTGGTGAGTGGTCTCCTTTAATCGCAAAGTATTTACATAGTTCGAATGAGATGCACTCCCACTTCCATTGCCATGCCAGTTCATGTACCTGCATCATCCCCCCACCCCCCTCTCAATCCCTCACTCCCTCCCTCCCCCCCCCCCCCCTCTCTCTCTCTCTCTCTCTCTCTCTCTCTCTCTCTCTCTCTCTCTTTTTCTCTCTCTCCCCCCCCCCCCACAATACACTTTCTATTGTCTCCTAATTTAGTTTTAAGCATTTTGTTTTACGCAGTGATATTGCTGCCAAAGTCATTGTACAAATATGTATTGCTTTAATTTTGTTACGTTTACTTCGTTCCAGTTTTGTAATGGTGTCAGTGATTGTGAATGTACATGGAATAACTGTTCCGAATCTCTCATTACTTAGACAAAACATAAACATAACATCAGCTGTGTTGCTCTGAAAGTGATAAAAGTACGGTCTTGAACTATGTGATAGGTATGCCGGAAATTTGTGCTTCAAAACTTTGAGGAGATATTTATCCCAACATAAGCAAATCACTAGTATTAAGTGAGCCTTTTGTGTTTTCAAAGACAGTAAGTTGTGCAGAAGGTCAATTTTGAAATTTCAGTACCAGAAAGTCTCTTTTTGTCAAATTATAGGTAGATAGTTAGATATATGTTGTTGTGACTTGTATTCCCGCACAAAATACTTCTTGGAAGACTATTGCCTACTACCATCTTTTTTCCTTTCCATGGACAAACCATTTTCACGGCTGTTACAATAAAGCTTTAATGTAAAGCACTGTGGAGCATATATTTTAGTGTTAATGTAATTATGAAAATTTATGTAAAAATATTTTTCTGTCATTAATTTTCACAAGCCTGTATGTCCAGTGAAGTAAAGAATAAATGTTTTGTGTGGATGATATGTGACTCTTTAAAAATAGAATTGCAAATAGACACCTGTGTGATTAAAGTTGGCACTGTAAAATGAAGCACACATCTACAGTAAGTATAATGTGATTGCAGGCAGCAGTTGTTTTACACACTTTTGTAAGCAAGCTGAGTTTAATTACAAATTATCTAACTCCCCCCCCCCCCTTTCCCACATTAAAACACACAAAATAATTTGCATTTAAGTTTTTCCAAGAGCATTCATGAATCCATATCAAAGAGTGTGTTACAGTAAACCAAACTATAATGTAGAAATGAAGGAACAATATTAAGACACAAACATCATCATTAAAATGGCAAAAATCCGTTAGAACAATTCTTTGGACCAAGTGTAATCAGTAATGCTCAAATAGATTTTAACTGAATTACTACTGCTGTCTAGTGTGAGTTATTAGATTTCTGAAAAAACTGTCCCAAAAAGGCCATTCATGAACTACAGTGAATCCTCCATTCTGTTTTCAAACTTCCAGGCAAACTAAAACTGTATGCCAGACCGGAACTCAAACCTGAAACCATGCCTTTTGCAGGCAATGGTCTTCCTGACAGAGCTATGTGGGCATCACTCAAGGCTAGCTCTCACAGATTTACTTCCACTGTCTCTCTCCCCTACCTCCTAGTGCAGCACACATTTTTAATCATCAAGGATGTTTCAATACAACGTACACTCCACTGCAGAGTGTAACATATATCCCCTTTCTTCTAGGAGTGCTAGTCCCACAATGTATGCAGGAGTACTCCTGTGAAATTTGGAAGACAGAAGAAAGGTACTGGTGGAAGTAAAGCTGTTAGGCTGGGTTGTGAGTCACACTGGACAGCTATGCTAGAGCATTGCCTGCAAAAGGCAATGTTTATAGCGCTGGTCCAGTACACAGTTTTAATCTACCATGAAGTATTCATGAGCTAAGGCTAACATTCAACCATTATAACACTGAAATTAAGTACAATAAACTACACCAGTTATCACAGATTCAGAAAACATAACAAACTGAACATAAAAAGACTTATGGAAAGTGTAAAACGCAAGCATATGATTATGAATACCTGATACAGCTTCTTGGTTTGTATCATCACAAATGGCACAAAGTGGGGCTCCAAAATGCACAAGCTATAATGGATGGTAACTGCTATGTTGTTGCATTGTTCACTAAGTCACCAGATCATGCTGTGACTGCCATGGATCAATGATTAAGTGAGATTCACCAGAGATCACAATGTTTTGCCATTCTTGTGTCCAACTGTAATGTGCTGTCAAATGATGATGTGCATGAGTGCCAGACTTCTGTGAAAGCCAACAGATGATTGTTTTGGAAACCAGCAAATGTAGGGAAGGCCACCATGACCTCTCTGCCACAATGCATGATAAAAATGGACCAAGTATTGTATATGATTGACAATATTTTCCAATTATTGGAATTCTACTACATGTATAGGAAATGAGTACACAACACTTCAAATAGGTATGTCATTCGAAGACAAAATAAGTCATACCTTTTACCCATAATGTGTTCTTAATGTTTCCACTTTCATTGTGAACAGTGTGTAATCTCCTGATGAAGTTTACAAAATAGTGCCACAAGAACACCACATGGAACCTGTTTTTCAGGGTAGAATCATCAGATGTCTTGTTAAAAACTGGACACGAACCGCAGTCTCAGCAGCACTGAATCTGCCATAAAGTATCATTTCAAGACTTTGTTGATGGTATGGAGACAAAGGTCTAAGTAGGCCAGTACAAAGATGGTCACAAGTAACCATTCCACATTAGAGTCGATACCTGGCACTTACAGAATGCTGGAATCCAGCAATGTCCACAAGATAACTGGAGAGCTTACAGCCACCTTTGGTGCTGTAGTTTCCCTGCAAACTGTTTATTGAAGATTTGTGGTAGATGGTTTGTACTTCAGACATATGGCAGTGTTTGTTTCATTCGCAACAGTCCTGTTTTATTGTAGGGCTACCAAAATCGAGATTAAGCTAATGAGGACTGGACTAATTATAGATCAGTGTTATGTCCATTTGCAAAATGATAATCAACATACAGGGAAAGTGGTTGCTAGTACCATTGTGAAAGGAGACTGGTTTGGTGGTGGTGACATACTGGTATGGAATGACATCATGCTGGGTGTGGTGTAGGCTGTTTCACATTTTTGTTGGCAGTTTGAGGAATATTGTTAACCCTCAGAGGTAAAAAGAAGAGGTTCAGCAACCAGATGTGATTCTTAGAGGTGCTATTGGTCCAGCCTTATTCTTCACAGGCAATACTGCCCCTACACATTGAGATGCTCCAGATAATGAATTTCTCACATGTGAAAGTATCCACCACATGGACTAGTCAGCAAGCTCATCCAACCTGAATCCTAAGAGCAGGTACAGCTCGTAGTTAAAGGTTCCGATATAGAGCTGCACCGGAATATACACTGAAGCACCAAAGAGTCTGTTATAGGCTTGCGTATTCAAACACAAAGATATGTAAATAGGCAGAATATGGTGTTGCGGTCAGCAAGACAACTGTGTGGTGCAGTTGTTAGATTGTCTACTGCTGCTGAAATGGTAGATTATCAAGATTTGAGTTTGAACATGGTATTATAATCTGCACACGAACAATGGGACACATCTGCGAGGTAGTGATGAAGTGGGGAATTTCCTGTACGAGCATTTCACGAGTGTACCGTGAATATCAGGAATCTGGTAAAACATCAAATCTTCGACATTGCTGCGGCTGGAGAAAGATCCTGCAAGAAGAGGACCAACGATGACTGAAGAGAACAGTTCAACGTGACAGAAGTGCAACCCTTCTGCAAATTGCTGCAGATTTCACTGTTGGGACATCAAGTGTCAGCATGTGGACCATTCAATGAAACATCATCGATATGGGCTTTTGGAGCCAAAGGCCCTCTCGTATACCCTTGATGAGTACACGACACAAAGCTCTATGCCTTGCCTGGACCTTGCAAGACTGACATTGGGCTGTTGATGGCTAGAAACGTGTCGCCTGGACGGACGAGTCTCGTTTCATTGACGTGTATGGGTATGGAGGCAACCTCATGAATCCATGGAACCTGCATGTCAGCAGGGGGCTGTTCAAGCTGGTAGAGGCTCTGTAATGGTGTGGGGCACGTGCAGTTGGAGTGATATGGGACCCCTGATACGTCTAGATACGACTATGACAGGTGACGTACATAATCATCTTGTATGATCACCTGCATCCATTATGTCCATTGTGCAGTCTGACTGACTTGGACAATTCCAGCAGGACAATGCAACACCCTACATGTCCAGAATTGCTACAGAGTGGCTCCAGGAACACTCTTCTGAGTTTAAACACTTCTGCTGGTTACCAAACTGCACATGTCTGGGAAGCCTCGTAACATGCTGTTCTAAAGAGGTCTCCATCACCATTGTACTCTTACAGATTTATGGAAGCTCTGCACGATTCATGGTGCCAGTTCCTCCAGCACTACTTCAGACATTAGTCGAGTCCATACCACATCACGTTGCAGCAGCCCTGCGTGCTCTCGGGGGCTTACACGACATTAGGCAAGTGTCCCAGTTTCTTTGGCTCTTCAGTGTATATTAAAATACATATCTCAATAATGGATTACAGAATTTAAAGACTTTTGGAGTTGTTGATATCGAGTGATGATTTTCTGATAGCTGGTAGTTAGCCCCATTGCAGCTCTTGGAAATGCTGGCAACTCTATGTATAAGGGGTTTGGAGGTGTGGCTACTATGGAGTACAGCTCTTCTAGGTGTCCCGAAGATTCACTTAAGTCAATGTAAGGGCGTCCTCCCAGCCTCCACATGATTTTCATGTCTCATTGTTTACAACAAAAGGCAATAAACAGAGTGACCAAACCTCGGCTATCGAATCCCTTTTTGTGTATATCTTTATTATGCTTTGGTGAGTCATTAACCAACTTTAATATTAATGTTTTGATAGTGCTGAAGATAGTTTTTTGTTTTTGGCGTTGGCAATTCCACCTGCTGTGGGAAAGTCATTGTAAATGTCTCGCTAGAGTGCACCAGAATACAGTAACGTGATACCACGTACTGAGAGCTTCACAAATGATTAAAGGAAGTAAGTGCATGAAACATCTTCCATTACTTTTGGTTGCTAAAAATTTCTTGCTTGTTGACAGCATTTGCGGGATAAAGTGTGTTACTCACAACTTTCTTTTTGTGAGTGTATTGTGCCTGAGTCCTTGTGAGTTTTATTTTATTGCAAATAAGTGTAGTATGCCGTAAGTCTGAAAACAGCACAGTATGAATTCAGTGTGCGATTTATTTGGCAAAAATTTGGAACATGAGCTTAGGGTGAAAGTAAAGGAACTATGTGCTCCAAACCCCAAACTAAACATCAATCAAGAATAAAAATAATGTACATCCAGGCAAAGGTATATACTTAATTTTAGTGAAGCAATGTACCTGTACGGTAACATATTTAGTGGGACTGTTGATCTCAGCAGTTTGGTCCCTTAGGAGTTCACGCAGCATGTTTAGCCACTGACATGACATTTCCCAGGACTTTATCACGACTCCGTGATCTAATAAAATGTTTAATTTTGTGTAACCACATTTCACATTTTGTTCCTTCCATGGCAGGTGTTCCTGCTATCTCTTGCCAGTGGGCAAAAGATAGCAGGCAGTGTCTGCAGGTGCCTGCGGAGTTGTGGAGGCGCTTAGCAGAGGTGAGAGGTGCTTATTATGATGGTACAGAAAGTGTTGACAGCTGAACTGTTGTTTGTGTGTAGGTGGTCTGTCAGTGGCCGCAATCTGAGTGGTGTGCTGCCACAGCAAACTGCAGTGCCGGTAGATGCTAATGTGGAAGCAAAATTCATAAAAAGAGATGAGACAAAAGACCACTGTAAAAGTGAGGCCTATGACAGAAACAATGTATGACAGTGCCGTGAGCGACATGTCTACTGCACAAGATGGACAAGAAACAACATAAAGAAACTTGGAGGGCATCAAATGTTGAACAATGCAAAGTGTTAACCGATTAACTACTTTGTTGGCCCCTAGACAGAGCCCTGAACATGGAGCTGGCATAGGATGAAGGCACTAGGAAATATCTAATGCGAGCAGAAAAAACAGCAAGCTGCTGAAGTCAGTGTTGAAATGGGGGGGGGGGGGGGGGGGCTAACAGACACAAGGAAAAAAGGCACGTCCTGAAAAGGATGCCAATGAACAGAAGAGGAAAGCCAGTCCAGAAATGGATGCAAACGGATAGAACAGGGAAGATGTTCCTGAAAAAGAAGCTACCCTTCCAGAACGGGAAAAGGAGGCCATACAAAATCGTACCAGTATCTGTGCTTGATTCCCAAAATGCAGAGAAGTTGTGGCAGAGCCATCATTCAGAAGCTTGCCAAACTTGAAAAGCAATTACTTTGAGTCACAGCCATGTGTCAGATGCTTGCCAGTGTGCAGCAGTGTCATCAGATGATGGTACACTGTGATGGTACAAAGTGGTCAAAGATGTACGAAGTAGTCGTTGATGTAGAAGCATATGAAAGTTAGACACAACACCTCTCATAGGTGAAAAAGAGACCTGTCAACAACTTGTGTTGTGCAGTGGACAACAAGAGCGAAAACAATCATGAGATGGAAAACATGAGAGTAACAGACTCGTTGCCAAATTCTGTTGTGGTGTGGGTTTGCAATGATAATTGTAATTACGTGAAATACACAGTTACATGTCACAGAGCGACATTGTACAGAACAGATACAGACCAGTACAGACATGTTGATGCATACAGACTGGTTGACAGGTACAGACTGAGATGTACACACTGTTAGGCACAGATTGCTGGCTGGAGCCAGTGCACAGATACATAAAGAGCATTTTGCTCACCAGGTTCCACTGGCTCTCGGCTGCATTGAGATGCTGGACCATGATCTGTAAGCCCTGGTTGGGGCCTGGAGCCAAACAGCGCACTACTCAAACTGCATGATGTGTGCCACAGTAGTAGCAATGAGGGTGTAGTAATGGACGGTTTACTACAATAGATCATGTTTGTAAAAAAAGCCAGTACAAATATAAGACTGCAACAAAGAAAACACGCATTATGCAATCAATGTCTCATCACAAAAATTTTCTTGCCCTTCTCACTCTCCCACAAATCAAGATACTCTCTAGTAGTAAGGACCGCCATCTGTGTTCTTATTAGATTAGATTAGATTAGATTTACTTTCATTCCAATTGATCCGTAGTGAGGAGGTCCTCCAGGATGTGGAACATGTCAGAAAAACAACAATACATGACAAATATTTACAACTAAAACAAATAAGCTAATGTACCACTCCACAGGTCCCAAGTAGAATGATCGTCATTTTTTAATGAACACTAAGAGTCATTTTACAAATACTAATGCACTAAATTTAAGATAAAAAAGTTTTTTATTTATTTATAAGGTAATACAACTACTGTAATACTTATTTACAATGAACACATTACTGCACTGAAATGGTGCAGAAGTTAGATTATACTAACACACACACACACACACACACACACACACACACACACAAATTTTCAATGAACACATTACTGCACTGAAATTGTGCAGAAGTTATGTTGTACTTATATACAAATTAGTTGGTTTTACTAAGAAATTCATCAATGGAGTAGAAGGAGTTGGCCACCAATAAATCCTTTAGGCTTCTCTTAAACTGAATTTCATTGGTTGTTAAGCTTTTTATGGCTGCTGGCAAGTTATTGAAAATGTGGGTTCCTGAATAATGCACACCTTTTTGTACAAGACTAAGTGACTTTAAATCCTTGTGAAGATTATTCTTATTTCTAGTATTGATTCCATGAATTGAGCTGTTGGTTTGAAAAAGTGATATATTTTTAATGACAAATTTCATTAAGGAATAAATATATTGGGAAGCAGTAGTTAGTATCCCTAGTTCCCTAAACAGGCTTCTGCAGGATGTTCTTGAGTTCACACCACATATAACTCTCACTGCACGTTTTTGTGCCCGGAAAACTTTGGCTTGGCTTGATGAATTACCCCAAAAAATAATCCCATATGACATTATGGAATGAAAGTAAGCATAGTATGCCAGCTTTTTCATTTTTATATCCCCTATGTCTGACAAAATTCGCATTGCAAACAGAGATTTGTTAAGACGCTTCAGAAGTTCTGTGGTGTGCTCCTCCCAGTTGAATTTATTATCAAGCTGTAATCCCAAGAATTTAACACTGTCCACTTCTTCTATCTTCCTGTCATCGTATGTTAGACATATACTCTTGGTACACCCCTTACAAGTTCTGAACTGCATGTAGTGTGTTTTTTCAAAGTTTAGTGACAAAGAATTGGCTAGGAACCAGTGATTAATGTCCACAAATATTTTATTGGCTGATCTTTCTAAGACTACATTTGACTTGCTATTTATTGCAATGTTTGTATCATCGGCAAACAAAACAAACTTGGCATCTGGTAATGTTACTGTCGAAAGGTCATTGATATACACAAGAAAAAGTAAGGGCCCCAAAATGGAACCTTGTGGGACCCCACATGTAATTAGTTCCCAGTTGGATGAGGCCTGATAGCTTGATACATGTCTCTTTCCTAATAACACCCTTTGTTTCCTGCCAGAGATATAAGATTTGAACCATTTTGCAGCATTTCCTGTTATACTATAATATTCTAGTTTACTTAAAAGGATATTGTGATTTACACAGTCAAATGCCTTTGACAGATCACAAAATATACCAGTTGCCTGCAATTTTTTGTCTAATGAATTAAGCACATTTTCACTGTAAGTGTAGATAGCCTTCTCAATATCAGAACCTTTTAGAAATCCAAACTGTGACTTTGACAGTATGTTATTTGAGATAAGATGGTTATAAAGACGACTGTACATTACTTTTTCGAAAATTTTTGAGAATGCTGGCAACAGTGAAATTGGACGGAAATTTGATGCTATTTCTTTATCTCCCTTCTTAAACAGTGGCTTAACTTCAGCATATTTCAGCCATTCAGGAAATATTCCACTAATAAACGACTGGTTACACAGATAGCTTAATATGTTACTTAGCTCAGAATCACATTCTTTAATTAACTTTGTTGATATTTCATCATACCCACTAGATGTTTTTGATTTTAAAGATTTTATGATGGACATTATTTCTGTTGGGGTAGTGAGGGTCAAATTCATATTAAGGAAGTTACTTGAAATGTCTGGTCTAAGGTAATCCATAGCAGCATCTACCGAACCTGACAACCCCATCTTTTCAGTAACAGTTATAAAATGTTTGTTAAAAAGTTCTGCAACACTATACACATCTGTCACCAATGTATCATTTACTCTTAATGCTATTTGTTCCTCTTCATGTCTGGTTCTACCGGTCTCCTCCTTCACTATATCCCATATTGTCTTTATTTTGTTATCTGATATGACTATCTTTTCCTTGTAATATATTTGCTTTGACATCCGTATTACAGTCTTTAATATTTTGCAGTATTTCTTATAATGTGCTATAGCATCAACATTGGAAATGTTTCGGAGTGACAGATACAGTTTTCTTTTTGTTTTACAAGATACCCCTATTCCTCGAGTAATCCATGGCTTCTTTGTAGACTTTGCTCTAACCTTGGTAAGTTTTGGGGGAAAGCAGTGTTCGAATAAGGTAAGCACTTTATTAGCAAAAATGTTATATTTTTCATTCATGCCATGAACGCTGTAAACATCAGTCCAGTGAATGTCTCTGAGGAGTGTCCTAAAATAATCAATTTTTGGCTTACTGATTACCCTTTTGAGCTCAGATTTAACAGATTTTATATCCTGTTCAGTATTAACATTTAACAGAAGGAACTGCATGTCATGGTCCGAGAGGCCATTGACTATTGGTTTTGTAATATAATTTTGTTCATTGGACTTTTCTATAAAGATATTATCAATGGCTGTTTGTGAGCAAGTGGCTATCCTAGTGGGGAACTTTACTGTGGGAATTAAGTTGAATGATAGTGTTACTAACTGAAACAAGTTCTTATTGGGAGAGTCTTTAAGGAAATCTACATTGAAATCACCAGCAACCACTATTTCTTTGTTTTTGGTTGTTAAATGGGCCAGTACAGCTTCAAGGTGGTTGACAAACAGATTAAAGTTACCTGCAGGTGCTCGATATACACTTAATATTATGAAGGATTTTTTGTGAAATTCTAATTCTGTTGCACATGCTTCCATATGCTGTTCTAGGCAAAATTTATGAATGTCTATGTTCTTAAATTTATGACAGTTCCTGATGAATGTGGCAACTCCTCCCTTCTCCATTTCTGATCTACAAAAGTGAGATGCTAACCTAAACCCTGTAACACTTAAAAGTTCTATACCAGTGGTCACATGATGTTCAGAGAGGCAGATTATGTCAGCTGGGTTTGAAGACTCTAATTCATCTATGCAGATAGTTAATTCATTAATTTTATTTCTCAGTCCTCGAATATTTTGATGCAATAAAGATAGCTGACATTTCTCATTGACTGAGTTAAAATTGGGTGGAGTTAAAATATCTGCTGACAGTTGAAAATTCTTAACCAATGGCTGTTTATGCTGATGTAATAAGCTGGAATTATGTTTTTTGATTTCTTTCTCAAACTGAAGATTTGTCTCAGTTCTAACCTCTCTTAAAATCTTTCTGTCCTCCCTACCCTAAAAAAGGGTCTTTTCTGAATCCTATAACCACTGGTATTTTACCACTCATGACAGTGCCTCCCCCCTTTAACTTTCCTGCTATTTCCCCAGCCAATTTACCCTTCCCCTTCCTGTTGAGGTGAAGGCCATGCCTAGTATAATCCCACCTACTGAGAGAATCAACAGGAACCACACCAATGTGTGACCCCGCACCCGACATGAGCAGCCGTTCCAGCTCCAAATTAACTCTCCTGACAGAAGAGTTCAAATGAGGTCGGTCATGGCGCCCAAGAACAGATACAAACTCAACACTAGTATGCTTCGATGCTGATGCAATCTTCGCCAGGTCACACTCTATACTGTACCCAGGATCTCTGTCGATACTGTTACCTGCCCCACCCACTATAACCACGGTGTCTTCCTTAGTGAAATCTTTGCAAAGTGATCCTAAATCCTCTGTCACCTGCTCCAGACCAGCACTAGGTTTAAAAAAATTGGTGACCTGGTATTCTGATCCTAGTTCATCCTGCAAAAGTTGGCCAACACCTCTTCCATGGGAACTACCTAACAACAACACTTTCTTTCTCTTTACTGATTTCCCTACATTCTTACTTTTCAATTTGCTGCTGAAAGTTTGTTGTGCCCTGTGTGTGTAGTTTCAGCTTGAGCTCACAGCAGTAAATATTATAGAGGAAATCAGTTTCTGCTTGGATACTACCACTCAACGACCCAGTCATATTGGCAGGAGACCTCAATTGCCGTGTCGACACTCCTTCATAGAAAATGACAGATGTCATGAACTACTTGGAAGAAGAAGGCTTTGCACTTGTCATAACAAAGCAACCCACACTTATTTCAGTCACAACGGTGCACACACAACTGACCTCGTATTTGTGAACTCCAAATTTAAACCACTAGAACAACACATCATCCTGGAAATGGAAAGGAAACACCTACCAGTGGAAACATCACTACAACTAGAGAACACGTTAAAAAAAGAGGCAAAAAATCCAATCAAGCTAAGCAGGTAGGCAGACATATCAGCACTGGGCAGTGTCGACACCAGTACAATAACAACATTGCTACAAGGAGAGAATCTCAATGAAGCAGCATCATGGATAGATGGACTCATCCTAAAGACAATTCACACAGTAGACATCGCAAAATGGAAAGCTGAACTGTGGCTCAATAAGGAATGTTACAAAGTCAGACAGAAAGCCATCAATGCCATACATATAGCCAGAAGAACTCAATCACAGGATGACTGGGACCACTATGGTAAGCTGATGAGAGAGTATAGAACCAAGATTGAGGAAGTGCAAAGGATATTCTGGGAGGGAGAGGAAAAATGTCTAATAGAATCAGCGAGACAGAGAGCGTACAATGCTCTTCGGCTAAAGCAACCAAAATTCCCAGGGAACATCCCAATGGAAGTGTAGGAAAGACATTTAAGCTCAGTCCTTCAGGTTAATGACACACGCCTGCTGGCAAGAAGCCCCACAGCGACTCCAGCCCCTATGCAGGAGACGGAATTTTTTACAGAAAAAGAAATAATCCATACAATTATTAGCATGTGGCCCAGACAATATCTATACTGAGCACCTGAAAACTATGCTCCATGTACTAGTGATTCCATTCACAGTGCACCTAATGAGTGCCTGAAACAGGGAATTGTACCAGATCAGTGGAAACATTCAAAGGTGATAATACTGTACACGGGAAAAGGTAACACAGCTGACCCAAATGCGCACAGGGGCATTGCACCAGAGAACGCCCTATTCAAGATCTTTACAACACTACTGTGCAAGCGTCTTAGAGATACCATCGATGAGAAACCCCCCAATTCACAGTTTCGTTTCAGGTGTGGGAGATCAACGACAAAAGCTGTACACTGCCTCCAAACCAATATAGAAATGGATTTAGCGAAACGAGGGGGAAAGCTTCATGCAATTTTCATAGACTACACCAAGGCATTCGACACAATACATACATTCTAATGAAAAAACTGGAAACCACTTTTGGTCCAAGACATTACCCGTTGCCAATCATTAGAGATCTTCTCACTAACAACTGGATGGAAATGCATGATGGTATCGATAAGTCCACCCTGATACAGCAAAGAGTTGGAGTGTTGCAAGGTGACCCACTGAGCCCCTTACTCTTAATCGTAGCTATGGCAGTCATCATTGAAAAAATTAAATCCGACAATGTAAATCTACTCATGTATGCAGACGACATGGCATTAACCTCAGTTTCTGAGGATGATCTGCAGTAAACCTTCAACCAGTTAGTGTACTGGGTACGAAAAAACGACCTATCCTTGAATGAAGAGAAGACAGTCTCCACGACCTTCTAACGTCAGTCACCAGTTTTATGTACATAGGAGTTACCCTTCACTCACAGGCAACAGTATTCACATGCCACATAAACTAGAGAGCCAGCGCTGCAACGAGAGCCATAAATTATATTGTCACGTAGAAGACATTCTCAATGGAGAGAAGTCTTCCGAAGTAAGAATGATTTCAGGTGTGCCGTAGGGGACTGTCATAGGACCGTTGCTATTCACAATATATATAAATGACCTTGTGGATAACATCGGTAGTTCACAGAGGCTTTTTGTGGATGATGCTGTAGTATATCAAGGGGTTGTAACGATGGAAAATTGTACTGAAATGCAGGAGGATCTGCAACGAATTGACGCATGGTGCAGGGAATGGCAATTGACTCTCAATGTATATAAGTGTAATGTGCTGTGAATACATAGAAAGAAAGATCCTTTATCATTTAGCTACAATATAGCAGGTCAGAAACTGGAAGCAGTTAATTCCATAAATTCATTGGCAGAATCCTAAGGAAATGCAATCCGAAAACAAAGGAAGTAGGTTACAGTACACTTGTTCGCCTACTGTTTGAATACTGCTCACCGGTGTGGGATCTGTACCAGATAGGGTTGATAGAAGAGATAGAGAAGATCCAACGGAGAGCAGCATGCTTCGTTACAGGATCATTTAGCAATCGCAAAAGCATTACAGAGATAACAGATAAACTCCAGTAGAAGACGCTGCAAGAGAGATGCTCAGTAGCTCGGTACGGGCTTCTGTTGAAGTTTCGAGAACATACCTTCATCGAGGAGTCAAGCAGTATATTGCACCCTCCTACATATATCTCGTGAAGAGAGCATGAGGATAAGTTCAGAGAAATTAGAGCCCACACAGAGGCATACCGACAATCTTTCTTTCCACAAACAATACGAGACTGGAATAGAAGGGAGAACCGATAGAGGTACCCTCCGCCACACACTGTCAGGTGGCTTGCGGAGTATGGATGTAGATGTACTTAGATGAATGACGAAATCTAACTTCACTTAGCGAAGGTTTATTCACCACCTGCCTCTGGCCAGAACACATACAGTATATATACAACTACAGAACATTTCAGTACAATGATTCTTTACATTTGTGGATACTTCTAGAATGTACTCGAACTGAATACAGAAATTAAAATTGCACAGTCCAGGTGAGTTTTGAACTCATGACCCTCCATGCAACAGTTTAGTATCATAACCACTACACCACGGTGTTACTCAGCTTCTTCTGTGACATTGCTCCCTCCTTAAGAGAACAGCGTCTTGGTGTTATGTCCTCCTAGCCCAGGAATGAGTGATCAGTCCTGCATACTCTGATTCCCGATGACTGATGCCCGCCCTGGCAGTGATCTTCTTATAACTTCTTTTGCCACTACGCTCTTTGTCACCTTTCCACTTGTTGCCTGTCGCTGGAGCTTCAAATTTACCCTGAGTTGCAGGATCCTTATAGAGCTTCATTTGAAGGACGTGGACCGTATCTCTGATCTTTCGTTGTCTTGTGTCGGGGTTGAAATCTTCAACTTTATAAGTAACATCAGACAACTGTCTTACAACCTTATAAGGTCCAAAGTCTCTCTGAGAGCCTCAGGAGCTTCTCAGAGAGACAAACCTTCCTAACAGGAGTGAAGATCCAGACAAGGTCACCAAGCTGGTAGACAACAAGGCGGTAGCTTAGGGAAATAGCGGAAAGGTCGGGGAAGAAGGCCAGTGTTCACTCTGTTTGCTTGCCGGGGAGTCTCATCCGAGATGTGGAGGACGCCCTGCCGGCGGCGATAGAGAGCACTGGGTGCAACCGACTGCAAATTGTTGCTCATGTCGGCACCAATGACTCCTGCCGTCTGGGTTCAGAGGTCATCCTCAGTTCGTACAGGCGGTTGGCGGAATTGGTGAAGGCGGAAAGCCTCGCTCGCAGGGTGGAATCTGAGCTAACTATTTGTAGTATCGTTCCCAGAACCGATCGCGGTCCGCTGGTTTGGAGCCGAGTAGAAGGCTTAAACCAGAGGCTCAGACGATTCTGCGGAGATCTGGGGTGCAAATTTCTCGACCTCCGTTATCGGGTGGAGAAATGTAGGGTCCCCCTGAATAGGTCAGGCGTGCACTACACGCCGGAAGCGGCTACAGGGGTAGCGAAGTACGTGTGGAGTGCACATGTGGGTTTTTTAGGTTAGAGAATTCCTTCCCTAGGCCCGACAAGACGCCTCCTGAGACGCGGCAAGGTAGGAGTAGGCAAAATGCAACAGGGAATAACAATATTAATGTGCTAATAGTAAACTGCAGGAGCGTCTATAGAAAGGTCCGAGAACTGCTCTCATTAATAAACGGTCACAATGCCCATATAGTACTAGGGACAGAAAGTTGGCTGAAACCAGACGTAAACAGTAATGAAATCCTAAACTCAGATTGGAATGTATACCGCAGACACAGGCTGGACGGTGAAGGGGGAGGTGTGTTTATAGCGATAAGAAGTGCAATAGTATCGAAGGAAATTGACGGAGATTCGAAATGTGAAATAATTTGGGTGAAGGTCACGGTTAAAGGAGGCTCAGATATGGTAATTGGATGTCTCTATAGGCCGCCTGGCTCAGCAGCTGTTGTGGCTGAGCACCTGAACGATAATTTGGAAAATATTTCGAGTAGATTTCCCCACCATGTTATAGTTCTGGGTGGAGATTTTAATTTGCCGGATGTAGACTGGGAGACTCAAACGTTCACAACGGGTGGCAGGTACAAAGAATCCAGTGAAAATTTTTTAAGTGCTTTATCTGAAAACTACCTTGAGCAGTTAAACAGAGTACCGACTCGTGCCGATAACATATGAGACCTTCTGGTGACAAACAGACCCGAACTATTTGAAACAGTTAACGCAGAACAGGGAATCAGCGATCATAAAGCGGTTACTGCATCGATGATTTCAGCCGTAAATAGAAATATTAAAAAAGGTAGGAAGATTTTTCTGTTTAGCAAAAGTAACAAAAAGCAGATTACAGAGTACCTGACGGCTCAACACAAAAGTTTCGTCTCAAGTACAGATAGGGTTGAGGATCAGTGGACAAAGTTCAAAACCATCGTGCAATATGCGTTAGATGTGTATGTGCCAAGCAAGATCGTAAGAGATGAAAAAGAGCCACCGTAGTACAACAACCGAGTTAGAAAACTGCTGCGGAAGCAAAGGGGACTTCACAGCAAACATAAACATGGCCAAAACCTTGCAGACAAACAAAAATTACGCGAAGCGAAATGTAGTGTGAAGAGGGCTATGCGAGATGCGTTCAATGAATTCGAAAGTGAAGTTCTATGTACTGACTTGGCAGAAAATCCTAAGAAATTTTTGTCTTATGTCAAAGCGGTAGGTGGCTTAAACAAAATGTCCAGACACTCTGTGACCAAAATAGTACTGAAACAGAGGATGACAGACTAAAGGCCGAAATACTAAATGTCTTTTTCCAAAGCTGTTTCACAGAGGAAGACTGCACTGTAGTTCCTTCTCTACATTGTCGCACAGATGAAAAAATGTTAGATATCGAAATAGACGACAGAGGGATAGAAAAACAATTAAAATCGCTCAAAAGAGGAAAGGCTGCTGGACCTGATGGGATACGAGTTCGATTTTACACAGAGTACGAGAAGGAACTTGCCCCCCTTCTTGCAGCGGTGTACCGTAGGTCTCTAGAAGAGCGTGGCGTTCCAAAGGATTGGAAAAGGGCACAGGTCATCCCCGTTTTCAAGAAGGGACGTGGAACAGATTTGCAGAACCATAGACCTATATCTCCAACGTCGATCAGTTGTAGAATTTTGGAACACGTATTATGTTCGAGTATAATGACTTTTCTGGAGACTAGAAATCTACTCTATAGGAATCAGCATGGGTTTCGAAAAAGACGGTCGTGTGAAACCCAGCTCGCGCTATTCGTCCACGAGACTCAGAGAGCCATAGACACGGGTTCACAGGTAGATGCCGTGTTTCTTGACTTCCGCAAGGCGTTCGATACAGTTCCCCACAGTCGTTTAATGAACAAAGTAAGAGCATATGGACTATCAGACCAATTGTGTGATTGGATAGAAGAGTTCCTAGATAACAGAACACAGCATGTCATTCTCAATGGAGAGAAGTCTTCCGAAGTAAGAGTGATTTCAGGTGTGCCGCAGGGGAGTGTCATAGGACCGTTGCTATTCACAATATACATAAATGACCTTGTGGATGACATTGGAAGTTCACTGAGGCTTTTTGCAGATGATGCTGTTGTGTATCGAGAGGTTGTAACAATGGAAAATTGTACTGAAATGCAGGAGGGTCTGCAGCGAATTGACGCATGGTGCAGGGAATGGCAATTGAATCTCAATGTAGACAAGTGTGATGTGCTGTGAATACATAGAAAGATAGATCCCTTATCATTTAGCTACAAAATAGCAGGTCAGCAACTGGAAGCAGTTAATTCCATAAATTATCTGGGAGTACGCATTAGGAGTGATTTAAAATGGAATGATCATATAAAGTTGATCGTTGGTAAAGCAGATGCCAGACTGAGATTCATTGGAAGAATCCTAAGGAAATGCAATCCGAAAACAAAGGAAGTAGGTTACAGTACGCTTGTTCGCCCACTGCTTGAATACTGCTCAACAGTGTGGAATCTGTACCAGATACGGTTGTAGAAGAGATAGAGAAGATCCAACGGACAGCAGCGCGCTTGGTTACAGGATCATTTAGTAGTCGCGAAAGCGTTACGGAGATAATAGATAAACTCCAGTGAAGACTCTGCAGGAGAGACGCTCAGTAGCTCGGTACGGGCTTTTGTTAAAGTTTCGAGAACATACCTTCACCGAAGAGTCAAGCAGTATATTGCTCCCTCCTACATATATCTCGCGAAGAGACCATGAGGATAAAATCAGAGAGATTAGAGCCCACACAGAAGCATACCGACAATCCTTCTTTCCACGAACAATACGAGACTGGAATAGAAGGGAGAACCGATAGAGGTACTCCGCCACACACTGTCAGGTGGCTTGCGGAGTATGGATGTAGATGTATATGTAGACCTTCAGCGATTGCTTTCTTGAGCCTGCAGCATGCGGAGTCGACCTAACTGCCGAGCTTCCTCAGCTCTGGTTAACACCTGCCCGATATACCAGGTGTACCGGTATGAAATGAGCGTTAAGATACAAATGTGTCGATAGGAAACATTTGTTGTGAACGAGCCTTAATTTTTTTTGTTTGGTTAGTATGACATCTGTCAAAGATATTTGGTATACATCAAGTCATGGTACAAACAACATCATATGTTTTCATCGTGTTAACTATGTCGAATTTTGTACCAGAAAGTGTTGATTTGCGGAAAGCATTAATTTTTTGTTTTCATTTGAAAAAATGTGCTGCAGAGTCGCATCTAATGCTTGTCGAGGCATATGGTGATCATGCTGTATCAGAAGCAACATGCAAAAGATGTTTTCAACGGTTCAGAAATAATGATTTTAATGTAAGAAATGAAGAACGTGAAAGACCAGCAAAAAAGTTAGAAGACGCCGAATTACAAGCAATATTGGATGAAGATGATACTTTGAGTCAGAAGCAGATTTCAGCAATGCTAAATGTTGCACAACAAACAATTTCTGGCCGTGTGAAAGCTATGGGAAAGATCCGAAAGTGTGGAAAATGGGTGCCATACGAATTGAATGAAAGACAGATGGAAAACTGAAAAACAATTTGTCAACTTTTTCTTCAAAGACATGAAAGAAAATCAATTTTGCATCGAATTGTTACTGGCGATGAAACGTGGATTTATTTTAAGAATCCTAAACGGGAAAAATCATGGGTTAATCTGGGACAACCATCAACATCGACTGCAAAACCAGATCGATTCGGCAAGAAGACAATGCTCTGTGATTGGTGGGATCAGAAAGGTGTGGTGTATCATGAGCTTCTAAAACCAGAAGCGTCTCGCGGGCCCCGAGGTATCATGACGTCACATCATGACATGACGTCGTCTCTCACGCTAGCCAATATCGCTGGTAGTTTTCGAAACGCGGATATTCTTTGAACATGACATGCTAATGCATTGTGGGTGTGTGTGTATAATGGCGGGTTTTGTGATTTGTGTGCGTTAAAGCTTTTCAATCACGGAAAAAAATGATAATACTTGCTGCAAAAGCAGATGTTTGCAGAGGAGAAAGGATAGTTTATATTCCAGATAATGGACGGTGAGTAACTTCCGTTAGTAATCTTATAATGCTCAAGAAAAGTAAAGTGTATGGTAAATCTACAGAAATTTCATTCTTTGTGCCTATAGTATTCTGATGCATTATGTTACCCAGTAAAGTTTCTTTCAATGCATCTATGTGGATTATTTGTGGTTATGGCGTATTCTCATAACAAATGGCTTCGGTATTTAAGTTGCAATCATCGTAACTTTTTCCTGATCAAAAAGTGTGTAGTAACTGTATTCTAACGTCAGTAACCTGCACATTTGAAAACTTTTGAATGTTCAAAATTACATCATTCATCATAGTCAGTATTTTTTTACAGGAAAATAGGTATGAATTGCAATGACTGAATCCAGATTTGTGAGTGATGTAATCTGTTTTTGTAATGGATGTTTCAGTTTCTGAAGTGAAAATCCAAAGAAGAGAAGACAGCGAGAAGTAGCTTTTTGTCTGTTTCATGGTTTATAGGCCTACTGGGGAAGCTCGCCATGTAAAAAAACGAGTAACGCATCAAGCTTGGTACCTCTATGGTGATGTGGAAATCCGAGCGTTGTTAATAAAGAAATTAATTCAGTGTGTGTGTGTTTCTTTTGATTCCTTTATCATGTTGCTTATAGTAGACCAAATTTAATTAAAATACCCAGGTGGTGATTTCAACATAAATTGGACTATGTGCATAGCTGTTTCTAATGGCTTTGCTGCTTGTCAGAGGCAAAGTATGAATATTTACCATCCTCTGGCATGTGCGTTCACTAGTCATTTATGGCAAAAGAAATCACTGACTGAAAGCATAACTTGCTTGGTAGACATAATTGGAAATGATCTTTTCAGTTATAATTTTACGTTTTTAGATTATAGTACTCCCTGAGAGATTATCTTCTGCATTTCTTGACCCTGACATGACTAGTAATGGATGTTTCACCACCAGGTTAGGCATACAGCATTAAGTGTCCTGCTCCGCTGTGAGCAGCATGGTAGTCAATGTGTTAAGCAGGCATTTAGGAACTTTGAATGTGAAGTATATGCATCTGTATAGTTGTGGCTAAAAGAACAGCTAGAATGCTAATTACTGTTTCAGGAATTATCCTTTACACAGTTAAATATGTATCTAAAAATGAATTCACGAATAACTTTGTAGTCATTTAATCGTTTGGTTTTGTAAGACATTTAAATAAAAATACTGCACACCCAAAAATAGTCTGGAAATGGCAAGGAATATCAAACATAAGTAAATATTTTTCCTCAGTAAGATAAAAGTGTAAAATTGCTGATACCTGTTTGTTACCATATCACTGCTGGCCCCAGCAGAGCAGTCTGCTGTGACCACCGGCACATTCATGCCAGCCAAGGGGTTAATACACAAAACAGGGCAGTGCAAGACTTGGTCCGTAATTTTCATTGGTTGAAGCAACTAAAATCAAATTTCTGAGGTGTGCTGGAACTGTGTTATTGGTATATTCCCCAGCATGATTTAAAATTTTTGCATTGAAATGGCACTGACAGTGCGTAATATATTTTGCAACTGAGAATAGATACTAAAAAATTTATGTGGGAATATGTTTCAAGAAACCCTTTCATACCAAACCTGACAATTATATTGACACACAAGTAAACCACCTGAATGGCACACTGGGTTATACAAGCATTAGGTGTAGGTGTAGAATAGGTAATTTACACAGAAATCTTTTCATTCAAATTTTATTGTAAAGCACACTAAAGTTAAGGGAAAGGTGCAATGCATAGATGAGATAAACTTGGACACGCAAGAACTGGTTTTGCTCAGATATATGGAAAATTAACTGTAGTATTATATGACATACAACACATCTGAGGTGCAAATTTGTGGAGAGGAGAGATTGCATTTAACCTGTTGTGTATGGTGCACATTTTGTTACAGTGCTGGGATGATGTCATCCAGATTTCAAAATTAGTGGTCTAGTAATGAAACTCTCATCAGTTTTAATATTTAAAAATAAACATGCCTGAAAAAGGAAGCTGAATTAGGACTTTCAATTAAACTGCAAAAATTTTCTTGTTTTGCACATTCGCTGTGGATGACACTTAAAAACATGGTGTTAATAGCTCTTATTGACCTTTGTGTCAGCCACAGTGAACATGTTGAAGGTTTTAAAGTAACAAAGTAGTTGTTGATATTGAGATATTAATGGATGACAGCAGGAAACAGCAATGAAATAATGTGAATTACTTAAACCAGGAATTAAACAAGTCTACATAGCTTTGAACACAGCCAAAAAATGGTTGGTTCAAATGGCTCTGAGCACTATGGGATTTAACTTCTGAGGTCATCAGTCCCCTAGAACTTAGAACTACTTAAACCTAACTAACCTAAGGACATCACACACATCCATGCCCAAGGCGGGATTCGAACCTGCGACCGTAGTGGTCGCGCGGTTCCAGACTGTAGCGCCTAGAACCGATCGGCCACCGTGGCCAGCGAACACAGTCATTTCACACTTCTTATTCACTGCATATTTGTGTGCTATAACTAATACAGCAACCTTTTATTTTCTCATCTTTGATCTGGAACACGTGTCACATCTTACTTGTTTTCTTAGAGCAACTCTAGGTTTACAAGATCCACATTTCAGAATTCTGGTAATTGCTAGTCCTACCTCATGCTGAAAGTGTGGATTGATAGCTGTCTCTTCAGATATGATCTCATCAACTGCCATTTCAGAAACTTGAAGCAAAAATGTGATTATTCAATTTTCTGTCAGTGATGAATATATCACTAATGTATATGTATATTCATGATGGTATAAAACAGTGCAGGGCCATCTTCTGCTGGGTAGACTAAACTGTGCACTTCACATCCAGTGCATCAATTTCTTCATAGGTAGTATCATAGTACACTACTATCTCAGACTTACTTGTTGCGATGCTCAATGAAACAGCATTATGCCTTGAAGACACTAAACTAACAGCCTTCTTAAGTTTTTGAATGAAGGATGTAAGAAGTAATATATCCAAAAACAATGAAGTTTTACATTTTGCTGTCAGGAACTCTTTTTGGAATCTTTCCTTTTATTATTATTTTGTACATGTGTGGCATTTTTGTTTCCTCTTCCCAGTTTGACAAGCACATCTGATTTGCTTAATGGGGATATTTATGGTTACAAAAAATAAATAAATAAATATGTTGATACAATGCAACCTGCAAACCAAGATCATCCTCCAAAACTTTACGAGCCTAGGAAATAAGCACAATTATTTGGACATAGTAGCATGTTTTAATAAACAAGATGTTTCAGTTATTACTGAGCATTGGTATACCAAAAAAGAATCTTATTATCCACCCATTAACAAAGAATTTCTGCTCATCTTTCAGTAGGGATATCAAACCTTTTGGTAATGTTGCAAAAAGTGGCAATAATTGGTGCTCAAAGATGTAATTCCTACGTGTTGAAGGTGTTACCCAACTTTCTGCGATAAGCTGTAGATGGGAAAGGAAACATAATTTTAGATATAGACAAACATCCATCTGAAATTACAGATTTGTTTTAGCTAATATCTATCAGTTGCTTGTAGAGAGAGATAGTAAATACTACGGGAAAACGGCTGTTAGATAATAACACCAATCAGTTTTCACTCATAAGGATGGCGAGTGGCTCACACAGATCTAACATTACTGATATGTAATACAGGGTACCCAGGACTTTGTACTGGGATACTTTCTTTTGTTGATTTGTGTAAATGACAAAATACTGCTCCTCAAATTCAAGGATAGTTCTGTATGCTGATGCTACACCCATTGCATGCAAGTGTAAAGATCGTGAGCAACTACAAAAACTATGAAACTGTATTACAAATGAAATAACTCAGTATTTCTATGAAAGTCATCTCATTGTCAGCACAAGATAGCAGCAGTAACGGATTTTCACCCCAGAGATTTTTAAATTCAGTTGTGCACTGGAACTGATATTGTCACCAAAGAAAACTACTGCTTGGTTACAGTTAAACTTTCTATATTTAACATGTTATAACATGGAAATAAACGGTCCTTATCAGAGCCAACTTTAACTATCATATCTATAAATATTGAAGGCATATCATCAGCCAAAGAACATCTGTTATCCAACCTATGCCGTGACAAAAAATGCAACGTCCTGTGTATACAAGAGACGCATAGAGATGAGCGACAGAGACGACCAAAAATACCGGGCATGAAACTAGCTGCAGAAACACCGCACTCTCAGTATGGAAGTGCTATATTTGTAAGACCAGGGCTTCAGATAATCAGTGCTCACTGCACCGTTGAAAATAACATCGAAGTCATTTCAGTGGAGCTGAGTAACTGCGTGGCTACCTCTGTGTATAAGCCCCCTTCGGCTGCATTTTCCTTCACACCACCCAGGAACTTCCATAACAGCAAGATGTCTGTAGTAATCGGTGACTTTAACAGCCATAGTCATTTGTGGGGATACTCTGAAGATGACGAAAATGGGGAGGCAGTACTATCCTGGGCTGAATCCTGCCAGTTGTCTCTTATACATGACAGCAAGCTACCCCCCTTCCTTCAACAGTGGCAGGTGGCAACGTGGATTTAACCCTGACCTCCTCTTTGTGAGTGAAGACATCACACATCTTTGCTCCAAATCAGTGTGCTCGCCCATACCAAAGACGCAACACAGGCCACTACTGTGTCAAGTTCTTCCAGCAATAAGGCCGCAGGAGGTGAATTTCAAACGGAGATACAATTTCAAGAAAGCTGATTGGAAAAAATTTCCTAAGATGCTGGACAAGGAGATTAAGTCTGTGCGACCTATTCCTGAAGAGTATGAGAGCTTTGTTCAAACTGTCAAACATTGCTCCCGGGCATCAATTCCAAAAGGGCGTAGGACAATGTATCTGCAGGGTGTTGTCACCTGAAACAGCTGCTCTGCTGTACGGATACTATCGACTATATGAAAAAACCCCTTATAGTGAGGAGACTTATCTGGCTGCGCAAAATACTCTCTCCTCAATCTCTGAGGCGAAGAGAGAACAGTGGATTAAACTGATGACAGAATGTGAGATGAGTAGAAGTAGTCAAAAGGCCTGGAGATTGTTACGACACCTTAACAATGATCCCTCCCAACCCAATACGCATACAAATGTGAAGGCAGACCAGATCGCATACCAGCTTTTGAAAAATGGTAAACCTGATCATACCAGTAAAATCGGGAGACGAACCCTGGAAAGGGAGCCCGAACAAGAGGGAAACACTCTGTCTCGACCATTCAGTTTGAATGAGCTCGACTCAGCTCTAAATAAGTGCAAAGTCGGAAAAGCAGCAGGGGTAGATGACATAAGAAGTGAACAGATCAAGAACTTTGGTCCAGGCGCAAAGTGCTGGCTACTTGAGCTAATGAATAATTGTATCAAGAGCGGCAAGATACCAAAATATTGGCGGAAAGCAAAAATTATAGCTATACATAAACCAGGGAAAGACCGGGATGACCCCAAAAGCTATAGGCCAATCTCCCTCCTATGCCACCTGTATAAGGTATTGGAAAGGTTGATCCTCCAAAGAATTACAGATATGATAGAACCATTACTGATCCCTCAACAGGCAGGATTCAGACAAGGGAAGAGCTGTACAGCACAGGTGTTGAATTTGACACAGCATATAGAGGACGGCTTCCAAAGGTGGCAGATAACAGGAGCGGTGTTTATAGATCTTTCAGACGCTTACGACACTGTCAACCACAGACTCTTGTTGTTGAAGCTATACAACCTCACCAAGGACTATAAACTAACCTGTCTAATTAGAAATCCTCTACAGAACCGAAGATATTTTGTGGAATATCAAGGACAAAGAAGCAGATGGAGGCAGCAGAAAAATGGGTTGCCACAGGGCAGTGTACTGGCACCCACCCTCTTCAATATATACACTAATGACCAGCCGTTACCAGAAGGAACACAAAGCTTCATATATGCAGATGACCGAGCAATCACAGCTTTGAGAGGGTGGAGCGGAAGCTAACTGATGCTCTGAAAGAATTAACTGCCTATTACAGGGGCAATCAATTGAAACCAAATCCTTCTAAGACCCAGACCTGTGCTTTCCACCTCCGAAACAGACAGGCTAGTAGAACCTTGCAGATAGATTGGGAAGGAACCTCTTTAGAACACTGCAAGACTCCAAAATACCTCGGAGTCACTCTGGACCGTGCTCTTACATATAAGGAACACTGCTTAAAAACAAAGCAAAAAGTGGCTGCCAGGAACAATGTGGTTAGGGAGCTGACTGGAACAACATAGGGAGCACAGCCAGACACAGTGCGCACATCCGCATTAGCCCTCTGCTACTCTGCAGCTGAGTATGCTTGTCCAGTATGGTGCAGATCTACACATACAAAGAAAGTTGATGTTGCTCTGAATGAGACATGTCGTATCACTACGGGTTGCCTAAGAGCCACACCTGTGGAAAAACTGTACTGCTTACCCGGCATAGCCCCCCCCCCCCCCCCCCCCGGTCATCCGAAGAGATACAGCAGCACGGAGTGAAATGAAGAAGGCATTAACATCCGAAGCCCACCCACTACATGGCCACCAACTGGCACAGCAAAGACTTGTGTCTAGAAAGAGCTTCCTTCACAGTACAGAACCACTCACTGACACTCCACATCAACACCAGGAGAAGAGATGGCAGGTCAGATGCCAGCATCTGGAGGAGTGGCTGATCCCGCAAGAAGTAGTTCCCCCAGGCCACACAGAGAAATGGTCCACTTGTAAATCACTCAACCGCCTGCGTTCTTCTGTCACAAGATCCAAGAGTAATCTGGAGGGGTGGGGCTTCCAGGTGGACTCTCTCCAGCGTGACTGCGGAGCTGCCGTGCAGACATCAACACATCTACTACAATGCACATTACCTCCAACTGTGTGCACCATGGAGGACCTCGTAAACGCTACACAAAGTGCACTGGACGTTGCAAATTTTTGGGCATTCACTGTATAGATTAAAATTACCTTATGTTTGACAACACAATCTGTGTCTAATCATTTATTTCATTCTTGACTAGTTTAATTTATAAACCATAATGTATGTATGTATGTAGTAATGTATCTAATATTGTTTTTTTTTTAGTTTGCTTCTGACATGGAAACTAATTACCGTACAAGAACATAACTTGGTAGCATTAATGTCAAGGACATGGGGAAGAGAGATAATGCAGAATCAATTCAATTGAAACACTTTTAATGTGCTGCTACAGTACACCATACCATTACATACCAGTACCATTACTGGTGACGGTGATGGGGGCTGTTATGAAAAGCTTGCGATATTATCCAAATCTGATATGGCAAGTTAACAGAATTTTTGATCCATGTGAGTAAAATTATTGTGTAGAATCGATAGTGCAGCTTCTTACAGAAGTCTCTTCAGGGCCTTCGGAGTCTTTCACTTACATGTCAACATATTTACTCCCTAATAGTATTTGTTGTCCATAACAGGGGTAATTTTACTCTGTTCAGTGAAATGAACTTGCAAAATACTGGAAGGAAATGGAATTTCACATTCTGATTGAAAGTCTTTAAGAGGTTGCTGCAAGACATCAGGCAGCAAACTGAAAATCTTAAGATATTAATAAAATACAAAGTAAAAAAATTATTTTATTAGCCTCTCCTTCTATAATTATAATTATAAGTAATGTTCTTACTCAAGGATGCATATGATAGTTAACACTGAGGTTCAAATTAACAGGGTTTTAATGTTACCATTATATGTAGGGCTGCCAGTACTCATTGTAAAATTTTGAAATGCTTTGTACAAAGTATTAGAGAAACAGCACTTGAATAAAAAAACCATTTCTAGCTTTCAGGGTCATTACTTCCTTCCTCTGGGAAGATGAATATGTTTTGTGACTGGAAATGAGGGGAAGATCACTTAGACCACCCGTATCGAACACTTATGTGACACATTAATGAGTACTGCTCCAAAGTTTGAGATCCATGTCAGATTTAAGCAACACATTGAAGCAACTCAGAGGCTGGATGCTAGATAGGTTACCAGTAGTTTCAAACTGTGTGCGAGTATTATTTTGTATAACACTACTGAGAAAATTTAGAAGGCATGAGAAATCAGGGCTCGGATGATAGACAGCCTTTCTTCCCGCTCTCTATTTGCGAGTGGAACGGTACCATTTGGTTGCTTGTGTAGTATGTATATACATAAAAATACGGAAGAAAATTGTGACTGCCTACTACATTAAGAAGTAATAGTTGAACTAACCTAAAGCTTCGTGATTTACTTCAAATGTTTTGTCCCACTGACACACTCTGACAATCAGTGACTCCCATCTATAGCAGTCTTACAATTTGGAGATGTCAGTATTGCTTCGATCTATTAATATTCCCTCATTGAGCTCTTTTTATTTTAAGATCACATAAACTGGATTTTTGAGAAACTACATACAGGAAGATGTGATTGGCATATAGCTGTTTGTTTACAGAAAAACAACGATCAAAATTTAAGCATATCGGTAACGCACACAGGGCAAGAGCACATATCTGGGCAAGAGCACTATACTGGATTTCGCCCCCTTTTCCCTAGAAACCTTGACTGGAGTTATAACTTTATTTGTAGCATAGCTGAGGTCTACATTAGGTTGAAAAGCGATAATTTCGTTGACAGTTGTGGAACACAGCGAATGAGAAATAATGGTTGTGGTAACAGACAGACGTGTGTCTTTGCCTAATATTTGTTTGTGGCATATTTAAATGCACTTTCCCACATTTAACGCATTTCTCATAATAAAAAAAATAAAACTACTAGGTCATCCCCAAAAAACATATATTAGAAAATGAACAAGCATCTGACGTGTTTTGATGCATATTACGTACAGATATCGTACACAAACTGGAAAAATGCAATGGGCGTTCCACTACGCATCCTTTACCATATTTGATTCGTTTTTCCGCATTTGCTACTGCTGGTATGGGTTCAAAGACAAATTCGTGCTGCAAACGTCTCAGTGGTAGTTAGCCTACATTAGTAAGCAGCAGTTAATGTGTTAAAAACATTTAGACACATTGTCCGCAATGCGTAATATGTGTTATGCTATAAATCACTCTGCCTTTCGACCAATAATTTGTAATGAGTTGGTTTCAATCAATCATGTACGGCTCTAATATGTAACCTTGACTACGCTGCGGATTTATCATGTCACCATAATACAGATTATTCGCATTTAAACCTTCTTTCTACATTTTATTCTGATAACGGAAGCTTCATTCAAACAATCTGGATTGATTTGACATTCCAAAACAACAGCTGAAGGCAAGTCTGTATAAACACTGTAGCCAACGTGTGACGTCACTTACGTCAACAGAGTTGTTTACAGGTCTAGTCACCAGGCAGCGCTGTCACGCTTTCAGCCTTGTTGATGACGTCATGAAGCGATTCCTCGGGGCCCGCGAAACGCACGTTTCTAAAACCCGGTGAAACTGTGAATACTAATCGCTACAGACAACAAATGAACAGTTCAATGCATTGATCGAAAAAAGATCAGAATGTGCCAGAAGACATGGCAAAGTAATTTTTTTACACGACAATGCACCTACACACAAAGCAAAACTGGTTCAGGATACAATCCAAACACTTGGCTGGGAGCTGCTACCCCACCCGCCGTATTCACCAGACTTGGCCCCTTCCGACTACCATTTGTTTTCATCAACGGGACACGCATTGGCTGAGGAATACTTCGATTCCTACGAAGAAGTCGAAAATTCGGTGTCTGATTGGTTTGCTTCAAAAGACAAACATTTATATTTTCGTGGTGTCCACAAATTGCCATAAAGATGGTCAAAATGTATAGAAAGCAATGGTCAGTACTTTGAATAAAATGTTTTTACTTTTCAATTCAAAATTAGTGTTTCATTTTCACAAAAAACGCTCATATTCATACCGGTACACCTGGTAGTCGTCGTCCACGTCATCAGGATGTAACGGAAACACAGTGTCCATCGTCGTGGTCGCCTCACGCCCATGCACCAGGAAAAATGGCGTAAATCCTGTGGTGTCTTGTTTGGCGTGTTGTAGGCAAACATCTATATATACATATACTGCAGTAGCCACCAAGCGGTGTGTGACGGAGGGAACACAATTCGCACCAAAGTCATATTCCATCCCTGTTCCACTTACGGATTGCGCGAGGGAAAAACGACTGTCTGAACGCCTCAGTACGTACGAGCTCTAATTTCCCTTATCTTTGAATGGTGATCATTGCGCGATTTGAAACTTGATGGTAATAATATATGCTCTACATCCTTGGTGATGATCGGATTTCGGAATTTAGTGAGCAGCCCATTCCGTTTAGCGCGCCGTCACGAAAGGTAGCACCTCATCCCAGTTGCTCTGCTCAACATTGACGAACATTGATAGCATGTCGGCCAAGGTCTTATTAAGGTGTTCAGCAAGCCCGTTAGTTTGCAGATGGTAGGCAGTCGTCATGTGTTGAGTAACGTTGCACCAACAGTTTATCTCTGTCACAAGATTCGATTGAAAAACTTTCCCTCGATCTGTAATTAACAATCTCGGGGCACCGTGTTTTAATACAATGTCTTCCATGATGAATTTGGCTACCTCGGATGTTTTGGCTGTTTTCACGGCTTTTGTAATAGGATAGCGTACCAGATAATCAGTGCAAACAATAATCCAGGATACATTGGAAATCGTCCGAGGAGATCAGTCCCTACACGCTGGAAAGGCGTTTCGGCTGGTGGAATTGGTATGAGTCGGCCAGGTGATTTCTGCGAAACTGACTTTCTCCTCTGGCACTCTCGACAGTGCGACACACAGTTACAGACACTCCTAAATAAACTGGGCCAGAAAAATCTCTTGCGGATTGTATCACGTGTCTTAATAAATCCTAAATGTCTGGCCTCAGATGTGTCATGGAATTTCTGTAGAACATCTAAGCACACTGGTAGCCACCTCTTTCCAAACGGATCAAAGTTTTTCTTGCAAAGTAATCCACTAACTACGTTAAATTGAACTTTCACATCTTCTGACCAATTTAAGGTAAGCATAACTTGAGGTATCTTGGCGTCCTTCTGCTCAGCAGAGAGATCCTGGAGTGCAGCGAGACAGTCACTATCTTCACCAAGGTCTTGATGGTCTTGCACAGGGTTTCTTGAGATACAGTCGACATCTTGGTGTTTTCCTCTACTTTTGTACACTATGGTAATGTCACACTCTTGAAGATGTAGTGCCCACCTGGCGAGTCGTCCTATTGGATCCTTAAGATCTGTCAACCAAGGAAGTGAATGACGGTCTGCAACAACTGTGAATGGCCTTCAATATAGATACTGTCGAAATTTGCACATGGCCCTGATCACAGCAAGACATTCTCTTTCTGTAGTTGAGTAGTTTCTCTCGGCTTTTGTAAGTGTCCTAGAAGCATAGGCTATAACCTTCTCTTTTCCATCCGAAATTTACACCAGAACTGTGTGCAGTTCTGTAGGTGCTCTCTCATCATACAGACCAAGTACACAGTCAGTCGTCAGAGATTTTCTCACCACATCGAAAGGATCTTGTTGAGCACCACCCCAGATAAATTTAGCATCAGCTTTTAACAACTCTTGGAGTGGCCTGGCTTTGATACAAAAGTCTTTGATAAAACGATGGTAATAAGAAGATAATCCGAGGAAGCTTCTCACATCTCTAATACTTTTAGGAATAGGAAATTCCGTTATAGATCTCACCTTTTATGGGTCTGGCTGCACACCTTTGTTTGACACAAAGTGTCCAAGTATTTTGATTTCTTTGGCTCCGAAGAGACATTTTCTTGGATTAAGTTTCAGTCCACTTTGTTGGAGACACTTAAGAATGGCCCTCAGTCTTTTTATATGTTCGTCAAAGGTCTCTGACAACACTATAATGTCATCTAAATAACAAAGACGCATCGCCCACTTCAGGTGCCTTAGAAGATTATCCATCATCTGTTCAAAAGTGCTGATGCATTACACAAACCAAACAGCATTAGCTTAAACTCTTACAAGTCCTCAGAGGTGATGAATGCAGTTTTCTCACGATCAGCCTCATCTACCTCGCTCTGCCAGTATCCTGAGTACATATCCATGGTTGAGAAAAACTTAGCCACCTTCAGACCATCTAGTGTACTGTCAATTCGTGGAAGAGGATAAACCACCTTTTTGGTTATCTTACTAAGGTTCCTGAAATCAACACAAAAGTGCCAACTGCGATCCTTCTTCCTGACAAGGACCACTGGTGACAACCATGCACTCTGCAAAGGCTGCATGATGTCATTCTTCTACCTCGTCACGAATTATTCAACGTTCCGTTCCTGACAAACAGTATAGGCTTATTGGTCGATGGTCTCCAGTGCTAATCCGGTGCTTCACCATCGATTTGTCTAATTTGGTCTTCACCTGTGTATTGAAGCATTCAGAACTCTTGAAGAATGGCAAGTAGCTACTTCTGTTGTTCCTTAGTGAAATCTGATGATAGTCGAGCTAGAAGATCTTGTCTTGTAGTGGTAGCGCTAATTTCGTCCACAGACTTGGCATGGGAGGTTTCTATGACACTCAGTTGTTCTTATTTATTTTGATCCAACATCAACTGATTACAAAAAAAGGTTTTTTTTGTTCCAGTCTTCTGGATAAGTCAGAGCCTTACTTACTTGGGTTACATATTATTGTCTGGCACTTTTATCTCAATCCTTCCTGTCTTTTCCAAAATAGTTGAGAAAGTTATATACAACAGGATTATAAACTTTCTTAACAAACACAACCTGATGTTCGAAAATCAAAATGGATTCGTAAAAGGTAAATCAACCAGCACTGCAGCTGCTCAACTAATTGAAGAGGTGTTACGGGGTATCGAAAGCAAGGAACATGTGGCAGGTGTATACCTAGACCTGGAAAAAGCCTTTGATTGTGTGAAAGTTGACATCCTATTAGACAAGCTATGGAACATGGGCATTAGAGGTGCTGCTTATGACCTAATAAAATGTTATATGAGCAATAGAAAGCAGTTTGTTCTACTTAAAACGGAAAGTGGTGTCTACAAATCAGAGATCTCTTGCATAAAATATGGGGTGCCCCAGGGCTCGGTATTGGGCCCCCTTCTGTTCTTGATCTATGTAAATGATATTAAATACTGTACTATAAATTCCAAAATTGTTCTGTATGCCGATGACACGTCCATTGTATGTAAAAAGGAATCATGTAATGAACTAGAGGCCGAGTGTAATAATGTGACAAAAGAAATTGTTCAGTTTTTTAATGAAAGCCACTTAAATATAAGCACCAGTAAAACATGTCTGATGGAGTTTAACAAAAGTAGTTTGAATAATGAAATTAAATTATACATGGGCAACGAATTGGTAAAGAAAGAGTCTAGTGTAAAATTCCTTGGAATAACAATCCAAAGCAACCTGAAATGGGACACACATATTGACTCTCTAGCAACTAAGCTGTCAAAAAATATATTTGCAATCAGTACTATTAGCAAGTTCTGTAGAGACACCGTAGTCCTAAAGACTGCATACCATGCCCTTTTCTCCTCTCACTTGAACTATGGTATTGAAATTTGGGGGGCAACAACCAAAGCTAATCTAGATAAGCTACTCATTCTTCAAAAAAGGGGTGTGAGAATAATCTGTGGAGCAAAATATAGGGAATCTTGTCGCAAATTGTTTCCAAAAACAGAGGTGTTAACTGTTATAAACACATAATTCTAAAAGCCATATTGCTTGTGAAAAGACTGCACTCAAACACTTATTCAGATTTCCACCAGTACAATACTAGAAATAAAGAAAGATTTTACATTGGCAGCCACAGAACAGCACTTTACGAAAAGGGGCCTCAGTATGCAGGTATAAAATTAGCTTATGCACTGCCTAGAGCAGTCATGGCTCTTCCTACAATTAAACTGAAACATCGGCTTAAGAAATTTTTAGTAAAACACCCTTTTTACACATTAGAAGAGTACCATACTTATATGAAGAACAACAAATGCTTTGTGAAATTATGTGAACAGAAATAAGTAAACACCTTATTGTAATTTTGTTGTAAATTAATGACGTATTCAGAAGAATGTGTCTTGTGTATTGTACAAATAACTTTAATCATTAGTGTTTCTTTGTACATGTGCAGTGTACCATTCGATGTTGAATAAAGCTATTATTATTATTATTATTATTATTATTATTATTATTATTATTATCTACACAACTTTTTCTAAATTTAGTTGAGAGAACTGAGTTACATATATAGACTATACATAAAAAATTGTTATTGCCATACTTAGATTAAGGAATCTACAGTTTGTAACATAGTATTCGTAACTGACATTCAAATATTTACAGTTTGTGACACAGTCTAAGATCTGAGATTACATATATTTTTAGATAGATGGTCTTCCATCATATGAGTTTACTAAATCTAGAAACTCATCTATTGAATATACAGGATTGTTCAGGAGCCATAATTTTAATTTCGTTTTTAGGTTTTAATGGGCAATTTGGAGATATTAGGATGGAAGCAATTCAGTAGTTTTATGCCTGCATAGTGAGGGCTTTTCTCATAAAGTGTTGTTCCTTGAGAGATGATGTGGGGTCTCTCTTTACCTCTTGTGTTGATCATGTATTTCTTTATTAAGTCTTTTGTTACTGTTTACTGCCATAATGATTATCTTCAGCACATACAGATTATGCACAGTTAGTATTTTAAATTCTATAAACAAATTTCTGCAGAACTCCCTGGCACATTTCTTTCCCATAATTCTAAGTGCCTTCTTTTGTAAGGTAAGTACACTTTCCATATTACCTTTACTGCTGGATCCCCATACCTCTATCAAATAGCTTAGATGGGATTCAAATAGCGCAAAATATATTTGCCTCAGAGTGGTGATGTTACAAAAAGGTGTCAGTTTTCTTAGGACATATATGGTAGTACTTAGCTTTTTGCAAATATCATTCACATGATCAGACCAGTTTAACTCCTCATCAAGTGTCAGGCCAAGAAATTTGGTCGAGTATTGTTTTTTACTGTATTCGTCACCCATTAAGATTTGGTTTTCATGAGTTTTTTGCCTCCGAAGATCAAATTCAATATAGACACATTTGTTTGTGTTTAACTTTAGTTTGTTTTCATTAAAATACTGTAGAATTGAGCCTGCTGCAGTATTGGATTCCACTTCGAGCTGCGAATAGCTTGGATTGCAGCATATTGACGTGGTATCATCTGCATACAAGATAGCCGTTGCATGGTTTGTTATGGACTGAATATCATTAACATAAATAATAAAAAGAAGTGGTCCTAATATTGACCCCTGTGGAATACCAAAATTTCTGTCAGTGGTGTTCGATTTGTATGCTCCCTCTGTAGTGCTAATAGACACAAACTACTTCCTATTTGTCAAGTAGGACCTCATCAGATTATGGGCTGTGCCTCGAATGCCATAGTTCCACAGTTTGTCCAGCAATATGGTCGTATCAACACAGTCAAATGTTTTTTGTAAGTCCAGAAAGATGCCACATACATGTTCTTTATTATTTATTGCTTGAGTGACACCTTCGATTAAGTTGGATGCTGCTGTAATGGTGGACGACCCCTTGACAAACCCATACTGCCCCTTAGAAATCACTTTTTTACATACCAGGAAGTTCCAGATTCTTATGTATCTTAATTTCCCAAAGATTTTGGATATTATTGGAAGAACAGAAATGGGTCGAAAGTTTTCTACTAGATTCCTGTTTCCTTTTTTAAAAATAGGAACAACTCGAGCAATTTTCAACTCATCTGGAAATAGACCATCTTCCATATGAGAGTTGATAACTGTTGATAAAGGTGATGCAATTTTATGTATACGTTTCTTAAAAGTGTCCAGACTAAGACCATCATATCCTGCTGCATGGAAATTCTTTAAGCTACTCACTATTTTAATTATTTCTTCTTTACTGTTTGGCATCAAAAATATACTTCCTGACACTGGTGTTCCTCTGAATTTGTATTTATGATTTTTAAGCTGATTGTTTATGCTGGAGCCAACAGAGGGAAAGTAATTGTTAAATATATCTGCTATCTTATTCTGATCAGTTTCTATTGTGCCGTCTATCAGCAAGTGATTTTCAGTTGTATGTTTCTCAGATTTACCTATTTCTCTATTTACTAGTGACCATGATTTTTGGAGATATTATTTGAGATGTGAATGACACTTTCAAAATGTTTCTGTTTTTCCGAAATTAGGAGGTCTACATAGTATTTCTGATACTTTTTGAACTCATCTTTTAATTTTTTATTGCTCAAGTCATTTAACATAGCATACTCATACCATCTTAGCTTTTCTCTAGCCTCAGTGACTGAACTTGATATCCAGTTTCGGGTTACAGCATGTGACGGAATTCTATTTTTTATGAATGGGCAGGCTTGGTTAAGAATGTAGAATAGTTCACTTGAGAATTTCCCATAACTATGAAGTGTCGTTAGAACACTGTTCCAATCCACATTCCTTAGCATATTATTCACATGAGTTATATTTTGGTCTGTATTCATCCTAATGTATCTCTAGCAACTGTGTGTAGGAACCTTTTTTATGTGCACACTTAGTTCTACTGCATGGTGGTCTGACAAAGCACTTATAACAACAGAAGATGTAAGATTGTAAAGACGAATACCAGTGATTATGTTATCTATCGCAGACTAGCATGTTTCAGTCTCCCTGGTTGCAGTGTTTATCAGGTATTTTACATTATATTCAAGCAGAGTAATCTTGAATTGTCTAGTGTGTGACTTATCTGCTAATACATTTATGTTGAAGTCTCCTATAATTACTAACTTGTTCAGGTGTGATATAAAAACATTCTGTATCATGTCACAAAACTTTGTTAAGAAAACTTTGAAGTTTCCACCTGGCGGTCTGTATAAACATATAACATAAATTTCATCATTTCGTACCTTTATACGTGCTGCACATAATTCAATTGTTTCTTCTAATGAATATTTACTTACATTTACAGAATTAAAATGAAATGTGCTTTTTACATACATTGACACACACACACCTCCGATAGTAGATCTGCAAAACTTATTAGCTAGTACCATGTTTATCGGTTTAAAAAGATCTAATTTGGCATCAGATAGCCAGTGTTCACTAATACCAAGCACATCAGGCATAGTTTCATTTACAAACACGTCTAATTGTTCATATTTCTTGCTCACGCCCTGTATATTCTGGTGGATTATTTTAAAGTTGTAAATACCTTGTTGTATATTTCTCTGCTTTACCGAATTAAATAAGGTCATGTCTCTGTTTCTCTTGTGGGCTTCCTTCAATTAACAGCATTTGCTACGCACATGTGTCTTGGAAGGATCTGCGGTTCTTGACGACAGTTAACTATCCACAATTCACCGAATCCGTTCTTAAACGAGACGACAGAAGCTGGGATGACCAAGTTAGTCTTCAGTGGTATGCTTCTCTTACATTAAACTGCAAGATCCATGGGTTGTTGCATGGCATGGCACGTGACAGTTACCTTTCTAGCACTGACTTCAGGAATGATTATTTCATCCACCACATATACTCTCCACACACTCTGATACGCATCTGCCTGTCCACAGTATCTCATCTCGTCCAGCATAATCTTCGAGTAACCACAATCTATAATTGCCTGAGAAGCTTTCAAAAAGTCCCATTCAAGAATGACATTATGACTACACTCTTGTAAGGCAATGAATTCTAAGGGCTTTGTATGGCCACTTATACCCACACAAATGGTACATATCCTGTAGTTTTACATATTTCCCATTAGCCACCTTCAGCAGAGATGTTTTGTTGTCGACGAATACAGTTTTCTGCAACTGGCGACAGTACCTCTCCCAAATGACTGAATACAATGCTCCAGAGTCCACAAGAGCTTGCTTGGGCTGGTCGGCCATCCATGAGGTTATTGACATAGTTTCCTATCATTTTTGTAGTCATCGATGGTGGAGGATTTTCCCCTTTCGCGGCCTCAACTCCAAGGAAGGTCGCACCCTTTAGTTTTCCAGGTTGTGGCTGCTAGGAGATCGGTTGGAGCTTCTACACGGCGATGGAGAGCTTGATTGGTGTGTTGGAGAGCGTCCTCTCCAGCATCTAGCTTGCGGCATTGGTGACCTACGTCGTCCTGCATCCACATCTTCTTGTTCATCTTCGTTGTCCCGGATTTGGCATCGGCATCGGCTGTCTTCTGGCGCGGGCGTCATCAAATATCCACCGCCTTTCTCGACAATAGCACCCCACGTCATCCGCAGAGGAGACATATTGGTTGGTTATACTGGGTCCACCAGACACCAGTCTTCCTTGTTGCCCAAATAGATTCCTCATGCGGCGTTGTAGGAACGTAACTCCATCTGGGCCTCGACTTTTTCACCATTTTAAAGGGAAATGAAGGACGAGAGATTGGGTCCAATGTCTGTTCCACTTCTTCCCTTATGATCTCTTGAAGCGTCTCGGTTTTTTGCTCGCTGTGCAATCCAAATGCTTCCTGAACTTCCTCTCTTACTATCTGATGAAAAACACTTGTGAAATCAGTGCTCTCCAAGTAGAAACATACGTTAGCCAAACACACGGTGTCATGCCATTTGTTAAATTTGGCTATAGGCTCATATACCTTGAGCCACTTGTTTGGATCTTGGCCATCGTCACCAGAGTACCCAGAAGGATGTCTTATGTGATGGCACACAGTTGCTGTCATCGTAACATCCTCCTCTTCTTCTGTCTCCGGTAAATTGCGATCTGTTGAATTGGCTCGTACTCGGGTTTTTCGCCTCGTTGTGGTCTGATGGAAGGCACTGTGTCGTCGATAATGTGCGCTATCACAAGTTCCAGTGCCAAGCATCTCCACCAGAATAATGTCAAGCAGAAGAAGGTGTAATTAGATGAATGACAAACACTAACTTCACTTAACAAAGGTTTATTCAACACTTGCACATACAAGAGTGCGGAGTAAACTGCCTCCAGCCAGAACACATACAGTTATATATACAGCTACAGAACATTCCAGTACAATGATTCTTTACATTTGTGGATACTTCTAGAATGTACTCAAACCGAGTACAGAAATTAAAATTGTACAGTCCAGGTGAGTTTTTAACTCATGACCCTCCATGCAAAAGTTTAGTATCATAACCACTACACCACGGTGCTACTCAGCTTCTTCTGTGACAATATCAAGATGAAAGGCAAAGTCTCCCTGGAAACAGCCCTACAACTGTTTGAACTCAAAGTTGAACCTGTTGCAATATACGGATAGGAAAACATGTGGATTCATCTGAAGAAGACAGATATCGAAAAAATAGAGAAACTGAAGGCTAGTTACTTAAAAACGGCGTTATTTCTCTCCAAATACACACTCTCGTGGTTCGTGTATGAATTGGCCAGAGAGCCCTTCTTCATAGAAAAGCTGCAACGGTAACACTTACTACCAGTGATGACAGCCTACCAGGACTTACTGACGGAGCTACATGAGAAGAAACGCAAGATATGGTAGGATTTCTATGTTACAGATGCCATGACAAACCGTGAATGGATGCAGGGAGGATACGAACTCCGCCACGTAGTGACAAAACTCTCCGAGCAGGGATTTCATCGCAAACTGTGCAACACCCAGAGTTTTCACAAGCCCAGCACTAGCTGTATATGTGTGAGGTGCAGTGCCCAGTGTGAGAGATAGTGTTAATCTATAGGATGAGAACAGAATCGCTGGTGAAATTCTGTAGTGACTAAGAATAATTCCTGTAGTTCACACACTAAATGGACAGTTTGGCTGCAATAAATCTATTATTATATTCACTAAACAGGTCTCGGTCTTTTCAAATAATGATACTTTAAAGCAAAAATAGTTTGGATTGATAAAACTCCATCTGTGGTATAGTATTGAGATCTGGGGTGGTGCACCAGCGGGCTATGCAGAGAGGCTTTTTAGATTACAAAAAAGGGTTGTAGCTAAGATAAACAAGAGTGAGTCTTTAAAGATAGTTTTAGAAAATATAAAATACATACTATCTACTCTATGTGCATACTGCAGACAATCACATTTGAGAAACTAAACCTAGAACATAATGTAATGCACATAACTACAACACATGGTTAAGGAAAAACTTTCTCAGAATTAAGTTATAAAAAAGGCTGCAGACAACAGTCTGCGTACCATAGGGACAATTTTTTTTACAACGGACTGCCATATTTTGGGATAGCTGACTTAAATACCTTAGAGAATAAACTGGAGCACTTAATAATAGAGACATGACTGTAGTCAATAGAAGATTTCAAATTATAATGTAAGCTTGTAAAGCTGTTAGTGTGTTTCTGAATCATGTGACTTCAGTCAGGATGTGGGTACCAACACTGTATTCACCTAGTCAGGTGTGGAAAAATGCCTGAAAACCACATCCAGGTTGGCTGGCTTACCAGCCATCATCATTAATCAGTTGGATGGATTCAATCCAGGATAAGTACCCCTCCCTGAATCCTGCAAGCAGCATGCTAATGCATTTGGCTGTTTAGGTGGATAAAAAACCCTGTTTTATATTTTCTCTTTTTCTCAAAACATGTCCTCACAATCTGTTTACCAAACAAATTGACATATACACACACATGCAATCTTAAGTGCACTCAATCAGATAAGAAATATTTCTGCTGAGAAATTCCTCATACACTGTGACTCTTGAGGGTCTTTAAATTTACACAATGTACAGGGTGTTTAAAAAATGACCGGTATATTTGAAACGGCAATAAAAACTAAACGAGCAGCAATAGAAATACACCGTTTGTTGCAATATGCTTGGGACAACAGTACATTTTCAGGCGGACAAACTTTCGAAATTACAGTAGTTACAATTTTCAACAACAGATGGCGCTGCAAGTGATGTGTAAGATATAGACGACAACGCAGTCTGTGGGTGCGCCATTCTGTACGTCGTCTTTCTGCTGTAAGCGTGTGCTGTTCACAACGTGCAAGTGTGCTGTAGACAACATGGTTTATTCCTTAGAACAGAGGATTTTTCTGGTGTTGGAATTCCACCACCTAGAACACAGTGTTGTTGCAACAAGACGAAGTTTGCAACGGAGGTTTAATGTAATCAAAGGACCGAAAAGCGATACAATAAAGGATCTGTTTGAAAAATTTCAACGGACTGGGAACGTAACGGATGAACGTGCTGGAAAGGTAGGGCGACCGCGTACGGCAACCACAGAGGGCAACGCGCAGCTAGTGCAGCAGGTGATCCAACAGCGGCCTCGGGTTTCCGTTCGCTGTGTTGCAGCTGTGGTCCAAATGACGCCAACGTCCACGTATCGTCTCATGCGCCAGAGTTTACACCTCTATCCATACAAAATTCAAACGCGGCAACCCCTCAGCGCCGCTACCATTGCTGCACGAGAGACATTCGCTAACGATATTGTGCACAGGATTGATGACGGCGATATGCATGTGGGCAGCATTTGGTTTACTGACGAAGCTTATTTTTACCTGGACGGCTTCGTCAATAAACAGAACTGGCGCATATGGGGAACCGAAAAGCCCCATGTTGCAGTCCCATCGTCCCTGCATCCTCAAAAAGTACTGGTCTGGGCCGCCATTTCTTCCAAAGGAATCATTGGCCCATTTTTCAGATCCGAAACGATTACTGCATCACGCTATCTGGACATTCTTCGTGAATTTGTGGCGGTACAAACTGCCTTAGACGACACTGTGAACACCTCGTGGTTTATACAAGATGGTGCCCGGCCACATCGCACGGCCGACGTCTTTAATTTCCTGAATGAATATTTCGATGATCGTGTGATTGCTTTGGGCTAACCGAAACATACAGGAGGCGGCGTGGATTGGCCTCCCTATTCGCCAGACATGAACCCCTGTGACTTCTTTCTGTGGGGAAACTTGAAAGACCAGGTGTACCGCCAGAATCCAGAAACAATTGAACAGCTGAAGCAGTACATCTCATCTGCATGTGAAGCCATTCCGCCAGACACGTTGTCAAAGGTTTCGGGTAATTTCATTCAGAGACTACGCCATATTATTGCTACGCATGGTGGATATGTGGAAAATATCGTACTATAGAGTTTCCCAGACCGCAGCGCCATCTGTTGTTGAAAATTGTAACTACTGTAATTTCGAAAGTTTGTCTGCCTGAAAATGTACTGTTGTCCCAAGCATATTGCAACAAACGGTGTATTTCTATCGTTGCTCGTTTAGTTTTTATTGCCGTTTCAAATATACCGGTCATTTTTGAAACACCCTGTAAGTACCTTGTATATAAATATGCTAATAACACCTAGGCCTCCCTTTTCTACCTACAATGGCTGGTGAAGGTGTCATCATTCTGATGAGTATCAAGGCAAAAAGGAATCCAGGAATATTAATTGCAGAAGTGGCAGCTAAAGAAGTATACACTCAAAATCGAGTAACACAATGTGCCACCCACCCACATGCTATATTCTCACATTTTAGGTACAGGGCCATGTGTGTGTGCGGGTGGGAAGTGACAGAAAATAATCTGCAGCTGATTAATTATATCAACTACTTATTATGGCATATCTCTTTTGAGTCACTGAGGTGAGATTAGACCCTCTTCACTCAACAACAAATACGTTACAGCCCGGGTATCCCTTTTAATATTTTGTGAGATGTCTGTATTGATCCCTACTTTATTAAGGAGAAAGCTTTCAAGGGTTTATGAAGGTAGCTTGTTATCCTAGGTTTTATGTAAATGATCAGCCAGCAACACTTTCCTACGTAACACTGGCAGCTCATGCAAAATTATACCAATGTGGTATTCTACAGCCTTTTTGACTTACAATGATGGTAATTATAACTAAATTGAATATACAGGGTGTTTATAAATGAACAATGGGGTTTTAACACTTTATAATATTTATTACATCAAACTTACAGTTATAAATGATATGTCAAATGAAAGAGCAACTCAAAAAGTTGTGTTTAGCACCAGTGCGCATGCGCAGTGTGCAATGTTTCTGCCGCAATCTGCTAGACACCGGTAGTAGCGAAGATGGCGACTAGTGAACAGGAAGCATTTTGTGTTTTGCAGTTTGCAAAGACCGAATCTGTAGTTACTGTGCAACGTGCATTCTGGCTGAAGTTCGATTGTGATCCTCCATGTGATAACAACATTCGTAGATGGTATCATCAATTTGAAAATACTGGTTGCCTTTGTAAAGGGAAGAGCACCGGACGGCCAAGAGTCAGTGAAGAGACTATTGAGGGCTGAGAGAGTCGTTCACTTGTAGCCCAAAGAAATCAGTCCGGAAGGCTAGCCGTGAATTACAAGTTCCCGTGTCAACTGTTTGGAAAGTTTTAGGAATATGCGTACAACTATGTCCTTACGGTTTACAGTTATTACAGGCTCTAAAGCTGGCAGACCATGGATTACGTGCCAATTTCACAAACGAAATGTTGTTTCATGATGATGAAGACTTTCTGGATCATGTTGTCTTCAGTGATGAATCGACCTTTCACCTTAGTGGACATGGTAACACTCACAATGTGTACATCTGGGGCTCAGAAAGTCCTCACGAGGTGGTACAAATGCAACGAGATTCCCTTAAAGTGACTGTTTTTTATGCCGTATCCCGGTATAAAGTTTATGGGCCTTTCTTTTTTGGTGAACCTACTGTAACTGGCACTTCTTACCTTGATACACAAGAGCAATGGCTCTTCCCCTGAGTTGGAAGAAAATGAGACAGAGAATTCATGGATGGTGCGCCACCTCACTGGCATAGCGAAGTAAGTGATTGGATGAACTTCACTCTACACAAGCGCTGGATAGGCTGCAAGGGGCCCAATGATAGGGGTTGCTTTGCATGGCCTCCATGTTCACCCGACCTAACGCCATGAGATTTTTTCCTTTGGGGCTTCATCAAGGATCATGCATACATGCCTCCGCTACCAGCAGACTTCCCCGAATTAAGAAACTGGATTGAAGCAGCTGTTGCTACAATCACTGACGACACACTTATCAACATTTGGGAAGAACTCGGCAATAGACTTGATGTGTGCCATGTGACAAATGGTGCTCACATTGAACATTTATAAGGTTCTTGGTAAAACTGTTTGAGTTGCTCTTTCATTTGACATATCATTTATAACTGTAAGTTTAATATAATAAATATTATACAGTGTTAAAATCCTGATATTCATTTATAAACACCCTGTATTAGTTTTACATATATAAACTGAACTGTTATTTATACATCTTATAATTAATAGTTTAATATTGTAAGGAACAAAAAAATAGTTGGTGTCACCAGTAATCAAATCTGGGTCTGCAAATTATCAGTCTACGCTTAACGCCTCTCGCCCCAGTGCCAGAATGATGACAATACTTTAAAAAGTACTCTACGCTTGCACACAATGCTACATGCAATTTCAGAGAATGTTCTGACATGGTGGTGAGAGCAATATAACACTCACAGTGCCGGAATGGATAATGTCAGAACAGAGCATGCACAACAGAAACCAGACAGCTGCATCACTTCTCTGAGTTGATTGTAGCATGGCTGACCGTTATTTCAGCAGTTGACACTGGTTTCTAGTTATCGCAGAAAGAGTGCTGTAAAATATGCTTTCATTCATTTTATTTTCTTACCAGCAAGCATTTTAAAAGAAATGGCATAATTTTAGTTCAATTTCTGACTCACATTCGAAGAGAAATGGCGTAATTTTAGTGTGCTATTTACAGTGTGCTGCAGCACATCAGCACATTACCGGCTGCCCTGCTAAGTTATTTAACTTTTATTCTGTAGATAAATTAGGATTTTATCAGCATACTGTAATGCTGACAATTTCAAATTTGGCCCTGATTTGGTATGACTGGGTAGATGAACATGAATGGGAATAGGAGAAGATCATTGTGATTCAATATGAGTTTGTATGAGGGGCGTTCAATAAGTAATGTAACATATTTTTTTCCTCGGCCAGTTTCGGTTGAAAAATTGCAGAATTTGTTGTTGAACATCGTGATATACTCCTGTTTCAGCCCCTATAGTTTCATGAAACTCCACTAGGTGGCGGCACTATACACAGCATTAGAAATGGCATCTGTAATGGAGGTACGTTCCAAGCAGAGAGTTGTCATCAAGTTTCTTTTGGTAGAAAACCAGAGCATCACAGATATTCATAGGTGCTCGCAACATGTCTACAGACATCAAGCAGAGAACAAAAGCACAGTGAGTCACTGGGCGAGGCATCCGTCATCGCCTCAAGGTCACGCAAACCAGTCTGATCTGCCACATGCCGCCCACACACAGCTGTGACTCTTGCAATGTTGGAATGCGCAGACACACTCATTCGAGGTGATCAGTAGATGACAATCAACCATCTCACTCCACAACTGAATGTCTCTGTTGATGGTGCTTCACACACTCATCCACCAGTTGGAGTACTCAAAGGTATGCCCCACTGGGTTCCTTGCTGTCTAACAGAGGACCATAAAGAACAAAAACGGACCATCTATGCGGAATTGCTTGCTGATCATGACAATTTTTTGCTAAACATAGTCACAGGTGATAAAACATGGGTTCATCACTTTGAACCGGAAACAAAACGGCAATCCATGGAGTTGCGCCATACCATCTCTCCTCCACCTCTCAGCTGATGAAGTCGTAGTGATGGTCTTCTGGGACTCCGAAGGGATTATTTTGTTTGATGTCCTCCCTCATGGTACAATGAACAACTTTGAAGTGCATTGTGCTACCCCCAGGAAACTGAAGAAATGCCTTCAGTATATTTATTGCCACAAAAATGCAAATGAACTTCTCCTTCTCTATAACAAAGCATGACCTCACACAAGTTTGTGCAGCTGAGAGAAGCTCAAAATACTTCATTGGACAGTTGTTCTTCATCCGCTCTACAGCCTGGATCTTACATCTTCCGACTTCCATCAGTTTGGCCCAATAAAGGAAGAAGCATTCCACAGGAAGCAGTATGTGGATGATGCGAAGGTTATTGATGCAGCAAGACGTTGGCTCTGAGGTTGACCAGTAGAGCGGTACCATCCGGGCTTACAGACTCTCCCAAATGGCGTAGGGCCATCACATTATGGAGATTATGTTGAAAAATTGGGTTTTGTAGCCAAAAGAGTGGGGAATAGTATGATGTATTTGAATGCTGAATAAAACCAACCAGCTCTCAGAAAAAATGTGTGCATTACTTATTGAATGCCCTTTGTATCTAACACATTTTTTAATTTAACCTGTTTTAACCATTTTCATCTCAAACTATTTTAGGAAGATATGGTGTCAACTAACATACAGGGGCTGAACAGAAATATGGAAACACCACGCAAAATGCATGCTTGAACATAAATGAAGATGTTAGCCAAACCTGCAGGTTATACTGTTGTATTTGCTCATCAGGGGCACCTGTGCAACGTCTTCGATACATTGCAACTGTCAGTCATGGTCAGAACTAGGCCTTTGATAAAATATTGATATTTTTTCCAAAAACTATCAATATATATTGACGATACTTTTTCCCCCGATATATCGATATCAAAATGGCGATATTGAGTGCCAATACTTTTATTTTACATTTTTTTCACAAGCTTTGGAAAATACTTGAAGTTGTTCTTTTGAAATTGTAGTAGAACGTAATTTTACTTTCACTGTGGAAGGAATCTTACCACTTTTTGAGCTTTCATCATGTCCAAGCTTCCTCTTTGTGTGAAGCAAGTACATGTGGCACAGAACAGCTCCGACTGCACTGAGGGTTGGCAGTGTGAATGGAATAACAAGATTTCCGACATGAAGAAACAGCACACCAGTTGCATTAAAAAAACAATTTTTAATGCAACTAATGTGCTATTTCTTCACAATTTTGTTCACATTGACATAATTCAAAACCAGTTGCTGAAAATGATTGACAAAAATCTAAATAATAAGATTGGTCGTTGTGGTGGGCGGAGACATGTGAGGGGAAATGCTGATATAATTTGTGCTCGGCACTTCCAACAGACTCTGCAAAGTTTAGCTGCACCATGTAATTTTGACATTACAACTGCTAGGTCGCTGGCATTTGCAGAAATGAAAAAAACAGGGAAGTCAACATGAAATCACTGAAACAAAGGCTGTTTTCTTTGTGGTGAGATCTGTTTACAAAATTTAAATCACCAACTTTCTCTTCCGAATGCGAAAATATTTTGTTGACACCCACTTACATGGGAAGAAATGATCATCATAATAAAACAAGAGACATCAGAGCTCGAACAGAAAGATTTAGGTGTTCCTTTTTCCTATGCGCCATTTGAAAGTGGAATGGTAGAGAAGTAGTACGAAAATGGTTCGATGAACCCTCTGCCAGGCACTTCAGTGTGAATTGCAGAGTAACTATGTAGATGAAGTGTTCCGGACAAATCTGATAGGTGACAAACTGGAACGATGGACCCATCAAACACCTTTTATTGTGCCACGTATGAGTAGTTACCACTGTTAGCAAAGTGGTTATCACCAAGCGAGAATGTGCATCACTTTCCTTTCAATTCTTGCTCTAAGGGGGATTGGCAGGTTGCTAGCATGTTGATTTAAAGAATATCTAACAATAAATCAATACTTAAATATACAGCTCTAAAACCAGCAGTATATTTACAATGTGCAGCCAACATTTTTATAGGCAGGTGTGGCGATATTTTTTCACCAATATATCGATACTTTTTCGATACATCGAGAACTGATAAAGATATTTTTTTAAACATCGATATATTGGATTCCATATATTTTTAAAAATATCAACAGTCCTAGTCATAACAGTGTTCTGAGTAGTGGTGAGTGCATTATGTTGGAAATAAGTGAGTTTGAAAATGGACAAATTGATGGTACTTGTATGGTGGATGCTTCCAAAACCAAGGTGGCTGACGCGTTTGGTGTTTCAGTAGACCCATGTATCTGACTTATACCGCATACATGGGAAGGAGAAAAACATCATCCAACAAGTCACAATATGTATAACACTGTCATGGGTAACTCTGACCAATGGTTACTGGAGAGGTTTGTGACAAAAACAAGAGGGCAACAGATGCAAAAGTCACTGCAGAACTGAATGTCGCATTTGAGAAACCTGTCACCACTAAAACAACATGAAGGGAGCTCCAGAAGGAGGGAATTGCAGGGAGAGCTAGAATTCCAAAACGACTCATCAGTGATGCAAATGCCTGTAATGGAAAAATGTGGTGCTGAAGTCATAAGACCTTGGATATGGAGCAAGACAGTCATTTGCTTAGATGAGACTTGTTTCACACTGTTTCCAACTTCTGGACGAGTTTACATCTCATGAGTGAAATATGGTATGGGTTTTGCGATGATTTAAGCAGCTGTATAGTGGTGTTCCATGGGCACCATGGTTACACTGCAAGGTCAGATTACTGTCAAAGATTATGTGAACATTTTAGCTATCAGGACCATCCTGTAGTACAATGTTCATTCCCAAGTGGTGATACTGTGTTCCAAGATGACAGGGCCCCTGTTCATACAGATCACATTGTCGCCCTGGTTTTGTACACACGAGGATTAATTTTCATATCTCCCCTGGCCACTCGAGTTACCATATCTTCGTATTATTGGGTCTTTGTAATCTTCTTTGGAGAGAAGTGTGTGTGGTCACTATACACCTCGGTCATCATTACCCAAACTTCCCATTATTTTGCAAGACAAATAGTATAACATGCCCTTGAAAACCATAGAGGACCTATTCTGAGATTACTGGAATCTGTTTAGAACTGCAACGGATTCCCTACACCATAGTAAGCATGGTAATGTGTTATGTTTTGGCTATTTCCATAGTTTTGTACACTCCCTGTATAACTGAGGGTTGTAATAATGGATATATTGTTAGTTTCTTTGGGTTTCATATATTTTGCTGTAAAAGAATTTTAATTAGTCTTTGATTTCAGTAACCTGTAATTAAACAGCCACTGAAACAACAGTAACTACTTTCACTGAAGATGCACAATTCTCTCTCTTTTCGTACATGTGACTGTGTGGAGACAAATATTATATTGAATACAGTCAGAGAGAGTCCCTTTAGAGCCGGCCGAAGTGGCCGTGCGGTTAAAGGCGCTGCAGTCTGGAACCGCAGGACCGCTACGGTCGCAGGTTCGAATCCTGCCTCGGGCATGGATGTTTGTGATGTCCTTAGGTTAGTTAGGTTTAACTAGTTCTAAGTTCTAGGGGACTAATGACCTCAGCAGTTGAGTCCCATAGTGCTCAGAGCCATTTGAACCATTTTGAGAGTCCCTTTAGTCAGCCATAGTGCCAATAGTGCAGTGCCGTCGTAACTGCCGTCTGCTTCACGTCTGCTGTGCAGCGAGCTACCTTAATTTAAGTATTAACTATATTTTTCTTACTTGTCACTTCTTCTTCCGTGTGTTTTTGCTTTTAGGAAGCTTTAATTGTCGAGTGCTACTAATAGTGTTCCATAGATTTCGTGTTTGTTTTGAATACAGTCAGAGTGTCCCTTTAGTCAACCATAGAGCCAGTAGTGCTAGTGTTTGTTTTCAATATGGTCCAGAGACAGGTAGTACTATTTTCATTGTTTTCTACAAGAAGTGGCTAGCAACCACAGTTTAGTCAGTTTAGTCAGCCGCCTTTAGCGAATTAGCAGTCTAGTTAAAGGTTGATTAACTCTCTACAGTAAATTGATTTCTTAGGATGGATAGGATGTGTGACTGCTGTGTACGGACGCAGGAGGAGCTGGCCACTGTTCGCGAACAGCTGAACGTGTTGATGGCCGCAGTCAGCCGTCTTCAGGCTGCTGCCTCTGTCCCTGCTGTCGAGACATCTTCGCGGGTACCGGGCGCGGTTGAGCCACCCTCTCCCCAAGGGGAGTGGCGGGTTCAGCGGCGTTCATGGCGCATGAGGCGGAGGGTCAATGTGGAGGCTGGCCGTGTAGCATTGCCCGCTCTGCCTGTGAGTGGACATGTGGCCGCTCCTTCAGCAAGGTCCAAGCAGGCCCACGGGGGGAGGGGTTTATTAATTATTGGGAGCTCCAAAGTTAGGCGGGTGATGGAGCCCCTTAGGGAAATAGCGGAAAGATCGGGGAAGAAGGCCAGTGTTCACTCTGTCTGCTTGCCGGGGGTCTCATCCGAGATGTGGAGGAGGCCCTGCTGGCGGCGATAGAGAGCACTGGGTGCACCCGACTGCAAATTGTTGCTCATGTCGGCACCAATGACTCCTGCCGTCTGGGTTCAGAGGTCATCCTCAGTTCGTACAGGCGGTTGGCGGAATTGGTGAAGGCGGAAAGCCTCGCTCGCGGGGTGGAATCTGAGCTAACTATTTGTAGTATCGTTCCCAGAACCGATCGCAGTCCTCTGGTTTGGAGCCGAGTGGAAGGTTTAAACCAGAGGTTCAGACGATTCTGCGGAGATCTGGGGTGCAAATTTCTCAACCTCCGCTATTGGGTGGAAAAATATAGGGTCACCCCCCCCCCCCCCCTTCTTGCAGCGGTGTACCGTAGGTCTCTAGAAGAGCGTAGCATTCCAAAGGATTGGAAAAGGGCACAGGTCATCCCCGTTTTCAAGAAGGGACATCGAACAGATGTGCAGAACTATAGACCTATATCCCTAACGTCGATCAGTTGTAGAATTTTGGAACACGTATTATGTTCGAGTATAATGACTTTTCTGGAGACTAGAAATCTACTCTGTAGGAATCAGCATGGGTTTCGAAAAAGTCGGTTGTGTGAAACTCAGTTCGCGCTATTCGTCCATGAGACTCAGAGAGCCATAGACACAGGTTCACAGGTAGATGCCGTGTTTCTTGATTTCCGCAAGGCGTTCGATACAGTTCCCCACAGTCGTTTAATGAACAAAGTAAGAGCAGATGGACTATCAGACCAATTGTGTGATTGGATTGAAGAGTTCCTAGATAACAGAATGCAGCATGTCATTTTCAATGGAGAGAAGTCTTCCGAAGTAAGAGTGATTTCAGGTGTGCCGCAGGGGAGTGTCATAGGACCGTTGCTATTCACAATATACATAAATGACTTTGTGGATGACATCGGAAGTTCACTGAGGCTTTTTGCAGATGATGCTGTTGTGTATCGAGAGGTTGTAACAATGGAAAATTGTACTGAAATGCAGCAGGATCTGCAGCGAATAGACACATGGTGCAGGGAATGGCAATTGAATCTCAATGTAGACAAGTGTAATGTGCTGCGAATACATAGAAAGATAGTTCCCTTATCATTTAACTACAAAATAGCAGGTCAGCAACTGGAAGCAGTTAATTCCATAAATTATCTGGGAGTACGCATTAGGAGTGATTTAAAATGGAATGATCATATAAAGTTGATCGTCGGTAAAGCAGATGCCAGACTGAGATTCATTGGAAGAATCCTAAGGAAATGCAATCCGAAAACAAAGGAAGTAGGTTACAGTACGCTTGTTCGCCCACTGCTTGAATACTGCTCAACAGTGTGGGATCCGTACCAGATAGGATTGATAGAAGAGATAGAGAAGATCCAACGGACAGCAGTGCGCTTCGTTACAGGATCATTTAATAATTGCGAAAGCGTTACGGAGATGATAGATAAACTCCAGTGGAAGACTCTGCAAGAGAGACGCCCAGTAGCTCGGTACGGGCTTTTGTTAAAGTTTCGAGAACATACCTTCACCGAAGAGTCAAGCAGTATATTGCTCCCTCCTACGTATATCTCGCGAAGAGACCATGAGGACAAAATCAGAGAGATTAGAGCCCACACAGAAGCATACCGACAATTCTTCTTTCCACGAACAATATGAGACTGTTATAGAAGGGAGAACTGATAGAGGTACTCAGGGTACCCTCCACCACACACCGTCAGGTGGCTTGCGGAGTATGGATGTAGATGTAGATTTGGCAACATTAACTTTTTAGATGTTAATCTCAGACAGGAATATGCAGACTGCCACAAACATCATCTGGAAAAATAACCTTCTTAAACATAGGAAATTACCATAAATAGTGAGAGCATTTGGTTACAGACCTTCTATCAAATGTTATTACACAAATGGTGAATTTTAACTTGCTTTAACATCTCCTCTTACATGGTGCTCAATGCAATACTTTTACATCAGTGTCTGTGCTCCTGACCTAACTCTTGTACAAAAATCAGTCATACAGCATAATGGCATTTGTTTGCAATGTGCTCTGAAGTATATACCAGAAGAAGTAAAGAAGATGACAGAACAAGCTGAACATCGTGTAAAATAATAAAGGTGAAGAACGCGATTCCCATCAGTGCTGCACAAAAACTGTCTACTTGTCTGATGACCATCAAAAGTATGTCTTTGGCAACTAATTAATTAATGTTCAATAAAAATAATAAGTATATGTGTTTAGATATTACAAAGGGTCTAATACTGTTGTCACATGTCATATAGAACCAGATGTTAAAATCTATGACCTCAGCCACCAGAATTTATGCTAATTAGTCAAAAGAACAATTTGCAATTTGAAGGTCAACTGGGTAAATGTCAATAACAATTATCACTGAAAAGTAACTTCTTTTAACAGTGGAAAAGTCAGCTCTATTGAAGGAAAAGACCACACTCTTTTTGACCTTATTTGTTACATTGGGGGGGGGGACACATAGAGAAGATACAGAAAGAGACACAACATATTGCCTTCTAAATAATGTGTTTATGTGCCGAGATATTTAAACTACATTTTTTCCTATTTTTTCATGTGGCAGCAGTGTAGAAAACTGACCATACAACCTTCAAGAACATCTGCCATGGCTTGTGCTTTGACCATTAATAAACTCTACTATCATTACTAGTTTCTTACTACTGATATTATTTTTCGACTTTTTTGTATAGTATAGTAACTCATAAATGTACGTTCACCACTCAGTACTGGGGCAAGTGAAGCAATGTATTGCCATTCCATCTAATGTAAACAAACCTACATTTGACAGTGACATTCCCTTCCATTCCAGTCTACTGGTATCCAGTGTGAAAAAAGCTTAAGGATAACTGATGAAGATGGGCTAAATGATTTGATTCCTCTGGAGTTCTTGGCTCTATGATGGAATAGTGCTAAGAAAAGATATAGTGTCTGTCTGTTTATGACACATATACATTACAACCATTTGCAAATTAATGCTGTGACAACATTGTGGAAAAAGTACAGTGCATAAAAAATTCCCATGAGAAAAGGAAGGAAGAGTTAAATTTAATGTGTTGATGATTACGTCACAGGAGAAAGAGCACAAGATGAACTATCACAGCTTTCCCCATAAGCAATTTAAGGAAAGCATGAAAATCTGAAAATTTTGCTGGCCATAAGAGGATATGCATCAAGCTGCTCCTTGCCCTCATGCTACTTCTTTTAGTGATATCTATATAGAGGGATGTATAGTTACAATCCACAATTCAACTCTTATATTTAATATAATCTTATTTTTAATACTTTCTCTACATACTGAACAGTTTAAAACAATATCTCTAAATAAAAATCAAAAAGCGACAAGGCTCTAGAACTGTAAATTTAATTATTTCTTTGGTAATGATGCAATGGAAAATAGTCTGCTCTGTGTTAGCTCCTTTTTGCAGCAAGTCTCTGAAATGAATAAATAGCCTGAAGAAAATAAAATCATTTTTGTGGGAATTACATTTATCCAATATTGGTCATTATTTGCTGCCCACAAGACTTTGGCGCATTAAATTAAATTTACAGATGGATACTAATGGAGGTATGGGAAGTCTTCAATACTATGGCACACTGATGGAAGACAACGTGTTAGTTTGTAGGCTTTTGTAATTTAAGTTAAAATCTTTTAGGTTGTTAGGCAACATCATGTTCCTCTTCAGTTTCTTCTTACACAACTGAAGTTTTGACCCTTTTACTAGCATCATCTTCAGCATCATCTGATGTCCCTGGTAAACTGAACACAGTTAAAGACCAGCATCAAGTTCAGGGAGTTTTCCTGCACTTATTCTGAAAAAGTAGGATAACACTTTGAGCAATAGGGATTAAATAATGCACCACTATAGCCTTCTTGTTGATTCCATTGTGCAGATGATGCATTCACTATACGGACACATAGTAAAAAAGAGTTAGTCAGGCAGTTACATGTCCCATGGATCATTTGAACAATTCTTTCATCAATATGATTTGAATGAGTCATTTTACAGGATGTGTGTACATATTTAGAGTTAGCATTAATGAACACATTCTAGGTTAGATTTATTCCACAACTGCTATTTCACTCTGTTAGGTTACTATTCGTTTCTAGAGTTACTGACTGCATCAGCAGAATTCTTCAGAAAATTGGTATACAGACAACTTTTTTCAGTCAGAACAAAACAAAAAGGGCACACTTGGTTACCTCGATACTGCGGGAGTCTGTGAAATGATGAGTGGCTGTGGCAAAGTCTTTATATGCGAAACTCTAAGGGTAGTGAAAGAATGTATTAAAGAGCATGAATGGCACACATAGCAGCAATCGGTATTGTAATTGTCAACTGTCGAAGCTGCGTTGGTAAAGTACCGGAACTTCAAGCGCTGATAGAAAGCACCGAAGCTGAAATCGTTATAGGTACAGAAAGCTGGCTGAAGCCAGAGATAAATTCTGCCGAAATTTTTACAAAGGTACAGACGGTGTTTAGAAAGGATAGATTGCATGCAACCGGTGGTGGAGTGTTCGTCGCTGTTAGTAGTAGTTTATCCTGTAGTGAAGTAGAAGTGGATAGTTCCTGTGAATTATTATGGGTGGAGGTTACACTCAACAACCGAGTTAGGTTAATAATTGGCTCCTTTTACCGACCTTCCGACTCAGCAGCATTAGTGGCAGAACAACTGAGAGAAAATTTGGAATACATTTCACATAAATTTTCTCAGCATGTTATAGTCTTAGGTGGAGATTTCAATTTACCAGATATAGGCTGGGACACTCAGATGTTTAGGACGGGTGGTAGGGACAGAGCATCGAGTGACATTATACTGAGTGCACTATCCGAAAATTACCTCGAGCAATTAAACAGAGAACCGACTTGTGGAGATAACATCTTGGACCTACTGATAACAAACAGACCCGAACTTTTCGACTCTGTATGTGCAGAACAGGGAATCAGTGATCATAAGGCCGTTGCAGCATCCCTGAATATGGAAGGAAATAGGAATATAAAAAAAAGGGAGGAAGGTTTATCTGTTTAGCAAGAGTAATAGAAGGCAGATTTCAGACTACCTAACAGATCAAAACAAAAATTTCTGTTCTGACACTGACAATGTTGAGTGTTTATGGAAAAAGTTCAAGGCAATCGTAAAATGCGTTTTAGACAGGTACGTGCCGAGTAAAACTGTGAGGGACGGGAAAAACCCACCGTGGTACAAGAACAAAGTTAGGAAACTACTGCGAAAGCAAAGAGAGCTTCACTCCAAGTTTAAACGCAGCCAAAACCTCTCAGACAAACAGAAGCTAAACGATGTCAAAGTTAGCGTAAGGACGACTATGCGTGAAGCGTTCAGTGAATTCGAAAGTAAAATTCTATGTACCGACTTGACAGAAAATCCTAGGAAGTTCTGGTCTTACGTTAAATCAGTAAGTGGCTCGAAACAGCATATCCAGACACTCCGGGATGATGATGGCATTGAAACAGAGGATGACACGCGTAAAGCTGAAATACTGAACACCTTTTTCCAAAGCTGTTTCACAGAGGAAGACCGCACTGCAGTTCCTTCTCTAAATCCTCGCACAAATGAAAAAATGGCTGACATCGAAATAAGTGTCCAAGGAATAGAAAAGCAACTGGAATCACTCAACAGAGGAAAGTCCACTGGACCTGACGGGATACCAATTCGATTCTACACAGAGTACGCGAAAGAACTTGCCCCCCTTCTAACAGCCGTGTATCGCAAGTCTATAGAGGAACGGAGGGTTCCAAATGATTGGAAAAGAGCACAGGTAGTCCCAGTCTTCAAGAAGGGTCGTCGAGCAGATGCGCAAAACTATAGACCTATATCTCTGACGTCGATCTGTTGTAGAATTTTAGAACATGTTTTTTGCTCGAGTATCATGTCGTTTTTGGAAACCCAGAATCTACTATGTAGGATCAACATGGATTCCGGAAACAGTGATCGTGTGAGACCCAACTCGCTTTATTTGTTCATGAGACGCAGAAAATATTAGATACAGGCTCCCAGGTAGATGCTATTTTTCTCGACTTCCGGAAGGCGTTCGATACAGTTCCGCACTGTCGCCTGATAAACAAAGTAAGAGCCTACGGAATATCAGACCAGCTGTGTGGCTGGATTGAAGAGTTTTTAGCAAACAGAACACAGCATGTTGTTATCAATGGAGAGACGTCTACAGACGTTAAAGTAACCTCTGGCGTGCCACAGGGGAGTGTTATGGGACCATTGCTTTTCGCAATATATATAAATGACCTAGTAGATAGTGTCGGAAGTTCCATGCGGCTTTTCGCGGATGATGCTGTAGTATACAGAGAAGTTGCAGCATTAGAAAATTGTAGCGAAATGCAGGAAGATCTGCAGCGGATAGGCACTTGGTGCAGGGAGTGGCAACTGACCCTTAACATAGACAAATGTAATGTATTGCGAATACATAGAAAGAAGGATCCTTTATTGTATGATTATACGATAGCAGAACAAACACTGGTAGCAGTTACTTCTGTAAAATATCTGGGAGTATGCGTGCGGAATGATTTGAAGTGGAATGATCATATAAAATTCATTGTTGGTAAGGCGGGTACCAGGTTGAGATTCATTGGGAGAGTGCTTAGAAAATGTAGTCCATAAACAAAGGAGGTGGCTTACAAAACACTCGTTCGACCTATACTTGAGTATTGCTCATCAGTGTGGGATCCGTACCAGATCGGGTTGACGGAGGAGATAGAGAAGATCCAAAGAAGAGCGGCGCATTTCGTCACAGGGTTATTTGGTAACCGTGATAGCGTTACGGAGATGTTTAATAAACTCAAGTGGCAGACTCTGCAAGAGAGGCGCTCTGTATCGTGGTGTAGCTTCCTCGCCAGGTTTCGAGAGGGTGCGTTTCTGGATGAGGTACCGAATATATTGCTTCCCCCTACTTATACCTCCCGAGGAGATCACGAATGTAAAATTAGAGAGATTAGAGCGCCCATGGAGGCTTTCAGACAGTCGTTCTTCCCGCGAACCATACGCAACTGGAACAGGAAAGGGAGGTAATGACAGTGGCACGTAAAGTGCCCTCCGCCACACACCGTTGGGTGGCTTGCGGAGTATAAATGTAGATGTTGATGTAGTTAAAACAAAGTGTCAAATCTGGGTTAGTGGAACATCAGAGAATTGTGGCCAAGATATTGATTTCAACAATGTACATGTGCCAGTCAAAGAAAGCACATTTTCAGAAGGAAAGTCCAAAAAGTAACTTCAATTGGGAAGACAGGTATAAACATCCAGCTCTGTGGTTTCCCACCGTCAAGGAAGTAAATACACAGCTACGGAAGACAAACAGTAACCAGGAAGCTACCTCTCCAGTTGCAGTGCTGTTCCACTATCTATCAAATGACAATGGACCACATACCCAGTAACACCAGTTCTTCAGAATAGTTGTGTGATAACTCCCTTTTATAAGTGAACATGACACTGGTCTTTGACAGTGCTCAGCTAGCTCAGAACATCAGAAGATCCTGAAGATCCAAGCGGAGGAAGCAAAACATTGATTGCATACGAGAAAACTGAAAAGGAACATTATGCATCCTAACAACCTAGAAGATTTGACAGCTACACAAATTCGCCTGGATTCTGTGGGTACAGGAGTATTGAGGGACAGAAAACTATTTCATCTGTTTAATGGAGGCTGTTCCATACAAAATGCTTGTGATTCTGTAATGCCCCCAAATATTAGAAAGATCTACACTTGACAGTCTACATCAACAAGTATATGTTCCACAAGCCAGCATATAATACAGGGCAGAGAATACTAACAATTTCCAGCACTATTCTGTTTGTTTCATGTGTGAGGGACAAATGGCTGTCTGTCTGCAGCTGACTAAGTGTTAGACAACAAATCCGAAAATCCAGGTTTAAGTACTCAGATGATTCTATGATTTTTTCCAGTCTCTTATTGGTTCCTTCACTGTGGAAATGATTTGTGTTTGTGAAACTCAGAGGTCACAAAAAATTCTGGAACCTCTTTAATTGGCTGGGGAAGTCAGTTCAGAGGTCAGAGGAAGGCAAAGATATAGCACCTCCAGTAGGACCCTTCCATTCAACTTCCCTACTACTGATTTTACACATTTTCCCCATTGCATACCGCTTCTTAATATTACACCTTAACATTTAAACAATGTGAAATGTTCCACAAATTTGCCACTTATCTTGTGATAAAATACCATAATATTCTCTCTCTCTTTGTTATGGACATTATCTTGAAAATACACACATTTAGAGAACTGCCATCCATAATACTGAATCGAATTTTGTCCAAGTCATTCTCTATTTCCTGACAGTGTCCAACAATATAGTTTCCTGTAGACAGCAGCATAAGGAAAACAATTTGATATTGCTCCTGATCCTATCTGATAAACCTTTTATGTATATAGAGACCATTAGTGATCTTACTATGCTTTCTTGGGGCACACCAGATGTAACATACACTTCTCTTTAATATTCTCTGTTCAAAATAAAATACTAGGTTCCGTTAGTAAAAATTTTTACCACCAATTTCGTATCTGTGAAGATACTCTTTATGACCACATCTTGATCACTAGTTAACAGTGTGATGCAGTGTCTAATGCCTTTGAGAAATATAAGAACATTGGATTTATCTGTTGAATAGTATGGTGCTGTATAAAATGCCTTTCAGAAAGATAGGAAAATGGACTCTACCTGTTTAGATGCATTTACTGTTGGCTAGATATCTTGTGGGAATAATGCAAGCTGTGTTTCACCCAAATAGTTTTTCCTTAAGGTATGCTGATACTTTGAGATAAGCTGCTTTTTACCCCAGGAAAACCATAAAAAATTAAAGTTAGAATCTCTAAGAATGAGGCTGCTATTAATAAGGCAGTATTATTATGGAAAGTTTTTACAACAACTAAATTTAAGCTTCTGTTTCTAATCATTTTTATATAATGCTGTTTCACCAAAGGAGATCTTTGCTTTCTGTAGGTTCTCCACAGGTGTTACCTTATTATGGAGTGAATGGGAGTTTCATCAGCACCATTAATGAGAGTTTCATCAGCATCATTATAATTACCTGCAATGTCAACATCCTTCACAACTATATGACAGCTACTGTTCAGACAAAAATGAAACCCTAACTTGTTTTTATTCCCATTTGAAGCATGAGATGGCTTTTGAGTTCTCCCTTGCTCTCTTATCTGTGTAGGTTGTCATCTCAGCTGTGCGCTTATACTCTGAGGTGCCAGAGAAACTGGTATAGGCATGCATAAATACAGAGGTATGTAAACAGGCAGAATATGGCGCTGAGGTTGCCAATGCCTATGTAAGACAACAAGTGTCTGGTGCAGTTGTTAGATTGGTTACCGCTCCTAAAATGGCAGGATATCAAGATTTAAGTGAGTTTGAACATGGTGTTATAGTCAACGCACGAATGATGGGACACAGCATCTCCGAGGTAGCAATGAAGTAGGGATTTTCCTCTATGACCATTTCATAAGTGTACCTTGAACATCAGGAACTTGGTAAAACATCAAATCTTCAACATTGCTGTGACCAGAAAAAGATCCTGCAAGAATGGGACCAATGAAGACTGAAGAGAATCGTTCAAACGTGACAGAAGTGCAACCCTTCTGCATACTGCTGCAGATTTCAATGCTGGGCCATCAACAAGTGTCAGTGTGCAAACCATTCAATGAAACATCATCGATATGGACTTTCGGAGCCAAATGCCCACTCGTGTACCCTTGATGACTGCACAATACAAAGCTGTACACCTCGCCTGGGCCTGTCAACACTGACATTGATTGGACTGTTGATGACTGGAAACATGTTGCCTGGTCAAACGAGTTTCGTTTCAAATTGCATCGAGTGATGGAAATGTACGGGTATGGAGACATCCTCATGAATCCATGGACCCTGCATGTCAGCTGTTCAAGCTGGTGGAGGCTCTGTAATGGTGTGGGGCATGTGCGTGTGCAGTGGGAGTGATATGGGACCTCTGCTACATCTTGATGATATGACTCTGACAGGTGACATGTATGTAAGCATCCTGTCTGTTCACCTGCATCCATTCATGTCCACTGTGTATTCTGATGGACTTGGGCAATTCCAGCAGGACAGTGCAACGCCCCACACATCCAGAATTGCTACAGAGTGGCTCCAGGAACACTCTACTGAGTTTGAGCACTCCCCAGACATGAACATTACTGAGCATATCTGGGATGCCTTGTAACATGGTGTTCAGAAGAGACCTCCACCCCCTCGTACTCTTATGGATTTATGGACAGCCCTGCAGGATACATGGTGTCAAATGCCATGTCATGTTGTGGCACTTCTGCATGCTTGCAGGGGTCCTACATGATATTAGGCAGGTCTACCAGTTTCTTTGGCTCTTCAGTGTAGTATGTACATTAGATTTGTCCATTTGACATAATGCAAAGAGATTTCTTTTGTGCCTCAAAATCTGTTTATCTCTAAAGGTTTGTGAGGGTGTTTTTTTTTTTTTAATTGCATGAAAGAATCACAGTATAGATTCTCCCATCATTCCCATAAAGCAGTTTTTGCAGTTACCTTTTCTAATTTCGCTGAACTGGTTGACAAAGTCACAGATTCTGCAGACATTTACATAAGAATTCCAAACATAATCCACAGGAAAATAGGAATGTCACTAAACGTCTTGTCAACAGAGTTAAAAGAATTTGTTCACTGGAACATCTACATGCCAAATTAAAACATCTGAAGCAGGCTTTCCAGAAGCATGACTATTTGAAAAAAGTAGTAAATAGAGTTCTGTGACCAAATGAATTACAAGAGTGAAAATGACAGTGGAAAAACACAGTTTCATTCCCTTTTATTAAAAAACGTAACTGCAATTAAAATTACTTCAAAGTTACAAATGTACAGCTGTTCCAGTTGAAATCTGTAAGAAAACTGTACAGGATATTCTATTTTCAAATTTTTTTTCTCTGAACTCTACAAAATTTCTTTTCCATCATAGTTCACATCTTCTGTGATGTCATTTTCTGAAAATTCTCTTTCCTCTAAATCAAGGAGATAAAGCATGAGCATTTTTATTACTAACCAAATCACACTTCACAATTTTAGCATGGCAGAAATATGTTGCTCCATCGACCCACAAAATGGAAGAAAAATACACACTTTTCCAAGTTGTCCACATCATTTAACGATCAATGCCATATTTACAGTCCGCATTGAGTATCACTCAAAAGCAGGAACCGCAAGAACATATAAAGAAATGAAAGAGAATATCAAGGAAGTTACCTTTAGAATTATGGGGAGGGGATACTTTCAGGTAGGCTAACATAGCTCATACTTCTATGAGTTCTGGCCCCAAAGTGTTAACATTACAGGGAAAAAACAAATAATACAGTTACCAAACACGTCATGCTTTCTGTTGAATAAATATTAGTGCTCTAGAAACTGTCTCCAGTGTGCAGTACATAAAGAAAATATGAAAACACATAAAACTGTTTTGAGTGTATATTTTTTATTACATGCAACAAAATTCAGTTGCTGACAATACAAACTACATCACATTTCTGCAAAAACGAACAACACAAAAAAGTCACTAAAAATTCAAGATCACAGATTTTTCCAGGTTGGGCAGGGGGAGGGGGGACAATCCTACCTGGAAACTTTTGAGTGTTCAGTTCCACAGTTCTGAATTAATCCAACTCTCAAGACGTCATGCAGCTTGTATTTTATACCCAGCTACTGCCAATGTCAGTGACCAAACAAACCTGTGTGCAGTAGCTATTAGGGACGGTACTCACTGAGGCAGTATGATATGCAATAAGACTCGTGATACAATGCAGAAGCAACCCACATTGGTGGAGTGCATAAAAAATGTAGCGGAAATGACCAAACTGGATTGCACTGGGAAAAATGACAATATTATCAGAAGGATACTCACCATACAGTGGAGATGCTGAGTTGCAGACAGGCACAACAAAAAGACGGCTAAACAAGTAAGCTTTTGGCCAAAAGGCCTTCTTTTGAAGTAGACAAAACAAACACACACACACACACACACACACACACACACACAGTCTTTTTCTTGTGCCTGTTTGTGTCTCAGCGTCTTCACTTTATGGTGAGTAGCAATCTATACTTCTCATAATATTGTTATTATCCCACCTTGGATTTTCCATTGTGTAATGTATCAAAATTGTTTTTAACATTGGGAAAGTCATACCTCTTTCCAGTTTTGAGTAAATATGTGACATATTTGGAAGCTGTCCACAATGAGACTTGCAGCAACACATCACACATGAAGCTATTGCCACCTGCCGTGTCTTGTTGCTTGACATATTGCTAATGTGGCAACACAAGTGTTGCAGGGATAACTGACATGTCACATGACCTTTATTACAACAAGTCGTATCATATGTTGTATCGCCTCAATGAGAACAACTCCTTAGTGAATGCAGTGCTCTTGAGTACTGATATGTAATTTATAACAATAAGTACAATTACTAAATATGGTAAAAAGATTCTTTCAGTTTTGCAAAATAAGTGCACATTGTGGCAGCAGTGTGCCAAGAAGGTGGAGCTTGCTTGTCCGCCCTCTGTTGGTGCTCAATAAAAAGTTTGCATAATGGATGAAAACACACACACGACACTGGTGTGTGTGAAATATTCTACCAAGAACCGATGGAACAGTCAAACCAACACAAAAAGTTCACAGATAGTATAAATTGCATTGCCATAACAAAGTACAACATCAGAACTTCATGTGGTGTGGAAATGTGCTCTCCTTCAATAAATGTCAATCGGAACTTCTAAGAAACACAGTCTTCTGGATGTGCTATAATACGTATACTGACTAACCAATTCTTAATGTATTTAAGTAACATGTACAAACAAATATCACTTTCAGTACGCACAACAAAAATATTCCCTGCAATAAAAGGATAAGTCCAACAGATAAATACGGAAAGCACTCTACCATTATAATTACATGTATGACACAAAATGATTATTCTTTTTGGACTGTACTGATGGACTGTTACAAGAATAGTTAAAAGAAATTCATATTGGCAGTACAGATACAAAGCAATTCACATGTATTTTTCAGTTTTATATTAAATCTCTATATGACATCAACCTCTGCATAATATAATACTGGTGAACATTAATGCTGTCATACTCATTTCCTATATGATTTCAATATCTACAGCACCAAAATAATAGCACAGCAGGTGAATTAGGCCACCCAGATAAAAAAGTCATATAAAGTAATATACTCAAGTTCACATACATAATAAAACAACCAACTTATCTCCTCCACTTTCCACACTTCACTGTAACTTTTCAGTGACTTCAGTCATAAAAAATATGACATAAACTAGCAAAATCAGAAAACATATACATAAAGTCAATTAATACATTCAACATACTATATGAAACTTTGGCTGTATCAAAAATAGAGAAAAAATATAATAGGAAAACATTTCAGAAATCAGATCTGACTGCAGATATTTCTGACCATCTCAATACAAACATGCATCACATGATGTCCAAAATTAGTCAATCCTTACACAGATGTGGTGTGGCAGTTAATTTTTCTCTTAAAACCTACACAATACTGGTATACATCAACATAAAACACACTATCCTTTGTCGTGAAGGTATATACACATTTCTTCATAATTTTAGGTAGTAATAAACCTGTAAAGAGGAACCTTGTTAGACTATTTGCAGCAACATGTATGTGCATACATTACAATGCAATGCTTAATATGCTCAAAATTACACTGCATGACAAAAAAAGTGAAGCAATCAGAATGAGAGGAGGAAATGAAATGAAACTTCTCAGGTAGGGAAGATATGAGATGTTATTACAGTGGTTATAAAAACAAGTCAAACTTGCAAAAAACTTGGCAGTGTAAACCCATTTATCTGAACTACTTTGCTCTTGCTCTGGCCTGGATGCATGCACTCATTAAGTTGAGAAGGGATATTATTGGAGAAGGGGGAAAACGTGTGGCAGAAGAAAAATAAATAGTTACAAAATGTGGCAATAGATGGCGCTGTAAACATCATACTTTAATAGTGGTCAACTAAAAATGACAAATGAATCGTACAACAATACCTAAGGTGTACATTCGACATTAAACAACCTGTACAACTCAGTGTGATGGGAAAAATCAGTTTTTTAATTGTCCTGAGGCCAAAAACCGCATAAAAAGAATCAATCAAAATCAAACCGGATTGTTAATTTCCTTGCAACTGGCGCAAAACATGTTCAACATGCTGTCCACCGATTCCTGCAACAAGTTGAAATTGAGAAATGTTCCACAACTAATCGAAGTGTTTCCGGGCTCATGTTCAGAATGTGTTGTGCAATGCACGCCTTCAATGCCGCTAAGTTTGCAATCGGAACACTGAACACAACATCTTTCTGATAGCCCTACAGCCAGGAGTACCATGGATTAAGATCAGGTGATCGGGATGGCCAGGTTGTAGGGAAATGGCAGCTGATAATACTAGGATTTCTGGAATGGCGCTTCAGCAACTGCTTAAACGTATTTGCAATGTGTGGAGGTGCACCATCTTGCATAAAAATGATCCCAACCACACATTTGGAGAGCTGGAATGGTGTGGTTGCGCAAAAGACACTCATAGGGCTTACCAGTGACAGTACAGGTAACAGGACCGGAAGCACCTGTCTCTTCGAAAAAATGTGGTCCTACTATAAACATTGCCTTAAACCCGCAACACACAGTGACCTTTTCAGGATGAAGTGGTACTGGTTGATTTGCGTGTGGATTTTCCATTGTACATATTCACCAATTCTGTGTACTGACATATCCTGTCAGATGGAAGTGGGCTTCGTCTGTCCACAAAATCTTCTGTGGCCAATCACTGTCCACTTCCATGCAAGCAAGAAAGTCTAAAGCAAAGGTCTCTCTTGTTGGCAGGTCAACAGGAAGCAACTCATGCACATGGGTAATTATGAATGTACACCAAAGCAGGATGTTTCGTAGGATTTTATGCACCGTGTTCATGGGTATGTCCAATGTTCGGGCAATTCTCCATGCATGACACGTTGGCACAGCACCACTCATCTCCTCCTGCATTGCTGTGACCACTGCTTACACTGACATCAAATCAATTCGTTTCCTCCCTCTACCAGGTTGCACACCAAAAGAACCCATCTTTTCTCCAGATCCACGGCACTCATCGGACCAACACCGTTTTTCAAACCCTTCAGTGTCCGGAACTTCTGCAGAGTGATGTGTGCACAGTCATCATTCTTGTAATACAGCCTTACAAGCAGAGCATCATCCTGCATTGAGACCGTCATGGCGAACGTCACAGACATGAAAGGAGGAAAATCCGTGTACCCGGCGTGTTTATACCAACTTCAATGGGTCCTGCGCATGACAAGTGTTTTCACTTACGTATTCTAACACATACAGTGCCATCTATTGATCAATTTTCATATTATTTTTTTCTTCTGCCATGCGCTTTCCCCCTTCTCCGATAATATTCCGTTGCAATTTGATGTCATTCTGACCAGTGGTGTTATTTCTACAATGTTTTGAAAGTTTAGCTTTATTTATAATCACCCTGAATTTGCCATGTTTGAGAGCACTATCCTGCTGAAAAATGGCACAACAATACTGTCGCATGAGAGGGAACACGTGAGGACGCCTGCAGTGTGCTCCCAGTATATATACCTGTTGGAAAACTAAGTAAGGCATGGGAGCCAGTACCTAGCGCAAACAAAGAAAATCATAACATCCACACGCGAGATGCGATGTGGGCAGTGGCTGACAGGCAACTGAGGCTCTCCCCCACCACCGAGCACGGCACGAATCCTGCGAGGCCAGAACTCTGAACCCACAGGTATACATACTGGGAGTGCACTACAGACCCTTCATTCCATAATACCATCTGATGACGGCGGAACGCTTGTTCGCCGAAATATGGTGGACCTTTGACGATTGTGTCCGGCAGTACACCTGAGAACCTTGGAAGCATCATATATGCTGGGAAAGCCTCAGATCGCATATTACTCCATTACTTGTTCTCGAATGGTAACGCAGATGTGAAGGTATTGTAATGTACTTGATGTAGAGTTTTAAAACTACTGTAGGCTACCGAAGACTATCAGAAGTTAGTATAGACTACGCTAGTTTTTGTAGTAGCCCTGATCAATTAAGATCATAACCATGTTATCTTTATATTAGGCGTTTTGCATACTTATCGGGTGTTACCTCATATCTATCACTTTGTTTGCATATGAAGACATGGGGGAAGAAAAGATGAATCTTAATTTATATCAAAATTTTGTTTATGCTTCTGTTAGACACATTGAACTCCATATTGTCTGCTGGTATATTTGTTTTCTCGAAAAGTAATGAGTATTAGCAGTTATAAACAAATTTAGATTCATAAGACGAGGGAAAAATTATTATTGTCATGGAGTTTTACAAAGTAGACATGAATGTGTTGCATCTGTTTGAATAATATTAAAATCAGGTTCATGTTTGTATTTCAATGTTAGTAGTGCTGGATATCAGTTTAAAGTATTTCCATTGTTGTTTACATGAATTATTACTTTAACTGTTTAAAATGACAATAGGTTCAAGAGCCACACCGATTAAGTTTAGTATTCTTGAAAGTCTTGAAAGACTCATAGTGACATGATGTGCTATTTTGTTAGTGCAAAGGTGTTATTATTTCGATTTCTACAATGGATCCAAATAAAAATGCTGCTCCAATGTGGAAACTTAATACAAAGAAAAGGCAGAAGTATGGACGAGTATCGGATGCTACTAAGAAAATAAGAAACAACACGCATGAAGCTGGGAAAAAACTGTGAATGTTTTGAGAGAATTGCTGAAAGTGAAAGGTAGACTATTATAAAGCATTTTAATGGATTACCTGATAGGAATGCTCAGAATTTACATTTATCTGGGCTAATAAAAGCCCATTTCATCAAACAAAGATGGAGTCATAAATATCAAGCCGAGTCTGATCTTCATAATCATTCGTACACATACAATTTTTGGGTAAAAAGAGGTGAATTATTACATGAAGAACATGTATTCTACAATGCCTTCATAGCACTTCATGGTATAATACTACAACGTCTGCAAACTATTCAACAACAGCTGACCATGTATGGGATGGTACGTTCTGATGGGAGAGGTGAAACCAATAACAGACCCCACTCTGTAAGTAATGAAACATGGTTAAAGGTCAATGAATATATTCAGTCCTTCAAAGGTTGCCATACTCATTACTCCTTGAGAAAAACATCCAAAATATATTTGCCAGAGGAACTCAGTGCAAGGAGACTACACAAAATAAATATGGAAATTAATCCAAACACGCCCATTTCATAAGATAGCTAGTTATGCATTTTTAACAATGAGTGTAACATTCCATTAGGTTATCCTAGGTCAGACACTAGTAGTGAATATATCAAGCAATATTGTGTACTACAAATGACAGTTGGCAATACATCTGTTTAATATCCATGTTCTGACATCTGGTGATTCTGTGTATTGCTGTTATGATCAAACCATTGCAAAGAAAGGATTGGATGAAGTAGTATCCATGCTTCACCACTATATCTTCAATATTCTTCCACCTAAAGTGAAACAGCTACACATTTTCTGTTACTCTTGCGGTGGACAGAATAAAAATTACAGTTTTCTGCTACATTCATTACGCTGTAACAACACGTTACCATTCACATAAAATCACAATAACATTCTCTGCACTCTTATTTGGAGTGTGACAAAAATATGGCGCTCATTCTACAGAAACAAATTACTGAAGTTCCTCAAGACTGGTATGCCATTATTAGAGATTGCAGAGTGAAGCATAACCCATTCAAAGTAATTGAATGTGACCAAAATCTTTTTAAAGAGTGGACAAAATGCTTTTCTCATCGAAATTTGTACAAGCCAAAATTATCTACACCTTCTAGACCATTGAAAGAAGTTAAAACTGAAGTGCAGCTGCCGCGTCTTCTTTCTCCGAGGTCAGGAAGCTACAATGGACCATGGGAAACTACAGTAATGACCATGAAGAGGAAGACAACAGAAGATAAACTAGCTGATGGAGAATTCATGTTACCTGGCCCAGCCTACTCAGACTTGATACCAGTTCCACTGTTGAAATGGAAAGATCTTCAAGTAACTATTGAACTATTCTTAAATATGTACTGGCATATTTCTATAAACTTAATTCTTCTATTCTAAAGATATTTTATACACTTTTTTTCAGGGAATTTCAAGACTTGTCTCCAGTGAGACATCGAAAAACTATTATAAGAAACTACCTCAATGAAAAAAAAAGTGTTAAAAGTGTAAACAGGTTTCATTGTTTTACATTCTTAGAAACTTAAATTTGAGTAGTCTATTACTTCCTTAAGGTAGAAACCTCATTAACATAAAATAATTAGCACAATGAATATGAAATATGTCAACAAAAATGAACACCCATCATTTTTTCTGCTTCTAAATGTTCATCAATTTTTAAAAAGTGTTCATTGTTATTATTACACAGTGCTAGTAACAGACTAGTCAATACTATGCCTAATATGCATACTTCATGTTAACCACATTCATCTTTTTCCAGGCATGTCTTCATATGTGATTAGTGTCTTACTAGATTCTCCTAGAAATCAGAAGAGGTGAACCGTTTAGAAACTGAGTGGCGATATATAATGGGCCACATAACCTACAGAACGTTTTTGTTCTACATTGTAGTCCTCCTGTCTGTCATTTAAAATTAAACAGTCTTCACAGCAAAAATTAAATTGTCAATGTTTAATTTAGGGTATATTAGAAAATTGTTGATTTGTAATGCAAAGCAGAGTGACGATATAGCAAAAGTAAAAAAATGCAATGCAGATTGCCTCTTATCATGATGAAGAAGGTTCCACTGAGTACAAAATAACAATAATTATTATACAGACTTTTTTTCTGTTTGTGTGTACTTGAATCAAAAGTAATTGCTTTGATTATTTAAAAGTGCAGAAGTTACGTAATCAACTAATTTTTATGACTTATAAAATCAATTTATATTATTAAGGATATAAAATACACAATGAGCTAACACTGAATGATGTTCAGTTCTAATTATGTGTAAAACAAATAAACAAAAAACAAAGAGAAGTCATCGGCTCCCAACTTCTCTCTCATACATTCATTTATGTTTCTTGCCCTACCAATACTACCATTTTCCACCAACCCTTAGTTTTAGTAAAGCACAACTCTAGCTTGGTGCACAACATGGTGATCCTCCCTTCTGATGATCAGAAGTGGTTTACCAGAATCTTGATGATGAGTATGCCTGACCATTTTCTCATGCATTTGTACACTGGGCCAGGTCCCATTTGAATGCCCCAAAACATGAATATTGCACAATTAATCCTAATGAGGCCCCTTTCCAACAGTGTCAGGTGCTGATAATGCTGTCTCATATAAGTACATGGCATCTCCATTTCCTTCACAGTGATCACTCAACATCTGATGCAGTTCATCACTCCCCTTATATATCATACCAGGCCTTGTAACAACACTAAACATTAACAACGCTGATGGACTCTGATAACTGCTCCACCTATTACAGAGAACTGCAACTCTTAATCATTTACATAGGCACAAATGGTGTGTACATGTACAAAGTTACAATGACTTCTGACCATGTCTTCAGAGTGCTTCACTACTTTTTCAAGCAGTGTATATAAGCATGGAAAAGAAGATTTTGTTCCCCAAATTTCATACTCAAAAAGCATTTGATCATGAAACCATTACACTCGGAGTAATATACTTTCTGCTAAATACCCAAGTTCAAGTGGCTTGCAATATGATATTAAATTACTAATGTGGTACGTCTTGATTGTTAACTTCAAAACTTTTCCTTCAGATGGTACAATTTATCATGATATAAAACATACTAAGCCAAACAGTATAATACTTCACTGAACATGAGGGGGAATGGGCACCAAAATGTCACAGAAATATTTTACAAAACATATGAACCCCTCAAGTCATGAAATAAATATATTGTAGTATTACTACAGTCTCCAAATAAATGCTGTAGGCCTGACAGATATTTCAGATTGCAAAAACTTTTTACAGTATATTTATGATATAAGATGTTTAGATACAAATGGAAATACAAGCTGAACTGGCTATGAGGACATTTAAATTAGTCAGACATTTTTTCATATCAGCGACATAGAAATAGCTCACTGAGTCAATGTATGCGTTTTGATTGAATAATAACACAAAAAACTGACACTGAGCGTCTTTCTCCAAGAGGCAACTAAAGAAAAAAAGGAAAGAAATGCAGCAACAGGGCGAGTAAGTTATCTACAACTTGAGGTCAAGAGAAATATCAAGGTCACAGAACAACAAAATCAATGTTGCAGTTCTTAATTTTTGTTATTGCCTTTAACATTTTGTGTTTATTGAACTAGTAGACATGAGTGTTTTCACACCTCCCCGCCTCCTGTATTCCTGTTTCTTTCTTTCCATTTAGTAATTTTTAGTTCCAAATAATCAGCTGTTGACCATCCAAATTCCTATTTTTCTCTCACAATTTTTGATATTTGCATGCAGCTTTAGTGTGGTATCAATTTATGTGCATTATATAAAATTTAGATTCCCCCAGAGATCCAAAATGGAAACATTCTAAACTCCTACCAATGTGGGACACCACAATTTATAACTCACTTTGGAACCCAACAGACACATTTTGATATCCTGCAACTTAAGATACCTTATTAACTCAGGCCATCGTACCTTTGGGAGATAATGTACTTCAAGTTTGAAAATACTTTGGTTCAGAACCATTACCAAATAAAAAAATTCACTATCTCATTAATGACATAAAAAAAAATTGTTTCCTAACAAATACTGCTTCAGTGGACATGGCTGATTCAGCAAACTAGTCAAATAAGTGTTTCAAACTTTCATACACCAATTTAGATAGATAAATATGTATGTATTTATTACGCTTGCATGTAATTTCATAGTGTTTTTGTTTTGTATATTGGTACTTTGGTTGCTATGGGATTATTTATCAATTGTCACTTTTTATTTTTAGTTCACTGTTGCTATTTGAGTTTACACATTGTCAGTTTGTCATTGGCAGATAGTGAGTGGAGCTGTAGAAGCTAAGACATGGACTACCAAGGGGAGAAATCTGAACATTTCTGATATATTCTTCTGTTTGAGTTCAGTAGAGGAGTGACAGCAGCAGAGGCAACCAAAAACATTTGCACTGTGTATAAAGATAGCGCCTCTGGACAGAGCATGGCATGAAAATGGTTTTCACATTTTAAGGGGCTCCGGAACGCCCTATACTTGCAATGTTAAAATAACGCTTATAAATTACATCTTTCCTCACAAAGTATTTGAGGTAGGAAGTTGAACTTTTTCAGATTATTTATTGGAATATGGGCTACAACTTAACACAGGGATTTTACAAAATTTTAGTTCAGTTATTAAAGATCTTTTTTTTTTTCAATTGTAATGAAAATTCACAACATTTTTTTGCAATTTTTTATTTATATATTCAAAAATATACAGTTTTTTGGAAAAAGGCTGTGTTAAATTATGCAGAAGGTACTGTGTAACATTTACTGAAAGTTTGAAACAAATATGTTTGGAAGATCCTTAGAAAACATGTAATTAGTATGAGAAAATAAAAGTTTTGGGAATAGAGCAACAAAGATTGGATTAACTTTTTAGTGCATTCCAGGTCCATAGGATGGATTATCTTCATCCTCTGCAAACTCCTCCTCCAGCTTCCTCTTGTTCCTCCTCCTGTTTACTCTTGCTTGTATTTCTAGACTCTTTACAGCCCTGTCTGCAGCCCGAAGGCGTTCCTTGTCTAAAGCAAGCATTGCTCGTACCATGTTAGAACCTATCTTCATTCCCATATTTCTAAATACCTTGCACCTTACAATGTTGCCATCATTGAAAGTCGCAACAGCATCATACACACCAAAGTGAAGTGTTTCTATTCCAACAAATACAGTCTTGGGGATTCTCGACCATATAACACTACTTACACTTTCATTGGGGTTTTGAGTTTTTCCGTGAATACACTTTTTCAACAGTTCAGGTGCTGCTAAGTCTCTGAAAATAGGTTTTATCACATCCATTATTGCATGAGGCAGACTATGCTTATGAGTGTACACTTCACCAGTTAGCAATCCTTTGTTATATTTACACCAACTGTCTTCTTCTTTGGGACACAAGCTATGTTGGGGATTTTCATCGGTTGAAGAAGTATGAAAAAAAAAAAGAGCCCAAACAGCCTTCTTCATTGCGTCGACACTTTGTGTATTTTGCTTAATAGCCATTCCATAATAGTTCTGTATTTTGTCAATTACAGTGTCAGTTAACCTTCCCTTCCCATCCAACCCTTTACCATCACTGAGGTTTTGTTTTTTGTACGAAGCTTTCAGTCGCCGAAGTCTTGTTCCCATTCGCTTCTGTACGTGTCCAATACACTCAAATTTCTGCACTACATCATCACCATAGGGCTTCAGTCCTTGAACATGTTTGAAACTTTTAGAATCACCGTCACCAAGGTAATTAACATATCGCACTTTATCACACGCCTCAGAACGCTGGAATATACTGGCAACACCAGCCACTTCCATTCCTCCACTACTGCCACTATAGTTAGCTTTGCAATTATTTTCATGTGTACCTTTATATTTTTGTGGACATCTACAATACTTTGATATTACTGCTACATCTAAAACTTTCCCTGTATACATACTGGTGGCAGATACTACAACATGAAGAGATGTGTGTCCCCGTTTATGCCAGGTACCATCGAACGCTGCAGTCAAATCTCTGTTACCATTATTTTCCATTACTGCCTCTTCCACAGTGTTCTTCATAGATTCTATACAGACATCTTCTACTTTAGACCCTATTAATTTATTATAGGTCGTAAACTTGGTTGGGGGATTTGGAAGATTCATGATGTCACAGAAAATTGCACCTGCAGTAGCACCCTTACCAACTGAACGCAAGGAATAAACAAATCTAATGTTGTGTTCGTAGATTTTGCTACCATTTTCTTCAGTTGCAGTTACTGCAACACTGTTCCAAAAGGTGGTCATGTATGAACACTTATCACATTTCAGTTGTATTTCACTAGCAAGTCCTACATGCTTTATTATGGAGAGTTCCAGACCAACTTCACTACAATGAATACATCTTACACAGTTTGAAAAAATTCCTTTGAGAACCGACATATCAAATATTTCATTCACATCCGATTCGCCCATAAAACATTCATAGTTTTCACTCATTGAACCAAGCTTCTTCTGTGAAGTATTTTCTTTCCCACTTTGACTGCTATGGGCAGGTGTACTTGAGAGGTTAGGTTCACTCACTTGGTTATCGTCTTTATTGTTTACAGTAATAACACATACCTTTGGCTTTCCAACATTTCTCCTTTTCTTAAAAGCCTTCAGAGGATTTCTAATAACTTTACTTTTACTCATTATTATACTTCAACAAAACAGAGACTCAAGAAACAGAATTAATTACGAATATTTTCGAGATAACGACAGAGTAAATAAACATGAAACAATCGACAATCACACCAGCGATATATATTGAACCATCACAGGTTAGCCACAACACATACTTTATCTCACATCACTAAAATGTACCTGATGAACACGGGCGTTAATAATAACACCATTTGACAGCAGTTTAACAGCGCCACAGTGGGTCACGCCCATGTAGAACACATTTCAAAAAAAATTTAAAAATAGTTGTAGTCTTCGGAATTGAATAAATTATATATCTATTAAAAGGTAATAGTCTGCAGATTCAGAAAAAGCAAAAAAGTAAAAATTGAACTTTCCATGATTTTGAGCCTTTCCGGAGCCTTAAGGGGCTTACACATTAGTGACTCTCCATGTTCAGGAAGACCTTCGGGGTTTGATGGAGATTATTTAAATGCATTAATCCACAATCATCCACAAAGGTGTACACAAGAACTGGCAAATGCAATGAACTGTGACTATTCCACAATAATGCAACATTTACATGCAGTGGGGAAGGTTAAAAAATCTGGAACCTGTGTACCACGTGCTCCAAGCCAAAATCTCAAAAATCACTGGGGTGGCTCTGCTTGCTCATCATCAAATGGCTCACTGACCATTCCTTTGCTGTATCTTTATTGGTGACAAAAAATTATCTCTCTATGCTAACATCAAGGAAAAGAAAGAAATGGTTGAACCCAAACACAGCAGGGACTGCCCGTACAAAGATCTGCATGGATCCACGAAAGATAATGTGTAACACATCTGGTGGAACAGCGACAGTGTGGTGCACTACTAATTTCTTCCCCGACATATAACGATCACTGCTGACACTTATTATCAACAACTGAGGCCTCTTGCAAATGCAGTCCAAGAACAACAACCAGGAAGACTGTGTAAAGTGATGCTACTCCATGATAATGTCCACCCACATTCTCTTAGACTGGGGGGGGGGGGGGGGGGGGGGAGAACTTGGAATTGGGTTGGGAAGTCATTCCACATGCACCTTATTTACCTGATCTTGTCCCCTCAGATTTTCCCCTTTTCACTCTCATCCTGTTCATGATGACAAGATGTGTGAAATGAATGTAGTTTTAACATGCTGGTGCTCCAGTTTATGCACAAAGATCATAGCAGACACCTTCCAATGACAGGAGGATTATGTCCCTCAGAGATGCACTTAAATGGAGGAGAAGTAGTTAAAGTTTCATATTCAATTACTGGGTCGGTCTGTCCATAAGTTCACTAATTATCTATGTTGAAGGCACATCTGCAGCATGAGGATTCCCAATGACCCATAAAACATTAGTGCGATTTTGAGCATTTCATCTCTGGTTAAACAAACTCCATGTCATCATCCAGACACATAAATAAGCTCGTTCTGAGATATTTCTGTTCATAATGGTGCAAGTTTCATGTTGCAAGCTGCTTAACTTCATACATTATAACACTATATAATCTGCATTAAAAACAAAATAAACTGTACCTCTTCAACTTAATTATTTTGCCAATTCCATGTGTATAATCCTCAGTTCATTATTTGGCACCATACTCATGGCAAAAGAAAACACTTCTGTTCCTGCCACATCACAGTTTATGTACTGGAGCTAATTGAAAACATATCCTTTCTCTGCCAGGAGTTTCATAATTGAAACCATGTTGTAGCAGTCATCTGTAAAATAAATGACACTGTTACAAATTATAGCTTCTTAAGAAGAATAGTAACAAAGAAAAAGGTCACACTACACATTATAAAATGAAAGTATTGCGTAATAACTGAAAACAGAGGTGTAATTAGGACTCCAGAAAGAATAATTTTAAGGCTAACCAGAGACAAGATAAATCAGATAACACAGAAATCTGGATCTTAAGTGAGCAACATAAAGAAAAAACTAAGTAATACTGTTATTTTGTCGAAAGTTATCATGGTGGGACTGTGCGAAAATACAGCTTAAGTCACACAATAAAGTAAAACCCATTCTTAATAACTAGCATTATTAATAGTTCCCACTTCTGTTTTTACAACACTGTAAGAATTAACCTGTAAGTACTATTGTACTTTCAAAACAACCAAATTATTAAATAAAACATATTATTAAGTATCATACCTATACCAGAATGCTGGCGGCCAGAAAATTTTATTCCAAATCTTTCCACAGCACTTTTTAAGCTGGATGGGTAATGGCCAGTTGCCCTGGCGATGCACTGATGAATGAAATAAACATATAAAATTATTTTTGTATGCACTTTGTGAATCTACCAGAGCACAATGCCCAACAGTAACAGCAGCAACACAAAAAGATCTGTTTCACAGTGAATAGCATTTTTTTGCCGTAGATCAGCTGTGAGATCAATCAAGTATGCATATTTTAAAACCCCACAACAGATGTTAGGAAATGGAGTCAATTATCTGTGTATGATACTAGCTTATAAATAAACTCTTGAAACAATTTCTCTCAGATCAAGAGAGTTGCTAAATCTTTAGCAGGTTCCTTCATATTTACTTGTGACTGTTGTGGTAGATGTGTGCATTACAGATCATGCTGCTCAACTATCTAACAACTTAGACATAACATGTTTGCTCACTATAAATATTAACTAAGGACAAAGAGGAAGAAAGACTGGCAGAGACTTTAAGCAAAATACCTGCCCAGCACTTACCTGAAGTACACTATGTGATCAAAAGTATCTGAACACCCCCAAAAACATACATTTTTCATACTAGGTGCATTGTGCTGCCACCTTCCTGCCATGTACGCCACATCAGCAACCTCAGTAGTCATCAGACATCGTGAGAGAGCAGAACTGGGCACTCTGCAAAACTCATGGACTTCAAATGTGGTCAGGTGATTGGGTGTCACTTGTGTCATACATTTGTACACAAGATTTCCACACTCCTAAACATACCTAGGTCCACTGTTTCTGATGTGATAGTCAAGTGGAAACGTGAAGGGACACGTACAGCACAAAAGCGTACAGCCTGACCTCGTCTGTTGATTGACAGAGACAGCCGACAGTTGAAGAGGGTCGGAATGTGTAATAGGCAGACATCTATCCAGACCATCACACAGGAATTCCAGACTGCATCAGGATCCACTGCAAGTACTATGACAGTGAGGCGGGAGGAGAGACAACTTGGATTTCACGGTTGAATGGCTGCTCATAAGCCACACATCACACCGGTAAATGCCAAACAATGCCTCGCTCAGTGTAAGGAGCATAAACATTGGACAATTGAACAGTGGAAAAACGTTGTGTGCAGTGACTAATCACGGTACACGATGAGGTGATCCGATGGCAGGGTGTGGGTATGGCGAATGCCCGGTGAACGTCATCTGCCAGCGGGTGTAGTGCCAGTGCCTACATTGATGTTTCTGATGGTTTAAGCATCTTCTTGCTTCCCACTGTTGAAGAGCAATTTGGGGATGGTGACTGCCTCTTTCAATCGCCAATCTTGGTTGTGTAGGATTTGCTGTAGAGACAGGAAGAGAGTGGAACAGGAGGGGAAGATTGCTGCCCTTCAGGTGGAACTAGATAAAGCAAAACAAGAGCTGGAAAGGTTAAGGGTGGAGAAGGGAAAAGAGAGGTGGGAAGTGAGAACAGGTTATAGAAGAAAGAGGAATAGGATGTTTTCAGACAGTGTGGCTGTGAATGTGGAAAAAAGGTTTGATCTGTTGTCACAATTGGAAACTACAGGGTGTTTCAAAAATGACCGGTATATTTGAAACGGCAATAAAAACTAAACGAGCAGCGATAGAAATACACCGTTTGTTGCAATATGCTTGGGACAACAGTACATTTTCAGGCAGACAAACTTTCGAAATTACAGTAGTTACAATTTTCAACAACAGATGGCGCTGCGGTCTGGGAAACTCTATAGTATGATATTTTCCACATATCCACCATGCGTAGCAATAATATGGCGTAGTCTCTGAATGAAATTACCCGAAACCTTTGACAACGTGTCTGGCGGAATGGCTTCACATGCAGATGAGATGTACTGCTTCAGCTGTTCAATTGTTTCTGGATTCTGGCGGTACACTTGGTCTTTCAAGTGTCCCCACAGAAAGAAGTCACAGGGGTTCATGTCTGGCGAATAGGGAGGCCAATCCACGCCGCCTCCTGTATGTTTCGGTTAGCCCAAAGCAATCACACGATCATCGAAATATTCATTCAGGAAATTAAAGACGTCGGCCGTGCGATGTGGCCAGGCACCATCTTGCATAAACCACGAGGTGTTCGCAGTGTCATCTAAGGCAGTTTGTACCGCCACAAATTCACGAAGAATGTCCAGATAGCGTGATGCAGTAATCGTTTCGGATCTGAAAAATGGGCCAATGATTCCTTTGGAAGAAATGGCGGCCCAGACCAGTACTTTTTGAGGATGCAGGGACGATGGGACTGCAACATGGGGCTTTTCGGTTCCCCATATGCGCCAGTTCTGTTTATTGACGAAGCCGTCCAGGTAAAAATAAGCTTCGTCAGTAAACCAAATGCTGCCCGCATGCATATCGCCGTCATCAATCCTGTGCACTATATTGTTAGCGAATGTCTCTCGTGCAGCAATGGTAGCGGCGCTGAGGGGTTGCCGCGTTTGAATTTAGTATTGATAGAGGTGTAAACTCTGGCGCATGAGACAATACGTGGACGTTGGCGTCATTTGGACCGCAGCTGCAACACGGTGAACGGAAACCCGAGGCCGCTGTTGGATCACCTGCTGCACTAGCTGCGCGTTGCCCTCTGTGGTTGCCGTACGCGGTCGCCCTACCTTTCCAGCACGTTCATCCGTCACGTTCCCAGTCCGTTGAAATTTTTCAAACAGATCCTTTATTGTATCGCTTTTCGGTCCTTTGGTTACATTAAACCTCCGTTGCAAACTTCGTCTTGTTGCAACAACACTGTGTTCTAGGCGGTGGAATTCCAACACCAGAAAAATCCTCTGTTCTAAGGAATAAACCATGTTGTCTACAGCACACTTGCACGTTGTGAACAGCACACGCTTACAGCAGAAAGACGACGTACAGAATGGTGCACTCACAGACTGCGTTGTCTTCTATATCTTTCACATCACTTGCAGCGCCATCTGTTGTTGAAAATTGTAACTACTGTAATTTCGAAAGTTTGTCCGCCTGAAAATGTACTGTTGTCCCAAGCATATTGCAACAAACGGTGTATTTCTATTGCTGCTAGTTTAGTTTTTATTGCCGTTTCAAATATACCGGTCATTTTTTAAACACCCTGTATGAGCCACAAATAGATGTAGGAGTGGGACAGGACAAAACAAACTTTCAAAAAGTGTTTGAAAAGTAAGAAGCCAGGAAAAGCTGTGAAGAAGAAGATAGTTTTGATGTTAGGTAGTTCACAACTGTTGCAGGATGAACTAGGGTCAGGTTACAAGTTTTTTTAAACCTAGTGCAAGTCTGGGTCAGGCGATAGAGGATGTAGGTTCACTTTGCGAAGACTTCATAAAGGAAGTCACCGTGATAATAGTGGGTGGGGAAGGCAACAGCATAGATAGGAACCCTAATTATTCAACTGAGAGTGACCTGGTAAAGATAGCTTCAGCAATGAGACATACTCGTGTTGGGCTTGTGTCTGTTCTGAGCCCGCCATGACCCACCTCATTTAAACTCTTCTATTAGGAGAGTTAATTTAGAGGTGGAATGGCTGCTTGGATCAGATATGGGGTCTCATATCAGTGTGGTTCCTGTTGACTCTATCAGCAGGTGGGATTATACTAGGCATAGCCTCCACCTCAACAGGAAAGGGAAAACTGTCTGGGCTAATAGCAAATAACTTGGGGGGGGGGGGGGGGGCACTGTCACAAGTTACAAGTGATTACAAGTGACAGATCAGCAGTTTTTTTAGGGTAGGGAGGACAGAAACAAAAGATGTTCAGAGACAGGCTGAAAATGACATTCACATTGATAAAACAGGCAGCCAGAAAACAAATTTTAATGTACACAATCCATGCAGACAACCTCTGACTGAAACTAGAGATACTCAAAAATTGGCAAGAAAATTAGGTTCATCCAGTTATAATTCAGTCAGTGTACAAAGTCAATTATTGTTATTGCATTAGAATATCCAAGGACCAAGGGATAGGCTTAATGAGTTACTTATTTGTGTTGAAGAATTAGAGTTGAGCAAACCAGTTGATATAATCTGCCTCTCTGAACATGTGACCACTGGTATAGATATATTAAATGTTACAGGATTCAAGTTAGCTTCTTAATTCTGTAGAGAAAATATGGAGAAAGGAGGAGATGCCACATTTGTCAGAAACTGTTTTCATTTCAAGAATATTGATATTAATAAATTTTGCTCAGAGAAGCATTTAGAAGCTTGTGTAACTGAAGTAGTATTTCATAATAAGTCTTTTATAATAGTAGGTATATACAGAACACCTTCAGGAAATTTTAACCTCTTCATAAAAAAAATCTGGAAGCTCTGCTGTCCCATCTCATGGTAAAAACCCCAAGGAAATAGTGGTTGCTGGTGATTTTAATGTGAATTTATTGAAAAGCTCTGTCAGTGAACAATTATTGCAGTCAGTAACACTATCATTCAATTTAGTTCCTACTGTGAACTTTGCTTCTAGGATATATGAATGCTCTGAGACTGCTACTGATAACACCTTTGTAGACAGATCTAGGGAAAAAAGTCATATCACACAACCAATAGTAAATGGGATATCTAATCATGACATGCAGCATCTTCTGTTAAATATCGAAACTTGTCAGGATAAAAAATCTATTAAATCTGAGTACAGGAGGGTAATAAATAAGTCAAAAATTGATAAATTCGGGAAATTGCTCAAAGACATGAACTGGATAGATGGTTACAATACTTCTGACTGAAATGGGAAATACAAAGCATTCATTAATAAAGTTACCTCACTTTGAAAACTGATTTCCCCTAAAGGTAACTCACATCACACAGAAGTCAAAAAATAAACTGTGTATTACACAAGGAATAAAGATATCATGTGGGACAAAAGGGAGACTGTAATACTATCTAGGAACAACTCTCATGTTATAATTGTAATGCATTACAAAGAATACAGCAAAATATTGAAGCAAGTAATCCAGAAATCGAAGCAGCTTTATTATGAGGAAAAGATAATTACATCAGGCAACAAAATAAAAACTGTATGGGATATAGTGAAGACAGAGACAGGTGGGGCCAAAAAGAAAGAGGAACATATAGCTCTAAAAATAAATGAGACTTTGGTAACAAGTGCATGTAGAGTTGTAAACCTCTTAAACAAGTACGTCATTTCTGTTGCTGACAGCTTGGGGTTATAAGGTTCGGTGAACAGTGCAATGGAGTATCTCAGACCAATCTTTAAAAATAACGTCAGTAATATGGAAATGACACCCACACCTCCCAAAGAAATAGCACCCATCATAAAATCCTTAAAATCTAAGTATTCTAGTCGGTATGATAACATATCAACGAAGTTAAAGAGTGCTCATGTGAGTTGAGTTCTATCTTAAGTTATTCGTGTAATCAATCCATTATCAGCGGAACATTTCCAGACTAGCAAAAATATGCTGAAGTTAAGCCTCTTTACAAGAAGGGGATAAAGAGATACCTTCAAACTATTGACCAATTTCACTTTTGCCAGCTTTCTCAAAAATATTTGAAAAGGTTGTGTTCAAGCATTTCCTTAAGCATCTGACTCCAAATAATATATTGACCAAGTCCCAATTTGGATTTCTTAAGGGTTCTGATATAGGGAAAGTTATCTACACTTACAGTGAGAATGTACTTAATTCATTAGATACTACTGGCATTTTCAGTGACCTGTCAAAAGCTTTGACTGTGTGAACCACAGCATTCTCTTAAGTAAATTAGAATATTTGGTGTCACCGGCAATGCTGCGTAATGGTTTGAGTCTTAATTCTCTAACACGAAACAAAGGGTGTCGCTGCAAAATACCTGTGCAGTAAGCAGTCGGTCATCATCTGATTGGGAATTAATTACATGCAGTGTTTCTCAAGATTCCATCTTGGGTCCACTGCTGTTTCTTGCAGTACATTAATGACCTCTCATCTGTTATATTACCAGATGCTAAGTCTGTTGTGTTTGCAGATGATACAAATATTGCAATAAGTAGCAAGTCCAGTATAGATTTAGAAATAGCTGCTAATCAAATTTTCACTGACATTAATAAGTGGTTTAAAGCTAATTCACTGTCATTAAACTTTGAGAAGACGCACTATATGCATATCAGAACCTGTAAGAGATTTCCTTCCAGCATGTGTATAACATATGAAGACACGCAAATCGAAAATGTTGACAATGTTAAATTTCTGGGATTACAACTCAATAATAAATTCAGTTGCAAAGGGCATACCACAGAATTGCTGAAGTGCCTAAACAAGTCTGTATTTGCAGTGAGAATGATGTCAGATGTAGGAGATACAAATGTAAAAAACTTGCATACTTTCATTCTGAAATGTCATATGGGATAATTTTCTTGGGGAACTCATCAAACCAAGCAAAAGTTTTTAGGATGCAAAAGCGTGTGATAAGAATCATTTGTGGTTGTAAATTTAAGATTATCATGTAGAAACCTGTTCAAAGAACTTTGTATTCTAATCACTGCTTCTCAGTATATTTATTCCTTAATGAAAGTTGTTGCATGTAACACATCTCTATTTGCAAACAATAGCTCGATACATAGTATCAATACTAGGAATAAGAACAATCTACATAAAGACCTAAAATCACTTACCTTGGTCCAAAAAGGGGTCCAATATTCAGGAACACACATTTTCAATAAATTGCCAGCAACCACTAAAAACTTGGCTTCAGATAAAGCATGGTTTAAACAGAGTTTGAAACACTTTTTGATAGGCAACTTCTTCTACTCTATAGCACAGATAGTTAACATGGACTACAAACCACAGTGCAACTTACCTCCGGTGGTATCAGCCTGCTTCACATGTAACAGTGTTGAACACTGCCCAACCAAACCTTTCATGGACGGGTACCACACATAAAAGGCTTAAGTACAAAGTGTAACTTTTATCTGTTGAAACACGATTGCAAGCAGACATATTTAGATTCTCTTATTCATGATTTGGCCACATGTTTTGCCCCAGAGGAAGTCATGCACTTGGAACTATTACTTTTAGCAAACCCAATATTAGAAGGTGGTGTGAAAATTACTGAGAGTTCTTAAACTGCAGGACAATGACTCCAAATGTACTAAGATATGTCAATGATAGGTTAAACTTACAGATCAATCAACTGCACTCAGTTGTTGTGCTGCATCACACCTGCCCTCTCTTCTAGTATAGAGATGCAGTTCTCCAATCAACGAAAACCAGCTTGTCTGATAAACAGTATAGGTCAACCTCCAGTTAATCCTTCACCCCTTTTTCTAGTTATAGTCAAAAATCAAAATTATTTGATGAGAAGCAAATAATAACCTTTATGTCTTGAGTACTTCAAGTAGTATCCACCTCATCAGCATATCCAACTGCCACCTATAAGTTCAAATGGTTCAGATGGCTCGAAGCACAATGGGACTTAACATCTGAGATCATCAGTCTCCTAGACTTAGAACTACTTAAACCTAACTAACCTAAGGACATCACACACATCCATGCCCAAGGCAGGATTTGAACCTACGACCATAGCAGCAGTGTGGTTCTTGACTAAGTGCCTAGAACCGCTCGGCCACACGGGCCGGCTCCACCTACAAGTAATGGTGCAGTTATTTTGGAGCGGTGCAGCACGACCAGAGCAGCATGGCATGGCAAGCAGAGCACCAATGGTGAAACAAACCAGTGCTGTTCAGTGTGTGAGATTACAGTGATGCTGCAAGTGATGGGGCGCAGAGCAGAGTGGCACAGAGTGATGCTGAGAGAATCAAACATGTTTGTTTTAAACAGACAGAGATCAGAGCATTTCGAGTGACTCTGGCTGTATTAGGGGAAAGCTGGCAGCATTTGGCTGCTGCTGCGGGTAGCAGAGTCTGTACTGTTGCTGGCACTTGTGTTTCTTTTGTTGTAGTGTTGAAATAAAATTAAATGATCATATGGCATTTATTGAATGGGATACCCCCTTCGGGGTTTGGCTGCCGTATTGCAAGTCTTTTTAGTTGACACCACTTCAGTGATTTGCATGTCAATGATGATGAAAATGGTGATGAAGGATGCACAACACCCAGTCCACTGCAGCGAATTGAACCCGAGCCCCCTTGCATAGAGAGAAAATGGTATCAGCTGAAGCTATGATCGAAACTGTTTTTATCTGGCGTCCTTTATGGGACCACCAAAACAACTATCATCTCAACTGATTCATTCTAGACAAGTTTTGTGATGCGGTGGCAGCATTATTACAGACTATAAGTACAGAACACATTTCATTAATTTCTTATTCTCCCATTGTCTTAAAATGAGAGGCGATAATAAAGTTGAAGTAGCACAGCTGAAAAACACATGAAAATCATGTTTTACTAAGTGAGAAAATGTTTTCAAAACTGTCTCATTTGCACAGCCTCATTTGAATGTCTGTTAAAGTTTCATCCTTTCTGATGTATGTCTTGCACAGAACGCTCAATGTCTACTGTATGTTGCTCATTGATACTTAGAGATCCTTGTAGGTCACTGACAGTGTTGTGGAGAACATGTACATTTCACATCATCATCAACAAATTCTGCTAAAGTTTCTATTGGCTTCCAAAATATGCACCACTTTGTGCTCATTATTCCAAAAGCACATTCTATTAATCATCATGGTCCAGAAAACTGTTCGTTGAAATATTCATTCCATGGATCTAAAACACTTTGGATATGTCTCTTCTCCAATGAATACAAAAGGCAATCCAACTGATGTATTTAGTAGTGGAGTGTCTGGCAGTATATAAAGCTTCCCTTCTTGCATCAAGCAAAAAATACTAGAAGAATAAAATCTACCACCTTCCCTTTCCTTCCCAAACCCTCAACATCGATTCTAACGAATTTCCCCTGATGATCTGCAACTGCTAGTAGTATGATTAAATGAAAATTTTTGTAGCCGTAAAACAATGTACCAGCATTTTCTGGGCATTTTAGACCAATTTGTTTTCTGTGAACATCACCGACTGCAATGGAAAGTTTTTCATGTTACATAAATCATTTACAGTATTTAGAAAAAGGCACTCACATGTGGAATGGCTGGAGGCAACCCCACAACAATCTGGTAGTTGACTACACAATACTTACAATGATTGTATTTCCTATTGTGAATGTCAGAGCGGTGTCTCAAAAACTACTACTGGTTTCTAGGAACCTGTAACAATTCTCATTTCATCAGCTATTGACGACCCTTAAAAATGATGAGCCTTAAAAATAATGTTATTTCATTGGAAAAATTTGTAGTAGCTTGAATATCAGTTAGATATGAAAGTTTGGCCTATTAATCATATGACAAAATATTCTCCTCTTTGACTACTACCATTTGCTAAAATCTTGTTTTGGTATCTCAAACTGTTTGTGAGATATGAGGAATGTTACAAATATTTCATTCTGGCTTTTTTGCTGACACTTGAGTTTAGGATGAAGTGCTTAACATACAATCTATTTTCTCAAGACTGGTGACAGACAGTGATATTATTCTAAGCTTAAAGTATAATTCAGTATGTCAGCCACATTTCATATGCAGAAACATATGACCTAACATGCACCAAAAGCAAATTCATAGCAAGTGCTATTTTTCAATGCAAACTTTTTGAAATTCTTGCAGTAGGTTACTTAATTTTGAAATATCACAATAACTATGACCGTTAACAAAATGATAGGCAGTTCATCGTTAAGCTGACGAGTAAAGCTATGAGATGTGTGAGAATCAAATTTTTTCACTGAATAGTTTCTTTAAAATCCTTTGAGAAAGACTACAGATCGGCTGGCACGCATGTTTGCAGTCCATGCAGTCATGTGAGCCTACCCGGCGGTTGCACTGTTCCCTACCCCACTATACCCACGCACAAAGCAGCACTGTGGCAACAGCCAGACACACAGCTCCACTCTGCATTGTTGTGCCACTCCACTATAACCCGCGACTAATAAATCATCACTTAAGCCACCTCGGTTGGGTCTGCCATTTCTTGCGAGGGCACTCTTCTCCTGATTCATATTATGTACACACTATCACCCCTCAGCTGAATCCTAGTATCAGATCTCTACATGAATTACTGATTGATTCACTAATAAATAATAAGAAAGTTAAGCCAATAATAGACCAGGTGCTTCCACTTCATTGGACAAGTGGCGAACATATGTTCCCTTTGAATCTGCTCTCTTGCTTGCTAAAAAATATGATTACATGCAAAAGGTGATCATCTGTTACCAATTAAAGGCACATTCAGCATCAAAGTTATTTACCAAAATGCCTCACAGTTCCCAAAGTCGAGAATTTATATGGCCTTCAAACATTACCTGTTTACAATCGACAAATTAATCGCTTTCTTACCTATATATGTATCAATCTAAGCCATGAAATACATATGTCATCAATTTAAGGATTTGTTTTTGTCTCGTCTGGTCTCAAGTGTGCTATCAATTATGAGGCTCACATAACACTGAAACCATCAGCTTCTCCCAGTTTTGCCGATGCAAAACAGAAACTAGATCACTTGAAGTATCCAAAAGTACAGTGTTTGTGCATCACTAATAGTCACACTCGCAAACAGAGCAAGGGAAAAACGACTGTCGATATGCCTCCATATGAGCTCAAATCTCTCTTACCTTATCTCTGTAGTCATTATGCGAAATGTACATTGCTGGCAGTCGAATTGTTCTGCAGACAGCTTCAAATACCTGTTAATACCTGTTTTCTAAATTTTCTCAAGCTTGTTCTTCGAAACACACACACACACACACACACACACACACACACACACACACACACACATATTAGCTTTCCTCTATGGATTCCCAAAACATCTCCATAATAGTTGTGTGTTGATCGAACATACCAGTAACAAATCTACAAACCCGGCTTTAAATTGCTTCAGTGTCTTCCTTTAATTCAGCTTGGTGGTGATCCCAAACACTGTAGCAGTACTCGAGATTGGGTTGCACTAGTTTTCTATACGCAGTCCCCTTAACAAATGAGCCACAAAATTCTCCCAATTAACCAAAGTCAATCATTTGCCTTCCCTACTACAATCCTTACATGATCATCCCATTTCATATCGCTTTGCAATGTTACGCCTCAATATTTAATCGATGTGACTGTGTCAAGCAGCACACTACTAATGCTATATTCGAACATTACTGGATTGTTTTTCCTACTCATCTGCACTAGCTCATATTTTTCTGTATTTAGAGCTAGCTGCCATTAATCACACCAACTAGAAATTTTGTCTAAGTCATCTTGTATCCACCTACAGTCACTCAACATCATCTTCCCATACACCACAGCATCATCAGTAAGCAGCTGCAGATTGCTGTTTCTCATCCACCAGATCATTATGTATATAGAGAATAACAGTGGTCCTATCAGACTTTCCTGGGGCACTCCTCATGATAATAAAGAGACTTAGCAGCACACTCCACTTGGGCTCACTTTTCAAGGCTGTCACTTTACAAGCCAGTATGGATACTTACTTAATAATTTACTTACTAAACTGGAAGGTGATCAATGATAGATGAAAATATATTTATCAGACAAAAATTTGCAAATACCATGTCTTTTACCAATAGAGGCATATCTGAAAACTACAGGTAGACCTGCAGTTGGAAGTGTGTGGATCAAGTTTCCATTGAAACAAGGCAGAAGTTATAACCTCACAACTCCCCCTCCATTTCTGCCTACACAACACCTATCCCAGAAGAGGATACACTAAAACTGAAAAAGTCATTCAACATATTATAGGTGATAAGGACAAATAACATACAAATATTTTTTAAGTGTAGGGAGTTAAGATTCGGATTTTATGCCTGGGTAGGGGTGCAGCCAGGGGAGAATATCCCTGGGGCAATAAAAGTGGTGTGAGGTGTTCCTCCCCAACTTTACCCCATAAGTTGACTACTAAAATGAGTGCTTTAACTTAAATGGCAATACACATTTTCCCACATGGAGATTAATAAACAAGATGCTTTCATTACATCATCAGCACGAATACATGGTAATCACTAGCTGAAATGTAAATTATGGTGTAGGTCGAGTGGGTCTAGACATGCCACAAGGACATGCAGACTGTCAGGGTCGCTCTGAAGGTGTACGGGGGAGGGTTCTCTTGTTGTAGTACGTAGACGTATGTGTGGCACGTATGATCAGTATGGATGCTACAAAGGCTCAGTTTCTCTTCGAGAGAGGCAAAGTGGCATGCCCCCCCCCCCCCCCCCCCTCCTCTAGATGGAGACTTTTATCCTTCGGAGTTTGTTGGCTTCCCGCTACTGTAAGATACAGCAACTGTAAGTCAGATTCTGAAATTTGCACTGCCAGCACGTTTATTTTGGGGATTCCATTAACTAATGTAACAGCACGATCACTGACTGAGATGCCTATTTAGGTCAGCATCCAGAGGAATGACATGGAGATTCTGGTTTTGTGGAGATCATGATAGTGGAGATCAATGGCTGAGTCCATGAGTAATTGTCAATCATCTTCGAACTTCTGAGAAAGTCTGTGCAAGAGAATATTTCTGTCAGGTTGAGAGCTCTGTGCCTTTGCTTTAATTCTGCCTTGTAGATACTGCATACTTTGGGCTGTTCATAAATTTTTTTGTTGATATATCCGTATCCAACTTCTTCATTGTTCTTGGAGACGGCAGGGTTGTACTAAAGGTGGCATAGACATGAAGGGCTGAACAGAACCTATGGTGATGAACATTAGGGTCTATGTGATCCTTTATACCACAAGGGACATCCATTTGCACAAATCGAGGAATACATCAGTGAGAAAGCTCCATTTGTGGGTTGTGTGACCAAATTATTATGGAGAAAATGAGCTCCCAAACCACGCCTTCTAGTGTAACTGTTGTTGTTCTCCACGTTTTCAAATGGTTCATAAAAACAACTGATGTTAGGGTTCTGGAAAAGTCACATAAGAGGGATGTTCTGACCCACAATAAAAATCTTAAACTACATAATTGAGTGTTGTTGGAGATGTACACTCAAAGGTGGGATACCTGCTTCCACAAGGAGACTATTGACAGGGTTCGTGCAGAAAACTCCAGTAGCAAGGTGACCTCCATGGAAATGCACGGAGTCTAGCAGGCCTAAAACTGAAGGCGCTGTTGACCTGCAAGTGTCCATTCCATAGTCTGATTGAGTTAATGTCAATGACTGATAATATTTTACTAGAACTTGTCAAACCGCCAAGTGCACAGGCACCAAGGGATGGAAAAAAAGGTTTGAGAATTAAAAGAGAATTCTCCAAAGTATCATGTTGTTATTTTATATCTACGAGAGGCCTTTCCTTATGACTGTAAGTGCACGCTGTTGCAACAGTGTCATTTCATCCAAGTAGCATTATATAGTAAACACTACTACCAACAGATGTCTACTGTTAACATGGTGTATGTAGCAATCATGTCGTAGGTTTCGACTGTTGCTGCCTAAAAACTCACTCATGTTCAGCAATGGTGTTTGCTACGATGTTGTAGCATGTTAAAGGTCAGTGAGCAAGTGCTAAAACAAATATGTTATCTGGCCAAAGGCTTCTGATTTTTGCTGACTGAGAACAGGTGGAAGACTGAGTCAGAGTGCTTCAGTGTAACTGATAGAATAATAAGTGAAATGAAAAACGGGTCGCACATGTATCACACCATTTGTCTGATGTTAATTCCCTATCAAGAAAACACTTTAAAAGAAAAAAGCTCTGTATATTATCTTGAAAAATGTGCAGCTGATTTTGATGCCAAATGCAGCAGAGATATTACTGTAGAGCTAGTTACCAAAATAGCTGCTTTCAAGTTCCAAGTGAAATGTCTGAACATGAACATTCACACAACTTCCCATTTGTAAATTTTAAGATTTTCTGAAGTATTTGTTCAGAAATGCTTATGCTAACATCAAAATAGCTTTGATAACAATTATGACAATGGAAGTGACTGTAGCATCTTGAGAATGGAGTTTCAGAAAATTAAGGATGCCAAAAAAGTATTTAAGGTCAAAAATTGGTGCAAGCAGACTGTCAAATTTAGCCATCTTGTTGACAGAATAGGATACATATGCTAAATTTGACTTCAATGGCACAAACAAAGAATTTTCTTTGCTCAAAACAAGGAAATATGAAGTAAAATTAAGTAATAAGCACATTTTGGAAAGGGGCAGTTTCCCAACTCTTAATTATAGCCCTTTTTTCTTTTATTTCTAATCAGTAATTTATGTACATTCTCGCTCCGCAGAGGCTTGTGCGCTAATATGACACTTCCTGGTGGGTTAAAACTGGGTGTCTGGCCAAGACTCAAATTCACGACCTTTGCCTTTCGCAGTAAAGTGCTCTACTTGCCCGTGAAAGGCAAAGGACCAGAGTTCAAGTCCCGGCCCAGCACACACTTTTAATATGCTAGGATGTTTCATATCAGTGCACACTCCACTGCAGAGTGAAAACTTCATTTTGGAAACATCCCCCAGCTGCGGCTAAGCTATGTCTCTGCAATATCCTTTCTTCCACATGTGCTAGTCTTGCACGTTTCACAGGAGAGCTTCTGTGAAGTTTGGCAGGAAGAAGGTGAGGTACTGGCAGCAGTAAGGCTGTGAAGACAGGTTGTGAGTCATCCTTGGGTAGCTCAAGTCAGTAGAGAACTTGACTGTGACAGTTAAAGGTCCTGAGTTCGAGTCTCAGTCCGATGCACAGTTGTAATCTGCCTGGAAGTTTTATTTTCAATTTATGCACTATTAATGATTTATATGAACAAATAAAACCTGTTATTTAAAACACAAGGTGATTACAATTAAAGTTACAGTTCCAAAATGCTGCTAAGAACGACACCAAGTTTGAATGAAATATTATGGAAGAAGTAGGAAACTTCATGGAAGGAAAAAAAAAAAATTAAAATTTTACCAGTACATGGTACTGTAAGCAGCAGAATATGCAAAATAAAAGAAGTGGGGTGCACAGCTGTTCCTCTGTTTGTGTCTGCAAACCACAGCATGACTGTCTCAATGATGATTAGCACACTGCCGGTAAAGCTTTTCACAAGAACAGTGACCACATGAGCTCTGCAGAAGTTCCTGACAGTCAATGTTATGAAAAAAAAAAGGCATTGGTCCATTGTCTGCCAAGGAACTGGAGAAAATGATAATGAAATTAAAAAAGACAGACTATTTTTAAGTGCAATGTGGCAGAGGGAGGAAAACAACTGATCCAACAGTAGAAGTGTGGCCACAGCATTACAGGAGGGGTCGGGCAATGGTGTGCAGACATGTAGTGTATGGAAAATTGCCCAAACTTTGGACATGCCTAGTGCATAACAATTTACGAAACATACAAAATTACCCACAATCAGGAGTTGCTTCATGCTGACCTGCCTGTAAGACAAATGTTGCTCTAGAATTTCTTGCTCATATGGAAGTGGACAATGAATGGCCATGGAATTCTGAGGACATACAAAGCCCATTTTTATCTCCATGGACATGCCAATACACAAAACTGCAGAATATGGGAAACAAAAAATCCACTGTCACATCAACAGGTATCACTTCATTCTGCAAAGGTAACTGTGTGGTGCACGTTCATAGCGTAGTTCATCATAGGGACATATTTTTTTGAGGTGATGGGTCCTGTTATCTGTACTGTTACTGTCAAATGTTATGAGAGACTTCTGTGCACAAACACTATTCCAACCGTTCAAGAGCTTGGATGCATGGGTAGGATCATTTTTATGCAAGATAGCACTCCTCCGCACACTGACACAGCCAGTGAAGCAGTTGTTGCAAAGGCATTTTGGAAATGTGAGAATAATCAGCCATCATTTCCCCACAGCCTGGGCATTCAGATCACCTGCTATTAATCTGAGTGACTTCTGATGTTGTTGTTGTTGTTTTAGGGAAGGATGGGGAAGGAAGTCGGCCATGCCCTTTCAAAGGAACCATCCCGGCATTTGCCTGCAGCGATTTAGGGAAATCACGGAAAACCTAAATCAGGATGGCCGGATACGGGATTGAACCGTCATCCTCCCGAATGCGAGTCCAGTGTCAGTGACTTCTGACTGTGGGGTTATCTGAAAGATAATGTATTCAGTGCTCCGATTACAATGTAGCTGAACTGAAGGCACACATTGTGCATCACATTCCGAATGTGACCCCTGAGACACTCCACTCTGTCATGGAATGTGCTATTTCTCAATTTCAACTAGTGGCAGAAAACAGTGGACAGCATACTGAACATGTCATGTGCCAGTCTCATACCAAATACTGATTTCACTGATTTTTAAGCAGTTCTTGGCCTCAGGACAATTAAAAACCAAGTTTTCCTACCCTATGTGGTACAGCCTTGCCATGGTGGATGGACTTATCTTACTAACAGTGCCACAACTGTTGAAAGATAAACTTATGCAGTCATGCATAATGCACTGTTGGTTTAATGTGCTACTTGCACCATACCCATCATACTGCGATTCATCTGTCATTTGTAGCCAAACCCATTTATGTTATGACGTTTACAGTACCATCTAGTGGGAAATTTTTCATTTATTCTGTTTCCATAAAATTTCCTCCTTCTTTGATAATATTCTGTTCAAATTTGATATTATTCTGTGCAGCATTATTTTGTTATTGTTTATAAACTGGAACTTTAATTATGATCAGCCTCTATATCTTACTAAAACACTGTATAGTAACTGCCATGAACAATAAAATATATACACTGCTTGACCAAAAAACTGTGTCATCCAGAAGATATGGTCTGATGTCACTATGACTTCATACACGTACACACCATCAGTGGGTATGTAAATGAATTTCAATTCTCTGTGATGTGTAAAACAGCCACCAGAGTGCATTAGTATTGTTTGTGTTTAATGTTGTTACCAAGCCTGATAGGTTACTGTATTTACTCGAATCTAAGCCGCACTTTTTTTCCAGTTTTTGTAATCCAAAAAACCGCCTGCGGCTTAGAATAGAGTGCAAAGTAAGCGGAAGTTCTGAAAAATGTTGGTAGGTGCCGCCACAACTAACTTTTGTCATCGAATATATGTAGCACTACACAGGCATGCTTTGCAGGCACAAAGATAAATACTGGCGCCAAAACCTCTGCGTCAAAAAAAAGAGGTGGAAGACGAGCTTTTTTTCCTCCTTTTCCTCTGCCCCGAGTTTCAACCACTGCATTTTCATACATTATCCATCAAAGTAAATACAAATTCCTTATTGTTCATCTTCGAATGTTGCAGCGTTTCAATGTACTACGAAAATCCGACTGGCAAGACTGTTAGGGATGTTTGTCAATATGGCCAACTCTACGTTCTGAATTTTTTCCTACCTGTGAGAAGAGATGGTTGCTAATAGGAACTATTATGAATTGTGAATCACATGCAGTATTCTCTTCACCATAAGAATAATACGAATATAAACATTTTGCCATGTATTCTTTCGTGTTTGCTGCTATCTCATTTAAATTCTGTCTGCCTAATAAACTACGAAACTAGAGTGAGACAACAGCAAACGCGGAAGAATATACATATGATGTCATGTTTATATTCGTATTATTCTTATGCTGCATAGTGATACAGTCAGAAATGAAGCACGGCAATTGACTAGATTCTTAAATCTAAGATGACTCTAATTTCTGTGCAGAATGTAATGTACTAAAGAGGCGCCTGCAAAGATTTTCAAACGGAGAAATATTTTCGCTGAACTCTCGTTCAGAACATCTTCAATCATACGCAGTCTATTATTTGGTTCTTGTTGATCGTTATCAAAGAGAGCAGCAGTGTAAGTAACAACAAATAACAGTCTCTTGCCATTGTTTCACTAATGACATGATTCCTCTCTCTCTCTCTCTTCTTTTAATTGTAAGCGGCAGTAGCTCGCACAAAAGCAAGCCATGCCGCGAGCGGCGACAGGCCGTAAACACTCATTATCAGAATGCGACAAACAATGCATGACACAGTACAGTAATGCATCTTCAGCTTAGGGTGACATAAGCACCTATAACAAAGAGAATGGCACTTGTCAGATCAAAGAAAATTAAGCAATCAATTCAAACCAGACGAAGAACATGGAAAAGGAAGGGTACCCGTATAAATACGGAAGGAGCGCCTGACACATAGCAATGGCTGCCTGGTAAAGCTTAACTGCTAAGCTTACGACTTGAACCAAACTACTGTAGCGGTATCGTCATTCATTCGACCTAAATTGTGTCTCATATTACAATGGACCAACTTTGTTTCGATTTGGAGGTGCGGCCTAAAACTTTTCTCTCCCCTTGAATTTCGAGTCTCAAATTTCAGGTGCGGCTTAGATTGGATAAAATTCTTTTTCCTTGATTTCGAGTCTCATTTTTCAGGTGCGGCTTAAAATCGAGTGCGGCTTAGATTCGAGTAAATACGGTATATAAGGGAAGTGAACACTATCATATGCTGAGTGAACACTGAGAAGGAACTCAAGATGTCATGTACTCATGAGAGACAAGAGTTATCAGCACCTGATAGAGCTTGAAAGTGGTCTCATTAAAGGTCTCCATTTGGCTGGCTGGTCAAATTATGCAATATCAAGATTTGTGGGCAATTTGGATATGGCAGTGGCCTGATGTTGGGCTGCATTGGAATGTGAGGTCAGGCATACTCCTTATCAAGGTTCTGATTGACCCTGTCTGACCACCACAAGTGAGTATCGCCATATTGAGCAGCATGTACATAGTAGCTCTTTCACATCTGCGTCCACCATCTGAGGACCAGATGACATTCTGGTGATTGTCCTGCATAATGACATAGATCTTTAGTATTGAGAGATGTCACTAACATTCAAGTCAGATGATACATTTGGTCCTTAGATCGAGTGATAAAAAAGCCCCCTGCATGGATAAAACTCAAAACTAGGTCTGCCATTGCAGCGTCATCCGATAAAAGTGCAGGGAGCGTTTCAGGCAGCGCAAATGTCTGCCTGAGCACAGTTAAAAATGGACAGGCCAACAAGATGTGGACCACTGTCAACACTGATCCACAGCGACAGAGAGGTAGGTCCTCACGGCGCAAGAGATGATCATGCATTAGCCAGGTGTGGCCAATGTGTAGCCGGCAAAGAACAACTGAGTCCTTGAGGAGGCTCACAAGGAGGAGCGCCACACACCTGTAATGTCTTTGACAACTCGAAGTTTGTTGGGTGAAGGCAGGGTGCGCCATTCATCACCCCAGGCACCAAGCACCTTCTGCTGCAAAACTGACCTGAGATCACACTCCGAAAGGTCAATCTCCAAAGCCAGGACACTGACAGCCTGTCTGGCCAGCGTGTCTACCCATTCATTTCCCGGGATGCCGACATGACTCGAGGTCCACACAAAGACCAAGGAGTGGCTGCAACAGGCAAGAGTATGGAGGGACTCCTGGATAGCCATCACCAGACGAGAGCGAGGAAAACACTGGTCGATAGCTCGTAAACCACTCAGGGAGTCACTACAGATAACGAAGGACTCACCTGAGCAGGAACGGATATACTCTAGGGTGCGAGAGGTGGTTACCAGCTCGGCAGTGAAAACACTGGAGCCAGCCGGCAATGAGCATTGTTCAGAATGATCCCCTAGAGTAAGAGCATACCCAACACAACCAGCAACCATCAAACCGTCAGTATAGACCATGTCAGAGCCTTGAAACACGGCAAGGAGTGAAAGAAAGTGGTGGCGGAGGGCCTCAGGAGGGACCGAGTCTTTCGGGCCCTGTGCCGAATCGAGCCGAAGGTGTGGCACACACCACGGGGGTAGATGTACATGGGCTCAGAAAACAGGTGGGAGAGGGAAAAACTCAAGCCCCGAGAGAAGAGCCCGGACATGAACCGAGATCATACACCCTGACCGGGGCTGCCGTTCTGGAAGATGGACGACCGAGTTGGGGAACAGCAGACGGTAATTGGGATGCCCGGGCAAGCTACAAACATGTGCAGCATAAGTGGCCAGTAGTCGTTGGCGCTGGATCCGCAATGGAGGGACACCAGCCTCCACACTATGCTGTTCACAGGGCTTGTGCGGAAAGCTCCAGTGGCGAGTCGGATCCCACTGTGAAGGATGGGGTCAAGCAACCGCAACGCAGAAGGTTATGCCGAACCGTAAGCAAGGCTCCCATAATCTAGACAGGACTGAATTAGCGCCTGATACAGTCATAGAAGGGTAGACCGATCGGCACCCCAGCTGGTGTGACTCAGGGGAGACCTGGGGCAAAAAATGGAAAAAAAATTGATTATTATTTTTTTGTTTCATTAAAATCTACGGAATCTCCTGAACATTCTGTTATATTATTTATTTGGTAGAAATATTATCTTGTTGGTATTATCGTCCTTTGCTGTACATCTGCACTGTCAGTTTTCATCCTCGTGACTTACATTGACTCATTTGAATGGTCATGTTTCCAAAACTATTTACTGTAGAAGTCTGTGGTTTTGTTGTTTTGTAGTTGACAGTCTGCTCTACACAGCGTATTGTTTCCATAGCTCTTTGTTTGAATGGCGTGAAGTGTTTCGTGAATAGCTTTCTGTTTAGTGGGTTTTAGTTCGCGCAGCAAGCAGACATTGACAGCATTTTGCGGAAGAAAAATGACAAAACCATGTGGAATATTCAAGAAGTGAAGAAACAAAGCTAACAGGTTTTACCGAAAATGTGTAGCTGATGAAGCTTGTTTGAGTATGTCACAAGGAACTACAAGTGACAGCAGTGACAAGAAAAGTGCAGTGCCTACACCCTCTCCCCCCTGTGCTTCAAAAAGGAAAGTTGACTATAGAGTTTATGAAGAGCTCAGTGTAGAAAAAGACATGGATACGAATATAATTGTGGAGTTCGGTATTTTGGCTTGTGTTCTAAGTGAAGCAAGGAGTTGTTCTCTTTGTGGTGGTGCAGTAACACTGTCTGAAGATGAATCAGATAGGAAAGGAATTGTTTGTCATTTACATATTTCCTGTCAGAACTGTGAATTCTCTAAATCGTTTTGCACATCAAGCAAGTGCAAAAACAACTTGTATACTAATAACGTAAGATTAGTATATGGACTGAGGTGCATTGGGAAGGGTCGGGCAGCTGGGAAAATGTTGTGCAGCATCATGAATTTGCCAGGTCCTCCTACAGAGTATGAACACAACACAAATGTCATTGGTGATTGTGTAAAGGAAGTGGCTACAGATTCCATGATATCTGCAACAAAAAAAGCAGTGGAAGCAAGTGATGGTTGCACTGATATCAGTATTGCCTTTGATGGTTCCTGGCAGAGACGAAGACACAAATCTAAGAATAGAGTTGCAACGGCAACAAGTGTTGACACTGGAAAAGTCCTGGATCTTGAGATTTTGTCAAAATATTCTCAAGGATGCACATGTGCTGACATGGATAGAGAGAGAGTAGAAGCCCATAAGCCAAACTGTGGAAAAAATTATGAGGGAACAAGTGGAGGGATGGAAGTGGCTGCTGCAGTAAATATTTTTCAGTGATCTGAGGAAGAAAGGGGAGTTAGGTATATTCAGTTCTTGGGAGATGGAGACAGCAAGTCTTTCAAAGCAGTAGTGGACAGCAAACCTTACAGTGTGCCCATAACTAAACTAGAGTGTGTAGGCCATGTGAAAAATAGAATGGGTGCACGTCTCAGACAGTTGAAAATAAAACTTGGCAACGCAAAGCTATCAAATGGTAAAACAATAAAAGGTCCTGGCAGACTGACTGACAAGGTGACAGATCAGTTTTAAGATTATTATGGCAAAGCTATTAGGGACAACACCAATGATTTGCACAAGATGGTGAGAACAGTGTGGGCTATCTACTATCATAAAATTTCAACTGATAACAACCCCGAACATTGTTTGTGTCCTCCTCCTCCTGAGACATGGTGCAAATATAGAAAATCTGAAACTCAAGGATCTTTGGCAGATTTTAAGCATAAAGACAGTGTGCCTCAACAGTAATGGAGGCTCTGAAGCCTATATTTAGAGATATGGCCCATCCAGATCTGTTGAAAAGGTGTTTGCATGGGAAAACACAAAACGTCAACGAATCTTTCAATAATCTTCTCTGGACTCACATACCAAAAAGTGTACTTGGGATGAAGACCCTACAGTTAGGAAGTATGACACTGTAATCACATTTAATAATGGATGTAGTGGCACACAGAGTACTTGAGAAGGTGGGAGTGATTTTGGGGAAGAATAAAGTGGAAGGTCTTCACAAAGTGGATATCGGAAGAGTGAAAAAAGCTGAAGTTTCAGCAAAACATGTGACCAAAGAGGCAAGGAAAAGGAGAAGGCAGCTTTATTTGATAGAACTGGTGGTGAAGATGACCTAAAATATGGAGCAGGGTGTTTTTAATAACATCATGTAACAATAAAGGTAAGAAATTTTATATGAAAACTTTAAATGTCCTTTTCTCAGTTTATACATTTTTCACTACAAAAGCCCCTTTTTATCAGAAACTATTCATCCTATTGCAGTGAAACTTTTACAGGGTCCTGCAAAACTATCCAGTCGGCCACGGTTCTACAACCAAGAATATACGTTCAGCTCGGCTATTTTTATGTGTATTTATGTTAACAAAATTTAGGCATTGAGTAAAAAATTTGTAAAAGGTGAATTAACATGGGTGAGATAGGGGTCCAGGTCTCTCCTTCAGATGCCGCCAGCACGTTTGTTTAAGCTGCCGAATATCAGGGAGCCAAGTCAACCAGGTATCAAAAACCAATCCCAAAAACCGATGTGTCTCCACCACAGCAAGAGGTTCGCCATCAAGATAAAGCCATGGCTCAGGGTGAACTGTGCAATGCTGGCAGAAATGCATAATGCAGGTCTTGGCAGCCAAAAACTGGAAGCCATGTGCTACAGCTCTAGACTGCGCCTTGTGGATAGCACCCTGTAGCTGCCATTCAGCAGATGCAATGCCAGTGGAGCTATAGTATAGGCAGAAGTCATCAGCATACAAGGAAGCTGAGACAGACATTCCCACCGCTGCAGCAAGCTCGTTAATTGCAACTAAAAAGAGGCAGACACTCAAGACAGTACCTTGCGGGACCCCATTCCCCTGAACTCGTGAGGAACTATGGGAGGCCGCAACTTGTACGCGGAAGGAACGAAGCGACAGAAAATTTTGCATGAAAATCGGGACCAGGCCCCGAAGACCGCACTCATGTAGCATGGCGAGGATGTGTTGTCGCAATGTTGTATCGTATGCCTTTCGCATGTCAAGAAAGACAGCAACCAGATGCTGGTGGTGGACAAAGGCTGTACCGATGGCAGACTCCAGACAGACCAGATTATCGGTGGCAGAGCGGTCCTTACGGAACCCACCCTGAGATGGAGCCAGAAGGCCCCGAGACTCAAGTAGCCAACTCAACCTCCGGCTCACCATGCAGTCGAGCAACTTGCAAAGAACATTGGTGAGGCTAATGGGGTGGTAGCTGTCCACCTCCAGCGGTTCTTTCCAGGTTTCAATACACGGATTACGATGCTTTCCCACGACGGGAACTCACCCTCAACCCAGATACGGTTGAAAAGGTCTAGGAGGCGTCGCCAGCAGTCCACCAAAAGGTGTTTGAGCATCTGACAGTGGATGCAATCTGGCCCGGGAGCCATATCAGGGCAAGCGGCTAGGGCATTTTGGAATTTCCACTCACTGACCAGAGCATTGTATGATTCAGGGTGGTGCGTGTGGAATGAAAGGCTCCGACATTCCAACTGCTCTTTCAGAGAGCGGAAGGCCAGTGGGTAATTCACAGAAGCAGAACTCTGAGCAAAATGCTCCGCTAAGTGGTTTGCAATCGTGTCGGAGTCAGTACAGACTGCTCCATTCAGTGAAAGTGCAGGGACGATGACAGGGGTCTGATAACTATAGAGTCGCCTAATCTTGGCCCAAACCTGGGATGGAGAGGTACGGAGGCCAATGGTGTAGACATACCTTTCTCAGCACTCCTGCTTGCGTCTGCGAATGAGGTGGCAGGCTTGCGCACAGTTAAAGGCAATAAGGTGTTCCAATGATGGATGCCGCTTATGACGCTGGAGGGCCTGCCTGCGATCTCTAATTGCCTCAGTGATCTCGGGTGACCACCAACGCACAGTGCTCCGCTCAGGGGACCCAGACGAACAGCGAATTGCAAATTCTGCGGCTGTAATGATGCCGGTGGTGATCGAGTGAACCACCACATCAATGGCGTCATTGGAGTCTCAATAGTGGCAATGGAGGTGAACCAGTCCCAGTCAGCCTTATTTACAGGGACACCCAGAAAAGAGATGCTGTGGCAGTGACAGAAGACAGAAAGATCGGAAAGTGGTCACTACCGCACAAGTCATCATGGACGCTCCACTGGACAGATGGTAATAGGCTAGGGCTGCAGATCTAAAGGTGCCTTCACACATTTCACACTGAAGTCGTTAAGCAAATGTTGGCATAGCTTGACCTTTGGTAGTTGGTGTAACAGATGGGGGCTATCACTGTTGTCATAGCAGCGGCACATGAGGAAGTGTGAAATGTGTGAAGGCACTATCATTTAAAAGAGAAAGGTCAAGCTGTGCCAACATTTGCTTAATGACACTGCCTCCGCCTGTTGCCACTGATCCAGCCCACAGAGGGTTATGGGCGTTGAAGTTGCCCAGTAACAGAAAAGGTGGCGGCAATTGGGTTATCAGTGCAGCCAGGACATGCTGCGGGATGTCACCATCCGGTGGAAGATAGAGACTGCAGACAGTAACAGCCTGAGGCATCCACACACGAACAGTGACAGCCTCTAAAGGTGTTTGAAGAGGGACACACTCGCTGTAAAAAGAGTTAAGGACGAAGATGCAGACACCACCAGATACCCTCTCATATGCTGCCCGGTTCTTATAATAACACTGATAGCCATGGAGGGCAGGGTTCCGCATCACCGGAAACCAAGTTTCCTGGAGAGCAATGCAGGAGAAAGGGTGAAAGCTGACAAGTTGGCAGAGTTCAGCAAGGTGGTGGAAAAAACCGCTGCAATTTCACGGGAGAAAGACATTGTACATGGCCAAAAATGGTGTGAAGGGACTGAGGAGGCAGATTACGCTGCTATGTCACCTGCTGCCACCAACTGAGAACCTATGGGCATGTCATCCATCGCGTCTCAGGGACCAGCGAGATCTAGGACCTCAGCAGACACCAGAGTCTCCACCTCATCCTCAGATGCAGAGCTGGTAGGTAACTATGGTGGCGGTGGTGCCACCACAGTTTCCTTCGTCTTAGGGGTCTTTGGTGATTTCTCGCGCTGTTCCTTGGGTTGCTCAAACAGGGAGGGCTTCTTTGATTCAGTCTCTGGGACTGAAGAGGACCGCGAAGCCCTACGACCAGCTACCTGGGGCTTCTTCAGCCACTGGCGGGTGTCTGCTTTGCCACTGGTTGGAAGAACCTGGGAAGGGAGTGACCCAAGGGACCCATTCCTAGCGAGAGAAGCCGAAGAAGATTTACACTTCTCTGGTTTAGAAGTGGGTATGGATGTCCCCGATGGTTGGGAGGGTGCTGTTCCCCAGGTAGGTGGTGCGGGAACAACAGGGAGGGAAGTGCCCACCACCATCAAGGGGGCAGGTGTGATCTTACGGCTCTGAGAGCTGACTGTAGTTGGTGTAACAGATGGGGGCTATCACTGTTGTCATAGCAGCGGCACATGAGGAAGTCATATGCACAGGATGGAGTCATTCATATTTCCTCTTACACCTCAGTATAGGTCAGTCGGCCCAAGGTCTTATATTCCATGATTTTCCGCTCTTTCTGTAAGATCATGCAGTCTGGCGAGCAAGGTGAATGGTGCTCTCTGCAGTTGACACAGATCGGAGGTGGGGCACATGGAGTATTGGGATGTGATGGGCATCCATAAACTCGACATGTGAGGCTGGAAGTACAGCAGGAAGACATATGGCTGAACTTCCAGCACTTAAAGCACCGCATCGGAGGAGGGCTATAGGGCTTGACATCACAGTGGTAGACCATCACCTTGACCTTCTCCGGTAACGTATCACCCTCGAAGGCCAAGATGAAGGCACCGGTAGCAACCTGATTATCCCTCAGACGCCGATGAATGCGCTGGACAAAATGAACACTTCGCCGCTCTAAATTGGCACACAGCTCGTCATCAGACTGCAAAAGAAGGTCCCTATGGAATATAATACCCTGGACCATATTTAAACTCTTATGGGGCATGATGGTAACTGAAACATCCCCCAACTTGTCACAAACGAATAACCTTCATGACTGGGCAGAGGATGCTGTTTTTATCAAAACCGACCCAGAGTGCATTTTGGATAATCCCTTCACCTCCCCAAACTTTTCCTCTAAATGCTCTACAAAGAACTGAGGCTTCATTGCCATGAAAGACTCCCCATCAGCTCTTGTACAAACTAGGAACTGGGGCGAATAAGTCTTGCTGCCATCCTTAGCTTTTCGCTCCTCCCACGGTGTAACCAGGGAGGGGAACGATTTTGGATCGTATATCTGAGTGTTGAATTGAGCCCTAGAACCCATAGATTCTGCTGGCGGCTGGACACCAGCAGTAGATGATGTACCACGCTTCACTGCAGGTCATCCGCCCTGATGCCACCCACTCCGACTAAGGGCCCTCCCCATGGGTGCCACCCAGCCTCAGCAAGGGACACCTGGCAGGATGGCCATTGCCGGGAGTACCGATGCCCCAGGGAGATAGGCATCTACTCCTTGGCATATGTGGGGAGTTAACGGCGCAGGCATCAGCAGAGCGATCCGGGTCTTGTCAGGGTGCTACAACCAGCAGGGTACATGGCAGCCCCACCACAATGGACTGGCTACCACGCTGGATATTAGGTGCAAGTAAGTCCATGGTCGTCGTCTCCGCAGAAAGCGACATTGCACAGTGCATGGCAGAAATCGCACCCAGGAATGTATCCTCGCCCAAGAGATGGAGAACGAGCGGGAATGCAATGCGACAATGAGAAAGCAGGCAAAAGATCTCAATGCATGATGGACACAATGCACCTTGTAAGGCGCCCTTCCCCAATTGGCTCGCTCTTCGGAAGAATTTTGAAATATGGAGGTCAAACCCAAGAGGGGACCATCACATAAAGGCCGAAACGTGTGAGACTCCTTTTAGTTGGCTCTTATGACAGGCAAGAATACCGCGGGCCTATTCTAACCCCCGAACCTGCTGGGGGACCCACAATGGTAACAGTTCTGTTTACGGCAAATGCAAAGAAGGTAGTGCTCAAAGACCCATATCATTCTTAGATGTAATGCCAATGGGGCAACACACTTGAGATAAAAGCTGGTAGATTACCTTGGAATCCCTCATCTGAGTAAAGTAGCTATGTGTCCCTATGTTGCATCATAGGTCTTTTGTATGTCAAGGAGAGCTAATAGGTGTTGACTAAATGCTGAGGCTTCCCTGACAGCAGTCTGCAACCATAACCTTTGAATAAATTTCCTCTACTACACAATTATAGTCACAAATTTTTTGTCTTCAGACTACCGGTTTCTGTCTATAATGACACTCTTCTGATCTGCAGCAAAATATGGGAAAAATACAAATACACTAGCAGATTGTTTTCATCTTAAAACAATAAAATAGACCATAATGAAAAGTATTACTGACATACATGTGCATTTTTGCACTTTACAATTGAAGAGGCATACTTGTTTTATAGAAACATGTCCTAATATACTGGAGCCATAGTGGCATCGTCAAGTGGTAAAAACAAAATCAGCACCAGCCTTGTCAGATTATATATAAATAATAGTATATACAAGAGTCATCTTGTCAACAGCACTACTGTTCAAAACAAACTGCGAACAATAGCCACAAAATGTTTGTGTTGCAAGTTCGCCAGATGTCGCTACTGTAGACGTACACTCATTCTTCGATGATTAATTGTATGATGAAAAATAACGGGGGATACAATCAGTAAAGTCTGCAATGGGCTTATAAGGTGTAAGAGGCATTACAGTGATAAAAAGCAATGAAATAAAACATGATAAAAGTTAGATTGCTAAAAAGGAAAATGTTAAGAGACAGTAATTGACATATGCACAAATGGCGGTATTACAGATAACGAAGTAAATAGTATACAGCTTTCAGAGTGCACAGAATAATACAAAAAATTACAAAATAAATAGCTAAAGAAGCCTAATGAATGAAAACAGACTACCACTCATAATCAGCGCCCTCTGTTAGCACCAACTCCAGAACGCTGCATTGGAGCGAACTGGTTATTCTATATTTGGGTCACTGTTCAGTTTGCGACCATGTCGCAACTTGCATAACCTTTGAAATCCACAACAGGGTTGCTGTTAAACTGATTGGTCTGTAGCTGCCTATACTGTGGTTTTCTTTGCTAGGTTTCAATACTAATAAAATCATACTTCCCATCCAATAGGTGGGGAAAAATTCCTCCTGCTTGATCTTGTTAACCATCATCAAGATACTTCGATCATTTGAGTCACCAAGTTAGTGAAGCATTTGATTGTGTAAGGAATCCAGGCCTAAAGAGCAGCTTCACATTGTGCTACTGCAATGCTGAATTTCCATTATGTGATAGGGATGTTATCGATCTACATGTGTCAGGTGTTAAAATGTAGAATATTGCAAGACATAAAGATTTGATGTGGCTGAAAATTGTTTGAAGCTGAAACTTTGACTTAGTATGTGGCCAGTAATTTGGCTATGTCAAAGGAATTGGTATAAAGTACTCTTCAATCTAAAATTCTGTTTTGCAGTGGTATCTGTACCCATTGAATCAATGTATTGTTCCCAACAATCCTACTTCCATTGTTTGATTACATAATGTGCTTTTGCTTTTAATTATCTATCTTCTCTTTCCACTCTATCTGCACAATTCCTTCACCCCTTCTCTGTTCTCCACCTTCACCCCCACCACCAGTCTGTCCATCTCCTCCTTCCCCTCTGTCTGTTAACCTGTTCCTCCCCCTCTCTCCATCTAATCCTTCCCCTTCTGTCCATCTCCACATCCCTTACTCTATTTCCTCCTCCCCCCTCTATTTGTCAAGTTCTTCCCCTCTCCCTCTCCCCTCCTCCTCCTCCTCCTCTTCCCTTTCTCTGTCCTTTTCCTCCTCCCCCTCTCTGTTCATCTCCTCCTCTCCCCTCTCTCTGCCTATATCTTCCTCCTTGTCTCTGCCCATTTGCCATTCCCCCTCTCTCAGTCCATCTCATACTGTATCCGTAATCATCTACTCCTTTCCCCTTACTGTCTGTCCATCTCCTCCTTCCCCTTCTCACTTCATGTTATCACAATCACCCCAATAGGATGCTAGCAGTTCTTATCCCTACAATATTTCTTCCCTGTCAGTAACTAATTTGTGAACCCAGTTTGATTGAGATCGTTCTAGGGGTTTAGAATGAGCTTTTTACCTGTGGCTTTGTAAGCATATGCATATGTGAAATATATTTAACATATTTCACACAAATTTGTACACATATTTCATCTGTATCTGCAGCAAATTTCACCCTGCAGTTTCACATTCATGCAGCACAATTTCTATGAAGTCGTATCTCTTGAACTACGTGCTGTACAATAATATAATTTTGCAGGTACATTCACTGGTATATTCAGATACTGCATGTGAAATGTGTTGAGAATAGAATTAGTACTAAAGACGTGATAAATTAAGACATCATGCATAATGTGCCAGGTTTTCACAGATCTCAAGAGTTTATGATGTCATATCTCCTGAACTACATGTCGCACCATGATTTATTTTTCTATGTAAATTCAGGAGGAGGAGGAGGAGTAGTAGTAGGAGGTGATTAGTGTTCAACATTCCATTGGCAGTGAGGGATTAGAGGCAGAGCACAAGCTCAGGTTAGGGAAGGCTGGAGAACAAAAGCAAGCATGCCCTTTCGAAGGAACCTTCCTGACATTTGCCTTAAGCGATTTACAGAAATCACAGAAAACCTAAATCAGGATGGGTTTGAACCATTGTCCTCCTGAAAGAGTCCAGTGTGCTAACCACTGCACTACCCTGCTTGGTATGTAGATTCAGCAGCATATGTTGATACTGCCTATGAAATATGTTGCAAACAGAGTTAGCAGTAAAGAAGTAATAAATTAAAATGTCATGCATCATGTGGCAGTAGTAAGCAATAACCTTTTTTGCTTTCATCATTTTGTGGGGCTCGTCCGGAGAATAAGTTTCATAGAGGTTTGAAATTATGTGTGAACATTGTTCCAAGTCTACATGTGCTCTCATTCTCAAATATTGGATGACTACAGTATGGATATTCACATGTCACTGACTACACTGCTTTTTCACGCTCACCCCTTTTATAGGTACTGATTACACACTTTTATTAGGCCCCTGCTTGGAGGATGTTGAGGGCAGAAGCTTGTGATCAGCTTGGAGCACTATGGATGATAAGACAACCACTTCCTTCTCCGAGAGCAGCCAAGCTTGTAGATTATAAATGAAATCAATACATAATGGAGTAATGTGTTGCAGAAGTGTCACAAAAGTTGATGGTGAGTTACTACATGGACAAGGTCCAGCATCTTCGCTCATTTCTGTAAATAATATTAATAATCACTATGCAGAACACTGCACATGGATCAAAACTGTATTCTTATGGTACACAATACTGTTATGTAGCTAAGATTGGCAATGAGTGTACACATTCCGAAGTGGCACAAACTCAGCTGACTTCCATCAATCACAGAAGGGCCAGTGTGAGATGAGTAGGTGGTTTTACCACTACTGCAATGATTGGCAGACAGTAGGTGATATGTGTACCAAGTCTGGTTGAGATCAATCCAGTGGTTTTGGAGATCTGTTACATACATAAATTCATATATATGTACATCCATTTTTATAATATATATGGAATAGATTACTGGCAGAGGTATGTCTCATTTGTCATTCTAATGCTTTTTGTCTGTTTTCTATGGCCTCAGCTATTTCTTGAGACCACCATACAACACATCACTATAGGCACGCAATTGTATCACAGATTTGACACAAAGACTGCAGAGTGCTAAGCTGATCACAGAAAAGGTGCCAGGAGTGGCACTAAAAATGCACTGGAATCTTTGTATTCATCAGATAAAGGTTGAAATCCAGAAGTTGGGTGCTTGACTAGTTGACCTCTACTCATTGCATTGTCACTGCATTGCACATAATTGTGTATGTTGACATCAGCCAGCAGGATAAGATATAACAATTCTTCCACCTTCCAATAAGATACATTCCTACTTTGGAGGGAGGGCGGCGGGGGAGGGAGAGAGTATAAGTTGTGAATTATTACCAAGGCAGACAGTCGGATTCTAATGGCTATGGCCTAACGGTGGTGTTCTGTAGAACCTGCTCACTAAAAATGGAAGGTTGCACCAATGTGCAAATGTCCCCTGAAGCTCCTATCATGCTGGTTTGATTGTAACTAAAGACATGGTACTTTCAACCCGAGACACGATTTTCCAGTAATTGCGATTCTTGCAGTGCAACACATATGTGGAGAAGCGTGACATCAATTTCTTGAGTTCTGCCAGATGGTGGTAATAACTGCTACAGTTCCATTGTATGAGCATTAAAAGAGGGGGAATATGAGCAGAGAAAATGAAAGGTGAGTTATTTCTGTTTCCTCCCCAGCTTCCCTTACTATTGGTGTAACATCCTCTGTCTACAGGTACTTCTACTGTAATGGGACATTCAAGGCCCAAGAGTTGTAACAAAGAGGTTCTTCATTTACATGTTATTATTATTTTGCAAATGTGTTCAACACAATGTTCTGCCACGGTTCGGAATGTCTGCCCAATATAAGACTTCCCACACTGGCATGGGATATTATATAAGTCATGTTTCCTAAGGTGCATATCAAACCCCACGCCAATTTGGGATACCTTATACCAGGTAGACATGCCAAACTGTGCAGGAATGTTGTGTTGAACACTAAGCCTGGGACAACCTGACAAATCAGCGATAGCTTAGCACTGCCTGGTCATGAGGCATCATATGTTTTACAAGAAGACTTAAGTTTTATATTCAGCATCATATTTCTGGAACTATGTTCTTAGGGAGGCCATACATATCCGTACAGCAGGCAATCTTATCAACAGTGGTTTTCAGTTAAGCACTGCCTGGAATCCAGCTGCCATTAAATGAAAAACAGAAGAAACAAGAGTTTCCGATTCATGACTCGACACAGGGAATTGCTGACGTGTGATTCAGTTTTTAAGCACAGGAGTGTCCAGTAGCTCAGTGTTTGCCCACAGCACAAGCACGGAAGGCCTTTCTGCAGCTCCCGCCAGGGGGCACAAGTGCTGCTTTCCTCCAACTGTGAGTGTATTTCACACACACACACACACACACACACACACACACACACACACACACATATACTACCAGGCCCTGGCCAGATAACTGTCACCCCCCTTCCCCCTCCCCACTCAATTATTGTCAGCTGCATCTTGTAGCAGGGACAACAGTATCTATCACCATCTGAAGATGTCGAACAGCTGTATTGATGAAATATTCTGGGATTCATACAGTATGATCCGGTGGCAAACTCGAGAAGAATATTTGCAACAGATATGTTAGGAAAGCCTGAAAATTTTTATTATTATTACTATTTTGGAGTGCCAGCCTTTGACATATAACAGGTGATCAAACATTTTATGTTCCTGTATCTTCTTTTCCTTTTTAAACATCAGGAAAACTTGTGACCAGGATGAGTGAAAATAATATGGGTAGTTTGTGGACTGTGGAGGTTGTTGGCAAGTGTGATTGTCATGTGGAGTTCAGCATTTCCATATATACTTCTGAAGGAAAGTGACATGATATATAATCAAAAAGGAAACACTGAAAACATGTCGAGCTTAATGTCTTATCTCTATAACATGAACTTTATTTTTTCTGGCAAAATGTAAATATGAAGGTACCTGAGTCAGCCTGAGTTTTCGTTGAGCCTCTCTATATGCATAATACACTTTGAATGCTGCAAAATTCCATGTTTCAATTCTTCATCAAATTGGAGCATTAGGCCTCTTTAAAAGATAATTACGTTGGTCACATTACCGCTTTTGTCTGTAATAATAGTGAGAGGGATACCTTCTAACTTTGTAGAGGCTCGATGAGAATATGTTTCAGTCAAGGCTTTAGCAAATAAGGATACATTTTGCATTTTTTCCAAGGAGATTGTCCATTCTGCCTCTGTCATATACTGCACAGGCGGTGATTTGTTCTCTACTGTACACAATTCCCAGTTTATTTGTGAATTGTTCGCCAATAAATGGTATTTTTGCACCTACATGGAAGTTTTGTCTACATTTATGTTGTACAAACAATACTGTCCTTAGCAGAGGGCACATAACATACCAAACTCATTTCACCTTAATCCTGTTCTACTCACAGATGTTACGTATGCAGAACAATTGTCAGTACCCATCTGAACAAGCACAATTTCTCTAATTTTAACACTGTGGTCATTATGTGAGGTGTGCTGGAAAAAGCAATATATTATTTCGTTCTAATTGGAATGTGGGCTCAGCATGTTTAGCATAAGACTCTTTACGACACACACTACATTTGTTGTCTCTTATTGCAGCTTGTTAAGTATTTTTATAACACTCTCTTGACAACAAAACAAAACTATGACAAATCATGCACCTCATCTCTGAATCTTCTTTTTTCTTTTATTCTGAGTTGGTAGGGCTCCTAGACCAATAATCAATACTTAAGAACTGGTCTAGATAGCACTGTTTCCGAGGAGCATCCTATATATAACTCTTGTTGTAAATAAACCAGGGTAAATTCCCACTAGCTTGTGTGTAACTCACCTTTAAAAATGCCAACAATATGAGAAATTAAATCAAAATCAATGACTGTGCAAAAGTTTAATTTTGTTTTTGATGAAAAGGAGAAATTCAAAGACACAGTTGTTTGTGGTTACATGTAAAAAAGTGTATTCTCACATCAGACACAAACACAAGACTCTGAATTTGTTAAAACATTAGGATGAGGCACAAAAATAATATAACTCATTTTTATAGTACTGAGAGAGCCAACTGTAAAGAATTCAGCAGCCAAAAATAACTGTGGTAGGACATAAGGTTAAAAAGATATCTCTGGCACACCAAATTGGTTAAAACAGTTTCCAAAATTTTAATATCCACATTTGTGTATTAAAGGTATGTGGATCCACCTCAAGGACTTGGAACTGGTCTACAGATAGCATTTCACTTATCTGCACAGACACTGACTTCCAATGATACCCCCATCAGTCAAGTGACCTTCCCTTTAGCAAAACAGTTGTTCCTCAATTCCATGTTCACTTACAGAGATATCTGTCATTTCTGCATCTATGTGCAACTGAAAATATAAATATATTCATTTACCTTCTTCAAATCAAGCCATTTTCTCATGCAGCTTGGAACAGCAATATTTGAAATCTGGCACTGAGTTGGCAGCAGCCTTTCGAAATCCTGGTTACCATATGTTACAAACACACATCTGTTATTGAAGTCATTATTGTGAAGCCATATTCGGAACTGCTGAAAAATGCTCTCAAATGTCTCGGAGTTATCAATTATCTCCTGGAATGAAATATGACAAGAGAGAGGAGTGAAAAATACTGCACACAAATAACAACGCAAAACTGTAAAATAGCTGTGTAAATACAAGAAAGTAATAAATGAGAGCTAGTAATTACAATAGCAGACAGAAAAAGTGGCTACTTACCTGTTACTTAAACTAGGATAACTGGTGTGAGGCTGAGTGTATATATATATTCTCCTTGCTATTGTATCTTATCCATCACGGTTTCTAAGTGACTTATCCATGTGGCCTACTTTAAAAGCCTTCAACATCTTGCTTCAGTCCTTGTCTCACATAGCCTTAGGAAAAGGGAACCTTTAAACCCAATGTTTTACAGTTAACTCTCTTTTTAAGTGATGGTTATACTAGTGCCACCTGTGATTTTGGTACATACATAATTTTATCAACTACTTTATTTAATAGTATAATTTCCCTGTAAAGCAATTTTGACAAGATACAAAAAAGGATGGAAATTTATAGTTAAGGTCCTGTTGACACCTACATATACATGACTAATCTGCAAATTCACACTTAAGTGCTTGGCAGATGGTTCATCGAACTACCTTCAGACCCTCTCTTTACCATGCCATTCTTGAATAGCAATTTCTCTTTTTTATCACAATGATCATTTCTCCATATGCCAGTGGCCATCAACAAAATATTTTCACTTCTGGAGGGGAAAGTTGGAGATAGAAATTTCATGAAAAGATCTTGCATAATGAAAAATGCCTTTGTTTTAATGATGCCATCCGAATTGACATTTCATATCCATGTCAGTATCACCCCTACTTCGCAGTAATACAAAACAAGCTGCCCTGTTTTGAATTTTTTTGGCATCCTTTATCATACCTATTTGGTAAAGATCCCATACCATGCAGCACAACTCCAGAAGAGGACAGGCAAGCATAGTGTAGGCAGTCTCTTTATAGACAGTTTGCACCTTCTAAGTATTCTGCCAATAAAACAGTCTTTGGTTCACCTTTCCCACAATATCAATGTGACCATTCCAGATCAAATTGTCCGTACTGTAATCCTTAGGTATTTAGTTGCACTGACAACCTTTAAAATGTTTGATTTATCGTGTAAGTGAAATTTAACGGATTCCTTTTAGCACTAATGTGGAATGCCTCCACACTTTCCCTTATTTCGAGTCAATTGCCACTTTTCACATAATACAAATATTGTGTCTAAATCATTTCGCAATTGGTTTTAATCTTCTGATAACTTTAGTAGACAGTAAACAACAGCATCATCTGCAAACACCCTAAGAGGGCTGCTCAGAGTGTCTCAAAACCATTTAAATAGATTAGGAATAGCAAAGGGCCTACAACACTTCCTTAGGGAATGCCAAATATCACTTCTGTTTTACTCGACAATTGTGACCTTTCTGACAGGAAATCAGAAATCCTGTCAAACAATTAAGACAATACTCAATAGGCAAGCAATATGATTAGGAGACAATTTGTGGTGCAATTCCCAAATTGCCAGGTAATTTGAACTACTGAATCATGTTCTTCAACCCCAGTGGGGAAACAAGGCCTCTCCATATTCCTATAATGCATTGACACTCGCGAAGAGCAGCAGTGCTATGGCAGTTGTTTTGATACGACAGCTTTATGAGTAAAGCCCTGCTCACCTTGTCCATATCCATGTTGACTGTCTGCAACTGTAATGCACAATGACACTTATGTTTCAACTCTATGTTGCCATACCAACAACAGTGCATAATGGCAAGTAATGACACTAACACTACAAATGCGAACTCTGTAGGCACAGTCTAAATATCATTCCTATAAACTTGGATACCCAAATGATAAACAGTTTTCAGTATACATTGGCTCAGGTAGCTAAAGTTTAATTATAAGCACCCTGAACTTCTAAGTTCCTTGTGCTAGCAGTGTTCTACATTTGAATTTCTTTGGTGTAGGAATTCTGGAAAACTACATTTTGTAACTCTGTTTTAGTGGCATTGTCTCTGGTAACATTACTGTTGCTATCATGCAGTGAAGGTATTTATTGTGTCTTGCCACTGGTATGTTCTACATTTGACTAGAATTTCTTCAGACTGTTAACAACACTACTTCTTTGAATTAAAGCCACATCTTGTGTGTGCTTCTACGGTTAGTTTGGAAGGATTGCAGATTGCCCTTAAGAACGTGACAAGCGAATTTTTTTCTGCTTTTTGAAAATATATATAGTTTTTGTTTATTTTTGGTGAATATGGATGTTGCCATATTTAGTCTTGCTACAATGACCTTGTGGTCACTAATCCCTGTACCTGTCATGATGATTCGCTAATGATTACTTGTTGTTAAGAGGCCAAGTACATTATTGCAACACTTCAATTGGGCTTCTGAACTAACTGCATGAAATAATTTTTGGAGACTGAATTTAGTACAAATCTGGACAATGTTTTATCCCTACCACCAACAACAAATTGTATGAGTCAGGTACCTATTTGAGATAAGACTCAAATTTTCCTTGAACCCTTCAGCAACTGTCATCTGAGTCAGGGGTCAGTAGAAGGTACCAATTACTAACTTATTCCAGATGTTAAGTATAACCTCTACCCATATTAGCTCACACCAACTGTCTACTTAAATTCCACTACAAGATACATCACTTCTAACAGCAACCAACAGCCACCACCAACAGAAGTGCATCTATCCTTTCTGAACATCATCAGGCTTGGTAAAAACTTTGGCTGAACTTATCTGTGGCTTTAGCCAGCTCTCAGTGCCTATAATGATTTCTGCTTCAGTGCTTTCTATATGCGCTTGGAGCTCTGTTCTTTCTCAACACAGCTACAACAATTTAAAATTACAATACCAATGTTTCCTAGATCTACCTCCACCCTGTGTTTGACCTGTACGCTTTGAGACTGAAACAATTTTTACAATTCTGCAACCATCTAACCTAAAAAGCTGCTCACAGTCCACTCCACATAGCAACTGCCACCCATGTAGCTGCTTCCTGTGTGTAATGGATACCTGATCTATTAAGCAGAACCTGATACCCCCTACCTTATGGTGCGAGTCAAGGAAATCTGCAACCTACATGGATACAGGACTCCCTGAGCCTCTTATTCAGAATCTCCAATCAGCTCTGTACCAAAGGCCCACAGTTGATCCTGTCAATGACGGTACATGTGGTGAGCTCTGTCTTTATGTTGCAAGTTAGACTGGCTGTCTTGACCACTTCAGACAGACACTGGAAACCAGAGAGAATCTCTTCTGATAAAAAGTGACACACATCATTAGTCTTTTTCATGGAGGGTGCCACAGCCAAATATTTATTGGAAGAATGTGGCATTTTTCTCTTCACTTAGGCTTTTATTTATTTATTTACTTATTTTCAACACTGGTTTTGGCTTGTGAAGTTATTGTCTAGTGCATATCTGTACAGAATAGAATATTTATGTTACTGGCATGAAATAAGAACACAATGGTGTTAAGGTAAATTCGCAGAAAAAATAGTTACCATTAAGCCTGGCAAATATTTAAATTGGCAGTGTCTTCACAACATGTGTCTCAATTTAAATTAGTTTACAAACTATTCAAGGTGTTTTTACAGTTTTTACATTTATTTTGTGCATATAAGGCAGAAAATATGCACAGATAGAATACTGACCAAAGAATAAAAGTGTAGGTGTCTTAATGATATTAGTATATACATAAAGAGAGGAACTAATAAAATGAAGTAAGATGAAATTATTAAAAAGTGTTACAAAATGGCAAGTTTGAAAATTTAAAGTTCGTTTAGTATATAGATAATGTTAATAATTCCATCTGTCAGTGTGGAAATCATGTGTGACTAAACTTATATGTGAGTTTGGCAATTACAAATGCAACAGCTATAGCTTCTTTTTATTTCCTTAATTAGCCACAAGCAGAGCGCTAACAAAATTGTTGAGGTATCCTCTGTTTTTCATCTGTCTGTTTGTTAATAAGTGTATCTGGCCGATTTTTAAAATCAATAATATTTTTATCTCTTCCAGAATATTCATTTTCTTCCCTTCTTTGACTGATGAAGCATTTCGAATTTGTTGAAAATGTCTCCGGATACCTGTTTGTTGTGGATATGTTTTATAAATTAGCGAAAGTGTTGTTCTTACATATTAATGTGTGTAAAACTAAATTATGGTATCAAATGAACATAAACATGTTATATGGTCTTCAGCAGAGAAACTGGAAGTGCTTCAATGGTTACATAAAGATGAGTCTCTTCATAATACTGAAAGATGACATAGAGGGAAGAGGAAATTATGCAGACCTGAAGAGGATGGCAGAAGACCAGACAGCCTGGAGAACTACCATGTGAAAACCTGCCTTTAGGCAGAACACTGATGATGATGATGATGATGATGATGATGATGATGATACTGAAAGTGAGGTAGTGGTTGGCATAACAACTGCAAAAGACTGGAGAAAAAAAAAGCAGGAAAAATCTTGAATGTCATACAGTGGCGAATGATCGCGAGAAAGGGTTGAGAAACTGTGCAAGATTCTGAAGTAACCTAAAAGCAAAATTCTAGACAATGCTTTGTGGGTGTGGTTTAAGCAGGAGAGAAAAAAAAGAACTCCATTGTCTGGACCAATCACAAAAAAAAAGGCTCTGATTTTATGAAAAATTAGATGGAGACAATGTAGTAACGCTAATGGCAGTTACAAGATGCCATTGTTCGTGATTTTTAAAAAAAAAAACTGTAAATAAAATCAAGATAAAACACCCCATGCACCATATGACAGCAATTTTGAGGGATTTGCCAGATGCTGAGCCCAGTGACATAAGTGAGTGGATCAGTACAGCTAACGTTGACTGCAGAACAGAAGAATAATTAACTGACAACCGAATCATTGACGCTGTAATTCAAACAAGTAATGAGAGTGAGAAACATGGAAAGATGATGATGGCAATGAAGACAATGAACCTATGGCTGAAGTATCACAAACAGATGTTAAAAATGCATTTGATATAGCCCTTCAATACATCGAACAAAGCCCTACATTTACCTCAACAGACATGTTGAAGATTAGGAAACGGCAGAACATCATGGCAAAATCAAGGTTGTTGTCTGCTAAGCAAAAGAACGTTACAGATTTTTTTCATCTTTCTTAAGGACAGAAGATGCTTTTTCTGTGTGATTTCTCATGTTTTAAATAGTTAAGTGCAATTTTGTGTGGGTGTGTGTGTGGAGGGGGGGAGGGGAGGTGGGGGGGGGGGGAGGTTGTCAATGCAGTACTGTAATAAGGTATATAGAGTCGTTAAACTTTCACTCACAGTAGCAATATCTTGCCATAAAATACAGACCTATTTTACAGTACAGACACTACTGTATGTTACACTTACATGAAAGTGTTTTAGTGTGCTTTGTAACTGTTTCAACACAGAGCAATATTTCAGACAGTATTTCCAGTTGAAAATTAAAGCTGTACTGTATTGCAAAGTTACGGGTCAATATACAAGTTCCTCTGATAATTCAACCTATTTTGCATTCTGACCGTGCTCCATGTTCTGTAGGGAAGAGGTTAGCGACGTTTTCCTGGATTCAAAAGAAGAGTAAATTGACAAAGAAACAAACAGTCTTGCTTCCGTGATTGGAATTATTATTTATACCCATTTAAGTCATTAACAGATGGTTCTGAGTCCTGATACTGAAACACAGACACGCATGGTCGACTGGTAGAGCCAAGGTGGCTGCGAGATCAGATTCTAGACAGCGCCCTCTGAGTGTCCCATCCAGTAAACAAGTTGGGCCCATACAGCGCAGCGCCACACAGATCGACCACGCCTAGTACAGTCGTGTATTTTTGAGCCTTTCAGCCCTTGGGACTCAGTGATATTATTGCCGCAGTGGCCACAAACGATTCGGCCTTCGAGGCATTAAGGCTTAATCCCATGGATAGTGGCTTCACACCACTGGCCGGTTGGCCAAAGTGCCTGAACCAAATGTCCAAACCTGCAATTCCTCTCCTACTGAGCAGGATTGCTATCGTAATGACACAGTCAACAGTAGGGTAAAATAAACCTATCTCATGACAGCCTACCTAAATTGGTAAATAAGTAATAATTACAACCATGCAACCAACACAGTTGGAAAAAATTTTAAGAGTAAATTGGTTTCTTCTGATAGTAATAACCTTTATACAATTACTAGGCAAGTATCTGGTGTTGATTGGGTATGTATTTATTCCAATCTTCCATTAGTACATTTCCTCTTTGCCTCTCTTTTTCCATCTCCGGCTCCCCCCCCCTCCCCCCCCTCTCCGCCATATCCATTTTCACCAGCCTCTCATTCTGTCCACTTCCTCCACTCTCTGACCATCACCTCCCACCACTCTCTCTGTCCACCTACTCCTACTGCTACCCCACTCTTCATCATCAGCTCGTCCCCATTTCGCTGTCCATCTGCCCCCCCTCCTCTACCTCTCTAATCACATCTTCACCTCCCTCTTTCTTTGTCCATCTCCTCCTACCACCTCTCCCTGTCCATCTCCTCACCCCTCTTGCTGTTCATCTCCTTCTCCCTCCTCTGCCTGGCCACCTACTCCTCTCTCCTCTTCTGTCAGTCTCCTCCTCCTCCTACTCCTCCCTTTTCTGCCAATTTCCTCCCCCTCTCTTTTTATCTCCTCCTCCCCCCACTCTCTTCCAATCTCTTTCTCCCCCTACCTCTGTGCATCTCCTCCTGTCCCCTCTCTCGATCCACCTCCTCCTCCCTTCATATCTTTGCCCATCTCCTCCTCCACCCTCTCTGTTTGTCCATCTCCTCCTCCACACTCTCTGTTTGTCCATCTCCTTCTCCCCATTCTCTTTCCCCGTTATTACCACAAGCCCAACAGGAGGCTGGTGGTTCTTACCTTCACAGTATATCTTTTCAGATCATAGCTAATATGTGTACCAAATGTGACCGATATTGTTCCATTGGTTTAGGATGAGCTGTTTTCTTGCGTCTTTGCCTGCATACGCACGTGTCAAATATATTTAAGACATTTTTCATGTATTTGTACACTTATTTCACCTGTATCTCTAGTGAATTTTGCCCTGCAGTTTCATTTTTATGCATCTCAATGCTTGTGACATCATATCTCTTGAATTGTGTATGCACAGTGATATCACTTTTGCAGGTGTATCTAGCGGTATGTGTGTCTACTGCCTGTGATATGTGTTGTGAATGAAGTAAGCAGTAAACAAGTAATAAATTAAAAGTCTACATCTACATCTACATCCATACTCCGCAAGCCACCTGATGCTGTGTGGCGGAGGGTACCCTGAGTACCTCTATCGGTTCTCCCTTCTATTCCAGTCTCGTATTGTTCGTGGAAAGAAGGATTGTCGGTATGCTTCTGTGTCGGCTCTAATCTCTCTGATTTTATCCTCATGGTGTCTTCACGAGATATACATAGGAGGGAGCAATACACTGCTTGACTCTTCGGTGAAGGTATGTTCTCGAAACTTTAACAAAAGCCCGTACCGAGCTACTGAGCGTCTCTCCTGCAGAGTCTTCCACTGGAGTTTATCTATCATCTCCGTAACGCTTTCGCGATTACTAAATGATCCTGTAACGAAGCGCGCTACTCTCCGTTGGATCTTCTCTATCTCTTCTATCAACCCTATCTGTTACGGATCCCACACTGCTGAGCAGTAATCAAGCAGTGGGCGAACAAGCGTACTGTAACCTACTTCCTTTGTTTTCGGATTGCATTTCCTTAGGATTCTTCCAATGAATCTCAGTCTGGCATCTGCTTTACCGACGATCAACTTTATATGATCATTTCATTTTAAATCATTCCTAATGCGTACTCCCAGATAATTTATTGAATTAACTGCTTCCAGTTGCTGACCTGCTATTTTGTAGCTAAATGATAAGGGATCTATCTTTCTAAGTATTCGCAGCACATTACACTTGTCTACATTGAGATTCAATTGCCATTCCCTGCACCATGCATCAATTTGCTGCAGATCCTGCTGCATTTCAGTACAATTTTCCATTGTTACAACCTCTCGATACACCAGAGCATCATCTGCAAAAAGCCTCAGTGAACTTCCGATGTCATCCACAAGGTCATTTATGTATATTGTGAATAGCAATGGTCCTATGACACTCCCCTGTGGCACACCTGAAATCACTCTCACTTCGGAAAACTTCTTCGGAAGACTTCATGCATAATGTGGCAATTTTTCATGAATCTCAGTGTTTATGATGTCGATCTCCTGAATTACATGTCGTATGATGCATTCAGTGGAATCTGTGGATACTGTCTGTGAAAAGTATTACAAACAGTTAGTAGTAAAGAAGTAATAAATTAAAATTCACGCTTCACATGGCAGTTTTACTGCATGAACAGTGACAATGTAGTATGCAATAAACTTTTTTCCTTTTGTGGGGACTGTCAGTGAGAAAACATTTTGTAAAGATTTGAAATTATGTTCAATGTTTGTTGCAAGCCACTACGTGCTCTCATTCTCAAATACTGGATGAACTAAGTTGGATAATCGCGTGTTATGGGCTACATTACTTTTCACCCCCACCCCACACTCTTTGAGAGGTAGGATGTTTTTATCCTCCCAATGATTTTTTACAGACAGTAGTGACATGTGTACCAACTTTGTTTGGTATCGGTTCAGTATTTTAGGAGATGTGGTACAAGGTTCTTATCCCCCCATGTGTACCAACTTTGTTTGGTATCGGTTCAGTAGTTTAGGAGATGTGGAACATACAATAAGCATACTTCCATATTTATAATATGTATGGATATATATACATTTCTAAACCATATATATTAAAATATGTATCCTATGTCTGTCCAAATGTTTATTAGAGTAATGTTTAAAAATTTGAAGTAAATCATTCAAGAACTTTTTGAGAGTTTTCCTAACAACATTAAACATTGATGTGTCTTTATAAAGTAGTATAGATTTTAAATATATATTTATGCACCACAAAAAAATAAGTAGACTATGTCCCTCCAAAGGTTTATTAGAGATTCATGTAAAAATCAGAAGTAAGTCAGGCACATACTTCTCAAGATTTTTGGTATGTCCCTGTTAAGCAGATTAGTCAAACTGTGAATTTTCACTGCTTCTTTAATAACGCTGTCCGAATACAAAGACTTCGAGAAGAGAATTTCAATGTTTTTGTATTCCATATTTTGTCCTGTACTGAGACAATGCTAAGCCACTGCAGATTTCTCTGGATGGTGCAGACGTATGTTTCCTTGATTTGCAACACATCTGTCCTCCACAGTGTGACAAGTTTGTTAAAGGTATGATGACACACAGCTACAGGGAATCTTGTAGACATCAAACTTTCTTAAACCAAGATCATCTTTCACTGAGCTTGAAAGCAGACGAAAGATGCATTTAACTTTATGTTTCTCCAATAATCTTCTTGTTTGTGAAGAAATACCACCAACATGTGTAAAAACAAGCATTCCTCTTTGTTTTTCACTTTCTTCCAGCTCCTCACTTTGTCTAGCACATGTTGTGTGTAAGGCATGGCAAATCTCCCATTCAGAATATCCAATCTCTACAAGGAAGGAAGGTACGGAGGTAGGGTAGCTCATCAGATAAGCTTTCTGAATCCAATATGGCTTGTGCTCTGTGGAGCAATATCCTACGCGTGCCATTTCATTGTGCTGGTTGGTGACAGCTGGAGGCCAGTAAATATAAGTCCACATGCGTAAGTTTTCAGTACACAGTGTGACCCAAGGTGCCATCCTATTTTCTCCAGACCAACATGTCCAGGAATGATAGTTCGCCATTTCTCTCCATCTCCATAGTAACCCTGATGTTAGAATGAAGACAATTTAGATGTTGCAAAAATGAATTCAGCAATGCAGTGCTGTAGGGCCAGATGACAATCTCCATGAAATCTTCAGTAAAAAGATTGGCCACAGTGGGTGGAAAGGGCTTACCCAATGCGACACCATCAGTGTGTTTAAAGTATTGGTCACTGAATGAAAAGTAAGTCTAAGTGAGCACGTGCTCAAACAAATCAACAAGCTCCCCTTCCAGCTTCTCACCAATGAGCAACAGTAATTCCTACAGTGGCACTCAAGTGGAAAGCAAGACCACAATGAAACTAATGAGAATATCTGATGGTGCAAGTCACAAGTTCTTGAGCTGATGGACAAAATATTCTGAGTTGCGATGTTGTGCTCCCATTTTCTCACTAAAGGGCTCAATTGTGCTATGTTGGTACCCTACACTCTAACACTGCTAACTATTTGCCGAAGGAGCACAGTATCCTTATGAATCTTAGGCAATCCATATAGTCTAGAAGGAACTGGTGCCTGTGTATGACGTTTCTTGGCCACAGCATCAAAGATTGTGCTGTTCTTGAGAAGCTCTAAAGTTCTCCATCATAAATTGATCATGGTGGTCCTCATTTAGAAGGCGATACGCAGAGTCATTCAATAATGGCTTCATCTTATTTAAGTACATCTTTTTGGAGAGTTGTGTTGCCTTTATACACTGGTAAGATCACAATATTAGGTCCTCACACAGAGATTGTAGCACTGACCTCTCAGCAGCTGAGATATTATTCTTGGGTGCTGGTGCACATGTCAGAGTGTGGCAAATCTGGAATCCTTGTTCAACAGAGCTAATAATATCCAGAAAGGGAGATGTCTTCAGGCTGTGGCAAAGTTCAGCCCCTTCTCCGAGACCAAAACTGCCATGTCAGAAAGATATCTGTTGGTAAGGTTGTACATGGTCCCTCTACAATGTTAGCCATCTAACTTTCCTTCTTACGCCCACCCAAGGGCACCATCCATTCTGGATATTAACAACTCTGTTGAACAGGCAATCCCGAAACTGTTCAGGGATGCTGCCAAGGGAATCAGATGGGAGACTTGCTGTGCTCTGACATGTGTGCAAGTGCACAAGAATATCTTGGCTGCAGAGAGGTCAGTGCTTCGATCTACACGAGGATCCTAATAATGTAATCTTACCAGCAGATAAGGCAACACATCTGTTATCCCCTCCAAGCAGATGTACTTAAGCAAGATGAACCGGTCATTGGACAACTGAGCATACCACTTTCTAAAGAAGGATCCCATGAGACCAAATTGCAATGGAAAACTTCAGAGCTCCACAAGACCAGCACAATCTCTTATGTTGTGGCCAAGAAACTTCGTATACATGCACTGGTTCCTCCCAGACTATACAGATTGAATAAGAATCATAAGTATACTGTGCCTCTTTGTCCAATAGTTAGCAATAATGGGTCACCAACATACAACCTAGCTAAAGATGTAGCAGCACAACTGAGCCCTTCAATGGAAAAATGAGAGCATGACGTTAAATGCGTTTTTCATCCACCAACAAAACTCAGACCTCTTTTAGGCTCAGTGAAAGACGATCATGGTTTAAGAAGGCTTGGAGCCTATAAGATTGCCTACAGCTGTGGGATGTCATACACTAAGAGAAACTTGCCGCACTGTGGAGGACAGATGTGTCTACCATTGACATCATACATCTGGACTAGCCAGAGAAATCTGTATTGGCCGAGCATTGTCTCAGTACAGGACACAGTGTGGAATATAAAAACACCAAAAGTCTCCCATTGACATCTTCGTACTTGGCACTGTTATTAAAGAAGCAGGCCATGGTGGCCATGTTAAAATTGCAGTAACCAGAAAGAACTGTTAGTCATACATGGGATGATTATGTGGTGGTGACACAGATATTCAGCTGACAGTGGGGAGGATGGGCACATGCTAGCATGGGCATATATTTTGGCACGCAGCTCCCGACAGAGAGAACTGGTGGGGAGAGATGGGGGGGGGGGGGGGCTAATGGCAATGTACAGTATGACTGACAGCCTGTGTGTGTATTCATCATCCAAGAGGTGGCATAGTTGTCTCTCTTACTATCAATCAGCATATCTCTACTATTGGTCACCAAATTTGGCGCATTCACACCTGCACACTTTCTTCTGAGACTGTCATAAATAGGAGGCTTCAGTCACAGCCTCAGCAGTGTGTTCCCTGACAAAGTACTGTGGAAATTTTACAACATCTGATATCTCACCCGAGAATCAAATTTAAAATATAAGACACGCCATCCACAAAACAGAACCATTAAATATCTCTTACATCAGGAACCTATACAATTAGATGTGACATAATACACACTGGCAAAATAGGTAGGAAATTTGGATTAGATTAAAAGAACACATGAAATGAAATGAAAATAATCAAATTCCATTTTCAGTCATTTCAAAAATCAGTCAGATAAACTTATTGATGAACAAACTGAAACAAAAAACAGAAAATATCTCTACAATTTTGTCAGCATTCTGCTTAAGGCTAATAAATAAATAAATCCATTGGTAATTCCCATGCCAACAGACAATATTAGTCACACACAATTTCCACACTGACAGATAAAATCAATCATGTTAACTATACACCAAGCGAAATTTAAATTTTTTAACTCCCCATTTCATAACACCTTTTAAATATTTTATATTATTTTATTTTATTTGTTTCTCTTTTCAGTATCTCCTCTAGCAGATATCGCAACGGAGCCAGGTAAGCTGGCATGTTTATCGAAGCAGAATAATGTGAACAACTGCCATGGGGGGAGGGGCACAAATTATGCATGGTATGGCTAGACCCGCTGATGGAAGTGCTTACCTGGTGGTGGTAATAAGCCAGGTGGGCAGTTTTATTGCTGAGTTCAGCCACCATGGACTCAGCTTGTTCTTTACGCCATGCATAGTTTCCAAGTGTTTAGTCATCAGCTAGCTGCGACAGCCGTGTGCTGTGTTTATCTCCACACTCATCTCTACACAGTTTCAGATTTTCCGCTTCCCCGTAGACTGACTTGCACAGCAAGTTTAATTTCCTCTTACAGTGTTCACTTTCCCAGTTGATGTCAAGCCACTGTCAGACCATTCAGTACCTTGTGCTGACAGTGTTGTTGACCAGCATTGCCACACCTGGGCAGGTACTAAACTCTCTTTAGATGTACCCTTAGATTATCAGACATCTGCCCTTTTATTCTTTAGGCAACATTATATATGTGCCCAGTTCCCACCTTAGATGCACAAAATAAATATCAAAACTCAAAATAGCTACACCAGTTTGTAAACCAATACAAAGTTAGAAACATATTGTGAAGATAGTGCCAATTTTAACATTTGGCAAATTTGAAGATAACAATTTTTCTGCTAATTTACCTGCACACCATTGTGTTCTTATTTCTTATTGGTGACAAAAGTATGCTTTTCTGTATAGACATTCACTAGACAATGGCTTCATAAGATGAAAATGGTAGCGAAAATAAATAAATAACAGCTAAAGCAAAGAAAAAATGATTCACTCATTCAACACATCTTTAGTACCGACATGAGTCACTACCTGCAGCAATTGGCTGCCTCCTGTGCTCTTCATACCTTCCAGTAAGATACCTTTAACATCTGGGATGACTCCCTCCTCCCCGGTAAGCACCCAGAGAGCACACGGGACTTGTTCCCCTCCTTGCGCCCCACTATGCTCATAACACTGGAGCTCCCAACTACCAGTAATCCCACCCTGTGGTGAATGTCCACATCTTACAGGTCAAGAGGCTTCATCTGAAACAGGACAAGTGACTGCATCTGGCCCAATGTCTCTATCAGCCACAGACAGCACCTGAAGCCTTTTAATCAGACAAGGCCAGGGAGGCCTTACGATCAGTCCCCTGGAAAGTCTTTCGCTGCCTGCCACAACTAGAAATTACACCTCACTTGACCACGTATGAGATGTCAACTTCAATGTGAGTGGTAACCAGGCCAGCCACAGTAGTGGGCTGGGGTGGCATGAGGGACATGCAGAACATTCCTTGGATCCCCACATCCAGCCCCCCACAAGTGAATCCCATTGCAACAGCCTCAAGCTGTGTAACCAAGCCAGCACCGTCTTGTATGGTGCAAAACTACACTACATAGAACACAAGAAATTTACAATTAAACTACAAAAGCACACAGGCAAATCTTAATGAGTAACTTGCTCCTACTTAGAAGATCAAAATAAACACACAAACAATGTACTGATCTGCTGCTGCTAGTGCAGACATCAGCACTTGGCTGAGCTCTACAACAGGCAATGGCTGTTCAAATCAAAACAAATGACAGAAGTAAGACAGAGGGTTTAAATATACAGCACCCAGTTACTGAAATATGAGACTATGCCTTGTAAACACAGAAGCATACAAGAAATTTATGATTTAACTACAAAAGCACACAAACAAATCTAAATGAGAAACTTGCTTCTATTTAGAAGCTCGCAAAATGAACACACAAATGATCTAACCATCTGTTACTGATTGCACAGAGGTTTCTGCCTGACTGGTTGTTAGAACACAAGATGAGGTGGATGAATATGGGGAAGCAAACTGGTCATCTCCTAACAAAAGAAACCAGCTTGGCATTGACATGAAATGATTTAAGAAAATCCTAAAGCCAAGTGGCCCACTCTTCTCAAGTAAGAGTCTAGTATCACAATCGCTGTGCCCGTTCACTTCGTAGACTCCCAGAAGCAGTTTGGGAAGTGATAACTTTTGCATCTCTTCATGTTATTCACATATTCTAAAGACACAACATGTTTATGACAACAGAGATCTTTTTGGTAACATACGTTGATAAATCATCCTTGACGGAGTTGCCATGCCATATGACAGTTTTCCTTTCGGTCTTTAAGATGAAAGTCTATTTGCTTGGTAAATGTGTGTGTGTGTCTTAAATGGACAATATGACTTATATGTTGATTGGTTCTCTCTTATTTTATTGTGTAACCAGCTTAAAAACGACTACTTAGATAAAAAGGATTATTTATGCATACTGAACTTTTGAAAAACTTTGATCCTTACACTGGTTTAATACAGAAATGCAGTATTTGACTTTCAATTCATTTCTGTCTTTACAGGACAGTAACACATACTTTTAAATTTTTATAGTGCAGTTTCTACTGTTAATAAATAATCGATACTTGATGTACCTTAAAACAATAGGTTTTGCTTTTATCACTTGTTTTACACCAGATTTTTTAAAAATCACCTTGCTAATGCAGTATATTTGATGATCTGGCATTTACAGACCCCAAGCACACCAGATTATCGAGGTCCTACTGTATTTTGTCTTTCATGATATCAGCCTTGACTGGGATGGTGATGCAGAAATATATTCTCATGACGATTAGAATTAATTCCAGTTGGCATCGCCACTGTGAATGTAATATTTCAGCGAGTCGCACAACTGAGATGTTTCCAGATTTGTGCTGGTTATTGGCTTGACACTCGAGTCCAGTATTGGGAGATGTACAATTTCAGCACATTTGATTGCAACCAAATTGTGGGTGTCTGACATGTGAGACACACTACCTCTGAGTTCATGTAGGCTTACTGTGAATAGGGTGTACCACAAGTACATCGATTTGAAGAAAACCCAACACCACAGATTGTTACAGATGGGCCAAATAAATTAGTTGGGGCAACTATATCTACATTCTGTATATATGTGGACAGATTACGCAGTTGGTTTCGCATTCATAAATCACATTTAAATGTGAGAAGATCACATCATGCCTCATGTAAGGCGACCATCATGGTGATCACTGCCGCAACTCCCCTTGATGCAGCAGCAGACAGAGGTGTATTGCCAGTGGTCTGGCCAGTGATCATGATGATGTTCAGTTTGTGAGGAGCTCAACTGCACGGTCATCAGTGCCCGTACAAAGTCCCATTTTTTTCACAGTACAAGCTAGCCACTGTCACGAATGATGAGGATGATGATGAAATGATGAGGACAACACAAACACCCAGTCCCCGCGCAGAGAAAATCCCCAAACCGTCCGGGAATCGATCCCAGGACCCCGTAATTCAGAGGTAGCAACGCTAGGGTTCGGCCAGTGATAACACGGTTTTGCACATAGCTTCGAAATGGAGGTATCCCACATGTGAACATTCCTAGGAGAAAGGACATTGCCAAATGCAACAGTTTTGCAATTTTAATGACCAGCAGTGTACATTCTGGTTTGCATAGCCAGTAATTTGCACAGTAGGTGTCACCTTTCTGAAGTGTTAAAACAAGTGGCTGTGACCTATTTTCAAGGTCTCTGTGAGACTGCAGTTCATGTTCCTGATGCTGTCCGGGTATGCTGATATAGTGGGGCGAGTGGGTGTTTAAACTGTTACCTGGCCAGAGTGTTCTCTAGAGATTACTCACCCGCTGAAAACATGTGGTCATGGGTTTCTAAGACATGCACACCATCGCTCTCCAGCCATTATGACTGACGATTTCTATCCCAGAGTTTAAGCAGCCTGAAATGCTGTACCTCTATGTCATCCACACTCAGATCAATTTGATGTCCAGCTGAGTTACAATTATTGTTGCTGCAAGAGGTGATAGCTTTATGTACTGTATCAGTTCAACCCTAGATGACTGGGAAACCGTGGCATGGTCAGATGAGTCCCGATTCCATTTGGTATGAGCTGATGGTAGAGTTTGAGGGTGACAGAGACCCCTTTAAGCTATGGACCCAAGTTGTCAAGAAGGCACTGTGCAAGCTGGTGGTGTCTCCATAATGGTGTGGGCTGTGTTTACATGGAATGGACTGGGTCATCTAGTCCAATTGAAGTGATCACTGACTGGAAATGGCTATATTCGGCTATCTGGACATCATTTGCAGTCATTAATGGACTTCATGTTCCCAAACAAGGGTTGAATTTTTATGGATGTCAAAATGCCATGTCATTGGCCCACAATTGTTTGCAATTGGTTTGAAGAACATTACGGACAGTTCGAGTCAGTGATTTGGCCACCCAGATTGCCCAGCAGATATCCCTTCGAACATTTATGGGACATAATCAAGAGGTCAGTTTGTGCACAAAATCCTGCACTGGCAACACTTCTGCAATTATGGATGCCTTTACAGGCAGCATCGCTCAACATTTGTACAGGTGACTTCAACAATTTTTTGAGTCCATGCCAGGTCGAGTTGCTGCATTACGCTAGACAAAAGGTCTGATACGACCTTAGGAGGTGTTACATGACTTTTCTCACCTCACTGTATATGCATAATAAGTCAATTTCTGTTGTATGGTATTGCAGTTTTTACGGGCAGCATTGTACATCAACACCAAAGAAATATGTTTGCTTGCGTGGCTAAGGAACTATTTAATTACACAAAAAATAAGCAATCGGCCACTTTCATATAACTTAATTTATGCCAAGAAGTGCTTTGGGGTTTTCGCTCATCTTCTGTTGGGGTAATACACTTATGTCTTCATCATTATTGATTTTATGTTGACTGCATTTTGAATGCTGCAGCTGCCCTGTGCACAGTAATTCACACACACAAACTTACTTTTAGATTCACTCATACACTGATACAGCACAGCATTTGCTATGTGCCCAACTAATGTGTTCATTTACTTTTAAAAATACATCTGAAGCAAAGTTATAGTTTTGGGGTATATTTGGAATTACTATAATTTTTTTTTAAATGTCAGTTGCATTTGCACAATATTGCCAACCTCGAAACCTGATGTAAGCTTATGTACAAAGGAGGAAATGAATGGTGTCCTATTCCTCACTTAACATACTAAGAAGGTGTGCTGAAAAGTAATGCTTCAAAAATTTTTATTCTGTTCTCAATATCAGTTGAGGTATTACATATCATGCATATTACTCATTCAACTTTGCCACTTCACTGAGGGAAGTTGCAACCCTCTACCACTAGAGGCTCCAAAGGAAGGAATAGTGGGTTTAACGACCCATCAACATTGAGATCATTACAAATGGAGAACAAGCTCAGATTGTGCCAAGGATAGGGAAGGAAATCAGCCGTGCCCTGTCAAAGGGAACATCAAGGCGTTTTTCTGGAGCGATTTAGGGAAATCATGGAAAACCTACATCTGGATGGCTGGGCGCAGGCTTGAACCATCGTCCTCCCAAGTGCGAGTCCAGTGTGTTAAACACTGTACCACCTTGTTTGGTAAAGGGTTCAAAATTGTAGTGTGCAACATGGCAATGTGTAACTTAACTATGTCAGTGCTCTGCGAAACCCTCAGAAACTGAATGCATGAATTCTAAGAGTTAGTCCATATGTGGAGCACCCAATCCTTCAGCATGATAATGCCAGACCACACATGAGCGCTGCAACATTTGCAACAGTCTGACGGCTTGGGTTTGCTGTCATCAGTCATCATCCATATAGTCCTGACTTGGCTCCATCTGATTTTCATCTGCCTCCAACATTAAGATTGTTAAAGAACATCTTCAAAAACTTCATTTTAATAGTGATGAAGCAGAGCAAGCAGAGATGAGGTGGTTGCACCGTCAACAAAGTCAGATATTCTACGAGGTGTGGCTAGAAAAAAACCGGACTAGTACTGGTGAAACAATAAAACGAATGCAATAAGGCTGAAAGTCGCGTGGCCTGTCACGTGACTCTCGCTCCGCCTACTGCTCGAGTTTCATCTGCCTCCTGCACTCAGTCTGCCCGTGGCGTCTGTTTTAAGTAGTTGACGTTTTGTCTGTGCGTCGGAAAATGTTGAGTGTACAGAAAGAACAGCGTGTTAACATCAAATTTTGTTTCAAACTAGGAAAATCTGCAAGTGAAACGTTTGTAATGTTACAACAAGTGTACGGCGATGATTGTTTATCGCGAACACAAGTGTTTGAGTGGTTTAAACGATTTAAAGATGGCCGCGAAGACACCAGTGATGACACTCGCACTGGCAGACCATTGTCAGCAAAAACTGATGCAAACATTGAAAAAATCGGTAAACTTGTTCGACACTTTCCTTGTCAACTCCTGTTAACTCAGACACTGCTCTGATTGTTAAACGGTGATCTTGTCGAACAAGTTTACCGATTTTTTCAATGTTTGCATCAGTTTTTGCTGACAATGGTCTGCCAGTGCGAGTGTCATCACTGGTGTCTTCGCAGCCATCTTTAAATTGTTTAAACCACTCAAACACTTGTGTTCGCGATAAACAATCATCGCCGTACACTTGTTGTAATATTACAAACGTTTCACTTGCAGATTTTCCTAGTTTGAAACAAAATTTGATGTTAACACGCTGTTCTTTCTGTACACTCAACATTTTCCGACGCACAGACAAAACGTCAACTACTTAAAACAGATGCCACGGGCAGACTGAGTGCAGGAGGCAGATGAAACTCGAGCAGTAGGCGGAGCGAGAGTCACGTGACAGGCCACGCGACTTTCAGCCTTATTGCATTCGTTTTATTGTTTCACCAGTACTAGTCCGGTTTTTTTCTAGCCACACCTCGTATAATGACAACATCGACAAACTGGTCTCTAACTGGAAGGGTGACTATGTTGAGAAATAAGTACATACATAGAGACGAAGAATAAAGATGTAGATTGTTAATAACATTTGTTTTATTTAAAAAGCTTAAAGAGTTTTGACATAAAAAAATTAGGAGGCATTAATTTTCAGCATGCCCTCTTATGTATGTACTGTAATGACTGTCACCAGATTGTTTTACAAACAGCATTTTTTACTGTTATTTAGATTAGTGAAGCATGGATAAACATTAACATACTGGGTTAATGATGTAACATGACTATATTTGCAATCAGTATATTTTTTGGCAGACTGCTAATGGTTGTCTAAATAGTGGAGACATGGTTGTTGGCCAGCAGCATAACGCTGCAAAAGTAATGTGGCATATACAGTATTACATATAAGATTGGATTATATCAGAGACTAGTAAAGCAATGGCAATTACTAGAACAGAAAAGACAATGGCTAAATTTTCAAAGGCCACAATGTCAACAATATCATCACTAAACAAGCAGAAAAAGGAAATACTAACAACAAGAAAGACAGTGACTGTACAGTCATTACTAACAATAATGTTTTTAATAGTCAGGACACACAAAGGTAAGTCTGCAGTTGTAATGTACAATAGTCAATGTTTCAGTACAACTATATAATTTTTCAATAGCAACAATATAATGGAAATTCTGTCAGATTCCACTTCTAAATTGTAGAAAAACCTTTTGTAAATTCACAATCAGCACGAAACTAAATGAGATTCTCAATTACATGCAAAAATTTGAAGATACATACTTAGTAGAGAGCAGTTATAAACCAATTCATTGCACAAGGGGCACCCAGATTTCAAGCAGATGTGAAATGGTTCCAACTATATGGCCAAGGCCAAATGGCTGTCCCATCATTGCCAAACTAGACCTGCAGTTATGTATACAACTACTTCTACTACAATATTTGCATAATTTTATATCTTTAACCCCTACACAAACATACCCTTCAAGGAAACAAAAGAAATAATTAAAAATAACTTGTATGGGCACAAAAATCTGATTTTATAAGAAACATACGAGTTCACTGATTTGTTAACTCTAGGCTAGCCTTTTTTTAATAATAATAATAATAATAATAATAATAATAATAATAATAATAATAACAATAATAATAATAATAACAATAATAATAATAATAATAATAATAAAAATTATGACAATAATTACGACTTATCTTAGAAGAAAGATTAAGAAAAGGCAAACCTACGTTTCTAGCATTTGTAGACTTAGAGAAAGCTTTTGACAACCTTAACTGGAATACTCTCTTTCAAATTCTGAAGGTGGCAGGGGTAAAACACAGGGAGCGAAAGGCTATTTACAATTTGTACAGAAACCAGATGGCAGTTATAAGAGTCGAGGGGCATGAAAGGGAAGCAGTGGTTGGGAAAGGAGTGAGACAGGGTTGTAGCCTCTCCCCGATGTTATTCAATCTGTATATTGAGCAAGCAGTAAAGGAAACAAAAGAAAAATTCGGAGTAGGTATTAAAATTCATGGAGAAGAAGTAAAAACTTTGAGGTTCGCCGATGACATTGTAATTCTGTCAGAGACAGCAAAGGACTTGGAAGAGCAGTTGAACGGAATGGACAGTGTCTTGAAAGGAGGACATAAGATGAACATCAACAAAAGCAAAATGAGGATAACGGAATGTAGTCAAATTAAATCGAGTGATTCTGAGGGGATTAGATTAGGAAATGAGACACTTAAAGTAGTAAAGGAGTTTTGCTATTTAGGGAGTAAAATAACTGATGATGGTCGAAGTAGAGAGGATATAAAATGTAGACTGGCAATGGCAAGGAAATCGTTTCTGAAGAAGAGAAATTTGTTAACATCGAGTATAGATTTAAGTGTCAGGAAGTCGTTTCTGAAAGTATTTGTATGGAGTGTAGCCATGTATGGATGTGAAACATGGACGATAACCAGTTTGGACAAGAAGAGAATAGAAGCTTTCGAAATGTGGTGCTACAGAAGAATGCTGAAGATAAGGTGGGTAGATCACGTAACTAATGAGGAGGTATTGAATATGATTGGGGAGAAGAGAAGTTTGTGGCACAACTTGACTAGAAGAAGGGATCGGTTGGTAGGACATGTTTTGAGGCATCAAGGGATCACAAATTTAGCATTGGAGGGCAGCGTGGAGGGTAAAAATCGTGGAGGGAGACCAAGAGATCAATACACTAAGCAGATTCAGAAGGATGTAGGTTGCAGTAGGTACTGGGAGATGAAGAAGCTTGCACAGGATAGAGTAGCATGGAGAGCTGCATCAAACCAGTCTCAGGACTGAAGACCTCAACAACAACAACAACAACAACAACAACAACAATAATAAAAAGTACCTTGAGAGATGGTTTAGCTATGGGCAGCTGCCTTGTCAGTTTACATGTTTATATTTTTAATACTGACTTAGAATATAAATTATTTAGAATGAACCATCAGCTAGTTATTAAAGTAATATGTTATAAGAGACGTGTTGATGACATACTGATCTCATCCGACAGTATAACATTATAAATTGGAGACCATGCACATTAAATGAACGAAATGCATCAGAATATCATCTTAACCAATGAACAGAGAAAGGTTTAAATTTCTGATGTCTCTATCAATAAAACCTCAGGTCACACAGGTAAGTACAAAATTGTTTACTAAAAAGCAATGCTCTACAGAATGCATTAAATGCCAATGGAACCAGCTGATCAAACTTGACACCAATAAAGTATTTTACCTTTGCCTAATACTCTGCTGAAGATGGAGATCGTGTGACAAAAATAGCACAGAAGCTACGAACACTGAAACTGGCCAGCAGAGACAATAAAATGATCAATACGAAAATAATATCCATTTGTGTACATTCTCAATGACACTTTCAATGATCAAACTATTCTTTGCAATTTTCGTAAATTACTTCCACAATATACTAATCAAGTACAGTGCTACCAAAAACATAACAATAATAACGAATGACCAAAAGCACAATAATGTTCTGTTATCCTTCCCAACATCTGCCAATTTAGTAGTCATATTACAACTGTTTCATTCTTGTTAAATTACTTATTCTGTTACTGCCAGGCAGTTGGTCAGTGCTTCTTTGTTAGATAATCATTTAAAGTTTATTTTTAAATACTGAAATTGCTAATACAGACATCTTACATCATTAATCCAGTATGCTGATGTTTATTTGTGCTTCACTAAATAAAAAAGAAAAAGAAAAATATCCACTTGCAAAACAATCTAGCACTTGTCATTACAATACACACATGGCATGTTAAGCAAGGAACATGAGATCATTCATTATTTTCCTCATACAGAAACTTCTATCAGATTTGAAGATCAGTAATATTATTAAGTCTACAAACATGACTGATTTCAGAAGTAGTTTCCAAACATACACAAAAATTGTAACTTGATTTTAGGTGTATTTTCCATTGCTAACAAACATAAAGGAGAGTCACATGGCAAATGCTCTGCTATATCAGAATACCAGTGAATCTAAAAGTGTGTGTATGTAAAGCATGTACTTTCAAGATAAAAATAAGTGGTCCAAACTTTAAATTAGACATAAATTTATAACTCAGGAAATGTGGTAGCTAAAGAAATTGTCACATTGCACAGGGCAGCTGCAGTGTTCAAAATGTAGTTGAGATAAACTTACTAATGATGGAGGTAAGTGTATTGTGCCAACTGAATATGTGTGAAAACCCACAGCCAAAGAGTTCAATCACCAGTACAAAGGACATAATAAGAAATTACTCCTCTTGGTATATTAATGCACAACTGTTTTTGACCTTCAAATATGGTCTTGTGCTGGGGCAAGTTTCATAAAAATAATAATAATTAAAAAAATCAACAGCAGTGAATGAGCGCATAAAAGGAAAGAAACGGATGCTGGAAATTTGTGCACTAATCAGATGTTCAATTAGTGGTGACTACTTTTGAAGTAGCACCCATCTGAGTCTACACACATCTGCAGAGTTCCATACACAGCTTCAAACATTTCTGTTTGTTTTCCTTGATCCTGAGGGCAAGCTCAACCAATTTCACCTTCAAGTACAGCACAAGAACACATCCGTAATTAACTGTTCATCTACTGCAACCATTCTCTTATATAAAATTAATGGATAACATGACTGCTGTTCATTAATGGAATGACTGCTCTGCAAGAAAATATTTTAATGACTTCCATGCACGCCCCAGTTGTGAAGCTGACTAAGTACATCGTACCTCCATGCAGTGCCATGTGCTTTTCCAATATCAAAGAATATCCTTCCTTACAAGGTGTTGTCCTCTTAACCCACCTACAGCAGGATCAGGTTAGCTAGGTCTGAACAGTACTACTTGAAGCCATACTGGAAGCAACTAATGAGTTTTTTTCCTTTGTAATACTCACACTGGACAGCAGTTAACCATATGCTCAAGGGTATTTCCTATGCAGTTTGTGATATCAACACTATCACAACAACTTGTGGAGATACTATTCTCCCACTGTTTTAGGAGGTGTATTATTTGAAGTTGACTGCAGAATGATTCTATTGCAGCCGATGTATATTTCACATAAGGGCCATGAAGACAAGATAAGAGAAATTGGGGCTTGTATCGAGGCATATAGACAGCTAATTTTCCCTCGCTTTATTGGCAAGTGGAACAGGGATGGAAATGGCTATAAGTTGTACAAAGTACCATGCACCATACAGAGACTTGGGAGTATATTACTAGATGTATATTATGGCTTTCATTAATGAATCTAGTTACAGTACCACATGTAATCCCTTTCCAGGTATTTCCACTGGAAAGACCACAATAATATAAACATTTTGACAGTTATAATGGTACACAAAATTGTAGTACTAGAATTCTTTTTCATGAATTACCTGAATTATTCCAGTCCTGGCCACACAAAAATCTGACAGCAGAGGATTGCATATTGGCCTAATGTAATGGTGGAATTGTGACAGAACTTCAAATGTTTTGCCACTAACTTTCAAGCATGGAAACTCTATTATTTCCTGCAAGGTAAAATAATATTTATCAGTAATAAGCATATATAATCCTCACCAGTTATTGTAGAAACCATAAAAGGTGAACTGAAATGGCAAGAATATACATGAAATGAACTATGTATCATTGCTCCACAGAAAATTGTACTTATTATTAATAATAACAAAACATTACTGAATAACTGACAACACAGTACATCATCAATGTGCTGCACTGTAATAAGTTTTAAATATTGATGTATTTCATATTCAAGGCAGAATAAGAACTCCGTTACAGTAGGTCTAATTGGCTATTATTAGTAAAGAAGAAAGGACTCATAAACTTTTTTCTCTGGCCTTTATCCTGTATCTTCAGGAGACTGGCATGTCAATTACTGGATTAGGCAAATGTTTATGGTAGAGCATGGCCACGTGCCCTTCCTGTCACTACACCTTCTCCCCTGGGACAGAATTTGTGTACCCCAACTGTCTCTATCCAGTGTTATCCTATGTGAAATTGTTCACGAATCTGGTAACTGAGGTAGAACATGCGTGCCAGCCCATTACTGTAGGAAACTGCTAAAAACAAGACACAGGCTGGCCAGCACACCAACCCTTGTTGTTAATGCGCCAGGCTGATTTGATCCAGAGCCAGCACATGTGTTTGAATCCCGGAAGCAGCATGCTTATATGCACAGCTGTCCTAGTGGGTCTAAAGAAAGATGTATTAGGAATTAATATTCCCTTAACAATAAGGTCACTAGAGACAGAGAACAAGCCTTCATCTGACAAGGGTGAAGAAGGAAATGAGCCATGGCTATTTCAAAGGAATGCTCTTTATATTTGCCTTAACCCTATGGTGCACATTTTCACGGTAGTGGACAACTGTTAACAGTTGCTCTTTGGTGTTTTCAATCAGTCCTGAGACAGCAAATACACACAGGGAACAACACCAGATGGGAGTGTCTACTGGAGTGGGCTGCGTGCATATGCAGCCTCAGGACTGACTGAAAATGCCAAATAAGTGACATTAACAGTTGTCCACTGCAGTGAACAAGTGCACCATAGGGTTTGAATGAGGGAAAACAGACTTTTTTTAATATCAACATTTCACTTAGTTGTCATGTTTATGTTGTAGTAATGGCTAGAGAATCACTTATGACTGGTTGAATACTTACTACTTTCATCCTGTCTTCAAATGCAAGAACACTAGCCAATAATTTGTATTCATCTGGGTCCACTGAGTCGTATGTGTCATAAGGTGCTATCTAATAAAATTTCACATTTTTGCAAAATTGTGTTGAAATAGTTTAAAACTAATATTAAATTATAAGTTATGGTTTGGTGTAATGATATCAATATCTCACTAAAGACATACAGCTGCAGGTGGTATCTCGCCCAAAAGCAGCACATCACTAGCCACAGCAGGATAGACCACACAGGTATTTATATGAAACAAGATTCCATTTAGTCACTGACCATAAATGGCTTCAAGCATTTTTTCAACCCAAAAGGTAATATTTCATGGAGAGAGAGAGAGAGAGAGAGAGAGAGAGAGAGAGAGAGAGAGAGAGAGAAGGAGAGAGAGAGAGAGAGAGAGAGAGAGAGAGAGAGAGAGAGAGAGAGAGAGAGAGAGCAGCCTCTATAATAATGAATCTATAAGAGCCTACGGGTAAGCATGCAGATAGTGATAAATTTATCACAACTTGGGGGCATGATCTGGCAGTTGATAAAGATGAAATAGTTTGTCTACATCTAGAGATAAGTTGCAGGAAACTATAAAACAATGGTTTTCAAACTGTGGGTTGCAGCTCCCGAGAACATTGTGGCCTTACAGTATGGATGCTGCAGTCATTAAAAAAAAATTGATTTATATGCTTTCTGAATAAAGCAACAGCACATGTGATAGCAGTGATATCTAGTGGGTCAACAACTAAGTGTTGTTACTACTGCAGAGTGGTACATGGCAGTCATATTGTATTACATGACTCCAATTGCTTTCATTCAGTAACAGTCAGCTCTAAAGTTAGTTTTATTGAATGCAGATCATTTTTAATTGTTGTTTATCTTCTGTGATATGTGTTTCTCTGTCAGGATGGACAAATTTTTAAATGTAAGTACAAAATATGATGCCTCCCTGGATAGTCACGCATGTTCAAGTGCTGCTTCTGGGATGGGGAGGTGCGCTGACGCCAAGTCGAATCCGTCCTGTGGATTAATAATAATCGTTGGTGTGCTTGCTAGCCTGGATATGGTGTTTAGGCAGTTTCTCACATCCCACTAGCTTAATATCAGACTCGTATCTAACTCCTGCTTTGGTTATGCAATTCGCAAATATCAAGAATTAACAGTACATGCAGGCAGCTGGGGTACATACATTTTGTCCCTGGGATAATGGAGTGGTGACAGGCAGGGCATCTGGCCACCCCTTAAATTAACCATACTAAATCTGTTCCTAAGCATGCTAACCTTGTGCCAATATGGGACAAAGGCACCAGAAAAAGAAAGAAGTACAAAATGTGTTGCTTCAAATGTGTCTTGCTATTGAAAAGACGAATAGACAAAAATGTAATGAGTATGAAGGCAGTTACTTGAATTTTGGTTTTTACATGTAGTAATGTTAGAAATGAAAAATAACTGTGGTGTTTCATTTATTTATAAGTTCCAGTACGCTTCCAGTGGAAATGCTGCAACAGTGTCAGAACTATCAAGATGACCTCTTCAGCTGAAGTGCTAGGTGTATCATCATAACTCCATACAATGGAGCAAAGCAACATCCTGCAAAAAAAAACTTCATTTTTAAATCCTTTTGCAACCTTGTGAGGAGATTGCAGCAGTAAGCTCCTCACTGTGGTGGTCCTAGAAAACCATCAGCATCACATTGCCCCATAGTGGTTGGGTCTTCGCTGTTTTTGGTGGTGGTGAATTCATATTGTGTGTGACAACCTCTATCATGTACAAAACATCCTGAAAGGTGTAGAAAACAAATCCGTTCACTTTTTCCACAACTGCCTCAAATTTGATATATCGGTCTTTGAGCACTTTGGTCTCCATTTCTCTTGTGATTCCTGGTTCTTCACAGAGTGATGATCTGCCACTTGGTTCACCACTGCCTTTTTAAGGGTCATACCCAAAAATTATTGGGCAAGGTGATGCTGATGGTGATGGTTTTCTACAATTGCCACAAGTCAGGTACTAATAGATTATGCTCTTGAGGAGCATACTACCACAGTCTCCTGAAAAGGTTGCTGGAGGCTGTCAACAGGCAGTGTTGAAGGGAGTTGTATAGAGAGGTGTTTCTGGTCCACAACAATGCCAAAAATCACTATCCATAGGGCACCACTATTAAGCAGCTTCTTTGGGCTATCAAATTTTGCCTCACTTACACATTCTCCTGATGTGGCACCCTGTGACTTTTTCCTCTTCCCTTAGATGAGGAAAGCATTACTTAGCAGGCATCTGTAGAATGTCAATGAGGTGATCTCAAAGTGTAATTATTTCTAGATAGTCAAAATGTAGACTGGACTTCACCAACCATGGTTGTTGCCAAGTCATCCAGTGTTAGGAAAAATATGTTACACTGAAGGGCGAATAGACAGGATTGACACCATTACCATGTTTTGTGGTCACAGTGTAATTTTGCTAGGTGACTGAATATGGCTGATGATGTTAATATCAGTTGGTTGAAAAACTCAAAAGTAATAGTGATTTCACTATTGAGTTGGATGACTGTACTGACAATCACAATGATGCACATCTAATTTGTTGTGTGTTGTTTATATGTGGCCACAAAATTTCATGAAGATCTCTTTTCTGCACAAAAATAACTTGGAACAAAAGCAAAAGACCTCTTTGGAATACTAAATTCTTTTACAGAAGAAAACATTAACTGGGCAAATTGTGTAGGCATATGTACATATGCAGGTTGCAATAAGGCTGGCTGTTATGCTGGACTCTGATCCATGAAGATACTTGTCATGCTGTTTGGATACACTGTTTTATTCACTGAGAAGTGCCAGCATCAAAGAGCATGAGCCCTGTCTTTCATGAGGTTGCTCAGGCAGTAATCAAAATGGTAAACTTAATTAAAAAGTGACCACTTAAGTCAAGATGTTTTCAACGAACGTGCTTTGGTATGGAGACTTAGCACATTTCCCTAATTTATTACAGTAACTCTCACTGGATTTTCTGTGTGAATGTCCTGAAAAGGGTGTATGAACTCAGGAATGAACTTTACTCTTCACCTGTTCAAGAGAAACAAACGAATTCCGAGAAGTTTGTGGACAGTGACTTTGTTTTGATGCTGGCGTATCTTTGTGACATCTTTGATAAACTCAGTTCATTGAATGTAGCCCTTCAAGATAATCTGACCAACATTCTGCAAATGTCAGATTAAATTTCATCCTTCAGAAATAGAAGAGAAAGTTGGATGACAAAGGTAGGTTGGCTGATTCGGGAAGGGGACCAAACAGCTAGGTTATCAGTCCCATCGAATTAGGAAAGGATGGAGAAGGAAGTCGGCCGTGCCTTTTCAAAGGAACCATCCCAGCATTTTTCTGAAGTGATTTAGGGAAATCACAGAAAACATAAATAAGGATGGCCGGATGCGGGTTTGAACTGTCATCCTCCCAAATGCGTGTCCAGTGTGCTAACTACTGCTCCACCTTGTTCGGTGGATGACAAACATATACATTATGTTTTCCCTGCTCTTCACCCAGTTTTAAAAGACATTGTCTTTTAGTTGAGTGGAGAACTGAAGTATGTTTGTGGATCATTTAACTAAACTCAGTCACCACTTCATGAAGAATTTTCCAAATGAAGCACTTTGACCAACACCTGGATCAAATACCCTTTCAATACACAACTTCCATGAACACACACTACACAAGGGAAAAAAGCAGTTTATTGATCTTTCCTCAGATTCCAAATTGAAAGTGAAGTTTGTTTTCTGACTACTGCTTGAATTTTGGAGCTTGGTTATGTGGGAGTATCCACAAGTAGGTAACAAGGCCTTATGAGTTTTGATACCTTTTACAACATCGTACTAATTTGAAGTAGGTTTTTTGGCACTGGCAGTCATCAAGACAAAAAAAAAAAAAAAAAAAAAAAAAAAAAAAACTGGTCAAAAATGAATGTGGAGAAAGAGAAACAAGTCGGAATTTCCAATCTAGCACCAAAATTTGAACAAATGACGAAGAAGCAAGCTCATCCTTTCCATTGATTCAGTCGCAAGAATAAGATGTACCAATATTAAAATTTGGTTAACATGTGTTACTGCCAACAGCTAATAAAGAAATAACCCATCTTATTCATTTATTTTCAAAGTTTAAGTTTATTTATCCCACACTTTCAGTTGAATGTTATGTGCGAATGGAGCCGCAGATGTTTATGTTCAAGTCAAGGAAGTCGTGAGCGCGAAAAGTTTGAAAAGCACGTCTCTAAACAATTTTTGGTAATGGAAAATATCGTAGCACAGGCAATGAGCACTGATGAAACCTTGCCCAAAGTAGTACAGGACAGCTTTACACTCATTTTTCTGTTGTGGTTTTACTCTGAATAATAAATCAGTATTGAAATTTTCACAAACTGATATTTTCGTCTTGTTGTAAAACAGGGAACATCACTGTGTTTCAACTTACATAAAATAAGAGTTAGTCACCCTGAAAATACATTCCAACCAACTTCCCAATAATTTAGAATGTGTATAGGAAAAAAACAAGATATTATAAATTATACCACATTAGTCTCATCATGTGGTGAAATACTAGAGATTTCATCAGATGAATTAGCATACATAGATTTGTCTGAACACAAAGTACCCTCAGTTAAAATGTGATGTACTAACTCATATGGATGCTTTGTGTATTTGGGTGTTCTCACTGGAGCAAGAAGCTACGCATCAATGGACTGCATCCTATTGGTAGTCACGTTACATTTTTTCCTGCTTGAGAAGCTGGAAAAAGCATCATGGCCAAATAACTGCCTTTACCAGCTGCAATTTACTGTGTATCATTCCCTGCAACCCATCTTCCTACTGACACTGGACTACGTACCTCAACAGTAACAAAACTTAAAGTAGCACAATTCATTTCCAAAACTGGTCCACTACACACACAATTAGCACTGTTATGGGATAAAATGAAATATACACTACTGCTTTTTTGTATTTAGTACTGTTCAACCTGAACTCCAACCTGTTCCTCTCCCAGATCTCATGGTGGCAATCGAACTCCAGATTGAAGCTTGGCAAATGGTTAAACTCTGCATGGACGATTTTTCAAGGTATTATTTGGGAACACCTCTGCACCAGTATCGCAACTATCTCTTCCAGAAAGATATATGTCGTTTCCCATACTTGTGTTGAGCTAATGAAATGATTCCAAAACACATGAACTCTTCTTTCTATCTTTAATAGTTCACTTGGGCTTTAACTACACAATCCTAAAATGCTGAGAGGTTCTCTGTAGTTGATAAACATTTTCATAATGAACTGCAAGCCTACAAGGGGTAGTCATGAAGTTTTAATTATCACTTTTAAAAAAAGTCCCTTGTAGGTATTTGTCTGCAGTAGTACCCAGTGATATCTCCGTATTACATTACCATAGCACGGTACTGGAGGAGTCAAAACAAAATGGTGTAGACCAAGTGAATAGTCATGTGATAGTTATCTGCATCTGAAGAAGATAACACTGCAACAATCTACTCTGAGACAGTGGAAGTGTACAACAACGTGTCATCATATGACACAATGGTAAAGTGGTGCAGACGTGTGGTCAAACAAGTCTGGGTGACAAAGTGGTTGACTGTCTATTTGTGAAGATCTAGGAATCACAAGAGAAACGGAGGTCCTGGTGCTCGATGACCAGTGTATTAGAATCAAGGTAATTGTGGAAAAGGTAAAAATTTGCCATGGATCAGTTTTCAACACCTTGCAGGATACTTTGAACATGACAGATGTTGTCACACACCAGGTTCTGAAATTGCTCATACACTCTAAACTCTAAAGGATCCATAAACAGAGGCAGCAGCAGAAAAGTTGCCAATCAAGATTATTTCTTTAGCTACAAAGGAGCAAAGCAACACCCTGCAAAACACTACTCCCATAACCCAGTCAGAAAATGGTGGTAGTATGCTCCGTAAGAGTCTAATCTGTTAGCACCTCACTATGGTGCTCCTAAAAAACTATCAGTGTCACCTTGCCCTATAACTGTCGGGTTTTCACCCTTCATGGCTGTGGTGAGTTCAACTTGTGTGTGGCAACTTCTGCACGTTCAAAATGTCCTGCAAGATGTTGAAACCTGATCCATGACTGATTTTTCACTTTTTCCACTATTGCCTCTACTGTGATATGTGGTCATTGAGCACTTGGGCATCCACTTCGCTAGTGATACTAGTTCTTCTCAGAGAGGTGATCTGCCGCTTTGTGGTGGGACTTCACCACTCCAAAAAAAAATATGAATACCAAAACATATCAGACAATGTGATGCTGATGGTTTTGTAGGATTTCCACAGCGAGGTGCTAACAGATTATGTTCTTTAGGAGCATACCACCACAATCTTTAGATGATGTTACATGAGGTTATCAAGACAAAGTGTCACGGGAAATTGCTTGACGGGGAGTTTTTGCTCCACAACAATGCCCCAGGTCATTATGCACACAACACAATCACATACACTGCTTCTTTGGGCTATCAAATTTTGCCTCACTCCCATATTCTTTTGACATGGCACCCTCTGATATCTTCCTCTTTACTTAAATGAGGAGAGCACTTGTGGCAAGCAGTTGCAGAGTGAAAAAGAGACGTTATCATAACGGAATGTTTCCTGAATGGTCAAAATGCAGAATTCGACAATAAATGTCACTGGCAAGTCACCTATAGTTGGGAAAAATGTGTTACATTGAAGGGTGAATACGTATAAGGATTAATACCATTAACAAGTTTCCTGGTCACATCTTAATTTTTCGAGGTGACAGAACTTTAAGCTGCCTCTTGTGCTCCATTGGTGATTCTCTTTATTCCATCAGGGAACATGTTTTCATAGCTCACCTGAGGACTGGAATGGATCAGCAGGGAGGTGAGTAACTTTTTAATTAACCCATTCTTGGATGCTGTCACAGTGTTTAAATGAAGCCAGTTGGCTGCAATTGTACATTTAGGTTTATTGAACATCTATTTTGGTCATTTCTTTCTGGTGTTGCACGAATTGCTAGGCATAGTCAGACCAACACATTCGAATGTTGGCAAGTATATGAGAAGAATTATGATGAAAATGACCAAGTAATGTGAAAAAGTGAATGCTTTACTCTGCAATAAGACGATATACAGCTTATGAAAGCATGAAGTATACATCAACTTATATATTCCACAACCCACAGTACAATGCATGGTGATGGGTAAATTGCATTTCAGAGTGGAACTTTAATGTAGAAACCAGTACAATGCTCTTACAGACTTAGCTATCTGGCCATATTTTAGACTCAAAGAGCATGGCTCATTATGGAAGTCAAGCGTCTGAGTTCAGGCATCCATTAGGCAGATATTTTGTGATAACATCACTTTATCACTAAATACTGCTGAGCAAAAGAAACATAGAAATTGTTAGTTGAATAAAGTAAATAGAAAGGAAGATTAATATGCTTGCTGTGCCTTGTCAAAAACTGGATCTGAAAGTTAGTGAAAGACTGTGCCAAACAGTATGTTGACTAGAGGTGACATTTCCTCAGAGAGCTGGACCATATAAGCTCTAACCTCAGGTAGACTACAGGTCTCTGTAATGTGGAAGTTGTCTACAATCATATAGAAACAGTTGTGTTACATTATAAAGAAAAGTGACTGGCAGCAGTAATAACTAAACTTTACTGTAACAAAGAATGTAGTAAATTATGTGTCGTTGTTGTTGAGGACTTCAATATAAAGACTGGTTTGATCATAGCTCGCCATGCTGGTTTATCGAGTGAAAGTCTCTTCATCTCTGTACATCCATTTGAACCTACTTACTGCATTCAAGCTTTGGTCTTGCTCTCTAGTTTTTAACCAATACAGTTCCCCCAATTATTAAGTTAACTTTTCTATGCTGACTCACAATGTGTCCTAACAACCTATTTCTTCTTCTGTTCAAGTTCTACCATTAAGCTCTTTTCTTCTCTATTTGAAGGAATAGCTCTTCATTAATTACTTGATCTACCCACCTAACCTTCATCATTCTTAAATAATTCCACAATTCAAGAGATTCAATTCTCTTCCACTTTTTTCTCCCATAGACTGTTACACTTCAGAAAAATATTTACGTATAAGACTTCCTAACACTTAAATTTCTATTTGAGCTTCAATTCCTTTCCTAAATTTCTCCTTAGTTTCCTATACTCCTTGGTCTGTTTACAGGGTGACACAGCTATGACAGAGCACCCCACACACATCGAGAATAAATACAGTGAGGTATAGTTTTTGCTACGTTATAGCCAATAATGTGGCCAATTTTCAGATGGATTTTTTTTCCAACATTTATAATGGATTATTACATTGATTTTTAATGGAACTACAGTAGAGCATCAATTACCCTAATGCCAATAAATCATTAAAATATTAACCAAAAGTGTTGCAGTTCCCAAATTCAAAAATTTGCAAATGCCATGTAGTAGGTCTGCTGATGTCGGGCTGGCGATTTCAACAGTTTCCTCCTCCCAGCCAAATGTCATTGTTGCTGTTCTGTGTAGATGTCTAAACCTTCACTTGTGACAGATTGTGATGTCATATTGGCGTTCACAATAGTGACTAAATGTAAATGTATTGTTCTTGGTGTTTCCCATCAACTTAAAATAATTCACCAATAGATTAATGGTTATAGTGAATCCAGCACAGCTCAGAAATAACAGTGATACTATTACAAAATTTGTGAGTGTGCTTCACAATGAAGATGTGTGCTTGTACAGAAAAATTATGAAAATGGCAGAAATCCAAGATCTAGACACTGCACATGGCTTGGAATAAGCTCTTTCTTTAACAAGAATCCATCACTGTACCTGAAGAGGCACCAAATAGCCAATTTGTATCTGAACTGACTGGGCTGATTAAAGAATCCTCAGGATTTGTAGAATGCAACCAGAAAAATATTCATGACTGGGTTGAATGTGATGCTGATGACACTGGCCATCAAGTATTAACAGACAAGATGTCCTAGGCCCTCATAATTGGACAGCCTAGTGACAAAAGCCATACCAAGAAAGGATAATGTAGTGAGGAAGCTTTTCACTGCCTTGAGATGGCTATGATGTGGTTATAACAGTGGATGTCAACCTGGTCCCTACTGCCCAATAGTGGGCATTCCAGATTTAATGGTAGGCAGTATGCAGTTAAAGATACTTTCATTTGGTTTTGATAAAATTTTGTCATATATAGTAATTAATAAGCAAATATTTTTGCAAGCTATAACTTGCTGCAACTCTCCTTTAAAAATTTTAGAAAGTACGTCCCTACTCTATCAATCACCATTGCTATGGGACTGGTTGGCAGATGGAAAATTTTACTACTAACAGAGATACAAAAGTGAGTATCAGGTAAAAAAGGTTGACTACCCCTGGATTAGAAAAAAAGCAGAAACTGATACCTTCCTTAAAATGTTTCTGAGATTTAGTGGCAAAACACCATGTTCAGCTCTACAGCTAAAAAAAAAAACTTATTTTCCTAAATTGTAGGCCTATTTTAATGACCATTTTGAACTTTTCAAACTATGCTCTGTAGAAAGTTCTCTGTGTTATTTGTACAGCCTGTGATACAAAATGTAAATGTCCAGTTTTGTGTTTAATTTAGTTTCCCCTTGCTTCATGTTCCTAAGAACACTGGTCTGATATGTTTTGTACAGGGTGGGTCAAAAAGGACTTTACAACTTTTGAAGTAACTTACAGAATCGGTAGATGTGTAATTTTGTAGCAAACAACCTCAAGTCTGAGTCATGTGTAGCATCAGTACTCAATTCCGCCACACCAGTAGTGTCATCATAGTGCACAGTTAAAAACAGCTACTTTCACTGGTGTGGAGTGTGCTCACTGTGTGTTTTGGTTCATGAAACGAACTCTGAAACAATAGTTAAGCATAAATTTTCCACCAGATGGGCAAAAGAACCTCCAAGTAGATCTACAATTCACCCTTGGCAGAAGAACTTTGTTATGCTTGAAAACTTTTTGATTCCACAGAGTGATGAAGATAACCGAGATCGGATGGTTTACTACCAGCAAGATGGTGCACCACCTCATTTCCTCATGGAAGTTCAAGGTTTCGTCAATAATCGCCTGCCAGGTTGGTGGATTGGCCATGAAGGACCAATCACGTGGCCATCTCACTCCCCATACTTGACACCACTGGATTGCTTTCTCTGGGATTTCATTAAAGACCGAGTGTTTTCCTCCTCTCACAAACAATTTAGCCTATTTGAAAAATCAAATCTACATTGCTGTTGCACTAGTTATGGCCAATTTGCTGCAACAAATGTGGGAAGAAATTTATTACAAACGGGATGCTTGCCACATCACAAATGGTAGCCACACTGAAACCAAATGACACTTGACATGTTTATGTGAAACTTCAAGCTGTTTGCTACAAAATGACACATCTACCAATTCTGTAAGTTATCTCAATAAATTTCTGTATCATTCCAAAATTGTTAAGTCTTTTTTGACTCACTCCATAAATGATTGGTTACCAAAAAAAATCAGTTACTTCAACATCTCTTGTCCAAAATTGCTTCAGGCAATCAATGTTCTAACTATATATGACGGTAGTATCTGTTCCCGAAAGAACAGTTACCGTCGATGACCATGCAGCTATGCTCGAAATGAAATGATAATTAAATAGACACCCTAGCTGCAAGCAGGCGTTGATACACTTCATTGGGGACATGTTGAAAATGTGTGCCCCGACCGGGACTCGAACCCGGGATCTCCTGCTTACATGGCAGACGCTCTATCCATCTGAGCCACCGCGGGCACAGAGGATAGTGCGTCTGCACGGACTTATCCCTTGCACGCTCCCTGTGAGATCCACATTCCCAACATGTCCACAACACTACATTCGTAGTGCGCCTAATAGATGTTTGCCCATCATTCTCATTACTCGTGGCAGATTAATCTACCAAGTCCCGTGCGAGTTGGGGCATAGCGTGTGCGTTCGCACAAGAAGGTCAAAGGCCGGGAACCCATATTTTGCTTGCAGCTAGGGTGTCTATTTAATTATCATTTCATTTCGGGCAAAGCTGCATGGTCATCGACGGTAACTGTTCTTTCGGGAACAGATACTACCGTCATATATAGTTAAAAATATGGGTTCCCGGCCTTTGACCTTCTTGTGCGAACGCACACGCTATGCCCCAACTCGTACGGGACTTGGTAGATTAATCTGCCACGAGTAATGAGTATGATGGGCAAACATCTATTAGGCGCACTACGAATGTAGTGTTGTGGACATGTTGGGAATGTGGATCTCACGGGGAGCGTGCAAGGGATAAGTCCCTTCAGACGCACTATCCTCTGTGCCCGCGGTGGCTCAGATGGATAGAGCGTCTGTCATGTAAGCAGGAGATCCCGGGTTCGAGTCCCGGTCGGGGCACACATTTTCAACATGTCCCCAATGAAGTGTATCAACGCCTACTTGCAGCTAGGGTGTCTATTTAATTATCATTTCATTTCGAGCAAAGCTGCATGGTCATCAACGGTAACTGTTCTTTCGGGAACAGATACTACCGTCATATATAGTTAAAAATATGGGTTCCCAGCCTTTGACCTTCTTGTGCGAACGCACACGCTATGCCCCAACTCGTACAGGACTTGGTAGATTAATCTGCCACGAGTAATGAGTATGATGGGCAAACATCTATTAGGCCCACTACGAATGTAGTGTTGTGGACATGTTGGGAATGTGGATCTCACGGGGAGCGTGCAAGGGATAAGTCCCTGCAGACGCACTATCCTCTGTGCCCGCGGTGGCTCAGATGGATAGAGCATCTGCCATGTAAGCAGGAGATCCCGGGTTCGAGTTCCGGTTGGGGCACACATTTTCAACATGTCCCCAATGAAGTGTATCAACGCCTGCTTGCAGCTAGGGTGTCTATTTAATTATCATTTCAAATCAATGTTCTATTATTTTCTGTGGCATTGGTATGAGTCTTTGACAAGGACTTCATCAACAGAATAGGGATGGAACTTAATCAAATAGTAACATGATAACAGTGCCACAAAACACTGTCCCACCATCAGGAGAATGGGTCCCACAAATGTCTGCTCTACTGTACCACATGTAAGCAAAGGTTTAACTCAGGCACAGTTCATGTGTTTATTATTATGACTGTCATATTAAGTGCTCAAAATACCAACCTTGAGCACTGCTACGTGCTATAAAGTGATTTTGGACACACAATACTGCAAGCTGACTTTCATTGGAACTTACCAGAGCTCAGGCTCGTGATACATGTCATTTCATGTCTTAAAGGATCATCAGTGTTTTCTTGTATACTTCTTGTTTTAATTTTCCCCAGATATAAAAGTACAGATGTGTTACATCTGGTTGGTTAGTTACTTACATGCTCCATGGATCATTTTGCATGACAGATCGTAATGATGTGGAACAAGTCTTTTTACATCCACATCGCAAATAGAATGAGTTGTCAAGGAAAAACTTTCTCAGTTTGCTTTCAAATTTTAGTTTGCTGTCTGTCAGACATTTTATATCACTGGGTAAGTGATCAAAAATTTTTGCTGCAGCATTGTGCACCTCTTTTTGTGCTAAAGACAACTTTAATTTGGAGTAATGAATGTCATTTTTCCTTCCGTTATCGTAATTATGTACCTCATTGTTCCTTTTGAACTGTAGTGGATTACTTACAACAAACTTCCCGAGGAAATAAATATACTCATCCAACGATCTCCAAATGTTCTATTAACACAGTCTGTAATTATATGTATGGAATGGGTGAGACATTCATCATGTAGGTAACATATGGATTGCGTTATGTCCAATAGGATGTCTTCCCGTAAGTGCAGCAGTATATGCTAAGAACACTAGATACTTGTAGCTATGAGAGCTGCATTAGTAAAACAGGAACAATGATGCAATTCTTGATAAGCCTGGACCATACATTGGGAAAAGAAGGACTGTTTATCCATTTCTATCAGCCAGCAAGGAGTTTCAACTGACCAGTAGTGCATTTGCAAAGATTGATTTGACAATGTTTTGCAAATGATGGACCGTCCACGCGAAAAATGTTGCAAAAAAATGGCATGTAACTTTACTTTTTTGTAGAACCATTAGTAGAATGGGAACTAATTTTGAAAATCAATGTCATGAAGCTTTTGATGGAGGCTTTTCCTGGTCTTATCCCATGTCTTCATAGTGTTGCCTTGTTACTGTGGATTTCACAATGTTAGTGGTAGAGCTTGGCTGGATGTCTTTTCGCGCCTTGCCCCCCACTATGAAGGAATTTGTGGACACCCATATGTGAACGTGTGAGAATGTTTTCCAAAATGTTTGTGAATCATGTAACTGAGTCAGTATGTGGGTACCAGCCTCGTATTCACCTAGTCGGATGTGGGAAATTGCCTAAAAACCTTGTTCAGGCTGGCTGGCCCAGCACCCCTCATTGGTAACACAACCAGGCAAATTCGATATGGGACCAGCAAGCCTCCCCATATCCTGCAGCATGCTAACATGTGTAGCTATCTAGGTGGGGTAGCTTTTGATAGAGTTATGTGTGTAATATTTTCAGAACACTCTTTGCCTCACACCACATGTGGATTCTATCTTACCGCTGTTGAATCCTAACTGTATCACTCTCATCAGTTACTGTTCTCTCTAGTTCATGTATTTTATTTTTCATATTTCTAGTTTCTTGAAAAGTTTTTATAATGTTTGCAAAGACTGACATAAGGACTTGGCACTATCATTTCTTTCAGCATACAACTGCACCACTGTTCCAACAGTTTGTTGACATTTACCATAACTGAAAAGCATATCAACTATTTCATTGTTGTACACGTGATGAAAGTCTGAAGCAAGTCGGCTGACCACTCTGGGAGTTCCACAGCATGTTACGTTATTGAAGTTCTCTTTGAAGAATCTTTTCAATGTCGCAGAAAAAAAGTATCAGCCCATAAAAAAAGAACATGGTGTCCTCATTAGGTAGCTACAAACATTAAAAACTATGTGTATACATTAGAAAATTTGCCAGTGTCCCTTACAACTTAGCAAAAACTGCACCTTCATACCATACTTACTTATTCTGGATGTATTTTGTGTAGCTTGTCCTAGCTGTCTCACTGTGTATAGACTGAACTTTTTTTTCCTTTATGAAGATGTTGGGGGGGGGGGGGGATATTTACAATCCTGTATCACTCCCTGTTTAAGCTTGTGTCTGTATGTGTGGATGGATATGTGTGTGTGTGCGAGTGTATACCTGTCCTTTTTTCCCCCTAAGGTAAGTCTTTCCGCTCCCGGGATTGGAATGACTCCTTACCCTCTCCCTTAAAACCCACATCCTTTCGTCTTTCCCTCTCCTTCCCTCTTTCCTGATGAGGCAACAGTTTGTTGCGAAAGCTTGAATTTTGTGTGTATATTTGTGTTTGTTTGTGTGTCTATCGACCTGCCAGCGCTTTTGTTTGGTAAGTCTCATCATCTTTCTTTTTAGATATATTTTTTCCACGTGGAATGTTTCCCTCTGTTATATTTATATATATATATATATATATATATATATATATATATATATATTCTGAAGATGCCATTATTATGTATAACTCATTAGATAGAAGCCTAAAAATGACTGTTGTCAAACACCATATATTAGTCTCACTACACATTAGTCTCAATACTATCTTGTAAGTGATGAGTTGCCCAAAAAAATTATGCGAAATAATGAGTGGAAATAGGCAAAATATTTTAATTTGTTGATTTTTCTTGTTTCTGAAACTAACAGTTACGTAGAGAGCAACAGCTGCTGAACTTAGTTATTTCAGTTTAATACCATGGTTCTTACCGTTCAAATATCCACCACCATGTACACTCATTCTACCCTTTTCACTGACTCTTGTTTATGTGCTACATTAAATGATTGTTTCGTTCTATTACTTTCATAGAACTAAATATCTGTGAACAAGTGTGGACTTAAATTCAAGGGTAATGATAGAATACACCTTATGAAACAAATAGTTGTATTGTAAAATAAAGGCAATCAGTTTGAAAGTGCACATTTGTGAAATCATAAACGATGGTATTTCGGAAAGTAAAGATACACTGTGCGCCAGAGGAACAGAAGATTTTTGGTGAGCAAGTTGGCAACACTGGTGTTAACCTTGAACTGTTAGCTTTCTCCTCGCAGTCGTTCGGCAGTTGAACGTTGCTTCTGGTTGGAGTATGTCATGTTTAAAATGGCTGCGCCGATTCAGAATCCCGCCAAATGCGAAGTGTGCTCCGTCATACATTTTCTTCATGCAAAAGGTCAGCGACCAACGGATATTCACAAAGAAATTGTTTCTGTTTATGCAAACATTATGAATTGACAAAATGTAACGAAATGGTGTCATCATTTCTCTGAAGGTAGGACCGATGTTCATGATGAACAAAGAACAGGTCGGCCATCTGTGATCTCTGATGCCCTTCTTCGAAGAACGGAGGAAGCAATTCGTGCGAATAGACGTCTCACATTGAAAGACAACTCTTTATGACTTTGTGACTGTCAAGTTAGGGTACAGGAAATTGTGTTCGCACTGGGTTCCAAAACTGTTAAAGGAAGAACAAAAAAAGAAAAGGATGGCGTTTGCACTCGACTTCCTCACACACTATGCTGAAGCAGGTGATGGGTTCCTTGATCACATTGTGACAGGTGATGAGACGTGGGTTTATCACTATACACCTGAATCCAAGCAACATTCAATGCAATGGCGCCATTCGAATTCATCAAAAGCCAAGAAATGCAAAACATCGATTTCAGCGAAGAAAATCATGGCTTCTGTTTTTTGGGACAGACAAGGCATTCTTCTGTTGGAATTTATGCCTCCTGGAATGACAATTAATGCTGCTGCATATTGCCAGACTTTGAAATGTCTTCGAAGTGCAATTCAAAACAAACTCAGGGGAATGCTGACAAGTGGAGTCCGCTTGCTTCATGACAACGCTCGGCCTCATACAGTGCTCGTAACCAAAGCACTACTCAAACAATTCGCATGGGACGTATTGGACCATCCGCCATACAGCCCGGACGTTGTGCCCTCTCGACTTCCATTAACTGAAGTCACATCTTGGTGGAAAATCATTCCACGACGATGGAGAGATCAAAGATGAAGTTGAAATGTGGTTCCGACAACAGGTGGCAACCTTCTATGACTGTGGGATACAAAAGCTTCTGCACTGGCTTAACAAATGTTTGGATAACGGGGGTGATTATGTCGAAAAATAACAAGTAATCCAGTTAATAAGATGTAACTGACTGTTTTCTAAATAAATGTTCTATTTAAGGACTGCGAGCCATTGTATCTTTACTTTTCGAAATGCCCTCAAACGTTATGCGGCAACAGGCAATACACTGTTTCTCCTTGACATGATGACCACAAGGTGGTTGAGACGTTGCTGCTCAAGTCTGTCCCACTCTTCGATAACAGCTTTACTGAGATCATACAGTGTACGAGGAAGGTTTCTGTGACAATGAGCTGCAAGGATAGTCCTATCAGTAGACAGTCTCCTGGAGGAAGGTGTTCATATATTATCATCTTGTAAGATGAACCCATAGCCCAAATTTTAACTGGATGGAAGGAGAATACGTTGTAGGATCCTGTCCTGATGCCACACAACTCTCCAACTACTCTTGACAGTGACGAGATGTTTCTGACACAAATACATAATACTGGCCAGTACATGACTGACCTGTCTCCCTGATGAACAAATGAGACTGCATGCCTGAGATGTGTACAGGTTCCTGGCCACATCCACACTCTTCTACAATGAGCATTTGGCATCAAACACATGATGTATTCATAGATGAAGAGAATTTGATGCCACTGATCCAAGTTCCACTTTAAGTGTTCCCTTGCATACCTTCTTCGCACAACATTGTTGTTAGTAATAGATGCCTAGAGGCTAAAGTAATGGAGTAGTTGCATACTGTCTGGGGTGACACAGTGTCCCCAATTTCCTAGAAAAAGGCAGCAGATAGCTTTACTTCATTGTTCTCGGGTAGTGTTGACCACGGGCAAACGCTAAGACAAATTTTCAATGTTTGAGCCTCAAAATTGTGGTCAAATGTTTGAATGGGGTCACTGAGATCCATGTCAATTTGGAAGGCAATTTTCCTTGGTAGCTATGTTCCTCATTATAAAGTGACAATAAGTGTACAGTTACAGCTTGAAATGATCCTTCAAAGCTTCTTGCAGACTAAACAGAGTACACAAGCCACATTGTCCCAATCACAATTGGACAATCAGGATGGTCTACTGTACTGCACTACAAAATCAGTCCGATTACTTTTACCTTGATCACACGTGAGGATTTCCTTTGGTCCTAAAATTTTTCTCCAATCTAGAAACATTTAACATTACATTTTGTAATACTTTTGTTAAATACGATTCAAAACCAGTTGTTCGTAACACCAATATTTCCACAGCACTTAAGCTTTTCCAAAAGAGTGTCATGATATACACACTCAAATTCCTCGGCCAGATTACAAAAAATACAAACTGGTGATGTTTTGTTATTTAAGGTTTGTAATATCTGTATGTACAGGGTGATTCAAAAAGAATACCACAACTTTAGGAATTTAAAACTCTGCAACGACAAAAGGCAGAGCTAAGCACTATCTGTCGGCGAATTAAGGGAGCTATAATGTTTCATTTAGTTGTACATTTGTTCGCTTGAGGCGCTGTTGACTAGGCGTCAGCGTCAGTTGATGGTAAGATGGCGACCGCTCAACAGAAAGCTTTTTGTGTTATTGAGTACGGCAGAAGTGAATCGACGACAGTTGTTCAGCGTGCATTTCGAATGAAGTATGGTGTTAAACCTCCTTATAGGTGGTGTATTAAACGTTGGTATAAACAGTTTACAGAGAATGGGTGTTTGTGCAAAGGGAAAAGTTCTGGACGGCCGAGAATGAGTGATGAAAATGTAGCACGCATCCAGCAAGCATTTGTTCGCAGCCCAGGAAAATCGACTCGCAGAGCTAGCAGAGAGCTGCAAATTCCACAATCAACTGTATGGAGAGTCCTACGAAAAAGGTTAGTTATGAAACCTTATCGTCTGAAATTGGTTCAAGCACTGTCTGCAGCTGATAAGATTAAAAGAATCGATTTCTGTGATTTTATCCTTGATCAAATGGAAACAGATGAATCTTTCGTTTCAAAGATTGTGTTTAGTGATGAAGCAACTTTCCACACTAACGGGAAAGTCAACCGTCACAATGTCTGTATATGGGGCACTGAGAATCCGCAGGAAACAACTCAGTATGAACGTGACTCACCTAAGGTGAACGTTTTCTGTGCCATTTCAGCCAGTAAAGTTTTTGGTCCCTTTTTCTTCGAAGGTGCTACTGTAACTAGACTACAGTATCTGGAGATGTTAGAAAATTGGCTGTTCCCTCAGCTCGAACAAGAAGCACAACAATTCATATTTCAGCAGGATGGAGCGCCACCACATTGGCACTTATCTGTCCGTAACTACCTGAATGTCAACTACCCGAGGCGATGGATCGGCCGCCAGGCAGCCCGTGACAGAGCACTTCATCACTGGCCTCCAATAAGCCCTGATCTTACCCCCTGCGATTTTTTCTTATGGGGGTATGTTAAGGATATGGTGTTTCGGCCACCTCTCCCAACCACCATTGATGATTTGAAACGAGAAATAACAGCAGCTATCCAAACTGTTATGCCTGATATGCTACAGAGAGTGTGGAACGAGTTGGAGTATCGGGTTGATATTGCTCGAGTGTCTGGAGGGGGCCATATTGAACATATCTGAACTTGTTTTTGAGTGAAAAAAACCTTTTTAAATACTCTTTGTAATGATGTATAACAGAAGGTTATATTATGTTTCTTTCATTAAATACACATTTTTAAAGTTGTGGTATTCTTTTTGAATCACCCTGTATAAATGGCATACTTGGTTCAGCAAAGCTTTGGGAATCCAAACTGTGATTTGCTACATAAATTTCTACTTTAGAGTGCCACTAATATTGTGTATTACATCCTTTCAAATATTTTGAAAAATATGACATTCTGACACACACACACACACACACACACACACAACATGGATTAGGAGGTAGTGACAGGACAAAGGATAAGTGTATGGAGACAGTGCGTTAGCAGAGACTGAGGCCAGGAGTATTACAAAAGTGATGGATGTGTTGCAAGGATAACTCCCAGCTATGTAGTTCAGAAAGTATAGTGCTCAACATGCTCAAGTTCAATGACTACTTCACAATCTGTGCCATCTGGATCCTTCCCTCCAACACCCATCTTTTTTCAATTGTATAGATGGGAGTTACCTTTGTAACACCTCCTTCACTCCTATAATCCTACCAGCCTCTATCTCCACTATCCACTGACCCACAACCTCGACACCCTCTACCTAACGGTTCCCTATTCTGCTGTCCAATACCCTCCCAACCACCACCATCATGTCATCTTCATCCTGTGTCACGTCTCACCAGCTCCAGTGTGTGTGTGTGTGTGTGTGTGTGTGTGTGTGTGTGTGTGTGTGTGTTCTCTAATTCACCAAAGGATTTCTTTTGAAAGGTAGCAAGTTTTCATTCTCTTTTGTGTGTGCCTGTAAATGACTCAATGCTTCTGTTATTTGGTGAGTTGTCTTCTTTATCCTAAATTATTTATCATCATTTAAAAGTTCAGTGCTTGAATAATACAATTTTTGCACAGGGGTAACATGTAATTTTCTTTTCAACAGACCCAGGTTTCTACCTGTGAAAGTTTTTCACTCTTAACATGTCACAACTTTTCATAGCCATGTACTGAGGAGTCTGGGTGTACCAAGTTTTAGTCTATCTTTGTTTTGTTTATCGTGTAACAAGTTGAAAATGTTATAAATAGTGGTCAGCACGAATCCCTATGCCCAATATTACACATTTTTAATAACAGTTTTTTTTAGTATTAATACCCTATTTACACTACTTGCATTTGCTCAAAAACTCTAAACATTCTATGATTCTCTCACTCTACCTGTGTCCCACCTCCTTAATTTCATACCTTTCTACAGTTCCTTCAGGTTTAACCTGCATTTCAGAACCAATGATTTATGGTCAATGACCACACATATGCCCCTGGAAATATTTGGCAGTTTACAATATGGTTTTGAAATTTCATCTTAACATTATACAATGTATAATCCCTTCAGGTCTCTTCCACGCATACGAACTTATTCTGTAATTCTTGAACAATCTGTAAGTTTGTTGGTTGGTTTAAAAGAGGGGGGGAAGGGAACAAACTACAAGGTCACCGTTCCCTTGTTCCTAATAAAACAATGCCACAAGTGTTAGAATAAAACAGATGAGACATACAACACAAAATGGAAAGAAAGGAAAAACCACAAGAACGAAGGACAGGCAAGGAACACTAAACGGAACAAAAGAGGACAAGCAAAGAGAGAGACACTAGAAACAGAAGAGAGTAAAACAACAAAGCAGATTACAGTGGCTGGCCGACCAAGAGAATAAAAAGGAAAAGCCAGCAACACATTAAAACTTCCACCTTAAAAGAACTAGGGTGGAGGACACAGAGGGACAAAGAACATATGTTAAAACTTAGGTCAAATGATAAAACTCACCCTCATGAATAAAACATAAAACTAAATCAGCCAATGAGGCGTTGTCAGATAAAATGAGCAGCAACGAGTCCGGTAACCCAAGGTTTCATCGCTGGGCAGTCAAAGTGGGACAGTGCACCAGAATATGGGCCACTGTTAACCGGGCGCTGCACCTACACTGAGGTGGGTCTTCATGGTGCAAGAGGTAGCCGTGGGTCGCCGAAGCGTGGCCAATACGGAGCCGGCACAGGACAACTGATTCCCTGTGAGAGGCCCGCATGGAAGACTTCCACACATTCGTAGTCTCCTTGATGACACACATTTTGTTGTGCGTACTATTATGCCATTTTGTCTCCCAAATCCGAACCCTGTGGCGTAAGTCAGAATGCAGATCAGATTCAGAGATGCCCATCTGCAGAAGCAGTTTCTGCATAGCCTGTTTGGCCAGCCTGTCGGCAAGTTCGTTGCCTGGGATGCCAGCTAGGGTAGCACTGGTCGATAGCTTGTAGGCTGCTCAAGGAGTCAGTACACAGAAGAAACAATTCATCGGGGCACGAACGGATATACTGAAGTGCACGAGATATGGCCACCAGCTCTGCAGTGAATACACTGCACCCATAGGGCAAGGAATGCTGTTCAATATGGCCTCTGTGGACAAAGGTGAAGCCAACATTACCATCAGCCATCAAGCCATCAGTGTAAACCACTTCAGAGCCCCAGAACACTTCAAGAATTGAGAGGAAGTGACAGCAGAGAGCTGCAGGGTTAACAGAGTCCTCAGGGCCATGCGAAAGGTCCAGACGAAGCTTCGACCTACAGCTACACCACGGTGGTGTATGTGAATGAACCTTGAGGAGAGGTGGTGAAGGGAAGGACTCCAGTTCAGACAGAAGCAATCGCACGCGAACCGCAATCGTCAGCCATGACCTGGGCTGCCTATGCAGAAGGTGAACTGTCGTGGTTGGGAAAAGAAGGTGGCAATCAGAATGTTCAGGAGAGCTATGAATGTGTGCAACGTAACTGGCAAGCAATTGTGCACATCTGATCTTCAATGGAGGGACTCCAGCCTACACCAAGTAGGCTTGTCACCAGACTCGTCCTTAAAGCTCCTGTTGCTAGTCGAACTCCGCAATGGGTCAAGCAAACGCAATGCTGAGGGCACCACCGAACCATAAATCACACTCCCATAGTCAAGGCAGGATTGAACAAGGGCTCTGTAGAGCTGCAGAAGCATGGAACAATCTGCACCCCAGCTGGTGTTGCTCAGGCAGCGAAGGGCATTGAGGTGCTGCCAACACTTCCATTTTAAGCTGACAAAGATGAGGAAGCCAAGTCAAACGAGTGTCAAAAACCAGACCTAAGAATCGATAGGTCTCCACTACAGTGAGTGGATTGTCATTAAGGTAAAGTGCTGGTTCAGAATGTACAGTATGACGCTGACAGAAATACATGAGACATGTCTTCATGGCAGAAAACTGGAAGCCATGGGCTAGAGCCCATGACTGCTCCTTGGGGATGACTCCCTGTAGGCAATGCTCAGCAATACCAGTACTGGAGCAGCAGTACGAAATGCAGAAGTCGTCTGCATGCAGAAAAGAAGAGACGGAGGGCCCGACAGCTGCTACTAGACCGTTAATGGCCACTAAAAATAGAGACACACTGAATACAGAGCCCTGCGGGACTGCATTTTCCTGGATATGGGTGGAACTATGGGAGGCACCAACTTGGACACGGAAAGTACGGAGCAACAGCAAGTTTTGGATAAAAATCAGGAGCATGCCCCAGGGACCCCACTCATACAATGTGGCATGGATATGATGTTGCCAGGTCGTGTCATATGCTTTACATAAGTCAAAAAAGATGGCAACTAGATGTTGGCATCTGGAAAAGGCTGTTCGGATGGCAGACTCGAGGGACACAAGATTATCAGTGGTAGAGCGACCCTGACGGAAGCTGCCCTGACATGGAATCAGTAGGCCATGTGACTCCAGGACCCAAACAAACCACCGACACACCATACGTTCCAGCAGCTTACAAAGAACGTTGGTGAGGCTGAGGGGCCGACAGCTATCCACATCAAGCGGGTTTTTACCGGTTTTGAGCACTGGAATGATGGTGCTCTCCCACCATTGCGATGGAAAGACGCCATCACACCATATCTGGTTGAAGATGACGAGGATTTGTCGTTTTTAGTCAGATGAGAGATGTTAAATCATCTGGCTGTAGATCTGATCAGGTCCAGGAGCTGTGTCGTGGCAATGTGCAAGGGCACTGAGGAGCTCCCACTCTGTACATGGGGCATTATAGGATTCACTGTGGCATGTAGTGAATGAGAGGACCTTCCCTTCCAGCCACCATTTGAGAGTGCGAAAGGCTGGGGGGTAATTCTCCGACACGGAGGCTCGGGAAGGGCTATGAGGTGCTCCAGGGAAGGGTGCCACTTATACCGCTGTAGAGTTCGTTGACGCTCCTTAATTGTTTCAGCGACTTCCGGCGACCACCAAGGGACTGCCTTACACTGGGGGCTCCCTAAAGAGCGAGGGAACGTGTTTTCTGCCACAGAAACAATTGTTGTAGTTACCTGCTCAACCATCACATCGATGTTACCATTTGGGGGAGATTCAACGATGACAGCAGAGGTGAAAGTTTCCCAGTCCGTCTCGTTTAAAGGCCATCTGGGCAGGCGTCTGTGAGCTTGATGCCGGGGCTGTGACAGGAAGATGGGGAAGAGGTCACTTGTCAACACGTTACAAGATTTCCAAGAAAGCAAATGCTTCAAAGACTGTATCTATTCTTATGGCGCAAAAGATCTGTTGGGAGACATACCCAGTAGAATCACTCCAACTAGTCTACGTTCAACAGACCATGTTATTACTAATTGTGAAAATATTGCCACAGCTGCTATTGTAAATGGTCACATCTCTGACCATCTAGGCTAACTATTAGTGCTAAAGGGAGATCCTTGTATAAAACCAAAGAAAATTTATGAATACAAAAGGAATCTCTCTGTTACCAACATTGCCAAACAGAGAGAGCGTTGGTCATGAATCTTGGCATCTAGTATTTCAAGCCGAAGGAGTGAATAATAAATGGGATGCTTTTCTAGATACATTATCTTATCATCTAAATAATACTATTCCCATCAGAAAGATAAATATTAATAAGAATAAGGCAAGACAGTCAAGGCCCGTGGAATTTGATAATTCTACCAAAGAACTGAAAGAAAAAATGGAAGAAATGTATTCGATACAAAGAGAGACCAAAAACAATGAGCACAGGGATAAATACAAACAATACAAGTACCAGTTTCACAAGCAAGTCAAAAGATTGAAGGCTGAAAAGATTAACTCGCAAATAAAAAATTCAGATTGTATCTCCAAGACCTGCTGGTCAATAGTAAATGAAATAAGAGACAGTAAAACAAAACTAAAAGGTAATATCAACATACAGATATCTAATAACAATACTGATGTCACCAATCCTCAAGAGATCAGTAACATTTTAATGACTTTTGTACCATAGATAACGTACCTGTTGGAAGTCTTCCTGAGGACAATTCTGAAGCTAATCAACTCCATGAACTTGAAATCAAGGATATTTTGAAGCTCATCAGAGAATGTAAAAACAAAAAAATCCACTGGCTGGGATGAAATTTCTCCATTTTTACTTAAACAGTGCGAAAACAATCTAGTGTATCCTTTGGTGCATCTAATAAATAATGTCTTAAAAGAAGGAGTGTTCCCTGACATACTAAAATTAGCCATCGTTAAACCTCTCTACAAAAAATGTGATAAACAACTAGTAGAAAATTACAGACCACTTGCCTTAACTCCCGTTTTTAGCAAGTTAATTGAAAAAATAATTCTGAAATATACGTTAAAGCTTTATGATAAGCACAACATTCTGGGAGATTTTCAGCATGGTTTCAAAAATGGTCGTAGCACCATGACTGCAACACTTCAATTTATGCTGAAAGCTCTTGACAAAATTGATGAAGGCATGCAAGTAGCTGGAGTTTTCCTAGACCTATCAAAGGCTTTTGATGAGGTTGATCATAAGGTACTTCTGTCAAAACTGGCCAGAGACGGCATAAGTGGAAAATTATTGCACCTCATCACATCATATTTAAAAAACAGAAGACATTGTACCTCAATTTCACACAATAGTGGAGAAACATTAAATAGTTATACATCAAGGGTCAGGAGTAATAAATTTGGTGTACCTCAGGGATCGATAATTGGTCCCTTCCTTTTTATATGGTATGTCAATGACTTCCCAAAGATAGTAAAAAATGATACCTCCATTACAATTTATGCAGATGACACTTCAGGTCTTTGTTGGGGAAATGATATTCTTAATCTCGGCATAGAGGTAAAAAAATTTATAGATATTGCAAAGGAAAATTTTGAAAATGACAAACTAAAAGTCAACTTACAAAAAACAAATATAATCCCCTTCAATGTTGGTGATTTGCAAACTTGTATTGATTCTCAAGACAGTATTACTGTAGGGAAAATCTACAGTGAGTGTAAATTCCTAAGTATATTCATAGATAGCAAACTACTATGGCCACAACAAATTGACAATGTATGTGCAAGGCTATCATCTATCCTGTATGTTTTAAGAAGAATAGCTCCATATGTCAATACCCAAACAATGAGGATGATGTATTTTGGTTTAATACATCCATTTCTAGCATATGGTCTTGCACTGTGGGGCGGGGCTTCCAAAACTCATGTAGACCGAGTATTTAAACTCCAGAAAAGAGCCTTGAGAATATTAGGCAAAAAAGATGCTAGAACATCATGTAAGGAATTGTTTATAGAATCTGAAATGTTGACTATCTATTCAATGTATATGTTTGAAACAATAGTATTAACTGTAGAAGATAAGAAATATACCTGTTGTAATGCAGAAATTCATGATCACAATACTAGACAAGTACAAAATTACCATATGATACACAGAAGACTGAAAAAACCTGCAAACAGTTCATATATTAATGGAGCAAAATACTTCAATGCACTGCCAAATGAACTGAAGGTAAGAACTGGAGAGACATTCAAAAAACATTTAAAATCGTGGCTCACTGAGGAGTGCTTCTACAGCCTACTGTAGAAACTAGAATCTAAAGTATTATTATGTCAAATAATTTGGACTACATTCTTAAGTTCCTATTATAAAGTAAAATTAGATTGTATACTGTTGTATTGTACTACCAATTGCTATGCATGTAATTACATGTTTCATGCAAATAAATTACAAATTACTACCACACAGGTAGTCACGTGCAGTCCATTGGACAGATGGGAGAAGTTGTGGGCTGCAAACTGATAAATAAATGGCCAAGTAACTACCATGAGCCACACTGAAATGTGTGGCGGCCCCAGTATTTAAGAGGCAGAGGCAGAGGTCAAACTGAGGCAGTAAAGTTTCGACATCCCTGCCTCAGCCAGTAAGCATGGTGCTACCCCCCATGGGGTTATGGGTGTTAAAATCTCCCAAAAATAGGAATGGTTTAGGGAGTTGATCAATCAGTGCAGCTAATACATTCAGGGGCACTGCACCATCTGGAGGAAGATACACATTGCAGACAGTTATTTCCTGCATCGTCCTTATTCTGACAGCCACAGCTTCAAGAGGGGTTTGAAGGGGCGCAGTGTCACTACAGACTGAGTTTAGGACATACACACAAACTCCACCTGATACTTGATTATAGTCACTACGGTTCCTGTAATGTCCCTTATAGCCGTGGAGGGCAATGCAGAAAGCAGGTGTAAAGCTTAACAGATGGTGTAGCTCAGCCAGGCGGTGGAAGAAACTGTCACAATTCCACTGGAGGATGACATCATCATGAGACTGGGAAGCCATGAAACATTCAATGAAGCAGTTTATGCCTCAGGGTCACCTGCTACCACCGATTTTTTGCCTGAGCAGTCTATATCCAAGTGTCTGAGGGTCTGGTGAGATCCAGGTCCTCAGCAGATGCCAGAATTGCCACCCCATCCTCAGACACACAGCTTGTACGTAGCAGTGGTGTGGGTGCCACCACAATTTCCTTGATCTTAGGGGTCTTCCTTTTGGATTTCTCTCGCTGCTCCTTGGGTTTCCCTGGCTGGGAGGACTTCACTGGCTCAGTCTCTGGGACTGAGGATGAGTGCGAAGCCCTAAGACCAGCAGCTTTTGAGCGATTCAGCCACTGGCGGGTATCTTTCCCATTAGCAGAAACCTGGGAAGGGAGTGACCCAATGGACCCCTTACTAGCGACAGAAGCCGAAGATGACTTACGCTTCTCCAGCTGAGAAGTGGGGATGGGAGGAAAATGCCCCCACCATCAAGGGAGCAGGTGTAGTAGTCTTCCGGCTCAGAGAGGTGACTGGGGTTGGAGGAGCTGATGGTGCCAGAACTGTTGTAGAGGTGGCGTAAGACAATGTCATACGTAAAGGATGCAGGTGTTCAAATTTTGTCTTAGCCTCAGTGTAGGTCAGTCAGTCCAGGGTCTTGTACTCCATGCTGTTCCTTTCTTTCTGGAGAATCCTGCAGCCTGGTGAGCAAGGCGAATGGTGCTCTCTGCAGTTGACACAGATGGGAGGCGGGGTACATGGAGTATTGGGATGTGATAGGTGTCCGCAATCTTGACATGTGATGATGGAAGTACAGCGGGAAGACATTTGGCCAAACTTCCAGCACTTAAAGCACTGCATCCAGGCTTTACATCACAGCAGTAGAGCATCACCTTGACCTTTTTGGGCAATGTATCACCCTCGAAGGCCAAGATGAAGGCAACGGTGGCAACCTGATTATCCCTCGGACCCCAGTGGACACGCCATACGAAATGTACACCTTGCCACTCTAAACTGGCACGCAGCTCATCGTTAGACTGCAAAAGAAGGTCCCTGTGAAATATGATACCTTGGACCATATTTAAGGTTTTATGGGGTGTCATGGATACAGATACATCCCTCAGCTTGTCAGAAGCGAGTAACATCCATGACTGGGCAGAGGATGCTGTTTCAATCAAGACTGACCCAGATCTCATTTTGGACAATCGCTCCATCTCCCAAACTTGTCCTCTAAATGCTCAACAAAAAACTGAGACTTCATCATCATGAAAGATTCCCCATCAGCTCTTGAACATACAAGATACTGGGGCGAATATGATTCGTTGCCACCCTTACCCTGAAGTTCCTCCCATGGTGTGGCCAGGGAGGGGAATGATTTTAGGTCGTACTTCTGTGTGTAGAATTGAGCTCGTGAACACTTAGAGACTGCTGGTGTTTGAGCACCAGCAAGAGATCATAGATTACACTTAATCGCGTGCCATCTGCCCTGATGCCACCCCCTCCGACCAGGGGGCCTCCCCACGGGAGCCACCCAGCCGCAGCAAAGGCCACCTGGCAGGATGGCCATTGCCGGTAGTCCCGATGCCCCGTGGGGATGGACATCTACCATCTGCCAAGGCATGCGTGGGGAGTTAATGCCACAGGCATCAGCAGAGCGATCCCTCTGTGGCCAGGGGGCTACAACCAACAGGGTACACGGCAGCCCTACCACAACGGACTGGCTACCGTGCTAGATATTAGGTACAAAGAAGTCCATGGTCATCGTCGACACAGAAAGTGACACCACATAGTGCATGGTGGAAAATGCAACCACGAAGGTCTCCTCGCCCAAGAGAAGGAGAATGAGCGGGACTGAAATGCGACAACGAGAAAGTAGGCTAAAGATCTCAATGCATGATGGACACGATGCATCATGTAAGGCGCCTTTCCCCAATTGGCTCACTCTTCGGGAAAATTTTGAAAAATGAGGTCATACCCTACAGGGGGACCATCATGTAAAGGCTGAAATGTGTGGAATTCCTTTTAGTCGCCTCTTACAACAAGCAGGAATACCTTGGGCCTATTCTTACCCCCAGACCCGCAGGGAATAATCTGTAAGTAATGATCAAATTATGCTCTGCGCAACATTCTACCAGGCAGTTGCCCCTTTCATTCCTTTGCCCCATTCCATGTTAAAAATGGTTCCAATGGCTCTCAGCACTATGGGACTTAACAGCTCTATGGTCATCAGTCCCCTAGAACTTAGAACTACTTAAACCTAACTAACCTAAGGACATCACACACATCCATGTCCGAGGCAGGATTCAAACCTGCGACAGTAGCAGTAGCGTGGTTCCGGACTGAAGCGCCTAGAACCGCTTGACCACCACGGCCGGCATTCCATGTTATCCTACTACTTCTTTTCCTCTTCTTGTTATCGAATTCCAGTCCCCCATCATAATCAAATTTTCTTCTCCCTGAAGTTTTTGAATAATTTCCTTTCTCTCATCATACACCACTTTGATCTCTTCATTATCTGCAGAGCTATAAGGTGTATAAACTTGTGCTACAGTGGTAGGTATTGGCTTCATGTCTGTCTTGGCTATGATAATGCATTCACTATGCTGTTGATATCTTACTCACATTACTATTACCTTCTTATTCATTACTAGTTGAGAAACCTGGCATTGCCCACATATTTATTTATAGCTGTGTCAAAAAGTGGCTGTGTGGGACTTATTTTTGACTTATAAAGCTTCTTTATTTACAACCTTTGAAGTAGTATGATTGGAGACATGAACACAGAGCTTGTTTGCTTCACTAACTTGGGAGAGAGCCATGTACGGATGACCATGTAAAAGGAACTGACGCTAAGGTCCACCAGAAATTGTACATGTTTACAGCGAAATAATAAACTGTTAGGAAAAAGTGGGATTCAGGGCATAAAAACTCACTAGCCTGTGCCACTTCCCATCAAAATTTTTGCTTCTATGATTTTACATTGGAGAGAAGTAACTTTAAGCCTCTGTGAGTGAAGGGTTCTGAGGAGCAAGATAATTCATGATGCTCTCGATAAGTTACGCCACGCCTAATGTTCAGAAGGACTTTCCAAAGAGTGAGTTAAAGGTTGATCTTCTTCAGCCACAGAAAGTCTCACTGTTAGTTTGTAATTGTAAAAATAAGATTGAGGTCTTTTAATTCTGTCACTGAAGCAAACTTCTGGAAACATATCTGTCACCAAGTTTAAGGCTGGTTGGCTGACCTGGGGGAGGGGACCAAACACCGAGGTCATTGGTCTCATTGGATTAGGGAAGGAAGTCATCCATGTCCTTTCAAAGGAACCATCCTGGCATTCGCCTAAAGCAATTTACGGAATCATGGGAAACCTAAATCAGGGTCGTCAGACACAGATTTGAACAATCGTCATCCTGAATGAAAGTCCAGTGTGCTAACCACTGCACCACCTCACTTGATAACCAAGTTTTTTTTCTTTTTAAAAAAATATAAATAAATAAAAATAAAAGCTAGCCATCTATTGGGTCTTTGATGTACTAAGAAACTAACAGCACCATGTATTGGTTCTCTTTGGTGTACTATGCAAGTTACTCAACTACGAGGGCCGTTCAGAAAGTAACCTCCGGTTCATTTAAAAAAATACACCAAGTTAAATAAAAATATTTTAATATATACATCTTACAACTACATCTTTTCACTATTTTTCTACATAGTCTCCATAGCGATTGAGGCACTTATCGTATCTCTTCACAAGCTTTGAAATTCCTTCTGCATAAAAATCACCCACTTGTGCCTGGCGCCAGCCTGTGACCGCATCTTTGAGCTCTTCGTCGTCATCAAACCGCTGTGACCCGAGCCATTTCTTCAAATGCATGAAGAGGTGATAATCACTTGGCGCCAGGTCTGGGCTGTAAGGTGGATGGTTGATAACGTCCCACTTGAAGGACTCAAGAAGGGCCGTTGTTCTGCAAGCAGAGTGAGGACGGGCGTTATCGTGCAAAAAAACGATACCGGAAGTCAGCATACCACGGCGTTTGTTCTGTATAGCCCGTCGTAACTTTTTTATTGTTTCACAGTACACGTCTTGATTAATGGTCGTACCACGTTCCATGAATTCAACCAACAACACCCCTTTGGCATCCCAAAACACCGTTGCCATCAGTTTTCTGGCAGAAAAATCTTGCGAGGCTTTTCTTGGTTTGGTAGGCGAATTTGAATGTGCCCACATCTTTGATTGTTCTTTTGTCTCAGGGTTCACGTACTTAATCCAGGTTTCGTCACCGGTCACGATTCTGTTTAACAATGGTTCTCCTTCGTCCTCATAACGTGACAGAAAGTCTAATGCAGAGGCCATTCTTTGAGTTTTGTGGTGGTCGGTAAGAATTTTGGGCACCCATCGTGCACAGAACTTACGGTAACCCAATCTTGCTGTCACTATCTCGTACAAGAGAGTCTTAGAAATCTGTGGAAAACCAGTAGACAACTCCGACATTGAGAAACGTCGATTTTCACGAACTTTTGCATCAACTGTCTGAACGAGTTCGTCAGTCACCAATGATGGTCTACCACTCCTCTCTTCATCATGAACGTTTTCTCGTCCACTTTTAAATAAACGTACCCATTCACGGACAACTCCTTCACTCATAACTCTTGGTCCATACACGGCACAAAGCTCACGATGAATAGCTGCTGCAGAATATCCTTTGGCTGTAAAAAACCTTATGACAGCACGCACTTCACATTTGGCGGGGTTTTCTATTGCAGCACACATTTCAAACTGCCACAAAAACTAAACTAGCGCAGGTACGACGTTCACTCGACCACGGCTTGATGCCGACTGACCTGTTGAGTGCGTGAACGCACAGATGGCATCGCTACTCCCCCCACAACCCGCACTGTGACCAATTGGAGGTTACTTTCTGAACCGCCCTCATACGATATACAGATTTACTGATTTCGCTTTGTGTATTAAAAACTTAACGAGACTGCTTTGTTCCTTTTGTTACATTTTATTTATATTTTTTGCTAGGAAAAGCGAATGTATTAAGTTTGCTTTGTGATTTGGGTTCACATTTGTTACATTTTTATTTTGTTATGTTTATAAATAAAAATGTCTAGAAAACAGTCATGTCTTTCTGAATACACCTGAAAGGCTAAAAGACTGAGGACTATGCGGTCGCAAGAATCGAATGAAGATCATGAGACGAAAATTTCCATGATTAAACATCTGAACAACTAACAGGAGAACATTCCCAAGTGTCAATAAATGATCCTGATGAAATCTGGCAGCTGTGCAGAGGGGACAAAATTAGTGCGAGATGTTTTTTTTTATTGGTGCCGAAGTTCACTTTTAAGGGGTAAAATACTCCCTGAAATGTAATTTGGCAGTTTAGGTTTAGAGGCAATACCTTCAAAACCATTATATATAAAAAAATGTTTTCATATAAAAGTTAATGTAATTAATGTTCTTGAAAACAGTGTAATCAACTTTTGTAATAACTTGAAATTTTGCAAAATATCTCACCACCATTAATTTTGAAAAGCAAAAACCTTTTTACAGCATAAATTAAAGAAGATTTCAATGCACATGCATCCCTGTGTAATAAAACTGGATCCTGAAATACCATTTTCAGGAAACAAGATATACACAAAGTGCTGTCAGAGTATGTTCAGCATACCTAATTAAAATATCTATTCTAATTATTTATTTTACTTATATTTGCTTGCATTTTAAATTGCTATTTTATGTTCATGGTTTTTTTGTTCCTTAGTCTAATGTTTCACACGTTATTTTTTTAACTGAAAATAATAAGTTCTCCAACCGAACAGGCCTCACATGGCCCAACAGCACCAACCGATCGCCATGTCATCCTCAGCCTACAGGCGTCACGTGATGCCTGATATGAAGGGGCATGTGGTCAGCACACTGCTTGCCTGGCGATTATGTTTTTGTGACTGGAGCCTCGTTGACCTCACAAGGGCTGAGTGCTCCTCACTTGCCAACAGTGCCCTGCAGATCTGGATGCTAGCCAAACCCAACAGCACTTAACTTCGGTGATCTGATGGGAGCTGTGGCAAGGCCATTGGCAAAAATAGTAATTTATTATTTTGATAGAAAATAATTACAATAATGATAATCTGTAAAGGAATGCTTAAGACAACATTTTTTACACCACGCACATAAAATGAATGAAATATCTTCACATAACATACTCGAGAGAGAAGACAATATAAAACACAATTGAGCAAGATATCAAATTGTTGCAGGCGATCCTCTGAATATCCTCATTTGTATAAGGTATATTTCAGTACATTGGTACACCTTGGTGAAGAAAACTGATTATGTACTAGTGACTGCAGCTTGACTGTATTGTCTCTAGTGTAGGTTGATATTACAAGCATTCAACAACACTAGATCTGAAAATCTTCTCATAAAGTTCTTCCAACATCGAAAGCCATAAGCCATACACGTTCCACAGCTGTAACTGTGACATCAAGCCCTTTGGGATCACCAGATGATTCTTGTTCCCTGGTTATACGATCAAAACAGTCCCCCCCCCCCCCCCACCTGATCAGAAAGTCTGTTCTTCTTGCCATCACACTTCACAAATTCCCATTCTACCTATTTTATATCTATTCATTTCCTTTTTTAAATTATCTAACCTAACTATTTGGTAACAGGATCTAACGTACCATGCTCTGACCCATAGAGCATCACTTTTGTTTTTCCTGCTGACAACGTCCTCCTGAGAAATCCTTGTAAAGAGATCCAAATGGGGGCCACATCATTGAGACGTACAGTAGAGCTGCATGTCCTCGGGGAAATGTAATGGTATTGAGAATGGCTGAATGCAAGGGGAAACTACAGCCAACATAGCATGGCCACATTGACTAAGGTTAAATAGCTAGATCAGTCAATACTCCCTGACTGTTGCCCCTGCAACTACTGTAAATACTTCTGCCCCTCTTCACAAACCACAAGTTTGTCTGGCTGCTGCAAAGATAGTTCTCTATTGTGATCACATCTATGTTACGGCTATCTGTATTGTTGAAGCATGGAAGCCACCCTATCTCGGCAAGAGCCATGATTCATGAGGGGATGTGACTAATTATAATTGTTGGAATAACCCAAATACATAAATGATGGCCCACTTGTGAATGACATGTATGTAGAATACACTATTATTAAAATCCTGTGTAAATAAGGATCATGGATAACTATCTGTAATAAGATGGATAAGTTACATGTAAGCTATTACACTCTAGTATCTTACTTATGCAGAACTAATAAGGGAAAAGTAGTAGTTACATCTGTTCAGACAGAAGACAGTTTCAAAAACAATGAGGCAGTTAGATTAGATAGATCATCACTGGGCTATTTTGAACTGTTTAAAAGAACATAACTACATATTATCACGTTTATGAGGTATCTGGATTCTTTACTATGCTATCTGTGAGACAGAAACAAGCAGTTAACAGCCTGTGGTGACTTCAATGTAGATTTTGTAAAGGATGCTGATAGGAAAAATGATGTGGAAATCTTATTTGGATCCTACAGTTTGATCTCAATAATTAACTTTCCAACACAGGTGGGTAAAGACAATAGAATCTTAACTGATAATGTTTTCTTTGGAGAAGGTCCAAGCAAGAAACCAACTGTTTACCCAGTCACAAATGCTCCCTCTGATCATATTACACAGTTTGGATAAATAAGATACTGTGTTTAAGTATTGATACTCCTTAGTAAAAATCAGTTAGAATAATTAATGACTCCACCACAAATTTTTGTACAAATAGTGTACAACAGAAGGCCTGGGATGAAATTTATAACAAACCAAATGCTAACATAAAATTTAACCTGTTCCATGACAAATTCATATTATCATTTGAAAAATAGCTTACCACATAAGTTAACCAGAAAGGGCATTAAACAACCATAAAAAACCATGGATCATTAGAGGGATTAAAGTATCTTGAGAAAGGAAAAGGGAAATACATCCGTTGGCAAGAACAAGAGAGCGCCTGCAGTTGTAGCACACTACAAAAACTACTCGGAATTACTAAGGGAAGTTGCTAAAAATCAAGGAACAAGCACATGATGTCAGGAATCAGTAATTATCTCAACAGACTTAAAGTTATATGGAATGTAGTGCAATGAGAGACAGGACAACCAGCCATAGAAGAGCATAATCATTGCTACTGAACTGAATGTAAGGGCTATAAATGATGAGTCACAAGTTGCAAATATATTTAATAATCATTTCTTAAATATAGTGGAAAGTATATGGACAAGAAGTTCAAGAGAAAAGTCACAGCAGTATGTTGAAAAGCAGCTCCCATAAAATCCAGCCATATGAATGTCTCCCCAACTTCTATTGAAATTAAGGAAATTATATATTCTCTCAAAAATTAAAGCTCATCTGGATTTGACAGTGTTTCCAATAGGGTACTAAAGATTTTTTCCCACATAATATGCCCGTCTTATCTGAAATACGTAATGTATCACTAACTCAAGGCATTTTTTTTTTTCAGACAGAATGAAATAGGCTGTTGTTAACCCCTCCTCCCTTCTTTTAAAAAAGGTGATAGGAGAGGTGGCAATACCTACTGGCCTGTTCCAATACTAACAACATTTTCCAAAATTTTTGAAAAAATGATGTAGTCTAGAATAGTATCTCACCTGAGCAACAACAATATCATCAGTAATCCAGAGTTTGGATTTCAGGAGAGCTGATCTACTGAGAATGCAATTATCATGTTCACTCACCAAAGCATTAAATAACAAAACAACACTGGTTGTTATTTTTTGCGACCTATCCATGGCACCTTACTGTGAGAATCACAATATCCTTCGAGATAAACTGAGGTTTTTTAGGGCTGATGGTACAGCCAACCAATGGATAATGTCATATCTAAACAAAAGAATGTAGAAAGCTGTACCTGGTAATTCAACAAATGTTGTCTGGGGACATTATTATGGCTGGGGAGAAACCATACATGGCTCAATTCAATTGTAGGTCTGCTATTGTTCCTCACATATGAAGTAAGCAAAATTAACTTATTTTTGCAGATGATGCTAGTATTGTAATCAATCTCAGCATGCATACAGCAACCAAAGATTAGATTAGATTAGATTAATACTTGTCCCATAGATCATGAATACGACACTTCGTAATGATGTGGAATGTGTCAGGTTAATAAAAGATGTCTGTACAAGATATTACTTTACACAAAATATTGCATGACACTAATGTTTAAGTCGGTTCTTTTTTTTCCCCTCCCTTAATTTATATCTAAAAATTCAGCCACTGAGTAGGAGTTGTTATCTAGAAATTCTTTTAATTTATTTTTAAATGTTGGTTGGCTATCTGTCAGGCTTTTGATGCTGTTTGGTAGGTGACCAAAGACTTTTGTGGCAGCATAACTAACCCCTTTCTGTGCCAAAGTCAGATTTAACCCTGCATAATGAAGATCATCCTTTCTCCTGGTGTTATAGCTATACACACTGCTATTACTTTTGAACTGGGTTGGATTATTAACAACAAATTTCATAAGTGAATATATATACTGTGAGGTTACTGTGAGGATCCCTAGATCCTTAAATAGATGTCTGCAGGATGACCGTGGGTGGGCTCCAGCAATTATTCTGATTACACGTTTTTGAGCAATGAATACTTTTCTACTCAACGATGAATTACCCCAGAATATGATGCCATATGAAAGCAGTGAATGAAAGTAGTGAATGAAAGTAGGCATAGTAAGCTAATTTACTGAGATTCTTATCACCAAAATTTGCAATAACCCTAATAGCATACGTAGCTGAACTCAGACGTTTCAGCAGACCATCAATGTGTTGCTTCCAGTTTAACCTCTCATCAATGGACACACATAAAAATTTTGAAAATTCTACCTTAGCTACAGACTTCTGTTCAAAGTCTATATTTATTACTGGAGTTGTGCCATTTACTGTACGGAATTGTATATACTGCGTTTTATCAAAATTTAAAGCGAGTCCGTTTGCTGAGAACCACTTAATAATTTTGTGAAAAACATCATTTACAATTACATCACTTAGTTCTTGGTTTTTGGATGTTATTACTATACTTGTATCATCAGCAAAAAGAACTAACTTTGCATCTTCATCAATGTGGAATGGTAAGCCATTAATGTATATCAAGAACAGTAAAGGGCCTAAGACCGAACCCCGTGGGACCCCGTACTTGATTAGCCCCCCCCCCCCCCCCAGTTTGAGGAATCAGCTGTTGTTTTAACATTACATGAACCACTTGTTTCAACTTTCTGCATTCTTCCAGTTAAGTATGAATTAAACCATTTGTGCACTTCCCCCCTCAAACCATAATGATTTAGCTTATCTAAAAGAATTCCATGATTTACACACTCAAAGGCCTTTGAGAGATCACAAAAAATACCAATGGGTGGTGTCCGGTTATTCAGAGCATTTAATATTTGATCAGTGAAAGCGTATATAATATTTTCTGTTGAAAAGCCTTTCTGAAAACCAAACTGACATTTTGTTAGTACTTTATTTTTACAAATATGGGAGGCTACTCTGGAATACATTACTTTCTCAAAAATTTTTGATAGAGATGTCAGAACAGAGATTGGGCGATAGTTGTTGACATCCGATGTATCCCCCTTTTTATGCAATGGTTTTACAATGGCATATTTCAGTCTATCGGGGAAAACACCCTGCTCCAAAGAGCTATTACATACGTGGCTGAGAATCCTACTTATCTGTGGGGAACAAGCTTTAAGTACATTGCTGGAAATGCCATCAATTCCGTAAGAGCTTTTACTTTTCACCGAGTTTATTATTTTACTGATTTCAAAGGGAGAGGTTGGTGGAAATACAGTTGTTTCAAACTGCACAGGTATGGCCTCTTCTATTAGTAGCCTTGCCTCTTCTAGTGAAGATCTAGGTCCTATTTTCTCCAAAACATTTAAAAAATGATTACTGAAAACATTTTCAATTTCTGATTGTTTGTTAGTACACTTGTCATTCAGTTTTATGGCACTAAAGTCTTCCTGTGCTCTTGGTTGCCCTGTTTCCCTTTCAATAATATTCCAAATTGCTTTAATTTTATTATCAGAGTTACTGATCTCAGACATGATACACATGCTTCTGGACTTTTTAGTAACTTTTCTTAGTACTGCGCAATAGTTTTTATAATATTGAACAATTTCGGGGTCAGTACTCCCTCTTGCTGTTAGATACAGTTCTCTTTTACGGTTGCAAGATATTCTTATTCCTTTAGTTAGCCAAGGTTTTTTATGTGTTTTCTTGGAATTATGTTTAACTATTTTATTGGGAAAACAATTTTCAAATACCGTTAAAAATGTATCGTGAAATAAGAAATGGTAAACAATGTTCTTGAAAGTATCGCCAAGTCATTTCCTATGATGGTCTCACCCTCAATTTTAAAAAGAGAAAATATATTCAGTTTTGTACATCTAGGGCTGCTACATAAAAGATAACTATAACACGTGGTGAGGAAATAATAAGTAGCATGGAAGCTTCAAAATTCTTGTGTGTCTACACTGATGAGAATTTAAACTGGATAAAGCACATATTGGAACTCCTAAAACAACTTAGTTCAATATTTGCACTTAGAATAATTGCAAATCTTGGGGAGAGACAAATCAATAAGTTCACATATTTTCATTCAGTAATGTCATATGGACTAATGTACTTGGGTAACTCATTGTTAAGAAAGAAAATATTCATTGCTCAAAAACAAGCTGTAAGAATAACATGTGCTGCTCACCTATGTTCAACTTTTAGACATCTGTTTAAGGAGTTGGACACTCTGAGTGCTGCTTCTCAGTAGATTTATTTCCTCATTAACTTTGTTGTAAATAATCCACTGCAGTTCAAAAGGAACAATGAAGTATATAATTACAATACCAGAAGGAAAAATGACATTCATTATGTCACGTTAAGATTGTCTTTTACACAAAAAGGGTCACACAAAAATAAATAAATTATCCAGTGACATAAAATGTCTGACAGATAGCAAAGTAAAATTTGACAAAAATCTGGAAAGGTTTCTCCTTGACAACTCCTTATATTCCGTAGAAGGATTTCTATTATTGCCATGTGTAAAAGGTGGTGGATAGGAATCACTAACTCATATCTGTAGATTTTAAAAAAATTATAAATGTTCAGTATATAGCTTTATTTACAAATCAGTATGCAGTGTGAATGTAAAATGAGTTGTTCCACATCATTATTGTTTATCGTGCAAATGTTCCATGTAACATGAAACTAACATGTATGTCTAGTGTCGATGAACCACTAAATAAGTACAGTATTAGGGTAGGAATCAGGTGATCCCAGTGACTGCACCTTCTGGAGGTAGTACATGCGTAGACTGTATTTCTACATTGTCCCCCAAAGGGTTATGTGATCTGTGTATGTAGCAGCAGTCACATACTTGAGTTCACACACCATGCCTACACCTATCAACATGCTACGAAAAAAAGAGAACCCATTCTGTTTCTCAAAGGTGTGTGGCAGCGCTCATGTCAGTGAGCTCAATTAATTTTTAGTCCATGCTGTATCATGAACTTCACATGTAAACAACTGGTAAAGCACATTCAGAGCTCAGTGGCAGAACAACAAGTATTTCTTGAATAGACAATGTTGTGATGTATAAAATGATCAATGTACATGACTTCTACATAATGGGTAAAAACGACGAGCGTTCTTAACAAAAAGTGCTTGCATTGGTTAACTATCTTCATCCAAAGTTTGTCAATAACATTGCAAAATAGCCTCTGTTACAATAACTAAAGCAGAAATTACTATCACTAGAAATATTATATGACCTACACAAGCTTTTTGATTGAGACACTCATTATAATCCTCATAAAAATATAAAGAAATGTATTAGTTCCCAGTCACATAGCAATAGTCACTCTGAGTTTGAAATAATCAGACATACGAAATTTCATAAGCCATTAAAGAAGAAGCAAATTATACCCATTTTGCAGATGACAAGTGCATAGGAATGTAATATCAGTACTGGAAGGACAGCTGGTAAAATATTTGGTTCAAGGAAAATGGAATTTCACTGAATTTTGCCAAGACTCACACAGAAGCTGTAATTATGTCACGGACTACAGATAAAAAAAATCTCATTTTAATGAAAGTGGATTTGTCTTGCAAGGAGTTCAAAATGGAATATTTCAATTAATAATAAAATGAAGTTGAAATTCTGGTGGCAGTTGCTGAACTATTTATACTATGTGATCAAAAGTATCCAGGCACCTGGCTGAAAATTACTTACAAGTTCATGGCGCCCTCCTACGGTAATGCTGGAATTCACCCTTAGCCTTCATGACAGCTTCCACTCTCGCAGGCATACGTTCAATCAGGTGCTGTAAGGTTTCTTGGGGAATGGCAGCCCATTCTTCATGGAGTGCTGCACTGAGGAGAGGTATTGATGTCGGTCGGTGAGGTCTGGCATGAAGTCGGCATTCCAAAAAAACTCAAAGGTGTTCTATAGGATTCAGGTTAGGACACTGTGCAGGCCAGTCCATTACAGGGATGTTATTGTTGAGTAACTACTTCACCACGGGCCATGCATTATGAACAGGTGCTCTATTGTGTTGAAAGATGCAATCGCCATCCCCGAATTGCTCTTCAACAGTGAAGCAAGAAGGTGCTTCAAACATCAATGGAGGCCTGTGCTGTGATAGTGCCACTCAAAACAACAAGGGGTGCAAGCCCCATCCGTGAAAACACAACCACACCATAACACCACTGTCTCTGAATTTTACTGTTGGCACTACACACGCTGGCAGATGACGTTCACTGGGCATTCGCCATACGCACACCCTGCCATCGGATCGCCACATTGTGTACCGTGATTTGTCACTCCATACAACACTTTTTCCACTGTTCAATTATCCAATGTTTATGCTCCTTACACCAAGCAAGGCATCTTTTGGCATTTACTGGCATGGCGTGTGGCTTATGAGCAACCTCTCGACCACAAAATCTAAGTTTTCTCACCTCCCGCCTAACTGTCATAGCACTTGCAGTGTATCATGGTGCAGTTTGGAATTCCTGCATGATGGTCTGGATAGATGTCTGCCTATTACACATTACAACCCTCTTCAACTGTCGGTGGTCTCTTGTCAGTCAACAGATGCGGTCAGTCTGTACACTTTTGTGCTGTACGTGTGCCTTCACGTTTCCACTTCACTATCACATCAGAAACAGTGGATGTAGGGATGTTTAGGAGTGTGGAAATCTCACATACAGACGTATAACACAAGTGACGCCCAATGACCGGATTATGTTTGAAGTCAATGAGTTCTGTGCACCCCATTCTGCTCTCTCAAGATGTCTGATGACTAGTGAGGTCGCTGATATGGAGTAGCTGGCAGTAGGTGGCAGCACAATTCACCTAGTACGAAAAACGTATGTTTTTGGGTGTGTGCGGATACTTTTGATCACATAGTGTACGATACATCATTACTATTATGACAAGATAGTTGGTGTCTGCTCTTTCTGTGGTGGAATCTTTAGATCAGAAAAGATTTCTATTAACACACACACACACACACAGAGATTATATATATATATATAAATTGTTGAGCCTAATGAAATAGTTTGTGATAATGTAAACCAAAGATTGAGAATGTTTCAAGTCTATCCATGAGACATTCCTCATCTAGTAGAAGCAAAATTGAAATTGCTGGATGTAGCATTTGAATTGTGATGTTTGATACCAACTTTGGACGGGAGGGTGGGTGCGGCTGAAACTGATACGGAGGCTGGGATATCATTTAAGGAGTATATTACTAAGTTCTCAGGCATAAAAAGAACTAACATTGTATTACTGTTCAACTCAAAAATGCTGGGAAGTTCAAAAAGACTGACAGCAGTAACATACAGTGTACTGTGAGGGTGGATAGATTTTATATCCTTAACATATTAACATAGACATAGATGTAATTTGGTTCTAGGTATCCACATAGTTGTTTGTTTTGAAGTTGAATGTCAACTTGAACATTACAAAGAATTAATAATTGATACACATATCACTGATATAGAGATACATTATGTAAGTAGACTTACATTCCTGCTTTTATGCATACAACTGTTTATTGTTTTCTGTGTCAGATATCACTGACAATGAGTTAGACACACAAATACCAGTTTGGCTGTTAAACATTTTAAGCCCAGTTCATGGTGTTTAGGAGACATTCTATAACAAACATTTACAAGCTGTGGAGCACATAGCGGCTGATCCCGGCGGAGATTTGAGTCCTCCCTCGGGCATGGGTGTGTGTGTTTGTCCTTAGTATGATTTAGGTTAAGTAGTGTGTAAACTTAGGGACTGATGACCTTAGCAGTTGTCCCATAAGATTTCACACACATTTGAACATTTGGAGCACATAGCAGTCAAGACTTTTAAAAGAGGGACTGTTTGAGGAAATTCAAGACTCACTTTTTGAACAGTTACCTTCATTTTTTCCTGAAAATTTGACATGTGTTAGTCAGAAACAATGTATGTGCTACAAGAAGACTTTGGAGCACAGTAAAGATGGGATCAGGGATGATTGAATGCCAGTACAATGAGAGACTACTGTTTCTCATTTTTCTGAGGTGTAGAAAAGGATATTCATAGGAATATACAGTTATATTAGATGCATTATGGAGAAGAGAGCTAAAGGAAATATTAGCCTTTGGACACACAATTCCTACGTAATCAGTTGGCGTATGAAACTTATATTAAAATAAACCTTTGCTCAAGCTGAAGAATTAAATTATTCTTCACTCCAATTACACTTATTCTGTTAATTTTCTAGTTTGTAACAAATCACAGTGTGACAAAACTGTATGTGATTAAAAAATTCTGCTGCACTTGTAATCAACACGATTGTCACCATATGTGATTTAGTAGGATGAAAAACAGTGTCTTTTTGGTATTCATAAATTGCGAGAGCTTATTTAATGACTTTGGCTACAAGTATCTTGATAGGGATTCTTAAGATTAATATTTTTGGATATAATATAATTTATACTACTTAGTATTAAAATATTTTACAACTTCATGTAAGTGTTGCTGTAATATACTTTTAAAAATGCAAATATCTGAAAACAATTTGTAATGTAATGTACTGTATCTTTACTGTCAGTTAATGAGAGTTTCATTTTCATCCATCTTCTAAAAAGTGTACTTCTGTAGTTACTGTCATTTTCTAGAAGACGGTCCAAGGCTACATGTTGTAATGAGATGTTAAAATTGCGAAGTGGAACATCTCTTCTTCCCTCAACAAGACATGAAGTAGACATATCAAGGCAGTGACTGGTTACTGATTATGCAGTGTTGTTAAAGAAATAAAAATGGAGAAACTGGAGACCGGCAGCTCTCAAAAAGCACCAACAAGACTGGCAAATTTGGTAACTGCTTACTATTACTTCTTTCAGATCAAATGGCATCCCACTAAAATAGGATGCATTCCTATATGGGCTAAGGTGGTGGGTTGGAGTTAGAGTACATCAAATAGATGAATATTAACCTTCATCAACACTAATATTGGTATTTACAGTATGTTCTTAAGTGATGCTCGGTGCATTAAATATTACACAACTATTATGAAATCAAGAATTAGTCTGTGTTCAGAACCATATGATACTGATTATCAGTGATACATCGATATTGTTGACTAACTTTCAAGCAATCATTACCGATATCGTTTTATGGGTTTGATTATCCTACATGTGGGTGTTCCATAACAACTTAATCCTACAGAAGCTTCATTTCCTCTTGTTGTTGAAATCAATGACATTCGAAATTATTGGATCTCAGGGTGAAACACAATACAATTTTTTAATCAGGAATATTATACATTACTCCTATCTCCGTCCTGAAACGACAAACTATACGTTAAGTAATACATAACTGTTTGCCGGTATATGTTCGATGCCGGTAAAATAGCGAGTAGAAAAATCGCACAATTTCAATATCCGTCGGTCTGTCCCTCCACGATCTAATCAAATTACCGAACTTCTTACCTGCGGCGAAATCTGCTCTGGATAATCACACGTAGCTTCAAAATCGAGCACAAACAAGTTTTCGTAAATCTGCGGTGAAGGGCGCAATGTTGTTTTTATAGTGTATCTCAGAGCCTTAGAAGACATCATCCGCTGCGTACTCCTTTCTTTTAAAGCATCTACCTTCACGTGATGAGACAAACACAATACCAATGGAATACAAAAGTTGACAATAACAACTACTATCTTACTGTGTTCAAATACACAGTAGTCCGCACTTCATCAAAGTTCTTCCAAGCGTCCAGTTCCGAAGACCTTACATTGTGTTGCGCCGCGCAACTAATTTTTCCATCCACCCATTCGAAGGCATAGCCCGTAAAGTCCGCTACGTTGGAAGGCTAGTAAGTGATTCCATATGTGGTACCTGATCGTCTACTGGTACGGTATTCAAGAGGACATCACCTGTGCGGGCGTAATCATGCAGATTTCAGCTCGAGAACATACAGAAATATTGGTGAAAAAATGCTGTTCCACAAAAATTGGGGGCGACAAAACCGCTAAAATAAGTGCTGTCGACAAAGGACGGATGTCGTTTGAAAAGTAAACGACTGAGTAAAACTACTTCTGAATTCCTTTTTTTGCTACATTTATTTGCTCTAGAAGTCATATACACATATGTGAGACGACATGGCAGCTAGCGTTAAGTTACAAGTAACACCGAGATATAAAACTAGTTCTTTGGCGAAACGTCCGATGTTAATTTGAAACCCCACGATATTTCATCGTCGCATCTGACCGACATATTCGAGTATGACAGACACATTGTTGAACTATGACTGCAGCCTCCCGTTTACATCATTAAAGTGTGAAACTCGCAGGCGTTAAGACACCAAATTCGGTGGCCGCTTGCGAGGAATTCCTGATCGGTAGCGTGAAGGACAGCTACCTCACCTGTCGGACGACGAGGAGTCAAGGACCTCGGCTCATGTACGCACAAAGGCTGTCGTTCCTTCTGCGCACTGCCGCCAAAAGGCCCAACGACGTCTTTCGGATGCTGCGTGCCGAAATACGGGTCCACACTGGCGTTGTCGCTGTTACCCAAATAACTGGCCATCAAAGCGTCATATCTTCGGTGACCAGTAGTTTCACTTTGTGGTTGTTGTGAATCTAGTAGTGTCAGCGCTGGATCCCATGCTGTAGTAAATTGGTGAACCTTATCTATATTTACAAGATTTGTTGAGACGCGAATTTCGACCGATTATTTAAATACGCTATCGAAGTACGGAAAGTCGATGGGAGAATTTTAGTACTTTTGTAATCCATTGATTAGATTAGATTAACTTTTCCCTCCATAGAAGCAAATAATGACAATATTTTCGTGGATGCGGAACATGTCAGAAAGTATAACACAAAAAACATAAAAAAATTGATTATAATACTTACTACCCTGGTCATTTGTCAAGAGACTGTCAAAATAGGTGAATACATTACAGTAAATGGAACTGCTAATATTTATAGAATTAATATGCTGTCAGAATGAAACATTGATGTGCACTTTTAACAAATTTATCATACACAAAATACCTAATCCTGACTGTTGTGACCAAGTGCTGTCAAAACCGAAATCTAAAAGAGATTTTTACTTAGCCTATTATATACAATCGTATGATTTATCATATGCTTGCTCTTCTCAGGCATGTTTGTTTTCAGATGTTCTCTGTCAACAGCTGAAATATTTCTTTTATGTTTCATTGTTAGTTTGAAATTCCATTGTTGAAACTATCTGTAGGAATGGAGATCAGGATCGTTTATATCCTGGTGGAAAGCATTTATTCTAGTGCTATTGACTCTGCTGCTTCTCGTTGAGGACAGGCGGTAAGTAACGATAAAATTATGATGTGCAGGTTCATAATTTCGCTGATATTATTACAGATGACTAATCTGAATACTTAAATGCAATATATAAGCACAAATCGGAAAAGAGTACTTTATTTGCGTTGTCGTCGTACTGGCTTATATCTTTATGTATGAAATATCATACAGTGTGCAGTAAGGGGTCATTTTCTCGCAGTTGATCCGATTTATTTCAGATATAATTTGGAAAAGGAGAGGGACTTAGAAGAGGTTCTAAATATCATTTTCTCGACAGAAGAAGATCATGAAACTTTGTATGACGTATTTCATACATGTAGAATCTTGAATTTGTACTTGTTCCGCCAAATGATGGTGAGGACACCAATAAATATGATGCAGGCTGTCCCACCACTGTTGTTGGTTTAGAGGAGAAGGCTCTGGGACAAACTGCAGGGATAAAATCAGTAAGCACTGACGCCTTTGTTGAAAATGTTACATCTTTACGCACTCAAAAGGAAAATCCCTGCTGTTCCAAATCATGTTCGGGGTCCTGAGTTAGGAGAATAAGATACTGGATAGAGGAAAGACTAGACTCTTCACAAACATTTGAGGTATCTTGTGATCCTACACCTGATATAATAGAACATCTCCACACATCAAACTCGACCACCAATAGATATTTTTCGTAAAATTTTTGATGCTGATTTGGTTGATATTGTGACAAGGGAGACAGTAAAATATGCTGCTCAAAAGGGTCACAACATACAAACAAGTCATGATGATATCTACAAATACATCGCTATTTTGCTGTTATCTGAATATCATAAGGTCATGCACAGACGTATGTACTAGGAGACCAGACCTGACACAAACAATGTCATTGCTTCGAATTCCTTCTCCAGAAATACTTTTGACAAAATTCATAGATTCTTCCATGTCAATGGTAATGACAGCATTGGAAAAAAAGATAAAGCTTATAAGGTTCGGCCATTAATTTCACATCTAAATAAGACATTTCAAGACATTATAGAGCCTCTAGGGTCAAACTTCTCCCTGGATGAGGCCATGGAGCCTTATTATGGCCAACACTTTGTGAAACGGCTTATAAGAGGCAAGCCAATTCACTGTGGTTTCAGATGGTGGTGTTTAGCTACATCTAATGGATATCTCATCAAATTTCAGCCATATGTTGGAGCAAGTCAAAGAGATCCCCATAAGCCACTGGTACATTCTGTAGTTGAGAAGCTCTGTGTGGACTACGTCCCTCATAACATCACACTGTACATTGATAATTACTTTAAATCTTTTACCCTTCTTTAATCTCTTACTTCAAATGGAAGCAAATGCATAGGAACCCTGAGAAATGACCACTTGGAGAAGACACCCATGCCAGATGTAAAGAAGGCACCACGAGGTACTACTTATGCATTATGTGGTGCATAGAATTCTATCACACTTGTGAGTTGGAACAACAATAGTCAAGTGAATCTGGGGAGAAATGTATTGGATGAAGGTGTATTAGGTGAAAGTAAATTCTTGAAGTGGATTAGAGAGTCAAGAAAGAAGGTTTCTATACCATAACCTTCCCTTGTATGGGAATATAATGGCCACATGGGAGGGGTAGATCTTTTCAACAATCATTTGGATAAGGTCAAAGAAATGGTACAGGTCACTGATCAGGTTCTGCCTAAAAGGTGCTGTTGTGAATATGTGGATCCTATACCAGCAGCTAAATAACAATGTAAGCTTACTGGAATTTACCAGACGTATTATACTTTCAGTTCTCACTTCACCCAACACTGAAGAGCCAAGAGGTGTGAGGCCAAGATTTCTGTCACAGGTGCAAGAAGACATAAGATTCGATAATGCTGGGCACATGACTGATGAGCAGAGCATGCAAAGAAGACGTGGATAGTGTGGTGTATGCACTAAATTTCACAGTATAAAATGCAATGTGAGACTCCATCCAAAGGGATGTTTCATTTCGTATCACTGGCAGTAAGAAGACTAAGTTATCTAATAAACTATTATTTTTGTCATTCGTCCTTTACTATTACAATGTCTTACTTTATTCATGAAATGTAGTACAGTTATTTTGTTGATTCTAGTAAATGAATTTGCCCTTCATACTTAATGTATAAATAAATAATCTATCCTTCAAATATAAATAAAATGAACATTACAATACCTGGAAATGATTATCGTACCTTTTCTTTATTTATTCGTGTAATAAATTATAATCACAAAAAGTTCAACATATCACTTGTGATAAAACTGTGTAAGGAATTCTACCCCTTACTGTCCATCGTATGACGTATCATACAGCAATAACTTTACCCCTTACTGCTCATTGTACGATATATCATACATCAAAAAATTATGAATTTGAGGCTACCATCATAAATTAACGTTCACAATGTGATTATTAACTCATGTGGGTAGTGGATCTGAAATTTAATCTAAAAAAATTAATTCTTGGTTAAGCTAGTATAACAGCCCCTGTTAAGATATTCATCTATAGAGTATAAGGAGTTGCCCTTCAAAAAGTCTTTCACACTCTGTTTAAACTGTGCTTTATCTGAAACCAAGTTTTTAATTATTGCTGGTAATTTATTGAAAATGTGTGTTCCTGAATATTGGAATCCTTTTTGGACCAAGGTAAGTGATATTACGTCTTCAGGTAGATTGTTCCTATTCCTAGTATCGATACTATGTATTGAGCTATGGCTTGGAAATAGGGATTTATTATTTGCAACAAATTTCATTAAGGAATAACTATACTGAGCGGCGGTGGCTAGAATACAAAGTTCCTTCAACAGGTTTCTACATGATGTTCTTGAATTTATGCCACAAATGATTTTTATTACACGTGTTTGCATGCTAAAAACTTTTGCTCAGCTTGATGAGTTACCTCAGATGATCCCGTATGACATAATAGAATGAAAGTAAGCAAAATATGCAAGTTTTTTTATATTTATATCTCCTACATCTGACATTATTCTCAATGCAAATGTAGACTTGTTTAGGCACTTCAGCAATTGTGTTGTGTGCTCTTCCAAACTGAGTTTATTACCGAGTTGTAATCCCAGAAATTTGACACTTTCAACCTCTTTGATCTGCATGTCTTCATATGTTATACACATGCTGGAAGGAAATCTCTTACAGGTTCTGAACTGCATATAGTGGGTCTTTTCAAAGTTTAATGACAGTGAATTGGCTTTAAACTATTTATTAATCCCAGTGGAAATTTGGTTAGCAGCTATTTCTAAATCTGTACATGACTTGCTACTTATTGCAATGTTTGTACCAGTTGCAAACAAATCAGATTTAGCATCTGACCATGTAACATACGAGAGGTCATTAATGTACACAAGGAAAAGCAATGGACCCAAGATGGAATCTTGAGAAACACCAGATGTAATTAATTCCCAATTGGCTGAAGACTGACTGCTTACTGCACAGGTACTTCGCAACAACACCCTTTGTTTCCTGTTAGATAGATAAGACTCAGGCCATTTTCCAGCACTGCCAGTGACACCATAATATTCTAATTTGCTTAAGAGAATTCTGCGATTCACACAGTCAAACGCTTTTGACAGGTCACAGAAAATGCCAGTAGCCTCTAATTTATAATCTAATGAATTAAGTACTTTCTCAATGTAAGTGTAAATAGCTTTCTCTGTATTAGAACCATTAAGAAAGCTAAATTGTGAATTGGAAAATACATTATTTGCAGTCAGAGACGTTTTAACGCAATCTTTTCCAAATATTTTTGAGAAAGCCTACAAAAGTGATATTGGTCGATAGTTTGATGGTATCTCTTTATCCCCCTTCTTATACAGAGGCTTAACTTCAGCATATTTTCGCCAGTCTGGAAATGTTCCACTGATAAGAGATTGATTACACAAATAACTTAACATACAACTCAATTTGCATGAGCACTCTTTGATTAACTTTGTTGATATGTTATCATACCCAGTATATTTTAAGGATTTTATGATGGATATTACTTCTTTACGGGACATGAGTCTCATTTCCATTTTACTGAAGTTATTTTTAAAGACTGGTCTCAGATGCACCATTGTGCTGTTCAACGAAGCTGTCAGCAACAGTAATGAAGTACTTGTTTAAGAGCTTTGCAACACTAGATACCCTCGTTACCAGGGTCTCATTCATTTTTAAAGCTATCTGTCCCTCTTCCTTTTTGCCCCTACCTGACTCTGTCATCACTATATCCCATACAGTTTCTTTGTTGCCTGGTATAATTACCTTTTTCTCATAATAAAGCTGCTTTGGTTTCTGAATTACTTGCTTCAGCATTTTGCCCTGTACTGAGACAATGCTCGGCCATTGCAGAATTCTCTCGATGGTTCAGGCAAGTGCATCATTGATGTGTGATGCATCCGTCTTCCAAGGTGGAACAAGTTTGTCTTCGCTATTGGTCACTGAATTTGGACCCTACACATCTGCACATTTCCCACTTCAATTGGCTTAAATAGGATGCTACAGCAACATAATACCAGGGCAACTAACAACAGTAAATACTCCATATTATCACTGTTGTGTGGTAAGTGCATTCCTAAAAGCACAAGTACTAAAGATTTATCTGAAATTCTGCTCATTGTGTACAATCTTCAGAATGTAAATCGAAAAGAATACTCAAGTTACATTTACGTTACATTAGTCATATTACATGTATCCAATTGAGTGTGTTCTCTGAGATGTAGAAAGAATTCAAAGATATACATTCAAATTAATTTAAGTGCAATGCAACAAAAAACTTTACATTACTGTGTATCATATTCACCTGTTTCCTAGGTTTGCAACAGTGTCTACTAGTTAGGCGAAAAATATAAATGCAACGTCGCTGTGAAAAAGGACTATGAAATGAAATACTACTGCCATGTCTTACCACACCGCCATTGATTTTAATAGTAATATAGTTCTGAAAATCAATATGATGTGAACAACATTCCACCCAAATGTAAGTTCTCGGAAATATCACTCTGCCTTCCCTGCAAAGGAATTATTAAAACTATTAGTGAATTATAATTTTGCTTTTCTGATATCCTAAGCTAAGAAGCATATTTCACATTAATTTTACAATTTACACTATACCTTTACCAACTGAAGCTTTTTCAACTATATTAGGCAAATCGCATTAGAAGCTGTTCTATAAGTTCTTTACAATTAACCTGAATTATCCAGGAGCATTTGTCATGCAAGAGAAACCTAACACATAAAATAAATCAATTATACAAATGAGAAACACAAGACAAATTCGAAACCATTACTTTTTTTTCCCAATCTTCCCAAATCAATTAACAGACACTAGTATTTTTCCCACTCTACAGCACTCGAAGTGCACTCTAACTGTACTACCATCGTCAATGTCAATAGTCGATGGAGTATGGACGGTTTGATAAGACAGGGTTTCCATTCCTTCAGCTTTAAGGCACACTGAAAGAAAAATGGGTGGAAGGAAAGTATCTGCCATTCGTAGCTAGCCACCTCCAGCCGCTTCTTTTCCTTTTGCCTACTGAGCCCCTGTCCACACACCTCTTTACTTTGTCTTTCTTAAGTGAAATCTTCTTTCTCTTTAAGAGAGGTATTCCTTACACGGAAGTATTGCCATACTTTTAGCAATATTTTATGGAATTCTGGAATGCATAAATTTTAATTTAGTTATGCTTTAAAATTTTTGGTTCAATCGTCGTTCCAGTGGGTATCACACCTTCTAGTTTAGAACTTTTAACCTTAAGATAATTACACCCCTCATTCCTAAACAATGACCTACTAATTTCAGGGAGCTCTTTCATACATTTATATCCCAAGGAACTCTTTTATACATGTCCAATGATCTTTAAAAATGAAACATACCTTCAAACAGGTGTACTCTAGTTTCACTTTGACAAAAGCCATAATCCTTTGTTCTCATCACCTTAATCTTTATTGCTATTTGCTTCTTTCTATCCTACACCGTTACTCATATCAGCTGAGTCCCTCATTTAATGTAAATTTATTCTATTTACTATTGGTAAGGTTATTAAACGAAAATAACATCACTACATTAAAGAAATATTTTACTACAAAGTGTACTTCTACCTGTACTTCATAAGAAATGCCACTGCACTGCAGTCGCATTTCAGAACATTTAACTGGCTGATTACCACTTGTTAGGGCTACCTTGTAACTCAGTGTGCGATTCTTAAAGCTGTCCTCCACTGAGAATGTTTATTTGAAGGACTAAGTATTCTATATACCACTGTTGTTAGGTTTCTGCAGTCCTTTCTATAACACTTATTTGCTCATTCTGTTACTATACATTACCTATAATTTCAGCCATTTGCATAAGAGTTTATTAAACTTGCTTGGCTTAAGTGTTGATTGTGAAACAATCACACACCTTCACACATGATTCGTGTCTTCACCCACATAGTTCTTTGTCAAATTCATAGCAGACCCCTATACATTGCTGACTTACCATACTTTCATGTACAAGTTATTCCCATTTGCAAAGTTCTTATTACCTAGTACAACAATGTCCCATTGTGAATTTGTGAATTACAGATCTTTAAGACCTTCATTTTTGTGCACCAATTTATTTTATTTTAAAAAGTTCAGTAAATCCTTTCCTTTTCTTTTCAAATTTTGCAGGACACTGCCAACGTTTATTTCCTTTCTCTTCATAAATCCTAGGGGCAGCTTGTTACTAAAGGCCATAAGGCCCAGTCCCACCAGAAATTTTGTGTTATAATATTATCTGTGTTCTTTTTTCAGTATTACACTCCTGGAAATTGAAATAAGAACACCGTGAATTCATTGTCCCAGGAAGGGGAAACTTTATTGACACATTCCTGGGGTCAGATACATCACATGATCACACTGACAGAACCACAGGCACATAGACACAGGCAACAGAGCATGCACAATGTCGGCACTAGTACAGTGTATATCCACCTTTCGCAGCAATGCAGGCTGCTATTCTCCCATGGAGACGATCGTAGAGATGCTGGATGTAGTCCTGTGGAACGGCTTGCCGTGCCATTTCCACCTGGCGCCTCAGTTGGACCAGCGTTCGTGCTGGACGTGCAGACCGCGTGAGATGACGCTTCATCCAGTCCCAAACATGCTCATTGGGGGACAGATCCGGAGATCTTGCTGGCCAGGGTAGTTGACTTACACCTTCTAGAGCACGTTGGGTGGCACGGGATACATGCGGACGTGCATTGTCCTGTTGGAACAGAAGGTTCCCTTGCCGGTCTAGGAATGGTAGAACGATGGGTTCGATGACGGTTTGGATGTACCGTGCACTATTCAGTGTCCCCTCGACGATCACCAGTGGTGTACGGCCAGTGTAGGAGATCGCTCCCCACACCATGATGCCGGGTGTTGGCCCTGTGTGCCTCGGTCGTATGCAGTCCTGATTGTGGCGCTCACCTGCACGGCGCCAAACACGCATACGACCATCATTGGCACCAAGGCAGAAGCGACTCTCATCGCTGAAGACGACACGTCTCCATTCGTCCCTCCATTCACGCCTGTCGCGACACCACTGGAGGCAGGCTGCACGATGTTGGGGCGTGAGCGGAAGACGGCCTAACGGTGTGCGGGACAGTAGCCCAGCTTCATGGAGACGGTTGCGAATGGTCCTCGCCGATACCCCAGGAGCAACAGTGTCCCTAATTTGCTGGGAAGTGGCGGTGCGGTCCCCTACGGCACTGCGTAGGATCCTACGGTCTTGGCGTGCATCCGTGCGTCGCTGCGGTCCGGTCCCAGGTCGACGGGCACGTGCACCTTCCGCCGACCACTGGCGACAACATCGATGTACTGTGGAGACCTCACGCCCCACGTGTTGAGCAATTCGGCGGTACGTCCACCCGGCCTCCCGCATGCCCACTATACGCCCTCGCTCAAAGTCCGTCAACTGCACATACGGTTCACGTCCACGCTGTCGCGGCATGCTACCAGTGTTAAAGACTGCGATGGAGCTCCGTATGCCACGGCAAACTGGCTGACACTGACGGCGGCGGTGCACAAATGCTGCACAGCTAGCGCCATTCGACGGCCAACACCGCGGTTCCTGGTGTGTCCGCTGTGCTGTGCGTGTGATCATTGCTTGTACAGCCCTCTCGCAGTGTCCGGAGCAAGTATGGTGGGTCTGACACACCGGTGTCAATGTGTTCTTTTTTCCATTTCCAGGAGTGTATATCAAAGAGTTTGAGCATGACATGATTTTGGTGTAGTATGAGTGACAGATGCCAGAGATAATCACATACAGTTTCCACTGTTCTGCTGCAGAGAAATGCTACTCTGAGTTGTCAGTAGCCAGGCCAGGTCTCGTTGTTACTTCTCTCACACTCTACCAGTCAGCGTATCCTTCCACATTGATGAACCTGTTTTCCTTTCCCCATCCAATGCCGAGAGCCAGCATCAGATGGCCTGTACTCTCTCCACACTCCCAGATCCGGAGGCTGCAGTCATAGTTATGTCACCAGGCTGTTTCCTTTTTTCTGTCTCATCCCTCGCCTTAGTATAGCTTTGAACCACCTTGCACAGGCCTGCCAGATGGACCAGTTCGTCCATACCCCCATTTTCCTGCATCCTTTCCACCTGTCTGTTGGTCTATACAATATATGGGGCCAGTTACATTGGGTCCATATGCCATAGTCCGAATTTTCACTTGTGTTACTTTATGCATCAATGTGTAGTTGCTGTCACATGCCTTACTGCATTCCGACCCCCCCCCCATCCTGCATTGCCATTCATCAACGTGAAACCCATCTCTTAGTAGTGTCTCATATTCTGGAAATGAATAGTTGGAACTCGAGTATTCTAAGTGATTTTAAACGAATCAGGTAGACTGTCTGCTAAAAAATGCCCTTTAATATATTAAGTACGGAAGAGAAGCTAGAAATCAAGCAGTTAGGTGCATATTAACCAATTACAGTTTTACATACATAACACATACAAAATAAAAAAGAAGTTGTTGATTTCACTTGTGTGTATACTTTGTTATCAACTACAGTATTTCGTGGATTAGGCACATATTTATAACTTTATATCTACCATATATGCTATTTTTGTAGTGAAGAAAATTATATAGGAAAAAATTCAAATTATTTCCGTGATAAAGTCTCTTGGCTCTTTATCTGGACCCCACCAACGAAAGTGAGCACCATCACCACTGAAAATCCTCACATTAGCGGAAACAGCTCCAAAAGAAATCTTCTTAACTACAACATTATTGTGAACCCAAACGGTACATATATAACTTGACAGACAGCAAACTATATAGAACTAGGAAGACAACAGAACCAGGAGACAAAAAACTGTTGTACGCAGATTGGGTGGACACTGTCACCCTTTGGTGAAGCTTCTGAAACACTGAGGCCCATTATAGCATGTAACTGATGTATCCAAAATGTTTAATTGACTTTGGGTACACTAATAGGTTTTTGAGGAGAACTTTCCCCTAAAAATAGCCAATGATAAGCCATATGATTACTTATACTTACTTGATTTGCTGTTCTCTCAGCCAAACCTATGCAAATTAATCATGCTTATCTCTTGTTCTTTGTCAAGTTTTTCAGGGTAATGGCCTTCTGAGGTTCCCAAAGTCTGGTCTTTATGTCTTACAAAAGGTATTACAAGATGCAATTTACCCACATTTAACTTGAACTAGAAGGCATCAAAATAAAATTCACAGAAAAAATAATTAAGAAAATCAATACCCACAGTCATATCAACAGTAAGATACGGAATAATTGAGGACTGGGTCAATCTCAATTTTATTTGATTTCAAAGGCACCTGCACCTTTTGCTATTTTTTGATATCTGACCAGCTGCTCCAAAAATTTTATAACTATACATGAGCATTCTGACCATTAATTTTTACTAAAACCATCAAAATAAACTTGCACCACAACAGGTATCTCTGAATTCCTGTCTATTAAGAGTTTGGAATCAGTACCATCTACTAGTGCACATAATATGACTGACACTTTTTATTGTTGGCATAGGATCATCTTCTTAGCAGAGGTAAATTGCTTAAGCACCGTTTTGTGAAGCAATAGATCAGACAGGCACTGTGCCTCACACCATGCTTTGCATGCATCTAAAGGAAATTTAGCATCATCACATCATCATCAAGTCTTAAGGGCAGTTTGCATTCGGATTTCCCCTCATATATTAATCTATATTTGCTCTCTCTTTCATTATGAGGCACTTCTCTGCATTTCAATTGTTATGCCTTGTTGAGTTCCAAACTATGCCCCACTAGCACTTTCTTGACGACATATTGTTTTGTATTATTTTTCAGATAGCATAGATCCCATATTTGAATTATAAACATTCTGCCACTCATTTTTGTCCTCCTGTGGTTTGTTACCATTCATTAAATAACACTGAAATACTGAAAATATCATCCACTTTCATTTCATCAAAATGTCATTATTGTTAGCACTGCAGGGGATCACTCTGCACCTGCCTGCAAATGTCAAGGTTAAAGATGGCATCATAATTTTGCCCTTTCTCTTTCATTCTCTTTAAAAAATTTCCACCCATCTTTTACATTTAAAATAATCCTTGGAATCTCATAATTTACTGTCTCCTGTCCATCTCATACTGAGATGTTGTTTAGTGTGATGGCCCCTGGGGAGATGATTCTCTTCATACCCAGGTGTCACATTATGTTGCCAATACATTGGATTCAACCTGAGTTTGGCAGCCAGCTTTGGATCGACACTATGTTAACTAGCTGGCTACCATCTTGCCTTTGTTGAAAGTTCTTATTTCCATCATAATATGTGAGCAAATATTCTATCCATCCCAAGAATCTCACATAATTGTTGTAATTATCTTTGAATGATGCAGTTAATTCTCGACATATGTAAAAAGACAACATTCTTTCGATACTGGCAGCAAATACCTCAGTGTCAATTCCCAAATCAGTTTGTTTAAACAGCATCCATCACCACGTATAAATATTTTTTTTTAATTCTGTCATACTTGGACTGGTATTGTTCACGATTTCAAAAATCAGTGAATAATTCTTACTGAACTTCAGCAGAGTGATATACAGGCTGAAATTTTTTACAAAATTGTTTAAGATCAGTGCAAGCATGCGAAATTTCGTTCACCCCCTCCCCCCCCCCTAAACTGCAGCTCCTTTCAGATGTCCAACAACAAAATAAATCTGCTGCAGCACTGATCAAGCTATCTGTAACACACTTGTTAACTCTTGTATAAATACATTTGGATGCTCTGTTCCTTGCAGATCAAAGTAACTGGACTTATGAGATCTGATAGATACAGTTTCTGCTGAGGCAACTGGCGAATGCTGTACCATTTGTTGTGACAATTGTTGTTGAATTTCCAAGTCATTTTTGACCAGTTTCTCATCCAAAACTGTATTACATGTTAGCTTAACCAGTTTCTCATCCAAAACTGTATTATATGCTACCTGTAGACTTTGGAAATAGAGATGCACTTTCTGCTCAACATCGTGTGTATGATTTGTCTCCAGTACAAGGTTACTAAAATTAGTGTGCTGCTCTTGCATAATGTTAGCACATAATCTAGATAACTCTTTACATACAGCTTCCTTGTGCGTTGCTTGCTTTCCCTCTGTATGTTCAGTGAAAGTGTGATAAGCATTTGCATTGGGTTCCACATTTTTCCTTGAATTTATCTTGAATTCTTGTGCACACATTTAACAAAACCTGCACACTGAATTAAATTCAGAACGACATTAGGAATACTAACTTTAAATCTGGAATTTGGATGTTCATCCAGTTGTACTTTCTAATTGTCAAACTGTGTTCCAATGGAAGGTCCTGACAGATGATGTGTGTTCCAGTGTCTTGTTTCATTTCCAATTAAAAATTAGAGATTTCTGTTGAAACATATGTTTGTCCATTATTAATTTCAGTTTTTATATTTACATTCTCACGTTCGATTTATGATCTCAAACAACTGAGTGTTTCTATTAAAGAAAATATTAAAACATTTTGCCCACGTGTTTCACATATGAATACAGTTTCTCCTGTATGGATTCAGACATTATGCAAGTGTCATCATTACCATTAGGTAATGAATCACTCACGTTCAGTGCAACTGGTACAGTTTTAAATTGATGTACTGATCACACACCTGACTATTCTTCAGCAGCTTTTTCACATTCCTGATATGTGTGGAATACACATCAAGACTGAAAACGTCAGTGTTACTGAAGTCAACTTTAATTCTACCATAATGAGTAAAATCTTCAGTGTGTCAATGTGACATTGAAATTACTTGTCCCCTAACCTCAGCCACTTTGGTCCAGAATTTTGCAAGAGTGTCTAACAATTGCAAAAACACCTTTTTACTAAGCTTATGCGAAGCAATTCGACTTGATGAGTGGCTGGTGATGGAGTGAAGTTTTTTAGCCTGTGACCCTTTGTGTAGCCCCCCCCCCCCAGTGGCCACCCACATAGCTTACAAAAGACAGCCCCCACTCTGTCCCAGCTGACTGCCTTCTACCTGCATTCTGTCCCTGTCATCTGCCTATCTCCATGTGGTGTTCGAGGATTGTAAAACTCTCAGTGCTACCTTAAGGGACCAATCTACCACCTGACTGCACAGTTCTCAGTGCTTTCTTTGAATCTCCCTATTATGCGGAGAATGCTTTGAAAATTATTTTTTCTTCAGTGCTTCCTACTGCAGCATTAATCACATTTTCCTGACTTTACAACGGTTCCTAGGAGTTAGGTGAAAAATAAAAACACAACGTTGCTTTGAAAAAGGTCTCTCTCCGGTGGTGACTAATCAATCCACAGGCACACACAATCACTCGCACCTAGCAGTTTGATTCAGCTATTTGGCGAGTCCAACAACACTGCAGGCTGTAAAGCTCACCTACTTCATTTTTAATGCACAGGCTCTGATGTTGCCCTCCTTCTAGTGGCACTTCCGTACACTTTGAACGAAAGGACAGGCTAGGGAACAGGCTGGTTGGCCAGCAAATAAATACCAAACTCTTATGGGCAAAACAGATTATATTGTTGATGCCCTGTGTTCTCCAATTAAGTTGAAGTATCGTACTCATAATCAAAGTGATATCTGGGCAATACCAGAATTAAAGGAGACGCAATGGTAGCCACTAATTCAGAGTAATCGGCTCCCCAACATAGTTTCTAGGAACTCGTGACACCAGTGGAAGAAAAAACACTCTGGTGAGCTATGTCCCCTCTGCTCACTCAGCCAGTCGTCCTCTTGTCTTTTGAAACAATGGCAGAAATAGCTACCTCACATTTCCCTTGAATTCTGCTCTCTTCAAAACTGAACAGAAATCAAAACATAAGTTTGATTTAAATGTGAATCGCATCAATTAGTTGTAAAAATTCAACAGCACATTTTAAAACATAATATATAGTAATTTATTCTTTCATTTAATTTACGTTAGTGTTCCATCTTATATTCAGTAATGTGCATGAGCAGGGGAAGGAAATATTTCCTCCATATCTCTGCTGTATTACAGTGATTGCTAATTCCAATTGTAAAGTAACATAAAATATTTAATTTTAGAGTTTGTATAGAGATATTCTTCAATGAAGTGGAACAGGTTGCCCAACAGAAATATCCTTAATTCAGCTTTAAAGTGAAGAATACTATCTACATTCTCTGGTAGATTGTTGAGATTGTTGAATACATGTTTATCCATGTATCTGACTCCTTTCTTATTCTAATGTCAGCAGCCTGAAGTCTTTTAAAATGTTGTTTTTGATCCTAGTGATATATTCATGCTTTTCACTTTCCTACTGAGAAAAGAAAACCATTGGTAACGATAGAGGACATTAGTAAATACACTAAAATCGATCGTTTCGTCTAGACCTTGAAGGCCCAAGCGATGCTCACCGCCGCCATGTCGTCCTCTGCCTTGCAGCAACGTCTCACACAATTTCCAAACCGTGGAGCAGCTACTATTCAGTCGAGTAGCTCCTCAATTGACATCACGAGGCTGACAGTCCTCCCACCAGCTTCTATACATGGCAGCCATCCATGTTAACCACTCAGTTCTGGAGGTGGACTAATGGATACACTGCCTAACAAAAAAAGTAAAGCCCCCAGAAGGGGATGAGAAAATTCATTTAAACGTCACAGGTTGAGAACATATGCGATGTTATTGCACGGATTACATAATCGAATCAAATTTACGAGAGAGTTAGCAGTATGAGCCAACTTATTAGTATGACATTGCACCCTCTCTGGTTTGCACTGATTCGATTGGGATGGGTATCAAACATTTATTGCATCCTCTATTGAGGCAAGATGGTCTAAATTATTGTAACTGGTCCTTGATATCCTGTATACTGGCCTTGGGACAGACTTGATGTTAGAGCTGGTTTCACATATCTTCTGTCAGGGACAGCTCTGGGGATCTCACTGGCCACAGATGTACCTCAGCATCACACAGACAGTTCATAGACACACATTCCATGTGTGGACGGTCATTATCCTGTTGAAAAATGGGACCACAACACTGTCGCATTTAGGATGCTTGTGACATATTTTTGTGTCGCCAAAGTTCCCTCAATCACTACCAGCACTTATCTGAAGTCATACCCCATGATTCTCCCTCCCCCCCTCACACCATGATCCCAGGAGTAATACCACTGTGCTTCTGCAAAACATGAATGGATATCTACCCAGGTTGCCACCATACCTGCCCTTGATGATCATCCAGTGTAGTGCTGAACCACGATTCATTACTAAACACATTGCGACACTTTTCATTAGCAGTCGATGCTTCCCGGTAACTGCATGGCTCCGAATGCAGCCGTTTGTATTATGGTCTTAAATACAGCCTACACATGGGATGGTAATATCTTAGTGTGGCTCCTGCTAATCTCCGAGCAATGGTGCAGGATGACACAATTGCAATGAGCCCATTACTCGTTCTTGGCTGGAAGGCATAGATGTGAAATGGTTACAGTGTGCTTGGTGCAAATTCTTGCAGCCTCCCTTGTGGTGACCAGATGTCGTCGACTGGAATCTTGATAATTAGTGTGTGTGCCCTTATCTTCCCATGTAGTACAACTTTTTTTACTGAAAATAACTTTATTGACAAAAAATTATGATATTACAATCCACAAAAATCTCCTGTTCTTGTTTCATGTAAATTACACATACAATACAGAGAACATCATGAATTACAGCATCACTACGTTACATTGTAGTTTGCGATTATCCAAAGCACAGTACTGGTTTTAATTCTGGTTTTCCTTGCTTTGATTATAGAAAGTTCGCACTTGCGGTTCTTTTTGTTTTGTTTTGGTGACTTGCTGCTGCACGTAGGGCGTCTAATTAATGTCTCTCTGTTGTGTTTCTAGAGTTGTCTGCCGATTGGTCGAAGTGACGCCCTGTGCTGCTGTCTCGACTGGTTCAAGACCACCTGCAATACATCAGACCACAACACAGAAATCAAGATGGCGGCCGTCTTAGGCCAAGTATTTCAGCGCTACCCTAATACGAATAATTTACAAACTTCATAAATGGAAAGTAGATTCTAAATTGCGTAATAAATGTATTGTTATGTATTTTTCTATCTTCAAACTTAAATAAAAAGTTGTCACTAAAGCCACAAATTACGTAATAAGTACTATCACTAAGTAAAATTATGAGATGCAACTCAAAATCAAATCCAAAAAAACTACTACACAACACATATAAATGGCATATTTGGACACTAATAATAATTTGCAACATAGAAGCTGCATAGCAATAATAAATGAAGCGTGTAACTAAAGCTCAAAATTGTATTAAACAATATGCAGTTAATTCTAGTCACTGTCATTACGTAATGTGTTAGAAGTGGTTTGATTTTGAGTACCTGTTGGATTTATTTGCTGCTCAGCTTGGGCACTTTGCGTTTTGTTATTTTTGCTGCAATGTCTTAATGAGTTCCTCTTTTTTGTTTGACTAGTGTTCGAGCAATTTCCTTTTAAACACACTTTTCATTTAACAGTTTTGTGTAATTATTAGTAAAAATATTTGAAAGCACTTTAATACTTTTCTTGATTATTGTCTTTAAAGGAATGCCACATTTGCATACATCACTGAGGTTACTAATGGCATTTTCACACAACTCAGTTCCTAAGGCAAGTACTGCAACTCTCTGATTTTCATGTTTGAGAAATTCTGGTTCATATGTGCTGCTAATCAGAAAGTTTATATATATTACAACACAAGGAAATCATTATAGAAGAAGGACACTTCAATCCCCCACAATTCAGTTGGTTGAAATAGGAAAGGAGTTCTTTGGTTTCACACTGCAACAAAATTTCATCCTGTGTCTGCAACATTTCTTCACAGCCTGAACATTTTCCACCTTTTTGCAGCTTTTCAAGCACGGTTTTGCTGGTGTAGCTAGCAAAACAAACCAAGAGTTTCAAGTCTTCATTCATCATGGGAATGTTTGCTAGTTCCTCTAAAGCAGGTTCTAATTTATCTACATTTTCATACGTTTGGTGTTTTATGCTGTAATTTACTTTTGCTGCAAAATCATTTAATGTAAATTCACCATGTTTAGTAGATCTGAGCTTTAGTAGACTTATTACTTTCAGTTTCCTCTCAGATTCCAAGATTTGTTCAACTGAAACATTATATGTGCTGCCACTTAGCCTTCTATAAGATCCAAATCTTGCTTCCAAAGCATCCGTGTGTAATTTTGGTGTAAGAATATAGGACCAGTTGTAAGTGTTAAAAATGTATCTGCATAACTGAACTGTTGTTGCAAGTGTGTGAGAGAAAGCAGTATACGTTTCATTGGTTAATTTTCCATCATTAGACAATGCATGCCAGATATCAAGAAATGTTTTCAAATTTTCAAGAAACACAAGTTTGGAGTCAGTAGGTCCAGTGATTGGGCTAGAATTTTCATCTGATATGTATTTGCCTTTCATGGGATGCTGTACATTAGAAACAGTCCACCATTTAATGATTAATTTCAAAAACTGAATAGTGCCATCAGAAACCTCAATCCCCTGACATTTCAAAATTTCTAGTGCTGCTACATTTTTAGAATCAAAAACACTGAGAGCAAGGGTAACATTCTGGCTCTCAATAAAATTTGGATACACTGCCTTTCTCACTAGCTTTGGGGCAAGTTTCAACAGTTTATTTTCCTCAGAATGAAACAGGTTCCTTAAATCTGAAAACTTTGCTTCACTGACAGTATATTCACACGCAGCATTCCCTTCATCACTGTGTAGAAAGGTATTGATGAAAGCAAATGTATCCTCAATATTTGGCATTAAGAAGGATTCATTTTTTCCATTCAACCAGTTATTTCTGATACACTTAAGCAAGTGCACATTGTCAAACAGAAGAAAGAGCAATTTGGATGGAGCGACTGGATTTGTAATACACGGCTGTAAAGTCCCACCTCACATAAGCTGATACATTTTTCTATTAGTGCTATGGTTATCTGTTACCAGGCATATAACATCATACTGAAGCTCATGCATTAACTTTAATACATCAATTGTCATTTTCAGTAGAGTATCAGAATTAACATTTTTTACAGGAAAGAGAGCTATTACTTCTTTGTAATCAGAATGTAAAGATGATGCCATCAAAACCTGCATTGTACCTGCTGTTGTAGTATCTGAAGTATTCTCAGCAACACCAAGTATCTTTCCTGCCTTATAAGAGAATTTTGAATTAACATAAACTTCATCTAGCATCACTGAAATTACCTTGTCACTTCCCTGAAGAAATTTATTTTTCTCTCTCAAAAAAGCTACCTGTGATGGACCAATACAAGGTTTATTTGAACCCATTTTGCATAGAAACTGCCTTAAATAGACAGGATGAGGTAATGTTAACACATTTTTTTTCTCAAGTGATGGTAGGCACCAGGAAATGAAAAGCAAATGGTTGCTGCCCATATAAAAAGTTCAGGAGAATATCTACTTTGCTTCGTTATTGCAAGTTATAATTGCTCCAAAACAAATTCTATTTTAGGTGCTATTTCAGCGTCAAAATCACTACCAGCTTTCAGTGCTTGTTTGAGAACACTGACTAAAATTATAATCTTGTCAATGGTGCCAGTAGAGTTATCTGTGAAACCATTTAGGTGACTCACCAGATTGTCAAATTTCGTCCACTTGTCACATTTCAAGTTCTCTTCGTCCCCAGATTGTAGTATCCATTTCAAGGTTTCTATAGGCAAACACTCATTTTTGTGAAACACTTTTACTTCCAAGGAACTTGATATCTTGAAGCACACTGAAACTAATGGCACATCACTGACTGAATCATCCTTTAATTTAATGAAAGATACGTAGTCATCCTTTACTAAAATTGTAAATGGACAAACATTTCTTTTCTGCACTTTGCTTTTAAAATGCTGAAAGTCAGGTATATTGTCATTTTTGCACCACTTGCTGAAACTACATTCATCACGTTCCAGTAGCTGTTGAACACGATCTTCAGGATTCTTTCTTTCCTTAGGAACTGGTACTGTGTCATAAGAAGGTTGATTAGGAAAGATGGTTGGAATTGCATCATTTGTTAGTTTTTGTATTTTTCGTGGCACACGTATTGGTTCACTATTTTCCACAGGAAAAATGTCTTCCCTAACCACAAACTTAGGCTAAAAATGCTTAATGCATACCACAGCTTTATCGTTCACTTCAAAATTGTCTCTATGAATTAGTTTAATCCATTTGTTCCTCAATGCTGTTTCCTTGGAAACTTAAGTGTTGAGGTATCGTATGTTTTGCCGTAATTGGATTTACATCCTGGTACACAACAGCTACGACCCATCGCAAGAACAGTTTACACTTTAAATTATGCCAAACTTACTACAGAATCTAGAAAATAAATACTAGCGTAGCACTTGTGACGATATTCACAGCATATAGCATAAATAACAGCTAGTAATAAATGCTTTCGCTTCTCTTGAACGTCACATATACAATGTTACACACACGCGTTATGGAAACACAAGCACGCTGGTTTGCTTTCCCCCATGATTGCCGCCATATAGTCAACTATCGATATCTGCCTTAAGGTGTGATTTATTGTAGGTGGTCTTGACTGCTTCTAATGCAGTTTTTGAAACTTTTGTTTCAGTTGCCGGTTTCGCACTCTCTTTGTGCACGGTTTGTTCTAAATCGAGTTAGTCGTCGTTATTGCTCCTTCCATCCCATGTTCGATGCCTCTTGGTTTTTCAGCGGCTGCAGATCAGTTATAAGGGGTGGCTTTCCTACTTTCGGTTTAGAGGGTAACGGAGGGAAACCCGCAGCTGGTAGTTCCGCTTCCTGTTGTAATACCACGCCAGATCTCGACCCTTCCGCGTATTCATCGCTTGGTTCCCCGTCATGAGTTAAGCTAACGTCAGTTTCCTGCCTTGTTCTAACGAATCTTCTAAAACAAAAACTCGTCTCGGGCAATTCGTTCCTTGATGGCCACTTTCGTTACAGATAAAGCATGTTACAATCTTCCCACTGTAAGTAACATGCACCTTGTATCCACAAACAATTAAATGAGATGGAATATTCTGTCTGACATGCTTTTCGGCTGCTGTGACACCTCTAAAATACCGTACTGCAATTTATGTTGGCTAGACCAACGTTTGTTAGGGATTTGTTTAACCTCTCCATACTTTACTAAAACCTTTTTTAAATAAGAGTTCTGAACTTTAGGAGGCAGGTTAAATGGCTCTGAGCACTACGGGACTTTACATCTGAGGTCATCAGTCCCCTAGAAATTAGAACTGCTTAACCCTAACTAAGCTAAGGACATCACACACATCCATCCCCGAGGCTGGATTCGAACCTGCGACAGTAGCGGTCGCGCGGTTCGAGACTGAAGCGCCTAGAATAGCTCGGCCACACTGGCCGGCAGCAGGTTAAATATGCATTTATTTTTGTACTCCATGTGAACGTTTGAAATTATGACAGTACTCACCGAGACGTCACATTGACGGATTTTGGATTTCCGTCGATGTTTGAGCAGAATCGTTTCCAGCAACACAGGGTTTAAAAGCTTCACAAAAAAAGCAGAAGCACTTCATATCATAGTACGCGGCATGAATTTGATCTGATATGATTTCAATTACTTCCACGATACTTCCACTTCTAATGAACTTGGTTGAACATTTATTGTTGCCTTGTCGTATTCAAAACTGACAAGGGCGAGACCACGATGTTCGGATCACAGATTTACTTCAAATGTTGCACACTTTTGGTAGTCCTTTATGACAACATAATGTGCAAGTATTAAGGCATACTACCTAGATAATTTGTAGACAATCATAAGGGAAGCTTTGTGCGGCGTTTATATACCATGCGTTTCCACTCTGAGTATGAGATGGTATCAGTCAAGTGGTTAGCTAGATCTAGTCTCTAGCTATTTCTTCTATTTTTTTAAATTTATATTTTTGCCAACACTGGTCATATTATATACCACATTTGAAAGGTAATATAATCAAAAACTAATGTATTTGCATGAACTTTTACTGCATTCCCAAAGCTATATGGCTGTTAACTAATTTTAATTATTACAACAAATATATTTACAACTATCAGAAACTAAACAACCAAATGTATAAAGTTCTCCTGCAAATATAAATAATATAAATATAAAGACGTCCAGGTGCAAAGTAGTTCTAGTTACCTTAGCCAATCGCAGGCATGAAGGATTTTTTTCAAATCTTGACAGGCATACATATGCAGGAGAACTTTATGAATTTGTCTGTTTCCTTGTCAACAGGTATAAGCATATTTGTTGTAATAATTAAAATTAGTAAACAGACAAATAACTTTCAAAATTCAGTAAAAGTTTATGCAAATATATATGTTTTTTCATTATACCACAACAGAAAGAGAACGAGTAAACAATAACACAGAACACAGTTTAAACAGTTACTTTTCACAGCTTGAAAATGCTATAGTGGAGCTGACGTGTAACACGTTCGAACTGCATGATGACCTAATTGGAACTGACATATGTCCATTGTCGCATCCGAATACCCCACAAATCTGGATACTGCAAAATTTCATCTGCTGCCCAAATGGAGACCCACAATGAGGCCTCTTTCAAACTCTATCAGGTGCCAATAGCATTGTTTCACAGAATTGCATGACATGTCTGTGTCCTGAACAGTGATCACTCAACATCTGATACTGTTCATTCCCTTATATTTCCTAACAGAGTTGGTATTAATACTAAACACAAACAACACTAATGCACACTGGTGGCTATTCTACCTGTAATAACTCTAATAATTTGCATACCCACTGATGGTGTGAGCAAGTACAAAGCTATATAGACATCCAAACATATTCTCTGGGAGCTTCATTTTTTTGCTAGGAAGTGTATACATATTGTGAAGGAGATGTCAAAATACCCAGTTTTCTATGGGCTCTGCAGTATATTCTAGAATTAACACCAGGTACAATTATTACAACATGTTTATATATGCTGTAGTTGGGTTTCCCCAGAAAAGGATTACACAACTTATTAGTGAGTGCAAATGAGTAAAATTAATTATTTTCTAAATTTTTATCATCTACAGCAGTTATTATGCATACTGCAAACATATCAAGACAAAGATATTTAATTAGTATTGTCAGAGGGGTTTCCAATTAAGAGTTTGATGTATCCATAGTTTTAGAAACTTGAGTCTGTCTACTTCATGTATTTCATTGTTTTAAAAGCCTATTATTACGTCTTACAGACTTCTATGAAACATACTGGACAGTTTGCAACGAGTCTTGTCAAAATTCAATGATGTTCCATCAGCCTTGAACCATCACTTGATGATTTCGAATATTTCTTTAGCTATCTTCTCAGATAGGGGATTGGTACTATTTTCTATTACTGTACTTGAATCATCTGCAAAAAGATCATCTTCTGAAACTGCAAATGGTAGACCATAAAATTCTGTGTATTTATTGTTATGTGATTGACCTGGAACTAATGAATAATACTTTCTGTCATTCAGTTAAGATAAAGACTATAAACCTGCTGTGTCTACTATGCCATAATATTTTAATTTTTGCATTAGAATATCATGATTTTCAAAATCAAAAGTTTCGTCAAGTCACAAAAATTCTGAATGTTAGTACTTTCTGATTTATTTATTCTAGTATATCATTTATGTAGGAACATTCAGTCTCCTCAGCTGGCAGTCATATATAAAATCTAAACTGTTTACTACTAATTATGTTTTTCTATACTAAGCACTTCCAAAGTTTATTGTGCATGAGATTCTTGAAATTTTTTGAAAATACTGACAGTAATGAGGTGGTCATTAACTATTTGTAATATTTTGTTTCCTATTTTGTGAAATGCCTTGACAACAAATTGTTTAAATCTCTCTGTGGAAGCACTATTGTTAAAAGAGTCTTTCTGGTAGTAAATCAACGTGTTACTAAGGTCAGATGAACAACATGTCGTAATTTTACTACTGATTTCATCATAACAACTTGAACAGTTACTTACAGTGAAAACTTTCTTTGGAGATGTGGGATGAAACTGAATGTTATCGAACTTTTTTTGGAAGACTTTTCTATCTACTAAGGAAGAATTTAAACCTAAATTATCTGAAACTAACAGGAAACAGTTATCAAAAGTTACTGCAATTGTTTAGATATCTTTGATCACTTCATGCTCCATCTTTAAAGAAATGTCATCATTTTCTTGATGTGACTTTCCAGTCTCTTTTTTACCCTGTTCCAAATAGTTCTTATTTTGTTATAGGAGGAACTTATATTTTTCCTTGAAAGTATATTCATACTGATGCTCTGATGATGTTGTTTAGACTTTTGTAGAAAATTTTTTCATGTAATTTCACCTTGTCATCATGTGTCCCTTGATGCCAAGGTCTTCTCCTGGTTTTGCATGATATTCTGATTCGATTTGTAACCCAAGGTTTAGATGCATGTAATGCACTGCATCTACCAGTTAATTTCTTAGGACAACAGTTTCTGAAACAGCCCATGACAATGCTACAGAGCATACTATATTTTTCAATAATACGAAGTGTCTTGTGCTCATGTTTCCAGTGTATATATTAAAAAAATTACCATTTTCATTTAGCGCTCTTATATTTTTCAATTATTGTTATTTATCTTATGTTAAATGTATGAAACGTCCCTTTAGAAAAATTATACGACTGTGCTTAAACTGACACACAGTATTTTTAGCGCAACGCAATCTGACTTTCAAAAATCCCTACAAAAGAATGGCCCTGACTAACATTACCTTTCACAAATCACTTACCTCACCAAAAATCTTCGTTACTCGAACTACTGCAATACAGCGAGCGCCACTACTGCCAGCTAAATAAAAGATTCAAACTACTGAAGGCACTAACTACTGATAGGCATAGTTAGCAAATGAAAGATTTTGATAGAGAACAAACAATGTATTTACCTTAATAGTGTTCAAAAGTCATAATATATATAGCAGTTCATGATATCCAGTCTTACAAATTTCAAAACTCTGCCATTTCTCGCCCCACATCCACCACTGCTGGCGACTCACCTCCAACTGCGCAACGCTACGCGCTGTTAACAGCCAACTGCCCAACACTACAATGGCCAACAACAATGCAAACCAGCCACAGACTGCACACAGCACAGCCAGTGATTTTCATACAGAGCGCTACGTGGCGTTACCAATATAAAAACCTAAACAGCCTACTTACAAATGTCAGCAGTTGACTATCTTGGTTTGAGAGCCCATTAACTGTGGGAACTATACTAGGACGTTGCAGCCTCTGTCCCTCTATTAAAATGTCGTTATTAGCAGTGTTGTTCGTTCCAATAGCTCTTCTTGCAAATTGAACAAAGGGAGAGAGAGAGGGGGGGGGGGGGGGGAAAGACAGACAGAGAGAGAGAGAGAGAGAGAGAGAGAGAGAGAGACATTACCTGAAATGAAAATGGACCAAAGTATTGCTCTAGGATAGGTACGTTCTAAAAATTAAAATCCAAATCTCCACTTAATATTACCATATTCTGCTTGGAAGTTAAGAACTTTAATAAGGCATTAAGGTGTTTTATAAATAGATAAAAATTATCAGTTGAAGCCCTGTATATTGTGACTATCATTATAAATGTTACATAGAAATCTACTTCTGTAGCTTAAGCTTCAGAAAGTCGATCCCTTCAAAATCTATGGGTATCTAGTTGATCAAAAGCATCTGGAGGCCTATAAGCGGACAATAATATGAGGTGTATCCATGTTTTGCATTTATGACAGGTTGAACTCATCTGAGGACATTTTCAATGAGGCATCTGAATGTCTATAGACGAGTGACAGCCCAGTCTTCCTCAAGAACCGAAACCAGTGCTGGTAGTAACATTGGATAATGGTATCTCGGGAGAAGTTAATTTCTAACTCATCCCAAAGGTGTTCTATTGGGTTCAGATTGGCACTCTGGGCAATCCAGTCCATTTCGAGAATATTTTAGCCACAAACCATAGCCTCACAGATGCTGCTTTATGACAGGGTGCATTGTCATGCTGATACAAACAATCCATACATCTAAACTGTTCCTCTTCTGTACAAAGTACACAATGCTGTAAAATGTATCCATATCCTTCTCCATTTAGCGTTTTCTTAAGTGCAATAATGTGACTACACCCTAATTAGAGAAAACACTCGCACGCCACCACCTCATCCTTACTTCACTGTTGGCACTTGGATACAACATGATTCATCGTTTCAAATCACTCATTCCCAGTCATTCACTGTCCAGTAGTGTCGTCCGTTACACCACCTCAAGCAGCACTTAACACTGACTACAGATATTTGAGGCTGATGAGAAGCTGCTTGAATTGCACCTCATCCTTTTTAATGTCCTATGCACAGACATTCTACTGTTTAGACTGCTGGTGTCACTTTGGAACTCATGATTCCTTATGCTGATTACATGCCATTTTTTACAACCACCCTATGTAATGCTCGATGGTCCCTGTGCCTCAGTGCATAAGGTCTGTCTAGTCTTGGTTTAGCTGTGGTTGTTGCTTTGCATTTCCGCTTTAAAATCACATCACAAACAATAGACTACGGCAACATTAGAAGGATTGAAATGTCCCTGATGGATCTGTTAATGAGGTGACTGGTCAACGTTCAAAGATACAGAGCTCACCTGACTGACATATTCTGCTGTTATTGCTTTTCTACTGACAACACAATACTCCCTGTCGCCCTTTATATTGGCTGGCCCGCCTGTAGTAACATCTAGTGCTCGTTTCCACTTACATAGGGCTGTCTGGATAATTTTGACCAGATAGTGTCAAACTGTATTCCTTCTTAATTTAAGTGGCAACTTCTCCTGTGGCCATACTTGACCTGCCGTAGCTCGATTCTAAATTACATGCACCCATATTCGGCATTCTAATATGAATGTTCAAATGATATTCAGAAACACTTAATACATCTACATGAGTGTAAGTGCTGCCCCCCCCCTAAAGATTCCACTGTCCAGCCAGATAATTTCCCTTTCACATTTCTGTTGAGATGTTGGCTCAATTTTTATGCTTTGTTTTTATTTTTAGAATTGTGAGGCTCCTAAGAGGTCGCTGGTGTTGCAAATATAACTTTTCCTTTACATGACTTTGTAATCAAACTTGGTGCTGCTATGCTCAACTATCCACAACTAGTAATGTTTATTTATTTATTTAGTCCTTCAAATCCTACATGTATAGAATATATACAAGGGTATTGGACGTTTTTAGGTATTTACAAGATAAAATACAGTTTGTATTGCAATCCTAAGGACGAGATATTGAAGTAATTTAGCAAAGATTCAGACATACAACGAACATTAGAGGCAACATACAAAGCAGAATATTCATAGTGCATCTTTATTTTTGTTGTTCGGCTTCTATGTACTCTGTCAGACTGTAAAAGCAATGATCAATTAAATATGCCTTTACTTCAGCCTTAAAACTACAGAGTTTACATGCTGATTTAATATAGTTAGGCAGATTATTGAAAATCTTTATCTCAAAATGTAGTGTGCCTTTTTTGCACAATGATGTTCTCACCTGTTTCATATGAAGGTCAGATTTTTTCCTTGTACTGTGTGCATGTATATCTTCATTTTTTACTAAGATATCTGGGTGTCTATCAATATATTGTTTGATGAAAACTGATGTTTCGTAGATAAAAATGGAAGGAAGAAGAAGAACTGACAGTTTTTTGAATATGGGTCTGCATGATTTCGTATTGTTTACCCCTTCAATAATTCTTAATATTCTCTTTTGCATCCTGAAAAGTTTGATATTTGTTGTTGCATTGCCCCAGAAGATTATGCCATATTTAATTACAGAATGCACATGGGAGTAGTATACATTTAACAGGCTGGCTTTGCTACAACAAGTTTTTAAGATCCTTATCATGTAACAGGTTTTGCTTAGTTTTCTTTGCAAATATTCAATGTGTACCTCCCATTTTGTGTTGTTCTGAAGCCAGAGTCCAGATATTTTGTGCTGTCGACACTTTCAAGAACTCTGTCCCTAAGTTCTATTTGTATGTTTGGGTGATGTCTTCCATTTACATTATAGAAGTTCAGTGCTACTGTCTTTCCATTGTTTATAATTAGGTTTTTATAGCTGAACCACTGTTCTACACTGTTCATTGTTTGGATAGCGGATTCTTTTAGTTTTTCTTTGGTTTTACTACTAATAAGGAAGCTTGTATCATGTGCAAATTGGAGGGTAGTTTGGCAATACTTGTTGTACATAAGATCATTGACATAGAGGAGAAACAGGATGGGTCCTTATACTGATCCTTGAGGGACGCCATATTTCACATTTTCATATCCTGAATAATAGTAGCTGATTTTGTTATGGTCAGTATACTGCACTTCAACCACCTGTTTGCGACCACATACGTATGTCCTGAGCCACTCATTGGATATATCTCTAATTCCTAATTGGTCAAGCTTCTGCAGTAGGGTATTATGGTCAATGACGTCAAAAGCTTTAGATAAATCAAGACATACACATGTTACAAACTCACTTGCATCCAGTTTAGTATAGATTTCATTAAGAAATTCAAATATTGCACTTTCTGTTGAATAGCCTTTCCTGAAGCCATGCTGTGAGGGAGAGAGAATTTTATTTTTATTTAGGAAATCAATCTCTTACAAAAAAATTACTAAAATTTTTCAAAATACAGGCAGTAGGGAAATTTATCTATAATTGGAAACACATTCTGGATTTCCTTTTTTGAACAGTGGTTTCAGTTTTGCTGTTTTTAAGCATGAAGGGAAGGTTCCAGATCCCAGTGAGCTGTTGCACAAGTATGTCAAGGGTTCAGCAAAGGCAAGACAACAATTTTTTTAATAATTGCATCTGGTATTCCATCAAATCTACATGAGTACCCTGTTTTCAAGGTTTTTATAACTAATAAAATTTCTTCAGTACTTGTGGGTGAAAGGAACAATGATGCAGACACATTTCTCACGATCACTTCCTTTTGCAAAATATTTGTTCAAGGTCTCTGCAATTTTTGTTGAGAAAGAAATCCTTTGTCCTTCATAATATAAGTTTATATTTTATATTGTTTAGTTTTACTTGTTGTGTGATTTTTTTAACTTCCCATATAGCTTTAGATTTTTTTTGAATTTTCAATGGATTTGTCATTTGCCATTGTTTTAGCCTTACAACATTTTTGAGGATTCTCTTGTAATTCTTGAGGTACAAATGAAATTCATGAGGCATGTTCTGTGTTTTTGCTATATTGTGTAATCTTCTTTTCTTTGCACAAGAGGTTCTAATACCTGTTGTAAGCAATTTGTTCTTTTTGATTTTAGGTTGACATTTTTGTTTTTTTAATGGGAATGCAGCTTCAAAGTATGACATGAAGATTTACATGAATTTTTCAAACTTTTTGTTAGTATTTTCACAAGTATACACTTCATACCAGGTTTCCTCACTTAGTCTCTGTATAAAAAAGTTTATTCTTTTGTTAGTGAATTTTCTTGCTTGTTTTACAAGTTCCTCTTTCTCAGTTGTTTCACTTGGGGTGTGCAATGCAGTAAACTGCGCACAGTAATCACTGAAGCCAGTATTAAGATTTACGGCACAGAAATTGTGATTTACATTTGTGTTTATTAATATCTGATCAATGGTTGAGCTAGTTGTTTGTGTAACACTTGTAGGAGAATCTATGGTGACTTTTATGATATATGTTTCCAGTAGGACCATTAAGGTTTTCTGGTCTTTTGAGATTTCTTGAAAATCAATATTAAAATCTCCACATATGATCACTGTTTTGTTGAAGTTTTTTATAGTAATTAAAGCTGCTTCTAGCTGATGACAGAAATCATTTAAGTTCCCATCAGGGCTCCTATATACACAGATGATTATTAATGTTAATGCAGAGAGTTCAACTGTGGATACTTCAAAAACTTTCTCTTTAGCTAACAGTTCAATGGGTTTTAAGTTACAACAATCAATGCCACTTTTAACAGAGATACATGACCTTCCATGACTGGATGTAATTCTAGAGAATGACGACGAAAGATTGAAATCTGCAAGTTTCGTGACTGACATTGCATCTTTAGGCAGCCAGTGATTGCATTCAGTGATTGCGCCTATAAGAACACTACTGTATATTCACAGGATTTTATATCAAGTCAAGAATATGCGGCAGGGCAGGGTCGGTCGTCCCCGTTCTCTCTATCACTAAGCGAAAGTCCACCTACCTCGATATGCTTCTTTCCTTCGCCTCTTCACCCTGTAGTAGCAAATACGTGCTAAGCAGCATTAAGTAGAGTTGATGAAACCACTACCTAATACCTACCACACAGAGGATGCGTAACTCAAGTTGAAAGTCAGTTCCTCAAATCTCATATTCAAAATATCGGGCGTTCGGAGGATGCAGTCTGCTTGCAGAAAGCATTTAAATTAGACTGAATCTGATTTTTATTCAAGTGGAAACACATGAAACGGCTATCAAGTCCTTTTTTAATACGGTAATGCTGTATCATTCAAAGTTCACTGTCTATACAACATAGTTTCACTCGAAAAGCAGCCAGAATTTTTGCAAGTCCGACCCGACTAATTTTCACGTTTTACCAGGTGCCGACCCACAACTACTCGCGAGTTAAACATTAGGTCGTTTCAGTGGTCTTCTTCGTAAGAAGTGCTCGCCAAAGTATTCCATACAGAGCACGAAACATGCCACGCGGAATAGTTACTGCGACTAGAAAGTTCACACGCTCATAACTCTCAAACTATTTAATTTAGAAACACCAAACTTTCATTAAAATGTTCGTAACTCCAGTTGCTTTAGTCACAAGGTATTCAAACCGCAATTAACTCACTATTTCTTCATTTTCCAGAGTATTTTGACGGTGCTATCTAACATGGTGTTATCCATAGGTTGGTTAGCAAGCGACTATCTCGAACTACTCTACTCACTGCCCACTCCACTATATTCTCACGGGAACAGTTTAGTTCTGATTGGCTGTTGATCTAAACGACCAATCAGAATGTTCCTTCCAGATCATTCTCACAGCAAAACTTGCCTTATACAATCAATAATCTGATAGTAATTAACAGCATTAAAACTTCAATTTCTAGTATATTGTTTAATCAAAATAAGCGAAGTATGAATTATTCTCTGAATTGACAAATAAACTTATTCCGCCTCTAACTTTCATTCTGGCTGCTTCTATACAAAAGTAAGCTCACACTGACATATGTCATCTGAATTATGGTTGCACCATAACTTTCCCACGGTCTATTTGTACAAGGTTTTACGAAAAATGACATATTAAGTTTTAACTTATGTCCCACATACACTCTCTCAATCATTCTCACGCATTTACACAACAAAATATAATCAAAGAATAATTTTGGCCCATTTTCATATTATGTAATGCACAGTAACTAAAGTGTTAAAAAAGAAAATTCTAATTACTTGATTTTTATGCACTGGTAACTTTGTAATGGCTTGAAATGATAATGCAAGTCAATCTGTATTTGTTACTAACATGCTTTTAAAAAAACAAGCATTCATTTTAGGACTTTTAGGTAATTTTCTTTATCTCCGGTACTATAATAAACAAAAATCTGAAATTTTGACAGCATCATTCCATTAATAACAAAAGGCTGTGTACCAAATTTGAACAAACTCGGATAATAACTAATATGGATTATTTAGATTCGTAGAGGGTTATGAATCTTCGTATTGACTGACTGTTAGCTATGCAGTTCTCACGGCAGGCAGCGTCAGCTGCGCTGTGAACAAAGCGGCAAAAGCATTGCCATCCTGCAGCCACCGTACCAAACAGCTGCGTGCCTTACAGAAACGAATGTCATGTCATAATAACTTGCTAGGTTAGAAATAGCTTTAAACTTGTGAAGATACAAATAAATGTTCTACTTCTCTTTCAGTGTAAGATCTGCACTCAGTGAATGAAACAAAAACTTATTATCATTAAACTGAAACGATATACATTTACAATATTGCTGTTCTATAATAACGTGAAATTCGGCTAGTCTGTGCTGTCACAACGCTTTTGGAATATACTGCATCACTGCTAATGATGCTGTGTTGCTTTTTATAAAAATAAGTGGTCATAAACAATTGATGAATGGTAGAATGAAATTCCCATCACAGATTTTAAGAACGTATTACCATTTTAAAAGGTATTTATTTTCTGTGTTGAAGACAATACTTTCTTTCTTGCCATGACACTAGCTACTCATGTACACAAACAAACGATTGAAGATCTGTGCTGTAGAACGCATGAAAGCAAAATGAAAGCTAATTAACCTAGAGGCAGTTTGGAAGCTCTTGGACGGAATTGTGGGGGGGGGGGGAGGGGGGGGGGAGGAGGACCGCATGAAACCAATAACTTAAATAGCTTTAACTTACTCCCTAATGAAGCAGCCAGTAAGGTGTTCCCTTAGTTCTGTTGACTAACAGGTGCAGTGGTGGGGGAGATGTATATACAAGTTTTTATCGCCTGTGGAAACAAAGGCATAACACCCGCAAAACTTAACAAGTTGGTACATATGATATATAGCAGAATTGAGTAGTGATACAATCGAAAAACTATTACAAATCAATATAATTTTTTGACAAAAACCATCATATCGCTGCGAGTTGTGGTGTCAGCATTGTTCTGTAATAGTTAGTGTCACTGGCTGTGGCTTGTAAAGGCAACAGTGATGAAATCTAAATGGAATTTTTATATTTTACGAAGTTGCCAAGACCGTTAATAGTTATAGTTCATTACTGATAACATGATGTAATATCGTTAAAAAAAAATTCTTATTTATTCTTTGGTAGCAAAGATGTGATGATTCTGGGATAGCTGCTAAGTAATGTAAATAAAGAAGTCTTAAGCAGGCCAAGTGGCGTGTGTTCTTGGTGATTTAAAATTAGACTAAATATCGTCAAGCAACATCTTCTGGGAACTGCCGCAAATATTCCGTTACAGCAGTTATATTTGGTGACCCCAATGTGATAATAAGAAGATATGACGACAAACGGGAGCGTTTCCGAAGATCGCCTGGATGCAAACAAGGTTAGCATCAAAATTCCGCCTTTTTAGAGTGAAAAACCAGAAATTTGGTTCTATCAAGTAGAAGCACAGTTCAGCATTTGCAAAATTGTCACAGAAGAAACTAAATTTAACCACCTAGTGTCACAATTAGAACCAAAATACATCGAGAATATTTGGGACATTATTTCCGGCACAGATGCGAATAAATATTCGTTGGCTAAGGAACGTCTACTGAATATTTTCAAAGAAAGTGAAGATAAGCGTATTAAGAGATTAGTTACTGGAATTGATTTGGGAGACCAAAAACCTAGTCAGTTATGACGCAAAATGCAAGCCTTGGCAGGTGTAGATGTGTCAGAAAAAGTCCTAAAGACACTTTGGCTAGAAAAACTTCCGCATTCTATAAGGAATATTTTAATTGTCATTGACGAGGGACTCGAAAAGGTGGTTATAATGGCTGATAGAATAACAGAAATAAATCCCCATAACGAATTGTTCGTCACAAAAACTGGTGCTTGTAGCCAACAGTATGTTTTGATAACAATGAGTGACTTGCTGACAAGAATTTCGGGGCTAGAGCAACAAATGGCCGCACTGTCAACTGGTTATCGAGGCAGGTCCCGTAACAGCAGCTGTGAGCGTCAATGTAAAAGAAGTCGTAGTAAGTCTCGAAATAAATACAACCCCTAGGGCAAGTACTGTTATTACCACTTTTGCTTTGGGCAGAACTGCAAGCCTGAAAAATGCACACCTCCATGTAGCTGGACTGAAAAGGGAAACGCGACCCAGCAGCTGAATTAGCGGCAAGTTCTGCTGCCGAAGTCCATTGCCGAAAAACCCGCTTATTTGTAACCGACAAAAAAACTGGATTGCGATTTTTAGTCGACAGTGGGGCAGATGTTTCTGTAATTCCCGCTCACGCAAATGTTAATGGTGAGTCACCATATAAATTGTATGCTGCAAATGGTACCGAAATTCCTACATACGGAATCGAACTTCGTACTATTGATCTGGGACTGCGACGTCAATTTCAATGGCCATTTATAGTTGCGAAGATCAATAAAGCTATATTGGGTGCCGATTTTTTGAATAAATTTCAATTATTAGTAAATGTCCATAATAAAAGATTAATAGGTGATGTAACCAAGCACAATGCTGACGGTAAAGTTATGTCAATCTAAGAGTAAAACGTCCTGAGCACCATGAGCCAAAACACAAAATTTACAGATCTACTGTTACAGTATCCAGACATAGCTAAACCTAATTTGGTACCTAGCGCATTTAAACATGATGTCAATCACTATATTACCACTGAAGGCCTGCCTGTGTTTTCTATGGCAAGACAATTAGACCCAAAGCCCATGGCGATGGCAAAACAAGAATTAAAATTCATGTTAGGCAATGGCATCATTAGACCCTCTAAATCTGCATGGGCAAGTCCTCTCCATATTGTACCTAAGAAGGATGGCTCAATACGTCCGTGTGGAGATTATAGACGGTTAAATGAAAGAACAATTCCATACCGTTATCCTGTACCTAGAATAGAAGATTTCCATGGTATTCTTCAAGGTAAAAACATATTTTCTAAAATCGATCTCTTTAAGGCCTATTAACAAATACCTATTGCTGAAGAAGATAAGCACAAAACAGCTATAATCACACCATTTGGACTGTATGAATTTAATGTCATGAGCTTTGGCCTGCGGAATACACCTTCAACATTCCAGCGATTCATTAATGAAGTTATGTTTGGGCTATATTTTGTGTTTCCTTACCTCGATGACATTTTAATCACCTCATCCAGTATTGAAGAACACCGAACACATCTGAAACTAGTCCTGGAGCGATTGTCTAATTATGGACTTTGAATCAACATATCAAAATCAACCTTTGGAGTAAATGAAATTGAATTCCTGGGGTACTGGGTAACATCAGATGGATCCCGTCCACTACCTGAGAAAGTGCAAGCAATTTTAGAGTATAAGTTACCTGACAAACTGCATGAGCTCCGCAGATTTCTTGGCATTGTCAACTACTACCGTCGCTACCGTAAAGATGCGGCACAGACTAAAGCTGTTCTGCATGACTACCTTAACGTAGCAAGAAAGAAGGATAATAGAAAAATTCAGTGGACTGAAGAAGCAAAAATAATGTTTGAGAAATCTAAACAAGATATAGTAAATGCTGCATTATTGGCTTTTCCTAACTTGGAGTTACCCCTAGTATTATGTACAGATGCATCAGATATTGCTGTTGGTTCTGTACTCTAGCAACTGGAAAATGGAAATTGGAGACCTGTTGCATTCTTTTCACAGAAACTGAGTAAATCACAGAAGGGTTACAGTACCTATGACCGAGAATTATTGGGAATTTACCTTTCTGTAAAGAAGTTTAAGCATTTACTGGAAGGAAGAGACTTCATAATCTTCACTGATCATAAGCCACTCACATTTGCTTTCAAGCAAAACAATGATAAGGCATCTCCTCGAGAGATGAGACAGTTGCAGTACATTTCACAATTTTCGACCGATATTCGTCATGTCAGTGGTCATGACAATATTGTTGCAGATGCACTATCCAGAGTTGATGAAGTAGTAATACTGGACTATGATGAAATTGCCAAAAACCAGCAACAAGATGAAGAACTACAGCAACTCCAAATAGGGAACAACTCCTTAAACTTCAAGTCATATCAACTTCCATCACGGAAAACATTGTGGTGTGACACATCCACTGCAAATATCAGACCTTATATTCCTCAACCTTTTCGTTATCAAATATTTCTTCATTTTCATGGTTTAGCTCATCCTGGCACAAAGACAACAGTGAAACTGTTGAGTAGCAGAGCCATTTGGTCAAACATCAAAAGTGATGTGCAACAGTGGACTAAATCCTGTGTCAGTTGCCAGTAAACCAAGGTCAATCGCCAAACAAAATCACCACTAGAGAAGTTTGAAGAACCTGATGAACATTTCAGTGTTGTACACATTGACCTCATCGGACCTTTTCCTCCTTCTAATGGCATGACTTATTGTTTAACTTGTATTGACCGTTTCACATCTTGGATGGAAGTCATACCACTTGAAGATATTTCAGCTGAAAAAGTGGCAACAGCCTTCTACCAGCACTGGATTGCAAGATTTGGTGTACCATCGCAGGTAATCACTGACCAAGGAACACAGTTTAGATCGCAGATGTTTAGTAATTTGGGCATAGTATGTGGAATGAAAATTCAGCGCACAACGCCATATCATCCTCAATGCAATGGTAAAATTGAGCGACTACATAGAATTCTGAAGTCTGTAATCAAGGCCCATAACAGTTCTAATTGGACAGAAATTCTGCCTACTGTTCTATTGGGGTTGCGCACTGCAGTGCAAGAAACATTGAACCATTCCATTGCACAGGTGGTATATGGAAAAACTTTAAGACTTCCTAGTGAATTTTTTGAAGGGCCCACTACAAAGATTGACCTTGATTCATTTGCATCTAATTTGCAAAAGCAAATGTTTCATCTGAAACTGTAGGCCTACACAAAGCAAATCAATATCAGTATTTGTTTCAAAAGATCTGCAAACCTGTTCCCATGTCTTCCTGAGATGTGACAGGGTTAGAAAACCATTAGAACCTACATATGATGGTCCCTTTCCTGTCATTTCAAGACATGAAAAATATTTCAATATTAAAAGGAAGTGCAAACACATAAATGTGGCAGTGGACAGACTTAAACTGGCTTATCTCCTGCAAGAAAAATGGGAATCAGAGAAGGAACTTCCAAACTTTTCCAAGGACACTGAACCACAACATCCCACAGAGGAACCATCTCCAAATATCAGAGTATTGAAGTCAGGACGGATTATAAGGTTCCTACCTCGATTCTTAGAGCAGTTGAGACTTACAAGCAGTCGTTCTTCCCACACACAATTCGTGAATGGAACAGGGAAGGGGGGATCAGATAGTGGTACAATAAGTACCCTCCGCCACACACCGTAAGGTGGCTCGCGGAGTATAGATGTAGATGTAGTTGTCTCTGTTGAGAATTAATCAAACATCATACCAGACATTGTAAAAAGTTTTTGTAATTATTTTGTATCATATCTTTTGTCATTCCAATATGTTTTTTTATTGTTTTATGTTAATGTTGTGCTGATTTTTTTAACAAAATTCCTTCATCACCATGTATTAATTGATAAACAAGTTACTGGTGGGGGAGTAGTGTAAAGGCAACAGTGATGAAATCTAAATGGAATTTTTATATTTTATGAAGTTGCCAAGACCGTTAATAGTTATAGTTCATTACTGATAACATGATGTAATACCTTTAAATTTTTTTGTTTATTCTTTGGTAGCAAAGATGTGATTATTCTGGGATAGTTGCTAAGCAAAGTCAATAAAGAAGTCTTAAGCAGGCCAAGTGGCGTGTGTTCTTGGTGATTTAAAATTAGACTAAATATCGTCAAGCAGCATCGTTTGGGAACTGCCGCAGATATTACGTTATAGCAGTTATAGGTTCTCCAGTTCAGGCCCGATCACCAGAAATTATTTGTTATTTAGTATTTACCATTTCTGGAAGGTCATCGAAACTTGTGTTTGCAGTGTTTGTGTATTCTGGCATATTCGATGTTTATATGAATAACAGTATCTAGAATATTCGACATTTGTTTAAATAGCTGCACTATCTGTCCAAGGGGTCAGTTCTCTTCTGGCTGTACGTTGATGTCAGTAATAAACATGCTGTCAGTATTAAATGTAGAACTTCACTGAGGACCCTGCCTTCGGTTTTGGACTTGATTGTGGTTTAGGTGTTTCATTGCTTGGCGAAGATGTCGGGTACTTCAAAACATTTACAAAACTGTGCCTCCAATGGGGCAAGGTAGAAACCGTTACCTACACGGACAGGAGCTGGAATACAAGCAGTACATCGTTCGTAAAACCCGTACACCCAGGGGATGGATCGATACCAAAACAGTAGTAAGTCAGCTGCATACATCCATGTTTTCTGGAGACATTGGTTAGGACTCCATGAAAAGAACAGAAAGGATCGGCAGAGTCGTCACAGGTGGGATGCCATGATGTGTTTACTAATTGTGTAATTTGACATGGATGGCAGAGACCAATAATGATTCAAGAACAAGGAAGAGAAGCTCAGTAGCCAGCATAAATTCCAGACTGAACTTAAGAAGACGTTCGTTGACGATTAGTAGCAAATCTCCTTGGCAGAAGAACAATTGAAGTACAGGGCTGAACGTAGTGGAGAAATGATGCAGTCGTACATACAAAATGTTGTAGCCCTACACCACACCATGGAGCCTAGCATGGCAGAAGGTAACAAAATGCCCCACTCCATAAAAGGAGATGCAGGAAACATGTGCCAACCTCTTCTGGTAAAGGACTCCACAATGATTGAGAATTCATCAAGTGGTGCCAGCAGATCGGAGGAATACAACAGAAAAGAGTTGGGCGAAAGAGGTGTGACTGACTGCCGAATGTGGTTCCTATAGCAGTTGTGAAATGTCACCACCATCTCACCTCTCTCATACACCAGATTGTAAAGGAAGAGACACAGCAGAGTGTGGCAGTCAGAAATTTTGTATCGAGTAGAGAAGAGATGGCAGCTTTGAACGTCGACCATCTATGTGAGAAGGTAACAGAGAATGCTTAAGAAGAGATGTATCGGTCATCAGAACCAATCTCCACCTCCAGCACAACACACCAGTAAGAATGGACTCTGCCAACTCACACTTACGCCGCAGCCATCACTCGACAACCCAACACACGTCCAACGCTGATACAATCTATTCCCACGTCAAGTAGAATGCCCTGCAGGGGAATAGACATGTAGAGGACGGAAGACAACATATCAGTGTTTCCACTGTGGATGCCCTGGACAAGTTGTGCCCTACTGCAATGAATGAAGATGAGTTTTCGACGATTACTATGCCACCGAACATTAAGTCTCACAACAGTTCTCTTCACGCCAGTCAGCTGCGGACGATTGTAGTCGACCTGTGGTATGATGAACATCGCTGTACCCTAAACGAGGTCACCCCAACACGCTGTAGCTGTTCCCTGTCGCCTCACAGAGGTACCAGCCGTTCGCTTAGCCGCCAACTTCAGGAAATTTGAGTGAGACGACCAAGTATTGCAGTGAGACCACCAAAGATGCGAATCCTCCATGGACGACAATCACCAACATGGTATGAAATTTCAGTGATGTCATCATAGATGGCCAACCTGTCAGGCGCTAGTCGACTCAGGGGATTCCTTTTCTGTAACATCGGATGCGTATCACTGCAAACTAAAGCCGACTGTGTTCTGTCATACAAAAGCGATTGTGATGAAGATCAAAAATGGGATATACATCCAGTCGACAGAAACATGTACTGCATGCAATCACTATGTTATTCTAGGATGGGACTACTTGCAAGCATCACAAGCAATCATAGACTGTGGAAGATTAGAGATCCAGATTGAGGAAGCTATTTCAATAAGTACACATAACAAAGATTGCTCTGGACTGTTGTTTGCCACTGAAGACGTAGTCAATCGAGATGTGCAGTTGTACTGGGAAGCTTTTGTTGACTGAAAAACACTACTTTGGCTCATAAGAGAAATATAAATACCAGATACGATCATAAGCCTTACAGGTAGTCAAGGACAACATCAGATCACTATCACGAGCAGCCGCAAATTATCCATAAAGGAAGGTGCGTAGGGACAGCCGAGCCAATTCAGGATGTACAACTCAGTTCCATCCCCAAAGAATTGTGCTCCACTATGATTACTGAAAAGGCAGTGGAGGATGCTACTATCGAATTGCCAGAAGCATCTGACATGACTGATAAACAATGTCGGCGAGTGTTAGCTATTCTGCAACAATTTTCGGATGCTTTCAGTGCCCGAGTTGAGAAAAGACAGACCAAGTGGTCCATGGGAAAGCACTGTATCAATACTGGGGATCATCAACGAATCAGCCAGCGCCCGTATAGAGTGTTGCCAGCTGAACGATGAATATTTCGTGAGGAAGTGGAGAAGACGCTGCAGGATGACATCACTGAATCTTCGGTGAGTCCTTGGTCCTCTCCTGCGGTCCTTGCGAAGAAGAAGGGTGGCACATGGCATTTCTGCATCGAATACCGATGACAGAACAAAATCACAAAGAATGGTGGCCAACCATTGCGCACATTGGTGACACACTAGTCTGCTTGAAAAGAGCAAAGTATTTCTCAACCGTGGACATGTAGACAGGCCACCGGCAAATCGAGGCTGACGAGGGTGATCGGAGAGAGACTGCCCTCATAACACCTTACAGCCTCTATGAGTTCAAATTTATGCCGTTTGGACTGTGTAACGCTCAAGTCACATTTGATTGTATGATGGGTAACGTGTTTCGACACCTTAAATGGACGATGTATCTTTGCTGTCTGGATGACAGTGTCGTTTTTTCGAATACATTTGAAGAACATCTAAACCACCTGACGACTATCTTGAAGTGTGTTCAGTGTGAAATTCTCCACCTGACTCCGAAAAACTGCCTCTTCTTCAACCATGAAATAAAAATCTTAGGGCGCCTAGCTCATGGCGGCGGAATCCTTCCCAATCCTGAAAAATAAAAGCAATCACAGATTTCTCAATTCCTTGGCGCATTCGTGAAGTCAGAACTTTTCTCAGAAAGTTCTTGTGTTACCGATGTTTCATAAATGACTTCTGTACCAAGGCACGTCCCCTGTGCACAACAACGAAGTGAGGTAAAGTTAAAGGTATTCAGATATATGGTGTACAAATTGGCGCGCCCTGCATTTGTAGAACTGGCCGTCAGCCAGCCAGGGTGGTCATGGCAGGTGTAGTTCGATAACAGAACCAAGTGTCAGAACAATGAAATGGGAGAGGAGAGAACAGACGTCATGCCGAGCTGAAAGCCTGAGCAATAGAGAGCATGTGGCTCTGGCTCTCAGCTCGGTGTGACACCTTTTCTCTTCTCTCCCTTTGGAGTGTCTTATCATATCCCACAGTCAACATGTGATTTTCTGTCCAAGCTCCCCTTTGGTCACTCAGACATGGTGCGTAGAGATTTAGCAGTCAGTATATTTATGGAGACAAACATCCTCTGCTGATGTGATGCTTCTAGTTGGTACTTAGGCTATAACAGCTGGTATGTGAGTACTGAGAGCGGAAATTTAGGTAGAATTTCTTTTTAAATTACCAATGAAAAATTCGCAATACCGCTAGACTGGCGAGGTGACCTGCACAGTTGCGAGCTGTCAAGCAGATATAATTTCATTTTGTCTTTGAAGTTCATCTAATTCTCTATTTGATTCTTTACATAAATGGGTATGTTGCAAAAAGTTTTATAATTGAACACCCCATTCCGTTCTGAGCCACACCAAGGCTGCGGTATGTACAGCGTACGTCAAAAATGGCTCTGAGCACTATGGGGTGGTGGTGGGCAGGAAATGGCGTATCTGTTAGAAATCGCAGTGATTGAGAAGTCACAGATATCACAATAACAACTTTACAAAATCTAGCTGCGATTTCAGTCACAGTTAGCAGTCGCAAGTAGCATTTCACATTCAACGCCGTGAGCCATCTGTTGGCCGAATTCCATACTGCTTTCTGCGATTTCCGTGACAAGTCGCAACCAAGAGTCGCAAGTAGCAACTAAAAAGCGCAGTTAACATTTTTTCCCTGTGCCATCTGTTGACCGACGTACGTACTTCGTTGTGAGATCCTCATCCTTGTGCCTCACGGGACGATGTGCTGTGTGTGCATATGAAGGGCTTATTTCAATAGTAGTACAAGTCCATTTTTGTTCATTTTGAGTTACAGAGTCGTAAAGTTAAATGAGCGCTGAAAAATCTGCAGTTGAGGTACCAGAAATATTCAAGCATATGGATTCTTGCTAGAGATGAACCTTTATTGATGTTTGTTTGGATTATTAATTTCAGAAGCATTATAGACAGAAAAGTGGAGGTAATGGACTTGTACCACTATTGAAATAAGCCCTTCATATTATATGACGACATGCACATTCAGCATCAGTTATGGTTGGTCAAACACAGCTGTGACTCTGAGTGTATTGTATTAATAAGAAGTAACATTGCCTTTTTTCCTGAAAATATCAAGTAACGTAACAAATGTGTTTGATTCTGCTTTCAATATGACGGTTTTGGTTAATACTCCACATGCCTACAGGACTTTGCAATGTTAACGTAGCAGAACTCAGACATCTGTATAAGTGTAGTGAAATGAAAACAGTATTATTGAGTCATATGAATGCCTCACTTTTGTTACGACACAGTTCAAGACTCGGGAGAAAAATTTTACACCTGGCGTTCTACATGGCAACTTCACACACACGAACTTTTTGCCGACACTGCTACCACATACGTAAGTAAGCTTTTCCTGTGCTACTTTCAAGTAATGCACTTAAGCTATTCGTGATTTAACTGGAAGATCTGTACTTCCCACTTTCATATAAACAGCCTCAAAATGCATATTGTAGACTTCGGGATATGTTACAGGTCAGTGTCACACCAAGATTGTGGAGAAAGGGGGGGGGAGGGGTGGCATGTCGCTCTCCAAGTGTTTACTAATAAATAAGTGGCGGAAAATTACGGGTATAGGTTGGCTTAACATGTGGAAAATGAGATTTTCATTATTCACTCACTGTATTTAACATTTATTATTCCTTTAAAATCGCACAACTTCAATAAAACACAATTTAATCACTCATCTGCACACTTATTTCACAATTATGTCACTTTTAAACTGCAAATCCTCTAAGAGCTGTCTTGAATCATCACGAGTCTCTCTCAACAGCCTTGATGTGAATAGATACGTACAGCAACCAGTAATCAGAGTCAGAACTGTGTCTGCAAAATCACAAGGATTATTAAACAATTTTTGCTGTCACTAATTACAAGCAATATAATCGACAGAGTAGATTGCTAATATTTGCTGTAATGAAAGCCACTCAATGGGGCATATTTCACATCTGCAAGAACGATCTCACTGAAGTAATTAAGTCCATCGAAACACTTACAAGGGAACCTCCCCATCGCACCCCCCTCAGATTTAGTTATAAGTTGGCACAGGGATAGGCCATGAAAAACTGAACACAGATAAATCGAGAAAACAGGAAGAAGTTGTATGGAACTATGAAAAAAATAAGCAAAATATACAAACTGAGTAGCCCGTGTCCAAGATAAGCCACATCAAGGTACGTGTACACCGATGAGCACCGTGGTCCCGTGGTTACTGCGAGCAGCTCTGGAACGGAAGGTCCCTGCTTCAATCCTCCCTCGAGTGAAAAGTTTTAATTTTTTATTTTCAGACAATTATCAAAGTTCATGCACTCAGACATGATCAACTTCGCTCTCCAAAATTCCAGGACATGTTCAGATTTGCTTGGACACATGCAGGATTTGACGGTCTACACACGGAAAAACTTGAAAAGGTTAAAAACGTATGTTTTGACAGAGCACAAAGAAAACTGTGCGACTGTGAAACTTGCATTCATTTGTTGCAGTTTATGTGACAAACTCTTATGTCTTCAATCACTTTTTTGGGAGTGATTATCACATCCACAAGAAAACCTAAATCGGGCAAGGTAGAAGAAACTTTTAACCCATTCGCCAAGTGTGCAAGTTAGGTGGGTCGACAACATATTCCTGTAATGTGAAGCACATGCCGTCACCAGTGTCGTATAGAATATTTCAGACGTGTTTTCCTGTGGAGGAATCGGTTGACCTATGAATTTGCGATCAAATGTTTTCGGTTCCTATTGGAGAGGCACGTCCTTTCGTCTACTAATCGCACGGTTTTGCGGTGCGATCGCAAAACACAGACACTAAACTTATTACAGTGAACAGAGACGTCAATGAATGAACGGTCAGATCGTAACTTTGCGAAAATAAAGTAAGCAAAAATTTTACTCGAGGGAGGACTTGAACTGAGAACCTCTCGTTCCGCAGTTGCTCACTCTAACCACGGGACTACGGCGCTCTTCAGCTTACACACTCCTTGATGTTACATATCTTACACTTGGACTACTCAGTTTGTATAATATGCTTATTTTTTCATAGTTACACACAACTTCTTCCTGTTTTCTCGATTGATCTGTGTTCAGTTTTTCAAGGCCTATCCACTGTGTCAATTTATAACTAAATCTGAGGGGGGTGTGATGGGGAGGTTCCCTTGTTAGAAACTAACCTCTCGTCTGACGAAAACGGTCTAAAGACGCAGTGGCAATTTCTCCGGATCTGTTGACTATGATATTTTGAGTTATCACTTTACTGAGTGACTGAAATGTAGTTAGGGTACCTGTGAACATAACAATATGTTAGAATTCATTTTCTAAACACGAACTATTACGGTACTGTATGGATACTTACATATTACTTACACTATTAATATTTTCACATTTGTTTCTTTAATACAAAATTAAAGCCAACGGAAGAACAAACGTAAAACATACTTACCAATGACAGGTTTGTTGAGATGCAATTTTCTGTGTGGACAGATGTAACTTTTTCATAAGTCGCAGAAATCGCAGTAGTAGAAGTAGCAGAAATCGCAGTGGCGGAGGGATACACGACCTAGGTTCCTTAACTGCGACTCTTAACTGCGACAAATCACAGAAATCACTGATATCGGAAAATCGCAGTTAACCCATCAATACTATGGGGCTTAACTGCTGAGGTCATCAGTCCCATAGAACTTAGAACTACTTAAACCTAACTAACCTAAGGACATCACACACATCCATTCCCGAGGCAGGATTAGAACCTGCGACCGTAGCGGTCGTGCGGTTCCAGACTGTAGCACCTAGAACCGCTCGGCCACTCCGGCCGGGACAGCGTAAGTCATTTCTGCTACCACTATTACATGGTGAATCTTACTCAAATTTTCACACTTTGATTGACTGTTGACAACGGACTTCAGATGGGAGCAAACGTACTGGAAGGTTCTTATCACTATGTGTAGCTGTTTTAACAGATGTCTTCAGGAGGTTCTACAGTGAACACAACATATTATCCTAATTACTCACTTCTGTGAAACAAGTACTTATTTCCTCAGTGGTGAAGTACCACAGACTATGGTGCCATAACAGATTAGTGAATGAAAATAGAAAAAGTAAGTAATCTTTTGACTAGACAGACAGTCATGTGGATACATACTCTACAGACCACTCTGTGGTGTGTGGTGTGTGGAACACGTGTTAATTTTTCATAAACTGGAGCATTATTGAAATAGGGATAAAGCTTGTAATGATACATGTATTACCACCTATACAGGGTCTTTCGAACATATTCGTTCAAATTAATGAAGGAGGCAGGCAAAATCAAAACAAATATCTTTCGATAAGGAGCATATGGTCTCTAAAGTCAGCTTGTAATGTTAGGGAACATTTTCTAAGTGGTGCTTACGTAAGATAATGCGTTGGTGTCGCTGATTGGGAATGTGTACTGCCATTTAAAACTGCTCTGTGCATGGATGGTTGGATCTGTGATCTGCTTGGAATCAAACTGATTCATTCGCAAGCATCACCACCTCATAAATACACCACTTCAGTTGTAATCATTACCATCTTGTGATAACAATAGTGAACGTGGAGCAGTTTACATATGCTAAAATGACTGGCAGGCATCTGGTATACAGGTCTGTGAATGAAAATGAACGAGCCGCAGTGACAAAGTATCGAAAGTGCTTTCCCAACCAACGGGTTCCTCGACACCAAACATTAGGAGTTTGTATCGCTTGCTACATGAAGCTGGTACTTTCTGTGGAAGTATGCATGATACAGATCAGAATCGAACTGCACGAACTCGTAAAATGGAAGACACGATTCTGAGACATGTTGTAGACACTCCATCTTTTAGTGCACACATCCCTCACGTGAGACATAGACATGCGTGGAAAGTACAACATGACCAGCCCTTTCATCCTCTCCAACTTCAGAGCATTGGAGAACTAGCACTGAATGTTTTGCTAATGTGTGCAGTTCGCACAATGGTTTTTACAACAGAATGTCCTGCACCCCTTATTTCTAGCTGAGATCCAGTACACGGATGAGGCTTCATTAACTTGGGAAGGCGGTTTCAATATCCACAATTCGCATGTTTTAACACGTGAATCCACAAGGTACTCGACCTCGTGCTCATCAGCAGCCATTCAGTGTTAATGTGTGGGTCGGCATTCTCTATGAACTGGGCCATACGTTCTTCGATTCGGCCTCAACACACAGAGATATCGCATCTTCGTGGAACATGTGTTGCCAGAAATGCTGGAGGACGTAGCTGTGAATATTAGGCAAAGGATGTACTTCCCGCACGATGGAGCGCCAGGCCATTTCAGCATTGCTCTGAGGAATCATTTGAGAGCCACCTTTGGGGATCGATGGATTGTCAGGGGTGGCCCTGTGGTTTGGCCACCCAGATTATCTGAACCGACGTTTCTGGATTTCTTCCTCTAGGGGCCTAGAAAGCAGCTGATGTATGAAGCCATTTTGGAAACAGAAGAAGACCTCATCCCAGGAATTGACATCATTGCTGGTGTCATTTCGGACATGCCAAAATTCTTTGAACGACAGTCTGACGACATACTGCATGCATGTAGGCCTATGATCACGTATTTGAGCAGTTCCTGTGAATGCCACTGCTAAAATTAGCATTCTGTACTACCTGCTGTGGAAATCGTTCCTAGCATCGGAAAGTGCCATCAGAGACCATATGTACCACAACTAAATATATTTGTTTTGATGTTCTCTACCTCCTGTATTAATATGAACGAATAATTTCAGAATTTTTCATAATCAATTTTCGCTTTGTGCACTGGCTACAAGTTCCAGCAGTGCACCCATCTGTCATAATGCAGATGCTGGTATGACTATTAATTGTGTGAAAGTTTAGCACAGCTACCAGCAGCAGTGAGAATTATCGGAGTGCAGCATACCGTGGTGATTCTGTGTTGTAAGTTGCTACCGGCTAGTGCCAAATATTGTAAATAATTAACTGCATACTGTGTTTTGTTTTAGATAATACTAGCCATTCCCTGTGTCATTGCCCATCTATGTGTTCCACACATATGCTGAACATGCTTCCCTCTCCTCCCCTCTGTGTCCACCTCTTCCTCCTTCAGTCTGTTCACTTTATCCTCCCACCTCTGCCTATCTATTTCCTATCCCTCTGTCCCTTCATTTCCTCCTGCCCCTGTCTTGGTCCATTTGTTCCTCCACCTCTCTCTGATGATATCTTCCTTCCACTTCCCTTGACTATATCCTCTCCCCTCTCTCTCTTCTCCTCCACCTCCTCCAGTTCTCTTTTCCACCTGCCCACTACCCTTTTACACCTCCCACCCACCTCAGGCATCTCCCCTCTTCCCCTCTCTCTGTTCATTCCCTCATACCTCTCACTCTGTCCATGCCCTGCCCTGCTCATCTCAAACCGTCCCCAGCCATACTCATTGGCATGTATAGCCCCTCCAGTACAGTTCAATGAAGCAGGCCAACACTACTCCCTCGACACACCTGTCATGCAGGACAAGCTACACATCAGGGGCTTCAAAAACATTCATTTGCCCCTGATGTAATGGCCAGCATGCAAAGCAGGTCGATACTATTCCAACACAACACACCTGTCATGCAGTGCAGCCTACATGTTAGGGCTGGGAAAAGCATTTCATAGCCTGACATATAGGCTGGTCTCCAAATCATGTCGATTTGGGAGGCCGATATTGTTCCCACACAACATATATGAAGTGTAGGGCAGCCTATACAGCAGGGGCTGAAAAACATGTTTCTGCTCCTATCTCTACTTCTGTTGGAGCTAAGAGGTTAAAACCTCCACATTGCTGATACGCAAGGGGTCTGCTGTTTTTGTGGCAAATTTGGTTGAAATTTGGTTTAAGAAGAGATCCCAGACATATGCATATACACTCTGCTTCTCATATATAACACATTTGTTATATGTCTAGTACTTAAATTCTGTTGCATATAAAAGACACAATTAAATGGTATTGTCAAAATACACTCCTGGAAATTGAAATAAGAACACCGTGAATTCATTGTCCCAGGAAAGGGAAACTTTATTGACACATTCCTGGGGTCAGATACATCACATGATCACACTGACAGAACCACAGGCACATAGACACAGGCAACAGAGCATGCACAATGTCGGCACTAGTACAGTGTATATCCACCTTTCGCAGCAATGCAGGCTGCTATTCTCCCATGGAGACGATCGTAGAGATGCTGGATGTAGTCCTGTGGAACGGCTTGCCATGCCATTTCCACCTGGCGCCTCAGTTGGACCAGCGTTCGTGCTGGACATGCAGACCGCGTGAGACGACGCTTCATCCAGTCCCAAACATGCTCAATGGGGGACAGATCCGGAGATCTTGCTGGCCAGCCTTCTAGAGCACGTTGGGTGGCACGGGATACATGCGGACGTGCATTGTCCTGTTGGAACAGCAAGTTCCCTTGCCGGTCTAGGAATGGCAGAACGATGGGTTCGATGACGGTTTGGATGTACCGTGCACTATTCAGTGTCCCCTCGACGATCACCAGTGGTGTACGGCCAGTGTAGGAGATCGCTCCCCACACCATGATGCCGGGTGTTGGCCCTGTGTGCCTCGGTCGTATGCAGTCCTGATTGTGGCGCTCACCTGCACGGCGCCAAACACGCATGCGACCATCATTGGCACCAAGGCAGAAGCGACTCTCATCGCTGAAGACGACGCGTCTCCATTCGTCCCTCCATTCACGCCTGTCGCGACACCACTGGAGGCGGGCTGCATGATGTTGGGGCGTGAGCGGAAGACGGCCTAACGGTGTGCGGGACCGTAGCCCAGCTTCATGGAGACGGTTGCGAATGGTCCTCGCCGATACCCCAGGAGCAACAGTGTCCCTAATTTGCTGGGAAGTGGCGGTGCGGTCCCCTACGGCACTGCGTAGGATCCTACGGTCTTGGCATGCATCCGTGCGTCGCTGCGGTCCGGTCCCAGGTCGACGGGCACGTGCACCTTCCGCCGACCACTGGCGACAACATCGATGTACTGTGGAGACCTCACGCCCCACGTGTTGAGCAATTCGGCGGTACGTCCACCCGGCCTCCCGCATGCCCACTATACGCCCTCGCTCAAAGTCCGTCAACTGCACATACGGTTCACGTCCACGCTGTCGCGGCATGCTACCAGTGTTAAAGACTGCGATGGAGCTCCGTATGCCACGGCAAACTGGCTGACACTGACGGCGGCGGTGCACAAATGCTGCACAGCTAGCGCCATTCGACGGCCAACACCGCGGTTCCTGGTGTGTCCGCTGTGCCGTGCGTGTGATCATTGCTTGTACAGCCCTCTCACAGTGTCCGGAGCAAGTATGGTGGGTCTGACACACCGGTGTCAATGTGTTCTTTTTTCCATTTCCAGGAGTGTATATGGGTAATTAACGAGATAGTAATGGCTGGAAGGAAATAGCCTTTATGTCAGTTAGCAGACTTACTACTAGACAAATAAAGCATTACAAACCCACCTTTTCAATGGTCACTTTTGCGATGTTATAGAGTGCACACATTTATGAGCAGACATGAACTAAGCCTTGAATAAACTGTATAGAAATGCTACTTTTGGCACCGACGTTCATATAGCAACTGCACACCATCACAATGGGATGTTTGGGTCTACTCCTATAAGTATTTAAAAACCATATTTTGCAACAATGAAATGGACATCAAAATGTACCTTGTGGATGGTAGCTGGCTATTTATACGAAGGAAACATAACCTTATATGGATTATGGATTATGAGCTGTTGTGTATGGCAGATTATTTAACTGACTACAGCTCTGGAAAATTACATATCATTTACAACAGAGGCAATTAAACCGCTCACTGAGGTAACTAGAGACTTAAGTATTTTTATTATATGTGCTGTGCAATCAGTGGACATGTTCACAGGATGCTATTATGCAAAGTTACGTTTCCATTTTGTGAAGCCAGTCTCTCTCAAGTGTGGTGTTTTTATTTGAGTAATTGTCTGTCTGTTAACTGTAATTGGTCTTACATGTTTCACTGTGTAATTAATGAGTGTATTTCAGTCCCATGTTCCACGTTTTAAACTATTTCATGTTTTCTGGGCATAAAAGACCAGCCGCTACAAGCTGCAATTAATATATTCTAAAATCAACGAATGAAACTGATCTTTCCCCATTGCTGTTCGTGATATTCATCCAAAACCTCTTACTAAACATTAAAGAAGACTCATAAATTTATCTCCTTGCAAATAATACATGTATCATCATCCAATATTAGAAACTTGCTATAAATGATGCAGATAATAGGGTAATCAGAGGAAATAGTAACTCAGCTACAGTAAAATGCGATTCATACAATCCCTTTCACATTACTACTGTAAAAATGAAACTTTATTGTCCCAAGGTCACACAGTCAACAAATTGACCTTTTTAAATATTCATAGTACTGACTATAGATGGAAAGCTTTCATTTAAATACCATATTCATGATCTTATGCAGAAACTGAATGATACTATCTTCAGTATAAGAATAATATCCACCGTCTTTGACACTGAAACACGAAGGGCTGTTTACTGTACCTATGTTCACTCTATTATCCGATAGGGTGTTATATTATAGGGCAAGTCTGTGCAATTTCCAAGAATAATCTTAGCCCAGAACGTTTAAACGGATCTGTGGTGTGAGTTCACGAACTTCATGTGAGGCCATTGTTCAGGAGTCTTGGAATCATAGCTCTGCCATCCCTGTATATATATTCCCTCATCCGTTTTGGTATTGACAATATTGACTCATTCATAAGGAACTTCAACATTCATTCAGTGAACACTAAACAAAAAAACTAAATATACTTGTATAACTCTTCATTAACCACAGTACAGAATTCTTGGTACTATTCAGCAAGTTCCATTTTCAATAGACTTCCAACAGAACTGAAAAAAGAGTGATAAACCCCAAATATCCGAATCTAAATTGAAAGTTTTCGTTGAGGTGCACTCCTATTCGATACAAGAGTTCCTGGCAATAGATTGAACTTTTCCTTGTGACGTGTTCTTCATTCATAATGTTACCTCATGGTTTTTTCGTGCTTTCTTTGATTCTTTTGCTTATAAATTTTTTATTCAGCATTCTGCAGCTTGCAGTGGTGTGTGTGCAATCCTGCGCTGGTGTGTAAAACGTATGTATGAAAGAAACGTTTGGATATAAGTCACTGCAGATTAACATAGCTCGGTGATATCTGAATCGTACATAGAAAGAACTGGTACATTATAGCACAGAACGTAAGTGACAGAAATATGCAATGAGGCGAACAAGGATGACACTTTTGTTAAAAGACAATAATTACACTGAAGTCACAGTGATTCATGATGATCCCTGGACAATACAAACAGTGGAACATGGTTCTTAATAGGATGCGTGATCACTGTGGTTGGGAATGCATGCTCCCCAACGTTCTCTCTTGCTGACTCAAGGTTTGTACAGAGTTCTTGTGCTAGGACGTCCCATTCCAGCATCAGCGCGGTTGGCAACTGCTGGATGGTCGTTGGTCCACATGGGTGCGTTGTAATACATATCCCCAAAGAATCCTACATTTGTTTGACGAGATTTAAGTTGGCAAAGTAGGCAGGCCAGTACATATGCCAAACATCCTCTCGTTCAAAGAGCTCCTCTACCTATGCTACTCGATGTGGTCACGGGTGTTCGTCCATAAAAATGAAATCAGGGCTAAATGCACCCCTGAAAAGACGAAATGGGGGAGGAGTAAATTGACACAATAACACTAACTGATGAGTGTACTGTGTTCAAAGATTTGGAGATCAGTACACTCATGCAACATTATGTCTCCCTACACCAAAACACCAAGCCCAACAAAACAATAATGTTCAATGATGTTTTGGGTGCACTACGTGTTTCCACCTGTCGCAATATGAAGTTACATCCAGCATTCCAGTATTATCGAACAAGGTCGTTTTTGTGGTCCAGGTGTAATGGAATGCATAGTGATAATATTGAATTGCTATACTGACCTCGAAATCTTTCACATGGTATATTCGCCGGTCATCACTGTCACACTGTACTCTTCTATGTGTGTCCTTTCAGGAGTACATGATACCCTTATTATTTTTTATGGATGAGAGTGCATGACCACCTCGAACAGTGCGGATGGAGGAGCTCTTAGAGAGTGAAGATATTCGACGACTGTGCGCGTTTGCCTATACCCCCCTCCCCCCTGATTGAATTCATGATATTCAGTGATTTATGGCACTCTATGACAAGTTCGTTTATTTGGATAGATGCGTATGGGGCCTGAAGATGGCATAATGAACTGTTGAAACTGGTAGCCTTCACAATACAATAAAATAATATCTTAAAGTACATGGCTATTGGTGAATTTTAATGACGTTGACAATTACTTAACCAGCCGATGTCCCCTGGTCATGTTGGACCAACAGAGATTGTTGGAGGGTGTGTTCTGTTGCACACTGAACATCATCTTGGCGGGCCTTAATGTGGGCTGCAGCATTGGTGATGCAAGCGACGAGTGCTTCATGTGTATACACCTTCCTAAGGCACACATTCCACTTTAACCAGCCCCATAAACAGAAGTTTAATGCGGTTAGGTCGGTTGATGTGGCAGGTCAGTTAATGGGTGCGCCATGGCCAATCCAACATTGATACTGTATTATTCAGATACTGGGGTACTTGTCCAGTAAAGTGAATTGATCATCCATCATGTTACAGATACATTTCCCATCGTTGCTCTAATGTCATGCCTTCCAAAAGTGCAGGTAGGTCTTCTATGAGGAAATATGCATATGTTGCGGCTGTCATGTGATTTTACAGGAACTTAGGCGCTATCACCAGGTCATCTATCAGATAACACCAGACGTTCACTGAGAACCTAACTTGGAATCTTGTTTCCCCAGTGTCATTTGGGTTCTCCATAGTCCATGTATGAGAACTGCAGGTGATCGTGATATCATTGCATGTAAATGTAACCTCATATGTAAATAAATTGTACTCTATGATGTCTCTGTGTATAGCCAAAAATTCACGGAACTGTTGTCTGCTTACTGAGTCAGCTGGATGCAGATGTTGCTCAGGCTGGACATGGAATGGGCACAAGCCCTCAGAATGTAACATACAGCACACTCACGTTTGTGGTATGTCAAGCTGATGGCTAATGCGCCATGTACTGGTGGTGGGACTCCGTTGTCCAATTCCAATAATGTCTTCCCTTTCCTCAACTGACTGGACAGCGTAATGTTCTGATGTTATATATACGCTGGAATAGTATTCCAGATTCACATAATGTTTGAAAAACTGTGGCATATACCCTGGCGTAGAGGGTGTATTCACCAGGGAAACGTCTCTGGTATTCTGTGACAGCTGCATGAGCATTGCCATTACAATACCTCTTCACAAACAAGATTTCTGTGTATTCTGCATGGATGAACATATGCTGCATGTTGGTATTTACAGACATAATGGACTTGCTCAACTAAACTGACCCAACGGACGATTGCACACTGGATATGCTTGCAGCTGTTGCCTCAGTGTGATGTCACAGTGGTGCCATCTGTTCGAGAACCCCCAAAACTCTAATAGAATCGATCAGTCATCTGTCCCACCATTATTCTGTCCACCACAGAGCCTACAAAGTATTTTGACAAGTAATATCCACACTTGCTTTCATATTCATTCACAGATGTGCATGGTCTTCAACCCATTCCATTACCATAATCATCAAAAATTGGACACATGTTCATAACATGTTTTTGGTTTATTTTCACATGCAGAGTTACCTTCAAATTATGTGACATTCCTCTTGAATAATCCTGTGTATTACTGCAGAATAATGCAACCTACCGTCACTCATTAATACACAGTCTACAGAAATTCCTACCGGAGCTGTAACTGTCAGCTTCTAGCGGTTAAAACCCTTAATGAGAGAGTATTTTTGCTATATGTTCTACTGTTAACTTTTGTGAGACTAGGATACAGGCTTTCTAAAACAATGGGAGGTGCTCTCTGTATCAGGCTGGTCGGCACTGCTGCTCAGTACATCTTCAGGTTTCAGCTACCTAGTATGATAGCTTTGAGGTGATATCTCACATATAAAACGAAACTTAGAGCTATACTATATGACATGGAGGTCAGGGTTGACTGTTTAATGCAGATGACCACCAATTGTATAGTTGAATTTATAGAGTATATTTACATGTCAAATTATAATTTGTTTGTAACCATCTTATACATTTGTAAAGCATCCAGGCATGCACATACAGGAAGCTTTTACTTCTTCCTTGGCTATCGAACATGGTGTAACCAGGCTGGAGATCACTACAGAAAGGATTGTGTGTTTGGTCCCATGAAAAACTGTATAGGTATGTACATGATGACTTGTATCTTTCGTTTTGACTACTCCATTATGGAATACAATTACATTACTTCGACAATTATTGATTATTCCCCGCCATTATCACTGCTGTAACCACATTGGTTTGTCTCTGTCTTCAGTGTATTATGAGGTCGATATCATCAGCTCTGCAAATTGGCAACGTCATGCTGTCACACTGCAAAGTTGAAGTACCACAACTGGTAATATTTACGGTCATTTTTTTAAAGATTTGCTTATCGGGAGTCTGAACTTGAACGATATGGTGGAGGGCTTGATATTAAGCGTATTTTTCAGATATAGCAGAATCAAGGGTTGCTAAAATCTCTGCCATTTCCGGTTGTGACTCACAAAATTTGGATCACAATACATCCACATCTACATCTATGTATGTACTTTAATATGTCTTGCAGCATTTGTTTAGCACTTACAGCAACGGAGGGTAATCATACAACGATACACATACAGAGAATGTCTTGCAATAGGTTTTAGGTGTATTTGATGCCTGATTGCGCTTCCAAGATGTGCGAAATCTTACATACAACACACATCTAGTGTTGCTCGAATTTTCGTAAAGTTGTTGCATATAGAAGGATAAGCATGTATTTTAATCTGTTATACAGACGATTTAAATGCAGCAATAATTAGGTTTTTGAGCTTATTGTCTCACAATAAATGACAAGTAACATTATTTATTTCCGCGATATCGACTCTGACATTCTCTATGGAAATGTCACATCTGTCATTGTTACCTTCTTTGCTTTCCTTCCTGGTGACTGTGTGTTTATAAACAGTTCTTATTGATCCGCAGTGTAGGTGGTACATTGTATGGAAGTACCTTATTCATTCTTTCATTACCTAATAAGACAATTGTGTGTGTGTGTGTGTATGTGTGTGAGTGTGTGTGTGCGCGCGTGTATGTGTGGTGGTACTGTAATTAGTTACTGTAGTTCATTACAGGTTTTATTATTTTTACAAGCATTAATTTCCCAATATGCAGCTGCACAGATTGAATACACACTGCAACAACATAAAATTACATTTTCTGACACGTTTTAGAATGTTGTGGCTTTATAGATGTGGTAGGGTAATTGATTTGAGCTTTATAGCCTTTTTTCTTATTCTGAATCTCAACTAGGGCTTATATAATCGATGTAAACATCGCACTTTTGGCGTTGCAGACATATTCTGTAGACATATTAGAATATTATAAGATCATTTACATGGGGAATAATATAGAAAAATAGTCTATAAAGTTTTTAGATAGCAGAGACGTCGTTAGACATTTTATGTTGGCCATAATGCCGATCTTAATGATAAAGTATATGATAAAGAAATAACTGAATTTATTTTTGTGACTGGAGGCAAACAAAACGCAAAATTTCAATGAGTATGATTTTGTTTTTAAAAAGTTGTTGTTGTTGGTGAAAATATAAATAGTGATTTAACAATTCAAGATTTTGATCCTTCGACGAGTGTTTTTGAGAAAGTTTACCAAATAATTAATTTTCTATCAATAAAAATAGTATGCAAATGAAATTTTCAAACTGTAAGATTAAAAGATTCTGCTAAAACTGTTCCAGTTGATGTAAAGTTAATTATATTTGGTCAAATAATTTAATTATTTGTATTCTATGTAAATGGGGAATCATAAATACATCTACTGCTTGAAGTGTAAAAAGTTTACTGGAACATGTGATCCTCAACAGTAACATCTGAAAAAGGAAAACAAAGAATTGCAGATCTTTGCCTAAATTGTAAAATAAAAAAGAAAGCTAATTTGTTAAATATTTGTAGATGATGGATTAAATACGTGAAGAAATTGTTAATGAATTACATAAATCAGTGAGAACAAAATTTATAAAAAATGTAATTTCTTTTGGAGTAGATCATTTTTGCAAGCTGATTTACTCAAAATGGATTCTGTAAAATTAAAAACAATTTCAAAATTAAATAAATGATATAAATATTTACTAACTTTACTAGATGTTTTTTCAAAATTTGTTTGGACTATTCCAGTTAAAGACAAAACATGTAAAAATATAGTTGATTCTTTTGAAACAATATTTGAGTCAAGAAAATAAAGAAATTTAGAAACAGATGATGGTAAAAATTTTATAATAAAGAATTTAACGAATTAATGAAAAACTTAATGTTAAACATTATTCAACTTATAGTGAATTAAAAATATCTCTTGTTGAATGATGTAATGGAAACAATTTGACTAGCAAAAAAATTGTAAATGGGTTGAACTAATTTCGAAATTAGTTGATGAATATAATACCACAAAACATTCAACAATAAACATGAAATCAAATCTGTAAACAGAGAAAATGAAAAAATTATTATAAGCTGTTATGCAACGAATTTATAGCACACTAATGCTAAACATAAAACTGGTGATAAAGTAAGAATTAGTAGATTAAAAACAATTTTCCAGAAAGAATATACAGCAAACTAGTTAACAGAAAATTCTGTAATTGAAGACATTATAATTTCTAATTGAATCACTAGTTATTAAAAGTTTTAATTGCTAAAGAAATAAAAGGACTGTTTTATGAACAAAAACTATTGAAAACAAATTTACTGGAAGTATATGTTACTGAAAGAGTTTTAAATAAGAAAGGTAGTAAAGTATATGTTAAATGGTTAAGTTTTGACAATTCGAAGAACAGTTAGACAAAAATAAAAGCAATGGAATTTATTAAAATAATAATAGAAATATGTAGATGGAGTTAGTTATTGAAAATTTAAATATGTTTGATGTTGAATACAACATTCAATAAAAAAGATAGATTATATTTTGTATTCAAATAAAGGTTAAATGAACGATTTAACATGAGAACTATTAGAAAATTTTAAATTTGAATTAATGTAATCAGCAGGTTTTATGAATTTAGTATATTACATGTGTATAAAAATCTTTAAGAATGTTATTTATAATTTAATCGTACAAAATTAGTATGAAAATTCGTTAATTTTCTAAGAAAAATTACTAAAATTTATTACATCATCATACAATTATTATTGCTAATGAAATGCAGGATATTGAAATAATTTCTACAGTGTGTTTCAAAAATGACTGGTATGTTTGAAACGGCAATAAAAACTAAACGAGCAGCGATAGAAATACACCGTTTGTTGCAATATGCTTGGGACAACAGTACATTTTCAGGCAGACAAACTTTCGAAATTACAGTAGTTACAATTTTCAACAACAGATGGCGCTGCGGTCTGGGAAACTCTATAGTACGATATTTTCCACATATCCACCATGCGTAGCAATAATATGGCGTAGTCTCTGAATGAAATTACCCGAAACCTTTGACAATGTGTCTGGCGGAATGGCTTCACATGCAGATGAGATGTACTGCTTCAGCTGTTCAATTGTTTCTGGATTCTGGCGGTACACCTGGTCTTTCAAGTGTCCCCACAGAAAGAAGTCGCAGGGGTTCATGTCTGGCGAATAGGGAGGCCAATCCACGCCGCCTCCTGAATGTTTCGGATAGCCCAAAGCAATCACACGATCATCGAAATATTCATTCAGGAAATTAAAGACGTCGGCCGTGCGATGTCGCCGGCACCATCTTGCATAAGCCACGAGGTGTTCGCAGTGTCGTCTAAGGCAGTTTGTACCGCCACAAATTCATGAAGAATGTCCAGATAGTGTGATGCAGTAATCGTTTCGGATCTGAAAAATGGGCCAATGATTCCTTTGGAAGAAATGGCGGCCCAGACCAGTACTTTTTGAGGATGCAGGGACGATGGGACTGCAACATGGGGCTTTTCGGTTCCCCATATGCGCCAGTTCTGTTTATTGACGAAGCCGTCCAGGTAATAATAAGCTTCGTCAGTAAACCAAATGCTGTCTACATGCATATCGCCGTCATCAATCCTGTGCACTATATCGTTAGCGAATGTCTCTCGTGCAGCAATGGTAGTGGCGCTGAGGGGTTGTCGTGTTTGAATTTAGTATGGATAGAGGTGTAAACTCTGGCGCATGAGACAATACGTGGACGTTGGCGTCATTTGGACCGCAGCTGCAACACGGCGAACGGAAACCCGAGGCTGCTGTTGGGTCACCTGCTGCACTAGCTGCGCGTTGCCCTCTGTGGTTGCCGTACGCGGTCACCCTACCTTTCCAGCACGTTCATCCGTCACATTCCCAGTCCGTTGAAATTTTGCAAACAGATCCTTTATTGTATCGCTTTTCGGTCCTTTGGTTACATTAAACCTCCATTGAAAACTTCGTCTTGTTGCAACAACACTGTGTTCTAGGCGGTGGAATTCCAACACCAGAAAAATCCTCTGTTCTAAGGAATAAACCATGTTGTCTACAGCACACTTACACGTTGTGAACAGCACACGCTTACAGCAGAAAGACGACATACAGAATGGTGCACCCACAGACTGTGTTGTCTTCTATATCTTTCACATCACTTGCAGCGCCATCTGTTGTTGAAAATTGTAACTACTGTAATTTCGAAAGTTTGTCCGGCTGAAAATGTACTGTTGTCCCAAGCATATTGCAACAAACAGTGTATTTCTATCGCTGCTCGTTTAGTTTTTATTGCCGTTTCAAATATACCGGTCATTTTTGAAACACCCTGTATGACAAACAATATGCAACATGAATCTAATTCTTTGGAATAAATTTATAGAATTTTATACCTAATTAATTCTTAAAAATTCTGTACAGTTTGGATGTCTATTTGTAATATTATTTATTAGTTTTTCAACATTTTAAAATATTGTTCAAATAACATAATAATCAGAATTAAAATTCTTACCATGTAATCTTAAAATAAAAAGTAATTCTTAAATTTGCATCATGTGATTGAGGAACACTTGATGAAAATACTAATAAACTATAAATGTGATCATTTCTTTCAGGTAATATTATTATAGTTGTATAACATTTTCCATCTGATTAATTTATATCATCATCCTTATTTTTTTTAGTCTGTGTAAATGATTTAGTGGTCTTCATAGTGCTTTTTTAGATTAATCCTTATTTTGTATTCACAATGTCTTCCAATTGATGGCACAGCTTCCTCATAAACCCAATTTCGCAAATTTAATACATAATTAAAGATTATAAACCGGTTTCATTAATAAATTTTGTATGAAGTTCAATATTTTTACATACCATCGTTTCACCGCTTTTTAAACTTTCATTACTTTAAGAACATTTTTCTTTAACATGTTGTTTTCCAGTATCTCGAAAGCATTTACACTACTGGCCATTAAAATTGCTACACCATGAAGATGACGTGCTACAAACGCTAAATTTAACCGACAGGAAGAAGATGCTGTCATATGCAAATGATTAGATTTTCAGAGCATTCACACAAGGTTGGCGCCGGTGGCGACACCTACAACGTGCTTACATGAGGAACGTTTCCAACCAATTTCGCATACACAAACAGCAGTTGCCGGCATTGCCTGGTGATACACTGTTGTGATGCCTCATGTAAGAAGGAGAAATGCGTACCATAACGTTTCTGACTTTGATAAAGTTTAGATTGTAGCCTATCGCGATTGCGGTTTATCGTATTGAGACATTGCTGCTCGCGTTGGTCGAGATCCAATGACTGTTAGCAAAATATGGAATCAGTGTGTTCAGGAGGGTAATACAGAAAGCTGTGCTGGGTCCCAACAGCCTCATATCACTAGCAGTTGAGATTACAGGCCTCTTATCCACAAGGCTGTAACAGATCATGCAGCCACATCTAGATCCCTGAGTCAATAGATGGGGACGTTTGCAAGACAACAACCATCTTCATGAACAGTTCGATGACGTCTGCAGTGGCATGGACTATCAGCTCGGAGACCATGGCTGCAGTTACCCTTGACGCTGCATCACAGATAGGAGTGCCTGCAGTGGTATACTCAATGACAAACTTAGGTGCATGATTGGTAAAACGTTATTTTCTCAGATGAATCCAGGTTCTGTTTACAGCATCATGATGGTCACATCCGTGTTTGGCAACATTGCGGTGAATTCACATTGGATGCATGTATTCGTCATCGCCATACTGGTGTATCACCTGGTATGATGGTATGGGGTGCCATTGGTTACACAACTCGGTCACCTCTTGTTCGCATTGATGGCACTTGGAACAGTGGACGTCACATTTCAGATATGTTATGACCCGTTGCTATACCCTTCATTCAATCCCTGCGAAACTCTACATTTCAGCAGGATAACGCACGACAGTATGTTGCAGGTCCTGTACAGGCCTTTCTGGATACAGAAAATGTTCGACAGCTGCACTGGTGAGCACATTCTCTGGACGTCTCACCAACTGAAAACGTCTGGTCAATGGTAGCTGAGTAACTGGCTCATCACAGTACGCCAGTCACTACTCTTGATGAACTGTGGTATCGTTTTGAAGCTGCATGGGCAACTGTATCTGTACAAGCCATGCAAGCTCTGTTTGACTCAATGCCAAGGCATTCCAAGGCTGTTATTACGGCCAGAGGTGGTTGTTATGGGTACTGATTTCTCAGGATATTTACACCCAAATTGCGTGAAAATGTAATAACGTGTCAGTTCTAGTACAATATATGTTTCCAATGAATACCCGTTTATTATCTGCATTTCTTATTGATGTAGCAATTTTAAGGGCCAGTACTGTATATCGTAAGCTATCACCAACTTGATTTCCATAAAACCAATGATTATTTTTTTCATCAATAATTATTAATACTTCTTTGTTGTTATATATCAATTTATTATATTTTAGATCTAAAAACGATTCCATTTATATATAAGAATTTTTTCATTTTTTTCCAACTTTTAGTACATTTTTCTTTGTTAATGTAATGTGGAAATAAAATGATTTGTGCGTTCTGCACTTAAGAAAAACAAATTCATAAAGGAATAAAACTTGTAAGAATTCACCTACAAAAATCTGATGTATTAATTATATAAAAAACAAACAAAAAGAATATAGAGAAAAATATTAACATGTAAAAGAACTTATTAAAAACTGCAGTGAAAGTACATTTACTTGTGACAATTGTAAAAAAGAAATTATAAATTTTCTGAATAAAGTGTGATTGTGACTACAATCAGTCAAAATAGCTTTCAAAGCAGAAAGAAAGATATTATTAAAAAGTTGAATGTTCTTGTGGACAATTTGTCTGCAAAACATATCTCAAAACACCTAAAATTATCATATCATGAAATATATAAAAAACTGATTAATTGGTTTTCATTACTTGTTTTAGTTGATGTTCTATACAATTAGTTAATTCATGTAAGAAATCATTGTTACCATTCATTATTTTATTTGAGTTTTATTTATAATGTCCATATGATCAAGTATTACTTCCATTTTGTAATATAATAAGTTTATCATTGTCTGAACTAAAGACAAATTTCATTACATTCAACTGTTTACAATTTGTGTTTCAATTATAAAATTAATTTAATTTTTCTACATTGTTTTACTTAGCTATCTATGAAATTTTTACTACCACCAGAACTAATTTCACTTTTTATAACAAATTTTTAGCTCGTTTAGATTATATCTCTTCTTTATCACCAACTTTATATGGACACATTTCCGATCTGAAATAGAAGTGCTCTACATAATTTTTCAACAGTTTTCATCTACTTTTCCTAAACCCCTCTTATTTACTTGTGGAATTCCATAAATATTATCTATCGAATAATCACTTGTGCCAAGTTCGTTTATCATTGATATCATATCTTTATAAAACTCTGTAGTGCTTATCTTATAAATAAAAGAATCTCTGTCTATGTAACATAAATCAATATTTCAGCATAGTTTAGTTTCACACTATTATAATGAAAATCATACATTTTTATTTTCGGAATATCTAGAATACTCATTTCAATCTAAATTGGTTTATAAAATTTTGTTGTGGATTCTTGTTATATGGACTGCAAGTAGGTTTCCTTAAAAAATGGGAGAGTATTCAAAATTTGCCTTTGAAATATTTTTGTAGATTTTTCTGGATCTGTTTTATTTTGATATTTTGTCTATTTTTATTAGTTTCTGTCGGTTTTCCAAATACTAAATTATACATAAATTTATAGAAATCTCTTGTTCTCATTTCTGTATTAAAATCAATATATTTTTTCAATGAATCTGATTGCTCAAGTGATACGGTTCTATGAACTTTCGTTAATCTAATCTAAGTTATAAATGATGTTTAAAATTTCCATAATGTAAAACATATTTATCTTTATTATTTAATGTTGTTAGTAATTTATTTCCTTCTTCTGATGATAAATGTAAATCTTTGTGTAAATCATGCATTTCTTTTCATCGTCTTCTCAAATATACCCATATTTATTTTTACTTGGTATTTTAAGTTTTTTTTCAGAAATAAAATATTTTGGATTTACCAACTTACCTCTGAATCATAAAGTTTAGACATTGCCCAAGGATATAAATTATTTGCTTCTAAATATGCAATATATTTGATTGTTTTTCTGGCTCAAAATTTCTCATATACTTATTATTAGATTTAATATCTTTTAATATTTTGAGAACTTCCAACCCCAATTCCTTTCTAAAGTAATAAAATCATATTATTACCATTTAATAAATCTAATTGAACTTTTGTTATCTTTAACATGTAATTTCAAGATAAACCAAGTGGTGTAAAATACCAAGATGAATCGAGTTCATAAGATTTAATAGACGTATGTCTATAATTTTCGAAAATATCCACTAAAATTATAGCATCAGGTTTATTATATAATATTCATTATCAAACTCACTTGCTGCCAGTATCGTCAGTATTCACCAATGTTATTAGTAGCTGTCTGTGTTGTAAACAAAAGAAGTTATTTACTCACCACCAGTGGCAGACTATCCCTGTCAGTGGCCTGTGGTGACAACACTAAATAAGGTCCTTGGTCTGCTTATAAATTGATATATTTGTAGTGTATATCTTGTAAGAAATGAGTTACATAAATGTAATGGCTGACAAAAAAGTCGAGTATTTATAATGTACATACTCCATGCTGTAGTAATTTTACATAAAGATGTAGGTGAGAAACTTACAATAAGAATTAGGATTTAGGATAACAGCCATCAGGTGGAGTGCAAAGAAATAATGATGAAAGAATAACATAATTACCTTTCGTTTTATATATCAGAATACAAACCTTGTACAGTTATAATATCAGCTCGTATCATAAGCTTAGCAAGATATAATAGTTATTATATTATCACAGCACATGTTTTCTTGACTTTATGTTTTGAAATTCACAATAACACCATTGAAATCTAGTTCATTTAAAACTTTCCTTTAAGCTGATAAAATGTCCTGACACATTGGCTAGGTATTCTTGTTTCCTCATGTAGCAGAGATAATTTTTTATTAGTTTCAGTTTAGAAAAACTTTCTTGCATTATGCAGTTGAGACACAAGCGGTCTAGGAGTATCAGGTTATTAGTAATGTAAAGGGTAATAATTAACTGATGTCCCACTTGATTATAAATTGAAGGATTTCTTGGGTTTCCATCAAGCAGCAATTCCACACTTCTAGCAGCTGCACATGGATACCTATAATATTATTTTATTTGTTGCAGCACCTACTCCTCATAAAACTCATCTTAACAATTTGAAAAACTTTGCTTATTTTTTCATGGGCATATATCAGTGTAACGATTCTTGTATAGATCGGTCTTTATACTCCAACATTGTTAGATCAACTTCTTCTTCAATCACTACTCCAGTGTCATGAGCTAGTTCACGTGGAATTGTTTTATTTATCCTCCTTCCTTGACAGTCAATGTTAATATCGATATCATTGCATTTTTAGTGCCAAAAGTGACAACATGATCTGTGGCTGTACTTCGTTCTGTCACTAAAAACTCATTCAAGTTTTTTAATTTTGCGAGTCCTTTATCCAAAAGTCATTTTGGAGACTGTAGATAATGTTGAACTGAATTTACTTCCTCCAGTATCGTGCCAAAAATTGTTGTGCGTCAAAAAGGTAAAGTCATATATCGCTGGAAGGAGCAAGCTTACTGCATATACAGTATCAAGGTTTGCCTTGGATGGATCTTACATATCTTACAAAGTGCTCACAATTGTTTCCACATTTTCTTTTATAACTTTAACTGAGCTGTATTTAGCACTCCAGGAGTATCAAACAATCATTTCAAACTTTTTCCTGTTTTTCTTTTCTCTACAGGTAATTCCCATCAATAAGTAGAAAACAAGAGGAGTGGATATGGCTTCTCTGCAGGTGATGCTAGAGGGAAAACTTGAGAATGCATGAACTTCACAAAGATTTAATAAAGAATGATTCGCACATGGACTGATTAGAGTTTCTGGATTGACTTCTCGAATTTTTCGTTGTACTCCTCCATGAATACCTGACATTGATGCAGCATTGTCATTTCTTTGAACCCTGCACAAAGCAATACCCAGTCAATGTTTTTCCAACTGCTGCTGAATATCTTTTCAAATATCCTCTCCAACCTTTCTTGACATAAAAAACTGAAGATTCTTGACCTCCTACTGTGTTGTCTTTTGTATGGATGTATGTAATTATTTGACTCATTCGACCAGTTCTGATTTCATTGGAAGTGCTGTCAAAAATTATTCCATAGTATTTAACTTTTTTATATATGCAATAAGTTTTCTTTGACGTGTTCACCCAAAAGAAAAGTAAGTTAACTTCGTATCGACAAATTGCATGTTGGCTTCTGTCTCTGGTTCTTGGGCTATGATTTGTTTGATAATATTTCTGGCGTTTTGCCAGGATGACTGGCTGGCATTGTCAAAAAATATAATGTTGGCTGAGAACCCAAGACACAAGCCAACAGGTAGTTTGTCAGCAAGCGGCCATGAAAGCATTAACAATTTTATAATTTTACATCCCTTTTGACAAATAACAAAGTATTCCCTTCAACTCACCAGCGGACTTTTCAATTTTTAAACATTGCTCTTTCAGTACTGGATCATATTTCGTCATCATTTGCACCAGTGCTAAGAAATTTCCTCTGTTTTCCGATGAAATATTTTCATGATGACCATGAAAAGCAAAATATTGCTAAGCTGAAAGGCGAAGAAAATTCTCCATTCCTCAGAGTCATAATTAACAATATTATTATTATGTTTATCAACTGATTTATTAAGTTTCAAGACCACAGATACTGTTTTCCATTTTTCTTAATATGATAGATGTTCAGGTGACGCTTCATGGTTTGATTTTTTTAAATTCGTTTTCCACCATTGAGAGAAACCAGAAATAAATATATTTTTGTTGGTATTGCCGTAAGAGGCTAATTATAGGCAGCAAAACCAGTATAGTTTCTTTGTCAGTTGTGGGTATAGCATCTATTCCTTAAATATTTAGTCTAATTCAGATGCTTGTTAAATCATGATGAAGTTAAACAATGAATTGTTCCTTTAGTGTGTTCATCTGGTCTTTCCGTAGATTCAAAATGTCTGTCCTTGTTTTGATATATTTCCCTACCCTTTTCACTAAGCACAGTTCTGATATGCTCTGGAACAGCTACTGGCCATTTTGCTATAGGCCTATCATTATATGGAGAGGAGTCGATGTTAGATGCATCAGAAATATGTTCATTCTCAGTAATTTTCTCATCGTTACTACCTTTATTATTTCTTTTCTGTGTCAATTACGTCAAAGTCTTCATTAAAATCACATACAGTAGGCTTTTGAACAGTGCTTTAATCTTAACATTAATAACTATCTATACACTGGAGCCAGATTCAACAGTTATATTACTCTTTCCTCTGCCATCTTTATTTCGTCTATGAGCACACAGGTATTTGGATAAAGATACTGCGAGTAATGTAGCCTGTCCAGTCTTTGCTTTCCTCAGCTTTCTTTTCTGAAAGTCAGCAGGGTAAGTTCTTTTCACTAAGAACAACCCAGATTTATAAATAAAATTTTTTAAAGTAAAAAACTTTAAATGCGTAGACCGTAATTTACCTATACAATGAAAGTGTGGTATCTAGTTTCACTTGCTATCTGAAAACGTCTGCAGATCGTTCAAAACGTGAAAAAGTGGCGAATACGCATTGGAAAGCTTTATTTGCTATAGTCATGCAATAACATACATTCAAAAATACCAAGGCAATAACAATACACAATTTAAAAACATCATTGTGACCAAGTCAGGTAGTAAACTGTAAACTTACATGATAATGGTAATATAGGAAAATGTCCAGTTTCATGAGTAAAACTTGGATCAAAAGCTAATTATTTGCAATAGCATAACACATGATTACATAATAATACATTTATTAAAAATGATTGTACACTAAAAAAACTTGCCAAGGTACTGTCTGGAATGTTTACAGGCCATAGTCGCGTGATTGAGGCAAAAGCTAATTACTTGCAATAGCATAGATGTTATCCTGAGAACAGAATGTGCAGCGACTCCACAAATTGTGTGAAGGGTCCTTGGTTGTCCAGCCAGATACGATCATCGAATGTTCACGATATTTCGGCGAATGACTGTTCTGTCATTATCAGGTGGAGCTGATGTAATGGTTTGTCCGCTCTAGTATTTATCCCTTGCGGTTCCAGGTGGGGCGGAGAGCGGGCAAACGATTGCATCAACACCACCTGATGATAGCGGAACAGTTATTCGCTGAACTATCATGGGAATTCGACGATCATATCTGGCTGGACACCCGAGCACCGTTCAAACAGGATATACGCCGGGAAAGCCTCAGATCGCATATTCCAAAAATTGTTAGGTGTTCCATAGCCTGAATTACACAAGACTGGGCGTGCATGGTGTATGAAGTAGTCAACTTTGTGAAGTGTGTACAGGTTGAAGAATAATAGGAAAATACTGCATGCCCACCAGCCTGACAAGTCAAGTTTTTACAAGCCTTGTCCCAGACACAGCTGGCATTTGGGTGTGAGCATGGTGAACAACACTTAATCTCATTGTTACCGAAATTGGCGTGGTACCAACAGTAACCAATCGGAGGTGGTTCCTCTGTCGACTGCGTACCATTGGAACGGTTGTTGCTGCTTTGCTAAGTCTATGCGCTAGGTCACCTATAGCTAGATATCTTGTTGCTGTGACACCTGCTGTCCTCTGGTAGTGACCTGTGTGGTAAGTGCTGCTATGTCTGCTTTAGGTGGTTTAGGCTGGAGTCTAAGGTGGTGGTTGCGGGAAGTGTGTGCAGCTGCGGAGATGGTGGCATGGTATTCTCTGGCATGACCGTGGTGCTAGGCACCACTGCCAGCGCATCATGTACCCAATCGGCCAAGTTTGCAACAGTGTCCAGCTGAATATCTGTCTGTGTGGGGAGGCTGCGCACAGAGATAGTGCGCAACAGTGATTTCAGGACCACATTGGGCTGCATGAGGCTCTGCAATTGGTTCAGAAACTGAGAAGACCTCTGGTTGTCACATTCCTCTTGGCAACAGCATCCTCGGATGACAAAACATGTCACATCAGTTCCTCCATCAACCATTTATATGAGGACAGTGTTGGCAGAGTGATGACTATGTCCTGCACTTTGCTGCATAATTTTGATCAAGATGACTCATGACATGTTCAAATTTGGCGAGCTCACAAGTGATGTTACTTAGAAAACACATTGGCTATAACACATTAACAGGTTGTGGGGCCAATAGTGGGAGCAGTCTAACCAACATGCTTCCTACACTAATCATCACCCCAGTTATGGCAAGTTGCATCAGTGTGGCGATGTTTTGCATGTGGAAATTTTCATGAAGAGGCTTGAGGTGAGCTGTGTCCATATGTGCAGACCATGTCTGTAGCTTAGTCTCCAGGAGACGATTGCTTGTTGACAGATTTTCTACAGCCTTTTGGAGCTCCTCCATGTTTGTCATAATGCAATAGCTAAGTCTTCACACACAGGGAAGAAAACACACTAAGTGCAACAAGACACACACGAAGAAAACACATGGGCAAAAAGAATAAATGTATAATGTTCAAACCAAATGCACGTGTGACTATGGGACAGCACAGAAATGTTTGTCCAGGAGTCCACTCGTGGTTCCACAAAATGTCCGGTGTTCAAGTCTATCACCATGTGTTTTGCCTACAGATCATGTTGGGGTCACCAGTGAAGTGGGTAGTTTTTACCATTTCTGTGAAGTGAGCAGGCTTTTACTGCCACATTCATGCACTAAGTTCAGGATGTAGGCTCAGGCAATTGATCAAACACATGATTACATAATAATACATTTATTAACAATGGTTGTACACTAAAAAAACCTGCAGAGGTTGGAATGGTCACAGGCCACGGTCGCGCGATTGAGGCAAACAGCTCGACCACTGATCATGGCAGGAGCACACTTCTCATTGATCCAGCACATAGTATAGTCTTGTGGCTATAAAGAGACAAAGGACACATGTCCAACCGAATGCATAAATTACCCCTCATCTCATGGGGCGCTGTTTAATTCGTGGACATGACGACACAGAGTGGACGATTAGCACCTGTTCAAATTCGCAAATGTATCGTTGGGTAATGCGTGTTGTACTCGATTCATGTGATCAGTGGATGGCAGAATCTGTGATCTGCATAAACGTCCACAAGGCACGGAAGTCTAGCTCACACTGGCTTTTGCTTTTCTCTCTTCTGCGCCCGTGGTCGTTGCACCGTTACCAAAGGGTGGCCTAACAGTGAACTCTGCCCTCATAGGCCAATAATGACATGCCGCCATCCACGCGATTCTGTGGTATGGCTGCCACAAAATTACAGTTTGTAGTTACTACAAGCTCCATTTATTCCTAGATTGTGTACATTCTCTCTCTTTTCTTGAGAGCTCTTTTTAATACCCCCAAATATCCTATCACACAGCAGGAATGAATGACTAAAGCTAGGGTAAAATGTTCTATCCTTTCAAACTGGTCTAACTCGACAATAGCTAATTGCAGGCTGATCACTGTGGTGTGTCAGTTCTGTCCCGGGCATTATTGCAAAACATTAGTAACTTTTTCACTTCCGGAGATACATATTTGTGGGGACGTAGAACCACTGGCTCTACACCTCCCCCCCCCCCCCTCGCCCCAATAATATCACTGCCCTATTTCAGCAAGAACAACTGTAAATTTGCCAGGTCCAGTCTCTATAGTACGCGCTCTATGCTACACGCATTGTGTATACATTGCGAGAGTAAAAGTATTCATAGTAAGTGACGGGAGTGCGAGTGATTATTTAACGTAGTAATTACCACGCCCGCTCCTCACTAGCCACATATTCATTGGTGTAGCTTAATAGAAAAGTGAAAACTTCACTGAGCACTTTCTTCGCATTCCATTCGTGATGGAGGTAAAAATCGCATGACCTTCTTTGTAGGTTATGTATGCAAAATACTGCGACAGTTAACTGGCGCAAGTAAAACAGTCCTTGCACAGGGACACGAGGAAGTTGAACGTCTTGAATGTAGTCGAAACATAAAGCAATGGTTCAAGCATCAGTCTCCAAATTGTCTTTTCACATCTTGTAGAGCACCACAAAACTTCATCGATCTTCGGATATGCTCAATTTGTCTGCTGCTGCCGGCCGCGGTGGTCTCGCGGTTCTAGGCGCGCAGTCCGGAACCGTGCGACTGCTATGGTCGCAGGTTCGAATCCTGCCTCGGGCATGGATGTGAGTGATGTCCTTAGGTTAGTTAGGTTTAAGTAGTTCTAAGTTCTAGGGGACTGATGACCACAGCAGTTAAGTCCCATAGTGCTCAGAGCCATTTTTTGTCTGCTGCTACTGCTCGCTTTGCGACCTCATTGAGTGTTTTTGACTGAATCTTTAACGTTAACTCTTCACAGGTGCAACAAATGTCTACTTTAGGTCTTCCAGAAGCAAGATTATAGTCTGTAAATTTCATTGACGAGTTAGGATGCTTAGCAATAAAAAGTTGGTGCAGTTCTTTTATAGACAATTCAGAGTATAGGTAGAGAATAATGAGGCTGCTATAATGACTTTGCTTGATAGGGAATGATCTAATATGATCTCTAATTCTGACAGTTTCCTCTGGTGGCATAATATTAACACTCTTAGATTTCACCCTTCAGTCTTTCGGTGTATGCCAACTATACAGCAATTTGCAAATTCTCGTAACTCTGTCTTCAGTTATTGCATAAATACTCAGAAAAGCTTTTCTACGTACCACAAATCATTGTCTCCAACCAAGGCAAAGTAGCTGAAAGATTTTTCTTGCCTGCATCCCTTCTCGTTTCTTGGGCAGTGTCTTTTTACATCACTAACCATGATCAGTTCTTGAAGAAAAAAGTTCTGCTCACTCTTGCATTCTACATTCAGAAAATGTGTTGAAGCAAGAGTTCTGGTGTCTTCTGCAATAATATCAAAACAGCCTCTTCGACACTTGCTGTCTTCTCCTGTCACCTTTTTCGGAAATACTTTGTCTCTATAAACCCCTCGTTCTTCACCATGAGTTTCAACTTTCTTCATAATATTTCTTTGATATTCCTGTGAATGTTTCACTCTTTTCTTCCCATAACTATTTATACAAGCCTCTTCGACCATTTTCATCAGAATACTAACATCAGTATACCAGTTATTTCTATGTAGTTGTACTACGCATTACTGTAGTACCAACAGTTGAGAAGAAAAGTAACGAAAGTCCTGGTCCTGGACTTAAGAGTGTTTATGCGCCGAGCTTAAACTTCATACCTCTGTTTGCATGGCAGGAAACGATAGCATGCATTTCTGCCTTTAATACATTTTTCACCAAAAGTGGACTTAGGGCATTTTTGCAATCAGCGATTATTTTTAGAATACAATACTTTAGCTAAAAAATTAATAAATTACTTGTAAGCTGTTCACTGCACTTATGCTTGTATTTTTAAACTGTACTCATATTACTCCTGTATAGATGGCATAGGTATCAGAAAACGTTTCTTGTAGAATAATTTCGTCTTGGAGACAACTGTTTATAGATCTACTACAGTTCTGAAATTTCATGCGACGTTTTATAATAATTCTGAACACACCCATTGGCAACAGCCAAGGTCTCATAATAGGTAAGTAGGTGCCTATATTCATATTTTGCATACATATGGGGCCTCCCACTCTAGACTACCTAATATTTATTGAGCAAACTTGAGACTTGTTTGGGATTTTATTAAAAATGGCTCTGAGCACTATGGGACTTAACTGCTAAGGTCATCAGTCCCCTAGAACTTAGAACTACTTAAACCTAACTAACCTAAGGACGTCACACACATCCATGCCCGAGGCAGGATTCGAACCTGCGACCGTAGTGGTCACGCAGTTCCAGACTGTAGCGCCTAGAACCGCTCGGCCACCTCGGCCGGCTGATTAAAAATGATCTGGTCTTGCAGAGGACTCCAAATCTCGAGAACGGCGAGATTTGGAGGCATCCCAGGACCAGATTCCGGGAACAAACGCCCTCGCTGCCCCCTCCCCCCACGCCTGTAGTCTGCCACTGCACATCACCGCTATTATCTGTCTCCATCTTCCATTGTAACTGTCATTACTGATCCTTCTCCAGTACTATGTTTACACATCAACTGATCTCCTATACACACTGTTATGCTTCAGTTTATATTACCTTAATGTCACCATTTAGCTCACTATCCACCTTGCAGCCAGGGTCTGAGGCTCTGTATTTCAAGTAAGACGCATCGTTCATACCACAGATGTACTGAAGGTAACTCCTGGATGTAGAATACATCAAAGGAAAGTTCATAATTCAAATTCTGTACAACAATCTATATAATTATATTTATTATTCACTCAACATATATTAAATAAAGTAATTCTCAATGATGAGAATACATAAACTCAAATCATTTTCAGTTACTAATTAATCGACAAATTACAAGAAAAATGCAAATTTATAATACTTAAGTGCACAAATTAATAGCTATGCTACTGTACTGAAATGTCATCAAATCAAAATATTTGCAGTGTCTGGTTACAGCGATCATACTGCTGTATCATACATGTGCACAAATGGAATATTACGTAGATTTCACATTGCCTGATCTTGTTAGGTAGAGTCATAGAGAATTCAGAATCAAGTAAGTTACAACAGCAGGGTCTTCAACATATGCAGACACTTCACTATGGAAACATATTTACCAAACACACATAAAGGACAGACAGAGGTGAATTGCGTGCCTCAGCAGAGAGTGCTCATGCATAGTGTTCTAGGGAATTCCAAAACTGGTATTCCATAAATAAGCAAATTTGTAGGAGGTATGTATTGAACAGTGAGCCACACATTATCAACCAATGACTATAAACGCTACACGAGACCAGGTGACATGCAGCATTTAGCATTACTCTTCTTCATCGCAAATCAGCAACCCACTTTTTCAGGATGGACTACAGCTTCCTGGACCTAGAAGTAGTCCTTCATACGACAGTGATGGTGAATCGTTGTACTCTGGTAGCTTTGTTATATCTTCATGGTCACAGTTAAGCTCAAATAGAGTCGCTTCCGTTGAGACACTGCTGTCTTCAGGCAGATGTTCAAGTGCCATGTATCAGAAACTCCTATCATTGATCTTCACCTCAGCAATATGATAATGCTTAATTTGAAGGACAAGGATAACGTCTTTGTGCTTATGTTTCCACAATTTAGTACCATTGCTCTCGTCTAATAAACAAAGTAGGATTAAGTACAGGTTGAAGTAGCACTTTAACACATTTCTATGGTAGCCTGACTTTCTGTACCATGGCAAAAAACTATACTAGGTTGTCTGGATTGTAGATTACCTGCCTTCCTTCTGTAGTTTTGGCAATGACCAGCGTAACATAAGCATCCACAGTATGGTCAAGTTGAAATGGAAATAAAGTATCCATTGTTGTTTCAAATGATAATTAAATCAAGACCCTTCGCTGTCGTCAGGTGTTGATATACATCAAGGGGACAGTCGAAAATGTGTGCCCCGACTGGGACTCAAACCCAGGATCTCCTGCTTGCATGGCAGGTACTCTATCCATCTGAGCAACCGAGGGCACAGATGATAGTGTGACAGCAGGGATTTATCCCTTCCCGCTCCCTGTGAGACCCACATTCCCACATTCCGAACATGTCTGAAAGAACAGATACCGTCTCCAAATACACTCCTGGAAATTGAAATAAGAACACCGTGAATTCATTGTCCCAGGAAAGGGAAACTTTATTGACACATTCCTGGGGTCAGATACATCACATGATCACACTAACCACAGGCACATAGACACAGGCAACAGAGCGTGCACAATGTCGGCACTAGTACAGTGTATATCCACCTTTCGCAGCAATGCAGGCTGCTATTCTCCCATGGAGACGATCGTAGAGATGCTGGATGTAGTCCTGTGGAACGCCTTGCCATGCCATTTCCACCTGGCGCCTCAGTTGGACCAGCGTTCGTGCTAGGCGTGCAGACCGCGTGAGACGACGCTTCATCCAGTCCCAAACATGCTCAATGGGGGACAGATCCGGAGATCTTGCTGGCCAGGGTAGTTGACTTACACCTTCTAGAGCACGTTGGGTGGCACGGGATACATGCGGATGTGCATTGTCCTGTTGGAACAGCAAGTTCCCTTGCCGGTCTAGGAATGGTAGAACGATGGGTTCGATGATGGTTTGGATGTACCGTGCACTATTCAGTGTCCCCTCGACGATCACCAGTGGTGTATGGCCAGTGTAGGAGATCGCTCCCCACACCATGATGCCGGGTGTTGGCCCTGTGTGCCTCGGTCGTATGCAGTCCTGATTGTGGCGCTCACCTGCACGGCGCCAAACACGCATACGACCATCATTGGCACCAAGGCAGAAGCGACTCTCATCGCTGAAGACGACACGTCTCCATTCGTCCCTCCATTCACGCCTGTCGCGACACCACTGGAGGCGGGCTGCACGATGTTGGGGCGTGAGTGGAAGACGGCCTAACGGTGTGCGGGACCGTAGCCCAGCTTCATGGAGACGGTTGCGAATGGTCCTCGCCGATACCCCAGGAGCAACAGTGTCCCTAATTTGCTGGGAAGTGGCGGTGCGGTCCCCTACGGCACTGCGTAGGATCCTACGGTCTTGGCGTGCATCCGTGCGTCGCTGCGGTCCGGTCCCAGGTCGACGGGCACGTTCACCTTCCGCCGACCACTGGCGACAACATCGATGTACTGTGGAGACCTCACGCCCCACGTGTTGAGCAATTTGGCGGTACGTCCACCCGGCCTCCCGCATGCCCACTATACGCCCTCGCTCAAAGTCCGTCAACTGCACATACGGTTCACGTCCACGCTGTCGCGGCATGCTACCAGTGTTAAAGACTGCGATGGAGCTCCGTATGCCACGGCAAACTGGCTGACACTGACGGCGGCGGTGCACAAATGCTGCGCAGCTAGCGCCATTCGACGGCCAACACCGCGGTTCCTGGTGTGTCCGCTGTGCCGTGCGTGTGATCATTGCTTGTACAGCCCTCTCGCAGTGTCCGGAGCAAGTATGGTGGGTCTGACACACCGGTGTCAATGTGTTCTTTTTTCCATTTCCAGGAGTGTATGTAGTTCTGGCAAACCGGCCATGACCTTCTTCTTCTGTGCAGATGCACACGCAATGCCTGAACTCTTATGGGACTCGGTCAGATTGTCTGCCGCGAGTAATGAGTGTAGTGGAGAGGGGCCCTACGAATGTACTGTGTGGACATTAAGTTGCGAATGTGGGTCTCACGGGGAGCGTACAAGGGATAAATCCCTGCAGTCGCACTATTCTCTGTGCCCTTGGTGGCTCAGATCGATAGAGCGTCTGCCATGTAAGCAGATCCCGGGTTCGAGTCCCAGTCAGGGCACACATTTTCAACTGTCCCTGTTGATGTATATCACCGCTTGTCGACAGCCTACGGTCTTTATTTAAGTATCATTTCTTTCTAGAGCGGTGCACGGTCACTGGTGGTATACCATATCCATATATATTGTTGTTTCAGTTTGTTGACAGTGGATTAGGAAACATGGCGTGAAATTTACAGTGTCTTACTTTGCTGTATTGTATATCAATGTCATGACAGGCAGTAGTAACATTTCAGTTCCTCCGTTCAACGCCAATGTACATCGAAAACATGTCAGCTAACGTCCTATTAAACTTGAGGCCATTTGTCTATGAATGGTAGGCATTTATCATCCTGTGCACAATGTTGTGTCATGAAATTACTTCAGACACCAGTCATACTGGTACCACTTTTATTCCATAAGAAACCGCTACACATGCAGCTGTATGCTTCAAAATTATGTCCTCTACAACAAACCTGACAATTTATGAAGTTTCGACAAACATTATAGCCTCTGTGGGAGTGTAGTGGATGAGTTAGTCAGCACACATTATTATCCATTTGTTCCCCTTCATCAATACACGAAACCTCCCAATATTTCAAATCCAATCCAGTTCAATGGAGTAGATGAAAAAGGAATTTGTACAAAAAGTCCAGGGGGTAACTGAGACACATAGTTCTGCCACTGACATTTCCCACAGTTATAAGTTTCTGATCTTATCAAGGGCCTTCGCAAATCCCAGACAACTTGATGTCAGTGTGTCATGAAAATGCACCACTATGAATGGTCGTAAATGACATGGCACGAAGAGGAACAATTTCTGTCCCATTGGGACGTAATTTATTTTACAAAATATTCTTTCTATTAACGTGACTCCTCTGTTGACAACTTCTTTCATCTCTAAAGCCTCTATGGTCTTCAGTAATGTTGGATCTTTCGTTTGTTCACCTGCTATATTTGTTAGTGCAGCGCTGACTGGGATATTACTGGCTCTTTAACGTTCCTCCAATGGCTTCCGTAAAATATAGTTGATATCTCTGTATCTGCGTCTTTTTTGTTATACTGCAGTGACGTCGTATTCTTGGAGCTTCTGAGCACGTGTTGTCATTTTGCTGGATGCTTCAGGTTTGTCAGCGTGTATAAAGAATGGTGGTCGATCACAACAGTGAAGTCAGAACTTAACAATTTCCAATCAACTGCAAGACACTCTTTTTCAATTATAACTTAATTCTCCTCAGACCAGAGAACTCTGGAGGCATAATCAGTCACTCTTTCTGCTTTTTCATGGATTTACAGAAGAACTGCACCTCTCCTGTAACGAATAGTAGCTGTGAGTAGTTTCATCTCGAAATTCTCATAAAGAAGTTCCAGAACCGGCTAAAATGTCAGCGCCCTCTTTAAGCATACAGAAATATCTATCTCGCCCCTCACTCCAAGAAAACCTGGCGTCTCTCTGCAGCAGTTCTTTTTCATTAACTAAGTGCTCAAAGATTTTTATTTCTTGTGCAGCAAGACGAGCGGGGTAGCCGAGCGGTCCGAGGCGTCTTGCCACAGTTCGCGCGGCTCCTCCCGTCGGAGGTTCGAGTCCTCCCTCGGGCAAGGGTGTGAGTGTTGTCCTTAGCGTAAGTTAGTTTAAGTTAGATTGAGTAGAGTGTAAGCCTAGGGAACGATTACCTCAGCAGTTTGACCCCATAAGAACTTCCACAGATTTCCAGTTTTTCTTGTGCAGCAAATAGATACTTTCTTGAATTCAGGCGAAGATTTGCATCATGGACACACTTTAGCACAGTTGTCAAAACACTTGGTTGCTCTATATATGTCTTCAAGAAAACGACTATGTCATCTAGATAGCAAAGACACATTGTGCATATAAGATGTTGAAGTAAATTGTCCATCATGCATTTGAAGGCGGCAGGATTGCAGCACAGAACTAAAGGTATAGCTTTCGACTCATAGAGGTCATCAGGTGTTATGAAAGTAGTCTTCTCATGGTCAGATTCGTCAACCTTTGATCCCTTCTGATAGACCAAGGTGTCAAAATTCGTGGCTCTGGATGTGCATCATTTTTCATGACCATATTCAGCCAGTAGTAATCTATGCAGGAACACCATATATCATTGGTGTTCTTCATGAGGACTACAGGGGAGGACGGAGTACTTTGCGATGGCTGAATGATGTCTTGCAGTATCTACTCCACTTTCTTCTGAATTACCCATCGTTCAACTAAAAACTCCATTTGTGCATGTTAAATAATAGGAGGATGATCCCCATTGCTTATACTGGGCTCCACAATGGGTGGACTTGTTTGCCTTGTCTGTTGTCCAGACTGAATGCGCCTGAAAATTGACACAAAATGGCCGACACTTGCCGGTATTATATCTCTGTCAAGTTTGGTCCTACTGGTGACTGGATAGTTCATTCCTTTAATGAGTAATTGGTAACAGTAGCGCACCATGATTTCCCATCTATTGTACTGACCTGACGTTCCTGGACTTTTTTGCTTATTAATATGCACATATCCTCAGTGATGGTTACGATTGTTCATGGTAATTGGTGAACCAGAGCTCTCCTTGCCCACTTCCACTTAATTGAGCATGCAGGATGAATGCTACAACTCATCTCATTTATAACGGTGGACCAAGTGTTCTTTCAATAGTAAACAGTTATCCAGAGCAATCGTTGTAGTGTGAACTTGTTGGAGTAGTTTCGTCAATCTGTAGTGCCAAGCTTTAACCGTCTATAACTGTTCGTGATACCTGCAAAAAATCCCATCCAAGGGTAACATCATAGCTGCATTCTGGTTGAACGAAAATTTCGAAGCACTGTGTAATCTCATTGATAGTTATTCTCGCAACACAGGTTCCTATTTGCTGGACGTACTTTCTAGTAGCTAACTACCCAGTTCTGAGAGTGCCATGAGTCATTTGCAGAGATAAATGATGAGTGGCCATAAGGAGCCAGTGGTCGACACCAAAAACCTTACAAATATCCGAAACGACGAATCGATAGAAATCCAGAATGTGAAAGCCAAGAATGGTCAACAGCATTTCAACAAAGCCACAATACCAAACCAAGATAAAAACCAAGAACATGCACATAACAGTGTGCGAAAGTAGCGTCGGCGATTGGAAAGCTTCAGAAACATCGAAAGAACTTCCTGAAGAAAGAGAGCACACTTTCCTCCCAGCTCACATTGACAGAGGGTCTTGCCAACTGACACAAAGTCCGTGCCACTCATGATGGTGTGGATGTCAAGTCAAATAACTCTGAATTACCAATGCTGGTGCATCCATCCTGGTCTACCTGTGTGCCGGTCGTGGTGGTCTCACGGTTCTAGGCGCTCAGTCTGGAACCGCGCGACTGCTACGGTCGCAGGTTCGAATCCTGCCTCGGGCATGGATGTGTGTGATGTCCTTAGGTTAGTTAGGTTTAAGTAGTTCTAAGTTCTAGGGGACTGATGACCACAGATGTTAAGTCCCATAGTGCTCAGAGCCATTTGAACCATTTGAACCTCAGACCTGTGTTTTGCCCACTGGGGCAAGAAGGTAACTGTGCCAGTGATATCATCAGCATCTCAGATTCTGGGCTTTCTAACCGCATGCAATTGGTGGCTGGTCCACTTGTTGCTGCTTTTGCAGCTGAGGTGTTGAAATTGACTGCTATTGCAGTGTTGAAGGAAATGACTCATGCTCCAGGGATTGCCAGTTCTGCTCTAGTTTGACCATCAGCTGAGGCAGCTGCCACTGTTGGTACGATGGTGTGGATATAATGATGCTGTGGCTGTGCCTGGGTTACAGACCTAGGAGTGCCAGCAGTCTGCGATGAAGACTTAAAACTGCTGTCGAAGTGAGTGGTGAGGCTGGAGATCCTCTGTACTATCTTGATGAGTTGGGATGGCTCCTGGGGGTGTTGCATCCACAGCTGGTTCTGATGACAAATCAGATGCTCCTGCCCAGCCTCAACATGCAACATTTAGAGCTCCTTATGGCCAGGAATGATGTCTTGTACTCATCGTGGCCAAATGTGTGAGTCCACACAGTGGAATCCTAATGGTAGATGTACGTGTAACTTGGGCTCAAGGCTCATGGTGCAGGTCACAGCAGATCAAAGAGCATGCACAGCCTACTCTTGTACAGTACCTCGGCTGGGCTTCAGCTATTGACTGGGGTGACCCAGTATGTTGCAAGAAACGTTGTTGCTTCATTTGTGCCTTGAATGTTCAGATCATTCGCTCTACTTCCGAGTTTAACGCTGGATGGATGGTGGCAGTTGTCAGCTGCATTATTTCAATGTGTTGGCAGAATGCCTTAGACTCTGCAGATACAAATTGTGGCTGTGGTTGTGTGGGGCGCTCTGTGGCACTCTATGGCGAAAATCGTAGCTAGAGATCTAATTGCAGCGTGTCCTGTTGTAGAAATTACTTGTGCCACACAAAGAAATTAGAAACACATTCACCACCAGCATCTGCATGATGAAAAGGGGCGGTGGGGTCGATGTATTCCTTCTCCCAAGAGTTCTCAGGTTGGGGTCTTGTTGAAAACCTTTGTGCTGGGGACACCTAGCTGCGAGCACATTCCTGATATGTACACTCTGTGTGCTTAGTTGCACCATCTACGCTCGTCAGTAATAGTGACGTCGAGCTAAAGTTTTCATCCTCAGCATCCCTCAAGGGAATATATTAAGCAACTGAAGGATGTGGACATGGAGTGGAAGTGGAACAATAATGAGACATTCAGCATCCTCTGAATCAACAAAACTACTACCTGACCTGCATTAAGCCTACACTTGATAACAAAATAATTCCGAAAGACTTAGTATGATTCTTTTGAGGGAGACTCTGGCCAACCACTTAGCACTACTGTCATGACTCCATTACTATTTATCTAGCGGTGATCGGGAAATGCATCAGCATCTGCATGCTCTGCAGTGGGACGATAATGAATGCCATAATTATAATTGCTCAAGAACAATGCCCTAGATTGAAAACGCTGCGCCGTTTTGTCTGGAAGGAGAGAACGACGACCAAAAAGAGAAACGAAAGGCTTGTGATCTGAGAGTAACTGGAACTAATTTCCATATAGGAAAACGTGGAATTTTTTAACGTGGTACCAATTGTCAACATATCCTTCTCAGTTTGTGAATAAATCTGCTGCACCTACGAAAGTGTCTTAGCTGCACAATCTTTTTATTGATCTGTGCCATTGACATCCTTATCAAACAGCATGGCTGCAGTGTTGTATTTTGATGCGTTGGTTCCAAGTATCAGGTGCTTGCCTGGTGTGAACGTCAGTAAGCATCGGGATGACATCGGGTGTTTTTTCAACTGAAAGAATGTTTTGTGACACTCATGAGACCAAACAAACAAGACGCCTTTCTACCTCTAATGGTTCAATGGATACACTGTTTTTTCGTAGTTTACACTGCCAGAGGGCCCTGCCAACTGACACAAAGTCCACACCATCTGGACGTGTGGGGTGTTGCATTGTCCTGCTGGAATTGCCCAAGCCTGTCAGAATGCACAATGGACATGAATGGATGCAGATGATCAGACACGATGCTAATGTATGTGCCACCTGTCAGAGTCGTATCTATACATATCAGGGGGCCCACATCACTCCAACTGCACATGCCCCACACCATTACAGAGCCTCCACCAGCTTCAACATTCCCTTGCTGACATGCAGGGTCCATGGATTCATGAGGTAGTCACCATACCCATACAAGTCCATCTGCTTGATACAATGTGAAACGAGGCTTGTCTGAGCAAGCAACATGTTTCCGGCCATCAGATGTCCAGTGCCAATGTTGATGGGCCCAGGTGAGGTGTAAAGCTTTTTATTGTGTAGCCATCAAGGGTCATGAGTGGGCCTTTGGCTCCGAAAGCCCATATCGATGATGTTTCATTGAATGATTTTCATGCTGATACTTGTTGATGGGTCAGCATTGAAATCTACAGCAGTTCATGGAAGGTTTGCACTTCTGTCACATTGAGCAATTACTTTTCCTGGCCGCAAAGTCACAAATTTGATGTTTTACTAAATTCCTGATATTCATGGTATGCTCATGAAATGGTCGTATGGGAAAATCCCCACTTCATCACTACCTCAAAGATGTTGCGCCCCATCGCTTGTGCACAGACTACAATGCCACATGCAAACTCACTTAAATCTTGATAACCTGACATTGTAGAAGTGGTAACTGATCTAACAACTGCACCAGACACTTGTTGTCTTATATAGGTATTGCTGACTGCAGCGCCATATTCTACGTGATTGCATATCTCTGAATTTGAATACCCATTCCTGTAACAGTTTCTTTGGCGCTCCAGTGTATATACTTATGTAGTTATTAATAATGAAATTTTGATACTTATTCTTAAAAAACACTAATTTGTCTTTAATATTATTGTGGTGTCACTGCCAGACACCACACTTGCTAGGGTAGCTTAAATCGGCCGCGGTCCATTAGTACATGTCGGACCCGCGTGTCGCCACTGTGTGATCATAGACCTAGCGCCACCACACGGCAGGTCTCGAGAGACGTACGAGAACTCGCCCCAGTTGTACGACGACGTTGCTAGCGCCTATACGGACGAAGCCTTTGCTCTCATTTGCCGAGAGACAGAATAGCCTTCAGCTAAGTTCATGGCTATGACTTAGCAAGGCGCCATTAGCCTTACATAGTTTGATAGTTATCGTATGAAATGTCTCATCAAGAATGCTGTATTCACAACAAGGATAAATACAAGTTAAGTATTCGAGGAGCTGCATACTTTTCTTATTAGAATTCACTACTTATCCTGTTCCAGAATTCACGCCCGTCTGCGTTAGATAGCGTGCATTTCGGCCTCCTCTATCTACAAGGTGTTGGCACATTCACCAACACATCAATTATAATGCCTAAATGCTGGCAGCTGAACAGCATATGACTCAAACTTTTACTCCACCCAAGCTGTTTCACCACCATGATTAAATTGAACATTAAATATTTTCACAAATTGCATCATCCAATGGCACATCTTCCCTAGATGTATCATGGTAGTCACTTTACATCTACGATGAGTCCATTGCTTCAAACTGTGGATCATAAGATGTTGTCTCATCCAACGATACATCCCACACTGCATAGTACAGAGAACACAGGGTCATCAACATATCCATATCCTCCTTCACAGAGAAACAATATCAAATATGACAATTAGCAAGTACATTGAGGAGTTATGACAGTAATGTTTCATATCCTACAGCCATTTCATTTGATACAAGTGTAACAAAATCTCTATGTGCAATTGTTAGGCCAGGTTTGTTCTTTACATTTGCAGTAACCAGCCTACCTTCAACAATTCTTTTTAATATTCCTGCAAATAGTTTCCACTTGTACCACTCAAACACTTCAAACAAAATAACTGAATGTTGATCAGCATTATACTCTCCAAACTCAAACTCTGAAGGCATGTAAACATGCTGTCAACACACAGAATGACTGCAGTGTATTGGAGACTGACCTCAATTATAATGCAGCAATGGGCTTCATCTGACAGGTCTGCTGAAGTGATGTAAAGCTGCCAGGTAAACACAGAATTAACCTGCTGTTCAACATCTTGCAGCCAAATACTCGTAAAACACTCTTCTCCTTCCTTTACAGTAACGTATGACATGCTCAGGGTGTCAACTCTAAAACATACTGGCTTGTCATCCTTCATTCCACAAATGTCCATTTTTCTATGCAGCTGTCAAACTGGCAAGGGAACTGGCTGTATCTGTGCAATGGAGAATCTCAGATCTTGTCTAATGGTTGCAGCAAAAGTCTAGGGTTTCTGTCACCATTCCACAATGTTGATTTGTCTTGTAGAAATCAGTATCATTGATAATCAAACCTCTTGTTGAGTTAGTGGTTTTGAGAGTCAAGGCTTATGTCTAGGTTCAACATTATTAAAAATCATATGCCCTTATAGCTCTTCTCTTACTACTTGCTGTATTTGCTATGCAAGGTCCTGGTACTCGTAGTAATGGACACAGACAAAGCCTGCCTCCCCCCTCCCTTCCCATGCCCTTTCCCTCCCCCTAAAGTCAAGGTCACTCTCACCCGCTTCCCACCACCGATTCGCCCCCTCTCTCTCTCCTCCTGACAGAACAGGCACAGACAAAGGGTTTCCCTCACACCTCCACCAACGACATCACAATCCAAGATTTAGTGGAGGACACCTTTTTGGTGCTTCTTTATTATTATGGCCAGTTGCCTAATTTCTTATAGCCAGTCACTGCACTTGAGACAGTATTGAGGTTACCAAAAGGTTACTCCTATCCCAAACTGCCAAGTGCACTGTTGCCTGTCTAGTGATATGGAGGCAGACCTTTTCTTTTCAATAATTTTTTTTTTGTTATGCTTAATTTTTACTTTGATTAACAAAATTATACATGAATCAGAAAATATGAACTTCTAATAATTGTCTTTAAGAATCAAGAAAGTAGGATAGCGTATAAAATGGAGATTTGTGCTGCCACCTTGGCATCTGCAGGTGAAAGACTGAATATTTCACTGAGCCATTAATGTCTCATCACCTTTAATTTTCCTATGATACTTTGTTCAGCCTAAGTGTTGTGGCATATCTGTGTTGGTGTGTTCAGGTGTAATATGTACAACGCTAAGAGAACTATGTTTACAGTTATCAGTATATAAATCTGTACATCTATGTCCATGATTATAGTGACATCGTTGTACAATAGCTAGTCACTACAACATTCCACGTAGGAAAAATATATCCAAAAACAAAGATGATATGACTTACCAAATGAAAGTGCTGGGCAGGTCGACAGACACACAAACAAACACAATCATACACACAAAATTCAAGTTTTCGCAACAAACTGTTGCCAAATCAGGAAAGAGGGAAGGAGAGGGAAAGACGAAAGGATGTGGGTTTTAAGGGAGAGGGTAAGGAGTCATTCCAATCCCAGGAGCGGAAAGACTTACCTTAGGGGGAAAAAAGGACGGGTATACACTCGCACACACACACATATCCATCCGCATATACACAGACACAAGCAGACATTTCTAAAGGCAAAGAGTGTGGGCAGAGATGTCCAAACTCTTTGCCTTTACAAATGTCTGCTTGTGTCTGTGTATATGCGGATGGATATGTGTGTGTGTGCGAGTGTATACCCGTCCTTTTTTCCCCCTAAGGTAAGTCTTTCTGCTCCCGGGATTGGAATGACTCCTTACCCTCTCCCTTAAAACCCACTTCCTTTCATCTTTCCCTCTCCTTCCCTCTTTCCTGACGAAGCAACCGTTTGTTGCGAAAGCTAGAATTTTGTGTGTATGTTTGTGTTTGTTTGTGTGTCTATCGACCTGCCAGCGCTTTTGTTTGGTAAGTCTCATCACTTTCTTTCTTTATATATATATATATATATATATATATATATATATATATATATATATATATATATATATATATATATATATTACTCCTGGAAATGGAAAAAAGAACACATTCACACCGATGTGTCAGACCCACCATACTTGCTACGGACACTGCGAGAGGGCTGTACAAGCAATGATCACACGCACGGCACAGCGGACACACCAGGAACCGCGGTGTTGGCCGTTGAATGGCGCCAGCTGCGCAGCATTTGTGCACCGCCGCCGTCAGTGTCAGCCAGTTTGCCGTGGCATACGGAGCTCCATCGCAGTCTTTAACACTGGTAGCATGCCGCGACAGCGTGGACGTGAACCGTATGTGCAGTTGACGGACTTTGAGTGAGGGCATATAGTGGGCATGCGGGAGGCCGGGTGGACGTACCGCCAAATTGCTCAACACGTGGGGCGTGAGGTCTCCACAGTACATCGATGTTGTCGCCAGTGGTCGGCGGAAGGTGCACGTGCCCGTCGACCTGGGACCGGACCGCAGCGACGCACAGATGCACGCCAAGACCGTATGATCCTACGCAGTGCCGTAGGGGACCGCACCGCCACTTCCCAGCAAATTAGGGACACTGTTGCTCCTGGGGTATCGGCGAGGACCATTCGCAACCGTCTCCATGAAGCTGGGCTACGGTCCCGCACACCGTTAGGCCATCTTCCGCTCACGCCCCAACATCGTGCAGCCCGCCTCCAGTGGTGTCGCGACAGGCGTGAATGGAGGGACGAATGGAGACGTGTCGTCTTCAGCGATGAGAGTCGCTTCTGCCTTGGTGCCAATGATGGTCGTATGCGTGTTTGGCGCCGTGCAGGTGAGCGCCACAATCAGGACTGCATACGACTGAGGCACACAGGGCCAACACCCGGCATCATGGTGTGGGGAGCGATCTCCTACACTGGCCATACACCACTGGTGATCGTCGAGGGGACACTGAATAGTGCACGGTACATCCAAACCGTCATCGAACCCATCGTTCTACCATTCCTAGACCGGCAAGGGAACTTGCTGTTCCAACAGGACAATGCACATCCGCATGTATCCCGTGCCACCCAACGTGCTCTAGAAGGTGTAAGTCAACTACCCTGGCCAGCAAGATCTCCGGATCTGTCCCCCATGGAGCATGTTTGGGACTGGATGAAGCGTCGTCTCACGCGGTCTGCATGTCCAGCACGAACGCTGGTCCAACTGAGGCGCCAGGTGGAAATGGCATGGCAAGCCGTTCCACAGGACTACATCCAGCATCTCTACGATCGCCTCCATGGGAGAATAGCAGCCTGCATTGCTGCGAAAGGTGGATATACACTGTACTAGTGCCGACATTGTGCATACTCTGTTGCCTGTGTCTATGTGCCTGTGGTTCTGTCAGTGTGATCATGTGATGTATCTGACCCCAGGAATGTGTCAATAAAGTTTCCCCTTCCTGGGACAATGAATTCACGGTGTTCTTATTTCAATTTCCAGGAGTGTGTGTGTGTATATATATATATATATATATATATATATATATATATATATATATATATATATATATATATATATTTCTGTTTAAATATTCAGTGTGTAGTGCTATAGTCATGATATTGGCTGTTGTACTTAGTGTGTTCTATGTGTCTCCATTGTGTACTATGTGGTATATGACACCTAATGTTAGTGAGTTTCAGTGTTATCCTTTTTGCCCTGAACTGCCTTCAGGTTGGAACAATGTGCTCTGGGATTCCAGTTTCCCCACACTTGCAGTTTGAGACATTCCTCAGTGTCACTGGTGTTACTGCATGGGATAAGGGCTGTGTTCGGTTAGAAAGTGAAACATGCCATGTCTGGGACTGACATGGTTTGTTTAACTCCCATTTTTGTTGCCAGATCTCAACTAACCAGATTTTAAGTTGGCCCTTGTTTTGTGTTGGTACTCTAGTGATATTCTCTGCCCTGTCAGGTCTGTCCACTTGCAAGCAGTATGAAGTTATGTGATATCTGACAGTAATGTTGGCTGTGTATATAGCTAGTACCATATACAGTGCTGCTAGTGATGTGGTACCAAATATGCCAGATAACCTTAGCAACATGCCTCTCTTTCCTAGCCCGGCAGCTCTTCTGTTCATGTCAAGTTTTTTCCTAGGAAAAAGAGAAAAAGAACAGGAAAGCATTATGTGTAAACATAAAAAAGACTGTGAGAGAGATACATGAACTGGTACGTATCCAAGCATTCATCAGACTTCTCACACCAATCCAACATATTCCATAGAATGGGAATTTATGACATCAGCCCATTATCAAGTATTTCTGGAACAGATAAAAAAGACAGCAGCAACAGCATATAAGTAAAAATGCCTGATATATACACATATGTAGTGAAACACACAGGCCACTTATATACATGCTCATCAGCTGTTGGCCTCAATCCCTAGGATTGTGATGGTACCCATGTGGGTCCAGTATAAGCTCTGAAGGGTAGGATACATGTGCTATGTTATCTTCAGCATTCCTGAAAAAGATAAAAAAAAACAGCAGATAAGTATCATATAGAATTGTAAATAATTGCTTTAGAGAAATGTAGATGAACTGGTACTTACACAAACACTCATTGGCTAACTCACACCAATCTGCCATATCGAAAAGCAGGAGTGGTGTTGTCACACTGGACTAACCTAGCACCAACAACAGACCTAGCACAGACTCTAATGTACTGTCAGGTGCCATGTCTTCATCCAACATCCCTGGAAAATATAACAAAAGAAAAACATCAGATAAGCACTGTGTGCAAGATAATTTTTTAGAGGGACATTTATGAATTGTCACTTATGTATGTGCTCGTCAATAGTGAGAAACATGTCCTTGGAGTTCATCAACAAGGATTAGCTTAACACATAGTCTCCCAGTAATTCTAGAAGAAAGAAAAAAATACATAAGCAACATGTAAAATTATAATTTATTTTCAGCATACATAAACTGATACATACAAGCACAATCATCATTCATTAGTGATGTTTATTCTGCTAGCCTCAACCATCATACTACTTCTGGAGCCATTAATCTGTTTATCACTCCTCTCAATTTTCCTAGTAAGACTGTTGTTTATCGTTTGAATTTTTGCATCAACATACGGGCAGATGTTCTGTTTATGCATTCCCCTCCTCTCAAATTGAATGCTTGACATGGGTACAGATTTGTCCATAGTAAACTTAAAATAAGCTCATGGAGTTTCATCTGTATCAATCACTATTCAGTACTCTTGTTTTATCAAAAACTTGTACTGTGTGTAATTCCACCAGCCTCCATAAATAGTTGTAAATTCAATGATTGTCATCTCAGGTTCTACATGTGTTTGATAAATGCATTTTAAATTCATGTTATCTTCTTTGAAAGTGGTAATAGGGTTCATGTTACCACTCACCAACTGCTTCATTGATTGTCCATTATCATCATCAATACCTGGACATGGTGCAGGTTATTCCCCTTTTTTGTTTTGCTGCATTGGTGCTGAATGCTTTATATTGTTGTTGTTATTATCTCTTAAGTTTCTTATTAGTAACTGGAAATGTTTGTATTCTGGTCTATTTAATGCAGTTGTACAGTGGTGAGAAGACAGTTTGCAGCAAAGCAGAATGCAGGGACATGCAGAATAAACAACTATGCAGCTGTCTGCACTAATGTCAGTGGGCAGCTGCAAATAAAATAACTTGATCATTAAAAGTGGTTTCAAATTAAATTAACACAGGACTTACCATCACTATTGTCTGAACTTGGGAAATGGACAGTTCAGTCTGAGGGTCAATTATTCAGAAGTAGCAGTGGGCTGTCAGGAGTTGGCCTGAAGTGTTGTGGTAGTGCAACAACGATCTGTTGAAGTCAGCATTGCCCATATAGTAAGTAATGTGAGATGCATGACTTACTGATTAATAAAGAACCTATCAGTATAGGGCAGTATTAAGGGTGAGAGAGGTTACTTACACAGATGTGTATTGGAAGTTTGAGTGTTGCGATCTGAGTATTTTAAGAGTAAATTAGAGAATAATTTAATGTGACTGAATTCAGTAACACTGGATGCATTGGAACTGTGGTGATGTTTTGAGTGTTATAAGAGGTTAAATTGATTTGTTTGGTGATATTTGGTTCAGATTGGAGAGACAACTGTACCAAAATTATAAAAGCAGTGCATCTGTTTAACTCACTCAAAGTTAGTTGAGTCGAAGATTTTGGAAATATTATGGCATTGTTGTGGATTTTTAGGCAACATATGAGATTGTAACTTCATTGAATGGTTAGGTGCTTCATGTCAAACACTACATACAAGTGGGCAGAATGTTAAATGGTAACAACAATTGATGATTGAAAAAAAGGAGCATCATTTCATTTCTGGGTTTATGGAAAGAAAAGTGAATCTAATCTAATCAAAAACATTACAGAGCAGTCCGTCATGAATTCTTGTCACTAGACACACTGTTGTACAATATTACATGCTGGACAGTTCCTATTCTAAACCATGGTAATTATTCATCAACCATAAAGCTGTATTTATTGTATGAAGTGTTCACAGATTTGAGACTTGAAATCACGGTGATATGACTGGACTGAATGAACTAAATGCAATTCCAGCATCATCATTTAATGCTGATAATGTAATTCCTTTGACAACAGTAACTTATTAGAGTCTGCATAAAACCATTGTAAGTCTAAAACTATGTTTGTGGGTATAGAGTTCATGTTTAAATGCATTTTGAAAATATTTAAATGTGTTTTTATTCTACATATGTATAAAGGTGGATTATCTATTGAGACATTTCATTATGATATATGTACACATATTGCAGTGACTCTAATGAAGTGTTCTTATTCTTATGCATGTGGGAGGGAGCTGCTGCCAAGGATCTTGTTGTTGCTGACACAGTGTTCTGGATAGCCCAAGGATACACCCCCAAGTGAGGGGTGGAAAGTGTGATGTCAGCCACTGTACAGAATGTTTCTGGTCTCTTAACACTGCTCCATGATTTAAGTGACTTGAAGGGGATGGCAAATAAGTTTTTGTTGTCTCCATTGGGAGTGGACCTGCTCTCCAATCTATAGAGAGATGCCACTGATGGTTAGGAAAGGTTTGTCTGACATGGTCCATTAAGCATGGTGCTGCCAAGGTGGTGCTGTGAGTTAGCCATTTTAACTTAACACAAGCGAGCCAACTTGGATTGTAACATCATAGGGGGGAGGGGGAATGGGGGAAATTCTTTGTCTGTGCTTGTTTCAGATCTCCCAGTTTACAGCTGCACATGTTAAAGAGTGACTGCATTGCCAAGGGAAATGGGTGGTGCAAAGAGCGCCCTCCTGAATGGCCACAACCTTGTGGCACTCAGTGCCTAGTCAGTCACCGCTGAGACATGACAGAGAAAGACTGAGTGCACCTGTGTCAGCTGACATGAGACTAATCCCCTGTAACATCATGGGCCAAGCAGCAGACACTAGTGTAATATTTTAAACACTAAAATAAATTATCCTCAAGTGATTAAATAAATAAAATCCCTCTCCTAGTCATCATAAAGTCACCCCCACACTCATCTGGGGCAACAGCAAGTGGTTGGATGAAGTCCAGCACCATACATTGTTGGGCAACTATGTTTCATGAGATGATGTTGACATTGTTTAGACAGAAATTTCATGTTTCAGCAATAAATAAAAAGAAGTTTCTGCTCTGTGTTTAAAAAAACCACATTCATGGGTAATGGCAGGTTATCTTAGATTTATCTGAATTCCCCACCGTTTTAAGTTAATAAAAGTGAGTCATCCTGGATTATGACATAATAGGGGAGGGGGGTGGGAGGGGGAGGGGGAGTAGGGAAAATCCTTTGTCTGCTCTTGTGGGGGATCCTTTGTCTGTGCCCTTTCAGTTCTAGGGGTGGGGGACGGGATGAGGGTGAACTTCACCTTGGAACAGTGGGAAATCCTTAGCCTGTGCCCATTACCCCATGAAACCCCTACTCCTGGTCATCTTCCATGACTGACATCAGTATAACATTTGGAACTTTGTAATATATATTTGGCATAGTCTTTTCTGATGCATTTCCTCAATGCAATTTCCTTAATGAAATACTCTGTTGTGGTGACATTCACCAATAGAAATCCAGATTGAAATTTTCACTTTACAGCAGAGTGTGTATTGATATGGAACTTCCTGGCAGATTAAAACTGTGTGCCACGTCAAGTCTCAAACTCAAGACCTTGCCTTTCACAGACAAGTGCTCTATCGACTGAGCTGCCAAAACATAGCTCACAACCTGTTCTCACAATTCTACTTCCTCCAGTACCTCATCTCCTACTTTCCAGACTCCACAGAAGCTCTCATGCAAAACTTGCAAGACTAGCATTCCTGGAAGAAAGGATATGGTGAAGACATGCTTTAGACACAGCATGGGGGACGTTTCCAGTTTTAGTCTGCCAGAAAGTATCAAAAGAAGAGTCTGACAGACATCTTTCCCACACACTTCATTAGGAGTGAAACTTTTGGTATCTGTCTACTTGGCTGCATTGTGTGCTTGTATGTGTTGTCTCTCCCTAGCATTCTTCAGTTTTTATTTGGCCATGCAGCTTGCTGATGGGTGTTGCTGAATGTTTTGTTAATTTCAGCTGGAAATTTGTCTCAGCTCTTGAACTTTTCCTCATTGTTCTCAAATCACTATTGGGCTCTATCTACCAAGTAAAAGCAGATGTTTGTAAGACATATGTCACCCCATTTAGTGGGAAAGTTGAATTCCTTTAACCATTTTGTCAGATCATTGGGCAACATCTCCTGAAAATGCTACTGGATTCCTAATGGAGGAGGAATGACTGTGCATATTCATGTTCTTGCCTTTGAAGGTAATGGACTTTGTTTATCATTACTGGAGCCATTGTGATGCAAATGTCTGAGATACCTACTGACTTTTCCAAACTATGCGGCATAAAATTCGGAATCAAATACAAATTATAATAGCAGTTTCATTGACAAGAGTCAAAGCTTTATACTGAAAACATATGTATTAAGCACTTGCAAAAGTATAGACACTGCTGAACTGTGTCACTCAGCACAGTTTGGTCCTGTTTATGTGTACATAAAATGTATTAGTATATTACAATAGCTGTTCAGCTGCTACTTCCACCTTCATTTACTAATCTAAATCTCCCAAAATAATCTGATATAATTCAACTGCATTCCATTATCCCCATTTTGTTTGTGTTAATGTTTATTTTATAACTTCTTTTCAGCATACTATACTGTTCAGCTGATGTGCCAAATTTTTTTCTGTCCCTAATAGAATTATACTGTCATTAGTTTTTATTTTTTTCTCTCTGAATTTAAATTCCCTTTCAGAATTTCTTCTTGATTCTTTATTATTTGCTCACTGCACATACTTAATAATGTGGGGTACAGCTGCAATCTTGTCTCACATCCTTCTCGGTTACTGCCTCCCTTTCACATCCTTTGACTCTTATTTCTGCAGTCTTGTTTTTGTAATGGTGTAGTTAACCTTTGGACTCTCTATTTTATCCTTGCTGTCTTCAGAATTTCAGTGAGTATATTCCAGTCAGTATTGCCAAAAGCTTTCTTTAAGCCTACAAAAACTATAAGTGTAAGTTTGCCTTTTTACTCTGTTTATATTATTTACTTTTTATCTACCCAAGAAACTTCTCACAATGATATAGGACTTGCCGTGCCAATACAGTGAAAATCTGACACATAAGTATGCTCTGTGAGGATAACACAGGTGGTTGGCTGGAACCATCATGGCATTTGCTTGAAGTGATTTAGGACAACAACAGAAAACTCAAATCAGGATGTATGGACATATATGAGATAAGTGTCTTTACAGCTACACTGTGTCATTCAGTTGGTCCCTGTCATACAATGTTTATTTATTTATTTATGCTGCATAGAGTCAACAAAGATAATGACTTTTGCAAACATCAGTGTTGTTTTGTGTCATTCTGAGAATTTTTTAAAAATACAAACAGAACAGATAGTTGATATAAATTGATAAAACTGCAATACAAGCACACAAAAGAGAATTGAAACTCACAAAAATAGGTATATAATTCAAATATGTCTAATTTCTAACAAAAACTGTAAGCTCACTTTTTTTCAACTGAAAATTCAGGAAGTGTGTATAAACATTTCTATTTCAAGAATAATTTAAGTTTTGTTTTGAAGATACGTCCATCATGTGCACATAAGTCTTTTGGCAATTTGTTAAACTAGATTTGACCACTGGTGTATGGACTGTGGTCTGCTATTTTTTGATTAGTTCCTTGCCTAAATTAGTTATTTTTATTTCTAGTATTGTGGTCATGTATGTCATTGTATTTTCTAATATGTTTTTGATGATGAACAAAAAATGAAATTACCTTAAATAAATGAAAGTAATGTGTTGTATGGTACTTATGTTTACACAAAATACTCTTTACAATAATCATCATGACTTGAACAATGCCTTATTCTAATTGCATTCTTCTGCAGCAACATTAAGCTATTGATGCGTGGATCTACAGCAACAGCTCTATAACTCAATACCATAACTTAGTAAAGGATATAGTGTTCCATAGTAAACAGTTTTGATGGTAGGGTTAATAACTATGTTTGCTAGGTGACTGAGTAGATACAGGGTGTTTCAAAAATGACCGGTATGTTTGAAACGGCAATAAAAACTAAACGAGCAGCGATAGAAATACACCGTTTGTTGCAATATGCTTGGGACAACAGTACATTTTCAGGCAGACAAACTTTCGAAATTACAGTAGTTACAATTTTCAACAACAGATGGCGCTGCGGTCTGGGAAACTCTATAGTACGATATTTTCCACATATCCACCATGCGTAGCAATAATATGGTGTAGTCTCTGAATGAAATTACCCGAAACCTTTGACAATGTGCCTGGCGGAATGGCTTCACATGCAGATGAGATGTACTGCTTCAGCTGTTCAATTGTTTCTGGATTCTGGCGGTACACCTGGTCTTTCAAGTGTCCCCACAGAAAGAAGTCACAGGGGTTCATGTCTGGCGAATAGGGAGGCCAATCCACGCCGCCTCCTGTATGTTTCGGATAGCCCAAAGCAATCACACGATCATCGAAATATTCATTCAGGAAATTAAAGACGTCGGCCGTGCGATGTGGCCGGGCACCATCTTGCATAAACCACGAGGTGTTCGCAGTGTCGTCTAAGGCAGTTTGTACCGCCACAAATTCACGAAGAATGTCCAGATAGCGTGATGCAGTAATCGTTTCGGATCTGAAAAATGGGCCAATGATTCCTTTGGAAGAAATGGCGGCCCAGACCAGTACTTTTTGAGGATGCAGGGACAATGGGACTGCAACATGGGGCTTTTCGGTTCCCCATATGCGCCAGTTCTGTTTATTGACGAAGCCGTCCAGGTAAAAATAAGCTTCGTCAGTAAACCAAATGCTGCCCACGTGCATATCGCCGTCATCAATCCTGTGCACTATATCGTTAGCGAATGTCTCTCGTGCAGCAATGGTAGCGGCGCTGAGGGGTTGCCGCGTTTGAATTTTGTATGGATAGAGGTGTAAACTCTGGCGCATGAGACGATACGTGGACGTTGGCGTCATTTGGACCGCAGCTGCAACACGGCGAACGGAAACCCGAGGCCGCTGTTGGATCACCTGCTGCACTAGCTGCGCGTTGCCCTCTGTGGTTTCCGTACGCGGTCACCCTACCTTTCCAGCACGTTCATCCGTCACGTTCCCAGTCCGTTGAAATTTTTCAAACAGATCCTTTATTGTATCGCTTTTCGGTCCTTTGGTTACATTAAACCTCCGTTGAAAACTTTGTCTTGTTGCAACAACACTGTGTTCTAGGCGGTGGAATTCCAACACCAGAAAAATCCTCTGTTCTAAGGAATAAACCATGTTGTCTACAGCACACTTACACGTTGTGAACAGCACACGCTTACAGCAGAAAGACGACATACAGAATGGTGCACCCACAGACTGTGTTGTCTTCTATATCTTTCACATCACTTGCAGCGCCATCTGTTGTTGAAAATTGTAACTACTGTAATTTCGAAAGTTTGTCCGCCTGAAAATGTACTGTTGTCCCAAGCATATTGCAACAAACGGTGTATTTCTATCGCTGCTCGTTTAGCTTTTATTGCCGTTTCAAATATACCGGTCATTTTTGAAACACCCTGTATAATCCACTACTTATCTTAACAAATACAAGGTAAAGGATCATCTTGTGGTGCAGTTCTTCTTGTTGTCTCTGTGCTTGCTAAGAAAATGGGATGAAAAGTTCCACCTTATGCAAGACACCTCTTTTCTTTTGTTTCACCCATACATGTTTCACCACTTTGTGCTATCGTCAGTGGGTTCTATTTTTATTTTTAACTTACATTATGTTATTGTCCTCTTGTTTTGGTAGCTGTTATGCTACACATTATACAACATGTCATAGTTTTGAAGTTGTGGTACGTTTTCCTGTGTTGTTGGCGAAGTAAATAGGCTTACTTCTTTGCCTGTGTTCGTGTGGCAATGCAGTTTTTCGATTAAAGTTAAAAATTAAAGTTAAAAATAGAAATAGAACCCACTGTCGATAGCACAAGATGCTGAAACATGTATGGGTGAAACAAAAGAAAAAAGGTGTCTTGTATAAGGCGGAACTTCTCATCCCACAAGGCAAAGGTCTCGAGTTCGAGTTCGAGTCTTGGTCCGGCATACAGTTTTAATCTGCCAGGAAGTTTCAAATACAAAGTTAATATAATTTGACCACTACTACTCTGAGTCCTCCAAGTGATCTTTAATTGTGTAGTATGCATTCCTTTTAAAAATAGTTTAACGGTCTTTTTGAACATGTATATTTTTGTAATTTCTTTCATTTCCTTGGGCAATTTGTTATACAATTTTATTCCCTGATAGAAAATGCTATTTTGTGTTTTTTGTTTGTTTTCCCTTGGTGAATGTAAGTCCAAACTGGATTTTGTCCCATAATTATGTATAGAACTATTAGCAAAATAATTAATGATATTTTCTCTGATATGTACCACAGATTGGTAATGTACCCACTCAGTGCAGTAAGGAAGCCCAATTTTTTAAATAGTTCTTTACAATGAGCCTGACTCCTACTTTTAGTTATTATCCTTATGATCATTTCCTGTAGTTTAAAAATTGTGTCCATGTTTTGTACCTTCAGTCCCCAGAAAAGAATCCCATAATTAAGAATAGAATGTATGTAGAAATAGTGTGTGACCACAAGACATTAGTTGCAGTGATAAAATCCTTAGAGCATAACATACTGCTGACATCCTGTGTTAATTGACAATTAATGTTCATTCCTATAAATGTTGTGCTTGTTACACGATCTATAGATTTAGCATGCATGTTTAATGTGACAGAGTTGTTTTCCTTCTTTATATAGAATTGCATACTGTTTGTTTTCTATGCTGAAGCACATACTGTTTCTTTTCTTTATGATCAATGTTAATTTTCTGCTAACTGTACAGTTGTATATAAGCTTGAGGGTTTCATTTGCCTTCACTAATAGGAGCTCTGGTGTTTTATCAGTTACTATGATGTTGCTGTCATGTGCAAAGAGAACTTTTCCTCCATGTTTCATGCTATGCAGAAAGTCATTGATATATATTAAGATCAGAATTTGACAAAATACACTACCTTCAAGAACACCTATGTTTATATGTTTCTTGCTTGATGGTTGTTTTACTAAAAATTTATCATCAGCAAATGTGTGAACTATCTCTACCTTTTACACTCTGTTTTCCAAGTAAAATGGGAACCACTCATTCACTATACATCTTACACCTAGCACTTCTAGCTAGTTCAGTAGTATTTATGGTCAACAATGTCAAAACCCTTGGAGAAGTCCAAGAATACACCTGTAATACAATCATCCTTGTTGAGAGCTCCATTACTGCTTTTGTAAACTTTGTAATTGCCAATATTGTGTTTCTCTCTCTTTCTAAACCAAAGAGTGATTTGTTGAAATTGATGTATTGATCCTTTTAAGTCATTGGTCTATCTTTCATCATTGATTCAATTATTCTTGAGAGGAAAGACAGTTAAAACTGGCCTGTAGCTTTTCATGCTTTCTGCAGTACCTTTATTTAGTAATGGCTCAGCCCATGTGTGCTTTAGGTACTCTGGAAAAATACCTAAACTGAAGGACTCATATATTATGTTTGTTAATGGGGCTTGTATGCTGTCTTCCTTAGCTGCTGCTAATCTATTTTCTAATATGAGGTATAGTGTCAGTATTGCTTTTCATATTCCTATATTTCCCCAGAACTGAAATTGATCTTCCCATAGGTCAGCTTTAGTGAGTCTTTTCACTTTTCTGTAAATAATCCTTGTCAGTATTTTGCAACCATGATTTATTAGATTGATGATTCACATAGACTGACATGATTCACATAGACTGCCACCTTTGGTGCTGGGATTATTACATTCTTGTTGAAAAGTAAGGGTATTTCACTTATATATCATGTAGCTTTACCAGGTGGAACAGTTTTGTCATAGCTGGTCTCCTAAGAATCACAATAATTCTGATGGCTGTCATCCATTCCAAGTGCCTTGTTTTGACTAAGGTCATTCACTTCTCTGTCAAATTCTCACAGAACTGTACCCCCATCTCATCTTCATGCACTTTCTCTTCCATCTCAATGATATTGTTAATTTCTTTTATATAGCCTTTCTATATATTCCTTTCACATTTCAGACTTTTCTTGTTTTGTTCCTACTAGCTTTCCATTTGAGCTCTTCACCATTTGTTTCTCTGTAAGTAGTATATATCTTACATAAATGTATTCATAGTTTTATAGCTTTGCCTTTCTTCTCTAGCCTTTAGTTCAGTGTCTCATGTGATATCCAATGCTTTCTTCTGACCCTTATATTTTTGTCTAATTTTTTATCTGCTGCCTTCAGTATTTCATCTGTCAAAGCTGCCATTTCATCTTTTGTATTACGAAAAGATAGAATGCTACTCACCATAAAGATGACACGTTGAGTAGCAGGTAGGCACACAGAAAAAACTATTAACACTGAGCTTTTGGCCAAAGCCTTCTTCAGAAAGGAAACACACACACACACACATTCACACAAGAAAGCACATTTCATGCACACATTACTCTCTGGCCACTATGGTTAGAATGCAACTCTTACATTGAACAAAACAGCAATTCGGAGTTGGGCAGAGAAGAGGGAGCTACTGCAGGGTATGGGTGTGGGAGAGACATCAGTACTGCCTGGCAGGGATTAGATGGTAGCAGGACAAAGCTGCCAGGCACAGCATTGGAAGACTGTGAGGAGGAGGGGGGGGGGAGGTAGTGGAAAATGAGAGGATCAGAGAAGGGGAAAAGACCAATAAGCGTGTCAGCAGAGATGGGACAAATGTTAGAACAGAGGGGCTAGAAACTATTAGATGGAGGGTGAAGGGGCAGTAGGTTACCATAGGTTGAGGATGGGATGATTTGGGCAGAAGACAACGTGTAGTAAGGATAACTCCCATCTGAACAGTTCAGAAAAAAGCTGGTGGTGGAAGGGAACAGCCAGATGGCCTGGGTTGTTAAGCAGTCATTGAAGTCAAGCGTGTTATGGTCAGCTGCATGTTGCGCCACAGGGTGGTCCACTTTGCTTTTGGTCACAGTTTCACGGTTGCCATTCATTCTGGTGGACAACTAGTTGGTAGTCATACAAATTTAAAAGGCTGTGCAATAATTGCACCAAAGCTAGTACATGACATAACTGCTTTAACAGGTGGCCTGACCTGTGATGCGGTAGGATAAACCTGTGACAGGACTGGAATAGGAAGTGCTTAGTGGGCAGATTGGTCAGGTTTTCCACTGGGGTCTTCCACAGGGATTTGATTCCTCTGATAAGGGGTTGGGATTGGGAGTGTCATAACAGTGGGTTAGGATGTTGCGGAGGTCAGATGGATGAAGTACACCACTTTAGGAAGAGTGGAAAGGATCTTGGGTATGATAATCTGTTTCTGTCTTGTCACAAGCTTATCCTACCCTATCGGAGGCTGGGCCACCTGTTGAAGCAGTCATGTCACATATCAGCTCTGTTGCAATAATTACACAGCTTTTTAAATGCATATGACTACCAATCAGCTGTCCATCAGGATGCTCTCTGTCAACACATCCACTGGTCTTTTCCCCTTCTCTGCATCTCTACTTTTCCGCTCCCTGTTTTCCACCCCTCCCTTCCCCGCAACCACCTGACACTGCACCTGGCAGCCTTGTCCTGCTACCATTTAGTCACTGCATGCTCCACCAGGCAGTGCTTATTTCTATCTGCCCACCCATACCCTGATATCCCTTCCCCTTTCCTGCTTCATGCCAGATTGCTGCTTTCTTTCAACACAATTGTTGCTTTCTGGCCAGAGCAGCTGGAGATAGCATTAATGCGTATAGGAGGTGTGCTTGTTTGTCTGAATGTGTGTATGTTTCCTTTTCTCAAGAAGACTTTGGCTGAAAGCTTGATGGCTAACAGTCTTTTTACTGTGCCTGTCTGCAGCTCAATATGTCATCTCTATGGTGAGTAGCAATCTATCCTTTTCATACTATTGTTGATATTCCAATCTGGACTTTCCATTGTTAATTCATCATCTATTGTATTTCTGTTGCCTATTTCAGTTAGTGTTTGCCTAATGCATCCTTAGAAACTCTGACCAAGCCCTGGTAGTTTCACCTTATGCAGTACCCATTTCTTTAATTTCTTATCTTTCTGCAATTTTGTCAATTTTAATATAATAAATATGGTCCATGTCCATACCTGCTGCTGTAATGTTTTGTAGTTTAACACTTCATATTAAAATCTGTCTCACAATTATGTAACCTATCCAAAAGCTTTGCATATCTCCAGATCTCTTCCACATAAACACTATTTTTCAGGCTTCTTAAACCAAGTGTTAGCAATGATTGAATTGTGCTCTGTGTGAAATTCCTCGAGGCAGATTCCACTTTCTTTCTTTTCCCCCAGGTCCATATTCTCCTACTATTTGTCCTTCATATCCTTTTCCTACCGCTTCAAACGCTCAAGTATTTATATTGTCTCATCACATATTTTTCAGTCTCTTCATCATCTGCAGAGCTAATAGGTGTAGGTATTTGTACTACTGTGATGGGTGGCATCTCCACAGCTGCTACTTCAATGTGTTTGCACCTGCTGTATGGTTATCTGTATTGCTGAGACATGCAAGTCGCCATGCAAAGGTCCATATCTCACCTTGCTGACAATACCAAAAGACAGCAAAGAATGTTTATAATTAAAGTATAGCAATTCGACAGTTTCAATTTTTCAGTGTTAATTTTCATCATAATTTTATTTAAAATTCCTGATTGACTTGAAATTTGGCCACTTGTTGTGTTGTAAGCATCAGTATCGCAGAAAATTATATTACTTCTTTTACAAGATTATCTTTAAACACTTACACCTACTTGCCCCTTTGTAATATTCCATTTCAGATTAAAAATATGGAACAAGTATTTTAATGTATCACCTCTATACAGTTTATGAGTCATAAATAATTACTATTGCTTGACTGGCGACTCCATGTTGTCTTGTGCACAACGACCAGATAACAGGTATACTTGAAAAAAGAGACAGCATTGGTCGTATATTTTTTACTATTGCAAAATCGATTTTCTGTCACTGAGTGACCATCTTCAGTGCTATATTGTATAACTTAAATTGGGATGCACTGTTGTCACTAAGCTTACGGCGATCACATAGACTGAGGTTGCTGTTTACCTGCACTTGTTCAGCAGACCTCCAAAGCTTACGGCGATCACATAGACTGAGGTCGCTGTTTACCTGCACAAGTGCAGGTAAACAGCGACCTCAGTCTATGTGATCGCCGTAAGCTTAGTGACAACAGTGCATCCCAATTTAAGTTATACAATATAGCACTGAAGATGGTCACTCAGTGACAGAAAATCGATTTTGCAATAGTAAAAAATATACGACCAATGCTGTCTCTTTTTTCAAATTACTATTGCCTAAGCTAATTTCATTTTCCCTTCTGGTGGAGGTGCAAAATCTGTTTCAAGTGCTTCTCTCATGCTCATAGATATCTGATAATACCATATATTTTTAATAATATACCATTTTTTTTTAAGAATTTTTTCAGTGGAACTTCTGTATTAATGCCAGCTTTGAGGCTGTTAAATTTCTGAAAAAATTATATTATGCAGATGAAGAAATGCAATTGATGTTCTCCAGATAATTCTTTTTGTTTCTGTTAAAAACTACTGCAGTGGCATGCTTTTAAACAGGAGTGGGCTCAGTCATACATAAGTCATCTAAGTAATCATAACTGTGACCACCTAGACCATACTGTGTCACAAGTCACACACAACTATTTATCCATAAAATAAAAATTAATGACTGTGCTGAAGCCATATATGTATCAGAGCAAGCAGAAATTTGATGGCTCTGAAAATGTTATGTGAAAACTCTGCCAAATTTTTAAATTAAAGAAATGTTATAAACATTCTATATTTTTATTCTTCATGACTGCATATTTATTTCTCAACACAGTCACTCTGGCAATGAACATGGTTCTCCCAATGAGAGGCCAGTTTATTGATACCATCATTGTAGAATGTTTGACTTTGTTGATGGAGCCACAACCTCACCTCTGCTTGCACCACTTGATCACAATCAAAGGGAGATCCTCAAAGGTGTTCTCTGTTTTGGAGACAGATGAAAATTGGATGGGGCCAAGTTGAGATTGTATGGAGGATGACTGATGACAGTGAATCCAAGACACTGGATTGTTGCAGATGTCACAGCACTCATGTGTGGTCTGGCATTGTCATGCTGAAGGAGAGTGTTTTTGCATAAAAAAATTCAGAGGCATTATTTTCAGCATGCCCTCATACAATTACAACATCTTTCTTCTGCTTTGTAGAACTGGTTTTACTAAATGATAAGAGAAATATATTGGCTTTAATAAGGTTTTAATAAAATATGAACTAGTCCCTCAACTTGTTTAATGTGGTGCCTTATTTATTTATAGTCATTACTGTTAGATTTATTAGTTAGAGGAATCACCTACCTGAGGCTTACTTGAAGAAGTAAGTAAGTGTCAGGAATTTTACAAATGACAGGATCCTGCTAGACTCCTTGGTTTGCCAGAGTTCAGGTACTACAGACCATAATACAATGTTAGAAGTACAAGGAGCTTGGCTGTAATGAGACCAGCTATTGCTTCACCTTTTGCTTCATTGTTCTTTGAGGGTGAGAGTCGATACTGGTAACACGTCATGGTGGGAAAATGTCCAGAAGACAATAATGGGCATAGGATATCATGTCACTTGTATTCACTTGTCACTGTGACAGTATGTTAGCGACCTGTAACCAAGCAAAGAGCAATTTCTGGCTATGGATCTTGTGGTGTACTGTCATGTCAGAGACCACAATTAAGGGCTGTTCAATAATGGCCACTTTTTACATTACAGTGTTTGGGTAATATTTGTAAACAAGACACATTTACTTAGCACCTGAACTGCTCATAGTTTCATGTTCATCGTTTTGCAAATGCTTTCCAAAAACCTAATAATTTGCAGAGATGTATTTAAGTGTGAAACATATGTTGGAAGAAGGTCTTCTTCATACTACTGGCCTGGCTGCTTGAGCTGAGAACCACAGCTGAAGGCTAGGCAGAATATGTTGACATAGTTATGAGATGAATTTGTAGCATTGTGTATAATGTGTCCATATTGAGTGTTACTGTGCAGTCAATAGAGCATCACAGAGTAACAATTAATTGCTGTTCAAAATAAAGAAAGTAAGGATATTTGCTGAGCAAATTAATTTTATTTTTAATTTAGAATTTGTACTGCTATTACCATAAGTCACAGCATAAATTTTGGCTGTATGTATCTGCAGAACACATTAACAGTTCTGATATAAAATTTTTCAAATGACAAGTGAGTGCTGCATATTTGTTGCACCCCCAGCAACAATTCAAAGAAAGAGTATGTCACTTTGTTCCATTTCCCTACAGAGGATTCTCTACATGTTGAATGGATTTCTTCTGTAAATAATGTTGACTTAGAAACAAGTCCTAAAACAGTAATCTGCATAAAAATTTTCACAGGAAATGATATTATCTGAGAACACAGAATAAAGAAGAATGATATCAGTGAACTTTTGTTACATTAAAAACCACCAATATTAGCACCTGATGCCCTTCCAGCAGACTTCCAAAATTCTATCTGAGTGTCAAGCTGCCAAAGAAAAGGAAATGCCCTTATTTGTGTTGACTGCAGTTGGAACATAGGAACAAATTTCAGTCCAAGTAGTGGTGTCTAATGATGCAATGAAAGCATTCACAGATTTCAGCGCCAGAGATTGTTCCAAGCAAGCCCCTAAAAATTAGAAGTCTGTGGTTGAAGATACTTTTGTTTCATTTTGTAAAGTGTGTTCTGTAGCATGTGTGACAAGAATTATTGCATCAGTCATAATATTTGAAGACCTCACAGTAAAAGCAGAGAGAAATAATCAACTATTTCAACCTAAAGTTATGCAATGTGTTTCAAGCAGAGAATAAGTTTGTAAACAGTGGACAAAGTTTGACAATGTGTTGAATATTCATTGATAGAACAGATGTAAGTGCAAGAGAAGTTGAGGAAAATGTGAAATATGGGTTCATCATTTTGAATTGAAAACAAAACAGCAATTCATGGAGTGGCACTACACAAGCTCTTCTGTGAAGAAAAAGTTCATAGCCACACCTTCAGGTGATAAAGTCATAGGGACAGTCTTCTGGAACTCTGAAGGGCTTATTCTGTTTGATGACCTCTCTCACAGTGCAATGATAAACTATTAAGTGTATTGTGCTACCCTCAGGAAACTGAAGAAACGACTTTGCTGTGTTTGTAGCCACAAAAATGAAAACAAACGTCTCCTTCTCCATGACAAAGCAAGACCTCACACAAGTCTGCACACCTGAGAGGAGTTCACAACACTTCATTGGACTTTTCTTCCTCATCTACCCTACACCCAGAGCTCGTACCTTCCGACTTCCATCTGTTTGGTCTAATGAAGGATTCATTCCATAGGAAGTAGTACATGGGTGGTGGGGAGGTTATTGGCTCTGGCATCAACCTGTAGAGTGGTACTACATGGGCATACAGGAACAAAGATTACATTGAAAAATAGGGTTTTATAACAAAAAGAGTGGGGTATAATATTGTGTATTAGGAATCCTGAATCAAACTAATCTGCTTTCAGAAAATAAAATGTGTTGCATTACTTATTGAATGCCCCTTGTAGTTACATTTATTTTAATTATTTATTTTTCCCTATCAATCTCATTTTCAGTACATGTTTCGTACACATGATATTGGACAGAAAACCTTTTTATCTATTGGTTTTACAAACATCAAACATACATTATTTAAATTTTTATAACTTATTTCTACAATTAAAGATACAAATTACATTTTTTCTTGCATAAGATACTGTGAGACTGAATAGTAGCTGTTTTCCAGAAGGTAGGCTCTCACAGACTTCTTAAAGCTCTGTAGTCCAGAAAGAGATTTTATATGTCTTGGTAATCTGTTGTATAGTTTGTCCCTGCATAATATACACCATTTTGGCATGATGTGGTTTTACAATTACTAGTACCTATGTCACTGTCTGATGTGGTACTATAATAATGGACAGTTTTGTTTTGACGAAAAAGGTTTTCTTTTCACAGTATACTCTTTTTGACATGCATGACTGCTTCCAATATATAAATGAAGGGAAGGGGTAAGATCTTTAGATTTTTAAAGAAAGGTGTGCATGGTTTCTGCTGCTTGCTTGTTTCATTATTCTTATAACTGCCTTGTGTTTCCTGAAAACTGTTTTGGCCTGGTGTAGATTTCCCTAGAAAATGATACTCTACTTCAGTATTGAATGTACACGACCAAAGTATACAGCCCTAACCATTTCTGCAAAGAATTCTTGCTACATAACTCATTTTTGCTAGTTTTGCATTTAGGGATGTGATATGAGAGTTCCATTTAAGATTTTCCACAGTATGAATCCCAAGGAATTTAGTTTCAGTGACAGCATAGTGTTTTGGCTACTATACGTATTACTGGTTGTGCTGCATTTCTGTTTTGATCTGGGTGGAAATTCATGACTACTGTTGTTTGAGGATTAACCATTAGCCTGTTTCTGTTAAACCATTCAGACATTTCTTTCATAATATCTTTTGCAGATACAGTAAGATTTTCTTCTTTATTTCATTCAATCAATAGACTGGTGTCATCTGCAAATAGTACTAGTTCAGAATCCCTAACGTGTAATGGGAAACTGTTACTGTATACCAAAAAAGAATGGGACCTAAAATAGAGCCCTGTGGAACACCATGACTTAATCTACATGGTTTTGAAAAGTGTACCTGGAGTTTATTTCCTTCCATGTACTTAATTTCAGTTACCTGAGAGCAATATTCCAACTGATTTAATCCACTGATTTCGGCACATGTCTCACACGATACCATTCAACCTTTCTCAGGAGCACAGAATGATCAGTCACATCAATAGCTTTTGTTAGGTCCAAGAATAAATCTGAGACTTTTCTGTGGTTGTCCACTGCATTTAAGACACGATTTATCAGGTTGAAAGTGGCTATTTCAGTTGATCGCTGTGGTCTAAAGCCATGTCGAAATCAAAAAGTAATATTATTCTTGTCAAAGAATGCAGTGAATTGTGAAAGGACCACTTTTTCAATAATTTTCGAAAAGCCTGACGGTAGTAATATGGGTCTGTAGTTACCCATAAATTGCTGGTCACCTTTTTTATGTAGGGGTATTGCTTTTGCTGTTTTCAGTTGCTGTGGGAAGATACCACATCATAAGGATGAATTGCATATATCTAATAAGGAGAGAGTATGTGCTGCCTTGCTGTCATATTTATAATAAATCTGGAATATCATCAATACCAGTTGAATAAATACTCTTCAGTGAATTAATGGTATCTAGGAGTTCTGTTGGGCCTATTGGACTGAGGAACATGGATATATTATTTATTTCACTAGATGAAAGTTCTTTCAGTGTTGTAAGTTATTAGGTGAATAACCAAATTTTTCCTTCACTGATTTTCCAGCAACAGTTTCATAATAGGAATTGAAGCTGTTTGCAACTGCCCTAGGGTCAGTGACACCCTTGCCATATTGCAATATCACAATACTTTTAGAAGGATGCTCTCTCTTGGGAGTGAGTTTCTTCGATTTTTTGACTTGTGCCCGATTAAAAAACGAAAGATTAAATTGCTGTGAGTGAAACAAGCAGCAGTGACATTTGTATTCTTGTTTATTACAAATATTTGGATGTTCCTTCTGAACATGTCGTGAACTCTGGGTGTGTAGTTATGCAGAAAGCTGAGATTAACAACTTTCATTTCTGAATATGTCGCGATTTTTGATGATGGGTTTAGGTAGGAACCCAAGAGCACAGTTTAAACTGTTATTGTCTTGAAATTAACATCGTTCCCAGATTTATTTTCACTGGCTGGTGGCAGGAGTGCCACTGTACGCACTTAGAGGCGCCATACGGATTTTTTTCGAGGTCAGCTCGACCAGTAACGCAATTAAATGACAAAGAATCGATGCCGCATAACGAACAAATGTACTTGCGAATCAAGCAACCAAGCAACATCATGATTTATTTACAATGATCACGTTAATGTGGATCCATGCACAATGTAAGGATGGAATACATCTTCTTTTTATGTGTGGTGAAAAATATTTTGACAGTTTCGACATGTAATATATAATATTACACATGTGACATGTGCATGAAAAAGACACGTCATCGAAATTAGCTAACCGTACAAAGTAAATGAAGGTCACTTACACTACAGCGTACTACAGACCATGTTTTCTTTTATGAAACTGGTTTGTGTTTCATGCCGCGACTATTACTGCAAGGCCTGGAAGTTGAGCCGTGATTAGCTGCTTCAAGGTCACCTTAACAGTGCCGTGTTTAACTGCTCCTCATTGCACGGTTTCTCACACAACATGCATCTACATCTCTATCTACGTTGGTACTAAGCAAAAGAATGTGAAGTGGATGGCAGTCCTCTAGGCGATCACTAGCCTGTACACATCAACTTGTCTCCTGATACTGTTGCTTATAGCCTCTTGCTTAACGAAAAAGTTGAGGGCCACATAAATAAGGTAAAACCAGAAAGACAAATGGGCATGAAGACTAGACAATTCACTCTTTACATCACCATGGAACAACTACAAAAAGTTAAGCATTGGTAGAGGAAGAGGTGGTATAATGGGTCCTCACTTAGATTTTCATGCCAACTGCTACAATTTCTTTAATATCTACTTAAGAGATGCTGTGCACATCTATGACATGTCTCTGATTTATTCATTACACAGTTTTTCAGAAAAGATGCATGGGACACAAAATATAATTTGTTTTATGGAATCTTGCAAAAAAAAAAAAAAAAAAAAAAGTTCTGCTGGTGAATTGAGCTCCATGCGATGTCTTCAAAATATTAAATCATAAATTACAAGAAAGATAGTTTTATTTCATATAAGGTCCAATAGTTACATTTATTTAAAAAACCATCTTTAACGAGATTTATATAGCTTGAACATTTTTAAAAACACGTAAACTGTTTACAAAAGTTACACACATAAATGTCAGTCTCACAGCCAGCACACTTATTGTGGGCTCACATTTCACAGAGCATACACTGCACCTACAGTTCGCCACTACAGTCCTCTGTATACACAGCATCACAAATGAGGCAAGCAGAGTCATCATCAACAGGCTTACTAATAACAAGTGTAGGTTCAGGATCAGACTCACCTGAATCAATGTCTAAATTATATGACATATGTCAAATTTCAATTCTATATTGTATTACACCTTACGTAACTAGCAAGTGTTACGCCACCAGGATGTCACAAAAAAACTGTGAATCCCCCTAACTGGCGGATGACGTATGTCAATGAGCGTTTGCTTTTGTAATAAGGTAGCCAGAAAGGTAGTAAGAAGATAATCAGTTCTAAAGTATATTTCAAGCATAGTTTTCTCTTAGTTTTAGTTTGGTTTGGTTTGGTTTTGTTTGTTAATACTTGCAGCATGAAATGACGTAGATGCATCTGCGAATGTTGATTGGAGTAAAGCTGTTTGAGCGCGAATATGATCATGAAATATTAATCTGATTGGCTGTTCGTTTTGATCAACCAATGATAGTAAAGCCTTTCCTGCGCATTGGGATGAGTTATATGCCCTCAAAGCAGCGGCATGCGAGGAGTTGTGGACTCGCTGCCGGACGAGAAGGTCATGTTAGACGTGTCCGAAAAAATTATTTGTAAAATGAAGAAAAGACTGTTATATCGCGTTTGGTTTGTATCGGCATGCAAGCAGATGCAGTTCTGTGAAGTTTGGGAGATTCTGGAGTGTTTGTTGTAGAGAAAACCGTGTGTGAAACTATCGGCCTTTGTAAATAACTCTGCGTGGCGTGTTCAGTATGCATTTACAGAACATTTTTGGCGAGCATCTTCATTTAAGGAATCCACTGCAAAGGACCGAGTGTGAAACTCATTTCGTAGCAGAGTATTGACGGTATTAATCTCGTAATATTTCGAGTTGGACTTAGCACATTTCTGGCGGTCTTGCGTGTGGCATAAGCTGCATGAACTAGTAGTGGATGTGCTATCGAAATAAATATGGGCTTGTGGACACAATAGCTAAAAGACAATAAAAAACATTAGTATCGATAAGCGGACATTTTCAATGAAGGAAGGAAGCATCCCCTTATGCCCGTTATTACTAGAAATTTGCAGGTTTATTTTGTTACCTGAGTTACACGGAGTATGCAATCGTAAGTATGGACGATGGTTTTCTTCAACGCTGCTTTCAACACCGTCTGTATAGTATATACGAATGCAGAGCAACGGATGGTGAACGAACGCTATACTGAGGTAGGTGGACATTAATTTTACAGCTTGCTTCACTCAGTGCAAGCGATCAAGAGTCGACCTGCCCTGCCGCACTTTCTTACACACACTCCTTCCTATATTATTTGGCTCTGAGCTCTATGGGACTTAACATCTGGGGTCATCAGTCCCCTAGAACTTAGAACTAATTAAACCTATCTAACCTAAGGACATTACACACATCCATGCCCGAGGCAGGATTCGAATCTGCGACCGTAGCGTCGAGTGGTTCCAGACTGAAGCGCCTAGAACCGCCCAGCCACAACAGCCGGCCTAGATTAATTCACATCACTGTGTTCCCTTTACTGTATTTCTTCTTTGAATTGCTTCTTACGTTCTTTCTCTCCCCTCTTCTATTCTGCATTAGTTAACGCCAGTTTATACGGAGATGATGTTACTCAGGCAACTTTTACATGCTTAGGGCCTTTGTTTGTTATTTTTTATTTGGGCTTCGGAATGGTCCAGATGACTTAAGCCTTCGTTGATGTAGAAAGAATGGAGGGGTCAGTTTCTTCTATCTCCCTAGAACATGGCAAAATATTATTTGAGGCGATGACAGTAGAATTCATGGATTTCATCTCTTCAGAAGAGTCAATAGCAATTTTGCCCTTTGGAGAAAGTATTGCACTGTTGTTTTTAAAACTTTGTAGATCTAATCGTGTCATGTTGCCCACAGAGGAAGCAAAATAGGCTTCAGTAAAGCCAGTGTGATGCATGGGTCAATTCCTGTCACTCTGAAGCCAATGGCAGGGATTATTCCATTTAACACATTAGGTACGCCTTGCCAAATAGTCCTGAAACGTTATGTGGCCCAAGTGGTCTGTCATTATGATGCATCCATTGTCGAATACTTTCACTGTAGTAGTGTTTCAGTGGGCCCATCAATGTCTAGTCCAAGGGCTGCATTTAATGGGTTATATGAAGAAGGCTTATGATGTTAAGGAGATTATTCTGGCAAGATCAACAACCTCAGTATTTTTTCTGTGTCTGTTATGACCATCAAGAATTAGGAGGACAGAATTTTCTGCTGTGGGTGCGGTCTTCCTAATAAAGTGTTTGATCCTGTCTGTAAATAGATTTTCCTGAATCCACCCAGAACGATGGCATCTTCTAATGGTACTTGTGGTGGTGCTTTCATTAAACTCTGTACCATCTTTTTCTTTGGGAAAATCATCAGTGGTAGAATAATATACACTCCTGGAAATTGAAATAAGAACACCGTGAATTCATTGTCCCAGGAAGGGGAAACTTTATTGACACATTCCTGGGGTCAGATACATCACATGATCACACTGACAGAACCACAGGCACATAGACACAGGCAACAGAGCATGCACAATGTCGGCACTAGTACAGTGTATATCCACCTTTCGCAGCAATGCAGGCTGCTATTCTCCCATGGAGACGATCGTAGAGATGCTGGATGTAGTCCTGTGGAACGGCTTGCCATGCCATTTCCACCTGGCGCCTCAGTTGGACCAGCGTTCGTGCTGGACGTGCAGACCGCGTGAGACGACGCTTCATCCAGTCCCAAACATGCTCAATGGGGGACAGATCCGGAGATCTTGCTGGCCAGGGTAGTTGACTTACACCTTCTAGAGCACGTTGGGTGGCACGGGATACATGCGGACGTGCATTGTCCTGTTGGAACAGCAAGTTCCCTTGCCGGTCTAGGAGTGGTAGAACGATGGGTTCGATGACGGTTTGGATGTACCGTGCACTATTCAGTGTCCCCTCGACGATCACCAGTGGTGTACGGCCAGTGTAGGAGATCGCTCCCCACACCATGATGCCGGGTGTTGGCCCTGTGTGCCTCGGTCGTATGCAGTCCTGATTGTGGCGCTCACCTGCACGGCGCCAAACACGCATACGACCATCATTGGCACCAAGGCAGAAGCGACTCTCATCGCTGAAGACGACACGTCTCCATTCGTCCCTCCATTCACGCCTGTCGCGACACCACTGGAGGCGGGCTGCACGATGTTGGGGCGTGAGCGGAAGACGGCCTAACGGTGTGCGGGACCGTAGCCCAGCTTCATGGAGACGGTTGCGAATGGTCCTCGCCGATACCCCAGGAGCAACAGTGTCCCTAATTTGCTGGGAAGTGGCGGTGCGGTCCCCTACGGCACTGCGTAGGATCCTACGGTCTTGGCGTGCATCCGTGCGTCGCTGCGGTCCGGTCCCAGGTCGACGGGCACGTGCACCTTCCGCCGACCACTGGCGACAACATCGATGTACTGTGGAGACCTCACGCCCCACGTGTTGAGCAATTCGGCGGTACGTCCACCCGGCCTCCCGCATGCCCACTATACGCCCTCGCTCAAAGTCCGTCAACTGCACATACGGTTCACGTCCACGCTGTCGCGGCATGCTACCAGTGTTAAAGACTGCGATGGAGCTCCGTATGCCACGGCAAACTGGCTGACACTGACGGCGGCGGTGCACAAATGCTGCCCAGCTAGCGCCATTCGACGGCCAACACCGCGGTTCCTGGTGTGTCCGCTGTGCCGTGCGTGTGATCATTGCTTGTACAGCCTTCTCGCAGTGTCCGGAGCAAGTATGGTGGGTCTGACACACCGGTGTCAATGTGTTCTTTTTTCCATTTCCAGGAGTGTACCTCCGGCACTTATAGAACACACAACAGTAATGAGACTCTCCCTCACAGCAGGACTTCAGGGCCCAATCTGCTGTGTGCCTCTAAGACCAGTCACTCGAGGAACCTTGCGTTGCATGGTGGATATGCCAGTTTCATCCACACTGAATATACAATCAGGTGCATACTTATGTTTATTAAGCTCAGCCTCCAACATGTTAAAAAGTGTGTTTATAGCTTCCTAGCGTGAGAAAGTGAAGTTGCTGAAGGTTTTAGGGTAGACAGAACACCTTTGTGACAATTCATGAAGTCGTCGAACCAAGCCCATCCTGCGCTTCACCTGTGAATGGGCGTGAGAATCCATTTTTCTCGCATATCTGGAAAGCTAAATGCCACTCATCGTCTCTTGTGAGGCCATAGAATTTACATTCCGTTGTAATTAAATGTTTAACAAGTTCGTCTTCATTATCGGCAGACAAAATTGGCTTCTTTCCGATTTATTGACTGACTGCTTCTTCAAAAGGGAAGTCAAGAGCCGTGGTAGGTTCGCTCTAGGCACTGGAAACCATTTACTGCCTTTTTTGGACCCATTCTTTTCTCTGATAGTGCCTGTAAAGCTCTTACCAAGTGCTAGCCCATTTTTTTCTGTTTTGTTTCCTCCTATGCATTATCTCTTTATGGGGCAGCTGCCAGAGACACTTGTATTGATTATAATTTGGTCCCCTTTTGTTTTGGGGCCTCATATTACCAGCACAAAAGGGACTCATAACACCAACTTCGCCATGTTTGTGTACAAGGACTTATCATTGTGTAACCTTAACCCTCTAGTACACCTGGTTACATATATGTAACGTAAGATTTATATGGGTTTTACTGGTCTTTAGCGAATACTAGTTCACCAATGCCCACTGTTACACATTTGTAGACGCCATGCAGCGCATTCTGAAAGGAATAATTGGAACTATTGTAGAAATATTATCTTTGACCATGTTTGTAACTGCTAAGGTGCTCCACTTCCCCCATGAACCATGGACCTTGCCGTTGGTGGGGAGGCTTGCGTGCCTCAGCGATACAGATGGCCGTACCGTAGGTGCAACCACAACGGAGGGGTATCTGTTGAGAGGCCAGACAAACATGTGGTTCCTGATGAGGGGCAGCAGTCTTTTCAGTAGTTGCAGGGGCAACAGTCTGGATGATTGACTGATCTGGCCTTGTAACATTAACCAAAACGGCCTTGCTGTGCTGGTACTGCGAACGGCTGAAAGCAAGGGGAAACTGCAGCCGTAATTTTTCCCGAGGACATGCAGCTTTAATGTATGATTAAATGATGATGGCGTCCTCTTGGGTAAAATATTCCGGAGGTAAATAGTCCCCCATTCGGATCTCCGGGCGGGGACTACTCAAGAGGACGTCGTTATCAGGAGAAAGAAAACTGGCATTCTACGGATCGGAGCGTGGAATGTCAGATCCCTTAATCGGGCAGGTAGGTTAGAAAATTTAAAAAGGGAAATGGATAGGTTAAAGTTAGATATAGTGGGAATTAGTGAAGTTCGGTGGCAGGAGGAACAAGACTTTTGGTCAGGTGATTACAGGGTTATAAATACAAAATCAAATAGGGGTAATGCAGGAGTAGGTTTAATAATGAATAAAAAAATAGGAGTGCGGGTTAGCTACTACAAACAGCATAGTGAACGCATTATTGTGGCCAAGATAGACACAAAGCCCATGCCTACTACAGTAGTACAAGTTTATATGCCAACTAGCTCTGCAGATGATGAAGAAATTGATGAAATGTATGACGAGATAAAAGAAATTATTCAGGTAGTGAAGGGAGACGAAAATTTAATAGTCATGGGTGACTGGAATTCGTCAGTAGGAAAAGGGAGAGAAGGAAACATAGTAGGTGAATATGGATTGGGGGGAAGAAATGAAAGACGAAGCCGCCTTGTAGAATTTTGCACAGAGCATAACTTAATCATAACTAACACTTTGTTCAAGAATCATAAAAGAAGGTTGTATACCTGGAAGAATCCTGGAGATACGAAAAGGTATCAGATAGATTATATAATGGTAAGACAGAGATTTAGAAACCAGGTTTTAAATTGTAAGACATTTCCAGGGGCAGATGTGGATTCTGACCACAATCAATTGGTTATGAACTGCAGATTGAAACTGAAGAAACTGCAAAAAGGTGGGAATTTAAGGAGATGGGACCTGGATAAACTGAAAAAACCAGAGGTTGTAGAGAGTTTCAGGGAGAGCATAAGGGAACAATTGACAGGAATGGGGGAAAGAAATACAGTAGAAGAAGAATGGGTAGCTCTGAGGGATGAAGTAGTGAAGGCAGCAGAGGATCAAGTAGGTAAAAAGACGAGGGCTAATAGAAATCCTTGGGTAACAGAAGAAATATTGAATTTAATTGATGAAAGGAGAAAATATAAAAATGCAGTAAATGAAGCAGGCAAAAGGGAATACAAACGTCTCAAAAATGAGATCGACAGAAAGTGCAGAATGGCTAAGCAGGGATGGCTAGAGGACAAATGTAAGGATGTAGAGGCTTGTCTCACTAGGGGTAAGATAGATACTGCCTATAGGAAAATTAAAGAGACCTTTGGAGAGAAGAGAACCACTTGTATGAATATCAAGAGCTCAGATGGGAAGGCAGAAAGGTGGAAGGAGTATATAGAGGGTTTATACAAGGGCGAAGTACTTGAGGACAATATTATGGAAATGGAAGAGGATGTAGATGAAGATGAAATGGGAGATAAGATACTGCGTGAAGAGTTTGACAGAGCACTGAAAGGCGTGAGTCGAAACAAGGCCCCGGGAGTAGACAACATTCCATTAGAACTACTGATGGTCTTGGGAGAGCCAGTCATGACAAAACTCTACCATCTGGTGAGCAAGATGTATGAGACAGGCGAAATACCCACAGACTTCAAGAAGAATATAATAATTCCAATCCCAAAGAATGCAGGTGTTGACAGATGTGAAAATTACCGAACTATCGGTTTAATAAGTCACAGCTGCAAAATACTAACGCGAATTCTTTACAGACGAATGGAAAAACTGGTAGAAGCGGACCTCGGGGAAGATCAGTTTGGATTCCGTAGAAATGTTGGAACACGTGAGACAATACTAACCTTACGACTTATCTTAGAAGAAAGATTAAGGAAAGGCAAACCTACGTTTCTAGGATTTGTAGACTTAGAGAAAGCTTTTGACAACGTTAACTGGAATACTCTCTTTCAAATTCTGAAGGTGGCAGGGGTAAAATACAGGGAGCGAAAGGCTATTTACAATTTGTACAGAAACCAGATGGCAGTTATAAGAGTCGAGGGGCATGAAAGGGAAGCAGTGGTTGGGAAGGGAGTGAGACACGTTTGTAGCCTCTCCCCGATGTTATTCAATCTGTATATTGAGCAAGCAGTAAAGGAAACAAAAGAAAAATTCGGAGTAGGTATTAAAATTCATGGAGAAGAAGTAAAAACTTTGAGGTTCGCCGATGACATTGTAATTCTGTCAGAGACAGCAAAGGACTTGGAAGAGCAGTTGAACGGAATGGACAGTGTCTTGAAAGGAGGATACAAGATGAACATCAACAAAAACAAAACGAGGATAATGGAATGTAGTCAAATTAAATCGGGTGATGCTGAGGGGATTAGATTAGGAAATGAGACACTTAAAGTAGTAAAGGAGTTTTGCTATTTAGGGAGCAAAATAACTGATGATGGTCGAAGTAGAGAGGATATAAAATGTAGACTGGCAATGGCAAGGAAATCGTTTCTGAAGAAGAGAAATTTGTTAACATCGAGTATAGATTTAAGTGTCAGAAAGTCGTTTCTGAAAGTATTTGTATGGAGTGTAGCCATGTATGGAAGTGAAACATGGACGATAAACAGTTTGGACAAGAAGAGAATAGAAGCTTTCGAAATGTGGTGCTACAGAAGAATGCTGAAGATAAGGTGGGTAGATCACGTAACTAATGAGGAGGTATTGAATAGGATTGGGGAGAAGTGAAGTTTGTGGCTCAACTTGACTAGAAGAAGGGATCGGTTGGTAGGACATGTTTTGAGGCATCAAGGGATCACAAATTTAGCATTGGAGGGCAGCGTGGAGGGTAAAAATCGTAGAGGGAGACCAAGAGATCAATACACTAAGCAGATTCAGAAGGATGTAGGTTGCAGTAGGTACTGGGAGATGAAGAAGCTTGCACAGGATAGAGTAGCATGGAGAGCTGCATCAAACCAGTCTCAGGACTGAAGACCACAACAACAACAACAAGGTGCTCCAAGGCAGAAGTTGGTCGCCATCATATCTCGCAAGGTATATGGGATCCTCTGTTTGTGTGGATAATATGTGTAACAGTGGGCATTTAGGGCTATGTTTATGAATGTTCGTATCGTGATGTTTAGGCACTTTCTTCTACTTCCAGTTAATGATTGATGACATTCTAAATAATCCTGATGAAAGTGATTTTTCTGAACATGATGATGAGGATGATGATGAAATTCTGATTAATGGTAGCACGTATCATGATGGCAGAGAAACTTGTACTCCAGAGCTGTTGCAAGAGTAGACTGTTTTTGATTCGGGAAATGCTGAGGATTTTCCAGAAGATACAGGGTTGTCATGGATCAGTCGTGACATTACTCCAGAAATTCATCCATTTGTGCAACTTCCAGAAGACGTACCTGAAGACGTGCTCACCCCTTTGCAGTACTTCAGATCTCTTGTGGCATGGGAAATGCTGGAACTCTGAGTTCAACAAACTAATATTTATAGTATTCAGAAATTGGGTATATCTATTGTCATTACCCTAGCTGAGCTGGAGAAGCTTTTAGGTATGTATTTGTGAATGGGCTTAGCTCAAATGGCTAGTGTACAATGTTATTGGGAAAAACATATGGCGTATAATCTGGTTTCTGATATAATGGGTCAAAGCTGCTTTCAGAAACTTGTATCTCTGTTGCATTTCCAGGACAATATTATTGTTACTGAATTAACATGGAAGGAAGATAAGCTATGGAAAAGTCGACCTTCGCTTGCATTGTTCTCACAAACTTGCCTGAGAAAACTGCCCGAGCAGTATCAGTGTGTTGACGAAATAATGATCCCTTTCAAAGGACGTTGTGGTCTTCAACAGTATATACAAAACAAGTCATCAATATGGCGATTCAAAATGTGGGCTAGAGCTGGTCCCTGAGGATATTTTTATGATTTCGACGTTTACCAAGGTACAGCTTCTAAGGCAATAAAGCATGTACCTGGAAAAGGTCTTGGCTACAATGTTGTGATGAAGCTAACTGCAGCATTGGAAGACAATCGCTTTTTTTAGGAGTTATGCACACAATTTCTTCATATCGTATCATGTTGCTGAGAGCCTACTGAAGAGGGGTATTTATTATACAGGCACAATAAGAGCTGGAAGATTCAAGCAATGTACTCATCCTGACGAAATGCAGATGAAAGTGCAAAGACGCGGTAGTATAGCTTCACAAGTTGACGCAGTGGGCAAGTTCATCATTGTGAAATGGCATGATAACAAATGTGTTACAGTGTCATCTTCGCTAACAGGTGTAAAGCCGAAGTACATGACAAAAAGTGGGATAGGACTAAGAAAGAACATATTCTTGCCTCAAGACCATCCATTGTTCAAATGTACAGTTGTAATATGGGAGGAGTAGATCTTTATGATATGTTGACATGGCTATACAAATATCCCATAAAATGCAGAAGACGGTATTTGTGTATCTTCTGGCACACAATAACAATAGCTGTTGTCTATAATTCATTTCTTCTGTAAATATTTCCAATGTGAAATCGCCCCTACACACCTGACAAACGCCCAAACACGTTTAACTGAACATGTCTTGGAGCCGTTTTAAACACCCTCTGGTAACTTGAGGTCACAGTGGGAAGTTTCCACCACCCGATACTGTTGTCAACACTCTATAGTTTCCTAGAAAATGACAGTCGAAGTTTAGACATTACTTCATCAGCTCTCGTGTGTAGCATTAAACCAAGTGAGTCGATAGCATAGTGGCTAAGAGTATGATTCTGAATTTTTGTGCTTAGGTTTCAAATCCAATCTTAATGCTTTTTTCTCTTTTTTGTCGGGGAAGTACGGTACCGGTATGCGATATCACTGCTATCAATATTTTTTGTGAAATCAAGAACACAATGAAACTGCTGAAAGAGAAATAACCACTTCGGATCTTATTAAAACAGATTTTATCGTCACAAATTTTTACAACCTTATATGAAAAACAGGTAAATTCTAGTATTCAGTTTTTTTTGCTATTATACTTCAAGAAAACAAGTGGATTTACTCTTGGTGAGATACATTGTAAAAACATTCCAAAGCATAAAAATCCAGAGTACCACGAACAACCTAGGAAGGCACCTATGCCACAGATAAGTATTTCGTCTGAATATCATTTGGAAGAGCAGCCTCGGTAAAGTTACTAAATATTTCACGACCTGGTGATGATTTGCGGCAAACCAAGAGCATCAAATCATTTTCTCAACAGCTGGAGCCTGCAGTTGATGCCCGACCCAGACGTGTGTTTTGCATTGTTTCCATTTGTGACTTCAGTTTGCTGTGCGCACAGGACACTTCCACAGTGGGCGAATGTAATTATTTACCTGTCAATAAAAGCCGTACTATTGACAGAACGTAATATACTTCACGGAATTACTTTTAACGAACACGTCGATATTACGATTTCATCGACAACCGACCATCGTACACGGAGGGATAGCTTTGCCCATCCCACGACTCAATAATGCACGGAAACGGTTCAAACTGAAAATGCCAGTCGTCAAGCGATTTTCGCTTGAAAAATCGTCATCAGCAGTTATATTGTTAGCTAATTGTTACGAGTAGACGATACTGTTCGTTCCTTTTGCTTAAGAATGACATATTCGAATATTCGACACATTAATGTAGGCAGTTTTTGTTCCTTGTTTCACATTCTCATCACAAATGTTTCTCCTTTCATGTTATCAGAAGGTGGAGTCGAACTTGCATTGCAATGATGCATTTCTTTAATTATCTTCGCAGCGTTTGAGTCCTGTTTTTCTGCCACCGTGAAAGATTTTCTTGCACGGTTTGCTTTCCTGATTTGGAACTATATGTTATTCACAGCTCGTGAAATTTCTTTGTGGGTGTTCGCATTTTGTAATCAGTGTTATGCTGCCTTTTCATTTTCGTTATTGTGTGCCAGAGGTCGTGCCAATGAATGGTGAATGAGTTTTTTAGTTTGCAGTTTCCTGAAGACAGAAAACAAAAGTAGCTATGGCAAGTATTGACAGGGAGAGCAGCCCAAATAATTCCTTCTGCTCTTTATTTATGATTCTTAAGTTGCAGTCATTTCATCTGGATACGGTATATCACTACTGATTAGACCCAAATCATCGTTACAGAAAGGAAAAAAAAATTATTGGCCTATATTAGGTATTTCGATGTACAAGCTTCCTCAGTGCTAGCCAACTTAAGAGACACATTCAACGAGCAAACGTATTTTGCCTGTCTCTGGTTTGATAGAGTATTGCAAAAACTGTTGAATACGTTTGGCGACTATGTGACCGCCACTTTGCTTCTTGGGGTGGTTCAGAATTATCTTGATAAATTCACTCGATATCTTTTAGTCATTTAGCTTAAATATTCTGAATTACTCTCACTTAAGGGACGACATAGAGGTATGAAAATTTCTGTTTCTGAGACCAGGAAGATTATTCCAACAGAAACTGTAGTTTACTTCGCCATTTACGTTGTGATTAATTCTCCGTCTTAGTCATCATTTGGACAACAAAGGAGCGTTGTCTGATGCAACTGTATGGTGCCTTAGCGAGAAAGTGTTCTCCGATCTAACAGAAGACTGCGTAAATTTTCAGTTCTAATCTCCCTGGAAACATGATTTTAACCAATCAGTAAAAAAATTCTAAGATAAATCCTCCCAATAAGTATCTTAGCCAGCTGGATTCTGTACCCTGTTGATATAAAGGCGAAAAACTTGCTGAATTTCACACTTGTTTATGACTGATTTGTCTGTTTCCGTCAATTGTACCGACTTAATTGAAGCACTGAATCATTTGTTAACTGAATTCTATCACAGTATGACTGTGGACTGAACGTAGACACAGACTGTTTTGAAGCTGAAAGTGCGTATTATCCTAATTCGTGATAATATGTCGTACTTTATTTATTAAAAACGACTTTTTTGCGTAGTTATAATGCATTTCTATTAGTACAGTGCATACTAAATATTGTTATTCTCGTTAGTTTATTGAACCCAGCAGATGAACATAAGAGATAAGTTAATAAGCCGCAGTATAATCTTCCACGTTACATAAAACAGTTTGAGAATGTTCAGATATACAATGGAAAAACAGTCAAAGTGGCACATTTCACTTTTATTTACTTGATGACTAGTTTTAGGTCAGGAACCATTTTCAGAACATCCAGACGGTCAAAACAGTATCTCTTAAAATATGAGAACCATGTCAAGACAACGAACATATACGAATAACAAAGTGCAAATGAACACTTACAGAGAATTCAGATACTCTGTAACTGTTCACTTGCACTGATGACCCAGAACATTATGACCACCTACCTAGTAGCAGGTATGTCCGTCTTTGAAACAGATAACAGGGTGACACATCATGGCATGGAAGGAATGAGGCCTTGGTATGTCGCTGGAGGGAGTTGGCACCACATTTGCACAAACAAGTCACCTAATTCCCATAAACTGTGGGGAGGGGGACGATGAGCTCTGATACCACATTCAGTCACATCCTAGATGTGTTCGATTTGGTGAATTGGGGGGCCAGCACATCAATTGGAACTCGCCGCTGTGTTACTCAAACTACTCCTTCAAACTCTTGTCCTTGTGACATGGCGCATTATCTTGTTGAAAAATGCCACTGCTGTCGGGAAACATGGCCACGAAGGACACATGGACAGCATGCTCACTGATAGTACATGCACCATGCCTTTGTCTGACTACCAGTCACTACTCGGTAGTTGATGCTGCTATCGCCTGGATGGGTTTATATCGATAGTAGGTCGGTGGTCATAGTGTTCTGGTTGATCAATGTATGTTTGTTATCTTGATATGGTTCTTATGTTTTGGGAAATATCATTTTGACTATCTGGATGTTCTGAGAATGGGTCCTGAGTCAGAAATAGTCATCAAGTAGATAAAAAGTGAAATTTGCAACTTTGGCTGCTTTTCCGCCGTATTGATTAACACAGTTTGCTGCCATGCAATTATTCCGACATTCTGTAAGTTCATAAATGTTCAGATAGCTTTCCAGCTTCATGCCCGTAGACACTGTGCTGATAGCACTTCGTCTCCTTGCATCTTATGCTGTGTTAACAGACAATAAAGCTGCGCAGTTCAGCATAACAATAAGGCGAGGGATCTCGTGAGCTCCATCACTGACTACATCTTGTGACTTTGGGACCAAAAGGCTACTTGGCAAGTAACATGCAAAGAAGCACCACCACTGCACAGGCACATTTTACAGTCTTCGTGATAGCCTATGAGGCCCACAGTGCACATCTGTAGCCTATTTTTGGTTGGAAACTGTATATACTATATATACTGTATATACTATACAGTGTGTATGCAAGTTGGAATGAGTTCTACAAACTCCAAAATCTGCAAGCCATTCACCACATCTTTCATCAGACTGATAGCCTACTTGTTCTGATGTGTTATACCATAATTATTGTCAGCTGCACATCCAGGCATGTCGAGTTCCTCGGGCTTGTACCTAATTGCCCCATATGGATTGCAGCCTTTTACTCAGTAGATGAAACTGTATGTATCTGTATAAAGTAAGTCTCGTCTCCAAACAGCAATATTTCTGGATGTTTCTGTAGTGTAGAATATTTCTCTGTTTATTCCCCAGTTTTATCATTACCTTGAGGACAGAACGATTGTGCGGGACTACGCGGTCCAGACACAGTGCAGATCACTGTGTACATCGTACAAATTGATGGGGTACGCCAGGTCTTGCCTACAAGACACATCCCTCGCCAACATCCACAGCCACATTTTGGATTTTGTGGTGTCACCGCCAGACACCACACTTGCTAGGTGGTAGCCTTTAAATCGGCCGCGGTCCATTAGTATACGTCGGACCCGCGTGTCGCCATTATCAGTGATTGCAGACCGAGCGCCGCCACAAGGCAGGTCTAGAGAGACTTCCTAGCACTCACCCCAGTTGTACAACCGACTTTGCTAGCGATGGTTCAGTGATAAAATACGCTCTCATTTGCCGAGACGATAGTTTAACATAGCCTTCAGCTACATCATTTGCTACGACCTAGCAAAGCGCCATTATCAGTTGCTATTGATCTTGTGAATCATGTACCGTCAGAGCGACGTTCACCATTAACGGATTAAAGTTAAGTATTCCACCAGCTACGTCCGTTTTTCTAAATTCTAATTTCCTTGTCCTGTTCCAGACCTCACGCCAGCCTGCGTCAGCTAAAACGCGTGCCTTTCGGCTTCCTCTTGTAACCCGGTGTTGGCTCTCCTGCCAACCCACAACAGATCTCTTTTTCCAGTCTGACAATTTGACCTTCAGGCAGCCATCAGAACCCTCCAAATGGTAGAGACAATTGCATGGCATGCCTGTAGAGACTGTATACATCCAAGTAAAGGGTATAACTCAAATCGTCAGAGGGCCTGAACTCCTCCTCATTCATTTGCGGGTTATTCGCCTCTGCATACCTGTGCATACACTGGAAAAGTTCCATACGAACCCTACGTTCGAGAAAAAGCAACAAATCAACACTGGTCAACAGTTCGACGTCGATATACGTCTTTTTTCACATTATGCACCATGAAAACTGGTGTGGTGCAACAGAAGGCAGGCTCCTGAGTGTATGTATCCATGCATAGGTTCCAGAACTTCTCAAAATTTTCTGACAGCTGACCCATGTATGTATCCATGCACAATTTAACACATCTCTCTAAATTAGATATGTGGTTCTGATGATATGCATATCTTCCTTATGTATTGTCTCAGCAAATTTCTAAAGAGAAGCGTACAATAATTGTAATGAAACCAAGAAGCATAGTGTTATTTGTAGCTTGATTCTGTTGGAGAATGAGATGTAGTTTTCTAATTTGTCATGTGTGACACTGACCTTTTCATTCTTCAGGCCGAAATCAACTAAGTGCTCAATAAGAAAGTGAGCACCATTCCTGCTCAAATTATGGAAGAAGACAGGTACGTATCATGACAGTTTTTATTGCAAGTTGGATGCACTGTGAACTGTACTATGGAACTTCCCCATTAGATGAGAGTGGTTTGAATGTGGATTTTCCACATCTCTAACCAAAGGCAGCCCACAAATATGAAATTTAACTGCCTGCTTGTATAAAGCATCATTCTAACTTGATTTGGCCATAGGAATGTCACAGATACAAGAAACATTAACGTGCCATGCAAATTTTTCAGGCTCAGAGAGTAATCATCTGCAACATTATCATTGACATATGATTCGAATTTGTCGAGATTGGAGTCATACGAGCATATAACTTGATACACAGCTGCATATGGTATATGTCATTAAGTGAAAGTGGTATGAGAGTCTTTGGGATACCGTCACAATAAGCCACAGCTACTAGTAAGCACTCAAGATCAGCATTTACAACGAAAGGACAGTATTCCTGGTGGTGAGTATTTTTAAACTCTAAGAACTATTTAATCTTGGCGAGCATTTCCATATGTACTGGTTCCTAGCTCGCGAAATCACATGTTTTTCTACATACTAATGCTTAGTGAAAGTTATGAGGCATCTGTGCTAAAAATACCTCACCCCTTTATTTTTACTCGCTTGAGAGGAAAGTAGGTGGGAAACGCTTTTGATCCAGACGTAGTGATACAGCTCGCCTTTGGATAATAGGAGTCAGTCTTCATGTTTGGGATGCTGACTAGCTACTTCGGAAAAGTAGAGGGCTCCAACTACTTTACACTTAACTTTTTTCTGCTTAGTGTACTCTTCATGATCTCCTGGCATGCATTTTTTATCTTCCTGCAGATCATAAATATGAACTGAACAATCAAGGTTCTGCTCTAGAAATTTGGGAGGTTTTGCATTTTGATGGGAATGAGATGCCACTGAAGTTATAATGTCCACAGACAATAGATGTTTCATATGTATCCATAAGATATACATATTTTGGGTAATTTCTGATGGATATCAGAACTGACCACGCAAAGTAATATTTGTCCCCCGTCATCAGTATTCTGGACATTAATATGCGTTGTTTTAGCAGAAATATCTTTTGGAAGAGAGATAAATTGGGGCCCCCATTAACTGGATCAAAAATACAAGAGTACAAATCAAGGTGGAGTACATGGCTGAGCGCCTTACCAGTCCCACTTTTTCGCATATCAGTAAAATGGCTCAGTATGATGCTCTTGGTAAAAGTTCCGTAGACTCTGCAATTGCCCCATGATATGATGCCATCTGCCCTCTAAATTTTGACAATGCTTTTCTCCACACTCTTACTGCCTTCTTTGGGAGGGAACATCAATTCATAGTGCAGAACTTCTTTGCACCTAATGGAGCATACAGAAAGCCACTGACGATTTCAGGGAGTGGCCTTTCCAAAACTGCTTGCAAGTATGAAGGAATGTAGCAGGATTTCAATAACCTGCATTATTATTGTCAATCCTGTCCCTGAAAGCGGCAGCAACCACAAGTACTCCAATGGAGCTGCGTGATTTACCTTGTGATCTGTAGCAGGGTGGGCTTGGTGGCTGCTGCTACTAGACCTAGGTCGAAGTTGTGATGGTGGTAATGTGGCTGATTCCAGACAGAACATAGCATTGTATGCAAGTGTGAATTATTATTATTATTATTATTGTTATTGTTATTATTGGCAGAAGAGAAGTAGTAATACAATCTGCCTCTCAATGACCAGTGCCATCCCCCATGAGCTCTGGCTGGAAAATGGGAACATTATTTGTTACAGCTCAATGTTGATAACATGTATCCATTCAAGAACAATCAGGCCAAAATCCCATAAGCTCTGAAAGGAAAATGGCGTGAGGAGTGGCTATGATGGATCAATATCGACAGCACCTGCTCGATCACCCACAATCAGGCCAAAACCCTTCAAGCTCTGAGTGGAAAACAGCGCCATGGCCAGTGGCACCTCGATGCTGATAGCACCTGCAGAAAAAAGAATGGGAATACATAAATGAAAAAAAATTGATACTTCCTGGCAGATTAAAACTGTGTGCCAGACCGAGATACGAACTCGGGACCTTCGCCTTTCGCGGGCAGATGGTAGAGCACCTGCCCGTGAAAGGCAAAAGTCCCGAGTTCGAGTCTCGGCCCGGAACACAGTTTTAATCTGCCAAGAAGTTTCATATCAGGGCACACTTCGCTGCAAAGTGAAAATCTCATTCTGAAAAAAAATTGACATACACACAGAAAATGTTCAAATGTGTGTGAAATCTTATGGGACTTAACTGCTAAGGTCATCAGTCCCTAAGCTTACACACTACTTAACCTAAATTATCCTAAGGACAAACACACACACCCATGCCTGAGGGAGGACTCGAACCTCCGCCGGGACCAGCCGACATACACACACATATTTGTAAATATGTGTACTTACATTCACCCTCCTCTGAATCATTCATGAGGAGAACCATTGTCTCATCATCAAAAAGCAGTGAGAAGCATGAGTGCTTACTCGTTTTGTCATCACTGGTATCAGCAGACTGTCGTTGCTTCATAATCGATGCTCTAGTTGTCAGTGATGAGGATCGGACTGGAAATAGGCAGGAGCCGGTCAGTGCAAATTATTTATAGATGTTGGTGTGGATGCACACATCACGACAGCATGAGACAACAAGTACATTTTTGAAGCGGCATTTTGTGGTACAGACAAATGCCGGTACATATAAGTCACATGCTCATGCCTGCCTGTGCAGGGCATTGAAGCAAAGAAAAAGAGTACACTTTCCAAACGAGGGGTGAACATCAGTTCACATATTGGGGTTTTTCAGTGTACAAAGAGGCCCGCATTGGAATATGCCAGCAGGATGCTGTGGACTGCTCATGATTTAAGTGCTGTATTGAGGAAGTGTCTAAAATTATCTGTGCAATTCTTAACGAGCAGCAAAGGCAATATATGTTAAATACTTACCTGAAGACTGTAAGTGGGGTGGTGGAAATATGAAGTGAATAAACAAATGCAAAGCGCTTTTTTCAAAAAAATTATTTGTTAATCATCCTACTTAAAACTAGTTGTACATTATCTGAAACACACATACAACTGCTGCTATTGTCGCCATAAATTTGCCTGAATCTTTAAATTTGTTACCTGTTGTATGTCTCTTGAAGATGTCATGCAGATGCAACACTCTTTCACAGTATTTGACATAAACTGTGATCGGAGGTTCGAGGCAATGTCACCCTATTTTCATATGATGCTCCCTCAGCAGCCAAGCTATTTCCATGATAACAGTAAGTCAGCCATGCAATGGTTTAAAGAGTCTTAGCACAGTATACTAAACGGTCTGGGCAAAACAACAATTGTGGAACACACAAATTATTGACACTCATCATAAAACCCCTGTATATCTGCAGTGATGTTTTCACTCTGAGATATAACTGTGAGACATGTTGCATCTGGTGCAATACCTCTATATTTACACTGCACATTATATGATTCCTGTAAGGGGCGAGTAATTTACAATACAGTCAAGCAGTAATAATGCATACACTACGGTGCCTCTAGGGAAGTTTTGCGACGATTCAAATTCAATACACATGTCTATAATCCTTGTTTTGGGAGTCTCATTTTGCTTTGAGAACTCTATGACCACTGTTTGTGCAAACTCTTTATATTTCCTAGGACTAAGCATGCATCCATTGTCATAGCCCTCATGGTAAGAACAGCGAAACCTTGCATCCATATCGTAGACAGACACTGTCATTTTCCCAGTGAATGTGTACGTTATCACATGGAAAATACTCAGAACTTATTAGAAATGAAAAGACACACGACACTGGTGTAATACCCTATAATATTTATTATTTATGTCAAAAACCGATTTTTGGCTATTATGCTACCTGCTCGTGGTCTCGTGGTAGCGTTCTCGCTTCCCGAGCACGGGGTCCCGGGTTCGATTCCCGGCGGGGTCAGGGATTTTTCCTGCCACGAGATGACTGGATGTTGTTGTGTCGTCTTCGTCATCATCATTCATCCCCATCACGGTCGGAGGAAGGCAATGGCAAACCACCTCCACTAGGACTTTGCCTAGTAAAGCGGTGCGGGTCTCCCGCATCGTTCCCCTACGCTCTGTAAAGACGCATGGGACTTCATTTCCATTTTTCCATGCTACCATCAGGTACAAAGATAAGTATGTGATGCAGTGAAATTTTGCTGCATCAAAGATCTTAAATTAGTCCACATACTGAGTATCTCCATTTCCAGAGATGAACATGTCAGTGTTAGATTGAGGAATAACCATAGACATCAGTGGCCATATTCATACTATCAAGATTTATAAGGAACCTACCACCAGTGATATTGTAACACTTGTCAATTCCCAACACCCAGTGACCCATAAACACACTGCTCTTCATTCAATGATACATCACCTAAGGTCCATCCCCATGATCGAAGACAAATTCGAAATGCAACCAAACAGGGGAACAGAGCACAGCCACAGACAATATTGTTATTCATTCTTCATTACTAGATGGGCATTCTGTTAGTAAAAGGGTGAATGGCCTTTCAGACCATGATGCACAAATTTTAACACTAAAAGGCTTTTGTACTCAAACAAATGTCACATATAATTACAAACTATGTAGGAGAGTTAATTCAACAGCAATAGAGAGTTTTTAAAACCTTGTCAAGGAATAAGAGTGGCAGGATGTTTACAGTGCCAATAAAATAGATGATAAACATAATGCTTTCCTTAACAAATTTCTCATGCTCTTTGAGAGTTGCTTTCCATTAGAATGTTCTAAACGGGGTACTAGCAGTAGTGGGCAGCCTGGGTGGCTGACTAGTGGGATACGGATATCATGTAGAACAAAGCGGGAATTATATCAAAATGTTAGAAGTAGTCACAATCAAGCTACAGTAGCCCATTACAAACAGTACCTAAGGCGCTTAAAAATATTATCAGGAAGGCAAAGAGTATATGGTATGCAAATAGAATAGCTAATTCACATGATAAAACAATATGTTCAGCTGTGAAGGAAGTGTCTGGTCAGCAGCAAAAGGTCAACAAAATAAACTCAGTTCGTAGTAAAAATATTTCTGTTACTGATAAATCAGATTTACGTACAGTATTTAAAAATTATTTTCTGAGCATTTCTGGTGAATTAAATAAAAATTTAGTTTCTGCAGGGAATCATATAACTTTCTTGGAAAATGCCTTTCTGAGACGGATGTCTGAAATACTCCTCTTTGATACAAACAAGGGGGAGATTCAGTCAATAATGAAATCACTGAAGCTACGGACTTTCATGGTTATGATAGACTGCCTTGCAGGCTATTAAAGTACTGTGAAGTACATGTTAGCCTTGTATTTAGCCATATTTGTAATTTTTCCTTTAGGAATGATCAGTTTCCTGAACGATTAAAGGATTCAGTAGGAAAGCCACTTTATAAAAAGGGCGAAAGGGATAATGTAGACAATTTTAGACCTATTGCTATGCTATCAGTGTTTGCTAAAGTTATTGAAAAGGCTGTGTATGTAAGGATAATTGATCATTTTATATCACACGTTTTGCTTTCAAATGTACAGTTCGGCTTTAGAAGTCGTTTAACAAATGAAAATGCTATATTCTCTTTTCTCTGTGAGGTACTTGATGCGTTAAACAAAATGATTCGCATACTAGGCATATTTTTTGATTTAACTAAGGCATTTGATTGTGTTGATCACAAAATATTGCTCCAGAAGTTGGACCATTACAGAATATGCAGAGTACCTCACAACTGGTTCACCTCTTTCTTTAGCAACAGACAGCAAAAGGTTAATGGAGAATGGCTGTAATGTGGGGTCTGAGTGGGGTACGCTCCTATTCCTTATTTATATAAATGATATGCCCTCTAGTATTACGAGTAACTCTAAAATATTTCTGTTTGCTGATGACACTAGCTTGGTAGTAAAGGTTGTTGTGTGCAGCATTGGCTCGGTTTCAAATAGTGCAGTTCATGACATAAGTTCATGGTTTGTAGAAAATAAACTAATGCCAAATCACAGTAAGACTGAGTTTTTACAGTTTCTAACACACAATTCAACAAAACCTGATGTTTTAATGTCACAGAATGGGCATATGATTAGGGAAATTAAACAGTTCAAATTTCTGGGTGTTCAAATAGATAGTAAACTGTCATGGAAAGCCCACGTTCAGGATCTTGTTCAAAGACTTAATGCTGCAATTTCTACTATTCGAACGGTATCTGAAGTGAGTGATCGTTCGACACGAAAATTTGTCTACTTTGCTTATTTTCATTCACTTATGTCGTATGGTATTACATTCTGGGGTAACTCTTCCCATTATAAAAGGATATTTGTGGCTCAGAAACGGGTGGTTCGGGCAATAAGTGGGGTAAGTTCACAATCCTCTTATTGACTCCTGTTCACGAGTCTGGGTATTTTGACATTGGCGCCTCAATATATATACATTCCTTATTGTCATTTCGTATTAACAATATTAGCGTATTCGCAAGAATAAGCAGCTTTCACTCAGTTAGTACTCAGCAAAAATCAAACCTGCATTTGGATCGGACTTCCTTAACTCTTGCACAGAAAGGTGTGCAGTATACCACTGCATCAATATTCAATAAGCTACCACTCGAATTCAAAAATCTTAGCAGTTATCCACATGCTTTCAAATCGAAACTGAAGAGTTTCCTCATTGGTCACTCATTCTATTCCGTCGAGGAGTTCCTTGAAAAATTAAGCTGAGTCTTGTTGTACTGTTGATTGCGTTTACTTAAACTTATGGATTGACTTTTTTCTGGTTCATAAGCATTTTATTTTTATCTGTTATTACTTTTATGTTGTAATTTCATGTAATGACACGTTCCGTGACCTTGGAGATTTCTCCTCTATTTGGTCATATGGAACTTGACATGTAAATAAAATAAAATAAAAATAGCATCAAACAATGGCTACTCTCCCATCTTGGTGGACTCCATAATCTACAAAAAGCAGAAACAAAATGTGTACTCTCTTCTTTACTCTATTCTCAATCCACGGCGTCAATAATGCAATAAATGTTGCACAGTTCGATATTTTGGAAAAGTCTCAGAGGATGTAGCCAGAAAGCTTAAATACAGGAATGTAAAAACATCATTTTATGTGTGAAACAGTATTGGACACGCTAACCCAATGGTAAAGACAGGACTCCAGCTTTGGGAAAGAGTGTAATATATAAAATTACTTGCAACTGTGGCAAACTCTATGTAGGTCAGTCTGGCAGGGCAATATGTACCCACTTAAAAGAATGTCACAGATATTGGAAACTCAGAAAAGGAGACTCTGCTCTTGCAGACCAACTGCTTAAGGAATGACATAGTTATAAGGTGAAACACAAAGTATTACATCGCGTACATAAAGAGAGGAAGATGAACAATGTTGAAACAATGGAAATCAATAAATATATGTTCACCAGCCCAAGCTTAGTGCTGAATGACCAGACACAGTTCCTTACTCACCACTTCCAATTGCAGATACTACTCATAACCACATCCAGGCCATGTTGTAGATGCCCCTCTTACTCACATGCCCCATTTTCCTTTATTTCAATTACTATAATTTTTGCTATTGTATTAAAAAATTACTTTGTGTAGTAACAGCTACTTCACTTACCTGCTTAATCTCAACAGTACACCTTATCTGTTTGCAATTTAAACTTATTATAGACAAAATTATTTGTTCACCCACACCTTTGGAACATGTCATCAAACTTTATTGTTCAATTTATTTTCTTCTAAGAACAACCGTTGTAATTTGTGTATAGTACATTAGTTGATGTGTCACATATTTTATCTTAGTTAAATGATTTTACTTCGCATTTACATTGAAATAATCACTCTTGTTTTATTCCTAAATCTAACATTAACATTTTCATATTTGGGAATGAATATACTCTTTGTATGCACTAGTTTAAAATCTTTAATGCAACAAAATTTCACTGTGTCGCGTCTTAGTGCCTGATGATGACTTAACAGATAAAAACTGGTTTTGTGAAACAAATAATAAATATTGTTGAATATTACACCAGTGTTGTGTGTGTTTTCATTCAGTGTATTTCCCATATGATAACATACAGCTTTACTTTGACAATAACAATGTCTACTGAACGATATGTACGCAGGGTTTCACTATTCTTTCTATGAAGGTTGTGACTTTGGAAGCATGCTCAGTACAATGTTTTTCATCCAGTACAATTTTGTTCTCTTCTCTTGGCACTCCTTAAATGTATGCACATCAAACTAGAATCCGTTTCCTCTTGGCGTTAATAATGATTTGTTTATTATCCTCAAAGAACATTTTGGGTGAGTTACAGGCACTAAAGCGGCTATCTGTCGATCCACATATGAACCATCCTGGATTTTCTAATACATTCAGGTCCACAACTGACGTGGAGACATACATGACTCCAACATTACTTGTGTGGCTGAGCTCGATACCATTAACTTTTTATCTTATTTCTGGTCGAGTGCTTCCATCCATCTTCATGGTCATAAGTCTCCCTTCGAAATATAGGAAACTATTGCTTGGACAGGAAACTATTTCCTGGGATTATTAATTCAGCTTGATGTTGAATGAGAATTCTTATCTCGTTGTAATTATTAACCTTTGATTAACGTGGTGCGGTCTTTTTGACCGCTACGCATTTACAGGGTGTTTCAAAAATGACCGGTATATTTGAAACGGCAATACAAACTAAACGAGCAGCGATAGAAATACACCGTTTGTTCAAAATGGTTCAAATGGCTCTGAGCACTATGGGACTCAACTGCTGAGGTCATTAGTCCCCTAGAACTTAGAACTAGTTAAACCTAACTAACCTAAGGACATCACAAACATCCATGCCCGAGGCAGGATTCGAACCTGCGACCGTAGCGGTCTTGCGGTTCCAGACTGCAGCGCCTTTAACCGCACGGCCACTTCGGCCGGCCTACACCGTTTGTTGCAATATGCTTGGGACAACAGTACATTTTCAGGCAGACAAACTTTCGAAATTACAGTAGTTACAATTGTCAACAACAGATGGCGCTGCGGTGTGGGAAACTCTATAGTACGATATTTTCCACATATCCACCATGCGTAGCAATACTATGGCGTAGTCTCTGAATGAAATTACCCGAAACCTTTGACAACGTGTCTGGCGGAATGGCTTCACATGCAGATGAGACGTACTGCTTCAGCTGTTCAATTGTTTCTGGATTCTGGCGGTACACCTGGTCTTTCAAGTGTCCCCACAGAAAGAAGTCACAGGGGTTCATGTCTGGCGAATAGGGAGGCCAATCCACGCCGCCTCCTGTATGTTTCGGATAGCCCAAAGCAATCACACGATCATCGAAATATTCATTCAGGAAATTAAAGACGTTGGCCGTGCGATGTGGCCGGGCACCATCTTGCATAAACCACGAGGTGTTCGCAGTGTCGTCTAAGGCAGTTTGTACCGTCACAAATTCACGAAGAATGTCCAGATAGCGTGATGCAGTAATCGTTTCGGATCTGAAAAATGGGCCAATGATTCCTTTGGAAGAAATGGCGGCCCAGACCAGTACTTTTTGAGGATGCAGGGACGATGGGACTGCAACATGGGGCTTTTCGGTTCCCCATATGCGCCAGTTCTGTTTATTGACGAAGCCGTCCAGGTAAAAATAAGCTTCGTCAGTAAACCAAATGCTGCTCACATGCATATCGCCGTCATCAATCCTGTGCACTATATCGTTAGCGAATGTCTCTCGTGCAGCAATGGTAGCGGCGCTGAGGGGTTGCCGCGTTTGAATTTTGTATGGATAGAGGTGTAAACTCTGGCGCATGAGACGATACATGGACGTTGGCGTCATTTGGACCGCAGCTGCAACACGGCGAACGGAAACCCGAGGGCGCTGTTGGATCACCTGCTGCACTAGCTGCGCGTTGCACTCTGTGGTTGCCGTACGCGGTCGCCCTACCTTTCCAGCACGTTCATCCGTCACGTTCCCAGTCCGTTGAAATTTTTCAAACAGATCCTTTATTGTATCGCTTTTCGGTCCTTTGGTTACATTAAACCTCCGTTGAAAACTTCGTCTTGTTGCAACAACACTGTGTTCTAGGCGGTGGAATTCCAACACCAGAAAAATCCTCTGTTCTAAGGAATAAACCATGTTGTCCACAGCACACTTGCACGTTGTGAACAGCACACGCTTACAGCAGAAAGACGACGTACAGAATGGCGCACCCACAGACTGCGTTGTCGTCTATATCTTTCACATCACATGCAGCGCCATCTGTTGTTGAAAATTGTAACTACTGTAATTTCTAAAGTTTGTCCGGCTGAAAATGTACTGTTGTCCCAAGCATATTGCAACAAACGGTGTATTTCTATCGCTGCTCGTTTAGTTGTTATTGCCGTTTCAAATATACCGGTCATTTTTGAAACACCCTGTATCAACGGTTGCTACACTGAAGCGCCAAAGAAACTGGTATAGGCATGCGTATTCGAATACAGAGATATGTAAACAGGCAGAATACGGCGCTGAAGTCGACAACACCTATATAAGACAACAAGTCTCTCGAACACTTGTCAGATCGGTTACTGGCATATTATCGAGATTTAAGTGAGTTCGAACGTGGTATTATAGTCGGTGCACGAGCGATGGGACACAGTGTCTCCGAGGTAGCGATGAAGTGGAAATTTTCCCATACAACCATTTCACGAGTGTACCATGAATATCAAGAATCCGGTGAAACATCAAATCTCCGACATCGCTGCGGCCAGAAAAAGATCATCGTGTACTCTTGATGACTGCACAACACAAAGCTTTACACGTTGCATGGGCCCGTCAACACCAACATTGGACTGTTGATGATTGGAAACATGTTGCATGGTCGGACGAGTCTCCTTTCAAATTGTTCGAGTGGATGGGCGTATACGGGCATGGAGAGAACCTCATGAATCCATGGATCCTGCATGACAACAGGGGACTGTTGAAGCTGGTGGAGGCTCTGTAATGGTGTGGGGCGTGTGCAGTTGGAGGGATATGGGACCCCTGATACGTCTAGGTACGACTCTGACAGGTGACACGTACGTAAGCATCTTATCTGATCACCTGCATCCATTATGTCCATTGTGCATTCCGACGGACTTAGGCAATTCCAGCAGGACAATGCGACACCCCACACGACCAGAATTGCTACAGAGTGGCTCCAGGAACACTCTTCTGAGTTTAAACACTTCCACTGGCCACCAAACTCTCAAGACATGAACATGATTGAGCATGTCTGGGACGTCTTGCGACGTGCTGTTCACAAGAGATCTCCACCCCTCGTACTGTTAAGTATGTATGTACAACCCTGCACGATTCAAGGTGTCAATTCCCTCCAGCACTACTTCAGTCGTTAGTCGAATCCATGCCACGTCGTGTTGTGGCACTTCTGCGTGCTCGCTGGTGCCCTACACGATATTAGGCAGGTGTACCAGTTTCTTTGGTTCTTTAGTGTATTTAGTCAGTTCCCTTCCCTTTATTGTGTTTATCGTGTCATTAGCTTCGAATTTAGTTGTGAGCAGACCGGCGAAGTAAAAGGTGCTATTTCAGAGCTTCTATAACGTGAGTTGAAGTCCTTTTGAAAACCGCCCACAGTCATTATGACCGCACTACGTTGCTTGTAATATTTTTTCTGCTTTTATTTTCGTTGCTTATTCAATATAATTTCTAATTCGTAGCATTTGAAATATGTAGTAACCTACACACATCAAATAAAGTTTTGCATCACTCCGGGTCCCAGAATTCCTGAAGATAGGTGTCGACTGTGGATATTATATCACAGAAACAGTCCCTTTAACTGTTCATAAATATCACTAAACCCGCACAAATATGTAAACGACCATGTATGAGCAGCGCCTATTAGATGGAGGGGGTGCGACAGCCGATCGCCGGCCGGAGTGGCCGAGAGGTTCTAGGCGCTACAGTCTGGAGCCGCGCGACCGCTACGGTCGCAGGTTCGAATCCTGCCTCGGGCATGGATGTGTGTGTTGTCCTCAGGTTAGTTAGGTTTAAGTAGTTCTACGTTCTAGGGGACTGATGACCTCAGTAGTTAAGTCCCATACTGCTCAGAGCCATTTGAACCATTTGAACAGCCGATCACTTCCAGTCATTCCATCAGGAAGGAGGTACACGGCTCGTGTTGTCTGTAATTCAACCATGTCTAGACATTCAGTACCGCCGTTCGATCGCGTCCACATTGTTACTTTGAGCCAGGAAGGGCTCTCAACAAGGGAAGTGTCCAGGCGTCTCGGAGTGAACCAAAGTGGTATTGTTCGGACATTGAGGAGATACAGAGATACAGGAATTTTCGATGACATGCCTCGCTCAGGTCGCGCAAGGGCTACTACTGTAGTGGATGACCGCTACCCACGGATTATGGCTCGGAGGAACCCTGACAGCAACGCCACCATGTTGAATAATCCTTTTCGTGCAGCCACAGAACGTCGTTTTACGATTCAAGCTGTGTGCAGTAGGCTGCATGATACGCAACGTCATTCCCGACGTCCTTGGCGAGATCCAACTTTGCAACCATGACACATTGCAGCGCGGTACAGATGGACCCAAAAACATACCGCTCAGGATTGGCATCACGTTCTTTTTACCGGTGAGTGTCGCATATGCCTTCAACCAGACAATCGTCGGAGACGTGTTTGGAGGCAATCCGGTGAGGCTGAACGCCTTAGACACACTGTGCAGCGAGTGCATCAAGGTGTAGGTTCCCTGATGCTTTGGGGTGGCATTATGTGGGGCCGACGTACTCCGCTGGCGCTCATAGAAGGCGCTGTAATGGCTGTACGATACGTGAATGCCATCCTCCGACCGATAGTGCAACCATATCGACAGCATATGGACGAGGCATTCGTCTTTATGGACGACAATTCGCGCCCCCATTGTGCACATCTTGTGCGCGACTTCCTTCAGGATAACGACATTGCTCGAGTAGAGTGGCCAGCATGTTCTCCAGACATGAACCCTGTTGAATATGCCTGGGATAGATTCATAAGGGCTCTTTATGGACGACGTGACCCACCAACCAATCTGAGGGATCTACGCCGAATGCCGTTGAGGAGTGGGACAATCTGGACCAACAGTACCTTGAGGAACTTGCGGATGGTGTGCCACGAGGAATACAGGCTTGCATCAATGCAAGAGGACGTGCTACTGGGTGTTAGAGGTACCGGAGTGTACTGAAATCTGCACCATCACCTCTGAAGGTCTCGCTGTATGGTGGTACAACATGCAGTGTATGGTTTTCATGAGCAATAAAAAAGGCGGAAATGATATTTAGGTTGATATCTATTCCAATTTTCTGTACAGGTTCCGGAACTCTTATAACTGAGGTGATGCAAAACTTTTTTGACGTGTGTATTAATTCTGTAGTTAAAGGATGTGGTTGAAATAGAAGACAATTTGTGAACGTTTCAGACCCTACATTTCAGGAAACTGTGAGGAGATGGTTGGAGGAATCAGGCTATAGTGACTGTGATGATAATTTTGAAAAAACTGAACCCATTGTGAGTGAGCATGACACTTTTTCAGAACATAGTGGAGCAGATAATGACTCTGATGAATGTGGTGATCCATGTGACGACCAACGCGGAAGCAATTACTTCAATGGCAAAAATGAGGACAAATGGGCCAAGGAACCTTCTATCAGAGCTTTTATAACTCCTCGTCGTAACATCATCATGAAATTTCCATCCACCAAGTTGACTAAAGGAGATTCAAAAGGCCCATTTTCATCATGGACTCTCGATTTTCATGATGAAGTTCTTGATCACAAGCTACTACGGACAGATTCTAAAATAGATTGTGTCAGGCACAACTACCCTGACAAAAGCTTGAACTTTTGGCTTTCTCATGACTACAGATACTTTCTTCTGTCTTTAAATCAGATCACAATTACGTAAATTATTTATTTATGAACGATGGTTCAGGTCGGGAAATCTTCAAATGTGCCATTTCTAAAGCTCAAAGTGTACAAAATGGTAGCAACCTCTATTCTTTTTAGAAAAATTTTTGAAAGTTCCCAAAAATATTACGATTTAGGCACATGTGCTACTGTAGATAAACAACTAGTTCCCTTTCCTGGTAAATGCTCATTTTTGGCCTACATACCCAAGAAGCAGGGCCGTTAATACAGTATATGTTCGCCGCCCTAGGCGAGAACTGAAAAATGACACCTCCTCTTTGATACTACCATCGGGCTTCTCAATGAACCCCGCCTTCCCCCGCCCTTCACATCCAATGGCAGGCCCTTACAGTTTTCCTATTATACTTTTAATAATTAAGCTAAGGTGACCATACAGCCTCATTTTCAGGGGACAGCTCTCAGTTGTCATGCTTTGTCCTTAATTCATTTAAAACTGATTGAGGACAACAAAAGTCTTTAATTTCTTATTTTTTGTCCTCAATTCTTGAAATTTCTCAAAATACTTGAAATAGGAAGAACGCAGAGAGTGTTTTAAATTAGAACTCAGCTGACTGTCCCAGTGCAACCAAATTTGGCATCAATTACTTATTTTATTTTATTGCAAGAAAATGAACTAATAAAGATGAATGCGAATGAATTTTTCCTTGAATTTAGAAATTATGCTATGCCAAAGGGAAACATGCCGAAACAGCAAGCTAAGTCACCTGGATATTTGTGGTGTTATTTTTTTCTGTTTGAATTGAAATATTTTAGAATGAGGATTAAAACTCATCTTTTTCAGCATCCTTTTTTTGTACTTGTTTTGTCAATAAAACTGCCTTTTCCTGCAGCCACTTAATTTATTTATCCCCGGAGCGTTTCGCCTTTTTCTTGTTGTAACGTATCATCAGTGGGAACTATAATGTGATTAAATAAATAAATGACACCTTGTTTGCATTTTCTATTGAAAATTCTACAACTTTCTTGACCGCCCCACTGGTGCAGTGCTCTAAGTGACTGGCTTCTCATCATTCCTGCGAGATGTGTCCGTGTTCGATTCCCAAAGGGCTCGATGTTGTGTTTGTCTAAAGGCACTGGCTCTTTCCCTTCCCTGCAGTCAATGGCCCTAAATTAGGGATAGCTGACTGCTTGTAGCTCATGGAATTGCTCAAATTGATTGTTAAATCTTAAGTAAAGAAAAAACTATTGTTAAGTTCCATTTTTTATTAAACTCTTCCTTTAAGTGAAGTTACTGGATTTAGAATATTCCTTCTTCTGTATAGCAAATTTTTGTTTTAGATTTTTTTCTTGTACAGAATCACAATGAAATTTCAGTACAAAATCAAAATGTAGCTTTGTTTTTATGTGATGTCCCCTACATTTAAAATGTATCAGAAGTAATATTCCAAATGATAGTACTTTTATTTTTATTTTATGCTTAAAAGTATCATTCAGATTCGTCAGCCCCGCTCCAGTGTTCGACAGAGATAAATCGAGGTCATATTTGTTTCTGTTTTCTACTCAGTAGCATCTACTTTAGTTCTCTGGTAGCTGGGAACAATGTGTTTACTTTCGTCAAAGTAAGTAAAGACTTAAGTAATTGTTTTGTATGCTTTTGAAAACATTTTACTCCTCATTTTCGAAATTTTTTCGCTGCTTCATCTGCAATTAATTTTTCCCGTCCTTTTCCGCCCCTAAAATTTTGTCTCCCCAGGCGGCTGCCACTTTTGCCTAATGGTAGAAACGGACTTGCCAAGAAGCATGGTAAATATGACTTAAGACTAATAATGTCCTTGTGTGATGCAAAGACAAGTTACTTCTATAGTATGTATATGTACAGTGGAAAAGCCTATGGTAGAGATACAGTGCCGGACAATGAAAGGAAACTAATGACATCATGTCAATCTCCGTTACGATTGTGTGAACCAGTGTATGGCAGTAATCGCAACATTACTGCTGTAGCAGAGTTAAGAAACAGAGGATTGACTTTTGTTAAAAATCTAAAAGAGAATAAGAGAGAGATTCCAGAAGTACTTCAGCCAAATAAGCATAAGCCATTTGATTCCTCTTTGTAGGGTTTCACAAAAGACACCGCAGTGTTGTAGCATTTGCCAAAGATAGACAAAGTGGTTGTTCTTGTTTTATCCATGCGTCTTAGCTCTGCTGAGGATTTGCCTTTTCAAAAACCAGAAATTATACTACAATACCACTAAAGGAGGTGTCGATGAACTGTACAAAAAGGGGTCTTTATACTCCTGCTGTCAAAGAACTCGATGTTGGCTGAAGCGTTTAGTCTACAATTTATTGTACATGAGCACAATAAATGCATATGTTCTGCAAAAGAATGCATCACATGAAACTCCTGAAAATGACACTGAGCAGTTCATGTCTGTTGTTGACTCGACAGATTTGTTACGCGAGGTCACAAAGCTGTGGGCTGAAGACGACGGGCAAACTAATAGTAAGGACAAGAGGTACCACAATAACAGTCGTAACGGGAACCAGAACCGAAACCAAAACAATAACGATAATGGTAACGGGAATGGAAATAACCGAAATCCCACGAGGAAGATTATAGAATAACCATGCACAGGAAGGTAACAACCGACTGCACTTCGGAAAGAAAAGAAGGTATGATAATCGGTGTAATCCAGGTTATCGGAATGACAACAATAGGAATAATCAGGATAACAACATAATGCCACAAACATGGCCAAACAACGAACAAGTGAACTGGCAGTCGAATACTGCACCACGAAACAGGGGGCAACAGCATTCGATACACAATGACAACCCAAATCAAAGTAATCAGAATAACAGTAATAATACTGTGAACTGACGGGTACAAAACCAACCCGTTAGGCTAACAGATGTGATTGAAAGTAATCAACCTTCAAATAGCCTACCAAAAAACTAATTTCGATCACATTGAGTCCTTGGATAGTGGTCGGGAATAGTGTAGGCATCCATACGCAAAAACAGATCAGTTTGATCTGTTATAATAACGGTGCTGATATGCGTGATGAATTGTTCTCTGAAGAAAATTCCTGCAGAGAGGAAGACAATTCAGTGATACAGGTTGCGTTTGAAGCTGAAGTAGATAAAGTACCTACTCTAGTAATAATTGACAACGGTGCATCGGCTAACGTTATTTCTTATAATTTGTTTAAACAAATGGGCGAGAAGAGTACACCTCCCACATGACCAGTCCAGAATTGTAGCATTATTGGTGCGATAGGCATCAGGTCGAAGAATATTAGTTTGCAGACTCAGTTGGAAATATCGACAGGAAATGTAGCATTTTACTGCACGTTCTTGGTGGTTGAGAATTTGTGAGTCAACTGTATTATTGGTGTAGGATTTCTGTAAGAGAAGGACGCAAAAATCGACTTCTCGGCTGGCAAAAGCTCTTTTACAGTTGATGGAAAAAATATAATTCTGGATTTGGTCAAAACAAAAGCTCGCCATGGTAAATTCTGCTAGCGAGTGAAAATCAAGTTTGTAGGTACTGAACCTCCACTGACAGGTGGTAGTTCAATTGCTCTAGCTGATATAAACAAGTGCGCTAATGTTGACAACAACAAGCAAGATCTCGAGGCTATATTACCAGGCAAGATTTTAGAATGAGATTACTTAAGTGAGCAGCAGAGAAATGAGCTATACAGTCTCTTGCATAGATATCTGTAAGTCTCTGCAGAAAAACCAGGTATAGTAAAAGGATACGTATAACACATGCGAGTTAAGCCTCAGCAAACGTAGTGTCATACAACGTACTCGATTCTCTGGACCAAGCGAGAGTCCATAAACAAAGAAATCAAGAAAATGCTACAATGGAGAATAGCAGAAATATCCTATCAAATAAAATTAGGAGTTTCTACCTACATAAACATCTCAAGAAATTTATTTCATAAATATGATATTTGTATTCTGTGTAAATATTTCATTTCTGTTTTCATGTACATAGTAAAGGTAGTTGTGAGAAGCAGAGTCTCATAACAATTATATGGACATTGTAAAGAGAAGCTGAAATGCATTTAAAGGACATTCAAAATGACTTTACCAAAACTCCACTTTACTTGTAAAGCCAAAACCTGTCTTATAAAGACATCTCACGTAGTAAATTGTAAATAATAGTTGCTGCTCTAGTGTCAGTCCTAGTCGAGGCAAAGGGAAATTTTATCAACATTCAATGAAGGCGCGGTTGGGCGATGAAATCTGGGGCCGCTGGCAGAGTGTGGTAACAGTCGACAACCAGCAGGCCAGGCAAAGTAAACGTGGCACGCGCAGGCGCAGGGCTGCGATGGCAGAATTGCACGCACGAATTGTTTTGAGTGGAGCAACAACGAGGCAGGAAACTGCAGCGTTGCTTTAAGTTATTGCAATGTATGAGGTGGGGCACTAGGCCAGAGCCAAGAGTGACGATTTGTAACTGGCTGACGTGTGGGAATTTATCACTGACGTAGTTTCTGTCTCTCTCTCTCTGACACTACGTCAGAAGTGATGGAGAAACCAATTTAAATAGATGGGTAATTTTAGCTTGGGACAGAGTCTGCCAGGTCAGTCGAGCGTCGGGACGGACCTGTGTTGGTCTTCGTTTATAGGGGCCAGTCTGGCAGCAATGTTGTAAGTATTCTGTATAAACTTGTATTCTGTTTCTACACTCCTGGAAATGGAAAAAAAGAACACATTAACACCGGTGTGTCAGACCCACCATACTTGCTCCGGACACTGCGAGAGGGCTGTACAAGCAATGATCACACGCACGGCACAGCGGACACACCAGGAACCGCGGTGTTGGCCGTCGAATGGCGCTAGCTGGGCAGCATTTGTGCACCGCCGCCGTCAGTGTCAGCCAGTTTGCCGTGGCATACGGAGCTCCATCGCAGTCTTTAACACTGGTAGCATGCCGCGACAGCGTGGACGTGAACCGTATGTGCAGTTGACGGACTTTGAGCGAGGGCGTATAGTGGGCATGCGGGAGGCCGGGTGGACGTACCGCCGAATTGCTCAACACGTGGGGCGTGAGGTCTCCACAGTACATCGATGTTGTCGCCAGTGGTCGGCGGAAGGTGCACGTGCCCGTCGACCTGGGACCGGCCCGCAGCGACGCACGGATGCACGCCAAGACCGTAGGATCCTACGCAGTGCCGTAGGGGACCGCACCGCCACTTCCCAGCAAATTAGGGACACTGTTGCTCCTGGATGAAGCGTCGTCTCACGCGGTCTGCACGTCCAGCACGAACGCTGGTCCAACTGAGGCGCGAGGTGGAAATGGCATGGCAAGCCGTTCCACAGGACTACATCCAGCATCTCTACGATCGTTTCCATGGGAGAATAGCAGCCTGCATTGCTGCGAAAGGTGGATATACACTGTACTAGTGCCGACATTGTGCATGCTCTGTTGCCTGTGTCTATGTGCCTGTGGTTCTGTCAGTGTGATCATGTAATGTATCTGACCCCAGGAATGTGTCAATAAAGTTTCCCCTTCCTGGGCCAATGAATTCACGGTGTTCTTATTTCAATTTCCAGGAGTATATATATATATATATATATATATATATATATATATATATATATATATATATATATATATGTCATCTATTACGTTACCAGATGCCAAGTTTGTCTTATTTGCAGATGATGCAAAGATCGCAATAAATAGTAAGTGAAATATAAATTTAGAAAGGGCAGCTAATCAAATTTTTACTGACATTAATAAGTGGTTCATAGCCAATTCACTGTCATTAAACTTTGAAAAAACCCACTATATGCAGTTCAGAGCTTCCAAGAGATTTCCTTCTAGTGTGTGTATAAAATATGATGACATGGAAATAGGAGAAGTTGAGAGTGTAAAATTCTTGGCATTTCAACTTGATAATAAATTCAGTTGGGAGCGACATACTAACGAACTTCTAAAGCACCTAAACAAGTCTGTGTTTGAAATGTGAATGATGTCAGACATAAGAGATATAAATATAAAAAAAACGGGCAGATTTTGCTCATTTGCACTCCATTATGTCATATGGTATCATATTTTTGGGTAACTCCTCAAACCGAGAAAAATGTTTAGAGTACAGAAGCGTATAATAAGAGTAATGTGTAGTGTAAATCCAAGAACATCATGTTGACACCTATTCAAAGAATTGGGCATACTAACCTCAGCTTCTCAATATGTTTATTCCTTAATGAAGTTTGTTGTAAATAATACATCTCTTTTTCCAACTAACTTCTTAGTACATACTATCAGTACTAGGAATAAGAACCATATACATAAAGATTTAAAATCACTTATTCTTGCCCAGAAAGGAGCCCAGTATTCAGCAACACATATTTTCAATAAGTTACTAGCAACCATTAAGAGTTTAATTTCAGACACGGCACAATTTAAACATAATTTAAAAGAATTTTTGGTGGCCAACTCCTTCTATTTCATCCATGAATTTCTCAACAAGTGCAGTAGACCATTTTAATGAAAATTTATTATACTTTAATTTTGGACAATACTTGGTTGTAACAGCCAAATAACTACCTACTGTGTGAATGATGATGGATGTATGGAAAGCAAATGTAAGTCTTAAGTCTGTAAATAGTGGAAGCTTAATTTTAAATCTTATACATAATTTGACTGTTGTTAACTGAGGATCATTGGAATGAATAAATTACTTTAATTTTTGACAATACTTGGTTGTAATTGCCAAGTAACCAGCTACTGTGTGAATGATGGATTTAATTAAAGCAGATGTAAGTATTAAACCTGTAAATATTAGAAGTTTAATTTTAATTTATGTAGATAATTTTACTGTTTATTGACTGAGGATCATTAAAATTAATGAAACTCAAGTTTTTCTAATTAGATTTTTGTAATGTGTTTGTCTGACATGTTCCACAACCAGGAGGATCGCCTCTTTTGGGGGTCTATAGAATGAATAATTAATCTAATCGAAGTTAGAACACAGGACTCAGTCAAATAACAAGGGCAACAGTAAAGTGTAAATGTAAATGTACTCGAATAATTGTCCTTTTTCTTAAACAAAAGAAGAAGTATCCATGTAACATATAAAACTGTGAACTAATGCCCATGACTATGAAAACAACAAACGAAGTGACGTAGTTAAATGTTGATCCCCAGAGTCAAAACATTGATATCTCAGCATTTAGGAGGCATTTTATAACGTCCCCAACTTTTACACGAAATTTACCCAAAGTAATATAATTATGGAAGACGCCTCTGGATAATGTATCGATAATCACACAAAGATCATAATGTGTGATTAGTATAAACAGCAGTGAACAAAGGGCCCTGCTCTCTTTTCTTTTCGCTCTGCTCTTTTGCCCTTTCCTTTATGTCATTGTGCTTGTGTCTGGCGGTTAGCTTGATTCATGTTACGCAATTAATTTAGCGGATTCGATGAAATGGTCATAGGAGAACTTTCTTGGGCTGTTACTCAGTTATTTGCAACTGGAACTTTTATTAGAAATCAGAATATCAAGTGCATGCACTTGAGTAATGTCCGTTTCATGTAGAGGATCTTTCGTTTTAAATTTTAGGCATAAAATGTGAGCTGCATAGATTAGTGTAAGTTGACTTTTATATCTTTAAAATATAGTGTTAAAAGTTTGACCATATTTCATTTACGAACCTATCCTTCCTTCATAGATTCATAATTTTGTGTGTTTCCTTAAAAACGGAAGCATTGCTTTTGGTTATTAGCCTATAGTTAGCGTGCGCCATTCCGTGCGCCGTAGTCCTTTGTTTGTGAAACACGATAAACCTGCAATCATTTTATATTACGAAGTCTGATAATCAGTTTAATGCTAATTTCCGCAAGGCAACATTTAAATTCAAGGTCAGTAACAAATTCTGCCAAAAGATTTGCTCTCAAAGCCAAAACTGTGGGCCGTTGCTTCTTTTAGAAGAAACTGCATTAATTTCCGTAAAAGTTTAGAATTAAGTCAGTACTTTGATGAATGAGGTCCCAGTTTCTTTTAGCGTTTCCGCCATTGTTTTTCATTTTAATATAAAAATAGTTCACAACCCGAAATTGCCTTCCATATTAATTGCAAGTAAAATAATTAAATAGCAATTAACGGGCGGTGACGTTAAAATACTGTCCACAGACACAAAATCTTGCGATTTTTGATTTTCTGACGAACTGAAGAAGATCTGTATTTGTAAGTGGTATGTCTAGTAGTATCGGTATGAGCTTTATATATGAACAGTCCAAGAGGTACTGGTAGAGCCCTTGGCGTTTTAACATGAATTTTCCTTCTTCGTACTCCTTCCCACTTCAAGGCACTTTCAACCGCTGCCACCGCTGACTGGATGCAATTTTCTTTAACACTCTGCAGGTTTTTTCTTTAGTGTACGACAAGCTGAGTTCATAATTTGCTTGTAATTTAAGTTTCGCACACATTGCTTTATCAATTAGGAATGCCGTAATATGTTTTCCTATCCCTATGTCTTTTCTTCCGCCTATTTATTCGGCTTTATCAACTAATATTTGATCTGCACTTTGAGGATCGCTGTTTATAGCATAAGCTCTATCATTCTCCTTGCAGGCGTTGCCTAGAATATTAATACCTTTATCGTCATAAGCTACCCGCTTTTTCAGCTTCATTCTAGGTCCACGGTAATTGTATACAGGGATATGCCATTCAACTTGTAACTTACTGAGAAAACCACCACTGCCTCTGATGTGCTTCCTAGAAGTCACGTCACGGAACTGTATGGCATGAGGTTTGTTTGTCCTGTTTATGTACCAGATCTTCAATGTTCACCCTAATGTTGTGCTTTGATGGGAAGCTGAGACCCTTAACTAAAGCCTTATTCCCTTGGCATCTTGTCACATCCTCTATGAGAAACGTGTGGTTATGAGTTATTCTGTAATTCATCTACTTAACAAGAATCTGGCTATTTCTGCACCATTACTGTCCTTCAGGATGTTAGTTCTTGAGTTTGTGCGTTGTTCTTTGGAAACTTTGAATATCTCCATTGACCAGTTCGCCAGGTAAGATTTCTCAAACGACTTTTTGTATTTCGAAACACATACCAAATCACCTACATTGGCTTCCGCTTGTGTGAGTGCACCATCTTAATATGACTGTATGCTGTATTTAGAAGTCCAATCTCATGGACATCAAGAACTCTCATTTTAATTGTGTGATGCATAGTTCAATTATACTGCCTAGTTATTTGCAGGAGAATGACCAGTCAGTTGTATTACCATCAAAGATTAAATTTCATCCACTTTTTTTTTATCATTCTCTTCAAATGTTCCACAATACTTGCTTTCATGTACGAGAATGTGAAATACTGGTATAATCACTATTGCTCCGTTACAGACTTGACATGTATGCTGTAAAATTCATCTCCGTGGTTGGTTTAAAAATTGTGAGGATATCAGTTCATCCCCATCTGCAATTTTTCAAACACCTGCGCAGTTTCTTTATCTGCCTTTGCTTCCACAGGCAGGGTTCAGGCGTATTTGGAAAATGTACCTATAATCATTAAAATATATTTGAAACTTTTGTTCATACGTGAATATTGTATTATATCCATGAGTTCAGCCTGCCATGAGCCATCTAAACCTCTTATGATGGTGTGTCTATGTGTTAATGTTTTGCACGCATGTTTGTGAAACTCATGAATGATTGTCCCCGTAATTACTCTACGATATGTCTTTGGCGAAGCTCTGAAATTACTGATATGATTTCATTGACCTGCGACGTATTTCCTGATGTGGCCAGTGCTGTGACTAGCCACAGCTGTTCTATGATTTCGTTTGGGTCATCATACTATATAGGGTGTAACAAAAAACTGTAGAGTACAAATTGCAGGATACATTGGGTATGGTTTTGCAGCCTTCCATAATATGAGCATGGAGACGCTGAACATCTTGTACTGGAGTTTCATACATAAGAGATTTCAAATGCTTCCACAAATAAAAGTCCAGTCGGTTTAGATTCAGAGAGCTTGTAGGCCAGGCAATTGGTCCATCTCTGCCTATCCATATGTCACTGAAACTGTTATTTAGAAATCGATGGACATTAAAATGAGAAGGTGCACTGTCGTGCATGAAGTACATGTTTTGTTGCACAGCTAAAGGCACATCTGCCAACAGCTCAGGTAGAACATTCTCAACGAAATCATGATAACTTTGTCCATTGAGCATGGGTGGAAGAAACTGAGGCCCTACGAAACAGTCACCAACAATGACAGCCCAAACATTGACAGATAATCTTTATTGACGAATTGCTTCAACAGTTGCATGACGATTGACTACCCATACATGCCGATTGTGAAAATTTATAATGTGATCTCGTGAAACAACGCGCCATCTGTGAACAGCACTATTGCACTAAAATTAGGGTTGATACTTCGTTGAATAAGCCATTCGCAGAAGAGTGCCCGAGCAGGAAAATCTGCTGCTGATAATGTCTGCACACACTGTAAATGGTATAGATACAGCTGGTCCTTGTGTAACACTCGCCAGACTGTCATGTTGTCAACATTAAGCTACATGTCTTGTACTGACACCAGGGTTGTCGTCAACTGCATGAAGAACTGACACCTCTCGTTGTGGCGTCCTCATCCTTCTAGGCCTCCCCTGTCGCGAGTACCAGGCTTAAACGCCCGATGTTCCCTACAACGACGGTCAATGGCTTCAAACGTCCTCCTGTCAGGGCACCTTCGTCCTAGAAATCTCTCCCGGTGCAAAGGATTAGCGCGAGCGCCATTGCCGTCATCTCTGCATTTGTGTACACTACCATTGCATGAGCCAAGTCTGTGATTAAATTTACATAGTAACCCATGTGCTTGCAACAGTCGCACTGATTTCTGGAACAGTTGATGTTATCTGTAAACAAGCAATGACGTAGTCATATGGCAACAGGGGCATTTAAAACAAGACACGGGTGGTGCACAAAATAACCAGACCTCACCAAGATTGCATGTTCCCCATGATTGTAACGTTTTGTTCTCATGTGTTTCCCATGATTATTGAGTTGGAGAAAATGAGTTTTAACATGGAAACAAAACGTTTCCAGACCCATGTTCAGATAACATAATTTCGTCGTAACCCCTAAATATCCTAATTTGATATTTAGGGGTGAGACCAATGTCAATTTTGATAGTTCCCGTACCCAGCAACAGATGGCACCACTTATTTCTAAGCTTTTACATTTGAGGGTTAGCCAGTTTTTCAGCAAATGCGCCGGCTTCTGTGGCCGCACGGTTCTAGGCACTTCAGTCCGGAACCGCGTTGCTGCTACGGTCGCAGGTTCGAATCCTGCCTCGAGAATGGATGTGGGTAATGTCCTTAGGTTAGTTACGTTTAAGTAGTTCTAAGTCTAGGGGGCTGATGACCTCAGATGTTAAGTCCCATAGTGCTTAGAGCCATTTTAACCATCTGCGCATCTATTCATATGTATGAGGAGGGACACATCCTGTATTAACGTGATACAGCTGTAAAAATTGTATTGTACCACTGCCAGACGCTGACAGATACAAGGCCCTACTACTGCTCAGTCTCTAGAATTTTTGCAAGTTCAACTGTTTGTTACTAAGAGCTCATTTATTTACATATATGTATCTCCAATTTACAACTAACAGAGTAATATTCATTGTCATGCTACATTCCTCCTGATTGCTTAGCAGTCCAAATAACCTGTCATGTCTTGATGTAGAGGGCTGTGAATACACATGTGTTCCGTTGTGGCTCAAGCAATAGTATGTCATGGGTTACCTCTGTGTCCTCAAATGCACTATGGGCTGTTATGGCTGTTGTGATAGTCCAGGTAATGGTACTTTACTAGTATTGTAATAATAACAAAGCCCTAATATACACTGAAGAGACAAATAAAAAGGTACATCTGCCTAATATCGTGTAGGGCCCCGCGAACACACAGAAGTGCCGCAACACGACGTGGCGTGGACTCGACTAATGACTGAAGTAGTGCTGGAGGGAATAGATACCATGAATCCTGCAGGGCCGTACATAAATCCGTAAGAGTACGAGAGGGTGGAGTTTTCTTGTGAACAGCACGTTGCAAGGCATCCGAGATATGTACAATAATGTTCATGTCCGGGGAGTTTGGAGGCCAGCGGAAGTGTTTAAACTCAGAAGAATGTTCCTGGAGCCACTATGTAGCAATTCTGGACGTGTGGGGTGCCACATTGCCCTGCTGGAATTGCCCAAGTCTGCCGGAATGCAAAATGGACATAACGGATGCAGGTGATCAGACATGATGCTTATGTACGTGTCACCTGTCAAGAGTGATATCTAGACGTATCAGGGGTCCCATATCCCTCCAACTGCACACGCCCCACACCATTACAGAGCCTCCACCAGCTTCAACAGTCCCCTGCTGACTTGCACTGTCTATGGATTCATAAGGTTGTCTCCATACCCGTACACGTCTATTCGCTCGATACAATCTGAAACGAGACTCGTCCGACCAGGCAACATGTTTCCAATCATCTACAGTCCAATATCGGTGTTGACGGGCCCATGCGAGGCGTAAAGCTTTGTGTTGTTCAGTCATCAAGGGTACACGAGTGGGCCTTAGCTCCGAAAGCCCAAATTGATGATGTTTCGTTGAATAATTCGCATGCTGACACTTGTTGACGGCCCAGCATTGAAATCTGCAGCGATTTGCAGAAGGGTTGCACTACTTTCACGTTGAACGATTATCCTCAGTCGTCGTTGGTCCCGTTCTTGTAAGATCATTTTCCAGCCGCAGCGATGTCGGAGATTTGATGTTTTACCGGATTCTTGATATTCACGGTACACTCGTGAAATGGTCCTACGGGGAAATGCCCACTTCATCGCTACTTAGGAGATGCTGCGTCCCATCGCTCGTGCGCCGACTATAATACCACGTTCGAACTGACTTAAATCCTGATAATATGCCAGTGTAGCAGCAGCAACCGATCTGACAAGTGTTCGAGACACTTGTCTTATATAGGTGTTGCCGACTGTAGCGCCGTATTCTGCCTGTTTACATATCTACGTATTTGAATACGCATGCCTATACCAGTTTCTTTGGCGCTTCAGAGTAGAATGTAAATGACTTTCATTTTGTTTAAAAGGCTTTAAGAGTTTTCTCATACAAAATTTGGAGGCATTACTTTTCAGTCTCTCTCGTAGATCCCTGTAGCTTCTCGTTAGTGCCAGGAATCTTAACTTCACCCTCAGCCTCTCATGTGGAGAAACTGCTTTCGTCATACAAGTATTCTTTCGTATTATACCAGGAGTTATGAGCGTCAAAAGGCTAAATGCACCCTAAATAATTTCAACAGTCGTCGTTTTGACCCTGCAACTCGCGAAGTAAATTTCTACTGCCTTCGCCTATGCAGCCACCATCAAGACCATTTTGATCTATTTCTTGCATTTTGTCTGCATTTGTTTTTGCAGCACAATTTGAGATCTCAGGCCATACTAGAATTTTCTCCGTTACGATCTTCTGAATAAATGAAATATACTTTGAGGTTGACAGAGTGTAGTCGTTTTCCATCGGAATGTCTTTCGTAGGCCGACAGTTGGCGCAGATTGCAACTTGTGTCGAGTGTGTAATCACATTTGCAGCGATTTGTTTAGTGCACAGTCATTTGCGCAGACCGAACGTTGCGTGTGGATGACCTTCAACCTGTTATTGAGAGTGTGAACTACATAGGCTACATAGATTTTTTTATCGATTTTTCGAAAAACCTCTCTGAACTGAGACACTGGATGCAGGAATATTTAAAATTAGTTCAAAGAAATTTACAATTTTATGGTATGCAGTCTGGATCCTATTTGGCAATAAACTTCAACAGATCACCTTTATGATGCATTTCTCGCAAATGTAAGCAAACACTTTAGTCTTTGACAGTGGAAAAAACAAAAAAATGTTCCAAAGCAAATTTTACGGCAGATTCTTCCAAAGTTTGCTTCTAAATTTTCTGCAGATTATTTCTAGGGTGTTTTGTTACTGCTTCGTCCATATGTTGCCCATGAATTACTGTATCCCACATTTTTTCAAGCCCTACAAACTTGGTTTTTAACATTCCTTCGAATTCATTAATTTTACAAGTTAGACAATGTTACAAGTTCTGTTTTGAAATATACCAAACAAGGCAAACCTCAGAGGGAAAATATCTGTAGGAGTGTGTAGAACGAAGTGTGTAGAACGAAATTTAAACAGACATCTTGAGTCGTGATTTCAAATCCACAAGCAGCAATATCTTCGTCCCACTTATCTGGATCTATTATGTTCTTGAAACGTGAAACCAGTTCACTGCATTATTAGGTTTTCGCTAAACAGGATGTAGAACACCACGACGTAGCAGACAATTTAAGTGGTGGTTTCTTTCATGCTCATCTAGCGGTCAGGTTCTTTTTTCTTGAACAGAAAAAAAGTGACGTGGCCAGCCAACGTGAGTAAAAATATTCGGCTTTCTTTTATGTTTGGCACGGCTTGCAATAGCACTGAATTGATGAACGTAAGGGTTAACGACAATTGCAGTAGAAAACGTATTTATTACTCTTGAGTGAAGTCCAGGGAAATGATCAGCCAACTGCAGTTCCATCGTAATTCTAAGAATATTTACGAATTTTAGAAACCTTTCATGGACTTGACTAACAGCTGTGACATAGTGCACTATTGAGGAGACATCAGTTCAAAAAATGGTTCAAATGGCTCTGAGCACTGTGGGACTTAACATCAGGGGTCATCAGTCCCCTAGAACTTAGAACTACTTAAACCTAACCAACCTAAGGACATCACACACATCCATGCCCGAGGCAGGATTCGAACCTGCGACCGTAGCAGTCGCGCGGTTCCGGACTGAGCGCCTAGAACCGCTAGACCACCGCGGCCGGCGAGACATCAGTTGCTTCATACAGAATAACGGGGACCAAATTCAATTTGTTTTTCCTTATTTTTATTTTATTCATGAATGTGCTTCAAACAGAAGCAGTCAAGCAATTCTGTATATGTACTAAATGATGTTTCATCTTTTCGTCAATTTCACTGAGTAGATGTGTGAGTTCAACATAAGTGAATTTGTTCAATCTTTGCGTACTAGGGCATCCTGACAGCCACTTGTTCCTGTTGTAAAGTTGCGAACTGATACGCCGTGTGCAAGATTTCTAGTTATGATGCATGGTTCGGCAGCCCTGCCTGGAGTTCCATGATTACGTCGCTGGCGCTACAATATGTAACGGGCTCGGTTGCTTACTTTCCAGCCAACAGCAGCACACCTGTGCTACGGTTATTATAAACTGTCAAGGCTGCTTATGGCGTTAAAATAACATAAAACTACTTGTATAACTCATATGTGTAATCAATTACTTGTATCAACTACAGTTACGTTTTCTGTAGCACCAAAAAAGAAATTACAACTTTTAGTTGTTATCGCTTCACACCAATGTCTGTAGTCGGTTCAGTGCGGGACCTAATGCGTTTCGAATCTTCAGCTGCCGCTTGTTACAGTCCATTCAGAGAACATCAGTCCTTGCCTGAATAGTAACTGATAATGAGCGCAAACTTACGAATTTTGCTGAATATCCTGAAAATCGGCAGCGCTAATCCGAAAATATTGTATAACATCCGTTTGTCAACCCATGCAAGGAATGATTTTAAATTTTAAAGTTTCAATTGTTTTCGTCATTATTTCCAGTTTATGCTGGATAGGCGGTGCCTCCCTTAAGACCATTGAGTACACGCCGTTTCTCCACGCTATACAGACTTTTTCCTTGTCTCTTTCCCTGCAACGCTGCACCTTTCATATTGTTGGAGGCATTTTCTCACGTATTTGTAATTCTAACTTATTTTTGATGCTTGCAAAATTCTGTCTAGAATTTTGTTATAATTTTTCTCCAATAAGCAACTGATTCAAGTGATGAATCCTATCTGGATATTTTTAAAGCAGTCCTTTACTTCATCAAGATGTCTGGTGTGATCCAGCTATTTTTAGCTCGTTCAACAGTTCCCTTCTCCATAGATCTTTTGCATGATTTCTGTTAACGCAGTACTGGTACTGAACGAGTCAATTTGCAGCCTACAAGTATATAACATTTTTGTTTTTGTGACTACACGCATTTACAGGTTACCTGTTCAGTAGAACAATGCCTTAAAATAACGAAAATAAACTTATTAGTGTGTGACACGTCTCACACTGTCAGTGAAACATTCGAACAGTTAGCAATGGGAGTAAACATGTTTATTTTTTCTTGTGCCACACTGACTACATGTTTTCAATTAAAAACTGGTTTATAGAATTTAAGGAACGGTCCAGATGAAATGATTTCAGCTTGGGTTTATAATTTTATTGCCACGTACTGAATATTTTATATTATTAGAAAAAAACGAACAAAAGCATCTATTGTTGCATGCTGAACACCTTTCTTAACCACTGACAACTTCAGCAGTGTGTAATGATCATTTCTTCTCCTAGTATTGTGGATATGGACATCATTATTAATTTCAAATTATTTATGATGAATTTCATTAGTAAATAACTATAAGGTGAAGGTATAATTAAAATGTTTTAACTCCTTGAATAGGTAGGCCTGCTTACATGATGTCTGTGAAGGAAAGCCACATGTTGTTCTTATTGCTGTTCTCTTACTACCATTAATTTCTTCTAAGTGCTCTACAAAATTAAGCCATAACACACTGATGAGCAGTATGGCGTAAATATGTGTTAAGATATAGTTCCATTTTTCCCATAAATGGCAAGTACTAGCAGAAGGAAAGTTTATGAACTTACCTGTTTCTGAAGTTCGATCATATGTATCTCCTGAATGAAATTTTTAACAATAAGTGCACCAAAGAAATTGAAGTGTTCTGCAGCATTCATTCACTCATGTTGATGGGCTACTTTTATCATTGGTGCTACTTTATGTGCTGGACAGTAGTGAACACACTGTTTCGAAATCAAGAAACAACTGAATTGTACAAAACCACTTCGTAATTATTTGGAAATCTTTATCAATAAATTCTTCCTTTCTGTGTCTTTGTTACTCTAGACGAACAAACACTCATCGGCACTGTGGAGGGGTCTTAGATTTAGTTCTGCAGTAGGCCTAGTGGATACTACAAAACACACAAAATATTACACCACTTTATTATAACTTGAAGAAGCTGAAATGCTTAACCTTGAAATAAGCCACGTCCACAGGGCTTTCTGTGTATATATGTTACTGTCACTGAGCACCAATGTCTCACTTAATACAGTACAGAATAATAGTCTCTGCTCCCAATGTACAGTTGACTATAAACTTTCCTACAAAGTTCTGTCAAATACAACTCTTGTGCTGCTGGCTCTATAGTGAGGCGATGTTGATGTCTTCAGCGATGATTGCAGAGTTGGCGCAGCTACACTCAACTCTGACGTAAGTGTCTCAGCAGCTTTGGCATATGGAAACTCTTGAGGAAGTGTCTACACCTAAGTTTCTCATTTATGGCTGCGTCTGACAGTGACTGCTTGTTTCTGGTTCCGTCGTGAGGTATCAGCTTTGTCATGGAACCTCGTTCTTTGGATGGCACCACTGTCTCTATCAATATTAATTACAAGACTTCTGTTAACAATAAAAAGTAGCAATTCTGCTTAGTGTTTGTCCAGTGTGTCATAATCTGGTGACAGGAAGTGCATCTAGCCACCCTACAGCAAATGCAGTAAAGGCCAGGGAAAAGAAGAAAGAAGAAAAAGTGGGACATCAATCACACTTACAGTATACGTAAAATAAGTGGACAAAAATTGAGCATGAAGGACTCATGCCGACCCCGTGACGAAACAGGGTAAACGCTAGGAAACAGAAAAAATGAGAAGTGGGTAATTAATCACATGTACAATACACATAAAAGGAATGGACCACAAACTGAACCATGAGGGTCTGCCTGCTTCACTGGGTGGTACCGTGCTCGTCTCCCATGCAAGTGGGTCCGGGTTCGATTCTCGGTCGATTTGGAGATTTTCTCCACTCGGGGACTGGGTGTTGTGTTGTCCTCATCATCATATCATCCTCATCACCGGAGTGCCAGTCGCCCATCGTGGTGTCGACTGCAATAACACTTCCTATTAGTTACTGTTCATTGCTCGCATTTTAGGATCTGCAGCTGGTGGAGAAGAAAACCAATTGAGACAATGAGACAACTTTAGAAGACACAAAGTAAGCACACCACCCCTTCTGTTCGGGTAGGCAAGAAAAAAAAAGTTAGATCTTTTCATTGTGAATTGGTCAACATTGCGCTAGTCATGCAAGAATTCACAAAGAACAACTTACACCGTCAGAATGCTAAACACACTAATGTGTCATGGCAGGAACATTAGTTAATTAGATAGGCAGTGCATTTATGAACCGCTACAGCTCTCCTAGTTGACTAACCATTATGGAATGCACTGTGTTGCACTGCTTAAATTATTTCAACCTACATGTTACATAACTCTTGAATGTATTACATTTTCAACTATATTGAAGAAATATGTCAGCAGGTAGGCTAAATGATAATTGTTTAGGTCTTTCTTGCAACCTGTCATTTACAAAACCGTAAGTGTTATACGTTTCTAATTCACTGAAGTGTAGCTCAGTGGACTAGCTCCTCCTGTGGTAATACCACTCCTAACTCTTTATCCTTTGTTCGAAAAGTAATATGTATACTAAGTACATACGAAAACGTCAAATTCTTATCCAAGTTTTTTTGTTCAAAACTTTAGTATTCAAATTATGGTTTACAGGCAGCTGAGAACATATGGAAATAATTCTTTTAGAAACATTATCTATAATGGAATATTCAAAATATATGATTCACTAAAACGATATTCACTTCAAAACTCAACCCTTCTAATAAATGTTTGTTCTGGAAGTAAACAGCCCACATTTTCTTCTTGCAAAAGAATATCTCATCTTTTCTGAAAACTATTTATTTCAAAATTTATCTTCATACAAAATTCTTGTCCTCATTAGAACTCTGTACGTTGGAATCTTAAGACGCAATCATTTTATAAATTCAGTCTTACTGTATTGTAGTCCTAATTTTTTATGCCTCAAAAAGTATGTAATTTTAATAGAATAACATTTTAGTTAACGAAACATTTCAATTAGAAAATTAGAGTTTCTAGAAAATTATTGGTGGATTTTCTAACTCTCAGGGATAGAACTACACACCCAAAATTCCACTACATCATTTAGAATCTATCATTTGTACCGTTTGAGAATATTTAACGCATTGTTAATCTAAATAAATTCACTACCTAAGATGTATATGTGTTTCTTTTCTTCCTGTCTTTCATTTTATTATTTAAAAGGTAACAAATTTATACTTTATTATTTTCTAACAACAGAATCACACACATTCTCAATGTTAAAAAAAGTTAGGCTTGAATGCGTATTCATTCTGTCACAACAGAACTTTAGCCATGTCCAGTGTCACTTTCTTTGTCGGTATGCACTGTGTTACAACCATATGTAGTCACTATGTTCACGAGCCAGTGAACAAAGTTCTGAGATAACATTATATACACTCACTTCTGTAAATTTATAATTGAACATTTATGAAGTTTGAACAATTTTTATTGTCACTTGTTAATTTATGTTACATTTGTCTACTTTTTACTGACCAGTCATGTTACAAGCACTACTGTATAAATGCTGATCACCAATGGGTTTGACTGTTGCAATAAATAAATATAAAAAGAAAACCTGTTTTAGTGATAGTGTGTTAAATTATTTAAAAATTACTTGAAACTTTAAGCAATCAGTGTCTGAAGTTATTAGAGGAAGAACAATATGCAGAAGCAGAAAAAGATTAAGAGTTATGGGGCACAATTTGTTAATTCAGGTCAATAAACATGCATATCGTGTCTTGAGTGAGGACTGAGTTGCAATGTATACCTCAAAAAAGAACTCATAGCCAATTTAAAGTGACTATAATAATATAAGTGGCAGCTATAATGCAAAGTGAATCTGTTGAAAAATGATAATGAAAAATAGGCCAGAATGTGAACAACAGCAGGAGAATTGGAATAATTTTGCAATCAAAGCATTTAAGATGAATAGTAAGGAGATAAAGAGGAAGCAAGAATTTTTGTTGCTATGCCAGGAGGTGGCCAAACAATGGAAAGCAGTAAATCTGGTTGCATGCTGGAAACACATCAACTGATGGGAGTCCTACCTGCATGAAGTATACAAATCTGTTTGAGATGGTATAATGGATGGTTAATAATTGTTTTAAAAATGAGGGACCACATGCATAAGGAGGATATCTTACATTTTATGGAACCAGAAAATATTTTGCTAAGAAATACAATTTATTAATAAAATACATCAAGTAACCACACAGCTGAACAGTAAGATTATGACAAAATTTGACGAAAATAGTACTCACATAGATAGTTTAAGTTCAAAATGAGATGTGAGCGAAATTGGACAAAGTTGACGCTAAAATTTTAATAATATTAAGGTTGCGGAAACTTACTTGCTCCAAAAATTATATGTAATTAATTGTGATGAATGTAAAAATATAGAGTCGATGCAAATTTTCTCTGAGATAAAAATAAAATGATGTGCAGTGTCCAACAAAAGCAAAACTTAGAGTAGTTGTAATAAACCAATGGAAGTAGCTATTAATTCTTGGCAGGTCAAGTCAGAAACAATATTAGTAGAAATGTATTATGACGATAATAGCAATGAACTGAATTCTCTAATGGAGAAAACAAATACTGATGTAAAGAATGTAGTAACAAAGAGTATGAAGTTATGAAAGAGGAGAGAAGAAAAGAAGAAGAAGAAGAAGAAGAAAACTTATGAGGCACACGAAATAAATCAGGTCACTAAAACTGCAAATATGGAAAATTTTCTTATATTAGGGGTGCAATGAATATATAGCTTAGGATATGACTTAATTAAATGAGCTCTTCACAATCTGAGTGGAATGATACAGTGACTCACATTTGGTAGGACTTGGGTAACTATACCCCTGCAGCTCTCCTGTTTATATTTCTCCACAGATTCCCCAAGAAGAGCAAGACAGATGGTTCCCTTGAAATGGATACAATCAATTTCATAGACTACTCTTGTCCTAGCTGAGCTGCGAGTGACCTAAACTTTAACAGGTCATTAAACACTAATCTTGCTCCCTTATTTTAACTGTTAAGAGCTCTGTTCAAATGACATCAGCATCCTGCCAGATTTTGGTTTTGAGGACTTTTATAATTATACTAATTTCGGTTAAGTACATTGATACCAATCAAAGTCGTTTAAACTTTTGTCAAATGACATTTCCAATATGACAACTGAACTACTTTTGCTTGGTATGTCCACCAAGTTTGTAGCTGATGGGCCGACGATTATTGTATTACATGTATACACTATCTGATCAAAAGTATCTGGGCATCTACTAGCAGACATTAGTATGGGATGTGTTCACCGTTTGCCTTTATGGTGGCTTGCACTGTGCGGGGGATACTTTCAACGAAGTGTCTGAATGTCTCTGGAGGAATGGCAGCCCATCTTCCTCAAGAACCGAAACCAGAGAAAGTAGTTCTGTTGGATGTGGGATCTGGAATGAATTCGACATTCCAACTCATCCCAAAGATGTTCTGTGAAGTTCAAGTTGGTATTCTGGCCAGGCCAGTCTATTTCAGGACTATTATTGTCCATAAACCATTGTCTCAAAGTTGCTGCTTTATGACAGGATGCGTTGCTGTGCTGATAAAATCATCACCTGGAAGTGTTAAACTAGTGTACACCGTACACATCGCTGCCAAGTGAATTCTTATCATCCGCATTTAGCCGCGATAGGTGGACCATACCCTAATCACGAAAAGCACTCCTATACCATAACACCACCTTCTCTGTACTTCACAGTTGGCACTACACATGATGGCAGGTAACGTTCTCCAGCCATTCGCCAAACCAAAACCCTTCCATCGGATTACCACAGGATATAGTGTGATTCATCACTCATGATCGCTCATCGTCCAATGGTCTCGCGCTTTACACAGCCTCTAGCGTCACTTGGCACTGATCGCAAAAATGTGTGGCTCATAAGGAGCTGCTCGACCATTGTACCCTATTCTTTTTAACTCCATACGCATAATCATTGTGCTAGCTGGAGTGATAGTAGCACTTTGGTACTCACGAGTGATTCCTTCTTCTGATTTCATTCGACTGACAGTTGTCCGCAATGCTCGACAGCTTCTGTCGGTCAGTATATCAGGTCTTTATGATCTTGGTTTAGCTATGGTTGTTTCTTCGCGTTTCCATTTCACAATCACATCCAACAGTTGACTTTGGCACCTTCAGAAGGACTGAAGTGTCCCTGGTGACTTTGTTACTCAGGAGGCATCCAACGATCAGTCCACTTTCGAAGTAAGCGACCCATTTTTCTGTTACTGCTCCTCTAGTGGCAACACAACATTCACCGCCTCTCGTGACACTATCGGTCATTTCTGCCTTACAAAGGGTTGTCTGGATGCTTTTGATCACATACTTTAGGTAGAGGAGTATTTTATGAAGGACAGTGGCGTCGGTAACAATAGAATGACGCGAAAGAGTTAATTATTTTAAATGATGAAATAATATTTTTGGCCATTATCGGACGTGCTGCTCTAACTGCAACTTCTTTCCTTACCTTTCTATTTTGTTTGTATGATCATCAACGTGCTGTAGATTCCTAATAGACGCTTATTCATCGGATTTTTCTACGGAACTTGAAATGTGGCAGTAATATGCAACTTCGCTGATCACAGTAATTCCCCAAAGATAACGTTACATAACCTGTTAAGCTGAGGAAAATACTAACGTGCGATGGAACATCTAATAAATACACAGAATTACAAAAAAAAGTGGAGTATCCAGGAGGAAACGAAATGAAATTTTACAGGTAAAGAGAACATGTGAGTTTATATCAGTGATTACAAAATCGAGTATAATTTAGGAAGAACTTGGTAGTATGAGGCCACTTATCAATATGGCGTTGCACTCCCTTTGGCATCGATGCATGCACTTATTTTGTTGGGAAAGGCGTCATACTGCTGTTGTACACTCTCCTGAGGCAAGCTGGACCGCTACTGTTGCAACTAATCCTTGATATCCCAGATACTGGCACTGGGACGTTCCATAAATGATTAACCGGGAACAGGTCTTGGGATCTTGCTGGCCATGGGAGTACCTCAGCATCTCCCAGAAAAAATCACGCAGACATGTGCCGTTTGTGGAGGAGGAGTGTCCTGTTGAGAAATGGCACAACGATGTTGTTGCATTAGAGGTAGCGCATTAGGACACCAAGATGTCCGTGACGTTCTGTTGCGTCGTCAGAGTTCCCTATGTCACCGGCAGCCATGACGTGAAGTCATAGCCGATGGTTCGTGGCACCAGATTGAGACCTCTTTTCATGTTGCCGCCACACTCGCCAACGACAGTCATCTGTGTTACTGGTAGTGTTGATTCATTGTTGAGAACAATGCAACGCCATTTTCAGCTGTCCATGCTTCCCAGTCACAACAGACCTTTGTGTTGTGGTGTTAATGGCAGCCTATGCACGGGACGGTAAATCACTAGTCTGGCTGCTGCTAGTCTCCAACCACTGGAGAGGGATGGCACAGTGCGTTGCAGGTAGTTCATTACTTATTCTAGGATGCCAGGCACAGATGTGAAGGAATTACGATGTGCTCGGTGCACAATACAGCGAACCTCTCTTATGACAATCAGACCCTGTCGACCCTGACCTTGGCGACGAGCATGCCTGCTCTCCCATTCACGTGCAGTCCAAGATCGAGCCATGGTCACATCGAATAACTCACAAATCTAAATACTGCATCATTCGACCATCTGGCCAACTGGAGACACACAATGAGGCGCCTTTCAAACTGTGTCAGGTGCTGATAACATTGTCTCACACTAGTACACGCCATCTCGGTATCCTTCGCATTGATCATTCGATATGTGACACTATTCATGGCCATCGCATACAGCACCAGGCCTGGTAACAACACTCCACACGAGCACTATTAATGCACTCTTGTGACCATTCTACCTGTCACAGACAACTGCAATTCTAGTCATTTACATATCTGCAGATGATGTGTATGTGTACGAAGTTATAGATATCCGACAATGTCTTGTGGCTGCTTCAATTTTTTTTGCCAGGAAGTGTATATCCTTTGTGTGTTTTACAGTTGATTCGTGCAGGCTTCATGTAGACCCGCCATTTGGCTCACAGGTTATGTAATGTTTAATTGAATAGCGCATGAGAATGCAGATAGGAGCACCGCAGCCATATTCGACCACTGTCACACTGGTGGGCGAGGCGTATCCACAGAAGACGCGAGTCGTCTAGGTGGGCAGAAGGAAAGGTCCAGAGAAGGGCGAAAGTGAGGCGCCTCGAATGTTCTGGAAGTTCGCCGTACGAATACTTCCGTTAAAACTAAAGAACAAGATGCTGTTTTACAGGGTACGATGGCTCCGTGGTTAAATTCCAGATTAGAAATGCAAATGTCCTGGGTTCGATTTCAGGGCAATCCTTTTTTTTCTGCCACTTAGCACTTTCTTAACTCCTGCCAATGACTTGAAATGAAAAATGCTGAGTTGCACTGTGGTTCGGAATCCACATTAAACTGTAGGTCCACCTGTATCTGGCTCGATAAGTCAGTTCAAAGGTCGGAGGAATGCAGTGAAGCACTGTTGTGTACAAAATAATCTTTGGATTGATGACAGATTCACTTAAAAATACGTTTTTAGTAGACAGATTGATCACAAAACTGTTACAAAAACCGTTCTGAGTGAGCTTATGTGTTAAGCACAAATGTGGAGCATCTACATATCAAAATTATGTGTCCTGTATTAGTAAAGTGACATTTCTGATATCACAGTCTACTAAAAAGTAACAAATAGGGGTTGCATCCCCTTTTTCATCACAGATCGTCAAGTGTATTGGTTGAGGATAGACCTGTAGTTGATGACAGTGTAATACACTACTGGCCATTATAATTGCTACACCAAGAAGAAATGCAGATATTCATTGGACAAATATATTATACTAGAACTGACATGTGATTACATTTTCACGCAGTTTGGGTGCATAGATCCTGAGAAATCAGTATCCAGAATAACCACCTCTGGCCGTAATAACGGCCTTGATATCCCTGGGCATTGAGTCAAACAGAGCTTGGATGGCGTGTACAGGTACAGTTGCCCAGGCAGCTTCAACACGATACCACAGTTCATCAAGAGTAGTGACTGGCGTATTGTGACGAGCCAGTTGCTCGGCCACCATTGACCAGACGTTTTCAATTGGTGAGAGATCTGGAGAATGTGCTGGCCAGGGCAGCAGTCGAACATTTTCTGTATCCAGAAAGGCCCGTACAGGACCTGCAACATGCGGTCGTGCATTATCCTGCTGAAATGTAGAGTTTCGCAGGGATCGAATGAAGGGTAGAGCCACGGGTCGTAACACATCTGAAATGTAACGTCCACTGTTCAAAGTGCCGTCAGTGCGAACAAGAGGTGACCGAGACGTGTAACCAATGGCACCCCATAGCATCACCCGGGTGATACGCCAGTATAGAGATGGCGAATACACGTTTCCAATGTGCGTTCACCGCGATGTCGCCAAAAACGGATGCGACCATCATGATGCTGTAAACAGAACCTGGATTCACCCGAAAAAATGACGTTTTGCCATTCGTGCACCCAGGTTCGTCGTTGAGTACACAATCGCAGGCGCTCCTGTCTGTGATGCACCGTCAGGGGTAACCGCAGCCATGGTCTCCGAGCTGATAGTCCATGCTGCTGCAAACGTCGTCGAACTGTTCGTGCAGATGGTTCTTGTCTTGCAAACGTCCCCATCTGTTGACTCAGGGATCGAAACGTTGCTGCACGATCCGTTACAGCCATGCGGGCCGCGCGGGATTAGCCGAGCGGTCTGGGGCGCTGCAGTCATAGACTGTGCGGCTGGTCCCGGTGGAGGTTCGAGTCCTCCCTCGCGCATGGGTGTGTGTGTTTATCCTTAGGATAATTTAGGTTAAGTAGCGTGTAAGATTAGGGACTGATGACTTTAGTAGTTAAGTCCCATAAGATTTCACACACATTTGAACATTTTTGAACAGCCATGTGGATAAGATGCCTGTCATCTCGACAGCTAGTGATATGAAGCCATTGGGATCCAGAACGGTGTTCCGTATTACCCTCCTGAACCCACCGATTCCATATTCTGCTAACAGTCATTGGATCTCGACCAACGCGAGCAGCAATGTCGCGATACGATAAACCGCAATCGCGACAGGCTAAAATCCGACCTTTATCAAAGTCGGAAACGTGATGGTACGCATTTATTCTCCTTACACGAGGCATCACAACAACGTTTCACCAGGCAACGCCGGTCAACTACTGTTTGTGTATGAGAAATCGGTTGGAAACTTTCCTCATATCAGCACGTTGTAGGTGTCGCCACCGGCGCCAACCTTGTGTGAATGCTCTGAAAAGCTAATCATTTGCATATCACAGCATCTTCTTCCTGTCGGTTAAATTTCGCGTCTGTAGCACGTTATCTTCGTGGTGTAGCAATTTTAATGCCTAGTAGTGTATTATGAGCAATCTATCTACCACATACACAAATTAATCAAATAACTAGAAGTTTATTTGAGCGTAATATAGCAGAGGGATTGCCGTGGGGCCGGCCGCGGTGGTCTAGCGGTTCTGGCGCTGCAGTCCGGAACCGCGGGACTGCTACGGTCGCAGGTTCGAATCCTGCCTCGGGCATCGCTGTGTGTGATGTCCTTAGGTTAGTTAGGTTTAAGTAGTTCTAAGTTCTAGGGGACTTATGACCTAAGATGTTGAGTCCCATAGTGCTCAGAGCCATTTGACCCATTTGGATTGCCGTGGGGCAGCTAGATGAGTGAGTTGTACAAGAGCTGTGTCGTGTTCTGATGTGCTCCGAGTCGCTGCAGAAGACATGTGAAGAGGTGCGGAGGAGAGCAGTGGACTCCTGGGCGGTAGCCACGGGGAAATCCCACAGCGGCAAGGCTAAACTGTCACCGCGTGGCTGTGGACGCTAAGTAGTATGGCGAGATTCTGACTGTGTTAGAATTAAAGTTTCAAACAGTCACCACAAACAGAAATATCCTTCGAGACGAGCTACAGAAAACCTGAAGTCAGGATTGATATCGCAATAAAGAGACGATTTAAGTAAAATTATTACCTCATTAATACAACAAATATTATGAAGTTTACTAACATTTATGTTTGAAATCTTTCATAAAAATACTAAGAAAAGCTACAGACTTGCTACGTATACATAGGACACACGGGTAGAATGAGCACGGTGCCAGCCATAAAACGGTTATATTTATGTTATTGTTATAAATAAATTATTTAATAGTTATGAACACTGTGGCAAAACAAAGGGTTCTGCAGAGATACAGTATATGAAAGATTAGCGTCAGCATGAACGATTTGTTCTATTCTCCCAATTTGTTTATTTGTATTTTATAAGGAATTTTGGCAGTATAATGTGGTGAGATGGCTATTTGACTAGAGTGGTTCCACAGAGCAATGATGAATAAAGACGTGAAACTGACTAGGTTCCTGCAGTTACAATTTTTAGGGTACAATATTTAACTGAAAACATGATTTTAACAGCCGGCCGCGGTGGCCTAGCGGTTCTAGGCGCTTCAGTCCGGAACTGCGCGACTGCTACGGTCGCAGGTTCGAATCCTGCCTCGGGCATGGATGTCTGTGATGTCCTTAGGTTAGTTAGGATCAAGTAGTTCTAAGTTCTAGGGGACTGATGACCTCCGATGTTAAATCCTATAGTGCTAAGAGCCATTTGAACCATTTGAACCATGATTTTAACTATGTATAAAATTAAACAATGTAGTACCAGAACGAAAATGAGCGGTCAATGTATATCGTATATTTCCAAAATGAATATATGCTAAGAATATATGACTATATTCGAAAAGTGGCCTGGGACTTAAAAGCTAACTTTACTTCAGTAGTAGTCACGTAACTACGTGTTTCAGTCGGCAAGCAGAATGAGGCTCGGGTCTCATGACGTTCAAAGCTTGATGGGAAAGGTTTTTCGTAGGATTGAGTGGCCAGAGAGCTGAATGTGTTCAGGTGTATTGTGTGTTAATAATATTTCGATCTGCACCAATTCAGGACTTAGTCACGTTTCCGGTGTAACAGTTTGGGACTTAAAGAATATTTGAAATGTCTGTGCTAATATAGCTATCAGTGATTTTACTTTGCTATCGTGTATTGGTTATTGCATGTAGACTTAGATGAACGTGTTGAGCATTGGTAATTAACTCAGTTTACTTGATTTTCATGTACTGTGCAGTGCCTTTGGTTTACATTTGTCACTGCCTGCAAATGCTGTGCTTGTTCTGAAACGTCAGTTATTTCATTTGTTTCAATGCGTGCAATATTACCATATAAAAGCCACCATCCAAAGTAACATCGGTAGAACATTACGTAGGTAATCAGCATACATTGCACTATTTAGATTACCATCGATAAAATGGGGGCCAATTATCCTTCCTCCCATAATGCCGCACCATACATTAACCCGCCAAGGTCGCAGATGTTCCACTTGTTGCAGCCATCGTGGATTTTCCGTTGCCCAATAGTGCATAGTATGCCGGTTTACGTTACCGCTGTTGGTGAATGACGCTTCGTCGCTAAATAGAAAGCGTGCAAAAAATCTGTCATCGTCCCGTAATTTCTCTTGTGCCCAGTGACAGAACTGTACACGGCGTTCAAAGTCGTCGCCATGCAATTCCTGGTGCATAGAAATATGGTACGGGTGCAATCGATGTTGATGTAGCATTCCCAACGTCAACGCAATTTGTCTGCTACTGATGTGCGGATTAGCCGCGACGGCAGCTAAAACACCTACTTGGGATCGTCATTTGTTGCAGGAATACTGTCCGCACTGGTGGAAAGTTACGTGATACCACGTACTTATACGTTTGTGATTATTACAGCGCCGTCTATCACAAAGCGAAAAAATTGGTCCAACTTAAACATTCATATTTATTTACGTACTACACGAATATGTAATAAAAAATGGGGGTTCCTATTTTTAAAAAACGCAGTTGATATCCGTTTGACCTATGGCAGCGCGCCGGTTGGGGTGTCCGAGCGGTTCTAGGCACTACAGTCTGGAACCGCGCGACCGCTACGGTCGCAGGATCGAATTCTGTATCGGGCATGGATGTGTATGACGTCCTTAGGTTAGTTAGGTTTAAGTAGTTCTAAGTTCTAGGGGACTGATGACCTTAGAAGTTAAGTCCCATAGTGCTCAGAGCCATTTGAACCATTTATGGCAGCGCCATGTAACGGGCCAACCATAGCGCCATCTGGTTTCCCCCTTCAAGCTAGACGAGTTTCGTCCTTTGTAGTTTTTTCGTTTGATGCTTATTTCGTGAGATATTTGGCCCGCTCACTATCAATGGACCACCTTGTATATATACATTGATCAGAGAGACAGTCTAAAGCCTAGACAGTCTAAAGCCTGTAAGGGTGTTGTAGGGTCAGTTGTACTGAGAAGTAATTGTTAAGGAAAATTCTATAAGTAACACTGTTTCCGAATTAATTGACACTGAAGTTAGTGAATTAGGCCGCTATCTGCACAAATTCAAGCGGCCTGCCAGATACAATTAGTGTCAGTTGTTTTTATAACGTAGACGATAGCCCATGAGGCTGCTCAGTCTTTGGATTGGGTGCGATCCTTACTACTTTCCCATCTCCATTTTTTGCTTCGCTATCTTCTTCGGTTTTAGGAAACCAAACGGCAAGAAACAAAATTAATACACCCTTTTAGAGATCTCCAATTTACTCAAGATTTATTGCTGCAACAGTGCATATGGAGTACATGAAATGATTACATTTGGAGATCAGTACCACAAGCGGTTGTGAGGTACCAGGTATCGAGCCATGGAGAAAAAGCCATATTAGTACATGATGTAGCCTCGACAGGAGGCAATGCAGGCGCTGACTGTGGCATCTAGTCGATCGTACAGATGGTGAATATTGTCCTGGGTTACGTTATGCCATGCCTGCCCAACCAGTTCATAAAGTTTTGTAAGTGTTGTTGGATGACGAGTTCCATGAATCACTTCTTGTCCGATCATAGCCTACATATGCTCGATTGGACACAAGTTCGGAGATGTTGCTGGGCAGGGAAGTTGCTGCGCATCTTGCAGAGCATGTTGAGTTTCACGGGGAATGTGTGGGCGAGCATTATCCTTTTGGACTAATGAATCATCTTCCTGTTGCAAGAATGGCAGAAGAACAGGTCTAACAAGAGTCTGCACTTACCGAGTGCTGGTTGGCGTTCCCTCCAAAAACACCAAAGGTGAACGAGAGTTGTAGATTATCAGGCCTGCGATGGGGCCAGTGGGTCTTGCATGAATGCACTCTATCATCGCTGAAGACCATGGTGTGTCATTCCATCTTTCAAGTGACCCTTAGATGGCACCAGTCGAGCAGTGCACGTTGATGCTTTGGCGGTAGTGGCAGAGGGCTTAGAAGTGCGCGTGGCAATAGTCCGGTTGCTAATAACCGGTTCGCAGCAGTTCGTGTTAACACGTCTGGACTCACAAGCCATCTTATCAATGCTTTGACAGCTGTACTATCTGCCACTGCTGTCCTTACAATGTGACGATCCTGACGAGGGCCTGTGCTACCTGGACGTCCAGTACCACGTCTGTGGGTACGAGTATGTTCACGTGACCACTGGTACCAGCATCGTTGACAACTGACGCAGCACGTACAATTTTTGTAGCAATTCTGTGAAAAGATCAGTCCTCCTCTTGGGATGCCACAATCTGACCCCTTTCAAACTCGCTCAGTTGGCTGAAGAAAGCACGAGTTCGGCCGGCCGCGGTAGTCTCGCGGTTCTAGGCGCGCAGTCCGGAACCGCGCGACTGCTACGGTCGCAGGTTCGAATCCTGCCTCGGGCATGGATATGTGTGATGTCCTTAGGTTAGTTAGGTTTAAGTAGTTCTAAGTTCTAGGGGACTGATGACCACAGCTGTTAAGTCCCATAGTGCTCAGAGCCATTTGAACCATTTTTTTGAAAGCACGAGTTCATCCCCTTGGCATGGATGGCTGTGAGCATTCCCTATTAAAGGGTAAACTCTGTTGGAACTTTGGTAGCTATGCCACTACGCTATCTACATCTACATCTACATCTACATACATACACCGAAATCCACCATACGGTGCGTCGCGGAGGGTACCTCGTACCACAACGAGCATCTTCTCTCCCTGTTCCACTCCCAAACAGAACGAGGGAAAAATGACTGCCTATATGCCTCTGTACGAGCCCTAATCTCTCTCATCTTATCTTTGTGGTCTCTCCGCGAAATGTAAATTGGCGGCAGTAAAATTGTACTGCAGTCAGCCTCAAATTCTGGTTCTCTAAATTTCCTCTGTAGCGATTCACGAAAAGAACGCCTCCTTTCCTCTAGAGACTCCCACCCGAGTTCCTGAAGCATTTCCGTAGCACTCCAGTGCTGATCAAACCTACCAGTAAGAAATCTAGCAGCCAGCCTCTGAATTGCTTCTATGTCCTCCCTCAATCCGACCTGATAGGGATCCCAAACGCTCGAGCAGTACTCAAGAATAGGTCGTTTTAGTGTTTTATAAGCGGTCTCCTTTACAGATGAACCACATCTTCCCAAAATTCTACCAACGAACCGAAGACGACTATCCGCCTTCCCCACAACTACCATTACATGCTTGTCCCACTTCATATCGCTCTGCAATGTTACGCCCAAATATTTAATCGACGTGACTGTGTCAAGCGCTACACTACTAATGGAGTATTCAAACATTACAGGATTCTTTCTCCTATTCATCTGCATTGATTTACATTTATCTATATTTAGAGATAGCTGCCTGTGGTGTCACCGCCAGACACCACACTTGCTAGGTGGTAGCTTAAATCGGCCGCGGTCCATTAGTACATGTCGGACCCGCGTGTCGCCACTGTCAGGATCGCAGATCGAGCGCCACCACACGGCAGGTCTCGAGAGACTTACTAGCACTCGCCCCAGTTGTACGGACGACATTGCTAGCGACTACACGTACGAAGCCTTTCTCTCATTTGCCGAGAGACAGTTAGAATAGCCTTCAGCTAAGTTAATGGCTACGACCTAGCAAGGCGCCATTAACCATTTGTAACGTTGCATGTACCTCAAGATAGAGTCTCACTTGTATCATCCAGAATGCTGTATACGAAAGGACAATATAAAAGTTAAGTGTTCTAGTAGCTACGTTCTTTTCTTTATCACATTCATTACGAATCCTGTTCCAGACTTAACGCCAGACGGCGTGAGTTGACGCGTGCCCTTTCGGCTACTTCACTGTGGACTGGCTGCCTTGTCAGTCCACTACACTGCCATTCTTTACACCAATCACAAATCCTGTCCAAGTCATCTTGTATCCTCCTACAGTCACTCAACGACGACACCTTTCCGTACACCACAGCATCATCAGAAAACAGCCGCACATTGCAATCCACCGTATCCAAAAGATCATTTATGTAGATAGAAAACAACAGCAGACCTACCACACTTCCCTGGGGCACTCCAGATGATACCCTCAGCTCCGATGAACGCTCACTGTCGAGGACAACGTACTGTGTTCTATTACTTAAGAAGTCTTCGAGCCACTCACATACTTGGGAACCAATCCCATATGCTCGTACCTCAGTTAGGAGTCTGCAGTTGGGCACCGAGTCAAACGCTTTCCGGAAGTCAAGGAATATGGCATCCGTCTGATACCCTTCATCCATGATTCGCAAGATATCATATCTGTTGGTAGACGACGTTGAAACCATTATCAATACATCTACTATCCTCCAGGTGGCATATACCGTTATCGGATCAAAGTTGTTGTCGTCTCTCCACGTGTACAAATTTTTTTCGGCATTATATATATATATATATATATATATATATATATATATATATATATATATATATAATCTGCGTGTTAGTTTCATTCGCTGACTGTGCATTAGGCTGGCCTCATGGTTAATCGATGCTTCATTAAGGGCACAACGCAACAATGCGCAACGGAACCGCTTTGGTAGAAAATGAGGCATAAGCAGATTTCAGGTTGTGTACTCGCCCTCTGGTGGTTAGTGATTTCGACTGACGATATGTCTCACAATAATTAGATGTTATTCTTTAAAACCTCGTTACGTTGCAACAGCTCAAGCTCAGCAACGCGTTAAGCTATTTGTTAGTTCAGCTGATGGCGGCGAAGTATAACTATGAGTAGTCACGTAGGAAGTGACTTTAACTGGTGTTTAAAAATTATACTTTCGATTGTGACAAGAACTAGAGATTTATAGAGATTTAGAAATGATTAGATCAGATGAACAAAGCTTTTGTCATTCTATTACGTCATCTCCGACATTAGTACTGGAAAGCAGGAGTACACTTATTATCTTACTGTGTATACATTCAGTGTTATGGTAGATAATCACAGATGGCCTTAAAAGTAGAAAATAATCTCAGACACTGTTGCATCTAAGTTAGCGTTAATTTCTACTGGCTGAAGAACGGTTACCTTATAACGCTGTCAGCTCCCCCCCCCCCCCCCCCCCCGCCATTCACCCACTTCGCCCATCCACCCCACTCAAATAGGCCGACGGGTGATGAAATAACAATAAAGAAAGAAAAAACAGACATTTGCTGCGCCGTTCTCTATTAAATAACGGGCAGCACACAAAACAGAACACGAAGAAGAAAAGACGGGTTTTTCAGAAAAATTCATAATCCAAGTAAGTTCACTTTTACACAGTTCCACCAGTTAAGTGCGATATTTCATTCGACTGAAGCACACTAACATCAGCCATTATTAGCGCCATCCGAGGCATAAGCGGGCGCGAAACAGCCCATTACTGTACGACTGACAGCGATAGAATAACCTCTCAGATGACTGACTGATTCACTGACTGACTGACTTTAAGAGATCTCTTGATCTCGTATCTTTTGCAGTTCTGTCACTTTTAGTGCCTTCCTTACTTAACCACTCTATTCGTTCGGTTGTTTAATTCTTCTCTCTTTTTGGTGTGGCTGCTCATGGTGTCATTCTTGGTTTGTTACACTATTTCTCTTATTGTGCGCTTTATTCACTCAATAGGTCCTGCCATCTTATGGTCGGGCGCCAATGTATCTGGTTGCCCAGATTGGCTATTAATGGGTTTTCAGACAGCTGCGTCTCCTCACAGAATTGGCGAGCGATCTCTTTAATGCGGTCCTTTAACATGGGAATGCCAGCCTGCTCGTGAAGCCCCTTTGTGGGGAAGCGTCTGGGTAGATGCAGGGCAAGACGGATAGCTTTGTTCTGCACTTTTTGTAGTTTTTCACGCTGAATGTGGGCAGCATTGCCCCAGACCATAGAAGTGTACTCTATAACGGACCTAATAAGGGCCATATATAGTGTTAATCCACATAGGGTGGATAGCGTCGTTGTTGGGTTTAAAATTTGGTAAAGCGTGCGTAGGCGATCCAACGCTCGTGACAATTGGATGGGGTTTCCTGTGATACAAAGCGGTACTAAATCTGCAGGAAGCTTTTTCCTGGTAGTGCCAGGGCTTGGCTTTTAGCCGCACTCATCTTGAGTCGCCATTTGGTCGCCCAAGATCCAAGGTTATCGCACGCTTCTTGCAGACGACGTCTCATTATGTGCGCGCTCAGACTGCGCGCAAAGAGCACTGTGTCGTCAGCATAAAGCGCAAACTCGACCCTGGGAGTTTTCTGCATGTCAGACGTATATAGCAGGGGGCCGGGAACAGACCCCTGTGGAACTCCCTCCCGGATTAGACTTGCTGTGGATTTAAATCCGTCCCCTCGAAAGCGAAAAGTGCGGTCACTTAGATAGGTCTCTAGAAGGCGGACGTGTGACACCGGTATCCTCAGTACAAGAAGCTTGTACAGGAGGCCGTTATGCCGCACGCTGTCGAATGCCTTGTATACGTCGAGAAGTACTGCTCCAAGGTACTACTGTCCAGCCCTCGCATTGCCTGCTCAACCAACCTAAAGAGCTGTTGTTGGTTTGAGTGCCACTTCCGGAAACCGAACTGCTCATCCGGAAGGAGGCACTCACCCTTCACATATCTGCGTAGCCGTTTGGCGTAAGGCCTTTCGAAAACCTTAGAAAGGGCTAGCAGTAGGCTTATCGGCCTAAAATTAAGCGCGAGTCTTGTGTCCTTACCGGGTTTAGGAATATCAACAACTCCGCGAGTTTCCACGCAGAGGGGAAGCTGCTAGTTCGTAAGATGTTGTTAAAGATATAGGTCAGAAAGTGGACTGCGTCTTGGCAGCATTTGCCGGAGGATGATATTTTCGATCTGACCGACACCACCCGTTTTACGGGGTTGAGGTAGGAGAGTTGTACCTGCACTTCTTCCTTACTCAGTTACTGCGTCAGTGCCGGCCGAAGTGGCCGTGCGGTTAAAGGCGCTGCAGTCTGGAACCGCAAGACCGCTACGGTCGCAGGTTCGAATCCTGCCTCGGGCATGGATGTTTGTGATGTCCTTAGGTTAGTTAGGTTTAACTAGTTCTAAGTTCTAGGGGACTAATGACCTCAGCAGTTGAGTCCCATAGTGCTCAGAGCCATTTGAACCATTTGAACTGCGTCAGTGACGTTTTTCTGGTCCCGATTTACCAGGAAAACTGATAAGCGCCCTTGCACTAATCTTATATGGTTGTCGTCAGCTACGTCGTCGATAGGCGCGAAATTCTCCGCGAACGCGTCCGCCAATGCATTTGCCTTGACTTCCGGCTCGCAAATAATTTCTCGCCCGAATTGTAGCGGTGGAATGCCATGTTTCTTCCACAGAAACAATTTGGTGATGCACTGTGTGCTGTTGTCATCGATTCGGAGGGTGGCTATTTTGCCCTCCCAGTCCCGATTTCGTTGCTGGTCGAAGACTTTTGTTTCACGGCGAAGGCGATTTAATCGCCGTTTCGTCGCGGGTTACCACATCAACTGCTATCCAAGAAATATGCGGCTTTTCTCCGTGATCAGCTCGAAGATGTTTGGCGGAAGCTGTCTGGAGAGATCTCGCTGTTATTGAGGTCGCCGTGGAGTGGGTTCATTAACGGCTTGCAGTGTGAGGTGCGTGAATACTGAGAGTGCCTCCTCCACACCGGCTTCGTCAGGGTAAGGAATGATAGGAAGGGTGTCTTCCAGGTGCACTTTAAAGTGCTCCCAGTTGACGTTCCTTAATTGTCGCCAATTACTCACTGGGCACACACCTCGGAATTTATACATGCTTTGTGCGGGAGGCGAAGGGAATACTTGCTTCAAAACTGTTTCAAGCGCTGACAGCAGTACCCAGCAAGCACCCGTTGTGACTATAAAAGTATTTATATCGTTGTTAATTGAAGACTAAAAACGATCCTAACTTCTCTGTAAGTACCCTGTACTTTATTTATGTTCTGTAAAATCCTTAGCCCAACAGCTCTTAAATTTTGAACTTCAGAATTTTCCAAACGGAACCGACGCTAGATGTTGGTCTTTAAACTGTCTGTTTTAATTCTGCACCTTTTGAAAGTTTACAATTTTATCATAAAATTTGGTATAGGTTCATTATTACAGGTTGTTATCTCGGTTTTGTACCTTAATAGCAAAGATTAGTTCATCGAAACCGTTTTACAAAATTTACGTACAAACTTTGGTTTTTTCTTAATAATTCAAAAGGTAGGTAAGGAATCTTCATGAGAACTTCTATCATATGTTTTTATGATGAACAGAACCTAATTCCAGAATTACAACTGCGTAACTTTAATGTTATGCACATCTAATATTTCGAAAAAAGTGGAACAATTCAAAAAGTAAAATAGCTTCCTGGAAACCCCTACCATGTATTTTTATGATAAAGAGCATCTAATTACAAAAATAAAACTTTCGAGTGTTAGTATTGCCTGCCTCTTAGAATTTTACAAAAAGTGGATTTTCAAAGGAAATAATTAGTGAATAATGTTGAGATTCAGAACACTTAACCTTTTCATGGACGCACATAACCTAACCAATTTTTGAAACAGTATTTAAATATTTGATTTTATATAAATATATGGTGCTATTTCTTTGTTAGCGGCTCACATCGTACGTCTGATGCTGTCTTGGACTGGCCTTGGCTGAGAAACTGGGAAAAATCAGTACTTTACTTGCCTCGCTAGAGCTGGCTTGCTTCCCCACAACAGATATGATGTGACACAAGTTACAATGCAACGTCATAACAAGTGCAGTCAAAGTCAGGCAAGTAGGATTTAACAGGTTGTAGTAGCGCTGATCCGGACTGAGATGCAGGAAGCGTCATGTAAGTCTGCCGTAGCACTAGTTTGCTTAAACCTGTTACTCCGGAATTTATGGCTACAGAGGTCTCTTTTGTGCAGAGCCATTAGGTTTTTTTGTCCTTTTCACCTATATTTTAAAAAATCGGTGGACAATTGTAAATGATCAAGATGAAATAGGATACAAACTCATTGTCAGGTCTTTTACACAGAAGTCGCTAATTTCCTTTTTTAATGCACTCATTATTTTCAGTTTCTTTTCAGAGTTTAAGACCTACGAAAGTGACACATTCACAAAGTGTAACATAAATGGGATATCTACGTCATTTAGGGTTCCCGGGTTCGATTCCCGGCGGGGTCAGGGATTTTCTCTGCCTCGTGATGGCTGGGTGTTGTGTGCTGTCCTTAGGTTAGTTACGTTTAAGTAGTTCTAAGTTATAGAGGACTTATGACCACAGCAGTTGAGTCCCATAGTGCTCAGAGCCATTTGAACCATTTTTTTTCTACGTCATTTAACGGCAAGATCAATACCCTGCGATGGGCGCTATCCGCTCCTCTGGTGGCCGGTGCGAGGTACCAGTGAGCTGTCACATGGGCATGGAGATAAACCAGGCCACCGTGCTGCTGCCTCACTTACCCCGTACTTTTGTTACCTAGTTGTTCACTGGAGTTCAGCTGGACCACGTTTTGGATAGCAGTTCTGCAGATTATTGACGGATTTGCTTGACGTAGACTATGTAGATTATTCTCTTAGTATGTTCTACAATTTACAAACGACTCGACATGTACTGGAATTGTGAACTGCCAGGTGATTACAGTACATCCGTATTTTCTGTATGATGAAGAATGTGTAGCAGCATAGAGGGGATACCAAACATTTGCCAATAGCGTCCAACCTCCTGTCCAGAAGCTGTCTGATTCTTACCCAATAATAAATATTGGCAATCAATAAAAGTTCTGAGAACGTATTTAATTACATGTGTGACTGAAGTTGTTCTACATGACAATGAAGAACAGTGTCAGACGTAACCACTTATTGCGAATGTTTTCAACTTCCGGAAATGAAAATGTTGGGATACTTCTTTCCTTATTCTTCTTGTAATTTACAGTAACAAAATGGTATACATCACTTATGTCTCAGACCAATGTATTCTATTCGAAAGCAAGAAACACTATGCTGCAGACGATATGGGTGGGAATATCTACAGGGTGTTACAAAAAGCTACGGCCAAACTTTCAGAAAACATTCCTCACACACAAAGAAAGAAAATATGTTATGTGGACATGTGTCCGGAAACGCTTACTTTCCATGTTAGAGATCATTTTATTACTTCTCTTCAAATCACATTAATCATGGAATGGAAACACACAGCAACAGAACGTACCAGCGTGACTTCAAACACTTTGTTACAGGAAATGTTCAAAATGTCCTCCGTTAGCGAGGATACATGCATCCACCCTCCGTCGCATGGAATCCCTGATGCGCTGATGCAGCCCTGGAGAATGGCGTATTGTATCAAAATGGTTCAAATGGCTCTGAGCACTATGGGACTTAACATCTTTGGTCATCAGTCCCCTAGAACTTAGAACTACTTAAACCTAACTAACCTAAGGACATCACACACATCCATGCCCGAGGCAAGATTCCAACCTGCGACCGTAGCGGTCGCGCGGCTCCGGACTGAGCGCCTAGAACCGCGAGACCACCGCGGCCGGCCGTATTGTATCACAGCCGTCCACAATACGAGCACGAAGAGTCTCTACATTTGGTACCGTGGTTGCGTAGACAAGAACTTTCAAATGCCCCCATAAATGAAAGTCAAGAGGGGTGAGGTCAGGAGAGCGTGGAGGCCATGGAATTGGTCCGCCTCTACCAATCCATCGGTCACCGAATCTGTTGTTGAGAAGCGTACGAACACTTCGACTGAAATGTGCAGGAGCTCCATCGTGCATGAACCACATGTTGTGTCGTACTTGTAAAGGCACATGCTCTAGCAGCACAGGTAGAGTATCCCGTATGAAATCATGGCGGTGAATCGAGGAAGTACAGTACATACTGACGAAACTAAAATGAGCTCTAACATGGAAATTAAGCGTGCCCATATAACATCTTTTCGTTATTTGTGTGTGAGGAATGTTTCCTGAAAGTTTGGCCGTACCTTTTTGTAACACCCTGCATATGATTCTACATATAGTTAGTAAAAAAATTTGCTCCCCTTCTAGCAGCAGTTTATCGTATGTCGCTGGAGGGACGAATCGTTCTGTGTGGTTGGAAAAATGTGCAGGTCAGTCCCATTTTCAAGACGATGTACACAACTGTAGCCTCATATCTCCGGCGCCAATGTATTATAGAATTCTGGAACAAATTTTATACTCGCGTACTATGACTTTCCCGGGTGCCGCAAACCTCCACTTTGGGAATCAACATGGATTCGCAAACAAAGATCTTATGAAACCCAGCCGGCTCTGCTGGTTCAAAAGACTCAGAAGGCAGTATACAGGGTGACTCAATTATATTTACGAACCCAAATACCTTTTGCCCAGGAGCAAAATAAAATATTTATGAAGGAACAGTTGTTTACTACTAGGGGAACATTAATCAGCATGACTGCATTTCTTGTAATTTTGTTAGATACGAATAGCCGGCCTCGGTGGCCGAGCGGTTCTAGGCGCTTCAGTCCTGAACCACGCGGCTGCTACGGTCGCAGGTTCGAAAACTGCCTCTGACGTGGATGTGTGTGATGTCCTTAGGTTAGTTAGGTTTACGTAGTTCTAAGTCTAGGGGACCGATGACCTCAGATGTTAAGTGCCATAGTGCTTAGAGCCATTGGAACCATTCAGTTACAAATATATGAACAACAGCACGTGCTTTTTATATAGTATCCTGTATCTTTTATTCATTATTCCCTCCCTCTTCTCGAGATCTGTTTTAAAACACTTAACAGTGTACCATTCACGTGAACATTAACTGAAATGATTTTTTAGATGGTCCCTTCATTCGTCTGTAATGTTCTTGGTGTCGATGGGACGCCAAACCGTAAACCTACCTCTTATGTCATTAAACATGACGAAATAAGCTCCACATCTACAACTATGATCAGCAATCCACTATTCGGTGAGTGGCGGAGGGTACTGTATGTGCCGCAGTCACTTCCCCCCGTTATTAAAACCGTAACACAAAATAGACTTTGAGCCCTGTACTGGCACACGTAGCAGGTATGCAGGGTAAAGTGACTTGTCAACTTGGTGGAGTTGAAGTAAACAAACGGAAACAAAGGAAAAATGTACACTGGTCATTCACTCTTCAACTGAAGTTTTATTTGAGTAAAACGTACACCAACGAATAGAAGATGTGACTCATCAACGTATGGAGAATGTTAAGTTATCAGAACAGTAACTGCAATAATGTTTTCTTATTTACAATACAGGTACGTGTAGTAAAGTACCTTAGTACTTTTAAACGATATGTTACGTACATTGAAGTCGGTGCTTGACTACTGACACAATATTTCAACTGAAAGCTTTTTACTGAATGACAGTTGAACATTTTCTTTGTGTTTCCATTTTTTTTACTGTCATCTCTAGTGAGTGGACAAGTTACGTTAGCCTGTGCACCTGCAGTGTTGCCTTAGAACAGGAGAGTAAAAGTAAATTTTGTGTTCCTGGCGATCTTGAGGCATGCTATGCTTTCTGGCGATGCTGAAGGATAAATATCAGATGATTCGCCTAACAAAGTTGTCGACGTGTTTAACATCCGTTAAATCTGGATCACAGAGTAGTACTTTGAAGACATTTTCGTGCTCTTCCGTCATTTGACGGCGCTTTTAAAATGGCTCAAATGGCTCTGAGCACTATGGGACTCAACTGCTGTGGTCATCAGTCCCCTAGAACTTAGAACTACTTAAACCTAACTAACCTAAGGACAGCACACACATCCATGCCCGAGGCAGGATTCGAACCTGCAACCGTAGCAGTCGCACGGTTCCGGACTGCGCGCCTAGAACCGCGAGACCACCGCGGCCGGCGACGGCGCTTTTAGCCGTGTGGCAACATTGATGAAAACCACAACATTTGCAGAAAGGCAATCAATATGCACAGTGAAACTGATCTTGAAGGATGGATTGGAAAGGAAATCGGCCAAAAGTATTATCCACAAAGATTAATGGTTCTAAAGAATGTGATGGAACCATTCGTTAGATTATAAGTTTCGTGCTCTTCCAGAAATAATTGCGGAGAGATCCTGCTTCGATGTTTCTCACGGGGTAGGCCAAATTCCATCTGTCTATTGATAAAGGAAACCTGGCTCATCGGAGAAAGCTAAGGTAAAGGTGTCATCAACCAAATGGTTGGTTTGAACATTGCAGTACTTAAATAGACATGGTCGAACTGGGGTTGGTATGCCTTTGCTTTCCTCTGACTTTCGAATGATTTAATCCAGCCAGGTATATGGAGACCTACATTTTACATGGAACCTAAACCACAGTGCACATTCACAAACACTACCAGAGGTGAAAGAAGCGAAAAGTGAGACACAAAAATTTTAGAACGGACCACAGATCGCACGCGAGAACTTTATATTCTTGGGCTACCACTTTAACACCGAACTACCAAGCCACACTGGTTCAAATGGCTCTAAGCGCTAAGGGACTTAACATCTGAGGTCATCAGTCCCCTAGAACTTAGAACTACTTAAACATAAATAACCTAAGGACATCACACACATCCACGCCCGAGGCAGGATTCGAACCTGCGACCGTAGCGGTCACGCGAAAAAAAATGGTTCAAATGGCTCTGAGCACTATGGGACTTAACATCTGTGGTCACCAGTCCCCTAGAACTTAGAACTACTTAAACCTAACTAACCTAAGGACATCACACACATCCATGCCCAAGGCAGGATTCGAACCTGCGACCGTAGCAGTCGCACGGTTCCGGACTGAGCGCCTTAACCGCGAGACAACCGCGGCCGGCAGCGGTCACGCGGTTCCAGACTGAAGCGCCTAGAACCGCACGGCCACACCGGCCGGCAGACGTAGCACAAATTCGGATTACAAACAGATGAGGAAAGAAATCGGCCGTGCCCTTTCGTAGGCACCAGCGCGGCATTCAACTGGAGCGATTTAATGAAATCAAAGGAAAACTTCAATCGGGATGGTTGGAGTGGGATTTGAACCATCGTCCTCCCACTTACGAATCCAGTGTGCTAACTACCGCGCTATCTCGCTCAGTCTGTACCTAGTCAATGTGTCTCAGCAGTGTATATCTCATACATTTCTGATTAAAACAAAACTGACACAACAAGAGATTTGTGGTAATATAACAAATAATGCAGACAACTTAGAAAATTGTATAGGATGTTTTGGTGAACGACTTTAGGATAGATATCCACGTCCGACAACATCCCAAAACACCAAGGATTGTTGAAGTCACAGGCTAACATTTAGCACAAGGTAACTTCTTCGCCACTTACCCGTGTTTTACTCTGATGGACCGAAGGTGGACTAGGGGTGTTTGACTGTTACCTGGATATTGTCTTAAATGATTAATTATGTCATTTTTTGCTCGTAAAACGCTGTTTTTCCTTTTGAATTTCAGTATTCTTTTATAAAAACGGAAATGAAATTCAAATAAGTTGAACGTCCGCTAAAATGCTCCATTCGAGCCATATGATGCCTGTGTCGTCACTGGCTAGCTCGCTGCTCCTACTGTCAAAATGCTAATGCACAATGATGTCGTGTTTTGGAATTTAAGTTTCGTGAAAGAGTTACAAATGGTGTATAGTACCATATTGTACAAATACATCTAAAAAGCTCCTGAAAAGTTGTTTTTGAGTTTTCCAGAGAATGAGAAGATGCGTAAAATGTGGCTGCACTGTACAGGCAAATTACCACCACGTCGACGTACAAGTTCACTAACTTAATTAAAAATGCCTTTCACTGTGGATTAACTAGTCCCCAAGATGTGCTCTCCCAACCAAGGATAGCGTCATTCAACGAAATTAACTCGCTTTACTTATTGACACTGCAATTATTCGGCAGCTCAGTTGTTAGAGTGGTAAACTGTCGAATTTTATAAGGTGATGTCCGTAGATCGCTGGTTCGAATCTAACCCAAAAGAACATTTTAACTTATTTATGAAACGACTCGACAGCCCTCTCATATGAAACCCAAATTACAATTACAAAACTTCACCACACCAATCAGAAACAGAGTATTATTGTGTTTTCCTTGTTGTTTACATGCACTTACATTTGCAATCGCTGTTCACACATGTCACATTCAAAAAGATATTATCTAGTTAATGTGACCACATACTTTTTAATTTATTAGAAACAATGTTTTTATCTTTGTACTGTCTAGCTAGGAACCTTATTGTTTAAGCTTTTGCTATTTCATCATCTCAGATAAAGATGAAGTAAGTCTGCTTCAGACGCTAACGTTAGTATATACTCACAAACATCACAGCCCTTGACATTTGTGTCACCTGCATCTCATAGTCCTACATCTCATTGTACTGTGACCGTATGGTGGTATCTTCAGTACTACAAACGCTTTCAAAAAAAGGGAATTCTTTGCTCATAAAGCAAATGAGTTTTGTGCTGGCGTAAGCTGGCACCAGAACACTATGCAGCAAAGAGGTTGCGAGACGATAGACAGAGGCCAACAACAGACTCGCCGGCCGAAGTGGCCGTGCGGTTAAAGGCGCTGCAGTCTGGAACCGCAAGACCGCTACGGTCGCAGGTTCGAATCCTGCCTCGGGCATGGATGTTTGTGATGTCCTTAGGTTAGTTAGGTTTAACTAGTTCTAAGTTCTAGGGGACTAATGACCTCAGCAGTTGAGTCCCATAGTGCTCAGAGCCATTTGAACCATTTGAACAACAGACTCGCAGGAAACGCGCCGCCAACGCCCTCTCGGCCGCCAGTATTTAGGATCGCCGCTGCGGACCGGAGGGAGAGTCTGTTTGATTCTGTCGGACCAAGAAGTTCCAGTGTCATCAGTCGCAGCCCAGCGGGAATCTCAGTAGCAGTTAGCTCCACCGCTAACTCAGAGGCAGGCAGCACATAGCAACTGTAATTGTGAACATAGCGGACTTTGTACTTCACTAGCAGTGAGGCTAACGTGGACTATACAGACAGCATATATCACAGAGACTAACTTGCGTTAAGAAAATTTTCTATTCTTATGAATAAAGAACCCAGTTAATCTATGCATGCAGTTTGTGTTAATAAAAAGAGGATACCGGCCACCAAACAACATCCTCTCCCTGCTCCCATGGTACAGCTCTACAGAGACAACGAGACGACATCAAACATTTATCCTCTGTTGTCTGTTTCTCAGACTATGACTGATGTGAAGCTATATATAATACATCCCAGTTCTTGTTGGCGCTATTTTCGTATTGCGTATAAGACTTTTGAAAATGTACGACCTTCCCAGGATTGGAACATATGACCTGTTTACTGGAGTCAAACACGCTATGGTATGCGTTGCGCCGCGGAACGCCTCACATATGCAGTAACTCGTCTGTGTACCTTCTATATAGGAAATCAGCACTGCATTTTGCCAAAAATAATTTTGTTGTGCTTTGGATCATAGTTCATGACTTATAGTCGATAATCTAGTTATACGGACCCATTCGCAAAAGTTCTACAATTCCTTAGTTTTGAGTGAGTTTAATGATGTTACAGGGAGGAGGTAAAAGAATGTCCGTCGTTGCACGTATCACCACTCTAAATGGGTGAAGCATAACGAATCAATTTTCGCAAGGTTCCTACTATCAGTATTCACAAAATTCCTTTCTATTGTTGCTTAAAAGTTGTAATTGATTTTTCCATCACTAAATAGCTAAAATGTTTGCAGTAAAAGCACGTAAAAGACTCGTAACTTCGGCTAGCGCTCCTATTACACACGTATAGCTTCGTCTTACTCCTAGGCTGCGATGTCACCAGAGTATCAGCCAGTAAAAGAGCGTTTTCGATCACGTGATCAGGTATTGATATTTAAAGATTTTTAAGCTTTAATTAAATAAAAATAACAGATATTTTGTGAGAATATTGACGTTAAATGCTATTTAGATGTTATTATCAATCAAAATAACAACAATCCGAACCATATTTTTAACACAGTAAAATAACCTATTTCTTGCAATGATTCTGAAAGCATTCCTTACATTAGACGGTGTTGAACGCATCCACACCTGTCACAACAACTAGATTTTACCAACTCACGATAGCTGCCGAATTGGTCGCCAAGCGACAGGAGTTAGCCCCCGTGACTTCTGAAGCTCTGTAGCATCGTGAGATGACGTTTCCGGACGAGAGTTCCTTTCTTCAATTTCTGCCTTGATAAATCCACTGCAGCTCTTAAAAGTTTGTCGGTTTCGTTTTGTTACAGCCTGCATTTTCGTATGAGCACCCCATTCCTGCGGAAATCTCTAAACTTCTATGAGAAGGTCTCGTATGGATGGAAAGAAATCTGTGACGAGAAAGCCTCTATAGCTAAAATTACAAAGTCTATGATTTGTCACGTACATTTCTTATTTTCGGAAGAGACCACTGTCTCAACGATACAACTTCGTTTAAATGAGTCCGCACTATTAATCATAATCCGATGACGAAATAGTGTATAGGTACAGGGATATAAGAATCAGAATCCTGAGATCTTTGATCAACAGCTTTGCGGGTGTCAACTACCATTTTGTTTGCTTCATCATTTACATTACATTAAACATAATTCAAAATAACAATTCTGTCACTTGGACACAGAAAAATATATACAATTTTCTATTTCCAGTGGTATATCGTCGATGTATATCAAGGAAAGAACAGAACCCTGAAGTATCGTCAGTTTATACTTCCTCCCCAACATGACTCCAATCTGTTTACAGTCTGTTGACGCTGAATAACAAGGCTTTTAACGAACGTGTGTGGGCACTTGAAAATCTGTACCACACTGGAATTCGGTGCCAGATTTCTTGTTTATCACGAGCAGGGCGCTGGCCTCGGTGTGAGAAAACAAGGTCATTTGATCACAGTTTCAGCATTCTTGAAAGGCTGGCACTCGCATCAGTTCATATCATTATATGTTCTCTGATTTCATCCTCATCAGTCTAATAATTTCAGATGGGAAGTGCAACGCCTGAGACAAGGTGTGAATCGTTCCTTGTTTCGCTGCTGTCATCACGAAACGAGTGTGACAGCAAAACAGTCAAGTCCGTGAAACTGAAGCGAGCAATTTTGTATGAATATCGTGCAAGTGATGTAAAGGCAAGGATAATATGTGGAACACAGACTGTAACTTGAGTATACGACAAGTTGTTTTTCTTTAGTTAATGTCATTCCTTTATTGATGTAACAGAAATAAATCAGATTTAAATAAATATTTAATGGTTATTTAGGGGAGTGCAATCTGGAGGCGTTTTATAATTTAATTTAAACTTATCGTTTATGAGAATCTGGGCATCAGGCGTCATATGTTACAAAGTGACAGTGAAGTGAGCCAATTTTGCAAAAATTGAAACATCCCACTTATGGGGTAAAGATTATGTTATCACGGTTCTTGCGACTCAGCAGCTAATTTATTGTGTGGTTCACAACTGTGGTTTGCAGAAATTACAGACAAACCGCTTCTGTAATTAGACTTTTATCAGAACGTTTTGTCTAGGTACTACGTGGCTTGATTGGGATGTGCTGTATGTACTGTGGATCGATGCATAGCTGTTAGTGGAAATTTCTCCCCATCTCTTCCATTGATGTAACACGGCTACGCTTTGGATAGCTGGCAGTAGGTTCTACTGATTGGTTTAGTGGCGGCCGTCCAATATGCTACCACTGCGTTATTCGGGACGCATAGCTCTAGTCTCTCGCTGACGCTTGGCTCACTGCTGCTAGCGAAATGTTGCAAGCGCTTTACCACATACGCTGGGCAACACTGGATGCATCGTCTGAGAACTTCATAGCAACCTGAAATCGTTCACCTTATGGTGAGAACGCAGAACTGTGTACACGGACTATCTCCGTGGTAACATAAGATTTGACTCAAATAGCTCCAAATTTCAAAACCGGTATTTGCGGGTGACTGCAAAGAATTATTTCTGCCAACGTAAATCTCGAGCAAGGACCGTGAAGACAAGATAAAGATAAGTTAAGCCTCATACTGAAACATATAGACAGCCGTGGTTACACTTGTCCCATTTACGAGTAGAACAGGAAAGGGAATGCCTAGCTGCGGTACAAAATCCCCTCCGCCATACACCGTGTGGTGACCTACGGAGTACGTCTGTAGATGCAGAAATAGCTCTAACAGAATAGAAGAATAAGCTGATATGCTTGCTGAGTTAACATTTCCATTTCCTTCTCCAAACTCTTGCCAGAAGTGTTAGGAACAATGAACAATGCTTTCACCTGCGATGGAGAAGTTTTCTGAATTTTTTTTTTCCGCCAGTCACGGTGGTTGTTATTTGGGATTTAGCCTCCTTCCTTCATCTCTTTGCTAGTATTCCAACTTTGATAAAGGAACATTCGAACGTCCCTGACATCCTCCTAATACGTGTGTGTCTATTGAGCGGCTGACCTGCGGACTCTCGTTCTTATGGCTTCTTTTGTTAAGAACAACGAAATGGATGCTTTCTTCTGCTGAAGACGTGGTGATCAAAACATTGTAAGTCTCCGAAAATGCAGGGCGCGTGACTTTAGAAGGGCCCTTCTTATTGTATGCTGGGGAGCTGGGCTGTCCACAAAGTTGCCTGTGTTCTTTGAAAACACTATTCAGCGTTGCCGTCGTTGAGAGTTTGGTTTCACTTAGAGACTTGTACGGAGCCTGGCCTGCCGGATCTAGTTAAAATATTTTTCAGTAGCTTTCAGGTTACATGATTTTCATGCTTCGTCATGAGGGTGATTAATCTTGTTTCCCGACAAGTGTGTCTGTGGGTGGGGAAAGCGGTGTTTATTAACGCTGCTGTCAATTCAGATGATTGCCTGGAGAAATTTGCAAAGCTTGCTGTTAGTGAACGCCGTGTTACGTAACTGATGTATTACCACGGTTACACAATTATAATCTCTTACATATTACAGACACACTAAAGCGGAGCATTTTCGTTGTCTAGACACGTACCACACTATCACGTCTCGGTTAATAAATGTGAGGTGAATAGAATAAAATGTAATTATTCAAGCGGCTATCCAATAAGAATGAACCACAACTACCCCAGTCCACTCTCTGATACAAACTCCTGTGTTCACTTCACATTTGCACTTATTTTCTCCCATAAATAATTTGTTAACGTACTGTCATCCCACCTTAAGCGATATCTGAATATTTAAACTACTGGCCATTAAAATTGCTACACCACGAAGATGACGTGCTACAGACGCGAAATTTAACCGACAGGAAGAAGATGCTATGATATGAAAATGATTAGCTTTTCAGAGCATTCACACAAGGTTGGCGCCGGTGGTGACACCTACAACGTGTTGACATGAGGAAAGTTTCCAACCGATTTCTCATACACAAGCACATCTAGAAATGGTAGTTTTTTGTCCTAGATGTGTTGGCCACAAGGGACGGTGAAAACCTGGGACATAGCGTGTACCGAAATCCGACACACACGGACCGATATCTGCACAAACTATCAAACCACCACCCGAGCCAGAAAAGAGGCATGATTCATACGCTCGTAACGCGAGCAGGACGAATATGTGAGCCGCAGCACCTCAGACGCGAAACGCAACACCTGGAAAGTGTTCTGAGGAGCAATGAGTACTCCACAAATGATATTAGAAGTGTAACAGAGCCAAACACTCCGCGAAGTAAGAAATCAGAAAAAGAAATGTCTGGTACGGCCTTTCTGCCACACGTTCCCAGTGTGACAGACAGAAACGGCCATATATTGCACAAAAACAGCGTAGAGACAATTTTCAAACCGACAAGGAAGATCAAAGAATGTCTTAGATCGGCAAAGGATGAAAGGGGCACACTTGCAATGTCGGGAGTATACTGCTTACCATGCACATGCGGAAAAGTTTATGTGGGGATTACTGGACGATCAAGCAACACCAGGATCAAAGAACATAGGCAACATTGTAGGTTGGGGCAGGCGGAGAAATCGGCCGTGGCAGAGCACGCGCTGAGTGAGACCGACCATGTAATAAAATTCAGAGAGACTGAAGTTCTGGATGTAGAGAAGCATTATTACACCCGCTTGTTCAGAGAAGCTGTAGAAATACACAAACACGGGAATAGCTTCAACAATAAAGAAGAAAGCCTTAAGGTAAACGGATACTGGCTTCCTGCGCTGCAGCGAGCGACCGTCACAGGTAACAAGAGGACAACCGCATCGGAAATCATCACGGAGAAGCCCTCGGACGTTGGCGCGCCAGGTACATATAGTCTGCGGCCGCGAGCTCGGCTCCTGTTGACCACCGGGTATGGAGGGTGAAGCTTTGACAATGCCAGCCACTCGTGCAGGCGAAACGTCAGTAAAATCATCAGACGAACGTCGGCCGAAGAACCCGAGACAGAAGCAAATAGGCAGTTTGTCAACAAGTGGCCACGAAAGCCTTAACAATGTTGTTCCTACTAATGGTTTATTGCAGTGTGGTTTGAATATTGTGAAGAATCGGACGACAGTGTTTTTATAGAATTATACGGACTTCACTAACAAATGGGAAGTGTTGTTGCTCGTAGTGCTTATGTACACGTGAACATGAATTATTATCAAGATATTTGTGACTGTATCACCGAGAGAAACTTAAGTAACATTACTAAACTACAATGTGTATAAACAAGTCTATCGATAATACGACTCCAGTACCTATAAGCTTTAATACAGCACTAAGTCGCAAAAAAAATTCTGAACTTACTCGTATGATCAAGAATTAGGTCTGACCACGCACGTAAGAGTAACAGATATTAAATGTAAATAGAAATTGGTTTTCTCATTGATATGTTTTCAAACTATATGCGAGTGTATTTTATTGTTTGTCGTATGGTGTTCAGAACTCGCCTTGCTATCTACGTTGTAAACACTTACAGGGACGATCCGTTCCAGTGTGGATAGTGAACGGTTGCAGCCCATGTACCACTGATACAAGCTGTGTCGTACTCTGCTTGAATATTAGCAAATAGATATTATAATTAGATATTAGTAAATATACAAATGCGCCACGTAGATTTTATTTCATAATGCGTCTTGTGCAGGTATAGGTAACACGGTCAATTATCATAATAAAAACAATACCGATATACCGACAAAATACGAGAGGCGCTTACAACCAGTATTGAGCTACAAGACATCTGGTAAATGAGATGTTAAATCTTCTTCATAGTGGACACCATAAACGTAAATTTATTGAATGAAGGAGGCAGTTTTTCCATTCAGACTGTAAGATTCATTAAGAACTCTGTATGGTCCATTCAAATACACGATTAGTTTCCGCTTATATGGTCACTTTAAAGTGTTTACATTATAAGTGGCAGTCAAATGAAAACGGGACAGATGGAAAAGTATGTAAACTGATTACTATTTTAAAAGTAATTGCCATAACTATAAATATATTTATCCCAGTGTGAGACAAGACAGTCAGTGCATCCATGGAGAAATGTTTGTGGTTGACTACGGTACTATGATTATACACAGGCGCGCATCTCTTCATCCGAAACAAATCGCCGGCCGGTGTGGCCGAGCCGTTCTATGCGCTTCAGTCTGGAACAGCGCGACCGCTACGGTCGCAGGTTCGAATCTTGCCTCGGGCACGGATGTGTGTGATGTCCTTAGGTTAGTTAGGTTTAGGTAGTTCTAAGTTCTAGAGGACTGATGACCTCAGATGTTAAGTCCCATAGTGCTCAGAGCCATTTGAACCATTTGAAGGAAATAGATCGGCACGAGTGGCTTTCTTCAGGGCTCCAAAATTATGGAAGTCAAATGGTGAGAGATTGGGACTGTATGTAGGATGTGTAAGGGCTTCCCAGCGAAACTTCTGCAGCGAAGTCGAAACAACCTTGGCAACATGTGGGTCCGCTCTTTTCTTGCCTGACAGTAATGATTCGGAATGCCAAGATCTCTTATAAATACTTTACAATTGTTTTTGTCAATATCTGTAAGTCTGTAGTCTAAAACTGATACTGAACTTTGTGATATTCTGGTAGTAGTTTTCACCATTTGTGCCACGTCAGAAGTGCTCAAAATGTTAGGAAGTTATCAATAATTTCATAGTCAACATCTGTGTTAATATTTATGTTCCCACATATTGTTGTGTTAGTTTTGGGGGCTGACACTCTTTCCAGGACTTCATTTAATTTGTTAAAGAAAATGTCCACATTACCACTAGGTGAGAGGTATACGAACAGGATGATAAACATCTTATAGATCTAGCCTTGTTAGTTCTACGGCTGCTAATTCAAAATGTCTATCTACACTAATTGTGATCAGATCTTATCTTGCTCTAAAATATGTGCCACTTGTATCATACACACAAGATGCCGCACCCTTTAAGATAGTTCCACAGTAGCAAGTTGCACATTCATACGACGATAGCACTATATGCTGTAATTGATCATCACTACACCACTACTACCGTGCTGTTCAAAGACTGTAGTTAAACTTCAAGCTAGCGTATTTTATTTTTAGTGGGCTGCACATTTCTGTGAGTAACAGACATTTCTGAGCCAATTTCCACGGTGTTTGTGCAATCCATTGTGGCACATTCTATTTTCTGCATATACGATGAAGAAATCTCTAAGCCGGCTGAGACACTTATAATGAAGGGGAATCTGTTGTCATGGTTTATCCTAAAATGCCTGCTTCTCCTACCTATGACAACGGGTATTTGACCATGTGTGGCCCCATACCCACCGTCTATACTCTCAGTAATCAGATCCACCAAATGCCCTTTCCCAGTCCTGTTGAAGTGCAGACCATGCCTTGTTCAGATCCATCTCCCGAAAATCCCCAACGGCACCAGTGCAATATGTGCCCTGTCAGCAGAGATCAGCACCATCGTCCACTCCACACTGACTCGCCGTACAGCGCTGCCAAGACGAGGCGTATCATGCCACCGGAACAGCTGTGCAATGCTCACGCTGGAGCCGCGAGTTATGGAAGCTATCTTACTCAGCTTTTCACCTGTCTACCTTTGTTGTAGGCCCTCTCGATATCCAGGCTATGTCCTGCCCCACCTATAACCTCTACCTGATCATCTTTTGTGAAATTCTTACACAAAGGCCCTATATCCTCAGTCACTTTAGCACACCATGCGGCTAAAAAATACTGGTGACCTACATCTACATCTACATTTATACTCCGCAAGCCACCCAACGGTGTGTGGCGGAGGGCACTTTACGTGCCACTGTCATTACCTCCCTTTCCGGTTCCAGTCGCGTATGGTTCGCGGGAAGAACGACTGTCTGAAAGCCTCCGTGCGCGCTCTACTCTCTCTAATTTTACATTCGTGATCTCCTCGGGAGGTATAAGTAGGGGGAAGCAATATATTCGATACCTCATCCAGAAACGCACCCTCTCGAAACCTGGCGAGCAAGCTATACCGCGATGCAGAGCGCCTCTCTTGCAGAGTCTGCCACTCGAGTTTATTAAACATCTCCGTAACTCTATCACGGTTACCAAATAACCCTGTGATGAAACGCGCCGCTCTTCTTTGGATCTTCTCTATCTTCTCCGTCAACCCGATCTGGTACGGATCCCACACTGATGAGCAATACTCAAGTATAGGTCGAACGAGTGTTTTGTAAGCCACCTCCTTTGTTGATGGACTACATTTTCTAAGCACTCTACTAATGAATCTCAACCTGGTATGCCTCTCGTAAGTTCTCTTGTAATTGAGGGTCTAAACCTCTGCCATGACTGCTGCCTACCAGCAGTACTTTCTTCTTCCCAACATTTGGGCCTTTTCTTATTCTTCCTAGTTAGGGACAGAGGCTGCTGCGCATTTCCTACTCTTACACATTCTACGAACGAACGCCCATCTACGCCCATACGTCTTAATCCTAGAAATGATAACAGTCTACTGAAGAGTCCTAAACTCATAATTTCTGTTATGCTGCTAATGGAAGTATAGAGAATCCTTACTCATTTTTTAAAATTTTTCTCTGTTTATTAATGTTTCTTTCATTTACTTCAATCTGTTGCACTTTCTTTCTCTATTCACTCTCTTCGTAGCCTGCTTCTCTTACAAGGGGATCGCGCCTACTCGACGTCACCGGTTTTGCCCGACTTTATTGTAGGCTTAGCCAGAAATGGAAGCGACAGAAGTGGCAGCTTGAGATGGCAAAACGTTTATAAAAAATAGCATTTTTGGCGTGTGTCGGGCGAGTCACAAACCGTTTACGTCCGCATAGCTTCCAAGCAGCCGTTGGCGCAACAGAAAGACAACAGAATGGTAATCAGAGGGTCGTGAGGTCGGGTCTCTGTGCGGAAACTTCTTTCTTTTTATTTTAGATTTTTATATTACTTACACTGAAAATAAACCGAAATAATGCTTAAATAGTGTATTTTTTAATATTTTCATAAAATGCATGAAAAGGAAAGGTAAAGGAAAATCTCGGATTGCAAATAAATTTCCAAGAAAAAATGGAAAATACAGCGTCCATGAGGATTTTTCAAGAAGGTATTGTAATTAATGCGTACAGAACTTCATATTCCGTTAGTTTCGTTTTGACTTCGAGCGGCCTTCGGTAGCTGCAAGCGAGCAATAGATTCCCGGTGTAGGTAATATTGGCCCATCGGCTATTGGGGACCAACACTAGCTACGGCTCTCCGGTAGCAAAGCGCTTTCGCTTGCTAGCTTTCGGCGGAAGGACCGAGTAGCGTGAATTTTTCGAGAATATTGTGAGAACACAGTGAGAATATTGTTTTTCTATAGGAGCTTTAAAAGAACCCTGTAATTTAAAATTCGGTGTGTATATCGTGAGCAATATGCCTCTAAAATTGCTGCTTCTCCCGCTTTTGCGATGAATATCACCCCAGGATCTGTAAATCATCAGCTATAAAATATATAAATGTATCTAATTTTCTCGTATGACAGTAAATACAATTTGTTGAGAATTATTTCGGTGTATTTGCAGGGCAAGAGAAAACTGAAAATAAAAAAAAGGTCCATGTTGGGACTCGTCGTCACGACCCTCGGTTAGCAGCCTGTACCCTATCCGCTGCTGGCTTATGCCTCTCCAGACCCACATCAAACAGGCTACTTTTATGTAAATGTTTGTCCATCTGGAGTACCCGCTCCTTTCATTTCTGGCCAAACCTTGCATTCATCACAAATTTGTACGAAATCGGCGATGACGAGTACGCGTGGTCCCTTGTTAGTTGGACAAGCGTATGTAATCTTTTATCTTTCTTTATCGAGACTTGTAATTTTTGAATCCAAGACGCTATTTTACTTTCACAGATTCTACAACACACTCATTCTTTTGTAATTCTGTGAGTAATATTGTTTAAAAATAGAAAATGGACTTAAATTCAGCAGAAGCAGAATTAAAATTCCCATCCAGTCGTTATTATTTACTTATCTGATGGTATCCCTAAAGCATTTCAGTCAAGACCACGATCAATTATTTTAACCAGTCTTCTGCAGCTGCATTAATACCTTACCGTCTCTTCAATAGCTACACTGTTGTGAGACTTTAAACCTGATACAACCATCATCATTACAACCATCATCAACAGAAACTTAAACTTAACTTTCCTTGTGAATAATTTAGTTTCTTCGGTCTTTTTCATATGTAGTAAGCCTGTTCTTTTTCTAACCCTCTTCACAAAACAAATATCATGGTTTTGATAACTAATACAATAGATGTTTTGGTTAACTACAAGCGGTCTTGTTCTGTAAGTAGTTTACTCAAAGCATTAACAGCTGTTGTATAGTTTTCTTATCTCTCATACAGTGCGACTATTTTAGGAATTTAATGTTCATTACCTAATTTTTCGTGGTGGTATTCAAATGCCTTGTTTCATGAATTGTTTTCCATCCCTTGCTAATCCATAAAATAATATGCTCTCTAAAAAGCCTTTTAGTGTATTGAACCACTGTCGATTATACAGCAGTTTAAATAATATTATCAGATATTCTACAGATAATATTTCTGTTATTTAATTCACATTTAACCATACATTTTATTCGTTCCAGAATTTGCACTCCCCTATAACTCCTGAAAATGAACAGTTTGAGATGTGTGTCAATGCATGAGTGAAGATAGAATACAGTACTGTCTATCGCCACCAGATGGTGGTGATGCTGCTGCTTCCTATAGGTGCTACCTTCCAGCAGCACTGGTTTCGGATCGTCAGTACGCTGGTAGACATCGATAAGACAAAATGGAAGCAGACAAACATGGGCAACGGTGGACGGTATGGTTCCTCTGGAAGTAAGGAGCAACTACTTCAGACGTCTATAAGAGGTTAATAGCCATTTGTAGGTAAAGAGCATGAAGTCGCAGATCCGTATTTTGTTGAGTTCAGAGACGGCAGGGACTGTGCTGAAAAACGCAAAAGGACTTGGCGTTCAGCAACAGCACGCAAACCAAACAATTTTCAGTGTGTCAGTGGCTTGATATGGGTCACAGGCTAATTACATTTAATGAACTATAGAAGGCAACAGATCTATCACGGGAACCCTCCACATCAACGTCCATGAGGATTTGAAGATGAAGAAGGTCTGTGACAGTGGGTGCCTCATTCCCTCACCGTTGCGCAGAAACAGAAGTGTGTGGACCTATGCCAACAATTGTCACAACAGTACAGTGCGGATCCAGTGTAGTTCTTTGAGCGTCTCGTCACCATCCACTAGTTCTTCCATGAGCCTTCGTAAAAGAAACGGCAGACTGTGGAGAGGAAGCATATTAGGAGAGCTTGTCTCAGGACATCACGGTTGGGAGTATTCGTGCAGCAACAACTGACGACTGTGTTCTAGAATCAAGGAGGGACATTGTTGGTGGACAAGCTTGCTCCCAATACAACACTCAACAGTGATCCGGTACTGAAGTTCGCTGCACCATCTCTTCCGGTGTATTCAACAACTTACAACGCCGGCACGGAAAATGGAGCCGTGGTGTTCTGCTCCAACACGACAATGTGCGCCTACATGCCAGTCGTCAGCTCATTGCCACTGTATATGAACTAAGGTTTTTTTGCTACCACATCCTCCATATTCATCCTCCATATTCACCGAATCTACCTCCTAGCGACTACGTGCTATGGGGCGCAATGAAAGTGATCATGCGGGGTAAGAAGTTCACCACCAAAGACGAACTTCATGCAGTTGTCCACCAGCGGCGCCGATACCCCCAAAGAATGGTTTGCTACACAAATACGGAAGCTGCCAGAACTATGGAAAAACTGCATAGACACTGGCGGAGAATATCTGTAATATAATCTGTATTCGTTTGTTCAGTAAATGGTTCCTGGGAACACAAAAAAACTGTCGTGTCAGTCGTTTCTGAAAGCCCCAAGTATTTTGTAAAGGGTGTTGTACATACCGAGCGATGTCATACAGTGGTAGAGCGTTGGACCCTGCTTAGGAGAGACTCATAGTCTGAACAACCTACTCTGGTTTTCCATGGTTCTGTTAAAACACTCTGGCGAATGACAGAACGGCTCTATGAAGAAGATTAATCTTTTTTTCTTCCTCCACCCTATGGAAACACGCGGTGCTTCAGTTTTAAAAACGCAAAGCACTATTTTTTGGTGTTTTTACAAAGCTGAGTGCTAATATTTGAATACTAGTTGGTTATGGCTCTCTCCTATATTTCATAACAGTAATACAAGTTTCGTCAAACACAACAAATAAATGTGGAACTTGTTTCTTGCACAAGGCTAAGTATGGTCAGCTACCTCAGTTTATGTCATATTTAATCTAGCGTTTCATGTGTAGAGACTTCAACTTCGATAGGCCATTTACCGGTTCCTTACACAGTTCATATCTAAGTGGAATTGGAATAAAGCTTGTTGTAAGATTGAATGAACAGTATATTCTGCCATAAGCTTCATGGCGGTATATGATAAGATTTTGTTACTGAGCAAATAGTGATATATTCTGCTGCCTGTTTTAATGAGTGAACATGTAAGTAAGTTTTAGCGCTAACGTCCGCATCTCATGGTCGTGCGGTAGCGTTCCCGTTTCCCGCGCCCGGGTTCCCGGGTTCGATTCCCGGCGGGGTCAGGGATTTTCTCTGTCTCGTGATGACTGGGTGTTGTGTGATGTCCTTAGGTTAGTTAGGTTTAAGTAGTTCTAAGTTCTAGGGGACTGATGACCATAGATGTTAAGTCCCATAGTGCTCAGAGCCATTTGAACCATTTTTTAAGGGCTAACCTGATTGTAGATGGCCCCTATTATTAAATAAAACTGCATGAAAATGAATTTTAATATGCTAATGAAGTTAGAATTGGATATAAGAACTGTAAAACGGTTCAGTAGGCCAATATAGAAACACAGGTAGTATTTGTTATACAGGCTGTTCCAGGAGGAATGGTCAATATTTAGGGATATGGTAGCAACGACATTCGAACCAAAACAGTCTAGTAATTAAGGGCTCTAAAATGCATGTTTTAAGAGCTGGGAGCACTTCATCATCTTCGATACTGTGAAACAAATCTCTTCTTCTGCAAGCCCTTTGCTTTCCATATCTTGGGAGGAGGCAGTATGGACCAAAACCAGAAATAATTGTCTAGTAAACACGGGCTCTAAAATGCATACCATAAGAACTGTGAGCAAATGCTCAGTAAGAAAGATGTATTTCACGGTAGAAAAGATGAACAAGTGCTCATGGATCTTAAAATATGTACTTTAGGAGACGATGTTGACTGGACATTTTTTCCATAATTTGGTTCGCATTACCACCTCTGAAAATATGGAAGACAAAGAAATTGCAGTAGAAGAGATCTGTTTTACAGTATCGACGATGAAGTGCTAATAGATCTCAAGGTATGCGTTTTATAGCCCAGTTTTACTACATCTTTTTGCTTAGAATGATCGTTCCTGCCATATTTCTGAATACTGGCCATTGCTCCTGGGACATCCTTTATAACTTAGTTAAAGATAAACCTAGTGACAGGGTAGCTGCGACTTGCATACAATGTACCTAAAGAGATTACTTACAAAGCAGCGACAAGAATTGCTACTGACAGGTTTCAGACCGAGTTAACGAGTCATAATGAACATTTACAAAGAAGAGTAGCCGGTGCAATAGGTGCTAATTTATCATAAAAGTCAACAATATTTGATCACACACTCCATGTCATGTGATAAAGTACTGTCACCAGTAAAACATACGCACAACGTGTCGCTGCCTCTAAACTTATTTCCTAGCATGAATATTATAAGAGGATAGAACATGCTCTTGGGAGGTATGCTGCTACATACAACATTCGAAAGATACTTGCTACGCCGAGATCAGATTTTCAAGAAGAATGGCGTTCATTTCATTAGGAGGCCATTAACACCACAAACTGCTGTGCGTGCTGTGTTCACGTTCGAGGTAACCGAATTCCGTACTGACATCAAAAAAATGGCTCTGAGCACTATGGGACTTAACATCTATGGTCATCAGTCCCCTAGAACTTAGAACTACTTAAACCTAACTAACCTAAGGACAGCACACAACACCCAGCCATCACGAGGCAGAGAAAATCCCTGACCCCGCCGGGAATCGAACCCGGGAACCCGGGCGTGAGAAGCGAGAACGCTACCGCACGACCACGAGGTGCGGGCGTACTGACATCACTTGCGTTATTCCAGACTGACAGATTAATTCCGTACGTTTCCAAAATACCTTAGGTTCGAAATTATATTTTTTTAGTGTTACACTTTGGAAGGAAGGAAGGAAGGAAGATTGGGTTTTACATCCCGTCGACATTGAGGTCATTAGAGACGCGACACAAGCTCGGATCGTATCAAGGATGGGCATGAACAGCAAGTGATGAAAGTTGGATAATACGTCTAAATGTGCACAAATAAAAGACAATATCCTAAGTTTACTAAACAGAACAGGAATGTAGTTCAAGAAATGAAGCAGCCTTGAATCCGAGTGCTGATTATAACTCCACAGTATTTCATGAGTCATAATTCAATTCCCTGTTGCCTACGCCTGTCCTGAGTGACAATATACACGGCTGTTAGTTGTGGGAATGGCAGAAAGGGCAGTTAGTATTGCTTAACGTGGATTGCCAGCCACGCCCCAGGGTTTTTAATTAGTTGTTTTTTTGTTGTAGGAGAGAGTCTTGTTAACTGCTGAAAATTAATATACGGTGATCTGGAGCTCGAACGCCAAACACTTGTCACTTGACACTTGACACGTCATTCATTAAGCTGTCGCGCCAGATTTAAGAAACCTCTTCGGGGGCTTCTTACATAATTTTGGAATTCTATTGTCCTAAGCGCTAAAAGAACTTCCTTCAACTGATTCTAGGCCAGGGGCGATTACTTTTATTCCTTGCGTTAGTTTTTATTGTTTCCTCAAGTGCAGTAACATCTATTTTGTTTTCTGAGATTAGTCTTTCAAACAGTCAAGAAATTATAGGGTCTTTTTTGACCATAACTACGCCTGATTTACTTCCTCACACTTCGTAAACATTTTATAATTTTTTTTGTTTTCTTAGTTTTCGTCAGTCCTCTTCTGTTATCGTCGCAGGGATAGTGCCTTAAAGGTAAGATATTGTCGCTTGACAGTATAGTATAATGTGATCGATAAGCGCATCGATATGCGCAGAATCGCAGGCAGACGGTACCCAGACCGTTTGCTCACAGTCAGCTCTTTATTTTCTAAGACATCTTATAACTTTGCATTTGAGAACTCGTTATGATCCTTTCGATGTGACCCAGTTTGCGAAAGTGCTTGTGTGAACTCGTTATGCTTGTCCGTGATCTGCTTTCGTTTCAGGTCTTGCGCCAGAGAAGTGACACAATTGAACTGTGACGCACGAAACTTCCAAGAAGATTTTTAACACTCACGTACATACATTACGCTTCGAAACTTATAAATCGGACATACACCCTCGAAATGTAGTTACAATCTCATGACACAGTTACAGCTTTGCAACAACACATATTAGCTACATCTGAAAGGAGATAAATAAAATTGTCGAAAGCTTGATCAATATTTCTGTAGACAAACAGGAGATCAGGCCACTGTATCTTACACAGCAGTCATGCCTGGCTATTAATCCCCGCCTGATTAACTATCCTAATGTATTTGGGCAGTTCATGTTTATTTGTATTTCCTTTCCATTCTGCTCATTTCGTATTGGCAGAATGTCTCTTTGTATAAATCCGCAGCTTTTGTATTTGTCTGTCCATTATTCAAGGTGAAGAAAAATTAGCACACTCGAAATTCATAGCGTGATTCCTTTCCCACTAGCAACACAAAAATGTCCACAATAAATTTTTGCCCTCTGGATTTATTCGGTAGAAAATTGACATCAAATATTGGCAATTTGGAAACATTGCAGTCACGTAACGACGAGTATTTTAGTTAAATGCAGTGTAATGGTGTAGTGCTATTAGTGTAGAGGACAGAGCTCTTCGTTCGAATCCTTGAGGTGGAGATTTCAGATTCGGGTCTAAGTGTGGTTCTTGAGTACATGGTATGCTATCTGGCTTCTTAATCGTTATACGGCAGTTATAGCAGGTGTTATACGAAACAGTGCAGTTACTTCATACTGAAACGAAAATGAGAACACAATCATCTTTATTACTACACTTTTATAGACGTATTTTGCCTCACCACGTCCACTCTGTTCTTTTACCATGTACTGCAGCCTTTCATGCTTTTCAGTCGATTGTTGGCATGGCTTCACTCTTCTTCAGTTATATACCTCCTCCAAAGTTAAAAACTTAATAACTAACTGCACTCAGCTTCTTTCCGGTCTATATCTGCCTTTCTTATCCTCCACTATTATATTGATACCTACCCTAGATAGACCCACTTCAACGATGCAAATCTCTTAGCCACATCTTCTAAGTGTGTTGTTTCGCAAAAATGGTGTCTCCAGACTCTGTACTGAATAGAGATGACGTGCAGGTGATGTAGGTGGTGTTCTTCCTTCTCACTGGTCTACGTTCAAATGCACATTCAGAGCATTTGTCACTCTAGATAGCCCTCTATACGCTGGGAAAGACTCACCAACGTGCTTTCTCCCAGTTATGACGTCACAAATTTGACATACTCGACTTTGACCTTCGAATGCTAGGTCCGTGTATTGAGGCGGCCTTACACTGCACATGCAATGCGGCTGAATTGCCACGTGCGGGACTTTAGCGGAACTGCATTCAGCTATCAATTCGAGCGAGGAAAATGCCAAATGCAGATCTCCAGTGCGTGATGCCTTTGTGTTGATAGGGTGCTGGATCTATGCGAAGCTAGGAACGACGTCCTGGTCCCTGCAGCTCTGAGGGAAAGCCAGTATGCGAAGTAGGTTCGACTTGTCTTTCTGCAATTTCTCCTGTTAACGAACGCAGTGGAAGGTATCTCTGCTGTCGAGATGACTACTATTCAAACGAAGGTTCTCGCAGCGTGTCACTGCAATACAATCTTAAGTTAATTTTCCGATTTCCAAGATTTTTATACAAGGAAAGGTAATAATGATTATCAATAGACACGGATTTTAGGAAATCAAGACCCACATATATTAAATACAGACGTCGATTCTTGAAAACTCAAAATATGGCTGTAAGTAATTGGAGAAAGGATTTGGATTTGGTGATAAGTTCCTAAGGGGCCAAACTGCTGCGGTCATCGGTCCCTAGGCTTACACACTACTTAATCTAACTTAAACTAACTTACGCTAAGGACAATACACACACACGTACCCTAGGGAGGACTCGAACCTCCGACGGGGGGAGCTGCGCGAACCCTGATAAGGTGCCCTAGACCGCGCGGCTACCACGCGCAGCTGATTGGCGAAAGATATAGGTGTTGTCAGAGAAAACTGATACAGAATTCTGACAGATGCCTTTCATTTCAGAAAAAGATAGACATTACTAACACTTAAACGTTAACTAAAATGGTATGTGACGAAAATATTATCTATACCAAAAGTAGTTGCATGTAAGATAAAATCGGAAAATGGTTAAAAATGTACCTATAAAATGTCTACAACGTTAAAATGTAAACATGAAGGAGAATTAGGTCAACTGGATCTTAACAGGCTATATGATTCATCACATTTTGTTGAAGTATAGTAATAATCGAAAGACGCAGTTTTGAAACAGATACGACCATAACGCCTAATTCCTACGGTGAATATGTTGCGAATCTGTTTCGGCTTGTATTGGGTTAGGCTCTCCTGCATGGAGAACAGTTTTATAGGATGAACAAACATTCGCACACTCGGACTCCACGGAGGGCTTCGTTGCCTACTAGCGATGCAAAAATATCTAACAAAATTCCATCTCGTGCGTATTTACTGTGAAAATAGACGTCAAACAATGCCAATTGGGCAACATCTTAATCACATATATCTTTATTCAGGACACAGTCAGTACAACGGCTGGAGTTTTGCTTTAGAACACTCGCCCTGGATAGTTCGATTCAGGATCTAAGTACATTTCTCATCTTATTATTATTATTATTATTTCTGCATCATTCAACAAAACACTGCTACTCAAAAAAATTTCAAGGTACCAGTCACGATGTTTCCCTAGCATTAGTAGACGAGATTTTTCCAAGTTTCAAATTGTGTAACTGATAATAATGCTATGACTGCGATAGGAAATGAATCCACAACCTTCGGTGCGAAAGCACATAAACGGTCGACCTCAGGCGGTAACCTATAATTGGACGTGTCGGACATAGACGAGGACTGCGAATAGGTGGCGCTAGATGGGGATGTGAGTCGGTCGGGGAGCGATCCGAAATAGTCCGCGCAGTTACGGTGAACGCTGTGTCCAGGTGGCGCAGTGGTTAACGCCACGGCCTAATAAGCAGGCGGTCGTGGGTTGTAGTCCCAGTCCGAAACAAATTTTCACTCGTCCCCGGTGCTGCCCCACACAGTCTCGATGCGGCTGATATTTTTAGTGCCTTTCCTTCCCTTTCCTTTCTCCTCCCTCCACCTTCAAGTTTACATAATAATAATCCATTGGCATGCAAGTAAATGTGCTTATGAAAAGGAACAGTGAAACGCGCTATTAGTCGTTACATGAGGATGACATCAGAATCAGTAACATAGCAGATAAAGTAGTGCGAAACAACACACTTAGAAGATGTGGCTAATAGATCTGCATCGTTGAAGTGGGTCTATCTAGGGTAGGTATGAATATAATAGTGGAGGATAATAAAGGCAGAGATAGACCGGAAAGGAGGTGGGTACAGTTAGTTATTAAGTTTTTAACTTTCGGGGAAGGGATATAACTGAATCAGTGTGAAGCAATGCCAACAATCGACTGAAAAGCATGAAAGGCTGCAGTACATGGTAAAAGAACAGAGTGAACGTGGTAAGGCAAAATACGTCTATAAAAGTGTAGTAATAAGGACGGTTGTGCCCTCATTACGTTATGTGTTACTTTCAATGAATATATGACTCTTCAAAGCACCAGAAAACTGATATCTTGATAACCCGGTATTTACTGGTATGATTAGATGTGACAAAATGACGTGAAACGTCATATTGGTGATTGAATAATTTTTGAGTTGTAACTTGCACGTTAAGAAGTGGCCGGTTCAAGGCGAAGGCACATTGAAGATCCATCAAAAACAAATTTTTTCTTGGTAGCCATTTTTGTGATTCACTCGAAGAGCCTACACGTTTCCACTGATCGACGGTAGAATCCCGATGGTCCCCACTACAATCCTAATTGTCGATGTCGTTGGGTCAATATGTGCACACGTTGGGGTGGTCTGCTGCAGATCTCCATGTTAAACAATGTACGATGAACGATGTGCTCTGAAACACTTGTGCGTGCACCAGCATTGTGCTCTTTCGACAGAGACGCCACATATCTACATCTGCATCTACATCTACGTCTGCATCTACATCGATACTCTGCAAATCGCACTTAAGTGCCTGACAGAGGGTTCATCAAACCACTTCCACAATAATTTTCTATTATTCCAATCTCGAACAGCGCGCAGAAAAAACGGACACTTGTATCATTCCGTGCGAGCTCTGATTTCCCTAATTCCATTATGATGATCGCTCCTCCGTATGAAGGTCGGCGTCAACAAAATATTTTTGCATTCGGAGGAGAAAGTTGGTGATTGAAAATTTGTGATAAGATTCCGCCGCAACGAAAAATGCCGTTGTTTTAATGATGTCCACCCCAAATCCTGTATCATGTCCGTGACACTCTCTCCCCTATTCCGGGATAATACAAAAAGTGCTGCTTTTCTTTGAACTTTCTCGCTGAAGTCCGTTAATCATATATGGTAAGGAACACCGACCGCGCAGCAATACTCCAAAAGAGGACAGTCAAGAGTGGTGTAGGCAGTCTCTTAAGCAGATCTGTTACATTTTCGCCGCGCGGGGTTGCCGCGCTGTCTTGTCACGGTACGCGTGGATCCCCCCGTCGGAGGTTCGAGACTCCCTCGGGCATGGGTGTGTGTGTGTTGTTCTTAGTGTAAGTTAGGTTAACTTAGATTAATTACTGTGTAAGCCTAGGGACCGATGACCTCAGCAGTTTGGTCCCATAGTCCTTACCACAAATTTTCGACATTTGTTACATTTTCTAAGCGTTCTGTCAATAAAACGCAATCTTTGGTTTGTCTTCCACCACAACATCTTCTACGTGTTCTTACCAATTTAAGTTGTTAGTAATTTAAATTCCTAGGTATTTAGTTGAATTTACGGCCTTTAGATTTGACTGATTTATCTTGTAACCGAAGTTTAACGGATTACTTTTAGCACTCATGTGGATGACCTCACACTTTTCGTTATTTTGGGTCAATTGCCAATTTTCGCACCGTACAGATATCTTTTCTAAATAGTTTTGCAATTTATTTTGATCTTCTGATGACTTTACTAGACGATAAACGACAGCATCATCTGCAAACAACCTAAGACGGCTGCTCAGATTTTCTCCTAAATCGTTTATTTACATAAGGAACAGCAGAGGGGTTGTAACACTACCTTGGGGAACGCCAGAAATCACTTCTGTTTTACTCGATGACTTTCCGTCAATTACTACGAACTGTGACCTCTCTGACAGGAAATCACGAATCCGTCGCATAACCGAGACGATATCCGATAAACACGCAGTTTCACTGCAAGACTCTTGTGTGTTACATTGTCGAAAGCCGTCTGGAAATCTAAAAATTCGGAATCAATGCCGCGCGGGATAGCCGCGCCGGTCTTGGACGCCTTGCCACGGTTCGCGCTTCTGCCCCCCCCCCTCCCCCCCCTGTCGGAGGTTTGAGTCCTCCCTCGGACATGGATGTGTGTGTTGTCCTAAGCGTAAGTTTGTTTAAGTTGGATTAAGTAGTGTGTAAGCATAGGGACCGATGATCTCAGGAGTTTGGTCCCATAGGAACTTACCACAAATTTCCAAAAAAAAATGTCGGAATCAATTTGAAATCCCTTGTCGATAGCACTCAACACTTCGTGTGAGTCAAGGGCTAATTGTGTTTCACAAGAACGATGTTCTCTAAATCTGTGTTGACTATGTGTCAATAGATCGTCGTCTTCGAGGTAATTCATAATGGCCGAACACAATATATGTTACAAATTCCTGCTGCATATCGACATTAATGATATGGACCTGTAATTTAGTGGATTATTCCTACTACCTTTCTTCAATATTGGTGTGACCTATGCAACTTTCCAGTCTTTGGATATGGATCTTTCTTCTAGCGAGCTAAGTATGGAGCTATAGTATCAGCATACTGTGACAGGAACCTAACTGGTATAAGCCGGCCAGAGTGGCCGAGCGGTTCTAGGCGCTTCAATCTGGAAGCGCGCGACCGCTACGGTCGCAGGTTCGAATCCTGCCTTGGGCATGGATGTGTGTGGTGTCCTTAGGTTAGTTAGGTTTAAGTAGTTCTAAGTTCTAGGGGACTGATGACCTCAGCTGTTAAGTCCTATAGTGCTCAGAGCCATTTGAACTAACTGGTATACAGTCTGGACCGGAAGACTTGCTTTTATTAAGTAATTTAAGTCGCTTCACTACTCTGAGGATATCTAGTTCTAAGTTACTCATGGTCTTCTTTTGTGAAAGAATTTCGGAAGGGTGAGTTTAGTAACTCTGCTTTAGCATCACTGTCGTCGATAGTATTTGCATTGCTATCTCACAGAGAAAGCATCGACTGTGTCTTGCCGCTAGTATACTTTACAGACGACCAGTATCTCTTTGGATTTTCTGTCAGGTTTCGAGATAAACTTTCGTTGTGGAAACTGTTATAAGCATCTCCCATTGAATGAAGTCCACGCTATATTTCTGTAAATTTTGGGGAAGGGATTTTCTCTGCCTCGTGATGGCTGTGTGTTGTGTGCTGTCCTTAGGTTAGTTAGGTTTAAGTAGTTCTAAGTTCTAGGGGACTTATGACCACAGCAGTTGAGTCCCATAGTGCTCAGAGCCATTTGAACCATTTTTTTGTAAATTTTGGAGATTTTCGCTTTGTTCAAATTTGGCATGCTTTTTTCGTTGTTTCTGTAACAGTGTTCTGACCCGTTTTGTGTACCAAGGTGGATCAACTCCGTCGTTTATTAATTCATTTGGTATACAGGGTGAGTCACCTAACATTACCGCTGGATATATTTCGTAAACCACATCAAATACTGACGAATCGATTCCACAGACCGAACGTGAGGAGAGGAGCTAGTGTAATTGGTTAATACAAACCATAACAAAATGCACGGAAGTATGTTTTTAACACAAACCTACGTTTTTTAAAATGGAACCCCGTTAGTTTTGTTAGCACATCTGAACATATAAACAAATACGTAATCAGTGCCGTTTGTTGCATTGTAAAATGTTAATTACATCCGGAGATATTGTAACCTAAAGTTGACGCTTGAGTACCACTCCTCCGCTGTTCGATCGTGTGTATCGGAGAGCACCGAATTACGTAGGGATCCAAAGGGAACGGTGATGGACCTTAGGTACGGAAGAGACTGGAACAGCACATTACGTCTACATGCTAACACCTTTTTATTGGTCTTTTTCACTTACGCAAATGTACATTACCATGAGGGGTGAGGTACACGTACACACGTGGTTTCCGTTTTTAATTACGGAGTGGAATAGAGTGTGTCCCGACATGTCAGGCCAATAGATGTTCAATGTGGTGTCCATCATTTGCTGCACACAATTGCAATCTCTGGCGTAATGAATGTCGTACACGCCGCAGTACATCTTTTGTAATGTCGCCGCAGGCTGCCACAATACGTTGTTTCATATCCTCTGAGGTTGTAGGCACATCACGGTACACATTCTCCTTTAACGTACCCCACAGAAAGAAGTCCAGAGGTGTAAGATGAGGAGAACGGGCTGACCAATTTATGCGTCCTCCACGTCCTATGAAACGCCCGTCGAACATCCTGTCAAGGGTCAGCCTAGTGTTAATTGCGGAATGTGCAGGTGCACCATCATGCTGATACCACATACGTCGACGCGTTTCCAGTGGGACATTTTCGAGCAACTTTGGCAGATCATTCTGTAGAAGCGCGATGTATGCTGCAGCTGTTTGGGCCCCTGCAATGAAGTGAGGACCAATGAGGTGGTCGCCAATGATTCCGCACCATACATTTACAGTCCACGGTCGCTGTCGCTCTACCTGTCTGAGCCAGCGAGGACTGTCCACGGACCAGTAATGCATGTTCCGTAGATTCACTGCCCCGTGGTTTGTGAAACCCGCTTCATGGTAAACAGGCAGAACTGCAACGCATTCTCTGTTAATGCCCATTGACAGAATTGCACTCGACGATTAAAGTCATCACCATGTAATTGCTGATGTAGCGACACAAGAAACGGGTGAAAGCGGTGACGATGCAGTATGCGCATGACACTACTTTGACTCAGTCCACCGGCTCTCGCAATGTCCCGTGTACTCATGTGTGGGTTCATGGCAACAGCAGCTAACACACCAACAGCACCCGCTTCTCCTGTGACGGGCCTGTTACGGACCCGTTTGCGTGCTACGACCATACCTGTTGCATACAGTTGGCGGTAGATGTTTTGCAATGTGCGGCACGTTGGTTGCTCTCTGTCCGGGTACCGTTCTGCATACACCCTGCAGGCTTCAGCTGCATTTCGTCGACACTCGCCATAGATGAGTATCATCTCCGCCTTTTCAGTGTTCGAATACACCATGGTCACAGTTCCTACAACACTACACTATCACAGACGTCTGGTAACACGGTGTACTGCAGTTGGTCTGCGTGTGGAGACGAATGCAGAATAACAATAGCAGCAAGCGCTACATGCGGACACTGCGACAGCTAGACCAAACCACAACAGTGCACTACAGCCACACTCGTAAACACGGTCGTCATCGTAAACATGTCCCTGCAGATGCTGCTCGCCGACCATGGCCCGTGTTTGTTACAACACGCAACTGAACGTCGGAGGTTTCGAGCGTCAACTTTAAGTTACAATATCTCCAGATGTAATTAACATTTTACAATGCAACAAACGGCACTGATTACGTATTTGTTTATATGTTCAGATGTGCTAACAAAACTAACGTGGTTCCATTTAAAGAAACGTAGGTTTGTGTTAAAAAACATACTTCCGTGCATTTTTGTATGGTTTGTATTAAACAATTACACTAGCCCCTCTCCTCACGTTCGGTCTGTGGAATCGGTTCGTCAGTATTTGATGTGGTTTACGAAATATATCCAGCGGTAACGTTAGGTGACTCACCCTGTATATCTTTCAACGCCTGTCGATACTGTTTCTTTGACTCAAGTCACATCTGGTCCACACTGACAGTGCTAATTTGGAAGGAATGGAGATTGTCTCTCAGGAAGGCGTCAAGTGAAATTTATCTGCTTTTTTCATCACCATCGATCCTACTTTACAGAGCAGACAAGCCTCTGACCCTAAGTTCTGTGAAGACTCGTGGACAACCACTTAGCGCCTAGTGGTAGTTTCACTGTCCTACCTCTTTCCGCAGTTGCCCACGACAGTAGTACGTGAACATACGACCAGCTTCGCCGCTTTCGAGATGCTCGTTCACAGGCTCTGCGTAATAATAACCTGCCCTTGGTCAAAGTCACTTATTTCAATGGATTTCCCCATTTGCAACCCATATCTTCGCTAGGATGATCCCCCGTCCGTGTCTGGATCGCTTACACACTTTTCTTACCCCGTCACGGGCTCGCAAAACTACCAGGTGGCATCCAACGTTGCGGTGGGCAGTGGTCATAATGTTTTACCTTATCAGTGTACAAGAGAGTTTGCACTACTTGCAGTAAGATATTTTGCACTTTCTTGTTTAGTCTTGTTGCATATTCTAAAGATTCTGTTGCTGAATAGAAACAGCGATCAAATAAGAATGACCTTATGGTTTTACTGAAAAGTGAGAATGGTGAAATAATTTCTATCTGATGTGGATTGCTGTTGTAAATGCATATCAACTATTTGTAATGGAATTCTTTTAAGCTGACGTCGTTACTGACTATATATGGAACTTTTCTTTTTGCCTTACAACATGTTCATTGATACTGAAGTTTTTATTTGTGTATACCACAGGCAGAACAACATTACTAGCTTATGGACAAGGGAGGAGATACGCGTTTTAATAGAGCTGACGTAGGGATTCACGCCCTTGCATTTCGTAAACAAACTTGTGAATTGCGAGCCAGATACAGCTGACAACTGCCGCTGCAGCACCCTGTGATCCTGTATAGCGTGATGAGACATGCATATGTATGCACAAGCCGCATCACTTCTGAGCATTCAGCAGCATATGGAACGCGGCACGCTCAACGTTGACGCTGGAGAGCACCGTTCATGTGCCGACGGCTTAAGACTACACTCAATTTTCTTCATGCTCTAATGACATGATTATTACGAATATCAGCCAGCTACGCCGCTCTTTAAATGGTTTTTACTTCAAAAATCACTCACGATGAGCTCATTTCGGTGATGGTCTTAGTATAATGGTCTATAACTCTAATCAGAAAAGTTGTAATACATTTGTTTGGAATTTTTACCTTACATGTAATACCGCTTCTACCATCTCCTGTCTTTTTTTAGAATTATTAGTTTCACCTTAGATGTACGTTGGGGACGTATATCTGACTGTAGTCGGTTTTTATGTACGCTATTTTTCTCCTGACAGCATGGGTAACAGTAGATCAGCGATATTCCATGTTTATATGGTTACCATTATAAGTAAGGGATGTGTCGAAATTCAGAAGCTTTTTTTATTGTTTTTATAGGTTTGGTTCTCATTATGTTTTTGCCTGGAATTTGTTTTTCTTTTAGTTGTGATTTTTATATTACATTTTTGTTTTTTCGTAATAATTTTGTTATTTTTTATGTTTTCTTGGTGTTATGTCTGATTTATAAAATAAAAAACCATTTAAAGAGCAGTGTAGCTGGCTGATATTCATAATAATCGTTCATTAGGGGACATATTCTGCACTGCGGGCCCCAAAGAACAATACTTATTTCATGCTCGTTTGAGCAACACATTCGAAATAACATATCCTGAGCGTGTAAGTAGGTAGTCGTAGCAGTATTTGAGATGGATTTTCAAGAGTGAAATAAGTACGCAAAGTTAATATCTTTTCCAAAACGGCCAAGTTTGTAAACCATTAGCATGTCGTTGTGGTTGAAGTATTACCGTGCATGGCAAAATGGCGCCGAGGCAACTGTGGTGCACAGCGGGCCATAGATAACAGGTGTGACCGACAGCTGCAGAGATGTGTACGTGCGAATAGACGTGCAACTGTTGAGCAACTGATCGCCCAGCTGAACCAAGGGTCTACCAACAGTATCTCTTCAACGACAGTTCAGCGAACATTACTGCTTATGGGCCTACGCAACCGGCGTCTGGTTCGTGTATCCATGCTGACTGCTGTTTATCAGTGACGAAGGCTGGAATTTGCATGCCAGTACCGTAACTCTCCGTCCACTCAGTGGCGACAGGTGCCCATTTCAGACGTTTTATGATACGTTGGACAGATGATCGTTGGCGTGTACAGAGTGGAACAACTGAAAACAAAAACCTCGCAACAATCGCTGGAAGGCTCCGGGCCGAAGGAAGGAACTTTATGATCTGGGGAATACTTTCGTGGCATTCGCTCGGTGATCTCGTCATTCTGAAAGTCACAACGGGTCAACAAAAATTCGCATCTATCCTAGGATACCGCGCCCACCCGTATATGCAGTTTGCTTTTCCTCGGTAATATAGCACCTACCAGCAAGACAATGCAAAGTGTCACACAGCTCGCTGTGTACGTACGTGGTTCGAAGAACACCAGGATGAGTTTACCGTACTCCCCTGACCACCGAACTATAGGACACTTTGATCGGGCTGTTGGCGCCATGAATCCACGGTCGAAAAATCTGGAGTCGCCATGGCTCCACATCCCTGTGGGTACCTTCCAGATCCTCATTGTCTCTCTTCCTGTACGTCTCGCTGCAGTCCGCGCTGCAATAGGTAATTATTCAGGCCTTTGACAGGTTGTCACATTAGTGTGACTGGACATAGTATATCGGCCTGTAGTATAACATATGTTCAAACTTCTATGCCAGTATTCACTGTCAACACAAGAACACAGCAGCAAACAAGCAATGTCAAACATAAAACTTTTCCTAATGTATCTCACGTTGGTATGCTATACTCTCAAGGCCCAATCTTAAACTAAAGGCAGCCGCTTTCACCTGCCAAAGAAAGTATTTTTCTGCAACGCATATGTCAAGCCTCCAATGATGCTACTGTCTATAGTAAAATCTACGAACGTTATGTGTCAAGTCGTAGTAAATTCTAAAACTAATACTACACCTATGTTGCAATGTGTGCATCGAATAAGTTGGTTGCTGCTTTCCAAAGAGGGCATCGCTAAAATGGCCCCAGAAGTGGCTCTCGGACACTTCGGTTGTCTCATTTAACAAGCTGAGGGACTCCTTTCTTAAAGCGTAAAAAAGTCTACAGTTCCTCTAAATATGACAAAAACCACCCTTTATCCTCAAAGTGCAATACCCTCATGCTGTCAGTGATGTTACCCAATGAATGTTTCTCATTCTTGAGGTGCTTCACCACCGGCGAAGCGCCATTATGTTCTTTAGACCTTGCTTTAAACTTTCTTCGCGTTTGCCCTATGTACTTCATTTCACACAGGGGTATGGAAAGCAGGAATTTATGAAATAAAGTGTCAGGATTGTGATAATGTATTTGACAACTGGTGCGTAACATGCTCGGTACTAGTACACAAGGAGGGGTTATTATTAAGGCTCCTAGTGCCATTGGGGCACCGACGTACGCACTGCCAAAACATCTCGCTATCGTGACAGGTGCTCACGTGGTGCAGTGCAATCGCCACATTAGAAATTCAGCACAGTTTGAGAATATCTTAAGAACAATAAAGATGTAGTTTCACTGTTCACTAGAGATCCTCTCCAAGAGACCTTGCCGCTACTGCAACAACGTTTTGAACATTTATTCGGTTACTGCTTAATTCTAGAACGCTAAAGGGGGAAAATGTTACAGTGTTATTAAACCATCGTTAATTTTACTACTCCATATTTTATTCAAAGAAAGTGATAATTTATACTTTATGCACTAGTTAATTACAATTATAAGGTCTCCAGTGGTATGACTCATACAAAATAGGTACAAAATGTCCTGCTTTACACCTTGTAGCCGGCCGGACTGGCCGTGCGGTTCTAGGCGCTACAGTCTGGAACCGAGCGACCGCTACGGTCGCAGGTTCGAATCCTGCCTCGGGCATGGATGTGTGTGATGTCCTTAGGTTAGTTAGGTTAAATTAGTTCTAAGTTCTAGGGGACTGATGACGTCAGATGTTAAGTCACATAGTGCTCAGAACCATTTTAAAATTTTTTTCTCTCTCTCTTGATACACCATAGTGAGTCGTAATCACGAAGTTTTGTATCAGAATCAGCAAAAACAGAAATTCAGATTTTATTAAAAACACTTTACGGCTGAATAGAAAGAAAACTCCTATCTAAGAACACAATGAAAAACTAGAAAGTAAACTGTAGAAAGTAATAGAAAAAGAACGAGAAATACAGCAGAAGAACTTTTCAGTTACAAGAGCAAATGTTTCTCCAAACTGAACAGCCAGTTTAGCGTGGCCTCGGAATGACCCTCAAGTCTTTCCCTGACCTTTCAGTTCTCATATGTTCCTAAACTAATCTACATTCCTGCTACCACACGTATCTATCTTCGCTTTAAAAATTCAGTCTAAAACGTTTTACAATAATTTCAATAACAAAGACTTATAAAAATATTAATCATGTCCTTACCAGGGGCTCAAACTTACGCAGCGTCTCCGTGTTGTATTCTTCTCTGACGCAAAAGTGGTGTCGCTATCGTTGCATGCTCATATTCGCCGTTCGTCTGTTGGTGTGACGTCCACGGTGATTGGAGGGAACGCAACTACAGAAATTAGTACTTTCACTATTACTGTCAGTTATACTTCCTGTATCACTCTCACTTACACTTGCCGCGTCACTGTGACGCACAAAGAAGGAAAGGGAGAAATCACTGCACATGTGAGCCCAATTAGCATACGAAATGTTGCGAATATGAACCTCCTCCGGCTATATAATGGAATGACGACGTGAAAATTTGTGCTGGCCTGGGACTAGAACCCGGATTTCCCCCTTTACGCAAGCGGTTCCCTTAACCGTTCGGCTATCCGAGTACACCTCACGGCCAAACCCAACTTCTATATGTCGTCGTCCATGTGTCATACCTGTACTCATACATCCCATTAATGCTATTCCCGTACAGGGGAGACAATTTATTCGTAAGTCACAGGACCGGTATCGGCCGATAAATACGAAGTTGCACTGCCTGTGTTGTGAAGAAGTATGATGCAATGTTCCTTCGAACATGCTTGCAACTGTAGTCGCAGCAGTGCGTGTTCCTTGGATATTGCATCATACATCTTCCCAACACAGCCGCTGCAATTTCGCACTCTGCACATAGATAATTTCTGCTCCAAATTGTCTAATATACTGAACAATCCAGAACCGCGAAGTTTCTGATGCATTTGTGTATCGAGTAGTGTGTCTTCATACATTCTGAGTGATTCGTATTGTGTACAGTGACTGATGTGCGCCCCGTTGTTCACATTCATATATTCCTATGTGTCGCCTTTTTATTCGTTATAGGTGAGTTGGACGAGGGCCGTGTCCCGTCAAGGAGTGAGTCATTCCCCTCTGGGACTAGCGTGATTTATTCTTGATATTAATCTTAAACCATAAATATGCATACACACTTCGTCCCTTATTGTTGGTATCCCATTCCCAGTACCATATTCACTAGTTTCACAACCCAGCATTGCCAGTTTTTCTGGAGGCTTTGGTATGAAACAGAGAATGGAGAAAGAAAGGGAAGGGGTGTATAGGAATTCGTGGCTTCCAACTGCGCAGCGCGTTGTGGTAATGCATTGAGGAAAGTTGAAAATTTTCGCGTTTTTTAAAATGTAATCAAGAAGTAGAGTGGTCACCTTCAGGCCGGTGGAGACAGGATGTGCAGGGGTCGAACCCGAGGCCTGGCCACGATGACTCCGTTTTCCGCCCCGGGACCGCCCCATCCGTGTCTTTTCTTTCTTTTTTTATGAATGAAACAGATTGAAAAAAAACCTCTCTATTCGTGCAAGCATACATACAACGTAAAGGCCGTCTTTCTGGCGGAACCAACATTAGATACTATTACACCCAAGTCTGCTAGAGACAAGACGTCCGCGGATCATTCAACCACTTTGTTTTGAGGAGGAGGGAGGGGGGCGGGGGGGACCAGGCGCTCAATAGTCATTATTAACAAGACATGGGGGAAATGAAAATATGTGCATCCATCAACAAGAAAAACTGAAAGTAAGATAACAGCTGTGACATTATAGACTAAGAAGGAAGAAGAGACGGGACATGGTGAGACTTGCAGGCATCCTTCTTCTAAGCAGGTGGGTCATGGGTGCAGGGTGGACAGGGGTTAACATGCGATATCCGGCCACTGTGTCCCCGGCACCACCACTGGGCAGAAGCGCATAACAGAGTGTAGAAGCCAAGAAGGGGGACAGTAGAATTGGCGGAATGCTTGGCTTGTCATGCTATGGTGCATAAAAGAAAACGGCATATTTCCTTGCACTTAACCAGCCGTGGGGTACGATATACAAATGTAGCAGGGGGAGTGTCAGACATCACATCAGCAGAACGAGAACAGTGATCGGGGGGGAGAGGGGTGAGGGGTGGGAGAGCCGACCGAATGTGGCACCATCCAGCTGAGCGGGGGTACGTAAGGACCTAGTGAAGGTAATTGGCGAAGAAGGTGTGGTAGCGAGGTCGGTGCTCGATTTCATTGTGGTCGTTTTGTAAGTACTACCAGAAGTCAAGGTGTGATTTATCGCCATCAGTATACAGCTAAGTGATCGTCCATCTCTTGACTCATACAACAGCGTGATTTTTGCTGGTGAGGAAATGAGTGTCCTCAGGATGGATAAAAGTCCATGGGGCAATCTAGTCCGACCGAACGTGGAGGTAGCAACCGACGAAATGTCGACCCAGCTACCAGACGTCGCTGGAGGCAGCACAAGTCACGTGATAGTCATCGTCGTCCACGAGGTGGCAAATTGTACACAGTGAAGTGTCAGACAATCCGATTGCGTGAAGGAGTTGATATGCAGTGAGTTTTCCGCATGCGACATAGTACCACGATACCCAGACTTTGGAGGGAAGGTAAGGCTGGTGGACATGACGTCAAACGTCGGACCACTGTGCCGATGTATGTTTGATTCGACCTTGTCGTTGAATATGCAACACTGTAGTGGAGTGTAGAAAATCTTTGGTTCGAGGAAGGTGCGTGCTCCGTAAGTGAGTGTGAGCTTAACTGAAGTCGACGATGAATTCAGAAATGTGCACCAGATGAAGCGTGATGTGACGTACTCTCACCTTCGGGGCTATGGACGTGGGCATAACAACGTCCAGAAAGGAACGTGTAAGGGAGGCGCCGCTGTTCCACTGTTTGTGCATGGTGACCATGTACAAAGACGGCGCTCCGAGTCGAACATTGGTGAGGTCGCGGCCCCCGTTCGCTGGGGGAGGGTGAGCGTTTCGCAACGGACCTTAAAGAGCGTAGTGACCATAAAAAAGTATACGAACGTGGCCTGGAGGTTGCGTCAAGTACCTGATGGCAGTTGGAGCACTTGTGCAATGTCGATCATCTTGGATGTCACTTGTTGGTTGAGATATTCGACACATTGTAAAGAATTGAGTCGGCAGAGCAGATTTTGTCGCACTGCCGTGCGAGTGGAGGGCATACCGAAAACTGACGGCAGAGGAGAGGCGCACGGTGGAGGCGAAATGATACGAAGATATCGAAGGTGCTGTAAACGCGGGAGGGGTTCTAAGTCGTTGTGTGAGAGGCAGCGTCCAATGCGCATCGCCGAGGATTTAGCAGATTCATGGTGCTGCCCGCTGCTGTTCCGTACGTTGATAACAAATTGAGTACCACGTGTGTTTTGGTCTGCGAGCGGACCATGAGGAGGAGATCGTTTGCATACGCACGACAACGAGAAGTGTGCTGTTGCAACGTGAGGCCAGAAATGTGGATCGTCAGGCTTCCGATGAGCAGTTCCAGGGTTATGGCGTGGAGTAATGTCGAAAGTGGGCAACCTTGCTGCCAGTGTGGTTAAATTGCAACATTCTCCTCGCCGCCACGAGTCGTGCAAAAATTTTGTAGCCTGCGTTAAGCAGAGTTAGGGGCCGGTAGTGTGCGGTCAGCGCTCCCAGCGTCGGTTTGTGGATAGGATAATAATTCCCATGACAAAGGCTAGCGGTACAAGTTTGTCCGTCGTCAATAGTTCACGAAACGTTGTCGTCCATCTAGACGCCATTAGAGCATGGAAGGCGCTATAAAATTCTATCGGCAATTCGTCGACTCCAGGTGACTTATTCAAAGCACTTATGTTGATTGCAGCGTGGACCTCTTCGTCTGTAGCCACCTTCGTCAGCTCGTCCACCTTGTCGCCGGCGAGGGGGCGTGTGGTAACACAGCCTCCTCAGCACGAGTGTTAATAGGCTCCACCTGGTACATTGCTCGATAGTGGTATAAAAAGGCATTGGCGATTTCGGCCTGACAAGTGACGCGTTGGGCGAGACAGATGTAGATGTTGGTGATGAGTCGTCGTCGTTTCCCATTGTAGGTGCATTGTGCCTGTTCCGCCGAATCTGGACGTCTGTTTCTCACCACTGCCCCCTGCTGTTTACGGCGTGACAGTGTCATGATCTGTGCCTTAATCCTGCTGCGTTCTCACTGGGTTTCTGTGGTGGGCGATTGGGCGTCTAGGTCGTGGAGAACGGCGTAGATATCAGTCGGTAGTGTGCCGGCGTCACTCAGCTAACTCCTTGTCACACTGAATCAAGGTACGTCGAATGGCAGGTTTGGCACATTCCAGCCACCATGTCCAGGCTGTGCGGTACCTAGGCAAGCGACGTTCACAGGTGGCCCAAGTCTCGGTAACACGTTGATGAGGTTTGGGACTGTGAAGGTGAGAGGCGTTTCACTTAAACACTACACGAAAACGCCAGACCACTTATTGTGAGAGGACAATATTGCAAATGTAGGCAAAGCGGTCCTAAAAGGCCAAAGACCAAAGTTCTGCACCTTGGAGTGCAGATGTGAGTTCCCAAGAGACGTGAATCCTGACGAGGCGTCTTGTGGAGTGACCCATCTGTTAAGAGTGTCCGAGTGCGCCGCTTTACCGAAATTCTCAAGTGTCGTGGAGCAACAGATCAAGGACGAAAGGCATAGCTCTTCACAGGTGTTGTAGTTAGGCATTTGATCCCCAACCCGATAACAGTGACTGCGCCCAAGAAATAAAGTGCTGGTTTCTTATGAGTAGAAGGGTGCTGTGTCGTCGCTGTGGGTGGAGTCTGACAGGGCATAAATGTTGACGACATGCATCCCCATGACGATGATCGCCATGCAGCTGGCAGACATAAGGTATGTGGCATCAGCTACCGGTGCAGATGGCTACGCCACGTCTGAGTTGGTCACCAGGGTAGGTATAAGTGGTATAGCCTGCGGCGTCCGGAAGTGTGGACAAGTGTACTTCCTGTAGAAGTGCGATGTCGACGTTAATGGCCATATCATCTCTAGCAGCAGTTGAATTTTCAATCGGGAGCTAGCGTTAATCGTTGCCATTCGGTACGTTTGTAGTCGAGCCCTGCTATGGAGAGGAACTCCATCAGCGATGGGTGAGGAGGGCCGAGGCAGCAGTGGTCCGTACCGTACGTCACCTGACGTCGTTGTTGTCGGCGTAACTAGGTCTCAGTCTGGGGTAACACCGTTCCCAGAGTGTGGTACGGTTCATCGTGGACGTCGTTACTCCACGCCATCACAGTTGCGGCGGTCTGGGATGAAGGCCGTCGCTGGTACGGTGAGCGATCCGACGTCCACCATATCCTCGGCCAGGAGAGGATCGACAGTCGTCGCTGTTGGCAGTGGCTCCAGAGTCGCGTCGGGTTGTGAGCGTGACACGTTGCCTGTGGCAGCTCGAAGGGACAGTGTACGTGGTCCAGCTGACGACGGTCGGGCGGAGGAGAAAGCGCCGATGGATAGGTGATCGGTAAAACGGTCGTCGGAGACGCAGGCGCCTCGGTAGCGGCCGGCCGTCGGCTGATGCGCCGCTGAAGACACTCAGACCTGAGGTGACCTTCTTTGCAGCACTCGGAAAGGGTCTTGGGCTGCTCGTCGTATAAAACGACAGCGTGGCACCCGCTTATGTGTATATATGACGGCACGTTGCAGCGCAGATCAATGGTGATCTTCGTACATCGTTAATAACGGGTTACATTTGGAACGGCGCCCAGCCTTTGGCAGTATGCCATAGAGGGCGGAAAACCACGATAACGTCTTCCACTAGGAGCTCGACTGGTAGTTCGAATACTCGTATGGTGCACATGCCCAAGCCTGCATGGTCGAGCCGGCCGCAGTGGCCGAGCGGTTCTAGGCGCTACAGTCTGGAACCGCGTGACCGCTACGGTAGCAGGTTCGAATCCTGCCTCGGGCATGGATGTGTGTGATGTCTTTAGGTTAGTTAGGTTTAAGTAGTTCTGAGTTCTAGGGGACTGATGACCTCAGATGTTAAGTCCCATAGTTCTCAGAGCCATCATCTGCATGGTCGACAGTGACAGCGCCGAATTGCTGTTGGCGTGGTAAAAACGTAGATAATGTTTGGTGTCAGGAAGTGTTCGTTAGCACGCTGTATCACTGACGACTTTGACGTACATTATACTGCTTAAGATGGACAAATGGATGCCCAGAATTTCGGAAGCTAGATTCTTAGTTTCATCGCGTAGGAAGCGTTCCACTTCCAAAGCCTTTGGTCGGGTGTAATCACTACAGAAGATGAATCGTACAGTGGATTTTCGAAAACGATTGGCCATGGCTCTAATACACGTAATCGGCACGTAAACAACAACCAAAGCGCTCTCCGCAGGCTGAAACACACAGCACGTCCGCACCGCACGGCTGCGAAAGCCGGACTGTGCGGGTCCGAAGACACATGGCACCGTAGGCTACTTCTTCACAACACAACCACTGCAATTACACACTGTGCACATAGCTTGTTCGGTACTTTTTGCATTAAATTGTCTAGTATACGGAAGAACCCAGAACCACGAAGTTTCTCATACATTTGTGTACTGAGTAATGTGTCTTTATGCATTCTGAGTGATTCGTATTGTGTAAAGTAAACGATGTGCGCCCTGTTGTTCACATTCATATGTTCCTAACAGTCTCCTTCTCATTCTTCGAAGACGAGTTGGATGAGGACAGTGTCCCGTTAAGAAGTGAGTCACTCCCCACTGGGATTAGCGTGATTCGTTCTTAATACTGATCTTAATCCAGAAACATACATACCATCTTCGTCCATTATTGTCGGTATCCAATTCCCAGTGCCATATGTCGATTCACTAGCTTCACAACCCAGCTATCCCAGTGTTTATGGGGACTTTTATATGAAATAGAGAATATGAAAAGAAAGGAAAAGTATGGGTAGGAATTTGTGACTTCCTGCCTCACAGGGCATTGTAGTATGCAAGGGCGAAATTTGTAAATTTGTGTCGGATCGGGACTGGAACCCGCTCATGAACGGGTGCCTTAACATCTTCCGCCATCCAGATACCGTCCATGACCGTCTCAAACTTCCAACTTATCGCACACTGCGATGCAGTGCCCCTCATCCATTAACCCCTCCTCCCAAATTATTGGTTCTCGTGGCAGTTCAGGCGGCATTAATGTAACCACACTGAAAGAAGCGTCAAGGAGCGGTTGCGCTGTTACAGAAATGTGTATATTCAAGTGGTGTCTGTTTTGTCTGACATTTCGACAGGGCAGACACTACTCAAATACACACATTTCTCGAGGCTGTTAGTTTTTGTACTTGGTATGTGTCTTTCTTGCATAACATTTGCATCTACATCTACATATTCGTGATTACTCTGCTATTCACAATAATGTGCCTGCCAGAGGGTTCAATGAACCACCTTCAAGCTGTCTCTCTACCGTTCCACTCTCGAACGGCAATCGGGAAAAACGAGCACTTAAAATTTTTCTGTGCGAGCCCTGATTTCTCTTATTTTATCGTGATGATCATTTCTCCTTATGTAGGTGGGTGCCAACAGAATGTTTTCGCAATCGGAGGAAAAAACTGGTGATTGAAATTTCATGAGAAGACCCCGTCGCAACGAAAAACGCCATTCTTTTAATGATTGCCACTCCAATTCACGTATCATGTCTGTGACACTATCTCCCCTATTTCGCGATAATACAAAACGAGCTGCCCTTCTTTGTACTTTTTCGATGTCATCCGTCAGTCCCACCTGATGCGGATCCCACACCGCACAGCAATACTCCATAATAGGGCTGACATGCGTGATATAAGCAGTCTCTTTAGTAGACCTGTTGCACTTTCTAAGTGTTCTGCCAATGAATCGCAGTCTTTGGTTTGCTCTACCCACAACTTTATCCATGTGATCATTCAAATTTAGGTTATTTGTAATTGTAATCCCTAAGTTGAATTTACAGCCTTCAGATTTGTGTGACTTGACGCGTAATCGAAATTTAGCTGATTTCTTTTAGTTTTCAAGTGAATTACTTCAGACTTTTCCTTATTCAGGGTCAATTGTCACTTTTCGCACTATACAGATATCTTATCTAAATCATTTTGCAAGTCGTTTTGATCATCTGATGATTTTACAAGACGGTAAACGACAGCATCATCTGCAAACAATCTAAGACGGCTACTCAGATTGTCTCCTATGTCGTTAATATAGACCAGGAACAATAGAGGGGCTATAACACTTCATTGGCGAACGCCGTTTATTACTGCTGTTTTACTCGATGACTTTCCGTCTATTGCTACAAACTGTGACCTTTCTGACAGGAAATCACGAATCCAGTCGCACAACTGACGCAATACTTCGTAGGCGAGCAGTTTGGTTAGAAGACGCTTGTGCGGAACGGTGTCGAAAGCCTTCTGGAAATCTAAAAATATGGAATCAATTTGACATCCCCTGTCGACAGCACTTACTACTTCGTGGGTATAAAGAGCTAGTTGTGTTTCACAAGAACGATATTTTCTGAAACCGTGCTGGCTATGTGTCAATAAATCGTTTTCTTCGAGGTACTTCTTAATATTCGAATATAGTATATGTTCCAAAACCCTACTGCAAATCGACATTGTGATATCGGCCTGTAATTCAGCGGATTACTCCTACTTCCCTTTTTGAGCAATTTTCCAGTCTTTAGGTACGGATCTTTCTGTGAGCGAGTGGTTGTATATAATTGCTAAATATGGAGCTATTTTATCAGCATACTCTGAGAGGAACCTAACTGGTATACAACCTGGACCGGAGGCCTTGCCTTTATTAAGTGTTTTAAGCTGCTTCGTTACTCCGAGGATATCTACTTCTATGTTTCTCATCTTGGCAGTTGTTCTTGATTGGAATTCAGGAATATTTACTTCGTCTTCTTTGGTGAAAGAGTTTCGGAAAACCGTGTTATATAACTCTGCTTTAGTGGCACCGTCATCAGTGACTTCACCGTTGTTATCGCGCAGTGAAAGTATTGACTGCGTCTTGCCACTGGTGTGCTTTATGTATGACCAGAATCTCTTTGGGTTTTCTGCCTGATTTGGAGACAGAATTTCGTTGCGGAAATTATTAAAAGCATCTCGCATTGAAGTACACGCCATATTTCGAACTTCTGTAAAACTTCGCCAATCTTGGGGATTTTGCGTTCTTTTAAATTTGGCATGCTTTTGTCGTTGCTTCTACAACAACGACCTGCACCGTTTTGTGTGCCATGGGGGATCAGTACCATCATTTATTAATTTATGTGGTATATATCTCTCAATTGCTGTCGATACTATCTCTTTTAAAACATTCCACAACTTTTCTACACCTACATGATCAGATCGGAAGGAGTCAAGACTGTCTCTTAAAAAGTCATTAAGAGCATTTTTATCAGCTTTTTTTAAATATATAAACTTTGCGTTTCCTTTTGATGGTTGTAGGTGTTACGGTGTACAGCCTAGCAGCAACTGCCTCGTGGTCGCTAATCCCCGCATTCGTTACAATACTCACTATTTGTCAAGAATTATTTGTTGTTAAAAGGTCAAGTATGCTTTCGCAACCATTTACGCTTCGAATGGGCTGATGAACTAATTGTTCAAAATAATTGTCTGAGAAAGCATTCAGTACAATTTCGGATGACGTTTTATTCCTGCCGCCGGCCTAAAACGTATAATTTTTCCAGCATATCGAGGGTAGATTAAAGTCACCACCGAATATAATTGTATGAGCGTGGTACTTATTTGAAATGAGACTCAAGTTTTCTTTAAACTGTTCAGCAACCATATCTTCTGAGTCTTGGGGTCGGTAAAACGATCCAATTAATAGTTTAGTCCGATTGTCAGGTATAACCTCTGCCCATACTATTTCACACGAACTACGAGGGCGGTTCAGAAAGTAACCTCCGATTGGTCACAGTGCGGGTTGTGGGGGGAGTAGCGACGCCATCTGTGCGTTCACGCACTCAACAGGTCAGTCGGCATCAAGCCGTGGTCGAGTGAACGTCGTACCTGCGCTAGTTTAGTTTTTGTGGCAGTTTGAAATGTGTGCTGCAATAGAAAACCCCGCCAAATGTGAAGTGCATGCTGTCATAAGGTTTTTTACAGCCAAAGGATATTCTGCAGCAGCTATTCATCGTGAGCTTTGTGCCGTGTACGGACCAAGAGTTATGAGTGAAGGAGTTGTCCGTGAATGGGTACGTTTATTTAAAAGTGGACGAGAAAACGTTCATGATGAAGAGAGGAGTGGTAGACCATCATTGGTGACTGACGAACTCGTTCAGACAGTTGATGCAAAAGTTCGTGAAAATCGACGTTTCTCAATGTCGGAGTTGTCTACTGGTTTTCCACAGATTTCTAAGACTCTCTTGTACGAGATAGTGACAGCAAGATTGGGTTACCGTAAGTTCTGTGCACGATGGGTGCCCAAAATTCTTACCGACCACCACAAAACTCAAAGAACGGCCTCTGCATTAGACTTTCTGTCACGTTATGAGGACGAAGGAGAACCATTGTTAAACAGAATCGTGACCGGTGACGAAACCTGGATTAAGTACGTGAACCCTGAGACAAAAGAACAATCAAAGATGTGGGCACATTCAAATTCGCCTACCAAACCAAGAAAAGCCTCGCAAGATTTTTCTGCCAGAAAACTGATGGCAACGGTGTTTTGGGATGCCAAAGGGGTGTTGTTGGTTGAATTCATGGAACGTGGTACGACCATTAATCAAGACGTGTACTGTGAAACAATAAAAAAGTTACGACGGGCTATACAGAACAAACGCCGTGGTATGCTGACTTCCGGTATCGTTTTTTTGCACGATAACGCCCATCCTCACTCTGCTCGCAGAACAACGGCCCTTCTTGAGTCCTTCAAGTGGGACGTTATCAACCATCCACCTTACAGCCCAGATCTGGCGCCAAGTGATTATCACCTCTTCATGCATTTGAAGAAATGGCTCGGGTCACAACGGTTTGATGACGACGAAGAGCTCAAAGATGCGGTCACAGGCTGGCTCCAGGCACAAGCGGGTGATTTTTATGCAGAAGGAATTTCAAAGCTTGTGAAGAGATACGATAAGTGCCTCAATCGCCATGGAGACTATGTAGAAAAATAGTGCAAAGATGTAGTTGTAAGATGTATATATTAAAATATTTTTATTTAACTTGGTGTATTTTTTTAAATCAACCGGAGGTTACTTTCTGAACGGCCCTCGTATCTACTTCAATTTCGCTACAAGGCAAACTACCTCTGACAGCAATAAATACTTCACCACCAACTGTATTTAATCTATCCTTTTTGAACACTGTTAGATCGTTTGAAAAAATTTCGGCTGAACTTATTTCCGGCTTTAGCCAGCTCTCTGTACTTACAACTATTTGAGCTTCAGTGCTTTCTATTAGGGCTTGTAGCCTGGTTCTTTCCCAACACAGCTACGACAATTTACAACCACAATACCAATCGTTTCTACAACTACCTTACTGTGTTTTACCTGCCCAATTTTAGACGGACGTCCCTTCTGTGGTTCCCTGAGACCCTCTAACCTAAAAAACCGCCCAGTTCCTTTCACACAGTCCCCGCTACCCGTGTAGCCGCTTCCTGTGTGTAGTGGACTGCTGACCTATTAAGCGGAACCCGGAAACCGACCACCCGATGGCGCAAGTCAAGGAATCTGTGGCCTACACAGTCACAGAACCGCCTGAGCCTCTGATTCAGACCGTCGACTCGGCTATGCACCAAAGGACCACAGTCGGTTCTATCGACGATGCTGCAGATGGTGAGCTCCGCCTTAATCTCGGAAGCAAGACTGGCAGTCTTTACCATTTCCGCTAGCCGCCCGAAACCAGACAGAATCTGCTCCGATCCAAAGCGACACACGTCATTGGTACCGACACGAGCCACCATCGGCAGTTGGCTGCACCCTGTACTCTTCATGGCATCCGGAAGTACCCTTTCCACATCCGGAATGACTGCCCCCGGAATGCACACGGAGTGCACACTGGCTTCCTTCCACTTCTTGGCAGCCATGTTCCTAAGGGGCCCCATTACGGGCCTACCGTTGGAGCTCGCAACTACCAGCAAACCCGCCCTCTGTGAATGCCCAGGCCTTGCGGGCTGAGGAGCTTTCTCTGGAACAGGGTGGACTGCTGCATCCGGCTCAGAGGCATCGTCAGCCACAGATAACACCCGAAACCTGTTCGTCAAACGAACCGGGAAGGCCCTACGATCGGCCCCTAGGAAAGTTTTTCGCTGCCTGCCAGACTTTGGAACTATCTCCCACTCGACCACGGATGAGGGGTCAACCTCAGTGCAGGCAGTACCCGGGGCGGCCACAGCAGTGGACCGATCGGAGGACACGTGGGACGTGCTCGACGTCCCTCTCATTCCCGCGTTCGATTTCCCACAGTGATGCCCCTTGGCAGTAGCCTCAAGCTGCGTGACGGAGCCGGCCGTTGTGGCCAAGCGGTTAAAGGCGCTTCAGTCTGTAACCGCGTGACCGCTACGGTCGCAGGTTCGAATCCTGCCTCGGGAATGGATGTGTGTGATGTCATTAGGTTAGTTAGGTTTAAGTAGTTCTAAGTTCTAGGGGACTGATGACCTCAGATGTTAAGTCCCATAGTGCTCAGAGCCATTTGAACCATTTGTGTGACGGAAGCCAAAGCAGCCTGGAGGTGTGAGCGAAGGGTCGCCAACTCAGCTCGCATCTGTACACAATAATCACAGTTCCTATCCATTACTTCAGTCGCTCATGTTTGAAGCTCGTAAAAATATGTAACAAGCGAACGGTGTACTCGCCTTGTTAGTAGCAAGAACTAGCGGTGCTGCTCTCGCTGACGGTCTAACCGACACATAACCAGTGCGGCGATATCTGGTATCCAATGGTAACTTTATGAATTAAGTCCAAAAAGCTTCTTCTTTTTTTGAGATGTTTATTTAATCACGACAGGCTTATTTCAGCTCTATTGCCATCATTTTGTTCTTCATTTAAGCGTTTATCTTACGTATTTTAAAGTTATTTTATGAGGTAGCTTTCATAGGCTATGAAAGTGACGTCATAAAATAACTTTAAAGGAGGTAAGAAAAACGCTTAAGTGACGAACCAGTGATGTTATAGATCGCCTGATGATAACAATAGTGCTGAAACAGGCCTGTCTTGATGACAGAAACATCTCAAAAAAAGAAGCAGCTTTTTGGACTTAATTCATAATTTCTTTACACGACTTATATCGAGCTGCGGGCTCGTTGGAAACAAAAAAAAGGTAACTTTAATTGGGTAGGTTCCCAGACTGACAAGCAGGAAGTCTAATATAGTGATTCAAAGGCAAGTGAGCCTGCTGAGTATTAAATCCTGCACCCATCGAAGCACAGCCTTATGCTTCCTTAGCAGAGTCTGTGTGCCCAGATTGTGCTGCCGTAAATGTGCACTGCGCGTGTGGGTATTCTCTATGTCGCAGAGCCAATTGCGACTAGTCGTGGCATTGTGTCAAATTATTCAATGTAACTGCTTTTTTCCATTTGGTTACACTTCTAGATGTCTACATCCGGTGCTCCGTTTTATAGACACGTGTCTAGATTGAAAATCGGGTTTAGATTTAAGTACAAAATACAGGGATTGGACAAAAATATGGAAACACCGCGAGAAATGCATGTTTGAAAATAAATGCGAGAGATAGCCCATCCTAAGGGCTGTGCTGTTATATTTGACCACGAGTGGCGCCTGTGCAATGTTCTCAGTACGTTGAAAGTGTCAGTCGTGCTATTAACAGTGTTTTTTTGTAGTTATGGATGTATGCTATCCAATCTAAATGAACTAGAACGTGGGCAAATTGTTGCTGGTCCTATGGTCCTATGGGGGGGGGGGGGGGGGTGCTTTCGTAATCAAAGCAGTCGAAGTGTTTGGTGTATCAAGAGGCATACAGCCAAGGCAGAAAAACATCATACACAAAGTCACAACACGGACGGGAGTGTGTGTTGAGGGGTCGTGATAGACGGCCGTTGAAGAAGATTGTGACGAAAAATAAGAGGGCGACAGCTTCAAAATTAAGTGCAGAACTGAATGTCGCACCCACGAATCGTGTCAACATTAAAACAGCGCAATGGGAGCTCCCGCAGCAGGGAATTGTAGGGCGAGTTGGAATTCCAAAATCACTCTTCGGTGATGCAAATGCCCATAACAGAGAATCGTAGTGCGGAAGCCATAAACCTGGAGTAGGGAGCAATGGAAGAAAGTCATTTGGTCCGATGAGTCTTGTTTCACACTGTTTCCAACTTTTGGGCGAGTGCAACATGACGGGGATTCGGCGATGATTTGGGAAACCACATTCGGTATCAGTGGGCCCCAGGGTTACTCTGCAAGGTCGCATTACTGCCAATGGTTATATGACCATTTTGACTGATCAGGTCCATCCCACGGTACAATGGTTGTTCGCCAATGGCGGTGCAATGTTCCAAGACTGTAGGGTCTCTGTTCACACAGATCGCATTGCCCAGGACTTGAACTTGCCATTACTTTTGCAGGAATAATGGTATAAGACTCCATTGAAAACCATACGGGACCTGTATTTATCCATTCCGAGACGACTGGAAGTTGTTTTGAATGCCAGTAACTTTCCCAAACCGTATTAGGCATGGTAATGTGTTGTGTTCTTTGTTTCCATATTTTTGTCCACCCTCTGTTCTTAAGGGGCTAAGACATGTTCGTATTTTTTACCCTGAAAGATAGTTTTTGAAGTTTAATAAGCAGGTTCCCGCGTAATGTGCGGCGACTTTCTTTAAGGGTCAGCCAGTCTGTATTCTTCAATATTTCTGTTATACTCTCCCGCCAGTCAAACACGTTTGTGAATATTCGTGCCGCCCTTATATACTCATCGTCCCCTCTTCGTGTGATGTGATATCGATGTCATTAATTTGAGCAGTATTCGTGTACAGGATTTACAAGTGTTTCATACACAAACTCTTTTGCCAACAAACAGTAGTTTCCCAAAATCGTGCCAATTGCTTCAACTACAATTGAACCTGTTCGATCGCTCCACTCGATATCCCTGTATTGCTTGCGATATTTTAAGATAACATTTATATTAAGTCTTTTTATTGTATTTATTTTTTATTGTATTTGTTTTTTATTGTATTGTTGTGTCTATATATGGTATTGGTTGTGGCATTTCTTTCTGTAAAACAAAAAATCATTTCGGGGTTTGCTGAACAGCGCACAAACTCTGTAAGGAAGATAGCGCCATTCGAGTAGACCTGGAGGGATAGCAGACTTTCCGGAACGAGAAAATCTGACAATTTATGCCTCGAATTTGGTACTAAATTCGTCTAACAGATTTCATTCAAAAATTTGTACTCGACCATCGTAAATATAGTGGCGTAAGTATTCAAAATTTTTTTGTGAAATCGCCATAAGTGGGACTAAGATGCAAGTAGGGGATTCTGCTTTCTTATGCGACATGAAATTAGCGAACGAAGCCAGACCAGGCCAGGCCTGTTCAACCTCCATGCCCACTAAAATCCTGACCAGAAGGGTGACCGCTAAACCGCATGCAGGGAAAGCGAGAAAACATCACCCGCTAAGTCACAACGTGGAGGAAAGTGTGTGTTGTGTTATCATGATGGACAGTCATTGAAGAGGACTGTGAAACACAGCGTTAACAATGAAGGCAATTTGATATTACTAGGGAGTTTGATAGGTGCACACGGAAATTTAATATCTTGGTCATTTAACTGAGAGATCACAAATGCTGGCTAACCAACCACCAGTTGGGTGTAGTATGGCTACCAATGTGTAGTGAAAACACTGTCGTTTATCTGTCTTTTTTCTAGAAGACTGACATACACTCCCTCTCTCACTACGTTTGAACGCGTGCACCTAGCAAATTTCCTAGTTATATCAAATCACGTTCATTGCTAACGCTTTGTTTCTCAGTCCTCTTCAATGACCGTCTCTCACGATAACTCAACACTCACTTTCCTGCGCGTTGTGACTTAAAGCGTGATGTTTTTCCGCTTTCTCTGTACGCGGTTTAGCGGTCACCCTTCGGTTCAGGATTTTTAGTAGGCATGAAGGTGGAACAGGTAAGCTAGTGACGCTCCTGGTGTTGGAGACTGAGCCCAGGAGCTTGTGTGGATGGCTGCCATAAACCCTACGGCGTCAGTGAAACAGCGTTACCTGGAACCAAGTTAATTATCAGTGATTTTACAGCACAGAATGTCTTCCCTGGTGCAGCAAAAGGCGCGCTGATTAGCAGATTCACGTGTGACGAAGAATGCAGACACAGCACTGCATCGTGTGGGTCCGTTGTGCAGACCAGGGCCCCAGCACCGATGCGAGCAGGCGGACTGGACAGGAGTCTGCAGGTGCTAATCTACCGCGGATTACTTACTGCTAGTGCGGCTTGCCGCAGCGCTCTCGAAAAGGGATATGCACTTACGCGAGTGGCGACAGCATGTCGCGGACGGCGTGTGTTGTGAAAGCGAAAGCCCAGGACCCAGATCGGTGACACGGAGTACAGCCAGGTAGGTGGTACTCAGGTGTCACGCCCAACAGGTAGAAGTTAGCAGTCACTCGGTACGGCACTTCACTAGAGTAAGGCCCAGGCTCATGCACAACTTCTTCAATGACGGCGGCGACGAAACAACAGTGGCACCTTGCAGAAAGCTAAGTCTCACTACGAAATTAGAATTACATACTAATACCTTCAGCTGCTGACAGGCGTTGATATATATCAACGGGGACATGTGAAATGTGTGCCCCGACCGGGACATGTCCGAAAGAGCAGACACCATATCCATATAAGTATATAGTTCTGGCAGTACCGGCCGTGACCTTCTTCTTCTGCGCGGATGCACGTATATTACCCGAATCTTACGGGACTTGGTAAGAATGTCTTCCACGGGTAATGAGTGTGTCGGGTAGGGACACTACGAATGTAGTGTGTGGACATATAAGGTGAGAATGTGAGTTTCGCGGGAGGCGTGCACGAGATAGTCCCTCCAGTCGCCGGCACGGTAACTCAGCGTGTTAGCCCCGAGGACTGTTTTCGCCGGCACGGTAACTCAGCGTGTTCGATCAGAGGATTAGCTGCCCTCTGTAACAAAAAAACTGAGTTAATGGATCAATGGATCAACGACGAACTGAAACGGGTGTCTTGCAACGTCCACCCCGAGCAGATAGAACGAACGAAAACGAACAAAATGAGATTTTTTTTTTAAAGAAAATGATGGATAGAGAGTCTGCGATGTAAGCAGGAGATCCCGGGTTCGAGTCCCGGTCGAGGTACACATTTTCACGTGTCCCCGTTGATATATATCAAAGCCCATCAGCAGCTGAAGGTATTAATATACAGGGTGATTCAAAAAGAATACCACAACTTTAGGAATTTAAAACTCTGCAACGACAAAAGGCAGAGCTAAGCACTATCTGTCGGCGAATTAAGGGAGCTATAAAGTTTCACTTAGTTGTACATTTGTTCGCTTGAGGCGCTGTTGACTAGGCGTCAGCGTCAGTTGATGCTAAGATGGCGACCGCTCAACAGAAAGCTTTTTGTGTTATTGAGTACGGCAGAAGTGAATCGACGACAGTTGTTCAGCGTGCATTTCGAACGAAGTATGGTGTTAAACCTCCTGATAGGTGGTGTATTAAACGTTGGTATAAACAGTTTACAGAGAATGGGTGTTTGTGCAAAGGGAAAAGTTCTGGACGGCCGAGAACGAGTGATGAAAATGTAGCACGCATCCAGCAAGCATTTGTTCGCAGCCCAGGAAAATCGACTCGCAGAGCTAGCAGAGAGCTGCAAATTCCACAATCAACTGTATGGAGAGTCCTACGAAAAAGGTTAGTTATGAAACCTGAACGTCAACTACCCGAGGCGATGGATCGGCCGCCAGGCAGCCCGTGACAGAGCATTTCATCACTGGCCTCCAAGAAGCCCTGATCTTACCCCCTGCGATTTTTTCTTATGGGGGTATGTTAAGGATATGGTGTTTCGGCCACCTCTCCCAGCCACCATTGATGATTTGAAACGAGAAATAACAGCAGCTATCCAAACTGTTACGCCTGATATGCTACAGAGAGTGTGGAACGAGTTGGAGTATCGGGTTGATATTGCTCGTGTGTCTGGAGGGGGCCATATTGAACATCTCTGAACTTGTTTTTGAGTGAAAAAAAAACCTTTTTAAATACTCTTTGTAATGATGTATAACAGAAGGTTATATTATGTTTCTTTCATTAAATACAAATTTTTAAAGTTGTGGTATTCTTTTTGAATCACCCTGTATAATTCTAATTTCGTTTTAGTCGGCTGCAGGTCATAAATGGTGTCTGTTCTTTCGGACATGTCCATATAAGTATACAAGTCTCACTACAGTTGCCTGACTGTGATCTTGGAGGTGGAGTCTTCTCTCAGCCATAGGCAGCACATCACGATTTTCCAGTAAGGTTATTCTGTAACTAGCGAGACAGTCATTCTCTTGGAATCAGAAATACAGATGGTATGACCAAACACTGAGACAGAGACTTCAGAAACGGTTGTATTTAAGCTAGACGTACCATCATCGTGACCGGTGATGTGGTCACTTGCCCTCATTATACGGAGGTGCCAGCAGACATGTCCCCATAGTGGCATCTCAGTTATCGCGCGTTCCCTTACCTTTCCAATTTCCGCACATGCTAGGACTCCGTGGAGGGGCTGAGGATGGTGATTACGTGTTACGACTCCATACTGAAGGGCCTGCGAAATGACTCATTAGCTGCTGTCATACTGTTGCGCTTGCGCTTCGTGAATACGGCTCGGATCGTGTATTATGAGCGGTGCTCTGCCATCTGCAACATAGCACTCCTTGTGTGCCTCAGATACCGGCTGTGACACACTGTATGAGCCGGACTTGATCCTCTGCAGTCCGTGCCAATTAATAACTTAAAAATTTATATGCACGCCTGGGAACTGAATTTGCTATTCAACAGCGGTATAAATTTTCGTTATGGTGCTTCTTGAAACATCAAACACTCCTGTTATCTTGATTACGGAAGGACCCACCATAGGAGCACCAACAATTTGTCCATGTTCGAATTCACGTAGCTCCGACATAATATACCTACAGCTACACAGAACGTTAATCTGACTACGACTGACACCTTCAACGTATTGCGGGCATTGCACAGGTGCCGTTCAGGGTCAAATAAAACAGCACAACTTGTAGGCTTGGTTAGCATCTGCTTTTATGTTCAATCATGCATTTTTCGTGTTGTTTTTATAGTTTTGTTCAGCCCCTGAATGTATACGGTAGACAATATGCAAACAAAATGAGGCAACTAACAACTCACACAGAAGCATACAAGCAGTCGCTTGGCTTGAATAAGAGAAAAGGTTAATTTATGATGTAATAAAAGGTGCGCTCTGCAAAGCATTTTAGATTGATTTTTCTGCGTATAAATGTATATTTTCTTTTTGTAAATTGAAAAGTCTTTTTCTTGCTGTAGGCTATGCGTATTACATTCTGGATGCCTTTCACCTTTCACATTAAAGCATCTTCAGTGGATTCAATCTGGAATAATACAATTTTTTATCTGCTGCGGATAACGGTCACTCCAACTAACTTGTTATAAATGTTGATGTATACCGCTGGGCATTAAAATTACTTCAATAAGGATAGCAAATGACGAAGTTTTATTTATTTTACAGTGCGGGGTAGCAGGAACAATTCATGATTAAATTTGTGCGTGATTTGGGGGCGTAGAGGTATGCGAAATTTAGCACCTGGAGCTGGCACCTATGACAAAAAATAGCAGATTCAACCCGTTTGGGCATCTACTCAAACTGAGCTGCATGACACACACGGATGCAACATTGCATGCTACTTGAACTGTATAGCAGAGTTCATGAAGCATAGCAGCTGGCAGGTGTTTGATTTCAGTCTTTTCGGAATCCATGTCCAGTGCTTGAGAGATGTGCAGTCTGGACATCTAGTCAAACCGAGCTTGCATGACAGATACGGATACGACATTCCATGCTACTTGAGCTCTATAGCAGAGTTCATGAAGTAAAGCAGCTGGCGGGTGTTGGCATGTCAGTCTTTCCGCAATCCAAGACTAGATATTTTCAGTGCTTGAGAGATATGCGGTGCGTGCTTGTCAGAGTAACAGTCGAATACCGTCTGGCTCGAGGTGGGTCAGGTTGGCACTGGCAACATGTGATAAAGCATTGTCTTGTTGAAGGATAACGTCATGGAAACCTCGAAGATGGGGCACAACCTCCGGCCTTATGACGTCAAAAATATAAATTACTGGCTACGTGAACCAAATGTGATCGTATTGTGTACCCAATGGCACCCCATACCATTACGCCATCTACTGTGGCCGTTTGTTGATGATGAATGGAATCGGCGGACGTTCATACTCCTGAGAGCCCACACACATGGATACGACAGCGTGTTGCCGTACGCAGAAACGAGAAGATGACGTGTTGCCACTCTTGTTTCCACTAGAGCCGTACCTCACTCTGCCGCCACGTCAAGGAAAACCACAACAATGGTCACGGTGCTAACAGCCCATGGTGTTCCAGACCTCGTCGTACTCATCATGTGGATTCTTGTCTTACTGCAAACTAGACACTTCTTGACTCGAGGCAGATGAATTGGCTGTACGATCATGCATGACCAAGGTACCACTATCTCATTCCTCTCGAGCGTTCATCATTGAGATCCTGCATGGTCTGGCTGAACCCATCGACTCATATTCGCATGACGTTCGTAGGATCCCGACCGAGGCGAGCACCAGTTTCACGGAACGATAAACTGCAGTCTCGGCATGCCTAGATCTTTTTGATCCCTAATTCCGAGACGTTCAAAATGGTTCAAATGGCTCTGAGCACTATGGGACTTAACTTCTGAGGTCATCAGTCCCCTGGAACTTAGAACTACACTCCTGGAAATTGAAATAAGAACATCGTGAATTCATTGTCCCAGGAAGGGGAAACTTTATTGACACATTCCTGGGGTCAGATACATCACATGATCACACTGACAGAACCACAGGCACATAGACACAGGCAACAGAGCATGCACAATGTCGGCACTAGTACAGTGTATATCCACCTTTCGCAGCAATGCAGGCTGCTATTCTCCCATGGAGACGATCGTAGAGATGCTGGATGTAGTCCTGTGGAACGGCTTGCCATGCCATTTCCACCTGGCGCCTCAGTTGGACCAGCGTTCGTGCTGGACGTGCAGACCGCGTGAGACGATGCTTCATCCAGTCCCAAACATGCTCAATGGGGGACAGATCCGGAGATCTTGCTGGCCAGGGTAGTTGACTTACACCTTCTAGAGCACGTTGGGTGGCACGGGATACATGCGGACGTGCATTGTCCTGTTGGAACAGCAAGTTCCCTTGCCGGTCTAGGAATGGTAGAACGATGGGTTCGATGACGGTTTGGATGTACCGTGCACTATTCAGTGTCCCCTCGACGATCACCAGTGGTGTACGGCCAGTGTAGGAGATCGCTCCCCACACCATGATGCCGGGTGTTGGCCCTGTGTGCCTCGGTCGTATGCAGTCCTGATTGTGGCGCTCACCTGCACGGCGCCAAACACGCATACGACCATCATTGGCACCAAGGCAGAAGCGACTCTCATCGCTGAAGACGACACGTCTCCATTCGTCCCTCCATTCACGCCTGTCGCGACACCACTGGAGGCGGGCTGCACGATGTTGGGGCGTGAGCGGAAGACGGCCTAACGGTGTGCGGGACCGTAGCCCAGCTTCATGGAGACGGTTGCGAATGGTCCTCGCCGATACCCCAGGAGCAACAGTGTCCCTAATTTGCTGGGAAGTGGCGGTGCGGTCCCCTACGGCACTGCGTAGGATCCTACGGTCTTGGCGTGCATCCGTGCGTCGCTGCGGTCCGGTCCCAGGTCGACGGGCACGTGCACCTTCCGCCGACCACTGGCGACAACATCGATGTACTGTGGAGACCTCACGCCCCACGTGTTGAGCAATTCGGCGGTACGTCCACCCGGCCTCCCGCATGCCCACTATACGCCCTCGCTCAAAGTCCGTCAACTGCACATACGGTTCACGTCCACGCTGTCGCGGCATGCTACCAGTGTTAAAGACTGCGATGGAGCTCCGTATGCCACGGCAAACTGGCTGACACTGACGGCGGCGGTGCACAAATGCTGCGCAGCTAGCGCCATTCGACGGCCAACACCGCGGTTCCTGGTGTGTCCGCTGTGCCGTACGTGTGATCATTGCTTGTACAGCCCTCTCGCAGTGTCCGGAGCAAGTATCGTGGGTCTGACACACCGGTGTCAATGTGTTCTTTTTTCCATTTCCAGGAGTGTACTTAAACCTAACTAACCTAAGGACATCACACACATCCATGCCCGAGGCAGGATTCGAACCTGCGACCGTAGGGGTCGCGCGGTTCCAGACTGTAGCGCCTAGAACCGCTCGGCCACTCCGGCCGGCTTTCCGAGACGTGTCGGAAGGCATTTCTCTTTCTTACACGAGGAATAAAGCGATCTTCTCACAAACGAGGAACACCGAAATGCGATTTCGCGCTGCATAATCTTTCATTATATACTGAATGTCAAACTCCTTCAGAATTCAAAACTGTACTGTTGTTTTAACTGTAAAATACGGGACACAAACTTTGTCAATTACACCAGAACTAAGAGCTGGATGACAGTGTTGAAACTGTGTGTAGAAATTGGCAGCAACAATATTATTTATCTGGGGAGCTTGTAAGAGCGATGTGGACCTTGGTATTTTCTCTAAGTCAGTCAGCAAGTCCTGTTTCAGTTATGACGTAAACAGAAACTTCTGAGGTTTGTAATCAAATGTAACTTTGTCTAGAGAACTCAGATAAAAATTTCATATTGACGAAATTATTCAGTACATCAAATCATTTAAAAAAATGCAGTATAGTACCAAGAACAAGAGGATGTACACAGTTAACCATGTGTTTTGTAGGTGTTGTTGATACTTTATGGTGCATAAAGCGTAGTAAGTGTTGGTGATGTAGTTCTTTGTTGGTTATAACAACCAGTTGGTGCTGCCACCGGGATTAGGGATTCCACATAGAATATTGGACGGATCTTAATGCATACGAGTATGCATACAGTCACATTGTCAGTCAAAAGACATATACAGTCATTATCACTTCTGTTCCTTCATTATAAGATGGATCACCTGTGTTCCTCAAGAACACATCCATTCGGTCACACACTCTGGGAACCTCTAACTGCTGAGGATTCTGCCCCTTTTGTAGCTTCTGCATGACTAGACGAACTGCTATTAGCAAGCCTGATCCTCGTTTCTTTCAGAGCTTATTGTTGCTAAAAATCATATTTCTTGAGACTCAGTTAACAGTAATCACTTAATTTTTGAAAAAAAGGATAAATAATTTTTTGCAGCATCTCCGTTGAAAATGGCATTTTTGCTGGGCACATTTCCTCCCGATTACGACATAATTTTTTCTGCATCGGGCAGAAAATTTTTCTAGACAACCCAAACGGTACAAGCGGGAATCTGCTAGACTGATTCACAGGAGGTGTTGGTAATTCGAATATCTAAGGAAAGTATTGCCTAGAAGACTACAGTAACCATAGGCAGTCAGGAAATCAGGTGCAGTGGTGATATAGACACCGCTCACTTGTCACCATTGGTTACAACCAGTTTAACATGCCGTTTTCGTATTGCGTCATGTAAGTAACCTAGAGATTTGTTAATATTGCTGAATTTGCACTGCTTCGCTTATTACTGAATCCCAAAATGAAGTGGGAAGTAGGAGTTCAAACTGAAACATCTAAAACACGTCTTTAAAAATAACAGCTAAAGGAGAAGTAGCTCAATAGCGGATAATATTTTCATTTTACACATCATACTTAGAAAAAATTGAATGTAATCAGGATTTCCACTTGCTTTTCATAGACCTTATGGAAGCATTTGACAGTATTAACAGAAACTAATTGCGGGTGACTATTAAAGAATTTGGAATCCCAGGCAAATAAATACAGCTCCCAAAAATATGAATTCGAAATTCAAATTATAAAGTTAAAGTACGAAACAGTCTCTCTGAAATGTTCCTGTTAATTCTTGACCCAAACAAGGGGATACTTTGTCACCATCACTTTTCAACCTCTTTATGGAGCAGGTCATTAGGGAAACCAAATCATCACATTTGGGACAAAAATAGAGCACATTTTTAACATACTGGCATATACAGGTGACATAATAATCTTAGAAGAAAATGAATAAGAAATGAATTTACTCATCGCAATATTGTATAGCAACGTACTTGGAACACGACTATAAATTAATACCTTTAAGACCAAATACTTCATTGTCTCTCGGCAAGCTAAAGCAGATCATACCTTTAAAATTAGTTCACTTATTTTCGAATCTTGCTAACTACAGACAACACTATCAAGAACAGATAAATACCAGATTACAAAAGGCCAATAAATGTTGTTTCGCATTACTCAACGTATTAAAAAGCAAACTTATTTCGAGAAGCACAAAGACTCGCTTATATAAAACTGTTCTGACATACGGTTGTGAGACATCGACATTACCAAAATCAGAAAAAGTAAAATTAAGAATCTTTGAAAGGAAAATTTTGAGGAAGATATTTGTTGAGATTCCATAAAGACACACCGTGGAATGGAGAATATTAACAAACAAATAAGTGTATGATGTAAATGAAGACCAAGATTCTGTATCCAGTGGTGTGGAGAGACGCTCGAAATAACTGTAAGGACTGTTGCCTGTTACTTTTATCCGTGTGACTTACAAGGACACAACTCCAAAACCAAAAAGGAAATCTGTTATCCGAATACTGAATCTACGTACTGCGCCTCACGCACTTGATCTTCCCGTACCTTTGCCGCCAGATAATCTCGGTAATGTGCTTTCACTTTCAGGGGGTGACACGCACGACTGTTCTGATGAAGATCATGAAGTCGAGAACTGCCGTGAACCAGAATTGTCTTCAGAAACCGAACTGAACAATTTAACCAGAGACCTGCGACCCTCAAAAGTTGCTGCACATTTGTTGCCTCTAGACTGCAAGAAAAGTACATGTTGGCCACTGGAACTTCTTTCTCTTGGTTCAGAATCAGAGAAAAAGAATTTGTTCCTTACTTTTCTCACGACGATGACTTTGTGTACAGTTCCGATGTTCCTGGTTTGATACAAATGTTTGGAATTCAGCATGCGGCCAAAGATTGGAGACTCTTCATTGATAATTCAAAGGAAGTCTCAAAGGTGTCCTTATATACAACAGGAACAAATGTCCTGCCATATTTGTTGCAAAATCCATACATTTTAAAGAGAGTCTTTAGCCGTTATCCCGGACAAGCTTAGTTACAAAGAATACGAGTGGATCATTTGAGAGTATTTGAAAGTACTCTCCCTGTTCTTTGGTGGACCCCTGCCTCCACTTCACAACAGACTTAGCATTGTGAAACAATTTCTTAAAATCCTGTAAAAAGGAAGCGACACTAAATGTGTGACAAATTAAGTTTCTGCGGCTATGAGAAGGTAAACTATAAGATGGAGTGTTCCTCGGTCTTGACATGAGGAAAATAATTAAACGTCTTAGGACAAATTGGAAGACATTGAAAAATCAGCTTGGATACCATTTAGCCGACCGCTGTGGCCGAGCGGTTCTAGGCGCTTCAGTCCGGAACCGCGCTGCTGCTGCGGTCGCCGGTTCGAATCCTGCCTCGGGCATGGATATGTGTGTTGTCATTAGGTTAGTTAGTTTTAAGTAGTTCTAAGTCTAGGGGACTGATGACCTCAGATGTTAAGTTCCATAGTGCTTCGAGCCATTTGAACCAATTTTGATATCATTTAAAGAAGTTGCCAACAAGTCTTTCGGCTACTAAAAAGCCCCTGATTACGAAAATATGGTAAGAAACATATTGAATAACTTCGTAGCATGGGGTGCCTCAATGAGCTTGAAGCTGCACCCACAAGTAATGGACAGAGGTCGTCCTAGGACTAGACGTATACACAAACAGAGGGTAAGATTTCTGAAATCGTTCTCAGTCACCTTGCCGAAGTACCCGTGATATGGCAACGCAATTCCAGATATCTCAAAGACTGTTTCTTGAATTGTTGTACGATGACGAACTGCATCCATATCATTACAAGTTAACTCAACACCAGCGGCCAGTAGACCGCAATCGACGAGTAGGCTTTGTGAATGGCTTTTGTACCAAGTGGAAGATAATGAATATTTTATAAACGATGTGATAAGGGCAGACGAATCTAGTTTCATTCGTGAAAGTGTTTTCAACCTCCGCAACAGCCATTATTGTCTGGAACACAACCTACGTGTCACCTGTGACCGTGACTTTTAGACACGCTTTGGTATAAACTTGTCTGCTGGAGTCGTGAGAGGAGTGCTTTTGGGCCTTTTCTTATTGCCGGACAAGTTGAATGCGTCCCTGTATCGTACGTTTCTTTGGTTTACGCATAAGAAAACGATCCACTTGGTGTTCTGCAACAGCTACGGTTTCATCATGATGGTGCACCGCTACACTTCGGAATGAAGATTATATTTAAATGAAGCATTTGCATGGAAATGGAGTGGTCGTGGAGGTCCTATGTTCTGACGTCCATGTTCCCCAGACCTTAATCCAGTAGATTTTTGTTTGTGGGGACACTTAAACGAAGAAGTTATAATACTTCACCCATGGATGTACTGTACACGACCTAATAGCTCACGTGCATACCGCTTCAGCAATGGTGGATGTAGATGTGTTGAGTAGGGTCCAGTAAAGTAAGATCCAGTGAGTGAATAAGTGTTTTCAAACGCAAGGTGGTCGCTTTGAACACCTTCTCTAAAGTGAACATTGCTCGTATGTGTACATACCGGTTCTGTGAAGATATACCTGGACATCAAACGTATAGGGCGGAATTATTGTGCGTAGCATAATGTGCAGTCTTAGTGTAGCCTACCTATTGTGTTTTTTGCACCTCGCTAGATACAGACGATGCTACTGTATCCGTTGCTATTTTCTATTGGCTTTATTTCTGTAATGGACGAAACAAAGCGGTCGTTTATGTCTGTAAGATGTTCGTGTTATGTTGTGATGTTTAAATAAAGGTAAAGTAACAGAAAGAAATACACAAGATACCGACATGTAGCGGTGTAAATTTGATGTTTTAACTAAAAAACAAAAAAAGTTTGGCGCGAACGCGACTCTGCATATCCGTCCCCCACGACATTGCTTTATCTCAATGTGCTAACGGGACAGCTCCGGCACAGTGCAGAGTTCATGTTACCTGTTTCTGGCCACGCTGCACGCAGTTACAGTGTTGCCAGAGCCTAGTTTTTTGTTTTTGTTTTTAATCGCACTGCTCTATTAAACCAATTGAGGGGACTAGGTTCTGCTATATACGCTTTGTCTTGAACTGGGATGAGGAATCGCTTGCCGACGGCCAAGTGAGCTATTTTTTCTTCACCCTGTATACAAAAAAATTAGGATCACCTAAATTTAATACAAAAAACTGCTAAGTATAAATTTTTAGACATGTGTTATGTATTTGCAATGAAAGAGGGTAGGAAACTATTGCAACTGGAGTAACTATTCGTTACCAGAACGAGGAAATTGTTCGTTGTCCTGTTTCATTTTTAAGTCCATACAGACGGTTTTTAAGAGACTAAAATGCTTAGCTTCCTTGTAGGGCACCTTTCCCAAAGTAGAACGATCTTCAGGAATAATTTTCATATACAGTAGCCTGTCACGTCAACCCTTACCGTATGTGTGGTAACTGTATTCTGCTGGATCGTCAGACAGTCGAGCACAAAGAGTTTCGCCTGTAAGCTACCCATTCGTTTTATAACAGCCAATTGCAGTACACGACGTAAGGTCAGATACCTGTACCATATCACTTTGGCTCTAGCCACTTTACTCATGAACCATTTCTCATCGTCAACAGGCTGTGTGTCACCGCGTCATTGCTCTCGTGGAGTGAGGAAGTTTGATGACGTAAGAGGTCAGGGCATGTTATGGCTCCCTTTTGCGCTCTGCGCGACGGTAGCTGGGACAATATTCAGATACTGCACAGTACTGTAGGCGTGCCGGAACAGGACCGTGGCGTGTAGCAGCACCGGTCAAGGACAATTAACTTGTCAACATAACACGATAAAATTCTTTTTTAATCGTATCTCAGTTGTAATATGCCGTTACAGGAGCTGACGGTACGTCCGGTGCCGGTTTGGGAGGCCAGACTTTAAAGTAAACGTGCAGCCGTGATTAACATTCACTCTACCGACTAGCGTTTGGCGGGAGACATGAATCGTGACAGGTTGAAAGTTATATGTGCTGATGCATTTGCATTTTCTCAGCAAATGATGGTCCAGGACAAGTATATTTACTGCAATGTGTTCGTTTTGAGGAGTGCTGCCTGACAAAAAAAGTGAAGAACCCAGACGACATGGTCGGATGTTAATGTAACTTCCGTCACGTACACACCATCGGTGAGCATGTAAGTGAATGGAGTTGGAATTCTCCGTGACAGAACAGCCATCCAAGTGCATTTGCCTCCAGAATGAAATTTCGCTCTACAGCGGAGAGTGCGCTGATTTGAAAGCTCCAGGCAAGGCAGATTAAAACTGTGTGCCGAGCCGGGACACGAACCGTGGAACTTTGCCTGGCAAAGGTGTCAAGTTCGTGTTACGATCCGGCACACAGTTTTAATCTGACAGGAAGTTTCAGAGTGCATTCGTGTTGTAAGTGTTCAGTGCTGTTATCAAGCTTGGTAGGGTATATATGGGGCGTAAATACCGTCAGATGTTGAGTGATGACTATGGACGATAGGCAGATGCCGCGTATTCATGTGAGACAGCATTATTAACACCTGACAACGTTTGATAGGGGCCCCATTGTGGGTCTACATTTGGTTACTTGGTTTAATTGTGCAATATCCAGATTTGTGGGGCTTTCGTATGTGACAGTGGCCCGACACAATAGGAACCTGAGGGAAGCCTACTCGTCGTCAAGGATCCGGTTGCCAAAGTCTGACCATAACGAGGGAGGATCGCCGTATTGTGCACCAAGCATATCGTAACCCCTTCACGCGCGTGCTATCCGAGGACAAATAATGGACTCCTTGCAATAAAGTATGTTATCCCGTATCACTCGTTGGAGACTCTCCACAGGCGAACTATGGAATTATCGTCCCATGCATCGGCTGCCATTATGACCACAACGCAAATGGCTGAGTTGGGAGTGGTGCCGTGACAGGGAATTATGGACTGACGATGAATGGCTTCGCACTGTGTTCAGCGATGAATCGTGGTTCTGCACCATCTCGGATGATCATTGCCGGAGATCTTGGTGGCGACCTGGAGAGAGACCCATTCTTCTATCGTTTTGGAGAGGGACGGCGGTGTTACACTTTGCGTCATGGCGTAGGGAGTCATATAGTATAACTCCTGGTCACGGCTCGTAGTGACTGAGGGAACTCTTGACGGTATAGTGGTATGCCACGGACATCTTACGAGATCATGTGTTCCCTTTCACGCTGCAGTACCGCAGAGTCATTTTTCAACAGAACAATGCTCGCCCACATATGACACGTGTCTCTATGAGCTGTCTTCGTGACGGTGAGGTTATCCCGTGGTCAGCAAGATCCCCAGATCTGTCCCATAGAACATCTGTGGGGCAGCTCGTACGTCAACTACATCCCAGTGCCGGTATGCAGTAAATCAAGGACCAGTTACAACAGTTTTGGGCCAGCTTGTCTCAGGAGAGGATACAGCGACTTTTTGACACCCTTCCCATCCGAATAAGTGCATGCACCATGGCCAAAGAGGATGCAAGTCATACTGGTAAGTGGGCTCATACTGCCACGTTCTTTATACATTTTACTCGATTTTGTAATCACTGACATAACATCACAAAACTTATCAACTTTTGAAGTTTTATTTCGTTTCTTCTTCCCCTTATGTGTGCTTCTGAGAGTCAATTATCAGTGGCTGTGTTCCGCGGACTTGTGGGGGGGGGGGGGGGGGGGCTGGATATGTAGCTGTGAACTTGGATTGCTTTACAGGATAAACTATTGATTTGATTCTTCACAGCCTACTCGTCTTATGAGTAATTTTACGATATTAGCATGCGACATTTATTTTCTGAGAGGTCAATATCTTTACAGCAAGATCAATCTTCAATGCCTACACCAGCGATGACACAGGAGTGGTTAGCAGAACAGAAAGGGATTCCTCATCTCGAGGGGCCATCTTCTGCACTGTATGTCCCATTGGGACGCGTGGGCAAAGATAAACTAGAAGATGAGAAAAAACTGTCCTGATCCCACTTCAAGAATCGCTGATGGCTATGGCTGGGAGGAAATGGCAGAAAACGAATCATTTTCTCAAGGTGCAGGTCGCATGAGCTCTGCATTAGGCGAACAAACAAATGAAGAAAGTCATGAACAAACTGTAGTTTGCTGTATCGTTGGCCGAGAGAGGATGGCAGTCGCATTTGAGTCACCATTTCGCACCATGTATAGCCCCCTACACGTTTCCCACGAGCGATGATATCTCCACCACTTGCCTGAACGGTGACAAATTGGTAATCGGGATGCTTCGTACTCAGCTGTACCACTACCGATCCATTCAGCCGACCTTTTGACATGCTTCCTACACTTCTGTTATTCTTTGTGTTCAATAACATGCGTTCACTTATGGGGTGGTAGACTATGTCCTGCAGGGAGGAAGTTATTGTAGATAGTTTGGTTGCTCACTGATTGTTGTTGAACTGACGAGTGATTTACTGGTATGTGGCGTATTCATCTACTGTTCATATTCACGAAAGGCGACGGCGACACATGTCATCATGTTTTAGCGCAGAGTGTTTGACGCTGGAGGAGGCGGTTTTACACAAATTGAGGTACATATATTATATTGCTGGCGCAATCACAAAGATGGAGTGCTCCTTTGGTACGGTATATTTAATTTCGATTCCTGCAATAAACTGTACATTTCATACTGATTTTAAGTATTAAATGTTACGGTCAAAGTGGAACACTGCAAGGTAAAACATTATTCTTCAAAATACTATTACAAACAGTTTACGTGTAACTGACACGAATATTTTCATATTTTTTCACTTTTTTACTATTTATTTTATAATTTATGGTCAATGTGAAATAATGATAATAACAACGTATTTTTTTGTATCCTGGAATCTGTAATACAAGTATAAAAAGTCGTAATAAAGCGACATGTCTAATTAATTAAGATAGGGAACTTATATTTGGATGGAACATGGTCAGTTCCACTGCTACTTATAGTTTGCTGTTTTACATAAATCTTAAGCATATGTCTACATAATTCCTTCAACAATATCATGACCCCTCTTCAGAAGAGGAAAATGTAAGCGCAAGTATTTATAATATTTCTACTAAGTTAAATTTGAAGTTTGAATAGAAAAGCCTGAAGTATAATTTGGTTGGTTTCAGATTCATAACAACGTCATTCATAACGCACACTCTTGTTGCGTGTTATGAGTCTTGCATGCCGCATCAAGCTACAGATAAGACTTCTATTACGAGTAAAGGAAGCGGTATGAACAATGGAACAAAGAACAGCGAATACGGTAGTTTAGTCCATTGTTCTGATATATACGTGTCCTTTTGTTCAACAGCAGGTGCAAGAGAACTGTGAAAGAAACACGTAAAGGCCTGCGATGCGACGAGTCGTCAGTCACCAATGGGACAAAACGCGCCTTCCGAGAAACATAGGTGACGGCGCGTTTACTTTCTCTGACCCATAAAGCGGCAGCGGCTGGCTACAAAAGTGCGGTGCAGCGCGTACGCTCACATTCGTTCTCCGCCACTGCAGCTACGCACAACTCCCACCTCACGACGTAAGTGTCTGCTTTCCGTTTATTTCAGCTTTTTGGCGCTTACGCATGAAGCTGTTTCACAATGTCGTTTTGTGAGATATAGTGGTATAGTTAAACCGAAGTGTATCCCTGTTATATGGATCAGAATGTCTTATAAATTTAATGAAAACACTATTTACTGCTTCAGTGACATTTAATAGCAATGTGTATTCACTCTATACGTAAGTAAGAGATTATTTCAATTAATATATCACATCTTCAAACAAAAAAGCTCATCGTAACACACTGTAAATTTCTCAGCACTACTTCGCTCCCTGACCTTACAGGGCTGGCCGCTGTGGCCGAGTGGTTCTAGGCGCGTCAGTCCGGAACCGCGCGACTGTTACGGTTGCAGATTCGAATCCTGCCTCGGGCATGGATATGTGTGATATTCTTAGGTATAGTTAGGCTTCAGTAGTTCTAAGTCTAGGGGACTGATGACCTCAGATGTTAAGTCCCATAGTGCTTAGAGCCATTTGAACCATTTAACCTCACAGGCACAAACAACAACAAACCGTGGTACCTGTGGCGCATACAGTCATACAAAATTGTGTTCAATTAATTATGTGGACCTGACGATGGTAACATGCTGCTCAGATGCTCCGTGATAAAATACATATTGCTAGTAAACATGAATGAGGCAAGAATTGTGTTCTTTATAAAATGATGTACTTGTTTAAAATTTGAGGAAATGTATTTTAGCTTATACGGACACTGGCTTTAGATGAAAATGTTTTCTCTTTATGCTATAACTTTGACGTGCAGCACAAAACATTCAGCTATGTTGTCAACGGAATGTCGGCAAAGATGTGATTGCGGCTGTCCCTTAGGATATATCATATTTTTGCTGCATAATTATGGATAGGAAATTATTAGACTGCTTGTGACAAAATAACAGCTGCATATGTATCCAGTCAGACCTTCTACATGGTGCAGCTAGTAGAAACTGGCTCTAAATGTGAAAAAAAGTATGTGGTTGGTAATATTACTGAAGGTTGTATTGTGTTAGTCATTGACTACAGAGTAAGTATGTCGCATGTCATTTTACAACTAACTGGAAGCGATAGAGTAATATCATATAGAGCAACTGATCGGTACAACCATGGTTGGATAAAAGAAAACATTTCTTTTCTTTAGTGGTATACTTGTAAACAGTAGTTCATTTACAAGGCTATCGTGTAATATACCGTGTCATAACACTTAATAATGAGAGATCTGAATCAGATTGAACTGATAGGAGGTAGTGGGCGTATCCAAGGTAGTGCAAGACCGGATTCCCATAGGTTTATTCAATCCGGCACCATCAAATTGCAGAAAATTTAAAATGCAATATGTTGAAAAATGACTCCAAATGTCTCACGGTAATCTGCTTGCGGATGTTCAACAACCGAATTTTAAATGGCCACCTAAGTATATTCTGTAGTGTAATTACCATCTTTGTAATAAAGTGAAGGTAAGATCTATTTAACTGCAGTTAGTTTATAGTGATGAGACATATGAACAGCCATTATTGTCACTCTACACCAATGTATGTAATAATTAATGTGAATGGAATGATAAAAAATCTCTACCACCCACTTCACCGTTAGTTTTGGAATATGGATGACGGTGAATCCTGCTTATAAAATCTGTGATACAAAGTGAAAATCCGAAAAAGATAGGTGTTATCGATTATACAAAAACAAAGGTTCCTTTCAATGTTAAGTCCTTGCGGTTTAGGTGGCGTGTGTTACTAAGTGACATCAAAAAGTTTTTATTTTTAGCAAAGGACTAAAATTTTAAGTCGTTCGCTTAAAAACTGATGAAGCTCTCAAGTCTAATTACTGTCGTTTCAGATCACACCTATAACGATAGCTTTATTTGCCATAGAGACGCAGTGATTTATCAATAGCAAGTCAACCTTTTGAAGTACGTAGTTGTACGCTCACTCATTTTCTCATCTTCTTAAAGGCAGTTTTGGAAGTCGAAAACTATTATGAAGCAGCAGTTGAAAGCAGTGAATCATGGCTGCAAGAGCAAAAACTATGGAATAGTCCTGGGTCACAAATATATATCATAGTATTAACATTTGTCAATGTCTTGTAGCAACATGATATAATTTATTATGTGACAGTAGCAAAATCTCGATCTGAGAAGTAGCAAAATTCCCGATCTGAGACTATCTAGTGAACTCATGAATATTAGTTTTCTTTACAGTATGCAATAGTATTCCACTGAGGGTGGGGAGAGGCGGTGGGGGAAGGGGGTCGTTGAACTAGGTCAGTATACATGAACCAGAAAGTAAATAAACTTACCGAATTGGCTAGTCAGACAGTAGGCCATTACGAAGACCAAAACTATTAGCAGCAGTCAATCTTATCCAATTCAGCGGACAACGAAACTAAACGGGAACAGTAACGGTTGCGCCTCTGTTACACATTACGTAACAGTAACTGCAAGGTCATGTCTCGTTTATTGCGTCAGATATTACGATGCGACGACATAAGAACTGAAACCCTCCTTTACATATCCTGACAGAGAACACTGTAATCAGATAGATTTTCCATTGGTGTCAGGATTAATTATATAGTAGTCCTGACAAATGAAGATTTGTAAGACACTGGTATTCATGTATTCTCTACATCAGTTGGGTATCTGATACTTGGAAATAATTTTTCAGCGCAATATTGTACTTCAGATAAACTGCTTCTGTTGGTGAAATAAACGCACAATTATCTGGTTAGTGAAAATAATGATTCTGTCCCTTCTCCTGAGGAATTTCGCGTAGCTATTTCAGCTATTATTTCCTCTTGTCCATATTGTACTGGGTTTTACTACTCACATATTTTATATCTATTCATTTACATTTAGATCTACAGCAACACATATATTCCACAAGCCACCTTACGATGTATGGTAGAGTGGTCTTGTTGTTAGCTTTATTTGATTCCTTCCTGTTCAATTCACGTAAGCTGATGAATAAACCAACAGTTTTTGCGCTTTTATATACATCCGAATTGCTTAAATTTGTCGTTGCGATACTTGTACGTTATGTATTTAGGGGGAGGCGGAGAATAACACTATTTTGGACTTCTATGTGCATATAGGTTTTAGTGATTTCAGATATAATCGTCTCATTAAGCACAATACATTTCTTATCAGTCTTTCCGATAGCAATTGCTTAGTTTGTATGTTACGATCTCGGGCCGTCTGTGCCAACCCAAGGCAACTAGACCTACCACAAATCCTTGCTGAACAATTTCCATCTTTATAACTATTCAAAAATTGCTACAGACCTGATATCAGACAGCAGAACTTTTGGTGATTTGTGCGGCTATCCATAAGATACTACAATTTTAAAGAAGCCACGTATCCCCATAAACGTCCAAGTGATTGTATTGTACCATTACCTTCACCATTATTAAGTACGCTACCCATACATTATTTATTTTCACTTGTTTTTATATACTTCGAGTATGAAATTTAGGTCAGGTAAGGCTTTTTTCGATTTGGAAGTTACTTTGAGTAAACCTATTGTAAGTGGTATGCTCTTCTGTTTCTCTGATATTTGAAGCGACTTTTCCAACGATCAGTAGAGGGAACTGCAGTGTGAAGTCGACTCTGAACTACTGTGTAAGTTCCATTTGCCACATACACGAATCAGTGTCAGAGGTGAAAGGAACGACAAATGGGGGGGGGGGGGGGGGGGATGGAAATCCTAGGATACTCTGACTGTTAAATCTCACAAATTGATGTGTGTAATTTGACACTCTTTTAGCCACCGAGCTTAAATAAAAGATGGAAACTACATTTCCGTATACTGTGTAGGTAACATATTTAAGGTTAATGTAAGCACGAGATATGCCATTGCAAACCTGAAATGCTGTTACCTTAATAACGGGTTTACTCATCAGAATGTTGAATATAAGCATGCAAATGTCATGATTTGTGTCGAACTGGTGCCGGATGTCAGTTTGTGGGATGGAGTTCCGTATCTATTGCACTTGATCGGTCAGTATAGGGAAGGTTAATGCTGTTTGTGGATGACGCTGGAGTTGCCGTCCGATGATGTCCTGTATGTGCTCGATTGGCGACAGATCTGGTGATCGAGCGGGCTAAGGCAACATGCCGAAGCTCTGTGGAGCATGTTGGGTTACAGCAGTGGTATGTGTGCGAGTGTTATCCTGTTAGAAAACAGCCCCTGGAATGCTGCTCATAAATGGCAGCACATTAGGTCGAACGGCCAGTCTGATGTACAAATTTGCTGCCAGGGTGCGTGGGATAATCACGACAGTGCTCCTGCTGTCATACGAAATCGCACCCCAGACCATAACTCCAGGTGTAGGTTCAAATGGCTTTGAGCACTATGGGACGTAACATCTGAGGTCATCAGTCCCCTAGAACGTAGAACTACTTGAACCTAACTAACCTAAGGACATCACACACATCCATGCCCGAGGCAGGATTCGAACCTACGACCGTAGTGGTCGCGCGGTTCCAGACTGAAGCGCCTAGAACCGCTCGGCCACACAGGCCGGCCCAGGTGTAGGCCCAGTGAGTCTAGCACGCAGACAGGTTGGTTATAGGCCCTTTTAATTGACACACAGCGATCACTGGCAACGAGGCAGAACCAGCTTTCACCAGAAAACACAACAGACCTCCAATGAGCTCTCGCTTGACACCACTAAAGTCGCAGATAGCGGTGGTGTGGAGTCAGTGGAATGCACGCTACAGGGTGTCCGTCTCGCTCTGTCAGCTGCCACAAATTTTTGTGTACCTTCTAAGTACAAATACAATTATCAATTATCACATTGTATCCATTAACTGAGCTACCTTCAAACAATGAATCATTATACAGTCTTGTTCACGTGGCAGTTCAAAACATATTTTTAACACACGCCGCCCGGGGTAGACGCGCGGTCTGGGGCGCCTTCTCACGGTCCGCGCGGCTTCCCCCGTCGGAGGTTGGAGTCCTCCCTCGGGCATGGGTGTGTGTATTGTCCTTAGCGTAAGTTAGTTTAAGTTAGATTAAGTAGTGTGTAAGCTTCGGGGCCGATGACCTCAGTAGTATGGTCCCATAAGATCTTACCACAAATTTCCAAAATTTTACCCACGCACACGTACACACACACACACACACACACACACACACAAACAGTTTGTAGTCATTATTTGGAAGACTAGTTTAACACAGCTCTCCACGATAGTGTATCCTCTGCAAGTCTCTCGTATTTGCGTAATTAATGTGCTCCACACTACGTCAGTTTGAACCTGTTTATTGTATTGGAGCCTTGGTCAACACACCGAGCGGGGTGGCGCAGTGGTTAGACACTGGACTCGCATTCGGGAGGACGACGGTTCAATCCCGCGTCCGGCCATCCTGATTTAGGTTTTCCGTGATTTCCCTAAATCACTCCAGGCAAATGCCGGGATGGTTCCTCTGAAAGGGCACGGCCGACTTCCTTCCCAATCCTTCCCTAATCCGATGAGACCGATGACCACGCTGTCTGGTCTCCTTCCCCAAAACCAACCAACCAACCTTGGTCAACAGTTAAAAATTTTTGTCTCTCACACTTAACTGCATTGGCAATTTAACTGTTCCTTGGTGCCTCAGGATGTGTTCTATCAACCTATACAACTATCTGGCCCATCCATAGATACCTTCCCAACACTGCTGCACCTACGGTTCGTCTGCCTTTGCCACTGAGGTGCACAAACTACACCATCGAGTCAGGAGAGCACGCGCTGGCGCGTGCGTGAGTGTGTGTGCGTGTGGCTGTGTGTGTGTGAGAGAGAGAAATATATATATATATATATATATATATATATATATATATATATATATATATAGAGAGAGAGAGAGAGAGAGAGAGAGAGAGAGAGAGCGAGAGAGAGGGAGAGAGAGAGATAACAACAACATCCTAAATTTGACTACAAACTATATTTGCACATGTATTTTAAATGGAAACGAAAACACAAGAAATTATCTGTACGTCATACCGGTTTTCACTGTGTGTTGCAGATGGTACGCGCGACGACGTTGCTTATTTTGGCGGTGGTGGCTGCCGTGCTGTCTATCTCGTGGGCTGCTGTGGTGGGCCCGTCCGTCGACATTGGGCCTAAACCCAGTCGACCACCTTACCAGCCAGGACCGTGGGTCTACCCCAAGCCCACGACGCCCAGAACTGGACGATGATGACTTGGACTTACGCCAAGCCACTCGCCCTTCCAACTTACTCCACTTCCCTACACTCAATGACTGCAATCGCATCACACTGTGCTTGCTTTCACGTCAACTCACAGTTTCAGACGATAGTCCTGTACAATGGATGAATGCCAACAGAAACATTTCCATTTCACTTGCACCATCACTTCTCATACGAATATTAAAGACTTTTTGTTAGCTTATGTAAATAAAAAAATATTGTTTAATGCTCTTCATTTTGCGCCCAAGTGATTTTAACAGACACCATTTACCATAGAATATCTCTAAGCTTTTACTACTGAGAAAAGTGACACAAAGGTCAAGATGCTAGACTCGTATTCGGGAGGAGTGAGTTGGAAATCTCTGACTGAGCTATTTCATATTTACATTACGCGTTCCGTCGACAGCTGGAGTTATTTCTAGAAGAAAACCTCTACCAATTATTTTCTACATCCATGTTGGACTGAACAGTCACGAATTCATTGTTGACAGGATATGAAACCTGTGGATATTAGTGTCCTATCAGCACAAAGCACGCCTGTCGTTTGCTCGGCTATTGTACAATAACATTATAATAGTTGAGTTACTCATTCCAGTGCTTGGTCTCCAACACTAGAATAAAATGAATATCAAGTCTCTTGAAACATTGTGAGGAGTATGCTTGACGAGAAATCTCAAAATTGTGAACCTTCAACTTCTCGTTGATTCGAAAGTCTAAATGACGAACTGGCGTCATTTACTATTTAAGAGAGCATAAAAACGTTTCTTTCCATAAAATATGCATGAATGAAGCAGAAGGAATAACTTTTAATACTGTATTCGAAGAACATGTCTGTTAAATGTGTTGTCAATTGTTCTTTATACACTCATGCATGCAATAAATCTACCAATCGTATAGATTGTGAAACACGGTTGAGCCAGGCCCATACTCAATGCACTCACTGCGTTAACTAGCGTCGATCTGGTACACCTGACAACCTGTGCTTTTAACGCAGTTTCCTCCGTTGCTTAGGCGAATTCTGACAATTTTCCATCTTCGCTTGGGGAAAATAACATCCATAAATGCAGAATGCAACAATACACAAAAGAGAGTCTACATTCAAAGGATGATAAAAACGGCGATGGTATGTTTCGTATTAAGACGATAACGATCACGAAGGGTGACGACAAATTCAGCAAGTCCCTCGAAGTTAACTCCCAGTAAACGGTGTGTGGGAAGGAATGATATGGGCGTGAGAGGCAATAGGACAACATAGATAAATGGATCGTGATGTCTATGAGTGCAGGGGGATGGGCTGACGTTGGGCTGGTATGTAGAAATGGAGGCTGAAACAGGAAGCAGTGAGGTTGAGTGAGGACGCTGGGAGATTCATTGGAGTCTTGATGTAGGGAAAGGGTATGGCGACTAGTACTATAGCCGATAGGATTGACTGGTAGATGTCAGTGCAGATTTATGGGTCAGTAAGAGGGAGAATGTTGAAGTTGCCTGGAGACAGGCCTGGCCACGATCTATTCTCCCAGAGCGCTTTCATGCTCCGCCAGCGCATTTGAATTTGTTCATCACTCTGGCTTCTCCAACTACTGCGGTATTTGGAGCAAGTGTGTGAGTGAGAAGACTACATGCCATAGGCTACACACACAGGACACTAGGAACATGTGTTTGCAACACTGCGCGACTACTTCCAGGAGGCGAATATTGCAGCATACTTTTACAAACATGAAATTTTCGCGTGTGATTAGACTGAACTTTTTATTTTGTTGGCAAAGAAATAACTCTTATTACTTGTGTAAATAACTACATTAGATAGTGCTAATATAGTGAACAAGACTACAAAAAGCTTTACAAACAGGTAAATAATATTAAGCTGCAACCTCGTATCTGGAACTATGGTTCACGTCCAATCAATCGACATAGCTATGCAGATTAAAATCTGTTAAACCTGAACGTGGCCGGGACCTTGTCAGTTGCATACAGAAAAAAATCTTTGACACATATATGTTGAACCAAATATTGAAATAATTTTAGCGGCATGTCTGAGGAGTAGAGGATATTGCTCTTGACGTAACATTTTATAAAAGTTTAGCAAATATCTGGGCTGGACAAACAAGTTGTTTAGTTGGGTGCTACGCTGTACATATACCAGCTAAAGTTGGAAGTACTGAGGTATTTCAGCAGCCAAAAGCGAGAACAGTCTAACCTTGCAATTTCATGACAAAATACACTCCTGGAAATTGAAATAAGAACACCGTGAATTCATTGTCCCAGGAAGGGGAAACTTTATTGACACATTCCTGGGGTCAGATACATCACATGATCACACTGACAGAACCACAGGCACATAGACACAGGCAACAGAGCATGCACAATGTCGGCACTAGTAAAGTGTATATCCACCTTTCGCAGCAATGCAGGCTGCTATTCTCCCATGGAGACGATCGTAGAGATGCTGGATGTAGTCCTGTGGAACGGCTTGCCATGCCATTTCCACCTGGCGCCTCAGTTGGACCAGCGTTCGTGCTGGACGTGCAGACCGCGTGAGACGACGCTTCATCCAGTCCCAAACATGCTCAATGGGGGACAGATCCGGAGATCTTGCTGGCCAGGGTAGTTGACTTACACCTTCTAGAGCACGTTGTGTGGCACGGGATACATGCGGACGTGCATTGTCCTGTTGGAACAGCAAGTTCCCTTGCCGGTCTAGGAATGGTAGAACGATGGGTTCGATGACGGTTTGGATGTACCGTGCACTATTCAATGTCCCCTCGACGATCACCAGTGGTGTCGGCCAGTGTAGGAGATCGCTCCCCACACCATGATGCCGGGTGTTGGCCCTGTGTGCCTCGGTCGTATGCAGTCCTGATTGTGGCTCTCACCTGCACGGCGCCAAACACGCATACGACCATCATTGGCACCAAGGCAGAAGCGACTCTCATCGCTGAAGACGACACGTCTCCATTCGTCCCTCCATTCACGCCTGTCGCGACACCACTGGAGGCGGGCTGCACGATGTTGGGGCGTGAGCGGAAGACGGCTTAACGGTGTGCGGGACCGTAGCCCAGCTTCATGGAGACGGTTGCGAATGGTCCTCGCCGATACCCCAGGAGCAACAGTGTCCCTAATTTGCTGGGAAGTGGCGGTGCGGTCCCCTACGGCACTGCGTAGGATCCTACGGTTTTGGCGTGCATCCGTGCGTCGCTGCGGTCCCAGGTCGACGGGCACGTGCACCTTCCGCCGACCACTGGCGACAACATCGATGTACTGTGGAGACCTCACGCCCCACGTGTTGAGCAATTCGGCGGTACGTCCACCCGGCCTCCCGCATGCCCACTATACGCCCTCGCTCAAAGTCCGTCAACTGCACATACGGTTCACGTCCACGCTGTCGCGGCATGCTACCAGTGTTAAAGACTGCGATGGAGCTCCGTATGCCACGGCAAACTGGCTGACACTGACGGCGGCGGTGCACAAATGCTGCGCAGCTAGCGCCATTCGACGGCCAACACCGCGGTTCCTGGTGTGTCCGCTGTGCCGTGCGTGTGATCATTGCTTGTACAGCCCTCTCGCAGTGTCCGGAGCAAGTATGGTGGGTCTGACACACCGGTGTCAATGTGTTCTTTTTTCCATTTCCAGGAGTGTATTTCAATTACTGAAATGTAGTCAGTCATATCTGGTACACAAACGTTTGGAGTTCCAGGAAATGTTCCATGTCACGAACGTTAAGCTGACTTTTCCATTGGATTAATTTTTATTTGATTGCATCAGTCTTGTCCACCGTATCTGTTACCAAATGATTCTCCTCTTCGCTTAAGACAATGAATTTGAATAGCTGGTGATGTCGACCATAATAGTTTTTGTCACCATTTTACTTACCTTTAACTCAGTTTTTTTTTTTACCAAATGGCCGTCTTCAGTTCAGCCAACATTCACTGTCGTTCGTCAGAAAACAAGTGCATTATATTTGCATTACCCTTAAGCAATATGAAAAGTATGGCAAGTCCCATTCGGTATTTAACGATGTGGCTTCTCTACTTTTTCTTTTTTGGACAAGTACGTAGACACCATAGAATACCTAATGTAGAACGTAAATGTAACTTAGCGAGGGTAGTACTGTGAGCAAACTGCCTGGCATCTGACATGGAGACTACTTTCCTCTAGCCGCGTCACAGTACAGCCTATCTCTTTCTCTTCATCCTCCACTGGCAGCTCCAGTCGCCGCTGCTCTCAGAGTGCTAGGCAAGAGCGTGGGCATAGTGTTCGCGCTCACGAACTGCTGTTTGGCCAGGCCTGCCTTAAGATATGATATAGAGGGTGTGAAAGTGGATGGAAAATGGGACACGTTGGTATAGGTGCGGCAGCTGCACAGGATGGGGGAGACAAATGGTTAATGAGCTTGAGTTTACGGAGTGGTAAGATTGGTAGGGAGGGGGCGTGTTGCGGAAATGTTGATATAGATCGGCCTAATGAGAATCAACGCACTCGACGTTTTGGTCGCTGATAGCCGGAAATGCAGATGTTTTCTTCAGGAGGCTTCAGGTCACTCTCGCCATTGCTGCTGATGTTGAAGCGTGCCGAAATTATCGGTTTATTCACTTCTTCCCCCCTGGAAGCCGGCGGAGTATCTTTGTTATACTTCAGCAGGGTGCAGAAGCCACTCCAGGTTCTGATACCGGAAAGGATAGAAAGGATACAAGACCGCGAGCAGTGAACTAAGAAACTTACTTCGTAAATAATTAAAATACACTGATGAGCCAACACATTTCGACCACCTACTTAGTAGCGTGTTGGCCCACCTGTGGAACACAGCACAGCAGTGATTCTGCACGGCTTGGATTCGCCAAGTTCTTGGTAGGTTTCCGGATGTACATGGCATCGAATGTATATGCACAAGCAAATTACGGCTGGTGGTTTGTAGGCACGAAACTGGCGCCCGATAGCGAGCCATATGTGTTATATTGGCTGCAGCTCAGGCGAATTTGATGAGCAAAACATCAATCTGAGTTCATTATCATGCTCCCGAAACCACGGTATCACGATTGTGGCCTTGTGACATGAAGAGCTTGAAGATGCCATCGCCGTCGGGGATGGTATCAGTCATGAAGGAATGGATGTGGTCCGCAATAATGTTCATATTGTCCACAGTTATCATAGTGCCTTCGATTACTACTACAATTTATACTAAATGCCAGTTGATTGTCCCTTGTACCACAATACTGCAACCCACCGGCCTGCGTCCGTGGCACAGTGCATGTTTCGAGCATCAGCGATGACGGCAGTCCGTATACTACCAACGACCCAGTGTAACAAGGTGTGGTGACTGGTGCAGGTCGATACCTTGCCTGTTGTTACGTCTGTAGCGACAGCAGTTGGGAACGAGGAATGAGCTGTCTATTGCTACTTCCCTACCAGCCAGGGAGCTGCACTTACTCGGTAATCTTCTGTTCCTAGGCAATGGAGACGTCGATCTTCTTCACCTACTGTCAGTGTATGACGTAATTAAAGAAAAGGAGGGAGTGGGAACGATACAAATCAGCAATAACCAGTAACTGAAATTAATTCCCATAATAATGAAAAATATGGTACAAATGTGAGGTAGCCCCGTCACAATGTTTTATCAATTCTACTCACAGTGGTACATGACTTGGAAAGCTGTCATCTTGCTGTAGGACAAGTAATGGAATAGAAAATACATCAAGACACAATGCAAACTAACAAGAATACGTTCAGTTCATAGAGTAAGCGAACATTGCTTGAACGAGATGAATCAAGGAAAGGGAATGTGTTGACTATGAGTTTCGAAATACGATCAGAAAGACAGGGGCTGTATGATGACGATTATTGCCTTGCCTTGTTATCGGTGGAATCGATAAGCCTGATGCTCATGGTACAAAAGGCATGATTGCACAATCCTGCTATGAAAGGTGTTGATCAAACCGGAGTGTCTTCACAAGGTTGCTCCCAAGGTGATGCAGGGCCAACACTTGTGTATCAAAATGCTGGTAACTTCCGCAGTACTACTCACGATGTCAAGACGTTCAGGATCTGTAACCGAAGTAGCTCAGAGAGCGCTGTCTCCATATTTTTGTAAGATCGGACACCACACTGTAGTGTACTAAATGGTTCAAATGCCTCTGAGCACTATGGGACTGAACATCGGTGGTCATCAGTCCCCTAGAACTTAGAACTACTTAAACCTAACTAACCTAAGGACATCACACACATCCATGCCCGAGGCAGGATTCGAACCTGCGACCGTAGCGGTCACGCGGTTCCAGACTGAAGCGCCCAGAACCGCACGGCTGCAGTGTACTTCCACGGATACAAAAAGGTTCCTGTAGCCAACATGGCAGGGGGTGGAGATGGTATCGATGCTGCTGCCGCAGTCCAGTGGGATGGCACGACCTCCTGGTGCACAAGTCGGGAGATCTGTTTCGTCGCCAGTTCAAATGGCTCTGAGCACTATGGTGCTTAACATCTGAGGTCATCAGTCCCCTAGACTTAGAACTACGTAAACCTAACTAACCTAAGGACATCACACACATCCATGCCCGAGGCAGGATTCGAACCTGCGACCGTAGCGGTCACGCGGTTCCAGACTGAAGCGCCCAGAACCGCACGGCTGTAGTGTACTTCCACGGATACAAAAAGGTTCCTGTAGCCAACATGGCAGGGGGTGGAGATGGTATCGATGCTGCTGCCGCAGTCCAGTGGGATGGCACGACCTCCTGGTGCACAAGTCGGGAGATCTGTTTCGTCGCCAGTTCAAATGGCTCTGAGCACTATGGTGCTTAACATCTGAGGTCATCAGTCCCCTAGACTTAGAACTACGTAAACCTAACTAACCTAAGGACATCACACACATCCATGCCCGAGGCAGGATTCGAACCTGCGACCGTAGCGGTCACGCGGTTCCAGACTGAAGCGCCCAGAACCGCACGGCTGTAGTGTACTTCCACGGACACAAAAAGGTTCCTGTAGCCAACATGGCAGGGGGTGGAGATGGTATCGATGCTGCTGCCGCAGTCCAGTGGGATGGCACGACCTCCTGGTGCACAAGTCGGGAGATCTGTTTCGTCGCCAGTTCAAATGGCTCTGAGCACTATGGTGCTTAACATCTGAGGTCATCAGTCCCCTAGACTTAGAACTACGTAAACCTAACTAACCTAAGGACATCACACACATCCATGCCCGAGGCAGGATTCGAACCTGCGACCGTAGCGGTCACGCGGTTCCAGACTGAAGCGCCCAGAACCGCACGGCTGCAGTGTACTTCCACGGATACAAAAAGGTTCCTGTAGCCAACATGGCAGGGGGTGGAGATGGTATCGATGCTGCTGCCGCAGTCCAGTGGGATGGCACGACCTCCTGGTGCACAAGTCGGGAGATCTGTTTCGTCGCCAGTTCAAATGGCTCTGAGCACTATGGTGCTTAACATCTGAGGTCATCAGTCCCCTAGACTTAGAACTACGTAAACCTAACTAACCTAAGGACATCACACACATCCATGCCCGAGGCAGGATTCGAACCTGCGACCGTAGCGGTCACGCGGTTCCAGACTGAAGCGCCCAGAACCGCACGGCTGTAGTGTACTTCCACGGATACAAAAAGGTTCCTGTAGCCAACATGGCAGGGGGTGGAGATGGTATCGATGCTGCTGCCGCAGTCCAGTGGGATGGCACGACCTCCTGGTGCACAAGTCGGGAGATCTGTTTCGTCGCCAGTTCAAATGGCTCTGAGCACTATGGTGCTTAACATCTGAGGTCATCAGTCCCCTAGACTTAGAACTACGTAAACCTAACTAACCTAAGGACATCACACACATCCATGCCCGAGGCAGGATTCGAACCTGCGACCGTAGCGGTCACGCGGTTCCAGACTGAAGCGCCCAGAACCGCACGGCTGTAGTGTACTTCCACGGATACAAAAAGGTTCCTGTAGCCAACATGGCAGGGGGTGGAGATGGTATCGATGCTGCTGCCGCAGTCCAGTGGGATGGCACGAACTCCTGGTGCACAAGTCGGGAGATCTGTTTCGTCGCCAGTTCAAATGGCTCTGAGCACTATGGTGCTTAACATCTGAGGTCATCAGTCCCCTAGACTTAGAACTACGTAAACCTAACTAACCTAAGGACATCACACACATCCATGCCCGAGGCAGGATTCGAACCTGCGACCGTAGCGGTCACGCGGTTCCAGACTGAAGCGCCCAGAACCGCACGGCTGCAGTGTACTTCCACGGATACAAAAAGGTTCCTGTAGCCAACATGGCAGGGGGTGGAGATGGTATCGATGCTGCTGCCGCAGTCCAGTGGGATGGCACGACCTCCTGGTGCACAAGTCGGGAGATCTGTTTCGTCGCCAGTTCAAATGGCTCTGAGCACTATGGTGCTTAACATCTGAGGTCATCAGTCCCCTAGACTTAGAACTACGTAAACCTAACTAACCTAAGGACATCACACACATCCATGCCCGAGGCAGGATTCGAACCTGCGACCGTAGCGGTCACGCGGTTCCAGACTGAAGCGCCCAGAACCGCACGGCTGTAGTGTACTTCCACGGATACAAAAAGGTTCCTGTAGCCAACATGGCAGGGGGTGGAGATGGTATCGATGCTGCTGCCGCAGTCCAGTGGGATGGCACGACCTCCTGGTGCACAAGTCGGGAGATCTGTTTCGTCGCCAGTTCAAATGGCTCTGAGCACTATGGTGCTTAACATCTGAGGTCATCAGTCCCCTAGACTTAGAACTACGTAAACCTAACTAACCTAAGGACATCACACACATCCATGCCCGAGGCAGGATTCGAACCTGCGACCGTAGCGGTCACGCGGTTCCAGACTGAAGCGCCCAGAACCGCACGGCTGTAGTGTACTTCCACGGATACAAAAAGGTTCCTGTAGCCAACATGGCAGGGGGTGGAGATGGTATCGATGCTGCTGCCGCAGTCCAGTGGGATGGCACGACCTCCTGGTGCACAAGTCGGGAGATCTGTTTCGTCGCCAGTTCAAATGGCTCTGAGCACTATGGTGCTTAACATCTGAGGTCATCAGTCCCCTAGACTTAGAACTACGTAAACCTAACTAACCTAAGGACATCACACACATCCATGCCCGAGGCAGGATTCGAACCTGCGACCGTAGCGGTCACGCGGTTCCAGACTGAAGCGCCCAGAACCGCACGGCTGTAGTGTACTTCCACGGATACAAAAAGGTTCCTGTAGCCAACATGGCAGGGGGTGGAGATGGTATCGATGCTGCTGCCGCAGTCCAGTGGGATGGCACGACCTCCTGGTGCACAAGTCGGGAGATCTGTTTCGTCGCCAGTTCAAATGGCTCTGAGCACTATGGTGCTTAACATCTGAGGTCATCAGTCCCCTAGACTTAGAACTACGTAAACCTAACTAACCTAAGGACATCACACACATCCATGCCCGAGGCAGGATTCAAACCTGCGACCGTAGCGGTCACGCGGTTCCAGACTGAAGCGCCCAGAACCGCACGGCTGCAGTGTACTTCCACGGATACAAAAAGGTTCCTGTAGCCAACATGGCAGGGGGTGGAGATGGTATCGATGCTGCTGCCGCAGTCCAGTGGGATGGCACGACCTCCTGGTGCACAAGTCGGGAGATCTGTTTCGTCGCCAGTTCAAATGGCTCTGAGCACTATGGTGCTTAACATCTGAGGTCATCAGTCCCCTAGACTTAGAACTACGTAAACCTAACTAACCTAAGGACATCACACACATCCATGCCCGAGGCAGGATTCGAACCTGCGACCGTAGCGGTCACGCGGTTCCAGACTGAAGCGCCCAGAACCGCACGGCTGTAGTGTACTTCCACGGATACAAAAAGGTTCCTGTAGCCAACATGGCAGGGGGTGGAGATGGTATCGATGCTGCTGCCGCAGTCCAGTGGGATGGCACGACCTCCTGGTGCACAAGTCGGGAGATCTGTTTCGTCGCCAGTTCAAATGGCTCTGAGCACTATGGTGCTTAACATCTGAGGTCATCAGTCCCCTAGACTTAGAACTACGTAAACCTAACTAACCTAAGGACATCACACACATCCATGCCCGAGGCAGGATTCGAACCTGCGACCGTAGCGGTCACGCGGTTCCAGACTGAAGCGCCCAGAACCGCACGGCTGTAGTGTACTTCCACGGATACAAAAAGGTTCCTGTAGCCAACATGGCAGGGGGTGGAGATGGTATCGATGCTGCTGCCGCAGTCCAGTGGGATGGCACGACCTCCTGGTGCACAAGTCGGGAGATCTGTTTCGTCGCCAGTTCAAATGGCTCTGAGCACTATGGTGCTTAACATCTGAGGTCATCAGTCCCCTAGACTTAGAACTACGTAAACCTAACTAACCTAAGGACATCACACACATCCATGCCCGAGGCAGGATTCGAACCTGCGACCGTAGCGGTCACGCGGTTCCAGACTGAAGCGCCCAGAACCGCACGGCTGTAGTGTACTTCCACGGATACAAAAAGGTTCCTGTAGCCAACATGGCAGGGGGTGGAGATGGTATCGATGCTGCTGCCGCAGTCCAGTGGGATGGCACGACCTCCTGGTGCACAAGTCGGGAGATCTGTTTCGTCGCCAGTTCAAATGGCTCTGAGCACTATGGTGCTTAACATCTGAGGTCATCAGTCCCCTAGACTTAGAACTACGTAAACCTAACTAACCTAAGGACATCACACACATCCATGCCCGAGGCAGGATTCGAACCTGCGACCGTAGTGGTCACGCGGTTCCAGACTGAAGCGCCCAGAACCGCACGGCTGTAGTGTACTTCCACGGATACAAAAAGGTTCCTGTAGCCAACATGGCAGGGGGTGGAGATGGTATCGATGCTGCTGCCGCAGTCCAGTGGGATGGCACGACCTCCTGGTGCACAAGTCGGGAGATCTGTTTCGTCGCCAGTTCAAATGGCTCTGAGCACTATGGTGCTTAACATCTGAGGTCATCAGTCCCCTAGACTTAGAACTACGTAAACCTAACTAACCTAAGGACATCACACACATCCATGCCCGAGGCAGGATTCGAACCTGCGACCGTAGCGGTCACGCGGTTCCAGACTGAAGCGCCCAGAACCGCACGGCTGTAGTGTACTTCCACGGATACAAAAAGGTTCCTGTAGCCAACATGGCAGGGGGTGGAGATGGTATCGATGCTGCTGCCGCAGTCCAGTGGGATGGCACGACCTCCTGGTGCACAAGTCGGGAGATCTGTTTCGTCGCCAGTTCAAATGGCTCTGAGCACTATGGTGCTTAACATCTGAGGTCATCAGTCCCCTAGACTTAGAACTACGTAAACCTAACTAACCTAAGGACATCACACACATCCATGCCCGAGGCAGGATTCGAACCTGCGACCGTAGCGGTCACGCGGTTCCAGACTGAAGCGCCCAGAACCGCACGGCTGTAGTGTACTTCCACGGATACAAAAAGGTTCCTGTAGCCAACATGGCAGGGGGTGGAGATGGTATCGATGCTGCTGCCGCAGTCCAGTGGGATGGCACGACCTCCTGGTGCACAAGTCGGGAGATCTGTTTCGTCGCCAGTTCAAATGGCTCTGAGCACTATGGTGCTTAACATCTGAGGTCATCAGTCCCCTAGACTTAGAACTACGTAAACCTAACTAACCTAAGGACATCACACACATCCATGCCCGAGGCAGGATTCGAACCTGCGACCGTAGCGGTCACGCGGTTCCAGACTGAAGCGCCCAGAACCGCACGGCTGCAGTGTACTTCCACGGATACAAAAAGGTTCCTGTAGCCAACATGGCAGGGGGTGGAGATGGTATCGATGCTGCTGCCGCAGTCCAGTGGGATGGCACGACCTCCTGGTGCACAAGTCGGGAGATCTGTTTCGTCGCCAGTTCAAATGGCTCTGAGCACTATGGTGCTTAACATCTGAGGTCATCAGTCCCCTAGACTTAGAACTACGTAAACCTAACTAACCTAAGGACATCACACACATCCATGCCCGAGGCAGGATTCGAACCTGCGACCGTAGCGGTCACGCGGTTCCAGACTGAAGCGCCCAGAACCGCACGGCTGTAGTGTACTTCCACGGATACAAAAAGGTTCCTGTAGCCAACATGGCAGGGGGTGGAGATGGTATCGATGCTGCTGCCGCAGTCCAGTGGGATGGCACGACCTCCTGGTGCACAAGTCGGGAGATCTGTTTCGTCGCCAGTTCAAATGGCTCTGAGCACTATGGTGCTTAACATCTGAGGTCATCAGTCCCCTAGACTTAGAACTACGTAAACCTAACTAACCTAAGGACATCACACACATCCATGCCCGAGGCAGGATTCGAACCTGCGACCGTAGCGGTCACGCGGTTCCAGACTGAAGCGCCCAGAACCGCACGGCTGTAGTGTACTTCCACGGATACAAAAAGGTTCCTGTAGCCAACATGGCAGGGGGTGGAGATGGTATCGATGCTGCTGCCGCAGTCCAGTGGGATGGCACGACCTCCTGGAGCACAAGTCGGGAGATCTGTTTCGTCGCCAGTTCAAATGGCTCTGAGCACTATGGTGCTTAACATCTGAGGTCATCAGTCCCCTAGACTTAGAACTACGTAAACCTAACTAACCTAAGGACATCACACACATCCATGCCCGAGGCAGGATTCGAACCTGCGACCGTAGCGGTCACGCGGTTCCAGACTGAAGCGCCCAGAACCGCACGGCTGTAGTGTACTTCCACGGATACAAAAAGGTTCCTGTAGCCAACATGGCAGGGGGTGGAGATGGTATCGATGCTGCTGCCGCAGTCCAGTGGGATGGCACGACCTCCTGGTGCACAAGTCGGGAGATCTGTTTCGTCGCCAGTTCAAATGGCTCTGAGCACTATGGTGCTTAACATCTGAGGTCATCAGTCCCCTAGACTTAGAACTACGTAAACCTAACTAACCTAAGGACATCACACACATCCATGCCCGAGGCAGGATTCGAACCTGCGACCGTAGCGGTCACGCGGTTCCAGACTGAAGCGCCCAGAACCGCACGGCTGTAGTGTACTTCCACGGATACAAAAAGGTTCCTGTAGCCAACATGGCAGGGGGTGGAGATGGTATCGATGCTGCTGCCGCAGTCCAGTGGGATGGCACGACCTCCTGGTGCACAAGTCGGGAGATCTGTTTCGTCGCCAGTTCAAATGGCTCTGAGCACTATGGTGCTTAACATCTGAGGTCATCAGTCCCCTAGACTTAGAACTACGTAAACCTAACTAACCTAAGGACATCACACACATCCATGCCCGAGGCAGGATTCGAACCTGCGACCGTAGCGGTCACGCGGTTCCAGACTGAAGCGCCCAGAACCGCACGGCTGCAGTGTACTTCCACGGATACAAAAAGGTTCCTGTAGCCAACATGGCAGGGGGTGGAGATGGTATCGATGCTGCTGCCGCAGTCCAGTGGGATGGCACGACCTCCTGGTGCACAAGTCGGGAGATCTGTTTCGTCGCCAGTTCAAATGGCTCTGAGCACTATGGTGCTTAACATCTGAGGTCATCAGTCCCCTAGACTTAGAACTACGTAAACCTAACTAACCTAAGGACATCACACACATCCATGCCCGAGGCAGGATTCGAACCTGCGACCGTAGCGGTCACGCGGTTCCAGACTGAAGCGCCCAGAACCGCACGGCTGTAGTGTACTTCCACGGATACAAAAAGGTTCCTGTAGCCAACATGGCAGGGGGTGGAGATGGTATCGATGCTGCTGCCGCAGTCCAGTGGGATGGCACGACCTCCTGGTGCACAAGTCGGGAGATCTATTTCGTCGCCAGTTCAAATGGCTCTGAGCACTATGGTGCTTAACATCTGAGGTCATCAGTCCCCTAGACTTAGAACTACGTAAACCTAACTAACCTAAGGACATCACACACATCCATGCCCGAGGCAGGATTCGAACCTGCGACCGTAGCGGTCACGCGGTTCCAGACTGAAGCGCCCAGAACCGCACGGCTGTAGTGTACTTCCACGGATACAAAAAGGTTCCTGTAGCCAACATGGCAGGGGGTGGAGATGGTATCGATGCTGCTGCCGCAGTCCAGTGGGATGGCACGACCTCCTGGTGCACAAGTCGGGAGATCTGTTTCGTCGCCAGTTCAAATGGCTCTGAGCACTATGGTGCTTAACATCTGAGGTCATCAGTCCCCTAGACTTAGAACTACGTAAACCTAACTAACCTAAGGACATCACACACATCCATGCCCGAGGCAGGATTCGAACCTGCGACCGTAGCGGTCACGCGGTTCCAGACTGAAGCGCCCAGAACCGCACGGCTGTAGTGTACTTCCACGGATACAAAAAGGTTCCTGTAGCCAACATGGCAGGGGGTGGAGATGGTATCGATGCTGCTGCCGCAGTCCAGTGGGATGGCACGACCTCCTGGTGCACAAGTCGGGAGATCTGTTTCGTCGCCAGTTCAAATGGCTCTGAGCACTATGGTGCTTAACATCTGAGGTCATCAGTCCCCTAGACTTAGAACTACGTAAACCTAACTAACCTAAGGACATCACACACATCCATGCCCGAGGCAGGATTCGAACCTGCGACCGTAGCGGTCACGCGGTTCCAGACTGAAGCGCCCAGAACCGCACGGCTGTAGTGTACTTCCACGGATACAAAAAGGTTCCTGTAGCCAACATGGCAGGGGGTGGAGATGGTATCGATGCTGCTGCCGCAGTCCAGTGGGATGGCACGACCTCCTGGTGCACAAGTCGGGAGATCTGTTTCGTCGCCAGTTCAAATGGCTCTGAGCACTATGGTGCTTAACATCTGAGGTCATCAGTCCCCTAGACTTAGAACTGCGTAAACCTAACTAAACTAAGGACATCACACACGTCCATGCCCGAGGCAGGATTCGAACCTGCGACCGTAGCAGCCGCGTGGTTCCGGACTGAAGCGCCTAGAATCGCTCGGCCACAGCGGCCGGCTAGGTGACTGGAAAACTCGTCGTTGTGTGCCTGAAGGGCATCTGCAAAAGAATTTATAACTGATTCTAATGCCCACAATTGTTGGTCAAACCATACAGCTAATGTGAAACAAAATTTAAAAATTTAGGCTTCTAATTTTTCATCCTACGTAGCCTCCTACTCATCTAATTTAGGACTACGAACTGCCATTGCGTCCAACAGATGACCCAACATAGTCTGTGTCACGCCAGCAGCAACAGCTGGTGGTTTAGCGGTACTTGCCTTTTGATGACTGACACATGCAAGTGGCGGCGTTGAGGGGCGTGCGACAGTTCGTCAGTGTGCTGCGACACGGTGGTGGTGTCAGCATAGACAATGGTGACGGGGCCTGCGTTGGCGGTGGTGTTGGCGTCTGTTGGTTGATTGATTAGGGGGAGGGGACAAAGCAGCGAGGTCATCGGTCCCATTGGCTTAGGAAAGGGTGGGGAAGGAAGTCGGCCGTGCCCTTTCAAAGGAACTGTGGTGTCACCGCCAGACACCACACTTGCTAGGTGGTAGCCTTTAAATCGGCCGCGGTCCATTAGTATACGTCGGACCCGCGTGTCGCACTATCAGTGATTGCAGACCGAGCGCCGCCACACGGCAGGTCTAGAGAGACTTACTAGCACTCGCCCCAGTTGTACAGGCGACTTTGCTAGCGATGCTACACTGAAAAATACGCTCTCATTTGCCGAGACGATAGTTAGCATAGCCTTCAGCTACGTCATTTGCTACGACCTAGCAAGGCGCCATTACCAGTTATATTGAGCTTATTATTAATGTACCGTCAAGAGCGATGTACACCGATTATGAATTAAAGTTAAGTATTCCAGCAACAACGTACCTTATTGGCTATATTAATTACATTTAACTGTTCCAGACCTCACGCCAGTCTGCGTGTAATTAAACGCGTGCATTTCGGCCTCCTCTAGCAACACGGTGTTGGCTCTTCTGCCAACACAGCAGGAACCATCCCAGCATTTGCCTGAAGCGATTTAGGGAACTCATGGAAAACCTAAATCAGGATGTCTGGACGCGGGTTTGAACCGTCGTCCTCCCGAATGCGAGTCCAGTGTGTTAAACACTGCGTCACCTCGCTCGGTGTTGGCGTCTGTGGCGAACATTGTGGGAGCATTGACACGCAGCTCGTGGCTGGGCAGCATGCTGCCACTGGTCGTAGCATTATAAGGCAGCACGCTGACGGCTACTGAGACACTGAGGGTGCACGTCCGTGCCTCAGCGCAAGTCATTGTTCTTCTATAGGGAGTGTTTGTGACTCCAACAAAAGCGCCGGTTTGTGTGAATGCCTTGGGATGGAACGGCATGCCTCGTGGAGGCACCTACCTACCTACCTACCTCGTCCGCTGAGCCACCAGCTCTGCTCTGTAAATATCTCCTCGAGGCTGCGAGGTTGCAGTAAGTGACAAAAGAAAATGAACTCGCTCTAGAATTTTAAAAGCTTTATACAGTATCTTGGTCGCCACCTACAGGCCGTGGCTAGTGGGAAGCGAGTATCTCTTCATTCATCGTTAATGGCTCGACCGAGTATAGCCAACAACGAACTCGGGTGAGCTTTCCTGTAGCTACAGCGAATAACATGCATTCAGGACTGCGTAGTGGACTAGTGGACTTATGAAACCAAGCCAAGTCCTGTCATGCTTGCCAGGTCTGTTGTAACTGGAGTAGGTACGGTAAATTGTCTGTTGTCACATCGGTAACGACAGTGAATAGAAATGGGGAATGAACTGCCTATCTGCCAGGAAGCTGCACCCATCTTGTGCTGTTCTCTACCCAGACCATGGAGACGTCAGACGCTGAACTTCTTCATCTACTGTAAGTGTTTGATCGCTAAAAACGTAATTATAGAGAAAACGTAATTATAGAGAAGGGGGTAGTGGGATAGGTACAGATGAATAATGGTCAGTGATTGAAATTAATTCCGACTATATCGAAAAATAAAATACAAATGCGAGGTAGTCCTGTCACATTGTTTTATCAAGTCCACTGTCACTTTGAGTGACTTGGAAAGCTGTCATCTTGCTGTAGGACAAGCAATTCCATGAGTTCCAAAAAATGATCACAAAAACAGGGGCAGTACAATAAAGCTTGCCACATTGATACCGGAGGTATAATGATGCCTGATACCCACGGTGCAAACGGCACGTTTACACATTAGCAACCAATGTAATCGTTGCAGTGCCATATCGTGAAACATGCTAATCAAATCGGACAGCCTTCACACAAGAATGCTCCCAAGGTGATGGAAGACAACGTTTGTGCATCAAAATGGCAGTAACTTCTGCACTACTATCTGTGATGTGAAGACATCCAGAATATTCACCGAAAGGGCTCAGAGAGCATTGGTTCCGTACTTTTGCAAACTCGGACTCCATATTGTAGTGTGCATCCACAGATACAAAAAGATTCCTTAGCCAACATGACAGAGAGTGGCGGGGGAACTGATCCTGCTGCCTCAGCCCAGTGGGGTGACCTGTTGGTGCAAAAGTTGCAGACCTCTCTTGGCACCAGTTCTCTAAGTGCACGAGGAATTAGTCCCGCTTTTGGTTGGTGTGGCTTGATTTCGAAAGTAATGATTCCGAACTTTACAGATTTTCGACATCTTACATAATTTCTAAATTAAGTAAATGGTGAAAGTTAAAATTACTTTTAACGTTCCAAACTGTGGTCCTCTATGCAAGCAGGCCAATAGTTGTCTGTTGGTTGGAGAAAATCAGTCTTATTACATTAAATGATAAAGATTAAAGGCTTCTTAAATAATGGCAGTCAGCTCCGTGATCACTGTCAATGAACTCAGACTTTTGCAAACATCTTGAAACTGTGATTGAAAATATGGAATTAATTTTATTCGGCTCTCTTTGTTTGTGATGGGTAATGGAATGGACAGCTGTTGTGGCTTTGCAGTATGTTTTGTATACCTTCGAAAAGTCTCCACATTGCAAACTAACGTGTTTCATCCACTCAAGCGACAGGTTTCCATTGATCCAGGGTCCGGTCTCGAAGATCCCGTACACCTTATAATAGTAATTGACGATGCTGTTGAGTCAACGTGGGAGCACATAAGGGCTGTCTGCTTCGGATCCCCGTGTTCAACAATGTGTGCTGAATGGTGTGCTCCGAAAAACTTGTGCCTACACCAGAATCATTGTATTCTGTCGTCAGATCTGCCACAGATCGCCACTTATCCTGCTTTACAGAGCGGGCAAGTCTCCGATCTCCACTTTCTGTGATGAAACGGTCCAACATCTTGTCACTGTCCTTCAGCTACTTTTCATAGATTCTCTCAACAGGAGTACGCAAACAGACGACTAGCTTAACCGCTACCATGATTCTCGATCGTAGGCGCCAGAAAGTCGCGAGAAAGTCGCTTATGCCAGTAGATTTCTTCTTTTGCGACCCGTATCGTCGCTAGCATCATTTCCTATTCTTTTCTGCTCCCATTATGTACTTTCATTACGGAGTCACGTGTTCACAATGCTACCAGGCGGCACTGAATCTCGCGTTGGACAGTGGTTATAATGTTTCGGCTCATCAGCGTATATGCTCATATCTGCAATGAAACCACCACACGATCAACATTTATCACCAATAACTGGACCTTTAACAAATCAGTTTTATATTCTGTGAAGTTATCTACATAAAAGGCTATAATTTACTATGCGTCTGTAGACATTATTCCAGCTTTGGAGAGCCTACTATGTGTCTATTTGTCTGATTTGTTTTGTAATAGATATCATTCCTGCGGCCACAAATCTATGTACTTCTTTTCTGCAAACTGTAGGATATTAATATATCACAGATGTATATTCTTGAAATGTTAATGGACGCGTGAATACCGAAAAAATAGTACACTCTGATTCGAGGTTTGAGGGCAGCTCAAAGTACTGTGGAATTGCAGTTCAAGACTGCAACGCGTACTGGGTAGGGACAACACTAATACCTTATATATTTGTTCACTACTCTGAATAATTAGTACATGTTTCTAAATCTACATATATACTCTGAAAACCATTGTGAAATGCTTTGCAGCCGAGCGGTTCTAGGCGCTACAGTCTGGTTCAAATGGTTCAAATGGCTCTGAGCACTATGGGACTCAACTGCTGAGGTCATTAGTCCCCTAGAACTTAGAACTAGTTAAACCTAACTAACCTAAGGACATCACAAACATCCATGCCCGAGGCAGGATTCGAACCTGCGACCGTAGCGGTCTTGCGGTTCCAGAGCTACAGTCTGGAACCGCGCGACTGCTATGGTCGCAGGTTCGAATCCTGCCTCGGGCATGGATGTGTGTGAGGTCCTTAGGTTATTTAGGTTTAAGTAATTCTAAGTTCTAGGGGACTGATGACCTCAGAAGTTAAGTCCCAAAGTGCTCAGAGCCATTTGCACCATTTTTGAAGTGCTTTGCAAAGGTTACATAGGCAACGGCCTTGCCACAGTGGATACACCGGTTCCCGTGAGATCACCGAAGTTAAGCGCTGTCGGGCGTGGCCGGCGCTTGGATGGGTCACCATCCCGCCGCCACGTGCTGTTGCCATTTTTCGGGGTGCACTCAGCCTCGTGATGCCAATTGAGGAGCTACTCGACCGAATAGTAGCGGCTCCGGTCAAAGAAAACCGTCATAACGACCGGGAGAGCGGTGTGCTGACCCCATGCCCCTCCTATCCGCATCCTCACCTGAGGATGATACGGCGGTCGGATGGTCCCGATGGGTCGCTTGCGGCCTGTAGACGGAGTTAGTTAGTTTTTTTTGCAAAGGTTACTTAACATTATACCATATGTTAAGTTTTATTCCCGTTTCTATCGCTAATGGAGCACGGGAAGGATAACTGCTTAAATGCCTCTTTGCGAGCTGTAAGTAGTCTAATCTGGTCTTCACAGTCACTATGCTGGTGATAACTAGGGGCTGAAGTATAGTTTTAGATTCTTCACGTAACAGTCGTTCGTGAAGCTTTGTGAGTAGCCTTTCGAGGGATAATGTGCGTATATCTTTACGCCTCTGCCAAAGCAGGTTTTACTGCATTTCCGTGACGCTCTCCTTGTTAGTACTTTTTGGGATGGGTCCCACACGATTGAGCAGTAGTGTGATTTGCTTCAGTTCTAGTTTTTTTCCTTAGGTGGACTGGTCTGTATAGAACTTTGTACTCTATCTGGAGTTGTATTGTTAGGTGGACACGGTTTATTACATTTTAGAACTGTATAATCTAATCTACAGCTGATTAACTCCAAAAATGGTTCAAATGGCTCTGAGCACTATGGGGCTTAACATCTGAGGTCATCAGTTCCCTAGAACTTAGAAATATTTAAACCTAAGTAACCTAAGGACAGCACACACACCCATGCCCGAGGCAGGATTCGAACCTGCGACCGTAGCGGTCGCGCGGTTCCAGACTGAAGCGCCTAGAACCGCTCGGCCACACCGGCCGGCGATTACCTCCATCGAGGGAATTAAACATTGGCCCATCTGCTAATGGGAATCTGAAGCTTCATTACACGTAAATAGTGTTACTTGTATGTTGATGAGAGAACAGGTGCCAAGTGCAATATTGGCCAATGGAATATGATAAGCCATTGGAAAGCCGCCTGCCACGGTACTTCAATATTCGGTCCGTACTACGGGGCATTAAAATCTTCTGCATTCCACGAAACTACCACTATAGAACGTTTTGTAATACTTGCCCTGGTCTGAAGAGGCAGAAGAAAATGTCGTCGTAAAGACTGGGATAAGTCAAAATCGTACGAAAAAAGGAAGCAGGCGCTCAAGTAACAAGTACCTGCCACAAAGCGAAACTATTGTCGCTTTTTTCTTTTGTGGATTTTTCACTTAAGATTGTATTCTCATTTCCCTAAAATCTGAAAATATGATTTCAAGAGAGACTTACTGAATTTTATTACTATTCGGTTGGAACTATTGGACCATTACAGTTATTGCAGATTTTCTCCTGAAATTATAGCTTCGTCATGCAGGTTATCTCTTTAACAGCCTACACGTATCACTGTTGTGATTATTTTCGTGTAGTTAAACAACACCCTCCGTACAACAAGTCGTCGAGGTTCGGACTAAGTGACACTGTAGTTCCTGAGATGTTCGTTCTTCTGAAACGTTCAACGTGTGGGGAAATCATACTGTAGTCGGGTGACTGACACAGACTCTACCGAGCTTGGCAAAAATTGTCATTACAAAATGACTCACGTAAGGGGAATCTTTATCCTTTTTTCTGCACGTATAACACGTACCGTCCACTCAAGAGCTTTGGAAACACGTCACTTCGTTCACTACGTCACTGCTCATAATTATACCGTAATCGAAAAAGGGGTATTTTTGAGACTATATAAGTCTTATATCTGGCGCCAGCTGCCAAAATTAGCAGCAGAAATGTTAGACAGTACTGGAAGAATGGTTGGACAGTATGTCTATCATTGTACGGTGCCGTAACTGATGGGAAGCCTGATATCGATTAAAGTATCTTTCAGATTGACGACTTTGCTGGAGGGGGAGGGGAAATTAAGTCAGACTCCTTGCATCGTTCGGTGTTGAATGTCTATACACAAAAACTGTGGAGATTTCATGGACTCTTGAGTCATTTCTGATATTTCAAACAACGCTTGTGTCTGGGAACTGTGAAGAGTCCTTTCGTGTAGTTTCTTTCGACTGCTCATTGTAAAATCTACACAGCCCGCCAGAAGAATGTATACACTCTTTGTCAGGCTCTATCGAGATATCGATATTGTCGTTCGATTTGAGTTCCGAGTGTGTTCTAGTATGGTCTTTGTCTCAATAGATGTTAGTACTTTCATCTCGGTATTGGAAAAACAAGATGGCTGGAGCACACTTGACATTCGAGCAACGAAAATGTATTGTGAAGTGGTTTTTCAAATTTGATAATGCTGTTGAAGTGCATCGTCAGTGGACGCGGGAGTTTGAATCAGAACCGCCAACCCGCCTAACAATTAAACGCATCATTGACAAGTTTGAATTGCATGGAACGGTTTGTGATATTCACAAACGAAGATCAGGAAGACAGCGTACAGCTACAAGTCCTGCTTCGTCGGCTCTCGTGTTGGAAACGTTTTTTAATTCTCCACAGACGTCTGCTACGCAATGTCCATGTGAAGTGGGAGTTAGCAGTACAAATGTACGAAGAATTCTGAAAGTTGAAATGGGGAAAGATTACATTCCGCGACTACTGCACACGATTAATCATGACGATCCTGTTCGCCGAATGCTATTTTGCGAATGGTATCAGCAAATGGTAACTGATGACGAACAACTTGTGACGAAGGTAGTGTATGATGACGAGGCACAATTTAAACTTAATGGAACCGTGAATCGGCATAACAGTATGTACTGGGCACCGGAAAATCCTCATGTTTATGTGGATAAAGCGGTCGATCTACCAGGGGTTCATGTGTGGTGCGGACTATCATATAGGGGCTTAGTAGGACCCTTTCTCTTTGATGCTACTGTAAATCGAGAAGTGTATCTGGAAATGTTACACACATTAATTTTTCCCGGTATACGTGCGCCTTATGGAGCTGATGAAGAGGTCTCCTACCAACAGAATGGGGCGCCACCACACCACCACCTAGCCGTACGAGCTTTCCTGGATGACAATTTTCCGGGGCATGGGATTGGACGAAGAGGGCCCATTGAGTTTCGTCCACGGTCGGCAGATGTAACACTTATCTACTTATACTTGTGGGGAACTGTGGAAGATAACGTCTATCACGTAAGCCACGCATGCTGGAGGAACTTCGCCAGGAGATTACAGTGACATGTGCAGCGATCTCCATTGTAACATCGACTGACGCAGTTGCGGCGACCGCTCATCGTACTGTTATGCGTATAGCCGCCAACGGTAAACATTTTGAACATTTAGAGTAACCATGTGCTAAACTGAAGGTTGTACAACATGTGTGAGCAATTATTAAATGTAAAATAAACACATAAGTAATACTTTTCGTTCCTTAAAGTGTATACATTTTTATGGCGGACTCTGTATATCAACACCAGGAGATTCTCTACCTGAACTCGTAACACCTTGGTGTGAAATCAGAGGACGAATCCACACGACAGGAAATTTACGCGCCATCTCGCGAGCTCACGTCGGCTTGCACCTGAAAGCCGCGTACACTCTTGATGATCAGCTGTGCGCACAGTGCTATAAACCATTATCTTCCCACAATCACTAAGCAGATTAATATAAGAACTATTCACAAATCGCCGTTTTCAGTAGTCCCGTTTACGTACTTGTATCGCAAAAAAAAAAAAAAAAAACCACTGGTCTTTGTCTACAGATCGTTGTGATTTCCAGCTAGACGATTGGTTTGATACAGCTCTCCAAACTAGTACATTCTGTGCAGGTGTCTAGTCTCTTCATAACTACTGCAGGTTACATTCGAACCTTTTTATCTTAATGAAGCTTCGATCTCCGCCTACACACTTCTGTCCATTAACAAATTTTCAAGTCCTTGATGCCTCAAAATACATCCTATTAACTATCCCTTCTTTTACTCTAGTTGTGTCATAATTTCCCTTTTACCTGATTATATTCAGTATGTCTTCATTAGTTACTCGATCCAACCATTTTATCTTCTGCATTCTTGTGTAACGTCACATTGCAAAAGCTTCTATTCTCTTCCTATCTTTACTGTTCAACATCCACGTTACTCTTTCGTGTAACACTAAACTCGAGATAAATACTTTCAGAAAAGCCTAACTATTGCTTAAATTAATATTCGACGTCAGTAAATATACCAGATTTGGAAAGGCTTTTCTTGTTATTTCTCGTCTCACTTTTATATCCGCTTTACTTCTGACACCGCCAGTTATGCCCACAGCTATATCAGTAGCAACAAATGTACACACCGCATCATAAATTACTGAATACAAGTAGAAAAATTGTGATAGTAGTATCGAGCATACCGCCGTAGCTATTTATAGGGTGCCATTTATTGCTCATGAGATGCATTACAAGTATCATTTTGTAAGCTGCCTGTCTCCTTTCAGATTCGGACCACATGAAAGTGTGTATCTGGAAATGTGCCTGCATGAAAAGATGCCCTCTTAGATAAAAAATTTAAAAACCTGAAATCGTATAATAAAGCTGTCTGACTGTACCCCCTAAGAACATATAAGAAAAATGAAAGATTACTTTTCGCAACGTACTAATAATGGGCATTATATAAGAACTTGAGTGAAATTCGTGAACGTTTTCAGTACTGATAAGCACAAGATCTAACAATATCAATTATAAGTAATTCAACTTATAATCAAGTCACGTGGTGTGGGCATAAATGACCTGGCCTATTAGCCTAGCCTTACTATTTCGAAATATGAGTATTCAAAGACACAAGCTATTATATTGTACATAACATCAAGGACTGCCAGCCTCTACTGGAACACCGATGGGTGACTTACCTTCTGTTCTGTAAAATAATGTAAAGAGGGTGAATAGATCGTACTGCTCACAGGGCAGTTCTTTGAAATATTGGTCACAATGGTAGTGCAAAAAATTTACTATCTCTGCTCAAGACAGAATGAAAAGTACATTGAAATAGCTCAGTGCCAGTTAAAAAGCGTAGCTCTGTCGATAAGATATTAAAATTTTAAGTTAGTGATAAAGAATCACGACTGAAGTTGGGAATGTTTTAATAATAAAATATTTAATTGTATTTAAAGCATCAATGAACCCACCATTGAGTACAAAACATGAGTGCATGACACATGTGGAACAAAGAATCACACAAGGAGCAGTGTTTAATCATAAGGAGATCGATATACATAAGAAAGTATTGAAAAGTGCTTCCTAAGCAGGGATGTGATGAATTCAGTATTCGGATGGATAAGTATCAACCTGTTTTTGCACCGTGCTTCGAAGATTACACGGCTCACAGACACAAAGACATATTGTCTCAACTTACAAAGTGCTCATTAAAGTTTTGTAAATAATGAAAATACTGCAATACGACCTTGGCCTCAGAAAACGTGGCGTGTACAAAATCCCATGCCAATGTGGAAAATCTTATATCGGACAGACATGCCGAACCGTGCAAGAACGTTGCGTCGAACATCATCGTCATACACGCCTGGGGCAACCTGATAAATCAGCGGTAGCGGAACATTGCCTGGACACGGGACATCGTATGCTTTACGAACAGACGGAAATTTTATCCCCAGCGTCATCTTTCTGGGACTGTGTTATTAAGGAGGCCATACATATTCGCACGGCGGACAATCTAATCAACAGGGATGCAGGTTTTCAACTGAGCGCCGCCTGGAATCCAGCACTGGCTGCCATTAAATCAAAAACAGGGAAAACAAGAACTTCCGTTTCCTCAAGTGACTCAACGCGTAGCTGAGATTTAGTTCAAACTTTATCCGCAGGAGCGTTAGGCAGCACAGTTATTGCCCAAAGCGCACGCGTGGATGGCCTTTCTGCAGCTCCCAGTAGGGGGCACCAGGAGCGCCGCTTTCTCCAACTATGAGCGTCTTCTCGCGCACGCGTATTGCCTGCTCCCGTCATGATAAATTTCGACGCCGCCGCGCGATTATCATCAGTCGCGCCTTGCAGCAGTGACAGCAGCAGCTACCACCACCTGATGATGTCGAGCAGTTGCATCGAGGAAATATTGTACGATTTACACAATACGATCCGGCGGCAAACCCGAGAAGCGTATTTGCAACAGATCCGTCGGGAAAGCATGAAAAGTCACAATGAAAATACTGCCACACCAAGCGTTGTAGTACGAACCAGGAAAGAGGCATGTATGCTTAGCACGACATCTGCAAATGAACGGCAGTCCTATTCCGCAAATCTAAATAAATCTTATTGAACTATAACAGAGCCCCTCGAGCATCAGCCACCGAATAGGTCCGGTTTCAGAATGAAATTTTCACTCTGCAGCGGAATGTGTGCTGATTTGAAACTTCCTGGCAGATTAAAACTATGTGCCGTACTGAGACTCGAACTCTGCAGACTTGTCTTTCGCTGACAAATGCTCTACCAACTGAGTTACCCATACACGATACACAGCACATTCACAGTTTTACCTCCGCCAGTACCTCGTCTCCTACCTCCCAAACTTCACAGAAGTTCATCTGCGAAACTTGCAAGATTACTAGTCGTGGAAGGAAGGATATTGCGGCGACGTGGCTTAGCCACAGCCTCGGGAATGTTTTCAGAATCTACATCTACATCTACGTGATTACTCTGCTATTCACAATAAAGTGCCTGGCAGAGGGTTCAATGAACCACCTTCAAGCTGTCTCTACCGTTCCACTCTCGAACGGCACGCAGGAAAAACGAGCACTTAAATTTTTCTGTGCGAGCCCTGATTTCTCTTATTTTATCGTGATGATCATTTCTTCCTCCGTAGGTGGGTGCCAACAGAATGTTTTCGCAGTCGAGGGAGAAAATTGGTGATTGAAATTTCATGAGAAGATCCCGTCGCAAAGAAAAACGCCTTTGTTTTAATGATTGCCACTCCAATTCACGTATCATGTCTGTGACACTATCTCCCCTATTTCGCGATAATACAAAACGAGCTGCCCTACTTTGTACTTTTTCGATATCATCCGTCAGTCCCACCTGATGCGGATCCCACACCACACAGCAATACTCCAGAATAGGGCGGACAAGCGTGGTGTAAGCAGTCTCTTTAGCAGACCTGTTGCACCTTCTAAGTGTTCTGTGAATGAATCGCAGTCTTTGGTTTGCTTTACCCACAATATTATCTATGTAATCATTCCAATTTAGGGTATTTGTGATTGTAATCCCTAAGTATTTAGTTGAATTTACAGCCTTCAGATTTATGTGACTTACCGCGTAATCGAAATTTAGCTGATTTCTTTTAGTACTCAAGTGAATAACTTCACACTTTTCCTTTTTCAGGGTCAATTGCCACTTTTAGTACCATACAGATATCTTATCTAAATCATTTTGCAAGTCGTTCTGATCATCTGATGATTTTACAAGACGGTAAATGACAGCATTATCTGCAAACAATCTAAGACGGTTACTCAGACTGTTTCCTATGTCGTTAATATAGACCAGGAACAATAGAGGACCTATAACAGTTCCTCGGGGAACGTCGGATATTACTTCTGTTTTACTCGATGACTTTCCTTCTATTGCTACGAACTGTGACCTTTCTGACAGGAAATCACGAATCCAGTCGCACAACTGAGGCGATATTCCATAGGCACGCAGTTTGGTTACAAGACGCTTGTGAGGAACGGTGTCGAAAGACATCTGGAAATCTAAAAATATGGAATCAATTTGACATCCCCTGTGGATAGCACTTATTAATTCATGAGTATAAAGAGCTAGTTGTGTTTGACATGAACGATATTTTCTGAAACCGTGCTGACTATGTGTCAATAAATCGTTTTCTTTGAGGTACTTCATAATGTTCGAATACAGTAAATGTTTCAAAACCCTACTGCAAAATGGTTCAAATGGCTCTGAGCACTATGGGACTTAACTTCTGAGGTCATCAGTCCCCTAGAACTTAGAACTACTTAAACCTAACTAACCTAAGTACATGACACACATCCATGCCCACCCTACTGCAAATCGACGTTAATGATATAGGCCTGTAATTCAGCGGATTACTCCTACTTCCCTTTTTGGGTACTGGTGTGACTTGAGCAATTTTCCAGTCTTTAGGTACGGATCTTTCTGTGGGCGAGTGGTTGTATATAATTGCTAAATATGGAGCTATTTTATCAGCATACTCTGAGGGGAACCTGACTGGTATACAATCTGGACCGGACGCCTTGTCTTTATTAAGTGATTTAAGTTGCTTCGTTACTCCAAGAATATCTACTACTATGTTTCTCATCTTGGCAGTTGTTCTTTATTGGAATTCTGGAATATTTACTTAGTCTTCTTTGGTGAAGGAGTTCGCAAAACCGTGTTCAATAACTTTACTTTATTGGCACTGTCATCAGTGACTTCACCGTTGTTATCGCGCAGTGAAGGTATTGATTGCGTCTTGCCACTGGTGTGCCTTATGTATGACGAGAATCTCTTTGGGCTTTCTGCCAGATCTGGAGACAGAATTTCGTTGTGGAAATTATTAAAATAATCTCGCATTGAAGTACGCGCCATATTTCGAGCTTCTGTAAAACATTGCCAATCTTGGGGATTTTGCGTTCTTTTAAATTTGGCATGTTTTTTTCATTGCTTCTACAACAACGATCTGACCCGATTTGTGTACCATGGGGGATCAGTACCATCACTTATTAATTTATGTGGTATATATCTCTCAATTGCTGTCGATACTATCTCTTTGAAAACATTCCACAACTTTTGTACACTTACATGATCAGATCGGAAGGAGTGAAGACTGTCTCTTAAAAAGGCGTTAAGAGCATTTTTATCAGCTTTTTTGAATAGATATACTTTACGTTTCTTTTTGATGGTTGTAGGTGTTACGCTATTCAGCCTAGCAGCAACTGCCTTGTGGTCGCTAATCCCTGTATTCGTCACAATACTAACTATTTGTCCAGGATTATTTGTTGCTAAAAGGTCAAGTATGCTTTCGCAACCATTTACGCTTCGAGTGGGCTCATGAACTAATTGTTCAAAATAATTTTCTGAGAAAGTATTCAGTACAATTTCGGATGAAGTTTTATGCCTGCCGCCGTTTTTAAACGTATAATTTTTCCAGCATATCGAGGGTAAATTACAGTCACCACCGACTATAATTGTATGAGCGGGGTGCTTATTTGAAATGAGACTCAATTTTTATTTGAACTGTTCAGCAACTATATCTTCTGAGTCTGGGGGTCGGTAAAACGATCCAATTAATAGTTTAGTCCGATTGTCAGGTATAACCTCGGCCCATACTATTTCACACTTCAATTTCGCTACAAGGCAAACTACCTCTGACACCAATAAATACTCCACCACCAACTGTATTTAATCTATCCTTTCTGAACACTGTTAGATCGTCTGAAAAAATTTCGGCTGAACTTATTTCCGGCTTTAGCCAGCTCTCTGTACCTACAACTATTTGAGCTTCAGTGATTTCTATTAGGGCTTGGAGCTCTGGTTCTTTCCCAACACAGCTACGACAGTTTACAAATACAATACCAATCGTTTGTACAACTACCTTACTGTGTTTTACCTGCCCACTTTTAGACGGACGCCCCTTGTGTGGTTCCCTGAGACCTTCTAACCTAAAAAACTGCCCTGTCCCTTACCCACAGCCCCCGCTACCCGTGTAGCCGACTCCTGTGTGTAGTGGACTCCTGACCTATTAAGCGGAACCCAACAAGTGTCTGGCGCAGTTTTTTGATCGGTTACTGATGCTACAATGGCAGGTTACCTAGATTTAAGTGAGTTTGAACGTGGTGTTATAGTCGGCTCACTAGCGACAGGACACAGCATCTCCAAGGTAGCGATGCAGTGGGGATTTTCCCGTGCGATCATTTCACCAGTGTACCGTGAATATCAGGGGTCCGGTAAAACATCAAATCTCCGACATCGGTGCGGGCCAAAAAAGATCCTGCAAGAACAGGACCAACGGCGACTGAAGAGAATAGTTCAACATGACAAAAGCGCAACCCCTTCCCAAATTGCTGCAGATTTCAATGCTGGGCCATCAACAGGTGTCAGCGTGCGAACCATTCAGAGAAATGTCATCGATATGGGCTTTCGAAGCCGAGGACCCACACGTGTACCCTTAACGGCTGCATGACACATAGCTTTACGCCTCGCCTGGACCCGTCAACACCGATAACTGGACTCAAAAAATGGTTCAAATGGCTCTGAGCACTATGGGACTTAACATCTGAGGTCATCAGTCCCCTAGAACTTAGAACTACTTAAACCTAACTAACCTAAGGACTTCACACACATCCATGCCCGAGGAAGGATTCGAACCTGCGACCGTAGCGGTCACGCGGTGCCAGACTGTAGCGCCTAGAACCGCTCGGTCACAGAGGCCGGCCGATAACTGGACTGTTGATGACTGAAAACATGTTGCCTGGTCGGGCGAATTTCGTTTCAAATTGTATCTAGCGGATGGACGTGTATGGAAACGACCTCATGCATCCATGGACCCTCCATGTCAGCAGGGAAATGTTCAAGCTAGTGGAGTCTCTGTAATGGTGTGGGGCGTGTGCATTAGGAGTGATGTGGGATCCCTGATACGTCTAGATACGACTCTGACAGGTGACACGTACATAAGCGTCCTGTCTGGTCACCTGCTTTCCTTCGTGTCCATTGTGCATTCCGACGGGCTTGGGCGATTGCAGCAGGACAATGCGACACCCCACACGTCCAGAATTGCTACAGAGTGGCTCCAGGAACACTTTTCTGAATTTAAACACTCCCGCTAGCCACCAAACTCCCCAGACATGAACATCATTGAGTATATGTGGGATTCCTTGCAACGTGTTGTTCAGAAGAGATCTCCACCCCTTCGTACTCTTACGGATTCATGGACGGTCCTGCAGGATTCATGGTGTCAGTTCCCCCAGCACTACTTCAAACATTAGTCGAGTCCATGCCACGTTGTGTTGCAGCACTTCTGCGTGCTCGTGGAGGCCCTACACGACATTAGGCAAGTGCACCAGTTTCTTTGGCTCTTTAGTGTGTATCGACCGATATCTAAAAGCATCACAGTCTTTGATCACGCTCAGCAGGATGCTTGTTAAGATGCTGTTTGAGGGGTGTGTCACGCGAGCTAGTCAGAGACAAACTCTGCATATGACTGGTAGATAATGCTAGGGTTTCAATGGACAAAGCAGACCTGCCAAGAAGTTTCAAATCAGCGCACACGCCACTGCAGTTTAATTATTTCATTTTTACGAGCTTCAAACAGGGGCGACTTATTTTCATTATCTGGGTAGTTACTAGTTTATTTTTGTAATTTCTTGCGTGTTTGAGTGCGTACGAGGCACAACCTTTTATTTGAATAAAATACAGTAACGCCGTTGTTATCGACGCTTGTATCGACCCTCGTTCCGTACAGGCTTTTGTTTGTTTGGTTAGAACAGCTCAGTGTCGGTTAGACCCTCAGCAAGAGCAACACCGCTAGTTCCTGCTACTAATAAGGCGAGTACACCGTTCGCCTGTTTACATATTTTTACGAGCTTCAAACAGGAGCGACAGCAGTAATGGATAGGAACTGTGATTGTTGTGTACAGACGAGAGCTGAGCTGGCGACCCTTCACTCACAGCTCCAGGCTGTTTTGGTTTCTGTCACACAGCTTGAGGCTGCTGCCGAGGGGTGTCACTGTAGAGGATCGAACGCGGGGATACAAGGGACGTCGAGCACGTCACACGTGTCTTCTGATCGGTCTACTGCTGTCGCTGCTCCGTGTACTGCCTGTGCTGAGGTTGAACCCTCACCTGTGGTCAAGTGGGATATCATTCCAAAGTCTGGCAGGCAGCAAAAACATTCCGAGGGGCCGATTGTAGGGCCTCCCCAGTTCGTTTGACGAACAGGTTTCGGGCATTATCTGTGGCTGACGATGTCTCTGAGCCAGATGCAGTCGTCCACCCTGTTCCAGAGGAAGCTTCTCTGCCAGCAAGGTCTGGGCTTTCACAGAGGGTGGGTTTTCTGGTAGTTGGGAGCTCCAAGGTTAGGGGCGTAATGGGGCTCCTTAGGAACATGGCTGCCAAGGAGGGGAAGGAAGCCAGTGTGCACTCCATGTGCATTCCGGGGAGCGTCATTCCGAATGTGGAAAGGGTGCTTCCGGATGCCATGAAGAGTACAGGGTGCAGCCAACTGCAGGTGGTGGCTCATGTCGGTACCAAAGACGTGTGTCGCTTTGGTTCAAAAAAAATGGTTCAAATGGCTCTGAGCACTACGGGACTTAACATCTGTGGTCATCAGTCCCCTAGAACTTAGAACTACTTAAACCTAACTAACCTAAGGACATCACACACATCCATGCCCGAGGAAGGATTCGAACCTGCGACCGTAGCGGTCACGCGGTTCCAGACTGAAGCGCCTAGAACCGCACGGCCACACCGGCCGACTTGTCGCTTTGGATCAGAGCAGATTCTGTCGGGGTTCGGGCGGCTAGTGTAAATGTTAAAGACTGCCAGTCTTGCTTCCGAGATTAAGGCGGAGCTCACCATCTGCAGCATCGTCGATAGAACCGACTGTGGTCCTTTGGTGCAGAACCGAGTGGAGGGTCTGAATCAGAGGCTCAGGCGGTTCTGTGACCGTGTAGGCTGCAGATTCCTTGACTTGCGTCATCGGGTGGTGTGTATTGAGAGCAGCGTCGAGATAAGTCATTTTCAAGCGCAAAAGTGAACGTGGACTCATTCTCGTAGTAACTATATATGGCAAGTTACATGCCATACACATTTGCACACGAGATGATAGTGTATGGACACAACTTTGGAATAAACAGCCAAAAAATCACCCATATGCATACCTATCAGAAGTTATGGTTTGGTGAAAAAAGATAGGTCGAGTAATTCATGTTGCGCTAACTGCACACTACACTCATTTTTTCACGTCACGTACAGAGTCTTGACGCAACTAAAGAAGATTTTCCGAACTCCATAGTCAATTTTTCATTGAATTCACGTACCCAGAGAAATGCAGCCAGGCTTCATGAGAAAAAATAGTTTTTTGCGATTATCCTACGCATCAGTTGTGCTTCTGATGTTGAGCAATATGTCACGTGTATGGCATCTGAATTTGTCAGTATGAATTCGTCATAGTGCAGTAATAGGGGGTGATTTAATTTGCCTACTATTGACTGGGTAATCTAAGGACCGCGGGAGACGCCCATAGCAAGATGTAGGAGGCGTTGGCTGCTGCGGCGTGGGTGGGTTCAGCTCCATCGAAAGGACGAGAGGAGGAGGAGAAGGCGAAGACTCCGTCTCCATGGGATCGTCCCGCGGTGTCGTGACGACACCCTCCGGCGGCTGCTGTGGCCGCGCTGTCCTCGGGATCCATGAATCTGGAGGAAGAGATACAGAAGGATCACCGTGCACATGACAGCAGCGAATTTGATTGTGATTTCCGCGCTGCAATCCGTCTGAGCCTGAAATGAGGTACATGCATGCGACAAATCGCCGAAGGATTTTGCCTCGCGTTCACCGTCTGCTGCCGCCAAAGACCCAGAAAAATACAATATCATGCGGCGCGAAGCGATACTTGCGTCTTTCCTTCGGCGCCGGACGCTGAGGAAGGCTGGAGCAGGTGGAGCAGTGTTCGATGGCGGCGGTGGTGAAGCAATTCTGCCGGCGATGGTCCCTCTCGTGGATGCGAACGGTAGGAGGCGAGAAACAATTGCAATGCTTGATCCCTGGTGTGTGCGGTGCTAGGTTTGTTCATCTGCTGCTTGAATGTTCTGACAAAACGTACCGCTTCGCCGTTTGACTGCGGAGGGAACGGTGCACTAGTGAGATGCTATATGCCACTCCGTTCACAGAATGTTTCAAATTCATTTGACGTGAACTGAGGGCCCTTGTCTGACACTATGATTTCAGGCAAGCCTTCGAGGCAAAAAATGGAGGCCAACGGCTGAACTGTCTACGTGACGTTGTCGAGTTCATTGGCACAGCAAAAGGAAACTTGCTATAAGAGTCTACCACAAGCAACCAACGAGTGTTCCAAAAAGGTCCCACAAATTCTATGTGCACACGTTGCCATGGTGATTGCGACTTAGGCCAAGGAGAGAATTTTTGTGGCGGAGCGGACTGATTTTCCGCACATGCGTGACACTGTGAGGTCATCCGTTCTACACTGCTGGAAATGGAAAAAAGAACACATTGACACCGGTGTGTCAGACCCACCATACTTGCTCCGGACACTGCGAGAGGGCTGTACAAGCAATGATCACACGCACGGCACAGCGGACACACCAGGAACTGCGGTGTTGGCCGTCGAATGGCGCTAGCTGCGCAGCATTTGTGCACTGCCGCCGTCAGTGTCAGCCAGTTTGCCGTGGCATACGGAGCTCCATCGCAGTCTTTAACACTGGTAGCATGCCGCGACAGCGTGGACGTGAACCGTATGTGCAGTTGACGGACTTTGAGCGAGGGCGTATAGTGGGCATGCGGGAGGCCGGGTGGACGTACCGCCGAATTGCTCAACACGTGGGGCGTGAGGTCTCCACAGTACATCGATGTTGTCGCCAGTGGTCGGCGGAAGGTGCACGTGCCCGTCGACCTGGGACCGGACCGCAGCGACGCACGGATGCACGCCAAGACCGTAGGATCCTACGCAGTGCCGTAGGGGACCGCACCGCCACTTCCCAGCAAATTAGGGACACTGTTGCTCCTGGGGTATCGGCGAGGACCATTAGCAACCGTCTCCATGAAGCTGGGCTACGGTCCCGCACACCGTTAGGCCGTCTTCCGCTCACGCCCCAACATCGCGCAGCCCGCCTCCAGTGGTGTCGCGACAGGCGTGAATGGAGGGACGAATGGAGACGTGTCGTCTTCAGCGATGAGAGTCGCTTCTGCCTTGGTGCCAATGATGGTCGTATGCGTGTTTGGCGCCGTGCAGGTGAGCGCCACAATCAGGACTGCATACGACCGAGGCACACAGGGCCAACACCCGGCATCATGGTGTGGGGAGCGATCTCCTACACTGGCCGTACACCACTGGCGATCGTCGAGGGGACACTGAATAGTGCACGGTACATCCAAACCGTCATCGAACCCATCGTTCTACCATTCCTAGACCGGCAAGGGAACTTGCTGTTCCAACAGGACAATGCACGTCCGCATGTATCCCGTGCCACCCAACGTGCTCTAGAAGGTGTAAGTCAACTACCCTGGCCAGCAAGATCTCCGGATCTGTCCCCCATTGAGCATGTTTGGGACTGGATGAAGCGTCGTCTCACGCGGTCTGCACGTCCAGCACGAACGCTGGTCCAACTGAGGCGCCAGGTGGAAATGGCATGGCAAGCCGTTCCACAGGACTACATCCAGCATCTCAACGATCGTCTCCATGGGAGAATAGCAGCCTGCATTGCTGCGAAAGGTGGATATACACTGTACTAGTGCCGACATTGTGCATGCTCTGTTGCCTGTGTCTATGTGCCTGTGGTTCTGTCAGTGTGATCATGTGATGTATCTGACCCCAGGAATGTGTCAATAAAGTTTCCCCTTCCTGGGACAATGAATTCACGGTGTTCTTATTTCAATTTCCAGGAGTGTATTTGGGTATCCATACCCTGCCAAGTACAGTGTCGACGCGCTATCTGTTTCGTACGAACAATCTCCCAGTGTCCTTGATGAAGTAACTGCATCACTTCTTTTTGCAAAGCTTTGGGAATCAAAACACGTGACTATCCACTGTCATTTTGAACAAGAATCACACCTTGCTATATAGCGAGGCTATGTCGAAGTGCAAAGTATCGGCGCACTGCAGAGTTCTTTATGCTATGCAATGAGCGAGGCCAAGATGTGCGAATGTATTTTAGCAAAACGTTCAATTCTGAATCAGCTTCCGTGGCCTGTGCAATTTTCCTATAATTCAGAGGAAATGACTGAAGCAATTCAGAATCGTGGGCACCAATGTGATAACAAGATGCAGCAAAAGCATCAATGTCTGTATTAAGGCCAATCGGAAGACGTGAAAGTGCGTCCGCATTACCATGTTGAGCTGACGGACGATGTACAATCTCGTATTGGTGTTGAGGCAACAACAAAGCCAATCTTTGCAATTTTTGGACAGTTTGTACAGGAACCGGCTTTATCGTATGAAACAAGGACTGAAATGGCTTGTGATCCGTTACTAAGTAGAATTTTCTGCCATCCAAATAGTGGTGGAATTTGGTGACACCATACACAATAGCCAAGCCCTCTTTTTCTATTTGTGAATAGTTACATTGAGATTTGGACAACACTTTTGATGCGAAAGCAATAGGCCTGTCTTTATCACCAAATCTGTGCGAAAGTGTTGCCACGATTTCGTAAGAGAAAGTGTCAACTTGCAACACTACTGGTTTATCAGGATCAAAGTGAACCAAGCATCGATCACTGAGCAATGCGTCTTTAAATTTTTGAAAAGCTTCTTGGCACTCATCTGTCAAAACAAGGGGGACGTTCTTGTGTCACAAGCGATGCAATGGAGCCGCGATTTGTGCAGCAGTGATTTCTGCAGCATTCGGTATGAACTGAACATAACATTTCCTTATCCCTAAGACTGGCTGCAATTCTGTGACATTGCGAGGAACTGGCAGGTCACGTATGGCTAACAAATATGACTGAAGAGGATGCACACTTTGACTGTTTATGACATGACCAACACAGGTTCAAAAAACATCACACTTGTCTTGTCTACACTTCAGTCCTGCATCAGATACCACACGAAACAAAGAAAGCAAATTTGCAATGTGTTCTTCAGCTGTATGATCTGATATGACAATATCGTCCAAATACACACTTCAAAAAAGTTTTGCATCACCACAGTTCCGAGAGTTCCGGAACCTGGACAGAAAATTGGAATAGAGATCAACATAAACATCATTTCCTCCCTTTTTATTGCTCATGGAATCTACACATTGCATGTTGTACCACCATCCAGCGAGACCTTCGGAGGTGGTGATCCAGATTGCTGTACACACAGGTAGCCCTAATACCCAGTAGCAAGTCCTCTTGCATTGATGCATGCCTGTCTTCTTCGTGGCATACTATCCACAAGTTCATTAAGGCACTGTTGGTCCAGATTGTCCCACTCCTCAACGGCGATTCGGCATATATCCCTCAGAGTGGTTGGTGGGTCACGTCATCCATAAACAGTCCTTTCCAATCCATCACAAGCATGTGTGTCTGGAGAACATGCTGGCCACACTAGTCGAGCGATGTCGTTATCCTGAAGGAAGTCATTCACAAGATGTGCACGATGGGAGCGCGAATTGTCGTCCATGAAGGCGAACGCCTCGCCAAGATGCTGCATATATGGTTGAACTATCGGTCGGAAGATGGCATTCACGTATCGTACAGCCGTTACGGCGCCTTCCACGAGCACCAGCGGCGTACGTCGGCCCCACGTAATGCCACCCCAAAAGATCAGAGAACCTCCACCTTGCTGCACTCGCTGGACAGTGTGCCTAAGACGTTCAGCCTGACTGCGTTGCCTCCAAAAACGTCTCTGACGATTGTCTGGTTGAAGGCATATGCGACACTCATCGGTGAAGAGAACATGATGCCAATCCTGAGCGGTCCATTCGGCATGTTGTTGGGCCCATCTGTACCGCGCTACATGGTGTCGTTGTTGCAAAGATGGACCTCGTCATGGACGTCGAGAGTTAAGTTGCGCATCATGCAGCCTATTGCGCACAGTTTGAGTTGTAACACGACAGTTCAACATGGTGGCGTTGCTGTCAGGGTTCCTCCGAGCCATAGTCCGTAGGTAGCGGTCATCCACTGCAGTAGTAGCCCTTGGGCGGCCTGAGCGAGGCATGTCATCGACACTTCCTGTCCCTCTGTATCTCCTCCATGTCCGAACAACATCGCTTTGGTTCACTCCGAGACGACTGGACACTTCCCTTGTTGAAAGCCCTTCCTGGCACAAAGTGACAATGCGTACGTGATCGAACCGCGGTAGTGACTGTCTAGGCATGGTTGAACTACAGACAACACGAGCCGTCTACCTCCTTCCTGGGAAATGACGAACTGATCGGCTGTCGGACACCCTCCGTCTAATAGGCGCTGCTCATGCATGGTTGTTTACATCTTTGGGCGGGTTTAGTGACATCTCTGAACAGTCAAACGGACTGTGTCTGTGATACAACATCCACAGTCAACATCTATCTTCAGGAGTTCTGGGAATTGGGGTGGTGCAAAACTTTTTTTGATGTGTGTAGTTTGAACATTTTGATACTTGCGCAGTCAGCTGTTCCAAGTACTGTTGGAAAATGGCGGATATGGAAGCACTGCCAAAAGGCAAACGCAAATATTTAGACAAGCCTAAATGAGTTTTCACAACACACACGGTTTGAGATTCTGCATCAAGTGGTATTTTAAGATATGCATTGTGAAAATCAATTTTTGAATAGTAGCGACCAGCGCCTAATCTGTCCATGAGATCCTGTGGGCGTGGCGAGGGTAAGTATCAATCACCGTTTGTAGGTTGACCGTAGTCTTAAAGTCAACACAGAGGCGAATGCAACCTGAAGGTTTGGGGAGCAAAACCAGTGGACTTATCCATTGATTAGCTTGTATGGCGCAATAACTCTGCTATCTTGCAATTCTTTGATTTCACGGCGACTTTGTCCCGTAATGCAATGGGAACAGTTATGGCCCAGTAAAATTTCAACTGAGCATTGTCTTTCATAATAATATGTGCAACAAAATTGCTAGCCTCGCCTAAGCCTTCAGGAAAGAGTTCAGGGAATTCTTTCAGAAAGCGAGCTAAACTGTCGTTGGTATTGAATGCAGTCACTGGCAACACACTGTCCTGAATTTTCAAGCCAAACGAATCAAAACCAAATACGTTCTCACAATCGCGTGATTGTAGCACAATGAAAGTCACATTTCACGTATGCTCGCGATACATGGCAGGTAAAGTACATTTTCTGAGAATGGGAGTATCTTATCCATTATAAGCCGTCAGGTGAGTGCTAGTTTTAGACAGGCATGAGGAGACTAACAGTTCATGTAAAATTTCATACGTTTTCCACTAAGATGCAAATGAACAAAAAGTTTGTTGGACTAGCGTAGCACTGAAGAAACTGTTTGGTTCCTAGTTTTGCTAATGCCTGCAGCAGGCTTTCTACACACTGCATTGATTACGTGGGCCTTGTGACTAGATTTATGTGGGCAGACAGAATTCTTATGTTTGTTCTGTTGCAAACATACGGATTGTACGTGACCTTTCTTGCCGCAAGCCTAACACTGTGCTCGTCTGGACGGGCAGTCTTGGCATTTGTACTGTGAATAGCATCGAGAGCATCACTTAATTCTGTTCACCTGTTTAGAGATCTGTTTACGCGGCTCGGCACGCACATGCTGTTACTGCCTGCTGGGCTAGTCGCAACAACTCGGCCCAACAAATTGGTGGCTCCTCAAATTTATCGGCCACTACAGCACCAGAATCATACTGATCTAGAATTTGCACTATGTAATGAAATGACAGATACAACTGTTTCAAAATCTGTTCTCAAAATTTGACATCAGTTACATTGTACACGATCACATCATGCAACATAACTTTGGAATATAAAGCAGCACAACACAAGCACATTTGAATTTGCATTTCCTCATCATACCCATCAAATCTGTTACCCACTCACACTAAGTTTGTTCTGACCTGTTCTTGCAATGGAAGAATTGGTACCTAGCTGCGACCACAGTCACTTGTTGGTCATAATAGTTAGTTAGCGAATCTACAACCTGATCATATCAATGTCCACTCGGAGTGGTGTTAGGGAACAATTTCTGAATGAGGCGAAAAACTGCACTTCCTACCGTTGACAAAAAGTAATGTCGTTTCACAGTACCTGATACATTGTGATCAATTATGTGGGCTTCATACTGTTGCAACCACTCAAGCCATTCCTTCTCTTTTTCATAAACTGGCGAAAAGGCGGTATGGCACTTGGAGCTACAGTTGTTGTATTTTGCGCTGCATTGGTTGCTTGATTGGTTAGTAGCTGCTGTTCTCAAATTGAAACATTTGTGTTAGCAGCGTTGCATCTATCATTTGCAGTTGAGGTGTATGAGCAGGGGATGGGAGAGGTGGATTACTCATTGTGGAATAGGCAAATGTAATAAACAGACAATGCAAGCAAGAAAAATAAGCACAAAAGCAAAGAAAATTTTTGCAACACCCACCTGAAAGCACTGAATAGAAAAAACACTGAAAAAAAACATGTAAACACACCCCTGCACAGAAAAGACAAAGTAGAATTAAGGCGCCAGGAAAACACAAAAGCCCACGACAAATGAAAACAGTGGCAGCTAGGTTCTGTGTGCGAAACGTGAACAGATTGTCAGGTTGGTATTCGTTGACCTTGTCGCCAAATATGTGGTGTCTAAGAAGCATGCATTCTCGGTTCGCTAGACAAACAGTCACACAAATCGTGTTAACGAGTTTTATTACTAAATGAGCAATTACAATACCAAACTTTTGCTATTACACAGATGTGTCACAAGCAAAGGGCTACATACAAAGTAATCTATCTCCTTCAGTATAAACAATTTCAAGTCTGTGTTACATAGAGAGTACAAGCGAAGTAACTAGCGTTGACGCTTCTATTGAAGTTCCTAGTCATGAAGCTGCTCTTGAACTGAGGGGTCGCCAGTCGGTCGCGGCGCTTATGTCCTCTTTACATAGGGGCCGCTGCTGTCGTGCTGTCGTCCGGGACAGGGGTTGGTCAGCTTGCGATTGGCTGACGTCTTCTGATAGCCATCTCTTCTCTATCGTTCCCGACTGGTGTGCCGGTGCTTGACTTACACCGTAACATTCACAAAGTTATACTGACTATTGCAGCTTGCCTTGTACACTGAGGTGACAAAAGTCACGGGGCAGAGATATTCACATATACAGATGGCAGTAGTTATCACGAACACGAAGTATAAAAGGGCAGTGCACAGGCGGAGCTGTCATTTGTAGTCAGGAGATTCATGTGAAAAGGTTTCCGGCGTGATTATGGCCACACGATGGGAATTAACAGACTTTCAACGCGGAATGACTGTGGGAAATCTTTAGGGAGTTCAATATTTCGAAATCCACAGTTTCAAGAGTGTTCCGAGAATACCAAATTTCAGGTATTACCGCTCATCGCAGACAATGCAGTAGCCGACGATCTTGACTTAGCGACTGAGAGCAGCAGCGTTTGCGTGGAGTCGACAGCGCTAACAGACAAGCAACAGTGCATGAAATAACTGCAGAAATCTGTGTGAGACGTACGACGAACGCATTCGTCAGGACAGTGCACCGAAATTTGGCGTTAATGGGCTATGGCAGCAGACGACGGACATGAGGGCTTTTGCTAACAGCAGGACATCGCCTGCAGTGCCTCTCCTGGCTCGTGACCTCATTGGTTGCTCTCTAGACGACTGAAAAAACGTGGCGTCTTCAGATGAGCCACCAGTTAAGTTGGTAAGTGCTGATTGTAGGGTTCGAGTGTGGTGCAGACTCCACGAAGTCATGGACCGAAGTTGTCAACAAGGAACTGTGCAAACTGAAGGGTGGCTCCATATTGATGTGCGCTGCGTTTACATGGAATGGACTGGGTCCTCTGGTCGAACTGAACTGATCAGTGGCTGGAGGACTGGATCCTCTGGCCCAACTGAACTGATTATTGACTGCGCATGGTTATGGTCGGCAACTTGGAGACCATTTGTAGCCATTCATAGTCTTCATGTTCCTAGACGATGATGGAATTTTTATGGATGACAATAGTCCATGTCAACGGGCAACAGGGGTTCACTGTTGGTTTGAAGGACATCCTGGACAATCCTAGGGAATGATTTGTTCTCTCAAATCACCCGACATGAATCCTGTCTAACTTTTAGGGCACATAATCGAGAGTTCAGTTTGTGTACCAGATGCTGCACCGGCAACACTTTCGGAATTATGGACAGCTATAGAGACAGTATGGCTCAATAGTTGTTCAGGAGACTTCCAGCGACATGTTGGGTCCATGTCAGGTCCAGTTGCTGCACTACGCAGGGAAAAAGGAACTGCGACACGATATTATGAGATATACTGTGACTTTTGTCACCTCAGTGTGAATCACTGGCGATGCAGAGCACAGACATGCCCGATTTTTGTTTATTTACCACAAAGTGCGTTAACACTACTTGGAATGCAGATCTAAGTCGCTAGAATACCAAAACGAGAAACACACACGGAGAGAATCTATGTAAACCTCTATTAGAGGTGTAATTAATTCTTCTTCGTCCTATAAGGCAGCTGTGCCGTTCTTCCTCCAACATGGGTGCTGCTCACCTTTCAGTTTACGGACAGACTGTACCTCCCCAGAATTTCCCGTCCAGTTTTCTTGTATCAATAGTCAAAATAACTTCACACAGCTCGCGTTTATATGGTGCTGTTGTTTTCAGTGCATAAGTGTGAGAGGTTCCTACCCCATCCTGTGCCATCTAATAGTCAGGCCTACTAGATGAGTGGCTTGCCAAGAGAGTGCAATTATTATTCGTACAGCAGAAATATTTTCATGATTATCATACCCACCGCAACTATGCTTGAAATATGAGCCCTAGTGCCTTTCAGTTAAGCTATAATTAAATCTCGTCCTTACTTCTTAATGCAACGGAATGGATAACGTGTGGTGTCACCGCCAGACACCACACTTGCTAGGTGGTAGCTTAAATCGGCCGCGGTCCATTAGTACATGTCGGACCCGCGTGTCGCCACTGTGTGATCGTAGACCGAGCGCCACCACACGGCAGGTCTAGAGAGACGGACTAGCACTCGCCCCAGTTGTACGGACGACATTGCTAGCGACTACACGTACGAAGCCTTTCTCTCATTTGCCGAGAGACCGTTAGAATAGCCTTCAGCTAAGTCCATGGCTACGACCTAGCAAGGCGCCATTAACCATATCTGGAGAGAGTCTCACTTGTATTATCAAGAGATATGTACCACAAGGAAATTAAAGTTAAGTCAACCTAAGCTCCGTTCTTTTCTTTATAGCATTCATAAGTATCCTGTTTCAGACCTAACGCAAGACGGCGTGAGTTGACGCGTGCCCTTTCGGCTACTTCTCAGTGTGGCGTAGCTAACTTGTTACGCCACAACATAACGCATCTGACTAAGAGCTATTGCACATTTCTGATGGACTCACTCCACCCTGGCAAGGCCACATTTCCTTCCTATAGTATATATTTTATCCAAAGCTTGAACAACCCAGCAAGAAAATGGAGGTTATGTTAAAATACCTCAACAAAATGGCTACCCGCAACTCAATAATCATGACCACTATTTGTCTCATATATCTCCTCTTTTATTACAATAAATTCTTTCAAGCTAATGTTGCAAAATTTCTTGCATTAAACTTAAACACAGTAGTAAAAAAGTGATTCTCCACACAAAGGGCATGATATAACATAAGCATTTTACTATTCTATGGTCTCGTAATGTTTCTGTCTATTGCTAGTGTGCACTTTCTGGATTGATAAGGAATCTTTTGCTACTTCATTCTCTCCCACACTCTCGTAATCTCATTCATTAGCAACATAACGAATTTACTTACTTTCGTGCTGTACTGGGGAAAATCATGCTTCACCCACTACTGTCTCATGCAAACCACACTGATTAAATACACATAATAAATCACACTGACAGTATAAAACACATCTCTAAAAACAAAATGTTTGGTTTTCTACTCGTTCTGCTTTCCCACATCAAACAATAGTCACCCCAGATTTACACGTCACTGACCCACGTAATAATTTTCCTACCACAAACTCTGGAGGATTTATGCACATCTCCCTGTGCAATGCAACCCTCATGGAGTTGCCGGGTAGATGGATGACTCACCTTAATTCATTCTCAGAGTATCTGAATATCATGATGGCGTCACACGAATGTACCTCATAATGGAAGTTTTGGTATCTTATTTGTTTCACACGCGGATCCTCAACTGAGTGCTAGAACAAGCACTTCTAATTCTTTTTATTGTCTCATAGTCTGGTTGAGACTCACACTGTACTCACCACGTGGAAGTGCTTGTCTCTAATTCAAGTTCTGCACATGGAAATCTTAATTATTTTCAATTTAGATTTACACACGCAAGTATTTCATCTTAATATTACCACACGCTAGTATTTCGTCTTTTGATTACAACACGTGGTTTCTTTGTCACTTCCGAAGAATCCTATGTTCCCCATGAATTTTTACCTGCCTATCATCTTCAGAACAATTTACATCAGCCTCCGACCAAAAGTTTCTGAAAAGAGAAATTATTAGTTCACCTACTCCTAAATATTCTACATGCATACCATTTTCATTTAACTTTGTTTTTCTGGAGCACGCATAGAGCACGTCTTCACACCTCAGGAACCAGTGACAGACGTTCATCCGGTCATCCCTCGCTTCCGCAGAAGGAGGGGAGGATCTTGCCACGGTATTGATCAGCCACATTCCAGACCCTCTGGTGCTCTGGTATACTTCCTCTCTTTGATTCAGACAAAGGTGACCAGAGAACTGTCTCAAAGATGATTATATAATCTACCTTTACTGTCTGTGGTCAGCAGACGACCAGCCATTCATTCAATTCACAAACATTACCAAACTGGATTCAGGGATCTATTTTAAGGAAGTGCACATCTGAATAATTAAACATACGTATTGCCCTTCTTTCCTACATTGGTATCAGGCTTCGGTGTATTAAATAAAATGGTGTTATTCTACAAACACGCTGTTCCGACAAGAACAACAAAGTATGTTGTTGTACATCTTTTCTATGTCGGGCAGTACTGTGCCCTTTCAAGTGATTACTTATTTGCAGTGGTTTAAGTGAGCTGAACTTTTTTGTACACCTATTAAGTGTTGGTGACTGAATTGGTAAATGAGGCACCTTGCTGCTGTCTGTCATTGACATCATATCGGAAAGTTGTGCAACCATGTTGTATTCATTTGGTGGTGAATTAATGACTGATCTGAAAGTTGCTGCACCTCTCTCACCATTAATTGTGTTTTGGCGGTAGACCTCATAAATCTCTTCCATTCAGGAACTGCTGACAATTGTAGAGTGGGCTACACTGTGTGGAGCCACTTATTACACATCCACAGTAGATCTTGCAAGGTATGTGTGACTATGTCTGATGGAATGAGAGTAATCATGTTCCAAAACTGTAATGAACTGCTTGACTTACAGTGAAATATCTGAAGTTTCATAAGACCTAGGCGACATGCTTCTGTTGCAGAGATAGCCGATTTGTCTCTGGGTCTCTACAGATGTTGGAAGAGCTGAGGGTGAGGTGATGCATTTGATACCCCTAAAATTGTGAAAAATATTACAGCTATTGTTGGAGACAATGAAATCGACATCGTGGAATACATACTGGGGGCATGTTCCACTTGGTGCGGGCTTTTCAGTTATTTTGTCTACTTACGTAAGAGAACTGGTCAGGAAATGCTGCTCAGGTATAGTCTGTCTGTAAACTGAAAAACGAGCAGTGCAAATAAAATGTTCGAGATACTTTATTGTGATGCCGTGTACCAAAGAGATAACAAAATTGCTAAATACGGGGTCTGGCGTGCTTACATTGCAGGGAAGGTCCTTACATAACAACTGAAGCTCTTATGGTGAAGCTGTGATTTAGAAATGGACATTGGCACGGTAAAAACGCTATTGAAAGATATTTGATGATTTTTATAATTCATTTCTCTATTTATTCTCTGTTCGGTTTTACCAAGAATAGCTACTATGGCTACTGCGAAGTTATCAGGCGACTATTTTGTGTTGTATGTTCAATATTGAGTTTTGTTGCAATAACATTTCTTGTTTCAGTTGGAAAAATAATACCTAATCTGAACGTCGAATTCCCAAAATAATTTTTTTCTAAATTCCGAAGATTTATCAACTTTTGTACATTTTCGTTCAGTATCTGCTCTCATTTTGTTCTTGTAAGATGTGATTGGAGTGTTTCGTATTTTTGTTTATTGGAACGAATTTGTGGGATGAATGAAGTTCTTCAAAGAGTCGCAGATTCACTATTGCTGCTACACTCACTGATTGTATGCAGGAAGTTGTACTGTGTTGCGAAAGGCCACTGTAAGGACACCTAAAGTGTATGGCAGGTCGCATTTCTGGGAGGCAGGGCTTGCTGTATCAGAATAACGTAAAAAAACTTGAGAGGAACGCGGGAAAGTCAGTGTAGTAAAGTAATAGATCTTATTTAGTAAATGGGAAATTTTGTTTCAGGAATCAAAAAACCTAAAGATTGAAACTTTAAAAATGCTTGCCACATTTAAAAATTAACTGTGAACTTTATAATCAATTGCGAATTCGTTTTGCCACTAACTTCAACCATTTCAGCTGAAACGCAATTATCTCCAGATGTCTTTCCTTTCTTCTAACCTCGGATGGGTCTGGCTCTGAGCACTATGGGACTCAACTGCTGTGGTCATTAGTCCCCTAGAACTTAGAACTACTTAAACCTAACTAACCTAAGGACATCACACACATCCATGCCCGAGGCAGGATTCGAACCTGCGACCGTAGCAGTCGCACGGTTCCGGACTGCGCGCCTAGAACCGCGAGACCACCGCGGCCGGCTCGGATGGGTCTGTACAGCCTATCTGACATTATATCTGACATCAGTATCAGTATTACTTATTTGTTTTTCAAATTCACCTGTTGGACTATACAAACATTTCAGGTGGTTATAATTAAAGTGCAGCTACTCATTAAAATCCAGCGTGGGCTATAATTATCGTATGGCAGGGAAACTTGGTAGATATGATAATACGATAATGCGGAATCTATTTACGCTGGAGAAAAAAATTAGTTCCAATTTTGTGCACCAGATGGAAATCTGGCGCTGTAAAAGCAAGAAAGACGCTTAGAAATGTTTCCATATGGTAATGGATTAGGAACAGGACGTGGGCAGAAAAAGTCAAACAAGTGAGAAAGGCATAATGTTAATTTTATTGTTAACCGCCGCTTACACAATTTATTCAATATGAGCACCTGGGACGTCGACGAGGTGCTGCATTCGTAAAACGACGTGATCAGCAGTTCAATTCAAATCTTGCTCTGCTAATACAGATGTACGTTACAGCAATTGCTAGGGTGGGTCCTTTGGAAAGGATATGACTGATTTACTTCCTCGATTGAAGCTTGTACTCTGTCTCTCATCACCTCGTCATCAATGAGACGGTAAATCCTGATCTTCCTCCTTTCGGTTACTTCTCTTTTTAATTTTTCATTACCACTTCTCGCATTTTATCGAATACATATCAGAATAGTTTTGTTTTATTGGGCATATTACATCATGTTCCCGTTATTATTTACTTGAAATCCTTGCCTTCTTTTTAATATTTGCCTTGTTGTACTTGAGATCTGTTCTTTTGTTTTCTTTGTACCTCCATCCATTTTTACTCCTTGCATAAGCCATTTGTTAAATAATTTCCTTTTTCGTCTACATGGTTTTCTAGAACCGTTGTAACAAACTTCAGGGTGTTGTAGAGTGTGTCATGAGGAACAAATCGAGGATAGGAACCCCTATCTGGAAACGTCATCAAACGATGCTAGAGAGTGTCGAAGCCATAGGCACTGGCGCCTGCCTGTAGGCCACCCCTTAGGCAGTAAACGTGGCTTCGTACACCGACAGACTGTAAGCTGACGTCTCGTAATGTTGTTTGTTATCCAGTGACTTCCACTGATTGCTACGATCTCGCGTGGTGAAGATGAAGCTGGCTGCTGCGTAGAAACGCCTTGTCTCCATAAATACGATGCTCTGTTGCCTCGTTGGGTGACAGTTTCAGACAAATATGCAGCTTATTTTCCACCTGGAATCCTCTAAAATCTCCAGTGTTTTTCATTATGCAGGAGAAAAACAAACTGCAGATGGGAACGTGTGTCCAAAACAATTGTCATCCACGAAGGCAGCAGATCATTGCACTCATAGGAGATAAGGTCTGTCTGCACAGCAGCTAGCTCCTTCTTTCAAGGGGCGATCGTGGCAATCAGTCGCGATCACTGAGTAACGAAAAACATTGCGAGACATTCAGCCTATTAACCGTCGGCGTACAAAGTCATATTTACTGCCGTAGTGATGGCCTAGTGGCAGGCGCTGGCATCTATAACTTCGAAGCTCTTTACCGTCGTTGGATGAAGTTTTTGGACATGGGTTCCTACCCTCAATTTGTTCTGCAAGACACCCTCTAAAATCTCTCGAAGGCTGCCGCCATATTTCTGGGACACCCTGTATATCTGTAGAACCATCATTTTATAAGATAGCCGGCCGAAGTGGCCGTGCGGTTAAAGGCGCTGCAGTCTGGAACCGCAAGACCGCTACGGTCGCAGGTTTGAATCCTGCCTCGGGCATGGATGTTTGTGATGTCCTTAGGTTAGTTAGGTTTAACTAGTTCTAAGTTCTAGGGGACTAATGACCTCAGCAGTTGAGTCCCATAGTGCTCAGAGCCATTTATAAGATACTAAACTGGTTTCTTAATTTAATATAGTATACCATCCTAATCTCAAATAAACTATTATAACCAATATTTTTTATTTTCTGCCTAATGAGTTTGTACATTTTTGACAACGTGTCTCCTTTTACTCAGCATCCTACTAGCCTGTGAGCGCTTGGAATTCTAAAACGTTTTGACACTGTTTCATCCAGTACAATTTCCTTATTGTTTTATATAGTTCAAAGAATTTTATCTTTAGTTTATGACGTACTCGTCGGCTTACTGATCTTTGGAAGGTCTTGGGTACCTCTAAGACTGCTGCTGCATCAGTCATTTTCTGGAAGAAATGCAGTTTTTTCTGTACTGTACTGATACTGTTGTTAGTTTACTCTCCTGGATTCATAGGAACCGGCATGAGATAGTAGCGGCGGTCGCGTCTCCCAGTACTTGAAACTACCCAAAGGAGATACTTCAAAGAGGGTGAAATCTTGTACAAGTTGGCGCACAGTGTGAACACTAATTTATTTGATGTCTTTAAATAAATCTTGCTTAATATAGAGTTACAGTGCCTTTTGGGCCTTTATGTCTGTTACTCTAACGAAGAGCATCACAGTGATTGTGGGCTGTTAATAACTGGTACAACGGTTACCGAAATGAGATCTCATACCAGCATGGTTAGAAAAGAGAGAATTGTTATTACTTTGTAGCTGCCAAGTAGATTTAGTTAATTTCATTAGAAGATGCAGGAAGTGCAACCTTGACTGAAATGCACCTACTTACACACGAAATTCTCGGCTGTTAAGAAATTAAGGGAAGCACGATTGTTACGCGAAACAGGCGCAGAAGTGCGCTCTCAGCTTTTAGAGGAGAAGTACGTAGCTACGGCCGGCTCCAGTTGTTTTCTCCGTCTGTATGTGGAGGTCCATGTACGGCTATTGCGGAGGTGTGACACGGCAACTTCTTCTGCCAAACCTCACCTTCGCTCTCCCCTGGTCTTTCGAGGCTGCGGCTTGTACAGTCCCCCTGACCCTTTGTAACGCTCACATTGTTTTCTGTTTTAGAACTTTTCATACTATGTCAAAAATCTGCTGGCCGTAGGCAGCCCAAGAAGTATATTTTTTTCCATAACGATCAGATCGTAATTATGACAAATGGATGCCACTGTTTCGTTACTCAGGATGGCCTCTTCCCCTTCATGAGGTGCCCTAGAAGAGAAACTACAATATTTGGTACTCTCCAGATGTATCCCCCTCCAGCTTGCGTCCTCCAGAAAAGTGCTTCAGGACGGTAAACTCGCCATGTTGGCCCTTCGGTTACTCGGCGAGCCCTGCCATATAAGACAATGACAACTAATCACTAAATAAATTCCTGGAAGTTTCCACTTTGCCTACCAAAATTGTTTTAGTTTTAATGACGCTAGTTTAAAATTACAATAGACCTCATATTGTAGTTGACTTACTAATGAACTATTCATAATGAAATTTTAACCTCTCTTCACTTGCTTGCAGCAAATAATAATGAATTAAAGAGGGTGCGCCATCTGAAATGTAATCTATGCAGTGAAATGTGGGTGTAAACCACAGTGACGTCATAAAATACAGAATTCAATAATGAACATGAGACGTCATTTTAAATATAAAAAAAAACACTTTTAAAGGCAAATAAAAACCAAATACAGCTCAGGACAAGCCTGATACAGCAATTATGATATGGTATGTTAATTTAGACTTATGGTTAATTGCGTTAACTGCTGTTGGCAGCCACATGTCACACATAGTGTAACAAATATTGAAGAAACCACAGGACAGTTGCTCAACCCACAATATTTATTTTGTACAAACGACCGGTTTCGGTCAGGGAACCTGTCGTGTGTACACAATAATAGTTTGTGGATTAAGCAACTGTCTTGTGGTTTCTTCATGTTTCAAAATGTACTTGTGCAGTTGCGGCTGCCTCTTAAGGAGAATAAATAAATATATAAAAAGAAAAAACCTACTTACAATGCCACAAACATGCAACAAACATGCTTCGAATTGAACGAAAACAAACTAGTGTTATGGCAGAAATTAATTATTAATTTTTTATTAATTCTTAGTTACGAACTAAATTAAAAAATAATAAAAACTAAAAATATCTGTTAGTTTACAAATTGACTGGATATGCGGGTTTGGCACACATTCCATTTAGTCCTCGCCAAAACAGTTTATGCACTTCATTAAATTTTCTTGTTACCCACGTAAAGTGCATCGTACTTCGTCAACGAGCGAAGAGAGGCTGTAAGAAATTTTAATAATGTGCGAAACGTATAATCAAAAACTGTTGCTAATTACATTCTGGAAATATAAAATACTGCAGTCTCATTGAAATTCTTCCGCAACTACAATGTCATATATCCAGAGAAAAACAAGTAAGTTTCCAAGCAAATATCTGCAGCCGCAAACAATGACGCATCTAAAGGAGAGTGTCCATCAATGGAACGACTGCTCGGAAGTGGAGTGTCACATTTCACAGTAGACGGTCGTGCCGTTGTGTAGGAAGCGTGACAGGTTTGCGAAAGCAGTTTTGACCGCACGTGTCCTGTTTTGTACAGTAGCTTATTTCGAAACCGAAGCCACAGCCTCGAATGGAGGTCCATCTTCCACTTATCGCCCGGCGAAGGATTTCCTCGGAACACGAGTATCCTGACTTACATGTTATACTGACGATGTCGTCACTAATTTAACACGGAAAAGCAAAATTTCTGGCATTTGAACATATCACTGACTTCTGACTTCAGATATGCAAGAAGGGGAATGAGGAGTTGATATGAAAAGAGATAAGCTGATAGTAGTGACAGACTGAGCATTGTGCGAATATGCATGAGAGCAGCATCTGTAAGCATAAACGTACACAGAACCCACCGGTGACTTACATTTGCGAAATATTTTGTCGCGATACGAACTTGGGTACTGATCTTTTATAGACATGCAGTGTGTGTACAAATTGAGACATCTGTTCGTGTATTTCGGAACTACTCAAAGCTTCAACCTGACGCTAGTTTCGTTCCATACGTCTGTATATGTACTCAGGAAGCCATCTTATGGTGTTTGATGCACTACCATCGTAACCACGCCCCCCCCCCCCCCTTTCCCTGCTATGCTCAGGAACGGTTCGCGGGAATATCGATTGTTAGTAGGCCTCCGTAGATACTCTCCAACTGATCTGATGTTACCGCCATGACTATTTTGAGAGGAGTTTGTGGAAGGAAGTATTTCCTTATTTTGATTCTCCCTGAAACATGCGATCTTGTAATACTAACAGCAAATCTTTGTATGAGGCACAAAAGCTCTCTTGCAGCGTCTGACACTGGTGTTGTAGGAGCATCTTCGAGATGCTCTCATGTTTGCAAAAGAAACTCGTGGCAAATCGTGCTGCTCTTCTTTGGATCTTCGCTATCTCTGTGATTAATCTTATCTGGTAAGGGCTCCAGACTGGCTGGTAGTACTCAAGAATCAGTGGCTCGAGGGTTTTTTCAAGCTACCTCATTCGTATGCGAATTAAATTTCCATCGCATTCTTCCAATGAATTTCAGTATGGCATCTGCCTTTTCATGCAGCATGTTTTATTTGGTCGTTCAGTTGTAAATGGACAGGTGTCATTCCTATAAATATTTAATAGCTATAATTATTTCCAGTGACTGGTTGGCCATCTTGTAATCAAATACCTTCCTTCAAATCCATGTCTCACAACGCTCAATGCAGTAATAAGTCCTTTAGACCACTTGTTAGCAGTATAACGGAGCTGAAAATGGTCAATAAGCTCCCTGTTTCGTTTGGCGTGTTTACACGCCAGCAACATTACGCAAAATACGATCTTCCAATCACTAGCACGTAAAGCCGTGCAACACGGGTTTTTACTATACACAGACTTTCTAGGTGAAAAGATACGTGGAAAAGCTTATTTTGATCACAGCCTGAGGTTTGATTTTTTTGATGAAACAATTTTCATTTTTAGCATGGCTTATAAGGTGTCGAGAGTGACTAGTGGTTAGCTGAAGCTCTGACACTATTCGTGAGGCAAAAACAGCACCGTGCAGAACATCGAGCCCGTAGTTCGATTCCCAATCCGACACACTGTTGTGTCTTGTCACAAATGTTCACATCTTGAATTTTATAATAGTACATAATTGTGCCTTACTAGATGCGCACGATTTTTCTTGGCACATACCAACGGGGTAACCGAGCTTCTCATTCAGAAATGATGAGAAACGTAGCGTTTACCCTCGTACAGAAGCATTTATTTGTTCGATAGCAAATTTATTGAACCTGCCCAGTTTGTAGTAACACCACACAATTTCAAACAAATCCTATTTTTTTACATTGCCTTAAAAGTAACTTCGACTGTCTGCATCACTTGCCAAACCAATATACATGGACTAAACATTGTTACATAACAAATATTTGTTTAGGCTGTTAAGAATCGGTTCAAACGGCCAATCCTGTAGTGGTTTTGGGAGCAGACTGACGAATGTTGAGCCTGGGCTCTACTTTACACCAAATACCCGGAACATGGAGCTTTCAACGCAGATTTCGGTAAACAAACAACGTGTTATACATAGTATTATAGAAATACTTTTACAATATTTTAGGGGAGATTCCCCACACGTAAAGAAGAAAAAGGCTGTGACAACGTACGAACATAAGTCTTTCGTTTGGTATAAATTAAAGAACATTCTTCAAAGTATTCAGGACAGCAAATATAAAAAATATTCTGTACTTGATTATACACAAGCATGAACTCGCTGAACCATTGACGGTCGCAAACTTTCAAACAGCCCTGTCTTGTGTGACATGTTTTGGAAGTTTCGGCGACACTTTTACTTAGTACCTCTGCATTAAGAATATCTAATGAAATATCCACGACACTTTGACTCAGTGTCTCCATACTAAGATTGCCTGCTGCATATATCAATTGTCCTATATAGAAACAGAGACAGTAATCCAAAGGACTGAGGTCGGGGAAACATGCAGACCATGGAACTGGTCCTCCCTGCGCATCCATCCGCCATCGTAGATATCAACGCTACCTTTAGAACAATGTGACTAAAAGATGATGGAGAAGCATCATGCATAAACGCTTATTTCCTGTTTTTTTCAGGAATCAATCGTTTAGCAGGTCTGGAAGCGTGCCTTGAATAAAATCCTTATAGACAGCCCCTGTAATATGTGCAGGGAGAATATAGGCTTTTACTAGAGAGTTATATATAATTCTAACCCATGTGTCAATCGTAAACTGCTGGTGTGTAACCTGAAGTGTAACGTGAAGATTTTCATTGACCCACAAAAATTGTTTGTGAAAATTTGCTATTCCATTACAATTGTTGCCGCAAATGTAAAGACAGAATATGCAAACAACGGAATAGCAGTATGTGAAAGAAACCATTTGGAAAATTTCTGTCGATTATTCGCAGGTGAATGAGCCTGCATACACTCAATATGATTCGAATATATGTACGAGTAGTATCCCGTCGTCCATGTCTTATGCTGGTACCTAGATCTTTTTCGGCAGCCTACAAAATGCGTTATTTGTCGTCAGACATTGGAACAAATATTGGTTTACCTTTATCCGTCATTTGTCATATACGAATCTTACCTCTGTAATGCGATGATAAACAACACAAAATGTTGGATCACTTGGCTATCTTCTGTCCAAAAACGTCCACTGTCATTCAAGTGGCATTACACACAAATCAAATTTGCCTACTCATACAATAAAGATTCCGCTCAGGTGACCGAAACACTGATATGGTAATTCCATACTGCTATTTCTAATATACACGTGGAATGTTCAAAGCAGACTGATCTCAAAAGTACACAATTATAAAACGTAAACTTGGTTCCAAAGCAACACATTGTAACAAAGTAAGAGCCTACGGAATATCAGACCAGCTGTGTGGCTGGATTGAAGAGTTTTTAGCAAACAGAACACAGCATGTTGTTATCAATGGAGAGACGTCTACAGACGTTAAGGTAACCTCTGGCGTGCCACAGGGGAGCGTTATGGGACCATTGCTTTTCACAATATATATAAATGACCTAGTGGATAGTGTCGGAGGTTCCATGCGGCTTTTCGCGGATGATGCTGTAGTATACAGAGAAGTTGCAGCATTGGAAAATTGTGGCGAAGTGCAGGAGGATCTGCAGCGGATAGGCGCTTGGTGCAGGGAGTGGCAACTGTCCCTTAACATAGACAAATGTAATGTATTGCGAATACATAGAAAGAAGGATCCTTTATTGTATGATTATATGATAGCGGAACAAACACTGGTAGCAGTTACTTCTGTAAAATATCTGGGAGTATGCGTGCGGAACGATTTGAAGTGGAATGATCATATAAAATTAATTGTTGGTAAGGCGGGTACCAGGTTGAGATTCATTGGGAGAGTGCTTAGAAAATGTAGTCCAGCAACAAAGGAGGTGGCTTACAAAACACTCGTTCGACCTATACTTGAGTATTGCTCATCAGTGTGGGATCCGTACCAGATCGGGTTGACGGAGGAGATAGAGAAGATCCAAAGAAGAGCGGCGCGTTTCGTCACGGGGTTATTTGGTAACCGTGATAGCGTTGCGGAGATGTTTGATGGGCTCGGGTGGCAGACTCTGCAAGAGAGGCGCTCTGCATCGCGGTGTAGCTTGCTCGCCAGGTTTCGAGAGGGTGCGTTTCTGGATGAGGTATCGAGTATATTGCTTCCCCCTACTTATACCTCCCGAGGAGATCACGAATGTAAAATTAGAGAGATTAGAGCGCGCACGGAGGCTTTCAGACAGTCGTTCTTCCCGCGAACCATACGCGACTGGAACAGGAAAGGGAGGTAATGACAGTGGCACGTAAGGTGCCCTCCGCCACACACCGTTGGGTGGCTTGCGGAGTATGAATGTAGATGTAGATGTAGATGTCATCGAAAAAATATAGCGTACATCAGATTGAATAGTATCGATATCTCCACAAAAGCTGAGTGGAATAGAACAATATGAATATCTAACTAAAGCCACTTTTTAACATTCAGCATCACTTCTGAATTCAAGCAGTCCAATGTCAAGCCTCACACTAATTACATTTTCAAATGATGCTGTTAGTATGTCTGTGCCATAACCTGTTTGAATGAAGTGATGTCAAATGTGAAAAAAGGGCTTTAGTCAGATGTGCATGTTGTTCTGTTTCACTTTGCTTCGACCACTTCAATGAAGTCCCACACTTCCACTTTGAAAACTGAGTAGCCGTATATCACCATTAGGTCAGTGGAAAAATATGTGTTCTTCAGTTATCGTAATTATTTTAAGCAGAGGGAAATATGGCAATAACTCACGAGATTGAAATATGTGTGATTTTGGTTCTATTATATCGATGTTTTGTTTCTTCGTGTTACCAAAGTTCCATTATTAGCCCTTAAATAGATGACCATTCAGGTGTCTCATATGGTAAGACCCGTAGTTTTGCGTAAATATGGCTCATAACCACTGTTTTTTGGATGAGCGATTGATATTCTAAGCAAATTTTCGTGCGCTTCTGTGCGTTCAGAGTGACATGTTAGTGATTGCTGTAAAAATTAAGTTTTTCTTGATGGAAAAGTTGCGGATTATGTGGATGGTAATACATACTAGAGGCAGGACTGTGTACATAGGCTCCAGCCAGTGTTAACGTAGTTTGTAGGAAGTCCCGCATGTGTAAGGAAGAGCGATAGATTAGTTTCGATGTTACGTCCATCTTGTACTCGTAGCCGTTTATACTGAAATTTTGTAAACGTGCAGGCAAGGTTTCTTCTTCTCCGAATTACATAGAGTTTCTCTAACAATCTGATGCCGGCGAGCACTAAGAGATAAAGGGACAGATAATCTACACTGTAATCGAAACAACAACAAGCAAAACCCAGTCTCTTTCTCGGAAACAAAGGAATATATTTCGTAAGTTCAAACCTCTGTTAGGTAATGACCTGTTGCGACGCTATTGGACGTTGAAGTTTAGAGAGAGTGGTTCTTGCACTGATTGATTTTTCAACACATCATATATGAGCGTCAGATGGATGCACAAACTTTATCTAATAGCTAACTGGTACATGTACTGCATTTTCTCATAATCCATGTTTTCTATCGCAGCTATGCACTTTCCGTTGTTTACCCGTGCACTAACGTGGTTGATTCATTATTTGAAGTGCCATATAGTACTTCACGAACCTCAAAAACTCTCGCTCGCAACAATAAAATTATGGAAAAGTTTTCTTCAGTGACTGTGAACGCCGTGTGTTGCGAATTCCAGTTATCTCAGTTGCGAGAGAAAGCTTTCTGCCTCTGACCAAGCGACTTGGTCAGTGGTAAGACACTGGACTCGTATTTGGGAAGATGCAGTCCATCCCGTCGGGAAGTCCAGATTTAGGTTTAGCCAGGATGGTTTCTTTAAAAAGGCACGACTGATTTCCTTCCCCATCCTTTCTCACTCCGATCTTGTGTACTGTCTCTAATGACCGCGTCGTCGACGCGACGTTAAACCATAATGTTTTTCCCTTCAGCACACGATCGTGTTCTGGCTACCGTTTCCGTTCACTTCGACGCAATAAAACACCATATTGGACATTTCCATATAAATATACAATAAAAAGATTTAAAGTTCAGGAAGAAGAAATGAAAACTTTCCTGTTTGTCGATGACTTTGAAATCCTATCAAGAGACGGCTAAGGACTTGGAAGAGCAGTTGAATGGAATGGATAGTGTCTTGAAAAGAGATTATAAGATGAACACGAGTAAAAGTAGAACAATTGCAATGGAATGTAGTCGAAGTAAATCAGGGGGTGCTTAGGCAATTAGATTAGGAACTGAGACCCTAAAAGCAGTAGACGGCTTTTGTTACTTGGGCAGAAAAGTAACTGATAATGGCGGAAGTAGTGACGATATAAAACGCAGTCTGGCAATGGCAAGAATAAAATTTCTGAAAAAAAAGGTATTTGTTAATGTGTAATATAAATATAAGTATCACCAACCTTTACTCCAGATATTTGTTTGGAGTGTAGCCCTGTGTGGAAGTGAAACGTAGAAGACAGGCATTTCTGACAATAAGAAAACGGAAGCTTTTGTAATATGGTGCTGCAGAGGAATGCTGAAATTAGACGGGTAGATCGAATAATAAGTGAGGAGGTGGGGAATGGAATTAGGGAAAAAAGAAATCTATGACACAACTTGGCTAAAAGAAACGCTCGATTGATAAGACACATTCCGAGGTATCAAGGAACTATCAGTTTGATAATGGAATGAAGTGTGGATCGTAAAAATGTAGACAGAGATTAATGCTTGAATACAGCAAGCAGGTTCAAATGGATGTAGGTTGCGGTAGTTATTCAGAGATGTTGAGCCTTGCACAGGATAGACTAGCACGCAGAGCTACATCAAACAAATCTTCGGTCTGAAGAGCACAACAACAACAACAACAACAACAACATGTAATGGTATTGTTAGTTCTGTTTAAAACAACGTTGTTGCTTACTGAGTACTGTTACACAACAAAAGCTACCTATCTACGGTGAGAACTGTGTATTACTAGAAACTATAGCTCATACATGTAAATATATTTCGAGCAGGCGTATACTTATGCTGATGGCTAATAACGAATTCAGATTGCAAACGCAAACGAAAGAAACGTGAGACGCCACTCTCCTCTAATTTCAAAGCTCCAGAGAGCCCAACACATGAATTTTCTAACAAAAGATTTCTGTTGAAAAATGAGCAGTTTGTCATCCTGTACAAGATGTTACGCGTTATCGGAGTTGTTTCGATACATCTCGAGTAACTTTCTTTTAACGCGAGAGATTGTTTGATTAAGCTAAGACGTCGAATGTGATGGATATTTCCTGACAGCTCACGGGAAATAGCAGCGGTTGCGCTAGGGTCGTAGATAAGGAAGAATATATGCGAGTCATGTGAGTGTGACCGGTATACGGAATGACGCGCTGCGCAGCAGGTTTTCCAGCCGTGGGTTTCCTCTGGAGGCGCGTCCCGGGGCCAAGGCCGCTGACGCATTCCTACCCGGCCTTCCATTGTACTGTACGCGTATGCACGAAGAGCCTTGCTATAGGCAGAGCAGACTGTTCACTACCGAGTGAGTTATGACGTTGGTAGGCTATAGAACTTTCGACGAAGAGATTTTCAGTACCCATGCAATTCTCGTGACTCATGTGAATTTAAAAATGTTCAAACATCGAAACTATCCACAAAAATACATAGTAGATGTACTGTTTAAATACGAGGGCGTGCTGAAAAGTATGCCTATTTATTTATTCTGTTCTCAGTATCGGTTAAGGTATTATATGTCATGCATATTAGCCCGGTCGACTTTCCCGCTTCGCTGACGCAAGTTGCAACCGTTTGCCGTTAGAGGGCTCAGAATTGTAACATATCACGTGGCGGTATATAACGTAACTATGTTGATGTGTGAAAAACAGAATGCTGTAATCGAGTTTCTAATCACAAAAAACGTGTCCCTGATTGAAATCCATAGAACGTGTGTACGGTGTTGATTGTATCGACATCAGTAATGTGCGACGTTGCTACGTTCGTGCTCGTAATGAAGGAAACGATCGCGCCAACCTCAGCTTGGTCCCACTGGATTTTCATTTCTTTCCAAAACTTAAAGAAGACCTTCGACGACTTCACTTTGATAGAGATGAAGCGGTGCAAGCAGTGGTGAGGTTGTTACTCTGTCAACAAAGTCAAATATTCTATAGTGACGGTATCGACAAACAGGTCTGTCGTTGGGAGAAATGTGTTCGTAGCCAGGGTGACTATGTTGAGAAATAATTATGTAGACATGAAGAATAAAGATGCTGAATGTTAATAAAGTTTGTTCTGTTCAAAAAGCTTTACAGGTTTTTACACAAAAGATTCAGAGGCATTGATTTCCAGGAAAGCCTCGCATGTATGCGTTCCCCAGACGCGAGCGCGCGCCGACACTATCACGCACACACACACACACACACACACACACAGACACTGGCTGAATGCAGCACTCACTTAGTAAAAACCAGACTGAAAAGCGAGTTGTCATTTATAACCGTTCCTTAACCATTAAACGTAAATGTATGGAAAATTCTGCATGTTCTGTTTTGAACAGTGTTCGAAGAGTAATGCGGGATATATTCCTAATAATTCAAAATCTAAACTGGAACTTCTCATACTTCCACTACCTCTTTCCGCTGGGGATATCACTTGCACTCTGAATAATCCGTTGTAATGGTCTACATGAAAAACTGGAAACGAGATGCCTGCTATTCACGCTTTTACTACAGCTGAGACGATTTCGCGATGTGCCAATACATTTGTTACGCACATTTTCTTCGATGAAATCAAACTAGTTCTATCATGAATGGACCATGTCGATATCGTTCCGGAATACTTGAGACAGTCTCTTCATCGAAAGATTTTGAGACATCGGAAATTTCTCACAGTAGCTGCAACTATGCTAAATTACGGATATAGGTACAATAAAGGCACTACAAACAGAAAACAAGTATGATGAAAGAGAAATACCGGCGTCAACTGCATGAGGGCATTGAGGGCATTGTAATAATTCCGTGGCGACACGCGAAAATTTGTGCGATACCGGGACTCGAAGCCGGATTTCCCCCTTTACGAGAGCCGTCACCTTACCCACTTTTTTTTTTTTTTTTTTTTTTTTTTTTTTTTTTTTTTTGAGAGGGAGGAGGCTTTCATCTCCCCTTATAGCCCAGCTATGCTCTCACCTCTTGTGCCTTTGTCGGATAGCTTCTTTGCTTCAGTTCCTGTCGTTGTTATGGATATCATTGCTTACAGTGGAGAAGTTTTGTATTTTTTTTTTGTATTTTAGCTTACCAACTGTTTCAGAGTTCGTTTTCTCGGAGTTTTCCTTTCGCAGTTTGTCCGTAGTCTTTTCCTGATTATATTGTTCTTCCGGCCGGCCGGGGTGGCCGGGCAGTTCTAGGCGCTACAGTCTCGAACCGCGCGACCGCTACGGTCGCAGGTTCGAATCCTTCCTCGGGCATGGATGTGTGTGATGTCCTTAGGTTAGTTCGGTTTAAGTAGTTCTAAGTTCTAGGGGACTGATGACCTCAGAAGTTAAGTCCCATAGTGCTCAGAGCCATTTGAACCATTTTTTGTTCTTCCGTTTATCTGATTGTGTTTCATAAGTGCGGATTCTCATAACTCTGAAGGCACCAGCTGCCAGAACAGGGAAGAGCACTTGTTTTTTTTTTTTATTTATTTACTGTTTCTGTGTCTGTTGTGTAATGATGTATCCATCGTTCTCGACATTTCTGCGAACTAAATAAGGTTCTTCTCAGAAAAGGCGTATACAAAAGAATTAAATAGACACTTCACATTCTTGTCCCGGAAGTCTCTGAGGGGGCGTAGACGATTAAAATAAACCAAGGCATCTTCTCGCCCGTAAAACACAGAACGTGAAGTTAAAACATATAGTAAGGAAAAAATAATAAGAAAAGCTTGTTCTCTAGGGAAGTGAAAAGGGATTCTGATTTCATTTCTTGTTTTAAAATCTTCTTAATTCTTGACCTGAATATAATATTTTTATCTTAGAGTTACTTCTAGAAATTTGACATGGTTTTTCGTATAATTTCTTGTTTGTGAAAGTAGATGGAGTTGGGATGCAACACACATACAGAACTCGTCCCTACTTTTGGCAGCGTCTGACATTAAATAGAAGATTAAATTTCCCTTCGGCCAGTTAACGGAATTCCGCTTTGTGTTACAGTACGTTTCTCTGCCTCGTGATGACTGGGTGTCGTGTGATGTCCTTAGGTTAGTTAGGTTTAAGTAGTTCTAAGTTCTAGGGGACTGATGACCATAGATGTTAAGTCCCATAGTGCTCAGAGCCATTAGAACCATTTGTTAGGGTACGGAATTGAGTCCGGGTACAAGAAGTCATCAATATTAATGAAATTCGGGGAAGTCCTTTTGATGATTGTCATCTCGTGTCGATTAACTGTCCAGGCATCTTTAACACTGGTGCACACAAAACGATGCTCTTCATTATGTGTTAAGTCCCACGTTGTGGTGAGTCCGTCAAGTGTATGGCATGAAGCTTGGAGTTGGTGTGTATTTTTCTGTTGACTGCTCGGTATCAAGACGCTTTCGCTGTCACTGGCAGATCACGATAGTGTATATTCCTCCAGATAACTGGCCATCTATGGTTTGGGTATTTTTGTTCCATAATATTCCTGTTCTTGTTTTCAATCAGCTTCCTATAAACTGACTTCACTGTCGCGAGCTCCTTGTCTGGGATGCTTGACTTGGTGTAACTTAGCTCAGTTAAAAACGTTTTGTGGTGAAGGTTGCAGACTGGGCGGCGCTGTTTTATTTAGCAAGTGTGCTATTCAACTGTTTTGTTATTTCCTCCACTGTTTGTATGTGGCGTACGCATACAACGCCCGTGACTTGTTTTTAACCTCTGTTAGGTTTAAACGTTGTGTCCTGTGGCCAGGGTTAGCGTATCGTACTTGACTTTAAATATATACTGTAGTGTGACAAAGTGGCCTAAAGCTGACATGATTCGTTTCATTGTCTCTTGTGGCATCGCCAGCACTTGTGCAACATCGTTGATTTTGACATTATGTAGACGTTGAATAAGGTTACTTTGTGTATTTCATCGAGCTTCCTGGTAGAGTGGATCTGTTCACAGGCACGCATGCTCGCAACAAGATTTCTATAGGAAACAGCGATCGTGTGCCTTATGTTGCTCCTACATTCAGTGTCTACGCATTTCATTTTAGAGAGTGGTGTCAGCTGACCGAGAGGTTGCAGAGGTATGCCACATCCTGTATTCATAATGCTAGACTTCCTTTCATTCAGACTTCCTTTCACTCCTGACGCAACTCAGTATTTACTAACGATCTGAAGAGCTACCTCTACTTCGTGAGCATCCGTGAGTAGAAAACCTATTTCACCTGCACAGGCATTGCAAACAATCTTCTTGTTTCCATTGATGGTTAAGCCTCGTAAACGTTGGGTAAAAGTGGCAAGTAAAGGTTCAATGTCGATGTCAAACGGTGCCATCGACATCGGAAAACCCTGTCTCGCCGAGCTATTTATTTTAATTACTTTAGTGAGTTGGCCGTTAATCACTATTCTTGCAACACGTATGAAGGTAGTAAACTGTAGTGGAAATCCCATGCATGCATGATGCTTATAAGATATTCGTGGTTAATCCTGTCGAATGCCTTTGCAAAATCAAGTGATACTAAAGCGCACTTAATCTTGGAAGCATCTGTAGCAGTAATGACATCTTTGTACTCATATAAGTTGTGAATGATCTTCTGTCAGTAGCGACGCTCCTCTGGTACCGAGCGATGATTGTATGCATCAACGTTTTAAGTTTGCGGGAAATGATTCGTGCTATGATCTTATAGTCACCATTCAGTAATGTAACCCGTGTGAAAGCATCAACAAAACTGCTTCCAGCGTATTTAGAGATTAAAACAGTGATGCCTCCCACGAGCTCTTTAGGAACATTAAAATTCGGTAGCAGTACTTCATTACACATTCATAAAAACCTAGGCTTCAATTGATCTTGAAAAACATGGTAAAATTTAGCAGTAAGCTCAGCTATTCCGAATTCATATAGCTCCGTGATATAGCATATTCAAGTTCCTCTTCGTCGATTTCCTGCAAGAGGTTTTCGCCTTGAGCAACTCTTAATTTTGTGTGGAAGTTTTATAGTAATTCTTGCTGTATTTCAGCGTCAGTGGATTTCGTCGCCAACAGGTCTTTGAGGTGTGTGAGGTGTGTATGGATCACAGTTTTGATTTCACTTTGCTGCAGGCGCGTGGTGCCATCACGTAACTTGATGTGTGTTATGATTTTTCTCTTCCATCTCTTATTTCTACTGACTGCATATCACATTCTGCGACCTGGACCTTATTTTGTAGCCTTCTAACTTCTGTCGCTTAAGTTATAAAATTTTTGTTTAATTTTTTTATATGTATCTCATTTTCTATTGCAGAGGCATCTAATTTGTATATATCTCTGAGCCAAATAAAATAAAATTCGGTTGTGTTCTGTTGCTATGAATACTTTTCTCTTGCGTAAGTTTGGTTTGGCATATTTTAGACATCATTCTGTCACCGAGCCCTATCGTGCGGCTTTCTTTTTGTATTCCTTCCACGTGCCGTTAAAGGCCCGTCGACATTCCACATCTTAGAGACGGTTGTCGTTGAGTTTCCATTAACCCTTTTCCTAGAAATGTTCCTTGTTTGTCCATGTTAATAGTGTATATGCATGCGACATGATCAGAAAAAAAGTCAGCTAATCTTCGGAGTGTAGGATTTGGGTTGTCAGCTGTTCCGAAACATAAATTCTGTCCAGTCGACTGATAGAGTGGCTTGTTACATGTGTGAAACCAGGGGTCGCCCCGTACTTGTGTTCCCATGTATAAGTTAAACACATTTCGTGAACTATACGTTCCAGTTGCACAGCCGGCCGAAGTGGCCGTGCGGTTAAAGGCGCTGCAGTCTGGAACCGCAAGACCGCTACGGTCGCAGGTTCGAATCCTGCCTCGGGCATGGATGTTTGTGATGTCCTTAGGTTAGTTAGGTTTAACTAGTTCTAAGTTCTAGGGGACTAATGACCTCAGCAGTTGAGTCCCATAGTGCTCAGAGCCATTTTGAACCAGTTGCACATATTTATTGATGTTAGGTTTCTGGCCTTTTGGGCTTAGCAACTGAAATCACCTGCCAATATTAGATGGTCGTGGTTCCTACCAAAAAGTGGGACTATTTTGCTCGTAAAAAAGTCTGCCCTGACTCGCCGATTGGTACTGCCTGATGGAACGTTCACATCGATTATACGTGTGCGGTTGACTGTGAGAGCGATTCCTCTGCTGTTTGGTAGTTTTTCGGTGTCTGTCATGATAATCCCTTCCTTTGGTAAAAAGGATATCCCTAAATCCTCTCCAGTGTCAGGATTAGTGGTAGCATTGTATCCAGTTATTCGTTCCAGATCAGTGGCAAATACTTCTTGTAGTAACAAAATGTCTATATCTGCGGCATATATGAGGTATTGTAGATTGTGAAGGTGCAGATAAGGTTGGATCTTATTTATTTTTAAAATGGCGGTTTTATAGCTTGAGGCTGGACCATTTTGTAGGGTACATGTTGGGAGGTTAATGATCCTTACTTGGGTGGAAGTCCATAGAAGGCCCACATTCCAAAGTTGATGCGTCCTTGGAAATTCCTCTTATAGTTGTGTGCTGCTCCGTTTAGGATGACAACGGTTCTCCCTCAGTTTGTGGTATTCATATCCATTTCTTCCATTTCCTTTTCCCAATTGCCTTTTTATATGGTCTGGTACAAAGTGTCTCCTTTTCTTCCTATTTCATGACGATCGGGCTTTGGATGTTGAGACGATCTGCAGATCATGTCACCAAGAGCCTCCTAGTGTGAACCCATCACGCAGGCGGCTGTCGTATAAACGTCCCTTTGACCTGAGGAAATGTGGCTGGAGTCAGATGTTTCAGGAATCTGTTAACTCATCTGGCTATCAACTCTTTTCTCATTTTCGCGAAGTAGTAGGGCAATTTAATTAGCACTCCGATGTGCCAGTCTCTGTTTCTTTTGGGAGGAGCTCCCTCTGGAATTTTACTTTTTGTAAGCATCCGGTGTCGACTGGTTTGTCGGGATTCAATCTTCTGTAGGGGCATTGCCTGTCCCATCCTGGGTCCTGCTATCGTGTATTTAATGGAGAAAATCAGCTTGTTCGTTTTTGGAGGAGCTCCGTTAGTGATTTCGCTTCACATCAGCAACCGGTTTCAACTAGTTTGTCGAGGTTCGCTCCTGTGTCCGTCCCGTCCTGGGTCCTGGCGGCTTGAAATTCACGGAGAACATCAGTCTGCTACTGGTGGGTCACGATTGGCTCTGTGTCATCAGTCATTGCCACGAGAGTGTCTACATTAATATCTTCATTTAATGGGGCTATGACGGTGTGAGTTACAAGTTTGAGTCCCGTAGTCAACAAGGTGTACGTCAGGGGCAGTGTTATTGTTACAGGGGGGCTCGCATCTTCACCGGCAGGTATTTGCGCCACGCGTCGTTGCCTGCACCGTCGCGAACGTGGCCTGGCGTGCCACAGCGAGCGTACGTTCTTGGCTACCCGACGTATATCACTATGTGACGATGTCCACCGACGTCAATATACGAAGGTACGTGTTTCTGCAGATCAGTCTTGACCTACCTCACCCAGCTTAGTACTGAGAATTTGAGTGCTTTCGAACAAATTTCCACAAAATTATTGATTACCCTGCTGTAAGACGTTAATACAGAATTTATTTGTTCTGCTGTAATTTCGAAGAGAAGTTCGAAAGTCTGCACTGTGCACTGATATTTTCCATCTCTGTATTTAAATTTCAAAATTCCTCCACTAGATTCTCTTACTTTGTCACACATCTCAAAGCTCGTAAGTTTAAAGTAAACAGCACTACTCACCGTAGAGAAATTAATTCCCACAATGTCATCGAAAGAGATCTTGGCAGTTTCGTCTAACCATGACGTACGTCAAATGAATTTGGTCTAGAAAAATTCGTTTCAAATGCAAACTTCAATCAATCTTTCCTGTTAGTCTGAGTTATTATTCCATGTTAGTCTGCAACGCGGGATGTTATAATTACAGCTAAGAGAACGCAGTACGCTCGCGACTCACCGCACCGACACACACACACACACACACACACACACACACACACACACACTAAGTGGTCTGTTAACGTAAACGATCTTGTGGTGGTACACTGCAGTCAAACAGTCCGTTGCAGTGTCGCACATGACACTTTGCAGCACGTGTACTTTTGTGACTGCAGCCCTACAAATTCGGCAGAGACCTACTTGTTCTGTCTTCTGTGGCTGTTTCTATATCTACATCTACATGTACATGTACATGGATACTCTGCAAATCACATTTAAGTGCCTGGCAGAGGGTTCACCGAACCACCTTCACAATTCTCTATTATTCAAAACTCGTATAGCGCGCGGAAAGAATGAATACCTATATCTTCCCGTACGAGCTCTAATTTCCCTTATTTTATCGTGGTGATTGTTTCTCCCTATGTAGGTCGGTGTCAAAACATTTTCGCATTCGGAGGAGGAAGTTGGTGACTGGAATTTCGTGAGAAGATTCCGACACAACGAAAAACGCCTTTCTTTTAATGATTTCCAGCTCAAATCCTATATCATTTCTGTGACACTCTCTCCCATATTTCGCGATAATACAAAATGTGCTGTCTTTCTTTGAACTTTTTCGATGTACTCCGTCAGTGCTATCTGGTAAGGATCCCACAACGAGCAGCGGTATTCTAAAAGAGAACGGACAAGCGTAGTGTAGGCAGTCTCCTTAGTAGGTCTTTTACATTTTCTAAGTGTCCTGCCAATAAAGAGCAGTCTTTGGTTAGCCTCCCCCACAACATTTTCTATGTGTTTCTTCTAATTGAAGTTGTTCGTAATTGTAATACATAGGTATCTAGTTGAATTTACGGCTTTTAGATTAGATTGATTTATCGTGTAACCGAAGTTTAACGAGTTCCTTTTAGCACTCATGTGGATGACCCCACACTTTTCGTTATTTATGGTCAACTGCCACTTTTCGCACCATTCAGATATTTTTTTTCTAAATCGTTTTGCTGTTTGTTTTGATCTTCTGATTACTTAATTAGTCGATAAACGACAGCGTCATCTGCAAACAACCGAAGTCGGCTGCTCAGATTGTCTCCAAAATCGTTTATATCGATAAGGAACAGCAAAGGGCCTATAACACTACCTTGGGGAACGCCAGAAATCAATTCTGTTTTACTCGATGTCTTTCCGTCAATTACCGTCAATTACTACGAACTGTGACCTCTGTGACAGGAAATCACAAATCCAGTCACATAATTGAGACGATATTCCATAAGCACGCAATTTCACTACTAGCCGCTTGTGTGGTACAGTGTCAAATGCCTTCTGGAAACCCAGAAATACGGAATCGATCTGAAATCCCTTGTCAATAGGATTCAACACTTCATGTGAATAGAGAGCTAGTTGTGGTCGCGCGGGATTAGGCGAGCGGTCTCAGGCGCTGCAGTCATGGACTGTGCGGCTGGTCCCGGCGGAGGCTCGAGTCCTCCCTTGGGCATGGGCGTGTGTGTTTGTCCTTAGGATAATTTAAGTTAAGTAGTGCTTACGGACTGATGACCTTAGCAGTTAAGTCCCATAAGATTTCACACACATTTGAACACAGCTAGTTGTGTTTCACAGGAACGATGTTTTCTAAACCCATGTTGACTGTGTGTCAATAGACCGTTTTCCTCGAGGTAGTTCATAATGATCGAACACAATACATGTTCCAGAATCCTGCTGCATATCGACGTTAACGATATGGGCCTGTAATTTAGTGGATTACTCCTACTACCTTTCTTGAATATTGGTGTGACCCGTGCAAGTTTCCAGTCTTTGGGTACGGATCTTTCGTCGAGCGAACGGTTGTATATGATTGTTAAGTATGGAGCTAATGCATCAGCATACTCCGAAAGAAACCTAATAGGTATACATTCTGGACCAGAAGACTTGCTTTTATTAAGTGATTTAAGTTGCTTCACTACTTCGAGGATATTTACTTCTACGTTACTCATGTTGGCAGCTGCTCTCGATTCGAATTCTGGAATATTTAATTCGTCTCCTTTTGTGAAGGCAATTTCGGAAGGCTGTGTTTAGTAACTGTGCTTTGGCAGTACTGTCTTCGATAGTACTTCCATTGCTATCGCGCAGAGAAGGCATTGATTGTTTCTTCCCGCTAACATACTTAACATACGACAAGAATCTCTTCGGATTTTATGCCAGGTTTCGAGACAAAATTTCGTTCTGGAAACTATTATAGGTGTCTCACATTGAAGTCCGCGATAAATTTCGAGCTTCTGTAAAAGGTCGCAAATCTTGGGGATTTTGCGTCTGTTTAAATTTGGCATGTTTGTTTCGTTGTTTGCAACAGTGTTCTAACCCGTTTTGTGTACTAAGGAGGATCAGCTCCGTCGTTTGTTAATTTATTTGATATAAATCTCTCAATTGCAGCCGATATTATTTCTTTGAATTTAAGCCACATCTGGTCTACACTTATATCATTAATTTGGAATGATTGGAGATTGTCTCTCAGGAAGGCGCCAAGTGAATTTTTATCTGCCGTTTTGAATAGGTATAATTTTCGCTTATTCTTCGAGGATTTGGGGATTACAATATTCAGTCTCGCTACGACAACCCTGTATTCACTAATCCCTGAATCAGTTTTGATGCTAATTATTAACTCAGGATTATTTGTTGCTAAGACGTCAAGTGTGTTTTCACAACCGTTTACTATTCGCGTGGGCTCATGAACTAACTGCTCGAAATAATTTTCGGAGAATGCTTTTAGCACAAAAAATGGTTCAAATGGCTCTGTGCACTATGGGACTTAACTTCCGAGGTCATCAGTCCCATAGAACTTAGAACTACTTAAACCTAACTAACCTAAGGACATCACACACATCCATGTCCGAAGCAGGATTCGAACCTGCGACCGTAGCGGTCGCGCGGTTCCAGACTTTAGCGCCTAGCACCGCTCGGTTTAGAACAATTTCGGGTGAAATTTTATGCGAACCTCCGGAACTGAACATGTTTTTTCGCCAACATATCGAGGGTAAATTAAAGTCACCACCAACTATTATCGTATGAGTCGGGTACGTGTTTGAAATCAAACTCACGTTTTCTTTGAACCTTTCAGCAACTGCATCATCTGAATTGTGAGGTCGGTAAAAGGATCCAATTATTATTTTATTCCGGTTGCCAACAGTGACCTCTGCCCATACTAACTCTTAGGAAGTATCTACTTCAATTTAGTTACAAGTTAAACTACTTCTGACAGCAACAATTGTCTCCCCAACGATTAACTAATTTAGTATCTGTCACATTCTCACTTTTTCCATAGTTTCTGTGGTAAGATGTGTATTACCTCGTACATCTCCTGTAGTATGAGAAGTTTCGGATCTGCAACAAATTGTTTCATATGGTTCTCAGTATTTATGAAGTAGAACAAACGATGTGTACACATTTAAAGCAGCTTTGATTCGAAATAATATGTTTTGCCCCCCCCCCCCCCCCCCCCATGAACCATGGACCTTGCCGTTGGTGGGGAGGCTTGCGTGCCTCAGCGATACAGATGGCCGTACCGTAGGTGCAACCACAACGGAGGGGTATCTGTTGAGAGGCCAGACAAACATGTCGTTCCTGAAGAGGGGCAGCAGCCTTTTCAGTAGTTGCAGGGGCAACAGTCTGGATGATTGACTGATCTGGCCTTGTAACATTAACCAAAACGGCCTTGCTGTGCTGGTACTGCGAACGGCTGAAAGCAAGGGGAAACTACAGCCGTAATTTTTCCCGAGGACATGCAGCTTTACTGTATGATTAAATGATGATGGCGTCCTCTTGGGTAAAATATTCCGGAGGTAAAATAGTGCCCCATTCGGATCTCCGGGCGGGGACTACTCAAGAGGACGTCGTTATCAGGAGAAAGAAAACTGGCGTTCTACGGATCGGAGCGTGGAATGTCAGATCCCTTAATCGGGCAGGTAGGTTAGAAAATTTAAAAAGGGAAATGGATAGGTTAAAGTTAGATATAATGGGAATTAGTGAAGTTCGGTGGCAGGAGGAACAAGACTTTTGGTCAGGTGATTACAGGGTTATAAATACAAAATCAAATAGGGGTAATGCAGGAGTAGGTTTAATAATGAATAAAAAAATAGGAGTAGTAAATGAAGCAGGCAAAAAGGAATACAAACGTCTCAAAAATGAGATCGACAGGAAGTGCAAAATGGCTAAGCAGGGATGGCTAGAGGACAAATGTAAGGATGTAGAGGCTTATCTCACTAGGGGTAAGATAGATACTGCCTACAGGAAAATTAAAGAGACCTTTGGAGATAAGAGAACTACACTCCTGGAAATGGAAAAAAGAACACATGGACACCGGTGTGTCAGACCCACCATACTTGCTCCGGACACTGCGAGAGGGCTGTACAAGCAATGATCACACGCACGGCACAGCTGACACACCAGGAACCGCGGTGTTGGCCGACGAATGGCGCTAGCTACGCAGCATTTGTGCACCGCCGCCGTCAGTGTCAGCCAGTTTGCCGTGTCATACGGAGCTCCATCGCAGTCTTTAACACTGGTAGCACGCCGCGACAGCGTGGACGTGAACCGTATGTGCAGTTGACGGACTTTGAGCGAGGGCGTATAGTGGGCATGCGGGAGGCCGGGTGGACGTACCGCCGAATTGCTCAACACGTGGGGCGTGAGGTCTCCACAGTACATCGATGTTGTCGCCAGTGGTCGGCGGAAGGTGCACGTACCCGTCGACCTGGGACCGGACCGCAGCGACGCACGGATGTACGCCAAGACCGTAGGATCCTACGCAGTGCCGTAGGGGACCGCACCGCCACTTCCCAGCAAATTAGGGACACTGTTGCTCCTGGGGTATCGGCGAGGACCATTCGCAACCGTCTCCATGAAGCTGGGCTACGGTCCCGCACACCGTTAGGCCGTCTTCCGCTCACGCCCCAACATCGTGCAGCCCGCCTCCAGTGGTGTCGCGACAGGCGTGAATGGAGGGACGAATGGAGACGTGTCGTCTTCAGCGATGAGAGTCGCTTCTGCCTTGGTGCCAATGATGGTCGTATGCGTGTTTGGCGCCGTGCAGGTGAGCGCCACAATCAGGACTGCATACGACCGAGGCACACAGGGCCAACACCCGGCATCATGGTGTGGGGAGCGATCTCCTACACTGGCCGTACACCACTGGTGATCGTCGAGGGGACACTGAATAGTGCACGGTACATCCAAACCGTCATCGAACCCATCGTTCTACCATTCCTAGACCGGCAAGGGAACTTGCTGTTCCAACAGGACAATGCACGTCCGCATGTATCCCGTGCCACCCAACGTGCTCTAGAAGGTGTAAGTCAACTACCCTGGCCAGCAAGATCTCCGGATCTGTCCCGCATTGAGCATGTTTGGGACTGGATGAAGCGTCGTCTCACGCGGTCTGCACGTCCAGCACGAACGCTGGTCCAACTGAGGCGCCAGGTGGAAATGGCATGGCAAGCCGTTCCACAGGACTACATCCAGCATCTCTACGATCGTCTCCATGGGAGAATAGCAGCCTGCATTGCTGCGAAAGGTGGATATACACTGTACTAGTGCCGACATTGTGCATGCTCTGTTGCCTGTGTCTATGTGCCTGTGGTTCTGTCGGTGTGATCATGTGATGTATCTGACCCCAGGAATGTGTCACTAAAGTTTCCCCTTCCTGGGACAATGAATTCACGGTGTTCTTATTTCAATTTCCAGGAGTGTACTTGTATGAACATCAAGAGCTCAGATGGAAACCCAGTTCTAAGCAAAGAAGGGAAGGCAGAAAGGTGGAAGGATTATATAGAGGGTTTATACAAGGGCGAAGTACTGGAGGACAATATTATGGAAATGGAAGAGGATGTAGATGAAGACGAAATGGGAGATAAGATACTGCGTGAAGAGTTTGTCAGAGCACTGAAAGACCTGAGTCGAAACAAGGCCCCGGGAGTAGACAACATTCCATTAGAACTACTGATGTCCTTGGGAGAGCCAGTCATGACAAAACTCTACCATCTGGTGAGCAAGATGTATGAGACAGGCGAAATACCCTCAGACTTCAAGAAGAATATAATAATTCCAATCCCAAAGAAAGCAGGTGTTGACAGATGTGAAAATTACCGAACTATCAGTTTAATAAGTCACAGCTGCAAAATACTAACGCGAATTCTTTACAGACGAATGGAAAAACTGGTAGAAGCAGACCTCGGGGAAGATCAGTTTGGATTCCGTAGAAATGTTGGAACACGTGAGGCAATACTAACCTTACGACTTATCTTAGAAGAAAGATTAAGAAAAGGCAAACCTACGTTTCTAGCATTTGTAGACTTAGAGAAAGCTTTTGACAATGTTGACTGGAATACTCTCTTTCAAATTCTGAAGGTGGCAGGGGTAAAATACAGGGAGCGAAAGGCTATTTACAATTTGTACAGAAACCAGATGGCAGTTGTAAGAGTCGAGGGTCATGAAATGGAAGCAGTGGTTGGGAAAGGAGTGAGACAGGGTTGTAGCCTCTCCCCGAAGTTATTCAATCTGTATATTGAGCAAGCAGTAAAGGAAACAAAAGAAAAATTCGGAGTAGGCATTAAAATTCATGGAGAAGAAGTAAAAACTTTGAGGTTCGCCGATGACATTGTAATTCTGTCAGAGACAGCAAAAGACTTGGAAGAGCAGTTGAACGGAATGGACAGTGGCTTGAAAGGAGGATATAAGATGAACATCAACAAAAGCAAAACGAGGATAATGGAATGTAGTCAAATTAAATCGGGTGATGCTGAGGGAATTAGATTAGGAAATGAGACACTTAAAGTAGTAAAGGAGTTTTGCTATTTAGGGAGTAAATTAACTGATGATGGTCGAAGTAGAGAGGATATAAAATGTAGACTGGCAATGGCAAGGAAATCGTTTCTGAAGAAGAGAAATTTGTTAACATCGAGTATAGATTTAAGTGTCAGGAAGTCGTTTCTGAAAGTATTTGTATGGAGTGTTGCCATGTATGGAAGTGAAACATGGACGATAAATAGTTTGGACAAGAAGAGAATAGAAGCTTTCGAAATGTGGTGCTACAGAAGAATGCTGAAGATAAGGTGGGTAGATCACGTAACTAATGAGGAGGTATTGAATAGGATTGGGGAGAAGAGAAGTTAGTGGCACAACTTGACTAGAAGAAGGGATCGGTTGGTAGGACATGTTTTGTGGCATCAAGGGATCACAAATTTAGCATTGGAGGGCAGCGTGGAGGGTAAAAATCGTAGAGGGAGACCAAGAGATGAATACACTAAGCAGATTCAGAAGGATGTAGGTTGCAGTAGGTACTGGGAGATGAAGGAGCTTGCACAGGATAGAGTAGCATGGAGAGCTGCATCAAACCAGTCTCAGGACTGAAGACCACAACAACAACAACAACATGTTTTGGCAAACAGTACAAATGGTACATGTGGAATCTAGAGAGGGCTAACATACATGTACCAATATATGCAAGTTTCATATGGCACCGAGTAACCTCCCTATCTTCTAAGCGTCGAACCCACTGTGAAGTATCATTGCAGGTTTAAAAATTGGCTTCTTATTTATTTTTGCACATCACACCCCAATTGTCTCCCCAACGATTAACCAATTTAGTATCTGGCACATTCTCACTTTTTCCATAGTCTGCCCAAACTTGCATTTTATTCACTTTAGAGACGTTGCTTTGAATTGTGCTAGACTGAAAAACCATCATTTTCGAGAACCCCATATGATACGTGGCTGAACGATTGTGTACTGTCGAGCGAAGAGTGTGTCTGTCTTTAGGACGCTACTCGTGTGGAGCACTTGAAATACTGCATGGTGGTGTGTATGTTTCTTCTGAAACTAATGATTGCGTAATTTCACAGTCGTTGATTCCCGACCACCGAGAGCAGCAATATGTGGAATGATAAACTGCAGGCTCGATGGACCACAATCCTGCCATAGTCGACATTCAGGTAGATATGTCACCTTATTAGCTGGGGCATAACACGATCTTCTCACAGATAAACAACATTCACAAGTGAGTTTTGAATGAGAAACCTGCTATGTAATTTTTTCTTTTATACAGAATGCAGACGGGGTTATTCGTACCTACTTTGTGCCATTGCGCTGGTATGCTAACCATTTATACTGACGAGAAGAACGCGGCAACTGCCGTCACCCAATTTCCCACAAATTTTGCTCGGTGGAAGAGGAGTCGAAATAAGAGAACACGTGTGTTGGCTTATCAGTAGCTTATCAACCGTTTCTGAAAGAAAAACGTCAAAGTTACTGTATACGTCTTTTAGCAGGCGATATGTTCAACTGAAGCGGTGTCAATGTGGTTAGCGTCGCGGCTTAACACATTTGCGACCGCGATTCGAAACCTGTTTATTGTTTCTATTTCATTTTATTTTACTCGTTTATCTACCCATGTCCATAGAAGATTACTATTCGAAGGCTTCTTATCAAATTATGCGATACAAGGATGTTATATTCCCTGTAAAATTACAACTGGATGTCACAATAAGTGTTATACATTACGTAATATACGTGTGTGTGTGGTATTTTCAGGGGATACAATCTTTTAAATTCTCATATTCTTATATTTAATTCTTGTTTTAGCTCTGAAATTAATTCTTACATTTTATTTTTACGTTTGTTCTTCAGGAAGATTTGGTGCATTACCTTGGACGATACATTGGAAACGTACAAATTCCGACTACCACGAGCGTTGTGCGAAGGCAGGTTCGCCACAGAGAAATTTCTTTCTAAGAATTTCACGCCAGAAAGAGACCTCGTTAACACTGAAACGGCGGAGTATCTACGAATAAACCGATACATGTGTTCTTTTATGTTGACTCCTCTTCCACTGAGTAAAGTTTCTGGGAAATTGAATAATGGCTCTTTCCGTGTTCTCCACGTGACAGGGAAAATTAAAACTGGGAAAGAAAAGATATCATGTACCTTAAGATAGACAACCAAACTTAGATTATCTTTCCTAGATGTGGATGATAAGTTCGATGCCTATCTTGCGGGGCATGAAATATTTTCCTGGTCGTATTTTCACGGTCTGCTTTGTTTTACCCATTCTGCATATCGAAGCATGTAGCACATTTGAAGCCAATTAAACGTTTGTTGTATACTGTCTTAATGGTATTGCAATTTTAATGGACAGGAACGTGTAGTAGCGTAATATGCGCTGTATTATCTGAGTGGTCAGTGCGTCTGACTCCCATGCAGCGCTCGAGTCAGAGATTTTGTCCACTCTGGGACTGGGTGTTGTGTTGTCTTCTTCATCATCACCACGCATGTCGCGTGTAGCGTCGGTTGAAAAGACTTGCAACTCAGCGCCCAAACTTCCCCATGTAGGGACTCCCGGCTGTCAATGCCATACGATCATTTCTGTTTATTTCTTTCATTTCAATACTGTAATAAATCGCTGATTAGGTGGCAGTTATAAATTCTTCGTGGTGAAATCGAAGTATTTGTTCGCAGAGCGGTACAAAACCTTTACACACAGAGGGAAACCAGTGTGGGAGGAGCATTCCGACTACCGCCAACGTGACTGCTACGGTCGCAGGTTCGAATCCTGCTTCGGGTATGGATGTGTGTGATGTCATTAGGTTAGCTAGGTTTAAGTAGTTCTATGTTCTAGGGGACTGATGACTACAGATGTTAAGTCCCATAGTGGTCAGAGCCATTTGAACCATTTGACTACCGCCAACTATTTTGAATGCAAGTAAGCTGATAGACCAACGAGTCAGAACTGGTCACCGGAGGTTGAAAATTGTCAAGAAGAGTCAGAGAACTTTCCCCAAACGTTGTCACATCGCAAGTCTCGATTGTGCACTCTGCCGCTGATTTATTTCGTGTTCGGTGCTTGTGTATTGCTGCTCATTCAGTTCGCGATTTGTGTGGTGACTCTACCTTGTGTAGTGAGAGTAACTTATATTTTTATTTCTCATCTGATTGAATTTTCTCTTCGTCAATAAGCTACGTTGTTGCACATTGTTTTTTCTTTTCCTTTTAGTGACCTAATAGAACGGGAATATACAGATGTTAAAGTGACTGAAAGCAACTGCTTAGACCTATCTACCCCACGTTGATACCGGAGTTTGCACGAAACCGAATTTGCCTCTTCAAGGGACAAACAATTGGAACTCGTCTACTACGTTCAGTACATAATAAAAAAGTGACACTTCTTAAGCATCATGTCACCTAATGATACACTAAGTGGAGACCGGCAGAAGAAAACGCTGATGGAAAGATATTTTCGGGGAATAGTCGATGAAGTTGTCTGCATTACGACCTTGATCGAGGTTGAAAGGACGAATATTCCGTTGAACTTCAGCTTGTAGGGAACCAATAAAAAACGCATTACAAACTTTTTTCTGGGACGTCCTGGATCTGTACACGATGTTCCAATATTAAGAATTTCGCCATACTTAAAAATATTTTAATACTGAACAAAGGATAACTGCTTTTCTGGTAGCCACAATTTATTTATAAAACAGCTGTGTCATGGCATATTACATACACTTATTTCCTAGTTACTTATGCATTGGGTAGTTTCTTTGGCAATCTCATTAAGCTCAATGGATTTGAAAAAGAAATGATGTTACTGTAGCAGACAATGTTCTATTTAATAAAATTCTTCTCATTCGCTGTAAAAATTATTTTTAGGTATTTCCTTAACACAAAATAGTAGAATCTTATGTGCACACATTTACATATAATAGAAAGTGTGTGTTTAAAACACAGCTTTAGTGGCCAGGCAAACATTTGGTAATAGGTTATACTGTTGTTTGTTGATACACAGTGTATGAGGGGGCTGATTTATGAAATTTATTATGCATCCTCTCAAGTAAATCTGTGGAATACAAATGAGAAAGGCTCATATTGAACAACTGTTTTGTGTTTTTTGCTGTACAAGAGAAAAGTCCCCTGTACACATTAGCACAGTCTATAGCTATCTCACAGATAAGGATAAATTTGCTGCATTTATTTAATAAGTAGATTAAATTTCTGTTTTTGAGCTCTATACGTATCCTAATCATCCCAAGTGTGTTCCTCTCACTCCCTCTCAACCCCCTCCCAATTTTCTCCAATTTCCGTGAAGTTTTAGATAACCGTTTTATGCAATACTTTCAGAGTATTGCAAATCAAAAGAGAAACTACATGGACTTTCGCAGTTTTGTACGCAGGCTTGATGAAACTCATCAGGAATTATTCCGTAACAGCATTTGATGTATGTTTTTTTTTTTATATTTGACGATTACGTGCACTTCCTCTTGATTCTCAATGTTTTTCCTTTATCTTCCAGACTGATTTATGTTATTGTTAACCAGACCATGGTTCTTCATTTGTTCTGATACGGGCCTGGCGCAATTTTCTTCCGTCTGTTGCTCCATTAAGATCACTATTTTTTCCGTATGTATTCTTTATTGCAAAAGTCTTTGCTGATGTGATTCTGCGTCTCGCAAGCGTCAAAACTCGTGAATTTGATTTCCTACAACAAAATTCGTGCCTCGCACCGCTCTGTTGCCTGACCAAAACCCAAAACTTGTTCAACACGCATGTATTAGGATCTGCAGTCACCGAGTAACTATCCTAAAATATAGCTAAAAGTTGATTACTTACATATGCAATTAAATCAGTTCTTGTATGAGAATAGATGGCTTTCCTTTGCTAGCTTCTATCGAGCTTCCTGCATCAATTGTTGACTATCAGCTGCATTCCATGTGGCACACGACGGAAATGCATTATCTGAACAAGGTAAAAACTTCATACCGATTGAGAATGTTTTGGGCAGCACATACTCCGAGGAATCAGTTTTCAAGCTGATTCGCTGACTGAGCAGCCCAAAAGCTTTTGTTACGGTTTCGTGATACTACAGGACGTGACTCATCACTGTGTAAAACTTTCTTCCACTGTTTTGCAGACCATGAGTGGTGTTAGTTGCACTGTTCAAAGCAATAATGTGTAATCTTTCTAGACACAAATAGCTTCCGGGCAGTAGCACAATAATGGAAACTAAGTCTTATTGCATGTAGTTTTCTCACTAACATCTGTACTTCAGTTACCACTGAAGATCGGTGAAATAACTGGTACAGATGTCGTTCGATTGGTTCTTATAGGATGTATTACACTCCAGTGCTACCCACCAGCTGGCAGTTACGTCTGCCAACGCAGTCTTTGGTTCTAGTGGTTCAGTGATGTTTCTACTACATAATAACATCGCTAACAGTAGACTTACACATCTTTCTGTGAAATCTCAGACAGAACGTTTGAGTCCATGTCCCAAGCAAATTTACACAATTCTCTGCATTGTAGTACGCTGAAAGAAACAAGTTCGTGATACTCATACTTTGTGATTGCCATTGTATGGCTCAAAATGGCTCTGAGCACTATGCGACTTAACTTCTGAGGTCATCAGTCGCCTAGAACTTAGAACTAATTAAACCTAACTAACCTAATGACATCACACACATCCATGCCCGAGGCAGGATTCGAACCTGCGACCGTAGCGGTCGCTCGGCTCCAGACTGTAGCGCCTAGAACCGCACGGCCACTCCGGCCGGCCGCCATTGTATCCTATCGGAAGCGTAGCGTATGGACATACAGTGCGTTGAGTGTGGTGTGTGACTATTTTCGACCATATACTGCATGATGTTACAGTACAAAAAGAAATATTTGAGGAAATTATAGTATAAGAAAACCTGAGCAAATAGTTTAACGGAACAAACCCTTGTGTTTCAGTAGACGTAATATGTAGCTGTTTGGAGTTGGTGATAGTCTGGAACCCATGACTGACAGTAATAATATTCAGATTTAACTTCCCAATTTTATATAATGGACTGCGATTTAATTTGGCCTTTTATCTTAATAGATTTCCTGAAAATGGGTTTCATTTATTTTTGGGGAAGAGATTTCTTTGTTCACAAGCCTCACGTGGGTTCTGTTCATTATAACAGCAAAAATTCATGCTAATTCTAAAAATCGTCTTACTTTTAATCATGTTAATTCGTCATTACCTTTCGCAAATTTCCCTCCCCTGGATTTTTTTGTGTGGCTATGGATGGCAAATGACGTACTTAGAATAAAGACAGATTCCGAAGTCAAGATACGAGGAAACCGCAAATTGCTTTCGTGACTCATAGGAAAACAATATGACGTTAGTAGTTCCGAGATAGCAAAAGTCAACGATATAACGTGAATTTATGAGGTAATAAATGCATCTCTCTCTCTTTCTCTCTCCCTAACTCTCTCTCTCTCTCTCTCTCTCTCTCTCTCTCTCTCACACACACACACACACAACTTTACTTTCTAGTGGTAGGAGAGACGTAAGCTGGGATAGTGAGTCACTGGCATTGTTGCCACATGGGATTGTCTAGGTAGAATTCGTAGTTTTAACTGCAAACAACCTATAGAGCAATTTGAGTTATGTGAGCTATATAACAGAGAAATTATTAAAAAAGGGAATAATGGTAAATATTATGGGATAACTGATTCGAGCCAAGATGTCAGAATTTGTAGGTAGGGCACTGTCGTTGGAACACGCTGAAATAACCGATGTACAGGATGATCTGCCAGAAGAGAGGAAGCGAATACAGTAATGTCGGCGCTGCATTGGTTAGACGGTACAAAACGCGTAGACCAGCGGTTTGCCAAGAGCCGAAATTAGTTTATTATGCACATTTACAACCAAAAATTATATACAGTTCCACTGTTTTCTTAAGGTTAACCCCGGCCAACGGAGATAACTTTACAGAATTTAGAAGAAGTAGTAAGAATTGTTTCTGCTGTTAGTCCTTGAACTTACTGCAAAGTCCTCTCAAAATATGGGTGTTGTAGCAACTGTTTCATGCCACACAGACACACACGCATACAGAAAGAGAGAGAGAGAGAGAGAGAGAGAGAGAGAGAGAGCGAGAGCGATGTGCTCACATCATTTGTAATTACCAATATCATCCTTTCACGAAAAAATCACCTTATAATACCAAGGCTGAAATAACTTCAACAAATACCTCAAACATCTAAAACTAGTGCAAAAATGTCAGATACATAGATATAGTTCCCCTGTTTTGTTAAGCTTAACCTCGGCCAACGGAGATAACTTTACAGAATTTAGAAGAAGTGTCATAGCGTATTACATGAATCTACGAAAGCAGCCGAACTCAATGCATCGGTGCTGAAATAGATGGACATGTAAAATGTCATTGCGAAATGTTTTAATTCCTGATGCTGTACGAAAACTCCTAAATTTTTCTAAACCAGTATCCTATGGTCTGAACTTGGTTTTTGTCAACTGCATTTTATTTTTAAACGTGGAACAGGTAAAAATATGCGCATTAGGCCACTATTGTGTTACGTTAATGAATTGCTTGTGACTTTGCACCAAGGGTCGGCCGGCCATTTTCGCCGAGCGGTTCTAGGTGCTTCAGTCCGGAACCGCGCTCTTGCTACGGTCGCAGGTTCGAATCCTGCCTCGGGCATGGATGATTGTGATGTCCTTAGGTCAGTTAGGTTATAAGTTGTTCTAAGTCTAGGGGACTGATGACCTCAGATATTAAGTCCCATAGTGCTTAGAGCCATTTGAACCATTTTTAATGAATTCTCCGTGGGTGCTGGGCAGTATATGACAATAACAATAGAAAGTAAAACACTTTTAGATGTTACGTGCCTATTATTTATTTAATTACTTACAAACCAGTTTTCAGTTTCTTAGCCCATCATTAGCTGCTGATTAATTTTATGATCAGTTTTCTAATTCTTAGCCGACGAATAATTTTGTGACTTTAGAATCCGAGAATCTGTTTTTGAAAAATTAACAATAGTTACATAAGATCAACAAAATACACACATCAAAAATAGTTTTTCATCACCCCAGTTCCGAGAACTCCTGAAGATAGATGTTGACTGTGGTTATTGTATCACAGACACAGTCCCTTTGACTGTTCAGAGATGTCACTAACCCCGCCCAAAGATGTAAACAACCATGCATGAGCAGCGCCTATTAGACAGAGTGGGTCCGACAGCCGAATAGTTCCAGTCATTCCACCAGGAAGGAGGTACACGGCTCGTGTTTCGTAGTTCAACCATATCTAAACGGTCAATACCGAGGTTCGATCGCGTCCGCGTTGTTACTTTGTGCCAGGCAGGGCTCTCAGCAAGGGAAGTGCCCAGGGGTCTCGGAGTGACCGCTACTTACGGATTATGGCTCGAAGGAATCTTGACAGCAACGCCACCATGTTGAATCATGCTTTTCGTGCAGCCACAGGACGTCGTGTTGTGTCTCAAACTGTGCGCAATAGGCTGCATGATGCGCAACTTCATTCCTGACGTCCGTGGCGAGATCCATCCTTGCAACCACGACACGATGCAGCGCGGTGCAGATGGGCCCAACAACATGCGGAATGGACCGCTCAGAATTGGCATCACGTTCTCTTCACTGATGAGTGTCGGTTATGCCTTCATCCAGACAGTCGTAAGAGACGTGTTTGGAGGCAACCCGGTCAGGCTGAACGCCTTAGACACACTGTCCAGCGAGTGCAGTAACGTAGAGGTTCCATGCTGTTTTGGGGCTGCATTATGAGCGGCCGACGTACGTCACTGGTGGTCATGGAAGGTGCCGTAACGGCTGCACGATACGTGAATGCCATCCTCCGACCGATAGTGTAACTATATCGGCAGCATATTGGTGAGGAATTCGTCTTCATGAACGACAATTCGCGCCCCCATTGTGCAAATCTTGTGAATGACTTCCTTCAGCATAACGACATCGCTAGACTAGACTGGCCAGTATGATCTCCAGACATGAACCCTATCGAACATGCCTGTGGTAGATTGAAAAGGACTGTTTACGGACGACGTGACCCACCAAGCACTTTGTGGATCTGCGCCGAATCGCCGTTAAGGAGTGGGAAAATCTGGACCAACAGTGCCTTGATGAACTTGTGGATATTATGCCATGATGAATACAGGCATGCATCAATGCAAGAGGACGTGCTACTGGGTATTAGAAGTACCGGTGTGTACAGCATTCTGGACTACCACCTGTGAAGGTCTTGCTGTATGGTGGTACAACAGGCAATGTGTGGTTTTCATGAGCAATAAAGAGTGGTCAGCGCGACAGTGTGTCAATCCTAAGGGCCCGGGTTCGGTTCCCGGCTGGTTTGGAGATTTTCTCCGCTCAGGGACTGGGTGTTGTGTTGTCCCAATCATCATCATTTCATCCCCATCGACGCGCAAGTCGGCGAAGTGGCGTCAAATCGAAAGACTTGCACCCGGTGAACGGTCTACCCGACGGGAGGCCCTAGCCACACGACATTTACATTTATGAGCAATAAAAAGGGAGGAAATAATGTTTATGTTGATCTCTATGCCAATTTTCTGTACAGGTTCCGGAACTCTCGGAACCGAGATGATGCAAAAATTTTGTTGAAGTGTGTATTTCCTTATTTTAATCACGTTATTTATAGCTGACTTTGGGGCATAGGCCACTTTGCAACTGATATTAGTTACATACAGTGCATCTCTACCCCTACGAGGTCCCCAGTTTTTCAGCCGACTATTTTTTTATTGAATCTGAATACTGGAATGTGTACTTTTAAACAAAATGAATTTCGCCACATGTTTTCTGTATTTTTAAAGAAATAATATTTCTTTTTTTTCTCTGTAGTGGAGTTGTATACAAAAAAGGTATTGTGATAAAACAAGGGCATATGACTATTCTATTTGTGATGTTTTCTTACACAATATTTATAATACGAAAACATTCAGTATAAAAGCATTAATTGAAACTTGAAGGTGAATAATGCTGTACTCCACATTTCACCAAATTTACAGGAAAAAATACATTGACTATGTTAAAAGTAAAGGAAATTCAATTGTATATCGTTGTACAGCCTAGAATGTATGGCATTATTCTATGTCAGAGGATTCCATTACTGAATACTGCAGTGTCTATTCTTTAGGCTTTTCCTTGTAACTTTATTAAATGAATGTAAAATATAATTTAACATAAAGAAACTTATGATCATGCTATTGACACAATGACAACATTTAATGCAGTTACCAGGATTACAGACTCGATCCTGTAAACAGAAATGAAACCTGATTTCCAACAAGTTTTGAAAGAGATGTAAGTTATTTGCCTTGTTTTAATGCACGTGGAGAAGGTCACACGATCTTTGCCATGAATAAGTTTGTTATTGCAGAACATGTGCAGTGAGTTTAGCAGTTTGACTGGAAACATTTGGCCTCATTGCATAGATAGGAATAATTTCTTTGCAATAGCGTTGTACAATATTATACAATGCTACTTCACTAGACATGTACCTGTTTAATAAATAAATTTTACTGTTACGAAGAAATGTTAAGTAATAAAAATGCGTGCCTACAACCATGAAATTACTCTGTTCAACACAAGACCATCAATGGCAAACAGATATAGGCTGCATTGTTGCCAGATCTCCCCAAAGTTCAAGGTTATTCCCTTCCCCCACTCCCCCCTGAAGACATCAGATTTATTACCCCTGTCATCCAGATCAAAAGAATGACTTACTACGACTCTCCACCTCCCCCTACAGCATTACCAGATTTCCCCCTCCTCTTCAATGTCAAGGGGTGACTCGGCTATCCAAGATGGCCGAACTAGTCCATAGGTACGTCTTAAGTCCACACCAGGCCAGTTCTTGGTACGGACAAGGCAGTTCCCCCACTTCGCCCTCACCGCTGTGACATCACAATCCAAGATAGTGAACCTAGCCCACTGGTCCTAAGTAAAAAAAAAAAAAAAGGCACTAAATTCAGGGTATGGACAATAGGGTTTCACTAATACACAGATGCATTTGTCACTTGGGGTCAAGAAAATACAAAGGAGGTGTGATGTTTTATTACTTTACCTCATTCATAGCCCCAATCTCCAGATTTTGTCATAGACAAAAGGGTCTGATCAGCACACATCTAAACCAAGTCCCAGGGGTATAAAACGAACATTGTAAGATGCAATTTCGCACCATTATGATGATTTGTATCCAAGAATATACGTCTGCGTTGCCGCCAGAGGCGGGGTGCTTTGTAAATTGAAGCAACTGTTTGGGCACCCTTTATTGTGAAATCTATGTTTCAGAAACCCTAATCGATTCAACGGCCATATAACTAATCGTTCAAAAGTTTTAATGATCTTAGCAGCGTTTGGGCATTGAAATATATCAGTGGTAACAGGTGAAGATTTATCACGGACTGGAACTTGAACCCGGATTTCCCCACTTATGCGAGCGGTCGTCTTGACGACCTTGGTCATCTGAGCATACTTCTCTTCCGACTCAAATTCTCAGCCTGTTAGTCACTGCTGAGGTACCGACACCTACCCCTTACTCGCAGCCCTTGACTCGCGTATGTGATTGGGAATAGTGTGCAACTGCACTGAAACAAAGATCACTGCTCGTCGTCACCTTACTGATAGTGGTTAGCACACTGGACTCGCATTCGGGAGGACCGTCGTCAATCCCGTCTCCGGCCATCCTGATTTAGGTTTTCCGTGATTTCCCTAAATCGCTTCAGGCAAATGCCGGGATGGTTCCTTTGAAAGGGCACGGCCGATTTCCTTCCCCATCCTTCCCTCACCCGAGCTTGCGCTCCGTCTCTAATGACCTCGTTGTCGACGGGACGTTAAACACTAATATCTTCCTCCTCCTCCTCCTTACTGATACACAAGGTGTTTGTATTAACGTGAGACAACTAAGTTTCTAGAAAATGATACATCGTACGAAAAATACGTGCTAGGTGAAAAGTTCGTATTAGTAAAGGACACACTGCCTGTGCTACAAATGGCGACCTGACTAATCATCCCTCCTGTGTGGGCGGGATCAACTTGGTTTTTTCAAATGGAAACCCCCCATTTTATTGCATATTCAGGCTCCACGCCAAGAAATACGTACAGTTTACTCAAACCATTATTTTCCATTCGTGGTGGACGGCGCTGTAATCGATAAATAACAAGTGTGACGGTTTCTGCAATTACGAACCGACGCATTTGATACTACATTTCAGCTCCGATGAAAATGTATATCGGACCACCACTTAAATGATTTGGCTATTCAGCGGCTTTCTGTACCAGGATACAGATTAGTTGGCTGTTTTTCAATGAGTTCTTTGCGGCGTGGGGGAGTGACCATGTACATAAAAAACAGTACTCCATTTGAGTCCATATATGTATCACAGCACTGGCTGAAAATGTATTTGGATGTTGTGCAGAGACAGTTGAATTTATTGAAACTTCTAATTGTTGTTATTTAAAGGTCGCCTTGCTCTGACTTCAGAGCGTTTCTGCTCAAGCTAGAGAGGGTTCTTGGTTCACTTTATAGAAAGTACCAAAAATTAGTTATATGTGCTGCCTTCAATATTAATTTTGTAATTGATTGTGTAAGAAAAAGGAAGTTGGTAGATCTCCTGAACTCATATGATGTTATCTAGACTGTGTTTTTCCAACTAGGGTGCAGGGGAACAGTAGCTCAGCCACAGACAAATGGTTCGCAGTTCGATATTAGTCGGGATTTTTTTGTGATGACAATGTCAAGGACGTCAGGTTGTGGTTCTCCAAGATAGGGATATACATTTGGTCCTCCGGAACATGGACGTCAGGACTGAGGTGCTCTGCCAGGGTGAGTAGTCTGTTCCCATTCCTGTTCTTAGTTCAGGAGTTCCAGGTCTGGTGTTTAGCATTTAGGTCTCTCCTGATGACTGCTTTTGGTGTGAGTCCTGTGATGGCTGTCAGGTCTGGTCTGACCAGTTTGGCTCTGAGTGGTAGGTATACTGCTGGGAATGTGATTTTACGTCAGTTAGTTCTAACTGTGAATGCCGTTTCCGCTTTGTGGTTCCTTGGTGGCAGGTCTTCTTTGTTGTGTATGTGGGACCTTACATGAGCTTGAGCCATAACGACAGTGCGATATAGTATGAGATCCTCAGAAAAAATAATTATATTATATCAACAAAAGGCAATTGAAGTAATCTCATCTACTGAAAACTAACAAAACAATATCTACCAATATATGGATAGCGGCATGAATAAACATATTAGAGTGAAACGCATTTTGGAGACGAATCGAGCAGGTGATTAATCGCATCAGAAAACCCCATTTAACAAGAGAACGGCGAGTTTCAGCGCAGAAAGGGATAAGGCTAGAACAATACATTATTCCTTTTAACGTAAATAAAGGATAAGTGGCTGCATGGCATTAACAGAGCTAGGCTGCGATGCAGCAAGAAAAATAAAATTCACCTCTAACAAAATAGCGATTGGCTGAAGCCATACTGGGCGACGCAGACGCTGCATGGTGGGGAGATCCCCATTATAGAAAAGCATTTTAAGAAAAAAAATTGCTAGATATCTCTCTCGCAGAAGTGTGTGGAAAATAGCGAGTGCATTGAGAGCTTTCTTTCTGCGAGGTGTGGACGATACGCTTCACATATCGTGGTGACAGATAGCAAAGAGGTAGTTAATTATTCCTGTGGCTATTTTTGGAGGCATAGAAATTGTGCACGTCGCTCCAACCCTTAGCGAGTGTGCAATAGCCATTATTTCGACTAAGGAAAGATTAACGTTCTACGGAAAGCAGGAAAGTTGAGACTGAGTGAATTTAGCCAAGGCCAGAATAGGGATTTAGCATTTCAGATCCAGCACGGAGACAATGCTGTTTCAGATGCTGCTTGGTAAAGTACCACCGCCCATTTGGCCACAGTAAATGTTGAGTCGAGATTTTGCTCACTTCAGCTTGCGTATGCTTTGACCATTGAATATCAGAAGCTAGGATACTAACCTACCCTCACCTTGCATATATGAGAGATTTTCTTCATTGGTTGAGAAAGTAAGTTTATTCTCCATCAACTCAGTGCATTGACCAGCTACGATAACATAGATGAAAACGAGCTGATGAAGATTTTTAATCATTCTCTCCTGTGATAAAATTATTTCGTATATAGAGATAACAATTTTAATAATCGTCAGTTCAATATGTCCAAGAGTTAAATATTTTGTTATTGAGTGTCAAAAGTAATTGAACATGATTGTTGTGTATCACTTGACCCCTCAAAGCACAGTCGGTAAATTATATCTAGAGTAAAAAAGGGAATAGCTGTTTTGTCTTTTTAGAATAAATCCCAAACTTTCACTTTTATTAATTCATGCCTTCTAATTAAGGGACAGCACCATTTCCAATGATTTTGGTTACGATCTGTACCTAACATTAGCTCCCTTACAGAGCCAGGTTCATATTTATTTAGAATGTCTGTTTAACACCATGGGCTTGAGAAGACTGTTCAGATGTTTTGTCCATTTGCACGCTAAGTGGTAAGCTGTGTTTGCACATATTAGTACACTCACTGTGCAGACACATAAAGTGTGGACGCTGACAAATGGTGACCCTGCCAGGATGTGGAATTACAGCATTCTGATTTGTGTTTGATAGGTACAAAACATGTAATCCTCCCAAACAATAAGCTGACACGAATTGGAAAAAAATGTAAAAGTGACTCAACTGTGTAGTAAGTGTAGATTGAATTGTATTCTCGTTGAATTGGGTTGTGTTGAATTGCGACTCAACTCCAGTAACCAAAAGGCTAAGTAAAAGGCGAGGAAATGGGTTCAAATATTGAATATAGGACCGTGGAAGATATTTAGGTGTAGAATAAAGTCTTATGATCTGATGTTAACGCATAGTCAGGTTCGGAAAATTGGCGAACAGCAACGTTTAGTGGAACGCTCAAAAATTACAGAAAATAATAGATTAAGACAAAGAGAAGTAATGGAAGATGTCGATAGGATCGTGTTGGACACGCAACAGTTAGATCAGCGTGAACAACACGAGGCAGAACACGTAGAAATACCGAATGAGACCGAAAATGCAACATATGATGTTCAATATGGTCCAAAGAATGGACATGAGAACGGCGTTTCTAATGTATCAGACGCTAAGTCTGTATGTAGTGATTTACAGCATGGTGAACCAAACGTAATCGTATGGAATCAGGCAGGTTTGCAATTGCATGAAAGGACGAGTGTTAGTGCGCCTACACTATGTTCGGAGGTGAAGGAAACGGTTCCAGAAAAACGAGATAGGGAATGGTTGCAACAAATGGTAACTGGCGAAAATGGTGTAGATGAAAACGCCAACATATTTGGAATGTTGCAGCGTTTATTACAACAATCTCAGGAATCAGAAAGGCGTATAGATAGGCGCATAACACAAGGGCAAAAAGAATTACAGGGGCGCATAACACATCAAACAACACAGTTTCAAGAATCAGAAAAGCGTACAGAAGGGCGAATAACACAAGAGCAAAAAGAATTAACACTGGGGCTGAAAGAAACTAACAGGGAAATACAAAAAACGAGTGATAATATTCAAGACCAATTAGATCAAATACGAACTGAAGCTAAGGAAGCGCAAATCACGCTTCAAACTCACGTTATAGGGCACAAGCAATTGAGAACAGACATTGACAATGTCCAAACAGACATGGTTTCGTTGCGTGAAGCTACGCAACAAAGTGTCAAAAAGGTCAAACAACAGGCCGAAGCTTTTGCCATCAAAGCGACGACTAAAGCGAAACATGTTATTGCAGAGACGTCTCACAAAAGAACGACAAAAGCAGTATTAAAGAAATTCGATGCTCGTATTTTAAAAATAAAAGAGGAAAACAAACACGTTTCAACGGCTGAGATCGGAAGCTTTACGTTCAATCGAAAGTCATGGTGACGTAGAAAGCGTTAGTGAGGAGTCGCAGACGACGACAGAATCCACTTTAGTGTCAGTAGATACTACTGAGAATGCTGCAGAATCAACAGTTGCCGATAATACGACAGCAAGGGTACGTGAAATTACGTGTGACGTAAGACGGAAAGGCACATGTGGATGCCAGTCCGAAACCGAAAACCGCGAACGGGAAATTAGTCCAAACCAGCTTATGCCAGAACATCACGGTAACCGTAGGGAACAGTGTGGATTGCGACCACTTGTTCGAGAAAGAATAACAGATCAATCGCGAATACAAGAGTGTGGTTTGCAGCAAGGTTCAGTACGTCAAGCACAAAGCGTGTAATACGCTGATCAAACCATAGAGACGGGTTACACAATGCCACAACCTGTAGGACGAATACCGCTGGGTTACAGTACGGCGTCTAACGCGACAGAATTGCTTACACGTCAAGATACCGAGCCGGTAGCGGGCGCTATGTACGCATATTGCGCAATGGGATCTGCAAGTGATTCTACGGCACAAATGTCACAGAATGAACCAAGTTATACACGTTTGCATAGATTTGACTCAAACCAAAGACAGAATTCCAGTCTTCAAAACCCAGAAGGTACATCACAGAGAGAAGCGAGAGGTTTTGATGATAACCACTTTCTTACAGTGCGGAAATAACAGCACTATAAGGAAGATGCAAATATTCTCCATCCCCGCACATTTATTCACCAATTTAAAGTAGGATTATCGACACATTCGCCATTGAAATATAAATTAGATTTCATTTGCGCACATATAGAGGGAAGTGTTGCTGAAACTATGCAGAAGATAGCAGAAACTTGAGATTCGTATGATTCGTGTAGAGCTGCCTTTATACCAAGATATTGGTCACATGAGGCTCAGATGAGAATAAAATATGGATTATTACAAAATGTCTCATTTGAAAATTCGCGTGAAAAAACAGCAGTCAAATTCTTTGAGAATATGGCTAAAAGGAACCAATACTTAGATATCCCATATAGCGACGGAGAATTGATTCAAATATGCAAAACGAAACTGCCAATGAAGTATCAACAAACCTTGATAGGACGTGGGGGCGATAATGTAGAAACTTTAAAAGGTGTTTTGAGAGAAGTAGAATTCATGTATGAAAATGACGCTCAAAGATTCAGGACAGAATAATTTTGAAAGAACACGTCATAGTAAGGAAAATAACAATAATGATAGCGATGGTAGGCCGGTATTGGGATTGAATTCTGGACGAAATGGGAATGATTACGGAAATGGGAGTAGTGGAAACAGTAGCCGACTATAACACAGCTTTCAAACTCACTTAAATCTTGCCATTGTAGTAGGAGTAACCGATCTAACAACTGCGCCAGACACTTGTTGACTTATGTAGGCGTTGCCGACCGCAGCGCCGTATTCTGCCTGTTTATATATCTCTGTATTTGGATACGCATGTCTATACCAGTTTCTTTTGCGCTTCAGTGTATTTAACACATTTCACACGTGTTTGTACACATATGACACCTGAATTTCTAGCGAATTTCGCCCTGCAGTTTCAATTTTCACGCAGCACAATGTTTATAACATATCTCCTGAACAAGACGCTGAACAATGACATAGTTTTGTAGACACGTCCATTGTTGTATACGGCTACTGTCTGCGAAATGTGTTGTGGATAGAGTGAGTAGTAAGGAAATAATAAATTAAAACGTAATGCGTGAAGCGGCAGTTTTTCATGCAGCTCAGTGTTTATGACATCATATATCCTGCACTATGTGACATACAATCATATATTTTCCTTGACAGATTCAGCAGTTTATGTGGGTACTGTCTGCGAAATGTGTTGCGAATAGAGTTAGTAGTAAAGAAATAATAAATTTGAACGTCTTGCATGAAGCGATGCTTTTTCACGCACCTTAGTATTTGACATCATATCTCGTGAACTATGCGTCGAGAGGGATATATTTTTGTACATACATTTATTAGCGGATGTGGATACTGTCTACGAAACGTGTTCCATATATAGTTTGTAGCAACGAAGTAATAAATTTAAAATTCTTGGATGATACGGTAGTTTTTCATGTATCTCAGTGTATATGACGTCATCCCTCCTGAACTAAATGTCTACATCTCATCTACATCTACATTTATACTCCGCAAGCCACCCAACGGTGTGTGGCGGAGGGCACTTTACGTGCCACTGTCATTACCTCCCTTTCTTGTTCCAGTCGCGTATGGTTCGCGGGAAGAACGACTGTCTGAAAGCCTCCGAGCGCCCTCTAATCTCTCTAATTTTACATTCGTGATCTCCTCGGGAGGTATAAGTAGGAGGAAGCAATATATTCGATACCTCATCCAGAAACGCACCCTCTCGAAACCTGGCGAGCAAGCGACAGCGCGATGCAGAGCGTTCTCTTGCAGAGTCTGCCACTTGAGTTTATTAAACATCTCCGTAACGCTATCACGGTTACCAAATAACCCTGTGACGAAACGCCCCGCTCTTCTTTGGATCTTCTCTATTTCCTCCGTCAACCCGATCTGGTACGGATCCCACACTGATGAGCAATACTCAAGTATAGGTCGAACGAGTGTTTTGTAAGCCACCTCCTTTGTTGATGGACTACATTTTCTAAGCACTCTCCCAATGAATCTCAACCTGGTACCCGCCTTACCAACAATTAACTTTATATGATCATTCCACTTCAAATCGTTCCGCACGCATACTCCCAGATATTTTACAGAAGTAACTGCTACCAGTGTTTGTTCCGCTATCATATAATCATACAATAAAGGATCCTTCTTTCTATGTATTCGAAATACATTACATTTGTCTATGTTAAGGGACAGTTGCCACTCCCTGCACCAAGTGCCTATCCGCTGCAGATCTTCCTGCATTTCGCTACAATTTTCTAATGCTGCAACTTCTCTGTATACTACAGCATCATCCGCGAAAAGCCGCATGGAACTTCCGACACTATCTACTAGGTCATTTATGTATATTGTGTAAAGCAATGGTCCCATAACACTCCCCTGTGGCACGCCAGAGGTTACTTTAACGTCTGTAGACGTCTCTCCATTGATAACAACATGCTGTGTTCTGTTTGCTAAAAACTCTTCAATTCAGCCACACAGCTGGTCTGATATTCCGTAGGCTCTTACTTTGTTTATCAGGCGACAGTGCGGAACTGTATCGAACGCCTTCCGGAAGTCAAGAAAAATAGCATCTACCTGGGAGCCTGTATCCAATATTTTCTGGGTCTCATGAACAAATAAAGCGAGTTGGGTCTCACACGATCGCTGTTTCCGGAATCCACGTTGATTCCTACATAGTAGATTCTGGGTTTCCAAAAACGACATGATACTCGAGCAAAAAACATGTTCTAAAGTTCTACAACAGATCGACGTCAGAGATATAGGTCTATAGTTTTGCGCATCTGCTCGACGACCCTTATTGAAGACTGGGACTACGTGTGCTCTTTTCCAATCATTTGGAACCTTCCGTTCCTCTAGAGACTTGCGGTACACGGCTGTTAGAAGGGGGGCAAGTTCTTTCGCGTACTCTGTGTAGAATCGAATTGGTATCCCGTCAGGTCCAGTGGACTTTCCTCTGTTGAGTGATTCCAGTTGCTTTTCTATTCCTTGGACACTTCTTTCGATGTCAGCCATTTTTTCGTTTGTGCGAGGATTTAGAGAAGGAACTGCAGTGAGGTCTTCCTCTGTGAAACAGCTTTGGAAAAAGGTGTTTAGTATTTCAGCTTTACGCGTGTCACCCTCTGTTTCAATGCCATCATCATCCCGGAGTGTCTGGATATGCTATTTCGAGCCACTTACTGATTTAACGTAAGACCAGAACTTCCTAGGATTTTCTGTCAAGTCGGTACATAGAATTTTACTTTCGAATTCACTGAACGCTTCACGCATAGCCCTCCTTACGCTAACTTTGACATCGTTTAGCTTCTGTTTGTCTGAGAGGATTTGGCTGCGTTTAAACTTGGAGTGAAGCTCTCTTTGCTTTCGCAGTAGTTTCCTAACTTTGTTGTTGTACCACGGTGGGTTTTTCCCGTCCCTCACAGTTTTACTCGGCACGTACCTGTCTAAAACGCATTTTACGATTGCCTTGAACTTTTTCCATAAACACTCAACATTGTCAGTGTCGGAACAGAAATTTTCGTTTTGATCTGTTAGGTAGTCTGAAATCTGCCATCTGTTACTCTTGCTAAACAGATAAACCTTCCTCCCTTTTTTTATATTCCTATTAACTTCCATATTCAGGGATGCTGCAACGGCCTTATGCTCACTGATTCCCTGTCCTGCACATACAGAGTCGAAAAGTTCGATTCTGTTTGTTATCAGTAGGTCCAAGATGTTATCTCCACAAGTCGGTTCTCTGTTTAATTGCTCGAGGTAATTTTCGGATAGTGCACTCAGTATAATGTCACTCGATGCTCTGTCCCTACCACCCGTCCTAAACATCTGAGTGTCCCAGTCTATATCTGGTAAATTGAAATCTCCACCTAAGACTATAACATGCTGAGAAAATTTATGTGAAATATATTCCAAATTTTCTCTCAGTTGTTCTGCCACTAATGCTGCTGAGTCGGAAGGTCGGTAAAAGGAGCCAATTATTAACCTAGCTCGGTTGTTGAGTGTAACCTCCACCCATAATAATTCACAGGAACTATCCACTTCTACTTCACTACAGGATAAACTACTACTAACAGCGACGAACACTCCACCACCGGTGGCATGCAATCTATCCTTTCGAAACACCGTCTGTACCTTTGTAAAAATTTCGGCATAATTTATCTCTGGCTTCAGCCAGCTTTCTGTACCTATAACGATTTCAGCTTCGGTGCTTTCTATCAGCGCTTGAAGTTCCGGTACTTTACCAACGCAGCTTCGACAGTTGACAATTACAATACCGATTGCTGCTTGGTCCCCGCATGTCCTGACTTTGCCCCGCACCCGTTGAGGCTGTTGTCCTTTCTGTACTTGCCCAAGGCCATCTAACCTAAAAAACCGCCCAGCCCACGCCACACAACCCCTGCTACCCGTGTAGCCGCTTGTTGCGTGTAGTGGACTCCTGACCTATCCAGCGGAACCCGAAACCCCACCACCCTATGGCGCAAGTCGAGGAATCTGCAGCCCACACGGTCGCAGAACCGTCTCAGCCTCTGATTCAGACCCTCCACTCGGCTCTGTACCAAAGGTCCCCAGTCAGTCCTGTCGACGATGCTGCAGATGGTGACCTCTGCTTTCATCCCGCTAGCGAGACTGGCAGTCTTCACCAAATCAGATAGCCGCCGGAAGCCAGAGAGGATTTCCTCCGATCCATAGCGACACACATCATTCGTGCCGACATGAGCGAACACCAGCAGATGGGTGCACCCTGTACCCTTCATGGCATCCGGAAGGACCCTTTCCACATCTGGAATGACTCCCCCCGGTATGCACTCGGAGTGCACATTGGTTTTCTTCCCCTCTCTTGCTGCCATTTCCCTAAGGGGCCCCATTATGCGCCTGACGTTGAAGCTCCCAACTACCAGGAAGCCCACCCTCTGCGACCGCCCCGATCTTGCAGACTGAGGGGCAACCTCTGGAACAGGACAAGCAGCCATGTCAGGCCGAAGATCAGTATCAGCCTGAGACAGAGCCTAAAACCGGTTCGTCAGGCAAACTGGAGAGGCCTTCCGTTCAGCCCTCCGGAATGTCTTTCGCCCCCTGCCACACCTTGAGACGACCTCCCACTCTACCACAGGTGAGGGATCAGCCTCAATGCGGGCAGTATCCCGGGCAACCACAGTCGTAGTCCGATCGGGGGATGCGTGGGACGAGCTGGCCGTCCCCGACAAACCCCCATCCGGACCCCCACAGTGATGCCCATCGGCAACAGCCTCAAGCTGTGTGACCGAAGCCAACACTGCCTGAAGCTGGGAGCGAAGGGATGCCAACTCAGCCTGCATCCGAACACAGCAGTTGCAGTCCCTATCCATGCTAAAAACTGTTGTGCAAAGAACGTCTGAACTAATCTACAGAGAGCGCAAACAAATCGACACAGAATTTAAACGGTTATTAAAATACAAGATTGCCTAGTAAATGCAGTAATGCTGCTACCTGCGCACTGCTGACACACTGCTCGGCGGCGGAAGGAGACTACGCGATTTTACACAATTCAGGTACTAAAACGCGATGCTACAACTCTCAAATACTATAATACGCCCGAAATTTATGAATTAAACAATGCAAGTACCAAAAACACGCAAAGAAATTAAGAATTAAACTATGTAACAAATGAGTGAGCTAGGAGTATACGACTTGCTGCTGCAGCTGCTTATCCAACGGCGGCAGGGAGCACGATGTATGTCATACAATGACGTAATTTTTGTGGTACATTTATTGGTTTACTTGAATAATTTCTGCAAAATTTGTCTCGAAGAAAGCTAGTAGTAAAGAAGCAAAAAATTGAAACCCCGTGTTTCATGCTACAGTTTTACTGAATGAACAGCGAAAATGTAGTAAGCGATACTCTTTTTTCCATTCATCATTTTGTGGGAGTCATCAGTAACTGGATGAGTGAAGTATGGGTTTTCGGGCATCGTGGGCTACATTGATTTTTCACCCGCTTCCCCGCCCCTTTGTAAGGCGGGTGGTTCTTATTCCCACAGCGATTCTTTCCATATAGTAAGTACTATGCGAAATGAAACTTCCTGAGGGATTAAACCTGTTCGAAGGCACACAGTTTCAATCTGACAGGAAGTTCCACATCAGCACACACTCTATTGTAGCAATCTATTGTAAAGATCTCATTACAGTAAGTGATATGTCTACCAAGTTTGGTTGAAATCGGGCCATTTGTTTAGGAGGAGATGTGGAACATACATACATTCATATATACATACATACTGTTCTCTCACCCATCCTTCCTCCGTCCTGCTATTGTCCACATTAAACAATTCCCAATCCAAGTAATTAATAAGCTAAGTCTTTATGAAGATTTTGAGAGGAGCGAAGATTACAATAAACTTTCAAATTTACTTAGCTTGTCATGTTGAGAGGTCTCCAGTTCTTCTTGCCTATGGCTCTGATTCTTGAAGCTGAAAATCTCACATCAGGTCCTCACGGCTTGGTTTGAACTGAATAAATTTTAAGATTGTTGTTGCAGATTCTTTTTACGTAAATATATTTTCTCACATTTTAGTATATCATACAGTCTTTTATTTTTCACATTAACATAGCTGAAATTACATTGTTCGCACCTATTATACAAGAATACGTCCAATCACATCAGAGGCTAGCTCACGACTTCCACACACTGCGGAAGAAAGAATATTACAAAGGATTTACAATTTTTCTTAACAAATGAATTACTACTACACTCCTGGAAATGGAAAAAAGAACACATTGACACCGGTGTGTCAGACCCACCATACTTGCTCCGGACACTGCGAGAGGGCTGTACAAGCAATGATCACACGCACGGCACAGCGGACACACTAGGAACCGCGGTGTTGGCCGTCGAATGGCGCTAGCTGCGCAGCATTTGTGCACCGCCGCCGTCAGTGTCAGCCAGTTTGCCGTGGCATACGGAGCTCCATCGCAGTCTTTAACACTGGTAGCATGCCGCGACAGCGTGGACGTGAACCGTATGTGCAGTTGACGGACTTTGAGCGAGGGCGTATAGTGGGCATGCGGGAGGCCGGGTGGACGTACCGCCGAATTGCTCAACACGTGGGGCGTGAGGTCTCCACAGTACATCGATGTTGTCGCCAGTGGTCGGCGGAAGGTGCACGTGCCCGTCGACCTGGGACCGGACCGCAGCGACGCACGGATGCACGCCAAGACCGTAGGATCCTACGCAGCGCCGTAGGGGACCGCACCACCACTTCCCAGCAAATTAGGGACACTGTTGCTCCTGGGGTATCGGCGAGGACCATTCGCAACCCTCTCCATGAAGCTGGGCTACGGTCCCGCACACCGTTAGGCCGTCTTCCGCTCACACCCCAACATCGTGCAGCCCGCCTCCAGTGGTGTCGCGACAGGCGTGAATGGAGGGACGAATGGAGACGTGTCGTCTTCAGCGATGAGAGTCGCTTCTGCCTTGGTGCCAATGATGGTCGTATGCGTGTTTGGCGCCGTGCAGGTGAGCGCCACAATCAGGACTGCATACGACCGAGGCACACAGGGCCAACACCCGGCATCATGGTGTGGGGAGCGATCTCCTACACTGGCCGTACACCACTGGTGATCGTCGAGGGGACACTGAATAGTGCACGGTACATCCAAACCGTCATCGAACCCATCGTTCTACCATTCCTAGACCGGCAAGGGAACTTGCTGTTCCAACAGGACAATGCACGTCCGCATGTATCCCGTGCCACCCAACGTGCTCTAGAAGGTGTAAGTCAACTACCCTGGCCAGCAAGATCTCCGGATCTGTCCCCCATTGAGCATGTTTGGGACTGGATGAAGCGTCGTCTCACGCGGTCTGCACGTCCAGCACGAACGCTGGTCCAACTGAGGCGCCAGGTGGAAATGGCATGGCAAGCCGTTCCACAGGACTACATCCAGCATCTCTACGATCGTCTCCATGGGAGAATAGCAGCCTGCATTGCTGCGAAAGGTGGATATACACTGTACTAGTGCCGACATTGTGCATGCTCTGTTGCCTGTGTCTATGTGCCTGTGGCTCTGTCAGTGTGATCATGTGATGTATCTGACCCCAGGAATGTGTCAATAAAGTTTCCCCTTCCTGGGACAATGAATTCACGGTGTTCTTATTTCAATTTCCAGGAGTGTAGTTTGTGTTACATTATTAATTTCGATTGTTATTTCATAAATGAATCCAGAAATAAACTTAGTAAACAATACAGGATTGCGTAATTAAAAACAGGAATTTTAAGTGTGCAAATATTTCGTAATTTCAGATGTTTCTAATAAAATAATTTTAGCTGTATATTCAGAACTACTACTTATCGATTATAACATCGAAACTAAAATATTTTATATAGTAATTCCTTTTCGTAAATTTTAGCTTGAAATATAACATATTGTGTGTAAAAGTATATGAAAGTTTTCAGACAGTCAACTGAGATAATACTGACCTGTCCAAAATTCGAAAAATAATACTGGTATCGACAACTACTGTCGAGGAAAAGTAATGCTAGAGGAGGATGTCCCGTTACAACACTTACATACATTTTTAAAGTTCGTATGATTGTGGTGTCTTGTTTCAGATAATGATCAGCGACCCATTCTTTCAGTGGGGATATACATCATGCCCAATCTGTTACGGGTATCACGGACTGGGGGAAGGGACACATGGGTAAGTGTCGCTACGTCAGTAGTACCAGGCTGGGAATTTCAGGCGGCAGGAAGGGTGCTCGTATGGCCGAGGAAGTTGAAGGCGATGAAGCCGGGTACAGAAGGCACACATTTGCAAGGAAAAAGTAAACAAATTAAAAAAAGGCAATCAAGATGACCACTCGTGTGAAGGGAGAAATCAGGGTTCATGTCCCCGCCTGGCACAAATTTTCACCCGTTAGGATTGATAAATTGGAATGCTTAACTGCGGCTAACGTCATTGAAAGCTTTGAACGATGTATTATAATGTTCTTTAGAGTGCTGCATTTTTTTGCGGTAGTGTATATTCCGATATAAGCAGCATCTTTTCGATTGATGGCTGAAGTATCATTGTTTCTGGTCTCAGAAAGGGGATATACAGCAATCGAATTTTTGTAATTTTTTTATATTGATGTTACGTGAAGTTCTGATCTCAAATACACCTCTTCCAGAGATGTTCGATATGACTCGCAAAAATATTCGAGAAAATTGACTTTTAAGTTTCCCGACCGTCTTTAATATACTAAAAAAAAGGTACTTTTTACTTGCTACAAGCCGTGTGGTACAGAGCTTATCTGCCGTAAGGGTGTATTCGGTTCGAATCCAGGCAAAATAAAATTTTCAAACAAAGATGCATGTTCTATGTGCATTTACGTGAAGTGTAAAACACAAAAATATATAAAGAATTAAATTTGTAATTTTATAAACCATGTAATCTTGACTAACAATCTTCTATAAGAAATTCGTAATTAAATTTTTTTTTGCATTGTTGACTGTATTTCTGTGTGCAGTATATAATTATAAATAAGAGGACAGTCATTTTTCATAAAAATGACAATTATATGTGTTAATTAGCATATATTGGATGAATTTTTATTTAAATGATGTAGGTATTCGAGATGAACGGAAAAAACGAAACAAATAATGATCGAAACGAGACTCGATCTAGCGATCACTAGCCTCATGCGCTTTATGTATTCTGCGATTCACGGAAATGCCCCTAGAACATGCAACTTTGTTTAAAAAATTGGTTCCACCTGTGATCGAACCCAGCCCCCCACGGAAAGAGCGAGAACTCTCTAAGCACTGCTGGAAAATTTCAAAGGATTTTCTCGACAGTGTCTGAGAGTGGCATCGAACTGTTTTGGGAGTGGTACATTTGAGCTCTGCGCTTCACCTACCATAAACATAAAAAATTACAGAAATTAGAATGCCGTGCCTTGCTTCTTAAGTGTCGTTTCAACCATAGGCCATAAGCTCAATGTTACTTTACGGTAAGGAGAGACGTTCCTTCGGAAAGTTGCCGCCGAATTGGCATACGCCACAACATCGTCATTCACACGTGCAGCCGTTATTGATCAACGGTAAAAACCCCTTACACCATGGGGTGCGAGGACGGTGATCAAGGAAACACCTGGAATAGAGCATGGATCTATGGCGTCAGGTTCTCTTCAACGATTTGTCTGGCGATTAATGATCGTCGTGGAAGAGTGTAGAGGACGAGCGGTTTAAATATACCCCTCAGGCGTGCTGTCCCACATGTTCAGCAGAGAGGTGGGTGAGTTATATTTTGGGCCACTAGCATGTACAGATGTCGGATACCTCTCATCGCTGTACAGAGTAATTTAAGGCCCGTGCAGTATCTGGACAGGGTTCTCTAACGTATTTTTCAGCCCTACAGTCAACATTGTGGCGATGGATTTGAGTTTTCAGATGATAATTGCGAGTCCATCGCGTTCACCTTGCGAATAGCTCCCTCCTGGAGGCAGAAATCTAACGAATACAATGGCATGCCGTATATGTTGACATGAACCCAACGGAACATGCATAAGACCTGTTGAAACTTCAAAAAAATGTTAAAAATTATGAAATTCGAGCCAGCCGAGGCCCAGAAAGCAGCCAAAAATGTTAAAAATTATGAACTTCAAGTGTATCGCAGCAGGATCCATCCTCACAGGATGATCTCAAAAGGGCCACGGTTGACGACTGTGGCAGACGTGGGAAACAACGCTTGGACCGCGTTGTGGACGGCATATCAAGGAGGACCCAAAAACTTCACAACGCATAGAGTGGAGCAACACAATACCGATTGCTGCCCAGGAGCAGATATTGAAAAGATTTGCATATTCTAACAAACTACATTTATTTCGCTAATTATTTTGCTTTTGTTTCACAACAAAGTTATATGCTTAGTTTAATAAGGCTTATTACTTCATTTCTTTCTCCTCTTGAATGTAAGTCAACGCACGACATAAATGCAGGCGGTGGTAAATACTTTTTAACAGCTGTATTCAGTTCAGTGGCAGTAACCTCGAAGTGACTGAGTATGAAATGAGGCTCTGACAGTGGGGCATCTTCCCCTGCAAGGGGTCCTTGCACAATATACGTCCATTCGTTCGTTAACAGGAAACTGTCGACAAAGTGTATGTTCAGCAAGAAAATGCACCACACCATCGCTACTAAATTTTGCACGCGGTTCAATTAACTCTGTAGGCATGATGGTATTTACGTGGCCACGGATGTAACCTAGTTTCAATTATTTTAAACACGTAAATAACTGTAGAGTAATTAAATCTGAATGTTGTCGTATTAGTAAATCACAGCACTATTAGCGATAATGTACAACATTGCGAGGTGGCGCAAAGGTTAAGGTATTGGAACACACCTGGGAGAATTACGTTCAACAACCTTCCTCACCCACTTGGGGCGCCCCCCACCAGCCCAGCACCTTGATTATTTTTTTTTTTTTACTTACACATCAGGCGATTACCGGACTGGGTCCATAGAAACAGCCTATGATTTCTTAGAATTTCTGAGTAAGACACACAATGAGCAAACAACTAATTCGCGGTTAGAAAAACATAGCGTAGAGATTTAAAGTTCTCAAAAAATGGTTCAAATGGTTCTGAGCACTATGGTACTTAACTTCTGTGGTCATCAGTCCCCCAGAACTTAGAACTACTTAAACCTAACTAACCTAAGGACATCACACACATCCATGCCCGAGGCAGGATTCGAACCTGCGACCGAAGCGGTCGCGGGGTTCCAGGCTGTAGCGCCTAGTTAAAGTTCTCGTAGAGATGACATATACAACTGCCTGTTTCCCTAAGCTAGGGTGACCCTGGGGAGCAAGGAAGGACCACCAACCACATAAGTAACGCCAAGTCCAGCACCACATGTGGTTTCCACAAGTGTGGGAATAGCGACTGGAATTAAACACGTGCTTATTGCCACTCACAACACTGCCTACCCGGATATATGCCAACTGCAGCCGGCAAGCTTCGGCCGTGGCCTTCGGCTGATGTCGTGACCTCCGGCTTGTGCTCCATTAAAAGTGCTATAGCCTTGAACTAACAGGTTGTTTTACTGCTCTCTCTCCCTCTCTCTGTGCTCCACAAGAACGAATTCGGCCAGATTATTAGTCACGCCATCCTCGTCACTTGCGAACAACCTTATGTCCTCGTACCATTATTTCACATTTTCCGTGCTGTCGCAGAAGTTTTATTCCGATAGAGTGAGGAATGCTAAGAAACAAATCGTATCTATTTCTATAGAAATTAGGGATGTGCGAGAATTTCTTGAGTTGCAGTTAAGTATCTGAGCAATGTCACCAATAGATTCAGACATGTTTATTGTGGAGGAATGAGTAAAATATATGTCACACGTTGTTGCAAGAGTCGTAGTGACCTATGCCTGTACGTAGCTTCTCTTCGTCGTTTACATTTAACAGGTGCAGAACGTTCTGCAGAAGTCACGTTATCACAACAAAATCTCATGAGAAAATACCTGCAATCTTATCCCAGTTAAAAAATTCGTAGCATGCCGCATAAAGTTTCCATGAAGACCATAAAATACCTACTCTGGTGTTATCAACAACGAACAAGCTTTGTAGTTTACTGTTGTATTGAATGGAAAACCATTGAATTATAATAGGTAAATACGTGGCCCATGTGTGGAACTTTGGAATGCACCACATATTACAGTTTCTCAGATCAATGCTTGGTCATTCCCGTTCCATGACAGTGTAAGGTTATTGCTGCAGAATTTATACCGACGCATTAACGTAATAATCCCGCTAATTATGAGGCATTTTGCCATCGTCCACGCAGTAGACTCAAATTCGCCAACCAGAGTCAATGATAGCAGCAATGGCAGCAAATTTCTAGCAATAATTTCTACTACTTCCATTTATTGTTCGTTCTTAGTGGCAAACTGTGGACTTAGTAAATAACAGTGATCACTGAAATACACTGAGCTGCCAAAACCCTACAGCCTAGTCTCTAAAGCGTGAATCGACACGTCTAACTCATGTGAGGACATGTGATGCAGTGGGAAAGGAATCATTTGGTTAGCACTGTGTGCACAGACTGCATGCAGGTTGTTCGTTACTACATTTCAATTTTTATTTTACGATGTGCTGTTTTCTATGAGAACGGCTACCCGGAACAGATTGAGTGAAACGTAAACAAACGAACGGTGTCCCTATTATGCAAGAAGGGGATGGTTGGGGGGCGCCTGGCCTCATCTGTAATATATACACGGTGCAATCAGGGCTGTAGACTACGTGAGTACTGTTGAGAGTTCGTCGCTAAGAACGACATTATCACGTGTCGCGGGAGCCGTTCTAGCAGTGTAGCAAGTGGATTCGTTCTTTACGTGCGTAATCAGACAGTTATGAAAACACTCCGGTTTGCGTGCAGCTTTTATCAGCCATCTAATCTGCGCTTTAGAGTTTTTTGTGTAATTCTCGTAGACAGTGGACTTTCAATGTGCCTTTACGAATGAGAGTGGAACAATGGGTGGTTAATCACGTAAAAGCTTGGGATGTCATTTAAAAATAATTATTTAATAATTCTCATCGGAAATTTGCACTGTTCAAAACTTTCGCTACAATAAACAAATTATTACGTTTTGACATTGTATGTCTCACGGAGTATGTGTACGGAATCGATTTTGGGCGTTAATCAATACTGATATTTCCAGATATGCGCCGTTATGTACCGCCACCTAGTGATTGAAGAAGTTCAAATCATGCTCCGTTGAAAGTAAATCTTCGTTAGATGGTAAATTACTCTGTACCCTCGATGTCGTAGACGAAATGATGAAAAACGGAGCACACTATTGTACTGAAGAGGAATGGGACAAGAAATCGGCCATGATGCTTTCAAAGGAACGATATTGACATTAATCTCAGACGATTTAGAAAAGCCACGAAAAAATTAAATCTGAATAGCTGCTATTGATTTTTACTCCGTCCATCCTACATACCAGCCTTGTGCTGTGACCTCTACGCATTTACACTATTATTTACAGGTATTCTCCAGATTCTATACATTCGTTGCCCAAATTTGTCTACACGCTCTAACTTACGGCGTGCACCGTACGTCCATTTACGGAATGAAGTTGGAATTATCATAAATACTTTTAAAATTAACGAATGAGAATCCTCATTATTTGTCATATAAGCAAAGAAACTTCATTATTTTTATATATAGAGCTTTTTTAATGCTGTAGCTCTTCTTTTTAATTCGTATCGAAAGTACCACACAAAACAATTATTGAATATAAAGAATATGAACAATAAAATTAAATATACATGAACAAACTAATCAATTGACCATTTATAAAAAAAAATTAAAACAGAAGGATATAACGTTCTACACAGAACATAAATAGACATAATTAAATGTTTACACTCTATACAGTATTTATAGAAGTTGTGACTAGTATTTCGCAACAATGTCGGCACTGCTTTTAGCCAGTGCAACCCTGTGCACGAATCCGATCAAAGACGGCACTTCACTAGATGGCTAGAAATTTGTTCCTCCCCACCCCTACCCCCACCCCACTCATACATACACACACACACACACACACACACACACACACACACACACACACATACACACACATTCATACAGAGAATCTCCATCTTGAACGACGTCCCATTTCTTGAGGTTGTGTTTGGATTTTGTAACACCTGTGCACTGTCTGTGTAAGGACGTTCACGTATACCATCACTCTTCATGGCCAAGTGGCAATTCTTCTTCAATTTTGATATGTTCGGGATTATCAGTAAACTTCTCTTTCCACAATTCGACCCTTTCTTTCCTTGGGTCTGATTAAAGTGGACCAGAAGACTGAACTCTTCCTGGATTTCAGACAAGCTGATGGTGCCTGATGTTCATGAAGGGGATCGGCTAAAGTGCTACAAACCTTTTGTCTCCCTGTATTAGCAACCACTCCATGTCTGATATCGGGCGGGGTTGTGTCTGCAAATCAATAAAACTTCTGTGTGTTGGTTTCATGCAGCCTCTAATTCGCCGGTAGATTTTGTTCGGGGCAATATCGACATTTTTTGCACTCTAAGATTTGTAACCCATAGGGCTAACATATTCAGCAGCGGAGCATTAAGGCAGTTGTCCTCATTGTCTGAGGATGGCCATCCCATCAAGATCCAGTTACGTTACGTAGCAGACAGTTACGTGATGAACGCATTGCCTTGATGTTCATGCAATATGTCTCGAAGATTAGATAACACCGAGGTAAACCGATACATTATTGTGTTCCAACTATATTCCTTTCTAATTAACATGTAGCTACATTTTTCTACAAATGAAAGGCAAATTCTTTGTTTTTCACTGAGTTTGGCTTGAGATGATTTTCCCCGTAGTAGTCTGAAAGTATTTTCGGAGTATTAGTGATGTTCCACGGCCTCGAAGTTTTTGCTCTAAGTTGCCAGGGCCAAGTAATCCGCATATGGGAAGCTCTTTGTATGTAGAGAGAGTGATTGGTCATTGGTATATATGTTGAATAGGAAGAACACTGCATTTTAGCTGACAGTTCTTCTGTATTCGCAATCCACTCCACTGGCCTTGGAATGCTGCAAAGGAACATCGGTACTGCAGCAGGGTGGCAATAATTTTTGTAAGCTTGAATCCATGATAATACGGTAGATTTTCCATAATACTATATGAGGTTGCACAGTGTCTTAGGTCGAAGAGAGATCAACAAATGCCACTCCAGTAATATCACCACATTGAAACGCATCTGCGTCAAATTAAGAATTTGTGTACCAGCAATTCTTTCCTGGCCTGCATCCAAGCTGCGCTGGAATTAGGAGAGGTTCGACGACTGTTGTTATACGGTTCAGATGAATTCTACCAAAAATTTTATACATATTACACAAGAGTGAGATTGATCTGAAGTTCCTTGAGTTTTTAGGCCGCTTACAAGGTTTGAGTATTGCAAGCATTTCAGTCATTCTCCAGATTTTAGGGATTTGACATTGTTCCAGACAATAATTGAAAACTGCAGTATCTGTTGCTTGGTGACGATTCCGATGTGGTGAATCTGTTTCATACGTTTATCATCTAATCCGGCTGCCTTGTCAGCCATACCCATTCTCATTTCCAACCCCACTCTTCTATACGGAAGAGATTGGAGAGACTGGATTTCGGTATTTCTTTGAAGTTTCGGTGCTCTTTTACTATTACCTCTTTTGATATTTATTAGGAACTGATGAGCACTCTGATATTGTGTCATGTTCCTGTGTAGTCCTTCAGACATCTCAGTACTTCCAGGTTTCTCTGCTGTTTTTACCATGTGTAGTTCTTCCATCAATTTAACCCAACGTTTTCTCTTTACTTCACCATAGACTGTATTAGCTGTTGACCAGCCTGAATTATGTCTTCACTACTTGAGTTGTACTCAAAGATCAATAGATATTCATTTGACATGTCAGCTGAGCTGGTGTCTAAGCCCTGTATTTACTGAGATGTATAGCCTCTTGGAATCGACCTATGAGAAATTCAGCAAAAGCATCGTATGCCTACGGAATAGGTTAGATGTCAGCTACCATGTCACCAAAGTATTTCGTGAATTTCATCCAGTCAGCTTCCCGGAAGTTGTATCGCCTATTAAATGAGTGAGACTATTGACGTACTGCTGAGATAACTTAGCACATGATGTGTCTAGTTTCACCAAAATACCAAGCGCTGCGGTTACATCTACGTACTGTGATCAGCCAAAACATTATGACCACTGCCCGCCGTGATGTTGGATGGCACCTGGCGGCGTTGAGGGCACGTGAGGCGGTAGCAAAAGTATGTAAGCTGAGCAGACACAGACGGGGGATCACCCAATCGAAAGTATGGGCTGCAAATGGGGAAATCCATTGAGATAAGAGAATTCGGCCAAATGCAGATTATTATTATGCAGAGCCTGTGAACGAGTATCTGGAAAACGCCGAAGCTGATCGAAAGTTCACGGACTACTGTCATGAGCATCTACGTAAAGAGGTAGAAAGACAGTGGAACTACCAGTAGAAGCTAAATGGTTGGATGTCCAAGACTCTTGACAGAACGTGGGGTTCAGAGACTTGTCTGCTCTGTAAAGTAGGATAGATGGTGATCTGTGGCAACTCTGCCGAAAGAGCACAATGCTGGTGCACGCACAAGTGTTTCGGAGCACACTGTTCATCACATATTGTTGAACATGGAGTTTTTCAGCATACCACCCCCACGTATTCACAGGCTGACTTAACTACATCATCAGTTACGATTGCAGTGGGCACGGGACCATAGGGATTCGACCGTCGATCAATGGAAACGAGTTAGCTCTTTGGGTAAATCACATTTTCGCAACACTAGGTCGATGGTCGTCTCCATAAACTCCGTCATCGAGGTGAACAGCAGTTCGAAACGTGCAGCGCGCCACGGACGCAGGCTAGTGTAAGCAGTATAATACTATGGAAGACAATCTCCTGCGCTGGCATGGGACCCGTGCTAGTAATCGAAGACACGCTGACAGCTGAGAACCACCTACATCCCTTCATGCTTGACGTCTTTCCCAGCGGCGATGTCATCTTTCAGCAGTATAATAGTCCGTGTCTCCCAGAACCGTGCTACAGTGGTTTGACTAACTCTATAGTGAACTCACGTTGACGTCTCGGTGACCAAATTCATCTGATGTGAATCCTATGGAACCCATCTGGGTCGCTATCGGACGCCATCAGGTGTACGCAAATCAGCTGTCCGTTATTTACGCGAATTACATGACCTGTGCGTAGACACCTGATGCCACATGCCTCCACAAACCTACCGGCAAAATGTCGGATCCCTGATACGCGAATCAGCGATGTATTTCGTTCCACAGACGGAGAACAAGCTATTAAGCAGACCGTCATAATGTTTTGGCTCATCAGCGTATATACTTCACAATTCAGAGAACAGTGTGTAGTGTAGAACGCTTGGTAGCAATATTAGCCACTTGGCTCGTGTAATAATCTATGTAAAAATAACTGTCTGTATTTCTCCTAACGCTCCCTTAGTCTCTCTTATTCTCATGGTGCTTACGTGAGGCATAGATGGTGCAAGATACAGAGCCAAGCATTTGTTCAAAGGAATAAGGAGTACGTAACACTACCGATACAAATCAACATTTCCTCGAAAATATGAGGAAAACTGTTTTATTTAAGAGCGGACTCAGTGACTACACAATCAAAGATGTAGACGGTGAGTGGTGACTACCTCTCCCTGTCCACCTCCTTCAGTATGCTGATGACACTGCTTACCCAACCCTCTATCGTACCTTCCAAAGATCCCTCCAACTCCACCTCAATCAATTTATCTCCTGGTGTAACCAATGGCTCTTCAAAATAAACCTCTCCAAAACCAAGACGATAGTTACAGGACACACCACTCGCACCTTCTGTCTCCGTGACTTCTACATCACCATATACGACCGTCCTATCCAGCTCGCTAACACACTAAAATACCTTGGACTAATCTTCAACCAGCAACTAATGTGGAAATCACACTTACTAACCATGCAACAGAAAGCCTACAATAGACTAAAAGATGGGGACTACACCCCTCTACTTTCCATCACACATACAAATCCTTGATCTGTCCCTCCTTTGCTACGCCATTGTTGCCTGGATATCTGCCTCACACAAGTTCTGTAAGTCTCTCCATATCCTCGAACGCCATGTTTCCTGCCTCATTTTCCACATCCGCTTACCTTCCCCCACAAGGATCCTTTACCAACTCATCACATTCCCGCCTTTCCTCACTCACATAGAACACCTCCGGATAATGTACACCACCTGCAGACTCCACTCCAGTAATCCTGTCATGTCCCGTCTCCTCTTCAATCCTAGAGTGCTGCAGTGCCTCTACCTGCACATCCCATCAATGCTCAGCCTTCACACCCTACACATCCTCTTCTAAAGAAATTTCGACCCTCTCCCCCTTACTAATCATGAACTCTTCCCCAAAATATACCCCTCCTACCAACTCTAAATCCACCTCACCCTTTCCATACCCCCAATAGGCTCCCTCCCCATCCTCTTCCCCCTCCCACACCTCCTCCTTTTCTCCCTCCCAGTCGCTCCACACTCACTTTTCCTTTCAAATTGACAGATGCCATTACTAGCTACACCTCTCTCCCTGCCTGTCACAAAACAGCCATCCCTGTCTCATTGTCATTGCCACCTCTTACTAGCCCTCAGTTCCCATTCCCATCACTTTCCTCTCTCCCTCTGTAAATACTTTTCCTGTCATCTACCATCCCAGGGCAGGTCCTTTCGAGTTTTAGTGAAAGTGTGCAGTGCTCTGTTTTTAATGGTCAGAGTCTCTTCTGTGTTGTTGGGTGTTGTTCCAATGTTTTTAGTGTTCTTCATGTATTTTTTAAACTCTGCTGTCTGACCATATTTTTATCACTGTTTTTAAACTATCCAACCAACCATATTACGTTACTCTTCCATAATCCTCATATTTCACAACCATTTTAAAATCATTGTCATTATGTCTTCGTGTTCATATGTTAGCGCCGTATACCGCTGCCAGCCCCCCCCCCCCTCCACGTGGGCGAGGGGGGATGAAATCACTACAAAGAAAAAAAAAGGAGAGGGGCTCAAATCATCCCTAGCCTAGCTGACTGGCTGATAAACACCTGCTGGAAGGTACGATTTTTATGCAGGATGGCGCTCCACCCCCTTTGCTATTTGTGTGAAAGATTTCTTGCGCACGTCGGTTGGTGAGGATCGCATGCTGAGCCGCTAGGTCCGTCATGCTTTGACTCACTTGACCCCAGATTTCAATACTTATGATTACTGGTTATGGAGCTACCTGAAGTCGCAAGTCTACCGCCATCGTCCGATCTCATTAGAGATTCTAAAAGACAACACCCGGCGGTAATTTCTCACCATAAATACTGATATGCTGTACAGTGCTGTTCACAACATTGTCACTCGACTACAGGTATTGTTGATGAATGAAGGCAGACATGTTGAGTATTTGTTTTAAAGAACATCACCTTTGTTTAAAATCAAATGTTGTGCTAATTATTGCTCTTGTATCACATGAAACGGTGTCTGGACAGTTGCCACGCCGGACATTTGCCACGGCGGACATTTGCCACGATTTTACCTGCTCCGAAGGGTCGGGTCCCTTGTCTCCTCCTCCTCCTCCTCACCTGCCCGCCCAGTTTGCTTTCGAAGTTCCTAACGTGACCATCAGTATGGAAGTTATTACAACGAACAAGGGCACGCCTCCTGCTCATTACAAAGGTTAGGCGTATCTTAAACAGAGGGAATCTAGAGAAGGTGTTGTTACATGTGCTTACGCCAAAAAGCGGATCATTGCAAGGGAAAGCTGCTTTCGAGGAACGGAGAAGTGTTCAACGTATTAGAACATCTCTGTGGACCACCTGACGATGTGGCTCTGAAAGTAAGAAAGCAAGTGGAAAGGGCGAAGAAAAGGTCTCGAGAAGAAACTATACGGTTATCGGAGATATACGCGGATGAAATGGGAAATCTACATAATAAAGTTTATGACTTTGTTACAGTGATGCCTAATTCAGAATCTATGAAGAGAACCATGCGTTGTCGATGGAGTCAAGAGCAGGGGAACCAACAAGAGCCTAAGAACTCTTATGAAATTGATATTCATGGAGATCTATTAAAATGGGAGATGGCAGTAGTTCTCTTCTGGAAGTCGATAGATTAGAGGTGAGAAAAATGATTTTTAGTGGAAGCAAAGGAAAATAAAGGAGGCTCGATTAAAGAAACAAACATTCTTCCTACTATATTTGCACTCTCCCTAATAATAAGAAAGACACATATGTTCGTTCGTCTGTTTCGTCAGATAAAACAGGCAGTCCCTGAGTGGTGTCCTAAACAAGTAAAGGTCAACTTTGAGGCAGCTGCGATATCGGCCATTCGTCAAGTTTTTCCCACAATTGAAATAAATGGTTTATATTTCCATATGAAGAAGAGTTTATGAAGAAGATTTCGAGTTCTCGGTCTAACTGAGGAGTACCGCCAGAACGAGGATTTAAGACTTCAAGTCAGAATGTGTGCAGCGCTGGCAGTTGCAAAACCGGAGGACGCAAGCAATGGATGGATTGAGATTCATGCAGAAGCTCCTGATAACGGAAGGTTCTCTCAATTTTTTGACTACTTTGTGGATAACTGGCTGGAGAATCAGGATATCGCAATAGAAATGTGGGACTGTTACGGAAAAAGGCACCGAACGACGAATGCTGTAGAAGGGTGGCACAACAAAATAAATAGTATTATTGGAAACCCTCACCCTAGAATCAACTATTTGGTGGAGTGCTTGAAAAAGGAGGCAGAGCTCACACACTGCTTGTACATGAAATTGGAAATGAATCTTGAAGGTAAGAAGAGGAAGAAGTAGTACCTGAAGCTGGACGACAGGATAGAGAGAATCGTAAAGAATTATGAAGAGACTGGCAACATTAGGCCTTGCTTGAAAGCCATTGCCCATATTCAGAAACTGGACTAAAATACGTAAAAAATAATGTATTAAAAAACTATGAAGACCACTGAGTCCTCGCAGATTACTGAGTTAAAATTATTAAAACATTATAGCAGCATTATCGACGATAATATTAAGTTGTAATTGTAAATAGAGTGCACATTAGTTCAGCGTGTTTAAGCTGATTTTACACACGCCAAAATGGTAAATGGCCGTTTATCATTTTGACGGTCCAAAGCCTGTGCAAAGTGTGATGGGAATCAGCCTTTAATGAAAAAATTAAAGAGTGTTTCAAGCCTCACAAAAGTATCCCTATTGTTGTCACGTTAAGATAACTTTTTCTACCTTCCAATATTATGGCCATACAATTAAATTATTGCGAGCTCTAAAATTATTTTCTGAAGTTTCAGAGTCGCCACTATCACCTGAAATATCATGGTTTGTTAAACTGATAGTATACGCTTTTGTAAAAGAAAATGGGAACTGAACCTTTGAACTGCACCTAAAATTGACATCGCAAAACTGATCTGATCCTAAGGTTGACAATTTTGGCACCTCAAATATTTTTTATTTAAGTTTAGCTGCAAACATTTATAGCAGATATAGATCTACTTACGAACATTTAGATATAGCCCTTTAAAAATTAAAATTTCTTACTAAATTGTTGATTATCTTTAAACAGGCCAGTAAAAGCAACTGAAACTAGGCAAGGAGCTTACCACTGAAAATTAATTGTTACTAAAGAACAACAGAAACAGATGTATTAGACCTACTTTTCTTATACATTAGAGACTTCTTGAAAAGATATTTGATCATTTCCTCTGGCACTGACAGTTGAGGCACCTGTGCAACATTATTTATTTGGTTCAAAAATGGTTCAAGTGGCTCTGAGCACTATGGGACTTAACTTCTAAGGTCATCAATGCCCTAGAACTTAGAACTACTTAAACCTAACTAACCTAAGGACATCACACACGTCCGTGTCCGAGGCAGGATTCGAACCTGCGACCGTAGCGGTCGCGCGGTTCCAGACAGTAGCGCCTAGAACCGCTCGGCCACCTCGGCCGGCTTATTTATTTGATAGTGTAATTTGAGTTGCTTTGCAACACAAGGGATATCTACTTCTAAATTATGTTTGCAGCTGTTCTCATTTCGAATTCTGGAATATTTACTTCGTTTTCTTTGGTGAAGGAATTTCGGAAAATACATTTAGTAACTCCACTTTAGTGGCACTGTCATCAGTAACATTACCGTCGCTGTCGCGCAATAAAGGTACTTACTGAGCCTTTCCGCTGGTTTACTTAACATAGGACCAGAATCTCTTTGGATTTTCCGCCACATTTCTAGAGCGATTTTCGTTGTGGAAACTATTAAATGCATCTCGCATTGAAATCCGCACCAAATTTCAAGCCTTAGTAAAACTTCACCAATCTTGGAGATTTTGCGTTCATCTAAATTATACGTGCCTTTTTCGGTGCTCCTGCAGCAGCTTTCTGTCGTGTTTTGTGTACCATGGGGGATCAGTTCCGTCTCTTATTAATTTATTTGGTACGAGTATCTCGAGTGCAGTTGATACTATTTCTTTGAACTTAAGCCACATATTGTCTTCATTTACATAGTTTGGAAGGATTGGAGACTATCTCTTAAAAAGACGACAACCGAATTTTTAGCTGCTTTTATAAATAGATATATTTCGCGTTTAGTTTTGGTGAATTTCTTTGTTAAGGAAGTCAGTCTCGCTACGACTGCGTGTTCACTAATCCCTGTATCCGTCGTGATGCTCAGGATTATTTGTGGCTAAGAGGTCAAGTGTGTTTTCGTAACCATTTACAATTTGAATGGCCTCGTCAACTAATTGTTAAAAATAATTTTAAAAAAAGCATTTAGAACAATTACGGAAGTTGTTTTCTATTTAATACAGGGTATGAAAATGTATTTTTGTCAACATATGGAAGGTAGATTGAAGTCACTGCCGACTATAATCGTATGAGTAGGGTACCTATTTGTGATGATACTCAAGTTTTTTTTTAACTGTTCAGCAACTGTTTCATCTGAGACAGGGGGTCGGTAAAAGGAGCCAGTTATTAATTTATTCCAGTCGTCGAATATAAACACCTCTGCCCATAATAAGTCACAGGAACTATCTGCTTCAATGTCGATTGTGAGCTTGAACAGACATTCCATTATTTTTCTTTAAGTTGTCTTCTTGTTTCTGTTGTAGTGCAGATAATTACAATTACGGCTTTTCCCTCCAAAACCTAGGATGCTTTCTCTGTGACCCTGTAAACACCAGAGCTAAACAATGTAGAACAACAACGTACGTTACAAGCCTAGCATTCTGTATTACTTCATTTCCTTATTTCTAACAGTTTAAAATTGTACGTCGACTTTAGATGACATGTCAATCATAGATGTTCTTATCTCTATTTGGTAAACGTGTTTTCAGTTATGTTTTGAACATTGTCCCGCTACGTTTTATTAACTAATGTTTTTAGAGAGTAAATTAATATGGGGTATGTCGTTCTTCTTTTCAAACATTCACATACCCATTTATTCTTTCCTTATTGTCTTTTGGGCATGCAGTTGTAGTAATTAAAGTAGGCACAAATGCAGTGATCAAAAAGAAATGATTAGCGTACATTCGCATTCTTTTTACAGCGTTCCTTTCTTGTTGCTCCCATGGCGATGGACTGTTTCTGTCGCAACCAGTAAGCGTGAAAGGAAGCTATCGTACAGACAGAGGGATCTATATTTATACTTGACAGAACTAATTACATACTGACATAATCGTCGGTATTGCTTTCGTTTCCCAAAAGCTATAGATATTTCGATTTCGGAAGAGAAGCTCTGTATTTCGCCAAGATGTTGAAGAGGAAGGCCCCTTACGTACTGGTTGTATCAAGTAATATGTGGAGACGGCGGTTTGAAAGCGGACAGAAGAAGTACGAGGAAGGGCGTCCCTTACCTGAGGGATCGCTACTCAAGCTACCTGGCGAAGGGGCAAGTGTGGCAAATGTCCGGCGTGGCAAATGTCCGGTGTGGCAAATGTCCGGCATTCCATGAAACACCATCTTGGTAATTTTGTGCACTTTTTTGTTCAATAAAATCTCATGTCATATCAAGCATGTTTATCAGTTTTTATCCCTCTTTCTAGATTATTCCGTGAACTATAGAATTTATTGAATATTGACATTTTAATGGGCTTTTGAGTCACTCTGTACAGTCTAAATAGGCAAAATTTCTACAAGATGTTGAATACTGAAACGTGCTGATGGACGTTTCGCTTTCTTCATTAAACTGCCTCTGCATAAAAAACTTGACTCAAATGCGATTTCTGAAAGAGAAACCCCCTTGTGTTATCTTTCCTTATACAGAGTGTCTCTGGAGGAACGGTCAATATTCAGCGATATGACAGAAACGATCATTCAAAGCAAGGAAGTCCAGTAAACATCGGCTATAAAATGCATACCTTAAGAGAAATGAGCACTTCTTCATTTTTGATACTGTGAAACAAATCTCTTGTACTGCAAGCACCTGACTTTCAATATTTTGGGAGGAGGTAATACGGACCAAAACTAGAAAAAAATTGTATAATAACTATGGGCTCTAAAATGCACACTTCATGAGCCATGAGCACTTCTCCAGTAAAAGAGACGTGTTTCACAATAGCGAAGATGAACAAGTACTCATAGCTCTTAAGGTATGCACTTTATAGTCGATGTTTGCTAGACTATGTTTCTTGTTTTGTTCCATACTACCGCCTCTCAAAATACGGGAAGCAAGAAGCTCGCAGTAGAAGAAATTTATTTCACAGTACCGAAGACAGAGAAGTGCTCATACTTCGAAGTATATGCATTTTATCGCCAATGTGTGCTATACTTTTTGGAATTTGGAAGGACCAAACTGCTGAGGTCATCGGTCCCTAAGCTTATGCACTACTTAAGCTAACTGAAACTAACTTACGCTAAGGACAACACACAGACCCATGCCCGAGGGAGGAATCGAACCTCCGACGGAGGGAGCCGCGCGGACAGGGACAGAGCGCCTCAGAGCGGCTACCCCGGGCGGCTATACTTTTTGTTTCGAATAGTCGTTTCTGTCATATCCTTGAATACTGACTGTTACTTCTGGAACACCCTGTAGATGCTGTTACTGCTACCTAAATCGTGCGGTAGTGCTGAATTGCACATCGAAACATCTGGTACTTTTCATCGCAACTGTACGTGTGTTGCATGTCCCCTTCACAATGCTGCAATTTTAATGGCCAGCGGTGTATATTCGGGGTGATTCTTATTAACGTTCAAAAACCTCCGAAGTGACGTAGATGACGCTGAGACAAGTAATTTAACATAAGGCACACGGGGTTGCAAACTTCGGGAAATAACCCAAAGTGGATGATGACAAACGTTGAACATACGACGTCACTAGACGATGTACCTCTCCGCACGTGCAGCGGTTGAGCCTATCGGTCCGTAACAGCTGATCATCTCTGCCCAAGTCAAATATCCACGCATGTCGGTGTGGTTCTGGGCCCACGTGAGCGGCTTTAGCACGAGGAGCTCAGGCTTCGACCATTGCGTCTGACAGGCAGCATTTCTTTCACTGCGTTAGACAATTATGTGTTTACTTTGAGGTAAGATGTAATATTTTCTTTACGGTCTCGCGGGCTCCGCTGGTTGACTGCAAAGTATTATAGAACAAAAACCCACTGTACTGTGTTACAAGAAAATGACTATAAGCTTCCGAATTGCATCGTTACCAGTAAATGACTGATATTTTCTCTACTAAATAATGCCTATAAACAGGAAAAGAAGGGGCAAAAGGAATAAAAACCACAGAATAAGAACAGCTTTTACTTGGTTACAGCGAGGACAATAATTTTGTAAATTGTACGTTTACAACAGATCATATTTACCAAAGGTATTTCACATTGGCAACGTTTGCTCGACTGTAACTGTTGCATCGCTCAATTATCCCTTCACGCCCATGTTCAACCGCGGCCGTGCAGCTAGGTACGTCATGCTGAACATTTCCCAGCCATTTTTGGGGTATTTCCCGACATTTGCTACCCTATGTGTCGTACATTCAATTACTTGTCTCAGCGTCATCTACGTCTCTCCTAGGATTTTTAAAAGTTAATAAGAGTCCCCCTGTATGTTGTCTGCATCATACAAGTCACGAAAGGTCCACAGCTCGTGATCTAATGGCTAGCGTTGATGCCTCTGGATCACGGGGTCCCGGGTTCGATTCCTGGCCGGGTTGTGGATTTTCTCTGCCCGGGGACTGGATGTTTGTGTTGCCCTCCTCATTTCATCGTGATAATCATCATTCGTGACAGTGGCTGGATTGGACTGTGTAAAAATTGTGACTTTGTACGGTCGCTGATGACCGCGCACTTGAGCGCCCCACAAACCAAACATCATCATCAAGTCACGGAAGGGCATAGGAACAAGACAGGTTTCGTTAACGCCTATGTTGATGTATATAGACATACAATCGTTTTAGTTTTGAATGTGTTGAACAACGGAGCTACTTTCGGTGGCACGAAACGCATTTTGCAGTATATTTTCAGTGTTTTGTGCAGTGCGTGTAGATGCGGATATAAAATTGTTTTTATGGCAACTCTCAGTTTTTAAGTGCCAGGGGAGAAGCAGGGGACGCGAGAGACTAACTGTTTGGCGGCTACAGACGGCAGTGAGGAAGCAGCGGCTGTAGTCAGGTCGACGTCACGTCCACTCGGCCGGAGGCGGGGCAGCTGAAGGGCACGCCGACCCTGAACCGCCGACGCGCTGGCTTTCCCGGCGCCCTCTTCTTCCCATCAACCGGTCTGCAGCCGAGACGTGCACACTTCCCTCTTATTTTGTTTCTTTGTATTTCCAACATCGAATGTATCTCGCTACCGAAGAGAAACTCGACTAAAACCGCAAGTCCATTACTGCACTTAAAGCTAGGAATTGGTGCCAGCTCACTACTTTTCCCCCTCATTAATTGACTGCGCTTCTGTTATTACTAACCGGTAGTTCTTTTTGCTATTTCAGCTTTGAGTGATCTGCATATTTTGAAGGAAGTTATCTTGTTGTTTTTCTTTTATTGTGGAGATCATTATGGACTTCTTGCTTTCTCTTGATCTAAAAGGAAGAGAGCCTAATTTATGAAATGATTACGTAAATAAACATAGCATCACTTACTTTCTGAGTGCAGGAAGCATACATACGCTACAAAATTGTGAAATCGTGAAGAAAAAGTGACCAAATATAGTCACACAATAAAGAATCCCGGAACATTTGCATCATTTACTTAGAGTCATAGACATAAGTTATTAAGTGACTTGACGTTCCTGTACTTTCATAAATTTATTCAATATGGATTCGACCACTGAAGGATAATCCTTTCAACTGAAATATCTAGCTGGTAGTCCGACTACACTGGAGACCTCTAGACAAACAGAAATTAGAGCCTCATCGTGGACTGTCATCCATAGACAAACAAGTAGTTATGAAGGGGAAGGAAGATTAGAGCTTCAAGCCCTGTCGACGTCGATGACATTACATGTGAGATATTCAATCAGTTGTAGAAGGATGGTGGACAGCAGTGGCTTATGTGCTTCCTGGGCGTTAGTAATCAAAACTTAGATAAAGCAGATAACAGCCAAATTCTGATTCTGCTGATGATAATAATATTTAGGGCACTCCGTCTTCAGGCCACAAGTGGCCCATCGGGACCATCCGACCGCCGTGTCATCCTAAGCTGAGGATGCGGATAGTAGGGGCTCGTGGTCAGCACAACGCTCTCCCGGTAGTTAAGATGGTTTTCTAAGACCGGAGCCGCTACTATTCGATAGAGTAGCTCCTCTATTGGCATTACGAGGCTGAGTGCACCCCGAAAAGTGGCAACAGCGCATGGCGGCTCGGATGGTCACCCACCCACGTGTCGGCCACGCCTTACAGCGCTTAACTTCGGTGATCTGGCGGGAACCGGTGCATCCACTTTGGCAAGACCGTTGCTAATATTTAGGGCGCTCAGTTTTAAATCACTATGAACATAAATGGATGAGAATACAGTTACTCCCGAATACGGCTCCGCGGCATTAGTAGAATCGTCACCATGATCGACAAAAGCCAAAGAAGGGGATAAGGAGTGACTGACGTGGACAACATGTTATTAATAAGTTACAGGATAAGTTACTTGCATTCTCAGACTCTCCAGAATGAATGTTTCACTCTGCAGCGCAGATTGAGCTTATCTGAATTTTGTGGCCGGTGACAACTGTTTGCCTTTAGTGCTGAACTTCTTCTTCGTTTCTAAGAGAGAAAGGGCGCTACACGTCGTTGCTGGTAATTCATTTGCCATCTGCGAACGTTAAATCTCACATCAGCCTCGGCGCTCTTTGACAGGATCGTGCCATCTGTTGATACCAAATTGCAATCTCTCTCAACCTGTCATTCATCACTCACCCATGATAATATCAGAATGACAAATGCTCGTCTCGTAGAACAAGAAATGAGAATATGTCCTGGGCAGACTTAGGGGCATAAAAAAAGGGAACTAGCTTTTCGACTTATCTGGCATCTTCGAAGATATTTAAATCAAAACATCTTGATATATTTGTGCTTTTTTACTTATTAGTATTAATACCCATGTCATGTAATATAATGTATCGTGCCAAGTAAAGTAACATGATACATGATACATGTTATACTACATGACTTCGTGTATCACGTTACTTTACTTGACACGGTGCATTATATTTTTGATTTACCTGGCAGCTTCAAAGACGTTTAAATCAAAACATCTTGACCTATTTGAGGTTTTTTACTTCTTATTATTAGTACCCATGTCATGTAATTAAATACATCGAGTCAAGTAAAGTAACATGGATGTTATGTAATATGTTTGACACAACGTGTCAAGCATGCATCCACACCCTGGGATACTTCCTATTATAAATGCAACCCCCCTCTTGGGCACCTCCTATTGTAGAAGCATAACACTCTCTAGACGCACGTAAATTTGTGTCTATTTGTGCTTCACCATGCATATAACTTGGGGTGGGTCTAAGAGAGTTCGCCGGCCGAGGTGGCCGAGCGGTTCTAGGCGCTACAGTCTGGAACCGCGCGACCGCTAAGGTCGCAGGTTCGAATCCTGCCCCGGGCATGGGTGTGTGTGATGTCCTTAGGTTAGTTAGGTTTATGTAGTTCTAAGAACCATTTTGCTCATATCGTGGCAACGGATAAAGCTTTCAAATAGTTCAAATGGCTCTGAGCACTATGGGACTCAACATCTGAGGTCATCAGTCCCCCAGAACTTAGAACTACTTAAACCTAACTAACCTATGGACATCACACACATCCATGCCCGAGGCAGGATTCGAACCTGCGACCGTAGCAGTCACGTGGTTCCGGACTGAAGTGCCTAGAACCGCACGGCCACCGCGGCCGGCATAAAGCTTTCACGAAAGCTTTCACGAAACAACAGGACGGCTATTATTAGTTATATATGCAGTCAAATGGTTCAAATGGCTCTGAGCACTATGGGACTTAACTGCTAAGGTCATCAGTCCCCTAGAACTTAGAACTACCGAAACCTAACTAACCAAAGGACATCAAACACATCCATGCCCGAGGCAGGATTCGAACCTGCGACCGTAGCGGTCGCGCGGTTCCAGGCTGTAGCGCCTTTAACCGCTTGGCCACCACGGCCGGCTATACATGCAGTCCAAAGGAACATTGCATCGTAATTTGGATTAAGACAGGCAGTGCAATATTGTATTTATCCGCCGACACCAGGCAAGCGACTTTCAAGTAAAATGACTCCTCTGTACGAGAATAGACATACTGGATGTACGAGTACAGGTTGTAGACACATGGTTGATGACATATGGAGGTTTGGGTCTGGCCCTGAGCTGTGATCGGATAGCCTAATGGTAAGGCGACCGCTCGCGATAAGCGGGAAATCCGGGTTCGAGTCCCGGTCCGGCACAAATTTTCATTGTCGTCAATCCATTACACGGTTGATGGTTGTCCTTATTCGCAGTGTGAACACATTTCTTATATTCCACTGTCTGAACGTCCTCATCAATGGAAAACCTCCCTCCCCCCCAGGTGTTCTTCAGCTGTGCGGCCTTAGTCGAATTGTTTTCACCATTTCATTACGGCTCAACACGATATAGCATTTGGTCCATATACCACCAGAATTTCATCGTGAACCTGTGTGCAATTTAGACGTTTTGCTCACAGGAATCGTACTGTCCCGCATACTTCAACTTTTCCATTTGCCGCGACATTTCAGTCGCACGCTGTGATGCACTTATCACCCGTGTCGCAGCAGAAATTTTTCTGCAGGAAATGTGGAATATTTACTCTCTTTGACAATGTGCATGTCTCGTTGCGCAATGGTTCAAATGGTTCAAATGGCTCTGAGCACTATGGGACTTAACATCCGTGGTCATCAGTCCCCTAGAACTTAGAACTACTTAAACCTAACTAACCTAAGGACATCACACACATCCATGCCCGAGGCAGGATTCGAACCTGCGACTGTAGCAGTCGCGCGGTTCCGGACTGAGCGCCTAGAACCGCTAGACCACCGCGGCCGGCTCGCAATGGTCTTTGCGTGGGACAAGTACCTTCGTTTAAGGCAGCGCGGAATTCCTGACTTTTTCCTTTAAACTAATGACTAGAGAATTTAGCAATATATGTTGCTACATGTGTGCAATTGTGGTTCAAATGGCTCTGAGCACTATGGGACTGAACATCTGTGGTCATCAGTCCCCTAGAACTTAGAACAACTTAAACCTAACTAACCTAAGGACATTACACACATCCATGCCCGAGGCAGGATTCGAACCTGCGACCGTAGCGGCCACGCGGTTCCAGACTGAAGCGCCTAGAACCGCACGGCCACCCCGGCCGGCGTATTGTGTTTTATAGTAAAGAAAATAAATGATAATTGCGCTTTGATTACGGCATACATATTGGGGTACTTGTACAAAAGGAATAGCATTACTTTCATAGTAGGAAGTCAGTGTTAGCTACACATTAATAGCTCTTCAACAGTAATATTTGGAAGAATTGTAAAGCTGAAGATTATTGTTTTGAGGCAAATTTCATAGTATTTCAGATGATACAGAGTCGCGATCTTCTTACATCCAGATGCCTCAGTGATAGTTAAGAATGAGACAGCTGGATCAACCACCATCCATCAACAACTTTCGCGTCAAAGGTGGTCTCTCGTGCTACTAGCGTTCCTTTGCTGCAGGAAAGCTGCTTGCTCTGATGTGGAGGTTTGTGCCAGCAGCATGACGGTGCAAGAAACTCGCTTAGTAGGCCGGTGATCGGCGACCTGCGGACTGGCTAACGCTAACGTCATCGGGAATCTGACGGAAATGGAAATGTGGGATGTCGCACTCCACTGTACTCTCAACAGCTTCCCAGAAATCGAAAGTCTCAACTCGGCACGAATTTCCTTGCGTCACATCATCGAGACTGCGAAAAATTTCCCTCGCGTTTTGCTGTTTCTGTATACGCTAGAACGCGATCGAATAATCAGAAACCATTCCGTGCGTTCTTCCTCCAACATACTTCACCTTCGACATAAATTAGATTTCGATCCTATAACTAATGTGATTAGATCAATATTTGATCTCAGCTTAGAGACGGGCGTGCTTGTTAATGCATCAGATTATCAGAAATGTACGTTGCATCTTACAACACAACGCGTAGGTGTTATTTGACTGTGGTGATCGATTTTAAATATCTCTGGTATAGATTAGCGACGTAAACAATAATTTAATAAACGTCTCCAAATAATGATCGAAGATAAACGGAATATTGCAAATTAGACGGAGAACTAACTAATACAGATCGATAATGAAGAACAGAAAAAGTTGGAAATAGTAGTAATGATCACAATACGTGTTTAATTATCGGAGTACAGGATTTTAAATACTGCAGGGCAGCGCAGTCTGCACGATATTCAGCAAGAGATCAAAAGTTTTTGTTATTTGAAGTCATTATAAAAACATAAAAACCAAAACTTAATTATTAATTTCGTCATGTGGGGTGAAACACTTGTTCTTTCAAACTGAAAACTTGAGCGAGTATAACAGATACGCATTGTAGTGACACAAATTCAATATCTAACCCAAAATAGTCATTAAATAAACTGTTGGCTGTAAGAAACGTATTCTTAAAATAAAAACAAGTTACACATTTTGATAAGAAATTTATCCAGAATTTTTTCTCAAAATATTAACACCAAAATGAAGTCAATTAGTTACTTATCAACTATGTGTCTCTCATCACTCGGTGAAAGAATTGTGATCGACATCTCTCTGCTGCCTTTGGGAAAAACTACACAGAACACCGAGACCTGGAATGTGTAAATTACGAAGCATTAACTAGTGGCTGTGAAAAGCTGAGTAGAAACAAATATAATCGATGAGGAGTGAGGTGCAAGCATGAAACTAAGTGTAATTTCACAAGTCCCTTTTATAAACAGTTACTCTCTTTTACAGACTAAATGAGAAAAGATCCAGCCCAGAGGCTGAAAGAAATTCATGAACTACAAAATGCTGCTTGTACGGCTTTTAAGATAAATTCAACGCCTGAAGTAAGTTGAAACTTGCATAATATGATCAATATAGCTAAAGCTTGAGTTCAACACAACCTTCTATAATGCCAAATATGACGTTACAGGGCTAAGAGCGAGACTTTTTTTTCATGTTGCTTACTGAAATGATTTGATAGTTGCTTGAGCAACAGTCTAAAGTGTGTTGTCAATGGAACTGAAAAGCCGTTATGGAGCACTTTAGTTTAGAAATGATGTAGATTGGAAGATTTGGTCTAACGTCCCGTCAACAACGATAGAAAACATGCTCGGATTAGGGAACAATGTGGAAGGAAATGGCCATCTTCTTTTCAGAGGAATCATCGCGGCATATAACTTAAGCGATATAGGGGGACCACGAAAAATCCAAAATGTTGATGGGCATTTGAGTAGCCGTCTTTCCGAATGAGAATGTTTTCACTACTGCATTGTCCGCCCCTGGAAGCTGAGTGGTCATACCTAACGGCCCGGGTTCGATTCCCGGCTGGGTCGAAGAGTTTCTCCGCTGAGGATCTGGGTGTTGTGTTGTCCTTATCATCATCATTTCATCCCCATAGACACGCAAGTCGCCGAAGTGGCGTCAACTCGAGAGACTTGCACTAGGCGAACGGTCCACCCGACGGGAGGCCCTAGCCAAACGGCATATATTTACTACTGCACTACTTCCCCGTATATTGCTCAGGAGGTAGCATGCCTCTCGTCCTTCTAGGCGATACTTCACTGCTTTATAAAATAAAAGAGTCGCTGTAATCATAGTTCTAAATCGCAATTAGGAAGAAATTACTCTCGCCACATGCAGGTAAACATTTTCCTGTGTCTATAATCTACCAATATTTCGAAACATGTTTCTGTCAGCAGAGAGACTCGTAGAATCATTTGCTCTGTCTCATCATCGTCACCTGCATCGCGTAGCTCAACGCGACATAAGCAGTGACAACCTTTGACGACTCGTGCTGTCTATGAATGTCCTTGACATTCACATAATTGACGATATAAGTACTACATGGTAGGCTTAATGCTTATCGCCAGAGATATCATGCTGCTCTCTGACATGCAAGAAGTCTTATATCCTGTCACAGTTCCAGATACGTGTCTCATAAAATAGTATTTTATGTAACAGGCTGGCTTCTGCACCATTAGTAAAGGTAAAAGTTTACTACTCATCTAATAAAACTCACAAGTATCACGTGTTCCACGCTGCCGTCACGACAGAAGCTGTAATTAAAACAAGACGCAGAGTAGCTCTCATGTCCTTAACGCAGTGATAGATGAAGTTCTTGAGATTTTTTTCTTTCTTTTTAATTAAACTCAGACGTACAGACTGACATACTGACGACTGTGGTGAGTTTCAGTGTCACTCTGTCGGGAATGGGAGGTCCAGTGGTAACCTAAAGGTCGCGAGGTCGAATCCCCAAGAATGTATGCTCCATCTTACTACACAACGCGTAGGTGTTATTTGACTGTGTTGATCAATTTTAAATATCTCTAGTTACGATTACTGACTTGAACGATAATTTAATAAAAGTCTCCAAATAATGATCGAAGATAAAAAGAATATTACAAATTAGACGGAGAACGAAGTAATACAAATCAGTAATGAAGAACAGTAAATATTAGAAATAACAGTAATGATTCCAGTAGGTGTTTAATTATTGGAATACAGGATTTTAAATACTGCAGGGTGGCGCAGTCTGCACCATTCTCAGCAAGAGATCCAAATTTTTTTGTTCTTTAAAGTCGTTAATAGAAACATAAAAACCTAAAAATTTAATTATTAACTTCTTCATGACGGGAGGAAAAGTCGTTCTTTCAAATTGAAAACTTGTGCGAGTGTAACAGGTATGCATTGCAATGACAGAAAATTCAACGCAGCCATTAAGAAACAAATTCTTTCGGGAATAAAATGAAATTAAAAACATGTTACACATTTTCATAAGAAATTTATTCAGAATTTGTTCTCAAAATATTAACATCAAAATTAAATCAGCTTGTTACTTATCAACTGTGTGTCTCTCATTACTCGACGAAAGAATTGTTATTGACATCTCATTGCTGCTTTTGGGAAAAATTACACAGAATACCGCACAGGGATCTGAAATATGTATATTGTGATGCATTAACTTTTTTGTTTTTCAAATGTGTGTGAAATCTTATGGGACTTAACTGCTAAGGTCATCAGTCCCTAAGCTTACACACTACTTAACCTAAATTATCCTAAGGACAAACACACACACCCACGCCCGAGGGAGGACTCGAACCTCCGCCGGGACCAGCCGTACAGGTCATGACCGCAGCGCCTTAGACCGCTCGGCTAATCCCGCGCGGCTGATGCATTAACTAATGGCTGTGAGAAACTGAGTAGCAACAAAGATAATCGATGAGGAGTGATGTGCCAACATCAGGCCACGTGTAATTTCATAACTCCGTGTGAGGAACAATTACTCTAGTTTACAAAATAAGTGAGAAAAGGTCCAGCCCCGAGGCTGAAAGCAATTTATAAACTACAAAATTCTGCTTATAGGGCTTTTAAGATAAATTCAACGCCTGACGTATGTTGAAACTTCCATAACATGATCAATATGACTAAAGCTTGAGTTAAACTCAACGTTCGATACCGCCAAATTCGACGTTATAGTGCTAAGTGCGAGAGTTTTTTTCATGTGACTTACTGAAATGATTTGATAGCAAACTTACGTAGGTAGTGGGCTGTGGCAACTCCAAGAGTAGGGTAGACAGTTTGAAAACGCTGTCTCGTGCAGCTAATAGCCATTTTATGTTGGAATTTTATAGTACTTAGTATTAGACATTCTCTCTTTGGGCCTCATCTTGTGAGTCTGAAGTTGTCAGGAATTTTCCATCTTTGTCATGACCATGGTATCTGAAGACAACGCAATGCTAGAGAACTATTTGTATTGACATTATTGTGCGAATGATTTTCGAAATAAAACTCTGTCCTTAGGCTGTAACAAGTTTCTTACAAATCGACTAATTCAGTGACGTTGGATGAATACTTTACTGATGACAGCGCTCGGTCGAGAAAGGTCGTGTGTAAGGACTAACGCGAAAGAAAGAGACCGTACTGCAAATTTTTGTTTTGAGAAAACGTATGGCCGCCATCAAAGTAAGATCCAAAATTCATTTTTTCACTGCTCAAAAATTTCCACATTTTGTTTACCGTATAACTGCGTAGGGGCAGCCGGCCGTTGTGACCGAGCGGTTCTAGGCGTTTCAGTCCGGAACCGCGCTGCTGCTACGGCCACAGTTTCGAATCCTGCCTCGGGCATGGATGTATGTGATGTCCTTAGGTTAGTTAGGTTTAGGTAGTTCTAAGTCTAGGGGACTGATGACCACAGATATTAAGTCCCATAGTGCTCAGAGCCATTTGAACAATTTTTTGCGTAGGGGCTACGCGATTTTTGCCTTTCGGCGGTGTACACGAATACTTCTGCAATAATCTGCTCGTTCAGGGGCGTTCAGATGCTCAATGTGAACGAAACTTGCCACAGATTAAGAACATGGTACAAGTCGAAAAATAGTCATGTAGTAATACGCAATGAATAATAGTTCACCGAGCGAGATGGCGCAGTGCTTAGCATACTGGACTCGCATTTGAGAGGACGACGGTTCAAAATCTCGTCCGGCCATCCTGATTTAGGTTTTCCGTGATTTCCCTAAATCGATTCAGGCAAATACCGGGATGGTTCCTTTGAAAGGACACGGCCGACTTCCTTCCCCACCTTCCGTAACACGATTACTACCGATTACCTCGCTGCTTGGTCCTCTCCGCCAAACCAACCAATCAATAATAATTCGATAGTAATGCCACCAAACTCCTTCCTTCTGCGTTGCAGTACTACAATTAACACTTAGATATATTGCAAGAGCCGGCCGTGGTGGCCGAGTGGTTCTAGGCGCCTCAGTCCGGAAGCGCGACTGCTACGGTCGCAGGTTCGAATCCTGCCTCGGGCATGGATGTGTGTGATGTCCTTAGGTTGGTTAGTTTTAAGTAGTTCTAAGTTCTAGGGGACTGATGACCTCAGATGTTAAGTCCCATAGTGCTCAGAGCCATATGTTGCAATATTTACGTTAAGAGAAGTGGCTTACTAGAAAATCCTGACTTACGCTTCTTTGATCTACAGTAGTACGTACTGTATGCTATGCGCATAAAGTATGTGAGATCGTGCAACTTTTATTGAACCGTACACTTTAATTATTTACAACACCTAGGAGGGATGATTGGTTTTTGCAAGTCGTTACATTGTGCAACACGATTTTTACGTTTGCGTAATCTTCCCTGTTCCTAAACTACTTTTCTGCCCTAACTTCAGACCTGTTATTAGTTTTTTCTGTCACGTACAGTTTTTTGGCATGTCAATTAAACTCATTTTTCCTTTAACCTAAATGCCAGAGAAAAAACTTTTAGTGCAAGTAATGGGAATTTTATTTTAGTAAGGTGGAGTAGTTGGCCACACTTGTGACACCCATCTGTCTGTTAGGGGGGAAACTTTAGGTCATTGTTGATATGTGTTAAGTATAGTTTTGCTGCATGTTAGAAATGAGTTCTCGCAAGTGTTTGAATATATCAAACGTATGCTGTTATGTTTGTGATAGCTCCGTAATTGCTATTCAAAGACAGGGCATACTTTGGTATAAGACTTGGTCATCAAGGCGAAAGCTGGCGCAGCACAAGACATGCCATGCCTGTATTGAGGAACTGACATTGTGGAAAAATGGAAAGAGAAAACTAATGCGTTTTCAATTCCCGTGGTTTAAAGGAATACCCAAAACCGTGTATGTTACTGTTATTCTTAAATAGTTAACGTTGAAGGTCATAAGACAGAAAATAATTAGAGTATAATATATCCTAGCATTCCTTCGGCCTTACGACCAGTTATCTATTCCAATTCCACCTATCATTCCTGAAGATTACAAGCAGGGGAGAAGCTCAGAAAACGAATGCGATAATGATGATGATTACAAGCCGGAACAAAATTCTGCAGCAGAATTATGTAGTCAAAACGAGCTAAGTGATTTAAGTCACAACTTGAATCGGACAAAGGATACCGCTTGGGTCAAGACTGCTACTCGGAGTATAATTTTCTTGGTACAGGAACTGAGAAAAGGAATTCATAAAATGATTTAAAGAGGAAGACCATATTGTTTATTGAATTTCACTTACAATCGAAGTCGGTGGAGATTTTTCATAGACTCGTCATAATGTAGCCTGAAAGGTGTACTTTCACATATTGTAAATTTGTTTGGTTCAATAACTGTTGCCCATTCAGTACACCATAACGACATATACGAAATCCTCTAATCCATTTTGAAATACGTAAACTACAAAAAAACATTGTTGGACAATATGTCGTGATTTGAAAGTAATTGGCGTTTCACGTGGTCAACAAACCCGGGTATACAAAACTGCCGTGTTTCATTCTTGAGTGAGACAGCCGAACCACAGACAAACATTGAAAGGAAACCAACTGGTAAGAAAGAAAAACCCTCAATCACAGTCCACAGAATATAATAAATGAACCAATCGTTCAACCAAGCAAGATATTGTATTACTACACCCTCTTCACATCACTCTTGGAGTAATGAAACAGTCCACTAACGCACTTCCAAACCATGGTGACAGCTTCTTGTACATGGTAACAAGACTCACAAAAATATCTTCTGAGAAACTTAAAGAAGGAATCTTTCTGGGACCGCAGATTAGAAATTTAATGAAACACAATTTGTTTGACTACATAATGAATCCAGTGGAAAAAATTGCTCAGGTTTCGCTTAAAGAAGTAGCGGCCAATTTTTTGGGCAACAACAAACATTCAATTTGTAAGACAATGGCGAAAAACAGTGGTGAAAAATCCCATGAAAATAGGATGGAACATGAGTGTGAAACTGAGATGTCAGTGAATAAAAAGGACAACAGTTCCACCAAGACGGCAAGGAGATGGAAAAGAGATACGACGGAAGGAGAAATGTAAACGCCCCGCGTGGATCTTCACGGAGATAACTTGTCCTCCGATGTGTGATGGAGTTCGCAGCAGTTATCGCTTTGCCTCCCATGCATGCTGATGTAATGAATGTAAACGCGGTGGCTGACTACGGTTTTATGCTAATGAGAGATGGCGCTGCTGAAGGGAAACTATCGAGGAAGAGAAGTTTCGTTCCGTGTCAGAGAGAACTTGAAATCAGCGAAGAGTAGTTAAGTTGGCGTACATGTGTTGTAGTTATCTAGTAATTATAAGCAGTTTTAAGCGACAATATACCGTTGTCTGCTCTAACGCAGTGTGTAGTGATTCTATACAAGGTTGCAAGATAAATAATTTATTTTTAATGCAATTAAAAATTTCCGTGTTCCAAAAAAATGTGATTAGTACAAGAAACTGACGTGATACGGGAAAACCAAGATCAGATTTGAAATCACGTCGTTCAAAAAGTTTTAAAATGCAACACATTGTTATTAGTCCAGTTTTATCTTCACTATCTGTACGGAATAAATACATCGTAGGCTACAGAAAATTCATAGATTTTGTACTGAAAACTACATCGCGCAATTTGATTAAAGGATTACTTTTTCGAAACCTCGTGATTATTTACCATTTCGACGTATGACAGATACATTTTTAACGTGCTCAGCAAAGGTGTGTAGGTCGCACTGAGGGTGTTGCCAAACGGGGGCCTTGGAGGGACTATTTACCATGATATTCGCCCACAGGCTAATGTTGAACCCCCGCGTGATCACACCACAGCAGGGCGCGAAAAAGGAAGGATGAAAAAGTATAAAAACTCTTCTCTGCTTTGGACAACGTTCAGATTTCGTCGAATTGTTTTGAACTGTCAATAGCGGTTCTACCCTTTACCCTGGAGCTAAAACAGCGGCTGCACTGCAGTCTAAAGGGGTCAGATCACGCTCAATGTGGCTGCAACCCCACGATGTCTTTAGAGTAGGGCTGAAACACCCCTAGGTTGGTAGAAGTGTCGAATGTTGTCAAGAACGTCGTCCTGTTGGTCGTCGCACTGCGAGCTGTCGTTCTAGATCGCCACAAGGGAAGGTGGTTTCATTGACGTTCTTCATGTCACTGACTGAAGCCTTTTCATGTCGATTCTGAGAGATGGGGTGTCTGAAATGTTGTCCTCGATCACCCACAAGAAAACCGTGTGATTTCACGGTCAGTGTCGCGGTTCTAACCCCAATCGCTGAGGCATCAAAAGACGCATGCACTGTGGCGGTGGGCAGAATTGTAAAATTTGGTGTTAATGTGACATCATCAACCCACCTTACAGCTCATATGAACTTTTGAGCTGTGGATTTCTTTCCGTATGTGTCGACTATTTTGTATTTGAAGCGTCGCCGAGCCACTGAGCGACGTCACAGGGCGCCACGCTTTCCCACCGTTACAGAGGAAGGTTGTTGGCAGCTTTGTGACAAATTTCAAACTTATGCGTCTTAATGGGAGACAATTACGGTATTTCGGAAAAGTGACTCTTAATTTTGTTGTGTATTGTAGTTTTCAGTATTTTCTAATTAGACTTTCGTGCGGTATGAAATGTCTTTCTTTACAGATTTGCCGACTGAAACTTCCAGTTCTTTCATTACACTTTCAGTCCAGTTAGACAAGGCTGTTACTATTCGCGCTGACCGTTTCTGAATACGTTCGACATTCCCAATTAGCCAATTTAGTAGGGATTTTGAGCAGTATTCCAGTGCGGACCATGCAGGTGTTTTAAAAGAACCTTTTCCTTAGACTATATTTTTCCAGAAACTTACCAAATTTTCTAAGACTGAAACTGCTTTACGTACGCTCGGACTTTGCAACTGTTCCACTTCACATATCTACGTATTTTGCCTTCTACAATGTCGCAGTTAATGAGAGTTAGCATGTGTTAAGTTAATTTCTTTACGTTGGTAGCACGTTGCCAGTCTTTGAAAGAAACAGAAAGGAGAGCAGGGTTTAACCTCGCATCAACCACGAGGTCATCACACACAGATCACAGCCTCTAGCTGGAGAGGTATGGAAAAGAATATCGTCAGCGTCATCTTCAAAGGAATCACGCCGGCACTTGCCTTAAGCGATTTAAGGACACCTGGAAAAACCTAGATCTGGATGACTAAACGAATATTTGAAGCGCCATCCATCCGCATATGAGCTCTCCTCGCTCGGTGCTAGTCCTTGCATCAAGCTCATATATTGCCGAGATGTGATTGGGTATTAGCTTTTTTAATGTTACATATACGAAAAGTATGACGTTTTAAGTAATACTAGCTGCAGGGTCTCAAGCATGTAACATGAACAGTACTGGTGGTGTGAGGCTTTCTCGTGATGAACCAGCTTCCAGTTGTTCAATCGCCTTTCATGCAGAATAACGTGTTGCGTACAGCGTATCGATAAGTTTTTATTCAATTGCAAACTTTGCTAGGTATGTCATGCGCACATATTTTCACCCAAAAGCCTTAACTGTAGTTATACACTACTGGCCATTAAAATTGCTACACCAAGAAGAAATGCAGATGATAAACGGGTATTCATTGGACAAATATATTATACTAGAACTGATATGTGATTACATTTTCCCGAAATTTGGGTGCATAGATCCTGAGAAATCACCACCCAGAACAACCACCTCTGGCCGTAATAACGGCCTTGGTACGCCTGGGCATTGAGTCAAACAGAGCTTGGATGGCGTGTACAGGTACAGCTGCCCATGCAGCTTCAACACGATACCACAGTTCATCAAAAGTAATGACTGGCGTATTGTGACGAGCCAGTTGCTCGGCCACCATTGACCAGACGTTTTCAGTTGGTGAGAGTTCTGGAGAATGTGCTGGCCAGGGCAGCAGTCGAACATTTTCTGTATCCAGAAAGGCCCGTACAGGGCCTGCAACATGCGGTCGTGCATTATCCTGCTCAAATGTAGGGTTTCGCAGGGATCGAATGAAGGATAGAGCCACGGGTCGTAACACATCTGAAACGTAACGTCCACTGTTCCAAGTGCCGTCAATGCGAACAAGAGGTGACCGAGACATGTAACCAATGGCAACCCATACCATCACGCCATCACGTCGGGTGATACGCCAGTATGGCGATGACGAATACACACTTCCAATGTGCGTTCACCACGATGTCGCCAAACACGGATGCGACCATCATGATGTTGTAAACAGAACCTGGATTCATCCGAAAAAATGACGTTTTGCCATTCGTGCACCCAGGTTCGTCGTTGAGTACACCATTGCAGGCGCTCCTGTCTGTGATGCAGCGTCAAGGGTAACCGCAGCCATGGTCTCAGAGCTGATAGTCCATGCTGCTGCAAACGTCGTCGAACTGTTCGTGCAGATGGTTGTTGTCTTGCAAACGTCCCCATCTGTTGACTCAGAAATCGAAAGGGGCTGCACGATCCGTTATAGCCATGCGGATAAGATGCCTGTCATCTCGACTGCTAGTGATACGAGGCCGTTGGGATCCAGCACGGCGTTCCGTATTACCCTCCTGAACCCACCGATTCCATATTCTGCTAACAGTCATTGGATCTCGACCAACACGAGCAGCAATGTCGCGATACGATAAACCGCAATCGCGATAGGCTACAATCCGACCTTTATCAAAGTCCGAACTGTGATGGTACGCATTTATCCTCCTTACACGAGGCATCACAACAACGTTTCACCAGGCAACGCCGGTCAACTGCTGTTTGTGTATGAGGAATCGGTTGGAAACTTTCTTCATGTCAGCACGTTGTAGCTGTCGCCACCGGCGCCAACCTTGTGTGAATCCTCTGAAAAGCTAATTATTGCATATCACAGCATCTTCTTCCTGTCGGTTAAATTTGGCGTCTGTAGCACGTCATCTTCGTGGTGTAGTAGTTTTAATGGAGAGTAGTGTATTAGTGTAAGCACACGTTTACAGAAACGAACGTTCGTTACGTTTCTTCAACGAACATTTCCTTTACCACTAGTTAATCAAAATCTATGGACAAAAACTCATGATAAAAGGGAAAAATAAATTGATCTGCATCATTACACTAACACAAAAGAAATGGAGCATCGAAATCTTTTAAGTTTCAACCATGTTTACACAGTGTCTGAATTTCTCATTGAAGAAGACCTTTTGGCTTGTTATATCGCCGGATCCAAACAGAGCGCAAATTATTGTTGTGAGCTGCTAAGAAACATGTCTTTTCATAAAACTGAGTCCCGTTCCAAGTGAAAGTCTGAGCTCTGTGACATAAGTGTGTCCGTGTCCAGCTTGAGACTTGATTTCGAAAAACAGTCAAGTGCAGAGAGAGCGTTTTGCTCGAAATACATGTACTGTGAGGCAGAGCTCGATTACGATATCCTGACTGTTCCAAAAGAACAGTTACCATTTTGATCCAGCTGCCATTATGAATTAAGACACAAAGGAATTGCAGACATTGGCTGCGCGCGGGCATCGATTGAAGTCAAAGTTGAAAATTTGTGCATATATAGTTGCTAATGACCACTCTGTCCGTTTGACTTAGTGGTCTGCCGGCACGGTAACTCATTATGTTCGTTCAGAGGGCTGGTCTGCCGGGACGGTAACTCAAATGGCTGGCTCTGAGCACTATGCGACTTAACTTCTGAGGTCATCAGTCGCTTAGAACTTAGAACTAATTAAACCTAACTAACCTAAGGACATCACACACATCCATGCCCGAGGCAGGGTTCGAACCTGCGACCGGAGCGGTCGCTCGGCTCCAGCCTGTAGCGCCTAGAACCGCACGGCACGGTAACTCATTGTGTTCGTTCAGAGGGCTGGCGGCTCTGTAATGAAAATATTGAGTACAGGGATCAATGATAAACTTGAAAAGTTGTCATGTGACGTCCGCCCAGACGGAACGCAACGAACAATAACGAAGAAATTGGGAAAAAAGTGGAATGGTCAGAGCATCTGCCTGGTAAACGAAAGACCATAGTTCGAATCCCGTTCCAGCACAAATTTTCAACTTTCGCCATTGATCTCAGTGCCCCCTCCTTCGTGTTTTAGTTGATTTGTACTGATATGCGTACGACTCGAAACAACACTGCATTCAGGTATGGATTTTGTGTCCGGGAGAGTTTACCAATGTGAATAAATGTGAAGTGACAGAACATTATTTTCTAAATAGAGTTAAGTCAATTATTCCAAAAAGAAAGATACTACATAATTAAAATGGAAGAAAACAACGGAAAAGTACCACTGAAGCTATTGGTGTTTATGCAGCTGTTGAATCACTCAGTGAATATTTTAGAGGTACCAAGAATACGATTTCTCCTTGTAGCAGACAGATATAGTACATTTGTACACTTAGTAATGTAAATTTTACGACGTATAGTTGTAATGATACAAAATACCCCAATTGCAGAGTCGCAAATACGTTTGTAAAAAGTGATTTCCTTTCGAAACCGTAAATCGTTTTATCAGGAGTTGTCTTGTGGCTAGCGGATGTAAATGTAAACGAAACTGCAAATATTTATGTAACATTTTCTTTCCCCTTTTACCTTATTAGGTTTCATTGGTTTGTTTATATGTTCTTATTCACAGGATGAGATATTCTCCCTTAAAAACGACAAATATGGAGGCTCGCATGTGAGTTCAGTGGTCTGAAAACGTTTGGGTGTGTTGTTTCTGAGTTATTGCTGTTCGATCCTTGTTTCTACAGTACACGCTACTGTGTTCTTCATTTTCTTAGATGTATTCCACTCAAAATGTTTGAAGAGGAAACCGGCACACATGAAGAGATGATGATATGGACTATTCTAAAGGGAAAACATAGCACAAACAATACCCTGTTTCTATGGATCCCGAGATACATCTATTTGAAACTTTCAGAAATGCTGTTGATAGTTCACGTTGAGAAAGTTACTTTGTTTTACAGTCACTATTTCTTTTAAGTTCAAGTTCTAAAGTATGACTTCCGATTCAACTTATTTTGCGCCTTGTGTTGAGCGACAATGTGTTACTAATGGGAAATGGGACCGACAGCTCCCATTAGCAACACAGTACATCTACACATTAGTGCCTTTCGTCTTTATTAATGAACGTACAAATATTTTTTCTTTTCCACTTGGATATAAAAAAATGAAAGAAATATTTACCGCAAATGTAGGCAACTGTTATGGCTTTGTTGGTTGAATACTCACCTCTTCATTTTGACCACTAGTAGGTAATGTCCCAGATATAATAGTGCTTTATCAAAAGAAAAAGTTTTCAGTCTCCACATAAATCTCGTAACGAAATCAAACTATCTAATATTCCAGGCAGATAGATTCTCATATAAACTCCCACCCCAGATACAATGAAAGTGAATTTTAATTTGGTTGCTTCTAACGTTATTAACTACCGTAAAACAAGAACAAAAACGAAAACGAACTGCTCAGCACAACAGCCACCGAGTTTACAATACCTGATAATCACAGATATTCCCTTACAAGAGAGCTAGCTTGTACAAATTACTAAAATTTACATTACGCAGACTACAACAAAATGATGTCCCAACCCTGTTGCTAATCAAATGAAGAAAAAGGATCGTAAATTCCCTGCCTTCATTGGCGAAACGCCCTAAGGTCACAAGTCTTCGTCCGTTTCACATTAAAGATACCGGGTCACTTTTTGAACGTGAGTTATAAAGAGAAATTAGCATCAAAACACGAATATTAACGTCTGTTAACTTACAATCAGCTATTGCTTTTCATTTCTTATAGTTTCTAATAACTGCATCTCAGAAACAACTAAGATTTGAGGATGTATGTGTCCGATTTTTCCGTTTAAGATGATCAATAATATTCCTCTCGCGTCCCTACTAAAACTCTTAAATAAAATATGGAAAGTAATAAAATTGTCAAGGTGATACCATTTGGCATCTCTTACCTCAAACCTTTCTTTAGGACATTCGTTATTCATACATACATTTGACCGCAACAACACCTATTATTTTGCTTTTGATTGAGAAGTACTTTAAAAGACGCTCAGATGGTTTGAACTCAAAAATGGTTCAAATGGCTCTGAGCGCTATACGACTTAACTTCTGAGATTGGGTTGGGTTCTGTGGGGAAGGAGACCAGACAGCGAGGTCATCGGTCTCATCGGATTAGGGAAGGACAGGGAAGGAAGTCGGCCGTTCCCTTTCAAAGGAACCATCCCGGCATTTGCCTGGAGCGATTTAGGGAAATCACGGGAAACGTAAATCAGGATGGCCAGACGCGGGATTGAACCGTCGTCCTCCCGAATGCGAGTCCAGTGTCTAACCACTGCGCCACTTCGCTCGGTTAACTTCTGAGGTCATCAGTCGCCTAGAACTTAGAACTAATTAAACCTAACTAACCTAAGGACATCACACACATCCATGCCTGAGGCAGGATTTGAACCTGCGACCGTAGCGGTCGCTCGGTTCCAGACTGTAGCGCCTAGAACCGCACGGCCACTCCGGCTGGCTGGTTTGAACTAACGTCTATAAAACTTGATACGCTTAGAACGAAAAAGTCACAGAAAAAGTTTAAGACAAGCTTTTTTTCCCTAAGATTTCTCTCATCGGTAATCGTTTGCTAGCGAGTAGGAATTCCCTTGCCCTGTAAATCAAGTGTAGCGCGGCCTGCGGCTCTGCAGAGGCAACTGACCGAGATTCCGTGTAAAAGGTGTGCGGGCCACTGGGAAGAACTGGCGTGACGTCAGCAGCAACGGCGCACGCTATATGTGCGGGCACAAGGACCGCTGCTGTCAGTTGGCGTTGCGAAGCTGCAGATGATGGTGAGTACCTCAGCGCTGCCTACAAATTCACTGTCTCCGCACTCACCTCGCAATCCTTTTCCGCACGTGCTCAAGAGCATTCGCCCCAACGTTCTATACACACCAGCTTTTGGACGATAGAGTTGGCCTTCTTGTTAGTAATTTAAATATATGTCTCACATGTGGTCCACACTAAAAAACAGCGCACACCTGAGAGGAGAAACATGGACAGGTTGTGTTCTTCGCAAAATTTCGTTGTACCGCCTTCATTTACTAAACATAATATATCGAACCAAACAAAACTTCTACGATTCCATTCAACGGCGTAACATAGCACCGACGTTTCGGATTAGGCTGCGAAACTACTCGTAGTACGGCTGTTGAATAAGATCTCCGTTGTGAACATGTATTAGACTGTCAAAAACTCGATCAAAAATATTTATTTTCATACAGAAGTTACGTTATTCTTTAGTCGAATTAAGTTTCGAATTATTTAGAACAAGGAGGAAAAAATGTAACAGACGTTAACTCAAAAACGGAATGAAAAATATCTGACCCATTCATTTCTTCATTTTTCCATCTTACACGTATTACTCAAGTGTACATCCTATGGAATAACGGGTTGTAAACATTGTTCTAATGACAGATTGTTGTGTGCGTGTTGAAGAACGAAATACATATCACGTCTTTGACGTCAACGTACTGATCAAAGCACACAGATACACAGCTTTACGAGTTTTCACTGTCACGAGAGATAAAAATAGGGTCGTGAGCTCATAATTTCTTTATACAGATTGTGACATGTGGAACCAATGTCAGTACATCTCATTTGAATTCGCAGGACGTACGTGATCTAATTGTCGTTGTAGCCGATCTTTCTCATCGACATAATTACATCAGTAAAAATGACAATAACGTCTAGTCTTCAATCCGCCTTTGTACATAGATGCTAAACATTAGTGGTGGATAGGCTAGCATGACCTTACAGGACGAAAGCTACCCGTCACAGTTGTCAAAGCGAAGTATTTGATGCTGGGTGAAAGCCTTGTAGGAGAATAGCGCTTACTTTGAAAGTTAGATTTCTGAGGATAAGCAACACAACACCACTGGGGCCGGGCACTGGGGCGAAGGAAACGCGGAAGTAGACTGGAGGCCGCGCATGACGCACAACCAGCTAAGGCACAGCGCTATTTTGTACACTGTCACACAAAATACGAAACTTATGAAAGCAATATCAGCTCTCGCTCACTGTACGTAAATCAACATGACATGCAACTATATTTCACATGCTCATTTGCTTGCGATGATGTGTGTCTTTCTTTTTGTTTTAACTTTTATGAAACTTAACTTCTTAAACTCATTGAGAAGCTGTAACAGTGTCCTGAACCAGGAACAACACCCGGATTTTGGTTTTTGTCCGCGCAAGACAAAGACTCGGATTTAGCTCCTGGTTCGGAACACAGAATGTCCAAGGCCGTTTCATAACGGTGCACACTCCAATGCCGAATGAAAGATTTATTGTGAGATATATGTAGTTGTCCCACACTGTAAACATACCCATGTTATTTTTGTAACTAGCATACAGAATGGTAATTCTGAATATTAGTGTCTGGTGGTTCTTTGAATGGTGGTCCCAGAACAATGAAGGTTACAAACTGACGCTGGATCATTTGGAGATCTGGTAATAAAAACGTATATTGAAAAAAGTGGCTCATTAATCCGTATTAATCTGTAACTTCATAGTTTTTGGGATATCATATTGCCTTTTAGTGCAACGGAAATAGGAAGCAGCCTTAATGTTAGGCTTGTATTTATTGCTGTCAGATAAGCAGTCCCTTACATGCGTCCACCTCGGGAAACAAAACTAAAAGAATAGCATTCGCAGAATATTATTTTTCTAGAAAACTGATTTTCAACTTCTTATACAAAAAGTCTTGTTTTAGTGGTTTCAAGTGAATATTGAAACTGACTTTGGTTAAAAGTGCAGATATTTGGGAAATGTGTACATATATTTCACATGGAATGAATAATGAATATTTGAAGCATTAGGTCCGCAAGAAGCTCATTTTACTCTCATCTGATAACTCTGTTCTACAATAAGGTTTCTGTAAATAAAATGGCACATGAGTTAAATACTCCAAGCTGTGACTGCAACTTTTTCACATAAAAAACGCTGAACTGTTTCTGGAGTCGTATCGTGATCGTACTTGCTTTTTGAGGTCCTTTTAAATGGACACCATTAATATTTCGAAAAATGTTTGCTCAGTTGTTAACTAGGCCACATATTGTGTTGACTATACTGTATCTGTTCATCTATGTGTAATGCGAACTAGAAGTATTGAGGAATTTTTCTAGTTCGGTGAACATGCAAATCTCATTGAAGCCCCAGGGAAAAAATAATTGTTTAGGACTATGGATATATCTGGAGGCCTCGGTATCGACAGCTGCGCCTAGCAGTATGTTCGTGTGAAGCATCCTTCAGACAATTTAAATTCCTGCTAAAATTGTGATTAAGAGACCGATATGCTGAACTTCAGAGATCGCTTGTCCACCAACGACAGGCCCCACCGCAAGCAATTTTAGACGATCTGATCAATATCATGGACAAATGTAGCACATCCTGTAGTGATAAGAGAGGGCATCACAATTCCAATATCGCCCGCATCTCGTGGTCGTGCGGTGTGATGTCCTTAGGTTAGTTAGGTTTAAGTAGTTCTAAGTTCTAGGGGACTGATGACCATAGCTGTTAAGTCCCATAGCGCTCAGAGCCATTTGACATTTTTGACAATTCCAATATTCTTTATGCCACTAGCGGAGCGACGTCACACACCGTAATTGTCACTTAGAATACGTGACTGGTTTTTCTTACACCTTATACTTGTATTACTGAGACACATATCAAAGATCTGACAAGGCAGCTTTTATAGCTGTGCCGGGATTATTTTGTGCCTCTTAAATATGCCTTAACTTAAATATGTAAGTATACTTTGATGTGCAACAAACGACACTGAATGTGCTCAGGACTTAATTCATCCACCTATGATTCTTTGCGCCCTGAATCTTACATCAACATGCTGCAATAAACAGTCACCTATCAGAGCTTCCAGCACACGTATCTACCACAGACTCTTTCCACCTTACTCGTTAAAATATGCATAAAAGATAAGCAATGATTATAATTCCTCCTGGAGCGACAGGTAGTCACGGTATCAGCATAACCATGCTCAAGAATGTCGCAGAGATCACGGTACGAGTAGTGACACACATAGTTAATTTATCCCACGTGATTCGGTAACATCCCATTCAACGGAAGCGGAGTATAGTCCGACCTGTCCGTAAGAAGGAAAATCAACAGTCACCTTGCGATTACCAGTTAATCAACATCTTACCGCAGTATCCTATGCCCTGGGACATATTGTCAATGATCAACAAACTGAAAGCTTTGTCATATTCAGTTCGGTTCTCATCAACACTGTAGGCACGAATATTGCACTAGTTAAGATAACAGACGCATAAAATGTCCCGTACACAACCATGAGGCCACAATAACGGCATTACTGAGGACGTCAAATATGTCGTGGATAACCGTATGGCTACAATATTGACGCTACTAGACTTCAGCCAAACATTTAATGCAGTCAACTTACAGTTACTGTCCACAAAAGTACAAGTGCTACTTAAGAAACAGCGTTTTATATGTGGAAATGAAAAATTGTCCTGGAAGCAAATTATCTCAGGAGTGCCACAGGGGTCAGTCCTGGGCCCGCTATTGTTCTCCTTTATGTCAATGACATGTCGTCGGTTCCGAGCGCCTGTAAATGTGGTTGCAGTCCCGATGACCTCAATTGTTTCTTAAGCATCAGAGCTGAAAACATTTATACTGTCATCGTCCAGATGGCTCCCAAGTCGTGTTCAGTTTGCCGCATAACTTGGGATTTAAATTCAAGGGGGAGAAGTCTGAAGAATTTTAATATGTCATCAGAAGTTAATTAGTCCTGTTTTTCGTGAATTATTATCCTCTATAACATATCGGAAAACTGTGAATAATTTAGATTACACGTAACGTCAACTAGACATAACATGCTGTCGTTAAGTGTAGGAAGACCTCTGCTTACCTCTTTGCCCTCCAGAAGTTTCGGAATACATTTCCACAGGATGTGAGACAACTCGTGCAGTCACTCGTTCTACAGAACTTCCACTATTGCGAAGCACTCCAAGACGGCATCAGTAGTAAAATCTCTAGATTAATGTTTTGTAAGTGCCACGACCTGGTTACTGAGAAAACGGAGAGAGTTCGAAAGGACCGAGTGGTCGACGACGGAGCCCTTAAACACATTCGAAAGGACAAACAGACGGAGGGAGGAAGATCAAGTTTTCGTCCAGTTGACAGGACAAACCGAGAGTAAACCAAAATTTTAAATCCACAATAGGAAACCGAGGGGAAAACCAAGAGCAAGAATGTAACTGCGTACGAAAGTAATGTTAATGGTCCGAAAGCTTCGGGAACATCATCACAAATGGACGACAAAAGCGTGCACATTTCCGTCCTACCTTACGCCGCCAGGTCTTGCCAACTGACGCGAGCTCCTAACCGCCTGCGATTCAATCACGAAACGAAATAACTCTGGATTGTCAATTCTGGTGCATTATCTCGTTCTCGATGTCCCAGTCTGGCTCGGATAGTAAAGAAAGTTCGTGTACGTTGCATCTGCAACTTTCGTGTGTCTAAATTGTGATGAAAATTCCTGGTTGTATGATTGTGGCGAACGAAACTTTTCTTTCCTGTTGTTTGTCGAGATATGCATTGGACCACCACCGTATACTCCAGGAGTTCACCAAAAACTAAGACAACAGGCCATGAAAGCCTTCATTGTATTTGTCTGTCTGACTATTTATTTAATTGCTCCGTACGCAAAGTATGGATGACTGGGGCCATATAAGCTACGTGTCTACCATATGCTATGTCCACTTCATCAGTATCTCAGTGAGCACGCAGCGCAGCATGTTACATGACAGATCAAATGCCTGTCGCCTCATCATAATCCCACCATAAGGTCTGAGCTATTTTCTGTGGTCACCGATTGTCAGTCTTTTTCTCCATTTGCACAGTCGGCCCTGAGAGCAGTGCTAGTGCTGTCGCTGGTGGGAGCGGCGATGTCGCAGTACAAACCGTCGTACGCGGGCAGTGGATGGTCGTACCCCGGCCCTCTGCCGCAGTTCACTACTGACGTCGGGCTCGACAACCGCGTGGGTCTGGAATCCACCAGCACACTCTCACCCGAAGAGGACGTCGCATCGCTCGTCTCTGCCTGGCCGGCTGACCGTCAGCCCTTCTGGTTCGTCAACAGGTACGTAGCTCCAACTCTCGGTTCATCTTACACTTGCGGGGCGTACTGAGAAGTACTCCTCTGCAGCGCTATATTTGGGACATAGTATGTTGCTCCTGGCTTCCTTCGTACGTCGGTAAGACAATGGTAGCTATAATGAACAACCTATTGTTACCATGGAATTATTTTCTGTTTCCAAACTACTCAAACAAGCTACTCGACCACCCAAAGTGATGGAATGGATTTTAAGTTGACACGAAACATAAATGCAGATCAAGATGGCGAGGCGGAAAAATTTGGTATTAACTACCGAAAAAAAAGAGCGCAAGAATTCCTCTACAAGCTTGACTGAGTACAAAGTGGCAGTTATCTCTTCCTCCATCGGAAGTTCTTTCGTGACCAACGTTGTAAGGTGGATGAGAACTACAAGGACCAAATGACAACATTTTTATGTGTAGAAAACTAGTTCATGGTGCATAGAAAGTAATGATTTGCACTTTCTGTAACTTGCTTCCCCGAGATGTCTCATATAACGTCCAGTACACTATACACTGTATGATGAAAAGTATCAGGACATATCTATGTAATGCGGTATTGACAACTACACGTCACGAGAGGTGGACATACCAATATAACAGGAGGTGAGGATCGTTGTGCTGTCAGTAGAGAAACAGTAACAGCAGAATGAGTCGGTCGGGAGAGTTCAGTTGACTTCGAACGTGGACTAGTCACTGAATGTCACCTGACTAACATATCAGTCAGGAAAATTTCAACCATTATGAAGCTGCCCAAGTCGACTGTTGGTGATGTGACTTCGAAGTGGAAACGTGAAGGAATTAACTTTACACCAAGACCTGGTAGACCTCATGTATTGTTGGACAGGGGCTGCCGAACATTGCAGAGGGTAGCTGTAAAAAATCGCATGAAATCAGCGGTTGGAATCACTCACGAGTTCCAAAGTGCTACCAGCAGTCCAGATAGCACAATGACTGTGCTTGCTAAGTTCAAAGGAATAGGGTACAGCGGTCGGACAGCTCCTCATAAACCATACATTTCTTTAGTCAGCGCTAAGCGAAGCTTAAGTTGGTGCAAACAGCGACGCCACTGGACAGTGGATGAATGGAAACGAGTGATTTGGAAATTACTCTAAACCCTCCGGCAAACCAATGGAAGGGTTTGGACTCGACGAAAGCCTGTAGAACGTTAACTGCCATCATGTGTCGTGCCAACAGTAAAGTACGGAGGAGGTGGCGTTACGGGATGAGTCCTTTTTCTGTGGTTAAGGTGTGATCCACTTATTTCGATTGAGAAACACTAAATGCGGAAGGATACTAATACATTCTACAACATTGTGTACTAACTACAGTAGAGAATTATTTCAGAAACGATCATTTTTTTGTATCGACATGACTAAGCACCCTATAATAAAGAATTATCCGTGGGACAACGGTTTATGGAAAATAAATTTCCTGAAATGGGCTGGCTTAGCCAGAGTCCTAACTTGGACCCAATGGAACACATTAGGGATAACTTACACGTTGACTCCGTTCCAGATCCCAGCTTCCAACACATCTTCCTTCTCTGGTTTCCGCTCTTGAGAAAGAATGGGCCACTATTCCTCAACAGACATTCAGACACTTCACTGAAAGTGTCCTCAGCAGCGTTCAAGACGTCATGAAGGTGAAAGGTGGACACAGGACGTATTAATGTCCAGTAATTGGTGTCCTGATTATTTTTGTCAGAAAGTTTATTTATTTATGATTTTATGAATTTTCATTTTTACTCATGAAAGCCAGGAGAAACTCGTTGTGAGGTTCTTGGAGAGAGAGTAGGAACTACTTTTGAAGGTCGCCATTTCTTCTCTAAAAACTTTCTTCGTATATCTTTATTGCTTTTCATTTGGATTTTCATGTGTGCTCTTGTAGATCTTCCGTATTTTCGCCCTTACTCCTCTCTCTTCTTGCACCAACACAAGACGTTCTAGATTTTTTTTTGTCTTCCCAAAAATGTGATGATGCGTTTTCCAGTGCCTTACAGCACAACCAATATTCCAGCACTGTACCTTTCACAGGGTTCTCAATTTTTTCTCAGACATTGCACGGGCTATTTCCGTTGTAAGGAAAGGAAGCAACAAATGCGGTTGGAGCTAATATATCGTCGACGACGAAGTCATTAGAGACGGAGTGTGGTTGGGTTGGGGTTGGGTTGTTTGGGGGAAGAGACCAAACAGCGAGGTCATCGGTCAGAGACGGAGTGCAATGTCGGATTGGACTAGGGTGCGGAAGGAAATCTGCTATATTCTTTCTTTACAAAGAATCTCTCTCGACATTCACCTTAAGCAATTTTGGTTAACAATAGGAAACGTAAATTAATATGATCAGAAGGGTATCTGCCGCCCACTCCTTCTGAATGCGAATCCTGCGAATCAGTCTTTGCGCCGTATGGGTCGTCACTCACGTCTTGGTGGCTCCGTAGATAGTGTCAAATGTAGTGTGTATACTCCTATTCTACTTCTATATTTCTAATTCTTAAGTTTTAGGGGTACTCTTTCAGTGTCATCTCTTGACACATGTTCATTCCACTTCAAACTATTCTGGTTTGTTATTTCACTGAGGATGCATACGTGTAGTTTGTTTTTAGTTGTTGATAATCCTGTATGTACTCGTCCAACCTTTTCCTCTAGTAAAAAATCCCTTTTGTTGCCTGTGTATTCCACTTCCTTATCGGAAATGGAAATGAGCGTTTGCGTCATTGGCCGGGAGGCCCCTTGCGGGGCAGGTACGGCCGCCTTGATGCAGGTCTTATTACATTCGACGCCACATTGGGCGACCTGAGCGCCGGATGGGGATGAAATGATGATGAATACAACACAACACCCAGTCCCTGAGCGGAGAAAAATATCGGACCCAGCCGGGAATCTAACCCGGGCCCGTAGGACGGCAATCCGTCACGCTGGCCTTTTTTTTTTTTTTTTAAATCTCATTTTGTTCGTTTTCGTTTGTTGTATCTGCTCGGGGCGGACGTCGCAAAACACCCGTTTCAGTTCGTCGTTGTTCCATGAACTCAGTTTTTTTATTACAGAGGGCAGCTAACCCTCTGACCGAACACGCTGAGTTACCATGCCGGCACCTCTCAGCTATTGGGGCGGACCCTTCCTTATTTATTCGTAAGGACCCAACATTAACTTTCATATTTCAGAGTGTGACAACCAAATTCTTATGGAATTTCATTACCGTCCCTTTCTTGTGCTTTGTTTTTGGAGTTTCTGCTAATGGCTCCATAACAGAAATGAAATTTATTTAATTTTTTTCACCATATTGCCTATAATCGTTAGCTGTTGCACATGCCTTACACCGGAAAGTTTTAGTTGATTTATTGTTTCATTTAACGGAAAATCATTGGCCCTTTTATTCAGGACCTATAAAAGCCATTTTTTTGTTCCGGCGGTATTTTTTGATTATTATTTGCATTCTATCGTAAAGGTGCGAATATTTCAATAGTGACTGATTCCAGTAACAAAGCACATTCTGGTTTTCAAGACAACCTGCGGGCACGATTCTTGAAATTTTCTTGGCTCTTCAGGTGAGTGTTTCCATTGGAGATCGATAGTTCAGATCGCTAACTTCATACAAAAAAACTGGCCTGGAGACACATTCTCAAAAGCACTTGCTACGTAAGTGGCGTCTGTCGAGTTTCGCGCCCTCTATAATTCAGATGTTGAATTACTAATCTGAATCTTAGCTCCGCAGCCCTGATTTCGACAGAGAGCGCGTACGTAGTATCACTATTGCGTACCACTGAGCGAGCAATATTCGAAGAGGGCGCGAAACTCGAAAGAGGTCAGTCATGTACCGGCTGCCTTTGCTCACCAATTTTTTGTAAAGTTTGCGATGTGAACTAGCAATCTCCAGTACAAAACACCCACCTGAAGATGGCTGAATGGTTGTCAGTCGAAATATCGTAGCAATCCCGAAACGTCATGGAATAAACTGCGGGTAAATAAATGTCTTGGCTAACTTTGGGGACGCTTGCTCTGCAGGGACCAGATCCAGCAGCACATCGGACGACCGCAGCCTCAGGCCGGGTCTCAACCGCAGACGCAGCGTCCTCAGACGCAGACGCAGCAGCCCGAGCAGTCGCAGACGCAGCCGCAGACGCAGCCGCAGACGCAGCAGTCTGTGCAGACACAGACGCAGGAGCCTGAGCAGAGACAGCCTCAGAGACGCACTTTCCCCCAGGCAGCTTCCAGTCGGCAGTAGCCTCTATTCTCACATACCATACACACTGCAAATGTGGTGTTACTAGACATCTGATACTCATAGACAGTTTTATAATAAAACTGTAAAATTGTTCACTTGCTTCCTCTAAGGTGCCAAGACATGTAATCACATTTTATTTTTTACTAAAATAGCGATTCATTTCTCTTTAAGACTGACAATAAAACAGTTTTGTGATTTACTTTGTGTTATTTTTATTTGTGTGCAGATTATAAACAAAACAATGAAAATACTTTAATAAGACACGTACAAATTATTTCCATTAACGGCGGAACACTCTTAGGACAGGTTTAGCAGATATGTGTAGCTACATGGGTATTTTTTAGGGTTCCCTACCCCAATCAGCAAAATCGGAACTCCAGAATGAGATTTTCACTCTGCAGCGGAGTGTGCGCTGTTATGAAACTTCCAGGCAGATTAAAACTGAGTGCCGGACCGAGACTCGAACTCGGGACCTTTGCCTTGCCAGCGAAAGGCAAAGGTCCCGAGTTCGAGTCTCGGTCCGGCACACAGTTTTAATCTGCCAGGAAGTTTCAAAATTGGAACTCTCTTAGGAACTCTTTGTTGTCCATCTGATTAATACCTCTTTTTCTCAGGAATGGATAAAAATATCTTGCTGAAATTCATGTCAGGTTACACCCTAGGCGGTGTAAAAAATTTAATTTTTGAGTCAATGGAAGCAAAAGATACTGCCATTTACGTAACATATTTTGATACTCGCAAACACACTCATCAAAATCTGTAGATGAACTAACTGTATACACAATTAAGTCTGTGCGAAATTCTCATAGGGCGAGACCTAGTCCGGTTTTCCTTTATTTTATTTTTACAATAACATCACGAATACTTCTAAGCCCTTTTATGGCGGTCTGAACCTGCTGTCAACTCCAGTTGTAGCTCATGCCATAGAAAAGCACCTATCTATTACATATCGAATAAGAAATCGATTTACCCTCTTCACAGCCAAAAACAGATTTACACTATGTGGTGGAAAGCCGATGGCTGTCCATTATCATTCGTTCCATAGGTGCCAGCCATGTAACTTATTGTGTGTGCCACTTACTGTTGTTGCTAGTATTCTGTTTAATCTCCGGGATTTTCACTAAGTTCAGGTAAGATAAAGTCGGAATTTCAATGCAGTTGATCTCAGACACCACTGGGGATCAGAATGTGGCATTAAGCAGGTCATTTCAGAAACTCTACCTGACTTTCTTCGAATTTCAAAGTAAAGATCCTTGATTTGCGGTAATATATTGACATCTTCACACAGAAATAATCTGATTCTAAAGGTTTTTCATAGCTTAAGAACGGAAGGTGTGGTCGCATTTTTGACAATTTATTTATAAATACAGCAACCTCCTCAACACCATTGACCCAAGTTACCGATTGAAGCCCGAACGGGGAGACATGGCTGCAAGTTCTCTCTATTAACTAACTTGGATGACTATTCCCTATTCCTTCGTACGCTATGCTTTAGAGTATGGCGGACACTGTCAATTACTTTCTCAGGCCAAGTAGAGCAATGACTGGGGTCAGTGCCTCTCTGGCTCTTCCAATTCACAATAGCGTCCTTCGCAAAGGGCGTGGACACATGTAAAATCTCTCTGATACAGTACTCAAAGATCTCTACAATTACACCTGGTTCTAATTACTGCAGTTTCTTGCGTTGACTATATTTTGACAGAAATTACATCTATGATATTGATGAAATACGGCGGTGAAAAAATATGGAAGAAACAAAACCGTGCCTAATACGGTGTAAGAAAGCCTCTGGCGTATAAAAGTTTCCAGTCCTCTCTGAATGGACAAATACGGCTCCTGCATGGTTTCAAGATAATCTTATACCATTGTTACCTCCGAGATTGTGACAAGCTCAGATAACGACGATGGAGGTGGATAGCGAGCACGCTCCCTTCTGTCCAAAGTAGACCACAAAAGGCAGACAATACTGAGGTCTGGTTACTGTGGAGGCCAGGAAAGGGGCAACAATTCACCCTTGAGTTCACAAAGCTAATCCTGAACGACGCGAGGTGAGTGAACAGGGGCCATGTCGTCTTGCAACACAGCAACACCATTGGGGAACAAACATTGTGAATGGGATAGACCTGATAATTAAAAATGGTAACTTACTTGTTGGCTGTAATGCGACCCTGCAGAGTAACCATGGGGCTCATGGAATACTACGATATGGAAGCCAAAATCATCAACGAACACCGCTATGTTTCAGTCTTGGGACGGCAACTCGGCCAGAAGTTGGAAACAGTATGAAACAGGACTCATCCGACCAAATGACTTTCATCAGTTGCTCCATAGTCCAGGTTTCATGGCTTCGGCACAAAGTTTTCCAATTACGGGCACTTGCATAACTGATGAATGGTTTTGGAATTCCAGCTTGCCCTGCAATAACCTGGTTGTGGAAATCCATTCGTGCTTTTTTGGTGCTGACGAGTTTCGTGAGTTCGACATTCAGTTCTGCAGTGACTTTTGCAGTTGTCGTCCTCTTATTTTTTCCCCACAATCTTCTCCAATGACCGTCTGTCACTATTACTCAACACACACTTTCATCCGCTTTCTGACTTAGTGGATGATGTTTTCCCTCTTTCTCTGTACAGTATATAAATCTTAGAGATTGTGCCTCTTGAAACACCAACCACTTCTGCTACCTTGGTTACGAAAGTATCCACTGTACTAGCACCAAGCATTTGCCCACGTTCGAATTTACTTAGCTCCGACGTAATGCACTCACATCTACAGAGAACACTGTTCTGATCACGACTGACACTTGCTACGTATTGAGGACACTGCACAAGTGTCGTTCGTGGTCAAATACAACAGCGCAAACTGCAGTCTTAGTTCGCATCTACATTTATGTTCAAGCATGCTTTCCTCGCGGTGTTTCCATATTTTTGTCCAACCTCTGTATGTTTTCACCTATATATAAATCAAGTGAATAACCCTTTTTTCATACCTCACTCTCTAATGGCCTGTTTGTCGACGGGACGTTGAATCCTTCCTTTCTTCTTTTCGTCACATAGACTGCGTCCAGGACGGTGTCCCAAGACTTTTGGCCACTAGTTTCTATGCTGCCAAGTGTGCTACATAGTGAAATAACCTCGCGCTACAGAGAACAAGAAAAAAAATGGTCAAATGTGTGTGAAGTCTTATGGGACTTAACTGCTAAGGTCATCAGTTCCTAAGCTTACACACTACTTAACCTAAATTACCCTAAGGACAAACACACACATCCATGCCCGAGGGAGGACTCGAACCTCCGCCGGGACCAGCCGCTCAGTCCATGACTGCAGCGCCTTAGACCGTGAGAACAAGATTCAATATTTTAGTTTCCTTGTTGTGCTCTCAGGACTATGAACAAGTACCTGTTCAAGCTACACCAAGAGAATCGTACTGAAGGATGGAGTTAGTCATGACTGATTTCCTAAAGTAGCGTGGTATTAATAGTCAGTGGACTTTTCAAATGATTTAAAAGTTGGACGTCTCTATCGACGTTTGTATCTAATTTTCGAATATACCTATACAGAGTGTTTCCGTAAATGTGTGCAAAAATGTAAGAGGACATAGAGAATGCTGCAGTGAACAATTTGAGGTAGGGAACCTGGGATCGGAGAAGTCAGCTTAAGGAGAGATGGAAGTAAACTTATCTACCGCTTTGTCTAGCATTGCTGCTTTCCAGATTATTTACAAGTAACATGCGTACAAGTTCATACGTTCTGTGCTATTTATTTACATGTACATTCTTTACTTCCTACAAGGAAATGAAGAGGATAAGCCTGATTACTAGGAAAACATGCTGCAGGTTTTGTTTACTTTACTTGTCCATAAGGTGGTTCTGTTATATCGTGTTTATATTGTTCCAAGATAGAACGTGCTATGAATCAACGGCGGACCCACTCATTACTCAGTGCTATTCAGAGACGTAGAGTACAGTACGATGGAGTAGTAACGGTACAGTTTCACAGAACTCACTAACGCGCACCTTGCGAATGGGGAAGTACGTTGCAATGATCTCGCTGTTGAAAGGCTGTCGATTTCCTAACGGGTATCATCCGTCACGAAAGGTGTTTATTTCTTTCGATCCGCGAATGCGGGAGACCGATTCATTGGAAAGAAGAAGTGAGGAACGTGGCAACATGAGGACCACTTGCACACCCGATTTTGCAGTGGAGGTGCTGGAACGTGTTGCAGCGGATCCCACAGCAAGTATTCGTCGTATTGCTCGTGAAATTGGCGCTGCACACACTAGAGTGTGGCGAGTGCTCCACGAGCAACAATTACACCCATATCACCCACGAGTCCATGCAATGCTTGTGACTTTGCACCAAGGGTCGCATTATGTGTGGTTGATCCAACAACGGATTGATCGACCAGATTTCCTCCAAATCTGTTTACTGACAAGGCCTCATTTGATCGTGGTGGTATTTCGAACAGCAGGAATAGCCATGTGTGGGATGAGGAAAACCCTCAAGCTGTAGTAGAGTCACACCGTCAAGTACGTTTTGCTGTGAATATCTGGGCCGGCATTGTAGGCGACAGTCTCAGTGGGTCATAGCTTCTGCCTGGCCGTCTGAGTGGCCACTTGTACTTGAGGTTCGTGCAAAGAGTTCTATCTGGGTTGTTAGAGAACGTACCCTTGGTTGTTCGTGAGAGGATGTGGATACGGTGCACCGCCTCACTTCAGTGTGGATGTCTGCAGCCATCTCAACGCTGCATTTCCTGGCCGCTAGATTGGAAGGGGAGGTCATATTCCACGGCCTGCGAGGGCACCTGACCTGAATACCCTTGATTATTTCCTATGGAGATATCTAAGCTCACTTGTGGATACGGAGCCGGCCGTAGTGGCCGAGCGGTTCTAGGCGCTACAGTCTGGAGCCGCGCGACCGCTACGGTCGCAGGTTCGAATCCTGTCTCGGGCATGGATGTGTGTGATATTCTTAGGTTAGTTAGGTTTAAGTAGTTCTAAGTTCTAGGGGACTGATGACCACAGCAGTTAAGTCCCATAGTGCTCAGAGCCATTTGAATTTTTTGTGGATACGGAAATGGAATTGTTGCCAGAATTGTAGGTGCCTGTGATGTGAATCGAAACACAGCAGGGATATTTGTCAGGGTGAGTCGAAATCTTGTTCACCGATGTCATTCTTTATTGAGGTTGATGGCCATCAGTTGCAGCATATTTTGTGGGATAAAGTTCAGATGGTACGTTCACTGTGTCAATGGTGGTATTTGCAGTTAACTGTGATTAATGTAAGTAAAACAGTACACAGTAATATGATTTTATTCCTATTATCTACTTAAGATGGCTTCTTCACCCCAGGCCGCGCGGGATTAGCCGAGCGGTCTAGGGCGCTACAGTCATGGACTGTGCGGCTGGTCCCGTTGGAGGTTCGAGTCCTCCCTCGGGCATGGGTGTGTGTGTTTTTTGTCCTTAGGATAATTTAGGTTAAGTAGTGTGTAAGTTTAGGGACTGATGACCTTAGCAGTTAAGTCCCATAAGATTTCACACACATTTGAACATTCCACCCCAGGTTCCCTACCTCAAAATGTTGAGTGGAGCATTCTCTATGTCCTGTTAAATTTTTGCACGCTCTTACGAAAGCACCCTGTAGATGAATTACGTTTTACGACCGTATGCCTTCCCCATCTACATACAGCTCCAGCACAGCCACCTCCTGCTTCTGTAACACCGATACTGCAGCTATGATTAAATGTTTCATTCAGTATTAGGTTCAATATAGAGGGAATAGGTGGATGCTATTATACCAATTAATGCGACACAGTTCCAACGAAATTTTCACTGTATTCGTATGTAGTCCCTTCTCACGCCTGAATTGTTCACATGCTGCTTTTACACATGAATCTTAGTCAGTTTCATGTCTGCAGATCGTCTATTTGCGAACACGATTAGTATGTTACTGGTTTTGTCCACGTGGCGCGTCGGATGTACCTGGATGTGAGTTTATATCAACGCACGATTTGGCTTAACTTCTACATTGAACGTACCGTCGGCATCATTACGCAACACACATGAGTAAACCCACCATCAAAAATTAATTTTAACACCAAATCCAACCTTTCTGGCATCGCATTGCGCTCCATGGCTTTGACCAGCGAGACAGCCAATTACACTCTCTCACAGTGAAGCCCCACTCATCTTTACGCGCTAACCACTACGGCTTGAGCTCCAAAATAAATGCAACGCTAACAGCGCTAACACGACTGTCAATACCAACGATAAAATATATAGCTCGCAATACTTAGCGTACATTCGTATACAGTTCGAATGAAATCTGTATAAGCTACCTCATCCTTCATAGTGCACTCTTGCCACAAAATTTCATGAATCACTTTGAAATATCCACTGACTTTTAAAAGCTAGGCTCCTTTAGAAACTCATTGGTGCCTAATTACGTCTTGTAATTCGAGTCTCCCAGCTGTATCTAGCACAGATAAGTTGTGAGAGCATTAAAAGAAGCCTTAATGCAAGTATTATATACTACTTCAAATATGCAGATTATGTATTGTCTATTTGGATTAAAGTGACAAGACATTTAAACACATTGTTTGATCACTTCAACAGTCAACAACGAAACATTGTTTTACACTATATGTTATGGGCTATTGTTTAGTACATGCAAATAAAAACATCAACCATGTGGAGTGCGAGTAGTACCACTTTTCTTCAGGATACAGTTACTGTAAGAAATAACTCTATCAAGCAACTGTATAGTCTAATTGGGTTACAGGAAGATATACCACTTAGCAAGTAACCAGTTAGGGAGTTACCTGAGGAAATGTCACAAGACTGATAACTCCGTCAAAGATGTGTAATGGATCCCTAACACTGAGGCGTAGTCCAAGGCCTATGTTTGCGACTCGCTGTCCGCCGAGGCAAGAATTCGTCACATGGGTGCAGGTCAGTTCTGGCCAGTAGCTACTCCAAATGAGGGACCGCATAGTGATAAGCACAATTGTCCGGTGTAACTCCTGACGATGACCAGCTTTTCGGAGTCCGTGCGTTGGCCTAATTACTGCTAAGGTGGAGGTATACAGAGCGGACTAATTTCAGGCAAGTGACTTACTAAGAGAAATAGTCCCGGACTGACTGTGCCTCCTGTCGTCGGTTGGAACAGCGCCAGATGGCGAGATTAGCGCCTACAGCGCCTCTAGCTTACAACCTGGAAACTGTTGTGGTCATGACTGGCCTGCAAGCGCCAGTGCATGAAGTGGACGACGCCTGAGGCTAAGTAATTAATAGGACGCAGATGTGCATGCAGTAACTGTACGGTCGAAGGGCAGGTGTGAATATTAAAGCTATCTTGCTATCTTGGTCGTAGTCGAAGATACTACATCTCCTTCCCCCTTGGGAAAAGAGACAGTGAGCCGCGCGGGATTAGCCGAGCAGTAATGGACTATGCGGCTGGTCCCAGCGGAGGCTCGAGTCCTCCCTGGGGCATGGGTGTGTGTGCTTGTCCTTAGGATAATTTAGGTTAAGTAGTGTGTAAGCTTAGGGACTGATGACCTCAGCAGTTAAGTCCCATAAGATTTCACACACATGTTGTTGTTGTTGTGGTCTTCAGTCCTGAGACTGGTTTGATGCAGCTCTCCATGCTACTCTATCCTGTGCAAGCTTCTTCATCTCCCAGTACCTACTGCAACCTACATCCTTCTGAATCTGCTTAGTGTATTCATCTCTTGGTCTCCCTCTACGATTTTTACCCTCCACGCTGCCCTCCAATGCTAAATTTGTGATCCCTTGATGCCTCAAAACATATCCTACCAACTGATCCCTTCTTCTAGTCAAGTTGTGCCACAAACTTCTCTTCTCTCCAATCCTATTCAATACCTCCTCATTAGTTACGTGATCTACCCACCTTATCTTCAGCATTCTTCTGTAGCACCACATTTCGAAAGCTTCTATTCTCTTCTTGTCCAAACTAGTTATCGTCCATGTCTCACTTCCATACATGGCTACACTCCATACAAATACTTTCAGAAACGACTTCCTGACACCTAAATCTATACTCGATGTTAACAAATTTCTCTTCTTGAGAAACGCTTTCCTTGCCATTGCCAGTCTACATTTTATATCCTCTCTACTTCGACCATCATCGGTTATTTTACTCCCTAAATAGCAAAACTCCTTTACTACTTTAAGTGTCTCATTTCCTAATCTAATTCCCTCAGCATCACCCGACTTAATTTGACTACATTCCATTATCCTCGTTTTGCTTTTGTTGATGTTCATCTTATATCCTCCTTTCAAGACACTGTCCATTCCGTTCAACTGCTCTTCCAAGTCCTTTGCTGTCTCTGACAGAATTACAATGTCATCGGCGAACCTCAAAGTTTTTACTTCTTCTCCATGAATTTTAATACCTACTCCGAATTTTTCTTTTGTTTCCTTTACTGCTTGCTCAATATACAGATTGAATAACATCGGGGAGAGGCTACAACCCTGTCTCACTCCTTTCCCAACCACTGCTTCCCTTTCATGCCCCTCGACTCTTATAACTGCCATCTGGTTTCTGTACAAATTGTAAATAGCCTTTCGCTCCCTGTATTTTACCCCTACCACCTTCAGAATTTGAAAGAGAGTATTCCAGTCAACATTGTCAAAAGCTTTCTCCAAGTCTACAAATGCTAGAAACGTAGGTTTGCCTTTTCTTAATCTTTCTTCCAAGATAAGTCGTAAGGTCAGTATTGCCTCACGTGTTCCAACATTCCTACGGAATCCAAACTGATCTTCCCCGAGGTCAGCTTCTACCAGTTTTTCCATTCGTCTGTAAAGAATTCGCGTTAGTATTTTGCAGCTGTGACTTATTAAACTGATAGTTCGGTAATTTTCACATTTGTCAACACCTGCTTTCTTTGGGATTGGAATTATTATATTCTTCTTGAAGTCTGAGGGTATTTCGCCTGTCTCATACATCGTGCTCACCAGATGGTAGAGTTTTGTCATGACTGGCTCTCCCGAGGCCATCAGTAGTTCTAGTGGAATGTTGTCTACTCCCGGGGCCTTGTTTCGACTCAGGTCTTTCAGTGCTCTGTCAAACTCTTCACGCAGTATCTTATCTCCGATTTTGTCTTCATCTACATCCTCTTCCATTTCCATAATATTGTCCTCAAGTACATCTCCCTTGTATAAACCCTCTATATACTCCTTCCACCTTTCTACCCTCCCTTCTTTGCTTAGAACTGGGTTTCCATCTGAGCTCTTGATATTCATACAAGTGGTTCTCTTCTCTCCAAAGGTCTCTTTAATTTTCCTGTAGGCAGTATCTATCTTACCCCTAGTGAGACAAGCCTCTACATCCTTACATTTGTCCTCTAGCCATCCCTGCTTAGCCATTTTGCACTTCCTGTCGATCTCATTTTTGAGACGTTTGTATTCCTTTTTGCCTGCTTCATTTACTGCATTTTTATATTTTCTCCTTTCATCAATTAAATTCAATATTTCTTCTGTTACCCAAGGATTTCTATTAGCCCTCGTCTTTTTACCTACTTGATCGTCTGCTGCCTTCACCACTTCATCCCTCAGAGCTACCCATTCTTCTTCTACTGTATTTCTTTCCCCCATTCCTGTCAATTGTTCCCTTATGCTCTCCCTGAAACTCTCTACAACCTCTGGTTCTTTCAGTTTATCCAGGTCCCATCTCCTTAAATTCCCACCTTTTTGCAGTTTCTTCAGTTTCAATCTGCAGTTCATAACCAATTGATTGTGGTCAGAATCCACATCTGCCCCTGGAAATGTCTTACAATTTAAAACCTGGTTCCTAAATCTCTGTCTTACCATTATATAATCTATCTGAAATCTGTCAGTATCTCCTGGCTTCTTCCATGTATACAGCCTCCTTTCATGATTCTTGAACCAAGTGTTAGCTATGATTAAGTTATGCTCTGTGCAAAATTCTACAAGGCGGCTTCCTCTTTCATTCCTTCCCCCCAATCCATATTCACCTACTATGTTTCCTTCTGTCCCTTTTCCTACTGACGAATTCCAGTCACCCATGACTATTAAATTTTCGTCTCCCTTCACTACCTGAATAATTTCTTTTATCTCGTCATACATTTCATCTATTTCTTCATCATCTGCAGAGCTAGTTGGCATATAAACTTGTACTACTGTAGTAGGCATGGGCTTTGTGTCTATCTTGGCCACAATAATGCGTTCACTATGCTGTTTGTAGTAGCTAACCCGCACTCCTATTTTTTTATTCATTATTAAACCTACTCCTGCATTACCCCTATTTGATTTTGTATTTATAACCCTGTAATCACCTGACCAAAAGTCTTGTTCCTCCTGCCACCGAACTTCACTAATTCCCACTATATCTAACTTTAACCTATCCATTTCCCTTTTTAAATTTTCTAACCTACCTGCCCGATTAAGTGATCTGACATTCCACGCTCCGATCCGTAGAACGCCAGTTTTCTTTCTCCTGATAACATTTGAACATTTCTCCTGATAACATTTGAACATTTAAAAAGAGACAATGAAGCCATCGAGTCACTGCTGCAGAGATTGTACTTCCTTCACAAGGGGAGAGAAAGACGGCAGCACCCACCCAATGCCAGAAAGTGCAGCGGTGTCCGCGTGGGTGCTGTGCTTACCCCGGTAGAGGTGGCGTGTCCGTTTATTCCTAGGGAGCCTTAGGCGGCTGTAGCCCAGATCCTGGAACCGGTGTACGAGGAAGAGAGGCGTCGTGGTGTGAAACGTTTCCTTTCGCGACGTCGAACATCAAAGTGGGCGCGAATGGGCACCACTGAATAAGAAAAAGATTAGGAATAGGACGTCATGGAAGTGCAAATGGTATAAAGCCAGGGAATGAGCAATAAGGAAGGCACAAAGAAGCAAAGGGCAGAGCACTGGAGGAGTACATTGAGTGAAAAACCATTGAAAGATCCGACACAGAGGAACACGGCAGGAAAAGAGTGGTGCACTGGAAAGATTGGTTCATTGAGCACCCACTGCCAGTGTGTGTGTGGGAGCATGGGCAAGAAGAAGGCGGACTGTCAGAAAAAGTGGTCCGCTGAACACTTGTTACTGCACTGCGTGTGAAAGCACCGAACATTAAAGGACGGATCTCTGAAAGAATTGGTCCATTGAGAGCTCACCACCGCAGCTGGCATAGGAAAACAGAATGAAAAAGGGAGGTAGGCCTTGGGTAAGGGATGATGAATGGAGGTTCAAATGGTTCAAATGGCTCTGAGCACTATGGGACTTAACCTCTGAGGTCATCAGTCTTCTATAACTTAGATCTACTTAAACCTAAGTAACCTAAGGACACCACACACATCCATTCCCGAGACAGGATTCGAACCTGCGACCGTAGCGGTCGCGCGGTTCCAGACTGAAGCGCGTAGAACCGCTCGGCCGCACCGGCCGGCTGATGAATGGAGGGCCCAGTAGAAAGCTGAGAAGGCCACTGGAGCCTGGGAGGCCAGCAGGAAGGAGGCAGTATACCAGAGGAATCCATTGAAACTGCCACAGGCCGGTGGAGGTGTCGACCTGGAGGGTGGTGATCTTCTGAGCCCAAAAGATTGTTGACACTTGTAGCCCTGGAGATGGCTGACTCTGGAGGCCATCCTCGTCACCGCCCTGGTGTGGCAGACAAGGCTTTGAGAGGTGGTCGAATCTTTATCTGCATCGAGAATCTGTTATGGAGTGGGATTCAGTACATACAGATAAAACAGGAGTCAAGTACACTAGAAGTAACAACATCTTTATTCAGAATGCAGTTAGAGGAAGAGAAAACACTATCAATCAACTGTATAGTCTAAGACAAACCTCTTAGCAGGTAGCCACCTAGGGAGTTACTAGAGGAGATTGGACATGGTCAGGGATTACTCGGAAAGAGAAACCACAAAGCGGTCGATGCCGTTGCCTGATGTAACTCCCAACAATGACTGGTTTCTCGGAGGCCGTGCGCTGGTCTGAGTTCTGCTGAAGTGGAGGTATACAGTGCAGACTATTTTCAGGCACGTGACTTGTGGAGAGAAATAATCTCGCACTGGCTGCGTTGTCACTAGACGGCGAGAGTAGCGCCTACAGTGGTGGCTTGCTGAGTTCCCGGCGATAGAAAGCCATATTGTTGTGCTAGCTTGCTCCCCGGAAACTGTTGTGGTCGTAGTTGGCCTGCAGACACCACTGTAGGAAGTGGACGACACCTGAGGCTAGATCATCCGCGGGACGTGGGTGTGCATGCAGCTGTTGTACACTCGGAATGTCAGTGAGTACCCTGTACTATGAATGCTGTTAAGAAATTAATAAACCTTACTCACATTGAAATCACTATAAATACGCATTGTTTCAAAATATTCTGAAAAACTACTTGAGACATAGTAGTACTTTATTGTCCTCCGCACTCAATGCTTAATAAACCTATAGCTTTAAACTACATAATGAATCATCTCTCATCTGTATCCACACAATAAAGAGAGCTGAACACCACAAGATTTGTTATCTCCAGAAACGGACATAACTCTCTACTGATTGACTGCATTAGAAATAACCGGCAAAAACTGAAGATTGTCTTCGTATTGTGTACACGATCTGCAGTTATGTCCATTGGTTGTATGAAGTGATGCACTATCCAATACTTAGGACAAAGTTCCCATTATACGACGAAAACGATGACACATAGCATTTATAAAACACTTGCAGTATATATTTCCATGTTCTTACTATTCGTGTATTGGGGTGTACCTGTAGGATTTTTTCCATTTTTAATGCAGGTGGCTTTGTGATGTTACTCTGTATCCTGGCCGTCAGGCAACCACATGATCCTCAGCATCGGATTATTGATCCGGAGATACGTTAAAACATTGGATCTCATTTTCCTGAGTTTAATGAGTATCCACAACTGTGCGTGATTTGGAATTGTTTCACCGATACTGAATTTATCGAAGATTTACTATGTTACTGCCATCAGCCAACCACATAGTTCTCAATCCAAAATCATCCATGGCTTCGTTAAAACGTGGGATCTCCTTCTACTGAGTTTAATATGTGCCCATAAACATGTGTAATTCTGAAATATTCCGCGTTTTCTGAATTTATCGAAGATAGACTACAGTTTGACCATCAAGCAACCACATGATCTTATTATGGACATTACCGTAGTGCAACATGAATAGTCCCTTCTACTTATTCCAGAGAATATAAGATGGTAGCGTATATTTGTGGAAATTTCCTTCCAGGGTTAATGGTTTTTATCTTTGGGCCCTTATAGGTGTTGGTCATCGACTCCTCTATTCCATCTAAACTTACCCCCCGGCCAATACTCACCAGTGCATTTAAGATTCTAGGTTTTGGTATTTACACATTTAGATTAGAACTGATGAGATCCTGTACGCCGGAATATATAAGTGATTCGAACGTGCAGCACCCCCTCTGGTTCGTACTTCATCCTCCGATCCCCACATAGTGGACTGTATTTGATTATTTCACATTACATATTTCGGTTTCTTAGATGAATCTTGTTCATGAGGGATCGTTTCCAATGGAATGTGTTACACGACTTTCACAATTCTTAGTGCGGAGTTCTACCCGGTAAGGATATTAATTTTGATTCATACGAATAAGCCAATTTCATGATCAGTAGATTTTAAGATGACTAATTATAGTCCTACAGTTTATAATCGCCTTCCCATCTAGTCACTCCCAACCCCCCCCCCCCCCACCTCCCAACAATAATAAAATGAATAAAAGATTTTGAGTATACCTGGCACTGGAAGGAAACTGGCCTCTGTGTAAATTAAATTAATGAAATCACAGAGAGGATTCAACTGCTCGCGACGTTATGTTCCCCATCTCCTCTATGGACACAGAGTAATCAGTATGTCGTTGTAATCTATTGCACATCGGAAGTAAATCTGCCATTAATTTTTTGTTAAGATAATTACTGAGTGTATTTGGTAATTCATATGATTCACACAGAAAGGCGAACATGAAGCACGCGAGCAAGACCTGTCCTCTCGAGACGGCTGTAAATCAAAATAAATTCAAAGAGCTCAGGGTCAGCTTCCACAATTTTATATGTAATTTGTTTAACATAACTGTTCATCAGTGACTTATCGTCTTGGAGAATGAAGGTTGGTTGTTGTCTGACGTTGACCTTGTGAGCCGGAAATCGATTCACAAGATAAATAAATTCTGTATAATATTCACAGTTTACAATTACATTGGTATACACTAAAAATGGTTGACTGCACTGATGTACGCCTAATTGACCCTTTATCGAGACAGCTGATTCAGTATCGTTGCCGTCTCTCCTGTCCTGAATCCTGAATCCCTCTTAGGCCACTGAAACTAAAGCAGAGTGTTCTGTGATCTTCACGATGCTTTATTTACAGGCCTCTTTTACCAAATAACCCATTCCCTGAACTCTCAGGATGTTTCTTATCAAGCGCCCCCTTCTTTTAGTTACGATGAGGTGAAAAAAGTCATGGGATAGCGATATGCACATACACAGATGCGGTAGTATCGCGTACACAAGGTATAAAAGGGCAGTGCATTTGCGGAGCTGTCACTTGTATTCAGATGATTCACGTAAAAAAGTGTCAGACGTGATTAAGGCCGCACGACGGGGAATTCAATGTTCCGAGATCCACAGTGTCAAGAGTGTGTTGAGAATACCAAATTGCAGGCATTATCTCTCACCACCGATATCGCAGTCACCGACGGCCTTCACTTAACGATCGAGAACAGCGGCGTTAGTGTAGAGTTGTCAGTGCTAACAAACAAGCAACATTGTGTGAAATAACCGAAGAAATCAATGGGGAACGTACGACGAACGTATCAGTTAGGACAGCGCTGCGAAATTTGGCGTTATTGGGCGGTGGCAAAAGACGACCGACGCGAGTGGCCTTCGCTAACACCACATCATCTGCAGCGCCTCTCCTGGGCTCGTGACCGTACCGATTTGACCCTAGACAATTGGCCTGGTCAGATGAGTCCAGATTTCAATTGGTAAGAGCTGACGGTAGGGTTCGACTGTGGCGCAAACCCCAAGAAGCCATGGACCCAAGTTTTCAACAAGGTACTTTGCAAGCTGGTGGTGGCTCCGTAATGGTGTGTGCTGTGTTTACATGGAATGGACTGGGTCCTCTGGTCCATCGGCTACTTGCACTCATTCATGGACTTCATGTTCCCAAACAACGATGGAATTTTTATGGATTGCAATGCGCCAAGTCATGGGGCCACAATTGTTCGCGATTGGTTTAAAGAACATTCTGGTCAGTTCGAGCGAATAATTTGGCCACCCAGATCGCCTGATATGAATCCCATCGAACATTTATAGGACATAATCGAGATCTCAGTTCGTGCACAAAATGCGGCACTGGCATACTTTCACAATCATGGACAGCTATAGAGGCAGTGTGACTTGTTGAGTCCATGCCACGTCAAGTTTCTGCACTACATCGGGAAAACGGAGATCCGACACGATATTGGAAGGTACCACATGACTTTTGTCATCTCAGTGCAAGTTGTGTCATAAATTTCTTCCTCCCCCCCCCCCCCCAAATTCAATTCAGTGTCTCCTTATTAGTTACACCCTCTACCCATCTAATGTTCAGCATTCTTCGGTAGTAGCACATTTCAAAAACTTCTATTCACTTCTTGTCTGAACCGTGTATTGCCCACTTTTAGCTGCCATACAGGACTACACTCCAGACAAATACCTTCAAAAAAGACTTCCTAACTCTTAAATTTATATTCGATGTTATCAGATTTCTATTTTTGAGAAATATGTTTCTTATTATTGCCAGTCTACATTTTCGATCCTTTCTACTTCGACCATCGTCTGTATTTTTTCTGACCAAACAACACACGTCATGTACCACTTTTAGTGTCCCATTTACTAATCTAAATTTCTCAGCATCGTCTGACTTAATTTGATTAGTTCCATTATCTTTGTTCAACTTTTGTTGATATTAATATTACCATTTCGTTCCAAGACTCTATACATTCCGTTAAACTGATATTCCGAGCCGTTAGCAATCTCTGACAGAATTGCAATGTCACTGATAAACATCAAAATTTTTATTTATTCTCCTTTAAATTAATTCCTTTTCTACATTTTTCCTATTTCTTTCACAGCTAACTCTGTAGAGGCTAAATAACATTGGGGATAGGCTACAACCCTCTGGACGTGGTGGTATAGTGGGTAAAGAACTGGACTCCGGCCATTGAGATCCTGTGTGGGTTCAATCCCGGATAACGGGGGAGATTTGTCTTCATTTCAGTCCCTCCAGACGCCCCAAGATCAACTCAGCTTGCTATTAAATTAGTACCAGGTATCTGGCACCTAGCTCGCCACCTACCGCCTCCTAGTGCCGTGGTGAAGAAAGGCTGTACTTTACCTACAATCAGGCCAACAGCCCATTCACAGGCTTGCGCCACCTTTACCTTACAGGCTACCATCCTGTCTCATTTCCTTCTCATCTACTGCTCCCATTCCTTATCTTTTGACTCATGATTGCACTCTAGTTCCCGTAAAAGTTGTATTGCCTCTCAAGTTCCTACATATCTCAATAATCCACATAGATCTTCACCAAGGCAGATTTGTACCAGTTTTCAAATGTTCCGTAAATAATTCGTCTCAGTATTTGTAACCATGACGCACTGAACTGATAATTCGGTAATATTCACACCTGTCAGTAATTATCATCTTTGAAACTGTCTTCTGGAGACTTAGGCCTTCCTGTGCTTCGTCAAATTCTGTCTCACAGTAGCATATTTCTCATCTATTCTTTAACAACATTCTCTTTCCTTTTCATGTAATTATCTAGTTCTGTTTCACTGCATGTGTCTTGTGTTGTAGTGTCGTTAGTTTAGTAGCGACCTGGGTTGTCCAAGGCCATTACGGGTCTGGGGGCTGTGCGGTGGTACGGGCGTAGTCGGCTGCTACACCCAGAGGCGTCAGTAGCACAGTGATATGTGGAATGACATTTTATTGTCATGATGATTATACAGAGTAATGCAGCCGCTTCGTAGGATCGTGCAGCTTGTGGGTCCCATGGGAATGCTGGGGAGAACTGCTGGCACGTCTCATCAGCGAGGCGCGATGCACGTGCCGCAGGCCCGAGAGCGGCGGTTGTCTCAATGGCGTGTGAGCTGCAGCGAGGGAGATGAGTAGGCGTTGACCATTACCGGACGTTTCGCACCACAAGGCGGCTCTACACGTTAGGACTCTCATGGTCGGCTGATTGTGCACTTAGGTGACTGCAGCCGACTGTGGGACGGTTGTTCTGAAGGACAGGCCCCGGTCTAACATCACGGGATGACCAAAACTGCAGCAGATGTTAACGGAATGGCCAGGGGGCTGCTTTAAAGTGCCACACCCAGACAGTGTGGGAATGACAACTTGCAGATTATCCACAAACCGCCCTCAGTAGTTGGACGGCGGGCAGAAAACCAATGTCCTCCTCTTGCGCGATGACCAAGTAGGCTGCAATGGCAGACCGTGACTCGCATCGTAGTGGTTTCGTCTCGACGTCGAAGTCAACAAGCATGTAGCAGGCAGACCAGTATCAATAGTAGACAGACCATCATCGACCAGCTTCTTGTGGTTTCACTGCAACTCATTAGACCGTCATTCTCTCTGGTACTGGTGACACGGGCACAACAATGGAACGACTGAATGTGTCCGGGAGGTCCAGAAGCATGGTTATGTAAACAGCAGAGCTCGGGTCTATGATACTGTGGCTTTAGGTGGATGACAGATTTTGCCCCGGTTTATTGCACTCGTCAGTGTTCCTTGCCCCTATTCTTGGTTGTCGATGTTTGGTCATGCTGCAACGTTTGACTTTTACAGTGGCGCTCTGGTGTTCTGAGTTACAGAGCGTTGCTTCATACTGCAATGTCACGATGTCTTTCGATGTTTGCTCATTTGCTTCCGTCGCTCGGAGGTTGTGTGGCAACTAGTGCCTTGCTGTCTCCTAGATTGGCGATACGTCATATTGACATACCGACTGACACACCGGTTCCGAACTAGCGTGCTATATGCGAAGATGTACCTATGATTAAAGGAATGTGGTTTCAGCTGTGGATGCATCATTTGCTCGGGTTGGAGGAGGATTAACGACCCACAACCTTGACAAGGCTCATGGAATAATGTTGTCTGACAAGTCTAATAACGAGCTGTATTACACAGACATTTTCCGACTAGGAATAACGCACTGTGTTCCAAGTGCGTCATTACACTACTTTCTGAGTGGATGATCCGCTTAGCGCAGTCCTCCAAAAGTCGTCATACCAGCTATTACATACCGGTTTCGCAGAAATATTATTTGAATTTTTTTACTGTGTCAGATCCTAGTCCATTGTAAGTACTCGTTACTCACTATGAATTAATGACGTCTTGCCCTATCTAGTGAAAGTATATGACTATTACAGAGCCTTGCTGAAGTCATGACAAGCTGCTGATAACCACTTTACTCATTAGGTGCAAGTGGAAGCTTTTGACCCCTACACCATCTCGTATTAGCTCTAAATATCGTAATATTTTACGAGGATTACTTACACGTTTTTCAATCACCCTTTGTGTGAGACAGATTTCGTATTCGCCTTGCAGCTCTCCTGTTGTAGCTCCTAAGCGGGTCACCTTATTGTGTGCAGTTGATAGGGTGACATGGTTAGTGCGGTAAGTTATCCTATCTAAGGTATGGCTTACATGGTCGAAGATGACTGTAATATCGTAACGTGTTCTTATGCGAGTTCTAGGAGCTGGCGATAATCGCTCACGGCTGCATAGTAGCTGGTGTTTTTTCAGTCTTGTACTTCATCTAACATCTTGTGCATATCTCCCGTGAAACTTAATACTCTGCACGTCCTTCTAGGATTTGGATTTTTATGTATGTGGATGTAGTGGGTTCCTTTTATGCCAGTTTACGGGTACTTGCAGAATGACATGCAGTGGCTATAAACGTAGGTAAGACAACTTTTGTTTAAATACATATATTTATGGCTATTTGTACTATGGTCTGCGTTTATTCCTCCCATTATTGGTAGTGTACTAAGCAGTTAGATTACAAATCATCTAATCAACTAGAGGGAAACTATACAGGAATTAAGACACTGGACAAGCATTCAAGAGAAGCAGGGATGGAATCCCTTTCCAGCTAGTCAGCTATAGGTTTCCTGTGTTCCCCTTAAGTTACTTAAGGTGAATGCCCAAAAGGTTCCTTTCAAAAGGACATGGTCGACATCCCTCGATATCGTTATCCAATCTGAACTTGCGCTGTATCTCTAATGACATCATTCTCAACGGTACGATGAATTCTAATCATCCTTCCACTATTTTACAAGTAGTTCAAATTCAAATGGCTCTGAGCACTATGGGACTTAACTTCTGAGGTCATCAGTCTCCTAGACTTAGAACTACGTAAACCTAACTAACCTAAGGACATCACACACATCCATGCGCGAGGCAGGATTCGAACCTGCTACCGTAGCAACCGCGTGGTTCCGGACTGAAGCGCCTAGTACGGCTCGGTCACAGCCGCCGGCGCCCCACACCAAACCCAGAGTTATTGTGCGGTTCGTCCCCCAGTGGACCCCCGCCGCGAACGTCTCATATCAGACTAGTGTAACCCCAAATGTTTGCGTGGTAGAGTAATTACGGTGTACGCGTAGGTGGAGACAGTGTTTGCGCAGCAATCGCCGACATAGTGTAACTGAGGGGGAATAAAGGGAACCAGCCCGCATTCGCCGAGGCAGATGGAAAACCGCCTTAAAAACCATCCAAGGCTGGCCGGCACACCAGACCTCGACACTAACCCGCCGGGCGGATTCGTGCCAGGGACCGGCACGTCTTCCCGCTCGGGAGCAGCGCGTAAGACCGCGCGGCTGGTCGGGCGGTCTTGCTATGCGGTAGTCCGCTGGCGGGTTTGTTTTGTTCCTAATGCACCCTACTGTTCGTAAGAGTACTATGAGGATGTATCTGGCAGCTGTCTGCGTTATGTTGGATTCTTTCTCGCAGTTGGCAGTAACAGTAACTTTTGTGTTGGGTTTACCAGATATCGACATCACATCTTTGTTTATGCTCCACGAACCATATTACGGGTAATGGAGAAGGATAATATTCGCTCATGTAGTGTATATTATAGAGTGATGTTTTTACCATTGGCTATCTGACTTTAGAAATCAACCTTCCCAGATATTTTTGTCATTTAGTAGAACTATTGTGCCAGACAGTGAAATTTTATGGTTCAAGACGCGGTCGTAAAAGCCTTCGTTCCAAATATCAAACTCTGATTGTGTTTTCGTCTGCGCTGATGCAACTGTTGCCATCGAGCCTTCAGCTCCAGATCATAAACTTCTGAGTTCTATCGTAGTATTTCTCGACGTTTTGTTTATAGTTTTGGTGTTATACGTTCGTTACCAATTTACCCATAAAATAACTCATAAGGAGGATGCTTTGTTGCACTTCGTGACTTGGTGTGCTGTTCAAAAGTGGCCCCCAACAGTTCCTGATCCTTCTCGACAAATGGTCGTAACTACTCTGTTCAGGTGCTGTGTGTCTTTTCTAAGGAACCATTTGCCTGCTGCCAGTGAATACTGTTCTGGATGTTGTCAAGCTAGAGGAGTTTATCCACCTTGTCGTGATCAGCATACTAATTGCCGAGGCTATTAGTACGCATTCCATAGCACAGTATGATCCTTTCTACTAATATGAGATGACAGTCTGCATCTTGCTGTCGTATTTCATCAGAGCATCCTAGATTATAAGAATTTAGCGATTTAACCATTCACGATCGAGAAGGGTCTTACGATATCGATATTCCATCGTCAAAGATGTGTTTCGGTATCTTGGTGAGTTCGAGTAGCATCTTTACTTTATCTCAGATGGATTTATTGTACTAACGGCTTTAGCTACTGTGGTTATATACCTTATTCAGCAGTACATAATTCACTGTTTATGCTAGTAGTTTGTTCAACTGGTTTACTGGAAAAGGAAGGAACATTAGTGTGTAACGTCCCATCGACAATGGGGATATTAGAAATGAATTACAAGCTCGGATTAGGAAAGAATGGTGAAGGATATCGACTGTGCCCTTTTCAAGGGCACCATCCCGGAATTTACAAAAAGCCTAAATCTGGATGGCCGGACGGGGATTTAAACCGTCGTCCGCCCGAGTGAGGGTCTAGTGTGTTAACCGCTGTTATTCACTGGTGATACCTATCTGGTCTCAAGATACATCTTTTTAATGTCGATGTTTTTGATGCTGACTGAACGATTTGTCTAGACGCTTACGACGAAAAATCTAGATGACCAAGCTCCTTCAACACTCTTACTCTGTTGCGCTACTCAGTTCCTGTACAATGAGTCAGCTACTTTTAGTATGCGAGTTGATACTTGTACTTTTTCTGTTTAAATGTGTTTCATAAGCCAGAACGAATGATTAATAACGTTATGGAGCCACTGACGGGACTCTTGGTCAGTTTTCATCATGAACTCCCGTACGAATACGAAAAATTCTAAGCACTTAGTGGTGCAGTGAGTTGTAATTCTCGTTCTGTGCAATTACACGGTCGATTCACATTAACGTGACCACCACCCGTGTTCGACGTCAACGTGCGGTAACCATCACAGACGGAGGGCAGCAGCACTAGCAGTGAAGGGTATATAAAGCATGTCGGGAGGGGGGGGGGGGGGAAAGCAGGAGGAGGCTGAATACAATGCTGTCGCTGTTGTAATGCGAAAACGGAGTGATTTATCTGACGTCCAAAAGGGCATGATCATTGGCTTTAGGGCAAAGGGCGATTTCCGGAACGGCTAAGTTTATAAATTTCCGGTCTCGGAAACTGACATACGGCCGGGAGAGCGGTGTGCTGACAACATGCCCCTCCATATCTGCATCCAGTGACGCCTGTGGGCTGAAGATGTCACGGCGGCCGGTCGGTACCGTTAGATCTTCATGGCTTGTTAACGAGTAGTTTTTTTTTAAGTTTATAAATTGTTTGTGTGCTGTTGTGGTTGAAGTATACCGTGCATGGCGAAATGGCGCTATCCAAAACCGTCGCCGAGGCAAATGTATTGCACCACGAGGCATAGATGACAGGCGTGAAAGGCGGTTGCGGGGATGTGTACGGGCGAATAGACATGGAACTGTTGAGTAACTGACCACCCAGATGAGTGAAGGAACTGCTAACAGTATCTGCTCAAAGACCGTTCAGCGAACTTTGCTGCGTATGGGTCTCCGCAGGAGGCGTGTGGTTCATGCACCCACGCTGACTGCTATTCATCGGCGATGTAGGCTGAAATTTGCACGCCAATACCGTAATTGGACGTCCACTGGCAGGCAACAGGTGGCCTTTTCAAATGACAGATGACCTTTGGCGTGTTCGGCGTGAAACGTCTCAAAGCAAACAATCGCCGGAAAGGTCCAGGCCGGAGGAAGGAGCGTTATGGTGTGGGGAATGATTTCGTGGTATTCCCTGGTTGATCTCGGCATTGCCGGCCGCGGTGGCCGTGCGGTTCTGGCGCTGCAGTAAGGAACCGCGGGACTGCTACGGTCGCAGGTTCGAATCCTGCCTCGGGCATGGGTGTGTGTGATGTCCTTAGGTTAGTTAGGTTTAAGTAGGTCTAAGTTCTAGGGGACTTATGACCTAAGATGTTGAGTCCCATAGTGCTCAGAGCCATCTGAACCATTTTTGATCTCGGCTTTCTGGAAGCCACAGTGGATCAGCAAAAGTATGTACCTATTCTTGGAAACGCTGTCCAACCCTAAAAGCAGTTTTTTTTTCGGTACGATAGCATCTACCAGCAGGACAATACAATGTGTCACACAGCTCACAGTGTACGTGCTTGTTTCAAAGAGCACTAGGATGAGTTTACTTTACTCCTCTCGCCACTAAAATCTCCGGATTTAAACGCAGTTGAGAATCTGTGGGACCACCTCGACAGGCTGTTCGCGCTATGGATCCTCAAACCGAGAAACCTAGAGCAGCTGGCCACGGCACTGGAGTCGGTATAGTTCCACATCCCTGTCGATACCTTCCAGAACCTCACTGGCTCTCTTCTAGCACATCCCGAAGCGTTACGCGCTGCAAAATGTGGTTATTCAGGCTTCTAATGGGTGATCACGTTAATATGACTGGACAGTGTACCTGTCACATACAACTACAACTCGAATAATTTACATACCCTGTGCTGTGTACGTGCACGAAGTTAGTTGATATTTGACCATACCTGCTGAATACTTCACTTTTTTTGTCAAACAGTTTAATAGGGCTTCTCAGTTACTTGCTTACTATTTTCCCGAAGATACTAATAGATCAGTTACCGAACGATCAAATGAAACACTTTTCAGTAGATGACATTTAACATTAATGGTCAGGACAGTGAAAAGCAGCCTGTCGCGCATCAAAAAAGGATTGAAAATTTTCATTGTACTTTCAAATAATGGTGCTTCGTAAATTAATAGAGCTAGACTGTTCGCATTATCAAATAAGACTGTCAGCGATACCAACAGTGATATTTACATTGTTATCCAATTGGCACGTACCTTCTCATGAATGATGAGGCAAGTGTAAAAGTGCTCAAGACACTGAACTTGTATTTGAGAGGAGCCAGGCTATTCTCCATTAGTGTCAAGATGGTTCCCCTAACAGTAATGGTTCCCTTAAGACGGCTACAACCGATTTTCTGCCACATCCTGTTCTAATTTAACTACTGCTGCGTCGCTAGTAACCTCGCCGTCAATGGGACTTTAGATCATTATATTCCAACTTCCCTCTAAAATTTATTCTTTCTGTGCCTGAAGACGATCAGTGAGGCACACTGCGGAATCCACCACAATATATTTTAATATTCTTGTGACTATTTTATAGTTCTTCAGAAACAACAAAAGTATTACAAATCTTACACCGTCGTCTATTTAGGGAAATCCTTGGCATTCGTCTGTCCGGACAGTACTTGGGAATGGTTTAAACTGAGAATATGTACCGTGCACTCTTCACCATACGGAGCACTGTGACTTCAGATGCATAAATACAGATGAGGATGATATATAGGATGATTCAGATAAACTGTTAACCTCGGATATTTGCTGAACCTTTTAAGATATCGAAATTCTGTTTTCACCCAAACGAATTTGCAAAACAGTCCTCCATAAATGTACAGTCTCTTTTCATAGCTATTTTAATTACAGAGATGTAGGACTAAACTTTGATTTTTCCATTGCTAGTATTGTAGTTCTAAAGGAGACGAATTTAGAGGCATTTCACTCTTTTGAATCTGATTACTAGTTTCGGAGTAATTACAATATTTAGAACTTAGAATTTATCCGTTTTTGAACTTGAAACCGATTGCTGCAGAAAGTTCGTGATTTCATATCCAAATAAGGATATATTTGTAAGTCATAATAAAGAGGAAACAGAACATTGCACCGCCACGGTACCGGTATAAATGAGTTGTAGTACAGAAGAATTGTAGCTTTAATCTAAAATTGTTTTCATTTCGAAATAAATTCGTTTTCAGGAATTTCCGCTTATCGCCTTAACCACTTCGGCTATCCGAAAATGCCTCCACGACCGATCCAGACTTCCATATGTCATGCAATCACAACCGTTACATTCGCACAAACCGTGATTCCCGCACATTGAGACAAATATTATATTGTCATTTTAGCCTACCAAGGCGTGAATACATCGCTGAAGGTTACAGTGTCTATTGTGCAGATATAGACATTGTATAAATACAGACACTGCAATCACCAATAAACTGGTTATGTTGATAATAAATTTGTGAATGTGGTGTTTCATTGGTATGATACTACCTACCTGTCGAGGAAGTGTAATACGAGCGCATGCTGAAAAATAATGCCTCAGAATTTTTTATGTCAAAACTCTTAAATATTTTTAAATAAATCAAACGTTATTAACGTTGTACATCTTTATTCCTCACGTCTGCATGTTTGCAACACTCTGCCGCTAGAGAACTACGAATTGTAGCACGTAACTGGATGGTGTGTAACGTAATGTCAGTGTGTCAGAGACAGCGTGCTCTAATCGTGTTTCGAATTGTTGGCCGCTCCTTCAACATGAGAATGCCACACCACAGACGAGCGCTGCGACATCTGCAACAATTCGACACCTTGGGTTCACTATCATCGATCATCCTATATGCCTACGACTTTGCCTCATCCGATACTCATATGTTTCCAAAACTTAAAAAACACCTTCGAGGACTTCACTCTGATAGTAATGATGCAGAGAAAGCGTAAGTGAAGTTGTGACTCCGACAAAAATGTCAAAGATTCTACGATGACGGCATCAACAAACTGGCCTCTCATTGGGAGATATGTGTTCGTCGCCAGGGTGACTATGTTGAGAAGCATGTAGACATGAGGAATAAAGATGTAGAATGTTAAGAGTTTTTACACAAAAATTCGGGCCGGCCAAAGTGGCCGTGCGGTTAAAGGTGCTGCAGTCTGGAACCGCAAGACCGCTACGGTCGCAGGTTCGAATCCTGCCTCGGGCATGGATGTTTGTGATGTCCTTAGGTTAGTTAGGTTTAACTAGTTCTAAGTTCTAGGGGACTAATGACCTCAGCAGTTGAGTCCCATAGTGCTCAGAGCCATTTGAACCATTTGAACAAAAATTCGGAGGCATTACTTTTCAGCACGCCCTCCTTGTTAAGGTACTTGGCTCGTAATCCGAAGAACGGTGTTCAAACCACAGTACGACTCGGTCTCAAGTCTCCTGTAATCTCAGAGTCTACAGGACATTAAACTTTGACATCTTTTCATGTTGAATGGTTCAAATGCCTCTGAGCACTATGGGACTTAGCTTCTGAGGTCATCAGTCCCCTAGAACTTAGAACTACTTAAACCTAACTAACCTAAGGACATCACACACATCCATGCCCGAGGCAGGATTCGAACCTGCGACCGTAGCGGTCGCGCGGTTCCAGACTGAAGCGCCTAGAACCGCTCGGCCACCCCGGCCGGCTTTCATGTAGAATACTAGTACTTCCTACAGATTGTGATCAGGACAATAAACATTTTATATGCGAATTCCATTGTCCACTGTACATCCCTGTGAAACTAGAGGCAGTAAATATAACAATGGAATCATAATAGAGTTAAGGGTTTGTAGGATTTCCACTTACGGTAAACGGAAACACATCCGGGAAATAAATTGATGATTTCACGACTCATCCGCCAGAGGGAGTAACATTATCGGGTGTGCGTTGTAAGCTATCTCGATTCTGCTGAACACGCCCGCAACAGTCCCGGGAAGAGTGGTCGTGACGTCAACCGCGTGCCGCTATATCTGCAGTGGGGATAGCCCTGTCTGCACAGTCTGCGTGTCGGCGTGCTACTGCCATGGTGAGTAGCTGCAACCGCAGCCACTAACTTCCTTCATCTGACTTTGCCTTATTCGCAAGACTGTATACTTTTGAATGCACTCTTTTACAGTGTGGAGTTGTTTACTGATCTGTCGATGGTGTATTCATTTAATTTTTACAATGGGACTTCGTAGAACTAAATTCACCTTTGTGAGGAGTAATTGCCAAACTGTCCCAGTAATAGGAAATGGATAGGAGACGTCAATTGTCTGTGAATTTAGGATACAATACCGTGTGTCATTTTATGTATTGCTTACATAAACAGCAAAATAATCGATTTTATAACTAAGGGTGTCCAGTAGTAGATGGAGATCTTGATGGAAAAGTGTGAAAGAATAGAAGACAAAGATTGGCAAGGCTACCTCCGTAAGCACTGGTATACAATCTTTTCCTTAGCTTTGTTGCTAGAGGTGTGGACGCTGCATCAAATATATGTCAGTCTAAGCCGCTACGGTGACATACTGAAATTGCTTATTTAAGCATTGTGCAGTGTCTGGAATGAACTTTCGTATCAAATAAAACTGTGTGGGGCTTACACATGACGAGTTATCAAAAACAGCTGTTTCCTTTTGGAAAGATAATTGTGTTTCAGTGCCAGTCCATCATGTCGGTGTAGCTTGTCATTGTTGCTAGACCCAGGAACTGAACCACTACCGTTTAAGAAACAATTTTCTCGAAACATTCACAAATTGTGAGTAAGTTATAATCTGTGATTTCCCTCAGGGGTAGACGGTTTGCATACCGAGCCACAGAATCTCTGAGGACGCTGAAGAAGAAGATGAGAGGAGCTGAAATTTGAAGCTTGGATCATGGTTCATCACGTAGCTTAATTTGTGTTTCATATGCTAGGACATTTTTATAGCGACACTGCACCAGTACCAATATAAAACACACGAAAGTAGTTCCCTTTCTGTATGAGTACAGTACGCCGTGCAAACAAAGGAAAGCAAAAATATATACAAGAAGACATTTATTAACTCCCAGGAGTGTATAGTTTGCTGCAGAAAGACAGAGCAAGTTGTGCCTTCTAATATTACAGTTCCACAATGATTATTGTTTTGGTCTGAAATACCGCAAGGCAGACTTAAACATTTGTTAACAAAAGATGCATATTTTCAAGGCCATATTCTTTCTTTTTTTTTAGTGTGACTGCTTCCTTTCTTCAGCTGTCTCACAACCTAATAAAACAGTACAGTATAAAATAACAACATCAAATTTAAAATTTCATGGGCAAATTCTGTTATGAGACGTTGTAGTGTTATCGCTGATCTCTGTAGGTCATAGGGGTATCTTGTGCTGTGCCAATAGCACTTGCAGTTCGTCGTTTCAGCGTACCTTCGTTACAAATAGGATATTCCATAATTTACTTAGCATGCTGTTTCTCGTAAGAATGAGTCAGACCTCTACATTGGTTTCCGCGAATGCTGAAAAGACGATGTTGTCCGCATCTATATATAAAATACTTATTGTAGTTTGATATCCGGTGATTTGAGCTAACATGCCATTTTGAAGTGAGTATGTCGTAGCATGTTACTGCGTCGTATATGGCTGTCTTAGATCTTATATAGTACAGCCTCTACCAGTCTATTGTCTCCAGTTAACCGTCCAAGGTCATAATACAGTCAAACTGCACAGTCGCAAATGTTCATTTGCAGACAGTATTCTGCCACCTGTGAGACTGCTTGCAGGCATTTTACTGATATGGTTTATACTACGTATTGTCTGCCATACGCATGACCATAAACAATACTTCAACACATTACGAACTGCTCAGTTGAAAACTACATGTTAATCGAAATCGGTTAATCGCACACTATAATAAACATTTTACAGCCCTAAATCTTCTTTTAAGCAATTATGAGGGCTACGGAACTAAATCTCGAGAAATAGTTTTTATTTTTATGAGTTTCCAATGACAATTTTACTTCATGATGATAGCTTCCAAGTCAATGGCCAGACACTGTATGTTCGTTTCTCAGTTCGCCGTCAGATTTGTAAGTGGGGTCAGTTACTTCGAGATTGCCTTTCTTAGAAACTTCAATACCTCGAATATTGCAAAAGAGGTTAATAAATATTGCTAATAATTACCTGGAAACGTTGAATGACGCCAGAAATGGATGAAGAAGAGTACTTGTTAAATTTAGCGGAGCTTTACGATAAACATCGCAACAGTGCTGTGACGTGTAATTGAAGGCCAAGTAGGATGTGCTCTCAGGCGAGAAATGACGCAGCACCTTGCCCTTTGTGTGCGATAGCTAGAAGGAGACGTGCTTCCTGAAAGCGAGCCCGGTTCTCTGCAGCCAGTTTCAGTCTACAAAGCACTGCCAATGTATAGGTGCTAATGAAACTATGGTACAAAGCTCTAATGACAAAATACACAGCCTTGAATCATTCGTGCGTAACAAGTTGGTGACACAGAATTTATGTTATAATTATATATTATATGTTTATGGTCTTATATCATCTGTAGAAATACTTTTACATTATTTTCTTGTTTATCATTAATGGTCCGCCTCCGTAGCTGAGTGGTGTGCGTTGATGACAGCCATACGGAGGACCAAGGTTCGAATCCTTGTACTTCCGGAAGCTTCTCCTTGGTGGGAGGACTGGGAAGGGGTGCCATTTGTAGAATTACTTGACCGAGAAGTAGTTGGACCAGGTCTGCTAACTCGTCAACAACCGGGAGAGCGGTGTGGTGACTCCCATCCGTCCGTACCGTATCCACATGACGCCATTCATTGATGGATGGCACGGCAGTCGGTCGCACCCTGTTACCCTGTCTGTGGCCAGAGCGGCAGTGCTACTCTACTACTTAGTAGAAGATTATTTGTGCCAACGGCCTCGCCGAAGTGGTAACACCGGTTCCCGTCAGACCACTGAAGTTAAGCGCTGTTCGGCGTGGCTAGCACATGGATGGGTAACCGTCCGGTCTGCCGAGCACTGTTGGCAAGCGGGATCTGCTCAGCCTTTGTGAGTCAAATTGAGGAGCTTCTTGATGGAGAAGTGGCGACTCCGGTCACGAAAACTGACAACGGCAGGGAGAGCGGTGTGCTGACCACATGCCCCTCCATAGCGGCATCCAGGACGCCAGTGGTTGAGGATGGCACGGCGGTCTGTCAGTACCGTTGGGCTTTCCGAGGCCTATTCGGACGGAGTAGATTATTTGATTCTATTAACATCCTCAGTAAATAGAAATTACCGAAGTGCACCATAGAAAGTGTGTTCAGAACAGTACTACACAGGTCTAAAGGATATCTGGGAGACGATAGTTAAATACCAGTCACTCTTATGAAATGTGGAGTATTTGGTGTAGACGGGGCGAATTTGCTGCTATTGGGCATGATATCCATTAGTGGAGATGTGCTCTGTGTGTGTGTGTGTGTGTGTGTGTGTGTGTGTGTGTGTGTGTACGACTTTGTGTGGTAGAGGAAGGAGGGGAGAGGAGGCCCGTTGTTTTGCCTCTACTATTATCCAAAGGTTTTTCTCATTTGCCTTAGTCCTTATTCATAATTCTACACCAAACAATTTTGAAACTACTCCACAAACTACGAAAGTTGTTTAATTTAAGGCTATAAGATCACATATTATTTCAGACACAAAGCGGAACATAACCCTAAACACGCCGTTGGTTTGCAAGCAAAATCGTGACTGTCAGTGCCTTATTACAGAGAAATCTGTCATTACTAATATTATGTAGTCACGGAATGAAAGTAGTCAACATCGCCGCGATCAGAGTGTATTTAAAACAAGGAAAATGAGGAAACCGACAAACAAGTCGACCATGAACGCGCCAAACAGCGACGCAGGATTGATATCGGATTCGGAAGATATGAACCAATTCCACTTACGTCTCTATCCGTTGTTCTCAGAGAGCATATTGGAAGTCTTGTAGTGTCCAACGAAAAGACATACGGCCGTCCACGCGTGGACCGTTTATCATGTGTGACAGGGTTATGCGTGGAGATCTTTTTGCCTTCTCGCATCTTCGGGTGGAGTAGTGTTCTATATGTTACAAGTGATCTGTTTAGTCTGGCAGTGCTATCTCGAAAACTGATTCCTACAGTCGGTATTGTAGTAATCCTCAAACATGATCGTTTATGATTTCCTCTCTATGTCTGTTTGCAGTTACTGTATCACAGGTGAGTGATAGCCAGCACCTTGAACTACTAAATCTTAAACTTGATATCAGATGATTTCATTATTTTGGTTGGATTATAACGTGTCTAGGTCCTCATGTGGTCAGACCTTGTTGAAAACCCATGCCATATGAAGAAAATAAATGGCTTTCGTCTGTGAAGCGGATCGTTGTAAATCCCGCCTAATGTGATTCAGGTGACTGGTCTCTATCTACTGATGACCTGCAACATAAATCGGTTTCAAGAAGTAAATTAAGAACCACATTTGCCTATAATGGTCATCAAAATGACTACCAAAACGGTTTTCAGAATTCGGTTTGCTAGACTACATCGATTGCTTTAGGACCAATTCACGAACAATAGTCATCAAAAGTGGGTCTTACCGCGCTCATCCTCTATTGCAAATTCTCGAATCGTCCCCCATCAACTGAAGCATCTTCTGCAGATTGTTACCGTAAGTGAACTATGTAACCAATAGGCACATATACCAACACAAATCATCGATCCAATATTGTCTAGTACTAATTACGACTGATTTCACTCACCTGTTCACTACAAAGTCTAACTGAAGCGTAAAGTAATTACGCTGTACCGTCTACAGATTCTTGCTTGCTTTCGTTAACCAGAACTTAAATCTAGGTATTGGCGTCTAATAGAGGGCTGTGTGTTGATCGACACAACAGTACAGTTGTGCTCTCTGCCGAAAAATTATGACGTTTCAAGGTGGGAAAATAAGATGATCTTCATTCTAATGGTCAGTGGTAATCATATGGTAGAGTAAAAGCGATTTTCCTAGCATACAATGCAAGAACTCTCTCCCCACTATCCCCTCTCCCGTCTCTCTCGCCCTCCCTCTCACGCTCTCACCTCTCTCTCTCTCTCTCTCATTTTTATTGATTTGTCTCCACTGTAAGTGGAATAGTGACTTTTAAACCCATGTGAGCGAACTGTACTGTTGAGTCTTGCTAGACCTGTTTCATATGTCACTGATTTTTCGCAGTTGAACCTGAAAGCGGTGCTATTGCTGACGCTGGTGGGAGTGGCAATGTCGCAGTATCAGTCGTTCTACGCAGGGAATGGCTGGCCACCTCAGCCGGCGGCCTCTGACGACGGTATCGGCAACCGTGTTGGTGAAGCTCCCGGAAAAGCTCAATCGCCCGACGATCTGATCGCGTCTCGGGTTGGCGCATGGCCAGAGGAGCGACAGCCGTTTTGGAAACTTAACTGGTAAGCGTCACTTTCCTCATTCCACATTAGCATCACTTCGCTGCAACAGTTATCTAAATTTCTTCATATACATAGACATCTATATTCCGCAAGCCACCGTACGGTGTTGACGTGGGGCACTTACTGCTACTCAAATATAACAGAGTAATTTTCCTGTAGTATTTACGAAAGGTAAGCGCGAAGAAAGATCGTAGACATACTTTCGTACATACCGGAATGTCTGCAGTTTCAACCTCAAGATCAATACGTGAAATATGAGTTGGAGAAAGTGGTATTGAAAATATGCGCTTTTGGGATTTTGGAGTTAAGCTGTAGGCAGTGCACATCGCTTTTCTAATAATGTCTCCCAGTGGTTTTTCTGAGCATTTGTGTGATACGCACGCACTGACCAAACCAGTGACCAATGGCACAATTAATCTCTCAATTTTCTGTATCTACTCCTGTAATCCAATAGTGAACAGTAAGTCTTATCATATGTCCTTAAAGTATTCTAGACGCTGATATTGCTTCCTCATTAGGAACAACATTGTTAGCTCAATTAGCTAGGAGGAATTTATTCAGTTATCAACTGATATGTGTAGGGAGATTGATATGTTCGGTCTACGTTAGTATCCTGGCATACTCTCCATTTTATGACGAGAAATGCCATCATCAAATTGCCGTCAGAGGTCGTGCACTGGGTATGAGGTCAAAGCCAATTTTCAGAATTAGTGGAAAGTTCCGCTAATGAACCAAACACGGCACCATTATATGCATGCTTTATACATTGCTGAAATAGACTCATTACGTCTACTCTGTAATACTCGCACCTTCCGACAGTTTGTTTACACTGCTATATAGTACATTGAGTGAATTTACCTGAGTACGACAAAAGAGATATGTTGCAGCCCTAACAAAGGCACTAAGTCAGACCTTCTGTATTCATGTCTCATAGGGGCTCATGTACGCCCTGTTGCCTTATGAGACGCAGTAGTAATAGTTCCAGCGTTAAATGTAATGGTCACTATATCTTTTCAGTTGCTTTCGATACTCGTTGCTAGTTGTCACTGTTTGCGGACAAAGATTTTGAGTACCATTATAACGCTTTCAACTGTGAATTCTAATATTTTCAATCCATTATTTTCCACTCAGACGAGGCACCATGCATCAGCGTATGTTGAGCGTCAGCACAGCTTTGGAAGCAGAATGCTTTATCCGCTTACCACCAACCATTGCACAGAAACCATCTTAAGTTTGGACTGGGACAGTACAGTGACGAGTAACTGCATTATAGATAGCTCTTATGTTGGAACGAGAGCCCTCTGTCACTATGGTGACTGGAACAGTTGGTCGAGTCATACGACTGGGATGTCATCAGATCTAATTGTTCGATATTAGCGCATTCTCTTGCGACCAGGTTGCATGTACCCCACCCTTGAGGTCGTCCAGAGATTGGGATTTCACGTGCCACTGCTGAGTACTGCCACAGCCAGTTAGCTGCTGTAGCTTACATCTTGTCTAATTGCAACAGCTGTAGTGCAGAAAATCCCTCGACGGTTCATTGCTGGAATCAGTGTCATTACAGTTCATATTTATGCATCCATCCAGTATGTGAATTTCCTAAATCATGATATTTGGCCAACCTGAGCCTATCACCTATGACCACATCGTAGACGGAACATTAAATTCCAGTTTTACTTTTTCGAGACATGTTTCGCAAAAGTTAAGCATGCTAAATCATAGTGTCATTCCATTCTTTCTTCCTTCCTTTCTGCCCTCCATCCTACACGAAGAGAAACTGCTTCATTCAGAAAGTCTGTTGCGTCTCCAGTTTCATTAATCTTGTTGAGATTCATCTACTGTTGTTAGCTGTTACATTGACGTGCATGTGTTTGCATGTTTCAGTGCATGAAATAAAACTCGTGTAAGACAGAAAAATGCGTGAAGAGAAACTGTTGCATTTCTAGTTCCACAAATCTTGTTGAGATATGTACATCCACTCTTGTTACCTATTGCATAAACGTGTATACGTTTCCATGTAAACTTATAACACACAGTCCTGCTGAGAACGCTACCAGGCAGTTGATCGACTTCGAACTTATATTGACACGTACTAAGTTATGTAGTTTCCATATTAACGTTTTTAACTTTGTTGGAAAGGCCCAACATCAGACAGGCATATATAGTCTCCACGAAAACTAATTTTGTATCTCATGTCTTAAAGAAGTAGCTTATTTCTGAAATAATTTTAAATTAATTTTTGTTGTCTGAAACAAGTAATGTTGTATAGAATTCAAATCTCCGGTAGGCTTTTCAAGCGAACACAAGAAACGTTTACTCAGACATGCAGTGGTTGATTCTCCTCGCTCTTCCTTGTCCATATCAGCTCTTAATCTGTCTCTAATGACATGTATGTTGAACGGTCATTACACATTAACAGTCGTCCTTCCTATTTTGTTTGCAGCTGCATTAAAATCATTGCACATTGTGCAATGGTCCAAGATAGTTGCTGCTTCACCCATCTATCTTGGACGATATTGACGTTAGATGTCGTCTTACATCAGCGATACGCCATCATGCATGTATCACATTCCCCAGCCATGGACAATAGATAAATTCTGAGGCCAATTAGATGGGAACACAGTTTCGAACAATTTCCTTCTAACTGAGCTGCGTCTCCTAACCACACGTTCTAAATTACCTCGCAAACTGCTTGTTTTCAGACCCCTGTTTACTGGAACGTTTTTCCTCTATTCTTGTATACTTTCAAGCTTTTCAGTTTTCTCTTTCAATTATGACATCCCCTTGTGTATGTGTTGGTAATTCTGCGGCCTTGCCAAAGTCATGGACTGTCTGGATCACAAAACTAAACTGTTGTGGCATTAATGGCATCACTCCTGCACAGATGGAAACTTATCCCATAACAGGAAGCAGAGAGTATCTTTAACAAGCTGCTTCTTAGGCCTGAAATAACCACATAATGGGGAAACGTATCATGTGGAGTGCCGTAGGTATCGGTACTGGGCCCACTCTTCTTTCTAACCTACATAAATGACCTTCTACAGACATTAAAGGTCAGTTAAAAACTATGATGACACAAGCATACGAAACGAGGATACAAATTCAAACCTAAGAGACACAGCTCAGATGATAACTGAACAAACCTATATCTTTTTCACAGCTAATAGTATGTCTTAATCTCACAAAGACTCCTATTATGCAATTTCAAACAAGCAATAAGGACCTTCAAGCAATGGAAGAAGACATTAATGGCTATACACTGAATGACCAGGGTGTGCAAAAATCCTTGGGGTCCAGCTGGATAACAAGTTAAAATGGAGTCAACACATGGATAAATTAGTCGAGAGTTCCTCAGTTTCATCTGAACTGTGATATACACAGTTACAACGCAAAAGTAAACGGTTCAGAATAGAGTTATTTAATCTGGTGATAAAATAATCAACACGCTTCCGTCTAACGTAAAGAAAGACGTTGGAAATCCATACCATTTCAGAAGAAAGTTGAAAAAATACGTCATTAGCCATTCTTTTCCACAAATTATCCGGATACCTACATTCAGGAATTGAAAATTTCTGTTAGGTACGTGGCAAGTTGCAACGTTTGTTATAAAGCCGTATGACAATTAATAATGTACTATAGACAGGTCTTAGTATCTGTAGATGAAACAAAGTATTTTATTTGAAAAATAGCACTTTCATAAAATAAATATAATGCTACTAATAGCAGATAAACAGCGGCTATATAGTAAAACTGAGCAGGCAGCAGCTTTTATCAAAGTCGTTATGAATAAATCCGCTCCATCTGTAACTGATAAATCCTATATTTGGATAAAATCATAGACACGATCCGGGTTTCAGGTTGTAAACCCCGTCTTCAGGTGCTACAAATAAGCAAGGGAATCTAAGTGGGACACTAAATAAAATTAATTAATATTAAAAGGGTCCATGCAAATGTGAACATCAGGCAGCCGTGTTGTTTCCTATGATTTCTTCGGTTGTCCCTCCAGCCCTCGGAATTAGCTCTGGCGGTGGCCACTGTATGAGGTGTATGTGAACTGAGGCGTCTCATTGCGGTTCACACAGCAGTTTGTTGACCGGCCTTGCTGGGCGTCCACGACTTGCGGACATGTCCTACCAACCGATCCCTTCTTCTAGTCAAGTTGTGCCACAAACTCCTCTTCTCCCCAATTCTATTCAATACCTCCTGATTAGTTATGTTATCTAATCTTCAGCATTCTTCTGTAGCACCACATTTCGAAAGCGTCTGTTCTCTTCTTCTCTGAACTATTTATCGTCCATGTTTCACTTCCATACATCGCTACACTCCACACAAATACTCTCAGAAAAGATTTCCTGGCACTTAAATCTATACTCGATGTTAACAAATTTCTCTTCTTCAGAAACGCTTTCCTTGCCATTGCCAGTCTACATTTATATCCTCTCTACTTCGACCATCATCAGTTATTTTGCTCCCCAAATAGCAAAACTCCTTTTCTACTTTAAGTGTCTCATTTCCTAATCTAATTCCCTCAGCATCGCCCGACTTAATTCGATTACATTCCATTATCCTCGTTTTGCTTTTGTTGATGTTCATCTTATATCCCCCTTTCAAGACACTGTCCATTCCGTTCAATTGCTCTTCCAAGTCCTTTGCTGTCTCTGACAGAATTACAACGTCATCGGCGAACCTTAACGTTTTTATTTCTTCTCCACGGATTTTAATACCTACTCCGATATTTTCTTTTGTTTCCTTTATTGCTTGCTCAATATACAGATTGAATAACATCGGGGACAGGCTACAACCCTGTCTCACTCCCTTCCCAACCACTGCTTCCCTTTCATGTCTCTCGACTCTTATAACTGCCATCTGGTTTCTGTACAAATTGTAAATAGCTTTTCGCTCCCTGTATTTTATCCCTGCCACCTTCAGAATTTGAAAGACGGTATTCCAGTCAACATTGTCAAAAGCTTTCTCTAAGTCTACAAATGCTAGAAATGTAGGTTTGCCTTTTCTTAATCTAGCTTCTAAGATAAGTCGTAGGGGCTGTCTTACTAATTTACTCGATTAAATTTAGGTGGCATAAGAGTGAACAGCGTTAATCAGTACTGCATAATGATAGTTTATTGTTAATACAGAATACAGATTGTTTCTACGATGTATTTGTCTTATGTTAGGGTATACCTTTATTCATTCCACATTCCTGAAGCTTTCCCTTCTTAATGGAGTCTACGGATCACGATGAATGAATGAATGAATGAGATATACAAGCATTATTAACTCTTTGAGAATATAACACAGATTTTTGCGATATTAATAGTTAACCTGTTTGAGAGTAAACGATATATGTGCCTGCTTAACTGTATTTGGGTTTCTTGTTCAGGCTTTTGGCACTAGGTGAAGGGAAGAAGGTTTCACATATAAAAGAAAACTGTAGTGAAAGCCTATGAGTTTAATGTTTTAATTTCACCTTTTTCATGTATTGTCGCAGGGATCAGATCCAGAAGCACATCGGGCGACCGCAGCCAGAGCCGCAGCGCAAGTCCGCGGCTCCGGCGCAGCAGCAGGTCGGCCGTCCCTGAGTCCTCACTCGCCGGTAGCACTCAGCATTCCACAGCATACGCCGATTTCCCATACCGAATAAACGGCGTCGGCTCTAACAATCTTATTCATCCATATAGACTGTTTACCAAAGTTTAACTGAATCACTTCATGCAAATGTCAGGTTGGCACCATTATATATGCCAGGGCCAACATTCTTCAACTTTTTTTTATCTAACTTACGTTGTGCTCCATCTCTAATGACTACTCTGCCGACGAGACATTAAATTGTCATTTCTCCTCATTACCTCGTTCCCCATTATACATTATTTACACGCAGTATTATATTTGCATTGTAGAGCTCGTTTGCTTTACGTTAGGTTGTGCTTAAAATGTTTTGTTATTTCATGGAGTATGTCAATAAAAGTGGTGTTGTAATTTGTCTATTACTTTCATTGCACGATTACCTCGGTGTTGATATCCTGCAGCTGATGGCTGAATTGCGAGATAAAATGCGTTGTGTGAGGCTCATGCCTCGTCCTCTCGAATACTGCAAAATTAAGTACACGACACTGCGAAACGGAGAAGAGAAGCAATGTACACACTTAGCTACATATTACATTCCTGTCTGTAAATGAGAAACATTTATTTTAGAGATACATAAATTCATTTAATTCATGACACTTAACGAAGCTGTCACGATATTTCTACTGGCTGTCGTCAGTGATTACACATATTAACAATTTAAACAGCTTTAATACTTTCTGTATTTGTCAACAAACAAAAGAGTTTAATGTACTCTTAGGTTCTGCACATTCTCTTTACGCTCTATTAAAACAATCATTACCCATTCCAATCACACTACAACCTACCATGTTCAGTGTCACTTTTACTTAGGTTTAAAAATATAATCCTAAGTTTTATAACGATTGCTTTTGTCAGTCACTGTAACTTCGAGGAAAGAGCCACGTTACTGTGGGACACACACAGTGACTCATGGAAGTACTGAAACCATGCAACAAAAAGGGAAGGGAGGAAGAAACATTTACTCTGTTAAGACATCTATAAAAACGTGTCGTAATAAAGCTCGTCTTCTCAATAAAAAGATCTTTACAGAAAAATATAGTTTTAATTAACTTTTGAATGTTGGTTTGCTACCTGTCAGACACTGGACATACATAAGCAGACAAAAATTTAAGTAGGAACATGGTTAATCACTTTTTTAGCTAAACAGCTTTTGTGAAAAATATGAAAGTTTGTGTATTTATGAACTTCATTGTTTGCTTCAAGCTGATTTCAAGTACTGATAACGAAGTTATTGAATTCGTCAATGCCTTTTAAAGGTAATCTAACGCGTAAAAACCATACAGAGATACTTACAAATAATCTTGAATGGACCAAAATTATAATTCTTCCGATGTTAACAGATTATTCTATCGCTCCATAGTGAAGAAATTTAATACCCGACGCCGAAAATTACAATTTGTAAATGTTCTGCTTGTATTTGTTTTATTCTGTTCACCGGTTTTCGGTTATCGAAATCTTTAGCTCCCTTGCTGTCTGTTACGCTGACATTTATGTGTGACTACATTCGTCAGAAATTTGCATGGTTCCCATTTCAATACATTTGAATGCATCCGAATGTATTTTGTCTGCTATTTAATATTTAGTTACTACCTACAAAGTCGGATACCATATAGAATATTGTGTGAATGCGTATTCAATTCCTTAATAGTTTATTGTGTTAAACATTTGTATGGCCACTTTATAGTTATTTACGTCTTTTTTGATACAACATGTCATTCTATTTTCAGGAGCGATGCTATGAGGCTCCTGTCTACGAGTTTCGTTTAGTTCGGAAAAGTGGCGAGAAAGGAAAACATATTAGGAACACAAAAATCAATCAACACAAAAGCAGAGTAGGTTGTTAAAATAGTAGTATTGTACGAAACAAAAATGGCTGTGAGCACTATGCGACTTAACGTCTGAGGTCATCAGTCGCCTAGAACTTAGAACTAGTTAAACCTAACGACATCACACACATCCATGCCCGAGGCAGGATTCGAACCTGCGACCGTAGCGGTCGTGCGGTTCCAGACTGTAGCGCCTTTAACCGCTATTTTTTTTTTTTTGTTCGTTGTTGATAGTTGTGATTGTTCGTTGCGGACGTCATATGTCATCCGTTTAAGTTCGTTGTTGATCCTTTCACTCAGTTTTTTTATTACAGAGGCCAACCAGCTCTCTGTCCGAACACGCTGAGCTACCGTGCCGGCAACCGCTCGGCCACACCGGCCCGCTATTGTACGAAACACCACACACTGTTCTACAGTCTTATTGCCTCATCTTAATATAGGAAACTGAGCCATAACTTATCTCTGAAACGATTAGTGTGTCGGCTCTTTCTCGTGCCCGCACTTTGCCGCGGTACAGTTGCCCGCGATCGCCTATTTAGGCGCGCGGAACGATTCAAACAGGTCGGTTTCCAGCGGGATTGGAGAGAGTTACGAGCTCGTCCGGGAGAGGGCAATACTCTCCTCTACCGAGGTACTGTGGTTATGTAAAGAGATAATCCGAAATCTGATTAGCCATAATCAATTTTCACCTCTTTGTCTGAAAGTTGTTCTGTGTGGATCAAGATACGAGCTGTGTGGTATTTACCGAAATAATTTATTCTTCTGATAGGTTAATTCGGTGTTTGCTATCTTAAATTAGTGCTGCGTTAAAGGATAACGGCTTCACAAGAGTCAAAACTCTTGGCTGTAATTTTATTGGTTTTTCGATTCGTTGTAGGGTGCAGCTTGTCTGTGTTCTGTTTGAGGCTGCCTTAGGTACTACTGCAGTCAGTGAGGCCTACCCTATCTCAAGGGCGCTGTAGTACAATAACACACTATTGATGTGAAAGTGCTCTCTTAAAAAAACTGTTTTTAGGTGCAAGAGGAAGTAGCGGTTACTGATTCAACTGGGCCCTTCATGTTGCAGAATAGATAAACTAAAATTGCTGTTTGAAGAAATTTTTCTATTTTTCTCTAAAATAAGTTTGTTTAAATGCTGTACAATTATGTCTTGGTTAAAGTCCCCTTTACAAGGGATTGGTTGCACCCTTACGATGATTAATTTTTTTATGGAGTTGCGATATTTGAAACTGAAGTTTAAATTCAGTTGAGATATAATTTTACCAGCTGTGCCTAGGATTGATTTTGTTTCACATTGAGGCATTCATAACAAACATTCTATTTTTTGTTAATAGTTTACTTTTTTAATTATGGTGTGCGTTATATTTTGGGCACTAATCGCCGATGGCTCCAATATATAAATTCAATATATTGTCAGTTTTATTTTTACATCTTAGTGTTACATTTTATCTAAATAAAGTTTCCCGGCAAAGAACCGGTTACTGTAGTCTGAATATCTATGTCGATACCAGTCTGCCGTGCTATTACGTTGTGGTAAATAAACTTTGTCGCTGAGAATCCTCTATGGGCTTAGTCCTTTCACTCTCCCCAGGCTTGAGATCTGCTAACAAAATATCAGAAACATCTACCTCTTTGACAACGGAAAAGAACTTCGTGTTGTGAAACATTTGGAATAACCAACGTTGTCACATGTCTTCGAAGCATCATATACGGAACGAACGAACTGCGATTGCGAGTAATTGACAAACTGGAAGTAAACCATACTCATACAGATGTGGCCAGGTGATTGAATGTTTGTTCTTATGTTGTTCATTTACTGTGACAGAAATTCCTCCGTCACGTTTCGCATTTAGAGTGCTCATCCAAAGACAACGAAGGGTTAAAACGCACGTTAATGACTGAAATTGGCTATAATGACTCGAAGGAAATGATCCGTGACCCTTCCCTAGTGATGGCCTTCCACTACCGCAACCACTGAATCGCTAATGCGATCGGAGATTGCGGGAATGGCTTCTTGAAGATGATATTTCGACTAACTACGGGCTACTGTTCGTGAGAAGAAGCAGTATTTTGCAGCGAACACGCCAACATATACATTGAACTGCGTATTTATGGACTAGCGTTGTGTTCATTGACGGGTACCAGATTCACTTGTCAAATAACATCAGTGGTTCTGAACTTTGCGTGGAAGTTTTAACGAGATACTGCCTATCACAATTCGGTGAGAGGAAAGTCTTCGAAGGAGACAATATCTCTGTGTCGGCTGATATATCGTTTAAAAGGTGCGCCGACGTACAGGGCTTGACCAAAAACACGGTAACACCGTGATAAATGTATGCATGAACACACATGCAGATGTTTGCATAAGCCTACAGGTGGCGCTGTGTTTGAACACGAACGGCATCTGTGCAATGCCCTCAATACGTTACAAGCGTCAGTCGTGGTCGCAAGTGTTCTGTGTAGCGGTGAGTGCATTATGTCGGAGCTAAGTGAATTCGAACGTGGCCAAATTGTTGGTGCTTCCGTAACGACGCTACCCGAAATGTTTGGTATTCCAAGAGGCATTCGATGGCAGATTTACACTGCATACATGGAAACCGGAAAAAGGTCGTCCGCTAGGTCACAACACCAATGAAAGTGTGTATTGAGTGGTCGTGACAGACGGTCACTGAGAGGATTGTGACGAAAAGTAACAGGGCGACAGCTGCAAAATTCACTGCAGAGCTGAAACTCGCACTCACGAACCCTGTCAGCACCAAAACAAGGGAGCTTCACAAGCAGAGAATTGCATGGCGAGCTGGCTGGTTGAAATGGCTCTGAGCACTATGGGACTTAACAGCTGAGGTCATCAGTCCCCTAGAACTTAGAACTACTTAAACCTAACTAACCTAAGGACATCACACACATCCATGCCCGAGGCAGGATTCGAACCTGCGACTGTAGCGGTCGCGCGGTTCCAGACTGAAGCGCCTAGAACCGCTCGGCCACTTCGGCCGGCTGCAGGGCGAGCTGGAATTGCAAAATCAGTCAGCAGTGTTGCAAATTCCCGAAACAGGAAAATGTGGTGAAGAGGCCATAAAACCTGGACTACGAAGCAATGGAAGAATCATGTGGTCGGGTGAGTCTTGTTTCACATTGGTTCCAACTTCTGGCTGAGCTACGATGATGTTCGATAACATGGGCTCCAAAGTTACTATGCAAGGCCACTTTACTGCCAACTCTTGTCTGATCATTTTGGCTGATGAGATCCATCCCATGGTGCAATGTGTGCTCCCCAATGGTGAAGCTGTGTTCCAAGGCGACAAGGACCCTGTTCACACAGCTCACATCGTCAAAGAATAGTTTTGTGAGCACGATGAAAAATTGTCGCATCTGCCCTGGTCATCACAGTCACAAAATCTCAATATTATTGAGTCCTTGTCGTCTACTTTGGAGAGAAGAGTGCGTGATAGCTATCCACCTCCTTAGTTGTTATCTGAAAATGCCACTGTTTTGCAGAAATAATGATGTAAGATTTCCCTGAAAACCATACAGAACCTGTATTTATCCTTTCCGAGACGCTTATAACATACTAATACGAGCTATTCTTGAGTACTGCTCGAGCGTTTGGGATCCCTATCAGGTCGGATTGAGGGAGGACATAGAGGCAGGCTGCTAGATTTGTTACTGGTAGGTTCGATCATCACGCGAGTGTTACGGAAATGCTTCAGGAACTCGGGTGGGAATCTCTGGAGGAAAGGAGGCGATCTTTTCGTGAATCGCTACTGAGGAAATTTAGAGAACCAGCATTTGAGGCTGACTGCAGTACAATTTTACTGCCGCCAACTTACATTTCGCGGAAAGACCACAAAGATAAGATAAGAGAGATTAGGGCTCGTACAGAGGTATATAGGCAGTAATTTTTCCCTCGTTCTGTTTGGGAGTGGAACAGGGAGAGAAGATGCTAGTTGTGGTACGAGGTACCCTCCGTCACGCACCGTATGGTGGATTGCGGAGTATGTATGTAAATGTAGATGTAGATGTAGAGTGGAAGCTCTCTTGATTGCCAACGGTTTTCCTACAGTTTAATGGACATGATAATATGTTATGTTTTTGGTGTTTCCTTATTTCTGTCCACCCCTTGTATAGTCCTTTAAATCATTCCGCTGCGACTAGGTCCTATAGCGCTGAAACAATGGGCGCTTATGTAAATACATTATTATCCTGCTACAGTCGGTGATGAATTCTTTTTACAATACAACACTCGACTACACAGGGACCGTTTCGTGGATCAACGAGCAGCTGGCGACTTTTGTTAATTTTTTGATAATACTGGTACCATTCTACATACTAGAATGCAGTTTTAGACACAGGACCGTCTGATTAGTGATCAAATAAATATTTTGGAATTATTTTGATTAAGTTTTTTTTTTGGGGGGGGGGGGAAATTAGTTGGTCAGAGGATGTGGATTGTCATGTTAATGACACAGTACTTATGACGCAGTTGTAGAGGAAGCTAACCTTCAATACCTTGTTGTATATGTACATCTAGGAATCAACGTTTAAGATCGTGGTGTACACAAGTCATCCCGTTCAGCATGTGTATCTTGCATGACCCGAGTGACAACCTTTCACATTTACATCTCGCAGACATAAGCATAGTCTCTGTACAGGAAGTTCACATCTTCTAAATTTCGGGGATTTCTGTGTATGATACGGTCCTCAGCATGGGATGGGAAAGTGGTACGGCAATTTTATGTATGGTAGTTAAAAACTGAAATACACTGCGTAATGTTCCACACTAATATTTATTTTATATTTAGTTTTGAATTGACTTTCAGATTACTAGGCCATGATCAGAAAACTTATGATTAAACAGACGGCCAACACAAAATTAACGAGAGCTTATAGCTGCATAAATATTGTTATTTCTGAAGATATGTGACTATTTTATAACTATAGATATGTATATGAAAAACAGAAGTATATTGATATACACAAAGAGGGTAAGAAGAAATAAACTTTATAACACATTGTACTCAAAAATTAAAAATATAAGAACACATGGGCCAAATCAGTACACCAAGTGAGTACTGCCACAGACAAAGTTATATGGAGAAGATAACTGGTAAATGTGATGAGCAGGCAAAATAAGTGGTGGGGGTAGGGGAGAGGAAAGAGTGAATGGGGTGAGGGGAGTGGGGAACATTTACGCTGTTTACAAGCTGCATATTACTATCTTACGGTGTGGAAAAAGTTAACTGCCTACTGATAATTTAGCAAAGGTGAATAATGAAACTATATTTGATTTTAAAATATTTATATTGCTTAAATATTATATTTTATTATTGTATTAATATTATTTAAAATATTTCTCTCTGTATCCTACATGAGAAGCGGTCAAATTTCTGACATTGGCATTAGCAGCCACTGTTTTTCGCACCCACTCGCACTAGATAGCTTCCAACAGTCATTCCTGTATAAAATATAGTTTTAGGTGCGTATAGGTTTGGTCACCTAACTGGAAAAGCTTGCTTTCTTCACACAAGATTCCATCAGACAGCGCGAAATTTGTATCGTAAATGTAAACATTGACTGTAAATGGCTTTGTTGAATGCATGTACAGTTTTAGTATTTTGTTCGCGTTGTTGATGACGAAGGGAAAATAAGGTTCTGCCATCTGTCTTACTCCTCTCGAGTAGCACCAAGAGAGTCCCCAAGACTAGTGTTCCATACGTCGGAAGAATCATCATCATTAGAATCGCATGCTCTCACTTTAATAGCTACCTGAGAGAGGTTTGGAAGTCAATGCAGGGCGCTGATGCGAAGTCTGGCGATCAGGAAGCTAACGCCAGCATGTCTCCTCACCTTGTTGAACAAATGATAGCGGCGAAAGTTTCTCCTTCCGCCAGAATTCGAAGTGGGTGTCTCGTAGTCGAGTGCTATCGAACAAAGGCGCGTTGGCAACCTCGCCTTCGAAAGCCCATGTGGTGCCCACATACTAATGAATCATGTCATCCCATTAGTATAACAAATATATTCTACGAGAATACTGTATTTCCAGCGAACCGGCCTCCAGTGGATACGTCAGCATCGAAAGCGTATCGGCGGAAATAAAACGAATGAGTGGAGAAAACTAATCTAATCCGAGAACGAACCTGAGATTAGCTTTTGAACTTCAATCTAGTTGTTTGGCGAGAAACAAGAAAAAGAGAGATATACTACAGCCCCTCCCATACATCTCCTTCCTCACAGAATGTAGATGATCACTGAAGTAGAAGACTTCTGGGCGCTGTATTAAATGGCGAAGAAACCATACGCTTTTCCGTTCTCAGGGAGCAGCAGGCTTTCAGAAGAACAATAGTGTCCTCGTTCTGTTAATTTTCGCATTATCTACAGACGCAGCTTATTAAAACAGCAATTAAAATTCAGTCAAGATGTGATTCGAATGATACATAATACAATACACTCACGTTCCACCATTATGACGAGCCCATGAGCCCCTTACAACGTTACTTGGTTTCCAAATATCTAAATTTTTCAGAACACTGTATCGTCTTGAATACACCTCAGCGCAGTTATTGTCTTTCCCTAGTCAGTAGTGTTAAGAGGACATGACATATCGTTGTGAGATTTTCACCCGCATAACGTAGAGTATTCTCTGCTTTAGGTTCCGACCGTTTGCATTCAGTCAATCAGCACCGTACAGTAACTTGCGGAGTACATCCGTATATATTGAAAAATATGTAGTGCACTCCGACATTCAGACTGAAACGGTACTGATGCTTAGGGGCGACCATACCTAAGGAATTTTGAGTCGCTGTCGTTGGGAACAGTATTGGCTCTGGCAGGGAAAGACAACGGGTCATCACGGAATATTCTGTGCAGTATGGCGTTTGGTGCGAATAAAATTCTCTCTTGAGTGTAAACCTTGTTTTTTTTTTTGGTATGAGTACGTTACACACGTTGTGAACACACATTCCCAGAGCTTTGACAGTTGTCATCGACACCAGAGACTGTTGGCCAATGACACAAGTAAAAATACAATGCCGATTTTGGATCAAAAACAGTCACAGTGTGTGCTGGCCTCCTTTCTAAATGACGTCACGATCCAAGCTGGCATGAAGCCACGCCCTCTTCGTAAGCCACGCCAACCTCCCCCTCCTAGCCTCCATCCAACCACAGCCTAGTAAATTACCTGAAATTAAAATGAAACATTTAGTCACAGTCTAGTACTTTAGCGGGCATTAAAATAAAATAGGAAATCATGATGTTCAAAAGTATGTTCATTTTTTTGTGTCAGACTAAAAAAATATGTGACAATACAATATTTCGGCTCTGCATTATTTAACAAGAAAACATTATGTCAGGTGCTGTACATATCATTTCACAAGTTTTCACATAGCACGTAAACCTCACCTGAATTATGTAAAATGACGCCATGTTCATTAAAGATATTGCCTGTAGTACAATATTTAAAAACTTACGTAAACTTCACCCCAGTTGGGTAAACGCGCTATTCGAAACACACACACACACATACACACACACACACACACACACACACACACACAACTGCGGCGCGTGTGCTCTCACAGGCACGCCAAGATGCATACGCAAACCCCTGTATTTAATCTCTGCTTTCATACTCTCTCTCCCTCTATTATACCTCACCAAAATCTGTTTATGTAAAATTACATCTCTTTCTCTCTCTCTCTCTCTCTCTCTCTCTTTCTCTTTAATGTTTGCTTGCATGAAGCGTAAACAATATAATACGTTACAGAAGACATGGGAAAAACCAAACAAACATAGACTAGATATAAATTTTATTATAAAAAGATAACATTTCAAAGATAAGTTAGATTCACACTTTGTTGAATGCGTCAAGCTTAAGCCTGTCATGATCCGGCACATTTATATACAATCTAGCTACAACGAAGAATATTTAGAGTTTAAACTGTACAATGGTTTAAAATTTCCACACATATAATAAAATCAGATACAAATCAAATTCAGTGTTCTTAAGTTTTACAGTTTTACACACACACACACACACACACACACATCTCTCTCTCTCTCTCTCTCTCTCTCTCTCACACACACACACACACACACACACGCGCGCGCGCGCGCGCGCACACACAACACATACAATAAAGTCAGTCATATTCCAGGTGGTAGTAACATCAATTACGAATCAAATTCAATGTTTTTTACATTTTCACACATGAACAATAAAATCGAGCACCTCCATAGCCGAATGGTGTGCTTCGCTGCCTCTGTTCCGTTTCCTGATATGTTCTCAGATTTTTCTGGGGTACAGAGGTCGTTAATGGGGTAGTGGCCCCAAGCTGTCTTTATAAACCTGTGCTGATAAACCTAACTTGTGTTGTTTAACATACATGTGCATACATCATGTCAGAAAGTGTTTTAATGGAATGAAAACACACTGTAACATGTAAATTTGTTTTATGTTACGGTAGGCTACTGCTAAATCAACTGTTGCACTCACAGCAATGACCCCACGCAACAGTGTTCACTTCATCATTTAGTATGACGTGATTATCATCTATAGCCAAACGAACTTACATACATTGTTATTTAGTCAAAAGCTTGTGCAACTTAGATCGAACTGTAAGTTCCGCAACAATTTTTTCAATAACATTGAACACATATTACTGGTAAATACCGGTTCTTAGTCTTTTTTGCTGATGACCGTTTCACACTTTTCGCTCTACGCATTATGCGTTGTGTGTTTGTTTTAAGAGCTTATGTTTTTGCTCTCAGTCTTATGAATTCTGTAATTATTATCAGGATAAGCTGATATCTCAAATTATGTATGCATATCACTTTTAATATAAATATTTGATGTGGTTACATGATATATTAGGCTACCTGTGTTTGTGTAACACATTTTAACTTATTTTGGCCCACATTTCTTCAATATATGGCTATAATGATAATCCACAAGCAGAATCTTAGAAATATGTAAAAGAGACGTTCTTACAGCTACAGATTAATCAGAAAGTATCTTAAGTCTACTCGACTCAATTGAAACCAAATTTTCATTAAATACCACACTGTGATTGAAATTCGGTCTTGCAATGAGAGCAACAGATCTATATCTACCTTCCCAACTCATTACTAGTTTCACATCACTTACTTTTCGTACATTTTCCATAGACTTCCCAAAAGCACTATTCAAAATCGTTTTATGCATTCATTTTCCTCAGCATTGATGTTAATATACCGTTTTGTTCAGAACGCCTGATGAAATGACGATATCCGGCGAAATTTTCTTAGAATAAGATTTTAAAAAATTCCTCAGTGAGTGTTTTAATCTCTAAGGTGAATCACATATTTTTTATCTTATAATGTAGAAATCAGTTCCTGTATACCTCTGGCTTTTTGATCCTAGTTGGTGTACAATTTTCTCTCGACGGAAAGGTAGATCAGACTGATGTTCACGAAAAGTTTATGGATAATAAAGATCCATATTTAAAATGTAGACTATGTCTGAATTTTCAGGTATATTTATTAGATCAAAACGATACACAGACCTCAATGCAAAATCAGATAGTGTTAGGTACTGCAACACTGTCCAGTTTGTTGACACTGTAGAATATTCATCCTGATTTTCATTATAATCACTCATGAACTTATTGTTTGTAACTACATGTCTATGTGGAAACAAATTGTAATTGTTCTATGTCTGTAATAAGTAGCAGTTTTACATTAGCAGTTTTCAGCAGTGCATCCCGCGCCAAGCCAGTTGAAGCTACATAAGAGGATGTATATTTTTCGTATGTTTCAAGACAGAGTGCGTGGAAATTTTGAAAAACGTCAGCCAAGAGCAAAACATTTCTTTTAAAATTTTTGTTGGAACAATCTCCTTACATCTTGCATTCATATAAACTCTACACTTCGTACACTATTTGATAATCCAAGCCTTTGATTGTTGTTTCACCAGTTAGCAAGCTTTTTAACACTTCTGTCAGAGGCAGCTGTTCTTCCCACAGAACTGATTTGTCAGTTACATGCTCATACAGGAACATACATATCTTATTGATCAAATTAAATCGCTCACTGTCAAGGATATACCCCTGTTATTTGCAACTCATCAGGTTTCAAATTTGAGGCATATGTTTCTAGAGAGCATACGAGAAAGTTGAAGAAATCTATAAAACGAAATTATGTGTTGGCTACGATAGCCCACTGCAATAGATTCCGTGGACGTTTCAAATTTTTCCATGTTTGCCGCAATTACACAAACATGGCCTGTATTTACTTTAGTCGTTTCTACCACTCATTTGCATAGGTTCATAATTATAAAATGTGCATTGTGTATAACTGTGAAACACAAGACGCAGATTAAAGTTACGTCCATAATTTAAATTACACGTATCGTATGCAGCACCACGAAATCTGCCTGTAAAATGACGGTGATTTCTGCGTTTCACATAAGTCCGCTTGAAGTGCTCATTGCAAATGTGGCGAATTTCTGCTGTTAAAAACAATTCTTCTTCTCACTAATAACCCCTGTTTTGCAACAAGCAAATTTTTATGTGCTGTGCCATCCATGCACTCAACATATCCGCAAAGTTGAAACTATGAATATTCGTCATTATAATTGCACTGTGCATAGAATGAAATACTATGTGGTTTGTGTACAAGAATTTTGTTAGAAAGGCTCAGTTGCGACGAACATTCGATATCTGTATAAATGACAAATGGTATCTTTAATTGTTTGTTGTAGGAATTAAATGTGTTCAACTGTATCTCTACTTTGGATAGGATATTAGCGACTGGTTTGTAGTGCAAACAATCTACTAAATGTGCAGCCATGTTTTCTTAAAACGAAAGCAGTATAAATAGCGTTCAGTACTTCATTTAAAGTTAATCAGCATTAATGCAATTACTTGCTAGACTAAAAAGGTTTTTATGTAACAGAGATGAAAAATTTCTGTGTACATGACAGGTAGTATTAACAGATTCGCAAATTTCTCACGATTATGATGTTTTGAGGCATATAATAGAACCACCTGAAACTTTGCTATCTCCTGTCTCTTCTACAATCATCCACTGATACTCAAAGTACTGAATGCCATTCGCATTAACAGACATATTTAAACAGTTTTTCTAAAATATTTCCATATTGTTCACTTAGTTCAATGCATTTGATAAAGGAGGATAACTTGACATATGGTTCACACTGTTGCTGGGTGCAAACCAGCTATAACTGACCACATGAAACAATAACTGTCATTTTTTGAATCAACATCTATCACAGCATTTTTGTTTACAATAACTTTTGGAATTTTTCTGTGCATTTCCACATAAAATCCTTTGTTTTTATTAATGTTAGTCGAATGTTTCATAATTTCTTTTAATGTCCAACTAGAAATACGACCTGGAAAGTTTCAGGTCATTTTAAACGTGGATCTGTGATATTGGCTGAATACCATTCATGACGTCTTCAAACAGTAGCAGAGGCACGTTCTTGGTATCATATACACTTCATTAACCTCACTTGGGCAATAGCAATTTGCAGACAAGTGAGACATAAATATTAACTGGCGGATTCAGCTTCCGCACTTTGTTAGTGAAATCCGGGAGACATAAAGCAAGAAATTATTTAGGATCTTTAAAGACATCATGACTGGCTATTTCACACGCATAATCGATTTTTAAAAGCCGCATTCACAGAAACAAATTCTAGACATTCGTCACTGATTGTAACACCCTTTGTAGATGACTCAGCCATTCTTCATAATCATATGAAGCACTATTTTGTTAGTCTCAAAGTCGGCAACGTTCATAATGAAACTTCCTGGCAGATTAAAACTGTGTGCCCGACCGAGACTCGAACTCGGGACCTTTGCCTTTCGCGGGCAAGCGCTCTACCACTGAGCTACCGAAGCACGACTCACGCCCGGTACTCACAGCTTTACTTCTGCCAGTACCTCGTCTCCTACCTTCCAAACTTTACAGAAGCTCTCCTGCGAACCTTGCAGAACTAGCACTCCTGAAAGAAAGGATATTGCGGAGACATGGCTTAGCCACAGCCTGGGGGATCTACCCTGAGCTACCGAAGCACGACTCACGCCCGGTACTCACAGCTTTACTTCTGCCAGTACCTCGTCTCCTACCTTCCAAACTTTACAGAAGCTCTCCTGCGAACCTTGCAGAACTAGCACTCCTGAAAGAAAGGATATTGCGGAGACATGGCTTAGCCACAGCCTGGGGCTGTGGGCAGCTTGCCCACGAAAGGCAAAGGTCCCGAGTTCGAGTCTCGGTCGGGCACACAGTTTTAATCTGCCAGGAAGTTTCATATCAGCGCACACTCCGCTGCAGAGTGAAAATCTCATTCTGGAAACGTTCATAATCTTTGGCCTACCGGGGGACTCTGAAGAGGCGTTAGATGAGAGCTATTCCACGACACCGGCACAGAACGACAGCTGGCGCACTTTCTACAACACTGAAAGAGAAAAGAATCACTGGGCTACTGCAAGTAACGAATAGGTGAAAGATGTAAGATTGTTTCCTTTTTCCTATCTTACACATACAGTGCTGTAGGAGAAAATTAAGGAGCAGATCTCCTCCATTGTCATCGAATATGTCAGTATAAGAAATTAAGATCCGAAAAGTTAGTAATATATCAAATAAATTTACATGAACCTTATGCAGATTACAAGCTGCTCAGTATATATCACCATAATCAACAATATAACATAGGAATCTGCTTAACTTTTTCGCAGAAATCCCCCAACAGAATAGCAAGAGTGAGCCACGAGGAAATTCTTTACTTTAGACTTGAAAGTGCGAGGATTACTGCTAAGATTTTTAATTCTTATCATAGCTTACTGAAAATAGATGCATCAGAATGCTGCACTCCTTTTTACGCAATAGTCAAGGTGCTGGGATCCGATTCTAGACGAATTTCCGCCTAGTATTAAGTGAGAGATAGCAGCAAATTCTTGTGAATAAGCTTATATTGTTAGTAAAAAATGACATTAAAGAACCTTTATACTGAGAGGCCAATACCAGAAGTGCCATACACCAGAACTGGAGTCGACAAGAGATTCACTAACTTACACCACATTTTGCTGGAACTGCCCATTTCTGAGTCACAAATACTCTTTGCGAATGGGAAGATTTGCCCCATAAAAGTATGTCTTAAACTATAAGGCAAGCAAATGAAAATGAGCAAAGTAGAATAATTTTCGAGTTGGACTATTACTTATTGTAGATACTATTCTAATGGTAAATGTGGTGGCATTCAGTTTTCAAACAAGATACTGTACGTGGGCTTTTCAAAGCAGTTTACATCTAGGAATTTCGACTGATCAGGCTTACTAACCATGTAACCATTTCGTTTAATAAAATGTCAGTGTTAGTTTAACTGTGTGTCAGAAACTACAAAAAATGTGTGTGCTGTGATTTAGCATCAGTTGTTTTCTACAAGTCATGAAATTCTTTCTCTCTCTCTCTCTCTCTCTCTCTCACTGAGAAGTCAGTGCTGGGACTGCTACTGTTTGTTGTACATGGTCCTACTTTTGCGGAAATATTTTATGATCAAAATGCTTTAGTTAAATCAAAGAAGACACCTAGTTTTTGCAAGCTTTCGCTTAAACCGTCCATTGTCTCACAGAGAAAAGAGAATATAGCATTTTCAGATGTTAGATCAATTCTAAAACTATGCTGTGCTGTACGTTTCACTGTAAATTATGAATTATCCTTATACATACTGTCTTTTCTGTAAATTTTGCAAACACTCATGGGATAGAAATAGGGGTAAAATTGTCTACATTATCCCTTTTTCATTTTCTATAAAGTAGTTGCGTTACTGAGTACTTTAACTGTTCAGAAAACTGACCATTCCTAAAGGCAAAATTAGAAATGTGGCCGAGAACTTAGATAACTTATACAGCACAGTGCCTTAATATCCTCCTAGTTACCCCATCATATCCTTCAGAGTCTTTAGTCTTAAGTGATTTAATTACTGACTCAATCTCTTCCCTATCAGCTACCTACGAAAGCGATATTATTCCCCACAGGAACTAGGTTTTTATTTAATTCATGCGCTATATTCAGAAAGTGATTGTTAACTATTCTATATATATATATATATATATATATATATATATATATATATATATATATATATATATATACACTCCTGGAAATGGAAAAAAGAACACATTGACACCGGTGTGTCAGACCCACCATACTTGCTCCGGACACTGCGAGAGGGCTGTACAAGCAATGATCACACGCACGGCACAGCGGACACACCAGGAACCGCGGTGTTGGCCGTCGAATGGCGCTAGCTGCGCAGCATTTGTGCACCGCCGCCGTCAGTGTCAGCCAGTTTGCCGTGGCATACGGAGCTCCATCGCAGTCTTTAACACTGGTAGCATGCCGCGACAGCGTGGACGTGAACCGTATGTGCAGTTGACGGACTTTGAGCGAGGGCGTATAGTGGGCGTGCGGGAGGCCGGGTGGACGTACCGCCGAATTGCTCAACACGTGGGGCGTGAGGTGTCCACAGTACATCGATGTTGTCGCCAGTGGTCGGCGGAAGGTGCACGTGCCCGTCGACCTGGGACCGGACCGCAGCGACGCACGGATGCACGCCAAGACCGTAGGATCCTACGCAGTGCCGTAGGGGACCGCACCGCCACTTCCCAGCAAATTAGGGACACTGTTGCTCCTGGGGTATCGGCGAGGACCATTCGCAACCGTCTCCATGAAGCTGGGCTACGGTCCCGCACACCGTTAGGCCGTCTTCCGCTCACGCCCCAACATCGTGCAGCCCGCCTCCAGTGGTGTCGCGACAGGCGTGAATGGTGGGACGAATGGAGACGTGTCGTCTTCAGCGATGAGAGTCGCTTCTGCCTTGGTGCCAATGATGGTCGTATGCGTGTTTGGCGCCGTGCAGGTGAGCGCCACAATCAGGACTGCATACGACCGAGGCACACAGGGCCAACACCCGGCATCATGGTGTGGGGAGCGATCTCCTACACTGGCCGTACACCACTGGTGATCGTCGAGGGGACACTGAATAGTGCACGGTACATCCAAACCGTCATCGAACCCATCGTTCTACCATTCCTAGACCGGCAAGGGAACTTGCTGTTCCAACAGGACAATGCACGTCCGCATGTATCCCGTGCCACCCAACGTGCTCTAGAAGGTGTAAGTCAACTACCCTGGCCAGCAAGATCTCCGGATCTGTCCCCCATTGAGCATGTTTGGGACTGGATGAAGCGTCGTCTCACGCGGTCTGCACGTCCAGCACGAACGCTGGTCCAACTGAGGAGCCAGGTGGAAATGGCATGGCAAGCCGTTCCACAGGACTACATCCAGCATCTCTACGATCGTCTCCATGGGGGAATAGCAGCCTGCATTGCTGCGAAAGGTGGATATACACTGTACTAGTGCCGACATTGTGCATGCTCTGTTGCCTGTGTCTATGTGCCTGTGGTTCTGTCAGTGTGATCATGTGATGTATCTGACGCCAGGAATGTGTCAATAAAGTTTCCCCTTCCTGGGACAATGAATTCACGGTGTTCTTATTTCAATTTCCAGGAGTGTATATGAAGACTCTGGTTGTAAAGAATGGTAAGAGACAACTTCGTTAATTTGAGAAATTGCACAATGAAATCTCATGAATATGATATTGCAAGTACAGCCATTGTAATTTTTTTTATTAAGGTAAGTCATTGTTTTCAAACATTTCTATAGTAACGATATATTTTTACAATTGTAAATTCTTTTCAAAATTTTATTCTTAAAAACATGTCATTGAGTACATCACATTCTTGACTTGCAATCTGATTGTACTTAACATGAGTTACTTCTGACTTATCACTGTTTACTTTCTGGGCGAATTAACGATGCATTGCTGTGAACCCTGCTAACTGCTAATTAAAAGCTGCTAATTGTTTCAGTTTACAATGTTAAGGATTTTATCACCAAGTCTTGAAATAATGAAGTGTAACAATCTCAAATATCAATCTATGATTCAGCACAACAAAATTAATTTAATGTTACGTTACTACAGCACAGGTGACCCTTAAAATTTCTGACATCAACCTGTCACTTAAATTCACCAAAAAAATGGTAAAGGACACAACACTATTTACTTGCTTAGAGAATTATCGATATTTAATTGTTTAGCAAAAACTCTTAAAACGAATATATGTTCTTCAGGAACATATTTAGGATCTTTATCTTAGTCGTAGTAATCAACATCGTACTTGGATTTGTACAGATCGTCCCTGAAGAGCATTTTCAGAGCACGAATCGGCTCACGTTATTATTACTAGCAGCCATAGTTTTGGCACTAGCCACTGTTAACATGCGCACGTCCTGACACACTTGCTATTAGTAAGAATTTGAAATTAAAGAGACAGAGATCTGTCATTTCTAGGTTTATCGTGGAACTGTCAACTAATGTGAATAAAAGACATTACATATTACGTTTTACATCCAATAACTACACTGACGAAACAGTAATCACAACACCTAACAATAATGGAGTGTAATGAAATTTCGGGAACACATTTGTCTAGGTAACATATTTAAGTGATGAACATTGCAAAATCACAGGATAATGTAAGCAGGAGATAAATCATTGTAAATGTGAAATACTGGTACATTAATATCCAGTGTAATCGACAGAATGTTGAATGCAAGCATACAAACGTGTATGCATTGTCTTGTACAGGTGCCGGATGTCAGGTTAAGGTATGCAGTTCCATGCCTGTTGCACTTGGTCGGTCAATATAAGGACGGTTAACGCTGTTTGTGGATGACGCTGGAGTTATCGTCCGATGATGTCCCGTATGTACTCGTTTAGAGACAGATCTGGTGGTCGAGCAGGCCAAAGCAACATGTCGACGGTCTGGAAGCGTTCTGGGTTACAACAGCGGTATGTGGCCAAGCGTTATCCTGTTGGAAAGCATCCCCTAGAATGCCGTTCATGAATGGTAGCACAACAGGTCGAATCACCAGATTGTCGGACAAAATTTGCAGTCAGGTTGCGTGGAATAACTACGAGAATGGTTCTGCTGTCATACGAAATCGTACCCCAGATCAAAACTCCAGGTGTTCGTCCAGTGTGTCTAGTACGCTGACAGATTGGTTGCAGGCCCTCAACTGGCCTCCTAACCAACACCCAGCATCATCTGCACCAAGATAGAATCAGCTTTCATCACGAAACACAACAGACCTTCACCTGCCCTCCAATGAGCTCTCGTTTGACACCACAAATGACGGTGGTTTGCAGTCAGTGGAATGCATGCTATAGGGAACATGGCACGGAGATGTCCTTGAAGTAACCAATTTGTAAGAGTTCATTGTGTCTCTGTGATGGCAACTGCTGCTGACATTACTGTTGTAGATGCGGTACGATGCGCCAGTCATATGCCGAAGACGATGGTCCTACCTCTCGGTAGTCTCATGTGGTCGTCCGGAGCCCGGACTTCCTGCGACCGTACATTCTCGTTACCAGCGTTGCCGTCAGTCATGAACATTTCCTACATTCCCACCATGTCTTTCTGCAGTACTGCAGCAGGCACATCCAGCTTCTCGTAGCCCTATTACACGACCTCGTTCAAACTCAATGAGGTGTTGATAATGGCTTCTCTTTCGCCTTAAAGGCATTTTTGACTGATATAAACTTGCCATATCCAGTCTTAAAGATAACAAACGCTTCGACCGTTGCAGCGTGTATTTAAAGCAAACCTGATTTGCATCCTCATAGTGGCGCTACTATCGCTACTCTTACGGGACTGGAGCAAAATTTGAATAGACTTCTTTCAGATGTAGAATCACGCCCACCAACTTTTTTTTCCCGTAAGTGTATTTCTCATCGACTGTCACTTACCATTGATTAGAGCTGAGGTACTGATTTCTAATTTGTCAGTAACAAACAATTTTACTACATAATGACGTCATATTCTTGATCTTGTGCTGAGGGCCGGACACATCTTTCGCAAATAAGCGTATGGTTTTAATTTTATCATGAGAATTAGCCATTCTGTTTGCATACGACATGCCTTTTGCCATCCTAATCACATTTTAAACACCTTGCAGTGCTATTTGTCATGGACTAAGAGAGATCGATTGTGGCTATTTTTAAAGTTGTGTTGTAATTCCACTTTGTTCCCCTTGATATCCTTATACCATTAGTCGTCCCCAGATTTTGCCCGTTAGTGACAGTGATAGAACCTTGTTTTAAACGTTCTAATTGAAAACAAATTTCAAAGAGCGCTAGGACTGGATTGAGAAAAGCATTATGGCTCTGAGCACTATGGGACTTAACTTCTAAGGTCATCAGTCCCCTAGAACTTAGAACTACTTAAACCTAACTAACCTAAGGACATCACACACATCCATGCCCAAGGCAGGATTCGAACCTGCGACCGCAGCGGTCGCGCGGTTCCAGACTGTAGCGCCTAGAACCGCTCGGCCACCGTGGCCGGCTAAAAGCATTATGTTTATCGTCTTTTCTCAGCAACATCCTGCTACTCTTGTACTTTAACGGGGTTTAAAAATGTCTGTTTCCACTAGATTAACATTTCATAATAGTTTCGTTATTTTATTTAACATTGGTATGCGCACAAAGCCTCTTAAGCGTTAAAATTTTGCCATCGTGGTCTGAGAGACCATTTGTCCTTTTACTAACGGAATGCCTTTAGTAACGAAGAATGAACAAAATTGTTGTCTTTAGTTGAAATATTGTTACCCTGTACTCTGGTTGGAAAGAATACAGTCTGCATCAGACGATATGCATTTAGGAAATCTAGCAGCAACCTTCTTCTTGAACAATCACTTTTAAAATTAATATTAAAGTCATCACATACAACTAATTTTTGGCATTTTCTATACAGTGAACTAAGAACTCTCTCTAGCTTGAACATAACTGTCCTGAAATCAGAGTTAGGAGTCCTGTGCTTAAATATAATTAAAAGTTCAGTTTTACTAAATTCAGCTGCTCTTGCTGAACATTCAATGACCTGTTCAGTGCAGTACTTTGATACATCAATAGATTCGAGTGGAATAATATGTTTCAGGTACATGGCCACTCGCACTCCGAAAAGAGAGCCTTGAAAAATAGCCAACCAATATGCATCAAGGTATAGGAAGCCTGTCAATTGTCACCTTGGTTGCGCACTGCTCTGATACACCAATAATATGAGATTCAACATCTATAAGCAGATCACTAACTTTGACTCTAATGCGTCTTACGTTTTGCTGAACTCTGAAATATAGTAAATCCATCATTATCCAAATATTTGTATTTTTTTAAAGACATGCAGCGTAGATGTAGAAGAAACTACATTGGGTCCCACAGATTACAATTTCCTTCTTAGAAATGACAATGTCGGTTGCCCGGCGTTCGCAACTGAAAGCAACTGTTACCTTACCTGGTGGACCTCTAATGGTCATGTCAAAGCCTAAGGAACACATTTGCACCAGGTCTGCTGTGAGCACGTAGTTCTCAACTCGCCCTCAAGCGAATTCGTAGCTCAGAATATCTGCTATGCCTGGGAATGCTGAAGGAAGTATTTTGAGCAGAGAGTGACGCATTCCAGCAAGGTAGAAGTATCAACACTCAGCTCTGCCACGCCAAACCCGTACCGGCGACAATTGTTGTTATTATGTATTAATGTATATCGGAAAATGCTAAGAACCTTTCCGCGCGGCCACACACAAAGGGAAACGAGCACACTTCGGATGGTTACGCGATGCTCTCGTAAATCTGTCATGCGGGATTGGCCGATTGTCTCCACCACATGAGAAAATGAAGAACAGAGATCCTAGCTGATAAAATCCCAATGCTTTTTTGAACACAGTTCACATGGCATCAGTCACACAGGCGCCGAACCAGTGATGGTCGATCTCCGACCAGTGACGTAGATCTTTGCATTTTCGCGTCGCGCCTATCTTCAGTTAGCAATGGTACGTTTCGGAAGACTTCAGTCTCATTGTTCTGTCTCTCTGCACCAACCATGTGCATGTTGTATAGTTGCTCAAGGACAGAAAATACACAATTATAGAACTTCATTGTTCGTGTCTTGGGATTTTCTTTCTCTGGAAGCTCCTTTGATATCCGAGTCCAGTACGGGTGTACCTAACGTAAGTCACGTAACTGCACCAGTTTTCAGAGTTAATCTTACAGCAAATAGGTACTGACCGTTGCAACGTTTAAAGGTGACGCACAAACTGCCTGATCACAGCAAAATAACCCAAGATAAGTCGTGACAGTGTGGGGTGGTTCTGCTGTTGAGCTGTTCACTGTAGCTCCTCTTTTGAACTTTCAGATCCAATGGGCCCGGAGTTAGAGTACAACTGATGGCTTGAAGTCCTGTTATCCTTAAACGGCACTTGTGTTACCGAGAGGTCCACAAAGGAGATATGAATGCGAGAGAAGAGAGAAGCCGATGACCTGGGCCAAAACACCGGAGTCAGACACCAGCTGCTACGTGGAGCCTGACAACACCAGTAGAACTTGACACTATCTCATGCTGGTGCCAACACCACTTCCATCCGCTACTACCGAAACTCGTTGCTGCCCCGACCACACTGTTGCCACTGTCGCCGCCACCTCCGCTGCTCTTTCTGCCACCGTTGCCACTGCTGCCACCACTGCAGATCTCTGCAATAGATCACCATGAATAAAACAAAATGTCACAAATGAAGCAGGTATCGACAACATAGGGGAACCAAAATAGTATACCGCTATTAGAGAAGCCCTTAAGCTAATTTACCAAACTTTCGATGACAGTAAGGATAAATCAAATGAGTTCCTGGACAATTCTGATACAGCATTAAAATTAGTTTTAGAATCAGCGTTCGATGTCCTGAAATATATTAAAATTAACATAGTTCGCTCAGCCCAAAGTAAATTACTAAATTACTTGGCTTGATATCGGAAGCACATTATTGGAAAATCACTCTAGCAAAAGAACTTAGGATTAATTGGCAAGTAAGATGTTTTCAAGCAGGCGGGAGAAAAATAAATGTATGGCAGAGTGGAGCTCTCATGCAGATGCATTGCAACGTTGGTTCAGAAAGGCAAATCGCGTGGTGATGCAACCGTCACAGCTTTGAAGGAAGCTTAGGGCTCGACTGGAAGTTGAGTCGAGCAGTTTCGATTGAAAGGGTATACGAAGAGAGAATCAAGGCTATAATGTGAGTTGAGGGCGAACAAATTACGCTAAGCGAAGCAATAAAGTTACAACTCTCTGAAGGATCGGCAAATGTATAACAAAGGAAAAAGAACTTAGGCTACATAAGGCGAGGTACGCAAAGTCCGAGCGTAACAAGGGAGTCAGGGCATGCTGCGAAAGACTGCCAAAGAACCAACAGATGCGCGAAGTTTGGCAGAGGTAACCACAGCACACGAGACTGTAGACGTGAGAAACGGGTACGCACGATCGCTTCAATACCACCCCACAAACGGTCTCAGAGGCAATATAAAGAAACGTTCAAGTGAACAGTTGTCTTACGGGCAGGAAAAAAAATTCAAAAGGTTGTGAGAATAAAAATAAATTTATTGAGTTAGAGTATCCACAAAGTAATACAAAAAGACTGCGTTTTCTCACAGACAGTGGACCAAAAAATAGCCTTATGCACAAGTAATGCTGGAAGGATCAGTTGCGACACAAACCAAAAGGGACTACCTGAACTGAAAGCATAGCACGTCAAGTGATGGCCACTTACGGAACAGTGCATTTAAAGTTAAAAATTGTTGGTGGTCTATAACTGACTCACGAATTTCACGTCGTGACGGAACAGCTAGATCTCCCATGCTGTGGATTAATAGGCAGAGAGTTCTTTAAGAAACACAAAGCTGTCCTTAACTACGCAAATGAGAGTCTGTGGACCAAAAACAGATGTTTCAAGTTAAATACTAAAGTGCAGCCGAAATTGGAAACCCAGCGAGAAAAGACAAACAGGTTGCCGAGAGGAGAACAGTTAATGAGCAAAATAATCAAGGGTTGGATTCAAGTGGAAACAAATAAGTTTTAGCAACGGAGCCTCTGGGACGCAGCGGAGAGAGACGAAGAAGATATGGACAAGAAACTGGTGAGTTTCAGAACAATGACAAGAGGATGTATTTCTCCCAGAGGCACTTGTAACCACAGAAAACGGTACATCTGCAACCACAGTATTAGACACGAGCACTCAATAGGTCGTAATATAATGTTTAACAATTAGGGTGGAAACAGCAGCAAGGGAAATTGTGCACAAGAAATGGTGTATTCAAAAGATAAAGAAAAAAAAGTGAGGGTTCAATATCTGACTTCCCAGGAAAACCAGTCGGTCATAGAATTGAGCGCCGCTTACAGCAACGCATTTCATTTAATGGGATATCATTTAACCCATACAAATAGCATCAACCATGAGATAAAGTTATTACCGGACTGACGTGTAATCTATTCTCGTCCGAACAGGATACCGCAAGCACAGAATCAAGCTTTGCAGCAAGAGACAGAAAAAAATTTTGAAGACGATGTAATAGTTCCAAGTACTAGCGAATGGAACTTCCCTCTTATAATGATCCCTATGAAAATGGACGAGAGTGGTAAGAGGAAATGACAGATAGCAGCTGATTATCGCCACTTAAATGATTGCTGTGTCAACACTGTTTTCCTTCTTCCACTCACAGATGAAATTCTAGATAGCTTGAGGAAGATAAAGTGTTTCTCGACATTAGATTTGGCGAAAGAAGACAACCAAATCTTACTCGACGAGAAGGACCCACAAAAACCAGCTTTCAGTACACCTTACAAGCATTATGAGTACAACCAAAAGACTACACCCAGTACGCTTAAAAATGGATGAGTCACGATGGTTTGCAAAGTTGATAAATTGTTTAGACGATGTAGTCTTTTCGGATCGAACCTACAGGAGCATAATTTCACTCTGACGCAAGCATTTGAAAGATATAGGCTGGATAGTCTGAAATTACAGATTGAAGAATGCGATTTTTACGCAAGGAAGTCACTTATTTGTAACATTTGTTGTCTGTAGATGGTTCAATACCAGACCTGATAAAGATTAGTGCTGTAAAAGAGTACCAATGCTCACGTGGCCCAAATGGTTGATATTCTTTCCTGAGTTAATGATATATTAAACAAATATTTATAATTATTTATAAATGATTTCATCAGGAGAATTAGACCACTGCATGAAACCTTAAAGGATGGAGAAAAATTTGTCTGGAAACAAACAGGAGAGAACATTACGGTCGTTAAAAGAAACGATAACACATCCATACATCCTGCAGTATCCGTATCTTACGGAGCGGTTCATTACAACCACCAACGCAATCCAATTCACAGCTAAACTGTCATCTTACAACGTAACATAGACCTGGAGCTAAGCTACAGATCAGTTAGACAGCACAACCATCTTTTTTGCTTTCACATTCGTTCTCTCTACCAACTAACAACAAAACTGTGAATATTCACACCAACAGGTGACGTCAGACAGCCATTATAATTATGTCAGCGGTCAAAGAAGCCCACTTGTATCGGATGTTCTTCTTGAAACAAATTGTGTATATGTCGCAGTACGACTGGCTGTTGCGCAGGATTGCAAGCTCTGACACATAAAGAGACTTCTCATGCTGTTTGCACACACCCTGTTTTATTCACCAAAAAGCACTGGCATCAAAAACATGAGCCCTGTCCTTCAGGAAGTTCTTCAATCAAGGACTGAAGTGATAAACTCGATCGACAATTGGCCACTGAATTCGATATGTTTTCAACAAATGTGTGTCGAAAGTTCCTAGCAGATTAAAACTGCATGCCGGACCGTAACTCGAACCCGGGTCGTGAGTCGTTCTTGTGTGGTTCAACAGGTGTGTGTGTGATTTCAGTAATGAACTTTACTTTATCTCGTTCAAAAAAAAAAAGTTTGAGGTCCGAGAAGTTCGTGGACAGTGACTGTTTTGAAGCTGGCGTATATTTGAAAAACTAAGTTCATTGAAAGTGTCACTTCATTGTAGTAAGATCAAAATTCTGCAGCTGCCAATCTAAATTTCAGCCTTCAGGAAGAAACTGCTATTGCGGAAGAAAACTTTGGCTGCTAAAGATATACGAGGGCCATGTTTCTTTCAAAGAAAATTAAAAAAAAAAGTGTTACTAGCAGCATTTAGCTACACCTTCCACCTATTTCTCTACATAGTCGCTGTTCAGACTTTGACATTTGTCGAAATGTTGCACCAACTTTCCAATACCCTCGTCACAAAAAGCAGCCGTCTGCGATTTCTGCCCATTCTCTATGCTGGCCTGCAGCTCGTTGTTTGTGCCAAAATGCTGCTTCATAGCCCTTCATGAGAGCAAAGAGATGAAAATCAGAGGAATCTAAACGCGGGCTCCTTGGTAGGGGATCAAAAACCTCCCATCGAAAACGCTGCAGGAGCGTCTTTGTTACAGCTGCATTGTGCTTCCGAGCATTGCCATGACGGTGGAAAATGCCTGATGACATCATTCCTCTTCGCTTATTCTGAATTGCACTTCGTAGACGGCCTTTTCAAATTGTCAGTCACTGAACAAGATCATCGACTGGCACTCGCTTCCTTCCCTAACCGCCTGCATCATGAACATCTGTACGTTTCGCTTTAAAGTTCCTCCACCATTTCCTCACTTTGCTGTCACGCAAGACAGAAACGTTATGTGGGCAGCATGGAAATCAAGCGAGAACCGTCAACGTGAAGAAATTGAATGACAGCACGCATTTCACATTTGGCATGGGACTCTATTGTTCCAAGCATCTGTAGATGCTCGCTGTACCCTCAGAACGACGTGACGTGACGTGGTCGACTAGAGACAATGCGCAACACATCTGCACAAAGCTTTATTGGATTTTCCCTGTGGTTTTACTCTGATGAGCCAAAACATTACGACCACCTATTTAATAGCTTGTTTGTCCGTCTTTGGAATGAAATACGAGGGCAGTTCAATAAGTAATGCAACACATTTTTTTTTCTCGGCCAATTTTGGTTGAAAAAACCGGAAATTTCTTGTGGAATATTTTAAAACATTCCCGCTTCGTCTCGTATAGTTTCATTGACTTCCGACAGGTGGCAGCGCTGTACGGAGCTGTTAAAATGGCGTCTGTAACGGATGTGCGTTGCAAACAACGGGCAGTGATCGAGTTTCTTTTGGCGGAAAACCAGGGCATCTCAGATATTCATAGGCGCTTGCAGAATGTCTACGGTGATCTGGCAGTGGACAAAAACACGGTGAGTCGTTGGGCAAAGCGTGTGTCACCATCGCCGCAAGGTCAAGCAAGACTGTCTGATCTCCCGCGTGCGGGCCGGCCGTGCACAGCTGTGACTCCTGCAATGGCGGAGCGTGCGAATACACTCGTTCGAGATGATCGACGGATCACCATCAAACAACTCAGTGCTCAACTTGACATCTCTGTTGGTAGTGCTGTCACAATTGTTCACCAGTTGGGATATTCAAAGATTTGTTCCCGCTGGGTCCCTCGTTGTCTAACCGAACACCATAAAGAGCAAAGGAGAACCATCTGTGCGGAATTGCTTGCTCGTCATGTGGCTGAGGGTGACAATTTCTTGTCAAAGATTGTTACAGGCGATGAAACATGGGTTCATCACTTCGAACCTGAAACAAAACGGCAATCAATGGAGTGGCGCCACACCCTCTCCCCTACCAAGAAAAAGTTTAAAGCCATACCCTCAGCCGGTAAAGTCATGGTTACAGTCTTCTGGGACGCTGAAGGGGTTATTCTGTTCGATGTCCTTCCCCATGGTCAAACGATCAACTCTGAAGTGTATTGTGCTACTCTTCAGAAATTGAAGAAACGACTTCAGCGTGTTCGTAGGCACAAAAATCTGAACGAACTTCTCCTTCTTCATGACAACGCAAGACCTCACACAAGTGTTCGCACCCGAGAGGAGCTCACAAAACTTCAGTGGACTGTTCTTCCTCATGCACCCTACAGCCCCGATCTCGCACCGTCGGATTTCCATATGTTTGGCCCAGTGAAGGACGCAATCCGTGGGAGGCACTACGCGGATGATGAAGAAGTTATTGATGCAGTACGACGTTGGCTCCGACATCGACCAGTGGAATGGTACCGTGCAGGCATACAGGCCCTCATTTCAAGGTGGCGTAAGGCCGTAGCATTGAATGGAGATTACGTTGAAAAATAGTGTTGTGCAGCTAAAAGATTGGGGAATAACCTGGTGTATTTCAATGCTGAATAAAACAACCCCTGTTTCAGAAAAAAAAGTGTTGCATTACTTATTGAACTGCCCTCGTATATCACTGATTCTGCGTATCAGGGATCCGAAAGTTTGTTGGTAGGTTTATGGAGGTACGTGGCATTAAATGTCTACGCACAGGTCATCCAATTTGCGTAAATGACGGGCCGCTGATTTGAGTACGCTGTGATGGCGCCAGATAACGACCCAGATGGGTTCAATAGAATTTATACCAGGTGAATTTGATAGACGAGACATCAATGTTAGTTCGCTATAATGCTCCTATAATGCTCTGAGACACGGACCATTATACGCTGAAAGATGACATCATCGGCGAGGAAGATATGAAGCATGAAAGGATACAGGTGATTCGCAGCTGCCAACATGTTTTCGATTACTACCACAGGTCCCATGCAAGCGCACAAGATTGTATCCCATGACATAATACTGCTCCCATCAGTATACGTTCATGGCTCGCTCCACGTTTCGAACCGCCGTTCACCTTGATGATGGCGTTCGTGAAGACGAACATCGACCTAGTGTAGCCAACATGTGATTCACTCGAAGAGCCAACACGTTTCCATTGATCGACGGTCGAATCCTGATGGTCCCGAGCTCACTGCAGTCGTAATGGATTATGTCGTTGGGTGAACATGTGATCACGTAAGGGTGGTCTGTTGCGGAGCGCCATGTTCAACAATGAACGATGAACCGTGTGCTCCGAAATACTTGTGCGTCCACCAGCATTGTGCTCTTTCGGCAGAGATGCCACAGATCACTATCTATCCTACTTTACAGAGCAGACAAGCCTTCGAACCTCACGGCCCGTGAATGGTCGTGGACGTCCAACTATTTTGCGCCTATTGGTAGTTTTACTGTCCTTCTACCCCTTTCTGTAGATGCTGTCGAGAGTAGGACGTGAACATTCGACCAGTTTCGCCGTTTTAGAGATACTCGTTCACAGGCTCTGCTTAATAATAATCCGCCCTTTGTCAAAGTCGGTTATCTCAATGGATTACCGAGCGAGGTGGCGCAGTGGCTAGCACACTGGATTCGCATTCGGGAGGACGACGGTTCAATCCCTCGTCCGGCCATCCTGATTTAGGTTTTCCGTGATTTACCTAAACCGCTCCAGGCAAATACCGGGATGGTTCCTTTGAGACGGCACAGCCTACTTCTTTCCCCGTCCTTCCCTAATCCGATGAGACCGATGACCTCGCTGTCTGATCTCCTCCCCCAAACAGCCCCCTCCCCTCTCAATGGATTTCCCGATTTGCATCCCATATCTTCACTAGGGTGATCAATCATCCGCGTCTGCTCCGCTTACATACTTTTGTTACAGCCTCACTTGCCCGCAACGCCACCAGGGGGCAGCCAACGTCGCGGTGGGTAGTGGTCGTAATGTTTCGGTTTGTCAGTGTAAATTCACGATTTTCTCCGCTCTTCACACGGCTTTAGAAGACAATTTAAGGGTCTTCATATTAGCCCCTTCATAATGTTTCAATAAAATTTAACGTCATTTCAATTGCCCTTTAGCACATTCTTTCTGTGCATTCAATAAACATGCCACGAGAAAGAATCAACAACTGAGAGTGCTCCAGTCAGCCACAACTGCATACATTGGCTGAATTCATATTTGTTTTTTGTATTTTATATCCATGTATTGTTTTATTACGTATCTGTACTTCATATACCTTCCCCACACTTAATTATGTATTTCTATTGTACCTTCTTTCCCATTTCTACCATCTTAGACTGACAGACTGAGGTATGTATATTTAGATTGTATATTTAATTTTCATAACGTCTAGTCGTGGGTAAACTTCTTGCTGTTACTGTGCCTGCCATATTAGGAAAATTATTCAGTATCTCCCATGCGTTTTCTATTTGCACCTGAAGGACACAGATCTTATCCTCCTGCTCCTCTATTAACTTATTTCTGCAACATATACGCCCTAGGATGCCCGCTGGCTCCTCTTTCGCCCCTCCCAACCCCCCCCCCCCCCTCCCCAGGGGAAATCTACTCATAAACCTGTGGCAAACCCCACGCTTCTCACTCATGGTAAAGGTTTTACAATTACCGAAAAAACTATACGTCTGTTACCTAAGTTAGACTGCTACAATAAATTGGTTTCATTAACTAACTACAATGATTTCAAATTTTCCCTTTAGAAAGAATGTAAGCACTACTATTAAGAATACTACTCCATTATTAATACAACGGCCACAAATACTTCACATGATTACGTGACAGAAAAGAAAAATTTCATGTGTCCATCGGTACACCAGAAAACTACTATAATTTTTAACTGACTACAATATTAGTAATCTTGCATTGTTTTTGAGGGGTGCGCGCATGTCCGAAGACTCACAATCCGGTATTAGACAACTGCTGCTGCTGTTGCTATTGCTCTCTCTCTCTCTCTCTCTCTCTCTCTCTCTCTCTCTCTCTCTCTGTCTCCCAACTGCTTGCAGATTCTGCAACACTGAATGAGAAGAAAACCAAAGTGCCTGAATTGTAGCAAATGAGTTGCACCAAGTACATCGACATATACATCTACATGATTAATCTGTTCTTGACAATTAAGGGCCTGGCAGTGAGTTCATCGAATTACCTTCGGCTATTTCTCTATCGTTCCATTCTCTAACAGAGTGAAAGAAAGACGAACATTTCAATATTTCCGTGCTAACTCTGATTTCCCTTATCTTGTTATGATGATAATTTCTCCATCTGTAGGTGGGCGCCAAAAAAAATTTTCACACTCTGAGTAGGAAGTTGTTGATAGTGATTTCATGAGAAGGTACTGCTGCAACGAAAAAGCCTTTGTTTTAATGATTGCCAGTCCAATTCGTAGCCGGCCGCTGTGGCCGAGCAGTTCTAGGCCCTTCAGTCCGGACCCGCGATGCTGCACCGGTCGCAGGTTCGAATCCTGCCTCGGGCATGGATGTGTGTGATGTCCTTAGGTTAGTTAGGTTTAAGTAGTTATAAGTCTAGGGGACTGATGACCTCAGATGTTAAGTCCCATAGTATTTAGAGCCATTTGAACCATCTGAACTCCAATTCGTGTATCATATCCGTGGCACAATCTGCCCTATTTCTTGATAGTACAAAACGAACTGCCCTTCTTTGAACTTTTTTGATGTCCTCCGTCAATCGTATGTGATGTGGATCCCACACCGCGCAGCAGTACTCCAGAAGAGGGCGAACAAGCGTAGTGTAAGGAGTCTTTAACCTGTTGCATTTTCTACGTTTTCTGCCAACAAATAACAGTTTTTGGTTTGGTTTCCCCACAACATTACGTGGTCTATCCAATTTAAGTTATTCGTAACCGTAATTCCTAAGTATTTAGTTGAATAAACAACCTTTAGATTTGTATATATGGTTCTCGGGCGAGACGTCTGGAGCAACCAGAAAAGTCTGCAGTGGCCGAGCATTGCCTCAGTACAGGCCATTCTATGAATTACCTACATACAAAAATTCTCGCATCGACGAGTTCGTACTGGGACAGTGTTATTAAGGAAGCAGTGGAAATACGCAGCTCGACGAATCTTGTAAACAGAGACACGGGCTTTCAGCTTAGTTCAGCATGGGATCCAGCACTGGCCATATTGAAGTCGCTTCGAGCAGATAGGAATACTTTTGGTCATAAGACGGACGACGATTCGCCAGCAACATAAATATTCTGTTGACAACGGGAGGATAATCAAGGCGCCTACGTGGACGCGCAGTACTGCTTGCGGCTTCCGACAGAGGTCGCTGGGGCTGCCGATGGCAGCGCAGAGCAGCGGCGGCAGCCTCCGCGCGTGCGCCGAAGTATTTGGTTCTTCATCCTGTAGGTGGCGTTACTGTCCTTCCAGCTATCAGTTGATATCGTCGCTATTGGCCATCGAATTTGGCGCCTCCACGCATGCGCACTTCCTGCCTAAAACTGGCATAAATGGGAGCCCTGGTCCTGCCTTAGCAGTGTGTTCGTCGCACCTGAAGATGTCGGCCAGTTGCGCTGACGAAATATTGTGGAGTTTTCACTATGACATCCGACGTCTCGCCCGAGAACCATATATACAACATGTCCGTCGGGAAAGCCTCAAGCAACACAACCTTTAGATTTGTGTGATTTATATGGTAACGGAAATTTAGCGGATTCCTTTTATTGCTTTTCACTCAATTTCTGATCTGTGTGAATCAGATGCATTATCGAACTTTCTGACATTCCAATATATTATGTTTCGTGACTGTCTATGGGAATGGATACATGGTGGAATTTTTTGACGTTCCACTCCGCCCCGTTTCGTTCCTTATGATCTGTGTGAATTAAATTCTATTACATTTAGTTTTTTTGACAGACCAATGACCATCATTGCCCCAGGGGTATTGGTGGTGACCCTGTAAATTTATCATAATTGCCCTATGGTTAATGGGAATCACCTTATAAAGCGACTATCATTGGACACAATGATAATGCTGATCACCCTGTAAACTGACCATCTTTGTCCGCAAGGGTAGTGGTGGTCACCTTGTGGCTAATGATAGTCACAATATAAAGTGGCTAGCATGCCCACAACGGATAACTGCAGTCACTCTGTTAGTTGACTGTCATTGCCCAACGGGTAGTGGCAGTCAATGCATAAATTGACCATCATTGCCACAGAAGTAATCGTAGTCACCCAGTAAATTCAGCATCATTGTTCCACAGGGGTAATTGCGGTCATCCTGTGAGTAATGGTGGCCATTCTGCAAAATTATAATAATTGTCCCAAGGGTAACGGTAAGTCACTCCCTAAATTGACCATCATTGCCCCAGAAGTAATAACAAGCACCCTGTAAATTGACCATCACTGCTCTGGGATTAATGGTGATCACCTTATAAACTGACCATCTTTCTCACACAGCCCAACAGCTTTCTAAATTTAAGACGCATAGTGCGTCCATACTGGCAGTTGTTTTTTTATACCAAGCTAAATGGACTGCAGAAGATTTATTGAAAGCAAAACGAACTGTTGCCAAAAGTTTATCAACTAGAAAGGGTACAGAAATTTTTAGAATTCCTCTCATCACACTACAAATCAGATTAAAGAGTCAAACTGAATCATATCTGAGCTATGGAAGGAAATGTGAATACAAGGTTAAAACACCATAGCTACAGTGTGTCTCACATGAGATTGAAGAAGCATGCTCTTCATCTTCCCATCAGACGCGCTTCTCATCTGTTATAGAGATTGCTTCAAGGAGGACAGCTATTCTGAAAGGAGAAGAAGACAGACCAAGATGAAGAAGATGAAGCTAAAGAAAACCACATGTGTGAAAGGAGGAGACAGAAAAGAAGAAGAAGATGATGATGATGTATAATACGATGAGAAAATGATAATGATGTTAAAGAAGAATCATGAAAGAAAATTACAGCAGAGACAAGAGATAGATGTCAGCATCATATTCTAGTGAACAAACAGACAAAATACGTGATACTGTGTAAGGTAACCAATTTGAAACACAATCAGGGGTGTGGATGATTGATAATTCACAGGTAGATGTTGGTCAATATGATTTAATAAATCATAATGTAAGATAGCTGAGAATGAAAGAATTAGGCGTGGTGTAACGGGTGTAAGTCCAGGTTTTTTATATGTGGTACCTTAATATGTACACGCATCAGTTTGTTCATAGCTTTTTCTTTGCGTCGAACAGTCTTTCCATAAACACGTCACAAAGTTTACTACCTGATGTTTTCTGCGTGGCCATAGCTGCAGCCCTAAGTGGACTAAGCCTGTCAGTCTAGACTAACCGTTTTGCGTCCACGTGTCCACACTGCAACACCTGACCTGCTGCCCAGGGGAAAATAAACATTAATGCCTTGCTCTTAGCACATGCACTTGGATATACTAACCAACCTAAAAACAAAATACTCCTAATAACTATAGTTATTTGTCTGTAAATGGTTCAAATGGCTCTGAGCACTATGGGACTTAACATCTGAGGTCATCAGTCCCCTAGAACTTAGAACTAATTAAACCTAACTAACCTAAGGACATCACACACATCCATATCCGAGGCAGGATTCGAAACTGCGACCGTAGCGGTCGCGCGGTTCCAGACTGAAGCGCCTAGATCCGCTCGGCCACCAGGGGCCGGCAAGTCTGTAAATAAAGTAAATACTGATGTAATGTTGTTCAGTACACGATCCTCAGCCACCAATAAAAATATCAAATTTTATACCTTCACATCATGTATAATGTGTTGTTTAAAATTAAACATCAAAAGAGTTTCACAACACAAGATCTTCAAAATTGTAGTAAAATTCTAGAGGCTGCCAAGTCTCAAAAGTAAAACTATCTCTCCTACAGACCATTAGATCTATACACAGCCTATAAATATACGCATATTGTTACATATGCATTAGATAAAGGTTGTGGATCATTATTGAGAAATAATGACATGCATATCAGTATCGGGAGAATGAAAATGCGCTTGACAGTTGTGATTGGAAGACAGTCTCCAAAGAATGATCAGCGCATGTGTATACTATTCAATGGAATAATCTGAATGAATTGGTGGAATTATTAGTTTTCCTACTAGCTTCGAAAACGGCCGGCAGTAATTCACATATAATGAAATAATACCTGTTGATGAGGAATTTCCCAAAACATTGATTATTGCTTGAAGTTAACTATGGATGGCGAAAATTATAAGGTGAAAGACATAATAGCAGAATGAGAAGTTGCAGATGAGAACGTTCTATCAGTTGAAAGACACCCACAAAGGGCACATGTCGCAGATTTGGAAACATTTCAGGTATGTACTGAGTGGAATTTCGCATATCGAATAGCACACGTTGGATCCTTCGAACAGGCAGCAAGGAACCATGTTCAGTTTCAAAGGAGAAGTGAATATACGGGCCGAATTATGTCACGAATATAAGCAAAGGTAATGAATAAAGACCGAAACTGTAATCTGGTGGCTTTATTAAAGCATCCAAAACAAAAATCGACATCCGTCAATATTTTTTAAAGTATTTCCTTCACATAATTCCAAGCCAAAGTTTACTAGCACAAAAACTCGAAAGCTACACTCTAACACCAAGCCTATGGACATATTGTAAAATTGAACCCTTATATCAAATTTATTGCTCATAACTTTAACTCCCAAACTATTGTTTGTAAGGGCATAGAGGGTATTTGCCCATCGCGGTTATGACTTCTTAATCAAAATGGTGGGTCATCACAGTATGTACGTTTTCAACACTAAGGCTGATACATTCTTTCTCTCTGCAAAGCCGTGGCAGAGCCTCTAGCGGGGGGAATGCCTTATCGTGAGTTGCCTCTGTAGCGGGACCATGAAACCATACGTTCCACCACTGAACTAAGGTCGCTTTCGCAGGGATGTCAGTTAGCTGTACCACTGGACTTCTCTCTTGGTTATCCAGACAGTAGCTGTAACGAAGGCTGGAAATATTGGCATAATGACTTTCTTAGATGTATGTATGAGCGCGCGCGCGCGCTCGCGTGTGTGTGTGTGTGTGTGTGTGTGCGCGTCTGTGTGAAAAAGAGAGAGAGAGAGAGAGAGAGAGAGATTTTGGAAATACTCTAATATTCGCAATATTTTTTTGAAGATGACGCCATTTTTGCACAGGTAGGTGGCACTTGTGCTTGTGATATGTGTGTAAATGTAATATAAGCACAACAACTGACAAAAACCTTTTTGTTAGATAATACAGAGGTTGAAGTACTGTATTGTCACTCATTTTGGAATCTGACAGAAAAATTCAGATTCTTTTGAATAGTTTGTTAACCTGGTGCAAAACATTCTCATACTTTTCAACATACCAACTACAGTGTGATTGTATGTTTCATTTCATAGTCTGCTAAAACACTAGGCTGTGTTTTTCTGTTTGGTTTTAATGGCAGGTAAATCACTAGGCTCTCGTGGGAGGAGAGGGCAGAACAGATAGGGAAGGGAGGGGGGGGGGGGAGGGAGAGAGATAGAAGAAGGAGGACCTTGCTTAAGAAGTGGGCGTGGATTACCGCCATCTTGCATTGTGACATCACATACAAAGAAGGGCAACAAACACTTCACACGCTGTGACTGTTTTTGAACCGGAATCTACATTGCATTCCTACCAATCCAACTAAACGATAATGGTTTTCCGGCTGTTTGTGCTGTATTTGTTTGTACAGAGAGACATTTGCCAGTCGTTACAATGAGCATCAATCCTCTGCAAGTGTTCTTACACTTAGCAACAATTTTTTCGCGTTGCAACATCTCTGTAAACTCCAGCAACGTCTGGGAATAGCTCCCACCGCTATCGAACAAGGAATTTACATCTACATCTACACAGATGCTCCACAAACCATCGTATGGTGCGTGGCGGAGGGTGCCCTGTACCATTACTTGTAACTTCCCCTCCTGTTGCACTCACAAATATAGCGAGTGAAAAACGACTGTCTGTAGTCTCCGTATAAGCCCTAATTCCTCGTACCTTATCTTCGTGGTCCTTACTCACAGTGTATGTTGGCGGCAGTTGAATCGTTCGGCAGTCATCTTCAACTGCCGTTTCTCTAAATTTTCTCAATTGTGCTTCTCGAAAGGAACGTCGCCTTCCCTCCAGGGATTCCCATTTGAGTTCCCGAAGCATCTCCATAACACTTACGTGTTGCCCGAACCTACCGGTAACAAGTCTAGCAGCTCGCCTCTCAATTACTTCGATGTCTTCCTTCAATCTGACCTGGTACGGATCCCAAACACTCGAGCAGTACTCAAGAAAATAGTTCGCTCCAGCATCCTATCTGCTGTCTCCTTTACAGGTGACCCACTCATTCCTAAAATTCTCCCAATAAACCAAAGTCGATCATTTGCGTTCCCTACCACAGTTCTCACATGATCGCTCCACCTCATATCACTTTGCAACGTTATGCCCTGGTATTGAAACTACTTGACTGTGTGAAGCAGGACACTAGTAATATTGTATCCGAACATTACAGGTTTGATCTTACTACTCATCCGCATGAACTTACATTTTTCTGCATCTAGGGCTACCTGCCATTCATCACACCGACTGGAAATTTTGTCGTCGTCGTGTATCTTTCTATAATCACTGAATTTCGACTCCTTACTGTAGACCACGGCATCATTAGCAAACAACTGCTGATTGCTGCCCACCCTGTCTGCCAAATTATTTATTTATATAGGGAACAACAGTGGTCCTATCACACCTCCCTGTGGCACACCTGACAATACCCATGTATCTGATGAACACTCGCCGTCGAGGACAACATACTGGGTTCTATTATTTAAGATGTCTTCGAGCCACTCACATATCTATGAACTTATTCCACATGCTCGTACCTTCGTCAACAGACTTCAATGGGGCACCGTATACGTAATCAATGCTATAACACCTATCTTAGGCGTGCGAAAAGCTGAATTTCCATCTTACTACCCCCTCTGTTGAGAATTATGTCCAAAGTTTTATTTGCTAGTAAGTCTTGTATTCAAGCACAAAGATGGTCTGATATACAGTAAGCTTGTACTTTTTGCACTAGGCGACAGTATGCCACAGTATGTAAAGCATTCTGAAAATCAAAGAATACAGCATCAACCTGGGTACCACAAACAAGTTATTGTGACACAAGTGCCTTCTACACTTGGTCGTTCTTCCATCACGCCTAATACTTGAGGGGTATTGGCTGTAATGAGAGCCATACTCTTTTCCATGCTGTAAGACCTGATTTTGACTGTATAAATATTCACGAGACTACTAACTGATATTATTTTTAATTTATTAGTTACTTACATTTTCTCGTTGGGGGACAAGCAGACAGTAGCCATTTTGCCGGTAGCTCTACCTGAACCCAATGGAACACCTTTGGGATGAGTCGACTTCGCTCCATACCCAAGCATCCAACATCACTAGCTTCTCCAGTTTTGGTTCTAGAGGAAGAATGGGCTTCTGTACTTCCACAGACAGGTGACGTGGTCTCCAAGTAAGTGTTATATCACGAAACGTATAAGGTACAAAAAACAAGCCGCATGCAGATTGGGAGATAATGGACGAAATCTTATCGTGTGAAGAAAAAGCTGCTTCTTTTGCGTCACAGGACACTCAAAATGGCCCTCATACAAGGTACTTTTTTCCGCTGCCGAACTGCAGAAAAATCACTGCAAAAAGTAACAAGAAAAGTACCACCGTTCAGGTCTCAGACCGGCCAGTCTGGACCGATCGACAGACCGCCGTATCATCTTCAGCCAGTGGTGTCATTTGAAAACAGTTTGGAGGGGCACGCCACCCTCCCGTGTTACAGGAAGCAGGAACGACGTGGGGCAGTCGAAAGCCTCACAACTAAGAAGAAACATAGCTTACTGTAGGCAAAACAGTGTATGGCTATTAGCCCTTCGAATCATGAAACAGGAAAACCAAACCTGCAACATGGTTCTCACGCCTAATGCGAACGACAATGACGACGACGGCAACAACCGTCTGTTGTCGGCTTTGTAGACCTAGGAGCCGCTAACTCACATTTAGGCAGCTAGTCAGTTGGCATCACGAAGCTGAATGGCTCCATTTCCATTCCTCTCACTAAGGAAAAATCCCTGTTGGTATCGGTAACTGAACACGGTTCCTCTACATCGTAATCAGCCACAGTGACCGCTCAGTTACGGAGCGGACCTAACCAGTGTAACTTGTAAACTATGTGATCGGTCTCATTGAAAGTATTCTCGGTATACTGCCGTGTCATCTTACAAAATACTTAAAATACCGAAGTACCACAAATAGTCAACCATATAACCATTCCTCCTCTCCTTATACCCACCGATGTCATTTTAGGGCCAATAGAATCTAATAAATGTTACGTAAGTGGTCTAGTAACACAGTCAGGAAAGCGATATATTAATTCACCCATACCTCAGATAACCACTCTCTGCACTGAGGGAGGAAGCTAATTCTCGGCCAAAACGTCGCTACATTTTAATATTTAAATTTTTATCTTAGATGGCGCGTCAACATAACCAGAATGCCTTTGATGAGATTGACACCGGCCGCGGAAGCCTACGCATTTGTACAACTGATCGATTTCAGTCCATGACGTGCAATTTAAAGCTGTGGTATAGAGGATGATCCCATGATGGTGTTACAAACTTTCACGGAGAAAGGGTAAATGTATCGATTTGAGCTAAGGGATCATGGTTCGGAAACGACTGAGTCGACAGTTATAATCGAAAACCGTTCTTATACCTCTGACGGTGGAATACGTGTACCGGTACTGCTTCTGCTAAGACTGCTAAGACAGCTTTCAGAGGTGGTAGTGTGGACGTAAACAAGAAAAAAGATTTCCAGTAATCATGGGCTCTTAAATACTAAACGTAAGAGCTACGATTACTTGTTCATCTTCAATACTGTGAGAGACATCTCTTCAACTACAAGTTCTTTCGATTACATATTTTTGGAGGAGGCAGTATCAACCACAACAAGAAAAATTTGTCCAGTAGAAATGGGCTCTAAAATGCATGCTTTAAGAACTATGAGCACTTGTTCACCTTCGCCTCCGTGAAAAACATATCTTCTACTGAACAAGGGCCCACAGCTCTTAAGGTACGCATTTAGGACCCCATATTTACTGGACACCTTTTCTTGGTTTTGGTCGATATTACTTCCTCCAAAAATATGAAAACCAAAGAACTTCCAGCTGGAGAGATGCGTCTTACAGTATTGAGGATGAACAAGTGCTCGCAGCTCTTAAGACAAGCATTTTAGAGTCCATATTTATTAGAACTGTTTTTTCTTGTTTATGTCCACACTACCACCTCTGAAAGCTGCCTACTGTACAGTCTTGGCAACAACAGTACCGGTACAAGTATTCCACTGTCAGGGGTTCAAAAAATGGCTCTGAGCACTATGGGACTTAACTTCTGAGGTCATCAGTCCCCTAGAACTTAGAACTACTTAAACCTAACCAACCAAAGGACATCACACACACCCATGCCCGAGGCAGGATTTGAACCTGCGACCGTAGCGGTCGCGCGGTTCCAGACTGTAGCGCCTAGAACCGCTCGGTCAACACGGCCGGCCACTGTCAGGCGTATCAGAACGGTTTTCGATTATAGCTTTCTACTCGGTCGCTTCCGCACCGGGATCCCTTACCTCAAATTGATACGTTTACCCTTCTCCATCATCGCTGAAAGTCTGTAAACATCATCACGGAATCACCCCTCATTGTTTTAGGAGGGCGACAGCAGAAATGTATCACATCAAAAGGTACAATATCTACTGGTGTGTAAGTCCACCTATGGACTGACAACAGCGCTACTTTTTATATCTTTAGTTGCTCACTCTATTAAAGATCAGGTCGTTGGTCTGGCAATGACAACTGCTTTTCGCGTTGCATAACCAGGAAAAACTGTTCGCGGCAGAGGTCACCCGGCGGAGGCAACCAGCGCAGTAGAAGATCAGGATTTTCGGGCGCCGTCCCTTTCTCCGCAGGAAGCCGCAACCGCTGATTCGCCGGGAAGTACCGCTATGACGTCAGTAGGCTGTGCTGGAAGCTATATGCGCGGAACCAGTGCTCCTGTATTCAGTTCAGTCTGTGACGCCGCTGTCGAAATGGTAAGCTGCCCAGCCTTGCTTATTATATTTGGTATGGACTTACTACGTGTTTATGCATTGACAGAGATTCTTCCAACGTCTAACTTCACAATCTCCAAGCCTGGCTACTACGAATATCGTATTTAAAATTGATCACATTGGCTTCCAGCCGCGTCATTTCAGACCTCATAGCAGATCAGTCTTAATACACTCCTTAGACGTCATGAGTTGACTTTTTCTTAAGAAGTGTGGGAATGGAAGTAGCAAACGACTTTTCGCAGTCCAAAATAAACAAGAGGATGATCATTTGAAATTCAAATTGAATAGGCTGTCGGAGGGAGGGAGGGATGGTATGAGGCATGGCCTACTTGTAAATAGGTGCCATTATTAGTCAGAGTCAAGTGGGTGGGACTGGGGACATACACGTTTAGATTCCCCTTGTGTTGGGGAGGACAATTAGATATTTATATCAGTGAACTTTTCTAAGAAGTACCTGCTTATGTCAAGTGAACGTAATCAAAAAATCACGCAGTGGTTAAAAATAAGTACCTTACAGAATACTGCAGATATTTTAGCAAAATAAATGGCGACATCATCTTCAGAGCGAAGAAATAGTGTGACTCTCCTTGTAGGATACACTGTATCCAATTAACTATCCAGCTGTTCTGTATGGTTGGAAGGTCCTGCCATTTATGCCGAAGATAACCTTCTATTCGCATAGGTTGCTGGGTGGTAATGTTTCGATTTACAGGTACACAATTCAAAAATTTTGTTATTTGCAGATTGTCCAGTGCCAAGGTTGCTTATACCCGTGGGCAAGTGTGGTCGCCCCCTCCCCTCTCTCCCCCTCTTCACACTAGTTCGCATGCAGTGAGAAAAATGTAGTGTAATCAGGTACTTTTCTTTCAAGAAAATGATTAAAAGTCATTATTACACAAGTCTGTAACAGTGCCGTAAAAGGATCTTTTTTATGGCTGCTTACAAGTCATCTCTGTATTTCAAAATATAAGATATTAAAAATACACCATACCCTAATTCGAGATCTCCTCGCCTCCTCCCCCTCCCCCACGTACAAATTATCACATGAGAGCCCTTTTACAGTGCTAACTTAAGGATTTTTCTAAGCAAACTGGAGACTGTTTTAACTTTTATACAATTTAAACACTAGTTTCATACTACGTAAGAACTTCAGTGCTGAACCTATAGACAATATGGAAGTAGAATGTCTCGTACTATACTTTCAACTCTGACTTTTTCAATAAGAACACAGGAAAACTGATATACGGCAGTATATAGCATTTTAATTAATGTCACAATATTAAATAGTTCAAGTGTGTAAATGTTTAGTAATGGGATCTCAGGCAATGAAGCTGTATTACGAAACAACTGAGGAGCACACAGATATGCAAGAAATTTAGAGCCATTAACATACTTGCCGTACAAAAACTTAGGAGAGCTTCTGTGAAGTTTGGAAGGTAGGAGACGAGGTACTGGCAGAAGTAAAGCTGTGAGGACGAGGCGTGAGTCGTGCTTGGGTAGCTCAGTTGGTAGAGCACTTGCCCGCGAAAGGCAAAGGTCTCGAGTTCCAGTCTCGGTCCGGCACAAAGTTTTAATCTGCCAGGAAGTTTCAGAGCAGCGCACACTCCGCTGCAGAGTGAAAATCTCATTCTGGAAATAACTTATTCAGTTGTTGGAGCACTGTCGGTGGCAGGAAGTGTATAATGTAAACACTTAGAATAATAAACACAATGCATTCGTATAGACTCTTCTTAAATTTTACGAAAGCTACTTCCCACTAAAGTACAAAATACAAAACCCCAGTTGTGGCAAGTAGTGGCAGGCAGACAGTTTGGAAAATACAGGCCATCAGGATCTCTTGTATAAATAAGCAGTAAGTCTATCAGAGTTAGTGACACAATTAATATCTACTTGCAGTAGCTGGTTACATGAAATCCTGCAAGATCTCAAGAAATTTTGCAAGAGAGCCTATGATTATGTGTTTCACAAGGAGGATACGTAAATCTCAGCATAAAATTAAAAAGAAAAATATGGAGTGTAGTGACGTCAGTGCCAAAGACGCAGACGAAAGTTTCAGTTGTCAGTTTGGTGAAATGGGAGAATAAAGACGTTACTGGCATTACTGAGTTCTTGAAGGATCATTTATTATCTATTTTGGGTAAACTGATTCAAAACTTTTTTCTCAACACAAGTCACATACATGTGTTACAGATTGCTTTTTCGGGAGAACAACAAGAGATGAGGCAGCTAGACCTTAATACAAGGTGAACTGAGTCAATAATGAAGTGTTATATTCAAGTGGGTACAGTCATATACCAAGTAGGATATTGAAGATTTGTGCACTACACTTTGGCAATGCCCTTAGTCACTCATGCATCACGTCTTTCCATGTGAGTATTTTCCCAGAGGGGTTTCTACATAGTAAAAGGGAAAGGATACTGTTGACAACTATAGGCCTATATCATTGTCACATGTATCATCACAAACTGAGTGAAAGGTATTTTGCAACAGAGCAGTCGCATATTTCTCGGGGCACATATAGACAGATACACCGTTCGATCTGTGTTGGCTGCTTAGTTTGCAGGCAGCTACATTCCTTCTTGCAATACACAGAGAACCGTATTGGATAAAAACTGTCGTCATTGGATATATGCCTTTACTCCACAATAACACTGAATGTCCCAATAATGATAGTAACAACTTTATTGACACTGTGGACCAAAACTGCGAAACTACGGTATTTATAAGGCTTGAATCTCAGTCTAAGCAATAGGAAGGAGAAGTTTGCATTACTGGGTTTCTTCTGTTGTACAGATAACTGTCAGTTTTTTTTTCTTTTTCTTTTTTTGCGACTAATATAAACATAATTGTTACAGATGCGATGAAGTGCTCATTAATAAAACAAAATCATGACATAAAGAGACACAACTTCCGTTTCACACTCTTAACTGCAATAAAATACATTTTATTCAATTTCTAACATACAATCCTGTTCGTGCTGATTTTCAGCTCTTCCGTGGGATGGTGGAAACATTAGTGAAAGAGAGGCACCAGTTTTCGAGGTTTGAGCAAATTATAAGGTTTCGTGGAAGACACCTATGCAGGATCTTCCATAGAAGCTACATGCAGATACCTTTACTTTATGGTCTATAGTCCACTACAAGTACCACTGATTCAGTGAGACACGTTTACTTCACACATTTCCATTCCTTGAGTTCATATATGATAATATTTTGGGGACAGTCCGTTCAGGCAGAAAGAATACGTTTTAGCCAAAATGCGAGCGAACTGGATCATATATTGAAATAATCAACGGCGCTTAAGTAGGTCTCTATGTGATAAGCTGAGGATTATTACGCAACTGAACTTGTTTAAAAGTGATAGCAGAATTCGTCCGGTGAATTCCAGACACAATAATGATCTTCATGTGCGAATAAATCCTTGACTACTGTTCGGACACAGGTGCTGCACTTTTCAATAGGCTTCCGCAAAAACTGAAGAGCATGAGTGACACACCACACGTTTTCATAATCAAGCTGAAGGATTTTCTCCGTCGAACGTTTCCTTTTTCTTGAAATATTAATCTAAGTCCATTTATTTTCAAGAAATGTAATTTGGCTTGATTAATGGGTTATTACGATTGTAAGTCATTAAAATGCAGTAGAAAGTTCGAACACAGGTCACTTAATTAAGATAAACTTTTTCGATCCGATACAGCCATCCTTATTTGGACTTTCCTTGGGTTTGCCAAGCCGATACAAGAGAAAGTATCATGCCTAGTTGAATAAATAGTAAATAAATTAATTACATAGATACATAAAATTCAGTCATTTCGCTACCTTTGCCGCATAATCGGAGTAGCTCTACTGTCTGGGAATCCAGATTTGGGCTTTCCATGATTTATCTAAATTGTTCCAGGGCACTGCTGGGATGGTTCCTTTGAAAAGGGTACGCTCGATTTCCTTTCCCATCCCTTCATAACAGAAGCCAGTCTTCCGTCTCTAAGGCGCCTTGCCACGGTCCTTGCGGCTCCACCCCTCGGAGGTTCGAGTCCTCCCTCGGGTTTGGGTGTGTGTGTTGTCCTTAGCGTAAATTAGTTTAAGGTAGATTAAGTAGTGTGTAAGCTTAGGGACCGATGACCTCAGCAGTTTGGTCCCATAAGACCTTAGCACAAATTTCCAAATTTTTTTCCGTCTGTAATGACCTCGCTGTCGACGGGACGTTAAACTCTGATCTTCCTTCCTTCCTTCCTTCATTCCTTCATTCCTTCCTTCTGAGTAGCCGAAGAGGCTTTAGCTAACAAAACGTATGTATTTCCGACACGTTCCTTTCTCCGTGGAATTTTCAGTGGCAATGTTCTCGCTAGAAGTATCTTAATAATTATATTCCACTTACAATAATAACACCTTGAGTTCTTTGTTTTATAATTTCTGGGGAGATCATATCCTGAAACAGAGGTTTAGGCAGGATATGTTTCTCACGAAGAAGAAAAAACATCGTCACGTTCCAATACTGCAGTACCACATTAGTTCATAAAACCGTTTGTAATGCAACTGATTAGATCCAACAGAGTTATATGAATGCTAATTACTTAACTCCTTATTCACTACAAACATTACATGTTGTGTCATAATAACCACTGTTTATGTAGTTTAAAATATGTCAATTACTACTTTTTAAGGGGAATCAAAGTTAATGAATAGGAGCCTTAAATCCTCAAGTAAAAATTTCTAAGTTGAAGAAATAAATTTTTTATTTCATCTGTTTGCCTTTGGTATACGACCGGGAGAGCGGTGTGCTGACCACATGCCCCTCCATATCCGCATTCAGTGACGCCTATGGGCTGAGGGTGACACGGCGAACGGTCGGTACCGTTGGGCCTTCATGGCCTTTTCTGGAGGAGTTTAGTTTTATTTGCCTTTGGTACCCATATATGAGTGTATACTGCTGCAGTGAGATACCAACGGAACCAAATGCTTGCGAGAAAGGTTACATGTAATCTCACAGCTTTAGATCTGCCAATACTCTGACAGCGGTTAGTGACTCGTGTTTGAATAGCTCATTAGGTAGCACATTTGCCCACGAAAGGCACAGGTTCCAGATTCGAGTCCCGATCCGGTACACAGATTTAATCTGCTAGGAAGTTGCAAATCTGCGTATACTCCGATGCAGAGCGGAAACTCATTCTGGAAAGATTACACGTAGTTGTGACGCGGCCATCAGAGGTCAGTGCCCCTACACGTCATCTCGAATTATTATCATATGAAATTTTTTTCCGATATTGATATTATTCTTAATTCATAAGCGCTTCAAATCTGCGTCTCACACAGAAAAGATTCATAGACAAAATTGACAAAACTCTTCAAATATCTGAAACTACATTTCTACTTTTGTCTCGAAAAGTAATTGTAACGTTTAAAAACATACTTTGCTTTGAGCCTCCTACCCATATCTTATACGGAATTGAAAAAAACCTAACAGCGGTTAGGAACATCATTTCACCGACAACAAAGAACATATAAGATAGGCGAAGAGAATTTCCAACACTAACAGTGAAACGCTGAAACTAGCTCAAACAGAAATTTCAAGACTGCGTACTATCTTTCGCCTCTTTCAATGAACAGAATGGTAGGAAAAGTGAACTAGACGACGAAAATAATTTATGTTAGAAAAGTAAAGGTAACAGATTGTGATCATTATCTATGCTAGCATCAAAGCTTATGATACTCCAGCTGTAGTTCCTTGTGACAGTCTTTTCTGCACTTCCACTTCTGTTTGTAACAAATATACGTTTAATTTGAAAGCAATAAATGATTCGAACACATGCTTCCATGAAATCCTTTTTTAACTTATTGCATTTCAAGGAGAACTCGCTCTTAATCAGAAGTAATAATGGAATTCAGCTTGTAACAGGATCTACAACACTAGTGTCTATTTTTAAAGCGCGAACATTTACTTATATTTAGTTGTCATTGTTTAGCAAATACATTTGTCCTTACGTTAAATTTTGAACTAACAGTAGAGCTAATTATGTATATTCACTCCGAGGTCATTAAAGATGAACCGTTACATCATTTAAATAATGAATCTGATATGCCCAAATTAATAAATCATACCAAATTCCCACTAGCTAAGGCCCAGGTAGCCCAAATTAGGGCAATCTGTTGGATATTTGAGCATAACTCCTCTCGAATACCACACCAGTGTTTAAATTACTACGCTATCTCTCGCTGATCTTTCAAGAATACTACGCTGAATTCACAGCTGGCACTGTTGCTGAATTTCCGTGGCAGAATTAAGCAGCTTCTAAAAAACACTTATGCAACTTCCTCTAGCATGAAATTAGGGCTGTCGAACCAGCTCACCTCGTCCTTTTGGATGGACCTCTGCGGAAGAAATTGTCCTCCGTGATGGCAATGACATTCAGTACCCGTGTTTCTAGAAATTAAGATGGTGATTAGAATAATGAATGAATGTTATGCCACATCTGTGCCGTACATAAAAGTTTGTGTCAATACGTTGAGGCAAACGTACCTTACCAATATTTACATCTGGCAGGAATTAAGATTTTCTTTGTTTAATTCTTCCCAAGTGACACAAATTAAGGAGGAACAGGAAATACAGGGAGAATCTGAAGATCATAGAAAAAATTTAGGAGTTCTTTTCTAGATACTTTCTGACTCTTTTCGTGTAATGGACCTATTGTCTCCAGTGTCTCGATATAGATTAGTTGCATGACATCTGATATTTTATTTTTTACCCCCATTTATATTTTTATCTGGATTGCACTGAAAAATCTGAACAACACTGCAAGTGCCCTGTGTGTCGTGCTCGGAAACGAACTTGTTCCATTCACCGACAGTACTTGTTGTTGACAACTGTAATGACCACTTATTCTTCGCCGCCAACCTTGCACTGATTACAGCTCGGTTCTGTCTCAGATTTTTTCCCGGCGGTGTTAGTTGTAGGTTAAGAGTGATATACAGCATTAGCATTTGAACCACTGGTGTGCATTGGGTCACTGAATGCATTCGAGAAGCGACTTAACGATCCTATTCTCAACTGTTCGGCTACGACGGCAGTCACATCACAGTACATTCGAATCTCTAAGGAGTTGTTGGATTACTCTGTCTTTTACGTTCTGGTGATTGCATACTACAGGCTTTTTCACTGTTGTTAGGGTGTTTTCACAGAAACAAAAGTAAATTGGGTAACAAACCGAATAAATCATAATTTCATTATTACGCATTAAAGGGCCATTGCAGGCCACGTGTTCCTTGTACCAAAATATTCTTCAGCATCCTCCGAAACTTTGTCCTTAGAATTCAGGTCGGCCCTGTATATTACGAGGTGAGAGTGACAAAAATTTCGAATAAAAACTTTCACACTGTAACATGTCCTATTTTCTGTTACGGCTTTTGTGTCAAACGCATGAAGCAAACCATACAGGATAGTCAAGAGGAAAGGTAATGCTTTAAGAGGTGTTAATATTAGTGATTCTAAACATAAAAAGTTATACGAACGTATGTTCTGCTTAAGAGTTTCGAGAAAACTAATGAACAAATGGGGAACAGTACAAATCCAGATAACAGTAAGTGAAATATTGTGATCTTATGTTTTGTTTAATTGTGTACATTTCCTCAAAAAGATGTTTAAAACGTCCGCCGTCAACTTCAATGCATTTTGCAGCTCTTGTAGACAGCTGCTGCGTTCCTGAGCTTTTCTCACTCCTACGGTCCTTTACTTGAGAACAAGCATGTAAAATACGAGATGGAAGTTCCTCCTTTGTGTCCAGTCCGTTCGTTTAGACTTCGCTCTTACGCCAACCACACAAACAGTAATCTTATGGAGGAAGACAGGGTGATCTCGACGGCTAAGAAATGACTACACGTCGACTGACCAAACGCCCAGCATATATTTTAGTGAGGTACTGTGTCACCGTACGCAGAGTGAAGACGGAGGAGAAGAAAGAAAAAGGAAGGGATCAGTGGTGTCAGCTGCAGCGGGACATTATGCGGAATCATTGGCGACAAGCGGAAATGTGTACCAGACCGGTATTCGAAACTGGGCCCTCCTAGTTATTAGGCAGGTTAGTTAACCACTGTACTACCTCGAACATATTTTCAAGGAAATCAAGACAATGTACTCCATTAACACGGTTATCGAAAGCTACTGGACGGATGAGCTGGTGGTCAATAATACTGTACTACACTTTCACTGAAAAACGTCGTTGAAAATTTGTTTCAACAGTGACGTGCATATTTTCATCTGCCCACACGTGAGAGTTGCGAGTGTTATTGATGCCATTGCTGGTAGATGTTGACTCGTTAGTGAACAGAATTAGCGTAATGCGTCACGCACCGATCTCGTTACGTGTCCATCACTCTTATTCTTCACACTCTCTCACTACGATCACCAGGCGTCAGGCAAATCCTACACTGGACGATGAAGAGAATACAACGACTTATGTCCAGATTCCACTTCAGATGTTTCCTTGTCCACTGTTTTCACCCACGGAGGAGCAAGGTTGGTTCAAATGGCTCTGAGCACTATGGGACTTAACTTCTGAGGTCATCAGTCGCCTAGAACTTAGAACTACTTAAACCTAACTAACCTAAGGACATCACAAACATCCATGCCCAAGGCAGGATTCGAACCTGCGACCGCAGCGGTCGCGCGTTTCCAGACTGTAGCGGCTAGAACCGCTCGGCCACTCCGGCCGGCGAGGAGCAAGGGGTTCGTACTATTGTTCGTAATGGAGGCGTAGAGGCCAAATGTATCGTGTGGAGACGGTTGGGTACTGTCTGGTTTGACACAGCCCTCCCAATTGCCTCCAAAACGGTAGCGCACAGTGCTGTAGCATTCAACTTGGGATGCCTATGAGAAATGAGTTTTAGGTAGTGATCATCAGATGGTGATGTCAGGCAAGCGACCTCAAGGAGGCTGACCTTCAATTCTTTTTCTCACGATAGCGGTCGAATGCTTGAATGATATATGCCTGTTCGGCATTGGCAATGATCCATAGACAGAATTCCTTTTGTTTGGCTTAATCTCCTGCATGCAGGTGTTGCACACTGCCGATGATACGGATGCAGGTAGCCGGTAGTTGGACTGCGGTCTACCACTTCAAGAATGTTCTCAACTTTAGTAATATCTCATTTTGGACGGAACGTTCAGATACACGTACGCTGGGAAGCGTACCGCGCTCACGCAATCTGTCAAACACCCTGTTAAATATCCGTATCCAGAACTCTGTGATTAGGAAATGGCCGTTGGTATTCGCGAACAGCGGCTCTGGAATTTCTATTGCAAAACCCGTAGACAATGATCATGTCAGCATACTCTGCCTATGTGAAGACCTGTGGCATTTTCACTACAGTGATTCGTACTGCTTTGACTGTACCAGTGTAGTACACTGGTGTAACCACTGTAGTGCAGAGATATGAGGTAAACAATGTGTAGACTCACAGGACTCGTCACCCCACCATGCGCAAGTGAAGTGTGTATTAGAATGGTCAGTAAAGACTACACTATGTAGCGTAATGTCGCTTTGGTTGTATCCGCGTGCGAGTGCTAGTGAAGACGGACATGCGACTGCCGCCTGTTATTTTCAAACAGCTGTATGTTGGATACATTTAAGAAATTGCTGATTTTCATTTGAAGTTTTTGTTCAGAATCACCAATACTATCACACCTCAAAGCATGTGCCTTTATTCCTGTCTCGCCCTGTATAAATATGTTTTAAGATTCATGGATTGATTAGTGATACATTAAATGATTACAAACAACAGAATAATTTCGAGAATTTAAATACTAAAACTTAAATCAGCAGTACGAATGCACGTTAAGGCATTTTTCACAAGAGTAAGTGTAAATATTTTGGTGTTTTGTTGACATTCCTTTGGAAAGCAGTAATGATCACAATATGAAATAACATTTCGTCTTCCATTTTTATTTCTGTGATGCTTATTTTTAAATTCTACACAGAGATAACCGATATTTTGTGTCTTATTTTCTTTTATCGGAAATCTCTTTCTCTAAATTCTTCTGATAACCAGTAATTACTGTTAGAGCCTGCATTCGGGATCCCGCGCCCGGTCATTCTTATTTAGGTTGTCCGTGATTTCCCTAAATCGCTCCAGACAAATGCCGGGATGGTTCCTTTGGAAGGGCACGGCCGACTTACTTCACCGTCCTTCCTAATCCGATGAGACCGATGACCTCGCTGTTTGGTCTCCTCCCCCAAAAACAACCCAACAACTGTTAGAGCCATCTGAGTGACTGAGGTAAAAAAATTCATATGTATGTGAAATCTTATGGGACTTAACTGCTAAGGTCATCAGTCCCTAATCTTTCACACTACTTAACCTAAATTATCCTAAGGACAAACACACACACCCAAGCCCAAGGGAGGACTCGAACCTCCGCCGGGACCATCCACACAGTCCATGACTGCAGCGCCCTAGACCGCTCGGCTAATTCCGCGCGGAGGTAAAAGTAAGCCATTATTCTCAGTGCAGTCCAGCGCAGATTCAGTTCACTGTTCCGTCTATCAACATCCCTCCAAAAGATCAAATCAAGGTTAGACTGAGAGCGCACTGTCACTTCACGACAGGAAGATTGATCAGCATAAGCCATAGCCTGCCGAACAGGCATATATCATTCAAGCATTCGACCGCTATCGTGAGAAAAAGAATTGAAGGTCAGCCTCCTTGAGGTCGCTTGCCTGACATCACCATCTGATGATCACTACCTAAAACTCATTTCTCATAGGCATCCCAAGTTGAATGCTACAGCACTGTGCGCTACCGTTTTGGAGGCAATTGGGAGGGCTGTGTCAAACCAGACAGTACCCAACCGTCTCCACACGATACATTTGGCCTCTACGCCTCCATTACGAACAATAGTACGAACCCCTTGCTCCTCGCCGGCCGGAGTGGCCGAGCGGTTCTAGCCGCTACAGTCTGGAAACGCGCGACCGCTGCGGTCGCAGGTTCGAATCCTGCCTTGGGCATGGATGTTTGTGATGTCCTTAGGTTAGTTAGGTTTAAGTAGTTCTAAGTTCTAGGCGACTGATGACCTCAGAAGTTAAGTCCCATAGTGCTCAGAGCCATTTGAACCAACCTTGCTCCTCCGTGGGTGAAAACAGTGGACAAGGAAACATCTGAAGTGGAATCTGGACATAAGTCGTTGTATTCTCTTCATCGTCCAGTGTAGGATTTGCCTGACGCCTGGTGATCGTAGTGAGAGAGTGTGAAGAATAAGAGTGATGGACACGTAACGAGATCGGTGCGTGACGCATTACGCTATCATCGTTCTGCGTCAAATAATTTGTCGATCTGTGATTCCACGTAAATACATACCACTCCACGCGCAATCACTCCGTTTGGAAGGAATTACTTCCACAGTTAAGAGTTGGATGATGTCGTGTTTGCCGGCCGGTGTGGCCGTGAGGTTCTAGGCTCTTCAGTCTGGAACCGCGTGACCGCTACGGTCGCAGGTTCGAATCCTGCCTCGGGCATGGATGTGTGTGATGTCCTTAGGTTAGTTAGGTTTAAGTAGTTCTAAGTTCTAGGGGACTGATGACCATAGATGTTAAGTCCCATAGTGCTCAGAGCCATTTGAACCATTTGAACCATTTGATGTCGTGTTTCGGCTTCTGGATAACTTTAAGCACGTATTCCCTCGCGGCACTTGAGTAAAAATTTTGGATACTAAAATTATGGTTTAAAATTAATGGTGTGCTTTCAATGAGATCGACAATTCGACTGGAACCCGAAAGCACGTAATAAATCACAGCGAGGCAATTGAGCCACTGCTTTATATGCTGCTTCTTTGTGCAGTACTACTGTTAAAATAACATATATGTTTCGTATTGACTGCTTCATGTTTTTCTGAGTTATTGTTGTTTCTGTAATTTTTTGTTAATTCGTAGAATAAACTTGAGTATAACACACTAAAAAAGATGCATATCCACTGATGAACAAAACATTATGACCACCTGTTTAATAGCTTGTTTGTCCTTCTTTGGAACGAAATACATCACTGATTCTGCGTATCAGGAATCTTAGTTTGTTGGTAGGTGTGTGGAGATATGTGGCATTAGATGTCTACGCACAGGTCATGTAATTCGCGTAAATAACGGGCCACTGATATGCGTACGCGGTGATGGCGCCCGATAGCAACACAGGTGGGTTACATAGGATTTCCATCAGGTGAATTTGGTTGCCGAGACGTCAACATGAGTTCACTATAATGCTCTTCAAACCACTGTAGCGCGGTTATGGTTACGACACAGGGACAATTATACTGCTGGAAGATAACATCACCGTTGGAGAAGACATCAAGTATGAAGGGATCCAGATGATTCGCAGCTGTCAGTGTGTTTTCAATTACTACAACAGGTCTCATGCAAGCGTGGGGAAACGTCTTCCATAGCATAATACTGCTCCCAACAGCCTGCGTCCGTGGCGCGCTGGACGTTTCGAGCCGCCCTTCACCTCGATTACGGCGTTTGTGGACACGACCAGCGATCTAGTGTAGCAAAAATGTGGTTCACCCGAAGAACCGACACGTTTCCATTGATCGACGATCGAATCCCTATGGTCCCGCGCCCGCTGCAATCGTAATTGACAATGTAGTTGGGTCAATACGTGAACACATAGGGGTGGTCTGTTGCGGTGTCCCATGTTCAACAATGTACGATGAATGATGTGGTCCGAAACACTCGTGCGTGCACCAGCATTGTGTTCTTTCGGCAGATGTGCCACAGATCACCATCTAATCTACTTTACAGAGCAAATAAGCCTCCGAACCCCATGTTCTATGAGGAGCCTTCAAAGTCCAACCATTTAGCGCCGAGTGGTATATGCACTGTTTTTCTACCTCTTTCCATACATGCTCACGACAGTAGCACGTGAACATTCGACCAGTTTCGCCGTTTTCTTGATCTTATTCACACGTTGTGCGTAGAAAGAAACTCCCACTTGTCAAAGTCGCTTAGCTCAATGGATTTCGCCGTTTGCAGTCCATACTTTCGTTAGGGTGATCCCAAGCCCGTGTCTGCTCCTCTTACATCCTTTTGTTATAGCGTCATGTGCCCGCGTCGCCACCAGGTGACATCCAACGTACCGATGGGCAATGGTCATAATGTTTTGGCATATCGGTGTATATTGTTCAGGTTGTCAAATGGAGTCTTCGAAACAGTACCTGAAGGAAAACCCAGAATTATGGTTTAACGCCCAGTCGACAGCAAGGGCTTTATGGATGGAGTACACGCTGAAATTGGGGAACGATGGGGAAAGAAATCTGCTGTGTCATTTTTCAAGGAAACTTCTAGGTATCTACCTTAAGAGAATCAGGAAAACCATAGTAAACCTAAACCTGGCTGGCCAGACCGGGATTTGCACCGCCATCCTCCCGAATGCAAGCTCAGTGTCTTTACACAGCGCCTCCTCGCTCAGTAACAATGTCCTGCTTAACGCCAGGAAGTTTCACATATATTACTTTTCACGGAGAGGAAATAGTAAGCAAGATAGTTCCTTTTATAAACTATACCGCGTGTTAAAAAATGTGAAAAACACACAATGGGAAGAGGAAACGAAATTAAAATTCACGAGTTAAGAAGGCATATGATGTTATGTTGTTTCGGAGATTACAAACTTGAACCAAATTTACAAAGAATTTGACAATATGAGCCCACTTATAATGATGACTTTGCACACCTTCTCGCCTCAATGTACACACTGATTCAGTTGGGAGTGTTGTCATAAAGTCGTTGTATCCTCTCCTAACGCAAGTTGACGTACATCTGTTTTAACTGATCGTTGAAACCCAGGAGGCTGGATGGAGATAACGTGGAGCTGTTCCCTCACGTTTTCCATCGGAAATGATTTGGGGATCTTGCTAGCCACCGGAGTACCTCAACATCACGTAGACAGTTCGCAGACACGCACTTGCCATGTGTGAACGAGTATTGTTCTGTTGAAAAATGGCACTAATGTACTGTCGCATGAGAGAGAACTCATGAGGACACAGGATGTCCATGAGGTACCGTTGTACTTTCAGAGCTCCATCCATCTCCACCAGCCATAACGTGAAGGCATACCCGATGGCTTTCCGCCTCATGACGTCAGGAGCAGTCGCACTCTGCCTCTCCAAAAGTCTCTCCCCAAGTTCCAATCATAGTCGCCGACGACGGTCTTGCAGGAAACCACGATTCATCGTTGAACGCAATGCGGTGCCATTCATCAGCAATCCATACTCTACGGTCTAGTCACCACTCCAAACACAGCCGTTTGGAGGTGTTAACGGCAATCTTCATATGGTACTGTAGTTATTCTGCAGTTCGGCTGCCGCTGGGCATGGTCGACCGGAACTTTGACGACGAGTATACCTGCCCTCACGCTTCCATGCAGTCCAATATCGACCCACTGTCGCGTCTGAATGCCGCATAATGCTGGATATTGCACAATTCGACCAGCCATCCTAATGAAAACCCGCAATTAGGCTCCTTTCAAACTCCGTTAGGTGCTGATAACGCTGTCTCCGTGTCCGCAGTGATCACTCAACATCCGATGTTGTTTACCCCCGTTATATAACCTACCAAGCACTCTGGTGGCCGTTCTGTCACAGAGAAGCGCACCTCTGATCATTTACATATGCGACGATGGTGTGTGCATGTACATAATTACACTGACGTTAGACCATGTCTCCTGGGTGCTTCATGTTTTTGTGAGGCAATGTATACAACAAGATGGCGCCAACTGCACTAATGCCCTATAGTCTCAGCAACATGTATTGATCGGGAGAGCCTCAGCAATATTTATTAGCCGCCAAAACCTCGGCCGCAGAAATTATAAGTTTCCGGAAATTCCTGTCACAGATTCCGCGTAGAGAATGCAGGAACGACAGAAATTTTAATAGATACCCAAGTCCGGAGGTGTATTGTACCTACGATACAGGATCAAACACATGGAACAGACTGTTTCTCTTTCCTCGTCTACAGTGAGAAAGAGAGAAAAATAATTTACAGTGAATCTGCTAATTACCACATAGGCAACTAACTAGCAAACCGCTATCGCATTCATGTAAGAGAATAAGGAATAGGACAGAAAAGGTAACGAGTGAACATTATGAAACCTGAACATTGTTCACTTTGTTTCACTCCATGGCAATGAACAGTGTAACCCCTTTAGCTAGCTGGTTACAAAAGCAGTAACTTGCAGATTTACAGCAAATTCTTGTCGCTTTTTTAAACGTCAGACACTTATTTCCGAATCACGACGTCTCTGGACATGGATTCATGTGTAAACAATTACCCATCCAGTTTTCTCTGCATGCCCTGAGAGACTTTAAGCGGATTTTCCAAATATCCTGTACACTTCATACTGTATGTGCCTGGAAGGTTTTGTAGTGGCAGTTTCATATCAGTTAAAATAACCAAGTGATTGATAGTAGCAGGAAGCGAGTAATGAGGAACAGCTATCATGCTATTCATCATTCATCTTAAACACCTCTGGTTTGCTGCATTTCCTAATCCACAGAAACATGCGTGACCTTCAGATCGTAACAGCTTTTTCTCCTGCACGCAGCTGCACAATCCTAATTCCCAAGGTTTTTTTAAATAATTTTATGAAATATGCAACTACAGAGACAAATACCCAACTTCTCGACGAATGTCGGTGCAACACAGACGGATCCCGCATTAAAGGCAAGGATCAACGATAATCCCGTCTACAAGCAGAGTAACAGATATGACCCACAAAACTATTGTGCAAACTCATTCACATCCATCGATTGCAGAATTTTAGAATATATTCTGAGATCAAATTTCATGAGCTATCTTGAACACAATGACCTACTCCTTGAGAGTAAGCACGGATTCAGAAAATGAAATATGCGACTAGATTGATGATTTCTTGGTACGGATTTACATTGAGAGCATTGATTGAGAGTGATTGGATAATGGAGAGTCATCAACAGTTGTAGAAGTAACTTCTGGCAAACCACATGGATGTGTGTTGTAACCCCTGCTGCTCATGTTGTATGTTAATAACATGATAGTTACAATTAATAGTGACCTCAGAATTCAGAAATTTCATCGGTGATGCAGTTATCTGTAATGAAGTATTATCTGAAAAAAATCTGCACAAATATGATTAGGGCCGTTGGTAGGATATTGAGGAAATGCTTTTAGTCTACAGAGAAGGCTACTTACAAATCATCAGTGCGACTCATCCCATAACATTGTTAAGATGTGTGGGGCCAGTGTCAAACACATCTAACAGGGAATATTGAACGTATACTAAGAGGGCAATACGATTAGTCACAGGGCTGTTTGACACCCCGGAAAGTACCACAAATATGTTGACAAATCTGAACTGACAGACTCTTTAAGAGAGATACCAGCTCTCCTGCGAAAGGCTATTTAAGATACTCTGACAACCAACATTAAATGCGAAATCTAGGAATATATTAAAACCCCACGCGCATCGCTTCTACCGGGTCAAGATAAAATTAGACTACCTTGAATAATCGGGTCTTCTGCCGGCTGTTCGTGTCGTTCTAGAACGATATTTCGACGTCGTATCTCACCGTCTTCTTCAGGTGGCTGGGGGACCATCTGAAGAATACAGCGAATCACATGTCAAAATATAGTGCAAGAACGGCGCGAACATCCGGCAGAAGATCTGATTATTCAACATGTCAACATATCGCCTGGAAAACCTGAAAAATTACATAAGATAGACTAATTAGCGCGCACACGAAGGCATTTAAGTAGTCACAACTACTGCGTTGTATGCGTGAATGGATAAGAAAGAAACTTAATACGTGGTATTATGGGGAGTATCCTCTATCATACACCGAGCGAGGTGACTCAGTGGTTAGCACCCTGAACTCGCATTCAGGGGACCGACGTTTCAGATCTGACCAGCCATACAGATTTAGGTTTCATTTATATTTCCCGTGATTTCTCTAAGTCGTCCCAGATATGCCTTCCCCATCCCTGAAAAAGTACGAGCTTGTCCTCCGTGTCCGCAGCTCGTGGTCGTGCGGTAGCGTTCTCGCTTCCCGCGCCCGGGTTCCCGAGTTCGATTCCCGGCGGGGTCAGGGATTTTCCCTACCTCGTGATGACTGGGTGTTGTGTGATGTCCTTAGGTTAGTTAGGTTTAAGTAGATCTAATTTCTAGGTGACTGATGACCATAGATGTTAAGTCCCATAGTGCTCAGAGCCATTTGAACCATTTTTTTTTGTCCTCCGTCTCTAATGACCTCGATGTCGACGGGACGTTTTCCTACTGTAGAATTCATCATAGTTTGAACTCGGCATTAGAAGTGGACGACACATCTTACGTGGGGATTTGCAGTAATTTTTTGCCTAACAGCAGGGGATGAAAGCGGCGTTGGTGGCGGTGCTGACGCTCGTGGGAACGGCGATGTCGCAGTACCAATCGTTCTACGCAGGCGGTGGCTGGTCGTATCCGGGCCCACTGCCGCAGTTCGCCGCGGCCAACTCTGAGGAAGGCCTTGAGAACCGTGTTGGTGCGACGACTACTACTACCACGCAGTCGCCTGAACAGTTCATCTCTTCGCAAGTCGGTGCCTGGCCAGAGGACCGTCAACCATTCTGGTTCGTCAACAGGTATGCAGATACTGCCACAGCACCACTAATGTTTGTTCGCAATGTGTCCTTGTGTCACTGTATCACTGTGGAGCTGTTGATACTTCTTCATTAATGATTCCAGCTTTGAACGAAGTCTGCGCGTGTTTTATCTTCCTACAGTACAATATCTAGTAGGAAGGAACATCCATTGGGAAACTAGAGTCACTGGACATTTAAGACAATGTGATACTGCCTTATTACTAGCGAAACTTTGAGATTTTCCCCGCTTATAAATTTTCCAACAAATTTCGGGAATGAAGTCGGTTGACGTCTTCGACAACGGCCGACATTACGGCAGGTGCACATCCCATCATTTTCAAGGCGCAAATGCAACGAGAGAGCGCTATGGAAGAAAATTTAGAACTTATGTATGGAGGGCATGTGCCGAAAGACAACACACACACACACACACACACACGCACACAGTAAACACAAGTGTCACCACACAACCACACAACCAAAGATTGTCTACATCAGATGTTATCAATGCACACACACACAAACACACACATACACCTTCCGAACAGGCCTTGAAGGCCCAAAGGTTCCGACCGGCCACTGTGTCATCCTCAGCCCTTAGGCGTCACTGGATGTGAATACAGAGGGGCATGCGGTCAGTACGCCGCTCTCCTGGCTGTTGTCAGTTTGCGTGGCGGGTGCCGCTACTTCTCAGTCAAGTAGCCCCTCAGTTGGTCTCAAGGCCTGAATGCACCCCGCTTGCAACAGCATTCGACAGACCCGAACGGTGAACCATCCAAGTGCTAGCCAAGCCTGACAGTTCTTAACATCGGTGATCTGACGGGAACCGGTGTTAACACTGCGGCAAGGCCGTTGGCGCCAGTAGTGAATATTAAGTACCAGCAACTGAGGTAACGTTAAGTCTGGCCCTCTACTGTTTGACTAGGGGGAGAGCAAGATTCCAAACAGAATTTAAACATAAAATCTCCACTCTTATTCGTAAGATCGCTTGCTAATTTAATATCAGCTGCTTTCTTAATAACACCATACCAATAGCTGGAATAACTGGAAGTGCGTGCCAGAATCTCCGTGTAGTTATATTCCATAGGATTAACGGTACCGAGGTAATGTTATCAAACAGCCGATTTTCTCGGGTGTTTTAAGCGTGTGGGCCACTTACACTCAGTACACGAGTTCTCTACAGTCCAGATGGTTTGACAAGTGTAACATGCCACAGCTGCAAGAGGTATGGTAGACACCCGCCTTACGCAAGCCAAGATCATTCTTAACAGACCCTCCAGGTCCATAATCTTAGATCAGGGCCGGCCATGGCGTGCCAAAGTCCATGCGTACAGCGTGTGCGGTCCACGGGCGAGCCGAGGCCCGGCCTGGTACTCGGCTTTGCTCGCTCCTTCTCGGATAAACCTGGAACAGCGCCCCACTTCATTTAGCGTTGCGGTGCAGCATTTCGCGATCGGCACAATTCTCTGAGTTCGCCGGAATCGTGGTGTCAGTGCTGTTTGCCTTCGCTGTTTGTCCGTGGTATGAAGGACGTTCACAGGTCCAATGGCTGATTGCACAAAAGAGGCAGTCTAGCGATCTATCGTCACAATCGTTTAAAATGAATGGGAATGACAGATCAGAGGGTTGAAAATTCTCAATTCACACATAAGCGACGGGTCTTAATTATTTGCTATGAAACGACATTATAGTACTATCCCGAAAGTACTTAGACCGAGCGAGGTGGCGCAGTGGTTAGACACTGGACTCGCATTCGGGAGGACGACGGTTCAATCCCGCGTCCGGCCATCCTGATTTAGGTTTTCCGTGATTTCCCTCAATCACTGCAGGCAAATGCCGGGATGGTTCCTCTGAAAGGGCACGGCCGACTTCCTTCCCCATCCTTCCCTAATCCGATGAGACCGATGACCTCGTTGTCTGGTCTCCTTCCCCAAACAACCCAACCCCAACCCCCCGAAAGTACTTAAACTTTTACATGATAATGAAAGAGAAAAAATTTTCAAAGATCAATGGATGGGATTCATTGTTCTGTACATCAAGAAGCACTTTGTGGTAAATTTGTAAGCTTGGAGTGCTTGAAGAAATTGATAGCAAAATTTCTAAAGTCGCACCCATTATACCATTTCAGTTGCAACAGTTTTCAATGGAAATGAACGAAGAGTATGGAAACTCCATGTATTACAGCAAAGTACGTTGGTTAAGTCAAGGGACATGATTAGAACGATTTTTCGATTTAAATATCTCTATTGTTGAATTTATGAAGGAAAATGGAATGTTAGAACGAAAATTAGAACATCCAGAATGGACTGCAAACTTTGCATTTTAAGTTGACTTGACTGCAAGCTGCCCAAAGTAAGACGTTGTAAGGTAATTTCTTTCTGATTTAATGGGGATGCATTTAAAAAGGAAATCGCGTTGTAGAAGGGACACTTTCTGACGAAGACAATCCAGTTTCCTAAGCTCACATGCGTTAAAGAAAGCCCAAGGTTTGAAGAATTCATTGTGACCTTGCAAGAACTACAACGATAGTTTTATAAAGGTTTTGAGGGCACTGTTAATCTTACATCTGTTTTCGAGCTGTTTTCGAGTCTGTTTGCCGTTTCAGTTGAATGCGCCCCTGTGCATGTGCAGATGTAACTGATTGGCTTCAAGGTAATTCCAGTTTTAATTACAAATCTTTTAACGTGAAAACTGTCCAGGACGTCTACATTATTTTTCTCAGTTAGATTTTCCAAGTCTCCATAATGAGGCCGCAAAAGTGCTACAATACTTCGATCGATATACTGATGTGAAAGACCTTTTTTCCAATATGAAACTACGTAAGTCACGTTTACGAGGCAACTTCAGAGCGAAACTTTCCGAAATTGTCAGCCTCTGTCCGTATGCTGACAGTGTGTACCTGATAGAAATTACATTGTATTTTCAGCACGACAAATATAATCAATTAATACTGAAAGCTTGTTTTGTTTGTGATGTATGTTGTTGAGAAATGTGATATATAAAACCAGGTCATATGCGGTACGACTGCACTGCCATTTAAATTCGGCGCGTTCGCTGTTTTCTCCTCTTCTCCCTCCGCGCGCTCAGACAGCGCGACGTGCTGGAGGCGGAAATATGAAGCGAGGTTGAGCACTTCAGCACTCGGTCCCGGGCGTGGCCCACGTGCCGAAATCTTGGCCATCCCTGTCTTAGATGACGGTCGAAAAAAAATTTCACATCTCCTTTTCGCAGAAAATGACCAAACGTGTTGGTGCCACCTCGTTATTATCATCACTCACTCGGTCCACGGCTGGTCGGTAGTGCGATGTGTGTCTCACCTGTATTTCACTAGAACCATTCTAGTTAAAGGTGACTGCGAGATGGACTAACTCAGCGTACAGGCTATCAGAGTCTCAAGTGAAGTAGGACCTACGAACCAAGGTACGAATTACCCCTTCATGTTGAGCCCAATGGTGACGACGACCAGTCTGAAGATACAAGGGTTTCCAGTTTGCGTATTGTCAGTAACACTGGTACTCCGACATACCGTGTAGCGAAACCTCATGTTACTCTGTTGATACCTCCAGTAGAGTGGTGTGTGCATTACATTAAGAGCTCGAATGAATTCTTATATCGGTTAGAGGGATTAAGTTTGAATGCCACTGATCTTTTAGTAAGTTTCGATGTGGTCTCTTTCTTCACTCGCATTCCACTGTCTCGTCCGTTATATTTAACTGAGGTTAGCTTTGTTGTTGAATTAACAAACCTATTTCGGATGTGTTGTCTTACTTTTTATTCGATGACCAGTTTTAAGCATAGACAGAAAGAGTAGTGATGGGGATCTTTTTGTCACCTATTATTGCCAGTCTAAAAAGTTTTCGATTATGTTGAGTCACAGTAATGCAATACTGTTTAAAAAAGTAAATCATCATTTGACTATGTATTACTATATTTATCTTTTGTACTATCTAGATTTCGGCTTTTATGCCCTTCTAAAATAAAATGCTAAAAGTTATTGGACCATTATTATGTCATATCTATTAAGGCAGTCCAGAGTAGTCTTGTTTATCTGCTTTGGACTGCTTTAACAGATATAACATAATAATGGTCCAACAAGTTTTAGCACTGTACTTGAGAATGGCATAAAAGCCGAAATCTAGATAGTACAAAAGATGAAAATAGTAATGCACAGTCAAATGGCGGTTTACTCTTCTAAACAGTATTGTCAGTCTGTTTATGGAAGATTTCCAGGAAAGTGTCTTAGAGTCGGCGGCACTGAAACCTGCGTCTTTTTCAGATATGTAGGCGATAATTTTGTTGTTTGGCCTCATACAAATAAAAATTTAAATGACTTTTTGGACTACCTGAATTCAATTCATCCGTATATTCGCTTCATGATGGAGGTAGGAAAGGATGGCTGCCTTCCCTTCCTTGGTATATTGGTCGGGAGGAAGGTTAATGGTACGTTCGGACATGCCGTTTATTGGAAGCTACCTCACACTGATTTATATTTTCAAACTGATTATTATCACCACCCGGCTCAGCAAGACGGCGAATTGACTATCTTGGGTTCTAGTGCCCAAACCATCTCTAAACCTGAAAGTTTGTCAGCTCAGTTATCTCACTTCACAGTCTCATTTTGTCTGAATGGTTACAGTGAAAGGCAGATGAAACACACGTGAATTGGCTGAGTGTTAAAAATAAAAAGGTGGTACGAAAGTCTATGGTGTTTTTACGTTACGCATATAGCATTTCCAACAGGATTGGTCGTATTTTGCGAAAACATGAAGCGAAACGTGTTCATCGACCACCATTTAAGATTGGGATTCTTTTAGTATTCGTAAACTATAATCTCGGTTTGCGTAAGGCTGAGCCGGTCGTTGTGTCCGAGCGGCTCTAGGCGCTTCAGTCCGGAACCGCGCTGCTGCTACGGTAGCAGGTTCGAATCCTGCCTCGGGCATGGATGTGTGTGATGTCCTTAGGTTAGTTAGGTTTAAGTAGGTCTAAGTCTAGGGGACTGATGACCTCAGATGTTAAGTCCCATAGTGCTCATAGCCATTTGAACTTTTTTTTTTTTTTTTTTTTGCATAAGGCTGGTGTGTGCCACATACCTTGCATTTGTGGCACGTTGTACATTGATCAGTCCGTCAGGACCGTGAAGGACTGGTACATTGAGCATGAGTTGAAACATGTACGCTTGTAATAACGATTGATTGAAATTACGTAACTGACATTAGCCTGCAACAGATGTGTAAGGATGGGAATAGCATGCGAACGTGTATTTCATCTCGTCGCTTATGCGCTTTGCCCTTAGTGAACATTTCTGACTGCGAGAATGTTAATTGTCAATAACTTTAAACCTAACCAAAACTGCATGAATTTACGTAGCACAAAAACGGAATCTGGTGCAACACCATTGACTGGGAATGGCCACGGCAATAAAACAAAACTTGATCAGTTTGAAAATAATGTTCCCTGTGCTTAATGAATGCTATCCGTGAAATAATAAAATTTCTTACCTTTATCTGCGCAATGGTAACGCTCTTTACACTGCTCTCTGTTAATATATTAAATTGTGTAGTTTGCATACAACTATTGTGTGAGGCTGTTGCTTATCATACATTTTAATTAAATCGAATATGACTGAGATAATAACTTCTTGAACAAAATAGTTTATCAAAAATGACATGGATATGGGAACTGGTATTGACTTGTGGTAAGTAACAATATGGCAATAACTTTAAAACTTGTATTTTGACTCTGAAAATTAATAACGCTCACAATTAACACACAATAAACTGATTATACATTAACAATTAGCTTTACAGAATCATTGGATGTGAGTGCCATACATTGGCTCAGTAATCACTTACGACTACGTGCATTGCATTGGTAACAAAACAACTTTCTTTAGCTTAATTATTTCCAGTATGGTATCTTGGAAATAAAAAAATCATTACTGCCCATAGAGAGTACGTATATATCCAGCACACATCAGCTACAACACGTCTTTACGCTTGAGAGTCCTCCATACATCTCGCTATCTAAAGTTACTCTATAAATTACCCATAACACCTTGAACCAGCGATCGCTGTTGAACAGCGACGCTACTATACAGTCGATACTACATTTGACCATCTCTGGTTTAATATAAAGTTTTCTTATAAAATTTTATCCTGTGTATATACCTTTCGAAGTGTCACGCACGATTATAACAGCTCAGCAAATCTACTGCTGCAAAACATTGTCTTGGTACCGGTCATCCTATGGAAAATGGCAACCCAAATAATCTGGCATGCACTTCCAGCTATTGGTACAATTTAATCAAAGATTTAAATTCTGCTTGGAATCTTGCTTTCTTCCTGTTCAAATAACAGAGGGACAGAGTTAACGCTACCTCACCCGCTGGTAATTAATATTTACTTTCGATAACATCTGCCGTTGGTCATCTTTGGTTGTGCTACGGCACTAGTGTTTACGGTATGTGTGTGTGTGTGTGTGTTCTCTTTCGGCATATGCCCCGTGTACCGAGATTTTAAATTTGCTAGCACACGGCTCTCACATTGCATTTGCGCCTTGAAAATGACGGGTTGTGCACCAGCCGAAATGTCGATGGTTGTCGAAGCTACTATCCTAGGCTAAATCCTCGTGAAGGTTGTTTATCGTTGCTTCCTCAGACCTGTTATGAAGTGGAGTGTCAAGTGCGTATCTGTATCGTGTAGATGGCTATAGTGAGTACTTGTGCAACGTAATATTGCTTGAGTATGGAGTAGGTGGCTGTCGCGAGTACTTAGGCAATGTAATATTGCTTGAGTGTGGAGTGAAAGGAAGGGAGAGAATGAAACTCGCAGCAAGCATATGCTACAGAAGAGATATGCATGTCTCGAATAACACCAAGTATACCGATGAAGTTATCGTCTCATTTCGACAAAGCGATCATTCACTCAGCCACATAACCCAACTCACAGGAGACTGCGAACGCGTTTTTAAGTACTTTGGCGCACTGATGCAGATTTAAACGCTGACCCTCTCCTCATCTTCCCAAACAAAGTCCGATAATCGACTTTTATTCTGTCACACCAGCTAATTTTGGGTCGTCCATCACCACTCTAGAATGTGTTTTCCATATCGACACTACAATCGGCTTCTACACAACAATGAAACAAATAATTGCTCTGTAAACTGCTCTGTATTTGAAATATAAAACTCTCATCTACATTATGGTTCCAGATGCCCCAATGATCGTCAAATGTCTGTTCTTCGTAGTGGAAATTAGAATCAAACACCGCTTTCAGTCACAATTATGTTTTTCAAAGTTTTTATGTACAATGAATCGCCATGCCATTAACTGCAACTCCAGGTACTACACCAGTTACGTGCTGCGATTGCACTGATTATACATTGACGATTAATGCCGAGTACGTCGACTGTATTCTCAATTTTACCTTTTAACATCTGAAACTGACACTATTTCATCTGTGATCTTTCATGAGCACAAGGGATGCGTAAAACTTGAAGTTGGTTTGAACACAACATTGTTATGGAATACATATAAGTATAGTATAGGCGCCCTCAATCTGGAGGTTGTTGGGAGCATTATAGTGCTGTACCAGATGTATCTCTGTTGGTGGTGGTATGATTCGCCTCCCTGCGATCTTCGAAGAGACTTGTCTAGCCAGTTGAACGAACACCTAAAGTTTAACGCGAGTATCAAAGTACGGTGCAACTCAGTGTTTCTCACATACAAAAATCACTTCCAGAGATGACAGAAGGATAAACGACAAAAAAAAATCCTAGGACTGGCAAGTTACTGAATAGGAGACTTTTGAATAGATAGTCGAAATAGGTAGGCACACCGTTATCTACTAGAAATAGCATGTATTTCTTACCCAGAGAATCAGCCATTAATGAGACACCAACAATAATTTAATGTGGAATATGAACACCGGCACGACTTCGCTTATTCACATTCGTAGAGCATTATCGGAGGTGAAACTCGTATTTAAAGCCAGCTGGAACATGAACTGAAACTTTAATCTGTGAGTTTTACATGTGGATTCTAAGTACAAGTAGGAACAGCCAGACATTGTTTATTAAAATGACACCGTTACTGTATACAAAGTGTTAGGTCCATCTTCAGACGGTTGTTAATATTTAACTCGATCCATTTAAATAGTTCTGACCATATAACGTCTATTTTCAGTTGTGGTGAAATTGTGTTAGGCTAGTGATGCCCTACAGCAACACAAGATATTGTAAGAGGACTATTTTATTTTCATTTCCACAAAACAACATAATTAGCTTTGTAACTGCTACGTGCGGCCGGCCGTTGTGGCCGAGCGGTTCTAGGCGCTTCAGTCTGGAATCGCGCGATAGCTACGGTCGCAGGTTCGATCCCTGCCTCGGGCATGGATGTGTGTGATGTCCTTAGGTTAGTTAGATTTAAGTAGTTCTAAGTGCTAGGGGACTGATGACCTCAGATGTTAAGTCCCATAGTGCTTAGAGCCACTTTTCTTGCTACGTGCATAAAAAATCCTGCCTTGTTTTTGTGGACCCGATGTTTGTTGTTGGTGAGCTCCACATAACGCGGAAAAATAAGCTCATTTCATATTTCAGACTTCCATTCAGTGTAAAGCACCGCACACACACCTCAATTCTGATGAAATTTGACAGACAGAAAATAGTGCCATAGAATACGTATATTGGAGATGTTCCAACATCGATATAATTTTTATAGAAATTTGTTGTCCGTGACAGGATTTACAATAAAATAAAATAAGTAATTCCTGGATCGCTGAAAAAACTTACTGCGACTATGCTGCAACTCGTGAATTGACATAAGTATCGCCACAAGGAGTTGTTGTTATATAAACCTTCTTTAAGCAATTTGCGTTGAAGTAACTTCTCTTGATAATACAAATATTTGACAGTGTTTGGTTGTTGGTATTACTAACAGTAAGAATTAACCTGTATTTTCCACAGCTATGGCCCCATTATGTCAGTTTTGGACAAAATAATCTTTGAAGTCTTAATCTGGTACAACCACTTCACTACCGAGCCTCACGTTCCGTACGATATCTGATCAAGTTATATGTATACAGCGCTAGAAGGACGTTGCAGGCGCGATGATGATGCACGCATAGCGTTCTCTCTCGCAAGCTGGCAGGAGAGAAAAGCTCAGGGGTCTGCAACACGATCAGGTGAGGTATACTAAGCATAAAAAGTCAATCTGGAGGACTACAGATCGCCAAAGCGTCACTGGTTAATTTCTGGGATCTAATAGTGTAGTAGAGGCGCTCACAACCAATAAGTGAGAACTGAACATGTTACGTTTCAAAAACCGTAGGCAGAGGGGTAGGGTGGAGGGAATCGATCCGCGAAGCCAGCAGCCATCAGACGGTACTCTCACCGTGATTTCCTTATTGTGGCAATAACTCCACTGAAGACGTTGACGGTTCGTTGCGAAGTACGGTAACCTGGCTTTCGTGCTGGCATTTTGTCAGTCACACATCACACAGACATTGTAATCGTCAAATTGCATCTTTTTCCAGATCGTCTTCCTTGTCACTTCCATACTACTGTAATCCAAAAGTTCTGAAAACTGTATGTGAGCCATATATTTTTGGAAATACAGTGCCGAAAACAAAATGAAACACCCTTAAAGACAAGGTCATTTTATTGACAAGTTATGTGACAGAAAGCTCATCATTGTAGGAGTAGTATATGATAACAAACTCAGACCGAATGAAACACTCATGTCACAGTAATGGGAGCTCGAACTGTCGCATCAGTACACAGATATCCCACTCAGGCTGCAACGCAGACGTATATTCTCACAATAACAAAGGTGTCGAATAGCATCTTGCGATAGATTGTCCCAAGTTTTTTGCACCTTTAGTTCCATTTATGCAGGGGTTCCTGTAGGCTATGGTGAACGAATAAGTTCCAGCTTCACCTATACGTGTTCAATAGTAGAGAGATCTGGTTATCTTGCTGGCTAGGCAGTAGTTGTGTAGTACGAAAAGCATATAGCGTCACAGCATCCGTATTTGGACGTGCGTTGTCCAGCTGAAAAAGCGCAGCACCATCACATCGAAGAAATGGCAGGAGCAAGGTGATAACCTGTGCAGTGTAATGGTCCTGCAGAAACATCAAATGTTACCACGCGTTCTAAATGATAGCCCCCATAACATGAAGCCCAGGGCGAGACCTGTCTGTCGTGGGTGAATGCATTCTGAAATAGACCGCTCACTAGGTTTTCGTCGTTCTCGTGTACGTCCATCATCCGCACACAGACAAAACTTACTCTCATCACTCTAGTCGATTGAGCGCCATTCCACACTCTAGTCGACTCTTTGACGACACTAGAGTAGGTATGCTTGGCAGTGTCGTGATGTCAGTTGTTGCCCGGCCAGAAGCACGCGTTCCGGCCGGAGTGGCCGAGCGGTTCTAGGCGCTACAGTCTGGAATCGCGCGACTGCTGCGGTCGCAGGTTCGAATCCTGCCTCGGGCATGGGTGTTTGTGATGCCCTTAGGTTAGTTAGGTTTAAGTAGTTCCAAGTTCTAGGGGACTGATGACCACAGCAGTTAAGTCCCATAATGCTCAGAGCCATTTGAACCAGAAGCATGCGTGATCTTAGTCTTCGTGCCAGCACACCATCTCCGATGGTGAGATCGGAGATCGTGTGCTGGCACCAAGACTAATATCACGCGTGCTTCTGGCCAGGCAACAACTGACATCACGACACTGCCAAGCATGACACAGCAGGTACAACATGTGCCCAGATTCCACCACGTGACGTTAAACTGTACCTTAGGGGTTCATAACTTACTTATCACGACTAGTACCTGTGAAAAAATGTATTATATATGTGAAAAAAAGTTCCACTGTCGCTTTCACTGTGAACAATATCGGTGTTATTTACACTACTGGCCATTAAAATTGCTACACCACGAAGATGACGTGCTACAGACGCGAAATTTAACAGACAGGAAGAAGATGCTGTGATATGCAAATGATTAGCTTTTCAGAGCAGTCACACAAGGTTGGCGCCGGTGGCGACACCTACAACGTGCTGACATGAGGAAAGTTTCGAACCGATTTCTCATACACGAACGGCAGTTGACCGATGTTGCGTGGTGAAACATTGTTGTGATGCCTCGTGTAAGGAGCACAAATGCGTACGATCACGTTTCCGACTTTGATAAAGGTCGGATTGTAGCCTGTCGCGATTACGGTTTATCGTATCGCGACATTGCTGCTCGCGTTGGTCGAAATCCGGTGACTGTTAGCAGAATACGGAATCGGTGGGTTCAGGAGGGTAAAACGGAACGCTGTGCTGGATCCCAACAGCCTCGTATCATTAGCAGTCGAGATGACAGGCATCTTATCCGCATGGCTGTAACGGATCGTGCAGCCACGTCTCGATCCCTGAGTCAACAGATGGGGACGTTTGCAATACAACAACCATGTGCACGAACAGTTAGACGACGATTGCAGCAGCACGGACTATCAGCTCGGAGACCGTGATTGCGGTTACCCTTGACGGTGCACCACAGACAGGAGCGCCTGCGATGGTGTACTCAGCGACGAACCTGGGTGCACGAATAGCAAAACGTCATTTTTTCGGATGAATCCAGGTTCTGTTTACAGCATCATGATGGTCGCATCCGTGTTTGGCGACATCGTGGTGAACGCACATTGGAAGCGTGTATTCGTCATCGCCATACTGGCGTATCACCGGGCGTGATGGTATGGGGTGGCATTGGTTACACGCCTCAGTCACCTCTTGTTCGCACTGATGGCACTTTGAGCAGTGGACGTTACATTTCAGATGTCTTACGACCCGTGGCTCCACCCTTCATTCGATCCTTGCGAAACCCTACATTTCAGCAGGATAATGCACGACCGCATGTTGCAGGTCCTGTACGGGCCTTTCTGGATACAGAAAATGTTCGACTGCTGCCTTGGCCAGCACATTCTCCAGATCTCTCACCAATTAAAAACGTCTGGTCAATGGTGGCCGAGCAACTGGCTCATCACAATACGCCAGTCACTACTCTTGATGAACTGTGGTATTGAGTTGAAGCTGCATGGGCAGCTGTACCTGTACACGCCATCCAAACTCTGTTTGACTCAATGCCCAGGCGTATCAAGGCCGTTATTACGGCCAGAGGTGGTTGTTCTGGGTACTGATTTCTCAGGATCTATGCACCCAAATTGCGTGAAAATTTAGTCGCATGTCAGTTCTAGTATAATATATTTGTCCAATGAATACCCGTTTATCATCTACATTTCTTCTTAGTTTAGCAATTTTAATGACCAGTAGTGTAGTTTGTTATAATGCTTCATTCAAAATTAAAATACCTCACTGAATGACTTGAAGTTATTGCATTTCCAGTCCTCGATGTACTGTCGGAGGAATGATTTAATACAGAAATAAAACGGACATGAGGAAAGAGCAATTCACGATGAGAAAATGCGTGGAAACACATGTGGGTAAAAATCAAGGGGTCTGGTGTGTGACAAAAGCGATCGACCATATTTTGTTATACAATATTAACTCCATAAAAACACCCATTATTTTCTTTCAGGGAGCACATTCAGCAGCACCTCGGACGTCCACAGCCTCAAGGATTTCCGCAGGGGCAAGGGACACAGCGGCAGCCACAGAATCAGCCGGATACGCAGACACAAAGGCCAGACACTCAGCGTCAACCACAGAACCTGCCGGATTCACAAACGCAGCCTCAGTCGCAACCTCAAGATCTGCCGAACGCACGTTCGCGGACACCAGTCACCCAGACCGAAATCCGAAAACAACCTGAAATAGGGTCACAGGCAGAAGACAATCAGTCGCAAGTGCAGAACCAGCTGGAAGCTGATCGGCAGTACCAGTTGTGGCTACAGAACCAGTTCTTCGCTCGACGTCCGCAGCAGTGGTCGGCACAGAATCAGCCCGGCATACAGACACAAATTGCTCAGGAGCCACTCCGGTGGCGGGGTCGCCCTGGTACCAAGACCATTTACAGGCGACAATAGGGACTGGCACTATCCACTTTCCTCATTTTATTCCACATTATTGAAACACAAGTCCTATCGGAACGAGTAAGAATCTTGACAGTAGTATAAAATGCTTTATTTACTTTCTGTACCAAAAAGTTAGACACGCGCCATTATTGTGAAAATGTTGACAATTCACCTTAATAGAGTTGGTAATAAAGATACTAATAGAATTAGATTGGTGTTTACAGTTTCCCTAAATTACTTGATGTGAACTTGAGGATGGTTACTTAAGTATGACATCCCCACCCTTGGCCAATGTGAGTTTGTGCTGTAACACGTGTAATAAATATGTCAACGGTATATGAAACTCCAGTCTTTCTTCAAACTCTTACACTGACTTCGTCAGTAAGCTTATGATGGACAGATCATTAAACAGTCACCATAACTGTACACGATTGAATCTGCGAGAGTGTTACAGACCTCATTTTTATACCTCTAAAGTATCTTGGCCTTTCTTCTTTGGTCGTCCTCCTGCGACTGTTGGATTTGCTGGACAGCTGTTAAATAACACACACAAATCTACACACATTGTCTATCTCCTCATATTATTTGTCAGCTGGTAAAATTTCGATGTCCAGTTTGTATTCAGGAATTTTGACAGTAAGTGTATCACACCATCTAAAAACGGATTAAAAGATTTTTTTGCACTTTAACTACCGACAACTGACTGATAACACAGTGGGTATGCTTAACGTATGGTCTGCACTGATTGAATGTTTGTCACTGACTGACTTAGTAGTTTTACATTATGATAGCTGAATACCATTTGACTAATAACATAATGACTATACTGTCTGATTAGCAAATTGCATCATGTTCACTCCTGGGCACTGACTGATTATGGCTCGGCAACACTTATTTACAGGCGCACGTACTACAGAAAATTATGTACTGTCAAAATACTGGACTATTACGTTTTAGTTATGGACATAAAACACGTATAACTAGCAAAAAAAAATGGCTCTAAGCACTATTGGACTTAACGTCTGAGGTCATCAGTCCCCTAGACTTAGAACTATCTAACCCTAACTAACCTAAGGAGATCACACACATCCATGCCCGAGGCAGGATTCGAACCTGCGAGCGTAGGAGCCGCGTGGTTCCGGACTGAAGCACCTAGAACCGCTCGGCCACCGCGGCCGGCTATAACTAGCAAATGACAAGATTATCATCACTGGAGTATTACGTTTTAGTTACTAACATAAAACACGTATGACTAGCAAATAACAAAATTATCAGTACCATTTTATGGTACAGCCATTTAATGTGGAGGGCGCCTCCCAAAATTCACAAGTCCTACGCCAACCCTAGAATTCCGCACAGAAACTCAGGTTTGGAGTAAACTTTGAATATGTTTGATGAAATCACAATCTTTTGTTATACTGTAGATCGTCTGTGACAGTCCACAGTGATTGACAAATTCGAAAGCAGCAGTCAGGCCTATAAAAGCTACTTCTCTAATTTTTCGTCTTTCAGTCATCCTCAATAAGTTACGTGAGATTGAGGACCTGAGACGTACTGCATTTTCCCGGTCTGAAACATGTTTGTTCTTGTATTAGAACTGGCTCTACAACATGAATCACGCGATTTAGCACCATTCACTTGTGGGGTGGCGGGTGGAATAATTGTTAATGTTCCTATTATTTATTTAATGCTGTTGTTTGCCGTTCTCAACATTGCCTCTCTAACTACAATATTGGCAACCAGAAAGTGATTAGCAAAACGTGAAGCCTGTAATTAGAATTCCTAGTGGCCACTTCATCTGAGAAATACATTTATAGCTACAGCTTATATCTCTGAGGAATTAGGAGATTGTCTGGGATTCATAATCAAAAACCATTCTCTCTAAAATGTTCACTATATTCTGAAAGTCACAGACCAAAAAGAATCCACACAATCCAACTACCAGAGCAGTTCAGAGTCTAATGCGCTGATGCAACTATAACTGCTCAAATTAAATGTTTAAGTGAATGCTCGCCATAATTTGATGATAATGTTCATCAAACGCCACGCTAATAATGGTAGAATGTCTGTCCTGCGGCGGCACGTGAAAATACGACATACGCAAACTAAAGATAGATCATTAACGTCATCCCAAAATTAACACTTCACTCGAAAACGATTTCATGGTTACGCGTATCCTGAGTAGCTTATTACTGCATCCGCGGCTCAAAGCCGCGGTGCGGACGGCTAAGGGAACGCCTGATCAAATATGCTCTCCAGACTAGCCGCTGGGCTAGTAATGCACCACTTTAAGTTATCGAATAAATCATTGCTTCCTTTGCTGATGGCCGATGAAGCTCTCAATTTAAATGTGCAATCAGCACAAAGGTAAGTAATCATAATAAAAGTCTGACGTGGCTAAGTCATATATTTTGGGCGAGATAATTAAATTAATTACACTACATGCAGTAGACGAGCTCTGAACTTGCCCTTTGGAGATACGCTATCGCTATAGTTTTATAGTTATTCAGTTGAAACTTCTCACATTTTCATGATTATAGCGGATCTCCCTTCTACTTAAACATCCTAGCTTTATTTATTCGCCTACTTAATCTATCTTGCTTCCTTAATTTCTAAGACAAATACCAGAAACTCATGAATTTCAACTAAAATTTTAATTTGTGAGATCCAGAATACTGTTTCTACTAAATTATTATGCAAAAGGAATCTAAACATAAATTTTTAACTTTCTAGCTCTTTTCTGTTGCGCCAATGATTTTTACAGAAAAAATCCAAATTTCGAAAATGGTTAAAGTTATTGAACTGATATCCAAAACATATTGATTTTGTATTACTCCTGACATGCTAGAAATGTTTCAGGTTATTTACTTCATTTTAAAGTATTGCGCAATATTTATGACGTCAGAGCTAGTTACAGCGGACTAGGCTGGCACACAATGGAAAGACTGATGAGAATTTTATAAGGCGTGAGTATGCTGCATCCCTACACACTCAAAGATACTGAGCAGATGGCACAAGAAGGATATTGGCCTGTAGGTTTATGGCTCAGATGATAGTTTTCCGAGATTTAAGATACGGATTACACAAGATTCTCTCCAGATTTTGGGGAAATGGTTCAAATGGCTCTGAGCACTATGGGACTCAACTGCTGAGGTCATAAGTCCCCTAGAACTTAGAACTACTTAAACCTAACTTACCTAAGGACAACACACACAACCATGCCCGAGGCAGGATTCGAACCTGCGACCGTAGCGGTCGCGCGGTTTTGGGGAAATTATAGGCTTTTATACAGTTGTTGAAAAGTGCCACAATCCACTCTCTCGCTTGACCACCAAATTGTTTGATCTGCTCCATTCTGATGCCATATACCTCTGCTGATTTGCCGGCTTTACAGCTGTTTCTGGCTGCATTCAATTCTACTATGCAAAAAGGCTGTAAAAGTTTGCTAGTCTACTTCTTCTGCCGGTAAAGGTTTGCAATCTGACTTACGTATTCGATACTCCATTTTACCGCTGTTTGCAGATTGGCAAGCAATTTGTTTAGCTGTTACATTTGCATGTTCCTTTGTAGTTTTTGAGTCACAGCTCAGACCTTTAAGAAGCCTCCAGGCTTTGTTACTACTCTTGCTCAGATATATGTCTTCCATCAATGTATATCAAGCATTTTCTTTGTTCTTGGACATCACTGTTAATAAATCTCCTCCGGCCTGCAAGGTGTCGTCTCTAAAAGGACCATTACTGAAGAGATCAAGATAGTTTTCCAAACTTTGCTGAGTTTCTGAAGGAATGAAGCTGATTGCTGCACATGATACCGCTACATAGGTTCCTAGTTTAGAAATTCAGTTACTGACCCGAACATCAGCACTCCAGAAGAAAGTCTATTATCTAGCAGTTAAGCTACCCTTTAAGTCATCAAATACTGAAATCTGTAGCAGGTCGCTTCAGCTCTTTTAGAAAAAAATCCACTCGTAGTGGTCACTCAGAATTTGGCAACGTAAATAAAGAGACGGTCAATCGTATAGTCTCCTGGTTGAAAATCTCGAGAAACTTAGGTGACGTTGCTACTTTCACTGTACATCAAAATCATCAAATCGTCACGTCATAGTGCGCTTAATCAAAATGTGTGTGTGAATTCCTAAGGGACCAAACTGCTAAGGTAATCGGTCCCTAGTCTTACACGCTACTTAAACTAACTTATGCTAAGAACAACACACACACCCAGGCCCGGGGGAGGACTCGAACCTCCGGCCGGAGGGGCCACCCAGTTCGTGACATGGCGCCTCAAACCGCGCGGCCACTCCGCGCGGCTGCTCTTAATCCCAGATCATAAGTACACATGCAAACTAAAAAGTTACCAAATATTTCTTTGGTTGGAGCGCGATCGTTTCGGAACAATACGAGAATTGATAAGAACCTCATAAGTCATCTTGCGAAGAATTTGAGGTATCACGAGGCAGCACGTCGACTGCTCTTTAAAACTGATGGATGAACTGAAATTGGCTGTGAACAAGCAACAGGTTACTACTATGTGTTTTTTACACTTCAGCAAACCTTTCGACTTTGTCAGCGTTGGCATTCTACTTGCGAAACTCACACGGAAGAACAGGGTGACAATGGAAGGATGAAGTATGAGGAGTCCAGCATGGGTCAGTGCAGGGTCCATTACTTTTCTCATGGTGTGTTACTGATGTATCAACTCCTCTCTCCCACTGAAAATATCACTTCTATGCTGATGACCTCCTGTCACAGCATGTGCAAGTCCAAGAAACCGGTAGGCAGCCACCCGGCAGGTAAACACTGACTTGATTTATCACAGTGGGAATAGATTATAGGTTTGAAACTTAATCCACCTAAAACGTGAGCAATTTTAGTCGCTCACAAAAGGCTTACTACCTTTCAGTTCAGAGAATTACTTCCACACCTAGTCCTAAACGGTACAGAAATAACATTTCTTCCTCTTCAAAGAGCTTGCAGATAATACTGCACTATTACTTACATTGAGATTTTTGGACCATGTCACTCCTGTCTACGAATAATCAACATTGTTTCGTTCAGATAATCGTAGAGACCATCAAATCCTCTGTTGGCTCTAGCGTTTTCTCAACAATTGCATTTCCGGTTACTCTTCTACGCCGGCCGCGGTGGTCTAGCGGTTCTAGGCGCTTAGTCCGGAACCGCGCGACTGCTACGGTCGCAGGTTCGAATCCTGCCTAGGGCATGGATGTTTGTGATGTCCTTAGGTTAGTTAGGTTTAAGTAGTTCTAAGTTCTAGGGGACTGATGACCACAGATGTTAAGTCCCATAGTGCTCAGAGCCATTTGAACCATTTTTTACTCTTCTACGACTATAACACTTCTAACAAAACAAAATTTCAGAAAAACAGGTTCTCAACAGGATAAAATTCTCTTTATACCACTACGTCAGTCATGTCGTGAAAATCATTTTCTGTAATAGGATCACAACTTTGGAACGATTTTCACCAAAATCTCAGAGAAACTACAATCATTTCCAGCATCAAAAGACGGTTAACGTCTTCTATTACAATAGCCATCTCTTCCACATACTGGTCTGCAGATCACTACAGATCAGCAACCCACCCTCACCTGCCCTCCCCCTTGTGTCAGTATTGAAAGAGTCAGCTTTATCATAACTTTTGCTATAACTGACATTTCAATATTCTCCGTTGTAATATCGCTCCTGTTTCTAATGGTAGTCAACACGGCTTCAGAAGTGCTAAGCTAATCAATAGAACCCCTAAATTCGACGGTGATCTAATTTTGTCTACCGAACTAAATTTTCACTGCCCGAGCGCCGCTACAAAATCAAACGTAGACAGGAAGGACCGAGCCTAGCGACCCAGAATTATTATTGAAATTACCACAGCGAGGCAAGGAGCCCTGACGGATCTGGTAAATGAGGACAAATGAGCTCACACATCCAGATCCACTACGTCATCTGTTAAATAGAGAGGCTTTTGCAGCTCAAGAACATATTCGTCGTTCTTTCATTCTGCCTGCGTCGCTAGAACCAGAGAGAATGACAGTCAACTGAGATTCAGTGAAACTGATCGACAGTGGCCAACCTGCTACTTGCTTGCTGACTCCAACACCGAGCGGCATCCAACAGGATGCATACCATTGCCATGGTCTACCACTGCCGCCTACTGGGTCGTCATGGATGAGAAGACTGGTGAGTAGCCAGCCCCCTACAACTACTGGGTCATCGCAGATGATCTGCAAACTGCCTTGGTCTAGTCTTCATGACAACCAGCATCCTGAACCATAGTCGGCTGTGTCCATCTTAGTACACGACGGCGTATCTTCGAGAGTGCTGTGGTGGTAGCCGTATTCGGTCGTTGCCCAACGTCTTGGCACGCAATGCCGTCCTCGGCTTGCCTCCGTCGGCAGCGCAGCACGTGGCTGTGGCAGTAATCTGATGCAGCATCACAACTCGCTGACGTGCTGCAGCGACGTCTCAACTCTCTGGCGAGGCGTCAGCACTCCGTGCCACGTGCGTTCACACCCTGCTGCCGACCGCAGCTCTGACGACATTTACACCTTTATAAACTTTGCTCAAGCAATAAATGTTATTACGGATAACGCTGTATCACTGACGCATACGTGCTTGCACTGGACCACATGCATTCACTCTACACTCGACGTCCTGATCACAAACGCGACCTCAGCGCTCTGACGACGCAACGTTGGTGCCAGCAGCAAAGTGACTGGCGTCACTAGGTTGGAATGTACGCAACATATAAACGAAGAGAGTAAACAGATATTAAAATCTGCTCTGCAGTGTTCTCGCTATATATAAACTTAAGTGTTTCAACTAAAGAACACACAGAAAATTAACATTTGTGGCTTTCTATTGGAGTCTCTGCCAACTCACATACGAGATGATGCCCTTCGATGTGCTACTGCAGGGACGCAAGCTACCATTCAACTGAAGGATCTGCCAACTGTAGCTCGCTCTTCAAACAAAAACAACCGCTTGTCATGATACAAACAACGGTACTATAGTAGCGGAAATCAGTATAAAGGCAGGGTTCCTACGAAAGGAATATACAATGTCTGAAGCATACATGTATCTAATTTATTATGAAAGTAGTAGGTACATATAAAACATAAAGAAACATGACGGAATAACATAGTTTTTTCATAACACGAGTAACAAAATATGGCTTTTGCATTTCCTTGATGGAGGCACTCACTGTCCTATTGTGTTATTGTAATGTTAGTACTTCGAACAACCTCCTTTCTTTCTAATTACCTCAAAATCCTCCTCAGCATTGATTTTGTTAGGGCTTGTACCTCTTGCAGTGAAGTTGTCACCCGCTCTTCTCGTATCACTCTTTTCAGCTCATATATGGCCTCAAATTGCCTTCCATTGCGATAAACACGCCTTGCAGGTATTCAAATGGCTCTAAGCACTTTGGGACTTAACATCTGACGCCATCAGCCTAAGGACATCACATACATCCACGCCCGAGGCAGGATTCGAACCTGCGACCGTAGCAGCAGCGCGGTTCCAGACTGAAGCACCTAGAACCGCTCGGTCACAACGGACGGCCTTGCAGGTATTCCCCAAAAGGTTCAAATCCGGGTTATTTGTAGTCCAGAGAAAGACATCGATATCTTTATCTTCAGACCACTATTTGATTGTAGCAGAAACATGCACAGATGCATCACAATATTGAAACATTAGACGTTCGTCACATAGTTCCTCATACATTGTAATGAATTCTGTCTCTAGCATCTCAGTGTACATGTTAGAGTTCACTTTATTGTTCGGCCAAACAGTGCGTGATTTATCTTTAGCGCAGAAAATTGCCCAAATCATAATACTTCCACCATAGAAATTTCTACTCATTCTGACCTGTGCTCTGTTCTCAGATCATGCCAAGATTGTTGAAATCCGTCTGACCCCTCTAAGTTAAAATTCTTCTCATCGCTGAAGATCACTTTACGCGATTCTGAAGTCCATGATATAGGTTTTTCAGCAAATTCTAATCTAGTCTGTTTACGTTTGGGTGTTGGGGCAGATCTCTGTAGCCGTTTCTTGCGTGCAACAAGTTTGTCCTTTGAAAAAATCCGTCGCACACGTCTGACATTTACTGGCAACCGTAAATCAGCAATAAGTTGAGAAGAATAGCGGTTTGTGGCGTTTGCTTTACGCAAAATAAACCATTTCATTGCTTCAGATAATTTTCACATATTTTCCATACTGTCCATATTTTGTGTCCAAACCAACTAAATTATCAATCACTGCACTTGAACAGTTTAATTTCTTGGCGATTTGACGTCTGGAGAGTCCCATTTCCTTGTACGCACCTATTTTTGCTGTTTCATCATATGACAACTGTTTGCCGCGTGGTATTGGCACAATCGTGCTTTATGTACGAGTACACAACACGCACTGTCACTAATGATGCCTGTTTCCTATCTGCAACAAAGACACTTACGTACACACTAACGTCCCACAGAGTCGACTATCCTCATACCGAGTTCCACCCCCTACCACCTTAATCGTTGATGTCATGTTATATACTTTACTACCGACATCGAAACGATACCGTTTGACTGTATCTGTTGATATACTGCAACTCGTAGTATTGTATATACACTGTGCAGAACTATTCCAACCGACAATGTCAATTTTCCTACAAATATCCATGCCTTTATATTTATTTCCACTATTGTATGCACTACACAGGTATTAAAACGGGCAGCTGTCCTGGCAAAAGCTCATACACGCTAGAAATGTAAAGCATTTAACCTAAAGAGCACCCAGGAAGTTAAAATTAGTCGTTTCCTGTTAGAAACTGTCTCAACACACAAACGAAACAGTAGGCTTCGATGCACTGGTGCAGGGAGGAAAGCTACCACTCGACTATCTCCAGCGATGGTAATCACGTCACACTATATTTTCGTCTGAGCGTAGATTCTTATGAGAAATTTGTTTTGTGTTAAAAGTTTCGATGATTGCATATTAAGGCATTTTTCGCTCTTGTGACGGCATTTCCACAGAAAAAAGATAACTAGAGTAACAAACTAAACAAATAATAATTACATTATTATTCTGCAAGATACACCGGATACCATGGATCTCTTTTGCCAAAATACTGAGAAAATATTCCTCAAAGACCTCCGAATATTAATGGTGGAGTTCAGTTCCAACAACTGTAACAGAATCGTACATTGAACTTCTGGGTGGTTATAATTAAAGTGCAGCTTCTCACAAAGGTGCAGTGTGTGTAGTAATTATTGTATGGCAGCGAAATGCGTTAATGCCGAACCGATATACGCTGAAACAAAAATTAGTTCCGATTTTGGACAGCTGGTGCAAATCTGATGCTGTGAATCTACATCTACATATATACTCCGCTAGCCACCAAGCGGTGTGTGGCGGAGGGCACAACTCGCGCCAATGTCATATTTCCCCCCCTCTGTTCCATTCGCGAATCGCTCGAGGGAAAAACGACTGTCTGAACGCCCCAGTACGAGCTCTAATTTCCCTTATCTTTGAATGGTGATCATTGCGCGATGTGAAATTTGGTAGTAATAATATATGCTCTACATCCTCGGTGAAGATCGGATTTCGGAATTTAGTGAGCAGCCCCTTCCGTTTGGCGCTCCGTCTATCTGCAGGTGTGTCCCACTTCAAACTTCCTATCAGATTTGTAACACCCTCGCGATGTCTCGTGGCAGAAAGGGTCAAACAAGCGAGAAAGGCATAATGTTGGCTTTATTATTAACCGCGGCTTACACAGTTTGTTCAGAAAGAGCACCGTAGACGTCGACGAGATGTGGCATCCGTAAAACGACGTGATCAATAGTTGCTTGCAGCAGTTCCCATGGAATCTGAGCTACGCTTTCCTGGCCTTCAGATGAGGTAGATATGGAACGTGTTCTTTTAGACATCCCCAAAGCCAAAAGACACATGGATTCAGATCAGGTGATCTTGCAGGCCATGCATCTGGATAACTTCTGGAGATAACAATTTCCTGAAAGGTTGCATTGACTTGATCTTTCATTGGGCGAGCGACATGACGTGTTGCCCCATCTTGCAAGAAAACACTTACGTTCTTGTCTAGGTGTATTCTCTTCAATGACGAACAGACCGAAAATAAAGGTGCTTGTGAACTCACACCGCCGGTTTCTGTGTCCGAGCGGTTCTAGGCGCTACAGTCCGGAACCACGCGGCTGCTACGGTCGCAGGTTCGATCCTGTCTCGGGCATGGATGTGTGTGATTGTGATGTCCTTAGGTTAGTTAGGTTTAAGTAGTTCTAAGTCTAGGGGACTGATGACCTCACATGTTAAGTCGCATAATGCTTAGAGCCATTTGAACCATTTTTTTTTGAATCCACACCACACAGTCACCTACGCCGAGTGCAGTGGCTCCTCGTGCACAATACGCAGTGCAACAGTACTCCAAATTCGGCAATTCTGTATATTCACTGCACACTGTAGTGTAAAATGTACCTCGTCATTCCACAGAATACTTCCCGGCCACATGTCATCAACTTCGATTCATACCAGAAACCGAGGAGCAAATTCAGAACGTTGCTGAGGATCATGTGGTTTCAGTTGCTGCACCGACTGGATCTTTTAGGGGTACGAGAGTAAAATAGAACACAAACCTTTCCGTACTGTTGACCATGGGATGCACAATTCCCGTGGCACTGTACGAGGACTAGCACTACCCGAGGCACGTGATGAATCGTCAGTCACAGCAACAGCAGACTCGTCAATAGCTTCCACCGGTATAGGACACCTTCCTCTTCCGGATGCCACATCAAGCTCATCCGTGTTTTCGAATTTCATTGTTACCTTATTTAAACCATTTAATGACACCGGGCCTCTCCTCAGACCTTTCAGATGGCGATACTCCCTCAATGCAGCGATATAATTGCTAACGTTCACAGGAAACAGTTTCACTAACAACGCATGGTCTCTCTTCTCGAGCACACTGGACTCGCATTCGGGAGGACGACGGTTCAATCCCGCGTCGGCCATCCTGATATCGGTTTTCCGTGATTTCTCTAAATCGCTCCTCGCAAATTCCCGGATGGTTCCTTTGAAAGGGCACGGCCGACTTCCTTCCCCGTCCTTCCATAATCCGATGAGACCGATGACCTAGTAGTTTGGTCTCTTCCTCCAAACAACCCAACCCAACTATCTCTTCTCGATAGTCATAGTGTTCACACGCGTCATGTAAAATGACAGCGTGGGTGTCATACTGTCATACAAACAGTGTACAGCAACAGGTTTGCACCTGGTGGCCAAAAATGGAACTATTTTTTCCAGCGTAAATCAGTTTCACATTAATCCAAGAGTCACTGCCATACGATAATTACAGCCGACACTGGACCTCCGTGAGTTGCTGCACTTTAATTATAACCACCCAGTATTAAGTGGTTCGTCATGGATAAGCAGGTCGTGCGTCACATGCCTGCGCATTTGCACATGCTGTCCTGTTGGTAATCCTAAGCGCAGCATCTATGGTGTGGGTGGGTAGTGGGCTCACCCCATTCCTACTTAGTGTGGTTGTCTGCATTCACTGTTCCTGTTAACACTCGATGTGTTGTAAACTCGAAGAAAAACAAATAGTAACTAAGCGTCCACTTCCAGATAACATTTTGGACATTGACAAAGTAATTTACACTTGTAAAGGTTTACATACATACAAATATGTGCTGGCTACCACTACAGTACAAGGTTCGCAGTTAATTTTTTTTCTTCCTTTCTTTCTCAAACCATCAAATAACTTCCATTTCTTCTTCCACGGCAAACATGTGGTGTTTCTGAAATAGTTTTAAGTCTTTTGCCTGTTTTAGCCTCCCAATCACGTCTACACTTCCTTTTTCTTTCTTGAGCATGCATTTTCACCTTTAATTTTCCTTTTCTGGTATTTTGGATTTGTTTTATTGGTTTTGGCATCATTTTCTTTGAATTTCTGGGCAATTTACTCTTCTTCAATGGGGCTTTCTCCTCTATTAGATACCGTTTCAAATTGCTATATCTAATATGATCTATATTTTGTTCCCTCATCCCATGGCTTTCTTTTTTACCATAGCGCAATACGTCTTTCTAAAAGCCGCAGTATCCTCTACACCCTACTGCTATTTAGACATAACCATTTGCACTCTTTCACCGTTCCCTATCATCACAGCGTTTACGCAAAAATTAACGTCTACTTTATGTTCTGTGGTCTTGTCTGTTCCTAGTATGCCATGCACACACAAATTATTGCTAAAGTATCCATGGTACAAACGTATTCCACTACTTTGGTTACACTTCTGTATCAGTTTTTCCTTTTGCACGACATTCTGTTCTAAATCTGTAGTCATACAGATTTTTTCACTCATATCTTGAACTGCCCATTTGTTTTTGAAGCTATGTGTCCAGTTCGGAAGGTCGTACTTGATTTTCAGTTTCTTAACCTTCAAATCCAGCTTTTTATTTTCTGGCTTGTGTAAAATTTGCTCAAAAATTTTAAATGTTTCCCACCATTGTACTTTCTTTCTCCTGTTTTTCCCACGTCGGATGCACATTTATAACAATACACTTCTACAAATTGTAAACAGTCGTTTTAAAACAGTCGATGCATGTATACGGATATTCAAGGTCGACGAACGTCACATATAATTTCAAGAAAGCCTACCAAATGCTTTTAGTGAAATATTTATGGTATGTTAAGACGATTACCGTAATCTACGAACTTACAACAAAACAGACTGTGTGATAGTAAACACGGCATCTATGGTAGAAGTGTTGTTGATTAATTAATCAGCAATACTCTGTCTATAGTGTTTCACATTCTCGGTGTAATTGTTACGCACGTGGAACAACGCGCCACAAATTACACACTGAAGTGCCAAAGAAACTGGTACAGGCATGCGTATTCAAATACAGAGATATGTAAATATGCACAACACGGCACTGCGGTCGGCAATGCATATATAAGACAAGTATCTTGCGCAGTTGTTAGATCGGTTATTACTACTAAATGGCAGGTTATAAAGATTTAAGTGAGTTTGCACATGGCGTGATAGTCGGCGCAAGAACAATGGGACACAGCATCTCCGAGGAAGCGATGAAGTGGGGATTTTGCCGTACGACCACTTCACGAGTGTACAGTGAATATCAGGAATCCGGTAAAACACCAAATCTCCGGCATCGCTGTGGTCGGAAAAAGATCCTGCAAGAACGGGACCAACGACAACTCAGGAAAAACGTTCAACGTGACAGAAACGAAGCCCTTCCGAAAATTGCTGCAGATTTCAATGCTGGGCCATCAACAAGCGTCAGCGTGGGAACTATTCAACGAAACATCATCCATATGGGCTTTCGAAGTCGAAGACCCACTCGTGTACCCTTGATGACTGCATGACACAAAGCTTTACGCCTCGCCAGAGCCCGTCAAACACCGACATTGGACTGTTGTTGACTGGAAACATGTTGCCTGGTTGGACGAGTCTCGTTTCAAATTGTATCGAGCGGATGGACGTGTACGCCTATGGAGACAACCTCATGAATCTATGGACCCTACATGTCAGCAGGGGGCTCTTCAAACGGGTGGAGGCTCTGTACTGATTTGGGGCGTATACAGTTGGAGTGATATGGGATCCCTGAAACCTCTAGATATGACTTCGACAGGTGACACGTACGTAAGCATCCTGTCTGATCACCTGCATCCATTCTTGTCCATTGTGCACTCTAACGGTTCAAATGGGTCTGAGCACTATGGGACTTAACATCGGAGGTCATCAGTCCCCTAGCACTTAGAACTACTTAAACCTAACTAACCTAAGGACATCACACACATCCATGCCCGAAGCAGGATTCGAATCTGCAACCGTAGCAGTTGCTCGGTTCCGGACTGAAGCGCCTAGAACTGCTCGGCCACCGCGGCCGGCATTCCGACGGACTTGGGCAATTCCAGCAGGACACTGTGACACCACACGCGTCTAGAATTGCTACAGAGTGGCTCCAGGAACACTCTTCTGAGGTTAAACTCTTCCGCTGGCCACAAACTCCCCAGACATGAACATTATTGAGCATATCTATGGTGCTTTGGAACGTTCATTTCAGAAGAGATATCCACCCTCTCGTACTTTCACGGATTTATGGACAGCCCTGCAGGATTAATGGTGCCAATTCCCTCCAGCACTACTTCAGACATTAGTCGAGTCCATGCCACGTCGTGTTGTCTCACTTCTGCGTGCGCGCGGGGGCCCTACACGATATTAGGCAGGTGTACCAGTTTCTTTGGCTTTTCAGTGTACCGGTATATGGTCTCAAGAGGCAGAGAGCTTAAGCAAAGCAGTAATCGAGCATAGTATTTCAGAATTTTTTTGCTGGAAAATTTTGCATGCTGAACTTAAGAGGTCTCCCAGCACATAATTATTCACGCATTAAGAAAGAATGAGGTAAACTTTTTGTAAAACAGAAGACAATGATGAAAGATTATGTTTTTCCACTTTCTTAGATGAATACCACAACACGGAGAATAACACCACTCTTTGTTTCCTACCTTCTCTGCAGTGAGCGCTGTGTGTGCTCCCTGTCAGGCAATGGTGCATAGAATCACAAAAAACAACGAATCCGAGAAAAATGACAAGGAACTGCTAAATGAAGATAAATGGTATAATCACATTAAGGAAGTACAACTTGACGAGTGATGCATATAAACTACCAAGAAAAGGTTTGCGGTGAAACATTTCTTCATCTCGTCCTTGGAGAGGTTGTGCCGTTGCGACAAATCTTATTTGCAAGCAACTCGGTAATCTACGCGGTTTTAGCGCTCGAGACAAATTACTCAACACATTGCTCCGAATATTAACTACGAAACGTTCACTGTCGGACCACTATAAATTTCTGCACTGCTAAACTTCCAAAAAGCTTTAATAAACGTAGTCAGCCTCCTTTTAACTCGCGAGACAGGATTAACCTTGTCTGTGCTGCGAAACTAATTACTGATGCACGGTAGCTATCTGCATTCAGGAAGAATCCGAGACACGACCACTTAAATGGAAAAAGTACAACACTAAACAGTCAATACTCCGCCTTCAGCTGGCTCCTGGCAACCTGTACCGATTCCCTCCTCAAAGACAAAATATATTGAGATGACAAAAGTCAGTGGCTACCGCCCAATATCGTGTCGGACCTCCTTCTGCCCTGTGCAGTGCAGCAAGTCGACGTGGCATGAACTCAACAAGTCGTTGGAAGTCGCCTGCAGATTGAGCCATGCTGCCTCTATACCCGTTCATAACTTCGAAAATGTTGCCGGTGCAAGATTTTGCCGGCCACTGTGACCGAGCGGTTCTAGGCGCTTCAGTCTGGAACCGCGCTGCTGCTACGGTCGCAGGTTCGAATCCTGCCTCGGTCATGGATGTGTGTGATGTCCTTAGGTTAGTTAGGTTTAAGTACTTTTAAGTCTAGGGGACTGATGACCTCGGATGTTAAGTCCCATAGTGCTTAGAGCCATTTGAACCATTTTTGCAAGATTTTGTGCATGAACTGACGTCTCGATTATGTCCCACAAGTACCCCATGGGATTCATGTCGGTCGATCTCGGTTGCCAAATCAACGCCCAAATTGTCCAGAATGTTCTTGAAACCAATTGCAAACAACTGTGGCCCTGTGAGATGACACATTGTCGTCCATAAAAGTTCCATCGTTATTTGGTGACATAAAGCCCATGAATGGCTGCATACGGTCTCCAAGTAGCTGAACGTATCCATTTGCAGTCAGTGATCGATTCAGTTGGACCAGAGTACCTAGTCCATTTTATTCAAACACAGAACACACCATTATGGAGCCCCTACAAACTTACACAGTAACTTGTTAACAACTTGCGTCCATGGCTTCGTGTGGTCTGTGCCACACTCCATCCCTATAATTATCTCTTACCAACCTAAATCTGGACTCATCTTAACAGGCTACATTTTATCACTAGTCTAGGGTCCAATCGATATGGTCATGAGCCCAGGAGAGGCGATGCAGGCGTTGTCGTGCTGTTAGGGAAGGGACTCTCGTCGATCGTCTGCTGCCATAGCCTATTAACGCTGAACTTCACCGGACTGCCCCAACGGATACGGTCGTCGTACGTCCCACATTGATCTCTGCTGTTATTTCACGCAGTATTGATTGTCTGTTAGCACTGACAACTCTACACAAACGCCGCTGCTCTCAGTCGTTTAAGTGAACGCCGTAGGCTACTGCGTTGTCCGTGGTGAGAGGTAATTCCCGAAATTAGGTATTCTCGACACACTCTTGACACTGTGGATCTCGGAATAGTTAATTCCCTAACGGTTTCCGAAATGGAATGCCCCATGCATCTACCTCCAACTATCATTCCGCGTTGAAAATCTGTTAATTACCGTCGTGCGGTCATAAACACTTTGGAAACCTTTTCCATGCATAACCTGAAAAAAATGGCTGCACAGCCAATGCACTGGCCTTTTACAGCTTGTGTACGCTATGCTACCACCATCTGTACATGTGCACATCGCTATTCCGTGACTTATGTCACCTCATTGTAGAATAATAGTCCAATGTCAGCAGTTCAAAGTCACACAAAGACGCCATACTACATGTTCCATCGGAATATTTGTACTTTATTGTCTTCAGATAGACCTCGCTAAGCCCGTCGCTTTCAATGAAGACTACCTCCAACTAGCAGATGGTTCCGCGCTCTGTTACAGCACCGCTGCCTACCAGGCACGTCTACATTCGCTGAACTGCAACTCTACCCAAGTAAACTGGAAACCATGTTATATTATACCTGATTTTTAGGTTACAACCGTCTGTATGCAACAGAATAAAGGCAATATTTATCTCCCACAAGCGTTTCGTCTCATTTCGTTAAGGCATCATCAGTGGATGTGAGTGCTGATAATGGTCTACATATGTTCTTACTATTCTGCTTGTGAAGCTGTTTTCTGCTTGCAACACTAAACACAGTTTTCAGCACAGGATACAATCTGCATGCACACTCTTCCACCATGTTAATTCCATAGCCGTTCACGGATATACACTTTCGAATTTTTGCATACTTTCCATATTGAAAAAATAACTTTAGTGGTCTCAAAAAGGATCACTATATACTGACCTCAGAAATGTTTAGCACTTTCAAAGATCACCTCCGTCCCAAACGGCACTTATCTTGCGCCTTTCAAGCTGGAGGGCTGTCAGCAATTTCTAGTTACTGCAAGCTCCCAGCACAACATTGTTTGCAACATTCAGGCCTTTGTTTCAGTCATCCTCAGAATACAGGCATTTCCATTGGTCATTACATGCTCCAGCTAACAGCTCTCTCTGGAAAGTGCTGCTCCCTTACAGGAATTTCTGCATGTTGATTTCACCCGCCATATTAGCCGAGCACATAGAGCATGCTGGTTCTTTTGTGTTTTTGTCACGGCGCTTCAGCTGTGGTAAATGTTCTGACGACAGTGATCACCCAGGTGATGGACTGCGTGACGCAATATGCTGTGAAAAAAAGAAAGCTCGTTAACGCGCCGCTTTCGGGACGAGGGGGTGCGAGCCTGACCAAGATCGAATCCGCTTCGCGGATTAACGACGAGGGCTGGTGAGCTGCCAAGCCTGGATATCTGTTTTATACGGTTTCCCACATCCCACTAGGTGAATATTGGGCTGGTAATCACGTCCCGCCTCAAACACACGCTACAGAAAACATGTAGGAAACGTTCTCACACTTGCTCACGTGAAATTAACTCTAGACGCAAACAGATGAGGTACACTGACTCAGGGTAGGAGGGGTGGAATGGGAGGAGACTGATGCCATTAGGTGTTTAGTCTTCTTGCACACATAATCAGCAGCAACGCCTGCATCAATTGTATTTCAAAAAGGAGCTGGAAAAACTCTTGCTTTCATGAGGAAGTTACTAGCCCTTAGTCTTGTTTAGTAAGCTCTGATTGCAGATCGCCTTAAGCAGATTATGCGAAGACCAACTGTAGTGTTCACCAAATGCACTTGACGTCAAACACAGGAAAAGTGGAAACAGAAAACATTCTAAGTGCCAAATCTGCCAATTGGCTGGAGAATGAAAAAACAATGTAAGTAACTCGTATCCAAAAAACTGAGAGTGGTTCCGATATCACAGCACTATGCTGCTCACCGTATTATGGCAAAAAATAACGAGAAAAATTAGAAAACAAATACTCTATTAAGAACGTCTTAAGTGCCATACTAGGAAACTGATTGGTTCTAAGTACCAATAAGTAAGTTTTCATAAGCTCATTCTTGAAAAGAGGAAAACAGCAACCAGTCACTGTTAATAATAATATTTAGTAACCCAAATAGCGCCGTTAGGGGCTCCGAACAGACAAGTTTATCTTTAGATGGCTGTTCACGTTTATGTTATATTTGTTAGTTGTTGGCTGTTTTTCCAACAACTGATGTAAACAACAAGAAATGTAATATAAAGGTGAACAGCCGTCTGTAGATGAACCTTTCGACTGGAGACCGGTAACGCCGCTTTTTGTGTAAATAATTAGTATTATTGGCAGTGGCTGGTTTCTGTTTCCATCTTTGCCAAAATCACCTTGTATTTTGTCACAGGCGCTCTCAGAAATTCCATTTTTCGACAAAATAGCAGGAATAAAGTTTTTGTTCCAAAAGTGCCATTATTATTGAGCCTACGTTTTATTTGGGATAATACAAAAGCAGCATTATGTTTTTAACTACTAGAACTGTAGTCAGCAAAACCACTCGTTATATCATTTAATATTTAGATCTCCAGAGGGAAGCACTGCTTGATACCTGCATACAGTCTACGGACATGCAACAAAGTATTGAGAACACAACCGCATCGAAAACGCCTTTTGTAAAAAAAAAAAAAAAAAAAGGCACAGAACTTTTCCCATTTCCACTCACCATTATAAATATGGCAAGAAGAGAGTCCCCACCACAGAAAGCATCTGCTGCTACGAAGTGCCTTGCTTGCACGCATAATCCTTAGTCTCGTCACGGGTCAAATAGGATGAAATAACAGCAATGCAAAAATGGATGCCAACACAGATTAAGAACAATTTACAATGATATATTAATTGAAGTTTTTGCAATACTTAACTGGAGTACGAATATTGTGTGTTGTAATATACGAGGGTTGTCCAGAAAGTAAGTTCCTGTCGGTCGCAAAATGGAAATGACAGTGAAAACAGAAATGTATTATTTTCAACAGTTGACTACATCTTCTGGGTACTTCTCTACGCAGTCATCGCTTCGACTTAGACATTCTTCGTTGTGTTGTACCAGATTTCCAATATCGTCTTCATAGACGGCAGCCATCTGTGCTTTCCGACAGTTCTCTACGCTGGTGTGCAGTTCGTTGACTGTGCCAAAATATTGTCTTCATGTGAGAAGAGGCGAAAATCAGAGGGAGCCACGTCTGGGTGGGTAATCATACATTTCCCATCCAAAACGCTGCAGGAACGTCTTTATTGCCCCTGTAGTTTGCGGCCGAGAACTGTTACGAATAAGGAAATGCATGACAGTTTCGTTATGTAGTATTGCATGAAATTAAGCTAAATCTCTCGCTAGGTACCCATACTTCGCGGGACGCACTATTTTCTAGGTTTCTTTAAGTGCTCAGCGTGCGCTCATAACTGCAAAGTGCAACGTGACACGACTGACGGACATACTAGTCACTGCTCAGTACATTTGTGCAAAGCTTCTTCGGATTTTCACTATGGTTTCCATTTCGTGACTGATCGGAACTTACTTTCTGGACGCCCCTCGTAGACCAATGTTCACTTGTACTGATCTGTGTGTAAGCACTGTTATAGATCTAGATTCAGTGAACGACGACTTTCCCGGCGGGGTCAGGGATTTTCTCTGCCTCGTGATGACTGGGTGTTGTGTGATGTCCTTAGATTAGTTAGGTTTAAGTAGTTCTAAGTTCTAGGGGACTCATGACCATACATGTCAAGTCCCATAGTGCTCAGAGCCATTTGAACCATTTTTTTTGAACGACGACTAACATCACTTGTATAAAGTCCAGCTTGAGTCTTCTTGGCGTCGACTGTACATTAGTGCTGACATTCCCAGAAACCAGGTCCTGTGGTGAGGTACTATTCTGTGGTACTGCCTAACTCTTGAGTGGAGAAGTGGACTTGCTTTTATCAACATCTGGCGGATGGATGTCCACTTTGGAACTATCTGTGTGACAGATGGAGGATGCCTAACGTTGTTCATGTCGTATGGAGTGAAGAGGAAGGGAGCCCTGACCGGAGGAACTGGGGTGGGTTCTGTTTAAATCTATTAGGACAGGTACATATCAGGGAGGATTTCATGTTCGGGTAAGAAAAGCGATTAAAATTTCCTTGAGAGAGGATGTGGAGATTGTGGAGATGTAGCGCTGGGTGAATGTGGTGGTAAAGGGGTGGCGGAGTGCCAGGAGCAGTGAACAGAGGGGAAACTAGACGGTGGGTAGTCTCGAGTTTATGGGTAATGTAGACTATTTAGAGGAGTTCAAGATGAAAGTGGCGAGAATTTTATAAGCTAGTGGAGGATGTGTCTGGGGAATGGCAGGCGGATTCGAAAGGCTAGGCAGAGTGCATGGAATCTGAGGATCTGTAGGCGTGATAAAAGGAGGGAGGGGCTGAAGTCCATTCCATAATGGCATAGGAGAGGATGGTTCTGGCAGATATTTATAGGTGTGGAGGGCTGTGCAAGGGTACAGTCCCCATGTTCAACCGGTTAGTAGTCTTATAATTTTATTCTAATGTGTGCTTTCTGTTGAGTATTTAGTAGATGGGACTTCCATGTTGGTCGCCAATCAAGTGTTAGTCCGAGGTACTTTAGTGTGCTAGTTAACTGGACAGGACGGTCGTAAATGGTAAGGCAAAAGTCGTGGGAACAGAAGCTGTGGGAGGTTAGGTCTATAATTATTGCTGGGTTTTTATAGATTTTGAGGAGCCAATGGTTGCAACCCGAGGTGAACGATTGAGATGGAGCTGGATTGATCGTTGGGGTTTATGAACGGTAGGGTAGAGGGCAAGGAACACTGTGACATCAGCATACTGGAGGAGATGAATAGGGGGAGGGTGCTTTGGCATATCAGTAGTGTACCTCTACCACATACAGGAGAGGAGAGAGGGCGGGATCTTGGGGAACACCTGCTGTGGGACGGAAGATATGGGAGTTGGTATTGTTGACGGTGACAGAAGACAGGTGATTAGAGAGAAAGTATGCAATAAGAAGGATATAATTTACGGGAAGTAGATGGGTCTGCAGCTTAAAGAACCATAGGTTGCCATGACAAAAATGGTGGATTTTCGGTTGTCGATTTGGTAGGAGGAGGCGTCAGTGGCAGGTTTATTAATTTTGAGGAAGAGGAGGATTCGAGAGGTTTTTCACGGCTCAGGATAGAAACTCTTGTGAAGGATTGTGTTATAAAGGGTGGCTCGGATTTCTAGGAAGGAGAGGTGGCATTCTTTCAGGTGTCTGTAGGTTATGAAGTCGTGACTGGAAACTGTGTTTCATTTGTTATAAAGTACCTGTTAAAGGTCTTGTGTCGTTACTGGAGTATTGATTTCTGTCTGTGGGATGTTGTAGAGATAGAAGCGAGTGGTGGGAGAGAGGTGTTGATATGCTCATGTACTGTCAGCAATAAGGAGTAATTGAAGTAGATTCGTCAGGGAAGGTATAGGTGTCAAAGACGTAGGATGCAAAGTGGTTGGCTTTGTTTAGGTTGTCAGAGAGAGGATTATTAACATGCAGGAGAGCACAGGGTTGTTGCCAGTAAGACGTGAACTGCCTGCCAGTACCTGGAAGAGTTTATGGGCAGTGTGATGTTGAGGTCCTTGTATGTTTGGCGCCAAACGCGGCGTTTCTTGGCAGTCAGCAGATTTCGGATGTGTCATTGTCGTTGCCAGGGGCGTGTAAGTGTGCACAGGTCTGCAGGAAAGATCGGTAAAGACGACTGTATTCATGGAGGAACAGGAGAGTACGTTGAGGGAGTGTGGAACAGTTTGGGTAGGTAGGTTTCGTTGGAATGTGGTGAGTTATGGCATCTGACAAGGTCTGCTATAGGAAGGTGGCAGCATGGTGGACGTTAATGGCATGTTGAAAGGTAAGGGATAGCTTCCGAGTTGGGTGGCAATGAATTCCCTGTAGGTATTCTAGGTAGTACAGGAGTAGTCCTGTATGTGTTTGGGAGAGGCAGGAGGAGTAGGTGGATGGGCAGGGTGTGTGGTGTAGGGGATGGTGAGCAGGGCAGGGAGATGGGAGCTTCCAGTGGCGTCAAGGACAGCTGCAGTAATGCGCCCAAGGGGGTTAGGACAGGTGAGGATAACATCAAGAGTGGAATTGGTTTCAGAGCGGGTATGTACACTGGTGTCCAAAATTAATGCAACAAGCGGAAATAGTGTTTATTTTGCCACGAAACAGTATAAACAGGTGATAGTAAAGTAGAAACGATGTAAGAAATGCAGATCATAAATAACTGTTATATGCACAACGGTGGACAAAAATGTTCTACGTTTTTTCCAACTTAAATGATTTGCACACACACTGATTAATGTGCGATCACCTCTGGCAGCAGTACAGGCCCGACAACGATGGGGCATGCTGTGAGTGATGACATCAATATCATGCTGATTCAATAACGACCACTGTTCCGGCAGAGCTGCTCGCAAGCGTTGGAGAGCGGTTGGTGGATGCCGACGTGATGCAACCTGTCTCCCTAGTGCATCCCAGACATGCTCTATGGGATTGAAATCGGGAGAGCGAGCAGGCCACGCCATGCTTGCAACATTTTCCGTTTCCGAGAAAACACCAACCACTCGTTCTCTATGAGGTCGAGAATTTTCGTCCATCAGTACGAAGTCTGGTTCCACACCACCTCATAACGACTGCACATGAGGTCCCAAGATCTCGTTACAACACCTGACAGCAGTTAAACTTTGCTGATTCACCCATACAATTTCACGAAGGGGTGTTCGAGGGTCCACATAATCCCAGGCCACACCATTAGGGATCCTCCTCGATATCAGTCTCTTTCCACAATGCTTGGGTCCCGAAAGTGTGCTCCATGTTCCTTCCAGATGCGAATGTTTGGAGAATCACTCTCCAGACCAAATCGGGTCTCATATGTGAAAAGAACATTCGCCCACTGTTCGGCGCCACGGTGGTATATTGATGACTCCACCCTAGACGTTCCCGTTTGTGAAGACGCATCAGAGGTATGCAGACAGCAGGTCTCCGACAAAAAAGGCCACTCTGTCGAAGCCTTCTGTCACCGTTTCTCTCGATACAGCACGTCCAGCGAATAATGCGAGGTCAAATGCCAGTTGTCGTGCAGCACCAAGGCGGTAACGTCGGCCTTTACAGCCAAATAACACTCCTCTCTTTCTGATATCACACATAGTCAGCCCTGCTCTGGTCTACAGAATACTGTTTCGGTCTCCATAAATTGTCGCCACATCCGAGAAACAACAGAAAGATTCACAATAAGCCATCAGGTCACATCGATTTGCGACTGTCCTGCTTCCATTCTTCTTATGGCCCTACACCGCACAGAGTATGGTAGGCGTCTTCTTTGTTCCATACCGCCCCATTTGTGATTGTGTACACAGCAATTGTGGATGTGGGGCTACCCGGCACACACTATCCCGTTTGATAGGTGTCCTGACGTCATCGTTGGTGTAGTTGTCCGTTGACCGGAATGCCAATTTCCGTGCAGAACTTGATTGTACGGACATCTGTTGACTGTTTATATGATTATACCGTGAATTAGACACAAGACGGGGAAATAGCAATTCGTTGCTCTAATTTTTGACACCAGTGTAGTAGGAGAAGGACTACATCGTCACGACCGAGCGAGGTGGCGCAGTGGTTAGCACACTGGACTCGCATTCGGGAGGACGACGGTTCAATCCCGCGTCCGGCCATCCTGATTTAGGTTTTCCGTGATTTCCCTAGATCACTCCAGGCAAATGCTGGGATGGTTCCTTTGAAAGGGCACGGCCGACTTCCTTTCCCATCCTTCCCTAATCCGAGCTTGTGCTCCGTCTCTAATGACCTCGTTGTCGACGGGACGTTAAACACCAATATCCTCCTCCTCTTACATCGTCATGGAGGGTGTCAGTAAACCGTTGCCACCGCTGGAGTTCAGAATGGGAACGGCTATGGATTTTAAGGTCAGTAGCAATAACATAGGTGAAAAGATACGGTTTATGTGGATGAGGAAGTCGTATGAAATGGGATATTGTGGACAGGTATAGATAGTGGCACAGGTAACAGTTATAGTTTTGAGGAAGAGAGTGAGAATAAGGTGTTTGGTAGGAGTGTTGTAGAGGGTTTGTGGTTGAAGAGGGAGGTTATTGTGATGGCCAACAACAAATCCATCTCTGGCTATGGGTAGCGGGTTGTCTGTTCGGCGGAGGATGTGGGGTGAAAGCAGAAAGTATGATGAGGAAGGCTGGAGGAAGGTCTCATTTAGGACGAAAACATCGACGTGGTGTTGCGAGATGGTGCCCATGAAGAGGTGTTTGTTGGCTGAAAAGGGCGGGATATTATGGAAGAGGATATTATATTGCTGCTGCGCCATGATTTAGGGGGAGAAGGGTTGGTAGAGATGGATGGCTGGGATGGATTTTGACAGATTGTGAATACGAGTGAAAAGAAAGTGGACTTGGTTGAGAGAATTGGTGACTTATATGTTGAGGTGGAAGGCAGAGAAGGCAGCAAGGGAAATTTGGTGTAGGGTGTGTGGCCTTTGGAAACGGTGGATGTTTTGAAGAACTATGGCTATTTTGATGGCTCAATAGTGTGTCGTCGTTTGTAGATCAGGTCCTGTTGATGGAGAGGACAGTCGATTGTGGAAGGGGGTTCAGTGAAGATGTGGACTTCGAAGATTGAGCCAGAATTGTCGAAGCTATGGAGTGCTTTTCGAACTGCAAGGTCAAGATCAGACTTGATCTCAGACTCCACCACCTCTTTCGTGGTTTCAGGGTCGATCCCTTTGATCATGGCAGTGAGGGTGGGGAGGGGTGGGGGGAGGACGACGAGAATGTTGTGGTTGCTTGGTTCTGGTGGTTGTGGGAATGAGTGCAAGGTTTGCATAGGGACCGAAAGTGACATGGGGAATCTTACGGAGGAGTTTGGTGTAGAATTCGGGATCAGGGGATTTGATGTGGATGGAGCCTTTTCTAGGGATGATCTGAGTGACGGGGAAGGCAGAGATATATTTTCAGATCTCGAGGAGGAGGGCTGTGGATCTGAGGAAGCTCAAGCCAGGACAGGAGAGAAGGAAGCCATGCAGGTCTGTAGTCTTAGTTGCAGAAGGGATGGCCTGGCAGTCCATGACGTCTGGGCTTTCCGTTTGTTTGGGTGTTTTTGGGTATCATAGATGACAGGGGGGCGGGGGGGGGGGGGAGGGTCCGCATCAGTGCTGAGGCGTTTGACGGTCTTCCTGATTGGTGAGGTAAGAAGGGAGTGGTGGGTACAACTGGGGGTAACAATAACTAGTGACAGGATTCGTTGGAAGGGAATTTGGCTGAAAAGGGTCCCACAGTCCAGGAACCCATTGAAGTGTGTGTGTTTTTGCCGATTGGTATTGTCTGGAGGATGTGGCTCCTGCATGCTGGGATTCTGTAATTAAAGAGGCTGTAAAAATAAAGGTGTGTGAGAAGAACTTCAACTGTAACAATGGATATACGAATATCGCTAAATTGTGGTTGCCACGAGGCACGAAAACATATGATGTACACCACGAAATTCTTACTAGGAACACCTTGAGTGCGAGGTCGCCAATGATGTTCACGGCATTCGACGCCCCACATATTGTCTGCCATGTGATCACAAGTTGGGTGCTAATGGCAACATGGGGCGGGACTGGAGGTATCCAATGGCAAGCACAGCATGAGACTTCGGAAAGTAGTTGAACTGCTTAGTCGATGGGTAAATCACAACAGTGCTACAGAGAAAGTGGTGTTGATACAAACCAGAACTATGGCAACGATAAACAAAGCAAATATTGCATTATACCTACAACAACTGCCGAAGTTGACATCTCGTCAGTAAGGACCGCATGGAAATTTCACAGAAATGAAATGTTAGCGTTTTCGCAAGATGAGTCAGTGGAATGTGTGGTGTCATACACGCTCGACTGTGTGGACAATGTACATGAGGAGTACAATAATGACAATATATGCTAAACAAGTGAAAGAGGTGTTGAAACACCTGTCGAACCATGTAGTTCATCATCCTTGTCGGACAGAGAGTCACAAATCCCGTCTCCAGTGAAACGTAGCAAAGGACAATCGTTGTCCAAGGAGCATAATTTGTACATTTGTATATGGAAGATGATCGGAAGCATACTAAGGAATGATTATGAACAAATTTCGAATAAGTTCTCAGTGATATGGCTGTTCAGTGCATAAGAAAAACTATAGATATTCAAGGGCGGACAATGCGCACTTGTTACAAGAACTGATGTTTGCACGTTTCAAAGATATCCGATCAGTTTTCAGACTGTGAATCATAGTGACCTATTACATTATGCACATCAAATTGAGCGTGAGATAGATTATAGTGATTTCAAGGGAAGCTGTGGATGGTTGCATAACGCCAAATAGTGCTGCAGAATTGGAAGAAGTAAGATAACGAAATTTCAAACAAAGCGTCACCTTGACGTTGTAGAGCAAAGTACGGAGTCGGCACGAAAATGTTTAGACGATATGAACAACCTTATCCCGGCGATCAGTAAGGAATTTGTTTTCATCTCTGACCAATCGGAATTTGAAGAGGAAATGCAGATGGAAGGAACCCTAGTAAATTAGAGGTACCAAGAGACTTATATCAAGATCAGCTAACATCAACGCCTTATTGCATCCGTATGCAATTATGCACACTGTTAATCTGGTTGGTAAATTGGCCATAAAGTTATTTAATGTGTTGCGCGAAGTTGTAGGTGCTCTGCCCCTTACGATTCTGTCTCGTGTGCGTGATCTTGCAAGGGCGGGAGGGAGTCTTTACGTCACAGCAACCAAGAGTGGGAAATGGAAATGGAAATGTCGTGTGGCTGGGGCCTCCCGTCGGGTAGACCGTTCGCCTGGTGCAGGTCTTTCGATTTGACGCCACTTCGGCGACCTGCGCGTCGATGGGGACGAAATGATGATGATTAGGACAACACAACACCCAGTCCCTGAGCGGAGAAAATCTCCGACCCAGCCGGGAATCGAACCCGGGCCCTTAGGATTGACAGTCTGTCACGCTGACCACTCAGCTACCGGGTCGGACCCAAGAGTGGGAAAACGGGCGTAAGGGAAATACAGCTATGAGCACTGCTTCTGGTCAACAGCTGGTCAAAATATTTGGTTTTGCTTGTTTCCTGGTCTGAGTATAAAAATCATACTCCTTTAAAGCAAACTATCGCTCCTGAAAAGTGTATGACATTGCAGTTCATATTACCTGGAACCACTGATCACATTCTGCTTCTGGATATTTGTTTTTTTTTTTTTTTCGTACCCATAAAACATATTAGTACACTATCTGCAGCTACACATTGAAGGGTAGCCAGTTTCACGATAAGCTCCGTAACAGATTGTTTCGCATTCGGTTGCATGCCATCACATTCCATCAGTTCTCGTCACCACGTTATACCAATATAATTCTATATGTATTCTTTGAGAGTGAATACCTAGTTAAACGTCCTGCACAGTTTGTAACTCCCAAGGAGTTCACTTAGCAGCTGATATTTTTCCTGTAATAATTGTTAACACAACCCTTTCAAGTGAGCCTTACTGAAGATTGAACTTGCGACCTCGCACTCATGTGGTTCCTTGTCTGTAAGGTCTCGACGTTTGATGAGCTGGCTAACGGTCTCGTCCAGCGATATCGTAAGCAGAGCAGAGAAAGGTTTTTCAGAGAGAAACTCAGAGGACTGTGACATAAACAAGGCGAGTCTATGGAGCGAAAAATCAAATGGCTCCCAAGCATTATGGGACTTAACATCTGAGGTCATCAGACGCCTAGAACTTAGAACTACTTAAACCTAACTACCCTAAGGACATCACACACATCCATGCCCGAGGCAGGATTCGAACCCGCGACCATAGCTGCAGCGTGGTTCAGGACTGAAGCGCCTAGAACCGCTCGGTCACAGCGGCCGGCTATATGGAGCGATTCTCCGAATTAGGAAAGTGAATGCACAAATGTACAGGCCAACACACAACGCATAGGTCGACCGAGTTATCCTCCGTGAGGCAGAGAATAGGGCTCTGGATGTATTTGTAAAGGTATTTCTACTGACATGCCAAGGAGGGTCCTGCGAGTGGCTTTTGAGATCACTGACCCAGACAGCAGAAGCTGGAATATTGAACTCGTAAAGGTACAGTAAGTCGTTAATTTTGTAACAGCTGTCAATTAATTTAATATTACGCCGTAAAAAAGATGATTAGGGCCTATTCCAACTTATCTACTGAAAATTTCCGTTTGTCAAAAGTATTTTTTGAGAAAAGAAAACATTTCTTAATTGCCTGTTGTCGCATGTTCCGTTTGCGTAAGTATTGAGTGCAGAATAGTTTGTTTTCGTTTCACATATATGTAGTAGATCCTATCTACTCTGGGAATGAAAGGTTTAATGTTCTATCACTTATTTCTTTTAAAAAAAGATGAAATCCCTACCGTGCTTACGCGGTTTTAGGCCTAGTTTTTCGGGTGTATAAGTTTAACGTTTTAACGTGAATTTAAGTGGATTACATTACTATATTAATAGCGTATACGGAGGTTAGTTTTCTACATAACTTCAGCGTCTTCTGTGATCTGTAGTTAACAGAATATTATCGTTATTATTTAGCTGAATTTCGTAAATAAATTTTAGTCACTCATGAGTGCGAAGTGTTTGAGCTGCTGGAGAAAAGTTAGTTTTTGGGTTCTACCCAGCTGTTGTTACAGATAGTTTCATTGGGGGTAAATGTAGTGGCATGGGAATTGGGGAAGTAGATGAGACTCTTTCATGATATTGCAAAGTATGTTCAAGGGACTGGAAAATAGCTAAACAGGAATGGAAGCTTAGAGCCCTGATTGCTGAACTGGATAGTAGTGAGAGGGAACTGATGAGGTTAAGGAGGTAGAAGGGTAAAGACAAGTGGGAAGTGGTAGCAGAGTACAGGGGCCACAGACAGAGAACAATGTCTCATAGTTGCATCATTGGCACAAGAAACAGATTTACCTTGCTGCCTTAGTTAAGTAATGAAGAGGCTCAAGTACACATAGGTGTAGTTAATACCTAACAGACTTTCATTAGGAAACCAACTGTTTCAAAGAAAAGGAGAAATTAGGAGAATGTATCCAAGGAAGTGGTGTGGCTCAGATTTTGGAGAAAAAGTTAGGTGACAGGTACCAGGCGACAAACTTTTTCATGCCCAGTGCGTGTCGTATCCAAGCTTTACAGGATGTAGGATCTTTGTGATAGTGGGTGGAGCAGGAAACAGTATTAACAGGGATCAGGGCTACAACATTGTGACCTAATACAAATAACTTCTGAAATGAACCATACTAATGTAGGATTGGTGGTTGCTTTAATGCGGTATGATCGGCCCCAGCTCAACATCTCTGTAAGAAGGGTCAAAATGGAGATAGATCAGCTGCTTTAGATGACTACTGGATGAGACGTGGGTTTGGTTCTTGTTAATGCTATTGGAAGGTGGGATTTCACTAGATGCGGCTGCTATCTCAGAAGGATAAAGAAGGGTAAATTGGACGTGTTGAGAGCAAAATCCTTAAGGAGGAGGGACGCTGAAACTCATGGGAGTACCTCCTTTTTAGGGTAATATCAGTGTCCAGTGCCTCAACATTGAAAGGGATTAAATTTAATAAGAAGCTCATATAGGCAAGTACTAAAGATGTTAAAATATCACAAGATATTCATCAAATTACAGTGAGAAATATTGTTGGTATACTGCATCAGAATATTGGGGGATTAAAAAACAAAGTAGATAAGCTTCTACTTGGAATATGTAGTAACTGAATATGTAGTAGACATGTTACCGGCCAAACCTGATTTTAGGATGAACTAGTTTCGCCTAGGTCAAACTCGTTCATCCTGTTATCCACAGGATAAAACAGTTTAGTCTAGGTCAAATCGGTTTATCCTACTTAGAATTAACATGCTTTAGGATAATCTGGTACGTCCTAGTCTGAACTAATTTTGACTAGTCTGAACGCATGTCGCTGCCTGTACGAATGGGGAATCCCCGAATCACCTCTGTCTCGTCCCTCGCCCCTCTCAACCGCTCTTCGCTCGCACTGTTCTTTGTTTTGAAAGGTATTTAGCATTGACGATTGCGCGTGTTAAGTTGTTAGGTGCGTTTAAAAGATTTTATTATAATCCTAGTATAATTATTGCGAGGCGTTTCATCATGAATGAGCCTTCGTGTAGTAGACAAGCCAATCAAAAACTGTGGAGAGAAATGTTTCTGGTGGAAATTTTGCAGTGCGAAAAGAAAAAGTCCTCGCATTATAATGTGTTATCAGCAGACGAATATGCGAATTTGGACAAGTAGAAGACGTGGAAAAGTTGGTAAAAAGAACATCATTACAAAAAAGGAGACTGAAACGATTTGCTGTTTTGAAAATTGGTGATGTGAAAAAATTCATTGCACAGTGTGAAGGGAATATAAAATACTTTGTTCCAGCTGATGAACTGTATGATGTGATTGACGCAGCTCATCGTCGCGATAGGACGTTAGCCGAGACATCAAAAAAATATGCCAATATCACAGAGGAAATGATATCCCTCTATTTATTAATAGGTGTTGTTTGTCAACAAAAGAAGACAGAAAAGAACAGAGGGCTAGAGTTTCAAAGCCAATTCTCCATTCGGAAATGAGTAGCAGATGCTAAGTCGATCTGATAGATTTCCAAACACAATTAGACGGAAATTTAAAATTCATTCTAGTCTTGGTAAGACCATCCCACAAAATTTGTTGGGGCTGAAGAATTGGCTTATCATTTGAATGACATATTCCTAACTGTATTGTCGCCGTGCATTCTTCAATCTGATAATGGCAGAGAATTTGTCAATAATGCTATAATTGAACTCGCAAATCTCTGGGCAGAACTGATAATTGTGCATGGAAAACCAAGGCACACCCAAAGTCAAGTTCTGTTGAACGTGCCAACGAAGATATTGAAAATATATAAATTCTTGGTTAAAGGACAACAATTCGACGAAGTGGTTGGAAGGATTAAGGTACATCCAATTCATGAAAAATCGAGCTTACCACTCTGGCATAAAACAATGACCTTGCAAAGCATTATTCGAAATCGAACCTAAAGTAGGACTTTCCACTTCCTCGTTGCCTCAAGAAATCATAAATGTTATGCAGGCTGAAGATGACCTAAAGAAGGCAATCGAAGATGACAGCAATACTGAACAGTAGTAAGACAGTGATGATGATAACATTGTGAAAATTGACACAAACGACATTCAAAATGCTAGAAAAATTGAGACAGAAAATTTAAAAAAATCAAGCTAAAAGAATGAAAGCTCCCTCTGACAAATCCCATCCACCAGCTGACATTGGAGACAACGTAACCATACCTATTCCAGATGTAGATAAAGGCAGAGGTGACCTTCGAAATATAATTGGAGTAATACTTCAAAAGACTGATGATGGCCTCTACAAAGTTGGCACCAGACATGGCGTACTTCAAAAACATTATTGCACGTACAATTTTATTAATTTTTCCATAATTTTTTGTAATAAAATATTAAAAAATATTTGTTTTAACTTTTTTATTTTTTTAGAACTGATTTCGACGTCTGCATTCAGAAGTTTTTAGATGTGGGAGATATTAACCACGATATTGAAATACCTTTAAGGACTGCAGCCACGAAACATTCTGTTGGATCAGGTCAAGGCTTCGTGAAACGCAGTTGCATGAAAAACTACACAACAAACAAATGCAATTGTGAGAAAAACAAAGTACTCTGCAATTTTAAGTGTCACCACAGTCAACCTTGCAAAAGTAAGTAAACAAGCAAATTGCAGATAAGGTAATCTCTGTGGATGGATATATGTAAATTGATCTAGTGATTCCTTTATTCAGTTCACTTTGAAAAACTTATAGAAGCTACAAACTAGATGAAATTAGTTCAGACTAGGACGAACCAGTTTATCCTAAAGTATGTATATTCTAACTAGGATAAACCGATTCGACCTAGGCTGAACTGTTTTGTCCTGTCGGTAACAGTATGAACGAGTTTGACCTAGATATACTATGACTGTCTGATCTTAATACAGCCACAGGTATGGAAAAGGTAAGTGTAAGCAGATATAAAGCTTTCAGCATATGTAAGTACAAACAAAAAGGAGGAAGCAGAGTTGCCATATATGTTAAAAGTTATCATAGTGCAGAAAACTTAGAAAGTAAAAAATTTTTTGTAGAGCAATATACAGAAGCATGTGCCTGTGGACTTAAACTAAACACCGGTACTTTAGCCTTAACTATATGAAGATGGTATCTGTTCTTTCGGACATGTCCGACATCTCTGAAAGAACAGATACCATCTTCATATAGTTAAGGCTAACCGGCCATTGACCTACTTCTGTGCTGGATGCACACGCTTTGCCCGAACTCTTATGGGACTCGGTAAGATTGTCTGCCGTGAGTAATGAGTGTAATGGGCAGGGGCACTACGAATGTAGTGTGCGGACATTAAGTTGGGAATGTGGGTCTCAAGGGGAGCGTGCAAAGGATAAATCCCTACAGTCCCACTATTCTCTGTGCCTCGATGACTCAGATGGATAGAGCGTCTGCCATGTAAGCAGGGGATCACGGATTCGAGTCCCAGTCGGGGCACACATTTTCAACTGTCTCTGTTGATGTATATCAACGCCTGTCGACAGCTTAGGGTCTTGATTTAATTATCATTTCACGAGAAAATTCTAGTCATACGTAAAATCACCAAGTGGGTCGAAGGCTTCTATCCAGTCACTCGTCGATCCGTCTGGTGTGGCAATAAAAGACAGCAAAACGAAAGCCGAAGTTTTAAATTTCACGTTTAATAAATCATTCACGCAGGAGGATCGTACAAAATGCCGTCGTTTGATTGTCGTACATACTGTTGCGTGGAGGACACACTAATAGGCAACTGTGGCGTAAAGAAGCAACTGAAAAAGTTGAAAACAAATAAGTCTTGCCGGCCGCGGTGGCCGTGCGGTTCTAAGGGCTCAGTCCGGAACAGCGTGACTGCTACGGCCGCAGGTTCGAATCCTGCCTCGGGCATGGATGTGTGTGATGTCCTTAGGTTAGTTAGGTTTAAGTAGTTCTAAGTTCTAGGGAGGGGACTGATGACCGCAGATGTTAAGTTCCATAGTGCTCAGAGCCATTTGAACCAAATAAGTCTTCATGTCCAAATGGAATCCCAGTTCGCTTTTACAGAGAGTACTCTGCGGCATTGGCCCCTTACTTAGTTTGCATTTATCGCGAATCATTCACCCAGCACAAATTCCCAAGCTATTGGGAAAGAAGCACAGGTGACTCCTACATATAAGAAAGATAAAAGAACGGACCCACAGAATTACAGACCATTATCTTGCAAAATTCTTGAACATATTTTTCAGTAGGAATAAAATAAACTCCTTGAGACAGAAACTCTTGTGTTCATATATCAGCAAGGATTTAGAAAGCATCGCTCGTGAAAAACTCAGTGCACTTTTCTCACATAATATCCTACAAACCATTGATGGAGAACAACAGGCAGGTTCCAAAAAGCGTTTGGCACGGTGCCTCACTATAAACCCTTGACGATAGAGAATGCAGTTTACATTGCCAGATACTTGAGTGGCTCGAAGACTTTTAAAATAATATAACCAGTACGTTTTCCTCGAAGGCGTGTGTTTATGAGAGACAAGGTTCAAATGGCTCTGAGAACTATGGGACTTAACTTCTAAGGTCATCAGTCCCCTAGAACGTAGAACTACTTAAACCTAAATAACCTAAGGACATCACACACATCCATGTCCGAGGCAGGATTCGAACCTGCGACCGTAGCGGTCGCGCGGTTTCAGACTGTAGCGCCTAGAACCGCTCGGCCACCCAGAGACAAGGATATTATCAGAAGTGTGATAATACCGCTCTTATTCTTTATATACATAAATGATCCGATGAATAGGGTGAGCAGCAATTTTGCGAACTTAAAATTTCTAGTTGGTGTGATGAATCGCAGCTTGCGCTAATAGTAAAAACAATGCAAGTTGCTGTAGATGAGTGGGAAATACAATCGTATAACGTTCGAATACAGCATTGATAGAATGCTGCTTGGCTCAGTAATATCTATTAAATATCTAGGCGCAACGTTGCAGAGCGACATGAAATGAAATGAGCACACCTAATTGGCAGTAGAAAAGGCGAATGCTCGACTTCGTTTTATTGGGAGGATTCACCACATCGGATTAAATAAAGACGCCTTCTACAAGGAAATTTGAAGTTTTTGGAGAATCAGTGCAGACTGTTGTTCATCGATTACCATTTGTCGAGTTTGGGAACTTCCCCAAGAGATCGATTCCAGTTCCGTAGAATGGTACTGTTGCAGGCGGGTTTGATACTAGGTACCCAGGAAGCAGCTGCAGCACGTGCTTCCGTCATTGACACTCCTTACAGTGACTCAAATAATGTCTAACTGATCGATAGAGACTTGGCCAATAATACTTGGGTCTGATTCAGCCTAGGGTAATCAGATGTTGGAGTATATTAAGTCTTCACGGGTTGTCAGCCGAGTAGCGTCGTCGTCTCGTAGCAACGTTTCGATGGAATGGGTCTCCATCATCTTCAGGCGAAGATCTTCGCCTGAAGATGATGGAGACGCATTCCATCGAAACGTTGCTACGAGACGACGACGTTACTCGGCTGACAACCCGTGAAGACTTCATATATGAAATTCGCAGAGAAAGCCTTAACTCGCATATGGATGTTGGAGAGTTGCAGAAATACTTTAGGATCACTGGCCGCAGATGAGTTGGGATGATGAGCAAACACTTACTCTTATGGAATGTTCCGTTTATTAACTGAAATTATCCTTTAGTCTGTTCATCATTCTCCATCTCATAATGATGAATGACTTGCCAAATAAATACAGCTAGAACTTACTAGTTGCCCAAACAACTCCAAGGCATCCTTTCTCGTTCATAAAGTAGCTCATCCCAGACTTGGAGAGTACTCTGGAAGCATAATCTATCACTTCTTCAGTGCCTTCCTGAATTTTTACTAGAGCTACCTCTATCCCACAATCGCCAACGTCGATGTGAAGTTCCTCCTTGGTATCCTTATCATACAATGCTAGAACTGGAGAAGATGTTAGCACCTCCTTAAGGACAAGGAAAGACCTGTCTTGTACCTCGTTCCAGGAAAATTTGGCGTCTCCCTGCAGTAGTTCTTGCAAGGGCCGTGCCTTGGTACAGAGGTACTGTATGAATCGCCAGTAGAACGAACACATTCCGAAGAAACTTCTGACATCAATAATGTGCCGAGGAGTCAGATAATGTGTGACTGCCCTTACTGTCTCTGGATCGGGATGACTCCATCACCACTCACCAGGTGCCTCAAGGTATTTACTTCTTGGACAACGAACGGACAGTTTTTTGGATTCAGGTGGAGACCTGCAGTCTGAACACACTTCAACACGGTTGTTAGGTGATTTAGATGTTCTTCAAATGACTTCCAAAAGATGACAATGTCATCCTGGTAGCAAAGACATGTCGTCCATTTAAACTGTCGAATCTGCCTGGAGCTTTACGTAGTCCAAAGGGCAGAACTTTGAACTCATAGAAACAGTCAGGTGTTATGAAGGCATCCTTTTCCCGGTTAGCCTCTTCACCCTCTATTTGCCAGTAACCTGCGTGCATATCAGTAGCTGACAAATACTTTGCTCCTTTCAAGTAGTGAAGGGTGTCATCAACGCACAACAGTTGATAGGCATTTTCTTCGTGATTTTGCTCAGTCGTCGGCAGTCGAAACAGAAACGCCATGTACAGTCTTTATTATTCACAAGGACCGCAGAAGAGGACCAAGGACTCTCTGAAGGTTCAATAATGTCTTCTTACAGTATCTTCTCCACTTCCTCCCGTATTATTCGTCGTCCTACCAGTGAAACACTCTACGAGGGCTAGTTAATGGTGAATAATCCTCCCTGTCGATATTGTATTTTACAATGGACTGTTTGGTCTATTATTTCTCGACTCCGGATCTGAAATCATCCGGAAATTGAAGCATAACGGCTATCACTCATCGATGCTGTTGCTCTGTCAGGCCACATCCTATTGGCAGTTCAACAGTAGCTTCCTCCTCTGCTTTGTGTAGTGGTAACGGAGCACTATTCTTAGTCAATGCCACTAAGTTTCCCTCCCTGGACTGCCGGCCGAGGTGACCATGCGGTTATAGGCACTTCAGTCTGGAACCGTGTGACTGCTACGGTTGCAGGTTCGAATCCTGCCTCGGGCATGGATGTATGTGATGTCCTTAGGTTAGTTAGGTTTAAGTAGTTCTAAGTTCTAGGGGACTGATGACCTCAGATGTTGAGTCCCATAGTGCTCAGAGCCATTTGAACCATTTGAACCTTCCTGGACTGGTTCAGCCGGCCCTACGCGCATACCTTTAGGGATGAGTTGCGGCTGCTCGTAACACTGATCCAAATTTCTTCTCGACCAGGTACAGTCATAACGATCGTCGTTGGGATGTAGATTACTTTTGTGAACCTGAACAGAAGCTTGACAGTTAAACTGAGGATTTCTATTGACAACTAGAACTAGTCTCGTTGACGATAGTGGTATAACAACTTCTGCAACGGCTAACTACCACCCAGAGCAATGTTTGTTAGGTGAGCATGTTGGAATACCTTCCTCTGGAACTGTGATCTTTCGCAGTCTATAACTGCTTGTGATGCCTGCAATAAGTTCCATCAGAAAATTACGGTATGACTACCATCCGTTAAAACGACAAATTCGAAGGGCTGTGTTCTGTCATTAACAGTTATTTTTTATGAACATGTTCCTGTCGGCTGGACGTATTTCATATTTGCCGCCACCAGCACAATCACTTTTGTATCACAGAACACAGTCTCCTTTAGCTGGCGATCAGAATCATTCGACATTACTGAAAAAGATTGCACTGAGTCGATTAGCTCCCGGACTGGTTGGCCATCGATGAGGACGGTGATGATATTTCCTTTCGTCTTGGTAACTGTTTTCCATGGAGTATTTTCGTTTGTGGCGGCCTCATTTCCACAGGTGGTCGTCTCGCTTAGTTTTCCTGAATTCGGCGGCTAGGTGAGCGGCTTGTGCCTCTACTTAGTGATAGGGAACGGTTGCGGCGTGTTGGGGAGCGACTTTGTCCAGTCTACGGCAATGAGCTTCGGCCCACATGTCGACTATAATTGTCTGCAGATGACTGGCGGGGATGGGAGTGTTGTGATGATTGACGTCTGGAAGCGTAGTAGTCTTTGAAACCACGCCTTCTTACTCTGATCTTCCGTACAACGTATTCAGGGCATCCACTACGGAAACACACCACCGTGTTGCCCTCTGTCCCCCAAACACCTGTTCTTCTGCGGTGCTTTATACTTGGCGGAGAAACTGGTTGTACATGGGTTGACTGGACGCTGGGTTGTCGTTTGACGGTTGCGGAATAAGTCTGAATTGGCTGAGTCCATTCTTCCTGGCATGTTCCACTAGCGGCAAAGATTGATGCTAAGGATCAACAGACTTCTTCAATATTCTCTATTCGTCCTGACGTATGGGGTCGACGTTCATGGCCGCCATCTCTTGTGCAATCCGTCCGACAGCTCTGGTGCCATACAGTTCTCTTCTCTTATAACCTGGCGTATGAGAGACAAGCGAGGTCATGGTGGAATTCCACATTTGACACAGTGAGTATATTCGGGAGTCGATCATACATCTTCGTCCGGTTCTTTTCTGTTGCACTTCGTCTATGATCACTTAATGATTTTTTCAGTTGTTGTGACATCTTTTACTAGACGAGCTTGGTACATGTCTTCTGCGACTCCCTTCATCGAATGTGATATTTTGTCGGCTTCTGTCATATTCAGATTCACAATGTTGAAAAGGGCAAAACTTTAAGTATGTATGACTGTGTCGTTTCACCATGACGTTGGGTCCTACTCTTCAAACGCTCTTCTTCTGAGCGGACTTGCTGTTAATTGTATCCGACTGTTTTCTTCACTTCGGCCTGGAATTCGTCCCAGCTATTGAGCTTCTCTTCGTTGGTCTCAAACTACTGCTGTGCTGTGCCATCCAATAAAATTATACATTTGCCAAACACATCGTGTCATTCCACCTGTTGTATATGGCGACACGGTATAATCCTTTCAATCATTTCGTTGGTTCGGAACCAGTGTCTCCGGAATGCGCTGATGAATGTCTGACGAACAGCTGTCTTACTGGTGTTTTGGAATCCATCTGTCTCCTGAATATACGGATCTTAGGAAAGACATACTGCTTGTATTTCGGTTCGTGTTCATTTAGGTTAACTGGAGGCAGCACAATCAAATCCAAACCCGAAGGCAGGGTCGTCAATGAAGAACAAAACTAAAAAATGAAAGCACGTTTATTACTGACACCAATGTACAGTCAGAGCGGAACTGATCTCCTGGGTGGAGAGTGCAGCGATTTAGATAAACATCGAATGTTACTGTGGTGTCACCGCCAGACACCACACTTGCTAGGTGGTAGCTTAAATCGGCCGCGGTCCATTAGTACATGTCGGACCCGCGTGTCGCCACTGTCAGGATCGCAGACCGAGCGCCACCACAAGGCAGGTCTCGAGAGACGTACTAGCACTCGCCCCAGTTGTACGACGACGTTGCTAGCGACTACACTGACGAAGCCTTTCTCTCATTTGCCGAGAGACAGTTAGAATAGCCTTCAGCTAAGTTAATGGCTACGACCTAGCAAGGCGCCATTTGTACCATTGCATGTATCTCAAGATAGTCTCACTTGTATCATCAAGAATGCTGTATACCAAAGGACGATATAAAAGTTAAGTGTTCTAGTAGCTACATTCTTTTCTTTATCACATTCATTACGAATCCTGTTCCAGACTTCGCGCCAGTCGGCGTGTGTGTACGTGTGCCCTTTCGGCTACCCGTCTCTGTGGACTGGCTGCCTTGTCAGTCCACTACATTGGCGACGAGTCTCAAAAGGGACTTTAGCGTTCGTATTGTATTAAATTGCTTGTGTCATGGCTTCGCCGCAATCTCCAGATGTACTGTCCGAATTTTATCGCTTGCAGAATCAGCAGACGCAGGCGTTATTGGATGCCCTTAGCCAGCTCGTCCAGGGTCAACGTGCGCTGCAAACCGATGCGGCCGCCGCCGCTTCATCGCTACCGCCGCCACAACATGCAGTTGCACCACCGTTTCGTAGCTTTGACCCAGCCACCGAAACATGGCCGGAATGGTCTCGACAATTTGGATTTCATCTCGCCGCCTACAGAATTCAAGGTAATGAGCGGCAGCCGTTTTTGCTTTCGTGTGTAGGTGTGTCCACCTACTGTGTGATAGTGAAATTGTTTCCCCGACGCGACGTAGCAACTCTGTCATACGAAGAAATTTTGTCTGCTTTAGATGCCTATTTCAAAGAAACAGTTAATGTAGTTGCAAAACGGTATACGTTCTTCCGTACAAAATGTACGGCCAGTCAAACTAATCGGGAGTGGGTTGCAACTTTGCAAGGACTTACTAGGGAGTGTGCATTTGAATGTGACTGTGGCCTCCCTTATTCAGATACTATGGTGCGTGATGCAATAGCACAGAACGTTTCTGATGTTCGCATAAGGGAACAGATTTTGAAACTAGTAAATCCCTCCCTTCAACAAGTGATAGACATATTGGATAGGCAAGACACACTTGACTTTGCTCAGGAATCATTTGCAACTTCGCCAGCCGTGTGTCACATTAACCGGCCCGCCGGGCCCGCTGCACGGAACGCTAACTTGCCCTCGCGCACGTCCGTGCAGCCACGTGTCCCGCGCAAGCAAGCAAATGCAGTGAAATCATGCACGCGGTGTGCGACTAGACATCCGCGTGACAATTGCCCGTCACGCCAAGCTATTTGCTTTTACTGTCATAAGAAAGGACATGTTCAAAGTGTTTGCCAGAAAAAGCTCAGATCAGACAATCACAACCATTCCAGGCCCTTTGCTTCGCGCCGCAATCGAACCAAGGACACACGGGCTCGTGAACCTTCGCCCATGGACATTCATGTAGTTAATTCCACCCCGTCCAGTGCCACTATCTCAAACAGTGACTGTGTTCGTCCCACACACCGTGTGCGTCGACGTCGCCGGAAATCTCGTAAAGTCGCAAGTGCTTCTGTACCTGTATCAGTTCAAATTGCACGAGAAAGTCGCTCTTGTCGTCAGCAGGACAATAAACTTTTTGTAGACTTGGACTTTGAAGGCAAAGTGATCCCATTCCAGCTCGATACCGGAACTGCAGTTTCACTACTCAATCACGACACGTACAAACAACTGGGCAAACCTCCGTTGCGTGCCGCAAATGTTAAGTTAAATAGTTATTCCGGACAAGCTATCCCTGTGTTAGGACAGTGCACTCTTCTTGCAACATACAAGGGACAAACAATACTCGTTTCTTTTTACGTTCTTCGTTCTTCTTTGGCAGTGAACTTGTTTGGTTTAGATTTATTTCAGTTGTTTAACTTGTCTATAGTCAATCAGGTCCTATCAGTGAACCAGACTGTGCCTTCAGCCAGTGTTTCTAGTCTATGTGAAGAATTTGCAGACATTTTTGCACCGGGCCTTGGTTGCGCTAAGAACTATGAAGCACATTTGGAATTGACAGTGAACGCGCAACCGAAATTTTTCAGAGTGCGCAATGTTCCCCACGCATTGCGTTATGAGGTCGCCAACCGCTACGATATCTTGTATCGGTCCACTGCTAAGCACGGAAACGCTGATGCGTTGTCCCGTTTGCCTGTTGCTGAGGATAAAGCATTCGATTCTTCCGAACTTGCTTGCATGTTCATTGATGCGGAAACTGATGACGTGGTCGAATCGTTTCCGATTGATTTTCGTCGTGTAGCTACAGCCACAGCTGCTGACCCTGTCCTTGCTACTGTTTTGCGTTTTGTTGCTACGCAATGGCCCTTGTCAAAGTGGCGGATCGAGGATCCGTTGGTTCGCCGATTTTTTGCTCATAAGGAGAGACTTTGTGTACTACGTGGTGTTTTGTTGTTGCGTTCTGATAATGATCAGTCCAGAGTCGTGGTCCCACGTTCGTTACAGTCCTCTGTCTTACGGCTTCTTCACCAAGGACATTGGGGTATAGTGCGAACGAAACAACTTGCTCGTCAGCACTGTACTTGGTTCGGAATCGATGCTGCGATTACGAATATGTGCTCTTCTTGCATGGCGTGTGCCGAACAACAATCCGCACCGCCGTGGAAATTCTTTGCATGGCCGCAAGCCACTTCCCCTTGGCAACGCTTGCACATCGATTTTGCTGGTCCATTCTGGAATGCTCGATGGTTGGTTGTGGTCGATTCTTTCAGTAATTTTCCTTTTGTTGTCCGGATGTCTTCCACGACGTCCTCTGCCACCATCCAAGCGTTATCTGCTATTTTTTGCATTGAAGGTCTTCCACAGACTATTGTTTCCGACAAGGGCCCACAATTCATGTCCGCAGAATTTCAGTCATTCTGCAAGGCCAATGGTATTCAACCATCTGACATCCGCGCCGTTTTCGCCTCAGTCAAACGGTGCCGCTGAACGATTGGTCCGGACTTTCAAGTCACAGATGTTGAAGTTGACAGAGTCGCATTCTCGGGAGGACGCGTTATTGCTCTTTTTGTCTTCGTATCGCTCTCAGCCCCGCGTTGGTCGCTCGCCGGCTGAGATGCTCCACGGTCGTCCTCATCGAACCTTGATGTCTTTGCTGCATCCGCCGCATCAGGTTCCTGTGCAGCGGCAGACTCCTGCTTTTGCTCCTGCCGACATTGTCTTCTATCGCAACTATCGCGGTTCACGGCGTTGGCTCGCAGGGCGCATTCTTCGCTGCCTCGGCCGCGCGATGTATTTGGTTTTGGGGGCCTCTGGTGAGGTGCGTCGGCATCTCAATCAGCTGCGCCTCTGTCGTCGCCTGGGTTCTGCCGCTCCCCATCTGCTTTCAGCGACGGTGCCGTCCGGTCAGCGCCCTGGGGACCCATCTACTGGCTCACGTCATCCCCAGGTGCTACCGACGTTGCCTTCCATTTTGCCCCATGGCGACGCGCCGCTGCCGCCGCCGCCGCCGCCTGTTCTCCCGCCGGCGCCGCCCGCAGTGGACACTTCGCTGCAGCCGCCCGGCGCCTCTCTGGGTCGCGCGCCGCCGATCGCTTCCCGTGACCAGCTGTCCTTCGCCATGGAACTTTTGCCCGCTCCGGACCTGATGTCGTCATCGCGCGTCGGATCCCCCGACGCAATGGAGGTCGACCCTTCGGCCCCTCCTGTCTCATTACGGGCGCATACACCGCATGTTGACGTGCACCCTGGACTAGGTTTTCAGGCGTTTCCTAGCTCCCCTCGGACCGAATGGCAGGGTGCGGGTGGCACAGCCTCGCCTGTTGTTAGGCCCCCCACCCCATCGCATACGTCAACATGGGGTCCTCCCCACGGCGGGCGGAAGCCTTATCACACGACCGTTGGCCGATTTGCGGGGGAGGAATGTGGTGTCACCGCCAGACACCACACTTGCTAGGTGGTAGCTTAAATCGGCCGCGGTCCATTAGTACATGTCGGACCCGCGTGTCGCCACTGTCAGGATCGCAGACCGAGCGCCACCACAAGGCAGGTCTCGAGAGACGTACTAGCACTCGCCCCAGTTGTACGACGACGTTGCTAGCGACTACACTGACGAAGCCTTTCTCTCATTTGCCGAGAGACAGTTAGAATAGCCTTCAGCTAAGTTAATGGCTACGACCTAGCAAGGCGCCATTTGTACCATTGCATGTATCTCAAGATAGTCTCACTTGTATCATCAAGAATGCTGTATACCAAAGGACGATATAAAAGTTAAGTGTTCTAGTAGCTACATTCTTTTCTTTATCACATTCATTACGAATCCTGTTCCAGACTTCGCGCCAGTCGGCGTGTGTGTACGTGTGCCCTTTCGGCTACCCGTCTCTGTGGACTGGCTGCCTTGTCAGTCCACTACAGTTACAGACTGCTGTTATTTATACAAACATAGAATATTTCAGTAAATATAAACGTTAGAAAGATAATATATTTCAAGAACCTTCCAGAACTGATAAATACTAAGTATCAAATAACGGGTGGTAGTGGTTGGTTTGGAACGGACGACTTGCAGTACGCCAGCTTCTGACGGTAACCAGCACGCTACACTGTCTGAACAATTATTGGCGGCAATACATTATATCTTCTATACTGTATACACACGGTAGGCGAAACTGTTTTTACTGTTCCTCCTGTTGGTACAAATTTAATGGACAGCTGTGAGCAATTGAAAAGCAGACGAGCTCACCTTTGTCATAAACGATTGGTTTGCAGCAATAGAATCACAGATGTTTTTGACCATGAACTCATCTAACTTCAAATACGTCGTTTTCCTATGACAAGAAGGAGATATACGTCTTTACAGAGCTACGCAAACAAGAGTGTGACATTGGAGAGATTAGTGAAAATGTGTAACTGCGGCTATGAACATGTGATGAACTAAGATATACGAAAAAAGTCTATGAATGACTTCCAACAATGTCGTGGAAAAAGAATTTGAAGTTTTCTGGGTTATGTGTATGACAGTTTTGTAGATGACTTGGCAAATTGTTACTTTATGAAGTTAATTCTACTATCTGCATTTGACTTTGCTTCTATATTAACGCAGACCATGAATGGAAAATGCTTGTAATTTGTACACTACTTCAGTTTTGTGCCTTTGTTCTGAATCGGCGTGCGGTCGGCATGGTTAGTTTAAGGGGTGGCCGGATACCCTTCCTGTCGCCACCCCTTCGGTTCCTAAGATGGAATATGTGCACCCCAACTGTCTGCCTGTATTGTTATTCATATGACTGTGGGCAAAAGTTCTCTAAATGTTTGCGAATCGTGTAACGGAAGAGGGAACTGGGTACCAGCCCTTAGTGGGGTACGGGGTAACCCACAGAAACTATATCTAGGCTTCCCAGCACAGCGAGCCTCGTCGTTAATCCGCCTGACGGATTCGATCCGGGGACAGCACACCTCCCGCCCTCGAGACAGTTCTTTAAGGGTGTGTACACAGTGTTTTAACTCATTTGTTCGTTTTGTTCGTTGCATTTGTTCGGAGCTGACGTCCAATGTCACCCGTTCAAGTTCATTGTTGATCCGTTCACTCATATTTTTATTACAACGAGCAGCTAACCCTTTGACTGAACACACTGAACTACCGTGCTGGCATCAGGCCAACGAAGACCAACGAATAACAGAGACTGGATTCGGCTGAAAGTTATTCGCCAACGCATTGGCTGAAACAAGCTTAAGATGCTACTGAGTTTTCCAGCAGAGGGCAGCTCCCTTCATCCCACATGGTAACAAGTCATCAATGGATACCCGGCAACAATACAACCAAAAGTGACCATTTCCCCACGAAATACGAGGGTTATTCGAAAGTAAAGAACGATCGGTCGCGAAATGAAAACCACAGTGGAAATCCGATGAAGTTTTGCACAGGCGTGTTGGGCAGTGTCTCTATTATGCCCGTCGATTGCATTACGTCGTTCTTTTTAGTTCTGAGCACACAGGGAGCACATAAAGATACCTAGAACAATAGTGTATCCCCCCATGTACGAGGGCCTGGTGAGAAATTTCGCCTGAAGCTATGCAGCCAAACTTACATAACTGTCGTGCGTTATCTTCTTCAAGACAATTCTCAGCCGCATTCTGCAGGGGCAATGAAGATGCTCCTGCATTGTTTTCAATTGGGAATATTTCATTACCGACAATACAGCCGTAAGTGTCTCCCTCTGAGTTTCATCTCTGCTCACATGAACCGCTGGCTATGAAGACAACATTTTGCCACAGACAACGAGCTATGGACCAACGTAGAGAATTGGCGGAAAGCGCTGGCGGCTGCCTTCGATAACGAGAGTATTGGAAAGTTGGTACAACGCTACGACAAACGTCTAAGTCGGATCGGCGACTATGAAGATAAATAGCTCGAAGTTGTAGCTAACTGTTGCAAATAAAACAGTTTTGATTTTCACTGTGGTTTCCATTTTGCGACCTATCGTTCCTTACTTCCCGAATAGCCCTCGTAGTTAGGATGAGTGTGGGAGGAGTTTTGGGTTTTCTCTCAGGGAACAATAGGACCATTTTCAGACATTCCCGCAAATATTTAAATTTTCCATCGTTTTCATATATTACAAATGGGCTATTTTCCCAGCTAAATTTGAATTTCTTGTTATTCTTACATAACCACGAAGACATCGCAAAATGTAAGCAACGGTAATGTCATGAATGGAAATACGGTAATACTGCAGGTGGAAGCGATATCATTAGGTACGTGAGGTGTTAGTGGAAATTTCTCAACACTTCACACATTGACCCATAACGTTCATGACAATATTACTCACAAAAACTTCCCACATGCACTCCCTTGCTTTAGCCCCATCTCATATAGGCAGTTCAGGGAAGTTCACTACGTGTGCTGTATCATCTGACACAGCAGGCATGCAGTAGAGGGGAAAATACCTCATGAGACGTCTACCTGGAAGCTATGCGTTTAGACAGTAACAAAAATCCAAACATTATGACCAGAAGACGGCCCTAATAGAAACGAGGCGAGTATAATAAAATAAAGCAAATATAAACTTTGACAGAAAGTTTCGCATATTCAGTTGATCTCATATAACATGACGTGTAGAGCATGATCTTTTGGGACAGGAAGATCAACAACAGCAGCATTGATCCTGTGTGAGTGGTCTAGTACACCAACCGTTTTGGGTTTGGTGTTAGGTGATTTTCCAAATCCGTTAGGTGATTGACAGGCTGTTTCCCCATCTTAATTTCAGAAATGTAACATATGAACAGCTAACCAAGAGATTTCAAGAGAGTTTCCATGATTCGCATACGGCCGCTGCATACAGCCTTCCTTCTGTTAGACTAAGCCTTCTGTTAGATTAAGAAAACATGGTGGCACCAGGAAAGGAGCTCAGCCGTAGAAATAGTGACAGATCTGTGACCAGCAAAGACTAGTCGACTGCGAACACTGTTAAACGTTATAACGTCGGGAAGAAAAAAATGATTTAATACAAGCACACAGCCAGTGATGTCACCACTGCTGCATCACAGTTGTTACGAGAACAAACACAACCACTGTGAGGTGCGACAACGCACGGTTAAGCATCTCTGGGCTTAACAATAATTTTTACAGTTGATCGTTTTCGAGCGCGCTCCAGAACGGTGACAGTGGCTAATCTGGAATCTTCAGATGTGGTCGGTCGCTAATACTTGACAGGAGGAAGTATTCGAAAGATAGCCGTGTAGGTATTCAATTTTACGGTCGCGTGTCGGAAGAATATAGAACAGTAATTCATAATTAGAGAATGTCGTCCAAATTTGAATTACTCATGAAAGTTGAAGTTTTATTCGAATCTCGTGGCATAATTTCGTTACTGTAATTCAATAATAACTTTTGACAGAGGATATAATAAACTAATCGTCGTATCTCAATCAATTTTGCTTAATGAACTCTACTCAACCGATTAGCAATTATAACTGATGATGAAATAATCCATTGTCGACAAGGAGAAGAGTTATTATCAATGAAGTGAGACAACGAGGAGGAACCTCACAATTGACGACTCGTGTGTCGAACGGTGACTTCATCGCAATCTCCGGAGACGGCCAATGTAGCGAGTGGGTGCACGATATTCCAGCATAGAGGCTTCTCGTTTTGTTAAAAACAACGCCAGAAAGAGGTGATAATTTATGATCTATAAACTGTGAATATGTGTGACTTTTAGAAAGAATAGGCCACTTACTAACCTTAACAACGAATGTTAAAAATGAAGATACTACTGTATGTGAGGTATTAGTACGCAGGACAATTAAACCGTAAACGTTGATTCTGAAAACGATTTAACAATTTTCTTAAAATTGTAGTAGTACCGAACTTGAGGAATCGGCATTCAACGCACCAACAGTTTGCCATGAACCAGTAACGATTGGTTCACAGGATGAATTACTTAACGAAGATATGACGGAACAACCCAAGCTCAAATCAGAAGCTGAAGCATTAAAATCTAAGTAAGACGAAGATCGTATGCACAATAAAACCACACTCGATCAGACGAAGAAAAAAATCAATGAATACAGCGCAGAGATCGAGATAGTAAAGAGTGATTGTTCACAGCACACAGTCACTTAGAAATAGGACTATTCGAAGGAAAGTCAAGTAGCGCACTGACTTTTACCTTCACGTGTACGGACAAAATTAAACAGTAACTCTCAAGTAGGGAATGTCGTCCAAGATTTAAGCATTCACGAAGGTCAAAGTTTTATTCGAATCCTGTGGCATGATTTCGTTACTGCAGTTCAATAATACTTTTCGACAAAGGATATAACAAACTAATAAGGACGCCTCAATCCATTGTTCATAACGAACTCGACCCTTCGGATTCCATATAATGCTAAAGACAAAACAATCCATCATTGACAAGGAGAGCGGTGATTACCAACGAAGTGAACCAGTAAGGAGGAACTTCACTAGGCTTTATTCCAAAATTGCGTTTATTAAACGAGCTAGACTCTTTATGCTGTCACAGTCCCAGATGCAATAGCTCTGGACACCTTTGGTATAACTGTGGATAATGACGTCAATGATGACTACGGTTATAAGCAGCTAAAACGCTTGGGCACAGTATCCTAGTGCCGGTCGGAGTGGCCGAGCAGTTCTAGGCGCTTCAGTCTGGAACCGCGCGACCGCTACGGTCACAGGTTCGAATCCTGCCTCGCGCATGGATGTGTGTGATGTCCTTAGGTTAGTTAGGTTTAAGTAGTTCTAAGTTCTAGGGGACTGATGACCTCAGATGTTAAGTCTCATAGTGCTCAGAGCCATTTGAACAGTATCCTAGTAGATTTGGGATAATAGTAACGGATTTACTAAACAGATACAATCACTTGGAAGTCAGAAAGATCCACCATGACAGTAGATCCACATAACTCTCGCATAAAAACTAACAACTCAAAGCTCGTGTGTGTGCGTGTGTGTGTGTGTGTGTGTGTGTGTGTGACTGTGTGTGTATGCGCGCGCGCGCTGGCGCATATGTGTATTTAGTGCACTCGACAGCGTGCTTATTTGCGCACCAGAACACATTCTGTGACGTTATAGTAACAGAGGAAAACAAATAAAACATCAGTGAACTACTGACAGGTGAGTACTCAAGCTCTGGAATTTAGGTGTTTCCATCTAGCTGTTCATACTATTTTATACAGGACCTATAAGTGGTCCAGATCTCTTATAATGCCGATATCTACATCTACATCTACATGGATACTCTTCAAATCACATTTAAGTGCCTGGCAGAGGGTGCATCGAGCCACCTTCACAATTCTCTGTTATTCCAATCTCGTACAGCAGCCGGCCGAAGTGGCCGTGCGGTTCTAGGCGCTGCAGTCTGGAACGGCGAGACCGCTACCGTCGCAGGTTCGAATCCTGCCTCGGGCATGGATGTTTGTGATGTCCTTAGGTTAGTTAGGTTTAAGTAGTTCTAAGCTCTAGGGGACTAATGACCTCAGAAGTTGAGTCCCATAGTGCTCAGAGCAATTTGAACCAATCGTACAGCGCGCGGAAAGAATGATCACCTATATCTTTCCGTACGAGCTCTAATTTCCCTTATTTTATCTTTGTGATCGTTCCTCCATATGTAAGTCTATGTCAACAAAATATTTTCGCATTCGGAGGAAAAAAGTTGGTGATTGGAATTTCTTGAGAAGATTCCGTCGCAACGAAAAACGCCTTTCTTTTAATGATGTCCATCCCAAATCCTGTATCATTTCTGTGACACTCTCTCCCATGTTTCGCGATAATACAAAACGTGCAGCCTTTCTTTGAACTTTTTCGATGTACTCCATCAGTCATATCTGGTAAGGATCCCACACCGCGCAACTATATTCTAGAAGAGGACGGACAAGCGTAGTGTAGGCAGTCTCCTTAGTAGGTCTGTTACATTTTCGAAGTGTCCCACCAATGAAACGCAGTCTTTGGTTAGCCTTCCCCACAACATTTTCTATGTGTACCTTCCAATTTAAATTGTTCGTAATTGTAATACCTAGAAATTTAGTTGAATTTACGGCTTTTAGATTAGACTGATTTATCGTGTAACCGAAGTTTAACATGTTCCTTTTAGCACTCATGTGGATGACCTCACCCTTTTCGTTATTTAAGGTCAACTGACACTTTTCGCACCATTCCGATATTTGAGGCTAAGATCCGGAACGCATGAACCCGAAATTTGAAACGTGCCTATTTATCGAGCTGACAGGACTTACATTGTCTGCACTTTACGGGAAGGGACCTGTAATCTGGATGGTGCTAATATTTTAAGCTTACATCGATAATCTAAAATCTCTGTTAGAAACAACTTTCCGTGGCCTTGTCTAAAGAGATTTTTTCCACAGGTGCACTGTACACCGATGTCGCAATGTGTTGGGTATGAGAACGAACAGGAAAAGAAAAGCAAGACCTTGGCCACTGCGGCGAGTTACGGTGTGTATGAAAGCACGCCGGGGCTTCCCGAAGCCGTGACCGCAAACCTTATTACTCCACGCCGCTATGCTGTGGTCAACGATACGCAGAAGTGTTCCTTGATGGCCTCTCATCGGTTCTTCATCAATCCCCCATCTTTTAGCGGCGCAGATGGCACTGTTGTTTGCGAAAATTCCAACACCTTGAAGTAATGGTGACACAAGGAAAGGAAATAAACGAATTATTAATGACAGTGTATTTTTAATTTTATTTCATCACTAGTCAGCAAATTTGCATTCAAAAAGATAATACCGCGTAATTCTGCTGTCAGCAGGACTGCTGTACAGCCCAGCATCAGTGAGATCCGACGACTGCACTCCACCCGCTGGCATTAATTATCTGTGCTATTCAGTAAGTTAATTAGTTATGCCATGTTCCATAGATCACATCCAAGATACGTATTGTAACGATGAGGAAAGAGTCAGTTTACAGGCTAAGAATAGATTGTGCATTTATATACATGCCTACAGGCTGGCAATTTACAGGGTGACAATTACTGAACTATATGAAATAAAATCGTCATAACTTCTGAACGGAGAGGGTTAGGGCATTCAAACTGTACTGTTGGCGGCGGGGCATGATGGGAATTAGTATGCGAAATGTGGTTTGGTTTAGCGACGAAGCCCACTTTCAGTTGGATGGGTTCGTCAATAAGAAAAAAATTGGCGCTTTTTGGGGACTGAGAATCCGCACTTCCCGATAGAAAAGTCTCTTCACTCTCAACGGGTGACTGTGTGGCGTGCAATGTCCAGTCACGGAGTAATCGGTGCGATTTTCCTTGTCTACCGAACGGTACGTTCAGGTTTTGGAAGATGACTTCGTCCCCATTATCCAAAGTGACTCTGGTTTCGACAAGATGTGGTTCATGCAAGATGGGGCTCAAACCCTTGAAGCAGGAGAGTGTTTGATGTCTTGGAGGAGCGCTTTGGGGATCGAATTTTGGCTTTGGGCATGGGCCTCGATTGGCTACCATATTCTCCGGATCTGAACACGTATGACTCCTTTTTGTGGGGCTATATTAAAGACAAGGTGTACAGCCACAACCCCAAAACTACTGCTGAGTTGAAAACAGCCATTCAGGAGATCATCGACAGCATCGATATTCCGACGCTTCAGTCGGTCATTTGACTGGAATTCTCTCTTTCAAATTCTGAAGGTGGCAGGGGTAAAATACAGGGAGCGAAAGGCTATTTACAATTTGTATAGAAGCCAAATGGCAGTTATAAGAGTTGAGGGGCATGAAAGGGAAGCAGTAGTTGGGAAGGGAGTGAGACAGGGTTGTAGCCTCTCCCCGATGTTATTCAATCTGTATATTGAGCAAGCAGTGAAGGAAACAAAAGAAAAATTCGGAGTAGGTATTAAAATCCATGGAGAAGAAATAAAAACTTTGAGGTTCGCCGATGACGTTGTAATTCTGTCAGAGACAGCAAAGGACTTGGAAGAGCAGTTGAACGGAATGGATAGTGTCTTGAAAGGAGGATATAAGATGAACATCAACAAAAGCAAAACGAGGATAATGGAATGTAGTCGAATTAAGTCGGGTAATGCTGAGGGTATTAGATTAGGAAATGAGACACTTAAAATAGTAAAGGAGTTTTGCTATTTGGGGAGCAAAATAACTGATGATGGTCGAAGTAGAGAGGATATAAAATGTAGACTGGTAATGGCAAGGAAAGCGTTTCTGAAGAAGAGAAATTTGTTAACATCGAGTATAGATTTAAGTGTCAGGAAGTCGTTTCTGAAAGTATTTGTATGGAGTGTAGCCATGTATGGAAGTGAAACATGGACGATAAATAGTTTAGACAAGAAGAGAATAGAAGCTTTCGAAATGTGGTGCTACAGAAGAATGCTGAAGATAAGGTGGGTAGATCACATAACTAATGAGGAGGTATTGAATAGGATTGGGGAGAAGAGAAGTTTGTGGCACAACTTGACTAGAAGAAGGGATCGATTGGTAGGACATGTTCTGAGGCATCAAGGGGTCACCCATTTAGTATTGGAGGGCAGCGTGGAGGGTAAAAATCGTAGAGGGAGACCAAGAGATGAATACACCAAGCAGATTCAGAAGGATGTAGGTTGCAGTAGGTACTGGGATATGAAGAAGCTTGCACAGGATAGAGTAGTATGGAGAGCTGCATCAAACCAGTCTCAGGACTGAAGACCACAACAACAACACAGTCGGTCATACAGAATTTCGCTATTCGTCTGCGCCACTTCCCCGCTAATGATGGCAGTCATATCGAACATCCTCGCTGTCTGGTCTCCTTCCCCGAAACCAACCAACCAACCATATCGAACAGGTCATAAGCTAAATCCGAATATCTGTAGTGACCTTTACATGTTGAATAAAGTATGTGCACGCCGTAGTTTGTAACTAATTTACGTTTTTTTCATATAGTTCAATAATTGTCACCCTGTATATCTACGTCTACGTACGGGGGTAAAAACACGGGCCGCGCGGGATTAGCCGAGCGGTCTCAGGCGCTGCAGTCATGGACTGTGCGGCTAATCCCGGTGGTGCTTCGAGTCTTCCCTCGGGCATGGGTGCGTGTGTTTGTCCTTAGGATAATTTAGGTTAAGTAGTGTGTAAGCTTAGGTTCTGATGACCTTAGCAGTTAAGTCCCATAAGATTTCACACACATCAGAACATTTTTTTTTTAAACACGGAAGCACTAAAAACACAACATATAAGAATGTTAATACGGTATAGGAAAGCCGTTGACGGCATCCAGTCGTCTCTAAATGAATAAATACAGGTTGTCTACGATTTTCAAGGGAATCTTGTACCATTGTTCCTGCAAAAAATGGCTAGTTCAGGTAACAGTGATGGAGATGGATAGCCATTACGCACCCTTCTCTCCAAAGTAGTTCATAAAGGCTAATTAATATTGAGATCTGGTGACTATGGTGGCCAGGGGAGAAGCGACAATCCATCCTCGTGCTCGCGCAACAGTCCTGGACTATGCAAGATGTGTGAAGAGGGGTTGAGTCGTCTTGGAACGCAGCATCACCGTTCTACATCTATATCGACATGATTACTCGCCAAATTCCCAATTAAGTGCCTGACACTGGGTTCATCGAACCACCTTCATGCCACCGCTGCTCCCTGGAACAGAGCGCCGGACAAACGAACGCTTAAATCATCCCGTGCGAGCTCTGGTTTCTCTTATCTCATTATGATGATCATTTCTTCCTGTAGGTGGTCACCAACAAAATATTTTCGCATTCGGAGGAGAAAGTTAGTTATTGAAATTTCATGAGGAGATCCTGCAGCAACGAAAAACGCATTTATTTTAATGATTACCACCCCAATTTCCGTATCGTATCCGTGGCACCCTCTCCCCTATTTTACAATAATACAAAACGAACTGCCCTTCTTTGAACTTTCCCGATGTCCTCCGTCAAGTCTTCTCTTATGCGGATCCCATAACGTGCAGCAAGAGGACGGACAAGCGTAGTGTAGGCAGTCTCTTTAGTAGACCTGTTGTACGAGGATTGACTGAAAAGTAATGCCTCCACCTTCGTAACTCTTCAACAGTTTGCAGCATTGGTATGCGGCAGGTACTGGCTTGTTCCGTAGCCTCTTCTCTACAGCCCCAGTTCGCCGGAAACCTTAGCATTGAACGGTTGTGTTGTTACAGTGTAAAGTATGGAACCCTGCGCAATGGTCGGTCAATGCAATTTAAGCAACGTGCAGTCATTCAATTCTTGACAGCAGCAGGTGTCACCCCACAGGTGATTCATCAGAGACTGAAAGCAGTTTATGTTGATTGTATTGATGAGAATACTATGCGTCGCTGGTAGAGTAAGTTTAAAGATGTTGAGGCGGGAACGTCTGACCTGCCTGACAAACAAGGAGCTGGACGTCCTGTGACAGCAACCACCGAGTTTAGCAAGCATTCAGGATGACGACGGTTCAATCCCGCATCCGGCCATCCTGATTTAGGTTTTCCGTGATTTCCCTTAATCGTTCCAGGCAAATTCCGGGATGGTTCCTTTGACAGGGCACGGCCTACTTCCTTCCCCATCCTTCCCTAATCCGATGAGACCGATGACCTCGCTGTTTGGTCTCTTCCCCCAAATCATCCCCAACCAAAATGTTGACAGATTGATTCAGGGTGATCGTCGAACCACTAAGAGAGAAACTTCAAGCACAGTCGACATTTCACAATAACGTGTGGGCCACATTATTGCTTTACTTGGCTATCAGAAGATGACAATGCCAAAACACACACTTCACGTGACACCAAAGCAGAACTTCAGAGACTGAATCTCACCACCGTACGTGATCCTCCATACAGTCCACATTGAGCACCGTCTGACTTCCATCTGTTCCCGATAATGAAAGACGATCTTCCGGGACATCATTATGCGTCTGATGAAGACGTTCAGAGAACTGTGAGACTGTGGTTGCGGAAACAGAGAGTCGACTTCTTCCTTGACGGCTTCAGAAATATTGTTCATCGTTGGCAAAAAATGGTTCAAATGGCTCTGAGCACTATGGGACTCAACTGCTGAGGTCATTAGTCCCCTAGAACTTAGAACTAGTTAAACCTAACTAACCTAAGGACATCACACACATCCATGCCCGAGGCAGGATTCGAACCTGCGACCGTAGCGGTCTCGCGGTTCCAGACTGCAGCGCCAGAACCGCGCGGCCACTTCGGCCGGCCATCGTTGGCAGAAATGTATCCAGTTGGCTGCTGATTACGTGGAAAAGTGAATATTGGTAATTAAAGATCACATTCTAAGGATTTTTCTGCGTTTGATTTATTAAAATATTCCCATTCAAACCCAATTAACGAAGGTAGAGGCATTACTTGTCATTCAACCCTCATATTTTCTAGGTATTCTGCCTATAAATCGCAGTCTTTGGTTTGCTTTTTCCACAGCATTTTCTATGTGATCGTTCCAATTTAAGTTATCCGCAATTGTAATCCATAAGTACTTAGTTGAATTCACAACCTTTAATTTTGTGTGATTTATCGTGTAACCAAAATTCAGCGATTCCATTTTAGTACTCACGTGGATGACTTCATAGGTTTCACTATTTACAGTCAATTGCCACTTTTCGCACCATAAAGATATCTTGTCTAAACCATTTCGCAACTGATTTTGATCATATGATGACTTAACAAGACGGAAAATGGTAGCTTCATCTGAAAACATGCTGAGAGGGCTGCTCAGATTGTCTCCTAAATTGTTTATATACGAGGGGCGTTCAGAAAGTAAGCTCCGATCGGTCGCGAAATGGAAACGACTATGAAAATCCGATAAAGCTTTGCACAGATGTGTTGGGTAGTGTCTCTAGTATAACCCCAGTTAGCATCACGTCGCTCTTCTCATTTCTGAGCTCGCAGTGAGTGCGTAAAGATGTCTAGAAAATAGTGTCTGCCGCCAAGTACGAGGGCCTGGTGAGAAATTTCGCCTGAAGCTATGCAGCTAACATTACATAACTGTCGTGCTGTTTCTTCTTCAAGACAATTCTCAGCCGCATTCTGCAGGGGCAATGAAGATGCTCCTGCATCGTTTTCAAATGGAAATGTGAGATTACCCACAATACAGTCCGCAATTGTCTCCCCCTGAGTTTCATCTCTGGTCACATGAACCGCTGTCTTTGAAGACAACATTTTGACACAGACAACGAGGTGTAGGCCAGCGTGGAGAATTGGCGGAAAGCACTGGCGGCTGCCTTCTATGATGAGGCTATTGAAAAGTTGGTACAACGCTATGACAAAAGTCTAAGTCAGAACGGCGACTACGTAGAGAAGTAGCTGAAAGGTGTAGCTACTTGTTACAAGTAAAACATTTCTGATGTTCACTGTGGTTTCAATTTGGCAATCAATCGGAGCTTACTTTCTGAACAGGCCTCGTAGATCAGGAACAGCAAAGGGCCTATAACACTTCCTTGGGGAACGCCAGATATTATTTGTACTTTACTTGATGACTTTCAAGCAATTACTACGAACTGTGACATTTCTGATAACAAACAGCCCACGTTACCACCGAACCCCGACCACGTTTCATTCTTGGCAGCAAGCAGTCTGCATCTTAGGCTTGGAACGGCGTACTCCGGACGTAAACTCTGTCATAAGTTGGAAACAGTGTCAAATAAGACTCACCCGACCAAATGACAACCTTCCATTGCTCCACAGTCCGGGATTCATGGTTACAGCAGCACGTTTTCCTGTTACGGGCATTTGCGGCACTGATGTGTGGTTTTGAAACTCCAGCTCCCCCTGCAATTCGCAGCTTATGGAGCTCCCTTCGTGTTGTTTTGGTGCTGACAGGGTAAGCGATTTGCGACATTCATTTCTGCAGTGCCTTTTGCATCTGTCTTCCTCTTCTTTTTCGTCGCAGTCGTTTTCAACTGACCGTCTGTCACGATCACTCAACACACACTTTCGTCTGCGTTGTGTCTTAGCAGATTATGTTTCTCCGCTTTCCTTGTATGAGGTATAAACCTTCGATACGCTGCCCCTTGAAACACCAAACACTTCGGCTGCCTTGATTTCGGAAGCACCCAACATACGAACACCAACAATGTCCACTTTCGAATTCACTTTGCTCCGACATGATGCACTCACTACTACACAGAACACTATTCTGACCACGACTAATACTTTTGGGAGTATTGCACAGGTGCCGTTCGTGGTCAGATACAATAGCGTTACCTGTAGGCTTGGCTACAATTTGCATTTATGTTAAAGCATGCGTTTCTCGCTGAACTTCCCTATTTTTTGTCGAACTCCTGTACATACTTCGCAAGCCGCCATACGACGCACAGCGAAGGGTTTCTTGTTCTAGTCATTTCCTTCCCTATTACACTCGCAAACTGAGCGAAGGAAAAACGACCTTGTACATTCTTAGGTATGAGCCCTTATGTCTCTTACCTCGTCTTCGCGATTCTTACGTGAGATGTACGTTGATGGCAGTAGGATGATTCTGCAGTCTCTCGCAAATGACGGTTCTCTAAGTTTTATCTGATGTGTTGGTGAATGTGCCAACACCTTGTAGATAGAGGAGGCCGAAATGCACGCTATCTAACGCAGACGGGCGTGAATTCTGGAACAGGATAAGTAGTGAATTCTAATAAGAAAAGTATGCAGCTCCTCTAATACTTAACTTTTATTTATCCTTGTTGTGAATACAGCATTCTTGATGAGACATTTCATACGATAACTATCAAACTATGTAAGGCTAATGGCGCCTTGCTAAGTCGTAGCCATTAACTTAGCTGAAGGCTATTCTGTCTCTCGGCAAAGGAGAGCAAAGGCTTCGTCCGTATAGGCGCTAGCAACGTCGTCGTACAACTGGGGCGAGTTCTCGTACGTCTCTCGAGACCTGCCGTGTGGTGGCGCTCGGTCTGCGATCACACAGTGGCGACACGCGGGTCCGACATGTACTAATGGACCGCGGCCGATTTAAGCTACCACCTAGCAAGTGTGGTGTCTGGCAGTGACACCACATTATCGATAGTTCAGAAAAATTTTCCCAGGCAGGTTAAAATATGCCATTGTAAAGCCTCTCTACAAAAAGGGGACACCACAGATGTCAATAATTACCGGCCAGTATTCTTGCTTACAGTATTTTCAAAAATCGTCGAGAGAGTAATGTACTCAAGAGTGGTTAGCCATCTTAACAGAAGTAGGATAGTTAGTATATCACAGTTCGGATTTCAAAAATGCTGTTCCACTGAGACAGCAATACACAATTTCACTGTCCACATAATAGAGTCTTTAAATAGTAAAATGTCAGCAAGAGGAATTTTCTGTGACTTATCCAAAGCATTTGATTGTGTGAACCATGAGATTATGTAACAGAAATTACAATTCTCCGGTATAAAAATGAAATGATCGTATGGCATTTATTGGCCGGGATAGCCCCTCCGGGGTACGGCCGCCGTATAGCTGACGCCACTTCGGCGACTTGCATGTCAATTGTGATGCCCAGTCCCGGGCCCCCTTGCGTGGTAGGAGGTAACTCTACCGCTGCGCTACGGAGGGGGATTGTCCAACGAAAATGGAACAGCGTCTACATCTACATCAACATCTACATGGATACTATGCAAATCACATTTAAGTGCCTGGCAGAGGGTTCATCGAACCACCTTCACAATTCTCTATTATTCCAATCCCGTATAGCGCGCGGAAAGCATATGAGTGCTTTAAGTCATATCTACAGAACAGGAAACAAAAAGTTTCTTTATATGGTTTAAGTGATTTAATGAAGTTTCCCACCTCATCCAACTGGGTTGAAATTAAATTAGGTGTTCCACAGAGTTCGATCATAGGTTCCCTTCTGTTCTTGATATATATGAATGACCTCCCTTCTTATCTGAAACGAGAAGCTAAACTGACACTGTTTGCTGATCATACAAGCATCATTATTAATCCAGCAAAAGAGACTCCAATAGAAAATGATACAAATAATGTCTTTGTAAAAGTTATTGATTAGTTTTCTGCGAATAGGCTTGCTCTGAACTTTGAAAAAACACAGTACATACAATTTTCTACTGCTAGGAGTACAGTTCCTTCAATTAATATAACACACCAACAGAAGTCAGTAGCCAGGGTAGAGCATACTAAGTTTTTGAGTGTACATGTAGATGAGAATTACTCTGTGACGTAGATCAGCGGCCACGCTGTTCACTACCTCTTCGGTAATGGCGAAAAGACAGTACCCGATTTTTGGTATTACCACAACGAACGACATTGTGCGATCGTCAAGAACCCTAAATATAGGCAATATTTTTCTAATTTTCTTTGGAGCGCATTCCATAATCCGCCTCGCAGCTGGATTATCGATGACATGAGAAGATAACCATAGCACCTCTTCCCAGTTCCATTTTTTATGAGATTGAACCAACAACGGAAACAACACAGCAACGAGAAGACAGTCATCGAAAAATTCGCAGCGGGCTATAGTATGGAGTATCCTGTGTCGTAACGGGAAGACTTCCTATTATTCTGTTTATGTAGCCGAAGAGGAACGGCCTTCCTTTTATCCATTTGTATAAAATAAAAATAAAAAAGCAGAAAAACAAACCTTCCAAAATCCTTTTCCCATTTTTTTCATTTTTGTTAAAAGAAAAGTGGCTAGGATAGCTGGATAAAACAAAAGTGGTAATCGTCGTGCGTTTTGAACTTATAGTCGCCTGTTCGCATAAAAAAAAAGCGGTTCTAGGCGCGCAGTCTGGAACCGCGCGACTGCTACGGTCGCAGGTTCGAATCCTGCCTCGGGCATGGATGTGTGTGATGTCCTTAGGTTAGTTAGGTTTAAGTAGTTCTAAGTTCTAGGGGACTGATGACCACAGATGTTAAGTCCCATAGTGCTCAGAGCCTTTTTTTTTTTTTTTTTTTTTTTTGGAAAATTCATATTTCGGATCTCCTAAAGCGACTAGATTCAGTAACTTTTGCAATCAGAATAATTGCCAATTATGAGGATACATAAATTAGCAAGCTAACATACTTTGCATACTTTCACTGTCTGATGTCATACGGAATAATGTTTTGGGGTAACTCAACACTCAGCCAAAAAGTATTCACTGCTCAAACGGACAGGTTCAGCACAGATCCAGTCTGTGACATATCCTGTCGTCTGGAGAATTAATAGTCTAATGAGACGATGGTATCTGAATTCATGAAAGATCACTTGAAAAACTTTCGCGACATTTGGTTGGCACTTATCGTGTTAGAATATTGTGCCTTACAGCGTTTCAGTGAGAGTACTACCAGTGCCGGCATACCATTCTTGATGAGTAGATGAGCAGTGAGAGTTTGTTGAGTATCTCGTAATGAAATGTGCGACACTTCGTTCGATATTTTATCTCCCTTCTATCAGTACTACCTGGTAAGGATCTCAGATAGATGAACAATACTCAAGAATCGGTAGAACAAGCGTCTTGTATGCCACTTCCTTCGTGGATGAGATACATTTCCTTAAGATTCTTGCGGTGAATCTGCATCTGCTTTGCGTGCAATTTGCTTTATGTGGTCATTTTGCTTAAGGTCGCTCTGGATAGTTACTCCCAAATATTTTACGGTAGATACTGTTTCCAGCAATTTGACATCTGTAGTGTAGTTGTGCAGTAGTGGGTGTGTCTCTGCATAGTGCCCACTAGAATGCATACCAAGATACAGGGTATTAGGTCAGTATGATACGCTCCTGAAGGTGCAACTCACTACTACGACGATGGAGCATCGTAGCTTGACCAGTCCCTATTTGCTATTCACTGCAGTTGGAAGCGTCTTTAGTCGATGGTCAGTAACAGTTGCAATAAAAGACAAAAGCAGAAAATCCTGTTCAAAGGGAAGTGTCAGCTACGACAGCAGGTGGGCTCAAACTGCCGCCTTTATGAAAACACTTTCTTCATTCGGGCTCACTGGTAATGTTTTTGACCATGTGTGTCATTTGTGGAAAGTTCCGATGTACGTGACTATCGCGAGTGGGTGTACTCTACTCCTCTCGAATATCACCAAGGGCAGGCTACCCCGACACTTGTCAGTGACACACAGTAACTCGAAAAAGCTCGCAGCTCACGTGCCTACCATGTTCTGATACGCTGAACACCAGCAACTTGACCATGTCATGAATATCATCGTGCACTTTACGAATTGTAAAAATGCCATGGTCTCAGCCCCGCCTGCACTAAGCTTTTCACAAGACGTGAAAGCAATATGCTGACAGCACTTACCATCACGCGATATCATAGTTTATAAAACGAAACGAAACTACACTCCTGGAAATTGAAATAAGAACACCGTGAATTCATTGTCCCAGGAAGGGGAAACTTTATTGACACATTCCTGGGGTCAGATACATCACATGACCACACTGACAGAACCACAGGCACATAGACACAGGCAACAGAGCATGCACAATGTCGGCACTACTACAGTGTATATCCACCTTTCGCAGCAATGCAGGCTGCTATTCTCCCATGGAGACGATCGTAGAGATGCTGGATGTAGTCCTGTGGAACGGCTTGCCATGCCATTTCCACCTGGCGCCTCAGTTGGACCAGCGTCCGTGCTGGACGTGCAGACCGCGTGAGACGACGCTTCATCCAGTCCCAAACATGCTCAATGGGGGACAGATCCGGAGATCTTGCTGGCCAGGGTAGTTGACTTACACCTTCTAGAGCACGTTGGGTGGCACGGGATACATGCGGACGTGCATTGTCCTGTTGGAACAGCAAGTTCCCTTGCCGGTCTAGGAATGGTAGAACGATGGGTTCGATGACGGTTTGGATGTACCGTGCACTATTCAGTGTCCCCTCGACGATCACCAGTGGTGTACGGCCAGTGTAGGAGATCGCTCCCCACACCATGATGCCGGGTGTTGGCCCTGTGTGCCTCGGTCGTATGCAGTCCTGATTGTGGCGCTCACCTGCACGGCGCCAAACACGCATACGACCATCATTGGCACCAAGGCAGAAGCGACTCTCATCGCTGAAGACGACACGTCTCCATTCGTCCCTCCATTCACGCCTGTCGCGACACCACTGGAGGCGGGCTGCACGATGTTGGGGCGTGAGCGGAAGACGGCCTAACGGTGTGCGGGACCGTAGCCCAGCTTCATGGAGACGGTTGCGAATGGTCCTCGCCGATACCCCAGGAGCAACAGTGTCCCTAATTTGCTGGGAAGTGGCGGTGCGGTCCCCTACGGCACTGCGTAGGATCCTACGGTCTTGGCGTGCATCCGTGCGTCGCTGCGGTCCGGTCCCAGGTCGACGGGCACGTGCACCTTCCGCCGACCACTGGCGACAACATCGATGTACTGTGGAGACCTCACGCCCCACGTGTTGAGCAATTCGGCGGTACGTCCACCTGGCCTCCCGCATGCCCACTATACGCCCTCGCTCAAAGTCCGTCAACTGCACATACGGTTCACGTCCACGCTGTCGCGGCATGCTACCAGTGTTAAAGACTGCGATGGAGCTCCGTATGCCACGGCAAACTGGCTGACACTGACGGCGGCGGTGCACAAATGCTGCGCAGCTAGCGCCATTCGACGGCCAACACCGCAGTTCCTGGTGTGTCCGCTGTGCCGTGCGTGTGATCATTGCTTGTACAGCCCTCTCTCAGTGTCCGGAGCAAGTATGGTGGGTCTGACACACCGGTGTCAATGTGTTCTTTTTTCCATTTCCAGGAGTGTATTTGGCACACCATTTACAGATACATCATATACCATACACTCGAAATACAATTTAAGATGATTAGGTAGAACAATTTCCGATGCTATAGCCTACAGAAATACGGCAAGACCATCTATTTTTTATTTGTCAAATTCTGCCTCCCATAAAAATGAAAGAATAAAGTATTCAGAAAGGTTCCAGATTGAATGCTCAATATCCAATAGCGTTTAGCGCCTTGTAGTGGCACTTGTAAATAAAATCAAGTGTCACCTTCACCAATTTAATAAAATGCTTGTTTTGCCTTATTTTGAGTGATTTCTGTTAAACACCAATTGTTACAATCTCTTTTCCTTAGTTATAGTCTGTTCAGTATCCGACAGCTGCAGTGTTGTGCTCGGAGGCCACCCACTAGCTCTGTCTGGCTTTAGCCAACCTCAGTCCCATACCAACAGTGGAAGAGCCTTAGCGATAGGATCGCCGACCATGACGTCGCCATATTGTGGACAGTACATCCCTCACGCACGAGACGATGTGGCTCGAATCCCCCTGACGGAAGAAAATTCCCTCTAAACGATGCATCCCAGCAACTGCAATCGTCCTAATCACTGCAGATAAATGCTGGCTTGTAAAGGACAATGGTGTCGCTAGCCGACGTTCGGCCGTTTCCATTGTCACTATCGAGGTGTCGCGCTTTCACATTCTTCATCCTCGTGGGCCACGTCACCTGTCGCCTGCTCATCATCTTCGTTTCTCTAGTTATCGTCATTATCTTCTCTTCCAGTTTATTGACATCCAGCCTATTACGCAGATAAGAAATCAGTGTTGATACGGATATACGCAGGTATATTGATCATCACCCACACGTGCTATTCCTCTGCCTCAGCCACCATAACCTAGTCCCCCCACCGAATATTTTCTATCCCCTTTCTTCACTACTTCCACATTGCACCCCAGCATTTTGCCTTCAGTGGAGCATCCGCCTCAGCACGACCACCACCATCAGTAACACAACAGAAGCCACTTGCCATCCCTCTAGCGTCTTCAGCATCTGCAGCAACACATCCAGAAATGTCTTCATCATTGTCAGCTCAACAAAATGTGGTTGCTCTCATTAAGTCATCTCATTATCGCTAACTTCCTTTAACTGTCCCACAAACTAACTTACATCCGACTTCACGGAGAAAAATTAATGAAAAACTAAAAATGGATGAAAAGTCTATCGTACTAGTGCATGAGCAAAAGACAGACCTGATAGTAGGAGTAAATAGATTCTACACACAACCCCTCTTAAAATCTCCCTCCAATGATCCGTTCTTTTGTCCTCTACTTCCCAGATACAACGTTTACATTTCTAAGTGTCTAGGCTCTTACCCAACCTAAAAATATCACAGGTGATTCCTATTAAAGACTTCATCATCATAAAAATAAAGAGTATTGGTTTCTGAATGATCCTCCTATACTAAATTCCAGGCAGTTATTTTGGAATATATGCATCACTTACCTGTCCTCGATTTATTCTGGTCAAAACAACCTCAAGCTACCTATCACGTGCCAACTTTCACCGTGGTAATCTGATGTGTTGATCTGAGGTCACAGTGGAGCAAGTAGAGTGGGAATTAAATTCACAGTTACATCTACATCTACATACATACTCAGTAAGCCATCTTACGGTGCGTGGCGGAGGGTATCCTTTACCACAACTAGTCGTTTCCTTTCCTGTTCCACTCGCAGATAGAGTGAGGGATAAACGACTGCCTATATGCTTCCATGTAAGCCATAATTTCTCGTATCTTATCTTCGTCGTCCCTACGCGAAATGTATGTTGGCGGCAGTAAGATCGTTCTGCAGTCAGCTTCAAATGCCGGTTGTCTAAACTTTCTCAGTAGTGTTCTTCGAAATAAATGTCTTCTTTCCCCCAGAAATTCACACGTGAGCTCCGAAAGCATATCCGTACACTTGAATTCTGATCGAACCTTCCGGTTACAAATCTATCAGCTCTCCTCTGAACGGCTTCGACGTCTTCTTTCAATCCGACCTGGCGCGGATCCTAAACTCTAGAGCAGTACTTAAGAATAAGTCGCACTAGCGTCCTATATGCGGTCTCCTTTACAGATGAACCACACTTTCCTAAAATTCTCCCAATAAACCGAAGTCGACCATTCGCCGCAATTCTCAAATGCACGTTCCATTTCATATCTCTTCGCAAAGTTACGCCAAGATATTTAAACAACGTGACTGTGTCAAACAGGACACTACTAATGCTGTACCGGGTTTGTTTTTCCTATTCATCACTTCAACTTACATTTTTTCTACATTAAGGGCCGGCTACCATTCATCGTACCAATTAGAAATTTTGTCTAGGTCACCTTAATCAACCTACAGTCACTCGTCTTCGACACCTTCCTGTACACCACAGCATCATCAGCGAGCAACCGCAGATTGCTGTCCACCCTGTCTGTCAGATTATTTATGTATACAGAAAATAGTAACGGTGCTATTTCATTTCTCTGGAGCACTCCTGATGTTACCCCTGTCTCCCATAAGCACTCGCCGTCCGGGACAACATACTGGATTCTATTACTTACGAAATCTTCTAACCAGTCACATATCAGGTAGCCTATTCCATATGCACGTACCTTCGTTAACAGTTTGCAGTGGGGCACTATGTCGAATGCTTTTCGGAAATGTAGAAACATGGAATCCCTAGTTTGCAGTATATCGTGTGAGAAAAGAGCAAGCTGTGTTTTGCACAATTGATGCTTTCTAAAGCCGTGCTGATTTGTGGACATGAAGTTTTCAGTCAAAATCCCAAAGCCCTTCATATTCATAATGATTCCAGCACAACCATCCTCATGAGTGCTTTTACTGAACCGACCTCTACCAAAAATCATCAATCACGAGGCGTTCATCTGCTATTGCTAACATCGTGTGGAACGATCAAAACACCAAGCACAAGCCTACAGAAGTCTAAAATGTCTCCACTGTAGCGACCACTCTAGCTAGGATTTTAAAAGTCCTGTGACCTCTTCCCATTCGAAACCCATGCAAACACTACAACCTCCATGATCCTGCGGTACCTGTAATCAGTCACATCCCAAATATACTCATCAGTGGAAAGCAAAACCACTATTTAATAAACCTGAACGTACTTTCCCCAGTAGTGGGACAAAGAGTGTATCAGCACAATTTTTTAGTGCGAGTTGATTACATTCGGGGGTAAGCTTAAATTTGGGGGCAAACCTATTGTCCTCTTTAGATTTGTAGGTCCTTAATCTATTGTTCTGCTAAGTGGATTTTAACCCTGTGGGTACAATCCATCCTTTTGATTACAGGTCCTTAACCTATTGTTTGGTTAAGTGGTTTTTCCAAGAAACCCTCACCCATCCTCCTCCCCCTCTACATCCGCTCCCCTCCCTCCCCCCCCCCCCCATCCCTCTGGAAATCCCTCTCCCTGACACAGGCACATATTAGATGTCGATCTGATTGACTAATTAATTAAATTGAGGAATTAATTAACCTATCCCCCTCTGGGAAACCACCCACTCCTTCCCCTCCCCACTCCCACGTGGAAATTGGTGGGAAAAAGATTCAGCTGAGTGGTCATTTAGTGGGAAATATATTGCAGTGTATGGAATATCGTTTAAACAATTTAGAAATTGTGCAAAATATTATTTATTTAAACGATTTGTGGTGTACGAGGCAGTGTTTGGAATGTAGTTTATTCATTTATTTAAAGAATTTGTCAGGGAATTGACTGCAGTGTATGGGATACCATTTATTTAAACAGTTTATAGGATGCAAGGTGATGTATGGAATATAGTTTATTTAAGGAATTTGTCAGGAAATCGATGGCAGTGTGGGATATTTAAACAACTGTGACACTATTTTATTCTGATCGCACATAGGAACGCTGGATGGGTTTAGTTTATATTTGCTGCCAGAGTCAGGAATGTTTTGGCCCTTATTTTTAATTTTCCTCCCTTTTCGAAGAACAGATGGGAAAATCAGAACAATTACATATCTAGAAGTTCATGACATATTTCGAAACCCACCGCCAGTATCTGTAGATGGACAAATTACTAGAATCTCAGAGGCAAACTATTTTGTATAGATCGAGAAAAATACAGCAGTCATATTGCACTGACAGTTGCACCCTGCAAAAAGTGTCCACGGATCATGAATGGAATTCAGGGCAGTATAGTAGCAACCATTTGGGGTTTCCCATGCGAGCGTCTATCGCCATGGCATCGTCACGAAAGTCAAAACCATCCAATGTCCTAATTACAGATCGCGTTACTAAATACCATCGACCATCGAGCACATATTGGCCTCCTTTGATGTTGTGGCCCCCAAACAAAGCATCAAGTCGCAGTACTCTGTTGATCTGGAAATTCCAGACTCGCTTCCAGTTTCTGTCTTCTCGAGAAGCCACTCCCTGTTTGTCTGTGTGAACCAATGTCCTGAAATATGCAGACAGAGGTTTTCACCTCTCTTGAAAATGCAGTGTTCCTATTGGCTAACGCTGGACACAAAGGGAGAGCTGACGCAATTTCGATATCAAAAATAGCTTGAAGTAAGCCATTTGCACTACCGTATCAAATGAGTTGTTTAACAGTTTACAGGAGTCATGTAGATCACTTAAAACATTCACCTCGACCTTATGATGATCCTTCTTTATAATGAAACATATTTTAACATTTCAAACATTATGCAAATCAAGTAATGAAATTTCCACCACAAATAGATTCTAGAGCTAAATATATGCGAGGTCTTGTATACACCAATGTTTTGCCGCGCGGGATTACCCGAGAGGTCAGGGGCGCTGCAGTCATGGGCTGTGCGGCTGGTCCCGGTGGAGGTTCGAGTCCTACCTCGAGCATGAGTGTGTGTGTGGGTTTGTCCTTAGGATAATTTCGGTTAAGTAGTGTGTAAGCTTAGGGACTGATGACCATAGCAGTTAAGTCCCATAAGATTTCACACTCATTTGAACATTTTTGAACCAATGTTTGAGAGCAGAAACATCATCCTCCACCAAAACGTTTCCAGTAAACGTATATGATGAAAAAAAAATCATTTCGATCACACAAACTACCAATCGCGTGGCAGTTGTGACTACAGGGCAGCCCTGTCCACACTAGCTGGGAGAGAGACTCGCACCAACTCAGGTCATGCCTGCCCGTACCAAATGCATGTGTGCTGTGATGTATTGAGAAGCACTAAACATGACACACTTCAACCACGATCCAATCCATAGTAGTAGTAGTAGTAGTAGTAGTAGTAGTAGTAGTAGTAATAGCTCTTGTTGTTGTTGTTGTTGTTGTTGTGGCTAGACGTCGGAGATCGCTATCAATCGGGAATCTGAAGTCGCGATTGGGTTTTTCAAGCACTATAGAATTCTTAAATTGGTTCTCTCCACTACATTCGGAAGGAGGAAGAGGACGAAGGATCATTATGTGGTAATCAACAGCGTACCAGTAGACAGATGGGGTGGGAAAGACTGAGGAACAGTTACAAGGTGCAGAGGGACTGTCTAAAGCCATGTTGGAGTTTTGCTGTAAGAGATAGGTTCGAAAAAGGTGACTCGTTTTGAGATATAAGCGTGGCATGAATATGATTCACTAGCGACTGTAATCACTGAAAGACGTCTCCATAGGATCCAACGCAAGTATGTGGTTGAATGGAGAGACTTGATTCCACATCACAGACAGCATTTCTACCAGAAAGTGTAACACTGACAGTAACGTATTTGTTGTGATCTTGATTTTAATAGTGTGATCCATACGCGAAATATATGATGCCGGTGGCAGAAACCTTCTGTGATCAGCTTCAAATGTCGGTTCTCAACAGTGTTCCCGCGAAACGACCATCGTCTTTCCTCCAGGGTTCCCATTTGAACTACCTGGTGAGTGTAATCCGACTACTGAAAAAGAAAAAATACTTGCCATGCAGAATGAGTCTCATGATCAATTTAGTTAATTAGCCTATCAATTTGACATCAGTGCCATGCCGCTGGCTGGTGCAGATGACGGCTAGAGCACCACGGATAGGATTCTTGACTTCGCGTTTTTTTCGTTGCGGCGATATCTTTTAAAGATATTTGAATTTTTCAGCTACACAGAGAGAGACAACCATCGTAATAAAATCAGATGTATTACCGAATCTATAAAGTGATACATAATATAAACCTGATATTTAGAATTTCTCTGTGCAGTTACCTTAAGAGGAGAGGCATTTGGTTACGTCAAGAGAGAGTCCGAAAGTGAGATGTCTTGTGACAGGCGGAAGCTATCACTCCATTGTGAGCCAAAAATGAGTTTAATGTTCTAGTCCTGCGCTGCATGACGTAACAGATAAGAAAAGATTTTTTCCTACCTGACGAGAAAATACTTACAGGAAGTGTAGCCTGTTCCATACTGTTACATAGTTTTCACAAGAAGTAACGATACTTCAGTGATGTGAAAAAGCCTGTATGCCTCGATTTCCTCTGTCTTCGAAAATTGCTTGTATAAAACGAAGAACTCTATATTTCGTGTGAGAAATTCGAGGTGTATGGTCAACAATAACGCTGCCTTGGATTGGGTAAAGTTTTTTAAAAAAAAAAAAAAAAAGCTGGAGGGTCTATGTTGTGGTGGAATTAGTTAGAACTACTGTATACATCAAAGCCGTAGCTGCTTGTTTTGCAGTGCACTGTGGCTGGTTGCAGCGTTGGTCAGGAGGAGTCGGCAACCGGAAGTAACTGATTAGCTCAGCCTGTGATGGATACAAAGAATGCGCCGACCTGTCTGATCTTGCCGACGGCAGCGAGGGCTGGCGAAGTGACCAGTGTGTTGGGTGAGTGTGACGGAAGTGGACTTGTGTGTTATGTGAGAGAAGATTCAAAATGAGAGGAGTTAGCGCTGGACGTATTGATAACATCCTAATTCCTACCACTCCAGTCATCTCCGGATGCCCTCCATGGCCATAAGTGGTGCATTCTGGCATACATTCACATCCACGAATGTGGCTGCAATCGTAGCAGTAGTTTTCACCAACCCCTGAACGTCGGAGCCGGCAGTGCCCGAGGGGGCGGGCACACTGCATGTAGACATCTGGGAGGTGAGTGCGCAGTATGTGCGAGTGTTTCAACAATCTGAGGCATCTAGCCATGGCATCTACTGCTATGGACTGGATCATGGTGTAAGTGTGCCGTGTTTAGTGCTGGGTTGCAGTGGACTCGGTCTTGCAGTGGTATTTGCTGTTGTTTCTATCCTATGATGCAGTAGGCTTTCCTCCTGAATTCAGCGGAGAGAACCAATTTAGAAATTCTATTATGCTTGAAAAACCTAATGGCGATGTCAGATTCCCAATTGATAGCTATCTCTATTACTACTACTACTACTACATCCACTATCGATTTGATCGTGGCTTCAGTGTGTCTAGTGCTTTTCAATACATCGCAGCATGTATGCGTTCGGTACGAGCAGGCATGTCCTGCACGGGTGCGAGTCTCTCTTCCAGCCAGTGTGGATGGGGATGACCTGTAGTCAACAGATGGCGTGTGCCACGCGATCGCTACTTTGTGCGATCGATAGGATATTTTCTTCCACCAGATATGTTTAGTGGAAACACTGTGGTGGAGGATGGTGTTTGTGCTCTCAAACATTGGTGCATACAAGACCTCGGATATATTTAGAGCTAGAATCTATTTGTGGTGGAAATTTCATTACTTGATTTGCTTAATTTTTGCGTGTGACACTCAAATGTTAAAAATATGTTTTATTACAATGAATGATCATCACAAGGGCGATGTGAATGTTTTAAGTGATCTATTTGACTCCTGTAAATTATTAAACAATTCATTTGATAGGGTAGTGCAAATGCCTTATTTCCCTCTATTTTTGACATCGAAATTGCGTCAACTCTCCGTTTGTCTCCAGCCAAAAGAAACATTATATTCTCAGGAGAGATGAAAACCTCTGTCTGCATATTTCGGGACATTGGTTCACACAGAAAAACAGGAGTGTCCTCTTGAGAAAGACAGAGACTGGAAGCTAGTCTGGAGTTTTCAGATCAACAGAATGCCGCCCCTTGCTGCCTTGTTCTGGGCAGCGAGATCAAAGGAGGCCAATATGTAGTCTGTGGTCGGTGGTATTTAGTAACATGGTCTGTTCAAAAATGGCTCTGAGCACTATGGGACTTAACTTCTGACGTCATCAGTCCCCTAGAACTTAGAACTACCTAAACCCAACTAACCCAAAGACATCACACACATCCTTTCCCGAGGCAGGATTCGAACCTGGGACCGTAGCGGTCGCACGGTTCCAGACTGTAGCGCATAGAACCGCTCGGTCACACCAGCCGGCTGTACAAAGTAGTATGACGCTGAGGTTCTAGTAATCTGTCTGTCTGCAGAAAGTGGAGGTGGGTTTCGAAATATGTCATGAACTTTTAGATATGTAATTGTTCTGATTTTCCCGTCTGTGCTTAGACACCAGTCTGCTTCGAACAGGGAGGAAAATAGAAAAATAAGAGCCTTAACATACCTGACTCTGGCATCAAATATAAACTAAGTCCACTGACCGCTTCCATGTGCAATCAGAATAGAAAAACGTCCCAGTTGTTTAAATATTCCATACTGTAATCGTTTTCATGACAAATTCTTTAAATAAACAATATTCCACACACAACCTTGTATCCAATAAGTTTTTTAAATAAACGGTATTCCATACACTGCAGTCAATTCCCTGACAAATTCTTTAAATAAATGAATAAACCATATTCCAGACACTGCCTTGTACCCCATAAATTGTTTAAATAAACAATATTTCACACATTGTCTAAATTTTTCAAACAATATTCCATACACTACAATATATTTCCCGCCAAATGACCAATCAGATAAATCTTTTTCTCACCAATTTCCAGGTGGGGGTGGGGAGGGAGTGGGCTGAGGCGTTTATCAGATGGGGAGGGGTTAATTATTTGCTCAGTTTAATTAATTAGTCAGTCAATTTGATATCAAAAGTGTGCTTGTATCGGTGAGTGGAGTTATCAGAGGGATGGGGGAGAAGGAGGGGTAGGGGTAGGAGAAGGGGGAGGATACAGAGGAGGGGGAGGAGGATGGATGCAGATTTCTTTGAAAAACCACTTAACTAAACAATAGGTGAAGGACCTGTCAATCAAAAGGACAGATTATCCCCAGGGGTCATAAACCACTTAGCAGAACTATAGGTTAAGAACCTGTCAATCAAAAGAGAACAACAGGTTTGCCCCTGAATGTACACTGGCCCATTAATGTAATCAACCTGCACTAACAAATTGTGCTGATACCCCATTTGTCCTGATACTGTCCCCATGTATCCCATCGACTCATAGCATCTTCCCCACAATTCCTTCTGTTTATACTCCACCTGTTGTCCCAAACATTTATCCCTATGAATGTTCAAATATCATTAAATAGATAAATTCAGCAGTCCACTCCACCAGTCATTTTAATATCCAAGTCATGTATTCCCAATACCAATTCCACTTTCTTCTCAATCACCTGAAATCATTAGTTTAAAATATTTACCTGACCCTACTTCATCACGAAGGATATCATAGCATGATATCAGTACAACATCCTACTCCAGAGTATCCAAGACCTTAGCAGCTTGACCCACATTGTATCACAACATAACATCCATTAATTTATCTTTAGTGTAACACTCCTACAACCAGGCCATACAATTTATCTGTCACCATGCCCCATACAATTTACAGACATTACCCTCACTATGGCCCAAGGTGCAGCTGCAAATGGTCACTCCAAGATAGCCCCATTCAGTCACAAACCTGATTCAGTCATTCTGATGAGCATTTTGTCATTACCATTTGCCTAAGAATATAACAGTGACTTGTGCCACCACCTATTCCCATCCACCACTTATGCCCATCCCTACAATCCCATATGCTTCTTCATCTTCAGCTACATCAACCTGACCCAAAAGCAACTCCAACATTCACCACCCCCAACTTCCTAGGGCATATCACTGTACATGTCCTCAATCAAATTTTAAGTGATCACAATCTTCTACACTATGCCCAATAGATGCAATAAAATCCCCCCCCCCCCCTCAGAAAAAAGCTCTTGTAAGATTACTAAACATTAAATGGTGTACCTCGTGGGCTCCATACTCAAGTCAGAAGCCGCCCAAACACCCTTCAAAACCTGATGACATATCCCAAACTGCACATTTCCTTCAAGGCACATTGTGTCAATCCATACCATCCATGACCCTATCCACTGGGTTCAGCCCCACTTGCTGACACTCCCCCACTCTACTCCTTCTAGGAAATCCTGGAGACTTTCACAGATCACTGGAAACTATAGCAACATATCTTTAATCTGTCATGGGTAAATAAACACTGGAAGTGAAAGGTACCAAACTCAATAGCACACTTTCCATAAACTCAACAAATATTAGTAAGCCATGTCACCACAATGCCAACACAAATCCCTCACTGCATTATCCTCTTCTACATAACAACTAACCATTACCATACAACCTTGGTAAACTAATGTATTTGCCTCATACCTTGGAGATATACATCCTTTTTCCTATGACCCAAACATTGACTACTCCATAGCCCCTAATTACCGAGACACAAATCCTACTCCTTTCCCCTAGCTTGCAATTTCTACACGCAATGCAACAAAATGAATTAAGCAAAACAGTTACAGCAAAAGATATTACAAAAGTACTCTTCCCAGAAAACACATGTAGGACCTGGCCATGACTTCATTATGTATCAACGACTTTTACTTCCTACAAGACTTAGTCACCTTGCAGTGCCATCCCACTTGCTGATTTCTACCTTGAGCCATGGAAAACATCCTAAATGTTTTTGTCTTTATAAACAAACATCCAGTGCCTAACTTCCATGGTAAGCGAGGTACCTGAATCCATTCCAAATGAGGGCATTAAAAGACATTTAACATAGTACATACTCCTGCCCAAAATTCAATATGGCTTTTAATCCAAATACTCAGCAGACAATGAAGTCTTCAACTTAATCCATCTTCTTTCCCCACACAACTCTGTTATTTTTGTCTGCCTATGCCTGGAAAAAGCTTTTGCCTGAGAATCTCATTCCATTCTTCTTTTTAAAGTACAAACTTATACACTTCCAACGAATTATTTGAACCTTGTAGCTTCCTTTTTGACACATAATCTCTATTTTGTCACCATCAGTCACACATAGTCTTTTATCTTTCATCCATCTGCAGGAGTGCCCCAAGAATCAGTTTAGACCACATTTCTCTGTCATCTACACAGCTGATATGCCCCAGCCATCTGCTCCCATCTCTCTGCTTCAGTATGCCAGTGTCACCTACTTCCTTATCCTCCACTCAGTCTTCCACATTTCCAAAAGAGCTCTACAGAGCCAACTAAATATCTTCACCTCCTTGTCCACCCTCTGGTATCTGAAAAGAAAACCCATCGAAATCTCAACAATAATCACAGGATACACTACCTAATTTTAAACTCACTTATTTCCTCTTCAACTTCCACCACAATCCCATCCATCTTACTAATCCTTCAACAAAAACTTGTCTAGTGCCTCATCCACTAACCATCCGACAAAATGCCTACAATAAGCTAAAACACTACCAAGTCATATATGGGATAACATCTGTCCGACATCCACTACAGCTTCAAAAGTCTCATCCGATCTTTCTTTACCTTGACTTTGAGTATTCCAACATTTTACTGTCCTTATGTGTTCAAAAATTCCACATTCTTCCACCTTCATTCCTTATCTATCTTTGCTCTTCTACTCTTCTACATGCATCTTTCATCAGCTGGTTAAATTCCTCTTTCCTCTAAAATTCCTCAAACATCTTCACAAATTCTACACACCTCATAAACTTGAAGCTCCAAACCCCATTGCCACCTCAACCCTCACCTGCTCTGGGCTGCTGTCATGCCTCCTCCCTCCATCCATCTCCATATCCTACTGCAATAACTCTTCAATAGGTTCCCTTTTCTTAAACCAGAACCCTGCATTGATGTTTACCCATTCTACTAACTATAGCTCTACCCTCCATACCCTCTCCTTAGATGAAGGCTCCTATAAACCTCTTGGCCACCATAATATCACTATCATTCCTCTTGTCACCGAACATATTTACTGATCAGAAAAAACATCGTCATCTATATCATAGCACTGGTCGCACCATCCCCATCTATGTTTTTTATAGCAATATCAGCAAATGGAATTGTCTTGTTTTATTTCATTTGTTGTAGCTGTACAAAATTAAGTGACTAGTTTTTAGTAGCAGTAGGCTGAAGAACAGGAACATGGATACTTCCTGCCTCTTCCGTTTATTCCCCCTCCCCACCCTCTGCAATGGGCAGAATGAAATGACCAATACAGGATAAAAATGTACTGATACAGTCTTCAACAAATTTTGCGAAAACAAAAAATTCTGTTCCTTTGTAATGATTTTAAAGTTGACTTTTGAGCTCTAAGAAATTTAAAAGGTATATTTATTTTAGCCTGCAAGGTGCTAAAACCATTCTTGTGTGTCAGAATTTGTTGTCCACCAGTATAACAGGACAGGGAGGTGAGTGACAGAACCATGGCCCTCTAGGTGTCACAGTATCATAAGCCAAACATAGTTCCAAACAATGACAGCAAGAATTTGTTTTATCATGTTGGGCCCCAAGAGTCACCACTATGATCCACAGTGCCCACTTTGGCAATAGGTGGCGTCCATCACTATTAGTAGACATGGGTCCATGGCCCTACTTGCATCCATGATGTGATGTGGCCAGAAGTAGTCTAGGCTGTATCCTTCTACTGTGGCTGTATTTAGGAAGTCACAAGGTCACAGCTGAGTCAGCCGAAGCAAATGCACCATCTTGCGTCATCACCTCTGGAGCCCTCACGAACTACGAGCATTCCATCACAGGAGATGCTCTGTGACCTTGGCCTCACAGACTTCAGCACCAGGATTCGGTATTCAGCGGTCTTAGACTTTTCTGTGAGTATAAATCCTGGACAGCTGTCTGAACAGTGGTCCTTCAGAACATAGAACTTACTTTTAGGTTCGCCATTATAGTGTTTCTCTATGAACCTTTAATATTCAGACTTACCAGTGATTACTCAAGTACAAACAGTTTGACATAGCTAGATGATAGGTGCCTCCCATGGTCATAATTAAAAAGCTTGAGTGGTCAGTTTTAATTTGTGCTGAAAGCAATTATGAATGCTCAATATAATATAGATGTTTATTTGATTCTGCGTCTATTCCATTACAGATGTGGCCAACGCCTACTGCAATTACCATCAGAAGTAGAATCAACAAGTTTTATGTTATCAACATGTCTTTTGTGCTATATCAATACAGTAGATTACCTTCTGGAGTTTCAAATGCTCCTGAAACATTTTAAAACTGGTTACAGCGTATTATACATGGGGTGTCAGAAGCTGTGAATCATGTAATTGACATTATGGTCTGGGAGTAGCTTGGAGTAACACCTAAATAATTTGAAACAACTGATTAATAAACTTAGAGCTAGAGGCCGCAAATGTAAATTATAAGTGGTGATCAAAAAGTCTCCATTTGAAGGTTGTACATTCCAGAATCGGTATGACAATCAGGCAGAATCACCATGAGCAATCATCCCACCAATGCACCAAGTTGAAGATATTCATTTGGTAAAGCACTATGTCCTGCTGCATTAAGAAATCTGTAACTACCTGCTGCATATCCTCATCCAATTGGAATTGTTGAGTATTCAAGGCCTTTTTTAAAGGACCAAAGGCATGATAATCACATAGGGAGAGGTTAGGACTACAGGGTGGGTGCCTGAGTTGGCATTAACTTCTATGTTATAACATTTGCAACATCGAGATGTGCATTGGTTTTCGACAGACATGCTGCCCCATACACATTCTTCATTCTCCTATGGATGTCTGCTGGTGCTTGTCCTTCAGTGGCCAAGAAAAGATTAACAGTATGTTGGTCCTGTTTGGATGCATTTGGTAATAACATCACTATAGTTAACATTTCCATGTTTACTGCATGCACATTGGAAAGACACGAATGCCACAATAATCCCATAGCCACCTGTTAGTGCTTAATACCCACATTGGACTCATGCTACATTGCATATATGCTGCAGCAACAGGCTCAGATTGAAACTTTTTTTGCTTGCCCCTCATAAAGGACAATAATTTCTTCCAGCTGAATTTCAATACCTGAGCCATACACTGAGCAAAGATGGTCTCAGGCCCACATCAACCTATGTCAAAGTGATTAATTATCCCCCTGAGCCCAAAGATTTCAAGGAGATCAAGTCCTTCTTGGGCATGACAGATTACAGGTATTATGGAAAACTTATACTCAATGCAGTGCATATATCACATCCCTCAGCCAGCTCCTAAAAATGGAGTCAAATTTCAATTATTCATAACCTGTCAGGCAGTGTTCTTGAAGGTGGAAAAGCCTTTGACATCTGCTCCCTGCCTAGCCATATTTACAGTAGGAAAACATTTAGAGCTACTGAGAGATTCTTGACAATTCAGAATAAGTGCTGTGATGTTTACATAAGCCCTCCAACAGCATACAACAACTAAATGCATATTCATCTACAACACTGACTACAGTACAGATTAATCATGGTGTATTTTTTGCACTATAAAAATAGACCACAAGACACTAGTTCACTCACTGTCCCCTGAGAAAATCTACCAGGTAAGATAGCACATTGATTACAGCAGTGAAAGCTGCTTCTAAGCAACTACCACTATGAGGTAACGATCAGCCTACTGCTCAGCATAGTGCCACTGCCCCATCATGTCTCCAAAGCGATCTTTGATCATGAGTTTCATAAGCAAGGAGCACTCTTTTTTTCAGCTTAATGAAAACTTGAGACACACACTGCACATTGGCCAAATTACCCATTTGACCCCAGAAGATAGCTTAACTCACTGATCAGGACCCAATGCTCCACAAAATACCATATTATGCACATCAAAATGTACATTCCCTGTTGCATATTTCACCATCAACTTGGTATCAATCTTGGTTTCCACATACTATGTGGTTCATGGCAGTGATTGCCTAATTTTTGCCAGTCTACACAAAAATAGGCAGCATACACTGAAGTGCCAAAGGTACTTGTATAGGCACACATATGCAAATACAGAGATATGTAAACAGGCATAATAAGGCACTATGGTCAGCAATGCCTACATTAGAAAACAAGTTTCTGGTGCAGTTATTAGAGGTGCAGTTATTAGATCAGTTACTGCTACTACAATGGCAGGTTATCAAGATTTAAGTGAGTTTGAACAAGATATTATAGTTGGCACTCGAGCAATGGGACACAGAGTCTCTGAGGTAGTGATGAAGTGGGGACTTTTGTGTACGACCATTTCACAAGCGTACTGTGAATATCAGGAATCCAAAAACATTAAAATTTCTGACACTGCTGCAGTCAGAAAAAGATCCTGCAAGAACGGGACCAATGATGACTGGAGAGAATCATTCAGTGTGACTGAAGTGCAACCCTTCCACATATTGCTGCAGATTTCAATGCTGGGCCATCAAAAAGTGTCAGCATACGAACCATTCATTGAAACATCACCACCACGGGCGAGCCATAGGCCCACTCATGTACCCTTGATGACTGCACAACACAAAGCTTTAAGCTAAGCCTGGGCCAGTCAACACTGATGTTGGACTGTGGATGACTGGAAACACGTTGCGTGGTCGGACGAGTCTTGTTTCAAATTGTATCAAGCGGATGGACATGTATGGGTATGGAGACAACCTCATGAATCCATGGACCCTACATGTCAGCAGGGGACTGTTCAAGCTGGTGGAGGCTCTGTAATGGTGTGGGGCATATCCAGTTGGAATAATATGGGACCCCTGAAACATCTAGATATGACTCTGGCAGATGACACGTACATAAGCATCCTGTCTGCATCCATTCAAATCCATTGTGCATTCCGACAGACTTGGGCAGTTCCAGCTGGGTAATGTGACATCCCACACATCGAGAATTGTTATAGAGTGGCTCCAGGAACACTCTTCCGAGTTTAAACATTTCCGCTGGCCACCAAACTCCCCAGACATAAATATTATTGAGCATATCTGTGATGCCTTGCAACATGCTGTTCAGAAGAGATCTCCACCCCCTCATCTCTTATGGATTTATGGACAACCGAGCAGGATTTGTGGTGTCAGTACTGTTCAGCACTACTTCAGACGTTAGTCAAGTCCATGCCACGTCATGTTGCATCACTTCCGCATGCTCGCGGAGACCATGTACGATATTATGCAAGTGTACCAGTTGCTTTGGCTCTTCAGTGTATTTACATAGTTGGTGATGGAGCTACTTAAACTTTTGGCTGTGCAGCCTTTAAATAAGTTTATCATTCTGTTCTGTTTTCATGTACAGATTTTTAGGCATGTGCTTATACCTCATGTTTTGTAATAAGGCATGTCAAGAATATTGTAGAAACAAAAATATTATATTGAAGATATCCCACTAACTAAAATGTTACCTCAGTATTGCAATAAACTTTTAGATACAGAAAACAGGGATACATAAGCATAATCATGCATCCTTCACAGATTTATAGACTAAAATTTGAGCAACTTGTGTTTCTTATGAGAACAACTTTTTTTAATAATAATATTTCCTAAACCACAGAACTTTGAAAAAAAAATCGAAATGATATCTACATGAAAGAAACACAGGGCTTTAAAATGAGCTATGTCTATGTTTAAACTAATATATATTAATGGGGTCACATTTTTAAGTACACACGGCCGTTACTGAATCTTAAATGTGGAATATTTCCTCAAGAATAATATTTTTGTACAAGATAATAACATCATTGTTATTAGTCATCCTGTGTTACACACTGAATAATAAGGATTATCAAAATACAACTTGTAAAGTATATTTCACGCACATATTGTAGATAGATTAGGCAAGAAATAGAAAGGAAAAAATCTGTAATTATGAGAGGAGAGGTATCAGAGCAAATGGAGCCATTCCAGCTTCCTATGTTTCAACATAATGTCATATCTCTTATCTGAAACATGAGTTTTGCTCCATTTATAAGCTCTCTACTATGTTCTTTTGTTCCATTCCACTTCCCTGTGTCTTAAAATTAGTAAAACGGTGTTGCAATTTACTTTGTTAACTGAGTCTTCTATTGATTCTTGGTAGAACAACATTATAATAAATGAAAAGCAATATATTGCACATGTTCTACAAGAGTAATTTATTGCATAAACCATTTTTCCTTTTCCATTTGGCAAAGACAACATATACTTCAATGTTCATCTCTGTTCACCTCACATCCATTGTTCTCAATAACAACCCACTTGTACCTTTATCTTCTTTTATTCCTTGAAACCATATTGTTATACATAAATAAAGCTGTTTATTTTTGAGTGTGCTCTTTTGTTAAATAGTCTGACTAATTCCTCTGGTAGATGCAGTATGCCCTATTAGCCTGATGATCCTAAATTCTTCAAATCACTCTTTATCCCCCCTGCCACCCGTCTCTCTCTCTCTTTAGGTTTCATAAGTTTTGTTGCATAAGTGGGTTATCCCCATGAATCTACTACTTCCAAGACTCTTAAGTACTTTTACAGGTAGCTCATCTACACCAGCTTTACTTGTTTTTCAACCTTTCATTTCACTTAGAGACTATTATCTCCTCTTTCATGATGCACTATCTTTTCTCATCTTCATCCACCTTTTGTTCTTCATCAATAGCAATACTCCTTACTCTTGATTGTATCTCATAAAGTTCTTTAATGCAATTTTGTAAAAACAGCATCAGAACTGGGACTTACAAATATGGAATTAGTATCTGTTCTGAGGCACCTTGAGCAAACTGACTGAGCTCTTTTGTGAAAAGAGTTTGCTTGGTATTGGGAATGAATGCTAATGTTGTGTACAGAGTAACATGTTGGTGTGGTTCCCATTAATTCTATAAGTATTTGGGATTACACAAATCATGGCCTACTCTTCAATAATGGTCTGGGATTGTAGCAAAGAACTGGATTAGGTGCTTCATGGTTGGGCAGTCCTGAATGTTAAGATACCAGTGGCTGCAGGCTTCAATGGAGCACTTTCTAATGACAGAAAGAAAGCAATTTTTAAGCGAGGTTCAACAGTTATTAGTTTAACATTTTCAGCAATTATTAGAAATGTTTTTACATCTAAACATAACTCATTCACTGCCCCACCACACAGAGATATATCAGTTTCTTATCAGTTTTAAGAAAGGTGGAACAATGTAGCAATTGTACTCCGATCTATATTTCTCCTGAAATCTCAAAACTCCTTCATTATTCACCATGAAACTAGTATGATGTGCAGCTCAAGTAATTTATTCAGTGTTGAAAAGCTGCTGTGCAATAGGATACATGTAGTCCAGCAATGTACTGATCATGTTTATTCTGGTATGTGTGTGAATATATACTATGTATTTAGTACATGGTTCTAAGAGCCAGAACAAAATTTTCAGCAAATGACAGTACACAGATGGGTAAGTTATGTAGCACTTCTAATTTTTTTACCTACAAAGTTAGATAATGCAGCAACTACGTTTTTTAGTTGAACGATATATGTTTTTAATGGCATTTGAAATCTCTTGGAAATAGAAATTCAGTGACAGACGTCAAGATGCTGCCCCAACTCCACTGAAGGTGTTAACATTTTACTGGTATTTACAATAATTTAAAAATTGATTACATTATGACTATCAAGTATATTTGTTATAGATTTCATATTGGACACAGTCTTCATGTGAATAGATTAGGCAAAAAAGTAATAGCTAAACCTATAACCAATATTGTATCACAAAACAAAGTGCATCTACTTCTAAGAAACTGACTGTAAATTGCTAATAATCATCTATCCTGGAATCAAGGTTGAGTCATCAGCAGCTAGATTTATCAGTTGAAATGGTAGCAACAATAGCAGCATCTGCAACAGTAACAGCAGATAGCAACACAAAAAGTAGTAGCACCATCAGGAACACTAGCAGCAAAAAATAGTAGTAGTGACTAAAATAGAAAACCCACCAATAAAAATAGCAACAGCAGCAACAAACCCAGTAATAACAACTCTACCAACAACAGCAGCACAAACAGAACCAACAACAGTAGAGTCATCACCGTACTGAGTGAGGTGGCACAGTGGTCAGCACACTGGATTTGCATTTGGTAAGACAATGCTTAAAACCTGTATCCGGACATTATGATTTAGGTTTTCCATGGTTTCCCAAAATCTCTTCGGTCAAATGCCAGGATGGTTCCTTTGAAATGTCATGACTGACTTCCTTCCCCATCCTCCCCTAATCTGATGGGACTGATGACGTTGGTGTTTGGTTCCGTCCCCCAAATCAACCAACCAATCAATCATCACTATAAACTGTAGCATTACCAATATCACTACCAAAAACAGTAGTAGCATTAGAACTAACAGCAGTGGCAGATGAAGCATCAGCAACAGCAGCTCTAAGGACAATATCAACAGAATCAGTAAAAACTGCAGAAAGAGCATCATCAACAGCAGCACGGTACTAGTGTCACATGCACTCTGAATTTCTGGGGCAATGCTAGACTTAATGGTTCTATGGGAGGAGGCACCAAAGGAAAAAATGACATGCAACTGAAGAGCCGGATTTTATTTTATTTTATTTATTTATTTTTTAATTCAGACAACGGGGGAAAAGTAGTATAGTAAATGCAAGAATAGATTGGAATGAATTGTACTTGTCTTAATTCTGAAGACTGGCTTCATATACCTCTCCACACCATTTGATCCCATGTAAGATTTTTCATCCACACACACACACACACACACACACACACACATATCTACACATTTCCCTCCACTATTGAATTAGCTACTCCTGGATGCCTCAGAGTTTTTATCAGCCTTCTTTTAGATAAGTTGTGCTGGAAACATGTTCTCTCCCCAATTTGTTTTAGTAGCTCTTCATTGGTTTGTCCATCTGCCCATACAATCTTCAGCATTCTTTTATAATACCACATTTGAAAAGCTTCTGTTCTCTTCATATGTGCATTATTTATCAGCATTTCACTTCCATATGATACTACACTCCAGAAAAAAATACTTTCAGAACAGGCTTCCTAACATTTAAATGTATATTAGATGTTAATATACTTACCTTTCTCAGATTTTTTTTCTTGCTATCACCAATTTTCACTTTATATCATCATTACATCTCCCACTGTCAGTTGTTTTGACGCTCAAATAGCAAAACTCATTGTTATATTCAGTGTTCTATTTGCTATTACAGTTCCTTCAGCATCACCTTACTTTATCTGACTACATTCTATGAACCTTGTTTTACTATTACATATACATTTTATAACCTCTTTCCAAGGCAGCATTCACACGGTTTAACTAATCTTTCAAGTACTTTGCTGTGCCACTGCCAAAACTTAAAGTTTTGATTTTTCTTCTTGAACTTAAATGCCTTTTCCAGATTTCTCCTTGGTTTCATTCACTGTTTGCTCTGTATAGGACATGAATAAGACTGCACATAGACTATAGCTCTGTGTCACTTCCTTCAAAACTACTGACTGTCTCTGCTATTATTCCATGTAACTGCAGTCTGGTTCCTGATCTTTAATTCCTTTTCAAAATTTTTCCTTGGTTTCCTTGATCTGTCTACATGTTGAATAACATGATGGAAGGGCTACAACTCTGCCTTACTCCCTTCACAACTACTGCCTCCCTTTCATATCCATTCACTCTTGTTATTGCAGTCTGGTCTTTGTACAAGATGCAGATAACCTTTGATTCCATGTATTTTGTTCTTGTTGCCTTCATAATTTCAAAGAGTGAATTCCTGTCAACATTGTCAAAAGCTCTCTCTAAATCTACAGATGGTATAAACATAGGTTTGCCTTTCTTGAGTCTGTCTTCTAAGGTAAGCTGAAGGGGCTGTATTGTCTCACAGGTTCCTTCATTTCTCAGAAAACCATACCATTCTTCCCCCAATTTAGTTTCCATCAGTCTTGCTACTGTTCTGTATATAATTCATTTAAGTAGCTTGCAACCACAAATTATTAAATGGTTGGTTAAATGATATAAACATGTCAGCACCTGCCTTCTTTAGAATTTTGATTTTTATATTCTTCTTGAAATCAGATGGTATTCTGACAGTGTCATATATCTTGCACCCCAGCTGGAACCGTTTTTTGTGGTTTGTTCTCTCAAGCAACTTAATAATTCCGATTATAGGTTATGTTGTCTACTGTATATGCTTTGTTTCTGCTTAGATCTTTCAGTGCTCTGTCAAATTCTTCTTGCAGTGTTACATCTTCCTCTCTTATTCATCCACATTCTCTTCCCTTTCCATGATATTATCTGTAAGTTTCTTTGCATTATATATATATATATATATATATATATATATATATATATATATATATATATATATATATATATATATATTCCTTCCATCTTTCAACCTTCCTTTCTTTGCTTGGTTCTGTCTTACCACTTAAGCTCCTGATTGTCATACAGCCGTAAATAAAGGGATAACATTTTACAATTGAAACCTATCCAACACAGAGAATGTAGAGAAGCTGATGTACCTTCACTTATGATACACATGATTTCAGAGATCAGGCGCCCATACAGTTCACAGGCCTGCTTATAGAGGCCATCTGGATTGGCCCCCTGGTGCACTGTGGTGAGCCGCCAAAGAAACAGTGTTATTTAAGCAATTGCCAATGACAACTCTGCCTGTTCTGTAACCTACATTACTGTTGTCCAGTCAATGCATTCAGTGCAATGCATGACCTGTACTTCATTGTATCTTATGTATTTCTGTATAAAGTATTGTGTTCTATAAATCATGCTTTTTCTTGCTGTAACAAACTTGGTGACGAGCGAGGGTTATGTTTCCTCCACATGTTAGTGTCAGTGTTGAGTCTCCCAAGAAACCTCTTGAAGGAAGAAATACTCTAATGTCTCATTGCCCAGCAGCTAGCTTCTACTGAACAACAGCAGGCTCTCACCACTGCTCTCATTCATGTAGCATCTGCATGTTTGTGGCAGGCTGCTCTCCCATCAGTGCAACCATTGCCCTTTCTGACATATGATGAATTGGCTGAAGATTGGGACTCCTATGAGACATGGTTATGCAAACATCTCCAGGTTTTTCACAGGGGCAATGCAAACCTGTGAAGGCCTTTCTTTCTTTCCTGGCTTTCACTGTGCATTTATCAGTTGTTGTGCCAACTTGTGCCTTTGCAAGAACTGGCCAGCTTATCATTTGAGGAAATGTGCAAGGTTGTCTCAACCTATTACTGTGACAGAATGCATGTCATTGTGATGCATGTGGAATTTTACCATTGTCAGAAACACCCATACCAATCTTACAAAGTGTGGGCTGTAGAACTACGTGGGTTGAGCTGTCACTGTAAATTTATTGCTAGTACCCATCATGAATCCTATTCTGATCACGTGGTGTGTGATATTATTCATCTGAAACTGGATAGGAAAGTCCATGAAAAAGCACTTCATTGTGAGAATTTGATGCTTACAGATGTACTCAGTATAGCACAGCCCTTTGAAGTGTTATGGGCCACAGGTGATCAGGATGCCCACCATCATTTTTTTCAGGTGCGGTTGGTGCCTGTCACATTGCATTACTCTGTCAAGACTGAATTAGATCATTTGACATTACTCAATTTCATTCTGCCTATTTCTTCCAGTGAATGGGCTACACCACTGGTCATCATTAAGAAGCTGACGGGTAAGCTTCACATCTGCAGTGACTTGATTGTCGCAATTAATGCACAGTCCATGATAGATACATACCCTTTGCCCTGCCTTGTTAAGTTGCTCGCAAAATTATCAGGCAACCATTAATTTTCCAAGACTGATTTGTCAGAAGTGTAGCTCCAGCTCCTCTTGGATGAGGCCATTAGTTGCCTCCTCATTGTCAATATACCTTCCAGCCAAAACCAATATCAGCACTTGCCTTTTGATATCACTAGTGTGCCAGCAATTTTTCAGCATCTTTTAGAACAATTGACAGCCTCTATGCCTGGCTGCATCAATTAAATTGACAATATCATTGTTTTGGGTTCTTCAACCAAAGACCATCTTAGCAATCTCTGATCATTGTTTTCTGTTTTTTAGTCTTCAGGTCTTAAGTGCAGCCTTTCCAAATCTCAATTTTTTCAGCCATCAGTTGAGTACCTAGGTTTTGAGTTCCTCACACAGGGGTCAAAGCATTCTGTCACCATGTTGACGCAATTGCGACTTTGCTGTGGCCAGCCTCTGTTATGGACCTGCAGGTGTTTCTAGATGAAGTTGCATACTACCATAAGTTTTTACAGATCCATCCACTATTGCTCAATCCTGCATACACTTTTGAGTAAAAATGTGCCTTTTTTGTGGTTCTCAACTTGTGACCAACCATTCACTTTTCTTAAATCTAAGTTTCAATCTGTCCCGTGTCAGTGGTGTTAACATCTCGTGCTGGATACAGATGCTCTCAGCCCAGTCTTAGTGCTGTGTTGATGTACAAATGCACAGTTGGATCTGAACAACTCATTGCTTATATTTCTAAGATTTTAACTCCCACTCAGCATTGTGTATACAATCAAGAAATTTCACATCTTTTTGTATAGTTCAATGTTAAATTTAACAATGGATCACAAGCCGCTGGTTGCTCGCTCTAACCCTTTGCCTTCTGTGCCTGACAAGGAGCAATTTGTTTGCAGTGGTGGGCTCTCTTCATCTCCTGTTGTCATTATCAGACCCATTACCAGCCAATGGTGCAACACACCAATACTGATGCATTATCTTGCCTTCCGATCTGGCTAGACCTGGCATTAGATCAAGACAAGTTGCTTTCTTTCCATTTAGATATTGAGAACCTGTATGTGGCTGATGGCTTTCCTATTGGATTTGATTGTTTTGGGGGAAGAGACCAAACAGCGGGGTCATCAGTCTCATTGGATTAGGGAAGGAAGTCGGCCGTGCCCTTTCAAAGGAACCATCCCAGCATTTGCCTGGAGCAATTTAGGGAAATCACAGAAAACCTAAATCAGGATGGCCAGATGTGGGAATGAACCATCATCCTCCCGAATGCGAGTCCAGTGTGCTACCAATGCGCCACCTCACTCGGTGGCTTTCCTATCACTAGTCTCATTATAGCATCAGCTGTCAGTGCGGATCCTGTACTTAGTTTGTTCCTCTCTTTTGTGCAGCACAGTTGGCTAGAAAAACCCTTGGGTTGTGCCTCAGATCCCTTGCATAATTATTTCTCCCTCCAGCACTGCCTTTCTGTGTTTGATGCTATTCTTTTGTTAGCTATGGAGGACGCTGTCCCTGGCTCATTATTCCTGCTTCCTTATGCCATAATCCACTGTGGCTCCTGCATGTTGGCCATTGGGGGACTTCTTGTACCAAAAGTTTGGACCACAGGCATATATATTGGCTGGGTATAGATGGGAACATGATGTGGCTTATTGCTGCTTGCACTCACTGTGTTCAGCAACAGGTGGCCCTGCGGATGTCTTTTTCCCCCTGGCTGATGCCATAGTGTCTGTGGGAGTGTCTACATGTCAGTTTTGCTGGGTCCTACCTAAATCAGTATTGGCTCACTGTAGCAGACACCTGTCCCAATTTCCCTATGTGGTGCATCATCTGTCCACACCTGTGGCAGCCACTATTTGAGCCTTGTCTAAGATTTTTGCAACTGAGGGACTTCTGTATCCAATGGTTACCACTAACCACTAACAGTCCCCAGTTTGTTTCTTGAGAATTTGGATCTTTTTGTCAGGCTAGCGGTGTTCACCATCTCACAGCTCCCCCATTTCATCCACACACTAATGGTTTGCATGTTTGAAACTCAGATGTGGAAGTGTGTATCCAGCAGGTCTCCTGAAGCTGCACTGCATTGGGGGGACAAGAGCCTGGCAGGGCTGCTGCATGGACACCAACCATGGACCCTCCTTTACCTGCTGCATCCAACGTCTTGTCTGCAGATGTTGGTTCTGTGATGGTTCCAGCTGGGGACGGCTTTCTGGGCTCATTGTTTTAGCAACGACAACGCTATGGGGAAGCCATCCCCAGGTCTGCCCTACAGCCTCTCACAAAATGGGAGACAGTGCATCAACCCAGCCCCTCATCACTTCCACCCCTACTTGTTGGTGCCTGCCCTCCACATGCTGTAGCAGCCACCATTGTTGGATGATGAATTGGATGTCAGTACCATCATTTGTGCTTGCCTTGTGAGATCAGTGCTTTTTTTCATGGTGCCAATACTTTTTGTGGTACCAACACTCTTTCTCACCAGTGCTTTTTTATACCAGTGCTTATTTAGTACCATGTAATTTTTCTGTATTATGTATTTTCTTGCGCGTAGTGCTTTTATGTATTTATGTGGTTTTCCCTTCCCCTAGAAGAGAGGAGCGATGTATCTTCACTCATGATGCTCACAATTTCAGAGATTGCATGTCCAAACAGTTGACAGGCCCACTTAGAGGCCACCTGGGTCAGCCCCCTGGTGCGCTCTGGTGAGCCAGCAAAGAAACAGTGTTATCTAAGCCTATTGCCAACAAGTGGTTGGCCTATTCCGTAACCTGTGTTACTGTTGTCCAGTCAGTGTGTTCAGTGTTAGCACAACCTGTACTTCATTGTATCTTATGTATTGCTCTATAATGTACTGTGTTCATTAATAGCATTTGTTCTTGTTATGACAGAAGATACAATTTTTAAATGTGAATCACAAAATCTTCCTTGATACTGATATTATGTGAAGGAATACATACAAATTAAAGGACCATGACCAGAAAAACAGAGAAATTACAACTCATATGACAGCAGTTATTCAATAGTTATTCTTCCCTTGCACCATTTGCAAATGGGACAGAAAAGAAGAGTAAATGGTAGTAGCACAGGAAGTGCCATTCATCAGATACCATTAGATGTCTTGTGGGGTATAGATTTAGTTGGAGAATTCACAGAGTAACATAAATTTAAAAATAGCTAATCTGTGTGATGTAAAGTGTGCACTACCTATTTGGGCGTTTTGTGGAATCTACTTAAAACTGTAATAGGATATTTTAAATTTAAGACATCCATCCCCCAATAAACTGTGTATAAAATATCTGTAGCTTAAGTTATTTATATTTCTGTGTAGTCAGTCTGGTATGTACTTTGGTGAACATGCATAATCTGTTTCAATTTAAGATGTCTGTGCTGCATCATTCTTCTCTAGTATTCATTCAGACAATGGATGTACTGTAGATGTTATGTATTGTATGACTTACAGATCCAGGAACATTAATGACTGTGATCAGAAGAATGCAGAGTAGATAAATAAATTTCATGCAAGGAGGCAAAATACCATTTTTGACATAAGGCAGAGCCATGTTGAATGATATACCTGTTTTCAGTGGAGGAGAGGTAGCATCTCACTGGCTGCCTTGGAACTTTTATTTAGAAAGTTTATCCAGCCATTTTCACAAATATTTAAGAATAAATCGTAACAAAAGAAATTTTATAGAATTCACACCAAGAAGTTTCAGATGATATTAACAAAATATTTTGTTCCATTTAAGAACCAGCCATACTTTTGGTTCTTGATACATGAAAGGTCCACGGGTGTTATCACTACAGCAAATTACTAGCCCCTTGGCATGTTATCAGTTGTTGGAAACTTTGATTCAGTATCTAGAAATGTTTATGATATATTTGGGCTATCTAAGTTACATAACTCCTCTTGCATCCTACATGGGGGAAAGAACTGGTGATAGAGACAGTAATATTTACTCCAAAGCATCTATCTAATAACAAAGTATGAGTATGTAAGATATTTTTGAGTAATATTACAGAGTTTAATCTTTAGGAAAAACTATTCACTAAGGTCTCATGAACTGATGGTAGAATTTCTTTCTAACATTTGTGAAGCACTGTAAGTAGTTACTGCTGAGTTTACAAGAGAAATTTCTCTTGGATGTAATTGACAGTCTGTTTCATCCTAAAGATGTTGAATAACTATCAAGACCTTGGTTTTGATAAGGCCAATCTAGCAATTCCTGTTATTTTATCCAAATTTCAATGCAATGGTCCTTATTCTATGTAAGAGAGCAATTTCAAGCCGAGATGGAAAAGTTCTAATTCTAAACTGCTCCTACAGTGTGGAAAATTTGCAGTTATCTCAAATGTCTTCATAAAGACCCATATTCAATATGACGTCTCACAAACCAGATTAAGAGACAGTAATATTGTATTTCGATAAGGAACCTGAAATGCAGATAATCTGAGACTCAGGTTTAGAAAAATAGTTGACCACACACTTGATGAATGTGTGCCTTGTAGAGCAGTTCATGATAGCAGGAATCCTCCATGATGTAATGTCACTGTAAAGAAAATCCTAAAGAAAAAGAAACTACCACATAATAGGTGTAAAACAAAGAATGGGGCTATAGATAGGGAGATGCTGAATGAAACATGTTTGGCTGTCAAGAGAGCAATGTGTGAAGCCTTCAATGACTACCATGGCAGAATATTGTCAAATGATGTTTCACAACCCCCCCTCCCCCCCCCCCCCCAAAAAAAATTGTTATATGTAAATGCTGTTAGAGGTATTAATGCCCAGACAGTCATGGATCAGACAATGACTGAAACTGAGAGCATCAAAGCAAAAGTAGAAATGCTGAAATTGGTTTTCAAATGTTCCTCTACAAATGACAATCTATGGGTACTGACTCAATTTAACTCACAGGCCACTGCAAAGGTGAATGATAAAGATATTAATGTCAATATTGTTGAGAAACAGCTGAAAAGTTGTCAAACATTTATTGTTATTATACATTAGATTACGTTAGATCTTTATAGGTCCAGGTAATCATGTAGTACACAAATTGTACATTCTGATGAATGATAAGACACCGTATGACAAAATATAATATTACATAATTTAAATTTAGATTAATTACACTATTTTTACATGAAACATGCATTATGTCATTATATACAGAGCATATAAAGGTGGTAAGTAAAGTCCCATTACATATATTGTGGACTTGTAGTGGGGACCAAGATGGATAAGTTTAGGATAGGAACTCATGTACAGATATATAGCCATTTTCCCGCAATATATAAAATACAACACACATTAAAATCTCCCCATTTTTGACGCTACTGACTAGGGTATTACATACATCATTCACCAATCACCTGTTGTCCCATGCCTGCTACAGGTTCATTTACATTCCATTCAACTGAGTTTGTGATCTGCCCAGAGATTTGTACCGGATGTTGTACTTGTGATCTTCGTTCCTACTGTATTACTATACAGTAGTAATCATTCACTACAATACAGATGAAAGCTGTATGTACATTTCATTTTTCATGTGTCCCTGTTGACCACAGTAAATTAAACATTGTGGAATGCATTGACATGGTAATATTGTATGGTGAAGATCTGTGCAGTGGGAGTGGTGCTCATCATTTGTATGCAGAGCATTTTCCACACTACCAGATACCTTTGAACCTCATCTTTGCAATCGTGTACCAGCAGGCCTTGGAGATAGGTATGAGTGTTGGAACTTAAATAGTGGCAACTATTTGTTCACACCCAATACAAAAGAGATACATGCCTGCACCTGTTACCGTCCTTCAGAGTAGTAACCAGCATTGTGTAGAACCCATTGCCAGTGATGTGGAAGACATAGTGTATCATTAGCAGAGCCTGTTTGATGGTGGTGCAAATGGAGCAGTCTACTGCCTGTCGTACCTCTGGAACAGTTCTGAAGCGAATGCCATGAAGTGGTTCCTTCATCTTTGGAATCAAATCAAAGTCTCAAGGACTTAAGTCCAGAGAGTATGGTGGATGGTACAGTACTTCCCAATCCCATTGAGCGAACAGAGCAGCCACAGTTTGTGCTGTATGCACCCATGCATTGTCATGCAAAATGATGGGTGGGTTGCGCAGAAAGTGTCGCCGCTTATTTCGCAAAGCTGGTTGCAGGTGATGCTACAAAAATGAACAGTAATACTGTGCATTGACAGTCTGCCATGGAGGAACATAATGTGTTAGGGTAACACCATCACAGTCGTACACGAGAATCACCATAACTTTCACCATACTGGGGCTGTGAGACACTTTCAACTTTCACAGTGACCCATAATGATGCCATTCGTTGGATTCGTGTTTCAGTTTTGGCTCATATGATGTGGCCCATGTCTTATCCAGTGTTACAATATGGTGTAAGAAAGCCTATCCTTCACGCTCATAGCGCTCCAAGCGCATCTGAGCAGCATCGTAATGCATCCATTTCTGCATTTCCCACAAGTCATGCAGAAGCCATCTTGATGCAATTTTTCGCATGCAAAGCACAGTCAGTCGTATGCGCTAATCCAGTTTTGTGGGTGAGCTCACAAATTGTATGCTGTCGATCACTGTCCACTAATATGGCAACAGCATACACTTCTTCTTCAGAGACGCTAGGACGACCTGCCTGACGCATGTCTGTCACAGTTTTCCGACCTTCCTTGAAGGCTTTTACCCAACGTGCCACTGTTCTGTATGGCAATGCCGATTCCCCACATGCCTCTTGAAGACCTTGATGACACTGTTGTGCACATTCAATCTTGATCCAACTCCATTGTTCCTGTTTCAAAAACATAGTGACACCGTTATGTTAGATCGCTCACTCACAAGTGACTGTGTTTCCCTCGATTGTGCACACACTGTTGACGTGGGATGGGTGAGTCCATTTGCTTGGAGGTAAGGTAGGTATGTCAACAACGTGTGCTATCAGTGACAATAGTAAATTTCATTGCACAGTGTCTCCACAGCAGTGTTGCCACTATTTAAGTTCGAACCTATGTATATTCACCACCAGAAGAACTGACTGGGGTGCTCCAAGGCAGCGCCACAGATCTGAGTTTTAAAAGGATTTACTCCATGCAGTGGAAGTGAATGTGAAAATGAGCACCAGAAACAAGGCAGGTAGACTGAATGTGGATTACCAAACTGTCTGGTGTGTTCTGCATGAACAGCAGCTACACCCATACCACCTCCAGAAGGTAAAGGCAATGCCACCACAGGATTTTGCATCATGAGCCCAGTTCTGCAGGTGGTTCTTGCACCAATGTGTGGATCAACCTGTCTTCCCACAGTGAATCATTTTCATAGATGAAGTCAATTTCACATGGGAAGGTGTTCTCATTTCCCACAAGAGTCATGTGTGGGCTAATGAAAATGCACATGCTGTACACAACCCTGGATTTCAGGCATGATACGGTCTGAATATTTGGGCAGGGATCCAAGATGGACAAGTGACTGGGCCATACCTTCTTCCACCATGTCTCATAGATACTGCATACTTGCATTTCCTTGATGATGTACTGCATGGCCTCTTGGAAGATGTGCCACTGCATGCGCATTAAAACATGTGGTTCTAGCACAATGGCGCACCACCTCATTTTTCATGTGCGGTCTAAAATCATCTGCACCAACAATTTGGGCAACTTTTGATAGGTCATAAGATTGCTTAGTCTGCACATTCTCTTGATTTGAACCTGCGAGACTGCTACCTGAGGGATCACATGAAATCCTAAATTTACGAGACCCCTGTGGCACGACCTACTGGTATGCGTTATGGGTGCAGTGGATGCTGGAGGACCACAAACTGGTGATCTTGTGTACCAGAACATGGTGTGGAGGTTGCATACCTGTGCTGATGTTGGTGATCATCATGGGAAGCCCTGCTTGTAAGTGGACCCAGGCAACAAGCAGCGGCAGTCAGGGAGCAACATGTATTGTGATATTTTGTGTGTAGGAGGAAAATAGTACATTTCTGCTAAACTTAACTGCATAGGTCCCCACTAAAAGTCCTCAAAGTCTGTAAAGGGAAATTAGTTTTACCTTGAAATGTACAAGTAGAAAGAGAATGTGTTGTAAATGAAAAGAGCAGATCGATATTAATATTACAGTAACATTTACAAAGTAGGTCATTAAGGCTAGTAACATTTATATAACACATCACAAAGATACAGATACAAATGTACAGTGTACTCCTTGAAGGAACTTATGCAGGCTATTAAAAGCAGTGATGGGTCAAATATGCCTTAGCAGCTGACTTGAAATTTAACATGTCATTTATTGATTTAATATCTGACAGAAGCTAATTGTAAGTAACTCTTACATAATGCAGGGTTTCTTTCTTATTTTGACTGGTTTTCACTGGCTCTATACCGAAGTTTCCATTTTGCCTAGTTTTACAGAAGTGAATACTTTCAGTTTCTTTGGAAGAGAGTGGGACTTTCTAGTGCATGTTTTTTCACAAAAACAGTTATCTCATATACATGGAAGTGGAAAGATTTCTAACTTCATCTTGGCCTAATCCTTTTTTTTAGTCTAGAGAGCTTTTCCCTGAGGGAAGATTTAGCCCAGAAAATAATTCCACATTTCAGTTGTGAATATATATAGGAAAAGTATACGGTTTTCCTGCATCTTTTTAGTGTTCTCATTAAGTATCTAACAGTGCTTAGTTTCTTACAGAGTTTTTCTATATGTGTTCCCCATTTAAGATTATTTTGGAGCCATAAACCTAAAAACTTCAGCTTGTCTATACTCTGCAGGTTCTTATCAGACACCAGAATCTGAAGAATTTGCTCACATTTTTTCATATACATAAATTTAGTACCAACGTCTTACTTGGATTTTTAACCAACATATTGTGATAGGACCAGTTTTCAATAGCGTTAAGTGTCTTTGCTGTAGACTTCTGAAGTATTTCCATTTTTTCCCATTAACTAGAATACTAGTGTCGTTAATAAACTGAATGATGTTCTCAGAGAATTTGGCCAGATCATTCATTTAATATAGAAATAGAAGGGGTCCTAATACTGAGTACTGAGAATTGTTGCACTCCATACTTAATGGATTCATAGCTTGAATAATGTTGAGTTAATTTGTTGAAACTTTGATGTTGCATTTCAACCACTTGCTTTTTCCTCTTAGGTATGACTTTAACCAGTTCTTGGATATTTCTCTAATCCCCGTATTTTTAAGATTAAACAATAGTCCAGTGTGATCTACGATTGTGAAAGCTTTAGAGAGATCTAGACATATTCCAGTGACATTTTCACTCTTATCTAATTTCTGAAGTACTTCACTTAAAAGTTCAAAAATTGCTATGTATTTGATTGTTCTGTAGACAGTACTGATATTACTGATATTAGACATTATTTTGAGCTTTTCCAATAAATTTAATGATCTTTTTTGAAAAAAAAATTCTGTAATTTTTGGGAATACAGATAGTAGAGAAATGGGCATGAAGTTAGCCACATTGTCCTTCTTCCCATTTTTGAATAGCTTTTTGAGCTTGGAGCTTTTTAGGTGTGATGCAAAAATTCCAGTGTGAAAATAACTGTTACAAAGGTGTGTTAATGCTTCAGAAATGAGATTTCCACATTTTTAATAAGACTGTCTGGGATGCTATCTAATCCAGTGGAGTGGTTCATTTTTGAAGTCCTGGTAACTTACCAGACTTCTTTCTGGGTGTTGGAAAGATAAAGAGAGAAGTATGACTTGTATTGGTATTTTCAGATGATAACAGACAATTTTAGTGCAAGATCTGATTTCCGTGACTCACTTATATTGCTAAAATAAGTGTTGAACACATTTATTACTTCTTCAGGATCAGTAATTTCTTTGCTATTAGTGTTCCATTTGATACTGCTGTTTTGGGTGGTACCGGTATGTATTTATATGCTTTAAATTAATATGTTGCCTTTGTTTCAGGTGTTCCTTCTAACATGACGAGGAAGTATAGAATAGTTACAGCGAAGGTCACAAGAAAAATTATTCACGCAAACACAACGTGTGTGTGTGTGTGTGTGTGTGTGTGTGTGTGTGTGTGTGTGTGTGTATTGTTGATGAAGGCCTTAATGGCCAAAAGCTTTAATTGTGAGAGTCTTTTTTTTTTGTGCCTATCTGTGACTCAGCATTTCCGCTATATGGTGAGTAACAACTCTTCTTCTCATAATATTGAGATAATACTGACATGTTCAAAATGCGAACATTAGTTCTGGTATCAAATACTTCTGTTGAGGAAAAGTAATGCAAGAGGAGGGTGTTCCTTTACAAAGTCTATACTGAAAGTAGTTGCCTGGAGGATACTACTATATGGAAGTGAAATAGGTGATAAACAGTAGAAACAACAATAGAATAAAATTATTTTAAATGTCGTATTATGAAAGAATGTTAAAGCTTATATGGGTAGATGAAAGAACTAATGATGAGATGCTGAAAAATTTGGAAGAAAAGATTTTTATGGAGGAATTTCACTAAAAGAAGAGACAGGTTGACATGACATATCTTGAGACATCACCATTAATTTGGTAATGGAGGTGCGTGTGGTGGGTAAAAATTAATTGTTTTAGTTCTCTACATATTCACACTTTAAATGTTCACACTTTTCCCAACACTGATTGAATCTGAGGAGGCCTTGGTTGCAGAAATCTGCATTTTGTCTGTTCAGGACATTTTCCATATCAAAAATCACCTTGCCAACACGCTGAAAATGCCTGCCATGCAGTGGTTGTTTCTTCTTAAGAAAGAATAAGAATTCATTAGATGCTATGTCAGGAGAATTTGAGGGTGAGGCAAAATTTGATAGTCGAAAGAAGCAGTATGTATGACAGTGGTGCAAATACACCACATTGGAAGGCTTCTGGTGACATTTTGTCTCAACAGCCTCCTTTAACCTTATCAGAAGATTTTGGTAGTATTATCCTGTGACAGTGTGAGCTTTACAAGCATAACATCATAATAGTCCCATAAACACTTAGCATCACCTAGGTGCTGTTTGGATCCTTGTCTTTTTCATCCATGGTGAATCTACTGTTTCTGCTGCCTGTGTTGCACTTTTATCTTAACTCCACACTACTTAAGTATCTTAAGAAATATTTTTGGATTGGTCTGATAGAGCAGCAACATTTCTGTTGCTATCATGGCTTGTCAGTCAATTTTTTTTTTTTTTTTTTTGAATCGGTAAGAACAGACACAGAGCCCAGCAAGTGGGGACATTTCTTATGTTCAAAATGTCATGTAAGATATCCAAAACTGATCCATGAATGATTTTCAGTTTTTCCACTATCGCCTCAGCTACAATGACTGGTCCTGAGTACAAGAGCCTCCTCTTCTTTTATGACTCCGTTCTTCACATAGAGACTTGTGTAACACTTTTTGAGTTGGCATGACAAGTACTTCCATCCATGGTCTAGTTGTTTTCAGTGGGTGCAACAGATATACTTGCCCACAGCATTCAGTGGCTTGTAGCAGATGAGAATGGTGTGTTTCAGGCTGGCAGGTAGTAGGAGGAAATCATAGGTTTGGGTTCAGCTTTTTAAAGTAAGATCAGCTTTTTATGAGATAAAAAATTCTTCAATTTTTATCATGTAAAAAATGAGGTTATTTTTAAAAAATTTTGCCCAAATCTACTATTTCCTCCCACTATCCAAATTTTCATTTCTAACTAATTTTTTTCATATACAGATTATAAGGAAATTGAAATTTTATCATAAAATACATATAAAATTAAGAGAAAAGAAATGAGCTGAATGTTTTTTGTTACATTCCCTTTTTCAGCAAAAATTCGAGTTTAAGAAAACAAGGGAAACAGATAATCATTATATTTACATATGTTCTACACCTTTATATATTTCTTTGAATATTATGAACTGTTGTGTTTACATGTAGCTTTAATTTTATGGGAAAAAGATACTTATATTACAATATCCATCTTTCTGATACTTATCTTTATGAAACTCTTGAACACTGTAACACTGTTTAAGGAAAAAATAAGTTTCTAACTAGGAATATACTCTGTTAATTTTTAGATGAAAATTAACTACTCAAAAGAGAGTTTTTTTCCAGCAAAACTCATGTCTTGTTTGGAGAAATCCTAGGCCACACTAGCCAGGATTTTTTAAAAATGCTCACTATTCTGCAGAAGTAACAAACATTTCATGATTCGGATCCACTTACCTGGTGCACTGAGCTGCCGATGCTAGGCAGTATTCAGCATTCAGCGTGAGCCAGGTGCTTCACATTATCTCTTGAGAGCTATTTAGTCTGTGCACTGTGAGCCACAGCGTTATCATTATCTCATTTCCTTTGGAAACCATTGTTGCTGGCCTACCACTCATTCACACCTACTCAGTTGGTGACAGTATTCCAAATGAATCAATTTTCATTAAATTCTCAGCCAAATATTAACTGATTGAAAAATTCCAAGTGCTAACATAATCTACATAAAAAGAGCTATCCATAAAAATAATAAAGAATAAAATCAGATATATAAAATTTTTCAGTTAAAAATTTTCTATTAGTATTCTGTTTTGTGCATCATTTATTAAGTTCCTTTACCATGCATAATTAAAAATGCTAGAGTATCTGCACGAACTTTTTCTTTAAAAGTTGCAGCTAATATCATTCTTGTCTTCTGACTTGTAGCAACATTTTTTCTGCTAGTCATATTAATCACATAAATTGGATAATTTGTTATGAAATTATATGGCCTAACATCTACATCTGCTTTCAGCAGGGTAACTCTTTTAAAATCAAGAAATACATCACATGCTTTCAAAAAATTATTTCATGGATTAATATTCTCCATCTCCTGAGGGAAAATTTCATTACTTCCATTTTTAAGGTACATATTCTGTAGCTTAACCAGACTGAATACTGAAGAGTTAAGCAACCGATTATTTTTTCGATTTGTTTGATAAGGAACGAATACAAAATATAGCATAACAAACTCTACTGAATTACACAATGAAGTGCCTAAGAAACTGGTATTGGTATGCGTATTCAAATACAGAGATATGTATACAGGCAGAATATGGTGCTGTGGTCACCAACACCTATAGAAGACAACAAGTGTCTGGCGTAGTTGTTAGATTAGTTACTGCTGCTACAATGGCAGGTTATCAAGATTTTAGTGAGTCTGAATGTGGTATTACAGTTGGTGCACGAGCGATGGGACACAGCATCTCTGAGATAGCGATGAAATGGGGATTTTCCCATGTGATCATTTCATGAGTGTACCTTGAATATCAGGAATGCGGTTATATATAAAATCTCCAACATTGCTGCGGCCGGGAAAAGATCCTGCAAGAACAGAACCAACAACGACTGAAGAGAATTATTCAACATGACAGAAGTGCAACTCTTCCACAAATTGCTTCAGATTTCAATGCTGGGCCCTCAACAAATGTCAGCGTCCAAACCGTTTAACGAAACGTCATCGATATGGGCATTCGGAGCTGAAGGCCTACTTGTGTACCCTTGATGACTGCACAACACAAAGCTTTACGCCTCACCTGGATCTATCAACATTGACATTGGACTGTTGATGACTGGAAACATGTGCCTGGTCAGACAAGTCTCATTTCAAATTGTATCAAGTGGATGGACATACGGGTATGGAGACAACCTCGTGAATCCATGGACCCTGCATATCAGCAGTGCGCTGTTCAAGCTGGTGAACACTCTGTTATGGTGTGGAGTGTGTGCAGTTGGAGTGATATGTGACCCCTGATACGTCTAGATAAGACTCTGACAGGTGACATGTCCATTAGCATCCTGTCTGATCACCTGCATCCTTTCATGTCCATTGCGCATTCCGACGGACTTGGGCAATTCCAGCAGGACAATGCCACATGCCACACGCCCAGGATTGCTACAGAGTGGCTCCAGAGACACTCTTCTGAGTTTAAACACTTCCACTGGCCACCCAACTCCCCACAAGAACATTATTGAACATATATGGTATACCTTGCAAAATGCTGTTCAGAAGAGACCTCCAACCCCTCATACTCTTAAGGATTTAAGGACAGCCCAGCAGGATTAAAGGTGTCAGTTCCCTCCAGCACCACTTCAGACATTAGTCGAGTCCATGCCACATCGTGCATTTCTGTGTGCTCACAGGGGCCCTGCACGATATTAGGCGAGTATACCAGTTTCTTTCATTCTAAATTCATAAAAAGGTGTAGGACCTTTAGGATTTTCAGTAAACTTTCTCATTGTTCAAGCTCAAATGTTTCTTGGGCTATTTCAGTTAAACATACAACATAAAAATGTAGCTGATGCTTTTGAGAATATATTTGAACTGTGAACTCCAAAAAATTTACCAACAGATAATGATAAAGAATTCTACAATAAAGATTTTCAAGAGCTTATGAAAAAATATAATACTAATCATAACTGAACTTTTACAGAGTAAAAAGCTCCTGTAGTGAAAGATATAACAAAACAGTGGAGGAAAAAATGTGAAAGAGATTTGGCATTCAAGGAAATTATAAATTGGTTGATTTAATTACAAATCTAGTTGATTAATACAACAACACAAAAGATTCAACAATAAAAACGAAAAATGGAAAATTATTATCTAACTGCCACCGTATCTAATGATAAAGCAAAATATAAACTAGGAGATAAAGTTAGAATTAGTAAACTTAAAGGAATTTATTAACAATACACAGCCAACTGGTCAACAGAAATTTTTGAAATTAAAGGTATAATTCTTTCTAATTCATTTGCATATACATTGAAAGATATCAATGAAAATTTTTATGAGTAAGAACTACAAAAAAAAATTCCAGATATATATTTAGTTGAAAATGAATTGAGGAAGAAATAAGATAATGATTATCTTAAATCATTAGGATTTCGTTATTCGCAAAACAGTTGGCTAAATGAAAATAAAATAGTTTTACAAAAGATTTTTGCATGTTATAAAAGTTGTTGCTCAGTATATCCATTAGTTAACTAAAAGTAATTTCTGAAAAATTAGTATTCTGATTCAATTCCTCTTTCATTTTATTGTGCAGGTTTATTGAATTAGGAATATATTCTATTCTTATTATTTTTTCACAATTTGGATGTCTGTCTACAAGGACATATTATAATGTTTGAAGCTCCATTCTTTGGTATCTAATCACATAGTAATCATACTCAGATTTATCATCAAATAATTTTAAAATAACAAACACAAATCTTAAATTAATATCTTCAGTTGATGCAATTACATGCAGTGAAAATTTATTTATTCGTTGTAGAGGCGCTACCTCTTGTCTCTTTAAGTTTATCATTTCTTCTCTCCTTTTATTCATCACACATATAGCCACTTCTTTATCAATTTCTAAATCTTCAATTTGTTCTTGTAAATTTTGTTGTTGCTTTTAGCTTATTTTGAGCATGTTTTCGATTTGAAGGTAAAACTTCTTTAGTTACCCATTTAGTAAATTTTTCAACAAAAGGCGTATTTGATCCAAATATTAACTTCTAGAGTCCAGCCGGCAGCGGTGGTCTAGCGGTTCTAGGCACGCAGTCCGGAACCGCGCGACTGCTATGGGCGCAGGTTCGAATCCTGCCTGGGGCATGGATGTGTGTGATGTCCTTAGGTTAGTTAGGTTTAAGTAGTTCTAATTTCTAGGGGACTGATGACCACAGATGTTAAGTCCCATAGTGCTCAGACCCATTTGAACCATTTTTTTCTAGAGTCCAGATTCATTAATAAATATTGTTTGAGGATGTAAATTTTGAAAGGTCCCCAATCATGGACTTTTTAAAAATCAGAAAAACACACCTCGTTTTTATCAGATAAATGTGTTCGTATAGCATTTTGAGGTTTCTCATATTCTAATAATTCAGTAATATCTTTAGCTTGTAACCATGTATTATCCTCATTATCAATGATCACAAGAATTTCTTTCTTATTATAAATAATCATGTTGTTACTGTGAAATAAATTTATGAAAGTGGATGTGCTTGGAATAGGCTCCATTAATACAAAACAATTTTTATTAGATTTTTTTATTTTTATTAATATAAATTCTATGTATATAGATCTAATTCATTACTGAAAATGTGATCTTCTTCAGAATTAATTACAATATTAATTACACCAAGTATATTATTAACTCTCTAGTACTGGGTCTGAAGTGCTGCAGAGACTACAGTTTACTCTCTTTCTGCTTAATGCTTGGTGTGAAACATCTGTTAACGCCTCTCTAACGATCTCAGGTGGTGTTCATGTGAATCAGTGTTGCATGCAAAATGCACCATGATAGGTACTTCATCCAACGGCTCCTCCATTTCGAAAATAATTTATTAGTAACTGATGAAACTAAAACTAATCGTAAGGCATGAAAAATTTGACCATGGATGAATCAACACAGAAACATTGTTTGAAAGAAGTTCTAGAATAACACCACAGTGTCGATGAAGTAATAACTGATTTTAAAGGAAAAGCACCATGAAACAATTATCCAAAAACAAACCTATAAGGCGGGAATTCAAAATGTGGGGCTGGGCAGGAGCTTCTGGCTACTTATATGGCTGACATTTATCAGCGTGTAGCAGGAAAAAATGTAAAAAGGGAGAGAATAGCAGGAAAAGGGCTTGCATATGGAGTGATCATAAAATTAACAGACACATTACTGATAAGTTTTTTGCAAGCAATGTACTTGTTTAGTACCTGTAGAATAGAGGTATCTATTCCCTTGGAACAGTCAGAGAAAATAGGCTGAAAGATTGCGACCTTCCCAACAAAAAGGACATGAAGGCTGAAGGGCAAGGAGCAGTAGCAAGTCTAGTACACCACACAAGATGATTCATTGTAGTGAGATGGTATCGCAACAAACTTATTACTCTGCTGTCGTCTTTCATTGGCGCTGAGCCCCAGGATAAGGCAAATAGGAAGGAAAAATTGCTGTCGCGCAGGATTAGCCGAGCGGTCTCAGGCGCTGTAGTCATGGACTGTGTGGCCGGTCCCGGCAAAGGTTCAAGTCCTCCCTTGGGCATGGGTGGGTGTGTTTGTCCTTAGGATAATTTAGGGTAAGTAGTGTGTAAACTTAGGGACTGATGACCTTAGCAGTTAAGTCCCATAAGATCTCACACACATTTGAACTTTTTTTTAAAAAAATCACTAAGAGAATATGTGCAAGTCCAAAGACCAGATGCTATCCCAGCTTACAGCACCTGTATGGATGGTATTGATCTAATGGAGTATCACTATGCAAATACCACATAAAACCAAGTATGTGGTATTTATACACCGTGTAGCACACAATTACAGTTGCAGGAATCAACAGTTGGCTCAAATTCCATAAAGATTGCAAGTTTCTTCAAGAACCACATGTTCCACTGTGCAAATTCCCAGCAGAAATTGTGGGTGGAATAGTAATGGCAGGGAAAGACAAATCAAATCGAGAATGCCCAAGAAAAGATGACATGTCAAAAAAGAAAAGCTCTGTGACAATTCTGCTAGTTGTAGACTACCAAAACTACAATTATAATTGGCCTGTGTGGAAGGAAACAAGAGGATGATGCGAGATACGTACCAAGATGTTATCATATGCATAGTGTGAAAAATGTGAAGTATTTTTGTGCTTAAATAAAGATAGAAATCGTTTCGCAAGGTTTCATACATAAAAACTGACAAATTAAGTCGGCTAATAATTTCAGTTTTTTTTCTATTTTATTGTGAAAAAGAATTAACAGTTTTGCATGATGTACTCTTATGTGAATCAGCTGCTGTTTTATAGCTTATAACAACCAGAGCGTGGATAGGTGAGTTATATGATGACTTGCTGCTGTATGATAATAATCAGTTATTTACCTAATACTATGTGTAATAACTATAAGTAAATGCATTTAAAAGTAAGCTGGTATAAATATATTCAGTTTTCAAGACAGAATATTCCATAAAATGAAAGTAAAGGTGATTTTGGAACTAGAGCCTTTAAATTAAATCATAATCTTAATGACATGTTCTGCTATTCAGTATTTTATGCTGTCTATTGCTGTGACAAATACATCACATTAAAATTTGGGGTGGAAAACTCAAAAGAGCTATAATTGCACATGAAATAGTGAAAAGAAGCAATAATAAGAGGTTTTGGTGAAATAAAAATTTTTGGGAGTATGAGGAATGGTGTGGGGCATTATAGGGTTAAAGGAGATAAAGTATATATTGATACTAAAATAAAATAATTAAATCAGATCAAAATTATTTGAGAAACTTTAAATTACAGTTGATTGAATCAGATGTATTAAGCACATTTAGTTTATTAGATCTATATACAATTTAATTAAGAGGAAGGTAATTGGACTTTAACTTTTATTGAGAGCTGATCTAATTTTCAATCTGATGAAGATGCATTAGTTCATCAACCAACTTTTGTTGTGTGTAGTAATCAAAACTATTGAAATAATTGTAACAGTAAATAATCCTCATATTTTCTTTCATACTGCGGCACAAGTTTATTGAATTAGTATCATAATTAAACTGTAATACTTCACTATCTGAACATCTATTTAGAACAATCAGCAATTGTTTTTGAAAATTTATTCTTTGTATCGTAATGACATCATATTCAACAACAGCATCAAATAATTTCAAAAGAACAAACGTATGTCTCCAGTTAGTATCTTCAGTTGGCACAAACACATGTGGATGCATTTCTCTAACTATTTCATATTTCTCATAAGGCTACTCTACAAACACTTCCTGTCATCTTTTCAAGTCTTTATTACCAATTTGGAAATCTTTAATTTCTTCTTGTATGTTTCCAGTTGTTGCTTGTAGTTTATTTGGCCAGGTTTTTATTTATTTATTTGTCCATATAAATCTCTTTTTAAGTACATGTATTGTACACAGGATAGTGGACAGAAAACCTTTCTAGCTATTGGATTTTCAAATGTCAAATACAAATTTCATAAATTTTTATGACAAATTGGATCTATACAGTTAATAATTACAAATTTTTGAAATACTGTATATTTATAACCTATTTCTACAGTTAAAGATACAAACTACATTTTTTCTTGCATAAGATACAGTGAGATTGAATAGTAGCAGTTTTTCAGAAGGTAGGCTGTCACAGACTTTAAAGCTTTGTAGTTCAGTAAGAGATTTTATATGTCTTGGTAATCTGTTGTAAAGTTTTGTTCCTGCATGACATACCCTTTTTTGGCATAATGTGGTGTTACAATGATTGACATGTATGTCACTGTCTGACCTGGTACTGTAATCATGGACAGTTTTGTTTTGAGCAAAAATGTTTTATTTTCTCTGTATGCTTTTTTTGACATGTGTGACTACTTCCAGTATATAAATGCAGGGAAGGGGTAGGATCTTTAGATCTTTAAAGAAAGGTTTGCATGATTTTCTGCTGCTCACTTGTTTCATTATTCTTATAATTGCCTTTTGTTTCCTAAAAACTGTTATGGCCTGATGTACATTTCCCCAGAAAATGATACAGTACTTCAGTATTGAATGTACACAAGCAAAGTATACAGCCCTTACTGTTTCTGCACTAGTACTGTTGCAGAGAATTCTTACCACATAGCTCATTTTTGCTAGTTTTGAATTTAGGGCTGTGATATGACTATGAGTGTTCCATTCAAGATTTTCCTGGATATGAATCCCAAGAAATTTAGTTTCATTGACAGCACTAATGTTTTGGTTATCTATACATATTACAGGTTGTGCTGGATTTTTATTTTGATCAGTGTGTAAATTCATGAGTACCGTTTTTTGGGGATTAACTATTAGCCTGTTTCTGGCAAATCATTCAGACACTCCTTTTGTAATATCTTTTGCAGATGCAGTAAGATTTTCTTCATTATTCCCTTCAATCAATAGACTGGTGTCATCAGAAAACAGTACTGGTTTAGAATCCCTAATGGGTGATGGGAAATCATTAGTGTAGACCAAAAAAAGAAAGGGACCTAAAATGGAGCCCTGTGGAACACCATGAGTTAGTCCACATGGTTCTGAAAGGTGTACCTGGAGTTCATTTCCTTCTGTGTAGTTAATTTCAGTTAGCTGAGAGCGATATTCCAAATATGATTTGATCCACTGATTAGGCACACCTTTTACACCATACCATTCGAGCTTCCCCAGGTGTATAGAATGATTAATCACATCAAAAGCTTTTGTTAGGTCCAAGAATAAACCTGAGATATTTCTGTGGTTGTCCACTGCATTTAAGACATGGCTTATCAGATTGAAAGTGGCAGTTTCAACTGATCTCTGTGGTCTGAAACCATGTTGACATCCAGAAATAATATTATTCTTGTCAAAGAATGTAATTAGTTTTGAAAGGAACACTTTTTCAATAATTTTCGAAACCCCTGACAATAGAGACACAGGCCTATAGTTACTCATACATTGATGATCACCTTTTTTTACATAGGGGTATTAATTTTCCCATTTACAGTTGCTGAGGGAAGAGACCACATGATAAGGATGATTTGCATGTGTCCAATTTTGATCAGTGTGTAAATTCATGAGTACCGTTTTTTGGGAATTAACTATTAGCCTGTTTCTGGTAAACCATTCATATTCCAAATATGATTTGATCCACTGATTAGGCACACCTCTTACACCATACCATTCGAGCTTCCCCAGGTGTATAGAATGATTAATCACATCAAAAGCTTTTGTTAGGTCCAAGAATAAACCTGAGATATTTCTATGGTTGTCCACTGACATCATATTCAACAACAGCATCAAATAATTTCAAAAGAACAAACGTATGTCTCCAGTTAATATCTTCAGTTGGCACAAACACATGTGGATGCATTTCTCTAATTATTTCATATTTCTCATAAGGCTACTCTACAAACACTTCCTGTCATCTTTTCAGTTTGCAAATGGATGTTATACTCTTATAATTGCTGTGTTGCTGTTATTTTTGTAATATAATCTGGAATATCATCAATACCAGTTGAATACATACTCTTCAGTGAATTAATGGTATGTAGGAGCTCTGTTGGGCTTACTGGACTGAGGAACATAGATATATTATTTATTTCAATAGATGAAAGTTCTTTCCATGTTGTATTAGGTTGATTTCCAAATTTTTCCTTCACTAATTTCCGAGCAACAGTTGCAGAGTAAGAATTGAAACTGTTTGCAACTTCCCTAGGGTCAGTGACATTCTTGCCAACATGTGATATCACAATATTTTTGTGAGTTGTCTTCTTCCCCGTAAGATCCTGCACAGCTTTCCACATGGACTTAGTTTTATTGGACTTCATAATATATTTGTCATTTTCCTTAATTTTGGCATCCTTTATGATGTGTTTCAAATCTAGCTTGTATTTTTTGAAATAATTAATCAATTCTGGACTGCTGTTAGTTTTTGACTGCAGAAAAAGTTCCCGCTTCCTTTTACAAGATACTCTAATGCCTGGTGTAATCCAGTTTCTGAATCTATCTGTGCTTTTGGAAATAACTTTGTGGAAAAGCTATGTCAAAATTACGCTTGAAAATGTTCAAAAAATGTTCCATCTTTTCGTTAGTATTAGAGGTATCATATAGTTCTCTCCAGGATTGTTCACTGATTAAGTACTGGAAGTATTCAATATTTTTCCCACTATAAATCCTTTTAAGGTTGGTTGGTTGGTTGGTTTGGGGAAGGAGACCAGACAGCGTGGTCATCGGTCTCATCGGATTAGGGAAGGATGGGGAAGGAAGTCGGCCGTGCCCTTTCAGAGGAACCATCCCGGCATTTACCTGGAGTGATTTAGGGAAATCATGGAAAACCTAAATCTGGATGGCCGGACGCGGGATTGAACCGTCGTCCTCCCGAATTCCTTTTAAGGATAACACTTTCTATACTGGTCGAAATGTGATTTAGAGGTATGGTCAGTAATTGCGAAAGGTGGTCACTACAGCCGGTACCAAAGTTTTCTGATGTACACTTGTCCATGTTTACACATACCTGATCAAGGAGAGTGACAGTAGTTTTAGTTACATGTGTTGGAGAGCTAACAGTAAGACAAAGGTTGTAGGCTTTTATAATATTTAAAAACGTTTCCCTGTGAGGGCTGTGGCTCAGAAAGTCAATATTAAAATCACCACATAGTACCACTGTTTTCCCTGTTGTCTTAAGTTTGCCTAAAGCAAGGTCCAATTTTTTGAAAAAAAAAAACACTTATGTTGCTAACAGGAGATCTATACACACATAAAATAATAGTGTTTTCAGACATTAACTCAACAGCTGAGATTTCAAAGTCTCTTTCACAACAAAGTTTGCAAACGGATGTTATATTCTTATAATCTACATTTTCTTTTAATTGAAGGTAAAACTTCTTCAGTTACACAGTATTGTAACTATTCCATTTTTAGTTCACAATTGATTAATACACACCAGATTAATTAATATATATTGTATTTCGGTGCATACTTGAAGAGGTGACAAAATCAGTCCCCCTACATCAAAACAAATTTTTCCGTTTTTCTCAAATATATTTTCTGATAGCACTTTGTGGGTTTTACACCAGGGATTATTCCTTTTGTCAATTATCACAAGAATCTCTTTATATTTATAAACAATCCTTCTGGAATTTGGAAATAAATTAATCACAGTGGATGTACTTCAGATTGCCTCCATTTTCCAGAAAACAATTTTTATTAGATTTTTTATTTTTATTAATCACAATACTATGTGGCTGAATATCTGAAGGGGTGGGTAAATCGCCCAATGCCATATTATTGCATATTTCTCTTAGTTTTCATAATGGTTCATTAATACATTGTAATGTGCATATGTATGTTCGAAGTGGGTAGCAATTTGCTACTCACTATATCTTTATAACCTTTTCTATATTTTTCTCTTACGTATATAAAATTACGTCTGTAGTGTTTTTATATTCTTAAATTACAGCAACATATTTAGCTTCAAACCAAGATTTATTCTCTTTATCAATTATAAGCAATCCTTTTGTTATTTTGAAGTGGATGTGCTTGGATTTGGTCCAAGGAGGAAATTAACATGTTCATATTTTCTATCCATATGTTATCCTGATGACGATATATCCATATTCAATTAATTAAATGACGAAAATGTGTATTGTTTACACAGTGTACATTGAGAAAAATTGTGTATCACTTATGTATACAATAGAAAATAGACAACTAACAGCTAAAATTTGTATTCCACTCTATTCCCAATACATTTATTTAGTAAAATTAAACATTGATTTCTTTTTGTCTGTTGTGAAACCATTGTTTTCAAAGTGTTTTTCAAAATTCATTCTCTTTATTTTATTTGTATTAGGAAAATACTTTGCACTAAGTGTTTCAGGGTGACACATTGAAAAATATTCTTCTATTACTTCTTTTCCTTCTTCTTCAGTAAGAATGCCTATCACAATTTTATTATTTAACATGTTGCTTGCTTTAATTGTGAGTTCTTGAGACATGAAAACAAGACAATTATATTCTGCAAATGTTAGACTATTTCATATAACTTAATTTTAATTTCATCATTATTTACATTATGTTTGTGTAGTAATGAATTATTTTCTTAATCAACAAAAATATCTAACTAATATTTTATATCAACAAATTTCATTTTGTATACCTCTTTACCTTCTTCAATCCTGAAGCACTTAAAAGCAGATTTACGTTTGCATCAATTGCTTTGTAGATGATAAATACTTTGGTGTACACGTGATAAAGTTTATCATCTTGGGGCCCTGGTGTACTCTAAGTAGCTAATCTCCATTATATTAACTTGATTGTTATTCCAACAACTTTAAAGAAATCAGTGGTGATCATGTAGATAATATCGTTCAATTCTATTTCAGATACTTTGTATTTTATCTTTCTTAATTTTTTAATTTTAGCTTTCTCTCCTTCTAGGTGTATAACGATCTGTTGTTTTGGTTCTTCTTCTATTTTTACTTTATTTTCTGGATCTACAGCATATTCTTCAACAGTTTTTGAGATTGAATGGTTTTATAATCTGCTGTACATTTCAGACAATCAAAGAATGTGATTTCTATGAGTAGATAATATTTTCTTACTTTTTTACCTCGATTTGTGTTAAGACACATAACTGTTTCTTTAAAGTCACCATCTGTTAAAAAATCCATTTCTTTTGAATAAGATTATTTTGTTTTAAGTTTTTTATTTCATTTTGTGTCTATTCATATTCTAAAGCTAAAGGATTATTATCTTTTATTTCTGTGTAGGGCATTTCCTTGTTTCATAAACTTAACATGGTTTTTTTAATATTCTGAATTCTTCAGAGGATAAGATATTATCCAGTGGAATATGATACAGAAATATTAAAATATCGTTGGTTATTAATACGGTTTTCCTTTCAAATAGACCAATCCAAATAGTTTTAAGCCAAGTACCTAAATTTAGCTGATAGTTGTTCCGAATAAATTCAAATATATTCATTAAATATATTTCTGAATTCCAAACAGCATCAGATGCACTCAGAATTGGTTCCATTTAAGGAAAATAATTTTTATTAGGAAGAGATATTTAATATATTCACTCTCTGAAGCTAATGCATTATTATATTTTATATCAGTATATTTTAGATGATTTTTAAGGGTTTATAACATAACATTTAATTCATTTAATTTTTCAGTGGCTGAAGTCACAGCCTCTGAAATTTCAGACTTAATAAAACAAAATATTATTAGCAATCAATGCATTCTTTTGCTCCCAAATAGTAAAGAGACAATTTTATATTTTTCTAATAAAAAATAAATCTTATAAATGGAGACTGTATGAGCTATAAAAGCTAGATTAAAAGAACTAGGATATACAGAATATTTTAAAATGAATAGACAGCAGCTTACTGATCTTTACTGTGATGGCTACACTGATGAAAATTTTTTGAGAAATTATACTGTACAAGAACTAAAAGACAAAGCACAAGAACTAGGAATAGAAAGATACTCTAAAGTGAGAAAACAACAACAATTAAAACAATAATATTAACAATAACAGTGATTAGAGTAAACTAACTGCTCAGTAAGAATAACTTATTCAAAAGATTCATCTCATGTGAAATAATTTTAATATTGGACAAGTATATGAATTGCATTAAAAAATGAAACATATGGAACTGTAGTAGTTGACTACATTAAAAAGACAAATACATTTACTGAATTTGATTGGACATATATATCAAAGCAACAAAAATTATTTGAAGAATTTATGGGTGAGTTTAAAGATTAATTAGATTGGGATAATATATCAAAGGAACAAAAATTATCTTATTTTTATAAGGGAATTTAAAGATCAACTAGACTGGACTAATATCTGAACATATCAAAAATTTTCTGAAGACTTTATAAAAGAATTTCATGATAATGTTCATTGGGTATATTTATCAAGATGTCCAAATCCTCCAGAAGATAATGTTTTCAGATGCCAGGTTGGCAAGAATTGTCTGAGAACTGCAAGACATATATATATATATATATATATATATATATATATATATATATATATATATTTGAAAATATATATTTGGCATAAAGCAAATACATGTAAAACTACTACTGAAAACATTGGATTATTGGAAAAACTAACCAACAGAATAAATGCTTGAAAACAATTTAAAACACAATAAAACATTTGTCCCTGAAAATTATACTTCGATACAAGCCTAGAGCAACCAGTCTTACTCACTGATTATCAGTACAGTGCCATCTGCTAGAATAACATGCCTGTCATAATTAACAATAACATCATATAACTGCAGTGCCTTAGCTGCAGAGAAGGAAAGATGTATGCAAATTGCCTTATACCTGAAATTCTAAGAGATCAGTTCCAAATGTACTGCTTGAATTACTGTTAACACATTGTAAGTAAACAGCAAAAGTTAGAAGACAAAAAACACATGTGAGCAATAATAAATCTTGTTCTCATATGGTGTTTTGCCAAGTTTTGTCATACAAAGCGGAGAACTGTTAGGCAGGATTGGTATGTTACAAATATTAAAATCTTTGTTTCAGGTTTGCTAGTACAGTCAAGTACATCGTAGTCAATAAATTATGTATTGCAAATAAAGTGACGCCAAGGTAGCTACAAGCCAGATTCAACAGCAAGTTTAGGAATGAAAAAAGTGCTAAAGTGTAAATGAAAATGTGAGGTTTCATTATGAGAAGTGAAATTAGTGAGTATTCATCAAAAGAGAAACATTAATTACGAGTTGTATAGCTTACATTTAGAGTCATCAGAGCTTATAATTTCTTTAATGTTTAATTTTTTGTTAGATATTTTTCACAAAGTATCTAATGAGACAAGGCTAAGACATGATAGTAAAATTATCTTTAAATTTGATGGGCCAATCTGTGGGTCTTAATACAAGTAGTGAATGGAAGTTACGTTTTGATCTGAGAGTGGTAAATTTGACAAACATTAGCTTTAATGAACAGGAGAACGTAGTATTAAGCAAACGCCTAAAATATAATGTGAATACTAAGAATGATGGCAGGGCAATTAAAGATACTGTTGTGATTGCGAAGCATGCTACTGACACTCTATAAACTTCAAAGACTGAACAAAGTAGAACTTTATTAGCTGTAAACATAATTATTAGCAGTGAATTTAATAGGTCTCCAATAATAATACTAATAATAATAATAATGAAAAAGCAATTGTGGGTAGGATTAATAACAAACTTAATGATGAAGACGCCATTATTACGAAGCCAAACAAATGAAACTCAGTGGAGTTAATAGGGATAGCTGAATATGACTAAGACTAACAAACTTTTCGATGAAAATAATAATAAAAGGATCTATAGGGATCTAAATTCTGAAACACAGAAAGAAAACTGAATGACATATGTAGAAAGCTATTTTCATCTAGAAAAATACGGTAGCTTAAGATCATGAATCCTACACATCTACACTCAATGTATAGCTTAAGGTCCACAAGGAAAATGTGCCAATGAGACCAACTGTTCACGAGAGAGGTAGCCCTTTCAGCACAGTTTCCAGAAAACTCACATTGTTTTAAAGAAACATTTTCACCACATTGTAAACTTATGCACTAGTATACCACTAACAGCCTCACTGAAATAATTAGAAAGAACCTAAACGATCGGTACAGGCTTTCTATATACGAAATTGATGAGTTTCTTAGATCTTCTGTCGCTAATGTGAAGTATAAGTACCTTAAATATAATTTCGAAGTATGTCTCCAAAACGACGGAATTAGCATGGAGAGTTCCGTTCCTGGCTTGCCGGCCAATATCTTTATTAACAACCTTATAAACAGGTTTTTCATTCAGTAGGTGTGGCTAGTGCTTCTGCTTCTGGACTGAGAAGCAGTGATGTCAGAAATGGCAGCGGAGCGGCAGTAAGGGCTGATGATGATGCTGGCCGGTGCAGTTCTAATGTTGGTGGTGGTAGCAGCGGTCGCAGTGGAGGTAAACTGCATGCTGAAGTAATGTCATCAGCAAATGAGGGGTCAGTTAAGTCTAAGGATCCAGTGTGTGTGAACGGCAACCCGTATAGGGCCACCCAAGTAGTGGGGAAGGTGGGAAAGGTGCGAAAAAATTTGAAATTTGTGGTAAGGTCTTATGGGATCAAACTGCTGAGGTCATTGGTCCCTAAGCTTACGCACTACTTACCTAACTTAAACTAACTTACGCTAAGGACAAGACACACACCAATGCCCGAGGGAGGATTCGAACCCCCGACGGAGAGAGCCGCGCGGACCGTGACAAGACACCTGAGACCGCGCGGCTACAACGCACGGCAAAGGTGCGAAAAGTAGGAAGGGACACTGAGCTGGGGGCAAAGGAGTAAGTGGAGGTGAGAGTGGAGTACAGGTGCGAGTAAATGACTGTGGACGTTGTAGTTGTGGCTTGATACTGCGTAGAATGTGGACAATAGCGACGGTGGTAAGCAGGTGATGAAACGGTGGTGACTAGATGATGGAGAAGACTGGCAACAAAGGTGTGGGCTGGCGATCAGTGGCGATAACCAATGGTGAGGACGAGGTCTGGCTGCAAAAGTTACAACTGACAACGAGGACTGGCAACAAAGGCAATGACTAACAGCGATGACTGGCAGCAAGGGCGATATCTGGCAGTGAAAGCGATGACGGACAGTAGTGACCAGCAGCAACGGCAATGACAGGGAGCAACGGTGATGACGTACATAACAACAGCTGGAAACTTTCGTTATCGAGATCCCAACCCTGAGAGCAGCCCAGGCAGTTGTTTGTGGCAGAAATATTCCTGACAAATGACCTGATCATCATAATGAACTGGAGTTGCTATATCGAACGATGTAATTGTGAGGTATCAGTCATATGGATTTAAGAAACTTGACATTCTCACGTGTTATTATGTTCTGCTTCCGCTACGAATTGGTGTTCTGATGGCTGTGGGCATCGTATTTATACTTTATATCCATGCTGGTGCATAAGATGAAGACATACTATAATTTACTCATCGTGAAAATAGACTAGATTCCCGTTCTGATCTATGATATTCAACTCGAGATGGTCTAACGTCCGAACGGGCGCTGGAAGGTAGATTGGATTGCTAGGTTCCTCAACAATTTTGTGACCTAGATCTACCATACAACAAAAATCCGGTGATTATCCGAATTAATCTATAATTAAGGTAGGAATTCTTTGGGATATTACACTCAGTAGGAGTCATACTAACAGGTGGAATATCCAGTTGTTAATTCGCTTCATGAACTGACTATCGTGCTTAAAGTCTACTGTCTCTTCCATTGTTTGTATCTCTGTGTATCTCTGTTTTAGGTGTATTGAAGTTCGTACGTTACTCATGTAAGCATTCAAATCGTTACTATCATATGAGCCAGTAGGTATTTCTACAAATATACCGCTTGCTAGATATAGTTTATTGTTCGCTTGAGTGATGGTAGGTATACTATTGTATGTTTTCCGACCAATCAATGTAATTCTCCTCTCTTCCTTGCTTTGATCTATTGGGGGAAAGTACTTCGCTCTTAATACTGATGAATATTCTTTCAAAGCAAGAGTGTCTAACTGGTAGCATCGCTGTAAGTTTTTTATTATTATATTTTATTAACAATCCCAGACCTTTCCTGTGCGATTTTTTATATAATCCTTTACTGATAGCGATGGCCTCCAATACCGTATTATGCCTACGGATTTTTTCTTCTTCTTTCGTAGTGTACAATGAGCTGCATTCATAATTTGCTTGGAATTTATTCCAGCGACAAATTTAAGTTTGGCACGCATTGATTTATCAAGTACAGACGTTGCAATACATTGTCTTATGTCTATGTCCTTTCTTCCACATATTTGCTTGATTTTGCTAGCTAATATTTGATCTGCAAAGTGACTGTATTTGCAACATAAGCAATATCATGGTCCTTGCAAGCATAGCCTAGTATATTAATTCCTTTATTGCCACAAGCTAAATGCATTTTAAGCATCATTCCTGCTTCACGGTAGTTGTATTCAGGGATACACAGTTCAGCTAATAACTTATCGAGAATACCACGACCTCCACGTCTGACTCGCTTCCTAATGCTCATCTCATGCAGATGCATGGTCAGACGTTTGCGTATTCTGTTTACATAACAAATCTTTCACATTCATCCACCTGTTGTGCTCTAATGAAAAGCCAAGCCACTTAACTAAAGCTTGCTCCCTTGACATTTTATGACACGCTCTATGAGAAACACGTGTGGATAAGAGCTTTTCTGTAATTCCTCTGTGTAAAAACACATGGATATTCCTTCATCTTAGGTGTCCTTTAAGATGTAAGTTCACGGATTTGTGCATTCCACTTTGCAAATAGTGAATATCTCCTTTGACCAGTTCGGCAGGTAAGTTTTCTCAAACGTAGTTTTGCATTTCGAAATAAATACCACCTCACTTACATTGAGTATCTGCTTGCATGGATTCACCATCATAAAACGACTGTGTGCTGTATTTAGAAGTCAGTAGATCTCATGTTAATCGCATCATGTCTAGTTCGATTATACTTCTCATTTATTTGTGGAAAAACGTCTAGTCATATGTATGACTCGCAAAGATTAAATGTCATCCACACTCGGTTTTTTGTCGTCCTGTTCAAATGTTACAAAATACGTGCTTTCATGTGCGAGAATGTTGAATAGTGCTTCATTCCGTGTCGTTCCATTACCTATTTGAAATGTCTATTGTAAAATAGATATCCACAGTCAGTTTGTAGGTTGTCAGAACACTGACTCATCGCCATCTTCAGCAGTTATTCAGACACTTGTACAACTTCCTTCATCGGCTGGGGCCAGGCAAATTTGAAATATGTATCATGACCATTCAAATATTTTAAGCATTTATTGAAATGTGAATACCGTCTCATATCTACGAGATTGGCCTGCCATAAATCATCTAAATCTCACATATGATGCAGCTATGCAGGGATGTTTTGTGTGCATGTTTGGGAAGCTCATGAATAACTGTCTCCATAATTACTCGACGATATGTCATTCCTGAAGCTCTAAAATGACTGATATGATTTGATCCACGTGAGCTTTATCTCTTGCTGCGGCCATTGCTGTGAGCACTCGTAACTGTTCTATGATTTACGAGTAGTTTGGATCATTGTAGTATATATATTGTAGAGGTAGAGTATTCAGTCTTTCATGATACGCATTCATCCCTTTGCCCGTGCCGTATGTACCTTTTAAAGCAGGTTTAGTAAAATTATTGTATTTCTTACTTTCAGAGTGGTTTGTTCGTCCATTTGGGGTTGCCGTTCCTTTGTACGTTTGTCATACATAATATTTAAACATATGTTTGCATCTCTTTCGGTAGATACCTGTCAGGACTTGAAAGTTTGAAAATATTAACTTTAATAAACCTGGTGTTCCCTCAGATTTCTTATTCCCGACCTGTACCGCATCCCTGATTAAACTTACAGGGTGCCTGCCCGGCATATATGGCTCATCGTTGCTGGCACCGTATATGGCGGCGTCTAACTCAATACCGCTACTACCGTTAATGTAATCGGTAGTACTATTCACTTCTTATTTATCCTGGTCTTCTTCTATCTCCACCTGCAGTTTCTCAGAGCCTTTTCAGATTTTCAGCTACTTGTTTAAACATTTCTGAGAGACGCTGATCTCACTGCAGCTGTCCTAATTTTAGCAGTCGTAATTTCCGTCGAATAGCTTTCTCCTCTTCTGTAACTTTACGATTTGTCGTTGACATGTTATTGTATACTAGACTAATTCTGAGATAGCGAACAATTTAAATATACTCTGGGATTACTTCATATCTATTTTCCTGGTAAAACTAAACATATCCCTTAGTATTTGGTTGATTTCTTCAATTCTGTCATTCAACATCGCACGGTGCATAGGTACTGCCTGGGGAAGGCTTTCCAGGTCCGATAATTTTGCGTTGATTGCCTTAATTTTTCTATCAGCGGATATATGTATGTTTGGTCTGTGCTTAGCACGAGTGCCTGGACATGTGCAAATTTGTCCGTAGTCTACAGCAAACTGATATAGTTGCGTATTGATACATTACTTTTTAAGCAGAAATTCCTCGGAGTTTCGTCTGTATGAGAGGTGGAAAACCTTTTTGCAGGCAGGCCAAATTTGGGAAAGGAGATTTCCCCATGGGCCACAACACTAATTTTTATTTCGTTAACCAAAACAATAAATATCAAACATTTTTTTGATTAAAATAAAACAAATTTGAGGAAAAATTATTTATTATATAATTTAATGAAACAAAATGTTAGTGGCACGTCTGGCTTTGTTTAGATGAACTAAGTGAATGACTGTTGATGAGGATTGAAGTCTTAGGTACAAGTAGTGTTTTCCAGAGTAACATCAGTATTTCACGTACTTATTTTTGATCTGACGTAATTTATCCGACTCAAAAGCTGTTCACATTTGTTTCCAGATAATGAAATCATCAACAAAGCTTGTTTTTAAGAAGCAGGAAATTTCTTCTTGGCCAAACATGTTTTATAGAATTCTTTCAAATCACCCTGATTAAATTTATCCTTTAACTGCGCATCACATTACATTTTGCAGTATTCCATTTGTAAATGTTAGTAAATGCAGAAAAAAGTACATAATATTTCTTAAAATCTTGAAATCAGTTTTAGAATTCGAATTTCAAGTCAGGTTACACAGAAGAGTATTCAATAGCTACCACCTGTGTGAAGTCTGATTGCTTTGACAGTGTAGGAAAATGAGTTACGTTTATTGTTCGTAATTCTTGTCTCCAAAGCCCAAGATTCATTTGGATTGCGGAAATAATATCAGACATGACACTGATCAATTTATCTTTTCCTTGTAGTCCAGTATTAACGTGGTGTAGGTGGCTGTTTATATCGACCAAGAACGTAACGACGAAACGCCACTCATTATCTCTAAACTCTGGGATACTCTTTGACTTGCTACAAGGAATGAGTGTATTTCTTGCTTCAAATCACTCTAACTTATTCAATATTTTGGCACGGGCCAGCCGTCTTACTTCTGTATAAAATGTGACGCTATCACACTCCGAATCCAAAGACTTAAGAAACTCGTGGAACTGATCGTTATTCAATCATTTCAACTTAATAACGTTAACTATCTTGACGACTGCCTTCATGATATGGTCCATTTTGAGGGACCTCGTACATAAATTCTTTTGGTGGATAATGCATCGAAAATTTAGTATCGATGTATTGCCAACTCTGCGGGTATTTGTGTAATCAGTTGAACTAAACCTTCATGTTTCCCAGCCATTGCTGGAGTACCATCAATTGTTAGCCTCGATAGGCTGTTCAGTTTTGACGAAAAGCGATTTAATATCGATGCACCTGCTTCCAACAGATCTCATGACTTCGTGGTATCCTTAAGTGGATGCAGTACTGCTAATTTTATGTTTTATTAAAATATCCATCAACATCCCTGATATAAATCTCCATTTTGACTTTACCCGCCATATCTGTGCATTCGTCCGATGCAAGAGAGTTCAGATGCACTATTTTTTTTTTTTTAGTTATCTTCAACTTGTTTTCGAATCTCATCCACACATCTAGTAATAGTTTGACAAGACAGGCTTATTTTTGAGAACTCCTTTTCTTTGCTGGACACACAATTTTAATGACGCTCTCCAAGCATCCTATAACCATTTCGCCATCTGAATATGGCTTTCTTTTTTTGCCTCTATCATACGTACTGCATCATTCGCTTTTACATAGCATGTTAACTCTTAATTCCCTCTTGTAAATATCGTATCTGTTGTTGAGTAGAAAGTTTTCTTCTTAAGTCGTTTATCTCGTCTCGTCGGAATTATCCTTAGTGCCTATCAAATAAAATTGCATGTTTAGTCTCGTAATGCCGTTTGATGTTACACTCTTTTGAAACCAAGACAGATTCATTGCATATAAAGCATATGGGTTTTGTTTTAAATTACACAAAAAGTAGTTTGTAGTTCATTTGTCTCGATATCTTCTCAACTCTTCTGTAACTTTCCTCTTCAGTCCAATGTCTTTATTAGTTAACCCTATTCTAAGATTTCGTCTTGAAACATTGCAGATACCTTCTTTTTTACCAAGAGTCCGAAACTAAGACATAAAAGAAAATGTAAAACTATTTTAGAACGTGCAAATGAAACCCTTTCATACGATGTTTCACTTGATCGAGCAGCCTTACTTAAAATTTCGACCCCTATTTTGGCTTCTTTGGCTATGAATGCTTTTGAAAACTTGTAAATTTCAAGTCGATAGCATTATTAGTTGCTGTATGCAAGAGAGAGAGAGAGAGAGAGAGAGAGAGAGATAGATAGATAGATAGACGAAGCTACTAGGATTCCTTTTCTACCATTTGAAGGCAGAACCATTAAACATCACTACTGAAATACACTCCTGGAAATTGAAATAAGAACACCGTGAATTCATTGTCCCAGGAAGGGGAAACTTTATTGACACATTCCTGGGGTCAGATACATCACATGATCACACTGACAGAACCACAGGCACATAGACACAGGCAACAGAGCATGCACAATGTCGGCACTAGTACAGTGTATATCCACCTTTCGCAGCAATGCAGGCTGCTATTCTCCCATGGAGACGATCGTAGAGATGCTGGATGTAGTCCTGTGGAACGGCTTGCCATGCCATTTCCACCTGGCGCCTCAGTTGGACCAGCGTTAGTGCTGGACGTGCAGACCGCGTGAGACGACGCTTCATCCAGTCCCAAACATGCTCAATGGGGGACAGATCCGGAGATCTTGCTGGCCAGGGTAGTTGACTTGCACCTTCTAGAGCACGTTGGGTGGCACGGGATACATGCGGACGTGCATTGTCCTGTTGGAACAGCAAGTTCCCTTGCCAGTCTAGGAATGGTAGAACGATGGGTTCGATGACGGTTTGGATGTACCGTGCACTATTCAGTGTCCCCTCGACGATCACCAGTGGTGTACGGCCAGTGTAGGAGATCGCTCCCCACACCATGATGCCGGGTGTTGGCCCTGTGTGCCTCGGTCGTATGCAGTCCTGATTGTGGCGCTCACCTGCACGGCGCCAAACACGTATACGACCATCATTGGCACCAAGGCAGAAGCGACTCTCATCGCTGAAGACGACACGTCTCCATTCGTCCCTCCATTCACGCCTGTCGCGACACCACTGGAGGCGGGCTGCACGATGTTGGGGCGTGAGCGGAAGACGGCCTAACGGTGTGCGGGACCGTAGCCCAGCTTCATGGAGACGGTTGCGAATGGTCCTCGGCGATACCCCAGGGGCAACAGTGTCCCTAATTTGCCGGGACGTGGCGGTGCGGTCCCCTACGGCACTGCGTAGGATCCTACGGCCTTGGCGTGCATCCGTGCGTCGCTGCGGTCCGGTCCCAGGTCGACGGGCACGTGCACCTTCCGCCGACTACTGGCGACAACATCGATGTACTGTGGAGACCTCACGCCCCACGTGTTGAGCAATTCGGCGGTACGTCCACCCGGCCTCCCGCATGCCCACTATACGCCCTCGCTCAAAGTCCGTCAACTGCACATACGGTTCACGTCCACGCTGTCGCGGCATGCTACCAGTGTTAAAGACTGCGATGGAGCTCCGTATGCCACGGCAAACTGGCTGACACTGACGGCGGCGGTGCACAAATGCTGCGCAGCTAGCGCCATTCGACGGCCAACACCGCGGTTCCTGGTGTGTCCGCTGTGCCGTGCGTGTGATCATTGCTTGTACAGCCCTCTCGCAGTGTCCGGAGCAAGTATGGTGGGTCTGACACACCGGTGTCAATGTGTTCTTTTTTCCATTTCCAGGAGTGTATATTTATAAAATTGAGTACTAATTTACTTTGTACTAAAAAATTTAAAAGTAGGTACTCAGACAAAAACCAACGCTATTGTCAGTTGGTACACCATACTTGAATACACAAAATAAAGGCAAGCCTACTGAAGTTAACCAAGCGTCACAGATTAATTGAAAAAAAATGAATGCTAGCTTTACTGATAGTAGGTCTATTACGATCTAATGCGCATCACGAATACACTTAAAGTGACGTAAGTGTAAGACCAATAGCCTTGCGAGTTTGTAGTACAATGGACTACGGAATATATTGGCTGTGTCTGAAGCTTGTCTCACTTGCGCAGTACGACAGACGTACCTGTTTCACAGTTTACGCTCTTGCTGTTTCTTGGCTGACAGGCTGTATATCTACACGAGAGATTTACAAAATAAACTCAGAATTTTGACTTATTTTCAAACACGATTATACAAGAAAATCTGACGATAGTTGTGTTAATGAGCTGAGATATTCGTATTATAACGGGATATGATATGAACGACGCTTGCTGGAACGCTCTTTTGGGGCTTTTTTATGAAACAAAAGTTAAATTTTTCGTTCATGTGAAACAGCTCCGTCAGCCAGAAATTAGCACCACGCGGGTCGCATGTAGCCCACGGGCCGCGGGTGCTACCCCTGGTCTATGTCAACCGCCATTCAATTTCCTCGTTTTATCAATAACGACAAAGCCATACTGCCTATGATTCCACCAATCCTCGCATATGCTAACAAATTAATTGCACATAATCTCGGTTTCTACATACACTTGCTCGACATATTTTAGACCCATATTGTCCTGTTTGATTGTGACAATAAGGTTTGCATTATCCCTTCTGAGATTCTGTGGAAAACATTGAGATTACAGGAAAGCTGACACCGAAAAGCGTTGAAGTCAGCGAGTTCCTTGCTAGAACTCGTAGTGATACTTACATTCATACCGTTACATGAATCTGCATGTTTGGCAAACACGTGTTGATAACGTTCATGCTGAATTTATTCGTCTTGCTGTACTTGCTACTGTCATATCTGATGCTAATTCTGCAGAGGCTCTTGTGGAACTTCCTGTTCCTGTAGCGGCAAATTCTTATTGTTATCTACAGCTGGTGCTGCTGCCGCCGCTGCTGAAGATCTCTGCGGTCCTCATACTCCATTTGGTGATGCCGTTCAGGATGACGACACCGCCAACTGTGGTTACGCATGAATAAGAGGAAGCACCGATGGTTGTTATACCACTGTCTCATATATGTGCTCGTTGTGTAATGAAATACGGGTAGAGTGGATAGTGTTTCGATCTTTCCAGAGACTGCTATAGGACAAACTTGTGAGACCACCAGAGCAGGCATTAATTGCAGCCACTATGATTTATCCAGTGACGATTCAGAGATGACCCTATTTTCAGTTAAATACCTCTCGCCCTCGAATTGATGGTAATAAAATTATAAACTAAGAAGCTCTAAAAGTGCTTCGCTTGGACTGCTTAAGCTCTGAATATTTATTTCACTTTCTCTCTCGGACAAGAAGGTAAGAAACAAGTACCTTCTATATCGTTGCTCACTCGTAAATGATCGCAGTTATGTCTGTGTCTTAGCAAATCCTTCACAGAAGCCCGAGCATCCCTAGCCTTTGGGGTCTACCTGTAACTGCAGTATCTTTTTGTGTAATTGCTAGTAGAATGACAGGAGATCAAATTTCAGGTGGACGCTAGAACACTGGTCTCACTTATAAAGCTTCCTGCTTTCCATGGCTAAGGTTCTTCGCAGTTGTTACCCGCAGAAATAAACGCTTAGATAATCGCTTGAGCGGTCCGACCACATACATGTATTGTGAGGGTCTAGTATCCATCGTCCTTTCAGCACCACGACGAGGCCCCTGGGCAGCCTACATGACGTTTACACCGCAAGTTGTCTGTGCACTATCTAGTTCATTTTATTACAGGGGTTGGGGGGTGGTGGCGCAGTGTTAAGATACAAGGCTAGTATTCAGAAGGACGTGGCTCAAACAAATTCCTTCCCATCTTTTCGCAGCCTAAGCTTGTGCTCAGAATGTAATGGTCTCGTCGATGAGACGTTAAATCCTAATCTTTTTGTTCATAATAGAGTACATCGGTAGCAAATACGTGCGGTAGAAGTAAAGTATAGGAGAACATGATGACTGACTGTCTAAAGTGATGAGAGCCTTCCCACCAACGTCAGTCCTCTAAAACAACCCGACATAAAAAAACACTCTGAGCAGGAACGGGACTTGAACCAGGGACTGTGCCTTAGGCAGGCAATGCTCTTTCCGAGAGAGATATCCAGGCTGTGGCTGTGGCTAAGCCATTTCCTTTCTTTCGAGAGTGCTCATCCCGAAAGATGTGCAGCAGAAGGTTTGTGAAATTTGGACTACAGAAGAGAGGTCCTGGCGGAAGTAAAACTGAGAGGTCGGGTCGTGGGTCGTGCCTAACGGCTCAGTTGGTAAGAGTTTTGCCAGTGGAAAACAAGTTTTTTTGTTCGAGTCCTAGTCTGGTTCAAATGGTTCAAATGGCTCTGAGCACTATGGGACTCAACTGCTGAGGTCATTAGTCCCCTAGAACTTAGAACTAGTTAAACCTAACTAACCTAAGGACATCACAAACATCCATGCCCGAGGCAGGATTCGAACCTGCGACCGTAGCGGTCTTGCGGTTCCAGACTGTAGCGCCTTTAACCGCACGGCCACTTCGGCCGGCTCCTAGTCTGGTACACAGTATTAAACTACGAGGAAATTTCAAAACTGAGCACACTCCACTACAGAGTAAAACGAGTACTCTTGTATAAGTACCATGGGTTTTATGGCAACTGACAGAAAAACTGGAGTAACCTGGACTCGACAATGAATGCACTGTCTGATCGACGGTATCCAGACACCTGTTATTGGATACCCGTCGCCTTTATGACGGCATGAACTCTTCCGAGGCACTATCACTGAGGTGTCTGAATGTCTGTGGAGGAATGGCAGCCATTCTTCCTCAAGAGCCGAAACCAGAGAAGGTAGTGATGTTGGAAGCTGCGGCCTGGCTCGAATTCGACGTTCTAACGCATACCAGAGGTGTTCCGTTGAGTTCAGATCGGGACTCTCGTTAGGTCAGTCCATGTCAGAAATGTTATTGGCCATAAACCTTTGCCTCACAGATGCTGTTTTATGACATGCTGATACAATCATCGTCTCCAATGTGTACCTCTACTGTATGCAGTGTACAACGCCGTAAAGTGTGTTCGTATCCTACCGCATTTGGCGTGTCTTGAGCGCAATAAGAGGGCCATATCCTGACAACGAAAACCACCACCATAACGTAACACAACTCCTCTTTACTTCCCTGTTGGCACTACACATGGTGGCATCTAATGTTCCACAGGCATTCACCAAAATCAAATCCTTAATTCACATTTCATAATCACTCGTACCTAGTCATCCCCTGTACAATGGTGTCGCTCTTTGCACCACCTCAAGCGTCACTTAGGATTGATTACAGAGATGTGTGGCTTATGAGGAGCTGCTGCATCATTGTTCCCCATTCTTTTTAACTCTCCACACACAGTCATTGTGCTAGCTGGACTACTGGTAGCAGTTTGGAGCTCACAAGTGAGTCCTTCCACTGCTTTCGTGTGATTTTTTACAACCACCACCCGCAATGCTCGATGGTCCCTACCCGTCAATACATGAGGTCTGCCTTGTCTTGATGGCTGTGGTTGTACTTTCACGTTTTCATTCAGAATCACGTTACAGACACCATAGATGGGCAGCTTTAGAAGGGTTGAAATGTCTCTGATGGATTTGTTGCTCAGTGACTTCCCATAACTAGTCCACATTCGAAGTCACTGAGCTCTCCTAACCGACCCATTGTGCTGTTACTGCTTCTCCACTGAGAATAAAATACTCCCCGTCTCCTTTTACATTGGCGGGTTGGCGTCTCGTGACATCAAATGGTCAATTCCGCATTACATAGGGGTGTCCGCATGCGTTTGATCAGACAGTGTAAATCTAACCAGCTCGGATGCTGGCTCCGTATTCGGTCTACGGATGATCCGGCGGCGTCCTTCGCGTGGTTCTTGTGAACACTGTCAGTGGTTTTTACTGATGGTAGGAACGTTAAGTAATTAGTTATAACGATTCCTTTTTGTGGTCATAGATTTCAACAGCCCACTGACTGAAAACATTTTTGGTCTCGGTGCATTCACTCTTTTTCGTAAATCCATTCATGAAGTGGTCCATATTTTAAAGTATGATTATGCAACGTTAACATGGACATGAATGGATGCAGGTGATTAGACAGGATGCTTACGTACGTGTCATCTGCCAGAGTCGTATCTAGGAGTATCACGGGTCCCATATCACTCCAACTGCACATGCCCCACACCATTACAGAGCCTCAATCATCTTGAACAGTCCAATGCTGACATGCACGGTCCATGGTTTCATGAGGTTGTCTCCATACTCGTACAATACAATACAATTTGAAACGAGACTCGTTCGGGGTCCCGCGAGCACCCAGCAGTGCCGCGGCACGAAGTGGCATGGACTCGACTAATGGGTGAAGTAGTGCTGGAGGGAATTGACACCATGAATCCTGCAGGACTGTCCATAAATCCGTAAGAGTACGAAGGGGTGGAGGTCTCTTCTGAACAGCACGTTGCAAGGCATCCCAGATGTGTTCAATAATGTTCATTTCTGGGGAGTGTAGTGGCCAGCGGAAGTGCTTAAACTCAGAAAAGTGTTCCTGGAGCCACTCTGTAACAATTCTGGACCGCTGGGGTATCGCATTGTCCTGCTGGAATTGCCTAAGTCCGTCGGAATGTACAATGGACATGAACGGATGCAGGTGACCAGACAGGATGCTTACGTACGTGTCACCTGCCAGAGTCGTATCTAGGAGTATCACGGGTCCCATATCACTCCAACTGCACATGCCCCACTCCATTACAGAGCCTCAATCATCTTGAACAGTCTCCTGCTGACATGCACGGTCCATGGTTTCATGAGGTTGTCTCCATACTCGTACAATACAATACAATTTGAAACGAGACTCGTTCGACCACATAACGTGTTTCCAGTCATCAATAGTCCAATACTAGTGTTGACGGGCTCAGGTGAGGTGTAAAGCTTTGTGTCGTGCATGAAGGGCACACGAGTGGGCGTTCGGCTCCGAAAGCCCATATCGATGATGTTTCGTTGAATCGTTCTCACGCTGACACTTGTTCATGGCCCAGCATTGAAATCTGCAGCAATTTGCGGAAGGGTTGCACTTCCGTCACGCTGAACGATTCTCTTCAGTCGTCGTTGGTCTGGTTCTTGCAGGATCTTTTTCCGGCAGCAGCGTTGTCGGAGACTGATATTTTAGCGGATTCCTGATATTCACGGCACACTCGTGAAATGGTCGTACGGGAAAATCCCCACTTTATCGCTACGTCGGAGATTTTGTGTCCCGTCGCTCATGCGCCGACTATAACACCACGTTCAAACTCACTTAAATCTTGATAACCTGCCATTGTAACAGCAGTAACCGATCTAACAACTGCGCCAGACACTTGTCTTTTATAGGCGTTGCCGACCGCAGTACCATATTCTGCCTGTTTACATGTCTCTGTATTTGAATATGCTCGTCTATACCAATTTCTGTGGCACTTCAGTGTAAATGTTGCAGTGTGATGCATGTTCGAACAGTGAAATGAATTCTGAAATGCCAATGCAGTTCCTCAACTCTGAGTTATGACACATTGAGCAGTAGCGAAATCATGTGTTGTGAACAGAGTTGCAGAACTACCGTAGACTCTCATAAGTAAGAGTAGACTACCACAGTTTTCCTAATAGCCAGTAAAGAATGTAACTGCGTTACCTGTACGTTACGTGTGTTGCATATTTATGGGGCGTTACGTCTTTTTGATCGATTTTTGTTCTACTATATTCCCCTAGAAACTGACTGCGGCGAATTATATAAAAACTGAGTGAGGATATACAAAGTGCCATGTAACCTACCAAACATTTTTGTTCTACATAGTTATCTTCTTGTCTGTTACTTTATAGCCAAATCCAAATTGTCAATGTTTAATTCAGCTTTTATTTGAAAAGTGTTGATTTGTAATGTGAAATTGACGGATGTCGTTATAAAAAATAAAAAATACAGATTTTTACAATATAATACTAGAAAAAGTAATTTCATCAAGAGGAGGTAAAATTAAAAAAAGCAAAACGAAAACATATTAAGCATCGCTTCAATACTTCCTAGAGCTTATATAAAACATGTTTCTGTTATTCATGAACAACTTTCGCACCTATCAGTAAGGTCATTAAACTCTTGCCTTTGATCATGATGAAGAACTATTGATTACAAAATAACAACAATAATTATATAGATTTTTTTATATTCGTGCATGTACATTGCACTTGCATCATAAGTATTTGATTTAGTGACATAAAAGAGCAGAAGTTACTTTATCAACTAATTTTTATACTTATAAAATGCGTTGTATATTTTGTAAGGATATACCGGGTGATCAAAAAGTCAGTATAAATTTGAAAACTTAATAAACCGCGGAATATTGTAGATAGAGAGGTAAAAATTGACACACATGCTTGGAATAACATGAGGTTTTATTAGAACCAAACAAAAAGTTCACAAAATGTCTGACAGATGCGCGTCGTTTGGTGATGATCGTGTGCTCAGCCGCCACTTTCGTCATGCTTGGCCTCCCAGGTCCCCAGACCTCAGTCCGTGCCATTATTGGCTTTGGGATTACCTGAAGTCGCAAGTGTATCGTGATCGACTGACATCTCTAGGGATGCTGAAAGACAACATCCGAACATCCGACGCCAATGTCTCACCATAACGCCGGACATGCTTTACAGTGCTGACCACAACATTATTCCTCGACTACAGCTATTGTTGAGGAATGATTGTGGACATATTGAGCATTTCCTGTAAAGAACATCATCTTTGCTTTGTCTTACTTCGTTGTGCTAATTATTGCTATTCTGATCAGATGAAGCGCCATCTGTCGGACATTTTTAACTTTAGTATTTTTTTGGTTCTAATAAAACCCCATGTCATTCGAAGCATGTGTGTCAATTTGTACCTCTCTATCTGTATTATTCCGTGATTTATTCAGTTTTCAAATTTATACTGACTTTTTGATCACCCGGTAAAATACACATTGGATTAACACTCGACGATGTGCAAAACATACAGACAAAAAACAAAAAGAAGTCGTCGGCTCCCAGTTTCCCTCTCATACACTCATTTATGTTTCTTACCTTCCCAATGCTGCCGATACTACCTTTTACTACGTCATTTATGTACTGTCCCAAAGCTACCCAAGTGGTCCCTCTTCTGTGAGCTACCGTATTAGGAGTGAGGGCGAGATCACTCACAGATACGACAGGAATGTTCCGCTGTTGCGCCATTTAAATGCAGCAAAAACGAAGTGGAATGCTGGGCGCCGCCGGCTGTGCAATAACCGGATTATCTCGCCTCTGGCATGCGGGCTTACAAGAGAAGCAGCTGCAGATGCGCTGCACTGCATTCTCCGCACGTATCAGGCCATGGCAATGCCCACGATGTATCCAGTAAGTCCAAGAGGTAGCTTCCAAGTTAAAAAAAAAAGTTCTAACAAGGGTCTTAGTTCTGTTCTACGCTGTCCATTATCTATACAACTTTATAAAAACTACTACTTTATGAAAACAAGTCTTTGTTTAATGTTGTTACCAAAAATCTCGAAGAGTTCTTGACGGTTTCCTTCCAATTTTTGCATGACACTCTAATAAAGCTTTGGACGGTCATAGGCAATACATTTTTAATATGTACTGTATATAAATATGTGTGTATACTACATAAAGAGGAAAGGTTATTAGCAAAAATCTTGAAAAATCCAGACCATTTTACTTCAAAGTTTTACACAATACTCTAATAAAGGTTCGAACAGGTATAGGCTACACACACACACAATATACTACAGCGCAGAGAATTTTTTAATGTCGTTACCAAAAGTCTGGAAAAATTCTTGACCGATTTACTTAAAATATTTACACGATGTTCTAATGAACCTTCAGTCGGGCATAAGCCGTATGTTTTTTTAGTAAATGTGGTATTTATATGTATATTGATAATGTATAAAGGAGAAAAGATGTAAGAGAATATTTCGAAAAGTTCTTGACTATTTATTTGAAATTTTTACATGGAATTTAGATATTTAGACGGACTTGTGCTTCATATTTTATTAAACAACAATGTAAAGATTTTCTGTTAAGACGGACTGCAAAAAGGAAAATTTTGTGTTAACAGGAAAGTTGTATTTATGGCTTCATGGCTTATGATTAGAATACTAAGGAATCTGAATCGTCGGAATCTTGTAATCCCACCCGTCTGCAGGTTAAAACTATGCGAAATTCTGTCATTGAGGCTGCTATCCCCGCAGATCCGGCAGCAGGAGATGTCTTTCATATCAGGTATAACAATAAAAGGTTCAACATCAGAGATAGAGGGGGAAGAGGAGATGGGCGGAAAGGGGGGAAAGAAATGGATATAGAGAGGGGGAAGGAGTAGATGATGAGAGAGAGGTGGCAGGAGGTGCTGGAGAGAGATAGGGGAAGGAGAAGATGGACAAAGTGAAGGGAGAGGAGGCGATTGACAGAGAAAGGGGACAGAGGAGATGAAAAAAGAGATGGGGACAGGAAATGGTTAGGGAGAGGAGGGGGGGGGGAGATTGCTATTAGGTTGTATATCCAATTCCCATACATATTAAGCAATTTAGAAGTACAGTAGAATGTAACAATCCAGGCGGCCATTCTCCAAGTACTGGGGAGATTCTCTGCAAGATTCTGATTTCACTGGTATGCATTCTTTCCAACCAGTAATAGACGCCCTTACTGAATTTTCTAGCTCTCTGTTTGCTCTTTACGTCAACCATCGCCCTTTTGTCTCGTTATTACAGCCAGCTTGACTCATGTAGCTACTACTTACATCCTTAACCTCGTGGACGATAGAACACACTGAGATCTATCTACGCGTCTATGTCTATTTTTTGGCACTTAATCGAGTCCTCAATGTTAGGTATCCCTTGAATATGCGTTCTTAGTTGTCATTTCGTTCAGGGTTATTGGTCCATGGCTTAGTATGATGTCTGAAGTATAGCTAGGTTTGGATAATAAAGAAAATATTTACGAAATGTTTATTTATTCTTAATTTTCAGCACAAAGAAAACACAGAGCTATCTCAAGTGATGCTCAGCTGTAAGTGACTCTCCCGCCACTCTGCTGCACTGTTTCCGACTTCACCTGAGGCAAATTCTATGGAACGGTGGTTTGTGATGTCATTATTACGGCGTCGATCCAGCCATACATCATATTACAAAACGTCCTTTGAACCAAATTTCTATTCTTTACTTTAAATTTAAGCAGACGGCTGGTTTTATGGGACGTTCAGTGCATCAAAATAAAAATTGGCTACCATCATAGATGCCAGTTCTGTTCGCAAGCAAATTACACTGACGGAAGTAATCGCTATACCAAGTGAAGTTGTGCGACAAAACCGAAAATTGGCAGGCGTATTTCTACATTTGAAAAGTGATGTCTCTTCAAATTTCCCGCCAGTCATATAAGAGCGGCTCTAGTGGCACCACTATGAGGATGTAACTAAGATTTGATTTAAACACATGCTTTAACGGTCGTGAGCAATGGTTACCTTAGAGATTCAAAGTGGTGAGTTGATGTTAGTCAAGCATGCATTTAAGGAAACAAAGGCGACATTATCAACACCTCACTTAGTCTGAACGAGGTTGTGTAACAGGGCTATGAGAAGCGGATGTTCCTGCTGCAATATTGCAGAAAGAATTGGCAGGAATGTAGCCACTGTACATGATTGCTGGCAGCGGTGGTCATGAGAACGTAAGGCCATAAAATACCGGCTCCGGACGGCCACATGGCACTACCGACAGGGAAGACCATCGTGTTCGGCGTATGGCTCTGGTGCATCGTACTGCATCTGCAGCAGGAAGCTGAGCAGCAGTTGCCCGTACAAGGAAAACGTGGTGCCGAAGCCTTTAACCTGAACTATGGAGTAATGGAAGAAAGTCATTTACTCCGATGAGACTTGCGTCACACTGTTTCCAACTTGTGGGCGATTTTACGTTGCAAGAGTGAAATGTGGCAGGGGTTCGGTTATGATTTGGGCAGCCATATAATGGTATTCCAGGGGCTCCATGGTTACTCTGCAACGCTGCATTACTGCCAAGGATTATGTGACCATTTTGGATGATTAGGTGCATCCCATGGTACAATGTTTGTTGCGCAATGATGATGCTGTGTTCCAAGGCGATAGGGCTCCCGTTCACACAGCTCTCATCGTCCAGGGCTGGTTTTGTGAGCACGAGGATGATTCAGCGCATCTCTTCTGGCCACCAGTTACCATATCTCAATATTATTGATCCTTTGTGGTCTACTTTGCAGAGGAGGGTGCGTGATCGCTATCCACTTCCAGATAAGATTCACTTCAGAGCAATACCGGACCCGTATTTATCGATTCCGAGATAACTGCAAGCTGTTCTGAATGCTAACGGTTTTCCTACACTGTATTAGAAATGGTAACTTGTGGTTTTTGGTGTTTCTATATTTTTGTCTACCCCTTGTATATTGAACTTCACGAAGGCTGTGGAAATTACTTCTAGGAAAGTATTATATGAAAACAGAATGCTGTCACATGATTCTGTCGAGCACGGCCTATCTCTTTTACATTACCAGCAGCTGTCAAACCGAAATTACATAAATTACAAAGTCACGATACTGTAGAACCAGTGACAACCAAGACATTGGCGATGCCGCTAGTGATGACATGAAAATTAAACGTTCACTCTTATTGTAGAAGAATTGCAAATCAGTCATAAATGTTCAGTTACTAATTGACACAGACCCTATTCCACGCCTGGACGAACATCTTACTAAGTTTGAAGGCTGAGAATATTTTCTTAAAATAAATTTGGCTGACGTTTACTTATAATTGCTTTTAAACGAAGCTCTTCAGCAATTCTTCCTCTGATTTATGTAGCTAAAATCTGTTGTCACTTGCTGTCGCTAACTCCATCACTACACATCAGAGACTACTAAAGCAACAAAATCCTGCGTCTGTAAAGTATGTGGATGATATAATGGTCGCGGGTGCACCTTATCTGGAAAATCTGCAAATGTGGCATACATTATTTACAGCTACTAACTGAAGGACTAAATAGCTCATGGATCAGGTGAAATTGGTTCAAAATCTTTTGAACTGTTTAGGGTACATTTTCAGTATGGATAGTTATGTACCCACTGCTTTGCTTCCTGTGTACCAATATGCTCAACTTTTATTAATTCATAGCTAAAAACACAGAACAAAATTAAAATTCACAAAACCTGAACGTGTGGTGTCGGTGTGAGTGAGAAGACTTGATGGTGGAAGAATAACACTGAAGCAGAAAGTCGGTAAGTCCTTTTAAACTCAATTAATAATCTGTATAGCAATCCAAAACGGCCTAGCTGTGCTGGTACTGCGAACGGCTGAAACCAAGGGGAAACTACACCCGTAATTTTTCCCGAGGGCATGCAGCTTTACTGTATGGTTAAATGATGATGGCGTCCTCTTGGGTAAAATATTCCGGAGGTAAAATAGTCCCCCATTCGGATCTCCGGGCGGAGACTGCTCAGGAGGACGTTGTTATCAGGAGAATGAAAACTAGCGTCCTACAGGTCGGAGCGTGGAAGTCAGATCCCTTAATCGGGCAGGTAGGTTAGAAAATTTAAAAAGGGAAATGGATAGGTTAAAGTTAGTGAAGTTCGGTGGCAGGAGGAACAAGACTTTTGGTCAGGTGAATATAGGGTTATAAATACAAAATCAAATAGGGGTAATGCAGGAGTAGGTTTAATATTGAATAAAAAATAGGAATGCGGATAAGCTACTACAAACAGCATAGTGAACGCATTATTGTGGCCAATATCGATACGAAGCCCACGCCTACCACAGTAGTACAAGTATATATGCCAACTAGCTCCGCAGATGATGAAGAGATTGATGAAATGTATGATGAGATAAAAGAAATTATTCAGATAGTGAAGGGAGACGAAAATTTAATAGTCATGGGTCGCTGGAATTCGGTAGTAAGAAAAGGAAGAGAAGGAAACGTAGTAGGTGAATATGGAATGGGGGTAAGGAATGAAAGAGGAAGCCGTCTGGTAGAATTTTGCACAGAGCATAACTTAGTCATATCTAACACTTGGTTCAAGAATCATGAAAGAAGGTTGTACACATGGAAGAAGCCTGGAGATACTGGAAGGTTCCAGATAGATTATATAATGGTAAGACAGAGGTTTAGGAACCAGGTTTTAAATTGTAAGACATTTCCAGGGGCAGATGTGGACTCTGACCACAATCTATTGGTTACGAACTGTAGATTAAAACTGAGGAAACTGCAAAAAGGTGGGAATTTAAGGAGATGGGACTTGGATAAACTGATAGAACCAGAGGTTGTAGAGAGTTTCAGGGAGAGCATTAGGGAACAATTGACAAGAATGGGGGAAAGAAATACACTACAAGAAGAATGGGTAGCTTTGAGAGATGAAATAGTGAAGGTAGCAGAGGATCAAGTAGGTAATTCTTGGGTAACAGAAGAAATATTGAATTTAATTGATGAAAGGAGAAAATACAAAAATGCAGTAAACGAAGCAGGCAAAAAGGAATACAAACGTCTCAAAAATGAGATCGACAGGAAGTGCTAAATGGCTAAGCAGGGATGGCTGGAGGACATATGTATGGATGTAGAGCCGTATATCACTAGGGGTAAGATAGATACTGCCTACAGGAAAATTAAAGAGAACTTTGGAGACAAGAGAACCACTTGCATGAATATCAAGACCTCAAATGGAAACCCAGTTCTAAGCAAAGAAGGGAAAGCAGAAAGGTGGAAGGAGTATATAGAGGGTCCATACAAGGGCGATGTTCTTGAGGACAATATTATGGAAATGGAAGATGATGTAGATGAAGATGAAATGGGAGGTATGATACTGCGTGAAGAGTCTGACAGAGCACTGAAAGACCTAAGATGAAACAAGGCCCCGCGAGTAGACAACATTCCATTAGAACTACTTACAGCCTTGGGAGAGCCAGCCCTGAGAAAACTCTACCATCTGGTGAGCAAGATGTACGAGACTGGCGAAATACCCTCAGACTTCAAGAAGAATATAATAATTCCAATCCCAAACAAAGCAGGTGTTGACAGATGTGAAAATTACCGAACTATCAGTTTAATAAGCCACGACTGCAAAATACTAATATGAATTCTTTACAGACGAATGGAAAAACTGGTAGAAGTAGAACTCGGGGAAGATCAGTTTGGATTCCGTAGAAATGTTGGAACACGTGAGGCAATACTGACCCTACGACTTATCTTAGAAAATAGGTTAACGTTTCTAGCATTTGTAGACTTAGAGAAAGCTTTTGACAATGTTGACTGAAATACTGTCTTTCAAATTCTGAAGGTGGCAGGGGTAAAATACAGGGAGCGAAAGGCTATTTAAAATTTGTACAGAAACCAGAAGGCAGTTATAAGGGTAGAGGGGCATGAAAGGGAAGCAAGCAGTGGTTGGGAAGGGAGTGAGACAGGGTTGTAGCCTCTCCCCGATGTTATTCAATCTGTATATTGAGCAAACAGTAAAGGAAACAAAAGAAAAATTCGTAGTAGGTATTAAAATCCATGGAGAAGAAATAAAAATTTTGAGGTTCGCCGATGACACTGTAATTCTGTCAGAGACAGCAAAGGACCTTGAAGAGCAGCTGAATGGAATGGACAGTGTCTTGAAAGGAGGATATAAGATGAACATCAACAAAAGCAAAACGAGGATAATGGAATGTAGTCAAATTAAATCGGGTGATCTGAGGGAATTAGATTAGGAAATGAGACGGTTAAAGTAGTAAATGAATATTGCTATTTGGGGAGCAAAATAACTAATGATGGTCGAAGTAGAGAGGATGTAAAATGTAGACTGGCAATGGCTGGGAGAGCGTTTCTGAAGAAGAGAAATTTGTTAACGTCGAGTATAGATTTAAGTGTCAGGAAGTCGATTCTGAAAGTATTTGTATGGAGTGTAGCCATGTATGGAAGTGAAACGTGGACGATAAATAGTTTAGACAAGAAGAGAATAGAAGCTTTCGAAAAGTGGTGCTACAGAAGAACGCTGAAGATTAGATGGGTACATCACAAAACTAATGAGGAGGTATTGAATAGAATTTGGGAGAAGAGAAATTTGTGGCACAACTTGACCAGAAGAAGGGATCGGTTGGTAGGACATATTCTGAGGCATCAAGGGATCACCAATTTAGTGTTGGAGAGCAGCGTGGAGGATAAAAATCGTAGAGGGAAACCAAGAGATGAATACACTAAACAGATTCAGAAGGATGTAGGTTTCAGTAGGTATTGGGAGATGAAGAAGCTTGCACAGGATAGAGTAGCATGGAGAGCTGCATAAAACCAGTCTCTGGGCTGAAGACCACAACAACAACAGCAACATAGCAATCCATAGTCTAATCCAGCACCGAGCAGCCATGTCCACTACTGCATCACGAGGAGTATGTCGAACAGCCTTCACTGGTGAATGACCTGTCTGTCGATCTCCCAGCCATTCTTTATAAAGGAGTTATGGCCTCTAGGTGGCAGAACCAGGTGAGGTACCAAAAGTTCCGCCTATCTTGACTTGCCATACGCTGCAGCCAATTGGATTTCATATCATCGATATCTTCTGTGTAAAATCACTCTCGTTGTCCCAGTGAGATACAAGAACCGCCTCCCCAGAGTCGATCAGTACAGCAAAAAATGTCTAGGATAGTGATGGACACGACTAACTGGACAAGGAGTAGTGCAGATGGATATTTTGGCATATGTTTCCTCCAGAGGAGGCTGCGTCGCCACGTCCATTGCTGACATGGAGGTCGGAGGTGCCTTGTTCATCTCCGTCGTTCATTTCCACCTCCATAGGTGGTGGGGTTGCCTGAGTGGTTCAAGAAATGGCCAATCCAGGGAACGCCATACCATCGCGTACATCAGTGGCGTCATTCTCGTAGGTGGCCGACAGGAATTGCGGGATGGGAAGGTCACTGGGAATGCTACTGGGCTGTGTTTGGTAGCAGAGGAGACAGCTGGTCCTGGGTCAGAGCTGATTTGCATCCCGCACTAGGCTCGCCCCATTTGTTTCTGCGTCGAGTATCATGTGGCCCTGTATGTGGAACCCATCGTGGGACTAAACCATAGACGAGGGCTCAGACAGTGGTGCCCACTGCTTATTGGGGGCGGCTGCGGATGTCAGATGTAGTGGCGCCTGCCGTAGGAGGTCCAGCAGTTGCGTCGCCAATGATCATGCAAGGTTTCAGCTGGTGATCGACCCTGGACTGGGGTTTTCCCGTAAGCTGATAAAAAGACGTGCAGCACAATTTCCTTATTGCAACAATAACAGCTTTCGCTATTTACGTTTTGAATGTGTACACGAAGCGGGCAGATTCGCCGTTATAGGCAGGATGAAAAGGGGTAGAAAACATGTGTTGGATGCTGTTGGTTCTACAAAAGTCCAGTAACTGAACGGACTGAAATTGTGGTCTTTTGTTCAAGATCAGGATGTGAGAATCGCCCTCTATGGCGTATTTACTTTTTATATTACGGATAGTGGTGGCTAAGGATGTTGCACTTGAACAAGCTACATAGGGAAATTTGGAGAGAATATCGACGACCGCTAGCCACATTTCGTAGAGAAAGGGACCAGCAAAGTCGTTGTAGACTCGCGTTGATGGTTGCTGCAGAGTCAGCCAGGGTGAAAACTGCTAGGTAGTGATACAGGTGGCACAACCATGAACAATATGTCGTATGTCCCAGGACACACACGTACAGTAGACATGCTGCCTGGCGAGCATCCTTGTGTGCGTGATTCCCCAGTGGTCAGCAAGCAGAAGCAGCATGATGTGGGGGCGGAGTCATATAGCAATGATGATCCAGCACTCATCCTCAGCCATGAATGAAGAAGGCCACCTCTGATGGCTTGTAGGTGGTGCTGTAGCGAGTGCAGGGTTCGAATCTCGGCAGTGATTTTGGTGGATGGGTGTTTGGACGAGCCCTTGGTGTTTAAGGATTGGATCCTTTGCTGTGCGTGAATGGTCTCTTGTGCATTGATGGAGAATCCGTCAAGAGCATCCTGTAGCTCTTCATCAATAGCAGAACACTTTGGTTCCTGTTTGTTGAAGTGTGGATCAGTGTCGTGGACTGTTAAGGCAGCCAGTCCACAGTGAAGTAGCCGAAAAGGCACGCGTCAACTCACGCCGACTGGCGCGAAGTCTGGAACAGGATTCGTAATGAATGTGATAAAGAAAAGAACGTAGCTACTAGAACACTTAACTTTTATATCGTCCTTTGGTATACAGCATTCTTGATGATACAAGTGAGACTATCTTGAGATACATGCAATGGTACAAATGGCGCCTTGCTAGGTCGTAGCCATTAACTTAGCTGAAGGCTATTCTAACTGTCTCTCGGCAAATGAGAGAAAGGCTTCGTCAGTGTAGTCGCTAGCAACGTCGTCGTACAACTGGGGCGAGTGCTAGTACGTCTCTCGAGACCTGCCTTGTGGTGGCGCTCGGTCTGCGATCCTGACAGTGGCGACACGCGGGTCCGATATGTACGAATGGACCGCGGCCGATTTAAGCTACCACCTAGCAAGTGTGGTGTCTGGCGGTGACACCACAATCAGGACCCATGGGGAGCTGACAGAGTGAATCCACATTGCCATGCCGAGAGGTGGATCTATAGCGAACACCAAAAAATGAAATCTGGAAATTGAAAAAACAGACTGTGCCAATCCATGCATATACACTACAATAGGAATAGGGCGCATTTTTTTTTTAATTTGTGAGCTGTTTTCTGCAGTGTATGGCTGCGAGGGCTGAAGAGAGTGACCAGAGGTGTATGGCCAGTAATGAGACGGAATCTCTCCCCATAGAGGAAATTATAGAAGTTTTACATGCCAAAAATGATTGATATTTTTTCTTTTTCTGCTTGGCTACAGTTGAGTTGAGCGGAATTTAATGTTTTTGTGGTGTATAAAATGAGATGTTATGTACCATCAGGATTTTTATGTGATAACACTTACCAGTGCCATGTTTGGAGGTATCGGTGGCCAGGACAAATGGTTTACTGTCGGTGACCATGGCTAGGTGTGAGGCATGGCGAAGACTATGCTTCATGCAATCAAAAACCTGTTGGTAAGCAGTGGCGCACTGAAGTTTGGCGTCTTTTTTTCTTGGAAGATTCAGAGGTTTGGATATTTTTGATACTTGGGGAATAAATTTACCCTAATAATTGACTTTGCCTAGGAAGAACTGTAATTCTTTAAGGTTAGTAAACACTGGGAGCCTGATTATGGCTTTGATGTTTTTATTCTTCTGAAATTTTAAGGATGTGTCCCAGGCAGTCGATCTCTGGTTTCCTGTACTTATATTTCTTTAAGTTACAATGCAGGGCAATGCACTGTCAGGTTTTGTCAGTAACGGGTATGTAATCCTGGTAGTTACCACAGTACAGGACATCATGGATAACCTGTTTGAGATAAAAGTGAAAGATTTCAGGGGCACTAGCCATGCGGAAAGGGAGGCAATCCTAGCGATGGAGGCTGAAGGGTGGGTTGATGACAGTGAATGGAGATATGCCTCTGCTAGATCAGTTTTGGAAAAATATTTTTCTCCTTATAGCTCTGATATAAGTCCCTAGGGGTGTGGAATGGTGTAAATCTCGACAGCTGATTGATCATTGACATTTGTTTTAAAATCTCCGTAGACACGAATTCTGCCATTAAACTTCCAGAGAAAAACCGATGGAGTAGCCTATAGACTTGTAGTAATGGGCATCGATATGCGAAACACATCGAGAAGATCCGTTTCGGCTTTGAAGGTGTTGGGTAGTGCGATTGTAGTTCGACGGGCGCAAAACAAACGTGGAGAGGCCGATGGTTTCGGTTCAATGCGCACCGCGTAATTAGTGGCACAACCACGCCTGGGGTCGAAGAGAGAAAAGAACTCTTTAAATAACCTGTCAACATTATCGAAAGGCATCACGGGGTGATTCATATTTACTGAATTGTCAAGCTAGAAACCATATGAATAAAAAGGGTCGAGAGCAAAAATATTTTGACTACAGCATGAAGCAATAATGTAAAATGTAAATTTTTTATCGACTTATGTCGATGTGCTGTCAGCTGTACTTCATTGGATTCTGATGGTGTCGAAATAGTTGGGGTGATCCATCTGAGTGCAGGTGTCCTCATTTATGACTGATACGGAAGCTCGTGTGTCCGCTTGAAACAAAACCTGATGACCGAAAATGGCGAAGATGAACCACATTTTCTGCGGTTGAACGGTAAAAGGATCTAAACGAGGCAAGATTACGTGAACTTGGTTATGCCTGCCCTGTTGCATAGGAGGAAGTTTGTTGCTGCCACAGACGGCAGTGACATAGCTGAACTTGTGACATTCCGAGCAGTGTGTGTTTATATGGACACTGCTATTGGAGGTACGTGCGACAACCCTGTGGGCACCCGGGCAGGGGACAACCAAATGGGCCGTCTGAATCTAAACTGCACGCAAAAGACTGGTGTTCCGCATGTGCTTTATGGGTTGCAAAACGGCGAGCTTCGTTAGTGCAGTTGCTAGTAAGACATATGTGATTCGAATCCCGGTTCCAGGATTTGGTGTGGGAACGAGATGAACTTTGAACGAAAGACACAGTGCTATCATTATTAGAAGTTTAGCAGTCTGAGTCCCGGTTCCGCAATTTTCTGTGGGAACAGGATGTGCTATCGGTAGAGGACATTTTATTCCTCGAACGAGAATTGTGCCTGTTTGAGAGCCTCTTCTGTAGTTGGTCTATCCAACTTTAGTGCTTGTAAACGCTCGTTCTGGTCTAGAGCAACCTAAAGATTACGTCTCATACAACAGAATCTGGGTATATGCTCTCAGGTTTTCCGGCGTGATTGGTTAATGTTTTTGGAAAACTTTTTGCAACAATGGAAACAGCAATTCCGCTGTATACCCGGAAGCACACCATTAGCATCTGCATACTTGCATCTCGAGTTAGTACACGTATCACGCTGAAAGCACACGTGTGACGGGAAAGACCTTGACGTTCAGCTGGGTGTGATTTATTAGATCGTTTCTGACAAATGAAAAAATTCTGTCTGGCTGCTACTAGATGATACTTTTGTGCACAATACGAAGAAAGTAACACAAATTTCTGGAAAGTACAAAGCTTCTCAGTCTACTAAAGGCTTCAGTTTGAGAAGCAAATTCAACGATTTAGTATTAGTAAACAGAAGATATGTGCGTTGCAACGCCGCATCAGAAATCTTGGATGCCTGGACGTGTGGAGAGAGGTGCCGGTTATAATCGTCCCATTCCTCAGCACCTGTCTGAAAATGTGGAAACGGCGACGGCTGTTATACCAGCTCCACTGCAAGAGTTGCTGCGTCAGCTTGACTTGCGACTCGAAATAAATTACACGTTCATCTATTTGGTTCAATGGGACGGTTACATTAATTTCTTTAGTTGGTTGGATTCCCATTTGCTTGATTAAAAAAGTCAACAGTTACAACTTTATGTCCTAGTTCCTATTTTACGTAATTATTAAAAGCATAGCAAACTTATGTATCAACATGCAAACAGAGAGGACCTTTCTAGACTTCCTATTTACCCCCGACGAGGCATTCGACGTCCAGACACATCAGCAACACGCAACGCTGTCTTTTTCTGTAACGCCACATCGTATAGCAAAAGCAATCAACGAAGACGACACTCTTCAAAACATTGAACGTGATGTCAAACGCTCCGCCTCCCATCCGCCTTTTGCCGAAAAAATATATGCCTGCATTATCTCTCTGGACAGAGTTCTCTTGTTGCGAACCGAAAATAGTGAACACGGACGTCATTCCGAACAATATGAGACCCCTGGTAATCAACCCTGCACCTATCGGCCTCTAGAGAATGAGGTTCGTAAAGGTGCTACCACGGCATCACAAATAGTGTTCAGCTGTGAGGAAATTAGCAGAAAAATGTACCTGATGCACAAAGCTATCACTGGTATTGTCTCCAAACACAATTAGCACAAAAATTACACCCTACGCCTTCCAGTCATGGTGTTACAACACGTTAGGCATATAATTCTTCTTTTATTCTTGGTGTTGCAGCTGCAACCCTCCCCCTTCCCCCTCACACCCAATGCCACCACCCCCGACCACCCACCTCTTGACGGAATATGTGAAGTTTTTTATCCAAGCAGCCTGCGTACACTGTTGTGCCAAGGGCAAGTGTGAGAACTTTTTCGAAATGTTTGCGAATCGTGTATCTGAGGTGAGACGTGGATACTAACCCAGTGCTCCCCTGGGAAACCGCCTAAAACCCACATCCAGGCTCGCCAGCACACCGGCCTCCGTCGTTAATCGCTGAGCGGATTCGATCCGGGACCAGCACGCCTCCTCGAATCGCGGAAACGCACGACGTTATCAGGATGGGTTTTGGGCAGATAATTATCTTGACAAATTCATAACTTTCAGATAATGCATCGTCCAGTATTTCCTCATGACTAACAGGTAAATGAGATACAGCTAATGGTTACACCAAACACTTCATCTTATCACACACATTTTCATTGTGATACGAGCCGTGTGATAATGATGGCCATTGACGTCATTCATTTTCTTTGTTGTGTAGAAGCTACTTTTTGCGATAGAGTTTCTGTCCCCGAATTCCTTCCTTAACACCTGCGACACTAGGCCGACACTAGTCTGCACGAGTACGTAGAATCCAACAAATTTTGAATATGTTTAGTATTCGGAGGCCTGTTTGATTTTCAGTGCTCATGCGAGTCGAGTTCTATCTTAAGTTATTTGTGTAATCAGTCTCTAATCGGCGGAACAAGAACGTGGATAAAGAGACAGCATCAAACTATCAACCAGTTTCACATTTGCCGGCTTTTTCAAAAATATTTGAAAAGGTTGTGTACAAGCGTCTCCTTAAGCATCCAACTGCACATAATATATTGACCAAGTCACAGTTGGGGTTTCTTAAGGGTTCTGATATAGAGAAAGCTACTTCACTCACAGTGAGAATGTACTTAATTCATTAGATAATAAATGAGAGGCTACTGGCATTTTCTGTGACCTGTCAAAAGCTTTTGACTGTGTGAACCACAGCATTCTCTTACGTAAATTAGAATATTATGGTGTCACTGGCAATGCTGCGAAATGGTTTGAGTCTTATTTAACTAACAGGAAGTGAAGGGTGTCGTTGCGAAATACCTGTGCAGTAGTCAGTCAGTCTTCATCTGATTGGGAATTAATTACATGTGGTGTTCCTCAAGGATCTATCTTGGTCCATTAACTTTTTCATGTGTACATTAATGACCTCTCGTCCGTTACATTGCCAGATGCTAAGTTTTTTGTGCTTGCAGATGATACAAACATTGCAATAAGTAGCAAGTCAAGTTAAGATTTAGAAATAGCTGGTAATCATATTTTCACTGACATTAATAAATGGTTTAAAGCTAATTCACTGTCATTAATATTTGAAAAGACTCCCTATACGCAGTTCAGAACCTGTAAGAGATTTCTTTACAGCATGTGTATAACATATGAAGACATGCATATCGAAGGGATTGAGTGTGTTAAACTTCTGGGATTACAACTCGATAATAAATTCAGTTGGGAAGGGCATACCATAGAATTGCTGAAGTGCCTAAACAATATGAAGACATGCATATCGAAGAGATTGAGTGTGTTAAACTTCTGGGATTACAACTCGATAATAAATTCAGTAGGGAAGGGCATACCATAGAATTGCTGAAGTGCCTAAACAAGTGTGTATTTGTAGTGAGAATGATGTCAGATGTAGCAGATATAGATATAAAAAACTAGCGTACTTTGCTCACTTTCATTCTGTTTTCATTCTATTATTTCATACGGAATCATATTCTGGGATAACTCATCAAGCCAAGCAAAAGTTTTTAGCGCGCAAAAGCGTGTAATAATAAGAATGATTCGCGGTGTAAATTCAAGAACATCACGTAGAAGCCTGTTCAAGGTACTCTGTATTCTAACCACTGCTTCTCATTATATTTACGCGTTAATTAAATTTGTTGCGAGTAGTATATCTCTATTTCTAACCAATAGCTCAATACATACTATCAATACCAGGAATAAGAACAATCTACATAAAGACCTAAGACCACTTATCTTGGTCCATTAAAAACTTGGTTTTAAATAAAGCACGGTTTAAACAGAGTTTGAAAGATTTTTTGATAGGCAACTGCTTCTACTCTATAGATGAATGTCTTAACAGGGACTGTTAGACAAGCCCAAGTAAAAATGTTTGTTAGTTTTCAGTTTTGACAGCACTTGATCACAACAATCAAGATAAGTATTTTGTGTATGATAAATTTATTAAAATTGTATAACTATGTATCATTCTGACAATGTATTAATTCTGTAAATATTAGCATTTCCAGTTTACTGTAATGTGTTCACCTATTTTGAGAGTGTCCTGATAAATGATCAGGGAAGTAAGTATTATATTCAAATGTTTTATTTTTTATGTTATACTTTCTGACATGCTCCACACCCACGAGAATCATCTTATTTTTGGGACTATGGAACGAAAACTGAATCTAATCTAATCTAATCAGTTTTATCAGTTTCATACCAACAAATACGTTCACACTCTAGTATAATTCTACTGCCTCCCAGAACCTTTGAGGAGAGACACCCTAATCTAAATAGACTGCTCTGGAAAACTTAGGGACGAAATAGATGAAGTACCGCGACATGCCAACTACTCCGTGGAAATGAATGAAAGTGCGGGGTATGTTGCCATGTCTCCCAGCCGGGTACTGAAAACTGGACGTCACATGGTGTGAGGCCAGCGTGACTATAGCGCCAAACGGTGCTGACCCCGTAACACAAGGCAGTCGAAGCAGCGGGAAAAGACAGTGTGTGTCAATCGGCGAACAGCCACGGCGCACTATAATGGTGTTCTTCATTACAAAATGCAACGGAGGCAACTTCACAGAGGAAAGAATCATTAGAAAACGAAGAAAGACGACAGCTGCCCGAAGGAGAGGATGTGATCGGCCGCGAACAGCTACAGCGACAGATGATTGCTAAACTGTGCAACGGGCAAGCTAGTGCAATTGCAGCCACATTTAACAGGACTGCAGTACACGCAGTCTCACTCTCCACAGTGGAACGGTGACGTCTTTTTGCTCGACGACCAGTACGTTGTGTTCCACTGACAACTCCACATCGACGGCAACTTTTGCGATGGTGCCAAGAAGAGTGGAGTCATGTGCTCTTCTCGGATGAGAGCAGATTCAGTCTTAGTAATAATTCTGGTCATGCTCTCCAGTGGCGAGAGGTGGGAACATGTAATGCGCCTAGGAACATTGTCAAACGTGATCGTTTAGTTTAGATGCTCCAGTCATTATCATGTGGGAGGGTATAAAGGTACGTGGGCGTACTGACATTCAAATCTTTGAAAGCAGTGCATTCTCTGGTAAACATTATTGTGGCGCTTTGCTCCTTCGCCATGTGCGTCTTTTCGGTGGTGCATTCGGCTGTTTACGGATGATAATGCCCAACAGCATCGAACAGCGCAGGTGGAGGAACTCTTGGAAGGAGAGAATATACGGCAAATCGACTGGCGTGCCTGTTCCCCCAATTTAAAGTCTATAGAAACCTGTCTGATGCGCTGGAGAGACGTATTGCAGCATGTCCACATACACCAACGACCATACAGCAGTCGTCAACTGTCGTGGTGGAGGAATGGAATGCTCTGCCAAAGGAACTCACTAACAACCTTGTGGCCAGAATGTGTGCAGATTACAGACCATGCATTGCTGTCCATGGTGATAACGCATTCTATTAAGAACTATGTCCAGCCATTTGTTATATACAGGAGACCGTCGCAAATCGAGGTGTAATCATTGTCTTAGAATAAAAGTGTCATTACCGTTCGTCTAACTGCTTACCTTCTGTACTGTACTGTGCTGTACTGTACTGTACATATCTCATCGAGATATGTTATTTGGCAGTGACACATTTCGCAAAAGTTACTTGCGTCTTATAAGTTTTGCACACCAATGTATAAACTTCTCAAGCCAGCTTATGGTGAAGGGTACATGGTGCACTACTGCCACTGTCCCGATAACTTACTCTCACCCAATCTCCCAAAAACTCTTCCTGTTCCATACTCGAAAGTTCCGTGGAAAAAATGACTGTTGGTAAGACTCCGAATGTGCTTTAATTTCTCTAAGTTTATTATCATTGTGGTCCTTTAGATACACTGAAAGCCGTCACTTGCTTTACTCACAAATATATGTCTGAGTGAAGCTAAATGTTATTATCTTTACATAAAGAAAAATATTATCTTGGCAATAACCTTCAAATCGTATGCTGCACCCTTTACTTTTATATATGAATTAGTGAACTTGCTCACGGCACTTTTGCTACCCTAAGAATGCAAATCACTTTCAGAACTCAAATTTATAATCAAATTAACTAAGCCGGCCGGAGTGGCCGAGCGGTTCCATGCGCTACAGTCTAGGGCCGCGCGGCCGCTACGGTCGCAGGTTCGAATCCTGCCTTGGGCATGGATGTGTGTGATGTCCTTAGGTTAGTTAGGTTTAAGTAGTTCTAAGTTCTAGGGGACTGATAACCTCAGAAGTTAGGTCCCATAGTGCTCAGAGCCATTTCAACCGCTTTGAAATTAACTAATTTAATAAGACTGAACCTTAAATAGGTGTCACAACAGACAAAACACTGAATAGCAGCTGGAGTCAAAATGATAAAAGTGGCGTATTTAACTTTAAAAAACAATGGCAAGTTTTATTAAACGTTTAGTAACTACTACTTTCTGGAGAACCAGCTTATAAATCTTGCACAAAATTACAAATACAAATCAGCTAAGGAACGGTGTCTGATAGGCAAAGCATACATTGGGGTGGAAGCTATATTAATGCTCCCATAAATTAATCCCTTTTAGAACGCAATCTGTCTTTGTTTACATGAATCCACCGTGAGGCCCAACGCTTTCAAATGGAATAAACTGCAATCAGGTATACCACAAACAACCTGAGAACAGGGAGCTGCGAATATCATTTAACAACCCACCGCCGGTGCAGAATTACTTTACCCTTTCACCTTGAATCAGCAATCAGCGCAAAACGGCGCGCTATTGGCAAGGAGCGGTGCGCTGCTGCAGCTGTATGTTCTAACGTGTCCACAAAATATGAGGACTTCCCTGCTTGGCGTTCTGATTATCAGAACGTGGGAAACTTCCCTATCAGTGGCATAAAATCCTGGCAGACTTCAGTGTGAGGTGCACCCATTCGCTGATCTGGCCAGAGCAAATTGACTCATTGGCAGGATGGTGTGTGCTGGAATTGTCAAACTACAGACGGCCAACTCGGGACGAATAAGTTTACCTTCATGACGCATGATACATCCGAGATGATATGCTGACAGTCACATTACAGATGGTTATACAGCAATTTCCGTAATTTTTAGAAGAATGAGATTTATTAAATGAAAAATATAGTGATTTTAAATTAATTTTCTTTTTTATGAATTGAGTCACAACCTCTTCCAAAGTTTTTCATTACTCTAGTTCATTTTGTAACTCACTTTACATGATGTTTTACATCATTTTGTTTTCAGGTCATTTTATTGATAATTTTCATGGTATTTTAGGTCATAAAAATCCGAGCAAGTTGTTTTTTATATTCGTAAACTAAATGAATTCTCAGTAGGAGCAACTGTGTCCCCCCCTCAAAAATGGTTCAAATGGCTCTGAGTACTATGGGACTTAACTTCTGAGGTCATCAGTCCCCTAGAACTTAGAACTACTTAAACCTAACTAACCTAAGGACATCACACACATCCATGCCCGAGGCAGGATTTGAACCTGCGACCGTAGCGGTCGCGCGGAAGAGTCTCTGATATGCCAAAGAATTCTATAAATTACATTTACGTTTAACAGCACATTTTTCACCTGCTTGCACGAGAGCCTGCCTCAGGTAGAGGCGCACGTTTGCAGGCTGACTGTACCTGCCGTCAACATGAAATCCGTCACCGTCCGTGAGTCCACAGGTAGAGATGACAAACGACAGAAAGTTGGGAGAGGGAAGAGTGAAATAGAAAGACCGTCCACAAAGAATATATTATTATTATTTTTGCGAACATATGTCACTGAAAGACAAGCAGGAAGAAAGTCATTTAGGTTCTGAAAGGTACCGACAGGAATGTGGAGCTATGCCGACTCCAGTGCTGCTCTAGTTTCTCCGCTGAGAATTCATGGCGCGAACAGTCCGATCGAGGTTGTCCGACAGATTCTCGATTGAGTTTAAATCCGGGGAGTTTAGTGGCCAGGGGAGTACGGTAAACTCATTCTAGTTCTCTTCAAACCATGCACGTAACACTGCGTGCTGTGTGACACGCTGCATTGTCTGCTGGAAGATTCCATCGTGCTGAGGAGACTAGAAATCTACTCTGTAGGAATCAGCATGGGTTTCGAAAAAGACGATCGTGCGAAACCCTGCTCGCGCTATTCGTCCACGAGACTCAGAGGGCCATAGGCACGGGTTCACAGGTAGATGCCGTGCTTCTTGACTTCCGCAAGGCGTTTGATACAGTTCCCCACAGTCGTTTAATGAACAAAGTAAGAGCATATGAACTATCAGACCAATTGTGTGATTGGATTGAAGAGTTCCTAGATAACAGAACACAGCATGTCATTCTCAATGGAGAGAAGTCTTCCGAAGTAAGAGTGATTTCAGGTGTGCCGCAGGGGAATGTCGTAGGACCGTTACTATTCACAATATATATAAATGACCTTGTGGATAACATCGGAAGCTCACTGAGGCTTTTTGCGGATGATGCTGTAGTATATCGAGAGGTTGTAACAATGGAAAATGCAGGAGGATCTGCAACGAATTGACGCATGTTGCAGGGAATGGCAATACAATCTCAGTGTAGACAAGTGTAATGTGCTGCGAATACATAGAAGGAAAGATCCTTCATCATTTAGCTACAATATAACAGGTCAGCAACTGGAAGCAGTTAATTCCATAAATTATCTAGCAGTAGGCATTAGGAGTGATTTATAATGGAATGAGCATATAAAATTAATCGTCGGTAAGCAGATGCCAGACTGAGATTCATTGGAAGAATCCTAAGGAAATGCAGTCTGAAAACAAAGGAAGTAGGTTACAGTACACTTGTTCGCCCACTGCTTGAATACTGCTCACCGGTGTGGGATCCGTACCAGATAGGGTTGATAGAAGAGATAGAGAAGATCCAACGGAGAGCAGCGTGCTTCGTTACAGGATCATTTAGTAATCGTGAAAGCGTTACGGAGATCATAGATAAACTCCAGTGGAAGACTCTGCAAGAGAGACGCTCAGTAGCTCGGTACGGGCTTTTGTTGAAGTTTCGAGAACATACCTTCACCGAACAGCCAAGCAGTATATTGCTCCCTCCTACTTACATCTCGCGAAGACACTATGAGGACAAGATCAGAGAGACTAGAGCCCACACAGAGGCATACCGACAATCCTTCTTTCCACGAACAATACGAGACTGGAATAGAAGGGAGAACCGATAGAGCTACTCAGGGTACCCTCCGCCACACACCGTCAGGTGGAGAATCTGCATGTAACGGTGGATTTGATCCCAAGGATAGATGCATCCTTGTGTTGATCCACGGTGCTTCCAGGATGACGAGATTAACCAGGGAACGCCACCGAAACATACACCAGACCATAACGCTTCCTCCTGCGGCATGGACCCTTCTGACGATTGTTGCAGGGTGCTTGCTTTTGTAAGTTTAACGCAGTACACGCCAACGGCAGTCCGGTGTAGCATAAATCGTGATTCATCTGAAAAGCCCACCTGTTGCCGCTCAGTAGACGTCCACTTGCAGTATTGGTGTGCAAATTCCATCCGCCGTCGCCGGTGAGCAGCAGGCAGCATTCGTGCATGAACCAGGCGCCTGCTGCAACATTCGCTGAACGGTCGTTGAGGAGACACTGCTGGTAGCTCCTTGGTTCATCTGGGCCGTCAGTTGCTCAACTGCTGCACGTCTATTCACCAGTACACATCTCCGCAGCCCTCGTTCACCCCTGTCACCTGTGACCCGTGGTGCACCACATTTACCTCAGTGCCGGTTTCCGATAGCGCAAGTTTGCCATGCATGGTATACTTTAACCAAGGTGGCTCGCGAACAGTTTACAAACTTATCCGCTTCGGATATGCTTTCATCCTTGGCCCAGAAGCCAGTGACCACGTCCTTCTGAACGCCAGATACGTCGCTCCGTTTCGCATTACGAGAACGATTACATTTTTTCTTCGCGTCTCATCCCCGTCTCTCCTGACACGCTAAATATACCCTCCACTGCTAGTGCTGCCATCTACCATCTGTTAATGATTATTGTATGTTGACGTTGAACATAGGCAGAGGTAACATAAATGTGACTGTATCTTGTATATTGAAACATTTTATGTATTTTATAGCAACTAAACAGTTATTATATTGAAACAATTTATTGTTATTATTATTAAAATCGAATGTTGCTGTGGCACGATGAAAGTGGCGACGACTGCGAGTTTTATTTGTGTATGGGAGGCAGTAACAAACTGTGACCTTTCCTCTCCCCCCTCGAATGGAACTCTGGATCCACACCCTCTACATCTCCATCTACATTCATATCCCGCAAGCCACATTATGGTACATGGCGGAGGATACCCTCTACCACTACTAGTCATTTCATTTCCTGTTCCACTCGCAAACAGACAGAAGGAAAAATGGCTCTGAGCACTATGTGACTTAACTTCTGAGGTCATCAGTCGCCTAGAAATTAGAACTAATTAAACCTAACTAACCTAAGGACATCACACACATCCATGCCCGAGGCAGGATTCGAACCTGCGACCGTAGCGATCGCCCGGTTCCAGACTGTAGCGCCTAGAACCGCACGGCCACTCCGGCCGGCAGACAGAAGGAAAAACGACTATTTATATGCCTTCGTATGAGTCCTAATCTCTCTGATCTTGTCTTCATGGTCCTTACGCGAAATGTACGTTTGTGGCAATAGAACCGTTCTGCAGTCAGCCTCAAATGACGGTTCTCTAAATTTTCTTAATAATGCTTCTCGAAAAGAACGTTCTCATTTGAGATCCCGAAGCATCTCCGTAAAACGTTTGCGTTGTTCGAACCTACCGATAACAAATCTAGCAGCACGCCTCTGAATTGCTTCGATGTCTTCCTTTAATACTTTTGGTGCGGATCCCAAACACTCGAACAGTACTCGACAATAGGTCGCACTAGTGTCTTGTATGCAGTCTCCTTTATAGATGAACCACATTTTCCTAAAATTCCCCCAATGAACCAAAATCGGCCATTCGCCTCCGCTACTAAATTTCTATATACCCTTTCCGTTTCATACTGCTTTGCAACGTTACGCCTAGATATTTAGTCGACGTGACTGCGTCAAGCAGCACACTACAAATGCAGTACTCGAACAGTATGCATTTGTTTTCCCTACTCATCTGTTACATTTAGAGCTAGCTGCAATTCATCACACCACTTACAAATACTATCTAAATCATCTTGTATCCTCCTACAATCACTTAACGACGACACCTTCCCAAATGCCACACCATCAGCAACCAGCCGCAGGCTGCTGCTTACCTTCTACATCTCCATCTACATACATATTCCGCAAGCCACATTATGGTGTGTGGCCGAGGGTACCCTGTACCACTACTAGTCATTTCGTTTCCTGTTCCACTGGCAAACAGACAGAAGGAAAAACGACTATCTATATGCCTCCATATGAGTCCTAATCTCTCTGATCTTGTCTTCATGGTCCTTACGCGAAATGTACGTTTGTGGCTTTCATCCTTGGCCCAAAAGCCAGTGAACACGTCCTTCTGAACGCCAGATACGTCGCATACAGAGTATGCGAATGAACTTGCCCCCCTTCTTGCAGCGGTGTTCCGTAGGTCTCTAGAAGAGCGTAGCGTTCCAAAGGATTGGAAAAGGGCACAGGTCATCCCCGTTTTCAAGAAGGGACGTCGAACAGATGTGCAGAACTATTGACCTATATCTCTAACGTCGATCAGTTGTAGAATTTTGGAACACGTATTATGATCCAGTATAATGACTTTTCTGGAGACTAGAAATCTACTCTGTAGGAATCTGCATGGGTTTCGAAAAAGGCGGTCGTGTGAAACCCTGCTCGCGCTATTCGTCCACGAGACTGAGAGGGCCATAGACACGGGTTCACAGGTAGATGCCGTGTTTCTTGACTTCCGCAAGGCGTTCGATACAGTTCCCCACAGTTGTTTAGTGAACAAAGTAAGGGCATATGGACTATCAGACCAATTGTGTGATTGGATTGAAGAGTTCCTAGATAACAGAACGCAGCATGTCATTCTCAATGGAGAGAAGTCTTCCGAAGTAAGAGTGATTTCAGGTGTACCGCAGGGGAGTGTCATAGGACCGTTGCTATTCACAATATACATGAGTGACCTTGTGGATGACATCGGAAGTTCACTGAGTCTTTTTGCAGAGATGCTGTGGTGTATCGAGAGGTTGTAACAATGGAAAACTGTACTGAAATGCAGGAGGATCTGCAGCGAATTGACGCATGGTGCAGGGAATGGCAATTGAATCTCAATGTAGACAAGTGTAATGTGCTGCGAATACATAGAAGGAAAGATCCTTCATCATTTAGCTACAAAATAGCAGGTCAGCAACTGGAAGCAGTTAATTCCATAAATTATCTGGGAATACGCATTAGGAGTGATTTAAAATAGAATGATCATATAAAGTTGATCGTCGGTAAAGCAGATGCCAGACTGAGATTCATTGGAAGAATCCTAAGGAAATGCGATCCGAAAACAATGGAAGTAGGTTACAGTACGCTTGTTCGCCCACTGCTTGAATACTGCTCAGCAGTGTGGGACCCGTACCAGATAGGGTTGATAGAAGAGATAGAGAAGATCCAACGGAGAGCAGCGTGCTTCGTTACAGGATCATTTAGTAATCGCGAAAGCGCTACGGATATGATAGATAAATTGCAGTGGAAGACTCTGCAGGAGAGACGCTCAGTAGCTCGGTACGGGCTTTTGTTAAAGTTTCGAGGACATACCTTCACCGAACAGCCAAGCAGTATATTGCTCCCTCCTACGTATATCTCGCGAAGAGACCATGAGGATAAAATCAGAGAGATTAGAGCCCACACAGAAGCATACCGGCAACCCTTCTTTCCACGAACAATACGAGACTGGAATAGAAGGGAGAACCGATAGAGGTACTCAGGGTACCCTCCGCCACACACCGTCAGGTGGCTTGCGGAGTATGGATGTAGATGTAGATTTAGATGTATATAGAAAATAACAGCAGTCCTGTCACACTTCCCTGGGGCACTCATAACGATATCCTTGTCTCTGATGAATACACGCCGTCGTGGACAACATAATGGATTCTGTTATTTAAGAAATCTTCGAGCCACTCACATACCTGGGAACATATTCTGTACGCTAGTACCTTCGTTAACAGTCAGCACTGTGGCACCATGACAAATGCTTTAAGGAAATCTTCGTGCATGGTTCGCGAGATCTTATGTGAGAAAAGGGAAAGCTGAATTTCGTTCGAGCGATTCTTTCTCAACCAGAGATGATTTGTGGACTAAAGCTTTTGACTCTCAAGGAAATTTATTACATTCGAATTGAGAATATGTTCAAGGAATCTGCAGCAAGCCGATTTTAAAGATATTGGTCTGTAATTTTGCGCGCCGTTCGCTGTGGCCGAGCGCTTCTAGGCGCTTCAGTACGGAACCGCGCGACTGCTTCTGTCGCAGGTTCGAATCTTGCCTCGGGCATGGATGTGTGTGATGTCCTTAGGTTAGTTAGGTTTTAGTAGTTCTAAGTTCTAGGGGACTGATGACCTCAGATGATAAGTCCCTTAGTGCTCAGAGCCATTTGAACCATTTTGTAATTTTCCGGGTCCGTTGATTTAGCCTTCTTATATGCGGGAGTCGCCTATACTTTTTTCTAGTTGCTTGGGACGTTGTGCTTGGTGAGAGATTCGTAATAAGTGCAAGCCAAATAGGGTACCAATGCTGTAGAGAAGTCTTTGTAAAACCGAATTGGGCTTTCATTGGGACCTGGCGACTAATTTCCTTTCAATATTTTCAGTTGTTTCTCTATACCATGGTTGCTTAATACTAGTCCTCAATACGGGAGTCTGTGTGATGGTCAAACGACGGTATGTTTGTACGATTCTCCTGCGTGAACGATTTCTTAAATGCAGTATTTAAAACGTCAGCTTTACTATTACTATCTTCTGCTGCCACATCAGACTGGTGAACGAGTGACTGGATAGAAGCCTTATACCCACTTAGCAATTTTACTTAGAACCAGAATTTTCTCGGGTTCTCGACAGTAAGGTATGACGGTGATACTTGTTGTAAGCTTCACACATCGATCTTTTAACAGACGCGCGAAGTTCTATTAACTTTTGCCTGTCGTCATTGGCGCGTTCTCTTTTGAAGCGAAAGTGCAACAGCCTTCGCTTCCTTAGAGTTTTGCGGATTTTGTTATAAACCACGGTGGGTCATACTTCTCCAGAGTATTATTTATAAGCCGTTTAAACTTTGCCCATAATTGCTCTACGTCCATCGTACTGGAACTAAATGATGTCAGTTCATTGTATAAGTGGGATTCTAACAACTGTCTATCTGCTCTTTGTAGCAGAAATACTCTCTTAGCCTTCTTGACTGATTTATTAAGTTTAATAACCAAAGTCGTTATGATGGCATCATGATCACTACTCCCTGTCCGTATACTGACGCTGTCGATTAGATCAGATCTGTTTTCGTAGCTGCAAGGTCTAAAATATTTCCACTCATTGTTGACTGTCGAACTAGCTGCTCAAGACAGTTTTCGGGAAACGTGTTCAAAAGAACTTCTCAAGATTGTCTGTCTGTAACCCTTACAATATCGAATCCGTAGTCTATATTCGGTAGGTTAAAGTCGTCTCCCACGAACGTTTCATGATCTGGTAATTTCCGCAGTACTGAGTGTAGACTTTCTTTGGATGACTCTAGAACTGCAACAGCGGAATCGGATGGCCGGTAAAAACATCTAACAATTAACTTGATTTCAACTAGACCTGTTATACGCGACCAGTTAACTTCACTGTCACATTCAAATTCGACCTCAGTAGAGACAACATTTTCGTCAACTTTAATGAACACCCCCTCCTAAGGCATTTAATCTGTCCTTCCGATATACATTCCATGAATCGCTAAATATGTCAGAGATTTCTACTTTGTGTTTCGGCCAGCTCTCGGTTCCGATAACAGTTTGAGCGTGAGAATTTTCCTGGAGGGCTGTAAATTCGGGTACTTCGTTACGAATACTTCCACAATTTACTGATAAAATTTTGACAGTAAAAGTGTCTTTAAGTGCGGTCTCATTTCGCTATCTGCGAGTCGTTGGCGAGTGTTCATCAGAGAACCTCAACCTATCTCCTAACCCCCCCCCTCCAAAAAAAAGCAACATCCGAATAGCTGCTTCTTTGTGTATTGAATCCCTGACCTATTAAGGGGAGTCCTACAATTCCGCACCCAGTAACTCGGGTCCTGAAATCTGCTGCTAAGACCGTCACAGAGTCGACGAAGCCATTGGCTGGGACCCTCCACACGGCTCCAAACCATAGGACACCGATCAACTCTGGAAACAATGCTGAAAATTGCGAGCTCTGCGTGCACCCCTTGCACGGCGTTCATCGCCTCCGCCAGCCGCCCGTTTGAACTGAGGATGGCCTCAGAACCCAAGCGACAGGCTTCGTTAGTACCACAACTTGCTGACGACTACACCCTGCACGCTCGATAATCGCAGGCAGGGCCTCCTCCACATCTGGGATGAGGCCCACCGGCAGAAATGCCGAGTGCACATCGGCATCTTTTGCGGCCTTGAACGCTATCTGCTTAAGTGGCTCCACAACGCGCCAAACGTTGGAGCTCGCGGTAATTAGTAAACAACTTCCCTCATAAGCTGCACGGACACCGCTGAAGGAGCCACCACCTGTTGTCCACTCACAGGGTGAATGGGCCAGGTCAGATGGCCAGCCTGCACACAGGTCCTCCGCCTCTAGCGATGCGAAAACGTTGCCACCCCCCACTCATCCTCCTATGAGAGCGGATGCACCACGTCGGGTACAGTACTAGGTGCCTCTGCAGCAGAGCCTGTGGGCGAAACAAGCGACACCTGGGGCGTTTCATGGAACGTGCCAGATTCTCCGCCACTTCCACACCCCGAGGCAGTAGCCTGAGGACGACTGACCGGAATGAAAAGCACATGAAGCCGTTCGCGAACTAAGGTCAGCTCCTGTAGCGTCGGCACACAGCATGCGCATATCCTACCCATCCTAGTATTACTAACTTAAGATGCAACTATAATAGCACAGACCGAAACCTAGATACGGAACTTACCTCCTGACGTGTCACCAATAGAGGCCGACGCCTTATGAGCTGTGAAGCTGGCTGTTCAGCTGAAATGAAAACTGCACTACGGACTGCCTGACAACCCTTTAAAGTTGGAAATATACTACTAAGAAAAGTCAGAAGAAGCTATACACGTAACTTGCCTTTTTCCAGGTGTGTACCAGACGGCAGCAGAACCCTGACTTGAACCACACCACACACGATCACACAGGCAATAGCCACATCATTTCCAACAGAAAAAACATTATTCCGTTAAACTGAAGTTAAAATTCCGCTAAAATCCGCTAAATGCTTGTTATTGTTGTTTACCCTCCTAAAAATGAAACTTCAATGCAGTGATAACTTACAAGGAATTTTTTTACCGTTATTGCGTATTATTACTATTACTTCTACATCTGAAAGGAATTTTATTAAACTTAGATTCCACTCACTGCATTAATGTAATTCAATCCACAGTATTTCAGTTTCCCCCTCGTCCTACAGTAGGACGTCTTGCATGTCCACTACTGAAGTCCTGGGGCTGGGTGAAGAAATATCTGTGGCGTATGCTCTCATGGTGCTAATTTCTAGGAGAACATTCTCCGGCATCTCGTAATAGTAACAGCACTTACCAACATGATTAAGACCAGCTCTTACTGTAATAATGGCCTTCTCCATAATAGTAGTTAGTCTCTTCTGGAGTCTGCTCTTTGGAAAACAGCCAACGTGGTATTTATTAAGAAATCAGAGGACAGGGACCCAACTGACTTCAAAACATACAAGCCAGTCTGCCATCTAAACACATTGGCAAAGGTAAAGGAGCGGCTCCTTTGTGATCGACTACAATCACACAGGCAAATCTTTGGGCTAAATCCACACCAATATGGTTTTAGAGCAAAAAGATAAATCAACAGGGTATTAGCAATAATACACACGACAAACGATAAACATGCAGTTGCAATTTTAAGCGCTATCACAGTTGCTTTTGATAACTCTTGGTGGCCTGCATTGTTAGCTTGGTTGAGGGAGATACAACTTTCAACTGTCCTGTACAATAGCTTACTATATTATTGCAAAAATAGGACAGCAGAGTGCTAATCAGAACACCAGAAAGTAGGAAGAAAGTAACGAAAGGATTCCCACAAGTCTCAGTCTGTGGACCAATACTTTGGGACGTTGCTATCGAACCACTCCTAAACAGCTTGGATGCAGATGACAGGGTAAACGGGTTAGTCGCTTATGCAAATGACTTTTTAGTTGTTGTATCAGCAAACTGACGAGTACTCCCAGAAAACAAAACTACCACCTTCTCATAAGTATAAGCAATTGGTACAGATTAAATAAACTCAAATTAGCTGTAAACAAAACAGTATATTAGTAAACTTGATAAGTTAACATAAAGACGAAACAAGTAAAACGATATTTAGGAATACATACCGACAAACGACTCACTTTCAATATGTCGCTTGACTGGCAACTGGCAAAGCGATGAAACGGATGCACAAACTTGCAAGGTTAAACATATTTGACGATGCTACGAAAGTATCACACAGTTCTCTTGGAAGCCATAGTATGTTTTGTAGCAAGTGCATGGACGCACCGCCTGTGTCTAGTGACCTATAATAAAATAGTGAGGCGAGAACAGAGGAGCATACTACTCAGAACGTCAGGTGCTGTTGGCACCACGTCAGTAGCAACCTTGTGTGTGGATCTGGGGACTTGCCCCGTTGACATCACTAGTCGTTATAGAGTGGCTGCATGTTAGGTGAGGAGGGGCAGAAATAACAAGATTCGTGGAATAACACGGGAAAACATTGTAGAAGTGCGTCCATTAAACAGCTGGCGCTCTAACACATGGAAACAGTAGTGGGAGACGTCCGAAGAAGGCCGTGGAGTTTTCTCCTTCTTCCCCAATATTCTCGAATTACTGGAGCTGTAGTACGCAGATCCAAGTCGTGGCATGATCCACTTTTTGACTGGCCACGATCCATACCGGAAACATTTGAACCGCGTGGTCTTAGCCAGTGCAATATGTGCACATGCGCGGCATATGGTTTTCCTGAACACGTGGCATTACACTGCAACACCATCACATGCGTAATGCCTACAACAGAATACAGTGACATCAATGAAGTATTGCGAGAACCAGTCAAATGGTGTGCTATAGGCAAAATCGCTGATAAGGTTTCAAGTACACTACATGACGTATGTAGACAGATAATCGATACGGTAGATGTTGAACAGGCACACAACAAACACAACAGGACCGTTGGGAGGACATACAGTAAACTCAGAGACGGCCACAGATACAGATGCAGATGCAGACGCACAAAATGACACAAACACAATAACATCGTCAGGCCACAGGTTGATAACATAAGGAGTATAACACCTAAAATAGATAAATAAGACCGAACAGGGTGGCACAGTGGTTAGCACACTGGACTCGCATTCGGGAGAACAATGGCCATCCTGGTTTAGGTTTTCCATGATTTCCCTAAATCGCTTCAGGCAAATGTCACGATGGTTCCTTCGAAAAGGCACAGCCAACTTCCTTACTTCCTTCTCCATCCATACCTAGTCCGATGGGACCGATGAAGTCGCTTTTGGTCCACTCTCTCCAAATCAACCAACCAAACAAAATAAATAAGATAATTAGAATAAAAGCAGACATAGAACGTGATTGGTTCATGTATCTTAACTGCACTTTAAATATGATAACTAAATAATGTAAAGGAAAATGACTAATATAATCAAAGAGCACTCCATCTTCAGGACACAACTGGCCCGTCTGGACCATCCGACCGCCGTGTCATCCTCACTGAGGATGCGGATGGGGGAGGGCTTGTGGTCAGCACACCGTTCTCCCAGTCGTTATGATGGTTTTCTTTGACCGGAGCCGCTACTATTCGGTCGAGTAGCTCCTCAATTGGCATCACGAGGCTGAGTGCGCCCCGAAAAATGGCAACAGCGCATGGCGGTCCGGATGGTCACCCATCCAAGTGCCGGCCACGCCCGAAGCGCTTAAATTCGGTGATCTGACGGGAAACGGTGTATCCACTGCGGAAAGGCCATTGCCAATATAATCAAAGAGACAATCATTAAATTTAAGGAATGTTCCGTACAGGGTGGCGAAGCTCGAAGTTCAGGTACTGAGACCTACCACCTGCACAGGACACTGGTTAAGGGAAACAGCATAATGTACTCTAACATATAGCACACAGACAATATACAACATCACACCTACATAAGCATTTAAAAGATGTAATCAGTGGTACTAGTTTTTGTACACTAGAAGTAACTAAAAATAGAGACACCCATGATGCATTCATTTATTAGTCCAAGAAGACATAATTTCGTAAGCTATTTGATTTGAGACAAGCTTAATGTTTCTGCCATGGCCCTTCCACCTCGAATAGGAACAACACGAACCATAATTTGTACGTCATAATTTGTTTTAACAATAAAAGAATTTTCCGATCGTTTCTTCCCTCTATTTCTATAATTTTCTTCTTAATTACTAACATTTACTATTTTAACACTCTGTTTCCTACAACTAATTTAATTTTCTTTGTAAATCAATGTTATTACCCTTGTTTTATTACTCAAGACAAATGGTGCTAGTAATGTTCAACATTGTACATTACATAAGCTGATATCCTTAACAAGAAAGGACAATAAAGAATACATATGTAGAGAGACCGATGTTAGAATACCTAAAGTAACGAACAGGGGTCGACATGAGGTTTGCGAACTTACATCACTTAATGCCCAAACTGTCCATTTCTGCACCAAAAATCTGCTTTGAGAATGGGAAGAGTTATCCAAAAATATAACACCATACGTCATAAGCGAATGAAAATAAGCAAAGCAGACTACTTTTTGTGTTGAGCTATAGCTTACTTCAGATACCATTCGAATAATAAAAATGGCAGCGTTAAGTCTTTCAACAAGATCCTGAAAGTAAGCTTTCCATGACAGTTTACTATCTATCTGAACACCCAGAAATTTGAACTGTTCTGTTTCACTAATCATGTGCCCATTCTGTGAAATTAAAACGTCCGGTTTTGTTGAATGTTGTTTTAGAAACTGTAAAAACTGAATCTTACTGTGATTTAGCGTTAGTTTATTTTCTACAAGCCATGATATTATGTCATGAACTGCACTATTCGAATAAGTGCCAATGTTGCACACAATATCCTTTACTGGAAACCTAGTGTCATCATAAAACAGAAATATTTTAGAATCACCTGTAATACTAGAGGACATATCATTTATATAAATAAGGAACAGGAGTGGCCCCAGCACTGATCCCTAGAGCAACCCCCATTTAACCATGCCGCAGTGGGCTAGTGTAGCTTGATTGTGACTACTTCTTACATTTTGATATAATTCCCACTTTTTTCTACATGATATCCTTATCCCACTATCAGCAACCCAGGCTGCCTTTTACTGACAGTACCCTGTTTAGAACATTCTAATGGAAAGCAACTTTCAAAGAGCAAGAGAAATGTGTCGAGGAAAGTATTATATTTATATCTATGTTATCAGCACTATAAACATCCTGCCACTCTTGTTCGTTAACGAGGTTTAAAAAAGTCTCTGTTGCCATTGCATTAGCTTTTCTACATAGTTTGTAATTATATATAACATTCGTTTGAGTACAAAAACCTTTTGTGCATCATGGTCTGAAAAGCCATTCATCCCTCTACTAACAGAATGCCCATCTAGTACTGAAAAGTGAATAAAAATAGTCTATGGCTGAACTACTGTTCCCCTGCTCCCTGTTTGGAAAAAAACACAGTCTGCGTCAGATCATATGAATTTTTCTTCCGCAGTCACATAGAAAATTAATATTGAAGTCACCACATATAACTAATTTTTGGTACTTCCTATAAAGTGAACCAAGAACCCTCTCTAACTTGACAGAAATTCTCTGGACTCAGAATTATGGGAACTATAAACAACAACAACAACAACAATTAGAAGTTTAATTGCACTAAATTCAACTGCCCCTGCACAATATACAAATACCTGTTCCTGAAGTATCTGAAGTAAGTGAAAGTTCGACACGAAAATTAGTCTACTTTGCTTATTTTCATTCACTTATGATGTATGGTATTATATATTTTGGGGTAATTATTCCCATCCTCAAACGATATTTTTGGCTCAGAAACGGGCGGTTCGGACAGTAAGTGATGTAAGTTCACGAACCTCATGTCGACCCCTGTTCATTAAAAAAAAATGGTTCAAATGGCTCTGAGCACTATGGGACTTAACATCTATGGTCATCAGTCCCCTAGAACTTAGAACTACTTAAACCTAACTAACCTAAGGACAGCACACAACACCCAGCCATCACGAGGCAGAGAAAATCCCTGACCCCGCCGGGAATCGAACCCGGGATCCCGGGCGTGGGAAGCGAGAACGCTACCGCACGACCACGAGATGCGGGCCCCTGTTCATTAGTCTGGTTATTCTGACAGTGGCCTCTCAATCTATACATATATTCTTTACTGTCGTTTCTTGTTAACAATATCAGCTTATTCCTAAGAGTTAGTTGCTTTCACTCAGTTAATACCACGCAGAAATTCAATCTACATTGATTGCGTTTACGTAAACTTATGGCTTTCCTTTTTTTGGGTTCATAAACAGATTTCTTATCTGTTATTACTTTTATGTTATAATTTCATGTACTGACACGTTCCATGACCTTGGAGATTTGCTTCTCAATTTGGTCCTATGGAACTAGGACTTGTAAAATAAAATACATGTAAAACTTTATAATGTACGACCTGCTTTTAAAATATCAGGCAACAAGTCTTTAAATATGCAATAAATTAAATGAAATGTTCCGGAGGGACGTTTTTATGAAATACAGTTGGCTAAGGGCCCCTTCCATCTCTGCACTGGACCAATGGTAAAATCAAAAACATGATAGCCAGATCTGAAAGTTCTTGGAAAGAACATGAGCCACTGGCATCTCTGTATGACCTAATTTCATTCCTGAACGCCTCAGAATTTTTTATTTCTTTCCACTAGACAATAGCGAGCTTCGACCATCGAAAATCAATTTCGTTTAATGTACAAGCTAATTTCCTTCGCCTGTGATACTACTGGTTCTTTTAGCACTCGTAATCATTTTCTTGCAACAATTACCGATACATTTTAAACACTTTCACATTTCGGGGCAAGTGGTGTTGTAGCTTAGAAGCAAGGGAAACAAGGAAATTTTCACATCTTTTCCTTATGGCACTCTCAACCTCAGACGAAATTTTGTCGGAAGTGTTCATACCTTGCGGCAAGACTTAGACTTCATGATCTACGTATACTCTCGGTAACTTATATTTGGGAACAACTGCTGTTAAAAGATCGCCTCTATTCCCTAGTACAACAATTCTCCTTACAAACCCACTGATTGGTAAAATGACATTGTTCAGGAGCCGTGATTGGTCTACAGAATTTGACTGAATTGCCTTATTTACAAGCTGTCATTCTTCCAAATGAGGTTTCAGAAAAGTGAGATAAATTTTGTTTACGTTATAACTTTACATATTACGGAGGAGTTGGGCAGTACAGCCCTTCACCAATCGCTGCTATCTCAAATAGGGGTTTTAGTTCAAGCCACTGGGACAAAACAAGAGAAACAGCCCCTAAAATAGACATCAAACGTATATTGCACAACTGAATTATTTTCAGTGGATTAGATCCGTCATTTATTGCACTGAATAACTTTCTGTAAGCAATTTGACGAGATGAAGACTTGGAAAACGTAGAATACGTTTCTCACAACAAAAACCCCAAACACCTGGCCAACGTTTCTACTAAACCTAAACTTCGCCCGAAAAGGACATGAAGACCCAACTGTAACGACCGGCCATCGTGTCATCCTCAGCCAACAGGCAACACTGGATGCGAATGTGGAGGGGCATGTGCTCAGCACACCGCTCTCACGGCCGTTTTTTGTCAGTTTACGAGACTGGCGTCGCTACATCTCAAGCCCCTCAATTTGCCTCACAAGGGCTGAGTGCACCCAGCTTGTCAACAGCGGTCGGCAGACCAGATGCTCATCCATTCAAGTGCTAGCCCAGCCTGTCAGTGCTTAACTTTGATGACCTGGCGGGAACCGGTGATACCACTGCGACAAGGCCATTGGCCAAAGGTTTTACTCTGGTAGAAGATACCGCCATGCCGCACAGCATGAGAGACACAAAGGAGTAAGACAAGATGAAGAACCTCTCCTTTCAAAACCTGATACCTGTGGCGTGCATTCAGGGGAAGCAACTGAAGCACTGCTTCGATAACAATACCGGTAATAATATGTAATAGTAACTACACATCTATTCAACTATATATATATATATATATATATATATATATATATATATATATATATATATATATATATAGGGTGAGTCACCTAACGTTACCGCTGGATATATTTCGTAAACCACATCAAATACTGACGCATCGTTTCCACAGACCGAACGTGAGGAGAGGGGCTAGTGTAATTGGTTAAAAAAATGCACGGAAGTAAGTTTTTTAACACAAACCTACGTTTTTTTAAATGGAACCCCGTTAGTTTTGTTAGCACATCTGAACATATAAACAAATACGTAATCAGTGCTGTTTGTTGCATTGTAAAATGTTAATTACATCCGGAGATATTGTAACCTAGCGTTGACGCTTGAGTACCACTCCTCCGCTGTTCGATCGTGTGTATCGGAGAGCACCGAATTACGTAGGGATCCAAAGAGAACAGTGATGGACCTTAGGTACAGAAGAGACTGGAACAGCACATTACGTCCACATGCTAACACCTTTTTATTGGTGTTTTTCACTGACGCACATGTACATTACCATGAGGGGTGAGGTACACGTACACACGTGGTTTCCGTTTTCAATTACGGAGTGGAATAGAGTGTGTCCCGATATGTCAGGCCAATAGATGTTCAATGTGGTGGCCATCATTTGCTGCACACAATTTCAATCTCTGGCGTAATGAATGTCGTACACGCCGCAGTACATCTGGTGTAATGTCGCCGCAAGCTGCCACAATACGTTGTTTCATATCCTCTGGGGTTGTAGGCACATCACGGTACACATTCTCCTTTAACGCACCCCACAGAAAGAAGTCCAGAGGTGTAAGATCAGGAGAACGGGCTGGCCAATTTATGCGTCCTCCACGTCCTATGAAACGCCCGTCGAACGTGTACCTCACCCCTCATGGTAATGTACATGTGCGTCAGTGAAAAAGACCAATAAAAAGTTGTTAGCATGTGGACGTAATGTGCTGTTCCAGTCTCTTCTGTACCTAAGGTCCATCACCGTTCCCTTTGGATCCCTACGTAATTCGGTGCTCTCCGATACACACGATCGAACAGCGGAGGAGTGGTACTCAAGCGTCAACGCTAGGTTACAATATCTCCGGATGTAATTAACATTTTACAATGCAACAAACGGCACTGATTACGTATTTGTTTATATGTTCAGATGTGCTAACAAAACTAACGGGGTTCCATTTAAAAAAAACGTAGGTTTGTGTTAAAAAACATACTTCCGTGCATTGTTTTATGGTTTGTATTAACCAGTTACACTAGCCCCTCTCCTCACGTTCGGTCTGTGGAATCGATTCGTCAGTATTTGATGTGGTTTACGAAATATATCCAGCGGTAATGTTAGGTGACTCACCCTGTAGGCTTATATATATTACATTTCTTCGAACCACATAGACCTAATACGATTATTAAGTTACTATAAATATTGATAGAGCATTATAAGCTGAGCCGAAGCAATCTCCATATAGCTTAGCTGTGCACCAAGAGAGATGCGCTCGCAGAACTGTTGGTCCAGCACAGTGTGCACTTTTCCAGCCAACAATCAAAGATAGGTTCGCCTTAATTACCTATATGTATTGTCTGTTCTTTCGAACATGTCCAAAGGAACAGACATCACATATACAATATACACCAATCAGCCAGAACAATATGACCTCGCACCTAATAGCCGATATGTTCACTTTTGGCATGGATAACAGTGACGATGCATCATAGCGTGTAAGCAAGGAGGTCTTGGTAGATCACTGGAGGGAGTTGGCACCACATTTGCGCACATGCCACGTTTAATCACAGCACAAATGTGTTCAATCGGGTTCAGATCTGGTGAAATGGGGGGACCAACACATCAATTGAAACTCGCCACAGTGATCCTCGAACCACTCCATCACACTTCTGGTCTTGTGACATGGCGCATTATCTTGCTGAAAACTGTCACTGCTGTTGGGAAACATGATCGTCATGAAGGGGTCTACATGGTCTGAAACTAGTGTACAATGCTCCTTGGCCATAATGGTGCCTTGCACAAGCTCCACTTGAGCCATAGGTGCCCATGTGAATGTTCCCCAGAGCATAATGGAGCCGCCACCAGATTGTCTCTGTCCTGCAGTACAGGTGTCAAGGAGTTGTTCCCCTGGAAGAAGACGGATTCGGACCCATGCATCGGCATGATGAAGAAGGTCTCAGTGTTCATCAGACCATGCAAAGCTCTGTCACTGTGTCAGTTTTAGTGTTGGAGCAACCTGCATTCTACCCCAAAGTACCGTCATCCAAGATGGCGGCGATGACGGCATTCAAGATGGCGTTCATGATGTCAGTTGATGACTTCATCCAAGATGGCGGCTGTGACGCCAGCTGATGACACAAGTACCATTACCCAAGATGGAGGGAAAGTGCCACGCCCCCCTGCCACCCCCCCCCCCCGCCCTGTGGGAAAGTTCAAATTCCATCAGGACAATGCATCACACCATGGTTACCTCTACTAACCTAAGAAAATGGCGGGAAAGAAAGGTCACTTGGGTTACCTCCACTAACCTAAGTCATCCAACCGCCACCTCATCCTAGGAACTGGCGCCAAGTTTGAATTTTGGCAGGAAGATTGGTCAATTGGGCTATCTCCACTAACCTAAGAACATGGCGGGAAAGAAAGGGCACTTGGGCTACCTCTAGTAACCTAAGTCAGCCGACTGCCACCTCGTCCTAGGGATTGGCGGGAAGTTTGAATTTTGGCGGTAAAAAAAGGTCACTTGAGCTTCCTCTACTAACCTAAGAAAATGGCGGGAAATAAAGGGCAGTTCCGCTAACCTAACTCACCCAACTGCCACCTCCTTGTAGTAGGGATTGATTGGGGAGAGGACTCGACCTGTGCTGGACATAAGTCTCTTATTCTGCATGCAGTATGTATTTACACAATATGATGCAGTACACCCATCCAGTGTGTTCACCATGAGGTCCAAACTCCAACTGACTTAGTACACAGTACCATCACCAGAGAGCACTATCATCAAATGGTTCAAATGGCTCTCAGCACTATGGGACTTAACAATGGAGGTCATCAGTCCCCTAGACTTAGAACTACTTAGACCTAACTAAAATAAGGGTATCACACACATCCATATCCAAGGCAGGATTCGAACCTGCGAGCGTAGCAGCCACACGGCGCTGGGCTGAAGCACCTAGAATCGCTCTACCACAGCAGCTGACACGCTATCATCCCTCTCATCTATTCGACCGCTTTCTCTCCCCTGCGATTCTAACAGTACTCATGCAATGTGTGTATCCTGTACATGCATGGTTATGTCACAGCATATAGCCCACATGTGCATACTGACATCACATCTCTATTTAAATAAGCGCTTAGTCGTCCTCTGGGCTTCGTGCGTGCATGTTCACCACTGCTGATGTCATTCCCCTCTGTACCTACAGTCCAGTGAAGACCTATTTGCAGAGCGACTAACCCTGAGAGTTGCTATAGGAAAACTGTTCCACAACTCATGACATATGTGTGTGATGCACTTACTGACATCACAGATCATGCAATAGAACTCCACTACACTGCTCGTGATTCTAATGGTACTCGTGAAATGTGTGTAGCCCGAGCGTGCATAGAGATGTGACAGCATCAAACCAGCACACGCATACTGGCATCTGCCGCCCCCTGTCCACTAGACCACACAGGAAGCTACCGACAGCCCCACGAAGTGATGTGGCCGTCAGATGTCAAACCATGCACAGGTGCCTGTTCGGGTCCCACATGCGTGAGGTGGCGACACCCCTTTCATACTTGGTACCTGAGAAATTCCTCTCGGATTACACGTTCACCTATGCACCATTACTGACACGACCGGATGGGAGTGAAGATTCCGCCGCAAGCCACAGCTGGACCCAAGCCAGTGCGACCCATCGCTCTATCACCACTGGCATGATAACACATAGCTGCAGTGTGGGTCCAGTGGGATCACTGTTCGCAATTGTTTTCTGCAGACGAGACTTTCACCGGTAAAATTATTTTGCACAGATCGCTAAATTGCACTGACAGGTAAACCCACAAAAGTTTTCTATGGATCATCAAATACATACAGGACTCACAAGGACATTGGCAGCCAGGAACATATTTACCAGTGTAACTACAATTAAATATTATGATCGCTGCTACAGTCTGACACTGATCAATGTACAGGCAATGTCTCCTCTTAACGGCTGTGGTTCTGGAACGAATTTCAGCATCTATAGTGCACATAGTTTTCCATGTAAAAAATCTCTCTCATACCCTCGCGGTTATCGATGAGTTGAATCTCTGTATCTCCCATGACAGGACACACACTCATCTTCTCTGGGCATACCACAACATAAGCCACAGTAACTTTACACTGCAATATATACACATTATACACAAACAGTGCAGTTATCTTTTATATCTCTACAGCACCCAAAGAAATTGTGGTGTACACTCACACCAGCTCTATCTCTCGATTCTCCTCAGCCCTAGGAAATTGTCTGACAAAGTCTTACAGTCAACGCTTCTGGAAGGTGTTGCATCCTGCCAAGTTTCTCTCAAACAAATGTTTGAAGGACAGGCGTCAGGCCCTATGTGTGATAACGAATACTGCAGCCACGGACGTAATGCTTGGAAAGACATCATTGATGCAAGTTGGTGTACTGTAATCATCATCACTATCGATATAACAACAAGGAAAATGCGACTTCGTTCTTCCTCACAGTCCTAACATAGCACCCCATCAATCACATGTTACCCTTCCTGATCTCAACATACACTGCTATGTAGAGACCCCTGTATCACAGCACAATTGATGTCTTGTGAATGAATGTGGGATTATGATTGGCTCTTATCGAATTTACCCACAGAATTAATGATGCTGTGGGTGCTGAAGCACCGTATGCGCTTTCTTTTCCTTTCTGCAGACGAGATTTTCACCGGTAAAAAACTATTTTACACTGATCACCATATTTTACTGACAACTAAACCTCGCAACGTGCCATACATATCGTCAAATATGGAAAGACTCTTAATCAATTACACTGCCCTCCCACTGAGGACAGGAGCTTCAATATTAGAGCTTGAAACCGATCTCCAACCCAGCAATATATCACTGCATACTGTGTCGATGTAGTAAACATACAATTCGTATCCTATGCCATACAAAAATCGCAACATATGGGACAAATAAATGCTAATACGTGTAAAATGGAATCGGGTATTGATAGTAAGGTGAATGGTTTGGGTTCCGAAATTAAAACGTCATTGAGTTCTGATATTGACGATAAAATGAATAAAACGGATACAAAAATGATGTGAGATATGAGAACTTCGCTAAATTCTGAAATAAACGAATTACATACTGAAGTTGTCGAAATGAATTCCAAAATGGAAAATAAAATTTCGAATTTGAGGGATTCGTGGAAAAATGCCCTGACTTTGTGTGGTAATAATATGAAAAGTAACAATAATCAGGTCAGGCAAGAATTTAATGCTGCAATTGTAACTGTGGAAAGTGAACTAATGTCACAGATAAGGCAAGTTGTTGAGGATAGTGTTCAGTTAGAGGAAAGAGTAAATTCTGAATTAGATAAAGTTCATGAACAGATTCAGAATATAGAAAAATGCTATGAAGATATTTACATTGTCTTAGCAAGTAAAATTAAAGAAGAAAATGATGTGTGTACGAGGGTTGGTGTGCAAATTTCTAGTAAACTTACTAATGTTGAAACTAACATTAGTCAGTTTAGTACTGAGGTAAATGAGCAGCCATGTTATCATGAAGGTAAACTAACAATGGTTGAACAGAAAGCTGACAACAATAATGTGTGTGTAGTGTCTAATGGTGTTGTGGAATCTACTGAAATTGCCTATTTGACACATCGCCAATTTTTTAAATTTAACCCCAATAAGAATGTTCATCCAAAAGAGTTTTGGAGTGATTTCAAAGATGTGTTGCCTAAAGTGTGAAGCGATAAGCAAAAGATCGGTTTCATTACGTCAAATTTAATGGAGGAAGCTAGAATATAGGGGAATTTAGCTTCTGATAAGTATGACAGTTTAGGGGATTTCAAACAGGCTTTTTTCGAAGAATCCTGGGGCAAGAGAAAGCTGATGGAAGTTTTAAACAAGTTTTGGTCGGGGGAAAAGTATGAGCCAAAGAAAGACTGCATCAAAAGTTTTGTACAAATGTCATATTTAAATGCAAAGATAGAAACAGAGCAGATCATTATGGGCATAGAGAATAAGTTGCCGTTATATTGGCGGAATAAGATCATTTCGGCTCATCGAGATGAGATTGATAGGTTTATCCATTATTTAGAAAGAGTAGAAAACGTTTTGAAAGAGAAGGAAAATAATAGGAGAGAATATAGGCCTCCCGCAAGCCCCAATGACAATAGGACGGAAGTCAATGTAAATAGAATAGGTGTACAAAGAGGTAATGGTTACTCAGGTAGGTAGAGAGGAAGAGGAGGTACTGCTGGAAGTAGGTTAACGACAGAGTACAGTATTTTGATTGCAATCAGCTGCGAGTCGATGCCGTAATGGATGAGCGTCACCTATCAGGTAATAGAAACGTCAGAGGCAGCGACATCACACGGCAGGGAAACGCGGAGCGGTCTGCGATGACGTTAGCGTTTGCAGACTGCATCGTATAGACGAACCCGCTAGCAACGCCCTTTGTAAAGAAAGCACCTGCTAAACAATGTATTGAATGTAATGTTAATGAAATCAGAAGGGCAGAGGAGAGGGACACTGAGAAGCAGTTTATTTCTTTAGAAAAGGAAGTAGCGTTTCGTGGAAAGTTCTACTAAAGATCGCAGGAACCATGCTAAGAAGGAACTTAATATAGAAAGTAAAGACTCAGGTCATGAGGTGGGAGTGAATCAGCACCACGAAACCGATGTGAGACTACATGTAGACGGTGGAAGTGACACTATGGGAATACAGGAAGATGTTGTAAATAGACTGAATCAAGTAATTTCGGAGAGTGAGGATGAAGGGACGGAAGAGGAAGAAGAAGTAAATGATTTAGATAGTTCCGACGACACCTTGGATAGGGTTACAGAAACAAAGATTATGCTGGAGGGTGATAAGTTAGAGAAATGTTTTGATTTGTCTATCGTGGAACGGATAGTAAAAGCCACCACTAATAAAGAAGTGAAAGGGGAGCCAGTTAAATGTACTTTCCACAGAAGGGGTAGGCTTTGACAAACGCGAAGTAGTGCAAGATTTGTTGGAGGAACCAAGTCTGTAATTAGAAGTGAATACGTGGGACAACCTATAGTAGTAACTGTATTTGAAGAAAAGGTTCCTTGCTTGATAGATACCGGATAAGAAATTTCGCAGTGTCGCAGAAATTTATGAATGCTCTCCCAAAAAGTAAACAAATAGTGATAATGCCTGTGAGTGGGTTAAAAATTGTGATGGCCACGGATAGAAGCAAGAAAATAGTAAAGCAATAAATATTGTACCAATCAATATAGGTGGGATACAGATAGGACTGAACTTTTTGATTATCAATTGAGTCAGTGTGGAAATGTTAGTAGATGCCATCTTCTTGAATAAATACGAAGGGTGGGTTAATTTTGGAACCAATGATGCAATGATTAGGGTAAATCGAAAACTGGTATCTATACCGTTCATAGGTAAAAGACATAGTGTGAATAATGAAGTAAGTGATACTCCAATCCGATACTGTACTACTGCTGAGGTGATTGAAGGTTATAATGAATACTGCGACAGCAAGGAAGTAGATCCTTCTGAGCTAGAGAACGTCAGAATCAGGATCAATGAAGAATTAGAGGAACTAACTGATTTGACGAATGCACAAAAACAAGATCTGAGGCAAATTTTAAATAGGCATTGAGAAGTATTTTCGAACCAGCCGGAATTCAAAAAAAATGTTCAAATGTCTCTGAGCACTATGGGACTGAACATCTAAGGTCATCAGTCCCCTAGAACTTAGAACTACTTAAACCTAACTAACTTAAGGGCATCACACACATCCTTGCCCGAGGCAGGATTCGAACCTGCGACCGTAGCAGTCGCGCGGTTCCGGACTGCAGCGCCTAGAACCGCTCGGCCACCACGACCGGCAGTCCGAATTAGTTCGGAACTATGAGTGTTATTTAACTGTGAAAGAAGATGCACATTTTTTCCGAAAACCCTTTACTGTTCCAGAAGTGCATAAGGAAGCTGTTCGCGATTTGATGCAGAACATGCTTGAATGGGAGATAATTGAAAAAGTAATTAGTGTCTACAATAACCCATTGGTTGTAGTAGGCCTACCTAAGAAGGATGGCTCAATTAGCCTAGTTATGGATGCCAGGGCATTAAATAAAATTATCTTACCGGAAAATGATAGACCTGAAGACATAAAAGAATTGTTACAAAAAATTAAAGATGCAAAATTTTTTACTTCTATGGATATAACTTGTGGTTACTGGAATTTAACTTTGGCTAAAGAATTCAGAAAGTACACAGAGGTTCTGTTTGAAGGACGATGTTACCAGTACAAGGTAGTACCCTTTGGGTTGAACATCAGTGTGTGTGCTTTTGATAGCGCAATGTCTCAGGTCTTAGGTGATCAGTTATTAAGGCAGATAACTGTTTACGTGGATGATGTATTAGTTTCGACTCCCACTTGGGAAGGGCATTGCATATTGTTAGACAAGGTATTAGAGGCAATTAAAATGGGGGGAATGAAACTAAAATTAGACAAAACCGAATTTGTGAAGAAAGAAATTAAATTTTTGGGACTTATTGTGAGTGTTGAAGGAATTACGCCCGATCCAGGAAAGATAGAAGCCATTAGAGATTATGCAGTCCCAACTACCCGTAAAGAGCTAACGGGTGTGTTTTACCTTTTCGTATTTTACCGAAAATTTGTACGGGATCAGTTATTTAATGAACCTTGTTTGAGGGAACTTTTGAAGAAGAACATGCCTTATAAGTGGACCCAGGAATGTCAAACAGCTTTCGAAAAACTTAAAGAAGCACTGGTGAACAGTCACATTTTGAACCATCCTGACTTTTCAAAAACTTTTTGTTTAGGATCAGATGCTTGTGGTTACGGACTGGGGGTGGAATTGTTCCAAATCTAAACGGTTGGTGAAGAACCACTCCACAAAACGATCTCCTCTGCAAGTCGGTCGTTGCAACAAGCGGAGAAAAATTATAGCATTTCCGAACTGGAAGCATTAGCCATTGTTTTCGGATTGCAGAAATTTGAGCAATACCTTTTAGGACATAAAGTTATGATTTTTACCGACCATAATGCTCTAACATATTTAGATACTTGTCAGCTTAAGCATAGCAGACTGAGGAGATGGTCTATGTACTCACAGCAATTTAACTATGAGATGAAGTATATAAAGGGTTCTGAAAACATCGTGGCAGATGCATTATCTAGAAGTGTAATGGAAAAGGAGCAGGGGGTGTATCCATTAAGAAACAGGAATTGTGATGAAATTTTGCTGGCGGTTATTCAACAGCAAGAAGAGGGAGTGATTAAGCATATCTGCAAGAATCGTAAACGGAAGCAAAACCAGGATGATAATTTGAAATTAGTAAAAAGCAGGATAGGTCACCCCGACTTTCCAAAATTAGCCGAATATTACCAGGTGCACAAAGATATACATTTCAGAAGGAGAAGGAACACTGATGAGAACTGGCGCATTTGCTTCCCTGAACAACATGTGGATTTGTTAATTGATTTTATACACGATAAGTGTGGGCATTACGGAGCCCATGAATGTATTGCTAAATTGATTAGAATATGTTAAGTCACATAGGTTATTTGGCTTAAGAAACATAATTGATTTAAAGAAATACATACTTAAGGAACCATTAAATAGCAGTAACTAAGAAGCCTCAAGTGACATGCATTCTTTGCATTGTCAGGTGGTTGATGATCACCAGGCGTCCCGAGTTGTTGACAATACTACTTCTCTTTCTTTTCGTGTTGTCAACCTTCCTCTTCATCATTCAGAACTTTTGCTGTTGTCTTTCCTACTTCCCTGTTTTTGTATATAGTGAACATAATGATAGAATAGACTTTGCAGAGTGGGTTTAGTAGAGGCAAAAGGAAGACAATTTTTGAGAGCAGTTGGAGTAAATAACATGACTAAGAAGTGACTAATCGAGAGAGGAAGGAATAAAAGAATACTTTAAGGTGACTATACAGTAATGTGAAGAGTTGTCAGAAGCTTTTGTGGCTTATGAAGATGTTGTAAGAGATAGATATATCCATTATATGTATCAAATATTTGTTTTGTTTGATGTATGTTACATGTAACCAAATTCTATAAGAGAGTGGCCTGTTCAAATGAGTAAAAAAAAGTTCTGTATTTGATGTCTGTTGAAAGCCACAGTGGCTGGCTTATTTCAGTAGTGTAATTTTATTGAATATAGGGCATGAGATGTGTTTGGGAGCCACACAAGAGGGCATGAGTCAGGTGTAGTAATTCTCTATAAGGGATTTATGTATTTACTGTCTATATAATATGTAATTTTGATCATGAGATGATGAAGAGCCACAGTAACTGACTGGTATTAGAGGTGTTTTGAGAGCCACAGAAGTTGGCTGAAGTTATTTTCAATAATGTGTAACGAAGAGCCACACTAATTGACTAGGAGGTTCAGTACTTTTCTATAAGGATCCTTTGTATTTTTCTGGAATATTGTGTACAAGATGTACAGAGACACAGAGGTGGCATGAGTTATGTTCAATATCTTCTATGAAAACTTTTGGTATTCACTGCCAATAACAAAGTATATTCCTTGTATAATGTATGTCTAATGTGTTTTGATAGAGCCACAGAATCTGGCAAGGATAATTTGTAGAAAATGTATAAGGGCTTTCTATAGAATTGGTATTCTTTGTACATAGCAGTCCATAAGATGTGCCTCAGAGCTATTGAAGTGGACATGAGTAAATTTCAGTGATTTCATGAAATTGTTTTCTCTTTAGTTCGATGTATATAGGAGGTTTGCATAATTGCAGGAGCTGGACTGAATGATTTTCAGTGCTTAATAAATTCTGTATTTCTTTATGTAATGTGAAATGATGTTATTCAGAGCAGCCAGAGATGGCAGAAATAAATTTTCAGTATATTTAATGATGTTGTAATTTCTTTGTATAATAGTTTATTTATGTAAAGTCAAGCAGTAAGATTTTTTTCTGAAAGAATTTGTAACAGTAACTTGTTTAATGATTAAAACAGATTTTGGAAAAAGAATTCAGTAGTAGTGACAATTTCACGTACTGTTAAAGATTTGAAGGAGACAGTTAAATCATTTTTCACTGAGTTAGTTAATACTAAATGCAAAGAAATGTTGGATTAATAATTAATATGAATTTGCCTAAGAAAGAGTTTCAAGTAAAGTGAAACTGTTACTACAGTAAAATTTTGAAAAAAAATTTGAAAAGTTCTTTGAAAAAGTTTTGTTTTTTACCTTGGGATCTGAGAGTCAAACTTGGAGAAATTTGTAATTAGGATACATGTGTGTGTTAGGATGTAGATACTAAGAATGGACACTAAGCCATACTGTATATTGCAGGCACGAATAATGTGACGGAATCGGAAATGGTACAGAGAAAGAACACGATTGTTGAGACAGAGCTGGACGCTGTATCCCAGTAACAAGTTATTATGTAACCCCTATGTAAGTGTTAGTGATCCGCACCCATTTGTTTCGTCAGTGAAAGTAGTCGTAACCGCAATTTTGTTTTGGAAAAGTATTGTAGGGATAGACGACCCTCGTATCGCCATAAAAGTTTATGTTTCAGTAAAGTTTTAGAACACTCCATAAGCGATGAAACAGAATATTTGTTTTGGGTTAAAAACTAGGCACAAAATGAAAAAGTTTCCTCATGAGAAAATGTTGTAGTATTGGATTGTGGGAGAGAAAAGAATTGAAAGTTTTTTGTATAAGAATATTCTGTCTCCATCAAGCCCTAGCCAATGATTATTTGATGTAATTATATAAATGTTATAATGTAATCTGTAATATTTTGTTTATTTGTGAAAGACTTTAGTTCAACATAGACTTTCGTAAGAACCATTTTAGATTTGACAGTGTCGATATGGATATTGACATTCTTTTGTAATAACCATAAACATTCTTAAAAGAAATTTTAGGTTCTTAGGGGGTGTGTAACGTCGTGAGTCAAACCACAATAGCATTGTATTGCAGTGAGCTACCTTGCAGTACAGGCTCGTAGCTTCGGAGTCGGTGGCGGTGATAGCCGCTTGTATCTCGTCGAGATTCACTCGCACCTGTCGCTAGCACGGCCATGGGAAGCGCTACTTGTGTCAGTTCCAGCGACAGAATATTCAAGCCCTTAAGAATCTAAATAAACGATACTAAATATTATTCAATTTTGATAAAACTTAATATGTAGCCTTTTGTTATTAAAAAGAAGTTGGTTGCCAAATCTCAGCTTTCTGGCTGGAGTATTTTCAGAATTAGAGAAAATTACCTAAAATACCAGAAACTGACACTAGTAAGATTAAAGTCAGTTCGGATGCATAACAGTTTGTCTTCTACTATCATTTGTAATCATTACTGAAGTTTACAAAATGTTAGGTCAGTATGTTTGAATTTTTACACGTAAATAACGTTCACTATTTTTTGTTTTCATAATAGAGAATTCATTTAATAACTATTTTTTTGTCGTGTAAATGAACGAAAGCTGTGATTCCCCTTACTTGCTGATGACGTATGTCATGACGTGTGGTTGTTTCTGTAAGAAGGCAGCCACAATAGTTATTTGTAGAGTAATATTTTTCTAAAGTTTTCGTTTCCTTTGGTTTGGTGGAACATTTTATAATAGTTGCAGCATAAAATGACGTAAATGCATCTGTGAATGTTGATTGGAGTAAATCAATTTAGGTGCAAATATGATATTGAAAGATTAATCGGATCGGCTGTTCATTTGATCAACCAATTAGAGTGAAGTCTTTCTCGCGCTCTATCAAGTAGTATGTGCGCTGCCAGCAACAGCATTGAGGCAGTCGTAGTCTCGCTGTCGGACGCGCAGGTCATGTTGAATGTGTCCGAAAAAGTTACATGTAAAAAGAAGAAGGTACTGTTATTTCGAGTTCGGTTTATATCGCCATGTAAGCAGATGCAATTACAGACAGATTGTGAACATTTGAGCTTTGTGAAAGAATTAGTTGGAGAGATAAACTCGTGTGAATCTCGGCCTTTGTGAAGAATTCTGCATGGCGTATTTCGTTATCGTTTCAGGAATAGCTGGAGAGAAACATTTTTTAAAGAAATCCACTGAAAAGGACCGCATGTAAAACTCATTTTGTAGCTGAGTATAAACTGTAAAAATCGCGTAACAATTGGGGTTGAACTTTGGTACATATCTGGCTGTCTTGCGTGTGTACTAGATGGTATGAGCTGTGAGATGAGGACAGTGATATTAGCTGTTAGTTCTAAACGCTGGCTGATGGCACCTAAGCAAAATAAAGAACTATTTGCCGGATTTTGACATTTTTCTAAGAGATGAAACAATCGCCCTCCACCCGAAAATTGTTATAAGGTATTTACATCACATTTAGCTACAGAGTTAATGCGGACTGTGCTAACGTAAGTACTGACGATGTTTTTCTGCAACGCTGGTTTTAACATCGTCAGGACAGTATTTACGTTGCAAGAAGCGGGTTGATGACCAGACGCCGTACTGAGGTAGGTGGAACTTTTGAGGTTGACAGTACGACGAAAGAAGCAGTAAAGCGTATTTTAACCAAGCAATTCCGCACGTTGTGTTGCGGCACTTCTGCGTGCTAGAGGGGGCCCTACACGATATTAGGTAGGTGCACCAGTTTCTTTGGCTCTGCAGTGGATATCTACATCAACACAAAATAGCTTTTGCCTAAATTGTTTTGTGCAAATTATTTCTTAAAAAAGAAGGAGATAATTAAAAATGGATGGTCAACACTAGAACTACCGAAAGGCCAAAAAATTTACTAGATATTTTCAAGGTAGTATTTATCTCAAATGTGAATGGTTAGCTGGCAGCGGTGACCTAAATACGGGGTTTAGCTTTTTTTTTTTTTTTTTTTTTTTTTTTTTTTTTTTTTTGGAAAGGATAGAAATTCTAGTGGGGAAAACTGGGAACATTAGTTTAGGAAATTTAATGAAGTCAGTTATCGAGCATGGACAGTCTTTTAATCGTCTAAGATCGCCTCTAGCTGTAGCTGCTTTTCGGGAAAATTGAATAGCAACTGCGTTTGAGGACCAGCTTCAAAACAAAATATCTCTACGCAATCAAAATGGAAAGCGCAACAGGGAAATCCTTAAAAGGCATATGAATGCAGTGTGTTTTCTGGGAAAATAAGAGTTGGCCGTTCGATGACACCATGAAACAACAGATTCTATTAATCACAGAAATTATGTGGAATACTTGAAGTAAATTGCAGAGTATCATCCTTGTTTGACAGAGCACATAGAGACCTCTATTGTGTTTGAAGAAATTTCTGATAGGATTCAAAATTATCTAATGCAAGCCATAGGTTCGACCGTTTTATCTGCAATAAAGCAGGAAATTGTAGATGTTCGTTTAGGAGCCATCATAGTTGACGAAATCTCAGATGTGGCAAATAAAGCACAATTTTCTGTTGCCCTGCGTTATGTACATGAAGGAAAGATAAATAGTAGGTTCTTGGGAATATGTGATGTAAATAGTGACACACATGTCCAGGCTGTTGCATAAGTATCCGGTACTTCATATCAAAATTCGGATGTAACGAAAAACTAATTGCACAAACGTTTGACTGGACAGTGACTATTGCGGGTAATCTGAATGAGGCCCAAGAATCAATCGAAGTCAGTTATCCTGCAGCCATATTTTTCACATTTACTGAACTTCATTTCGTCTCAAAACACCTGCCAAACACTGGAGTCTAAAATACTTACTAATTCGGTTGAAGGACTTGCTGTTTTTTCGGTATAATCTGAAGGTATTGTTTTTCTCTTGAACAGATTCGACAAAAAATTTACCTTCATTTATAAGCTGTACAACGTCCTCCAGAACCAAGGAAGTGATATTTTGTACTGTGAATATAAAATCCAAGAAACTCGCCGCATATCAACTACACTCTTAGACAAGGAAAACGACGCACGACGAAGGATTCATGCAAATTGGCTAAAATCGATATCCATACAGGTTTTGACACAAAATGTACAACTGTGAACTTTAGAGGCCAATGGATGAATGTGTGAAGCTGCAGCGCAGTTGGCAAGGATGGTAAACGGGAGACATGTTGATATGAAGGCATAACCTCTTTGCGAATTTTATTACTTGTACTCCATTGGACGGTACCTACGCCTCGCAGACAGATGCGTGAACAGCACACGCAGAAGTCACCATTTGAGAGAAGTCGTGTAGTTGGGCTCGAATATGCTGGTTCGAGTTATCGGCAAATCGCTCGACATTTGAATAGGAGCGATGCCACTATTCGACTTGTTGGTAGTAACAGATGAACCACGACCGAACACAGCATCAAGAACGAAGCAGTCGACTAGAGACGATTTAACGTGAGGATCAGAGAAGAGCTCAGAGCCCCAGGTTCATCATTATCATTGATCCGACGTGCAAATGGTACTTTAGTGAGCACAAGGACTATTAACAGGCGGCTCACGGAAAGGAGGCTGAGCTCACGGCACCCTTTGCATTGACTACCATTGACCTCTGTACACCTGCAAGCCCGTTTGCAGTGGTGTCGGGCATAGTCGGCCTGTAATCTCATTGAATGGACTAGTATTGTCTTCAGTGATGAGTCCCACTTCAAACTGAGCCCTGATGACCAGCGAAGACGTGTATGCAGATGTCCCAGTCAGCAGTGGGATACCGACCAAAATGCCACAAGATGGCCACCGAGTGAGATCATAGGTATTTTCTTCGTCCGCTAAAAGAACTTATTTAAGATAAAATAGTGTCAAGTTTAAATTTTCTTTGTTTTTTATACTTGCTGTAGTGTCCGTTCTTGTTGCACAACTGAATATTAGCGTCCCAGCAAAGCTTGTTCTTTGAAAAAACTTGTTCTTTAGCTGAAGTCCCGATAATCTCGACATAACCCCAAACGTTGCATAACATAAACACAAAAGATTCTATTCAAGTTTTCTTGAGAGTGCAAAATTCGTTTTAAAAAGACAGCAACTAGTTTCATCAGTGTCTATTGTCGCAATAAAAGTGTAATTAAACGTCTCTAACTCGTATTTAACTAACACATTTCGTATTGTTTACTAGTTAGATAGACGCGATCTAGGCCTAAATTTTCCGAGTTATAAACGTTTAAAAACGTGACCAAACACGCCTGATAACGTAAATTCTCTAAAAGCAAAGTAATTACAAATTCATTCTTCTGTCATTGTGTCTCTAAATAATTACAAAAACAACAACCACCGCACATAAGACCTTTGTGTCGTTTTTTGCTTACACACAGTCAATATCGCGTCCTTGATAAATTTAAAACATTCTTTAAACTTAATTATTGTTTAGAAACTGACCATGAGTGAGAAATATGGGAGCTGTTATAGGGTAGTGAGTAGAGGGATTTGTTGCCAATCTTGTACGAAATATTTTCACCGGGGGGGGGGGGGGGGCGAGGGGATGCAGTGGGGTGAATGTTGGGAGAACAGAAGAGGCTCCCTCCTGGAACTGCAGAATATGCAGTAGGAACAGTTTGAGTGGGGAACAGGAAAGGAAAATCTGTGCCCTTCAGGCACTGTTAGAAGAAGCAAGGAAGGAACTGATAAGGATCAAGGGAGATAGGGGGGAGGAGGGTGGCTGGGAACTGGCAGCTGGTAGGAGGACAGGAGGAAAGGGAACGCGATCTGACAGTTTTATCATCAACACCAAAAACAGGTATCTACCACTGCCAGAGTTAAGTGGAGCAGAGCCTCACGTAGATCAAGGAGCAGGAAATGTACAGCACACTTCAACCAAGGCCAAGAAGCCTAGGAATGTGCAAAGTGTTAGGACGAAGAAAGTGCTGCTGCTAGGTAGTATTCATGGGCGAGATGTACGCCCTAAGTTACAGGAAAGTTTAGGGGCAGCGTACCATGCCACCAGTATCTTCACGACAAATGCAGGGCTAAGTCATGTGAAGGAGGACCTAGAGTCTTTATGTAAGGACTTTACAAAAGAGGACCATGTAGTGATAATGGGTGGGGTGGGAAACAGTTTGGACAGGGAGGGGGCATATGACATAGGTGGTGACCTGGACAAGATAGCTTCCCTGACTCATGGCACCAATGTACACTTGGTTGAGCTGTTCCAGTGTCATGATCGACCATACTTTGATGGAGCTGTGAGGCGAATCAATGTGGGGTTCGGGATGGCTCTATGAAGAGCTTACTTTGCTCATGTTTCTCTGGTGCCCGTCGGGACTATCAACAGATGGGGTTTCACTAGGCATGGCCTACACCTAAATAGGACTGGGAAGGAAAGATTGGTACAGCTGATTCATGAAAGTATGGGGGGGGGGGGGGATCTCGGTCCGCACATGGTCAAATAACTGTTGCCTTAGGTAGGAAAAGTAGGTTTTTTTAGGATAAATCCAGACAACAGGTTCCCCTGCCTAAAGAGTATCTCAAGCAGTTTAAAAAATACTGAAACAATCACATCAAATACCACTCATACAAGATGTCACGAAGAAAAACAAACCATTGGAAAGAGTAATGTGGGGCATTTCACACACTTAACAATCGTCCATCAAACCATGCAATCAATGAAAAATAAAATACAACTATTAGAAGTTGAGCTCCAATCTTTGAACTGCACAGTAGTTTGTATTACTGAGCACTGGCGTAGAGACACAGAAATCCAATATCTAGTATTATCACTGTATGATAGGGCAAACTCTTACTGCAGAACTACTTCAAGGGGTGGAGGATCATACATTCATTCAGATAAGGAACACAGTTCAAATTAAGACATGACCTCAGTACAGTAAGTGAAGACAAACACTTTGAAATATCAGCTATTGAATTAACAGGGCTTGATATCACCAAGAAATTAATCATTATGTATGTGTATAGATCTCCCAGTGGCAATGTGGAAACTTTTTTCAATAAATTAACAGAAGTCCTAGATAAAGTCTCAAGTACAAAGGTAAACGTAATTCTGTGTGGGGACATTAACATCAACACTAATATCAGAAATGAATCCAGCAGCACCTTCATAAACATCCTTCAAAGTTTTAGCATCTCCCTGTTGGTCAATAGTGCAACAAGGGTTACTACAATGACTGCGTCAGTAATTGACCATGTGGCCACAAATATGGACAGGGAAAAATGTGATGTAGCTGAAAAAGATCTCAGGCTATCAGACCATCTCCGTCAAATAACAACAGTAAAATCAGGCATCAAATCATTCCCTAAACTACAAGCCAACAAACGACATATATCAGAAATCAAAATAAAAGATTTTTCAAAAGGACTAGAAAAACAAAGCTGGGATGAAGTGAATAAGGAAACCAATGTGAATATGAAATTCTCTAAGTTCTCCACATTGTTTAAATTGAACTTTGAAAAGGCTTCAAATGGTTCAAATGGCTCTGAGCACTATGGGACTTAACATCTGAGGTTATGAGTCCCCTAGAACTTAGAACTACTTAAACCTAACTAACCTAAGGACATCACACACATCCATGCCCGAGGCAGGATTCGAACCTGCGACTATAGCAGTCGCCCAGTTCTGGACTGAAGCGCCTAGAACCGCTCGGCCACCGCGGCTGGCGTTTTGAAAAGGCATTTCCAAAAGTATGCATGTCTGTATCAACACATCACAAAAACAGATCGTTAACAGCAGGTATTAAGAAGTCCTCCCAAACACTTAAACATCTCAGTTCCATGAAAAAGAATCGCAGTGATCCAGAATTCTTAAATTTCTATCATAGATACAAAAAGATCGATAGGAAGGTGCTGATTGCTGCAAAAAAGTTATTTAATGACAAAATGATATATAATGCAGAGAATAAAAGCAAAGCAGTCTGGGATGTTATCAAAGGTAATAAATGATCTACAACACTTAGCAAACTATGTAAACGAGCATTTTTCAACTATTGAAGAGACGTTACACCAAAAATTCCCCTAAACAAATATAATACCTGTAAAACATGTTGCACTAAATACAATGATGTTACTTCCAACCACAGAGAATAAAGTCAATAAAACTGTTCAAAAACTAAAAAATAAAAAGTCAGTAGGCTTAGATGAAGTACCAGTTTGTGTACTGAAACAATGAATCAGGATTTTACAAGGCCCCTTAACAAATGTAATAAATGAATCCTTCACATTAGGGACATTTCCAGAGCAGCTAGAACAGGGAAGAGTTGTACCTTTGCTTAAGAAAGGTAATGCAGAAGACATGGAAAATTACCGCCCCATTTCCCTGCCATCAGCATTCTAAAAAATAATAGAAGCAATTATGAAAGACAGATTAATGAATTATCTGAATAAATACAATATTTTAAGCGAATGACAGTTTGGTTTTCGAAGTGGCAAAAATACAGAGTCAGCCATAGTAGAATTCACAAAAGTTGTACTTGATGCTCTTGATAAAGATGAGTGTGTCACAGGCATATTTTTATATCTTTCTAATGCGTTTGATACAGTTGACCACAAGATTCTATTAAATAAATTAGAAGCATTAGGAATAAGAGGGGTAGCTAATGACTGGTTTCAATCATATCTAGCAGAGAGGGTGCAAAAAGTAGAGATTACACATACTTCAAATAGATCTAAATATTTAGTAAAACACTTATCAGAAGCAAAATACATTAATATACGGGTTCTGCAAGGTAGCATATTAGGACCAATACTATTCCTGATATACATCAATGACTTTCCCAGTAGTGTTACTCATCGGGAAAAAATTCTCTTCTCTGATTTAAGAAATATTATAGCTGCTGAGAAAACAAGAGAACTTCTTGCCAAGAAAGCAAACGAAACTCTCACGGAAGTTTACAATTGGTCAATAAGCAATAAAGTGACATTGAACGTAAAGAAAACTAATGCCATGAATTTCAGTTTAAGAGGAAAAATGACAATGTTAAATTAAATGTAGATGGCACCTCTATAAACTGTGTAACAAATACAAAATTTCTAGGAATCTACATCTGCATCTACATGACTACTCTGCAATTCACATTTAAGTGCTTGGCAGAGGGTTCAGCGAACCACGATCATACTACCTCTCTACCATTCCACTCCCGAACAGCGCGCGGGAAAAACGAACACCTAAATCTTTCTGTTCGAGCTCTGATTTCTCTTATTTTATTTTGATCATTCCTACCTATGTAGGTTAGGCTCAACCAAATATTTTCGCATTCGGAAGAGAAAGTTGGTGACTGAAATTTCGTAAATAGGTCTCGCCGCGACGAAAAACGTCTTTGCTTTAATGACTTCCATCCCAACTCGTGTATCATATCTGCCACACTCTCTCCCCTATTACGTGATAATACAAAACGAGCTGCCCTTTTCCGCACCATTTTGATGTCCTCCGTCAAACCCACCTGGTAAGGATCCCACACCGCGCAAGAGGACGAACGAGTGTAGTGTAAGCTGTCTCTTTAGTGGACTTGTTGCATCTTCTAAGTGTCCTGCCAATGAAACGCAACCTTTGGCTCGCCTTCCCCACAATATTATCTATGTGGTCTTTCCAACTGAAGTTGTTCGTAATTTTAACACCCAGGTACTTAGTTGAATTGACAGCCTTGAGAATTGTACTATTTATCGAGTAATCGAATTCCAACGGATTTCTTTTGGAACTCATATGGATCACCTCACACTTTTCGTTATTTAGCGTCAACTGCCACCTGCCACACCATACAGCAATCTTTTCTAAATCGCTTTGCAACTGATACTGGTCTTCGGATGACCTTACTAGACGGTAAATTACAGCATCATCTGCGAACAACCTTAGAGAACTGCTCAGATTGTCACCCAGATCATAGATCATGAACAGCAGAGGTCCCAGGACGCTTCCCTGGGGAACACCTCATATCACTTCAGTTTTACTCGATGATTTGCCGTCTATTACTACGAACTGCGACCTTCCTGACAGGAAATCACGAATCCAGTCGCACAACTGAGACGATACCCCATAGGCCCTCAGCTTGAGAAGTCGCTTGTGAGGAACGGTGTCAAAAGCTTTCCAGAAATCCAGAAACACGGAATCAACCTGAGATCCCCTGTCGATAGCGGCCATTACTTCGTGCGAATCAATAGATCGTTCCCTTCGAGGTGATTCATAATGTTTGAATACAGTATATGCTCCAAAACCCTACTGCAAACCGACGTCAATGATATAGGCCTGTAGTTCGATGGATTACTCCTACTACCCTTCTTAAACACTGGTGCGACCTGCGCAATTTTCCAATCTGTAGGTACAGATCTGTCGGTGAGCGAGCGGTTCTATATGATTGTTAAGTAGGGAGCTATTGTATCAGCGTAATCTGAAAGGAACCTAATCAGTATACAATCTGGACCTGAAGACTTGCCCGTATCAAGCGATTTGAGTTGCTTCTAAGAAACTCATGCTAGCAGCTGTTCGTGTTTCAAATTCTGGAATATTCCATTCGTCTTCCCTGGTGAAGGAATTTCGGAAAACTGCGTTCAATAACTCCGCTTTAGCGGCACAGTCGTCGGTAACAGTACCATCGGCACTGCGCAGCCAAGGTATTGACTGCGTCTTGCTGCTTGTATACTTTACATACGACCAGAATTTCTTGGGATTTTCTACCAAATTTCGAGACAATGTTTCGTTGTGGAACCTATTAAAGGCATCTTGCATTGAAGTCCGTGCCAAATTTCGCGCGTTTGTAAATTTTAGCCAATCTTCGTGATTTCGCGTTCTTCTGAACTTCGCATGCTTTTTCCGTTGCCTCTGCAACAGCGTTCGGACCTGTTTTGTGTACCATGGGGGATCAGTTCCATCTCTTACTAATTTATGAGGTATGAATCTCTCAATTGCTGTTGCTACTATATCTTTGAATTTGAGCCACATCTCATCTACATATGCATAGTCAGTTCGGAAGGAATGGAGATTGTATCTGAGGAAGGCTTCTAGTGAAACTTTATCCGCTTTTTTAAATAAAATTAGTTTGCGTTTGTTTCCTGTGGATTTGGAAGAAACGGTATTGAGCTTAGCTACAACGACCTTGTGATCACTAATCCCTGTATCAGTCATGATGCTCTCTGTTAGCTCTGGATTGTTTGTGGCTAAGAGGTCAAGTGTGTTTTCGCAATCATTTACAATTCGCGTGGGTTCGTGGACTAACTGCTCGAAATAATTTTCGGAGAAAGCATTTAGGACAATCTCGGAAGATGTTTTCTGCCTACCACCGGTTTTGAACAAGTATTTTTGCCAACATATCGAGGGAAGGTTGAAGTCCCCACCAACTATAACCGTATGAGTGGGGTATTTATTTGTTACGAGACTCAGATTTTCTCTGAACTGTTCAGCAACTATATCATCGGAGTCTGGGCGTCGGTAGAAGGAGCCAATTATTAACTTTGTTCGGCTGTTAAGTATAACGTCCACCCATACCAATTCGCACGGAGTATCTACTTCGACTTCACTACAAGATAAACCACTACTGACAGACACAAACATTCCACCACCAATTCTGCCTAATCTATCTTTCCTGAACACCGTCTGAGACTTCGTAAAAATTTCTGCAGAACTTATTTCAGGCTTTAGCCAGCTTTCTGTACCTATAACGATTTCAGCTTCTGTGCTTTCTATTAGCGCTTGAAGCTCAGGGACTTTCCCAGCACAACTACAACAATTTACAACTACAATTCCGACTGTTCCTTGATCCAAGCACGTCCTGTATTTGCCATGCACCCTTTGAGATTGCAGCCCACCCCGTACTTTCCCGAGGCCTTCTAGCCTAAAAAAACGCCCAGTCCACGCCACACAGCCTGCGCTACCCATGTAGCCGCGAATGAATATTGATTCTCAGTTGAAGTGGTGTGAACACACAGAGGTACTTGGAAACATGTCATCAGCATGTGATGCACTTAGAATCCTATCATCAGTGTGTATTATGCAGTGTCTTTTAGTTACATATTATTCATATGTACACTCAATTCTTAGCTATGGCATTCTGTTTTGGGGAACAAACGAGCAAAATATGAACACAATTTTCAAACTCCAGAAAAGAGCCATAAGAACAATAACCAAAAATACTAGTCAAGCTCATTGTAAATATCTGTTCAAAACACTGGGGATTTTAACTGCTCCATGTGAATACATTTACCAGTCAGTTGTACACATCAAAAATAACATTGGTAATTACTGCACAAACAGTTATGTCCATGACCATGCAACAAAAGATAGACTCAACTTACATTTACCAAGAAAAAATACACATGAAACTCAAAACGGCACTTTTTTCGAAGGAATAAAACTGTACAATAAATTACCAAAAGAGATTAAAGAAATTGCAGAAATAGACTTATTTAAGAAGGCAGCTAAGAAGTACCTGTTGTGCAATACATTTTATACATTGAAGGATTACTTAGGTAAAACAGAGTAGGGGTTTGATAAAAAAATGTTATACAAATAAATAATAAAAATAATGATTATAAAACATTCAACATTCCACACAAAACCTTCACTTTATGTTTTTTTCCCTTCTTTTTTCTCTTCTGGAAACACTCTCCCTTCAAGCTATACATGATAGTACAATACTAACACCTCTTCCTCTTTCTGAGCTTAACATCTCACTCATTATGGAGGGATGCTGACTCAGTTTTTCAGGATGGGAAATGGGAAGTTACGGTACAGAAAATGGTCCAGAGATCATCAGTGTGTGTGTTTGTGTGTGTAGTGAGTGAAGTGCTATGAAACAATGTGTGTTTAGTGTGTGTACTGACTGGTAGTGAGATATGAGTGAACAGTGTTGCATTACACTATTTAATAATTTATTTGTAAAAAAGTCTGTAAATATATGTGTAAACGAATTAGCTTATTTTAAATTGGTCTAAACTTGTAAATACTTTGACATGTCCTATATACTTGTAAAAAGAGATCTACAGATGAATAAAGCTACTACTGCTACTACTATTACTACAACCGGTCTGTCGCCTGCCATATAGAGATGGATAGTTCGCGAACTAACGGGTCCAAAGGAACGGTTCACCAAGATGAACGAAAGGACCGAGGAACGAATTCCAAGGAACGATCGATTCATAGTTCACTTCGGTCGCGGCGGTCTACTTATAGTTCCTGGGAACGAGGAACGATCGGTTCATAGTTCACTTATGTCGCGGCGGTCTACTTATAGTTCCCGGGAACGAGGAACGATCGGGCCATAGTTCACTAGTTCACTTAGGTCGCGGCGGTCAATTCGGCACTTCTCGTTCCAGCCTCGGTCGCGCGCTCGTCTCAGTCTCGGTCTCCCTCGGCCGCAGTCGTCGTTCTTCGCATAACCACCTGTCTCAGTTCCACTGCCGACTGCTCCTACTTAGTTCAGTATCCAGTTGTTCGTTTCGTTCACTGGGCTCGCCTATTTTACATGTGTTCCAAACTGTTCTTGCGCTTGGTTCTGGCTATTCAGCGTCACGACCGGTAATCAAAAAGTATTTGATAGTTACGTAAATTACATAAAAATTACGTTGTATGTAATAGGTACGTCTTTTCAGGTAACAAAAGGGCATATCAGCTCACTTTATTATATCGATTAACAGCAGAAGACATACTTATAACAAGGCAAGTTTTTTTGTTATTCATATATTTTTTGGTTTCGTCGACTTGATTTAGCAGCTAACTTTCAGTAATTTGCTTAATTTTTAGTGTAAGAAAATTAATATAAAACGATTTTCGTGTATCTTTCATATACAAAACATTACATTTAGGAAGGCTCTAATTTGTTTCCAATTTGCATTACCTGCTAGTTTGGTTTCTTGGAAAAAAAAAAAAGAAAAGTGGGTTGTGGGTCATTTTGACTCAATAGGAAAAGCGGTGCCTCTCCATTTGAAAAGACATAGATTGCCATAAAATCGTATTTACTTATTATCTCAAAAACATTTGTTCAGAAGGAGCTTTCAAACCAAAAATGTTGTCACTGTGAACTTAATTATTATTATTATTATTATTGCTGCATTAACTTTAATAATGCAACATAAAAACCTAATTTTTACTAAGCGTGTGAGGCAAGTATGAGAAAACCACATTTTATTTTATGCTTCCATAAAGTCTCTATTTCCCCTACGAACTCAGAGACAACGTGAAGTATGTATAGAGTGTAAACGATTATTGTTTACAACGTAGCATAGCTATGTAGTGGAAGTCGAAACGAAGAATTTTATATAAGACACTTGTGGTCTATTAAGTTGGGAAACAGTCACCAACAGCTTTACAAGATTACATGAGCTATAGCCCAAGCGCGTCGCGATAGATTTTCATGTTCTCTTCTCCAGCTCTCTACACATCGTCATCGATTGTTTCGCAATTGTTACTTGCATTAGCTTGTTATTTCTTCACTGCCTAATTATTACGTGTTTGTCTGTTTGTTGTATCTGCTCGTAACGGCAACACATCGTCCGTAATTGACGAGCAGTCTGTACTCGGGGCAGGTTTTCCGTGCGCCACCCTGTATTATTTCCCTGCGATCAGCCACACAAGGCTATGGTTGGCTAAGCGAGAGATTTTGCAGAATCACAGAAATTACTTCTAACAGTGTGTAAGAATTCTGTAATGAATAAAAACTCTATACTCCAGAGGGGCAAGTGCCCCCTCTCGGTGCCCTCCATCCTTCAGCCACTTACACTACTAGTTTTCAGTTTTTCATAAGAACCATATACCAAGCACAAATGAACGGTGAACGAGTAAAAATGAACGGTTCCCAAAAAAGAACGATCAGCAGTGAACTAGTTCCCAAGGATGAACGAGTTTACCCATCTCTACTGCAATAAGGCCCAACAACCAGGAGTGATGGTCTTGGGTGCCACTTCATTTCACAGCAGGACGCTTTTGGTTGTCATCCACGGCACTCTTGCAGCACAGGGGTGTACATCGGCGATATTCTACAGCCTGTTTTGTTACTCTTTATGACAAGCCATCCTGGACTTATATTTCAGAAAGGTAATACCTGTCCGCACATTGCTAGAGTTCCTACTGCTGGTCTTCATGCTTGCCAAACTCTACCTTGGCCAGCAAGGTCGCCGGATCGCTCCCCAATCGAAAACGTGTGGAGCTTTATGGTTATGGCCCTCCAAACGATTTCGCGATTTTGACGGTCTAATGCACCAGTTGGACAGAATTTGTCACGATATCCGTCGGGATGACATCCAACAACTCTCTTGATCAATGCCAACTGAATAACTGTTTGCATAAGGGCCAGAGGTGGACCAATGCGTTATTCACTAGCTCAATTTGTGAAGCTCTTTCTCTTGTACAAATCATCCAATTTTTCTGAAACTGTAATCAATTGTTTGACTGTAGATGCACATCACGTGTACTTTTTTTTTTCTTAGAGTGAATAGACACATCTGTCACACAGTGTCTGATAACATTGATACCCACCTGGATTTAAGATTTCAAGATCATTCTAAACTGAAATTTTTAAATTTACTAACACATGAAAACTATGGGCAATACTGTAACTAGTTCCCCGAAAGCAGCTTCCAGAGTCCCTTAGATGCCAATGGAAAGTTCTTCGATGCTATTTGATTGAAAAATAAGATGGCTATAGTGTCCATTACTGACGAATTTAGAAACAAAATCATGAGTGAACTTGCAAAACTGCTGTGCGCTAACACAGGTCCAAACAAAAGTTTTCAGCAGTTTAATATGTTAGTGTCATTGTTATATACGTTTCCTGAGAGTTCATCTTTAGTAAAAGAGTCATTTTCAGCTGCGAAGAGAATCAAAAGCTACTCTCGAAATTCTACTGGAGAAGAGAGAGTCTCATCTTTCAACTGAAGCTGGTGTACTAGGAGGACTAAGAAAGAAGGAAAGAACATTTCTTTGAGGAGGTTTGCTTCCCAGGAGTGAAGAACAGAATTTCATTCCGTTGATGTTGCAGAGGTGCTCTAGGTAGAAATTAAAGCCAGACACTAGTTATTTTCTATAAAAGTATGCTTATCGTAATTTAAATTGACATTAAGTCTAACTACACTGATGAAAAAAATGCAACACCAAGAAGGATTTGTGCGACAGAAACTAAAGTTGATAGGCGTATTTCTACACATGAAAGATGATGTCTATTCAAATGTCACTCCAGTCACATAGCAGTGGCATCAGTAGAACCACTATGAGGATGCAAATCACGTTTGCTTTAAATACACTTTGTAACGGTCGTGAGTGTCAGTTACCTATGGGATCAGATGTGGTGAGTTGTTGTTAGTCAGGAATGCCTTTAAGATGACGAAGACGCCATTATCAACACCTCATTGCGTTTGAACGAGGTCGTGTAATAGGGCTACGAGAAACTGGATGTTCCTTCTGGGATATTGCAGAAAGACTTCCCAGGAATGTAGCCATTTTACGTGATTGCTGGCACCGGTGGCCACGAGAATATAGAGAATATATTGTCACAAGAAGACCTGGCTCCAGACTGCCATGTGGCACTACCAAGAGGGAAGACCACTGTGTTCGGCATATGGCTCTGGCTCCTTGTATTGCATCTACAGCTGCAAGTTCAGTATCAGTTGGCACCACAATGACACAACGAACTGTTACAATATATCTCAACGGAAGGGGGGGGGGGAGGGGTCACAGATGGCAACTGCAGTGGGACATTAAGCAGAATCAGCGCCGACGACCGAAAATGTGTACTGGACCGGGATTCGAACCCGGTACACATTTTCGGTCGTCGCCGCTGATTCCGCTTAATGTCTCGCTGCATCTGATAGCAGTGACCCCTCCCGTCCCTTCCACTGACATACAGTGTTTCACAGCTGCGGGATCTGTGTGATGTCTCTTCTTTCGAAGGAACAGACACCTCGCCTTCATAGAGCTGTTACAAATCTGTTATATGAAGGCCAGCCGCAAGTCAGATACCCTGTAGCATACATTCCACTGACCCCAAACCACCGCCATTAGTGACTTTAGTGGTGTCAAGCGACAGTTCATTGGAGGGCTGGGTGTTTTGTGATGTAACATGGTTCTGCCTTGGTGTCAGTGGTGGCTGTGTGTTGGTAGACGAGCCTGCAACCAACCTGTCTGCCTACTAGACGTTGCACCTACACCTGGAGCAATGGTCTGTGGTGCGATTTCGTATGACAGCAGGAGACTCTCATGGCTATCCCAGGCTCTGACAGCAAATTTGTACGGCAATTTGGTGATCCATCTATTGTGCTGCCATTCACTAACAGCATTCCAGAGGGTGTTTTCCAATCGGATAACACTCAGTCATATACCATTGTTGTAAGCGAACATGCTCCACAGAGTATCGACATGTTGCCTTGGCCTGCTCGATTACCAGATCTGTCTCCAATCCAACAGATATGGGATATCATTGGACGACTACTTCAGTGTCACCGACAAACACCATCAACTGCCCCTGTGTTGACTGACCAAATCAAATGGCGTGGAACTCCATCCCACAAACTGCCGTCTGTTACCTGTGCAACACAATTCATGCACATTTGCTTGCGTGCATTCAACATTCTGGCAGTTACACTGGTTATTAATCTTAATCACTTACATATATTACCTAGACAAATGTATTACTGAAATTCCATTCTCAACATTAATTTTTTTTCACCATTATTTCTGTCAGCATATTTCAGTATCTATTCTTTCAGTTTAAACTGTTACCAGATGTAATTTAAATTTTTAATATTCATTCTTTTAATTTAAAATATTACCTTTAGTGAATGTTATGGAGATGAGCTTAGCCTTTGATTTACTATTGTTTACTTCAAATTGTAATAGTAGTAAAATTAACTAATTAATAATATAACTATGAAACAAATGGGGGTTATAATGTCTATGAAACAGCCTTACTTCTTTAGTGCTATCCGACTTTGACTCTGTTTAACTGCGTGAATAATACCCCCATTATTGTTTGTATCAATTTTGAATAATAATTTCTGTCAGTAAAGCTCTTATCCTCAATAAGTGGTTTGCTGCCTGCAGAAATGATAGTAAACTTAATTATGGTATGTAACGAAATCACAAATTAATTAATAAAAACATGATGAGCAATGTTACTAATCTAAGACATTACAACACCAATCAAATTAACTTCTTAAACTAACTACCCTATCATTGGCACAATGGAAACTCTATTCCTTACCATGCCCCTTTCTCTAACTTACGTTGGTTGATACTGGCCACACAAGCTGTTGTTCTACTGAAGCTCCATCTAGATGGACACAGAATCAGAGAGCTCAAGCAAAGAGCTAGTGGAACATATACTCATTTACAATTATAGGGCCCTACTTTGTCAGCTGTTTGCGCTAATATCACCGTAATACAGTGTGAAGATCACGACGGTCGTCCCAGCCACCGGCGCGATGTCTTTACCCTGTGAAATCTGGACTTCATCTAAAAACGTGGACGTGATTTCCGTCCAAAAAACTCCTGACCTTAAGTTGCTCAGCTGTAGAGTCCATCACGAGTCGATACACAATCCACTTGCACAAATGCCAGGAGTAATTGGCAGAATCAAATGCGTGGCAGCATTCGAATGCTACAAGTGAGCACAAATACGTTTTCTCTTCACAGAGCAACAGATGATACTTCTTTTGTTGACATGTATGCACTAACTCTGAGCAATTGGAGAGGGATCACTAGTCGCAATGCCAGAAATATCTCCAAACCTATATCTAGCCCTCCACTCGCCGACCAGCACCACACCAGACGGCCGAGTCCTCTCTAGGTCTCTACCTCTTGTTGCCGCCAAACTTTCCACTTCCTCTCACATGTATCCCTACGCGTTTTCGGCCAATCAGAACTTTGAAATTTCGCGCGGTTCTCCCACCTTTTGACAGGCGCGCCGTATTTGTGTCTTGTTCCAACGGTTGTATTGGCGCAATGGCGACAAGCAGCCTCTCTCTCTGTCTCGCATGTACGCTCTCTCTCTCTCTCTCTCTCTTTCCTTCCACCTGTGTGGTCTCAAGCTCCCCCTACGGGCACTGGTGACACTCTGCCGCCAAAGCAGCTGTCGTGTGAAGCTACAGTCAGCCGCCGGCCACCTCGCCAGCCAGCTCTTTCCTGTGTCCGTCCAAATCACCTTCCCAGTGATAATATGCGTAGTTCTCAAAATCTTACATACCAGTATGAACCTTGGTTTTGCTGTTAGTATTATTCTGCCTAACTGCTATACCTGTCCACGTGGTATTTGTCATTAATTTCTGAATCAATCTCATGTAAGGTGCTGAAATCTGCCGCCTTACATAACATACCCCTTAGAAAACAAATTCCAACTTGTATCTTTCGAATAGTATATACCGATCAAGCTCGAAATTTCCTTTTTTTTTACTCACCTCCATTGTGCCAATCTGCCACGTTCATCCTGATTTGCATGAATACTACCTCAAAAAGATTCTACATTAAAAAATTTAAACTGTGGTCATCAATTACTTGTCTACTGGTCACCTCTTGATAGAACTTCCTGTTCTGTGACTCATCATGGATACTTGTCTATCCAGATGACCCAGTGAGCAATAAAGTGTAAAAAATATTTAAAACAGATCAGACTAACAGTAAACAGTGTAGCTGTCTGTCTGTACTGCAATGGTAGTCCCCCACCTACTTTTTTGAGGCCTCATTCATCTCTCACATACTTCAGTTATCCTTCCCACACATTCACTTATCTTAACCCAGGAATTTAATTATGCATGACTACTTATTACCTGCGGCCATCCACCATTAAATTTCTTATTTTCATATGAAATGTGACTCAAAATTTAAATGTGCACAATTATTAATCTTAAATAAAATGCAAAGATGAGGCATGACCCATTACTAGTATTACAATTTCGTTATCTGCTGTTTCTTTAAAGATTATTTTGATATGAAAATAATGACAAAACGAGAGAAGCAGCAGTATCATGACTTATCTCTCTGTTCAATTCTTGAGACCAGCACATTTACTGTTAATTTGAAAGACATGAAATCTTACAAGTGAACTAGCAGTATCACTTGAGTTAACTTAAAACAATGATTCTAAGGTGATCTACAAACGTTTCTGCAGCTGTATTAAGTTGTCAAACAAGCAACATCACAAACTTGTCAATTTTAACAACTTTACACGGCATTTTCTTACATGATGTGCATTTACATTTATTGAATGATTGAAAAGGTGTAATTTCGATTGAAGCAGCACCAGCAAACATAATAAAAACAGAGCATATACACACTACAAGTGTTATCCACAAGAATATGTACTCTTTCTGGCCAACATTTAACTCTAACATCTGTATCAAAACATTAAAATAAAAAATAGTTCACATGAGCTGAACAGAACATAAAACAGAAATATAAGGAAACATCAAAATTCAGACAACAGGCTGCACAACATTTGAAATTATGAAAATGGTAACATGTAAAACAACACAAAAATCTGTGATGGGACATTAAGAAATTATGTGAAAATGTTACCATGTAAAACAAAATATGTTTGACAAGGCATTGCAAATACTAACTTGTGTGAAAACGTGATTGAAATTGTACAAAAATTAAGGCTTGAATCCATTCTGAAAGAAGTTAAATGGCAATTTGTACCTTAAAAATCTATGCTAAAATTGGACTTCCCAAATGTAAATGACTCTTTTCCGAAACATGTATAAAAACATTATGGTAACACATCTGGAAATAACCCCCCTAAATGTCAAACTTGATAGTGAAATTCTCCAATGGAAACATGTACCCAAACTTTATAACAGAGTAATGGCAACTAGTGCCCAAAATAAAACAAACTTGTGGAAACATATAATTAGAATTGTAAACTTACATACGGAAATTACCCCGTAACATCAAAATTAATCATGAAATTCTGCACTGGCAACTTGTGTCCAAACTTTGTGGAAGCTTGACTGATAAGTTTGCAGGTAATCGTATACTGGACTGACATTTGGTCCTATAAACTCGAAAGAGAAATGTATAGTTGTGAGAGGAGCTCACTAATGCGGTCTTTTAGTCATTCAGGGGAGTTCACTGGTACTGTCTGTAGTGGGTGTGTTGAACCGCCGTCTCTATTGCCCATGTAAAATACCGTGAGCCGCCACCCTGTGCCAATTGTTTGGCACTGTTGAAGATCTGAGCCACCCAGCTGAGCTGTGCGCCATGTGAAAAGCTCTCGCTTCGAATGCGGCTACCTCTACTAAGCTAAGGGGAATCCTCAAAGCACCCACTGTTCTTTCCACTACCGTTTTACTGTGCAAACTACCACAGAAATCTAAGTTTTCAGCTCCAATACATTGACGTATGTGAATGGGTTGAATTAAGTATGAATGACAAATAAATTTATAAAAGTGACTTGAGAATCTGTAAGTTAAAAACCAAATTGATTAACTTTGTAAAAAATGTCTTGAAAATAGATTTTTCTACTAAGAAATTTTACATCGACTAAGTATTACATATTATCTTACCCCTTAAGAAAGTGTATTTACTAAAAGTATGAAACAAAACAAGGTGAGGATCCTCCATTCTATAGCATTCATACATACATGTTAATGTGTTAGTGTTAAATACCATGCAAGTCATGCACACAAACTACTAGTTAGTCCTGTTCTAAGTGAAATGTAATCTTCCTTTGAGAACACTCTTGCTGTCGAATGTACAGCTACTCCATTGGTCAGAATAGTTCTCTCCACTGCTTTCTCTGCTTACACAAACTGCACTGTTATGTAGTTTTTCTCGTGAAATGAATTTTTTTAAACATTAGTTGTCGAATAGGTGATGGACCACATACATACAGAAATGTCCCCGAAACTTCTAATTATCCCAACGAACAGTGCTCCTGATTATATAGTTTTGCCATTCACAAGCTAGTATTCCTCTTCTGTCTGATGTCCTGTGCCCTTGCATTCTTCTGTCGCTTGTGTGCAATGCGTCAAGCCCTCCTCCATACATTCTTACAACTTAGTGGTTGTCTTTACTGGGTCTTGGCATTGAGACAAACCGTAACTTCGCTCTTGCTTTTGCAAAGAGCCCATCTACTTCCGTTGAGCTACCTTACACCACGTCTTGGCAGTGAAGGTACCATTTGTAATAATAAATAAATGTCTGCCAATGACACCGTCACCACATGTAACATACAGGGGTTATAATGTCTATCAAACATCCTTACTTCTTTAGTGCTATCCGATTTTGGCTCTGTTTAACTGCGTGAATAATACCCTAATTTTGAATAATAATTTCTGTTAATAAAACTCTTATTCTCAATACGTGGTTTGCTACCTACCGAAATGATAATAAATTTAATTATGGTATGTAAAAAATCACAAATTCATTAATTAAAAACAGGATGAGCAATGTTACTAACCTAAGACATTACAACGCCAATCAAATTAACTTCTTAAACTAACTACCCTACCATTGGCACAACTCTATTCCTTATCGCGCCTCTTTCCCTAACTTACATTGTTTGATACTGGTCACACAAGTCGTTGTTCAACTGAAGCTCCACCTAAATGGACACAGAATCAGAGAGCTCAAGCAAAGAGTTAGCGGAACACGTACTCATTTACAATTACAAGGACCTACTTTGCCAGCTGTTTGCGCTAATATCACCGTAATTCAGTGTGACTATCACAAAGGTCATCCCAGTCACCGGCGTGACTTTATCTAAAAACGTGGACGTGATTTCCACCCAAAAAACTCCTGACCGTAAGTTGCTCAACTGCAGAGTTCGTCACGAGTCGATACACAATCTACTTGCATAAATGCCAGGAGTAATTGGTAGACTGAAGTGCGCGGCAGCAAGGGAACACTTAATGTTGCATTCGAACGCTACAAGTGAGCACAAATACGTTTTCTCTTCTCAGAGCAACAGATGATACTGCTTTTGTGGATATGTATGCACTAACTCTGAACAGTTGGAGTGGGATCACGAGTCGCAATGCCAGCAATATCTCCAAACCTAAGTATGTTTAGCCCTCCACTCGTCGACCAGACTCTCCTTGTCTGCCCAGCACCGCACCAGACACCAGAGTCCTCAGTACCTCTTGTTGCCGCCAAACTTCCTAGCTCCTCTCACATGTATCCCTGCACATTTTCGACCAATCAGGACTCTGAAATTTCGCGCAGTTCTCCCAGCTTTCACAGGCGCGCCGCATTGGTGTCCCGTTCCAACCGTTGTATTGCCGTAACGGCGAGAAGCAGTGTCTCTCTCTGTCTCGCATGTATGCTCTCTCTCTCTCTCATTCCACCTGTGGGGTCTCAGGCTCGCCCGGCGCCCCCTACAGTCACTGGTGACACTCTGCCGCCAAAGCAGCTACTGTGTGAAGCTCTGGCCAGCCACCGGCCACATTGCTTGTTCCACAGCTCAAAACAGCTCTTTCCTGTGTCCATCCAAACCATGTTCCCAATGATAATATGCAAAGTTCTCAAAATCTTATGTACCAGTATGAACCTTGGGTTTGCTATTAGTATTATTTCTGCCTAATGGCTCTACCTGTCCACGTGGTATTTGTCATTTACTTTCTGAATCAATCTCATGTAAGGTGCTGAAATCTGCCACCTTACAATTATAATTAATAATATAACTATAATATTCAGTGCTTCAGTTGTCTGAATTGTCACGGCACACCACTGTGAGTATTTTGATAAATACAGGTTTCATTAATTATCGTTACGTTTTATTCGCAACATTCTTTTTAAAGACCTAAGGATGTGTAAGGAGGATCGTGAACTTGAAAATATGAATACGACATTATTTTATTGCGAAAAGTCACATTTACTACGGATACTTAAAAATTTTGGTTTATGTTTAAGCGAAAAATTCAAATCAGTTATCGAATCTGGTATAAGAAATCAATAAAAATAAACCTTCTTTTCGAAATTTTTAAATGTAAAGTTGTTGTGGATTGGCAAGACAGCCAATCCACTATGAGGAAGCCGAAAGGCACGCGTTTAAACTCACGCAGGCTGGCGTGAGGTCTGCAACAGGACACGGAAATGAGACTAGCAAAAAAGGTACGTAGCTTCTGGAATACTTAACTTTAATCCATAATTGGTGAACATCGCTCTTGACGGTACATGTGTTACAGCATCAATAGTAACTGGTAATGGCGCCTTGCTAGGTCGTAGCAAATGACGTAGCTGAAGGCTATGCTAACTATCGTCTCGGCAAATGAGAGCGTAATTTGTCAGTGAAGCATCGCTAGCAAAGTCGGCTGTACAACTGGGGCGAGTGCTAGACTTGCCGTGTGGCGGCGTTCGGTCTGCAATCACTGATAGTGGCGACACGCGGGTCCGACGTATACTAACGGACCGCGGCCGATTTAAAGGCTACCACCTAGCAAGTGTGGTGTCTGGCGGTGACACAACAAAAGTACGTGACCAGATTACAGTATTTTAAAGGGATAGGTTTGATTCACTCAAACTAAGTTGACACTCATAGTAATGGCTGATGGGAGCGACCGCAAAAAGGCATTTCCCATTGACACGGTCGCTCCCATCTGCCACAGCACCGAGTGTTAACTTTGTTCGTGCGAGTGGTTAAGTAGGCTCTCCCCCAACCTGGTATTGCGAAGGTTAATTGAGACTGTTCTCATGGATGTACAATATGTTAAAAGACGTTTGAATTACTTTCATTGATGAAATAATAACGAACTTGTCATGGTAAATGTTTAACACAATGAAGTGTACTTGATAATTATTTGGCTGTTGTAGCCATGCACATCAAGCAGAAATTAGTTTACAGCACTTATTTATAATGATCAGATTGCTGCACTGATACTTAGAGGTCGGGTTTGAAGTGGATTGGTTCCATCCACCAACGCTTTTTATCTCCCGCCTAGGCTCACAAGAAAGAGCAAGGAGGTTAAGCATTTGGCATGTCTTGCAATATCTTTGCCGATAAGCAGTGTTGCTGTTGCATGAGGTGTGTTTTACAATAGAGAGAGCGAATGATTGAGTGTTATGTTTGTGTATTGCGTTATTTAAGCCTGAAAATTTTCATATAAACAGATGTTGTGAGGCTAACTTTCAATCATGATAGCCACGATACTGTTTGATAAGGTTAGGTGGAAGTGTCAAAACGAACTGTCAATGTGTTCTCAAGAGCAGCAGTTGCGGCCGAAGCCGCTCGTGTACAAAAAAAGTCTCAAGTATCACCATTGGTCGAAAGAATAACGTCTTCAGAATATGAAATAAACCAAAGGGCATATATTTTGCAAATACTGTAAGTATTTTTCCTTGACCGCCAAACAGTTGATGATTTTTTATTAAATTCAAAAGGTAGTTGTCAGAAGTCATAACGTAAACAGGCAGTTTAGTGACAAAAATGAAAGTTGTGTAAGTCCACCCTCCTCCTCATTTAGGATATGCTTGAATGTATGAGAACGACATTATTGCAAAAATTGATTTATGATGTTTTGTTTTGGACCCGGAGCAATTGGTAATGTGTTTAGTATGCCAACACTTTGACAATTTTTTAAAACATATATGTAAAACTTGTTGTACATTAACTCATTTTATGTTCTATGATACCATATGTGCTTCTGCATATCAGCCAAAGATCGAAGGAAATCGTGTAATACGATATTTTAATGAAAATCACAATGTGCGTTACTGGTCTCGGCAGCTCACTCAATAGATACAGTATTATTTGTCATTATTTTGGTTGGAAAGATTTTAATATGTTGTATACCATTGATGGTTTTAGATTACCTGATAATATTGAAGCGTCTTATCATTATGTAATGCTGTTTTGACAGCTAAGTGAGTAACACAGAGAATTTATAGAAGGAAGTGTTGAGAATTAACATGTAATAGAAATGTTATGGTTATGAAACCAAGGCATGGAGCATGGCATAGTACTCAACATGGATTTATGCTTTTAGCAGTAGAAAAGTCTTACTCATGAACAACTAATTAAAGCAGTGGAGTAAATAACATATTTTAATGTTTCATGTGGGGTATGGATTCTTATAGTGTTGAATCTGAAGTAAAATATATGCTGTTGTGTGATAGTTTGCTTGGTTCAGTAATTTAAACAGCAGTGATACATACATTGGGTTCAATTATGAGATAATAACATAATAATACTTTTAACAACCAAATGCTGCTGTTATTTTTACTGATAACAATAAAAATGGGATTTCTTGCAATTATGTATGATGATATAATTATACTGATTGAGTCAAAGACTTGAATTTTTGTGGTATTATTTTGTTAGCTGATTTGAGGGTAGCTGAATATTACATTTGTAACTTTCGAGCAGGTACATAGATCAAATGAGGACCTCATGATGATCTTTCAGACTTTGTTTTATTTTGTAGAGTGCAGGCACCTTATTTACTTCTGCTTAGCATTGAAAGGAGATTTTAAGAAAAAGAAACATCTCAATCTACCAGCAGTAGTTTCCAGACACATTACTGTGTCAGTACCACATCTCTTCTTTGATCCATGACACTATCATAATGGTGGGCATGTCAGTAGTTTGGATGACTGATGAAGTGGAACAGTTGTCAGTGACCAGTCTGCAGAGCATTTACCACATTCAGTTGTATTAATCTCACTTATGTATGCCTGACTATCTGTGTTAATATGTGTTGATTCATATAGGTATTATGCGAAAACAAATTGTCAACTTGTAACACTCCTAGCTCCTTTTGTTTGCTACAAGACATGAACGGTCAGCCCACCATTTGTGTACTATCAGGGGCATGGACAGTCAACCCACCAAGCCAAACTTATGGAGAGAGTCTTCCTGATCAACCCTTGTATAAAACAAACATATGGTCATTAGAAGGTCGGCATTGTATCAACATTGGCATCTTGTTGTTATGAGAGATTTAAGCTGCTTGGAAAATATTTTTCCTCCACAAAATCAGAAATTGTTGGAAATATTATTAGCTTTCTTGAAAACTAAAAATGTTGCAAAATTTAACCTATAGACTAACACCATTCAAACAGCAAAATTACTGCACAGAACATTCAACTTCTGTAAGGATGTTGTGTCATGCTGTGACATTATTAACCTAGACATGAGAGTCACAGGAAGATTATGCAGATACTGATGTCACAGAAATAAAAAATAAAAAAAAATGATAAAAGTAAAAGGTACATTGGAGAAAAGAGTAGTACTCATTTAAACATTCAGCTCACATGCTTTGCCAGAGTCCAGATGGGCTTACACTTCAACACTTTTTATGTCAAAGCCTGTGATGTGTTTCAGATGTCAGAAATACAGACAGACTATTGTTGCATGTAAATGTGGTTGGACCTGCAATAGGTGTGGACCAGGAGCACACAAAACAGAGTTATCCTCTAAATTTCTAGTCTCTGTCTTCCATAGCCTTTATTACGTTATACAGAACCTTCTGTATTTATGATTTGGAAAAATTATTTTACTTTAACTTTATGGCGAGATGGCCATCTGTCACAACAGTCATTGGTTAACTTAAGGGATGGAAGTCGTGTACACCATCTACCTGTGAGTTATGTAAACTTTTGTTGTGTGTGTTATTGTATTTTAACAGTTTGTGTATAGAATTCCCTGAGTTAGAGCTTTGGTACTATCCCAGCATTTGCCTACATGAGAGGGAATGCTACCTATGAACAGCACGCTGGCTCCCGGTGTTGAGACTCTCTCTCTCCTGCCTGTCTTGCAAGGTAGTGTGCTGTGTGCTAATCTTTACAGACTGGCCAACAATATTTATTTACACTGACATCCATTAATTGCAAGGTAGATAACCCTATATTGAACAGAGTATGTTTTGGGGAGCAGAAAATTCAGGGACTGAAGTAATCAGGCAGGTTCTTTCTGGCAAAGAATTGTTCAAATAAAATTAACTTAGACTTCTTTCACACAGTACTAAAGAAACAGAAGGAAAACAAATGCAGCCAATTAAAAGGCTCAATATTACTGAATGTAGCTTGTACGACAGTAAAAGCTACTATTTAAATGTTGATGCGTACAACAGTGAATTGAAATATAGTTGCATCTATCCGCATGAGCTCAGGGAAGCATATGAGATTGCCACTTATGTAGTGTAATGTTGCTCTGTAGTCAGAGACAGTCAGTTTAAAGCCTGAAGGATCTGTTGTGAACCTAGCAGCCTCCTTGGCTCAGTGGACCTGTGATTAACTGAAGACAGTAGAAAATAGTCAAGGCAATAATTTAATTTCTATAAATTATTCCACTCTGCCCACCGTAGATAGCTTGGGCAAAGACACCCAGGTGTGTGGTGAAAGGGGTTACGCGCTCCGCATCCCCCACTCAGGAGAACGTCATTATCAGGAGAAAGAAAACTGGCATTCTACAGATCGGAGTGTGGAATGTCAGATCCCTTAATCGGGCAAGTAGGTTAGAAAGTTTAAAAAGGGAAATGGATAGGTTAAAGTTAAATATAGTGGGAATCAGTGAAGTTCGGTGGCAGGAGGAACAAGACTTCTGATCAGGTGAATACGGGGTTATAAATACAAAATCAAATAGGGGTAATGCAGGAGTAGGTTTAATAATGAATAAAAAAATAGGAGTGTGGGTAAGCTACTACAAACAGCATAGTGAATGTATTATAGTGGCCAAGATAGTCATGAAGCCCACACCTACTACAGTAGTACAAGTTTATGTGCCAACTAGCTCTGCAGCTGACGAAGAAATTGAAGAAATGTATGATGAGATAAAAGAAATTATTCAGGTAGTGAAGGGAGACGAAAATTTAATAGTCATGGGTGACTGGAATTCGAGAGTAGCAAAAGGGAGAGAAGGAAACATACTAGGTGAATATGGATTGGGGGTAAGAAATGAAAGAGGAAGCCGTCTGGTAGAATTTTGCACAGAGCATAACTTAATCAGGTGGCGCAGTGGTTAGCACACTGGACTCGCATTCGGGAGGACGACGGTTCAATCCCGTCTCCGGCCATCCTGATTTAGGTTTTCTGTGATTTCCCTAAATCGTTTCAGGCAAATGCCGGGATGGTTCCGTTGAAAGGGCACGGCCGATTTCCTTCCCAGTCCTTCCCTAACCCGAGCTTGCGCTCCGTCTCTAATGACCTCGTTGTCGACGGGACGTTAAACACTAACCACCACCACCATAACTTAATCATAGCTAACACTTGGTTCAAGAATCATAAAAGAAGGTTGTATACATGGAAGAACCCTGGAGATACTAAAAGGTATCAGACAGATTATATAATGGTAAGTCAGAGATTTAGGAACCAGTTTTTAAATTGTAAGACATTTCCAGGGGTAGATGTGGACTCTGGCCACAATCTATTGGTTATGAACTGTAGATTAAAACTGAAGAAATTGCAAAAAGGTGGGAATTTAAGGAGATGGGGCCTGGATAAACTGACCAAACCAAAGGTTGTACAGAGTTTCAGGGGGAGCATAAGGGAACAATTGACAGGAATGGGGGAAAGAAATACAGTAGAAGAAGAATGGGTAGCTCTGAGGGATGAAGTAGTGAAGGCAGCAGAGGATCAAGTAGGTAAAAAGACAAGGGCTAGCAGAAATCCTTGGGTAACAGAAGAAATATTGAATTTAATTGGTGAAAGGAGAAAATATAAAAATGCAGTAAATGAAGCAGGCAAAAAGGAATACAAACGTCTCAAAAATGAGATCGACAGGAAGTGCAAAACTGCTAAGCAGGCGTGGCTAGAGGACAAATGTAAGGATGTAGAGGCTTATCTCACTAGGGGTAAGATAGATACTGCCTACAGGAAAATTAAAGAGACCTTTGGAGAAAAGAGAGCCACTTGTATGAATATCAATAGCTCAGATGGAAACCCAGTTCTAAGCAAAGCAGGAAAAGCAGAAAGATGGAAGGAGTATATAGAGGGTCTATACAAGGGCGATGTACTTGAGGACAATATTATGGAAATGGAAGAGGATGTAGATGAAGATGAAATGGGAGATACGATACTGCGTGAAAAAATTATGACTAACTGGCAACCTCAGCTGCCGACATGTATTGTTGTTATACCTCGATGTGGACAGCTGAAAATGTGTGCCCCGACCGGGACTCGAACCCGGGATCTCCTGCTTACATGGCAGACGCTCTATCCATCTGAGCCACCGATGATACAGATGAATAGCGCGACTGCAGGGACTTATCCGTTGCACGCTTCCTGTGAGACTAACATTCCCAACTGTCCACAGTTGCGCTATTCATCTGTATCCTCGGTGGCTCAGATGGATAGAGCGTCTGCCATGTAAGCAGGAGATCCCGGATTCGAGTCCCGGTCGGGGCACACATTTTCAGCTGTCCACATTGAGGTATAACAACAACACCTGTCGGCAGCTGAGGTTGTCAGTTAGTCATCATTTATTCCAGGGAAAAGCTGCACGGTCATCAACAGTAACTGTTCTTTGAAGAACAAGTTACTGTCTTCGTATATACTGCGTGAAGAGTTTGACAGAGCACTGAAAGACCTGAGTCGAAACGAGGCCCCGGGAGTAGACAACATTCCATTAGAACTACTGACGGCCTTTAGAGAGCCAGTCCTGACAAAACTCTACCATCTGGTGAGCAAGATGTATGAGACAGGCGAAATACCCTCAGACTTCAAGAAGAATATAATAATTCCAATCCCAAAGAAAGCAGGTGTTGACAGATGTGAAAATTACCAAACTATCAGTTTAATAAGTCACAGCTGCAAAATACTAACATGAATTATTTACAGACGAATGGAAAAACTGGTGGAAGCTGACCTCGGGGAAGATCAGTTTGGATTCTGTAGAAATGTTGGAACACGTGAGGCAATACTGACCTTATGACTTATCTTAGAAGAAAGATTAAGGAAAGGCAAACCTACGTTTCTAGCATTTGTAGACTCAGAGAAAGCTTTTGACAATGTTGACTGGAACACTCTCTTTCAAATTCTAAAGGCGGCAGAAGTAAAAAACAGGGAGCGAAAGGCTATTTACAATTTGTACAGAAACCAGATGGCAGTTATAAGAGTCGATGGGCATGAAAGGGAAGCAGTGGTTGGGAAGGGAGTGTGACAGGGTTGTAGCCTCTCCCCAATGTTATTCAATCTGTATATTGAGCAAGCAGTAAAGGAAACGAAAGAAAAATTCGGAGTAGGTATTAAAATCCAGGGAGGAGAAATAAAAACTTTGAGGTTCGCCGATGACATTGTAATTCTGTCAGAGACAGCAAAGGACTTGGAAGAGCAGTTGAACGGAATGGACAGTGTCTTGAAAAGAGGATATAAGATGAACATCAACAAAAGCAAAACGAGGCTAATGGAATGTAGTCGAATTAAGTCGGGTGATGCTGAGGGAATTAGATTAGGAAATGAGACACGTAAAGTAGTAAAGGAGTTTTGCTATTTGGGGGGCAAAATAACTGATGATGGTCGAAGTAGAGAGGATATAAAATGTAGACTGGCAATGGCAAGGAAATCGTTTCTGAAGAAGAGAAATTTGTTAACATCGAGTATAGATTTAAGTGTCAGGAAGTCGTTTCTGAAAGTATTTGTATGGAGTGTAGCCATGTATGGAAGTGAAACATGGACAGTAAATAGTGTGGACAAGAAGAGAATAGAAGCTTTCGAAATGTGGTGCTACAGAAGAATGTTGAAGATTAATTGGGTAGATCATGTAACTAATGAGGAGGTATTGAATAGGATTGGGGAGAAGAGAAGTTCGTGGCACAACTTGACTAGAAGAAGGGATCGGTTGGTAGGACATCTTCTGAGGCATCAAGGGATCACAAATTTAGCATTGGAGGGCAGCGTGGAGGGTAAAAATCGTAGAGGGAGACCAAGAGATGAATACACTAAGCAGATTCAGAAGGATATAGGTTGCAGTAGGTACTGGGAGATGAAGGAGCTTGCACAGGATAGAGTAGCATGGAGAGCTGCATCAAACCAGTCTCAGGACTGAAGACCACAACAACAACAACAACATTGCACTAAATTAAACAGCATCATATTTTTACAATAAAAGACAGATTGTGTTACAGAAATAGTTTATCTCAAATTGTAAGCAGTCATTTAGAGTAAAAATCTAATGCTGAATCAGATGTTGTAACATTGGCTGTTGGCAAGTTTTATTAATCTCTTGTTTCATATAATTTATTGTTTGTGTTGATGTGACAGTCTGTCTACAAATAATTACTAAGTAAAAGATACTATACTTATATTAGCTTTACTTTTCCATTGTTCCAGGTATTTTAAGAAATATTTCGAACACAAGACATAAAAGATGCATCCAGAGTGTAAAAAGTTAGGTCTTCCACTTGATGAGGATCACAGTCATTGTCAGAACTGCATTAAAGTTAAAGAATGCAAAGCAAAAGGACTGAGAACTGAGAAATGTGGTATTATTGACTGCCCAAATGATTGTGGATTTATGTTCCACAAGTGCAAAATGTCAGAACATTTACTATTGTGTCTGAATTTAAGAGTTCCTTGCATTAATTCTGGAAATGGGTGCCCATTTACCATGCCTCGCAAAGAGAGGGGAGAACACTTGGAGACTTGCCCCGCCAGTGTTGTCGTGTGTACAGTGGAATGGAACCGTTGGCCAACATGCAAGATGAAAGGACCACATTTGCCCCGACAATCACATAAATCAGGACAACTAGGTAAAGTAGTTTTCCATTATTTTTATGTCTTATGTGCTGTGAAAACTACATGTTTTATGTGAAATGGTTATACTTATGAGTGATGATGTTAATTATAACTTCACCCTTATGAAAAATGTTCACATGTTTAGTGCATATCTGACACTATTAACCCAAAAGTCCAGCAGTTAATATTGATAAATTCGCCTTTGTGTCAACTACGGTCTAACAGAGAGGTTTATTTCTTCTTGCGTGGAAGAAAGAGATGTATCATTTTTACATGAAAAATGGCTTAGATAACCTCTCTCACATGAATTCCTTTACTTTTTCATTAGGTTATCCTAAGCAAGTGTTCTATTAGTTAAATATAAACTTAGACTAATTTACTGTGTGCTTCTGTTGGGAATTTATCGTTGGTCTTAGCCAGTCAGATGATAGGATACAGTACCAGTTAGAATTGCTTGATCATATAATATTCATTGTCACAAATATTTGGCTATTTTTTCCAGAATATGTCATGATTTCAGAGGTGGTCATTAGATTGGGACCTAATAGTTCTGCTTAGACAAAATACCAGGTAACTTCATTTATATAGCAAAGGAAATTATGAACTACCATTGCCATTGGCTACCCACATACAACTCAATATTCACCGAGTTCACTTTGTCTGATTCATCGTCAGTTACCAACTGCAGCAAATGATCAAGCACTTTGGCTCACCATAAATGTACTTTTACCTAAATTTGCTGTTGAGTTTAGTATCTACAGTAAAAAGCCATTTTCTGCTGTTATGTTGCATACTAATCTTGAAACTTAAGAAATGATTATTATGTATATAATGTAGGCATCAAAGCAACAACTCACCAAATAGGGAATTGTTGAGTCATAGACAGGCACACAAAAAGGAATGAAAACTTCACTAGCTTCTGGACAAATGATTTTTTGAGCTAGATTTCACATGCATATGCATGTAGACACCCATACAGCTACATTGTGCCAACTGACTACACAATCCTTGGACAGCATTTAGGCAGATAGAGTAGGATGAGTGATTGTGCTGTGTGGAGTGGGTGAGGGGAGAAAAGAGCCATGAAGAGGGAGGGAGGGCTGGGGTAGTGTGGCTGATTGCTTGGAGAGAGGTGGCAGGTGTGTAAGATAGGACTGTCAGAGGAAGAGGTAGCAGGTGCACGAATGAGGAATGTGACACTGGAGTGAGCGAGTTCATGCAGTGCACAATGATGGTAACAGAGAGGGGTGTTCTGGGACTGGGTGACAGAACAGAAGAAAGGGAGACTTGGTTAGGGTTTGGGTGCAGAAGGTTAGCGGAGATTGAGGCCTTAATATCTGCTGAACCCCTGCATCCACACCCTCTACCCACCAGTAAAAGGAAGCAAGGAAGATTTGGTTTAACATCCCATTGACATTGAGGTCATTAGATATGGAGAACTAGTTTGGATTGTGTCAAGGATGGGGAAGAAAACTGGCCATGCCCTTTCAAAGGAAACACCCCGACATTTTCCTGGAGCAATTTAGGGATATCACAGAAAACCTAAATCTGGATGGCCGGATGCGGGTTTGAACTGTTGTCCTCCTGAACATGAGTCCAGTGTGCTAACCACTGCGCCACCTCACTTAGTCTATCCAACAGCTGCCCTTTCTTTGTCCTTATACCCTCTCCCAATCCAGACCACCATGTCACTGTCATCGTGCATAAACTCATTGGTGGCCCCTGTGTCACATTTTGTCCCATGAACTTCCTGCCTCTCCTTCCTGCATTTCTATCTCACACCCCTGCTGCCTCCCTCCAAGCTGTCAACCACCCTCTCCCAAATCTCCTTCCCATTCTCCGCCCATTTTCTCCCCTCACCCACACCACCTGACACAACCCCTCACCCAGTTCACCTGCCTAACTGCAATAGCAGTGTTGTGTTTTCAGGCGGCACAGTGTAGGTGTACATATATGAGTGTGCTAATGTGTTCATCCAAAAGCTATCAAAGTTGTAATGTTTTTTGTGGTCCTGTCAGCACCTCAATTCTTTCAATATTGGTGAGTTTTTATCTTCACTCCTAAATTATTTATGTTCTGCCAAAATTTTCCACACCATAGAAATTATTATTAGTACTTTTGATTGCCAGTGTCTCTGAGGAATTAGAAACTTGCTTGATAGCAGCTGTTACAACTGTCAAAAATATCCATCTCCTATCACTGTAATGTACCAACAAAAAATAATACACTGGGTAGCAAATTCTAAGTTCTTGGCTTTGTGTATTGATAATAACTGAAACGGGAAAAAAATTGTAGCAGACTTGCTAAAATTTTCAGGTTGAACTGCTTTCACCATAACAATATTTAACAACTTTGGGAATATTCGAAATGGGTAACTTAACATATTTTATTTCTCTGATGTCTGACAGGATAATATTGTCGGGTAACTCTTCATGTTGGCAAAAAATATTTATTGCACGGAACAATGTTATTAAAATTGTGTGGGTTCTTGTAAGCATCTGTTAAACACTTGGGAATATTAAACACAGCCTCACAGTAGATTTATTCATTCATTCATGAACTTTGTTCTCAGAAATCATCTGTAATTTGAGAGTAATGCAGATTTGGACAAATACAATTGTAGAGGGAAAATTTATCTGCACTTTCTGCTAGTGAATTTAACTTTGGCACAGAAAGCAGTGAAATTCACAGCTATAAAACTCTTTATTAGTCTAACCATGGAAATAGAATGTCTGACAGACAGAAGAAGTGTTTCTAAATGAACATTAAGGTGGTTTTGCATGACAGCCCCTACTTTACCATGGAGGAATTTTTGAATAGACGTAAGTAGTCAATTACAAACCAATAAAGGGCCAGCATGTAGCCCATATATAGAACAGCATTTAAACAAAATTCAGAGAGTATTGCACTTGGGAGTAGAAACAATAGATACATAGGTAACTGCTAAAGAATTTAAATGTAAAATTTTTCCCAAGAAGATAATTTGACAGAAAATAGAGGGAATAAAAAATAAGATAAAGAAAACAGTGGAAATACACACTGTGGCTGGGGGGGGGGGGGGGGGGGGATACAAGAAACAGGGAATAATTGAACAGGAATGTGAGAAAGGTGCACAGATGCATCTGAAAGGTTGCCAATAAAAATATGTTGACGAGAAAAGGTATAATTTGTACAGCTGCGAAACTTTGGTAGTCAAAAGAAAGAGCAGACTAATCTAGCTGAATCAGATGAAGAAAGAACCATACAGGTTTTTGACCTCATATTGTAGTATGTATGTTATGCAAAAATTGCATGTTGCTAGAAATGATAATAAATGCATCTCAAACAGTGTCTGCATATTACCTGTTGGTGACACATGAAGATTTGTGTGCACTGCCACTCAAACCTAGTTTTCCCGTTTTTCACAAGTGGTCACCTTAACTACTTCAGCTATCCTTGCATGCTTTCAGGACTGACCCAAACTTCCATATGTCATACTTTTTATGACCCTATCGTTCACAACGACTTGGATTCCTATCACAGGGTTTCAAGGAAACAAATGTATTCAACGTTAGTATTGCAATTGTCATTTTGCCTATTGAGCACATCATATGGAAGCTGGTGTTAGTGCTGGGAGTGTGCTTGGATAGACAAAGTGGTTGGGGTGATTGCTCGCAGCAAGCAGGAAATCCGGGTTTGAGCCCTGGTCTGCCACAAACTTTAATGTGTCACCAGTAGGTAGTATCTTCATCAGGCCCCGATCTAGGGGGGGGGGGGGGTTTCAAACCGGGTATCTTTCTCAGGTGGCAATTTCAGGGGGTGCCAAATTCATATTCTTGAAGAAAAAAAACCTTGTTTCATAAAGCACCTAGCATTTAGTGCCCATTGGTCTATCGATCATTCATATGATTTTGAAACACATCCCTATTGATTTTTGAACACATTCTAAGTTGATTTTTGAATGAATTATGAGTTGATTTTTGAATGTGTGCATAGTGCACGTGAAGTCTTGGGCAGGGGAATCCCCATTGCATCAAGAAATAAACAAACTTTCCCACAGACAAAATAGGATGGGGCTATAGGAGCTGAGCCAGGTGAATACCAATTGCTGTTTGTTTATGTAGTTGACTGGGTGTGCGAATGTTAAGCATTGTTGTAATTATTAGCGAAATCCATAGGTTCAGACCACCAGAATGGAAATAAATGATTAACAGGAATAACAGGTAAGAAAGATTACATGTTATCTTCTTGGCTTATCCAAGAAAATGAAATTTTGGTAGAAAATTCTTGACAGATTGCTACACTACTAATGGGAAATTTTACAGTCCCTGGTTAGCAGCCACTTAAGTTCTATTCTCAGAATAGTGTGGAAAATGCATTGTACAAGCACGTAATAACACCTAACTGGAGAATAAACATGGGATAACTGAACTGGTAATTCCGGCAGTGTTAGAGAAGTTAACCAGAGAATAAGTTTTGACAATGGCAGAAGTAGTTACAGAATTAGTGATGACAAAATTGTTTGTTAGAATGAGGAATGAGAAGAAATGGGACATCACACAAATTATATAGAACAACATGATGGCTCCAGATTCATACAAAAATTTCGTTCCACTAGTACTTTTCAGTTTCATGCTTCAGAAACTGGAGTGTATGAATGAAATGTGAAACTGTTCCTTACATAAAACCTTTTGCTTGCAATAGGCATAATAGACATTTGATATTGGTATTTCATTTGTTATATTCTGTTGTGTTATTTACATAAAGGAAGTAGATAAAAATGACCATTTGTGCCAAAACAGTCTCACTTATTTGGCATGTGTTACAGTTGCTACAATATTAGAAAGCCTATTTTGTTTTATCTCGCAAACAATGACAAAATAGATGTAATCAAATCGAGAAACCACAACACTCTTGGGTACTATTCGTATTGACAGCGTTTTCAGTGTTACATAATGACATTTTGGTTTTTCTTGTAGTAAAACGTTTGATGAACTTAGATGAGGTAATTGATTCTTTTGCAGAAAGGAAAGCATGATGTAAAGTTGTAGCAAGATTAGAGAGAAAAAAATGCTGGGACCTAAGGATTGAAGAAATGTGTACTGTCTTGCTTGTCTCTTGTCTTTACAGGTTTTATGTTTCCTATATTTAATTTTACATCACACAAAAGAGAAAATTATTAGGTATAGGCGATAAAGAGTGCAAATTTTCTGAAGAGTTGTTATTCTCACGGCCACAAACAATCCCACCTTGTATTAATTGTCAATTGTTTTTAGGGAGGGTAGGATGTCAAACTGACCAACTGAAAGTAGGAGAAGCACCACAGTGCATTTTAATTTCCACTGCCCTGAATAGATGTTTAATGGCTTCCGTTACAAAATATAAATGTATGAATTCCACAGAGTGAAATACAGTAATGTGCGATAGAAGAATGCTGTGTGAAGATGTGTTGAACTGCTCTTTGCCACACTTAAGACCTAATAACACATCCTACATTTCCTCAAACATATATGTTTTGTACGTCAAACTCTTCAGAAAGATATGCACTAGAAGATAAACATATATTTGAAAAATTGAATTTTGACGTCCTATCTCAAACACTGGTTTTTGTGTGTGTGTGTGTGTTGATTTGATTTGATTTGATTTGATTTATTTCGTGTTCCATAGGTCCAACTGTGTTGGATACACAAGGACGTGGAACGAGTCAGTTTTTTACAAATACAATCTGATAATCTAATAGCATATACAGAAATTTGAGTACATAATTATATAAAAATTTATACAGTAAATTCTTTGGGCAGCAATACAGAAAAAGAAAATACATATTTTCTTAGAATCATTAAAACACTACAGAACACAGATACGGAGAACACACAGTTACAGAGCTCAGGTTAAATAAAATTCATAGTGGCATTATGTCAACTTGTATTATATAATATTAAAATATTACAATTTATTTAGTTAAAAATTCATCTAGACTGTAAAAAGCTTTTTCTAGCAAAAATATTTTTAGTGCTTTCTTAAACTCACTCTTGTTATGAATCTCTGTCTTTATTTTGGGAGGAAGAGCATTGAAGAGTTTTGCTCCAGTGTAGTGGACACCCTTTTGTGCCAAGCTCAAATTTCTGAGTTCACTGTGTATGTCATTCTTCCTCCGTGTATTATGCTCGTGATAATTACTGTTTGGTTGAAATATCTCTATATTTTTACAAACAAAACACATGAGAGAAAAAATATATTGGCATGTAGTTGTGTATATTTTAAGATTACGAAAACTATTTCTACAAGAGTCTCTTGGGCGCAATCCACATATAATTCTTAAAGCTCGCTTCTGTGCAATGAACACTTTCCTTGCTAATGGCTGGTTGCCCCAAAAAATAATTCCGTACTCAATGAGACAATGAAAATAGCCATAATATGCCACTTTTGCAGTGTTAGGTTCAACACATGTAGTGACAACCCGTAAAGCATAGGTAGCAGAGCTAAGCCTCTTACAGAGGTCAATAATATGTGAAGACCAGTTCATTTTCTTGTCAATGTGCACTCCAAGAAATTTTGTTGTTTCCATTCTAACTATTGGTTGATTACCACATGTCACACTTATCTCTCTCTCTTTTTCTGTTTTTGTACAGAATTGAATAAAGCTGGTCTTACTGGAATTTAATGAGAGACCATTCACCTTGAACCAATTAACTATATCTGAGAGTATGTGATTAATGAGTTCCTCAAGATTGTTGTCTGTTCTACTGCTCATAAAAATTGTGGTATCATCAGCAAATAATGTAAATTTACACGGCAGGCTTGTACATGATGGTAGATCATTTATAAAAATCAGGAATAATAGTGGCCCAAGAATTGAGCCCTGGGGCACTCCACATGTAATGGAACTCCATTCAGAATCTGAGGAAGTGTCACATACTCCACCCAAGCTATTCAACACAACTTTTTGTTTCCTGTCTTGGAGGTACGATTGTAGCCAATTGCCTGCAACACCACTTATTCCTACTAATTTTGCTTTTTGCAAGAGAATCTGGTGATCAACACAGTCAAACGCTTTGGATAAATCACAGAAGACACCAAGTGCTAGCATTTTTTCATTAAGAGTTTCTAGGACTTCATTTGCAAGTGCGTAGACTGCATCTTCTGTTGAACGGCCCTTTTGAAAGCCAAACTGGCTCTTACTGAGAACTTCGTTCTTCATGAGATGAACAGTAATTCTTACATGTATTAGCTTTTCTAGAATTTTGGAGAAAGCTGTCAGCAAAGAGATAGGTCGATAGTTAGTTAGTTCAGCTTTATCACCCTTTTTGTACAGGGGCTTCACAATGGCATACTTAAGTCTAATGGGAACAACACCTTTCTGAAGGGAAGCATTGAAAATATGACAGAGAATGTCCCTTATCCACACACAAGAATATTTCAATAAATTACTAGATATATTATCAACCCCTGCAGAATTCGTACTTTTTAGAGACATGATGATTTTTTGAATTTCTTCTACAGTAACAGGATTAAGGTGCATTTCTGAAATTTTGTTTGAATATACGGCTTGACAAAGAGTTACAGCTTCGTCAACATCGGGCTTGCAACCAATCTGTGTGTGTGTGTGTGTGAGGGGAATATAGAAGGGGGCAACACTATCAAGATTTTGCCCCGGTTCGGATGTACTGTAGATCCGGGGCTGATCTTTATACCTGCTGAAGCTAATGTCAAAAAGATTCTGCAATTGTGAATAAACTTCATAAATTAAGTACTGCTGCAAGACCAATCTCCCTTTTAACAGCTTTATCCAAAATTTTTGAGAAAGTAATGTATTCAAGAGTAGCTTCACATATCTGTAAAAATGAAGTACTAACAAAATGTCAGTTTGGTTTCCAGAAAGGTTTTTCAACAGAAAATGCCATATATGCTTTCACCAATCAAATTTTGAATGATCTGAATAACCGAACACCACCCATTGGGATTTTTTGTGATCTCTCAAAGGCTTTTGATTGTGTAAATCATGAAATTCTGCTAGACAAGCTCAAGTATTGTGGCATGAGTGGGATAGTGCACAAATGGTTTAATTCATACCTAACTGGAAGAGTGCAGAAAGTTGAAATATGTAGGTCTCATAACATGCAAAGATCAGCAAATTCCTCAAACTGGGGAACTATCAAGAATGGGGTTCCACAAGGGTCAGTCTTGGGTCTTTTGTTGTTCTTAATATATATTAATGACTTACCATTCTATATTCATGAAGAGGCAAAGTTAGTTCTCTTTGCTGATGATACAAGTATAGTAATCACACCTGACAAACAAGAATTAACTGATGAAATTGTCAATACTGTCTTTCAGAAAATTACTAAGTGGTTCCTTGTAAATGGACTCTCACTGAATTTTGATAAGACACAGTACATACAGTTCCGTACAGTGAATGGTATGACACCATTAATAAATATAGACCTTAATCAGAAGCATATAGCTAAGATAGAATATTTCAAATTTTTAGGTGTGTCCATTGATGAGAGATTAAATTGGAAGAAACACATTGATGATCTGCTGAAACGATTGAGTTCAGCTACTTATGCAATAAGGGTCATTGCAAATTTTGGTGATAAACATCTTAGTAAATTAGCTTACTACGCCTATTTTCACTCATTGCTTTCATATGGCATCATATTTTGGGGTAATTCATCACTGAGGAATAAAGTATTTATTGCACAAAAGCGTATAATCAGAATAATAGCTGGAGTCCACCCAAGATCATCCTGCAGACATTTATTTAAGGATCTAGGGATATTCACAGTAGCTTCTCAGTATATATACTCTCTTATGAAATTTGTTATTAACAACCAGACCCAATTCAAAAGTAATAGCAGTATGCATAACTACAATACTAGGAGAAAGGATGATCTTCACTATTCAAGATTAAATCTAACTTTGGCACAGAAAGGGGTGAATTATACTGCCACTAAAGTCTTTGGTCACTTACCAAATAGTATCAAAAGTCTGACAGATAACCAACAAGTATTTAAGAAGAAATTAAAAGAATTTCTGAATGACAACTCCTTCTACTCCATAGAGGAATTTTTAGATATAAATTAAGAAAAAGAAAAAAAGAACAAAATATTTAAAAAATAAAAATAAAATAAAAACACAAAAAAATAAAAAAGTTGTTATATTAACTTAAGTATGTTGTTAAATTAACTTAATTATGTCATGTATTGGAAAATTTGACTCGTTCCACATCATTACGAAATATCGTATTCATGATCCATGGAACTAGTATTAATCTAATCTAATCTAAACCATCACCAATGTCTGTTTCTTCACACACTATTAAAAATCATACTGTATTTGGGCCAATGAATTGTCACCCAGTTCCTCACTTCCTTTTTCTACTAATACATGTTTTTGACAGTTGGGTTGTGGGTTATGTAGCTGTTATTGAATGTAAATAATTCATTTTCCTCATGAACTTCCTGTACCACCCATCCTATAAACAGTGGTGCTCAAAATATATGCACCTGTAATTGGGTTTATAATAGCTGCATTCTATTCACACTTCTATTTTCTGGTGCACCACTGCTGTTGCTACTGCAAATTTCTCCACAACCTCCCTTCTTTTGTGCACACAGCTGTATCAGTGTCGTTGCTGCCAATTGCCCTGTCATCTTCTTCTGTGTCAATTTCACCATTAATGCTGTACTATTATCATAATGATTCTGACATGAAACCTCCACAATGACTGCTTTCTCAGCAATGGAGAGTGCACGCTTTTGAAATTTTCTAGTGGATTAAAACTGTGTACCGGATTGAGACTTGAACCCAGTACCTTGCCTGTTGTGAACAGCGCTCTTCTCAAGTGAGCTGTCAGGGCATAACTCACAACCTCTCCTAGCTACTTCACTTCTGCCAGTGCATCTCTCCTACATTTCAAACTTTGTAGAGGCTCTCCTGCACACTTTCCTGGACTATCACTTATGGAAGAAAGGATAGTGATGAGAAATAGCGTAGACACAGTATAGGATCTTGTTTCCGAAATTAAAATTTCACTCTGCAGTGTAGTGCGCACAGCTCTAAAACTTCTTGACATACTAAAGCTCTGTACTGGAGCGCCATTTGAACCCATAAGGGTGATTGCCAGAAATACCTCACTATATCAGTCAGTAAGAGCACTCCCATCACAAGGTGACATTCCGGGTCTCTGTTTGACACAATTTTAATCTGCAATTACTACTGTTGGCTTGTAAGTTGATGATAATTTGTGCTACCATTGTGTAAGTAGTGCATTCCACTAAAATATAATTTTTTTCTTATTGATAATTATGACTGCAACATGAAACCCACTTCACTTTACCTACTGTGAAAAACATTGCCTCATCCAGTCTGAATGTTACATTCATCTTTTGTAAATAGTCTTTAACTGTAGCCAATATCTGATTCAGTGTATTTAAATTTTTGGGATTAAAGAGGTAATTAAATAATTCAGTGCCCATGTGTAGTTATAATAGCATCAATTTTAAATGTTTCAAATATTTTCATGATGCTTTTAACAAGAATTTACAACTTTCTTTGAAAACCGATTTATTTCCTCTTTCCAAAAATTACAGTGTAAGTGGAGTAATTGAGATGTTATGGTGTGCAAGAGATGGTGGGTACATGAAGAGTTGTGCACAGATGCAAAGAAAGCTGGAATACTTTGCAGTAATATGAGCATGCTCTTTGCCTCATTTCCAAACCATAAGATTTAGCTGCTGGCTACTCAGAAAACTGGGAATCCTAGAACCTGTTCCATGTGCAAACACTGTTTTACGTATGCAGCTTTTGTGAAAAATTTATGTATGCTGAGAACTAGCAATATCACTTGTTAATGTAATTAAAATGGAAGTGGTAGCTTTATGTGACTGAAACGTTAAACAGTCTTACTATGTGTAAACTAGTGTGAAAGTCAATACCAACTGTTCTGTATGCAGCCAGAAGTTCACATTCCAGAATGACACAATTTTTTGGTTTGTCACTGTCCTCACTATTGCAAATTGTGCTAATACCCACCTTCTTATGTGCACACAACTGAATTTGGTGGGTGGTTTAGGGTTAAAAAATCTTTTGAGCCATTCCTCAGTTCTGATAGTTCATTTTGTTGTAGTAATCACAAGTGTTTGTCCCAGGCTGCAATAATAATGCATTTGACACACACCCATTATTGCCACCAGCAGGCACAATAGTCACTTGCTTTTGCTAGAACTTTGGTGGTGAGGTTCTGTATCATACTTCCAGTTAGACTGAGCATTATGCCTTGGACCAGGGCATTATGCCCATAGAACAAACATCAGCAGTAACTCTTGTTATGAAGTTTATAATGTTGCCTACATATAAAAATTCCTGTTATAGTGAATGGTTCATACAGTATTACACCTTTTCTTTGTGTAATTCTTCAATTTCCTTAAATAATTTCCAAATATCTGCTTTCTTCTTTCATCAGAATTCACTGTTCATTTTATGAAAACCGTTATTGTCATTCAGGCTGCTGCCACTTAATGGAATTTGTGTGTGTGTATGATTTGAGCTCCTTCTATCACTGTTTCTTATTCAGTTTTTAAATGATGTAGTTTCCTTGTCACCCCAGTGGCACCTAAAATGAGTTCAAGATTTTTACACATACAGCCATAGTGTCTGCCACATATAGTTAAAAGTTTCTAAAATTGGTAGGCTTTTTTTGATCATCATCTTTCTTAATGAACTTAAATAAATTGTATTTTCATGGCTACGACTATGCATAATTTTCCTAGCACTTGTCATTCTACAAATGAAGTCAATCAGCATACGTGATGAATACAGAGAGATTATAAGTCAGAGCCTGTTTATTACACTGCCATGCTCATGTTGATGTATGACTTTTGTTGAAACTCACTGACTTTGTATGAATTGTAGGGTAGAAAGAGTCTTTTGATGTCACAGGCTGTGACTAAACTTTGAGAAAGACCATAGAGGATTGAGGTAACAATGATGCAAATATCTTGAAGAAAGTGAATTTCTTGTCTGGATGATGAGCATTAGTTGATATGAGAGAAAAGTATTATTGCATCCTGGTGGCAATTCATAATGTATGTACTTAACATTTGCGGCCTGAAGTGTAAATTTGTTGCTAAGATGTTAACAGGATATGGAAGGAATAGGCAAAAGGGATAAGACATTTTCTAAGTGGATCTGAATAGTGTTGGATCCATATTCCATGGAGATCCAGGTACAGAATAAAATTTTAATTTGGAAGTACTGTGAACTGATAAGTTGAGATAGTATTTGATGCTGATGCATTTCATGCATAGCAAAATTTCTGTATGGTCTCTAGTTAGCTATATTGGGGAATGTTCAGTGACTTTCAGAACTGTTTGGTTTTCATTTGCATGAAGATGTGAAACTACTGTTGTGGATTATCTGACAATGTGATTATCTGACAGTTGACATAACTGGAATGACAGTCAGAGTAAAAAAAAAAAAAAAAAAAAAAAAAAAAAAAAAAAAAAAAAAGTTTTTAAAATTGCAGAAGTGTTAGTTTCAAGACATTTATTTTTATTTATTTTCTGGCATTTTTCAGATGCCGATTTAGCCCAAAGTGATGAGCGAGCGTTAGTAAAGTCATTTGAAAATCCCATGTGGAAAAGACAGTACCGACACTGTTGTAATAATTTCTTCCCAGCCATTCCTGTATCAAAGGAGAAGGATGGTATTGAGCTCGTTTTCAATGACACACAAGATGGACTTTCTTCACAGGAGAGCTCTCCAGGTATAATTTAATTTGATACAGCAGTACTACTGCCTTTATGTTATTATTATTATTATTACTATTATTATTATTATCTATATTTATTATTTGCCGTCATATGTGAAGTTTGCCGGCTGGAGGCTGTGACAAACTTTGCAAACTACTTCAGAAAAAAAGAAAGGGATATTATGGCCTCAGAGTACAGTCTCTGTTGTTACCTAAGTTGCAGCAAAATGTAACAGTCTTTCATTGTTTGCAGTAGATTGTCTTTGAAACATGCACCTTTTCAAGGATTCACTGTATGTTACTGGGTACTTTTATGAAGGTTGCGTCCATGAGCCCTCCACAAACTTTAACATTTTTTTTTTTTTTTTAATTTCTAAGCATGCATTGTTTCTTGTCTGGATGAATAAATTATTCTGTGTGGAACAGCATTTTAATTATTGGTATAATTATTTAGAAATAGTGTAATTGCTGACTTTTTTTCCAGCTGTTCCTGTATCGAAACAAATTGATTGCAATGAAGGAACTTTTGTTGAGGCTTTAGATGGTTCATCTTCTCCAGAAAAATCTATAGGTAATACTGGGTATTCTAGCTTTTTGTAGCATTTCCAATAAGTGAAACTGTAGGGTAAGAAGTATTCAACCATAAAATTAGATGTTAATTAAACAATTCATTTGGATAATGACTGATACATTTTTGCCAATACTAAATTTTTATTTATCCTCCTAATCTTAATTTATGATTATGAAATTGTTGAATGATGAAACTGTGTTTCTTATTTATTGCTCTGTATTTATGTCTCATCAGAAAAATAAATAATCAGGATCATAGACCAACAAGCCACTTCTGTCAAATTTTATTGCAAGTTGTAAGGTATTCTCTGATTATCAGCACAGGATGAGACTTGATGGGGCATTTTCGTTATTTTTTATTTGCACTGGTGTTTGCAGTCAGAATGAGGTTTTGATCATGTGATTGTATGACATCTACATTTCTTTGATCTTGTTTCACATAATAAAGGGGTCTCATGCCATGGGATTCAGCTTGTTGGAAACCTAAAAATATACATAGGAACTTTTACACTTAAAAATTGAAACTCTGTAACAGTCCTTTGAATTGAGACCTTTACCTTTCATGAGCAATTCTGCAATGCCCACTTCTCTCTCTCTCTCTCTCTCTCTCTCTCTCTCTCTCTCTCTGTCCTTTTGTACTTGTAGTTGTGAACTTGTTCCACATTACAGAAAGTTAGGTGGAATCTACCGAAAAGATGATTAAGAGTGGATGAATTTAAGTGATCAGTAGTCATATTAATTCCTTTTTTAGATAAAATAGTCATATCAGCAAACAAGTAAAAAAGGAGACCTCTAGTAGCAAAAGTAGGAACTTTCTTATCCCATTTTGCATTTGTAGAACACTTGCACTGGTGATAACACAGAGACCAGTGGAACAAAACTGGAGGTTCCTGAGGTTGATGATGGCAGAGTTCACGAAGTGAATGGCTAACAAAACAAGTCCAAACTGTTAGCAAAGTCGTCTTAACGAACGATGGCGATGCCGGTGCTGGAGCTACTGGAGGCTGCCAAGGCTGAGAACCATCGCGCAGTGCGGCAGAGTCACAGCGGGGAGAGGCAGTAATGTCCCCTGAGAAACCAACACGGGTGCCGGCAATGGGAAAACCGGTGTCCGAGAGGTCGGAGGGTGGGTGCCCAAATGTGGACGTAGCTGATTTTGGTGACGACGTACCACCTGGTCCCCTGCCTGCAAGGTATAGAGCCGGCAGCCATTTCGGCGCAGGACCACCGCCGGTATCCAACATGGATTGCGACCAAACCCACGTGCCCAGACTGACATACCCAGTGAAAAGCCAGGTACTCCGTTTTGCGAAGACTGGCGAGGACCAGGCCGGAGGAGCTGCAGCAGAGTCCTAGGTTAGCGCCCATGGAGGAGCTCTGCAGGGCTGCGTTCGCCCATTGGTGTGGTCCGGTATGCCGTCAGGAAAAACGTCAATGCCTCCTCCACAGGAAATTCGTGCACATACTTTTTCATCTGCGTCTTAAATGTGCACACCATGCGCTCGGCTTTCCCATTCAATTGTGGATGGAAGGGGGGAGAGCAAACGTGCCGAATACCGAAGCGCCTACAAAAATCCTGGAAGGTCTGCGAAATAAACTGCGGTCCATTGTCCGAGACCAGGGTGATTGGCAGACCTTCCACAGAAAAGATTTTTGCTAGTGCCTGGATTGCAACTTCTGAAGTGGTTGAGGAGCAGCAAACCACAAATGGGAATCAGGAATAAGCATCAATGACAATGAGCCAAAAGCCATTGAGAAATGGGCCCACAAAATCGATGTGAACACGTTCCCATGCTTGGGTTGCCGGCGGCCAGGAAGAGAATGCTGCCCTGGGAGATGCCTGTTGGCTCACACACTGGGAACAGGCAGCCACCAAGTGCTCAATTTCTCTGTCAATACCGGGCCAGTACACATGTCTGCGAGCCAAGGTTTTAGTACAGGAAACACCCCAGTGCCCCGCATGTAATAACGTGAGGACCTCCTTTCGGAAACTGGCAGGAACAACCACGCGAGGAGCTGTATCATTGGTAGCCAGAAGGAGAACTCCTTCCAAGACCGAGAGGCGGTCTCGTAGAATAAAATAATTACGAAGAGGGTCCGAGGCCCGGCCTGGAGGGCGGGATGACCACCCCTGCTGAATGAGGCAAACTACTTGCCGGAGAACCGGGTCAGCTGCCGTTTCCCTGGCGACTCTAGAACTAGTGATTGGGAAGCCATCAACCGCTTGGTGGGACGCCACATCCAAATGAAAACACATAATCTCTTCTTGATCGAACTTAGGATCCGGGCCCACCAGAAGATGGGAAAGAGCGTCGGCATTGGCATGCTGTCCGGTAGGGCAAAAATGAATGTCATAATGATACTTAGAGAGGAACAAGGCCCAGTGCTGTAGTCTGTGGGCCGCCCTATCCGGAATCTTAGAGGCGGGGCCAAATAACGATATTAACGGCTTATGGTCAGTGATTAACTGAAACTTCGTGCCATACAAGAAAGGGTGAGACTTGGTAACAGCGTAGACAATGGCCAAAGCCTCTTTTTCCACCTGGGAGTAATGGGCCTGCACGGGACTAAGAGTTTTAGACGCAAACGCCAGTGGTTGCTCAGAACCATCTGCGTTGCGATGGGCCAGGACCGCCCCCACCCCATACTGTGAAGCATCTGTAGCCAGGACCAACAGCTTATGGGGGTCAAAAGTAGCCAAACAAGGCGCTGACGTGAGGAGGCCCTTCAGCGAGTTGAACGCTTGCTCGCATGCAGGCGACCAATCAAAAGGAACACCCTTGTGCAGAAGGCAGTACAGGGGGCGGGCTATGGTGGAAGCCCCGGGAATGAACCAGTGGTAATAGGCTATCTTGCCTAAAAAAGCTTGTAACTCTTTCAGTGAAGCGGGCCGAGGAAGATCGACGATACCTTGGACCAAACTTCCTAGTGGCTGGGCGCCGTGCTGAGAGATGGTGTAGCCCACATACTCAATGGACGGTTGGAAGAAGTTTGACTTATGCAGGTTGCAACGCAAGCCCACAGACCTGAATTTGAGAAAGAGGGTGCGAAGGTTGTGCAAGTGTTCCTTCGTACTGCGGCCTGTGACAATTATGTCATCCAGGTAATTAATACAATGAGGGATTGTCGACATGACGTGCTCAAGATGATGCTGGAATATTGCCGGGGCACTGGATATTCCGAAGGCCAACCGCTGATATTGGTAAAGGCCAAACGGGGTGTTGACGACTGCCAGCCGTTTGGAGTCCTCATCAAGTGGTATCTGATGATAAGCCTCTGAAAGATCGATTTTCGAAAAATGTTGTCCTCCCGCTACGGCGGAGAACAATTTATCAGCATGAGGCAAAGGATAGGTGTCCACCACCAATTGGGAATTAATGGTGGCCTTGAAATCGCCATAAAGACGTAATTTTCCCAAGGGCTTCCTTACAATAACGAGGGGCGAAGCCCACTCACTAGAAGAAATGGGAAGAACGACTCCTAGGGCTGTCAGCCGGTCTAGCTCTTCCTTTACCTGAGGGCGGAGAGCCAAGGGGATCTGCCTTGCGCGTAGAATACGCGGGCGAGCCGACGCCTTCAACGTTAAGTGAGCTTCAAAATCTGAAACACGCCCCAGGCCCTCCTCAAAGATATCTGGAAAGTCTGAGATCAAAGATTCCAATGATTGATAGGGAACGTCTTCGGAGACCAACTGTATGGTGTCAGCGATAGAAAAACCGAAAGCTTGAAAGGCATCCAGGCCAAAAAGGTTAGCGGAGCTCGCGTCACTGACAACAATAAAAGTAATAGGCCGAGTGACTGACTTGTAAGTCACATCGGTAGTGAATTGACCCAGTAGGTGAATGAACTCTTTACAATAACCGTGTAGACGCCGGTAAACTGGCGCCAACGGGGGCGATCCAAGGTCGGAATAAGTTTGTGCATTCAACAATGAAACTGCCGTGCCCGTATCTACTTGCAGTTGTAACCGGCACGACAGAACCGACACCTCGATAAAGAGTTTGCGTGCCGATGCATCGGGAGCCTGGCCCGATGAAACTTCCTGAATGTCAACGTACATGTCCTCTGTACCTGCTTCCTTCGATTCTTTTGAGGCTGAGCGGCAAACTTTAGCAATGGGACCTTTTTTATTACATTTGCGACAAACGGCCCAACGCTGGGGGCACTCTGACCGATCGTGATGTATATAGCACGACGCACAGGACGGCAACAGGGGCCGGCGGCCGGAATACTGTTTACGCGCCGTGCGGGAGCGGCCGTAACGGCCGGATTGTACCACTCGCACGTCGTCCACCCCGGACGCAGTGGACGCGGCCGCGCCGCCCTGAACCGCCGCGACGTTGCACCACGCTTCCAGCTGTTGACCTGCGGCGTGAGAGACTTCATACGATTGAGCAATGGACAGGACTTCCTCGAGGGAAGGGTCTTCTAACTGCAGGGCCCGTTGCCGGACCTCCCTATCAGGGGCCGAACGAACAATGACGTCACGTACCATAACGTGGGCATACGACTCTCGCGACTGCTCCGTGACAAAATGACACTTGCGACTAAGACCGTGCAGGGTAGCTGCCCACGCCCGGTAAGACTGATGTGGCTGTTTCTTGCATTGATAGAACTCGACCCTAGCCGCCACAACATGCGTGCGGCGGCGATAATATGAAGACAGCAATGAACACAGTGCGTCAAAAGACAAGGACGAGGGTTCCTGCAACGGCGCTAGCTGCTGCAAAACTTGATACAGCGAGCGAGATATCCAAGACAAGAAGAGAGCACGACATACCTCCGCATCGGCAACATGAAACGCCTGGAAATGCTGCTGAAGGCGATGTTCATATGCGTCCCAATCATCCGCCGTCTCGTCATACGGGGGAAAGGGAGGAGGGAACGGCGCTGGAGCAGACTGCGTGGGGAGCAACGCCGGACGCACATGTTTCATGGTGGCCATGAGCTCCGTCTGCTGCTCAACCAAAACCCTCACTAAATCCTCCATGCCGTGGAGAAGCTGCGAAACCGGAACGATGACGCAACACGCGAAAGAACGACCCTACTCGTCGCCAATTGTGTAATAACACTGTTCACGTTTACGTCGCACTTCACTTGGCGTAGACCGGGACTGTGCCCTAGGCATGCTCAATGTTAACTGACTGGGCACGGCCCATGCTGCCTGAGTTGTTGTTGTTACGCCGGCAGAGGTTGCGTCCGAATTCTTGCGTGCCATCTGGTGGACGGGACTCTACTTGCGGCAACTACCGTCTGTGACGCGCCGTGCTGATGTGCGCCTCCCGCGATCTTTCTGGTGGCTACTGCACGTGCGTGCGTGTGTGTGTGTGTGTGTGTGTGTGTGTGTGTGTGATGGATTCATTTAGTATATTTTACATGGTCTGCAAGACTGGGTGATTTGTTGGAGGTACTGCTATCAGATTGGTGATACATTTTTTTGGCACTTTGATACCTGCCAGAATAGTTGTCTTAAGGTATTTTAGGTTTTTTTGTGTGTGTGTGTGTGTGTGTGTGTGTGTGTGTGTGTGTGTGTGTGTGTGTGTGTAAGGGGGTGGGGGGGGGGGGCAAGACGGGGAGGATGTCTTCTTTCTGCTGCTGCTTCTCATCTCTGGCTCCCTTCCCCTCCCAGCAGCAAAATTACTATTCTAACTTCATCTGTGTTTGTATGTCTGTATTGAACCGAGTGGCATAGAATCACCTCCCTTGTTACCTAGTGCCACCAATATCTGTTGGCTTACTTTGCCAATTCTAAGTTTACCAAGTTGAGTCCTCTAATCAGGTCATCCCTTGCCATTTTTTTTTTCTCCATGCCACCCAGAGTAGCATTTTGACTTCACCCCATCTGACCTTAATGTTTGCTACTTTCATATTGAACCCAATAACATTCAGAGACTACTGTCAGGAACTCTAGATTACTTTTCCTGCAACTGATCCTATTGTAAAACCTGCATATTTCATCATGTGCAAGCCTTAGTCCATATAAAACAAACCCTGAAGCAACAGTATCTCCACATTGACAGCTTCCACTCATTCCACATCAAATTCTCCATTCTCTACAGTCTCTTGTCATGAAAAACATACCAACACTGAATCCTACAACATATGCATCAACAATCTCTTCCATTATCTCCTCTCCCTCAACTTCACTGCAGACCATGTTCACAAACATAACTTGCAGACAGTCTCCTCCTCTCGTCCCTTCACAAATACACCTCCCATTTCTTAAAAACTCTGAAAACCCACTCCCCTCTCTGTTATCATCCAGGCCATTGCTCCAAGTCCATGACTCAAGTCAAGCCTTGGCATGAGATTTAGTGCCACAGAAACTTTCCCACAACACCCACTATTGCCTACTCTCAGATTATTTTCTGTACACCAAGATTCCTATACCTACAGTCATTCCCACTGTAAGATCTGCTCCACGTACACACCTACTGCCATTGTGCTAGCACTGTCACTGCTAAATTTTACATCACCAAACACAGAGAAACATATCAATCCCTGCATACCATTTACTAAGAAACATTTGTTCACGGCATAGCTTTTTGGAACAGATGACCAGCACTAAACTGGTTGAGCATATGAATGGACACAGAAATAGTGTCTGTCTTGGAGACACAGAGTACCTGGTTGCTGAGCTTGCTCCACAGCATGGCTTAAGGGGCTTGAAAGCCTCCTACACAACATGGGCTATTGGGATCCTCCCCAGTACTAGTTTTCCTTAACTCCAGAGATGAGAACTAGTTCTCCACCATATTCTTCTTTGGGTTTTCCCCATTTCCTCCTAGTTTTTAATTTCACTATTAATTCCACTTCTCATTCCTCTTTTTCTTAATCCATGTTCACTTCTGACTCCAACCTGTTCTCCTCTTCAGACTGAAGCTGACACATTGATTATCATTGTACTAATATTTGTCCAGCTGGTTTGCCTCAGATGTCGCCTCATTCTTCTTTCTCCTCACAACAGGTAATTCCCTATCAACCTGTGTTTTGAATGAGTTCCCTCATTTCCAATGTATCCCTCTTTCTTTTGTGAGGAAGAAACTAGCAATTCTAGGAAATGTAAGTAACAGTTTTTTTTCTAAATATCACTTCACGACAATCAGTTACTAGTTCTTCTTTGATGCGATCTTCAGTCTGAAGACTGGCTTGATGCTGCTCTCTATTTTAGTCTATCCGGTGCAAGCCTTTCATCTCTGTATAACTATTTCAACCTATATCCATTTAAACCTGGTTACTATCATCAAGCCAATTTTGACCGCCACACTTCCTTTCATTACCAAATTGATGATTCCTTGATGCCTCTGGGTATGTGCTATCAACTGATCCCTTCTTTTAGTCAAGTGGTGCCATAGATATCTTTCCTCCTCAGTTGTATTCAGTATCTGCTCATTAGTTATCCTTTCCACCCATATGAACTACAGCATTACATCGCAGAGGTGTCTAGTCTACCCTTTTCTTGCTTGAACTGTTTATCATTCATGTTTCACTTCCATTCAAGGCTATACTACAGACAAATACCTTCAGAAATGTCTTTGTAGTATTTAAATTTATATTTCATATCAACAAATTTATCATCTTTAAAAGTGCGTTTCTTGTTATCACCAGTCTGCGATTTATATCCTCTCTAGTTCTCCCATCATCACTTATTTTGCTGGCCAAATAAAAGAACTCATGTACTACTTTTAGTGTCTCATTTCTCAATCTAATTCCCTCAGACTACATTTCAGTATCCTTCTTTTACTTTTGTTGGTGTTCAATTTATAATATCTTCTCAAGGCATTATCCATACAATTCAGATGTTCTTTCAAGTCATTTGCCATCTCTTGCAGAATTGCAATGTCATTGGCAAATCTCAGGGCTTTAACTTCTTCTCCCTGAACGTTAATTCTCTCTGTGAATTGAATAACATCAGAGGTAAGCTACTACCTGCCTCACTCTCCTCTCAGTTATTGCCTATCTTTCATGCCCCTTGACTTTTATATCTGGAGTCTGGTTTGTATACGAGTTGTGGATAATCTTTTGTTCCGTGCATTTTATCCCTGCTTCCATTAAAATTTCAAATAGTATGTCCTAATCAGCATTGTCAAAAGCTTTCTGTAACTCTACAAATGATGTAAACACATGTTTGCCTTTCTTCAGTCTATCTTCTGTGATAAATTGGAGGATCAGTGCTATCTCGGTTCTACATTTCTCCAGAATCCAAACTTATCTTCCTCGAGGTTCGCTATCAGTGTTTCAATTTTTCTGTAAATGATTCATGTAAATGTTTTGCAATGATTTGTTATTAAACTGATAGTTCAGTAATATTCACTTCTGTCAGTGCCTGCTTTCTTTGGGTTGGAATTAGTACATTCTTCTTGAAGTCTGTCTCACATATCATGCACACCAGGTGAAATAGTTTTGTCATGGCTGGCTCTCCCAAGAGTTGCAATAAAACTGAAGGAATGTCCTTTACTCAGGGATCTTGTTTCGACCTGGATCTTTCAGTGTTATGTCAGATTCTTCTCACAATGTCATTTCTCCCATGTTGTCTTCATGTACTTCCTCTTCCCCATCTATAAAATTGTCTTCAAGTTCATTTCCTTCATATAGCCCTTCAGTGTATTCCTACCAACTATTGGCTTTCCGTTCTTTGCTTAGTGCTGGTTTACCATCTGGTCTCTTGATATTTATGCAGCTGCTTCTCTTTACTGCAAAGGTATATCTTAATTCTATTTCTGCTACAGGTGACATCTATCTTTTCACTAGTCATACATGTTTCTACAGCTTTACATTCCTCCTTTAGCCATTCCTACTTTACCACTTTGCACTTTCTGTCTGTCACATTTTTTGGACATCTGTACTCCCATTAACTTGCTTCATTTGCTGCATTTTTATATTTTCTCTTTTGTCAGTTAAGTTTAATGTCTCATGCATTATCCAAGGATTTCTACTGGGCTGAGTCTTTTTCCCTATTTAGTCTTCTCTTGGAATTGCACGTAACTAATGTGCAAATATTTCATATTGTATTACAGTGTTCTCATTGCCTTTTTTTTTTCCTCGCCTTCAGTCTCTTATTTGCTGAGAAGTTGTTACTGCTATGATGGTCACTTCCAGGTGATGATAACTGATTACAAAGATCGTTTTTTGTGGGGAAGGAAAGCTCTGTATTCACATCTTATTCTTAAATCTGTTGATGCCTTTTGATTCACTGTTCCCAAGTACAATATACTTATTTACATCAAAATTGTCTATTGTCTTTTCCATTGTGCTGTTGTCAGAATATATTCTGCTATACATCTTATTTGTTGAATATACATTGTTCCATGCGATTGCTTTAAGGCTCTCAGTTTTTTGTGTGCCTGTCATCTGTGCTGTGGCCCTGAACATAGCATATTTTTGTTTGGCTGGTGCAATGATTTGGGTATTGTGATGCTGGTGTTCTTTGATTTCTTTTAGATATGAAAGCTATGTTATTACTGTTAATTCAGATTATGAGGTCTAATGATCTTCAATAAATTCATGATATGTGATAAAATATACAGTTTTATCCTTTATTTTATTCAAGTAACACCTTAATCGTTTCAGTATAAACTGCAGTGGCAAAAGATTAGGTAGCTTCCACCAAAAGACATTATAAAAAGGTACCATAAACCACTGACATTGCCCACTTTAATGAATTTCCCGTTTCTCTCAGAATTTGTGTGTAATGATGTTAATGGGAAAACAATTTTCAATGATGATGCTTAGTTACACTGATCAGCCAGAACATTACAACCACCAACCTACTATCAATAGAAAGCTGTCCAGGTGATAGCAGCTTCACCTGGTGAGGAATGACTGTTAGTCAGAGGAACACATGGTGCATGTAGGACCAGTGTGTGTGCTGTTCATGTGTAGAAAGGGAGAGGTGCATGATCCATTTGAGTTTGACTGAAGGCAGATTATGATGGTCTGTACAACTGATCAACACTCACCTTAATTACAATTTGTTCACTAACAGAATAAGACAGGTGTTAGTTCAGAGCGTTTCAGAAACTGCTTGACTTATCGGGTGTTTGAGGTGAGTGTCTTCAATGCGTGGTGAACCCAAGGTAAAACCATGTCCAGACATTGTGGATTTGGGTGGCCACCCCTCATTACAGATGTCAGATGTTGTAGGTAAAACAGGGCAGATGGTGATCTGTGGTGGAACTAACATCAGACTTTGATGCTGGGCAGAGTACAAGCATGTGAAAGCACAGTGCACCGAACACTCCTAATCATGGGTCTTCGCAGCTGACGCCCATGCATGTGCCATTGTCATCATGACATCAACAACTATGACTGAAATGGACAGGGACCATTGGCACTAAATGTTGGTGCAAAGGTGGAGCATTGCGTGGTCTGATGAATATCCATACCTTCATTGTGTTGATGGGAGGGTGCGAATGTATTATCTTCCAGGGGAACAGCTCCTTGACTCCTGTACTGTGGGATGGAAACAAGCTGGAAGTGGCTCCATTATGCTCTGGGGAACATTCATGTGGGCACCCAAGTGTCCAGTGGAGCTCGTGCAAGACACCATGATGACCAAGGAGTACCATACACTGGTTTCAGACCACGTACACCCCTTCATGACAGTCATGTTTCCCAACGGCAGTGGCATTTTTCAACAAGATGATGTGCCATGTCACAAGGCTAGGAGTGCGATGGAGTGGTTCGAGGAACACAGTAGTGAGTTCCAATTGATGTACTGGCTGGCCCCCCAACTCGCCAGACCTGAACCTGATTGAACACATCCGGGATGTGATTGAACATTGTGAAAGAGCTCATCGACGCCCTCCCCCCTCCCCCAACTCCCTAGAATTTACGAGTATTAGGTGACTTGTGTGTGCAGATGTGGTGCCAACTCCCTCAAGTGACCTATGAAGGCCTTATTGCTTCCTTGCCAAGATGCATCACCACTCTTATCCATGCCAACCAAAGGCAGACATACCAGCTTTTAGGTAGGTGGTATAAGGTACTGTATATGATATGTCTCTCACAAATTAGGTGAAATTTTGATCCTCAGATTTTTTGCAGTCGGGTCTTACTGTCATTTCAAACCTTGAAGGTATTTGTGGCAGATAAGAAAATTATCTGTAGACTAGATGGATTTTGTTGCTTGGAAGTGGTGATGTACTGGATGACTAAAGACCATCATTGCCTCTCTTGTGGAAATGTGTGCTCTGAACTAACACCAGTTTTATTTTGTTAGTGAAGAAATTGTAATTAAGGCGAGTGTTGATCAGTTGTACAGTGTCGTTGTTGTCCTTTTTCTAGTAGAAAATATTATGTGCTGGTTTGAATAAGCATTTTCTAACTGAAGATTTTTGAATGAGGGATGGATGTATTATTTTCTGGTGAAATCAGCTTCTGATATTGCTTACATCATGGGGACCAAGATTTGCTTGTTTTGAATTTATCTCAAAAAATTCTCTGAGAAATTAGGAACCAACACTACATGATCAGGGGATTATTAACTATCTGCTGTCCTCAGAGGTAACAGAAACAGTGTTTGGATATGCTTAAGTATTGAAAATTCCATGAACATCCAATGACACTATAAATTCAGTTTGGATATATGATGTTCACAAACAACGCTTATTGTGGACTTTGAGATATGTAGCACACAAAGAAAAACTACACAAGTTTTGAAACTTAGTGGCAGATTACAACTGTGTGCCAGACTGAGACTCGAACTTGGGAACTTTGCCTTTCATGGGCAAGTGCTCTACCATCTGAGCTACCCAAGTACGACTCACGCTCTGTCCTCACAGCTTTTTTGTCTTAATACAGTGATCAAATATTTGAATTAAAATGTGAGAGGTCTTACATCTACAAGATTCATTGTGGGATAATAAATTTTGGATGTTGGTGAACCATGAAGCACATAGTATTGTAAAATTGGAGAAATGTGGGCTTGCATATCTACAGATGGAATAGGACTAATAACTAATGTCTTGCACACTTGCAAACTAATACCACTGTTTTGTACTTGCATAGTGACAAGCCTTAGTCAGAATACAAGTAGCAATGAGGAGGAATAAGCAACACTAATCTCTAAGTTGAAGTGTTGTGTAAGAGTCTAGAAGATAAAAAAAGCAGTGAAGTAGTGACCTACAGATACATATATCTGTTGATGGGACATTCTCTAGTGGAGTTAAAGTGTTATGTTATTCAGTTTAACATTAACACCATATAGCTGTGGAAATATGCCAATAGAGTTATGTTTATACTGTTGGCCCCAAGTTAAAATTTTGGTGTTTTAATCTAATGTGTATTCTCCTTAAAAATTATTGTTTGTATTACAGTTCATTTGATGGCCACAACCACCTTAATAATTTGAATTGATTTGAATGGGTTACGCATAATCTTTAAAAGCATGTTACCTAGTCAGGGTTAAAATGCATGTGCCTTCTTCATTGCTTGTTAGTACCTTGTGCTATTGGCAGCTTGTCATCTTCCTTTCTTTCAGTGGTCTGCAACATAATATCATACATCTTGTACAATCTCTCCAAATTCATACTGTGTAACTTATAGAATTCCTTGAGTAGTTAGTGGAAACAACCAGTTTCATATTTCTCATTTATTATTTTTACTGGAATTCACTTCAAAGTTACGGTGAACCACGGTTTCTTCATTATGCCATTCATATCACCATATAGTTACCCCTCTTCTGTATGAGCACAGTTTCAAAAGCTACTATCATACCAATGAGTTACGTGTAATTTCTGTCGCAATCTCCCAATTCTATCAGACAATATTTTTATTTCATACAACACTATTTTTGCTATTGTTTATTTTTTTAGGTCAGCTGAACACCAGCAGCAGCGATGATGTTACTGAATTTGAGTCTGATCAAGAGCAATGCAGTTCTTCCACAAACAAAAGAGTCTATAATTTTGTGTCAAATGAGACACCAGTTTCCAGTACATCATTGTCAAATAATATTGAGGCAGAAGCTGTGGAGCAGCACAGTAATGCAAATGAAAATGGTATTGATACTTTTTCAGAGATTTCTTCAGTTGTTCTGCCTTTGTCGTTTTCATTAAGTCTTACCATTGATAGACTCCCAAGAAGTCAGAGCAAACCAATGGACATATACACATTCTTATGTGCTCAGGAGTTCAGACGAGATGATTATGGTTGGCACTATAAGAATGTACACTGTGATATTCAAGGTGGATTGGATGGATGGGTGGAATATCGTTGCCCATTAGCACAGTATGGCTGCACATACAGTATTAAAAGATTGCACCCATGTAAGTTGGGAGCATCTGTGATTCACAGTGAAGAGCTTGAAAGTTTTGGATTCAAGGAGGCTGCTAACAGCATTGAAGAATCACATTCAGAGTCTGACCAACAGCAGCTGCATTTGGCTGAACTGCCATTTGAGTTACTGAGTCAAATATGCTTATACTTGGACTCATTCAGGTAAAACATAGTTTTGTCTTACCAATAATTATAAACAGCACTTACATATATCACACCTGATATGCTATGTATAGAAGGAACTTCCATATAGCACTTCATTGTGCTAGAGGTTTGTCCTAATGTAGTATTTGCATAAAAATACATTTTTTTTGTGTGTAGTTTATCTGTTTCAGATCCCTATTCAGTTTTATTTTATTGAGATTTATATGTTATCAGTAAAGGTGTATTGTTGAGTTCTTTAGACTGCATTAGATAGATACATAATTGTGTTTCTAAACCAATGTTGATACAGAAAAGAGAGAGAATCACTTCAGAGACTTTAATTTTTGAAGAGTGTCTTATTATGTATCTGTGAATAGATCTCTGAATCAAGCTTCAATTTTCTGCTTCGGAATCTGCCACTTTCAAAGCAATGAAAATTTATTTATATAGTGAAGTGTTTACACTTGTTTCAATGTGATTATTCTTTGCAAACTAAAAAAAATTGAAATGTAAGAACTTGGAAGGAAGAGAAAGTAGCTTTAAAATAATGTTATTAAAGGTTAACAGATTTTTAAACAGAATATCAACCAGCATATGCCATACCATTAAAATGCGAAGTATGGTACTATTTGAAGTTCGTTGTAAGAATGTTTAGCTGTTGCAACACAACTGGATGGAAAAATAAATTTGTAATGCATATAGTCATGTGAATAACTTTATTATTTCACAAAAGTGGAAATAAATATTCTGACTATAAATTGTGGATGGGAAAGCTGTAACTTGTGGGGTGGGGGGAAGAAAATTAAGTATAGGTGATGGCGACATTATGGTATACGGGAACTCAAGCTTTCCAAGTAAAGGTAGAATAAAATAAGGAATACAGGTATGATGGTCAGCACTAAAAGAAACTTATATTATTGTAAAATTTGGACCGTAACATCTTGGCCCATACTGTGGTTGCCAAAAAGTTGTATCTGCAATACTAATTTAATAAAAATACACGTTGTACTTTAATTTTAGAATAGTTAGACTGTTAGGGTTAGATAATGCTGAAGGCTTCAATTAACTCATTGAGTGTGATGCCAGACTTTTTACTATAAGCCAATTAAAACTTGGTACAGTGTGCATATAATTCAGAAAGAGGGCTAATAAGATTGTGATACAGAAATATGGCTTATCAAGCAATGACATATTAATGTTGGTGACTGCATATACTGGACCATTGCACAAGAGGTAAACAACATGGCAAAATCTTTCCAGTTGAATGAGAGGTTGAACATGATAAGTATTTATCAACTTCTGGGCAGTTAGACACTAGACGTATGTGTTGTATGTAATTAAGTTCTGATCTAATGTGGGACGAGGCTTGAGGAAAACAGAGGATTAGTATCTCTCAAAATGGAGAATGACACACTAGCCAGAGTACATAATCCCAGTCTGGTGCAGACAACTGGCCATTGTGGCCCATGTGGGACTGTTTCCTCATGTCTCAGGTGGTCAGGATGTGATGGCCACTGTCACTGACATCTCATAGTAGCAGTCACCAGTGCTCCAGTCCTCCTCCAAGACTCCAGTGGAACAGAACTGTGTGTGCCAAATGTCGTTCTACCAGGCTCCAACCGAACTGAACTGTCTTCCAAATTGTTCTCCAGCCCCTCTTTTTTTCCGTGGCTTACATTTATGGGTTCATCAGTTGTACATTTGCCATCTGGTGGAGTGTGGTGTTACAAATTTGTGGCTTGCTCTCCTTGCCTCTTTGTGCATTCATCAAACAAATAAACACAGAAACATACTGTGATTGGATTTTCCATGTTAGGCTGCCCCATGCTTCTGGCCATAGGAAAGTCTGTTCTTCCACAGCAAGGTTCCAGTCAATTCGTGTTTTTGTGTGGTTCGAAACTTCTGCAGTCATTCTCCAGGAAAGTCCATTTCCAATGTCTGAGCGGATGGGTGAAGCTTTTGGTATTCTAGGACATCTACCAACAAACATCCAATGAGAATTTTTCAGAAATACCCATTCTTGTAGCGGCAGTCTGCCATAATTTCCCACGAACTAGTTTCTCATAATAATGTAATTAAAAATCTGCTGCACTTGTAGCTAATATATCCTTTTATTCCACAACTAATTTTGGAGGCTTTATTGCTCAATCATCAGGTGCCAGCCATTGTGAGCAAGAAGTGGAGGAAGTAGTACAAAATGATGTAAAGCTACGATTAATGGCACCAATCAGATGAATTATTAAGTCATGGGTGTACAGTGGGCAGGTTTTCAGTTGTACACCAATTTATACAAAATGCCTACACCAGTATATAATCATATCACATACACATAGAATTGCTTGCACACCAAATCACTTCCCTCCTATTTTTGCCACCACATAAGCACATTTCTCTTGTGAGGGCACAGAATTTCTTCATGTGCTAATGTGATCAAAAAAGTAGTCACAATAATCATTCTTCCCTTAGAGAGAGAGAGAGAGAGAGAGAGAGAGAGAGAGAGAGAGAGCGCAAACCCTACTACTTCTTGGGTTATGTGTCTCATATATCTTTGACACAGTGTAATTTCTTGCATTCATCCAGAAGATCTTCTGACATTAGGAATCACTTTCCTTTAACTAGCTTTTAACTTATCATTTAAAAGCTTCACAGTGGGTAGGTGCTTTAACACAATAGAGACCTGATACAAAATGAAGATAGGGCTTATTCACAAGGTATGGAAAATTGATAAGTGTGATTACTTAAGTACAATTGTAGGAATTACTTTCAAGTTGAGACTGTAAATTATAAATGGGGCTCACAGATCAGGACTGGTCACTTTATTTTTCATCTGCATCTGTACTCTGCAAACCACTTTATGATGGATGATGGAGAGTAATTCATGTACCACTGTCACTTTTCTCCTTTGCTGTTCCAGCCTTGAATGGTCTGTAGGAAGAATGGTTGTTGGTAAGCGTCTGGAATTGGATGAGCATTTCTATGACACCTTTTCACTTAAGAAATGAACCTCTAGTGAAAAACGCTACTCTTCATAGGTTTTACTCATGTTTCCTTTATCTATCCTGTCTAGTAGGAGTTCAGACTGACATGTAGCATTCAAGTATTGGTTGAATGAGGTTTTTACAAGCTACCTCCTCCATGGATGGACTGCACTTCTGGAGGAATCTCAGTCTGGCATCTGCCTTACTTGTGATTAATTTCATGTCATTGTTGCACTTTACATAACTCTCTATGCATACTGAAATATTTAATCGATGTCACTGCTTCCAGTGAGTGTTCCCAATTGTGTAATTGTACAGTAGTAGACCTTTCTACTTATTTATGCTAATTACCTTATGTTTATTTATTCAGTATCAACTGCCAATCCCTGCACTAAGCATTGACCCCCTGCAGTTCTTCCTGCATTTCACTACAATTTTCTAGCATTAAACTTCTCAGTATGCAACAGTGTTTCAAAAAGCCTCATCCAACTCCTGGTGTTATCCACAAAAAGCACTCCGTCTTCAGGCCACGAGTGGCCTACCAGGACCATCCGACCGCCGTGTCATCCTCAGAGGAGGATGCAGATAGGAGGGGGGTGGGATCAGCACACCACTCTCCCGGTCGTTATGGTGGTATTTTTGACCGAAGCCGCTACTATTTGGTTGAGTAGCTCCTCAATTGGCATCATGAGGCTTAGTGCACCCCAAAAAATGGCAACAGTGCATGGCGGCTGGATGGTCACCCACCCAAGTGCCGGCCATGCCCAACAGCGCTTAACTTCGGTGATCTCACAGGAACCAGTGTATCCGCTGTGGCAAGGCCGTTGCCTGGTGTTATCCACAAGGTCATTCTAATATATTGAGAAAAGTAATGGTCCTGTAACACTCCCTTAGGGTATGCTTGAAGTTACTTTTATGTGTGAAAAGATCTCCTAATTAAGAGTAATGTGCTGTGTTCTGTTTGGTAAGAACTCTTCAATTTAATTACACACGTGGTCTGATGTTCCATATACTAGTATTTTGTTCATTAGGCAGCAGTGTGGAACTGTACTGAATATTTTCTGGAAGTCAAGGAACACAGCATCAAACTCGGCATAGAAATCTACTGCCTTTTTGGTCTTGTGGATGAACGGAGTAAGCTGGGTTTCACACGATAATTGTTTTCAGTACCGTGTTAATTCCTACAGAAGAGATTTTCGATCTCTAGAAATGTCATAGTACATTAGTTTAAAACATGCTCAGAAATTCTACAGTTATAGACATTAGTGATGTAGGCCTATACTTTGGTTTGTCTGTTTAAAGACCTTTCTTGAAAATGGGAGTGACTTGTGCTTTTTTCCAATCACTAGAAATGTGTTTCTCTTTGGGTGATTTATGGTACACTGCTGATAGAAGTGGAGCAAGTTCTTTTGCTTACTCTACATAGTGTTGTGGAGGTATCTCATCAAGTTTAGTCACCTTTCCTCTGTTGAGCAATTTCAGTCAGTTCTCTGTCCCTTGGTTACTTGTTTTGACAGATGCTATTTTGACAATGGTGCAATGATTTAAAGAAGGAGCCGCAATACAATCTTCATCAGTGTAACTGATTTGGAGAAAGGAATTTAGTATTTCAACATTCTTTCTGTCATCCTTCATTCCAGTACCATTATGGTCACAGAGTGTCTGGACATATGGCTTTGATCTATTTACTGACATAGCATAAGACCAAAACTTGGTAGGATTTTCTGTCAGATTGGTTGATAGAAGTTTGTTTTTGTGTAAATTGTACACTGCATGCACGGCTCTCCATATACTACTTTTGGCTTTGTGCAGTTTCTGTTTGTCCATGAAGCTTTGGCTATGTTTAAATCACCAATGAAGCTCTCTTTGCTTGCAGAGCAGCTTTCCAACATGAATGTTTAATCACAGTGGGATCTTTGCCATCCCTCATGACTTTGGACTGCAGATATCAGTCCAAGGAATATTGTACAGTATTCTTGAACTTCGTCCATTGATGCTCAAAATTATCAGTGCTGGAACTGATATGTTCATGTTGACTGCTCAGATAATCTGAAATCTGTTTCTTGTCACAATTGCTAAGCCAATATATCTTTCTACCTTTCTTTTCATTTCTATTTAAATCAGTATTCAGTGGTGTTGTTATGATCTTATGGTCACGGATTCCCTTTTCTATGTTAACTGAATTGAAAATTTTGGGAATGTTGCTAACCAGGAGATCTAAGATATTAGCTTTTTGAATCACTCCTGTGATTAACTGCTCAAGATAATTTCAGGATAAGGCATTTAGAAAAATTTCATATGATGTATGCCATCAGATAGTCTTTCAGAATATTTCTAAATTTTAAATTTCTTGGGTGTCCACCTGGTTCACATTGTAAGTTCTTTACGTTATTTTGGCAGAAAGACTTGCAGCCATCTTCAGATGATTCCTGATGACTGCTGCTCTGCCCATGTCTGTGTCCTGTATATGTTGGCTATTAGTCCCTCCATCACTTTGCTCCTATTGTTATATGTGCACCTGCTGCAATGAGTGCAGATGGTGGGAGTACTGGTGCCCACCTGTGAAATGGTGAATTGTGGTCTCCAGTGTACACAGTATTGTCGTAGGGTGTGGACCTCACTGTACGGGAATGCTTTGCTTTTTGTAGACACAGTACAGGGTTCCACACCTGACCCTGTTGTAGGCCATTATCTTTGTTAATTAGATTGTCTTGGACCCTAATTTCAGTGGACATTTTGATGATACACTCACAGGAGGAGGAAGATTGCCTGTCTTAGTTTTGTTATAGTCTGTAGTATGGCCAGTTTTATATTGCAGTCAGCCATGTCTGATTTGGTAGTCTGGTGTAATTCAGTGTGATTGTCTGTGTTCATGGCACCTCCCTACTAATTTGCAAACACTTTCCCCAACGTATGCCTTGCTGCATAGGCAGCAGATTTGTTAGACCCATGTCTTATGGAGGCTTAGATCATCCTTTACCGAACTTACTATTGTCAAGGATAGGGGGGTGGGCGAAATACATATTTGACATTTTGTCATTCGAAGATTCTGCTTGCTTTTGTGTAGGTGTTACCAACAAACTGGATGCATGCTACTGATTTGTGTTCCTCATTTTCATTGCATGGTTGTCTACCTATTACTTTCCTGAACACACTCCTTATCTGCTTATTACTGTACACATTCCTTTGGAATGTTGTCTTCAGTAGCTTTGGTTCAGTTGGAAGGCTGTCTTTGTGGCTGGTAAATCACACCATGTGAACAAATGTGTGTAAGAGGCCTTCATGCTGGGAGTTCTGGTGACTGCCGGAGAGATGCAGGTACAGATTCATTTGTGTAAACTTTCTTTGCTCACTGTGTCCAATTTGCCACCTTGTTTGTCTTCCACGAGAATGTCAAGAAACAGGAGGGAGCCAACACTGTCCTGTTCCACCTCCATGGTGAACTGAATGTTGATGTGAAACAAGTTGAGGTGGTGGAGAAATTAGCCAAATTTGCCCCATCCAAGTGACCAAACGACAAACATGTCATCCACATAATGGTAGAAATAGGTTGGTTTTAGTTGGGCTTACTCGAGGACCTTCTCCCCGAAATCTATGAAAAAATTCACCACAACCAGCCACAGAGGATACCTCATGGTGATGATCTCCATATGTTCATAATAATTTCTGTTGAACTGAAAGTAAGTTGAGATGAGCACAAACTCAGAGAGTCTCATTCATATTGGTGTTGAATTTCCTGCTTACAATTCCATGGAGTCCTTTAGAGGTAGGCTGGTGAAGGGGGACACTATGTCAAAACTCACCAACAGGTCACTGTCATTGAGAAAAATTTCTTGTAGATGTAGTACAAAATTAATTGAATTTCTGATATGATGATGGCATTTTCTGGTAAATGGTCTCAGGAGAGCAGTCAGGTGTTCAGCCAATCCATATGTAGTTGCTTCTATATTGTTTCTTATCGGTTGCAGTGGGATTGCCTCATTGTGAATTTTTGACAGCCCGTACAGTGTTGGTGAAGCAGCAGCTTGTGGCCAAGGTTTCTTGACTGTTTTCACATTGAAGGTACTCCAAGGAACTGCAGTAATTTTTCTCTTGAAACAACTTCTCAAATTGCCTTACATTTTCCTTCACAATGCATCACCTAGAAGTTCATAAATTTTGTGTAACACAAAGTTTCCTTTGTTGGCTGTCATGATGACCAATTCTGGGCAGTCATGTAACTCACAGAAGGCTGCTCTTTCTCCATTGAAATTTTTCTCTTCAGTGGTGTGGCCCTTCAGGTGGTTTGTATCACATTGTTTATAATTTCCACAATTGGTAGCGATGTTGGAGTTGGGGCAAAGTTCAATCCTTTCTCAAGCATCAACATTGCTGCTGATCATTGGTTGTCCTCTCTGTAAGGCTGATCATAATTCGCTTAGGTGGTTCTTGAATGGTACTTGTCATCCACAAAGAGGGCATCCCAGTGCAGCCTGCAGTTAGCAGTAGCTCAGCAACAACATATGTATTGGCCCAAACACCTGATAGGTCTCCTGAGTCCATCTGTGGGAAAATGCCAACATCACATCCAAAATTCTATTCATTTTGTACAAAATGTACAAGACTTTTTTCTCAGTAATAGTGACTTGTTGATGAGTTTTGACATAGTGTCCCTCTTCACAAGACTAAAGCACTCCATGGAACTAATAAGCAAGAAATTTGAGACCAATCTGAGGAGACTGCTCATCTAAACTTATTTTCTGTTCAATGGAAATTATTATGAACAGAAACACCCCATATGGTGTCCCCTGTCACTGGTTGAGGCGAATTTGCTCATAGAAGATTTTGAGAAGAAGGCCGTGGAGCAAGTCCAATGAAAACCAACGTGTTTCGACCAGTACATGGATGACACATTTTTCATTTACCTACATGGATGGGACAGCTTTGATAAATGTCATCATCACCTCAACTTGCTTCACCCCAGCATACAGATAGTTTACCACGGAAGCAGAACAGGATGGTGTCAATGTGCTCCTATTTCTTGACCTTCTGAACCAGAAACCAGGAGGCAAATTAGGACACAGTGTGTACAGAAAGCCCACACACACTGATCTGTATCTGCATGCTTCCAGCAGTCACCACAACTTCCAGCATGAAGATTTCTTATACACACTTGTTCACAGGGTGTGATCCATCTGCCACAAAGATAGTGTTTCACTGAGCTGAGACAATATTCTGTAGAAATGTGTACAGCATTAAGGAGATACGGCATGCATTCAGACAGTTAATACATAGACAACAGCAGAAAGATAAAGAGGACTACAAATCACTAGCAAGTGTCCTATTTGTTGGAAATACCTCCAGAAAAGTAAGCAGAATCTTGTAGTAACGCAGTGTTAAATGTGTATTTCAGTCCACCCCCTAACCTTGACATTGGTAGGTTCAGTAATGGATGACCTAAGCCTCCTCAAGCCAGGGTCTGGCAAATACACGGCCATTGTGACAAGGTATATAATAGGAAAAGCATTTGCTAATTAGAAGCTATGAATATATACACCACACTGAGTCATGCCAGACTGTCAAATCACTCATGGCTGACTGTAGTATAAAACTGGTCATACTATAGACTACAACAAAACCAAGATACCTGAGCAACGTTCTTCCTTCTGGGACTGCAAGATCAAAGGAGCCATTTGAAGTTAGGGTCTAGGGTGAGATGATCTAATTAAGAAAGACAGCATCCTACAACTGAGTCAGGGGTGTAACCCTGTACTGTGTCAAGGAAGAGCAAAGCATTGACATACAGTGAGGTGCGCAACCCACAACAGTACTGTGAACATTGGAAACCACAGTTAGAAGCTGGGGGTCACCACCACCACCACCACCACCACCACCACCACCTACTGGGTCAGTTGCACAGGTAGTGATAGGAGCAGAACAGATTTGTGGAGGTGATAATGGTCAACATATATAGGACACTGACATGGGCAGAGTAGCAGTCATTATGAATTAACTGAAGACTGCACTGATTGTATTTGCCAAAATATTGTGGAGAACTTATGTGACCCAGACAGACACACAGGAAGTCTACAGATATCATACAATTCCCTCTCCTTACTACCTGCCATAATCACTTGAGTCTCCCAATCTATAGCTGGTGGTACGTTGAAATCTTCTGCTGGTATTATAATTTGAGTTGAATTTCCCATAAAACGTCGATTTGGACTGCTATCATAAATGTGTGTAATTTTTGTATTATTATCTTGACCACAAATTGTTTTGAACAGAATTACCGATTTTAGCTAGACAGTAGACATCTTCAGAATCTACAATAGAAGTAAAAGAAAAAGAAAAACATTTCTATCTGCTACAGTATGGGATTAAAAACAGATGGCAGGAAATATAATATAAACATGATGTATTTCTCATTCTGCTGAACAGCAGCGAGTCGTAACCATGTAAAAATAAGTTGAGTCTAAACTGCCTTGCATGCATCAGCTGGATATAGATAGGGTGCAAAGCTATCCTAGAGGTTGTAGATGCACACATAGCATACAGATAATTACACAGAGTAATTAAGAAAAGATTTATTTAAAAGTAAATTTCTTTGAAATATTCTCTTTTGTATTTAAATGAGCAAAAAGTATTTTTAACCATCTGAAAAATATATTCATCTTCTGACTGTTTAAAGCTGGTCAGAATTTAACAAAACTTAAAAAAAATGAAAATTGGTAACAGATGTTAGTCTGAAATTGAATACATTTTGATGGCACTGTGGTAGTATTATAAAGGAAGAAGATGGAATAAACTTCGAGAACGTGTGTATTGGTCAGTCTGTCATATGCCAATTTTTGTCCAACAGCTTGTGCAATCTCTCAAAGACCTGTCGTCGCCTGAGAAGTGTATGTTTCTCTCGTCTGAAAGAAAGAGGCATAATTTTGCAGCAGTGGAACAAAATTTTAGTCAATGGAAGAGTTTCTTGGGTGACCAGCAAAGTGGTAATAATTCAGTTATATATAGTTTGAGACCTAATTTAACATATAATATTAAAATGAAGTTTTTGTTGAAAATACTAATTCTTCTGTATGTGCCACATGATTTATTTCCAGCAGAAGTTCACACTCTTAATATTTACAGTAGTTAAACATTCTTGAGTTTATGTAGTGTTAGTGCCAGTGGTGATGCACTATTTTAAGACTGTTCTCATTTATTGTTGGAATATTGTATGTGATGTAATTTCATAACCATAGGCAATTATAGAAATGATTGTTGCATATGGATGAAGATAATTCAGAAATAATTATTTGCATTTGGTCACTATGATAGTACTGATAAAATTTATCCTTGCATTTCAAGAGTGAATTCTGTCATCATCAGGTTGCTGACACTCAGTTTGTGGTGTTCAATTAAATTAAATAAAAAAACACTTTGGACTGTGGATATTCATTTTATACAAAATCTTCCACAAACTGTCAACAATCTTATGAAGAGAATATTGTCTCTTGAAATACATAGTTTAATTATATTGAAGAGCAACATTTTCCCACCAGACTGTGTATTATTTTTTTTATTTTTCACACTACCTGTTTTGAGCATAGTCCATTCTCAAGCACATCACCAGTAATATATGTGATTACATCATTGTAATTAATTTAAAAATCACATGCCCTACATAATTGTGGAAAGCAGAGTCATTAAACATCCTCATCTTGTAATATTTCCTGCAAAGCACGCTGTATACACCCATGCAGACGAAAATTATAAATGCTATTAAAGTGGTTAAATGTAAATAATTGTTACCCATAAATTACAGGAACCACTACCTCCCATCTGAAAAATGGATAACATGAAAATGAACATAATTAATATGCAGTGGACACCTCTGACTGTTGTACATATGCATGAAATTTCAGAATACACTCAGTGTCTTGTGTCATTTGTCACACAATGAGCCATTTAACTCCATTACCAGTGAAGAAGCAGAAAGTTTGTCCAATTCTCTGCTCACTATCCACTTGATTATCAGAACTGAGAATGAGTTGCCCTGAAAGATAGTGGTCTCATTGAGGGAAATGTCTGCACTGCAGGAAGCACTTAATCACTGTGAAATTCTGCAAATAGATGAGCAGGTTATTGCAGTGTGTAAGACAATGTACTCATATTAGAAAGAGGTGATATTCACATTCTGGTCTAGCCTTAATGATTAAAGTTTTCTGTGCATTCCTTAAATGATTTCAGGCAAATAAAAATAGTAATGAAGTCCTGTGCACACACTCCTATAATGAATTACTATAAAGATTTATGTGCACAAGAGGGGAAGGAAGGACAGTTAGTGTGTTGTTCCAGTGATGCAGCAGTCATTGGAGAGGTACAACCAGCCTACATTGCACAATTATGTGGGAGGAAGATGGAAGGAATCAGCAGTGGACACTTTGAAGAAACCATCATGGCATTCACTACAGTGATATATGAAAATTAGGAAAACTTAGTTTATATAGATTGGGCAGGAGTGTGAATATGTCTCCTTCAAGATACGAGTACATCGTGTTGTATGCTGCACCACCACTTTCACTAATTGCGCAGGAATTTTACATGACATCCTTATTCACATAAACACTGTTGCAATTCAGCCATTTAAATGAACTGTAGGGCGAGTGGAATGTGACTTGTGGGTACGAAAGTAAGGGATGACTTGTCTGCTAAAGTTATTCTCTTCCAGTCATTAATCCATATCACAAGGTTGCAACAAGTTTCTTGATTCGATTACATTACATTAAGACTTGTTTCACAGATCATGAATATGACATTTCGTAATGACATGGAAAATGTCAGTTTAACATAAGCCTTCTTTACATGATTTTCTTTTCACTTACTAATTCATATATAAAAATTCATATATTGAGTGGAAGGAGTTGTAATTCAGAAATTCTTTTAATTAGCTTTTAAATGCAGCTAGGCTATCTGTGAAACATTTAATGCTATTTGGCAAATGACCAAACATTTTTGTGGCAGCATAATTCACCTCTTTCTGTGCCAAAGTCAGGTTTAACCCAGAATAGTGAAGGTCGTCCTTTCTTCTAGTGTTGTAGCTATGCACTTTGCTATTATTTTTGAAATGGAATGGGTTATTAATGGTAAGGTCTTATGGGACCAAACTGCTGAGGTCGTCGGTTGATGGGCTATTAAGAAATTTCATAAATGAATATATGTATTGTGCACATACTGTGAATATCTCGAGTTCCTTAAATAAATGTCTGCAAGGTGATCTTGGGTGGTCTCCAGCTATTATTCTGATTACACACTTTTGTGTGATGAATAATTTTTCTCTTAATGATGAATTACCCCAAAATATGATGCCATATGAAAACAGTGAATGAAAATAGGCATAGGAGGCTAATTTACTGATATGTTTATCACCAAAATTTGCCATAATCCTAATAGCATAAGTAGGTGAAACTGTTAGTGTTTCTTCCAATTCAATTTCTCATCAGTGCACACACCCAGAAATTTTGAATGTTCTGCCTTAGCGGCAGACTTCTATTCAAAGTCTATTTTTTATCAATGGTGTTATGCCATGTACTGTACAGAATTGTATATACTGTGTTTTCTCAAAATTTATTGAGAGCCCATTTGCAGAGTGCTGCTTAATAATTTTCTGAAAGACATTATTTACAATTTCCTCAGCTAATTCTTGTTTATTGGGTGTGAGTACTATACTTGGATCATCAGCAAGAAGAACTAGCTTTGCATCTTCATGAATATAGAGTGGCAAGTCATTAATGTATTTTAAAAACAATAAGGGACCCAAGAAAAAATCCTGTGGAACACCATTCTTGATACCTCCCCAGTTTGACTACTCTGCTGATTATTGCAGACTATCTGTATCATTAATTTCAACCTACTGCATTCTTCCAGTTAAATATGAACCATTCATGCACTGCCCCACTCATACCCCAATACATATGCTTATCTAGAATAATTTCATGATTCACAAGCCAAAAGCATTTGAGATATCACAAAATATCCCAAATGGGTGACGTTCGATAATTCAGAGCATTTAACATTTGATCAGTGAAAGCATATATAGCATTTTCTGTTGAAAAGCCTTTGTCTTAAAATCTTCAACTGCTATGATCAGTACCCCATAACCTGATTATTAGTAACCTTTCATAATGGTCTTATCTACTAATGAGATTTTGGCACTGCACTGCTACTTACGTATAGTATTGTTGGGAAAATTACTGTAGAAAACAAATGAAGTGAGGGCTTGGAGATGTGCTCTTCCCTTCATCTTTGTCAGAGAATACTCAAGTCTACATTAAAGTCCTCATACATACCCCTCCCCTTAAAAAAGAAAAGTTAGTGTACTTTCAAAATTTCTGAAGTTAAAACAGCAAATGCTATTACTAAAATTTTTATTTAACTAACTTCACACTAAAATATCTCTTCACAGCAATAATTTTAAAAAGTTCAGCCTGTTTGAGAGGATTGTTTTCTCCAGAATAAATTAGGGTTCTCTCATACGCAGAGTGTACTGGAAAAAGAGATAAAGAGAATATATCTGTATCTAAAATTACCAAATATGCAGCAACCAGTCGCAAAATCATGTTTTATTTATTCACTTTTGCAAATCGATTTCAACTGATTAACAGCCGTCATCGGTGCTATCAACCAATATGTGCTCTGAGTAGTAATACTGTCTGAAGCAGAGGTTAAACATCAAATGATGGCTGTTAATCAGTTGAAATCGATTTGCAAAAGTGAATAAATAAAACATGATTTTGTGACTGGTTGCTGCATATTTGATAATTTTATAGTTTATGGTCACTGCTCGACTTGGAAACCACATGGAGCCCACCATTCATATCTGTATCTGTTCCCATGGAATATGATGTTCTATGAAGTACATGCTATCTGATTCAGAATCCATTTTCAGTTCATTGACTTCTGCCTGAAGTCCCATTCTGTTTGTATGAAACACATGTAATGTTGTGCAGCATGCTTTCTCTGTATTCACAAAGACCTTTGTCACTAAGGATTAGTTTTTGTGTACCAGTACTTTTTGGTTATGATCTTCCTCATTAGCCTTGTTTTCCACAGTCATGTCAGACATTGATGCTTTTGTGACATCCAGCACTCACGTAATCTTGATAAACATGTTGCAAGCATCTACTGGGCTTAATTGCCCTTGTCAAAAAGTTGGAGGTCATTTGTCATTTCAGTTTGCTTCACCAGCTGCCATCCAGTTAAAAGATAGCTTTCTGTACAAGTATGCTAACATCTTCCACTGCTGTAAGAAATGAGCACTGAAATGCACATGTTAAGACTTCCCAAAAGTTTTTAGACAACATAGTTGTATGGAGATAAACAGCGATTAATTTACTTATAATCAGTTATTCAAAATGACAGTCACAATCACATTATTTATTTTGCCGCCAACTGGTTTCAACCCACGATGAGGTCATCTTCAGGGCAATTTACATCGTTTGGTCACTCGCTGGAGTCGTCACCCTGCCTGTGCACAGTTGGTAACTTCCCAAAAGTGTTTTGTTCTGGAAGAGTTTATTATATTGATGACATATCTGTACTTGTTATCTAATGTGTTGACATAAAATTGTGATGATAAAGTTTCTAAGGAGGCTTGGTGGAAAGTTTATTATGGTTGCAATATTTTTCTGTGAAGATACCTATTTAGAACACATCAGCTTTACTCACGGCTAGATAAGATTACATTCCGGGCATGCACATCATATGACATATGCATGTACATGGATACACTTTAAAGAAAACATAAGGATACACTTTAAAGAAAACATAAGGATATGCTTTAAAGAAAACAGAAAACACATATAGGATGCATCCCCCCTCCCCCCCCTCCCTCTCTCTCTCTCTCTCTCTCTATTCGTTTAGCCAATTCCGACCCTCCATGATCTTGCTTCCTCTCACAGACTTTCCATGTTGAAATCCATTACTTATGTGATGTCGTCTGTCCATCTCATCCTTTGCCCCCTCTTCTCTTTGTGCTTTCAGTATGCCCCAGCATTAACTTATTTTCCAGTGAATCATGTCTTTTCATAATGTGCCCAAGCTAAGTGAGTTTTTGTTTCAGAATCAGACATTCCAAGGAGCACTTTGGTTTTATTTGCTGTAATACTGACCTATTCATTCTCTTTGAAGTCCATGGAATGTTAAGGAGCTTTCTCCGACAGCACAATTCAGAGGTGTCTATTCTACACCATTCAGCCTTCCTTATGGTCCATGTCTCACATCCATACATCACACAACTGAAAAGACCAAAACAAATATTATATAGATCTTTGTTGTTAAATTTATTTCTCTACTTCTCAAAACATTGACAAGGTTGGACATTGCCTTTCTGCCAAGTAAGAAACGTCTCTTGGTTTCGTGGCTGCATTACCATCAGCAGCAATCTGGGAGCAGAGATAATTGAACATAGAAACCACCTCCATTGTTTCTCTTTGTATTTGCCATGAAGTGATATGTGTAGTTGCCATAATTTTCATTTTCGTGATATTTGACATTAGACCAGCCTTTGTATTCTCATCTTTCACCTTCAGTAAGAGGATTTTTAACGGTTCTTCATCATCTGCTTATGTAAGGTTCTATTTATCCCAGCTATTTTAATTCTGATTTCTTCTTCATCTAACCTGACATTCCTCATAATGTGCTCCACATACTGCAGTCTTACTGTACTCCTTTTTGTATCTTGACCCTTTTAGTTGCCCCATATATGGTTCTCACCATGGTTTCTTGGTCAGAGTGTAAATGCCACTTGAGGTAGATGAGGTGATCTGGTATTCCCATGTTTTTTAGTGCTTCCCATAATTTGTTGTGGTCAACATAGTGAGAGACTTTAACATAATCAATAAAGCAGAGATACACACCTTTCTGGAATTATCTTGCCTTTTCCATAATCCATTGTATGTTAGTAATTGGATCTCTGGACCCTCCTCCTTTACAAAATCCAACTTGTTCTTCAGGTAGTTCTCAGTCTATATACTGGCGAAGTCTATTTTGTAAGATTTTAAACATGACTTTGCTAGCATGAGAGAGGAGTGCAATTGTTCAGTGATTTGAACATTCTTTAGAAATTCCCTTATTTGGAATCAGGATGAATACTGAGATTTTCCAGTCTTTTGGCCACTGTTGGGTTCTGCATGTTTTCTGACATATTGAATGCAACACTTTCACTGCATTCTTTCCAATGAGTTTGAACACTTCTGCAGGAATTCCAAGTACACTAGCCTTGTTTTTAACAGTACTTCATAGGGCCCATTTGACTTGACCTCAATCTCTAAAACACCTTGCTCTGCTTCTAAAATTACATTGACTCCATTATCATCATCTAATTCTTTCTTATATAGATCTTCTACATATTATGCCCTTCTTTCTTTAATGTCCTCTGCTTCTGTTAGATCTTTAATATTTCTGTCTTTTATCATTCCAATTTCTGCCTGGCATTTTCCTTCGATGTCTTTCAAACAGTGGAAAATCCAGGATGGAATGTAACAGCATTATGAAAAGGTAAGTTGATACTCACCATATAGTGGCGATGCTGAGTCACAGATAGGCCCAACAAAAAGACTGTCCCAAATGAGATGGTCTTTTTGTTGTACCTATCTGCAACTCAGCATCTCCACCTTTGATGTCTTTAGTTTTCTTGTAAAGATCCCTTGTCTTCCTCATTCTCCTACCCTCTTCAACCTCTTAGCACTATTCATTTAAGAAAATATTCTTGTATTTTCTGGCTAATTTCTGAAACTTTGTATTTAATTTAAAAGTTACTGATCCATCCATTTTGATTTTTGCTTTTTTTCTTTCATCTGCAATTTGCAATGCCTCATCCAGTAACCATCTAGCATTCTTGATATTCTTTATGTTTGGAATGTATTTTTCTGTTGTGTCTTCTAACTCTAATACATGAAATGTGTTTTTGACTTCTACTGGATAATCAGAAGGTATGCTATTAAGGTTTTATCTTTAAGATGGAATAGCTCTGGCTACTTTTGTCAGCTTCAACCAGAATTCTGCAATCAAGAGCTCATGATCTGATCCAAAATTAGCTCCAGGTCCTGTTGTAGTTGACTAGACAGCACTCTTCCACCTCTGATTACGAAGTATGTAATCAGCTTCATTCTGTTGTTGCCTGTCTGGCAAAGTGTAGGTGTATAGTGTTGTTTGGGTAACTGGAAGAGGAAGAATGAAATGTCAGTGGACACCACTGTGATATGGACACAAATACTCAAACTGACATGGACTCAGAGCTTAGTGGATTGCTGAGACAGTATCTGTGTGAATCAGATTATTCACTGAACATTAGATTGAATATACAGAACACATTATCTGTAACTGAATGACTGTAAATTAAAACACTATGTTTTGTATGATGGCAACGGCCTTGCCACAGTGGATACACCGGTTCCCGTGCGATCACCGAAGTTAAGCGCTGTCGGGCGTGGCCGGCGCTTGGATGGGTCACCGTCCCGCCGCCACGTGCTGTTGCCATTTTTCGGGGTGCACTCAGCCTCGTGATGCCAATTGAGGAGCTACTCGACCGAATAGTAGCGGCTCCGGTCAAAGAAAACCGTCTTAACGACCGGGAGAGCGGTGTGCTGACCCCATGCCCCTCCTATCCGCATCCTCACCTGAGGATGATACGGCGGTCGGATGGTCCCGATGGGTCGCTTGCGGCCTGTAGACGGAGTTAGTTAGTTAGAGTTAGTATGTTTTGTATGATAAATATGGTAAAAAATATTAATGATAGTCCAAAGATAGAGATAGCAATGCTAAAAGACTAAACTAAAGAGAGGAAGGAAAAGAACCCCTACGTGTGATAACTAATGATAAATATCAGTGAAATGTTATCTAAAATTTTAATTCTGTGTTAAGTGACAAACAGGTGGAGAAAATTTTGTACAATGATGTTGTCGTAAGAAACTTCATTCCCACTGCTGTTAAATGAATGAATAAAGTATTTTCTGCCATCTGAAAAGTATGAGAAATTCTGTGAAGATTGGCCAAGGGTTCTTATCATCCCATTGTTCAGATATGGAAACAGGAAAAACTTCTGAATTTCAAAGCCATTTTACTTCTGTCACTCACTTTTAAATTATTAGGAGAAAACTGACAAACCTCATGCTAAGGTCTCTGCCTGTAACTAGAGGAATCTTAGTTCAGGTCATGCTCTGGGTTTCTTGTCTTATGTGTTTTTTTTTTTTTTTTTAAATCCCTCCAGAGTTCAGAGAAAGTGATTTCAGGTAAGTCTTGGCCATCAATAGGTCTTAAACTCCAATGAAAAGTTACTATGAAAATTCTGTCTTTTGTAAAATGTAATTATTTATGTGAATATTAATTGTGTTTTTTCATAATGACACTCATTAGTATAAAGTCAAATAAAACTTAAAATTTTAGTCAGTCTCATTCAAAGTGGATTTGAGCACCGATAAACTTTCAAAAACTTGTCATTATGGAGTTTTTGCATTGATTTGGTACAAATTAGGTACTGTTAACTGTATACTTCCAGCTACTTACAGAAATGGCAGTTGTCAGTGAAACTACATGTTACACTAAATGGTACTAGACATAAATGTTGTTTGTTGTAGTTTTGGCCTTTTATACCATTTTTATGTGTGTTTTGTGAATTGTGGTGAGTTACAGTTCATATGTGTAAATGGTTCGATGAATGAACCACAACTGTTGAGTGCATAGAAATGGTTTCAAAACACTGGTAGGCAGAAGACAGTTTTGGAAGTGAAAACCATACTGCAGCAAATCTGTCACCTTATCAAAGTTGCTAAACATATACATAGACTCATTTATAAATAGCCATCATAGTTTTTCTGTCAGCCCTTGATATGTAGATGTAATTCAGAGCAGAACACTAAATGAAAGACAATAACGAGAACAAGAAAGTCTAAGTACAATGCAGACGAAATCCAATAAGCAGAGTGGCATGATTGGTAGTAGCTCAAAAGCAGACTGCACTAGACTGAATCATACTGCCTGTCTGGCTTCGTTGCTGCAAATGGCTTGACCCACATGATATGCCACACATGCACCTGGTGATGATGGTTCACTACAATCTGTAGCACCTCTGAGTCGTGGTCAGTATCAGCCATTGGTGGGCATATTGTATTGGTGACTGGGACATATGTCTTTGTGGTGTTCTATCTTTAATACCATATCTGTAAAAGACGAGCACCTTTGTGTCTGTCAAACCACATAGGTACAGTGTCCTGTAGTTCCTTATTTGTGTAAGCCAAAGAATGTAATTCCATTGACAACTGTATGAAGTAACTGTATACTGAGTTGTTCCTAAGACTACATGCATCCATTGAAAACAAATAAAGGTACCATAACAGTATTTGACCACGTGCTACAGCATCAACTAAGTAACTAATAATACTTCAGTGAATGGAATGGGATGTTGCGGATTACCTTCTTTACAGTCTGTATTTGATATGTGGCTTCCATCTTTTTACTGAGATAAAGATGTAATTGAGCATATGACATTTCACATCAAATGAGGACATGCCAGGCACTGTGATAATATTTCTATCAAAAGTTAGCAGAGTTTTTTGCAAAGAGTGCAGAAAAACTGGTATGTCCGTTTTCTGTTTATATACCCATTCTGATACTCACATGTGATTTAATTTCCGGCACTATCACAGGTTGAAAAGTAAATAGCCCTCATATTAATATGATGATAGAAAACAACAGAATGAATAAAGGAAAGCAATTTTTGTATAGAGGATGGGCAAGGAAATGGCTAGTTAATTACTGTAACTCACCTTTTTTATTAATAATTCTTGTGAACCAAGGGAAAATTATAGACATCAGTTGGAAAAATATTCTACTTCTGTTTGGTTTCTCAAACTTTATGGTATATGCTTTTTTACCTTTCAATGTATTGTTTCTTTATAGTTAGTAGCATCTGTAATGTGTGCAAAAAACCTATATGTGTAAGTATTTACTGAATAGTGGTATTTTTTCTTTATTAATTTCAGAAATGGGTATTCAGTACTGCATTCAGCCCTATTGAGGGCTGGGTTCACACAAACTCAGGAAATATGTCTGACCATTTACATCACTGTGCTTATAATGTCAGGTAAGACTGTGTTAAATATCTAAGGTTAGAAGAAATTTAATTGAAATTATTTTTATGAACAGTAGTGGCTCCCTCTCCCTCCCCCTCCCCACCCCTCTCCCACACCCTCCCCCTCTCCTTCTCTCCTACCTACCCCACCTCTCTCTCTCTCTCTCTCTCTCTCTCTCTCTCTCTCTCTCTCTTTCTCTCTCTCTCTCTCTCTCTCTCTCTCTTTGTGTGTGTGTGTGTGTGTGTGTGTGTGTGTGTGTGTGTGTGTGTGTGTGTGTGTGTGTGTGTTCGTGCGTGCGTGTGCGCGCTTATGTATTTTAAGTCTGGGTATGTTTAAGTATACATTCCCTCCCCCATTCCCTACTCCCCCACTCACTTCTTCACCAGATGTCACTGATACATGGTGATCTGGTAAGGCACAATTCAGATGTAGCCCGTTCATGTAAAAAGTTTACCACATGAGTATTTTGCCAGGAAGTGCGGAGATACAGTACCAGCAAATGCATATTTGCCAGTCTGTGCCTCAATATACTAGGTTAAGCCCTATCTCTTTGCAGTCTAATGAAGGAAAAGCATGTGCTGATTATAGTGACTTTTATGTAGGATGAAGATTTTAAAGACTGGCCCCATTGGTGCTCTTTGAAAGAAGGTCTCGTTGGCATTGATGTTCACTCTTCTTGTACCCTTTAATTTTCTTAGTGATCCAAAAAAATACAACACTAAACAAGCACTCCTTACAGCCATCTACATGGCACATGTACACACTTGACAAGCTACACTGAGCAAAGTAAGAAGAAGGGGAAATCTGCCTCAGTATATTGAGTGAAACTACATATACACTATGCTATGAAGAGTATCCGGACACCTGGCTGAAAACAACTTCAAAGTTTGTGGCACCCTCCATTGGTAATGTTGGAATTCAGTATGGTGTTGGCCCATCCTTAGCCTTGATGACAGCTTCCACTCTCACAGGCATACATTCAGTCAGGTGCTGGAAGGTTTCTTGGGGAATGACAGCCCATTCTTCGTGAAGTGCTGCACTGAGGTATTGATGTCGGTCAGTGAGGCCTGACATGAAGTCGGCATTCCAAAACATCTCAAAGGTGTTCTATAGGATTCAGGTCAGGACTACGTGCAGGCCAGTCCATTACAGGGATGTTATTGTCATGTAACCACTCCGCCACAGGCCATGCATTATGAACAGGTGCTCGATCGTGTTGAAAGATGCAATCACCACCCTGGAATAGCTCTTCAACAGTGGGAAGCAAGAAGGTGCTTAAAATATCAATGTAGATCTGTGCTGTGATAGTGCTACGCAAAACAACTAGGAGTGCAAGCCCCCTCCATGAAAAACACGACTACACCATAACACCACCGCCTCCGAATATTCTGTTGGCACTACACACGCTGGCAGATGACGTTCACCGGGCATTCACCATACCCACACCCTGCCATCGGATCGCTACATTGTGTACCGTGATTCGTCACTCGACACAACGTTTTTCCGCTGTTCAATTGTGAAATGTTTACGCACCTTACACCAAGCGAGGCGTCGTTTGGCATTTACCGGCGTGATGTGTGGCTTATGAGCAGCCGCTCGACCATGAAATCCAAGTTTTCTCACCTTGTGCCTAACTGTCATAGCACTTGAAGTGGATCCTGATGCAGTTTGGAATTCCTTTGTGATGGTCTAGATAGATGGCTGCCTATTACAAGTTACGACTCTCTTCAACTGTCGGTTGTCTCTGTCAGTCAACAGACAAGGTCGGCCAGTACGCTTTTGTGCTGTAAGTGTCCCTTCATGTTTCCAATTCCTTATCACATTGGGAACAGTGTTTAGGAGTGTGGAAATCTTGCATGCAGATGTATGACACTAGTGACACCCAATCACCTGACCATATTCGAAGTCCATGAGTTCCACGAAGTGCCCCATTCTGCTCTCTCACAATGTTTAATGACTACTGAGGTCGCTGATATGGAGTACCTGGCAATAGGTGGCAGCACAATGCACCTAATATGAAAAATTATGTTTTTGAGGTGTCTGGATAATTTTGATCACGTAGTGTAAATGGTCTGTGAGGAAATCCAAATGAATGAGTGGTTAGGCACACATTATATTTGTTTTCTAGTTGGCACTTAGGCCACAGCTGGTTTCTGCATAATAATAAACATTTGTAATAATTGTATGTGGAAGACATTGTCATTTAGGTACATTGCTGGTATTATGAGGGGTAGCGAAGCGAAAATTAGACAGATGGAAAAAAGTAAGTAAACTGTTTATTTCAGACATAATCACCATAACATAATGTTTTTGACTCACTTTGAGTTAGGATGGTCAATGCCTTAATTGAAAAATGTTGCAGTTGCGTACAGTACTATGATTGTACCCAGGCATACACCTCTTTGTTCAAAGCAGATCGATGGCCACAAATGTCTTTCTTCAGGGACCCAAAAATATGGAAATCACACGGGAAGAGCTGGGGGTTATGTGGGGATATGTAAGGGCTTCTCAGCAAAACTTCTGGAATGTAGTGGAGACAACCTTAGCAACATGTTGGCCCACATGGGTACAGTCATGGTTCCATAGGCAACCACAAACATTTTGCCATGAAGGCATTGATCATCTTATCACACAGTAGGATAAATTTGTTAACAGTTATGGAAAAAAATTTTGAAGTAATAAGCAGCTACTTACATTTTTCCGATCTGTTTTATTTTTATTTGACTGCCTCTTATACAGTTAACTTAGTTAATAGGGTCAAAGAGGTAAGGCAAGACATGTGACATCAACATGCAGCAGAAAACTGATGAGAGATGGATGTGGTTTCAATTCTGATACATGAGTAATTCAGTGACCATCCTAACTAGTCTCAGTCAACTGTTAATAAAATGTACAATGCAGTACACATTGGTTTTCTGCTGATGGAAGGAAGAAAAATGCCTCAAGAAATTAATGTCACTCAGCATACACCTTAAGTTGAGGTTTTGGGTCATTCGCCCATCTAAAGTTTTTACATCCTTTATCACAGTTTTGAAATTGTATTTTATAAAGTAAACTTACTTACACAGTTTCAAAGCCATCAGTAAATTTTTAGCAAATATAGTTACAAAATGACAGATTTCAACATTAGAGTATATCCCACAATTTACGGATGGTAAATGCAGTAGCAGTATATCACAAATTGCAGGAGACAAGAACAATCAGACACTGAATAAGCCAATGATACTGTCTCCACCCTCTCTTGTCCTCTTCCATTATAAGGAGGACAAATGTTTAAGAAAAATGAAGAAAATAGATAAGTGAGAACAAAAGGTGTGAGGAATCGTAACAGTGGCTACCCTAAAATTGACCTTGAACTTTTACTAAGGTAACTGTTAATTCCTTATCACCATCTCTCTAGTTCCTCAATTGATTGATCATCAATTACTTCACCAGAAGATTACTGCTGTGTAACAACAGAATCTACATCTGACTCCACCAGCTACTTTAAGGTATGTGGCAATTGCGAATAATACTGTCTGTGGTCCGTAGCCTAGGTTGCAAAGGTCTGTCCATACACATGCCAGCTATCTTGCCTTATTTGTTATACTCATCTTAAGCATCCTCAGTTTGAAGCGGGAACAAAGTATCCATTGTTGTTTCATCCTCTCATCCATAGATCAGCAAAAATGGTGCAAAACCCATAGTGTCTTTGTTTGCTGTGTTGTATCTGAATATTGTGAGAGACAGAATTGTATTTGAGTCTCTGTTCAGTGTCTATGTATATTGAGAGCACATTTGTGAACATCTTATTAAAACATTGTGTGATGACATTTGTCTGCTGCTGGTAGGTAGATGTCATCCTGTGGATGATGTTGCATTATGAAATTACTCCTGACACCAATCTTGACTAAAAAATTTTTCTGTGATTAATGAACTTTAATTCAAAAGTATATCTTCCACAAGAAACCACATGATTTACAGAACTTTGACAGTTCCTATAGCCTTGATGACTGTGTAGTGGATGAAGTAGTCAATGAACCTGTTATCCATTTATTCCCATTTGTTGACTCGATTAATCTCCCAAAAAAGGAAATTCCAGTGTAATGAAGTGGAGCAACTGTAGGAGGAATTGCTACGAGATGTCCTCGGAATACTAAGGCATGGGCTTCCATTGTTGGCAGTTCCCTACAGTGGCTTACAAAATGTCTTTCAGTTCAATTGAGACTTGGCAAATGATATCTGCTTTAGATTATATCAAAGGTCTTTGAAACTACCTGATGACTTGACATTGGAGTGTCATGAAAATACTTCAGTATGTAAATGAACTGGGATGATGAGCAACCATTTGCATCCCGTTGGGTCATAATTATTTTTACACAGTGTTCCATCTTTTAATCTTAATTCTGCTTTGGTGACATCTTTCATTTCTATGGTATCTACGATCTTCACTGATGTTGGATTTTTCCTTTGTTCATTACTGCTGCGATGACTTGGATATAGAGTTTCACTCTACCAAAACAGTACATAAATGTTGTAGTAAATGATAGGAGTATGGGTAGTGTTGGAAGGAAAGAAACATAAGTGAGTGTATGAGAGGGAAACTGGAAGCTGATGACTTCTCTCTGCCTTTTGTGTGTTTTGCACATTATTAGAACAGCATGCACTTCGGTGTTAGTCCATTGTATATTTGATGTTCTTAAAAAATATAAATTGCATTTTATAAATAATAAAAATTAGTGGACCACGAAACTTTTGCTCTTTTATGTAACCAAAGCAATATTGAGTACTTTCAATGCAAGTACAGTTTACGCGTACAAATCTATATAATTATTGTTGTTATTCTGTACCCAATAGAACGTTCTTCATCATGATCAAAAGCAACAGTTTCCTGTTATTATTGGTAAGTGTGAAAGTTGTTTATGAATAACAATAAAATGTTTTATATAAGTTCAATGAAGTATTGGAGCGAAGTTTGATATGGTTTTAAGGAAATGTTTTTTTTTTCTAGAGCTACATAATATATCTGTATTGCTTTTCTTGATTTTTGCTACAACATCCTTCTGTTTCACGTTACAAACCAACAATAACTTTTGAGTAAAACCTGAATTAAACATTGAAAATTTGAATCTCGCTATAAATACTGCTTATTTTGAAGTACCAGATGGGAGGATAACTATATAGAACAAAAATGTTCCATAGTTTATGTAGCCGTTTATATGAGGGTTGCCCAGAAATTAATGCACTGCATTTTTCCTTCTTCAGCAATTCTTTATGAAACATAATGAGAATTACACACACACAAGAATGGTGTTTTATCCACACACCCTATTTTTCCACGTAATCTCCGTCTCATTTTATATCCTTCCTCCAGTGTGAAACAAGGGCATGACTGCCCTGTCAGTATCAGTCCTTGTCCTGATGGCAGATAATGGCATCCACACTTTCTTTGGTAATTGACAGGTGTAGCACCAACTGCCGAGTCCCAATGCGTCTGTCCTTGCAAATGACTATATCAGCTCGCTGCAACACGTCAGGTGTGACAGCCATGGATGGCCTCCCCAACCGCTGCAAATTGTGGAGCTCCACTGAACTGCCTTCTGATGACCTCATCCTCCATGCCCAGTGACTAACTGTGCTTCTGTCGACAGAAGATGCTCCATAAACTTTGCACAAGTGTTTGTAAATATTTCCCACAGTTTCTTTCTCTGCAGTGAGAAATTCAATGACGGCACATTGCTTGTAAGGTACATCACCAACAGATGACATTTTGAAACTGTCCTGCAGCTACACTACCTGTCGGAAGTGGCGGAAACTTGGCACGCTCACTCAGGAGACTTCAAATAATACATATGTAACGTTTCACACTTGTAGCATTGTTTTTGGCTGAGAAAAAGAATGTGGTGTATTACGTTCTGGGCAACCCTTGTATATCCTTATCCTGTTTCTAAGCAGTTCACCACTTCCGGTTTCTGGGGGAACCTAGTAAGACACTGAAGACACTGATCTCATACACAAACAGAGCAATGAAAATGAGGTAATGCCCCTTAGATATGCAACACACCTAACATACAGGAAATACAGTTATGAGCTTAACTGACCAAGGTAACTAGGGAAATTACTGTAGTCTTCACTTACTTATGGTAGTTTACAGTAACCTGCAGTAATTCTACAACTCTACATGGGTACAACCAGCACCTATTATGTTCCTTGAATGGATTTTGTGAAAAGCAGATAGCATCATTGTTTATGCGTGTAACAGTGACTTTGTGCCCTGAAGCTTCAGTGCCCTTTTCGCAAGATGTCTTACTGATTTCTTTAGGATTATCAGTTGGCATACATAATAATCAAATGTCACAACAGTGAATGGACTGCTATATTAATGGGGCTGATCAGATGATTGCAATGCACTATTTCTCAGTCATACAGTAATTCTTCTAAAATCATATGAGCCTTTGTTTTCAGATATTTTATTTGTTGTAAGGAAGAGGACCACAACTGATTTTGGGAATGACAATTCAGTCAGCTGCCAACAGAAATCAAAGATTCTCCCTGAATGGAGAAGGCAGGCATCAGTGGTGAACAATTTGCAGCTAGCTGCACCCAGTGTGCTCAGTGGCTACTGGCGGGACCTCTTCCATATCTCAGATGAGAGCCTCAGAAAACGCACTTAGCTGACACTGGCTTTCTTTCCCAACTTGTGCACTGTTTCTCTGAGGGCCTTCCATCATCCACCCAACATTGGAGCTTCCACTGACTACCATACCTAAATTCTGCACTTCTCCAGACCTTTCAGCGAGATTGGCTTTGGTTCTAACAAGAGAGGAGTCTGATGCTGGATTAGATACATTCTCAGCAATGGGCAAGACCTCAAATATGCTTTCAAGACATAAAGGGGCAGCTGTGTGGACATTACCTTCTTTTGCCTTCCATGTAGAGGTTGACAGGATGACTTCGTTACCCACTGTTTTGAATCAGTTGAGCAATCATGATCTGTGTAGAAGTTTCATTTAGTTCAGAGTGCTTGTTTTCATAAAAATGATTTCACATTTTTGGTGATTTTCGTTTCACATGTTTCTTTATCCTGAAAAGGCTTGGACCCTCTTTTAATCTAAATTATAAGATGAAGTCACACAGATCCAGTGAATAGGATGGGTGTGAAACTATCTTAGTTTTAAGACTTAATTATGTTACTCAATGTAGAATATTTACCCACCTCAGCAGCCATGTGTGTTAACATGCTGCTTACAGGTTGGGGAGGTGCATCGGGCCCGGATCTGCCTGGCACATTAACTGTGAAGGTCGGTGTGCTGGCCAGCCTGAATATGGATTGTAGATGGTTTCTCACAGCTAGCCGTTGTGGCCGAGCGGTTCTAGGCGCTTCAGTTTGGAACCGTGCGACGGCCACGGTCGCAGATTCGAATCCTGTCTCGGGCATGGACGTGTGTGATGTCCTTAGGTTAGTTAGGTTTAAGTAGTTCTGAGTTCTAGGGGACTGATGACCTCAGAAGTTAAGTCCCATAGTGCTCAGAGCCAGTTTTGGTTTCTCACATCCCATTAAGTGAATTCTGGGCTGGTACCCAAGTCCCACATCAATCATGTGATTTGCAAACATATAGAGAACTTTTACTCACTTTCACATTAATAACAATACATGCATGCACTTTCGGTGCCCATATTCCATTCTGGCGGTAGGGGGGGGGGGGGGGTGGAGGGTGGCATAATATATAATAGTGTGGTGACGGGAAGGCCATCCAGCCAACACTTAAATTAACCATGCCAAATCTGTTAATGACCATGCTGACCCTATGTTGATACGTGGTACAAAGGCACAAGGAAGAAATGATGACTCCATTTACAATATTAGCTGTGATGATTGTATGAGACAAGTAAAAATGGTATGCTGAACTGGAATTTGAACCCAGATTCCTGCCATTTCTGGGCGGTACAATACTGGTTATTCCACCCACAGAGGGTCACTTTTAGCTATAACTCATTACAGATACAGATTACAGATCAATACACAACTTTATCTTGTCACATAAAGTCATTATCATTTTGTATTTTGGCCAAAAAAATGGTCGATGCACAACACTTTGCAATTTGGAATATTGTCATGGTGAAGAACCAGTTATCTCATAACCACATTGCAACCTGTAATTATTGCAGTAGCTCTCATGACTGTAACACCATGCATCACCATCTGTAATAATTTTTCCTAGAACTTGATATCAACACATTGATGTGTCATACTTACTTGACTTGACTTGACTTAATTCCTTTGGCCCCTATGGGGGCGTAGGGCATGTAGGAGAACTCTCCATCCGTCTCTGTCTTTGGACACTTGCCTCAATTCTGCGCAGGTCTTGCTAACTCTTTTTGCTTCCCCTTCCACTGTCCTCTTCCATGTGCCCCTAGGTCCTCCTCTCTTCCTTGTTCCCTGGGGATTCCATTCCAATATTTTTTTCCTGATGGCTCCATCTGGTTTTCTCAAGGTGTGCCACAACCAACTCCACTTTCTCTCTCGTCTCTGGTCTTCTATAGGTATCTGGTTTGTTATTCACCAGAGCTCCTCATTACATATTTTTTCTGGCCACCAGATATTCATGATGCACCGGAGACACCTATTTCTGAAGCTTTGTAACTGGGATGTTATCTTTTTATCCATTTTCCAGCTTTCACTGGCATACAGAAGGACAGCCTTCACATTTGTATTAAAAATACAGATTTTTGTTTTGTATGTGATATTTCTGTTTTTCCATAATGAATACAATTGTATGAAGGCAACATTTGCCTTTTTAATGCGGTTTTTCACATCATCTCCAGCTCCACCATCTTCCGTCACTATACTACCCAGATACAGGAATGAGTTGACAGTCTCCACCTGCTGCTCCCCTATTAACAGTGGCACCTCCGTGTTCCCTGAATTTACTCTTATTTCCTTTGTTTTGCCTGTATTTATCTTGAGGCCAGCAGTCTCTACTGCTTCTTTCAGCAAGTTTAATTTAGCTTGCGTATCAGTCAGCCTTTGAGCTAATAAAACTATGTCATCTGCAAAATCCAAATCCTCCAGACGTTCATGGATCCCCCACTGGATTCCTCGTCTCCTCTTCTCATAACATAGTCTAGAACAAGTAGAAAAAGTGTTGGTGATAAAATGCAACCCTGCCGGACTCCAGTTGTTACTTTTATGGCCTCTGTCATATTTCCCTTGTGGAGTACACAACATTTGTAGCCATCATATAGATTTTTTATAATGTTTAAGATCTTCTGTGGTATGCCATTCTTCCGCAACACCTGCCAGAGCACTTTGTTTCACAGAATCAAAGGCCTTTTGAAAATCAATGAATGGCAGGTACATGGTTGCTTGGAATTCTTTGCTTTGCTCTAAAATGATCCTAAGAGTGTTAATAAGATCAACACAACTGTGTTGTACCCTAAAACTGGCCTGTTCTTTACGCAGTCACTTTCCAAGAGACTCTTTAGTTCTGTTCAAAATAATTCTGGTGAGGACCTTACTGGGCACTGACAACAATGTAATACCATGCCAATTGTTACAGTCTGACAAATTTCCCTTTTTCAGGAGCTTTACCACCAAACCATTTTTCCACTCCTGTGGAGATTTCTCTTCAAGCCAAATATGCTTCAGCAAGGGATGGAACATTTTAACAGTACTTTCAGTATCAGCTTTTAAGAGCTCCAGTGCCATGTTGTCTAGGCCTGGAGCCTTTGTACTCTTTAGTGTTTTCAAAGCTATCCTAATTTTGTCCATTGTGGGGCTCTGCAAATTTATATCTTGATCTTCTTTGACTTCCTCTGGAATGTCTCTTACCTGTTCCTCTTGGTTGTCTTCACAATTTAACAGTACCTTGAAGTGCTCCTCCCATCTCTGTAGCTGTGCCTGTTGAGTTGCAAGCATCACCCCATCCTTGTTCTTAACTGGTCCTCCACATCTGAAGTTCTTCATTGACAACTGTTTGGTTATATTGTAGAGCTCTTTCATATTTCTTTGTCTTGCTGCCTCTTCTGCTAATTTTTCTTGCTCATCTATCCATTTTCTTTTATCTCAACATAGTCTTATTTTCACTTTTTTGTTCGCCTCTGTGTATTCCTTACGCACTTCTGCGTTCTTGTCTTACAAAGATTTAACTTAAGTTTTAGTTCTTTCCCGTGGCTGATTTTATTCCATATAGCATCAGAGATCCATTCCTTTCTTTGATTTGCCTTAAATCCTAAGATTTTTTCTCCCACATATAAATAACTTTCTTTGATTTTTTGCCAACATGCTTCAATTCCCTCTTCCATAAAGTTTTCTTCAGAGAGGACCTGGAATCTGTTTTGTAGTTCAAGGGCAAATGTTTCTTTGATCTGTTGGTCTTTTAATCTTGCCACATCTATTTTCTTTCACCTGTGATTGAGCTTGGTTTTATTTGCCACTATCTTCAGTCTGAATTCTGCCAAAACTAGGTGGTGGTCACTTCCAACGTATGCTCCTCTTCTATTTTTGACATCTAACAGAGTGTCGGAACTTGCGGCTTATGTTTATGTGGTCTATTTTAGTTTTGCTAACGTGGTCTGGAGAAACCCAAGTTATCTTATGGCAGTTACAATGTGGAAACAATGTGCCTCCAATGACTAGGTCATGTTCAGCGCACGTATCTATCAACAGTTCACCATTTACATTCCTGATCCCCGCACCATGCACACCCATGATATGTTCAAGCCCTTCATTTTTTGAACCAACTTTTGTGTTCAAGTCGCCCATTAAAATTTTTATGTCCCTAGAATTTGTTTGTCTAAGAACTCCGTTAAGCTCTGTATAAAATGCATCTTTTAATTCTCCGTTAGCTATTTCAATAGGTGCAAAGCATTGAATTACAGTGACATATCACACATTTGTTTTAAAGTGTGCGGTTATTATCCTTTCTGAGACTAGTTTCCAATCCAGTGAGCTCTTCTTGCTGCTTTTAGATAGTAAGAGCCCTTCACCATTCCTATGCATTGTGTCTTCAACTGTCTGACCCACATACAGCAGCACTCCACCATTCGGTGTTTGGAATTCCCCAGATTCTGGCCACCTTATTTCACTTAGTCCCAATATATCTAGTCAGTAGTTCTCCATCTCTTTTTTAACCTGTCTTAGCCTCCCTGCCTCTCTCAACGTCCTTACATTCCAAAAACCAATACAGGTTTTTCTTTTCAGGCCAAAGGTCATATCCTTAAGATCCACCCGGCTGTTTCTCCTTTTAGTTTCTGTGATATGTGTTTTTTGGTTGTGTGGGTTATCAGCCCACAGTCCCTGAGTGTCCTGGTGGATCTGTCACCTCATAGCCTGGACAGCTGCCAAGGTTTTATTTCAGGGCCTTACTCCTTAGATAGCTTGTCTTCACCACGACTACAGAACACTATCCATCCCTTCGCAGTAAGGCCTATGTACATCAACGTTGTCCTGGTTTCCAAGGATCTTCCGCTGTCCGCATTAGGGGACTGTGTCTGCTGCCACACAGTCACAGGGAGGAAAAGGAAAGGAAGGGAGTGTATAGGATGGGATAGAATAGAATAGGACAGGACAGGACAGGACACTGGGAGACACACTTCGTCTGGATCCTCTATGGGGACCTGTCCGGCTTGGGAGCCCCTGCTGGTAGTTACACTACCGCCGGTATAGCCCTCCAATTCATTGGATCACACAAACCCCCTTGCCTACACGGACAGTGTTTCGTTAACACAGTGTCTCCTGAGGGGGTTGTGTCATACCCACAACTGCAAAATTGTCAAGCATGTCAATCAGTAACTTACAAAAACCAGCATTTGCTAATGTCTCTGCATGGATGATGGTTGGTCAGTTGATTTACAACAGTTTGGTACCTAGCAGGATAACTCATGAGTACTACACTTCCACTCACAGCAAAGGGTTTCTAGTTACTACTGGATCTTCATTCATGCCGTGATTCATCTTCTGATTTATATGATCTTGTTTAATTGACACTTGTTTGTTTTGTGATACAGTTTGTGTATGGATTCTGTGATTGTGTGGAAGAGGCATTTAAAAAAATCTGTACATTGTTAGTGTTAAATCCTTTACAACAGAACTTGGATAGAGATGCACACTTAACTTGTGACAACCAACCAATAGGTACAGCTGTCTGTATGACACAGATAGAGGCTCACAATTAAAGGCTATTTCATTTCTATATTTTACACAAAGTCATTATCATTTCGTTTTCTGGTCAAAAGATGTTTTACATACAATGCTTTGTGGTTGGGAATACTGCAGTATTGAGGAGGCAGTTGGCAATATTGGGAGCAGGGTGTATATGCTCTGGGACAACTGGGAAATCCGGGGAAAAACCAAGGAATCTTTTCATCCGGGAGAAAACCGTGGAAAACCCGGGAATTTTTCAGAATTCCAGGAATTTTTCATTGTTTTAGTTTTCTGTTAAATTTATGTAATTTTGACTGTTAAAAACTGATACTCTAGCAAAGAATATTACTTTATCCCACTACTGCAAAATAATGCTGCAGCAATAAAACATAAATGAGAGAGAAAAAAAATAAAAGTTTAGTTGCAAAGGAAATGCACACTTCACAACATCCCGCCTGCCAACAGCAAAATGTGTCAATGGCCTTCGGTTGAAGACAATGCAATACTTCGTAACAACTAATTGCTTCTGATGAGCGTGACATCAAAGCTGTTTACATTAGATTCGTTTGAGCAGTTGCCAGTGGGCTCATGCGCATTTGCATTTCAGTCACATGTGAGCAGTACCTTCTCCTGCTTCTGGCTACTTGTAGGCAGATGCCAAGCGGATAAATTTATCTGGAGCGCCCAAACTGCCAGATTTATGCATGCACAGAGCAGTCTTAGTTGTAGTGGGGGGTGAGGTAGTTCCCATGTGACCTGTGTTTATGTTTAGTGATTTTTTGCTGTTTCCTCTTGGTTTACAGCTCCCATGTCAAATGGAAACAAAACAGGTTTCTGTGGCCAAGAGCTATGAAATGAATTAAAATACATTCACATAATTATGGAAGGCTGAAACAATTATTAGTTTAACTTTTCTGATTTTATTTCCACATGTTTGACAGCCAAGCAATAATCGCCTTGCAAGCAATAATCTCCTTGCGGAACAATGAAGTTATTTTCGTCGGTTTTCTAAAGAAACTTGGTTTTTATTAATATTTTCCACGGAGATGATCAATTTATTTGAAACGAAGCATTTCATTCCACAGTATGGCTAGTTCCAATTGTTCGCAGAATTTCAAGTGCACGTTCTCATCTTCTGGCACGTACGGCATTTTACCATAATAAAGAACCAAATGTGAGACAGTACTGTGGTGTCACCGCCAGACACCACACTTGCTAGGTGGTAGCTTAAATCGGCCGCGGTCCATTAGTACATGTCGGACCCGCGTGTCGCCACTGTCAGGATCGCAGACCGAGCGCCACCACAAGGCAGGTCTCGAGAGACGTACTAGCACTCGCCCCAGTTGTACGACGACTTTGCTAGCGACTACACTGACGAAGCCTTTCTCTCATTTGCCGAGAGACAGTTAGAATAGCCTTCAGCTAAGTCCATGGCTACGACCTAGCAAGGCGCTATTAGTTACTTCATGAATCTAAAGAGTCTCACTTGTATCATCAAGAATGCTGTATACCAAAGGACGATATAAAAGTTAAGTGTTCTAGTAGCTACGTTCTTTTCTTTATCACATTCATCACGTATCCTGTTCCAGACTTCGCGCCAGTCGGCGTGTGTGTACGTGTGCCCTTTCGGCTACCTGTCTCTGTGGACTGGCTGCCTTGTCAGTCCACTACAAGTACAGTTCTGGTACTCCAAGAAATTTGCATCCCGAAAACCATAGTGAAAAGCTTAATGTGAGGTTGGGACCTACTTCATTCCGATTATGGACATGCGAATGCGCACAGCAAGCTGAATTATACACTTTAGTATGGTTTACAAAATTCCGATGCTCTTGGAGTATCCTCTGATGTCTTGTTTCTTTTATGACATATTGTAAGACCTCTTAATGCTTTATACATACGAACATACGGGCTTCCTATGCCATCGTAGCTGCCTAATGCCTGCTTTCTGGCGCTCTGTGTCAACTACCAAAACGAATCTATTTCTGACAGGTTTCAGGAAAATATTGTGAATGGTGGTTTGAAAAGTATTATTTTCAAAGTAAATTTTTTTTACACAATATAAAACATATTACGTGTGAGAATGTGCAATGTATTTCTTAAATCACACGTTGAGGACCAGCTACTTAGAAGAATTTCGAGCCCAGAAGACCACACATTTATGTCATTATTTTAAATTTTACTGGTACATTTCTGTGATGTATCTTAAAGTGTGACACTTGCAAAAAAAGACTAATATTACATGTGAAAGCTCAGCTTCTCTTGTAGCTTATTAATCAAAAATGTCTCAAATGGCTCTAAGCACTATGGGACTTAACATCTGAGGTCATCAGTCCCCTAGATTTAGAACTACTTAAACCTAGCTAACCTAAGAACATCACGCACATCCATGCCCGAATCAGGATTCGAAACTGCGACTGCAGCAGCAGCGCAGTTCCGGACTGAAGTGCCTAGAACTTCTCGGCCACAGTGGCCGGCACTTATTAATCTTCGAGATCTATATTATATGTGAAAGCTTAGCTTTTGTTGTAGCTACACTACATATGTTAATTTAAACCATTTAAGTGATGTTGCTATTGGCTGACATGTTCCCTCTGCTCTGAATAACTGCTGTCACCGGCTGGCAAGATCATGTGACAAGAATTATGATTGGCTTACAAAAGGGCATTGCAATCTTGATTTCAATGCTTTGGCAACTAACATGCGCCGGCCGCGGTGGTCTCGCGGTTCTAGGCGCTCAGTCTGGAACCGTGCGACTGCTACGGTCGCAGGTTCGAATCCTGCCTCGGGCATGGATGTGTGTGATGTCCTTAGGTTAGTTAGGTTTAAGTAGTTCTAAGTTCTAGGGGACTGATGACCTAAGATGTTAAGTCCCATAGTGCTCAGAACCATTTGAACCAACTAACTTGCAGTGCTTGGTGGAATTTGAATTTATAAGTCCATATTGACGAAAACACGGAAAAAGTGTATTTTCACCCGGGAAAACATGTATTTTTTAACCGGGAAATCTGGGATTTTTTTTCCTTGTCCACATATACACCCTGTGTGAGGGAGTAACTTGAATGATTTATGATGATGATGATAGTGGATGATATTTGTATGAGGTGCATCCAGAAAGTAAGTTTCCCTATCTTTTAAAACGAAGACAACATAGTTACATGAAAAACTTTATTGGCAACAGGTACAGCAATGTTTGAGCTATTTTTTGACATAGTCACCAAAATAATTAAGACACATGTCATATTATGGGATCAACTGTTGTATTCCTGTGTCATAGAAGTCTGTCGCCTCTGAATGGAACCAGTGTGTGACAGTCTTCTTCAACCATGGCGCACAATTTCTTGAACAGCAGGTGCTTAGTGACAATTTCATGTGACAAGGCTCATGATATTCGTGGAAAATGGCTGCTGAACTATGTAATCATGAAGAAATGGTTCTCCAGGATGCGCCGCCACACCAGCTCAACCAGGTAATCATTGATGAGGGATAGTTGCCCACTGTGGTCTTCATTATGTGCACTTTGATGACCTTCAGAAAAAATCCTACACCAGCGACACACCATCTGTTTGCTCATGATGTTTTGCCCATGTAGCTGACAGAACAAACGATGAATTTTGATGGGCACTATGTTTTGTGCATTAAGGAACCTTACCACTGAGAAATGAGAGACAACTTTTTGGGGCACTGCTGACAGGTGGAACCTGTCCAGCTAACGTTTGATTGACATGTCATAGATCTGTTGTGCATGCACAATCTTCCTGGCTAAATTCATTGAGAGAGAGAGAGAGAGAGAGAGAGAGAGAGAGAGAGAGAGAGAGAGAGTAAACATTTACAGAATTTGTTAACAATCCTGTGTAAACAGTTTTTAATATAGACTATGCAGTGTTCATAGTTTGTTTGCTCCATTTTAATATATTACCATTTACTGGGAACAGGACCCCTGCGGGTCTGGGGGTTAGAATAGGGCTGAGGTATTCCTGCCTGTCATGAGGCGACTAAAAGGAGTTTCACATGTTTCAGCCTTTATGTGATTGTCCCCTGTAGGGTTTGACTTCCATTTTTCAAAATTTTCCTGAAGAGCGAGCCAATTGGGAAAGGGCGCCTTACATGGTGCATCGTGTCCATCATGCGCTGAGACCTATTGCATCCTTCATCGACGTGGATCTCCACTTCTGCTCATTCTCCAAAAGTTGGGCAAGGTCACCCTCCTGGGTGCGTATTTTTCCATCAACTGTGCAGTATCATTTTCTACGCTGATGATGATAGTGGACTTGTTTGCTTGCTTGCACCTGATATCCAGCACGGTAGCCAGTCCATTGTGGTGGGACCGCCATGTACCCTGTTGGTTGTGTGGCGCCATGGCGAGGCCCCCTAGTTGGAGTTGGTGGCATCAGGGTGGATGACATGCGATGAAGTGTAGTACATCATCTCTTGCTGGTGGTCAAACACCAGCAGTCTCGTAAGTGTTCATGGGCTGAATTCAACACACAGAAGTACGACCCCAAATTGTTCCCTTCCCTGGCACACCATGGATGGCAGCTGCTCTTATGCGCCCTGGTACCTTGTATGTTTGAGAGCTGATGGGGAATCTTTCATGACGATGAAGCTTCAGTTTTTTGTTGACCATTTAGAGGACAAGTTTGTGGAGGCGAAGGGCTTGCCCAAAATGAGATGTGGGTCAGTCTTAATCAAAACAGCATCCTCTGCCCAGTCATTGGTGTTACTCGCGTGTGACAAGCTGGGGGATGTTTCTGTAACCATCACGCCCCATAAGAGCTTAAATATGGTCCAAGGTATCATATTTTATAGGGACCTTCTTTTGCAGTCTGACGATGAGCTGTGCGCCAATTTAGAGCAATGGGGTGTACATTTGGTTTGGCGTGTCCACCGGGGCCTGAGGGATAATCAGGTTGCCACCGGTGCCTCAGTCGTAGCCTTTGAGGGTGATATATTACCCAAGAAGGTCAAGGTGATATTCTACCACTGTGATGTAAAGCCCTATACCCCTCCCCCAATGCAGTGCTTTAAATGCTGGAAGTTCGGCCATATGTCTTCCCACTGTACTTCTAGTGTCACATGTTGAGATTGTGGACGCCCATCACATCCCAATACTCCATGTGCCCTGCCTCCCATCTGTGTCAACTGCGGAGAACACGATTCACCTTGCTCGCGTGACTACAGGATGCTCCAGAAAGAAAGGAAAATCATGGAGTACAAGACCCTGGACCAACTGACCTACACTGAGGCTAAGAGGAAATTTGAACGCCTACATCCTGTATGTATGACATCGTCTTAAGCCACTGCTACAACAGTTCTAGCCCCATCATCTCCGCCAGCCCCAGTCACCTCTCAGAGCCGGAAGACTACACCTGCCCCCTTGATAATGGGGGCATTTCCTTCCCTGTTGCTCCTGCACCACCTACTTTGGAAACAATACCCCCCAACCATTGGGGATATGAGTTCCCTCTTCTGTGCCAGAGAAGCGTAAATCATCTTCAGCTCCTCTCGCTAGGAAGGGGTCCCATGGGTCACTCCCATCCCAGGTTTCCGCTAGTGGGAAATATGACACCCGCTAGTGGCTGAAGAGCCCCAAAGCAGCTGGTCATAGGGCTTCATGATCATCCTCAGTCCCAGAGACTGAATCAGTGGAGTCCTCCCAGCCAGGGAAACCCAAGGAGCAGTGAGAGAAATCCTGAAGAAGATCCCCAAGACCAAGGAAATTGCGGTGGTATCGACACCACCGCTACCTACAAGCTCTGCGTCTGCGAATGAGGTGGAGATTCTGGCATCCGTTGAGGACGTAGATCTTGCCATACCCTCAGACATAATGAATATAGACTGCTCAGGCAGTAAGTCAGTGGCAGCATGTGACCCTGAGGCGTAAATTGCCTCATTGAATGTTACATGCCTTCCCAGTCTCACGGTGACGTCATCCTCTAGTGGAATCACAGAGTTTTTTCCACTGTCTGGCTGAGCTCTGGCGACTGTTAATTTTTACACCTGCTTTTTGCATTGGCCTCCAGTAAACCTGGTTCCCAGCAATGCGGTCCCCTGCCCTCCATGGCTATAAGGGATATTACAGGAACTGTAGTGACTATACTAGAGTGTCGGGTGGAGTTTGCGTTTATGTCCTAAACTCAGTCTGCAGTGAAACTGTGCCCCTTCAAACCCCTCTTGAAGCTGTGGCTGTCAGAATAAGGATGACACAGGAAATAACTGTCTGCAATGTATATCTTCCTCCAGATGGTGCAGTACCCCTGAATGTGTTAGCTGCACTGATTGATCAACTCCCTAAACCTTTCCTACTTTTGGGAGATTTTAATGCCCATAACCCCTTGAGGGGTGGCACCATGCTTACTGGCCGAGGCAGAGATGTCGAAACTTTACTGTCTCAGTTCAACCTCTGCCTCTTAAATACTGGGGCCGCCACACATTTCAGTGTGGCTCATGGTAGTTAGTCGGCCATTGATTTATCAATTTACAGCCCAGGATTTCTCCCGTCTATCCACTGCAGAGCACATGCTAATCTGTGTGGTAGTGACCATTTCCCTGCTTCCTGTCACTGCCCCAGTGTCAGGCACATGGATGCCTGCTTAGATGGGCCTTAAACAAGGCAGACTGGGAAACTTTCACCTCTGCTGTCACCACTGAATCTCCCAAACATGAAAACATCGATATGATGGTTGTGCAGGTGACTACAACAATTGTTTCTGTGGCAAAAAACGTGATCCCTTGTTATTTATTGTGCCCCAGGTGAAAGACAGTCCCTTGGTGGTCGCCTAAAGATGCTGAAACAATTAAGGAGCATTGGCAAGCTCTAAAGCGGCATAAATGGCACCCTTCCCTGGAGCACCTCATAGCCTTTAAATGGCTCTGTGCCCACATTCGCCAACTTATCAAACAATGGAAGCAGGAGTGTTGGGAGAGATACGTCTCCTTAAAGTCTGGGCAAGGATCAAATGTGTTTTCGGGTACCAGACCCCACCAGGTGTTCCGGGTGTTAACATAAATGTCGTGTTATTTACCGACACAATGGCGGTTGCCGAGCACTTTGCTGAGCACTATGCTCGAGCCTCTGCATCGGAGAATTACCCCTCAGCCTTCCACACTCTCAAATGGTGGCTGGAAGGGACAGTCCTCTCATTCACTACACGCGACAGTGCATCCTATAACGCCCCATTTACAGAGTGGGAGCTCCTCAGTGCCCTTGCACACTGCCCCGACACTGCTCCTGTGCCAGATCAGATCCACAGTCAGACGATTAAATATGACTACAAGCAACATCTCATCATCATCTTCAACCGAATGTGGTGCGATGACATCTTTCCATTGCAATTGCAGGAGAGCACCATTGTTCTGGTGCTCAAACCCGGTAAAAACCCACTTGATGTGGGTAGCTATCGGCCCGTCAGCCTCACCAATGTTCCTTGTAAGCTGCTGGAACGTGTGGTGTGTCAGTGGTTGGGTTGGGTCCTGGAGTCACATGTCCTACTGGCTCCTTGTCAGGGCGGCTTCCACCAGGTTCACTCTACCACTGATAATTTTGTGTCCCTCAAGAGTGCCATCTGAACAGCCTTTTCCAGACACCAACACCTGGTTGCTGTCTTTTTTGATTTACGAAAAGCGTATGTAATGACCTGGCAACATCATATCATTGCCATATTATATGAGTGGGGCATATTAGGCCTACTCCTGACTTTAATCCAAAATTTCCAGTCACTTCATGCTTTTCATGTCCAAGTTGGTGCCTCCCTTAGTTCCTCCCCCATATCCAGGGGAATGGGGTCCCACAAGGCTCTGTATTGAGTGTATCTCTATTTTTAGTAGCCATTAATGGTCTAGCAGCAGCTGTAGGGCCGTCCGTCTCACCTTCTCTGTATGCAGATGACTTTTGCATTTCGTACTGCTCCTCCAGTAGTGGTGTTGCTGAGCGGTACCTACAGGGAGCTATCCACAAGGCGCAATCATGGGCTCCAGCCCACAGTTTCCAGTTTTCGGCCACAAAGTCAGATGTTATGCACTTTTGTCAGTGTTGTACTGCTCTCATCTGGACCCGGAACTTTACCATAATGACGATCCACTCACTGTAGTGGAGACATAGCGATTCTTAGGACTGGTTTTCGACACCCAATTGGATTGGCTTCCTCACCTTCGTCAGCTTAAGTGGACTGCGCATCCGAATTACCATCTCCTTTTTACACCCATGGCGGTTCATCTCCCGCATCGGCGGCCCTGTTCAGGGCTTCCAATTGCAGTTCGTGTCCGATCCCTTCTTTCCGAACTGGAGTCCTTGCCTTTACCACCTATACTTGTGGTCCATTCACGTATACCTCCATGGTGTACACCTAGGCCGCGGCTTTGCCTTGACCTTTCACATGGCCCTAAGGATTCAGTTAACCCCATGGCTCTCCACTGCCACTTCCTCTCGATTCTTGACATGTACCAGGGCCATGAAGTGGTTTACACCAATGGCTCGACGGCTGATGATCGCATCGGCTTCACGTATGTCCATGGAGGGCATATTGAACAGCATTCCTTGCCCGATGGCTCCAGTGTTTTCACTGCTGAGCTGATGGCTATTTCTTGTGCTCTTGAGCATCCATTCATGCCCTGGGGAGTCGTTTCTTCTGTGTGCTGACTCCTTGAGCAGCCTACAAGCTATCGACCAGTGCTACTCTCGCCATCCTTTGGTAACAACGATCCAAGAGTCCATCTATGCCCTGGAATGGTCCAGTCGTTCAGTGGTGTTTGTCTGGACCCAAGGTCACGTCAGAATCCCAGGCAATGAACTTGCCGACAGGTTGGCCAAACAGGCTACACAGAAACTGCTTATGGAGATCAGCTTTCCTGCAACTGACCTGTGTTCAGTACTACACTGCTAGGTTTTGTGGCTTTGGGAGATGGAATATCATAACCTCAGTACACACAACAAACTGTATGCCATTAAAGAGACTATGAATGCGTTGGAGACCTCCACGCTGGTCTCTCGCAGGGACTCTGTGGTTCTCTGTTGGCTCCACATTGGCCACACTTGGGTGACACATGGCTATTTTCTGTGCCGTGATGACCCACCTCAGTGTCGGTGTGGTGCCCGGCTGACAGTGGCCCATTTCTTGGTGAGCTGTCCTTCTTTGGCTGCCCTGAGATGGACTCTTCAGTTACCGGACTCATTGCCATTAATTTTAGCTGACAACGCCTCATCGGCTAATTTAGTTTTATACGTAACAGTGAGTTTTATCATTCTATATATGTTTTCATGCGTGTCCTTTGTCCCTTTGTATTCTCCTCTCTAATGCTTTTAGGCTGGATGTTTCAATGTGCCACAGAATGGCTGGCTTTTCCTTTTTATTCTTGTGGTTGGCCAGCCACGGTTATTTGCTTTCTTGTTTTTATCCCTTCTGCCTGTTTCTTGCTTCTCTCTGTGGTTTTCTTTTCCTGTTTTGTCCATAGTAGTGTTGGTTGTCCTTCTGTCATTTTTCTGGTTATTCCATTCTCCTGTTATTGTGCTGTACGCACCTTTCTTTTCTTCTTTCCCTTGTGTAATTATTTTACCGGGAACAAGGGACTGATGACCTTGCAGTTTGGTCCCTTCCCCCTCCTTTAAACCAACCAACCAACCAATACCTGGCTGGTCAATACATCCCACTTCAGTTACATGATTCACAAACATTACGAAAATGTTCTCACACTTTCACGTGAGATAACACTAGATGCAGATGGATGTCGTACACACAAATTCCATCCCTGAGAGGGGGGAGGGGGGGGGGGGATGGCGACAGAAAGGGCATCTAGCGACCTTCTTCTACTAACATTACCAACTATCCAGATTAATATTTCAACCTCATGAAGATGCAAGATAAGGGCATAATAAAGGTAAGTGGTATTTGGCGAACTAAATATTTACCAAGGGCTTCCTGTGAGTTAATGTATACAATCGAAAGATTACCATTGTGTGATTGTGTCTAAAATTAAAAAAACACACTGAAATTTTCCCTATCACTAGATTATTATTATTACCTCTTTTCAGATTTCCAGTGTTTGCCCATGTCTGAAAGCATGCTAACTTTTGCTGCTTTGCCTTATAATTGAACTGTGCTGTGTATCATTGCAATTTCTATGAATGCTGTATTTTTAGGAGTACAATAAAAAGTTAATTAGTGAAATAATTGTGTAATCTCTAATGCAAGGCTCCCTGAATATATACATAAACAATTTTATTCTTATTTTACAGACATTCGTATGATGAGCAGTATTATCGAGTAATACCACATGAGCTAACCCGCCGAATAGAACTAAAATGTTCCACCCAAAACGTAAAGTTAACACACATAGAGAACGTGTGGTGATGCAGTAACTCAGTATATCTTGTATGAGAGGAATATGGATATCATCAAACCTCGCAAGTGTGACATCTCCATTTAGAAGTTGGTTCAGAAGCACCAAACTTTTTGTGGCTTCATTAAAGTTTTCCATATGCGTCCTTGTCTTTAAGCATCTAATGACATGACAAGATCGAAAGAAAATAGTATGACGTATACTGATGGAGATGGAAATGTGAAGACTTTTTTTCAGTACTAAGATAACTACTGCCTACAGTAAAAGTTTAATTAAAGCACTGCCCAGGTTTTACATTTAATATTGGATATTCCTTGTTATTTATTTCTTACTATGGCAACATAGAACTGAATTATAAAGTTCCTTGTACTACCCTTTTTTAACATTTTTTAAAAAATATTTATAATGTGCAATGTTGACATTTTTCTTTGTAATGAAGGAATTGTGATGTGCTACATATAGTGAAACTAACCTTCTCAACATTGAATTATGTGCAACCATGTGAGTCAGATTTGGTTCATAGGTAAAGCACAGTCCTTTTTCTTTACTTTCTGTTGAGCAAGAGCACTGCCTAAATAGTACTTACTGTTGCTAAACAGGTTGTTGCTGCTGATGTATGAACATATATTGCACAGTATGTTGTTCTAATTTTTTATTTCTAAAATATGTTATTAGTATCGATTTATTAAATTGAATTTATTCCTGTTACAGGCACATTTGAAAGTTTCCAGAACTGTCAATTTCAAGACTGGTTCTGCACAGCCATCCTATTTTGTTTTCAGATTCCTAACACCACCTCAATGTATTTAATAGGTGCAGGACTTTTTTATGTTCCTTACTCAGTGATGCTTCCAGTTAATGTTTGTAGCTTTTGTCAGTTACTTCTCTGTCTCAGTATTTCAGTCAAGCTTTCTTTAAGATATAATTCATTTTATTCCAGTTTACAACTCCTAAAGCTTTCTTCAAATTTTTGTGTCATAAAAGTCTCTCCATTACAATTAACTGTAAGAGTGTGTATTCTTCCTAAAAGTCTTTACTTTTTATATGGCCTAAGAAATTGTTCTCCAATATCAGTCTCAGTTTTCTGTGCATTAAACTGACAAAGAGGTGACAGCTCATTTAATAAATTTCACACGTAGGGGGTTCATGTTCTTTTCTAAGCATGGTGATCATTGAAAATTTGATAGTACATTTCTTGTTTAATAGATTATGGACAGAGAAAGACTATTGCAAAATTTCTTAATATGTTCATAGTTCTACTGAAAGTTTTCCACTTTCGTTTCTTTGCTCTTATTGTTCATTTAATTTTAAACGGTTTGAGCCACTGGTTTCTTTTGTATGGAGGTATTCTTAATTGAGGTAATAAAAGAAATTTTGATTTTGTAATTACAAATGGCATAATGATTGAAGTTTTAAAAGTTGTTTAAAATATCTGTCCCATAACAATCTATCTTGGTCTTTAAGGATTCTCTAAACAGCAATATTAGATCTAATCAAAGATAATGTAAAGTGTTTCTCTAATGGGCATGATTTTATGTATGCAGTCAGGCATGAATTTGCCCAAAAAGTGTGGACCCAAATCCCCATCTCGCCATTGTGACTGAAGTAATTACCATTATGATTTCTATAATATTCATGGCCAGTTTTCTTCTTCTTCACCCAACATAGCTTGAGCTAAAATTTAGTGTCCACAGAATATGCATTTAGATTGTTGAGCATAACGTTAAAGGATAATTGATTCCTTCCTACTATCCTGCTGAAGTGGTGGCGCTACTATTTTACAAGTGCTTTACTACAGCCATGGTTCCACAAGGTAACACATGCTACTTGTTTCTGATGTGATAGTTATACACCGATTTTCGTGACATGATCAATTAAAATGCAGCAAACATCAATAGATACAACAAGCAGCATGCCAGAACAACTTAATACCTCTGAGACTAATAAGTACAGAAAACTGACTTGATATTATTAGTACTGGGACAGTGAGTATTGCACTGAAGATAGGGAAAGTAGGGGTGATCAAGAGCTGAAAACTATTAGACTATTGCAAATTACATTGGAAAGTGTATCACAGCTTATTCATTGCTTATTCCGTAAAACAATGGGCAAAGCATATTAATAGAGCTGTCTTATGCTAAAGAAAATTAGAGAAGTGGTATACTGATTGTGTAATTTAAACAATAAAATTGTAGCTGATTATAAAATAGCATTGCCAGTAACAGAAAACATTTGCTAAAATATTAATTCATTGCTTAAAAGAAAAGAAAACAACAACACAGGTGCATATATTTAAAAATAAAGAATAAATATTGAAAATAGATTGTACGGCATTGCTTGTAGTGCTCTGACAGACTCTACATAATGGCTGACATTGTATTGTAATGTGACTCATTTTCAGTGTTTGTATCATTGTTGTTGGCATAATATCAAAAACAGCATTTGGGTTGGTCCATGTGTACACATTGAAGTCGCACATCTGTCTTACCACACACTAGTTTTTCCATCTTCTTTTAAGATTCAGCAAGATGTTTTTCTCGGTAATTTAATCAAAAACATTATTTATTTATTGAAATTTTCAGTGATCACTCATTTCCAATTCTTCAAGGATGTCCAGTAGTAGTCTGTCACTAGCTCTATGCAAGACGTTGGAAGTTATGCTGTAGGTTTGCAGCAAAATGTTTCTATTTTTTTCCCCATATAACTATCAAGTGTTTTATACTGAAATAAGATCTGAGCACTTACACTACTCAAGAATGTATTGTTTCTCTAATTTGGTTTAGAATTTTTTTTCATTGTTTTAGCCAAGAAAAATGTGTACTGTATGATATGTGCTCACATAGAATGTACTGTAATTTCATAGCTCTATGCCCCTGCTCCTTTTACCCTTCTCCACTCCTTCCCATTTTGATGGGATACTTACTGCCATTCATGACAGTAATGATTTCTGTTTGGTTTGCTGTAGTGATTTGCCTCAAATGTATTGAAATGCTGTTGTATAAGTTGATGTTTTTTACGTTTATGACAAATCACAATTTGACAATTGGCGTAATAGCATCCCATCAGAAGATGTCTATAACCAGCTGAAATTAATAATGTAGGCCTATGGGTTACTTTGAATAACTGTGATTGAATAAAAAGTTTGTAAATTGTACTTAAGAGATTACTGCACTTCATTAGGGAATGCAAATGTTTATTATTGCTGTGCTAGTTTCTAGTGACCATACTATCAAAAAGAACAGAGTTGTTGGTGTATTACCATATGGTATTCCATCACAAAACAAAGAAAAATAAATTTTTATGAGTTGTAGAAGTAACAAGTATATGAGACACCATATTTTATGAAGAGTTTATATCAACTGTTCCTCTATTTTCTGTAACTTTATGAAAGATAGTAAATTGAAAATGATGGTGTCACTATAGTCTGTAAGGTACAATTAATTGAGTGCCAAGTATTAATTAATTCTGCTGTTCTTTCCCTTAGCATTTCACAGTCAATTACTTTGCTGTGACAGTTGACTGTAGGATTGCAAATCTTCAAAAGTAACTATAAGTCTATCACATACTAGTGCAACAATATTGATTATAATTGTTTCTGAAGAGGATGAGTCATTTCATTTCCTTGCTATTGTGATCCATTCTCATGAGTCAGTGGTGTGGGAAACATGGTTTAAAATACCATTAAAAATGTCCACTAGAACCAATTGAAACTATTCACGATATTGAATTCATTTCCTCAGTACTTTCTGCTACTCTTTGAACATCTTTTACTTTATATGGGACAAGGCTGAGTTCTCTGCAAACTACTTTGTGTACAGTTACAAAGGCGATATTTTTATGCCGTGCAAATATATGTAAGGAGTTGTTAGGTTTGAAAGCAAGTGGTATATCTTGTAGTTTTTCCTTAAATGTCAATGGTCTCAGGACTTATCTTTTTTACTGATCAGGTTTTTTTTGGGCACACTTATCCCATGTGAACTGGGATTAGGTGTGCCTGTAAATACAATGTACAAATGTTTTTAACCATCTGTGTGTACTCATTATATTCATAAGTGATACACCAAATAAGAAATATTTGTTATAACATGAACACCATTCTGGGTACACACAAAACAATGTTCATTGTGTCCCACAACCAATCACTGAATGTGACCAACAAGGACACAAGTTCTTAGCGCAAGGTCACCATTTTTGACCAGATTGTGGAAACAAATTGTACCAAATGTTGGATTACTAACCCTTCCAAAAGATGGTATTTGAAGTTAATGAAATACAGAATACAGTATCCAGTCACTCAATTCGTTATCATTTTTATAGGCACGTAAACACTGTTTGAATGAGGATTCTTACAAAGCTGTTCATACCTGTGTTTTCAGAAGATACAATATGAGAAAGAGCAACTTTCATTCGTATCCTCATTTATACAGTCCATTAAATAGATAAATCTCTCTTTTGTGTAATCCAGTACTGATTAAGGCGAGCCTACAGTTTTATAAATTATGACAGATCAATAAAGTTAGTCAGGGAATCATCTTTCTCTGGTTCAAACATTCCATTCATCATAAACTGGTAATAAATCTGCTGATGATGAACTTAGTGGGAATTGTAGGAGCAATGGTGGTTTTCTCTACATTATCTGGCAGCTGCTAGAGGGAGATGTGAATAACCTCACACTTCAGGCAGCAGGAATCATTGTTTCTCTCTCTCTCTCTCTCTCTCTCTCTCTCTCTCTCTCTCTCTCTCCCTCTCCCTCTCCCTCCCCCCCTCCCCCCCCTCTCTCTCTCTCTCCCTCTCCCTCCCCCCCCCCCCTCTCTCTCTCTCTCTCTCTCTCTCTCTCTCTCTCTCTCTCTCTCTCTCTCTCTCTCACACACACACACACACACACACACACACAAAAGTGTAGAAACTGGGATATTTGCTTTGAAATGTGCCTCTAACAGAGTAAGTGCTTAAATTTGTGACAAATTTTAGTGTTTTCAATACACATAAATATAACAGATTTCTGAGGGTTGTGAATAAGGTGTGCATAATTATATTTTGACAGTGAAGTAATTTAAAATGTATATGCAATAAACTTGCATATTATATGCCCAAGTTGGTGCAATTCACAATATTCATTTGCCATCTCTCTTATACACAGTAAAACACATGATACTTTTGTTAGAATTAATGAATATCGAAGTTTAATAATTCAAATGGTGCATTTGTATGTAAACGAAGGAATGTGTGTTTCTTGCTGAAAAATGTGCCTTATGTTATTAATGTTGCCAGTTTGAGCTAATTGGAGGCATTCAGCTATAATGGTTTCTTTTAAAACCAAAGGATAGCTGTACTTTTCTATACTTGCAGCTCATTGCTGGTGTTGTTTATGAATGATTGGTTTAATGCTGCATTTCTTGTGCACTGCATTTTGCGTGACTGTTATTATATATGTGATACAAAGACCTGAAAGTTACTAGTTATATTTATTAAATTCCAGGTAAAAGTTAAGACTACATTGCTATTTATTGGCAGGAAGTATACTGGCAGTGAAATAATTTTAGGCACTGTAAATTTTCATTGTATTTTATAAATTTTGCTGGTGTGGGAGATAAAACCTTTTGCATGTGTGAAGTTTTTCAGTTTTTGGTGGAACAAAATATGATGTTCCATGAAACAAAGATTTTTGTTAAAAAAAGGAAATAGTTTTTGTGAATGATTTACAAGTCCTGTGTAGTGGTCAGTAACGTAATATGAATGTAGGAGTTGTAAAAGACTGACTACATTACAAAGTGAATGTAATTTTGCAAGCAGCATTGTATGTTAAAGGAATCTGTCACTGTTACATGCAAAATAATTGTATATTTGAGGTAATGGTGGAGCAATTGATTACAAATTGAAAAGCTATTTTTGTGGAAAAAATATTGTGGGCACTCAACAGTATTATGTACCCATGTATTTGTAAACAGTGTGTTTGTTTTTATTATATTGCTGATATGTACTTCAGTTTGAGCGCCTTTCAACAGTCATTAATACTTTCTGTTATTTTTATTCAAATAAAAACCGCTAAATGGTACAACATTCTTTCCTTAATGTTTTCCCTATTACCTGTGTATTTCAGTTACAATTCATCAGGATGATAAATGATAAGGTAAAATTATCCTTCCTTTAAATATATCAAATTTTATGACACAGTTACATTAATATAAAAGAAAATTATAATGTGACATGTCATTTTAGTCTGAGTTGAAAGTGTGCTTAAAGAGGTTAACTTAAGTATGAGTTGTTGATAGGGACACATAAAAGAAAGAAAACTTGCCACATTTTGGAGTTATCCTTTGACAAACTTGAGTAAACACACACACACACACACACACACACACACACACACACACACACACACACACACCATGGTGTGAGCTAGGCTATTTTGCAGTAGATTGAGTGGTTGCATTGGGGATAGTGTCGGGTGCGGTGGGTGGAGGAAGAGGGATGCAGGGAGAGCGACTGAGGGTGGGTAGCTAGCAGCTCGGAGGGAGTTGGCTGGTTTGCTGGCTAGGAGTTCGGGAGGGCGGGGTGGCAGGCATATGGGCTGGCATGATTATAGTGGCTGCCAGAAAGTAGCACGTGCTGAAACTGATATGATTTGGGAAGGGGTGACAGAACAAAAGAAGGGGAAACTATTGAGTGGAGAATGTGGGGACAGTGGACTGTCAGAAATTGAGGTCAGGACAGTTATGGGAGTGGAAAATGTGTTATAAGTATAACTCCTATCTGCATACTTCAAGAAGTTTGTTGCAAAGAGAAGGATCCAGATGGCTAGGGTTGTGAAGCAGCCATTGCAATTGAGCATGTTGTACTCAGCTGCATTTTGTACCACCAGGTAGCCATATCAAATTTTATATATGACATGGCTGCTTTCACATGTGGCCCAGCCTGTCATAGACTTGTCTCGCCGCATCAGAGACCAGGCCATTTGTGAAAGCAGCCGTGCCATGCATCAACTCTGCTGCAAACATTGTACAGCCTGATATGTTGGTATGAATGCAAACCAGCTGTTCAACAGGATTAATGGCCACACCAAACTGTTATCAAGAACAGAGTTGAACACCTTGTGGTACAACATCCAGTTAAGCTCAACGTGCTCAGTTTCGACGGATGCTTACAACCCAAGTCAGCTGAATACTTTCCTCCATCACCAGCTTCTCTGAACTACACATGCGGGATTTATTCTTACAACACATCCTCCATTACTGTAAATGTCCTGACCTCAATCTAAGGTAACCCACTGTCCCCACACCCTCCACCCAACATTTTCCCCTTCTTTTGTCCAGTCATTCCATCACAATTCACGTCACCTTCAGTGTGTGCTGCTTCTCACCAGCTACTACAATAATACCAGCACATATACCTACCACCCTTCCCTCCCACATTCCTAGCTAGCAAACTGGCCACTTCCCTCCAAGCTGCTAGCCACCCACCCTAGTCTCTCTCCCTGCCTCCCTCTCCCTCCACCCACTGTACCTGACACTACCCTCATGACTACCAGTCCACCTGCTGCAAAATAGTATTGGCACTCTCATCTAGCTGGCACCATGTAAGGGCATAGGTGTGTGTGTGCGTGCGTGCGTGTGTTTGTTTTTCCTCTAGGTCGTCAAAGGAGAACTCCAAAATCTAGCAAGCTTTCTTTCTGTTATGTGTGCCTATCAACATCTCAATGCTTCTGCTTTTTGATGAGTTGTCTCCTTCAATCCTGAAGTATTTACATTCTAAAAGAACTTTCCTTCAACATTTAACTTAAGAATGTGTACTGTTTGAAATTTACCCCAGTTGTATTATGAGACTTACCAATAAAAACCATCACCTTATTGTGTCAGCGGTTACTGAAAAGGAGCCAGATATTGTTAGTCTGAGTTTTTGTCCCTGTCTATTAGAAAAATAGGCATGATTAAAAAGTGGGTTGCAGTGACAGTAGCAAGCAGATGTGTATCAAATTGATTTTTTCTTCCCATATTTTAGACACTTATTGCTAATTCATGAAAATTGCAACACTAAGAAGGAATTTTGTAAAAGAATGGAAGTTACATTACACATGGCATGTAGCTGTGCAAAGAAATTATAAAGTGAGCAAAGCACTGAAATTATACTATTTGCTCAAAACCAAAACTTTTGAGGATATGCCACTTGCTACAATTGGAGACACAGCACACTGCTAAATAAAATAAAGTACGAGGCCTGCTTAAAAAGTATCCAACGTATGGCTAGAAAAAATATTTCAAATACTTGACGGGGTTGGGACCATAATCCCCTTCAAAGTAGGCCCTTTGTGCTTCCACACATTTAGTCCACTGATCCTTCCACAGCTGGAAACACCTCTGGAGTCTTCTTTTGGAATGGTGTTCAGCTCTGTTGCCATGTTTTGTATTATCTCTTCTCTACTCTCAAAATGGGATCCTTTCAGGGGCGGCTTCAATTTTGGAAACAACCCAAAGTCGCAAGGGGCGATGTCTGGAGAGTAGGGAGGTTGGCGAACGGGTGTAATTCCATGTTTGGCCAAGAAATTTTGGATCAAGTGGGATGAATGTGTTGGGTCATTATGGTGTTGCAGTTGCCAGTTTTTCGCCATTCACATGTCTGGTCTTTTGCACCGAACTGCGTCACGGAGTCGCCGGAGAATATCTTGATAGTACTCCTTTGTCACTGTTTGTCCTTCCAGTGCGTATTCGTGATGCACAATTCTACAGACATTGAAGAAGACAGTCAGCATCACCGTGATTTTGCTTTGCTCCTGCTGCACTTTCTTCGGCCTTGGAGACTTGGATGCTTCCATTGCGATGTCTGTCTTTTTGTTTCTGGATTATACCCGTACACCCATGACTCATCTCCAGTTATCACGGTATTCAGAAACCCAGGATCAGTCTTGGTGGTGTCCAGAAGGTCCTGTGCAATGTCAAAACGGAGGTCTTTTTGTTCCGACAACAACAACTTGGGCACGAATTTCGCAGACACTCAGTGCATGTTCAAATCATCACAAAAAATTGCATGTGCAGAATCCTTACTCACTCTAACCTCTTGGGCAATCTCCCACATAGTCCAACAATGATCTGTAATCACCAAATTTTGCACCCTCTCAACAACAGCTGCACTCCAAGCAGTTTGGGGCCTGCCAGAATGCTAGTCACTCTCCACTGATGTGCGGCCATTTTTGAATCAGTTGAACCTCTCCTTAATTTGTGTTACACCCATCGCATCTTCTCCATACACCTGCTGAATCTTACAGATTGTTTTGCTTTAAGAATCACCAACCTTTTGACAAAATTTGGTGCAGTATGTTTGCTTAACACATTCAGTCATGTTGAGAGAAACAGTAATCCGATGAACCCGGTGTGTAGCATCTCACTCAGTGTCCGACAGGCAGTGACTGATGTGCTGGAAGGCGGGGGACATAATTCACGCATGCACATAAAGGTCTCTTTATTTATTTATTGTTCCATGGGACCAAATTAAGGAGAAGTCCCCATGGTCATGGAACGAGTCAATACATGAAATTATAACATGATAATAGAAACAGATAAAATGAAATATAAGAAACATATTCAGGCGACAAGTCGTAAGTTTAAATAACGTAAATCAACAATGTAACACTGCAATTTGCTTAATTTTTCAGCTCTTCCAGGAGCTCCTTGACAGAATAGAAGGAGTGAGCCATGAGGAAACTCTTCAGTTTGGACTTAAAAGTGTTTGGGCTACTGCTAAGATTTTTGAGTTCTTGTGGTAGTTTATTGAAAATGGATGCAGCAGAATATTGCACTCCTTTCTGCACAAGAGTCAAGGAAGTGCATTCCACATGCAGATTTGATTTTTGCCTAGTAGTAACTGAGTGAAAGCTGCTAACTCTTGGGAATAAGCTAATATTACTGACAACAAACGACATTAAAGAAAATATATACTGTGAGGTCAATGTCAGAATTCCCAGACTATTGAATAGGGGTCGACAAGAGGTTCTCGAACTTACACCACATATAGCTCGAACAGCCTGTTTTTGAGCCAAAAATACCCTTTTTGAATCAGAAGAATTACCCCAAAAAATAATACCATACGATATAAGTGTATGAAAATATGTGAAGTAGACTATTTTTCGTGTTGAACTGTCACTTATTTCAGATACTGTTCTAATGGTAAATAAAGCAGCATTTAGTTTCTGAACAAGATCCTGAACATGGGCTTTCCACAATAGCTTACTATCTATCCGAACGCCTAGGAACTTGAACTGTTCCGTCTCGCTTATAATATGCCCATTCTGTCTGATCAAAATATCGGTTCTTGTTGAATTGTGAGTTAGAAACTGTAAAAACTGAGTCTTATTGTGATTTAGCATCAAATTATTTTCCACAAGCCATGAACTTATTTCATTAACTAAATTATTTGATACTGTTTCAATATTACACACAAGATCCTTCACTACCAAGCTGGTGAAAGACCAAGAAATTTCTTTGGAATTTAAAACAATGTCCCTTATTTGCAACTCTGGTAAAAATTAAAAATTGGCCAAGTACAGTTAAAAAAAAAAAAAAACCACACACACACGCATGCACGCTTATATATAGAAAATCCAAAATTTGTTTGATCAGCCCACTCTTCCAAACTTATAATAGTATGTTGCAGTTGGCAGGATGCTATGAATATGGCTGGAAGAGGAACAAAATACTACGAATAAGGAACACAGCACTTTCCTTCTTACTGTGGATGTTATACTCTTTATAACAATAGAAAATAGAGCTACATTCAAAATGCTGCCTTGAGGGACATTATTCAACTTTTAAAATGTGCCAGACAGTAATTCGCCACCTCAGTATCTAAAGAATTGTTTGTGTGGGAAATACTTTAAGATATAGGAAGTCACCTATGGAAGCTCCATTGATGGAGCTGTCCAAGAATATTGTGCCTCCAAGCAGTATCATATAACTTATCAATAGAAAAAAATATGCCTATAGATTGCTTCTGTGTAAGACAGTTTGTTGTAGAGCCATGTCCAGGAGGTCAGGTTATCAGTGGTGGAACAATACCCACAGAATCCACACTGAGAGAGGCAAATGTGTCATCTCTTGGGTCCACACAGGTGTCAATGTACTATTCACTCCGAGTTGTTTCCTACACAGCAAGTTAAGGTGGCACTTTGATAACTATTGGGGCATGTTTCATCTTTTCCCACTTTTAGGAGGGGGACTAAAATTGACTCTCTCAATAATTTATTAAAAAGTTCTAGAAGTATTTTTGTTGGTTTTCCTCAAGTTGCTACAGCTTGCTGTACTTTATTCAGCTGTTACCAGGTGTTGTAACATGAGGCTCAGGAAGACCAAAATCATGCACCTACATGGAGAAGGGCCAATTATGGGAGTCTTGTGTCATGGGATCTTAAGTCCAACCATCACTTTCCCTGTTTGGACAGTGTCGCTGGAATTCCAGATCAAGGTTAACGGTACAGTGAGGGCCATTTTTATTATATACAGGGTGATTATGTGATGATGTTACAAACTTTCAGGGATGATGGAGAAAAGTCCAGAAATAACCAATTCGAAAGTTATAAGTAAAAATTGTTCTGATACCTCTAACAGTGGAATAAAGGGACCAGTAGTGTTGTTACTAGGACTGTAGGTTCCTGGATCATACCCAATTTGCTATTCATCAATGGGTGTGGTTCCAACATAGTGGAAGCCCACCTCACATTGGACTGAGGGTTTGTGAACACTTGGATCAGACATACCCTGAAAAGTGGATAAGCAGAGGAGGCCCTATTTCAGGCAAGCATGTTCACCTGATCTTACCCCACTTGATTTCTTCCTACTGGCCCATGAGAAAAGTCTTGTGTACAAGATGTCTGTTGAGATGGATGAGAATCTCGTGGCAAAAATTCTCACTGCCTGCAACACTGTTCAAACAACCCCGGGGATATTAAAATGGGAATGACAGAACTTTGTGCAATAATGATGTGCCTGTGTTGACACTTTGAACAACTGTTGTAAATGTAGCAGCTTGTGAAACTTTTGCAACTAAATGGAATTCATTACTACTGTACCACAGTCTCTCAGTCTCTCTGACATCAAGTTGTGTGTGCCATTACTAGTCTATCAACAGGTGAAATTATCTGAGTGTGTTGGGGAGTATTTAGTGAGAATTCTGTAGGTTATGATCAGAATTCAAAGGTTGGAGCCCTCAGTTTGATTGCTATGTGAGACTAAGGAAGAACTTCAGTAAATTTTCACTTCTACCTTTCAACTTGGTCATTTCCAGATTAGGTTCCCTTACCTTAAATTGATACATTTACCCTTCTCCATCATCCCTGAAAGTTTGTAACATCATCTCAGACTCCTGCTGTATATACTCCTAAGCTGAACTTCTGGTGTGGACCCTTCTAGATGACATTTTTTTTATAATTAACCTGCAAAAACAGCACTTCAGAGCAATTTTTCAATTAAAAGCCTATAAGGCACAATTAAGGCTTGTTATTTAATTTTTAAAATTTTGCTGTACAATGAAGTTATTTAATGAGGTGATGAGATTTAAAAAATGAAAAGATTGGGAATCATTAAGGTATTCAAATTGATTTACTAACATTACTTTTAAGAACTATGTTCCTTAAAAAAAATCTGAGATTCATGCCCATGCACAAACCAATAGTTCAATTTTGAAAATGACATAACCATAAACAGTTTGTAGCAATATAATTGTTAAGACAAAGAATATTTTTATAGAAATTCATTTGTATTAAAGAACTGAATTTGTTTATTTGACTATTGAATCTCCTGGTAAAATACTTATTGTGGCTGCATGACCTTGCTATAATGTCACATTTCAGACACTATGGATCTTAAGACAGCTTGCACATTTCCTGCAGTATATTGGTAACAAATAAAGTTACCCGAAAATAGTTTTCCCCAGTTTAAAGAACTTGAGGATTTGAATCTGCGCCCAGGAAGTAACAAATTTTAGGGGTCCTGGTTTCGTTGAAATGAGATATGGAAGAACTACCACAATTCCATCATGCATTTTTTAAAAAGTTTTGGCAATTTTGCCAAATGAAATGTCATGTGTTTGACTAGACATCATTGGGTATTTGATGTGGGAGCATGTGGTCTGTGAAATGACAGCAGTCCACTGAAAAATTCAACCAAATAAACCAATATAAAATAATTACAGCTATATCTTTTGCATTTGTAAAATGGCCACGTCTTAGTTTCAAAAGATAGCCATATTATATTTAAAACTTTTGTGATGTGGCCTCCCTAGCCTGCAGTTTAGATAGTATTTGTGTAAATGTGACACTGGTACCAGTAGTCTTCATGAAATTTTGTGCTGTCTATGGATAATATTTGCATGCTGTCGGGGAGAAGGAGCATAAGCCAACTAAGCTTCTGCTGCAATACAAGCCACAACACCATCTGGATACCACTATCATCACTTATCAGCTGATATGTTGGTACAGACTTAGAATTACATCATTGAACTTTAACCCATCCCGGAACCAAAAGGTATAACTTCCCATAATCATGCTCTATTTCAACTGAGGGAAAGGGCCATGAGACAGAGTTCTTGCCTGGACAGCTGAACTCTTCACAAATTTTGATTATACCAAATTGCTGCAAATATCTTATAATCACTTGGTCAAATACAGCTATGCCTATTAAATAATAATAATAAAAGTAAGTTGTTGCATCTTTGGTTTCTAAATGCATGACTAAACATAATTACTGCACAAAGTGTATGAATGTCTCCACTAATCAATTTTTACAGATAGCTGAAAGACAGGAATCTTCAAAAATGAGCAGTGGTGGGATCAAGAAGGTTAAATGGATTTACAGTCCATAGAACAATTAGGTTTTGTGTAGAACAGTGGAGGGAATAAGTTAAGAAAATACTGTGAGAAGAATGGATATGTTGTGAGGATGTCTCAATAAACTAACATAACATGGAGTAATTTGAGGGGTGAGGGGGACAGCGGAAAAACAATAGAGTTCTGTTGAGGAGGAAGCTGTCTGAACTCCTAGTATAACTACACTGTGTGAACGAAAGTATTAGGACACTCCTATGTAATGTGGAATTGACCAGCAGAAGTCATGAGAGGCTGACCCACCAGTATAAAAAGAGGCAGGCACTGTTGTGTTGCCAGTAGAAAAGCAATAATAGCAGAATGCATTGGTCAGGAGAGCTCGGTAACTTCAAACATTGACTAGACATTGGGTGTCACCCATATGACAAATCCATCCTGTACATTTCAATTCTTGTACAACTGTCCAAGTTGAATGTTGTTGATGCAATTGTCAAGTGGAAAAGTGAAGAAAGAACGACAGCTAAACTAAGACTAGGCAGCCGTCATGTACTGATGGATAGGGATAGTCAAGCATTGGTGGAGGGTGGTTGTAAAAACTGCATGAAATCAGCAGAAGGAATCACTCATGAGTTCCAAGGTGCTACCAGCAGTTCAGCTAGCACAGTGAAATAAAAAAGAATGGGGCACAGTGATTGAGAAGCCACACGTTTCTGTAGTGAATTCTACACAACACTTGAGGTGGTGTAAAGAAAAACACCACTGAACAGTAGGTGATTGGAAGTGAGTGATTAGGAGTGATGAATTATGCAATACCCTGTTGTAATTGGATGGCAGGGTTTAGGTTTGGCGAATGCATGGAGAATGTTATGTGCCATCATGTGTAGTGCCAACAGTGAAGTACAAAGATACTGATGTTATGACATGGGGGTGTTATTTGTGACTAGTGTGTGGTCCATTAATGTGCTTAAGAGAATGCTAAATGCAGAAGGATATGAACACATTTTACGGTAAGTGTACTGCATCAATTAGAGGAAGACTATGGGTGGTTGACTGAATCAGCATGACAACTCATCTTCTCATAAACCAGCATATGAGGCAATAGTTCGTGGATAACAACGTTCCTGAAATGGACTGGCCTGCCAAGTCTCAACCTGAATCCAATGGAACATCTTGGAAATGAGTTAGAATGTTACTCCAGACCCCAGCATCCACCATCACTACATTCTTTGGTTTCATCTGTTTAGGAAGAATGGCTGCCATTCCTCCACAGAGATTCAGACACCTCTTTGTTATGAGATTTAAAAGTTTCAAGCGTACATATTGTTCCACAAAATTTTGGGCAAACTGCCGGATGTTTGCAACTTCCTGCCACAATATTTCGGTGCAGAGTCTTCTGGCCATCTTCAGGTGATACTGGCGAAAACTCCCTGAACTCTGGTATTTAAGGCCTCTCCGGCACATGTGTGGTAGATTCACTTGGCGTTGCGCGTGCACTACTTGAGCGAATTTGATTCTGCTGTGCCGCGCGCCCTCTGTGGTGAAAACTTGCTGCATCAACATCAATTCGATTGTCTTCCCACAGTTCCATCACAGAACTATGCCAGCTACGGAGGACACAAAGTTTTTCAACAATTGGATTCCATGCCGAATTCAATTGGTAACCGCCATCAAGATTAATAAGAGACTCATTGCCAGACAGCCATATTTCCATGGATTCATTAATAATAGAAGTCCAAAAGTTAAACGTATGGGCCACAATTTTTGTCTCATTGAAATCCATGGCATGACCAGTGGAAACACAGTGTTCGGCGATGGCAGACTTACAAGGCTGAAGAAGACGAGTGTGCCGCTGATGTCCTACAATGTGATCCTGCACAGTACGCATCATTTGACCTATATAAGATTTGCACATTCACACGGAATCCTGTAAACACCTGCCCTGCGCAGCTGTATGTCGTCTTTGACAGATCCTGACAGCGATGAAATTTTTGCAGGAGGGCGAAAGATTGCTTTCACTATCTATTTTCTTAGTATTGTGACTATCTGTGCTGAAATATTACCAGTATATGATAAATAAGAAGTCGTTTTAAAGGCCCCTTCCTCTTCTTTTCTCTGTTGTTTACAGGTCTGCAGCACTCTCTCCACTTGCTGGGATGAATACCCATTCTTCAGAAATACAGTCTGCAGGTGCTCCAGTTCCATTTGCAAGCTATCGGTGTCAGAGATGATGTGGGCTCAGTGAATCAATGTCTTCAAAACACCCATCGTTTGTAGAATGCCCACTCACACAGCCTTTTACTTGCAAGCTGGCACAAACGATGGGTGTTTTGAAGACATTTATTCACCGAGCCCATGTCATCTCTGACACTGATAGTTTACAAATGGAGCTTGAGCACCTGCAGACTATATTTCTGAAGAATGGGTATTCATCCCAGCAAGTGGAGAAAGTGCTGCAGACCTGCAAATGACAGAGCAAAGAAGAAGAAGAGGCCTTTAAAACCTCTGCCTATTTACCATATATTGGTAATATTTCAGCACAAATAGGCAGAACTCTAAGAAGATATAAATTGAAAGCAATTTTTCGCCCTCCTGCAAACATTTTGTCACTGTCGGGATCTGTCAAAGACGACCTAGAGCTGCACAAGGCAGGTGTTTACAGGATTCCGTGTGAATGTGCAAATCTTATGTAGGTCAAATGATGCATACTGTGCAGGATCGCATTGCAGAACATCAGCGGCGTACTCATCTTCTTCAGCCTTGTAAGTCTGCCATTGCCGAACACTGTATTTCCACTGGTCATGCAATGAACTACAATGAGACAAAAATTGTGGCCCATATGTCTAACTTTTGGACGTCTATTATTAATGAATCTGTGGAAATATGGCTGTCTGACAATGAGTCTCTTATTAATCATGATGGCGGTTACCAACTGAATTCGGCATGGAATACAATAATCGAAAAACTTCGTGACCTCTGTAGGCGGCATAGTTCTGTGATGGAACTACAGGAAGACAATCAAATTGATATCGATGCAGCGAGTTTTCACCATACATGGCGCGCGGCACAGCAAAATCGAGCGCGCTCAAGTAGCACATGCACGACTCCCAGTGAATCCAACACACATGTGCCAGAGGAGCCTTAAATACCAGAGTTCAGGGAGTTTTCACCAGTATCACCTGAAGATGGCCAGAAGACTTTGCGCTGAAATATTGTGGCAGGAAGTTGCAAACATCTGGCAGTTCACCCGAAATTTTGTGGAACACCTCTTTGTTAGTATCCCCAGAAGAGCTCAAGCGGTCGTAAAGGTGAAGGGTGGACACATGCCGTAGTAATGTCACTAATATAGTCCCTGGCTAATTTATTAGATGCACTACAGTTTGTAAGCAAATTTTGATTTATGTCTAACGAAACACAGATGATGTGACTTACCGAACGAAAGTGCTGGCAGGTCGATAGACACACAAACAAACACAAACATACACGCAAATTTCAAGCTTTCGCAACAAACTGTTTCCTCATCAGGAAAGAGGGAAGGAGAGGGAAAGACGAAAGGATGTGGTTTTTAAGGGAGAGGGTAAGCAGTCATTCCAATCCCGGGAGCGGAAAGACTTACCTTAGGGGGAAAAAAGGACAGGTATACACTCGCACACACACACATATCCATCCGCACATACACAGACACAGCAGTCACGAAGTAATGTCTGCTTGTGTCTGTGTATGTGCGGATGGATATGTGTGTGTGTGCGAGTGTATACCTGTCCTTTTTTCCCCCTAAGGTAAGTCTTTCCGCTCTTGGGATTGGAATGACTCCTCCCTTAAAACCCACATCCTTTCGTCTTTCGCTCTCCTTCCCTCTTTCCTGATGAGGCAACAGTTTGTTGCGAAAGCTTGAATTTCGTGTGTATGTTTGTGTTTGTTTGTGTGTCTATCGACCTGCCAGCACTTTCGTTCAGTAAGTCACATCATCTGTGTTTTTAGATATATTTTTCCCACGTGGAATGTTTCCCTCTATTATATTCATATCAGAATTTTTTTTATTTTAATACATAGATTGTGATAAAATGATTATATAATTACAACAGAAATTAAAATATTGTGGAAGTGGAAACATTTTTTTAATATCTTGTTGAGTCACCTTTTGGAGCTATGAGAACCTTAATACGATGTGGCATGCTTTCAGTGCAGGACTGTTCTGTGTCCTGCATTGGTGGATGATGATGCCACACATGGATGATCTTCCCTAAGAGCTGTGTTTTTGTTGTGATGACTTCTTTTGTCACCTTCCTCTTCATTAGTTCCCATACATTTTCTGTGGGGTTCATGTTGGGACTATTACCTGGCCAGTCTAACAGACGGATAGTTTGTGCCTTCATAAAGGATTTAACTGACCTGGCTGTGTGACAGGGAGCTCCATCCTGCATAAAAATAAAGGGTTGCCCATTTGGGAACCATTCTCTGATCTGTGGTATTAACTGTTTTTGCAAGACTTCCACGTACTTGTCTTGCCCAATTATGCCTTTAACCACGTAAAGACATCCTGTACCCTTGCCACAGATGACAGACCAAATCATCGCCTTAGTTACGTCTTTTATGACCTGAATAATGCAGTTGGGATGAAATTTTTCTCCCGTTCAACAGCACACATACAGAGATGTGTTAGTTAAAAATTCAAACATGCTTTCATTACTGAAGCATACCTGTAAAAATCAAGAAACATAATTAATATACTATGAATACATAGGTTATATCATATCATAAATAATAATTTTAGAGTTAAATTACTGATCTCCAGAAGTCCAAATCCTTATCACACCACTGTTTAGCCCACTTCAGATGCTTTGCTTTCATTGTGGCTGTTAACATTGGTTTTCCAGCGCGTCGACAGGCCTTGAAACCAATATCCTTCAACTCTCTGCAAACAGTGTATTTGAATGCATTCACATCGGCCTCTTCCAGTTGAGATTTTGTGTGTTTCTTTGTTGCAAATCTGTTTTGTAGGCAAATTCTTGTGAGAAATCTTTTTGTTCTTGGGGTGAAAATTAGTTTTCTTCCACTTTTATTGTTCCTTCTAGGGTTCAAGTCTTTGCCTGAATCAATTTTCTTCTTAATGTGCCTTACGCTAGCTTCTGACATTTCCAACCTTCATGAAATTTCACGATTGGTATACATTTTCGTATTATCGAGGGCGTTGACCTCAGCTTTTTTACATTGTGAAATGTCCCCTCTTTTACCCATTTTTAAAGGTCACAATTAGTAATATCTGGCTGTTAAACAATCAATTGTGATATCGATATTATGAAATTGACAATCAAAGTGAACAAAGTATTACACCAGTCATACATGAGAACACCACTGAACTGGTCCTTTCCTGTACGCTGTACTCTGCACATTGATACCTAAAATAAGTCAACAATCCAGTGTCACGTACCAACAAGAGATACAAAATTCAACAATTTAATAAGTGCCCCGAATAACAGTCATAAATTTTCTGATTAATTGCAGTAAATATAGTTAGTACTCAATGTGTAATTATTACAAATAACATTAAAAATGTGCAGTGCATCTAATAATTTGGCCAGGGACTGTAGGTGTCTGGATACTGTTGATGAGATATTGTATTTTTCTGATTTTCATTAATTCAGAGAAAGTTTCTTTAATAAGCCTTTGGACAATAACTTTCAATGCTTAATGGCAGTCACCTTGCTCTCCACCTCCACTACAACCCTCCTTATCAGATGTCAAGACCTTTAATAATAATAACAATAATAAAATGGTGACCTTGTCACTAGCTCCCTGTCCATACTGAAGATCAGGGAGAGAAGAAAATGAAATGACAACTAATACATGGAACTGTCCATCCAGATAACTACATTATGCTTACCAGTCTATGAGATTGGTCCCTTACAGACTTTGTCTATTACAATCACCTTGAACAAAATGAGAAAGTACACTGAAAGGCACTTTGCCTTCTCATATTATCATATTGTCAAAATGCTTGTTAAAAAAGTGTTGAAGCTCTTTCTTAACATATAATGGGAGATTCAACTTCTGTGTATCTTATGACAATATTTCAGCACTAGGATTGTGCTAATATTAATTGATTTCATCATTGATAGTGACAATGTGTGTGCTTGTACAAAGTCTGTATCTTCAAATTACAATCACTTTCAGACAAACAAACAGCAGATGTCAATCTGGAGTTGCAAAATACAAATCAGTTTTGTAATATTAATTGGTTCATATTTATGTTTCTTCATAATGCCCATCAGTTTTGTGGTTAATAATGCCCATTGCAGAAGTAGGTGGTAATTCTTATGTCAGTCATACTTTTTGATAAGTTACATATTGCCCCTGGAGTGTTAAAAATGACGAGTTCTTCAGGGCAACCATAACCCACAGGAAAATATTCCACTTAGTCGTAAATTTATCAAATGGCTATGAAATGTCACTCTTTTGGTAGAAATCACTGCATCTCACTGAGGAACTATAGTTTTGCAAACTAGGGTAGGGAGAGCATTGTTGTTGTTGTTGTTGTTGTTGTTGTTGTTGCTGTTGCTGCTGCTGCTGCAAGAGAAGGAAGATCAGAGTTTAACGTCCTGCTGACAGTGAGGTCATTGGACACGGTGTAAGCATGCCTCACGCACACACAACGACCAACTCCATCTCAGGCAAGAGATGCTGTAGTTGTCAGTCATGTGTGCATGAGGTGTGCTTGCTTGTGTGTGTGAATGGTGTGTGCCTCTCTTTTACTGATGAAGACTGTGGCTGAAAGCTTTAAGTAAGTGTCTTCTCATTTTACTTGTCTGCAACTTGAGTGTCTTTAGCATAACATTAAGATAGTGATGAATTTGAGCCCAGTGTTAGTGCCACCATCAGAGTTATTTACACTGCCAGAACTTAATGACTTGATTAATGAACTGAACTTTTCAAAAGAAAGTGCAGAAGCAAATTCAAAAATCTTTTCACATTTGGGACTACTTTTGTGAAGTATGGAATAAGGGAACAGAACATCATATCTTTCTTTTCCAAACACAAGTCTGTGGTTTACTGCAGTGATATATCAGGACTGGTAGAGTGGCTTGGTGTCGACTATCAGGCATCTCAGTGGAGACCTTTTATTGACTTCTTGCAGTCAAGCTTAAAGCATGTGTTGCTCCACAATGGAAATCACCTTGGGTCTATTCCTGTTGCCTGTTCCATTCACATGAAAGAACTTATGAAAGTATTAAGTGTTTGCTGCAGTGCATTAATTACAAAGATCACCAGTGGCTTCTGTGTGGTGACTGAGATGATAAGCATGTTAGTGGGCTTTCAAATGGACTATGCCAAACATTCTTGTCTCTTGTCTTGTAATACATATATGCATTCCCTTCACATTTAAGCCAAGTATTACGCATATTTATGTGATCGGGAATGCTCAGTAGCAGCCAGGCTACACGTACATTTAACAATTAAGCATCAGCAAGAGCATTAGTGATGAAATCATAGGAGGCAATGTTGTGCAAACTTAGTAGGGACAAGATCCAACTATTCGGGAGTAGGATCTTACAATCTGAGACAGTGTTCCAGGGCGAGTCAGTCGTGAGGAGCCACTCAAAACGCACGGTCGAGTAACCAGGGCAGCTCTAAAAGAACGGTCACGAGTGCGTATTTCAGATGTTAAACAAGATATAAAGTGAAGTTATTAATTATAAGAACGCCATGTCTCGTGGGCAGCGTCTATCATTATGTACAGTCAGAAAACGGTGTTAATGTGTGGAAAGGGTCGAATATAACGGTGTAGTCCAGAGCCGCCATATTGCAAATACTGATTCTGTGATGTGTGTGACAAAGCAAGTTTTGTGTTAAAACAAGCATACTACAAACATTGTTGACAATTAACAACTGGCATCCCTAAACACTCCACTTCAGCACCTACATGGAACCTGGCGACTGAGCGCTACTACTGAGCGACAAGGGACTTTCCGAAGCAGCAAGACACCAGGTTACTGATACCTCCCAGAGAAGTACTTCGTTCTCGCTACAATGCCAATGAGGGTGTTGTAGTCTGAATTGAACTTTTGTGCAAGGATTGAGCTTTGGCAATGGAAAGAATGGCCACCCTGAATATCTCTGTCTGCTGGTTACATGAATATCAAACATGAGATGCTTGTGGAATGTAACAAAATATTATTTCTTCCAAAACATATTAAATTGGGAATTATGTCCCAGTTTGTGCATACAATGGTTAAGAATGGTAATGCCTTCAAATATACCTGCATGTCATTTACAACTTGCAGCTGATGTATTTACTGGACCTGAGAAAAGAATGTTACAATATTATCCACAATTTGAGAATACTATGACACAAGTTGAGAAACAACCATGGACAAGTTTCAAATATTTTACTGAAAACTTCCTTGTAACTACATGAGTCCACAGTACAAACAAATGGTTCAAGAACTGTTGGAAAACGTGCAACATGAGTATTACACTGCATTTCTTTACGTTCTCACATAGACCATTTCCCTCACAATCTTGGAGTTTACAGTGAGGAACATGGTGAACACTTTCACCAAGGCTTAAAGGACATTGAAAAGTTGTATTATGGGGTTTGGATTTGTTGTTCTCTGAAAAAGAGTCAACATCCTTAGAGAAGGTTAAGGTAAAATGGTTAAATGAAAAAAAATTCTTCCCTACACACTGAAATCTGAATGTGTTACTTATTCATTTATTTTTCCATTGTTTCTTGTAAATTATTGATAGTAATTTGTAAGAAATAATATGACTGAAAAAATGTGATGTATAATTAAAAACGTATGTGGAAGCATAAATTATTATCCTTATTTGCAAGAAAATGTGATTTGATGCCAAAAAACTGATAACATATTCGCTTTCAATGCCCCAAAAGTATGAAAAACCATTATTCAAAACCAAAAAATCATTTAAAAGATTTTAAAATGCGGAGCAGTGTTATTAATGACTACCAGTTTCAGTCTGGTCTGCAGGACATCTTGACACCTAAGTTGGAAAAGGAAAGAGAGGTGACAAAACAAAAATTAAAAACATGTAATGTTGTAAACAATACAATCAAAGGAATCACAAATAACGTCATGAAACCCACATATACCTTGTGCCAGAAGGTGTAGTTTGTCAATAGTGGTGTGAATGACATAAAACCAACAAGATTCAGTGATGGAAAAAAAAAAAAAAAACATATAGTCAGTCACATGATATGCACACATCATTGGCTAGTACAGCAATATAGCGTAAAAGAGATTCTTCCATTATAAAATAAAAATAAATAATTAATAAGATTAAAAGATTAAAAACATGTTAACCTAATACATTTCAGTAAGTTGATAAGTTATAAAGTAAAAGATAAAATACAAATGTAGGAAATAACTCATTTAAAGAAATAAGAGCAAATAAATTATCTGAAAATCATTTCAAAGTTTATGTCTCAAAGAAATGTGTACACAATATAATAAAGTACCAAGTGGACTTTTCCAGTTTATTAACAGATTATTTTTTCTCAGGTATGCAGCCAGATCATGCAATCATCTGAACACAATATTTTTATGGTCCACCTGGCCACCCTGTTCAGGTGACAACACTGTATGCTAACTGTGGTGTCACCGCCAGACACCACACTTGCTAGGTGGTAGCTTAAATCGGCCGCGGTCCATTAGTACATGTCGGACCCGCGTGTCGACACTGTCAGGATCGAAGACCGAGCGTCACCACAAGGCAGGTCTCGAGAGACTGACTAGCACTCGCCCCAGTTGTACGACGACATTGCTAGCGACTACACTGATCAAAGCCTTTCTCTCATTTGCCGAGAGACAGTTAGAATAGCCTTCAGCTAAGTTAATGGCTACGACCTAGCAAGGCGCCATTTGTACCACTGCATGTATCTCAAGATAGTCTCACTTGTATCATCAAGAATGCTGTATACCAAAGGACGATATAAAAGTTAAGTGTTCTACGTTCTTTTCTTTATCACATTCATTACGAATCCTGTTCCAGACTTCGCGCCAGTTGGCGTGTGTGTACGTGTGCCCTCTCGGCTACCCGTCACTGTGGACTGGCTGCCTTGTCAGTCCACTACACTAACCTCACTGGAACTGATTGATAACATGCACGGTGGCCCTTCTGTAAGCCGCAGAAGGCCAACAGTGCAAGCGCCAGAAATGACTGTCGCTGCTCCTTAGTGCAAGTGAACATACAGCATCCCAGTGGTGACAGTTGGCAAGAAACAATAAATCGTAGTCAAGTACCACTGTCAATACATTCTGCCAGCTGAGTCAACAACATTTTCTAATATCAGATGAAACAGCATTCCCAGTCTGGCTTAAAGGGTAACATTTGTTTCTATTGATAATGTTGTCTTAAAATCTAATTTTGATAGGATCCTTTAAAACACAGTCCCAATCATGAGATGCAGGGGCAACCATTTTTGTTTATCAAACATCATTCTGTGCTCTATGTAACATAGTGCTCCACCACCTCAAATTGTTCAGGTTGCATGAAGCGTGTGTGGTGATGGTACTCAGTACACTTGTGTTGAGTGGTACAAATTGATTGGCCAATATACAATTTCCCACAGTGGCAAGGGATTTTATAAACATCAGGCTTCTTCAGTCCTATGTCATCTTTTACTGAACCAAGGAATGCTCTAACCTTGGCTGGCAGATGAAATACACTTTTGATATATTTTTAAAATTCTTCCTAATTTTGAAGCTATGCCCCCAGCATATGATAGAAAAGTTGCTGATCTACAGGTTTTTTCATGAGGTTCTGGAGGAAGTCCAAACTGGTCTATCTGTGTAGCTATTCTGACTTAACATGAGCTTAAGGTGATCAAGCTCTTGTGTCAAATTCTGAGCATCTGAGATGGCATACACCCTCTTTACCAAAGTCTGCACGATCCCTGTGTGTTTATATAATGAATGATAACTCACTGCATGCAGATACTGGTCTGTGTGCATCAATTTTTCAACAAACACTGTGTCCTAGTGTCCCATTGTCCTTTCTATAGACTGATATTTCTAAAAAGAGAAGCTTTCCATCCTCTTTTGACCTCCACTGTGAACTTGATGCTGGTGTGAAGGCATTTAAAATGATCCAGGAAACAATTAGGAGTGTGAATTCTTTGTGGACATACCATAAACATATTGTCAACATACCTCCAAAGACAGGTGGATTTTAAAAATGCCACCCTCTGCACTCTGTCTTCAAAATCTTCCATAAATAAGTTGGCAAATATGGGGGATAATGGGCTCCCTATAGCCACTCCATCAGTTTGCACAAAATAGTTTTCACTGAATAAAGAAATATATCGATTTCAACACATGATGACAAAGCTTTTTCATTTTCATGTCCAGTTTTTCATTAATTAACATCACAGATTCTTCAAGAGAAACCCAGGTAATTAGCAGCACTATGCTGAGGCTCACAAGCAAATCTGATGGACCAAGACACAAAGACTTCAACCACTGGATAAAAATCATAGAATTGGAAATATATTCACATTTTCTTCTTTGAGGGCTAAGAACAGATGCTAAATACTTAGCCAAGTTGTAAGTGTTCATGCCCAAATCACTCATGTTGAGACATAGTGTAACTCCTCCTTTGTGAACTTTTGGGTAAACCATATAATCTCATAGGTATGGAGGATGATGTTTTTTAAACACATCATCGGATAATTAACTCTTCTTCAAAAGTGAAAGTGTCTTCTGTTTTATTAATTCAGTTGTGGTATTCTGCAATCCATTGTATACTAAGCCCTTAAGTAAAATATACATTTTGCCCACATAATCATCCAGAGAAAGAGGAACCAGTGCATTACCTTTTGTCTGCTAATAGGATTAACAAATAAAAATTGTCTCTCATGGATCAGATAGCTGCCCTTTTGATGGAGGAGATATTACTCAGCAGGGGAAGAGCCTGATGCTGCATATGTGAAACCTCTTGTCTGATGAGCTAGGATTGAGGAAGCCCACTTGAGCCGTGGTAAAAATTTGCTGTTTTGAAAAGCGTGCTGCAGTGCGTAGTGTAAAGCAGTCGCCTTCCGTTTCTGGCGGTGGCACCGCTGTAGCAATCACAGCTTTGGTGTCTCCCTCTGGTGGGAAAGGGGAAAAGTTGCCTCTTCATGTGCATTTAAGGGGCGCTATCAGCTCGCCGAGCGGGCACTTGGAGACGGACCAGCAGTGAAGTCGGCGAGTCGGTCAGTCTGTCAGGCTGGGAGAAGCTAGTCAGTTGGTCAGCTGGCTCAGTGTGGGGCCGTCAGAGTCTGTCTGTCATCCAGAGTGTTAGTATGGGTTAGGCCGCCAGTCTGCTCGAGTTAGTCTGGGCAGTGGTCGTTGGCGGTTGCATCGATCGGTTGGTCGGTCGCACGCTGAGACACGGGATGACTTGTCTGTCTTGGGCATGGCACGTGTGCGGTTGCCACGTCAGTCCAGTGAGCCGCGCCATGTAGTGGGAGCAGTGGCTTCGCGGCTGACGCAGGAGCAGCAGGGAGCAGCCCACAACGTCGGACTGGCCGGTGCGAGCTGTGACGCCGTGAGACAGGAGATCAGTGTGCCTTCCTGCGTCCGTTGAAGTGGCTGGCAGCGGCGGTTAGCGAGAGCGTTTTTGGGGGTGCTGCGCCAGGTCTTCACCAGACATCGCAGTTTATTAGAAGTTAAATGATTCATGATATCTTGTTTCATTTACTTGTTAAATTCTACTTGTTTTCTTGGTCAGTCTCTCATCCCCAGCTTGCTCGTCTGTTCCTCGTCCGCATTTGTTAGGCAGTTAGTGTCTGTCTGTCTGTCTGTCTGTTGGTCTGCCGTATGTCAATAGCTACCTCTGTCATGTTTGTCAGATTTGGTGTTAACAAATTTATTGCTTAAGGTGGTATATGTGTAATGTAGAGCATGTTGGTACATTTTATGTAAAACTGCATTGTATGGATTTTATTTAAATGGTCACTTTAGTATATAAAGTTGCCACCCTTCCACCGTAAGAGTTCCTTTAAAAACAAGTTGCACTTTCGGTGGCAAATATTTTCAATGTGAGTGTTTTGTACCATTTCCATCACTCTACTCTTATGGGATGCATAGTTTATGTGTTGGTGTGAGTTGTTAAAATTTTTAGTTTAAAGTAATCTGGTGTGTTACAGATTTGCGCCAGTGTAGTCTTTCACAGGTTGTTGTGAGTGGTCATGACTACGGCCATGTTAAAAGGGAGCGGCAAGGTTCTCAGCCCGAAAACTCATGTTATTTCTGGCTCTGAATAACTTGTAACTTGATATTTACAGGGTGCTTTCTGATGATAATTTTTAAATCTGTTAAAAAAAAAAAAAAAAAAAAAAAAAGGCTTTTAGGAATAAAATTTCCATTTATTAAAAAAAAAATTTAATTTGTGTCCTCAGTTACCTATTGGCAACTACTTCCATGCTCACTGAGTATGATTAAATGTGTTAATGTTCTTGATTAATCGCTAGTAAATAAAGTAAATTCTTCAGAAAAGATTTTGAAAGTAAATTCATGGTTCACCACTGTTTATTAAATCCCTTGCCACTGTGGGGAATTTATGTTGGCAGGACAATTCACACCATTCTGCACACATGTACTGAGCAGCATCTCCACACACAATTGATGAAGCATGAGAAATCTGTGGAGGTGGAGCAGACACAAACACTTTGCCCTTCATCTTACCATTCAGGCAGCATTTTAAATAGAGACAATGGTTATGCTTTAAGCAAAATTTGGAACCTTTTTTATCTGCCATTAAAAGTGGTGATCATTCATTCAGCTGGCAGAATATATTGACAGTGGTAGTCAATAGCGATTCACTGGTTTTTGCCAACTTTCACCACTGGGGTGCTATTGGTTCACTCGCGCTAGGGGGCAACAGTGACAATTCATAGCACACATCCTTCCATGTATATAAAAGAGCCACAATTTATGGTATCAAATGGTCACTTGAGAAGAATATTTAAAGACCTTTTATGTTCCTGTAAAATGTGATTTTTTTTTTACATAGATATAACATAAAATGGTAAGTGGAGTCACAGTACAAATATTAGTTCCATTTTGGTGTGTCTGCTTGTAAAATTGTATAATCCAATGAATGGATGAATAAATAACATAAATTCAGGGTGGCAATTCTTCTGGAAAACCTGGAATTCTCAGGCAATTACATTTTACCTGGAAAAAATCAGGGAAATCTCATGGAATTTGTGAAGACCACAACAACAACAACAACAACAACCAAGCATTGATATTGGATTTTATTGAGTTTTCTAAATCAAAAATTTTAAAATACTTAATATTTCAAAGTGTGTTAATTATAATTATGCATATTATTCCAGATAAATTACCGATGTTTAAAAACTGTGGTTAAACTACTGCTTATGGCTGGTATATAGCTCAGCTGAGAGGAAAGAAAGGTCATTATTGTTGTATGCTGCCCCATTTCACTTCCCCCTGTTCACTATTAATTTATCAGGAGCTTCTAGACACCATCTTCCTCCTCACCCTGGAATTCTGAGGAAATTTTGTTCCAAGTTTGAGTAGCCACCCTGTAATTTATTTGAGTGGTGACATTGTTCGATAAGAACTAAGTGGACTGCCCGATGAGACGCAGTCATTGTTGAGGTGGGGCAGCTTGTGTATCTCAATGATAAAGATAGCCATGCCATATGCAGAACCAAACTGGAGAGGTATCTGTGGAGAGGCTAGACAAATATGATGTTTTTGAGGAGGGGCAGCAGCTTTTACAGTAGTTGCAGAGGCAACATTGTGGATGATTGACTGATCTGACCTTGTGACACCAGCCAACATGGCCTTGCTGTGTTGATACTGTAAATGGCTGAAAGCAAGAGGACACTACAGCCATTACCTTTCCTAAGGACACACAGCTTTACTGTATGGTTAAATGAAGATGGCATCCTCATGGGTAAAATGTGCCGGAGGTAAAATAGTACCCATTTGGATTTCTGGGTGGCTTCTACTGAGGAGGATGCTGTCATAGGGAAAAACAAAAGTGCCATTCTGTGGACTGAAGCATATAATGTTAATTGCTTAATCAGGTAGGTAGATTAGAAAATTTAAAAAGAGAAATGGATAGTTTGAAGTTAGATATGGTGGGGAGCAGTGAAGATTGGTGACATGATTAGTAGGGCTTCTGGTCAGGTGTTCAGAGTTATAAATACAAAATTAAAATGAATAAGAAATTGAGAATGCAGGTAAGGTGCTATGAGCAACATAGTGAACATGTTTTTGTAGTCGGGACAGACACAACACCAACACACAGTAGCACAAATTCATATGCCAACTAACTACGCAGATGATGAAGAGGTTGAAGAAATGTATGATGACATTATTCAGGTAGTCAAGGGGGAGGAAAATTTAATTGTGATGGGTGACACAGGAAAGGCTGAAAACATAGACACTATGAAGAGTCAGTCTTCTTGTACTTAAGCCAGCATTGTGTCTTTTGTATTTAATTCCTAACAGTTACCAGATAAAACAAGATTTTATATCCTTTGTTGTGTTTCAGCTATGTATCTTCATAAATTAATCTTTAATTATTATAGGGCAGTGACAAATGGTCCGTTCCAACAATAAATGAAACAGCATTACTGGAATTCACTCTCACATGGGAGAAATTTCTGTGGTCAATCTGTAGCCTGCAATCCTGATACAATTCCTGTTTATTTATTCCCGCCAACGCAGCCCTTCTTGGTAGTAGGAAGAGTAACACATGGAAGAATAGCAGGAGAATAGGAGAATGTGGACTGGGAAGGCGGGGGGGGGGGGGGGGGGGGAGGAAGAAGCGTGGTAGAATTTTGTGCCGAGCACAATTTAATCATCACTGACAATTAGTTTAGGAGCCATGAAAGAAGGTTCTGCAGGTGGAGGAGATCTGTAGCTGCTGGAAGTTTTCATACTGATCAATGGTAACAAAGAGATTTATTATCTAGATCTCAAACAGTAGTACATTTCCAGGGGTAGATGTGGACTCTAACCATAATTTATTGGTTATCAACTGTTGATTAAAACTGAAGAATTTGCAAAAAGGGGAGCATTAAGGAACAGTTGACTGAAGTGGTGAAGGAATACAGTACAAGAAGAATTGGTAGCTTTGTAAGATGAAATAGTGATGGCAGCAGATTATCGAAAAGGAAAAAAAGACAAGGCCTAGTAGAAACCCTTGGATATCACAGAAGATACTTGATGAAAGGAGAAAATATAAAAATGCAACAAATGAAGCAGATGAAAGGGAATTCAGACATCTAAAAATAAGGTGGCAGAAAGTGCAAATTGACTTAGTAGAAATGGCTGGAGGGTAAATAAAAGTCTCTAAAAGCATGTATAAATAGGGAATTACAGATACCACCTACAGTAAATGGGAGTGTCCTATGGAAGAGAGAAACAGCTACATGAATAACAATAGCTCAGGTGGAAAACCAGTAGAAGAGAAAGCTGAAAAGTGGAAGGAATATATAGACTATAGAGGGTCTATACAAGGGAGATGAATATGAAGGCAATATTATAGAAATGGGGGAGGACGTAGATGAAGATGAGGTGGGAGATACACTATGTGATCAAAAGTATCCAGACACCTGGCTGAAAATAACTTACAAGTTTGTGGTGCTCTCCATCGGTAATGCTGGAATTCAATACGGTGTTGGCTCACCCTTAGCCTCGATGACAGCATTCACTCTTGCAGGCATATGTTCAATCAGGTGCTGGAAGATTTCTGGGCAAAATGGCAGCCCATTCTTCATGGAGTGCTGCACTGAGGAGAGGTACCGATGTTGATCGGTGAGGCCTGCCATGAAGTCAGCGTTCCAAAAAATCACAAAGGTGTTCCATAGGATTCAGGTCAGGACTCTGTGCAGGCCAGTCCATTACAGGGATGTTATTGTCATGTGACCACTCTGCCACAGGCTGTGCATTATGAACAGGTTCTCGATCGTGTTGAAAGATGCAATCGCCATCCCCGAATTGCTCCTCAACAGCAGGAAGCAAGAAGGTGCTTAAAACATCAATGTAGGCCCGTGCTGTGATACTGCCACACAAAAAAACAAGGGCTGCAAGCCACCTCCATGAAAAACATGACCACACTATAACAGCACCACCTCCGAATTTTACTGTTGGCACTACACATGCTGGCAGGTGAAGATCACCTGGTATTTGGCATATCCACACTCTGCCATTGGATCGCCACATTGTGTACCATGATTCATCACTCCACACAACATTTTTCACTGTTCAATCGTCCAATGTTTTCCCTCCTTACAACAAGCGAGGCATTCTTTGGCATTTACCGGCATAATATGTGGCTTATGAGCAGCCGCTCGACCATGGAATGTAAGTTTTCTCACCTTGTGCCTAGCTGTCATAGTACTTGCAGTGGATCCTAATGCAGTTTGGAATTCCTGTGTGATGATGGTCTGGATAGATGTCTGCCTATTACACATTATGACCCTCTTCAACTGTCAGTGGTCTCTGTCAGTCAACAGACAAGGTCGGCCTTTACGCTTTTGTGCTGTATGTGTCCCTTCATGTTTCCACTTCACTATCACAAGTGGATCTAGGGATGTTTAGAAGTGTGGAAATCTCACATACAGATGTATGACACAAATGACACCCAATCACCTGACCACGTTCAAAGTCTGTGAGTTCTTCACAGTGCCCCATTCTGCTCTCTCACGATATCTAATGACTACTGAGGTCACTGATATGGAATACCTGACAGTAGGTGGCAGCAAAATGCACATAATATGAAAAATGCATGTTTTTGGGGGTGTCTTGATACTTCTGATTACATAGTGTACTATACTGTAAGAAGAATTCGACATAGCACTGAAATTCCTAAATTGAAACAAGGCATCCAGAGTAGATGACATTCTCTGAGAACTACTGATATCCTCAGGAGTTCTAGCCAAGATAAAACTATTCCATCTAGTCTGTAAGAAATATGAGACATTCAAGAAGAATGTAATAATTCCAGTTCCTAAGAAAGCAGCAATATACTAACATGAATTATTTACAGAGGAATGGAAATAACTGGTAGAAGCTGACCTCGGGGGAATGTCAGTTTGGGTTCAGGAGTAATGTTGAAACACTTGAGGCAACACTGAGCCTGTGACTTCTCTTAGAAGATAGGTTATGGAACAGCAAACCTACATTTATAGCATTTGTAGACTTAGAGAAAGGTTTTAACAATGTTGACTGGAATATTCTCTTTGAAATTCTGAAGGTGGTAAGGTTAAAACACAGGGAGTGAAAAACGAGATGGCAATTGTAAGAGTTGAAAGGCATAAAAGAAAAGCAGTGGCTGAGAAAGAAATGAGACAGGTTTGTAGATTATCCCTAATGCTATTCAACCTGTACATTGAGTGAGCAGAAAAGGAAGCCAAAGAAAAATTTGGAGAAGTAATTGAATTTCAGGGAGAAGACATAAAATCTTTGAGGTTTGCTGATGATGTAATTCTGTAAGAGACAGTAAAGGACCTGGAAGTGGGGTTGAATGGAACTGACAGTGCCTTGAAAGGATGATAGAAGATGAACATTAACAAAAGGAAAACAAGGGTATTGGAATACAGTCAAATTACATCAGGTGATGCTCAAGGAATTAGATTAGAAAATGAGATATTAGAAGTAGTATATGACTTTTGCTATTTGGGTCGTAAAATAACTGATGATGGTCAAAGTAGATAGGACATAAAATGTAGACTGACAATAACAAGAGAAGTGTTTATGAAGAAGTGAAATTTGTGAACACTGACTACAAATGTGTTAGGAAGTATTTTATGAAGGTATTTGTCTGAAGAGTAGCCTTGCAAACAAATAAAACATGGATGATATGTGGTTCAAACAAGAAGAGAATAGAAACTTTTGAAATGTGATGCTGCAGAAGAAAACTGAAGATTAAATGAGTAGATTGCATAACTAATGAGGAGGTAGTAAGTAGAATAGGGGAGAAAAGAAATTTATGGCATAACTAGACTAAAAGAAGGGATCATGTGGTATAATACTTTCTGAGATTTCAAGGAATTTTCAGTTTAGTATTTGAAGGAGCCATGGGGGTAAACATTGCAGAGAGAGATCAAAAGACAAGTACAGTCAGTAGATTCAAGTGGATGTGGGTTGCAGCAGTTATTTGGAGATGATGAGACTTGCACAGGATAGAGTAGTGTGGAGAGCTGAATCAAACTAATCTTTGGACTGAAGACCATAACAACATCAACAAGTACTACTACTACTCTAAGGGGAACAATGATGCTTGGAACCTGACTCAATGTGGGATGACTTGGATGGTGGCTGAATTTATATTCACTCATACTGATTGAACTCGAGTGTGGCTTACTGATGATTGAGTGCACCATTTTTTGTTTATGGTGCCTATTTAAAGACTAGCATATGAAAGTTTTCATAAAATATTAAAATACAGAAAAATTAAAAATTCAATAATAACAGAAAAGGCCTTTAGGCATTTGATAATGTTTTTTTTACTAACTGCTGCCTCTGTATTCTTCAGATGTCATTAATATTAGGCTGTATTTTCTCTTCATTTCCTAGTAAAGCCTGCCAAGAGCTATGTTTTATGTCTGTGTGCAGCTGCTAACTGACAGTTTACCTTGAGAGTGTGGTTGTTATGATGTTATTAGTTCTGACACTAGTCATCAGGCAAAGTAGTGACTGTGGATTATCACACTCTACAGTATAGGCAATGATTTGGCAGACTGAATACATTTGTTCCACTTCTAATCCTCAGAATTCTATGCTTCTATATAGGATAACAATTAAATTTTTATGGCATATTCTAGTCAACAACACCTACTCACATCACAAATTATACTCATTCCCCTTCCAGCACTCCATTCCTCAATAGAGGCAATACTTGTGTTATTATATACTTGACACTACTTGAATATACCATTTTTTAAAAGCACACATAATTGGGTCCCTTTATTCACCCATGAACAAAAGACATTGTATGAATGTAGTCAGTTCATAGCCAGGTCTAGTTACAGTAAAATTTCTTATAGCTAACTTGTTTACAAACTTACATATAAATAAAATCATCTAACATCAGTATATGTAAGTAATTTAATTTTTTTTTCATATTCAGATATTCTTCAATATTATAAAAGCTACATGTTATTAAAAATTGCTTTATCTGTACTCTGATGTTATGAAATTCTGTAATTTTCCGTATTGTAGCAGGCAATGCACTAAAAAGTATTTTGGGTTGATAATGGACACTTTTTTACTAAAGGAATTTTTTGTGGGCGGCTCTGAGAAAATCATCTCTGTTTCTTGTTTTGTAGCTGTTTAATGTTGAAAATTCCTGGTGAATTTTTAGGACACATATGCATTCATAGATGTATAAGCTAGGAAGTGTCATTATTTTAAATTCTTTAAATATTTCCCCTCATGCCTCTCTATGGGGAACTCCTTTCATTATTCTGATAGTCCTTATTCGGAACTTGATACTTTGCTGTGCCATACCTGTACATCCCCAGAAGATCACGCAATATTTAAGCAAGCTGTTGACACAAGCATAATAGCCACAGAACAGCGATCCATTGCTGCAACATTCCCAATTCTTAGCATGTAATAGTTTTTTATTCAAACTTCTAGATACTTCTATGGAGCTTATGCAATAGTATGGTTCCCTAACTCAGCTTTTACACTGCTTATAACTGTACTTATAATGTTACTGAAAGTCAACCATACTATTTTTTCCTAGTATGTGACCAAATTGTTATACCCAAACCAATTTCCTGTCTCATTTATCATCTTAGAGATAGTGGATGTCCATATCACATTGTTTGGAAAGGCACCCATTTTGTGCATTTTCAGCTCTTAATGCGGCACCTCATTTTATTCCACTTTCGAGCTCCTAAATGTACAGTGTATCCCAAAACTTTATCGTCAAAATTATACAGATGACAGAAGATCTTGAATGGCGGATTTTGAGATAAGAAATAAATGTTCAGTAATGTATAAGCCCTACTGATCTAGCAGTGGGTGGGAGGCACATGTTTAAGAGCTGAATATGTTTTATAAGAAGCGTCTACCTGCTGCACAGACATTTGTGTCACTACTTTGAGAAATAATACATAATCATCTGTGATGTGGCCACATTAGAGTTAACCACTGTTTATCATTCATGACTGGCTTGCTTAAGACGGAGTTTCAATTTGCAGACGTGCATTGAATGTATGAAGCAGCAGGACGTAGTGCTTGTAAAGGAAAAATACACTCATAAAAGTTCTGCAGTATCCATCATTCAAAGAAGAAGAAATTTGTCGTTGTGGATTGGACATTCAAGACATGATTTTCGACAAGGAATGTAACATATAAATCCTGGCCATGCCTGTAGGCATGTCCTCTTGGCCAGAGATGAAAGGTCAGACTTCCGTAATCCATCTGAGTCAGTGGTCTTCAAACTACAACTCCCGCGAGACACACGTAGCCCTAGTCAAATATTCCCGCAGGCTTCGGTTCTCAGCTGTATTTTATAACTAACAGCCGAATCCAACAACAAGTAACGTTAAGAACTTCTTAAGAGAGGTTTTTTTGCTCAGTAAATGTTGTCAAACCGGTGCGCGGCAATTTAAAATTCTTTTGCTCTATATTGGAGGATTTTGATATCACAAACATGGCTAATCATTGTTAGCAACTACACAATAATTTTATGCGACGAAGGAGTCAGTTACAGCCAGCAGTTGCGAATGTTAAGTATTTATTTTAATAAACGTTTCCATCTGCGACAGGTGCTAACGTTTAATAGCTTCTGAAAGAGGATAACTTATGTATATCCGAAACCAGGAACGGTTAAATACTTACCAGTTGGATCTGTTGACTGTACCCAAGGTTATTTAGAAGGGACTGTACCAGATCCCTTCGTAAAATCTGGAATTATAGGAGCCGCGCCTGTCATTATCAGGGGCGAAGCTGTGTGCTGGGACAGATAGATGGTGGTTTAGGGGGAGTATATTCTTGTTTGTCATCCAGAGCTGAGAACTCTTGGGTGGGTGTGCCTCGTAGCGGTCAGCTGCTGTGGTACAAATTTTAGCTGGAAGTACCGTGGATTAGTCAATGCGCATTATAGAGACGGCCATCTTCAAATGCGGTACATATTTGTTGCAAGGAATACGAAATTAAAATAAGGCTGTTGTAGTACAACGCAATGAATAGGGAAAAAAATTACGTTCAAAATATTTAGTAAACATCTGCGATCGTACCTCAGATTGTCTAACGCTGTTAACACTTAGAAAGTGTATTTTTATGCAAACACACAATTTTTAACTGGAACAACGCTTGTTGACATTAACAAACTATAAGTTCAAATGGTTCAAATGGCTCTGAGCACTATGGGACTCAACTGCTGAGGTCATTAGTCCCCTAGAACTTAGAACTAGTTAAACCTAACTAACCTAAGGACATCACAAACATCCATGCCCGAGGCAGGATTCGAACCTGCGACCGTAGCGGTCTTGCGGTTCCAGACTGCAGCGCCTTTAACCGCACGGCCACTTCGGCCGGCAAACTATAAGTACTGTAGGGTAAATTCGAATGTCAGTGGTGTTTGTTGCAGGAGTCTAGTGCGAGTCGTTTACGAGATATCGTATCGTGAAAAGTTTGCACACCTACACTTGTTTGTGTCATTTAATCTTCGTAGTTGCTAGGTGTGATGCTATTATATTTACTTACTGTGTGCTGTGAGTTTCTTGAGTGCACTGTGACTTACTACTCAGTTAGTGTGTGGCAGTACAAGCAGTAGGTCGTGAGTGGACGGTGGGATTTACCAGTGCAGAAAAAGCCGACATGCTCATGGTGTATGTAGAGTGTATGAATAATGCAATTCGTCCTTCACGATGTACGCATCAAGATATCCAAATAGACAGAAACCATTTCGGCAATAATTTATCAACCTCTTCAACCAGTTATGTGAAATGGTGGAGTAACACCTAGACAACGTAGCAGAAGGAAACCAGTAACGACAGAAAAGGGGGAGGCTAATGTTCTTGCTGCTGTTGCAGTTGATCCACACGCTAACCCCTGCAAAATCGCACGAGGAGGTGGCAGGAATCAGGCAAGTGTCCAGCGCATTCTCCATCGATATAGGTTACACCCCTATCACGTCTTTCTCCACCAAGGGCTGCATGGGAACGATTACGAGAATCGTGTTAACTTCCGTACATGAGCATTAAGACAGGATACTGCAGACGTATCATGTATCGTTTTTAGTGATGAAACCATATTTACCAATCATGGCCAGGTAAACTGCCGAAACATGGACTCTTGGTCTGTTTAAAATCACCTGTTGACTTCGTCAGGTGGAATGGCAGCGTCCATGGAGTGGAAGTGTGTGGTGTGGAATAGGGAACCATCAGCTCAAAAGCCAGTGCTTCATAGATGGAACAATGAACACGCACAAATATTACAGCCTCCTGACAGACCACCTTACACCGATGCTAGAAGACGTTCCTCTGCAGACTAGGAGGAACCTGTGGTACCAACAAGATAGCTGTCCTGCCCATAGTGGGCCAAGTACTACAGCATGTCTTCACGAATTGTTTGCAAATCATTTGGATTGGATACAGAGGACTTGCTTCTCGGCTGACTAGTTACCTGGATTTGACGCCTTTAGACTTTTTTTCTGTGGGGAAAGCTGAAAGACATTGTCTACAAGGACGTACCAACTACACCCGATGATATGCAATGACGTATTACTGCAGCCTGCTCATACATCTCGGCTGAAATGCTAGCACGTCTGCAGCAGTCGCTCCATACCAGCCTGGAAATGTGTATTGCCAATGCCGGTGGTAATTTTGAACACAGCCTGTGATGGTCAGTTGTCTGGTTACTGGTCAGAATCCATGTAACTAATAATAAATGAATCGACTTCATTTACTGCCGGTACGATGGACGTGGATGAATTATGGGCAAATTTTAAACACATTGTAAATCACGCATTGGACAAGTATGTGCCGAAAAAGTGGGTTACGGACGGAAAAGACCCACCGTGGTTTAACAGCGCAATTCGGAGAATTCTCAGGAAGCAAAGGCAGTTGCACTCGCGGTGCAAGAAAGATCGGAAAGAATGAGGACAGGCAAAAGTTAGTAGAGATTCGTGCTGCTGTAAAAAGAGCGATGCGCGAAGCATTCAACAACTACCACCGTCATACCTTAGCAAAAGATCTTGCTGAAGACCCAAGGAAATTCTGGTCTTACGTAAAATCAGTAAGCGGGTCGAAGGCTTCCATCCAGTCACTCACTGATCAGTCTGGCCTGGCAACGGAAGACAGCAAAACGAAAGCTGAAATTTTAAATTTAGCATTTGAGAAATCTTTCACGCAGGAGGATCGTACAAATATACCGCCGTTTGAGCCTCGTACAGATTCCCGTATGGAGAACATAGTGATAGACATTCCTGGGGTTGTGAAGCAGCTGAATGGGTTAAAAATAAATAAATCGCCAGGTCCTGATGGGATTCCAATTCGGTTTTACAGAGAGTACTCTACTGCATTGGCTCCTTACTTAGCTTGCATTTATCGCGAATATCTTGCCCAACGTAAAGTTCGGAGCGACTGGAAAAAAGCGCAGGTGACACCTGTGTATAAGAACGGTAGAAGGACGGATCCCCAAAATTACAGACCAATATCCTTAACATCGGTTTGTTGCAGGATTCTCGAACATATTCTCAGTTCGAATATAATGAATTTCCTTGAGACAGAGAAGTTGCTGTCCATGCATCAGCACGGCGTTAGAAAGCATCGCTCCTGCGAAACGCAACTCGCCCTTTTTTTCACATGATATCTTGCGAACCATGGATGAAGGGTATCAGACGGATGCCATATTCCTTGACTTCCGGAAAGCGTTTGACTCGATGCCCCGCTGCAGACTCCTAACTAAGGTACGAGCATATGGGATTGGTTCCCAAGTATGTGGATGGCTCGAAGACTTCTTAAGTAATAGAACCCAGTACGTTGTCCTCGATGGTGAGTGTTCATCGGAGGTGAGGGTATCATCTGGAGTGCCCAAGGGAAGTGTGGTAGGTCCGCTGTTGTTTTCTATCTACATAAATGATCTTTTGGATAGGGTGGATAGCAATGTGCGGCTGTTTGCTGATGATGCTGTGGTGTACGGGAAGGTGTCGTCGTTGAGTGACTGTAGGAGGATACAAGATGACTTGGACATGATTTGTGATTGGTGTAAAGAATGGCAGCTAACTCTAAATATAGATAAATGAAAATTAATGCAGATGAATAGGAAAAAGAATCCTGTAATGTTTGAATACTCCATTAGTAGTGTAGCGCTTGACACAGTCATGTCGATTAAATATTTGGGCGTAACATTGCAGAGCGATATGAAGTGGGACAAGCATGTAATGGCAGTTGTGGGGAAGGCGAATAGTCGTCTTCGGTTCATTGGTAGAATTTTGGGAAGATGTGGTTCATCTGTAAAGGAGACCGCTTATAAAACACTAATACGACCTATTCTTGAGTACTGCTCGAGCGTTTGGGGATCCCTCTCAGGTCGGATTGAGGGAGGACATAGAAGCAATTCAGAGGCGGGCTACTAGATTTGTTACTGGTAGGTTTGATCATCACGCGAGTGTTAACGGAAATGCTTCAGGAACTCTGGTGGGAGTCTCTAGAGGAAAGGAGGCGTTCTTTTCGTGAATCGCTACTGAGGAAATTTGGAGAACCAGCATTTGAGGCTGACTGCAGTACAATTTTACTGCCGCCAACTTACATTTCGCGGAAAGACCATAAAGATAAGATAAGAGAGATTAGGGCTCGTACAGAGGCGTATAGGCAATCATTTTTACCTCGTTCTGTTTGGGAGTGGAACAGGAAGAGAAGATGCTAGTTGTGGTACGAGGTACCCTCCGCCACGCACCGTATGGTGGATTGCGGAGTATGTATGTAGATGTAGATATGCATTTGTGTTGTTCCTTAGTGTGTGCTGTCACACGTATTGCGTCAGTGTGGGAACATTTCAAAATGCGACATCTCGTAAACAACTCGCACTAGAACCCCGCAACAAACACCACTGACATTCTAATGTACCCTGCTTTCAGCTTGTTAATACCGATAGGCATTTTTCATTGAAAAAAGTGCATGTTTGCACAAAAGATAAACTTTTTATGTATTATTACAGCCTGTTTATTGGCTAACAAAAAATGGTTCAAATGGCTCTGAGCACTATGGGACTTAACTTCTCAGGTCTTCAGTCCTCTAGAACTTAGAACTACTTAAACCTAACTAACCTAAGGACCTCACACACATCCATGCCCGAGGCAGGATTCGAACCTGCGACCGTAGCGGATGCGCGGTTCGCGTCCAGGATTTTGTCAATGGGGGAGTCCAATTTGCTAAAGAGGACCTTAAAATGGCTCATGTTTTTCATTTTATATTCAAACACATATATTATTTATTAAATTTTTATACACAGTTTGTCTTTGTGAGGCCTCCATACAAATAGTATTTGGTCTATAAAATTAAGCAAGAAAAGCAATTGTCTTTAAAAAAGTAAGATGTGTGTTCTCTTTACTATATGTACAAGAAATACCCTAAAGCGCAATTAAATATTTCTTTATTTGGCAATGTAACTTCACTCTATTGGCAAACGATTTAAAATACGAATATAATGTATTGCCAATTTGCTAACAAAACACACTTCAGTCTTCTAATATGAAGTTCATCGTCGTAGAGTAGAAGACTCTTAACGTTGGGTTGAATAACTTATGAAGTTAAACGGATTCAAATCTCTTTTGACAGTAGCTACCTTTCTCCTACTACCGTCTTGTATTTAAATTTACGATCTATCTGAAACCAAGTCATAAGATCTTCAGCACATCAATGCTTCCCAAGTTCCTCAGTTCAGTCTCAAATTTTATTAAAGTATTAGGCTGGTGATTAAGTTCGTAGCATTTTACTATATGTTTAATAAACACAACAAATACACATAACGGAGACTTTAGTCATCAATAATAAATTCTTGTTCACTATTTACAGCAACATGCCAACGCTGGGGTAACTTTTCGATTGGGTGACTGTAGAAATCACGTGGTTTTGTGGCGAAGAACTCGTCGAGACATGTTCGGAGCGCATTTTCATCGGAAAAGAAAGTTCCTTGAAGTCTCTTCGATAGAGAGAGGGCAAAGTGAAAATCTGAGGCCTCAAGATCAGTTGAATCAGGTGGATGCGGAATGACTTCCCAACCCGAGTCCCGTACAGTGGTTTTGTCTGTCTAACAGAACGCGGGCGGGCGTTATCGTGGAGTCTGTAAGACGTCTCGGTTGTTGACAGTGAATATCAGCAGTGATGGTTACACCCCAGGGAAGCAATTCGTAGCACACAACACCGTTCCATCAGATGCATAACATTATCTTTTGTGTATGCGTGTAGGTCTTTGCACAGGGAATTTCTGCTTTGTTTGGGCTAAACCCTCCGTTTCTTTTCCTTATGTTAGCATAAACACACCATTTCTCGTCATCCGAAACGATACAGGACACGAATGGTCGGTGTTTTTCACGAGCCAATTGGTGACAAGCAAGCAGAAATGCACATAGGGCCTCCTTCTACTTTATGTGATTTTGGATTAGAGCATGAGATATCCATACACCCGATTTTTGATCCTTCCCCATTGCATGCAAATGTCGCACCATGGTGGAATGGTCACAGTTCATCACATTTACGAGTTCTCGCGTACGCTCACTTGGACCACTGTGGATTAATGCGTTTAAACGATTTTATCAAACCCCGAAGATCTTCCTGAACTTGGAAGACAGCAACCAATGTCAAAACGATGCTTCTTAAAACAAGAAAACTATTTTCTTACCGTGCTCTGTCACATAGCATTATCCCCATACATGGCACAAATGTTTTTGGTCGCCTCCGCTGCTATTACTCCTCTATTGAACACAAATTGAAGAATATGTCAGAAATGTTCTGATTTCTCCACTTGGCCCTCCATTTTCAGGAATCCACAGCCCCACTCACTATCTCTAAATGACAAAATGTAAACTCAGACTGCAACAGTGAACTACAGATAAAAATGACAATCGATAAATAAAACCAGAGCAAACAGAATACCAACATGAAAAAATAAAAAACGTTACGCACTTTTGCAGCAAACTAACATCTTTCATTTGAATAAAATTCTTCAACATCATAAAATGATTAAAACTTTATAAAAAAATTATTGTTTCAGTGGTCAACTTGAAACTATAGCAACCAAATTTACACTATGTGATCAAAAGTAGCCGGACACCCCGAAAACATACGTTTTTCATATAAGGTGGATTGTGCTGCCACCTACTGTCAGGTATTCCATATTAGCGACCTCAGTACTAATTAGACATCGTGAGAGAGCAGAATGGACCGCTCCGCAGAACTCACGGACTTCGAATGTAGTCAGGTGTTTGGGTGTCTCTTGTGTCATACGTCTGTACGCGAGATTTCCACACGCCTAAACATCCCTAGATCCACTTGTGATAGTGAAGTGGATTCGTGAAGGGACACGTACAGAACAAAAGCGGAAAGGCCGACCTCGTCTGTTGACTGACAGACCCTGCCGACAGTTGAAGGCGGTCGTAATGTATAGTAGGCAGACATCTATCCAGACCATCACACAGGAATTCCAAACTGCATCAGGATCCACTGCAAGTACTATGACAGTTAGGAGGGAGATGAGAAAACTTGGATTTCATGGTCGAGTCAACAGTAAAATTCGGAGGCGGTGATGTTATGGTGTGGTCGTGTTTTTCATGGAGGGGGCTTACAGCCCATGTTTTGCGTGGCACTATCACAGCACAGACCTACATTGATGTTTCAAGCACCTTCTTGCTTCCCATTGTTGAAGAGCAATTCGGTGATGGCGATTGCATGTTTCAACACGATCGAGAATCTGTTCATAATGCACGGCCTGTGGCAGAGTGGTTACACGACAATATCATCCCTGTAATGGACTGGCCTGCACAGAGTCCTGACCTGAATCTTATAGAACACCTTTGGGATGTTTTGGAACGCCGACTTCATGCCAGGCCTCACCGACCGACGTCGATACCTCTCCTCAGTGCAGCATTCCGTGAAGAATGGGCTGCCATTCACCAAGAAACCTCCCAGCACCTGATTGAACGTATGCCTGCGAGAGTGGAAGCTGTCATCAAGAGTAAGGGTGGGCCAACACCATATTGAATCCCAGCATTACCGCTGGGGGGGGGGGGGGGGGGGGCGCCACAAACTTGTAAGTCATTTTCAGCCAGGTGTCTGGATACTTTTGATCACATACTGTATTTATAAAACGAAACCAATACACAAATACTATGAGCCACAGTTAAATCACACATTAATTTCAACTAGACTTCTAGAGTATGCGACTTCATAAATGAGTTTGAATTTATCCATGATAATATAGTTTACCTCCACTGATTCCAATAAACGTCTCTACGATTCTTTTGTTGTTTGTGTGACATTTATTGACAAATACGTTAGTGTTGTGACGGTCAGACTCACTGTTCCAAGGATGTTACGAATAAGACATTCCACAGTGGAACATCGTTCTTGCAGTAAAACTTAGAGACACAATATATCTCCGTTCCACAAGTGAGGCACGTTTATGCACAAATACATAGTAGAAAATGACGATCGCCAGCAGCTTTTAGTGCCAGAAGTCTCCAAAGAGATGTTCGACTCGCCTTCAATGGAGCATTTTTCATTTAATCAGAGAGGCTGCATCCTCAAGGGGGAGGAAACCGTCGGGAAAGAAAGGAACTTGGGAGGAATTTTCTGTAGCCTATAGTAAGGGACCAACCTTAGCATTTGCCTAAATTGAAAACGGGAGACCATAGGACACTATTTCCAAAGTTGCCGGAGGATGGATTCGAAACAGCTCGCCTCTCGAATCCAGGGATTTCTATCTCAGCACCTCAAGGCAAAGAGCTACCCCACACATTGGAGAATTTGAAAAACTGGTTGTTGTGCATTGTTTCCAAATAAAATAAAATGCATCACAACACTGTTATTGCACGTTTTTCCTTTAGTTGTACGTGTTTCGTCGTCTGATAGTAGATGAATGCATGCCTACTTTAAGATTTAATTGTACAGGGAATTCGTGGCTTCAGTTATTGTAGTGTTGAAAGAGCGAAAATAGATTTTGTACGAAAGGGGAGGGGGATACAAGGCGCAGTCAGCTCGGATGAAATCAAGCAGCCCGATGGAAAGATCTTTTAGAAACGAACGAACTATGGAATGCGCTATCATCACAAATACCCCTTCCGCTCTTCACAAACCCCTCCCCATCGTTCCGTATCGGAACTGGTTTTTATAATTGAGTATCGTCTGGGCGACCAGATTGTACAATATTTTACCATTTGGGCTAATAATGATAGAATTTTGAGCAAATTTTTTAAAGGAATGCAGCTATAGCCGTTTGGGTGATATTTTTGTTGATCAATGCGATTTTTGGCGTACAAAATAAATCGAAGTGTATTTTAATACACTGATTTTAATTTAATGTTATTTGTAATAATGTTTACCTCTCCGCTGTATAGTGAAATAGTGAAATATTGCAGTCCGAAAGTTCTACCCGTCTCCAAATAACGACTCAAGGGCTAACATTAAACTGCTATAGATAGGTAATTAGGCTATTATAGCAGTACGTACAAGTTTTTAACTTACCATAACGCTAATGGACGAATCAAAATCGGTTTTTCTCTTCTTTCTTGTTACAAAATTATCCATAATTTCCAACTATCAGAACAGCACACAGCATAAAACAATAAACGGCATCACATGCTGTAAACTTAACTGCAAGTACGGAATGAACTGATTAACAAATCAACAACTGAACTCAGGTAAGGCCAAGAATGCACAATAGATGGTTTTGACTAAAATAGGGATAGGTGATAGCCGATAGTACTATCGATATATCGAGATTTTAAATCTATTGATCGCCTTGCAGAATATGGATAGAGCGTATCCCTTTTTCGTCATATGATTGAAAATCAAAATATAAGGGCGATCAAGAAGTTGGCGCTCTCAGGCCGTACAGTCCGGAATCGATGTGCCACTCAGGCAAAATGGCCGTGAGCACTGAGGCAATCATCCCACCGACGCTCCAGGTTGAGGATACCCGTTTGGCAAGCCACCGTGCCCTGCTGCATGAAGAGGTCCGTAATTGCCGAAGCACATCCTTGTCCGTCGGGAATCGTGGATCCTTCCAGACCTTTTCCTAAGGGACCGAAAGTGTAATAATTACAAGGGGAGAGATCAGAACTAGAGGGCGGGTGCTGGAATGTCTCCTGCTTCAGTTGTCATAACGTCTGCATTACGACATTTGCGGTATAGGGATGTGTGCTGTGATGAAGCAGCACCCGGACATGTTCTCCATTCTCCGATGGATATCTACCAGTGTTTGTTCTTTGGCAGCCAAGAAAAGAATAACATCACGTTAGTCCTGTTTGGATGCATTTGGTAATAACGTCGCCATAGTTCATGTTTCCGCATAAATTGGTAAGAGATGGAACTGATCACCCATGGTACACAAAACAGGTCCGAACGCTGTTGCAGAGGCAACGGAAAAAGCATGCGAAGTTCAGAAGAACGCGAAATCCCGAAGATTGGCTAAAAATTTACAGACGCGCGAAATTTTGCACGGACTTCAATGCGAGATGCCTTTAATAGGTTCCACAACGAAACACTGTCTCGAAATTTGGTAGAAAATCCGAAGAAATTCTGGTCGTATGTAAAGTACACAAGCGGCAAGACGCAGTCAATACCTTCGCTGCGCAGTGCCGATAGTACTGTTACCGACGACTGTGCCGCTAAAGCGGAGTTATTGAACGCAGTTTTCCGAAATTCCTTCACCAGGGAAGACGAATGGAACATTCCAGAATTTGAAACACGAACAGCTGCTAGCATGAGTTTCTTAGAAGTAGATACCTTAGGGGTTGCGAGGCAACTCAAATCGCTTAATACGGGTAAGTCTTCAGGTCCAGATTGTATACCGATTAGTTTCCTTTCAGATTACGCTGATACAATAGCTCCCTACTTAGCAATCATATACAACCGCTCGCTCACCGATAGATCTGTACCTACAGATTGGAAAATTGCGCAGGTCGCACCAGTGTTTAAGAAGGGTAGTAGGAGTGATCCATCGAACTACAGACCTATATCATTGACGTCGGTTTGCAGTAGGGTTTTGGAGCATATACTGTATTAAAACATTATGAATCACCTTGAAGGGAACGATCTATTGATACGTAATCAGCATGGTTTCAGAAAACATCGTTCTTGTGCAACGCAGCTAGCTCTTTAGTCACACGAAGTCATGGCCGCTATCGACAGGGGATCTCAGGTTGATTCCGTATTTCTGGATTTCCGGAAAGCTTTTGACACCGTTCCTCACAAGCGACATCTAATCAAGCTGCGGCCCTATGAGGTATCGTCTCAGTTGTGCGACTGGATTCGTGATTTCCTGTCAGGAAGGTCGCAGTTCGTAGTAATAGACGGCAAATCATCGAGTAAAACTGAAGTGATATCAGGTGTTCCCCAGGGAAGCGTCCTGGGACCTCTGCTGTTCCTGATCTATATAAATGACCTGGGTGACAATCTGAGCAGTTCTCTTAGGTTGTTCGCAGATGATGCTGTAATTTACCGTCTAGTAAGGTCATCCGAAGACCAGTATCAGTTGCAAAGCGATTTAGAAAAGATTGCTGTATGGTGTCGCAAGTGGCAGTTGACGCTAAATAACGAAAAGTGTGAGGGGATCCACATGAGTTCCAAAAGAAATCCGTTGGAATTCGATTACTCGATAAATAGTACAATTCTCAAGGCTGTCAATTCAACTAATTACCTGGGTGTTAAAATTACGAACAACTTCAGTTGGAAAAACCACACAGATAATATTGTGGGGAAGGCGAGCCAAAGGTTGCGTTTCATTGGCATGACACTTAGAAGGTGCAACAAGTCCACTAAAGAGACAGCTTACACTACACTCGTTCGTCCTCTGTTAGAATATTGCTGCGCGGTGTGGGATCCTTACCAGGTGGGATTGACGGAGGACATCGAAAGGGTGCAAAAAAGGGCAGCTCGTTTTGTATTATCACGTAATAGGGGAGAGAGTGGGGCGGATATGATACGCGAGTTGGGATGGAAGTTATTAAAGCAAAGACGTTTTTCGTCGCGGCGAGATCTATTTACGAAATTTCAGTCACCAACTTTCTCTTCCGAATGCGAAAATATTTTGTTGAGCCCAACCTACATAGGTAGAAATTATCATCAAAATAAAATAAGAGAAATCAGAGCTCGAACAGAAAGGTTTAGGTGTTCGTTTTTCCCGCGCGCTGTTCGGGAGTGGAATGGTAGAGAGATAGTATGATTGTGGTTCGATGAACCCTCTGCCAAGCACTGAAATGTGAATTGCAGAGTAGTCATGTAGATGTAGATGTAGATGTAGATTTACCGCATGTACGTCGGAAAGACACGAATGCCACATTAATCCATTGCCCACATGTCGGTGCTTATATGCGAGCATAGGAGTCGCACTAAGTTGCATATGAGCTACAGCAACGTCCTAAAATGTAAATTTTTTGATCGCCTTTGTATCTTTCAGTTTCACTACATGACGGTTAGGTCGTGTGTAATTTCATGTAGGTGATAGGGAGGAGTGTTCCGCAGCCCCGGACTCCCAGTCCCCACCCCCAACTGCCTTTGGCTACGGCCTTGCAAAACCTCGTCAGGTAATTACAGTGTCACAACTCTGTGGTGACCGAGGGTGGCACCAATGTGAAACAGAGAACCGTTGACACGAAGTTTTCCGAATAGTGTCGACTTTAAGAATCAGTACTTGGGGGCCGGTGGTCAACTTATCGCGCCCTTTTTGTAGCTAATCTATTGATGGCTCTTCACATACTAATTTATGTAGGTTACCAATTAATAATAAGATCGGTACATATCTGTCATGGCTGATGATCAAAAAAAGTTTGACAGTCATTGATCTAAGTAGTGTATGATAGAAACCTATTATGTTGGTTTAAGGGCTTTTTCATGAAGGTAGTTACTTTCTGCACATGCTAGAAATAAACTTGTGAAAATCTGTTGCAGAAAGCATCACTTTTCAGAGGAATGGTATTTGTGAGAGTAGAAAATGACCAACGAAGGTTCCTGTATTTTGGTCCTCAGGCTCTGACTTGTTGATATTCCTGAATGTTGAAACAATTTTGTGGACCCAGTTGGCGCTTGGGGAATCAAGGAATCAGATGACAACTTTTCTGGATTAAGGAGGCAAGTAATTGGTCCAGTGGCGTAGAGATGATGTTTTAAGTGCTGTATATACCTATAGTAAAGGGTGAGAGCTCCTTCGCGATCCATAGATTTTTTGTCGACTTAGGAAGCTCAAGAGTGTGTAAAGACATTCCTGTATATGGGTGTAGAATTCTAATTAATTATTTTCCCGTTTTCTAGGTGTGCACTGTGGTTTAATGCGTGCGCAGGTGTATCTTCTATTGTAGAGAAATTTGCTATCTGGAGGTAGCGTTTAATAAAAGTGATAGACTTCATGAGGTCAACTAAAGTCAGTATACGAGATTAAATTTGTTTCTGAGAAAATGTGAAGTGTGATGTTTTCGTATATCTTTTGATCTATTGACTTTATAATGATACACATACACATGTCTGGCAATTAAGTTACCTGTACTGTACGTTGTCCTTGCTCGTGCTTGTGGCAACATCGAATGCATCTCCATTCCAATTTGGAATTTTCTGTGACGGCACAACGTCACTCCTTAATTTTCTCTTCAAAGGAAATCCCGGAAGCTAATTTTGGCTTTACGCGCATGCTGCTGTCGAAATGACGTGACGCCATTACGAATACGAGAACCGGGTAGCGAGAACACTGTTAATGCAAATAAATTCCCAAATCCCTTTGCTGAAATAGAATGCAGCTGCTTGTTAGCTATTATTGTTGCTGGTCGTTTTGTAGTACTATGAGCAGAAGTAGAAATCATTGTGCTATTGAGGAATGCAAAAATGCTTTATATAAAACTGTGAACATCGTTCATCATCGATTTCCGGAACATAGAGAAGTACTACGCACCTGAGTGTCACGCTGTGAAAGAGCTGATCCTGTTAATGTGACTATTCCAAGGATTTGTTCATATCATTTCCTCCCCGATGGCCGCCCCTTGTGGCCGAGCGGTTCTAGGCGCTTCAGTCTGGAATCGCGCGACCGTTACGGTCGCAGGTTCGAATCCTGCCTCGGGCATGGATGTTTGTGATATCCTTAGATTAGTTAGGTTTAAGTAGTTCTAATTTCTAGGGGACTGATGACCTCCGATGTTAAGTCCCATAGTGCTCAGAGCCATTTGAACCTCCTCGATGATTACGAACGGGACTTAAAAAATGAGCTTCTGGGGGTGCCTTTGAAAAGAAAATTAAGAGGTTGATGTCCTGTCGCAGAAAATTGCAAATTGGCAGGAAGATGCATTCGAGGTCGCCGCAAGCACCAGCAAGGACAACGTACAGGTGATTGCCAGATTTTCATTCTTTTTAGGAACACGGATCTGTGTACTATCGAATTTGGCTCTATTTACGTAGCGGTATTGTTTTTTTATAGCGATTACAAAAGTTTCATTTCTACACCATCAACATCATCGTCGTCATCGTCGTTATCGTCATCGTCATCAGTATCAGCACATCATCATCATCAACAACAACAATAATAATAGTAAACAGATCTCGTTCTTCTGCAATAAAATAACAAATTGGAGATAATTTAAATAGCATTTTGTCTCAGTGTTTCACACAAGGCCAGATTCGATCTTTACTTGGTAAGTAAAAGGGGAATGAAGTGCAGCCCGAAATAAATTGCTAATGCTCTCATCTTTAGAGTTTTCTCACCTAAAGCTTACACTTCCTTGAAGAAAAAGAATTACCCTTTTCCTTGCCGGTCGACACTTCAGAAATGGACCGGAAAATTCAAGTGCAGACCTGGAATTCTGACAGAAGTGCAGGATCTTATGAAAGTTAAGACAGAAACATTCAGACCTCTAGAGGAAATAGGAGTCCTAACGTTTGACGAGATGAACGGAGATGGTCGCGTGTGCTATGGCTCATCACGTGACGTAATTTTAGAGCCAAAGAAAGACGTTATCGTGGCCATGGTACGTAGTTTGCTGTCATTATGGAAAGAGCCTGAAAAAACTATATACTGACTGCGATTGTACCATGACTAGTGAGTTACTCTCCTGAACATAACAAAACAGTTAGAGGCAGCTGGAATCCAAACTGCAACAGTAACTTGTGATGTGGGAGGCAAGTATTCAAAGGACTGGACGGAGTTCGGATTTTCCACAACAAAACCAAAATTTCCAAATTTTATGACTCCAGTGAGAAGAGCGCGGGTTTGCTGTAACGTCCCGCATTTGCTTAAATTGCTCAGAAACCATGTTTTAGATGATGGAGAAACTCTGTCATACATCACAGTCTTACACAAGAAGCTCTTTGAACATCTGTTAGCAACACAGAGCAGAGATTTAACCATCATACATCACATTACGGAGGCTCACTTAGCAGTAAGAGGACGAGCTTGGAAGAATGTACGAATGTCAGCACAGCTGTTTTAACACCGTTGTGTCCGAGCTGTGAAATACACTATGCGATCAAAAGTATCCGGACACCCCCAAAAACATAAGTTTTTCATATTAGGTGGATTGTGCTGCCACCCACTGCCAGGTACTCCATATCAGCGTCCTCAGTAGTCATTAGACATCGTCAGAGAGCAGAATGGGGCGTTCTGCGGAACTCACGGACTTCGAACGTGTTCAGGTGATTGGGTGTCACTTGTGTCATACGTCTGAACGCGAGATTTCCACACTCCTAAACAACCCTAGGTCCACTGTTTCCGATGTGATAGTGAAGTGGAAACATGAAAGGACACGCGCAGCACAAAAGGGTAAAGGCCGACCTCGTCTGTTGACTGACAGAGACCGCCGACGGTTGAAGGCTGTCGTAATGTGTGATAGGGAGACAGCTATGCAGACCATCACACAGGAATTCCAAACTGCATCAGGATCCAATGCAAGTAGTATGACAGTTAGGTGGGAGGTGAGGGTCAAGCTGCTGCTCGTAAGCCACACATCACGCCGGTAAATGCCAAACGACGCCTCACTTGGTGTAAGGAGCGTAAACATTAGACGATTAAACAGTGGAAAAACGTTGTGTGGAGTGACGAATCATGGCAGTGTGTGGGTATGTTGAATGCCCGGTGTACGTCATCTGCCAGCGTGTGTATTTGCAGCAGTAAAATTCGGAGGCGGTGGTGTTATGGCGTGGTTGTGTTTTTCATTGACGGGGCTTACACCCCTTGTTGTTTTGCGTGGCACTATCACAGCACAGGCCTACATTGATGTTTTAAGCACCTTCTTGCTTCCCACTGTTGAAGAGCAATTCGGGGATGGCGATTGCATCTTTCAACACGATCGAGAATCTGTTCACAATGCACGGTCTGTGGCGGAGTGGTTACACGACAGTAACATCCCTGTAATGGACTGGCTTGGACAATGTCCTGACCTGAATCCTGTAGAACACCTATGGGATGTTTTGGAACGCCGACCGACCAACCGACCGACGTCGATACCTCTCCTCAGTGCAGCACTCCGTGAAGAATGGGCTGCCAATCCCCAAGAAACCTTCCAGCACCTGATTGAAAGTTTGCCTGCGAGAGTGGAAGTTGTCATCAAGACTAAGAGAGGGCCAACACCATATTGAATTCCAGCATTACCAATGGAAGGCGCCACTAACTTGTAAGTTATTTTCAGCCAGGTGTCCGGATACTTTTGATCGCAAAGTGTACCTGCTAAACAAAGAACAGGAAGAAAATTGAATTGAACCGATCAGTGACTCCAAACGGCGCCCAAACCCGGGGACAAGGGAGCGGGGCCGGCCCCTCCCTAGCTCTCATGCAAAGGAAAAAATGTAATCTAGTCAGGTGTTCTTCTTTCAAGAAGTTGGTTTAAAAGTCAGTCTTAAGCAGGTTTTTAACAGGGTCGGAACAGGAACTTTTTTATGGCTTCTTACAAGTCGCCATTCATCTTCCAAAATTTCAAAAATACTTCCAGGTCTAGCCTCCTCCCACCTCCTAAAGCTATCGTATGGGTGCCTGTAATGAGACTTTTGATATATTAAACCAATATGGCTATGCTCTTAATTTTCAAAGACAGGAGAACACACTAAAAGGCTTACTCGAGGTTTTTTCTGACATGCGTTGTGAAAAAAAAAAAAAAATAGTGCCTGCTGCCACCCTAGAAGGGCCTGATAATTTCAGTTAACTCTCTCTTCGGGCTTTACAGTGATATAAAGAATGTTGGAGCTTCGTACATGACTTCCAGGCTAAATCAAGACTGTTTGGAGACTTGTTTTATAGAATTTGTGGTCTGGGCGCATTTTACAACAACCCAACACCTGTCGAAACGAAAAGTAGAATGCGACTGCTAAGACTGTCTGGAAATATAGAAGACATCCCCTTGTCGGAAAATGCATCCGTTATGAAAAGTATTAGTGAGGTGCCATCGCATGTTTCTGCAACAGAAGAAAATGAACAGAACGTTACGAAGTTCATCACAAGCTTGTTGTGTATTAACGTAACTGGAAATACGACAACTGATTTACACTGCACTACTTTCAGCGAGCCAGAACTAGATCTGTTGCAGATTTCTAATGATGATCAGCAACCAGTGGATGTGGATCCCAAGATGCATCTAAATATCGTGCGTGTTGGACAACATTTAAATGCAAGCACACTGACAGTTCCTTTGGTTCAGTCTCACACAAACTGCTTCCGGATTCATAATGAATCGCCGGTAATGACACGATCTCCGCAATCTTCAGACGTGGACTCACTTCTCCTACAAGTGACGGGTTCAATAAAATAAATGAGTATGAACTGATATTTTGCAGCCTTCAAGGTCGATATTTTGCTAAGTGTGACGGAGTGATGCAAAAGTTAATTTCTACAGTAATAACAAAGTTTCTCGAAATGCCCAACGAATTTCAGGCTTCTGCGTGCCAACTTTATTTAGGTGCAACACTTCGAACTAACTGCATTCCAATGTGCTCTCTGTAATGTTGGCTCCAGTAAGCTTGTGCCACCTGTTGATTACTAGAAGAAGTAACTGCCGAAAAATGAGTAAACGCCTATAGCATACTCTGATGACTTTGTTTTACATTTAATTCACACAAAAAACTGTTAAATTGTATGTAACTTTTATTAACAATTAACGAGAAGAACGTTTGTAGATAATCAAGGGAAACTTTTGTAAGAACCTGACGAGTCAAAGAAACTGGTACACGTGCCTAATATCGTGTAGGGCTCCGGCGAGCACGAGGTGCCGCAACACGATGAGGCGTGGACTAATGTCTGAAGTAGTGCTGGAGGGAACTGACACCATGAATCCTGCTGGGCTGTCCATAAGTCCGTAAGAATACGAGGGGGTGGAGATCCCTTCTGAACAGTGTGTTGCAAGGGATCCCAGATATGCTCAATAACGTTCATGTCCTGGAAGTTTGGTGGCCAGCGGAAGTGTTTAAACTCAGGAGAGTGTTCCTGGAGCCACTCTGTAGCAATTCTGCACGTGTGGGGTGTCACATTGTCCTGCTGGAATTGTCCAAGTCCGTCGGAATGCACAATGGACACGAATGGATGCAGGTGATCAGACATGATGCTTCGTACGTGTCACCCGTCAGAGTCGTCGAATCAGGGGGCCAATATCACTCTAACTGCACACGCCCCACACAATTATAGATCCTCCACCAGCTTGAACAGTCGCCTGCGACATGCAGGCTCTATGGATTCATGAGACTGTCTCCATACCCGTACACGTCCATCCGCTCGATACAATTTGGAACGAGACTCGTCCGACTAGGCAACATGTTTCCAGTCATGAACAGTCCAAAGTCGATGTTGACTGGCCCAGGCGAGGCCTAAAGCGTTGTGTCGTGCAGTAATTAAGGGTACACATTGGGCCTTAGGCTCCGAAAGCCCATATAGATGATTTTTCGTTGAATGGTTCGTACGCTGACACTTGTTGATGGCCCAGCATTGAAATCTGCAGCAGTTTGCAGAAGGGTTGCATTTCCGTCACGATGAACGATTCTCTTCAGTCGTCGTTGGTTCCGTTCTTGCAGCATATTTTTGGCAATAACCGGTCTAACAACTGCACCAGACACTTGTGTCTGATATAGGCGTTTCCGACCCCAGCGCCGTGTTCTGCCTGTTTACATATCTCTGTATTTGTATACGAATGCCTATACCAGTTTCTTTGGCGCTTCAGTGTAAAAAATTATAAGAATAAGTTGGTATACCAAAGACATTCGAAGAATTAAGGAAGGTCCATGAGCAATAAGAACATTGCTAGCTCAACTTCACTTGGTGACCATTTACACGCTCATTAAATGAAGTACGTACTAAATCGAAGGGGAATCATCATGTATGGCTAGACGTTCCTGAAAGCACACATCAGACCGTACGCGACAGTGGAAATAAGCAATGCTTGCTCTGGCTGTGGTCACTGAATTACATGCTAGGGTTAGTAAACAATGTGAAAAGAAGAAAATGCTCATTGTGGTAGAAATAATGGATGAGAGACGGGAGGAGAGGGGAAGTTCGACTTTTATTCGAAAATAAGGAATACAAACGTCTCAAAAATGAGATCGACAGGAAGTGCAAAATGGCTAAGTAGGGATGGCTAGAGGACAAATGTAAGGATGTAGAGGCATATATCACTAGGGGTAAGATGGATACTGCCTTCAGGAAAATTAAAGAGACCTTTGGAGAAAAGAGAACCACTTGTATGAATATCAAGAGCTCAGATGGAAAACCAGTTCTAAGCAAAAAAGAGAAAGCAGAAAGGTGGAAGAGGTATATAGAGGGTCTATATAAGGGCGATGTACTTGAGGGTAATGTTATGGAAATGGAAGAGGACGTAAGTGAAGATGAAATGGGAGATGTTGTACTGCGTGAAGAATTTGAGAGAGCACTGAAAGACCTAAGTCTAAACAAGGCCCCGGGAGTAGACAACATTCCATTAGAACTACTGATAGCCTTGGGAGAGCCAGCTATGACAAAACTCTACCATCTGGTGAGCATGATGTATGAGACAGGCGAAATACCCACAGACTTCAAGAAGAATATAATAATTCAAATCCCAAAGAAATCAGGTGTTGACAGATGTGAAAATAATAAGCCACGGCCGCAAAATACTTACACGAATTCTTTACAGACGAATGGAAAAACTGGTAGAAGCCGATCTTGGGGAAGATCAGTTCGGATTCCTGGAAATGCTGGAACACGTGAGGCAATACTGACCCTACGACTTAGCTTAGAAGATAGGTTAAGGAAGGCAAACCTACATTTCTAGCATTTGTAGACTTAGAGAAAGCTTTTGACAAGGTTGACTAGAATACTCTCTTTCAAATTCTGAAGGTGGCGGGGGTCAAATACAGGCTGCGAAAGGCTATTTACAATTTGTACAGAAACCAGATGGCAGTTATAAGAGTCGATGGGCATGAAAGGGAAGCAGTGGTTGGGAAGGTAGTGTGACAGGGTTGTAGTCTCTCCCCGATATTATTCAATCTGTATATTGAGCAAGCAGTAAAGGAAACAATAGAAAAATTCGGAGTAGGAATTAACATCCATGGAGAAGAAATAAAAACTTCAAGGTTCGCCGATGACATTGTAGTTCTGTCAGAGACAGCAAAGGACCTGGAAGAGGAGTTGAACGGAATGGACAGTGTCTTGAAAGGAGGATATAAGATGAACATCAACAAAAGCAAAACAAGGATAATGGAATGTAGTCTAATTAAATCAGGTGATGCTAAGGGAATTAGATTAGGAAATGAGACACTTAAAGTAGTAGATGAGTTTTTTTATTTGGGGAGCAAAATAACCGATGATTGTCGAAGTAGAGAGGATATAAATTGTAGACTGGAAATGGCAAGGAAAGCGTTTCTGAAGAAGAGAAATTTGTTAACATCGAGTATAGATTTAAGTGTGAGGAAGTGGTTCAAATGGCTCTGAGCACTATGGGACTTAACGTCTGAGGTCAGCAGTCCCCTAGAACTTAGAACTACTTTAACCTAACTAACCTAAGGACATCACACACATCCATGCCCGAGGCATTATTTCATTAATCATATTTCCAATTTAGATTAACACAGGAGGTAAAATTACAAATCTGATGGTAACTGTCAATTGCTGACTGCAGGAATACCGGTATTTAAAAAGTCGGTAAACTTAATAAACACACTTCTAATAAAATATTAATTTTCGTTAATCCTATTCTACATCTCTATCTACATCTAGACACATACTCCGCAAGCCATAGTACGGTGCGTGGCGGAGGGTATCCTGTACCATTACTAGTCACTTCCTTTCCTGTTCCAGTAGCAAATAGAGCGAGGGAAAAACGACTATCTCTATGCCCCTGTAAGAGCCCTAATTTTTCTTATCTTGACATCGTGGTCTTTTCGCGAAATATCCGTTTTCGACAGCAGAATCGTTTTGCAGTGAGGTTCAAACGCGGGTTCTCTAAATTTTGTCAATAGTGTTCCTCGATGATTTCCATTTGAGTTCGCGAAGCATCTCTGTAACACTGGCGTGTTGTTCGAACCTACCGGTAACAAATCAGGCAGCCCTCCTCTGACTTGCTTCGATACGTTTCTTTAATCCGACCTGGTGCGGATCCCAAGTACTCGAGCAGTACTCAAGAATGGGTCGCACTAGCGTCCTATACGCGGTCTCCTTTACAGACGAACCACACTTTCCTGAAATTGTCACAGTAAACCGAAGTAGACCATTCGCCGTCCATATCACAGCCTTACATGTTCTTTCCATTTCACATCACTTTGCAGCGTTACTCTGTATACTACAGTATCATCCGCGAAAAGCCGCATGGAACTTCCGACACTATCTACTAGGTCATTTATATATATTGTGAAAAGCAATGGTCCCATAACACTCCCCTGTGGCACGCCAGAGGTTACTTTAACGTCTGTAGACGTCTCTCCATTGAGAACAACATGCTGTGTTCTGTTTACTAAAAACTCTTCAGTCCAGCCACACAGCTGGTCTGATATTCCGTAGGCTCTTACTTTGTATATCGGGCGACAGTGCGGAACTGCATCGAACGCCTTCCGGAAGTCAAGGAAAATGGCATCTTCCTGGGAGCCTGTATCTAATATTTTCTGGGTCTCATGAACAAATAAAGCGAGTTGGGTCTCACACGATCGCTGTTTCCGGCATCCATGTTGATTCCTACAGAGTACATTCTGGGTTTCCAGAAATGATATGATACGCGAGCAAAAAACATGTTCTAAAATTCTACAACAGATCGATGTCAGAGATATAGGTCTATAGTTTTGCGCATCTGCTCGACGACCCTTCTTGAAGACTGGGACTACCTGTGCTCTTTTCCAATCATTTGGAACCTTCCGTTCCTCTAGCGACTTGCGGTACACGGCTGTTAGAAGGGGGGCAAGTTCTTTCGCGTACTCTGTGTAGAATCGAATTGGTATCTCGTCAGGTCCAGTAGACTTTCCTCTGTTGAGTGATTTGAGTTGCTTTTCTATTCCTTGGACACTTATTTCGATGTCAGCCATTTTTTCGTTTGTGCGAGGATTTAGAGAAGGAACTGCAGTGCGGTCTTCCTCTGTGAAACAGCTTTGGAAACAGATGTTTAGTATTTCAGCTTTACGCGTATCATCCTCTGTTTCAATGCCATCATCATCCCAGAGTGTCTGGATATGCTGTTTCGAGCCACTTACTGATTTAACGTAAGACCAGAACTTCCTAGGATTTTTTGTCAAGTCGGTACATAGAATTTTACTTTCGAATTCACTGAACGCTTCACGCATAGCCTTCCTTACGCTAACTTTGGCATCGTCTAGCTTCTGTTTGCCTGAGAGGTTTTGTCTGCGTTTAAACTTGGAGTGAAGCTCTCTTTGCTTTCGCAGTAGTTTCCTAACTTTGTTGTTGAACCACTGTGGGTTTTTCCCGTCCTCACAGTTTTACTCGGAACGTACCTGTCTAAAACGCATTTTACGATTGCCTTGAACTTTTTCCATAAACACTCAACATTGTCAGTGTCGGAACAGAAATTTTCGTTTTGATCTGTTTGGTAGTCTGAAATCTGCCTTCTATTACTCTTGCTAAACAGATAAACCTTCCCCCTATTTTTATATTACTGTTTACTTCCATATTCAGGGATGCTGCAACGGCCTTATGATCACTGATTCCCTGTTCTGCGCGTACAGAGTCGAAAAGTTCGGGCCTGTTTGTTATCAGTAGGTCCAAGATGTTATCTCCACGAGTCGGTTCTCTGTTTAATTGCTCGAGGTAATTTTCGGATAGTGCACTCAGGATAATGTTACTCGATGCTCTGTCCCTACCACCCGTCCTAAACATCTGAGTGTCCCAGTCTATATCTGGTAAATTGAAATCTCCACCTAAGACTATAACATGCTGAGAAAATTTATGTGAAATGTATTCCAGATTTTCTCTCAGTTGTTCTGCTACTAATGCTGCTGAGTCGGGAGGTCGGTAAAAGGAGCTAATTATTAACCTAGCTCGGTTGTTGAGTGTAACCTCCACCCATAATAATTCACAGGAACTATTCACTTGTACTTCACTACAGGATAACCTACTAGTAACAGCGACAAACAAGTACTGCCCTCCCATTTCTTTGGAGTCAATTGTGTGAAGAATTACTTCGGTAAGGGGACGTCCATTAATTACGTGAAGGTTTTTCTTTAAATTTTAGACCCCCCCGCCTCCCCCTTGGAGGTTTTCTGGGACCCCCCCTCCTCCTCCTCCTCTCGTGAGGATTGCGCCGTAGTCGGGTAAAAATACGTAAAAACCCATTTTTTGTTTTAAACAAAGACTAAAACAGTGTAATAAAACCATGTGTTAATTATAAAGTGTATTAAACAATATTTTTAACACGTAATAAGAAACACTTTATTTCAAACGTGTCAACCTTGATTAGCACTTGAATGGACAAATAGAGATAGGCGAACTAAAATGGCTCCACGAAAATAGTATTAACCGTTTTGACGGATCCCTGAAAAACTGACCCTTTATTGGTCTACTATACGTATGAAATGTCATTGAACCTATACATACTGTTCAGTTGAAAGACAGCATTGTTTCTGTCTTCCTTTCAACCGTATGATTACGCAGTTTTTAATCTCTTGATTTGTGTGATCCAGAATTCTTGTCGGTGAACTTCAGTTTAGCTTCCTTCCACAGATGTTTAACTTCTAGCTCGCATGTGTGTTTCGACTTTTCGGCATGCCACTTAACATACCCATCGTAAAAGCTTTTATACAAATTCATGTTGAAACACAGTAACATCGGCATTAGCCTGCATACGTTTCAGAGTTTCACGATGACCCACTCACTGGCACGGTATGATTTCGACTGGCGCAGCACAGACTTCCCCGAGTGAAATGTAACACTTGTGTAGCACTTGTTTCAAATCTGGGAATCCAAGACGTACACTAGTGTAAAGCATTCAATTGAGTTTAGAGAGGCCATAAAGACTGGTGGCCACTTTAATATTGTCTACGCTCGGGGTTAATTATATAAAACAAAATATTATCCTTTCTAATGAAGTATAGCCTCTGAATTAAAAAGTTGACGTGAGATTTTGATTGTGTCTCCACCCTCTCCCCTCTCTCCATTTAAATGAAATTTGGTGAGATTTTGCCGATCCCTGCCTCAATTTTCAGCTCACGTAATTACTGGATGGGCCTAAGAATCCAGTCACGCCGCGAGAGTATGACTGCACACAACACGACTGCCCTATTTATATACGCATGCAGTTTGCTGTGCGAGTTGACTGCACGTCATTCACCGATGGTTGTTGGCTAAGGGTTGCCAGGCTTTCGGATTTCATTTCTCTCATAGTCAACAAAATCTCCCGTCTCCCTATGATGATGGTTTCCCACGTTTTACTAGTTGGGATTCTCTAGGCGCTGAATGAAGATTTATTTCTTGTTTGTTAATTTTTCTCCTATAGCTGCTAGTACCTTTGGAGGACTGCCAATACGACGAGTACTCCGAAATTTTGGATTGGTATTGTCCAGTCCTATCTCACGTTTGCTCGTGTATAATTGGTTAATGTATAAATATCCAATTACGTTTCTGCCTTTCTCTTATGTGTTTGTGTCCTTCTTCTTCATAGTGCCGAAACACCTGCTGTAGGTTCGATCTCTGATGCTGCCATGGTCCAACTGACAGAAGATCTTCAGGAAAGCTAACTTTTTTCTGGAGATAGGGATGCAATAACAGACAGGGAAGCAGGTTCGATTAATTCGTTAATCAAATTGATTACCTTTTTGAAGGCATGCTGAGTGTAACTACCCATTGTTAAATGTCCATTTGTATTTTACGTAACACCCTCACATCGCCAAAGCGTGGCAATCATGACAGAGCTAGACACAGTTACTTGTAAAACAACAACTGTGAGAAACACCGGTTTGTGAGCTGCTGCGAACGGGCCACCCTGCCGTTAGTCGATCATGGACAAGCTCGAGTAGTGACAGTAACAAAAACTGTTTCCCATTAGCTCTAGCCCTGCCGCTGGTGGTGACTGTATTTTCGTTCCTCCAAAGAGAGAAAGAGAGAGAGAGAGGGGGGGGGGGAATCTATTTCCTTTGCCACCCTTTGCAAAAACAAGCCAGAAGAGAGAGAGAGATTACGAAGCCAAATGGTCAGGACGGCCAACAAACACCTTAATGGGATGGGCACATGGCGGTCATTAACTCCCTGCCCCGCCGTTGCCTGCTAGGCCACCGGCGCCACACCTGATGCAGCTGCCCAAGCCTCTACTGGGACAACAACCTGAGCCAAGCTGCAACTGGCAGTCCTTGGAGCTTCGTCTGACGAGTGTCTTCCAGCCGCCCCTGTCACGGACACCGGGAGCATGCCGCCTAGCTGTTCGATGCACAGCTGTGCCCCTGACGATGCCACCTGAGTTGCTGCTGCCAGCACAATGCAGCGAGGTGACAATCAGGAAATTAACACATAGCCTTCGACACTGCTGGTCGCTGAGCAAGTCACTAAAAGTGAATAATGATTCGGAACAAGCTTTGCCGCAGATGCAATCCAAAATATGTTTGCTCAGCTAATGGCAGTAGTGGATCTGTGTCAGTTCTGGTCCAAAGCGCCCATCGTTCTCCTTATTTAAATAAACCAGTCACATGGCCAGCTTCCTTATATAAAAAACCATTTAATTTGTAACTCTAATGTAAATGAACTACTTACATGTGGTCTTAGTTTTGTTTATTTAGTATCTAATTAATGACCCACCTGTGATCTGGGTGTTGTGTGCTGTACTTAGGTTAGTTAGGTTTAGGTAGTTCTAAGTTCTAGGGGACTGATGACCATAGATGTTAAGTCCCGTAGTGCTCAGAGCCATTTGAACCATTTGAACCTGTGATCTAGGGGCAGCGTCTTTGATTAGTAATCAAAACGTCCTCAGTCCCAGGTCTGAAGCCTGCCACTCATAAAGTAAGGGGGAACACTTGCCTGATGACGTGATAGAAGAAGAAACAGGAATCTTTATAGAAGAGACAGGGGATTCGGTATTAGAATCAGAATTTAAAAGAGCTTTGGAAGACTTACTATCGAATAAGGCAGATGGGACTGACAACATTCCATCAGAATTTCTAAAATCATTGCAGGAAGTGGCAACGACATGGCTATTCACGTTGGTGTGTAGAATGTATGAGTCTGGCGATATACCATCTGGCTTTCAGAAAAACATCATCCACACAGTTCCGAATATTGCAAGAGCTGGCAAGTGTGATAATTATTGCACAATCAGCTTAACAGCTCGTGAATCCAAGTTGCTGACAAGAATATTGTACAGAAGCTTGGTAAAGAAAGTTGAGAATTTGTTAGATTTCAATCAGTTTGGCTCTAGGAAAGGTAAAGGCAGTAGAGAGGCAATTCTGACATTACATTTCATAATGGAAGCCAGACTAAAGAAAAATCAAGACACATTCATAAGATTTGTCTACCTGGAAAAAGTGTTTGACAGTGTAAAATGGTGCAAGATGTTTGAAATTCTGAGAAAAGTAGGGGAAACTATAGAGAAAAATGGGTAATATACAATATGTACAAGAGCCAAGAGGGACCAATAAGAGTGAGAGACCAAGAATGAAGTGCTCTGATTAAAAAGTCTTTGGCCCCTTATGTTCAATCTATACATTGAAAAAAACTAGCGAAATAAAAGAAAAGTTCAAGAGTGGAATTAAAATTTGAGGTGAAAGGATATCAATGATAAGATTGGCTGATGACATTGTTATCCTCAGCGAAAGTGGAGAAGAATTACAGGTTCTATTGAATGGAATGAACAGTCTAATGAGTACAGAATGTGTATTGAGAGTAAATAGAAGAAATATGAAAGCAGGGAGAAATAGTAGAAATGAGAACAATGAGAAATTTAACATCAGGATTGGTGATCACAAAGTAGATGAAGTTAAGGAATTCTGCTACCTAGGCAGCAAAATAACCTAGGACAGATGGACCAAGGAGGACATAAAAAGCAGACTAGCAGTGGGGAAAATGGCATTCCTGACCAAGAGAAGTCTACTACAATCAAACATATTCCTTAATTTCAGGAAGAAATTTCTGAGAATACTGTATGGTTTAAAGCACAGCATTGTATGGTAGTGAACAACAGAGTGTGGGAAAACAAGAAAAGAAGAGAATCGAAGCATTTGAGATGTGGTGCTACAGAAGAATGTTGAAAATTAAATGGTCTGATAAGATAAGGAATGAAAAGCTCTCCACAGAATCGGCAAGGAAAGGAATATGTGATAAACACTGACAAGTAGAAGAGGCAGGATGGTAGGACATCTGTAGTCATGGACTGTGTAGCTGGTACCGGCAGAGGTTCGAGTCCTCCCTCGGGCATGGGTGTGTGTGTTCGTCCTTAGGATAATTTAGGTTAAGTAGTGTATAAGCTTAGGGACTGATGACCTTAGCAGTTAAGTCCCATAAGATTTCACACACATTTGAACATTTTTAGGACATCTGTTAAGACATGGTGGAACAACTTCCATGGTACTACAGGGAGCTGTAGAGGGTAAAAACCATAGAGGAAAACAGAGAGTGGAATACATCCAGAAGTAATTGAGGATGTAGGTTGCAAATGCTACTCTGAGATGAAGAGAGTGACATAGGAGATGAATTCATGGTGGGCTGCATCAGACTGGTCAGAAGACTGATGAAAAAAACTGCAATATTAACTGCCATAATTTATGGTCCAAGATGGCCATTGAATAATCGGCTCTTAGATGTGTTTACACTGGTGTTATTTATGGCTGAATACATTTAGTCTAATCGTATAACTGTCATTTAAATTACCATAATTTATGTCCCAAAAATTTCCTCCTAGGTTATGTTTATGTAAGTCTAATCTAAATTACCAAAATTTATGCTCCAAAATGGTGGTCTCCCTTCCATGACTCAAATAGTGTATTTCTATTTGTCCCCCATTACCAGGCCTTCCCCTACCACTCTTCATGGTACCCAGCATTGTGAGATGGAGTTAGCATTTGTGCTCTGTACATCGGTCAGTCAACAGCAGCAGGTGATATTCACAATTTCCAGCAGAGTACCGCATCAAATAGTATCTTCTGCAAGTGCACCAACCTATGGCACTATTTACAGTTCTGGGACTACTTGTTAGAATTCTGCCAATTTTCTCCCACTTTTCAAGAAGACACACATAAATACAGGACTGTAACTGTTTAACGATTTCTACAGTATGGTATCTCAACAAATGGAACTATATCCCACCTTAAACAATTAGCACAGTGTGATATGTAACAAATACAGCTATATCCCATGTTAAAAAATTAGCACAGTGCATTATTTAACCTCAAATATACTCCTGCTACACACTTTCTGCAAGGACTCCAATGTATGATCACCTACCGTTGCTATTTAAAATTTTGCCGATATCCATCCAGAGACACAACATTTTAAATGCTTCAGCATTACCAGCACAATCCAACAAATGCACTCTTGCTACATTTCACTGTAAGGAAATTCTCCTTGGATTATTAGTATGTTAAAAAAACAATGAGGTCACTGTCAGGTTGCCCAAGGGTACTCTTAGACCATAACATTACAGTAAATAATGGCAGGAATGTTTCTGCACACACAATACATCGCTCAGTAACTCAACAATTTCCCACTCTCCTGTTGCTGCCACCACCACCACCACTGGGGGGATATGATTACAATGGTAGAGATATGCACTTTATTTGACAGATAACAAAAAAAACCAATAAAACACAGGAACGCTTCCTGCAATCTGGATCTGATCATGTTTGGTAGCTACACCTGACAGCTTCTACATCTACCATATAGCTCTCACTTCTGACAGATCCAGCCACCAGCGGTCTTAAGGATGGACCCTAACACTCAGAGAGAATGCTTTTGTCCATGTTAGAATTCACTTAGCTCCGACATAATGCCCTCACAACTACACGGAACACTGTTCTGACCACGACTGACACTTGTAACATACAGGTTAATCTCCAGATTTGTCTAGCATTTGTGACCATTCGTGTTGCCCTTCTCTGTCTGTGTTAAATATCCTCTGCCCCTGACCACACACTTGAGCAATATTCTAGGCTGGGTCACACGAGTGATTTGTGAACAATCTCCTTTGTAGACTGATTGCATTTCCCTATTGAAAATTCAAAGTGATGCACCTACTGAGTGTTAAACATAAGTATTTTTATGCGTTTGTAGATTCCAATTGTATCACACTAATATTATATTCATAGTATTCTACGTTTTATGGTTTAGTTTTGTGAAGTGTATAATTTTACATTTTGAACATTTCAAGCAAGCTGTCAGTCATTGCACCACTTTGAAATCTTATCAATGTTTGACTGAATATTTTTACAGTTCGTTCAGCCCTTGTTTCGTGGTAGATAACTGCTTCATCTGCAAAAATTCTCAGTTTACTATTAATATTTTCCGCAAGATAATTAATATACAAAACAAACATCAAGGGACTGACGCTTTCCTGAGGTACACCCGAAGTTACTTCTACATTTTCTAATGACTCTCCATCCAAGATAACATGCTGCGCCTTCACCATCAAGAAATCGTCAGTCCAGTCACATATTTCGTCTGATACCCAATATGATCGTACTTTGGTAATAAGAGTAGGTGTGGTACTGAATAAAATGCTTTTCGGAAATCGAGAAATATTGCGTCTACCTGACTGCCTTGATCCATGGCTTTCAGGATTTCATGGGAGAAAAGTGTGAGTTAGGTTTCACATGCTCTATGTTTTCGAAATCCATGCTGGCAAGCATGGAGGAGGTCGTTCTACTCGAGACACTTCATCATGTTTGAGCTCGCAATATGCTGTATGATTCTACAACAAATGGATGACAAGCATATTGGATGGTAGTTTTGCGGATTACTTTTGCTTCCCTTCATGTAGACAGGTGTGTCATGTGCTTTCTTCCAACTACTGAGCATATTTTTTTGTGTGAGGAATTACAATAGATCAGTCAACAGACGGACTAACTCAACTGCTAACTGTGTGTAGAATGTGACAGAGACCCCCCGTCGGAGGTTCGAGTCCTCCCTCGGGCAGGGTTGCATGTGTGTTATCCATATCGTAAGTCAGTTTAACTTAGATTAAGTAGTGTGTAAGCTTAGGGACCGATGACCTAAGCAGTTTGGTCCCATAAGATCTTACCACAAATTTACAAATTTTTGTGACAGAGATCCCTTCGGGCCCTGGGGTTTTGTTTAGTTTTAACGATTTCAGATGTTCCCCAACCCCACTTACACTAATAGCTATTACACTTATCTTTTTAATGACACAGGAGATTAATTTGGGGCAATTCCCCCAGGTATTCCTTTGTAAAGCGACATTTGAAAATGTGTATAAGCACTTCGGCCTTTGCTTTGCTACTCTCAACTTCAGTTTCAGTCTCGTCCATGGGTGACTGGACACTAACTTGGCGCCACTATCAGCCTTCATATATGACCAGAGTTTCTTTGGATTTTGTGAAAGATCACTTGACAACATTCTGTTACCGTACCCACTGAAGGCTTCATGCATTGCTCTCTTGAGTGCCAAACGCGTTCCATTCAGTATCTCTGTGTCTGCAGCACTATGCTTTGTCTTATACCTATTATGCAGTACTCTCTGTTTCTTCAGAAGTTTCTTTACAGTGACTGTATACCACGGATGACCTTTCCCATTATGAACTGTAATACTGGACACATATCTGTCCAGTGTATGGTCAACTAATCTTTTAAACTTGAGCCATAGTTCTTCTACATGCTCCTGTTCTGAACTAAAAGTTTCAAAATTCTCATTGAAGTATGACACTATTGTTCATCTGCCTGGTTTGCTGAACGTGTAAATCTTTCTTTTTGTTTTAGTTGCCCTTTGTTTTTCAGTATTAGTTGTTGCTATGGCTGCCTCATGAGCACTGATACCAGTTTCGATGGATTTCCTCAAAGAGGTCAGGTCTGTTTGTTGCCATTAGATCTAATATATTTCCATCATGACTCGGGTTCTGAACTATCTATTCTAGGTAATTTTCAGAGAATGCATTTAGCAACGTTTCATTGCATGTCTGGTCATGTCCACCACTAACAAAACCATAATGATCCCAGTTGAATGTTGGATGGTTAAAGTCTCCTCGAATGATTACAATATCATTAGAGAACTTAATGTACAAGCTAAATGAGGTTTCCTCTAAAGTTTTCGGTTACGCTAGTAGGAGAATCAGGTGGTCGATAGAAGGACCCTATTATAATTTTTTGCCCACCCTTGATGCTGAGTCCCGCCTAAACAACCTGACATACAGCTTGAACTTCTGTCTCGGTGGATTTGAGTTTCATGTCTACTGGAAAAAATCCACTACCTGCATTTCTTGTTTCTCTATCCTTTCCGTCCCCAAAGATCTCACTACTGCCAGCCTCAGGTTGTGACCAACTTTCTCTGCCTCATATTATACGGGCTTCAGTGTTTTTTAAGAGCGCTTCGAACTCTGCCATTTTGTTGTGAACAATTAAAATCGCTCAAAAGAGGAAAGGCCGCTGGACCTGATGGGATAACAGTTCGATTTTACACAGAGTACACGAAGGAACTTGCCCCCTTGCCCGTAGGTCTCTAGAAGAGCGTAGCGTTCCAAAGGATTGGAAAAGGGCACAGGTCATCCCCGTTTTCAAGAAGGGACGTCGAACGGATGTGCAGAACTATAGACCTATATCTCTAACGTCGATCAGTTGTAGAATTTTGGAACACGTATTATGTTCGAGTATAATGACTTTTCTGGAGACTAGAAATCTACTCTGTAGGAATCAGCATGGGTCTCGAAAAAGACGGTCGTGTGAAACCCAGCTCGCGCTATTCGTCCACGAGACTGAGAGGGCCATAGACACGGGTTCACAGGTAGATGCCGTGTTACTTGACTTCCGCAAGGCGTTCGATACAGTTCCCCACAGTCGTTTAATGAACAAAGTAAGAGCATATGGACTATCTCAATGGAGAGAAGTCTTCTGAAGTAAGAGCGATTTCAAGTGTGCCGCAGGGGAGTGTCATAGGACCGTTTGTAGGGAAGCAGCCTACTCACACCGTAGTAATTTCACATCAGTCTTTCCATTGTATGCCAGCCAGTCCGCTGTTATAGCGGCATCTACCTGTGAACCCGTGTCTATGGCCCTCTCAGTCTCGTGGACGAATAGCGCGAGCTGGGTTTCACACGACCGTCTTTTTCGAGACCCATGCTGATTCCTACAGAGTAGATTTATTATGATTACTTACCTGTGTGTTGAATGCACATTTAAATTGAGAGTTTCATCGGCCATCAGCAAAAGAAGCTATGATTTATTCGGTAACTTAATGTGGTGCATTACTAGCCCAGCGGCTAGTCGGGAGAGCCGATTTGATCAGGCGCTCCCTGTCTGACGTCATAAATGATGCGTAATACTTTAAAAATCAAGCAAATAACCTAAAATGGTTCTAGCATGTCAGGAGTAATACTAAATTAATATGTGTTGAATATCAGTTTGATAACTTTAACCATTTTCGAAATTTGGACGTTTTTCTGTAAAAATCATTGGCGCAACAGAAAAGAGCTAGAGATTTAAAAATTTATATTTAGATTCCTTTTCCATAATAATTTAATAGAAACAGTACTTTGGATCTCACAAATTAAAATTTTAGTTGAAATTCATAATTTTCTGGTTTTTGTCTTAAAAATTAAGGAAGCAAGATAGATTAAGTAGGCTAATAAATAAGGCTAGGATGTCTATATTTAAGTAGAATGGAGATCCTCTATAACCATAAAGATGTAAGAAGTTTCATTTGAATAACTATAAAACTATAGCGATAGCGTATCTCCAAATGGCAAGTTCAGAGCTCGTCTACTGCGTGCAGTGTAATTAAATTAATTCTCTCGCCCAAAATGTTTAACTTAGCCACGTCAAACTTTTATTATGATTACTTACCTGTGTGTTGAATGCACATTTAAATTGAGAGTTTCATCGGCCATCAGCAAAAGAAGCTATGATTTATTCGGTAACTTAATGTGGTGCATTACTAGCCCAGCGGCTAGTCGGGAGAGCCGATTTGATCAGGCGCTCCCTTAGGCCGGTATTACACTATCAAATATCTTTGTCCAATATCTTTGTCAAAGATATTTGATAGTGTAATAGGGACTTTGTCAAATGTCGTCCAATATTTGATCAAATCTAGGGCGTCGCTGTATATTTGATCAAAGAAACCGCTTGTCTTCTGTTCACTGCAATGTGACATGTTACCACATGGAGCGCTAGCATCGCTGCAGCGTTCTGTCGTCTGTAGTGTTTTTATAAACATTGCCGGTAAATACAATTGGTGTGTGCCGACAACTACAAAATTAATAGAGATGTCTGAAGCTGATGAGGCGCTTTACAACGTGAGGCACCCTGAATACAAAAATAGAATAAGAAGATTGGAGACCTAACCTGACCTAACCTAACATAACCCTCTCCTGTAGCAAGGAATCGGAGTGTTATAGTGAGCCTGTCTTCTGAAGATGTAGCAGTTCTTGAGTGAATATTGTGCTTTGCGATATGAGGATACACTTCATTGAGCACATACAGAAATGTATGCTCATCCATTCTTAAGTAATTGATGTACGACTTGACGTCTTCCACTGTAAGCTTACGTAACAAGTTTTGTTGAATGCTTTTATCGTGTCGTCGTAAAACCCATGGCTTCACCCAGATTAGATTAGTTTTTCGTTCCATAGATCCGTGCTGAGGAGATCCTCGTGGATGTGGAACATGTCGATTTTTTTAAGCTGAAATAGCAATACTAATAGTATGAATAAATACAATACATCATTTGTTTCTATTAAAAATTTCGCCAATGGAGTAGAAGGAGTAGGCCAGTAGTAAGTCTTTCAGGCTCCTTTTAAACTGATCTTTATTTCTAATTAAATTTTTTGTTTCCTGGCAAATTATTGAAGATGAGTGTTCCTGAGTAGTGGACCCCTTTTTGAACTAAAGTAAGTACTTTTAAGTCCTTGTGCATATCATTTTTGTTCCTGGTATTGTATGTATGAACTGAGTTGTTTGTTGGAAAAAGAGATATATTATTTACGACAAATTTCATTAAGAAGTAAATATACTGAGAGGCAGTAGTTAGTATACCCAGTTCTTTGAAGAGGTTTCTGCACAAATAATACGTATTACACGCTTTTGGACCATGAAAACTTTTGTTTGACTTCAAGATTTACCCCAAAATATTATCCCATATGACATTATGGAATGAAAGTATGTAAGCTTTTTCATTTTTATGTTGCCTATGTCTGCTAACACTCGAATTGCAAATACAGATTTGTTAAGGCCTTTCTGCAGTTCTGTGGTGTGCTCCTCCCAACTGAATTTATTATCAAGTTGTAATCCCAGGACTTTTAAGACTGTCAAACTCGTATGTATGGTTCCATTTTTTCCCCCCACTTCTTTTCCGCATGTGCACACAATGCAATTGGAGTACGTGGAACTGCTGCGGTTAATAACAAGTTGTTGTCAGCCATCTTGAACTTTGACGAAAAATTTGATGACAGTGTAATACCCCTTGTAGCTCTACGTCAAAGATCTTTGTCAAATATATAGGACGGAATATTGGATCACATCTTTGATCAAATCTTTGACAAAGAAATTTGATAGTGTAATACCGGCCTTAGCCGTCCGCACCGCGGCTTTATATATAAGAACGCTGCGCGAGGAAGCAAGGCCCCAGTTCTCTCCAGACGCTGAATAGCACACCATCTGGGTCGGAAGTCGCGTCGCGTCCGTATCATTGCTATAAACAGCCTCGGATGCCGTATTAAGTTACTCAGGATACGCGTAACCATGAAATCATTTTCGAGTGAAGTGTTAATTCTGGGATGACTTTAATTATCGATTTTCAGTTTGCGTATGTTGTATTTTCACGTGCCGCCGCGGGACAAACATTCTACCATTATTTAGCGTGGCGTTTGATGAACCTAATCATCAAATTATGGCGAGGATTCACTTAAACATTTAATTTGGACAGTTATAGTTGCATCAGCGCATTAGACTTTGAACTGCTCTGTTAGTCAGATTTTGTGGAAATCTTTTTTTTTTTTTTTTTCATCTGTGACTTTCAGAATATAGAGAGTTTTTTTTCACGATCGTTTTTGATTATAAATCCCAGACAATCTCCTAATTCCTAAGAGCTATATGCTGTAGCTATAAGTGTATTTCTCAGATGAAGTGGGCACTAGGAATTCTAATTACAGGCTTCACGTTTTGCTAATCACTTTCTGGTTGCCAATATTGTAGTTAGAGAACCAGTGTTGAGAACGGCAAAAGACAGCATAAATAATAGGAACATTAAATAACAACAATTAATTCCACTCGCCGCCCCACATATGGTTAGAACGGCAGGGAATGCATCTTTTCTACATTACAAAACATTCTACATTTTAAATAACAATGGCCGGAAAGTGTTTCTACATTTAAAAATTTTATGTAACAACAAATTTCCACCCGCCGCCCCACATATGGTGCTAATTGGCCAGGAAAGAAAGAAAACTGAGTAAAAGTGAAAGTGCCGGCCGAAGTGGCTGTGCGGTTCTGGGCGCTACAGTCTGGAGCCGAGCGACCGCTACGGTCGCAGGTTCGAATCCTGCCTCAGGCATGGATGTGTGTGATGTCCTTAGGTTAGTTAGGTTTAATTAGTTCTAAGTTCTAGGCGACTGATGACCATAGCAGTTAAGTCGCATAGTGTTCAGAGCCATTTGAACCATTTGGAAAGTGAAAGTGATTTTTAAATATTCGGATTTGCGAGTGAAATGCGACACGCAACTGAGTAATAGAACAGTGAAAGTGTTACGTGTGCATGTGGACGACGCAACTGGATTAACAACGCATCTGGATTGACGGAGCTGGCACCGAGTCTAGCGGCGCTGCCGGCATCGCGAGAAGCCAGTTTCGCCTCATCACAGGCATCCGCCGGAGCAGCCGGAGCCGCGCCTGCAGTTGCGGGCCACGCAAACACACAACAGCCGACGGAGTGCAGTCTGCAGTTCAGCGCACTGCGTCACATCAGTAATCCTGGTACGCCGCGCCGGCAACGCCATACGTCATGCAGAAGGAACTAAGTTAAGTGAAAAGCTGTTAAAAATTTTACTAACCTGCACTAAAAGACTGTCGGCAATGGAACAGCCAGAAGAAACCGAGGTTAAACTTAAATCAGAACCTATGTCTGTAGAGGGAACTGTAAATCCAGACAACGGTTCAAGTGTAAATATGCATGAAAGTAGTAATGTTAAAGTGAAGTATGAAGTATTGTCCTCTGACAGTAGTGTGAAAAGGGGCAATGATTCAATAATAGAGACCCCTGTAGTAAAACAGAAATCAGAAATTGTTAATTTATTGGATGATTGTTTATCTGATGAGTTAAAAACGAAACAGTCATCAGAGGTGGTAGAGTTTAAACAGGAGAAGTTAGATATGAATAATCAATCGGAAGTTTCATTTAGTGTTGATGATTCTGGTGTTGGAGCTAGTTTTTCGTCACCTGAGTGTGATAAAAAGCCAGCTATAGTCCGTGAGACGAGTGATTGGTAGTGACAGTTCCGGCGGGCAGACAGCGTTGTTGCCGAACGTGGCTCACAGCACGCGGCGCCCTGTCTGCTACACGCATTCTCTAGCAGCAGAAATAAAAGCGAGACAAAATACAAGTCGAATTGGTACGCGTGAATTTATTTAAAGGTGATGCTTGAAATCTATTAACTCGAAAACTGATAAGAGCTATTTAGTACAAGTATCTAAGATGCTGAAACATAATAAAGTTATTTGTTAAACTTCACAACTGAAATGAAAACTATTTTCGCAAGTTGTTGAACATTAGCAGTTTTGGTTTCTATTGTTAAGTATTAGCATTATTAATTTGTTCTACTACAAGCTACAGAATAATTGGTCAGTGTATTAAGAGTTATAATCTGAAGAAAGTACTCACAATATGATGATCTGGTTGTAGATCGATAGCAAACTCCCTCCTTACATTCCTGAATACGTTGTAGTTACTGTAATGGAAAAACACCACTCACATCACTGTCAGAATCTGATTTGACATTGTCTTCCTCAGCACTACTCGAACTATCGCTGCTCTCTCCTAGATGTATAATTAAATTTTCGATGCATTCTTCCACAACCCCTTTGGTTTTGGCTGCCTCTCTGATGGCACTTGCAGTGCTGTTTACAATTTTTGCCCACATCTCGCTTGTCACTTTATTGATAGTTGCTGGAAGGAGAGTTTCCACTTCAGAGATCGTGAATTTTTTATTGTTTGCAGCAATGTAATTTTTTATCTGTGCCCACACTCCTTCAATTGCATTGAAGTGACAGTGGTATGGAGGAAGCCGAACGATTTCATGCCGGTGCCTTTTAGCAATCTCGTCAATTACATATGTTGGAAATTGGGGTTTCTTTTGTGCCACAATTTCGAGCAGTTCCGCCTTCCTTAAATCTTCTCTGAAATCTACTTTTCGCCGTTTCAACCACTGAATGATATCGTCTTTTTTTGTTGCCAAGGTTGGTGCCTTATCGTGAACAACGGAATGATAAGGCGCATTGTCCATAACAATCACTGATGGACTTGTCAGATTCGTCATAAGCGATGTCTCGAACCATTCTTGAAATACTACACTGTTCATTTCTTCATGGTAATCTCCCGTCTTTTTTGACCGAAACATTTTCAAGCAGTTTGGCACAAAACCTTTCGATGTTCCTGCATGTAAGACAATAATACACCCTCCTTTGCCAACAGGCACTGCCATTGTCCCCTCGGGCGTTCCATCATTCCAGCCTCTACGTAAAGAATGGCTGGCATTGACCCAAGTTTCATCTAACCACACTACACTTTCGAATTCCACACCCATGATCCTGCGCAGAAATCTGCACCGCCATGCAACTACATCTGTCCTTTCCATTAATATTTTGCGTCCGTTAAACAGTGAATAGCTGAAGCCTATGTCTTTCAACACTGTACGCAATGAAAATTTGCTCCCTTTAAAAAGATCGTCTTTCTGAAGCGACACCTGTAATTTAGATAGAGTGGGATGTTCCCTTCTCTTATAATAGCTGCGTATATGACGACGAATAGCGTCTTTCTGAAAATCGTCCAAAGCTGTCACCTGCTTATTTCTCGGTCGCTTCTTTCCTGGTGTGTGCAGCTTTGTTGTGCCACTCTCGTCACAATCTACACTATACTGTTCTTTCCCTATCTTTACAACAGTGTTCTTACTTATTTTCAATGCTGCTGCAGTTCTCTTCACAACCTGAACAACAGGAATCAAGGGCCCACCTTTGTCCTTTTCTTTCTCAAAGTAATCCCTCACAGAGCACACGAATTCACGGGCCTGGGTGTGTAGCACACTTTTCTTCCTCCGTTTCACTTCTTGTGTTGGGCTGGTACTACACGCCGCACTAGACATTGTTTACAACGAAACATAAACAAAGAAACACTAAAAACAACAAAAACGAAATAAACTGCGAATTCAACTTCAGACAAACGACGAACGACCGCACCGCCTGCACGCGAGACACTGGTAAAGTTACGTTGTGCAAGACGCGACAGTTGGCTGCGACTGCGACGCTGCCCCCTCCTCTTTTCCCACCCTGGCAGACGGCGACACGGCCGCAACACGATTGGAGTCGTCGCCGTTTCCCAAGCTCCGGTCGGCGGCGGCGGATTCAAATACATAAGAAAAATAAGAATTCCGATTTTCTTGCTGTAAAAAATACTGTATGTTAATGCAACAAAGTTACATCGGCTCCCAGAGTTACTTTTTCGATACAGATTCTCCTTTTACTTTAAAAAATTGAAAAGTATCTCTTCCGGTTTTGCGTGTTTTTTTCGCTGTATATTACTTCTCTATCAATTGTGAGGAAAGTAAAAGGCACAAAAAATTGATGTTTGCGTATCTTACAGTTTCACATCACAGCTTGATAATGAGGTGTCTATTTTTCCGATATTCGTCACAGTTATTCCGATACTTAATTTACAAGTAACCTACTGCATAAAATTTGAATTGTGTACAGTGAAAAATGTGGTCGCTGGCTACTTTACGTATGGTTCACGTTAGGTCATACATCGTTGCCGATGAAAAGAAGCTAACATATCGAAATTATTTTTAAAGTTGAGATCAGAATGATATCGATCTCCGTTTCCGAGATTTGGGCTCATATATCTCCGGGAGCGTCGCGACTGGCCGCCAGTTCTGTCGACGCGCAACGAGAATCGTGTGGTCATCACACGATAGAGAATGCATTTGTTTTGTTTCGCTGACACATTTGGACCTAATGAAACCATTTTATGTCATATATTTCTCCGGTATGAGTTACTAATATTTCTCCATATGCTCTTGACAATTTCATTTAAAATGCCACGAAATGTAGGTTTCTTAAAGCCAAGTGATCAAGCAGAACCCATTTTCTTGGTTTTGCTGAGGCATCTGAACCTGTTCCAAGCTTTCTTTCTCGTTTATTTCTCTGATACGAGTCCCGAATATTCCTCCATGTGTTTTTGCACATTTCACCTAAAATTCCAATGAAAGATAAGTTTATTAACAATAAGCGCACGCTAGCGTCATTGCATTGTTTCAAGTTCTTGACAACAAGATAGGGTTACACCTTAAACATCTCTAGAATTTTCATTCTGAACGTCTACAGTATACACTAGCAGAAATGTGGAAGAAATAATGTCCGTGCTTGTTCACAAAATTTCCCCAAATTATACTTGTCAGTTTCTCCCATGCAGAAACTTTTGGAACAAGCTAAGGCAACTTTCATAGCCGACTGACTCTTTATTCCCATCCAAATGAACTTCCATATTCTTATATTCTGACAGCATACATCGTTATGGATGACATGAACATTTAATCTTGCCAAGCTGCACTCAAAAGATGACTCCTGGATTTACAAAAGACGAATTTCAATTGTGAACTGTGTCAGACCAGAAGGGCCTTGTAAAACAGTAGTGCACTTTTGGCACAAGTTTTTTGAGCACCATCTTCTACCAATGAATTGAAGTGAATGTGACAAATTACTTACTGCAGCAAACTGTTTGCGCAATCTGTTGACAAACGCCTTCCTCAAAAACGAACATCTATTGATTACAGAAAGCTGTACAACAATCTGGTGGTGGTTTTTCACAACTAGAAGGTATCATCAAGACACCAATCTACCGTTTACTTTCGAAGTGAAGGTATTGTAAAATGTAACTTTCTCGTTGTACTTTAGATTGTTCATTTTGTAATGTACTTGCCGTTTTCAATTTTTATCGTCACAAAAAAGAGTATTGCGAAAATTGACCTTCAAGTTCATTTTCATCATTCTAATTCTACATCTGCATGGATTATATGATTTTCATAACAGGCCTGAAAAATTTGCATTAATGGGAAAATATTATATATTTCACTCACCTGCCAGTTTCAAATGTGCACTAATTTCTTCCCAAATTCTGTCTCTGAACATAGTGTCTCTATATTTAGGGTTCTTCAAATCGTAAAGGCAAGGATGTTGCGAGACCAGCTCACAGAGCATCACATCCTGTGAGTGGCTCATTTCAGTTTTCCTTGACTGGCTCGACGTCTTTCTGGCAGCCGTACGTCTTTGTGTCGTCCGACTTCCGTCGCAACACTGCAAGTTTCATAAGCGCGCGCGACCGGGTTTCAGAGCGGCAACGTGGCCCTTGCTACCCGCTCAAAGTCAGGCCGTCATTGGCTGCCTGCCTGCGGTCGCTAGGCAACGGAAAGACGCGACCGAGCTGTCAATACCAAAGACTCGTCTCCCAGACTATAGTGAGCAACCCAAAAATACTGGGGCTATTGATTTAAATGTTATATTACAAGCGATAGCTACCAGTAATGCTAAAATGACAGCTGAATTAAAGTCTGAAATAACTGAGGTCAAAAGCAGTAATGCTGAATTAAAGTATGAGATTGTGGCCAGCCAAACCAATTTTAATAAATGGTTTGAGGCAATGGAAAATAAATTAGAATCCAATAAAGCTGAATTAGAAATTTCCTTCAAGGCTAGTTGCAATAAGTTGAAAGAAGATCTGGACAGTTTGAATTATAAAATTGATTACAACCATGAGGATATTAAGAAAAAGGTTGCTCAACAATTTTCTGAAATGTATAAAACAGTGAAATCCGAAGTTGCTGAGGTTCGCAAAGACTTCCAAATGGAAGATGCTAAGCTGGAGCACAAGTTAACAGAAAATATCGAGGCGGAATCTGAACTGTGCTCAGATAGGTTTAAAGATGTTAATATAAAAGTAAACATATGTCAAGCAGAAGTAGACGCAATCAAAACTGATACTACTCATATTGTGCAAAGAGTAGATAATGTTGAAATGAGATTAGAAAATATTAGTACTAACATTGCTAACATTGAGAGTAAAGTAGCTTCAGTAACTTCTGGTAATGGTAGTATACAGCAAGTTGTAGCTGCAAACGCCGCTTTTATCGGGTGTCGGCAGTTCTTGCGGTTCGATCCAGATATAAATATCCACCCGCTAGATTTCTGGAACGATTTTGAAGATGTAATTCCACCAACTTGGTCTGAACGAAAGAAAATCTCATTTATTGGAAGCCATTTAGCAGGTGACGCCATGCGCTGGTCAGCTGATGTTATGTTGAAGTGTAAAACATTAGCGGAATTTAAAACAGCTTTCATTAATGAGTATTGGTCTAGTAATAAGCAAAATGAAGTGTTGAGAGAATTTTGGGGTGGAAAACGCTTCAATGCAGGCAAGGAATCTATTAAAGAGTTTGCTAGGTCATGGATTTCACGTTTGTCACATTTGGCCGAAAAGCTAAAACCTGAAATGATAATACTAGGTCTTGAAGCCAACTGCCATGGTATTGGCAAACTAGAATTATATCTGCCCCTAGAGACAATCTTGATCGTTTCATTGAGTATTTGGAACGTGTAGAACGTGTTGCTGCCAATGAGGAGCAAGCACGCAATAACAGAAATGCTAATAACACTAGTAGTAATTTTAGGAACGAGCAGAATGGCAATGTAAACATCAGAACAGTAGGTGTTCGTCATCCTAAGAGAGGCAGGAATCGGAGAAATAATTATCAGAACCAACAATGGCATCCAAATGATAGTAATTTTGTTCCGAACAAAATTATGCAAGTAAACAATAGTGCGGAAAGCAATGCTGCGCCAGTTAACTATAATGGAAATAAAGGAAACAGTGGTAGGCCGAGGCAGGAAAACTAGTTCCCGTCTATGAGGACACTGGCGCTCACTAGGCGGTTACTTTTCCTAAGCCAGTAATTACAGTAATTGGTAAGACAGATCAGAATACTCAAACGGAACATGTAGATGAGGGGTCGGTAGCATCTAAGGATACAACAGAAATATTAGATCACTCACAGTATTTGATAGATACCGTGTCAGAGACGCTTTCTGAGTGGGAAGAGAAAGAGAAGGCGCAGCGGTGTAACGGTAGGGAAGAGCTACAAAATATTGAATTGTCAGGTGAAGAAGCAGAAGAAATTCATGCTTATATTTACGATGAGGATGATGTGCTCTTATCTAAAGTGCCTGTGCAGGAGGTTGATACTGTACTAATAGATTTAGGACAGGAGGTAAGTGAGAATGTAGAGGGTAGCCTGTTGGGGGTCGATGAACCCAGTAGCTGTGACCAGTTGTCACTGGAGAAGGAACCCGACGATAATAGTGAAAGTGGTTTAGCTGTAACTAGTGCTATGCCCAGTCTGGAGTCGCAGAATCGCTCAGACTACAGTACTTTGGGTCATGTTCAGCAAACTAAATGTAATGAAGTCGTGCGGTGTTTCGATTTGAAATTAATAGATCGACTGGAAAAGGCAGCTGAAAATGTAATTCAGGAAACCCCTACACACTTTGACCTAAATGTAATGAAGACAGATGTCGATCACTTTAGTTGGAGACAAATCAAAAAGGAACTATTGGATGAATTTGAGGAACCACCTGTACAACCTAGAATAAGCCACCCTATAATAATAGTGAATATGTTGGGTATCAATGTACGTTGTCTCTTAGACAGTGGAAGTGAGGTGAGTGCGATATCTCAGTCCTTCTTTGATGTACTACCTAATAAAGACAAGCTTACAGTAATGAGGGTATCAGGACTAAGAATAATTGGTGCTACTGGCAAGGTGTCAAAAACGGTAAAGCAAGAAGCTTTGCTGCCCTTTAACATTAATGGTAAATTAATTGATCATCCATGTTTAATTGTAAACAATCTCAGTATTGAGGTTTTAATTGGCATAGATTTCTTGTCAAAATATCAGAGTGTTGTTGACTTTGAAAGAAGCCAGTTAAAAATGGTCTTACAGATAACCGGGGTAATTACAGTACCTTTTAGTGATAAACATGTAGTAACTAATGATGAAACTTTGGAGCTGCCTATACGAGTTCTGAAAAATAGGAGATATTGGGACGAAGGTGTTAATCTTAGTAAAAGTAAGCTAAACACAGAAGAAGAAGAAGCAATTATTTTGGACAAAATAGAAGCTAAATTGCAGGAAATCCATAAAATTTCAGCTAATCAGAAGGAAGAACTGAGACAGGTTTTTAAAAGGCATCATAAAGTATTTTCAGATCGACGTGGCGTGGTCGAAGGTAATGAATGAATTCTGTAGGGAGGAGGTTGTTCTATAACCTCTACACAGTGTGGCAGCTGTGCAGTCCCAGCTGTGTGAGATCTTCTTTCCCATTTCAGATTTCACTCATTCTTCATCTTTCCTATCCACATAAAATTTCGACCCCTTCTTTCCAATATGAAAATTTTCTGAAACCAATGAATGCTGTAGGGAGGAGGTTGTTCTGTAACCTCTACACAGTGTGGCAGCTGTACAGTCCCAGCTGTGTGAGATCTTCTTTCCCATTTCAGGTCTCACCAATTCTTCATCTTTCCTATCTACAAAAATTTTGACCCCTTCTTTCCAATATGAAAATTTTCTGTCATGGCTATCAAGCCATGAGTTCTGTAACCATTCTATCCACCGATTAGTGAAAAAAAAACTTAATGTGACAACCCTAACAGTGACATAAACAATAGAGAAGTATGACGTAATTAAGATACAAATGTATTTGAGTAACAATTATGTATAGAACCCTGGTAATATAGTAAGTACAAAGTGTTGTTTTATTGGAAATGGTCCAACAATAATATTTTAAAAAGATGTACAAATTCGTGTTCAAGCAGGATCTGAAGTGGCAGTGAAACCTATTGTATGCTGTAGAGCTAACTAATTAATAGTAAAAGAGATTGCTTAGTGTTATGAAAAATATACAGATAATTTGTAAGAATAAACTCACCTTGTGTAGCAAGGAATGGCAGTGTAATAGAATTGAGTAGTGTTTGTGGTTGAGACGTGAAGGACACGTCCCTGAAGTATTTATAAGGTTGGAACTGGCCATTATTTGGGTGTAGTGTGTGACAGGACACGCCTACATGTATTGAGGTTATGAGTTGGATGCGTGAATGCGACCATAGGTACCCTTACGTTAGATGAGACATAGCAGCTCATGGTGTCCTATAGGTTTAAGGAATTTAGCATTACGCTCGTCCATAATTACTTGATGCACTTTCGTGGTAGGTCGAGAGAGACTACCAGTGGTTTCAGCGTCCGATCGAGTGGAAATGGATTGCCACGTGAGCAAACTGATCAACTGCAATACACTATAGATATGAAATAAATGTGCTATCCTGTGCTTTAAATGTTAATAGAGTTAGTATTAAATAAGTACATACACTAGCAACATACTTGAGTAACATAATGGCAGACGTGAAACATTATTTATAGCTCAGCATAAATACACTTCAAAGTAAGTAAGTACATAATTGCAGATGTGGAACTGACACAGCAGCAGAGGACCAATAAGTGGATTTTGTAGTCAACTAAACGTAGTGTGTTTTGAACACTCAGAACTGTACTATTACCAAAAGTTACTCACATGTACAAAGAAGCTGAGAAAACAACTACTAATCAAATATACTCATACTATCTCTAAGAATAAGGTAATAAAAGATGAGTCTGCTAAGTGAATAAAATACAAATGTATCAGGAATGTACCGAGCATTGGTTCAGTGTTCCGGCCCAGAAATAATAAATTGAAATTAGTAGTGAAATTAAATAGGATTTATGATTGTATGCCTTGAGCATAAATTTTCTCTAGTACATGACTAACGGCGTTTTGAGCCATTTGTTTACCGATTTTATGACAATTAAGTAAACACGAGAGTAAAATTGAAAAAGTTCTGTTAACTTTGTTCCAGCAAAATATTGAAGGATAAAATGTATATATCCCCATTTCATTGTGACCCAACCTTAGATAATAAGTGAACAGAGTCTGAGGCACTCTTTTTGTTTGTTCTACGGGACAAACCAGATAATGGCAGCCTGGTAGCTGCGTGAAAGCATGGAGTGACTTGGACACAACTCACAGTGACCCCTCCCCTTTCCCCATGTAATTTAGAGTGAACGTGAAGGATGCACACCATAGCAACTTCCCCGCCTCTACCCTTGTGAATGGAAGTGTAGAACGCCAGCCAAAGCGGCTACAACCACGTGTGTAAAAATGATTTGTGAAATTTTCTTTCAGGTTTAGAAAAGATTGCTAAGATATAATCATCTGTTTATGTATCTTGAATAACTGTGTTATTTTCTTTGAATTTGTGTATGTAAATTGTATTTAATGAATTTAAGATTTTCATAATTTTACAAATTTTTATGTGTTTGTTTGTCTAAGGCAAGATGTATGCCAAAGTGTTTCATTGATTTTGCTTAAATTTTGAGGGATAATATTGCTTAAGAGGCAGTGAACATGCCAGTAATTTAAATAATTAAAGTAGGTAATCAATGTTCTTTTAATATTTCTATAGGTTTGTATTTCAATTTTAATTTTTCATAGGGAGTTAAGCTGTACTCTTGCTTCCCTTTTTGTAATTAAATTTTTTTTCAGTCATTAACATTAAAAAAATTTAAGTAGAGGGTGATGTAGGGAAGCAGCCTACTCACGCCGTAGTAATTTCACATCAGTCTTTCCATTGTGTGCCAGCCAGTCCGCTGTAACTAGCTGTGACGTCATAAATGTTGCGTGATACTTTAAAAATCAAGCAAATAACCTAAAATGGTTCTAGCATGTCAGGAGTAATACTAAATTAATATGTGTTGAATATCAGTTTGATAACTTTAACCATTTTCGAAATTTGGACATTTTTCTGTAAAAATCATTGGCGCAACAGAAAAGAGCTAGAGATTTAAAAATTTATATTTAGATTCCTTTTCCATAATAATTTAATAGAAACAGTACTTTGGATCTCACAAATTAAAATTTTAGTTGAAATTCATAATTTTCTGGTTTTTGTCTTAAAAATTAAGGAAGCAAGATAGATTAAGTAGGATAATAAATAAGGCTACGATGTTTATATTTAAGTAGAATGGAGATCCTCTATAACCATAAAGATGTAAGAAGTTTCATTTGAATAACTATAAAACTATAGCGATAGCGCATCTCCAAAGGGCAAGTTCAGAGCTCGTCTACTGCGTGCAGTGTAATTAAATTAATTCTCTCGCCCAAAATGTTTAACTTAGCCACGTCAAACTTTTATTATGATTACTTACCTGTGTGTTGAATGCACATTTAAATTGAGAGTTTCATCGGCCATCAGCAAAAGAAGCTATGATTTATTCGGTAACTTAATGTGGTGCATTACTAGCCCAGCGGCTAGTCGGGAGAGCCGATTTGATCAGGCGTTCTCTTAGCCGTCCGCACCGCGGCTTTATATATAAGAACGCTGCGCGAGGAAGCAAGCCCCAGTTCTCTCCAGACGCTGAATAGCACACCATCTGGGTCGGAAGTCGCGTCGCGTCCGTATCATTGCTATAAACAGCCTCAGATGCCGTATTAAGTTACTCAGGATACGCGTAACCATGAAATCATTTTCGAGTGAAGTTTTAATTCTGGGATGACTTTAATTATCGATTTTTAGTTTGCGTATGCTGTATTTTCACGTGCCGCTGCGGGACAAACATTCTATCATTATTTAGCGTGGCGTTTGATGAACCTAATCATCAAATTATGGCGAGGATTCACTTAAACATTTAGTTTGGACAGTTATAGTTGCATCAGCGCATTAGACTTTGAACTGCTCTGCTAGTCAGATTTTGTGGAAATCTTTTTTTTTTTCATCTGTGACTTTCAGAATATATAGAGTTTTTTTTTTTCACGATCGTTTTTGATTATAAATCCCAGACAATCTCCTAATTCCTCAGAGCTATATGCTGTAGCTATAAGTGTATTTCTCAGATGAAGTGGGCACTAGGAATTCTAATTACAGGCTTCACGTTTTGCTAATCACTTTCTGGTTGCCAATATTGTAGTTAGAGAGCCAGTGTTGAGAACGGCAAAAGACAGCATAAATAATAGGAACATTAAATAACAACAATTAATTCCACTCGCCGCCCCACATATGGTTAGAACGGCAGGGAATGCATCTTTTCTACATTACAAAACATTCTACATTTTAAATAACAACGGCCGGAAAGTGTTTCTACATTCAAAAATTTTATGTAACAACAAATTTCCACCCGCCGCCCCACACGTTGCTATTCACAATATACATAAATGACCTGGTGGATGACATCGGAAGTTCACTGAGGCTTTTTGCAGATGATGCTGTGGTGTATCGAGAGGTTGTAACAATGGAAAATTGTACTGAAATGCAGGAGGATCTGCAGCGAATTGACGCATGGTGCAGGGAATGGCAATTGAATCTCAATGTAGACAAGTGTAATGTGCTGCGAATACACAGAAAGATAGATCCCTTATCATTTAGCTACAAAATAGCAGGTCAGCAACTGGAAGCAGTTAATTCCATAAATTATCTGGGAGTACGCATTAGGAGTGATTTAAAATGGAATGATCATATAAAGTTGATCGTCGGTAAAGCAGATGCCAGACTGAGATTCATTGGAAGAATCCTAAGGAAATGCAATCCGAAAACAAAGGAAGTAGGTTACAGTACGCTTGTTCGCCCACTGCTTGAACACTGCTCAGCAGTGTGGGATTCGTACCAGATAGGGTTGATAGAAGAGATAGAGAAGATCCAACGGAGAGCAGCGCGCTTCGTTACAGGATCATTTAGTAATCGCGAAAGCGTTACGGAGATGATAGATAAACTCCAGAGGAAGACTCTGCAGGAGAGACGCTCAGTAGCTCGGTACGGGCTTTTGTTAAAGTTTCGAGAACATACCTTCACCGAAGAGTCAAGCAGTATATTGCTCCCTCCTACGTATATCTCGCGAAGAGACCATGAGGATAAAATCAGAGAGATTAGAGCCCACACAGAAGCATACCGACAATCCTTCTTTCCACGAACAATACGAGACTGGAATAGAAGGGAGAACCGATAGAGGTACTCAGGGTACCCTCTACTACACACCGTCAGGTGGCTTGCGGAGTATGGATGTAGATGTAGATGTAGATGCCTCAGCAGTTAACTACAAGGATTTTGATACTCTTATTGCGGGATGCGTTACTTTGGATGCTTTTTTTCTTAAAATCTGTGGAATAACAAGATGTACAGTGTCCAGTCCACCACATGCTGATACAAAGTAGCCATCTTTTTTTTTTAAACAAATGGCAAATCTGTATTAAATACAGAATGTCTTCACTGTTCCATGTCAGCCTCATGTTAGAGTATTGCTGCGTGGTGCTAATTTTCCTCATATTCTTTCCATTAGCAAATGTTAATTTAAAAATACATCCTTCGATATGTTACTACATCATCATAATTTTCCAATCATCCAGCCGTGTAAAAATCTGTAATTATTTTTTCTGTAGTGGTTAACTTATTGCACAGCTATGAAATTGGCTGTTCCTATGTCTTCTGCATGACGATGAAGAACCACTATGTGTTATGGAAGCTCATTCACACTCGATGGTAGCTCCCAAGCTCACGGACCTTCGTTAGCAGATTTATGCCAGTGCAGTCCACATGCTCGTTGTGATGGTTATTTTAGAAACAAAACACTTCTTCCTGAAGATGGACGCTAATTGTAGTTTAGAACCTCTAGGTGGCATGTGGATGAGATTTATCTAGTACACACAGACACACACACACACACACACACACACACACACACTTACACAAAAGTTAAACGTCCATGTATGGAGTTCGAACAGTGTCTTCAATTTACCCAATAGCGTTTTGTGACAAATATGTCGCCTTTGTTTTCGACTGGGGGTATACCAACATAATACGATCATAGCAGTGTTATAGAGCTACCCACTGCATAATTTATATTTATGCCACTGCTTAGCATGTCAGCTACAACAAGTCACGCAACGTGATTTTACGAGTAGTAGTGTTTTGTAAGACATTTATTTCGTGGGTGGATTACATTCTCTTAAGTTACCTGCAAATGAATCTGAACCTGACACATGCTTTTGCTTTATGCATCCTATTTTAGCGTGTGTCGGATGTTGACTCCTAGGTATTTGATGTTTCCAGCAATACTGTAACTAGACAGTAGAGGATTTCTAGGTCTATTTATGTGCAATAGTTAGATTTATTTGCATTCGGGTCAAATACCAGTCCCTGTACCGCCAATCACCGATCACCCACAGGACTTTCTGCAATTTTCGACTGCCTTCTTATAGACAACTACATCATATGCAAACATCTTACATCCAAATAAATACCCCGCAAGCCGCTGTGCAATGCACCCCACTGTCACACACTGATCGACTAAAAATGAGTGTCTCTGTACCTCCACAAATACCCTAATCTTCCTTGTGTTTCAGGAGAACTGTGTCATCTTTTCCTCGATCATTCTTTCTGTTACATATTCGAATGGAGTTTATCGACCTAATAAAATCCTAGTAGCCACATGAAGCCGCTACTTTGCAGCTCAACCACAACCAATTACGCGACGCAATTTTATCAGCAGTAGTGTTTTGCAAACCATCTCCTTTGTCGATGAATTACGTTTCTCTCAGCCCAGCCTGTACTTCTGCCTTTATGTACATAGCCTATGACCTGCTTTTTTGCTGTGACAGGACCTACAGCCAGGAATTTAAGATAATACCCCACCACTCCATTCAACTTGCGTAATCTGGACCGACAGGTTTCAACTTCCTAGCCCTCCCCCACAACTCCTGACAGACGTGGACGCTCGTAATTGGTAGACAACAACTGACGAAGAGATATATAAATCCAGCAGTCCGTCCATCTAGTTAGGTGTTACTATTCGTCAACATGTATCATTTGACCACCAGTGTTTGTAAGTGTGTTAATGTTTGGATGTCATCCGACACTGAGCTCTAAGTTACAGTTAAAGTACAAAATGTGCAGCGAAGTGAAGCCTCATTCAAGTGGAAGAAACTGTGCAGCAGTGTGAGACATAATGAGGGTCAGTTGACAATCAGGTACGAGCCATTCTATCTCAACACTACGTCTCTGGCAGTAACAGCAGCAGCAATGGTTTCAGTGCGTCAGTAGCCATTGAATTTAGCGTTGCTGTGTCAAAATTAAAAGATCAAGAGACATTGCAGAGTGTATTTCTAAAACGTTAAAGTGTTGTGAACACAAATGATTTGCAGGATGCAGAATGTATCGAAGTGGACACACTAAATTAATGACAAGTCCATGTTAAAGTGCTTTTTGAAAATACCGTAAAATGTATGTTGGAGTGTAAAGTTCATGATAATGATTATGATGATGTCGAGTTAGGAAACTGTATAAGTACATGTATCTGAAATTCAGTACAAAATGACATACCTACTCCAAAAGGTTTAAATACAATTTACGCGGAATTCAAAGCATACAAAAAATGATTATTTGTGAAATGTTGCTGCCTGGTGATTGGGTATGATGTGGAGCAAAGAAAAATGACTGGGTTAAAGTTTCAGTACCGGCCGAAGTGGCCGTGCGGTTAAAGGCGCTGCAGTCTGGAACCGCAAGACCGCTACGGTCGCAGGTTCGAATCCTGCCTCGGGCATGGATGTTTGTGATGTCCTTAGGTTAGTTAGGTTTAACTAGTTCTAAGTTCTAGGGGACTAATGACCTCAGCAGTTGAGTCCCATAGTGCTCAGAGCCATTTGAACCATCTAAAGTTTCAGTATGTGGACAGTATTAACACTATGTCAGAGCACTGCGTACATAGGAGTTGAAACTAAGAAGATTGTATGTTTTTAATTCCACCATATATATTATTTTGTTTTCCTAGGGATAGACGTGACTTAGGAGAGCTTGATGCCATACTCTTTTGTCAGGAGATTTGTATCAGCGTATTTTTATATGATGATTGACTTATCTTAAATCTCTATGTATGTCTCTCCCATGTCCCAAGTATCATGTAAATTAGTGTGTACAGCCATACGTAACGTTACCACCAGAACACTTAGAATAAGATGTGAGAAATCTGATAAAGAGAGGCTGCATACACGACGCTTACCATAGTATGCATACTGACATGCACTACCACAGTGGTGTTAATAAGTGTGCCATATGTGTTTCTTTACCACAGTAGGCCAATTAAGTAATCGCGGCAGTGCTACATGTATGTTTAATACTCGTAATCTCTAATAGGGACTGGTTGTAAGTTACACATTGACTCTTTTTCTTGCGACCTGTGGAATAACATTGTTTGTAGGAACCAGTCCTAATTCAGTAATATCTATATTTGATGGTATTGTGGCAAAAAAATGTTTCTCCTGCTTTAATATAATGCCCCTGCATCGCTAGCATTTAATACATTTAGACAGCCCTCCATAGGGTCAAACTTGAACAATAAGTTCCATAGTTATAAATCACAGCATAAAACCACGTTCTTTGGCCGAGGAAGACGTAAAAGTTTCTACTAGGTTCATATCAGAACGCATTATAAAATGGTTACGAAGATCATTCTTCCCCGGGCTTGTGATTTGACATATAAATTTGTCATGTAATTTTACAATTGGAACTCGGTCACGAAGAATAGCCTTATCGTTGTTTACAATAAAGTTACTATTCCCATAGTTCTCTTCTTCTCTCACAGAAGTCAAGGTTCAATGTTAGGTAGTCACATATGTCCATTTTGTTAAAAATCCTTACCAAAGTCTTGCATTATATCAAAGTCCATAAGCTAAAATTCGCTTACGCAAACCTGTTGCAATAGTCGATTTTAACACCAGCCAATTCCGCTTTATGTGGATTTCTTATCTTTCCTCAAAATGGTCTCCAATGCTCCCTAGTGAGTTTTCCCCAATAATACCACAGTATTTCTGCGTTGCAGGAGAAATGCTAGTTTTTTCATGACAACATGTCTCTAACATATTTCGTCTATTAAAGTACAGAAATGGGGTGCCAACTCTTTCGTATATATAGCACTCCCAGCTTCTGCCACAAATTCCGATTACTTCCACTGTATAATGGGTTTTTCTAAGTCTATCTACAAATCAGTGTAGGCTATAAATTGTAATTGTTATGTATCGGAGTAGGATATTCTTCAGTGCAACACATCCCGATATTGCATTAAGTCGCTGCTAGCATAGCAGAGTGCGCAGTACAAGATGCCTCTGGCGCACTGTATCCACACACGAAGTACTTGTTAACAGATGATACAAAACTGTATATTACTGACCTGGATATATTAAAAATTCCTCTGTGAGAAATGAAATATCCTTAACTCTGTCGAAGACTGTCTACATTGGCAAACAGTTGTATTCTATGCCCGTTAAACGTTTTGCGTTAAAATCATGTTTCTCTAATGCTGGCCAGTTTTTTCGAATGACATGGGTTAAGACCATGTACACCATGACCTGACGTGGGTCACAACATACTTACTCAGAAGCTCACGCTCAAATGAGAGTAATGCGGAATTTTAGGTCATCCGTTTCTTGGTAAGCGAGTTGCTGCAAATAGGAGTGAAATTGCGAGATTTTTCAGGTCTCTGTGGTTGAAGACAGCACAGAATGACTTGGATATTAGACTAAGGAGGAATGTATGGGGAAGTGAGACTGTGGTTTGGCTTACTGGTCTGCTTTTTGTTGCTTCTTTACGTGTTTACAATGAACATGGAGAAGAGCACAGAGACTAGTTCATAACTTCAGTAACTGTAAAACATTGATGAGGCCCAAGTTACCACAATAAATGGCCACCACAGCCGGTAAATTTGTTGAGATTCGGGTATACGCAGTAACATATTATACTACACGGAAGTGCCAGATTCTGTTGCTCTAATCGAACCCTGAAGTTGAAGTACTTGTCAGAATGAAACAGACATACAGACATGAGTACATGTAGACAAACGTATGATGGAAACCAATAACCTTAGTCCTGCGTTACTTACAGGTCAGCTTTGTAAATCCTTCTCAGTGCGCAAACGTAATGAGTATAATGTTCACTCATATAATATCTGCTGTAGGCCTGTTAATCCGAGGCTGCTGGAACTCTTCTGCTCGATGGAACTCTTCTGCTCGCTGGAACTCTGCCTTGGTCGACGTTTGAGAGTCTCTATATACGGCATTTGGGGCTGTTTGCTTACATATGGCACGTGACTGCGTCGATTTTTACCTTTAGATCGCAATCGCTGAACGTGAAATCAGCGGTCTTCCAATGCGTGCGATCTCTTAATGGAATGACGAAAGTGGCTTGCACTGTACATATCTACCTAAGTTACAAGGTTTACAGCTAACTTTCACACTTAGATGTTTTTTCTTTTGCAACCCTTCATGACAAATTGCCTGTTGGCTTATGTTTCGGGTTCTTTGGCTGACATTTATTTGATAATTTTTCTGACGCTTCACCAGTACGAGTGGCTGGCATTGTCAAAGCTTCACCCTCCACTGCTGGTGGTGGACTGTCCACCAATTTTCTGAGTCACTTCCTAGTTACCTAAGACTGGCCGTCCGCTTTCGCGTCACCACCAGCACTGTCCCTCTGCCTCTCCCCGGCCGCGTTTCCTGCGCGCCGAACATCCTCACTCAACTGACTAGGGCAGTGCCCTTCCCTGAAGCCGTCTATCTGATTGGCTACAGCTTATTCTACATAATTTTACATTTTAACATATTTAAATAATCAGAGCTTGACCACTTTCTTGTTGTAAATAAAGTAACAACAATATCCATTACATAATAAACATTAAATTCTTTTACATAAAACCAATACAATTTCCTTCTTACTTTTGAATGCCACTGCCAGTAGCCTTGCACCAATGTGCTTGTTGATAAATAAATAAAGACCAAAAGTAACTATAATGCACTAAACTTTACAACAAATATTCTATTGTCTAATGATTCAATAAGCTGTCATGCTGTCATCGTTCAATGTGTTTTGTGTGGAGGAAATGATGATCTGATGCTTAACTGAAAATACTGATAACTTGTCTTTACTATATCTTTTAAACAAATAAAGTTACACAGTTGATATTTACATTTGCCAGTTTAATGATGCCCTTCTATATGAAATGTCGATCATTAAGTTCGACCAAAGCGTTCAGATTTTAGCATTCATGTCTTTGTTACAAAACATGTTAATTTCACTTTCACTGTAAATCCTAAACAATTATAGATATTATAAATATTCCAGTATTATTAGGATCACCATGAAAATTTATGAATCTGGTAGATTAAAATTACTGTAGCCTTATTCCCTGAATTACTACAGAATTAAATAGTTTTCGTAAATATATCTCTTTATGGCCGATCTTAGGTCCGCCATATTTAACACTGCTGTGTCTCCCTGGTTACAAACAGCTTCTACGGGGTTTTCCTGTGATGTAGGTTCTCGTCTGCCTCACTCGCACACTACAGCACTTAGGCCTCATTCAGCGCAATAGACTCCTGTGAATTTCCTCTTCTCGTGGCGCATTTGTGCTCTTTGTAGCACAGGGTCCTGGAGGACAGAGTTCATTTCACAATTCCTGAATGCTGACTCTTTCCGCCATATACACTACTGGCCATTAAAATTGCTACACCAAGAAGAAATGCAGATGATAAACGGGTATTCATTCGACAAATATATTATACTAGAACTGACATGTGATTACATTTTCACTCAATTTGGGTACAATGATCCTGAGAATTCAGTACCCAGAACAACCACCTCTGGCCGTAATAACGGCCTTGATACGCCTGGGCATTAAGTCAAACAGAGCTTGGATGGCGTGTACGGGTACAGCTGGCCATGCACCTTCAACACGATACCACAGATCATCAAGAGTAGTGACTGGCGTATTGTGACGAGCCAGTTGCTCGGCCACCATTGACCAGACGTTTTCAATTGGTGAGAGATCTGGAGAATGTGCTGTCCAGGGCAGCAGTCGAACATTTTCTGTATCCAGAAAGGCCCGTACAGGACCTGCAACATGCGGTCGTGCATTATCCTGCTGAAATGTAGGGTTTCGCAGGGATCGAATGAAGGGTAGAGCCACGGGTCGTAACACATCTGAAATGTAACGTCCACTGTTCCAAGTGCCGTCAATGCGAACAACAGATGACCGAGACGTGTAACCAATGGCACCCCATACTATCACGCCAGGTGATACGCCAGTATGGCGATGACGAATACACGCTTCCAATGTGCGTTCACCGCAATGTCGCCAAACACGGATGCGACCATCATGATGCTGTAAACAGAACCTGGATTCATCCGAAAAAATGACGTTTTGCCATTCGTGCACCCAGGTTAGTCGTTGAGTAGCCTACACCATAGCAGGCGCTCCTGTCTGTGATGCAGCGTCAAGGGTAACTGCAGCCATGGACTCCGAGCTGATAGTCCATGCTGCTGCAAACGTCGTCGAACTGTTCGTGTAGATGGTTGTTGTCTTGCAAACGTCCCCATCTGTTGACTCAGGGATCGAGACGTGGCTGCACGATCCGTTACAGCCATGCGGATAAGATGCCTGTCATCTCGACTGCTAGTGATACGGGGCCGTTGGGATGCAGCACGGCGTTCCGTATTAGCCTCCTGAACCCACCGATTCCATATTCTGCGAACAGTCATTGGATCTCGACCAACGCGGGCAGCAATGTCGCGATACGATAAACCGCAATCGCGATAGGCTACAATCCGACCTTTATCAAAGTCGGAAACGTGGTGGTACGCATTTCTCCTCCTTACACGAGCCATCACAACAACGTTTCACCAGGCAACGCCGGTCAACTGCTGTTTGTGTATGAGAAATCGGTTGGAAACTTTCCTCATGTCAGCACATTGTAGGTGTCTACACCGGTGCAAACTTTGTGTGAATGCTCTGAAAAGCTAATCATTTGCATATCACAGCATCTTCTTCCTGTCGGTTAAATTTCGTGTCTGTAGCACGTTATCTTCTCGGTGTAGCAATTTTAATGGCCAGTAGTGTACTACAACGAGAGCGAAAAGCTCGTTAACCCACACATATGAGGTAACGGGCGAGTTGTGGCGCTCTGAAAATATTCTAAGTTCGGAGTTGGCGTATCTGCACGTGCCGCTCGGCAAGCCATGGCTCATCACCAAATACGTGGTGCCAGACATTAGCTGGAGCAAGAGGGGTAGCCCCAGCGCGTGGTCCAGGCTGAGCGCGTGGCTGGGAATTCCATGTTAACGCTGTGTCGAGAAGTGTGCTCTGTGTCAATGAATGAGATTTGTATGCCTGGAGTGCCAAAGATGGCGGACTTTGTGAAACCATAATGACCGACATTTCACAGTTCATGTAGAAATTAATAATAGTTAGAGGAATCATGATACCTTAAAAAGAAACATTTACATTACCATTATTTGTATGATGATTTTGATGGTGTAATCAGATTTTCAATATCTTTATTAGTTTAAAGTTTAGTATCTGACTGTAAATTATACAAGTAACACCCAGCAACGAATTTCCAAAATCTAAATGGTTCATCCGATTTTGTCGATCGACATGTCTTTAGAACGCTATTAGTGTAGACCTAAATTGGTATGAATTACAGGCATGTAACGTGAATAGTACATGAGTTATTGGAGGTCACAGTGGCCAATTACTACTGATCCCATCAGGCCATAAGTACTCCACAGTTACACGAAAAAACGGTAGCAGCATGCTTATAAATATATTTTTTCGTCTATTTCTTTGTTTATATTCGATATATACTATTCATGAAGAAATTGGTCAAATATTTACTGTGTTTTAGAAAGCACAGAGACATTAGGCTACTGGTCTACATTTGTTTCTATTCCTTTGGTATATGTTTATTTAATTTGTTTATGTATTTAATAATGTGTGTTAGAGCGTGTTTATGGTCCAGCCGTAGAAATATTTATTTAATTTCGAGTTATTTAAATCTAAATCCAGTATTTTGTATGTGTTTCAATATGTTTGTGAGTGTGCATTGGCTTGGAGACATAGCGGGAGCACTCTAACCAATCACAGCGCTCGTTACTACGGTAGGCGACTACCAGAGTAAATTGAATGGAGAGACTGTATGGAAGTGGGGGAGGAGCATCGGGTCACACAGGACACGGGGGAGTGCTGGACGATAAGACGCGATGGACGGTTGCGGGAAATACTTGGAGAGTGTTGAGCAGTTTGCGTGCGGTCGCGGGAGGTAGAAATATTTCGTAGTGCCGACTTGTACACTTGTGATTCCCGTGGCCTCTGCAGTGAAGACGTAGAGTGGATTTAGAAGTGAATATTCGCGAGCTATGTTGTTGCTCATAAGTAATTACGTGAAGTTGGAATCTATTGTTTCCCTGTTATTCAACTTATATTTTATTTAATTGCTCGACCATCGCCACCAATAAGTGTTTTACAGTAATAAATGACATTCTTAAATGTACTTCTGCTATCGTGCTCATCATTTATAGTCGTTAAAATTGTTTAATTGCAGTCTTTCATTTATAAATTTCTATGTTACATTCAAAATTCGCAATTGCCGAGTGATAGGATCCTTCAACCATCCGATTCATGCGTGTATTCAGATTGTATACTGTAGACTCAGTAGTGTTTGGCATGTAATGCGGCAAGTATGTATCCCAGCCCCTAGACTACGAAACCAGCCAAAACTTTTAATATTTCAACTCTGAGCCTGAGGGTACGTAGTTGAGGGCCACCACACATTTTTTGAAAGCCCGCAGACACCTCCACTTCATAACATGTTGCGTGCCATATATGTTACAAAGTAACACCCAGATTTACAAGACACAAATTCATAATACAATAACACTAAGCGCCAGATCAAGTGTGTAATTATTTGTAGTGGTTCTGATACAGAATGCTTTAAAGTTAAAGAAACTTATATCTAACATAAGTTATGAATCGCGGCATATTAATTAAATTCCAAATAAAACTATACATTTTTCAGAATCGACTGTCTACTGAAATGCTGCAGAAAAATCAGTGCAACTGCGGTCGATTTCACAGAACCTTTTCGTAAGTCTCCAGTGGTGCTCCGCAGATTAGGATCCGAGTATCCCGCAGAAATTCTCTATGGTACTGCATTCCATCGCCATAGTTTTGCTGGAACAAATCAATTGAAATTCGAATCGGATGTAGATACCAGAAAACAAACACTTTCCGAAACCACCCAGGATCTGCACTGAACACTTCCCCCAGTGGAATCGATACAAAGAGATCTAAACTACACAGTAAACAATTGATTTACAGTGTTTGCAAGATATTTGTAAGTTCTTCGGTGATTCTGACACGTTCTTCAAGTCCCATTAGAGACATGAATATCGTGACAAACTTCATCGGCAAATTAATATTTTCTTTTAATTTAAATAACTCCCTCACACTCAAAACAAACAACAAATGTCAATAAATCTCACTCTTTGTTTAATTCTGTGCAGTGAAGCTGCGTACAGAAATCGACATTCCATACAACAATAAATTATTCCCTCAAAATATTCTCAGATAAGTAGATAAACATACATCTGTCTTCCTAGGTAAGCATTATTAATTTTCATTTTCCAAATTTCTCCGAACTCCCTGCACCCAAATTGCGTGACCATAAATTATAATTTGGAAATTACAACAAACATAAAACCATCCAAAAACTTAATCCTAACACATACATACACATAAATAAATCCCTTATATACCCCCTAAAACCCGATTTATATGCATACTGTACACTGATTTTTGACTTGATACTGTTCACCAAATACTTGAGTTCTCCGACCTCCTCGCACCTAAATGTGCGTCTAAACTCTCTCTTTATAATTGCACAGACCTTGTGAAAAAAAAATCATTATGTGAGGAAACAAGAAACAAATAACAATAAAGCCTAAAATAAAATGTTGCACATTACCCCCCAAATAATGTTATAATCTAAACACAGATACACTTATTTCTTAACCTACTTTCCCCTTTTCAATGTATACTCTCAGTTCTGTCACATTTCTTAATCCTAGACGTTTCGTTGAAACAGGATATTTGAGTCGGTAGGCATTAGGGTGTGGACATTCTGCAACTACAGTGGCCCATAGTACAGCTCTAACAATTTTTTTGTTTCTCCATCCACTTCGCTCGACTGTTATTCGTATGCACTAGGACTTTGTCTCCTATTTTGTATTTAATTGGTTTGTACCGCCCATCATGCCGATTCTTCCTTTCCGCTGCCAACTTCTCCATACGGGATTTTACCGCCTGATCCCTCTCAGCGGCCGACTCAGCCTGGCGCTGCGGGAACTCCACAATTTCCGTTAATAGAAATTTCGGTTTGACTCCCGTCACTACTTCCAAGGGCGAATATCCAGTTGCGTTACTTTTCACGCTATTTAGAACATCCTCAAATGAACGTGCGTATTCCACCCACTTTGAGTGTCTATCAGTCGCATAAATCCGACACAGTCGTCCAACTTCTCACATATACCGTGTAAGGTGGCAGAATAAATGGACAGATTCGCACCTTACATGAAACCTCTGCAAATCGCAATGAGAAGGTGAAGATGACACCTAACGTAAGTCGACAGTTATGAGAACATTTGCCTGTCAATATGTAATGCAAAAAGGGATGGCAGTCAATCAATGGTAATTAACACACCATTCCTATACAATGCATGTCTTTGAGCAGAAGGTAAACAGGGAATGCGAGTCGAGTCACTTTTAATTTTGAAAAGCCAGCTCCACAACGGCGTAGCGAAACCACTCTGCGGGAGTTACACTGGCGACCTCTTAAAGGGGTGGCAGGAAAGAGGACAGTGACCCCGGGCCAGGTGATTCAAGCTGGAGGGCCGCCCGTAGCGAGGGCATCGGTACAAGGGCAGAGAAGAAGCTTTATAAAACTGCGTTTCGAAATTCCAACGGGAGACGAACAAAAGCAAGTAACGCATTTTCATCCAGCGAGTGCGACACACTGGAAGGTCAATGTACTTTAGGCATCTAGAATGGGCACAAAACGTCCGATTGGCGGAAACTCACTAGGAAGGAGAAAACTACTGAAGTTTCGACGCAGTTTGATAGAAGGGACGTTGCGATTGGTAGAGGGTGTTTCTACAAAATGAGAGGAATGCTCCTATTGGTCGAAGAAAGCCATGACGTGAAAAAGGAACCCAAGTGGAGGGAGGCAGTTCTGCCATGAGAGGACAAGAGAGAAATTTTGGTGGATGACTCTTCTATGAACTGGCGTCAAGTGTAGAATGGAGCGCTTAACGCTCCGTACGACACAGAGAAGAAATTGGTGTGGACACTGCGTTCACAGTGGCTGCACTCCAGCTAAAATTAGATTTAGCAACGTTTAGCTCCAACTGTGGAGGAACGAACCAGCCAAATTAGTTAATTGTTCTTGCGAGAACTGAGAGGGCACTATAATATGCACACTGCTCCAACCATGCGCATGTATATCGCCACATAATAAGACTAGGGCTGAGTACATGTTTTCTCGCATAACGAGAAACATAGGGAAGGTTTCTGCTGGAACTTTCAGCAAAGGACAGATTAGTTTTGTAGGAATTTCAGTGGGAGAGAGCGGCCTGGCAGACAGCAGCACGTCGCAGCTTAAATACTGCGTACAGAAGCGTAAACTTTGTTGGTTCACCAGCTTGTGTCTACTGTAAACTCGAGTGGCCTTGGACAATCTTGCGCTGAAATTTGTTACTTGACTAATCATCCACCGTAGACTTGATTGTCTTCCTAAGGAGTACCGAACTTTGAACCAGAATTGGACGATTTTCGTAGTACTGACCAACATCATAACGTATGTGTAGTAGCAATTTTGTAACGAAATGTCCAATTATACTTTCATATTATTGTGCTTAGGATTAATGTAAAGAAACTTCCAATTAAACTTCCATAACATTGTGCTTAAGATTAAGGTTCTTTCAGAGTGTTAATATTTAACATGGTTGTGTATAAACTTTTTCACTTTTTGACGTTGGCTATATGTGTTATCCATTGCACTGTTTTTATGTTGGCGAGTTGGAAACACTGTGAAAAGCTGTAATTTGGTGAGAAATAATGCAACATTAAACTCGCCATTTCACCTCACACATTTGTTTCAATTCAAGAATAAGCAAAAGCAGAAAGAAAACCCCAGCAACCATGCAAATGGCGACCCTGCCAGGATCGCAACTGGTCTGCCTGGATGACAATTAGTCAAATTAGTAATAAAAACAAATTTTAGAATTTTGAAAAAAAAATTTCTTCATGTTGTTTTGTGACGAGGTTACCCAATGTATGTAAATGTATAGTGGACAAATACAGTAAATGTGTGACCCAAAGTGTAGAAAGGTTGTATTGACTCGTAGGATCAAAGTATCATTGAGTAGAAGCAGATTGTCCATTACCTCGCTGGCGCGCGCGAAGTTATTCACGGCATTGTTGAGTTGGGTTGAAATTCCACAAACAGTGAACAGTGTTGATAATGTTGTGTACGTAGTCTAAGAAACTTTCTATGATATTTTGGAAACGTGTAAGGTCCTATAACTTGATGTTGACGAGAGCGCAATCTCGCGCGGTTCGAGAAAGGCAGAGGTTAGCTAAACGAACTGAAATGGCGGAAGAACGGAGAGTATCGCAGATGGGTCAAACTCAAGATCTTGACAGGATAGAAATTGCTGTAGAACAAAAGGTATCGAGTACAGGTCACGAAACGGGACGTAGCGATAGTGCAGAGGGAATGGTAGCAGTTTCAAGATTGGAATCACAGTCAGCGAATGCGCAAAAGCAAACTAATGACGGATCTAGTGGGTCGGAAATAGAGTCAGAGGACGAGCAACGTCGGTACGTTGAACCGAATATAGTAATTTTGAATCAAACGGGACAGTTTGTAACAGAAAGATTGTGTGTAAGTGCGTCCGCACTGTGCACGGAATTCGGTGAAACGCCACTTGAAAGACACGAACGGGAAAATTTTCATCGAATAGTGGTAGGTGACGAGGGTCAAGAATCGGATAGTGTGTTTGCATTATTGAAGCAACTCACTATGGTCGTAAAACAAACGAGTGAAACAACAAATGCAAGGATAGAAGATTTGAGATTTGAAACAAATACAGGGTTAAAGAATTTAATGATAGCAACGGATGCGGGATCAGCTGTTCCACATATTTGTCTGGGAAGCACACTCTCCAGTGATCACTCTTACGTCTCTTCTGCGAAACAGCACATCCTTGTGGATCTTGAAATAGCGGAGTATTTTTTCGTAGCCCTTGCTGTCAAAGTTGATTTTGATGTTCTTCAGTCCAGGGCCATCATTTTGCGCTCTCCGCATATCCCTGCAGACCGCACGAATTTCCTTTTCCCCCGGTGCTCGTTTCATGTTCAGCAGCTGAAATTCGTTCTTTGTCTCCTCCCCTTCATTGTCTTCCTCTCCAACGAGCAGCCGCGACAGAGCATCGGCAATACAATTCTCGGTCCCATTAATGTGGCGTATCTGGTAACTAAATTGCTGCAGGAACATTGCCCAGCACATCAAACGGTCGTTTAGTCTTCTACTGTCTTGCAGAAAGCTAAGGGCTTTAAGGTCGGATAGCACTGTTACCTCTCTACCTTCCAAATACATACGGAACTTTTTGAATCCATACACGATTGCAAGGAGCTGCTTCTCTGATATGCTGTATCCGCGTTCGTATTTGTTGAGTATGCGACTGGCGAAAGCCACACTCCGATGTTCTATCTTCCGTCGATTTATTTTTCTTGGAAGATTTCGCAGCCTATCCCATAGTCACAAACAGAACGGAAGTCTCATGTCAGGATGATAGAACACCTTGCTCGCACACATTTCATTCTTTATGTTCTGAAATTCCTTTTCACATTCCTCGGTCCATTTCCAGGATGCGTTCTTCTTTAATAATTTACATAAATTTGGGTTATTCATTCCTCCATCTCCCAAGAATTTTCGATAAAACCTACATAACGCGAGGTATGATTTTAATTGGTTTATGTTGGTTGTCCTTTTACAATCCGTGATTGATTTTAGTTTCTCGGTAGTTGGTAAAATTTCCTCAGATGTAAGAGCGTGTCCTAGAAACTGAATTTCCGCTCGGAGAAATTCATATTTGGCAATCTTTAACGTCATCCATCCTCGTCTTAAGGCCACAATCACTTCCTCTAGCAATTTGCAGTGTGTACCAGGATTCCGTCGCTATTAAAATGTCGTCCACGTAGATCACCAACTTACTCATTAACCGTTCTTCTAAGACATGGCTTAGGGCTCTCACAAATACTGCCACTGAAATCGTGAGGCTGAACGGTACAACCTTAAACCGGTGGCTTCGTCCTTCGAATAAGAAAGCTGTGAAAAGTCTGCAGCCGGCCGCGGTGACCGTGCGGTTCTAGGCGCTGCAGTCCGGAACCGCGGGACTGCTACGGTCGCAGGTTCGAATCCTGCCTCGGGCATGGATGTGTGTGATGTCCTTAGGTTAGTTAGGTTTAAGTAGTTCTAAGTTCTAGGGGACTGATGACCTAAGATGTTAAGTCCCATAGTGCTCAGAGCCATTTGAACCATTTGAAAAGTCTGCTTTTTTCTGCCAATTGGATTTGCGAAAATCCTGAGGTCAAGTCAACACTAGACATCAATTTTATGTTCCTGAAGTTTTTCAGCTGTTTCTCCATATTGCCAGGCTGGCCGAGTTCTCTCAAAATTACCTTACTTGTCTTATGCGCATCTAACACGATTCTAACCGATTTGTCTTTTTTCTTTACAATTACAATGGGATTCCAATAATCGCTCGTACACTGCTCTATAATATCCCATTTTAGCATTTGCCTTAACCTGGCCCTGACGACTTCCCGATCAGCAATAGGAATTACATAAGGCTTGTACTTAATTGGCTCTTGCGGCTTCACTTAAATGGAGTAGTGGAAGTCTTTTACTGTACCGGGCCGATCAGAAAATATGTCCTTATAACGGCTTAGCAATTCACGTAACTCCTTTTTCTCTACACCCTCGACTGCTTCTACCGTTTCCTTTATCTTGTCACACATATTGTTCTCTTCGTCCCAACCATGTGTAATTATGGTGTGTGCACTCTGGTTGTCCCCCATCACAAGATTCTTAAATTTTACTTTCCTTTTTTTCACCCTCAATTTCAAAATCCAAGCACCTACCCAAGCAGTGAAGCGAAGTTTTATATTTACATAAGAAATCTGTTCCCAGCACCACCTCTTTTACAAGTCCATTCACTACAAAGCATCCTATAATATAATGATTCTCCTCGCACTTGAATTCCAAGAGCACTTCTTGCCTCATCATCTTACTTAAACTGCCATTTTAATCTTTACACTATTTACAGGTAGTAATACTAATTTCTTATTCTTTAATCTATGTACTTCCAGAATCGAGCAGTGTGTCTACTTTCTAGTCATTTACTTTAATTTCAATGATAGGCTGAACATTAATCATTTCTTTTTGCTCTTAACACTGTTCCCTCAATAAATCATTCTCTATGTCTCGTTCCTTCTCTTCCATCTCTAGAGCACACATATCCTGTTTGATCCACACCGCCGGCCAGAGTGGCCGTGCGGTTAAAGGCGCTGCAGTCTGGAACCGCAAGACCGCTACGGTCGCAGGTTCGAATCCTGCCTCGGGCATGGATGTTTGTGATGTCCTTAGGTTAGTTAGGTTTAACTAGTTCTAAGTTCTAGGGGACTAATGACCTCAGCAGTTGAGTCCCATAGTGCTCAGAGCCATTTGAACCATTTTTTGATCCACACCTCAATTTTGTACTCGTTCCAAAATAATTCATTAAATGCTTCTTTCGCCCCAATTTCATTTTTTCTCCCTTCTAGACCTCTCGCTATCTTAAACTTCTCTTGAGTCCACAAATGAGGCAGTAACGATCGTAACGGCCTACCGTACCATCGCCAATTTGTTACAGTAAAATCACATTCCTCCTTAAGATACCATTCTGTCCAAATATCACTTTCTATATTAGAATCAAACTCACTGTATTCTTCCTTAAAATTATCATCATTAGCAGCTACAACATCATTATCATGAAATAAAGCATTACTTTTTACTCCCACGTCATTACTAACACCTTCACAAACAGCACTTCCAACAGTCAACAAATGACCAAGAACCGTTCATAGTTTCACCATCCTCTGCCGTTACATCACATAAACTGTAGCTACAGCGTCGTTCAATTTCAGAATCAACAGTACCATTGAATTCCTCTGCATTTTGATTTAAAACTGAGCAAAATACCTTTTCCTCTCCTACACGCTCCTGCACCACATTAATTTAGGATCGCACATCAAATTCAGATCCACATTCATTCTCAAACAAACATTCAAGATCCACAGATCCATTCAGACTTTCGGATTCACCTCCATTAGTAGAAAGATATGCACAGATTTCTTCCACTGAAGTATCAGTACCAGCAGTTTCAACTTCCGTAACTTCAGCACATAAAACATAATTACTACATACCTTCAAAAATAATTCACCAGTATCCGCCAATACACACACACAAATTCATCAATAGCTGACGAGACTAATGCTACGCTGTTCTTATTAACCTCTTTAGCACCTTTCGCCGTCACAATATCACCTGGAACATCATCAACTTCATCACTGTAATCGTTACCGCGGGTTAGTATCTCTTTAGAATTTTCTATACCATCTAACGCCACCAAATTCAGCTCCACCTCAGCCTCCTTTTGCCACATAGAATCTTTCATTGTATTAACATTCACACACTCTTTCGTCTCACATTTATAAAACAAGTCATTTAGCACTAAATCGTCGTCATCGCCTTTATCGTTATTTTTCATTACCTTTGGATTACGCCTTTTATGTATGATCTCATTTGAAAATTTATCTATTTGGTTCTCATCTCTTACTAATTTCATTTCAATATTCTGACGCCTTTCTGCATTTACTCGCGTCCTATTCATCGCCGGTTTATTTTCCGTCTCCGGACCTGAGATGCGGCGAAACTTAGTTTCCCGATCTCCCATTACGCTGGTTCATTTCGCCAGGTATCGGTACCTCAAATCTACGTTCTTGGTGTCGGTCCCTGTCACGAAAGTATCCGTTCCCATTACCCCTTTGAAATTTATCATTGGATGTGTTCCTGTTACCGTTTCCCATATCAAAACTGCTGTTTGCGTTCTGTTGATAACTTCCTGGATGTCTTTCATAGTAATCACTCGGACTGTAGTTCTGATTTACACTCTGAAAACTATTTGTCGCCCGCATCTCGTGGTCGTGCGGTAGCGTTCTCGCTTCCCACGCCCGGGTTCCCGGGTTCGCTTCCCGGCGGGGTCAGGGATTTTCTCTGCCTCATGATGGCTGGGTGTTGTGTGCTGTCCTTAGGTTAGTTAGGTTTAAGTAGTTCTAAGTTATAGGGGACTTATGACCACAGCAGTTGAGTCCCATAGTGCTCAGAGCCATTTGAACCATTTGAACTATTTGTCTGCTTACTTTGCAGTTTAAATTTTAACGCCCGTTCTAATTTTTCTACAAAGTCCAAAAATTCGTCTGTTGAGTTGCTAGGACTGTGCACTAGATCCCACTGCAAATTTTCCGGTAATCGCCTTTTCAACGTCGTAATTTCAGTAAGCACTCCTAATGGACGTTTCACATGCATTAATCTTTCAAGTTCACGTTTACGAAATTCTCGCATCGACCCGTTCCCTTATTTAAATGTTGGCCAGTTCAGAAACTCATTTTGGAGTCGCGTTTGCTTCACTTCACTCCAGAACTTGTTCAGGAAACTGCTTTCACAAATTTCGTAGGTAGTGTGTATGTTTGCCTACGATTGCGGCTCACCTTCCAAATATCGTTTCACGAATTTTATCTTAGCCTCGTCGGATATTCCCTTTATAAAACCATCCCTGCATGCTGCTAGAAAATTTACTGGGTGATACTTCCCGTCATCTCCAAAACATTTGACCGTTTCCGAGTTGACCCACGGAACACTGATCACTGTAGAGATTTGATGGAATTCAGTTCGCTTTTTATTTCATTGATTTGCTTTTTAACTGCACCAGCTTCAGTTTAAACTCCAGGTTCCACTTGTTCCTTTAGTTTATGTACTTCTTTCTTCCCTTTAGCCATTTGAACGGGTAAGTTGCTAATAGCCTCTGTCGTCTCAGCCATTAGAGTATCTCACGTTGCCACCCAGGTCTGCCTGCAACTTCTCCACCTTATCAATGAAATTTTTCTCCGTTTGATCTACCTTAGAGTCAAGTATCCCAACTTCACCAGAAATTTTGCCCATTTCATCTCGAATGGTTCTTAATTTTCCGTCTATCAATTCCTCGATTCCACTTCGTCTTTCACAACCGAAGCTATTTCGGATTGAACCGATCAATTTTTAAATTTACGTTACCTATGTCGGTTTTAACAGAATCAATTTTTGATCCCAATCCTCTTATCATTTGCATTAATTTCGACATCATGTCTTCCCCAAATTCATCTCCCTTGCCTGATTTCGGACTATTTGTCCTAGTAAATTCACCGCCGATCACGCTCTCCCGCTCCCACTTCGGGCTAAGCGGCTCGCTAGTATTTTCGGACCACACAAACTGGCCGGCTGCTTAATACTAGTGACGTCTATTATTGGCGATTGGACTGCAGAATCATACATTATCTCGCTTTCAGCGCACGTACTTAACTTTGTCGTGCTGGCTCCTTCTGCCATGGTATTGCTGCCGATGTTGCAGTTGAAGCCAACGCTGAAGATCTCGTAGCCCCTGCTGTGTTACTGCAAACGCCGCTGCGCGATGAATCGCCGTTGAAGATGCCGCTCCTGGCTGAAACCACGTGCTCTCGATGTCGCCTCTTCTTCCTTCTTCCGCGTTACTTTTTTCTTATCACTACTAACCGCTGCTAAAACTCGGTGCATACAACTGTTACGAAACTCGTAGCTCAGAGCCCCCACGCAAACTGCCACAGACTTGGGACCTAGAGCACAGAATGTCGTTAACTGTAAGAATTACAACTGTTATTTCACAACTGTTAAAGAAACCTAATATTCATTCCTGAACCGCTCTCACATTTAACTTTTGCGAGAGGTCCTGCCTATCGAAGTTCAGATAATACGTTTGGAAACACTTTGCAGAATTCAAATCCAATTCTAAAACTTTCCAGAGTTCATATTCCGCAACTAACACTTTCCAAAATCCAATCCTGTTCCGACACTTTGCAAGATTCTTATCGCTCAACTAACACTTTCCAAATTCCTATCCTGGCTGAGTTTCGTCGAAACATCTTGGCTCAAACTCGTCTAGGGATTGAACCACACGTGTCACATTACACGCCATAAATTAGACACTTGTGACCCTTTGGTTAAATTGTCTGGCTGATACAAGTTTGCGAAATTGTATGAAACATACAACGTTAGTATAACATATACTAATTGTAAGATGGTATCTGTTCTTTCGAACATGTCCGAAAGAACAGATACCGTCGGTGACCATGCAGCTCGTTAGAATGAAATTACAATGAACTGAACACCCTAAGCTGCTTACAGGCGTTGAAATATGTCAACGGGGACAGATGAAAGTGTGTGCCCCGACCGGGACTCGAACCCGAGATCTCCTGCTTACATGGCAGACGCTCTGTCCATCCCACCGAGGACACAGAGGATAGCGCGACTGCAGGAATTTATCTCTGGCACGCCTCCCGCGAAACCCACATTCTCAACGTATTGTCCCGCACTACAAAATGGTTCAAATGGCTCTGAGCACTATGGGACTCAACATCTTAGGTCATAAGTCCCCTAGAACTTAGAACTACTTAAACCTAACTAACCTAAGGACATCACATACACCCATGCCCGAGGCAGGATTCGAACCTGCGACCGTAGCAGTCCCGCGGTTCCGGACTGCAGCGCCAGAACCGCTAGACCACCGCGGCCGGCTCCCGCACTACATTCGTAGTGCCCCCACCCATTATACTCGGCGCGTTGCCGATTCCCGTAGGAGTTCGGGCACTGTTTGTGCATTCGCACAGAAGAAGAAGATGGTCAAGTGGCCGGTGAGCCTTAACTATATATATATATATATATATATATATATATATATATATATATATATATATATATACTAAGATGGTATCTGTTCTTTCTATTCAGAAAGCAAATTAATAGCGAAAGCGGTCGTATTTAAAATTACTATTACACTCGAGCGCATATCCATTTCACACAGCCGGCCGAAGTGGCCGTGCGGTTAAAGGCGCTGCAGTCTGGAACCGCAAGACCGCTACGGTCGCAGGTTCGAATCCTGCCTCGGGCATGGATGTTTGTGATGTCCTTAGGTTAGTTAGGTTTAACTAGTTCTAAGTTCTAGGGGACTAATGACCTCAGCAGTTGAGTCCCATAGTGCTCAGAGCCATTTGAACCATTTGAACCATTTCACACAGTTCGATCATTCACAGTCTCATCACTAATCACAAGTTCATTGCTCCACCTCGTTAACTACGCGAAAAGTTAAGAGTTCACACCACGCGCACGGCTGCCTTGCACCAATGTGCTTTCTGATAAATAAATGAAGAACAAAGGAAACTATTATGCACTAAACTTTACAACAAATATTCTATTACGTAATGATTCAATAAGGTGTCATGCTGCCATCGTTCCATATATTTTGTGTGCAGGAAATGATGATCTGATGCTTAACTGAAAATACTGATAATTTAACTTTACTGTATCTTTTAAACAAATAAAGTTACAGAGTTGATATTTACAGAATTTGCCATTTTAATGATGCCCTTCTACATGAAATGTCGATCGTTATGATCGACCAAAGGATTCACATTTTAGCATTCATACCTTTATTACAAAACTTGTTAATTTCACTGTAAGAGTTAAATCCTAAACTATTATAGATATGATCAATATTAAAAAAAAATGGCTCTGAGCACTATGGGACTTAACTACTGAGGTTATCAGTCCCCTAGAACTTAGAACTACTTAAACCTAACTAACCTAAGGACACCACACACATCCATGCCCGAGGCAGGATTCGAACCTGCGACCGTAGCGGTCGCGCGGTTCCAGACTATAGCGCCTAGAACCGCTCGGCCACTTCGCCCGGCGATCAATATTCCAGTTTTATTGGGATCACCATCAAAATTTATGAAGGATGGTAGATTAAAATAACTGTAGCTTCATTCCCTGAATTACTACAGAATTAAATAGTTTTCATAAATGTTTCTCTTTATGGTCGATCTTAGGTCCGCCATATTTAACACTGCTACGTCTCCCTGCCCACAAACGGTTTCTACGGGGTTTACCTATGATGTAGATTTTCGTCTGTCTCGCTCGCACACTACAGCACTTAGGCGTCATTCAGCACAATAGACGTCTGTGAATTCTCGTGGCGAATCTGCGCTCTTTGTGGCACACGGTCCTGGACGACATGGTTTGTTTCGCAATTCCTGAAGGCTGAATCTTTAGGCCATGTACTTAAATGAGAGCGACATGCTCTTTAACTCACACTCTGTGGTATTCAGACTGCTTGTGATGCAAGTGCCGCTCTGCATGGCCACCAAGGCTGCAGATAAATGCACGCCCATTTGGAAATGTTGCTTCTCCATTATTCCATTGGTCAGATCTGGGTTTTGCACTTTAATCCTTAAAATCTTTTCTTCTCGCAGGTCTATTTTTATGACGCCACACAGGATCTCTTTCCTTTCTGCCTACTGCTAACCTTTGTTCTTTGTTTCCCTTAGATGCGGGGCCCTATTGCTTCCTATTTCTTCCGGTTCCTCATCCTGGAAGTCTCTCTTCTCTCTCGGCTCTGTGTCTGATTCTATCTGGATTCCTACTGATACCTCTGGTGTCGCTTTTGCCTTCGTGACGTGTCTCTTGGCTGCCTAATGTCTGTTCTTCTCTCCCGGTCTGCAAGATTCACCGGTTCAGTTCCAGTTTTGTCTGTAACCGTACTGATCTGCTCTTGACCCACAGCGTCTATGTTGCGTAATCTATGATTATTTTTAAACTTTTGCAGGAATCTCTGCTTAAAATTCCTGCATACGACTAACTCTTCCTTCACAATATGAAACAAGGGTTCCACACAAACGTCGTCATATATACTCAGCGAAGATACTGAGGCTCCACACGTCTCCATTACTTCTTTAGTGATCAATTTAAGTTTTACTCTTTCGTCAGAGTTACTGCCCATAACATTCTTATATGCTGTTTCCCTTATTACACTAACCCGAGTGCCACGATCTGCTATAAAATTTGTGGTTCCCTCTCTTCCCTTATGTATACGAAATCAGCTCTGCCCAAGATGTCTGCTGATACAGGTTTGCTTCACAAGTCGACTGCAAACTTATGCCATCCTTTTGTTTTCAGGTTTCTGAGCCCTCGTACCTTCTAGCCTAGCGTCAGCATTACACTGTCTGGCTAAGTGTCCTGGTTCTTAACGGACGTAACATATCACGGGTCTTGCCTTATCACACGGTCTTGGATGCACTTGAAGATCGCATTGATGACATATCATCGGTCACATATGCTTCTGATTTCTCTGTGATGACCTCTGCATAGGCCGCGTGGGATAGCCGCGTGGTCTGAAGCACCTTGCCATGGCTCGTGCGGCTCCCCCACAGGCATGGGTGTGTGTGTTGTCCTTAGCGTAAGTTAGTTTAAGTTAGATTAAGTAGTGTGTAAGCCTAGGGACCAATGACCTAAGCAGTTTGGTCCCACAGAAATTTACCACAGATTTCCAAATACCTCTGCATGCAGTTTCCTTCTCGGCGGTGGTGGAGGATAGGGTGCCCATTTCTCTGGTCACTATAAATTTGCTGAAGGCGTCTGTTTTCTTTATGTGTCTCTCCATAGTGCACTTCCGCAGTTCTTTGCATGATGGCCTCCTCTCTTACATCTAAAAGTATAATACCTCGTGCGCCTGGATTCGGCGAATTTTTCTTTAGAAGAGGCTTGGATTAGCGTTAAATCCTTTCCCCTTTCTCTCACAATGGTTTTAATTCTCTCATCTTCGATTCCCTGTATGAATACTACTTGCGTCAGTTTCCCAATTAGAGCTTGGCGCACCGGATTCTGATTCTCTCAGCACTCACTGGCCGACTTCTCGGCATCAGAGCTGCAATGTCTCAATGCACCTCACCCATCCGATGCAGTCCTGGTCTATCTACTAGAGAACAATAGAAACGAATGGTAATCCAAAGTATTTTATCACTCATAGTTCTCCTATGAAATTCCTTTCACATCTGCCCAAGTTTCTGTCAAATTGTGTACGAGTAGTTTACTTTGAACTTCACCCATCCTAGTTTTAACAAGTTTTAATAAGACACTATGACTAAGGCTTGGCGTTAATTCGAAGGCTAGGACACAGCTGTCTAGTAATTCTCTAAATTTATCTTTATTTCTATAAAAAGGACACAGAATTAACTCAAATTCTTCAGACAAGAAATACACTGAGCGGGGATCTCACTACCTTTTGGATTCGTATTAAGTGTTTTTTCATCCTTTCTCGAAGCTGCAGACCTTGTTTTCACCGCATTTGTCGGTCAGGTGACGGCTCTTCGTCAGTTTTTCCTGCAGGCGTGATTTTGGAATGCGCTGGTGTAAGCACATACGTACCGCAGATTGAGACGTCGCAGACCCCGACCTCTATGATCTTAATTCTGGCAAGACGTCCTTTGATATTTACCACAGAGGGCTGCTCGCTGTGGTCGTGTAATTCTGCGACAGGGGATGGCGAACAACTACCCAACTTCTTCTTTCTCCCTTATTCTTGCTTCACTCCTAAAAAGGACTGCTCCGCCTCTAAACTGTATCTGATCTACGTCAAAAGCTGAAGCCGATTCGTCCTAAGACGGGGCTCTTCCTAGGGTAAAATCCTGCCTTTCATACTCTAAGACACCCTACATCTTAGTAAATTTGCTCAGCCAGGTATCGAAGCCGGGACCCCACATCTGACACCAGTTTATGTGTCATAACGCGACGCGGGTTGCAACATACTCACTCAGAAGCTTACGCTAAGATTAGGGATATGCGGTATTTTGGGTCATCCATTACTTGTTGCACGAGCGGCTGCGTACAGGAGTGAAAAGAATGTAAGGTGGCTGTAATTTCAAACCTTACAAGCACTCATCTACATACTTTGCCATGATTTACAACCGAAATTAGGTATTATTTGATAGGTTGTACATCATATATATGAATGTTTAAAGAAGACTGACATTGTCACGTACACCTAGTAAATAGTTGTTAACGCTTATGGCATTAAAAGTGACGGAGTGTCTTTATTATCAAAATGGTGTAATGAATGATTGCCTATACATACTAGTAGAGGTTGGAACGCCAGTGGAATTGAAACGAGAGGCTTAACTCAAGCCCTGGGTGGAAAACCAGCACAGGTGTGTTGGTCCTGCTTGACACAGGAAGTACTTAACACGGACGGTCGGTGTACCTGAGCGCTGAAGCACAATACAACGGTGGCCGGTATTGTAGCGGGTCTGGAAGGATAACCGGATAATACTTCGGAAACTCTGAAAATCTTGGACGCATTTGTAATATAAAAGGGGTATTTGTAATATATAAAGGGGTTTTAAGCTACAATAAATGTATAAGAAGAAACAGTATTTATCATTTTGTATTTACTAGTTACCTTAAGCATTCATTTATGTTTATGTTGTAATTTATATGTTAAAGAGCAAGAAGGAGGAGATAATATCACCACTAAGAGATCCTAAGATCTGCTTCAGGGGATAGTCAAACAGGGCCAAATTTTCATTTTCTCGTTCAGTATTTTCCGTTGCGTACATTCATTTACATTTCATGGAAGCGGACGGAGTCAAGCTGAGATTTTTCAGGTCTCTGCGGATGGGGACAGTACACAATGACTTGGATGTGGATATGGTGATGATATGGAAATGAGACTCTGGGTTGGCTTAGTGGTCTGCTTTTTATTATTTCTTCACTTGTTTGCAATGGACGCGCAGAAGAGCATAGACACTAGTTTATGATTTCAGTAAGTGTAAAACATACATAAGACTTACTAGGTTCTTCAATAAATTACCAACCCATCGTCTGGACTTTGTTAAGATTCGTGTATACAGAGTAATGTATGGTACTACACGCCACGAACCATGTGAGTGACAGATTCTATTGCCCCAGTCGAACCCTTTAGTTGAAGTACCCATCAAGACGAAAGTGACATACACACTTAGGTACATGTAGACAAATGTACGATGGAAACCAATAATCTTAGTCCAGAGGCGCACTGCAGGGAAGCTTTGCAAGTCCTTCTGAGTGAAAATGCTTAATTGAGTGTAAAACTCATTCATACAGCATCTGCTGTAGCCCAGTTCATCTAAGGCTGCTGGAACTCTTTTGCTTGCTGAAACCCTTATGCTCGCTGGGACTTTTCTGGCCGGCCGCTGTGACCGAGTGGTTCTAAGCGCTTCAGTCCGGAACCGCGCTGCTGCTACGGTCGCAGGTTCGAATCCTACCTCGGGTATGGATATGTGTGATATCCTTAGGTTAGTTAGGTTTAAGTACTTCTAAGTCTAGGGGACTGGTGACCTCAGATGTTAAGTCCCGCAGTGCTTAGAGCCATTTGAACCATTTGGACTTTTTTGTTCATTGGAACTCTGCCATGCTTGACGTGCCTCTATATACGGCATTTGGAGCTGGCAGCTTACAGATGGTACATGACTACGTCGCTTTTTCCTCCAATTTCCAATCAGTGATCGTGAAATGAGTAGTCTCACAATGTGTGTGAATTCTTAGTGGAGTGACCAAAGTTGTGCGTCTCTAAATAAGTTGCAAGGATCACAAATATACAGTATTAATACTTAGATGATTTTTCTCGCCTTCTTCAACCCTTCATGATTCAGTCATTACAGTGGTGTAATCATAGCTATCATATTAAGCGTTGACGTAAGTGTGGCTGATATAGGAAAAACAAGACTGTATCTGTTTTAACGATAGTGCTTTATTTTCACACAACATTCGGATCTCCGGGCGGGGACTACTCAAGAGGACGTCGTTATCAGGAGAAAGAAAACTGGCGTTCTATGGATCGGAGCGTGGAATGTCAGATCCCTTAATCGGGCAGGTAGGTTAGAAAACTTAAAAAGGGAAATGGATACGTTAAGGTCAGATATAGTGGGAATTAGTGAAGTTCGGTGGCAGGAGGAACAAGACTTTTGGTCAGTAGAATACAGGATTATAAATACAAAATCAAATAGGGGTAATGCAGGAGTAGGTTTAATAATGAATAGGAAAACAGGAATGCGGGTAAGCTACTACAAACAGCATAGTGAACGCATTATTGTGGCCAAGATAGATACGAAGCCCACACCTACTACAGTAGTACAAGTTTATATGCCAACTAGCTCTGCAGATGACGAAGAAATTGAAGAAATGTATGATGAAATAAAAGAAATTATTCAGATAGTGAAGGGAGACGAAAATTTAATAGAAGTGCAAAATGACTAACCAGGGATGGCTAGAGGACAAATGTAAGGATGTAGAGGCTTATCTCACTAGGGGTAAGATACACTCCTGGAAATGGAAAAAATAACACATTGACACCGGTGTGTCAGACCCACCATACTTGCTCCGGACACTGCGAGAGGGCTGTACAAGCAATGATCACACGCACGGCACAGCGGACACACCAGGAACCGCGGTGTTGGCCGTCGAATGGCGCTAGCTGCGCAGCATTTGTGCACCGCCGCCGTCAGTGTCAGCCAGTTTGCCGTGGCATACGGAGCTCCATCGCAGTCTTTAACACTGGTAGCATGCCGCGACAGCGTGGACGTGAACCGTATGTGCAGCTGACGGACTTTGAGCGAGGGCGTATAGTGGGCATGCGGGAGGCCGGGTGGACGTACCGCCGAATTGCTCAACACGTGGGGCGTGAGGTCTCCACAGTACATCGATGTTGTCGCCAGTGGTCGGCGGAAGGTGCACGTGCCCGTCGACCTGGGACCGGACCGCAGCGACGCACGGATGCACGCCAAGACCGTAGGATGCTACGCAGTGCCGTCGGGGACCGCACCGCCACTTCCCAGCAAATTAGGGACACTGTTGCTCCTGGGGTATCGGCGAGGACCATTCGCAACCGTCTCCATGAAGCTGGGCTACGGTCCCGCACACCGTTAGGCCGTCTTCCGCTCACGCCCCAACATCGTGCAGCCCGCCTCCAGTGGTGTCGCGACAGGCGTGAATGGAGGGACGAATGGAGACGTGTCGTCTTCAGCGATGAGAGTCGCTTCTGCCTTGGTGCCAATGATGGTCGTATGCGTGTTTGGCGCCGTGCAGGTGAGCGCCACAATCAGGACTGCATACGACCGAGGCACACAGGGCCAACACCCGGCATCATGGTGTGGGGAGCGATCTCCTACACTGGCCGTACACCACTGGTGATCGTCGAGGGGACACTGAATAGTGCATGGTACATCCAAACCGTCATCGATCCCATCGTTCTACCATTCCTAGACCGGCAAGGGAACGTGCTGTTCCAACAGGACAATGCACGTCCGCATGTATCCCGTGCCACCCAACGTGCTCTAGAAGGTGTAAGTCAACTACCCTGGCCAGCAAGATCTCTGGATCTGTCCCCCATTGAGCATGTTTGGGACTGGATGAAGCGTCGTCTCACGCGGTCTGCACGTCCAGCACGAACGCTGGTCCAACTGAGGCGCCAGGTGGAAATGGCATGGCAAGCCGTTCCACAGGACTAAATCCAGCATCTCTACGATCGTCTCCATGGGAGAATAGCAGCCTGCATTGCTGCGAAAGGTGGATATACACTGTACTAGTGCCGACATTGTGCATGCTCTGTTGCCTGTGTCTATGTGCCTGTGGTTCTGTCAGTGTGATCATGTGATGTATCTGACCCCAGGAATGTGTCAATAAAGTTTCCCCTTCCTGGGACAATGAATTCACGGTGTTCTTATTTCAATTTCCAGGAGTGTAGATACTGCCTACAGGAAAATTAAAGAGACCTTTGGAGATAAGAGAAACACTTGTATGAACATCAAGGGCTCAGATGGAAACCCAGTTCTAAGCAAAGAAGGGAAAGCAGAAAGGTGGAAGGAGTATATAGAGGGTCTATACAAGGGCGATGTACTTGAGGACAATATTATGGAAATGGAAGAGGATGTAGATGAAGATGAAATGGGAGATACGATACTGCGTGAAGAGTTTAACAGAGCACTGAAAGATCTGAGTCGAAACAAGGCCCCCGGAGAAGACAACATTCCATTGGAACTACTGACGGCCTTGGGAGAGTCAGTCCTGACAAAACTCTACCACCTGGTGAGCAAGATATATGAAACAGGCGAAATACCCTCAGACTTCAAGAAGAATATAATAATTCCAATCCCAAAGAAAGCAGGTGTTGACAGATGTGAAAATTACCGAACAATCAGTTTAATAAGCCACAGCTGCAAAATACTAACACGAATTCTTTACAGACGAATGGAAAAACTAGTAGAAGCCGACCTCGGGGAAGATCGGTTTGGATTCCGTAGAAATACTGGAACACGTGAGGCAATACTGACCTTGCGACTTATCTTAGAAGAAAGATTAAGGAAAGGCAAACCTACGTTTCTAGCATTTGTAGACTTAGAGAAAGCTTTTGACAATGTTGACTGGAATACTCTCTTTCAAATTCTAAAGGTGGCAGGGGTAAAATACAGGGAGCGAAAGGCTATTTACAATTTGTACAGAAACCAGATGGCAGTTATAAGAGTCGAGGGACATGAAAGGGAAGCAGTGGTTGGGAAGGGAGTAAGACAGGGTTGTAGCCTATCCCCGATGTTATTCAATCTGTATATTGAGCAAGCAGTGAAGGAAACAAAAGAAAAATTCGGAGTAGGTATTAAAATCCATGGAGAAGAAATAAAAACTTCAAGGTTCGCCGATGACATTGTAATTCTGTCAGAGACAGCAAAGGACTTGGGAGAGTAGTTGAACGGAATGGATGGTGTCTTGAAGGGAGGATATAAGATGAACATCAAGAAAAGCAAAACGAGGATAATGGAATGTAGTCGAATTAAGTCGGGTGATGTTGAGGGTATTAGATGAGGAAATGAGACACTTAAAGAAGTAAAGGAGTTTTGCTATGTGGGGAGCAAAATAACTGATGATGGTCGAAGTAGAGAGGATATAAAATGTAGACTGGCAATGGCAAGGAAAGCGTTTCTGAAGAAGAGAAATTTGTTAACATCGAGTATAGATTTAAGTGTCAGGAAGTCATTTCTGAAAGTATTTGTATGGAGTGTAGCCATGTATGGATGTGAAACATGGACGGTTAATAGTTTGGACAGGAAGAGAATAGAAGCTTTCGAAATGTGGTGCTACAGAAGAATGCTGAAGATTAGATGGGTAGATCACATAACTAATGAGGAAGTATTGAATAGGATTGGGGAGAAGAGAAGGTTGTGGCACAACTTGACCAGAAGAAGGGATCGGTTGGTAGGACATGTTCTGAGGCATCAAGGGATCACCAATTTAGTATTGGAGGACAGCGTGGAGGGTAAGAATCGTAGGGGGAGACCAAGAGATGAATACACTAGGCAGATTCAGAAGGATGCAGGTTGCAGTAGGTACTGGGAGATGAAGAAGCTCGCACAGGATAGAGTAGCATGGAGATCTGCATCAAACCAGTCTCGGGACTGAAGACCACAACAACAACAACAACATACGTTAACAATGTGTAATAAAATAATATTGCTTCTTAAAAAATTGCTGTCTTCATAAAATGCTCTTAATGTAGCTGAAACAGATTTCCAAAACACAGGACACGAAGAAAATGGGAGGTGCACATTTAACGCAAGCAACGCTATGTTTGCACGGAAGGAAAAGAACTCCTATTTCTTCCTGGAAGCAGATTTTGCGCTGGCGAGCACTGTCGAAAGCTCTCTCAGTCACATGCTGTTCTGATGCAGCTTTCTGGATAACAACTTTGTCAGGTTTCAGAAGATTCGATGGAAGCTTACTATTAGTTGCAGCCTCTGCAGTAATTATTGCGTCTTTGTTCTGACAAATATTATCTACAGATTCCTTACCCCTCGTAAGAATCACAGACAAAGACTTGGAAAAGCACACAGCAAAAGCCCTCGACTGTGCGTTTCTTCCCGACCTTTCAACACTCCATCATAACGGAAACGAACAATTTGGTCTCCGTTACTGGTGTAAATGAATCGAGCCTGACTTTGTCAGGATCCTGATTAATAGCTTATGAACAGCATTTGAAGAATGTCAGCATCACCCTATATATTCTATATTTAGGGTGAGCTAACCGATTCTCTTGCACATCATTCATTAAACTGCGCAGACGAGCTCACTATGTTTGCACCTGAAACATTCGGTACCGAGCGAGGTGACTCAGTGGTTGGCATACTGGACTCGTATTCTGGAGGACAACGGTTTAAAGCCTCGTCCAGCCATCCCGATTTAGGTTTTTCGTGATTTCCCTAAATCGCTTCAGGCAAATGCCGGAATGTTTCCTTTGAAAGAGCACGGCCGACTTCCTTCCCTAATCCGATGGGACTGATGATCTCGCTGTTTGGTCCCCTCTCTCAAATCAACCAGCCAACCAACCAACAGACCAACTAAACATTCAATGTGGCACAGCGAAATTACTCACAAATAGAGCAAGACAGTGGCTACCATATACAGTGTTAAGAAGTTTCACATTCTGGGGATTGACAAAAATATAGAAACGCTGCAAGGAATGCAAGCTTGAACATAACTAAGCTTGCAGGTTGAGCTGTTGTATTTGGCCATGGACGGCACCTGTGCAATCTCATCAATACGTTACAAATGGGACATTTGTGGTAAGTACTATGGGGCCAAACTGCTGAGGTCATCGGTCCCTAAAATTGTACATTACTTAATCTAATTTAAACTAACTTACACTAAGGACAACACACACACCCATGCCCGAGGGAGGAGCCGCACGGGGCGTGACAAGACGCCTCAGACCGAGTACCTACAACTGTCAGTCGTGGTCAGAACAGTGTTCTGTGTAGTTATGAATGCATTATGTCGAATTTACGTGAATTCGAATTTGGGAAAGCTGTGGTGCTCGTATGGTGGGTGTTTCCGTAAGCAATGTAGCAAAGTGTTTGATGTTTCAAGGGGCATTGTATTGAAGATTTATGCCACATACAGAGAACGTCGAAAATCACGATTTGCGCAGTCACAATGCAGATAAAAGTGTGTGTTGAGTGATCGTGACGGACAGTCATTGCAGGGGATTGTGACTAAAAATAAGAGGATGGCAGCTGCAAAAGTCACTGCACAGCTGAATACAGCACTCGCGAACTCTGTCAGCACCAAAACAATACGGAGTTCCATAAGCAGGGTATTGCAGGGCAAGCCGGAATTCACCGATGAGTGCTTCCTTTAACAGGAAAATGTGGTGCTGAAGCCATAAAACCCCGACTATGGAACAATGGTCGGATGAGTCTTGTTTCACACTGTTTCCAGCTTCTGGGCGAGTTAACGTTCCAAGAGTGAAACATGCCGGGGTAGTATAGACATAGTATAAGGGTAGCATAGGAGATCTTGCCACTTCTTCTTCTAAATGTTGAGAGCAATATATTTTTTCCTCTGATATACGTCACGTGAAATGACTGCCACAAGATATTGCGTAGGTTTACCAACAGACATTCTTTCCACGCCCCAGTTGCGAATGGAACAGGACGGCTGACAGTAGCAGAGCTTCCGTCTTCGGATCGAAATAACTTTTTTTCAACGCATTGGGGTGGGGGTTGTGATAACAAAAAATATGTTTAGTCAACGAGGGAAACCCCAGCAGACGTCTCTATTGGAGAGCCAAGACCTTGCCAGTTGTCACTGCAGTCCCTACGTCATTAGTAGACAGGAGTTTCGTACTCTTAAAGTTTACCTCCAAAATATGTGTATATCTCTATACAGGTTAGAATAGTAGGATGCTGGAATGTTTAACACTAATGTATCATTTCTGACGATTAAGAAGTCATTTTATAAATCAGAATGTAAGACTGGGGCATCTACCTAAGTACAGCGCGAGTGTCTTAGGCTGGTAGTCTGCGTAATTGTATCGTCAGTGGAAAAAATTGGAAATTTGTGGTAAGTACTATGGGACCAAACTGCTGAGGTCATCGGTCCCTAAGCTTACAAACTACTTAATCTAACTTAAAATAACTTACAATAAGGACAACACACATACTCATGCCCAGGGATGACTTGAGCCTCAGACGGGGGAAGCCACGCGAACCGTGGCAAGGCGCCTAAGACCGCACGGTTACCAAGCGCGGCATCACCAGTGGATATTGCCCTACAATACATCGAAACGACATCATTACAATGCATCGTAAATCCAATGCGCATGTCTCAGAGTTGCCTGCCGCGATTTTCTTTATAAATAACGGTGTGCGATTCGACCAGTAGGTGGATCTCATATTCGTTTCCGCTAGTAGGAGTCCGTATGCTTTTGATAGGATTGCATATCACTAACATGGGAGCCAATTCTCGAATAAATTTTGTTAAGTGTCCTCTCTGAGTGTTAACATTTTTTCTTAAGACCGCTGATCCCTGCAGATGACGATGTGTCGCCGGCGGTGAGTATCGGCAGGTCCTGTTAGAAAAATGCGTGATGTTCGTTGGTTAGAGCAAGCTGTAGCGGGAACTAGCTGCACTAAACATCTCTACAGACCACATCAAAATGTTTTTCAGTATTAGGTTAGCTGAGCTATTAATTGAAAGATAGTTTGCGAGTAAAAAATTCAAAATATTGTGACTAGTTTGATACAAAACACCGCCAAGCTCGTGCTAATCTTAAGTTACAGTTTCATCGTTCACGCGCAATCACGCTCATACGTGATAGCTAGCTTATGATTATTAACCGAACCTATTACCAAAAGGATTAACAAACGGACTGTCTATGACAGAGCGCTCGCTCAAATATTACACAATTTCACCACTAAGAACATTCAGTTCGTAGTCGGGCCTTGTATAAGACGCCACATGAATTTTGGTTGTTTCAAAGTCACAATTTAAAATATTAAAATCGGAATTTCATGTGTTCATCTTTTTCACACTTTCGCACACACTTTGCGGCACTTCACAGTCAGGTTATAACCATTATTCCGTAAAATGTTCACATCTATTCAGAGCTGCTTATATCCAGGTCCGAAGATGATCACTGCTGAGAGGCTTGACAAAGCAATTCTTTGGCCCACAAAATACGCGCGACGTATTTATGATATACATCGCAACCAATCCAATATTAGTATTAAACCGCGCAATTCTGCTTCTTTTACATTTGAGCAATCACAAATGAATAGTTTTTATGGACAATTTATGTTGGGGTCTTCAGTCCAGAGACTGGTCTGATGCAGCTCTCCATGCTACTCTATCCTATGCTAGCTTCTTCATCTCCCAGTACCTAATGCAACCTACATCCTTCTGAAACAGCTTAGTGTATTCATCTCTTGGTCTCCCTGTACGATTGTTACCGTCCACGCTGCCATCCAATGCTAAATTGGTGATCCCTTGATGCCTCAGAACATGTCCTACCAACCGATTCCTTCTTCTAGTCAAGTTGTGCCACAAGTTCCTCTTCTCCCCGATTCTATTCAGTACCTCCTCATTAGTTATGTGATCTACCCATCTAATCTTCAGCATTCTTCTGCAGTACCACGTTTCGAAAGCTTCTACTCTCTTCTTGTCTAAACTATTTATTGTCCATGTTTCACATCCATACATGGCTACACTCCATACAAATACTTTTAGAAAAGACTTCCTGACACTTAAATCTATACTCGATGTTAACAAATTTCTCTTCTTCAGAAACGCTTTTCTTGCAATTGTTAGTCTACATTTTATATCCTCTCTACTTCGACAATCATCAGTTATTTTTCTCCCCAAATAGCAGAACTCATCTACTACTTTAAGTGTCTCATTTCCTAATCTAAGTCCCTTAGCATCACCTGATTTAATTAGACTACATTCAATTATCCTCGCTTTGCTTTCGTTGATGTTCATCTTATATCCGCCTTTCAAGACACTGTCCATTCCGTTCAACTCCTCTTCCAGGTCCTTTGCTGTCTCTGACAGAATTACAATGTCATCGGCGAACCTTGAAGTTTTTATTTCTTCTCCATGGATTTTAATTCCTACTCCAAATTTTTCATTTGTTTCCTTTACTACTTGCTCAATATACACATTGAATAACATCGGGGATAGGCTACAACCCTGTCTCACTCCCTTCCCAACAACTGCTTCCCCTTCATGCCCCACGACTCTTATAAATGCCTTTTGGTTTCTGTACAAATTGTAAATAGCCTTTCGCTGCCTGTATTTGATCCCCGCCACCTTCAGAATTTGAAAGAGAGTATTCCAATCAACATTGTCAAAAACTCTCTCTAAGTCTACAAATGCTAGAAACGTAGGTTTGCCTTTCCTTAATCTATATTCTAAGATAAGTCGTAGGGTCAATATTGCCTCACGTGTTCCAACATTTCTACAGAATCCAAACTGATCTCCTCCGAGGTCGGCGTCTACCAGTTTTTCCACTCGTCTGTAAATAATTCGTGTTAGTATTTTGCAACAATGACTTATTAAGCTGAAAGTTCGGTAATTTTCACACCTGCCAACACCTGCTTTCTTTGGGATTGGAATTATTATATTCTTCTTGAAGTTTGAGGGTATTTCGTCTGTTTTATACATCTTGCTCACCAGATGGTAGAGTTTTGTCAGGGCTGGCTCTCCCGAGGCTGTCAGTAATTCTAATGGAATGTTGTCTACTCCCGGGGCGGGCCTTGTTTCGACTTAGGTCTTTCAGTGCTCTGTCAAACTCTCCACGCAGTATCATATCTCCCAATTCATCTTCATCTAAATCCTCTTCCATTTCCACAATGTTTTCCTCAGGTACATCACCCTTGTATAGACTTTCTATATACTCCTTCCACCTTTCTGCCTTCCTTTCTTTGGTTAGAACTGGGTTTCCATCTGAGCTCTTGATGTTCACACATGTGGTTCTCTTTTCTCCAAAGGTCTCTTTAATTTTCCTGTAGGCAGTATCTATCTTACCCCTACTGACATATGCCTCTGCATCTTTACATTTGTCCTCTAGCCATCCCTGCTTAGCCATTTTGCACTTCCTGTCGATCTCATTTTTGAGACGTTAGTATTCCTTTTTGCGTGCTTCATTCACTATATTTTTAAATTTTCTACTTTCATCAGTTAAATTCAATATATCTTCTGTTACCCAAGGATTTCTACTAGCCCTCGTCTTTTTACTTGCTTGATCCTCTGCTGCCCTCACTATTTTATCCCTTTGGAGCTACTCATTCTTCTTCCACTGCCCTTTTTGCAGTTTCTTCAGTTTAAATCTCCAGTTCATAACCAGTAGATTGTGGTCGGATTCCACATCTGCCCCTTCGAATGCCTTACAATTTAAAACCTGGTTCCTAAATCTCTGTCTTACCGTTATATAATCTATCTGAAACCTTCCAGAATCTCCAGGCCTCTTCCATGTATACAATCTTCTTTCATGATACTTGAACCAAGAGTTAGCTACGATTAAGTTATGCTCTGTACAAAATTCTACCAGGTGGCTTCCTCTTTCATTTCTTACCCCCATTCCATATTCACCTACTACGTTTTCTTCTCTTCCTTTTCCTACTATCGAATTCCAGTCACCCATGACTATTAAATTTTCGTCTCCCTTCACTATCTGAATAATTTCTTTTATCTCATCATACATTTCATCAATTTCTTCATCATCTGCAGAGCTAGTTGGCATATAAACTTGTACTACTGTAGTAGGCATGGGCTTTGTGTCTATCTTGGCCACAATAATGTGTTCACTATGCTGTTTGTAGCAGCTAACCCGCACTCCTATTTTTTTATTCATTATTAAACCTACTCCTGCATTACCCCTATTTGATTTTGTATTTATAGCCCTGTATTCACCTGATCAGAAATCTTGTTCCTCCTGCCACCGAACTTCACTAATTCCAGCTATATCTAACTTTAAACTATTCATTTCCCTTTTTAATTTTCTAACCTACCTGCCCGATTAAGGGATTTGACATTCCACGCTCCGATCCGTAGAACACCAGTTTTCTTTCTCTTGATAACAACGTCCTCCTGAGTAGTCCCCGCCCGGAGATCCGAATGGGGGACTATTTTACCTCCGGAATATTTTACGCAAGAGGACGCCATGATCATTTCACCATACAGTAAAGCTGCATGCCCTCGGGAAAAATTACGGGTGTAGTTTCCCCTTGCTTTCAGCCGTTCGCAGTACCAGCACAGCAAGGCCGTTTTGGTTGGTGTTACAAGGCCAGATCAGTAAATCATCCAGACTGTTGCCCCTGAAACTACTGAAAAGGCTGCTGCCCCTCCTCAGGAACCATACGTTTGTCTGGCCTCTCAACAGATACCCCACCGTTGTGGTTGCACCTACGGTACGGCTATCGGTGTCGCTGAGGCGCGCAAGCCTCCACACCAACGGCAAGGTCGATGGTTCATGGGGAGGGGGACAATTTATAAGGAAGCAAATTTATAAAACCCGCAAATATCAAAATAATCCACTCTTTAAATAAAAAATTATCGTTAAATGTATCTTGTTTTCTCAGTCCCGTAAACTGGCTAGGTGGACTTCACAATCCCCTGAGTATCATTTTCCCTCTCTGTACACAATTCTCACACTAAAGTATAATCAGTTAGTAGATATAACAATATTCATTTATTTAATACTTCGCATTAACACTTATAATTAAACGAAATAGCAATAATTAATGAAAGTCGCAATAATCGCAATTAATACAGTTTTGTTTCCCAAATATACAATTTTAGCTATCTGATAATTTCCTAGTCCGCGAGATGCTAACACCTTTCGGCGACAGTCTAAACTACTTGCAACTTGCTACTGTCATACGAGACATGATACATTTGTCAAACTGTTTATAACAGGATTGGAACTTGAACACTTTTATGGATATTTAAAGTTCAAATGGTTCAAATAGCTCTAAGTACTATGGGACTTAACATCTGAGGTCATCAGTCCCCTAGACTTAGAACTACTTAAACTTAACTAACCTAAGGACACCACACACATCCATGCCCGAGGCAGGATTCGAACCTGCGACCGCAGAAGCAGCGCGATTCCGGACTGAAGGGCCTAGAAGCGCTCGGCCATAGCGGCTGGAATACTTAAAGTCGCTATTCATCTTTGAAATTATTAAAAATAGTGCATACCCCAGTTCTTGCCCCCTCCCCTACAGACTGTCATATGGGAGCTCTTGGACACTGTTGTCACCTCTTGCCTGCGCACGTGTGTGTGGCCAATGGAGGCCCTCTGCCTCACCCTCCGCCACACTGCGAGTATTAAAATCTTCTCCAAGGCGCTAGCTTCTGGCTGATTCTTCGACGCGAAGAAGCAATAGAAGCGCTCGGTGACACCGACAGTGGCTGAGTCTGTAGAAAATGAGAGTTTTAGAGAAGGTGCAGAAGCTGTTTGCTGTAGCTATCCAACACGACATGATTTTACTAGTTTTTATTTAAAATAAAGTGCATATTTACATCTACATCTACATCAATACACCGCAAACCTCCTTATGGCGCGTGGCGGGGGATACATCGTACCGCTACCGGTCGTTTCCTTTCCTGTTCCACTCGCAAATAGAACGGGGGGAAAAACGACTATCTGTATGCCTCCGTATGAGCCCTAATTTCTCGTATCTTATCTTCGTGGTCCTTAAGCGGAATATATGCTGTCGACAGTAGAATCGTTCGGCAGTCAGCTTCAAATGCCGGTTCTCTAAATTTTCTCTGTAGTATTCCTCGAGAAGAATGCCGCCTTCCTTCCAGGGATTCCCCTTTGAGTTCCCGAAGCTTCTCCGTAACACTTGCGTGTTGTTCGAACCTACTAGTAACAAATCGAACAGCCCGCTTATTAATTGCTCCGATGCCTCTCAGATCTGGTCCGGATCCCAAACGCTCGAGTAGTACCCAAGAATATGTCGTACTAGCGTCCTATACTCGGTCTTCTTTACAGATGAATCACACTTCCCTAGAATTTTCCCAATAAACCTAAGTCGACCATTAGCTTTCCCTACCGAAAACCTCACATGCTCGTTCCATTTAGTTTCGCTCTACATCTGGCTATTTAAACGAAGTGTCTGTATCAAACAGAACACTACTAATGCTGTATCCGAACGTTACGGGTTTGTTTTTCCTACTCACCGGCATTAACTTACTCTGTCTTCATTTAGAGCTAGCTGCCATTCGTCACACCAGCTAGAAATTTGGTCTAAGTAGCGTTCCAATCCTGTCCCATCGACGGCGGTCGTAGCAGCAGCACAAATGTAGCAAATACACTCCTGGAAATGGAAAAAAGAACACATTGACACCGGTGTGTCAGACCCACCATACTTGCTCCGGACACTGCGAGAGGGCTGTACAAGCAATGATCACACGCACGGCACAGCGGACACACCAGGAACCGCGGTGTTGGCCGTCGAATGGCGCTAGCTGCGCAGCATTTGTGCACCGCCGCCGTCAGTGTCAGCCAGTTTGCCGTGGCATACGGAGCTCCATCGCAGTCTTTAACACTGGTAGCATGCCGCGACAGCGTGGACGTGAACCGTATGTGCAGTTGACGGACTTTGAGCGAGGGCGTATAGTGGGCATGCGGGAGGCCGGGTGGACGTACCGCCGAATTGCTCAACACGTGGGGCGTGAGGTCTCCACAGTACATCGATGTTGTCGCCAGTGGTCGGCGGAAGGTGCACGTGCCCGTCGACCTGGGACCGGACCGCAGCGACGCACGGATGCACGCCAAGACCGTAGGATCCTACGCAGTGCCGTCGGGGACCGCACCGCCACTTCCCAACAAATTAGGGACACTGTTGCTCCTGGGGTATCGGCGAGGACCATTCGCAACCGTCTCCATGAAGCTGGGCTACGGTCCCGCACACCGTTAGGCCGTCTTCCGCTCACGCCCCAACATCGTGCAGCCCGCCTCCAGTGGTGTCGCGACAGGCGTGAATGGAGGGACGAATGGAGACGTGTCGTCTTCAGCGATGAGAGTCGCTTCTGCCTTGGTGCCAATGATGGTCGTACGCGTGTCTGGCGCCGTGCAGGTGAGCGCCACAATCAGGACTGCATACGACCGAGGCACACAGGGCCAACACCCGGCATCATGGTGTGGGGAGCGATCTCCTACACTGGCCGTACACCACTGGTGATCGTCGAGGGGACACTGAATAGTGCACGGTACATCCAAACCGTCATCGAACCCATCGTTCTACCATTCCTAGACCGGCAAGGGAACTTGCTGTTCCAACAGGACAATGCACGTCCGCATGTATCCCGTGCCACCCAACGTGCTCTAGAAGGTGTAAGTCAACTACCCTGGCCAGCAAGATCTCTGGATCTGTCCCCCATTGAGCATGTTTGGGACTGGATGAAGCGTCGTCTCACGCGGTCTGCACGTCCAGCACGAACGCTAGTCCAACTGAGGCGCCAGGTGGAAATGGCATGGCAAGCCGTTCCACAGGACTACATCCAGCATCTCTACGATCGTCTCCATGGGAGAATAGCAGCCTGCATTGCTGCGAAAGGTGGATATACACTGTACTAGTGCCGACATTGTGCATGCTCCGTTGCCTGTGTCTATGTGCCTGTGGTTCTGTCAGTGTGATCATGTGATGTATCTGACCCCAGGAATGTGTCAATAAAGTTTCCCCTTCCTGGGACAATGAATTCACGGTGTTCTTATTTCAATTTCCAGGAGTGTAGTTTACAGTGTAATTGGGCGACGTGTTGCACCTATAGAAACGGTCTCTCTGTTATCTATTGTAAACTAATACTGTCAGAGACGCCTTATGTAGCCGGATAGTGACATCGTCGTTTTTTAACACACCAATAATGCAAGGCAAGTTCCTTGTAGTGAAACATAACAACAGTGTATGGGTAGCAGTTTGCAGTTAATTCTTAAACATTAAAATTCTCGCGTGTCTTTGGATGGATATCGGCAAAACAGTTTATGGTGATGGTGGTGTCCATAAATTGGAGTACTTGCAGAAGGTATGTGGCGGAGTGTGTTTGTTGTTAAATAATGCACTGTTGTAATTGATTAACGCGTGATATCGGTGTATCTGTTACGATATCGCACCGTGTTAACTGTTGAACGTGGGATATTGGAGTATCAGTTAAAATATCGCCTTGTGCAACTTGTTTAATGTGGGATGCAGCGGTGCTCTTTCAAATATCGCACTGTGCTAGATTGTTTAACATGAGATACCATTATGTTTATTAAAATATCATACTGTGGAAATGGTTGAACATGCACAATCCTATATTTATGTGTGTTTCTTGAAGAGTGGGAGAAAATTGGCAGAATTGTAACAAAAAGCCCTAAAACTGAAAAATAGAGTCATAGATTAGTATGCTTGAAGAGAATAGAATTGGGCACGGTACTCTGCTGAAAATTGCAGAAACGATATTGTGAATATCACCTGCGGCTGCTGCTGCTGTTGACTGAGCAACGTTCAGAGCACAAATTCTAAGGCTGTCTCGTGAGGCTGTGTACCTTAAAGAATGGTGGTGGTGCGGAAGGGACCTGGTGGAGGCGACCAATAGGAACACACTACACAAGTGCTGGAGGGGAGTTCGCTATTTTGGATACTAAATTGTCATAATTAAGATTAGGCTTGCATAAATATAGCTTGAGAGACTGTTTTTTGACCATAAATTATGGTAACTTAAATGAAAGTGATGTGATTAGGTTGAAAGCATTTGACAATTAAAACACCTGTCTAAAAAAACTAAGAGCGCAGGTGAACTACTCAGTATCCATCTTAATTCATAAATGATGGTAAGTAAATTACGGCTCATTAATTGATTCCTAAATAATTCAGAGTAAGAGTGCAAGTTAACAGTTTGTTTACATTATAGCCATAAATTACATAGTTTGTTTACGTAAGGTGCGGCACATGTCCGCTACTAATGGTCACTATGACAGTGTGCAGCACTAAATTTGTGGCTCAAGGTGTTAGCCTACAGGTGCAAGGTGCCACATAAGGTACAGTTTTAGAGGAGAAATTAGATACAAAAGACCAAAATTAGTGGAGATATGAAATTAGATGTAAAATTAATAGCTCAAGGTGTTAGATTAAGGACAGTGTCAGCTGCTAAATTAAAACTCCAAACACGTGCACTAGAGGTAACGAAAGTTTCGTTTGCGTAAGACCTTCAGGCTCACACTATTGAGTTCTCTTGCTGGTTAGATACTAAGCTCAAGTGTTGAAGTCACTGGGAGAGCTAATGAATAAGGTGCTTCTAGACAACAAAGAGGGAGTAGACGAGCAGATAATTTCGATTGTGTAGAAAGCAGATGTACGGAACGCTGCTTTAGAGCCGTTGAGTGATCAAGTTGGGGAAGCCAGCACAATCATGTTGTGAAATACGAAGCTGTTGTGTTAAAAAAAATACACTTGATCATACCAAGGGACAGTTGGAAGAATTAAGAAACGGGGTAACAGAAAAGTCTGTGGCACATTTTAGCGATGGAAGAAAAAATTATCCGATGAATTGAGTGTTGAAAATCTGTATATCATGGCAGACCGGTGAGTTCCTGACCTCAGTGCAGTTCCACCTTTGTCAGTAAGTTTCCGTAACTGTCACATCTGGAGGGGAGGCCGATAACATTGGTAACAACGAAGGAGCGGAGAGTGTTCGCGCACCAGCTGCTCGGCAAGCTGCAACTCCATGGGAACTGGTCGGTTTCCTGTGGCATTTACGGCTAGCTGGTGTCTGAGGCTACTGCACTACTAAATTAAATCTCTCCTCCCCCCCCCCTCCCACACACACATACTCCCCGTCCCATTGTAGCCACAAAGTTAGGAAGTAGTACCCAAGAGAAATACTGCAATTTACTTCCACTTAAAGAGCGACAATGGTTCCAATGAGTTCAAACGAACAACCTTCTGCTCACCGCGCTTTCATGGAGCAAACGGCTTTCCACTCTGGTGTCACCGTTAAATATTCCTTTAGCCTTCTTGGGAGAAGCTCAGTGGAATCAATTCCAAGATCCAGCCGTAGATTTCCCCTGATATTTAGTGCTTGGTTAGAGATTATTAATGTAAGTCCCTGACAACAAATTAATATGTTCGGTCAGTATTCAAGGTCTGAAGCCAATCTGTAGTGGCCGACTACTGCCAAGTGTTGCCAAGATTTCGTGCAATCGAGCCGAGAGTTTCCGCCACAGCACTGGAACTGGGCACATAAGTAGAGGGTTAGATGCCTTCTGATGACTGGCCCGGCGTGCAGTCCTAATGATGGAATTCTTAGAGCAAGTTTTTTTTTTTGTGGGAAGTTTTCTCAGTACGCCACTCAGACCCGCTGATCAATCCTAATTCTGCTATCTACCAAAAGGATGGCCGAGTGGGCAAGAAGGCAGCTGTTGACTGTACCTGTAGTTAAAATCGAATAGTCTTTGCTGATTTTGTCTGCAATAGACGACTTCCAAGAGGAACATACGCGGCAGAATATCAATAATGACGTGCAAATCCACCCAAACAATAGCTCACAACCCCCGCCCTCCCCCCACACCACGGTTAGACGGAGGGCAGATCAGGCAGGTCGAATAAGCATTCAGGAAGGAAAAATTATAGCACTTACTGTCCACTGAACCATGCAGAGTGGAACGTAATGTGGTGGAATCTGAGAATGCATGAGGCAAGAAACTGAAGTTAAACTGTTGGTAATGTGCGCTGCCACAACATACGGTGCAGCGTGCACTGCGCGTAGTAATGGTTTCCGTTTCAAGCACGAATGAGGAAAGCTAGTAAACACACAGTCAAGTTACTCCCACCAGCTGTGTCCAATGATGCAAGATGGGAAAGGAGCTTCCCACGATACCTGTTAGTAGACTTACCTGCAGAAAAGAGTCATGTGACGGAACAAGCATATCAAAGTCTCTGGGTAGTACTGGCATGTTTCTGTACCGTGAATAAGATTCTCATCGACGTTGGTGTGATTATCTCCATGGTAGTGGAACAGATTTATAACGTCCTTAAGGACAAGATAAAGTTAGAGGCCTTTTCGGTGACTATAATGGGAATCGAAGGCGAAACTGGCACAAAGTCAAAACCAATTAACAAACGAGTGTTTTTCGAGCTGTACACACAAGGAGTTACTTGGTTTCAACCTGTCCACGTAGTGTGCCACCTATCAATACCTGCATTATGTGATAACTGATTGAGCCACGCGGATGTTGCAATTGATTGCGACTGAGAAGAAGTTAGTATTCACACAGTCGAGAAAAGGCAAAACCAGCAAGGGAAAGGCTCAATTGACTATTGCAACACATTCCTGTGTTAACCCCACACGAATTATTTTCAGTAGATATTACGGAAAGACTACTAACAGATAGTGGAGAAGAGTGTTTCTTGCTTGCTATTTTGTAAGTAGGTACGAAATACATAAAACTGTATCCAGTTAGTGTGACTTTGGCGAACGTTTTGGTAAGATAGCTGTTATGTTATGGAGAAACATTTGGTAACCTTAAAGGAATCTTACCGGACAACGACCCAGAGTTCACCTCCTGCTACAACAGCAAGGAATCACCATTTTATCATGTCACATGAAATCCGACAAACATACTCCCGAGAAGCTGGGAAACAGGCCTGTGTACACTGTTCAAAGAAACATAGAAAATGGGTAGAGTACGTCCTGCAATTTGAAGCAATCGTTAACAGTTTGTTTCGTGACACCACCAGTTATCCAGCTGCTGAACTGATTGTAGGCAGACCAGCAAACATGTCCATTACAGAAGAAATGAGATTACACCCCACCATACATGTGTATTTAGAAACTAAATTAGAGTTAGCGCTGTGATGCATACAGGAAAAAGTAGCTTTAGTAAAGGAATGGCATGATGAACAGCAAAATGCCCATTATTGAAGTGAGTGACTTAGTGCTAGTCTGAAACCATCTACGGCTGGATCTAGTGAGAAAAGAAAACCTTGAAAATTTACATTTTGTTCAACGGCCCATATAAGGTTAGAAGGTCCTCTGTGATCATTGATCATTCGTAAATAGCGTTATTGATATTGAAGAGGGAACATAAAATAATTTGTTACTTGATGAACACCCTCCCCCCCCCTTCCTCCCACATGTCTCATTCATGCGACGAGCCGTCATTTAATGAGTTATGTCTAAGGCCAGAAAATTTTTTTTATATTTGAACATGTAGGAGTTGTGAAAGTACTGTGTACTGTGTTTGTAAGTTGTAAGTAGTAATAAGCTGCTTAAGAGCATCCAGCTCCATTTTGGGAACACAGAGCAAAAGGAAAACTAAAGTCTCTGGCAATGAACAGACACCGAAATAACCAGAAGTGATCCTTACTTCGCTAGAGAAAGGATGGTGGTGGTATGGACTCATGTCTTGATGTATGTTGGATCTGGCAAGAGCGGAAACCTCCTTCCTGATGGAATGACTGGAACTAATCGGCTGTCGGACCTCGTCCGTCTAATAGGCGTTGCTCGTGCATGGTTGTTTACATCTTTGGGCAGGTTTAGTGACATCTCTGAACAGTCAAAGGGACTGTGTCTATGATACAATATCCACAGTCAACATCTATCTTCAGGAGTTCTCGGAACCGGGGTGATGCAAAACGTTTTTTTGATGTCTGTACTTTACTCGACACTTACGGAGAGCTATAACTTCGGAAGAAATAGCTTTTCCACGCATGTTAACAGCTGCATACATGTCAAGGGAGGACGGAGCTCAAAACAACATCTGGTATTCAGTAAATTCTATTGAAATATGAAGGGGACTTCTCAATAAAGAAGAAAATTGAAATGGGAAAAGAACGAAGGTAACTGAGATTGTAAAAATAGCAGAGCACCAAAAGGAAGAATGAAAATAAGGGATTAAAAGATAAAACTTCGTGAATAACCAAATTGGTATCAATAGTCCTATAGACAAAGAGATCACTAGAGATGGAAAACAAGGTCGTATTAAGGAAGGATGGGGAAGGAAATCGACCGTGCTCTTTGAAATAAACCATTCTGGCATTTTCCTTAATCAGTTTAGGAGAATCGTGGAAAACCTAAATCAGAATGGCTGGACGGGGATTTGAACCTTCGTCCTCGCAAATATGAGTCCAGTGTGCTAACTACGCACCATATCGCTCGGTGCTTTGTATAAAAACATCAGCTTGCTAATTTGTTTAGCTGAATTCAACATTAAGGGAAAGGTAGAAAGGGGGACAAAAATGGTTCAAATGGCTCTGAGCACTATGGGACTTAACTTCTGAGGCCATCAGTCCCCTAGAACTTAGAACTACTTAAACCTAACTAACCTAAGGACATCACACACATTCATGCCCGAGGCAGGATTCGAACCTGCGACCGCAGGGGTCGCGCGGTTCCAGACTGTAGCTCCTAGAACCGCTCGGCCACTCCAGCCGGCAAAGGGGGACAGAAGAGAATGTACACAAAGGGAGAAATACAGGAGAGGAGCAGCTGCTCAACAGTACGAGGATCGTTTTGGTTCTTACTGTCAGTTCCATCAGTGACACACAAGAAGGTAAGGAAAAGATAAGTTGCACACATATGCCGAAGTATCCTTGTGTCGCTAGGCATATTGCCTAATAGCAGACACCACTTTAAAAGTTCTGTAGGTGATGCACTTCAGTAGTTTTAAGAATGAGACTAAAGGAGACCACTTGGTGTTCTACAACTATGCCATAATAATGTGGTGTAAAATAATTTAAATATTAGATACTAAGGTGAGAAAAAAATAAAAGTATATACACTCCTGGAAATTGAAATAAGAACACCGTGAATTCATTGTCCCAGGAAGGGGAAACTTTATTGACACATTCCTGGGGTCAGATACATCACATGATCACACTGACAGAACCACAGGCACATAGACACAGGCAACAGAGCATGCACAATGTCGGCACTAGTACAGTGTATATCCACCTTTCGCAGCAATGCAGGCTGCTATTCTCCCATGGAGACGATCGTAGAGATGCTGGATGTAGTCCTGTGGAACGGCTTGCCATGCCATTTCCACCTGGCGCCTCAGTTGGACCAGCGTTCGTGTTGGACGTGCAGACCGCGTGAGACGACGCTTCATCCAGTCCCAAACATGCTCAATGGGGGACAGATCCGGAGATCTTGCTGGCCAGGGTAGTTGACTTACACCTTCTAGAGCACGTTGGGTGGCACGGGATACATGCGGACGTGCATTGTCCTGTTGGAACAGCAAGTTCCCTTGCCGGTCTAGGAATGGTAGAACGATGGGTTCGATGACGGTTTGGATGTACCGTGCACTATTCAGTGTCCCCTCGACGATCACCAGTGGTGTACGGCCAGTGTAGGAGATCGCTCCCCACACCATGATGCCGGGTGTTGGCCCTGTGTGCTTCGGTCGTATGCAGTCCTGATTGTGGCGCTCACCTGCACGGCGCCAAACACGCATACGACCATCATTGGCACCAAGGCAGAAGCGACTCTCATCGCTGAAGACGACACGTCTCCATTCGTCCCTCCATTCACGCCTGTCGCGACACCACTGGAGGCGGGCTGCACGATGTTGGGGCGTGAGCGGAAGACGGCCTAACGGTGTGCGGGACCGTAGCCCAGCTTCATGGAGACGGTTGCGAATGGTCCTCGCCGATACCCCAGGAGCAAAAGTGTCCCTAATTTGCTGGGAAGTGGCGGTGCGGTCCCCTACGGCACTGCGTAGGATTCTACGGTCTTGGCGTGCATCCGTGCGTCGCTGCGGTCCGGTCCCAGGTCGACGGGCACGTGCACCTTCCGCCGACCACTGGCGACAACATCGATGTACTGTGGAGACCTCACGCCCCACGTGTTGAGCAATTCGGCGGTACGTCCACCCGGCCTCCCGCATGCCCACTATACGCCCTCGCTCAAAGTCCGTCAACTGCACATACGGTTCACGTCCACGCTGTCGCGGCATGCTACCAGTGTTAAAGACTGCGATGGAGCTCCGTATGCCACGGCAAACTGGCTGACACTGACGGCGGCGGTGCACAAATGCTGCGCAGCTAGCGCCATTCGACGGCCAACACCGCGGTTCCTGGTGTGTCCGCTGTGCCGTGCGTGTGATCATTGCTTGTACAGCCCTCTCGCAGTGTCCGGAGCAAGTATGGTGGGTCTGACACACCGGTGTCAATGTGTTCTTTTTTCCATTTCCAGGAGTGTATGTTTGTTTTCTGTATAAGAGCGACACCACTGCTGTAGAAAGTCTATCGTGAAATATTAGTGTCTAAGAGGATGTTCCTTTTTACTGTTTGTATAGTAATACTGATAAGATAAGTCAAACACATTGCATGAGTGAGGTCTGTGCACAGCTGTGCCAGAATTGGTAGTGTCTAGTCCACAAATCGAGCTAAGAGCAGTGATGCAGGTACGCCAAGCTTCATTAGCTTAAAACAGCTTGCAGTCACAGATTTGATCGATTCAGGAACGACTGGGTGCAAGATGGTCTCCTTTTAGACCACCAGGGGACAAGCAAACTGCCCACTGACACGCGAGGTGCTGTTTTGTCAACCGCCCTCGCTGTCACCTGCCTCAGAGGGAGACAGAAGTCACCAGCTGTTGACCAGCATCAGCCACCGCCCCTTACCCTAAGGTGCACAAATGACCAGCCACCGCCACTGATGTCACCTACGTTCCTTAGAGGGCTGAGAAACTGGTCATGTCATCCAGCCTGTGATCCTTCTACAGTGACAACTCATGTGCCCAGCTACCGCTTGTCCCCTTTCGTCGACTCTGCATTTGAAACCAGTGAAAGTGAATAGGTAGAGACGGGAAGTGTTGAATAATCCCCCTCCCCCCCAGCTTCTGTTTCACAGTTAATAAATCCCACTAACTTCTCATACGTATCCTAATTCACCGTGACGTAAACATACGAAGTAAAAGCCAAATAATGAGAATCACAACTGTAGGAAAAGTTTGCAAATTAGGTTTTTTTTTCAGCTCTTGTTTGCTTTGGAAGAATTTGTCGAGGATAGACACCTTGCCGAAATAGGCATACATACAAATTTTTTATCCACGGAGGTATGTGCCGTCTTTGCGACTAAATGAGAGGCAGTTTGTTTTTTCAATACGCGTTTCGCTTCCTTTATTTATGAAGCATCTTCAGTGGCCTGTAATACATTTTTGTCTTTATATACTCTGACGAGCCAAAACATTATAACCACCTGCTTAATAACTTGTCGGTCCATCTTTGGAACACAATACTTCACCAGTTCTGCGTATCATGGATTCGACAGTTTGTTGATAAGCTTGTGGAGGTATGTCGCACCAGATGTTCACGGACAAGTCACGTAATTTTCTTAAATAGCGGGCCACTGATTTGTGTACGTGGTGATGGCGCCTGATAGCGAACTAAATGGGTTCCACTGGATCCACATCAATCGACTTTCGTGGCCAAAACATCAATGTGAGTACACTATCATGCTGCTCAAACCACTGAAGCACATTTCTGACTCCGAGACACGGACAATTATCCTCCTGAACGATGACATCACCGGCAGGGGAAACATCAGTCATGATGGGGTGCAGGTGGTCCACAGCTGTCAACGTGTCTTCCATTACTACCACAGGTCCCATGCGAGTGCAGCAGGATATCTCCCATACCACAAAACTGCTCCGCCGTTCGTAGGGATGACGGCGTTTGTGGAGACGACCATTGACCTGGTGTACCAAAAATGTGATTCATCCGACAAGCCGACACGTTTCCATTGATTCACTGTCCAGTCTCGGTGATCTCGTGGTCACTTCAATCGTAATTGACGATGTCGTTGGGCCAAAATGTGAACACGAAGGGGTGGTCTGCTGCAGAGCCCCATGTTCAACAACGTAAGGTGAACGGTGTGCTCCAAACACTTATGCGTTCACCAGCATTGTGCTCTTTCGGCAGAGATGCCACAGATCGCCCCCTATCCTGCTTCACAGAGCAGGCAAGCCTCCAAATCCCACTTTCTCTGAAGAGTCGTAAGCGTCCAACCACTTATCGCACAGTGGTAGTTTCACTGTCGTTCTACCACTTTTCATAGACGCTCACTACAGAAGCACGTGAACATTCGACCAGCTACTCCGTTTCCGAGATACTCGTTCACAGGCTCTGGATGATAAAAAAAAAGGAAAGGGGCGTTTGGCGTCATTGGCCAGGAGGTCCCTTACGGGGCAGGTCCGGCTACCTTGGTGCAAGTCTTATTACATTCGACGCCACAGTGGGCGACCTGCGCACCGGATGGAGATGAAATGATGTTGAAGACAACACAACACCCAGTCCCTGGGCGGATAAAATCCCCGACCCTGCCCGGAATCGAACCCGGGCTCAAAAAATGGTTCAAATGGCTCTGAGCACTATGGGACTCAACTGCTGAGGTCATTAGTCCCCTAGAACTTAGAACTAGTTAAACCTAACTAACCTAAGGACATCACAAACATCCATGCCCGAGGCAGGATTCGAACCTGCGACCGTAGCGGTCTTGCGGTTCCAGACTGCAGCGCCTTTAACCGCACGGCGAACCCGGGCTCCTTAGGACGGCAGTCCGTCACGCTGACCATTTTTCTGAATGTTTTATTTTATTTTATTTATTTATTTTTAAATTTGTTTTATTTTTCTTGTATTTTTTATTTTTATTTTTTTGTATTTTATTGTATTTTTTACCTTTCAGCTATCGGAGCGGACTGTGGATGGTGATAATATCACCTTTGTCAAAGTCACTTAGTCAGTAGATTTCCCCATTTGCGGCCCGTGTGTCGCTAAAATGTTTTCCCGTCTGTCTTTGATCCATTTATATACTTTCCTTAACAAGTCATGTTCCCGCAACGCCATCAGGCGACATCCAACCTCGCGGTGGACAGTCGTGATAACGTTGTGGTGTATAAGTGTATATAATAAATGCATAATGTAGTAGTTACAAATATGGTACTATATTACGCTTCCTCATGAATTTTGAAACAACTTAGGGACGACGGAGAACGGATAAAATTACGGAATTTTTTTAGGTTCATGTGTATGCACATTTAAAGTGTCTTGTTTGTTTTGCTTTTTCTCAATTGTTGAATTTGTGTCAGCTCTCAGATCAAACTGCGCACTCGCGTAGTTACGACAATCGCGGGTGGTGCAGTCATGCTCTCGCAGTGTGACCGGACTGTTACCGACGTGCATTAAGAACCAAACGATACTGTTGAGAGCCAGGATCAGAATGGGGACCGGAGAGATTATCTGTGGTTTTATTGTCTCGACTGAGAAATACTGAAGTATCTCCACAGGTAAAAAAGAAGTTCCTGCAACCGAATTTACTGGTGAGACTGCGCTGACCGCTCCTGCGGCTTTTTAGGTGGAGTGCCAGGGGAAGCTCCCTGGCGCTTGGGTTGGCTATTCTCCAGTGGCACCAGTTCAGCAACCCCGCGGAAAAAAGGTCTTCCTCAACATTAGTGCGTCTGCAACGCCAGTTTGAACGAAAAATTTTTTCTTGTAACTTTCTTAATCAATATGATTGGCGGATACAAAAATTACTTTGACTTCACCGTTCAGTGGTCCTGTATTTTAGCAACACATTGTCAGGTCCAGAGTACCGAGAAAAATTGATATTTTATTACTAGTGTGCATACGTTCGTGGCACCTTTGTTTAGCGTGTTATCTTCCAGGTTACTACAAGTGTATTTATTAACATCTTCTTTTAGTTTCTAGTAATTTACTTGCAGTGACGCATTGTATCTTGCGCATAGGGTGGCTAAGAAGAGCATTCTTTAAGCCTTACGAAACCCTGCGCCAATTGGACGTTTTGTTTGCGTTGGATACTGATAAGGGATGAGGTGGAGGGGATTAGACTTTGGACGCAGCTCGTACATTTGTGCTGTTTTAAGGCGAATTGTTTTGGTTTGAATTATTCATCATATCCATTGGACAAGTTTCAAAAATCAAAGAAAAACGGAAGGAATGAATATTTAACGTGTCATCGACAAGGACATCATTGAAAATGGGGCAGATGGAGAAATTAACTGGCCATGTCCTTCCATAAGAATTATCATTCTCTTAAGCAGTTTAGGGAAATCACGGTAAGTCTAAATCAGGATGATTAATGAAGTATTTCACTCTAGATTAACAGATTTCTATAGTGTGAAGTCGAAAAGCTACCTGAGAGTGTGTCGGACTTATTTACATAATAAGGGAATCTACATTCCTAATAATTACGTTAGCTCTTATTTTTGTTTTGTTCAATGAAGGACAGAAAAACATTACAAAGTATGCACTGTATTAATGCAAATGAATTACAACTTATCATGATAACTTTATAACAAAAGTCTTCTTAAAGAAAACAAAGCAACCGCAATACGAGCGTGCTCAAATCGTCATGAATTAACAAGATATTACGCACTTTGGTCTTGCAATGGTCTTGGTCTACGTACAGTCCGCAACCACACAGAAGTAGCATTACAGGACTACCACGAAAGTATGAGAATGTAGCAGCATGGGTAGGCACGTGATGAAATCCAATTAAATTATTCATTGCCACTATTAAGACAATACAACTGTGTATTCACTACAAGAAACCAAAAATTATCTCAGCAGCCAACACATTCATTATTTTATCTCCTGGATGAATTCATGACTGGAATTACTATTAATAGAAAAACTTGATGTAATTTCCTTGTAAGGGCCGGACGACACAGTCATCGAGGCTTCTCCATGTGTGTATGAAATGTCTCGGAAAAATCTCAGGTTCACAACATTCTCCATCAATGATTTCGAGATGGGAAATAGCTGTCGTTTTGGGAAACAACATTATCTCCTACTCAAGAATCAAGTTCCAACAGTAGCCTCAAATGTATACTACACAACTACGTACAAAATGAAAACAAAATTAATTATAATGATAAAAAACAGACTTCTGCTCTCTTGCAGTCTGCCTCAATTACAACATTGAAAAATTTTAAAATAATTGCAGTGAGAACAATTTTTCCTATGATTGGGTTAGATTCATAGCACTCACTGATGCTAGTTGCTTAAGAGCTGCCGCGCTTGCCGCCCTTTCTTTTCAGAATATCTTTCAAGGTCAACAAGGTCTCTCATATTCCTCTGATGTTGGTTTTCCACGTTTTACTAGTTACGATTCTCTAGGGTCTGGACGAACCATTATTTCTTGTTTGTTAATTATTCTCTTATATCTTGGGAGGGTTTTTCCACTCTCCTATGACATCACCATGTAAATAGGGCTGTCGTCCTAAGCATAAACTGACAGGAAATTCAAGAATCCAACATGGCACATTGTCATATTGGTGGAAGTACATTGAGGTGACAAGTCATGGGGTTTCTCCCTATTATCGTGTCAGACCACCTTTTGCCTGGTGTCATTGGAAGTCCCCTGATGAAATATTGAGCCATGCTGCCCCTATAGCCTTCCATAATTGGGAGCAGTTGCCAGTGCAGGATTTTGTGCATGAACTGACCTCTCATTTACATCCAAAAATGTTTCATGGGATTCATGTCGGGTAATCTGGGTAGCCAAATGAGCACTGTCATCAATAAAAATTCTATCATGGTTTGGGAACATGAAGTCCACAAATGGCTGCACACAGTCTCCAAAGAGCCAAACATAACCACTTTCAGTCAATGATCGATTCAGTTGTATCAGACGTCCATTCCATTCCATATAAACACAGCCCACAGCGTTCTGTCGCCACCACCAGTTTGCACAGTGCCTTGTTGATAGCTTGGGTCCTTAGCTTTGGGGGGGTCTGTGCCACACTCGAACCCTACAATCAGCTCTTACCAACTGAAATCGGGACTCATCTGACCAGGCTACGGTTTTCCAGTCGTCTATGGTCCGACTGATCTGATCACAAGCCCAGGACAGGCGCTGTAGGCGATGTTGTGCTGTTAGCAAACAAATTCGTGTCAGTCGTCTGCTGTCACAGTCCATTAATGCCAAATTTCACCACACTCTCCTAAGGGATAAATTCGTCGTACTTCCAACATTGATTTCTACTGTTATTTACGCAGTATTGCTTGTCTGTTGGCACTGACAACTCTACACAACCGCCGCTGACCCCAGTTGTTAAGTGAAGGCCATCAGCCATTGCGTGATAGGTAATGTCCGAAATCTGGTATTCTCGGCACACTCTTGACACTGTGGATCTCGGAATATTGAATTCCCTAACGGTTTCCAAAATGGTCCCATTCTTTTAATTACCGCCATGCACCATAATCACATCGGAAACCTTTTTACATGAACACCTGAGTGCAAATGACAGCTCCTCCCGTGCTCTGTCCTTTTATACCTTGTGTACGCAATACTACCGCCATCTGTACATGTACATATCACTATCCTATGACTTTCGTCATTTGTAGGTCACTTGTGCTAAGTATAGAATTCAAGATAGCAGATAGGTTTTTTCCTGATGTCACTGTGGAAGTAGGTCACTTGCTCTAAGTATAGAATTCTCTCCAATAGTGACACAGTCACTATGTCATCAGAAACTAAGATACTAGGACAAATGGTAGTACCTTGCTTGCTAGAAACTGTCAGCAGATAAAAATTATATTGCAATGCCTGTGTTGTTCAGAACTATGATGCAATGTTCCTTCAGACCTGTGGCGACTACAGCAATTATCAAATACATGAAATGTATCTGCAGTTGAGAATACGGACAATTATCAGCTGTACAATGGAATGACGACAGTGAACATGTGCCGGATCGGGACTCGAACCCGGATTTCCCGCTTATCGCGAGTGGTCGCCTTACCATAAGGCCAGGGAGCGACCAACATCTTGGCAGCTCCAGCGGTCAGCCTGGCTGGCACATTTCTTCCACCACCACGCCACATTGTCTGAGCACTAGAAGGGCGAGGAGAGGGGGAAACTGCAAACGAGACGCATTTAAATGGCAGTGCAGTCGCACTGCATACGATTTGGTTTTACATTTCATATTACTCAGCAACATAGATCACAATGAATACAAATTTTCGCTATTATTTAATCTTTTTTGCAGCGCTGAAGACATAATGCAATTTTTATCTGGTACAAATTGTCGGCATACGGACAAATGCAGGCAATGTCACAGATTTTCATACTCAAGGTGCCACATAATAGTGACTTATTTAGATTCATAATAGAAAAAGTCCTTTCGCACAAAAATGACAATCGACATGTTATAGTACTTTTGCAACTTCATTCTGGAGACGTGGAAACCCTACCTGATGGAAGCAATGTGGAAGTCCTTGACAGTTTTAACGTAACAAGGTAAGTCATTGGAATGGGAATTACCTTGCAGGTCAGTGAGTTACATCTGCACATACACAGAGGTGGAAACGGTCCCGAAAATAGCTCTAAAACAGACGTACAATTGGCAGGGTACTCAAAATGGTTAGGAAACTACCCTTGTAATTCTTTCAGAGCCACAATGAAATCTCCAAACGCCGAGTCTTCTTTAACAGCAGTGAGCTTAGGGAACTGGACTGTGTTTGTCAGAATGTGTCCCTTCTATAACGCGATTTTCTTTTTAAATGCATCGCCATCAAATCACAAAGACGTAATTTCTCTTGTGGGGTCCTGTGTACTTCAGGCCACTTAAAATGTGTGGTCCGAAATCTATTCCATAGGTTGTAATTTTCGTTCCAGCACTCCGTTCTCCAATAATAGCGAATTGCTGCGCGGGGTAGCTGCGTGGTCGAGGACGTGTTGACACGGTTCGCGCGGCTCCTCCCGTCGGAGGTTCGAGTCCTCCATCGGGCATGGGTGTGTGTGTTGTCCTTGGTGTAAGTTAGTTTAAGTTAGGTTAGGTAGTGTGTAAGCTTAGAGACCAATGACCTCAGCAGTTTGGTTCCATAGTACTTACCACAAAAGCGAGTTTTAAATTGAAAGATCTTTCCAGAGATTCCCCTTGTCTTAACCAACGTACTTTGGTGTAATATATGAAGTCTGCGTATTCTTCGGTTATTTCCGTCGAAAACTGTGGTAACCGACAATGGAATAATGCGTGCAACTTCAGAAATTTTACTATTCATAGGACCCACTTCTTCACATGCTGCATGCCTCCAAATTTAGCAGAAAGTGCTTCTTGAGGTACTGAACAATGAATCCCGTCTGCCGACCATGGTATCGTAATATCTTATTGTAGCTAATTTGCAGCATCCGTCTCTTATCCAACTGCATAATATATATTGAGAATCATCATTCCTCTCTTCTGTCACACCCGTTCATTGTTAAAGGCTTGTGACGACAGATCGCTAGACTGCTTCTTTTTGTACAAACATGCTCTGGACCTGTGAACGTCCTTCACTACACGAAAAATATCGGAAGATAAGCAGCGCTGACATCACAATTCGGCGAAATGAAGTGAGCTGTTTCCGCTAGAAAAATACCACTCTGCAATACTGAATGAAGGACAACGTGAAGCTGAGACACGTGGCGCCGTGGACCGCCCACGGCCAGCACATCAGCCCCGCGTGAAGTTTAGGGCGCTGTAGCCCGCCCTGCATTAGACTATCCGAGCTTGCCTCATGGCCAGACCCAAACTTTTATAAGTCGCCAACCACGTATCTACAACCTGCACTCGTACATCCATTATGTAGATTCGCATACAGGGGAGGCATTTTTAATTGAAAGTTGCTTGGCCGGTGTCGGCGGACAGTTATGGTATTGCAAATGCCTTTGTTGTTCAGAAACATGATGCAATGTTCATTTGGGCATGCATGCATCTCCAAAGGAACAGGCACTGCAGTGACTACAGCTGTTATGAAGTACATGTGATGTATTTGCGGTACCTAATATGCACAACAATCAGCTGTACAATGGGATGACGACTATGAAAATTTATGTGGGACTGGGACTCGAACCTGCATATCCCACGTATTGCTGATCAGTCGCCTTAACATTATTTTATGAATACTCTACACTTTTTCCCTTCTCATGAGCTGTGTTCGAGTTTTTCTTAGGTAACTAAATTCTTCTTCTTTAAGTTTAACTAAAAATTACAATTTCCTCTAGAAACCAAAATCTTCTTCTTCTTAAGGGTATGTTATTGTTTAACGTGTGGCATTTTACGAAAAATAAAATGATGTTCTGATCGTATGTGAAACAAGGGAACTAAGCTGTACTTCTACATAAATTTCTGCTAAAATGTAATTTTTAGTTGTTTGCCTTTTTAAACATCGTTGTTTTTATTAAAAGTGTACGAATGGACCAAATTTTTCCTTTTTCCAGTTACTTCTGAAAATTTTGTCCCTTTCTTGGTAAAGTACAGTTTGAATTCAGTTACAGATTCACCTCCATCATTGTTGACGTAGTTTATATAGAACTATATAAGCCACTTGACTATTTTCGTCTTTGAAGGCAGGAAAGTTTTGAAATCTGTGTACATTATCTTCTTGGTGTTAATTTCATCTGTTGTTGTCTTTTATAGCATTACGCATTTAAATTTAATTCTCTTCCATAAGCCTAGGATTCATGAACAGCCTACTGTTCGGTGCAGCTCTGTCAGACAAGCCACAATCTTCATATTGAGGGTTTCCCATGAGTCTCAGGTGGTGTCCCCGGGTGGCTGTCGAAAACAGATCGTTTAAGAACATGTAAGCGTAGCATTTAACTTACAGTAGTATCCGAAAAGTTAGACCACGCTGGCTTCCAGTTAAGATCTTTGTGTTTTATTTGGCTGAGTGGCGTGTCGACGTTCCTTTAATCTTTCACGTATTTTGGAGTTTTTCTAGATATACCACTGTGATTTTAAGAGTACAAGTAATGTACGTGAGTGTCCATGGTTGAGTTCACTCTTGTGGTAATTCCCCATGCAGCCTTTAGTAAATCCGACTGACATGTTGGCTGTTTCAAGGTATTTAACTGTGAGGGCTGTGCATTTCTTCACACAATCTGTTCAGCATATTCCACCTTCATTTGAGGCTTTTGTTACCTGGTCTCTGGCTACATGGAGTATCATCCCATTCCAGATGAATCATCCTATATAAATCTTTATTTGAGCGATATATTTCCGCTCTACGGGTAATATTTGATCTGCTCTATACGACATTTTCGGAAGAGTTATAGTACTGACTTATTGCATCCTTTGAATAAGATTTAACTCCCAACTCCATCCGTTATACAGGCGCCTCATACTTTCTCGATCATTGATTTGAAGTTATCCTCAATCAATTCGAACATGTTCTTCTTCAGTTCAACGCCAAGCACTTCCATTTCGTTGCATATTGTGAAGTGACATGGTGTGACTTGTGAAATTTTGTTCAACAGTAGGTGTCGCTTTCTGATGTTGTTTATTGCTGCTTCCGCTGACAAGAATCGATTATAATAGTCGGGAAAGGCCGGTGTCGCCCCACACTGCATTGTTGCGAAATTTATTCAAGATGGCAGATCCAAGATGGCAGCCATAGATGTGGTGATGTCACACTGAGTTCATGGGGTTGAAGTTCCTCCCCTCACCCCGATAACTGCACTCCCCTCCCCACCCATCCCCCATGTGGAGAGTGGTAGGAAAAGCAGTCAGCCTCTGCTGAGCTGCTAGATAGGGCAGATGTAAGTCTTTATTTTGTAAGCACTGTGGTATATGATTTATTTAAACAATTTGCCGGCCGCGGTGGTCTAGCGGTTCAGGCGCTCAGTCCGGAACCGCGCGACTACTACGGTCGCAGGTTCGAATCCTGCCTCGGGCATGGATGTGTGTGATGTCCTTAGGTTAGTTAGGTTTAAGTAGTTCTAAGTTCTAGGGGACTGATGACCACAGATGTTAAGTCCCATAGTGCTCAGAGCCATTTGAACCATTTGAACCATTTAAACAATTTGAGTTGTATTTGATCAAGCACGAAAGAGTAGCTCCATTCAGTGTGTTCACCTTGAGTTCCAAAGTCCAGCTGACCTAGTTAACAAAACCACCGCCAGGGGGCGCTGTTGACCCTTCCCTGCTCCCCTCCTGTGATGTAATCCTGGGTGGTGACTTGGGGAAAAATGGTTGGAAATTCCCTCAGTCTTTGTCTACCTGCTGCACTGGGAGGCTCTCATGAAGGTAGGTTGATATAGTGTGCACAGGGCATTGTTTAAACAGTTTGTTTAAGAATATTGTTTATTTAAGAAATTGCAATACATCTCGAAATTGACACTGGTGTTTTAAACAATTTGGACAACGTTAAACAATTGCAGCACGTTTTTCATTCCGAGCAGGTAAGGAAGCTTATAGTTACACTGTCTTACATGCTTAAATGTATCTGTAAAACTTGCATGTGTGCGCTCCCTAGCCCAGAGTCACGCCTGCTGGAAAAAGTCACGCACCAGGCTCGCAGTGTCAGTCACCAGCAGCTGCAGGGCCGTGTGCTAAGCACTTCCTGTCATGCTGTAAAGACCTCGGCCTTCATTATGGCAGACAGATACCCCTTGTTGTTCAGCACGAACTGCCCCAGGCATTATTAAAACTTATGTATAAGCAATGTTCGGAATATTGTCACATACATCCTATGAAGATGTCACAGAAACTAAATGAACCACTGTACAAAGAGAGAGAGCTTTGCGGATGATGCAGGAGTATTTAAACAATCTGTAATGTAATTACACATTTTCTTTCAAGGAATACCGCCACACTTAAACACTGATTCTAAAAAGATGGCAGCACACTTGCAGTATCTCCCAGAGGAGACTCATCTGCTTGGACCTGTCTCTGGACACTTGAACAAAGAAGACGTCATGTGGTTCTCAAATGATACAGAACTTTCCATATATACTTTGCCCCTGTCTTGTTTGAACCAGTCTGTAGAGGCTCCTATGCCTCACACAAAGGATGCCTTGTGACTCTCTGATGTCATGGAACTTCCTGTGAATAGATCTTGTAACTGTTCCTCAGTTTCCACTCTCCCTGGAGCTTTGTGCACATGATCGTCCCAATTTAAGTCGAAATTGAGCAGAAGTTGGAGAGCACTATATCTACCACCTACTGCAACCTGTGGAGAAACAGGGTGAGCTGGGTTAATGTGACAAGACTGTATATTGGCCACTCGGTGCAAATGGGAACATGTTGTTGTAGCTCTGTCAACCGTATACAATGTGTAAGGCCAGCGGTAAATGAAGCTTCCTCCTGCAACACGAGGTAAAAAAAAAAAAAAAAAAAAGGTTCAAATGGCTCTGAGCGCTATGGGACTCAACATCTTAGGTCATAAGTCCCCTAGAACTTAGAACTACTTAAACCTAACTAACCTAAGGACATCACACACACCCATGCCCGAGGCAGGATTCGAACCTGCGACCGTAGCAGTCCCGCGGTTCCGGACTGCAGCGCCAGAACCGCTAGACCACCGCGGCCGGCCTGCAGTCCAAAGATCTGCATCCCTCAGAGTTCATTCATGTCTGTCACCCAAAATTTATATCTATCAACGTTATTTTGTACCATCCAATGGAGAAAAATTGCGAACTATAAGAAACTCCATTAATGTCGTCCGATAGAGAACTCAATAAGAACTTACCACATCACTCTTTTCTGATATATCGGGAAACAAATACTGTCCATGTGCTGGCCTCGAGAATATGTGACCATTCCTTTAAATATACATGTATTGGTCCATTGGAGCAGATGGCCAGTGATCGAAATCACTTGCACAACCAGTGTAAAGATTCATCGCCTGTAGTGTAGGAGGCCCATATCCCACGGACTATGAGTTGCAAGAGAGGGTCCCTGTCTTGTTGTTTGGTACACTGTTTTTTTTTCTTCTGTAACGCATGCAAGCAATGTATGACTTCAGCTTTGTACACTGTGATAAATTTTGTTTTGTCCACCCTGACTTCGAGGTCTGTGTCAAATGCTAAACTGACAGTAACGTGTTCCGATCCACTGGCTCTCACACAAAACCGGACATCGCACAGTGTAAATTATGCTGCTGCTGCTCCCACAACACAAAGGATGATCGAAATAAAAGACAGAGACAGTGTTTCTTATTGACAAAACATGCGGAAGACATCACAACATATGGAAACTGGAAGAGTTTTCTGGCATTGTGGAGCATTTCCAAACAGACGTCTAAAGATGATTGATGACCTTTAGATTTAATCTCAAATTTTCACAGTGACAGGGTAGCAGATGTTTTGGTGTTTCATTTCGATTGATTCCTCATATTTCAGACATGCATGCGATCACTGTTTCGGTGCTGGCTATCCCCAGGTGTTGCTCCCACCAAGACTCTCTTTCTATTTCAAACAAGTGATGTCAATCAGTGATTTTGTGGCGGACAGATGGAATGGAGAGGCAACGTCGATGTACTGTAAGAAGCACCACAGTTGATAGTGTGATAAATTTTAGCAATTTTACCAGCTTTTTCTGTAATTTCAACACCGACCAATCACACGACAGCATGCTTTCGAATTTCTGTACTATTGCTCAACCACCCCTCCACTACTTCGCGAGTACCATATAGTAGAGTGCGAATGTAGATAGATGATTGTGTAGTATGTCGATTCACTGGTAGAGCGTCATGTACTGATCCACATATTTCTAGCACTTCGATCATAGTGCGTTATTTACGATTACGATTGTCCGTCTTTCCCTAACTGGATGGGAGTCATAGAGCGTTCTCGCATTCTCAGGATAAAATTAAATATTGGCACATCTCCTCACATTGTCTTTGACCAACCCTACCCGCAACACCATCACTGATTTAATTTTCAGCTGACCAGAAGTAGATTGCTACATCCCAGGTCTCATGAAGGAACAGAGCAAGCCGAGCCCATGACTGCTATTCAGTGAAGAATGTTCCGCACCAGTATTATTCACAGTACCCATCCAGGTGCACAAGATCTCTTCACATTCGTGCATGTAGGGGATGTTAGTACCCCTATTGGTGTATAGTAAATGTAAGAGTGTTGTGATGATATAACAGATGGTTATGAAGAAAATGTGTGGTTTGTGCATGATGGTGCATAAGATAGATGGAGTTTGAAGCATTTTACGTAAGTCAACTGCGCTATCAATGCTCAAGTTTTGTCTATTGTCTGGGGTCAGTACCAAGAAGACATTAGTAAGAGAGAAATGATCACAGAACGTAGATACAGGCACTCCAATGCAGGACATAAATGTCTAACATCTTTGCCACTCACTATGGTGACAAACTGTAAGAAAATGGAACTACTTCCTTCTATACCAAAAAGAAAAACATAGAGTCTTTGTGATAAATGCACAGTATAGCTTTCCGAAGGTGCACAGTGCCCACTGTTCACATCCTATCATGTTTCAGAAATTATACTATGCTCACATCAGTCCTATAAAATGATTGTCAGCAATGGAGAATGCCTGTTACAAGGAAACAGACAAACATAGCAGTGGTGTCTGATATATGAAATTACAAGCCATGCTGCCACTAACTTCGTAAGTAGGACATCTGTCAAGCAGATGTATACACAAGGATTGCTGTACCTCACAAACACCTGCCACTAACTTAGAATCACCATAGTTATGAAACTGAAGACTCGATTTTATGCCCAAGATGCGGCAGGGTAATGGAGCGCATCGTATACATCTTTGTTCATCTAGACGAGAGTGCTGAAACAGGTTTTCCACTGATGGAAACGTTTCATCATCACACATGAGATGGAAGTCTTCTGATGACTGTGGTATCGGGAGGTGCGCTATTTACGATCGCAGGTAGATAGATAGTGCTCTAAGCCACACACAGAACACGCAATTGCATATGGGACGAACGCAGGTTATACCAAGAAACTGATAAACCCTGACAGAACAACGACAAAAATGATTAAATGCGCAATAAATGGCTTGTAGCCACAAACCCCTCTCTACGGAATGTATCATCAGTCTACCATTAAATCATACCTCACTACAACTCCATCTCAACCGATCACTCCATCCACTTTTTATCATCCATTAATGCAGATGCTAGTCAGTTTAGAGACAAATGTTTTTTTCCAGAAAAATATCAAAGATAGCAAAATGGTTCAAATGGCTCTGAGCACTATGGGACTCAACATCAAAGATAGCAGTCAGCTTGCATGTATCACTATTACGTCAATAGACATACAGTAGAATATTGTCAAAAAAAACCATACAGCAACTGTTTGTAATGTATTTGTTATCTGACACCACAAGGTTGTTATTGGTGAATAATACAGAGAAGCACATTGTAAATACTGTTAGTTAGGGTTTAAAAGACCTTATCAGTCCTTCACAGGGACAAACACGCGATTCGTTCTGTACTCGTATATTGCAGTCCCACTGCTTGTAATACAACATCACACATCACACTATCAACTGCGGTGCTTATTTCGGTACATCGACATTGCATCTCCATCCCATCTGTCCACTGCTACGCTGTTCATTAGCACATAATGGTTGATTCAAATCACTTGTTTGAGATGGAAAGAGAGACCTCGTCCTTTTTCCAGTTCCCTGGGGGTGACCAGCACCAAAACCGTGATCGTGAGCATGACTACAATATGCGGAATCAATCCAAATGGAACAACGAGACATCTGCTAGTCTGTCATTGTGAAAAATGGGATTAAATGCAAGAGGTCATGAGTCATCTTTGGATAGCTGTTTGGAAACACTCCACAATGCTGGAAAACTCTCCCAGTTTCTGTATGTTCTGATGTCTTCCGCATGTTTTTTCAATAAGAAACTCTGTCTCTTTCTTTTATTTCGATCATCCTTTGTGTTGTGGGAGTAGCAGCAGCATAATTTACACCATGCGATGTCCAGTTTTCTGTGACAGCCAGTGGATCGAAATGTGTTAATGGCAGTTTAGCACTTGACACAGATTTCGAAGTCATGGTGGAAAAAACAAAATGTATTGCAGTGTACAAAGCTGTAGTCATACAGTGCTTGAATGCGTTACAGCAGAAAACACGATGTATCAAAAATCCTAAGAAATTTTGGTCTTATGTCAAAGCGGTAGGTGGATCAAAACAAAATGTCCAGACACTCTGTGACCAAAATGGTACTGAAACAGAGGATGACAGACTAAAGGCCGAAATACTAAATGTCTTTTTCCAAAGCGGTTTCACAGAGGAAGAAAGCACTGTAGTTCCTTCTCTAGATTGTCGCATAGATGACAAAATGGTAGATATCGAAATAGACGACAGAGGGATAGAGAAACAATTAAAATCGCTCAAAAGAGACCTGATGGGATACCAGTTCGATTTTATACAGAGTACGCGAAGGAACTTGCCCCCCTTCTTGTAGCGGTGTACCGTAGGTCTCTAGAAGAGCGTAGCGTTCCAAAGGATTGGAAAAGAGCACAGGTCATCCCCGTTTTCAAGAAGGGACGTCAAACAAATGTTCAGAACTATAGACCTATATCTCTAACGTCGATCAGTTGTAGAATTTTGGAACACGTATTATGTTCGAGTATAATGACTTTTCTGGAGACTAGAAATATATTCTGTAGGAATCAGCAGGGGTTTCGAAAAAGACGGTCGTGTGAAACCCAGCTCGCGCTTTTCGTCCACGAGACTTAGAGGGCCATTGACACGGGTTCCCAAGTAGATGCCGTGTTTCTTGACTTCCGCAAGGCGTTCGATACAGTTCCCCACAGTCGTTTAATGAACAAAGTAAGAACATATGGACTATCAGACCAATTATGTGATTGGATTGAAGAATTCGTAGATAACAGAACGCAGCATGTCATTCTCAATGGAGAGAAGTCTTCCGAAGTAAGAGTGATTTCAGGTGTGCCGCAGGGGAGTGTCATAGGACTGTTGCTATTCACAATATACATAAATGACCTGGTGGATGACATCGGAAGTTCACTGAGGCTTTTTGCAGATGATGCTGTGGTGTATCGAGAGGTTGTAACAATGGAAAATTGCACTGAAATGCAGGAGGATCTGCAACGAATTGACGCATCCTGCAGGGAATGGCAATTGAATCTCAATGTAGACAAGTGTAATGTGCTGCGAATACACAGAAAGATAGATCCCTTATCATTTACCTACAACATAGCAGGTAAGCAACTGGAAGCAGTTAATTGCATAAATTATCTGGGAGTACGCATTAGGAGTGATTTAAAATGGAATGATCATATAAAATTAATCGTTGGTAAAGCAGATGCCAGACCGAGATTCATTGGAAGAATCCTAAGGAAATGCAATCCGAAAACAAAGGAAGTAGGTTACAGTACGCTTGTTCGCCCACTGCTTGAATACTGCTCAGCAGTGTGGGATCCGTACTAGATAGGGTTGATAGAAGAGATAGAGAAGATCCAACGGAGAGCAGCGCGCTTCGTTACGGGATCATTTAGTAATCGCGAAAGCGTTACGGAGATGATAGATAAACTCCAGTGGAAGACTCTGCAGGAGAGACGCTCAGTAGCTCGGTACGGGCTTTTGTTAAAGTTTCGAGAACATACCTTCACCGAAGAGTCAAGCAGTATATTGCTCCCTCCTACGTATATCTCGCGAAGAGACCATGAGGATAAAATCAAAGAGATTAGAGCCCACACAGAAGCATACCGACAATCCTTTCCACGAACAATACGAGACTGGAATAGAAGGGAGAACCGATAGAGGTACTCAAGGTACCCTCCGCCACACACTGTCAGGTGGCTTGCAGAGTATGGATGTAGATGTAGATAACACAGGGATCCTCTCTTGCAACTGATAGTCCGTGGGATATGGCCGTCCTACACTACAGGCGATGAATCTTTACACTGGTTGTGCAAGCAACTTCGATCAGTGGCCACCTACTCCAGTGGACCAATACATGCATATTTAAAGAAATGTTCACATATGCTCGATGCCAGCACACAGACAGTATTTGTTTCCTGATATATCAGAAGAGAGTGATGTGGTAAGTTCTTATTGAGTTCTCTATCGGATGATACTAATGTAGTTTCATATAATTCCCAATTTTTCTCCATTGGATGGTACAAAATAACATTGATAGAGAGAATCTTTTGGGTGACAGACTGAATGAATTCTGAGGGATGCAGATCTCCTTCGGACTGCAGTACCTGTGTAGTGGACTGACAAGGCAGCCAGTCCACAGTGACGGGTAGCCGAGAGGGCACACGTACACACACGCCGACTGGCGCGAAGTCTGGAACAGGATTTGTAATGAATGTGATAAAGAAAAGAACGTAGCTGCTAGAACACTTAACTTTTATATCGTCCTTTGGTATACAGCAATCTTGATGATACAAGTGAGACTATCTTGAGATACATGCAATGGTAAAAATGGCGCCTTGCTAGGTCGTAGCCATTAACTTAGCTGAAGGCTATTCTGTCTCTCGGCAAATGAGAGAAAGGCTTCGTCAGTGTAGTCGCTAGCAACGTCGTCGTACAACTGGAGCGAGTGCTAGTACGTCTCTCGAGACCTGCCTTGTGGTGGCGCTCGGTCTGCTATCCTGATAGTGGCGACACGCGGGTCCGACATGTACTAATGGACCGCGGCCGATTTAAGCTACCACCTAGCAAGTGTGGTGTCTGGCGGTGACACCACAACCTGTACGTAGTTTGGAGATGTATTGCAACTCAGTAAAATCCTCGTCCTTCTTCCAGTTCCTGTAGCTGCTCGTTTGTCTTTTCTGCCACCACGTGCTGCTGGAGGAAGCTTCATTTTGCGCTGGCCTTACACATTGTACACCGTTGACAGAGCTACAAAAACATGTTCCCATATCCAGCAAGTAGTGAAAACACAGTCCTGTCACATTAACTCAGCTCACCCTGTTTCTCCACAGGTTGCAGAACGTGGTAGATATAGTACTGTCCGACTTCTGATCGGTTCCGACTTAAATAGGGACGATCACGTGCACAAAGCTGTAGGGAGGGTGGGGCAGAGGCTAAGGGGCAGTGCAAATATGCAGAGGGACTGTCTGAAACCACACTGGAGTTTTGCTGTATAAGGTCCTTCGCAGATAGGTTGGAAAAATGTGGCTCGTTTCGAGGTATGAGAATGCCATGAATATGATTGGCTAGTTGCTGTAATCATTAATAGACGTCTCCACAGGATCAAAGCAAGTATAAGGTTGAATAGAAAGATTTGATTCCAAATTGCAGATGGCATTTCCAGCAGAAAATGTGATACTATAGATCTGAAAAGCAGATGGTTCAAATGGGTCTGTGCACTATGGGACTTAACATCAGAGGTCATCAGTCCCTAGAACTTAGAACTACTTAAACCTAAGGACATCACACACATCCATGCCCGAGGCAGGACTCGAACCCGCGACCGCTGTAGGACTCAGAAATTCTTTCTCTCTCTGGCAGCACCTTCAAATAAGCAGCTAAATTTCGAAAAGTGGTGAACGTCCTGTTTAGGTTTACAGTGATATTTATTTCGACTTCCAAATATCGTCGTTTCGGCGTGTAAAATCGGATATGATGGCTGATGTCGGTTTTGGGGTCTGTTCCCCACAAACGCACGTGAACTGTCTCAAGCAGGAAGGCTGGGAGGTTTCGCGAGTGTGCCACCATCTCTTTAGAATCAGTGTTCAAGTGTGGCGGTATTCCTTAGAAGAAGACGTGTAATTACGTTGCTGATTGTTTAAATATTCCTGCGTCATCTGTGAAGCCCTCTCTCTTTGTGCGGTGGTTCATTTAGTTTCTGTGACATCTTCATGGTATGTATGTGACAATATTCCGCACATTGCTTAAACATAAGATTTAATAATGCCTGAGGCAATTCGTGTTCAACAACATGGGGTATCTGTCTGCCACAATGAAGGCCAAGGTCTTTACAGCATGACAGGAAGTGCTTAGCGCACGTGACTGCGGCTGCTGGTGACTGACACTCCGAGCCCGGCGTGTGACCTTTTCCAGCAGGCGTCACTCTGGGCCAGGAAGCGCACACATGGAAGTTTTATAGATACATTTAAGCGTGTAAGACAGTGTAACTATGTGGTTCCTTACCTGATAGGTATGAAAAAGTGCCGCAATTGTCTAACGTTGTCCAAATTGTTTAAAACACCAGTGTCAATTTCGAGATGTATTGCGATTTCTGAAATAAATAATATTCTTAAACAAACTGTTTAAACAATGCCCTGTGCACACCATATCAACCTATCTTCGTGAGAGCCTCCCAGCCCAGCAGCTAGACATAGATTGAGCTAATTTCCCACCATTTTTTCCCAGGCCGCCATCTTGGATTATGTCACAGGAGGGGAGCGGGGAAGGGAAAACTACGCCCTTTGGTGGTGGTGTCAGGAACAAGGTCAGTTGGACTTTGGAACAGAAGGTGAACACACTGGATGAAGCTACTGTCTAGTGCTTGATCAATGACAACTCAGATTGTTTCAGTACCACAATGCATGCAAAATAAAGACTTACATCTGCCCTATCCAGCAGTTCAGCACAGACTGAGTTCTTTTACCACCATTTTGCAGATAGGCATGGGGAGGGGTGGGGTTGGAAGAGGAGAGAGAGGAGGGGGGGGGGAAGGTGGGGTTAGGTTACTGGAGGTAGCCCAGTCGACATTTTTTCCTGCTAAAATTTGAACTTTCCATCATGATGTCAGCGTGATGTTGCCAAATCTATAGGTGCCATCTTCAATTAATTTGGCAACAATGCAGAGTGGGGCGATGCCTGCCTTGCCCTACTACTCATTAATTCTAATAGCTTTCCAGTGTCTTGATGCTGTGTGATTACAATTATTATATCATTGGCGTAAGCGTTAATGGCGAACTTCTGTGCGCCAACATGTATTCCAGAGCTTTGGTTGGTGATTGAGTGGATCACTGGTTGCAAAGAAATTATAAATAATATCATGGATAACGAGCGTCCCTGCTGGACCGAGCGCTGAGTTGAGGATTCTTCTGCCAGGTGGCCATTTCTTTGTATTTTATATACTATTGGGTTCCGGCTTGGCGTCAGCATATCCTTTGTGGCCCATGGAAAGTTAAAAAGTTGCAACACGTATTTAGATAGTGGTGACTGGCTGTATCAAAGGCATTTTCTAGGTTGATGTTCAACAAGTCGGTAATTCCTTTTTGGTATATCCATGGGAAGCACGTCACAATTCTCTGAGAGCAAAGCCCATCAGTGAATTTCCTGTAGGCAACACTACACGTCTGGCCAGGCCCGATTATCTCTGGAAGTCTCTTTTAGTCTTGATACTATTATGCGCACCATTATTCTTGAGTCGGCACATGAGAAAGTTGTTGGCCTATAATCAGTTATTCTTCTTGGTTTCGAAGTTTTGGGTACAAGGACTATAACACTGAGTGTATTTTACCCACTCTTTGTTTCTCTTTCATGAGCTCCATGAATTAAGCTTTGATAAAACCCTGTAATATTTGTATGGTATGACATCAATGCCCGGATTCCTATTTCGTGAAAATTGCTTTACAATGTCTTCAATTTCTTCTTCGGATATGGGATCTTTCAACGTAATAATATTTTCGTTGGCGAGGGATGTCGTGCAGTGTTGCAGTAAACTTGCTGTCTCGGGAAGATCGTGATTTCTCCTGATTGTACAAATTAACGGAGTAACGCAGATAGGAACCTAATCTCCTGCTCCAGGTAGTTGCCTACTAGACCACCGACAATGCCACTGATCTACGAATGCATTATGCTACAGCTGCCGACATTTACCAGTAGATAATTCTAAGAGCTTTTGATTCCACACCACGGAATAAAGTGCCTTTACTAGGTCTGCAACATTACGAATGACGTAGCAAAGTTTTATTGCGTATGTTTAAAGAGATCGTCCTTATGCTAAATGTCAAAAAGACGTTAATCCTTCTACGGCACTCACAATTACAAGTGTTCTTTACTTTTACGAGCAGATCTGTACGCCCCATAATGTGACTGGCTCCCGCGTGACATGGCGGGTGTTTCAAATTTCAACCACGGTCAGTTTTCGTTGTGTCACGTGTGCATTCTCCAGTACAATGGTGGGACCTCACAGTCCTTCTGAAATTAGTTATAAGTAGTAATTGACATTTTAAAAAAAGAGGTTCTGGTACTAAGACCTCCCAGGAAGTGCTTTTGAAATTTAATCTTCTTATAGCGTTATTTTAACGCTTTTCTGAGCATTTTAAACGTGAGACTACAACAGCTGTTTCGCAGCAAAGGGTTTTTGTTCCACATCTCAAAATCTGCAGTTTCGATCTTTTTTTTATTTTTATTGTCTGAGGTACCGGTACGGCGTACAGCTGCGTGCAGTACAAATCAAGCACTGGTCACAAGGGGCAGTCAAATGAAAACCAAACACTCGCCACAACGGGACCATGGATTGGTTCCATTCAAAAGTAATCACAACACACGTTAAGACATCTACCTCTCTGGGGGATGAGACAATCAATTCCTCTTTCATAGAACACAGTCGGTTGCTGATGGATCCACAAGCAAACCCACTCTTGCACTTCATTGCCCCAGTGAAACCGACATTCACGCGTGTCTTGATTCAGGTCACCAAAGATATGAAAATTATATGGCGGAATATCCAATATGTACGGAGGATGTTGCAGTGTTTCCCAGCTGATTCGTTGAAGCGTATCCCTCGTACTATTGGCAGCCTGAGGGCGGGCTGTATCGTGCAACAGAATGATTCCATCTAATAGCATTTCTGGCCTTTTTACTTTATGGAATGCCGCAGTTTCTGCAAAGTGTTTTCATAGTGCTGCGCACTGATTGTGGTTCCACGCTCGAGGAACTCGACGAGCAGAGGGCCCCTGCAGTTGAAGAAGGTCTTGACCTCACCGGGACTTGTATGAACAGCTTTGGATTTCCTTGGCGGGGGAGATATGAGATGTCTCCACTGATGGCCTCGTTGTTTGCCGTAGGGCTGTTGGAATGCTGTCGGATGGAATCATCCTGTCGCTCGATAACGCCCGCCATCACGATGCCAACCGGAAAAAGGCTACACTTCAGCGAATTGGATGGCAAACACTGCAACATCCTCCTTACAGCCTGGATTTTTCACCGTGTGGTTTTCATATCTTTGATGACCTCAAGAAACACATGTGTGGACGACGGTTTCACTCAGGTGAGGAAGCGAAAGAGTGGGTGCGGTTGTGGATCCGTCAGCGGCTGACTCATTCTACGAAACAGAAATTGATCTTCTCGCCTCCCACTGGGATAAATGTCCTAACTTGTGTGGTGATTACTTTTGAACGGAATCATTTCATGACTACCCTAATACATAGTTACAAGGCCTTAATTATTGTTTTTGTAGTAACCACTTTAACCCTGCCTCGTGTGTCAAGGCGACACTGAAGACACTTAGACATATTGGTTTCAATACTGCAGCAGTACAGGGTCCGCAATTAAAGGTTTTCGATAAAACTTGGGAAGGAATATGTCGTGTAACTTGTCTCCCGTGCCGCCCATCTTCAAGAAGGGAAGTGGAAACGACATAATTAAGAATACAAGTTCAATGTCTTATCACGGCATAACCTCACTTTGTGCCCAATTTAAGGTATCATACTACACAGTTCTAATCAGTTATAACGTTCACAGGAAGCACAACCCGTAAGGAGGTCCAGCAAATGGAGGCAGTGAGGTCTTAGGCTAATGCCACACTAGCCGATTTTCTCCTCTCGATTATAATCGTGGCTGAATTAGTCGCCTAGGGTGCAACACTTCAAACGGTTGTAATCGCGGCGGATGAAATCGCGCCGACGGAACTGGGTGCCCCACTAGCGACAAAAATCTATGGCTCCTGCAGTTGTGTTGCAACCAGCCACGAGAGACACCATGCATGATGAAGTATCATTCAAAATTGACATATTTAGTTGCAGTAGCATTATATGTAGTTCGACGTCGCAGAGGGTGTAACCGCTAACGAAAATGGTGGATTCATCCAATTTTTATGAATCGTCCAAGTGAAGGAAAGTTTGTGTTGTTACACAAGAAAATTAGGAGTTATCCGGAGAAATTCTTTGAATATTAGCACATGTACGTAGCATCTTTCGACTTACTGCTCTCTAATATAGAAACTAACTTGTAAAATAAGGCTACCAAGTGTTGGTGCGGAAGAAAAACTTGCAATAGCATTGGGTACATTTCTTCATTAAATAGAGTAAGTAATTTATGGACATGAGCACACACTTAACATAATGTTAACATAAACTAGGTTACAATGAAAGAGTTTACATTACAAGTTCATGTCAGCTGCCTAATCACTTGTAATATTCTTCAAATGACAAGATTGAGTCTTCATCCGGCAGTCCAGTAACTGGTGGATAATAAGTGATTGTACTCTCAACTCTGTGTGCTTGTCGATGTCGACGTGCCTGACGGCGCAGTATTTATGAAGGAATCAGTAGTAGTGCTGCTCTCTACAGTCTTTCAGCTGTAGGATTTTATTAATTATAATGTTTTTATTTGAAAGCCTAGGTTATCGTTGGTACTAATTTCTTTTAAGTAATGCAAAAGAAATGTCAAAAACAACTCGTCAGGATCCTTTTGTGGTACAGCACAAGTTGAATTATGTATCAAAACTCTTATGAACTATCTTTCAAATGGGTCCTGACGTTTCCTCTTATTTGCTTTAGCAGTGGAAGGCTTAGCAGAAGTGTTAGGTGGCGATGCACTGTCTTCATGATGCTTTTCCGCTTCATCATCCTCAAGAATAGAGGCATCATTCATATCTCTTGAGGTCCTGAAATTTAAAGAAACATTTTGGAAAACCCCACATGCCACTTTGTACTGTGCAAATGTGTGTGAGTCGGTATCCTCATAACTGGTTTTTTTTACCTTAGGTAATACTGGATTAAGATATTAGTAAGAAAAATTGTACAAATTCAAAGTATTTATTTTTCTGACTTTTTTAAATATTGAAAATATTCTGAAAATACCTCTAAAAACATTATATTAAATTATGTAAAGTTTCAGCACAATTAATTAAATTGTTTTGGAGCAAAATGTTTGTATGCATGTCAAACTATTAGAGGAAGAAGGAAAAATAAAAATTAAATTACTGTTTCAGTAGTTGTCTAGGCGAAAGTTACGCCAATTGTCATGCATGAAACCTTGCTTGCACCTACATACAAGTATGTACATATATCATCTTACCTATTGCATTTTGTGCATCCAGTGATAACGAGTTCCACTTCTCAGCCCCAACAATATCTGCACACACCTTCTTGCATGCTTCTGTCTTCAGCAGACGATCTTTATAATCTTGCGATTTTATGTTGTAGAGACAGGGATATTTCTCTACCTCAATTACTATCAGTTACTGTCCAAATGGCCCATAGGAACGACATTTAGAGAGTTTTCGGACATTTCTACGCACAGAAGAAACAGAACTGAGTGCAGTATCCTTGTGGCTGCTGTGCGACTGGCGATAATAACAGTCTAGTGTGGCAGGGATGCCGCCCATTATTCCTGCGCCAAAAATAGGCACAGGCCCATTCGAGAGAGCCAGTCGCGCGGGGAATCTTAACGGAGCGACAATTACAGCCCAGTGTGGCACCTAACGTTTGCAACATGGAGTTCCATTTCCGGCGCGACAAAAATCGTTGACCTTCAGCGGAGAAATTCGCCTTGTGTGGCGTTAGCAATATATCGCTTCTGTCTAGAGCCTGTGTATCGGGAGAATGACTCGTGCATGCACAGTGACAGATGGTCTGAAGCAGGTTCAGTCGAGTACATACTGTAGTTCTAATTTTCATCCACAGAGAGTACCGTAGTCCACAGAGACATTCAAGAGATAGGTCAAGAGAATATTTTTATGAATTGTTCTGTTTATTTCTTGAAGGCTTTTCTGTTTACTTACGTTTGTACAGTTTTGTATATGCTTTTAGTAGTGTGAATGATGCGTGAATGTGGTCTAAAGTAAATACGTAGATCATTGTTCTACTGACGAAAGTTGTACGATGGGGAATTCTGTATCGTAATACGTTAAGTAAGTTTATGGTAAAAAGAAAGCTTATTCGAGTGCAAATGAGAATAGTTAATAACTTAAAGTATATGGAAAATATCAGAATGTTAAATATTTATATTGGGAAAAAGTACAGTTCGAAAATGTGTTATTTGTTGATTGGTTAGTCATGAAACGAGCGGACTAACGTGTGAAAATAATGTTTTTCTATTGGCCTTAAAGAAAACTGATCAATCAGAACGGAGTATTCTTCGCGCGTCTTTTCTCTTGAAGATAGAGAATCCCAACCTTTCAATGGTACGGTCATGTGTAGTACGAGCTCCAAAGGAAGTTATAGTTTGCCTGTTTTAGTTGTGCTACATGCCCCAAAAGTGCTTTAAAGTGAAATTATATTTATTCCGGTGTTTTTTAGAAAGTACGGATTTTTTAAGTAATTATATATATGAGAAAAAAGTAATTCCGCGTGGCATATTGAGCACATCGGTGACTAAAAACCTGAGTGCATTAGACACCGATAAACTTAATGGTGTGGCGAGCATTTTCATTTAAGAACAATCCGTGCTTAGTAGCTGTTCAGATTTCGATAAATACGTTACCATAAACTTGCTAACATGAATGAAAGGGTTTGTGCATGACTGTGTTAGGATTAGCACGGGCTTGGCAGTGAACGTGTAATTCTCGACTTCAGAATACACCGAAGATTTGCCAGTATTTGCACCTTTCATTCAAAATTAAGACCTTTTGCGGATTCTTAGAATAGTTACGTTGTATGCAGCCTGGAGCGAGTTGCAGTATGGTAGGTTCCTGCTAGGCTTTCCTACTGGCGATCTGCTGTAACGAGTTCATAAGTAGGTGCAGGTAAAAGGACGAAACAAACCGCACCCCCGCACATGGTACATCAATCAGCCAGGAAAACAGTTAAAAAGCTGTAGTACATTGAATCCGTGGTTGCGAGAAATTTTGTGAAAGACCGTATAGTGAACGATAATGAAAAATTTAGTAAATCGGTACACGCAGAATTTTTAACCGAACCCGTTTCGAGTCGCTGGAGAGAAGAAGATGTTAAACAGTCACAAGAACTATGAGGGCGCATCGAAGCGGCGGACTGCGTCATAGCGGTATCAAAGAGCAGGAATACGGCAGGGCAGCACTGCTAACTTACATGACGACCGGGGACACTGAAACTGCCAGACTCGCAGTTTCAGCACGCCGAGGCTGTAGCATTCAACAAAAGATAAGTTAAGTTTGTTACATTTGTTGTGTGTGTGTGCTGAAATGCTGAGTAACATGGAAAGTGATAAAGATTTTTAAATACGATAAAACATGAAGAATTCTCATTCAGTCTAAGTGATTCACAAACTAGCACACATGAACAGAGAGAAGGAGTAGACATACATTCTCGAGGGTCGGATCCCCTCGATTCCAAGTCGGAAGATTACACTGCCTGGGCAACACCCAGGGTGGAATCAACGCATTTGGAAGAACCCCATGACCCTGCTGCTCTGCCGCCATCTGTGTGCAAGCCGTCGCTGCCGTTCGTTTGTCCGAAGCCGCCAACCAGCCAGCCGTCCGTCCGTCCATCCGTCGGCCCGTCCGTCAGCCGCCGCCGCCGCCGCTACCCCCCGGTGCTTGCGCTCGCTGGCACCACCACCGCCGCCGCTGCCGACCCACCCGAGGATACTGGGCCACCCCTGTTGCGGTCATCGTCCAGCTGCTGCCTGGAGGGATTCGCCGGACCGCCTTCACTGCCTGCTTGAGGGGCTGCCGCCCCCCCCCCCCTGGTCAAGTGACCGCTGCCCCCCCCCCCCCCCCCCCGCCACGCCAATCCTCGCTGAGGGCTCCCTCGTCGCCACCGCCGCTGCTGCTGCCATCGGCACAGTCCTTCGTTGCCGCCACTGTCCTCGGTGCCACCGCCATTTCTCGTCCCTGCCGCTGTCGCTGTCGCCGTCGCCGTCACTGTCACCGTCACCGTCACTGTCACCATCACCATCGCTGTCGCCGTCACCACTGTCACCGCCATCACTATCTTCACCCCCCACTTGCTCACTACCACCATATTCCACCCTGTAACTTCCATCATTTTCACCTCCCCCTTAGCTGCTCCGACACTCACATGCAACACATCCACTGACCCCATCCCCATTAATGCCCTCCCTGTCCGACCTGCTCTTGTGCCGTTTTCAGCTGTCACTTACCCGAACTCTCCCTCACCCTTAGCTGTCTCCCCAAGCCATCTTCAGACTTCCCACCACTCAGTGCACCACCTATGACCGGCTCTCAGCTGGCACAGATCTCAGCCTGCCATGCCACAGCCTCTGCCACACCCATGCCCCCGCCCCCTGCATCATCTGCCCCTCAGAGAAGACCTGCCCTCAACACCTTCCCCTCCAACTCATGCCCCAGCCCCCTTCACAACCTGTCCTGTCCAAGAAACTCACTAAATATCCTAATGTCGACCCTGCTCCCACCCTATCCACAAAGAAAACCCCTGATCCCCATGACCCACCCACCCCAATGCCCCCATCTCCCCACTCATTCCTTAAAAGGACTCGGTCCTCATCAAATCCCCCAATGCTTCCTTCCACACTGATCTCCTCTCCAAAAACCACGTATCCCATATGGCCAATGAGCCGCCATTACCCCCAACCACACCCAGCCCTCTCCCCAACAGCCTCAGTCTCCCCAACATCTGCCAACCTTCACCACCGTGATCACGAAGCTTAGCCCCATGATCACAGAGGCTGAGGAGTTGGCGGAACTAAATTCCCATCCTGACACTGAAATCCGCTCGGCCCATCACATCTTTCATGATGCTGGGCCAATTTACTTTATGCACCTATTCATGGAATCCTCCTCCTCCATCCTAACAGTGGGAACCCTCATCTACAACAGATGTCACAAAGTTGCCCCCTCCCATTGCCCTCTCCAATCCTACCACTCCCAGCGCTGCCTTAAGTATAATGACCATGTCACTGCCGCCTGCAAGAGCCCCCCTACCTGTCGCCATTGCAAAGCTCCCCACTACCTGAAGAACTGCCCCAACCTCACCTCTCCCTCCTCTTGTAATACCTACTCCTCCATATGTAAAGCAAAGCCTCCTCCCGTCACCTGAGAGCTCACCGACCCTGTCTGCCCCATCAATGACCTCATCTACCCTAACAACTAGCTCCACTCTCCTCGTACTGCAGAGGACATCAGCTGCCTTGTCACCACTGTCCTCCAAAATATCCACCCTTTTCAACGCTCCCACACCCTTTCCCAAACCGCCCTTGCTGCCTGTTCCATCTTTTACCTCACCATGTATGTCACCTACTCCCACTACTAGGCCCACTTCACCGCCTCCCCCCCCACCTCCCTTGTCAAAATATCTCCTACCATGGTGCGAGAACATTACAGTATCTCTTACCACAATATCCCCTCCTAGCCCACCCACAAACTCCCCTTCCTCCACACCCTCACTCACCACCATGCTGATGCCTTCATGTTAAATGAAACCTTCCTCCATCCCCATCTCTCTGTCTCCACAACCCCTTACACTTTTCAATGCACTGATAACCTGTATCCCCTGGCATGTGGTGGGGTTGCTATTGTCCACCTCAAGCATTTCCCCTGTTCGGTCCTAACCTCTCCTCAACAATCCCGCTGAGCATCCCACCCTCAGCCTCTTCTTTCCCGCCCTTACTGTCACATGTGCCACCATCTACATCTGCGCTCGTACCCATATCCCATACGATTTCCTGGCCCACATTCAACACACCTTCTGCACCTACATGCTTGCCACAGACCGTAGACCCATATCCCTACCAAAGCCATCCACCCTCACCACCCAGCCCTGCCCCCACAGGCCATCCTTCTCCTTCGTGAATCCTGTCACCTCTACCAATCCTTCCTCCACACTCGTGACCAGGACACACCCACCAGCCACCAGCAATTACGACATACACTCCTGGAAATGGAAAAAAGAACACACTGACACCGGTGTTGCAGACCCACCATACTTGCTCCGGACACTGCGAGAGGGCTGTACAAGCAATGATCACACGCACGGCACAGCGGACACACCAGGAACCGCGGTGTTGGCCGTCGAATGGCGCTAGCTGCGCAGCATTTGTGCACCGCCGCCGTCAGTGTCAGCCAGTTTGCCGTGGCATACGGAGCTCCATCGCAGTCTTTAACACTGGTAGCATGCCGCGACAGCGTGGACGTGAACCGTATTTGCAGTTGACGGACTTTGAGCGAGGGCGTATAGTGGGCATGCGGGAGGCCGGGTGGACGTACCGCCGAATTGCTCAACACGTAGGGCGTGAGGTCTCCACAGTACATCGATGTTGTCGCCAGTGGTCGGCGGAAGGTGCACGTGCCCGTCGACCTGGGACCGGACTGCAGCGACGCACGGATGCACGCCAAGACCGTAGGATCCTACGCAGTGGCGTAGGGGACCGCACCGCCACTTCCCAGCAAATTAGGGACACTGTTGCTCCTGGGGTATCGGCGAGGACCATTCGCAACCGTCTCCATGAAGCTGTGCTATGGTCCCGCACACCGTTAGGCCGTCTTCCGCTCACGCCCCAACATCGTGCAGCCCGCCTCCAGTGGTGTCGCGACAGGCGTGAATGGAGGGACGAATGGAGACGTGTCGTCTTCAGCGATGAGAGTCGCTTCTGCCTTGGTGCCAATGATGGTCGTATGCGTGTTTGGCGCCGTGCAGGTGAGCGCCACAATCAGGACTGCATACGACCGAGGCACACAGGGCCAACACCCGGCATCATGGTGTGGGGAGCGATCTCCTACACTGGCTGTACACCACTGGTGATCGTCGAGGGGACACTGAATAGTGCACGGTACATCCAAACCGTCATCGAACCCATCGTTCTACCATTCCTAGACCGGCAAGGGAACTTGCTGTTCCAACAGGACAATGCACGTCCGCATGTATCCCGTGCCACCCAACGTGCTCTAGAAGGTGTAAGTCAACTACCCTGGCCAGCAAGATCTCCGGATCTGTCCCCCATTGAGCATGTTTGGGACTGGATGAAGCGTCGTCTCACGCGGTCTGCACGTCCAGCACGAACGCTGGTCCAACTGAGGCGCCAGGTGGAAATGGCATGGCAAGCCGTTCCACAGGACTACATCCAGCATCTCTACGATCGTCTCCATGGGAGAATAGCAGCCTGCATTGCTGCGAAAGGTGGATATACACTGTACTAGTGCCGACATTGTGCATGCTCTGTTGCCTGTGTCTATGTGCCTGTGGTTCTGTCAGTGTGATCATGTGATGTATCTGACCCCAGGAATGTGTCAATAAAGTTTCCCCTTCCTGGGACAATGAATTCACGGTGTTCTTATTTCAATTTCCAGGAGTGTATCTGAAACATGCTTACTACAAATAAACACCATCCCTGGTGACAGACATGCACACAACTCAACACCACACTCCCAATAAACTCTTCCAAGTATTGGTCTGCTTTCCACCACCTTACTGCGAACTGCCCTACCCCACAACACCCTCTCCTCCTTCATGACCGTCCCTTTCCTGACAACCTCAGTAAGGCCAACCACTTTGCCTTCCACTTATCCAATTTCTCTTCCATTACAGATGATCCCCAATTTGGTTATTCCCTCTTCCCCAATGTCATCGAACGTACAGATACCTTTGTTCCTCACCTTGCTCCTAGTTTCAAGTACTTAGCCTACACATGACCATCAGAACTTAACACCCCTGTCACTACACAGGACTTCAGCCTCACACTCCACACTTTAAGCAACACCACCCCTTGCCACGACCGTGTTACCTACCACCATCTCAAACACTGCCCTCCTTCCTTGCAGTCCTTGCCACCCTCTACAATGTAATCCTTACCTCCAGCTTTTACCCTGACCTGTGGAAAACCTCCCATATCTTGACGTTCCCCAATCAAACAATTCTCCATCAGATGTCTCTTTCTATCGCCCTATATGTCTCACCTTGGTGTTGAGCAAGCTATTGGAATCCATCCTTATCCTGTGCATCCATCACCACCTCCACTGACACCACCTCCTCCCTAACATCCAATGTGGCTTTCGACCTTCCTTCTCTGGCGACAACCAACACATACGCCTCACCCATTCCCTCTCACTTCAACTTAAATCCCATAGCTCCAGCATTTTTGTCTCCCTAGACCTCGAAAAGGCCTATGACCACGTATGGCATCCTGGTCTCCTGTTTAAACTCCAGACCAACACCCTTCCTATCAACTATGTCCATCTAATTGCCTCCTTTCTGTTCCACCACCCCTCCTATGTTACCATCCATAACACAAATTCCTGCACATTCTACCCCTCTGTGGGTGTGCCCCAGGGCTCTGTCCTCTCCCCTCTCCTCTACCTCCTGTACACAGCAGCTATGCCCTAACCCACCCACCATCCAGTCCGCCCCCTGCAGTATGCCGATGACACAGCCTTCCTTGCCCTTGCTCCTGCCCTTCAACAGTCCAAATGCCTTCTCCAGAAACACCTTGACTTTTTTGCCACATGGTGTAGCCAGTGGCTCATAATAATCAATCCTTCCAAGACCAGGCAATCATTGTAGGTTGAACCACTCGCTCTTTCTGTCTCCTTGATTTTTCCTTGTCCACCTTTCCCTCATCCTCACCTACCTTGGACTGACCATTGACTGTCACCTCACCTGGATCCCTCATATCCACTCTATCCAATCCAAAGCCCACAACTGCCTCCATCTCCTTAAACTCCTCTCTGGCCGGACATGTGGATGAACCCCTCTACTAACCTCCACACCCACAAATCCTTGACCCATCCCATCGTCTGATATACCAGTCCCAGCTGGATATCCGCCAGCCCCCCTCCCAAATTCTATAAGTCCCTCCATATTCTCAAGCGCCATGCACTCCATCTCGCCTTCCATATACGCCTCCCAAACCCCACGCGGATCCTCTATGACTTGATTCCTTTCCCCCATCTGCTCCTTTTCCTCAAACATATCGAAATCCTCTACACTTCCCAGTGACTTGATCCCCCCCCCCTCCACACATCCCCTGGTTGTTCCTCTCCTCTCCAAGCCCTACCCACTACCACAGCTTCAGCGTTGTCTCCCCCTACCCTCCATCTGTACACCCTTCATCTCATTTCCCAAGGTGGCTTCTGTCAACTCACTCTTCTGGATGATGCCGTCTCTCCCTCCAGTTAGCCCTCCTATCAACTCTGATCCTCACCGGCCCCTCCCTTGTTCTGTCCTTTTCCTGGGCTCCCATCCCCCCTTCCACCATGTTTTTCCCCTCCTACCCTCTCTTTTACTCCATTCTCTTCCCCAAGTCCTTTTGCTTTCCCCTCAGTTGCCTTCCCCACTCCTTTTCATGTTTGCCCTGCCCCCCTTTTATGTGTCCTCTCCCTCCATCAGCTCTCCCCTTTTGCTTTTCCTCTCCTCCCTCCCTTTCCCCCTCATCTGTCTGTGTCCTCCATCCCCCCCCCCCCGGCCGCGTCCTCCTCCCCTCCCCCAATCTGCCTTCGTGTCTACTCTATAATGCAGTTTATGTGAGTGTTCAGTGCGTGCATCCCCTTTTTTTAAGTGTTGCGAACAAACACAATACTGTCGCTAGGGATGTTTTTTAACTCTTGCAAACAGACACCAGATTGTCGCCATGTTTCTTTAATTGTGCCTGTCTAATTCCAATGTGTTTTAATCAGCATCAACAACCCTTTGTTTATATATTTTCACTTCTGCAACTTTTCGTCATGTTACAGTTTTAAACAGTCACCATTTTAGCGCCTGTTCTTATTGTTTGTTATCTATTCATTACGTTTTTAATTCTTCTGTAGGCTGCTGTGCGGCATATTACGCTGATGCCAGCCGCCGCCCCCCCCCCCCCCCCCACTCTCTGGGGGAATCGAAATTCAATAAAGGGAAAAAAAGGAGTGGATGTTAAAGTAAAAGAGGAGGTTTTTGACGATACTTCTTTGTTATTTATGGCTAGTGGAATAGGATCGGCTTCAAGGGTGTCAGTTAATGTAACTAGTGGCGGTAATGTAAATCTTGGAAGTGACGTTAAGCATGAAATCGGTAACAACCAATTGTGTGATGACAGTGTTGGTAGTGTTACTGTAACAAATGTGTCAAATGTTGACAACAAAGTTGGTATATCATCGGCGGAACAAGGTACACAGGAAACAGTAATGCAGAAAATAGAACTTGGAAGTATCCAAGAAATATCTGCAGCATTAATGGGTTCTATAAAAATGGACATACTAATTTGGCTGAAACAATTGGTCAGAAATTTGAAATGCAAACTAGTGATTTTAATGAAAAAATTGAAAAGCAAACTAGAGATTTCAACGAAAATCTTGAAAAGCAAACTGTGGTTAGAAAGTAAAGTGGATGGCAAAATTTCTCAAGCTGAGAATAACTGCCAACAATCCATTAAAACTGTAAAAAGTGAATTAACAGAGGCATTGAAAAAAGTTTCTATTGGAAACAAACGAAGGGTAGATTTGATAAAAGAAAGTGTGCAGAAAGTAGAGTTCAAAATAGCGGTGGTAGAGTCCATATGTATAAATGATCACAAATTATTAGACAGTAAAATCAGTTCTGAATATGCCAAATGTATGAAGGAAGTAAAAAGTCTGCCTGACTGAGTGGGTGTGTCAGAAGAAAATGTCCTTCAGCTAACTAACCAGGTAGAAGAGGTTGAAACTAAGTTGGATGAGCGTAGCAGTAGATTATGCCAAGTTGAAACTAACCTCAGACATGGAACTAACAGTAATGGCTGTAGTTTTGTAACAGAATCGTCTGAAATATCATATGTCGCTAACAGGCAGTTTTTACGTTTTCAGGAAATGTACATCCAAAAGAATTTTGGAATGACTTTGAAGGTGTTATAGCTAGTTTGTGGTCAGACAAACAAAAATACGGTTTATTACATCTAAATTCTTGGGAGAGGCTAGAACTTCGGGGTTTATCGCTACTGAATAGTACGATACTCTAGATAAATTAAAAGAGACGTTTTTCAAAGAATATTGGGGAAAACAAAAACAAATCGAGTTGCTAAGTAGCTTCTGGCCTAGGGAAAAGTTTAATCCCAGAAAGGAAAGCGTAAGAAAGTTTGCGTTAAAGTGGATGACCAATTTGTCCTATTTAAACAATAAAGTCGAGCCAGAACAAATTGTTATGGGCCTGGTAGGTAAACTGCCAGTGAACTGGTGAAACAAAATTATTGCAGCTCCGAGAGATGACATTCATAATTTCATTAGTTATTTGGAGAGTTGAGAAATTGTTGCATGAGCAGTAGCATGCAAATCGTAATTTCAGATCAACAAATAATGCAGAACCGCAGCAGAATGTAAACGTTAACCAAATTGGTGTGTACCGTGGAAACAGCAGGAGCAGAGGTGCCGGGAGGTGGCGCTATGCAGCAAATGATAAGCGAAATAATGGGGAGCAGGTGCACAATTATCGATCGTATTCTCCGACGCGAGAGGATGGCGTTTCACCAAGGCGGCAGCAATCGGGGGCAAACGCAAGTAATGGTACAGAATCCCAGAATCCGTTAAACTAAATGCCATCTGTGAAAGGGATAACGTTTACAAGACGTTAAGTAGTAATTTGAACCCACTAGCAAATCCTTTGTATGTGTTACCACTAAACAGACAGGGATGATAAGTGAGGAGCAGAAAAAGGTAGTAAGAACAGACGAAACGAGCTACATAAAAGTCTGTACATTTAATGGAGGTTTAGGGGATTTTTTGGATAAACATAAACAAAATAAGCACTGTGTTGCAGACGAAATGGGTGATGTGTTAGCGGAAAATGTGGTAGAACCTGATTGGCACAAAGTCTTTAGCAACCAAGTTGAAGTCGGGTCATGTTCTGGGGAAGGAGAAAGTACAGAAGCTGCAGAATTACGAGAGATTAGTGATGGCAGTGCAGAAGAAACTAGCATATATAAATGACGACATTTTTGAGGCTATAAGGGAGAGGCAGGAAAATGATGACTAAAATGGGGGTTAGCCAACTAATTGTAGAAAAAAGGAAGAGAGAGAGGAAAGGGAGAAGGGCGAAACGCCGGAAAAAATTTTGAGCTGTCATTAGTGGACAGAATAGTTAGTTCGGGAAAGAAAGGTGATGAGGGTAATTCTGCAAAAATCTGTGTAATTTCTGGAAACAGGGAAGAATTCGATAGAAGGGAGGTTGTGAAGGATTTGTTGGAGGAGGGTTCTGTCACTAGCAATGAAAGGAAGGTGTTGAAACAACCAGTAATTAGTCTGCATGTGTGTTATGAAGAAGTACAGTGTTTAGCAGATAGTGGCAGTGATTTATGTGCTGTGAGTAAAGGTTGGTTAGAATCGTTGCCAAATAGAAATGAACTTGTAATAATAACAGTAATGGACGTGCAGATAATTGTAGCTGCAGGAAAAGTTAAAAAAGCTGTTAAACACGAAGTTTTGTTGCCAGTAAAAATAAATGGTGTGCAAGTACTCCATAACTTCCTTATAATCACCGATCTATGTATAAAAATGCCAACTGGCGCAGATTTCTTTAACCAGCACAAAGGGAGATTAAATTTTAATGAAATGTAGTAATTTTTGAAATAAATGGGAAAGATGTGGTTGTACCATTTTTTCGGAAAAATAATTTGACCGAAGAAGAAGTAGCCAGTATATCAATTGGGTATTACAGAATGATGGAAGATTTAGTGGGCACAGTTAGTACGAAGATGATGTGGGGGTGGATCCTGAGGAAATGAAGGTGGTACAAGAAAAAATAGGGAGGCCTCAGAGGGCGTTGCAACCTATGCAATGCTAGGTGTTTGACAAACACCTGATGCTCGAGTTATTGACAATGCTATTTCAGTTTCTTTTCGTACTGTCAATCTTCCTCTTTTGTCATTCTGAGCTGACTCTATCATCTTTAATTTTCTTCTCTACCCGTGAAGGTAATATGTTTGAGAGCCTTAGAGGGCATTATGGTGTCTTTTGACGAAATAAGTTCTATGGTTAGAGAAAGGCGGGTCAAATTGTAATGGAGTGAAGTGAAGACATAAGTATGTTGACATAAGAAAAATTATGGTATGAAGGTGATGACATAAAGGGAAAGTAGAAAAAGAGTGCATTATCCTGCTGAAATCTGACAGTAAGGATTTACTTTAGTAATATGAGAAGTTATTCCAAGGTATGTGGAAGTGTATGAAGCATTAATGTATCAGTTAAAATAATGGCAGATAGGAAGGACTTTCCTGTTGAATACATTAAAATGAATCGGGGGCTGAGTGAAATGTAGGGAAATGAAAGTAACCAGATGTGACAAGTGCAGTTAATAAAGGGGATTTTGATGATGAACACTAAAGTGTAGTGGTCAGGAAAAGGCGTGCTGTATTGATGAAAAGAGATATACTGTGGCCACATAGTTAAAGGAAGTTTAACAAATATGATGAAAAATATATGTGGATAAAGCTGAAGAACATCTGTTATGAAAGGAATATGAATGAATGTGGAGATTATATATGTATTGTAAATAAAAGATTTTGATTTCTGTGCAATAGTGGTAAAAAAATGAAAAAGTGATGTAAAGAGACACTGCATAAAAGTGATAACTATCTATTATAAAATGTTTGTAAATAATTGCTTTGTGTGAAATGTGTTTTTCACAATTATATTTTCTCCAGTTGAGTTAAAGTAAAGAAAAAGTTCAAGTTTTGCTTTCAACAGGAACTAGTTTTTTAAAAACTCAGTAAGTCTTCTAAAGGAACTAAATTCTTGAAAAAATTTTCTAATAGATTTGATCTTGCTGCTTAAAGTAAAAAAGAAATACTCTGTTAATTTATTTTCATTTGAAATCAAGTTAAACGAAATATAAAATTTGCATATAATTTCTTGTAATAATAAGTGATTGTGTATTAGGATGTATGTAAAGAAAGTAGTCTTAGACGGAAGTTTGGTTTCAGGGACAACGTTGCATGTAAACACTGGAAGGACAGATATGTGGAGAATGGGGGAATTTTATGGCCGCTCCAATGCAAAGATGCCATAATCAAAAACCAGGGAAACGTATGTGACGAAAAGACGATAGTGATGTGCTGGTGCTATGGTAGGATAAAATACAATTATTAAACGGAAGGACACAAATCGCAATGCCTTTAAATAAAAAAGGGAACAAGTAGTGAATTTCAAAAGACTTTCATGAAACATGAATTTGAAATGTTGAAAAAGTTATTAAAATGTTTGAAATTTGTTTTGAAAATTTGCATAAGTTTTGTCATGTAAGAAACGACTTTTTGTAAGGAAATTAAAAGGTAGGCTAAGTTAGTTGTAGACTGCCAAGTCTGGAGTAAGAAATTTGTAATTTAAGTTTATAAGAACGAGAATTTTTGAAAGATTTAAAATTTGTAGCCATGATCGATAATTTGTATAACTCTAAAATTTTTGAAAAAAGAACTATATAATCATATACAATCATATCGCTCCTGTCTAGAGCCTATGTATCACGAGAATGACTCATGCGTGCACATTGACAGATGGTCTGAAGCGGGTTCAATCGAGTACGTACTGTAGTTCTAATTTTCATCCACAGAGAGTACAGTAGTCAACAGAGACATTCAAGAAACAGGTCAAGAGAATGTTTTTTTGAATTTTTCTGTTTATTACTTAAAGGCTTTTTTGTTTATTTATGTTTGTACAGTTCTGTATATGCTTTTAGTAGTGTGAATGATACGTGAATGTGGTCTAAAGTAAATATGTACATCATTGTTCTACTGATGAACGTTGTGCGACGGGGAATTTTGTATCATAATATGTTAAGTAAGTTTATGCTAAAATGAAAGCTTATTCGAGTGCAAATGAGAATAATTAATAATGTAAAGTATATAAAAAATATCAGAATGTCAAATATTTATTTCGGGAAAAAGTACAGCTCGAGAATAATGTTTTTCTCTTGGCCTTAAAGAAAACTGACTAATCAGAACGGAGTATTTTTCGCGCGTCTTTTCACTTGGAGATAGAGAATGCTTACAGCAGTCTAAAGTAGTCGGAGCCCAACCTTTCAATGGTACGGTCATGTGTTGTATAATCTCCGAAGGAAGTTATAGTTTGCCGGTTTTAGTTGTGCTACATGCCTCAAAAGTGCTTTAAAGTGAAAGCATATTTATTCCGGTGAGTTTTTTTTTAAATACGGAACTTTTAAGTAATTATGTGTATGAGAAAAGACAGTAACTCCGCGTGGCATATTGAGCAGATCGGTGACTAAAAACTTGAGTGCATTAGACACCGATAAACTCAATAGTGTGGCGAGAATTTTCTTTCACAGCTTAGTAGCTGTTCAGATTTCGGGAAATACGTTACCACAAACTTGCTAACGTGAATGAAAGGGATTGTGCATGACTGTGTTAGGATTAGCACGGGCTTGGCAGTGAACATGTAATTCTCGACTTCAGAATACACAGAAGATTTGCCAGTATTTCCACCTTTCATTCAAAATTAAGACCTTTTCCCGATTCTTAGAATAGCTATGTTGTATGCAGACTGGTGCGAGTTGCAGTACGGTAGGTTTCTGCTCGGCTTTCCTACTGGCGATCTGCTGCAACGAGTTCACAGGTAGGTGCAGGTAAAAGGACGAAAGAAACCGCACCGCCGCAGCAGGACTCGGGCTTGTCACGTGTCTCACTATCTGGAGAATCTGGTGTTCAGTTTGAAACGTTTCTTTCGACTGTTCTCGAATCTTTCGTGGTGTCGCTCAAAATCCCACTCGTGGCCGCGACCTTTGTGTTGCGCGACACGGCACGTGGAGACAAATCACATGACTTATTGCTCCATTTGTTTTAAATAGGGAACTGTTATCGGTGGACGCAGATTTATTTTCTACACTGCTATACATGTAAAATTTGTCTAAATACGGATCGCCATACCCGCTTTCACACAAAAGACAGTGTTAGACTTCATAACTGAAGTCAGTAATTGAAAGTCTTGTAGCTACGAAACTGTTTTCAGGAAAGATTCAGAGATCCGACCACTGTACTGGAAAGGCTCACCACTAGCATTTCAGTGCATCACTTTCTCCTGGCTACTAATAACTGCCGCATCAATTACCGTAACAACATTACAGGAACACAGTTCAAAGTCAATAGGGGAAGGACATTCAAAAACACCACTCTGAAATCTTAATGGTAGCAAATGAAATTTCTATGTATGAATTAATCCTAGCCAAGTCTGTTACTGTTATCCAACCACACCATTCGCTGGCTAATGTCACCACTCTCAGCTCTGAGTCATTCTTTTACTGAACAAGTCCACACTCATTAAACCACACTCTCAGAGAACAAAGTGAAATTTCTCGAGCAGAAATCAATGTCCGCATACGTGAGCGCACTTTGAAATACTCTGTAGGCTTTCCGTTGCGGAGAAGCAGCTCCGTGATCCCGAAAGCTACCTAACTCCAAACTTCAGCCAGCCTACTTGTCTCCAACTGGGGTCCATGTAGGAGGATTAAGGAAAATCCAGTACATCTTCAGGTCAAACAAGAAACCCCTTCACCCCACCACAAAAGTCTGGCTGACGTGACTGCGATACCGAACAAGGCTAGCACAGCTGGGCGGCCAGGAAATGATACGTTACACAGCTCCCCAGTTTTCGGTGTCAGATAAAATTATCCTCTAAGGATAATGAAAATCGTAGAGAACAAAAATACAGGTAACATATGGGAGCAATCACTGTCTGGTTGGTGATCACAAATGCCATGTATAAACCTTTTCACGACTACTATTTGATAACGGATGTTTGGCATACATTTCTACGCTACATATACATCAGTTCAAATATGAAAACGTCATTACATAATTTAAGAAAAAGCACAAATTAAAAATTGACAAGGTACTTGAAAATGCATTTTACAATGATTAACAACAATCATTACGTCTTAAAAGAAAATCAGTGGCAAATCAGTCTTGTGTAAGTAGCCTCTACTGATGACTATCTAAAATATTATTAATGAATGAGGAAATTTTGAAGAAACCCAAGTTAAAAGAAATCTACTATGGTAGTACTGCCGTAGAATCCAAAAAATCAGTAATAACGAAATTAGCTCCGCTTTTCTAAATTCTGGAAGACTAATGGGACCAAACCTACGTAAATGACATTACGCAACTATGCGGAGCCCATCAACCAATATCAACACAATTTAAAATCTAATTCAAAGAAAGAGAAATAATCATCTGTAATGTGTGTTGCAATAAATTATAAATTACTACACCAAAATAATTAATTAATTATGTAAAATACATCAAAAGATAAAAGATATTAGTAGTTACGTCGAAAATTCAAAGTCAAATAATTCCAATCGCAATGAAAAGACTTAAACTGCATCGAAACATTAACATCACATAAAGGAAAACCCTGGAGATGGAATGACGACTAAATCATATTAGACTTAGAGAATGATATGTGTAGTTCAGTGGCACCTCTGCGTCCTAGGAACTCGCTGTGGAACACTGAAACTTGTCATTGATGAGATTACCGCATTCTAGCAGTAGTATAGGTAGGCCGAACTTGATTCTCATTCCTTACAATGGCGACTCTGGCGCACCAAGCTCATTGTCCAAGTGACGTCGTCATTTTTATCAGTGACGTCATCACTGTGATCTGTGATATCATCATTCCTATCAGTGGGAAGCCGAAGCCCCAGGCTTTCGCCTTCCCTCTCATTATTTCCAGCCAATCATAATGTAGTGTCAAAAATCCAAGGTAAGTGAAACAGTCCAGTTGTGTTAAGAGGAAATCAAAAACTATGTCCTCCAACCAATCATTGTGTAATACTCCACATCTCCAGACAATCAGAAGTATTAAAAATCCGATATGGTGTAAATAGCATAGTTGTGTTAGTGAAAAATAAAAAAATGTCCTCCTCCTCGTTATCTCCAGCCAATCACAGTACAGTATTAAAAATGCAAGATGATGGAAACAGACAAATTGTATGGTTTGTACCCTCTTTCTCTCTTCTTTCCAGACAATCAGAGCATAGTATCACAAAGTAGCTAAATTCTGTTGAAGGGAGATTAAAAACCCTCTCACTCTCCCCTTATCTACAGCCCAATTATGGTGCAGTATTTAAATTACAAGATCGGGGAAATAGCACAACTGTGTTAGAGCAAATATTAAAAACCCAACCAGTCAGGGTGTCGTATTGATATGGTACGTAAAAATGGTGTCAAATGACGTAATTTCTGATGTAAACAACAAGTACGATCATTCCTCTCTCTCCCCGTCTTTATCCCCAGCCAGTCATAGCACAGAGTAAACAAACGCAAGATGATGAAAAGAGACCAGTTGTGTACTCTATACCTCACCCCTGCTCTTTCCAACCAATCAGAAAGTAGTAGTAGACAATGGCGCCAGATGTACAGTAAAAAATTAGGTAACCTGAACTTGAAAGTCAAAGATATGCATTGTAGAATGGTGCACAATCACTGCTTAGTGTTCCATCTCCATCTTTTCTCCCACAGTCAGAGACTAGCATAAAAATGAAGCAGCCAGTTACAAAAATACTCCAACTACGGCTGCTCTCTAAAGTATCAGAATGACCTGAACTATTTATAAAAAATAAATTCATCACACACCTCCCTCTCCTAGTCTCCAATCAGAGCCTAGTATTAAAATGAAAGAGCCAATTACAGTGTTGTCTCATCTGGGCTGTGCTCAAAATTAACGATATATTTATCGAAAAATACGTCAACGTATCTGAAATGCGTAAAAAAAGACGACGAACTATGTTTTCTTTGGTGAGTTCTGAAAAATCTTTTATGGACTGGCTCACCTGCCACACACATCCTTAGATTTTATTTGAAGCTATTTATCATTCGCCACTGAATACTGGAAAGAGTGTATAAATAAATAAATAAATAAAAACAAATTTTTTCTTATAAAATATAAATAACGAATTAGGAGAATGTTGTTGCTGAGCATGAGTTTTACATTAAATTTGTTCCTAAATCCCTCAAACGCGAAGAAAATGAGCTGCTGTTTTATAGTCAGTTGCTTACAGACACCAGCTGATGGCTTCACTATTTAAAAGCGTCACATGTTCGGTCTCCATACTATGAGCTGCTGTAGCTGTCACCAACATGAACATGTTTTTGTACTGTCAACAAGGTTTAGAATTCGATCTACGGACCACACTTCGTGTAAGACACAACATATCCTTAAAACAAGCAAATTATGTCGGCAATGCAAAAATTGCGATATTTATGTCGATTATCACCGTGTTTAGTTTCTACACAAATCTACGAATATAACATGATAGTGACCTCTAAAGTATGTTTCAAGGGAGGGGAGAGTGAGCATAAAGCATCACTAGAAAAATATACCAATTATTGCAAGTGATTGGGACATAGTTCAGGTTAAGTACATAACGTTATAAGGTTCAAATCCAGTATTTTATCTCGTCTATGACGCTTGTCAAATGTCACAATATTCTAAAATGCTTCAGCAATGCAAGAAAATGCAACGTTGCAACGATATCTAAACATGTTAAGTGTATTGAATCTGATAATGTACTCTGTCATCATCTAACTTTTTTTCATCACCAGTTTGGGAGGAGGGCAAAGATAATGTACCACAAGAAAAAGTTCAATCCATTTCATGTATTATACAAACTATTGCTGCATGCCTAACTATGTCTTGGTAAAAACCTGTAATTAAATAAACCAGCATCTAATAAAAGTACCATCACACACACACACGATTTTTGGGGAAGGAAGGAAGAAGATGCTCGATTTTAGTAGGAAATAAGACGTTTTATTGTGATATATCACTTACCAGAAACTGTAGAATGACATGCATTGTTTGTACACATACTCACATAAGATGGCGAAAGACGGTAGCAGTGAGAGATGTAACATCTCCAAAGACAATGACAGAATTGATATCTCGAAAGTAAATTTAATTATTTTTTATTTATGGTGTTATATGTGTGATGTCTTATACTTTACACTACCTCTAAGTTTTTGTATTACTTATTAAAGTACTCAGAGCCTGTAAATTTTCACTGTTGATAATTTTTTTAAGGTTAAGTGGTAGTAGGAAGAGTTACACACGTGTGTCATACCCAATCTTACTAGTATAAAAAAGTGACGTTCTTTTAAAAATGGTTATTTGTTTTTCACAGTTAACAAAGCACAAAAACGTATACTAACTGCTATATTCGCTCCGATAATTGCACCATAGAGACTGAAGACATGGAAGACATTAGTTTCCATGTTTACAGCGCATACAACGAGAATATGCCGGCAAGCCGTACTGCGTGGGCGTGCAACAAGCAGGAGACACGTTCGCTGTTCACTACTTTTCCTGCACGGCACCGACTCATCACGCTAAATTCTGACCGATTGCTATTCACCTTGACTATGCCCGGAACTTTGCTGTGGGTCCTTCAGTAGTGCCAAGGATGACGCGGAAACAGACAATTCAATGCTTCACTTTTAAGTACACAACAGTCACACGGTTTCATTTACTAAGTGATAACTTTTACACATTAACTATGCTAACGTGATCTAATTCAGAAACTATGCTGCGCACTTTCTTCATGGTATTAGTGAATACTCTGTGTTTGACAGCTATGCTAGTGACTCTTACCTACGTCCAGGTGCCTCATATATTCGAACTTTTGTAACTCAGGTTACGAATCTTATTTCTCTCAAGAATAATAATTTGTACTTTGTCATAATAAAGAAGTTATTTATTTTACTCTTGTATCTTTGAAATTTGTCGCGAGTTCTTCATCAATAATCCATTTTATATGTCAAAACTTTTCTTTGATACCGAATTTATTATAACTAATACGCTCTTACAGTAGCTAAATCAGAATTCTGACACACAGTATACAGGGAAAGTGAAGGTGCACAATTAACGCAAACAACGATGCGTCTGCACAGAAAGAATAGCACTACTTTCTTGGAGAAAAACTTCCCCTCGGGTGAACAGTCTCAAAAGCCCTTTACAGTCACTTGCTGTTCAGATGGCGACGCATCTACTACTTTCAGGTTAACATTCATTATAACTTCCCGAAAATTTGGAGGAAGTTCAGTATTGTCTGCATGCTTTGCTGTAATAAACACGCCTTTGTTCTGACATGTAGTGCCTACAAAATCTTTACCCTTCAAAGGGATCCAACCTAACGCTTGGGAAACCACAGAGAATGGCTCGTCCGATTACCCCCAACATTTCAACCCTTCACCACATTGGAAACACACGTTTTGATATTCGTTACCAGTATCAAAGAATCCAACTTCACTGAGTTTGTATGGACGCTGCTTAAGAGTTAATGAATCACTAAATGATGTTAGTCTCATCTCATGTGTGTTGTATTTAGGGTGAGCTTACCTTGCGTTTCACACATCATGCATTGAACTGCACAACGGTGTTGGTTCAGGAGATGAATGTAGACATAATTTCCTTTCTAAATGAGGATGTCTCTGACATCATGTGTTGAACTGCACAACAGTGAGATGAATGCTAAATTTTGTAGTCAGTTACAGATAAGTATATCCCCATAACCCATGTAAACGAAGTGAATCGAACTTGAAATCGCTGTACTACAATACCAAGTAAACTTTATTTGTAATTTAACTTCATTCCATCTCCATCTCTGCGGACTGTACAGGCACCTTTCAGACAATGGGATCGTAGGAGTACGTAGATGAGGAAATCATCTCTGGCACTCCAGGTATAATTGAAGAGAGGGAGTAGTTTTACAGCTCGGTCGATTCTGGACATCCTCCATTTGCCATCCCTGTCACTGCCTCCGCTGCTGTACTCCTCCTCCACCCTGCTAAACCCGGACCCATTACTTGTTTCAGAGCCGACTGTGTCGAACCAGTCTGGTGTGTGCGTTTCTCTTTAACTCTTCCACTTTTACATTTATTAGTTGCAGACTTGTTCTCTGATCCTGTACTTCCACTGTCACCTCGACAGCCCAAGGATAAATCATATGATCCCCTTAATAGCCCATGAACTTCTAGAGCCTCTGTAGCATCCTCAAAACTTTCTCCTCACTCCCCTATGAAAGGCTTCGGCATTGCTGGTCCCTTTGGAACTACATGACTCGATATCGATGCGCGGAACACAGTAACAGTCTTGTCGTGGCCACAGGAGTACGTGTTTGGGGGTCTTTGTGGTTGTGTACATAGATACATACATACATACATATACTTACATTAACCCTTGTTCCATAGATCATGAATACGACATTTCGTAATGGTGTGGAACGTGTCACTTTAACATAAGTTTTCTAAATAATTAAAATAATTTTTCTTTTTTTTCTTTTTATTTTTAAAAAATATTTTTTTACAGTTTCTACTTCATATCTAAGAATTCATCTATTGAGTAGAAGGAGTTGTCATTCAGAAATTCTTTTAATTTGCTTTTAAATGTTGCTTGGCTATCTGGCAGACTTTTAATACTATTTGGCAAATGACCAAAGACTTTTGTGGCAGCGTAATTCACCCCTTTCTGTGCCAAAGTGAGATTTAATCCAGAATAGTGAAGATCATCCTCTCTTTTAGTGTTGTAGCTATGCACTTCGCTATTATTTTTGAATTGGGATGGATTATTAATGATAAATTTCATAAGTGAATATATGGATTGCGAAGGTACTGTGAATATCCCGAGTTCCTTAAATAAATGTCTGCAACGTGATCTTGGGTGGGCTCCAGCTATTATTCTGATTACATGCTCTTGGACGATGAATACTTTCTCTTTTAATGACGAATTGCCCCAAAATATGATGCCATATGAAAGCAGGGAAACAAAATAGGCATAGTAGGCTAATTTACTGATATATTTATCACCAAAATTTGCAATAACCCTAATGTGCATGTGAATGTGTGTACTACCGCTGGAAAAAGAGCTAGTGCTCGAAAGCTAGTGTGAATACTGTTTTCTGTTGCGTGTTACAGCGTTCCACACATTGATCCACTTTACGAATTGCTCTAAACAAAAAATTATTTTGATATTTATTGAATTTTAAAAAAATTTGACTTGCCTCTGTGTTGCACCAAACAATTCTTCGTTTATTAATATGATGTCAAATGAATAAACAAGTAACTAAAGAAACAAGAACTATTAGCACATTACAGATTATTGAATATTATGAGGAGTCTGCCAATCAAAAAAATGATACCCTAATAAAAGTCATAGTTGTGGAAGTTTAATAAGTTCATTTCGCTTCTCCTTCTGATGAGCTACATGTACCATATGTAACAGCTATGTCACAGACGAACTTCCTATATAATTCCATGTCTAAGGCTGGCACATACTTCGCGGTAAGCTTCCTGATGTCTCTATACTTCTCATGTTTAATTGTCACAGGAGGTTTAGAAAACTTTTTCTCTGGAAAAGTCAATGTGGGTGGGGCTTCCTGAATGACGTAATCATAATACTTAAGTTATGATAATGATGCACTACGGGAATTACATACTTGTGTTCAGTCGAGGTTTTAAGAACCTTTATTTTGAAACAGTAAACTTCTCATTATCAGGACTCATAACGTGTGACCGAGAGAGTTTTTTTGAGGGGGACAAGAAGTCTTAAAGTAGATCCTGTGTAATTGCTGTCTAGTTGCCGTATTACGTAAATTCAGTAAATATGGCGTTCTGTACACTGAGATGTCGCTGCAGAAATACCTGTGTTGTGTTCTAAATCCTCATGCTAGAACAAGACAACCGTTTGATGAGATGACAAGGCAAATCTCAGACATGTCTGGTTCTTGTCCCAAACGAACAATGTCGAAAAGTTCATTTCCGTATGATATTCTAAATTGATCCCATGGACAAGTCTCATTCTCGCACCATACGATAGATCAGTTTTCGAACTATGGGATAATTGTAAAATCTAATTTTCAGCCTAAAGTGGACAGATCTAATTATTACATACATGCCTTGAATTTGTTTTTCATTCTATTGTAAAGTATAACACCACTACGACGTATTCAGCGCAGAGGACAGATTTAATTGAGATACTGTATTAGTGGTTGTGTAGTATGTGCAGGTTCTCTGTCATATCGGGCGTAAATTACCCCCCTAGTTTCCATGTGAACATTTTCCTAGTCCTCTGGTAACTAGTTTTACATGAATCGCAGATAATGCACTCCGTTAGCCCGAATGTTTGTAATAACTTGGGTATTTAGTTTTTTTGTCAGTAATACATCACTAAACACAAATTGAGAATGAAGCTGAAGAGTATTGTCAACAACAGAGCTAGGATTTTCATCTATGGTAATGTGAGAGTGGTTACTGGAATTTGATTTTGTCACAAGTAAACGGCTGTTCATCAGTAACCACTGTTTATGAAAATAAGTCTTCATTAGAAATACTCTTTAACAAATCCATACCATTTGAAATTATCTTCATAAGACATTGTACCCGCAGATGGCCGCAGGGATACACATCCCCGCCACAATCGTGTGTGTGAAATACGCAAGTGTGCAACAAAAATTTTTACAGTTGCTCGTCGAGCTGTGTTTAATTTCTCGAAGACTATTATGTTTTTTATACATTTTAGTTAATTTAGTTAGTAACATCCTGACGTTACGATACTACGTGTATACTCTCATGAGAATCACATCCGTGAAGTATGTCGAATACTCCAACACACGTTGTTCCACGGGACATTTTTCATGCAGTAAATCTTCGTTGATATTCTGGACCAGAAGCCGTCACATTTCCATGTAAAATAGGCGCGTCAGCATTCTCTGCACGTCTAAATACATGTGGCCTCGTACTACAGTACACGAACTGTACCAGTAAATTGCTGCAAACTTTACATCTCAGACGAGCCAGAACTATAAAGCACATCACACAATCCCTTTACACAAGCGGTTAGCGCACCTCGCTGCATTCAGTTGACCAACATAATACGTCAAAGTTTCATTAAACATTCATACGACGTCCGCGTCATTATAACTTCTAGTGGAACAGTCCTTGCGGCAATAATCGCGGCTATTAAGTACAGTAGATGCTGCAGCGGCAAAGCAAATCGTACTCAAACGTTGCTACAAGAGACTGTAGGTCGCCGACATGCTCTGCAATATCACTAAGCACATTTCTGGCAAAACCGCCTAGAATTTCGATATCACACGCACCAACACTTTTAATTTTCTCACTCACCAATCAGGAAAATCCAGCCAAAGTACAAGCATACTGTTAGATTCTATGTACGTATATTTTGCAGTAGGCAGCTAGTTTAAATCAATGTTACTACGGAATATGGCGACTGTTGTTAAATGAATTATACAGTAGTGTACAATGCATAACGAACTTGTTAATATACGAAGAAGCCGCACGATGCCAACCATGTTTTGTGGATGAGGAGTGATGAAGCACAGATATCTCTATTTGTCAATGTAACTGTAATGTTAAACGTTTTCTTGTGTGTAATACGGGATTATTTTCGTGGTACTGTAGCTTTTTACAATCACGCAGACACCTGGAATCGAGAGCAGATTATTCACAGTTAATTTATCTGCAAATCAAGTGACAGGAAAATTTAATTTATTGACGGCTGTTTCAACATTCGTGACCCCTCATTCTAAGATATGTGTTGTGGCCATTCCGAGCGTGGACTTCGCGGTCCGTGACGTCAATGTGGTGTTTCCAATCGCTAACATTTTAACCGTGATTTTTCCAACCCTTTTAGCAATAAGAACATCCTTTCCCACTTTATCCGGACTTAAGACTGGCCATGCACATAGTACCTAGACAAGTTTACTTGTTTATTTTTATTTATTTTTACCTTTATTTCCTACAACATGACGGCAGAAAATGATTAATTGTCCTATTTTATTTATTTTAATTTCACACTCAATTTTTTTGTAAGTCACCTGAGTCGTTATATGTTTTATATTGGATTTTAACCTTTTCAGTATTTACGTAGATGTTTTTTCCTTTTTTTGAAGAGGTAGGCCTATGGAATCTTTTTTAATTTCAAACACCATTTACTGCTTCCGTCTTCTGCTTAATTATCAGAAATTAGACGTTCGGATTTTTTAATTTTCTAGGAGTTTAGTTTCCTAAGCCCACATTCGACCACGGTCGTGGTCCTGTGCCGATAGTTAAAAATATTCCTCATTTCAATTGGTTTACTAGGATTTTACATGCACTGATTGAGCATATAGCCTGCGAATTAGGTGACCTTTTTTCCGCTATTATTACTATTCAGGCTTTAGAAACACAGCAGCATACATGTGGCAAAACAATCGAACCTTTTCTCTATCCCTATATTCCTACGTCAATTGCAGTTCTAATAATTTGGTTGAAGTTAAAACTGCAGCCGGAAAGGTATATTCCCGGGAGCACAGTTTTCGCTTTAATTGTAGCCACTTAAAGGTCTGGCCCTGCAGTTTTCAGTGACTGTTCAGACACCTTATTTTACAATCCGGAAAAAGAAGTCTTTCATATGCCTAAGAACTTTTATGTGAATACTCTTAAAGCTTTTTAAATGAAACAAACGTTATTAACATTATATATCTTCATTGCGTATATCTACATATTTACAGCCATCTGACGCTAGAGAGCTCTGAATTCTAGGATGCAACATGGCGGTGTGTAACGTAACTCTGTCGGTGCGTGAGAAACAGCGGGTTGTAATCGAACTTCAAATCCGAAAAGTTCGTCCTCACATGGAGCATCCTTTCCTTCAGCATGATAATGCCAGACCACACACGAGATCTGCGACGTCCGCTACAATCCGACGCCTTGTGCTCACTTTGATTAGATTAGATTCAGTTTTCGTTCCATAGATCCAAAAAATAGATGATTCTCGTGGGTGCGGAACATGTCAGAAATTATAACATAAGAAACAAAAACATTTGAATATAACACTCACTATCTCGATCATTTATCAGGAGATTGTCAAAATAAAATACATTACAGTAAACTGGAACTACTAATATTTACAAGATTAATACACTGTAAGAGTGAAACATAATTATGCAATTTTAATACATTTGTCATACACAAAATACCTAATCTTTACTGTTGTGACTAAGTGCTGTCAAAGCTGAAATCTAACAGACATTTTTACATAACGGCTTAACAATCCCTGTCAAGATATTCATATACAGAGTAGGAGGAGTTACCTATCAAAAAGTCTTTAAAACTCAGTTGAGACCTTATTTTATCTGAAACCAGGTTTTTATGGTTGCTGGCAATTTATTGAAAATGTGTGTTCCTGAATACTGGACACCTTTTTGGACCAAGGTAAATTATTTTAGGTCTTTATATATAGATTGTTCGTATTCCTAGTATTGATACTATATACTAAGCTATTCGTTGGAGATAGAGATCTATTACTTGCAACAAATGTCATTAAGGAATAAACCTACTGAGCAGTGGTTAGACTATAAAGTTCCTTGAACAGGTTTCTACATGATGTTCTTGAATTTACGTCACAAATGATTCTTATTACACGCTTTTGAACTCTAAAAAATTTTGCTCTGTTTGATGAGTTATCCCAGAATATAATCCCGTATGACATAATAGAATGGAAGTAAGCGAAGTATGCAACTTTTTATATTTATATCTCCTAGATGTGACATCAAGCTCACTGTAAATACAGACTTGTTTAGGCGCATCAGCAAGTCTGTGGTATGACATTCCCAACACAATTTATTATCGAGTTGTTATACCAGAAGTTTAACACTCTCAACCTCTTCGATCTGCATGTCTTCATATGTTATACAAATGCTGGAAGGAAATATCTTGCAGGTTATGAACTGCATATAGTCAGTTTTTTCAAAGTTTAATGACAGTGAATTAGCTCTAAACCATTTATTAATGTCAGTGAAGATTTGATTAAAAGTCATTTCTAAATCTGTCACTGATCATCGTCAATACTCTCCCGCCTTGGCCCCATCCGATTTTCATTCATTTCCAGAACTTAAAGAATACTTTCGAGGACTTCACTTTGATAATGGTGAAGCGTTACAAGCAGGGGTGAGGTTGTGGGTCCGTCAAGAAAGTCAAACATTATGCAGTGACGGTATCAACAAATTGGTCTCTTGCTGGGAGAAATGTGTTCGTCGCCAGGGTGACTTTGTTGTGAAATAAATATGTAGACGGGAATAATGGAGACGTAAAATTTAAATGAAGTTTGTTTTATTTAAAAAGCTTAATGAGTTTTACGTAAAAAGTTCAGAGGAATTACTTCTCAGCACGCCATCGTATTTCGTCTGGCAATAAAGTAAATAAAACACGAAATACGTTCCTCTTTTCATCTGTGCTTCTGATGTCGAAGTATATTTTGCACACATATTTGAATTATTGTGAACAATTGTCAAATGTCTCGTGGATAGAAACAGATCGATTTTTTTCCACTTCTTCACAACGAATTACCGGATTTTTGTCAAGAAAAACTAACCGTAATTTTTTTTCAAAAAAAAGAGCTTTTACGCCTAACTTTCTTTATTTTGAAAATGCCTTCACTCAGCTGAATCTCCGAACTAGAGCCAGGGCTCTGATTCGTTCCAGTAGCTACACCTATTCCTCTGCACTATCTAGTTTTGGAGTTATCACAATTGAGTATATCTGCAACAAAAACTAAATCTTTATCTTCCTGATCTTGAAATTCTTCTTTAACAGTTTGGAAGACAGTCACTGTCTTTTCTTCTAGGAAACTTGGGCAAGAATACTGCTGTTCAGACATAATTCTACTATTTTCAATTTTTAAACATCTGGGGCTCTTACTCATCACATTTTCTGTGCACCTAGAACGATAACGATACTTGAGAAGATAAGGTTTTCCTTTCATTGTTGTAATTATTTCCGTTTGTCACAGTGTGTAGAACTCTAGAAGCATGAGAAACCGCACGGAAACGAAGGTTGTCTGCGATGAAACTGTCTGACTCGTGCGACAGCAAATCGAGTTGCGCAAATCAGCAGTGGGGGGGACTGTGGTCGGAAGTACCAAGATGCAAAACCGGTTGGTCGGAAGTACCATAGTGTCTGTGGTACCAACAATAGAACCGGGTACGCCACGCTCGTATGCCCGTGTAGCCCTGAAATGTATGCGGGAGAACACAAAAATATCTCCTTGTTAGGTTACAATGATATGGTAGGGAATGGAGTGCAACGTGATTACATAAACCAAGCACATATCCAGGCTGAGTTGATGCCAGTCATGTTCTAATCCCGAAAAGATGGTAATAATGTTGGTGGTGTAGGAGGAGGAGTAGGATTAGCAGCAAGAGGCGGAGGAGAATGAGAAGGAAATGAAGAAGACTCACAGGAAACTGTAAACTGTCACAGAAGAGTGAGAGTAGGTGCTCATTAGCATTCGGTGGTGTCCAACACGGCCGTCAAACTTACAAAAGGTGAAAAACTTCAAAATTTCTAACAGGAAATTATCATGGAAATAATGGAACGGAAGATACATTAATAATGATGATAAAGAAGACGATGATTAGAGGATGTTGGGCATACAATGTAGAAGTCCATAACGCCCGTACTAATTAAAGTAAAAAAAAAAATAGGTTAGGTTAGGTTACTAAATAATTTCTGCGTTGTTCTTTTGGGCAAACTTAAGACATACTCATAAGGTAAAACTGCCTACGATGTCAGCACATAAAAGATTAGCTGAAGATCCAGGAGCAGTGGTTAAATGATTAAAAGATTGCGACAGATATATGTTGTTACAACGTCTGGTGGAGAGGGCCACGGTAGTTGGAAAGATGGGCCGTTACGAAATTCCAGTGGCAGGCACAGTAATACTGCTGCCTTAGCGTTCTGTGCTCTGCAAGCTTCTCTACAACAGACCAGGTTGTTCCATTCCAACGCCTGGGATAGCGCTTTTCAATTGTACGTTACATAGTAGCACTTTTTGTTACAACAACGCTGATGAGACGAGTACATATGGGCCACTGGAACAATAAAAGATCATTTCCAATCGGAATTTGTCGCTTGTCACTCGACATTAGACCCGTACTGTCTCGATGTTAGACTGGGCTTTTGACATACCTACCGCTGGAGTCACGCTTCGCTTTAACTTTGGTCCTAACTTCGACTGCAACCTCGGCACTGCTGCAGTCTCCACACCTGATGGCGGCCTCTACGGACCGCACCTGCTGCTAGCTGCAGTCACGGGCCTTCTAATGCTTGATACTCTCTGGCGCTGAACTGGACCACCCCTGTAGGGCCGACCAGCGCACACCAGCGCCCAGCACTCCATCGCCTCCAGAAACCCTGCATCTGATCAGAGCCACACCGAGCCCAGCTAGCTACCTCCTGGGCTGTTGACAACACCTGCTGCTGGTCACCTCTGTTCTGTGGGCCTGTGTGGATCCCGTGTTCCTCATCAAGGCTACCCAGACAGCTGCTGCCAGTGTTGCAGTCGATGCATAACCACCGATCAACAGTTCCCGACTTTCGGCGCTGGCCACCTTACTTACATAGAACGCGCTGCCAATAACAGCTGTTGATCTTCTTAAGAACGTTCTCTGACTTCACTGTCACTACGAAAATGGCATTACCCATTCCCTGAGGTCTCACGTATTCGACCTCCTGATGGTCAGGTGGCTTTAAGGCTGTCCGTGGGTGAATATGTAGCAGTCAGCAGCGCGACCAGCTACAATTTTTTGTCAGAATGGGGTTGGCAAAGGTGCTATGGCAATCAGCAACGCAAGTTAGTTGCTGCATGTGCGTTGTATAACCACTTGCGGGGTCCTGATATCTATTACTCCTTGAATTTGTCCTGTTTTCCATTATGTTTGTTGTAGACTGAGCTATGGTACCTGAGAAGGGTCTAAGGGATGATCCAATGACACTGCTTTTTGACGGAATGTATACTACCGTTTCACGCTGCCCTGTGTTCATAATCACAAAATGTGGTGTGCTAGATATGCCAGAGGAAAGAGTATTTCGCAGGCAATGCAAAAGGAGTGCTTGGTTGAAATGAGGGGGACTGTGGATGCCAGGGAAGTCAGTTTATATTGTAGACAACTGTAGACGAATTTTGTTTTGAATAATGCTGTTATGCAAATTAGGTGTTTTGGAGATCTCCAAGGTTCTACGACAGTACGTGTGTGGTTTGGTGTCAACAGAGTGCCTGAATTGTGTTCCGAGCTTTTGAGTTCTGTTTCCGTTTCTGCACCGCACACCTACTGCTTATTCTATTTTCTAGTAAGGTAATTATAATCCGTAGTATAGCGCTGACGAAGTGAAACGTAGATCAGTGCTGTGAAAATCTCTTATGGTTTCGGTCTTTTGCCTTTGCATCATGTGACACTGGCGGCAAGCAAAGTAACAAGGCGCTGGGATACGATGGATGCGAGATGGTCATTAACGTGCCATTACATTCCAGAATTCGAATGAAGAACAGCTGCCAACATGAGTTATGTAGAAGTAGATATCCTCGGAGTAGTGAAGCAACTTAAATCACTTAACGAAAGCAAGTCTTCCGGTACAGATTGTATGCCAGTTAGGTTCTTTTCAGAGTATGCTGATACAGTAGGTCCATATTCAACAATCACGATAGGTCCGTACCCAAAGGCTGGAAAGTTTCACAGGTCACGCAATATTCAAGAAAGGTAGTAGGAGTAATCCAATAAATTACAGGCCCATATCATTAACGTCGATATGCAGCAGGATTTTGGAACATATATTGTGTTCGAACATTATGAATTACCTCGAAGAGAACGGGGTACTGACACACAGTGACACTGATTTAGAGAACATCGTTCTTGTGAAACACAACTAGCCCTTTACTCACATCAAGTACTGAGTGCTATTGAGAAGGGATTTCAAATTGATTCCGAATTTCTAGATTTCCAGAAGGCTTTTCACACTGTACAACGCAAGCAGCTTGTAGCGAAACTGCGTGCTTATGGAATGTTCTCAGTTATGTGACTCGATTCGTGATTTCCTGTCAGAGAGGTCACAGTTCGTAGTAAAACAGATGTGATTTGTGGCGTTCCCCAAGGTAGTGTTATAGGTCCTTTGCTGTTCTTTATCTATATAAACGATTTAGGAGACAATCTGAGCAGTCTTCTTAGGTTTTTTGCAGATGACGCTATCGTTTATCGACTAATAAAGACATCGGAAGATAAAAATGAAATTGCCAAATGATTTAGAAAAGATATCTGTATGGTGCAAAAATTGGCAGTTGACCCTAAATAACGAACAGTATGACGTTATCCACATGAGGCCAAAAGGTCGTTAAACTTCGGTTATACGATAAATCAGTCAAATCTAAAGGCCGTAAATTCAACTAAATACCTAAGAATTACAATTACGAACAACTTAAACTGGAAGGAACACACAGAAAATATTGTGGGAAAGGCTAACCAATGATTGCGTTTTATTGGCAGGACACCTAGAAAACGTAACAGATCTACTAGACTGCCAACACTACGCTTGTCCGTCCTCTTTTAGAATGCTGAATACTGCTGCGCGGCGCGGTGTGGGATCTTTACCAGATAGGATTGACGGAGTACACCGAGAAAGTTAAAAAAAGGGCAGCATGTTCTGTATTATCGTGAAATAGGGGGAGAGAGTGTCACAGAATGATACAAGCGAAATATTGGGATGGACATAATTAAAACAAAGGCGTTTTCGTTGCGACAGAATCCTGTCACGAATTTTTAATCACTAATTTTCTCCTCCGAATGCGAAAATATTTTGTTAACGCCGACCTAGAAACGATCGTCATAATAAAGTAAGGAAATTCATAGCTCGCACGGAGAGATACAGGTGCCTGTTTTTTCCGCGCGCTGTACCAGATTGGAATAACAGGAAATTATTGCGAAGGTGGTTCGATAAACCCTTTTCCAGACACTTAAATGTGATTTGCAGAGTATTCATGTAGATGAAGATGTAGATCCTTATACCGCCCCAGATCTCTCGAGTACAGTACACATGATAGCAGGATATCAATATACGATAACTATCCGAACAATTGTAAGACATATTAGGAGAATGTATAAGATATTATGGAATTGTGACGAAGAAGAATTATGGAGTGCTGTAGAATAGCATTGAGTGGCACAGGCATAGCTGCAAAAGTGTCTGTAATTAAATACATCAGTGGCATCGCAAAGCTTATGAAATACAGCTGAACGGGTCTGTCGGGGTGAGATGTAAAGCCTTCTATTTAGCTCAGAGTGCTACAGTTCTTTTGGGCATTAGAACGCGACGGTAGTTTGTCTAATATCTATCACTTTGTCTAATATAGTCTGGAAGAGAAGCGCTGATGTTATGTAGTGCAATATGTAGACCAGATTGCGAAGTGTGTAGGATGGGATAACTAGGTTAAAGAAGATAAGTGGTAAGTTGTTAAGGTTAAGTGTAAGAGTGAAGGAGGATAGCACGTGAGAAAGAGTGGGTCGTTATTTTCGTAGGATTCCTCCCAGATCCCCAATGTTCTATCCTTATGAGATGGTTGGTACTGCTGCCAAATGGGCAGAACAAAGACAACAACACTGTGACGCTGAGTAGTGACTGTAAATAAGAAGAACAGAGTGGCAGGAACTTCAGTTCTGCTACCAACGCCTGTGGCAACGCTTTTCAGGTGTACATGATAACAATCGGGGATATCTGTCACAACACCAAATGCAGGAGTATATCTGGGCCTCAAGCCCAGCCAAATATCACTTGCACTAAGGACTTGTCAGTCAATGGACGTTAGACCTGTCCTGTACCCATTTCCGGTTGGGATTCTGGTGTGTCTAGTGTCGATGCCGTGATGTGGTTCAACTTAGATCCTGACTTAGATTCCAACCTTGCCACCGATGCAGTCTCCGCACTAGATGGCGGCCTTCACGGTCCACATATGTTACTAAACGCAGTCATGGGCCTGCTAGCACCATCTAGAGTGCTAATCTTGGATCTCAAATTGGGACCACCCGTGAAGCCATCCAGCAATCACCAGCACATAGCTCTCCATCGTTGCCAGAGGTCCTGAGTTCGACCTGGGCCACGTCAAGCCAGGCTAGCCGCCTCCTGGGCTGCCAACACTTTGCTGCTGTCCATCTCTCACTGCAGTGCTGTTCTGACTCCGTCTACCTCAGCAAGCGCAGGCAGCCGTCTGCTGCCAGTAGTGCAGTGCTTCCTGGTCTCACGCACTATCCGACTTTGCTATTAGAATGCGCTGCAGATAAAAGGTTTTCATCGTCTGAGAGCATTGTCAGGTTTCACTGTCGCCACAGACCCAGCATTATCCATTCCCTGAGGTCAAACCATACTTGATATCCTGACGACCAGGAGGCCATTGTGTTATCCTTGAGTGACCATGTAGTGGTCAGCAGTCTGGACCACTGCAGTGTGGTTGGCTGATCACTACAAAAATAAGGATGAGCCAGCTACTATCAAAACATTCAATCTAAGACCTTAGGCTGGAGTCTGAACAATGCATAAAATTCTAAAAGCTTTGTAACACAATCCTTACCTAAAACAGTGGGCAGGCCCCCACTTACATCAGCCATCGTCCTCGGGTCCAGGTGTATAGTGCCCTCTAATAAAACGTTGATTATGCTGAGTCGTACGCCACGCGCGTCACAAACTGGAAAATCTGCTCGATGGAGTGTTAATGTATAGTATCTTATACAGAGACAGCTCATAGTGACTTCATCCCACTGGAGTGAGCGGTAAGAACCGCACAATGGCCAGATAGTTGACTTCGCAGCATGCAGTTTATTGTGCCTTATGCTTTGCCATTCTCATTCCACAGTTACATGACTTTTTGACTCAACAGCGAGATGGCGGCTTCAAGGAATAGGGGAGGCAGGGGCGGAACAGCCAGTATAATGTTTGGAGCAAATTTTTTAGGTCTTAGTGATGAAAAAAAGTTTTGAAAAATTAGGAACCGTTTTGTTAAAACATTTTTATAATACAATTTGCGAATGAAGATAACATAAAATAAAATCTTTCGTTTGTTATATCAGTAAACCAATGGAATGTCTTTAAGTCCGTTCTGCCCCATACACAGGGCGGAATAGACCCTGTTTCCCGGTTTTTAAATTTTTTTTTATATTGCTTCGATGACACAACTTACAAGTAAGTTGGGCTTCATCGTCCTTACTATCTATGCCACCACACGAGTTGTGAGCCCATTGTTTGCACTTCTGACATGCAATCCAATCCTCAGTTAAAGTGTACTGTAATCCCTTGCAATATATACGAGGGCAGTTCAATAAGTAATGCAACACATTTTTTTTCTCGGCCAATTTTGGTTGAAAAAACCGGAAATTTCTTGTGGAATATTTTCAAACATTCTCGCTTCGTCTCGTATAGTTTCATTGACTTCCGACAGGTGGCAGCGCTGTACGGAGCTGTTAAAATGGCGTCTGTAACGGATGTGCGTTGCAAACAACGGGCAGTGATCGAGTTTCTTTTGGCGGAAAACCAGGGCATCTCAGATATTCATAGGCGCTTGCAGAATGTCTACGGTGATCTGGCAGTGGACAAAAGCACGGTGAGTCGTTGGGCAAAGCGTGTGTCATCATCGCCGCAAGGTCGAGCAAGACTGTCTGATCTTCCGCGTGCGGGCCGGCCGTGCACAGCTGTGACTCCTGCAATGGCGGAGCGTGCGAACACACTCGTTCGAGATGATCGACGGATCACCATCAAACAACTCAGTGCTCAACTTGACATCTCTGTTGGTAGTGCTGTCACAATTGTTCACCAGTTGGGATATTCAAAGGTTTGTTCCCGCTGGGTCCCTCGTTGTCTAACCGAACATCATAAAGAGCAAAGGAGAACCATCTGTGCGGAACTGCTTGCTCGTCATGTGGCTGAGGGTGACAATTTCTTGTCAAAGATTGTTACAGGCGATGAAACATGGGTTCATCACTTCGAACCTGAAACAAAACGGCAACCAATGGAGTGGCGCCACACCCACTACCCTACCAAGAAAAAGTTTAAAGCCATACCCTCAGCCGGTAAAGTCATGGTTACAGTCTTCTGGGACGCTGAAGGGGTTATTCTGTTCGATGTCCTTCCCCATGGTCAAACGATCAACTCTGAAGTGTATTGTGCTACTCTTCAGAAACTGAAGAAACGACTTCAGCGTGTTCGTAGGCACAAAAATCTGAACGAACTTCTCCTTCTTCATGACAACGCAAAACCTCACACAAGTCTTCGCACCCGAGAGGGGCTCACAAAACTTCAGTGGACTGTTCTTCCTCATGCACCCTACAGCCCCGATCTCGCACCGTCGGATTTCCATATGTTTGGCCCAATGAAGGACGCAATCCGTGGGAGGCACTATGCGGATGATGAAGAAGTTATTGATGCAGTACGACGTTGGTTCCGACATCGACCAGTGGAATGGTACCGTGCAGGCATACAGGCCCTCATTTCAAGGTGGCGGAAGGCCGTAGCATTGAATGGAGATTACGTTGAAAAATAGTGTTGTGTAGCTAAAAGATTGGGGAATAACCTGGTGTATTTTAATGCTGAATAAAACAACCCCTGTTTCAGAAAAAAAATGTGTTGCATTACTTATTGAACTGCCCTCGTACATACTGCATCTTCGTCATCTTCGGATGTTTCATTTTCTTTTATCATCTTATTCTTTGACTGAAGACCTTTCCCTTTAACTTCTTCTTTTCTTCTCGAGCTATTAACCTGATTTTTGTTCTGTTCTATTTACCTTCGAGACATTTTTTGACCGTTTCTTGCAGTTCATTCTTGTAGGGAGATGATGTGAGAATAGCGGCTTTACCTCTCACCTTGTCACTCGTTTCTGCGCTGGTGTAGCTCTGGGTCTTGGTGTAATAAGCTTGACCCAGTGGCATTATTGATGGCTGCATTTGGAGTATCAAGCTTCAGAGAACGCTGAGGTCTAGGTTTCAGCTCTGTAGTTTGTAATCTGGCACTGCAGTTAGCTTGTACGAATTCAGGAGGTGGGTTTGAGGAGTCAATAGAAGCATTAGCAGCTGTATTTGCTGAAAGATTTACTGAAGGACTGTCAGTGGTAACGGCTGCTGCCTCAATCGGGATCTCAGTCGTCGTCGCTGATAGAAAATTATCGTCTGAGAAGACGTTGAAATTCGTTGCTTCGAGCTAGTTCGACCACATCCAAGTTTTTCGTATGAGAGGCATGCCCACCAAGGAGCAGCATAACAAGATTTTCTATTGATTGGCGACTCCATGTTGTCTTGTGCACAACGACCAGATAACAGGTATACTTGAAAAAAGAGACAGCATTGGTCGTATATTTTTTAGTATTGCAAAATCGATTTTCTGTCACTGAGTGACCCTCTTCAGTGCTATATTGTATAACTTAAATTGGGATGCACTGTTGTCACTAAGCTTACGGCGCCGTAAGCTTAGTGACAACAGTGCATCCCAATTTAAGTTATACAATATACACTCCTGGAAATGGAAAAAAGAACACATTGACACCGGTGTGTCAGACCCACCATACTTGCTTCGGACACTGCGAGAGGGCTGTACAAGCAATGATCACACGCACGGTACAGCGGACACACCAGGAACCGCGGTGTTGGCCGTCGAATGGCGCTAGCTGCGCAGCATTTGTGCACCGCCGCCGTCAGTGTCAGCCAGTTTGCCGTGGCATACGGAGCTCCATCGCAGTCTTTAACACTGGTAGCATGCCGCGACAGCGTGGACGTGAACCGTATGTGCAGTTGACGGACTTTGAGCGAGGGCGTATAGTGGGCATGCGGGAGGCCGGGTGGACGTACCGCCGAATTGCTCAACACGTGGGGCGTGAGGTCTCCACAGTACATCGATGTTGTCGCCAGTGGTCGGCGGAAGGTGCACGTGCCCGTCGACCTGGGACCGGACCGCAGCGACGCACGGATGCACGCCAAGACCGTAGGATCCTACGCAGTGCCGTAGGGGACCGCACCGCCACTTCCCAGCAAATTAGGGACACTGTTGCTCCTGGGGTATCGGCGAGGACCATTCGCAACCGTCTCCATGAAGCTGGGCTACGGTCCCGCACACCGTTAGGCCGTCTTCCGCTCGCGCCCCAACATCGTGCAGCCCGCATCCAGTGGTGTCGCGACAGGCGTGAATGGAGGGACGAATGGAGACGTGTCGTCTTCAGCGATGAGAGTCGCTTCTGCCTTGGTGCCAATGATGGTCGTATGCGTGTTTGGCGCCGTGCAGGTGAGCGCCACAATCAGGACTGCATACGACCAAGGCACACAGGGCCAACACCCGGCATCATGGTGTGGGGAGCGATCTCCTACACTGGCCGTACACCACTGGTGATCGTCGAGGGGACACTGAATAGTGCACGGTACATCCAAACCGTCATCGAACCCATCGTTCTACCATTCCTAGACTGGCAAGGGAACTTGCTGTTCCAACAGGACAATGCACGTCCGCATGTATCCCGTGCCACCCAACGTGCTCTAGAAGGTGTAAGTCAACTACCCTGGCCAGCAAGATCTCCGGATCTGTCCCCCATTGAGCATGTTTGGGACTGGATGAAGCGTCGTCTCACGCGGTCTGCACGTCCAGCATGAACGCTGGTCCAACTGAGGCGCCAGGTGGAAATGGCATGGCAAGCCGTTCCACAGGACTACATCCAGCATCTCTACGATCGTCTCCATGGGAGAATAGCAGCCTGCATTGCTGCGGAAGGTGGATATACACTGTACTAGTGCCGACATTGTGCATGCTCTGTTGCCTGTGTCTATGTGCCTGTGGTTCTGTCAGTGTGATCATGTGATGTATCTGACCCCAGGAATGTGTCAATAAAGTTTCCCCTTCCTGGGACAATGAATTCACGGTGTTCTTATTTCAATTTCCAGGAGTGTAGCACTGAAGATGGTCACTCAGTGACAGAAAATCGATTTTGCAATAGTAAAAAATATACGACCAATGCTGTCTCTTTTTTCAAGATTTTCTATTCTAGCATTAGATAAGTAAATGAATTTATGGAACCAGCACAAGAATATTTCGCTTGTAATCCATCCAGATTCACGAGCTTCTGCTCAACCTCCTGGTGACAAACCAGATTAGAATTTTTGCTGTTTCCTTTTCCTGGGATAGATCACCATCGGAGGCATGACTCTTCCGTCCGCTGAACAGCAAATTTCAGCTGCCATTTTAATTCCACGTTCTGCAGATGTGAGCACTCCAAATTGACGCTGTTCTTTATTTGCAGTAATTTATGAGCGATTTGATACCGGTTTCGTCACAGCTGTAAATTCTTTCCCGAGTTACATTTTTTTTCGTCGATAACTTTAGTCAATAAGTGAGAAAACTGTGATACTGCAACGTCATTGAATCCCATAACACGCACCCCGGATGTGGCTTCTGGTTTCCTGAAACCCAGGATGGCGAGCCAGGCAGCCAAGGACCCAACCTCCTCCAGCAATTTCCGTTTATTTGTTTAATGGATTGAGTCGTCTTCGAGTTGATACGGTAATCTGCACAGTTGTCTCTCAGTTATACCAAAAAGTCGCTTCTGCAGTTCCTTATTGACAACACACTGATATTTTCCCCAGGTTCTGTCAGTTGTTGAAAGAGGGTTGTCCTTTTTATTTTTTACGTATCGTTTTAAAGTTTTCAAAGGCACAACAAATTGTTTCAATGTTTTTTCGTGGGTCATTGTTTTATTAATTACCGATTCAACAGCTTGTTCAATGTTTTTCGTCGAACAATTTTGTCTCTCCGTTTTCCGTATATAATGAAGTACCATCTACAAACGAGAAAGACAAAACTTGCGGTAGAAGTCGTGAAATGAAGAATAAAGGGTGACAGCGGCGGAACGGACTATATCAATAGAACATTCCGCTCCAAACGCATATCTGTTAATGTATTATTCAGTAAACACCGTACATAGTTTTTTTCGGGACTGCATTGTACACAAAGACAGCTAAGAACATCTTGGTTTAGGTGGACTAGACATTAATTGTGGAGAAAAAACTATGACAGACTTAGCTTAGTTGGAAAACGTCCGGTAAGTTAGAGCAGCGAATTCGCTCACTTTTATGGGCAGACTACGGTACTGGCTCGTGACAACAGTTGCAACCTATCTAAACCATAACAGACACTGGTTTGTTAAACAATTGTCAGTCTGAGCGAACTCTAGTGCCCCTAGATGAAATTAGACCACCGAGACAGTTCTGCCTCGACAGTCCAGTCCTTCCCGGTCTCCCCTGCGGCACAGAGAGACTCACCGACTTCCCCGTAGGCTCCCTCGGCTGATACATCTGCTAGCTCACTTCCCCAAATTCTCAAATGTCCTGATACTCAGCAGAATGATACCTGCTTCCCCTGCTGTTGGAGAAATAGCAATATATCCTGTATTAATTGGATCAGTTTCACTGATGGGTACCTTTGCAGATGAGAGACTTCTTGCTTCGATGACGCCTCATCCGGTCCTGTGCTTTCAGGACTCCATATAGTTCAGTAGTATAAATCATACTGACCAGGAAGTCGATACATGGAGATGCGGTTACTGAGCAGCCAAGGATATGCCCTTGTTTTGAGACGTATGTATGTACTTCAGTAAAATTGCTGTGTTACCGAAAATATAAAAACAGACTGGAAAATTACATTTGGAATGCGTTATTTCTTGACCGTTGTAAATATGAAAATAATTTTGGAGGGGAAAGGAGATTTTACTCCAGCCTTTGCGTAAAACGCTAATTCGTGAAAGGAAATCGTTTGAACGAAACCCAAAAGACCCCCTGGCTCGCCGTCGGATGTGGAAGAGTCTTCCGAAAAGCGGGCGAGCAACGGAGTGGAATGCTGCTGAGAGGGGAGAGGAATACATTTTGTACGCCTGTCGCGCCGTGTGAAATAGCCTCCTCATATCAATCGGTGGCTCGTCAGCCGCAGCGCAACTTTGGAAATAGGGCTTGTTCTAATTGCCCCAGTGTCCAGCCTATTTCCCACATGTGAGATGGCATTTAAAATTTTTGAATACGAATCTGCTGGCTGACCCATAGATCATACATCCATAGGCAAACTGAGGCCGTACAAATGATCGATAAAACAGGACCAGAAATGTTCTGTCTCCTTCACAATAACTAGGACTAATATATTTTAAAATATTTTGTGCCCTGAGATAAATTTCCTTTAAGTAGTTCAAGTTGGCGGCCAAGTGTTTCGTCAAAAATGAGACACAGAAACCTCACCGATTTTATAAAGTTTAAAATAGTGTCCCTCATTCTCACCTCAGGTAAATTAAAAATAGAGTGCAAACGGTCACAAAGAACACCTACAGATTTATTGTTCGAAAATCTAAAGCCGGTTTTATTCGCCCATTCCGCCAATCACCTAACAATCAGCTGTAACTGACCGTGCTACCCACCGGAGGCACAATTAAAAATAGGAAAGTCATCCACGAACAAGGAACACTTGACGTGAACTATGACCGTTAACGTAATATTGTTGGTAGAAATTTCACCGTCCGCTAATAGCCTCACGAAGACTCCATTTTTTGCCATTAGATCATTAATATAAATTGTAAACAGTAGCGGCCTTATGTCACTCCTTTGGGCTACTCCTCAAATTATCTTTACATGTGTAAATTTTGTTCCGTTAAGAGCGTGGTGTTGAGTCTTACCTGTAAGGAAGTCCTGCGTCCAATGACAAATCTAGTCAGTGCTCGGTAAACTCGTATTTTTTTCATTAAATGACAATGCGAAACTGTAGCGAATGTCTTCCGGAAATCAAGGAACAGATGCAAGCTCATGGAGCCTACAAAAGCTGTCTCCTATCGTGAGTGCCCATACAAATGAGTTGAGCATCGTTATTGCTACGTAACAGCAAACTTACGGCGTGTACAGGTTGTTATAATTGAACTTACGCTACATGAGAGGGCCCCCGGGAGAAATGAGTGATCGTTGGACAACGGCACGTTGTGGAAACATTTGCGGAAGAGAAATAACGAATAAACCGTAGAAAGAAACACATTTTAATTTCCACACGAGAGCGTTCAAATTTGTTGATCTTGGTAGTTACTCAGTTTGGAACCATCGGCCAGTGATACGGTTTTTTCCAGATGTGTTACGGAGTAGCCGACTGACCTCGCGAGCAGTGTGAAGTGGAGCTTCACCGTGCATCAAAACAGTCGATTCGAAAACACCTCTCTCCCTGACAGCAGCGATCACATGTTGGTGAAGCGTATCATAGTAATGTGTGGCATTCACGCTGCAGTCCTTGGGGTCCGAGTTGTATAAAGAAAAATGGACGAAACATGACCTGTGTCGTGAAGTCACATCACACAGTGACGTGTTCAGTATACAATGGAACTTCATGAAAGTTCTTTGGCGGTGACGAGCGCCAAATGCTACAATTGTGAATGTTCCCAGTGACCGTAAAGTGTGCTTCATCACTCGAAAAAATGTTCCCGGGCCACATGTCGTCAACTTCAACCCAAACAAGGGACGTAAAAGCAAAGTCTACTTGAATGTATGTGTAAGGTGGCAAACCTTGGTGAGTAATGTGAAGCTGGTACGGATACCATTTCGAAATTGTTCACAGCACTTTTCGAACGATGGATCATGGAATGTTCAACTGTTGTGACACAGCTCGCCCACTGCAAGTAGCTTCGAACATTCTCCGCCATGGCAACAGTATCCTCTTGAACAATTTGTGGCGAAATTGGCCGTCGGCCTCTCTCAGGAACAAACCGAATCATTGGCCAATCTTTCCCAACTGTGTAACCACCAAGACCACCAGATTTGAAACATCCCATGGGGAAATTTAAATTTGTTTCTTTCCATGGTTTATTCACTTCTCTGTCGCATGTCGTTGCAGATATTTCTATAATGTTTCATCGTCATGGGTTTTCGAGGTGACCCTTTCAAGTAGTGAAAGATTAATTATAAGTATCCTGTAGGTCAGTCAGTGATCAGAAGTCTTGGGCTGTGATGTACGCCACGGAACTGCCTGGAACGTATCCCAGTTTCAGTCTTCTCAAGTACTGGTTACTGATTTAGAAATTAAATCAAAAATTAAATTTCACATGTGTGCAGTTTCAATGGTACCTTTAGTTATTATGGATGCATTTATACAGCTGGGATTGTCGATGTTGTCTCCAACAGAGACCAAACATGATGAACTGTAACTCTCAGAAGATTCTTCTTAAGGACAGCTTTGGTCTTATAGAAATTCACTTATAGAAAAGTTACTCTACGTTTCACTTTGTTAGCAGTGGTTTCATCCACGAACCATACCATTTTTGGCCTCGATGGAGTCTCATAATTTGGGTTTTCAATTGAAGACACCATAGAACTGACAATGGATGCAGTACTTTCTTCAGCATTAGAATGAGTCTGCCATAAATATCAGGGTACATCTGCTATCGCATAAGGTGACGTTTCAAATTTTCAAGTCTTTTGATTTTGGCTCCACACAATTATTTTGGCATGCATTTGTTTAACATTTATTGGGACTCTCAGTTTACGTTAACTGTTCCCCAGTTGCACAAAACTGGCCGTATAAACCCGGCTTATACAACACGACAGCAGTAGTACGTTCAGAAATTTGTGATGTTTCTCGGCTAAATGAAAAAATAATATATTATGAGGAAGAGTCGAAGCAGAACTCGATGTACTGCAACCGCTGGGAGTGTAGGAACAGCATCACCCAGACGTTGGTCAACCACTCTGGGGGAAAGATGTTGTTCCTGGGCATCTAAAGCCACAATAAATTTCAAACCTTGATTTCTACAACCAGAAACCTTCGGGCGACTTTTCTGTGAACTTATAATGGAGAATGATTTTCAAAAGTCGACCCAGCTCACTCTTGCTTGCAGTTTCCGTTAGATGAGGAATCACAGAGATTATTAGTGATATACACAATTGCCACGCATCTGACACGTTTAGGATTGCGAGTTTCTCTCCAGTTTTCAATGTTTCTCACAACAACTCGTGGTATCTGTCTCATAAAAGTATCGAAATTACGTGTAACTTCCAATAATACCAGTTTTTTTCGATTCAGTATTAAGCATCCAGATTTAATTTGAGCAAGGATGGGATATTTCCAATACAGCAGTACTTGAACATTATTGTTTATTTCGCTTCACTTTATAAAATACAAGACAGGGCTACTATAAACTCTTATTTTCAAAGCTCTCTATTTTCAAAAATATTACATGTACAAATGTGACTGATGCATGAATAGAACTATAAACTCATCACATTTGTATTTTGTACTTTGTTACAGGCGTTCTCTTCTAGTCGTACTACACACGTCCAAGCTGTAGCCAAATTCGTTCCATACGTTATGCAGTAAGATCCTGTCAGTGGTCATCACAGCAGCATTGACGCATTCTCTGAGCTGTTCCAGCCTCCTTTACAGTGGGGGTGCGTAAACATGGTCTTTTAATGTACCCCAGAGGACATATTAAGAAGACGGTAGGTCTGGGCCCCGGGAACAAAGCCACATCATAGTCACCACTACGCCCAACCCATACATGTGGGAGTCCGTCGCATAGATTGCGACGAACACAAATGCTCCAAAGACGGAATGCCCCGTCTTGTTGGATGATGAAATTCTCGGAATCAGTAGTCAGTTGTGGAAACAATCACAACCGCAACATATCAATATAAGAGGTGCCCGTCATAGTCTTCTCACAGAAGATAAACGGCCCATACAGCTTCGTCTCTGACATTGCACAGAAAACATTAACCTCCACGGCGAAGCTCGTTGATGCTCCAAAATTTCACGAGGATTTTCTGCCCACACTCTCACATTGTGGCGATTAACCTTTCCAGATAAACGGAAGGCTACTTTTTTCTCTGAATATCAACATGGAGGAGAAACGTTCATCCTCAAGTGTTTCTTGCATAGTGATGCAAAACTGAATGTGCCGTCTACACTCTTACGGTTTTAATTGTCGCACGACCTGCAGACAGTACATTTTAAAATTTAACCGCCGTCGCAAACCTTTCCAGACAATTTACTGCGGTATTCTACGTTCGTGGGTTGCGCGGACCGCTGACGTTCTGGACTGCGTACGAAATTTTCCCTCACCCCCTCCACGGTTGCTTCTGGCGCTCTTGGTAGATCGGCACGTTTCTGTTTACAGAGACAACTAGTGTTCTTAAACTGTCGATAGCAACGCACAGTGCTTTGTTTACATGGCGGTTCTTTTCCACAATTCCTTCTTAAGGCGCGCTTCAGTGTTATAACAGATAAGTATCTCTTATATTTCAACATACAAAAATTCTTTTCTCGCTTTGTCGCCATTTTGTCAAGGCACTATACTCGTAACGCCAGCTGGTGGGCATAGAGCAAACTCGGCGAGTTTACGGTTCTGTTTATGCATGAATCGTATTCGTAGATGTAATACTTCGGAAAATATAGAACTTTGAAAACTAATGAATCATTTATAGTAGCCCTGTATTCAGGGCCGGTTCGAGATAATTTTTCCACAGAAGTTACTTGTAGCTTGGCGCGCTCTTCCTCTCCACACCCGCTGCCCCTATCCTCTCGCTTCCCTTATAGACTTTCACCCTATCAGTTTTAGCTCCTAACTGTGATAGGCACTGAATACAATCTTGCAGTTGGGCCCCTCTGTCGGCCCTCTCAGCTTGGTGCCACAAGCGGCCGCAACTTATTGTGAGAAGTCCTGTATAGAAATCTGACAGCTGTGGCGCCTCTGGAGCCTCTTTCAGCTTGGCGCCCCGAGCAGTGGCTTGTATCGCTTAGGCGTTATACCGCCTTCGTCTTTATTTGTGCCCGTGAGGTTACTTAACATCATAAATGATAGTTACTGTAATGAAGTAGGAGCCATTACTTAGGGCAAATGTCATCTCTGAAGATAAAGCAATTGCACTGAAATTCTGAAACAAGGGATATTGCACTTTCATCTACATTCTTTTTTTTTGTCGTCGCGTATTTGCTCCCGTCATCAACTATCAGCAACAAAATAACCGTTAATACTGGAAGAAAAATGAACTTTAACAAAAGAACAGCCTTTCGTGAAATCAGAAATGAGAAGATACCACAAATTAATTTTAAAAGAGTCACAGGGAGGTTTACATGCATCCGACAACTAGGAGTGGTAGTTAATTATTACGTAACTTTTCTGAAAGTATTCGCCTCTGATTAGTTTTGTAAATGTGATGGTTCTAATAATTATCATAACAGTTTATGACAGCAGTTGTACCCTAATTAGGTGGGTTTGCGTTTTTAGTTACTCTTTTATTAATTTTGCAAATAATTACACATGTTGGAAGCCATATTGTAGTTTAGCATTCAATTAAGGTTAAACGAAATACCTTGGAACACTGGACCACTGCTGTGCTTGAGACAGGTAACCACTGTCTATGATAAGCTGACAGTGCATGCAAGACTTTCTTGTCAGTATGCGGGAAACGGTGGGGCGGTTAGGTTAAGACAATGATATCTGTATATTTAACAGAATTAAAGTTAATTTGTTTCCGTAAGACTTCCCTGGTGCCCTAAAGCGTACTGAAGAACTTTCTGGTTCATTTGCAGATAACATGTTCAGTCCTTCCTAGAGAAAGGTGTAAATTCAGTTGCAACTATTGCCTACATTTACAATTTTATCTCACTGCTTATGCCCGAAACTAACGTTTGACAAAACAGTGTGTGCGTGTATGGTAGAAATATTACGCTTCCAGTTGGCCTGTATTAAGCTATAACACAGAACAACGATGGAGAAAAAACTTTTTTAATGAAAACATCTTGTTAAGATGGTTTTTAGTGTAATTACAAAAAATCTGCATCACCCACGATTTTTTTTTACACTTAACACTTAATATTAAAACATACATTTCAAGCAACCTTAATTACGCATATATTTCACTTACTACATAAATTGACATATTTCTTTATGACACAGATAGTAGGGCTAGGTATCAACATGGTTTCATAATCAGCTGGCCTACAAGAAAATGTTTGAAGACTGGAGAGAAGAAAGTTTTATGCATGGACCTCGTGAATCCGAAAACAATTTTTTAATAATCTCTTTACATAAAGTTGTGACAAACGAAACGGTGTCTGAAAGTCTTAGGGAAAGACGGATAATGTTTCAAATATCTCAGTGAGTAGTTCGATCATCTGGCAGAAGTGAAATTAAAAGAATGCTTTTTTGTTGGGTCTGACATTTGGAAAGGGTGTTAATTTCAGCTTAGAATCAAATTTTACTGTAAGTGAGAAGTAGGTTTGGATATCATTTAAGGACGTTGTTATTAGATTCTTAAACACCAAAAAGGACTGAAGTTGTATTTCTGTTGTAGTCAACATACTGAAAAAGTTACAGACGTTCGGCTATTTGGTTAGCTTCAAGATTAACTTTTTGAAAAATCTCCTTGACATTTTCCTCTGAAAATATTTGTGATGTCAGAGGAACAAGGGAGTGGCTTCATTAAGAGATCAAAGTGATGGGAAGGTAGTATTAGGGCTGGTGGAATTCCAATATATACCGAGGCGTACAACAGCGATTTCACAGCAGGAAATTTATATTAGACGCGCTAAGAAGAAAAGACGAGTGCCATATACTTCCCATGGAAGAATGAGGTTTATCCGTGTATATACTTCAATAACACATTTGTTCGTACTGAAAAAATTAAATTATTTTTCACACTAATTACGCGTGTTTTACTAATTTGCTAGTTCAACGAAGTCATACGATGGTAAAAGTGTACTTGATAGAAGAAAACTGTGGTCAGATTTGTGTTCTGCGCCTAAAAAGTTCTGACAGAGCTAGTACCTAACAAAAAGTAATACTTTTTTTTCTTTGGTTCGTGCAATCATTACCAATGGTAATAGCTATTTAGGTACAAGTGACGTGTACTCTTACATATACTTTAAAATCTAAAAGTATACCAATAAAATTGTGAAATGTAGGTATGATTTATATGTTTTCGTTCACCAACTAAGACATGTGGCTGTAGAGTAAAAGTGTATTATATATTCATACCATTTATCAAAGTGTTTGACGGCTCTGAAAATACCGACAAATGGTCTTTGAAGTAATGTACGATTTTAATGTCAAAGTATGGATGAAGTAAGTTTTGCTGTCATGGGATTCAGACATAAGCCTAGGCTTTATTTTTGGTCATTAGATTCATACTTTTATTTTGGTTGTTGCTTCTAAAGTTTAATATATGTAACCTATCAGTCAGAAATTTTTACGCGTTTAAAAACAGTTTTTCTTGATATTTCTGCTTACATTGAGTTGTTACATGTTGCTGAATGTACATATTTATTCTAGAGATTATAAACAAATCTCAACTTTACTTTATTAGTTTCCAGAAGAGTGCCTGTTCGTGCTCAAGATTATGTGGGTAATTGTTCATCAATATTGGTTGTCACGGGTCTGTTCCAACCTTAATTTCACAGTATGGCTTTATTTTATCACTTCATAACCCTCGGAAGAATCATTCTAGTTATTATGGATCATCTGTCTTCTGTGAAGTAGTGGTTAAGATCGGCAGATTTTAGTCATCTGTGTAATTAAAGTAGCAAATAAGCAAGCTTTGTACCGACAACTGATAAAATTATATTTGCAAATACCAGAAAGAGATTTGATCCGATACTTTACACTCCCGGAGAAACTCTGAGTTTATAAATGAATTTATGCCATTAAGAACTGTTCAGATTGTATGATAACAATGAAGATACTTATGTTCCTTTTAGAGACATGATATAGACCGAGACTTCCTTCCTTGGCCACTTTACAGGGTGTTTCCAGTACGACATCGTAAGCATTAGTCAGTGGGCTCACGGTATCTCAATTAATCTTAATGGAACACATTCCGATCTCCAGGATCTTTATTACTGTTAGTTATCTCTCTTTCCGCGGAAGCTAAAGAATCTGGAAGTTTCAAAAGTGTTATCAACTTCGCCTGTAATGAAGTGAACGGCCGCCCTTTGGCACAAAGGGAGACGTTAACAGAATTAAATGTCCCTTACCCTCCTTGGCAAGACCTGTGGCTCTGGGCAAGCAAGAAACAGAATAGAGTTGATAGAAAATTTATCACAGCATACTTTTAAAAAAGAATAATCTTTAGTCAATAATCGATACCTTGCCTTGCACTGAGTACTTTAACGCTTCTAACAATGCCAGTTCTAGTTTTTAAATTTTTTGTACGGAAATAGCTACAGCCACATCTACATTCTTACTCTGCAAGCCACTGTGAAGTGTATGGCAGAGGGTACTTCCCATTGTACCAGTTATTAGGGCTTTATTATGTTCCTTTTCAAATGTAGCATGAGAAGAACGAGTGCTTAAAAGCCTCGTTAAACTCTTTAATTAATACGAGCTTGTCCTCGCGGTACGTAGGAGCTTGAAGTATGTTACGAAATCTTGAAACTTTGTAAGTAGGATTTCGTGGGGCAATTTGCGTCTATCTTCAAGCGTCTGTCTGTTCAGTTTCTTCATCATCTCAGTGACACTCTCCCATGGCTCATACAAACCTGTGACTATTCGTGCTACTCTGCTTTGTATACGTTCAATATCCCCTATTGGTCTTATTTCTTAAACGCCCCACATACTTGAGCATATGAAGACGGGTCGCTCGAGTCTTTTCTAAGTAATCTTCTCCGTAGAGTCATTACACTTCCTTAGTAATCGACCAATGAATCGGGGTCTTTCACCTACCGTAACTACCATTGAGTCTATGTGATCGTTCCATTTCATATCCCTGCAAATGATTAGATTCCATTTCTGACTTGTTGATGTAGTAGTGATAGCGTAGTACGTCTTTTAGTTTTGTGCAGGTCACAATTTTACATTTCTGAATCTTTAAAGCAATTTTCCAATCCATACATCACTTTGAAATCCTTTCATGATCCGAATGAATATTTGTACAGGCTTTTTCAGACAGTACTTACTTATACTGAGGCTATTTTTACTTCAAATTCCGATCTTTTGCGAAAAGAAAAACACAGTTAAAATAAAATACGTTTTATTTCAAGCATTTAGCTACACCTTCCAGTTACTTCTCCACATCATCCCCGCTCCGATTGAGACATTTACCATAAGTTGGTACCAAATTTCCAATACTATCGTCATAGAAGGCAGCCGCCTGTGATTTGCGTCGGTTAATCAAAGGGAGCAAAGCCCGGGATAAATGATGAGTGATAAAACACTTTCCACAGAAAACGCTGCAGCGGTATCTTCCTTGCAGCTGCAGTGCGTGGCCCAGAATTACCATGAAGAAGGAAACGAATGACAGTTACGCTATGTGAGCTACATGAAATGAGGCGAAACCACTCAACAAGCAATTCATACTTGACGCGAGTCATTACTGTTCTAGACATTTTTAAATGCTCACTGTGTGCTCAGAACTTAAAAGTGCAGCGTGACGCGATACATGGGCATACCAGAGAAACTGCGCAACCCATCTGCGCAAAGCTTCACCGTATTTTCATCGTTGTTTGAATTTTTTGACCGATCGGAGGTTGAAAAGAAAATAGCCCTAGGTCATAGACATACAAAATGAACAGCAAGTGTGCCAGCACATTTCGCTGAGGAACATCTAAAGTTACTTCTAAATTTGAAGAAGACTCTCCTGCCAAGACTACTTGCTTTGTATTCAATGCCAAGACACCCTCAATGCAGTCAAAATTTTTGCTTGATACTGTGTACGATCGTATTTTTCATAATATACTACTGGCCAATAAAATTGCTAGACCAAGAAGAAATGCAGATGATAAACGGGTATTCATTGGACAAATATATTACACTAGAACTAACATGTGATTACATTTTCATGCAGTTTGGGTGCATAGATCCTGAGAAATCAGTACCCAGAACAACCACCCCTGGCCGTAATAACGGCCTTGATACGCCTGGGCATTGAGTCAAACAGAGGTTGGATAGCGTGTACAGGTACAGCTGCCCATGCAGCTTCAACACGGTACCACAGTTCATCATGAGTAGTGACTGGCGTATTGTGACGAGCCAGTTGCTCGGCCACCATTGACCAGACGTTTTCAATTGGTGAGAGATCTGGAGAATGTGCTGTCTAGGGCAGCAGTCGAACATTTTCTGTATCCAGAAAGGCCCGTACAGGACCTGCAACATGCGGTCATGCATTATCCTGCTGAAATGTAGGGTTTCGCAGGGATCGAATGAAGGGTAGAGCCACGGGTCGTATCACATCGAAATGTAACGTCCACTGTTCAAAGTGCCGTCAGTGCGAACACGAGGTGACCGAGACGTGTAACCAATGGCACCTCATACCATCACGCCGGGTGATACGCCAGTATGGCGATGACGAGTACACGCTACCAATGTGCGTTCACCGCGATGTCGCCAAACACGGATGCGACCATCATGGATTCATCCGAAAAAATTACGTTTTGGCATTCGTTCACACAGATTCGTCGTTGAGTACATCATCGCAGGCGCTCCTGTCTGTGATGCAGCGTCGAGGGTAACCGCAGCCACGGTCTCCGAGCTGATAGTCCATACTGCTGCAAACGTAGTCGAAGTATTCGTGCAGATGGTTGTTGTCTTGCAAACGTCCCCATCTGTTGACTCAGGGATCGAGACGTGGCTGCACGATCCGTTACAGCCATGCGGATAAGATGCCTGTCATCTCGACTGCTAGTGATACGAGGCCGTTGGAATCCAGCACGGCGTTCGGTATTACCCTCCTGAACCCACCGATTCCATATTCTGCTAACAGTCATTGGATCTCGACCAACGCGAGCAACAACGTCGCGATACGATAAACCGCAATGGCGATAGGCTACAATCCGACCTTTATCAAAGTCGGAAACGTGGTGGTACGCATTTCTCCTCCTTACACGAGACATCACAACAACGTTTCACCAGGCATCGCCGGTCAACTGCTGTTTGTGTATGAGAAATCGGTTGGAAACTTTCCTCATGTCAGCACGTTGTATGTGTCGCCACCGGCGCCAACCTTGTGTGAATGCTCTGAAAACCTAATCATTTGCATATCACAGCATCTTCTTCCTGTCGGTTAAATTTCGCGTCTGTAGCACGTGATCTTCGTGGTGTAGCAATTTTAATGGCTAGAAGTGTACATACCTCTAAAGAATATAGCTGTTTTTTGGTAAAATGAAACATCAACATTCTATACTGGGACAAGTAATACCTAGACAGGTCAACTCTTAATATGATAGGTATGATCTTAACGCTCCCTTCGAAAAAAACTGTCCTGTACTATACAGATCTACACTCCTGGAAATGGAAAAAAGAACACATTGACACCGGTGTGTCAGACCCACCATACTTGCTCCTGACACTGCGAGAGGGCTGTACAAGCAATGATCACACGCACGGCACAGCGGACACACCAGGAACCGCGGTGTTGGCCGTCGAATGGCGCTAGCTGCGCAGCATTTGTGCACCGCCGCCGTCAGTGTCAGCCAGTTTGCCGTGGCATACGGAGCTCCATCGCAGTCTTTAACACTGGTAGCATGCCGCGACAGCGTGGACGTGAACCGTATGTGCAGTTGACGGACTTTGAGCGAGGGCGTATAGTGGGCATGCGGGAGGCCGGGTGGACGTACCGCCGAATCGCTCAACACGTGGGGCGTGAGGTCTCCACAGTACATCGATGTTGTCGCCAGTGGTCGGCGGAAGGTGCACGTGCCCGTCGACCTGGGACCGGACCGCAGCGACGCACGGATGCACGCCAAGACCGTAGGATCCTACGCAGTGCCGTAGGGGACCGCACCGCCACTTCCCAGCAAATTAGGGACACTGTTGCTCCTGGGGTATCGGCGAGGACCATTCGCAACCGTCTCCATGAAGCTGGGCTACGGTCCCGCACACCGTTAGGCCGTCTTCCGCTCACGCCCCAACATCGTGCAGCCCGCCTCCAGTGGTGTCGCAACAGGCGTGAATGGAGGGACGAATGGAGACGTGTCGTCTTCAGCGATGAGAGTCGCTTCTGCCTTGGTGCCAATGATGGTCGTATGCGTGTTTGGCGCCGTGCAGGTGAGCGCCACAATCAGGACTGCATACGACCGAGGCACACAGGGCCAACACCCGGCATCATGGTGTGGGGAGCGATCTCCTACACTGGCCGTACACCACTGGTGGTCGTCGAGGGGACACTGAATAGTGCACGGTACATCCAAACCGTCATCGAACCCATCGTTCTACCATTCCTAGACCGGCAAGGGAATTTGCTGTTCCAACAGGACAATGCACGTCCGCATGTATCCCGTGCCACCCAACGTGCTCTAGAAGGTGTAAGTCAACTACCCTGGCCAGCAAGATCTCCGGATCTGTCCCCCATTGAGCATGTTTGGGACTGGATGAAGCGTCGTCTCACGCGGTCTGCACGTCCAGCACGAACGCTGGTCCAACTGAGGCGCCAGGTGGAAATGGCATGGCAAGCCGTTCCACAGGACTACATCCAGCATCTCTACGATCGTCTCCATGGGAGAATAGCAGCCTGCATTGCTGCGAAAGGTGGATATACACTGTACTAGTGCAGACATTGTGCATGCTCTGTTGCCTGTGTCTATGTGCCTGTGGTTCTGTCAGTGTGATCATGTGATGTATCTGACCCCAGGAATGTGTCAATAATGTTTCCCCTTCCTGGGACAATGAATTCACGGTGTTCTTATTTCAATTTCCAGGAGTGTATAAGAAAATATACTATGCAGCGTTGCGAATAACAGACCAGAGATAACTTGCTCACGCTGCCAATCTAGAAGCGACTTGATGCAGTATCGCCTGTATTGCATGAAAAAGTGTTTGATTTCATTAACATCTGTAACATAGGAATTATAATGTTCAGTCTAGATCTCTGTGTCATGTTACAGTGATTTAGAGGTACATCTACAACGAACAGCATACGCAAGAATTATTCGGAATTTTTAAAAGATCCTGTGGAACTTTCAATTAAGTATTAAATACATAAGAAGGAAATGACATCACATATTTTTACTTTAACAGAGAGAAGATGACGAAGCATTCTAAGTTAAACAGCAAATTACATGATGCATACGTGGAATAAAGTATGCAGGTACATGCTGCCAAATAAGATTACGCAACGATATAGGAGGGAGATGACATCACACACGGGAGTGCAAGTGTTGATTAGGCAGCATTCTTTTCTCAAGGAGCCGTCCGAACTCTTCGCCAATCGGTCAGTGATTCCTGTGTGAGATGAAAATCATCGAAAATGATACATGTAGAATGGGGCTTTGCAGTATGTATCACTTTGCTGTGCAAGGCTGTAGAAATGGCTGTTTATAAGAAGATAGCGAATTGGTGAGGATGGATGATTGCTACAGGGACCTAGACGGAGGTAAACGTAACTACTGCACATAAATAGGCGAAGAGATCCAGTACTATTCTGATACCTATTGGTGATAAATCGCTAGCAGTTGTAAAATACATAGGAGTAACCGTCAGACTGGTCTAGGGTGTAATGATCCCATAAGACAAATAGTAGGAAAAGTGGCTTGCAAAACACCTATTCGTTCGATTTTTTAAAGGTATTGTTAGTCAGTCTGGGGCTGTCATTAGGTTGGATGAATAGGAAATCCAACGAAGAGTGGAACGTTTTATAGTGGGATTATTATGGAGATACTTCAGGGGAGTACGTACGTCCTATACCTACAGTGTTAAATTTGCAATATTGATGACCTTTTATCTCAGAATCCTTGAGAGACACAGATCTGAAATTTTTAGGAAGTATAGTTTCACTCCTTCTCTGATTTCTGAACCAGGATCAGAATATACAGACAAATAATTAGTTAGTTATGATTATTCAAAAATACGTTCAATTTTTTTAATAATTACCCTGTTCCTTCTCTAAATAAAAACCGTTACAAGTAGAGATGTTTTGGTGGTTCAGCAGGTGCAATATGCTAAGAGGTAACATAGTGTAAAATAAGGAATATGTATCTGTAATAGTTCCTGAGATAATGGGTCAAATATTAAAAAAAAATGTTATTTCCAGGAAATCAAGTTTAAACATTTTATCTGGTATTAACTCACATATGGAGCCATGCCACCTCCTAGAAACAGCCAGGCCCATATCAGCATTATCTGGATCGTGCACTTGATCATCCTGCAAACCCAGAAGCCTCCTTCTTTTCCTGCCTCTTGCTTCTTTAGTGACTTCCTCTGCTGCACGCTACGCTTTCATGATCCTGAGTCGATCCATTCGCTGGAAGGCGTGCAGTGTGTTGGCTCCTGGAGTAATACCAAGTTCCTCTAGTACCCCAATTCTTCCCTTTATACCATCATTAAACGTTATCACAGCATCACAAACACCCAAGCATAGAGTTTTCATGCCTACAAAGACATATTTTGGTATGCGGGTCCAAATGACATTATTGAAAGACTCATTCGGGTTTTGCGTTCGACCATGGAGACATTTGGAAAGAAGATCAGAATGAGCTAGCTGTCTATATATGGGCTTAATTACCTCCATCACTGCAGATGGTATGCTCTTTTTGTGCCTAAATTGTTCCTCTGTACCCGCTGCCTGAGCGTTGCGGTACTTGCACCATCAATCAGCACCAGGTGGGCAAAGACCATATATAGGTGTATCATCAGTGGATGATTTGTGGAAGAATGTAGCCCGCACTGTTCTTTTCATTCCCTGTAGATCATGTGTGTTGTTCCTTATTGCAACTCCATAATATTGCTGGAGTTCATCAATGTTTTTGTCTGTAAGTCTTCCTTTACCATTTAGAGTCGTTCCATCTGATAACTTCTCTTTTCCTTTTGTCTGGTTCAATTTTCGAAGGCGTGTTCCCATCCGTTTTTGAATGTGGCCCACATATTCAATCTTCAAAATATGCTTTTCACCATAAGGTTGGCTTTCCACGACTGATTTGAAGGCCTTCGAATCACCATCCCCCAAGTACTCAGTTTAGCACACACCTCTTTCCTGTCGTGAGCGTCTGAAACAACTGCAGCAGCCTCCATACCCTCACTAATTCCCTAATAATTCTTGGCACAATTTGTTTTATGACTTTCACTTTTTTCATTGTCAACTGATTTACACCGATAGAAGTATTTAGGTAGCACTTGGATGTCTAAAATTTTACCTGTGTCTACACTAGTGACAGTTACAAGCGCATTCTTAGATGTGTGGCCTCTCTTTTGCCATGTACCATCAACGGCCACAGATAAGCTTGTCGTGTTATTTAATTCTACTGCTTCTTTAGCAGCGGCTTTCATAGAAACAACAGCAACAAATCTGACTCTTTTTCCAATTACTTCTGTGTACTTACTTGATCTGGTTCGTGGGTTTGACAAGTTCAGCGTCGCACATAATACTTGAGCTGCAGTCAGTCCTTTACCTACGCACCTCATTCCATATAAGAATCATCTAACATTTCTCTCAAACAAGTCGTTATTACGCTTTTGAGACGTCCAAAATGACGTAAATAAATGTAAATATCGTGTGACAAGGGCCCCCCGTCGGGTAGACCGTTCGCCGGGTGCAAGTCTTTCGATTTGGCCCCACTTCGGCGACTTGCGCGTCGACGGAGATGAAATTATGATGATTAGGACAGCACAAAACCCTGTCCCTGCGCGGAGAAAATCTTCGACCCAGCCGGGAATCGAACCCGGGCCCTTAGGATTGACATTCTTTCACGCTGATCCCTCAGCTACCGAGAGCAGAAAAAATGACATACAGAGCCTGCAAACTTTGCACTGAACAACAAGTTTGTTAGCTAGTCCAGTCCTTGCAGATGTGTCCTTAAAGATGCTAATTTGCCCACCACAAACTTTACATGATACAGAATCTTGTAAAACTTGTCCTAACACACTCAAATCTAATGAAACATAACCCAAACTATTTGCATGATCTCGATTGTCAATAAATAAATCTTCATGGTTTCCAAGTTTCCTCCTCGAATTATTAGTAGGCGTGTCCTTTTTGTGTGTCTGTGAAACATCTATTTCAGGAGCAGTACTGGATTCAGATTCAGTCGTATGCTGACTTCCAGGCAAACGCCGGTTCTTAAAAAAAACTCTTTCTTTTCGTCATGTTGAAAAGAGGTATAAGAACGTGTAATCGTATACCAAACCACTATGTTAATAGCTCAACACCTATAAAACACCTACACCCACAAAGTAAATCCACAAGACGCAAGTGCGATACTGCCATTTCTGTTTACACAGTGCATCCAACCTCTTAACATGAACTCAAGGAACAAATAGCTGAAAACCACAGCCTTATCGATTGAATAGTTTCAGAGATAGCAAGTCAATACAGAAAGACCGGATTTTTTTTACACTTGCACTATTAACTTTGAAATGATAAAAAGTACATTTCCAATTGGAATTAATCGACAAATGACGCATCATATTATTCAGGAGAGATCAAATATTATTAAGAGATAATAATCAGAAAATGTCACTTTTCAGACAATTTCACCATACATACTCCCCTTAACAGACACCAGTGCCGGTCGCAACAAGAGGGACGTTGCGTATCACGGAGGAATTTACTGGTGGAAAAATTGGAAGGAATGTTTTCCGGGCAATATATTACTTCATCTAACAACGAGGAACTAGCACTGATATGGGGTTTGTACGGACACTCATTCTTTCCATGTGAACAGAGGATCTACATGCCTTAAATGTCACTTCTACGCTCCATATCCCGAACGTAAGGTGGCGTGCAGGTCTTACACATCTTGTTTTTCTGTACAGAGACTAGCATAGCCTAGGAGAAACCTGTGAAAGTTCTATCAGGTCGGCCTATGTGTAACAGGGCAACAGCGGCAAATCCCATCCACGTGTCACCTAGAGGCTCCAAACTAAGTTCAGCCCCATCTTCAGACAGATTTGTAGGTAATGCCTTTGTTTCTAAAATGACTACACTATGCACATTCGTACTGATTGTGTAGGAGAAGTTAAACGCTACTCTAGCCGAAATCCGATATACCCTCGAACAGCATGCGGGAAGGAAAAAAATTATTGTCTTATCACGTCACGGGAAGATACTATTGTAAGATGTAATACCGATCTGTGGATGCTATATTAAGCAATGTATAATTAGAGGTGTAGTAAGAAGGCCTATTTGATCGTTGTTCTGGTAAGCTATTAATCTATCATTTCTATCATTCCCTATATTCTCGCTGTTAGCAAACGTTTCATTAGGACAACAGTCCTTGTGAATTTCGTTTATGTCACCAGTTTTTTTTTAAGTATCTGCATTGGGAGGGCTGTTACCGCCTAGTTGTGTTGGATAATATGTGGTGGACTGTACAACTCGTTATTCCGTAGCACTTAAGAGGAAAGTACTCTAAACTGATACTGTTTCCCCAAATTCTATTATTCTACAGGTCTTAAGAAAAAGAATGTGTGTCTCAAACAGATGTAAACTATAACCTATTAAAGAAATTACGCTTTTAAGTGCAGTGAAAGTGTTATGCGTATGGAGAGAAAACTGAAACTGGAAAAAACGAATAAAAAAAAAGAAACAGGAAACTGGAGCATATGGCCAAGACGACTGCCAGAACAGAATATTAATGGGTACTGAAAAAGGAGGAAGCCATTTCATAAGTCCAACAAGAGAACATACAACATTAAACATGGTGTATAGAGCAATCTGAATACATGTGGGGAATATAAGATAGTAGCTTTTAGTGTAAATACCAATGGTAAGTGGCCACATGTTGGAGTACTGGCCAAAAATCATGGATTAGAGCAAATTTATTATGTTAAAGTAAGCACGAAAAATCTGTTTATAAAGCTCCAATTATATCAGGATATGCTTAAAAGGGGCGGTTACATTGTATGTAAATGTAGAGGACTGGATATTGTAGACCCAGAAATAGAATAGCCCTTTGCAGAGGTAAAATATGATGTAATAAGTATATTTTATGTGCGTTCCTTTAGAAAAGTTGTAAACATAAAGCTTCGCCCAGATATTTTGTAAGAAGGTGGAACAAAAGAACTGCCAACGTACTCTTAGGAAAATGGGAAATGTTTTAACAACAGTGTAACGTAGGAGATAAGAGACTAAATTAAAATTATCGAATACTGTCGGCTAAATGAACTGCAAGAATAAGCAAAACTGATTGTTAAAACCATAAGAGAGACAGCTGACAGGGAAAAATTAGATATGTATTGGAATTCGAGAACATACCTTGTTTGTATTTGTCAAGTTACTGACTGGAGAAGGAATTAAATGCCTTGGACGTTGATTAAAATTTTTACTTAAATAATAAGCAGGTTGTTATCGTAAATACACAGAGCAAACATTAAGAATTGTTTCGTGTGTGCAAATGTATATTCAAAAATTATTATTGGGCACATGAATATATGTTTTCTGATTCACTTCTCTAAATTTGTCTCTATTGGATGTTTACACTCTAAAGTAGTTGTAAGTGGATAATTGGAACTCTAGCTTGTAGTGTGCTATTGTTTGACTCATCTCTGTGAAACTTGAAGCTGTAGCAAAAATATCTTTTCTCCTATGTGAGAGGAACTAAGTGACGTATACTTTAAAGGTGCAGCTTCGAGGCTTATTTGATCATTGCTCCACAGAACTATTAATTTGCTTTCTCCTATGTCCTCGCTTCTAGATGTACGACATATCCCGGCTTCCTGATTTCGAAGCAAATTTGCTTATTTCCGGCAGCACTTCAATTTCTTTAATTGTTGCATCAGAATTTGGTAATTTACCAATACTGTATCTATCCTATACATGGTAGCGGGTTACTTGAACCAGCCATAACTAAATTACCAAGCACCGCTACATTAGCAGTACTGTTACTAGTAGATGTCAAGGTACTTTTAATCCGACAGAGTATATAGACTGCATGTCGCTCAGAGTGTAGGAAATTCGCTTGGATAATAAATTTTGTTGTTAGACTTGCGGTGGTCAGCGCTAATAGGAAGGTTGTATCTACCACACTCCGTAACAGCCGGCTTGCAGTGGCTCGGTTTATGTGGCTGGGTAGATTAGCGGAGTGGGTGACCTCTCGTGATAGCGGTGTGCCGCATCTTGTAATGGGGGACCGCACAGGCAGTGGCAGCTGCGACGCATCTGTGTTCACTGCATCCGAGCTGGGGACGGCGGTGTGTAGCGGCTGTCGGTTGTCACACTGGCCAGACTCTCGTAGAAGATCAGTTGCACACACTTATGTTGTGGGTCATGGAAGAATTTGTTTTTTGCTAGTTTTAAATATGCATACGACCAACTCCATTTTATACTATAGGTAACAGCAGCATAATTTAGCGATATACTGCATTTGTGTCCTGCAGTGTGCGACATAGCTACAGGAATGTTCCTAATTGCCACCATTACTTACAGGTCCACAGTAATGTTGTGGTGTCAGACTCCTCTTAGGTGACCTAATAGTGATTTCATAGCGTCTTGGACATTGTTTTCAACACACCTAAGCACTAGATTAGTGCACATCTAATCGATGTTAGGTGTAATTTTTTTAGGCCGCAGTAAGCTGTAAATTATTTAAAACGTGGGATATTAGTGTAATTTGTTTAAATAATACCACGTGATAATTGTTAAGAATTTAAAGTCTCGTATTTATCATCTCAAAAAGTGGGTATTTTGGAAAATCAGCAAACTTTTACTGAATAGCCCCAAAATATGTAGACAGCCGTGGAAGAAGGCGGCGGAGTGCTTGCAGAAATGCCATTGGGCACAGTACTTTGCTACAAATTGCAGAAAAACTAAATTGCGTAAAATGTTGTAGCACATGTCATGTGTGTGTGTATGGGATGAGAGACAAAAAACAAGTGAGGAGAAGTCTGTCTGATGGTTAGAAAGACCAAGTGAGTGGTGGGGCTGATGCCAGGGGAAAATCATTATAATTGGGTAATAAGTAATGATGTCAGTCATAAATTACGTCAGTAACATAACAGTTCAGTAATATAAGAGATAGGGGATTAGAAGGTTAGGCCAAGTGGGTGACTTATAGATAACAATGTTTCCCTTGTCCCAGGGAGGGAAAGGAGAATGGTTAGGGGCATGGGAGAGGGGATGAGAGAAGGTTGCGTGGGACATGGGAGGGGGAAAGGGGGATTGACTTTGAAAATAAGCCACATAACTGCCAGAAAATTGACCTTAGGGGACACTGACCTTTGCCTTTACTGATAACAAGAACAACAGACCTATTGAATTTAGAGTATCATTGATCCATTACTAATATTAGCCACAATCTGCAATTAGCTATACCCTGTTTCCTCAATGGCTGTCTGAATAGCCTCTTCCGGACGTTGAATGAGGCCCGCAGACATACACACTGACTCCACCTGGTGTTCCTGTCTACCATTTGCTGCTATTTCCTTAAGGGGTACCACTATTCGCGATACTCCTGAACGGCCGAGTATTAATAAGGCACTACCATTTTGCATTTGCCTCCTTTGACAGAGGACACAGCAGGTTTCCCAGTAGATGAAATGAGTTTCACTGGTTCAGTTGCAGTTTCAGTGGAAGACATGACTTCGAAGTTGTTCGTTAGTGGTTCAAAAAATGGTTCAAATGGCTCTCAGCACTATGGGACTTAACATCGGATGTTCAAATGGCTCTGAGCACTATGGGACTCAACTGCTGAGGTTATTAGTCCCCTAGAACTTAGAACTAGTTAAACCTAACTAACCTAAGGACATCACAAACATCCATGCCCGAGGCAGGATTCGAACCTGCGACCGTAGCGGTCTTGCGGTTCCAGACTGCAGCGCCTTTAACCGCACGGCCACTTCGGCCGGCTAACATCGGAGGTCATCAGTCCCCTAGAACTTAGAACTACTTAAACCTAACTATCCTAAGGACATCACACACATCCATGCCCGAGGCAGGATTCGAACCTGCGACCGTAGCGGTCGCGCGGTTCCAGACTGAAGCGCCTAGAACCACTCGGCCACCACGGCCAGCCCGTTCGTTAGTGGGATGGGTGTAACACTCTTAGTTAGCCCTCCTCCCCATCTTCCGCGATTTTCAACAGTTCGTTGTGTCACTGTGGTATCAATTGCTGCTCAAACTGCTGCTGCAGACGCAGTACGATGCGAAAGACTCGTACGCCGAGCACGATGGTCTTCTCTCTCGGTAATGCCGCGTGGCCGTCGGGAGTCCCTTCATCTTGCGACCGTACATTCTCGCGACCTCTGCTGCCAGCAGTCATGTACAGTAGCTAAATGCCTGTCAAGTCTTTCTGCAGTATCACAGAAGGAACGTCCAGCTTCTCGTAGCCCTACTGCATGACCTAGTTGAAACTCAGTGAGGTGTTCGTAATGACGTCTTTGTCACCTTAAAAGCATTCCTAGATAACATCAACTCACTACGACCAATATCAAAGGTAACTAACGCTCACGATCCTTACAGCGTGTATTTAAAGCAAACCTGATTTGCATCCACATAGTGGCGCTACTAGCGGCACTCTTATGCGACTGGTGAGAAATTTGAACAGACATCATCTTCCAGATGTAGAAACACGTCTAACAACTTTCGTTTATGTCGCACAACTCCATCTTGGTGTTGCAATTTTTAGTTTCGTCAGTGTATTTCGTTTACAGAATGGTGTTGCGGAGTTGGTTCAAATGGTTCAAATGGCTCGGAGCACTATGGGACTCAACATCTTAGGTCATAAGTCCCCTAGAACTTAGAACTACTTAAACCTAACTAACCTAAGGACATCACACACACCCATGCCCGAGGCAGGATTCGAACCTGCGACCGTAGCAATCCCGCGGTTCCGGACTGCAGCGCCAGAACCGCTAGACCACCGCGGCCGGCTGTGGAGTTGCACCGGAGATTTTCCAGGAGTCAATGGAACGTGACGTCAGCTTGACAATTACATGAGTGCAATCGTCGTATAGCCTAAAGACACGACGAAGTATTAGACGGAGATGACATCTCATAAGTAGTAAAGTATTGTACCACCTATTAACAGCTACAATATGAGCAACACACTACTGTGCCCCAACGAATATCCTGTTGAAGGTGCTATGTCTTTGCTTTCCTTTGTCTTGAAACCGAGGGAGGAAGATAAGATAATGGTAACACGCAGTTTTCTAGAAAAGATATTGGATATAAAATAATTTTATGGCCTATAACTGAATAATGCTCAAGTGTATAGCACCCATAAAAGGTCGAGCTGACAGGTTAAGCAAATTGTCACGGGATCTTTGACTGGCGAGAGATTATAACGAAAATGTTGAAAAACCTTCCCTGGCAGCGAAGCCTCGCGAGAACCTGTTTAGACAACCTAGGGAACAGTACCTCAGGGCAGAAACTGTCAATATCCTTCAGCATCATACGTACGTATCTCGTAGAGGCGAAGAGGAAAAAATTGCCATATAACAACTCGTCCATTTTTATGTTTTAAATTTAAAATTTGATCAAATTCTAAGATGAGAAATACTATTGAAAATGGCCTTGCTTTTCTAGGCTAGTCACTTTAATGAGTCACTGGTACAGCATATGTTGCGTGCCAATGCAGTCGGCATATATTATGAATGCCGCTTTTCATAAAGTAATTTGAGCTATACAGTACTGATGTAATTGTATTTGGCAAAGTTATTAACTAGTTACTTGTAAATCCATTTGTTTTTAACTTTAAGAGGCCCATCTATCGATATATAGTATCAGCTGATGTTCTTCCCAGAATCTTAGCCTGATGGACGTTTAGTTGTTTCTCTGACGTTTCGCCTGCACAGATGTTTATTTATGTCGATGATTAACCCATTGACTGTGAGCTAGAACGAAGCAGTGTGCCCGAGTTGATAAGATGCCCACACACCTGTCTGAGAATAGGAGCAGGAAAGGAATGAATATGTCTTATGAAACGGAAAAAGATACATGAACTGTGAAGTAATAAATAAAGTAAACGAAGGGCGTCTTTTTGAAAGTGCACGTCTTTATATATCAGTCAAATCCAAATCTGCTACTTAGTAACATTCATTACCACAGCCGGCCGAAGTGGCCGTGCGGTTAAAGGCGCTGCAGTCTGGAACCGCAAGACCGCTACGGTCGCAGGTTCGAATCCTGCCTCGGGCATGGATGTTTGTGATGTCCTTAGGTTAGTTAGGTTTAACTAGTTCTCAGTTCTAGGGGACTAATGACCTCAGCAGTTGAGTCCCATAGTGCTCAGAGCCATTTGAACCAAGCCATTACCACGTTTCTCCATTCCCTGCATGGTTAATATGGTTGGATCCTCCTTGGCAGGTTGTCCATAAAGTGTTTCTAATAGCCTGCCACTTAAGAATCGTTGATACAGACCCAGAGAGCGGAAGCGATGTAATTTCTGCGGCAGATAGTCCTGCATTCGGCTACGGACGCAATGGGTCGCAGGAAACATGTAACATGGTGATGGCTGGTGGCTTGCAAGAGGAAATAGATACTCTGCCTAGATGCTGTATCGGCAGCTTGTGTTTTGTTGTTGAAGCATCTGCAAGCTGATTCTCAAATAAAATTATAACCTCGCTTTCTGAAGCCAAGTTTTCAACTGGAATCTGCTTCGTTCATTGGTACTGATTTGAACTCGCGTTACTTACAGTCGTGACGTTCGCTCTCTACTACGTCTTCTGCCTACGACTTTGTTTCGATCTTAGTTTCCACACGCTACATGCTTCAGGCAGTGACCTGCCAAATTTGTTCCAGGCTACGACACTCAAATGTTCGAGACACTGCTACGAGCCTGTCCCACACTCCTACTGCAAACTGCAAACCTCTTGAGCTCCTCCACTGTGTGAGGAGTGTTACTGAAACGGCGTACTGCATGTTTGAAATAGTAGTAAACATTGTCTATCAGTTTCATGTCATGAGATACCGCAGGCTATTCAGTTTGGCTGATTTCTGCCTTCTGGAAATGGTGTTCAAGAGGTGGATACAACGTGTTTATGCATTATTGTCTTGGATGACGAATCCATCACCGAAATGGTAACTTCAGACGTGGATAAAACGTTGGAGGAACGTGACCTGATGCTGCATAGTCCACATACTGCTTTCCATAATGATGAGAGGCACACGATATCCGTATATAAAACTGGCCCAAAACATGATTGCCCACCTCCCTGCTGAATTCGTGGGAGTGCATACTTGATAAGAACGCTGCTTCTGGCCATCTCCAAGGCGATTATCAAGCATCAGACAAATGCTGCAGTCGTCTGTAAGAGAAGATCGGTTTAGTTCAACCGTGAAGAGATACTCAAGGATGCAGAAAATCTCAGAAAACAAGAATACGTTTGACATATTTTTTTAAAAATGATTATGTCTCTTCCACAGATCCTAAGTGAACTGGTTCTCATTGAAAAGCAATAATTTAAAAAATCTTAAATTATTTTTAATCATGAGGAGATAACCAACGGGACTTCTTGCTATTGCATAGCTCAGTTGGTAGAGCAACTGTCCGCAAAGGAAAAGGTCACAGGTTTGTGTCCCGGTCTGGCACATTTTCAATCTTCCAGGAAGATTCACATAAGTGCACAATCCGCTGGAGGATGAAAAATTCGTTCCAGGAATAAGTAACTTGTTACACCACACGTAAATGTACTACATTACACTAGGATGTTTGTGGTAATTGTAAGGCTAGTGTAGCCACTATCGTGAAAGAGCAAATCGGTTTACACAATCTTTTTTAACTTAATCACTTTACTGCACTGAAAATGTGCAGAAGTCGGATTTTACGAAATACATTATTCGTTATTATTAATAATATGTACACATCAGTCGATTACACTTATAAGTTCGTCAGTGGAACAGAAGGAATAGGCCACCAATAAATCCTGTAGATTCTTAAACTGAACTTGATTACATGAAACGTATTCGCAGTTGCAAATGCGAACAACCATCAGCTGTATAAGGGAGTGACTACAACGAAAATTTGTGACGAACCTGGACTCGAACCCTGATTTCGCACATGCATGTATATCCGAAAGAACATTGCATCGTTCTTAACAACACGGGCCCTGCAATATTGCATTTATCCGCTGATGCTGGGCAGCGACATTCAGTTAAAACGTCCTCCCCGGTACGGTGCTTGCATAATGTGTGTACGAGTACAGGTTGTGACATAGTAACGACGACGTATGGAAGTTTGGGTCTGTCTGTGAATCGTGCACGGATAACCAAAGTTATTAACATGACAGATTCGCCACTTTGCCCCCAGTGTCACACACTTGACGCGGATGAATATCGACTGTAGAGGTGTGGAACCTGATTCAGAAAATTCTTGCCCTTCTTCTACGTATGGCTCCCCATGCCATTGCACCGAAGTCACGTCTGTTCCCAGGTGAGACCTATTTCCCACGTACGAAAACCACACAGTGAACAGGATAAAATCCCTACCGATCTCTTACTTGTTTCATGAAGGAGATAAAAGTGTTCTTCATTTTTGTACATTCCTGCAAGATCGGTTTACCTTTCTCGCGCTCAACCGAGACACCATTAATACTATGCTAACATTCTGGGTAGTGGTTTTTTGGACCTCCCCTGCAGCTAGGATTTCCTTAGTATGAGGTGATTTCAATGTGAATGTGTAATACGAGGACTCGGAGCAGTGTACCGGCAAAATGGAATAGTTTTAGAGAAGACGTGCCCTAACATGGCTGATTGACTTGGGATTCTGAGTATATCTACCCACAGGTTGGCGGTGTGCGGATGCCTTTTTTCTTTGTTTGTTTCGCTGAATGGGAGGGCGTTTATATTTCCACTTGTGTTTTATTTGTTATTGATGCTAATTGCACATCATTATTTTCCGCCTATAGGGCATCTTGTTGAGTCTTAATTGTTTTTTAATTCGGTGTTGTCACACATAATGTATGAAGCCATTATATTTTTTCCCCTGTACATTAATTTTGTGTAAAAGTAAAAAATACAAAAAAAGTTTATTGTAAAAAAATCGGTTAAGGCGACCGCTCACGGAACAAAAGAAATAAATGCCCTGTAGCCGGTATATTGAGTCCCTCTCATGCCCCTTTAAAATAAATTTTCATTGTCAGTCCTTCATACAGCGGAGGGTTGTTCGTATTCGCAACTGCGAATACATCTCATTCACTTTGTAACTGCTGTAGTCGCCGCAGTGCCCGTTCTTTGGGGCATGCATGCATGTCCTAAGAAACATTGCAGCGTTCTTCTTAGCCGCGCAGGATTAGCCGAGCGGTTTAAGGCGCTGCAGTCATGGACTGTGCGGCTGGTCCCGGCGGAGGTTCGAGTCCTCCCTCGGGCATGGGTGTGTGTGTTTGTCCTTAGGATAATTTAGGTTAAGTAGTGTGTAAGCTTAGGCACTGACGACGTTAGCAGTTAAGTCCCATAAGATTTCACACACATTTGAACATTTCGTTCTTCTTAACGAAAAAGGCACTGTAATATCGGATGAACTTGGTCAGTAATTAAACTTTTCTGATTGCTGTCAAGGTATTGAAAATGCGTGTTCCTGAATAATAGACACCTTTGTGGATCAACGAAAGGGACTTCTTACCTTTGTGAAGATTATTTTTGTTTGTAGTATTGAATTCATAAACTAATATGTTACGAGGGCTATTCGGAAAGTAAGTTACGATCTGTCGCAAATTGGGAACCACTGTGAAAATCCGATGAAGTTTTGCACAGATGTGTTGGGTAGTGACCCTAGTATGCCAGTCGATCGCGGCATGACGCTCTTTTCAATTTTGATCCAACAGTGAGAACGTAAGGATGTCTAGAATATAGTGTCTTCCGCCAAGTATGAGAGCCTGGTGAGAGATTTCGCCTGATGTCGTGCACCCCACATGACATAACTGTCGTGCGTTTCATTCTTCATGACAATTCTCGGCCGCACTCTGCAGGGGCAATGAAGATGCTCCTGCAGTATTTTCGATGGGAAGTGTTTGATTACCCACAACACACACTGTAATTGGCCCATCCTGAGTTTCATCTCTGCTCACATGAACCGCTGGCTATGTAGACAACATTTTGGCACAGACAACGAGCTGCAGATGATCGTAGAGAATTGTCAGAATGCACAGCAGTCGCCTGCCTTCTGTGACGAGGGTATTGGAAAGTTGGTACAACGCTACGGCAGATGTCTTAATCTGACAGACGGCTATGTAGAGAAGTAGCTCTAAGGTGTAGTTAACTATTACAAATAAAACATTTTTGATTTTCACCGTGGTTTTCATTTCGGACACGTTCGTCATCTGTCCACATGACAAGAGAAGACTGGATGGGTTCTTGGACCATCCGAACACAAGACACCCCAACATCAAGTTCACCATGGATGGAACTAGAGAGTGACGGTCAGCTCCCATTCTTCGAAGTCCTGGTAAAGAGGAAGGCAGACGGCACCTTAGGCCACAGTGTGTACAGGAAAACAACACACACTGACTTATATCTACAGGCTGACAGCTGCCATCACCCAGCACAGAAGCAAGGAGTGCTGAGAACACTCGTGCGCCGAGCCAAAACGCTCTCTGACCCAGACAGCCTGACAGCGGAATTAGAACATCTACAAAGAGTGTTCACAGACAATGCACACTCCACCAGGGACATCCGCAAAGCGCTCCATCCCACCAGACGACCTGAGGCAACAGGAGAGGAGCAGGAAGAAAAGGCCAGGAAAGTAGCCTTTCTACCGTATGCTGGGCCTATATCTGCCAAGATCAGCAGAATCTTGAAGAAACACAATGTCAAGAGTGTATCCTGCCCACCTAACAAGATAAGGACGCTCCTTTGGACTGTCAAGGATGATTTGGGGTTAAGGAAACCTGGTGTCTACCATATACCATGTGAATGTGGGATCTCTTACATCGGTCAAACTAGCAGAAAAGCTGAAATAAGATGTAAAGAACACCAGAGACATACCAGGCTACGACAGGTAACTAAATCTGCAATAGCAGAATATTTCCTGGACCTTGAGCACACCATGGATTATGGCAAAACCAGAATGCTGGCTCAGACTCCCCGATTCTGGGCTAGTGTCATTAATGAATCAATCGAAATCAAGATGGCGGAGAACTTGATAAACCGGGAAGCAGGATATCAGCGTATTACTGCGTGGAATCCTACAGAAACAACTTAAAAAAGTTCCCTCCTCCAGGAAAGAACTACAGACGTCCAAGGGAGTAAGTAACGGAACAGAACGACATACGCGATACCAGACGGCAGCAAGCTCCTTGGAGGATGGCCATCATAATATGTAGCTTCAACAGCAGCCGGATGCCGCGGGACGCACACCTCACAGGCGAATACCGGGTTTAGAAGGCCAGGAGAATGGTTCGGCCACGAGAGAAACTAGCCACGGTCGCGGATAGCATAGGGAACTTCAACAGAGCCATGATAGTGATTGTATCGCGCCTATCGGGCGCGGACCCAGTAGGGAACGCCTTGGGATGTCCTAAGCTACGCTACGCAAATTCACGGAGCTTCGTACTCCGATGTGTTGTAGGGTGAGCGGATCACGCCTTTCCTAGTTCTTCCTGGGTGTGTTGGAGGTTGTCCTCTCGTCGGAATCTTCCTCACGATTGCGTTTCTTCTTTTAGTTCATCTGCTCATGTTGCGGCGTGCCTTTACTCCAGCAACAGGTCTGGCCACCTTGTGGTCGGGCGCCAGTGCACTTGGTTTCCCAAGTTGCGTACAAGGTCGTTCTCCAACATCCGGGCGGCCGCTTAAAAACGATGTGCCACCTGCCGGAATCGGTGTTTGAGCAGTGGGACTTCCGCTACTCTGTGGAGTTCTCTGGTGCTGAAGTCTCTTGGTAGGTGATGCGCTAACCTAAGCGCCTTGTTCTGGACCGTCTGCAGCTTTGCGATGGACGAGTCGGCCGCGTCGCCCCACACCACAGCAGCTTACTCTAACACTGGCCTGATTAGTGTCAGGTACAGAGTTATGCCACAGTGTGGGGGGCCTTGGGATGTCCGCTACCTCAGAAGAGAGCCGCAACGGGCGCGGACGGAAGACGGAGCGCCTAGAGACTGATACCACCGCCAGAAATGATCACAGTGGGCGCGGACTGCATGGGAAAAAAAACATTATGCTTACATAGCCATGTAATGAGAGATGTTTTTACTTTGAACAAATGAGAAATTAATGCAAGGAAAACTATTTAAACATTTAAGTTCAGCAGAAGATGCCATTCAGCGGAAGTGTTGACATGTTCCTTTTGTAACCGTGGAGTAGAATGAATGTACCAGCAGCAGCAGTTCGTGTTTATAGATAGGATTTAGTTTCGTTTTGTTTCACGTGCTTCTGCAAAGAAGTGAAATTTATCCGGGTATTTTAGTTTTTGGACTGCTATACAGCAACTTTTTCTAAGTTTTTGTATAAATTTTAGTGCTTCTGCATTCTGTGTGCAGAGTTTCTACTGAAACTTCATTTTACAAGTATTTTACTCTGTTGAGTATTGTATATCAAACAGTTCTAAGTTTATGCGTAAATTTTAGTGCATTTGCATTATGTGAGCTGAATTTCTAGTGTAGTTAAAACCAGGTGATACTTATGGTGCGCACATGTGGGTGTTTTGGGAAACGGAAATCCTTCCCACATTCCCGAAACTACATTTTTTGATTTCAGAGGGAGAAGAACACTATCCCAATTAATTAAAGAGACTAGCATTCTTCATGGCAGATAGGAGAAAGAAAATGTTAATGCAGTATCAGTTTACTACAGGAGCATCTATGGAAACGTCCTGAACTAGTCTCGCTTATAAACGGTAAAACACATAATACTAGGGTCAGAAACCTGCCTTAAGCCAGATGTTCATAACAATGAATCTCTAAATTACGGTTGGAATCTATGTCACAAAGATAGGTTGAACATCGGTAGTGAAGGCATGTTAATAGCCGTAAATAGTACGAAAGTATCTAATGACGCTACTACAGATTCCGAATGCGAAATAATATAGGTCAAGGCAAGTGTTAAAGGTGGATCAAACATGCTAACCAGATACTTTTATAGGCCTCCTGTATCAGGAGCGGTTATGGTGGAACACATAGGAGAAAACTTGGAGAAACTTACCTGTAAATTTCCCAGTTATATTGTAGTATTGAGAAGAAATATCAACTTACCAGCTATAGACTGGGAGACTCAAGTGATTAAGGCAAATAGTAGGGACAGAATCATGTGTTGCACCACTACCTTTCCAAACCAGCATCCGTAACTTGCGCATAGGCGGGCCAGAAGGCTTCCACCACACTCTACAGTCGGTCGTTGTGGCCGAGTGGTTCTAGGCGCTTCAGTCCGGAACCGCGCTGCTGCTAAAGTCGCAGGTTAGAATCCTGCCTCGAGCATGGATGTGTGTGATGTCATTAGGTTAGTTAGGTTTAAGTAGGTCTAAGTTCTAGGGGACTTACGACCTCAGATGTTAAGTCCCATAGTGCTCAGAGCCATTTGAACCATTTTTTCGAATCCTGCCTTGGGCATGGATGTGTGTGCTGTCCTTAGGTTAGTTAGGTTCACGTAGTTCTAACTCTAGGGGACTGATGACCTCAGATGTTCAGTCCAATAGTGCTAAGAGCCATTTTTTTTAACCACACACTACTGCAAAAACATGTAAAGGTGTTGAATTGACATGGGAAGGCTTGGGTTCAGGCACTGGGGTGAGCCTGTTACCACATATTGCGCCCTGCTGCTTCCAGTGCTGGAACACTGTCAACATAGCTTAGTACAAAGGCCAGCCCGCCGCAGTGGTGACCTGGATTACCCCATGCCTGGCATGGCAGTGTGCCGGTTCCGGGGTCTACGTTATCAGAAGTGACATCCTCTCACAACAGTATCGCGGCGAGCGGACATAAATATTGCTTGCTCCGGCCATGTGGTATCTGTCTACACCCTGAAAGGTACTTCAAGCCTATTGTCGATCTGATGAGAGTCATTTAACCTCAACTACTACTAAGCACTGTCTCCATTAACCACTGGTCTATTGGCTGCACCTAGTCCTGATGCTGCCGAGAGCTGAACTGGTGCCTTTCAGCTGGAGACCTAGTGCTGGTTGACTTCAGGCAACTGCGAGACATCACCCAGGAGTCACTGGTTCAGCGACTGTGCCTGAGCATCGCTCCTGACCTTCTGTTACCGGATGTTGGTTTTCAGGCCTCCTGTATCTTGCCTGTTGACGAGACACTGCACAGTTTGAGGCATAAGGTCAGTAATGCAAATGACTCCAACCACTGGCTTCCGTGCACGGCCAATATACAACCTGTGTTGTGATGACGCAGGCTTGGCTGCCTTGAAGACATCACACACCACGGAGACCACACCTTCGGTTGCTGTACGAAATATTATTAAATAACCTTTTTGTAATTCTCACTTCCTGTAGGATTCGCAGATGAACAGGGAACTGGTTTATTGTACGTGCTGCCCTGTCTTCTATTCTGCACCAACATCATGGCCTGTAACGATATCAACAGCACTTGGGACCTTTCTGACGCCACTATACACGTGAAGTTGTCCTACATGCCTGATCCGAAAACTACCTTCAGCAGCTACTCAGGGAACTAACCTGCGAAAATAACATATTACATCTCCTGGTCACCAAGAGGCCTGAACTTTTCAACTCAGCGTAGTAAAATGGTTCAAATGGCTCAGAGCACTATGGGACTTAACATATGAGGTCATCAGTCCCCTCAGCTTAGTACAGGGAATCAGTAATTATAAAGTCGTTACAGCATCACTGAATACAGTTTTAAGGAGGTTGTAGGAATAGGAAAGTTGGGACGATATTTCTGCTTAGAAAGAGCGACAAGAACAAATTTCAGATTACCTGTGCGATCAATATTAAAATTTAGTCTCCCGTACGATAATAAATTAAATTGTCAATGCGATCGCTGTATAATACCTATGGCTTGTCTTTGCGTCGTAAGGGTAATGACCAAACTGGTTGCAGGCCGTCTGTCACTACAGAAATTAAATTAATTATCACTGATACAGATAATAAGGATAAATATATGCTACGCTCGATAAATGGATATATTGTGAAAATTATGTAATTCCAAGTGCAAGTGTCCACAGACACGAAATATTCTGAGTCCATACTGTGGCACCTGAGTTAAGGTTCCGACTCCAAGTGCCCACGGACGCGAAATTAAGTTCGAAAAATATGCAGTTCTCTTGAAACCGCGTTTGGACGACTAACCGCAGGCCAAGATGGCGGCCATCTTTTGTAACCACTGCCCGGAATTACCGCTAGTTGCGACAAGAACCAGTCAGATCGTTCACCAGTCCAAATTACAACTTTCTATTTGTAGTCGCCGGCCGGGGGGGGGGGGGGGGGGGGGGGCGAGAGGTTCTATGCGCTGCAGTCTGTAACCGCTCGACCGCTACGGTCACAGGTTCGAATCCTGCCTCGGGCATGGATGTGTGTGATGTCCTTAGGTTAGTTAGGTTTAAGTAGTTCTAAGTTCTGGGGGACTGATGACCTCAGAAGTTAAGTCCAGTAGTGCTCATTTATTCGTAGTCCACCCCATTAGCTAGGTGGTCGGCGCCCCGATTCTATTCCTGGTAGGATCGGAAGTTTTCTCCACTTGCAGGGGGGTGGGGTTATGTTGTCATCATCATCGATACGCAAATCGCCCACTGTGGAGTCAATTGAAAAGACTTGTAACTCGGCGGCCGAACTTCCGCAAGAACGGCTTTCTGGCCATCAGTGCCATACGATCGTTTCATTTTCACTTTATTCTTGAATGCTATCTTGAAAATAGAGTTACCACAAGGTGCACGCCGATTAAAATGACATATTATAATAAGTTATTGGATGAATTTCGCCCACATTCTTAACTCACGTGATAGCAGTCTTCAATAAGTGGGGACAGTATTTAGTCTTAGTTAACTATGCCTTAAACATTAACAGTATACATTCAAGTGGCACATCAGTCTCACAGGAAATGGGCTGTTCTTTCAGTTGATGTCAACTAAAAATAGTGTAACTCTGATAGAATTTAAATTATGTGCGAAACTTTGAGAAACTCAAATCAGTTAACCAAAATCGGTAAAACACTGAAAACTTACCTTCTAAATGTTATTCTTAACTTATAACGTTTTATGTTGCGTGTATCTGAATGTGAGTCAGTATAACAAATTGTGAATAAAACAAACATATAACTACAGAGATAATACCTTTAGGACACAATTCTTTCAGTGGTTCAAAATGGTTCAAATGGCTCTGAGCACTATGGGACTTAACTTCTGAGGTCATCAGTCCCCTAGAACTTAGAACTACTTAAACCAAACTAACTTAAGGACATCAGGATTCGAACCTGCGACCGTAGCGGTCGCGCGGTTCCAGACTGTAGCGCCGAGAACCGCTCGGCCACCCCGGCCGGCAGTTCTTTCAGTGTCTGCGCTAAAAAAATTGTTACGAATTTAGCTGATCAAATAGACAAATAGAATAATTCACAAAAAATAACATTTCTCGGTATTAAGTGCTTCTTTTCATTATGATGTGGCTATTATTTAGTAATAGTTTACACGTTACTGTCACGCGTCTTTGGATTTTACATATACTACGGAACATTGAATTTAATTTTAACTCAGGTTACATTGCACAGATTCACTATAAAATGCATCCACCCACATCTGATTCTCGTACACGTCTCTCTCTCGTGGCCTCAGTACCACCAGCACTTTTTCTTCCGTCATGCCAGCAGGACCATCCACTTACAATGAAACAAAAACGACCCATTAGCTACTCAACTTAAGGCTCCTTCAAACTCCATTTAAACCCAGCCCTGATAGACCAAATTTCCACAAAAAAAAAAAAAAAATCATCAGGCGATTCACAACGAGTGTGCAGAGAACAAAACACGCAGTTACAGGTTTTTATTTCATCTGCTGTGATCTGTATCTTCACAGCGAAAGAGCACCGGTCACGACACTGCTTGTGTCAGACAACAGAACTGCATGCCAGTCAAATTCTTTGGTACATAAACATTTTGTAACACTAACATAGCCGCTGTCACTACACTGCAATGAGACCATGAAGAGAAAAATTGGAGAAATTGGAGCCCACACAAAGGCTTACCAGCAAAATCGTTCTTTCCGCGTACAGTCACACAAAAAGTACCCTCCACCACACAGCGAAAGTTGGCTTGCAGAGTATAGATGTAGATATAGTCGAAACAAAAGAAAATCTACAGTACAACTTGATACAAACACAAATAAATAAACATTGCAAAGCAAAGCTACTTCCAGTCTCCGAAATAAACCTACGGATAAACCAGTTAATTTAAACAAATAAATAAACCACTAACATCTCTCTAAGCAGAGGCTTGCCACTATTCTCTTTCCCATTGAAACACATTGTGGTTTATGCCAGCGTTCTACTCTGAAACCGACACTTGTAGAAATTGTCTGCCACTTGCTTCATCAAAAAATGCGTATCTGTCAAAATTAGGTATGGCAAAGAACCCGTGCACGTATGTCACCCCATTGATCTTAACTTAAGGAAAGACCTCACTATTTATTAGTATACTGTACCTCTCAGTTGCATTTTTTATTTTGACACACATCACAGAATAAATCACACTGTCTTTATTCTTTGTGTGATTGAAGAATACACCACATGCATCACTGTCTATGTCTACCAAACAGTCTGCTTCAACGTCGTTAACTGTCGCATGTATCACAGGCTGGGTTTTCATTTCTTTTTTCAATTCGGTTTCGGCAATCAGATCACTTTCAATTCCCTTAAAGCTATCAACACATATATTCTTCACACAGAAATAGGCTCAATTTCACAACAATCGTAAAAATTATATTAAAAGCTTGTCTAAATTTAGAGAGATTTTTTTTCGAGACTGTACAACTTCTTAACTACTCTAAATTATTTATGTATGGTACCTCTGTGGTCCCAACATTGATAGGTGGCACGCCACTCTCTCACTTTAACTACACTGTCGGTCAGATTAATATTCATGTTTTAGGTCATGATCTCCATATTCCCCAGTACTACATTTGGTATGTGTGGTTTATGACATTTTTACATGAGGAAATTGTGTGCAGAATGTTCATATAATTGCATGTGTAGCCTGTAGAGAACTTGTACACGAGGGGCCATAGTGGAGGCGACAGAGCACAGGGAGAAAGATGGATTGTGAGCCATAAATGTTGTGCCCAGCGACGTACCTGTGCGAGTGATTCGGGGAAGCAGCGCTCTGTGAATTGTACCTGCACTCTTCCCACTTAGGGTCAGCGCTGGAGGGCGCTGGTTCACAAAACGTTTTACCTGGATCAGGCAACAGACTGTTGGAAAGGTGGACAGTTGGCGGAAAGTGGGTGGAGGAAGCCATTTCAGAGAGACTGCTGTAATCTGAGCTTTTGTGCAAATGATAGGACGGTCAGATTCCTACGAGCATTCTCATTGTAGAAGATGGGGCGATACGAACAGAATGGCTGGTGCCTGTGTTTAGTGGAGGAAAGACTGTAACTCCTCTGATGCTAGGAAGTCGCCACGTTCTTTTAGTGAGGGGTGTTACAAAAAGGTACGGCCAAACTTCAAGGAAACATTCCTCACACACAAAGAAAGAAAATATGTTATGTGGACATGTGTCCGGAAACGCTTACTTTCCGTGTTAGAGCTCATTTTATTACTTCTCTTCAAATCTAATCATGGAATGGAAACACACAGCAACAGAACGTACCAGCGTGACTAAAACACTTTGTTACAGGAAATGTTCAAAATGTCCTCCGTTAGCGATGATACATGCATCCACCCTCCATCGCATGGAATCCCTGATGCGCTGATGCAGCCCTGGAGAATGGCGTATTGTATCACAGCCGTCCACAATACGAGCACGAAGAGTCTCTACATTTGGTACCGGGGTTGCGTAGACAAGAGCTTTCAAATGCCCCCATAAATGAAAGTCAAAGAGGCTTGAGGTCAGGAGAGCGTGGAGGCCATGGAATTGGTCCGCCTCTACCAATCCATCGGTCACCGAATCTGTTGTTGAGACGCGTACGAACACTTCAACTGAAATGTGCAGGAGCTCCATCGTGCATGAACCACATGTTGTGTCGTACTTGTAAAGGCACATGTTCTAGCAGCACAGGTAGAGTATCCCGTATGAAATCATGATAACGTGCTCCATTGAGCGTAGGTGGAAGAACATGGGGCCCAATCAAGACATCACCAACAATGCCTGCCCAAACGTTCACAGGAAATTTGTGTTGATGACGTGATTGCACAATTGCGTGCGGATTCTCGTCAGCCCACACATGTTGATGGTCAAAATTTACAATTTGAACACGTTGGAATGAAGCCTCATCCGTAAGCAGAACATTTGCACTGAAATGAGGATTGACACATTGTTCGATGAACCATTCGCAGAAGTGTACCCGTGGAGGCCAATCAGCTGCTGATAGTGCCTGCATACGCTGTACATGGTACGGAAACAAATTGTTCTCCCGTAGCACTCTCCATACAGTGACGTGGTCAACGTTAACTTGTACAGAAGCAACTTCTCTGACGCTGACATTAGGGTTATCGTCAACTGCACGAAGAATTGCCTCGTCCATTGCAGGTGCCCTCGTCGTTCTAGGTCTTCCCCAGTCGCGAGTCATAGGCTGGAATGTTCCGTGCTCCCTAAGACGCCGATCAATTGCTTCGAACGTCTTCCTGTCGGGACACCTTCGTTATGGAAATCTGTCTCGATACAAACGTACCGCGCCACGGCTATTGCCCCCTGCTAATCCATACATCAAATAGGCATCTGCCAATTCCACATTTGTAAACATTGCACTGACTGCAAAACCACGTTCGTGATGAACACTAACCTGTTGATACTACGTACTGATGTGCTTGATGCTAGTACTGTAGAGCAATGAGCCTCATGTCAACACAAGCACCCAAGTCAACATTACCTACCTTCAATTGGGCCAACTGGCGGTGAATCGAGGAAGTACAGTACATACTGACGAAACTAAAATGAGCTCTAACATGGAAATTAAGCGTTTCCGGACACATGTCCACATAACATATTTTCTTTATTTGTGTGTGAGGAATGTTTCCTGAAAGTTTGGCCGTACCTTTTTGTAACACCCTGTATTTCATGCGCATGGCTGCCTGGGGAGCTTAACAGACTTCTTTCAGAAATTGGAAATGGTCGACCTGCAAATATTAGATCTCTGTGTAAATGAGGGACTGTAGCCCCGTCGAGATAGACATTTTTTGCCGAAACACGGCCATGCTTACCATGGTAACGACGCCTTCCTCGTCTAAAATCTTCTTTTTTCACACAAGAGAGATTCCGAGTCGCTCATTGGCTCCTCATAGGATATGCAAAACAGCGGTTTGCTCCCCCAGCGTGGGAACCGTGGTACTGTGTCTGGATTGGCTACCAGGCCAGCAGAGCAGTCCAGAGTGGAGATTCAATGGGTAGAGGATACTTTGATTGGTTTGTACAATGTGGAGGCGGGTTTTTCTGCTAATTCAGCTCCCATACCGAGACTTGGTGGAAAGTGATTGTGTGATTATGATTCTTTGCCTTCTTCGTCTTCTAGTTCTCCCCTGGTGGAGAACTTCAGGTCGTTCTCTAGTTGGTGAGACTTGATGTCTGCGACTTGTGGTGGACTAGCAGCCAGAGGCAGTTTCAAACTGTACCGTCAGTAGAACTGCATATCATCTCGGACATATCATGTGTCATAATGGCGAACTTATTCGTCCTGAGTTGGCTGCCTGACGCTTGACAATTCCAGCACGCATCTTCGTGTCTGTGAGTCAAATTGGTTGACCAGACCAGCGAACGGGTGCACCGCACACTGAAAGCTGCCGGGATTTCCGGGCTCTGACAGGGAAGTTTCTCACGTGTTAATAATCAGAACGTCAGTGCGCGTGGTTTGCAAGTTTTCGTGGACGCGTCAGTGCATTACAGCTGTCGCAGCAGGCCGCTTATCGCCCGCAGCGTGCAGTTTTCTGCTGCACCCTGAATCAAGGTGAAAGGGTAAAGTATTGCTGCACCGGCGAAGGGTTATTAAATGATATTCACGGCTCCCTGTTTTCCGTGAACAGAAGTTTGTAGTGCACTTGGTTGTAGCTGATTCCATTTGAACAGAATTGGGCCTCACCGTGGATTCATGTAAACGAAGTCAGACTGCGTTGTAAGAGGTATTAATTCAGGGGAGAATTTGTATAGTTTCCACCACAATAAATGCTTTGTCAATCAAGTACAATTCCTCTTCTGATTTATGTTTCTCATTTTTCTTTTAAGATTTATCAGCTCGATTGCAGTTATAAAAGGATGAATAAAAGGTTGTCTTTATTTTTGTAAACATTGTAAGTAGGCTGTTTAGGATTTTTATATTGGTAGCGCCACGTAGCGCTCTGTATGAAAATCACTGGCTGTGCTGTGTGCAGTCAGTGGCTGGTTGGCATTGTTGTTGGAATATCTGCCATTGTAGTGTTGGGCAGCTGGATGTTAACAGCGCATAGCATTGTGCAGTTGGAGGTGAGCCGCCAGCAGTGGTGGATGTGGGGAGAGAAATGGCGGAGTTTTGATATTTGTAAGAATGGATGTTATGAACTCCTATATGTATTATGATTTTTGATGACTATTAAGGTAAATACATTGTTTGTTCTTTATCAAAATCTTTCATTTGCTAACTATGCCTATCAGTAGTTAGTGCCTTCAGTAGTTTGAATCTTTTATTTATCTGGCAGTAGTGGCGCTCGCTGTATTGCAGTAGTTCGAGTAACGAAGATTTTTGGTGAGGTAAGTGATTTGTGAAAGGTATAGGTTAATGTTAGTCAGGGCCATTCTTTTGTAGGGATTTTTGAAAGTCAGATTGCGTTGCGCTAAAAATATTGTGTGTCAGTTTAAGCACAGTCTTGTAAAATTTTTCCAAGTGGACGTTTCAACATAAATACGTCACTGTTCTCATTCACATTCCTTCAAATACTCACTGTGTTTATTTTATTGTAGTGATACATGGATACACCAGCAATTTAAAATTCCATCGTAGTAAATTAATTAATTCGATTATTAATTTGAGCTCTGAAAATTACCACAGACATAGGCAGCAAAAGTGCCATGAGTAAATCCACTAATTTCATATGTAAAAATTAAGGGTGTAGCTCACGATTTGAAGGTTATTGAGAAGATAATATATCTTGCTAGAATTGCTCCATATTGGAAGCTTACATTTTTCTTCAGTTTCTTTCTGTCTGATTGTTCCCACTGTTCTTTTGTCAGCCCTTTTCTCTTTTTCTGTAGGGCATCATATTATCCATGCGCTCCATGAAATCAAGTAATTCTTCCATCGCTTCTGTGGGTCTATGAACTAAATCTAACGGCAGGTACTCTGGCAGGTACTCTCTTCAGACTGGAAATGTCTGTAGGAATTCTTAGCTTCTTATCCAAATACACTAATTTCTACAGTTCGGCCTCACAGATGTCTCACAAGCTTCCACAACCACTGTGATAACATGGCTCTTTTAGGAAGGGATTATGCAGTTGAATCTGTTTTCCTAATCTGCAGTATTTATTCAACAGTAGTGTTTCACACGTAGCATAGTAGCAAAACGACGCCACATTCTGATTCCCCCCCCCAATTTTGCAGTATCGTCAAGCTGTCCCCTCGCTAAAATACTTTAGTTTTGAGCTGGGCAATAATGGATTTCTTACATATCACCCCACCCCCCCATCACTCTGTCACCCTTGGTTCATTGTTACTCCGAAAAGTATTTTTAACTGAAGTTATCCCGTCCTTCATTACCTCTGCATCCCTTCTCACAGCAGTAGTCTGCCAGTTTCCAAGTTTACAGTGTCGAGTTCTGTTTTCATCTCTGTATGGCACTATGCCACCTGACCTACTGAAAGGTCTCTGTTGGATTCCTTTCATGTTAATTTCTTAAATCTGTTGTCATTTACGGCATAAATTCCTCTTCTAAATTTACTGTGGTGTTTCTGACTATCTGGAAGGAGACTGAGCAGTGAAACGTGTTACTTTTACACATAAACAAGAAAGATCTGTCACACTACTACACATTAAAACACAGTTTATACGTAATTCATGTCACACAGTCTCATACGGAACCTACAGCCGCTTTCTTTTATATACTGTATATGATAAGATACTGTCATCCCCCTAACCTTCTGTGTGAAAGAATGAATGAGCAAATGTATTTCTAGTTGCATGCTGGATGGTAGCAGACAAGCCTGTCTGCTAGAGAACAGTAGGACCAACGTCGGAACTGGTAGCTACGCTTTCTAAAAGCAAAGAGGTTTCTATCCTTAGTATGGTCCTGTCCGTCCCTTGTCATGTTGGTATGGGAAGCTGCCTCTCTGGCCACTTCCGTTTGTATTTCTCAGCCACCCTCAGGAAGGGACCAAGGCAGTCTGTCCGCGGCGAGCGTCTGAAGTGGTAAGATCTCTGGCTAAGCGCGTGTCCGTAGGACAATGGATTTCTTAAGTTCAGCCTAACTGAAAATTTAATCACCTTTATTTCAGGTTTAGCTCTAAAATATCTAATGTTATCTTAAATTGCAACGCAGCGTAATTCGAGAGTGGAGTTCAGAATATATTCTGGTAGTTGCTTTGTCACTACTTTGTGAGTAAAGTGAAACCACGTGTTGATCAGTAACTCTAACTAGCATTATCAATCTTCAATGCGAATGTGCGTGAGATTATAACGTCTCGTCTTGAAAATATTTTTCAATATAGCAACTTTTCTTTATGTTCAACCCACGTGGGGTGTCCTTTGTGAGACCAGTACCACGTGCTTATACAATTGTTTGACCCATCAGGTTAATAATAAGACGATAGTAACCAGTTCGAGGTTTTTCTTTTGTAAATTGCTTTTCGATCTAATTTATTTTAATTATCAAAATTATTGTGGAGATACACTCTTTGTGTAAACCAAGTTGACCACGTGAAGCATGTGGTGTAACCATCAAAGTAGCCCTCAGCTATTCTTTTCGGGAAGATTTCACAGAGAGTTAGTATGAATTTAGTATACCAGTGTGTGGTAATTACATGACGGACAGGATTGCGCTACGAACATAACTTCTTTGGGTGAAAATTGAATCGGTTGGTTGTGGTTAATTTCCTCTTGCATATGTTTCAACGTTCTTCGTGTGTTATTTTATGAATGCAGTGTTGTATGCAGTCTCCCAATCTTGACTCCATATTTAATGTGTTCCGTAAGATTACAAACTCACATTTTCACAGTCCTAAATAAGGCACCAGCTTAGTTATGAATCAAGTTTAATATGCTGAAATTTCAGTGATCAATGTTAAAATAAATTCCCAAATATAAACTGATTTATTTCTTTTTATTTAAATTCTCTTTTACATATATACAGTATATATCACCGGTTGTCGTATGACTATTATAAGATTATAATTAATGTTAGTCTGGTTGGGAATTTGGTAAGCTAGACTGGATACCTGGTGAAACAGTTGCGCAGTAATGCAAGGTTAACTTCCCCACATAGCTCACAGCTTTTAAACCGCTTTTATTTTCTATCAGTACCGCTTTCATAGCAAATTAAAGCAACAACGTTACACTACATTCTCGGAAATTCTAACAAGCGCAGATTCTGATTCTGTTCTCGTACTCTAGTTGAAAAGCACTGATTCTTTCCCGAAAAGCTCTCAGTGCTGCATTTATGTGATCTGCCAGCTTATCACCAACCTTAGATACTCGAGTACTAATTTCTTCTAGCAAATCCTGACTTTTTCCAGATTTTCCCATCAAATTTACTTTTAATCCCCCATTTCGACCTTTCAGGTCATCAGATTTACTGTTTTACCTGTTAGTTCTTGTATAATATATATAACCATGGGCTTGACGATTCTCTTCCCGCACAGAGATGCTCGGTCTCCTATGCTCACTTTCTACCTAATCATAACCACTTATACTGGGTGACTGTTTAATACCGTCAGCATTGGCTAGCAATATGCAAATACTATTTGCAGTCATTCTATTTCTGCGACGGTCCTCTGCTGCTGGTGTGAAGGTGGCGACCGCTAGTGTTGGGTGGCCAATGCTGTGACGCGATAATTCCCCAAACCTCTGCGCCGCCATGATCTGCTGCCTCATGCTGTTACTGAAGTGATCACGGCGTCCGCAAGCATTGCGTGGCGAAAGAGAAAACAACCTCATGACATTCTTCGTCAGAATTAAATTTGCTACACGCACCTTTTCCTACCTAATCTTCGGGGCTAGTTACAAAGAGTTTATGCCCTTTTTATGAAAATTATATACTTTTTAGGTACTTTGATTGCTAATGCAGTACACGTGTGTGAAACAGAAAGTATGGACATTTAGTACTGAAATTTTATGAATATACTCATCTTTTTCTTGGAAAAATCCAGTGCTTATCGTTCTGTTAGGAGATTATCGGGTCCTAAGTTTTTTATTTTCCAGTGGGAACACTATTTCACACTTTTTCTTCTCATTTTATTTCATATTTTAAACAGACGGTTACCATAAAATCCGATTTTACAAACAGTAATATTATATGTAAACTTTTATGTTTTTTTATAACCATAAGAACTTGAGAATAAAAGTGATTGTAATTTGTTTGGTATAATTGTAAAATAAAAATGTAAACTTTCAAGATTTTCAATATCATAAGGTTTGTTTGGATCGATTTTATAGCATAATACAATTTTTCAACAGGCTCTGAACTTGGTTATGAAATATGATAACGGTTCATAATTTGATGGATAATAAAGTTTATTTACCATAACATAAATAAAATTGGGAAAATAATCAAGTTCACGTGGAATTAGTTATAAATGGAATAAAACAAAATAAAAAAATGCAATTTTTGTTTTTCATTGACGCAAAATTTCTTTGTAAAGTGAAACATATAGAATGCCACTGGTTTTTTACTGTAATTCATTAGCATAGTAGTTAGTAAAAACGTAATAATTTTATAAGCAAATTTGGCTAAGAGTACAATTTCGTAAATACTTCAGAGTATAGGGTCCTTATATGGCGAACATACACTTCGTACTGTACAACCGAAATCAGAATAAAAATGCCGAAAACTTGAGATGAAATCGCTAATTTCCCGTAACTCAGGATGGAATCGGAAATTTTGATTAATTTAGAAACCCCATAATCTTGATTTGCTATAATCTTAAAAACGATAAAATAATTGCAAATGCAAGTCCACTCAACTGACAGTAAATAATTTTTAATCGAAGTCAAGATGACGGCTCTCATTTACATCAGCAGTCCAGAGTTCCATTAGTTCCGACGAAGAACCAGTCAGTTCGTTCACTAGTCCTAATTAAACCATTTTATTCTTATATGCTCTCTCAAAACTAGAGGTATCACTAGATGCGTTCTGAAACGCTGTCTAGAATGACATATTATAATAAATTTTTTGATGAATATTTTTCCTGCAATCTTAATTAAACTGAGAACAGTTTTTAATTAATGACAACAATATTTAGTCTTAATTAACTGTGCCTTGAACGTTAACGGTATACATAAAAGTGGCACACCATGGGAAGATCTTTCCGCTGGTGTCATCCAAAAATAGTGTACCTATGACAGAATTTAAATTATGGGCGACACTACGAAAAACTCAAATCAGTTAACCAAAACCGGCAAACTCTGAAAAATTACATCTGAGTGTTTTCGTAACGTGTGTTTATGTTCCACGACACAAATTGAAATACTGTTTGTGCATTTGTTTTGTGTAATTACTTATACTGACTTTAATTAATAATTTGATTGAGACAACTCTCATTGGCTAATTATGTGCATAAACAAACATGTGAGTAGCACATTAGACTCAGTTGGATGAGTGCTGATGTGTGGTAGATCTATCTCCGCGATGGCTTAATTAGTATAACTGTTATAGCAGTTTGTGTAAAAGTCATTAAGGATTCCTTCTATACTTATTACAATTAAATACATCGCGACCATAGTCAGTCTATATACCTCACACACACACGGAAAATCGCGGGCGTTCAAAACGAGGTGCAGAGTGTGTTTGCATGGTGTATCGGTCCAGCTATTCTTAATTCGCGCCGGCCGAAGTGGCCGTGCGGTTAAAGGCGCTGCAGTCTGGAACAGCAAGACCGCTACGGTCGCAGGTTCGAATCCTGCCTCGGGCATGGATGTTTGTGATGTCCTTAGGTTAGTTAGGTTTAACTAGTTCTAAGTTCTAGGGGACTAATGACCACAGCAGTTGAGTCCCATAGTGCTCAGAGCCATTTGAACCAATCTTAATTCGCCTCAACTCGGTTTGCATGGTGAAGCCGCCGTGGAGCGCTGCCGAGTGAGTCGATAGCCGGCTTATTCAGCACTGAAATAGATAAGCGCAAGACAGTTACAAGAATAGTGGAACAACCTGCTGTGGAAAAAAAGCAAAGACTTCCGAAATCAGAGTGGGAACACTTTTTTTTTTGTGACGCTAAACCCAATAACTTATCTGCGGTGCTGGAATTATGTGCGTAAGAAAATCGTCTGTTGAAAGACACCAAAGCAAACTGAATTCAGAAAAGTGTAGTGAGATCATAGGGGACGCCAGAGAGCAGGAATCAGGGTAGTTGATATTTGTGGCAGAAGAGAATTCTGTATCCACAAACGAGGGGCAGGCCGTGGTGGCCGAGCGGTTCTAGGCGCTTCAGTCCGGAACCGTGCTGCTGCTACAGTCGCAGGTTCGAATCCTACCTCGGGCATGGATGTGTGTGATGTCATTAGGTTAGTTAGGTTTAAGTAGTTCTAAGTCTAGGGGACTGATGACCTCAGATGTTAAGTCCCATAGTGCTTAGACCCATTTGAACCATTTTGTGAACAAACGAGGTTTGCACCGGCCGCTGAGGCAGCTTCTCCATCTCCCCCACAACATCCACCGGTCTACTCCTGTAACTTTCCGCCGGAAATCAGGGAGACGATTCGGCAGAAGAATCGACTCTTCCGTGAGTGGCAACTCACGTGTCAGCCACGCACCAAAGCTCGACTAAATGGTATATGCCGCGAGGTCAAGGCGGCGGTCGAGGCCCACCGAAATAGGGTATGGGTAGATCAGGTGGCAACATTGGATCCTGCAGATGGCAATTAATGACGCATGGCCAAATCATTCCTGCGAGGTAACCGGCGCGTTCCGCCTGTCCAGGTCGGACGAGACGTCATTAGGTACCCAGATGAAAAGGCGAATGTGTTGGCGGACCACTTTGAGGCGTCTTTCACGCCTATGGAAGACATTGTCGGCGTGGAACACATTCGCCTAGTCGAAGCACAATTGCCCATCTTCCCGGCTGACAGGGGAGATGGGGACGACATAGAACCGATTTTGGTGGAAGAAGTGGCCGCACAGTTGCGGTCACTCAGCCCTAAAAAGGCGGGAGGGGAGGACGACATCGTCGGTTTCCTCTTGCGTGAACTGCCGGCAGGGGCCTAACAGACCTTGACTGACATTTTTAACGCAGTTCTGCGCACGGGGATCTACTCCTTCCGCGTGGAAACACGCGGAAGTGGTAGCAATCCCCAAGGCCAACAAGGATCCTCGTCTGTCGGCAAATTACCGCCCTGTCAGTCTTCTGCCGACGCTCTCGATTGTGTTTCAGCGATTATACGCCAAACGGCTCCTGAGGCACGTCGAAACCGAACGTTTGCTTCCCGATGAGCAGTTCGGATTTCGCAAGGGTCAGTTCACAGTGCATCAGCTCATATGACTTGTGGAGGAGGCCCTGTGAGCCCTGGAGACCCGGGAATACCTTGGGGCGGTGATCCTGAATGTTTCTAGGGCATTTGAATCCGTGTGGCATGACGGCCTCATGTACCAACTTTTTGTACACGGGGTCCCGTTGCCGCATGGGGTACTACTAAAGTTCTACCTGGAAAACCTAACGTTCCACGTGCTGCCAAGAACCAAGCAGTAATATTCACGAAAAGACTTCTACCACCAGATTTAGAGCCAGTCACGATCGCGGGAGGCCTCGTCCCATGGAGTAGAACCCCCAAATACCTCGGAGTTACCCTCGACCAGAGGCTAACGTGGCGTCCCCACATCCAGGAGGTGAAGGATAGAGCTGCAGGGCGTCTTCGTGTCCTGTACCCTCTGCTCAACCCGATGTCGACGCTTCTCCCTGGCCATGGCATCACCATGTACCCAGCACTGGTTCGTCCAGTGCTGGAGTATGCTGCCGTGGTGTCGGAGAACGCTGCCGACATACACATTGCTGAGCTCCAGAGGGTGCTGAACCGAGCACTTCAGCTCGCCCTTCGACTGCCACGGCGTTACCCGACTGCCCAGTTGCACGAACTGGCTGGAATCCCACTTCTCAGGGGCCGTTTTCGTCAATCGGCGAGTAATTTCTATCAAGAGACCGAACGGTCTCAGAATAGGCTCATTCAGGCACTGGGCCATTCAATCCACCGCAGGCCAACGACACGTTGGCTTGATCTGTTGCAAGCCTAAAAAATCGCAACAGTCAATGGATGCATGCGTCCGACAGGACAGTCCAACTCAGTCAGTTCTCTCTCACTTCCGAAACCACGATTTGCAGGAATAGCAATTGCCGTTCACCCTTCCCACTCACGAGCTAAAGATTGCTCGTAAGGTAACGTGTAGTGTGTAGTGTAGCGCAGTTGGAAGAGACATTTTTCACCGAGATATCAATCTGTCAGTGTCAGTCAAACACCTGTGTGCCCTCTGTCTCGGATGAAGTCAGAGCTCGGCATCTACCAAATGTATTTTCGGTAAAATAGGAAGTGAATTCGTGAGGACTGTACACCGTACTGGATCGCTTAGATTTCACAGAAGTAACTGTTTGTGTGTAGCCCGTAATGTTGACATAACCGCTTGGCAAGTGGCGGTATTATTTTCTACTTTTAAGACGAGCAACTAACTTCGAGGTGCCGGGGCTAGCAGTGTATTTAACACTAAATTCTTCGAGAATCTTCATATGGAAATGATGCTCTAAGCCCCCCCTTTTCTAACTCCTACTTTTGCTTTAGCACATGGATTAAGAAGAAGCGCAAACTGACTGTAATCGACCCTGCAAGTGGAGTAGAAAAGAGTTTGGCACCTGCAATAATTTAATTTGATAGACATTAATTAAATAAAGGAAAGTTTCAGTAACGTAGTGAGAAATGAAAGGGTTGCTCTACCGATTAAAAGAATGAAAGTTCTGTCCAAAATAACAATTTGATTTATTATGACTAAACTCAAAACATAAACAAAACACATGAAACATTTACAATACATCAAAATGGACAAAATTGGATACTCAAATAAATGCTGTGAAGGTGAAGTTGTCCATAAACTAGATTGTGACATTTATGACGAAGTGGTATGTGGAGGCAATCCCTTGCAACTCAAATATTAAGAGAAACACACAACCAACCCAACATTAATTGCTGCTACAGTAGTGAGAACTCAGACAATGAACACCCAAGACAGAACAAAGTTAGAAAAAGACGAACAGGCGCGCTCTGCTGAGCTCTGATTATCACAGTGCACATTCCCTAATCTGCCGATGCTGCGGACATGCATTACCAAGCTGTCTTCTTAACTGCAAGGACACGATCTGGCGTACCGGAAGCGATGGCTGGTTGCTTCGACGTCCCGTCGTGGTGATGATAATGTCGCGAGTATAGCCCGAAACAAATTGTCGTGGTCTGTTTGTACCAGACTAAAGACTTCCTATCAATACAAATGCGCCTCTGAGGGAGACCGAGAAGGCTCGCCACACAATCACTGACGGTACAGTGATTGATTTTAACAAGCGAAGTCACACAGTAACTCCGATACAGTCAACTTTAGCCAAAACTGCCCAAGACAGACAACATAGGCCGCTTGTACGCAGAACGCTCAATTGCCAACTGTACTCGGACAGTTACGTTGAAGTCGAAACTTCAGCAACTTCGTTAAACAGTTACAATCAAATGAAAGTATATTAGACAGCCAACGGAAGGCAGGCTGTCCAGAGCAGCGAGAACTCAGTCTTGTAACCTACTCCGACCGAAAGGCGAGAGCCGACCACCACAAGAGCACCCATACAAACCGAACACAGAACATTCCCGCCCCCACGACAGTGCTCGTGGTCAAACGTTCCAATCAGCCACTTGAAAACCGGTGGAAAATTCCACTCTATTGCCGAAGCACTACCATTCTACCAATGGAGATTCTTGGCGCCAATTTCTGTGACGATTTTGCTACGTCACGGAGCTATGCCCTGAGCAAGCCAATCACAGTTACAATTTTGCAGAACACGTGGGAATTTGCCCGCCAAGACTGCATGGGAACACAAGTCATTCCCATGCCTCGCTGGTAGCCCGCCAGAAAGTGTTTTCGCTAAGTTTCTGCGCGAAGTAACGGAATCTCTAGCCCAGCCGCTCCTTCAGGCCCCTGCGGGCGTGTCTCCGCCGCTATCATGACAATGTCGGCGTCTGGAAAGCATTCACTCGACTCCCTCACACCCGTCGGCTTAACCTTTTCATGATCCGTAGAGTCCGCCTATCACCGGACCACCCGGGTGACGAGAGACGCTGTGTGGGAAGTCCGCGTGTGAAGGAATAGCAAATTTTCACCGCATGCAATTAGAGAGGAAAATCGAATTACTCAGAGTAAGATAGAAATATGAGAGGGGGTTTCTGCCACCACTCAAACTTTTGGTGATTAGAAGTCACGGCTATAGACCATTTTACTTTGAACTTAGATGTAGCCTCTGAACTGTTAATAGTGCTGTTTCCGATAGGCGTATTATTATTATGATTAGGGATGTTATTTGTGTGCATGAACGTTTACTGAATATATCAGTTAGTTAAAACAAAAAACTTTTATTTATAGTAATAGATCCTGATCCCGCTGAATAAATAGCAAGTAGGAACATTGTCTTTCAATGAGCACAAAGGGTAATGAGGACTTACAGACTGGAAATTATGATCACTATGTTCTCCATCGCTTTGTGGCTGACCGCAAAAATAGTTTTCAGACTTTTGTAAACGGCGAAGGTAGGTCTAAGGCACGCACAAACAATTTAAGCTCCCATTATAACGGAAAACAACGACCATAATGAGAATTTATCCGCCGCCCCACATATGAGGCATTGGTCGGGAAACTGGACTGTGCAATTGGTTGGTACAAAACAGGGAACTCGGTAGGCACTAACACGATACCGAACTGAAATATGCCGAAACCAGTGCGAGAACAGTGTTTGCTGGCGAATGTGGAAGCTAAATTGTGAATGTTAGCCGTAGTAATCTTGAACGTAACTGAAGGAGGTAAGGAAACGACACAAGAAGATTGCACATATTCAAGGAACTGTGTGGACCTGCCAATTATCTGCAAGGTACTATGCCCCCCCCCCCCCCTGCCTGGAGCCACTGCACAACTGCAGTAGGTGATACCTGCCGCCATCCTCACCGCCATAGCTGCTGCTGCCTGCATTACGTTCGCTGGTACACTGCGGAGGTAAATGTTACTGACAAGTTAGAACCATTATCTGATGATGATGTAATTCCAGTTAAAGTCAAAAAAGACAAACTAAAATCAACAGAGTTATCAGACAATGAAACTGAATTCAATATTTCTGAAATTCAGCCAAGTCAGGGAATACTAGAAAATCCTTTAAAACCGGTTGAAACGCCAATTGACAAGGTAGAGGCACAATATGGGATTCAATTACTGTTTTCTATACCTGAATCGCATCATAAAGAACTGAACAAGAAGACTGAATCTAGTAGTAAAGAACTAAAGGATGAAATGACCTTAAAACTGAGTAGTTTCAATTATAAATTTGTTTCTACCTACCATGACCTGCAAGTCAATGTAGGGCAACAGCTAACTAAACTGCACAGTATTTTGAACATCGAAATTGGTGAAGTTCGTAAAGACTTCAAATATGCAAATGATCGTATGGAAGGGAGGTTGTGAAAAATATTAGGCAATGAATCCAGACGCTGATTTAGTAGGGTTGAGGAAGTCACTAACAAAGTAAACGCTTATGAGAAGGATATTAAGAAAGTAAAATCTGACTGTGTGAAATGAAGAGAGGATGTTGACAAAAATTTCTAACTGAATGGAGGCAGTAGAACTACTAGCAGAAGAATTAAATAATAGTATTACTAACATAGAAAACTGAGTAACCTCGGGTAGCTCTTGAAATACTTCTGTACAGCATGTTGCTTCAGTTGACGCAGCTTTTATCGCATGTCGTCAATTTGTACGTTTGATCCAGACAAATAAATTCACCCCTTAGAGTTCTGGAGTGATTTTGAGGATGTTTTAGCAGAGGCATGGTCAGAATGTGAGGAAATTTCTTTTGTTAGAAGTCATTTGTCAGGAGATGCTATGCGATGGTCAGCTGACATAATGATTAGATGCAAAACTCTTTCTGTATTTAAAACTGCATTTCTCAAAAAATATTGGTCACACAACAAACAAATCCACGTTCTGAGTGAATTTTGGAGTGGCAAAAAGTTTACTCCACCTCGTCAATCAGTTACAGAGTTCTCTAGAAAGTAGGTTTCACGGCTGTCACATCTGACAGAAAAGATAAAACCGGAAATGATAATAATGGGATTAGAAGGTAAGATGCCATGGTGTTGACCGAAAAGAGTCATTTTCACACTTAGAGATAACGTGGATTGGTTTACTGAGTACCTGGAGCGAATGGAAAGACTAGCTGCTGTTGACGAGCAGATGCTGTATAATAATAGGTCCTTTGACGGTCATATAAACAACCGAAATAACGACAGTGGGAATATGAATGTTAATGGAACATGGAAGTTCAGAATACACGATCTAATTATCGTGGTCAAGACCGTGGTAGAGGAAGAGGAGGTAGACAGCCTCTGCGCTTTCGTAGTGATTATTATGACGAAGGCAGAAATAAAAATAATTTACCGTTGAGCCAAGACGGAGAGCAGAATGCTATCCGATCTGATTCTGAATCGAATGAACACAATAGGCTGCGTGTGGGAAACTAAGTCCCGTCTGTGAGGAAGCTGGCATTCACCAGGCGGGAACAGTAACACATTCAGTAAGAAAAACACAGACCACAGTCAGTCAGTACATGCAAACCGATAACAGGAATGATGAAATAGGAACAGACAGTATTAGTAATATGCTAAACCACTCTCATTATCTAGTTGACAGCATTTTCGACACATTAGAAGAATGGGACAAGAAGGAAAAAGAAAATGTTACAGATAATAGGGAAGAACAAATTAACTGGTTTAAATTAGATGAGGACGAAGATGAAGCAAAGGCCTGCATCTTCGACAAATAGCAGTCTAAGGGCTAAAGTATCGGTAGAGGAAGCAGAGTCAGTTTTGCAAGATTCTGAGGAGGAGGTGTCGTTAGATGAAGGAGGTAGCAATAATAATGAGGTCAGGAACCTATCAGCTGCATTGACTGTGCACAAACTGTAAAATCAGGCGACATTATTATAGATAGCAGTGTTGCGCAGGGACGCAGTTGCTCAGAGGTAGAGAACAGTTTAGCTGATATGCAGGAAACGAAAGTAGAGGAAGTCGTCAAGTACTTTGATTTAAAATTGGTGGACAGTTTGGAAAAGGCAGCTGCGAATGTGGAGGTTGATGACCCCGTGAATATAAGCACAAATGTATTTGCAATTGAACAAAATTACTTTAGCTGGAGCAGACTGAAATAGATCTATTAGAAGACTTTCATGAGGAACCTATTCAAACTAGAATAACTCATCCTATTATAAAAACTAACATCTCAGGAGTAACAGTGCGTTGTCTTCGTGATAGTGGCAGTGAAGCAAGTGTTTTGTCCAAGCATTCTTTGATTCTGTTTCTAATAATAATGAGTTTACCGAGCGAGGTGGTGCACTGGTTAGCACACTGGACTTGCGTTCGCGAGGACGACGGTTCAATTCCGCGTCCAGCCATGGTGATTTAGGTTTCCCGTGATGTCCCTAAAATCGCTTCAGGCAAATGCTGGGATGGTTCCTTTAACAGGGCACGGCCGACATTCTTCCCCATCCTTCCCTTGTCCGATCAGACCGATGACCTCGCTGTTTGGTATCTTCCCCCAAAATCAACCCTCAATCTCAATAATGAGTTAACTGTCATGAAGTAAGTGGTTTAAGAATAATAGGTGCTACTGTAAAAGTTTCTAAACCATAACAGCACGAACCTTTGGTAACAGTTGGTACAGGTAACATAATAATAGATCATCCTTGCGTAATCGTGTTCGGTTTAAGTGTTGAAATGTTGATTGCTACAGAGCTTTTAACTAACTACAAGGAGAGACTGACTTTGATCAGAGCCACATAGTATTAACTCTACCAGATTCTCGAGTTATTATAGAGCCCTTCATTGGAAATGGTGTGGCCAGTAACAACTGGAACTGCCTATTAGTGTAGTGAGAAATAAGGGATACTTGCAGTAAGATACTGAGTTTGGGATAATGCGCAAGATGATAATGTGGAAGAAAACTATATCCTGGAAGAAATAGAGGCTAAGTTACAGTCCTACAGTCCTACCTTCCAAACTTCACAGAAGCTCTCCTGTGAAATTTGCAGGAGAGCTTCTGTTAAGTTTGTAAGGTAGGAGACGAGGTATTGGTGGAAGTAAAGCTGCGCGGACGGGTCGTGAGTCACGCTTGGGTAGCTCAGGTGGTAGAGTACTTGCTAGCAAAAGGCAAAGGTCCCAAGTTCGAGGCTCGGTAGAGGCATACAGTTTTAATCTCCCAGGAAGTTTCATATCAGCACACACTCCACTGCAGAGTGAAAGTTTCATTATGGAGGAATTTTATTCTGAAGAAAGAAGATAGATTCAGCAGATTGGAAGCTATGTTTTCCATCTCAACATGTGGATCTGCTTGAAGATTACGTGTATATACGATATGGCCATTATGGAGTCAAGAAATGCATTGCTAAATTAAGTGAGAAGGGGATTTTCGACATCATGCATTGTAGAGTAGCAAGATGGCTAGCATCTTGTGTTGTTTGTCAGAAGGTACGTGCAGTAAATGGTATAGTGCAAGGGGACATGCACAATGGTGAACCAAGTGAACTTCTGGAATTATTTACAACCGATCTTTTCGGCTGTTTTCCAACATCGAAGGGAGTGTAGTGACTAACGGTTTTAGCAAGTATGTCAAACCATATCCAATAAAGAGAGCTAATGCCAAACCGCTGGTAAAGAAGCTGGAGAAGGACTATTTTGTAACGATTGGCAAGCCTAAGAGTTTGTTATGGGATAATTGTCCGCAATTTGTAGCTGAAAAATTTGAAGCATGTCTATAAAAGGCCGGAGTTCGTCATCTAAGCATCTCGGCGTATTTTCCACAGGGAAATATGAGCGAGAGGGTTATGCGCGAGTTAAATAGGCTGTGTAGAACTTATTGTGCCAGGAAGCATTCAACTTGGGCCGATCATATCAAAAACTTTGAAGAAATCATCAACAACCTTAAACATGATACATTCCACGTGAATTAGTACTTAACCAGGAGCCTAATAACATCCTTTCAAACATTGTTGATTTTCCTGTTCTAACTCAGAGCTCTATAGATGAAAAGAAAGCACAGGCTTGGGCAAACATACGTAAAAGAGCGTTGGACAGAAAAAAACGGCATGACGCGAAACTTTCCCTCACTAGTTTTAAGACTGGTGAACTAGTGTTAGTCAAAACTAAAGAAAAAGCTAAGACAGTTTTAGCGGAAACAAAGAAGTTTATGATATATATCAAGGACCAAGCAGGATAATAGGTAAGCCTCATGCAAACGCATGCCGATTGGAATACCAAAAAAGTAAGAGCGAACTAGGTTTACGAAACTGACAGCAATTAGATTTCATAGAGAGTCTGCCACTCTTTGGTAGATACGCAGTTCGGTGTACTGTGTGGTCCCAGCTGCATGAAACTTTATTTATCTTTCAAGTTTCATTCTCTTCTTATTCATTCTATAGTAAATAAGGAATATATGGCTTCATGTTGTACATATGTTGTTAGTTTGTAAAGTCTTACTCGCTAGTAAGAATGATTCCCAAAAATGACTATAGCCGAATGGTGACTTATTAGAAAATTTGAGAGGTAGTTTGCAATAGTAAATTCTAAATGTTAAAATAACAATGGGTAACTTACGAGCGCCAGTGACAGAAAAACAATCACTGAAGATAACAAATAATAAATAAGATCCAAAAAAAGGATTAGTAACAACAAAATGCAGATACTTTGCGCAAGTTAAGAGAAGTGGTTTAAGCTGAAAGTTCCTAAATACTGAAAGAATAAACTTTGTATAAATTGATAATTTTCATGTAGGATGTAAGGTTATCTGTAGGTAAGAGAGAATAGTAATATGGTGCAAATAGAGGCAAGCCAAAGCGTTTCGAGAGTAAGAGAGAAGTGTGAGAGTGGTGTGCGGTTGTATAAATTATGAGGTCAGTAGGCTGGCGAGGATAAAAGAGAAAGAAGCCCCTAATTATGTAGGAAAATAAATTATATGGATAAATAAAAATAGGGAGAAATAGAGAAATGAAGCCTGTAGGCTGACGTATATGATAAAATGGTGGAAAATTTGTGTGTAATTCCCTCACATCTCGTAAAAAAGGTTTGAGAAACTCGTAATTTTGCTTAAGGCAGATGGTCAATTGACAGATAAATATTGATACATACGGACAACAATACAGGTAAGCGAATGTGTTAAGAAATGCAGACGGTAGAGTATTGGTATGTTATAAGAAAAACAGCTTTTTATTATGTGTGTAAAAAAGCAAAGAAACTGCTGTGGAGCAAATGACTTCCTTAGCACACTAATCCGTATGATAACTGAGCCACATGAAGATAGAACTTACAAATGTTACTCGATTTTCTAAGTAAAACAACAGCTAAGGTAATGAAGTAAATAGCAAAGTAGCCCAAAATGTAACTGTTTTAAAAACCTACGTTGACTTTCAGAGCGTAATAACTATGGTAAACAAAAAAAATTTTTTTCAAAGTTAGTGATTCAAGGCTGATAATGAAGTAACTAGTGAGTGAATTAGGGTAACGTCACGATATTTATTTTGAAAAAGTTAATAATAGTTTTCCAAGTAATAAATTTTAAAAAGAAAGTCTTTCTGATAACTTCTTAGTTGTTTACTTACAATATAAAAGGAAAATAGAGTACAGAATGTGTTTTGTCCTCGCTTAGATATAAGCTGAGAACGGAAGCTTACGCTGTTATCTGTTTCTCAGGAATATGTAGGCTCCATGAGAGGCAGCCTTCAATATGTACTTGAGAAGGAAGCGAGGACACCTACTGCAGTGACTTCTCCCCTTTCCCTTTTTGTAATGGTGTCGAGAAGGACATCAACTACAGTGACTTTCCACCCTCTACCTTAAATGTTTTAGTGAAAGTGATTCATAAGGACACACACCACAGTGCCTAAGGTTGTGGTCAAATGATTGAGTACCGACAAGCTATGTGAGAATGAAAAGTTTTCGTGTGTTTCTCTTTCAGGTAAAGACTGAAAATTCTAAATCACAAAATTAATTTTGTAATAATCGAAAACTTTACTTCATGTTTCTATTTTATTTTATGTACACGATTTGTAAAAAAATCCACAGTATATAATTATTATTGGCGTTTTGCCCTTAAAGAGCGCACATAAACTAAACTACATGGCCAATTCCTTTTGCTGCCTTCTTTGCTGCCCAAACTTCCCTCATTCGCTCGTTGTGTTTCTGTTTCTGGTCCTCTGTCCATGCTTCTTGTCGACTACGTGTCTTCGGCTTCATCTTGGTTGCCTTTTTGGTTGCCCATATTTCTTTCATCTTCCGGCTGTAATCTTGTTTGCGTTCTTCGGTCTATTTTACCACTGTTCGTTTTTCACAGTGTATCTCATGTAGTTTACTTTTCTTAATGGTGTTTCTGAATTTTATTCTGTCGTTAATTGTGACTAGTTTGATGTTGAGTTGGTTCAGGTCGTTTTTTACCTCTGCCACCCATTTGCTGTTTCTATTGGTTACCCAGTCAAAGATCTGTTTGGTCAGTCTGTGTGATGGCATTCTGTATAGGTGTCCATAGAATTGTAGTCTGCGTTTTCTAACCTTTTCTGTGATTGTCTCCGTATGTTTGTATAGTTCCTCTGTAGGTTTCTTGATCCATACTCCATTGTTGTTAGTTGCGCCAAATATTTTCCTAAGTATTTTCCGTTCTATTTTTTCTAGTTGTCTGATACGTGTATGCCCTAGGATTAGTGTGGTCTCTGCTGCATACAGAGCTTCGGGGAGCACCACCGTGTCGTAGTGGAGTAATTCGGCTTTTTGTGAGATAGACTTCTTGTTGTAATGATTCCACGCTACTTTTTATGCCTTGTACAGTTTAGTTTTTCTTTCTTCGTTTGAGTCACTGTTATGTCCGCTCATTTGTACTGTTTCACCGAGGTATTTGAAGTTTGCCGTTTTGTAAATCGTACCGTACTTTGTGTTCAGAGATGAGAGTTTCTTTGTGCTCAAAAACTGTGTCTTTTCGTAAGAGATCTGTAGTCCAGTTTTGGAAGCGATTTCGTGTACTTTTTCAATAGCTTCTTTTGTTTCGTTTATACCTTTCGTGACAATTGTGGTGGCAACGCCAGGCACCACACTTGCTAGGTGGTAGCCTTTAAATCGGCCGCGGTCCGTTAGTATACGTCGGACCCGCGTGTCGCCACTATCAGTGATTGCAGACCGAGCGCCGCCACACGGCAGGTCTAGAGAGACTTCCTAGCACTCGCCCCAGTTGTACAGCCGACTTTGCTAGCGATGGTTCACTGACAAATTACGCTCTCATTTGCCGAGACGATAGTTAGCATAGCCTTCAGCTACGTCATTTGCTACGACCTAGCAAGGCGCCATTATCATTTGTTATTTATCTTGGGATGCATGTACAGTCAGACCGATGTTCACCAATTATGGATTAAAGTTAAGTATTCCAGCAGCTACGTACTTTTCTTGATAGTATAATTACTTTACTTGTTCCAGACCTCACGCCAGCCTGCGTGATCTTAAACGCGTGCCTTTCGGCTTCCTCCTAACACCTGAATTGGCTCCTGCCAATTCACAACAACAATCGCCAAATAGTCTGCAAAAGCCAGGCATTTAATCTGTAGGTTTCCTAAGGTTAGCCCCTGTTGTGATATATCCCATTCTTTTATTACCTTATCTAACACTAGACTGAAAAGGAGACGTGAGAGACCATCGCCTTGTCGGACACCTGTGCGAATTTCAAAGGGCTCTGATAGTTCCCCACAGAACTTTGCTTTGGAGGTCGTGTTGGTCAAGGTTTGCTCTATGATAGTCCGTGTTTTGTTGTCTACTTTGTATTCAGCTACAATTTTGAAGAGAGTTTTGCGGTCGAAGGTTCCAAATTTCTTCCACACGAAACCGCCCTTTACGGAAGCCTGCTTGATATTCCCTAACCAAGTGGTTGGTCTGGCATTCTAGTCTGTTTAGTAAAGCTTTAGAGAGGATCTTTTATGTGATTGGTAGTAGGGACATTACTCTGTAGTTGTTCGGGTCAGTCTTGTCACCATTTTTGTGTAGTGTGTGTATCAGGGCTGTTTTCCAGTCGTCAGGAATTTTCGTGGTTTCACAGATATCTTCCAAGATCCTGTGGATGTCTTTGGTGAGTTCTGGGTCTTGTAACTTCCAGATTTCTGCGATGATGCCGTCTTCTCCTGGTGCTCTACGTTTCTTGAGCAACTTGATTATTTCTTTAACTACTTCTAGAGTTGGAGGTTAACTATCTGGATTGTACGTGCTCGTTCCTGTCATCAGTTTTTCCGTACAGGGTTCCTTGTTGAGGAGTTTTGCAAAGAACTTTGCCAGAATGTCACAACTGCTTTTGGTATTGGTTTCTAGGGTTCCATTCGGTCTTCTGAAGCACAGGTTTGGTGGTTGATATCCAGTCATATTTTCTCTGAACGTTCTGTAGAAGTCTCTTGCATTGTTCTTCGTGAAGTCCGATTCGATCTCCGTCAGTCGCCGTTTATCATACTGTCGTTTTTCACTGCGAATTATTTTGCTTCATTGTTTCTGTGTTTTCAGGAAGTTCATCCAATTCTCTGGGGATTTATGGCTACTAAATTTTTTCCATGCATTGATTCGTTGGTCAATAGCTTGGTCACATGTATGGTTCCATCGTGATGCAATTTTTCGCATGCCCAGGCGTTCCTTCAGAATGCGAAGCACAGTCGTATGCGCTAATCCCGTTTCGTGGGCGAGCTCACGAATCGTATGGCGTCAATCACTGTCCACTAACGCAGCAACAGCATGCACTTCGTCTTCAGAGACGCTAGGACGACCTGCCAGATGCATGTCTGCCACAGTTTGCCGACCTTCGTTGAAGGCTTTTACCCAACGTGCCACTGTTCTGTACGGCAATGCCAATTCGCCGCACGCCTCTTGAAGATCTTGATGACACTGTCGTGCTGTAAGACTTCTGGCACATTCAATTTTGATCCAACTTCGTTGTTCCTGTTTCGAAAACGTAGTGACACCGTTACGTTAGACCGCTCGCTCACAAGTGACTGTTTCCCTCGATTATGCGCACGCCGGTGACGTGGGACGGGCGAGTCTATCTGCTCGGAGGTAAAGGACGTATGTCAACAACGTGTGCTATTAGGGACAGTAGTAGGTTCTATTGCATAGTGTTTCCACAGCAGTGTTGCCACTATTTAAGTTGCAACACTCGTATTTAATTGTGCTCGGTAATAATTTTTTTCCAAAAATAAACAAGGTTGATGAGGCGAAACAATAGCTGTATCACTGTAAGAGGTACAGAGGCGAGTGTGCCGGTGCTTACTCCAGTTCACTGCTACCTGCGCCGCGTCAAATTAAAGCGCCTGTGCTTAACATACAAAGGACAGTACCATAATGTAAGAGTCAAATTAAATTTTAAATAACCGTCCAAAATTTATCAGCTTTTGCTTCAATATATTGATGCTAACATTCTAAGGTCTCAGAACGATTAAATGAATATGTTACAGAACATATCGAACTTAAGAAAAAAATAAATGGTACTAAATAATAAAAATTGCGAGCTATTTATCAGAACATGCAAATGCATGTCACAGGCCGGCCGGAATGGCCGCGCGGTTCTAGGCGCTGCAGTCTGGAGCCGAGCGGCCGCTACGGTCGCAGGTTCGAATCCTGCCTCGGGCATAGATGTGTGTGATGTCCTTAGGTTAGTTAGGTTTAATTAGTTCTAAGTTCTAGGCGACTGATAACCTCAGAGGTTAAGTCGCATAGTGCTCAGAGAGAGCATGTCACAATTAATTCTTACAAGTCTCAACTTGATCAGAGCAACATTTTGATCAAAATTGGCGTTTTTAAGAAAATTTGAAGGCGCTAAATATTAGACTCAGAGATGAAATTTCGTATGTAACCTCAGTTACATTTAAAAATCCTATACATGTGACACCAATAAGCTACCTCTATTAGTTTTGAAGTTATTTACTAAAAAGCAAATTTGAAAAGAGAACGTGCTGTTTCGTGATAGGTTAAGTATCATTTGTATTTTTAATAGAAAGTTACAGTTACAGCATTCGATTACATTCATGCTTCAGTACAGATGCACCAAGTTTCAAGACTGTGTTGTAAGCAAGTGCGGTTACAAAGAATCCTAAAGAGGCATTTCAGAGGTCACGTTCTACTGCCGGTTCCATTCTGAAAATTCTAGCCGGCAAGGTTTAGATGTAGTTGAGCTAAAAATTTTTCAGTAACTAAAGCAAACGTAACTCCATTTATATAAAAATGAAGAAGATTATAAACTGTGGCTCCGTAAACGTTCCGGGCGTAGTACATACATCAAAAAAAGTTTTGCATCACATCGGTTCCGAGAGTTCCGGAACCTGTACAGAAAATTGGAATACAGGATACCTGAAGTTCTACGTAAACTGCAAGTTTTTCTTGATGAAGAAGTAGCAGTGCCTACCACGGTTCTCTCTTAAAGTATATCTCAGTTATCAAGCAGTGAATTTTATGGATACACACCGCTCTGGTGCACTTAGTTTCGTTAAGAGGAAAGTTCATCGAAGATACATCTATAAAAAACGTAACGTCCGCATGATTGATGCATATGAAACGGTCCCTATGCAGACTTCATCCATCTACCTGTCAAATATCGCAGGCAACAGTACATATGCATAAGGGAAAGTTTTGTCTGTTCCGTATACAATACACTTAGATATGACGAGTTCACTATTTTTAAGTTTTTGTAAACTATTTTGTAATACACGTCGGGAATATTATTATAAAAACAACCCTGTACTGTACTTTTTCATACATGACTATTGAATGAGTGTACAACCGAAGTGGCAGAGCGGTTCTAGGCGGCGCTACAGTCTGGAACCGCGCGACCGCTACGGTCGCAGGTTCGAATCCTGTCTCGGGCATGGATGTGTGTGACGTCCTTAGGTTAGTTAGGTTTAATTAGTTCTAAGTTTTAGGGTACTGATTACCTCAGAAGTCCCATAGTGCACAGAGCCATTTGAACCATTTTTTTGAGTGTACAAGTTTCCGCAATGTTAAATCCAAGCGTTCCTCAGATTGCAACTTCCCCAAATATTCGACCGTTTCGGAGTTGCGTGCTGAATAGCTGCGAGGATATACTGAAATGTTTCCATATTCATCCTGCAGTAGTCAAAAAAATTTTCCCGTGCCCATCTTCAGTTCTTCATGTAGGCGAAGAAATTCTCATAGTCTGCTTCGTTTGGCTAGTGTAGGATAGACCTAAAACATCCTTCGCTTAAGCTTGGTTCTTCTGCCCTTGGGGTATGCACTTTCTGGCAAGTAAAGATTACTGTCCGTTGTCCAGTCAAGATGTTTTGTGGTCTCACGACTGACTGGCGGGTGGTCGTGTGTCGAATGTTACTCGGCTGCAATGCAAGAGTTCATCTGTCGGGCATAGTCATACAACCATACGGACAACCTGTTAGTCGGACAAATACGGCTCCAATGGACGTCCAGGCTAACACCTAAACGCTAGCACCTAACGCCTGATTCCTAACGTCTAATGGCTACTAGCAAATACCTGACGGGCAAGGCCTAAAACATAACACCTAATACCTAATACGCAAAAGTGTGCGCACATACATATCTCTGATGTAATATTAAACAATGCCTCCACGGTCAAAGATATGAATTATTCTTGTATAATTGTGCTCCATCAGGAAGGTGTTGTCCACCACAAGTTACAAATATTCTTGGTATACACTGATAAGCCAAAACGTTGTGACAACTGCCCACCGCGCCTGGTGGCGCTGCGGGCAGGTGAGGCGACAACTAAAGTATGTAAGCGGAGCAGACACGGGCGGGGGATCACCCTAGCAAAGAAATGGGCTGCAAATGGGGAAATCCGTTGAGATAAGCAACTCTGGCAAAGGACCGATTATTATTACGCAGAACCTGTGAACGAGTATCTCGAAAATGGCGAAGCTGGTCGAATGCTCATGTGCTACTGTCGTGAGCATCTATGGGAAGAGGTACAAGGACACTGAAACTACCACTAGGTGCTAATTGGCGTGACGTCTATGGCTCTTCATAGAACCAGGGTTTCGGAAGCTAGTCTGCTCTGTAAAGTAGGGTGGATGGTGATCTGTGGCATCTTTGCCGAAAGAGCACAATGCCGCTGAACGCACAACTGTTTCGGAGCACACCGTTCATCGAACATTGGTGAAAATGGAGCTCTGCAGCGACCACCCCTACGTGTTCACATGTTGACCCAACGACATCGTCAGTTACTACTGCAGTGGGAACGGGACCATCGGGATTCGACCGTCGATCAATAGAATCGCGTCGGCTCTTGGGGTGGAGCACATTTTTTCGACACTAGGTCGCTGGTCGTATCCACAAACACCGTCATAGAGCTGAAAGATGACTCGAAAAGTTCAATGGTCACTCAGGCTGGTGGGAACAGAATTACGCTACGGGAGACATTCTCCTGCGCTTGCATGGGACCTGTGGTAGCAATCGAAGACAAGCAGACAGCTACCTGTTATCTCTTCATGCTTAATGTCTTCCCCGACCACGATGTCATTTTTCAGCTGTATAACTGTCCATATCTCGGAGCCAGAATCGTACTACAGTGGTTTGAGGAGAACTGATATCTCAGCGACCGAACTTGCCTGATGTAAATCCTATGGAACCCATCCAGGTCGTTATCGGGCGCTATCAACGGGTACGCAAATCAGCGGCCCGTTATCTACGCGAATTGCGTGACCTGTGCTTAGACATCTAATGCCACATACCTCCAGAAACCTACCAAGAGACTGCCAGATCCTTGATGTGCAAAATCAGTGATGTATTTCGTTCCAAAGACAAACAAACAAGCTATTAAGGAGGTGATCATAATGTTTTGGCTCATCAGTATAAAACAACTACAGCTGCAGTTGACGAGTGTGCCTTCTGGCATACAGTTTGGCTCCGTTCAGCATCTCTGCAGATCACTGAAGGAAATGCCCCAGGTCTGAAAATGATTTCTACAGATTGAAACCAGTCACCACTAATAAATTATCTTCTATTTGGCAATAATGACAGATTTTTTCGTTATAACTGAATTTAGGTAGCTGTTTTACAAATAAGTTATCAACACCATTACCCTTTTTAATATTAGGTAAAAGTTAAGTATGTACGCGTACAATGAGACACATCAGTTTTATGCCACAAATAACGCATGTCTTTGAGTTTCAAGGAAATAATAAATATCTTTGACTTTCAAATGGTGCTTACGAAATTTTATTGCGTATCTGGTGCATAATTTTCATACTACACTCTGACTGGCTGGAAAGATGAGGGCGGGGGGTATAAAGCATAGGGTTGCTCTATTACCATCATCTTGGATTTTTAATACTGTGATGATATTGACTGGATATGGGGGGGTGTTTTAATTTCTATTTGCATAGTTGCGTTAGTTCCACGATCTTGAAATTGATTTTGATTGTCACTGCGCTGTGAATAACTGAACATAAAGGGGGGAGGAGGTTATTAATTTGTCACCAACAGAATTTGGCTGTTTTCGCCTCCTTGGATCTTTCGTTGGTTGTTTCTTTGGCTGGAGATAAGGATGGGAGAGGGAAAGGGGCATCGCTTTCTACTGATAAGGATGATATCACTGATAAGGGTGATGTCATGAGTTCAAGGTCACTGATGTCATCATGCATGATGTCACTGAAAAGAATGATGACGTCACTAGGGGCATACTGGACACTTTGCGCTTTTCAAGATCGTTTGACCGAAATGTGTCTTAACTCTTTCAGACCTGAGAGAAAACTATATGTAGAAACTGATGAATTTTGAATGTTTTGCTAAAAAAAATTAGCGAATACAGGAAAACCCAATAGAATGTGTATATTTAAATTTTCCCAGAAAGTTTGGCCCCACACAAATGTGTGTGTTAGGCTTAATCCGTAATAACTTCTCAGAAATAAGTAACTCAAATTTCAAATATAGGAAAAGTGTACTTCATCAAAAAAAATCATCATAATGATACAATGTAAGCTCGAAATGAATTTGTAGAATCAAAATACATTTTCAAATTTTGAGACATCATTTTCTTTCAAGAGGAAACTCCCACTTCCTATGAAACAAACTGTAAATTAATATTTACACGCTGCAGAGTTATCACCTCTGTGTGTGGTATGTTACAAAACAGTCTGAATTTTTTGAAAGGCACAAATACACATTACATTTGGTACACCGTGTTCTTGTTCGCTTTGTACAGCCTGCATTTCTACAACACCTTTCAGTAGATAAGTCATCAACTGTGGGCCAGTGTGCGTAATCATTGAGCCTTCTGTCCAAACAAGGCTGATTAGCAGGTCGGTATTTTTTCTCAGGAACCTGCGCTGCATCATTATCAGCGTTTTCTGTGGAAGGCCTTCGTTTAGCAGAGAACAAAAGTGATTCTCTAGGAGCCCTTCTGAAACCAAAAACATATAGTTTATCCCTCGCAGGTACTCCAGCAACTTGACAAGCTTCCTTGTATTCGTTCCAGCAATTAACGCAAGCAGGGTCTATGAGACGAATTATGAGTTTCAGAGTCAATTTCCTTGTTTTTATAAATATTCTGTAGGCCTCCATCATCTGATCGCAAATGTCAACTCCTCTCATGCTCATATTACACTATGTAACAACTGATGGACAAGGAACATTGACATATACTTTGTTCTTTTTGCTCCACCGTTCTACATTTGTAACTGGTGATTACATCCAAAACAGTTTGACCGCAGTGCCACTGCTTTTGTGTCTTTCCAAAGAATGTCGACAGCATTGTTATCGTCCCTGCAGACTTCTTCCATGTCATCTGTTTTCAATTTTTTCTCCTCGGTCAGGTGCACATATCTAATTTATTGCGCATGATTGTTCCTATTCCATACATTCCTTTTTCTCTCAGGGCTTCCAACAGTGGAATGTTTGTAAAATATCTGTCGACGAACAGATCAGAATATCTCTCTAGTCTTTGAATCTGTCGAAGCACAATACCAGGCCCTAGGCAATAGTTGCTTTCAGACAGAGGTGTTGATTTTGTCCAGTAAATATCAAAATCTAGGACTAATCATTTGCTAGTTGCTAAAACAAAATTTTTTAAACCTCTTGGGCGTGGTTTGTTTGATACATATTGCTTCAAGGAACAACGACCAATAAAAGGTATCATCTACTCATCGATAGAGTAATGGCATCCACTCAGGTTAGACAATTTGACACAGGCATTCCTCACAAAGTCTATTGCAGGTTGAACTTCCCAGAGAGCATTCTTCACGTTCCCTATTGGAAAACGATTTGTATCAACAACATGCAACGACTTTCGTACAGAAAGAAACGATCCCTTGTAATATTGTCTGCTGTTAATGGAAGGCGAAATCCACGTTGCTAATACACTCTCATACGTGTGTATTTGGTATTTCCCATTAGAATGAGTGCTCCAAAAACTTTTTTTACTTCATGCGCGGTAACTCCCAAAACGTGCCCAGTTTTACATGAATGATACATGTTTGTGTATGTGGGTGCAAGCACAAAAAATTCCTCAGGGAAGTAGGTTTGAAAGTACTTCATAGGAGTCATTGGCGATTCATGGAAAATATCAGATATTGGAGGGCCTCGCGAAGGAAGAGGACGTTTCCTCCACAAATGTTTTCTCGCTGTCACTAGATTCAGTTGTTGTGCACACTGTGGTACCTGCTTATTTTGCATTTGCTCTTGTCTTTCACTTAAATTTTCTACCTGCTTGTTCTGAAGTAGGGGCTGCTCCTCGGAGTCATCAGATTCACCAGATGAACTGCTGCTTTGAGCAATTTTCTTCGTAGGTGATGGCATCCCGGATTCATCAACAATGTCATCATCACTGCTAATGTCCTTCAAATTTGATTGGGCTTGAAGGTATTCATTCTCTGCATCTGTCAGCGTATCTAAAGAGAGGGGCACCTATTAACCTCAACAACTGAAATCGGCAAAGAAAAATGGAGTAAACGCCTAACTCACATAACTGTGTTACTTTGACTATCGAAGCATCTAATGTGGAAATAGTGTTGAACAAACAATCTTTATGCACTATATTAGATTTATTCATCATTCAACTATACTTCTAAATTTTTATGCGCTCTGAAGACAAGTAGAACGTAATAAAAATTAACAATACCTCTGTGACGTCGTCACAAGACCGTCATTGTCAGAGAACTTGAAACCAACTGCCACACAGCGCAGCTCTGCGGACGAAATACTAACTGAAATGGACCGTAGCGCACTCCCTGAAAATTGCACTACTGTGTGGGTCAGGTCTCAATAGTCAAGCTTTAACAACGTTGCTGTAATCTGCCAAAAACCATACCTACACAATTGTACGTATAAGGTCTGAAAGAGTTAAGAGTCCTTATAGCATTCCTGCTGCGGTATCTGCACCGTACAGGACATGTGTGTTAAGGTGTACATTAGCATAAACCAAGTGCCAAACTTCGCAGAATTCCTAGTTGTGCTCTCCAAACTGTTTCCATCAATTCGAACTCAACATTATTTCTGACAGCTACTTTCAGCTTGGTTTTCAAACAATGCTGATTAAATGACTCGGTGCAGCCACAGTGTAACTCCACGTAGTTTTGAGTTGTGTTGTTTTTCACTACTTTATTCTTCGCAGAAGAGGATTACACTCTTTTTTGGCTACCTGCACCCCTGACGGAAAATACATATTTCCGTTTGAGTTGGTATGGTTTGGGTTATCTCCTTTCATAGTATGTAGAGAGAATGTGTAGGGGTGTCAACAACTTCTCCTCTACAGTCTTACATTTCTTGGGTTAACTTGTAATACAAAAACTATTTTTTAACTGCAGCTGATTGAGCAGGACCAAAAACTTATTTGCTCATTATATACATAGCCTGAAAACTTACTCGTTCCACATTAGTTCTATAAAAGAATCCTTCAAATGATCTGTGGACATGTAACTACCTAATGTGAGTTAGCTGAGTTAGCGTAGCTGAAGATTCGAGACTCTTGAGGAAGGAGTTGCTTATTTGTATATGTCCTACACTAATTTGCCGCTAACATACTTCATCGAGGAAAGCCATCTTTCTGTCTCCTCCATCTGCGTCTCTGGCCTTGGGATTCCATAAAGAATATGCAGTTCTGAAGGAGATGTATGGTGACGAAAGTTATGGAATAGTCCTTCTTGGTATCATAGACTTTTTTTAATGGAAGACGATAGCTCACAGAATCGTACGCCGCTATGAAGTCTATGAAACCAGCTCATGTACGATTTTTTTTTTCGTATGTTCTGTTTGTAGGTTCAGATTGAGTATTTGAGATGTGAAGCACATTCCTGCATAAAATATGTGTATTCCAGTATCAAGGAAGTATCAAAATTTCTCAAGAATCTTTGCATCTTGTAAAGGTGGCATTAAAACATACCTCCTGATACATTTTTTGGTTGTTTCACTCTTAGCCGAGCTTTAATATGATTCTACCATAGCTCTCTTCCAAATTTTTGGTATCCTTACATTGTTCAAGAGTGTAATAACAGTTATTTGTGATGGGACCAAAATGTTCAATTTCGTAAAGTTGCAATTAATCCTGGCCAGCTGCCTTATCAACCCTGCGTTCCCCCACAGAGTTTCAATTCCTCTAACAATAAAAAGCTGGGAAAAATTTGTATTTTCTTGATAATGTTGTTTCCTTGCCTTTTTCTTGTTTGCTTTGACAAAAGAAATTTGTCTGCTATTCATTACAATCTGATGAAAAATGTGATTTGCCTCAACATTAGAATAGGTAATGGAAGATGTCTTAACGGCCTCCAGGCTTGAAAGCCGCTCCTGCTCGTTTAAGTTCCTGTTATCAACTTCATTGCCTGAGAATGGAAGAGAGTATAACCTGAGCTGTTTGAAGTGTTCATTCACAAAATACGTTTTCATTTTGGAGTTTATAGTATTTTTTAGTATGGTAACTGTTTCAGCTGTCATCAGTCATAGGCTGATGTATTATGGAGCCTATTCATCATTTGGATTTGAAGCTCCTTGTGTTTACCATGTTTGCATTTGAAATTGTAGGATGTGTGGTCCGCCAGTTATGCGAAACACCGTTTTTGTTAAGTACTCAAACATGTTTCAGCACCACTGTGTTATCATAAGTGGGTTTTCGTTTTATTTAATCTGTAATGTGAACAATTTTACTAAATGATTACAAAATTATGTGTATATTTAGTTTAAACAATAGTTCGCTTCTTTTTCTTTATGCCTTTACATTTGGTGTGCATGATTTTTCAGGACCACTTGTGTGTTATTTATTACAGGTAGCTTGTCATCTGCAACCAAACGATGTTGACGAGTAAGCTTGTTGGGAGCTAACCTATCATCTAAAGTAATGTAGTTGCGAGATTGTCCGCACTTCGTATCTGCACAGCGAGTGGCCTAATGTGCACTAACTTAGCTTACCACTTAGTCCACAGATGGAAAAAACATCTGAACTGTCGTCTCAAGCCCAGGGTGTTAAACAAACATTCTATATAAATATGGCCCTGTAAGGCAGCTAATATCAGGTGCAGCTCATAACAAAAATCATTAGAAATGCTGCTGTCACATACCTAGAATACATGAATTAATGAAAGTGAAAGTTTGGGGTCTATTCTAGAAAAACAAAACAGCTATTCCCTTTTTTATTCTACACTATTGGCCATTAAAATTGCTACACCAAGAAGAAACGCAGATGATAAACGGGTATTCATTGGACAAATACACTCTGGAAATGGAAAAAAGAACACATTGACACCGGTGTGTCAGACCCACCATACTTGCTCCGGACACTGCGAGAGGGCTGTACAAGCAATGATCACACGCACGGCACAGCGGACACACCAGGAACCGCGGTGTTGGCCGTCGAATGGCGCTAGCTGCGCAGCATTTGTGCACCGCCGCCGTCAGTGTCAGCCAGTTTGCCGTGGCATACGGAGCTCCATCGCAGTCTTTAACACTGGTAGCATGCCGCGACAGCGTGGACGTGAACCGTATGTGCAGTTGACGGACTTTGAGCGAGAGCGTATAGTGGGCATGCGGGAGGCCGGGTGGACGTACCGCCGAATTGCTCAACACGTGGGGCGTGAGGTCTCCACAGTACATCGATGTTGTCGCCAGTGGTCGGCGGAAGGTGCACGTGCCCGTCGACCTGGGACCGGACCGCAGCGACGCACGGATGCACGCCAAGACCGTAGGATCCTACGCAGTGCCGTAGGGGACCGCACCGCCACTTCCCAGCAAATTAGGGACACTGTTGCTCCTGGGGTATCGGCGAGGACCATTCGCAACCGTCTCCATGAAGCTGGGCTACGGTCCCGCACACCGTTAGGCCGTCTTCCGCTCACGCCCCAACATCGTGCAGCCCGCCTCCAGTGGTGTCGCGACAGGCGTGAATGGAGGGACGAATGGAGACGTGTCGTCTTCAGCGATGAGAGTCGCTTCTGCCTTGGTGCCAATGATGGTCGTATGCGTGTTTGGCGCCGTGCAGGTGAGCGCCACAATCAGGACTGCATACGAACGAGGCACACAGGGCCAACACCCGGCATCATGGTGTGGGGAGCGATCTCCTACACTGGCCGTACACCACTGGTGATCGTCGAGGGGACACTGAATAGTGCACGGTACATCCAAACCGTCATCGAACCCATCGTTCTACCACCGAGCGGGGTGGCGCAGTGGTTAGACACTGGACATTCGGGAGGACGACGGTTCAATCCCGTGTCCGGCCATTCTGATTTAGGTTTTCCGTGATTTCCCTAAATCACTCCAGGCAAATGCCGGGATGGTTCCTCTGAAAGGGCACGGCCGACTTCCTTCCCCATCCTTCCCTAATCCGATGAGACCGATGACCACGCTGTCTGGTCTCCTTCCCCAAACCAACCAACCAACCAACCCATCGTTCTACCATTCCTAGACCGGCAAGGGAACTTGCTGTTCCAACAGGACAATGCACGTCCGCATGTATCCCGTGCCACCCAACGTGCTCTAGAAGGTGTAAGTCAACTACCCTGGCCAGCAAGATCTCCGGATCTGTCCCCCATTGAGCATGTTTGGGACTGGATGAAGCGTCGTCTCACGCGGTCTGCACGTCCAGCACGAACGCTGGTCCAACTGAGGCGCCAGGTGGAAATGGCATGGCAAGCCGTTCCACAGGACTACATCCAGCATCTCTACGATCGTCTCCATGGGAGAATAGCAGCCTGCATTGCTGCGAAAGGTGGATATACACTGTACTAGTGCCGACATTGTGCATGCTCTGTTGCCTGTGTCTATGTGCCTGTGGTTCTGTCAGTGTGATCATGTGATGTATCTGACCCCAGGAATGTGTCAATAAAGTTTCCCCTTCCTGGGACAATGAATTCACGGTGTTCTTATTTCAATTTCCAGGAGTGTATATTATACTAGAACTATCATGTGATTACATTTTCACGCAATTTGGGTGCACAGATCCCGAGAAATCAGTACCCAGAACAACCACCTCTGGCCGTAATAACTGCCTTGATACGCCTGGGCATTGAGTCAAACAGAGCTTGGATGGCGTGTACAGGTACAGCTGCCCATGCAGCTTCAACACGGTACCACAGTTCATCATGAGTAGTGACTGGCGTATTGTGACGAGCCAGTTGCTCGGCCACCATTGACCAGACGTTTTCAATTGGTGAGAGATCTGGAGAATGTGCTGGCCAGGGCAGCAGTCGAACATTATCTGTTTCCAGAAAGGCCCGTACAGGACCTGCAACATGTGGTCGTGCATTATCCTGCTGAAATGTAGGGTTTCGCAGGGATCGAATGAAGGGTAGAGCCACGGGTCGTAACACATCTGAAATGTAACGCCCACTGTTCAAAGTGCCGTCAATGCGAACATGAGGTGACCAACGGCACACCATACCATCACGCCAGGTGATACGCCAGTATGGCGATGACGAATACATGATTCCAATAAGCGTTCACCACGATGTCGCCAAACACGGATGCGACCATCATGATGCTGTAAACAGATCCTCGATTCATCCGAAAAAATGACGTTTTGCCATTCGTGCACGCAGGTTCGTCGTTGAGTACACCATCGCAGGCGCTCCTGTCTTGTGATGCAGCGTCAAGGGTAACCGCTGCCATGGTCTCCGAGCTGATAGTCCATGCTGCTGCAAACGTCGTCGAACTGTTCGTGCAGATGGTTGTTGTCTTGCAAACGTCCCCATCTGTTGACTCAGGGATCGAGACGTGGCTGCACGATCCGTTACAGCCATGCGGATAAGAAGCCTGTCATCTCGACTGCTAGTGATACGGGGCCGTTGGGATCCAGCACGGTGTTCCGTATTACCCTCCTGAACCCACCCATTCCATAATCTGCTAACAGTCATTGGATCTCGCCCAACGCGAGCAGCAATGTCGCGATACGATAAACCGCAATCGCGGTAGGCTACAATCCGCCCTTTATCAAAGTCGAAAACGTGATGGTACGCATTTCTCCTCCTTACACGAGCCATCACAACAACGTTTCACCAGGCAAAGTTGGTCAACTGCTGTTTGTGTATGAGAAATCGATTGGAAACTTTCCTCATGTCAGCACGTTGTAGGTGTCGCCACCGGCGCCAACCTTGTGTGAATGCTCTGAAAAGCTAATCATTTGCATATCACAGCATCTTCTTCCTGTCGGTTAAATTTCACGTCTGTAGCACGTTACCTTCGTGGTGTAGCAATTTTAATGGCCAGTAGCGTACATATAGTTTATGAACTGTGCTTTCACGGGTCAAGTGATACACAACAATCATGTTCAATTACTTTTGACACCCAATAACAAGATATTTAACTCTTGGAGATGTTGAATTGATGATTATTAAAATCGTTATTCCTATATTTGAAAAATTTTTATAATAGGAAAGATTGAATAAAATCTTCATTAGCTCATTTACATCTATGATGTCGTAGCTGGTCAATGAGGCTCGTTGCTATTTGTCACTACGATACGTGATAGTCCACACGTCGCAGAAAGCAAAGCTTTCAACGTCCTCGCTATTTTCCACACACTTGTGTGGTCTGCCGTGAGACGAGAGAGATATCTAGAAATTTTAGTTCTCAAAATGCTTTTATACAATGGTGATTGCCCCACCGTATCGCGTCTGCATCGCCCAGTATAGCTTCAGTCAATCGCCGTCTCGTTAGAGGTGAATTTAACCTTGTTAAAGCCGTACAGCCACTTACCCTCGGTCCCAGCCGTATTTACGTTAAAAGGAATAATGTATTGTTCTGGCCTTGTCTCTTTCTGCGTTAAAGCTCGCCGTTCTCTTGTTAAGTGGGGTTTTCCGATGCCATTAACCACTGGCTCGGTTCGTATCCAAAATGCGTTTCACTTTGACTTATTTATTCATGCCCCTGTCCTTATATTGGTAAATATTGTGTTGTTAGTTTTCGGTTCATGAGATTACTGTAATAGCTTTTTGTTGATATAATTTAATTGTTATTTTCTGAGGATCTCATACTGTATTGTACTGTCGTTATGGATCAAGCTCATGTATGGTCCATAAAATCCGGACGCCTTACATATTTTGTCGCGATATTTCGCGCCTATATTCATTTTTACTTATGTTTTCGTGTGGCAAGCCCTTTTATTCTCAGCGTCATGGTGAGGTGTCGTGATGCACACGTAAATGTTGTTGTTGTGGTCTTCAGTCCAGAGACTGGTTAGATGCAGCTCTCCATGCTGCTCTATCCTGTGCAAGCTTCCTCATCTCCCAGTACCTACTGCAACCTACGTCCTTCTGAATCTACTTAGTGTATTCGTTTCTGGGTCTCCCCATACGATTTTTACCCTCCACACTGCCCTCCAATACTAAATTGGTGATCCCTTGATGCCTCATAATATGCCCAACCAACAGATCCCTTCTTCTAGTCAAGTTGTGCCACAAATTTCTCTTCTCTCCAATTCTATTCAACACCTCCTCATTAGTTACGTGATCTACCCATCTAATCTTCAGCATTCTTCTGTAGCACCACATTTCGAAAGCTTCTATTCTCTTCTTGTCTACTCCAGTCCGGAGCCGCGCTGCTGCTACGATCGCAGGTTCGAATCCTGCCTCGGACATGGGTGTGTGTGATGTCGTTAGGTTAGTTAGGTTTAAGTAGTTTAGGGGACTGATGACCTCAGCTGTTAAGTCCCATAGTGCTTAGAGCCATTTGAACCATTTCTTCTTGTCTAAACTATTTTTCGTCCACGTTTCACATCCATACATGGCTACACTCCATACAAATACTTTCAGAAACGACTTCCTGACACTTAAATCTATCCTCGATGTTAACAAATTTCTCTTCTTCAGAAACGCTTTTCTTGCCATTGCCAGTCTACATTTTATATCTTCTCTAATACGACCATCATCAGTTATTTTGCTCCCCACATAGCAAAACTCATTTATTACTTTAAGCGTCTCATTTCCTAATCTAATTCCCGCAGCATCACCCGATTTAATTCGACTACATTCCATTATCCTCCCTTTACTTTTGTTGATGTTCATCTTATATCCTCCTTTCAAGACACTGTCCATTCCGTTCAACTGCTCTTCCAGGTCCTTTGCTGTCTCTGACAGAATTACAATGTCATCGGCGAACCTCAAAGTTTTTATTTCTTCTCCATGGATTTTAATTCCTACTCCGAATTTTTCTTTTGTTTCCTTTACTACTTGCTCAATACACAAATTGAATAACATCGGGGATATACTACAACGCTGTCTCACTCCCTTCTCAACCACTGCTTCCCTTTCATGCCCATCGACTCTTATAACTGCCATCTGGTTTCTGTACAAATTGTAAATAGCCTTCGCTGCCTGTATTTGACCGTCGACACCTTCAGAATTTGAAAGAGAGTATTCTAGTCAACCTTGCCAAAAGCTTTCTCTAAGTCTACAAATGCTAGAAATGTAGGTTTGCCTTTCCTTAACCTATCTTCTAAGCTAAGTCGTAGGGTCAGTATTGCCTCACGTGTTCCAGTATTTCTAGGAATCCGAAGTGATCTTCCCCAAGATCGGCTTCTACCAGTTTTTCCATTCGTCTGTAAAGAACTCGTGTAAGTATTTTGCAGCCGTGGCTTATTAAGCTAATAGTTCGGTAATTTTCACACCTGTCAACACCTGCTTTCTTTGGGATTGGAATTATTATATTCTTCTTGAAGTCTGAGGGTATTTCGCCTGTCCCATACATCATGCTCACCAGATGGTAGAGTTTTGTCATAGCTGGCTCTCCCAAGACTGTCAGTAGTTCTAATGGAATGTTGTATACTCCTGGGGCCTTGTTTCGACTTAGGTCTTTCAGTGCTCTGTCAAACTCTTCACGCAATATCATATCTTCTATTTCATCTTTATCTAAATTCTCTTCCTTTTCCGTAATATTGTCCTCAAGAACATCGCCCTTGTATAGACCCTCTATATACTCCTTCCACCTCTCTGCGTTCCCTTCTTTGCTTAGAACTGGGTTTCCATCTGAGCTTTTGATATTCATGAAAGTGGTTCTCTTTTCTCCAAAGGTCTCTTTAATTTTCCTGTAGGCAGTATCTATCTTACCCCTAGTGATATATATACTTACATTTGTCCTCTAGCCATCGATGCTTAGCCATTTTGCACTTCCTGTCGATCTCATTTTTGAGACTTTTGTATTCCTTTTTGCCTGCTTCATTTACTGCATTTTTGTATTTTCTCCTTTCATCAATTAAATTCAATATCTCTTCTGTTACCCAAGGATTTCTAGTAGCCTCGTCTTTTTACATACGTGATCCTCTGCTGCCTTCACTATTTCATCTCTCGAAGCTACCCAGTCTTTTTCTACTGTATTTCTTTCCCCCGTTCTTGTCAATCGTTCCCTAATGCTCTCCCTGAAACTCTGTACAACCTCTGGTTTAGTCAGTTTATCCAGGTCCCATCTCCTCAAATTCCCACCTTTTTGCAGTTTCTTCAGTTTTAATCTATAGTTCATAACCAATAGATTGTGGTCGGAGTCCACATCTGCCCCTGGAAATGTGTTACAATTTAAAACCTGGTTTCTGAATCTCTGTCTTACCATTATATAATCTATCTGAAACCTTATAGCATCTCCAGGCTTCTTCCATGTATAAAACCTTCTTTCATAATTCTTGAACTAAGTGTTGGCTACGATTAAGTTATGCTCTGCGCAAAATTCTACCAGGCGGTATCCTCTTTCATTCCTTATTCCCATTCCATGTTCACCTACTACGTTTCCTTCTCTTCTTTTTCCTACTGTCGAGTTCCAGTCACCCATGACTATTAAATTTTCGTCTCCCTTCACTATCTGAATAATTTCTTTTATCTCATCATACATTTCATCAATCTCTTCGTCATCTGCGGAGCTAGTTGGCGTACAAACTTGTACTACTGTGGTAGGCGTGGGCTTCGTATCTTTCTTGGCCACAATAATGCGTTCACTATGCTGTTTGTAGTAGCTTACCCGCATTTCTATTTTCCTATTCATTATTAAACCTACTCCTGCATTACCCCTATTTGATTTTGTATTTATAACCCTGTATACACCTGACCAGAAGTCTTGTTATTCCTGCCACCGAACTTCACTAATTCCCACTATATCTAACTTTAACCTATCCATTTCCCTTTTTAAATATTCTAACCTGCCTGCCCGAATAAGGGATCTGACATTCCACTCTCCGATACGTAGAACGCCAGTTTCCTTTCTCCTGATAATAACTTCCTCCTGAGTAGTCCCCACCCGGAGATCCGAATGGGGCACTATTTTACCTCCGGAATATTTTACCCAAGAGGATGCCATCATTATTTAACCATACAGTAATGCTGCATGCCCTCGGGAAAAGTCACTGCTGTGGTTTCTCCTTGCTTTCAGCCGTTCGCAGTACCAGCACAGCAAGGCCGTTTTGGTTAGTGTTACAAGGCCAGATCAGTCAATCATACAGACTGTTGCCCTTGCAACTACTGAAAAGGCTGCTGCCCCTCTTCAGGAACCACACGTTTCTCTGGCCTCTCAACAGATACCCCACTGTAGTGGAAGTTTTCCTCAATAGTTTGCTGTATAGGCTGTGGCTGGGTTTTAGTATTCTTAAGTATGTTTCTATTATAGTTGGCTGGTGATTGTGGGCTATAAGGTGGTCAGCAAATGTGCTATGTAACCTGTTGCTTTTTAAAGCTCTGAGATGTTCTGAATATCTGGTTTTGAAGTTCCTGCATGTTTGTCCTATGTACACTGACTGGCAAGTGTTGCGTGTGAGTTCATATATTCCTGATCTGTTAAAATTATCAATGGGTGTTTCTTGTGTTCTGATATTTTTCTGTGCTGCGTCCTCTGCCCTGTATCCTATTTGGTGTCCCTGTTTCTCTAATATGTTGCCTATTCTGTGAAAAATCTTGTTATTGTAGGTGAGTACGTGCCATTTCGTTTTGTGTGTGTTGTTGCTCTGTTATGTCTTGTGTGTGGTCATTGTTTGTGTTTTGTGTTGTTCTGTGTTGGGTGACGATTTGTGTGTGTGCAGTATGTTCATTTTTGTGCTGTTACATATTTTTTAATTTAACTTGCCTAACATATGGGTATCATAACCATTTTCTGCTGCTATTTGATTTATTGTGTTTAGTTCTTGTGTGTAGTTCTGTTTGTTCATGGGTGTTCTGTTTAATCTGTCGAGCATAAACCTGAAGTTTGCTTCCTTATTTTTCAATTGGTGGCTCGACAGGTTGTGAATGGTGGTGCTCGTGGTTGTCAGTTTCCTGAATATTTTGAAGTTGTGTGTGTTGTTTGTTTTATGTACGGTGAGATCTCCAAAATGTAGTGTGTTGTTAGTTTCTGTTTCTAATGTGAAGTTAATTTTTGGGTGTAAGTAGTTTATTTCATTGTGTAGCTGTTCTATCTGTGTTATGTGGTTCATCAGTCAGGCATATTATTTCATCGACATAATGGTACCAGTATATAACTTTGTAGTCTTTTGGTTTTATTATGTATCTGAAGATCATGTCCTCCAGGTTGTTCATAAACATGTTATCTAGGAGGCCACTAATAGGTGATCCCACTGGCAGTCCTTCATGTTGAGAATAAAATTTTCTGATGTTATGGTCTTGAGTATGGACGTTATTTCATTGATGTGTGTGTCTAGTGTGTTTCCTTGTTGTTTTAATCTTCGGGTGATGATGTTGATTCTTTCATTTATTGGAATATACACTCCTGGAAATTGAAATAAGAACACCGTGAATTCATTGTCCCAGGAAGGGGAAACTTTATTGACACATTCCTGGGGTCAGATACATCACATGATCACACTGACAGAACCACAGGCACATAGACACAGGCAACAGAGCATGCACAATGTCGGCACTAGTACAGTGTATATCCACCTTTCGCAGCAATGCAGGCTGCTATTCTCCCATGGAGACGATCGTAGAGATGCTGGATGTAGTCCTGTGGAACGGCTTGCCATGCCATTTCCACCTGGCGCCTCAGTTGGACCAGCGTTCGTGCTGGACGTGCAGACCGCGTGAGACGACGCTTCATCCCGTCCCAAACATGCTCAATGGGCGACAGATCCGGAGATCTTGCTGGCCAGGGTAGTTGACTTACACCTTCTAGAGCACGTTGGGTGGCACGGGATACATGCGGACGTGCATTGTCCTGTTGGAACAGCAAGTTCCCTTGCCGGTCTAGGAATGGTAGAACGATGGGTTCGATGACGGTTTGGATGTACCGTGCACTATTCAGTGTCCCCTCGACGATCACCAGTGGTGTACGGCCAGTGTAGGAGATCGCTCCCCACACCATGATGCCGGGTGTTGGCCCTGTGTGCCTCGTTCGTATGCAGTCCTGATTGTGGCGCTCACCTGCACGGCGCCAAACACGCATACGACCATCATTGGCACCAAGGCAGAAGCGACTCTCATCGCTGAAGACGACACGTGTCCATTCGTCCCTCCATTCACGCCTGTCGCGACACCACTGGAGGCGGGCTGCACGATGTTGGGGCGTGAGCGGAAGACGGCCTAACGGTGTGCGGGACCGTAGCCCAGCTTCATGGAGACGGTTGCGAATGGTCCTCGCCGATACCCCAGGAGGAACAGTGTCCCTAATTTGCTGGGAAGTGGCGGTGCGGTCCCCTACGGCACTGCGTAGGATCCTACGGTCTTGGCGTGCATCCGTGCGTCGCTGCGGTCCGGTCCCAGGTCGACGGGCACGTGCACCTTCCGCCGACCACTGGCGACAACATTGATGTACTGTGGAGACCTCACGCCCCACGTGTTGAGCAATTCGGCGGTACGTCCACCCGGCCTCCCGCATGCCCACTATACGCCCTCGCTCAAAGTCCGTCAACTGCACATACGGCTCACGTCCACGCTGTCGCGGCATGCTACCAGTGTTAAAGACTGCGATGGAGCTCCGTATGCCACGGCAAACTGGCTGACACTGACGGCGGCGGTGCACAAATGCTGCGCAGCTAGCGCCATTCGACGGCCAACACCGCGGTTCCTGGTGTGTCCGCTGTGCCGTGCGTGTGATCATTGCTTGTACAGCCCTCTCGCAGTGTCCGGAGCAAGTATGGTGGGTCTGACACACCGGTGTCAATGTGTTCTTTTTTCCATTTCCAGGAGTGTATCAATGTACACATGCATTCAACATCATCACACAAAGATTAAAACAACAAGGAAACATGAGACACACACATCAATGAAATAACATCCATACTCAAGACCATAACATCACAAAATTATTATTTTTTCAACAAAGAATTTTATTCTTAACATGAAGGACTGCCAATGTGATCACCAATTAGTGGTCTCCCGTAGATGACCCACGAGTTCCCTTTGGCGTTTGACCCCTGATTCTTTCCTGGTCCCCTACTTCTGAAACTACTGTGAACTCTGCCTCTACTTCCATTGTCCTGAGTCTGGCGACATTGGTTCCTCATACGCCTCGTTTGTCCACACTTATAACACCTTATGTTGGTTGGGAAAAATGCCCATTCTAACCTGCACTCCATCTGACATGTCAATTTCTTCACATTATATGTTAAGCTGACAGCTGCGAACAAGTCAGTCAGTCCTCCTGTCTGTACTCTTCTTCACATCTCAGAAAGTAATCCTCTTAAAAATACGTCAGGTGCCCTCTACTCAGCCTCTCGTAAAATCACCTCATTCTCCATAGCTTTCTGTCCCAACTCGTAAGTACACCCATTGATCTTCTTTATTCTGTCGGAAAATTCTTCCATCGACTGCACATGCTTCTTTGTCAGCTTGCCCAACTATTTATTAAAATGTCTGGCGCTATTATACTTCGTATATCTGTTGACAAATCCCTTGAAATTCCTAAAACCTTCCAGCTCACTTAAGAGCCTCTGTATTCCTCCCATATGTTTTTGCTTCTCTTGTTAATCTCAGTTTCGCTACCCTTAAGAGTTCTGCGTCAGGCAATCCTTTCATCTCTGCCAAATTTTTAAGGTCTTCCACAAATGCTTCCACATCTTCAGATGACTTAACAGAGGAAGGAGCATCTAAACTTATGGCTTACGAATCTATAACTCACGTGGCGACTGCGGCTCCACTAGACCACATAATTCGGTATTGTCTGTTATCTGCTCTACCCTTACCAATAGTACACAAACTACCTCCAGTTCTGACACACCTCGTATCTCTGACTCTGGGGAAGGCTTGTTGTTCCCGATATTAATTTTGAAACACAAATAACACAGAAAATAAAATATAATAAACTAGTTCTTACGTGTAAACATTAACCATTTCCACTCTTATCACTGACTAGCCGTATTCCCATAGCATATACGTGTGAAACGTATTACTGACACTCATTCTGTACACGGTGCTGAATTACCTTCAAGTCACACTGCATACATCTAACAGGCACTAGCCAATCGTGACTCCCACTACCTCTGAAGTGCAACATACACTATGTGAGGTGCCGGGGCTAGCAGTGTATTTAACACTAAATTCTTCGAGAAACTTCATATATAAATGATGCTCTAAGCCCCCCTATTCTAACTCCGACTTTTGCTGTTGCACATGGATTAAAAAGAAACGCGAACTGGCTGTAATCGACCCTGCAAGTGGAGTAGAAAAGAGTTTGGCACCTGAAATAATTTAGTTTGATAGACATTAGTTTCAGTAACGTAGTGAGAAATGAAAGGGTTGCTCTACCGAGTAACAGAATGAAAGTTCTGTCCAAAATAACAATATGATTTATTATGACTAAACTCAAAATAATAACCAAAACACATGAAACATTTACAATACATCAAATTGGCTCAAATTGGATACTCAAATAAATGCTGTGAAGGTGAAGTTGTCCCTAAACTCGATTGTGACATTTATGACGAAGTGGTATGTGGAGCCAATTCCTTGCAACTCATATCTTAAGAGAAAACACATAGCCAACCCAACATTAATTGCTGCTACCCAAGACAAAACAAAGTTAGAAAAAGACGAACAGGTGCGCTCTGCTGAGCTCTGATTATCGCCTAGGAAAATCCCTATCTGCCGATGCTGCGGACGTACATTACCAAACTGTCTTCTTAACTGCCAGAACATGATCTGGCGTACCGGAGGCGATGGCTGGTTGCTTCGACGTCCCGTCGTGGAGATAATGTCGCGAGTATAGCCCGAAACAAATTTTCCTGGTTTGGTTGTTCCAGACTAAAGACTTCCTAGCAATACATATGCACCTCTGAGGGACACGAAGAAGGCTCGCCACACAATCACTGACGGTACAGTCACACTGTAACTCCGATACAGTCAACTTTAGCCAAAACTGCCCAAGACAGACAACATAGGCCGCTTGTACGCAGAACGCTCAATTGCCAACTGTACTCGGAAAGTTATGTTGAAGTCGAAACTTCAGCAACTTCGTCAAACAGTTACAATTAAATAAAAGTATATTAGACAGCCAACGGAAGGCAGGCTGTCCAGAGCAGCGAGAGCTCAGTCTTGTAACCTACTCCGACCGAAAGGCGAGAGCCGACTACCACAAGAGCAACCGTAAAAACCGAACACAGAACATTCCCGCCCCCACGACAGTGGCCGTGGTTAAACGTTCCAATCAGCAACTCGAAAACCGGCGGAAAATCCCACTATATTGCCGAAGCACTACCATTCCACCAATGGAGATTCTTGGCGCCAATTTCTGCGCCGATTTTGCTACGTCACGGAGCTATGCCCTGATCAAGCCAATCACAGTTACGATACGGCAGAAAACGCGGGAATTTGCGCGCCAAGGCTGCTTGGGAACACAAGTCATTCCCACGCCTCGCTGGTAGCCCGCCAGAAAGTGTTTTCGCTAAGTTTATGCGAAGTAACGGAACCTCTAGCCCAGCCGCTACTTCAGGCCCCTGCGAGCGTGTCTCCGCCGCTATTCTACAATGTCGGCGTCTGGAAAGCATTCACTCGACTCCCTCATACCCGTTGGTGTACCCTTTCAAGATCAGCAGAGCCCGCCTGTCACCGGACCACCCAGGTGACGAGAGACACTGCGTGGGAAGTCCGCGTGTGAAGGAATAGCAACTTTTCCCCGCATGCAATTAGAGAAGAAAATCGTAAGATAGAAATATGAGAGGGGGCTAATGCCACCTCTCAACTATGTGACCGAAAGTATCTGGACACCTGGCTGAAAATGACATACCAATTTCGTGGCGTCCTCCATCGGTAATGCTGGAATGAAATATAGTGTTGGCCCATCCTTAGCCTTGCTGACAGCTTCCACCTTCGCATGCATACGTTCAATCAGGTGCTGGAAGGTTTCTTGGGGAATGGCAGCCCATTCTTCAAAGAGTGCTGCACTGAGGAGAGGTATCGATGTCGGTCTGTGAGGTCTGGCACGAAGTCGGCGTTCCAAAACATCCCAAAGGTGTTGTATAGGATTCAGGTCAGGACTCTGTGCAGGTCAGTCCATTACAGGTATGTTATTGTCGTGTAACCACTCCGCCACATGCCGTGTATTATGAACAGGTGCTCAGTCCTGTTGAAATATGCAATCGCCATCCCCGAATTGCTCTTCAACAGTGGGAAGCAAGAAGGTGCTTAAAACATCTATGTAGGCCTGTGCTGTGATAGTGCCACGCAAAACAAGGGGTGCAAGCCCCCTCCATGAAAAACACGACCACACCATAACACCACCGCCTCTGAATTTTCCTGTTGGCACTACACACGCTGGCAGATGACGTTCACCGGGTATTCATCATACCCACATCCTGCCATCGGATCGCCACATTGTACTTCGTCACTCCACACAACGTTTTTCCACTGTTCAATGGTCCAATGTTAACGTTTCTTACACCAAACGAGGGGTCGTTTGGCATTTACCGAAACGATGTGTGGCTTATGAGGAGCCACTCGAGCATGAAATCCAAGTTTTCTTACCTCCCGCCTATCTGTCATAGTACTTGCAGTGGATCCTGATGCAGTTTGGAATATTTGTGTAATGGTGTGGATAGATGTCTGCCTATTACACATTACTACCCTTTTCAACTGTCGGTGGTCTCTTTCAGTCAACAGACGAGGTCGGCCTGTACGCTTTTGTGCTGTACGTGTTTCTTCACCTTTCCACTTCACCATCACATCGGAAACAGTGGACCTATGGATGTTTAGGAGTGTTGAAATCTCACGCACAGACGTGTGACACAAGTAACACCCAATCACTTCGAAGTCTGAGTTCTGCGGAGCGCCCCATTCTGCTCTCTCACGATGTCTAATGACTACTGAGGCCGCTGATGTGGAATAACCGGCTGCAGGTGGCAGCACAATGCACCTAATATGAAAAAGTATGTTTTTAGGGGTGTCCGGGTACTTTTGATCACATAGTGCATCTACTGACTCTATACTTGTAATAAAATTTACCTTACAAAGAGCATCGCAATGAAGCTTCTTTTCCATGACTAAAACATTCAACAAGAACTAAATTTTCTTGACTAACTGTACCTTAGGTTGTAGGTTCAGACATTTCTCTAACAAGGGGACATCAGTATCGTGACGGCAGTGAAATGGGACTGGTATCAGTAGATTCTTGTTTTGTGCTTTTCAGATATCTTTATTATGTTCAAAAATGTTCAAATGTGTGTGAAACCTTATGGGACTTAACTGCTAAGGTCATCAATCCCTAAGCTTACACATTACTTAACCTAAATTATCCTAAGGACAAACACACACACCCATGCCCGAGAGAGGACTCGAACCCCCGCCGGGACCTTTATTATGGCCTTCCACTGTGTTTACTTACAAGCAACGGTTGTATGATCAAGGCATCCAGTTGCCTTCCACCTGTGTGTGTGTGTGTGTGTGTGTGTGTGTGTGTGTGTAGTCCCGCAATGCTGACAGAGTGTGAGGTGGCTGAACGGTGGTGCAAGGCCGCTGTTTCTGTCAGCAACATCCTCCGGATTCAGCAGCTAAGGCAACGGCGGCCGAGTCATGGCTGATGACTTCAGTGTTGCAACAGATGCGACCCGCTGTAGATGCGCTGTGGCTGGCACGCTATGTTCCAAGTCATCGCTGGTCCCCCAGCGGTTCTGCATCTAGTGTCTTAGGGCAGGCTCTCCTGACACAAGCTTGAACTGCGGATCCCATACAGCATTCCTGATGTCGTCCGAAGTGTCACAGCCTTGTGGCGGTAATGCTGTAAACATGATTTCAGTAAAAAAACTGGCTAGGAATTTACATGCTCATGGGCTGCACTTGCTTAGTCTTTGATATGCCTTGTGGCACATATAATAAACACTTCTGAGGTTGCTGGTGTGGAAAGGCTTCCGCCTTCCTCTGCTTAGGTTATGCTGTGTCAATATTTCTACACCTCACCTGGCGCCGGTCCACCTCGATATGTGCGATGGGTGAGTTGTGTTTTGTAACAAATAAAATCTGCACGCGCCTGCGGATGGCTCTGCTGTAATCTACTTCTTACTTTGTGCTATTCTGACTGAATGTTTACGGTGTGCTACATAGCAAATGTTAATAATGTCGTTTGTAATGTCTTTTACGAACAGCGTTTTATTCACCAAGAATCATCATGCTTCTACACACATTGCATTAGTAGCACTAATTTTTATGTGTATTTTCCTAATGTCGTTTTATCACCGTTTTCATTAATATTATTTTTCCACCAAGTGTAAATATATTTGTACTCTTATGGCGCTGGTACTATTAATTTATTGCCAATTTAGCACCAGTAATGGTTTTTGCACAGTCAGTCCCTTCTTTAAGGCACTTTTATAATCATTTATATTTCCACCCTACTTTCAATATTTGTTTTTAGTTGTCACTATTTGTGAGCTTTCAGGCTAGACAGCTGTTGTAGTTCTTCATTATCCTGATTTCTCTTCCTTCTGGGTACTCATACCCTTCACTAGTTTACCTTCCATGGCACACTGGCCACTTGCACGACTGCGTACCACGTTCGCACATTCACCTGTTCCACCATGCAATCTGCTGTCTACGGCATGTGACCACCACGTAGCTGAATATGAACGTTCCTTTTTCTATTGTTCGGTTTTAGTGCTTTCAGCTTTTGCTCGGTTTTTCACTAACATATCCTGAGGCCCCATACGATTTATTTTCCTTTCCGTGTTTCCTCTTTCCTAAACTGACTAACCCGCCGCGCGGGATTAGCCGAGCGATCGCCAACGGCCATACCATGTTGAATACACCAGTTCTCGTCCGATCACCGAAGTTAAGCAACATCGGGCCCGGTTAATAACTTGGATGGGTGACCGCCTAGGAACACCGGGTGCTGTTGGCTCCCTCTCATTAGCCAGCACGGTATCAGCGTGTTCGGTCAAAGGGCTAGCTGCCCTCTGTAATAAAAAAAAACTGAGTTAATCGATCAACAACGAACTTAAAAGGATGTCTTACGACGTCGGCCCCTAGCAGATGCAACGAACGGAAGCGAACAAAATGAGATTAAAAAAAAAAAGAAATAAAAAAAAATTAAAAAAAGCGGTCTAAGACGCTGCAATCATGGACTGTGCGGCTGGTCCCGCCGGAGGTTCGAGTCCTCCTTCGGGCATGTGTGTGTGTGTGTGTTTGTCCTTAGGATAATTTAGATTAAGTAGTGTGTAAGCTTAGGTTCAAAAATGGCTCTGAGCACTATGGGACTTAACATCTATGGTCATCAGTCCCCTAGAACTTAGAACTACTTAAACCTAACTAACCTAAGGACAGCACACAACACCCAGCCATCACGAGGCAGAGAAAATCCCTGACCCCGCCGGGAATCGAACCAGGGAACCTGGGCGTGGGAAGCGAGAACGCTACCGCACGACCACGAGCTGCGGGCTGTAAGCTTAGGGACTGCTGACCTTAGCAGTTAAGTTCCATAAGATTTCACACACATTTTTTTTTTGACTAACTCGATTGCACTTTTTCGAATGTGCTTGTAAGTGGATTAACATCGGTAGGTACTCTTTTACAATTCCATGTATACTATAAGGACGTATACTATAATTGTTCCCTTGTTTCAGCAAAAGATGGAAACATAATTTTCCCAAAACAGATAGTGTTTATAATAAAACAAAATAACAACTGAAGCGAATATTTTCAGTCATGCAGCTCGGTTGTTGATTTGTTAACAAAGCCATATGCAATAAAATGCCTCACTTGACGGTTTGAATCTACTACAACCTCCTCAACTTACACAAGAAGATTCTTACAACGTCAGCAACTATTAGCTTCAACAAAATATGCCTAAAAATAATGTTATTCTGAATTTCATCAAGTGATTATTTAACAGGACTAAAATTCGTTCGCCAAATTATGTATGTCACTTGACGAACACAGCTGTCACTAAAGAAATTAGACTCTCATACACAAAAAAAGATTCTCCCAACAAGAAAACCTAGTGTCAACATGAAATAGGCTCAATTCTTGGAACTGTACGTTGTACATATGCCCATCATACTTAGTATTGATGACTTGAAAAGCAACGTATGCCAATCCCATGAGAATAAGTTTGAGGGATTAGGTGTGAGGTTTAGCAATCCGGAACCATTGGAAACGCTGGAATGTAGCTTCCGGTTTTACAAAAAATTGGAAGTGCAGAATGATATAAGCTTCAGTCATATTCAGATCTATCTCCTTAAAAAGAGTATGTCCTTTAACACTAGTTCCATGTTTGGTTACAAAGCAGCCACTACTCTCGTAGCCCTCACTGCTGCCGTTTTAGACCAAGCTAGATGTGATTTTTCCACCAAGAATCAGATCACCTTTGAGCTTAACAAAGGTCATGAATTGCGAACTTACGAAACAAAGTACACAAGTTAAGGACTCCACGGGATCTTATAGACTACTCAGTCTCAAAAACGATCGACTGACTTTACGAAGTATAAACAATAAATTTAGAGCTAATCGTGCCCTTATCATACAGTCTGACAAAGGCTGTACAACCGTTATTTTACACGAGGCTGAGTACATTTAACAGGCTGAAAAATTTCTCTTTTCTAACAATATATCCAGGTGCCTTTTTGACCCAGCCGCCAAATTCTTTACCAAAACTAAAAGTATCCCTAGGAAAACACAGTTTCTTAACCCCTATTTAAAAAAAAAAATACGTTGTTGCCAATAAATCCTAAAACAGCTTCCTTACGGGATGCAGTTGTGATGCGAAAGCTAACTTCTCCTCTGCGGCCGATTGTCCACGCAATTAGCTGGCAAAGAAGTTAAATAGTTTTTTGTATAAAGTTACCATTTTCTTATCACTTACAATGTTAAAAATAAAGATGAACTCATTAAGTACCTGTATCAAGCAGCCATTACCTGTAACACGTAGTTAGCAATTCTAGACATCACAAACGTGTTAGACTAACATTCGGAGAAAAGAAACCATCACGATCATTGAAACTACCATAAGAGAATTCTCCGATGCGGAGCCCATAGTTATCGATGAGAGCCTTGCCAACCTTTAAATAATTTTGGAGCACAATTACTTTAAGATTAACAACGTGGTCTATAAACAAACAAAGGGCTTCCAATGAGTTCTCCTCTGGCTAGCATAATCGCCAACACCTTTGTCAGTCATGTCTAACACACATCTTTTCCGTCTCAGTCGAACCACTCACACAATGTTGTATGCTACAAACACTATATTGAGACATTTCATTCCTTTATAACGGCTCTAGGGAAGAAGTACAACAGTTTCAGCAGGGTTTGATCACACTGAATGCCTGCGTACATTTCACCTTAGAGGAACACAAAAATTCGAGATCACCATATATCGTGACCGGGCCAAATATCTCACGAAATAAGCGTCAAACGAAAAAACTACAAAGAACGAAACTTGTCTAGCTTGAAGGGGGAAACCGTTTGAACTATGGCAGCGCCATCTAGCGGGCCAACCATAGCGCCATCTGATTTCCCCTTTCAAGCTAGACGAGTTTCGTTCTTTATAGTTTTTTCGTTTGATGCTTATTTCGTGAGATATTTGGCCCGGTCACTATCAAGGGACCACCCTGTATAACTATGCAAAACAACAAAGTACTTTATGATGTGTTCGGAAAAGAGACAATGGCTAACAGTACCAGCCACAGTCCATTAGGCAATCCTCTGAAATATAAAATGGCTTCGTTGTGTGCCATGTTAGATCGTGCCAAGCATTGTCCCCTTAGCGAACATGATTATGAAAGAGAAATTGGTATTATCAAATACATTGCACATACTGACGATTGTTCATTTCATGCTGTAGACACTCTCAACAGATGAAAAGGAAGAATGGACATGGAATCACCGTCACGCCCATTGAGAAGGATAACTCTTATAACCATTACAGTAAAATCTCCCATTTCGAAATAATTTCCGAAGAGCCTGGCCAATAGCTTAAGGAAGCTGGCATAATGCCAGCTTCTTACAGCACACTGAGACTTGGCCTGGAATATAAACACCATGAAACGAGAAGCGATAATTCTTAAACAAGCTGTGGAATTTACGAAATTCTTTGCAACGACAGCCAATGCTTTTAAGTCGGTGAAACTGGATGCACAGTCAACATGGGGTCTGAAGAAAAACCAAGACGTCCATAATTCCAAGCTCGTTCTTTCCTACCAGTTAAAAGAAACCTAGCACGCCATCTGTGATGTAGATGCTAATTCGAGGTTCCTTAACCTCCACCTTAATATTTTAGAGGAAATAAAAAACTTGAAATGTTTACACTAGAGCCTGTAATGCTCTCTTAAAGAAAAAACCACGCACTTGGTTCTGTTGAATAATTACGACTTCCTGAAATAACATTCAATCGTTACCCTATTTTTCTCAGACGTCATTTCGGGATTATTACATCTTACTTATTGCGTACTAGATCAACTACTTTCACATGTTTTAAATTGTTCCTAATTCTGTACTCCCCCTCTCCCCTCCCTAAAAAACTTCACCTGCCCTGCCCCTACTCCCTCATCTATTATGACATGCCCATTCCTCTAAGCGTTTTCCTTCTACATCACTGAAACTATTTTTGTTTTCAGTTTCCTTTTCACTGTTATTGTTTTAGATTACAATGGTACTGAATATTATTATTGACACCAAACTAGCGATAGGAGTTTGCTGTTCTCCCCCCTTCCCTCCCCCCCTTACCCTTTTCTCTATCATTTTCATTTTTATTCTCTTGACAATTCATCCTTTTTAGTTGAATTAGGACTGGAGTAAGCAGATTTGTTTTGTGATTTTCAAATTCCTTTATTGCGGCTCCCCACTATGGCTGATTATAAGTGGTGGCAGTACGATCAAGGCACCCAGATGTCCCCGGCATGTGGGTGTGTGACATCCGACAACGCTGACTTACCGCGGCGTGGCCGAGTGGTGATACAACGCCACTGCTTTTGTAAGCGACTTCCTCCGGACTCGGCAGCTAAGACAGTGACAAAAGACGGCAGCGCTCCTACACACGGCACAATTTGTTGGGTAGATGGTGGTCGGGGAGGGGGGTGGGGGAAGGGGGGCGGGGCATTCGGTTGTTGTGTGGTCGTGGTCCTGCCCGCACGACATCTCAACAGGGAAAGTTCGTCGGTTCGTCGATCAAAACGCCTACACAAGTCCAATTTGTCGGTTGGTCAGCTGGTGCGTGTGTAGGGCCTTTTATCCATTTTAGTCAATATTAGTCATGTTTGTGTGGCCATTATTTCTAGCAAGTACAGCGTAAAGAACATGACAAATGTGAAGAAACATGTTTGTCACTTGAAAATTTCCCTACGCTTCGTAAATGAAGTTATAGTGCGACCTCCAGCATGTGGCTAGATGAGAGGAAACGCAGATGCCAGCCACAACTCTAATAACTGTAAGTAATCACACATTTGTGTAAAAAAACAAGAGTGGAACTGTTTTATGATTTACTAATATCGCATACCAAAATAAAACTGTCTCATTCGCAATTATACTGATGATTCTTAAACGCATCTGGAACGCAAATATACTCAGGAAGAAAAAGGCGGTTTTTATTTACAAAACGACTAGTTAGTAATGTCGTTTACAATAGACTTTTGCGAATATTATTTTATTCGCCAAGAATCATCATGGTTCTACACACATTGTATTAGTACCACTAATTTTTATGTTCTTTTCCTAATGTCGTTGTATGACCGTCTTTATGAATATTACTTTTGCACCAAGTGTTATTATGTTTGTACTCATACGACACTAGTACTGTTAATTTATTGCCAATTTAGTATTATTAATATTTTTTGTACTATCTATCCATTTATTGTGGCACTATAGATTTACAATCTTTTATAATCTTTTGCATTTTCATCCTTATTTCAGTTTTGTTTTTAGCTTTAACTGTTTGTGAACATTCACGTTAGTCAGGTGTGGTAGCTCTTCATTTCTCTCTCGCGCCACACGATGGCTCTCCCGGGCACAGACCAGTCGTTGGCTGAGATTTCATAGCGCACTGCCCACTCGCAGCACTCCGTGTCACATCGTCACGCCCGCCTGTTCCACAGCGCAAACTGGTGTATCCGGCATGCAACCACCTTGCAGCTGACTACGTAAGTTCTCTTTCTATTAATCGATTTTAATGCTTTCAAACTTTTCCCCGTTTTTAGTCCACATAGTACGAGGCATTTCCAGGGGCAGATGTGGACTCTGATCACAATCTATTGTTTATGAACTGTAGATTAAAACTGAAGAAACTGCAAAAAGGTGGGAATTTAAGGAGATGGGACCTGGATAAACTGAAAGATCCAGAGGTTGTACAGAGCTTCAGGGAGAGCATAAGGGAACAATTGACAGGAATGAGGGAAAGAAATATAGTAGAAGAAGAATGGATAGCTTTGAGAGATGAAGTAGTGAAGGCAGCAGAGGACCTAGTAGGTAAAAAGACGAGGGCTAGTAGAAATCCTTGGGTAACAGAAGAGATACTGAATTTAATTGATGAAAGGAGAAAATATAAAAATGCAGTAAATAAAGCAGGCAAAAAGGAATACAAAAGTCTCAAAAATGAGATCGACAGGAAGTGCAAAATGGCTAAGCAGGGATGGCTAGAGGACAAATGTAAGGATGTAGAGGGTTATCTCACTAGGGGTAAGATAGATACTGCCTACAGGAAAATTAGAGACCTTTGGAGAAAAGAGAACCACTTGTATGAATATCAAGAGCTCAGAGCTCAGATGGAAACCCAGTTCTAAGCAAAAAAGGGAAAGCAGAAAAGTGGAGGGAGTGTATAGAGGGCCTATACGAGGGCAATGTACTTAAGGACAATGTTATGGAAATGGAAGAGGATGTAGATGAAGATGAAATGGGAGATACGATACTGCGTGAAGAGTTTGACAGAGCAGTGAAAGACCTAAGTCGAAGCAAGGCCCCGGGAGTAGACAACATTCCATTAGAACTACTGACGGCCTTGGGAGAGCCAGTCCTGACAAAACTCTACCATCTGGTGAGCAAGATGTGTGAGACAGGCGAAATACCCTCAGACTTCAAGAGGAATATAATAATTCCAATCCCAAAGAAAGCAGGTGTTGACAGATGTGAAAATTACCGAACTATCAGTTTAATAAGTCACAGCTGCAAAATACTTACGCGAATTCTTTACAGACGAATGGAAAAACTGATAGAAGCCGACCTCGGGGAAGATCAGTTTGGATTCAGTAGAAATGTTGGAACACGTGAGGCAATACTGACCCTACGACTTATCTTATAAGAAAGATTAAGGTTCAAAAATGGTTCAAATGGCTCTGAGCACTATGGGACTTAACATCTAAGGTCATCAGTCCCCTAGAACGTAGAACTACTTAAACCTAACTAACCTAAGGACATCACACACATCCATGCCCGAGGCAGGATTCGAACCTGCGACCGGAGCGGTCACGCGGTTCCAGACTGAAGCGCCTAGACCGCACGGCCACACCGGCCGGCAAAGATTAAGGAAAGGCAAACCTACGTTTCTAGCATTTGTAGAAATTCTGAAGGTGGTAGGGGTAAAATACAGGGAGCGAAAGGCAATTTACAATTTGTACAGAAACCAGATGGCAGTTACAAGAGTCGAGGGGCACGAAAGGGAAGCAGTGGTTGGAAAGGGAGTGAGACAGGGTTGTAGCCTATCCCCGATGTTATTCAGTCTGTATATTGAGCTTGCAGTGAAGGAAACAAAAGAAAAATTCGGAGTAGGAATTAAAAACCATGGAGAAGAAATAAAAACTTTGAGGTTCGCCGATGACATTGTAATTCTGTCAGAGACAGCAAAGGACTTGGAAGAGCAGTGGAACGGAATGGACAGTGTCATGAAAGGAGGGTATAAGATGAACATCAACAAAAGCAAAATGAGGATAATGGAATGTAGTCGAATTAAGTCGGGTGATGCTTAGGGAATTAGATTAGGAAATGAGACACTTAAAGTAGTAAAGGAGTTTTGCTATGTGGGGAGCAAAATAACTGATGATGGTCGAAGTAGAGAGGATATAAAATGTAGGCTGGCAATGGCAAGGAAAGCGTTTCTGAAGAAGAGAAATTTGTTAACATCGAGTATTGATTTAAGTGTCAGGACGTCGTTTCTGAAATTATTTGTATGGAGTGTAGCCATGTATGGAAGTGAAACATGCACGATAACTAGTTTGGACAAGAAGAGAATAGAAGCTTTCGAAATGTGGTGCTACAAAAGAATGCTGAAGATTAGATGGGTAGATCTTATAACTAATGATGAGGTATTGAATAGGATTGGGGAGAAGAGAAATTTGTGGCACAACTTAACTAGAAGAAGGGATCGGTTGGTAGGACATGTTCTGAGGCATAAAGGGATCACCAATTTAGTATTGGAGGGCAGCGTGGAGGGTAAAAATCGTAGAGGGAGACCAAGAGATGAATACACTAAACAGATTCAGAAGGATGTAGGTTGCAGTAGGTACTGGGAGATGAAGAAGCTTGCACAGGATGGAGTAGCATGGAGAGCTGCGTCAAACCAGTCTCAGGACTGAAGACCACAACAACAACAAAAGTTCGAGGCCCCCATACAATTCATTTCCCTTACCATCGTTCCTCTTTTCCTAAACTGGCCTATCCGATCGCACTTTTTCGATTATGCTTGTCAGTGAATGACCATTGGTAATTTCGTTCTTACAATTCAATGTACACTACACGGACCTATACTATATTTCGTCCCTTGTTTCAGTAAATTGTGCATCTGAAGATGGACATATAATTTTCCCGAAACAAGTCGTGTTTACAATAAAACGAAGTCACAACTGAAGCGGATATTTTCATTCTCATGATGCAGCTGAGTTGTGGATGTCCTCTTAACAAAATCATATGTTTCTCATCGATTCTGTTGTCACTTTGAACGACATTATCAGTATTGCACACTTTTTTTCTCCACAGTTGTGAAGTCTGATGTATTGTCTTCCCTCATTCGATTTGTCTGAAGTCGGAAGTTCTATACTAATTCGGCACGTTCGTTCTCGACAACTTTTTTTTTTAAACTTCGTTCTCTGGTTGTTAGGCCCAACAGCTTTCCTTTTTAATTTTACGGATTCTTGTCTACTACTGCCAGTGCCTCTATCTGGGCATTCTTTACATCCTTTTGAGTTTGTCTGATCCATGTTGCAAGTTTTAATTTTCTGGTGTATGTTATAATTTTGTGTAAGACTCATTGTTGGGAGAATTTGAACATTTCAATCTTCGTAATTTATCTCTGCTTCCAGGTTTGACAATTGCTCTGTTGATATGAGGTTTCCACATGTATGCGTCCTCTGCTTCTTTTGCACCAAGAATTTTCCTCATAATCCTTCTTTCTTCTCTCAAGAAGTTTTCTTGAGTGCCTTATATGAATTAAAGTTTCGCTTGTCTACAGAGCTCGAGGTTTGATCACCGTGCTGTAATGTCTTAACTTTTGTATACTTGGAGAAGGATTTTTTGTTGTAATTGTCATGCTTTTTCCTGCTCGCTCTCTTGAGTTTCTGTGATCGATTTCTGTGCTTCCTTTTGCAGCCCCGCTGGTTCTGTGATCTTATCAAGCTATTTGCAGTGTCTGACCTTTTTTATTTGCCCCTACTTGGTGTGTGTGATTTAACTGTCCTCTAGTACAGATAAATCGTCCTCAGAAGCTAAGCAAGACATACTAATGTCATATTTTCTTCGTTCAAGTTAGAAAACCATCCTGTGATTTTGGTTATAGTTCTCCGATACATTTCTCGTAGGCTATCTTTCGTTCTTCCAAAGTGCCTTTACAGGCTGAGTAGTACCAACGATTTTTCTTATTTATCTTCTGCGAGATTAGCTGTTTGGCTTTCTGTATGATCTCGGTTTAACTGTTCTTTTCTTTCTACCAAGCCTCTTTCGTATTAGTTTCTTAGATCATTTTTATATCGAATATATGGAAGTGGTTATCTTGCGGTACAACCTGTTTGGGGTAAATTTGACTTGGATGCCAAGAAGATAGTGATATGTGACGACTTTTTCATCTCTGTGGATTTTGAACGACACGTGATGGCAAAGTGATTGATTTGATATTCACCAAACAATTTTACTGGAGACTTCCAGGTCTTCAACTTTTTGGGATGTTTCCTCAGAGGGTTGACATGATTTTCAAATTGTTTTGTTGTCGCAACGCAATAAGTCTGGTTCGATGGATGCTTTATTAATTTTACGCTTGATTAATGTGGACGACATTACTTAGTGAAGTAGCAGATCACTACACGTGGGGGGGGGGGGGGTCGCTACCTCATAGGATCTAATGTAGGAGTCATCCAATACAAGGGTCATGATGTCGTTAATCTGGAAACATACTGGTCTTTCAAAGTCGATATCAGGACTTATGGCTAGTCAGAAGAGGATGACAGTGTTGGCATGTTGAGTGGTGCGATGATAATGAACATTGTAACTGAAGTTACTAATAAATAGTGCTAACCACTGCAAAGGTCCGACCATCTTTTCTGGGGTTTGCCTGAGGGTCAAACAGGGAAATTTTATGGTCTGTGGTCAAGTGGTATTTCGTGCCATACAACTACACATGAAATTTCTTGATCTTAAATATAACGACCAGTGCCTCTTTCTCAATTTGGCAGTTTACCCAGTCGCTCTTTTCCTCTAGTCTGTTATCTAGATACAACAAAAGAGCACATGTTGCTTATGAATTGGTATATTTGACTATAAAACACAATATCTGGATATAAAATTTCAAAAGTGTTAGTATAACTCAGCATTATGGTTTAAAGGGAAGAAAGTGTGTAAAATGTCAACTTAAAAACGAAATACAAAATAAAAGTAATTAAAAAATATGAAAGTAACTGACATGCACCTCTGATAACGTGTAGGAGGCGTACCCAATTGGTTATGTGGTATCACCACGACAGTTCCATATTGCGACGCTTCTGTCAAAAGCATGAGGGTTTTCCTGGTGTAATCATCGTAAGGCACGGCATAGATTTTAGATACTGGTTTGTTTGCATGAAATCCTTCTGCCAGATCGCGGACCCAAGAAATCTGGTGTCTTTCCTCCATAACTGGTTAAAAAATAAGCAATTTGTCCATATTAAGGCATAAATTTGCTGCAGTATTTACCTAGAACTAAATCTATTCTTTCACTTTCTAAGGAATTGAATATTCGTTTATGACGTCAGAGTAATCTACTGCTGGTGTGCGCCACATTTGCTTAATATGTAACCCAGATATTTAATTTTTGACGGGAAGAAACTGCGCCGACCGCTGTAGCCGAGCGGTTCTAGGCGTTTCAGTCTGGAATCGCGCGACCGCTACGGTTGCAGGTCCGAATCCTGTCTCGGGCATGGATGTGTGTGATGTCCTTAGGTTAGTTAGGTTTAAGTAGTTCTAAGTTCTAGGGGACTGATGACCTCAGATATTAAGTACATAGTGCTCAGAGCCATTTGAACCATTTGAAGAAACTGCACTTACAGAGATGAGAGCAGAAACCATTTGACTGAAGTCAATCAAAAGTGCTTCAACTTTCTGCAAGTGTTGCTCCCGCTAGACCCTGCCAAAACCATGTCATTCCAATAAGTAGCACATTTTGGAATCCCTTGGATAAACGGTTTTACATACTTTTAGAATATACGGAGAGTGCTTGCGTCTCCAAATGATTAATGTATGCTACTTGTAAATTCTGAAAGAGTTCTTTGGGTTTCCACGTCCACTGGCAGCTGCAGACATGTGTCTGCTAAATGTATTTTTGAGAGATGGTGGTCCCAAGCTAACCTGATCAGCATTTCTTCAGAATGTAATGGCTCTGAGCACTGTGGGACTCAACTGCTGAGGTCATAAGTCCCCTAGAACTTAGAACTACTTAAACCTAACTAACCTAAGGACAACACACACATCCATGCCCGAGGCAGGATTCGAACCTGCGACCGTAGCTTCAGAATGTAGAATCGAATATAAATCTATACTCTACTGAGCATTCAATGTCGTTCTGGAATCAAAGCAAATGCATGTCGCCATGTTTGGTTTCTTAATAACTGCCTTTGGTATAGCTCACTGACTTGATTAGATTACTAGGGTGAGTCAGCCATTGTTTGCTGACAAGTTTTGTTTTATCTTCATTGCACATAGTGAAAAGTATCCAGCGAGTTTGTCATAAACGTGGCTGAATTAACTAGTTCATCTTGAAACAAAATAATAAAAATTCATCCACCCCAAAAGTTAGATAGTACTGATAATGCTACGGTTAATAGTGTTTGAACTCTACACTTATTTTTAGGTGTTACGCTGATTCGGCCTTTGAGTAGCATTACTTACTTATTATATATAACCACTTGCTCCTCTGGGCTTGGTGCAGCGTCGAATTCTGACGCTCGCAATGTCCAAATTGATTAGTGACACTGTTGCGCCTTTATCAGTTTGAAACTCCTCTTTGCCCGCGCTAATTTGCAAAGTAATCATCAGCATGGCAGGAGTTTGGGTAGGCGCCGTGGACACTGGCGCAATATTGTATGTGTATGTATGTCGTATCGCGGCGAAGCTGCTGACCGACGTAAGTACACGGATGCCAGGTGTCAACTTCCTGTTCAAACACAGCACACTGCGATGCGTTGCGGACAGTGCTTGCGGCTATGTTGGCTGTAGCATTCAGGATATGATTTGCGTAGTTTCGAGGGGGCGGAAGGGGGGGCAGGGGCAGGATGTTTACTAGCAATAGTCAGGGCGAGACGGAACAACGTGGTGTGACGCCCTTTGCTGGAGCTGCATGCGCCACCTGGGAATAACGGTGACTACTCTCTCCTGAGTCGCCGGCAGCTACCAAAGTTGTTGAGTGCTTATTGCCAACTACTGACGTATTAAGTTCGTGGCGGCATTTCGGAGATTTCCGCCTGGGTAAGATGTTTTTCATACATTAAAAGAATTCAAAGTTACGATTGGTGTTAACCATCAGCCGTATAATGGAGTGACGCCATTCAAAATTTGTGCCGGACCGGGACTCAAACCTGATTTCCTGCTTACCGCCCTTACATTTGGCTATTTGGGCACGCCTCATGGCTAGGCCTAACCTTCCATATGTCGTCAAGCGTGTGTCTACAACCTGTACTCGTACATCCATTATGTATATTCCCATACAAGGACACATTTTACTAAAAATGTCGCTTGCCCGGTGTCAGCGTATAATTACGATATTGCAGTGCCTATTTTATTACAGATTATGAGGCAATATTCCTTCTGACATGCATTCATGATGAAGCGACCGTTCGCGGTAAGCGGGAAATCCGGGTTCGAGTACCGGACCGGTACAAATTTTCACTGTCGTCATTCAACTGTGAGTACATTTAATGTTTTTCGTAACGCCTGTTGTCGGACATGCTTGCATGTCCAAAGAAAGATTGCATCGTATTCCGGAATAAGACAGGCACTGCAATATCGTATTTTTCGTACTGTAGCAGGACTAGTTACTGTCGTTTAATGACTAGTGTACCCAACACTGATGCTGGTTAACAAGTTTGTCTACTACTACTTCGTCATCGAACGCTTGTTGTGCCGATGATGCTAGAAGTGATTCGAATGTATGCAGAAAGTCATGGACTGTAGTGTCTGATGTGGCAAGAGCCTTAGACCGAATATTCCGAGACGGGGGGGGGGGGGGGGGGGGGGAGGAGAGACAAACAACAAAATTTCTGTAATTTTTTGATCGCCAAGTTTTTTGAACAATTTACCGGTTTCGGCCATGCGATGTCTACTACATTAAGAGGTTAGAAACAAAACAGGAATTATGGTACAAACAAGATACACCTCTCATCCTGCTGCACTGCAACAAGTTATAACCTTATAAAAGGTAGTACAAGTCAGAGTTGCCATACATGCTTCAGCCAGTATATATAGGAGGTAAATGCCGGCCTAGAGATCGTTGATGCACGCATAACGTACATATAATTGTACAAAGGAATTAAAAGAAGGTTCATTTAGCGGGACAGTTCTTAAAAACACCCGCAGTTGTATGTAAATAAACTATATATATAAAACCTTATTAAAAATCTGTTAGTCTTCTGACAGTTAGCAGCTGATCAGAATTTAGTAAAGTATACGAAAATAAAATTTCATTTCAAAAATCTTGTTAAAATCGAATATACTCTGATGAATTTTTTCTTTTGTTATTCCATCCAAATCGCCCCACATGGAAATGGGGGTGGGGGGTCACCAGAGCGTACATTCCGCCGATCTCCAGCCAAACGATTAGAAAAATTTTAAAACATATTACAAATTGTACTTGGCGGTAGAAAAGAGAATGTTTTGCTCAAGAGAGAGGCAGATGGTGAGTTGAATAAGTTAAAAGATAAAAAGCCGACGTGTTGATTGGTTAAAATAGATACCCAGATGAGTGAAGTGATGAGTATATGAAGAGTGCTAAGGAAAGGGATGTCATGGGATTGTAGCATTTGGGGTTGTGCGTAGGAGCGGGTTTGATGTTTTATTTTGTTTTAGGGCACAAAAACAACTAGGGTCATACGCACCCAAGTCAAAACTATAGACCACCGAAACAGAAGTCTTAAATCCCAATTGATGTAAGAGAAAACAGCTAAAAGCAGGGACATGGAGAAAGGGTTACAAAAGACACCATACGGAACAGGAGGACCAGAACTAAAAATTAAATGGCCTTCGCAATATTGCTAAGACGGTAAAAAGTGAAACGCGGTCGACAGCCCGCGTGTAATTTGCTATAAACGGCCGATAACTCAGACGGCAAATCCAAGCGGGAACGTAAACAATTAAAAAATGGGCATTCCGTCAGGAAGTATCGCACAGTTAAAACTTGAGCGCAATGTGTACAAAGTGGTGGGGGAGCGCCACTTAACAAATGACGATGACTATACGCAATCTACACTCCTGGAAATGGAAAAAAGAACACATTGACACCGGTGTGTCAGACCCACCATACTTGCTCCGGACACTGCGAGAGGGCTGTACAAGCAATGATCACACGCACGGCACAGCGGACACACCAGGAACCGCGGTGTTGGCCGTCGAATGGCGCTAGCTGCGCAGCATTTGTGCACCGCCGCCGTCAGTGTCAGCCAGTTTGCCGTGGCATACGGAGCTCCATCGCAGTCTTTAACACTGGTAGCATGCCGCGACAGCGTGGACGTGAACCGTATGTGCAGTTGACGGACTTTGAGCGAGGGCGTATAGTGGGCATGCGGGAGGCCGGGTGGACGTACCGCCGAATTGCTCAACACGTGGGGCGTGAGGTCCCCACAGTACATCGATGTTGTCGCCAGTGGTCGGCGGAACGTGCACGTGCCCGTCGACCTGGGACCGGACCGCAGCGACGCACGGATGCACGCCAAGACCGTAGGATCCTACGCAGTGCCGTAGGGGACCGCACCGCCACTTCCCAGCAAATTAGGGACACTGTTGCTCCTGGGGTATCGGCGAGGACCATTCGCAACCGTCTCCATGAAGCTGGGCTACGGTCCCGCACACCGTTAGGCCGTCTTCCGCTCACGCCCCAACATCGTGCAGCCCGCCTCCAGTGGTGTCGCGACAGGCGTGAATGGAGGGACGAATGGACACGTGTCGTCTTCAGCGATGAGAGTCGCTTCTGCCTTGGTGCCAGTGATGGTCGTATGCGTGTTTGGCGCCGTGCAGGTGAGCGCCACAATCAGGACTGCATACGACCGAGGCACACAGGGCCAACACCCGGCATCATGGTGTGGGGAGCGATCTCCTACACTGGCCGTACACCACTGGTGATCGTCGAGGGGACACTGACTAGTGCACGGTACATCCAAACCGTCATCGAACCCATCGTTCTACCATTCCTAGACCGGCAAGGGAACTTGCTGTTCCAACAGGACAATGCACGTCCGCATGTATCCCGTGCCACCCAACGTGCTCTAGAAGGTGTAAGTCAACTACCCTGGCCAGCAAGATCTCCGGATCTGTCCCCCATTGAGCATGTTTGGGACTGGATGAAGCGTCGTCTCACGCGGTCTGCACGTCCAGCACGAACGCTGGTCCAACTGAGGCGCCAGGTGGAAATGGCATGGCAAGCCGTTCCACAGGACTACATCCAGCATCTCTACGATCGTCTCCATGGGAGAATAGCAGCCTGCATTGCTTCGAAAGGTGGATATACACTGTACTAGTGCCGACATTGTGCATGCTCTGTTGCCTGTGTCTATGTGCCTGTGGTTCTGTCAGTGTGATCATGTGATGTATCTGACCCCAGGAATGTGTCAATAAAGTTTCCCCTTCCTGGGACAATGAATTCACGGTGTTTTTATTTCAATTTCCAGGAGTGTAGTTAAAATGACCTCCTCCCGGCGGGAGGGCCGAGAGGAGGTCGTCCAAGCCACTGGGAGAGGCTTAATAATCCTGAGCTTATTCCTATGAAGGGAGGACCAATGGCAATGCCAAAGGGACACCACCTCCTGACAGACGGCAACACAGAGATCATCGTTGGGACTGCAAGAAATAGCGGGCTGAGTTACAAGGACGGCAGCCTTGGCAGCAGCGTCAGCAGCCTCGTTTCTTGTCCGACCAACGTGACCAGGAACCCACATAAACATCACAGTGGCTGCATCAAGAGCGAGCAGGTGACAGTTTTCCTGGGCCCTTTGCACTAAGAGATGGGCGGTGTGCAGCGCGCATAGACTTTGAAGGGCGCTGAGAGAGTCTGAGCAGAGGACACAACTGAAAAGTGTGCGTCGCCGGATGTACTCCGTGGCCTGATACAGGGCGAAGAGCTCGGCTGTAAATACCGAGCCGATATCTAAAAACGTTGGCGCCAATGAAGAAGGCACACCCGACACCACGGTCAGTCCGAGAGCCGTCAGTATACACAAAGGTACTATCGCGAAGTTCTATGCGAAGGTCGTGAAATTGAAGGCGATAGAGTAGTATCCGTAGGAAGCGAGTGAAGACCAAGGTTAACACGGGCCGCTTCACGAAGCCAAATTGGTGAAGGGTTCACACCCACCGGGAAAGTTGCAGGTAGTCTGAAGTTAAGTCGTCGGAGCAAGTGTCGAAAGTGGACTCCAGTAGGTAACAGAGAAGAGCGATACACACCATACTGCCGATCAAAGGAATCATCGAAGAAGGAGACATAGGATGGGTGGCCATGCATGGCAGACAAACAGCATGCACAACTGCTGAAGAGAAAGTCATGGCCGTAAGACTGTGGTAGTTCAGCAGCTTCAGCATACAGACTCTCAACCAGGCCAGTGTAAGAGGCGCCAGTAGCCAAACAGATGCCACGATGGTGGATAGTATTGAGACGGCGTAAGAGGGACGGACGTGCTGACGCATAAACGATGCACCCATAGTCTAATTTCGAACGTACAATGGACCGGTACAAATGGAGGAGGGTGGTTCGATCTGCACACCAGGAAGTACCATTGAGGACACTGAGGGACAGCGTGCAGCGGGCTGCCAGGTGAGAAACGTGGGAGAACCAAGAGAGTTTGCCGACCGGTGTGGCCGAGCGATTCTAGGCACTTTAGTCTGGAACCGCGTGACCGCTACGGTCGCAGGTTCGAATCCTGACTCAGGCATGGATGTGTGTGACGTCCTTAGGTTAGTTAGGTTTAAGTAGTTCTAAGTTCTAGGGGACTGATGACCTCCGATGTTAAGTCCCATAGTGCTCAGAGCCATTTGAACCAAGAGAGTTTCCCATTGAGCATGAGACCCAGGACTTTCGTAGTTTCAACGAACGAAAGAGCAACAGGCCCAAGATGTAAAGATGGCGGGAGAAGCCAATGGCGTGTCCAGAAATTCATACAGACGGTTTTGTCAGTGGAAAAATGAAAGTAATTGTATATGCTCCAGGAGTAAAGACGATCAAGACATCGCTGAAGACGCCGCTCAGTGAGACAGGTCCGTGGATAACTGCAATAGATGGCAAAATCGTCAACAAAAAGGGAGCCGGAGATGCCCGGCGGGATACAGGCCATTATAGGGTTAATGGCGATAGCAAAGAGGACGACGGCCAGGACGGAACCTTCAGGCATACCGGTTTCTTGAATAAAGGTGTCTGACAAGGCAGAACCAACACGCACCTTGAAAACTCGGTCTGTTGAAAATTCCTGAAGGAAACGGGACAGGGGGCCATGGAAGCCCCACGTGTAAAGAGAATCCAGCTAGTGTCATAGGCTTTCTTCAAATCGAAAAACATGGTCACAGTCATGGATTTCCGCAGAAAACCAGCCATGACACGGGTGGACAAAGTAACGAGATGGTCAACTGCAGAACGGCGAGCTCGATATCCACACTGTGCAGTCATTAGTAAATGCGAGACCCGAGACACCATACCAGCCAGGCATCAATCATACGTTCCATCACCTTGCAAACACAGCTGGGGAGAGAGATGAGGTGGTATGTAGAAGGTTTTGACCTTACCGGGCTTAGATGTGGGTATGACAGTGGCTTCGCGTCAGCGTCTGGGAAACGTGCCCTCTGCTCTGGTGCGGTTGTACGTTTTAAGCAGAAAGTGCTTGCCCACAAGAGAAACGTGCTACAACATATGAATGTGGACAGCGTCTGGCCCTGGGGCGGAGGATCGGGATGAACTGAGAGCACGGTTCAAATGGCTCTGAGCACTATGGGACTTGACATCTGAGGTCAGCAGACTTTGGGACTACTTAGACCTAACTAACCTAAGGACATCACACACATCCATGCTCGAGGCAGGATTCGAACCTGCGACCGTAGCGGTCGCGCGGTTCCAGACTGAAGTGCCTAGAACCGCTCGGCCACTCCGGCCGGCAACTGACAAGGGAACCTCCCCATCGCACCCCCCTGAGACTTAGTTATAAGTTGGCACAGTGGATAGGCCTTGATAAACTGAACACAGATCAATTGAGAAAACAGGAAGAAGTTGTGTGGAACTGTGAAAAAATAAGCAAAATATACAAACTGAGTAGTCCACGGGTTGCATAGGTAACATCATGGACAAAATGAGCTCAGGAACGTCGTGGTCCCGTGGTAGCGTGAGCAGCTGCTGAGCGAGAGGTCCTTGGTTCAAGTCTTCCCTCAAGTGAAAATTTTATTTTCTTTATTTTTGCATAGTTATTATCTGTCCGTTCGTTCATTGACGTATTTGTTCACTGTAATAAGTTTAGTGTCTGTGTTTTGCGACCGCATCGCAAAACCGTGCGATTAGTAGACGAAAGGACGTGCCTCTCCAATGGGAACCGAAAACATTTGATCGCAAGGTCATAGGTCAACCGATTCCTCCACAGGAAGACACATCTGATATATTCTATACGACACTGGTGACGGCATGTGCGTCACATGACAGGAATATGTTGTCGACCCACCTAACTTGTACACTTGGCGAATGGGTAAAAAGATTCTTCTACCTTGCCCGATTTAGGTTTTCTTGTAGATGTGATAATCACTCCCAAAAAAGTGATGAAAACATAAGTGTTTGTCACATAAACTGAAAATAAAAAATTAAACTTTTCACTCGATGGAGGATTTGAACCAACGACCTTTCGGTCCGCAGCTGCTCACGTTACCACGACACCACGGCGCACCTGCACTCCCAATGTCCTTGATGTTGCCTATCTTCCCATGAACTATTCAGTTTGTATATTTTGCTTATTTTTTCACAGTTCCACACAACTTCTTCCTGTTTTCTCAATTGATCTGTGTTCAGTTTTTCAAGGTCTATCCACTGTGCCAACTTATAACTAAATCTGAGGGGGGTGCGATGGGGAGGTTCCCTTGTGAGAGCATGGTCTAGCGCTCTCGTAGTAAAGGCGGCACTGTAGCACTCACGATTCTGAGAAGAGAAGGGTATCACCCGAGCCTCCTCCACTCGTGGGAAGAGCTCGAAATTTCCGCAAAATGGCGGCACAAGGTGTTGGAGATAGCAACAGTGTCTACGACGACATCGTCTGCTATTGTCAGGCGGGAAATAGGCGAACGGATCTTGGTCCCAGAGAGCCATCGGAGGTTGACGCACATGACAGATGAAGGGGTGGAACTGTTAAAAGAACTAGTGAATGATATCCTGCTAGGTATTTTGCTACCCCGAAGAACGCGACGACACTATGCACGCATCCGTTTATAATGAATGCAGTCTGCCATCGTGGGATGACGATTAAAAGCGCGGAGAGCACGTCTCCGCGCACGAACTGTGTTGCCGCATGCCTCAGTCCACCAAGGCACTGGGACACGGCGTGCTAAAGAGGAAATGCGAGGAATGGAACGATCTGCAGCAGTAAGGACAACGTTTGTGAGATATTCCACCTGGTCATAACAACTGGTGAAATCCTGTTCTTCGAAGGTCGCCATGAAGCAGTAAACCAGCCAGTCAGCATTAGCTAGCTGCCTTTTGGATTTGCATGCAGGTGGGGTAGGAGTCAGCAAACGGATAGCACATGGGAAATGGTCGCTCGAGTAGGTGTCAGAAGGAATGGACTACTCAGGACAATGGGCAAGCTGGCAAGGCAGAAGGGGTTGAGTTCATTAATATGAGCCAAGAGGATACCGCTCTGTCAGGTTCTGAGAGAACCCCAAAGGGGATGATGTGCATTAAAGTCACTGATTAACAGAAATGGGGGAGGTAGCTGCCTAATAATTTGAGGGAAGTCTGCCCTGGTGACATCGAATGATGGAGGGACATAAATGGTACGGAGGGAAAAAGCCAGGCGAGGAAGGAAAAGGCAAACTGCAACAGCTTGAAGATGGGTTGCCTATGTACGACATCCCGTATGAGCAGCATGACGTCCGGGAAGAAATGTGAAAGCTCAAAGTGGTCGTGAGGACGCAATTTTGTTTTCTGAAGGCAGAGTACAAGGGGACGCTGCGATGCTAGAAGCAGACGTAAATTGTCTTTGTGGGACTGAAGGCTGTGAACGTTCCATTGGAGGAGAGTTACGATGAGGTAGAAATGAAGGGGTGTCACCTCAGCAGCTGCCGAGTGACAGCCTGCGAAGACTCGCTGCTACAGGGCACAGAAGCAGGGGATCCTGCTCCATGAGGTCCACAGAAGCATTGGCTCGCTTGTGCTGTCAGACTGTGGAGTCCAACGCAGAAAAACGGTTGGTGTTGCGGACTGGCGACACAGAGGTTGACTGGACTAAGGTATCACGTAGCAACACCGTCGAAGAGGATCTTTGAGTCGATGAAGGAGAAGACCATTTGTCTATATTGGACTTCTTGGAGCCTTTCCAGTTAGCAGAGGAAGACTCAGATGATGGTTTGCTGGAGGGACGTAGGAACCCTTCACGAGAGTACTCCTTCGGTCATTTCCAGCCTACCGCTTGTGTAGTTGGTGGCTTCGCCCCTTAAGGCGAGAGTTTGATAGCTTGTTGCACAGCTTGACGGAGGGAGGGGGGGGGGATGGCGATGCTGCCTTGACATTGGGCGATTTCACAATCTCAGAGCTGAATTTGAGACCGCATGTCCGCGTGGCCATGTCCTTCATGGAGGGAGAGGTAGCAAGAACAGAACTATAAGTGACAGACAGGAGAACGCAGGGTTTGCAACTAGGCAATGACTTGCAAGCGTCTGGGTGAGGCACTTTTCGCTTTACGTGGACCTCCTGGACAGTCCGCTCATGAAGATGTTGTTGTTGTGGTCTTCAGTCCAGAGACTGGTTTGATGCAGCTCTCCATGCTACTCTATTCTGTACAAGCTTTTTCATCTCCCAGTACCTACTGTAGCCTACATCCTTCTGAATCTGCTTAGTGCATTCATCTCTTGGTCTCCCTCTGCGATTTTTATCCTCCACATTGCCCTCCAATACTAAATTGGTGATCCCTTTATGCCTCAGAACATGTCCTACCAACCGATCCCTTCTTCTAGTTAAGTTGTGCCACAAACTTCTCTTCTCCCCAAGCCTATTCAATACCTCATCATTAGTTATATGATCTATCCATCTAATCTTCAGCATTCTTCTGTAGCACCACATTTCGAAAGCTTCTATTCTCGTCTTGTCCAAACTGGTTATCGTCCATGTTTCACATCCATACATGGCTACACTCCATACAAATACTTTCAGAAACGACGTCCTGACACTTAAATCAATACTCGATGTTAACAAATTTCTCTTCTTCAGAAACGCTTTCCTTGCCATTGCCAGTCTACATTTGATATCCTCTCTACTTCGACCATCATCAGTTATTTTGCTTCCCACATAGCAAAACTCCTTTACTACTTTAAGTGTCCCATTTCCTAATCTAATTCCCTCAGCATCACCCGACTTAATTCGATTACATTCCATTATCCTCGTTTTGCTTTTGTTGATGTTCATCTTAAAACCTCTTTTCATGACACTGTCCATTCCGTTCCACTGCTCTTCCAAGTCCTTTGCTGTCCCTGACGGAATTACAATGTCATTGGCGAACCTCAAAATTTTTATCTTTTCTCCATGGATTTTAATTCCTACCCCGAATTATTCTTTCTTTCCTTTACTGCTTGCTTAGTATACACACTGAATTACATTGGGGATAAGCTACAACCCTGTCTCACTCCCTTCCCAACCACTGCTTCCCTTTCATGCCCCTCGACTCTTATAACTGCCATCTGGTTTCTGTGCAAATTGTAAATAGCCTTTCGCTCCCTGTATTTTACCCCTGCCACCTCAGAATTTGAAAGATAGTAGTCCAGTTACCACTGTCAAATGCTTTCTGTATGTCTACAAATGCTAGAAGAGTAGGTTTGCCTTTCCTTAACCTATCTTCTAAGATAAGTCGTAGGGTCAGTACTGCCTCAGGTGTTGCAACACTTCTACGGAATCCAAACTGATCTTCCCCGAGGTCGGCTTCTACCAGTTTCTCCATCCGTCTGTAAAGAACTCGTGTTAATATTTCACAGCCGTGACTTATTAAACTGAGAGTTCGGTAATTTTCACATCCGTCAACACCTGCTTTCTTTGGGATTGGAATTATTATATTCTTCTTGAAGTCTGAGGGTATTTCATCTATCTCATACATGTTGCTCAACATGTGGTTGAGTCCTTACGTAATAGAACCCAGTACGTTGTCCTCGATGGTGAGTGTTCATCGGAAGTGAGGGTATCATCTGGAGTGCCCCAGGGAAGTGTGTTAGGTCCGCTGTTGTTTTCTATCTACATAAATGATCTTTTCGATAGGGTGGATAGCAATGTGCGGCTGTTTGCTGTTGATGCTGTGGTGTACGGGAAGGTGTCGCCGTTGAGTGACTGTAGGAGGATGCAAGATGACTTGGACAGGATTTGTGATTGGTGTAAAGAATGGCAGCTAACTCTAAATATAGATAAATGTAAGTTAATGCAGATGAATAGGAAAAAGAATCCCGTAATGTTTGAATACTCCATTAGTCGTGTGGCGCTTGACACAGTCACGTCGATCAAATATTTGGGCGTAACATTGCAGAGCGATATGAAGTGGGACAAGCATTTAACGGCAGTTGTGGGGAAGGCGGATAGTCGTCTTCGGTTCTTTGGTAGAATTTTAGGAAGATATGATTCATCTGTAAAGGAGACCGCTTATAAAACACTAATACGAACTATTCTTGAGTACTGCTCTAGCGTTTGGGATCCCTATCAGGTCGGATTGAGGGAGGACATAGAAGCAATTCAGAGACGGGCTGCTAGATTTGTTACTGGTTTGTTTGATCATCACGCGAGAGTTACGGAAATGCTTCAGGAACTCGGGTGGGAGTCTCTGGAGGAAAGGAGGCGTTCTTTTCGTGAATCGCTACTGAGGAACTTTAGAGAACCAGCGTTTGAGGCTAACTGCAGTACAATTTTACTTCCGCCAACTTATATTTCGCGGAAAGACCACAAATATAAGATAAGAGAGATTAGGGCTCGTACAGAGGCATATAGGCAGTTATTTTTCCCTCGTTCTGTTTGGGAGTGGAAAAGGGAGAGAAGATGCTAGTTGTGGTACAAGGTACCGTCCGCCACGCACTGTATGGTGGATTGCGGAATATGTATGTAGATGTAGATGTAGATGGTAGGGTTTTGTCAGGGCTGGCTCTCCAAAGGCTATCAGTAGTTCTAATGGAATGTTTTCTACTCCTGGGGCCCTTTTTAGAGTTAGATATTCCAGTGCTCTGTCAAACACTTAACGCAGTATCATATCTCCCATTTCATCTTTATCTACATCATCTTCCATTTCCATAATATTGTCCTCAAGTACATCTCCCTTGTATAGACCCTCTATATACTCCTTCCACCTTTCTGTTTTCCCTTCTTTGCTTAGAACCGGTTTTCCATCTGAGGTCTTGATATTCAGCTCACCGAGATACATGGGACAATCCCAAGAGGAGGCGGCGTGGCCGCCATTACAGTTGATACAGCTGTGAGAAGGAGGCGGACAATCGTCCTCGTACCCATCCCTACCACCTGCCGCAGTGGCCGAGTAGTTCTAGGCGCTTCAGTCTGGAACCGCGTGACCGCTAAGGTCGCAGGTTTGAATCCTGCCGCGGGCATGGATGTGTGTGATGTCTTTGGGTTAGTTCTGTTTAAGTAGTTCTACGTTCTAGGGGAGTGATGTCCTCAGGTGTTAAGTACCATATTGCTCAGAGCCATTTGAACCATTTGAGCCACATCCCTACCACAGGTTACATATTTTGGTTGGGTGTCGACAAGACGTTCTAGTCTGGTTGAAACGATGACACTGGTAGCAGCGCATCCGGTTCGGAACATACGGTCAGACTGTGATAATTTCATAACCTGCTTTGATCTTGGACGGAAGCAGCGCTCTATCAAAGGTGAGAAAAAGGGTGCGAGTGGGCACTAGGGAGGAATCTACCTTTATCATCACCCAATGGACAGCAGTGAAATTCTGATCAGAGACGTATGACTGGATTTCGACCTTAGTTAGACCGTTGAGCAGCCTAGTGTAAAGAACTCCATGGGGAGGATTCAGAGTTCCATGGGCCACGACACGTACAGGGTAGCCGTGAGGAAGCGAGGCAGCAATCAGTTGTTGTTCTTGAGAATTAGTAGTCTCCAAAAGTAAAGTGACATTCCATAAACAAGAGCAGGATTTCACAGGATCGACAACTGCATCAACACCTTTCTGAATAATAAACGGATTTACCGTTGTGAAGGACTGACTGTCTTCAGTATGTGAAACAACGATGAACCGTGTTGCAGCTGGAAGGGTCTTTGAATCGTTAGCCTCATTCCGTTTACGTTTCGTAGATGTTGACAGTGAAGATGATTGGCTCATTGCGAGAAAATCCCCCATGATTGCCAGCGTCTCTGATGGCGTGCACCTTCCAACGGGGGACCCCCTACACAACGGGGCACACCCACGTTAGGTGACTGTTTACACCTCAGCTCACACCTCCCGGGCACCTGACAGAGGGACCAATCGGCAATTTTGGAAGGTAGCAGCTCAGGCAATCACCCTGCCCTGGCCCTGGCCTGTACCAGGAGTACGTGAGAACCCTACCTGTCGACCCGGGGTTGGGAATTATGCGTTCCCCAGTTACCTGTTGTGCGTCAGATGGTTGGGCTGGCGGTCGGGAGTGAACAGGGAGGAAGAAGAAAAAGAGGAACCTCAAACGCCAAAGCGGACGAACGAGAGGAGAAGGGATACAACGAAAGGAAAAGGGAATGCAAAACAGTGATGATACTGTTCTTATGTTAGCGGCGGACAGTGCAGAACATTCCCAATAACACCCCAGACATGTTCCCCAAGGGAGGAGAGAAAGACCAGCAAGAGGACAGACATGCAGCACTGAAGGATAAAGATGCTTCAAAGGCTGGGGACCCAAGCACAAACCAACCAAAGAGTGGAAAGCCCCCTGGGGCAGAGGGGGTTTGTGTGGGCAGATTTTGGGAAGAGGGATGTGGGAGAGTAAAGTGGGGTGCAGTTCTGAACCAAGCCTGAGAATTTGGGTGCAGGAGGGTAGTGGGGAACCGTGACAAGGGAAGGCGGGGTGGTTCCTTCCAGATCTGGTAGGACAGATTACATGGTCAGGTGAGAGGAGGCGATTAAGGCTTCGTTGGAAGGGGACATGGAGAGTATGGAGTGTTGGGGGAATGTGGTGGTAGATGCGGAGTAGAGTAGCAGGATGAGAGAGCAGGGTGAAACAAGAAGGTGGTTAGTGTCGAGTTTGTGGGTAATGTAGGATATTTGCAGGTGTTAACGATAGAAGACTAGGGCTGGGAACTTTGTAAGTTGGTAGAGGATTCGGGTTGGAGAGGATAAGCGGATCTGAAAGGCTAGGAGGTTGGCAAGCAGGTTGTTGTTGCTTGGTTTGCGTGATTGTGAGAAAGAGTGCATGTTTTGAATGGGGACCAATAGCGACAGTGAGGATTCTCTGAAGCAGTTTGATGTGGAAGTCCAGATCAGGGGATTTAAATAGGATGGAGTCTTTTTGGGAGATTATCTGAGTGATGGGAGAGGAAGAGAGGCTGGTAGAGGTACAGTCAACCCGCTCTTCAGCCAGTACACATTAATCTCTAACTTAAATGCTAAACACAAAACAAGGAGACATAATGATCATGAATTTAAAATTTATTACAAGGTGATGTTAATGAAAAAATTTAAGAAATAATGCTCTCTTCATGAATAGCTTAAAAACACTGAGAACACTTAAGAAACATTTGAAGAACACTAAACACTCGGAAGGCACTCAAAAAACACACTGACCATTAAAAATGGAGCACTGTACACTCACCAATACTGGAAAAGGACCTACGCTGGGATAGTAGAGTGTTGATGAAAAGAAAGGTGGGTATGGAGGGTGATAGGAGAGTGGTGTTGATGAGAACTCAGTACTGGTAAGAAGTAGTGATGAGATAGGGATGGCTATAGGGGACAAAGAGAGAGGGGTAGCTAGCACTGGGATCTGTAAATTAGAAAGGAAAAGGGGGTGGGGATCGACAGAGAATGGAAAAAGGAGTAGGTAGGGTATGGGGAGTGGATAAGGAGGGAGCCCTTGGAGGGGGGGATGGTGGATAGGGTGGGGTGGATTCAGTGTTGGTATGATGGACATATGTCTGGCAAGGTTCATGGTGCAGGAGAGAGAGAGAGAGAGAGAGAGACGCTTGAAATATCGCTGGGACAGGATGTGGAGGGTGAGCAGATGGAGGGTTAGTGAGATTGGAAAGGAGAGGGGACACACTAAAGTTGTTGCAGTCGAGTTTGTGGATGATGTAGGTTATTCGGAGGTGTTCAATGTGCGTGAGGAGAGGTGGGAGTCTGATGAGTTGGTAAAGATGAGTGGTTGCGGAAAGCGAGACGGAAAGCATGCGTGTGTTGATATGGAGGGAGTTACAGAAGTTGGGCGGTGTGGATATCCACGCAACATTTGCATAACAAAGGATGGGGTCATCAGAGATATGTATGTCAGAAGGACAGTGGAGAGGTGTAGTCTCCATGTTCTGCCAGTCAGTAGTTTGCCTGTTGAGGCCTCTCTGGTGGGTGGTTAGTAGGTGATTTTAGTCAAAGCTACTTTACTGTGTTAGCTAGCTGGATATGATAGTCGTAAATGATGAGCAAGAAGCTGCTAGGGGATGTTGCAATGAATCTAAAATTGCTATTTGTAATGGAGAATGTTGAACAAACTTCTAGGACATGTATGCTAGTCTGTTTCTCATATTCCTGTTTGTATTGTGGTTAGAACAATAAGAAATACAAATGAAAATGGAAATCAGGTCAGACGCGAAGAGACAGAAAATATAAATTACAGCAACATTTAAATGAAATAAATGAGAGGTAGCATAAAATGGAATGTGGAGATGGTGAAGAGTAGCGGTCGCTGCTAGATGGCGCAGGCTACTCGTAGCTCAATGTTAGTTTATCTTGAATGAAGTCCTTGTCGTGCTTTTCAATGTAGCGGACGTTCCTTCAGGGAGCGGCGCGCTACCCCGTGTGCCGCACGTACAAGAACTGTAGCCAAGACAAGCTAACATGGAATTACGAGTAGCTTGCGCCATCTAGTGAGGACCGTTACACGTCACTACCTTCAAACTATAAATTCCCCGTCCTCTGTTAGTCTGTTGAAAGGTTGCTGAAATTTACTTTTTTGTCACTTCCGATTTGCTTTTCATTTTTATTACTTCTTGGTCTAATCACAATATAAATACATATCCTCGAAGTTTGTTCCTAATATTTTTCTTATAAATACTCATTTCAGAGCCCTCGAAACGTATTCGTGTTTAGCGTGATTTCTGTAATGAAATTTTGATCGTTCTTTAAACAGTCAGAAGACTAACAGGTTTTTTATGTGGTTAAACATAAAAAATTGAAAGGAACCATAACGAAGTCACCAAAGGTCGTGTTGTTTTTGCAGATGGCGTGACATTAATTACTGAATCCCTTGATAGCGGCAAAGAACAAATTACAGAACTATGGAAGCAAGCAGACAAATAGGACTAAGAATATCGTTTGAAAAAAAAAAAAAAGACATTTTATGACAAATATCAATGAAGCCTCTCCAAATCTTAAATATTCATAACAGCGCAATATCTAAAACAAACTTTCAAGTTCCTAAGACAGTGTATAACAAGCAATGTGAAAGGAGAGATAGCCACAGAAAATAAAATATATAAAATGTAAAGGGCATTTCAAATGAAAAATAACATTTATAAGAAAAAAGCTTCCTCATGAGACACAAAACTATCAATCAGTGATAACGCCTGAAACACTACATGCAGCAGAAACAATTAAACTAACAAGAATTGGGAATCTTGAAAAACTGGAAAAAGTTGAAGGTAGAATTTTTAGGAAAATACTGGGATCTAGAAGTCATAGTAATGTTGAATATAAATTAAGAGTTAACAGAGGGCTGTATTTGACAACGGAAAAGCTAACTGATGTAATGAGGAAGAGAAGACTACAGTTTTATGGACGCACATACTAATCTTCAGCTTACTAAACAGCTACAAATCCAAACCCACATGGTTCACCGTAATTGAGGAAGATATGAAACATAAAAGACTTACAATGGACATACATAATAGAATACTTTTTAGAGAAGCAACACAAAAGGCAGGAATACGGGAGCGAAAGAGGTCTGCAAACGAAAGAAAGTGGACCCAGGAAGAAAAGGAACGACACCCTTGAAGGATGAAGGAAATCTCGGAGAACGAAAATTAAACACAAAGAAGCAAAACCAAAGCTGATTTATCGTACCCTCCAAAAGGGTTATTCGAACAAATAAATAATAAATATAAAAGATATTTTTGCATATTTGCATACAACTGAAATATCTTTAAGAACTGTATCTCTAAATCAATAACTTTGTAAAATTATCTATAAGTTATGATGTAAGAATGACCCCTAGGATGGCATTTAAATCCGACATATACTGGTTGAAGCATAAGTGGCAGCTTTGACTTTTTATTTGTACACGGTTATGATTTGTTGTAGTGCAGAAGAGAGGCATATGGTATTTATGTTATAATTTCTGTTTTGTTTTTCAAGCTCTTAATGTAGCAGACAAAAATGCTGTCTTCATTTGCTTCTATTGTAGATTCTGAAGATGCCTATCGCATAGTCGTAACTGGTAAATCTATTAAAAAACTGCGATGAGGACAATTAAATAAAAAATATGTACATCACAAGTCGCTCTCCTAATAATCATTTAAGTCAAATCATACTCAACCAGATCTTTAATTAACGAATCCATATGCCACACTTCACGCTCTTTGCATGAAAAAATGTAATTTCCGGTAAGACCTTCGAGGTGGGCAATTTGTCACGCGTGCACATTGATTAAAATGCAAATCAGTTGCGTAGCGTGACGTTGCCGACCAAAATTGTGAGTCAACAAGTCATAAATACCACTAAAGTCCACGCAACTGCGGTCAGAGAATGAATGACTAGAATAAGGTAATAATAATGCCCGCTTAGAGACGGGATCAGCCACTTTAATAACCTCACAGCAACGTATGAACGGGCGTTGGTAGGTTTTCTAAGTCTTCTTAGACTCGTCGAAATTATGGAATAGAGAATGGTGCAACACTTTCTAGCACTAACTGTTGCAACAGCGGCATTTGTTTTTCAGTTTCCTGCTGCCGGTGCTTCTGCTGTTCCTGCTCATGAAGAAACTGTTGTGTTTGCTATTCGTGCTGCCGCAGTAACAGCTGTCGTTGCAGCTGAATTTGCTGTTGTCACAATTGCAACAACTACTTGTCCATAACGGCATACTGAGTATTTCCTCGCCAGCAACTTTCATATATCCACTGACACTCTGTGTTCCTGTCTATGATGCATAAAAGTGCAGAGAAGCTGTTAGAAAGTTCCCAGTCTCGTAATTTCGCAGAAGACGTAAGAAGTCCAGATAACATGCGTACTTCAGAGACGTGTGGAATAGTCAAGAAATCGTGAGCTCACGAGAACAGTCTAAAACAACAACAACCAAGAGCGAAATTCAAATGTAGTAGCAAAGTAAGTCTAGCACACAATAAACTCTGCGAAAGAAACATCATAATGGATTGCAGCAAAATGGATGGCTGTGGCTAGCGCCACATCAAAACACGAGGAGCAACACGACTGCAGCATACAGCGATCTCGATGGGAATAGCGCAAACTTCTATCGACATGAGTTAACTCCGGTAAAGTTACTGTGGTGGTCACGGTGTTCATCTCCTCGTCGGAGGTCGCGGAAGATCCGAAAGAGAACGCGTGCTATTGCGAATAAGGAAAAATGTTGGGTTTCAGTCCATGCCATTAGACTCTTTACGCTGTTTCCATCTTTACACTATTTACGTCCCAAGTACAGCCCAGTATAGCTGTGTGCTAGTTAACACATCTAACAAAGATTTCTTGTTTTTATTAAAGTTTGCAGGTTGAGTGAAGTTGAACTCTTCTAGTTAAAGTTTTAAACACATATAATTATAATGATGTTGAGCTCTTGCAAGATGTCGGTTTTAGTATCTATTAGAGGTGGTGGTTTAAAAATGTGATTCATTTACGGGACATATTCAAATGACATGCATATCTGACATAATTAAATCACTGACCCATCAAAAAATTACCAAGGTATTCGTTATCTATGAAATTAAAAAAGGATCTCAATTAAATCAGTTTATTACATTAAAATGCAAAATAAACGGTCTATCATTGACAATCATGGACATGGGATCTAGGATGCGATTCAAATGAATGCGTATCTGGATGAAACATTAACATTCGCAGAGGCCATTCTGCGACTACCGAAGGTTAGGGCAACTGATTAGAGAATACTACTGAAGGGTATTCGTTTGCATCTATGACCAGAGTTGAAAGCATGTTGAACCTCTATCTATAAGCAAGTCTTCAGGGTGAAGACTGAGGTTACTGAACATCATTAAAAAAAGGCTCACTTTTCCTTTACAGTTCACATCTCGGTTGCGGCTGGCTGTGACCATACGGTTAATCTGCATGAGACGGTTGAAGTAGCTGCAAAATCAGTCATTGGCTCTGTACCAACAACTTGCATCTACATCTAATTCCAACTTAGCCAGATGAGAGCCGAAGTGAAATCTGCCAGAGAAAGTGCCTGTCCATCAAGACGCTGGAATCGGAAGTCGCCTGTGAACTCTACCAGAGAACTTACCTTACGCACTGCACTTCCTTGCGTGTTGGTAGCATCACACAATTTTGTTTGGCTAAATGATAAATGTTGTGAGTGTCAACCAGTAAGAAGGTGTCTCCCTTCCCTATACTCATTTCAGATGGTTAACCAGTTGCAAAATTCGTTATATTTGGTGCTACTCTACCTCTCTGTCTATTCTCGAGTGCTACTTACTCCAACTTCTAAATTATTTATGTTAACTTATGGTAGCTGTTTGTACAGTCTGTTTAACATTTTTCTTGAGAGATCTGTGCAAGGTGCCGGTTTCTCACAATCTTCAAGGGACCCTAAGCATTGCGGTTCCCATTTCACTCTCAGATGTTACCTTAAAGTCACGTGTATCTCGACAATTTCTGGCTGTCTCCAAATATCTCCACAATAGTTCTTCTGGGACTCTGTCAAAACAGCATCCATCCCCAGACCACAAAGAGCTTGCAGTGCCTACGGATACAATCTGCATTGTGATTTTTAGTGCATCCGGTGCCAAGTCGGCTTACCTCAAAGCATAGTCCTGTCCGACAACACAGGGAGCAGCTCAGTGGAGCTTCTGCGAATTCTGCGGGGGCTGTTTCCCCTGCCGGTTTATGTTTATGACACATGGTGCGTCCTTTCGCCTACAGACAAGTGCAAGATGCTCGCACAGAGGCTTTTTATTTACGTATGCATGCGATTCAATATAGGAAATCGTAGTTTACAGAGTTAAGTACTGGCATTCACTGGTAGTGATTCATATTTCATTTATTAGTGGAGATTTATTTATTACGAATTGATTTGTTTTATTATTTCGGATTTTACATCAGTTAAGGTACAGTTTGGGAAAAACAGTTGCATACCACTACACTGGTGATCATAATGTCGCAATGTCGTTTCTTCCTGTGTGACAAACGCGACATACATTTAGGTATGGATTCTAAAGTAGTACTGCACTTTCGTAATTGTTATGTGGTATTTCAATACCATAATTTCTTGAGTTTCTAACGACCTTTTAGTGTATCTCTTCTTTTTGCCTGGACATACTAGACGCTGCGACGCAAACTGTGTAACATTTGCTCTTAAGCTGTTAACATACTGCTGTGTCCGCCTGAAGATATGTGACAGAGCCATACACCAAGAGGGCGCCATACAACAAAGATCAGCCTCTCAGCCTCCTGAGAGTGCCACATAGTTGTCAGACGCCACAGAGGGCGCATACAATACAGATTTTGTTATATTTCCGCCTAACATAACACGAATACTTCACAAGAGTGCACGGTTACATTGGTGGCCTGTCGTTGAAATTTTTGTTTTGCTTTTGGTTTGGCTACAGGTACAACAAGCAATTTTTTTTGAGGTCAGTATTATGTATGTACTGTCCCTTGGCATGAATGATTTCTGGAATTAATAAGTGAAGAAATGCAACGGATAACGCCAGTCGCACCTTCAACCAATGCATTCAGCGTACAGATAGGTATTTACTTGCTTGTAACACACCCACAACCAAGCTGACACTAGCTAAGCAAGTGGTTCTCTCTCCCTCGCAAAGAAACAAATTCAAAAATACATAAATTTCACACAAAACCGATTTCAAAATGAAATTACAATAGAATCCGAACCATCACCTGCTTACAGGCACTCGATCCCAGGATCTCCTGTTTACATGGCACACGCTCTATCCGACTGAGCCATCGAGGACACAGACAACAGTGCAACTGCTGCGAGTTATCTCTGGCACGTGAGACCCACATTTCCAACTTAACTGTGCGCATACTACACTACTGACCATTAAAATTGCTACACCATGAAGATGACGTTCTACAGACACCTACAACGTGCTGACATGAAGAAAGTTTCCAACCGATTTCTCATACACAAACAGCAGTTGACCAGCGTTGTCTGGTGAAACGTTCTTGTGATGCCTCGTGTAAGAAGGAGAAATGCGTACCACCACGTTTCCGACTTTGATAAAGATCGGATTGTAGCCTATCGCGATTGCGGTTTATCGTATCGCGACATAATGCTGCTCGTGTTGGTCGAGATCCAATGACTGTTAGCAGAACATGGAATCGGTGGGTTCAGGAGGGTAATACGGAACGCCGTGCTGGATCCCAACGGCCTCGTATCACTACCAGTCGAGATGACAGGCATCTTATACGCATGGCTATAACGGATCGTGCAGCCACATCTCGATCCCTGAGTCAACAGATGGGGACGTTTGCAAGACAACAACCATCTGCACGAACAGTTCGACGACGTTTGCAGCAGCATGGACTATCAGCTTGGAGACCATGGCTGCGGTTACGCTGCATCACAGACAGGAGCGCCTGCGATGGTGTACTCAACGACGAACCTGGGTGCACGAATGGTAAAACGTCATATTTTCGGATGCATCCAGGTTCTGTTTACAGCATCATGATGGTCGCATCCGTGTTTGGCGACATCGCGGTGAACGCACATAATCGTCATCGCCATATTGGCGTATCACCCAGCGTGATGGTATGGGGTGCCATTGGTTACACGTCTCGGTCACCTCATGTTCGCATTGACGGCACTTTGAACAGTGGACGTTACATTTCAGATGTGTTACGACCCGTGGCTCTACCCTTCATTCCGTCACTGCTAAACACTACATTTCAGCAGGATAATGCACGACCGCATGTTGCAGGTCCTGTACGGGTCTTTCTGGATACAGAGAATGTTCGACTGCTGCCATGGCCAGCATATTCTCCAGATCTCTCACCAACTGAAAACGTCTGGTCAATGGTGGCCCAGCAACTGGCTCGTCACAACACGCCAGTCACTACTCATGATGAACTGTGGTATCGTGTTGAAGCTGCATGGGCAGCTGTACCTGTACACGCCATCCAAGCTCTGTTTGACTCGATGCCCAGGCGTATCAAGGCCGTTATTACTGTTGTTCTGGGTACTGATTTCTCAGGATCTATGCACCCAAATTGAGTGAAAATGTAATCACATGTCAGTTCTAGTGTAACATATTTGTGCAATGAATACTCATTTATCATCTGCATTTCTTCTTGGTGTAGCAATTTTAATGGCAAGTAGTGTACATTTGTAGTGCCTATGCCCACTATACTCATTTCTCACGGCAGTCGATCTACCGAGTCCCGTAAGAGTTCGAGCAAAACTATATCAAAATACGAGTTAGGACACTGTGTTATTAGCTGGGTGCCTTGTTCAATACACTGCCTACCAGTTACACACAAGTGGGCAGCACTGGCCGCGGTGGTCTAGCGGTTCTAGGCGCTCAGTCATGAACCGCGCGACTGCTACGGTCGCAGGTTCGAATCCTGCCTCGGGCATGGATGTGTGTGATGTCGTTAGGTTAATTAGGTTTAAGTAGTTCTAAGATCTAGGGGACTTATGACCACAGATGTTGAGTCCCATAGTGCTCAGAGCCATTTGAACCATTTTTTTGGGCAGCACTATGCATCTACCACGGACCACAAAGAGAGTCAATCGAACACTCAAATTAATGGAGTAAAATATCTATCCCTCAATTCATACTATCTCTAATAATCTCTGACCACAGTTAAATACTCACCAAGCATGATATTCTGACAGTTACTGCTTTCTTTGGAGGTCGCGTAGACACATGACGCGGACACAAGTTACAAAGAAAGTGCCGCGAATTCGTCTAAATATTAACCGAAAGTATTCTAGCCTGCTTTCTATGATCTCTCCTGAATGTTTGCTATCATTGACCGTTTTCAGCCCTATGTATTTTCCGCAGTTACAGTGCCGTACCAGAAATGGCGCGAACCTGTGGCCAAGACCCCATTACAAAGAAAACAACTTCAAAATTTACCTCCATTTCACAAAATTAAGTTTGCAAAGAAATATCTTCACACGCTTTCATAAATACCATGATTTCACACACTGAAACTCGTCCTGTAAGGTGCAAGATTGATGGTCAGCGCTAGTACAAAGATGGTTGCAACTAACACTCGCTCATCATCTTATTCCGCCAAAATAATAATAATTACATCGACATTTCACACTTCAATAACGAAATCAGCCCTAAATAACACATAGTGAGTCCACAAGGATGTAACTCATACTCAACTTCTTACCTCGTATCAACCGGAGCTCAGCTACAGCACATCTCTACAGCTCTACCCCACGAGCAGCAGTGACGGAACATGGCTGTTTTCCGGAAACACGGTTACTTCTTCAAACCACTGGTCTCCCACTGGCTGAAGGCCAATCTACGCCTTCTGCTGTCGTCCGAATCGATCTTCCTATAGCCCCCTGAGACAAACTCTGTGCTTAACTTTCTCATGCTATGCTTTGACAAGCCTACTGCTTTGTAACTATTTTTGAATTAGTCCTTCACTTACCTGCATCTCATTATATTCTCATGTCATGCCCTCATACACACTAGGAGAGGTAAATATAGGGCGAGGAAGTGTGACACATAGGAGTACTTTCTGATCTAAAACACAGTGGTGCACATTTCCATGCCAACTGACCACGGTTTATGATTGCAAGAGAAGAAAATCTTGTCATGTCATAGATTATTGTTAACGTTACATATTTTGCATTCTGATATCATTTGCATATCGACAATAGTAGTGAAACGTACGCAGCAGTACCGCTTCAAGAGGACATCCATCCTCTAAACGTGGATATAAAGAGACCCACGGACCCACTCAGGAGTTAGTTCGACAGTATCAACACAATGCCTCAAGGCAGTATCAGGAGTTACCTACAGTCAGCGTCCAGAAGAGACGAAATGGACATTCTACAAGTTATGTTAATCATCGTTCGCTGGATTCAGAGTTGAACGGATCAGTGCAAATGAACTTCAAGCTATTGCCACGCACTATATTCAGAGTAAAATAGTATAACATCTCTTTTAATAAATTATTGTAATTTATTACTAATCTGTATTGCCACATTTTACGTTTAGCTGTTGCTTAACCCTATCTGGCCATGTGACAAAGCCGTGTAGTTGCTGCGTGCAAGGAATCCACCTCATAACAGCAACTACTTCGGTGGTAGGAGGTTCTCTTCCTGCCACTATATTATGTTTGATATTAAGTATATTTGGTGAATACAACACATACCTTCAGTATTTATGGATATAACAAATGCAGCAAGTCATTCTGGACTAGAAGAATTGGCCGGAGATTCACTATCCTAGTGTTGCAATTTTAGCATTCTTCGAGGAGTCTCCTTCCATGACCACCTGCAAATCGATTGTAGTGACGGTATAATTTTAACAAGTTGCTACATGCGTTACTGTTCTGTGTGTGTAGTGCATCTGGGACCAGATAGGATTCTGAAGCTAAAACACAATAATATACTGATTCTCTCCCTCTTAATAATATGTTGTCACGAAAGTATGTTTCTGCTGCGCTCCATTCGACCCAGGGCTTTGCGACTCAAGCGATCCCGCCAGCTGCAATGTAACTGCACCAGTTTCGGCGAGGAAGAAGGCCTAGATCAACTTTCTGCAATGCTACAGTATGTCACTGAAGTATTTTTTGAAACAGGTCGCCTGTCGATAGAACGTTTCAAAAGTTACTACTTTGGTAAACTGATAAATAAACATAATCGTAAATAATTGCCTGTAACAACCAGATAGCACTCAAAAAAATTCCAAGAGACGACCACTTGACTATAAACTGGATTTTTGTGACAAGCTTGGTAAGTTGAACAGAGAGAATACAGTCTCGGTATAGCGGTTCAAAGATCTGAAATTCAGAAACCCATGCCAAAATCAAAACTCCAGTTCCTAGAAACAATATGGTTTATACTCATCATAATGAACTTCGCCAAGTCGATTTCTTCGATATGTATCTATTTCATAGAATTATATTCTTCCCTATATGAGGCGTAGAAAAGTTGCGACATCACGAGAAACTCTTTTCCACTATGCAATGAATACTTTCTCCGGTATAACACTACTTTCACGTTTGGAGACTATCCCCTAAATAATGAAAAGTGCAAGTTCATCCACATGAGTGCAAAAAGGAATCCGTTAAACACCGGTTACCCGACAAATCAGTCAAATCTAAAGGCCGTAAATTCAAATAAATACCTAGGAATTACAGTTACGAACAACTTAAATTGGAAAGAAAACATAGAAAATGTTGTGAGGGAGGAAAATAAAAGATTGCGTTTTATTGGCAGAACGCTTAGAAAATGTAACAGATCTACTAAACAGACTGCCTACACTACACCTGTCCATCCTCTGTTAGGGTACTGCTGCGCGGTCTGGGATCCTTCCCAGATAGGTTTAACGGAGATCGTCGATAATGTTCAAAGAAAAGCAGCAAGTTTTGCACTATCGATAAGTAAGGGAGAGTGTGTCACGGGCATGATACAGGATTTGAGGTAGACATCATTAAAACAAAGGCGTTTTTCTTTGCGGAGGAATCTTATCATAAAATTTCAATCACCAACCTTATCCTCCGAATGCGAAAATACTTTTTTTTTTTGACGCCGACATACATAGGGAGAAATGATCATCATAATAAAAAAGGGGAAATCAGAGCTCGCACGGAAAGTTATAGATGTTCGTTATTTCCGCGCTCCGTTCAATATTGGAATAATAGAGAATTACCATGAAGGTAGTCCGATGAACCTTCTGCCAGGCACTTAATTGTGATTTTCAGAGTATCCACGTAGATGTAGATCCTTCCATCCTCCTGTGGCTGTTGATAAAGTATTGCAGCTCCCGGTCGCTTCATGAGAGGTCTTATCGCGGTTGGTGCTGTTTTCACTCTTTCGACAGAACCATAAAAGGAAAATTTTGAAATTTGGCTGGAGAAATCAGCTTAGACTTAAAAATTTTGTGGTGTTTTAACGTGACTTAGATAGTGAAAACACTATAACCCGAATAAGTGGAAATCAGACACAGAAAAATTGTGCTAATTTATGTACACAGTTGACCAATAAAACAGCACCACGAGGAAATATATCAAATTTATATTTATTGTGTGTATGCAGTATAATTGAAAGAATACGTGATTAAATTTGTAGGTGAATTTGGCATGTGTTGTGAGCGAAATTTAGCAGTGAGCTGCTTTCTCTGACAGCAACAAAAGTTATAGACGGGCTGGGAATCGAATCGAATCGATCTGAGCCTGGATGACAGATACGGGTACGTCATTCAATGCTGCTTCAACTATAAGCCAGAATTCATCAATCGTGGTGGCTGGTCAGTGATGGCATGCCTGTCTTTCGACAACTCGTGACCTAACGGTTTCCGTGAGTGAGAGATATGAAGAATGTGGTGGCCAGAGTAACAGTCGAACACCCCCTGCAACCAGGTAGGTCAAGATAGCGCGGGTACATCCAGTCTTCCGTTACTTTGTTGAAGGATAACGCCAGAGAGATCTCGAAAACAGGGCACAGTCACTCGACTTAACGCGACAGAAATGTATAAAGGCTGTAAATTACCAGCTATTAGCACCAGAGATGACCGTGTTGTGTACCCAGTGGTATCTCACACCTTCATGGCACGTGCTGGGCACGTATTGGGACTACGAATTCAGTCTCGCAATTTTCGTTCTCCTCAGAGCCTCCTGACACACATTCCTCCATCGTGATGCTGGACGCAGAGCCGGGATTGATCTGAAAAGACAACTTGCTGCCTGTCCCGTGTCCAGCGATGGCGTTGGGCGCACCACTATCGACAAACCGCCTCCTACTGCCTCGTGAAAGGAAGCCGAACTAGTGGTCGCCGAGCTTCTCCACACGCTGCTCTGTGCGAGTCGATATTTGTCGCGCTACAAACATGCACATATTCTGATTCAAGATACATGACATGGCTGTACAGTAGGCCCCCCTACTACTTATCCAGGCGATTAATAATTCTACCCTCTCTGGCGCTAGTCGCTTGGGGCTGATGAGATAATGCATGACGTTGAGTATGGCCCTCTTGAACCAATAGATTTTATTTTTATTTATTTTTTGTTTATTTTTATTTTTATTAACAACACAATAGGCAGTAACAACCTTAAAACAAACACCAACACCACATACAAAGACTCTGGTAATAAAGGTAACGTCGCTTGGGAGGAGAAGAATTTTCATTCCGATCTCCTCCTCCCCAGCGACACATTGCGTATTGTTTAAAGTATACTGTACATAAGGAGTAATGTATTATTCGTCCTATTACGTGTAGACAGAAGTATATTCTTTTCTTTATGTAAAGCTACAATCAATGAATTTTATATATCAAATATATTTTCCGTATAAACCATGTATAAAACTAGAAATGTAATGTATTAAGTTATTTAAGGAATACTGCAGTCAAGTAGCAATGAACTACGCTCTGTTTCTACTAACAAATTTACAACCAAAAGTTTATTCTTCATGTAAGGCTAAAATGTAAGTATTCCATATATCAAATTCTCAATCAGTATTAAATCCGTATAGTACCAGGTGTATCTATCTAAGGCATGATACAGAATACACCACAACTACTAACAATAAGACAAACAAACAACTTCTTAATATCATGTAGTGTACTGATATGCAATACTCAAAGTAATATATCAATACACACAAACAGTAAACACATATAAACACAAACCATTACAGATGAGAATAGCTCGAGGTCCTGCAGGGACCTTCGCACCCGAAATACGTAAAAATAGTCTCTTATCAACCAACAAGCTACTACCACTGTATTACACACCCAAATGTAGTATATCACGTCCCTCTACATATTTCAACTTATTTTCACCACATTGTATTACATTATTTTCTTACATTTGCATTATATAAATCATATTCTCCTCAACTATGCAGAAACAAATAATATAGAGCCACTTTAACAATTGTTGAGTATTCAATTCTCGGTGACCTTAGAGAAATATTTATATATTATGTTCTTTATATTATTTAAAAAAAGCATTGACAACTGTATACCAATAAGACTGTAATACTAAGGAGTCTTTGCTGTTAGATTTAGAAGCATCCGACCCACCTTATATTTCAAGTCGGTGGTTTACTCTGTTCTGTTAATGAAATAAATAAATAATAATCCCATAGATTACATATTCAAATGACTATGATAAATTTTTCACTCTGCAGCGGAGTGTGCGCTGATATGAAACTTCCTAGCAGATTAAACCTGTGTGCCGGGACATTTGCCTTTTGCGGACACATGTACGACCGCCTGAGCCAACCACGCACGGCTTACGACCCGACCTCACAGCTTTACTACCGCCAGTACCTCATCTGCTGCCTTCTAGACTCCACAGAAACTCTCCCGCGGGACTAGTATTCTCGGAGGACAGGATATTGCGGGGACATGGCTTAGCCGCAGCCTGTGGCATGTTTCCAGAATGAATTTTCCAGTCTGCACCAGAGGGTACGCTGATATGACACTTCCTGGCAGTTTAAAACTGTGTGCCGGATTGAGACTCGAGGTTGTGTCTAAGCCATGTTAGTATAATATCATTTCTTCCTGGAATATTAGAGCTGCAAGTAAGATGGAAGATCTTCTGTGAAGATTGGAAGGTAGGAGAAGAAGTACTTTTGGATGTAGAGCTGTGAGGACGGGGCGTGTGTCGTGATTGTGTAGCTCAGAACATTTACCCACAAATGGCGAAGTTCCCGAGTTCGAGTCTCGGTCCGCCAGACACTTTTAATCAGCTATGAAGTTTCATATTTGAATGGCAGTCGTACGTTTACTTGGAAAGGGAACAACAATAACGCTGAACGATAAACCGCAGTCGTTATAGGCCACGATACTGCCCTGTCGAATTCCGAGAAGTGTTGGTAGATGTTTCTCCTTCTTACTCTAGGCATAGCACCATCTTCTCGTAAACAACTAACATTCAAATGCAATTTGTGAGTATGAAACCCATTGCGCAATCCTATATACAGAATATTGATCGAGTTACTCCTAGTTTGTTAAGTTGCGCTGAAACGGTGGTGATTTGTATATTCCATCGCGTAATATACTTCATACCTATTTGGCGTTTGTCGTATGTCACCTTCATGGTATTGCTATTTTTATGGCCATTAGTATAAAAAAACATGACTATTTGTTTAGTAGCAACGTTTGAGTGAGTTGAAGTTTAATGTTTCTGGTTGTCTGCTTGCAGCAAACCTGCACGCCTAAAATATAGCTATTTTCTAGTCGCATAAATGTTCAGGTGCTAAAAAACATTGTCAATGTTGCATAAAATTGGTATTAAAAACACTAATGGATTGCAGTAGTAAAGAAACACCACTATATCTTTTCCATGCCGTCGCGGATGGGTTACCGGAAGTATAATGAGTCCCTCAATCCCTGATTTCAATGCGGAGAGTATTTTTACGTTTTGTAACTGTGGTACCGCAAACGTCTGCAGTCGTTTAGACTGACATTCGGCGCTAAGAGTTCTGCTTTGTTCTCTGCGAAACCGGAGTTAATGACTTATCCACTTCCAAAGAGGTCAAAGTTGATGCTCGTGACGTGTTGCATACTCGAATTGAGTCACCGCCCTCTGCGGTTGCGGTAACTACTTCTGGGAACAAGCCACCAATATTTAGTTTGAAATGGAGTCACACATTTAGAGCAGGTACACTACAATCCGACGGCTCGCCCTTTGCGTCCCGTGGTTAGGGTCTGTCTCCATCGTGGGACATCGTGACCTGAAAGTTCGTGACGTGGTGCTAATCTCGCTTGTGGTTGCCTCAGCGCATACTTGGGGTCATGTTCCGGCTTATGGCATAACAGCATCTCAGGTTGGGAATGCGCTAGCATGAGCACTCCCTTTGGCAATATCAAAGCGTTGTGACCGGTTGCTAGAGGAACAAATACTCAAGCAACAACAGTACAATAGACTTTTGTCTTAATTCAGTGTTGCTTCCGACGGCATGTGGAGATGTCTGGAGCGACGGTTTTTAATATCCATTATGGAGTACACGTAAGGTTGATTTCAGCGTAAACGACGAATTTTGCCCACCGACTTTTAGGAATCACTGAAGCGTTTAGGAATTATCGTCAGTCATCGTAGAGTCCTACCATTTCCCGCCGCTGTTACAAACAGTCAGTGAGATCGTTACGAATAGTACAGGGAATGATTTGCGATTCTCCTTAGTCGTGATAATTTATAGGGGCCTATTCCTGGCTTTGTAAAGACTGCGTAACTCCTCACGTACATTATAAAGTAGTGAAATTTCTCTGGAAATGGAGTGTGAGGAAGCAGTAACAAAGATGAAGGGGATCACGTCCTGCTGTAACCTATCCAGATTATCGAACCCATTTGCCTTACCATGTGACACCTTGAGATATTTGTAATCCTTGGAAATAGAATAACTAAAATATGCTATAGATTACACCTTCCGGAAAGCAACTACAGCTCAGCATAATCATACAGCAACAACTTCTGCTGTTCCCTGTGTGGGAGATGGTTATTGATCATGCAACACTCAAGTGGATGCTTGTTGTGAAAGATCCTTCCAGTCGACTAACTAGGCTAGTGTTGCATCTCGCTGAGTTGAACAGTATAGGCGGCAAAGTATGACGGTATGAAACTGAGAGCTCATACTTACGAGTATTTTCCTGAGATCAGGTCATTTTGTCAGGAATTAGTATATGCGGTCCTGGGATGGCAGACAGTAGAGCGCTCGGATCGAGTCTGCCGATTTTCGATAAACGATATTATTGTGTGATTCTTTCTGCCACCATACATAAGTCGGGCGTGGTGGACTAGGGGTAAAACGCGTTCCTGAAAACCGTAAGATCACGATATCTAATCCGGCTAGGGCCACGGAACATTTCAGTATGTCTTTAACCTAGACTTCACCTATCAGTGATGCGAAGATTCGCCAGGAATTATTCGTGGTTCTTATTCCACGTTAAACTGTAGGTCCCTTTTCCTTGGGAGGATTACTGGGGTAGGTTTGGGACAGGTAAGCCGCCGATGTGGCGACCGATTGAAAGACTTGAACCAGGTCGTGGAGCCACATAGATTTATTATTACGAGGGGTGTTCAATGAGTCATGCAACACGTTTTTTTTAAAAGCAAGTTGGTTTTATTCAGAATTCCAATACACCACTTCACTCCCCACTCTTTTGGTTACAAACCTCTGTTTGAACATAATCTCCGTTCAGTGGGATGGCATCACGCCATCTTAGTGGGAGTGTCTGTATACTCGCATGATACCTCTCTACTGATCGACGTAGGAGCCAACATCTTGCTGCGTTAATAACCTCCCCATCATCTACGTAATGCTTACCGCGGAGTGCATCCTTCATTGGATCAAACAGATGTTCTTTATGGTCTTCTGTTAGACGGCGAGGAACCCTTCGAACACGCACCTTTGAGTATCCCAACTGATGGACGCATGTGTCAAAACTACCAACAGAGGCGCCCAGTTGAACAGCGAGATGTTTGATTGCGAGCCCTCGATCATCTGGAACGAGTGTCCGCATGTTCCAACAACGCAGTCACAGCTGTGCGCTGCTGGCCGGCAAGAGGGAGGTCGGACAAGTTTGCGCGACATTGTGTTGATGACAGACGCCTCGCCCAACGACTCACCGTTCTTTTGTTCACTGCCAGGTCTCCGTAGACATTCTGCGAACGTCTATGAATATCTGCGATGCTCTGGTTTTCCACCAAAAGAAATTATGCTTGGAACACACCTCCCTTGCAGACGCCATTTTGGAGGCTGCGTATAGTACCACCACCTATCGGAACTTCATGAAACTTTAGGGGCTGAAGCGGGAATGTTTCACTGTGTCCCTCAGCAAATTCTACATATCTTCAACCGAAATTGCTCGAGAAAAAATATGTGTTGCATTACTTATTGAACACCCCTCGTACTATTACCATATGTGCGGCTCATAAGTGGTTTTTATTCAGATCTACTACGAATCACATTTCACACTACTGGGTATAGATGAACAGCATACCGTTCGTCCAGCAGTCTATGTACAGGATGCTCATGTTAACTAAAGGCATTGAAATATATCGAAAACTATACACATCGGACGGAAAAAGAAGTTAGTTCCAATCTGTTTGTCTCTGTGCCTCCAATGACACCACACGCGAGCCCCCCCCCCCCCCCCTACCCACCCAGTGCGTGGATGGCGGGGGGCAACTTTGAAAACTTCAATCAAACCTCTATTCTTTGATGCAGATTACGAATCTACAGCAAAATCTACATTCGTTTTGTCTGAAGCATTTTCTTCGTTTCGCCACAGATGTCGCTGTAGTCGGAGGAATAGAAATGGGTACACATTCGTAATTTACGACACGCTACTTAATGGCCCTTGAATATCCAATATTTCAATGTCTTCAGTTAAAATGAACACTCTGTATGTGGCCGGTATGACAAATCGTGCCCGTAATGTAGACTATCCATTTCTGCTTTAGCTTTTGATGGGTAGTATTGTGTGGTAGTAAAGTTTCACTGAAACTTCGTGGATTATTATGTATAACCGATCCATGGTCATGCTGTGCAATTTCTCCTCAAATTTTTACAGTAAATAGTGCATCAGCGATGCTGTTAGCCAATGATTGTTAGACTCCAATGGCGGTGAACTGAAATGCAGTCGACTCTGCTCGTGTGTAGATGACATTTAAATCTGTATTCATTGCATAGATGTGAGTCGGAGGTATATTCCATTTCCGACTGCGCCCGGGAGAGATCAGTTTTTTTTTGTATATAAAGCGGTGGCAATCCGTCTGTGGTCGGCACAGCGAGGAGGCGCGCTCGCAGACAGCGTATTTTGGGTTCGGAATAAGCCGGTGTGAAGAGATCACTACGGGCCTGTAAGAAACACTTTACAATGGTCAGGAACATTAGGCGTAGCACCATGTTGTTTGAGTTTCCATAAGGCTTAATTTGTCCCAGAATCGAGGATCTGAATGCATGGTTGTTTGAAAGAACAGGAAACTGAGGCAATGAAGCAGCGGCACTGCAGTATAACTTGGTGTCAAATGCTGTTTACTTGAAATTATCACAGAATGAAATATGTGGCAGTTATTGGAAGAAATATGATGTAAATAACTTGTCGCACGTTGGAGTAACCTTGAATGTATCGGTATCCCATGCTGAGGTAGGTCAAGGTATACACTATGTGATTAAAAGTATCCGGACACCACTAAGCAATGCGGTGTTGACCACCAGATGTCACGGGACATGGACATGGCAGTATAAAAAAGGCGAGGAGTATTATGTTGTCAGTAGAGAAGCAGTAAGAGCAAAGTGAGTCGGACAGTGGCTTCAAAAGTAGACTAGTCATTACATGTCAACTCCGTAACAAACTCACCGGTACACTTCAACCATTCAAGATCTTCCCAAGTCTACTGTTGGTGACGTGACTGCTAAGTGAAAACACGAAGGATCAATAAAAGATAAAACAAGACTAGGTGGGCCACATGCACTGACAGACAAGAACCTTCGACCTCTCCGGAGGGTAGATGTAAAAAGTCACATGAAATAAACGGAAGGAATCCCTAACGAGCTCCAAAGTGCTACCAACCGTCCAGCTAGCACAATGACGAGCGTAGGGAGTAAAAGGGAATGAGGTACAACAGCCGAGCAGCTCCTCATAAACGACACATTCCAGTGGTCAGTGCTGAGCCACGCCACTTGACAGTGAATGACTGACAACATGTGATTTGGAGTGATTAACAGCGCTGCATCCTGTGGCAATCCGATGGAAGAGTTTAGGTTTGACGAGTGCCTGGGGAACGTTACTTACCATCACGTGTAGTGGCAACAGTGAAGTACAGAGTAGACGGTGTCACAGTATGGAGGTATCCTTACTGCTCTTAAGAAAACGCTAAATCCACAAGGATACGAACACATTTTAGGGCACTGTATACCCCGTACAGCAGAGGAACAGTTTGGAGACGATGATTGTTCGTATCAGCATGACAATGCACACTGTCATAAAACATTACCTGTGAGGCAATAGTTTGTGAATAAAAACATCGCCGAAATGAACCGGCCTGCCCGAGTCCCAACCTGGACCCCATGGAACGCCTTTGGGATGAGTTATCATGTCCCTCCAGACCCTAGCGTTCAGCATCATTACCTTTTTGGTTTCGGCTCGTTAGGAAAAATGGGTGGCCATTATTCCACAAACATTCAGATACCTCATTGAAAGTGTCACCAGCAGATTTCAAGCCATCATATAGGTGAAGGGTAGACAAATCTCATATTGCTGTGGAATAATATATGTCTCGAAAAATTTGGTTCAAATGGCTCTGAGCACTATGGGACTTAACTGCTGTGGTCATTAGTCCCCTAGAACTTAGAACTACTTAAACCTAACTAACCTAAGGACATCACAAACACCCATGCCCGAGGCAGGATTCGAGCCTGCGACCGCAGCGGTCATGCGGATCCAGAGTGGAGCGCCTAGAACCGCTCGGCCACTCCGGCCGGCCACGAAAAGTTTGATATGATAGTGTATCGTCTTCCTTTAGAGATTACTAACGTGCGTGCTTAGTGGTCCTTAGATACATAGGGAGCAATTTGTAACGTAAAACATGAGATGTTGCATAATTTGACGATTTCAATGTGTCAAACGGCATGCAGGTAATGAAACTCAACTTGAACATCCATGATTGAAAACTTAGTTCAGAGGAGGAGATATCAGAAAGCACGGAAGAGATAAAAACAATCGGTTAAGATTTTAGTACTTCTGCTGCACTAAAAGATGCCCTCACTTTAAAAAACCCAATGGTGGGTCAATCTTTCGCTCTATAACAGGGACTTTACGTAGTCACGAGCTTGTTATTGAGCAATTACAGTGTCCATCATTGTCTACCTGCTCATAAGTGCCAAACTGTCTAAAGTTCCATACTTGTGAAGTAATTTAGCCATAATTTACACCACAAAGAAAAAACACAAAATAAAAGTCCAACTACTGAACTTCAGCTGATAAGAGAGTAAACCTTACTAAATATTTCCTATTAATTCTCTGTTACAGCTTACGGGAGGTTAAGGATCACTAGATGTTACCTGTTCGACGATTCCCAGAGTAATGAGGCTGTTCGCTACTCATCCACAGTCCCTACTGCCGTCCGGAACTTGGCGCACAGACAATATGCATATTCCACCTGTGCAAACTTAACAAAAGCGACGTTTCATTGCTCGTAGGTGTCTTTCTGGTTCAGAAGAGTTCCACTTTGCAAATCACGAAAGATGGCTAAGCTGTCCCTACATTCCGAGAAAATTAATGCAAGTCCATAGACATAGTATAGAAACTCCAGCGCACGATAGATACGCTTCCAAACTGACAACGAGAGGGATGGAACAAGGAAAACATAGTGTGACAACGTAAATATGTGATAAGTGATTTTCTATCTCAAATTAAAATCTAAGTATGTATCTATTTAATGTGGAAAATGATTTAGATATGAAATACTATTCATGAATGGTAATTTACTATCGAAATATCAGTATGGCTGCCAGATCAGCTGATCACCTTTCTCTCAGTTTGAATTTATAGAAGCACCGATACATAAGCGATGCTGTTCAGAAATATAAAAGTAGGTATCAACCTTAAAAGTCAATGAAGTGATTTATGAAGATATGCTTCATAAAACCCTGCCTCCCAAGAGAAGGATGAGCCGGAAGTGCCCTTGCCTTGGAAAGAAAATACCAAACATTTTTCTACTAATGTGCAATGTCATAACCATCGAATCAACAGATAAAATAACAATTTGTGAAGCAGATTAAACATATCCTACACTCCAAATCTAATTTATATTATAATTAATCACTAGTGTCTAAATTCTTTGTTTAGCTGTACGTGTGAATATTAATATAGACCCCCTATCGAACAGCAAAAGCTACGGCACACCAACAAAACCATCATTCATGAACAATTAAGCGGAGAAATTCCACAGAAATTTAATAATAATAATACATCGACTGTACAACAACGCAAGATAAATCAGAAGTAACATCAATACACAGGCATAATATGCACTGCATTTGGACCAATGGTATACTCACAAAATTATAATAGTAGAAAATACCTTGAATGTTCAACATACCCTACATCAATAAGAACTTCACGAAACAGATACAGTATTGCTTGTATTCAAAAACAGTGATAATCTAATGTAATTACAGTGAAAAGCATGAACCCGACAAACTACTTGATTTCACAACCATATAATTTCTTATTGTGACTATGGACTCCGTACTTTTGGAGAAATCCTTTTGTTAATAAAATCAGGTCGTGAAAAAAGCATAAAATTATCTACCATGTGGCACATAACATACCATAAAGTACAAAAGCAATAAAAAGAAATATGTTCTATTATATTGTATTGTGGATTGTGACAACAAGTTTCCTTCACTTCACATTGATTAAGAATTGATCCAACGTAAAAAAAAAATTCATCAATGATCATTAAAAATTAATAACCTTACTTGAGGATGGTAATTCAGTAAAGTCTCTTTGCTTTACCCAAATCCTGAAGTTCAAACTTCTTTTTAAAAACTCTATTCAAGATTTAGCGATCGTGTTAAATGAACAGGCCAATAGTCGCTGTATGCACTCACACACACACACACACACACACACAGGCTATTTGATTTTATTGCTGCACTGAATATTTCACTTGTCAGTTACACAGCACAGGGGACCTGGGGAAAAGGTCGATTCTCGAAGGGACTACCTGGAAGACAATGGGTTTCAATATCGCTGCTCTCAGTGATTATTGACATCCAGCTGCTACATTTGCCGCCTCATCACTCAAACCTCTTCTCCGATAACGTCCCTCTTGTATCTGCTTCACTGGATTTTTTGGGGAGGCTTGAAGAGATACATCAGCGCGCTGTGTGATACGCCTCTGAGTTGGAGAGCCATGCTTGTCTCAAGTTCGCGCGTGAGAGGCGAGTCTCGCATAGGCGCTGTTCGCACCTATCCGACAACCAGTGACATTCCATTTACAGATGGGGTGTGACGTCACCGATGCCACCCACTGTCAAAGCCACACCTGTTTCAGTGTCCCAACTTCTTCCATAATCCTGCGTTGCCGGGCCGAGCCAAGCACGCCTTTTGATGGGAATTGTGTGTCTGCGAGTCGCGCATGTGCGTTGCTCGCATTCTTTATGAGGGTCGAGAGTACGGGTGCAGGCTGGCAGTGCGTCACTGATTGATGGAGACAGTCACAGCAACCTTCTTGGACACACCCCCCTGAGCGTAACAGATATCTTGTTCCTTTACAACCCAGTGTTGCCTAGTCGAGCCACCCACGCCTCTTAATGGGAACGGAACATACAGTGCATACACACTGTCTGCATTCACGTCTGTCAGTAAATAGAAACGACAAGTTAATGGGCAGTGTGTTGACTGATCTCCCACGACGGATAAGACGTCTAAGGTCTTCTGGGTACTGGAATGCTGCAGATCTGGGCCACCCTCAGATAGGGGATTCCGTGACATCGGAACTGCCGGGGTTGGCTCGGTGCTCCAGTTCAGGTGACAGTTGAACTGAGACTTGTATATGTTGACTTTATCATTTACTACGTAGGGCTCGTGATGTAAATTCATCCACATAAATGTTTCATATATTACATTTTTACAGAATTACGATATATTTCCATAGGATAGACTTCACAACATGGATATAATTCAAAAAATTATCTTAAGCCAATACTACATTAATTATTTTCCCCAAAGTGTAATTTCATAAGTGAGCTTCTTATCAGAAACTACTTAAGGCTACATTTGTACTTCCATTATAATAACGCCACAAAATATATTACTTTGTTTGAAAATTACTTTTTAATGGGCAGGATGAGCTCATGTGGGTGTAAGATTATGTTTCGTTAACACGCACTCACACATGTACACTGATCAGCAATACCACCTAATAGCCGGTGTGTACACCTTTGGCACCACATCTGCACGTAAAAGTCACCCAATTCCCATAAATTCATGGGGGGTGTGGGGGGGTGTGGGGGGGGGGGGGGGAGGGACGAAGAGCTTTGACGCCACGTTCAGTCACATCCCAGATGTGTTCGACTGGGTTCAGATCTGCCGAAATGGGGGGCCAGCACATCAACTGGAACTTACCATTGTGTTCCTTGAACCAATCCATCACATTCCTGGTCTTGTGACACGGCGCATTATCTTGCTGAAGAACACCACTGCCGACAGGAAAAATTATCGTCGTAAAGCGGTGTACGTGGTCTTCAACCAGTGTGCGATGCTCCTTGGCCATCACTGTGCCTTGCACGAGCTGCACTGGACCCATGGATGCCCACGTTAATGTTCTAAAGAGCATAATGGAGTCGCAACCAGCTTGTCTCCGTCCCAAAGTACAGGTGCCATGGACCTGTTATTCTGGAATACGACGGATTTGTGCACGCCCATCGACGTGATAAAGATGATATCGGGATTCATCAAACCATGCAACGCTCTGACACTGTGCCAATGTCCAGTGCCGATGGTCATGTGCCCATTTCAGTCGTAGTTACTAATATCGTGGTGTAAACAGGGGCACATTCATGGGTCGTCGGCTGCGGAGGCCCATCGTGAGGAGTGTTCGGTGCTCTGTGTGTTCAGACAAACTTGTACTCTGCCCAGCATTTAAGTCTGATGTAAGTTCCGCCACAGTTCGCGGCCTGTCCTCTTTTACCAGTCTGCCCAGCCTACGGCGTCCGACATCTGTAACGAGGGCTGGCCGCCCAACCGCACGACGTCTTGTGGTGGCTTCACCTTGTTTTCACCACGTGGAAGACATTCACCATAGCACTCCTCGAACACCCGACAAGTCGTACAGTTTCTGAAATGCTCGTGCCGTGCCTCTGGGTCATCACAGTCTGTCTTAGGTAAAACTCACATAGATCGCGCGCCTTACCCATGCTACACAATGGAAGCACCCTCACTGATACTACATACATCGTGGGTGTATCTGACCGGCAGTCATTCCTCGCCAGGTGACGCTGCTATCGCCTGCTGGAAGAGTTTGTATCAACAATAGGTCATACTGCTATGCCTTATCACTGTATATTCAGTTTCATGTACTCATTGGCACCTGATTGTTCACATTCTCACACGTACATCTATCACATTATTCACACAACAGAGAAACAGAAATATTAGTACTAATTAAAAATAAATTGTTTCCAAGTTTTAGCACGTCACAAGCATATCCACATACACTTAAGCTACTACACAGAGTAAGTAACACACACCTCTTCTAAAGTTAATTCTATTAATGATACATTTATTTCACAAAGATTATGTGGAATCGCTACGGACACCTTATCTTCACCCTGACATACTTCACCATCATGGTTACCGATCTCGTAAAAAACTGCATTAAGGATCTTCTCCCCTGCCATATTTTTTCACCACAGTCGTTATGCCTGGGGTTCAGCTACTTTCATTCCGAACATAAAACAGTAAATCTTGGATTTCTTACTTATCAGTAATACATGAGACAACCAGTAGGTCAATGATTACACTGGTCAACACTCATTTTCTTGCCAAGGATATTTGAGTGGCTTTAGGATGGGTTAGTGGTGCTGAGGACGAATATAGCAACCATTTATGCAGTTTGGCTCTAGTTTTTGAGATAATGCATGATTTATTAAAAAAATTAGAAAAAATTGCTAATACTGAACTCGAGCGCTACAAACTACAGTGAAAAAAGAAAATAATCTTTATAAATAGCTTCTATGAAAACCTGATAGGCATTTGCCCACGTATAAAACATAATTGAAAAGTTTCTCTATAAATATATCATTTTCCGTCCATGACGAACCGCTTCCTGCACGCTTTCCTTTTATAGGTCTCTTCAGAACAGTCACGTTGCAGATTCCAGCAATAATCTGCCATCATATGCCTGTCCCATCTTCCTTTATATCTTTCCTCTATTCCTGTCATATCTTGATGGAACCGCTTTCCTTGTTCCTCACTGAAATCACCTAGATTACGAGGATGTTCTTGAGTTCACACCACATATAACTCTCACTGCACGTTTTTGTGCCCGGAAAACTTTAGCTTGGCTTGATGAATTACCCCAAAAAATAATCCCATATGACGTTATGGAATGAAAGTAAGCATATTATGCCAGCTTTTTCATTTTTATATCCCCTATGTCTGACAAAATTCGCATTGCAAACAGAGATTTGTTAAGACGCTTCAGCTGTTCTGTGGTGTGCTCCTCCCAGTTGAATTTATTATAATAATTCCGAAATATGCCAGATACGCTTCCTTCACAAAAGGAGTGATATTCTTCCTGTTCTTTTGAAGAACGTATTCACCACAAATGTAGCAGAACTCATCTGGATGGTTCATGCAAAGACGGCGTGAAGAACTCATGTTTTCCTAAAACAAAATTGCACAAATACTACATATTATGCAGAACTTTCTTGTATTTGCATGTCAATCACATCCAACAAACATCATTAATTGTTTTGTGTGAAATGAATACTCACCTCTTATTTGCTACGTCACGATGAAAAGGTTCTATCTCCTTGAAGCTGCACTGCACATGTGTGTGACTTTCGACCATCGCCATTTTTCTTGTTTACACTGAACGCTACCTATCGGCTGTTGCGGGGATTACCTCGGCCAACAAATGAATGTCGAGTACCGCCGAATTCAAATCTGCACAACCCTCAATATCTTCAACACACGCACCGCACAACAGGACTGAAAACATGCTGACAGTGTGATGTTTGCATGATGTAATCCTCAACCACACAGATGCACTCCCTGAGCACAATTGTTTAATAAAGATAGTACAATATCACTAATTAAAAAACAGGTAGCAAATACATTACACCATATATGGACCCTGTAGTCGATATTATCCACATGAAACTCTCATTTCCACAAATAACCTATATCTCAAAAACCAGAGCCAATTTGGAAAAAGTACAAATATACTCGGAATGAGTATCATAACAATATCCCATTTTCGTTCAAACTTCCCTGGCAACGAAAAAAAAATTTTATTTTGTAGAGCTGTGATTATCGGTCCTCTCTCTCCTGTTCATATTTACATATAACTATTGGATCAACTTGTTACATTGTTTTGACAAGGAGCACAAACTCTCGTATTTCATAGCATTCCCACAATTCCAGGGGGAGGGGGAGGGAGGGGGAGCAAATTACATGAGCCTTACGGATTCATGGTAAAAATTCGGTGAGATATGCATGAACAATAGGAAGCAATAATTACTATATTACCAGAGGAAGCGACACCATACCATTCATTTTTCTTCTGATACTCACGAACTTAAGCGTCTCCAGTACTCAATGAAAGGCTTGAAGTTTGATTTTTCTTGCAGGACCCAGTGTGGGCCCTGCATGTTGCCCGCAGTCAACCCCGCTGGTTCCCTGGTACAGTGTACCGCGTCCTTGGCCGTGCAATGTTGGAAGTTACACTCCAAGACGGCTCCCGCGGTCGCAGACACATCAGTCAGGTTCGACCGTGGCGTAGCTCTCTCCAACCGCCTGAAAATTCATCTCGATGTTCTGTTCCAGACGACAGGCTCCCTGGACATGTCAACCTCGGTGCTTCCGTTCAGTGGGACGGGAGGCGTACAATGCCACAGTCTGACAGTCCGATGGAAGTCGATCCTACTCCGCCTTCACCTCGCCGACCGAGCCAGGGAAACACCACTGACCTCGTCGAGGACCCAAACACGTGTCTTCGTCTCGCCACTGTCGCTCTAGGAGGGGGAAGAAGAAAGGCGCGTCGGAAAAGCCGTCAAGCGCCGACGCCATACGGCAATACACTGCCGTCGGGTTGATTGCCAGATCAGCCCCTGCAACTACACGACGTTCCGTCTGTCATTTGCAGCGCGACCTGCAGAGGGCTTTCGCGTACACCGGATCACTGTACGGAGGGTGTGTAAGTCAGCGAGAGAGGTCACTCATACCACGAACTTTTTGCTGCATCCGCCAATGTCACGGGTAGCCAATCAGGAAGAACTGTACCTCCGCCATGCGGGTATTCAGATCCTTCTCCGCGACGATCACGTCGGTTACGACGCTAGCCACGAGAGGAAGTCTGCTCCGGATCCAGTCCAGCACTGACGACCGCACGCCAGGTCGCCTCCTATGGAACTCAGGACATGCTCGTGGGCCTGTTGTTAGTCTGGCAGACTCACTTGACAAGATTGTAGAAACTGCGAACTCGTACAGGTAGTAACTTAAGCGTTAATCTGATCCAATATGCTTCGCGAAGACTTAAACATCTGATATTCAACTAGTAGAGAACGAACTCTGACTGTGAAAGCTTACCTTTTGTTCCCAGTGCTTGCGTTTAGTTGTGACCTTATTTCCCTGTTAGGAAAGAGTTACAAAGTTGGCAACTTGTTTCTCTTGACTGTCAGCGAAGACAATTTGTGTTGAATTCATTGTACTCTTACATACAGAGGATTAGCTACATGCTCATGTGTTTCTTGTAGAAGTGCTGAAAGTTGAGGACACTTCAGATAGAAGCGGAAAAGGCCAGAGGAAATACGTTCTGGCTACCTTTACCAGCCTTAAAAACGTTATGACCCCTGCCCACCTCGACGTTGGATGCCGCCTGGTGGCGTTGTGGGCACATTACGTGGTAACAAGTGTGTGTAAGAGGAGCAGACACGGACGGGGGATCAGCCTAGCAAAGATATAGGCAGCAAATGGTGAAATCCATTGAGATAAGCGACTCTGACAAAGGGCAAATTGTTATTACGCAGAGCCTGTGAGCGAGTATCTCGAAAGCGGTGAAGCTGGCCGAATGTTCACGTGCTACTGTCGTGAGCATCGGAAAGACCTAGGGCAGTGAAACTACCACTTACCGCTAAATGGTTGGACGTTGACGACTCTTCAGAGAACGTGGTGGTTGGAGGCCTGCAGAAGTAGGATAGATGGCGAAAAAGCACAGTGATGGTGCACGCACAATTGTTTCACAGGACACTGTTGAACCAACAAACTGTCGGAGCCGTGACAAGCAGAGTCAGTGATTTAGTTCGTTCCGAAGACAGACAAACGAGCTATTAAGCAGGTGGTCATTATGTTTCGGCTCATCAGTGTATACAATTGCTATTGGCCAGTATCCCCTAATGTCTCTTTGACTCAGCAGAAAACTATATAAGCCCTACACAAATGTTGGCTAGCAGACGAACATACGGTGTAGAAAAAGGGAAGCATGGACCATAGAAATATAGCATGGACAAGTAATAAGTATCGTTATTGCAGCATATAAACACTTAATTTTTCTACAGATGTGTGAAACGTAAAATATACGTTGAGGAATTACATCACCTGAGTATGAAAGTGCCACTGTCGAAGTCTAATGAAACACTCTGCTGTTCATCCTTCTCCCCAGAATCAAAATCACAGAGCTACTAAGAAGTGTAGAAAGACCGAAGTCAGGTCAATAGAGCCAACTAGAGGGCTCATATTGAGACGTTTCAAGATCATCGCAGGTTTCTCCAGTAATGAAAGCCGTGTATGTGGTGCAGAAAGCAAGGACTATCACCAATAACTACTGTTAGTCAAACGCTGATGCCTTCAGACGGTGCGAATGTATAATACTCATGCCCAGAAACTATTTAGAAACGCTATCTGACTCGTGAAATTGAATAGAAATACACACACACACACACACACACACACATCTTTGAATTTAGTGCAACGGGAAAGATACGGATTTGCATCGCTATACTTATATCTTCCACAATGAGCAGTAATTGGTAAACGCAGTGAACCGATCTGAACATGTTTTAGCTTTGTGCTTATAATAAGCACCTGTGCAGTGACGATCTCTCCTCAGTTCTGGATCTGACATGCAAAAATAGTTAAATGGCCTGAGTGAGCATCTAAATCCTGACTCTTATTCTTATGTGACATCATAATAGCGAGCAAAATTCAGTAACACAATGCCTGACTCAACTGGAACAGTTGAGTCACTTATTATCTGTGTCTTGTGAGATCGGAGTGGCTGTACGTCATAAAGCAATGCCACAGGTTTCAATCAGATGACGACCATGTAACGTGGTATGCTCTATTGACTTAATACAAGTAATGATTGTTTATATTTTGAAGAAAAATCGAAATGAGTATACTGATAAGCAATTATATAGTCACTGAATACAAGGAAATGATTTTGCAGCCACGCAAGGTACAGAAACGTGCAAGTAACAGATTTAGATTTTAGCCAAATAATAGAAAATTTGTCTTCTTATCTCTCAGTTGTCAAATAAGTGAAAACTATTGTTATGCCGAAGCCAAGGTAGCCCCTGAGGACCGGCAACCCATATTACACCACAAAGGATTGGATTGTCTATGTCCAAGGCGTACCAAAAGCACCATGGTAAAGCCTGCAGGGGTGGCCGAGCGGTTCTAGGCGCTACAATCTGGAACCGCGCGACCTCTACGGTCGCAGGTTCGAATCCTGCCTCGGACATGGATGTGTGTGATGTCCTTAGGTTAGTTAGGTTTAAGTAGTTTTAAGTTCTAGGGGACTGATGACCTCAGAAGTTAAGTCCCATAGTGCTCAGAGCCATTTGAACCATTTTGCACCATGGTAAACATCGACTGTTTACATACAAGATAATGGAAACAGATATTCCGAGCATTACTTACTGCAGGGGAAGCTCGAGCCATGGCCTGTAGGAAGTAACACTACGCCGAAACCTGATTGGCTTTAGACAGCTATTTAGGGGCTAGAACCAGCCCCGAAGTTCAATTCACTCCGGATGCCGACCGCGTGGACTTCGACCACTGAAGATTACGTCTTCGTCTCTGAATTGAGCTTTTACTAGTGTGTGTGTTACCACGAACCTTTGTTTGCCTCAATCAGGAGACTTTTACTGGCATCGTTATTGTTACCTTTCCTTTGTTGTGCAGTCATCAACCTTGTAAACTTACATAAATAAAAGTCGTGTTTGTGAAAAATTGCGAATTGTCATTCACAACAACTATTTTATACATCTGGAGGGGATAACATTTTTGAAATCAGAGCATGACGAAGTGAAAAATAATGTACGATGGTAAATCAGTTTCCATCCAGTTACATATTAGCGACGTAAGAGCTCCCTTGGTACTACGCTTTAGCCCGAGGCTACGAGTGGAGTAACCGCAAGCCAGCAATGTTAATCTAACCTCGTCACAAGAACTAAACTTCAACACAAAAATTAGATTGAACTGGTCTTACCGGATTCCTTACTCATTGCAGTATCTACACGAGAACATGGACCCCACCAGACAAAAGCAGTTCTCTCTCAAAACATGGCTCCACCAAGAAGCATCCAACTGATCGTGAACAGCACTTATGCTCGAAAGTAAAATAGAAATGGTTAATATTCTTTCAAAGAAGACGAGAGACAGGGTCTACCGGTGATCTATTCCCACTGGTGGAAAGCGAACAGAATCGCCAAAGACGCAAACTTGCGTCAGTGACCAAACAAAGGGGTAGCTACAGAGTTGACGATTAATCTAAACAGATTATAGCAGACCCGCATAAATTATGGCAAACATAAATATCGCAGTTTACTTTAAACAAAATAGAAGGGGAAAATGAAAGTGCCAAGTGAACAGGTTCTTTTCAACACGTCATATTGCAGGGACTGGTTTTTATATCTGGGTCGTCATAGATTGTTGGTGCGATTATATTGTAGTCACGTCAGTGTCAAATATGATTAAAGGAGTGAAGGATAGCCTAGCACGTTTCTCTCATCTGACATTGCAAATCTTCTGTCCCTAGACTGTGTAGGCATCCATCTTCATCATCTACTTGCAGGAGTTGGTTGTCTAGTCGATGATACATTCAATAAAAAGGACAAGGGAAAGCTGCAGTTAAACAAAAGGCCTTCAGTGAGGTTTAACACGAAAGTATATTGTAATCCCAAAATGTATAATGCCAGGAAGTTCAATAACACAATGAAATCGAAAACCAGTAAAGAGAGAGCGAGGGAGAGAGGACTAATGTAGGGAGTTGAACCTCAAAAATGAGAAATGAACGGGAATCGAGATACGTCAGCAGAAATTGGGGAGGCACATTAAGTATTCCTTCATTACGGCGTGACTGAGTGACAGCAGCTATTATAGTTGCTAAAAGCTCGCGATCGCCTATCATACTACTTGAGTGCTATCTACTGCACAGACGTTGATACTTCCAAGGTGATAGAGAGACAAGCGTGTGCTAAGATAGCCTTAACTTCCACGTTGCGACTACTGATGGAGAGAGACGTTCTCCACCTTCAAGCAACTGCATATGTCAGGACCCAGAAATCAGTTTTCAACGATTTTTTTACGTTGGGAGCGGTACCATAGTATACTTCTGCCGGAGGCGAAGAAGTTCCCAATGCTAACATAACTTTGGAAGGAGGCGGTAACGGTTCCGGTGGCCCCAGTCTGGCGGAGCCGCTCGACCGTTTGAAGTTAAGTTTACAACGCCTGTTTGTGGACCATATGTTGTAACTCTTATACAGTTGGTGTCGGCGCGGCGTCTCATCGGGTTTGAAAGTAATGGTTCCAACTTTAAGAAAACACGCCATCTTGAGCGATTTTAATATTAATTGGATGGTGAACGGGAAAACGTTTAGTCCCAGCCAGAAAATATTTCACCTTGCAGGCATGACATCGGTGGTTTTTATTGGGAGTAGAAAATTGGTTTTAAAACTCAAACTGATTGATTTAATTAGTGAGTTTTTTTAATTAGGCAATTACTAGGACCGAGTTCGGAACCAATAAGCTCGTCATATCGTCTGTATTATGAATCTGTAATAGGATGTTACGGACTAATTTCATTTCACTTTCTCTCCTTGTTTCCTGGTGCTGGAAAGGGTAGTCTACGTGGCCTCGCTACGTTCCGTGTCTTGTTAGTGGTCGGTGGGGGAAATTCTTGTTATGTTAATTAGAGGTATGCAAAGTGGCCCTATTTATCTGAGAATTAAAACATTTACCTCCAAAATAACGATCAAGGCGTTCTTTGTCCACGAAATTAAACAGGAAAAATGATTAACTCAGTTTATTACATTAAAATGAATGAAAAAAAAAAATGCCGGCCGGTGTGGCCGTGTGGTTCTTGTCGCTTCAGTCTGGAACCGCTTGGCCGCTAAGGTCGCAGGTTCGAACCTTGCCTCGGGCATGGATGTGTGTGATGTCCTTAGGTTAGTTAGGTTTAAGTAGTTCTAAGTTCTAGGGGAATGATGACCATAGATGTTAAGTCCCATAGTGCTCAGAGCCATAAACTACAAATAGGTCTTTAAAGTGACGCCTGAAATTACTGAATCTCGGAGAAAATGCCTCGACTTTCCTTAAAGTTCGTCTCACTGTAGCGACCAGATCTCACCATGTTACAGATGGAGGATAAAGTGGTTGCAAAATCAAACATTGGTTTAGTACCAACAGCTTGCGTCTGCACAGAAGTTCGAATGAGCCGGAAAAGTGCCTAAGTCCCCACTTCATCAAGTCTGCTCTAAGAGGCGCCTGGGTGGAGAGACGACTGGCTAGAAAGATGCTCAGCTGGGGAGGCTTGGCCGAGGAGTAACTTACTCCCATCTGCTTCCCCGAAGGAAAACTCCTCTCCCTGCGTTTCTCTATCGTCACAAAACCTTGATTGCCTGAGCGATAAATACTCAGAGTGCCGACTACTGAAGACCTGTTTTGAAAGATGTTGGCACCCTACTCTTACTGTCATTTCAGGCGGTTAACCAGTAACACTAAAAAAATGTATTCTGCTCTCTTTTCCTGTCTCTTACTATGGACTCTGAAGATGGTCCTCTGTAGCACAGCCGTGTTACTCTCTCACTTCTCAGTTATTTTTGTTACCAAATCACAGCTGTTTTTCATTGTGTTAAACGTTTTGTTTTGCAGTCCCTGAGCTTGATAGTGGAGTTCCACGACTTCAGAGGCGTCATAGCCTGTGCTGTTCCTCACTCCTCTCTCAGGCGTTATCTATAGTGGTCAGTGTATTTCTAAGATGTAATGCGTTCTGTCGTACTGTTCACAAAAGTTTTCTCATGTGACTTCGCCAATCATTGCACATCCATCCTTTCACAGAGAGCTCTTTAAAAATAGACTCCAGTGTCCTGGCATCATGAGACATGTTATACGTATTGCGACTTTTAGCGTCTGACACCCAGATTGACCGAGCGAGGTGACGCAGTGGTTAGCACACTGGACTCGCACTCGGGAGGACGGCGGTTCATACCCCCGTCTGGTCATCCTGATTCAGATTTTTGGTGTTTTGCGTAAATCACTTCAGGAAAATGGCTGGATGGTTCAATATAAAGGCCACAGCCGACTTCCTTCCCCATCCTTCCCTAATCCGATGGGACCGATGACCTCGCTGTTCGGTCCCCTCCCCCAAATCAGCCAACCAATCAACACCCTGATCGGCTCTTCGAAGCATGGGCCCGTCTGACTGAACGCACGGCGTTGACCCCCACAAGTGCTGGCAATCTCTTCTATGAGTTCTCCTGGGGTTGTCTCCCTGCTGGCTATAATGACCTGTGGCACTTCTGCTCGCTCACAGCCCATGGCAAGATACCCTTATGGATGAGGAGGAGATTAGTGTTTAACATCCTGTCGAGAACGAGGTCACTGGAGACGGGGCGCAAGTTCGTATTAGTGAGGGATAGAAAAGGAAGTCGGCCGTGTCCTTTCAAAGGGACCATCCCGGCATTTGCATGAAGCGATTTAAGGAAATCACAAAAAACCGAAATTTGGATGCCCGGACTCGAGTTTGAACAATTGTCCTCCAGAATGCGAGTCCAATGTGCTAACAACTGTGTGAATAAGACTCTTTTTACAGTTTCTAACACACAATTCAACAAAAACTGGCATTTTAATTTCACAGAATGGGTATATGATTAGTGGAATTGCACAGTTGAAATTTCTAGGTGTTCAGATAGATAGTAAACTGTCGTGGAAAGCCTAAGTTCAGGATATTGTTCAGAGACTTAGTGGTGCTATTTTTTCTACTGCAACGGTATCTGAAGTGAGTGATAGTTCGACACGAATCTTAGTCTACTTTGCTTATTTTCATTCCCTTGTTTCGTATGGTATTATATTCTGGGGTAACTCTTCCCATTCTAAAAGGATATTTTTGGCTCAGAAACTGGCGGTTCGGGCAATAAGTGGTGTAAGTTCACGAACCCCTTGCCGACCCCTGTTCACGAGTCTGGGTATTTTGACATTGGCCTCTCAATATATATATTCCTTACTCTCATTTCTTGTTAACAATATTAGCTTATTTCCAAGAATAAGCAGCTTTCACTCAGTTAATAATCGGCAGAAAGCAAAGCTGCATTTGGATCGGACTTCCTTAACTCTTGCGCAGAAAGGTGTACAGTATACTGCTGCATACATTTTCAGTAAGCTACCACTGGACTTAAAAATCTTAGCAGTAATCCACGCGCTTTCAAATCGAAACTGGAGAGTTTCCTCTTGGGTCACTCCTATTCTGTCGAGGAGTTCCTTGGAAAATTGAACTGATTCTTGTTGTATTAATGATTGCGTTTACTTCATCTTATGGCTTGACTTTTTTCGGGTACATAAACATTGTATTTTTATCTGTTATTACTTTTATGTTGTAATTTCATGTACTGACACATTCCATGACCTTGGAGATTTGCTCCTCAATTTGGTCCTTCGGAACTTGACGTGTAAATAAAAATAAAACATCACTCGGTACTCACGTGGAGACTCTTATTTAGGTGAACTTGTAATTCATTATGAAACTCATCTTCTTAGTTAACTACTGGCAATCACTGATACTAATACACATTTCATTTATCCATGGATTTTAATTACTACGATTTGATTCGTCTTTTTAATTCTGGTTTTGTAACAGTTACGGCACAGTTTTGGAAAAACGGTCGCGCAACAGTCTGTCCATGTCCTTTTCAGGACTCATAATCTCTCACTAACCAGAACATACGTCAGTATTTACCAAATTTTAAACCTGCATAGTCATGAACGAAAACTAATAAAGACAACAAACTTGAAATAATCTTTACAAAATTAAAATCAATGGTTACCCAGGGACAAACTCTTTACAATTATTTACACTTTACAAGAAGAAAATTGATATTTATTACAACGCTTGAAACACTTTCCGTTGTTGGCTGTTTTCAATTGAATTTTGATCTGAACAAAAGAAATCTTTTATGACGTTTTACACAGTTGGTTTGATTTGAATGCGTTCATATATTTGTTCGATTATTTGAGGACAGTTTGTCCACAGATAACATTTTGTAGTCCGGAGTCTGAATGTGTCCCACCAAGTGGGTGCACTTAAACGCTGGTTTCGTGAGCATAGTGCCCCTTTCTAAGGGGGCACTGTTTAATCACAACAGTTTCCTCATATATTTAGGGGCCTGGCTGTCATGAAAAGGACAGCTGTGCAGTCTCTGTGAAGGTAGAGAGGAGTGTTTTCAGACATTCGGCATAGCCTGGACCATTCTCTAAGCAGGCTGCAGCCACAGGGCTTCCAACAGCTGGTGGGGCCCACCTGCACACCTGGATGGTGGCAGCTGGTTCTAGCGGACAGCGACTAACCGTCGTTACACTGGGGATCTTCGCCACTGCCGTAGCCACTGGAACACAACCTTTTAGTGCCTCAGCAGACTCATTGCACTTTCCCTTGGGGCCTAGGAGGCGACCACTCGTCCCCAGCTATTATTTGAGGCAGTCCAGCGATCTGTCGTCACAAGCCTTTAAAAATTAATGAGAATGACACAAAAGAGGGATGAGAATTCTCAGTATGTATTATGCAGTATCAATAGCAATGAGTACCATCCAGGTGTGCAGGTGGGCCCCACCAGCTGTTGGAAGCCCTGTGGCTGCAGCCTGCTTAGAGAATGGTCCAGGCTATGCCGAATGTCTGTAAACACTCCTCTCTACCTTCACAGAGACTGCACAGCTGTCCTTTTCATGACAGCCAGGCCCCTAAATATATGAGGAAACTGTTGTGATTAAACAGTGCCCCCTTAGAAAGAGGCACTATGCTCACGATACCAGCCGAGAGAATTTAATGACTTAGGTGGCAGTGAAAGAACAAAGAATTACAACGACCGACAGGCGACATTAATAGTTCTGTACATCAAGAAGCACTTTGTGCTGAATTTGCCGGCACGCAGCAGGTGGAGAAATTATTGGCATGAACAGTAAAATTTATGAACCCGCTCGCATTAGTCCACTGTCAGTTCTAATAGTTTTCGATGGAACTGAACGAACGCTATGGAGACTTTTTACATAATCCAGTCACATTAATGTGACAATCGCCTATGTTAGACATCAATGTCCATGAACCACTCACAGACGGCAGGTGGCAGCACTGGGAATGGACAATATATAAAGTGTGTCGAGGAAGGGGGGAGGGGGCAGACGGATAACAGTACAGTGGTTGTCGTAATGTGGAAACGGACCGATTTATCTGACGTCCAAAAGGGCTTGATAATTGGCTTACGGGCGAAAATTTGGAAGCATTTCCGCCGGCCAGTGTGGCCGTGCGGTTCTAGGCGCTTCAGTCTGGAACCGCGCGACCGCTACGGTCCCAGGTTCGAATTCTGCCTCGGGCATGGATGTGTGTGATGTCCTTAGGTTAGTTAGGTTTAGGTAGTTCTAAGTCTAGGGGACTACAGATGTTAAGTCCCATAGTGCTCAGAGCCATTTGAACCATTTTTGAAGCATTTCCGAAACGGCTAAGTTTGTAAACTGTTCGTGTGACGTCGTGGTTAACGTATAGCGTGCATGGTTAAATGGCGCTATTCAAAACCGACATCGAGGCAGCTGTCATGCACTACGGGCCATAGATGAGAGTAGTGAGCCACGGCTGCGGAGATGTGCACCGGCGAATAGATATGACACTGTTGAGCAGCTGACCGCCCAGACGGACTAAGGGGCTTCCAACTGTGCCTCCTCAAGGATCGTTAAGCGAACGTTGCTGCATATGGGCCTCCACAGTAAGCACCTGGTTGATGCACCCATGCTGACTGCTGTTCGTAGGCGACAAGGCTGGAATATTCACGCCAGTACCGCAACCTCACGTCCACTGAGTGGCGATAGGTGGCCTTTTCAAAGAAAAACGTTTTATGCTCCATCGGGCGGATGGTCCTCGGATTGTTGGTAGAGTTGAGGCTGGAGAAGGCAGTGCTATGATCTGGGGAATCTTCCCTTGGCATTCCCTTGGTGATCTTGTTATTGGTGCATCTATTCTTGGAGACCATGTCCACCGCTACATGCAGTTTGTTTTTCCTCAGAACAATGACATCCACTGGCAGGACAACGCAACGTGTTACACAGCTCGCACTGTGCGTGCTTGGTTCGAAGAGCACCAGAATGAGTTTGCTGTACTTCCCTCGCCACAAAATGCCCCAGTCGAGATTCTGTGGGACCACCTCTGTCGGGCTGTTTGCGGAACCAAGATACCTAGTGCAGCTGGCCACGGCACTGGAGTCGGCATGGCTCCACATCTGTGTCGGTACCTCCCAGAACCTGGTTAACTCTCTTGCTGCAGGTGTCGTAGCGGTCCGCCTTACAAAAGGTAGCAATTCAGGCTTTTGAAAGACGGTCACATTAATGTTACTGGACAGTGAATATTACTGCGTAGTACGTTAAGTCAAAGAGCAGAGCTGGAACGATTTTTCGATTTAAAACTTGTTATTGTCGAATTTATGAAGGGAAAACGAGAGCAGGAACGAGAATTATAACACCCGGAATAGATTCCGGATCTCGCATTTTAAATGGACTTCACTGGCCATAGTAAGACATTGCAGTGTGAGAAAAACTTCTTTTTGATTTGAAGAGGATGCATTTAAAAAGAAAGTCGTGTTATAGAATTGACGCATTCTGACAAAAACACTCCAGTTCCCTAAGCTCACTGCCGTTAAAGAGAACGCGAGGCTTGAAGAATTCATTGTTGTCGTGCAAGTTTAGGATAGTGTCCTAGACGCTTCGAGGACACTGCGAATATTACACTTATTTTCGAGACTGTTAGCCCGTGCATGAGCAGATGTGACTGACTGACCTGCGAGGTAATTCCTGTTTCAAAAATGGCTGTGAGCACTATGGGACTTAAATTCTGAGGTCATCAGTCCCCTAGAACTTAGAACTACTTAAATCTAACTAACCTAAGGACATCACACACATCCATGCCCGAGGTAGGATTCGAACCTGCGACCGTAGCAGTCACGTGGTTCCAGACTGTAGCGCCTAGAACCGCTCGGCCACCGCGGCCGGCAATCCCTGTTTCAATAACAAATTTTGTTGCGTTAACACTGTGCAGGATGGGATAAACTGAGTGCGAAAATCTATGAAACTGTCTGCGTCTGTCCGTATGCCGACTGTTAGCAACAGATAAAACATATATTATATCTTCACTGAGCTGAGAATAATGAAATAATATTGTAAATTTGTTTTGTTTGTAATCTGTGTTGTTGCAAAATGTGAAGTATAAAACCAAATAGTATACAGTGCGATTGCACTGCCATTTAAATGCGGCACGTTCGCAGTTTCCCGCTCTTCCCCCTCCTCGGCCTCACACTGTGCTGTGGCGGTGGGAGAAATGTGAAGGAATGTTAAGTGCTATGGCACTCGTGCCAGAGAACGGCTTGCGAGCCGTATTGTAGGTCACCCCTGGTTTACAGAGCAACACATCTTACATTAACATGTACTTGGTACAGTAACGGTAAGAAATATATTTAGGAATAAAATTTTCTATTTTCTGTGGTCACCTTTTTCCTCACATAGGGGGTATCCAGTTGGTGAGTGTTACCTACAACGTGCCTTTTCAGCTTTCATAATGTATAATTACATTTTTATACTAAATTGTACTTATTAACTATTACCTAATTAATTCCTGTACGCGTTACTTTGAGACTGAAAAGCTTAATGGTGGCCTGCTGCTTTCGTTTAACAAGGTGATCGATAGAACTGCTACAGCTGTTCGTATAAAAAGAAAACACTGTTGTGAAGAATGGGAAGGAAATGTTCTATAAAGAAAAAGGAAGCTGGAGAAACGTCGAAACTTAACCCCCCCCCCCCCCTTCCAGGAAAAATCCTTGTATGTATAAGCGGAATACCAATATAGATTCGTTTGCAGAGGATACGATTCCTCGTCAAAGTTAAGATTATTGTCGCAGAAAGGAACATCCGACACTCTGCAAGGAAGCAGAACTTTTTCACGGCACTCGCTCAACATTATTCACAGTTTTACGTAACTAGGCTTTCACTATGGCCATTTGTGTGGCTTTAAGCTATTGATAAAGGGATCATGGTGATGCTGATTTTTATCACAGACCTGTGGCATGAATATCGACGAAATGGTCTACCCTGATGAAACCTGGATCAATTCTAGTCACATTGTCAAGGGGGACTGATGACCTCAGATGTTAAGTCCCATAGTGCTCAGAGCTATTTGAATCATATTGTCAAGCTGGACAAACGACACTCTTCATTACTCCATCTCGCGAAGTTTTCTCCAATACAATCACCTGATTTTGAAATCGAACAACATAAAGGATTATCATGAAAAATTGAACCACGTTACCTTTACAAAGTGGTTCGTAGAATCACTATTATCAAATCTGAGAAGACCGTGGATAATTATTCTGGATAATTCTCCTTTACTGGCGGTTGGTGGAATATTTTTCTAGGGGGTTAGTTGCAAGATGGTCTATAAAGTTTCAAATAATTGACGAGGGTGCGTATGACCTTAGTTGTTTTTGCTCCCTAAAAAAAACTGACGTAAAAAGGCTAGTAATGGCGATGATATCTTCGTCATTGAGTACCTATAAGCTCTAAAACACACACACACACACACACACACACACACACACACACACACACACACACACACACTCCAAGGCTAATTGTTAATAAAAAATAATTGCTGTTTTAAAATACGCTTATGTTAAAATGAGTGTTTCTATAATAGATGCATTCTCCAGCCATTAAGAACAGTCTGTGAATGACGCATTCGTTGAAGTCTACGATGCTGTATACGGAGTCCTTTTCTCTGGAGAGCACTGCTGCTGCTATCAGCCACTCTTGACTTATAGGACTTCACAGAAAAGCCTTTATTCTCTTCAACATAGAGAAACATCGTTCCACCACGGACGATACGGTAACAGCCTCTTTCAGGAGTTTCATTCTTTCACTAAAAGGATCCTGCAAATTACTTTCGAACAGGAATTACAAAAGAGGAACAGCACCTATGAGCGTTCTTAACTCATTCCTCATGTACAGTATTTGAAGTCCTGTTCTCACTTAACTGCTTTCAAGGAAGGTAAATAATTTGCAAGACCCCTGCAGCAACGTTTGCGGAAATTGATCTGCAGACGAAACAAACTATTCCCAATTCAATAAATTTGCAGCGACGAGACACCCTGTAAAGTCAGAACGTTCTGCAACCTGAGCGATAATTGGCTACACTTCCTTTGTAACAACAGTTTTTGGAATATGTTTCCCTGCCTCTGTCTCTTCGTAGAACGTAGCAGATCTGTGGACGTGAAAGTCATGTCAATGATGCTATCTCGGATACATTTTTGGAATGTTCTTCCGCTTATTGTACAGTCAGTGGGTCAGCTTCTCATTTTTGTAAGTGACTGTAAAATATAGCAACATGTGGCACAGAGTGATTAAATACAAACAATCAAACTTGAAATGGTGGGTGCCTTGATTTCAGACAGAACCCTATTGCTTGAGTAAGCTCAGTTTGTTCCAGGCATTCTACAAGTGAATCTCTATTTTTCTACACAAGCTGAACAGTTCTTGGTTTAAGCACGAGGGACTTAATTCAAACGTCCGTATTCTGACTCGTAGCTTAGGTTAAAATCAGCTTCAACTTATAGGCATAACAGAAAACAAAATAGGCATGCTTAAAGCGTTCTTTCAGAAGTCTGTACACCTGAATAATGAACACTCATAACAGCTGCAGCATTATAGCTCTGAGGAATAACTTTATTTGGATTATCCGAAATATCCAGTATAGTTTCTTTGAGCGTTTCTGCTAATGTTTTTGGATTATTTCCGCAAGGAGTGAGGAAAGCCTCAAACCTTTCTGTAGGTTTACCCTCAGAGAAAATAAATCTAATAACTATCACAAACTGTGAAACTGATGAAATATCATTGTCTTATCTGTGATAAGTGATACAGAATCGGTGCCAAGAATTTTATGTCTTACTCGTTCATGGTACATCTCCAGCATACCGGAAAGCCAATCACTTTGATTATGTTTACATGAGTATTTGTAATCAGTCGCCTTCGAATGATAACTGCTAAGCGCACCATCAGATTCAGTAGTGAAATCTAGAAGACTGGGTTTGGTAGTCACTGCATTCGTGAAGTCTATGAAATGCGAGTTCAGAAACATCACAGACTTTAATACAGTATACAATTGTAGAGAGTATGTAACGATATTTGGGAATACAATCATTGTCTATTTCAACAGACTGCCTATAAGCACCATGTTGTCTAATATCATGTTTCCTTAAAGTATTGTGCTTTGACTATACAGTCGTTAATGATCTGGACCGCTTGCGTTTTTTATCTTCTGTGATAAATGTGCGAGATGTTTATTTTGCAAACAACAAACCCGGAAAACAGTACAATCTGTTTGTGATATCACAACTACGTATCCAATCTACTTTTCCTTAAATTTCTGGTCTGAAAACTCTTACAATTTTTTTAATTTTAACAAGTAACAGGGAAAAAAATAAATGTCCCTAGACACTGCACATCTGAGAACTCCCGTCGTCAAACTCACAACTGCTGTAAGGGGGCAGTATTTTGTACTTTACAAGGAGTCTTTCCCTCCAGTATTACTTGGTTAAGCGATTACAAGGATATATCAAATAGGTTCTAATTCGTTATTGAATCATCGGTGTGACTGACATCATCAGGTACACTTAGTATAATTCATATTGTTTGTGCATGTTGAGTGGTTGGGTAGAAATAGAGACAAGGACGCGAAATAGCAGAGGCAAAAAGAACGGCTAAAGACGAGAAATAGATAGCGAGAAACGCAAAACGCGTTGTTCGTGCTACTAAGGAGGAGACGTAACGTAGAGCAAAAATAGGAAAATGCTTAATATATGAATTACAGACAAGAGTAAAGCGAGTTGAAGAAACGCAACTACGTATGAAAGAGACTGCGCCTAACGAACCTGCGGAATTAGAATAACTTAAACAAAGGTTGTAAAAAAAAGTGAAACAACTAGCTGATGAAGTAAAATCACAGACGAAAAGTACCACGATTACGGAAACAGAGAGGGGAGGTGACTTGAAGACGGCAGCCACTACTGCACAGCTGGCTAATAGTGCGGAATGCGCATTAGAAATAAGGAAGGACTCCAGAGAGAACAGCGTACGTCAGGAGGAGTTCAAAAGATACGAAAACGCATTATTGAGACAGTTCGACGCCCAGAGGAGAATTTCGATTTCAAGTATTTGATTTCGGTCAGGAAATTCCAACACTATAAACACGATGGAAACATTTTACATCCAAAAACTACGGAAGAGACAGTAAGTAGGCAACCACATGAACTGAAGTGGAAATCTTGGAATAATGGGACACAGTGGAGTAATAATAATAATAATAATAATAATAATAATAATAATAATAATAATGCTGGCAACCACGCACGTGACAACCAAGGATGGCAAGGCAATCACCAAGATAATAAGACAACTAGGAATAGGGGCAAGAGCGCCAAATCTGGAACGTGTACGAATTGAAGAAGTAGATAATCACGAATGACTGGGCCATGGGTTGGGCAGGACTAAGAAACAGCCCGAAAAGAAAATTGGATTCAGCCATGTCAGTATTTTAGAATAAAAAGACATAGAGGAATTACTACTATAAGAGAAGGAAGACGTATGAGAGAAGGTGGTCTGCTCAAAGTAAGGACGTAAGAACGAAACGTTAATTGTGTAAACTTAGGTTGTAAATAGCCGAGCAGAGGCGGAAGATTTATAAGATGGCATGATCTGCGCGGTGGCGTAATAACGCGCCGCTAGGATGTCATACTGTTGTAACCTGACGCGAGGACGTTAAGTGCAGTACTTTATTCGCGCATAATTAAATAAAAATGGCTAGCATGGATTTATAACAGTAGTAGTCACAGAACTAGTTCCGGAAATGTCTGTTAAATGTATGAAGTAATAATAGCGAGATCGTGGCAATCGTGCCTTTGAGCAGTGATCATGGTATCCTAACGATAATTTATAATAATTTATATTTCTGCAGATACCAACAATTATGTCGTATGTACTATCTATTGCCATAAAAAATCGTGAAGAAGCAGAAGAGGTACCAGTGACACCATCAGAGGAATGACCACTGGAAGCAAGGAATAAACGAGAAAAAATGGTTCAAATGGCTCTGAGCACTATGGGACTTAACATCTGAGGTCAAGAGTCCCCTAGAACTTATAACTAATTTAACCTAACTAACCTAAGGATATCACACACATCCATGTCCGAGGCAGGATTTGAACCTGCGACCGTAGCGGTCGCGCGGTTCCAGACTGATCCAGACTGAAGCGCCTAGAACTGCTCGGCCACAGCGGCCGGCAATAAATTAGAAGAAAAGTTTTGGACAGTTATAAAATCTGCACACAGTCGCATTTTCTGTTTCTTATGTTCACAGAAATAACCACATGACATCCACGTCCAGCTAAGATAAAGAGGTAGCCAATAAACTGCCTATTGGCTTCTGTCTCGGGTTCTTCGGCCGACGTTCATCTAATGATTTTTCTGACGTTTCGCCAGCACGAGTGGCTGGCATTGTCAAAGCTTCACCCTCCATTGCCGGTGGTGAACTGGAGCCGAGGTCGCGGCCGCAGACTATATGTACCTGGCGCGCCAACGTCCGAGGGCTTCTCCGCGGTCATTTCCGGTGCGGTTCTCCTCTTGCTACCTGCGACGGTCGTTCGCTGCAGTACGGGAAGCCAGGATCCGTTTACCTTAATGCTTTCCTCTTTCTTGTTGAAACTGTTCGCGTGTTTTTGTATTTCTACAGCTTCTTTAAACAAGCGCGTGTGATAGTGCTTCTCTACAGCCAGAACTTCCGTGTCGGCGAATTTTATTACGTGGTCGGTCTCATTCAGTGCGTGCTCTGCCACGGCCGATTTCTCCACCTGCCCCAACCATGCACATGCGAAAAAGTTTATGTCGGGATGACTGGACGATCCATTAACACCAGGATCAAAGAGCATAAGCGACATTGCAGGTTGGGGCAGGTGGAGAAATCGGCCGTGGCAGAGCATGCACAAGAATTATTTTCAGTTGAGTCATAATATTACGGTTTAAATATGTACGAAACTGAGATGAAAAGTACAACTTTGTTTTATATTATAATTAGTGTCCTTATTCGATGTGATGAGTGAGTAGTGTACTTACAGAAATGAAGTATGTTATTTCTGCCGCTTGTTGAAAATTAAATGTAAAATTAAAGTTAGATCGTGAAACACGCAGATGCATGCAGTTGGCTGTTCCCTGGCATAAATATAAGAGGGCACGATGCCTGCCATCTGCAGGCGGCGGCAGAAACTTTAGTGCTGTCTTTATGGCCTAAACAAAGACGTTTACGCTTCCCTGGACTCTGCTGCTATTCTAGGACTCGCAATGGCGAAGGCCCAGTATATTTTCCCCAGTCGATCTCCTCGTCCATTCTATATGGTTCAGGCTGCACAAAGAAACAAGGTATTTATTTGGGAACGTGAATCTTTTTAATGAGCTGGTACTTTTAGGAATCCAGTAGAATACAAATATATATTTTTCTAATACCCAGTGTATTAGCACCTTGCAAAAGTTGATTTTGTTCAATCCGGTGATATATCTTTGTAGCAGTCTTTCGACTAATTCACACCTCAGACTACAGTATAAGCACGAATGTATTTTAGTGCAAATACTTCGTTATGAAAATAATTTAACTCAGTTTACACAGACTTTCTACTTTAAAACAAGACGTCTCATTAGTAAGAATCAGCGAAATACAGCATGTAGCATGGAAGACAAGAGGTTAAGAGCTCATCATGGCTAATGCAAAAATGGCAAGCAACGAACTGTTCCAGAAAGGCTAACTCAGGACTAGTACAGTCAGTATAGTTGAACTATACACAAATGCAACACCCTACACCGAAAACAACGTTTGATACCGGCTGGAATAAGTTTACAACAAGAAGGTGAGATTTTGTTTACTTTAATCAGGTATTATACCTACAGCAAAAGCAGTACTTTTCGTAAGTTATTATGTTTATAATTATCACACAGTTTATTTATTCCAAATCTAGTCCAGATGGCTATAAGTCGAGGTCATTGATGTTTCTAATTTTAAAGTTCTGATGTTTTGTGATCCCGATGCAAATGTTTCTTTAATTTAAACGAATATCGCTATCAATTCTCAAATAACGAAGACAGGTGGGTTACTCACTATTGTGTTAGGTGTTGACTGTATGTAAGGGATTTGGGGTGGTATGCTTGGTCTTTGCTCAGAGTAGGAATTAATAGGCGTTTGGGGGAGTAGATGAGGGCGCCATGGGTAATTAGGGAGTGTATAGTTGATGTGGATTATGGAAAAACACGGACAAGGAATATAGAATCAGTTGTGAGAAATTTAGGATTCACAGAGTTGGAATACAGGATAAAATTAAATTCTCACTCAATTTCCTCAGACGTGATTTCAGGGCCTACTCCGTTGGTACTGAAATGAAGGTTCGTGAATGGCATGGATGTTCTGGCTGTTTAGGGTTTACGAGACCAGAACAGTGCAAGGATGCACGGCAAACAAAGGTTGCAGAGGAGCTGAGTCTTTGCATGGTGTAAGCTGAGAAATGTTAAGTTTGGGAGAAACATTTTGATTTCAAATAATGCTCCACAGTTAAGGAGATTTTGGTGAGCTTAGGATAGGACTAAAGAATGGGTTGGAGGAGTTTTGGGTGTGATTGGGTGGATTTATTAGGTCTAGTGTTGTCAGGTTTGTGAGACGTTTTTTGGCTGTATGATGCGTGAAATGTCAGAATTCCGTCTTATTTCGAAAGCTTAAAAAAATTGTTTTTTTGAGTAAGTTGGTTGTTCCAAGTATTGGGATTTTCAATTTGATATGTCACTCATGGTGAGTTATGTTGATGAGGTTAAGTTGGTGCTGATGCTACAGATGTAGAGAAACCTGTGTGACTACGTCAGTTGCAATTGAGGCTTGCGTGTTATTCGCATTCGAAGATAAAAGTTGTGCTGCTGCAGCTGGTACTACTGTTAGGTGATACTTTTAAAGGAAGATAAGAAGATAACGGCTTAATATTACGTCGATGACGAAGTTAGAGATGGAGAACAAGTTTGGGTTTGGGAAGGATGGGCAATGAAACAGATTGTATCCTTTTGAAAAGAACCATTGTGGCTTTCACCTGTGTCTGGATGGAGACTCGTACCATCGCCGTCTCGAAAGTGAATGTAGTGATTTACCATGGTTTTGATGAGTGAAGATATGAGAGTAAAATAGATGTGTGAGTAAATAACTGTGTGGATGCTGTGATGACGCTTCCTCCAATACGTAAGTTGGACCAAATTTAGAATGATTACAGGTAGACACGGTGTCATTGATGAATAAACTGTAAAATGCTTATCACTAAACTGTACATTGTTTCGTGAATAACATTTGGCTCAAATGAGAGTCACATCATCATGCTAAATTCATATGAAGATAATTCAGTGATGTTATTTAACGAATTTCTATGAAAGTCATCATCAGTTGCCACAGTCACCGCTTGGATCCCTCTACAAACTGTATCCTCAACATGTCCTTCCATTGTCAAATTGACGATTCCTTGATAGTTCAGGGAGTGTCCTTTGAACGTATCCCTTCTTTTAGTCAAATTGTACCATAAAGATCTCTTTTTCTTTCCAGCTACACTTAGTGCCTCTTCAGCTTCTGTAGTTTTCTTGATTTTACTCTTTGTCGTCCGTATTTCACTGACACAATTATTGTATTGCACTCTAGACAAACACTGTCGGAAAAGAAATCCTAATGTTCGATGTTGACATTTTTTTTTCTTTTTAGGAGAAGTTTTTCTTAATATTGACAGTCTGCCTGCTATATCCTGTCTACTTCGGTCATCATCAGTTGCTTTGCTGCCCAAATCACAAATCTTATGAACTGTAATATGTTTGTTTGTGTGGCCATCTTCAAAATGTTCAAATGTGTGTGAAATCTTATGTGATTTAAATGCTAAGGTCATCAGTCCCTAAGTTTACACACTAATTAACCTAAATTATCCTAAGGAGATACACACACCCATGCCCGAGGGAGGACTCGAACCTCCGCCGGGATCAGCCGCACAGTCCATGACTGCTGGCCATCTTCCGTAGCAGCTGTTAACATCTGTTATTATTGGTTATCTGTCTTGAGATGACCCCAATCATGGCTCTGAGCACTATGGGACTTCTGAGGTCATCAGTCCTCTAGAACTTAGATCTACTTAAACCTAACTAACCTAAGGACATCACACACATCCATGCCCGAGGCAGGATTCGAACCTGCGACCGTAGCGGTCGCGTAGTTTGACTGAAGCGCCTAGAACCGCTGGGCCACCAGCGGCCGGCCCGAAAGATGTGGCCTACGAGGCACTTTTCCGACCAATTCTTGAGTATTGTTCATCAAACTGGGAACTTACCAGGTGAGACTGATAGAAAAGACGGAGAAGATCCAACGAAGGGCCGCGTGTTTCATCTCGGGATCGTTTACCACTGAAGTTTCGAGAGAGTGTTTACCAGGAAGAGTCGGAGGAGATATTACTGCAGGGTGAAAAACTCAACTCTCCAGCCTGTGGCTAAGCCAAGTCTCCGCAATATCATTTTCTTCAGGAGTGGAACTACTGCAAGTTTCAGGGAAGAGATTCTGTGAAGTTTAGAAGGTAGAGGATGACGTACTGGTGACAGTAAAGCTGTGAGGACGGGACGTGAGTCGTGCTAGGGTACCTTAGTCGGTAGAACACTTGTCCCGTGAAAGAGAAAGGTCCCGAGTTCGAGTTTCAGTACGGCGCACAGTTCTACGTCCACATCTACATCTATATGACTATTCAGCACATCACACTTAAGTGCCTTCCCATTAGTTCTCTGTTATTCCACTTTCGAACAGCGCACGGATGAAGTGAACACCTATATCTTTCCGTGCCAGCTCTGATTTCTCTTATTTAATTATGATGATCGTTCTTGCCTACGTAGGTCGGCGTTAACAAAATATTTTCGCATTCGGAGGAGAATGTAGGAGACTGAAATTTCGTGAAAAGATACCACTGCAGCGAGAAAAGTCCTTGTTTTAATGCCCCTAATCCTGTATCATGTAAGTGACTATCTCTCCCGTATTTATCGATAATACAAAACGTGGTGCCCTTCATTGGACTTTCTCGATGTACTCAGTTAATCCTATCTGGTGAGGATAACACGCCGCGCATCAGTACTCCAAAAGAGGACGGACAACTTTAATACAGGGAGTATCTTTAGCAGATCTGTTGCATCCTCTGAGTGTTCTTCCAATAAAACGTAGTCTTTGGTTCGCCTTCCCCTCAACATTCACTAGATGTTCTTTCCAATTTAAGTTGTTCGTAATTGTAATTCCCAAGTATTACGTTGAATTTATGACCTGTAGATTTGACTGATTTATCGTGTAACCGATCTTTTTAACAAATTCGTGTTAGCACTTATATGGATGACCTCATACTTTTCATTATTTAGGGTCAATTGCCAATTTTCGCATCATACAGATATCTTATCTAACTAAATATTTTTGTAATTGGTTTTGACCATCTGATGACTTTACTAGACGTAAACGACAGCATCATCTGCATACAACCTAAGATGGCTGCTCAGATTGCCTCCTAAATCCTTTAAATAGATAAGGAACAACAGAGGGACTATAACACTACCTTGAAAACGTCAGAAGTCACTTCTGTATTACTCGGTGTCTTTCCGTGAATTACCACAAACTGTGGCCTCTCTGAGGGGAAATCACGAATCCACTCGCATAACTGAGATGATATTCCATAAGCACGCAATCTTATTACAATCAACTTGTGAGGTACGGTGTCAGAAGCCTTCTGAAGATCTAGAAGTAGTGGAATCAATTTGAAATCCTTTGCCGATATCACTCAACACTTCGTGAGGGTAAAGAACCAGTTGTGTTTCACAACAACGATGTTTTCTAAGTTGAGGTTCACTATGTGTCAATACACCGTTCTCTTCCAGGTAATTCATAATTTTCGAACACAATATATGTTCAAAAATCCTACTGCATATCGACATTAGTAATATGTACCGGTAATTTAGGAGATTACTCCTATTGCCTTTCTTGAATATTGGCGATACCTACACAATTTGCCAGCCTTTGGGTACGGCTGTTTCGTCGAGCGTGCGGCTGTATATGATTAAGTATTATGGAGCTGTTGCATCCTGAAAGGAACCTATTTGGTGTACAGTCTGGACCAGAAGACGTACGTTTATTAAGTGTTTTAAGTTGCTTCACTTCCTCGAAGGTATCTACTTCTATTATTCATGTTGGCAGCTGCTCTTCATTCGATTCTGGAATGTTTAGTTCTTCTTGTCTGGTGAAGGAAGTTCAGAAGGCTGTGTTTAGTAACTCTGTTTCAGCAGCTCTGTCAAAGATAGTATTTCCGTTATTATCACGCAGAGAAGGCATTGATTGTGTCTTGTCGCTGGCATACTTTACACACGAGCAGAAACTCCTTGGATATTCTGCCAGGTTTCCAGATAAAATTTCCTTTGTGGAAAGTGTTATAAGCGTCTCGCATTGAAGTCCGCGCTAAATTTCGAGCTTTTCCTAAAGATCGACTGTCTTGGGGGTTCTGCATTCGTTTAAATTAGGGCATGCTTTTTTCGTTGTTTCTGCGACAGTGTTCTCTTGTTCTGACCCATTTTGCATACCATGAGGGATCAGTTTCGTCTTTTGTTAATTCATTTGGTATAAATCTCTCAATTGCTATCCATACTACCTTTTTGAATTCAAGCTGCATCTGGTCTACACTTATATAGTTAATTTGAAAAGAGTGGAGATTGCCTCTCAGGAAGGTGTCAACCAAATTTTTATCTGCTTTTCTGAGTAGACATACTTTTCGTTTATTTTTGGTGGATTTGCGGTATTCAGTCTCGCTACGACAACCCTATGTCCAATAATCCCTGTATTCGGTTTGATGCTCGTTATTAGCTCAGGATAATTTGTTGCTACGTGTGGTGTGCGTACTGTAACACCTTCGGTACACACACCATCAGATTATTTGACTTGTCGCTCTAACGAAGTAGGCGAGTGTCAGCAATATGTATCGTGGTCTTATTGTGGCGTGTTTATCTTCTGCCGTCAGGTCATACGATAGAAATGCCACTGGCACACTTAGAGTAGCAGATTGACGGTGACCAACTTTAAAACAGAACTTGATTAATTTTCACACACATTTATTAAAATAATAAAAAGAGTAGACATTACGTAACTTGATTCTGGATGCTGTTTACAATTGACAATCTGAAGTTCCTTTGGTCTTGGTACGTTAATCTTATTCTCACATATCTCTGATACTTGACAAAGTGTCAATACATTTCTCTTCATGGCTATGTACAGGAATATGATAATCTTATTAGGCGCAGACTGAAACTTGACTATAGACTGGTGCAGACAAATGCAGACTAATGCAGACTGATGCAGACTAATCGGAGGTCTGTACACTCGTTATAATACCTCGCGCGTTCAGGTATCACTGCGCGAGTGTGATCCGCGAGGAGAAAAGGTTCTACGTTAGCAGCAATCTCATTGGCTGCGTTATATATTAATACGCGGATCGACGGAAGCAGAATTTGGTCCGTCTCTACGACAGCGCCATCTCGTAGTGCGGAGACGGACCTGCGCTGCGCCTGCGCTGTTGTGCTTAGCGGGGCGCGCTCTAGTGGGAAAGTTGTGTACGCGCTGAGTATGTGGAACTATGTACACAACATCCCTCCCTTCCGGGGGTAGAAAAAAAGCTTTTGAAGTTTGCTTGAAAAGCCTTTTTTCTGCTGCCTGGCTTTCCGGCGTGCGTATGTCTGTGGGTGCACACATGTTGCTCCTCGTGACATTCGGCCGCGGTCCGCTAGGAAAACCCACTCAAAACCTACGGAACAGGGAACCGGAGAAGCAAAAATTTTGTTACATAATTGCATTTCAACATCGGTACATTGGTCATAGCTTAAATCTAATTCTTCTTCGACGTCCATCTTCTCGTGGGATGTCGGCTGTGGACGGCTGGTGTAGTCGGCTGCCCCTGAAGATGCTGTGTCGGCGGCGGTGTCTGCGGCGAAGGCGGCGGCGGCGGCGGCGGCGGCGGCGGCGGCGTCTGCCGGTGACGGCGTCTGGAATCCTGCGAGCTGCTCGGGGTTGACATTTGCTTCTGAGTCTGCAAAATGAAACAGCCTAGGAGTGCTGCCTATATGTGACTGTTGTCTTTGCTGCCGTAAATGATTAGTATGGCGTATAACTATGTCGCTTTACGTTCTTATTCTATACATGACATTTCCAGTGCATTCTACAATGATTCCTTGTGTCCAACTACGTTTTCCACGACTGTAGACAGTTACGGGGACTTTGTCGTTTACGTTGAATCGTCGTCCTTTCGACGTTCGTTGATCATTTTCTGGATGCATTGTGGGTTTCAGGATAGACATCAAAGTCCTGTGTTGTCGCCCATGCAGTTTTTCTGCTGGTGACTGTGCCTCGTGCGGAGTAGCTCTGTACTGTGACAGAAAAATTAATAAGGAAATCTCTTTGTTGTACTGTTGCACCAACTTTGTCATGTGTGCCTTGAACGTTCGTACGAATCGTTCGGCGAGTCCATTAGCCTCAGGGTGAAATGGTGCCGTCCTGTAATGTGCAATTCCGTTCATCTGACAGAATGACTGGAATTCTTGCGACGTAAATTGTGTGCCGTTATCGGTCACTATGGTTTGAGGCAGTCCTTCAATGGAAAAGATCTTTCACAACGCTTGAATTGTTGTCGCTGAAGAAGTTGTACGCATTAAAGTACAAAAGGGAATTTTGAAAATGCATCAATGACAATTAACCAAGAAGTTCCAAGAAAAGGACCTGCATAGTCAATATCCAATCTTGACCAAGGTTCTGTTGCCTGTGGCCACGGAAAATATTGTCTTGGCGGAGCTGATTGATGCGTCTGACATAATTTACAGTTAGAAAGCATTGTTTCAATATCTTTATCAATGTTCTTCCAGTAGCAATGTTCTATGGCCATGCGTTTCGTGCGTACTATGCCCCAATGACATTGGTGTAACCTTGTTTTTCCCGTTTCACTGTGAACTAATATGACGCCTTTGTGCACTGTGAGAGCATGTCTCATGTTCCAATAAGATTTCACTTCTGGCTGAGCTAACATGTTCTTATCGGTTGGCCATTCCGTAAGAATATACTGCTTTATCTTTGATAACACTGGATCTTTGGGCACTAACTTAGCTATTAAGGTGGCATTGACGGGGAAATTTTCCACGACGTCCTCACTGATTACGTCTATCTGAAAACATACGTCCTCTGATTTGTCAAAATGTTCATCTTGACCTGCCGGTAGACGTGAAAGTACATCGGCGTTGGCATGTTTTGCCGTCGATCTATATAAGGTCTCGTAGTTGTAATTAGACAGTAGCAATGCCCAACGTCGTAAACGCTGTGCTGTCTTAGTGGATACACTATTATGTGGTCCGAATATTGTCACCAATGGCTTATGGTCTGTGAGCAGAATAAATTTTCTTCCGTATATGTAGTCATGAAACTTTTTCACGGCAAAGATAATTACTAGTGAATCTTTTTCTACTTGGCTATAGTTTCGTTGACTTGAGTTCAATGTTTTCGACGCGTATGCAATCGGTCGTTCAATTCCTTGATGTTTATGTGACATGACTGCACCGATCCCGTAATGTGACGAGTCCGCCGGCCGTGGTAGCCGAGCGGTTCTGGGCGCTACAGTCTGGAACCGCGCGACAGCTGCGGTCGCAGGTTCGAATCCTGCCTCGGGCATGGATGTGGGTGATGTCCTTAGGTTAGTTAGGTTTAAGTAGTTCTAAGTTCTAGGGGACTGATGACCACAGCAGTTAAGTCCCATAGTGCTCAGAGCCATTTGAACCATTTGTGACGAGTCCGCGGCAATAGTGATCAACTTTTGCAGGTCATATGTCGTAAGACATTTTACGTCTACCAAACTTCGTTTCAGTTTGTCGAATGCGCGCTGGCATTCTTTGGACCAATTCTACTCGACTCCTTTGCGAAGCAATCTGTGCAACGGGTCAGAAATTTCAGCTGCTTTCGGTATGAATTTCCGGTAATAATTAATTTGGCCTAATAAAGCTCTTAGTTGCTTTAAGTCTGTCGGAGCTGGCAATTTCTGTATTGCTTCCATATGCTGTGGTGGCGGACTGATTCTGTTATTTGACAATATATGTCCTAAATACTGAATTTTCTTGACAAAAAATATACATTTGTCCTTGTTGCACCTGAGATTGGCCTTTCTGAGAACTTTGAACAGTTCTTCCAGGTTATCTAGTAAATCTTGTGGAGTTTTTCCCGAGACGATTATGTCATCGAGATAGTTAACTGCGTTAGGACAGTTTCTAATTAATTGTTCCAAGTAACGTTGAAAGATGCTTGGTGCACTTGCGATACCAAATGGTAAGCGCTTGTATCTGTACAATCCAAATGGAGTATTTATGACCATAAACTTTTATGTATCTTTGTCTAAAGGGATCTGCAGATATGCTTCCTTTAAATCCAGTTTGGCGAAATACACACCCCCTGCTAATTTATACATCAGTTCTTCCGGTTTCGGAATCGGGTATGTATCTATAATGCATTGTGAATTGACAGTATTCTTGAAATCTCCACAGATACGTAATGATCCATTTGGCTTTTCTATTACAACGATTGGTGTTGCCCGGGCGCTACATGTGACTGGTTCGATAATACCATTGCCTTCTAAACGGTCAAGTTCCTGCTTTACGCGTTCTTTCATTGCGGAAGGGACAGTTCTAGCTTTGAAAATCTTCGGCACTGCATTCGGTGTCAGCGTAATGTGTGCTAGGTAATCTGTGACACTGCCTGTCGCGGATGAAAAAATATCGTCGTACTTCTAAAACACTGTTTGTAATTTTCCTTTCGGAACTTCATGTGTGACCTGTTTCGCTTCATGGATTGTGAAGCCTAATTCGTTAAAGAGATCCAGACCCAGCAAGTTTGATGCCTTATCGGTGTTAACTACTGCTAAAGTAGCTGTTTTGATAAACTGTTTGTAAGTTACTTCCGTCGTCATTGCACCTTTGACTGGAATTTGTTCATTACTGTAGCTGTACAGTGAGCTGTCAAAATGCTGCAATTTAGGAGAACCTAGTCGTTTATAAGCGTGCAGATTTATGATAGAGATCGACGATCCTGTGTCAATCTGGAATTTGATAGGTATTTTGTTCACCATTAATGTGACATACAAAGATTTGTTCCCGTTTTGTACAATAGCATTAAGTTTATGTTGAACTTTTGAAACCTGAAGATAGTCTTGCCTATTCATATCGTCACACGCATTGGAGGTATACTTCTTAAAATTAAGCACTTTCTTATTGCTAAACTTATTTCTAGACTGTACACTTTTCTTATTACACACTTCTGATTTGTGCCCTTTTCGTTTGCAAAAGTCAGAATGTGCGTTACGATAGTAACAATTGTCTCTGTGATGATTGATTTCACATTCAAGACATGATTTCAACTTTAGTCTTTTAGTTTGGGTGTGTGATCCGTTCTTAGATCGCGTGAGCCTGGCCTTGCTGTCCAGTTTACGGCCTTGGGTACGCGGGCCGCGTTGCCCAGTTTCGCGTGTCAGTGTCGCGAACACGTCACATCCGTCGTCTTGTGCCACGCTCACAGAAGCTTGGCTTTGTTCGTGTGCTCGAATGAGTGGTAAAAATCTTGCAAGGACGCATTGATTAAACTAAGGAGCTCTTTCCTTAATTACTCGTCTGGTGAATGCATTATGAGCATATCACGTGTTAAAGAATCTGCATAGAACTTTTTACACTTTTCGTTTTCACAAATAAATTTGCAGTTCCTAGTTAATCCTTGCAAACTGTGTAATCCAGTCCATGTATGTCTGCTGTGCCTTTTCTTGCATAAGTAAAATTTATGCCTTGCAGCAGCGACATGCGTTTGCTTGTCGAAGTATTTTTCGAGCAAGTCTTTAATAGCTGGGAATGACAAATTTGTCGGTTCACAAGTCGGACTCAGTTTCAAGAGAAGGTTGTAGTTAGCTGAGCCGCAATTTGCCGAAAAATAAGATCTTCTTTCTACATCACCTGATATCTGGTGTGTGAGGTAGTGCTGTTCCAGGCGTGCTGCATAGTCCGGCCATGCTTATTCCTTGCTGTTGTAAACTGCGGAAGGTGGTGGCGGAAGTTTAATTTGTAGCGGAGACGCTACGGCAGGCTGCGACTCCAAACGTTCCACTCTTGTAAGCAGCGCTTGTTGCGTCTGTTGTATTTGTGCCATGAGATTTACGATCTGCGCCGTGAGGTCCATGGTTAACTGAAAATTCCAAGTGCGACTAGATTACTGCAATAATGATATTTTAGCTGCAAGAGAGCGGGTTAACAGTCAAGTATGTAGCTTCCGGAAGTCCACTGTAATTCTATTTTATTTCAGGCTCACACGTGGTCATCCGTAATTGTGCTGAAATCATCTGTTTCCTTAGTACCTTGTCGCCAATGTGGTGTGCGTACTGTAAGACCTTCGGTACACACACCATCAGATTATTTGACTTGTCGCTCTAACGAAGTAGGCGAGTGTCAGCAATATGTCTCGTGGTCTTTTTGTGGCGTGTTTATCTTCTGCCGTTAGGTCAGACGATAGAAATGCCACTGGCACGCTTAGAGTAGCAGATTGACGGTGACCAACTTTAAACAGAAATTGATTAATTTTCACACACATTTATTAAAATAATAAAAAGAGTAGACATTACGTAACTTGATTCTGGATGCTGTTTACAATTGGCAATCTGAAGTTCCTTTGGTCTTGGTACGTTAATCTTATTCTCACGTATCTCTGATACTTGACAAAGTGTCAATACATTTCTCTTCATGGCTATGTAGAGGAATATGATAATCTTATTAGGCGCAGACTGAAACTTGACTACAGACTAATGCAGACTGATGGAGACTGACTAATCGGAGGTCTGTACACTCGTTATAATACCTCGCGCTTTCAGGTATCACTGCGCGAGTGTGATCCGCGAGGAGAAAAGGTTCTACGTTAGCAGGAATCTCATTGGCTGCGTTACATATTAATGCGCGGATCGGCGGAAGTAGAATTTGATCCGTCTCTACGGCAGCGCCGTCTCGTAGTGGGCTCATGAAATAATCGCTCGCAATAAATTTCGGAGAATGCGTTTAGCACAATTTCTGATAATGTTTGATGAGTACCTCCAGTTTTAAACATGTGTTTCCGCCGACATACCGAGAGGTAAATTGAACCAATTACATTTGTACGAGTCGGGTATGTGTTTGAAACTTGACTCAGGTTTTAACTGAAACTTTTAGCAATTGTCCCATTTGAACTTGGAGGTCGCTAAAAGAATCCAGTTGTTATTATGTTCCTGTCGTCAAGAATGACCTCTATCCGTACTAACTCACAGGAACTACCTACTTCAATTTCGCTACAAGATAAACTACTTCTAACAGCAACAAAAACACGCCACCGCTAATCGTATTTAGCCTGTCCTTTCTTAACACCGTTGGGTTCTTCGCAAAAATTTCAGTTGAGCTTATCTCCGGCTTCAGCTAGCTTTCAGTTTCTATAACGATTTGAGCATCCGTGATTCTATTAGCGGTAAGAGCTCTGATGCTTTCCCAATACGGCTACGACAATTTACAACTGTTATACCGATGGTTCTTGTATCTACTTTCCTCCTGTGCTCGACCTGCACGCTTTCTGAGTTCCCCGAGGCCCTCTAACCTAAAAAACCGCCCAGTCCCCGCCACACAGGCCCGACTATCCGTGTAGCCGCCTCTGCGACTAATGGCCACCTGACCTGTTTAGCAGAATCTACCAGGAAGTTTCATGTTATTGCTTCCTCCCACATACATTTCGCGAAATTACCACGATGAGAAAATTCGAGGAATTAGAGTTAATACAGACACTTAACCGACAACTATACTGCCCATGCACCGTTCTGGAGTAGAATATGGAGGGGGGATCACTTAGTGGTAGCAGAAGTACCCTCCGCCACACACCATCAGGTAGCCTGCGAAGTACCGATGAAGCAGTAGAACTGAAAGTAGGAGCATGAGGCAACAGAGTTTCTTTCTATAGGCGTTAGCTATGTCTTTTGTGTAGCGGAGGAAAATGCTGCTCTGCGCTCTTGACATTCAGTCACTTCGTGAATACTGAACAAGACACAGCCAGAGCAAAAGCACCAATGGGGCAAAGATGCCAGCTGCAGCCAGTGTCATAGAGACTCGCCACATGCATGAGTTCTGCCAGCGCCACGGGCGGCGCTGAGGATGAAGATATCGACTTTGCTTCGGCGAATTTCCGGTAATAATTAATCCGCCAATGACCGGACGACAACGGACAGAAGCCTAGTCGAATGATAGAAGAGCAGCCCCCCTCACTTGGTTATAGATCATCGTCCAGGGCCGACTTGGACAGGGAACGTCCTTTAGTGAACTCTTAGAAGTGAACAGACAGTTGTAAATTGCAATTGCTCTGTACGAGGTGTGGCTAGAAAAAAACCGGACTAGTATTGGTGAAACAATAAAATGAATGCAATAAGGCTGAAAGTCGCGTGGCCTGTTACGTGACTCTCGCTCCGCCTACTGCTCGAGTTTTATCTGCCTCCTGCACTCAGTCTGCCCGTGGCGTCTGTTTTAAGTAGTTGACGTTTTGTCTGTGCGTCGGAAATGTTGAGTGTACAGAAAGAACAGCGTGTTAACATCAAATTTTGTTTCAAACTAGGAAAATCTGCAAGTGAAACGTTTGTAATGTTACAACAAGTGTACGGCGATCATTGTTTATCGCGAACACAAGTGTTTGAGTGGTTTAAACGATTTAAAGATGGCCGCGAAGACACCAGTGATGACACTCGCACTGGCAGACCATTGTCAGCAAAAACTGATGCAAACATTGAAAAAATCGGTAAACTTGTTCGACACGATCGCCGTTTAACAATCAGAGCAGTGTCTGAGTTAACAGGAGTTGACAAGGAAAGTGTCAAACAAGTTTACCGATTTTTTCAATGTTTGCATCAGTTTTTGCTGACAATGGTCTGCCAGTGCGAGTGTCATCACTGGTGTCTTCGCGGCCATCTTTAAATCGTTTAAACCACTCAAACACTTGTGTTCGCGATAAACAATGATCGCCGTACACTTGTTGTAACATTACAAACGTTTCACTTGCAGATTTTCCTAGTTTGAAACAAAATTTGATGTTAACACGCTGTTCTTTCTGTACACTCAACATTTCCAACGCACAGACAAAACGTCAACTACTTAAAACAGACGCCACGGGCAGACTGAGTGCAGGAGGCAGATGAAACTCGAGCAGTAGGCGGAGCGAGAGTCACGTGACAGGCCACGCGACTTTCAGCCTTATTGCATTCGTTTTATTGTTTCACCAGTACTAGTCCGGTTTTTTTCTAGCCACACCTCGTGCTGTGAAGTTTACCTACGATTATTTGCACTTAGCCATTGAGGGTCTTTATAGTATTATATTACATGCAGTGTTGCAGACTTCATTGTTCGACAAGTCATAAAGGTAAGTGAACATTTTTAGCTTATTTGTATGACTTTGTTACTAATTTGTTGGAGTGTTGTAGAACCCTTATCCTCCCGTCCTGTTACCTCACCCTGGGGCATATCTGTATAAGGTGGCAGGGAGAAACTGTCTTAGCGTTGTACTGCACCAGAAGTCGAACTCACAAACTCGGCCTACCGTGACAATAGTGGCAACTCGACCTCCACAACGGTAGCGATGAGGCCTTTACAAGACTAGCGTCGAGGATGTACAAAACTGGCGACGAGGGTTTACAAAAGTGGTCACTAACGCTGCTCGAGAAAGAGTCTTACGACTATCATTGCACTATGTTCACTTGTCTGAAACCTGAGTTTGACATGAATTGAAAGATAATCTGTGCACGATGAGGGTGTCATCTGAGTCTCTGAGTGCAGGTAACAGTAGACCGGCATACCTTGAGCTGCTACAAGCGCCACATGTTTAGTATCCCTGCACTATGTGTATTGCCATTCATTTACTATCTACAGATGTGATGTAGATTTCACCAAAGCAGTTAACTAGTACAGCCACTATTCAAGACTACACTGATGAAAGTGCCTGGTGCACCATCAGCTTAACCATCGCTGTATCAGCTCATTCATTTTACCTTTGTCATTTTAGCTGCATATTTGGACGACATTTGGTGTTCGTCACTGGCGGATTTACACATTTTCCGTCAGTAGCGTAGTAGCCCATTCAAATTTCGCTGCCCCTAAGGACCTCTACACTTCGATATCCTACTTTACAATCATTTTAATTACAATTTTTTGTCAGTAAAATTGTAACTTTATGATTTGTGTGCCATCGTCCTAATTACATCACCTTTTTACCGTAATAAGTATGATTGTGAACTGGGGAATCTGTGTGTCAGTTCCTAGATTATCTTTACAACCAAAGATTTAGTTAATATTGCACAAGAAATAGTTTTTGGGTATATTTCTGAGCTAAAAAAAAAAGCTCAATCATGTACTACTAATGAGGCGCGGTAAAATATGTCTTAATACTACTTACAAATTAATGCGCATTCGGTAAACGTAATTTTATTGCGCTTATTTATAGTTTAGAAATAATATATTCAGTTATATAGTAACAATTCGACTGATTATGACGATGACATTCAGTTCATTAGGTTATGAAAGTTTTGCGCGATTTTCTATTCGCAAAATCATCAGTTATACTGACGTATGAAATCTTTTTCATTAGTTCTGACTCTATGCGCAAAAGAACTAAGGTGTCTAGCTTTTCTTGACTTAAGGTAGATCTTAGATAATTTTTCTCCCGTTTTAAGCAAGAAACGCTTCTCTTACCCGAACAATTTGTTGTTGGTAGACATGAAACCATACGAACTCCTATATCCACCTCTGGGTAAATGTTTTGCAACTTCCGTTTTCGCAGGAACGAAGATAGGTTTTTTAATGATCCAGAATCTTTCAGAAGAAAGGTGGCATTGAAAAAGTGCGCCTTCTTAAACTGTCGGTCTCTAAATCATTAGGATACCTTTCTTCCAAGAAAAACGCTTTTTCCGTAAGGGTTGATGATGACAATTCACTCATTTTGATCAGACTTGAAAACTTTTCATTGAACCTGTAGTACGAATCCTGTCGTTTTACTTTTTTTTATTAATTCGGATGCGAGTCTATCAATGAGGACGAGAAATGTGTTAACCCTGAAAGTATCACTCGCGGTCATTCTCATTTCTCCATTGGGTGTTTCATCATAAATTTCTCTCCTTTTCGGTTGTCGTTTCCCGTGTCTTTTGTATGCTGCTTAGACACGCTCAATTCCATCGTATTTTCTTCGTAATAAATAAAATTTTCTCTTCCAGCTACGAAAAACTTGCAAAGAGATTCATAAAGCTCGACAACAGTGATCAAATCTACGGTAGAAGCCTCAATTTGAACATTAACTTTGTGTTTTTCGAAATTCAAAAGTTTTCCCGTCGCTTCGTTTCGCGCTACAGGCTTTTCGGTACAATAATCCTTGATTGATGCCAGAGTTTTAAGGACTTCATGCCAAGAATCTCTCAGGCTTCTACATGCGTCCTCTAGCTGAACATCGTGTCAGATTCATGAAATGCAGAACACCGAGTAGGTCAGCATGAAAAGTCTGCACGTCATAAATCTAGTATCCTTGGTTTGAAAGTCAGAAGTCAGACTGAGGTCCAAACTGACAATTTACTGAAAAAATTATTTAGTGGAGAAACATTCTGAAGAGGGCTGTTGTTGTGATAAAGCGACTGTGTTCTAGAAGTCTCGCTTTCAGAGGAAAAAATGAAAGGTTCAGTGACCCGCATACCGGAAATTATTGTACTATTTTGAAACTGTTAGATGAATTCGATCATTTTTTAGCCAGTCGTATTGAACGATATGGGAACCAAGGATCTAAAAGTACCAATTACTTATCAAAGACCATTTGCAAATAGTTTATTCTTTTGAGGGGTCATAAATTCTTAAAACAGATTGAAGACGAGATAAGGAGGGTGAGACATTTTTTCCTGAACATCACCAGATATAGCACATATGGACCAACTTACCCTCGTCATTAGATGCGTTTTGGAAACAGGCGAACCTTGGGAAAATTTCTCAAGATTTTTCCATCAGTGGGACATAAAACTGAAGAAATGTTTTCTACCATTCTAAATCTACATCTACATTTATACTCTGCAAGCCACCCAACGGTGTGTGGTGGAGGGCACTTTACGTGTCACTGTCATTAGCTCCCTTTCCTGTTCCAGTCGCGTATGGTTCGCGGGAAGAACGACTGCCGGAAAGGCTCCGTACGCGCTCGAATCTCTCTAATTTTACATTCGTGATCTCCTCGGGAGGTATAAGTACGGGAAGGAATATATTCGATACCTCATCCAGAAACATATCCTCTCGAAACCTGGACAGCAAGCTACACCGCGATGCAGAGCGCCTCTCTTGCAGAGTCTGCCACTTGAGTTTGCTAAACATCTCCGTAACGCTATCACGCTTACGAATTAACCCTGTGACGAAACGCGCCGCTCTTCTTTGGATCTTCGCTATCTCCTCTGTCAACCCGACCTGGTACGGATCCCACACTGATGAGCAATACTCAAGTATAGGCCGAAGTAGTGTTTTGTAAGCCACCTCCTTTGTTGATGGACTACATTTTCTAAGGACCCTCCCAATGAATCTCAACCTGGCACCCGCCTTACCAACAATTAATTTTATATGATCATTCCACTTCAAATCGTTCCGTACGCATACTCCCAGATATTTTACAGAAGTAACTGCTACCAGTGTTTGTTCCGCTATCATAATAAAGGACCCTTCTTTCTATGTATTCGCAATACATTACATTTGTCTATGTTAAGGGTCAATTGCCACTCCCTGCACGAAGTGCCTATCCGCTGCAGATCTTGCTGAATTTCGCTGCAATTTTCTAATTCTGTAACTTCTCTGTATACTACAGCATCATCCGCGAAAAGCCGCATGGAACTTCCGACACTATATACTAGGTCATTTATATATATTGTGAAAGCAATGGTCCCATAACACTCCCCTGTGGCACGCCAGAGGTTACTTTAACGTCTGTAGACGTCTCTCCATTGAGAACAATATGCTGTGTTCTGTTTGCTAAAAACTCTTCAATCCAGCCACACAGCTGGTCTGATATTCCGTAGGCTCTTACTTTGTTTACCAGGCGACAGTGGGGAACTGTATCGAACGCCTCCTGGAAGTCAAGGAAAATGGCATCTACCTGGGAGCATGTATCTAATATTTTCTGGGTCTCATGAACAAATAAAGCGAGTTGAGTCTCACACGATCGCTGTTTCCGGAATCCATGTTGATTCCTACAGAGTAGATTCTGGGTTTCCAGAAACGACTTGATACGCGAGCAAAAAACATGTTCTAAAATTCTACAACAAATCGATGTCAGAGATATAGGTCTATAGTTTTGCGCATCTGCTCGACGACCTTCTTGAAGACTGGGACTACCTGTGTTCTTTTCCAATCATTTGGAACGTTCCGTTCCTCTAGAAACTTGCGGTACACTGCTGTTAGAAGGGGGGCAAGTTCTTTCGCGTACTCTGCGTAGAATCGAATTGGTATCCCGTCAGGTCCAGTGGACTTTCCTCTGTTGAGTGATTTCAGTTGCTTTTCTATTCCTTGGACACTTATTTCGATGTCAGCCATTTTTTCGTTTGTGCGAGGATTTAGAGAAGGAACTGCAGTGCGGTCTTCCTCTGTGAAACAGATTTGGAAAAAGGTGTTTAGTATTTCAGCTTTACGTGTGTCATCCTCTGTTTCAATGCCATCATCATCCCGGAGTGTCTGGATATGCTGTTTCGAGCCGCTTACTGATTCGCACTGAACGCTTCACGCATAGCCCTCCTTACGCTAACTTTGACATCGTTTAGCTTCTGTTTGTCTGAGAGGTTTTGGCTGCGTTTAAACTTCCAGTGAAGCTCTCTTTGCTTTCGCAGTAGTTTCCTAACTTTGTTGTTGTACCACGGTGGGTTTTTCCCGTCCCTCACAGTTTTACTCGGCACGTACCTGTCTAAAACGCATTTTACGATTGCCTTGAACTTTTTCCATAAACACTCAACATTGTCAGTGTCAGGGATGCTGCAACGGCCCTATGATCACTGATTCCCTGTTCTGCACATACAGAGTCGAAAAGTTCGGGTCTGTTTTTTATCAGTAGGTCCAAGATGTTATCTCCACGAGTCGGTTCTCTGTTTAATTGCTCGAGGTAATTTTCGGATAGTGCACTCAGTATAATGTCACTCGGTGCTCTGTCCCTACCACCCGTCCTAAACATCTGAGTGTCCCAGTCTATATCTGGTAAATTGAAATCTCCACCTAAGACTATAACATGCTGAGGAAATTTATGTGAAATGTGTTCCAGATTTTCTCTCAGTTGTTCTGCCACTAATGCTGGTGAGTCGGGAGGTTGGTAAAAGGAGCCAATTATTAACCTAGCTCGGTTGTTGAGTGTAACCTCCACCCATAATAATTCACAGGAACTATCCACTTCTACTTCACTACAGGATAAACTACTACTAACAGCGACAAACACGCCACCACCAGTTGCATGCAATCTGTCCTTCCTAAACACCGTCTGTGCCTTTGTAAAAATTTCGGCAGAATCTGTCTCTGGCTGCAGCCAGCTTCCCGTATCTACACTCCTGGAAATTGAAATAAGAACACCGTGAATTCATTGTCCCAGGAAGGGGAAACTTTATTGACACATTCCTGGGGTCAGATACATCACATGATCACACTGACAGAACCACAGGCACATAGACACAGGCAACAGAGCATGCACAATGTCGGCACTACTACAATGTATATCCACCTTTCGCAGCAATGCAGGCTGCTACTCTCCCATGGAGACGATCATAGAAATGCTGGATGTAGTCCTGTGGAACGGCTTGCCATGCCATTTCCACCTGGCGCCTCAGTTGGACCAGCGTTCGTGCTGGACGTGCAGACCGCGTGAGACGACGCTTCATCCAGTCCCAAACATGCTCAATGGGGGACAGATCCGGAGATCTTGCTGGCCAGGGTAGTTGACTTACACCTTCTAGAGCACGTTGGGTGGCACGGGATACATGCGGACGTGCATTGTCCTGTTGGAACAGCAAGTTCCCTTGCCGGTCTAGGAATGGTAGAACGATGGGTTCGATGACGGTTTGGATGTACCGTGCACTATTCAGTGTCCCCTCGATGATCACCAGTGGTGTACGGCCAGTGTAGGAGATCGCTCCCCACACCATGATGCCGGGTGTTGGCCCTGTGTGCCTAGGTCGTATGCAGTCCTGATTGTGGCGCTCACCTGCACGGCGCCAAACACGCATACGACCATCATTGGCACCAAGGCAGAAGCGACTCTCATCGCTGAAGACGACACGTCTCCATTCATCCCTCCATTCACGCCTGTCGCGACACCACTGGAGGCGGGCTGCACGATGTTGGGGCGTGAGCGGAAGACGGCCTAACGGTGTGCGGGACCGTAGCCCAGCTTCATGGAGACGGTTGCGAATGGTCCTCGCCGATACCCCAGGAGCAACAGTGTCCCTAATTTGCTGGGAAGTGGCGGTGCGGTCCCCTACGGCACTGCGTAGGATCCTATAGTCTTGGCGTGCATCCGTGCGTCGCTGCGGTCCGGTCCCAGGTCGACGGGCACGTGCACCTTCCGCCGACCACTGGCGACAACATCGATGTACTGTGGAGACCTCACGCCCCACGTGTTGAGCAATTCGGCGGTACGTCCACCCGGCCTCCCGCATGCCCACTATACGCCCTCGCTCAAAGTCCGTCAACTGCACATACGGTTCACGTCCACGCTGTCGCGGCATGCTACCAGTGTTAAAGACTGCGATGGAGCTCCGTATGCCACGGCAAACTGGCTGACACTGACGGCGGCGGTGCACAAATGCTGCGCAGCTAGCGCCATTTGACGGCCAACACCGCGGTTCCTGGTGTGTCCGCTGTGCCGTGCGTGTGATCATTGCTTGTACAGCCCTCTCGCAGTGTCCGGAGCAAGTATGGTGGGTCTGACACACCGGTGTCAATGTGTTCTTTTTTCCATTTCCAGGAGTGTATAACGATTTCAGCTTCTGTGCTTTCTATCAGCGCTTGAAATTCCAGTACTTTACCGATGCAGCTTCGACAGTTTACAATCACAATTATGATTGCTGCTTGGTCTCCGCATGTCCTGACTTTGCCCCGCAACCTTTGAGGCTGTTGCCCTTGCTGTACTTGCCCGAGGCCATCTAACCTAAAAAGGGAGGTAATGACAGTGGCACGTAAAGTGCCCTCCGCCACAAACCGTTGGGTGGCTTGCGGAGTATAAATTTAGATGTAGATGTAGAATGGCAGAAAACATTTCTTCAGTTTTATGTCCCACTGAGGGCAAAAGCTTGAGAAATTTATCACAAGGTTCGCCTGTTTCCAAAACGTATCTAATGACGAGGGTAAGTTGGTCTCACCGTCCTTATCTAGTCTTCAATCTGTTTTAAGAATTTATGGCCCATCAAGAGAATAAACTCATTGCAATCGTCTTTGATAAGTAACTGGTACTTTTAGATCCTTGGTTCCCATATCGTTCAATACGACTGGGTAAAAAAGTATCGAATTCAGCTAACAGTTTCAAAATTGTACAATGATGTCCGGTATGCGGGTCACTGAACTTTTCATATTTTCCTCTGAAATCGAGACCTCTTGAACACAGTCGCTTTATAACAACAACAGCCCTCTTCAGAATGTTTCTCCAATAAATAATTTCTTCAGCAAATTGTCAATTCGGCCCTCAGTCTGACTTCTGACTTTCAAACTACGGTTACGAGATTTATGACGTGCAGACTTTTCATGCTGACCTACTCGGTGTTCTGCATTTTTCCATCTATTAAATCCTTCGTTCTGAAACTGAGTCTTATTCTCCAATGTATTGAACGTCGAACAGAGCCCGCAATATACAGATCTATAAACCAGCCAATTTCGGTCATTCAGTTCATTATTCTTCACTTTCCTTTGGAAGATACTCACTGCCAAGAAACGACGCTGATCAGCTTATATTTTTTTTCACTTTTAGAGAGTCACAGAACTTGATTTGATCGAAGCCGTAGCTTGCGATAATGTCCATTCAGGTGTCGTTGAGTTCTCATAAAGCTGGATCCTCGTTCAGATTTATTTTTGTTTGTAGTTGGTCATTACTTATCATCTGATTCGGAGACGAATATGCAACTGTTATATTTATTGATGATTCCTCAACCGTCTCTGCGCCAAAAACATAAATATCCGTTTTTTTTCAAAAGTAGATAGTTCAACTGATGTCTGCTGTGGTTGGACCGCAGAGCTCAATCCAGTTTCATCATTTACAGATTGTATTAAGTCAGATCGTGGTCTTTCAACACTACATCCACTTCCACTTTTAAAAAACTGCCAGTTTTTATCGTTTTGCAAATAATGTTTTCTTGTTCCTCCTTTATCATTTTGGCCTTCTTTTATACTCAGCTCCACTAAGTCATTTTCTCACTTTACTTACTTTACTCTTTCAAGAATTGAAATAAAAAAGATTACATTGGTAGTTTTATTGCTCGTATGTAATTAGAAGTATCCTTTTTTCAGACTTCAGACATTGAATAATTACCTAACATTAGCACAAGGAATTTATTTAAATGTGAATAACAAAAAAATCTATATTTCTGCGCATAGCTTCCGAAACAGCTACTCATCAACTTAATTACGTCGTACTGATTCGTTACGGATGGTTTATTGTAATATATTATGATTACTTAATTGTTTTTTTGTATGCACCAGTGATGCAACGCAGTTAAATTATTCATACAGTGCTAGAGAAATATTCATACGTATTATATTACCATAATAGCTTGACGACTGCGCTTGTGTTGGCACAAGCAGAGAAAACCGGCACTAGCTGAAAGATATTAATTTGTCTCCGAGCGCTGCCAAGGTTAAGCTGCCCGTAGATGCGAAGTAGTACTATACACGCCGAGCGGTCTAGGGCGCTGCAGTCATGGACTGTGCGACTTGTCCCGGCGGAGGTTCGAGTCCTCCCTCGGGCATGGGTGAGTGTGTTTGTCCTTAGGATACTTTAGGTTAAATAGTGTGTAAGATTAGGGACTGATGACCTTAGCACTTATGTCCCATAAGATTTCACACACATTTTTGAACAGTACTATACACACTCTAAAGGGTAATAGTGATACCACTCTTGCATGCAGCGGACGCTGCTTCCCCTTGCCACTCTTCTCCTCTCGACAACTTTAATGTGGTGACAAGGCCGTTCCCGGGAACCACCGCACGAATCGTCAGTTAAATCGTGGCCACATAAGATTAGAAATTTAGGAAGCAATCAACTTAGGCGACATTTATTTTTCAAGAAAATACGGGACAGGACCTCCTCGTTTGTATTGCCGTTCTATATGAATCTCTCTGGAACTGAATGCCACCAGGCGGCGTTTTCCTACAACAGGACCCCGTTTCGGTGCGGCGGCCGCACCGCGCTCGTGCAAGCACACACACTTAGCGAAGGGTCATGTCACTCGTTACAGCGCCGGAACCAAACGAGACTACGAAAATTGTAGAAAAAGTTCCCTAAGTCGTGAAACATATTGCATGTTGAATTGTTTGCCTGGGCGTAATAACATATAGGCATATAAATATGAATCTTTCTCGGCCAGAGTGGCAGAGCGGTTCTAGGCCCTACAGTCTGGAACCGCGAGACCGCTACGGTCGCAGGTTCGAATCCTGCCTCGGGCATGGATGTTTGTGATGTCCTTAGGTTAGTTAGGTTTAATTAGTTCTAAGTTCTAGGGGACTGATGACCACAGATGTTAAGTCCCATAGTGCTCAGAGCCATTTGAACCATTTTTTGAATCTTTTTAATTTCTGTAAGACATAAAAAATTTTGGCCCCAGATTTGGTGCCCCTAAAATCTCCAGGCTACTCAGCCTTCTGGTAAATACGCCAGTGGTGTTGGTGTTTGTGCAGTTTCTTCAATCTACACGTCAACAGAACTACCTCAAACTTGTCGACCTTTACACTGATATGCCATTTCTCCAACCTAGGGTCTTTAATTCAGTGGTTTCCAGTCTTGCGCTAGTATGTCATTATCGCCTGCATAGATCACAACCATCTTGTTATGTGTTGCTAGAACATCTTAAATGTAGAGGTTAACCAAGAGGGCCCCCATGACGCTGCCTTGGGGTACTCCACCTTGAATACCACGTCGTGTTGCTTGTTTGCCCTGAATGTCAGTGTTGACACTTCTATTTGTGAGATACAAATGTATGAGATATACAAGACCATCGGGGAAAGCAGCGTCTCTAGGTCTGCGGATGGGAGCGTTATGCTAGAGACAATCGATGGCTTTTTCGATGTGCAGGAACACAAGTAGAGTAGCTTTGCTGGTGTTGTAGCTGTCTGTTATGTGTTGTACTACAAGAAGAGTCGTTGCGTTGTAGAGTGGTGACTTCTGAAGCCAAATTGCCGTTGATGCATACCTAGTAAATTGTTTTAGAAACAATTTCTCGAAAAACTAACTGAGCGAGTTCAGCACGCTGATGTGTTGGTAATATTGTGTGTGGAGTAAGTAGTAGGACAAAATTCATTGAGCCGGCCGGGGTGGCCAAGCGGTTAAAGGCGCTGCAGTCTGGAACCGCGCGACCGCTAAAATGGTTCAAATGGCTCTGAGCACTATGGGACTCAACTGCTGAGGTCATAAGTCCCCTAGAACTTAGAACTACTTAAACCTAACTAACCTAAGGACAACACACACATCCATGCCCGAGGCAGGATTCGAACCTGCGACCGTAGCGGTCGCGCGGTTCCAGACTGTAGCGCCAGAACCGCTCGGCCACCAGCGGCCGGCGCGACCGCTACGCTCGCAAGTTAGAATCCTGCCTCGGGCATGGATGTGTGTGATGTCCTTAGGTTAGTTAGGTTTAAGTAGTTCTAAGTTCTAGGGGACTGATGACCTTAGAAGTTAAGTCCCATAGTGCTCAGAGCCATTTGAACCAAAATTCATTGTGGCATATTTCGTTTGTATGGGTTGCATACACTAAGGGGCAAGCATACATTCATGGGGAAACTTATTGTTATGTTAATTGCTTTATGATCTACTGTGGATAATCCATCCGCCTGAGAAACCCTCCTCCCCTTCCTCCTCCCGTTCCTCCCCCCTTAATCCCCCCCTCTGGGAAATCACCAAACCTCCCCTTGCCAATAAAGCACACTTTTGACATCAAATTAATAGACTAATTAATAAAACTGATCAATTAATTACCCCTACCTGTCCTGGGAAATACCCTAACCCTCCCCTTCCCTCCTCCTACTTCCTACCCAACAAAAAAAAAAAAAAAAGGAAACTGTTGCGAAAGTCGTTCAGTCTGTGCAGGGCTGCTGGTGTAGAAGGTGCAAGTATTACACTGTCCAACTGTTACATGTACTAATTACATAATTACACTGCTGCAGATGGAGGTGTTGTTTTGTTGGAAAATTTTTGCGTGTGTGTTCACCGTGATGTGCAGGGATCGACCGAGCTAGTGCACAGTGCTGCTGCCGGGGGATGTTACACACCCCACCTCTCGCCCATTCCCCCCCCCCCCCCCCCACACCTCCCAGAAAAAATTAGAGGGAAAAGTCGCAGAGTTGGTGGAATAGAAGGATCACACAACAGCAAAATCAACTACTCTGCAGAGGGCATAGTAATATGTCGTTTATTTATAAAATTCAGTTTTCAGGGGTTGGATCTCTCTTTTATTTGGATGTGTGTAATGTATTTAGGTTAGTTAGGTTTAAGTAGTTCTAAGTTCTAGGGGACTGAGGACCTGAGAAGTTAAGTCTCATAGTGGTCAGAGCCATATTTTTTTTTATTTGGAATGAAAATATCATCATTCTCTGCTGTTTCGGAAGATGAAGGCCTTGTAAAATACAGCGAAATAAAGTAATTAAGCCGGCCGCGGCGGTCTCGCGGTTCTAGGCGCGCAGTCCGGAACCGTGGGACTGCTACGGTCGCAGGTTCGAATCCTGCCTCGGGCATGGATGTGTGTGATGTCCTTAGGTTAGTTAGGTTTAAGTAGTTCTAAGTTCTAGGGGACTGATAACCACAGCAGTTGAGTCCCATAGTGCTCAGAGCCATTTAAAGTAATTAAATACATAAATAGATTCTTCCAAGCATGCAAGAACTAACGTCGTGAAATTAAAGTCAACGTAACTTTCTTTACGTAATTACACTGTTACAGATAGCCCTAAAACATTTGGCGAAAAAACAACTTTACGATTGCACACACGTGATTCTTCGCCCACGCCATTCGCAGACTGCCAGCCGATGATGGGGTAGCGGCCATACATGTGTTGAACGCTGGGAAGCAACAGTGGGAGTGCTGGTCAGGCATCGATAGTAGTCCCCAATCGTCATCTACTTCATCCCTTTGATACCAGACTCACTCCCTGTTTTGCACCCAAACACACCTCCCATACCATATCAGTGGAAGCAGCTGCTCTATGTCTTCACCCTGTCGTGTAGATACTACTGAGTTAGTTAAAAAATGGTTCAAATGGCTCTAAGCACTATGGAACTTAATATCTGAGGTCATCAGTCCCCTAGACTTAGAACTACTTAAACGTAACTAACCTAAGGACATCACACACATCTATGTCCGAGGCAGGATTCGAACCTGCGACCGGTGCCGCAGTGCGGTTCCGGACTGAAGCGCCTAGAACCGCTCAGCCACTGAATTAGTCCACAACACCACCTTTCATTCCTCCAATCCCCTCCTCACCTCCCCCTCACCACTCCACTTACTTCTTGTTGAACAATGCATCAGGTGATGACAACTCTCTGATATTGATACCTGGGAAATTCCTAGTGAAACACATTCTGTGTGTCTCTCTCTCTCCCACTCCGCCGGCCGTTGTGACCGAGCGGTTCTAGGCGCTACAGTCTGGAGCCGCGCGACCGCTACGGTCGCAGGTTCGAATCCTGCCTCGGGCATGGATGTGTGTGATGTCCTTAGGTTAGTTAGGTTTAAGTAGTTATAAGTTCTAGGGGACTGATGACCTCAGAAGTTAAGTCCCATAGTGCTCAGAGACATTTTTTATTTCTCCCTCCCTCCCTCCCTCCCTTCCCCTCTCTCTCTCTCTCTCTCTGTATATATATATATATCTCCCCCTCCACCACTTTTCTCACTCAAGTGGTTACTTCCTGTTTATGTATGAACTAATATCTCCAAACACACAAAATTTCTCTGAGCCCTATGGGACTTAACATCTGAGGTCATCAGTCCCCTCGAACGTAGAACTACTTAAACCTAACTACCCTAAGGACATCACACATATCCATGCCAGAGGAAGGATTCGAACCTGCGACCGGAGCGGTGGCGCAGTTCCAGACTGTAGCCCCTAGAACCGCTCGGCCACACCGGTCGGCCCAAACACACAGAAGTAAGTTTTCATCCCTTCTCTGAATACCTGTGTTCATGTTGACTAATGCCAGGAACAAAGAGTGTGCTGATACAGTTTTGATATCAAAAGTAGAGAAAAATAGTCCATTAGCACTACCCTATCAAATTAATTGTTTCACAATTTTCAGGAGTCAAATACACTGCTTAAACACTCAGTACCACCTTAAAATTAGTCTTCTTTAAAATAAAATATATTTTTAACGTTTGAGAATCACACACAAACATTTTGCAAATCAAATAATTAAATTTCCGGCGCAACTAGTTTGTAGGACCAAATTTATCCTATATACTTGTATACATGTCCGAAAGAACAGACACCATACCCATATAAGTATATAGTTGTGGCAATACGAGTCATGATCTTCCTCTTCTGTGCGGATGCACAAATATTTACCCAAACTCTTACGGGACTTGGTAAGAATGTCTTCCACGAGTTATGAGTGTGTTGGGTAGTGACACTACGAATGTAGTGTGTGGACATATAAGGTGAGAATGTGGGTCTCGCAGGAGGTGTGCACGAGATAGACCCTGCAGTCGCACTGTCCTCTGTGTCCTCGGTGGCTCAGATGGATAGATCGTCTGCCATGTAAGCAGGAGATCCCAGGTTCGACCCCCAGTCGGGGCACACATTTTCACCTGTCCCCGTTGGGCTCTTCTGTTTGACAACAGAAGAGCCCTCCTCCACCACAACGTTTCCACTAAACATATGTGCTGAAAAGATGCTACCGACCACACACACTCACCGTCACGAAGAACACACCATCTGACAACTGTTGGAATCCATGGCCGAGACATTCCATTGGCATGAGGGCGTCGGTCAGGAGAGACCCGAACACACATCAGCAGCTGCATCCTCATCCCTAGCATCCCAACGCTGGCCCTGCCTAACGCTCAGAAGTTTGAAGGACTGTCACCAAGCAATCAACCGATCAATTTACATCGGAGGAATAATCGTCCAGCACAAATACCCATCATATTGAATCTTCTCATGCACACACAAGTCCACTTCTGCTGCCGCTCACTCGGCATACTGGTGACTTCGCTAGACCCTGAGGACACGGGCAACAGCTGACTACCAGTAGCCAGACTTCGTTTCTGTTTACTCAGCAGTCACAGGAGGCTAAGGTGCCATTTTCGGTTGGCTGCACTTTCATGTGAGCTATTTTCGAAGACATTGGGGCAAACATGCGTTTTCACACCACTAAAGTATTGTTACTTGGGATCTGATATTACTGCATCCCTCTCTTCTCACATATCAAAAACAAATACCGTCTGCATATTAACATCGGGAATATGGGGTGAATCTATTAAATGGACACATATTGGTTTACAAGAGCAAGTGGCTAGTCATCAAAGTCACTTGCATAGACCTGTGTAAAGTTTTGTTGCTTGTACTGCAGGGGGACCATAGCCCACAGGCTATCAATCAAAAGAGAGGGTTCCTATGTTGTTCTTTCATAAGCATTTTGATGCTCATTTTTTCTGTTGTAACATATCCAAGCAGTATATGACTACGGATTTGTACACTGCCATACACTTTGTTTTCCACCATGACTTTGAGGCCTGTGTCAAGTGGTAAACCATCATTAAGACATTCTGATCGTTCAGCTCTCACAGAAAACTGGACATTGCATGCGACAAGTTAAGCTCTTCCCCTTAATTAAAAGACAGAGGCAGTGCTTCGTGTTGACAAAAATGTGTAATTCATCACAACATATAGAAACTGGAAGAGTTTGCAGTATTGTGGAGCATGTCAAAACAGCTCTCCGAAAATGATGGCCTCTACATTTAAACTTGTGTGCACAGTGCGGGGGTAGCAGATGCCTCGGTGTTCCATTTTTTAAGAGACCAAGAACACTGATTCCTCAGATTGATGGGGCATGTCGCACCCAGGTATATGACCACTCTTTCAGTGTATTAGGTGGCAATCATCATCACTGCCAAATCTTTGGACACTGCGACTGTCATTTTTGTGACTTACAAGGTATAACCTCGCTTGGTACAAGGAGTATTAGCAGGACTTAGCCACACAGAGCACAAATAATTTATATGGGTTTTCTGCCAATTTTCGTAATTTTGTCTATTTAATGTCACTTCTGCTCATGTGATCATGACATCACTTTTCGCACACGTATTCTAAAACTGCTTGTAAATGCAGTACAGTTGTCAAAAGCTATTGCAACTGTGCTATTTTTCTGGATGTGTGTGTGCCTGTATCAGTTTCAGGTGGGGGACCCCTTCCCAGACCATACTCCAAACCTACTGCTGGTGAATCCACCTTCAGACACAGCCTCGGACGTACAGCACTTGGATTCACTTTTGGACCCTATCCCGGCCACAACGCATTGTAGACACTACTCTGAGCCATATCCCAGACGTAATGTGAGGTAGATCCACTTTCAAACACTATCCCGGCTGTAATGTGTTGTGGATCCACCTATGAGCCCTATCCTGATTCTATCCCAAACCTACCCTGTGCCATTGGGACCCCAATGAGAAACTGATACAGGCTCACATACATACAGAAAGATATCGCATTTGCACTACATGTTGGTAACTGTATTACATTTACAAGCAATTTTAGAATATGTGGCGAGAAATAATTTCATGATCACAAGCGTAAAAGTGACATAAGCACTCCGTCTTCAGGCCACAAGTGGCCCATCGGGACCATCCGACCGCCGTGTCATCCTCAGGTGAGGATGCGGATAGGAGGGGCGTGTGGTCAGCACACAGCTCTCCCGGTCGTATGATGGTATTCTTGACCGAAGCCGCTACTATTCGGTCGGGTAGCTCCTCAATTGGCATCACGAGGCTGAGGGAACGCATGTTATGCTATTCCAAAAAGCAAAATATCGATGTGTACTGATTACGGGGAACTCAGCAGCTTCTCTTCCTTAAGGAGACGTCGAATATAGGGGGTATGGTGGACTCCTACTTCTGGTCACTTCCAAATTAAATCGGAGACAATGTTCCTGGGAAGGTTGGTTAAAGACAGATGGACAGTCACAATATTGCATAGAGAGACCATCTAGAGTTCTGCTCAGGATCCACGAATGTGATAACACTCTGTGGCTCTCATCCCATAGGGATAGATGGGCAATCGTAATAAAATCTTACGAACTTTATAACGTTTTTCGGCTAAGGAACGTAATTTTTGTACCTCCTCTCTGTTGATGGCTAGTTGCTACACTAAGAAACAGTATTTTCGTTACGTGGTGAACGCAGTGTAACAGGGTTTACAATGCGTCCACATGTATATATACCTCGCAGTTTAATGGGAGGGGCTGGTTTAGCAGCGATACAGAAATTAAAAATCATGGTGTAATGTCAGTGGCTGATAGCATCACGAGATCGACGAGATGAGAAGTTTTGTTGACATGACGAGTCGTCGAGAGTGGGACTCGAGTAAATGGGTAAAATACTTTTAAATTACGGGAAACCTGCTAAAATTACGAAAACTGATGGAAAATGCTTAAAACTGAGGTAAATACGACAAAAATGAAGACTAATGAGAATACTTACATGCTCACTATGAAAATCATTCCATTCCTCCAACGATGCGATTGACAACTGACAGTCCATACTATGTATGACCTATGGGTTTAAGTCCTGCAGAATACCCCTCGTTCCACATGCGGTTATGCCGTGTAAGCCATAAAAACGAAACACACAATATCCAAAGATTTGGCTGTTATGTGATTGTCTCCTAGGACACTGAAACAGTGGTCATATCACTGGGTGCAATATGCTCTGCCAATATGAGGAATCTATGCTATTGGTCTCTTTGAAAATGAAACACCAGGGTATCCGCTAAACTGTTACTGTGGAACATGAGTTTAAATGTAGAGGTCATCACTGATCGAGAGCTGTTTGGAGACGCTTCAAAATGCTGCGAAGTCTTCCAGTTTCCATATGTTGCAATGCGTTCCACATTTTTGTCAATAAGAAACTCTGCCTCTGTCTTTATTTCCTCGTAAGTCCAAGCCGTGCCTGCTTGTATCGCAATGTCTTTGGCCCGCTGTCAACTGGAAGTGACAGCTTATCCTCATGCAACCAGCGGGTACAAAGAAAGGATTCCGGCTACTGGCTAGTCGGCTCTTGCCTGTCTGTGGGGACTAGCGAAGAAACCAGTAAGCCAGGTGAGCAGCGACAGAAGCGGACGTGTGTGTTGCGTGGGAAGATTCAATATGACAGGTGACTGATCTGGTATGGAAGATGTGTGTTTGGGAGCAAAACAGAGAGTAAGTCTGCTATCAAAGGGGTGCCAGGGTCTGATATTTTGTTCGGCGATTAGGTAGGAGGGAATCGGGGCAGCTATTGACGGTGGCCCAGCACTCCCGCAGTTGTTGTCTGGTGTTCAACGAGTATGCGGTCGCGACCCCAACATAGCCTGGTAGACCTGTGGATAGCGAGCGCGAAGAAGCAAGTGTGTGCAATCAGGAAGTTGCTTTTTCGCTAGATATGTTTATCGTCATCTGTAACTGTATAATTACATGCGGTGAGTTGTGTAGACACCGATTTCATGACGCGTTCTCTTGCGCGATCGGAAAAAAGCGATCTACACTCCTGGAAATGGAAAAAAGAACACATTGACACCGGTGTGTCAGACCCACCATACTTGCTCCGGACACTGCGAGAGGGCTGTACAAGCAATGATCACACGCACGGCACAGCGGACACACCAGGAACCGCGGTGTTGGCCGTCGAATGGCGCTAGCTGCGCAGCATTTGTGCACCGCCGCCGTCAGTGTCAGCCAGTTTGCCGTGGCATACGGAGCTCCATCGCAGTCTTTAACACTGGTAGCATGCCGCGACAGCGTGGACGTGAACCGTATGTGCAGTTGACGGACTTTGAGCGAGGGCGTATAGTGGGCATGCGGGAGGCCGGGTGGACGTACCGCCGAATTGCTCAACACGTGGGGCGTGAGGTCTCCACAGTACATCGATGTTGTCGCCAGTGGTCGGCGGAAGGTGCACGTGCCCGTCGACCTGGGACCGGACCGCAGCGACGCACGGATGCACGCCAAGACCGTAGGATCCTACGCAGTGCCGTAGGGGACCGCACCGCCACTTCCCAGCAAATTAGGGACACTGTTGCTCCTGGGGTATCTTCGAGGACCATTCGCAACCGTCTCCATGAAGCTGGGCTACGGTCCCGCACACCGTTAGGCCGTCTTCCGCTCACGCCCCAACATCGTGCAGCCCGCCTCCAGTGGTGTCGCGACAGGCGTGAATGGAGGGACGAATGGAGACGTGTCGTCTTCAGCGATGAGAGTCGCTTCTGCCTCGGTGCCAATGATGGTCGTATGCGTGTTTGGCGCCGTGCAGGTGAGCGCCACAATCAGGACTGCATACGACCGAGGCACACAGGGCCAACACCCGGCATCATGGTGTGGGGAGCGACCTCCTACACTGGCCGTACACCACTGGTGATCGTCGAGGGGACACTGAATAGTGCACGGTACATCCAAACCGTCATCGAACCCATCGTTCTACCATTCCTAGACCGGCAAGGGAACTTGCTGTTCCAACAGGACAATGCACGTCCGCATGTATCCCGTGCCACCCAACGTGCTCTAGAAGGTGTAAGTCAACTACCCTGGCCAGCAAGATCTCCGGATCTGTCCCCCATTGAGCATGTTTGGGACTGGATGAAGCGTCGTCTCACGCGGTCTGCACGTCCAGCACGAACGATGGTCCAACTGAGGCGCCAGGTGGAAATAGCATGGCAAGCCGTTCCACAGGACTACATCCAGCATCTCTACGATCGTCTCCATGGGAGAATAGCAGCCTGCATTGCTGCGAAAGGTGGATATACACTGTACTAGTGCCGAAATTGTGCATGCTCTGTTGCCTGTGTCTATGTGCCTGTGGTTCTGCCAGTGTGATCATGTGATGTATCTGACCCCAGGAATGTGTCAATAAAGTTTCCCCTTCCCGGGACAATGAATTCACGGTGTTCTTATTTCAATTTCCAGGAGTGTATTTATATATTTAGTTACTTTTTTCCAACGTATTTTACAAGACCTGCATCTTCCAAACAGCAAAACATCACATAAAAGAGAGATCAAACATCTACAAATTGAATTTTATAAATAAACAATATATTGTTATACCCTCTGCAACGTAGATGGAATTCCCATTGTGTAACCCTTCCATTCCACCAGCTGAGCGACTTTTCCGGCCAATTTTTTCTGGGAGGTGTGGAGAGGGAGGGGGCAAGGGGTGGGGTTTGGATGTTCTCTGGTGGCAGCATTGTGCACTAGCTCAGTCAATTCCTGCACACCAAGGTGAACATACATGTCAAAATTTTCCAACAAGACAACACCTCCAATCTGCAGCATTGTAATTACGTAATTATTACATGTAGCTGTTGGACAGGAAAATACTTACAACTTCCACACCAGCAGCTCTGCACAGACTGAGAGATTTTTCCATTAATTACTTTATGGGCAGTGAGGGAGGAAGTATAGGGAGGTGAGGGGAGGACTGGGATTTCTCAAGATGGGAATGGGTAATTAATTGATCAATTTAATTAATTATTCAATTAATTTTACATCGAAAGTGTGCTTGTATCAGTGAATAGGAGGGGGGAGGTTTGAGAATTTCCCAGGGAAGGGTAGGGGGAGGGAGACAGGGATTCTCTGATGGATGGGTTATCCCCAGAGGGTCATAAATCAGTCAGCATGACAATAGGTTAAGCGAGAGAGGGGGTCATAAATGAATAAACTGAACAATGTGTTTGCCTCTGAACATATGTTGATGTATGCAACCAACATAAACAAAATGAGCCAGAGCAACCATAGCCTATTACTGAAGTTTTCTTCCTCTGGCTACTTGAACATAAGCTGCTACTTTCACACTAACAGTCGATAGCTACATATAACTCACAGCATTCTGACACTAAATCCCAACTTAGTTTATAAATAACCATCATTTCACCTGATGTTCAATTCGTTGTTATGCTAGGCAAAAATTCCAAGCAGTCTGTTACTTCGTTTATGGGCGACTCTTGCGAAATACGTCACGCAATTTACGACATGTACTAAGACAGGCTTGTTTCATTTCATCAAAATACTTATTCGTACTTTCGTTAAAATTGGACATCAAAAACCTCTGTGCTTTTTAAATGTTCACAACCTTATGGTTCTCATTGGAATACTGTACAAGAACATGTTAACGAAATTATCGGAGGCACTGTATACACAAACTTATGCACTGGTGAATTAATCATTAGCCCCCGTCTGCAGTTGGAATAGTGTACCTCCTCGCTCCAGAACACGGGAATGTGCGCTTCTTTGATTGCTTGATTCTAGTTGTGGCCAACGAGAGTTGTACTTATTCTCATATAATCGAGAAAATTCCCTTAACTGACAAATCATACATCTAAAACGGAATTTATGTTAATTGGCAACATATTACTTCCAAAATTCCAAATTAACTTCGAATAATTACATCTTTATTTGTCTTACATATTAGCTCGAATATATTGGTTCTCCGAAGTAGTTGCCAGCTATTTTCACACTTCTCCATTCGCTCAGTGTATTTGACTCACTTCAGTATTGCACAACATTATTTCACATTCTCAGATGTTCTTAACTGCTCACAAGTGCAAGATTCATTCTTCACGTGACTTACTATTCAATTAGAGCACATTGTAATAACATGTAAACTGTAACTTGTCTTTAACTACAGAAAATTTAGTCTTGTAAATTTATGTAGTGAATGCATACTTTTACATAAACGCATATTATAAAGATTCATTAATATTGCAGCAGGGAAAAGAATGGAAGTAGAATCACAGTCTGTTGTATGTTTTAGTTTCTATTTATGACCGTACGCTGCAGCATGGCAGATAACTCATTGCGTAGCGTGAGAACAAGCTGACTGTGCCCCTCTCCATATAGCATGCGTTGAGGTTCACTACTTCCTTTAAGATTGAACTGTCTGTATATATTGCTACACAACACATTGACTGTAGAAAATTATGCAATGGTTTCAGGCCATGGGGTACGCTACGTCTGCATCTGCACACGGCTACACAAAATTTGGCTAAATAAACAATGACATGGACCTCAGGTAGTAACTGTGAAACGTCCCCTTTAGAACAATTTTACATACGACTGTGCTTAACCTGACGCACAATATTTTTAGCGCAACGCAATCTGACTTTCAAGATTCCCTACAAAAGAATGGCCCTGACTAACATTAAACTATACCTTTCACAAATCACTTACCTCACAAAAATCTTCGCTGCTCAAGCTACTGCAATACAGCGAGCGCCACTACTGCCAGCTAAATAAAAGATACAAACTATGGAAGGCACTAACTACTGATAGGGATAGTTAGCAAATGAAAGATATTAATAGAGAACAAACAATGTATTTACCTTGATATCATCATATATATATAGCAGTTCATGACAAATTACAAAACTCCGCCATCTCTCTCCCCACATCCATCACTGCTGGCGGCTCACCTCCAACTGCGCAACGCTACGCGCTGTTCACAGCCAGCTGCCTAACACTACAATGTCGAGTATTACAACAATGAAAAGCAGCCACAGACTGCACACGGCACAGCCAGTGATTTTCATACAGAGGTGGCGTTACCAATAAAAAAACCTAAACAGCCTACTTACACAGCCCCCATGCTCCCCACAAAAAATTTTACAAATTGTTTTGGGCACTGGGCAATACATATTTGTTAAAATTTTTCATAATCGTAATTACAGTAACAAAGAAATCAAATGCACACACTTATTGATACAATGTTGGTCAAAAGCTAAAATTTTCTCACAGTCCATAAAGATAGTTCTGATCATTCATCATAATAGTAATTACAGGTTTTTTTTTCACAAAGTCTCATTAGTAAAAGAAAGTGCACACAGAAGTAGTGGATTTCCATGCAGTCTTGAAGAAGTAGTGTTGTCCTTCCAACGGAAAGACAGTGCTGACTCTTGACATGCTGACAGGTAATGGGCCACAACAGAGCAAACCCACAGCAGAGTCAGTCGAAGTTTTAAGAGTATTGGTAGGTAGGTCATCACAGAGCAGAGCCACTGTAGTCTTGGTAGAGATTACGGTACTGGTGGGCCACCAGAGGTGCAAACCCACTGCAGTCCTTGTAGAAATAATGGTGCTGGTGAGTCAGCAAAGGTGTAGACCCACTGTAGTCCTTGTAGAGATTACGGTACTGGTGGGCCACCAGAGGTGCAGACCCACTGCAGTCCTTGTAGAGATGGCCAGCAGCCATCTGTTGTGACTGTGCGGGTGCACAATCACCATTGAAGAGTCTCGCGGATAATATAGCAAGTCCATAAACCACCACTCGTGCACTCACAAAGTTTTTGGAATTGTCCTTAGAACCAGCAATGCTGTTATCCAGTCCATTGCTGAATTATTAACACACGTGCAAACACTAACAGTCCCTACTTCTCACATATTGTCCATATACTATGACCAACATAAACGTGTGCAGTGAAATGTAACTTACAAGTTACTTAATTTGATGACCTGGTGTCAATTACAATTTTATAACATAGGAATACAATTACAAAGGTACAAAATACATCATTAAAGAACATAACAATACAGAGAACATTTGTAGTACAGGCTTTACAAAAGAATCGAAATAACATATACGTCAGTGTTACAGGAATTATAACATGAGTACATACATAAAAGATCAGAATAACTTTCTAAACATCAACTTCACATATGAGCAACAAAACAGAACAGATAAATAATGTCTAACATCTTTACAAAGAAAATAACATATTATAAATGCAAATTATATTTGATGATAACAGTATTCCTCATCATAGTGAATGTAGCTTAGTATTAGAAGAGAAAAAAATTCTATGAAACAGTACACAGAGACAGGAAGAAAACAAATACACAAGGGTACACAAACACATAGGGGGATAACACAAAAGGAAAGGACAGGGTTTGTTTTCAGTGTAACATTTGGTACTGCAGTCCAACCTAAAACTTCATTCCATAGATTTTTCGTCTTATTTCAACATTTGTTTCCACCAAAAAAATCCTATCCAAGCATGCTTTCTGTATTTATTTCACATATTTCTTAACTCATTATTTATTTCCAAGAAAATCCTACCTATATCTGTTGTCCCTAAACCCTACTTTTTTGGTTCATATCCTCTTTCAAAATACCCTTTTTTTTTGGCCAAAGCATTTTCTTTAAGCTTCTCAATGCATTTCTTCCAATCCATCATAGTTAGTTTCTTATATAGTCTACCCCCTCTTAAGCTAACTTAAATCTACTGAGCTCAGATGCTAAACTAAGGGACAAGGCAATGCAGCATCACATAAAACAATTAATATAAACAGCAATAAAAAAAATGGAAATTGTCAAAGCAAGCTGCAGTAAATCTAAATTACCAAGCGAAGCAACATTACAACTAATATGAGCCAATGTGCAGCAACAAGAAAAATAAATCAGTAGCATAACTAGATTAACAGAGTAATGCAAAGTGAAATTTAATAGCACTATGCCTGGCAAGCAGAAGCAGAAAATGAAATGTCTTATACCTAAACATGACATAGCTCAAGCAGAAAAAGTAGTACACTAAAAATGGCCATGTCTAATACCTATGTCACATCTTAACACTAGAGTGATGCATCACGAGAACTTACACTAGCAGATAAGTTACTAAATCGTAAAGAAATTATTTATGCAATTCCTGTGAAGGGAAATGTCTATTCACATCTTAATGACTATGTAATTAAAGTGGTGCACCATAAAAACTTATTCTATGAAATAAATTACCAAGTATTGTAAAGAAAATTATGTATGCAGTTCCTGTGAAGGGAAATGTCTTTTTGTGCTCCCTCATTTTTTTGGAAATATATCACAAAACTATTATTTACTGGATCTGTAGACAGAAAATATTTATATTAGTACATCTATAAAATTTTATTTTAACCAATGCTGCAGTGCAGCTAGAAACTAGATATCAAATGAAATAAGCAACTATGTACAAAGCAAAGCATAAAAATATCATTCAGTAGTCATGAGGTATTTCATAAGTTAGTAGAAAAATCTATCAACTAGAGAGACAGTAGTCATAATCAGGTGTATAGACATAAAAATATTTCTCGTCATTTCATTAGGCATCCAGTGTAATCATATGTTTTCAAGTTCGACCGTGTCGTTTTTACGATGCTTTCTACAAAGGAATGTCAGAAGCGAGGTTAATGGCCTCTTTTTTTCTCCACCTAATGGCTTTTTCTCCGGGCGGCTGGCCCAGCTGCACGCCACAACGCATTACATCAAGGTCACTTACCTTTCTTAACGAAATATTTACGACAGCAGTTTTCGCTACAGCGACAGTCGCATATAAAAATATTTCACAGGTCAAGAATTTGGTTGCAAATGTGTAGAAACAATATCTTATGAATATAACAGTGTCCAAAAATTTTCGTCGGCATTGTAATACATTCACTCATTTACACACATTTCATAACTCTTAAAGTACGATTCTTGGTTTCCAACATCCTTTTCCACACTCATTATTCCTTACCTTATTCGTCGACACTTCTACAATATTTCATCGTAACAGATATGTAGCATAATCAAATAACTCATATAGCATCAAATTGTTCATCATAAACATACCTCAACAGCATAATACACATCGTCTTCGTAAAAATAACATCATAATATCTCAGTCAACTCTCAAAATCGTAGTAGCTTCCTCCAATAATTTCAAAACCTAAAAAAATTCTCTGCTCATGTCAAAAGTGTCATCTGCCTCAAACGTACTTTAAAAATCATGATCCCATACCAAATACCTCATTCAAAGCTCTCATAGTATCACAATGGTTCCAAAAAAATATGAACAGTTCACAAAGTACTGACAAAATGCAATTTCATACGTGTGAAGTTATTCAACTGTGTAATTACGTAAACATCTGTCACTAATGTAGTAAAAAAAAATGTTTATCTCTCAGTTACATGATCAGATAGCTGTGTAATTTGTGTGTTAGAGAAATATGGTACTGATGTGTAAAGTTGTATAAGCAAATACCATATTAGCTAGGGTTCCTTGTGGTTGCCACACACATGGTACACAAAGTAAGCGTGTACCCCCCTTAGGATAAATGAATAATACCCTCAGGTGTTACAGATTACAGCGATGGAATGCAATGTATCACGGAATACCTTTGTATCATTGTACTTCAAATATCTTTAAAAATAAATGTTTTAAGTACAAAATTAATCACTCAAATGCGTGTACTGTAGCGCTAAACTGTGCGTCTTGTTGTAAGATAATCTCTGTGGAAGTGTCGTAGTTATCGTCCTCCGAAAGCTAAGTTCTGCAGAAGTCAATGTACTTACCTCACGATACACAAAAATGAAATGCTTTGCGAATAGATATCTTAGTTATTACGCTTATTGTTGTGATGAAGAAAGTACTGTACTGTAACGTATTGTTGTGCCACGAAAAAGGCTGTCTCATTGTTGCTATACCACAAAAGTTACTACTAAAACATTTTTTACTTTCCAGATGAATTCAGAAAAACTGTGCAGATATAAAACAGATACACCGCAAAAGCAACAAGGTGAATTGTGTCACACATTAGTAGCGTCGTGATATAGTCGTGTAGCTGTCAAATAAACTAACCACTGTGTCACCTTGTATCTCTCAGAAAGCACCTTGAATCCATAATGTATTTGCAAGTAAACCAAAATGTTGCATTAAAAAAAGCAGATTATCTTTCAATAAACGGTTTTACATGTGAAATGTGGTGTAAACCTTTACTCTTCCTAGTACGCAGAGTTTCAACTTCAACGCAATTATCATGTGGTATACGTCGGATTCTGTAAGGTCCATTGTAAACTAGAAAGAATTTGTGACTCAAGTGTTTCTTCTTATGTGACAATGAATGAGCTTTAATGAGAACTTTCTGACCAATATATAATTTCTTTACATTTGCTTTACCGTGTAGTTTTCTCCTTTTGTCTGCTGCAGATTTTATATTTTTAATAGCCAAATCAATTATGTCTTTGTGTCGAAGTTTACGTGTATTCGGGAAAGGTACAAGCTCTCTGATTCTGTTCGGTGGTTTTTCATTCTTCAGTACAAGAGTAGGTGGTAAAGCAGTGGAGTCATGAGGCATTTCATTCAGCACGTTTTGAAATAAGTGTAAATATCTGTCCCAATGCTGATGCTTTCTGTGACAATAAAGTCTGCAAAGCTTATTGATTTCTTTCATAATCCGTTCGGAGGGGTTACAATGTGGTGAGTACAATGAAATAAAAACAGGTTTGATTTTATGATTGCGAAGCATGCGTGACCAAACAGCAGATCTGAATTGCGGTCCGTTATCTGAAATGACTTTACTAACGTGTCCAACTTCACGTAAGAAATTTTTAACAAAGGCGTTGGATACAGACCGTCCAGTGGCTTTACGTAACGGTGTGAAACAAATTTTGAAGTAAGTTCAACAGCGACTAGAACGTACGAAAATCCATTAGATGTTCTGACAAGCGGTCCGAAGAGATCAACAGCAGCAAATTCTTTTAATTTAGAAGGAATGATAGGAAACAGCGGAGCACGATGGGAGATAGTAGATGGTTTCGCCTTTTGACAAAGTTTACAAATAGACAAGACTCTTCGAATTCTCTTTTCCATATTGTTAAAATAACAAGTCGTTCGAAGAATATGATAACATTTTCGTGGGCCAAAATGTGCGTAGCTGAAATGAATGTACCAAATGAGCTTATTAACAAAATCGTCAGGAATGCAAAGTACCCATAGCTTGTCATCAACAGTGCAGCGTTTGAACAGTATGTTGTTTCTAACCAGATAATAATGCCGAATCTGTGTGTGTGTCTTTTCATGCCATTTGCTTTTGATGTCTTTCCAAATCGGATCTTTATCTTGTTCATGAGCAATGTCCTTTAAAGATGTGGTGATGAAGTTTTCAAAGGCGACTTTCTGAATGTAAAGAATACTGAAATTTTTCTCGAGGTTACCTTCTGTGTTACTTTTCTCAAGCCCAGCTGGTGCGCGTGACAGTGCGTCCGCAACAATGTTCTCCTTGCCGGGAATGTAGACTATTGTGAAGCGGAATTCTTGCAGAAACAATGCCCACCGTTTTAACCTGTCATGATTTAATTTTGAAGACATAAGAAATTGTAATGCACGATGATCACTGTATACTTTTACGTGCTTACCAGAAAGAAAGAAACGGAATTTGTTAAATGCCCAAACGATAGCTAAAGCTTCTAATTCAGTAACGGAATAATTTTTTTCAGATTTTGTTAGCACTCGGCTAGCAAAAGCAATGGTTTTCTGAACAATAGTGTCATTTTCTATGGCTTCTTGAAATAAATGGGCACCAAGTCCGACTTTAGAAGAATCCGTGCTAAGGCAGAAATCTTGTGACAGATCTGGATGAGCTAGTATTGGCGCGTTAAGTAGCGATTCTTTCAAAGAATTGAATTCCAATTGTGCTTGTTCGTCCCAGTTCCAAATAGTACTTTTTCCAGTGAGAGAACAAAGTTTTGGTGTAACAAGGATTTGCATATTCAGAAAACGACGGTAAAAATTTACGAGACCTAGAAAACTACGGACTTGTCTTTTTGTGGATGGAACTGGAATGGCTCTGATTGCTTCTAACTTTTCAGGATCCGGCTGAATGCCTTCAGAAGAAATAATATGTCCTAAAAACCTCACCTTTGACCTACCGAATTCAGACTTTTCCAAGTTAACTGTAATTCCAGATTCTGCAAAAATACGTAACAAACTGTTGAGGATGCGATTATGTTGTTCCCATGAAGCTTCTGCTATTAGAATATCGTCCACATATAAGGTGATGTGATGTTTTAAGAACTCAGGTAATATGGAATTTAGCCCGCGAATGAATGCTGCTGAAGAAATGTTCAACCCAAAAGGAAGTTTCCGAAACTGATAACAAACGCCGAAACAAAGGAAAGCTGTGTATTTTCTACATTCTGGATGAAGTTCGATCTGATAAAAGCTGGATCTGAGATCAATGGAAGACAACACGTTTACACCATTGAAATTTTGAAGAAGTTCTTCCAACGTTTGCGGCCTGTCTGTTTCAGGAATAATGATAGTATTGATTTGTCTCGAATCTAAGACAAGCCTGATTGATCCATTTTTCTTCTCAACAACATGTAAAGGATTGTTGTATGAGCTTACTGCAGGCTCAATAATGCCCTCGTCAAGCATAGATTGTATTTCTGTTCTAACACGGTCCCTATAATGAGCCGGAATTACGTATGGTCTAACACAAAATTTAGTATGCTCACGAACACGAAATTGGTATTGAAATCCCTTGATTGTTCCTGTTTTGTGAGTAAAAACTGTGGAATGTGCTTGTAAAATCTCAAAAAGGTCTTGCCTATCATTGTCATTACAATTTTCAATTGTTTGAATTTTATTCTGAATTAACTCATTAGTATCAAATGCGCCGTCGATATCACCCCTGTCAATACTTGCAGAGTGATTGTTAGTGTCAAGTTCCGTCGAAAATTCAGAACTGTTGTCTAACAGGAGGTAAAGCCGATTAATTTCTTCGTCATGGTTTGAGAGCCAATCTTCAAAATTCAAAGCTACTGACTTACCTTCTTTTTCTAAACTTATTTCAGCATCGTGAAAGCTTAAGATTGCTTTGTATTTATTCAAAAAGTCTACTCCCAGTATAATTTCCGTCGACAATAATGGAACAATAAGAAAGTTCATAGAGAAGCTGTGGCTTTGACAAAAGAATTCTAAGTAGGTTTGTTGGCGTACATCTACACTTTTTCCGAAGATTGCACCTTGTAATTTAATCTTACGTAACGGAAGTGTGGGGGAATCGTTCGATTTGTTGCATTTGCTAAAAGCTGTTTCACTAATTACTGAAATGGGACTGCCAGAGTCAAGTACTGCCGTAAATTTTACGTCATTTACAGTAATGTGAATCACAGGATATGCAATGTTGTTAAGTTTTACGTCGTGTTCCTGGAGTAAGATGTCCCTAATGTCTTCCATTTTTACGTAATTACTTGCTACGGCAGCTGCGTCGTTAGTGTCACACGTGCGTTTTGTGGCTGCCAGCGGTATGAGTCATTGCCTATTGTCTCTTTGTTGGCGCGCGTCGTTATTGGGATTTGCAGACCTAACTTCTACAAATTCACCTTGTTGAGAGGGCCCTGCCCTGTTTAAATCCCGCCAGTTCTGATGCAATTCAGGTCTGTCGTTACGATCATATCGTCTGTCGTCATGTCGGTGGTTCCTGTAGTTTCTTTCTTCTCGGTTAAGTGGTGGAGAATTTCTCCCTGAATTATCACTGCATGGTGGACCGTTGCGTCTAAAGTTATTCTGTCTCCCGTAATAATAACTGTTTTGGTTTCCATATTGTCTGTTCCTCTGATTGTCTCTGTGATAGTCATTACCGCGGAGAGGTGATCTTTCCCTGTAATTATTACTACTCTGCCAACGGTTGTCATACGGATGGTGTCTGTTTCGGTCACGATTTGTGTTGTGAGAATAGCCTTGTCGCGTCCAGTTATTATTTCTTTCATCGCGGAATTGCGACGTATGTGATCTGTAATTGTTGTGCTCGTGCGTTCCGCGATTGTCAGTGTCAATTTCCAGTTCTTGTAAGAGTCCTTGAAATGCTTCAATGTCGTCTTTGCAACGTCCTGCCAAAATAATATGTCGTAAATGTTCAGGCAGTTTGATTAAGCAAATGCGGATGAGTTCTGAGGGGCTGTATGGGTTTGAAAGATACTGATTCTTGTGCAACATGTCTTCAAAATATTTCACAAGACTGGAAAATTCAGATTGTTCGAAATGTTTCATCATTATGATGCTATGTTTTACTCGGTCTTGTGTAGCTTGAGACCAATATGCTGAGAGGAAGGCATGGTAAAACTCTCCTTCACTGTGGCAATCGTGAATGACCGATCGCATTCTTACAGCTGGTTCATTCTCTAAGTAGCCACACATAAATTCTAACCTGTGCTCCAATGACCAGTTGGGAGGAAAACAATGAGAGAATTGATGGAGCCACGCTTGTGGATGAATGTCGTTGGCAGAATTCTTAAACGTTTTGAATTTACGTGTAGTAATGAACAGCTTATAGTCAAAATCATCGTGTCGGCGAGTAGCATATCGGTCATTATTACGTCGTGTCGGCGGTTCCATCTCAAAATTCGGTGTGCCTTGCCAATTTCTTTCATAATTTCCGAAGTGTCCTGTGTTATTATTTTGTGGTTGATCCGTATTTCTATGTCCCTCTTCCCGTATTGGGGCGCGAGTGTCCTCTGAAATACGTAATTCTTGTATTACCTGTGTCAGCTGATCTTGTACTTCGCGGATTTCTCTTTGGTGTTGCGTGTTAATTTGATTCAGATTTTGTTTCAGTTTCCTAATTTGTTCGCTCTCTTCTGTGTCATTAAAGACTACCGGTTTTGTGTCGTTCAGATTATCGTCTACCTTCGTAGATAAGTTAGTGAACTGATCCGAAAGTTCGGCTACTTTCTCCGATAGTGAACACATTTCCTCAGTGTGTTTTTCTGAACCAAGTTTCAGATTGTCCATTTGTGTTGAAATCGAATCTACTGTGTCCTTCAAGTTTTCCTGAGTTTTTGCAAGTTGCGTAACCGAATCGGTAGATGCAACTGAGTCAAATTTAGCTTGCAAGGTCTCATGATTTTCATGAACAGTAGTTTGCAGTTCTTTTATGGCTGCTTCGTGATTCTGTAGTGCATTTTCATGACGCGAAAAAATAGGTTGGAAATGCTCACAAATTTGTGTTTTTACGTCGTTACAGACTTTTTGACATTTCGATTCAATGTTATGTAACTCATTAGTTAAATCCTCACGTGTTTGTTCAAGTGTGGTGTCTAACTTTTTAAGATTTTGTTCCACTGTGTCTAACTTTTGAAGATTTTGTTCCATTGTGTCTAACTTTTGCTGTGTTTGACTCTGATTTTGTTCCATTTGTTTCTGATTTTGTTCAAGCGTTGTGTCTAACTTTTGTAGCCTTTGTCCCATTTGTTGCATTAACTGTAATAACAATGCACTGGTGTCTGAAACACGTTCCTCAGTGCTTTTCGGCAGTGAAGTTGCACCGGCAACATTCACATTTTGACAAGCAGAAAATGTGTCTTGACTTATTTGAGAAAACGGTGAGGACCCAAATCCTGAATCCACAGCATTTGTGAGATTGTTTCCTGTCATTTCGGATTCCTGAGGCGAGCTGTCGCCGACCGATCGATCGATAATGCTTCCCTGTTCTCTAATTGTTTCGCTGTCTACACCACTGTTTGTCGCCCGCTCCATTTCCCTATGCACAATTACCAAATTACTACTTTGAACATTAGTTAATTCATAACTCGGTGGCGCTAACACACTGCTTTCGTCTTTACTGTCATTTCTCAGTTTACTTTGGAGCCTAGTATTACGTTTTTCACACGCCATTATTGTCACAGTATTTCACACGACAACACAGAAAAACACAATTTGAAGAGCAAAAATAAGAGAACACATTAACATAACACTGAAAATAATATCTAGTTAATTGCAGCTGCGAAATACTTGGTGCAAATCTACATACATGCCACAACTGTTTTACTGTACAACAATGAAAAACTACAACTACAATGGAAATTCTCTGTATAATTACGCGCTAGCAATAAACAAAATCTACACTAATTACACAAACTACAAGAAAAAATCAGAAGATTCCAGTGAGGTATCCTAGGCTAAGGGTCGACATATGAAACGTCCCCTTTAGAACAATTTTACATACGACTGTGCTTAACCTGACGCACAATATTTTTAGCGCAACGCAATCTGACTTTCAAGATTCCCTACAAAAGAATGGCCCTGACTAACATTAAACTATACCTTTCACAAATCACTTACCTCACAAAAATCTTCGCTGCTCAAGCTACTGCAATACAGCGAGCGCCACTACTGCCAGCTAAATAAAAGATACAAACTATGGAAGGCACTAACTACTGATAGGGATAGTTAGCAAATGAAAGATATTAATAGAGAACAAACAATGTATTTACCTTGATATCATCATATATATATAGCAGTTCATGACAAATTACAAAACTCCGCCATCTCTCTCCCCACATCCATCACTGCTGGCGGCTCACCTCCAACTGCGCAACGCTACGCGCTGTTCACAGCCAGCTGCCTAACACTACAATGTCGAGTATTACAACAATGAAAAGCAGCCACAGACTGCACACGGCACAGCCAGTGATTTTCATACAGAGGTGGCGTTACCAATAAAAAAACCTAAACAGCCTACTTACAACTGCCACTACTACTTTTTATTTAAGGAGAATGAATTTAAGAACTTCATGATCCGAGGATATGCTAGTAGAATTATAAGAGGAGTTAAGTTATGACAAAAATGAAATTGTAGGATTATGAGAAGTATGGCGAAGAAACGTAGTCCGGTTATAGACTATTAAAATCAGGAATTACATTTTACTACGAGGGAACAAAGTAAGATTGAAATTTAGGTTTAGGATAATAACCACATGTTGCTAAGGTTGTTTAAAGTAAGATGCAGAAGTTTGGCAGGGAGGCCTTACACATCCTCCGTACACCCAAAAGAAAGACGTTTGTGACCGTCGATTTGCTACGGACGAAGAGCTTCCGCAGGTAACCGCAAATATTTTTCCATAAAGGCACTGATCGTCTTGTCTCAAATTGGAATACATGCGTTAACAGTTACGGCGATTACTTTGAAAAAATAAACAGTTTACATTTTTTTCCATCTATCTGGTTTTCACTTTACTACCCCTTATACCTATACCTGATGACTGTAATGTATGGGTCAGTACAGTGATTGTCCATCAATGGGTGTGAAACTTCTAATTATAATTATTATGATGAGAACTAAGAGAATTTTTGTATTTCGTAAGTTCTTAACAAAAATTTGTGGAGAAAGTTGCGTTGTTTCTTGAAATTTCAGTTCTATGGAGAAATTCGGAAGCTAATCTTTATGTCAGAGCAATTATAAATAAAAATAATGGTAATCGCGCGATCACCGCTTCGATTGTCTTTCCGTAGCGTAGTAACGATAGCAATGGCAGTAAAAAGTTCTCTGATTCGACAGTTCGAAGTGTAATAAGTTATAATAGTGGTTATTAGTAGCAGAGATAACAGTTGAGAAAGCATCTCTATTTTTAAAGGAAAACGAAAACGAAACTTTATGCATACTCGTTATATTATTAGTTGTCTAAAAATCCACTTATAGCCACCACGACAATCGTGTTGGAGAGCGCCAACAGCAAGATTTTTGAACGGCGAAGATCGATTTAATTCCAAGCTCGCTATGTGAATTTGCAAACTGCCTCTCACGTGTAGGCAATTAACGTGACTGGACGTGTTATATTACTAAGAGCAAAGAGTCAGTGAGAAGTCTGGTTTGAGGAATTCATATGTGTAGTCGTCGACGCAAGCACAACACGCTGTTGTGCTTATAACTAGCGGAACTATTCGGCATTGTCCTCGAACCACATTCTCGCAAAATTCTGAAGCCGAACGAGCCATAGCATTTGTGGTGCGGGAGGCCGCATCAACAGGCGAGTCACGTGCTGCACGTCGCGGCACGTTTACTTACCTCTGCGTTAAGGCCGCGGGGAGGAAGGGGCACGTCTTCCCGACCGTTTCAGAGCTTCAGCTTCCCACTCAGTCCTGGCTACAAATACGTCCAACTCTGCGATCTGAATGCTGCTGGAGGTACTGCGATGATAGCATCGTGGCAGATCCTCTCTGTAATTCAGAAGAAATAATGAGAAAAGTATGTGCAGTTAATCCTTCGGTTTGGTCTGTGTATCTTTCTCGGGTGGCTGAAGTACTAAAGCACTTTCCATGAAAGACAGGTGACCGTGTTTGAGTTAATGAGTTTTAACTTGTCACACACAAGGCGAGGCAGTCAGAGCAGGACATCCCAAATATATGCGAAATTAGTAAATATCAGCGGAAAAACGCTTCTATGGGAGAACAAAAAAGGCGAATACGCTCCTGTTTAAAAGACTAACTGAAAAGTTGGGTACCAGTTACCTCACTCTAACTTCCTCAGCACCTTTAAAAATTTTCCAAAAATTTGAGTATTCGCTCTCTTTTTAACATGCAACTCACCTCTCACTCCAACGATCTCCCCTAATTGTAACTCACTCACACCCACTAGTCCATGGCTGTAAGTCGCTCATAGCCATCCACTCCCACTAGCCCCTTCTCACCCACTGACTCAGCGCAACTCATTGTCGGTATTTCCTTATGTCTCTCTGTTAGTGCCGCATTTCTCACAGCCACAGTCCCACTCCTTCTGTCCAACTGCTACTGTCTCCTCCCACTCGCACGGTTTCCCTCTTGCTATCTCTTACTGCTACTGTCTCATCCAGTGTTTCCCACTGCTGCTGTCTCTTCTCACTGTCACTAACTCTGTCGTCCTCGTTGTCGTTGTCATGGGCTCTGTCTCTCATTATCATTGGGTCTCACTTGCACTTTCTCCTTCTCTTTATTTCTCTTCAACTGACACTGTCTCCTTCACTCTTTCCCTGGCACTACTGTCATTGTCATCTATGTTCAACTGCTACCGTACCCCTCTCTTTCTCTCACACTGCCATTATCTCCTTCGCAGACCACAACCACAGTCTTCTATCTTCCAGTATATATAACTTTTCCGTCACTTTCCTACTGCCACTGTCTCCTTCTCTCTCAGCATAAAAAAGCCCAGATATGTTCGCATGCCAAAATTTTTGCGAAAATTATTAAAGGTGCTGAGGAAGGTAGAGTGCAACTGACACACTAATTTTCAGTTAGTCTTTTAAACAAGAGCATATTCACTTTTTTGTGCTCTGATAGTAGCATTTTCCGCTGGTTCCCTTCTTTTCCCTACTACAGTAGGGCATGCAACTCATCTGAAAAGAATTTTATGGATCAGTAAAATTTTGATAATTTAGTAATGTGAAATAACACAAAACTAAATTTACACCCCAGACCGGATTTTACTTGCACAAAAACTTAGAAGTCCTTCCGTGCTACAACATGGGGTTCCTAGAAACCTTCTGATGATAACGGAGACACTTTGCAATATATTTCTGAGTGATGCGTCACTGTATAAACTACGTTTTTACCTCACACGGATGCTACGTGCGTATTTTAGGTGTACAAGTAGGGTATACTGAAACCACTGTATCTCGGAATCGAATAAACATATTAAGAAAATTGTGAAGGTTGTATGCGATTGGGATCTTAAGAATATATCCTAAAAATTACAGCCATTTGTGTGCATAGGCGTCTTGGAATTCACGGCTCGGTTTTGTACAAAAGAACCAAGTGCTTGAAGTGTTTCTCTATAATGGATGAAAACGGGAAGATGTCACGCCTAGACAAATGTCTAGAGAGTATAGCGTTTAACTTTGAGCAATTTTCTTCAGTTGGTTATTTAGATATCCTCTACTGACGGCGAAGAAGGTTATGAAAAACGCTTTCTCCGAGTTTTCTAAGGACCCCCTCTTGAACTAAATTGTTCCGCCATAAGCCCTTTTTAAGGTTCACATCTAATGCAAAAGGAACCAACCGATTTGCTCCATTTCCCTAAGCTGAAGGAAGTGCGTAATATTAAAAAATTAACCCTGTATTGTAGAATAGTTACAGTAAGCCGATCCTTCTGTAGGGTACAAAAGTTGTTCCTAGCCCAAGGGCTATCCAAAACGTTTGATCCTATCTTTCTATCACCAATAGAACCCGAGGTATGAGCTCCGGAAGTATTCCGTTTCTATGCGCGGCGTTTTGGAACGTATTGGTAACGCATGCGTACCGGTTTTGAGGTGAGGAGTTTGCAAAGCTATAACAGACAATGCAGGCTGCTGAACTACGGCATTCACTTTAAAAAACAGAACTGTATAATTTTTTCTGTGGCACTGGAAAGAGGCGTAGAAGAGGACATAACATATGTGGAGCTTGAGCAAATTGTAACCAGATAACAGCACCACAAACCAATGTCCCGGTATCAGGAGAGGAGGTCGCACAAAGGCCTGCCCCACTGTAGCAAATGGAAGCGAACACTTAGCTCATGTAACTCAGGTACCGTTCGTGTGTCTATTTTTAGTACTGTCATATCAAGTATTCGTACTCAAAATGTTGACCTTGAGCACTGACACATGCTATAAAGTGGTTCTATACTACAGTACTGCACTTTGATTTTCATTTGGACTTGACGCAGTACAGACCCTTGCTATACAGAACACGCCTCCAGGATTCGTTTGTTTCCTTGAAGACCTCTCGTTTTAATTTTTCTCGCAGATTAAAGTTCGGAGGTGTCAAATGTCGTTAAGATACAGGCCACTCAGTGTTTTCCGAACGACCGGTCAACCATCTCCAAATATTCTTTTAAAAAAGCCTCTATGCGGAATGGGCGCTACATCCTCATGCTGATACCATCTTACGTTGTGTGGTCCGGTGGTATGTCTTTCCGTAACTGCGACAGAATATCTGTTAGCAATGGCAGGTACTTTGGCTGTTTAGAGCGCCATAAATAAAACAGGGTATCATGGATTCAGTTCTTGAAACGGTTGCACCACAATCTGACAGACCAAAGTCGTCGTTTACCCACGTCTCAACCTGTGTGAATTTTCAGATGACGAATAGTTCATATTGCCAAGACTGACCTATCAATGGTTTGTAAACGATTCTTCATCCGGTGTATTTTATTCTTCACACTTTCAGTTTCATGAACTCTTTTATAACGTTTTCAAAGACAGGTTATGATCACTTGATACGCCTGGGATACATTCTAGCATATAACCGCACCATTGCTTTAACAGTCTGGCGGCATTCTGCCTGAAGTTAAACCTTATAAAGTTTCCCAACTGTCGTATACAATGCAAAAGTCTGAAGATCATTATGATTAGGTTCTGTGGTAGACACAATAAGAAAAACTGAACTGCTGACCTTCGGGCGCACAGGTAAACACACTAACCCTACCTGCGTTACGTGTTTACTTACATTTGATGCATTAGAGCAGCCAGTCATGTAATCTTTCCTCTTGACGGTGGGATGTCTTTACATCTGCATCTACATAGATACTCCTCAACACATCGTACTGTGCCTGGTGGAAGGTACCCGGTACCACTACTAATCATTTACTTACCTGTTTAAACCGCAAATAGAGCGAGAGAAAAACCACTGTCTATATGCTTCGGTATGAGCCCTAATTTCTCGAATCTTACCTTCGTAGTCCTTACGCGCATTGTAAGCTGGGACAGTAGATTCGTTCGGCAGTCAGCTTCAAATGCCCGTTCTTTAAATTTTCTCAACTGTGTTTCTCGAAAAGAACGTCGCCTACCCTTCAAGGATTCCCACTTGAGCTGCCAAAGTATCTCCGTAAGACTTACGTTTTATTCGAACCTACGGGAAACAAATGTAGTAGCCCGACTCTGAATTGCTTCGATGTCTTCCTTTAATCCGATCTGGTGCGGATCCCAAATACTATAGCATTACCCAAGAATAGGTCCCACCAGCGTCCTATATGCGGCCTGCTTTAAGGTGAACCACTCTTTCCTAAAATTCTTCCAGTAAACCGAAGTCGATCACTCGCCTTTTCTACCACAGTTCTCACATGCTCGTTCCGTTTCATATCGCTTTGCAACGTTACGCCCAGATGTTTAAACGAATTGACTAGTAATACTGTAATCGAACATTACAGGTGTGTTCTTCCTTCTCATCCGCATTAATTTACATCTTTCCACATTGAGAGCTAGCTGCAGTTCATCACACCAACTAGAAATTTTATCTGAGTCGTCCTGTATTTTCCTACAGCCGCTTAACTTCGACACATTACCGTACACCACAACATCATCAGCAAACAACGGCAGATTGTTACCCATCCTGTCCGCGAAATCAATGACGTCTAAAGAGAACAACAACATATTACACTTCTCCGGGACACTCTTGACGATATCCATGTCTGTGATGAACATTCGCCGTCGAGGACAACATATTGGGATCTGTTACTTAAGAAGTCTTCGAGTCACTCACATATCTGTGAACATATTAAATATGCTCGATCTTCGTTAACCATCTGCAAAGAGACACCGTGTCAAATGCTTTCAAGAAATCTAGAAATATGGAATCTGCCAGTTGTCCTTCATCCATAGTTCGCAGTATATTATGTGAGAAATGGGCAAGCTGAGTTTCGCACGAGCAATGTTTTCTAAAACCATGCTAATTCGTGGATATAAGCTTCTCAGTCTCAAGAAAGTTTATTTTATTCGAACTGAGAATATGTTGAAGGATTCTGCAGCAAACCGAAGTTAAGGATATTGGTCTGTAATTTTAAAGGTTCGTTCTTTTGCCGTTCTTGTATACTGGAGTCACCTGTACTTTTTTCCACAGGCTTGAGACTTTTTCCTGGGCGAAAGATTCACGATAAATGCAAGATAGATAAGGGGCCAGTGCAGTAGAGTACTCCTTGTAAAACCGAATTGGGATTCCATCCGGACCTGGTGATTTATTTGCTTTCAAATCTTTCAGCTGTTCACCTACGCGAGGGACGATTATTACTACGTCGTCCAGGCGGGAGTCCGTCCGATGGGTAAAAGACGGTACGTTTGGGCGATTCTACTGTGTGAACGATTCCTTGAACGTGAAATTTAAAACTTCGTCTTTTTTTTTTTTTTTTTTTTTTTTTTTTTTTTTTTTTTTTGCTTTCTTCATCTGCCGCAGCAGACGGGTAAACAAGGGACTGAATGGAAGCCTTCCACCCGCTTAGCGATTTTATATAGGACCAGAGTTTTCTCTGGTTCTTTGCCATATGTTTTACTAAGATGTGACGGTAGTAGTTGTTTTCTGGTTCGCGCACAGATCTTTCCACATCGCTTGTCGTCATTTGTTCATTCTCTTTTGAACCGAGGATGCAAAAGCCTCTGATTCCTCAGCAGCTTTAGAATTTCATTATTAAACCATGGCGGGCCTTTTACATCCTTTATCCACTTACTAGGCACATAACTCTCCAACCCACGATTTACAGTCTGCTTAAACTTTGTCCATAATTCCTCTACGTCCATCTTACTGGATGTAAGTGATGTCAGTTCACTGTCTAAATTAGATGCTCTGTCTAGCAGAAACACTCTCCTAGCGTTCTTGACTGATTGATTAAGTTTTGTTACTGCAGTTGCTATAATGTCATCATTTCTATATTTACATTGGCGATAAGACCAGGCCTAATTGTTGCTATAAGGTCTAAGATAACTCCACTGCGTGTGGGCTGCCAAGCTAGCTGCATCAAGATAGTTTTCAGAAAACATGTTCAAAAGCATTTCGGATGACTTTCTGTCTTTACCCCCTCAGAAGATTCCATAGACATCCGAGTCTATACTTGCTAGGTTAAAATCACCTCCAACTAGTGGTGCATGAACTAGGATTTCCGCGCTACTGACCGTAGACGTTCTTTGAATGAGTCTAGAACTGTCACACCAGAATCGGATGGTTGGTAAAAACATCCGAAAATTAACTTGTTTCCACCAAGACACGTTGTACGTGACTAAATAACTTTGTTGTCGCACTCAACTTTGACCTCAACAAAGACAATATTTTTGCCAACTACAATGCGCACTCTCCCTCTTATGGCCTCTAATCTGTTCAAATGGCTCTGAGCACTATGGGACTTAACATCTGTGGTCATCAGTCCCCTAGAACTTACGACTACTTAAACCTAACTAACCTAAGGACATCACACATACATGCCCGAGGCAGGATTCGAACCTGCGACAGTAGCGATCACGCGGTTCCAGACTGAAGCGCCTAGAACCGCACGGCCACACCGGCAGGCTCTCTAATCTGTCTTTCCTATATATGTTTCATGATTCGCTAAATGTCTGGGAGCTTTGCACTTCGGGGTTCAATCAGCTCTCGCTCACAGGAATAATTTGAGCTCTAGAATTTTCCTGGCGGGCAATAAATTCGACAACTTTGTTACGAATACTTTGACAGTTTACTTGACAGTCGAAGTGTCTTTACTCTGAACGCCGTCTGATTTCCCTTGCTGCGCGTATCGTCTGTCGAGTGTTCATGACAGCGACTCAAATTATCCTGCAGCATAAAAAACCCTGATGTGAACTCCACAAGTACTCTGCTACCCGAGTAGCTGCTTCCTTTACGTAGGCACCCAACTGTGTTGTTGTACAGCCGAGACTGCCACAGAGTCGACGAAGCCTTTGGTTGAGACCCTCCACTCGTCTCCAGACCAAAGGATCCCAATCAACTCTGGGAACAATGCAGCAAATTGGGAGTTCTGCTTGCACCCCACGTGCGAGGCCAGCAGTATTCATCACCTCCGCCAGCCACCTGTATGAACTAAGGATGGCCTCAGAATAAGTTTGCGAGGGCAGGCCGCCAGTCTCCACATTGCCACTCCGCCTCGAGCGATGCAATCAAGTTACCACACGGCACTCACATTGCTGTGAGGACGGATCCACCGCGTCTGGTACACTAGGAAGTGACTCGGAAGCAGAGCCCACGGTCAAAACAAGCGTTACCTGAGGTGTCCCGTGCGACGCCCCACAATCTCCGCCGCCCCTACAACCCGAGGCAGCAGCCTGAAGGTGGCTGACCGGAGCCAAAAGCGCATTCAGCTGTTCGCGAACTGCGGCCAGCTCCTCCTTGATTCGCACACATCCAGCATGCACACATCCTAATGATCCTAGGAAGACTAACTGAAGAAGTAAACTATGAAAGCAGACTTGTTATCCTCCTGATAGGTCACCAACGGACGCTGATGTCTTAATGAGCTATGTAGTTGGCTGTTCGTTGAGCAACTATTGCGCTACAGACTGAATGAATCCACCCTTACAAAAACGCGAGACTGGACCTGTTAAACAGGCGAAACACACATGAAATTTAATAAATATACTACGAGGAAAACACAAGAAAAGACAAACACTTAACTTGCCGCTCTGTAGGTGTATACCAGCCGAGAGTTCTGGCTCGGAATAGTGGGTTGTGGCGATGTTATATTGTTACTATTTCCTGAAGTTCGACAGGTGTTACGCAGATGAAGTCGTTTTCAAAAGCTATTTCCAATTCCACAGAGAAATAGTTCAGCAGCTACGAACTCTAAAAATCAATTGCGTACATCAGAAAATCCGCCACGTTGTCCTCTGTACCTTAGCGACAACAGCAACTCAATGTAATTTTTCGTTTTGGATGTATTTGGGGTGGCCTGTATTATCTGCTTCGCCCTGTGTAATCAAACGCCAGTCACTCTCCAGCCCATAAACTCAACTGCATTTTTTCGAGATGAATCGATGTACAAATTGCGTAGCGAATAACGATCGGACTGTTAAGGCAGTAGGTAGTGAGAGATCGAGCGTGATTGGGAAATGAAGGAAATAATTGGTGTTTTATTATATTGAATAAAAAGGTGATACCCTGCTAACTATTGTACTGTGAGAGGTCAGGAATACAGACGACTGGGACAGAAAAAGTTACATAATTGAAGCGAGCGTGCCAACAGATGCAGGTATATGCGGCATCTGGCCATACAAGACACCGGTGTATTAAGTATGATAAATAATGCCCATTTCTGTCATTACACTTCTCGTTTCGTGGCGGGCCGCATCAAAGTTGTCAGAAGACTCATCAATCAAAAAAAAAAAAAAAAAAAAAAAAAATTATTTGTTGTTATTGAAATTTCGAGAATTTGTCATTTTTAAACATACATATCGAATGTTGTGGCACAAATCAGCAATATTGCAAGTGAACATAATCTACCGAATCCTATGGCGGGAGAAACAGGTATCGCAGAGGCACCAAATCCATCATTTATATTGCTTCGTTTAGCCGTTGCATTACTGATTGATCTGTTGGAAGGCCGAAAACATTTGCCTGTAATTGACAAATCGCCGAAAACACAATTGCTGCTACTAAATACTCGTTTATTGACAGTCATAAGCGGTATCGATCATGTTCAGAAATTTCGGGCAGGAAGGGCTCCCCTTCTTCATCACGCAACACAACATTGTGAAACTCGATAAATCATCTCTGACGTCCACACAACACCCGCTGTGCGACACTACCTCTGCCTGCATCTGGGATTTTCAAACATCCCGTGTGATCTGTCTTTGATATCGCCGTTTAAACTAAAACGTAAACACACTAACTGTTTACGGCTGTTCCTTGTCAATGGAGGTTGGCTGTATCCGTTACTTTCAGTTCAATGAATACTACAACTACATCCGATTCCCTGAAAGGACACCAAAAATTAATGTTAGGTTGGTAGTAGAGCAAGCTACTAATACTACTACCACCACCACCACAACCACAACAGACTGTACCCGAGAGAAACTGTTTGTAATAAAAAACTGAAGGTTTCTTTAAACAATTCTCATAAACACTAAGTTGTAAGTATTGCGAGCCTGGGTATTAATTTGGCAAAGTGCAGCACCAATTCAGGTTAAGAAAAACAGAAGGTATTTAAGCATCATACGGTGTCGACAATATCGTAAAAATTTGGCGCCCTGAGCTCAGATGGTCAAAGTAAATTACTGTTTATTTATCGGAGAATAGAAATATCGACTATTTGTTGTACCACAAAATAAGCCCTAACTGTGGCTAAAACAAATAATTAAAATTTTGAACTCATAAACCAGCCTCAAATAAATCCATATCGAGATCGTTCGTCAAGTCACAAATGAAAAACGTCCAGAGTGTGGATAACACATGAAAAACTGAAACACACGACCAGCATTCACAAATGGTAATATTACTAGGTCTCGAGCGATATTCGGAAAATCGCCAATATCTGAGAAACCCACAAGTAAAATAAGAGTTTAGACTATGATTCAATAGGCCGCGAGGAGTGGCCGTGTGGTTTGAGGCGCCATGTCACAGATTGCGCGGTCCCTCCCGCCGGAGGTTCGAGTCCTCCCTCGGGCATGGGTGTGAGTGTTGTTCTTTGCGTAAGTTAGTGTAAATAGTGTGTAAGTCTAGGGACCGATGACCTCAGCAGTTTGGTCCTTTAGGAATTCACACACACTATGACTCAACAGCAAAATTTTTGTAAGCGATGAGAGTACACGGGCCAATAGCTCTAAGTTCAAACGGAGACGGACAGCCGATACGCATAATGATGTACAAGTAAGAAGCTGTGGGTATGAAGCGTTCTTCACACAGAGGGGCGGAGAATACTATTCGTCGTTGCAAGTGTGATCTCTGGCTGTCCCACGTCACAAACCCTGGCCGTTGTCTACCTTAGTAAATAGTAACTCTGGAGTTAGCGCCACAGTGAGCCTGTGTTTATGCATTTGATCCTCTCTGGAAAAATTTATATGGTCGCAAAACACTCGCTTTCGCTTGTTACTGCAATATTTGACGTGCTTTGCTGGCCGCTGTGGCCGAGCGGTTCTAGACGCTTCAGTCCGGAACCGCGCTGCTGCAACGGTCGCAGGTTCGAATCCTGCCTCGGGCATTGATGTGTGTGATGTCCTTAGTTAGGTTTAGGTAGTTCTAAGTCTAGGGGACTGATGACCTCAGATGTTAAGTCCCATAGTGCTTAGAGCCATGTGAACCATTTGACGTGTTTGCTTTATGCCACACATAAGGAACACTGGTCACTAAATACTTAAATACCTGCACCATACCTAACCTAACACAAAAGTCGACGACGAATGTTCACCGCAACTGAAGCGTACTCTAGCCACGGAAGTGGTCGCACGATGCTATTGGCTAGAGCGTTACTTGGTACACTGGCTGTTGCCACCGCGCATTGCACCACCAACCGGCTTCTTACATGTACACTTCTTCAGCACAGGTCCAGCGTGTACTGTGATACGCGACTGAGTACAACCACTCCTCAGGTCCGCCCTGTCGTGAGGCTCAGTACAAAATTAAAGTGTCTACCTCAGAAATGATAGGTGAAATCTAATTACATTAGGAGGTGTACGCTATAATTCCGCTTAAGTGGAGTTATGTAAGTAAGTTGTACAAAGAATAGTGTAAGCTCTCCCTCGTAAATTCTAATTAAAACTACCGTGTTCCTAAGATTTTCGGTTATCGGACCTATAACTGAGATGACTTACAACAAACTACGATCGATATAGCAAATGAAATGTAGGCGAATTGTATGTGACGTCTCTGTAATTATCTACCACTAAAAGCATCATAAATGATGGTAATGGTCTTCTACGAGAAATGATGATGTCCATCTACTTAGTTTATTGAACCTCCGTTAACAGAACACGCCTAACAATGCCCATCTCATTCACGTTGACGAAATTCACAAATCCCAAACCCATTCGTTCCTAAAAGCCACAGTCCTCAAAACATTCCTATATCAATTAAGTACGCCCCTCAGTACAACTAATAAAAATTTTCAACTTTAATTTCCCGTATTCATGTCCCCAGACTCTTTCACCATATGCTCACTCGACCGACTCCAACCACTACTGACTTCGCGCTATTCTGCAAGCTAAGGTTCGCCAGTTGCTGCTGGTGCTGCTAGGTGGCTCACTGCTAAGGGTATCGATTACAGGACCTTTACAACAGCTCGTGCAATTATTCATTTATTATTCAGTTAATTCACCCTATACAAGGTATGACCTGTTTAATAGTAACAAATAGAGTTTCAATCGCTGTTTACATTCCTCTCCGTATCCTGTTGCCTTCTGTTAGTTGAAGCCTGAGACGTGCAAATTTCTTCAGTTTTTTGTTCCTGCAGTCGGACTGTCTGCCTTGTGGTCTTCGTCTTTCTGTAGGACTCCACTCTAATACTGTCTTGGCCGCAATTAACAGCAATATAATTAGCAAGATTGCACACCTGTGATAAGTTATAAATAGTGCCATCTTCCTGATGGGTAATTGCCTCCACTTTCTGTTACTGCAATTACATGTCTTGTAATTTGAATAGAAATAAAATTACCAGCTATTTCAACAAATTTTACGGAAAGTAACTTAATTAATCATACAAGACGTGTGTTATGTTTAAGCCAGGATCCTAGCATATGCTGCATTGTTATTATGTCTAGTTGTCTTATTTGAAAAATGAAACAGGATTTTGGTCAAGTTTACACATTTCTTCAAGAAAATGAGATGGATTAGTTGAATCATCTTGCAAAGCTTTTTAATTTGATACCTTGATCTTTCTGTGTCATGTTTAGGTAATTAAATATTAATTTTAGAAGATGTGTCCATTGTAATTGTCATCACACAAATGAATCTCAATTAATTTACTTGGTCACGATACATATGTGGTATCGAACTGTTCAGCGTTTCACAGTCTTAAAAATATCGTATCGTCCTAATCTGTATATCATATGGTTGCCACGCTACAAACAGATAAGTTAAACTCTTCGAAAACTGGCATAACACGTGCTCAGACGACCAGTATAGCGGAACTTGTGGTCACGCCGAAGTCTGACCGTGCTGCACGGACGGATTTCACTCTACCTGACGTATGTGGGAATCTGAAAACTCCAAGCGGCCGATCCAATACCTTCTTCTGCCAAACGTTCCACATCCAGTACTTACAAGTTGTTCTCTTCCAGTTGACGAGCTCAGAGTATGTTAAGCAACACACTTGTTCATGGGCGAAAAGAAAGACATGCCTAATATAATGAGCATTGGAATTAGACTGTTGAAACTGGAAGGCATTTTGATGGACTCGCGATTTAGAAATGTTAATGGAGCTGTACATGTTTGGCATAAACTGCTTGAGACTATTCATGCTGCTGTATATGTCGGTGGTTGAAGTTATTTGTTGTGAGGCATGGCAAGGAATGGGGCCTCTTCATGCCTAAGAGCAGTAGTCTTGCGATGGTGGATATCACCTATATCCAAAAGCATCGACTATATCGCCACTACTACCTTACACCGTTACAGCATCAACATATTATGAAATCTACGGTAAGGCTCGTAATGTCTTGACGGACAAAGTGATGGTTATCTTTAATTGCTTATAAACCGCAATTAATATGCCACACTAAATGAGAAACTGTGGATCTACAGTAAACTGAGTTCATATAAATTGTCAATCGATTAATTATTGAATTATGGGCCCCCCTCAATGAAGGTCATTACACATTTCTCTTGAAGTTAAAAGAGCTCTTCCTCCAGCCAAATTTAAGAAACGTAACATGAAATACGAATGAGCTGAATAGGAGACGAATCGCTATGGCATACGTTAAACAACATAACATAGTCGACAAGGTTTCCATGATGGAGATGCAGATTTTTCTTGAAGAAGAGAGAGGAGAGCGACGAGCCACAGTGAAGGACTAATTATATAAATAAATACAAGTGAAGACTGTGGCGTAGACATGTGCTGAGTGGCGTGTGGTGGGGTGGTAGCCGTTGGGGAATGCAAGGAGTTACAACTTCTTTCCGCGATAAGTTGCAGGACAGAGACCGGAGGACACAAGGAGAAAACTGGACCCTGGAAACTCGAGTGGTGCCGCGTGCTGCATGTTCATGAGTGGACATTAATATGTCATGTGTCCACCCTTCGCTGTTATGGCTGTAAATCTTCTGGAGACACTTTTAATTAGGTGTCTGAAAGTCTGTGGAGGAATGGTAGCCCATTCTTCCTCAAGAGCCAAAACCAAAGTAGTGATGTTAGACGCTTTGGTAGGAAGCAATGGCCGCCCATGTTGCCGAGCGGTTCTAGGTGCTTCAGTCCGGAACCATGCTGTTGCTACGGTCGCAGGTTCGAATCCTGCCTCGGGCATGGATGTGTGTGATGTTCTCAGGTTAGTTAGGTTTAAATAGTTCTAAGTCTAGGGGACTGTTGACCTCAGATGTTAAGTTCAAAAATGGTTCAAATGGCTCTAAGCACTATGGGACTTAACAGCTGACGTCATCAGTCCCCTAGAACTTAGAACTACTTAAACCTAACCAACCTAAGGACATCACACACATCCATGCCCGAGGCAGGATTCGAACGTGCGACCGTAGTGGTCGCGCGGTTCCAGACTGAAGCGCCTACAACCGCTCGGCCACACCGGCCGGCTCAGATGTCAAGTCCCATAGTGCTTAGAGCCACTTGTAGGAAGCAATGTCGATGTTCTAACTTAACGCAAAGATGTTACATTGGGTTCAGGTCGGGACTCTGGGCAGGCTAGTCCATTTCAGGAATATTACTATCCACAAACTGTTCCCTCACTGATGCTGTTCCTATCTTCCTCTACTGCACGCAGTACACAATGATTTAAAATCTGTTCATATCCTTCCGCATTTAGCGTTTCGTTAAGAGCAGTAGGGGGAGCAAACCGTAGCCATGAATCTCGCCCCCCCCCCCCCTCCATATTGTAACATTCGTAACATAGCCCCATACCTCCGTCCTTCACCGTTGGGACTAAACAAGATTGCAGATAATATTCTCCAGGTTTCCACCAAACCGAAACCCTTCCATCGGATTGCCATAGTTTACAGCGTGATTCATCTCCAAATCACTGGTTCCCAGTCTTCCACAGTACAGCTGCGTCGCTGTGTACACAGCCTCAAGCTTGGCTTCGCACTGGCTACTGAAATGAGTGGCTTATCAGGAGCTGCTAGACCATTATACCCCATTCTTTTTAACTCTCCAAGTACAACCATTGTGCTAGCTGGACTACTGGTAGAACTTTGGGACTCACGAGTGATTCTTTCTGCTGATTTCGTGTAGTTTCTTACAGCCATCCTCCAAAATGTTCGACAGTCATTATCCGCCAGTAAATGAGTGGTACTGCCTGGTCGTGGTTTAACGGTGCTTCTTTCTTTCCGGCTCCACTTCACAATCACATCGCCAACAGTCGACTTGAGCGTGTTTAGAAGGGTTGGAATGTGTCTGATGGACTGGTTACTCAGGTGGCATCCAGTGACTAGTCCACGTTGGAAGTCACTGAGCTCTCCAGACTTAGTCATTCTGCTGTTATTGCATCACTACTGCTTTTGATCAGATAGCGTACTTCACTGCAGCTGCAAATGTTAAATACATCATGTAAAAGACAATAATAATTATTATTATTATTGTGAACACATGCGGTCAATTATAACCTGGGATTCAGTGTCTGGCGGTATCACAGTAGTTACTGAATTAACTGGGAATGTTATTTCGCTGAAAATAACTGCCAAATATAGTTATAGAATAACAGTTATTATAAACAATGAAATGAGATGAATAAATTACACGGAAATGAAAGAAATGACTGATGGGCATGAAATTCATGAAGCTGTATTGGCATCAAATGATATCAGTGGGAACCACCTGAATATTCTCACTCTGCAAAATAATGAAAATGCCCCTTCCTCCAGTGCTGCTACCCCGTTCCCTGTTGGAAGTTTTTCGGCACTGGTGTTCGTGAAGCATAGGTGGAAACAACAGCGGCAATGAAATTTTCACTCAAACCTAGAAACGTGCTCGCGATTAGCAGAAAATTCTGGTTCTAGTCCCAGTTTGGCACAAATTTTCGGTTTTCACTGTAGGTTACAAGAATGAAAAATTATAGTCTGCTTCAATTCCCAGTTAGCAGACCTGAGTCCATACCAACAAGATGTAAAACATCCTTTATACGGTGTAATGCGAATGCCAAGGACATGCACGACTTGGATGATGGTAGGTCCCATGCATCAGGCATCCACGAACTTGCCGCAACTAAAGTAAATGAATTCCCGCATATACCCTACCTGCATTCTACTATCACTCCGTATGTCACTGCGGGGTATGGTGACAAGCCTGCCGTGTGATACACCGCACTATTCCTTTCGAGGTAGCGAGAGAAGTGCTTTCGTTCCAACACGACAGTTATCTTTCGCTCATTTGATCAAAAGGACGTACAATAGACACAAGAAATAAAAACATATGAATGTGAACACAGTTCTTAAATATTTGATATCTGTCAACATTTTAGCTCTTCGTTTGTGTCGTTCGTTTGTGTCATTACGTGAGCATTCCGTTTAACGCATCTGACATTCAGGCTGATGCGTAATGACGGTGGTAGCAGGCGGTTGTCGAAGCCCCGACAAACAGGCGGTATGTCGACACCTGCTTTGCTTCTGGCGGGACCACAAGCGAACCAGGTCATTCCGGTAATCGCGGTACGCCGCGGGGAGCCTTTGAAGCCACATTCCTGCTCTGTGCGGTCGCTATGCGCTGCAGTGGTGGCCGCTGCTGTGGAGCCACGCGCCAGCATTCAAAGTCAATGATTGTGACCTCGACAGAATGGGTAGGCTATTTTTCTCTGACGTACGGAGCACAGCTCAGTGGAATTCTGCCTACACTAAACCTGTACAGAGTCTAGCGTAACCGCCGAGCTGAATTATTTGACAGCTACAGACCGCAGATTGATAACCATGTTTCGCTGAGTACTACACAGGCGCTATTGAGAATCAGCAAAAAAATGTGCTCTGCCGAAACTAAGACTAATTCGAGAATGAGTAGTTCAATGAGTCAGCGAATGAAATCCGTGCACTGAGCTGTGGTGTTAAAAAAAAATTCAGTTTCCGTACTCATCTCGTGTTCTCACTTAGTCACCTAGCTTTTTGCTTGCCCGTTCTCCCCATTGGATTGGGCAGAGTCTTGTTGCATTTCGGCTGACACTGGTAGCTATTACCAGTGCTTCCTTCTATGAACCTGTTTCATCCCTGATTCTTGTATTTCTTCCCTCTATCGTCCTCTGCCATCGTTAAACGAAAATTCCTTTAGAAACGTAATTCTACCTGTTGTGGAAAGTGTCACCGGGTGCTTTTGCCAATCTGCAGCTCTGAGGGAAAATACGACGTGGCCTTTAAGCATCTGCTGAATGGTGACGTTAGGTAACTATCTTAATGCTTCTGTGCATCTACCGAGAGCTGGCATAATGGTGCCACGATTCTTGTAGGCAAGTAGCTTACAGATCACATCTGCTGAAAGGCCATATTTTGTTGCCATCGCATGCGTAGCCGATTTGTCTGGACGGAAGTGAGTGTCTCTGCATCAAACCCACAAGGCAATGACAATGTACTGCAGCAGTGCCAGTCACGTTTGTTAAAGAAATCAGTTCACCTGATCGCTATCACTGTCAAACACTTTTCGACCAATGTGAAGCTGTACAAGTGTTTTAATAAACACTTAGGTACTTGGTGGCCAGCATTTAGTATGAAAGTACGCAAAGGATATTCGAAAAGTAAGGTCCGATCGGTCGCGAAATGAAAACTACTGAGAAAATATTTTATTTGTACCAGATAGCAAGACCTTCCAGCCACTTTTCTACATAATCGCTGCTCCGACTTAGACACATGCCGTAGCGTTGTACCAACTTTCCAATACCCTCTTCATAGAAGGCCGCCGCCGATGGTTTCCTTAAACTGTCTATGCTGGTCTACAGCTCTTTGTCTGTGTCGAAATGCTGTCTTCATAGCCAGCGGTTTATGTGAGCAGAGATGAAACTAAGGGGAGCCAATTACGGGCTGTATTGCATGTGATCGAACATTTCCCATAAAAAACCCAGAGAACTGTCATGAAGGACAGGCATGACAGTTATGCTACGTGCGCTGCATGACATCACGCGAAATCTCTCACCAGGCCACCATAATTGGAAGGAGACACCATTTTCTAGGCATTTTTACGTCCTCAGAACTGAAAAGAGCGACTTGACGCGATCTACGGATAAACTAGAGACACTACCTTATATATATATGCGCGAAGTTTGATCGGATTTTCGCTGTGGTTTCCATTTCGCGTCCAATCGTACCTTACTTTCCAAAAAGCCCTAGTATAATTTAATAAGTATCCACTATCACTATTTCTCAATTACATACTGTTTCAGGACGTAATGCAACAGTGGTCTTTAGTGTTACATATTACGGCGCGTATTTCCGCGTTGTAGTGAAATACACCGCCCGGTAGTACTTTTATAGGATCAGTAGTTGTAAACAGTCACTACCGCTACAGCAAGACCATAACAGGCTTCCAACTAGGCCTGAAGCTTATTCGGGAAACTCACGCAACAGGTCGAGTAGATGAAAGGTTTTCAGGTTTTCTTCCCATAGGCATTCAGACTCGAAAATCCATTAGCTGCCGTGAGTCTAAGAATTGTGCATGTGTTTTAATTAGGTGATGTAGATAATTAGCGTTGTAAGGAAACGCTGCAGGCAGCACAACTCACAACAGTGAACCGGAATGGACCTCATGGTCTTTCTCATAATATTTAGCAGGTTTGTCAGAGTATATAATACGAGGATGTGCTGAATAATTATGCCTCCAAAATTTGTGTGCAAACTCTTAAAGCTTTTTAAATAAAACAAATACTATTAACATTCTACACCTTTGTTCTTCATGTCTACGTATTTATTTCCCAACATAGTCACCCTGGAGACGCACACTTTTCTACCAACGAGAAACCGGTTTATTGATACTGTCACTGGAAAATATTTGACTTTGGTGGAGGAGGCACAGCCTCACCTCTGATTGCACCGTCCCACCACTATCGAAGTGAAGTCCTTGAAGTTGTTCTTTAAGTTTTGGAAATAGATGAAAATCAGATGGTGCCAAGTCGAGACTGTATGGAGGACGATCGATAACAGTGAACCCAAAGCATCGGACTGTGCAGATGTCGCAGCGTTCGTACGTGGTCTGGCGTTGTCATGCTGAATGGAAGGTGCTCCATGTGTGGATGAACTCTCCGAATTCGAAACTCGATTACAGCATGCTGTTTGTCGCGCACCCACATAGTTACGTTATGAACCGCCATGTTACACGTTACAATTCGGAGCCCTCTAGCGGTAGAGGAGTGCAAATATGTAGATATAAAGAATGAAGATGTAGAATGTGGATAACGCTTGTTTTATTTAAAAAGCTTTAAGAGTTTTCACATAAAAAATTCAGAGTGATTACTTCTTCGCAGGCCCTCGTGGAAGTTATCGAAATAAACAGTACTTCAGTATATAACGGCAGGTTTCTAAGCGTTGTCTTTCGTCCGAATTGTTTTAAAGTATGGCTAGGCAATTACATCTCGACTCCGGACACGTGCTCACTAACAAAGGGATAGCGAAGTTGTTTGTTGAGGCCGGAGAAGAAATCCCTGCAAATGAGAGAATTCATTACATCACATGGGAAGCCCGATACGTACCAAACGCTTTACGGCATTACAAATTTGGTAGAAGCAGGACACATACCAAGTGGACCCTGATGCATAAGTTTTACTTATAAACATGCGTATTTTTAATGAATTAGCTACCTGCAATTTTTTTAATTTACCAACACATTGGTACTTTTTACAACCTGAGATTTATCCCAAAGGGACAGTACGAGATAAAATTATCTTACAGAGAGCAGCTAGAAAGTATTTTTTCCTTATTTTGAACAGGTCATTCACTATAGATATTCTGACTGGACGCACTCATCGGTATGGTGGGAATGACGTCATTTACTTTATAACACAGTTCCTGTTCAAGAGTCCTTGATTTTGATACGCCATTGGCACCGATATTTTCTTTAAGCTGTACTAATGCTTATGACGCTTGTGTATCAGTAAAACAGAATTTATCGTGAACTGCCTTTCCACCATTCTGGAGACGGTATTAATACTGATATCAAGACCCAGCTGCTTGTTTCAATTTTGCTGTAATGTTTAAATAAACTGATCGCGAAGATTCACAAATTTATAAGGTCTCTATTCCTAGTCCGGATGAACTTATTGCTAAGTTAAAAACTAGCATATATTTTTAAGGTAACAATTACTTACACTTTACTCTAGCTGAGAGTCTTGTTTTTTTTTCTACTTTTTATTGATATCCCTTTGCTTGTATTGCTGCAATCGCTTACTGTTTGGTGTGATTAGCGTGCTGGGAAACATTACAGGTACGACAACTGTAGTACAGGGTCATTATAATTAAAGTTAAGCTTTCAAAACGCTGTAGAAATAACACCAATGGTCAGAATGACGTCAAATTGCAACGGAATATTATCGGATAAGGAGGAAAACGTATGGCAGAAGTAAAATAAATAGTTACAAAATGTAGTAACAGACGGTGCTGTAAGAATCATAATTTAATAGTAGTCGACTACAAATGACAAATGAATCTTAATAACGATGCCTAAGGTGCAAATTCGACGTCAAACAAACTGTACTACTCAGGCACATGGGTGTACAGATGTGATACCGTTAGTTATGTAGGCCCATCCACAACGGCCAGGTCATATCACATCGAATCGGAAAAATCGGTTTTTGATTGTCCTGAGGCCAAAAACCGCATGAAAAGCATCACTCACATCGGTTTTTAATTGTCCTGAGGCCAAAGCCGCATACAAAGCAGCAATGACACCGGTTTTTAATTTTCCTGAGACCAAAAACCGCATAAAAAGCATCAATCGAAATAAAATCGGATTATTAATTTCCGTGTGACTGGAGCAAAACATGTTAAATATGCTGTCCACCGTTTTCTGCAACAAGTGAAAATAGAGAAACAGCATATTCCACAACTTATCGAAGTGTTTACGGGGTCAGGTTTAGAATGTGTTGCGCAATGCCTGCCTTAAAATTAGCAAAGTTTGCAATCGGAACACTGAACACAGCATCTTTCAGATAGCTCCACAGCCAGAAGTCACATGGATTAAAAGCAGGTGATCGGGATGGCCAGGCTGTTGGGAAATGGTGGCTGATAATTCTAGCACTCCGAAATGGCGCTTCAGCAGCTGCTTAACTGGATTTGCAATGTGTGCAGGTGCGACATCTTTCGTAAAAATGATCCCATCCACACATTCACGCTGTTGGAGAGTTGGAATGAAGTGGTTGCGCGAAAGACACTCATAGCGCTTAACAAAAAAATGGCTCTGAGCACTATGGGACTCAACTGCTGAGGTCATTAGTCCCCTAGAACTTAGAACTAGTTAAACCTAACTAACCTAAGGACATCACAAACATCCATGCCCGAGGCAGGATTCGAACCTGCGACCGTAGCGGTCTTACGGTTCCAGACTGCAGCGCCTTTAACCGCACGGCCACTTCGGCCGGCAGCGCTTAACAGTGACGGTACAGGTAACAGGACCGAAAGCACCTGTGTGTTCGAAAAATTATAGCGCAATGATAAATGATGCCGTAAAATCGCACTGCACGGTGATGAAGTGGTACTAGTTGATTTGCGTGTGGATTTTCCGTTGCCCATATTCGACAATTATGTGTATTGACATAGTCTGTCAGATGGAAGTGGGCTTCGTCTGTCCACGAAATCTTGCACGGCCGATAGTTGTCCACTTCCATGCGAGCAAGAAATTCTACAGCAAAGGTGTCTCTTGTTGGCAGGTCAACAGGAAGCAACTCATGCACATAGATAATTCTGAATGGATAGCAGAGAAGGATGTTTCGTAGGATTTTGCGCAACGTGCTCACGGGTATGTCCAATGTTCGGGCAATTCTCCGTTCACTACATGTTTGCGCACCACCACTCGTCTCCTGAATTGCTGTGGCCACTGCTACCACTGACGTCGAATCAATTCGTTTCCTACCTCTACAAGGTTGCACACCAAAAGAACCCGTCTTTTCGAATATCCGAATCATTTTCGCCAGACCCACGGCAGTCATCAGACCAACGCCATTTTTCAAACCTTTCAGTGTCCGGAACTTCTGCAAAGCGTCGTCTGCACAGTCATCATTCTTGTAATACAGTTTTAGGAGCAGAGCGCGATCGTGCATTGAGACAGTTATGGCGAACGCCACAGACGCTAAAGAAGGAAAAGCTGTGTATCCGGCGTGTATATACCAATTTCAATGGATCGTACGCATGGCAGATGTTTTCATTTACGTATTCTGACACATACAGCGCCATTTATTGATCAATTTTCACACTACTTTTTTATCTTCTGCCATACGTTTTACCCCTTCTCCGATAACATTCCGTTGCAATTTGACGTCATTATTACCAGTGGTGTTATTTCTACAGCATTTTGAAAGTTTATCTTTAATTATTATCTCTCTGTATCTGTTGACAACACGTTTATTACTTAGGGAATATTGCAAATAACAATGAATTTTTACGGGGATCACGTCATTGCGAAAAAATATTTTTGTCATCACCCTCACAATTTTAAAAGAACTTCCGTCTTCCCTCAGGAAGATAATCTACAATGACAGATTTATATCCAAAACCCTCTGTCATGTACCACTTAAACTAAGTTTGCAAAGAAAGAGTACTTTATTTGATCCAAGGAATGTGATTAAGCATTCTCAGCTCTTAGGTGCCCTCTAAAACTGTTTTCGTCTACACTTGATAAACCATTGGTAGTTATCGCTGTGCTTATACGGTAATGTACCGGCGCAATTCCTTTACTGATAGTACAGAACAACCACTAACATTCTCATCGAAAGTATTCTCAGCGACACCTACTGTTCGAGAAGGATGTTGTTCCCTGTGTATGTTTCGGTTCAAGATTTTACCTCGTTACTTCCACAAGTAAAGAATTGTTCTATTTCTCTTTGTCCAGTAAAACGAATCAATTGTTAAAACACTGTACATTGACGTCATGTATGGTAGAATATATGAGATCCGTGTAACACTGCCACAAAAATCTGTCAAATTAGTTTTCCACACTATTGTGTTTTCCAGATGATGTTTTCACATGAAATATCTATGGTTTAATGACCCCACATATAGTGGCTCTAGTTATCCCTACTGGAGTTTCGGATATTTCCAGGGCTGATTAAATTTAACGTGCAATGTGAATTTTTTTCAGTTGGGAATCTGTAAGTTCCAACAAGATCACTGCACTACCACAATGATCACAGCCTGATGCCTGATAATTATAATAAGGCAGGTAAAGAAAATTTAGTTCATTATAGGTTGGTAGACAACATGCGGCTCTGCAACTGAGGTTTATACGGCAGGAAGATCACTTTACGTAGTCCAATTTCCGTACACTCGCGTCTGCAAGTTGAAATTGTTTGCCTTTGATCGACCAGAGACATTTAGTGACTATTCTAGCTTATCTTTAATTGTTTTTATACTCATTTAAAACAACCTAGGACACAACTCTACGCATTGAGCGAATTGGCACGGAGGTTAGCACAACGGATTCACATTCGGAAGAACGGCCTTTCAAATCCCCGCCAGGCCATCCAAATTAATGTTCTCCGTGTATTCCCTAAACTGCTTAAGGAAGATACTCGAACGTTTCATTTGAAAAATACCCGGCTGATTTTCCGCGCCAAATAGGAAGTTGTGTCGGTCTCTAATGACCTCATTGTCGACTGGACGCTAGTCGTGCCTTCCTTCTCTTCTTACAACATTACACTTCACAAGTTCTTTCAGAACTGTCGGAAAAGGTATACCATTTCCATTAGGCCCTTACAGAGCAGTCAATTCCTTATTCGTGAAAACAGAATTTTTTGTTTGTTGCAGTTCTCTCCCCATTAGCGCTACATACTCACGTTTGTATCCGTGAGCTTGAGCATTACACAATACCTTGTACGACGCTTTCTTCTTCTACACAAGAAGCACATTGCAGATGGCGAACTTAGTGATGGGTGTATTTGCATCGCACTTGTTACTAGAAGAGAGATGTCATCTCTCCTTTGCGTGGTGTACATTTGTAGCTAGCTCGAAAACTCACTGTTAAGCGGAAACTGAAAGGTCAATAGGAGATAACCCTGCCGGCATATACAGCTTCTAACCGAAATCTGCTTCTTTGACCTCTACTGTTATTAACGACAGATCGCTATAAGAGCATACTTTTGGGTCGCCTGTACTACAAAAGTCATGTCCTACATACTATACAGTGGGATAACTCGACTGATAACTTCTTTGGACGTCGGCTGGATATATTTAGTCTTCTCAGTTTCCGAGGGACAGCGTGATTGGAAGTTACTGTTTGGTGGAAGCAGTCACTACATAAATCACAGAACTTCAATAAAAATTTTAATTTTATTAGATAAGGGAACAAAAGATTTACGATATTCTTGTGCATACAAATACGGGGGTGAGTCAAATGAAAACCTTAAATTTGTAATAACAAATCGAAACTTCGCGCCGTTATCCTGTAAGATGGTAAGCGTGCTACAAACAGCGTTCAGAATGGCCTGTAGGTGGCAGCATAGTGCAGATGCACACATACCTACGCAGTATCAGCATAAAGATAGGCTCCCCACTTACGACTTGCACCAGGGAAGGACAGCGTTCTGTTATTCGGTTTTTGCGTAGTGAAGGTGTGAAACCTATTGAAATTCATCGACGAATGAAGGTTCAGAACGGTGATGCATGTTTGTCACAGCAGCAAGTCTACGATTGGAGTAGGAAGTTCGCAAATGGTGTGACTTCAGTGGAAGATGCTCCTCGTCCAGGTCAGGAACAACGAGTTGTGACTCCACAGAACATTGCAGCAGTTGAAGCTATAGTGAAGGAAAACCGCTGAGTGACACTGAATGACACTGCAGCATGTTTACAGATTAGTCATTGGTCAGCCCACCATATTGTACATGATGTGCTCCAGTTTCACAAAGTGTCTGCAATATGGGTGCCACGGCAGCTGACTCCTGAAATGAGAGAACGACGTCTTGATACTTGTGAAGAACTTCTTCGACGCTTTGAACGAGAAGGTGATGGCTTCCTTGCAAGAATCGTTACTGGGGACAAACCTGGGTTCACTTCCACCTACCGGAAACAAAGAGAGCGAGCAAGGAATGGCGCCATTCCTCATCACCAAAACCAAAAAAGTTTCGAAGAGAACCATCAGCAGGGAAGGTTATGCTGATTCTCTTTTGGGACGAAAAAGGCTTCATTTTGGAGCATTACATGCCTAAAGGGACCACTGTCACCAGTGAAACATACACAAATCTCCTAAAAAATCACCTGCGGCCTGCAATCAAATCAAAGCGACGTGGATTGCTGTCAGCAGGTGTCGTTTTGCAACATGACAATGCAAGGCCCCACACGGCCCTTACAACAGTTGCAACAATCACAGACCCGCATTTTGACTGTCTTCCTTATCTACCATACTCACCAGACCTTGCCTCAAGTGATTTCCATATGTTTGGACCACTTAAAGACGCAATGGGAGGAAAGAAGTTCCGTTCTGATGCTGAGGTACGCCACGCGGTGCATGAGTGGTTGCGCGGACTACCAAAAGAATTTTTATCTAAAGGAATGTATGCACTTTGTAAGCGCTGGAGGACTTGCATTGATCGTGGGGGAGATTATGTTGAAAAGCGATACAGCTTTGTACCACTTCTGTACAATAAATAATATTTAAAAAAAGCATTTAAGGTTTTCATTTGACTCACCCTCGTAAGTAGTGCATTACACCGAAAGGCTCTAAACTACTGCGAGAAGCTTCAGTAGAAAACAGAACTAATGTGTCACAAAGAAGCTTTATTTTATATTAGGTTCAAAAATTTGCAGTTAATTATTCAAAATTTTTCTTTTTGGCTGATACGATAGCAGCCATGTGGCAAACCTGCAAGAGGCATTATGGTTAAATACCACGTCAGCGCGTGTCCATGATGGGGCGAGAAGATCTAATGCACGAATTACACGCACTATAATATTTTGCCTCCAGGCGCTCAGGACATGATGGGTCCACTTAAGTCGCAACCACTTAAACCATTTCAAAGTATGACTGACAGCAGAGGGAAGGTGCCGATTGCCGAACAACTGAGAACACTTGTGAAAAGCACAAGCATTCCTGTTACAAACAAACAAGTTGGTTATTGGGTCACAGCCGTCTTGACAAGTTAGGAATGGAGCCAAACGCTTGAGCTATTCCTTGCAGTGTGCGATACGCTAGAGCCAGCAACCATCACCGGGAAGTGCCACATTGCGGAACACCATAGATAAATTCGAAAATTCGCGGGCTACACGCCACCCACTGCAAGATCGGAAATTTTGTCACCCTGTATGAAGCCGAGAGGACGGTTGTGCAGTGTCGCCCCCCCCCCCTCCTTTCCTCCTCCTCCTCCTCCTCCTCCTCCACCTCCTCCTCCTCCTCCACCAGTGACAAAAACGATACGAAAGAAATTTCAGCCCTATAGAGCACAGAGTGGAAGACCATTAACTAAACAGCCAAGGACTGTGGAGAAAGAGGGAGGAGACAGTCGGTGAGGGATCTGACAATCAGTAAATGAAGATAATGATCGTCTATAAGTTAGAGGAGGGCTCAGAGATACCTCAGAAGAAACGAATTTCGTAATTTTCTCATACGATGCTTTTTAATTATGCCTTCTGGAGGCATGTCAGCTTATTGTAGACTTAGTATTCATGCTGTAATTCAGATTCCCGCATTCATTACCTTGTCTGTCGTCACTCTGTGACAAATTCATTTACCTTACAGCTGCATTTCTTTGCCTACTTCTAAACATTACGCTGAAACCGCCTCTGCAAAATAATCACTGCAGACAACAGACGCCGTGTGCAAGTACATCAACACGGCGCCAACTGCCAGACCGCGCTCTACCTGAAGGTATTAAAGCCAGCGGTCAGCCAGTGAAGAAGGAAGTAGTTGAGCTGGACAGGATCGCTGTCTCAGAGCCGGGGCACAGGACACGAAGGCTGCCGGCTGCAAATCCGCAGCCACCACACAACGAAAGGTGTGTAAAAGTCGTGCGTCAGCCACAGATACCTTCATGTAAAACTGACTCTGTCGAGTGGTGAGATGAAACGAACGATTCATTCCTGCCCCCCCCCCCTACCACACTCAAGCTACTTGCTCAATTGCTCAATTACTTAGTCATGTCTACGCTCATTGAAATCAACTCTGAAATTATATTTGTATTCTTCGTGTGAGAATGACTTGTATTTATTCAATTCCAATTTGCTACATTTCAGTACCGAGCGTGGGACGACCTCGTTTCCAATTAATCAAACCAAATTCAGTTTACTATATACTGACAGCCTATGTACTGTACCTGATTTTCAATAATGAAATCAATTTCAATTCATTACGTTTTGGTGCACAACATGGGACGATTCACATGTCAGTATCCTCAATGAGTCAATTTCATTTCACTCATAAATGTACCTGAGGCATTTGGTCAAAAACCTGAGTAGAAGACACAAGTCTAATGTAAGATTCGCCTGAAACATAAGTGAAAACAAAGTATCAGATTCTTCAGTGCAATGAGCCTAGTGACCGCAGCAAATGTTCCAGTGCAGAGGCAAGCAATGGGTACCTTCAGTTTCTTTTTCGATCACTTTTATCCCGGTTAGATCAAGTAATTCCGTTATTGACTGATGGTGTCTCTGTTTCGTTTGTAAATAAAACTGTTCGTCATACTTTAATGTTTTTAAAAACTGTATCCAATCATACCACAGTGATAAAATAATTTTATATGTAGCGCTAGGTAGACCACTATCAAATTTTGGCATAAGAACTGTGCCAAAATACTCCACAGCTACAATATTTCGGCTGAATAGTTAATTTTATAATTCATATACATATTTACGTCTTGTACACGATTTCATTTTGCATTTACTTTGTAGATTTACTGCATTTATGATTTCTGGGAAATAATTTTTTTTTTCGTAATACATGCTAAGCTAAGAATTTGATTTTCTATAGTGTTATGTACTGTACACAAGTAGACTACCCTTAACCATGCAAAAAACAAACGACTAGTATTATACTGTGGGTGTATGTATTGGTTCTAACACATCCAGTTGGCTATACTACGTTCAGTCTGCCTTGTTCAACGTCCATCTTGGTGGCTTTCTCTTGGGCACTGCACTGTCTGGTAGATATGTCTATACCGGGGAGTGATGACTGCTACGTAGACGCTCTATCACCTTCTGATGTGTCAGCCAGGTTCACGCAGATTTCGTAAAGCAAGTCTTTTTAACGAGAGAGAATACGTCTTCTCTGACACGACTTTTAATGCAACGAAAGAGTTAATTGCTGTATAAAGACATTTTGTTGTTAAATAGGAATAAACAGTACTGAAAAGAAATCCTCTTTTCAAGTAGTGAAATAACAATAATATTACTTTGGAGGGCAAAGACCTGAACGAAAACAGTCACTTTTCTTGGAAGAAGAAATAAACGTAAATACTGTCTATGGGTGAAGGCCTTGGGACTAGCAGACTATGACAGAAAAGTCAGTGGCTAATAAATACATAATGCACTTCGCTCGATAAAGTTCATGTCCCAATGGGAAAGTCAAAAACTAAAGTTTGTACTCTTAGACTCAGTACGAGTTAAAATTCCGACAGGACACTCCAGTCTCAAATTTCCACTAATGTGAAAAACAGTTGTCAAGTTCAGGGTGGGAACCAAGACAAGAAATCTTACAAGTGCACTAACCGATCACTGACACGAAACACAGAGTCGTCATTGTGGAGGCGCCAATGTCACTTCCTAAATAATGGAATGTGACCGCATATGGCGCTTGATCCAGAAAACACTCTTGGGCGCTCGGCGTGGTTCAAGCGCCAGCATAAATACAGACCGGGCACCAGGATACCATAGGCACTACGTTCAGTCATGTAGCCCATGGAGGACAAATAGGTTCGTGCCGCCAGTGAACACCATTGGTGCCTGGGGGATGCCGTCTGATGGCCAGGAGGATCACTGCCAAGCTGCATGTGTATGTGGGAAGCTGGACCCTAGCAGTTATAAGATCGCTTCCCTCTGATGTGTTGTAGGCTGGCGTCTGGGTAGGCGCTAGGCCTACTTAAAGCACACTTACCCTCTCCCACCCAACCCAAAAGGAAGGAGAGGTGGAATCGCATCTCGACGACTGTGGAGAGCGCTGGGTCCTCTTAGGTCGGGCGTGGAGCAGCAAAGAATCCCTGTCCCCTTTGCCCCCCCCTCCCCCCACCAATCTGTGGTCAGTTTGAGACAGAAGAAGAGAACTTCAGCGGCCTCATCTTTGCAGCTTGTGTGGGTGGAGTGGAGCGGCCGGTATACGTGGCAGTGGTTGAGGAGTGCGCTGGCTGTACCCAGTGTGTAAGGAGGCCGTACAACGTAATCAACACACTGGACATGGAGGGTAGAAATCTGTATCAGAAAACTTCGAGATGGGGATGGAAGATTAGTGTGTGGTAGCTCTACGGATGAGAATTCATCATGCAAAAGTACTCGGGATGAGAATTTATTGAGCGAAGGCTTTTAGGATGAAAATTTGTTGTGTGGTAGGATGGAAACTGTGGTGTCACTGCCAGACACCACACTTGCTAGGTGGTAGCTTAAATCGGCCGCGGTCCATTAGTACATGTCGGACCCGCGTGTCGCCACTGTGTGATCGTAGACCGAGCGCCACCACACGGCAGGTCTCGAGAGACGTACGAGAACTCGCCCCAGTTGTACGACGACGTTGCTAGCGACTATACGGACGAAGCCTTTCCTCTCATTTGCCGAGAGACAGTTAGAATAGCCTTCAGCTAAGTTAATGGCTACAACCTAGCAAGGCGCCAATTGTATCAGTGCATGTATCTTACGAGTCTCATTTGTATAGTCAAGAGAGATGTACCCAAGGAAGCATTAAAAGTTAAGTATATTACAAAGCTACGTATTTTCTTTATAGCAGTCATAACTTATCCTGTTCCAGACTTGACGCCAGTCGGCGTGTGTGTACGCGTGCCTTTCGGCTTCATCCTCAGTGTGGCGTGACTAGCTTGTTACGCCACAACAGAAACTGCGCAATCACTTGGGGGATGTGGTTGCAATTTCGGAAGCACTTGGGATAAAATTGTTTTTATGTGGATATATTTCGGAGGAAAATGCGTTATGGGGAAGCACTTCGAAGGGAAACATGTCGTGAGGAAGCACTTGGAAGGGAAATATTTAGGATATTGAGTACACATACACACATCAAAAAATGTTTTGCATCAACTCGTTTCCAAGATTTCCGGAGCCTGTACAGAAAATTGGAATAGAGATCAACATAAACATCATTTCCGCCATTTTTACTGCTCATGAAAACCACACATTGCATTTTGTACCACCAAACAGCGAGACCTTCAGAGGTGGTGGTCCAGATTGCTGTACACATCGGTACCTATAATACCCAGTAGCACATCGTCTTTCCTGTATTCGTCGTGGTATACTATCCACAAGTTCATCAATCCACTGTTGGTCCAGATTATCCCCCTCTTCAGCGGTGATTCGGAGTAGATCTCTCAAAGTCGTTGGTGGGTCGCATCGTCCACAAACAGCCCTTTTTCAATCTATCCCAGGCATATTCGATAGGGTTCATGTCTGGAGAACATGCTGGCCACTCTAGTCGAGTGATGTCGTTATCATGAAGGAATTCATTCACAAGAATTGCACGACGGGGGCGCGAATTGTCGTCCATGAAGACAAATGCCTCGCCAATATGCTGCCGATATGGGTGCACAATTAGTCGGAGGATGGCATTCACGTATCGTACAGCCGTTACGGCACCTTCCATGACCACCAGCGGCGTCCGTCGGCCCCACATAATGCCACCCCACAACAGCAGGGAACCTCCACCTTGCTGCACTCGCTGGACAGTGTGTGTAAGGCGTTCAGCCTGACCGAGTTGCCTCCAAACACGTCTCCGACGGTTGACTGGTTGAAGGCATATGCGACGCTCGTCGGTGAAGAGAACGTGATGCCAATCCTGAGCGGTCCATTCAGCATGTGGTCGGGCCCACCTGTACCACGCCGCATGGTGTCATGGTTTCAAAGATGGATCTCGCCATGGACGTCGGGAGTGAAGTTGCGCATCATGCAGCCTATTGTGCACAGTTTGAGTCGTAACACGACGTCCTGTGGCTGCACGAAAAGCAGTATGCCACATGGTGGCGTTGCTGTCAGGGTTCCTCCGAGTCATAATCCGTCGGTAGCGGTCGTCCAACGCAGTAGTAGGCCTTGGGCGGCCTGAGCGAAGCATGTCATCGACAGTTACTGTCTCTTTGTATCTCCTTCATGTCCGAACAACATCGCTTTGGTTCACTCCGAGATGCCTTGACACTTCCTCTGTTGAGAGCCCTTCCTGGCACAAAGTAGCAATGCGGACGCGATCAAACAGCGGTGCTGACCATCTAAGCATGGTTGAACGACAGACAACACGAGCCGTGTACCTCCTTCCTCGTGGAATAAATGGAACTGTTCGGCTGCCGGACCCCCTCCGTCTAATTGGCACCTGCTCTTGCATTGTGTTTACATCTTTGGGCTGGCTTAGTGTCTTCACTGAACAGTCAAGGTGACTGTGTCTGTGATACAATATTCACAGTCAACGTCTATCTTCAGGAGTTCTGGGAACCGGGGTGATGCAAAACCTTTTTTTTTTTGATGTGTGTATTACCCAGAGAGACGGAAATCGTGGAACTTGTACAAGGATTAGATACAAAAGCAGCAAAAAATATAGACTTGTTGTATGTAGCGGCTGGGCCAGGCAGGGAAGAAGAGATGTAACGATAGAGGTATTTTGGGAACAGCTGGAGGAAGAATCACAAGGGAGGATCGATGCAGATGAAGATACGGGTGCAGCATTCAGAGGAGCAAGCTGCGCCAGTGTAGTCTGCTGGCAGCAGTCCCTGGGGAAGCGACAGCAGTGTTGGCCTGAGGCATCTGGTGTTGTGATGACACTGGCCACGGAGTCGAGGATCACACCGCCAGAAGCAGGAAGCAGTGCCGATGGTGTCTACTACATGTCGTCGGCTCTTGTGGTGCCTCGGGGACTGTGGCTGGGGACCTCCAGTGTCACGTTCATGCTGGCCAGCTTCTCCAAAATGCGTCTCTGCATCTAATGCATGTTGTGTAAGAAAGAGAGGTCCTGGGAAGTTGCTTCCATGTCGAACATAGTTGTTGCCAGTTGATAGGACAATATGCTGGAGATTTGTAACGAGAAGCTAGCAGCAGACAACCCGAAAATTAAAAAAAAAGGTCACACGCATTTGAAAGATACTGAAATATCTCATCGCCAACAGACATGGGATAATTTACCAAGCGTGCCAATCTGTTATGTCCTCCTTGTCTGGTGGATAACAAATGTTCACAGAGATCTGATAGAACATGTTTGTTTAACAAGAGAGAATACGTTCTCTGCTGTGTGTTTAGTACAATGTAAGATTTAATTATCTTAGAAAGAAAACTTCTTTTTAAATTATTATATTCCCGGGTTCGATTCCCGGCGGGGTCAGGGATTTTCTCTGCCTCGTGATGGCTGGGTGTTGTGTGCTGTCCTTAGGTTAGTTAGGTTTAAGTAGTTCTAAGTTCTAGGGGACTGATGACCATAGATGTTAAGTCCCATAGTGCTCAGAGCCATAAATTATTATAAACAGTATAGAAAAGGAAGTCTCTTCTCTATTTTTAAAATTACAATAATATTAGGGAGGCAACACATTCGAACGAGAACAGTCATTTCTTGTGAAAGAACGAACAAACACAAATACTGCCTAAGGCTGAGGGCCCTTGGAACAAACAAACAATGCTAGAAAACATCAGTGACAACTAAACAGACAACGCACTGGGCTGGCCAAAGTTCAAGTCCCAACGGGACAGTCCAAAATTAAAGTTTCTTACACCTAGACGCAGTGCGAGTTAAAGAAAATTTGGGAATTTGAGGTAAGATCTTATGGGACCAAACTGATGAGGTCATCAGCCCCTAAGCTTACACACTACTCAAACTAACTTACGCTAAGGACAACACACACACCCATGCCCGGGGGAGGACTCGAACTTCCGACGGGGGAAGCTCCGCGAACCGTGACAGGACGCCCGAGACCGTGCGGCTACCCCGCGCGGCCGAGTTAAAGTCCCAGGAGGAAAGTCAAGTTTCAGAGTTCCACTATGATGAAATACAGTCAAGTTCATGGTATAAAAAAAGACAAGAAATCTTACAAGTCCACTAACGGCTCATTGACAATGATGAACATGGAAGTACTGATGGTATGGACATTAAACACTGCCTGAAGGAACTAAACAACAATAAGCGGCTCCAAAATCACCTACCTTGTCTTAAACTCATTTACGTTTCGCTGTACAATGAAAGCCATCTTATCGATGAGATTTGGTATTTTCTGAACTGTTTTAGTTCCGTGGTGGTGGGTATGTTGCTACAAGATGGGTTATTTTGGATCTGCGTATTGCTTGTTATTTCACTGAGGCATTATTTCATGTCCATACCATCTGTACGTCCATGTTCATCGTGGTCTGGCATCCAGAATTAGTTCAGCTTGATCTAAAGGCTTTGCACTTTTTTAAATTCTAGATCTCTTACCTGCGCCTCTCTCCTAAATGAAGATGGTGGTGGCTTCATCATTGTGGATACGCTGTTTAGCTTTGTGAACCCATTTGTGGATAGGAATTTACGGACTGAGGGGTAAATTTATCCGTGAGCTTTGACGGTTCTTTTGAAGAAGTTAATGCCTTCATGGCAATTCCTTTATGGCATGTGCATTTCCATGTACGAGTGTTCATGACAGCTTCATTTGGTAAAAACTGTATTCAGGAATTCAGCTTTTGCAACGACGTTTGGACACTGAGGCCTATGATGGTACAAACATCAGTGTTTCTGAGTGTCATACAATTATTTGGCTTACAAATAGGGCAGTCCTTGCCACTTACCTCCTGAATATCGTTTTCATGCACAGTGACTTGACAGTAAAACAGCATGGTGGCCCTTAAAATTCATTCAGAATAGAGGATCTGGGCATTGTAATCAATCTTCATGTCAGCTTAAACGCATTTTTCACTTGCTGTACATCAGTTATAGACTGTGGTAGTGTGTCCATTGTAGAGACACTTAAAAACGTGCATTGGGTTCAGGTGAATGAACTCAGCTTTCATGTACTCTGGCAACGTTCGAGAATTGTAGGTCAAAACAAATGCAGCTGTTTTTTCTGGTTCACCATTCACCCAATTCGTTACGTCCCTCAGTTCTGTCAGGCCTACGTCTTCCCTAGTTTTACTTCAGTTCCTGCACGCCAGAGTGCATTCTCTGTATAGCATGACTCCATTGTTATAATTTAGCGGGTTGCTAAATTCAGTCCCAATGTGGTGTTCGGCTACCACTTTTGCTATCTGTACCTGTTCAGCTTGACGGTTGTTCCCGTCAGTACTGCTCAATTCCTCGAGCGATAAACAGCTTTTAGCGTACCTGCTATAAATAACAAACTATTTTATGGATAGGCAACATATCTTCGAAACTACCTCCCTTTGTCATAATCATCAGGTATACATTCTGAGACACATTAAGTATCCTGTTAACCTTGATCATTAACTTAGCTGAAATTCTCGTTGGACTGAAGCCCAGCCGGCCGGTGTGGCCGTGCGGTTAAAGGCGCTTCAGTCTGGAACCGCGTGACCGCTCCGGTCGCAGGTTCGAATCCTGCCTCGGGCATGGATGTGTGTGATGTCCTTAGGTTAGTTAGGTTTAAGTAGTTCTAAGTTCTAGGGGACTGATGACCACAGATGTTAAGTCCCATAGTGCTCAGAGCCATTTGACTGAAGCCCTATTGGTTGAGTGAATCTTGTTTCTCCTGGACCGTACACCAAATCCATTGTTAGTGTCTTTTGTGTGTAGAACTGGATGCCATGGCGTTTAAACGAGTAGCTAGGGACATACAAGTTCACCTGATAAGCAACAGAGAAGCAGTGCAGGTTCAAAGACAAATAACAATGTTATCTCAAATTCACTGGTCATGTTACACATGAAGCAATTTGACGAGTTACCTTCCAGGTAACCCCGTTACCCTTGGGCTCAGTAGCCGCAAGAGCTTAGCAGTGTCATCAATAGATCAATAGATAGTGGCACCCTTTGAGGTGCAGTGATTGGCAGATGCTCTGAGTCTAAGAATTTTAGATAACTGCTCAGGTAACCGGAGGGTCCGGCAGCGTAGTTGGGAAAACCAACCAATGACGAGTTCTGACCACCATGACCAAAGTGGCTGGTCAGAATAAAATAGCAAATAAGACTAAATCTAATAAAAACTAAATCCAAGTAGTAACAGAGGAGGGAGTAACATGGTTACAAAGACAAAATTAAGACTAGTTTAATGTATATAATAAATTTTAAAAACTGATGTAACAATAACGTCTAAAGCGATTTTTACAAACGAGATGTGCACAGACAGGTGTCAGTGAGTACTATCAAACTGTCATAGCAGTTTCTTTATAAATATTAACTGTACTGAATTATGCCTGTGCATGAGAACCTGAATGTCACACAAATAAGATGTGAAATATTGAAAGTAGCGGCAGCATTACTAAGTAGATATAATTAAGAATATATTGTTGTACTTCGATTTAATTGTTTATATTTATTAGTAACATAACAACGCAAAGTAGCGTTTACAAGGTCGAAACCATTATACGTGAATAAATGATTTGTGTTAGAGAAGAACTAAGAACAGTACTAGATTGCTGAGGAAATTTACGTGCAAATTCATGGGTTATACATGTATTTAGCGTGAAACTTGTAGTTTTAAGTATCTTTCTGAATTCGGAAGTGCGTGAGCTTGACTCATGTCAAGGTAAGAGAGCTTACACAGTGGCGTCCACTTTCGTTTGAGGCTCTTTGGCGTTTCGACATTCGTCTGGTAGAGAGCATTGAGATTTGGCGCAGACAGTACGTATATGCAGCAGTAGATCGCCTCGCGAGTGAATCAAAATATTTCTAAGCTTTTGGTCATGGTCTTGTGGTATTCGTGGGCATTGCTGGCGAACACTTTAAATTATTTTCAATGTGTCTTCTTTGAATATTTCACGTTAGGCAGTCCAGTCTTTCCTGTGGTTAATTTTTGGAGTAACCTGCATTCGGAATTTAGTTATTTTGCAATTATGGAACTTTAATTTTAGACTGGTGCTAACGATTTTCAATTTATTAAGTCTTACTTTACTTGAAATGAACTCAACTTTGTTAAAATTGAAAACACTATGAGTAGTGAACGACTTTTTCATCACAAATCCCTGTCTGCATTTATCTGAACTTGTGACTGAATTTTTGGATTAACATAACAGATCAAAATTATACAGAAGCAACAGGTTTTAGCTTCTCCATTTGTTAATTATTTTTTCATCACGTCGCATATGTTGGTCTCGTTTGGGATCAACAAATAGTTAGCAAAGAATGTTTTTATCCATATGGTAGCAGTATAGTAATGAAATAGTCCAGTGGCAGAGGCAGAGGCGAGCTGATGTGCTTTTAGCGAGAGCAGCAACAGTTGTCTGATACATAGTAATTAAGTTTAGTTTGTGTTCTTTCCATGTGAAGAAGTGAACTATATCTGTGTATGTTACTGTGTAGACTAGTGTTTAGCAAATTAATCCAAGTTTTTGTTTCTGTGTAAGTCGTAATGCATAACTTTGTGTGAACCGGCTGCCAGGTGCAATATTCCGCCGTCAGGAGCGCCACGTCACCCATCACGTGACTCAGTTTTAATCAGGTGACCGTAACTAACACGACTCGGACAGGCAGTCCAGCGACAGGGGCTGAGGCGAGCGGTCGCACATGTAGCGGTAGCAGCAGCCGCAGTTGTCTGATTCTGAGTAATTTAGTTAAATTTTTTCCAGTGTACTTCTGCGAAGAAGTGAACTATACCTGTGTATTTTACTACGTAGACTAGTTACTAGAAAATAACTGTAAGTTTTTCTTTATGCGTTAATCTTAGTCATATCCTTGTGTGAGGCGACTTTCTTGTGTAATCTTCCACCACTAGAAGCGCAACGTCGCGTCTCCATGTTTAAATCTCGTGTTAGTACACAGCATATAGTTTATATGAATACACTGGAGAGTGCATATTTGACTGATTACCTTAGCAGTTAAGTCCCATAAGATTTCACACACACATTTCATTTTGAGAGTGCATATTTACTTCCTGCTGCAACTTAGTAGCTTTTGATACATACATTTCCAGTAGAGAAATTTCCATCTAGTTTAAGAGCTTGTGGGGGTTACGGTCTCAGGCTGTAGTGAAAACATTGCAGATCAAATTTTATTTTGCGTACATTCAAACCTCAGTAGTACCACCGTTCGGCAATTTTCACTTTTGCGTCTCCAAGTTAGTCTTCACTACCTTTTTTTGTATTTCTTGAGAACTCATATCAATTATTTTACTGTGCAATATGACTAGGGAATGTGCTTGCTGTGAGCAAACACAAGGAGAGCTGACTGCTGTCTGTAAACAACTAGAAGCTGCATTGACAACAGTCAACAGATTCCTGGGTAACGCTCAAAGCTGCGGAAACATTGGGGCGCCATGTATGGAACCTACGACATCTTTGGTGGTGTTGGAATCCCTTGGTGATCTGGTTGTGGCTATGTCTTGCAAATACGCAACATATGACCGGTCTGTGAGGGGCAGGCAGTGATGGGTTCATATGTCTCTGTGTGGAAGGTGACAGGGAGAATGGCCTGCATGGCTGGATCCTTACACCTTAGCCAGAGGTACGAGGTGCTACCGAGTGTTGATAATACTTCCGAGCCAGCACAGGATGATTCTCCTGTTGGCTCAGAAGCCGATACTCCTGCTCAAACCAGACAAATGCGGAGGTTGGGTATGCTAGTCATTGGGAGCTCCAACATTAGGCACATGTGGGGCCCCTGAGGGAAATACCATGCAGGCCAGGGAAGAATGCCATGTAGACTCGGTTTCTTTGCTTGGTGGTCTCGTCTGTGATGTGGAGGAGGCTCTGCCTGTGGCTATTGAGTATGCTGGGTGCAACCGGCTGCAAATAGTGGCACATGTTGACATGAATGACGCCTGCCACTTGAGGTGTGAGGCCATCGATGGCTATTATCAGTGGATGGCTGATATGGTGAAGTCACCAAAAGCATCACAGGTGGGGTACAGGCTAAGCTCTATTTATAGCATCGTAACCAGGGACAATCGTGGTCCTCTGGTTTGGAGTAGAGTGGAATGTCTAAACCACAGACTCAGAAACTACGCAACGGTATCAGATGCGAGTGTCTCGTCCTCCGCTATCGGGTGGATAATTGTCGGGTTTCCTTTAACAGGGCAGGCGTCTGATACACGCTGAGAGCGACTATTAGGGTAGCAGAGTATGTATGGTGTGCTCATGCGTGTTTTCTAGCTTAGAGAAACCCCCTTGAAATAAGAGACGAACTGTTGGCCAAAATCGAAGATAAATCAGCCACAATGTTCTCAGAGAATGCTTGTCCTCGCTTAATCGACATAGAAAAGTTAAATATGATACTGTAAAGTGCAGGAGCATCAAAGGGAAGGTCGCAGAATTAGTGCCGCTTATTAATGGTTAGAACGCCCAGATAGTATCAGGAAAATAGTTGGTTGAAACTGAAAGTGAATAGCAATGAAATTATAGGTCAGTCTGGAATATTTAACGCAAGGATAGGTTAGTCGCCAGTGGTGGTGATGCATTTATTGCAGTAAAGAACTCTATAATATATAACGAGGTTTCTGGCAGATTAAAACTGTGTGCCCGACCGAGACTCGAACTCGGGACCTTCGCCTTTCGCGGGCAAGTGCTCTACCAACTGAGCTACTGAAGCACGACTCACGCCCGGTACTCACAGCTTTACTTCTGCCAGTATCTGCAAGGTTTGCAGGAGAGCTTCTGTAAAGTTTGGAAGGTGGGAGACGAGATACTGGCAGAAGTAAAGCTGTGAGTACCGGGCGTGAGTCGTGCTTCGGTAGCTCAGTTGGTAGAGCACTTGCCCGCGAAAGGCAAAGGTCCCGAGTTCGAGTCTCGGTCGGGCACACAGTTTTAATCTGCCAGGAAGTTTCATATCAGCGCACACTCCGCTGCAGAGTGAAAATCTCATCCTGTATATAACGAGGTAATCGTGGATTCCGAATGCGAATTAAAATGCGTGAAGTTAACCATCAAAGATGGGTCAAAATGGTAACTGGATGCCTTTATAGACTACCTGGGTCAGGAACCGTAGTGGTAAAGTGCTTCAGAGAGAACTTACAGAATATCGTTAGTAATTTTCTTGATCTTGTTGCTGTAATGGGGGGGGGGGGGTGACTTTAACTTGTCAGATACAGACTGGGGGAGTCATGATATCAAAACTGGTGCCGGAGACAGGGAAATGACTAACGTTATTTTTGATATCTCGTCCAAAAACTACTTTGAGCTGATAATTAGAGAACCACCTCGTGAAGGTAACGTCTTAGATCTCCTAGCAGCAAACAGACCTGAACTTACCGAGTTAGTTACTGCAGAGGAAGGTAACAGATCTAACATAATTGATACACAGAATCTAAACAGGAAGAATGTACTGCATGCGCACAGTTCTGAGCCTTTAGCTAAATATTAGCAACAACACAAAAACTACTTCTTGAAGTGTCTTCATAAACTAATCAGTTAACATCATAGAAATTAAATATTTCTTCATAAAATTTACTGTGTCAAGAAGAGCTGTTCCAGAACACTGCAGCAACCAATACAGTATTGAAAAACGTCAATAATAAAAAAAATAATAAATCCCTTGATGCACGGTATAACTGGTAAAACAAATGTTAAAGTTCCGACAAGCCACTATCGAGCACACTCGTCATGAAAGCTAAGTGAGTCGAGCATGAGCAATGAAAAACTTAATGTTCCCAGCTACAATCACTGAACGAGGACAAAGTCCAGACGTGCCGAGCTGGCAGAGTTCGGTCCCTGGAGGTGCGACGTCTTTGACTGAAGAGTGGTGGTGGAAGGCGGACTGGACGGCGACAACAGCGGCGGCTCTCATGAAGTTCATAGGTGCCGATGAGGAGATATCACTGCCTTCTGCTGCCCCAACGCGACGTTAAATTCTCGATATGTGGAGTTCTGAACCTTTCTGATTGGCTACTTGGCTAGGTCACAGAAGCAGAACAATGTCTTGATTGGCGCACACCAGTGCTAGCTGCGGTGAGATCTAGGTGTGGCGGCTGCTGTCGCCCTCTGATGGTCCGCTTGCTGATTTCTTGCCCCTGCCGCCGTTGCAGTGGAGCCATTGGCATTTGAATTTTGTGGCCAGCAGACATCTGGCCCCTGGCGCTCTGCGGTAAGTGCGCCACAGCTATAAGGCTGTGATAGCAATTATAACTACGGGTATTAAAAAGTATGTTAACAAAGGCAGAAGATATTTTTACTGAGCATTAGTGACAGGATACAAATTGTAAAGTATCTGAGTAATCAGCATCAAATATTAGTGACGAGGGCGAAGATGTGGAGACCAAATGGAAAAAATTCAAAAGCATCATTCAATATGCCTTAGACAAGTACGTTTTCTGGGCAAGATCTTAAGACAGGACGTTCATGAATTACACACACTACTCAAAAGATGCACCAAATCCGCAATTTTACAGATACGACAATGAAATTTTGTGTTACGCTTGACAGCAGCAGCGGTTCTGATGAAGTTCATAGGTACCGAGGTTCCTTCGATTATGTATATTTAACTTTTTTACGGAAATTAAAAAAAAATTATTTAAAAAATAATCTGTGTACTCTTTTTTCAGCAACTATTCGAGAGGCTATACAGAATTTTCTCTGCCTAATCTCTTCGCATATAGTAAGCTTCTCTCTTTGCTTTTTTTAATACATCGAATAGGAGAAATTTAATAATTTTTTAACTATAATTCTGTAAGGTTAATATAAAATTTGTGCAAAATCCCAAGCACTTTGTCCCATATTTCAGCTTACATTCAGAATTTCAAAATTGACTAGTGAGATAAGATTTATTGGGTTGATAAAAGTAAGTGTACAAAATTACATAATTATAGCCTTCATAGATTGTGAGAAAAAGGTACATAAAGTTAAAAAAATAATAATCTTCAGGAAATGCAATTTAAAGTTCAACCAAACGTTTTTTCTTATGTCACCTCTTCAAAAGGCCCCAGATTTGTACTCAGCGTCCTCTTTCCCTTCAAGATTTGTCTTCTGTTTCTTGCTTTCTGCCTCCTTTCCTTCACCAGGCCTTAAACTGACTTTAAAAAGCTGCAGAGAGACGCTGTGAATTTATTTTTCTCAAGATGTCTTGAGTGAAATGTTCTAAATTAAAGCCAATTCTCGTTAATACCTCCCTACGTTCCCGCGATTAAATGAAGAACTGCATCATAAGTAGCAATTCTGACGACTGTTGCAGAGGAAAATGTGGTTTTAGAGCATCGTTTCCATATGAGTAAATTTAGAGAGTCATCTAGATTCTGGCTTTCGCCATCAATACAGTTTTAGAAGTTCAAGATTGGCCATAAGACTTAACATCTTCCAAGATACAATTTGGTAGCCTCTCCTTGTGAATGTAGGCGCTGTTATCCCACTGAGCCAGTATATATTGGAGCATTGCTTCAAAGAAGTGGGTTTGGTAGATAGGTCGCGTCACACAATTATTTTTGAGGTACTTCGGATACGATTTCATCACTGACACTTTGTAAACTTATTGTCTGTAAGTTCTACTAATAATTAAAAAATAAATTGAAAATTGACATTTTTGGTCAATTTCATGAACGTCAGCCCTTACGATATGGGAAAGACAACCTTGGTTTAATAGCTGTGTTGGAAAATCGCTCCGTAAACAAAGAGAGCTACATCTCATATTCAAGAGAAGTTAAAACCTAGATGACAAACAAAGGCTGAACGAAGCGAAAATGGGCGTAAAGAGAGCAATGAGAGAGGCATTCAGTGAATTTACAGTAAAATTTTGTCAGTCGATCTAAGTAAAACCCCTAAGGGGTTTTGGTCTTATGTATAAACCGTAAGCAGTTCGCAATCACCTATTAATTTACTCAGAGACAATACCGGCATCGAAACGGAAGGTGACAGAGATAAGGCCGACCAACTGAATTCGGTGTTCCTTAATTGTTTCTCGCCAGAAGAAGGTAACACAGTCCTTTCAATCATCGTACGAATGTCGAAGCGGCAGATATTGAGACAACCGATCGCGGAATAGAAAAGACCAGATACCTGTGAGTGTTCCCCTTTCAGCTGCGGTTTATCGTAGATCGCTGGAGCAAAGAAGGTTATTTAGTGACTGAAAAAAATCGCTGGTCATTCCCGTTTTTAAGAAGGGCTACATGAAGATGCACAGAATTATAAACCTATAACGTTGACTTCAATCTGTTGTAGAAATATGGAACATGTTTTATGCTCAAGAATTATGACGTTCTCGGAGAACGAAAGTCTCGTCTATAAAAATCAACATGGATTCCGCAAAAAGAAATCTTGCAAAACTCAGCTCGTTCTGTCCCTCCATGACATCCGTAGTGCTTTAGACAACGGCGCTCGGGTTGGTGCCGTGTTCCTTGACTTCAGGAATGCATTAAACACCCTCCCGCACTGCCGTTTAGCGGAAAAAAGTACGAGCTTATCGAGCATCGAACCAGATTTGCAGGTGAATTCAAAGCTTTCTTGCAGACGCAACTAGACACGTCGCTCTTGCCGGAACAAAATTGACAAAAGTAAAGTTAATTTCGGGGGTACTCCAAGGAAGTATGATAGAACCGTTGCTGTTCGCAGTTGAGATAAATGATCCAGTTGAAAGAGTCGGATGCTCTTTAAGACTGTTCGCAAATGTTGCGATTGTCTCTAAGAAAATACCAACGCCAGAAGGCAGCATCGATTTGCTGAATGACCTTCAGAGGATTGAACGTAAATAACTGTAACATACTACGCATCCATAAGAAAATAAATCGACTACTGTACAACTGCACTATTGATGAGAAACTGCTGGAAACATTATCTGCAGCAAAACATGTAGTCGTAGCTATCCAGAGCGACTTTAAGTGGAATGACCACATAAAGCAAACAGTGGGAAAAGCAGACATCAGATTGAGATTCGTAGGAAGAATCGTAATCAAGAGTAGCTCATTCACAAAGGAAGTGCTTTATAAGGCGCTGGTTCGAACGGTTCTTGAGTATTGTTCATCAACATTGGATAACTACTAGGTAGAACTGATACAAGTGAAAGAGGAGATCCAAAGAAGAGCGGCGCGTATCGTCACGAGATCGCTTAGCGGGCCTGAGAGTGTTATCGAGATGCTCAACAAACTCATTGCCAGACAATTACAGCAGAGGTGTTGTGCTTCACGGATAGGTTTACTATTGAAATTTCGAGAGATCTTTCCGGAAAGAGTCGGGCAACATATTTCCTCCCACATACACTTCGCGTAATGACGGCGACGAGAAATTTCGAGAAATTACAGCTAATACAGAGGTTTATCTACAATCATTATTCTTACACGTTATTCGCGAGAGGAGCAAGGAAGGGAGGATGAGTTAGAACTACCATAAGTACACACCACCACACACCATTAGGTGACTTGGGGAGTATGAGGTAGATGTAAATGAATTATAATTGTTATGTCACGGAGGAATTGTGTAGAAGTGAACTCATATAATTTTCTCCGTCCTATAAATGTTCAAACGTGTGTGAAATCTTATGGGACTTGACTGCTAAGGTCATCAGTCCCTAAGCTTACACACTACTTAACCTAAATTAATCTAAGGACAAACACACACACCCATGCCCGAGGGGGGACTCGAACCTCCGTCGGGACCAGCCGCACAGTCCATGACTGCAGTCTCCGTCCTATACATCCAACTGCACCCTTGAGTTTTTAGTAGTTTAATAAAATTTGTAAACTGCATCCGACACTCTACCCTCTCATCAAAAAACACCTGTTAGCGAATGATACGCAAACGTATACGATATCCACATACCAATACAATGAATGTCTTTTCCCAAAAAGCTGTAGAACTGGTCTACAGTAGTTCTGTTTCACTGGTATATAGGTTGCACTGATACGTGACTATTAACTGATACTAACCACAACAGCGCAAAAAAACTGTGCTAGGTTATAGAGTGGACGGTGCTGGTTTGCCATCCTGTATTTTACATTTTTCAAAATTTTGCTTATTTTTCGCATATTTTCCATACGTGTCATAGCTTGTTAGGTATACTGCATTCTTGCGCAATGAGGCGACACATACTATAAAGTCTCAATCTATCTACAGTGTTTATGACAACTGTCAACACTGACAGGAGGACCCCCTCGTCTGTAATCTACACTTCACAAAAGCAGTTTCGGCTAGTGTCGTCCAGACATCCTGCTATGCTTGGAATAAATTTAGCACAGCAATAAGATCAGAATGACATGGGAACGTTGAGGTGCCGCCAGTGGATCGCAGCAAAATAAACATGTCCCTCAGGCTTGGTTCCATCGATAACTTAGGGGGGATCCAACCCCAGTAAGTTGACAGCCAAAGTTATTTCTGCATAGTTTACAGATCTATCAAAACCAATGATAGTTAAATATAATCTCTACAAGGTAAAAGAAAGAAAAACCATGGCAACGAACCTAAAAAATGATTGTCGGTGAACCTACGTATTATCTCTAATATCCCCGATTGTTTTATTGCGAGATGTATGAGAGTAAGTGAGATAGTGAAATGTTGCAGCTGTACAAAAAATATGCTTCTGGCTACGGTCCATGTTTGGGATGTATAGCACATATACAATAATTTACGGGTGCTTTTAGTACTTTCTCAAGTGAATCAAGCCTTTATTGATTTTTCTCACAGTTTAATTGAATCGTCCTTCATGTCACGTAGTTTACTGTATGTCTGTTAGTCATATTTTGTAAGTACAGTGATGCTGTGTGGGGTACCCCCTGAAGCCATTAGCAAGTGTTCCATTAAAAAACTACAGTATTTTATGGCCTATAAACTTCCTCCTGATTTTGAAATGGAATTTGCTTGCTAAGAATATCAAGTACTCCAGCAGAGCAATGTAATTGGATGTATAACTTAGATTTCCACATGCCTTACATTCAAATATCTAAAAAAAAGCTAGAGATGGAAAGAGTGTAGCTTGCAGCCTCTTTTTCATCTCGAAGGAGTGTACTTCTCACAGCCAACTTTCGTGTTCTCATATTATTGCACAATGACAGCATCACTACATATTCGTTTTATACTCGAAAGGAGCTACTCCTTGATCATTTCCACTTTGTAGCAACGCTGTATTTGTTGCAGTGTGATGATTGTCAATTATTAAAACCATAAGATGCAGACAGAGTGATGGCGACAGAGTGCTTATGCCATGGCTTCTTAATAAACTATGAAATCACGTATTAGTAATGCAGGGACGCATTTCTCTTAACAATAGTTTATTGTCGCGCTGTGGGAGTTGCTCATTCTCATACGTAAAGAGCGGGTACTTATGGAAAAATAGGTTGCAATTGTAAATAGCTATGACAGATGGAGTGCTTACAGAAAATGCCCAATAGTTTGCTGCTAATAGCTTGAAATTAAGATACAAACTTGATGGTGGCAATTTTGGACCTTCATTGTCGTAATGTTAGTTACCATTTTTAAGTAGTGTAACACTTTGTCACACAGTTCACCTAGGGGACTAATATTTTCTGCCATTTTTGCAGCAAATGCCTTAACATCATAATATTATGGTAATTCAGCTAAACACTGTAAATTGAAAGCGTGTATCTTGTAAATTATGGTAATATTTGCCGTCATTTTTTAAGTAGGATAACTCTGCTGCTGGCGCTCCATGATCATTCTTGTCCCTGCTGTGTACAGAGTAGGAATGATGAAGTCCATGCGTTTGATCTAGAAATAAAAGGAGGAGGAGCGGGAGGGGGAACTTGATTCCTATTGCTCCAGAAAGATAGGGGGGATTCGAGGGGAGTGGGGGTGACCTTGAATGTACCACATACAACAATTACTTCAGGTGTATGGGAAGTTTGGGAATCCCTGTGGGGAAGGGGATTGGGGTGACATGGAAGGTGGCTTGCGCAATTGTCACATGTGTAACATGATAAGCCAGAAGCCTTATCCTATCACTGAACTTGCGATATGATCGTTATCCGTCTTTGAATCTGCAATGTCCCGTTACCATAAGTTTGCCCACTATCGACCGTCTCATTTCAAAAATCATCAAAGCTGTTAGCATGTAGCACATCTTACAGTCGAGGTCCTTTTTCATGCAGGTTTGTAATGTTCTCACGATCTGACCGATAAGCCAAAGCCTCACATCCTCTGGTACAAAATTCTACCATCGTGCTGCACGGTGGTGTGGTCACTGAAGTACGCACATTAGCTATTGCTACGAATGACTGCTGGCGCTCAACGACTCATAACTCTGGAAATCTGGGTTCGACAAACCCCAGCTTAATCAATGAAAAATGAAGTCCATAAGCTGCTCGTTATTTGAATGACCCAGGAGGAATGGTTTGCTAATTGGCTGTCACTATAACGGTGCGAATAAAGCCAATGGCCTTTGACATAAGCATAGTAATTTCCACAACCCACTAGTGCAGCATTAAGCCACATGTGCCGAAGCATGACTGCCCGGTCAGTGACCAACAAAGTAATCTACGACACTTCGACTTTGTTACGGCAAACGACGTACGTGTCACCTGCTGAGACCACTCAACAACAATCCCGCACTGACTCGTATAAATATTAGCCGTAGGGAAAGGCTAGAGACGAAATCAGCGAGTCATCGAGTCAGCATCTTCTGTAGTCCGGCCATACGCCATGAGACCACCACCGCACAACTGTCGTCGTGACAGGACCGCCTACTGGTGTTACAGCAGCAGGGACGTTGGATAAAAGGTGAGCCCGCATCTCGTGGTCGTGCGGTAGCGTTCTCGCTTCCCACGCCCGGGTTCCCGGGTTCGATTCCCGGCGGGATCAGGGATTTTCTCTGCCTCGTGATGGCTGGGTGTTGTGTGCTGTCCTTAGGTTAGTTAGGTTTAAGTAGTTCTAAGTTCTAGGGGACTGATGACCATAGATGTTAAGTCCCATAGTGCTCAGAGCCATTTGAACCATTTTTGATAAAAGGTGAAGTCGGGCCGTCCCAGCCGCGCGATCCACTCGGTGCCTGCCGACCCCTGATGTCCACAGCCAGGCGATGAGACCAGGGTTTGCACCCATGATGATGAAACTTATCTTATAATCAGTGTGTTAATTTTTCATTTTGTTCTGGTAAATTCTTAAAATGAACCAATTTCTGAGTAAAGAAAAATGTTTCATAAAACGTGTAATATATTAAAAACCAATCAGTTCTTATTAAATTTAGTGCATAAGCATTGCAAGGGAGATGTTGAAAAAGACATTCTTTGTGACACTTTCATTTTTCTTGAAACTAAATATTGTATAAAAGACGACTTCCTCTTCTCGTCTGTCACCTCCACTGCTACAGACGACATGATAGGAGGTATGTTTCTAGGCTCTCTGTGTATTGTACTATTTATTGAATAATTTACTTTAATCAAATGTTACTACAAGCCATTTGTACAATCCTATAGCTGATCACGTTAATTTATATTGTAAGATTTTCTATATTTCAGATATATATGTCAGGATACGGCACTCATTGTTTGAGAGCAGAACAAGTGAATGCTATATCGCGTCGTGTCATTCAAATACTTACTTTCGTACAGAGTCCAAGTTGCATATTTTTTATCTAGAATTCTGAACAAATTGTATGTACATGTATCAGAAATATTTCCTTGTTACATGTAACATGCTGAACACGACACCTGACGAGAGAAAAGTACAAAGACGAATCTGAGGAGAAAGAGAACCTTAAAGGGAGTTATAATATGCATGTATTGGACATCCAAATTATTGTCAAGCATTACAAAACTAAATTGCAGCCGTCGCCACAAGCAACAAAAATACCAGATACGGGCTTCCTTGATTAATTACTTGCTTATTAATTTCAATAAACGTGAGATTTATTGTAGGCGGATCATATCCTATCAAAATTTTCGACTTGCAATTTAAAGAATCTGTAACTGAGTTAAGTGTTGCGTGTTCAAAGCTCGTGGCATTAAGATGACCGCTTATGGACAGAGAGTAGCTACAGGGTGTTTCAAAAATGACCGGTATATTTGATACGGCAATAAAAACTAAACGAGCAGCGATAGAAATACACCGTTTGTTGCAATATGCTTGGGACAACAGTACATTTTCAGGCAGACAAACTTTCGAAATTACAGTAGTTACAATTTTCAACAACAGATGGCGCTGCAAGTGATGTGAAAGATATAGAAGACAACGCAGTCTGTGGGTGCGCCATTCTGTACGTCGTCTTTCTGCTGTAAGCGTGTGCTGTTCACAACGTGCAAGTGTGCTGTAGACAACATGATTTATTCCTTAGAACAGAGGATTTTTCTGGTGTTGGAATTCCACCGCCTAGAACACAGTGTTGTTGCAACAAGACGAAGTTTTCAACGGAGGTTTAATGTAACCAAAGGACCGAAAAGCGATACAATAAAGGATCTGTTTGAAAAATTTCAACGGACTGGGAATGTGACGGATGAACGTGCTGGAAAGGTAGGGCGACTGCGTACGGCAACCACAGAGGGCAACGCGCAGCTAGTGCAGCAGGTGATCCAACAGCGGCCTCGGGTTTCCGTTCGCCGTGTTGCAGCTGCGGTCCAAATGACGCCAACGTCCACGTATCGTCTCATGCGCCAGAGTTTACACCTCTATCTATACAAAATTCAAACGCGGCAACCCCTCAGCGCCGCTACCATTGCTGCACGAGAGACATTCGCTAACGATATAGTGCACAGGATTGATGACGGCGATATGCATGTGGGCAGCATTTGGTTTACTGACGAAGCTTATTTTTACCTGGACGGCTTCGTCAATAAACAGAACTGGCACATATGGGGAACCGAAAAGCCCCATGTTGCAGTCCCATCGTCCCTGCATCCTCAAAAAGTACTGGTCTGGGCCGTCATTTCTTCCAAAGGAATCATTGGCCCATTTTTCAGATCCGAATCGATTACTGCATCACGCTATCTGGACATTCTTCGTGAATTTGTGGCGGTACAAACTGCCTTAGACGACACTGCGAACACCTCGTGGTTTGTGCAAGATGGTGCCCGGCCACATCGCACGGCCGACGTCTTTAATTTCCTGAATGAATATTTAGATGATCGTGTGATTGCTTTGGGCTATCCGAAACATACAGGAGGCGGCGTGGATTGGCCTCCCTATTCGCCAGACATGAACCCCTGTGACTTCTTCCTGTGGGGACACTTGAAAGACCAGGTGTACCGCCAGAATCCAGAAACAATTGAACAGCTGAAGCAGTACATCTCATCTGCATGTGAAGCCATTCCGCCAGACACGTTGTCAAAGGTTTCGGGTAATTTCATTCAGAGACTACGCCATATTATTGCTACGCATGGTGGATATGTGGAAAATATCGTACTATAGAGTTTCCCAGACCGCAGCGCCATCTGTTATTGAAAATTGTAACTACTGTAATTTAGAAAGTTTGTCTGCCTGAAAATGTACTGTTGTCCCAAGCATATTGCAACAAACGGTGTATTTCTATCGCTGCTCGTTTAGTTTTTATTGCCGTTTCAAATATACCGGTCATTTTTGAAACACCCTGTAAATGTCGGCGCTACGGCGCTACTTCTCTCTCTCTCTCTCTCTCTCTCTCTCTCTTATTTTTATTTTTTTTATGTGGCGCGCTTCTGCTGGAAAATTCTGTAAGAAATCCAATTACTGATAATTGCTTTGCTCACACGCATGCACGCTCTAGTAAAGTTAATGACATATTTTTTTAAATTTCTAATTTTGTTATGACGAAAATTGACAAAATGAATAACATAGAGCACGTTGTGAAAATAAAGGCTAAGAGAATGTCGAAAATGGTAACATAGTGCGGCCTAGCGTCAAAATTACAGACGCGATCGCCATTGTGATTGAGGAACAATATACCCATCCCTATCAGAAACAGTTAAACATTCTGCAATAGCAGATGCTCTTGTAAGTTATGCCAGTATTAGACACAATGATGGGGCAAATATTGATCGAACTCACGTGACATCAGTAACAAACTAAATGAACATGGAAAAAGACAGTCCGATCAAATTAAATTAACACTTGATCATGCATCAAAAGATCAAGCAGATCAGATAAAAATAACGCTGGATCAGATAGAAAAAGAACAGTCAGATCAGATTAATGAAAACGACTGGAATACGTTCCGAAACTGGAGGGTTAAGGGACTCTTCCAAAGGTATACCGGCAAAAATACAACGATTATATGAAGAATCAGGCTCATTAAAGACGGCACAGTCAGTTCCGAAACTTCTGTGTAGCAACTTACCAAACAGTTTCAAAATATGGTCATGGAACAGGAAGTCAGAATCAAGGACCGTTTTGACGGATAGCGTCAAGAACTCAAAAATGAAGTTCTGTCTTGGTTGCGGACACAGGAAGCCCACATTAATGAATCGCTTAGTAGCTGGACAGGCTGGCTGTACGCCAAGAAGTGTTATGTGAATTCAGCGCATCGAAGGATGTTGTAAAGAGTTATCTAATACAAATTAAAGAATAATTAAAACACGAAATACACAATGGCGCGAGAAGTAAATGCCCGGGCCAGTCACATGCGGCAAGAATTAGCCATGACCAAAGGGACCGTGCATGAGTGATCACCGCTAAGAACATACGCCGGAGGCGTTTTCGGTAATTCGCATCTGTATGACAGACAATACAGAGCAACAGCGAGACTGGTCAGTCCATGTACGAACACTTCATTCAAACAAGTAGGCAGAGGACCGCCTTTTTCAGCTATCCTGTTAGAAGAAAGCCTTCTGAAAAACTGAGAGGTTTCTGCCGGAGGAGAAATCTCCACACCCAGTCGTTTTCATGAGAGGATTCAGATGTGTATTGCTTCAATCCTGGAACGACCAACAAAAATCAGTAACAACATACATGTTACGGCCAAAGCCCGAAGACCCGCCAGATCGCTAACTGGCCGGGCATTTCGCACTTTGGCTGAGAGGGTTGGCCAAAGTCCTGTTACTTGAAAGAATCGGCGTATATTCGACTTTGGCCAGCCATTTCACGAATTGGCCTGACACTGCTGGCCAAAACGCGATGTGATCGCACGTACGTCGGGAAATCCCTGGCTAAATCGCACTGCGTACTGTGATGAGGCAACAATGTGCCGTAGGCAGCACTTCTCTTACCTTCAGTGTTAACTGTGCCGTGCACGTGGTAGCTGATACTTTTCCGAGAAGGTCCTACCTCTACGCCTTGTTTTTCTTCTAGGTAGACTGGATTAATTGTGAGTACTGCTACGTTTTCTGGAATTTATATTTGTGGTATTTGTGCATTTTTCAGATGTGGTTAGGAAACGTCGGTTAATTGAGCTGCTTTTTTGTTTGTCTGTTTTTTTTTTATTTATTTGCTCCCACTTCCGTGAAATGTGATATACCGGCCCCCGCTCCACCCCCCTTCACTCGTGTTCTACCATGGCCCTTTTAAATAAACAACATATTTACTAAGCGTACTTAAAGCTTGTCTTTCATGTATTACTTTTTTTCTGTGAAAGTGGACCAGTAAATGATAACTACATTATTGTGAAGTTCATTTTAACGAGTTTAATTAAATTATTTGTTTTGACAGCTGCCAAATGGCTGTCTATGATCACGGTCTTTTTTAAAAATAATTTCTTCAAATAAGTTAATACAAATTAGGTGGCGATACTACTTCCCCCAATTCCTCACTCACTCTATCTGCATTCGTGTGCTTCCTCTACGGTAATCGGTATAAAACACTCTAGTAAACAAATTAGAATATACACGTAAACTGAAAAGCTTTTTATTCGTTTAAAAACTGATTAAAAACTTTAATAAATAATGTTTTTATTGGCAGGCTGTATTAAACACTTTTTTAACACTTGAAAACACCTTGCTTTAAAAGCAACAACCCTAAGTAGGCCCTAGTATTCATGTTTGTAACCGTCAGACAGACCGACAAAGAGGTTCTTGGAAGTAGTAGGCCGAACCGTTTTAACAGATCGCTAAAATGCTGACCTTTTACTGATGTAGACTAACGTCACTGAACCTTACTATTCATATGAAAGACAAAATTTTTTGTATCATCTTCCGAGCCTTATCGTTACGTACCTTCTCAATTTCTAATTTTATATGATCACCAAGAGAATTCTTGTCAGTGAACTTGAGCTTACAAGGGGAGGCCGCCAATTGTGAAATTCAGATTCGATTCATACTGCGCATAATAAAAGCTCATGGCCAGAGGTATAATGTGGCAAAACACCAAGATGCACTTCTCAGCCGTTGTCGAGAAAATCGACAGTTAAAAGAAACCGTTGCGGTGAAATACTCTCTACGATTAATAATTTTCTACAGCGTCGTGGCGCAGCGGTAAGCGCTCGGGTTCGTAATCCGAAGGTTGCCGGATCGAATCTCGCGCCATGCAACCCTTTTTCTTTTAGTATTTGTTTTTTGTATATAATTCCCGGCAATCAGTTGCAACAATTATGCATATAATAAGTTGTTGAAAGTCGTTTGTCGTGGAAAAACTGGCGACTTCGAACATCATTATGTTTTCCGCAAACAAAGTTGTATTTCACAAATGTTATTAATTGTCTTCATAATGTTAACCACGCATAGTTAACGGAAGACGTAGAAACGGTATTCCTAAACGAATACGTATAGCGTAAGTCAAACATTCGAATTAGAATAGAGACCCCACGAACACAAATTTGCTGCGGCAAGTATGAAATATAAACTCCGTTACTCGCTCGTTACACTTGAAGGACAGATGTTGAATGGGCCGAAACGAGCCGCCGCATAACAGCGTAGTTGCCTGCTAACTTCGAAAGAAAGTAGATGCGCTCCCTAGCGCAACTTATAACATCGTCGAAAATCAGTGCGGACGGGAGAGCTTTGGTACACCCTGTTAAGAAAACAGAAAAATGGAGGCGGTACAACTGGAGAGCGATCCGCCTTCACCAACATGCATAAGCAATTCATTAATAGTATATATATATATATATATATATATATATATATATATATATATATATATATATATATATATATATATATGAATTACAAAAAAACTAATAACTAAAAAAAATTGCATGGCGCGAGATTCGATCCGTGACCTTCGGATTACGAACACGAGCGCTTACCGCTGCGCCACGACGCTGTAGAAAATTAATAATCGTAGAGACTATTTCACCGCAACAGTTTCTTTTAACTGTCGATTTTCTCGACAACGGCTGAGAAGTGCATCTTGGTGCTTTGCCACATTACACCTCTGGCCATGAGCTTTTATTATGCGCAGTATGAATCGAATCTGAATTTCACAATTGGCGGTCTCCCCTTGTTAGCTTCGTTTCGCAAAAGATTACCCTCTCTCTGCGACATTTGTTTCGACTTGTCACCAGGCCAACTAACACACACATTATAAAAGTTTTGGTACAAATTCATTTTAAACACAATAACACACATTTGTGAGTCGCAGATTTTCGTGACTTACATGTGCGAAATCGGCCGCTCTGGGAGGGAACTTCCCAAATGAAATCTGCCACTTGTGCGGCAAGCCTTTCAGATCGGGGAATCCTGGGCATACGAACGTATAATGCATTCAGTTCAAATTACAGTCTTCATAAAGGCTGGTCTGTACTTCAATATTGTCTGTGCTCGTGATTAATTTTATAAACAAAATGTTATCTTTTACAATAATTGGGTTTTTCTGAATTAAAAAGTTAAGCGAGATTTTTATTACCCTCCACCTTTAAATGAGATTTGGTGGGGTTTAGCCGGACAAATTTCCTCAATTTTGAGCTCACGTAATTAATGGACGTGCGCTAAATCAGTTCTCGATCATACCGGTACTAATTATTTTGTAGTAGGACCTAGGCTGATCACATGTATTACATTCGATTTCAATTTTTCGTACCATTCTTCCGTAGGCTGACCCATGGCTGCTTCACATGGGAACGACATGCGCGATGAAGGTGGGATACATGCAAATGCAGAAACGACATTTGGATGAAAACCAGTTTCCTGGACACGGTGCTGCAAGGAAAAAGCAAATAATAGCGGAATAATCACAAGAGATAGATACTGTTCTTTTATAGAGGATGTTAAACAAGCCACAGCAAAGCAGAGAAAAGAGTGTGTTGACTTTCGTCGACTAGGAAAATATGAAGTTATCGAAGTTGACGGAAAATAACTTATTACACAACAGCCTTATTTTGTATTAAGTCCATACATAGGAGCTGTTCGAAATAGTGCTCGGTATTCACTTGAAAATAGGAAATGGAGGTCTCACACGGATGGAGAAGAAACTGCAGTTTAAGCACAAAAACGGCACCAAAGAGATCATTACTTTGTATCTTCGCTTATGCAAGACTTCTCAGATTTAATTGTCTAATCCAAAGAAAGGTTTAGTATCCAAACCTCTAATATTTAAATAATTTAATTCAAAATGCCAGATAGATCTGATAGACATGCAAAGTAGACCTGACGGGGAGTAAAAGTATACACTCAGTTATCAAGATCACTTAACCAAGTTTATATTACTGCGACCCCTGAAAAGCAAAAAAGCAGAAGAAGTTTCTTACCATTTATTTAATATCTTTATCACTATAGGTACCCCAAGTGTGCTGCAGTCAGATAATGGTAGAGAGTTTTCAAACCAAGCTATAAATGAGCTAAATAACATGTGGCCTGAACTGAAATTGGTACAAAGGAAACCCAGACAGAGTCAAAACCAAGGTCCATCGAACGGGCCAACCAGGATGTACAAAATATAATAATGACATGGATGCAGAAAAACAGCTCAGAACATTGGGCTACGAGTCTTCGATTTATGCTATTCATGAAAAACCATTCTTTTCATCAAGAAATTCAACAGTCGCCATACGAGGCAATGTTTGGCTATAGAGCAAAAGTGGGGCTGAGCACTTCAAATCTGCCTAAAGAAATTATTGATAACGCAGTGACAGAGGAAGTGCTAGAGAAAGTCGAACAAGAAATGGAAGATGCTATAAATGTAGGGACTACTCCCAACGATGAAACTGCCGTCGTGGACGTCGAACCATCAGAAAGTCGAGACTAGTTACGTGACAATAACGAAGTGAAAATATTCTGTATGGCTTGTGAACAAGACTGTAGTGGAGCTCGTTGTTGTATATCCTGCGGCAAAGATGTGGATGCAATTTGTGGAAGAACTAATAAAGCAGAAGAAGGACACGGAGGGAAAATTATTTGCAAACTATGTTATAATACACAAGAAAGCTGAAAGAAAAGGGAAGAAGATCACGATAATTTGCAAGCATAAGGTGCAAAGATGCTTAAAAATTGAGATGCAAAATTTCCACCTGCAAAACTTGAAAACAATGTTCGCATCCGTATACCAGATGTTGACAGAGATAGCGGACATGCCAGAAGCGTTTTTGCAGCTGTAATGAACGTCAGAGGCACTTTCTACATGCTGGGAACAGAACGAGGTGATCCCAAGTAACTATATTCCAGAAACGAGTTCTCTATTCTGCACGAGAAACTGCTTACTCTGGAATCCGTGGACAAACCATGTCGTCTTTACAGTCACTGACCAGTGGCAAAAGATACAATCGATGCAACTGCTCTACTAAATGCGCCACAAACCTATGCAAATGTAGAAATAAGAAAATATTGTCTAATTTCAATTGTCATTCAAGCATAACTTGTTGTAATAAGTGAATATCGGTTGTGTTAAAAAAAAAAGGTCTGTAAAGTGGATGGACTGCATAAAGTTTATATTTTTATAAGTGAGATTGATAAAATAAATAGATTGTCTACAGCATGAAATTATACGTTTCTATTCACTCTTTATTTATCTTCCGATTCTGGCCGATCTGCCTGCGCCGCTTCGCAAAATGGCTAGCCAGAACTGAAGAAAATATTGGACATTGTGCGATCAATTTCAAGCGATGTTGGCCGTCTCTTGACTTATGCAATTTGAAATTGTTCAATCATATCCGCTTTGCTTCTTTCTTCGGCGTTTGGCCGATAGGTCCCAGCCACTTCACGAATTGACCGGACGAATCTCGAAACCAGGAAAAGGTCGGACATTGGCTGGCCAATTTAAAGCGACATTGGCCACTTTGCGATGTGGCCAGCCAGTTACTTCTGGCTTTGGCCGTAACACACACACAAAAGAATGGTTCAAATGGCTCTGAGCACTATGGGACTCAACATCTGTGGTCATAAGTCCCCTAGAACTTAGAACTACTTAAACCTAACTAACCTAAGGACATCACACACATCCATGCCCGAGGCAGGATTCGAACCTGCGACCGTAGCAGTCGCGCGGTTCCTGACTGAGCGCCTAGAACCGCTAGACCACCGCGGCCGGCAACACACACACACACACACATATATACAGGGTGAGTCACCTAACGTTACCTCTAGATATATTTCGTAAACCACATCAAATACTGACGAATCGATTCCACAGACCGAACGTGAGGAGAGGGGCTAGTGTAATTTGTTAATACAAACCATAAAAAAAATGCACGGAAGTATGTTTTTTAACACAAACCTACGTTTTTTTAAATGGAACCCCGTTAGTTTTGTTAGCACATCTGAACATATAAACAAATACGTAATCAGTGCCGTTTGTTGTATTGTAAAATGTTAATTACATCCGGAGATTTTGTAACCTAAAGTTGACGCTTGAGTACCACTCCTCCGCTGTTCGATTGTGTGTATCGGAGAGCACCGAATTACGTAGGGATCCAAAGGGTACAGAAGAGACTGGAACAGCACATTACGTCCACATGCTAACACCTTTTTATTGGTCTTTTTCACTGACGCACATGTACATTACCATGAGGGGTGAGGTAAACGTACACACGTGGTTTCCGTTTTCAATTACGAAGTGGAATAGAGTGTGTCCCATTGGAAACGCGTCGATGTATGTGGTATCAGCATGATGGTGCACCTGCACATTCCGCAATTAACACTAGGCTGACCCTTGACAGGATGTTCGACGGGCGTTTCATAGGACGTGGAGGATGCATAAATTGGCCAGCCCGTTCTCCTGATCTTACGCCTCTGGACGTCTTTCTGTGGGGTACGTTAAAGGAGAATGTGTACCGTGATGTGCCTACAACCCCAGAGGATATGAAACAACGTATTGTGGCAGCCTGCGGCGACATTACACCAGATGTACTGCGGCGTGTACGACATTCATTACGCCAGAGATTGCAATTGTGTGCAGCAAATGATGGCCACCACATTGGACATCTATTGGCCTGACATGTCAGGACACACTCTATTCGTAATTGAAAATGAAAACTACGTGTGTTCATGGTAACGTACATGTGCGTCAGTGAAAAAGACCAATAAAAAGGTGTTAGCATGTGGACGTAATGTGCTGTTCCAGTCTCTTCTGTACCTAAGGTCCATCACCGTTCCCTTTGGATCCCTACGTAATTCGGTGCTCTCCGATACATACGATAGAACAGCGGAGGAGTGGTACTCAAGCGTCAACTTTAGGTTACAATATCTCCGGATGTAATTAACATTTTACAATGCAACAAACGGCACTGATTACGTATTTGTTTATATGTTCAGATGTGCTAACAAATCTAACGGGGTTGCATTTAAAAAAACGTAGGTTTGTGTTAAAAAACATACTTCCGTGCATTTTTTTATGGTTTGTATTAACCAATTACACTAGCCCCTCTCCTCACTTTCGGTCTGTGGAATCGATTCGTCAGTATTTGATGTGGTTTACGAAATATATCCAGCGGTAATGTTAGGTGACTCACCCTGTATATATATACGAGGAGATGCCGCTCTATGGGCAATAGAAACAGCAGAAATACGTCAAACGTATGAAAAGTTCGAGAAAGTCTTGTTGGAAATGTTTATGGAAATAGGTTGAACGCTATTTGAATAAGACGAGATGTTGGATGATCTCATGTCACACTATGACGTAATAAAATTACTAAAATCGAAATTACCTACCGCGGGACTGCTACGGTCGCAGGTTCGAATCCTGCCTCAGGCAAGGATGTGTGTGATGTCCTTAGGTTAGTTAGGTTTAAGTAGTTCTAAGTTCTAGGGGACTGTTGACCACAGATGTTAAGTCCCATAGTGCTCAGAGCCATTTGAACCATTTTTGAAATTACCTGCACATTTCAAAGAGAAATTAATGCGTGCACAGAAGGCGGATCTGGAACGGTTTATGTTGATTCTCGATTCGCTAGACCTCATACATGGGGATTTAAAGAGCAGTTATGGCAATGGCGCTGTTCAACAGGTGACAGCCAGCAGAGCTCACAAGAATAGTGGTGTGCAGCAACACGGCTAATGTGTAAACAAGAACAGACCGCCGAATCAAAACATCACCATGTGCCATAACAACATGAAGAAAAATGATCGCAGATTTAAACCTGGGTTCAATAATCACCCACAGGTAACGGTAACGGGAACTGGAAAAACAGACCAAGTGATGCGTGGGGGCAGCATGGAGTGAATAAAGCAGGACCACCCCAATTAAACATCCGAACACGGGTGATAGGCGGAAACCCTATCCTAAAAATAATCCGAACTAACCGCAACCTGACAACCAAACCTGGTGGCCACCTGAAAACCAAGCTATTCGAATAGTGGAGGTGTCGGCTAGCCGAGCTCCACCGGGCTCCTGACGGATCAACAAGCTAGGTGCGATCGTACTCAGCCCTCCGGTTCATGTCGCGGGGTGGAGTGAGGGTGGTAGATGTGACACAAGCATAAATAGGATGCGGTACAGTGATGACTTAGACACATTCGGTGAACTATGCCAAGACCGCGAGGCATTTAAGGAACAGACAAGATAAGTAGCACATGCTGCTGCTGATGCTATAGTGGAAAGGATTCCCAGTATTGCTATTGTGGCTATAGGTGCCATGATTAATGTTATGGCCAGCAACTTCTATGAGCAGATCAGTGACACAGAAAGCATATTTACCTTGATAGTGCAGAGCTACATTTTCTGACTCTGGTTCAAATGGCTCTGAGCACTATGGGACTCAACTGCTGAGGTCATTAGTCCCCTAGAACTTAGAACTAGTTAAACCTAACTAACCTAAGGACATCACAAACATCCATGCCCGAGGCAGGATTCGAACCTGCGACCGTAGCGGTCTTGCGGTTCCAGACTGCAGCGCCTTTAACCGCACGGCCACTTCGGCCGGCTTTCTGACTCTATTGGGCACGAATCACAAAACCTTAAATGGCAGGCGCAGATTGAATTAAATTTGGGAAACAGAGCAATGAAATGCGCATTATGAAATATGAAAGTATTATCTGCTAGCTGCATAATAAATTAGAGCTTCTCCGAGAAAGAAACTGTGTCATTGAACTCTCACGCGGCAAAGTGTATTTTCACTGCTAATGGCGAAAAAGTCATTTTAGATTTATAAAAACAAAAGCAGTACATGGCAGATATTGTCAGGGTGAAACTGCTTTATATTGACGATGTACAGTCTGACTGTTTTAAAGAAACAAGGTCATGCAGTAATAACGCGAGTGTGGAATCCAACACGACGTGCGTTAAAAACAAAGTAGCAGAGCTGATTTAAAACAGTGTAGGACAATCACGATGCCTAATGCAGCACAACAAGCCAAAATGGTCGATCTGTTGAATAAATACAGCGATGTCTTTCCTGACAAACCCAGAATTATTAAAGGTTATCAACAAATTATCTACCGCCTACTTAGTTGCCCCACCCCAGGAAGAAAACAGTCTCCATGACATAAATAAGTAAATACAAACTAAATTAAGTTCGGCTTGAACAGGCCATGTAGGCCCAATAATACCGTCCGGGAACCGTGTCATCCTCAGTCTACAGACAGAACTCGATGCGGGTATGCAGCGGCATGTGGTCAGCACACCGATCTCCCGCCAATATGTCAGTCTACGAGACCGGAGCCGCTACTTCTCAATTAAGTAGCTCCTCAGTTTGTCTCACAAGTGCTGAGTGCACGCCGCTTGCCAACAGCGCTCGGCAGACCGAATGGTCATCCATCCAAGGGCTAACGTAGCGCGGCAGCGCTTAACTTCGGTGATCTGACGGATACCGGTGTTACTATTGCGGCAAGGCCGTTGGCTCACTAAGTAAATACAGGCAACTGTATCTAAAACTGTACATGAACTAGATATCTAAATAAGAAAGAGAAAAATTTTACGTGTAGGTAGTAAGTTAATGCTTTACGGGTTTTTACTTTTACGTGAATGCAAATTCGAATGTATGTAACCAGATGGGCCATGAGGGACTTCGGTAAACCTTGGAGTCAATGAATCTTATCGCGCTGGACTGGCACATTCGTGCTATCGCGATGGTTTCTGGGTGTTTCGTTTTGGTGTTGATCCACGTTCGTTAATCCCGTGGTAGTAAAGCCGTTAGGCAGTCATGTGGACGAACAAGGATGTCCCACTAGAGTGTGGCATAAATAAATTAATATTTAAACCGAGAAAATGAAATGCTAAGTAAAGGAACCCACGAAGACAAATCCGTATGTATCAGGCCCATGGTCGGATGCGGAAGACACAGAAATGACTGTACAGATGATAAACTGTCAATATAAATAGTAACGTTAAACTGTTAAGTGTAAACTGTTTATAAAGACTTTAGGGTTATTGTAAATAAGAATGAAAAATTCCGATCCATTGGGAACATAGAACAAAGAGAGCCCTAGTACCACGCAAATAGATAAAACGCGAAGTGGATACTAAAGCACAAAAAATGTGTTGTAGTGTGCACGACTGTAACGCGAAAGTGCACGTGTTAACGAGCGAAAGACAACTGTGGATGCTCACATTAGTGATAAACACAAGTGATATATGAGCAGCGACACATGGAACTAGAACGAAAGTATAGTGAAGGGGTGCCTTGCCTCGTGTGATCTCGAACAGTTGAGTGGTGAAGTGTGGAGCAAATCCAATGGCAGATTCTGCAGCGGATGAAATCTTAGGAGCTAAGTGACAACGCAGCGCGGCGGCAAGTGCTATCATATTTTCCTAAATATGAGACTGTACAACATTTACTAAGGTCTTGCGTGGTGGGCCGAACACAGGGTAAAAGCGGGGAAACCTGTTGTTTCTTTTGTTCATGCATTATGGAGTCCACCAAGGCAGGACTGTGACAGTCAATTGTCTCTTTTAAAATGTAAGCTCGTGAACAGTGCAGTTATGAACTAACAGGAAACTGAGATGAAAACCTACCATACGATGACACTTTAAGAAATGCTTGTGTTGGTGACACTAATGAATGAAAAAAATACGTAACGTCTAGCGATAAAAAAAACTGTTGATGTGTAAATAAATATGAAAGAAAACTAATCATACTGATGTGAACTGAGACCCCAGTAACGAATACGGACCGAATAAATAAAAGCACACACTCTCAAAACAACCATTGTAAACTATTGTGCAAAAATGGCGATGTATTAACACAATTTTTTTGTGTACGGTAAGACAAACTGCGTACCGTAGAGAGCTGATACTGGTGTACAACTGTTGAAAGTAGCCAACCCCAGTAAGAGGTCGTCCTGGTAGTTGAGATCAACCGAGCGATCCTGTCGACGGCAGGACGCGACTCGGAGGTACTGGGAAATGCGACCGTCCTACAGCCGTCTCGCAAGAGGCAAACAACACAGCACGTGACGCTACAGGTCTTACGACTGCAAGCAGCTATCTGCGGCGGAGAGCGAGTAGTTATTTCAGACGAGTTTAGTAATTCTTGACTGAGTGCTTAAATGCATGCAGATTCTTGACAGGACACGGTAGTATTGTGATCTTTAGTGGGTACCTTTTCAATAACGTATTGATTTCTCGTCGGCTCTCCACGGAGCCAAGCGTTCGCGAAGTGTGGCGGACAAGCCGACTAGCGTGTCGTCATAAGTTCGTTGCAGGGCCCGTATATCTCGATGGCCCCGGTCTCGCCTTGCTGATGTCACTGCAATCTACAACCCATGGCGCTCATCACACAGCAAACAATTTGAACTTTTCATCGCCAGATCACTATAATAAACAATGGTTCTACAAAACAATAACTATGTGAACTAAATCTGAAAACAAAATTCCATAGTATAGTCAGACTGAAACACAAACTTGTACTAGACTTCGATTGCGAAAATTTCAAAGAAAACAGTACGAGAACTATTGTATTTGAAGCATGACAATGTGTGAAAATATACTGAAAAAACTTATATAAAATGTTTTGTATGATATTTCATGAACTGAATGCTAAAATCTTTTCTTATTCTTAACAAGTTGATAAGTTATTGTTTATTATTTATAATTTTTATGTAATTGTGTTAATTATTCAAAATCCTTGTAATCAGAAATTATTCAGAACGAGGGAATCTGAAGGTTCAGATCGGGGTTTTATGGTCCATTTTGCCTGTCACACACCCGAATAGGCGAACAAAACAAAATATTTGTTTGAATAACACCTAGAACAAATCCAGCCCTCCTGAGCGTGCCAGTAAACGCTCGTACTTAGTACACCTTAAGTCATTTCTGTTAATGTGTAAAACAAGGTGCAGCTGGAATAAAAAATTTGTAAGTGAATAAAAAAGCTATACCCCATCGCTATTAGTTAACTTCAGCTGAATTCTGGAAGTAAGGTGCTTGCGAACCATAACTTTCAGAATTCTGGAGGGCAATGAAGTTTAGCTTATAATAAGTGTGTTAATTTTACACTTTTCTGTTTGTAAATTCATAAGCTGAACCTATGTGAAGAAAAATATTACATAAAACATGAAACATATTAAAAGCCATTATGAAATGTAGCGCATAGGCATCGCAGGTGAGAAGCTAAAAAGACGTTATCTGTGACTCTTTCATATTTTTGGGATAAAATGTTGTGTAGAAGAGGACTTCCTCTCTCGTCTGGCACTTCAGCTTTTACAAACGACATGAGGTGTGTTTCCAAGTCTGTCTGTACTATTTATTGAATAATTACTATTATTTATTGAGTAATAAATTCAATTTTATTCAAATGGTGTCTGCATGTCATTTGTAGAATCCTTTAGTTGATTACATTAATTTGTTGTGTGAGTTTCTCAATGTTTCATATGTATGCGTCACGGCTGTGCACTTATTGTCTGAGAGCAGAACGGCCAAATGCTATATCACATCGTGCCGTTTAAATATTACTGTCATACAAAGTCGAACCTGCATTTTTTTTATGTCCAATGTAATCCTTGTTAAAAGATTTTCGTCCAATCTGATACTTGTCAAAACATTTTCTACGTGGAAGTCAATACAATATTTTCGCGGTCAAGGAATACTTTCGAACAAAGAAGATGTAAAATAAAAAAATAACAATAAAACAATAAACAAACGCATCTGGTGCGCTACATCGTCAAAATCCTTAGCTGGTTGGAGGGCCCTCAAACGCTCTCAGCCGGCGAGGGATCCAGCTACATTTCTGGCCAAGGTAGGTTTTGGCAAACACGGAATCAAGCAGTAGAAACTCTTGCCGTGTACAGGCTGGCATTCTTTCTTTCTTTCTTTCTATCTTTCTTTATCATCGCCTTGTCCCACGTCACGTAGGGTCGGCTTTGCTCTTCTGGACCCTTCTCATCCATAGTACTCTATCCATTGCCTCTTCCTTCTTCCATCCTTTCTCCCTTAGGTCCCCGGATATCTTATCCTTCCACCTCATCTTCGGTCATCCTCTCCTTCTCGCTCCTTCAATCTTTATATCCTCAACTCTGTTTCCGATATACTCTTCCCCTTTTCTCTGTAAGCGTCCGTACCACCTTAGTCTGCTCTCTTGTACCTTCTCCCCCATGGGTCCCAATTTCACAGCTCGACTAACAAATTCATTTCTAATCCTGTCCTTCCTTGTTACCCCACACACCCACCTCAGCATCCTCATTTCCGCCACTTCCATCTGCCTTTCCTGGGCTAATGTGATTAGCCATGTCTCTGCCCCGTATATCAGAGCAGGCTTTTCCACCGACTTGTACAATTTACCTTTCAACCCAGTGCTCACCTTCTTGTCACACAACGCTCCACTCATCTTCCTCCAGTTGTTCCAACAGCCATTTATTCTGTGTTGTATCTCGCTTTCCAGTCGTCCGTCCCTCTGTATGCACGACCCCTGGTATTTAAATTTGTAGACCGATTTCAGCTCATCATCCTGGATCTTGCAAGACCTCATCTGCACATCCTTCAGTGATAAATATTCTGACTTTGTCCTGCTAATTTTCATCCCTCTTTCTTCTAGAGCCTTCCTCCAATCCTCCAGCTTTTCCTCAAGTCTGTCGATGCCCTGCTCACAAAGAACCACATCATCCGCCAACATCATATTCCACGGCGCTTCCTTCTTCACATGTGTCACCAGCACATCCATAATCAGGTCAAAGAGGTAGGGACTAAGCCCAGACCCTTGATGTAACCCTACTTTTACTGGAAACTCCTTTGTCATGCCCACACTACTGCTCACCTGTGTCATTGCTCCTCTGTACATTTCCTTCACTACCCTCACATACGTCTCTGGCACGCACTGCTCTCTCATGCTACTCCATATTTCGTCCCTTGGGACTCTGTCATATGCTTTCTCCAAATCAGTGAAAGCTATATGTAGATCGGCTTGTAGCTCCCCGTGTCTCTCCACTATCCACCTTAAAGCATGTATTGCATCAGTCGTTCCTCTTCCAGGCATGAACCCAAACTGTTCTTCACACATCACAGTCTCCTTGCGTAATCTTGCTTCTATAACTCTTTCCCGAATTTTCATTGTGTGTGCCATCAGTTTAATACCTCTATAGTTACTGCAGTCCTGCACATCACCTTTCCCCTTAAATATTGTATTGCTGAAATGTAAGCCCAGGACGGCTTGCTATGAAGGGCCACAAAACGGGGCGTAGAATATCGTCGACGTACCTCTACACTGTAAGGGTGCCGCGGATGACAACCGAAGGGGTTCTGCTAAGAAAAGAGATTGCATCCCAGACCATCACACTTTGTTGTCGGGACGTATGGTGGACGACAGTCAGGGTAGCGTTCCACCGCTGTCCAGAGCATGGCCAGACACGTCTTCGCTGGTCATCGGGGTTCAGTTCAAACCAGGCCTCATCACTGAAGACAATTCTACTCCAGTTAACGAGATTCTAGACCGAAGACGTGTCTAGAGTCTCCCCGGACAGCGGTGGGATACCAACCTGTCACCCGCCATTCGGCTCGACAACCGGGAGTGACGGTATGTGGTGCCACTTCCTCTCCATAGCAGGACCTCTATGTTATCGTCCACTGCGAGAGGTCCGTCAGCGATGTTATACGCCCCATTTTATTGCCCTTCATGTCAAGCCATCCTGTGATTACAGTTCAGGAAGATGATGTCCACCCTCACACGGCGAGAGTTTCTACTATTTGTAATCGTGCTTACCATATCCTGCCTTGGCCAGCAAGATCGCCGGATCTCACCACAATTAAGAACGTTTCGAACGTAATGGGCAGAGCCCTCCAACACCTCGTGATTTTGACGATCTAACGTGCCAGTTGGACACGTGTTTGCACGATGTACTTCAGAAGGACATCAATAACCCAATCAGTCAATGCCAAGCCGAATAACTGCTTGCATAGGTGGACCAACGTGTTATTAACTTGCTCAATTTATGAAGCTCTTTCTTTTGAATAAATCATCCTGTTTTTCGGAAACTGTAATCATTTATCCGTTTGGATAATTCTTTCGTAGTGCGTCGTTTATTTGTTTTACAGTGTACATCAAAAGCAGAAGGCAAATGCGATCGCATCTGTATGGTAAAGATGGAACCTGACGAGGTTATTCACGATGATCCATTTTTCCTTAATGTATGGTAGACTGGTAACTGCATCGTGCCATCGCACTTATGATGCACCTTTCCCGATGCAAACAATTATTAAATGCATTGCGTACGTTTTTGTACCACATAAACACTTTTTTTTCAAATTTTACTCTGCCCGCAAGGAATTGTTAGTTGCAATGTCTACGCTCCCGCCACTTGCCGTGGTTGGACATGCTGCTTTCTCCCCTGGTTAGCAGCAGAGCAGGCCAAAACCGCCGTGTCAGCATCTAAAACAATCACCCTGTAATATAATGATAATGTCTCTCCAATTTATTTAAGCATTTGAAGGCATGTCTCTTTTCCATTTTGCTCTGTTTATGATCTGAAGTCATGCAGATGCTGGGAATGCTTACAATGCTAGGTCTGCAGTCGACTCTACAGTATACTCGTACAGCTCCGTGGACTGCGTGATTGACACCCATCACCCTGCACCTGCCTGACGTGGGCTCATGTCTGTTATCGGAGACTTCTGAAAAAAGAAGAAAAAAAAAGAAGCTTCTACAGTCTTCGAGCAGCCCATGACTTTTCCTACCCACCTACCTCCTCCAAAAATCATCTGTACCCTTACATCACGGATGATGTGAGCAGTACTCTCCTACACAATCACCCTGTAATATAATGATAATGACTCTCCAATTCATTTAAACATTTGAAGGCATGTCTCTTTTCCATATGCTTTGTTTATGATCTGAAGTCATGCAGATGTTTTTATGGTCTAGTAAATGAAATTATGCATGTTAGGTTTGTCGACTAAAACCATCGATTAATAAAAGAAAGGCTGACAGTTTTACCCAATATAATTCTACAAAAGTACTCTCTTCTACATATCGCCTAGACTGCCTGAAACTGTTTTGACCAGGAATAATCATTCCTGAACTTTGTGCAACTTAGTAGAAATGATAAAATTTCATCAAATAACGAAATCTAAAGAATATGTCACATAGGTGTTGAAACATGTATGAGTATTTTTAAAAAATTACAAGAATTAAAAACACAGAAAATGTCAACAGCAGCTTTAAGTATTAGCAAGAATATTTAAATATCTTGCGGCGAAGGATTAAAGATTACTGGGAAGCTGGTAAAATATTTAGGATAAAGACTGCAAGCTATAATGAGTATATTCGTGGACTTTTACCTTTATCTGTTATAAATTTTTTCAAGAGACTGTAATGAAATTTTTGATATAATAAATAGAAACTTTTTGGAAATAAGGAAGTTAGTGTAAGATCAGAAATGGAATGAATGTTACGAGAAACAATGAGTTGATAAATCAGCAGAGAAACTGAGGTTGATAGAGAAGATTTTTTTCTTTTTTAAGTTGATGAGTGCCAGTGGCACTCAGTAGGGTGAGTGGTGGTGGTAAGGGTCAGGTGGGGCCTATTGGATATACTGACGAGCGAGAAACAATATTTCATTTGCTTCAGATACACATTACATTTTTATCAATGTGCGAAAGACACTCCCGACTCCAGTGACCCAGGCCGGCGAAGGCTTACAGGCGGCGGCTTCCGTCCAGGTGAGAAGGCCAACGTCAGCGCCCCACGATGCTGGCGTCAGGCACACCTTTAGCTAATGGCCTGACAGTAGGCCATAACCTTGATGTCAGCGGCGTTCCATTTTGTGCTATGACGGCTGCTTGCAGTGGCGGACGCCCTCACATAACCGGCTCAGGCCCGGCTATGACTGCTGCCAAAACGTGTGGAGACTGCAGCGCACAGGACATGACCCGCTGCCCCTTGGCAAGAGTCCGACAGAAGTTGCCATAGACAGATGGTCAGCGGTGCTGCGGAGACAAGTTCTGCAAGGAGACTCAGCCCTCCACTGAACACAAAGAAACCGATCTAGCTATTCTACAGCCCGCCTCCTTAGATGAGTGGTCGGCGTGGCATACTGCCATGCACCGCCCTGGGTTCGATTCCCGGCCGGTTCGAAGATTACATCCGCTCGGTGACTGAATGTTGTGTTCCCCTCATCGTAATTTCATCCTCATCGACATGCAAGTCGACCAATGAGGCTTCAGCTGAAAATATTTTGGATTCGGTGGGCGAACTTCCCCAGGTAGCGAGTTCTGGCCATCAGTGCCATACTGTCATTTCATTTAAACTATTCTACAGGTGTGGAGGGCCTAATTTTACCCGTATCACTTATGAGACATTGGGGGATGACCCGCATTAAGTACCTCCAGTGTTACTAGACTGAATGTGCGGCCGTTGCGGTGAGTAGCAGACTGCAAGCTCACTGGTATTTAGCTTTTGGTTAACGCCCGAAATAAGAAGACACAGTTTGATCTACCCAAATTGCTGCTCTGCACATACATACTTTACACACATTCCAGAACTGCCAAGGACAGAGTCCTCAAGTAACTCAAACTACTAGGGACTGAAGTATTGCCGACGATTATAATTACATATAACGGTCTGCAATTTATATCCAGATTGTTCCATTTGTTTTGTACTTGGAAACATGTAACGCAACTTGTGTGTGTCATTCTAATCACAGTAAAATAGTGAGGTAGTTGTTGAAGGTGTTGAAAAGACAGGTGGCTGACGCTCTAGCAGAGAGCACAACAGAGGCAGCATTACTGTTTCCAAGTACGTACAGGACTGCAGCAGAAAATTATATAGGCTCAGTGGAAGTGTTCCATCAACGAGAACTTTCGGTGATACCCCTCTATTGCAGCTGGCATAACACGTCACAGATGAGTCTTTTGTGATTCATTGTGTCAAGGCTGCCCATCTCGACATGCACATTTAGTCCCGTCCTAGATTGGCTCTACTTGAAGGGAGATGGTTATGATTCTGTCACAGACGAAGACTTCCCTAGGCGCCATTAAATCAAAAGCTTGTCTGCCATCTCTCGTAGTCATCGCCACGCAACAGTGAATTCAAATCGAAATCTAAAATCCGACAACGCTCAACTATGGACACCATCGATTCTGACGTTGGAACCGAGGTTTTCGTCAACAGCCCTAAAAACGACATGATTGCTATAATATGGTAACAGTTAGCGACACACGCGGCGGAGACATCGCCATCGTTACGGTCCCAGCCCAGGGAACTACACTAGTGGCCATTAAAATTGCTACAACACGAAGATGACATGCTACAGAGGCGAAATTTAACCGACAGGAAGAAGATGCTGTGATATGCAAATGATTAGCTTCTCAGAGCATTCACACAAGGTTGGCGCCGGTGGCGACACCTACAACGTGCTGACATGAGGAAAGTTTCCAACCGATTTCTCATACACAAACAGCAGTTGACCGGCGTTGCCTGGTGAAACGTTGTTGTGATGCCTCGCGTAAGGCGGAGAAATGCGTACCATCACGTTTCCGACTTTGATAAAGGTCGGATTGTAGCCTATCGCGATTGCCGTTTATCATATCGCGACATTGCTGCTCGCGTTGGGCGAGATCCAATGACTGTTAGCAGAATATGGAATCATTGGGTTCAGGAGGGAAATACGGTACGCCGTGCTGGATCCCAACGGCCTCGTATCACTAGCAGTCGAGATGACAGGCATCTTATCTGCATGACTGTAACGGATTGTGCACCCACGTCTCGATCCCTGAGTCAACAGATGGGGACGTTTGCAAGACAACAACCATCTGCACGAACAGTTCGACGACGTTTGCTGCAGCATGGACTATCAGCTCGCAGACCATGGCTGCGGTTACCCTTGACGCTGCATCACAGACAGGACAGCCTGCGATGGTGTACTCAACGACGAACCTGGGTGCACGAATGTCAAAACGTCATTTTTTCGGATGAATCCAGGTTCTGTTTACAGCGTCATGATGGTCTCATCCGTGTGTGGCGACATCGCGGTGAACGCACATCGGAAGCGTGTATTCGTCATCGCCATACTGGCGTATCACCCAGCGTGATGGTATTGGGTGCCATTGGTTATACGTCTCGGTCACCTCTTGTTCTTATTGACGGCACTTTGAACAGTGGGCGTTACATTTCAAATGTGTTACGACCCGTGGCTCTATCCTTAATTCGATCCCTGGTTGGTTGGTTGTTTTGGGGAAGGAGACCAGACAGTGAGGTCATCGGTCTGATCGGATTAGGGAAGGACGGGGAAGGAAGTCGGCCGTGCCCTTTGAAAGGAACCATCCCGGCATTTGCCTGGAGCGATTTAGGGAAATCACGGAAAACCTGAATCGGGATGGCCGGACGCGGGATTGAACCGTCGTCCTCCCGAATGCGAGTCCGTTACATTTTAGATGTATTACGACCCGTGGCTCCACCCTTCATTCGATCCCTGCGAAACAATACATTTCTGCAGGATAAAGCACGACCGTATGTTGCAGGTCCTGTACGGGCCTTTCTGGATACAGAAAATGTTCAGCTGCTGCCCTGGCCAGCACATTCTCCAGGTCTCTCACCAAATGAAAACGTCTGGTCAATGGTGGCCGAGCAACTGGCTCGTCACAATACGTCCGTCATTGCTCTTGATGAACTGTGGTCGCGTGTTGAAGCTGCATGGGCAGCTGTACCTGCACACACCATGTGTTTAAGAGGGACACTGGTGATTCAAATATCGCTTTGCAGTCCAAGGGGACACAAAGTCCTTGGGGGATTAGACTCTCGGAAAATTGCTGCTGTTCTACAACGACGATATTAAATATGGATTCTGAATTTCGCATTGTGGTCTCTGTGTGACTTTTCTTGCTATCTTGTGCTTTTTATACTAACCAGTGGAACCAACTGATGCCCACTTTGCTGAACCTTACATTCACTAGCTGTTCGTTCAAATATTTGATTGTCTTACTATGCATCTCTATTATATACTTCCCTAATATTGTGCTTGCAAATTACACTCAATATGGGACGTGGATTGAGAAAATTAGTTATCTACTTTGATTTAACAAAAGCCTGACGCTGTAATTTTGCGTATGGTAGAGCATTATGGCATCAGGGCTAAAGGCCATCAGTGGTTTTTTTTAGTAAGTGAAAATCAGAATCAGAAGTTTATCCATCGGAGTGAACAAGCAAGAAAAATTTTATTCAGCCTTGCATGTTGTAAATTTGCATGTCACAGAGACACACAAATAACCACTATAGATCGCTAAAAAGCCTTAACATTATGAAATGGCACAAATGTCGTTGTGAAATATTTGGAATCTAATGTTATGGATCATGCAAACGGTGTAATGTATAACATGAGTCTACAGATTACAGAGGACAAACTACTATTTAACTACAATTAAAAAATGAGTGCATTTTCTTTGACAGACCTCTTGTAAAAGTGATATTTTCCTGTCGCTATACGATCTTGAAAGCAGGAGCAGAAATACCGAACATTTTAAATTTTTAGGACTGGGAACAGTGAAAACGTTGCGTCGGGCTACAGCTCTCAGCTGATATACCAATATAACTACAGAGCCGCAAGTTAAGTATTTATCTTTTTCTGTGTTTTCCTCGTTGTATATTTATTAAATTTCGTGCGTGTTTTTCCGTTTGAGAGGTTTAATTTTGCTGTTTTATAAGTGTAAATTGATTCAGTCTGTAGCGCAGTAGTTGCTCACTCAATAGCTAGCTCCAAAGCTCGTGAACGCATCAGGGCCCAGTGGTGACTTATCAGGAGGGTAGTTCGCTTCTTCAGTTAGTCTTGCTACGATGGCTAGGATGTGTGCATGCCATGTGCGGACGTAGGAGGAGCTGGCCGCAGTTCGTGAACAGCTGAATTCAAAAAAGTTTCAAATGGCTCTGAGCATTATGGGACTTAACTGCTGTGGTCATCAGAACTTAGAACTACTTAAACCTAACTAACCTAAGGACCTCACGGATGTCCGTGCCTGAGGCAGGATTCGAACCTGCGACCGTAGCGGTCGCGCGGTTCCAGACTGTAGCGTCTAGAACCGCGCGGCCACTCCGGCCGGCCAACTGAATTCGCTTTTGGTTAAGGTCAGTCACCTTCAGGCTGCTGTCACGGGGTGTAACGGTGGTGGAGAATCTGGCGCGTCGCATGGGACACCTAAGTTGTCGCTTGTTTTGCGCATGGGCTCTGCTTCTGAGGCATCTCCTAGTGCACCCGACGCGGTGGATCTTCCCTCACAGCAGGATGAGAGTCGGGTAGTAACGCGTTCGCGTCGGTTGAGGCGGAGGGCCGATATGGAGATTGGCCGCTTGGCCTCGCTCATTCACCCTGTCAGAGGACAGGTGGCCGTTCCTTCAGCAAGGTCCGAGCGGGTACACGGGAGGGGGAAGAGGGGGGGGGCTTACAAGTTATTTGGAGCTTCAGTGTTAGGCGGGTTATGGAGCACCTTAGGCAGATATACACTCCTGGAAATTGAAATAAGAACACCGTGAATTCATTGTCCCAGGAAGGGGAAACTTTATTGACACATTCCTGGGGTCAGATACATCACATGATCACACTGACAGAACCACAGGCACATAGACACAGGCAACAGAGCATGCACAATGTCGGCACTAGTACAGTGTATATCCACCTTTCGCAGCAATGCAGGCTGCTATTCTCCCATGGAGACGATCGTAGAGATGCTGGATGTAGTCCTGTGGAACGGCTTGCCATGCCATTTCCACCTGGCGCCTCAGTTGGACCAGCGTTCGTGCTGGACGTGCAGACCGCGTGAGACGACGCTTCATCCAGTCCCAAACATGCTCAATGGGGGACAGATCCGGAGATCATGCTGGCCAGGGTAGTTGACTTACACCTTCTAGAGCACGTTGGGTGGCACGGGATACATGCGGACGAGCATTGTCCTGTTGGAACAGCAAGTTCCCTTGCCGGTCTAGGAATGGTAGAACGATGAGTTCGATGACGGTTTGGATATACCGTGCACTATTCAGTGTCCCCTCGACCATCACCAGTGGTGTACGGCCAGTGTAGGAGATTGCTCCCCACACCATGATGCCGGGTGTTGGCCCTGTGTCCCTCGTCGTATGCAGTCCTGATTGTGGCGCTCACCTGCACGGCGCCAAACACGCATACGACCATCATTGGCACCAAGGCAGAAGCGACTCTCATCGCTGAAGACGACACGTCTCCATTCGTCCCTCCATTCACGCCTGTCGCCACACCACTGGAGGCGGGCTGCACGATGTTGGGGCGTGAGCGGAAGACGGCCTAACGGTGTGCGGGACCGTAGCCCAGCTTCATGGAGACGGTTGGGTATGGTCCTCGCCGACACCCCAGGAGCAACAGTGTCCCTAATTTGCTGGGAAGTGGCGGTGCGGTCCCCTACGGCACTGCGTAGGATCCTACGGTCTTGGCGTGCATCCGTGCGTCGCTGCGGTCCGGTCCCAGGTCGACGGGCACGTGCACCTTCCGCCGACCACTGGCGACAACATCGATGTACTGTGGAGACCTCACGCCCCACGTGTTGAGCAATTCGGCGGTACGTCCACCCGGCCTCCCGCATGCCCACTATACGCCCTCGCTCAAAGTCCGTCAACTGCACATACGGTTCACGTCCACGCTGTCGCGGCATGCTACCAGTGTTAAAGACTGCGATGGAGCTCCGTATGCCACGGCAAACTGGCTGACACTGACGGCGGCGGTGCACAAATGCTGCGCTGCTAGCGCCATTCGACGGCCAACACCGCGGTTCCTGGTGTGTCCGCTGTGCCGTGCGTGTGATCATTGCTTGTACAGCCCTCTCGCAGTGTCCGGAGCAAGTATAGTGGGTCTGACACACCGGTGTCAATGTGTTCTTTTTTCCATTTCCAGGAGTGTATTTCAGGGGTGGAAAGAAAGCCAATGTGCACTCGGTATGTCTGCCGGGGGATCTCATCCGCGATGTGGAGGCGGCCTTGCCTGTGGCTATCAAGCGTGCAGGGTGCAGTCGTCAGCGAGTTGTCGCTCATGTCGGCACCAACGACGCCTGTCGTAGGTTGTGAGGACGTCCTGAGTTCGAACACGCGGCTGGCGGAGGTGGTTCAGACCGCTGGCCTCGCACGCAGTGGGTGAGCAAAGATCGCAGTTTGCAGCGTTGCTCCCACATCGGGGTCTTTTGGTTTGGAGTGGAGGGTCTCAACCAAAGGCTTCGTCGACTCTATAACCGTCTTGGTTGCAGATTTCTAGATCTACTTCATCGTGTGGGGATTTGTAGGACTCCCCTTGATAGGTCAGGGGTGCACTACGCACAGGAAACAGCTACTCAAGTAACAGAGTGCTTATGGGGTGCACATGTCAATTTTTTAAATTAGGCAGTCGTTTGAGGTGCTCTTATGAACACTCGCCAGTCGATATGAAGCAAAGGAAGCCCTCGACGTTTGGAATAAAGACTCTTCGACTGTAATAATTTTATCAATAAACTGTTGACGTATTCGTAATAAAGTTCCCAAGTATACTGCCCTCCACGAAAGTTCTCGCGCGCAAGTTATTCTTGCGACCGAGAACTGGTCTTATGTAAAATCGCTAAGCGATTCTCCTTCCACACCACAGTTCTCACATGCTCGTTCCATCTCATATGGCTTTGCAACGTTACCGCCCAGATACTTAACATTCAACAGACTCCCGTATGGACGACATAGTAATAAATATCCATGGTGTAGAGAAACAAATGAAAGATTTGAAGGCAAATAAATCACTATGTCCGGATGGAAAAACAGTTCGATTTTACGGAGAGTACTCTACGGGATTGGTCCTTACCTAGCTTGCACTTATCTCGAATCTCTCACCGAGCACGAAGTCCCAAGCGACTGGAAAAAAGAGCTAGTGACTCCAGTATATAAGAAGGGTAAAAGAACGAACGCGCAGAATTACAGATCAATACCCGTAACTTTGTTTGCTGCAGAATTCTTTAACATATTCTCAGTTCCAATGTAATAAGCTTTCTTGAAACTGAGAAGCTTATGTTCTCCAATCAGCATGGTTTTAGAAAGCATCGTTCGTGCGTTACTCAGCTTGCTTTTTTCTAACATAATATACTGCGAACTAGAAGGGCAACAGCAGAATCCATATTTCTAGATTTCCGGAAAGAATTTGACACGGTGCCCCATTGCAGGCTATTACCGAAGGTACGAGCATATGGAGTAAGTTCACAGGTATATGAGCGGCTGGAAGACTTCTTAAATAATAAAACGCAGTACGTTGTCCTGAACGGCGAGTGTTCATCACAGAGAAGGGTGTCGTCAGGGATACCCCAGGGAACTGTGATAGGACCGCTGTTGTTCTCTATATACATAAATGATTTCACGGGCAGGGTGGGCATCAATCTGCGGTTGATTGCCGATGATGCCGTGAAGTATGGTAAGGTGTTGAAGTTGGGTGACTTTGAGACGATGACTTAGACAAAATTTCCAGTTGGTGTAACGAATGGCAGCTAGCCCTAACAGTGGAAAAATGTAAGTTAATACGGATGAGTAGACAGATCAAACCTGTAATGTCCTTTAAGTATCGGGGCGGTAACGTTGCAAAGCCATATGACTTGGAACGAGCATGTGAGATATGTGGTGTGGAAGGCGAATGGTCGACTTCGGTTTATCGGGAGAATTTTAAGAAAGAGTGGTTCACCTGTAAAGGAGATCATACACAAGACGCTGGTGCGACCTATTCTTGACTACTGCTCGAGTGTTTGGTATCAGTACCAGGTCGGACTAAAGGAAACAATTTAGAGGCAGGCTGCTAGAGTTATTACCGGTAGGTTCGAACAACACGTAAGTTTTACGGACATGCTTTGGGAACTCAGCAGGGAATCCCTGGAGGGAAGGCGACGTTCTTTTCGAGAAACACTCTTGCGAAAATTTGGAGAACCGGCAATTGGAGCTGACCACAGAACAATTCTACTGTCGCCAACATACACTGTGTGTAAGGACCACGAAGGTGAGATACGAGAAATTAGCGCTCATACGGAGGGATGTAGACAGTCGTTTTTCCCTCGCTGTATTCGGAAATGACTAGTAGTGGTACAGGATTCCCTCCACCATGCACCGTACGGTGGCGTGCGGAATATCTGTGTAGATGTAGAGGTAGATTTAAAATTAGAAGCGTCAAATTCGGGGTCTTGCATAGAAGTTTAGCGCTGCTAACTTCACTATAACAAGCGAAAATTTGTTTGCTTTAATGCTGTCCTCTATAATTTCTCGTGGTATCGTGTTTCGTAACAGATCTGCGCATTCAAAAAAGATAATCATAGCTCACAAGACAGGCATCAGAATTAATTGTGGTGTGAGTTTACAATCCACATACAAGCAGCCTTTGAAGTGCGTTACAATTTTGTCTCCCTTCTGGCTATACTTCTCATTACTAACTCCACGTACTGTTCATGACGGGGCAATTAGTACCGACCACCCGCCGTGTCACATTTCTTCAATAGCGTCGTTAGAATCTAGTATGGAGAGAACGGGGTCAGCAAGTCGCTGTCCATGCGATTGTCAGCTTTTCAGACTTTGGAGCATCACGTGGCTAAGTGGACCCCATTGCAGTATACAATATTCTACTTCTAGAAGGGGAGCAATTTCCTTCGCATAATCTCTATAGAATACAAAAATTTCATCCCGCCTAGACGTCTGTACTCTGTTGAGCGATTTTATTTGGTTTTTTATCCCGCGATTACTTATCTCAGTATCTGCCGGGTGTGTTTGTTTAATAGAAGATCTAAGATTTCGCTCTTACGAATCGGTTGTCTAACTCGCTTCCAGAAGCAGTTTTCAGAAAAGAGGTTTAGAACTACCTCACGCGAATCGATGTTCCAGATGACTGTTTTAATCTCGTCACTCTCTCGTTCCATAGCTGAAAGATTGAAATTTCTCCCCTATTGCGTTAAAACATTACCAGAAAATCTACCTGCTATATTCTCGAGGGCTCACTGAAGCCTTCTGTCACTACTGTTTTTCAGGTAGATGGTCTAGAAAAGCATTCCATTGGGGTGTTTGACTTGTCTTTGACACATAACTTCATCCATATGGAACTGAGTGACCAAAGGTCACGGTGAAAGAGACACATTTGACGTTGTGCCATGTATGCCATGAGAGGCGGATATGTCTCCAATATACACTCCTGGAAATTGAAATAAGAACACCGTGAATTCATTGTCCCAGGAAGGGGAAACTTTATTGACACATTCCTGGGGTCAGATACATCACATGATCACACTGACAGAACCACAGGCACATAGACACAGGCAACAGAGCATGCACAATGTCGACACTAGTACAGTGTATATCCACCTTTCGCAGCAATGCAGGCTGCTATTCTCCCATAGAGACGATCGTAGAGATGCTGGATGTAGTCCTGTGGAACGGCTTGCCATGCCATTTCCACCTGGCGCCTCAGTTGGACCAGCGTTCGTGCTGGACGTGCAGACCGCGTGAGACGACGCTTCATCCAGTCCCAAACATGCTCAATGGGGGACAGATCCGGAGATCTTGCTGGCCAGGGTAGTTGACTTACACCTTCTAGAGCACGTTGGGTGGCACGGGATACATGCGGACGTGCATTGTCCTGTTGGAACAGCAAGTTCCCTTGCCGGTCTAGGAATGGTAGAACGATGGGTTCGATGACGGTTTGGATGTACCGTGCACTATTCAGTGTCCCCTCGACGATCACCAGTGGTGTACGGCCAGTGTAGGAGATCGCTCCCCACACCATGATGCCGGGTGTTGGCCCTGTGGGCCTCGGTCGTATGCAGTCCTGATTGTGGCGCTCACCTGCACGGCGCCAAACACGCATACGACCATTATTGGCACCAAGGCAGAAGCGACTCTCATCGCTGAAGACGACACGTCTCCATTCGTCCCTCCATTCACGCCTGTCGCGACACCACTGGAGGCGGGCTGCACGATGTTGGGGCGTGAGCGGAAGGCGGCCTAATGGTGTGCGGGACCGTAGCCCAGCTTCATGGAGGCGGTTGCGAATGGTCCTCGCCGATACCCCAGGAGCAACAGTGTCCCTAATTTGCTGGGAAGTGACGGTGCGGTCCCCTACGGCACTGCGTAGGATCCTACGGTCTTGGCGTGCATCCGTGCGTCGCTGTGGTCCGGTCCCAGGTCGACGGGCACGTGCACCTTCCGCCGACCACTGGCGACAACATCGATGTATTGTAGAGACCTCACGCCCCACGTGTTGAGCAATTCGGCGGTACGTCCACCCGGCCTCCCGCATGCCCACTATACGCCCTCGCTCAAAGTCCGTCAACTGCACATACGGTTCACGTCCACGCTGTCGCGGCATGCTACCAGTGTTAAAGACTGCGATGGAGCTCCGTATGCCACGGCAAACTGGCTGACACTGACGGCGGCGGTGCACAAATGCTGCGCAGCTAGCGCCATTCGACGGCCAACACCGCGGTTCCTGGTGCGTCCGCTGTGCCGTGCGTGTGATCATTGCTTGTACAGCCCTCTCGCAGTGTCCGGAGCAAGTATGGTGGGTCTGACACACCGGTGTCAATGTGTTCTTTTTCCCATTTCCAGGAGTGTAGGTACAAGGTCTGACCAGTCTGTTACAGGCAGTGACCGTGGAATGATATAACTGGTGCTAGACTCATACCTACATCTACATCTGTAACTACACATACTTAAAAACCCAGCACACCACCGTACTGTGCGTTGTGGAGGCTACACTGTACCACTATCGGCCATTTCCTTTCCTGTTACACTCCAAGGCAGGGCGAGAAAAAACCAAATATCTATATGCCTCCGTATGAGCCAAAATTTCTTTTATCTTCATGGTCTTTACACGAATGTACGTTGTCGGCTGTAGAATCGTTCTGCAGTCACCTTAAAATCCCGGTTCTCCAAATTTTCTCAATAGTATTCCTCGAAAAGAACGTTGCCTCTCTTCCACGGATTTCCAGCCGTGTCCCCGAAGCGTCTCCGTAACACTTGCGTGTTGTTCGCACCTACCAGTAGCAAATCTAGCAGCCAGCCCCTGAATTGCTTCGATGTCTTCCTTCAGTCCGACCTGGTGCGGATAGCAAAATCTCGAGTAGTACTCAAGAAGGGCTGGCACTAGGGTTTCGTGTTATCCTTTACATATGAACCACACTTTCCTACGATTCTCTCAATAAACCGAAGTCGTTCATTCGCCTTCTCCACTACAATCCTTACATACTCGTTCCATTTCATATCGCTTGCCAAGGTTACACTTAGATACTTAATCGGCGTTACGCTATCAAACAACACACTACCAATGTTGTATTCGAACATTATGGGTTTGTTTTTCCAACTCATCTGCATTAAAGTATATGTTTCTTCATGTAGAGTTAGCTCCCATTCATCACACCGTCCAGAAATTTTGCGTAAGTGATCTTGTATCCTCCTACAGTCACTCAACGGTGACACCTTTCCGTGCACCACAGCATCATCAGCAGAAAACCGCAGATTGTTGCTTACCCTGTCCGCCAGATCATTTATGTACATAGCAAAGAGTAGCGGTCCTATCACACGTCCCTGAGGCACTCCTGACGATACCTTTTTCTGTAATGAACACTCGCTGTCGAGGACAACGTACTAGGTTCTGTTACTTAAAAAGACTTCGAGCCACTCAAATATCTAGGGAACTATTCCGTATGCTCGTACCTTCGATAACAGTCTGCAGTGGGGTGTGGTATCATATGCTTTTCGGTTATCTAGAAATATGGAATCTACCTGTTGCCCATCATCCATAGTTTGCAGTGTATCATGTGACCAAAGGGCAAGCTGTAATTTACAGGTCCGTTCTTTTGCCTTTCTTACAAACGGGAGTCACCTGCACTATGTCGGAGATTACACAAGAATTTACTTTCCGAATTTAGTTTTCAGTAGTCAGAGACAATGTTTAAACATGCGCGAACAGCAACATAGGACGACCACAAGTGTTTACCGAAAGGATGTCATGCTGCCTTCGCAGAGCCTTAAGGGGCGATCGACGGTCTGCTGTGATTCAGATAGCTACTGATGTCAATGCGGGTTGTCAGGAACTCATTGCCACCAGCACTTTATGGAAAGAAATGCTTCATATAAGCTTCAGCAACCGAAAATCGATATAAAATTCTGTGCCTCAGCGCTTTTTCGTGAATTTTGGCTAGTGATTTGGCGGAGCTGTCATTTGGACTCAGGTGATTCATATGAAAAGGTATACGACGTGATTATGGTCGCATGACCGCAATTAACATACTTTGAATTCGAAATGGTAGTTGGAGCAAGACGCGTGGGACAATCCATAACGGAAATCGTTAGAGGATTTAATATTTCGAGGTCCACAGTATCAAGGACCTACTGAGAATGCCAGATTTCAGCCATTTCCTCTCACCAAGGACAACGCAGTAACCGACAGCCTCGTTTACGTAGAGTTGTCAGTGATAATAGACAAACAATAATGAGTGAAATAACCGCAGAAATCAATGTGGGACGTACGACTAACGTAACCGTTAGGAGAGTGTGGCAAAATCTGACGTCAATGAGCTATGGCAGCACGCCACCGACACGAGTGCGTTTGCTAACAGCACGGCATCGCCTGCAGCGTTTCTTCTGGGTTCGTGCCATATCGGTTGGACCATAGGGGACTGGAAAACCGTGATCTGGTCAGATGAGTACCGATTGCAGTTACTAGTAACTGATGGTGGGGTTCGAGTGTGACGCAGACCCCACGAAATGATGGACATAAGTTATTAACAAGGCACTGTGCATGTTGGTGGGGACTCCATAATGGTGTGAGCTGTGTTGACGTGGATCATTGACTGGAAATGTTACGTTCGGCTACCTGGAGACCATCTGCAGCCTTTCATGGATTTCATCTTCCCAAGTAATGATGGAATTTTTATGGAAGACATTGCGCCAAGTCACTGGGCCACAGTTATTCGTGATTGGTTTGAAGAACGTTCTAGACAATTCGAGCTAACGATTTGGCCTCCCAGATCACTCGACATGAACTCCATCGAACATTCATGGAACATGAAACTTCCTGGCAGATTAAAACTGTGTGCCCGACCGAGACTCGAACTCGGGTCCCGAGTTCTAGTCTCGGTCGGGCACACAGTTTTAATCTGCCAGGAAGTTTCATTTCAGCGCACACTCCGCTGCAGAGTGAAAATCTCATTCTGGATTCATGGAACATAATTGAGAGGTCAGTCCGTGCACAAAATTCTGTACCGGCAACAGTTTTGCAGTTATGGACGGCTATACAGGCAGCATGGTTCAGTATTTGTGCAAATACCTTTCAACGCCTTGTTGAGTCCATGCCACGTCGAGTTGCTGCACTACGCCGGGCAAAAGGAGATCCGACGCAATGTTAGGAGATATCCCATGACTATTGTCACCTCAGTGTATAATAAATTTAAACTGTTTTCAGTTTATTGTTAATTCTGAAACGTCCCCTTTGAACAATTTTACAAGACTGTGCTTAAACTGATACACAATATTTTTTTTTAGCGCAACGCAATCTGACCTTCAAAAATCCCTACAAAAGAATGGGCCCTGACTAACATTAAACTATACCTTTCACAAATCACTTACCTCACAAAAATCTTCGCTACTCAAGCTACTGCAATACAGCGAGCGCCACTACTGCCAGCTAAATAAAAGATTCAAAGTACTGAAGGCACTAACTGCTGATAGGCATAGTTAGCAAATGAAAGATTTTGATAGAGAACAACCAATGTATTTACCTCAATAGTCATAATATATATAGCAGTTCATGACAAATTTCAAAACTCCGCCATCTCTCTCCCCACATCCACCACTGCTGGCGGCTCACCTCCAACTGCGCAACGCTACGCGCTGTTCACAGCCAGCTGCCTAACACTACAATGGCAGACAACAATGCAAACTAGCCACAGACTGCACAGAGCACAGTCAGTGATTTTCGTACAGAGCGCTACGTAACGTTGCCAATAAGAAAACAGAAACAGCCTACTTACATAGCCCCCATGCTCCCCACAAAAAATTTTACAAATTGTTTTGGGCACTGGGCAATACATATTTGTTAACATTTTTCATAATCGTAATTACAATAACAAGGAAATCAAATGCACACACTTATTGATAAAATGTTGGTCGAAAGCTAAAATTTTCTCACAGTCCATAAAGACAGTCCTGATCGTTTATCACAGTAAAATAGTAGTGTTTTTCTCAAAGTCTGAGCAGTAAAAGAAAATGCACACGGAAGTAGTGGATTTCCATGCAGTCTTGAAGAAGTAGCGTTGTCCTTCCAACGGAAAGACAGTGCTGACTCTCGACATGCAGACAGGTCATGGGCCACAACAGAGCAAACCCACAGCAGAGTCAGTCGAAATTTTGAAGAGTATTGGTAGGTAGGTCATCACAGAGCAGACCCACTGCAGTCCTTGTAGAAATAATGGTATTGATGGATCATCAAAGATGTAGACCCACTGTAGTCCTTGTAGAGATAATGGTACTGGTGGGTCATCAAAGATGTAGACCCACTGTAGTCCTTGTAGAGATAATGGTACTGGTGGGTCATCAAAGATGCAGACCCACTGTAGTCCTTGTAGAGATGATGGTACTGGTGGGTCATCAAAGATGCAGACCTACTGTAGTCCTTGTAGAGATGGCCAGCAGCCATCTGTTGTGACTGTGCAGGTGCACAATCACCATTGAAGAGTCTTGCGGATAATATAGCAAGTCCATAACCAACACTTGTGCACTCACAAAGTTTTTGGAACTGTCCTTAGAACCAGCAATGCTGCTATCCAGTCCCTTGCTGAATTATCAACACACGTGCAAACACTAACAGTCCCAATTTCTCACATACTGTGCATATATTATTACCAACAGAAACGTGTGCAGTGAAATGCAACTTACAAGTTACTTAATTTGATGAACTGGTGTCAATTTCAATTTTATAACATAAGAATACAATAACAAAGGTACAAAATACATCATTAAAGAACATAACAATACAGATAACATTTGTAGTACAGGCTTTACAACAGAATAGAAATAAACATATACATCAGTGTTACAGGAATTATGACATAAGTAAATACATAAAAGATCAAAATAACTTTTGAAACATCACCTTCACATATGAGCAACAAAACAGAATAAATAATGTCTCAACATCTTTACAAAGTAAATAACATAGTATTAGGAAAATTCTACAACATAGCTCTCATCAGCTAAACACATAAAGACAGGAAAAACACAAAAACACAAGGGTACACAAACATATAGAGGGATGACACAAAAGGAAAGGACAGGGTTTGTTTTACTGCAGTATTTTGCATGGAGATCTCCCTTTGTTCATCGTTATTCCCAAAAGTACTATCTAGGCTGGCTTTCTGTATTCTGTTCACATCCTCTTTCAAAATAGTTTTTCTCCACTGTACACTACCTTTTTTTTTTGTCCAAACCATTTCCTTATATCTTCTCAATGCATTTCTTCCAATTCATCATAGTTAGTTTCTTATATAGTCTACCCCCTCTTAAGCTAACTTAAATCTACTGAGCTCAGATGCTAAACTAAGGGACGAGGCAATGCAGCAGCACAAAACAATTAACACAAACAGCAATGACAAAAAAAATACAAAAGGCAAAGCAAGCAGCATAAATTACAACTAATATAAGGCAATGAGCAGCAAACAAGAAAAATAAATCAGTAGTAAAACTGGCTTAACAGCGTAATACAAAGTCAAATTCAGTAACATTATGCCTGGCAAACAGCAGCAGAAAATGAAATACCTAAACATGACATAGCTCAAGCAGAAAAAATATTACACTAAAGACAACAATGCAGAAAAAGGGAAATGTCTATTCACATCTTAATATCTATGTCATTAAAGTGGTGCACCACAAAACTAATTCTACAAAAGATATTACCAAGTAGTTGAAAAGAAAATTATGAATGCAGTTCCTGTGAAGGTAAATGTCTTTTTGTGCTCCCTCATTTTTTTGAAAAAAATTATTATTTACTCGATCTGTAGACAGAAAATATTTATATTAGTACATCTATAAAATTTTATTTTAACCAATGCTGCAGTGCAGCTAGAAACTAGATATCAAATGAAATAAGCAACTATGTACAAAGCAAAGCATAAGAACATCGTTCAATAGCCATGTGGCATTTCATAAGTAGTAAAAAAATATCTCATCTAGAAAGACAGTAGTCATAGTCAGGTGTGTAGACAAACTATTTCTTGTCATTTCATTAGGCATTTCAGTAAATATCAGAAAGTACGATATGTTTCCAAGTAATGAGCGTGTCGTATTTGCAATGCTTTCTACAAAGGAACGTCAATAGCGAGGATAATGGCCTCCATTTTTTTTTCTCCACCTGTACCTCTGAAAGGGGCACACACTAATGGCTTTTTTTTTTTTTTCAGGCGAACTGTCGCAGATCTGGGTGCCCACGACGCATTACATGCAGGTGGTCACTTAACTTTCTTACCGAAATATTTACGACACCAGTTTCCGCTACAGTAACAGTCTCATATAAAAATATTTCACAGGTCGAAAATTTACGTTGCAAATATGTAGAAACAAAATCCTATGAATATAACAGTGTGCAAAAAATTTTCGTCGGCATTGTAATACATTCACGCATTTACACACATTTATTAACTCTTAAAGTACGTTTCTTGGTTTCCAACAACCTTTTTCACAAACCAGAGTCCCTAACCACTACTCATTATTCCTTACCTTATTCGTCGACACTTCTTCAATATTTCATCTTAATAAATACGTAGCATACTCAAATAACTCATATAGCATCAGCTTATTGATCATAAACATACTGCAACAGCATAATACACATAGTCATCGTAATAATAACATCATAACACCTCAGTCAACTCTCAAAATCGTCATAGTTTCCTCCAATAATTTCAAAACCTAAAAAAAAAATTCTCTGCCCATTTCAATAGTGTCATCTACCTCAAACGTACTTTAAAAATCGTGATCCCATACCAAATATATCATTCAAAGCTCTCATAATATCACAATGGTTCCGAAAAAATATGAACAGTTTACAAAGTACAGACAAAATACAGTTTCATAAGTGTGAAGTTATCCAACTGTGTAATTGCATAAACATCTGTCACTGATGTAGTAAAAAGAATGTTTGTTTCTCTGTCAAATAATCAGATAGCTGTGTAATTCTGTGTTAGAGAAATATGGTACCGATGTGTAAAGTTGTATAAGCAAATACCATATTAGCTAGGGCTCCTTGTGCTTGCCAAACACATGGTACACAAAGTAGGCGTGTACCCCCTGAGAATTAATGTAATTATAACCTCAGGTGTTACAGATTACAGCAATGGAATGAAATGTATCACAGAAAACCCTTGTATCATTGCACTTCAAATATCTTAAAAAAAATGTTTTCAGTGCGAAATTAATCACTCAAATACGTGTACTGTAGCGCTAAACTGTGCATCATGTTGTAAGATAATCTCTGTGGAAGTCTCGTATTTATCGTCCTCCGAAAGCTAAGTTCTGCAGAAGTCAATGTACTTACCTCATGATAAACAAAAGTGAAATGCTTTGTGTATAGATATCGTAGTTATTACGTACCTTACCGTGATCAAGAAAGCACTATAATGTAGCGTATTGTTGTGCTACGAAAAAGGCTGTCTCATTGTAGCTATACCACAAAAGTTACTACTAAAACATGTTTTACTTTCCGGAATAATGCAGAAAAACTGTGCAGATATAAAACAGAAACACCGCAAAAGCAACATTGTAAATTGTCACTCATTAGTAGCGTCGTGATAAAACCGTGTAGTTGTCACATAAACTCCAGAATGTATTTTCAAGTAAACCAAAATGTTGCATTAAAATCTCAAGTTAAAAAAGCACATTATCTCTCAATAAACGTTTTTACGTGTGAAATGTGGTGTAAACCTTTGCTCTTCCTAGTACGCAGAGTTTCAACTTTAACGCAATTGTCAAGTAGTATACGTCGGTAAAGAATACTGGAATTTTTCTCAAGGTTAGCGTCTATGTTATTTTTCTCGGAGCCAGCCGGCGCACGCGGCTGCCTGCTGTGCGAGTCATTGTCTGTCTCTTTGTTGGCGCGCGTCGTTACTGGGATTAGGAGACCTAACTTCTACAAATTCACTTTGTCGAGAGGGCCCTGCTCTGTTTGAATCCCGCCAGTTCTGATGCAATTCGAGTCTGTCGTTACGATCATATCGTCTGTCGTCATGTCGATAGTTCCTGTAGTTTCTTTCTTCTCGGTTAAGTGGTGGAGAATTTCTCCCTGAATTATCACTGCACGGTGGACCATTGCGTTTAAAGTTATTCTGTCTCCCGTAATGATAATTGTTTTGGTTCCCATATTGTCTGTTTCTCTGATTGTCTCTGTGATAGTCATTACCGCGGAGAGGTGATCTTTCCCTGTAATTATTACTACTTTGCCAACGGTTGTCATAAGGGTGGTGTCTGTTTCGGTCACGATTTGTGTTGTGAGAATAGCCTTGTCACGTCCAGTTATTATTTCTTTCATCGCGGAATTGTGACGGATGTGACCTGTAGTGATTGTTTTCCTGTTTTCGCATCCAGCGACTGTCTGTGTCAATTTCTAATTCTTGTAGGAGTCCCTGAAAAGCTTCAATGTCGTCTTTGCAACGTCCTGCCAAAATAATACGTCGTAAATGTTCAGGCAATTTGATTAAGCAAATGCGAATGAGTTCTGAGGGGCTGTATGGGTTTGAAAGATACTGATTCTTATGCAACATGTCTTCAAAATATTTGACAAGACTGGAAAATTCAGATTGTTCAAAGTGTTTCATCATCATGATGCTATGTTTTACTCGGTCTTGTGTGGCTTGAGACCAATATGCTGAGAGGAAGGCATGATAAAAATCTCCTTCACTGTGACAATCGTGAATGACCGATCGCATTCTTACAGCTGGTTCATTCTCCAAGTAGCCACACATAAATTCTAATCTGTGTTCTAACGACCAGTTGGGAGGAAAACAATGAGAGAATTGATGGAGCCATGCTTGTGGATGAATGTCGTTGCCAGAATTCTTAAATGTTTTGAATTTACGTGTAGTAATGAACAGCTTATAGTCAAAGTCATCATGTCGGCGAGTCGCATATCTGTCATTGTTATGTCGTCTCGGCGGTTCCATTTGAAAATTCGGTGCACCTTGCCAATTTCTTTCATAATTTCCGAAATGTGCTGTGTTATTATTTTGTGGCTGTTCTATGTCCCTCTTCCCGTATTGGGGCGCGAATGTCCTCTGAAATACGTAATTCTTGTATTACCTGTGTCAGCTGATCTTGTACTTCCCGGATTTCTCTTTGGTGTTGCGTATTAATTTGATACAGATTTTGTTTCAGTTTCCTAATTTGTTCGCACTCTTCTGTCTCATTAAAGACTACCGGTTTTGTGTCATTCAGATTATCATCTACCTTTGTAGATAAGTTAGTGAACTGATCTGAAAGTTCGGCTACTTTATCCGATAGTGAAATTATTTCCTCTGTATGTTTTTCTGAACCAAGTTTCAGAGTGTCCATTTGTGTTGAAATGGTATCTACTGTGTCCTTTAAGTTTTCCTGAGTTTTTGCAAGTTGCATAACCGTATCGGTAGATGCAACTGAGTCAATTTTAGCTTGCAAGGTCTCATGATTTTCATGAACAATAATTTGCAGTTCTTTTATGGCTGCTTCGTGATTCTGTAATGCATTTTCATGCCGCGAAAAAATAGGCTGAAAATGCTCACAAATTTGTGTTTTTACGTCATTACAGACTTTTTGACATTTCGATTCAATGTTATGTAACTCAGTAGTTAAATCTTCACGTGTTTGTTCAAGCGTGGTGTCTAACTATTGAAGCTTTTGTTCTATTGCGTCTAACTGTTGCTGTGTTTGTCTATGGTGTTGTTCCATTGTGTCTAACTTTTTAAGATTTTGTTCCACTGTGTCTAACTTTCGAAGATTTTGTTCCATTGTGTCTAACTTTTGAAGCTTTTGCTGTGTTTGTCCCATTTGTTGTATTAATTGTAATAACAATGCACTGGTGTCTGGAACATGTTCCTCAGTGCTTTTCGGCAGTGAATTTGCACCGGAAACATTCACATTTTGACAAGCAGAAAATGTGTCTTGACTTATTTGAGAAAACGGTGAGGACCCAAAACCTGAATCTACAATATTTGCAAAATTGTGTCCTGTCATTCCCGATTCCTGAGGCGAGCTGTTGCCGACCGATCGATCGATAATGCTTCCCTCTTCAGTAATTGTTTCACTGTCCACGCCATTGTTTGCCGCCCGCTCCATTTCCCCATGCACAATTACCAAATTACTACTTTGAACATCAGTTAATTCATTACTCGGTGGCGCTAACACACTGCTTTCGTTTTCACTGTCATTTCTCAGTTTACTTTGGAGCCTAGTATTACGTTTTTCACACGCCATTATTGTCACAGTATTTCACACGACAACACAGAAAAACACAATTTGAAGAGCAAAAATAAGAGAACACATTAACATAACACTGAAAATAATATCTAGTTAATTGCAGCTGCGAAATACTTGGTGCAAATCTACATGCATGCCACAACTGTTTTACTGTACAACAATGAAAGACTGCAACTACAAAGGAGATTTTCTCTACAATTACGCGCTAGCAATAAACAAAAGCTACACTAATTACGCAAACTACAAGAAAAAAGTCAGAAGATTCCAGTGAGGTATCCTTGGCTAAGGGTCGACATATGAAACGTCCCCTTTGAACAATTTTACAAGACTGTGCTTAAACTGATACACAATATTTTTTTAGCGCAACGCAATCTGACCTTCAAAAATCCCTACAAAAGAATGGGCCCTGACTAACATTAAACTATACCTTTCACAAATCACTTACCTCACAAAAATCTTGGTTACTCGAGCTACTGCAATACAGCGAGCGCCACTACTGCCAGCTAAATAAAAGATTCAAAGTACTGAAGGCACTAACTACTGATAGGCATAGTTAGCAAATGAAAGATTTTGATAGAGAACAACCAATGTATTTACCTCAATAGTCATAATATATATAGCAGTTCATGACAAATTTCAAAACTCCGCCATCTCTCTCCCCACATCCACCACTGCTGGCGGCTCACCTCCAACTGCGCAACGCTACGCGCTGTTCACAGCCAGCTGCCTAACACTACAATGGCAGACAACAATGCAAACTAGCCACAGACTGCACAGAGCACAGTCAGTGATTTTCGTACAGAGGGCTACGTAACGTTGCCAATAAGAAAACAGAAACAGCCTACTTACAATTCTTCCGGTACAGTATTTTATGGCGAGTAAAATACCATACAATCTTAGAACTGTTTATATAACATCTCGCCGACATAGTGTAGTGAGGCGGAATAATGGGAACCAGCCCGCGTTCGCAGATGGAAAACTGCCTAAAAACCATCCACAGACTGACAGGCTCACCGAACCTCGACCGAAGTCCGCCGGGCGGATTCGTGCCGGGGACCAGGCGCTCCTTCTCACCCCGGAAAGCCGTGCGTGAGACCGCTCGGCCAACCGGGCGGGTTTAAGGCCTACTTCGTCGCTCTTACACCAGCTTTTACCTTGAAACAGAAAAAGCGCTTTTACAATGGAACGAGCGATACTGGCAAATCAGCTGAGTTTCTTTAATGTCTGAATAGTTTTACCTGTCTAGAAAATGGAAATTGGTTTTAGTTTCCAATAGCTGCTATTTAAAAAGTACTTAACTTGTAATTGATTTTTGATAATACCTCTAATTAATTTGTTTCAGTTACCGATTACCAGTATGTAGTAAAGTAAAAATGTAACAAATCGACTATTAAATGAAGTACTGATAAGATTTTCTGGGTAGCAACGCTTTTAAATCTCTGTCGAATATTCGTTCTGGGGTACACGACCATTTTGTACCTTATATTGCATTTTCACATTTGGAAACCTCATAATTTCCCGGAGCAATTTTTGTAATTTCAGAAAAAAGACTGTCGCACATAAAAATGCTTTCATTTAAGAATGTAATAAGAAAATATAGTAAACTTCTATTACAGAGGTAGAGGCGAGATTACGAAAAGTGTACCCAAAAGCAATACTCTCCCTTACGTCATGAACTACGCGTTTCAGACGTCATATCTAAAAAAAACTAAACTAACTAACCTAAGGACACATATTCTTGCCCGAGGCAGGATTCGAACCAGCGACCGTAGCAGCAGCGTGGTTCCGGACTGAATCGCGTAGAACCGCTCGGCCACAGTGGCCGGCGCACAAAGAAAGGACAGATCTGCAAAGGAAATAGCGTATTTAGGAACACATGATGATTCTTCGTTGATGCTTCAGTCTAGTGATCGATTTTAGAATCACGTGAAGGAAAGACCACTAGAGACTGCCGTAAGCAGATTTCGTCATTTTCTACTGTTTTTCTTGTTGTGAGACATGAGGTTGTGTTATACGAGTTCTAACATTTAAGAGCTGCATCTGTACTACTGTACACAGACAAGTTGTAGTTTAAAGTTGTTACCAAAAATCGCGAAAACTTCTTCAATAATTTACTTCAAATTTGTACAAGATACTTTATGGAGAAGAGATCTCAACTCCAAGAAGGAGTTATGCAACACAATCAAAAATTGATATGCATGTTTCTGCATCTTAAAGGTGATATCTAGTTAACTTTCGCGCCAGTCGCATAAGAGTGGCGCTAGTAGCGCCACAATGAGGACGCAAATCAGGTTTGCTTTAAGTACACGCTGTAATGGTCATGAGCGTTAGTTACCTTTGAGATTTGACGTGGTAAGTTGATATAAGTCAAGAACGCCTTTGCCGCGCGGGATTAGCCGAGCGGTTTAAGGAGCTGCAGTCATGGACTGAGAGGCTGATCCCGGCGGAGGTTCGAGTCCTCCCTCGGGCATGGGTGTGTGTGTTTGTCCTTTGGATAATTTAGGTTATGTAGTGTGTAAACTTAGGGACTGATGACCTTAGCAGTTTAGTCCCGTAAGATTTGACACACATTTGAACATTTTTTGAAGAACGCCTTTAAGGCAACAAAGAAGCCATTATTATCGCCTCACTGAGTTTTAACCAGATCATGTGATAGGGCTACGAGAATCTGGATGTTCCTTTTTCAATACTGCATAAAGACTTGGCAGGAAAGTTGCCATTCTACGTGACTGCTGGCAGCGGTGGTCACGAGAATATACGGTCGCAAGAAGACCGGGCTCCGGGACGGCCACGTGGCACTACCAACAGTGAAGACCATCGCGTTTGGTGTATGGCTGTGGCGCATCGTACAGCATCTGTAGCAGCAATCGGAACAGCAGTCGGCACCACAGTGACCCAACGAACTGTTACAAATCGCTTACTTCAAGGACAGCTTGGAGGCAGACGCCGTGTAGCGTTCATTCTACTAAATCCGAACTATCGCCATTTGGGACTTGAGTAGTGTCAAGCCAGAGCTCATTGGAGGGGAGGGTGGAGGTCTGTTGTGTTTTCTGATGAAAGCTAGTTCTGCCGCGGTGTCAGTAATGGTCGTGTGTTTGTCAGAAGGAGGTAGTTTGAGGGCCTGCAACCAACCTGGACACACTGGATCTACACCTGGAGCTATGTTCTTGGGTGCTATTTCGTATGACAGCAGGAGAGCTCTCCTGGTTATCCAGCGCACGTTGACTACAAATTTGTACGTCAGTCTGGTGATTCGACCTGTGGTGCATCCATTCATGAACAGTATTCAAGAGGTGTTCTCCGAAAGGGTAACGCACGTGTTGGCATTCATCATTCTGGCAGTTACACCGGTTGTTAATGTATCAACATTTCACATTTGCATTGGTTTATCTCGCGCTTACGCTCATGTGTGATCTTGCAGTGTTAATGAAATAAATATGTTACCTAGTCACATTTATTTCCGAAATTTCATTACTCTACATGAATTATATTTTGGTGTTGCGTTTCTTTACTTCAGAGTTTTGTACGATATTCTAATACACGTTCAGACACATAGGTTACACATTTTTTTAAATATATTTGGTATATAGGTATATATATAATAAATGAATGGGAAAGTTTGTTAACAAAAATTTCGAAAACTTCTTAACGAAATTACTTCATATTTTTTAACAATACTCTAATAAACGTTCGGACGGACATGTACTACATCAGTTACATAAAAATTCTACGTCTTTTATACTATATAAAAGTAATTCGTTGTTTAACGTTGTTACCAATGAACTCGAATAGATACTATCTGATTTATTTCAAATTTTTAAGACGATACCCTAATAAATGTTCAGATGAACATCGGTTACACAGTTTTTAATATATATGGCATATAAATCTTTATTACTATATAAAGAAAAGTCGTTGTTTTAAGTTATTACCAAAAATGTCGATAAGTTCTTGATCGATTTACTTCAAATTTTTACACGATGCTCTACCAAAAATGTCGATAAGTTCTTGATCGATTTACTTCAAATTTTTAGACGATGCTCTAACAAGACATTCGGACGGACGTAGGCTACGTATTTTTATTACGTATAATATGTAAATGTATACACAATGTATTAGCGGGAAACGTTGTTACAAAACATCTCGAACATATCGTCACCAATATACTTCACATTTTCACAGACTGCTATAATAAACATTCTGACGGACACAGGCTATATATTTCTTAAATGCAGGTGGCATATAAATTCTAGCTAAATCTAGCTTGATGTATAACGATAAGATATTGATGAAAGTTGTTGCCAAAAATCTCGAAAAGTTTTTGACCGATTTACTTCAAATTTTTGCACGGTACTCTAATAAACGTTCGGATGGGCATAGGGTATATATTTTTAAATATATATGGGTATATAAACATGTATGTAATACATAAAGTAGAAAAGTTGTTTGTAAAAATCTCGAAAAATATTCTCCAATTTGTTTTCTATTTTCACGCGATACTCCAATGAACATTTGGGCGGACATAGGATAAATATTTTAATTATATCATAAAGGGGAAACGTTGTTAGTAAAAATCTCGGAGAGTACTTGACAAGTTTATTTCAAATTTCTACAAGATGCTCCAATAAAGATTCGGACAGGCGTTGGCTGTATATTTTTTAAATATACGTTATATATAAATGTACATTTAATATATATGGTGGAAACGTTATTAGCAAAAATCTCGAAAAGTTCTTCACCATTTTACTTCAAATTGTTACATGATACTTCGACGTAGGCTACATATTTTTTAAACAACTACGTACAGACTTTCTGTTGAAGCCAACTGCGAGGAAGGAAATACTGTGCTGTGAAAATATGCGGTTTTGTTTTCTTTCTCGCTGTCAGTTTTAACTTAGATATCATGGCATTTAAACTATTTGACAGATTGTATCTTCCGCATATTTTCTTTCTCCTTGTATATAATTTTAACAAAAATTGTACACGGAACAGTGTGCTGTTTTGTTTCTTCGTAGCAGTCAGTTTTAAGGGGAAACAGGAATGTTGAATTAATGGCTTATCGACTTATGTTTAGATCACTAGTATGGCATCCGAATCATCAGAAATTTTGCAATCCTACCAGCTCACAGATGAAAAGTATGAGAAATACTATCACTGATTAACTAGTTCTAAGTCCTAGGGGACTAATGACCTCAGCAGTTGAGTCCCATAGTGCTCAGAGCCATTTGAACCATTTGAACTATCACTGAAGCTAATATCCTCCCAGACATGCAGGTGGTGAGGTCTCTCCTTCGCCAGTTACATTAATGATTCCAATTTAGCCACTCATTTTAAGTGACTTGATTTCCCAATCGAAGTATCGTTTACAGTAAACATAAACAAGGCCCAAGGTCAGAGACAGTGGGGAAGAGGAGATGGACAGAGACGAGTAGGGGGAGAAAATGGACAGAGCGAGAGAGAGAAAGGACGTGATGGACAGAAAGAGAGGTGAGGAGGACATGGACAGATAGAAGGGGGAGGAGATGGGCAGTGAGAGGAGAGGTGGAGACGAAGGAGATGGAAAAAGAGAGGAGGGTAGAGGAGGAGATGGACAATAAGAGGGGGGAGAAGGAGATTATTACGCATATACCACTTCCATACATATTTTGCAGTTATGAAGCATTGCCTAGTCCGCTAGAAATATCTAAATTGTCCGTTAGGTGAGGTTAGGCTAGGTTGGAAGATATTGTTTATTTTCCGTTACAGTATTTTATGGTGAGTAAAATTCCACATATTTTTAAAATCAGTCACACAACGTTCGGACCGTTAAGCCATAGCTCCAGGCAAATGCCGGGATGGTTCCTTTCAAAGGGCACGACCGACTTCCTTCCCCGTCCTTCCCTAATCCGGGAGACCGATGACCTCGCTGTCTGGTCTCCTTCCCCGAAACAACCAACCAACCGTTAAGCCATATGTTGTCGGTCGTACATCATCTTCTATCTTGAAACAGAAGGTCTGCCTCCACTGAACATGTAATATTTGCAAATGACCTCAGTGTCTTTAATGCCTTAAGGGGGGTAGGACGTCAAACGGGACGACTTGGAGCAGGAGAGACACCACAGGAAGTTTTAATTTCCACTGTCTATACTTTTAAAAATAAATTCATAAAACTTTGTCAGAATGACCAGAAAGGATTCATAATTGACACATATAGTGGTGGAAGTTCAAAAATATAAGAATATAATTTACTTTTTTACATTTGTATTTCACCTTTTTTTCACTTACCATTGGCTGCATTTGTTGCTATAGGTTCACTTTTCTTCATAAGTAAGTGAGATTCTTCGATGAATTATGCATAGCATACAAATCATACGTACAAGTGTATGAAACTCTAGAATTTTCCAAATCTATTAAAAACTGTGGTAAAAATTGAGATAATTAACTATAAAATTTAAGTTTTTTCAAAACATGAAGTTTAAAATGTAACAGCATATTCATTTTTCCATAAATTAAATAATTTCTAGAGTTTCATACACCTGTAAGTATGGTTTGTATGCTGTACAAAATTCATCGAAGAATCTCTCTTACTTATGAAGAAACGTGTACCTATAGCAACAAACGCAGCCAATAGAAGTGAAGAAATGATGAACTTTCACATGTAAAAAAAAAAATTATTTTGTTATTTTTTTGAACTTCCACTGCTATGACTGTGAATCCTTAATCCTTCCTGGTCATGCCGCAAAATTTTATGAATTTATTCGTAAAAGTATAGACAGTGGAAATTAAAATGTCCTGTGGTGTCTCTCCTGCTCCAAGACGGCCCGTTTGACGTCCTACCCCCCTTAACAGTTGTAAGTTTTGAAAATGGAAATTTGTATTAGCTTTTAATAGCTTCTATTTAAAAATGTATTTAACGTGTAACTGATTTTTGATAATACCTCCCCTTAACTTGTTGACCTTCTTGTCCCTTGGAACATTTTTTAACGTTTGGAAAAGCCTTTACATTTTCGAGGAATATTTATAGTTTCAGAAAAATACTGCAACAAACAAAAAGTGAATACTGTTATTTAAAAATGGAGTAAGAGAATACATTAAACTCATATTAAAGAACTGGCTAGAGGGGATAATCTCAAATGTGTACCGAAGTACTCTTCCCTCCCATCTTACACTAGTTCATTATGTATTCATAATAGTAGTAATTCTGAAGAAAAAAACAGTTTTTTGTTTTTTGTTTTATCTGAGCTTGGGGGGTAAAGATAATACTCATACTTCAATGAAGAAAATCGGTGAAAGAAAAATTTAATTCAGTCTTGTGCAGTTTCCATTACTCGTAGTCGAATACGCAGTGGATGGTCCGGTAGCAGGAATGCGACCGCTTCTGGGGCAGGGGCCGTCCTTAAAATGAGAAGTGTGTGGAGCGCCTGGGTGCGAGGTCGAGGAACTCGGCGCGCGCTGGACAGAGACGTTATTGGTAGGCGTCAGGCGGCAGACGGAGACGCGCGAGCTGTGACGTCAGGCCGTGCGGCCGGCGCGCCGTATCGACGCGAAGCGCCGCGCTGCGCTGCCAGCAGCGCACCTATCGATTGTACTTTTGCGCGAGTTGTGGCCAGTATCTGACCCGCTGACTTCTTGCGACGACGAGCGCTTACGCTCGCGATAGGGCAAGTAGTTCGGTGTGACTGTTTACGTATCGACTTAATTTTAGCCGTTACTATGTGATAAAAGGCCTCAAAAACGAAACACCGCTGCTCCCGGTCACAACTTCTTTATTTACCGTCATTTTAAAGCATTCCTTCCTAGAAACTCTTGCCATGCTTCCCATAGGCTAATATCATGAGCCGTGGGAAACTTCTAGTACCCTGCTCTTCTCAACCAAATAAACTTACCATTGGCGCCTGTTCCTATTGCCCCAGCACTCTCATAAGGTCATCGACACTGTACTCTCCAAATGCATCCAGACTCACTTAAACTAACACCTATCTTTTCATATAAACCAAGTTGGCTTTTTTTTCTGACTAGGACTATCTTACCCACATCTTATTCCATCAACTCCATAACTGTAAATATGTTACAAAAGTGTCTGATCTTGTATGACATTCAGATCTTCTTTTGAACCTAGAGACCTATACAACGTCAATAAAAAGCTTCCGTCACTGCCACTACCATTATTGTTGTTATTGTCATTGTTATTATTATTACTGTTATTGTTAGTGACAGAAGCAGCAGTAGTACTGCACAGGTATTGCCAATATTAACTTTTTAGTTCATAGTCAGTATTATTCACTCACATTATCAGTGCAGGTAGTCATGTCATTTTAATACTATTTTTCATTATAAAATGTTAAATCGTAGGTAACTATGATGTAATCAGAAACTGTACGTGTGAAATCTTGGTACAATGTAAGAGAGAGCCTGATGAACCTAATTGGATCAGAGTAAATAAATAAATAAAATAAATTTGTCCATGTTTTTTGTCCACCTGCTCATCCTAGCCGGCCGCAGTGGCCGAGCGAGTCTAGGCGCTACGATCTGTAACTACGCGACTGCTACGGTCGCAGGTTCGAATCCTGCCTCGGGCATGGATTTGTGTGATGTCCTTAGGTTAGTTAGGTGAAGTAGTTCTAAGTTCTAGGGTACTGATGACCTCAGATGTTAAGTGCTCAGAGCCATTTGATTTTTTTTTTTTTTTTTTTTGCTCATCCTAGGCAACCATCCACTGCACCAGTTTCTCTATCTCTACCCCACGCCCCTATTCCACAAAGGTGTATCCTGTCTCCACACCTGTGCATCCTCTACCGTGATGATCTGCCTAAACACCCTCTGTCTGCCACCACCAGCACGCCAATGACAGTGACTTGCTACCCGTAGCATCCTCCTTACCACTTTTTCTTTTCCAGGAACCACAATAACCCCGTGAAATCCATTTCTCTCATATTACCTCCTGGTGCAACCAGTGGCCCAGCAGGATGCATCCCTTTAAGACCAGGCAAAAATTGAGACTATATCTCTCACAGCCACTGCCCCATGACTTATGTCTCAACATTAACAACCACCACATCCAATTAGCTAATACTCTAGAATACTACAGACTAAATCTTGATCGTAGGCTAATTTGAAATCCCACCCACTAATACTGCAGTAGAAAGCCCACAATACACTAAAACTATAAAACAGTTAACCGGCCACAACTGGGGTTGCAGGTTTCCCATCTACAAACCTTGATGTGACCCATCGCCTTCTATGCCAAAGGAGCCTGAATTTCCGCTGCATCAAATTTCTGTTGCTCCTTTAACTCAATTCATCGAAAGCAATGCATTTCGCATCACTTTTTGTGCCTTTCTTTCCTCCTCCTCTCAATTCCTGTATTAGCTTGTTCATTTCCCTTTCAGATCCCATGCATTGAACACCTTTCTACTACCTGTAAGTCACTAAAATTTGAGAGCAGCCACGAAACTGTTTCATTCCTGATTATCAGCTTTCGTACCCTGCGATGCTAATACCAGTACATTTCTCCAATCTTAAATCTACACGTTCTCCAAGTCTTATCCCAACGAAATATTCACCACCTCCCACTATCTGACTACGAAATCTGCACAGATATCTAACTGTACCTCCAGATTTAACGGGATATTCCTTTTCGCCCCGTTCAAGGATACTTTTCTCCCTGTTCCTTTTCTTCCCTTCCCCACAGCTTCAGGTTCCTGTTCCCCATCATTTCTATCCTACATCTTTTTCCAAATCATTCTTCTACAAAACCCATCATGACGTACTGGTCATTTCATTCTCACACTCAGAAAAGAGCACTACTCTACCAGCACTTCAACCTGACAGTCGCAGACCGTGCACCACGACTACCACTATGAATGTCAGAAACTAGGAAGGCGTACTGAAAAGGAATACCTGACAACTACGAGATCAGGAACTAAAGATAGGAAAAAAATATTTAATTTTTTGTTATATAAATGGCTTGTACCTTATACCAACACCTTAAGCTCACGTAACTGTTCGAATTGACGACCGCCTGTCTCAGAGCATGCGTTACCACGGCGAATGCAATTTTGCCCCAGTCTCCCAAATGTCCCTTTTGGTTGTTACACAATGAGACTGGCCTCTACCAATTAGTTCGTCTTGTTTCTACTGGGGCTTCATACAACAGCGTCTTCAGATAACCTCATAGAATTCAAACGGATAGGAGTGAGATCATGCTCTGGTGGTGAAACGGAATCTCTCCTACTAACCCATCGCTTAAGGTTTGTATAGTTTAGTGTTCATGGACGTTACTGTTGAAGTGGGCTGGTCATCGAGTTTAAAACACATCCGCCATAGTCTTCAACATTTGCGGCAGTACATCATGAATAGACACCAAGTAACTTGCACAATTAAACGTAAGTGAGAGGTAATGAGGTCCTATAAGCTGATGTATAGTTTCAGCCAGTAGTTGGTACATAATCATGGTTTATAAGTCTGAGATAGACATGGCACTTGGTTTTTTATCAATTGAGGCATGGGATACTGCAGCAGTTCCAACTACATGTCAGTGATCATATACCAGCATCGGAATCGCGCTGGTTTGCATAGAAGCTGCAGAAACGCGGTTAACGGAAATTCAGGGAGCTCATCATTCATTTCGTGGATACAGATTTGACGAACTCGAGTTTTCTAAAGCTCAGGTAAGTGCCTGTAGTCCTCTGTGACCGTAAGCTCTGGGCATGCTTTAGAGACCAATTTGTGGGACAGCAATGGGATTCTGTTTGTTACAGGTTGCGATGATCATGACTTAACCACCTGGATCTAATGGATTGTAATAAACTATATAAAAAAATCGTCAATCTCAAGGTGCGCTTCGCACTGATGAAACGAAAGGCTGTTGAGGCAGGACATTCGTTAGTGGGAAATCTCTGGGAATCTGCCAGATGTGAGTTTTATAAGACTTATCCAGGCCAGAAGGGACTCTGTCAGGATACACGCTTATATCCCCAGCTGCTTGTGGGACCCACATGAAGCCTGAATCTCTCTCTTCTACTCCCAGCAGTTCGGCTGGTCCGTTGGGCAGTATTAACACCAAAACCCCAAAGTGATCTCATGTGGCTAATCCACCTGAGAAGTTTGTGAATGATACAGAAAGCAGTAATAGTAATTGGCCATATCCCGTGGTTAATAATCTATTTATAGTTGTTAAACGCGCAGAAGATTCGTTTCCAGAATTTCTACATCAGCAATGTTCTAGGGGACTTGCAGGGCAACTTACATTTATCAGGAGACTGCCCAATGATACACTCCTCATTGAGACACGGAAAGTTATCCAAGTAAGCAAGTTGTGTAGTGTCGAACTACTTGGAGAATATGCTATGAAAAGTGAGTTGCACATTGAGCTAAACTGTTGTGAAGGAGCTGCGCCGACCTCGGACATTAACGATATAGATACCAAAGAACTCCAACAACAGTGTGTGAGCGAGTGTGTCACTCAAGTTCAGAATTTCATTACAAGGATTGATGTGAGCTCTAGAAGTCAGTATCTTTTATCCTGCCAAACAACCTATTGAGCTACCCTAAGTATACTGCGGCCGACTTTCTCCGCCTTAAAGTTAGGCTCTATCGTAAGATGTAGGTTGAACTTTTTAGCATATCACTCAAGACGCTAAACGATCCCTAGTGACCTACAGGGAACGGAAGCTCCCCATAAGATCACGCAAATTTAAGAGAAACAACATCGCACATATGGATGTCTTATTAAATGAAAGTTACTATAGGAGAGCCCAATCAAGTATGAAAATGCAGGTACCGCAACTCACAGCACTAGATTAATAAAGGAACTCATCTAACAACGAAAGAGAGCAATTTGGTTTATTTTCGTAAGACATCAAATAAAATACCTTGCGAGTTCTGACCAATAATAAGCTAATTTAAAAAGTTCATACTCCATCAGATTTTGCCACGATTAACCAATAATGGTGTGGCATGGGAAGGAAGGCAGAGAATCTTACCCACTACATGACAAATTTCCAACCATGTCCTGTCGAAACCTTGCACATAGATATGCTCGGGAAAATGAAAATGCGCCTTATATCAAAATAATTACTATGAAACAATGACAGACTTTCTTATCCGGATTTAAATGAACGTTCTTGCGTGGGACAGCTGCGACCAGTGACGGGGTTGGTTGATTTGGGGAAGGGAACCAAACAGCTTGGTCGTCGGTTCCATCGGATTATAGAAGGATGGGGAAGAAAGTTGGCAGTGCCCTTTCAAAGGCAGCATCCCGGCATTTGCCTGAAGCGATTTAGGGAGATAACGGAAAACCTAAACCACGATGACCGGACGCGGGTTTGAACCACCGTCCTCATGAATGCGAGTCCAGTGTGCTAACCACTGCACCACCTCGCTCGGTTCAGTGACGGGTCCCATTGTCTCAAGCTCTAAGTTCTTCATCTACTCCTGTGGACAAACTCCACTGCCTCGCCGGCATAGCTCCTCCTGATCAGACGTGTGGTAGCTGCGAGTTATGAGAAAAGTAAGGACACAACGAAGGACGCCCATCCACTATATGGTCATCAGCCCGCACATCCTAGGCTGAAATCAAGAAAGAGCTTCTTGACAACTACTGAGGCTCTCATCGAGAATCCACATACGGCAAGGATCTCGCAATGGCGAGAAAATGTCGGTATTTGGGAGAATGGATGGCTTCAAAGGAAGAACTTCCCTCTAGACATTCGGAGAAGTGGTCAGTAAGGAGGTCTCTCAATAGATTACGATCAAACACAACGAGATGCAAGACCAGTCTTCGGACTTGGGGTTTCTCAGTGGACTCAGTTCTTTACCAGTGTGGCGTTGAGCAGACTAACAGCCATTTCCTTCCGTGTTCCTCATCACCAACCACGTGCACCATGCAAGACCTTATGAGAGGTACACCAAATGCACTTGAACGATCCAATTTTTGGTCTTCTTTTGTGTAAAATTATGTACTTTTGACACGATAAATAAATAAATAAATAAATAAGTTCTTCATCTGGCTTTCGGATTTTATCTCGCCAAAAAGTATTATTTCTAATGTCTCGCATAATGCAGTACAATGGAATGCAGGCTGCATGCACTAACTGTGCAAAGAATAGACAGTGACTTCCCTGTTCCATACCTGCTCAGGGGCGGCTTTCAGCACCGAATAAGTTAACGACACTCCAGGCTTCCTAAGTGAAATTCCCTGTCACAAACCATATTAAGAAAGCTCCATAGAGTGCCGAAAATTAAAAGTCTTTCTCACTGTAATAAAGGGAGAGAACAAGAAGTAGAAGTTAGTAAGGCAATCATTCGTAGTAGTGCATATTGTCAGAAGTTTTTTCGCAGTGTTAAGGAATCGATTGTCCTGACTACTGGAATGTGCATATTACATCATAAAAACTGTTTCTTCACAGTTTGGACATAAGATGCCGAGTATAACTATGTATATAATGTGATGCACTGTTCTAAGCGTCAATGCTTTGATTTCATCGCCATGGTTTGCAATGATCAGGCTACATGTGAAAGATGCGGCTCCCCTGCTCATGGATCCAGTGTTAAACATACTTCCCCATGCATGTGTATCGATTGCTCCCAAGCCCATCCAGTTTGGAGTAAAGAATGTCCCGTCTTCACAGAAGAGGAGAAAATCCAGAAATTAAAAATTACTCGTCACATTTCATGCTTTGACGTGAAGAAGGCGTTTAAAGGCACACAGCCACGCACGTTTGTGAAGTCGTTTGCCTCAGCATTGAAGCAGTCCATATAGAAGACCAGTGTTGACACCCAGACTTTGACAGCTGAGCAGGGTACATCAAACTGCATCTGTAATTGTAGCTGCAAACCTGCACCGATAGTCCAACAATGAAGCTTTCCTACCACTGAAATAATGGTAGTTGCAGAAACTAACGTCGAGAATAATAGCAGACACCCATGGCAGACAGCAGAAGAGCACAAGCTTAATGTTTCTGTTAAAACGACTTTGCCAATGTCTCCGAAATCCAGGCTGAAGATGAAAACAACATGCCAGAAAGATTCGATTCAAGCCCATCAGACCATGCGACGTAGGTTCTGTCTGATGGATCCGACGACGGCCATATCATCAATGGTATGGGCATCGACCGGCGAGTCCCTCAAGTAACGCCACTTAATGCTACAATCTCCCCACCATGCAGGAACGATAAGAGTAGAGACAGAGCATAACCTCACAGTTAAGATGGCTTCCTTACTTCAGTGGAACTTGAGTGGATTCAGAACACGTGTGAAGGAACAACGGCTATTATCTCGGGATAGACCAATGTCTCTGTGGCTTCGGGAGGCTTATTGTAAATTACCTGGCAACCTAGTCCTACGGGCTACATCATCCATAAAACGGACGCCCTTAGTAGAGAGAACTACAGGAAGATTGTCAATTTTTGTAAGCAATACCTACGACTACTCGCTTCTTTCCATTAAAACGAGGCTACAAGTAGTTGTTGTATCAGTGCATGTGAGTCATATGTTCCCTGTGCCTGCCCCTACATGAGGTGCTAGGTGAAGAGGCTCTCCGTGACTGCCTTATTGAGCTTCCCCGTCCCTTCCTCCTCTATGATGATTTTAATGCACACAACATGCTTTAGGATACTGCAGCCACCTGCCACAAGGGTAGAACAATTGGTAGCCTTCTCATGTCCTCATGTGTGTATTTGTAGAAATGTAGCAAAGCACACATCTCACAAGGGAACCTCCCGATCGCACCACCCTCAGATTTAGTTATAATTTGACACAGTGGATAGGCCTTGAAAAACTGAACACAGATCAATCGAGAAAACAGGAAGAAATTGTGTGGAACTATGAAAAAATAAGCAAAATATACAGACTGAGTAGTCCGTGGGCAACATAGGCAACATCAAGGGTAGCGTGGGCACAGGAGCGCCGTGGTCGCGTGGTTAGCGTGAGCAGCTGCGGAGCGAGAGGTCCTTGGTTTAAGCCTTCCTTCCAGCAAAAAGTTTAAGTATTTATTTTCAGACAATTATCAGAGTTCAGGCACTCACACATAATCAATTTCGCTCTCCAAAATTCCAGGACATGTTCAGATTTGCTTGGACATATGCAGGATTTGACGGTCTACACACGGAAAAATTTGAAAACGTTAAAAACATATGTTTTGACAGAGCACAGAGAAAACTGTGCGACTGTGAAACTGTTGCATTCATTTGTTGCAGTTTATGTGACACACACTTCTGTTTTCATCACTTTTTTTCGAGTGATTATCACATCCACAAGAAAACCTAAATCGGGCAAGGCAGAAAAATCTTTTTACCCATTCGCCAAGTGTGCAAGTTAGGTGGGTCGACAACATATTCCTGTCATGTGACACACAAGCCGTCACCAGTGTCGTATAGAATATATCAGACGTGTTTTCCTGGATCAAATGTTTTCGGTTGCCATTGGAGAGGCACGTCCTTTCGTCTACTAATCGCACGGTTTTGCGGTGCGGTCGCAAAACACAGACACTTAACTTATTACACTGAACAGAGACGTCAATGAACGAACGAACAGATCATAACTTGCAAAAATAATGTGAGTAAACTTTTCGCTTGAGGGTAGACTTGAACCAAGAACCTCTCGCTCTACAGCTGCTCACGCTAACCACGGGACCACTGCGCTCCTGTGCACACATTACCCTTGATGTTGCCTATGTTGCACACGGACTACTCAGTTTGTATATTTTGCTTATTTTTTTCATAGTCCCACACAACTTCTTCCTGTTTTCTCGATTGATCTGTGTTCAATTTTTCAAGGCCTATTCACTGTGCCTAATTATAACTAAATCTGAGGGGGGTGCGATGGGGAGGTTCCCTTGTCAGTACTACAACAGGGTCGTTCGCTGTGTTGCGGCCACGTGTAGTAAGCGTTGCTTCACGCAGTGGAGAACGGCAAAACAGAGGCACACCGGCGACCAAGGCGTTGCGAAGTAGGCAGGCACAGATAGCCATGCTGACAGCAGCAGTCTACCAACAGTCTGACGCAAAGACGCACACAGACCGAGCGCCGAGCGTAGCCTGGAGAGTGCTGAGTAAGGGGAAGTGAGGCCAGCACGCTAAGTTACGCTGCAATATACTGCGGGAGTAATAACAAAAAGCTTCCACCGAGGGTAAAAAATGTCCTGCCGGATATAAAATAGTGGAGTGCAGGCAGCAACAAACAAAAGCCATTAGGAAACAGTTCGGATCTGAGGACGGACGTGGTCCGTGTCCGAATGTTCAGTCTTCGTAGGTGACGATTCCGGAAGTCTGTTCCAGCTCACAGGAGTCATCCGTTCGCCGCCAGATGTCAACTTCAGCTCTGGAGGTCGGCCCGAGTTCGGTCGGCACCATGGCTGACTAACTACAGCGAGAACTTCCAGCAGGACCGGCCGCAGCGCGGTCTTGGTCACAGGCGCCGCCGGGGACTGACGCCCTGACTTCGCAGCAACCCGGCCCCACGGCGCGTGGTCCGTCCATGACAGGACCTCGCGGACAACGCGACTGACAGCCTCCCAGCCGCTGGTGCAGCAGGCGTCGGCAGCTGACCTCACGGCGACGCGGCTCCGTGGGCGTGCCCGTACTGGGGTGCAGCGGCGACGAGTTCATCTCAACCACAGAACATCCTGGCTTCAGCGGAGCACTGGTGGCTCCCGAGTGCGATCAGCGGCACGCGTTGCGCGCATTGTCGGAGAATCTAAACAGCAGCAGCCAGGCGGAGGGATCCGCAGGGCTGGGCAGCGACGACGAGGGAGAAATTGTAAAGAAAGTTCAATAAAAAAATTGTAAAACTCCACGCCATCTCAGTCTTTGGCGCAGCCACTGTGTCTGCTGCTAACAAGTGGGGCAGAAGTCGTAACAGCTGCTATCCATCTCTCGGTACACTCTTGAGCGCTCGCACACACTGTTTAATGTGAAGCGGTCGATGACTTCCGCTGCGCTGATTGCTTACAGATATGGATTCTTATGCCAGACAGTGGTACCCGAAAGAAAGCAGCCACTATGGGTGTTCAGTAGGGCAAACTGGGCGGTTTAAGGCCAACCTGCGGTTTATGTATAGTGTGACAGTATCCAGGAATGGGTGACAATATTAGCCAAATGACCTACCACGCCGCTGAATCATTCATTCGGAAGTGTACAGGCCAGCTGAAAAGGCAGCCTGTCCCTTGGTGGAGCGACAAATGCCACTTTGCTACCAGGACCAGGTGGTCGGTTCTGCGTAGGTTCAAATACCGGCCAGCTGCAGAAAACCTCGAGAACTTTCTCCTAGTGCAAGTGAAATGTCGCCGAATTGTTATAGACAACAAAAAGAGATAGTTTCAACAGTTCCTGATCGTCACAAACTCTTGCACTAAAAGTACAGTCGTATGGGAGACCGTCAGAAGGATATCTGGGAGAGGAGGGATATGTCCAGTGGCTGTTGTAATGAGGAAAGGAAGTCTCTAGACCAACACGACATTGCGAGGACTATGGACAGCTTTCCTGCCACAGTTACCGCCGCTACCAGTCAGTATATTACTGTTTATAACGTACGAAGGGCGTGCAATATGTAATGCAACATATTTTTTCTCGGCGAGTTTCGGTTGAAAATTGCGGAATTCGTTGTGGCACATCGTGGAATATTTAGGCTTCAGCGCCTATAATTTTATGAAATTCTGATAAGTGGCGGAGCTATACTTATTCCTCAAAATGGTGTCTGTAACGGAGAAGCATTCTAAGCACAGAACTGTGAGTGAGCTTCTTTTGGCGGAAAAACAGAACATCGCAGATATTGACAGGCGCTTGCAGAATGTCTACGGATACTTGGCAGTGAACGAAAGCACGATGTAGTAAAATTTGTCCGATCTCTCGCGTACCGGCCGTCCGCACACAGTTATGATTCTTGCAGTGTCGAAACTTGCGAACACTCCAATTCCAGACGAGTGACGGATCACAAACACATCGCCGCCTAACTGGACATCTCTGCTCGTGCAGCCAATCGTCCACCAGTTCGGGTACTCAAAGGTGTGAGGCCGCTGAGTTCCTCGCCGCCTAACAAAAGACCATAAAGAGCAACGAAGGACCATCTCTACGGAATTGCTTGGTTGTTAAGAGACTCATCGTGGCAATTTTCTTTCTCACATCGTCATAGGCTATGAAACATGCCTTCACCACTTGGAACCGGAAACAAAACGGCAATCCATGGACTGACACCACACCACCTCTCCTCCGAAGAAAAGGTTCGAAGCTGCATCCTCAACCTTTAAAATCATAACGGCGATCTTCTGGGACCCTGAAGGGGCTATTCTGTTTGGTGTCCTCCCTCATGGTGCATCGATCAACTCTGAAGTGGATTACACTACCCTCAGAAAATTGAAGAAACGTCTTCAGCGTTATAGTCGGCACAAAAACGCAAACAAACTTCCCCTTCTCGATGACAACGCCAGGCCTCATACAAGTCTGCGCGTACGAAAGGGGCTGACAAAATTTCGTTTGACTGTTGTTCCTCATCCATCCGACAGCCTGGAGTCCGCATCTTTGACTTCCATCTGTTTGGATCAATGAAGGAAGCGTCCCGCGGGAAGCAGTACGTGGATGATGGAGAAGTTATTGATGCAGCAAGACGTTGTCTCAAACGTCGACCAGTAGAGTGCTACAGTGCAGGCATATAGGCCCTCCCAGCGAGGCGGCGTGGCACTGAACGGAGCTTATGTTGAATAATAGGGATTTTTAGCCAAGAGAGTGGGGAACGAAATGGTGTATTGGAATCTTGAATAAAACCAACATGTCTTCAGAAAAAAATTGTGTTGCAATACTTATTGTGGTGTCACCGCTAGACACCACACTTGCTAGGTGGTAACTTAAATCGGCCGCGGTCCTGTAGTACATGTCGGACCCGCGTGTCGCCACTGTGTAATCGCAATCCTAGCGCCACCACATGGCAGGTCACAAGACACGGACATGACCTCGCCCCAGTTGTACGGACGACATAGCTTGCGACCACACGTATCACGTCTTCCTCTCATTTGCCGAGAGACAGATTAAATAGCCTTCAGCTAGTCCATCGCTACTACCTAGCAAGGCGCCATGTGTATCATTGCTAATTGCTTACTACTATGCAAGAGATGTATTTCAACAAGAACAAGACTACATTAAAGTTAAGTATATTAAAATCTCTCTTCTTTTCTTTATAGTTTTCATCCAGTCTCCTGTTTCAGAATTTACGCCCGTCTGCGTTAGTTTCGCGTGCACCTAGCCACTCATTGTGTCGAGACCTTAGGGAATCGACACAACAATATTTTGGCGCCGAGGAGTGATGCCGCGCCCACGTTGCAGTCTTTGTGTTATACTTGCTCTAATTTGCTTGTGTCATGGCTTCGCCGCATTCTCCAGATGTACTGTCCGAATTTTTTCGCTTGCAGAATCAGCAGACGCAGGCGTTATTGGAAGCCCTTGGACAGCTCGTCCAGGGTCAACGTGCGCTGCAAACCGATGCGGCGGCAGCCGCTTCTTCGCTACCGCAGCCACACAACGCTGTCGCACCGCCATTTAGGCCCTTTGAGGCCCATAACGAGAGCTGGACTGAGTGGGCCGATCAGTTCCGGTTCCACCTCACAGCTTATGGAATTCAAGGTAAAGAGCGGCAGCCGTTTTTGCTTTCTTGTGTCGGTGTGTCTACCTACCGGGTGATAGTGAAATTGTTTCCCCGACGCGACGTAGCAACTCTGACCTACGAGGAAATTTTGTCGGCTTTAGATGCCTATTTCAAAGAAACAGTTAATGTTGTTGCAAAACGGTATACGTTTTTTCGTACAAAACGTACCGCCGGTCAGACTAATAGGGAGTGGGTTGCAACTTTGCAAGGCCTTACTAGAGACTGCGCGTTTGCCTGTGAATGTGGCCTCCCATATTCAGATACTATGGTGCGTGATGCAATTGCACAGAACGTTTCTGATGTTCGCATACGGGAACAGATTTTGAAACTCGTTAATCCCTCCCTGCAACAAGTGATAGACATATTGGACAGGCAAGACACACTTGACTTTGCTCAGGAATCATTTGAAACTTCGCCAGCAGTGTGTCACATTAATCGGCCCGCCGGGCCCGCTGCACGGGACGCTAAGCGGCCCTCGCGCCCGACTTCGCAGCGGCCGCCTAGCTTGCAACCACGTGCGCCGCGTAAGCAAGCAAATGCAGTGAAATCTTGCCCGCGGTGTGCAACTAGACATTCGCGTGAAAATTGCCCGTCACGCCAAGCTATTTGCTTTTACTGTCAAAAGAAAGGACATGTACAAAGTGTTTGCCAGAAAAAGCTTCGGTCAGACAATCACACCAATTCCAGGCCCTTTGCTTCGCGCCGGAATCGAACCCAGGACAATCAGGCTCGTGGACCTTCGCCCATGGACATTCATGTAGTTCATGCCCACCCGTCCAGTGACACTTTAGCTAACAGTGACTGTGTTCGTCCCACCCAAAGTGTGCGTCGACGTCGCCGGAAATCCCGTAAAGTTGCAAGTGCTTCTGTACCTGTATCAGTTCAAATTGCACGAGACAGTCGCTCTTGTCGTCAACAAGACAATAAACTTTTTGTGGACTTAGACTTTGCAGGAAAAGTGATACCATTCCAGCTCGATACCGGAGCTGCTGTTTCATTGCTCAATCACGACACGTACAAACAACTGGGCGCCCCGCCATTGCGTGCCGCAAATGTTACGTTAACTAGTTACTCAGGACAGCATATACCTGTGTTAGGACAGTGCAGCCTTCTTGCCACATACAAGGGACAGACAAAACTTGTGTCATTTTATGTTCTTCGTTCCTCTAGTGCAGTGAACTTGTTTGGTTTAGATTTGTTTCAATTGTTTAATATGTCTATTGTAAATCAGGTCCTATCAGTGAATCAGACTGTGCCTTCCGCCAGTGTTTCTAGTCTTTGTGAAGAATTTGCAGACATTTTTGCACCGGGCCTGGGTTGCGCTAAGAACTATGAAGCGCATTTGGAACTGACAGATAACGCGCAACCAATATTTTTCAGAGCGCGCAATGTTCCCCACGCATTGCGTGATGAGGTCGCAAGAACATTGCACGATTTAGAATCTCAAGGTGTAATTGAACGTGTGCAGGCTTCTCTCTGGGCCTCACCCTTAGTCATTTTGCCAAAACCTTCCGGAAAATTGAGACTTTGCGTGGACTTCAAGGCAACTGTGAATCCACAACTTGTGACTGCTACTTTTCCTTTGCCCCGCCCGGAAGATCTTTTTGACAAACTGTGCCCGGGAAAATATTTTTCAAAAATGGGACCTAGCCGATGCGTACTTGCAACTACCTGTGGACGAAGAATCCCAGCGCGTCTTAGTGGTTAACACGCATCTTGGCTTGTATCGCTTCAAAAGACTGCCATTCGGGTGTGCATCCGCCCCTGCTTTATTTCAGCAATATTTACAAACTATTTGTGCGTCGGTCCCTACTGCTGCGAACTATCTGGATGATATTGTGATCTCAGGAAAGACAGAAGCCGAACATTTGCAGAATCTCCGGACCTTATTTCAGGTCTTGCGTCAGAATGGTCTTCGCTTGAGGAAGGACAAATGTGTGTTTTTTGCTCGTGACTTACCGTACCTGGGCCATGTCCTTAACGCCCAAGGTATACATCCGAGTCCAGAGCACCTTCGTGCCATTCAGGACTTGCCGTCACCGCAGAACTTAAAACAGCTACAGAGTGTGCTGGGTAAGGTAAATTATTATCATCGGTTTGTGCGCAATGCTTCTTCTATTTCAGCTCCGCTTCATCGCTTACGCCGTACAGGTGTTCCGTTCGTCTGGACGACGGAATGCGAACGCGCCTTTCGCCAGTTGAAATCGGCGTTACTTTCAAATACTTGCCTTACGCCATTCGATCCCCGAAAACCCCTTTTGTTGATGGTAGATGCATCGGATTTCGGGATCGGTGCTGTGCTTGCGCACAAGGATGGCTCGCATGATCGCCCTATTGCCTTTGCGTCAAAATTGCTCTCATCTGCGCAAAGAAATTATTCACAAATAGAGAAAGAAGCTTTAGCTCTAGTGTTTGGTGTTACCAAGTTCCATGACTTCTTGTATGGTCGTCACTTTACAATCATCACGGACCACAAACCTTTGACATCACTTTTTCATCCAAACAAGCCTGTACCTCCACGTACAGCGCAGAAATTCATTCGCTGGTCTCTTTTTCTCTCGCAGTACCGCTACGATATCTTGTATCGGTCCACTGCTAAGCACGGAAACGCTGATGCGTTGTCCCGTTTGCCTGTTGCTGAGGATAAAGCATTCGATTCTTCCGAACTTGCTTGCATGTTCATTGATTCGGAAGCCGATGACGTGGTCGCATCGTTTCCGATTGATTTTCGTCGTGTAGCTACAGCCACAGCTGCTGACCCTGTCCTTGCTCCTGTTTTGCGTTTTGTTGCTACGCAATGGCCCTTGTCAAAGTCACGGATCGAGGATCCTTTGGTTCGCCGATTTTTTGCTCACAAGGAGAGACTTTTTGTACGACGTGGTGTTTTGTTGTTGCGTTCCGATAATGATCAATCCCGAGTCGTGGTCCCACGTTCGTTACAGTCCTCTGTCTTAAAGCTTCTTCACCAAGGACATTGGGGTATAGTGCGAACGAAACAACTTGCTCGGCAGCACTGTACTTGGTTCGGAATCGATGCTGCGATTACGAATATGTGCTCCTCTTGCGTGGCGTGTGCAGAACAACAATCCGCACCGCCGCGGAAATTCTTTGCATGGCCGAAAGCCACTTCCCCTTGGCAACGCTTGCACATCGATTTTGCTGGTCCATTCTGGAATGCTCGATGGTTGGTTGTGGTTGATGCTTTCAGTAATTTTCCTTTTGTTGTCCGGATGTCTTCCACGACGTCTTCTGCCACAATCCAAGCCTTGTCTGCTATCTTTTGCATTGAAGGTCTTCCGCAGACTATTGTTTCCGACAATGGCCCACAATTCATGTCCGCGGAATTTCAGTCGTTCTGCAAGGCCAATGGTATTCAACATCTGACATCCGCGCCGTTTTCGCCTCAGTCAAACGGTGCCGCTGAACGATTGGTCCGGACTTTCAAGTCGCAGATGTTGAAGTTGAAAGAGTCGCATTCTCGGGAGGACGCTTTGTTGCTCTTTTTGTCTTCATATCGCTCTCAGCCCCGCGATGGTCGCTCGCCGGCTGAGTTGCTCCATGGTCGATCTCATCGACCTCTGATGTCTTTGCTGCATCCGCCACATCAGGTTCCTGTGCAGCGGCAGACTCCTGCTTTTGCTCCTGGCGACGTTGTCTATTATCGCAACTATCGCGGTTCACAGCGTTGGCTCGCAGGGCGCATTCTTCGCTGCCTCGGCCGCGCGATGTATTTGGTTTTGGGGGCCTCTGGTGAGGTGCGTCGGCATCTCAATCAGCTGCGCCTCTGTCGTCGCCTGGGTTCTGCCGCTCCCCGTCTGCTTTCAGCGACGGAGCCGTCAGGTCAGCGCCCTGGGGACCCATCTACTGGCTCGCCTCATCCCCAGGTGTTACCGACGATGCCTTCCATTTTGCCTCATGGCGTCGCGCCGCCGCAGCCGCCGCCGGCGCCGCCAGCAGCGGACGCTTCGCTGCAGCCGCCTCGCGCCTCCCTGGGTCACGCGCCGCCGCTTGCTTCCCGTGACCAGCCGTCCTCCGCCATGGACCTCTTGCCCGCTCCGGACCAGATGTCGTCTTCGCCCGTCGGGTGCTCCGACCACATGGAGGTCGACCCCGCGGCTCCTCTTATATCCTTACGTGCGCATACACCTCATGTTGACGTGCACCCTGGACTAGGTTTGCAGGCGTTTCCTAGCTCCCCTCGGACCGAATGGCCGGGTGCGGGTGGCACAGCCTCGCCTGTTGTTAGGCTTCCCACCTCATCGCATACGTCAACATGGGGTCCTCCCCACGGCGGGCGGAAGCCTTATCTCACGACCGTTCGCCGATTTGCGGGGGAGGAATGTGGTGTCACCGCTAGACACCACACTTGCTAGGTGGTAACTTAAATCGGCCGCGGTCCTGTAGTACATGTCGGACCCGCGTGTCGCCACTGTGTAATCGCAATCCTAGCGCCACCACATGGCAGGTCACAAGACACGGACATGACCTCGCCCCAGTTGTACGGACGACATAGCTTGCGACCACACGTATCACGTCTTCCTCTCATTTGCCGAGAGACAGATTAAATAGCCTTCAGCTAGTCCATCGCTACTACCTAGCAAGGCGCCATGTGTATCATTGCTAATTGCTTACTACTATGCAAGAGATGTATTTCAACAAGAACAAGACTACATTAAAGTTAAGTATATTAAAATCTCTCTTCTTTTCTTTATAGTTTTCATCCAGTCTCCTGTTTCAGAATTTACGCCCGTCTGCGTTAGTTTCGCGTGCACCTAGCCACTCATTGTGTCGAGACCTTAGGGAATCGACACAACACTTATCGTACTGCTCTCGTAAGTAATTGATCTAGTAGAAAGCTTCGGAAGCTCTGTAAGAATGTTTGCAGATGATGCTGTTGTCTATAAGAAATAGCAACGTCAAAAGACAGTATCGATTTGCAGAACGATCTGCAGAGGATTGATGAATGGTGGGGGCTCTAGTAGTTGACTCTGAACCTAAATAAATGTAACATATTGCGCACATATATGAAAAGAAATTCTCTGCTGTAAAACTACACTATTGATGAGAAATTGCTGGAAACTTTATCTACTGAAAAATGTCGAGGAGTATACATCCAGAGTGACCTTAAGTGGAATGGCCATATAAAACAAATGCTAGGAAAAGCAAACACCATTCTGAGATACGTAGGAAGTATCTTAAGGAAATATAACTCATCCATGAAGGGAATGATTTACAAGGCGCTTGTTCGACCGAATCTTGAGTACTGTTCGTTATCTGTGATCCCTACTACGTAGGACTGATAAAATAGATACAGAGGATCGAATAAAGAGCGGCGCATTTCGTCACGGGATCGTTTAGTCTGCCCGAAGGAGTCACAGAAGTGCTCAAAAAACTCCAGTGGCAGAGGCTACAAGAGAGGCATTTTGCATAATGGAGCAATTTACTACCGAAATTTCGAGAGAGCAATTTTAAGGAAGAGTCAGATACCTTATTACTTCTTCTCACATACATCTCCAGAAAGGATCAAGACGAGAAAATTCAAGAAATTAGAGCTAATACAGAGACTTACCGACAATCATTCTCCTCCCCCCCCCCCCCCCATTTACTCTACCATTCGCGAGTGGAACAGGGAAAGGATGATCAGTTAGTGGAACCAGAAGAACCCTCCGCCACACAGCCTTGGGTGTCTTGCGGAGTATGATGTAGATGTGGATGGTGAGAGGGGGAGTCGGGACTTCAGTTACACGCCTGATGCAGCATACAACTGCTCCTTCTCGATGCAGGAGCTGGATTCTACGTTATCTGCAGCTCATGGTCACCTGGTCACGACAGGATCCATTATAGAATCCAACGGTACCTCAGAGGGCGAAGCTAAGATATCCTCCTCGCTCTTTTTAACCTCATTTTGGCGTCAGCACAAATTCCAGTCTCGTGGCGGGAGGTGATTTTAATTCCACTTTTAAAACCTAGGAATTACCGCACATACCCGAGTAGCTGTCGTGTGTTGTCCTTACTAACTGTGTGGTAAACACCTTGGACCGGGTAGTAACCCGTCGCTTCGTCTGGGTCTTAGGAACTAGGTGGCTCCTTAGTCATTTTCAGTGTGGGTTCAGGAGATATCGCCCTATTTTTGATAACCAGGCCCTCCTGGAAGCGGCTGTACAGCATCACCGAATGAGTATATTCTTTGACATCGAGAAGGCCTACTATACTTGAAGGGATATTATCCTAGCGCAGCTCCATGAATGGACTTCTCGAGGATGTCGTCCAGTCTTTATATGGTCCTCCCTCTCACCACACTAATTTAGATATAGAGTAGGCGACGTACTCTCTGGTCGCATTGAGCAGCAAGAGAGTGTCCGTGAAAGTAATGTTTGAAGTGTGACTCTCTTTACCATAGCTATTAGTAGTAGTATCACGTGGGTGTTAAACATCCTGTCAAGTGTTCTTTGTTTGTTGACGACTTGTCTGTCATTTGTTCCTTCTCGATCCTTGAAACAATTCGACAGTTGCAACTGACTATTCGATTGTTGGAGGGCTAGGAGAAGAAGAAGAGTTTTGATTTCTCCACCGAGAAGTATGTGTGGGTCTTTTTAAATTCTTTTACCGTTCATGTTCTTTTTTAAAATGCCCTACGCTACGTATGACATCCAGTGATATCTGTAGGTTGAGGATGACACGGCAGCCGGTCGGTACTCTTGGGCCTTCATGACCTGCTCGGGTGGAGTTTAGTTTAGTTTAGTTTTAGCGTTGCGTATGAGGGACACTGTTCTTAATGTTATATAGGTGGTGAGGTCCGTGAGCCGTAGACTTGGCTCCACATTTAAATAGTTGCCACACCCTAGGGACCTGAAAAGAAGATTCCTAAAAGCACTACATTTTAACATGTTCTAGCTTCAATTCACGGGAATCCGATCGAACTTGCTTCTTCCAGTTTTACAGTGCGTTCGTATGGTCTCGGCTTGTTTCTGGATGCACGGTGTATGGGTCAGCAGGACCCTCGTATTTAAAATTGTTGATGTGGTGCTACATGAAGGGATTCAGCTGGTAACTGGAACATTTAGAACCAGCCCTATGCCAAGTCTTCGTGCTGAGGCTAGTGAACCGGCGCTTCGCATCAGGTGACGACTCCTCATGAGCGATAGACCAATAAAACACACGCCATACCATACACCCCTGCATACCATACATTTGTTCGGCCACCAACGGAAAGGATTTTTGATAATCGACAACGAGTGACGAGTCCCTATGGGATTCGCACGAACGATTGCCTGTTAGAGTTATACGTCAATGCTGGGGCAGATCTGCACGTTGGCTCCTATAGAGAACCAGAATTATTTTAGACTTGACACATGATAAGAAATGTTGCGCTTCAAATTTTACATTACAGTCTCTCTTCTTTCTTACTTTTTAAATAGACATCACAGCTTTAAACCTTAAGTTGTGTACACTAATGGCTTCAAACAAGGGGACTCCCTTGGCTCTTCAGTAGTGTTCCCCAACCGTGTCTTGAGCATTCGCCTTCTACATGAATGCACCGTATTTCACGCAGAGCTCCGTGGGTTCCTGAAGGCACTGAAGAAGATGAGGCGTCCTCGGGGCAAACAGTTTATCATCTGCTCCGATTCCTTTAATGCCTTACAACCATTGCAGGACATGTACACAGCATAGATGTTGGTCAAGCTAGTAAATGACCAGCTTTACTTCCTTCAACGGTATGGGATGCAGGTATCACTGTGCTGGGTACTGGGGCACGTGGGCATTAACCGAAATGAACAAGCTGACCCAGCTGCCAAGGACGCCTGCAGGGACATGACGTGACACAATGTGCCATTCTTCTGCAGGCTATCATGTTGTGTTCAAATGTGTGTGAAATCTTATGGGACTTAACTGCTAAAGTCATCAGTCTCTAAGCTTACACACTATTTAACCTAAATTATCCTAAGTACAAACACACACCCCCATGCCCGAGGGAGGACTCGAACCTCCACCGAGACCAGCCACACAGCCCGTGACTGCAGCGCCTGAGACCGCGCTGCTAATCCCGCGCGGCGCAGGCTATCTTGTCATATGGCCAGAGATCCATGTAGTTATGGGAGGGAGAAGCGGCTGACACTGAGGGACGATAAGCTAAAGCTGGTGAAGCCAACTTTCTGGCTGTGGCGTACCTCATACCAGTCACTCAGGCACACGCGGCTTCCTGCTCTGGCTGGAGTGTCTCCTAGTCTATAATGCTTACGGTGTGCGGATCACTGTACGTCACATTTCTACTGAGTGAATTTTATATTGTGATGAGAAGGCAGAAACGAAGTAGGTGGGACTTGCCCTCTATTTCAGCTGATGACGAGACGAGTATGGTGAATGTACTAAGGTTTTATGAACTGTCTGGACTCCAGCCTAAACTTTTAGTTGTAGATTGTAGTATATTGCAGAGTGGGTAACTCGTCCCTTATTTTTCATCAACTGGACATCCACCGCTATCTGCTGTATTATTTTCCTTCTTTCCCTTGCTTCTTTCTTCTTTAGAGTACAGCGGCCGAAGTGGCCGTGCGGTTAAAGGCGCTGCAGTCTGGAACCACAAGACCGCTACGGTCGCAGGTTCGAATCCTGCCTCGGGCATGGATGTTTGTGATGTCCTTAGGTTAGTTAGGTTTAACTAGTTCTAAGTTCTAGGGGACTAATGACCTCAGCAGTTGAGTCCCATAGTGCTCATAGCCATTTGAACAATTTTTTTTTCTTTAGAGAACATTTTCAATCGGACAATAGGCGTAGTTTTTGTTGTTCTGTGTGTGTGTTTGTGCTCGCGTTATTAGGGATGTTGTTTCTGTTTTTCATTATAGTTCATGTTTTAAACGCTTCGCGCCCTTGAACCACACTCGCCTCATAACATTTTAGTATGGGCGCAAGGACCTTGCTATTGTGTGCCGAGACCAACATATCGTCAACACAAACTATATAAAGTTTGTTACTCCAATACTACACGGGATAAAGCATTGACATAACGGAACTCTGATATCAAAATCATTTGGCTACATTGTTGAACCACTGCTACACTCCATTCTCTAACTTGTGAATTTTACAGGGAAACTGACGGGTGCTTATTGATGTATTTCCGAACATGAATTCACCACCTTCTACTCAGCTAACAATTATTTGTCTTCGTCGAGAGCCGTGACTAGTTATCTGTTGCCTGAACGACCCACTTTCTCGAAAATTGCTACCAATATCGGTAAATTTCTTTCAGCTCCAGTAATGCCTTTTACGGATTATTCCTCTTTATAGTTTTTTGGGCTCTGCATCCTGTTGCACCATGCATAAAACGCATGTCTGTAACGAATAATACTCCATTGATGAACCAGTAATGAAATGCAATCAGTGACTCCAATGTGGACACGTCACAAAGGAATGTATACTATTATTCAAGGTAGCGCTACAAACCTCCATACAGCATTCAGTTGTCTGATACGAAACATAAAGACTTTACGAACACATGCACTACACGCATGGTCATTCAAGAACTCGCACCACCTGAAATATTCTTTGCCGACCATTGTTTTCTTACCACAAAATTTTCTGGTAAGGATGCTGTAGCACCTGTATAATTTTGTCACTTTGAGACGTTCTTTCTATGAAATACAAGTCGGTAAGCGTTTGTCGGATTAACATAAGTGTGTCTTTGGACCAGCACCAACAGGACCAACAGATTTTCTCATAAAAATTCTGTGAACGAGCATCTAAAGAATCGTCTACAAATACATCGGTAGTAATGCTCACTATGCATAGACAATAATTTCGCAAAGCTCTGTACCCTCAGATCAGTAAAATTCGGTGACACACGAAGGCACGCAGAAAGTAATTCTTCTATCGCACCATCTTTGAATATGGCAAGAAAGTGGCAATCTTGCTTCAGTACTAAGCACTTTGCGGCATTTATGGCTCGATAGATTGAGTGCTTCAGATCTGGATTTAATTGGAGTACTGTTTTATCTTTTGCAGGACTGAGAGGTAATTTTTAGCTATAGACAAGGATAAGCACGTAAATACTAAACTGAGAATCAATCGGTTTATGTTTGTACGTGACAACTGACAGTGTAGTATGATATCACTCGGACACGAGAGGACAACAGGCTGCAACTTCCAGAAAAATGTGTGGACTGAAACTTGAATTAGAAAATAAGGTGAAAAGCGAATGCTCACACGAAGTCTCAAAAACATTTTCTCTCTCTTGGTATTTTCGCGACCAGAACAGGGTTCAAAAATGGTTCAAATGGCTCTGAGCACTATGGAACTCAACTGCTGAGGTCATTAGTCCCCTAGAACTTAGAACTAGTTAAACCTAACTAACCTAAGGACATCACAAACATCCATGCCCGAGGCAGGGTTCGAACCTGCGACCGTAGCGGTCTCGCGGTTCCAGACTGCAGCGCCTTTAACCGCACGGCCACTTCGGCCGGCTATCAGAACAGGGAAGGAGGAAAGTGACAGTGGTACATAAAGTACCCTCTGTTACACACCATCTGACTGCTTGAGGAGTATAAACGTAGATGTAACCGGAAACAAAAGACATGTTCGTTTAAGAATTTTGTCCCAGGTACGTTGCAGGGTCTATGTTCTACATATAGAAGGACATCTACCTCAAATTTTAACGGATAACACCTTCCTAATTATTAGAGAGAAACAAATAAGTGTCGTTATAACATTCAAGTAAGGAATTGAACCAGTTTATAATTAACCTTTGACTGCTATCACATTGGTATGCAAAACTTAAAGACAAAAGAAACTTTCGTATGATGTGTCACTACCAACGGAAATAGTTCAATGAAACTTGTACCATACATTGCCATAACTGCTACAGTATAGTACAGATGAGAACTGAAACAAATACGGAATGAGACGAACATACATGACACTTTTGTTCAAGGCCAGTAATAACACTAAAGTCACCGCCATTTATGATGTTCCCCTGGATATTAAAGAAGGCGACATGCTTCTTAATAGGATATCTGATCACCACGGACGGCAAAGCATGCTCCCATGCTGGTCACCAGGTTAGTAAGGAGTTCTTGTGGGGGAGCATACCATTCCTCCACCAGTGAGGTTACCAACTGCTGGATGGTGTTGACGCATGCGGACTTGCTTCACTAAGTCACTCCACCGTATCCCAAACGAGCTGGAAGTGATTTAAGTTGGAAAACGGGAGGGATAGCCCATTCGCCGAATATCCTCTCGTTCCGTATGCGCTGTTCGATGAGGTCGCGCATTGTCATCCATAAAAATGAAGTCAGGGCCAAAAGCAACCCCGAAAAGACGCACATTTGGAATGTGGAAGCAGTAAAGTGTAATAATGTTGTTAACTGGCCGCTGTACCATGTTCAAAGATTTGGAGGTCAGCACGCTAATCCAACAGTATGTCTTCCCACTCCATAGCACCTGGACTAACAAAACGACCATGTTCGACAATGATTCCGAGTGGATTGCGTGTTCCCTCCAACGCTGTACGAGCGTCTTCCATAATCAATATTCAAACTGAATCGACTATCATCCGAGAAGCGCACGCGATCCCCACTCCTCGTTGATGCAGTATTTATGCTCTTGACAGAATCGCAAACGGTGGTGCCGATTTATGGGTGTCAATGGAACACAAAGTACTGGTCGTTGGGCACTGGGAGCGTGAGAATGCGTGCCTTGCAGTCCTGTTAAATGTGCTTGCAATTGCACCCGCTGTTTGACGTGGGTTTCTCTTTGCCTGTTGCACAGTGTCAGGCAGCATTGCCTGTGGTTAGGCACGCTCCCCATGCTCCTGAAACAATGCTATGAGTAATACCAAACTCCTGGGCTACACTCATCACACTTTGACTTTCATCCAGTTCTCCGATTATTCTTCCCCATGTGTAGTCATCCAGTTGTTGTCTCTGGGCCAAGTTGTAATGAAGAACACTGCCACAGTGCATGATAACTGCTAGCTAATTGATACATAGTGTCTTTTCCCGTTCCTTTAACAGCCTCGTGTTGTGGAACCAGCCGTGTTTGGCTCTATAGTCACGGTGCCTTTATGCCATGTGACCAAAAGATTTCTGAGAACGACTGGCAGACCTCTGGCAACATGCTCCCCCACTGTCATTCATTTCCACCAAGTTGTTAATATGTTTTGTTACTTTATGAATCTCATCTTTACGTTTTGCAGAGCAGTGTATAATTAACTGCCAGAAACGTCATTACATTGTTTTAGTTGACCTTGTGGTATGTTAAAATTAGTCAAAGTAGACACCACACTACAGGAAATGGATGAGATCTCTAATCGTTACCACAATTAAATGAAGTCACCTGTACAGCCAAGTGCAATTGGATGAGAGAGAGATGCCATTCCGTGAGGTGACAAAAGTCATGGGATACCTCCGAATATCGTGTCTGACTTCCTTTTTCCCTGTGTAGTAGGCCTACCGCAACGCGACCAGGCATGGACTCAACAAGTCGTTGGGAGTCTCCTGCAGAAATATTGGGCATGCTGCGCCTATACCCATCCATAACAGCGAAAGTGTTCTCGGTTCAGGATGCTGTGCACAAACTGACCTCATGATTATGTCCCGTGTGTGTTCGATAGGATTCATGTCCGACGATCTGGCTGGCCAAACTATTTGCTCGAATTATCCAGAATGTTCTTCAAACCAATCGAGAAAAACTGTGGCCCAGTGACATGGTACTTCTGTTTGGGAACATGAAGTCAATGAATGCCTGCAAACGGTCTCCAGGTAGCCGAACATAACAATTTTCAGTCGATGATCGGTTCAGTTGGACCAGAGAACCCAATCCATTCCATGTAAACACAGCCCACACCATTATGGAGCCACCACCAGCTTACACAGTCCCTTGTTTATAATTGGGTGCCATGGCTTCCTGGAGTCTGTGCAGCAGTCGAAAACTATCATCAGCTCTTACCAACAGAAATCGGGACTCATCCGACCAGGTCGCTGTTTTCCATTCAGCTAGGGTCCAACCGATATGGCCACAAGGCCAGGAGGAGCACTGCAGGTAAGGTCGTGCAGTTAGCAAAGGCACTCGCGTCGGTCGTTGCTGCTATAGCTCATCAACGCCAAATTTTACCGCGCTGTTCTAACGCGTCTGTTCCATGCGTCTAGCTCGAACTACCGTTTCGCGGTCAAAGTCTGTTAATTCCTGTCGTGTGGTTGAAATGGCTCTGAGCACTATGGGACTCAACTGCTGTGGTCATCAGTCCCCTAGAACTTAGAACTACTTAAACCTAACTAACCTAAGGACATCACACACATCCATGCCCGAGGCAGGATTCGAACCTGCGACCGTAGCAGTTGCACGGTTCCGGACTGCGCGCCTAGAACCGCGAGTCCACCGCGGCCGGCTCCTGTCGTGTGGCCATAACCTTTTCCCATGAATTACTTGAGTACAAATGACAGTTCCGCCAAAGCACTGCCCTTTCATACCTTGTATACGTGATATTACCGCCATCTGTACATGTGCATATCGCTATCCTGTGACTTTCGTTACGTCAGTATATGTTACCACAGTGAATATAATTGTTAGTCGCATGATACGAATTGTATCAAGCATGTCAAAAAAAAAAAATTCCAGACAGGATTAGCAAAAACTAGAAAAAATTTAATAAGGTGGTTTTAGTTCTTTAGATGCAATACATAAACTCTCCCCACTACAGTAAAATGCACAGAACGTCTATATTACTATGCGCAACTATAAAAAAATGCTTCTTTACGATGTTCTTCAACTCGCTCGTCATATTGACTAGAATATCGGTTACGTCGTCAAAGCGTTGACCCTTCGTTTGAATTTCTGCGCAATTTCGTTTTAAAGTAGGTTCGTACTGACAATCTCAAGTCCCGTCACCCGTGATGATTCTTTCCAGAAAAGAGTTGTCTACGTTTTCCATTTCAGTGAAGTCGCGGCAGGAGACCACGCGTCGCTGTTTTTCTTCGTCAGTCAATACCTACAGGACAAACATGGTACGCACTTTTCTCTTCTTCAAAACATTCTGGAGAACGTCTTGAACACTTGATTTAGAGATGTTTCTCCATTGACATTTGTGACTCAATAACGTTGACACGCTACACATACATGGTCACTACTTAGCCTTACCATCTAAATATATATATATATATATATATATATATGTATATATATATATATATATATATATATTTACAGCTGTACCTTAATTACTGCGAAGATGTCAGTTACATGTTAGGAAAAAAATCAGTTACGGGACTTTTTGGATGTACATTGTTAAGAAGAAAAGACAGTTATATACTAACTAGACACCTAACATTTACGATGACATAAATACATCTACATATAAATGTATACTACTGTTTTAGCTATAGAAACTAGTTTATCTTAGCTTATGAGAGTCTTTGGATAGATGTAAACAAATGATTGTGGAAGTGTTAAGTAGTGATGTACTTGTTACTGTCTACCAAGCACCGAAATTATCAAAAAATGTAAGTAAACGCACTAACAAAATGCCTTATCATGCTTACCATATAATGTACACACCACAGCGTATTTATCTTCCTGAAGCGGTCTTTTTCGGCACAAAACATCACTAGCAAACACAGCAAAAGAAGCTAACATAACTTCATATTAATTATAATGCAAAAGTAGCTGCAAGTGCACCTTATCTTGGCAGCATGCTGCTGGAACGTGTTGTGCTAATAAAATATTAGTAACAAGTGATTGTTGCAGTATATATTATTTAACAAAAATCTTGCAGTACAGTTGCAGCCCTCAAATAACATCTATGTAACGTGGATAAATTTAAGTATGATCAATATTAAAGTCACATTTTCTCCACACAGTATTATCACGATCAGTGCCATAACTGCTTTAGAGCAGGTAGGAAACGCGCCCTGGATGCCGTTTCCGTGGGGTGCAGTTTTTGTGAGAGGCGGAGAAAATGAGGAGGGGAAACGAAGATGGAGAGCGAAGTAGAAACGGGGAGAAGAAGAAAAAGAAGGAGAAGAAAGAAAAAGATTGGCACAAAAATGAGAAGGAGGGCAAATAAGTACGAATGGGAGCTGTGGCCCGACTGCTTTATTAACTATCGTAACCATAGTTGCTATAATGACATCATGATCGTTAATTCCCATTTCTATACTGATACTGCCGTAAGATCTGGTCGGTTTGTAGCTAAAAGATCGAAGATATTTCCATGGCGTGTGGGCTGCCGAACTAGCTGCTCAAGACAGATTTCAGAAAATGTGTTCAAACGTATTTTCTATGACTGTCTGTCTGTACTCCCCACAATGAATCCATAGACATCCGAGTCTACACTTTGTAGGTTAAAATCGCCTCCATCTGGTATTGCATGAACTGGGTATTTGCGCGCTGTTGACCGTAGACTTTCTTCGTCGGCAGGTGTGGCCGTGCGGTTCTAGGCGCTTCAGTGTGGAAACACATGACCGCTACGGTCGCAGGTTCGAATCCTGCCTCGGGCATGGATGTGTGTGATGTCCTTAGGTTAGTTAGGTTTAAGTAGTTCTAAGTTCTAGGGGACTGATGACCACAGATGTTAAGTCCCATAGTGCTCAGAGCCATTTGAACCATTTGAACTTTCTTCGAATGACTGTAGAATTGTCACAGCAGAATCGGGTGACCGGTAAAAACATCCAACAATTCACTTGGTTTCACCTACACCTGTCATACATGACCAAATAACTTCGCTGTCGCGCTCTACTTTGACCTCAATAGAAAATTGGAAATTTGTGCTAAGTTCCTATGGGACCAAACTGCTGAGGTCATCGGTCCCTAGGCTTGCACACTACTTAATCTCGCTTAAGCTAACTTACGCTAACGACACAATCATGCCTGAGGGTGGACTCGAACATCCGATGGAGGAAGCAACGCGAACCGTGGCAAGGCGCCCGAGACCGCGCGGCTACCCCGCGCGACAATGTAAATAGAGACAATATTTTTGTCAACTGCAATAAACCCTCCTCGTCCTATCGCCTCTAATCTGTCTTTCTGATATACATTCCACGACTCGCTAAATATCTCAGAGCTTTCCACCACGGGTTTCAGCCAGCTCTCGGTCTCAAGAATAATTTGAGCGCGACAGCTTTCTAGGAGGGCAGTAGATTCTGGAACTTTGTGACGAATACTTCGACAGTTTACTGATAAAACTTTTATATTCGAAATATTTTTACTCTAAACCGCGGTATGGCTTCCCTTGCTACGTATCGACTAGCGAGTGTTTATCAGAGTACCTCAAACCGTTATCTAGCCTAAAAAAAACCTCTTGTCGTCTCCAAAAGTATTCTGCTACCCGAGTAGCTGGTTCCTTTGTGTAGTGCACCCCTGACCTATCAAAGGGAGTCCTACAAATCATCACCCGATAATGCATGTCTAGGAATATGCAGCCAAGACCATCACACAGTCGACGAAGCCTTTGGCTGAGACACTGCACTCGGCTCCAAACCAAAGGACCCCGATCAACTCTGGCAACAATACTGCAAATTGTAAGCCTTGCTTCCACCCCGCGTGCGAGGCCAGCAGTCTTCGCCACCTCCGCAAGCCTAGACGGGACGTGAGTCGTGCTTGGGTAGCTAAGTTGGTAGAGCACTTGCCCGCGAAAGGCAAAGGTCCCGAGTTCGAGTCTCGGTCCGGCACACACTTTTAATCCGCCAGGAAGTTTAATAGCGTTATTATTGCAAGTAACGTGATTTTTGAATGTGTGTTGTTCCATATTTGAAACTGTATCATACAAAAATGAAGTTATCGATATGTGGAACTTTTACTTCATTCTCAAGTAATGCTGGTCTCAGTAAACAACTAAACACGCTAAGCGGTGGAGAGGAGTAAACAAAGAATGAGGCGTAATTGATTGGAGAAGGGGGAGGGGAAGAAGCGTTTTGGCTTTGGCGCCAGTTTCCACGGTTCCGCTAATGGCCACGATGCAATGCTTTCTTTCAAGCACATTTATGGGTACAGAAATCAGTCTTTGATAGGGTTTTGTGAAAAAGACATGGTCTTTTTTCCAAGCATCGAAATCCAACATCCACAAAGTATTCTATAGGTCGAAGCTTACTCAGAGCCCCCATTCTAAAAAGAAAAATTGTCTAGACCGAGAATCCTCTCGGTAGGTGAGCGTGAACGCACTGCATTCGAATTCACATTAACTTGTGATCTGCGGAAATTTCAAATCGCTAGCAGTACAGAAAGCACTCAGAAGAGCTCAACTGAACATTCTACTAATTATGTTAGTCATCGTTCAGAACAAGATCAGCGTTCAAAGACAGGTAGTAAACATTGTATTAAACTGCCAAACATCCTCTTCAGTCTCAAGACGAGTAATGTATAATTTATTTTAATAAATTGGTGTAAATTATAGCTTTGTTGTGTTGGCTTCAGTGTTGCTGTAGTTTGCCTAAACTTCTTTGGCCCTGTGATGAGGATGTGCAATCGTTGTGTGCAAGCAGGTCACCTCAATAACAGCAACTGTTGTCGGTGGTAGGAAATGCTGTTCTTGCTACGTTTATATGTTGACCATAAGAGTATTTGGTGAAAGAACAAATAAAGTATTGTAAAATTCCTAGTGTTTTCAAACACTGATATACAGAGCAGCTACATCAATACCTCCCACGGGTTCGGTCAGCAACTGTGATGGACAATGCCAGGATTCACTCTCTAAAAGTCAACAAAGCATACAAAGAAATTCGATTATCACTTGCTTATCGAACAACTTGTCAAAACGAGAATGAAGCTGCTGCTACTTATCAATGCCGATACTCTGTATAGTGTTCCTATGAAATAGACGATATCGCCAACCGACATGGACGCCACAGTGCAGCCGTGGATTGTCATTAGAATTTCTTCGAGCTGGTATGGGCGCAGGAAAATCATACGTTGCAGAAAAATGCAGTATGTGTGAAATGTTTATTACGAAATTTTGTGTTTTATTTATGTAGAGACAACCAGTGATCCTGAAGAGCGCTCATGTGAGTGCTGTTTAAAATAATTTTATCTTTCATAACACCGATCATTTGTGATGTCATTACCTGGGCAAGTAATACTCTATATTCTCTCAACTGGATATCAAGGTTTATTTTATTAAGCACAAGTAGATCGCCAACAAATAGCTTTAGTTTAACTGCTTAAAGTTCACTGCCATGAGTGCAGGTTGAACAATTTATTGTTTATCTTTGACACACACTATAGCGTTATTGCACACTATCAGTGTATAATTTATTAGTTAGTTCTACACTTGTTGTGTACGTAAGTGTCTGCCTTGCTTATTACAAGTGTACTTTACTGGAATTCGTGTTCTTCAATTCTCGTTCAGCAAGGCTCCTATTAAAGGCTTATATGACTGCAATAATCTTTGGTCGTCTATTAATGTCTTAGTTTTCACAATCTAAAATAATTTCTGTGTGTTCTTCTTGTTGCTATATACGATGATTATGTCGTGGGGCAGGCAACTGCACTGTGTACAAAATCAACAGTATATTGTTCAATGGGCGTCAGTATTTCCATAGAAAAAAAAGCTCTTAGCAATAACAGTAGCACTACACGTGAGTGCGTATGCTTTCCACGCAGCTGTCCGTCTAGTACTGAAATGACACCATACAGTGAGTGAAATAACGGCACTGCAAAGTATTTCCTTTCCGTAACTCACTTCCCCCCACCCCCCTCCATCACTCTCTCTCTCTCTCTCTCTCTCTCTGTCTCTCTCTGTCTCTGTCAGCATAGAACGCTTCGCTCAGCCGCCTTTCTACTTGCACAATAGGGCTGCAAAAGAAACAAATAAACGCGCCGCAGTCACTGAACAGAGAGGACGCATATAGCTGTACTGGTTTGTCTGATAAACAGTAATTTAGTTTAGCTTCTCACGTGTTTCAGAGAGGAAGTGAATGTTGTATTTTACTGTGTAGACTTGCGTTTACTAATTTACTCAGTTTTTTATTCGTAAATTTTAGTTCATATCTGTGTGAGGGACTGCCGACAGAAGAGCCACAGCAAGTGGCTCCGTTCAAATCTCGTGTTGGTACACAGTGTATAGTTTAGATCAGGGCTGTAGAGTTAGCGTATTTATTTCCTGCAGTAGCTTTTGTGTAAGCAGTGTTTCCAAAATCCATTTCCAGAAGGGAAATTTATTTCTGGTTTAAGAGCTAGCGGATATTTCGATCTTACGCTGTAGTGAGAACTTGGCAGAGCAGATTTTACTGTTTGTTTATTCTCCTCGTTTATATTTTGGATACATTCCAACATCAGTGCACCGCAGTTGGGTAATTTTCTCTTTTGCGGGGGTCTGTTTGTACACTAATTGTCATTACAATTGCTACACCACGAAGATGACGTGCTACAGACGCGAAATTTAACCGACAGGAAGAAGATGCTGTGATATGCAAATGAACAGCTTTTCAGAGCATTCACACAAGGTTGGCGCCGGTGGCGACACCTACAACGTGCTGACATGAAAGTTAGCAACCGGTTTCTCATACACAAACAGCAGTTGACCGGCGTTGCCTGGTGAACCGTTGTTGTGCCTCGTGTAAGGAGGAGAAATGCGTACCATCACGTTTCCGACTTTGATAAAGGTCGGATTATAGCCTGTCGCTATTGCGGTTTATCGTATCGCGACATTGCTGCTCGCGTTGGTCGAGATCCAATGACTGTTAGCAGAATATGGAATCTATGGGTTCAGGAGGGTAATACGGAACGCCGTGCTGGATCGCAACGGCCTCGTATCACAAGCAGTCGAGATGACAGGCATCTTATCCGCATTGCTGTAACGGATCGTGCAGCCACGTCTCGATCCCTGAGTCAACAGATGGGGACGTTTGCAAGACAGCAACCATCTGCACGAACAGTTCGACGATGTTTGCAGCAGCATGGACTATCAGCTCGGAGACCATGGCTGCGGTTACCCTTGAAGCTGCATCACAGACAGGAGCACCTGCGATGGTGTACTCAACGACGAACCTGGTTGCACGAATGGCAAAACGTCATTTTTTCGGATGAATCCAGGTTCTGTTTACAACATCATGATGGTCGCATCCGTGTTTGGCGACATCGCGGTGAACGCACATTGGAAGCGTGTATTCGTCATCGCCATACTGGCGTATCACCCGGCGTGATGGTATGGGGTACCATTGGTTACGCGTCTCGGTAACCTCTTGTTCTCATTGACGGCACTTTGAACAGTGGACGTTACATTTCAGATGTGTTACGACCCGTGGCTCTACCCTTCATTCGATCCCTGCGAAACGCTACATTTCAGCAGGATAATGCACGACCGCATGTTGCAGGTCCTGTACGGGCCTTTCTGGATACAGAAAATGTTCGACTACTGCCCTGGCCAGCACATCCTCCAGATCTCTCGCCAGCTGAAAACGTCTGGTCAATGGTGGCGGAGCAACTGGCTCGTCACAATACTCCAGTCACTACTCTTGATGAACTGTGGTATCGTGTTGAAGCTGCATGGGCAGCTGAACCTCAATTCCCAGGCGTATCAAGGCCGAGGTGGTTGTTCTGGGTACTGATTTCTCAGGATCTATGCACCCAAATTACGTGAAAAGGTAATCACATGTCAGTTCTAGTATAATATATTTGTCCAATGAATACCCGTTTATCATCTGCATTTCTTCTTGGTGTAGCAATTTTAATGGCCATTAGTGTATTTCCTCAGTTACTCCTCACTGCTTTGTTTGTACGAGGGTGATAGAAAAAGTAACAGCAAACTATTTTTTGCGAAGCATATATTTCACTTACAGATACGAACAAAATGTAGTTTTTCAATATAATTACCCTCGTTTACCATACACCTCTCATACCGTTGCTCCAACTTTTATATTTCATTCGAATAAAAGGTCTTTAGTTGTGCTCGCAGCCAAGAATGCACCGCTTCTTTAACTTCTTCATCTCTATCAAAGTGTCGTCCTCTGAGAGCATCCTTAATGGGTCTAAACACACGGTAACCAGCTCAGGGCTGTATGGGTATTTCAGTACTACCTGGAATCTCAGTCTCCGAATGACGGCAAGAATTGCAGTGGCGGTGTGGGGGCGCCCGTTGTCGCGAAGGATAAGAGATATTTAGAATTTATTCATTTTTTTTTACTCTGCAGTATGGAGAGGGACTGTGCTTGTTGTGAGCATACTCATCGAGAATTTGTCGCTGTCCGTAAGCAGCTGGAGGCTGCATTGGCCACAGTTGACATGCATCTGGCTACTGCTCAAAGCTGCGGTGACATCAGGGCATAGGTGACGACAACTACAGCATCAAGGGTGTCTCTGGAATCCCCTGTTTACCTCGTCCTCACTGTGTCTTCTGATACACAACATCTGATCAGATGATCTTCGCTTGAGGGTGAGTAACAGACAGTGGTGGGTTTGAGTATCACTGGGTGGAAGGCGAAATAGGGGACGAGCCGCAGGGCTCGCTCCTTACGCCTTAGAAACAGGTGTGAGGTGCTACCCAGTGTTCATAATACCTCTCAGACAGCACAAGATGCCTCTCCTGTTGGTACCGCGGCCGATGTTCCTACCCAGTCCGGACAAGTGCAGAGGACAGATATGGTAGGCATTGGGAGCTGTTAGGTAGGTATGAGCCCCTCAGGGAAATAGCATGCAGGGCGGCAAAAATGTTAGTCTGACCCCTGCATGTTTTCTGGGTTGGTCGTCCATGACGTGAAGGAAGTTATGCCGGTGGATATCCAGAGCACTGCTGTTTGGGTTCTGAGGCTATCCTCGACTCTTATCGGCTGGATGGCTGATTTGGTCGAGGCAGCTGGATGCAGGTGGATGCAGGCTGAACTGACTATTTTCAGCGTCTAATTCCAGGCTCTAACGCGGTCCTCTAGCTTGGAACAAATGACAAAGTCTAAACCAGACGCTAAGACGTCTCTACTATGGTATCGGAAGTGAATTTCTGGACCTCCGCTATCGGGTGGAGAATTGTAGGGTCTGCCCTTAACAGAGCAGGCATCGGCTGCACACAGAAAGCGACTTCTGCGGTAGCGGAGAATTTGTGACGTGCACTTGGGAACTTTTATGTTAGAGAAACCCCCTTGCGATCTGAGACGAACTGCCAGCCGAAATCGAAGATACATCTGCTACGACGTTCTCACAGAATGCTTTTCCTCGCAGATCGGATATATGAAAGATTAATATGATATTATTAAATTGCAGAAGCATCCAAATAAAAACCCCAGAATTAATGTCGCTTATAGAAGTTTATAATGCCCAGATAGTATTAGGAAGACAAAGTTGGTTGAAACGGGAAGTGAAAAGCAACGAAATCCTAAGCACAGTTTGGAATATTTATCGTAAACATATGTTAATTGATAGCGATGGCAACGTAATTATTGCAATAAGGAATTCGATAATATCTGACGAGGTTACCACGGATTTCGTATGTGAATTAACCTCGGTGAAGATAAGCATCAAACGTCGCTCAAAAATGGTAACCGGGTGATATTGAAGATGGCCTGGATATGAAGCTGTAGTGATAGAACGCTTCCGAGAGAACTTGGAGAAGATCTTTAGTAATTTTCCTGATCATAGGATGGCGACTACACGAAACAAATAGTAGAATAAGCAGATGAAAGACTGAGAAGAATTTCAAGGAAATGTAACTCCTCCACGAAAGAGGTGGCTTACAAGGCGCCTGTTCTATCGATTCTTGAGTATTATTCATGAATATGGCGCCCTCAGCAGGTAGGACTGACGGGAGACAGAGAGGGAGATAGATAAAGAGAGAGAGAGAGAGAGAGAGAGAGAGAGAGAGAGAGAGGGAGAGAGAGAGAGAGAGAAGATCGAACGAAGAGCGGCGTGTTTCGTCACGAGATGGTGCAGTTGGCGCGAGAGCGTTACAGAGATGCTCGACACACTTCAGTAGGAGACACTACAAGAGAGGCGTTGTGCATCACGTAGAGGTTTACTATAAAAATTTCAAGAGAGCACTTTCCGGGAAGAGTCGGACAACATATTACTTCCTCCCACAGACATCTCACGAAATGAACACAACAACAAAATTCTAGAAATTAGAACTAATGCAGAGGCTTACCGACAATAATGTCAATCATTACTAATACACACCATTTGCGAATGAAACAGAGAAGAAGGGATAAGCTCGAAGTACAGTCAGTCACACACCGTTAGGTGACTTACGGTGTATGATGTAGGTTATGTAGATAGTGACAGTCTTATTTTTGTTGTTGTGAACATGCTCTGACTGAGACGTCTCTTTAACTATATTTTCTGAGTTCACTCTGAGAAGAGAGCAAACTCCCCCCTACCCCCCCCCCCCCCCCCACACACACACACAACACATTCACGCACACCGCTGGCTTTCTTTTCAGCTATATTGTAATTGAACTACAAAATAACGAAATCTACTAAATTACTTTTACTGTAAACATATATAAATAGTATAACGAGTTGTAAAATGGGGCTAATCTCTTCGTTCAGTTCATATCTTATTTTGATTTTACAGTCGAACTAAACACTCTATAGGAGACTTAACTACATGTAAATAATGTCGGAGACGTACAGTTCATGCAGAAGTCACCCACGCCATCAAAAGCTCGCTCATTACGTTTCAATTCAAAGATCAAACGAAACGTATCTGGCGTAAGGAATTAGAGGCTTGCGAATACTGCCGAATCAGTCTGAGCCAGAAACGAACTGCATACGGGAAAGAAAACATTGCGATTGACAAAATGTACCTGGTTCTTTAGGTCACTAGCGACTTGCTCCACTGAAAACCAGAAACTGGAGGGATACGAAAATCACCGAGTCAGCAAGAAACGTCCCGGGAAAAAGACGTTAGAGTATCTCTGAGTCCGTTGAGGGTAACGAAGTGGAGGAATAATAAAGAAATCAACCAGATACGAACTGCGTGAGCGGAAGGAAAAATGCGAGTAAGGAAACGGTAGGAATAAAAGGCTATTAAGAGTCTCATGGCACATTCGTTATACAGTAACGAGTATACGCGTTATCTAGAAACTCTACTGCACACCACTCTGGTACCACGTTTTCCACTGCACATGCAATCCTGTCATGGTTTTATCTGGTCCGCATTAAAGTTCTGCGTAAGGCCATTCTGAGGCAGCCTGCACTGGCTCTGTGATTGATTCAACTGTGCTTATTTGTGAACACTGGTGGTTTTTGAAATCGTGTGTGTTCATCATTACGTGATATTTTGAAAAATACTGGGAGTCATTTTCTACAAGGTGGCTAAATTGAACTTTCTGTTCTTGAGAGGGTCCCATGAAAAATAAATGATCGTAGGTCAATGAAACTTGGCAGAAACATTTGTAAGTACATGCGAAATTGAAATAACGAATAAACTATTGCGAGAAACACATTTTAATTTCCACGTGAGATGGTTATAATCTGGTGATTTTAGTGGATATGCAGTTTGGAACGATCGACCAATGATTCGGTGTTTAATGCGTTCCTGAGTAAACGAGTGACCTCAAAAGCAATGTGAGACGGAGCTCCATCGTGAATCTACTCCGTTAAGTCCAAAGCACATCTCTACTGTAAAGTAGGGTTCACATATCGGCAAAGCAGATCACAGTAACGTGTGCTGGTCACACTGCATGTCGTTGGTCCTTGAGGTTCGTGTTCCTCAAACAAAATTGGACCAATCATGAACTGTAACGTGAAGCGACACTACACACTGACGTGTTCACTTCGCAGGGGAACTTCACGAACTTCTGTTTGCGGTGACGATCCCCACATACGACAATTGTGGATGTTCACTGCCCCAGTGAGCGTAAAGTGTGCTTCATCACTCCACAAAATGTTCCGAGACCACATGTCGTCGTCAACTTCAACCCTTTTAAGGCAAGCCGCGCGTTCTAAGGCGTCTTGTCACGGTCTGCGGGGCTTCCCCCGTCGGAGGCTCGAGTCCTCCCTCGGGCATGGGTGTGTGTGCTGCCCATAGCGTAAGTTAGTTTAAGTTAGATTAAGTAGTGTGTAAGCTTTGGGACCGATGGCCTAAGTAGTTTGGTTCCAAAAGATCTTATCACAAATTTAAAATTTTACCTTGTAAGAAACGTAAGAGCAAAGTGTACTCGAATGGCAGCGTCGCGTGGCAAAGTTGGTGAGTAATATGAAGTTTGTACGGATGACATTTCACAATGATTCGCAGCATTTTTCGAACGGTGAATCATGGAATGTTCAGTTGTCGTGACACAGGTCGTGCACTGGCTGAATATTACACGTTGCTTCCAGCATTGTCAGCCAAGGCAGCAGTAACTTCTTCCATCGGCCTCTTCCAGGAGAAAACCGAATCATTGGATGATCGTTCCAAACTGTGTAACCATCAAGATCACCGGATTTTTGCCCACTCATGTTGAAATTAATGATCAGTCAGAATAAAGCCCTTCTGCAGGCTGTGTGATGATAATTAATGAGAATATTGCTTGTAAGCGACCTATGATACGTGCATTGTGGCTCACCATCGCGACTAAAGACTATCTGTGCTATCTGTACTATGGATAACATGCAGACATGTTACATCAGAAAAACGACCTTATTATGACTAGTCTTTGGTAGCAAAGTTCCATTTCGCATACTACATTCTTATACAATTTCAGCGAAAAACATTAACTTACTATATCAGACCCTAACACTACTGGCTTTGTAGCGTGCTTAATTTCAGTACTTTTCTACTGTATGAGAAGAAATCTTAAGATATATGTAGGGTGTACGAGTGACTAGCATGTAGGAAATGTTAATGAATATTGTTAGCAAAATGGTACAGTGACCTTCAGAGATGACACCAAAACACTACAGCCTGCTTCACTTACTATACAGTAAATCCTTACTACAGTAAAGGAGAGGTACCGGTTTTTTTCCGAGGGACACTCGGACACGGGCAGCTGGTAGGTATGCACGTTTCTGATGGAAGGTATTGTTAGATATTAAGCCAGGTTGAGATTTTATAAGTTAGATTATGTTCAAGTCTGTTGGTATGAGGGACTGATTTCATTTTACTTGTTTTTGGTTTGGCAAGTGAAGTTTAATTCTTTCATTTTAAACTTGGGATCATGAATTCAAGTTGTTCCACGACGCAGTAAACAGTCACAAGGCCGCTGTGAAACTGGTGGTTAATTTGCACTAGTTCCCTTTCGCAATCCTCAGAAGCACCTAGGTGGCAATAATGCCAATTCTGTTAGCTCTAAATTCAATGCAGAGAGAATGTTATGATGTTTCTTTTGCCTTGGTGTTGGAGGCCACGCGGTCTGGCCATTCCACCTTTCACCGCAATCTACCTAGCTGGAAGTATCTTAGACACATGAGTCAACCCAGCTCCAATACCCATGCGATCAAATGAAGAATCTGCGACTCCATGGAATTTGCTGTATTTAAGGATGATGGACTGTCTTCTCTTGTTAATTACTATCTCTCTGGAATTCCCATGTGAGTGTATGAACGTGGGTCATCCTCTCAAACATATGAAGAGGCTAATGTGCTGAATTCCCGTGATAAATTAACGTGATCCATTCCTCCTTTGTGTGTAGGTAATGGTCTAAAGTAGAATAACTTTGTCTGTGTCTTTGCGTGTGTCCAATCCGTTACCAAGTTCTGTAATAACGTCCTGTACTCTGAGCATAGCCACATTGTCATTTTAAGGTTACTATGTTTTCTTTCCCTTAGAAAGTTGTAGTAATTATCATGAATGTTATCAAATTTAATACACAGTGAATGGAAGCAAACAGTTTGTCACTGCATGGTCATGCCCCATCTTAGCGCATCGGTAGCGTCTATCTGGTGCTTGTGTGTGTGTGTGTGTTCTCTTTTGGTTAGATCAGTTAGTAAATATAGGGCCTAGATGTGTTGCTTTGATAAATCGGGATCCTGTATGACCCTTGAACATACAGTGAACGACTTTACCTCCCACGACGCGAAATACAGCAAATGTAATCTTACTCACGAAGAGTCAATCCATACCGAGTGGTCCAAGAAAAAAATAATTGGTTGCTTGACCACATCTGAAAAATTTTATATTTGCTGGGTGAATTCCACAATGTTTAGTAGCCACAAAAATATATTTTTTTAAAATATTGTTTATTATTTTGAAATGGCGGCCATATTTGTTTCAGGCCACATGCGTTGTTTCGTATTTGCAACCATCTACATTTTTTACAATTATTCATTAGTGGATTGTCCTAAGCTTTTTAGATAAAATGTATTTAGTTCAACACAATCTGGACTACAAATTAGTATCATTATAACTTAGCTGAATGTATTCTTTAATATATTTTTAATAGTTCGAAGTTATCAGCCACAATTTTAAAAAACTCAAATTTTGAACAGTAGTTTTCAAAAGAAAGATTAATTTCTCAGTTTTAATATTTTTTCTGCTATTACACTGTATACTATAGTTACTTTTTATAGAGTATCAATGGTGAGCAGCTTATTCTTAAAAAACACACTATTTTAAAAAATATTTTTCTTAATTTTTCCATTTTGTGGCTTGCAATATCTTTGTAGAGGGGCCAGATAAAAATCTGAAAATTTCACAGTTAGTAGACCTTTATGATATCAAATTTCAGTATAAATTTCAACTTTGAGATTCATTTGGAAGTTACGGAAAAAAGAGTTTGATCGTTTTGTAAACGCAAATAGAGAGCAGCTCTCTACGGCGTATTAACATACCATCCACCCTGATAATACACTGATGAGCCAAAACAATGCGAGAACCAGTTTAATGGGCACTGGTCCACCTTTGGAGCGCAATACGATAGCGATTCTACGTAGCATACATTCGATAAATGTTTGATTGTCTTCCGGAGATATGTGCACATGATGTCCACGCACAGGTCAAGCAATACCCGTAAATTACCGGCCGATGGTTTGTGGGCGTGCAGCTGATGCACGATGGTGTTTCAAATGCGTTACAATTAAATTTGGTGGCCAAGACATTAACGTGATGGAAATGAAAGCCCCAAAAAGCTGCAATTAGGTATTATATTTAGTATTTTACACTATAGCCATGGTTCGGCTTGGTTGTCATTATCAAGTAACCTTCAAACATGACATTGGTAAGCTTATCTATACGTAGATCGTGGCTGTTTTATGTTAACATTTGCATTGGTACTTACGTCTAGATGGATGTGACTATCATATTCCATAAATAGTATTTTTTTTTCAAGTCTTGGTAAGTATAATATTTTTTGTAGTTACTAAACGTAAAAAGGTACATTTTTGACAAATATTTTGACGGTTTAATATTTTAACAATTCCTTACTATGATGTTTATAAATAGTATACAGCTTACCACAAATGATATTACATTTCGTTGGCTTTATTTCCGTTCAATTTTATCTATGCTCTGCGCATGTTTTGTTCTCCATATGACTTTCCCTTTGCGTTTCCATTATGTCAATAAGGTTTTCCAGATGGTATTTGTGTTTAAAGTCTTTGTATTCATTTTGAATTTCGTGTAGATGTATTTTTGTATGAATAAATATCTACATTTCTTCGAGAATATTCGTAGAAAGTCCTTTCGGGATTCCGTGTAATTTTTCTCAGCCTTGTGGGGTTGAGTTTTCAGATCTAAATAGATGCTTGACGGATTACACTCACTCTTTTTAGTGTGCTCTTTAAATCTTGTGTTAAAGTTTTGGCCGGTCTGACGAACGTAGAAACTGTTACAGCCCGCATCTCGTGGTCGTGCGGTAGCGTTCTCGCTTCCCACGCCCGGGTTCCCGGGTTCGATTCCCGGCGGGGTCAGGGATTTTCTCTGCCTCGTGATGGCTGGGTGTTGTGTGCTGTCCTTAGGTTAGTTAGGTTTAAGTAGTTCTAAGTTCTAGGGGACTTATGACCACAGCAGTTGAGTCCCATAGTGCTAAGAGCCATTTGAACCATTTGAAACTGTTACAGTGGTCACAGGTGATTCTGTATATTCCAGAAGTTGCATATTGTTTTTTACTGTGCTTGAAAGTAATTTCGTCATGAGATTGTTATTTTTTACGGAAGGCAGTTGTATGTGTGGAATTGAATAGTGCATTTATCTTATTTGATTGTCATCCTAGGAAAATTGTAGGTATGGTGGCTGTTTTATGTTTTTTAAGGTTTCTCTAGTAAGATGTAAAGCAATATGGATTGTGATGAGTTTCGGTTTTGTCAGTTTTTCATATAATTTTGTTGTTATATCTAGATAAAAATCATTTTTGCAGGCTATGTAACACAGTGATTCCACTTCTTTAGCTATAGCTGTTTGCTCTAGATTTAAACTGATAATTCTATTAATCATTGAGTGGAAGAAGGTATGCTTTTGCTGTTTTGTATGGCAAGAGCTAATATTTATTACCTTACCTGTAGTGGCAGGTTTTTTGAGTACGCCAAATGTGTGCCGGTTGTCTTCTAATTTTGAGGTCAAGGCATTTTATTGACTCATCTACTTCCAGTTCCATAGTAAATTCGATATTGGGATGGAGGTCGTTAAATGCATAATTGATATTATTGATGTCTGTATTGTTTCCATCAAAATAAATATCTATAACATTAGATGATTTTTATTAAGTATTGGCCACTATGTAATGAAAAATTTTTCTTCTAATATGTTGAGAAATATATCTGCAGTTGTGCCAGATACACAGTTTTCCATAAATACTCCAACTGATTGAATGTAAGTTTACCCATTGAATGCAAAATAATTTTGGAATGAAGTAATTTTAAGGAGATCTATGATTTCGTAAGTTCCTGGAGTAGGTGTTTCCCTATGTTGTAAAATATTTTGTTTTATGATTTCTATTGTTTCCTGTACTGAAATCTTTTTAATGTCAAAAGAGACAAATTTTCCATTAAGTGGAAACTGTATGTCTTTTATTGCCTTTGCAAAAGTATTTGCGAATTTTTTGTGGTGTATTTCTTGTTGTATGTATACAGTCTATTAATAATTTGTGCAATTTTTTATTTATCAAGTATGTAGGGCTATTGATACACTTTACAACTTGATGGATCATAGTCAGTATTTTGTTCTTTGTTTGAGCCAGTAACGTTGGCCTGCGTGGGTTCATAATAATACATGATTTCTTTTCAAATCCCGTTAGTATTGTATTGCGATTTGTAATATTTTTCTTTATTTGCGCTGCATATACGTTTGTTGGATTATCGGGTATTTCTGTAATGTAGTTAGTTTCAAAAGATGTCATAACTTTATTTACATAGTCGTTGTGCTTTATTATAGCGGTACAATTTTCTTTTCCGGTTTTACTGCAACTGGATCGATTGCTTATAATTTTTTATTTATGCTTTGAGGGCAATTTGTTTTGCCTTTGGTTTTTTATTTATTTTCACTTTATTGAACTCTTTTTCCGCAATATTTGCTAAATTTACCGTTAGTTCATTTTGCTTTCTAATTGACAGACTTGGCATGTCAGCGGCCCCTTTTTTTGTGGCTATTACACGTCTCGTGGAACTGTTGTGTAATTTAGGTGCTAAATTATATTTCAGGCGCTTGGTAAGCAGATTAGATTCATCACCTGTAAAGTTAATATTTGTGAGATTCTTTTATCCTTGTATGTAATTGGAATGGAGATTAATAAACCTCCGTCGGTTTTTTGTGTAGTGTTTGATTTGCATTAGCTTATTAAACTTAGTGTTATGGGCACCTCTGATTTGATTACTAGAATGCCGTACGTATCTATCTAGCCATACTGTTACTCAAACGAAGGTATGCTACATACAGTTCTTGGTTCAAAATTTCTTTGTGGTGTAATTTGTTCTTTATTTCTTGCTTCGTCAGCATTGTTATTTCACAGTTCTTGGGTTGTAGCACTTGATTGATTTTAATATGAACATATGATGGAATGACTTTGTATTGTAGTCAGGGTTTGCTGTGTCTAATTGCTTCAACCAACTTCAGTAGCTTAATTTTAAATGTAGAAATCGCAGAATATTCCCCGGTACTTCATATGACACTATTGACAACATTTTTTGTTCTGTTGGGCCCGCAGCACAGTACACGCAATTGTAATACATAATGAAAATGAAAGCTCCAAAGCTAGCTGCAATAAAGTATTATATTTAATAATTTACAGTACAGGTCTCTTTCGGCTTAGTTACCATAATCAAGTGACATGTGAAAATAACATTGGTAAGATTATCTATACGTAAATTGCGGTTGTTTTATGTTTACATGTGCATTGCTACTTATTTTTAGTTGAAAGTGACGACCATATTCCATTTTCAGTGTATTTCTTCTGTTAAGTCGCGGTAAGTATAATATTTTTTGCACTTACAATACGTACAAAACACGTTTTTGACGGATATTCTTATAGTTCAAGACTCTGACAGTTGTTTAATGAGATACTGTATGTTTACAAAGTACAAACTGCCTACTAGATTGGTTGGCTGGTTTATTCTGGGAAGGAGATCAAACAGCGAGGTCATCGGGCACATCGGGTTAGGGAAGGATGGGGAAGAAAGTTGGCCATGGTCTGTCACAGGAACCATCCCGGCATTCACCTGAAGCGATTTAGGGAAATCACGGAAAACCTAAATCAGGATGGTCGGACACAAGTTTGAACGGTCGTCCTCCCGAATGCGAGTCCAATGTGGTAACCACTACTACACTTCACTCGGTAGCCTACTGGAGATGACGTTGCATTTCGTTGTTTTTATTGTCCTTTGAATTTTATCTATGCTCTGTGTATGTTTTCTTTTCCATATTGATATCCATTTTCGTATTTTATTATGTCAATGAAGTTTTCGTCATAGTATTTATATTTAACGTCTTTGTGTTCGTTTAGCATTTCGTGTAGATATTTTCTTGTATGAACATATACTTCCAGTTCACGAACGCATAATGATATAACAGTTGTTGGTTTGTTCAAATTAAGCCTAAAGAAAACAACTGAAAAGCGAGAGAGTGTAGCCACATTCTTAAACATAATCACTGCTTGGTGGGATATTGGAAATACCAGAATATAGTTTAAAGAGCAGAGGCTATTGAATGTTTTCCAGGAACCTGTAACCCTTAATTCACAATACGTTCATAATTTTGTGAAACTTTTCTCTCTTGATTATGTTCCTGGCAAAATTTCGCTGATGGAAGAACATTACCCAGTGAATTACATCCTTGACTTAATTGGCTTTAGCAGTAGCGCTCTTTACAATCACAAAGTACCCATTTATTTGCAGAAAACAATAAATATTTACGGTTTGGATGATGGGTTTGGCAAATACCGCCCACAAAATGGGGCCAATTGCCTTATTGCTCTGAGTTAGGCATTTGAAACACAATAAAACTTAAGTGCACAGAGTATTTTCTCTCTTGCACTTTAGTCTAAAACATTTGGGAATGTTGTTATTAGGATTTCTGAATTTGATGCTACTTGTTATAAAAACCAAACGTTTAAGAAAAGCGCTGCTTCGGAACATTCATATTAGTAAATGACATTTTTACGTTGCTGAAATAGAGGTAAACGCTACTTGCAGATTTTAGATCAAAATATTTTTCGCACTAGCTGCTGAAGAAAATTAATTCGTCATATTGTAACATATTTTTCCCCCACTTTAGAGACAAAACCGAAAGATGATTTAAGAGTGATAAAAGGATAGGGGAGGATAATTGCCAAACAGAGAAACCTTTCGTATAAAATTTCATTATTTAAAGAACAAAAAGTTAATGTCCTTAGTGAGTTAAACTCTGATTACCTTTAGTACAGTGGTAATGAATGCTGTAGGTAGTTGTTACTTTATTCTGGAGAAAGTATGAAGTAAGTATGTTGGTAATCTTCATGTCGTATTGTTTTCATCTTCAGTGAAATAAATCCATTGACTGATATAAAGTCAAACCATTATAAGTTGAGAACAGTTTTAATCTAAATTCGGATCTGTACTAAACATATGGTTGCACAAAATTACGTGCGAGATATTCTCTCTGTGCAGGTATTACTTTCATAATTAGAATAAATATTCGGCGACTGGAATGGCCTGTCCGTTCCCCCGACTTAAATCCCTTCGAGCACGTGTGAAATACCTTGGGGAGCTGTATTACATTACGACCACATGCACTAACGACCGTGCAGCAGTTGTAAAACGCGCTAGTGGAGAAATAGAACGCCCTCTCAAGAGAAATCCTTACCATCTTTGTGGCTAGCATAGGAGCACGTTGCAGAGCATGCATTAACGTCCGCGGTGATCACACACCCAATGAACCATATGCCGCCTTTTGTGATGTCCATGGAAGTATCATAGATTGCGGCGACTTCTGTGTACTTATTGTATTTGGATATAAGTATCATTTCCGTTCGTCTTATTGCTAACTACCTTCTGTTAACTTCTGTAGTAGTTATTTCCAAGAGTGGTTCAAGTTTTATCGAGCTACGTTACTTGGCAGTGCCACAAAAACGCTTGAATGTTCCCTGTGATAACACATTTTAATTATTTTCTTTCCTTTTTGAACATATTCTCATTATGTAGTGACCATTGCTTCTGCGTAAGAAATTATGTATGTTAACATAACTGTGATTAAATAAGTACTGCCTACAAAAGTTACTTGTATGCTTCTGACAATATACGTGTTTTTGTTCAGGAAAGAAATATTGTGTAGATGATGTCTTATGGGAATTGTATGAATTAGCTTTCTTGAATTATTTTAGAAATGGATTTCTCGCATGTAGATTGCTATAAAAGTTTATGTTACCTATTCCTAGTTAGTGTGATTGTTTGCAACGCGTTAGCCAGTTTTGATCGCTACCCTTGATTGGACTCCCTGTCAATGGACTTTTTAAGATTCCAGCCGCAAAAGATAGGTATGAAACTCCTAACAGAAGGATAAACTTCGGATCACAATTATATACTTTCACCAGCAAACATACATCAGTGCTTTCAGTGAGGACAAATGGTTCAAATGGCTCTGAGCACTATGGGACTTAACTTCTGAGGTCATCAGTCCCCTAGAACTTAGAACTACTTAAACCTAACTAACCTAAGGGCATCACACGCATCCATGCCCGTGGCAGGATTCGAACCTGCGACCGTAGCGGTCTCGCGGCTCCAGACTGTAGCGCCTAGAACCGCACGGCCACTCCGGCTGGCAGGACTGACTCCCACTGCGGCTGCTGCCTCAGCAGCCGATGCCGGCGTACCTACCGCTGTTTGCTGCATGGCAGTCAAAAGCATCGAGCCTGCGCCAGCTTTACATTCTCCTGCGACGTCAGCAACGCCATTGTTGCCAGAGTGGCCGAGCGGTTCTAGGCGCTTCAGTCTGGAACCGCGCGACCGCTACGGTCGCAGGTTCGAATCCTGCCTCGGGCATGGATGTGAGTGATGTCCTTAGGTTAGTTAGGTTTAAGTAGTTCTAAGTTCTAGGGGACTGATGACCTCAGATGTTAAGTCCCATAGTGCTCAGAGCCATTTGAACCATTTTTGAACCTAGAACCGCTCGGCCATTCTGGCCAGCTCAGTGAGGACAGCTCAAGCCTGCTAAATCACGGTAAATGTTAGACATAAGAAACGCTGCAAGAAGATTTTGTAGACAAAGACTCTAGCTTAAACACTAGGAGAAAGAAAAACCCATGGCTACAGAGAATACTCTGTGGTGACAAAAGTGGTGGGACAATACAGATGGCGGTAGTATCGGGTACGCAAGGTATACAAGGACGGTGCATTGGCAGAGACGTCATTTGTACCCAGGTGATTTATGTGAAAAGGGGTCAGGCATTTTATGTCCGCACCATGTGAATTAACAGACCTAGAACGCAGAATGGTAGTTGGAGCAGGACGTGTGGGATATTATTTTTCGGAAATCGTTAGGGGATTCATTATTCAGAGATGCAAAGTGTCAAAGGTGTTCTGAGAATATCAAATTTTCAGGCATTACTTCTCTCTATGGACAACGCAGTGGCCGCCGGCCTTCACTTAAAGACAGAGTGCAGCGGCGTTGGCGTAGAGTTGTCAGTGCTAACAGACAAGCAACACTGAGTGAAAGAACCGCAGAAATCAACGACGAACTTATCTGTTTGGGCAGTGTCGCCAAATCTGGCGTTAATACGCTATGGCAACAGAAGACTGAAGCGAATGATATTGCTAACAGCACGACATCACCCGCAGCGCCACTCCTGGGCTCATGACTGTATCGGTTGGACCCTAGACGACTGGAAAACCGTGACCTTGTCACACGAAACCCGATTTCAATTGGTAAGAGCTGGTGGTAGGGTTCGAGAAGGGCGCAGACCCCACGAAGCCATGGACCCAAGTTGTCTACAAGGCACTGTACATGCAGGTGGTGACTCCATGATGGTGTGAGCTGTGTTTACATGGGATGAGATAGGTCCTCTGGTCCAACTTAACCAATGATTGATCGGAAACGGAGACCACTTCCACCATTCGTGGATTTCATGTTCTCAATTTTTATGGATGACATTTCGCCATGTTAGTGAGCCACAGTTGTCGGCAACTAGTATGAAGAACATTCTGGACAGTTCGAACAAATGATTTGGCCACCCATATCGCTCGACATGAAACCCATCGAACATTTGTGGGGCGTAATGGAGGGGTCAGATCGTCACAAAATCACGCACCGGCAACGCAATTATGGACGACTATAGAGGCAGAGTGACTCAAAATTTCTTCAGGGGGCTTCCATTGTCTTGTTGAGTCCATTCGACGTCGAGATGCTGCATTACGCCGGGCAAAAAGAAGTCCGACACGATATTATGACTTTTATCACGTCAGTATACTACACTGAATAAGAAACACCTATACTGGGACATAACTCCAAAATACGTGAACATGAATCAACAGCTGCGTATGAAAGTCTACGAACGCTCTTGAATCGATAACAGAACTTGTATCAAAGAAGAAATGAAATAGCGCTATAATAGCTGTCGTGATATAAGTGTGCATTTTGACGACGGCCATCAGAAAATTATCATAGCAGATGTTTGTCTTTGACTGACCCACCCGCAAATGATCGAGTGGTATTATCAGTAAAATTACTTCCATGAAATGAAAACTGACGCATTTATCAAATCAAAACTTACGTCATCGTTTAATGATATATATCAATTGGATATTTAGATAATTGACTTTCAATATCATCTACGAGTTAAAGTCCGCCCTCGGTATCTGAGTGGTCAGGGCGACAGAATATCAATCCTAAGGGCCCAGGTTCGATTCCCGGCTGGGTCGGAGATTTTCTCCGCTCAGGGACTGGGTGTTGTGTTGTCCTAATCATCATCATTTCATCCCCATCGACGTGCAAGTCGCCGAAGTGGCGTCAAATTGAAAGACTTGTACCCGGCAAACGTTCTACCCGACGGGAGGCCCTAGTCACACGACATTTACAATTACATTACGAGTTCAAAGGTTTTATTCAGGATATTAAATAAAGAACATGGTGAGATAACTGTCCTAAATACATTGTCAAAAGTGCCTCTAGATACCACTTTCGGAGTTAATAGGAATGTTGTGTGTGTTTTGCGGCACTTTGCTCTTTAATGCGGTGTTGAAGTATGCGGTATAAATGAAATCACAATTCCATATGGCGACCATTTGACCTTGGAAAGTTCAAATGTTAGTGCAGGTTACCAATGATGTCATCAATGGGTTTTAATGTATGACATCATCACGATGGTAGGAAATTTAAAATAATGGCAAGATGGTGCTGGAAGGAAATTATAAAATAGCAAGGAGGCAAGATGAGAATTAAAAAATGCAGGTTGTACAAACATCTTTTTGCAAATTGTGACGTGCTCAGGAATATCCACAGTATTTCCCACAGAGCCATTTATAAAAGAAAAGTCCAGGATGGTGGAGCTAGTCCAGCTATACTTTGTAATACCTCCACCTCCCATCCTCTCTCCACTTCTCCAATGAGAACCTAGTACTTTACAGTCCATTAAAATTGTGTAGCCTATCACAGTGAAGCTATTTTGGTGTTCAAATGCATCCAGACAACCTGAATTTTTCTTTCAACTAAATTCAAAAGTTTTGATATAATCCATTATGGAGTCGAGGTAGCAGTTGTCGTTATACTGGTTATCACATTTAGCATTCAACCGCGATTTTTATATATATTTTAACAACGCGTTTCGGGAGACAATGCTCTCATCATCAGGTTGTAAAATCTATGTCGCGAAATTAAACGTACTAAAAAGACAAAATACCATCACCAATAGTTGGTGGGTCCATAGAGTAAAAAGGAATTAAAAGTATATTGGACTGTGGGTCCTCGTCTTACATTAAAGTTGTTGACGCAGGTCGATGGCCGTCCCATAGCTACCAAATATGCTGTCGACTGCGCCGGCCCGGGTGCTGTTGTGGACTAACGTGCCTAGGTGTTGTGGCGTGGTTACCGCCGTGTGCTTGACGGTAACGCTATGCTATTGGGTGCCTCATTTCCTTACTGCATTGGTCTGCCATCGTTAGCTTCTCGCGACTCCGTCATTGACATGCTACAAGTTTTAAGTCGCATGCCTGCCCTAAAATAATTCTAAAAACCCGCTAAAAAATCTCATTTCTTTAAAGTTATCTTGTACATTTAGGATATTGCTTTGTTTCTTTTCATGGATAGCTATCTCGAATTCCTCTAGTAAGTCAAGTTTCCTCCCTTTCTTTTCTACATGCAATATTTCTACGTTGTCTTCTATGCTATTAAGGGGATGGCCTGTTTCATATATATGGTTCGCAACAGCTGATTTGTCATAATTTCCTAACCTGAACGCATCTTTATGTTCTTTATACCGGATCGCGAATGATCTTCCTGTCTGCCCTATATATTTTGCATCACACGTTCTGCACTGAATCTTATAAACTCCCGATCTTTCAAACTTATTTCTCTTCTCGCCTTTCAGACTAATAACCTAGTGAGGTATAGCCTTAAGCACGATATTGGCGAGAAGAGAAATAAGTTTGAAAGATCGGGAGTTTATAAGATTCAGTGCAGAACGTGTGATGCAAAATATATAGGGCAGACAGGAAGATCATTCGCGATCCGGTATAAAGAACATAAAGATGCGTTCAGGTTAGGAAATTATGACAAATCAGCTGTTGCGAACCATATATATGAAACAGGCCATCCCCTTAATAGCATAGAAGACAACGTAGAAATATTGCATGTAGAAAAGAAAGGGAGGAAACTTGACTTACTAGAGGAATTCGAGATAGCTATCCATGAAAAGAAACAAAGCAATATCCTAAATGTACAAGATAACTTTAAAGAAATGAGATTTTTTAGCGGGTTTTTAGAATTATTTTAGGGCAGGCATGCGACTTAAAACTTGTAGCATGTCAATGACGGAGTTGCGAGAGGCTAACGATGGCAGACCAATGCAGTAAGGAAATGAGGCACCCAATAGCATAGCGTTACCGTCAAGCACACGGCGGTAACCACGCCACAACACCTAGGCACGTTAGTCCACAACAGCACCCGGGCCGGCGCAGTCGACAGCATATTTGGTAGCTATGGGACGGCCATCGACCTGCGTCAACAACTTTAATGTAAGACGAGGACCCACAGTCCAATATACTTTTAATTCTTTTTTACTCTATGGACCCACCAACTATTGGTGATGGTATTTTGTCTTTTTAGTACGTTTAATTTCGCGACATAGATTTTACAACCTGATGATGAGAGCATTGTCTCCCGAAACGCGTTGTTAAAATATATATAAAAATCGCGGTTGAATGCTAAATGTGATAACCAGTATAACGACAACTGCTACCTCGACTCCATAATGGATTATATCAAATCGTTAGTGTCAGGCGAGACATTGAGGTTAGTGTATAAATACAAAAATTTAAGACGTAAGTTATTAAAAACTGCCGCAAACATAAACTTTAATAAAGAATGTGTTAAGAATCATGTTATCCCGAATTATGTGAAGTTGAAACTTTGTGATTGCAAGTCATGGGCGGGACGACTAGCTGTTGAAAAAGCAAAAAAGTTTTGGATACGCGCAGAAATTAAGCATCTGTATAAAAAGAAAGACTTAATTAAAAAACAAATAATTCAAGCAGAGACTAAGGTCAAGGAAATATTACCAATGAACGTATGGGAAGAGGTTACATGTAGACTTCACAAAATACTACAGAAGGAGTTTATAAAGAAAAAAGAAAAACAAGATAAAAAACTTCGTAAATTAAATAATAACATGCGCGAAGACGAAAAAGATCAACAACAAAGGCTTTCGTCTTTTGACTTTTACCCACGGGTGGTTAACAAAACGGATATTACATTTGATAATACAGAAGTAGAAATGTTAAATAAGGCATTAAAGTTTAATATTGAGCCGTCATTTAACAAGAAGGTCGCGAAAGAAGTAATTGCCCTCACTAAAATGACAACAGAAATTGCTAAATTAAATAATAATGAAACAGGCCATGTCGGTCATAAGCTACATAAAATAGTAAAAAATGAATTAAATAAGAGAAATAGTGTTAATCATAAGACTAGAGCAGACCGACTAACTGTCGATTCTATAAATAAAAAGCTTAATGAAGCGAAAGCTATTGCCACGAAAGCGGATAAGGGGAATACGGTCGTAATATTAAAAGAGGAGGAGTACGTTTCGAAAACCTTAGCGTTTTTTGTCGAAAATAGCATTACAGAAATTCCGAAAGACATAACAGCCAATCTCCAAACTAAACTAAAAAATGTTCTTAAACGCACGCACTTCCTGCTGACAGAAGCCGAAAAAAGAAGATGTGTTATCATGAATCCAACGGCCCCCAAATTAAGATCACAGGTGAAGATACATAAAGATCTGCATCCGGTTCGTCCGATTGTTAACGATCGAAATAGTCCAGCATATAAAATAACGAAAATGTTGGACCAAATTCTGAAAAAGACTTACGTGTATAATAATAATTATTCAGTGCGTGGTAGTATGACCATGATAGGTGAAATTAAAGATACGCCAGTCACCGACACTTCCCGTTTGGTTTCGTTGGATGTTAAGAACTTATACTCCAGTGTTCCGGTTAACGAAACTATAGAAATCATTAAGAGAAATTTCCTGAAATACGGTAAAATTTCAACGCAAGAGACAATTGAATTTATTGAACTCCTACAGCTCATTACAAGTTTTAATTATTTTACGTTTAATAACAAATTTTATATTCAGGACGATGGGTTAGCCATGGGGTCCAGCATTTCAGGAACTATGGCGGACATTTTTATGAATGACCTTGAAGATAAAGTTCTAAATTCTGACGAAAACATTACGGATAAAATTGTTTATTACAAACGTTATGTTGACGACACTCTGTTACTTGTTGATGGTTCCAGTGAGGACATTGAGGAAATAGTAAAAAAGTTCAACGACGCACATAATAAAATAAAATTTATCGTGGAGTACGAAACTGACAATTGTCTACAGTTCCTGCACCTGAATATAAAAAAGCAGGGCAACAAACATGCGTTTTCCGTTTATAGAAAACAAACTACAACTGATGCCGTGATCCCGAATGATTCATGCCATCCGCAGGCGTATAAAGAAGCTGCTTTCCGTAGTCTCGTGCATAGGGCAGTCAATATACCTATGAGTGAAAAAGATAGGGAGACTGAAATTAACACCGTTAAGAGAATAGCGAAGAATAACGGTTACAGAATAGATATAGTTAAAAAACTGTTACGAAAATGTAATAAGCGCAAAAAGAATAAACCTGATGGAGAGAAAGCGAAAATTATCACGATGCCATACTACGGAAAAGTCTCACAAAAGATAGCAAATATTTTTAAGCCATACGATGTCAAAATAGCCTTTCAGACTAATAACCTAGTGAGGTATAGCCTTAAGCACGATATTGGCGAGAAGAGAAATAAGTTTGAAAGATCGGGAGTTTATAAGATTCAGTGCAGAACGTGTGATGCAAAATATATAGGGCAGACAGGAAGATCATTCGCGATCCGGTATAAAGAACATAAAGATGCGTTCAGGTTAGGAAATTATGACAAATCAGCTGTTGCGAACCATATATATGAAACAGGCCATCCCCTTAATAGCATAGAAGACAACGTAGAAATATTGCATGTAGAAAAGAAAGGGAGGAAACTTGACTTACTAGAGGAATTCGAGATAGCTATCCATGAAAAGAAACAAAGCAATATCCTAAATGTACAAGATAACTTTAAAGAAATGAGATTTTTTAGCGGGTTTTTAGAATTATTTTAGGGCAGGCATGCGACTTAAAACTTGTAGCATGTCAATGACGGAGTTGCGAGAGGCTAACGATGGCAGACCAATGCAGTAAGGAAATGAGGCACCCAATAGCATAGCGTTACCGTCAAGCACACGGCGGTAACCACGCCACAACACCTAGGCACGTTAGTCCACAACAGCACCCGGGCCGGCGCAGTCGACAGCATATTTGGTAGCTATGGGACGGCCATCGACCTGCGTCAACAACTTTAATGTAAGACGAGGACCCACAGTCCAATATACTTTTAATTCTTTTTTACTCTATGGACCCACCAACTATTGGTGATGGTATTTTGTCTTTTTAGTACGTTTAATTTCGCGACATAGATTTTACAACCTGATGATGAGAGCATTGTCTCCCGAAACGCGTTGTTAAAATATATATAAAAATCGCGGTTGAATGCTAAATGTGATAACCAAATTCAAAAGTACTTATTCAAAAATATGAAAACCTTATGATGGCCAGATTATCGGTGGTGGTGGTGGGGGGGGGAGGAGGGGTGGTCCTTTGCGAGCCTATAGACTCGGTCCTCCAGGTGGATGGATGGATCTTCACTGTTACTAAAATCTCAATTTAATAAATTTCTTCGTTTGTTACGTCCGCCCTATTAATAAAGTAGCATAAAAAGTTTCAAAAAAGAAGATCGAATACAGTGCATGAAAACTGTGATCCATATTTTCTCGTTGAATAGAAGTGGAATAGAAGTGTTCTGCTGTCTCATGTAATTATAGAATACCCAGTCCCTATCCAGTAGAAAAATTAGATCACTGCATAGAATCAGAACAGATTACGTTCCTTTTAGGTCAAAAATTTCTGTCTGCGTATAAACCCCGAATGCATGGTGTCGCGTAAGATTTTTTGATCACGATACCAGTCAGTTTACCTCAAACACATGTGTGCGCTGCGAGATACACTCCCCCCTCCCCCGTCCTTCTGTTGCTCGCTGCTTTTATCGATTGTCTGCTACTACAGAGTGGAACTGTCAGTTCATGCGTGATTATTGTTTAGAGCGCTGTAACGTACAGTGGCTGTGGTTGGTAAGTGGCGTGATATTGGTTATTCTAATCAGTAATTCATATTTGAGTTTCATTTCTGGCATTCGGGTCTCGGAATAGAATCCCATCATGTGAGAAAGTTTGTTAGTGGTGCCAGGAAAAGAAATGCCCAGAAAGAAGCAGCTTAATTTGCGAAGAAACTGCTAAAAACAATTTCGTATTTTACGAAGAAAGATTGCTCAACTGATATCGATAGCGAAAGTTGTACTGAACCAGGACCTCCTGGGCATACTTCTTCTACAGAATATTTGACAGGTTCAGGTGAATCTCAAATTGTTGTGGAACTATGGTGTGTAAAAGAGGCGTAGTTGAATGCGAGTGTTAACCCAGGCGATCGTAAAACCGAAACAGTTGATAAGAATACAGTGAATTAGTGAAGTCGTCAATACTGAAGAATGATTCGGTGTAATGAAAAGAAAACGTAAAAGAAAGAATTCGTGGAACTGTGTTTAACGAAAAGTTTAGACTATTTTAAGAAAAAAATTAGATGGTATTAGTAAATCTGAAAGCGTCCAAATATTACAAAAAGGTACGCATCCAAAAACTTAAATTCAGAAAACTCATATATGTAGAGGAAAAGGAAAGAAAATAGCTGTTGTTTCCGAATCTACAGGAAATGTTCTTTGTATTTTCTGTAAATTATTCAGTGAAAGTATGGAGTTAGGCAATATGTGTACTCCATTTCCAACCTGTAGGCTCTCTGATGGAAGAATGGAGAAGGAAAAGTAACTCCTCATGAAAACAGCGCTTATCATTGCAAAAATTCAGTGACATGGTTTCTGCGATCGAAGAACGAGGAACGTGTCGACAGTGAACTGTAGCATATGACTAAAGCGGAGAAAAATTATTAGCAAGAAATGCTGCGGCACGGGGAAGAAGTCGTTAAGCATTTGACAACAAGAGGACTTCCTTTTCGTTTTCATAACAAAATTTTTGGATCCTCAAATAATACTAACTACATAGGTTCCCTTGATCCATTTTAATCCATGTTTGAAACAACACATCCAAGAGCATGGGTCTAAAGATCGCGGACATACTGCATATTTGCCCAAGAGAATTTGTGAAGAATTAATTCATCGACCTTATGGGGAACAGGGTATTGAGTAAAATAGTTGGAGAAATTCGAACAGAAAATGATACGGGCTAGTAGGTTCAAAGTTGGACACGGCACATGAAGACCAACTAGCTGTTGTAAGAAGGTACTGGTTCGAGTGAAGACTCCACGAAAGTTATTTGTGTATTGTTTCCTTACACAGTCATAGGGGAAAGTCTTGAGACAGTTATCCTAGATGTCTTTGGCAGATAGAGTATTAGGACAGAAGATTGTCGTTTGCGATCATATGACAGTGCCAGTTACACGAATGCGAAATATTCATGTGTACAGAAGATTGTCGTTTGCTGTCATATGACACTGCCAGTTACACGAATGGGAAATATTCATGTGTAAGTGCAAAGATAAAGGAATTGAATTAATTAGCATTTTACGTGCCATCTGTCGCGCACTCTTTAAGCCTCGTTGCCCAAAACAATGCATATGAATACTTAGAACCAGCTAAATTATTTTTCAAGTTTTGCAACGACTATATGAGTTCTTTGTAGCTCCTACTTGTCGTTGGCACATTCCTGTGAAGAACACTGGGAGATTTAACACATTGTCCTATACTAGATGGTCTTCTAGTGAGGAAGCATAACCAGGTGTTCGTCAGAATTTTGAGGCCGTATACTTGTCAATTGAAGAAATTGTCAGGAACAAAGGAGAAAAGGTGAAGACAAGGAATGATGTTGAATCACTTTATAAAAAGCAAAAAAAAATTTGGTACAGCTGTGTTGGATGTTTCCTCGGATGACGTGTTCTCTCGAGTGGACAAAATTAACAGTTGATTGCGAAAACCTGGACTGGATTTAATCATCGGGTGTCAAGCGTTGGAATCATTGATTCCGTTATTCAGCCGTTTCAGAGAAAATTTTTATGAATATGAAAACCATGCTAGAAGCTTAAATTATCACGTGTATCAAGAATTCAGTGTCGAAAGGAAAGGCAAAATAAGAAGATTCCCTGTTAGAGAAAAATTAGTAGAATTGAGTGGACGTGATGAAATTCGTGTGACACTTATTAAAGCTGCAGAACTAGAAAAAGAAGACAAGTACTGCGAAGTAGTCGATTTTTTCGACGTCTGACAAACAATATACTGAAGTAAGAAGCTAAAAAACTCTTAACGGAAACTTCAAAACTTTATGGAAAATAATGAGTCGATCTAGATGAAGAAAGTTTCCGTTCTGAAATTCTTCATTTCTGTGAATATTTGATGTGTTCTCTCAAAGAAAAGGCAGCTAACATTTCACCAGTCAAATCATATGAATTAATATAAGAAAATGATCTTGGTAATGTTTTTCCATATGTAGTTATTTCTCACCGGATTTTCTTCTCAATACCAATCTCGAATTGTGAATCTAATAGAGGATTCTCTAAACTAGGCAATCTCACGAACAAATCAAGTGCTACAATTCAAGAAGAACGTATTTCCGTCCTCGCCTTGTTGTCAAGTAAACATAAGGTGACGAGTTTTATCGATTTCCAAGATGTTGTAGAGGACTGCGCTGGAGAGAAAGCTGGGAAAAGATATTTTTGAGGTACTCATTTTTTATTTATTACATTTATATAATAGAGTAACTTTTTGTGTCTTTTTATGCATTTGGAAGTTCCATTAGACACAGTATCATTTAATGCCTGCCGTGATTGATGTCGGAGAACTGCGTATGTTCCTTTACCTTTCCTAGTGTATTTTCACAGAAATGTACAAGGCCTGCGTGACGTCAGCAGGTGCCATGTACATTTTCTAGCCCAGAACCTCGACTTGGGTTAACATGGTGCTGATCTTTACACAGATAAAAGTTGTTTACAGACCATGAACATGAAACAGCCAATCACAGGGTAGTCATCTTGACTGTGCAAAAAACTGTGTGGATGCTCTGAATTTTTTGCGCCATGGTCAAGAGTATTTATCCAAAAAAGTATGTAAGTTTTTCTCATTAAAAAGTGAATTACAGACAGTAAAATGAAACAGCCAATTACAGTTTAGTCGTCTTGAATGTGTACAAAAGAATCTGATTGATATGAACTGTTTGGCACCATATTCAAATTTATTTATCCAAAAAATTACATCACGCAGCGCTTCAGTATGTGCAGAGTTTGATTTCTGTACCATGACTGGTGTAAGCCATAATGGAGATTCAAATTAATTATATATCACATTTAAATTGTTCAACGATGCTTCTCAAGTATCATAAGGCAGGCACGCAGCTGTCGGCAAGGCTGAAGTCACTGACTGAGCATTTTGCTTGTTTCGCCGAGTCTCGTATTGCTGACATCCTGTATATTTGACTCTCGGCTTCGGGTAATATGACACACACGCCGCATTACAAATCGCCCATGAGTCCTACAGATGATCTAACTTACAGTTTAAATTGCAGTTGTTGGCGAGAATTGCCAAAGTAAACAATGTTATTCCTACACCTAATTTCGCCAAAATCGATGTCGAAAATTGATATCAAGTTAAGTTAACCGTAAGAGCGACATAGAGTTATGGTATTAGCTTCATCTTAGAGTTCAACCTGTTAGTTATGTCCGGATGTCACACTATGGAAAATACATGAAATTTCGATGGAACAGCATACTGAACAGTAGTAATTCACATTTGTATAGGTAAGAATCAATAGTTGCTATGCTTTCGGTATCATACAAACATTATAGCGAGTCCATGCCAAGACATTAACTTTATCAAGCGGCACAAAACGTTTGCGAACTTCGGCTGATAATGCCAAACATTACAGTATACTATCAATACACATTCATATAGGTAAGGAACGAGTGCAGTTGCATCCGCCAAAATTTATGTCTAAAATATGATTGTCGACTCTCATATTAAGTGCCCCATGTCCTTACCAAGTCGCAATTATCTGTATAATTCTTATATGACAGTTAAAGTCACATGTAACCTGCTAAGCAGATACTTAACAGTTCGTCATAAACCCAAACGAGAGTGATGTACTGTTTGTCAAAAATATGTAATCACACATTCACTCACACACTTGCCTGTTTAATTTAAATGGTCTGTAAAGTACTAGGCACTGACTGGATGAGAGGCGATAGGGTGTGTCGTGGAAGTGTAACACAGCACAACTGGGCTAACTCTCCCAACTTGTATTTGTCATTCATCACTCCACACAACGTTGTTCCACTGTTCAATCGTCCAATGTTTACGCTCCTTACACCAAGCGAAGCGTTGTTTGGCACTTACAGGCGTGATGTGTGGCCGTGAACAGCCGCTCGACTATGAAATCCAAGTTTTCTTACCTCCCACCTAACTGTCATACACACGTTGCGACCCTCTTCAACTGTCAGCGGTCTCTGTCAGTCAGCATACGAGGTCGGTCTGTACGCTTTTGTGCTGTACGTGTCCCTTCAGGCTTCCACTTCACCATCACGTCGGAAACAGTAGACCTAGAGATGTTTAGGAGCGTGGAAATCTCGCGTACACACGTATGACTCAAGTGACACCTAATCAGCTGACCACGTTCGAAGTCCCGTGAGTTCCGCGGAGCGCCCCATTCTGCTCTCTCACGATGTCTAATGACTACCGAGGCCGCTGATATGGAGTACCTGGAAGTAGGTGGGAGCACAATGCACCTAATATAAACAACGTATGTTTTTGGAAGTGTCCGGATACTTTTGATCACATAATGTGTACATAATACACACACACACACACACACACACACACACACACACAAACTGGTAAACCTACCTAATATAGTGTAGGGCACGCGCTTGTACGTGAAAATGCCGCAGCACGACGTGGCTTGGACTCGAACAATGTCTGAAGTAATGCTGGAGGGAATTGACACCATGAATCCTGCAGGGCTGTCCATAAATCCATAACAGTATGATGGGGTGGGGATCTCCTCTGAATAACACGTTGCAAGGCATCCCAGATATGCTCAATAATGATCATGTCTGGGGAGTTTGGTAGCAGCGGAAGAATTTAAATTCGGACGAATGTTCCTGGAGCCACTCTGTATCAATTCTGGGCGTGTGGGGTGTCGCATTGTCCTGTTGGAATTTTCCAAGCCTGTCGGAATGCACAATGGATATGAACGGATGCCAGGCATGGATGTGTGTGATGTCATTAGGTTAGTTAGGTTTAAGTAGTTCTAAGTTCTAGGGGACTGATGATCTCAGAAGTTAAGTCCCATAGTGCTCAGAGCCATTTGAACCCATGAATGAATGCACATAATCACGTAATCAAACAGGATGCTTACGTACGTGTCACTTACGAGAGTCGAATCTAGACGTGTCAGGAATCTCATATCACTCCAACTGCACACCGCCCACACCATTACAGAGCCTCAACTACCTTGAACAGTCCCCTGCTGACATGCAGGTCTCATAGATTCACGGGGTTGTCTGCAAACCCGTACACGTCCATCCTCTCGATACAATCTGAAACGAGACTCGTCCGACCTGGCAACATGTTTCCAGTCATTAATGTGTCAACCTGCAAGATCCTGACAATAACATAGGGTGGGATTGTTGATAGTTGGGAGCTTCAACGTAACGGCGTTATGGGGCCCATTAGGGACATGGCTGCCAAGAAGGGAAAGAAAACCAATGTGCACTCCGTGTGCATACCGGGTGGGGTCATTCCAGATGTGGAACGGGTCCTCCCTGATGCCATGAAGAGCATAAGGTGCAGCCAACTGCAGGTGGTTGCTCATGTCGGTACCAATGATGTGCGTCACTTTGGATCAAAAGAGATTCTCTCTGGTTTCGAGCATCTAACAGAAGTGGTAAACGCTGCCAGTCTTGCTTGCAAGATGAAAACAGACCTGACTATTTGCAGTACACTCGACAGGAACGATTGCGAACCTCTGGTACAGAGCTGAGTGGAGGGTCTGAATCAGAGGCTCAGACGATTCTGCGACCGTGTAGACTGCAGATTCCTCGACTTGCACCAAACGGTTCTACATCTACATCTACATTTATACTCCGCAAGCCACCCAACGGTGTGTGGCGGAGGGCACTTTACGTGCCACTGTCATTACCTCCCCCTCCTGTTCCAGTCGTGTATGGTTTGCGGGAAGAACGACTGTTTGAAAGCCTCCGTGCGCGCTCTAAACTCCCTAATTTTACATTCGTGATCTCCTCGGGAGGTATAAGTAGGGGGAAGCAATATATTCGATACCTCATCCAGAAACGCACCCTCTCGAAACCTGGCGAGCAAGCTACACCGCGATGCAGAGCGCCTCTCTTGCAGAGTCTGCCACTTGAGAGTTTATTAAACATCTCCGTAACGCTATCACGGTTACCAAATAACCCTGTGATGAAACGCGCCGCTCTTCTTTGGATCTTCTCTATCTCCTCTGTCAACCCGATCTGGTACGGATCCCACACTGATGAGCAATACTCAAGTATAGGTCGAACGAGTGTTTTGTAAGCCACCTCCTTTGTTGATGGACTACATTTTCTAAGCACTCTCCCAATGAATCTCAACCTGGTACCCGCCTTACCAACAATTAATTTTATATGACCATTCCACTTCAAATCGTTCCGCACGCATACTCCCAGATAATTTACAGAAGTAACTGCTACCAGTGTTTGTTCCGCTATCATATAATCATACAATAAAGGATCCTTCTTTCTATGTATTCGCAATACATTACATTTGTCTATGTTAAGGGACAGTTGCCACTCCCTGCACCAAGTGCCTATCCGCTGCAGATCTTTCTGCATTTCGCTACAATTTTCTAATGCTGCAACTTCTCTGTATATTACAGCATCATCCGCGAAAAGCCACATGGAACTTCCGACACTATCTACTAGGTCATTTATATATATTGTGAAAAGCAATGGTCCCATAACACTCCCCTGTGGCACGCCAGAGGTTACTTTAACGTCTGTAGACGTCTCTCCATTGGTAACAACATGCTGTGTTCTGTTTGCTAAAAACTCTTCAATCCAGCCACACAGCTGGTCTGATATTCCGTAGGCTCCTACTTTGTTTATCAGGCGACAGTGCGGAACTGTATCGAACGCCTTCCGGAAGTCAAGAAAAATAGCATCTACCTGGGAGCATGTATCTAATATTTTCTGGGTCTCATGAACAAATAACGCGAGTTGGGTCTCACACGATCGCTGTTTCCGGAATCCATGTTGATTCCTACATAGTAGATTCTGGGTTTCCAAAAACGACATGATACTCGAGCAAAATACATGTTCTAAAATTCTACGACAGATCGACGTCAGAGATATAGGTCTATAGTTTTGCGCATCTGCTCGACGACCCTTCTTGAAGACTGGGACTACCTGTGCTCTTTTCCATTCATTTGGAACCCTCCGTTCCTCTAGAGACTTGCGGTACACGTCTGTTAGAAGGTGGGCAAGTTCTTTCGCGTACTCTGTGTAGAATCGAATTGGTATCCCGTCAGGTCCAGTGGACTTTCCTCTGTTGAGTGATTCCAGTTGCTTTTCTATTCCTTGGACACTTATTTCGATGTCAGCCATTTTTTCGTTTGTGCGAGGATTTAGAGAAGGAACTGCAGTGCGGTCTTCCTCTGTGAAACAGATTTGGAAAAAGGTGTTTAGTATTTCAGCTTTACGCGTGTCATCCTCTGTTTCAATGCCATCATCATCCCGGAGTGTCTGGATATGCTGTTTCGAGCCACTTACTGATTTAACGTAAGACCAGAACTTCCTAGGATTTTCTGTCAAGTCGGTACATAGAATTTTACTTTCGAATTCACTGAACGCTTCTCGCATAGCCCTCCTTACGCTAACTTTGACATCGCTTAGCTTCTGTTTGTCTGAGAGGTTTTGGCTGCGTTTAAACTTGGAGTGAAGCTCTCTTTGCTTTCGCAGTAGTTTCCTAACTTCGTTGTTGTACCACGGTGGGTTTTTCCCGTCCCTCACAGTTTTACTCGGCACGTGCCTGTCTAAAACGCATTTTACGATTGCCTTGAACTTTTTCCATAAACACTCAACATTGTCAGTGTCGGAACAGAAATTTTTGTTTTGATCTGTTAGGTAGTCTGAAATCTGCCTTCTATTACTCTTGCTAAACAGATAAACCTTCCTCCCTTTTTTTATATTCCTATTAATTTCCATATTCAGGGATGCTGCAACGGCCTTATGATCACTGATTCCCTGTTCTGCACTTACAGAGTCGAAAAGTTCGGGTCTGTTTGTTATCAGTAGGTCCAAGATGTTATCTCCACGAGTCGGTTCTCTGTTTAATTGCTCGAGGTAATTTTCGGATAGTGCACTCAGTATAATGTCACTCGATGCTCTGTCCCTACCACCCGTCCTAAACATCTGAGTGTCCCAGTCTATATCTGGTAAATTGAAATCTCCACCTAAGACGATAACATGCTGAGGAAATTTATGTGAAATGTATTCCAAATTTTCTCTCAGTTGTTCTGCCACTAACGCTGCTGAGTCGGGAGGTCGGTAAAAGGAGCCAATTATTAACCTAGCTCGGTTGTTGAGTGTAACCTCCACCCATAATAATTCACAGGAACTATCCACTTTTACTTCACTACAGGATAAACTACTACTAACAGCGACGAACACTCCACCACCGGTTGCATGCAATCTATCCTTTCTAAACACCGTCTGTACCTTTGTAAAAATTTCGGCAGAATTTATCTCTGGCTTAAGCCAGCTTTCTGTACCTATAACGATTTCAGCTTCGGTGCTTTCTATCAGCGCTTGAAGTTCCGGTACTTCGACAGTTGACAATTACAATACCGATTGCTGCTTGGTCCCCGCATGCCCTGACTTGGTTTCGGGTTCCGCTGAATAAGTCAGATGTCCACTATGCGCAGGAGGTGGTTACGCGGGTAGCAGCTGCTGTGTGGTGTGGGCTGGGCGGTTTTTTAGGTTAGAGGGTCTCCGGAAAACACAAGAATTGCTGCAGTCACAAAGGGTGCAGTCCGAACACAGGAAGAACGTAGCTACAGGAACTATCGGTACAACTGTTGTATATTGTCGTAGCTGTGTTGGGAAAGTACAAGAGCTCCAAGCGCTAATAGAAAGCACTGATGCTCAAATCGATATAGGCACTGAAAGCTGGCTAAAGCCGGATAGAAGCTCAGCCGAAATTTTTGCGAAGAACCTAACGGTGTTCCGAAAGAACAGACTGACTGCGATTGGCGGTGGCTTGTTTCTAGCTGTTAGAAGTAGTTTATGTTGTCGTGAAAGTGAAGTAGATACTTCCTGTGAATTAGTGTCGGCAGAGGTCACTGCTGGCAACCGGAATAAAATAAAAATTGGATCCTTTCACCGACCTCCCAATGCAGATGATACAGTTCAAGGAAAACTTGAGTTTGCCGGCCGGAGTGGCCGAGCGGTTCTAGGCGCTACAGTCTGGAACCGTGCGACCGCTGCGGTCGCAGGTTCAAATCCTGCCTTGGCCATGGATGTGTGTGATGTCCTTAGGTTAGTTAGGTTTAAGTAGTTCTAAGTTCTAGGGGACTGATGACCTCAGAAGTTAAGTCCTATAGTGCTCAGAGCCATTTTTTTTTTTTTTTTTGAAAACTTGAGTTTGATTTCAAACACGTACCCGACTCATACGATTATAGTTAGTGGTGACTTTAATTTACCCTCGATATGTTGTCTAAAATACATGTTTAATTCCAGAGGTACGCATAAAACATCATCCAAAATTGTGCTAAAAGCATTCTCCGAAAATTATTTCGAGCAGTTAGTTCATGAGCCCACGTGAATAGTAAACGGTTGAGAAAACACACCTGACCTGTTAGCAACAAATAATCCTGCGTTAAAAAAAAGGACCAAAACCGATACAGGGATTAGTGAACACAGGGTTGTCGTAACGAGATTGAATATTGTAGCCCCCAAATCCTCCAAAAATAAACGAAAAATATACATATTCAAAAAAAGCAGATAAAAATTCACTTGACGCCTTCCTGAGAGAAAATCTCCACTCCTTCCAAATTAATGATATAAGTGTAGACCAGATGTGGCTTGAATTCAGAGAAATAGTATCGGCTGCAATTGAGAGATTTATACCAAATAAATTAACAAACGACGTAGCTGATCCTCTTTGTTACACAAAACGGGTCTGAACACTGTTGCACAAACAACGAAACAAACATGCCAAATTTAAACAGACACAAACTCAGCAAGATTGGTGATCTTTTAGAGAAGCTCAAAATTCACCGCCGACTTCAATGCGAGATGCTTATAACAGTTTCCACAACGAAACTTTGTCTCGAAACCTGGCAGAAAATCCAAAGAGATTCTGGTCGTATGTAAGTATGTTAGCGGCAAGAAACAATCAATGCCTTCTCTGCGCGATAGCAATGGAGATACTATCGAAGACAGTGCTGCCAAAGCAGAGTTACTAAACACAGCCTTGCGAAATGCTTTCACAAAAGAAGACGAAGTAAATATTCCAGAATTCGAATCGAGAACAGCTTCCAACATGAATAACGGAGAAGTAAATACCCTCGGAGTAGTAAAGCAACTTCAATCATTTAATAAAAGCAAGTCTTCTGGTCCAGACTGTATACCAATTAGGTTCCTTTCATAGTATGCTGGAGCATTAGCTCCATACTTAACACATACAACAGTTCGCTCGACGAAAGATCCGTACCGAAAGACTGGAAAATTGCACAGGTCAAACCAATATTCAAGAAAGGTAGTAGGAGTAATACACTTAATTACAGGCCGATATCATTAACGTGGATATGCAGCAGGATTTTGGAACAGATATTGTGTTCGAACATTATGAATTACCTCGAAGAAGACGGTCTATTGACACACAGTCAACTTGGGTTTAGAAAACAACGCTCTTGTGAAACACAATTAGCTTTTTATTAGCATGAAGTGTTGAGTGCTGTTGACAAGACATTTCATATCGATTCGGTATTTCTGTATTTCCGGAAGGGTTTTGACACTGTACCACACAAGCGGCTTGTAGTGAAATTGCGTGCTTATGGAATAACGTCTCAGTTATGTGACTGGATTTGTGATTTCCTGTCAGGTCCCAGTTCGTATAACTGACGGAAAGTCATATAGTAAAACAGAAGGCCGGCCGCAGTGGCCAAGCGGTTATAGGCGCTACAGTCTGGAACCGCGCGACCGTTACGGTCGCAGGTTCGAATCCTGCCTCGGGCATGGATGTGTGTGATGTCCTTTAGTTAGTTAGGTTTAAGTAGTTCTCAGCTCTAGGGGACTGATGAACTCAGAAGTTAAGTCCCATAGTGCTCAGAGCCATCTGAACCATTTTTTTAGTAAAACAGAAGTGATTTCTGGCGTTCCCCAAGGCAGTGTTATAGGTCCTTTGCTGTTCCTTATCTATATGAATGGTTTGAAAGACAATCTGAGCAGCTGTCTTAGGGTGTTTGCAGATGACGCTGTCGTTTATCGACTAATAAAGTCATCAGAAGATCAAAACAAATTGCAAAACGATTTAGAAAAGATGTCTGAATGATGCTAAAACTGGCTGTTGACCCTAACTAACGAAAAGTGTGGGGTCAGCCACATGAGTGCTAAAAGGAATTCGTTAACTTCGGTTACACGATAATTAGTTAAAATTCAACTCAATACCTAGGAATTACAATTACGAACAACTTAAATTGGAAGGAACACAAAGAAAATGTTGCGGGCAAGACTAACCAAAGATTGCGTTTTATTGGCAGGACACTTTGAAAATGTAACAGATCAACTAAGGAGACTGTCGGAGTACATCTAAAACGTCCAAAGAAGGGCAGCACGTTTTGTATTATCGCGAAATATGGGAGAGAGTGTCACTGAAATAATACAGGATTTGGGGTGGACATCATTAAAAGAAAGGCGTTTTTTCATTGGAACTGAATATTTTGTTAACACCGACCTACATTGGAAGAAACTATCACCGTGATAAAATAAGGGAAATCAGAGCTCGTACGGAAGGATATAGCTGTTCGTTCTTTCCGTGCGATATACGAGAGTGGAACAATAGAGAATTGTGAAGGTGGTTCGATGAACCCTCTGCTAGGCACCTAAATGTTATATGCAGAGTATCCATGTAGATGTAGATAGATCAACAGTCCAATGTCGGTGTCGACGGGCTCAGGCGAGGCGTAAAGCTTTGTGTCGTGTAGTCATCAAGGGTACACGAGTGGATCTTCGGTCCTTAAGCCTATATCGATGATGTTTCGTTGAATGGTTTGCACGCTGAATCTTATTGATGGCCTAGTATTGAAATCTGCAGCAATTTGCGGAAGTGTTGCACTTCTGTCACGTTGAACGATTCTCTTTGGTCGTCGTTGGTCCCGTTCTTGCAGGATTTTTTTCCGGCCGCAGCGATGTCGGAGATTTGATGTTTTACCTGATTCCTGATATTCCCGGAACACTCGTGGGGAAAAATTCCCACTTCATCGTTACCTCGAAGATGCTGTGTCCCATCGCTCATGCGCCGACTGTAACACCACGTTGAAACTCATTTAAATCTTGATAATGTGCCATTGTAGCAGCAGTAACCAATCTCACAACTGCGCCAGACACTTGTTGTCTTACATGGGCGTTGCCCACCGCAGCGCTGTATTCTGCCTGTTTACATATCTCTGTATTTGAATACGCACGCATATACCAGTTTGTTTGCCGCTTATGCTGCAATTGGCTGTAAAATGTTTCTTGCTAGCGCCATATTGCACTGTTTAAACTTATGGCTTCACCATCCTGCATTATTTTTAAAATTCCCATCATCTTGATGAGATCGTGTATTCTAGGTTATTGGTGTCGTCATTGCCCCTGACATGTCAGCAACCTGTGCTATCACTGGCAGGTGGTCGCTGTTTTGGATTGTGACATCAATGGTATCGCATATTCTGTATCGCATTTAAGTGCTAAGTGCTTCAGGATATACACAGCATTCCTATCCTTCCTACTAGTATTGACACGTAGCTTTTACTGACTCATGATCTGAAAATTGTTATTACTAGAAGTGACTTAGGACCGAAACATAGAGACTCATTTGCATTAGCCATCTGATGTGGGACGATGCGGCACTCCTGACTTTTAGAAAAATATAGGAAGAATACTCATTGATGGCTTGGGAACTATTCATGCTGTTTCTATACAGCTATGTAGTAACAACAAGTAAAAATGAATTAATTTTAAGAAAATACCATAGGAAATTATTTGCATCTGAAATAACTACCTAAAGCTCGAATGAGAAGACTGTGCATTGCACTCTTACATCGTTTCTATTTGTGGGTTCATACGGACTTATTCGCAAACTGTAAGCAGCTTAGCTTTGTAGTAAGATTTCTTTATCCGAAGTAGGAGGTCATTTTTGAAGAATGTTCTTATAAAATACTGAGATATTAATCAGTATGCGGTGCCATTACTCTACTGCATAGACTAACAGTTTCTTGCGACAATTTCTGCCTGTAGGTACACAATTCATCCTGCAGTATCCCATGACACTGCCCGATTCAAAGTCATTAGTCCTGTAATAGCCAATGACAGTGCACGATTGAAGGTCATATTTGGACCACATCGCTTTGAATCCAGCCATTTTATTAATGAGCCATGTCTCATCGTCAACAGGCTATCGTGACAGCGTTATAACTAATGTTGAGCAACAGGGTTTGGTGTTCCTGAACACAGTGCACGGCGATGGATAAGACGATATCGATACTCTGGAGAGTCCGTAAGACGAATTCATATGGTGTGTAACAACACCAGCAGAGGACTTCATATAACAGAAAAAATAATTTTTAAATGGTGTTCTTTTGAAGAGCATTTCTGCAACTTGTATGTGGGTGGACATTTCGGAAGACAGGGCTACAAAGCAAAAGTGCAGGATTATGAACGTGTCTCCGTATCACAGCAAAATTACTTTCTAATTGAGATTGTTTTGAAAAACAGTACTGCTTTTTCCAGGTGGATTCATACTTTAGAAGGCCGGATTACAAAGCTAACATAAAACCTCCAAAGACAGGCTACACGAGGAACATTTTAATGGAATGAGAAATCCGCAATGGAGATAATAAGCCTTATTAACGGAAATTGTCGTTACTCTCATAACGGTATGAACAGGAGTGGCTACTTAGAGGGCAGTATCAAACTTTAGAAAGCCGGGTTACAAAGCTAACATAAAACCACCAAAGACAGGCTCCACGAGGAACATTTTAATGGAATGAGTAATCCGCAATGGAGATAATAAGCTTCATTAACGGAAATTGTCGTTACTCTCACACGAGTGGCTAATTAAAGGGCAGTATCGGTCACGTAAAAGCTTCAGAGACAAGAAAAATTAGTAGCTACTCATATACACAGTGAATCACCAAGACTCGCACCGAAAATGTTGTGGAATGGAAAGTGCTATTGATGTGCGGTTTTCACAGAATGGATTCATAGTCAGGGGCCCGTACTGTTAGCCAATCAACAGATTGTAATAACACTTAGAATATGAATTTTTCATGCAAACATACAGTTTTTTTAAACGGAACAATTGATGCTGACATTAACAGACGAAAAATAAGGTAAGTTAGGATCTCAGTGGTGCTTGTTGCATGGTTCTGGTGCGAGTCGTTTATGAGATATCGTATTTTGAAAAATTCCCACACTGACACTTGTACAACGCATGTATTAAGACACACTAAAGAACAACACAACACAAGTGTAAGACTGCAGGCTTTCGTGGCCATTGTCACTGAAGTTAAAATCTTCTGTGTGATTGCGAATACATAGAAAGAAGGGTCCTTTATTGTATGATTATATGATAGCGGAACAAACACTGGTAGCAGTTACTTCTGTAAAATATCTGGGAGTATGCGTGCGGAACGATTTGAAGTGGAATGATCATATATCATTAATTGTTGGTAAGGCGGGTACCAGGTTGAGATTGATTGGGAGAGTGCATAGAAAATGTAGTCCATCAACAAAGGAGGTGGCTTATAAAACACTCGTTCGACCTATACTTGAGTATTGCTCATCAGTGTGGGATCCGTACCAGATCGGGTTGACGGAGGAGATAGAGAAGATCTAAAGAAGAGCGGCGCGTTTCGTCACAGGGTTATTTGGTAACCGTGATAGCGTTACGGAGATGTTTAATAAACTCAAGTGGCAGACTCTGCAAGAGAGTCGCTCTGCATAGCGGTGTAGCTTGCTCGCCAGGTTTCGAGAGGGTGCGTTTCTGGATGAGGTATCGAATATATTGCTTCCCCCTACTTATACCTCCCGAGGAGATCACGAATGTAAAATTAGAGAGATTAGAACGCGCGGAGGCTTTCAGACAGTCGTTCTTCCCGCGAACCATACGCGACTGGAACAGGAAAGGGAGGTGGTAATGACAGTGGCACGTAAAGTGCCCTCCGCCACACACCGTTGGGTGGCTTGCGGAGTATAAATGTAGATGTAGATGTAGATTTTTAACTTCAACAATACAAGTGAATACTGGTTGTGTGGATTCTGACCAGTAACGAGACAACTGATCATCATAGTTTTTGTTCAAATGCTTATCGGCAGCGGCAATAAATGCTTCCATTCTGGTATGGAACGACTGCTGCACACGTGCTAGCATTTCAGCGGAGATGTCAGAGCGGGCTGCAGTAATACGTCATTGAATATCGTCGGGTGTAGTTGGTATGTCCTTCTAGACCGTCTTTCAGCTTTCCTGGCAGAAAAAAGTTTACAGGTGTCAAATCCGGGGAACGGAGCGGCCAAGGTATAGGTCCTCTGCGTCCAATCCAACTATTTGGAAACAACGTGGAGACATACTGTAGTACTTCGTGCTGTACACCATCATGATGGTACCACACGTTCTTCCTAGTCCGTAGAGGAACGTCTTCTAGTATCCGTGGAAGATGGTCTGTTAGGAGGCTGCGATGCTTGTGCGCGTTTTGTGTTCCGTCTGTGAAAAACATGCCTTTGAGCTGATGGTTCTCTATACCACACCACACGTTTATCTTCCTCCTGACGAAGCCAACGAAGATTGTCAACAGACCAGTAGAGCATGTTTCGGTGGTTTACCTAGCCATAACTGGTTGGTTCAAATGGCTCTGAGCACTATGGGACTTAACTTCTGAGGTCATCAGTCCCCTAGAACTCAGAACAACTTAAACCCAACTAACCTAAGGACATCACACACATCCATGCCCGAGGCAGGATTCGAACCTGCGACCGTAGCGGTCGCGCGGTTCCAGACTGTCCATAATTGGTAAATGTGGCTTTATTAATAAACGTTACAGGCTGAAGAGATTGATAAATAATTTCCAAGATGATTGACGTATTTTGGAATGTCTTACCGTATACATTATACAAGTACGGACTGCGTTCTTCCTACACTCTCCATACACGATGAGCATGTCGGCTTTTCTGTACCAGTAAATCCCGTCGCCCACTCACGACCTGCTGCTGGGACTGTCACACACTAACTGACTAGCAAATTGCAGTGCACTCAAGGAACACACAAGCATACTGTAAGCAAACATAACAACAACGTACTTAGGCACTAGGCAGCAAACAAGTGTCGGTGTGAAAACTTTTGAAATTGCCACATCTCGTAAACGAATAGCACTAGACTGCTGCAACAAACGCCATTGTCATTCTAATTTACCCTATTTTTAGTTTGTTAATATCGATAGGCATTGTTACATTTTAAAAAGGGTATGTTTGCACAAAAAGTACACTTTCTAAGTATTAGTACAATCTGTTAATTGGCTAACACTACAAGCTCCTGACTACCAACCCATTCTGTGAAGACCGCACATCAACAGAATTTTCCATTTCCGGCGGTTCTGATGTGCAAGTGTCCGCCTGCTTAGCTGAGTGTTTTATGCCAGCACGGTAGCTCAGCGTGCTCTGTAATAAAAAACTGAGTGAACGGGTAAACGATGCACTTGAACGAGTGTCCTGGGACGTCCACCCCGACCAAATGCAACGAACAAAATCAGATTAAAATTAAAAAAAAAAAAAGTGGTTCCATGCTTGCCTCCCATGCAGCGGGCCCGGGTACGATTCCCGGCCGGGTTGGAGATTTTCTCCTCTCGAGGACTGGGTGTTGTGCTGTCCTCATCATCATTTCATCCTCATCACCGGCAAGCGAGTCGCCCAATTTGGCGCTGATTGAAATAAGACTCGCATTCGGCGGCCGAACTTCCCCGGATGGGGCCTCCCGGCCGGCAATGCCATACAATCATTTCATTTTTTTTATGGAAGTTTTGGGGATTCACACTATATGCCTCTGGTTATACTACGCTATTCGGTGTCAACAGAAGGGCAATCATCCATTTATGACATAGCCTATTGGTCCATTCCGCAAGAATTCGAGCCTGTTGTCCTCAGACGTTTGGAGTGTCATGAAATCGAGGTGTTAGAAGTGTGTTTACATTCTCGAGAGTCTCATGACGGACACTATGCATCTTAAGCGGCGGGCAGCGAGGCGCAAACTGGTCGCCTCAGAGTTCTCAGACCCTATCAGCTAGCCCTGCCCTCCCAGCGGAACCGAGCTGGGTAGCGCAGTGGTTAGCACACTGGACTCACACTCGGGAGGGTGACGGTTTAATCCGGCATCCACCAGTCCTGATTTAGGTTTTCCGCGATTTCCCTAAATCGCTCAAGGCTGGACGGTTCCTTCGAATTTACATGGCCGTTTTAGTTCTGCATTCTTTCTTAATCCAGTCTTGTGCTCCGTCTCTGGTGACCTCGCGGTCGACGGGACGTTATAGACTAATCTCCTCGTCCTATCGAGCGATCATTTGCTACTGCCAGGATTTTTATCAGAAACGTGGCTCAGAACCGGACGTGGAAGGCTATCAACGTCGTTCCTAATTGCAGCGGATGGCAGTTAATTAAGAGACTGAAGTACACAGGGGATACAACCCAAATATACATAAAAATATGAATATTATATAATAAGCTGTATTCCTCTAGAATCTACCAAATATAGGCGATAGCCGATTTCACCTAACAGAGAAACTACTGACGTACACAAATAGTAAATAGGGGGAAGATGGATTCCCTTTAAATGTTTTATGGCTTCCGAACGTCCTCACACTGGTGTGCTTCAAGCCTCAAAGTTATGGCTACTAACAACTGCTAAACTGAGGTGGTGGTCAAGGAATATGTATTGGGACTTAAGATATGACGCTGTCTTTTGTCCACAAAGATTTCCCATCTTGCTATGACTCCAACAGTTCCCCCGTTACGTTAGGAATCAGCCCATCATCTCTTGATTTTTTATTCAGGGGTAAACCTGCATTTAATATTTTGGGAACCTCGAAATAAAATTGATAATGTGATAACAGGTTTACCAGGAAGCCAACTGTTAAAAATGGTCCTGGCATGTGCAGTGATCTTTAATGATCCTTGGTTTATGATGTATCGGTAGTACATATGGTTCAAAAATGGTTCAAATGGCTCTGAGCACTATGGGACTCAACTGCTGTGGTCATCAGTCCCCTAGAACTTAGAACTACTTAAACCTAACTAACCTAAGGACATCACACACATCCATGCCCGAGGCAGGATTCGAACCTGCGACCGTAGCAGTCGCACGGTTCCTGACTGCGCGCCTAGAACCGCGAGACCACCGCGGCCGGCATATGGTTCATAAAACAGTCAGACATAAGCACAAGGTTTACGCATTAAGAAATTTATGTACATTATGTTCACTTAATAACTGAGATATACATAACTTAGTGCAGCTGTAGGTTCTTCTTTGGTGCTGAGTTATATGCACGGAAGAACCAAAGAAACTGGTTCACCTGCCTAATATCGGTAGGGCCCTGCGAGCACGCGAAAGTACTTCAACACGATGAGACATGGATTCGACTAATGTCTGAAGTAGTGCTGGAGGGAACTGATATCATGAATACCGCAGGGCTGTCCATAAATCCGTAAGAGTATGAGGGGGTGGAGATCTCTTTTGAACAGTACGTTGCAAGGCATCCCAGATATGCTCAATGTCTGAGGAGTTTGGTGGCCAGTGGAAGTGTTGAAACTCAGAAGTGTGTTCCTAGAGCCATGGACGTGTGGAGTGTTGCATTGTCCTGCTGGAATTGCCTAAGTCCGTCGGAATACACAATGGACATGAATGGATGTAGGTGATCAGAGAGGATGCTTACGTACGCGTCACCTGTCAGAGTCATATCTAGACGTATCAGGGGTCCCATATCACTCCAAATGCACACGCCTCACACCATTACAGAGCCTCCAACAGTCCCCTGCTGACATGCAGGGACCACGGATTCATGAGGTTGTCTCTATTCCCTTACAAGTCCATCCACTCGGTACAATTTGAAACGAGACTCGTCCGACCAGGCAACATATTTTCAGTCATCAACAGAACAATGTCGGTGCTGACGGGCTCAGGCTAGTTTAATGATATTCTCTTAAAAGTGAATCGAGCTTCACGCTGGGTGCCATTTTAACGAAATTACTGGAATGAATGATTTGAAATTTCGTAGAAATAAAAAAGGAAATAATAATTTTATTTCTTGCTTAAAAGTTAATTTGCCTTAGTGCGAACTTTGTTGTAGAACCACTCTCTTCATTACGTGTGGTAATAAAAAAAACAAATTTTACTTTCTTAAGGATTACGTACATTTAAAGGAAATTATTACGTGCACTCATATTAATTGGATAGTACTATCTGGATAAGAACTGAGTCTCTTAAATCATTCGGCCTTGGCATACACTTTCCAGAATGCAGTGGGTTTTTTCTTTTTGTGAAATATTTTTACTGACTTTTATCCCGGCACTAGCCATAGAACACAAGAATATTTTAATTAACAGAAAATGTCTTAATTATTGCCAAGCCGACATTTATCACTGATCAAACCTACTACATTACGCATGTGATTTATAGATGACGTGGGCATGCTCATTTACATAAATAATTCACACTTTTAATGAATACTAATATATTTAGCCCAAACAACAAGTCAACTCACATTAATTCGTACGCTTTGATTAAAGGCGGCAAAGTCCCGACAGATACAAAAGAAGTACATCTTAACTCTGCTGGATAACCACGATGCATACACAACCTTTAGTGCCCACAATGCGGGTTAATGAATCAGGCGCGTCTAATGGGCGCGAGCGTAGCTGCACATCGCGTCTGCTAGAGCGATCAAGGATTAACACTTCCTCACTTCTTCCTCACTTCAGCTGCTCTGTCCACAACTGACCCTTCCTCACTCTAGCGGCTCTGTCCACACAACTGACCCTTCCACACTCTAGCGGCTCTGTCCACACAACTAGCTGCTCTGTCCATACACTTAGCTGCTCTGTCCATACAACGACAGAGAGTCTCCACATGCCAAAGATAAACAACGGCACGACTATTACGATTATTAACATTTCTTTGTAAATCGATTTCCAGCAAATATCGCTGATACCGCAAATACTGACACTTTTACATTCACATAATAAATATAGAAATTTCCTATCCTAATACAGAGAAATGTTACAAAAAAATATAATAAAAATAACAAACATATTTCATACCACATTCAGTAATATTAAGATATATATATATATAACTTGCCCAGATCGGCGTATATGTTACAAATAAATTGTGAAAATGCCAGGGAACGTTACATTGCCCCCTGGCAGCATTTGGCAAAGAGGTTTTACACTTTGACACAATGGTGCCAGTAACGTTCTTTACACCTCTGTATGTTTTATGGAATGGCTCTTGTAATTAGCCCCTGGATTATATAAGTACATGGCTCCCCCATTTGGGCGTAGGCAATCAGGAAACCTGGGCAAAACTGTGCCGGAGCCCAGCCATCCCAGTTGGTTTATAGTCCATATTAACAGTTTTTCATTTGAAGTATTTTTGCAGTTTGTCACAAACGGGTTTACACAATTACACAATATCACTATTTTTCTTGTGATACACTACAAGGTCACTTGTCCTAGGATATACCAATTACGGACGTACATAGTACATGTTCAATGTTTATCAAAATGAAGTCATTAATATGTTATTCAGTTTATGTAAACATTTCAAAAGCCAATAATGTATTTGATGAGCGGTGGGGTGCGGCGCTCGGCGCGGCGCGCTGACTTCGTGTAGGTCACCGCCCCATCGTTGACAGCTACGGCGCGTACGGGCGTGGCTGTCTGGTCTGCTACGGGCTGCTGTGGCCGCTGCATAGCTGCTATAGCCGAACGCGTTGGATACCAGCTCGCCTGTGCGACGTCTTCTTGCGGTGCTCCAGGAAACATGCAACAAGTTCACAAACAGTATACTATCCGTATTTCCTGCTGTGGGAAAGAACGCACACAATTAGTGGTAGTTATTACTCAGTAGGCCTTCACTAGTCTGGTTCGCACAAGGTTTCATTGTCACAGTACACTTTTATGGGCACACAATATTTTCCACCGTCATGACTTGTCATTAGTCACACGCTCTTTCCTAGCGTCCCTTTACATACAAAAAGTTAAAATTTGACACTAGGTTTATCCACCGTCCGTTATCGGTTCACTGTTCGTGTTGTGCTAGTTCTTTATCAGTGACTGTCACTGTCTGTTTCTGCCGCACAATACTACACTTTTGTTAAAGTTTATTTATTTCTATTTACAATGTCCGCTGCTGAATTTGTTTGCAACAGCACATTCGTAACCTTTTACCAGAGTGTAAGATTTACGTACATACAATCAACGTCCTACGTAACCACAGTGAAGTCTCTGTAGGCGAAAATTTACTTGGACCGTATCTGGCTAGCTCTTTCTTATTGATTGAATCTGCACATGCTTCAATTGAAGCTTCTTTGTGAGTTTCTTTACGCTACATAAATTTACAACAAGGTTGCCTCCCGTGGTGCTCTCGGGTCACTACTGGGTGCATTATTTTGTGATAACACTAGTGAGATAATAAAGTTCTCAGGGCCTTATATTACTAATATTGTTCCGGGTTCAGATCTGTCAATCTGACAGCTACACATAGATACACATAATATAAAGGATTGTGCCAAGAAATATCTCAAATTAAACACAAATTAAAAGAGTACATAACACAAATATCCACACACATGAAAAAAGTCAATCATATTCTTATAACTATACACTCCTACACTAGTACACCTTATTAATGTTCATTGTTTACAAAGGAACGGTGTCCGCATAGGACTATTAGTCTTTTACTGTAGGAATGCTTTTACATCCTTACGCGGATACAGTCCCCGTACTCTCCCTGAGTGGGGATCTGCTAAGAGATAGCTACACTCATGTGGCACACTTACTACTCTAAAAGGTCCATTATACACCAATTGCCACTTGCTATTCTGTTTCAAAGATGCCGAGGACTTAGGATGATTGCGTAAGAGCACCAAGTCCCCAACATTAAATGTTTGGTTATTCGTTACATGTCGATTATATTTTTCCGTCCTTTTCTGGGCGCACCTGGTAAGGTTGCATCCCGCTTTTCTTATCTTCTCTTCCTTAGGCTCAGGAATGACTGGGACCTTAGGCAAGGGTGCCAGCCACTCGTTCAGAGCTCGATTATTATTCATTAATATCTCATTTGGTGGATACCCCGTAGAAGCATGCGGGGTTGCGTTGTGAATTTCGACAAACTTATGTATCATATCTGGCCACCTTGTGTGCTTATATGCAATGTATAACCTGCAAAATTTATTTAACTCTCCAAATACTCTCTCTACTAAACTTGCTTGTGGGTGAAAGCGGGAAATTAGTATACGCTTTATATCTTGTTCATATAAATAGTTTTTCCAGGTATGGCCTGTAAAATATGAAGCATTATCCGATATTATCGCTTCAGGCTTACCTACTTGTATAAAATATTCTTTGCCTAACCATTTCACTATTCCACGAGCAGTGGCTGATTTAAGGCAGTATATTTTTAAATATTTTGAAAAGAGGTCATACACCGCTAAAATGTACTTCAATCCACCCCTGGCTCGTGGGTAGGGTCCTGCTATGTCTATAGATACTAATTGAAGTGGTCGATGAGGCACAATAGGATGCAGTTCAAACCTTGTGGACTTATTTTGAAACTTAGCCTTTTGGCACAGAGGACAAGTCCTGATAATGGTGCGAGTCTGCTGGCTTATCCCTTTAAAATAACAGAATTTGGATAAAATCCTTATTGTTTTGCCTATCCCAGCGTGACCCCATGCTAAATGCGTGTGCCACACTACAGCTGGGATAGCCTGTTGTGGTATACACACGACTCCGTGGTCATTTGACACACTTGTTTTATAATACAGAATATTATCTACTATTTTGAAATTCTGAACACTTTTAAGATTGGTTCCTTCTTTAATTTTGCTAATTATATCTCCCCAGATCGGATCAGTTTCCTGCAATATAGACATATTCTTACACATGTGTAAAAAGTCCCTCCTATGTACTTTATCTTGTACCAAGAGTATTCGATATTCCTCCGATTGTTCTAAAATATTTGACATTGAGGATTGCCCTAGTGGAAGCCTCGACAAAGCGTCTGCCACAACATTATCTTGTCCCTTTAGGTACATGATTTTAATTTTATATTCCTGTAATGCTAACCTCCATCTTAGCAAGCGGGTATGGTATAATTTGCAAGTCATTAAATAGCTCAGAGCCTGGTGGTCACTGAATACTTTGACTTCCTTACCATAGATGTAGTAGTTAAATTTCTTTACCGCCCAGACCACTGCAAGAGCCTCTAATTCGGTAGCAGAATATGCTCTCTCGCAGCTGCTTAGTGTGCGGCTGGCAAACTCTATTATTTTTACTGTTGTGGGGTCGTTGCTCCTTTCCCACTGAAATAAACAAGCACCCAGACCGTATGAACACGAATCTGTCGCTATACAAAAATCTTTTGTCATGTCTGGGTGTCGCAATATGTTTGCATTCACCAAGGCGTTTTTGATAGCGTCAAATGCGCGTTGACATTCGTCTGTCCACACCCAGTGCGCATTTTTACGCAACAGGCTCAATAACGACTCGTTATTCATTAATTGGTTCGGGACAAATCGTCTAAAAAAGGATGCTAGACCTATAAATGCCTTGAGCTGTTTCTTAGTTCTAGGACTAGGAAACCCACGAATTGCATCAAGTTTTTTGTTGTCAGGTTTGATGCCTTGTGGTGTTATTATGTGACCTAGGAATTGAATCTGATTACGTCCAAACTTGGATTTATCAAGATTCGCTGTTACCCCTGCTTGCTTAAACCTTTCTAAGACTTTACTCAGTAGTTCTACGTGCTCCTCCCAGGTGGCAGTGGCAATCACTAGATCGTCTACATATACTGTCACCCTTTGCAGCAACTCCGGACCCAAAACCGCGTCAAGGGCTGTTATGAAAACTCCTGCACTTACATTTAGGCCGAAAGGTAGTACCCTAAATTGGTAGCTTCTTCCCCCAAATATAAATGCAGTATATTGTCTCGACTCGGGTGTAAGTAGAATTTGCCAGAAAGAACTTCTCATATCAATAGATGTCAAATATTGCACTCCATGGAATTTTCGAAGTTGCTCATCAAGGTTTTCCGGATGAGTCCTGACAGGTACAATGATTTCATTTATGTCTCTTGCATCCAATACTAACCGTACCTGTCCGTCAGCTTTTGCTACCGCCACCAATGGACTACTATAAGGGGACAAAGACGGTTCTATTATTCCCCACTCGATCAGTTTTCTTATTTCCTTAGCTACTATTTCCTTCTTGGACCAAGGAATGGAGTATGAGGCTCGACAGTAAGTTTTGTGAGGCTTTACCTCGATCTTGTATTGATATCCCTTAACAACTCCTGGTCGTTCAGAAAATACATCTGCATAATTCGATAATAACTGTACTATTTCCTTCTGTTGAATTGAATTTAAATTTTCGGACTGTGATACTTTGTTCACTAATATATCCATATTCGCCTTTGATTGATCACCTTGTACGTCAGGATAATAGAGATTCTGCCCTGGACAATAATTGTCTAATTGTAGTATCGATTGATTCCTACATTTTATATTTATGGCGTTACAATTAGGTACAGGTACCTCTTCAGATCTAAGCATGGAAAATTCTATTCTCCTACCAGCATTCATCAAACTTAATTTTCCCCGAGAAAGGTCTATTATTGCGTCCCTCTCTCTCAAAAAATCTACCCCCAAAATGCAGGCTACCTTTAAACCCTTTACTACCAGGAATGAGCTCGTTATGGCTTCTTCCCCTATATACATCTCTACCCGCACTTGGAGCTTAATTATTTGTCGCTGTGCACTTATGGCTCCAGTGACTCTACAATTATTCACGGGAAAAGTCAGCATACGCCTTTCCTTCCCCAGTACCTTGAATAAGTCCATACTCATAACACTAACAGTAGCACCTGTATCTATGACCACTTGCACATCAATATTGTTAATTTTAACTTCTATTATCACTTGTACATTGTCCTTGTGTTCCTTTATGCACGTGGATGGTTCGGTTATTAATTCATCTCCCATCTGTACCCCGTCATTATACCTAAGGATACAGATTGTTTTCGGTGTTTTGTTTTGTGTCGGGCTGCTCTCACTCCAAACCGTAGCCGACGATGGAGAGCGTATCTCGGCCGCATCTAGTTTGTTGAATTATTGCTAGTGGATGGGCGTGGCTGCTCTGTGTCATTGACCTCCACTATGTGCACGTTGTGTTGCGTCGGCCGCCACGGCTGCGCAATTGGCGCATTTTGTGGTGGCGGTCGGTTATTGTCATATCTATCACTGTTTTGCCGGTCCGGACTGGGCCTCTGGTTCTGTGGCCAAGTTCGGTTTGCATCATTATAAGTATTAGTGTTGTACGGCCCCCTGGCATTTTTCCATCTATGACTGCTTGGTGGGCCTGTTTCATACCGGTCATCGAACCTCCTTTTCCTATCATTATTCCCCGGTGGTCTATTTCCGTTCCGGTCTCTATCTCTATTTCCGTTTTGTGTATACCCTCGTCTCCTATTATTACCTCCGCCGTTTCTATTACTGGTTAGAGGCGTGTTATTTCTACCATTTCTATAACTATTTCCGTTACTTCTAATCTGTTCAGAGGCCGCCTTAATGTCCTCCTGAATCAGGTCAATTGCGTCCAGAATAGACAAGAAATGTTCCATATCATTTTCGGGCACGTGTATAAGCTTTTCCTTTACATCTATCGGCAAGTGTGATTTCAAAAGTCTGATCAAATCCCGAGATGAAATCTGTTCGTCCCAGTAACGGGTCTTATTAATGTACTTCTCAAAATATTTTCGCAAATTGCCTAATCGTGGAGAATACGGCTCTGGATTATATACTTCCTTCCGTAATCTCTCCTGAATACATGTTGACCAATATTTGGCCAAGAATGCCTTTTCGAATTGCTCATATGTATCGCAACTGTCAGCTGCTTCGGTTGCCCATAACGCAGCATCTCCCTGTATGTAAGACATAACAAACTGTATTTTCTGGGTATGACTCCAAACGCTAGGCAAAATGTTTCTAAATCCCTTGATAAACACTACAGGGTGAACAGATTTCTTCTCCGTTGTAAAGATCTGAAACTGTCGGTTCCTAATCAGACTTTCTTCAATCACTACTTTGGAATGACATTTATTTGTTCCGCTTACATCGGTTGCCTGTCCTGTCTTGCAGTCACAATTGTGTACTGCTGTATTTATATGCCTATCATTGTTGGACTTGGCTGGCGTGACATACGCCAGCGCATCGTCTTGCCGCAAACTTAGCTCCATTTCGGCAAGACGGCGGTCCACACTCCGCTGCCACAGCGGAATGTCCTTTTGCACTATCTTTTTAAGATCTTGCACATCCGCAGTAGAATCCATCTCTCTGGCCTCAATTGCGGCGTGCACTTTCTCATCTAATTCCTTTATGAAGTTACGTTCTACTTTGTGCACATGTTCGATCACTTTGTTCTCAATTACGTGGGTTGTGTTAAGTTCTAGTTGTTCGACCCTATTAGTCAGGACACTGACTTCCTCTATGATATTGGCATTAGCCATTTGAATACTATTTAGTCCTTCGCTTAATGCTTGCACCGTTTTGGGCATGGTTTCATATTTTTGTTTCAAGTTAACAATGTCATTTTGCATAACTTCTAAAGCTTGCATCAACTGCAAGTCCCTCTCATACATGCGTCGGTCACGCTCTGCTTGTTTGGCATCACGTTCTTTATCACGCTCTGCTTGTTTACATGCAAATTCAGCTACCAATCTCTGGTCACGCTCTGCTTGCATTTGTACAAATTCAGCTTGGAAAGTGAGCATGCGCTCAAACATATCTTTTAATGATTGCACTTCTGACATCACACCACTCTCTGGTCCGTGCCCAGTGCTTGCGGATGGCACATTATTTACGCTATCAACTGAATCACTGGGTGGCAGTGGCAACATTTCTTGCCCTTCTGCCCCCAGATTCTCACATTGTACTTCCTGAGCTACGTCACTAACATTACTTTGTGTCCCATTTTCTAACTCGGTATCACTATTGACTAACTGTTGCTCATTATCCATGTTGATATCTTTCTGACTACGCAATCTAACCATATTAAACAAAAGAAATAAAATCTGAACTAAGTATCCTAACACTTCAGGTTTCACTCACATAAGCACACAAGAAATGGACATTACCCAATACATACGTACTATATACTACAATGACTAACTACTTAAATGTCCTGTTATTTTAAAACAAAGTACTAACAACAAGCACACCACTAATGATCCGAGGACACTGCACGGAGGCTACTTTACTACCTACAGGACAACTACACTGTAGCTTTACCTTTTGGTGATCTATCTTGGGTGCTGCTGCCCCCTGATATTGTGGAAGGTTATTAATTTTTCAAAATAATGAGCTCTCTGCTTCAGCTCCGGATACATAGTGTTCTCATGCAAAAAGCATACACAGGTATTACCACACAATATTGGTTAAGCAATACATACAGTACATGACAAAATTATTAAATGTCCTGCAACAAAGTTCGACTATATTAATTCCCTAGGTATCTCAAGGGTATTTCGTGGCCACTGCATATTCGAGCCCCACGCTGGGCGCCATTTTAATGATATTACTCTTAAAATTGAGTCGAGTCCCTATCCGGGCGCCATTTTAATGATATTCTCTTTAAAATGAATCGAGCTTCACGCTGGGTGCCATTTTAACGAAATTACTGGAATGAATGATTTGAAATTTCGTAGAAATAAAAAAGGAAATAATAATTTTATTTCTTGCTTAAAAGTTAATTTGCCTTAGTGCGAACTTTGTTGTAGAACCACTCTCTTCATTACGTGTGGTAATAAAAAAACAAATTTTACTTTCTTAAGGATTACGTACATTTAAAGGAAATTATTACGTGCACTCATATTAATTGGATAGTACTATCTGGATAAGAACTGAGTCTCTTAAATCATTCGGCCTTGGCATACACTTTCCAGAATGCAGTGGGTTTTTTCTTTTTGTGAAATATTTTTACTGACTTTTATCCCGGCACTAGCCATAGAACACAAGAATATTTTAATTAACAGAAAATGTCTTAATTATTGCCAAGCCGACATTTATCACTGATCAAACCTACTACATTACGCATGTGATTTATAGATGACGTGGGCATGCTCATTTACATAAATAATTCACACTTTTAATGAATACTAATATATTTAGCCCAAACAACAAGTCAACTCACATTAATTCGTACGCTTTGATTAAAGGCGGCAAAGTCCCGACAGATACAAAAGAAGTACATCTTAACTCTGCTGGATAACCACGATGCATACACAACCTTTAGTGCCCACAATGCGGGTTAATGAATCAGGCGCGTCTAATGGGCGCGAGCGTAGCTGCACATCGCGTCTGCTAGAGCGATCAAGGATTAACACTTCCTCACTTCTTCCTCACTTCAGCTGCTCTGTCCACAACTGACCCTTCCTCACTCTAGCGGCTCTGTCCACACAACTGACCCTTCCACACTCTAGCGGCTCTGTCCACACAACTAGCTGCTCTGTCCATACACTTAGCTGCTCTGTCCATACAACGACAGAGAGTCTCCACATGCCAAAGATAAACAACGGCACGACTATTACGATTATTAACATTTCTTTGTAAATCGATTTCCAGCAAATATCGCTGATACCGCAAATACTGACACTTTTACATTCACATAATAAATATAGAAATTTCCTATCCTAATACAGAGAAATGTTACAAAAAAATATAATAAAAATAACAAACATATTTCATACCACATTCAGTAATATTAAGATATATATATATATATAACTTGCCCAGATCGGCGTATATGTTACAAATAAATTGTGAAAATGCCAGGGAACGTTACACTAGGCATAAAGCTTTGTGTGATGGAATCATAAAGGGTACACGAGTGGGCCTTCGGCTCCGAAAGCTCATATCGATGATGTTTCGTTGAATGGTTCGCACGCTGACACTTGTTGATGGCCCAGCGTTGAAATCTGCAGCAATTTGTGGGAGGGTTACACTTCTGTCACGTTGAACGTTTCTCTTCAGTCGTCGTGGGTCCCGCTATTGCAGGATCTTTTTCCGGCCGCAGCGATGTCGAAGATTTGGTGTTTTACCGGATTCCTTATATTGACGGTACACTCGTGAAATCGTCGTACGGGAAAATCCCCACTTCATCGCTACCTCGGAGATGCAGTGTCCCATCGCTCGTGCGCCGACTATAACGCCACGTTCAAACTCACTTAAATCTTGATAACCTACCATTGTAGCAGCAGTAACCGAGCTAACAACTGCACCAAACACTGGTTGATGGCAAAGGCATTGACAACCACAGCGCCGTATTCCGCCTGTTTATATATCTCTGTATTTGAATACGCATGCCTATACCAGTTTCTGTGGCATTTCAGACTGTAATGAGTGTAATAATCTTGACAGAAACAAATAGCCTTGAATGCTGATGCACAGTGATAGGTTCCGAATATTAGTAACTTTAGTAGCGTCAGGATACATCGATGTATTGTTCACACTACAGTCTTCTGCACCAGTTTTTGTAAGTCTAAAGATGAACTGTATAGGTGGAGAAGCTTCGAATTGCTGCTGCTTAAAAGAAACGCCGGCCAATGAGAATCGCATGCAGTGAGGCCTTGTCAGTACCGCTGCTCCGATGGCGTGAATGCGTGGCGCTCTCCATCGGAGACCACGAGTGTTGGAAGGGCGTTGCCCAGGCGGGAGATTTAAGAGTCTCTCGTGGAAATGTGAGTGGCACGCAGTGCATGGGATGCAGTTGAAAAAGATGCAGTCAGTACCACCATATTCCTATGCTTTTGACTGCCATGCAGCAAACAGCGGTAGGTACGCCGGCTGCGGCAGCGGCTGCTGAGGCAGCAGCCGCAGTGGGACTCAGTCCTGCCAGCCGGAATGGCCGTGCGGTTCTAGGCTCTACAGTCTGGAGCCGCGAGACCGCTACGGTCGCAGGTTAGAATCCTGCCTCGGGCATGGATGTGTGTGATGCCCTTAGGTTAGTTAGGTTTAAGTAGTTCTAAGTTCTAGGGGACTGATGACCTCAGAAGTTGAGTCCCATAGTGCTCAGAGCCATTTGAACCATTTTTGAGTCAGTCCCATGGAAGAGTTGTCGGAAGACGCATTCCCCGAACTGAGTTACAGGAAGTGTGTCTGAAATTGAAAATCTAGGGCACTATAATCATAGAAACTTCGTTGAACTTCGTTTTGAAGTTAGTTTCGGAAACAGACTGGCGAGAGTGCTAGAGCTGCATCATCTTGCGCTGGCGACGACTATATAAGAGCTCTACTGGCGAAGTGTTGAGTGTAGGCATAGTGCCATAGCTGTTCAAAAATCACAACAAAGCATTTTGCCTCGAGTATGAAGCACGAAGTTTGGGCTTCCGACCGGTGAAAGTGGAAACGAAATGTTCAGCTTCATCGTTCAACTGAGGAGAGAACGCTGTCGTATGGACATGTTGAATTTCATTTTGCGAGAAAAATTGTTGAAATTCCGACAAAGAAAATTCTGGGTCATTGTCGGAAACATCTGGCTGTGACAAACCTAAGCAAAAGACCGAAGAGAGTGCTTTGATAATGGTAGCACTAGTAGTCGAATGTTCTAGGCTGACAAACGGATATGCGCTGTATTCACCGATGAAAATGAACCATTATGTGTTCCAGAAAGGACCAGAAAAATCCGTATGAACATACTGCCAAGAACAGTCAAGTCTATGTGAACTGAAAAATTCTTGGCGTGGTGCTGCATGATTATCCACGTATGTGATGCAACTGGCGGTCATGTCTTCTTTATGTTTATCTAGCACGAGCCATGTACAATACTGGCGCTCTAGCTTCTTACTTCAAACGGATCCCCAAGGTCATCTGTGCAATAATTTCAGCACATAGTTGTTGCAAACATGTGATACTCAAGATTCGCGTTTGTTCTTTAGGAGAATGAAACAAAATTGCACCATTTAGGAGGGTAAGGCAGCTGCATCTGAGATTGATGGCGTATTGTGAGGCCGACACCCCCTAATGTAATACTTGAGAAACTGTAGTGACTGATCGTGTTCAGGAGCCTGTTCAATCTGCGAAGAATCACTGAGAAAAGTTTACAGTGCTTGCGAATCAGAAAGGTCAATTTGAAAACAAGAAACTTCTTACTCGGCGAAATCAGAATCGTTTCCGATAGCTAGGCGACACGGAGTGTCTGCGTTTGCACGCTGTGACAAAGAGCGATAAAGAATTTCATACTGAGCATTAGAAAGAAGTAGCTTCCAACGTTGCGCCTTCTGTGCTGTACGATCAGGTACATCTTTCGCAGGATGAAAAAGAGCAGTCAGCGGCTTATGATCAGTCCCAAGAAAAAATTTTCTACCATAAAGATATTGATGAAATTTTGTCACAATTTATGGCAAATACTTCCTTTTCTAGCTGACTGTAGTTGACTTTGGTCTTGTTCAACTTTCTAGATGCGAACGCTATGGGGCATTCCCTGTTCCCGAACCTGTGAGGTAAAACGCCCCCTATTCGATGTGATGAAGCATCAACTGCACGAACTACTGGTTTTTGCACATCTAAATCCTTAAGACGTAGGCGAATAAGTAATGCATATTTCAGTTTATGAAAAGATTGTTTGGATTGTGCAGTCCACTTAAAAGGAATATTTTAGCGCTGGAGACGATTAAAAGGAGTGGCTATTTGCGCTGCGTTCCGAATGAATTTGATGTAGTATGTCAATTTTCCAAGAACAGCTTGGAGTTCTCATACATTGGTAGAAAAAGATAATCTCCGTACGTCCTCTAAATGCTTAGTAGCAGGACGAGAGCCGTGGGCGTCTATGTCAAGTCCCAAATATTCAATGTCAGCACTGAAAAATGAACTTTCCTGTAAACTACACTTGATGCCTGCGTTTGTTATAACTTGACAAAGAGATTTCAAATTTTGGGGATGCTCTTGCGGTGTCTGTCCAGATACAATGATGCCATTTAAATAATTCGAACAGGGCGGAGTATTCAACGTCACGTGTCCAAGGAAGCATTGAAATAACGCAGGACAGAGGTGCACCCCCAAAGAAAGGTGCTGCTATTGATACAAATCGATGTGCATGTTAATAACCATAAATCTTTTTGTTCCATCTGCTATGCGATCCATAAGTTCGTCAGCATGTGGAAGCGGTAAGGAATCAATCACTGTTTGAGGTAACTGCAGCTTTAAAGTTGGCACAAAGCCCAATCTTCCCGTTCGCTTTTCTTGAGGAGATACCCATTGACTTGCAGAAAAGTATTTCAAAACTCCGCTTTGTTCTAATCTGTTGAGTTCAGAAACGAACTATAGGACGAAGGCAGAAAAACTTAGGTATTGCATTATCGTGGACCCTATGTGAGTGAAAAGTCTTCACATGTCCCAGTGTGCCACCGAAGAAATATGTCCGCAGCTCGTGGTCTCGCGGTCGCACTCTCGCTTCCCGAGCACGGGGTCCCGGCGGGGTCAGGGACTTTCACCTGCCTCGAGATGACTCGGTGTTTGTGTTGTCCTCATAGTTTCATCATCATTCATGAAAGTGGCGAGACTGGACTGAGAAAAGGTTGGGAGTATGTACGGGCGCTGATAACCGCGCAGTTGAGCGCCCCACAAACCAAACATCAAATTGTTCAAATGGCTCTGAACACTATGGGACTTAACATCTGAAGTCATCAGTCCCCTAGAACTTAGAACTACTTAAACCTAACTAACCTAAGAACATCACACACATCCATGCCCGCGGCAGGATTCGAACCTGCGACCGTAGCGGTCACGCGGTTCCAGATTGAAGCGCCTAGAACCGCTCGGCCATGACGTCCGGCACCAAACATCATCATTATCTAAGAAAATCTATGTTTTCCACACAAGTGACTAATACTAGCATTGGGAAGTTAGATATCAATAACATTCACATTGTCCCGAATACATAATCATATAAACCGAAAGCAACCACACCAAAAATATTGAAACTAGAACGTGACCGAATGGCACTGATATAATCGTATTTCTATAGTTTGCTTGCAAAGTGCACGTTCCAAGAACAAAGATTCTTTCACCACTATAGGCCGTGTAGGTGTAATATTTATAGTTGAGGGTGTCCTAGTTGCTCATAAGTGTTTGATTATTCAGTGTGTCTAGCACCAGTATCTGGCTGAAAAGGGACACATATAGCAAATCTGCAGAGAGGTAAACAGTTTACACTTTGTCCTCAGAATGTGACTATCTGTTGTAACTTGCAGAAGACTGTCTTTGAATTGTGATTGACGAAGCGTTTAGCTGTACGTCAGTTACAGGAGAGCTCTGAATATTAGTAATATCTAGTAGGGCCAGGCTACACCGATGTACAGGGTGATTATAATTGAAGTTAAACTTTCAAAGCGCTTTAGAATAACACCACTGGGAAGAATGCCAACAAACTGCAACGGAATATTATCGGAGAAGGCGGAAAATGTATGGCAGAAGAAAAATAAATAGTTACAAAATGTAGCAATAGATGGCGCTGTAAGCATCATAGTTTAATAGTGATCGACTACAAATGACAAATGAATCATATAGCAGAGCCTAAGGTGTACGTTTGACATTAAACAAACTATACTACTGAGAGTTGGAAATACTCTCTTAGGATTTAAAGGTTGGCCACAGCGCGCATACACAAGCTCTGGAATCTAAGATATTGTTGTCGCGCTTCGCAGCGCACGGATTAAAGTGGCAGTTTGGAAGCCAGTGTAGGAGCCCGCCTGCTGTGGTGCGCACGTGTGTTGGGCGCGCGGTCGTCGCCGAGCTGCCGTACTGCTGTGTCCGCCAGCAGCGACACAGGATTTGGTAGTGAGTTGATATTTTTTATAATTTGCAGCGCGCTTATTAATTTAAAGAAAAGAGTTTGTGTATGTGCGTAGCAGCAGACGGTAATTTTGATAATGATAGGAGTTGAATTCTTAAGGGAAACCATTGTTAGATTAATTATTGATTTTTGTCATTGATTTCTTTTGTAATTGTCAGGGAATTGTTTCACTATGTATGTAATTGAGAAGTATTCCAGTCTGTCTCAAGAGTATGATTAATTTGTAATATTGCTTTAATGCCACTGGAGACGGATTTACACACGAAGCGATTGTTCAAAGAGCTTCTAGCGTTTTTTTTTAATTGAATGAAAAAGAATCGCTTTCAGAATATAGTTTTGGAAAAAAAAAGAATTACATGTTTGGGTTATCATTTACCGAGTTTAGATTTGACCCAACCCTTTCTCTTGAATTATATGTAGTTGTAGTAAGCAGCAGCAGCAGCAGCAGCAGCAGCAGCAACAGCAGGAGTCGCCATACAGAACATGCATTGCACTCAGCATGAATAATAGGTTTTTTATGTTTTTGTTAAATAATGGAATGCAGCAGATCAAGCAGTGGCAGCAGAAAGACCAAGTGAGTTATCTGTTGTGCACAGGACCAATTAAAAAAAAAGTTTAGGCGATCTCTGTAATAGTAAAGTTAACAAGAGTGCAAACACGAGATAAGAAGACTTTCACCTGTCGACATGCCTGCCAGGATACGTTTTTTTTGGATGAGTCGTAGTTAGATATGCTTCGTCTTTCTTCTGCCAACTGCAGGCTTACGCAACAGTAATAATTAGTGGTGGCACAGCATTTTGATCGCTTGCGCACTGCTTTGTATTATCACAAAATTTTATTTGAGCAGTTTTGTCTTTGAATTTGTTGGTGCATTGTGTAACAGTTAATTAAACAGTGGAATTTTAAGGATAGCGGTGTATTTTAGTGACATGTTTTCGTTCGTATTGCGACAATGAGGACGCGAGCACAAAAGAAAATGGAAAATAATGCAGATGCTACTGTAAACGCGAACGTAGATACGGTTGCGAACATGAATGTAGGAGCGGTTTCAAACGCAGTTTCCGAAAATTCGGAACAGAGAGTAGAAAATTCTTTTGAGAATATTGAGATCCGGGAATTTTCGAACAATACTGCGGAGAATCGGAATGTATTCGATCATTTGCCAACAATGCGTGATGAACAACTGTGTGCTACAGGCAACTTAGGACATGACAATACAGTGATGCAAACCGAACTCATTATGAGAAATTCCAGCGTTGCTACCGCCTCAAAAATGCAGAGTAATTTTGTTTTCCCAACTTTCGGTGGAAATTCAGGTCTGGTTGCCACTCCGACAGAGCGGAGTAATTTTGCCTTTCCTTCTGTTAGTGGAAATGCAGGTACTGCTTTTGCTTTAACAGAGAAGAGTAACGTTGTACTCCCTGCCCCCGGTAATGATGTTTTACAATTATTACTGAGTAAACTCACTGAATTTAATGACAGACAGGAGAGTAAACTCACTGAATTTAATGAGAGACAGGCGAGTAAACTCACTGAATTTAACAACAATAATGCAAGGAATTTCAAATCGGTTCAGAACGAAATTAACGAGAGTGTCACATTGTTTCGGGGTGAGGTCAATGACAATTTAAATAGTAAATTTGAAGAAATGACCAGTCAGTTGAAAAGTCAGCTACGTGAAGAATTCAAATCAGATATTAATAATCTAATATCCCGACTTGATCACGTACAAAATGTTGATATTGTTGAAGTGAAACGACAGACGTCACAACAAGAACTGCAAGTAGAGGAATTAGCGAAAAATGTTGAATCATTGCAATTACAGACCATCAATGAAGTTTCAAAGACAGAAACTCAATTAACGACAGTAGCTAAACAGGTAGATGAATTATTCATGAAAGTGACGGAACTGAGTAGCGGGTTAGAGACGAGGTCAGATGACACTCAGCCGGAACCGATCGCGGATACCGAAGAATTTCAGTCTCTGCAACGTTTGAAACAAGGGCAGATGACAATTAATCAGCAAAACAAACGTGACGTGAAAAATATACATGAACAGCTTGCCAGCATCGAAGAAAAGATCGATCGCAGCAATGACACTGGTAGATCCGATAATTACCAAATTGGTAACGACAATGAGCGCATTAATTATGGAAATGCCGACCACTTTTCTCGTAGATATGACACGTTTGCGGGACGTAATGAAGGAAACGTGAGTCATGCTGTAAAAGAAAACACATCCGCTAAGAAAAATGACGAGTTTGACTATTAGCATTTTCTCACAGTTAGGAAATTTAAAATTTTTCGGAATGCTAGTCACGAAATCCACCCTCGAGAGTGGTTACAACAATTTGACTACTCTTTACCACCAACATGGCCAATTGGCCACAAACTGGAATTCATTTGCAGTTATCTTGAAGGAGAGCCTGCAACAAGAATGCGCTCAATATTACGTGAATGACGCATATATGGTGATTTTTATCGCGCATTCTTATCTGCTTACTGGTCAGAGACTAGTGTAAAACATTACATCATTATGATGCAAAGTTATGAGCAGTCGAAATTTTCAACTCCAGTGCAATATTTTGAAAACATGATGCTCATGAACAGATATTTAACGAATCCGTACAGTCAGTCGGAATTAATTCGTATCTGTTCGACAAAACTGCCGATCAGATTACGCCATATAATTTTGGCAGGTAGGTGCAAAGATGACTTGGAGGCATTCCAAGCTCTTTTGCAAGAATTAGAATTTGACAACTATGAAAACACACAAAGAGATAATAGTAATCAGTATTGGGAAAATAATAACGCAGCGTGACTGTAAACACGTATGGAACTCGGACGAACCTCACGCGTACAGGGCGGAAGAAGATATGCGCGATATGCGGCATCAACCGTATAACACAGATCATAGACGCCAGAGAAATGATTTTTATGATCATAGGAACTCTCAGTACAGTAATAGAGATCGCGGACCGCGAGAGCAAAGGCGTTATGGAAATGAAAATTATCTTAGAAGGAATGGTCGCGGTAGAGACAACCGAAATTGGCGCTGACACGCAAATTACAATTCGTAACGCGGTGCTCATGAAGAATACAGGGCATCGAGCCCACGTTATGGTCATAACAATTATGAGAACCAAAACAGTTATGATGAGGGGACAAAATGGTTCAAATGGCTCTGAGCACTATGGGACTCAACTGCTGAGGTCATTAGTCCCCTAGAACTTAGAACTAGTTAAACCTAACTAACCTAAGGACATCACAAACATCCATGCCCGAGGCAGGATTCGAACCTGCGACCGTAGCGGTCTTGCGGTTCCAGACTGCAGCGCCTTTAACCGCACGGCCACTTCGGCCGGCTGAGGGGACAAATCAAAATTGGCAGGATCACAGAAATTCCAATTTAGAGCGTGGCGACAACGCAGAAAACAGACCACCCAACCCAGGCAATAATTCGCGGCAATACAAGCCGGCACAACAGTGACTAGCAACTAGGACTACAAACGAACCGTTTGTAGCGGCGGAAAGCAGACACACAAATTATGTTAACTTTGTTGGACTGGAGGACATTAGAGACACATTATTACAAGAAAATGACAACAGCGAAATTATGTATGCTCATCCAATTATAAAAATCTCAGTAGGAAATATTCTACTTTCAGCTGTACTTGATTCTGGCAGCCCTGTGAACGTAATTAGCGAGACAATGTTTAAGAAGTGTGAACAGGCATCTGTTTGTCAAACCTTGCCATTATTAAAGACCAAATTAAAAGGAGCCATTCAAGGAAAGAGAGTAGACGTACGCAATCAGACTTCTTTAGTTTTCAGGTGTCAAGGACACGAGTTTTCTGCAAATTTCTTAGTAGTCCCTCTTTTATCAACAGAAATGGTTTTGGGTGTGGAATCCCTACGTGAATATAAAGCAATGTTAAATTTTTGTAATGCTGAAGTCATGTTACGTGTAAATCAAATGCTAGTCACGCTTAAATTTCAAGGATGGCTAACAAAGGAGGATGAGGAAGTGAATTATCTGCGTTTTCTCTTTCCTCTTGAGGCACAACAATCACTGAATTTGTCTAATAGTTGCACAGATAACATCACTACGTTTTACTGTGAAATAGAACAACCCATTAGCACAGAACAATTAATTAAAAGGAAAGTTTACCGAGACGAAGTAGATCATAATGCAGGCACTTATGAGTTATTTGAAATATTACAAACTAATGAACTACCTAATGATTCCACTACCCTACCTCCACTGCTTGTGTTGAAAAATAAAAAACCACCAGATAGGATAAATCAATTAGTAGCCTTCCCTGCACAGCGACGTTTAAGACACCATGAAGTGGTAAGTATAGCATTACAGAAGAAAGAAGCTGCATAATCCACGAGTCAGCGTCAAGAATTTACAGGTAGGTCAAAAAGTATTGCTTATTATATTAAAATCGGAAGAATATACTGTAACGGCTGGGGCACCTATGCTCGCCAAACATATATTTACTAAAGATCAGTAAACCCCCTAGGGCCTTTTTCCTTGAAAATTTTAATGTGTCATAAGTGCTGAAGACCTCGCGATTTATGTGTTCGTATTGTCTCAAGTTCCACAGCGTTTGTGTGTGCAATGCGTCGTATACGGAAGGGTCCTTCATACACCAAGAAAAACTTCCTACTCAAATATTTTCCCTTGTGAGATAGTCGTTTTCTGCAACAAGTTGAAATCGAGACACAGCATGATCCACAACTGATCGAAGAGTTTCCGGGGTCACGTTAAGAATGTGTTGCGCAATGCTTGCCTTCAATGCAGCTAAGTTTGCAATTGGAACACTGAACGCAACATCTTTCAGATAGCCCCACAACCAGAAGTCGCACGGATTTAGAACAGTTGATCAGGATGACCAGGCTGTAGGGAAATGGCGGCTGATAATTCTAGAATTTCCGAAATGGCGCTCTTTCAGCTGATGAACTGCATTTGCAATGGGCGGAGGTGCGCTATCTTGCATAAAAAGATTCCATTCACACGTCCACGCTGTTGGAGAGGTGGAATTACGTGGTTTCGCAAAAGACACTCATAGGGCTTACCAGTGACGGTCAGGTAACAGGACCAGAAGAACCTGTCTCTTCGAAAAAATATGGCACGGTGACAAACGATACTGTATGCCCGCCCCACACAGTGGCCTTTTCAGGATGAAGTGGTACAGGTTGACTCGCGTGTGGGTTTTCCGTTGCCCATATTTGACAATTCGGTGTATTGACATATCCTGTCACATGAAAGTGGGCTTCGTCTGTCCACGAAATCTTCCACGGCCAATCATTGTCCACTTCCATGCGAGCAAGAAATTCTAAAGCGAAGGTCTCTCTTGCTGGCAGGTCAACAGGAAGCAACTCATGCACATAGGTAATTTTGAATGGATATCAGAGAAGGATGTTTCGTAGGATTTTACGCAACGTGCTCACGGGTATGTCCAATGTTCGGGCAATTCTCCGTTCACTACACGTTTGCACACCACCACTCGTCTCCTCCTGCATTGCTGTGGCCACTGCTTCCACTGACGTCGAATCAGTTCGTTCCTCCCTCTAGCAGGTTGCACGCCAAAAGAACCCATCTTTTCGAATTTCCGAATCATTTTCATCAGACCCATGGCAGTCATCGGACCAACACCTTTATTCAAACCCTTCAGTGTCCGGAACTTCTGCAGAACGACGTGTGCACAGTCATCATTCTTGTGACACAGCTTTACAAGCAGAGCGCGATTCTGAATTGAGACAGTCATGACGAACGTCGCAGACGCGAAAGCAGGAAAAGTCGTGTATCCGGCGTGTTTATACCAATGTCAGTGGGTCGTGAGCATGAAAGATGTTTTCATTTACGTATTCTGACACATAAAGCGCCATCTATTGATCAATTTTCACATTATTTTATTTTCTTCGGTCATACGTTTTCCCCCTTCTCCGATAGTATTCTGTTGTAATTTGACGTCATTCTGACCAGTGGTGTTACTTCTACAGTGTTTTGAAAGTTTAATTATAATTAACCTGTATTTTCCTCACTGCAGTCTTCTGCACTAATATGACAACTCTACAGATGCAGTGAATCTGTGAACTACAGCTGCTACAAAACACATGGTGACCAATCAGTCACACGTGGTGAGGTCATGGCAGTTTCGCGTCCTCTGGTGTCGTGTACGCGTAGCACCTTTCATCGGAGACAGCAAACTGTGGAAGAGCGAGCTCGCCACGCAGAACGCTGGCGGGCGATTTAAAAGTGCCGACTCTCGCGTAGCTGTGAGCAACGCGCGGCGCACCGGGTACTGTTGACGACGATGCTGTCGATACTGTAGTTTATTTCTTTGTTAATAGCCTGTCGTGACGACACATGTTCGTGTCCTAACGTGTGACGAGCCTAGCCGGGGTTGTGGCGTAACAACATGTCAGTGAAGATGCAGGAGTGGTTTGCAGAACGCAATGAGGTTTCTCTTCTCGAATCTTTCTCTTTTGGACCAGATCTCGTCCCCACTGGAAAGGTATGCGCAAAGATGAACTACATTACCCATAACATAGACTCCCTTGTTCACATAATATACACTGCCGGGAAAAAACAGCACTCCTGGAAGAAGACGTCGAGTTTGACCCGTCCACGAAATATGCCAATTATGGTACAGAACATGTACTGATAATAGTTTCTACGTCGCGTAGTGGCATAGCTACTAGAGAGCAATCTGTATCTACCCTTTAATAGGGAATAATCACAGCCAGAAGGCTCAGTGCGGTGCAAACGTGTGAAGCAAATAGGAAAACATGCCACAGAGAAGCAGTCCCGCAGTCGTGAGTCTTACACTCAACTTAGCTAGTTTGAAAGTAGTCAAATAGTGGCTTCCGAATGACGGGATGGCGCTTTTGGAGAATTACCACAGAAGTTGGATGTGCTGTCAGTTGTGCAACGATACTGGTACCGGTGGTCACAGGACTATTCTCCCGTCCCTACACTACGTTCTGGACGAACACGTAGCATAAACACCCGCCAGAATCGTCGTATTGTAAGGGCAGCAGTGGCAGATCACACAGCTACCATAGCACAGATAAGAGGGCTTGTGAGCCCAGACGTGTCAACACAAACTGTTGCGAACCGGTTATTAGCAGTCGGACTATGGGCACGCACACCTCTAGCCTGTCTTCCACTCACGCCACAACATCGACATGCACGGATAGCCTGGTGCCGTCAGGGTATCACTTGGAAAATGGAATGGCGATGAAAGCAGTTTTTGCCTGCATGCAAGTGATGTTCGTTTGCATGTAGGACGTAGACCTGGTGAGTGCTGTCCGGTAGAGTGTATTCGTCCAAGTCTCTCCCCTGACCTTATGGTTTGAGATGCGATAAGCCATAACTCTCGTCCATGATTAATGTTTCCAGAGGGGACCACAACCAGCGCTCGATACGTGCAGAATGTTGGTAGGCTCGTTCGTTTGCCGTTATTGCAACTTGATGGTGATACCTTGTTCCAACAGGATAATGATTGCCCACATACTGCCCTGAAAAACCAACGTGCTGCAAGAAGTGCAGCAATTTCCTTGGCCAGGACGATCTGTGGACTTGTCTTCAATCGGGTACGTGTTGTTGAGTGGTACTTAAGTAAATAAATTAGTGAAATCAAAGTGAACTAGAAATTAGAATATAAATGAAAAACTTGGTTTAGTTTAGAAAGTTACATACTCGCAAACAGCGGGCAGAACAGCAGAACAGAAGAGACAATGACCGTGAAGTCAGCAAGTTCCACATAAGCGGGCGCTGTCGATTCAGCCGTCAGGGCATCGCCCGACCGGCTCACGTGTTTCTCAGTTGTCGTATGTGAGCAAAGGCCCTCGCCTACATCCCAAGAGCCAATGACCGACGTTAAGAAGATTCTTCGAGAAGCTTTTCAACCTGACAGAAGAGGCAATGACCGGCTTACGTGTTTCTCAGTCGTCACATGGGATCAAAGGCCCTCGCCTACATTCCAAGAGCCAATGACCGACGTTAAGAAGATTCTTCGAGGAGCTTCTCAATGTGACAGAAGAGGCAATGACCGTAAAGTCGTTCACCTCCAGTAAATTGAAGTGAATAAATACGCGAGACGCAGTGGGCCAGACAGATGAAGACAGACGGAGACGGAGACGGAGACGGAGAAGACGAAGAAGTAGCAGTAGTTTTCAGTCAGTTTCGGTGCTGAAGACCGTCATGCAAGAAGAGTCTACATCATGCACAGACGCACCAAGTCCGCCGCTGTAATGGAATAGCAAGCAGCAGCCGCGGCGCCAGAAGACAGAAGTTAAAAGGTATTTGAAGTCTGGTTTTTACATACCCGGGTGACTGGTGAGGACGGGAAGGAGACGGCCTCACATCAGCAGTCAACTGTGAGCTGGGATGAAGACCTGACAGCCGAAGACTTTCAAGCGGGAGTCCGTGGTTCGAGTCTGGGACACTGGCCTGCCCCCGCCACGCCGCTCCGCTGGCCGACGCACAACACACGCGGCCGCTTAGAGAAGAGAAACACTGGGACGCCACACCCAAGGTATCATCCGATGCACGACTTCGCTCGCAATAATTAAACCGGCCACCTCACGCTGCGCGTCTCCAGTCAGCTGGGCGAGACGGCGACACGAGATACACACCGCTACGCGTAATCAGACGCCGCCGCCGCCGCCGCCGCCGCTGCCGCAGCAGAAGACTTCACAAACGACAAAGCTGCCGCTCTCCGAACCAGAACATTCAGTAAGATAGAGTTGTACAAATCTTCAATAAAAGTTATCTTATGTAAAGATGATGTTTCATTCGACCTCATACCCGAGCCAAGGAAGAACCCACCCTGCCCACATGTTGTTAAGAGAGAAAAGTTAATTTAATTAATATTTTCACCCTGACAGAATGCTTTAGAATGCTCATCCTGACAATTGACAGCATCGAATGAGAAAACCCAGTTACATTTAGTGACAGAAGTGTCACATTTAGTATCACAATTGTTACAGTGTAGAATATGATGGTGCGAGAAGTTAATCGTGTGGCTCGTCAATCAACAACTCTTACAGAACTACGAGAAAAGGTCGAGCAGGCGTGGCATAAAGTATCTCAGGACAGAATTCGCCATCTGTATGATCGACTGGATGTCAGAGTTAGCGTCTGCATTGTCGGCCGTGGAGGCCACGGCATGTACTAATACGGACGTTTCAGCATGAGTAGAAATCTGCTGCCTCTGACCCGCTTTTGCTAGATATGTAAATGTAATCATTCATCTACTCCATATGTACTGTTGCAACAATAAGTACTGAGTGAATTGGAAACCTCTAAAAGAGTGTACAACTTTTTTTCCGGCAGTGTAGAGAATCACTGAGAGCTGAGGCCATCGTATTGTTACGTATTAAATCATAAAGAAACCAAGATACAAAGGTATTACTGTAACTACGGCGACATCGAGATACGTCTTACCTTTTTTCCACCTGCTTATGGCATCAACTGTATTTCCTAGATCTCTAATCCTGTAGACGAGACGGCGTGGTGCAGCTTCCTTGAATATTTTAAGAGAGTGCGTGGTTATGCCGAGTGCCAAAAATGTGTAACCCTTCAATTACGCTTACAATTACAAATTTTACTTTCTTGTATGAGCAGTACTGTGCACCCTCTAATGTTATTGGCTCCTGCGTAACATGTAGCTATAATTTCGCTCCATCCATATCTGCAACTTCTCATATTTCGTATGTAGTTCGTTAACTCTTAACTTTTTTCTCTCTTATGAATTTCTCCAGTATGAGATTAAACAGTACACATGACAGTGTATCTCCCCGGGTTAAACCATTTCTAATGGAAAAACGCTGTGAGTATTCTCTTTCAGTTTGTACTATGGCTCTTCATTCACGCACACACACACACACACACACACACACACACACACACACACACACACACGCACACACACAAAGGTGAAATACGTCATGAGTACCTCCTATGTAGTCGCCATAGTGCAGTACCTCGACGTGGCATGGACTCAACAAGTCTTTCGAAGTCCATTGTAGAAAAATTGAGCCATACCGCCTCTATAGCTGTCCATAATTGCAAATGTGTTGCCGGTGCAGGACTTTGTCCACGAAATAACCTCTCCATTATGTCCCATAAATGTCCGGTGGGATTCATGTCGGTCAATCGGAGTGCCCAATTTGTTTGCTCGAACTGTCCAGAATGTTCTTCCAACCAACCGCGAACAATTGTGGCCAGGTGACATGCCATATTGTCATCCGTAAAAATTACATTGTTGTCTTCGAGCACGAATTCCATGAACGGCGACAAATGGTTTTCAAGTAGCCGAATCTAACCAAACTAAAACTAAACTCCACTACCACCCTTCACAGTGCCTTGTTGACTACTTGAGTCCACGGCTTCGTGTGATCTGCACCCCACTCGAACCCTACCAGTAGCTCTTACCAACTGAACTCGGGGCTCATCTGACCAGGCTACGGTTTTCCAGTCGTGTAATGTCCAACCGATTTGGTGACGAGCCCAGGAGAAGCGATGCAGCCGATGTCGTACTGTTAGCAAAGATACTTGCGACGGTGGTTTGCTGACGGAGCCCATTAATGCCAGATTTCACTGCACTGTCCCAACGGATTCGTTAGTCGTACGTCCCACATTATTTCTGCGGTTACGTCACGCAGAGCTGCTTGTCTGTGAAGGCTGTCATCCACTGTGTTGTCCGTGGTGAGAGGTAATGTCTGAAATTTGGTATTCTAGGTACACTCTTGACACTGAGGACTTCGGAATATTGAATTCCCTAACGATTTCTGAAATGGCATGTGCGATGCTCCTAACTCCAACTACTATTCCGCGTTCAAAGTCTACCAATTCCCGTCGTGCGGCCATAATCACCTCGGAAACCTTTCCACATGACTCCACTGAGTTAAAATGACAGCTGCGCCTACGCACTGCCCTTTTATACCTTGTGTACGCGACACTATCACCGTCTGTATGTGTGCACAATGATATCCCATGCCGGCCGGAGTGGCCGAGCGGTTCTAGGCGCTTCAGTCTGGAACCGCGCGACCGCTACGGTCGCAGGTACGAATCCTGCCTCGGGCATGGATGTGTGTGATGTCCTTAGGTTAGTTAGGTTTAAGAAGTTCTAAGTTCTAGGGGACTGATGACCTCAGATGTTAAGTCCCATAGTGCTCAGAGCCATTTGAACCATTTTTTTGCCATCCCATGGCTTTTGTCACCTCAGTACTCTAACAATTTCATTGTGTTTACTGGGATTTGGAACTCCTTTAGGGTTTTAAAGAGGCTATCACCGTGAATATTGTATTAATCTCTTTGAAAATCTATAAATAGTACTTGCACTTTTGTATCACTTTCTCGTTACTCCTCAAGAATTTGCCAAAGAACAAATAGAATTTCACTAGCCTGAACGGTTTGTACTGAATTCAGTTTCATATTCTCCGATAATATTTTCTGCAAATACTTTTAACTGTTCTAAAGTAATTGTAGAAAGTACCTTGGCACCACGTGAAGTAAACCAGTTCTGGTTGATTACTTATTTCGTGAGAATAACATTATCATATTTTTGTTGATGCGGAAAGTATTTCCGCACATTTGTTAGCCTTTTATTTTGACGTTAGTACACATTAATTTTCATTTAACGTACTCAGGAAGACTGTAGCAGTAGGCATAAAAATCGTTGAAAGCTGCGAGCACATACTGTCTGACAAATTTGCTGCTTTCCACTCCTTGGAACATCATCTCATACACTGAGGTGACGGGAGTCATGGGAAAGCGATATGCACACATACAGATGGCAATAGCATTGCTTACACAAGGTATAAAAGGGCAGTGCATTAGCGGAGTTGTCGTTTCTTCTTGGGTGAAAAAAAAAAAAAAGGTTCAAATTGCTCTGAGCACTATGGGACTTAACATCTGAGGTCATTAGTCCCCTAGAACTTAGAACTACTTAAACCTAACTAACCTAAGGACATCACACACAGCCATGCCCGAGGCAGGATTCGAACCTGCGACCGTAGCGGTCGCGCGGTTCCAGACTGAAGCGCCTAGAACCGCTCGGCTACAGGGGCCGGCCTTCTTGGGTGATTCATGTGAAAAAGTTTCCAACGTGATTATGACAGCGTGATGTGAATTAACAGGATTTGAACTCGGAATTGTAGTTGGAGCTAGACGCATGGGACACTCCAGTTCGGAAATCAGTAGGGAATTCAATATTCCGATATGCGCAGTCTCAAGAGTTTACTAAGAATACAGAATTTCAGGCACTGCCTCTCACTACGGACAACGCAGTGAGCGATGGCCTTCACTTAAGGACCGAAAAGCGGCGCCGTTTATGTACAGTTGTCAGTGCTAACAAACAAGCAACACTGTGTGAAATAACCGCCGAAATCGGTTTGGGGTCGTACGACTAACGCATCCGTTAGAACAGTGCAGTGACTTTTACGTTAATGGGCTGAGGCAGGAGAGGCTGACACGAGTGCCTGTGCTTACAGCACGACATCGTGTGAGCGCCTATCTTGGGCTCGTGATCATATCGGTTGGACACTAGTCGACTGGAAAACCGTGGCCTGATCAGATGAGTCCCCATTTCAAAAGAGTTGTTGGCGTGGTTCGAGAGGGGCGCTGATCACACGAAGCCGTGGGCCCAAGTTGTCAACAAGTCACTGTGCAAATAGGTGGCGGCTCCATAATGGTGTGGGCTGTGTGTACGTGGAATGGATTCGATCCTCTGGTCCAAATGAACCGATCATTTACTGGAAATTGTTATCATCGTTTACTTAGAGACGATTTGCAGCAGTTTCTATGGAAACCACGTCACCTGTTACAATTATTCGCGATTTGTATGAAGAACATTCTGGGCAATTCGAGCGAATCATTCGGCATCCCATGGAACATTAATGGGACACAATAAAGAGGTCATTTCGTCCACAAAATCCTGCGCCTGAACATTTCTGCATTTATGGACGGCTCAATATTTCTGCTGGGAGCTTCCAACGTCTTGAATCCATGCCACGTCGAGTTGCAGCACTTCGCTGGGCAAAAAGAGGTTCGACAGGGTATTAATAGATATATCGAGATTTTTGTCACCTCAGTGTCTCTCTCCAATTATTTGAACCATACTTTCAAATTGAGTTTCCCGTTATATTGTCTACAGTGATGGCCACAACACTGATCTGATTGACGGTTTTCACTACATAAGAAAGGTAAACGATGAAGTGCCTAACAAGGACCACTCAGAGTTGGCGGTAACAAAAAGTGCGTCAGCCCATGTGTGGGATGTATTTCAGGGATTATTGCCAAAATTTTGATTTTCCTCTTAGTAACATATTGAGCAATAGCCACGATGGTAAAATCAAGGAAATTCACGCTGATATGGTGGCGATCCATCAGTTGCTTTCCCCACATACTCGTAACCACACATACACAGTGTACGGCGGCTTGGGATTTTGCAGTGTAAGTGTACATGTTGGAAACTGCAAAAAAATGATTAATAATGGCAAATCACGCCTACCACTTTGGAATAAAGTTCTCCATACAGCTAGGGAAGATGAATAGTTGGATTTGTGGGACTCATATAGAATTTTAAATGAAGAACCTGGTTTACTAGCAAACTGTTTAAAAGACTTTCTAAACTGTGAATCACCGAAAATTGTATTTGGTCTGGAAAAATCAAATTCCAGACTAGGGAAATTCATCAGTAAAAGAGATAGTGAAAATAATACGCGACCCAAGAAATAATAAAGTATTGAGGGAAGATGGTGTGAGTCACGAAATGAGTGAACATAGACATAAGATATTTCACAAATAAAGTTCGCGCAATCCTTCCTGGCACATACAGATATCGGATAAAAGTCCCTGACGATTCACAAAGCGGTCTAATCCATCCTACTGCATAATAAAAGAGATAACATGGCCACACATTACTAATATGTTGGCAGTTTCTTACCTTTTCTAATGTTACTCAACAGAGAAGAAAATCTAGCAAACTATCTACACCGAAGCGCCAAAGAATCTGGTATAGGCAGGCGCATTCAAATACCGAGATACGTAAACAAGCAAAATACGGTGCTGCGGTCGGAAACGCCTATATAAGACAACAAGTGTCTGGCGCAGTTGTTAGATCGGTTACTGATGCTACAATGGCAGGTTATAAATATTTAAATGAGTTTGAACGGCCGGCCGCGGTGGTCTAGCGGTTCTAGGCGTGCAGTCCGGAACCGCGCGACTGTTACGGTCGCAGGTTCGAATCCTGCCTCGGGCATGGATGTGTGTGATGTCCTTAGGTTAGTTAGGTTTAAGTAGTTCTAAGTTCTAGGGGACTGATGACCACAGATGTTAAGTCCCATAGTGCTCAGAACCATTTTTTTTGAGTTTGAACGTGTTGTTATACTCGGTGCGTGAGCGATGGACACTGTATCTCCGAGATAGCAATGAAGTGGGCATTTCCCATACGACCATCTGACCATTTAACGAATGTACCGTGAATATAAGGAATCCGGTAAAACATGAAATCTCCGACATCGCAGCAGCCGGAAAAAGATCCTGCATCAACGGGAGCAACGATTACTGAAGAGAACCGTTCAACGTGACAAAAATGCAACCCTGCTGGGCCATCAAGTGCCAGCGTGCGAATCATTCAACGGAATATCACGATATGGGCTTTCGGAGCCGAAGGCCCACTCTTGTATCCTTGATGACTGCACGACACAAAGCTTTACCCCTCGCCTGGGCCCGTCAACAGCGACGTTGGACTGTTGATGACTGGAAACATGTTGCCTGGTCGGAGGAGTCTCGTTTCAAATTGTATTGAGTGGATGGATGTGTGGAGACAACCTCATAAATCCATGGAACCTGCATCTCACAAGGGAACCTCCTCATCGCACCCCCCTCAGATTTAGTTATAAGTTGGCACAGGGATAGGCCTTGAAAAACTGAACACAGATCAATCGAGAAAACAGGAAGAAGTTGTGTGGAACTATGAAAAAAATAAGCAAAATATACAAACTGAGTAGTCCATGCGCAAGCTAGGCAACATCAAGGAGAGTGTCAGCTTACGAGCGCCGTGGTCCCGTGGTTAGCGTGAACAGCTGCGGAACGAGAGGTCCTTGGTTCAAATCTTCCCTCGGGTGAAAAGTGTAATTTTTTACTTTCAGATAATTATCAAAGTTCAGGCACTCACACATAATCAACTTCGCTCTCCAAAATTCCAGGACATGTTCAGATTTGCTTGGACATATGCAGGATTTGACGGTCTACGCACGGAAAAATTTGAAAACGTAAAAAACATATGTTTTGACAGAGCACAGGGAAAACTGTGCGACTGTGAAACTGTTGCATTCATTTGTTGCAGTTTATGTGACAAACTCTTATGTTTTCATCACTTTTTTGGGAGTGATTATCACATCCACAAGAAAACCTAAATCGGGCAAGGTAGAAGAATCTTTTTACCCATTCGCCAAGTGTGCAAGTTAGGTGGGTCGACAACTTATTCCTGTCATGTGACGCACATGCTGTCACCAGTGTCGTAAAGAATATATCAGACGTGTTTTCCTGTGGAGTAATCGGTTGACCTATGACCTTGCGATCAAATGTTTTCGGTTGCTATTGGAGAAGCACGTCCTTTCGATTACTAATCGCACGGTTTTGCGGTGCGGTCGCAAAACACTGACACTAAACTTATTACAGTGAACAGAGACGTCAATGAATGAACGAACAGATCGTAACTTTGCGAAAATAAAGAAAGTAAAATTTTCACTCGAGGGAGGACTTTATCCGAGGACCTCTCGTTCAGCAGTTGCTCACTCTAACCACGGGACCACGGCGCTCCTCAGCTTGTCTTCTCCTTGATGTTGCTTATCTTGCACATGGACTACTCCGTTCGTATATTTTGCTTATTTTTTCATAGTTCCAAACAACTTCTTCCGGTTTTCTCGATTGATCTGTGTTTAGTTTTTCAAGGCCTATTCACTGTGTCAATTTATAACTAAATCTGGGAGGGGTGCGATGGGGAGGTTCCCTTGTCAGCAGGGGACTATTCAGGCTCTGCAGTGGTGTGGGGCGTTGGAGTGATATGGGACCCCTAATACGTTAGATACGACTCTGACAGGTGACACGTACCTATGCATCCTGTTTGATAACCTGTATCCATTCATGTCCATTGTGCTTTCCAACGGACTTGGGCAATTCCAACAGGACAATGCGACACCCCACACGTCAAAACTGCTGCAGAGTGGCTTCAGTAACACTCGCATTTAAGAGTTATGATCTTAGTTAGAGTTACTGATCAACACGTGGTTCCACTTTACTCACAAAGTAGTGACAAAGCAACTACTGGAATATTCTGAACTGTACACTCGAATCACACTGCGTTGCAATTTAAGATAACATTAGATATTTTATAGTTAAACCTGAAATAAAGGTGATTAAATTTTCAGTTTGGCTGAACTTAAGAAATCCATTGTCCTACTGACTTAGCAGACACGCGCTTAGCCGGAGATCTTACCACTTCAGACGCTCGCCGCGGACAGACTGACCTGGGCTCCTACCAAGGGTGCTTCCGTATACCAAACGGAAGTGACCAGAGAGGCAGCTTCCTATACCAACATGACAAGGGACGGACAGGACCATACTAAGGATAGAAACCTCTTTGCTTTTAGAAAGCGTAGCTACCTGTTCCGACTTTGGTCCTACTGTTCTCTAGCAGACAGGCTTGTCTGCTACCATCCAGCATGCAACTAGAAATACATTTGCTCATTCATCGTCTCACACAGAAGGGAAGGGGGATGACAGTATCTTATCATGTACAGTATATAAAAGAAAGCGGATGTAGGTTCCGTATGAGACTGTGTGACATGAATTACATATAAACTGTGTTTTAAAGTGTAGTAGTGTGACAGATCGTTCTTGTTTATGTGTAAAAGTAACACGTTTCATTGCTCAGTCTCCTCCCAGATAGTCAGAAACACCACAGTAAATTTAGAAGAGGAATTTATACCGTAAATGACAATAGATTTCAGAAATTAACATGAAAGGAATCCAACGGAGACCTTTCATCCACACTTTAATCTTTTTATATCACAGCAAATTAATTTACAAGTTCACTTCGGAGAGAGAGATTCTGTTGATAAGCACTCCAATGTTGCCCACAAAAGTTGCAAAAAAATCAAAGATCAGCGTAGCACTGGTTTCGTCCAAAAAAATTCAAACTTAAAAAAATCTGTCCATTGAACTCTCCTAGAAGTAAATATTTCATCCACTCTTCAGATTTCCGAACAAATAAATTCTTTCAGCGATCTTCGGTTTATTATTTCACACATACATCAGACTGTCATCATAATGTGCATATTACAGAGTGAATCATTTCATGTTGCACAAAGCAGTATATAAATCGGTTTTCTGTTATTTCTTCAATTTACTTTACTAATATCATTCGCAGCGGGGCTCAGAGTTTTGCAGTCAACTTCGGCAGATTCTTCTGCGCGCGGATGGTGGTCGCGCAAGCTGCTGTAGCGGCCAGAATACAATACATGGATTTCTGGTTGAAGATGCCGCCGACGTCGTGCTTATACCACTCCGAGGTTCGCCGTTTAACAAAGAACTTAACACTTTGGCAGATACAAATAATATAACAACCTTCACTTACATTTTAACATAATAAATCTTTATTAGACCGTAATTAATTTGCGTTATATCGCCTATTATGCTGGTTGGTAAAGTGTCGTGAGGCAGGAAATATTTTTGTAGCTTTACACCCTCCATTACCAAATTATCTGTTCTTTGACGTGTCAGGGTGCCTCCAGCCACCCAATCCCTTCTTATAATCAAGTTGTGCAATTAATTTCTTTTTCGTTAGTTCCGTTTTGTACCTCCTCGTTATCGCTCTATCCTTCTAATTTCAACATTCGTCTATATCATATTTCAAAAGCTTCTACACTATTCTTGTCTGAATTGCCGTATGACTTCCATACAAGGCTACAATATAGAGAAATACCGTCAGAATAGACTTTCTGACACTTCAATTTATATTAGATATTCACAAATTTATCTTTTTCAGAAACTCTCTCCTTGCTACAGCCACTCTGCATTTTATATCCTCTCTACTTCGACTACCATCAGTTATTTTGCTGCCCAAATGGCAAAAGTCATCAACTACTTTTAGTTCCCTATTTCCTAATCTAATTCTCTTAGTAACCCATAATGTAGTTCGACTGCATTCCATTAGCCTTGTTCTACTTTTGTTGATGCTCATCTTATTACCCCTTTTAAAGATACTACCCATTCTGTTTAACTGTTGTTTCAAGTCATTTTTCGTCTTTGAAAGAATTACAATATCAAGGGAAAACCTTAAAACTTTTATTACTTTTCCCTTATTTAATTTCCATTTCCAAATTTCTCCTTAGTTTTCTTTACTGCTTATTCAAAGTACAGAATGAATAACAAAAAGGATAAGTTAAAATCCTCTCTCATTCCCTTATCAACTAGTGCTCCGTTTCATCTGAGTGGAGTCATGTAACATTAGATTGGGTTCGATATAAATTTTAGAGAACCTATCGCTTCCTGTATTTTATCCCTGCTACCTTCAGAATTCCAAAAGTTTATTCCAATCACCACTGGACCCACCCGCATAGTCGAGCGCCTTAACGCGTTCGCTTCTAGGACAAGGGGAGGCGCGCCGTCATCGGAAGGAATCCGCTGCCGGATTAGGGACGTTGGCCGGTTTGCTGGGTAGCCTGGATGTGGTGTTTAGGCGGCTTCCCACATCCGAGTGGGTGATTACTGAGCTGGTACCCACGTCCCGACTCAGTTACACGATTCGTTAATATTTAGGAAACATTCTCACATTTGCACATGAGATAACATTAGACGCAAACAGATAGAGTACGCAAATTCCGTCCCGGAATGTCAAATACGAAAAAAAACATGCTGACCCGGTGAAGACACGGAATAAAGCCAGCAAGAAGAAGAAGAATACAAACGTAGGTCTGTCTTTCTCCAAGTTATCTTCCAAGGTAAGTCGTAGGGTGAGTATGGTGCCGCACCTTCCTACATTTTTCCGGAACCGAAACTGATTTTCCCTTAGGCTGACTTCTACCAGTTTTTCCAGTCTTCTGTAAATAGGTCGTGTTAGTTGTTTGCAAACATGAGTTATTAATATGATGATTTAGTACTATTCACAACTGTAAGCACATACTTTCTTTGGAATTGGAATCATTACATTTTTCTTGAAGTCCGAGGGTATTTCAGTCGTCTTAAATATCAGGTGGAATAGCTTTATCAAGGCCGGCTCTCGCAAGAGTTGCAATAAATCTGAAAATAAATCTGACGGAATACCGTATATCCCAGGGGTCACGTTTCGAATTTGCTCTTGCAGCCCTCTGTCGAATTTTTCAGCAGTATCATATGTGCCAATTCATCTCCATCTACTTCCTCTTCCCATTCTATAAGACTGCTTCGAGTTCGCTTCTCTTGTATAGGCTTGCGGTGTACTCCTGCCACCTATCATCTTTCCCTTCTTCGCTCGCTACTGAAGTACCATCTGCACTCTTCATATTCCAAAATTGTTCCATTCACTCACGGTACTTTCCATAGACAGTAGGTACCTAAGCTTATATTTAGCTCTGCACGATCCTGTCCTTGGTTCGTTTTTCTAGACGATATGCATCTCGTCTATGGGTTCACTGAGTGCAATGGACAAGCAGCACGATGACATCTTTTTCAGCTATTCTCAAAGCGACGGCAGCAATACTGTCCAGTCATATTAATGTAACCACGTGTCAAATGCCTGAATAACCAAATTTTGCAGCGTGGACCACTGCGAGACGTGCAGGAAGAGAATCAGTGAGGCTATGGGAGGTACCCATAGGGCTGTGGAGACACACTGACTCCAATGCCGTGGCCAGCTGCTCTGGTTTTCTCGGTTGAGGATCCATGGTAGGAACAGCCCAATTACGGTGGTCCCGCAAGTCTCGACTCTGGATAAATACGGGGAGAGTGTTTGCTTTCAGATGTTCCACGCCGCACACGCCGACGGCCATCTGTCCTATGGAGCATAAAACCTAATTTATCTGAAAAGGCTACTTGTTGCCAGTCAGTGGACATCCAGCTGCTGCATTGGCGTACGAATCAGAGCCTTCGTTGTCGATGATCAGCAGTGAGCATGGGAGTATGAAACTGGCGTATGTTTTGGTGGCCCTTACGCAGCAACATTCGCAGAACGGTTGTTGAGGGGATACTATTATAGGCCCTTAGTTCGTTTGGACGGTCAGCTGCTCAACAGTTGCCCGTCTGTTTGCCCGTACACATCTCCGCAGCCGTTGTTTACACGGTCATCTATGGCCCTTGGTGCACCGCATCTGCCTCGGCGCTGATTTTTGACAGCGCCATTTTTCCCTGTACGGTGTACTTTAGCCAGGGTCCCTCGGAAACTGTTTACAGATTTAGCCGTTGCAGAAATGCTTCCACCCTCGACCCGAAAGCCAATGACCATGCTCTTTTGGACGTCAGATAAAAACGCTCCGCTTCCACATTACGACAACAACTGCACTGTTTTCCGCATCCTCCCGAAACTGCCATCTGTGTTGACGTGAACATAGGCGGCGGTCACATTAATCTGACTGGACTGTGTACATCATATAAGTTTTCCATCTGTACATAGGCCGCACCAATAACCGGGTCTTTCGCGTTAGTACGTTTTGCTGGTTGCGTAGTAAAGGCGTTTTCAATGTTGTGATAGTATTTTCACAGAAACAAAGATTATTCTGGTAATAAAAGCAGAATAAATCTTAATAGCGTTATAAATCCCTAACAAGCCATCGAAGACCACGGATTCATTAAACCAAAATGCCGGAAAAGTCCATGAACAACCTTCGAAATTTGGTCAATGGAGTTTTGGTTCACACTGTATGTACTCTTTAATTTTCATGTAGCAATCATCCACCTTTCCTCCAGTCAGGCACGCTTCTACTGCTTTGCATTTCTTCTGTAGTCATTCCTGCTTTTGTCATTTTGCAATTTCTGTCAGTCACATTTTTTTCGATACCTGCATTCCTTTCGCCTTCTTCGTTTGATATTTTTGGTAGAATTATTTCGGTATACAGTAAACATTTTTATAAGAGCGGCTTCCAATGCAATTTTCTAATAACTGGTTTCATTAGTATTATAGTAATGCTGCCTTCGGTATTTGGATTTTCCTAAATCTTTCAACTGGAATGCTAATCATAATTTGTGCTTATATTGCAATTGTCTGACTATGTGCGCCCGCAGTCCGTTGAGTCAGCAAACTCTTTGGTGGCCTGAGTGATCTAGCGGAAGTTTTTTGGACTAACGATACTGCACACTTTACTGCTAAGATTGAGATTAATGGGTGTGAAAGGTTATGACTGTTCTGTTCGTGACTTGTTTTGAGTGTATTATTGTTACAGTGTACTGTTTTACATTGTTGAGTAACAGATGAAGTCCAACGGCGATGCGTGATGTTACTCCAGTACAAGGGTGGTAAACTGGAATATAGTTCCCTGTAAAACACGTCGTAGAAACAGAATCAAAGGAAAACAGGGTTTAACGTCCTGTCGACATTGAGATCATTAGAGACGGAGAATCAGAATAGCTCTATGGAACACTAACACAGGGCGGTCAGAACCAGTCTGAAAAGCTCGAAAGGGTGTGATCGGGTAGGCTTCGCTGCTACATAATTGTTACGAAAAATATTTGATACTTTCCGAGTTAATTAGCATGGAAGTTAGCCAATCAGGTCGTTGAACGCGAATATCTAAGCGGCCTGCATGATACAGTGTTAATTGTTCTCATAGTGCACTACACTGCTCAGCCATTGGCTAGGGTTCGATCCTTACTGCCGTCCCATGACCAATTTTTGTATCGCTGTTATGTACGATTTTAGGAAACCAAACGAATAACACGCTTGGCTACGTCGTCTCTGGCGGGTCGCTCGAATTTGCTCACGCAGTGGCCTCATTGACTAACGTCAATGTTAACTAACTCGCAAACGCCACAACGTTGAGTTTTTTTCTTAACAATTGTTTCTCTGCATACCCTACCCTGCAACACCCTTACAAGATTTTTAGACTATTCCTGACCACCATTTAGAGGGGTATATAGCAAATAATTCGTAACATCATGGTATGCGCGATGTAAGCACGACACATTTCACAGGAACTGTATTTGAAAAACCGGAAAAGTCTTTGTTGGCAAATATGTCGGAGTGACGTCTATGATTATAATTTGCGCTGTAAACTAAGTTCTATAAAGTTGATATTGTGGGCCTGTGGGTGTCTGACTGGTTCTTCCAAACATTTACCCAATTCGTCTTTATCCACGTTTCGATGTTAATGGCGGTTGTCTAATATTAAGATCTGAATTCTGAATAGCTAATTTCGGAACATCTGTATCAGATGAGTAACCACTTCTGATCGCACGGCTACTGTACTCAAAACATAGTATCGAGGAGTATATAAGGAGTGTCAGCTAATACCATGACGGAGCGTTAGTTGTAATCTGTGCCAGGAGAAAGTGTGTAGCTCATCAAGCATATCTTTACACATCTTATCACGAAACCTGTGTTTATATATGGAATTGGGGGATGATGCCACAAGGATGTGTTTGGTAATGGGAGGAGATTATACCTTAGCATTATAAGAGGCATTCACGAGTGCAGCTTCAACGTGGGGAGCAAAACCTTTCGTCGTATGTCAGTTAGTGACATATGGCACCAAGTCCAGCTAGCATGGCGACGGGAACCATGACCTATAACGACGGTACACCTCTGCTGTTTGTTGGCGGAATAACGACCACTGCAGGACCATCTTCTACAAATTTTAGCCGATTTTGTCGCTGTTGCTATAACGTTATGGAGATGTACTCTCCCAGCAGGACAAGATCTGTCAATGCACTGCTTGCTTTACATAACACTCTCTGCAAGATGTCGTCAACTCGGTAAGTTACTGATCATATCATAGCCAGCTCGAAACGAATATCTGTGGGACGTGACGGGACGGCATTTCTTTACCTTTAGTTTCTTGCTCTTATCGAGGCAAATAAACGTTTACGAGTGTATTTTTTTATGTTAAATATAATATTAAGTTACCTCCTTAATTCTTGTGTATGGACGACTTTCAGCTTTAAAATTTCTGTATATAGGCACATAACTGTCGCAGTACATTGAATTCTTAAAAAATGACCTGCATACTAAATTAAGTGCTATAATACCTAGATATATGAAGACTTTCAAAATTGTTCAAATAGTAGTGTCACGTCACATGTATACTATAGTTAATAGTTTTATTTCATTATTAGCAATATAAACTTCTACAGTGCACGTGATAACAAAAATATGCAGCATATTATATTACACTACTGGCCATTAAAATTGCTACGCCAAGAAGAAATGCAGGTGATAAACGGGTATTCATTGGACAACTACACTCCTGGAAATGGAAAAAAGAACACATTGACACCGGTGTGTCAGACCCACCATACTTGCTCCGGACACTGCGAGAGGGCTGTACAAGCAATGATCACACGCACGGCACAGCGGACACACCAGGAACCGCGGTGTTGGCCGTCGAATGGCGCTAGCTGCGCAGCATTTGTGCACCGTCGCCGTCAGTGTCAGCCAGTTTGCCGTGGCATACGGAGCTCCATCGCAGTCTTTAACACTGGTAGCATGCCGCGACAGCGTGGACGTGAACCGTATGTGCAGTTGACGGACTTTGAGCGAGGGCGTATAGTGGGCATGCGGGAGGCCGGGTGGACGTACCGCCGAATTGCTCAACACGTGGGGCGTGAGGTCTCCACAGTACATCGATGTTGTCGCCAGTGGTCGGCGGAAGGTGCACGTGCCCGTCGACCTGGGACCGGACCGCAGCGACGCACGGATGCACGCCAAGACCGTAGGATCCTACGCAGTACCGTAGGGGACCGCACCGCCACTTCCCAGCAAATTAGGGACACTGTTGCTCCTGGGGTATCGGCGAGGACCATTCGCAACCGTCTCCATGAAGCTGGGCTACGGTCCCGCACACCGTTAGGCCGTCTTCCGCTCACGCCCCAACATCGTGCAGCCCGCCTCCAGTGGTGTCGCGACAGGCGTGAATGGAGGGACGAATGGAGACGTGTCGTCTTCAGCGATGAGAGTCGCTTCTGCCTGGGTGCCAATGATGGTCGTATGCGTGTTTGGCGCCGTGCAGGTGAGTGCCACAATCAGGACTGCATACGACCGAGGCACACAGGGCCAACACTCGGCATCATGGTGTGGGGAGCGATCTCCTACACTGGCCGTACACCACTGGTGATCGTCGAGGGGACACTGAATAGTGCACGGTACATCCAAACCGTCATCGAACCCATCGTTCTACCATTCCTAGACCGGCAAGGGAACGTGCTGTTCCAACAGGACAATGCACGTCCGCATGTATCCCGTGCCACCCAACGTGCTCTAGAAGGTGTAAGTCAACTACCCTGGCCAGCAAGATCTCCGGATCTGTCCCCCATTGAGCATGTTTGGGACTGGATGAAGCGTCGTCTCACGCGGTCTGCACGTCCAGCACGAACGCTGGTCCAACTGAGGCGCCAGGTGGAAATGGCATGGCAAGCCGTTCCACAGGACTACATCCAGCATCTCTACGATCGTCTCCATGGGAGAATAGCAGCCTGCATTGCTGCGAAAGGTGGATATACACTGTACTAGTGCCGACATTGTGCATGCTCTGTTGCCTGTGTCTATGTGCCTGTGGTTCTGTCAGTGTGATCATGTGATGTATCTGACCCCAGGAATGTGTCAATAAAGTTTCCCCTTCCTGGGACAATGAATTCACGGTGTTCTTATTTCAATTTCCAGGAGTGTATATTATACTAGAACTGACATGTGATTACATTTTCACGCAATTTGGGTGCATAGATCCTGAGAAATCAGTACCCAGAACAACAGCCTCTGGCCGTAATAATAACCTTGATACGCCTGGGCATTGAGTCAAGCTTCCCGCGCCCGGGTTCCCGGGTTCGATTTCCGGCGGGGTCAGGGATTTTCTCTGCCTCTTGATGACTGGGTGTTGTGTGATGTCCTTAGGTTAGTTAGGTTTAAGTAGTTCTAAGTTCTAGGGGACTGATGACCATAGATGTCAAGTCCCATAGTGCTCAGAGCCATTTGAACTATTTGAACCATTGAGTCAAACAGAGCTAGGATGGCGTGTTCAGGAACAGCTGCCCATGCAGCCTGAACACGATACCACAGTTCATCAAGAGTAGTGACTGGCGTATTGTGACGAACCAGTTGCTCGGCCACCATTGACCAGACGTTTTCAATTGGTGAGAGATATGAAGAATGTGCTGGCCACTGCAGCAGTTGAACATTTCCTGTATCCAGAAAGGCCTGTACAGGACCTGCAACATGCGGTCGTGCATCATCCTGCTGAAATGTAGGGTTCAAAAAATGGCTCTGAGTACTATGGGACTTAACATCTGAGGTCATCAGTCCCCTAGAATTTAGAACTACTTAAAGCTAACTAACCTAAGGACATCACACACATCCATGCCCGAGGCAGGATTCGAACCTGCGACCGTGGCGGTCGCGCGGTTCCAGACTGAAGCGCCTAGAACAGCTCGGCCACACCGGCCGGCAAAATGTAGGGTTTCGCAGGGATCGAATGAAGTGTGGAGCCACGGGTCGTAACACATCTGAAATGTAATGTCCACTGGCCAAAGTGCCGTCAATGCGAACAAGAGGTGACCGAAACGTGTAACCAATGGCACCCCATACCATCATGCCGAGTGATACGCCAGTATGGCAATGACGAATACACGCTTTCAATGTGCGTTCACCGCGATGTCGCCTAACACGGATTCGACCATCATGATGCTGTAAACAGAGCCTGGATTCATCCGAAAAAATGACGTTTTGCCATTCGTGCTCCCAGGTTCGTCGTTGAGTACACCATCGCAGGCGCTCCTGTCTGTGATGCAACGTCAAGGGTAACCGCAACCATGGTCTCCGAGCTGATAGTCCCTGCTGGTGTAAACGTCGTCGAACTGTTCGTGCAGATGGTTGTTGTCTTTCAAACGTCCCCATCTGTTGAATCAGGGATCGAGACGTGGCTGCACGGCGCTAACCTTGTGTGAATGCTCTGAAAAGCTAATCATTTGCATATCACAGCATCCTCTTCCTGTCGGTTAAATTTCGCGTCTGCAGCACGTCATCTTCGTGGTGTAATAATTTTAATGGCCAGTTGTGTACACACATTAAAATATGTTTTGCGTCACCTCGGTTCCGAGAGTTCCGGAACCTGTACAGGAAGTTGAATTAGAGATCAACATAAAAGTCATTTCCACCTTTTTTATTGCTCATGAAACCCACACATTGCATGTTGTACCACCATAGAGTGAGACCTTCAGAGGTGGTCGTCCAGATTGCTGTACACACCGGTGCCTCTAATACATAGTATCACGTACTCTTGCATTCATGTACACCTGTATTCGTCGCAGCATACTATCCACGAGTTCATCAAAGAACTGTTGGTCCTGATTGTTCCTCTTCTCAACGGAGATTCGGCATAGATCCGTCAGAGTGGTTGGTGGGTCACGTCGTCCACAAACAACCCTTTTCAATCTATCCCAGGCATGTTCGATAGGGTTCATGTCTCGAGAATATGCTGCCTCCTCTAGTCGAGCGATGCCGTTATCCTGAAGGAAATCATTTTAAGATGTGCACGATGGGAGCGCGAAGTGTAGTCCATGAAGACGAATGCCTCGCCAATATGCTGGCGATATGGTTGCACTATCGGTCAGAGGATGGCATTTAAGTATCGCACAGCCATTATGGCTCCTTCCATGTCCACCAGCGGCGCACGTCTGTCCCACATAATGCCACCGCAAAACAGCAGGGAACCTCCACCTTGCTGCACTCGCTGGACAGTGTGTGTAAGGAGTTCAGCCTGACGGGGTTGCCTCCAAACGCGTCTCTGACGATTGTCTGGTTGATGGCATATGCGACACTTATCGGTGAATAGAACATGATGCTAATCCTGTGCGGTCCACTCGGGATGTTGTTGGGCCCATCTGTACCGCGCTGCATGGTGTCGTGGTTGCAATGATGGACCTCGCCATGGGCGTCGAGAGAAAAGTTGCGCACCATGCAGCGTATTGCGCACAGCTTGAGTCATAACACGACGTCCTGTGGCTGCGCGATAAGCATTACTCAACACTGTGGCGTTGCTGTCAGGGTTCCTCCGAGCCATAATCCGTAGGTAGCGGCCATCCACTGCAATAGGAGCCCTTGGACGGCCTGAGCGAGGCATGTAATCGACAGTTCCTGTCTCCCTATATCTCCACCTTGTCCGAACAACATCGCTTTGGTTCACTCCGAGACGCCTGGACACTCCCCTTGTTGAGATCCCTTCCTGGAACAAAGTGAGCTGGCCGCTGTGGCCGAGCGGTTCTAGGCTCTTCAGTCTCGAACCGCGCGACCGCTACGGTCGCAGGTTCGAATCCTGCCTCGGGCATGGGTGTGTGTGATGTCCTTAGGTTAGTTAGGTTTAAGTAGTTCTAAGTTCTAGGGGACTGATGACCTCAGATGTTAAGTCCCATAGTGCTCAGAGCCATTTGAACCATTTTGAACAAAGTAACAATGCGGACGCGATCGAACCGCGGTATTGATCGTCTAGGCATGGTTGAACTACAGACAACACGAGCCGTGTACCTCCTTCTAAGTGGAATGAATGGAACTGATCGGCTGTCGGACCCCCTCCGTCTCCCCGTCCCCCTCCCCCCTCCCCCGTCTAATAGGCACTGTTCATGCATGGTTGTTTACATCTTTGGGAGGGTTTAGTGACATATCTAAACAGTCAGAGTGACTGTGACTGTGTCTGTGATACAATACCCACAGTCAACGTCTATCTTTAGGAGATCTGGGAACCGGTGTGATGCAAAACTTTTTTTGATATGTTTACTACACTTACGCGCGCGCACACACACACACACACACACACACACACACACACACAAAGAGAGAGAGAGAGAGAGAAAGATAAAAACATGTTCAGATGTGTGTGAACTCGTATGGGACTGAACTGCTAAGGTCATCAGTCCCTAAGCTTACACACTACTTAACCTAAATTATCCTAAGGACAAACACACACACCCATGCCCGAGGGAGGACTCGAACCTCAGCCGGGAGCAGCCGCACAGAGATGAAGATAAAAGTAAAGAAAATTCAAATACGGCTCCAAACGCATTCAGGAACAAATGAACGCCGACGGGATTAGGACATAAAACAACATCGTTTACGCCGCGTTTTTAGAAGTAAAAAGACGTTTCTTAAACCAAAATTGTACAATATACGGTTAACATGTGTTTGCAGTGCTCTTAGAACGCGGAAGAAGAAGGATTTGTCACAACAAAGCGTGAGTAATAACACATACTCCTATATACTCACAACATTATTTCACACCATAATCACGTTTTGAAAATCAAGGGAGATGTTGACTCGCTGATAAAATTCATGTTTGCATCGTTTGGTTTGCAGATGACAAGCTATTGGTGAAGGACACCATACAGATGGTCCTGCGAAACCGTATAATGTACAATCAAGGGAAGAACAGAAACGAACAAAAAATGTCTATAGGCCTCATTTTGTTAGATGAGTTACAACCTAAAATAAACTCACTTCTAATAGTTTTTCAATACACAAAACCCACTGATGATGGCACAGAGGTGCCGAAACATGTTTGGGTAACAATAGCAGACAGTAACTTCCTGGCAGATTAAAACTGTGTGCCCGACCGAGACTCGAACTGGCAGAAGTAAAGCTGTGAGTACCGCGCGTGAACCGTGCTTCGGTAGCTCAGATGGTAGAGCACTTGCCCGCAAAAGGCAAAGGTCCCGAGTTCGAGTCTCGGTCGGGCACACAGTTTTAATCTGCCAGGAAGTTTCATATCAGCGCACACTCCGCTGCAGAGTGAAAATCTCATTCTGAATAGCAGACAGTGTTCAAAAAATGGCTCTGAGCACTATGGGACTTAACTGCTAAGGTCATCAGTCCCCTAGAACTTAGAACTACTTAAACCAAACTAACCTAAGGACATCACACACATCCATCCCCGAGGCAGGATGCGAACCTGCGACCGTTGCGGTCGCACGGTTCCAGACTATAGCGCCTAGAACCGCTTGGCCACTCCGGCCGGCGAAGACAGTGTTTTCTATAGAAGGTGGCACCTATATCCAATAAGTATAGTCTTCGAAGCCACTATGTGCCAAAAGGAAGAACCAACACGACCCTTCGTATAGCGACACGCCATGCGATTAGCTTATTGACGTAGCGCTCAGTGTGGCTCATGTCGTTAGTTCACAGCTGTTTGTTTAGAAAGGTGAATCGCCTGGCGTGTCGCCAGGTACCTAGTCGACAAGCGAGGCGCGTCTGGTGTGGTCGCAGCCTCATTCTGTTGATGGGAAGACAAGTCTTGACGCTAGCCCGCTTTAAACACTTTGTGGTTGCAGCGCAGAACACACGGTCACGCCTCCGCTCCGTCAGACTGAGACCATTCGAGTGGGAAAATCACTGACGTCACTTTTTCTATTTAGTTATATTTTACTATGAGTATGGATAGTATAAGCGTATTCCAAATGCAGAGAAGTATTACTATTTTCTTAGAAAACGTCAGCAATCCTAACAGGACCAGTATAGCGTAATTTTCGGAGTAATATCTTCTCTTCTATGTGTTCTATAGGTAATTAGAAATACTGAAGTACCATATTGCATTCGGGTTGGTGCTGTACAGGACACAATATCCAGTTACAATTTCATATGGCGAATTTATATGCTGTTAAGTGTACAATTGTCTTGTTGAACGTTTTAATTATTCTTCATAATACAAAGGATAACATAATTTAAGCGTCAGGCTGTGATACGGTGCATGCACTCCACTGCCAACGCTTAGCGTGTCGAAACCAAGACAGAAGCTCAGCGTAGGTCGAAAATGCTCTAAAATGATAACTTTAGGACTGCAAGTATCATGAGCCCAAATCGGTACTGATGAACACACCCAGATTGTCTTACTCAGCAACACTAAATCAAATAGAGTCCACAGTCAAAGCCCAAAATGGCTCTGAGCACTATGGGACTTAACATCTGTGGTCATCAGTCCCGTAGAACTTAGAACTACTTAGACCTAACTAACTTAATGACATCACACACATCCATGACCGAGGCAGGATTCGAACCTGCGACCGTAGCGGTCGCGCGGTTCCAGACTGAAGCACCTAGAACCGCTCGGCCACACCGGGCGGCTCAAAGCACAGATTGCGAGGGTGCAAGTTGGTTGTGGCATTAAGAATTCGAAATGCTGTAGCTGTATTGTGCTAGTGCGTGACGATTGCGCAATCTGCAGAAGCCAGGGAACCGAGATCTGCTTTGTAATGCTGCAGCCTAACTGTTCCCAAACTACACTTCCACTTGAGTGCGCTGTCACACAACGGGTACTGCATGCAGCATGAGCATCAGCAGTAACTAAAACAAACGGTAAGGTCACCACCACGTTCTATGCAATATAATTAAGATAATACTGGCTTTTATTACGATAACCATGGACTATTTGCAACACAGAATTGATTTTCTGTTAGGAATCACAAGTTAAGGCTTACATAAATTTTTTATGATAAAACTTTCAGACCACCAACTGATTCTGGATAGGGAAGAAGTAGAGCCCGGTATTTGCATCACTATACTGGAATCTGTCCACCGGCTAACGACCGATGATGGAGAATACTTGTGTATTGGTCGCTCATTAGGACTCACGAAGAAGTGAAGTTTATGAGGAGTATTGTCTTCAGACTCGCTCGCACAATGGGTGTTTGTGTCTTCGAATTATGCTATCATACTACTTTAGGTTTTAATACCATTTCATGGTAGTTGTTACTTGGAAAAATATTGAATTTCTCCAGATAACATGGTGAGAACTAGACCCTCTTTGCCTATAAGCCTTGAATGTTTCAATAATTCTCCATAGTAAATAGGAAATAAATTGTGGGGTAAAGCTGGTTCTACTGTGCTTTTGATATCAAATTGATATGCTAATTAATTATGTTGAGCATTTAAACAACCCCTCCCCACCCCCTTAACCTATTGTTATGCTAATTCATTTATGACCCCTGGGGATACTCAGTCCTGCTGAGAAAGCACCCCACCCCTCCTTCTCCTCCTCTCCCCACCCCTCTGGAAAAGGGGACACCGCTTTGGTAACTTTGTCCCCAGTTCTGAACATCTTTTCCCTCCTGGGAAATCCCCCAGTCCTCTCCTCCCGTCCCCCACTTCCTCCCTCCCCTCTACCACTGAGAAATTGGAGGGAAAAGCCTCTTGTGGGGCGGCGCTTTTTAAATTGAAAATTAATCGTTTGCTGTACAAATGTTTGTTTGTTGAATCAGTTTCTGGCTATTAGAATGTTGTTAATGCTGTCTTTCGCCGTTCTCAACACTGGCTCTCTATTTACTTTTTAGGCACCCAGAAAGTGATTTAACAAAACGTGAAGCCTGTAATTAGAGTTCCTAGTGCCCACTTCATCTGAGAATCCCATTATAGCTGCAGCTTATAGCTCTGAGGAATTAGGAGATTGTCCGGGATTTATAATCAAAAACGATTTTCCAAAATAGTTGAGTATATTCTCAAAGTCACTGATAAAAAAAAAACACAAGTATCCCTACAACCTAACTAACAGAGCAGTTCAGAGTCTAATGCGCTGATGCAACTATAAATGTCCGAATCAAATGTTAGAAAGAATGCTCGCCATAATTTGATGAAAATATTTCATCAAACGCCACGCTAAATAATTGGTAGAATGGCTGACCCGCGACGGCACGTGAAAATACGACAATACGCAAACTGAAGCTAGATAATGAAAATCACTTGAAATGATTTCATGGTTACGCGCATCTCGAGTAACTGAATACGGCATCCGAGGCTGTTAGTAGCAGTGATACCGGCGCGACGCTACTCCCGACACAGATGGCGTGTTATTCAGCGTCTGGAGAGAACTGGGGCCTTCCTTCCTCGCGCAGCGTTCTTATATATAAAGCCGCGGTGCGGACGGCTAAGGGAACGCCTGATCAAATCGGCTCTCCCGACTAGCCGCTGGGCTAGTAACGCACCACATTATGTTACATAATAAATTATAGCTTCTTTTGCTGATGGCCGATGAAGCTCTTAATTTAAATGTGCATTCAGCACGTAGGTAAGTATTGATAATAAAATTTTGACGTGGCTAAGTTAAATATTTTGGGCGTGAGAATTAATTTAATTGCACTGCACGCAGCAGATGAGCTCTGAACTGTCCCGCTATCGCCATAATTTTATAGGTATTCAAAAGAAACTTTTCGCATCTTCATAGTCATAGCGGACCTCCAACCTATTTAAATCTAAACATCCTAGCCTTATTTATTAGTCTACTTAATCTAGCTTGCTTCCTTCAGTTTTGAGACGAAAACCAGAAAATCATGAATTTCCACTAAAATCTTAATCTATGAAATCCAAAGTACTGTTTTTATTAAATCATTATGAAAGATGAATCTAAATATAAATTTTGAAGTCTCTAGCTCTTTTCTGTTGCGCCAATGATTTTTTCAGAAAAACGTCCAAATCTCGAAAATAGCTAAAGTTATCGAACTGATATTTAACACACATTAATTTAGTATTATTTCTGACATGCCAGAAAAGTTTTAGGTCATTTGCTTGATTTTAAAGGTATTGCGCAACATTTATGACGTCAGAAATAGTTACAGCAGACTGGCTGGCACACAATGGAAAGTGATGTGAATTTACTACAGCGTGAGTAGGCTGCTTCCCTACATCACCCTCTACTTAAATTTTTTGTTTATGAATGTTAATGAATGAAAAAAAAATTTAATTACAAAAAGGGAAGCAAGAGTACAGTTTAACTCCCTATGAAAAATCAAAATTGAAATATAAACATGTAGAAACATTAAAAGAAAACTGATTACCTACATTAATTATTTAAATTGTGGGCATGTTCACTGCCTTTTAAACAACGTCATTATTCAAAATTTTAAGCAAAGTCAATGAAATATTTTGGCATACATATTGCCTTAGACAAACAAACACATAAAAATTGAAAAATTATGAAAATCTTAGATCCATTGAATATATTAAATACATTTTTACATACACAAATTCAAAGAAATTTTTTACATGATAGATAAACAGATGATTATCTCTTAGCAGTCTTTCCTAAACCTGAAAGAAAAGTTCACAAATAATTTTTACACACGTGGTTGTAGCCGCTTTGGCTGGCGTCCTACAATTCCATTCACAAGGGTAGAGGAGGGGAAGTTGCTATGGTGTGCGTCCTTCACGTTCTCTCTAAATTACATGGGGAAAGGGGAGGGGTCACTGTGAGTGGTGTCCAAGTCACTCCACGCTTTCACGCAGCTACCAGGCTGCCATTATCTGGTTTGTCCTGTAGAACAAACAAAAAGAGTGCCTCAGACTCTGTTCACTTAATATCTAAGGGTGAGTCACAATGAAATGGGGATATATACATTTTATCCTTCAATATGTTGCTGGAACAAAGTTAACAGAACTTTTTCAGTATTACTCTCGCGGTTACTTAATTGTCATAAAATCGGTAAACAAATGGCTCAAAACGCCGTTAGTCACGTACTAGAGAAAATCTATGCTCAATGCATATAATCATAAATCATATTTAACCTCAATTTATTATTTCTGGGCCGGAACACTGAACCAATACTCGGTACATTCCTGATACATTTGTATTTTATTCACTTAGCTGACTCATCTTTGATTACCTTATTCTTAGAGATAGTATGAGTACATTTGATTAATAGTTGTTTTCTCAGCTTCCTTGTACATGTGCGTAACTTTTGGTAATAGTACAGTTCTGAGTGTTCAAAACACACTACGTTTAGTTGTCTACAAAATCCACTTATTGGTCCTCTGCTGTTGTCAGTTCCACATCTGCAATTAGGTACTTACTTTTTTGAAGTGTATTTATGCTGAGCTAAAATAATGTTTTATGTCTGCCATTATGTTACTTATTTACGTTGCTAGTGTATGTACTTATTTAACACTCACTCTATTAATATTTAAAGCATAGGATAGCACATTTATTTCATATCTTTAGTGTATTGCAGCTGATCAGTTTGCTCACGTGGCAATCCATTTCCACTCGATCGGACGCTGAAACCACAGGTAGTCTCTCTCAGACCTACCACTAAAGTGCATCAAGTAATTATGGACGAGCGTAATGCTAAATTCCTTAAACCTATAGGACACCATGAGCTGCTCTGTCTCATCTAACATAAGGGTACCTATGGTCGCATTCACGCCTCCAACTCATAACCTCAATACGTGTAGATGTATCCTGTCACACACTACACCAAATAACGGCCAGCTCCAACCTTATAAATACTTCAGGGACGTGTCCTTCACGTTTCAACCACAAACACTGCTCAATTCTATTACACTGCCTTTCCTTGCTACAGAATGTGAGTTTATTCTTACAACTTGTCTGCATTTTTTTTTTCATAACACTAAGCACTCTCTTTTACTATTAATTAGTTAGCTCTAATGCGTACACTAGGTTTCACTGCCACTTCAGATCCTGCTTGAACACGAATTTGTACATCTTTTTAAAATATTATTGTGGGACCATTTCCAATAAAACATTTTGTACTTACAATATTACCAGGGTTCTATATATAATTGTTACTCAAATACATTCGTATCTTAATTACGTCATACTTCTCTATTGTTTGTCACTATTAGGTTTGTCACATTAGGTATTTTGTTTCACTAATCGGTGGATAGAATAGTTACAGAACTCATGGCTTGATAGCCATGACGGAAAATTTTTATATTGGAAAGAAGAGATCGAAATTTTTGTGGACAGGAAAGATGAAGAATGAGTGAGATCTGAAATGGGAAAGAAGATCTCACACAGCTGGGACTGCACAGCTGCCACACTGTGTAGAGGTTACAGAACAACCTCCTCCCTACAGCATTCATTAGTTTATTATTGGCTTGATAACCATACCGGAAAATTTAATTTGTTGGAAAGAAGAAGTCGAAATTTTTGTAGATAGGAAAGATGAAGAGTGAGTGAGACCTGAAAGGGAAAGAAGATCTCACACAGCTGGGACTGCACAGCTGCCACACTGTGTAGAGGTTACAGAACAACCTCCTCCCTACAGCATTCATTAGCTTAATACTGACTTGATAGTCATGACGGAAAATTTTCGTATTGGAAAGAAGAGGTCGAAATTTTTGTAGATAGGAACGATGAAGAATGAGTGAGACCTGAAATGGAAAGAAGATCTCACACAGCTGGGACTGCACAGCTGCCACACTGTGTAGAGGTTACAGAACAACCTCATCCCTACAGCATTCATTGGTTTCAGAAAATTTTCGTAATTGAAAGAAGGGGTCGAAATTTTTTTTGTAGATAGGAAAGATGAAGAATGAGTGAGACCTGAAATGGGAAAGAAGATCTCACACAGCTGGGACTGCACAGCTGCCACACTGTGTAGAGGTTACAGAACAACCTCCTCCCTACAGCATTCATTCATAACCTTTGACCACGCCACGTCGATCTGAAAATACTTTATGATGCCTTTTTAGAACCTGTCTCAGTTCTTCCTTCTGATTGGCTGAAATCTTATCAATTTCCTGCAATTTAGCTTCTATTTTGTCTAAAATAATTGCTTCTTCTTCTTCTTCTTCTTCTTCTGTGTTTAGCTTACTTGTACTAAGATTAACACCTTCGTCCCAATACCTCCTATTTTTCAGAACTCGTATAGGCAGCTCCCAAGTTTCATCATCAGTTACTTCATGTTTATCACTAAAAGGTACTATAATTACTCCGGTTATTGGCAAGACCATTTTTAACTGGCTTCTTTCAAAGTCAACAACACTCTGATATTTTGACAAGAAATCTATGCCAATTAAAACCTCAATACTGAGATTGTTTACAATTAAACATGGATGATCAATTAAATTACCATTTATGTTAAAGGGCAGTAAAGCTTCTTGCTTTACTGTTTTTGACACCTTGCCAGTAGCACCAATTATTGTTAGTCCTGATACCCTCATTACTGTAAGCTTGTCTTTACCCGGTAATGCATCAAAGAAGGACTGTGATATCGCACTCACCTCACTTCCACTGTCTAAGAGACAACGTACATTGATACCCAATATATTCACTATTATTATAGGGTGGCTTATTCTAGGTTGTACAGGTGGTTCCTCAAATTCATCTAATAGTTCCTTTTGGATTTGTCTCCAACTAAAGTGATCAACATCTGTCTTCATTACATTTAGGTCACAGTGTGTAGGGGTTTCCTGAATTACATTTTCAGCTGCCTTTTCCAGTCGGTCTATTAATTTTAAATCGAAACACCGCACGACTTCATTACATTTAGTTTGCTGAACATAACCCAAATTACTGTAGTCTGAGCGATTCTGCGCCTCCAGACCGGGCATATCATTAGTTACAGCTAAACCACTTTCACCATTATCGTCGGTTTCCTTCTCAAGTGACAACTGGTCACAGCTACCGGGTTCATCGACCCTCAACAACCTACCCTCTACATTCTCACTTACCTCCTGTCCTAAATCTATTAGTACATTATCAACATCCTGCACAGGCACTTTAGATACGAGCACATCATCCTCATCGTAAATATAAGCATGAATTTCTTCTGCTTCTTCACCTGACAATTCAGTATTTTGTAGCTCTTCCCTATCGTTACACTGCTGCGCCTTCTCTTGCTCTTCCCACTTAGAAAGCGTCTCTAACACGGTATCTATCAAATACTGTGAGTGATCTAATATTTCTGTTGTATCCTTAGGTGCTACCGACTCTTCATCCACATGTTCAGTTTGAGTATTCTGATCTGTCTTACCAATTCCCTTAACTACTGGCTTAGGAAAAGTAACCGCCTGGTGAGCGCCAGTGTCCTCATAGACGGGAACTAGTTTTCCTGCCTCGGCCTACTACTGTTTCCTTTATTTTCATTATAGTTAACTGGCATAGCATTGCTTTCCGTACTGTTGTTTACATGCATATTTCTGTTTGGAACAAAATTATTATCCCTTGGACGCCATTGTTGGTTCTGATAATTATTTCCCCAATTCCTACCTCCCTTAGGATGGCGAACACCTACTGTTCTGATGTTTACATTGCCATTTTGCTCGTTCCTAAAATTACTACTATTGTTATTAGCATTTCTGTTATTACGTGCTTGCTCCTCATTGGCAGCAACACGTTCTACACGTTCCAGATACTCAATGAAACGATCCAGATTGTCTCTAGGGGCAGATATAATTCTAGTTTGCCAATACCATGGCAGTTTGGCTTCAAGACCTAGTATAATCATTTCAGGTTTCAGCTTTTCGTCCAAATGTGACAAACGTGAAATCCATGACCTAGCAAACTCTTTAATTGATTCCTTGCCTGCATTGAAGCGTTTTCCACTCCAAAATTCTCTCAACACTTCATTTTGCTTATTGCTAGACCAATACTCATTAATAAAAGCTGTTTTAAATTCCGCTAATGTTTTACACTTTAACATAACATCAGCTGACCAACGCATGGCGTCACCTGCTAAATGGCTTCTAATAAATGAGATTTTCTCTCGTTCAGACCAAGTTGGTGGAATCACATCTTCAAAATCGTTCCAGAAATCTAGCGGGTGTATATTTTTATCTGGATCGAACCGCAAGAACTGCCGACACCCGATAAAAGCGGCGTTTGCAGCTACAACTTGTTGTATACTACCATTACCAGAAGTTACTGAAGCTACTTTACTCTCAATGTTAGCAATGTTAGTACTGATATTTTCTACTTTCATTTCAACATTATCTACTCTTTGTACAATATGAGTAGTATCAGCTTTGATTGCATCTACGTCTGCTTGACATATATTTACTTTTATATTAACATCTTTAAATTTATCTGAGCACAGTTCAGATTCCGCCTCGATCTTTTCTGTTAACTTGTGCTCCAGCTTCGCATCTTCCATTTGGAAGTCTTTGCGAACCTCAGCAACTTCGGATTTAACTGTTTTATACATTTCAGAAAACTGTTGAGCAACCTTTTTCTTAATATCCTCATGATTGTAATCAATTTTACAATTCAAACTGTCTAGATCCTCTTTCAACTTATTGCAACCAGCCTTGAAGGTATCGTCCATTACCTCCAACCGTTTATTAAAATTTGTTTGGCTGGCAGCTATTGCTTGTAATATAACATTTAAATCAACAGCCCCAGCGTCTTTGGGTTGCTGACTCGCTGGATTTTTATCACACTCAGGTGACGAAAAACTAGCTCCAACACCAGAATCATCAAAACTAAATGAAACTTCTGATTGATTAGTCATATCTAACTGCTCCTTCTTAAACTCTACCATCTCTGATGACTGTTTCTGTTGTGGCGTAACAAGCTAGCTACGCCACACTGAGAAGGGAGCCGAAATTCACGCGTACACACACGCCGACGGGCGTCAAGTCTGGAACAGGATACGTTATGACTGCTATAAAGAAAATACGTAGCTTTGGAATATACTTAACTTTTAATCACTCCTTGTGATACATCTCTCTTGACTATACAAATGAGACTCGTAAGATACATGCACTGTTACAATTGGCGCCTTGCTAGTCGTAGCCATTAACTTAGCTGAAGGCTATTCTAACTGTCTCTCGGCAAATGAGAGCAAAGGCTTCGTCAGTATAGTCACTAGCAACGTCGTCGTACAACTGGGGCGAGTTCTCGTACGTCTCCCGAGACCTGCCGTGTGGTGGCGCTCGGTCTGCGATCACACAGTGGCGACACGTGCGTCCGACATGTACTAATGGACCGCGGCCAATTTAAGCTACCACCTAGCAAGTGTGGTGTCTGGCAGTGACACCACAGTTTCATTTTTAATTCATCAGAGAAACTATCATCAAATAAATTTACAATTTCTAATTTCTGCTTTACTACAGGGGTCTCTATTATTGAATCATTGCCCCTTCGCACACTACTGTCAGGAGACAATACTTCATATTTCACTTTAACATTACTACTTTCATGCATGTTTATACTTGAAACGTTGTCTGAATTTACAGTTCCCTCAACAGACATAGGTTCTAATTTAAGTTTAAACTCAGTTTCTTTTGGCGGTTCCATCGCCGACAGTCTTTTAGTGCAGGTTAGTAAAATTTTTAACAGCTTTTCACTTAACTTAGTTCCTTCTGCACGACGTTGTCGGCGCGGCGTACCAGGATTACTGATGCGACGTGGCACGTTGAACTGCAGGCGGCACTCCGACGGCTGTTGTGTGTTTGCGTGGCCCGCAATTGCAGGCGCGATTCCGGCTGCTCCAGCGGACGACTGCGGTGAGGTGAAACTGGCGTCTCTCGATGCCGGCAGCACTGCTAGACTCAGTGCCAGCTCCGTGAATCCAGATGCGATGTTAATCCAATTGCGTCGTCCACATGCACACGTAACACTTTCACTGTTCTATTACTCAGCTGCGTGTCGCATTCCACTCGCGAATCCGAATAGTTAAAAATCACTTTCACTTAGTTGATTTCCCGGCCGATGCACCATATGTGGGGCGGCGCTTTTTGAATTGAAAATTAATCGTTTGCTGTACAAATGTTTGTTTGTTGAATCAGTTTCTGGCTATTAGAATGTTGTTAATGCTGTCTTTCGCCGTTCTCAACACTGGCTCTCTATTTACTTTTTAGGCACCCAGAAAGTGATTTAACAAAACGTGAAGCCTGTAATTAGAGTTCCTAGTGCCCACTTCATCTGAGAATCCCATTATAGCTGCAGCTTATAGCTCTGAGGAATTAGGAGATTGTCCGGGATTTATAATCAGAAACGATTTTCCAAAATAGTTGAGTATATTCTCAAAGTCACTGATAAAAAAAACCACAAGTATCCCTACAACCTAACTAACAGAGCAGTTCAGAGTCTAATGCGCTGATGCAACTATAAATGTCCGAATCAAATGTTAGAAAGAATGCTCGCCATAATTTGATGAAAATATTTCATCAAACGCCACGCTAAATAATTGGTAGAATGGCTGTCCCGCGATGGCACGTGAAAATACGACAATACGCAAACTGAAGCTAGATAATGGTTCAAATGGCTCTGAGCACTATGGGACTCAACTGCTGTGGTTATCAGTCCCCTAGAACTTAGAACTACTTAAACCTAACTAACCTAAGGACATCACACACATCCATGCCCGAGGCAGGATTCGAACCTGCGACCGTAGCAGTCCCACGGTTCCGGACTGCGCGCCTAGAACCGCGAGACCACCGCGGCCGGCGCTAGATAATGAAAATCACTTGAAATGATTTCATGGTTACGCGCATCTCGAGTAACTGAATACGGCATCCGAGGCTGTTAGTAGCAGTGATACCGGCGCGACGCTACTCCCGACACAGATGGCGTGTTATTCAGCGTCTGGAGAGAACTGGGGCCTTCCTTCCTCGCGCAGCGTTCTTATATATAAAGCCGCGGTGCGGACGGCTAAGGGAACGCCTGATCAAATCGGCTCTCCCGACTAGCCGCTGGGCTAGTAACGCACCACTTTAAGTTACATAATAAATTATAGCTTCTTTTGCTGATGGCCGATGAAGCTCTTAATTTAAATGTGCATTCAGCACGTAGGTAAGTATTGATAATAAAATTTTGACGTGGCTAAGTTAAATATTTTGGGCGTGAGAATTAATTTAATTGCACTGCACGCAGCAGATGAGCTCTGAACTGTCCCGCTATCGCCATAATTTTATAGGTATTCAAAAGAAACTTTTCGCATCTTCATAGTCATAGCGGACCTCCAACCTATTTAAATCTAAACATCCTAGCCTTATTTATTAGTCTACTTAATCTATCTTGCTTCCTTCAGTTTTGAGACGAAAACCAGAAAATCATGAATTTCCACTAAAATCTTAATCTATGAAATCCAAAGTACTGTTTTTATTAAATCATTATGAAAGATGAATCTAAATATAAATTTTGAAGTCTCTAGCTCTTTTCTGTTGCGCCAATGATTTTTTCAGAAAAACGTCCAAATCTCGAAAATAGCTAAAGTTATCGAACTGATATTTAACACACATTAATTTAGTATTATTTCTGACATGCCAGAAAAGTTTTAGGTCATTTGCTTGATTTTAAAGGTATTGCGCAACATTTATGACGTCAGAAATAGTTACAGCAGACTGGCTGGCACACAATGGAAACTGATGTGAATTTACTACAGCTTGAGTAGGATGCTTCCCTACACTCTGTCTGTGTAGGAGAGGAAAGATTTCATCACACGAAATTCAAATCAATGCTAATAATGTATTGTTCAATCCAGCTTTCATATTCCTTATTTAATCAGTTTACAGGAGACAGGACCCCCTCCATTTGGGTAAGGCTCACGTCTGCACCCCCTATCCCCATGATGTAATAACTGTAAGTGCCAAGGAATGGAAGGAAGTACGATGTATTAAATGCCATTTTTGTCGCCAGCGTGTGTGTCTGCCCCAAGCGCACGCATCTCCATGCTGCAGAAGTCAGGCCGCATCTTCCAGGTGCAGACAGTTCCGAGTAAGAAACACTGTTACTGCTCTGTATCTGGACTGCTTGCAGCAGACAGTGACTGTGTCTCTGCCACGTGCAGGCCATAACCCATGCAACGCAAGCGATTGTGAAGGCAGCCCAATGGATAATGAGTAGTCGTTCACAATACAGTTGGCCAGAGAGCACAGTGAGCGCTGATGTCAAGACTACATGGCCAGCCTACATTTTAATCTCTTTGAGGAATTCGTGATACTGTATGTCGGCCTATTTTGTTCTCAAAAATGGTTCAAATGGCTCTGAGAACTATGGGACTTAACTTCTGAGGTCATCAGTCCTCTAGAACTTAGAACTACTTAAACCTAACTAACCTAAGGACATCACACACATCCATGCCCGAGGCAGGATTCGAACCTGCGACCGTAGCGGTCACGCGGTTCCAGACTGTAGCGTCTAGAATCGCTCGGCCACCCTGGCCGGAATACTTTGTTCTCACAGCCTTGATCAATGCATCAGATGGCAGCATAACTTTGGTAACTGATACCCGGGGAAGTCATGTTTGTGTCTAGTCTCAGAATATGTGCGCTATCTTAAGTGGTTATTTCCTGTTGGACAAAGCAGAGGATGGCGGCACCCTTTGATATTCGATATCCGGGAGATTCCCACCAAACGACCTCGCCTCTCTCTCAAGTGATTACTTGCTGTTGTTAAAACACCTGTGCACCAAGCCAGTACACTAAGGTGTTCTCCCTGAACTTTGTGTTCCTATTACCTAATGCTGAATCAGTGAAAGTACGTGCAAGTAAAGACCACCCCCACCCCCAGTCGACTTCATTTTGCACTGGTCTCTGACTACGTTCAGTTGTTCTCGTTAGTGCATTGAATTTTCGATAGTGATGTACCATGAAGCGGTCAGCAGCAGCAGACAGCAGCAGCGCCAGTGGAAAACGCCCTAGGCAAGGAGAATTACTGTGTAAATACATATAAACATATATTCAAATCGATAACTGCAAGATTTTCTTTTTTAACAGTTTAGTCATCAAGAATTTCGTAGTATTGAATACATAACTTCTTCTTACTGATTCAGCATATATCTACCAAATCGTGGATCAGCTGGAAGCTGAGAGGTAGCAGCGGCAACAGCAACAGCAGCAGCAGCAGCAGCAACAGCAACAGCAGCAACGTAAATGTATATATTTTTCTTCTTTGTAGTACTGTGTAATACTGCGAAGATATATTCATCAAAAAGATATCTTTCTTTCTAAAATTTCATTATAGTGTTGTCTGAGACATATCTGTTGTTGTAGATGATTTCGAGGAAGAGGAGAAGGTAGGGGTAGAGGCTGTATTGCCTTCGTCATCACAGCTATCACGTAAGTGAATATTTAAAAAAAATCTTAGTTTGGTGTGTGTATACGTTTTCATTTTGTTAAATCAATATGTTTCAGGTGATCTCGGCCTGCTGGATCTATGGACCCATGGTAGGTCGCGAAGGAATAGTGACCTGCTGAAATTAGTGGATGAGATGGAGAGGGAGCTGCGTCGCCATGAGGACGATGTATTTGCAGCAGCAGCAGCAAGCAATGTCTAGTGTATAGCTTCTTAGTGCAAGCTTCTTAGGATATATCTGATAAGAAGGCATGTTTTAATTTCAAAAATGAAACGGACCAGGCTTGTCTTGCATGGTCTATACTGGCTTGCGAAAGAAATATTGAACAGAATTCAGGGCACACAACTTGATACAGCATAGATATTGACGCTCTTAATTGTTATAACTTTGATTCTATCAAGTTCCCTGTCAAGATCCAGGGCATTCCTCAATTGGAAGCGCAGAACACCGGAATATCGGATCGTATTTGTAACCTGGAGAAACGTAATTCAGATGAGCAGAAGAAGCAGGATAAATATATAATTGTGGGACCCTCCAGTTTTCAAAATTTGCCGGTGAGTGTAATATGCATGCTAACATGCTGCTATGATCTGACTGAGACAGACCTCATTATGTTGGGATCAGGGACATGTCCCACCTCCTCTTCTCACAAATGAATAAACATAAGTGTAAAAGGTATATTTGCTTAGCGTGTCTCAATTCCTTTTCTTCAGACAAGTTATTAGCTAAACATCTAGTAGACTGCGCTTCCAAACGCCTGGTAAGGGGGGAGGGTGTGTTGATAAGCTTTAGGCCGGCCGCGGTGGTCTCGCGGTTCTAGGCGCGCAGTCCGGAACCGTGGGACTGCTACGGTCGCAGGTTCGAATCCTGCCTCTGGCATGGATGTGTGTGATGTCCTTAGGTTAGTTAGGTTTAAGTAGTTCTAAGTTCTAGGGGACTGATAACCACAGCAGTTGAGTCCCATAGTGCTCAGAGCCATTTTTTTTGATAAGCTTTACAGCGACAACAGTCCCTTGACCAAATAGAAAGAAATGAAGATTTGTAAATGAAGGAGGTTTAATTGCTATATTTGTGAGATGCCGTTAGACAGAAAAGGGACAACTTCTCATAGGGACTACTGTCATCTTACGGAGAAGTTCTGTGGCGCCGCCCATAACAAAAAAAATGGCTCTGAGCACTATGGGACTTAACAACTATGGTCATCAGTCCCCTAGAACTTTGAACTACTTAAACCTAACTAACCTAAGGACAGCACACAACACCCAGTCATCACGAGGCAGAGAAAATCCCTGACCCCGCCGGGAATCGAACCCGGGAACCCGGGCGTGGGAAGCGAGAACGCTACCGCACGACCACGAGCTGCGGACCGCCCACAACACATGTATCTTGAAGTAGCAAGTTCCACACCACATTCCCGTTTTATTTCATGGTATAAGCAGGCATGACACCCACATTCTTGTTGAGCAGTTGGCTGATTTTGGTATGGAGAAGGATCAGAGCCATGTCCCGCCTGAGAGGGTTGAGAAATATACTTCACTCTCCAAACGAATGTCTCCAAGAATTACACTCTGCTTCCGTGACTCTCTGTGTTTTATGCAGGCGCTACTCCAGAAACTTGTTGAAACTCTGCATTAGAAGGATATGCAAATCACCCAAGCACATTCCTCAACGAGGAAAAGTTTCATTTGTGTGTAGGAAGGCGGTTTTTCCATACGAGTATCTGTATATCATGGCAAAACTCAACAAAACGCGGCTACCTGACATAACTGCATTCTACAGAAACCTTACAGGCGGTGTCATACTGGATGCCGAGTATGAGCACGCTGTCGGGCCGAAATTCAACATCTCCACTTTAGCCAAGTATGCAAAGTTTTACATGGACACAGACATGTGCTTGCTCGCGGATGTTTTCGAGAAATTCCGATGTCTGTGCATGACCACATAGTCTTTGGATCCCGCATTTTACTACACAGCCATGGGTTTTCTCCCATACTCACACTATTCAATTGCTGAGAGAGCCGGGGTTGGGAGACACTGATTGAGTGAGAGAGAGAGAATGCGAGTGTGTGCGTGTGTGTGTGTGTGTGTGTGTGTGTGTGTGTGCGTGTGTGTGTGTGTGAGTGGTGTAAATATCTACACATTATGTCCATCGACAAGAACTGTACTTGTAAAATATTTGCGCATCATGTACATTGACAAAAATAAATTATACGTCAGAAATACACTCCTGGAAATTGAAATAAGAACACCGTGAATTCATTGTCCCAGGAAGGGGAAACTTTATTGACACATTCCTGGGGTCAGATACATCGCATGATCACACTGACAGAACCACAGGCACATAGACACAGGCAACAGAGCATGCACAATGTCGGCACTAGTACAGTGTATATCCACCTTTCGCAGCAATGCAGGCTGCTATTCTCCCATGGAGACGATCGTAGAGATGCTGGATGTAGTCCTGTGGAACGGCTTGCCATGCCATTTCCACCTGGCGCCTCAGTTGGACCAGCGTTCGTGCTGGACGTGCAGACCGCGTGAGACGACGCTTCATCCAGTCCCAAACATGCTCAATGGGGGACAGATCCGGAGATCTTGCTGGCCAGGGTAGTTGACTTACACCTTCTAGAGCACGTTGGGTGGCACGGGATACATGCGGACGTGCATTGTCCTGTTGGAACAGCAAGTTCCCTTGCCGGTCTAGGAACGGTAGAACTATGGGTTCGATGACGGTTTGGATGTACCGTGCACTATTCAGTGTCCCCTCGACGATCACCAGTGGTGTACGGCCAGTGTAGGAGATCGCTCCCCACACCATGATGCCGGGTGTTGGCCCTGTGTGCCTCGGTCGTATGCAGTCCTGATTGTGGCGCTCACCTGCACGGCGCCAAACACGCATACGACCATCATTGGCACCAAGGCAGAAGCGACTCTCATCGCTGAAGACGACACGTCTCCATTCGTCCCTCCATTCACGCCTGTCGCGACACCACTGGAGGCGGGTTGCACGATGTTGGGGCGTGAGCGGAAGACGGCCTAACGGTGTGCGGGACCGTAGCCCAGCTTCATGGAGACGGTTGCGAATGGTCCTCGCCGATACCCCAGGAGCAACAGTGTCCCTAATTTGCTGGGAAGTGGCGGTGCGGTCCCCTACGGCACTGCGTAGGATCCTACGGTCTTGGCGTGCATCCGTGCGTCGCTGTGGTCCGGTCCCAGGTCGACGGGCACGTGCACCTTCCGCCGACCACTGGCGACAACATCGATGTACTGTGGAGACCTCACGCCCCACGTGTTGAGCAATTCGGCGGTACGTCCACCCGGCCTCCCGCATGCCCACTATACGCCCTCGCTCAAAGTCCGTCAACTGCACATACGGTTCACGTCCACGCTGTCGCGGCATGCTACCAGTGTTAAAGACTGCGATTGAGCTCCGTATGCCACGGCAAACTGGCTGACACTGACGGCGGCGGTGCACAAATGCTGCGCAGCTAGCGCCATTCGACGGCCAACACCGCGGTTCCTGGTGTTTCCGCTGTACCGTGCGTGTGATCATTGCTTGTACAGCCCTCTCGCAGTGTCCGGAGCAAGTATGGTGGGTCTGACACACCGGTGTCAATGTGTTCTTTTTTCCATTTCCAGGAGTGTATGTACACTCACCTAGCATGTCATCTAAATGGAATGATTTTTAAGTTTTATCTGCCGCTAGCTATCGAAGGCTGATTAATTTTTAATTGAAAATGTGTATGTATACATAGTTTGCCGTCCTTCAAAACTGTTGTTGTTTAATAAACATGTAAGTGCTACCATTGGGACTGTGGAATTTAATTGTAGTGTGAGAATAATCTAAATCATTCTATTTAGCATCTACTTATATATCTGAAAATTGTAAATATTTCAGCCAATGATATCTTTTCGTTATTGAGTAAAAATGTATCCCTGCATTGAACATTACAACCAAATTGTACCTCAAAAACCAAATTGTATCTCAAGACTGAAATTGTTTGTGTGAGAATTGAATAAACGAAGAATTTCGTTACCATACATTTTTGGTGTTGTTATTTACAAAAAACCTATCCCAATCAGATATATTAAGGATATGGGGGACACAACTGGCATTGGGTTTTGAAAATGAAAGTGAAGTTAAACATGAAAGATAACAAAGTATGTTGCATGGAATTACACCTATTGTGCAGCAGAAATTGGCTTCTGGGAGCAGGAGTCAAATGTCTGCTTCCAAAGGCATGTCTAAAATTACATCACCATTAGTTGAAGAAAACCACAGATGCAGTATCTGAGAAAATCTGTATTCTATCAGGAAGGCAGAAGGGTGAAAAGAAATCATACACAGACTGTGAGGTAAAAATTCATTTGTTTTTCATCCAACTTAAAAGTAATTTTACATTTTCATAAGCAGACACAACATTACTTTCACACATTCTCTTCTTGCGTCGATGGAGAGCAGGACACCTGTAGAATTCTGGTCTTGAATGGCAGAAAACTTTAAGATTCTACACATTTATGTGATCTTCTTTCCTTTGATGTAGACAATGGTATTCATGTGGTCAAATAATCGAAGTGACCTCACTGTATCTTTGTAGGGTGTACCAGGATAATCCCAGTGAATACCGTGGTAGAAATGTGTTAACCACTTTGCACTCCTCCATGTTTTAGCACACTTCACATTGTAGAAAAACCTCGGTGGTACAGTGTTTGCTGAGAATGCCTCTATTATACTGGCATCGTCTGTGTATTTTATGAATGCAACATCTTTAAATATGAACTGGCTATGCTCATCATCATAGAAACCCAGAACTTCTGCACTGATGTCCATACCCTGAGATGCCACTGTGAAATGCTCTAGGTATGGCTCAGGACTGTTCACTTATACACTTCATTGTACAACATTGGTGAGCAGGCAGCAATTAATCATACATTCATGTAGAACTAGAGAATACACTGTAGTGTGTTCTGGGAAATTTGCCGAAGGTTTAAATTTAATTCGAACATCTACAGGTCCAGATTTAATTAACTCGTTCCGTTCTGAGCAGTCTATTACCATTATTGACGCCAACTCCTTGAATTCCCACTGGTTGAGTAGACATCCACGCTCTTCACAGTATGAAGCATGTCATATGCTAGATTGTATACGTTTTCATTGCACTGCAGGTGTAAATTATCATATGCATCGAACTGCGAGTTGAGATAGACTCTGACATTAGTTAACCTGCAATTGTAAAATTTGGTGGAATCATCTATTCGTCTGTAACGCAAATACGATGAACCTGGGCGTCTCTAGTTGGTCAGAGGCTTTAAAAGCCCACTTTTGACTGCTTGGAGTCGCTAGCACTAGCTACTCGAAAACCTCCCATGAACGAAAGATGACAGTAGAAATACAACGACATTCAGAACTTTTGAAAGCTTCAAACGTTGTTAATCCGATACATTGATGTGTGGCCTTTTCCATATTACGGTATTGATCGTGATCTCGTTCTCCTGTTGAGCTCCTAGAATGTATGAGCTGTTACCCGTTGCTCTCTGTAGCAGAATAAGGTCCAGATAAGCATTCACAACAATTAGCTGCATGCCTTCGAAGTATCCCATAAGTAGTTGTAGACGTATACATGCAGTAAATCTCTTGTACTCTTCCGCTATTCTATCCACTGTCTCGCCTATGAACGATCCAGCATTTTCCAAATCGTTCAAATCCAAAGGAGAAGCAGAGAGACACATTTTAACACTTGATGCTATGCCTACATTGTGTGCATGATCAATCTCGACCCCATTAAGTTCGTATCATATCTCATGAAACAGGAATGCTAAAGCATTATGGGTAAGGTTCGATGCCACTGTAGCAATACCATCTCTTTTTGTGTGTGATCCATCAAGATATATGAAACTCTCGCATGGGAGGGTTAAAGTGTCTTGGTGTTGGGTGGTAATCCTAATTTCATTGTTCTTGTTAAACGCAGTTGATGCACAAGGTTTGTGCGAGACGTATTTTTGGTGTATAACACACTTGTCATATTCCAATACGCTACTTATATCGAACGATGTCATTGGAAAGTTTCAGACCTACTGATTTAAAAACCTTGTTTGCATGTATCATCGCCTTGCTGTTCTGTTGTGAAGTGCCACGCTGTGCACTGTGCACGTTGGTCTTATACCTTACGCCCATCCTATCTTCGTTGACAATATGAGGGCGCTAAGGAGCCCTCACTGTTTGAAGGTCGCTGCCACTGCTTCCGGTATCCCAGCAAGGCGGGGCCTTTGTTCTCGCCTGGAGGTTGTAGTGGCTCCACTGCAGGTTCTGGCCTGATGATGGTCGCCCCCGCTTTCTTTCTAAAGCGGCCACTGGTGGTTCTGCTTTAGATGTAGCAGTACATAGGTTCCTTCACCACGAATGTCAGTGAGTTAGTTATCATGGTCCATAATACGTAGCTCCAGATAGTCCAATGTCTGGACAGTTACTGGAAGGGATATAGCGTTGGTAGGGGTCTAAACGATCTTATACCCTGTTCCACCTGATGGAAGGAATCCGTAAATTATATGAATCAGTCTGTTGTTGAGGCAAGAGTTTGTTGCAATGTTATACTCAGCATGGGTTTTGCTGACAGGAAGTGTATCCACTGGTCGGATCTCAAAAATTTATTGTCGTTCTTCAAAACCTGTTCTTTTGTCAAACACTGTAGCCGTCCAATTGAACCTTTCTGGTTAAAGTCATCCGTTGCATTCGGTGTCTTCATTTCAGACTGAACCCCTTAATGCCAAGCATCACTAAGTCGCATCATGCCAAAGCAGCACTAATAAATGAAAGGTTAATTGTTTTTAGAGTCAGTGACGATAGGTGCAGATTCCACAAGAAAGCTACCAACTGTTCTGACGTATGCTTCCATCTCCTGAGTGTATCGGGTACTTCTAGAGCGACTTGGTGTTCACGCCTTTGTTTACGCCACATACACGGGATGTTATCGGCATTTTTTGTACCATTACAACTAGATACAGAGGAAAGTTCAGTTCTGAAAATTATTTGCTTGTTCCACAAAATCTCTGACGTGACTCAAATCTCATTTTGATGTAATAAACTAGTTGCATGGCGCAAGTGAATTCGAAAATACTCTGCTGCAAAAACGCATGATCAGTCGTTTGTGTACTTACGTAGGAACATACAAGTGGTGAAATCAAGTGAAGGGAAGACAAATATTTTCATTGATTTGTATCAGCAGAGTGCTTCAGCGACCAATTGTGGTCGCTATTTACGTGTACACGGTGAATCAGGAGGAAAGAGCCATACTTTGAGGTGTTCTGAACAAAAAAAACTTCACATGGACATATGCCGGATTCTGAATGATTTCCCAGATAGAACACATTTAATGCAAATTGTTATTAATATTCTGTATAGTTCAAACATCGTCATTGTTTATAAGGGATGCTGAGACTAATAATTTGACACAGAACATTTGCGGTCTATCAGCTACCTGAAATGGACCTACAATAACTACCTAAGCTACAGCGCATGTGCGTTGTGCTATGTTTTCAGTATTCTCTCCCTCTCTTCGTGTAAACTATTAGTCCTAGAGAAAAAAAATAGGCGGTTTTTTTGTAGCAAATGTAATGTAGTTTAATTTTGTACTGTGACACGTTTTCGCTGTGTTTAACGTTATTCGAGAAAAACGTTCAGAAGTGATATTAAATGTGTTCTATCCCGGAAGACATTTGGAATGGGGCATATGCCCATATGAAGTTTCTTGATAAGAATCACAAGTACATCATCCGTCAAAGCATTTACCTTTCCTCCTCGCTCAGCCTCTATATACTCCATTAAAAGTTACCAATAATTCATATCAGCATCAGACCTGAACACTACCTTGACAGATTATATTTCATTTTTAATGCGACATGAAAAGTCTAATGTACTGGTAATACTCTGAAGCTTTTATTTTATTAGCGGCGGATCCCCTAGGTTTTATGGTCCGCAAAATGCAAATGGAGATTTAAAAGCCCGTGTACCATCGGCAGAGGGGAACAGTATTAGTTTCAAACTTCCCGGTAGGAGACAAAGAGAATAAATAAACAGAATTCAAATCCAGAATAATAGAGCCACTCTGAGAGCAGGGAAAAGACATTGCAACTAAAAAGAGAAATAGGCCCTCAGCCAGTATAGAGGCAGGAGTACATGAGGGTCCAACAAAACTGGTTCCAGACAAGTTTACCCGAACTTATGAAGTAGGTCATTGGCTTCAGGTTACATACACAAGGCAGAGTTATAAAAGACCGAATTTTAGAGAACAGACAATATTCACGCATACGAATTGTAACGTTCATCTATGTTTATACAGCTGTTTCTAGGAATTTCACGAATTATTCTATATCGTTCCAAATTTTTCCTTTTTGAATCATGTAAATCCTGTCAGTATATTGACAAAATTTTAAATGAAAGTCTTATTCTATATAAAGTGTTGTGAAAATTTCTCAGTTTTCGCTAATATGTGACATACCAAGTTATCCCTGACTGGTAAAAACTGTCTTGGGTTTAACCTTACGCAATCTATAAAATATCGTTACTGCTAACAAAGTATGATTTTTGAGTTTTTCTTCCAAGTAGAGATTTATTTGGGTACTAACTGGTCAAGTGTACCGATGTTTGCGCGTAGTACAGTCCCTTTGTCAGACTGTTTGAAAGCGTCGTTTCAATAGTCAATATAGAATACATCAGGTTCTATTTCCACAATTTCTTTTCTTCCAGGTGAAATTTATTGTTAACCTCTATGATATTCGGAACGCTGTTGTATGTCTCCTGCCCAATCACCGCAATACTCAACTCCACGTTGCTTAAATCAAGCGGTGGGAAGTAATTCGCAAGTAATACTGAAGATCGTTCTTTAAAAGTCGGAGTATACGACAGTGCATCTGCACCTCAACTGATGAGTGGATACTTAATGCACCTCGTTATACAGCCTTCTTCGTAAACATTAGAAGGAACGTGATGTACAGATGCCCACACAAGTAAGTATTAAAGTCTTGGTGACCATAAAAATTGCAGAGCACACGTCTTTTGTCGGTGAAGTATCATTGTAACCCTTCTGATGGCTGTAGGTCTCCAAATTAGTCCAAATAGTTGAGGGTATTTGTATTTCTCTTAACATACGCCACCCAGTGTATTCCCGATCCCCCAGCAACATTTAAATTCACAATTCCACATTCTCCAGATTTCCACATAGTCTTCTGTAATGTATTCCGCATAAACTCTCCATGGAGTCCTGGAATACTGAATTTTTCTCTAACAAACTTGAGCAGATCTGTATTTGTAAGCAGTCTATTCTGTAGGATAGCTAACGGGATTTTTATTTTTTTAATTCGAAGATACCTAATTCATTCTTGCATGGTTTCAGGTATAGTTCTCTTCCGCCGGTTGCTACTTCCATAATGCGGTTTTGTCTTCTTGCTTCCTCTGCCTGCTCCTGGGGGTTCTGTGCCTTGTTGACTGTTCTGGCAATAGCCGCTACACCGCTAGCCAGTGAACCAATCCCTGCGAGACCTACGAGGGCAGGAATGAGGAAGGGGATAGTTCCACCTGATGTCTTGGGAATCGGCTGAACGCAGCGTGCTTTAACCGGTCCTTTATGATTCAGGGCGCTTTTAGTTGAATATATTGCTGCCAGGACACCAGGACACAGTTTTTTAAACACCCCGCCATGCCTTCTTCTTCTTCATCGTTGCCTTCTTCTTCTTTAATGCACAACGAGCAACGTTCATTACTTGCTTGAAATTCACACCCAAGCATAACTTAATTTCACCACGCATGGTTTTATAACTACAAATGCTGCAATGCGCTGTCCTACACCAATATCCTTTCTCGTACATATTGCTTTGGCTTTATCAGATAAAATTTGATCTGCAACGTTAAATTCTGGAATATCTTTATATTTTGCTTATGTAATGTCGTGTTCCAAACATTCCTCGTCATACACATTAATCACCTTATCACCACGTGCCAAACGTTTTTGAAGCTTTCTATCAGGTGCGATATCATCAGCGTCAGTCCAGCTGTTTTGTGATGCACGAAAACCAAGCCATTCAACTAGTCCTCTATTCCCTCCCCTCGAAGTCCTATGACATTCTCTAAGAGAAACACATGTGGTTCTGAGATCGGTGTAGAAGCATCCTGATATATCAGTGCCATTGCTATCCTTTACGACTTAAGTTCTGGAATTTGTTCTCTGCACTTCGGAAACTGGACCAGTTTGGGACGTATCACTTCTCAAATGTTGTCTTGTGTTTTGAGATAAATACCAAATTATCATATTAAATTTCTATTTACGCGAATCCAGCATTTTAATACGATAGTGTACTGTATCCATTGGTCCTTTATCACGAAAATCGATTGGTATCATTTTTATTGTGCTGTGTTTGGTGCGACTAAGCAATTATTTCTGGCAGGACATCTGTCCATTTGTATGAACCGTGAAGAATATAATGCATCCACATTTGAACTTTTATTGTTCTGCTCAGACGTTCCACGATTCTCGCCTTCAGATGGGCGAAAGTTGAGCAGTGTTGAATTTCATACTGCTGCATCACGTTCTTGAAACACGTATTGTAAAACTCTTCCCTCTGATCAGCTTGGAGGCTGTACAGGCATCGATTTGTCCCTGTTTCGAACAAACGCTGAAACACCTCCGAGTCATCTCTCCCTGTTTTTGTTTTAACAGGTAATGCCCAGGCAAATTTCGGGTATGTATCAATAATCTTAAAATATATTTGACTCTTTTATTCGCATGTGAATATTCCCCTTAATCTACAAGATCAATCTGCCATAAGTAATCCCAACCTTTTAATCATGACATGCCTATGAGGGTATGTTTTCCGTGCTGGTTTGTACTGTCCTCTAACTACTGTCTCCATACGTATCCGATTACACCTCTCTCTCCCTAAGCTCAGAGATTATTGAAATAACCTCATTCGAATAAGCAGCAAAAACTGATGCCATGAGCAGTCGCATTCAAGCTGTTGGCTCATTGGGATAACAGACTGCAGGGATTTTTACTGACTCTTTTAATCAGGATGTCAATGCCATCACTAACACGATGCTGAACATCTAATAGAGGTTCTATAATGGTTTAGCATTTCGCACTGGGCTGGTTTTCCACTTTTCTATGTACACCAGTACATTGCAGTATTTCGCCAAAGATCTCCAGGTCTTTGGGTGAATAGTTTACAGTTTTTGTGAGATTTATGAAAATGAGGTTAAGTAAGTTTTGTGAAATTCCCTACCATCAATTTGTACTGTTGTTTCCTTTGGAGTTGTAGACTGCATGACCAACATGAATTGTTTTTCACCACTGACGCAGAATGTTTTGTCTATCCTAACCTCGGTGTGACGGTTAATGAAACTAACAATGCCATCGTCATTATGTAATTTCTCTGAGAGCACATCCAGATATTCAGTAACTGGTTAATGGTTTATCTCAGTGTCTACTCTTGATCCAAAAGTCCTAACCTTAGCAGTGGTTGCTTCTCCCGCCCGCATCTCGTGGTCGTGCGGTAGCGTTCTCGCTTCCCACGCCCGGGTTCCCGGGTTCGATTCCCGGCGGGGTCAGGGATTTTCTCTGCCTCGTGATGGCTGGGTGTTGTGTGATGCCCTTAGGTTAGTTAGGTTTAAGTAGTTCTAAGTTCTAGGGGACTGATGACCATAGATGTTAAGTCCCATAGTGCTCAGAGCCATTTGAACCATTTTTGCTTCTCCCAAACAGTCCTCCGTGTCATGATGACCTTATGCTTAGTCGACATCTTGTTATACACTAAATGGATTCCTTCACACAGTGCACCTTACATACATTCCGTACAGTTCTATCAACCTTTACAGTCAAGTTGTGTATATTCGTTTCAGTTCCATCAACATTTACGGCTAAGTCACCTAGTTTCTTCTACATCTACATCTACATCTACATCTACATGATTACTCTGCAATTCACATTTAAGTGCTTGGCAGAGGGTTCATCGAAATACAATCATACCATCTCTCTAGCATTCCACTCTCGAACAGCGCGCGGGAAAAACGAACACCTAAACCTTTCTGTTCGAGCTCTGATTTCTCTTATTTTATTTTGATGATCATTCCTACCTATGAAGGTTGGGCTCAACAAAATATTTTCGAATTCGGAAGAGAAAGTTGGTGACTGAAATTTCGTAAATAGATCTCGCCGCGACGAAAAACGTCTTTGTTTTAATGACTTCTGTCCCAACTCGCGTATCATATCTGCCACACTCTCTCCCCTATTACGTGATAATACAAAACGAGCTGCCCTTTTTTACACCCTTTCGATGTCCTCCGTCAATCCCACCTGGTAAGAATCCCACACCGCGCAGCAATATTCTAACAGAGGACGAACGAGTGTAGTGTAAGCTGTCTCTTTAGTGGACTTGTTGCATCTTATAAGTGTCCTGCCAATGAAACGCAACCTTTGGCTCGCCTTCCCCACAATATTATCTATGTGGTCTTTCCAACTGAAGTTGTTCGTAATTTTAACACCCAGACACTTAGTTGAATTGACAGCTTTAAGAATTGTACTATCTATCGAGTAATATAATTCCAACGGATTTCTTTTGGAACTCATGTTGATCACCTCACACTTTTCGTTATTTAGCGTCAACTGCCACCTGCCACACCATACAGCAGTCTTTTCTAGATCGCTTTGCAACTGATACTGGTCTTCGGATGACCTTACTAGACGGTAAATTACAGCATCATCTGCGAACAACCTAAGAGAACTGCTCAGATTGTCACCCAGGTCATTTATATAGATCAGGAACAGCAGAGGTCCCAGGACGCTTCCCTGGGGAACACCTGATATCACTTCAGTTTTACTCGATGATTTGCCGTCTATTACTACGAGCTGCGACCTTCCTGACAGGAAATCACGAATCCAGTCGCACAACTGAGACGATACCCCATAGGCCCGCAGCTTGATTAGAAGTCGCTTGTGAGGAACGGTGTCCAAAGCTTTAAGGAAATCTGGAAATACGGAATCAACTTGAGATCCCCTGTCGATAGCGACCATTACTTCGTGCGAATAAAGAGCTAGCTGCGTTGCACAATAACGATGTTTTCTGAAACCATGCTGATTACGTATCAATAGATCGTTCCCTTCGAGGTGATTCATAATGTCTGAATACAGTATATGCTCCAAAACCCTACTGCAAACCGACGTCAATGATATAGGTCTGTAGTTCGATGGATTACTCCTACTACCCTTCTTAAACACTGGTGCGACCTGCGCAATTTTCCAATCTGTAGGTACAGATCTATCGGCGAGCGAGCGGTTGTATATGATTGCTAACAAGGGAACCTCCCTATCGCACCCTTCCTCGGATTTAGTTAGAAGTTGGCACAGTGGATAGGCCTTGAAAAACTGAATACCGATCAATCGAGAAAACAGGAAGAAGTTGTGTGGAACTATGAAAAAAAAAAAGCAAAATATACAAACTGACTAGTCTATGTGCAAGATATGAAACATGAAGAAGAGCGTAAGCTGAGGAGCGCCGTGGTCCCGTGGTTAGCGTGAGCAGCCGCGGAATGACAGGTCCTCACTTCGAATCTTCCCTCCAGCGAAAATTTTACTTTCTTTATTTTCGCAAAGTTATGATCAATCCATTCGTTCATTGACGTCCCTGTTCACTGTAATAAGTTTAGTGTCTGTGTTTTGCGACCACACCGCAAAACCGTGCGATTAGTAGACGAAAGGACGTCCCTCTCCAATGGGAACCGAAAACATTTGGTTGCAAGGTCATAGGTCAGCCGATTCCTCCACAGGAAAACACGTCTGATATATTCCATGCGACACTGGTAACGGCATGTGCGTCACATGACAGGGATATGTTGTCGACCCACCTAACTTGTACACTTGGCGAATGGGTAACAAGATTCTTCTACCTTGCCCGATTTAGGTTTACTTGTGGATGTAATAATCACTCCCAAAAGTGATGAAAACATAAGAGTTTGTCACATAAACTGCAACAAATGAATGCAACAGTTTCACAGTCGCAGTTTTCCCTTTGCTCTGTCAAACAAAACGTTTTCAAATTTCCCGTGTGTAGACCGTCAAATCCTGCATATGTCCAAGCAAATCTGAACATGTTCTGGAATTCTAGAGAGCGAAGTTGATTATGTGTGAGTGCCTGACCTTTGATAATTGTCTGAAAATAAAAAAAAATTAAACTTTTCACTCGAGGGAAGACTTGAACCAAGGACTTCTCATTCCGCAGGTGGTCACGCTAACCACGGGACCACGGCGCTCCTGAGCTCACACTGTCCTTGATTTGCTTATCTTGCGCATGGACTACTCAGTTTGTATATTTTGTTTATTTTTTACATAGTTCCACACAACTTCTTCCTGTTTTCTCGATTTATCTGTGTTCAGTTTTTCAAGGCCTATCCACTGTGCCCACTTATAACTAAATCCGAGGGGGGTGCGATGGGGAGGTTCCCTTGTAAGTAGGGAGCTATTGTATCAGCATAATCTGAAAGGAACCTAATCGGTATACAATCTGGACCTGAAGACTTGCCCGTATCAAGCGATTTCAGTTGCTTCGCAACCCCTAAGGTATCTACTTCTAAGGAACTCATGCTAGCAGATGTTCGTGTTTCAAATTCTGGAATATTCCATTAGTCTTCCCTGGCGAAGGAATTTCGGAAAACTGCGTTCAATAACTCCGCTTTAGCGGCACAGTCGTCGGTAACAGTACCGTCGGCACTGCGCAGCGAAGGTACTGACTGCGTCTTGCTGCTTTTGTACTTTACATACGACCAGAATTTCTTCGGGTTTTCTACCAAATTTCGGGACAATGTTTCGTTGTGGAACCTTTCTCGAAATAATCTGTGTGTTCGTCTCTAGTTCCTTAACACTAACATCTAAACCCCTCATCAGTTTCAGAATGGTCTGGAATTATGTTTTTAGGTCCGTAACTTTACGTTCGAGAGGCTGAAATTTTCCATCTATGTATTGACGCATTCCCTGTCTATGCATACCTATCCTCTCGAGGTGAGTGCCTGACATATGTGCAAACTTGTCCATGGTGTGATGTAAACTAACGTTCTCATCACTTTCTTCATATCTTTATATAGAGAAATTCCTGGAAGTTCCGTTTATACCTACCATCATTCAGTTTTCTTCACTTACCAATAGAAAGAAACACGTAATGTGTGTGATTCCAGAAATTTGCGTATAACTTTTCAGCATCATTCAGTGACACGTCGGTTCCTGCATCTGCCCAGTAAATCTGATTTAGATTCAAATAATTTTGTTTGAAAGCTATACTGACATTTGCGTTGTCCCACACCAATTGTTCCGAGCATCTGGAATCTGGACTTAAATAAAATACATCAACACCCATATAATTACCAAAACATAAATATCGTTTCATCCTAGATTTTTACCATATCATCGTCAAATACGAACACTGTGCTTGGCTCTACTTTTTCTGGTTGAGGGATTTGTCTGCACTCTGCAATATGTTTTGCAGCAGCTGGTACGTGGGCTGCAACAGTGTTTTTGAAAATACATACACATGTTCAAAGCGGACTCTATCCGAGTGTGTTAGCAGTGACATAAAACATTTGCCTTACTGCAGTTGGAGGGCCCTACAATTAGCGCTCATGTATTGTTGTGTAGGAGTATATCGTTCTTCTTCTTTTTATTCTTCTTCTTCTTCTTCTGCTCTTCTTCTGCACCATCACAGGACAAGTAACTTACAACAAAATCCTAATGCAGCACCCACCCTGCCATGATACTGACTACATCAGGTTTTGGTGTGCGATATGCTTTTATAGAAAATATATGTCATGAAATAAGCTACAGGATCTGAAAAGAGACCTCATACAGGACGCCAGTGCGACCTATTCGTGAGTGTTGCTCGAGTGTTTGGGACCCACACCAGGCTGGATTAAAGGAAGATGTCGAAGCAACTCAGCGGTGGGCTACTAGATCTGTAACTAGTGGCATCGAACAACATGACCGTTTTACTGACATGTTTCGGGAACTCAAATGGGAATCCTTGAAGGGAAGGTAATGTTATTTATGAGGTAAACCATTGAGAAAATTTAGAAAACCAGCATTTGTAGCTGACTGCGGAACGATTCTACTGACACAACATACAATATGCGTTAGGACCACAAAAATGAGATACGAGAAATTAGGGCTCATATGGAGGCATATAGACAGTCGTTTTACCCTTGTTCTATTGGCGAGTTCCTCCGCTACGCGCCATATATATATATATATATATATATATATATATATATATATATATATATATATATATATATATATATATATGAGAGGTATGGCTAAAACAAAAAGATGGGTTGCAGTAGTATACATATTTTTACTCAGCAGTCACATACAGGACACACTACATAAAAACAACTGGTTATTTATTTATCTACACCTGCACAGAATTTAGCAAATAATACTTTCTTGTATGCACAGAATCCAGCATGTATTTCTCTTCCTTTAACTTCTTCTTCTGACACTGTACTGATGCAGTGTTATAAATCGTTTGATTGACTATTTACACGCGGAGATAGTTCACAATATCTTTATGCACAGTTTCAACACACGGCGGCCCAAGGTTCAGTCTTTCCAACACAAGGCATAGCACCATCCAAAGGCTGAATATTGTTGTATTGATGGAGTGTTGCACATAAATGGATCAACCTCCAGATCTCACCATGAGTGCCTCGCCGTTGTAGAGTGATGTTACAGATAGCATCAAGTTAGGACAGCATATCCCGGAGGGAGGGGGGGGGTGGGAGGAAGGGGACTGAAGAGATGGCAAATACATGGACGTTACCTGTTGAAAGATATGGGGTTCTGCACAACACAGTTCATCTATTGTAGCTCCTTAAGTCACAGTTCAACACTTCTCAATGCATTTTCAATGTTACACAACTCACCAGTCGTTGTCCATTGATGTTATGTATCAATATATAAGCGCTTTGACCTGCTAGTTGTTAAATTATAAGTTGAAGTCAAAATTGGCAGAGTACTGGGAGGAGACAACAGCTTCTCATCCACCACATCAGCACTTTCGCCTTTAAGCAAAGCCAGAATGCCCTGAGGTAGTGCATTTGTTGGAGACCAGTACTGACCTGCAGCCTGTGTCATAGGGCGCTCAGTACAATTCTTCTGAGACTCGAGGATTGATTGGGTGTCTTCATTAGACAAATCGACTAGTGGAATGGATAATAGCAGCTCGTTGTCCTGCTTCGACATGTGGGTCAGGTGCACTACAGGGTCCCACAGTGCTGCTGATGCTGACCCTGACAGGCTGGGTCCTGACAAGCCTGTGGTTGCTGCTGGTCCAGACACATTGGAGGTCACTGCCAGTCTAGACATGCTAGAGGCCACTGAACAAAGAAGAAGAAGAGGAGGAAGAAACAATAAGAATCCCCAGACAAATACATGGAGCTGAACTACATATACTTACTTCTATGTTCCTTCTACGAGAAGGTGGCAGATGAGGATCTCAGATGCTATTGACATCACATGAACCTTTCACTGACTGAGACCGCAGGCTACCGCTTTCCCCTTGTAGTCCTGACGTTATGATCACATAAATGGATGCCATGTTCCTGTGCTCCTATTAACGTTCGTCAATTTTCAGGTGGGGGAGTGGGGAATTCTGCATTCCTATGGTTCCCAAAGTAAGTGGTGGAAGGAAAACTGTTTCAAGCTCCCTCCTTGGCAGTTTGGTGAACTAGCTCAGTTGAAGCCCAAACGCTGAGATGAACACCTCAGGTTCATTCTGTCTGGGATAGTTGAATAGAAAAAGTTGTCTCTTGCACTGTGGACTGACTGGCCATTTCAAGAAACATGAACAGCTCCAGCACAGGCAGTAGTCTCTATGAGTTGCAAAATGAATCACTATTATTTACTGAAAAGTATTCAACCCACACTCATCCATTATCCCCTCCTTCCATACCTCATGTAGGAGGCTGGGGACCTGTGTCAGTGGTAAGCTTACAGATAATACAATTATTAAGCTTCAATCTCAATATCTCTTCAATTGAATGCATTGTGATAGTAAATTCTCAGGAGGAGACCACATACTAAGACACTGCAATAATATAGTTCTGAACTGAGCTAAAATATCCAACAAAATGAATACTATATCACAACATATCCAGCTTCTTTTTATCATTGCCATACGAGTGCTCCACAGCGAGATCCTTCCTGTCTGACAGTTCAACACAGACTGAGTGATGTAGTGGTGGAAGCCAACTGAAATGCTGCTACCACCTGGTGGCGACACGTGTAACTAGAACCTCTCTTGTGACTTGACTTCCATGGCTTGCAGATGTGCACACCCGGTGCACATACGACAGACAAATGCATAGGCAACCCAATGCAGCAGCTAATATTTTGCACTTCACTCCATTACTTGTTGTTTACAGTTATTACAACATGTCAGTTGGGGATGCAGACATGAGTCCTACCCAAGTGGGAGAACTGTCCCCTGCAAACAGATGAAATAAAGAATATATTAGTGACAGTGGTTTGAATTTTGTGTTGTGAGGTCCTCCCTCTCCCACCAATTTCTAGGTGGTGGAGGGGAGGAATTGGGGGGAGGGTAGGAGAGAGCTGAGGAATTTCGCAAGGGGGGAGAAAGAGGCCCAGAAGTGAGGACAGCGTGGCGAAAAGTGCCCCTTTTCCGAGAGGAGTTGGGGAGCAGAAGGAGAAAGAGGGGGACGGAGAGGGGTGGGACTTTCTCAGAAGAATGTATTATTCCCAGGGGTCATAAATGAATTAGCACAACAAAACTTTAAGGGGGAGGGAGACGGATGGTTTAATTTACCAATTCAATTTATTAGCAAATCAGTTTGATATCAGAAATGCACCAAAACTGGCTTTACTCCAATATTGATATACACAATTTAAATTCCAGGCTGTGATATGTTGCCCTCCATTTAAGGTGGACTGCAGTACTCTTGGCGTGCAACGCAGGGTCGACCACAGGCTGTGGTACCACAGGAGTCCTGGCTTCATCCCATCATCGGAATTTCGTCCTGCTGCATACGTTCCACCTTTTTACAAAGGGTTATTATGTCTCTCCAAGCTTCCACCATATCTGACGAACCGCTTTCTATTGGCCTTTGTCCTCACGCCAGCTTTACCGTTTCTATGGCACCTAGCTGTTCCCATATTTATATGTTCCATTGCATTACTCACCCAGAAATAGGAGTTGACATTTGTATTCGAGAATCAGTATACCGAAAGCTTCAATGACGAGATACAAACTGTCAACCCTTTTAGCAGAGCGGGTGTTTATTTCCTATAGACGACGAACGGGCATCCCCATGTGACGTGTTCACCGCGCCATCTGGAGTCATAGCTACCAAAGACTATATGCAATACAAACTACATACCATACAAATAATATCGCCGTCACTCTGTGAGTCAGCCGGCATACTGCTGGAACGGCGAGATATTAGACCTTCTGTCAACATACTCTTGTACCGTATCTACATCCACTTTTCTAGTATTGGCACTGTATATTTCCACAAACTGGCGGTGGATTGTTATTAATGCGGGAATCTTTAGACGCCTAGACCTTATTGCACTACGACAACCTTTCGTTATGTATGTTGTTTAAGTATCCAGCAGAATGCCAATGTAACATTCACATTTTGTGTTCAGCATTCATTAAAATAAAATCGTTCCGTGAAAGAGCGGCGCCAGAATCTATTTCATAATAATATGAAGATTATATTGAGAAAGGTCCAAGCAACGTGCATCAAAGCACGCATATGACTGAGTGCATCTGTGCAGTAAAGATAGCGTTTGAAAAAACTGCTGAACAGTCAAAATATTATTCACGAAAACAGTTTAATAAGGCAAGTGAAACTATAATGAGACAGAGAAGGTGAAGAAGAAGGAGGTGAACATCTCCAGGGTCTAGGTAGCAAGGTACTGGCGAATACGCTTAAAGTTCAAATACCCGTGATCTAGAGCGAACTGCTATTTTTTTAAGTCTCAACCTGCATGCAGAAGGAACAACATTCCAGCCATCTTCCCGCCATCCTGACTGAGATTTTCCTTGATTTCTGTGACTCACTTCATGAAAATGGAAAGATTGCTACTTAAACAATGTTTCAAATGATTCCCTCTACCATTATTTCCAAATGACCTAATTCTTAGTTTAAATTTACTTCGACGAAGAGGATATTGTAATCTCATATAAACTTCCACGCAGATTATTATTATGCAGAGAAAGTGTTGGAGGATGAAAAAAACCATTTACTGACCTCGTAACAGTTCATCTCAACATGGTACCTGAATGAAAACTCATTGCTGAAGAGCCGGCTTCGCTACGTAATAGGCAATCCTCGGATAATGGCATCTTCCTTATAGGGGCGTCACTGCTTTCAGTGTAACAGGAAATGAGCTGCGAGATGTATTTATCGACCGCGTCTCAGATGAGGCTTCAGCGCCAACGTTTCGCGCGAAATAGACCGCTGTAGCGTTGTACTGCAGTGGTACAATTGTAGTATTACACAAGCTACAATTAGTCTAACAAGACGCTAGCTAGGGCAGCCTTCTGCTGAACACATATCTTGTTCGTACCTTGGCTTCTCTATTACTTTGTTTGGCGTTATATATTTCACCTGCTCCACTCGGTTTGCGCCGCGACTAGTGGATTGCTATAGATTACAATTACGATACACTTATCATGAATATGTAACGTTAGTTAAAATAAGAACTGATGGCACTTGCTTGAAATAATTTATGGAAACCACGGAAAATGTAAATGTGAAAGGAACGACTGGAATTTCAATCTTACCCCCCTCCCCCCCCCCCCTCTAAATTGAATCCGGCAAGTTAACTACTGCGTCACCTCTTTTGGTACCAGGGCACAGGATAAATTATAAAACGAGTTTAGCAATTTCACCCCGTTATTAGCACAAGGGTCATGATACAACATAAACAAAGTTCAAGTGTGTGCGAGGACACAGAGAGACTGGAACGATCGTGACTGGAACAGTAAAAGACTGGCTGAAGGGACTCCCCGGGGGCAGCAGTTCGTTGTCTACATCTACATATTTATTCCACGAGAACCTATACAATGTGCAGCAGATGGTACTTCATAGTGATATCAGCAATTTTATATCTTACTCCCTATGCGCGATATACAGTGGTGACATCAGAACTATCACACGGTCTTCCCCAAACACCACTTACCTACATTTATCCAAAGTCTCGCGGGACGTCTGTCAAATTTTTTCGCAAATATTCCCATGTAAGTGTCCCGAGCACTTGTGTTAAGCTTTCATATGAACTATACCAACTTGTTACGATTCTAGTAGTGGATCTCTAAATTGGCTGGTGCCTGATCTCATGTCTATTTCATGAGGAGTAATACTCTAGAATAATTCGCCCTAACGTCCTATATACAATTCCATTACAGATGCATTGCACTTCCCCAGAACCTTTCCAACAAGTCCTCCATTTCCAATGTCTAATAATGAGTATACGCAAGGGAAAGGAGTAATCCTCGGCCAGGTAGTGGAATACTATATTTTTAAGGTGAAATTTCTTTACGATATTGTAATTCCTGTGTTGTTAAGAAAAGCAATGCAATATTCCTTCGGACATGCATGCATTTCCGAAGGAACAGGCACTGAGGCAACTACAGCCGTTATGAAATAATTGAAAATTTTTCACAGCTGCGAATATGGACAACCAACAGCCGAATAAGCGAATGACAGCAATGAAAATGTGTGCCTGACCTGGACTTGAACACGGATTTCGCGCTTTGGCTATCCATTAAGATTCACGGCCAGACGCAAACTTCGATATGGCATCGTTTCTGAGTCAAAACCTGTATTCGTGAACACATTATGTAATTCCCGTACAGGGGATGACACTGTAATTGAAATTCGCTGCCCGGTATCGACAGATAAGTGCAATATTGCAGTACCTGTGTTGTCAAGAAGGAAGGTGCAAAGTTTCTTCGGAAATGTGTGCATCGTTCTTCTTACCAACACAGGTACCGTAAATAATATTTATCCTCCGATACCGTGAAGGACTTACAATTAAAGTATGATTCCGTGCACGGGAATTACATAATGTGTGTACGAGTATAGGATGTGGAGCAGGATCGACGGTACATGGAAGTTTGGGTCTGGCCGTTGGTTCTGCGGTTAAGGCGACAAGCTCGAGTAAGGCGGTAAATCCGGGTTCGAGTCCCGGTCCGACACAAATTTTCGTTGTCATTCCCTTCAAAAGCTGATCGTTGTTCGTATTTGCAATTGCGAATACATTTCATGTATTTCATAGTGGCCATAGTCACCGCAGTCCCTGTTTCTCCGGACATGCATGCATGTCCAAAGGAACGATGCATTGTTCTTTTTCACAATACAGGCACTGTAGTATCGTATTTATCCTCCGATACCGGCCAGCGACTTTCAACTAAAATGTCATCCCCTGTATGAGTAGTACATAATGTGTGTACGAGTGTGTTGGGTTTGGCCGTGGGTTGTACACGGATAGCCAAAAACGGTTAACACAGACGATTGTACAGACGATGGTTGTTCGTATTCGCAACTGCCAATATACTTCATGCCATATTACTTTATGTTTCGATGTAGTCCCTTTTAAGGTCAATGCAGTCAGTTCGACGTATTTCCAGTGAACAGTTTCCTACCCTGATGGGCGATGCTGGAAGATCTGCAAAATATGACAGTTACACTGAAAGTGGCGAGCAACCCTTTCTTAAGTCTTCGATTCCAGCAATCGGGGCCGGTACAAGGCCCAAGTGACACCAGCCTCGGTTTGGGGCGTCAAAACTTGAAAGGGGCCCCACAGGTTCCACAACTGCTAGGTTTCTGTACCACAATCTACATCTACATCTACATTTATACTCCGCAAGCCACCCAACGGTGTGTGGCGGAGGGCACTTTACGTGCCACTGTCATTACCTCCCTTAACTGTTCCAGTCGCGTATGGTTCGCGGGAAGAACGACTGTCTGAAAGCCTCCGTGCGCGCTCTAATCTCTCTAATTTTACATTCGTGATCTCCTCAGGAGGTATAAGTAGGGGGAAGCAATATATTCGATACCTCATCCAGAAACGCACCCTCTCGAAACCTGGCGAGCAAGCTACACCGCGATGCAGAGCGCCTCTCTTGCAGAGTCTGCCACTTGAGTTTATTAAACATCTCCGTAACGCTATCACGGTTACCAAATAACCCTGTGACGAAACGCGCCGCTCTTCTTTGGATCTTCTCTATCTCCTCTGTCAACCCGATCTGGTACGGATCCCACACTGATGAGCAATACTCAAGTATAGGTCGAACGAGTGTTTTATAAGCCACCTCCTTTGTTGATGGACTACATTTTCTAAGCACTCTCCCAATGAATCTCAACCTGGTACCCGCCTTACCAACAATTAATTTTATATGATCAGTCCACTTCAAATCGTTCCGTACGCATACTCCCAGATATTTTACAGAAGTAACTGCTACCAGTGTTTACTCCGCTATCATATAATCATACAATAAAGGATCCTTCTTTCTATGTATTCGCAATCCATTACATTTGTCTATGTTAAGGGACAGTTGCCACTCCCTGCACCAAGTGCCTATCCGCTGCAGATCTTCCTGCATTTCGCTACAATTTTCTAATGCTGCAACTTCTCTGTATACTACAGCGTCATCCGCGAAAAGCCGCATGGAACTTCCGACACTATCTACTAGGTCATTTATATACACTCCTGGAAATGGAAAAAAGAACACATTGACACTGGTGTGTCAGACCCACCATACTTGTTCCGGACACTGCGAGAGGGCTGTACAAGCAATGATCACACGCACGGCACAGCGGACACACCAGGAACCGCGGTGTTGGCCGTCGAATGGCGCTAGCTGCGCAGCATTTGTGCACCGCCGCCGTCAGTGTCAGCCAGTTTGCCGTGGCATACGGAGCTCCATCGCAGTCTTTAACACTGGTAGCATGCCGCGACAGCGTGGACGTGAACCGTATGTGCAGTTGACGGACTTTGAGCGAGGGCGTATAGTGGGCATGCGGGAGGCCAGGTGGACGTACCGCCAAATTGCTCAACACGTGGGGCGTGAGGTCTCCAAAGTACATCGATGTTGTCGCCAGTGGTCGGCGGAAGGTGCACGTGCCCGTCGACCTGGGACCGGACCGCAGCGACGCACGGATGCACGCCAAGACCGTAGGATCCTACGCAGTGCCGTAGGGGACAGCACCGCCACTTCCCAGCAAATTAGGGACACTGTTGCTCCTGGGGTATCGGCGAGGACCATTCGCAACCGTCTCCATGAAGCTGGGCTACGGTCCCGCACACCTTTAGGCCGTCTTCCGCTCACGCCCCAACATCGTGCAGCCCGCCTCCAGTGGTGTCGCGACAGGCGTGAATGGAGGGACGAATTGAGGAGACGTGTCGTTTTCAGCGATGAGAGTCGCTTCTGCCTTGGTGCCAATGATGGTCGTATGCGTGTTTGGCGCCGTGCAGGTGAGCGCCACAATCAGGACTGCATACGACCGAGGCACACAGGGCCAACACCCGGCATCATGGTGTGGGGAGCGATCTCCTACACTGGCCGTACACCACTGGTGATCGTCGAGGGGACACTGAATAGTGCACGGTACATCCAAACCGTCATCGAACCCATCGTTCTACCATTCCTAGACCGGCAAGGGAACTTGCTGTTCCAACAGGACAATGCACGTCCGCATGTATCCCGTGCCACCCAACGTGCTCTAGAAGGTGTAAGTCAACTACCCTGGCCAGCAAGATCTCCGGATCTGTCTCCCATTGAACATGTTTGGGACTGGATGAAGCGTCGTCTCACGCGGTCTGCACGTCCAGCACGAACGCTGGTCCAACTGAGGCGCCAGGTGGAAATGGCATGGCAAGCCGTTCCACAGGACTACATCCAGCATCTCTATGATCGTCTCCATGGGAGAATAGCAGCCTGCATTGCTGCGAAAGGTGGATATACATTGTACTAGTGCCGACATTGTGCATGCTCTGTTGCCTGTGTCTATGTGCCTGTGGTTCTGTCAGTGTGATCATGTGATGTATCTGACACCAGGAATGTGTCAATAAAGTTTCCCCTTCCTGGGATAATGAATTCACGGTGTTCTTATTTCAATTTCCAGGAGTGTATATTGTGAAAAGCAATGGTCCCATAACACTCCCCTGTGGTACGCCAGAGGTTACTTTAACGTCTGTAGACGTCTCTCCATTGATAACAACATGCTGTGTTCTGTTTGCTAAAAACTCTTCAATCCAGCCACACAGCTGGTCTGATATTCCGTAGGCTATTACTTTGTTTATCAGGCGACAGTGCGGAACTGTATCGAACGCCTTCCGGAAGTCAAGAAAAATAGCATCTACCTGGGAGCCTGTATCTAATATTTTCTGGGTCTCATGAACAAATAAAGCGAGTTGGGTCTCACACGATCGCTGTTTCCGGAATCCATGTTGATTCCTACAGAGTAGATTCTGGGATTCCAAAAACGACATGATACTCGAGCAAAAAACATGTTCTAAATTTCTACAACAGATCGACGTCAGAGATATAGGTCTATAGTTTTGCGCATCTGCTCGACGACCCTTCTTGAAGACTGGGACTACCTGTGCTCTTTTCCAATCATTTGGAACCCTCCGTTCCTCTAGAGACTTGCAGTACACGGCTGTTCGAAGGGGGGCAAGTTCTTTCGCTTACTCTGTGTAGAATCGAATTGGTATCCCGTCAGGTCCAGTGGACTTTCCTCTGTTGAGTGATTCCAGTTGCTTTTCTATTCCTTGGACACTTATTTCGATGTCAGCCATTTTTTCGTTTGTGCGAGGATTTAGAGAAGGAACTGCAGAGCGGTCTTCCTCTGTGAAACAGCTTTGGAAAAAGGTGTTTAGTATTTCAGCTTTACGCGTGTCATCCTCTGTTTCAATGCCATCATCATCCCGGAGGGTCTGGATATGCTGTTTCGAGCCACTTACTGATTTAACGTAAGACCAGAACTTCCTAGGATTTTCTGTCAAGTCGGTACATAGAATTTTACTTTCGAATTCACTGAACGCTTCACGCATAGCCCTCCTTACGCTAACTTTGACATCGTTTAGCTTCTGTTTGTCTGAGAGGTTTTGGCTGCGTTTAAACTTGGAGTGAAGCTCTCTTTGCTTTCGCAGTAGTTTCCTAACTTTGTTGTTGTACCACGGTGGGTTTTTCCCGTCCCTCACAGTTTTACTCGGCACGTACCTGTCTAAAACGCATTTTACGATTGCCTTGAACTTTTTCCATAAACACTCAACATTGTCAGTGTCGGAACAGAAATTTTCGTTTTGATCTGTTAGGTAGTCTGAAATCTGCCTTCTATTACTCTTGCTAAACAGATAAACCTTCCTCCCTTTTTTTTATATTCCTATTAACTTCCATATTCAGGGATGCTGCAACGGCCTTATGATCACTGATTCCTTGTTCTGCACATACAGAGTCGAAAAGTTCGGGTCTGTTTGTTATCAGTACGTCCAAGATGTTATCTCCACGAGTCGGTTCTCTGTTTAATTGCTCGAGGTAATTTTCGGATAGTGCACTCAGTATAATGTCACTCGATGCTCTGTCCCTACCACCCGTCCTAAACATCTGAGTGTCCCAGTCTATATCTGGTAAATTAAAATCTCCACCTAAGACTATAACATGCTGAGAAAACGTATGTGAAATGTATTCCAAATTTTCTCTCAGTTGTTCTGCCACTAATGCTGCTGAGTCGGGAGGTCGGTAAAAGGAACCAATTATTAACCTAGCTCGGTTGTTGAGTGTAACCTCCACCCATAATAATTCACAGGAACTATCCACTTCTACTTCACTACAGGATAAACTACTACTAACAGCGACGAACACTCCACCACCGGTTGCATGCAATCTATTCTTTCTAAACACCGTCTGTACCTTTGTAAAAATTTCGGCAGAATTTATCTCTGGCTTCAGCCAGCTTTCTGTACCTATAACGATTTCAGCTTCGGTGCTTTCTATCAGCGCTTGAAGTTCCGGTACTTTACCAACGCAGCTTCGACAGTTGGCAATTACAATACCGATTGCTGCTTGGTCCCCGCATGTCCTGACTTTGCCCCGCACCCGTTGAGGCTGTTGCCCTTTCTGTACTTTCCCGAGGCCATCTAACATAAAAAACCGCCCAGCCCACGCCACACAACCCCTGCTACCCGTGTAGCCGCTTGTTGCGTGTAGTGGACTCCTGACCTATCCAGCGGAACCCGAAACCCCACCACTCTATGGCGCAAGTCGAGGAATCTGCAGCCCACATGGTCGCAGAACCGTCTCAGCCTCTGATTCAGACCCTCCACTCGGCTCTGTACCAAAGGTCCGCAGTCAGTCCTGTCGACGATGCTGCAGATGGTGAGCTCTGCTTTCATCCCGCTAGCGAGACTGGCAGTCTTCACCAAATCAGATAGCCGCCGGAAGCCAGAGAGAATTTCCTCCGATCCATAGCGACACACATCATTGGTGCCGACATGAGCGACCACCTGCAGATGGGTGCACCCTGTACCCTTCATGGCATCCGGAAGGACCCTTTCCACATCTGGAATGACTCCCCCCGGTATGCACACGGAGTGCACATTGGTTTTCTTCCCCTCTCTTGCTGCCATTTCCCTAAGGGGCCCCATTACGCGCCTGACGTTGGAACCCACCCTCTGCGACCGCCCGGATCTTGCAGACTGAGGGGCAACCTCTGGAACAGGACAAGCAGCCATGTCAGGTCGAAGATCAGTATCAGCCTGAGACAGAGCCTGAAACCGGTTCGTCAGACAAACTGGAGAGGCCTTCCGTTCAGCCCTCTGGAATGTCTTTCGCCCCCTGCCACACCTTGAGACGACCCCCCACTCTACCACAGGTGAGGGATCAGCCTCAATGCGGGTAGTATCCCGGGCAACCACAGTCTTAGTCCGATCGGGGGTTGCGTGGGACGAGCTGGCCGTCCCCGACCAACCCCCATCCGGACCCCCACAGTGATGCCCATTGGCAACAGCCTCAAGCTGTGTGACCGAAGCCAACACTGCCTGAAGCTGGGAGCGAAGGGATGCCAACTCAGCCTGCATGCGAACACAGCAGTTGCAGTCCCTATCCATGCTAAAAACTGTTATGCAAAGAACGTCTGAACTAATCTACAGAGAGCGCAAACAAATCGACAAAATTTAAACGGTTATTAAAATACAAGATTGCCTAGTAAATGCAGTAAAGCTGCTACTTTCGCACTGCTGACACACTGCTCAGCGGCGGAAGGAGACTACGCGATTTTACACTATTCAGGTACTACAACGCGATGCTACAACTCTCAAATACTATAATACGCCCGAAATTTATGAATTAAACAATGCAAGTACCAAAAACACGCAAAGAAATTAAGAATTAAACTATTTAATAAATGAGTGGGCTAGGAGTATACGACTTGCTGCTGCAGCTGCTTATCCAACGGCGGCAGGGAGCGCACGTGGAGTGCGAAGGTGAGTGGGCGCCCAATTGCAAGACTTATATACAATGCGTATAAATTAATAGTGCCAAAGTGACATGGATCTAGGCATGCGAGAGACAGAGAGGTGGAACGGTGGGCGCCAAATGGAAAGTCGCTGGTGTAGAAGTATGGTCTCAAATCGCCGTTATTGTCATTAACTTCAATTCCCTAGCCATAGGCAACTTTTTTTGTAGCTGGCTAACAGATTAAGGAAAATTTGACTATTGGTATGATGGGAATGGTTAAATTTTAGCCTAGGAACCGGTCTGTGTTGCCGGCCGGAGTGGCCGAGCGGTTCTAGGCACTACAGTGTGGACCCGTTCGACCGCTACGGTCGCAGGTTCGAATCCTGCCTCGGTCATGGATGTGTGTGGTGTCCTTAGATTAGTTAGGTTTAAGTAGTTCTAAGTTATAGGAGACTGATGACCTTAGAAGTTAAGTCCCATAGTGCTCAGAGCCATTTGAACCATTTTTGTCCCTCTTAGACACACGTAGTGTTTTGCGTTATAACGGCAGGTTTGGTGGGAAACTTACACTGCCTGACAAAAAAGTAAAGCGTCCAGAAGGGGATAAAGACAGGAAATGAATGAGCACGTGATGTTATTGCGCTGATCACAAAATCAAGTGGAATTTACAAGTAACTCGGCAATATTAGCCCACTCATCAGTATGACGTTACAGGTTGTCTGGCCTCCATGCGTGCACTGATTCGGCCATAAAGCCGTTGTATTCTCTTCTGAGACAAGCTGACCCACAGCTGTTGTAACTGGAAGTTGATATCCCAGATACTGGCACTGGGACGCAGTAGGCCTCTGAGAGGGTCCAACACATTCTCTATCGGGGTCAGATCTGCGGATTTTGCTGGCCACTGGGGTACCTCAACAACATGCTGACAGTTCATGGAGACAAGTCCCATGTGTAATCGAGTATTGTAAGGGTAGATGTATATTATAAAGAAGTACACAACGCATTTCCTACGAAATAGACAGATATAGAAATAAATGAAAGTGCGATTGAAAAACAAATCAAATCGCTCGATAGAGAAGAGGCTACTGGTCCAAATGGAGTGACTCGGTACTTAATATGCCTCTGTATTTAATATTCCCCTCTTCTAGCATCCGTTCATCGTGCGTTACTGGAAGAACCGAGCGTGCCAACTGACTGGAAGAAACCGTAGCTCCTTCTTTTCTAAAAGAAACGTGTGACATGTGGAACACTGACTCCAGTTTGTTGCCGAATTAAGGAACATATTCTGTGCTCACGTATGACGTGGTTTCCGGAGACCGAACAACTACTATCAGAGTTCTCTGAAAGCGCCGATTATGAGAGACACAACTTGTGCCGGCCGCTGTGGTCGAGCGGTTCTAGGCGCTTCCGTCCGGAACCACGCAGCTGCTACGGTCGTAGGTTCGAATCCTACCTCGGGCATGAATGTGTGTAATGTGCTTAGGTTAGTTAGGTTTAAGTAGTTCTAAGTCTAGAGGAGTGATGACCTCAGATGTTAAGTCGCATAGTGCTCAGAGGCATTTGAACCATTTGGACACGACTTGTTATGTTTATTCTTTAGACACGGAAGGCAGTAAATATACCTGGTCGGGGTACAGCATGCGACAGGACTGAAGACTTCGTTACGAACAGAGCCCAGTAAGGTGTTCTTCACGGAGTCTGGCGTGCCTCGAGGTAGCATGACAGAGCCTCTGATGTTTACTGTATGTGTAAATGACATGATGGACAAAGTTTTTAGGCAGATGAGGCTGATCGAAACCAGGAGGCACCGGAAGAGGCAGGTTACACCACACAGCTCTCCGCAGCGCCCGAGGAAGGTCCTAGGGACGAGGCAGTGATGGGGTGCCTTGTGGAGAGTGGCGGACATGAACTGATGTTATTATTGTCTATAATGTACAGGGTTATTACAAATGATTGAAGCGATTTCACAGCTCTACAATAACTTTATTATTTGAGATATTTTCACAATGCTTTGCACACACATACAAAAACTCAAAAAGTTTTTTTAGGCATTCACAAATGTTCGATATGTGCCCCTTTAGTGATTCGGCAGACATCAAGTCGATAATCAAGTTCCTCCCACACTCGGCGCAGCATGTCCCCATCAATGAGTTCGAAAGCATCGTTGATGCGAGCTCGCAGTTCTGGCACGTTTCTTGGTAGAGGAGGTTTAAACACTGAATCTTTCACATAACCCCACAGAAAGAAATCGCATGGGGTTAAGTCGGGAGAGCGTGGAGGCCATGACATGAATTGCTGATCATGATCTCCACCACGACCATCCATCGGTTTTCCAATCTCCTGTTTAAGAAATGCTGAACATCATGATGGAAGTGCGGTGGAGCACCATCCTGTTGAAAGATAAAGTCGGCGCTGTCGGTCTCCAGTTGTGGCATGAGGCAATTTTCCAGCGTGTCCAGATACACGTGTCCTGTAACGTTTTTTTTGCAGAAGAAAAAGGGGCCGTAAACTTTAAACCGTGAGATTGCACAAAACACGTTAACTTTTGGTGAATTGCGAATTTGCTGCACGAATGCGTGAGGATTCTCTACCGCCCAGATTCGCACATTGTGTCTGTTTACTTCACCATTAAGAAAAAATGTTGCTTCATCACTGAAAACAAGTTTCGCACTGAACGCATCCTCTTCCATGAGCTGTTGCAACCGTGCCGAAAATTCAAAGCGTTTGACTTTGTCATCGGGTGTCAGGGCTTGTAGCGATTGTAAATGGTAAGGCTTCTGCTTTAGCCTTTTCCGTAAGATTTTCCAACCGTCGGCTGTGGTACGTTTAGCTCCCTGCTTGCTTTATTCGTCGACTTCCGCGGGCTACGCGTGAAACTTGCCCGCACGCGTTCAACCGTTTCTTCGCTCACTGCAGGCCGACCCGTTGATTTCCCCTTACAGAGGCATCCAGAAGCTTTAAACTGCGCGTACCATCGCCGAATGGAGTTAGCAGTTGGTGGATCTTTGTTGAACTTCATCCTGAAGTGTCGTTGCACTGTTATGACTGACTGATGTGAGTGCATTTCAAGCACGACGTACGCTTTCTCGGCTCCTGTCGCCATTTTGTCTCACTGCGCTCTCGAGCAGAAACCTGAAGTGCGGCTTCAGCCGAACAAAACTTTATGAGTTTTCTACGTATCGGTAGTGTGTCGTGACAATATGTCAATGAATGGAGCTACAGTGAATTTATGAAATCGCTTCAATCATGTGTAATGGCCCTGTATTTCAGTTAGTTATAGAGTACAAAGAAACAGACACAAGGGAAACGGGCTTTAGTTAAAAGTTAGAGTTTACTGAATGTGTAAATACTTATAGGAAAAGATGTCGACAAGAATTTGCAAAGGCTAAGCTTCTTAGAAATGGCAACATAATATGAATATCAATCAACAAATCAAACTGTAATAAGTGAAACACGGAAGGTACATGAAGAGCACGAAATTACTCCTACATATGCTGATAATATCAATGTTGGCAAAAAAGAACTGTCAAATTACGTAAATGATTACATAATAGATGCTTCCCAACAATGAGGAATAGGCAGTATCGGTTGCAAAACGGATTTTTATTTATTTAATTTGTGACGCATTTCACTCCCACAGGAGAGTAATTAGACATCTGGGGGGAAAAACAAGTTTCCTCAGTACACATTTATGATCCAGGAATCAGCTATAAGGCTACATTGTCAGTTAAGTAAAGCAATTGGGTATCTACGGCCTGAGTTGTGAAAAGAGCATAAGCAAAGACAAAGTCACAGAGTAAAATCACTCGAGGACCACTGGCAAGTGTACAGAAAGTCCCGCAGTCACCAAAAATAGCACGTCATCTATTAAAATTTACAGGACATATCCACCGTCTAAAAGCACTCCAGGATTACTAGCTAGAGTACAGAACTTCCCGCAATCACTAAAAACGGTACGTCGTCCAATGTATACAGGACACAGCCACCTACGGAAATAAATAAGAATATGTTTTAACACGTAGTTTAAATTTCACAAATCAGGACAAACTAAGGTTTTGCACACCAGCATACAACATGAGATTAGTTGCAAATAATGAGCATGAGGTAGTAAAGACCTCAAATGCAAAATATCAGATGACGTAGATGATGTACAAATGTCACGTATAATTTGTACTGCCGCGCAGGATTAGCCGAGCGGTCTACGGCGGTGCAGTCATGAACTGTGCGGCTGGTCCCGGCGGAGGTTCGAGTCCTCCCTCGGGCATGGGTGTGTGTGTTTGTCCTTAGGATAATTCAGGTTAAGTAGTGTGTAAGCTTAGGGACTGATGACCTTAGCAGTTAAGTCCCATAAGATTTCACACACACACACACACAATTCGTACTGCTTCACAAACTGCTAAGCTCTCGGCTGAATTTATCATTCAATGGGGGTGTGTTCCCTAAAGATTAGAAATATCGAAAGTGATACCTTTATTCAAGGATGGAAATTACCGACCCATTCCACTCCTCTCGGCTTCCTCTAAAGCAATCGAGAGATTAACGAAACAACGAATCGCCAAGTACTTAGACGACCACAGCTTACTGAATAATAATCAGCATGGCTTTCGAACAGTTACAGGCACAGAAACAGTTGTAAATTATTGCAACGAAGAAATGGACAGTAATATGGATAAGAACAACAGTGTTGTAGGAGTTAATTTAGACCCTTATAAACCTTTCATCAACTTTTTTTAGGTAAGTCGAATGAACAGGGCATAAAAGAAAACTAGTGAGTTCATCACATTTGCTAAACATGTTACAGGATGTGGAGTTCACATCAGCTCATGATAATCACAAAATCAGATTAGTATCTGATGCAAGGAAAGTCGATATAGATGTAACCCAGGGCAATGTGTTAGGCACCCTTCTTTTCCTTATTTATATAAATCGTTTACATATCTCAGACACTCCAGCCAATATTTCGTTGTTTGCAGATGATAGTAGTGTAACAGTGAGGATGTTAAGGAATCTCTGTCTACTACTACTGATAAAGTCTCAAGTCCTTGCATTCATAGTTCAATGCCAACAGGCTGACCTTAAATGTGAAGAAAAAAAACTGTATGAAGATTGGGAAGATGTATCAAAAGTAAGACACCCTCTGGTACTGGACGGAAAAGAGTTTGAAAGGGTAATAGGTACAAAACAATTTTTTACGAATGTATGCTGACAAAGACTTAAACTGGAAAGATCATGTTATTACTCTCTCCCAGCGACTGAGTACTGCGTGTTTTGCTACGAGAATTACTTCTAAAGTTTGCTTCTCAGATGGTGCTACAATGTCTGATTTTGGTTACTTCTAGACCCTTGTAGCTTATGAAATAGATTTCTGGAGCAAAATTAATAGTCGATTAAATTAAATTTGTACATTACTGCTATTCTGATATTGTCACATAGCTCGGCTGTGGCTCACTGCGAGCCCCTACTCAAAAAATTGGGTTTGCTTGCTGTACTCTCCTTGTACTTGCACAAATGTGTGATGATGACAAGATGTAGACTTGGTGACCTGCTAACCAACTCCGATTCCCACAGTCATAATACTCGCAACTGTGATGATTTCCATGTAGAACAAGTTAGAACAACCCATACTCAGAGAAACGTGAGCCACCTTCGTACCATTCTTTATAGTGCAGTGGCCACACACGTAAAGAGTTTGGAGACGGGAGCGGCTTTTAGATCAGAGCTAAAATCATTTCTTGTTGCGAAATGTTTCTACACTGTAAATTAATATATTAGCGTATAGGGTTTCTAGGCCCTCATTAATAGGTGAGTACTTTTGCTTCTGTTAACAGATGGATCTTCTGTCTGTATTTGTCTTTACAAAGAACGTTTCCGCTGTTGGTTTTCTGTTTCTTTTGTTTCAGATGTTGTGTTCAAAATGGTTCAAATGGCTCTAAGCACTATGGGACTTAACATCGGAGGTCATCAGTCCCCTAGACGTAGAACTACTTAAACCTAACTAACCTAAGGACATCACACACATCCATGTCCGAGGCAGGATTCGATCCCACGACCGTAGCAGCAGCGCGGTTCCGGACTGAAGCGCCTAGAACCGCTCTGCCACAGCGGCCGGCAGATGTTGTGTAATATACCTCCGCTGAGAAGAGATCTGATGCTAGCGTAATTGTGATGAACCAAATAAAATCTTATGTTTCCAGAGACCCTTCCAAGTCTGAAACATCTATCATTTATTTATGCAGACTGAAGCGACGAATGAAAATTTGTACCAAGTTCTCGGTTTTTCTTCTGACGAGTCATATGCACCAACCACTACACCATCCTGCACGGTGGCTTTGCACAACTGCACGGACTATTCTAGCATGCCTCCCTCCTTAATGCAAATATCCAGTCACGCCTCAGCCCACTTGGTACACTCCTTAAACTCTATATCTGAAGCTTGAATAGGTCTCTGAAACTGTATAGTTTCACTTAATTTAAGCTCCTGTGCCCGGTTTCAGGCAGAATCCCCCGTTTTCTTCGATGCTGAGGTCATATTCCAATACAGTTGAGGAGCCTCTGCAATGCTGGTCGAGCATAGGAGAAGTACAAAGTGGGACGAGGTGTGCATAGGATATTGGATTGAGCAGGGAGGTGTGCTACAGTAGTCTGTGCCGTTGTGCAAAGTCACTGTGAAAGGGTGCCGTAGTGGTTAGTACACCTGGCTAGGGAGCAGGAGACCCAGGTTCCAATACTGACCGTCAGTCTGGGAGCCGCGCGACCGCTACGGTCGCAGGTTCGAATCCTGCCTCGGGCATGCATGTGTGTGATGTCCTTAGGTTAGTTAGGTTTAAGTAGTTCTAAGTTCTAGGGGACTGATGACCCCAGATGTTAAGTCCCATAGTGCTCACAGCCATTTGAATCATTTTTTTGGGTGTTCTACGGTTTCCCCCTGTCGCTGACGTGAATGCAGGAATAGTTCCTTTAATTAGGTCATGGTCGAATTTCTGCCCTATCCTCACCTTGTACAATCCTATGTTGTTAATATTTTACGTGCATGTTATTTCTGCAATGTTTCTGACATGTACGATACTACTGTACTGAATAATCTACGGACGAATAAATAAATAAACAAAGATAAAGTAGTGGTAGATACAATAGGTGTGGTAGTGGGTGCAGTCTTCATTAATAATAGAAATAGTTTTACGGCTGAGAAATAGTTGGTGGCCGATGGATAGGAAAAAAATTACCTGTTGATAATAGTAATTTGTAAAATTGGCCGTGGTAGTCTAGTGTATGGAGTACTAGTGTCCGACTCTGGAGGTATGGGTTTCAATCCCAGATGGTAGCAGTGAAATTTCATCGTTCGAGTCTCTCCAGAACAGCTGTATACCCACGCAGCGTGCTGTCAAAGTGCGTAAGGGGGTCCTTTCCCGGGGAGTAAAGGCAACGGGGACCAGTGATCCGTCACCCTTCCCCTCCTAGTGTCACGGAGAACAGAAAGACTACATGCCCTCTGCTGCAGTTCAGCCGATAGTTCAATCATGCGTTGGCACCACAGACAGTAGTTTGTGTAAAAATGGGTAAAGCTTGTGTTTAAATTATAGGCTCAGTAAATAAATTGCAAAGACGGCAAAGATACGAACAGGAAGGTAGTATCTTTAGAAACTTTTTATGAAGTGCGTAGAGACTTGCAAATGATCAGAGCCTGGTGTAAACATTTCAGTTATTGACATTTGACTCTAAATGTTAAGAAATGTAATGCAATTCATGTAAATCGAGGATCCTAATACCGTTTGACTACGTGATCGGTGATCAGTCCTTAGACTCAGTCAGAATGTTCGAAGAATCTAGGAGTTACGATGGAACAACCACATAAATATTGACGTTGGGCAGGGATATACCAGATTCAGTATAATTAACGCTTGAAACAGGGCGCTTACAGGAAGCTCATTCGACAAATTATTGTGTATTGTTTATCACCCTGTACCACTCATCATGCTGGGTTAATGGAAGTAATAGAAAATATTTAAAGACGAGCTGCACGATTGGTCAGGGGTATATTTAGGCAGTGTGAGAGTGTGAAAGGCTCAATAAGTGAGAGAGGTTGAGAGAAAGATTATGCGCAAGACGTAGAGCTCGTAGAGCCTTACTCACAAAATTCTGGGGGGCCTCCATTCCAGAACAAATCAAGAAATATGCTACTTCCTCCAACATACATCTCGCGTAATGACCACAAGCTAAAGTAAGAGAAATTCAGGCCATTTCAGAAAGGTACCGACATTCTTTCTTCGCGCCTATCATTAGTAAAAGGAATAGGAAGGCACGAAAGTGAGACTAATACACTGCATACCCTGTGCTAAGCACCATACAGAGACATTCGAAATGGAGATGTAGTGTAAACACTGAGCATCTGTTCTGACCACGAAGTGAACTCGTTACATACACTGACAGGAAAAAATGCAACACCAAAAAATAATTAACGTAGAGTAATTAAATTTCGGGAATACATTTGTCTAGATAACACATTTAAGTGATTAGCATTGCAAGATCACAGGTTAATAAAAATACGAGATGAGCCACTGCACATGTGAAATGCTGGTATGTTAATAACCGAGGTTGTAAGGTGTCAGACAAATCCAACACCTTCCATGAAAACCCTGACATGATAAGCAAATCCAGTAGTATGTCACATAGCTCCGAATAAATCGTGACATTAAATTAACCAAAGTAATACGAGTAACGAGTGAGCAAATGGAATACCACAGACTAACACTAAATGCATGTTATACCTTCCCACCGTGAGAAAGACGCAGTTCCGAGGGGAGAAACGAGAACAGAAGCCGAGAGCAGAACCGTGTTAAGCTGGAAGGCCCTACGATAAGGGACGGACACCCACGTCGCCAGCTAACCGCTAGGACCACCCCCTAGCCCATGTTAAAAGCTAGAGCCCTCCAGAGGAACAGTATAGATCTTACGATAACACAAAAACGGCTACCCCCAACCGAAAGTTTTGGCGTGAGACATTTTCGGGTCTCTGTTACGTCAGGACCACCCCCCAGCCCATGTTAAAAGATAGAGCCCTCCAGAAGAACAGTATAGATCTTACGATAACGCTAAAAGGACCACACCAGCTGCAAGTTTTAGCGTGAGACTTTTTCGCGTCTCTGTTACGTTGCAAACTTTAAAATCATTGCCCCACCACGAAAAGTATAACGTTTCTCATTGGATGGACAGAATTTTTGTAGGCCGAGCTTAAGGTTAACATTGAGACCCTGATTGGTCAGATGAAAACACAGCCAGATAGTTTTTTTTAAAGCAACTTCGGCAAATTGTAGTAAGGAGAAGTTAGGACAAGAGTTGCTTCCGAGACGGCGAGGTGAGCGGAGCTGTGCTGCCCGCCGCCACCTGACGAACACCGACAAGGTAATGAACGCACGCGATGCCGCATAACAGCGCATAAAGCTTCACTCAGAACTGCAGAAGTCTCATCTGTTACACCCCCTTTTTGCGTAATACTAGTGTCGATCGTCAATTAAAGCTCATGGTGTTCACATTTGCCACTTGAAGTAAAAATCTGAAACGCGATGATTTTTTTGTTATATAGTTACTGAGAAGCCACATCAGCCACTGTAATTTACGACAAGTTAGATAAGTAATTAAAGATAATTGATGGTCACTGTAGACCATTTTGATAGTTTGCTCTTTTGTGAAACTTAATTTAAACCTAGATTATAGATGTGATATGGCATAGGTCATCCTTCGATCCATTGTAGAACTTGGAAACCCATTCATGGAATATTCGTTCACATTTTTGTTGAACGCAGTTGGTTTTTACCATCCTGTATTAAAACAGTTCCTTTTATCAATAGTGCAATTTATAAACAATGTTTTGTGAGTAGAATAAAATTTCCAATGGTAAACTTAACTGCTTTTTTGACGTTATTTTGCCAGCTAACTAAAAATAGGAAAGCCTTGAACCCCTTCCACTAAATTTAGTTAGTATTAAGATTCTTTTACAGGGAGTGCAGTGGAGCTGACGCTGAAATCATTAAGTATTTGGTTATATCATCGCTAGTCTCACTGAACTCTTCTGAATTCTACATGTCATGTGTGGTCTGGCGTCTCTTAACCAGCAACAGGTCCCAGGTTCAAACTAGACAATTCCTTAAAAAACACGCTCAGAGCGTCGTTGCGCGAAAGTGGTGGGGAGACACGATATAGAACAAACAGACACCACGCAGAATGTTAGAAGGTAACTGCCAGAATATTGAATATGAGCATGCAAATGTGCATGCATTGTGCTTTACAGGTGCCGGATGTCAGTTTGTGGAATGGAATTTCGTGCCTGTTGCACTTGGTTGCTCAATAAATCGTCTGTTAATGCTGTTTGTGGATGACGATGGAGTTGCGTCCGGTGATTTCACATACGTGCTCGATTGGAGAAAGATCGAGCAAGCCAAGACAACATGTCGACACTCTCTAGACCATGTTGGGTTACAACAGCGGTACGCGGGCGAGCTCTATCCTGTTGGGAAACAGTCCCTGGAATCCTGTTCAGGAGTGGCAGCACGAAAGATGGAATCACCAGATCGACACAAAAGTCCCGGTGGGTGAGATAACCACGAGAGTCTTCCTGCTGTCATACGAAATCACAGCCGGCCGCGGTGGTCTCGCGGTTCTAGGCGCGCAGTCCGGAGCCGTGCGACTGCTACGGTCGCACGTTCGAATCCTGCCTCGGGCATGGATGTGTGTGATTTCCTTAGGTTAGTTAGGTTTAAGTAGTTCTAAGTTCTAGGGGACTGATGACCACAGCAGTTGAGTCCCATAGTGCTCAGAGCCATTTGAACCATTTTTGAACGAAATCACAACCCAGAACCTAGCTCCGGCTGTAGGTCCAATGAGTCTAGCAAGCATCTCCTTAACTGGCTTCCTTCTAACCAACGCACGGCTATCACTGGCACCGAGGCAGAACCAGCTTTCATCAGGAAACACCCTGCTCTCGCTTGATACCACTGGGGTCGCAGATGGCGATGGTTTAGGGTCAATGAGATGCACACTATAGGGCGTCTGGTTCGGAGCTGTCCTTGAAATAACCGATTTGTACCATTTCGTTGTGTTATTGTGCTACAACTGCTGCTCAGATGGATGCTGCATATGCAGTACGATGGGCCAGAGGCACACGTCGAACACGATGGTCCTCCCCCTCGGTACTGCCACGTGGCCCTCCGAAATCCGATCGTCTTGAGACCATGCGTTCCCGTGACCACCGGCCAGCAGTCTGACTGAAATATCGCAGAAGGAACACTCAGTTGCTCGTAGCCCTAATACACGACCTCGTTCAAACTCAATGAAGTACTGATAATTGCATCTATGTTGCTTTATAGGCATTCTTGACTTACATCAACTCGCCAAGTCGAATCTCACGGCCTTTACATCGTGTATTTAAAGCAAACCTGATTTGCATCCTCATAGTGGCGCTACTTTTTGCAAACCTGATCTGCATCCTCATAGTGGCGCTACTAATACCACTCTTATGCGAATGGTGCGAAATTTGAACAGAAAACATATTTCAGATGTAGGAACACACCTACCAACGTTCGTTTATGTCGCACAACTCCTTCTTGGTTCAAAAATGGCTCTGAGCACTATGGGACTTAACTTCTGAGGTCATCAGTCACCTAGAACTTAGAACTACTTAAACCTAACAAACCTAAGGACATCACACAGCCGGCAGGAGTGGCCGAGCGGTTCTAGGCGCTACAGTCTGGAACCGAACGACCGCTACGGTCGCAGGTTCGAATCCTGCCTCGGACACTGCTCAGAGCCATTTTTTAACATCACACACAACCATGCCTGAGGCAGGATTCGAACCTGTGACCGTAGCGGTCGCGTGGTTCCAGACTGTAGCGCCTAGAACCGCTCGGCCACTCCCGCCGGCTCCTTCCTGGTGCTGTGATTTTTTCCGTCAGTGTAATGTCACTTACCACTTTACCACTTCTCTCATCCAGAAACGCATATAATCCAAAATTATTGTGAAGGATGTCAACATTTTGATTCTTTCCTTTACAGGCTCCTCTACATACTATTGATGACTGGGTGTTGTGTGATGTCCTTAGGTTAGTTAGGTTTAAGTAGTTCTAAGTTCTAGGGGACTGATGACCATAGATGTTAAGTCCCATAGTGTTCAGAGCCATTTGAACCATACATACCATTTTTACTACCTGGTTCTCAGAACATTATTTCATGGATGTGATGTGAATAGTTAACTTCTGGCTGTCAGAAAACGTCTGCATGTGTCGCCGAGCCTGTAACGGAAAGGATGGCAGCAGTCCGATTAAGGCATGTGTAATGTCCTGCATCTGCCAGACTGTAACAGTTCTGGGAGGTGGACGACTTAATACACATGCCCTGTCTTAACACCAGTAAAACTAATGACTCGTCTCCCCCATTCATGTCACCATCATCGCCCTGTAGGGGTGTGAAGGCGCCTGCCTGCCTAGTGCTATGCACCTACAGACACGGATGGGTGATGAATCAACATCAAAAAAACTCGAACAGTCCACGAGTGTATTGCCGGTTCATAGTGTCCAACAGGCACGATATTTCGGCAATCAGACATGTCGCCATCGTCAGGTGCGCTGACGAACTGAGCCCCTGAGGGCGGGCAACCGTCTTAAATCCCCTCCCCCTGCGAGGCGTTCTCTCCGCGGTCCGCGCCCGCGGCCGCGCGTCGGTGATCGCTGAGACGCTGGCGTCTGCATCTGTGGTGGCGTCGGTGTAACTGCCTCGTCCGCCCTGGTCGCTCGTTCGTTTTCTTTGCTGAGCGTCTTTTTAATTAGACTCAATGCTGGTTCCCATGCCTTTCTGAGGTTATAGCTGCAATCTCGGTTGATGAGTCCGTCCCTGGTACGAATTTCGATAGCCTCGCTAACGACGCTGTCCCATTATTTAGATATCTGTGCCAAGACCCGGTATGTTGGTGGTCAGCTTCGTGATTTTAGGACAAATCGTGTTCTGCAACCGCCGACTTGTTGGGGTACCTAAATCGAATGTGCCTCTCATGTTCTCGGCAACGATCTTTGATGGTGCGCACTGGCTGCCTAATATAAGTCTTCGCACACTGCCACGGAACCTGGTATATGCCGGCTTTCCGCAAACCGAGATCGTCTTTGACACTTCTCAATAATGCTCATGATTTATTGGGTGGGCAAAAGACAGTTCCTACTCTGGGTTTCCTCAATATTCGTCTTATTTTCCCGATAGCGCGCCAGTATACTGTGTATAGGCAGTGGCTATGTCTTCCCCCGTGACTTCTTCCGTCTCCTCACGCTGCACTGTAGAGGTGGGGCGGAGAGCGCGTCTGATCTGCCATTCCAAGTGCCCGTTTTTCCAGAATACAGTTTTGAGGTGGCCCAGCTCATGGGGCAGACACTCTGCGTCAGAAATGATGTGCACTCTGTGCACCAGTGTTTTCAGCACCCCATGCCTATATACCGAATGCTGGGGCGCTACCGGGAAAAATAGGACAACCCGAATCAAAGTCAATAGTTTAACTACAGCACCACTTCGCGAAATAAGCTTTTGGAGTTTTGTGAGGTGCGTCCAAAGTCTCTTATTTCATTTTTCACAAAACAGTCACATAAATAAGTTTAAACTTCTATCATTTCTCAACGTGTCTTGCCTGCAACCGCACACACGTTTCAGAACGGCGAATTGATTCCATGGCTGCTGCGAAAGTCTCTACAGGAAGACTCGTTTGATCACTGGAAAATTGTGGATGCAATAGTGGAAAAACTAGGAAACGAGGGCTCCTATCATGAAGAACATCTTTCATTGCTGTAAAAAGCCAAAAATCACTAGGAGACAGGTCAGGCTCGTAAAGAGCGTGAGAAACGACTTCAGAGTTATTTTCTTGAAGAAACGACTGCATCCCCTTTGCCCGATGCAGTGGTGATAAAGAGTACATGAGAAGAAATGTTTGGTCGTCCCTCATGTATGGCTGGAAAGAGCATGTTCTTCACTAGATAGAAGTTGTCCACACCAGCCACATAGCGTCATATTAAAGGCGCTGGGTTAGGATGTCGCTATCACTGTCCCAAAGTGGGGCCACCATCATTTATTTAGTACATATTCATACCTGAAATGATTTAGTGTTAGTGAGACAATTTATTTCCGCTAATCTGACTGGTGTTTTGTTTCTGGAGTGAAAAGTGGCACCCCTGTCTCATCCACTGTCATAGTTCTTGGAAGGAAATTTCCATTGATGCTGCCATCTCGTGTCAACATTACCTGGCAAAATGCCACTCCGGCAGCCTTGAGGTCGTCCGTCAGCATACATGACATCCTTCTGGAGGTGTTTTTCGCTTTTTTAAGTCATCGCGCAGGATTCTTTGAAAAGATACCACGGAATTGCAAGTTACAAAGGTAATATCTTACTCACTCATACTCCAAGACAGCTGTCTCCGCTCATGAGACCATATTGGCAGGCCGGCTCATGTGAGGCAGAAATTAGTTGGGTTCATTACTGCATGACGGTCAGCATTCTCTGAAGTAAAGCATTCATTGACCCACATTCTTCGCATTCATGGCACCACCACAACACGACTTACTAAACTGGCAGCGAATTTTAATGAACAATACGCCTACAAACGCATGGTAATGCTCACACACTCCTTTCCGAACCTCCGGTTTCTCGTCCCTCAGTTTCATCCACAGAACCGCCTCCCCCCCCCCCCCCACCCGCCTCCCCACCCCAAGTGCCCTCCACTACCACCCCCATCTCTCCCAAATCAAATGGCTCTGAGCACTATGGGACTTAACAAAAAAATGTTCAAATGTGTGTGAAATCTTATGGGACTTAACTGCTAAGGTAATCAGTCCCTAAGCTTACACACTACTTAACCTAAATGATCCTAAGGACAGACACACACACCCATGCCCGAGGGAGGACTCGAACCTCCGCCGGGACCAGCCGCACAGTCCATGACTGCAGCGCCTAAGACCGCTCGGCTAATTCCGCGCGGCTGGGACTTAACATCGGAGGTCATCAGTCCCCTAGAACTTAGAACTACTTAAACCTAACTAACCTAAGGACATCACACACGTCCATGCCCGATACATGATTCGAACCTGCGACTGTAGCAGTCGTGCGGTTCCGGACTGAAGCGCATACAACCGCTCGGCCACCGAGACCGGCCATCTCTCCCAGCCGAGCCATGGAAATGACAAGTTTCGATTTTTGGAAATTAGTCATGTGACTAGCAATGAGAAATCATTTTTTACCAAAATACTCATCTGAAATTCAAGTTTTTAAAACAATTTCTTATAATCCAAACAATAAAATCAAAATATTTAATATAAACAACAGTTACTACCGTGTCTGTCCCCATAGCAGTATCACTTTGCTTCCTAGTTCTGCTCGACATATATAGTTTTTGTGACTATCACGTCATGTTTTCAACTGCTGCCAGCCGCTGCGTTCGAACAGTTGCGTTCTAGCTGTTCGGTGAACGCGTGTCCAGTATTAATTAATAAAGCATTTGGAGACGGATGACGATGAAGGTATTCCTGGCGAGGGGTCACGTACAATTCCGACATCCCAAAGAATTAGGATAGACGAAACACTAGCTGACACAGAGCTAGATGTTTGGTAAATGCCTTAGAAGTCGTTTGTTCTTTTCTTCCGAGAAACGTCTTAAGGGATGAGAAAGACTAACCATGGTTTAATAGCCGTGTTAGAAAACTGCTACGTAAGCAAGGACAGCTTCGTCTCAGATTGAAGAGAAGTTAAAATCTAGCGGATAAACAAACGAGTAACGATACAAAAATGAACGTAAGGAGAGAAATGAGAGAAGCGTCAATAACTTTGAAAGTACAATTATGTCAACCGGTCTGAATGAAAACTCTAAGAGATTTTGGTGTTATGTAATAATAGTAAGCAGTTCCCAGTCATCTATTTATTTGCTCAGAGACCACCTTGTTACCAAAACGGAAGGTAACAGAAAAGGTATGAATACTGAGTTCGGTCTTACAAAACGGTTTCACTGCGGAAGATCGTAACATATTCCCTCCTTTCAATCATTTTACGGCCGTCGAAATAACAGATATTGAGACACCCAATTGCAGAACAAGAAAGCAACTACAATCGCTTAGTAGTGGAAAGACATCACGGTCAGATGACATACCTACAGGATTCTACAAAGATTATGCGAAATAGCTTGCTCCCCTTCTAGCAGTAGTATATTGTAGATCACTGGAGCAACATATATTACCTAACGACTGGAAAAATGCACGGGTCATTCCCGTTTTCAAGAAGGGCCGTAGGACAGACACAGACAATTACAGATCAACATTGTTGACGTCAATCTGTTTTAGAATTGTAGAATATGTTTTATGTTCAAGAATTATGACGTTTTTGGAGAACGAAAATCTCCTCTATACAAATCAACAAATATTCCGCAAACAGAGATCTTGCGAAGCCTAGCTTGCTCTGTTCCTCCATGAGATCCATAGCACCGTAGACAACGGCGCTCCAGTTGATACCGTGTTTCTTGATTACAGGAAGGCATTTGATACCTTACTGCAAATCATTTTAGTGAAATAATATGAGTTTATCGAGTATCGGACCAGTTTGCGTCTGCATTCAAGACTTGCTTGCAGATAGAGCTCGACACGTCGCTCTTAACGGCACAAAATTGACAGATGTAAAGATAATATCCATAGTACCGCTAGAAAGTGCGACAGGACCGTTATTGTCTACACAATGTGTATGAATGATCTAGTACAAAGCTTCAGATGCTCTTTAAGACTGTTCACAACTGATGCAACGCCAAGCCGGCCGAAGTGGCCGTGCGGTTAAAGGCGCTGCAGTCTGGAACCGCAAGACCGCTACGGTCGCAGGTTCGAATCCTGCCTCGGGCATGGATGTTTGTGATGTCCTTAGGTTAGTTAGGTTTAACTAGTTCTAAGTTCTAGGGGACTAATGACCTCAGCAGTTGAGTCCCATAGTGCTCAGAGCCATTTGAACCATTTTTTTTGATGCAACGCCAAGAGACAGTACTGATTTGCAGTATACAGAATGACCTAACGAGGATTGATGAATGATGCAGACTGTGGCAGATGACCTTGAACGAAAATAAATGTAACATATTGCGTGTACATGGGGAAAGAAAATCACAACTGTACAACCACAATGTTGGTGAGCAACTGCTGAAAAATGTATCTACCTGAAAATATCGAGAGGTAACTTTCCATTGCGACCTTAAGTGGAATCACCACATAAAAAAAGTAGGAGAAGCAGATGCCAGGCTGAGATTCATAGGAAGAATCTTAAGGAAATGTAATGTATCCACTAAGGAAGCAGCTTATGAGGCGCTTGTTCGAAGAATTCTAGATCCTTGTTCATCAATATCAGTTTCTTATCAGTTACGACTCACAGAAGTGATCGAGAAGAACCATCGAAGGTGGCGCGTTTCGTCATGGAATTGTTTAGTTGGCGCGACAGCGTTACCGATACGCTCAGCAAACACTGTTGACAGACGTTACAATAGAGACGTTCTACATCACGGAGAGGTTTAATAATGACTTTTCGAGAGAGCACTTTCCGGTAAAAGTCGGATAACATATTATTGCCTCCCACATACATCTCGCGTAATGACTACAACGAGGAAGTTTGAGAAATTAGAGCTAATACATAGACTCAGAGACTATCATTCTTCCCATGCGCGGTTTGTGAATAGAGTACGGTAGGGTAGGGGAGGGAAGTAGAGGTGGGACAGGGGTGACAGTCAGTTAGTGGTACCAGAAGTACCCTCAATCACACACCATTAGGTGGTTTGAGGGGTATGATGTAGATGTAGACTGAGTAACTGTGGAAAACCACGTGCGACATGAAACTACATAAATTGTGATATTACACCTGATCGTATTTGAAAACAAATAACAGTTGCTGAGACTGTGTCCAAATTTGTCAATAAGTAACTAAGTTAGTAAAATCAGATGTTTCGGGTGCATTTCTTCTGTGAACACTTAGCACATAAAACTCACATAAGCTTTCCTTCACTCATTGTAGAACAAACCCACAGTTTTACTCTTCCTAGAGTACAGAAGATAGCTGATTTGTGCATGTAGTAGCAGGCAAAGCAAAAGAAATTAATACAGCCTCTGTATGTTTATTAATAATATTAGTGGTGGATAGATTTACAGGTAATTGTGTTCTCACAAAACAAAAATCACAACTCAGTGCAGCTTCCGAAGAGAAGTTAACAGAATTATAATATTTCTGAGCCGCTTTGGCTCAGGAAACACTTAGTTTTGCCGAGCTGTAAATTATCAAGTACATACGTCACAGCAGAATAAACTTCTTGTGAGCAGTTTGGATAAGACAAAATACTGGTACCCATTCAGTGCACAACCAGATGTGAAGACGTATAAGAAATTGCAGGGTGAACCTAATCACTACTGTGATTTAAGAAGCCAGCCGGAATGGCCGGCGGTTCTAGGCGCTACAGTCTGGAACCACGCGACCGCTACGGTTGCAGGTTCGAATCCTGCCTCGGGCATGGATGTGTGTGATGTCCTTAGGTTAGTTAGGTTTACGTAGTTCTGTGCAATTGCATCACGTACCATAGTATCTGAATATGGGAGTCCACATTGACACTCAAAAGCACAATCCCTAGTACGGCCTTGCAAGGTTGCAACCCACTCCCGATTAGTCTGACCTGCCGTACGTTTTGTACGAAAGAAAGTACACCGTTTCGCAAGTACATTGACTGATTGCCCTAAAATATGCATCTAATGCAGACAAAATTTCGTCGCAGGACAGAGTTCCTACGTCGCGTCAGGGAAATAATTTGACTATCACACGGTAGGTTTGCACCCCGACGGACGACAAAAGAAAAGGCTGCCGCTCGTTACCTTGAATTCTGTAGGCGGCCAGATGGAATCCAAATTGGCGTGACCACTCCGTCCAGCTTTCCAGTGCAGCATCAAAAGGTCGGAAGGGCGGTGCAACTGCGTGTTGTGGCTGCGTTAGCGGTGGAGCGGCGTTTTGCATTGCACGTTGACCCTGGACGAGCTGTCCAAGGGCATCCAGTAATGCCTGCGTCTGCTGATTCTGTAAACGATTAAATTCGGACAGTACATCTAGAGATTTTGGCGAAGCCATGACACAATGAAATCAGGGCAGTATAGATAGGAACACCGTTTTTACTCTCGCCGCCAATGTTGCGTTGGCAGAAGAGCCAACACCGTGTTACTAGAGGAGGCCGAAATGCACGCGTTTTAGCTCACGCAGGCTGGCGTGAGGAGGCAATGACTATACTGACGTGAGGTCTGGAACATGACAAGGAATTAGAATTCAGAAAGCGGACGAAATTACTTTGATACTTAACTTTAATCCATTAATGATGAACGTCGCTCTTGACGGTGCATGATTCACAATATTATCTGTTAGTAACTGAATATGGCGCCTTGCTAGGTCGTAGCAAATGACGTAGCTGAAGGCTATGCTAAACTGTCGTCTCGGCAAATGAGAGCGTATGTAGACAGTGAACCATCGCTAGCAAAGTCGGCTGTACAACTGGGGCGAGTGCTAGGGAGTCTCTCTAGACTAGACCTGCCGTGTGGCGGTCCTCGGTCTGCAATCACTGATAGTGGCGACACGCGGGTCCGACGTATACTAAAAGACCGCGGCCGATTTAAAGGCTACCACCTAGCAAGTGTGGTGTCTGGCGGTGATCTCGCTTCCCACGCCCGGGTTCCCGGGTTCGATTCCCGGCGGGGTCAGGGATTTTCTCTGCCTCGTGATGACTGGGTGTTGTGTGATGTCCTTAGGTTAGTTCGGTTTAAGTAGTTCTAAGTTCTAGGGGACTGATGACCATAGATGTTAAGTCCCATAGTGCTCAGAGCCAGCCAGCCTGGCGGTGACACCACAGATACTCGTGCGAAGCCGGGGCGAGTCGCTGTTGTTATTGTAGGATATTGGTTAGAACCTTCTCCTCTAAATCCGAGTTATTTAGAAATTAGTTCTGCTGACGACTTTTGACGAATTTTTTACTGTTTAAAATATCAGTTTCTGACTCCCGCCAGACCACCCCGGCCGTGAAAAATGTGAATGATTTTTGTTTCCGGCTTTAACATTCTGAATTCCACGTGATCAGTGATTAGCGTCAACGTCCCGTAGACAACGAGGTCATTAGAGAAGGAGTAGAAGTTCGGGTTAGAGAAGGACGGGGAAAAAAATCGGCCGTGTCCTTTCAAAGGGACCATCCCAGCATGTGACTGAAGCGATTTAGGGAAATCATGGAAAGCCTAATTCAGTATGGCCGGACGCGGGTTTAAACCGTCATCCCCCGAATGCGAGTCCAGTGTGCTAACCATTGCGCCACCTTACTCGGTAAATAAACATAATACATTAAACTACCTCATCATGTTTTCTTGAATAGGGTACATCTCGTACCAGCTTTATGAAATGGCGCAACTAGGAATACGCGTACCAATGGCGATTTATAATTTCTTATGGTGTCACCAGCAGTATTTTTATAGCGTGCTACATCTGTGTATCTCGTGTTCCATCTTCGTCTTGTTTGCTCGTTGCAGCATACTGTGGATGTAAAATCCGTTTTATGTCGGAATCTGTACTTTGTTAAGATTATGTAACTTCGTCCTAGGGTACGTCTTAAGCTAATGTATGCTTTGAATTGTCAAAACAAACTGTAATATAGCATTTCCAGTGTTGAAATGGCAGTAAGGGCACGTCCCAAAAGCCAATAAATTAAAAAATAAATGGCAAAACGTACTCTTCAACGTCTTCTCGTAATGAAGACGACAAAGTTGGTGTGAAAGCGATCAATAAGGCATAGGAAAGTGCACAGCGTACTGCACGTGGAGTTCTGTGTAACAAAAGATTACCCCACAAAGCTCGTGTTTAGCTATCGTTGGAGACTACGAAGGGGAACTTGATTTCGCTAAAGTTGGGATACGCCTCGTAAGCACCTTTACAACTATACCTCCAAGAAGTCCTTAAGGAAGTCTGCACGGTGTACAAAAGCTGCTTCTTTCCGCCAATGTTTGATCCGCAGTACAGCTGTTGGAAGGAAGAAACAAACGAATGAGCCACGTGCTCCATAATCGAGCGCCTGGTGTTACACTTTCTAAAGAGAGGATACTAACTGTTATGGCATTCTTTCATCAGCCACAATGCAACAACTGGCTAAACGAGATGTTTTGTGGTATCATTAGAAATCACTTCCAGAAATGTATGAGAATGCTTTAATGAATAAAACTCTGTACTCCACATTTCACTGAGGGGGAGGAAATGTCCCTCTTGCTCCTCCCACCTCCCCCTTCCTTACAGCCACTTATAACGGAGAGGATATTTTGTATCGGCTCGAAAGGCTGCCAAGTGTTAGCCACGCGTGCACCGTGAGCGAAGTTGACCAGAAAGTGTGGCTTAAGTTACCACACGGAAGAAACAAGATTCAGTGAAAGCGCATTGTAAAGACGCTAATGTTCAAACACTCCTGAGTTATTTAGTTCTCACTGACACACATAAGACGAGATGTCGCCATGTCACTAGATCTCTGAGATTGTCGGCAGCCGAAAACAAAAGGCGATATTTATCGATCACAACTTTGTTATACTGTAGATCTCTGAGATTGCTGACAGTTTTAGACGAAAGACAGTCAACACGAGGGTTACAGATATGTGATAGTCATAACTTAGGACGGAAAATTGCAGTTACGTTGAAATTTAATATACGTGCATTGTTTTAAATCTCCAGTGCCGACTTGTTCCGTTGAGTTAAAACAAAATTCCCTAGAAGGTGCCGGAACGCCGTTCGGGTGCGTTCTGAACGAAGTTAAGCCCTTATCTGCCGTAGACTGCGACAAATCAGCTCTCTGCTGGATCTTCGGACCAATTCTCTAGATCGAGTGTTCTCTTAACGATATTTCGAAGTCCTCTCCCCCATGTCCCAAGTCAAAGTGCATTCTCAAGCGCCACAGAGTTCTTTCTCCTCCCTTAACGTCCGCACAAAATCCAATGTGTCAGTGAGAAAGGCTCCGCAAAATGCTGGCCAACGGTATTATTGTTAATAAGACAAATATCTCCCCTCGCAGGAAAGATATTACAACATTAACCAAACGCTACACACCCATACTCACAGTTCTTACTTTATTCTGAGTTACTAAACCTATTCCTCAGGTAAATATGTTACTTCAACCTATGGGCTCATCTCCACGTCCTCATTCTTGGAGATTGACCACCTGACGTCTCCTGCTCTGCAATTTTTAGGTTAGCCAATGAGGAGCCCTTCTTCAGATTTTTAGGCCGGAGGTTATTTACACAGCGAAAAAGGCGCCGGGAAGTCGGAACATTGCATCATAAAGAGAAAAGAATCCCTGTCGACAATGCAAGTCTGTCGCTTCATATGGAACACTGAGATCTTTAACTGATATTGGCTTTCCGTCACCCAGCATTCTCGTAAGGTGACTCGATAGTGCAGTACAAGGTTCCTTTAAAGCGTGTTTAGGACAGATGGCACTGGATGCAAAAACTGAGACCAACCATGAGTGCAGCTGTTTGTCAAACTACGTTACACGATATCTGTGAATGTAACTCTGACCCAGTATCGCACGGTGCGCATTATGGTGAAAACCGCAAGAACGCCGCTGACAGACACCAGCATTGACAACTGCTGGGTCCCTGCCCGCTACCAGCCCTAAGAGGTCAGATTGTTTCATCCCCTCAGGTTTTCCTATGTAAGGCATGCCGCAACACCTATGGGTGTTGGTCCGAACACCAAGTCTTTGTCCTGGGCCAATGTGCTCAGCCTGGCTCATCAAGTTCCCAGCTAAACTACACAGAAAATTACACGCAAAACATCTACCAGGAAAGAGAAGGAATGCTTGACATGTGTCATTACTCATACCTCCAGGGAAAAATTTACACAGGTGTAGTTGCACTCAGGCTCGTCATCAAGTAAATTTGTGTCATTGGGCTCTTCCACATTCGATGGATATGGTTGGTCGGTACGACTTGAGAAAGGGGTCTTTGCCAAGACAAAATTTTGTTACCCACAACACTCAAACATTCTGAAATCCATCACATCCATTCATTCCAAACACTGGCGTAAGAGGGTCGAAAACTTTATTTCAGAGAATTCAGTGGAGATCAAAATGATCTCGACAAGACTCAGTTAAGTTCATAGTGTCTTTAGTCTGCTTCCACCAGAAACTACTGTAACAACAACGACTCTGTACTATTGTATATATATATGAGTAATTCTTTCCATCTGATTTTACGATAAACTTGTGTAATTGATGTTATGATTTCATTTCTTTTTGTTTCATGCCATTATGTTAAGAAAACTGTAAATAAGTTTCAATGTGAATATTAATGTTTATGTCAAATGTCAGGTAATATTGTAATAGAATTGAAATGTAACAAATGCTGAAACTGTTGTAAGATGTTTAAAATTGTAACTGTGCGTCTGGTCCATACGTAGGCAATGTGTTAGGATATGTAGAATGCAAAACCTCGGGTGAATACCTACCCCGTCTGTCAGGGAGCGGTAAAAGGTGGATGGCAGGCGAGCGCGGGAAAATGCACGCGGGCACTGCACGGCACAACGGGCTCAGTAGTAGTTTGAGTTTGACACTGGTTTGTGCAACACCTTCTTGGGCGAGGAGGCTCTCCTGGAAGACATAGCTTCACTGAGCCTCGTGTATGCCGTTCCAACGCCCACACAGCATGGCAAAATTCCATAGGCACTAAATGGAAAAGTATTGCGACGCTAAGAAGAATTAAGGTGCCGATAAGTCAAGAGCCATAGTCGTGGTTGTATGTGTGCTCTGTGCCTCGCCTTCTTGCCGCCCGCCAACCGCCGCTTCGGTACTAGGAGGTTGAAACTTTTAGTACTGTATTCGTATGGATCGGAGAGTGAGCTGTGTTTGTTTGGTGCAATAATAACCTAAATTTTACCAGAACTTTTCCATCATTTAATTGTCCTCACAACTGACCTAGACAAGGTCCTTTCCAAACGTTGTGCAATCCGAGTGTCCCGAAATGAAAATTAAAAATTGTGTTAATAATAATTATTTGCAGAACTAGCTATATTAGAATGGTGTTTAAAGAAATGTTTTGTTAATGAGCCAGTAAATGAATAGCGAAGGTCTAACGAAGTCGAAAAATAACTTTAGTATTGATATAGTAATGAAGTTTATTATTTCGAGACAGATTTAAAGGCATTTAAATGAGCAGTAAGTAAGATGAAAAGAGCAGTGTCTTATATACTGGAAATCTTGAACGAATAATAAATTCAGTAATCATTTTTTTTTAAATACAGCGATTATAACAGTTTCAGGGTCCCCCCTTCATTCATTTGAATTATGAAGTGTTCTAAATTGGTTTGACCAGCAAAAGTTAAAGTCAATATAAAAGTCAAAATTTATCAGTGTTTTATCTCTATCAAAATTGACATTTTGTGTGTGGCATGAAAGTACAATTTCTAGGATAACCTATGCCCGATTTTCATCAGATTACTAGACAGTATAAAGTTTTGTAGTAAACATTATAGTGTAGTGTTATGTATTCATGGTTTTCCATATCAGTACAGAACGTGAAACTATCAGTTCAATAGATTTTCTGGTTCTAAAATTCTACTATATTGTGCAATGTTATAACTTGTTGTTTTGCATGAATATATACCAACTTGTACAGGGAAGAAACTCAGTTAATGCCTAATTAGGCTGGTGACAGTATTATTGTCACGTTGGTAGCATCTTCTGATTTGCTGTTGATCCATCCTGACGTGTGATTGCATTTCGAACTTACTTGACGGATCATTGTTATTACAGAGTGGATGTACGTCTGATTTGCCACCATTCAGGTACACACGGTCGATATCTATGCGAAAATCCTTTCTCATAAGGTGAATCCCGCTCACTTACCATAGCACAGGTGTTAACGAGTACTGTGTCACGGGGGTTACACCACCATCTAACAATTCAGTACATTGCCTTCACTCTTAGACTGACACAACACCATACCATGTCTAGGAATTCAAGCCAGTAACTACGTGTCACAATACTCAATTTTTCTGGTACTGCTGTTCTTTAGTACATCTACGGAATGCGTATACATGCAATCAACAAGTCTAGGTTTATAAATAAATCATGCAGTACATAGTGTCTTTTCACTCAGTCGAGAAGTGTACCTTCAATTACTAGTTCATCATGAGATGCCTAACATTGCTCATATTAATGGTATTTTCACATGATAGTCCTCGATAGCTTACTTTCCAACTATCACCTGCCTGCATTCACCACTTACAGAAGCAGAATCATTTTCTGATGTAGACCCATGCACACAACATCGTATCAAAAACAATGTTTTTCTGTGCGTCTTCAGCATGTGTTTGATGCTGTTTACATCTTAGATGAGAGGTGAATATGCGGGTCGTCACAGACCCCAAGTGCCTTGTCCAGGCCTCCTACTGTATATGACACATAGCCTGCTGGCGTTGGCCCACTGTGGAATGCGGGCTGGGGCGCACGCCGTGCATTCTCGAGTCGCTGGCGGGGTGACCTCCATTACATGCAGTGAGTTGGCTGAACACTGGACGGCTACTCGTCTCCCCCAGTACAGGGAAAGTGAAGGGTCCGCTTCCACCAACACCTGCTGGCACAGAGGATCCTCCAACCGATCCTTAGCAGTGGTACATCTGTATGACAGATTTTTCTCGTTTCTCGTCTCCACGTCATGTCTTGTACTCCCCCAACCAGTGTGAGAAAACTGGCGTTACCTACCTTCATTACTAATGCAATTACATTTATATAAATACGCAGTATTAGTTTAAGACTTATTTAATTAGATTAAGGAAAGCATGACTCATTCACAAAAACGTTACTAATTGAATTTCCAAGTCTATTGTTGTTCAGTCAACATTTTTTTTGTAACAATTGACTGTTGATCACTTATCCATTTCAGCAATAAAGCTACATTATCATCTGCTCATACAGACCACAGACAGTGTGGTGCTAATCAATCACACATATTGACTTAATAGCTCACATAATTGTAATTTATAATCATCGAAAGATCAGGCAGATTTGTAGACAGGTAGAGGTTGCAACTTCTACAGTTAGTCCTTGCCATCATGCTTCTCATAGTAACGTTCACTAGGTTAATTACCCTGAGATATCCATCGGTAAAGGTGCAGGCATCTCACTAATATCAGAGCGAGACTGCTATGTCCTTTATCGATAATTTCACCACTAAATAATGCGCAAGGGTAAACTAATATGGGTCCCACAGTTCTACCGGTTCACCTTTCTAAAAGCCATGTATAGTCTACTCAATTCATCGTTCTCCATTTTTAATATAAATCTCCCATTATTAGAGTGATAATTTACTTGATTGTTTTGATGCACGCATTGAACTTCAACATGCCGGAAAACAAATAAATAATGTCAACATATACCTCAGTATTGCATTACCTTGAAAGAAAAAGAAACATTTCATGTTACATTAGTTCTCAAACGTTTTATTCGTACCACCTTCTTAAGCTGATACCTAATTTTCAGGTCAGGAGATCGTCTTCGTTTCTCCATGTATGTTTCATGTTGGAACACGTTTTAATCAAGTTCCTCTCTCATTGCACCTAAAATATTTGAGTTTCAAACATCATCCCCTCTTTCCTTACTGCTGAAAGGTACTCCTTCCCCACTCAGATGCTCCTCTGACAACCACATGATCAGGCACCTGTACAAATAACACATAATTTCGCCACTGGGCCCATAGACCGCCTATCTCTATTTTCACATTAATATAACAACATAAATTTGCTCCACCACCAACTCAGTGCATTCCTTACAACTGGCTCCATTAATTTCTTCTACTCATTAAGCAATTCATATGGCCTCTAAAACATCAGCGACCCTGTTTATTCTATATGAATTTTGGCGGCTATTTGACTGCCTAACTCAAATATGAAAGCTTTCCATAGTGAAGCCGTTTCGTTACAACAATTTGCGTCATCCGAAAATGTACCTCCTATGTTTATAAGAATGCATGGTGCCTGTTCTTTCGGACATGTCCTAAAGAAGACACCACTCGTTCATATAAACGATCTGCCTAGCTGAACAATGGATCCACCTTCTTCAGTGCGGATGCACAAATACGTCCAAACTCCTGTTGTAATCTCTAAGCAGCGAACATGGAGTCAATGGACAGGGACTGCGGATTGGTGGCGCTAGGTAGGAATGTGACTTGACTGTCAGGCGTGCCGAGATAGTCCGCGCAGCTGCAATAACGCTGTGTCCCAGTTGGCGCAGCGATTAACGTACATGCCTAATAAGCGGGAGATTCTTGGTGCGAATTCAGGCCCGGTACACATTTTCGCTCGTCGCCGCTGATTCCACATAATGGGCCACTGCAGCTGACAGCAGTGATCCCCTTCAATGTAAATATCCTATACTTTTCGCATATTAAAGTTATTCAGTTAAGAAATGGAAAATGTCATTTTCAAATCATAACAGTAAAAGTCAATTTACTTTGTTTTAATGTCCCTTTCGCATGTAGCACACAACCCTAACAATCCCTAAGCTCATCCTGTCCCAAGAAGGCCAGGATCTAGGGGGACGTAAACCTGTGTATACGCTCCTGGAAGCAATTTCAGGGGCGCAAAATTCATATACGTTGCTTCACAAAGCGCCTGGCATCCAGCTCACGTCGGTCTATCGATTATTCATACGATTTTGAAACGTATCCCTGTTGCTTTTTGAACATTTTTAACACATTCTAAGTTCATTTCTGAACGAAACATAGGTTGTGATTCTTCAGTTTCTACCGGCGTATTTCTTGCTCGAACAGTCCATAGGTGTATTGACGTTCAGCAAAGGAAACGAACGGATGATTAGGGCGGACGAGGCAATTACACCGACGCCACCACAGACGCCGACGCCAGCGTCCCACCGACTGCCGACGCGCGGGCGCGGACCGCGGAGAGAACGTCTCGCGAAGGGAGGGGATTTAAGCGCACCTGACGATGGTGACATGTCTGATCGCCGAAATATTGTACCCGTTAAACACTATGGGCCGGCAGTACACCAGTGGACTGTTCGAGGAATCATAAGTTGATTTTTGAATGCGTGGGTAGTGTATGTGATGTCTCTACCAGGGGAATCCCGGTCGCATCTAGAAATAAAAAGCCTCCCCCAGACAAAAGCGGACGGGGCTATACTAGCTGAGCCGAATAAACCCGAACTGATGAATGGCAATCGCTCTTTGTGTCTATGGATGAATGGGCGTGTGACTAATCAGCGTTGTTACAATTATTAGCGAAATCCATATATTTAGACTACCAGAGTGTAAATAAACGACTAACAGGAATAACAGGTAAGAAAGGTTACATATTAATCTTCTCGGTGTATCTAGGAAAACGATATTTTTACAGAAAATTTTTGGCAGATCGCTACACTCAGGAGGGCCAGTTGTATAGTCTGCGGTTTGTAGCCGCTTAAGTTCTATTCTCGGACTAGCGCTAAAAACGCGTTGTACGAACACTTAGTAACGCCTAACCGGAGAATAAACGCGGGATAACTAAACTGGTGATTATTGCAGTAGTAACGCCTAACCGGAGAATAAACGCGGGATAACTAAACTGGTGACTATTGCAGGGTTAGCGAAGTTAACCAGATAATAAGTTTTGACAATGGCAGGAATAGTTACATAATTAGTGATGACAAGATCGTTTGTTAGAACGGAGAAAAAATGGGGACATCACACCAATTACACTACTGGCCATTATGATTGCTACACCGCGAAATTTAACCGACAGGAAGAGGATGCTGTGATATGCAAATGATTAGCTTTTCAGAGCATTCACACAAGGTTGGCGCCGGTGGCGACACCTACAACGTGCTGACATGAGGAAAGTCTCCAACCCATTTCTCATGCACAAACAGCAGTTGACCGGCGATGCCGGTGAAACGTTGTTGTGATGCCTCGTGTAAGGAGGAGAAATGCATACCATCTCGTTTCCGACTTTGATAAAGGTCGGATTGTAGCCTATCGTGATTGCGGTTTATCGTATCTCGACATTGCTGCTCGCGTTGGTCGAGATCCAGTGACTGTTAGCAGAATATGGAATCGGTGGGTTCAGGTGGGTAATACGGAACGCCGTGCTGGATCCAAACGGCCTCGTATCACTAGCAGCCGAGATGACAGGCATCTTATCCGCATGGCTGTAGCGGGTCGTGCAGCCACGTCTCGATCCCTGAGTCAACAGATGGGGACGTCTGCAAGACAACAACCATCTGCACGAACAGTTCGACGACGTTTGCAGCAGCATGGACTATCAGCTCAGAGACCATGGCTGCGGTTACCCTTGACGCTGCATCACAGACAGGAGCGCCTGCGATGGTGTACTCAACGACGAACCTCGGTGCACGAATGGCAAAACGTCATTTTTTTGGATGAATCCAGGTTCTGTTTACAGCATCATGATGGTCGCATCCGTGTTTGGCGACATCGCAGTGAACGCACATTGAAGTGTGTATTCGTCATCGCCATACTGGCGTATCACCCGGTTTGATGATATGGGGTGCCATTGATTACACGTCTCGGTCACCTCTTGTTCGCATTGACGGCACTTTGAACAGTGGACGTTACATTTCAGATGTGTTACGACCCGTTGCTCTACCGTTCTTTCGATCCCAGCGCAACTCTACATTTCAGCAGGATAATGCACGACCGCATGTTGCAGGTCCTGTACGGGCCTTTCTGGATACCGGAAATGTTCAACTGCTTCCCTGGCCAGCACATTCTCCAGATCCCTCACCAATTCAAAACGTCTGGTCAATGGGGGCCGAGCAACTGGCTCGTCATAATACGCCAGTCACTAGTCTTGATGAACTGTGGTATCGTGTTGAAGCTGCATGGGCAACTGTACCTGTACACGCCATCCAAGCTCTGTTTGACTCAATGCCCAGGCGTATCAAGGTCGTTATTACGGCCAGAGGTGGTTGTTCTGGGTAGTGATTTCGCAGGATCTATGCAGCCAAATTGCCTGAAAATGTAATCACGTCATTTCTATTATAATATATTTGTCCAATGAATACCCGTTTATCATCTGCATTTATTCTTGGTGTAGCAATTTTAATGGCCAGTAGTGTATAACGAAGAATATAACGACTCCAAATTTATATAAATAATTCGTACTACTACCTTTCGATCTCATGCTTGAGAAACTGGAGCGTATGAATGAGATGTACAACTATTTCCTAACATAAAACTATTTGCTTTTAGTAGGTCTAATAGGCATTTGTTACTGATACTTCGTGAATCATATTCCGTCGTGTTATTTGTGTAAATGAGTTAGATAAAAACGACCATTTGTGCCAAAACAGTCTCGCTTATTTGGCGCGTGTTGGAATTGCTGCAATATAGAAAGGCCTATTTCGTTTTATCTAGAACACAGTGACAAAATAGACGGAATCAGATCGAGAAACCAGTCTTTGTTACTATTCGTTCTAGCAGCTTTTTCAGTACTAGACAATGACATCTTGATTTTTTATGTAGCAAAACGTTTCACGAGCTTTGATGATGTAATAGATTCTTGAGGAGAAAGGGAAGCACTCCGTGTAAAGCTGTAGCAAGATAAGAGAAAAAAAAAAAATCTTGGGACCTAAGGATTGCAGAAATGTGGACTGTCTTGTTTGTCTCTTGTCTTTACTCGTTTTATGTTACCTATATTTAATTTTATGTCACACAAAAGAGAAAGTTATTAGCTAATAGGTAGTAAACAGTGCAAATTTTCTGAGGAGTTCTTATTCTCCCGGTTACAAATAGTCTCACCCAGTACTAATTGTGAGTATTTTTCAACGGGGTAGGATGTGAAATCGGCCGACTGGAAACAGGAGAGGCACCACAGAACATTTTAATTTCAATTGTCCTGAATATAGGTTTGATGGCTTCCATTACAAATACCACAGGGCGAAATAGTGACGTGCAATAGAAGAATGCCGTGTGAAGAGGCATGGCACTGCACTTCGGCACACTTAAGAAAAATGACATTTATTACTCTTCCTCGAACATATATGTTTTATACATCAAACTACTCTCAGAAGGACCTACGCTACAAAATGAACATATTTTTGAAAAGTAATTTTTTAACTTTTTACGTTCTATCTCAATCGCTCGTGGGCGGGTCACTATCAAATTTTTTGCCCCTGTTCGGAAATATCGTAGATCCGGGTTGGTTCCATGTTGACAGTTGCGCTTGTTTCACATTCACACCGAAGTAAGCATTACCACATTAGGTTTCCACACTAATTAAATAGGTAATCATTGATTTTCGAGGCGTTTTCTTTTACGTTCTACCGTCAGTATGTTTCTCCGCGAAAATCACTGATTCACAAACATGACACAATTTCAGCCATAAACCGCATCACTAATTCCTCAAAATTTTCCGTGAAATAAATGAATTTCTTAGACACTTTTTTCATACAAACTGACGCAACACTTTCATGTATTAACTTTATCCTGTAGCAAAATCTTTATATTAATCTATCTGCGACACAGCTCCATGCTATCGTTCCATGCTGAAGCCGAACAACGACGCTACTACCACACGAAGATGGCATGTGACCACTAGCGCTGGGCATTGTTGCGATGCAGTAAGAAGATTGCTCCCTCAGGGAAAAAGTAAGTGCAGTTTCGAAAGTACCAGAAGCCAGTGATAAGTAAGGAGTGCCATATCGACACATTACATCAAAGATAGCAGAAGCCTACTCCTTACATCCTCCCAGTAGAGTTTTTTCAAAAACTCCAGAAAAAAGTTTTTCGAAAAACAAAAAAAGGAAACAGATATTCCACAGAAATTTTTACCCAGCAACAAGATCCCTACAGAAAAAAATAATCAATGAAATACACAGCAATGGCTCCCTCCTGAGTTACAATACTCTAACACAAAAGAAAAATTTCATACACTTCACACTCTCTCATCCCTAGAGTGAAAATTTACAATTGTTTACTTTTAGGTTAATATATGTGCTAAGTGAGCAGTCAACACACATAGAAGTGAAAACAACTGAAAAAAATCATAATTGCACTTCACATCAATTAAGTGTCTGTGGCATACAACATATTCTAAACATTAATTTTGTTTCATTAAACAGCATACTTTTCCTTTCCTTTTTCTCAACATCACTGTAAATACTTTTTGACTGTAATCATACGTGGCTTTTCATCTCCTTCAATTATATTACCATAAACTCAGCAATTAAAATACTTTGACGGTTCTTTGTATTCAAACATTGATCACTCTATTCAAAAGGAATGATGTTATATATATAACTGCTGGCCGGCACAAAGGAAAAAATCAGGGAGAGCAAAGTTTCACTGAACTAGAACCCAATAAGTTGCCAAATGGTAACCTAATGTGGTGCAGCTTTTTCAACTGCGCATCAAATAAAGCGCCAATACCGAAGTGGTGTTCACTTTAGGAAAAATGAAACAAAAATGTATACACCTATGACAAACGACATGACCTCAAGTTCAAGCATACGAATATTAACTATGGTAACATATAGAAATAGACAAAACTTAGTTTTTTATAAGGGAAATGTGAGACAGGCACACAATCTGGTAGTTTTTAACTACAGAAATACAAGTTTACGATTAGTCAGCGGAAACAAAACACTTGTCAACACATTCGTAACTGACGTTTATCTTCCCGCACAACTCTTTTAGCAATGCACGCACTGACAGGTGGTTGCAACAGCTGATTTTGACGTTTCTGCTCCTGCTGAGGACAGCAGGTGGGCACGGAAGGTGTCAATAGCTGCGTAACACAAACTCGTGCGGGGCAAGAGCGAGTTCAGTGGAGCGTGGCTGCGGTGGACAACAGCGAAGCTCCAGGGGACAAGTGCGCAACTCAATTGCGCCGTTGACTCTCGCTAGATGCAGCAGGGGAGGGGTGGTACTAAACACTGACGCCAGACTCGCGTCCGCAGTCAGCCAATGTGGCTCAGTGGATGAACGCAAACAAGAAACCAAAGCACGCACAGTGTGTAACACTGCTGCATTAAATTCCAAAAGTCCAGAGGAAAAACACGTTTTGCATTCTGCATAGTAAGTTTTTTTCTTTTATTTAACTTATGCACCCTCACGTGTTTCGCCTTCGTTACAAGGCATCTTCAGTGAGTGTCCTGTAATATTATAGGACTTTTTCGATTGCACATACAGGATACCGTCTGCACATACACATTATTGAAGTTTTCCTATTAAAACGGAAAAATACTTAAATCAGCGTCTACTTCATTATTTGTAAGCCCAACATCTTTCTCTCATGTGACAAACCCGTTGGAAGTTTACAGTTTTCCTTGTTGTCACTGCTTTCGAAATACAGCACTGCAACTGCCAATTTCTGTGTTGAGGGTGTCATTCGTTCTTATAAGTGTCGCCAACTTTTTCATGTTTTGCTTTCAATAGTTTTTTTTTTTTTTTTTGTCACTCTGTGTGTGCTGATTTGAGTTATGGCTGTGAGTCTGTATAAAGTTTTTCTTACTTTATTTATTAATATCTTGAATACACAGTATTAATGTTCCACAATTATTGTGGAACATTAATATTGTGTATTCAAGTTACTAACATGTCTATGTTCCTCCAGGAACCGACGGAATATTCCGTTAGTATTATTCTGTTTTATTATTTACTCATTTTCACATCTCTTTTTTATTTTTATTGAATTTTTTGCTAATTCTTATTATTATTTTCTTTTTTTGCATTTTTCTTTTCTATTCTTAGGAGAGAAATGAGATTTTTGATCATCTATGGGATTACTGTCTATTATATAATCAATCAGCGTAAACAGTGAGTGATTAGTCATATTCACTTGGTCTTTTAGTAGTTGTTTCATTTTAACTTTTGTTTCGTATATGTGGTAATTCTCTTGTAAGGTCAGGATATGACTTTCATTATTTATTCTATTTTCGTGTCTTTCCCTCTTGAAATATGTTCATGAATATTTTCTCTTAAATATTTCACAAAAGTTGTGTGACTTGTCCCATATCTCCATGCTCTGATATGTTCTTGGTAGCAGGTGTCGAATGTTCTATTGATTTGTACTTCTTGTACATACCTTCCATCACATGTTTTGGTAGTTGGTATATTCCTGATTTATGATAGGTGACTCCGGTTTTGTTATTTTTGGAATGTATTTTTGGAGTGAACTGTCTGTTTTGAATACTATGTTTATGCCCTGTCTTTTGAAAAGGTTTGTTTTCAAATGACAAGGCTTAAACGAAGCATGGAATTATGGGACAAGCCACAAAATTTATGCGGAACATTTAAGGGAAAACAATCACAAACTTGCTACAACAGAGAAAGACATGAAAATATTTAGAAAAAAATGAAAGACACCTTCTAATATTACAAGAAAATTACCACATATACGAAACAGAGACTGAAAAGAACCTATATAACAAATGACGAAGTGATGATTAGCAACTACTCACTGTTTACACTGATTGATCATATAATAGACAGCAATCCCAATAGATGACCACAAATCCCATTTCTCTCCTAGGTATATAAACGAAAAATGCAAAAGAAAAAGAAAATAATGATAATAATAGACAGTAAAAAATAAAACAAAAAACAAAAAAAGTATTTGTGGAAATAAGGAAATAAATAATAAAATAAAACACACACACAGAACTTACATCAGCACACATATAGTCTCAGAAAAAAAGAATTGAAAGCAAAACCTGAGAAACTTGGCAGCACTTACAGAAACAAATGACACTCTAAACACAGAAAATGGCAGTTACCGTACTACATCTCGAAAACAGTGGGAGCAAAGAAAATTGCAAACTTCCGAACAGTTTGCAACATGAGAGAAAGATGTTTGGCTTACAAATAATGAATCAGACGCTGATAGTTAAGTATGGTTCCGTTTTGTTATAAAAACTTCTATGACCTGTTTTAAATCTATAACCTGTACGTGCGAATGATAACCTGTAAGTGCAAACGAAAATTCGTGTAATATTTCAGGACACTCACTCAAGATGCCTTGCAACGACGAAAAACGCGTCTAGTTGTACAACTTAAAAGAAAAACTTTATGTGAAGCATACAAAACGCGTTTTTCTTTTGAACTACTGCAATTTATATACAACTGCTCTGAAAATTGTCTCCAGAAGAAACTTCTACATCAGATTGTAAGCGTTGCAATTATAGAATGCCAATAGACAGAAAATTTCTCTGTTCACCATAACGGCAATCTACATTGGTGCTAGCCTAGCACATACAGCGTATTGTAACACAAAAAGTAAGAAATTACTTAACAAATCATAGTTCATAAGAATTTGACAGTTCTTTTATTCGTGAGTGACTTAGTCTTCTTGAAGCTGTAAAACATGCACAATCGTAGCATTATGCATATTGTCTCCCTCTTCTTTGTTCTCCTCTTCCAGTGCGCTATGTTTATGTCCTCGTAGCGTTCAAACGGCGAAATGACAGTTTAGCTCTGCTTATCTTGCTTTGTACCATTCTGCACACATACGCCTGATTGTAGGTGCTCGTTCCATTTTCATTCCACTCCTTCTTGTGTTTCTGTCAATAAGTCGGTTTCTCTCCCTGTACCGAGCGGGGTGGCGCAGTGGTTAGACACTGGACTCGCATTCGGGAGGACGACGGTTCAATCCCGCGTCCGGCCATCCTGATTTAGGTTTTCCGTGATTTCCCTAAATCACTCCAGGCAAATGCCGGGATGATTCCTCTGAAAGGGCACGGCCGACTTCCTTCCCAATCCTTCCCTAATCCGATGAGACCGATGACCACGCTGTCTGGTCTCCTTCCCCAAACCAACCAACCAACCAATCTCTCCCTGTGATTCTAGTAAAAGACAGCAGGTAATCTTAAAAAGGTGTAGCAGATCCTTACTAGTTTTGTATTACACGTAATATCTTGAGGAATTAACGATCCGAATATTCTGTGTCTTCTGACCAACGCTTCGCACTGGAAGATTAAATGTGGTGCGGTTTCATCCCCCTCACCTCACCACATAGGCTACACTTAGGCATTGTTCTGCTACACCCATCATGTATAGAGGTTTCCTAAAGTTCCCATGGCCAATCGTTAGTCCTACTATGAGTTTAATTTGCCTCCTATCCAATCCTAGAAGCATAGAACTTCTCCTGAAACACTGATTCCTCATCACTAGCATTCCATGTTTTTGTTATGGACCTTAGACCAATATTATAACTGCTACCTCCTGATTCAGATACATAATTTTGATTTTACCATCGCCTCAGTAATGGCTAGAACAGGTTCTGACCTAACAAATGGAGTCGTTGCACCTCTCCTGGCCACCTTATTAACTTGTTCATGGCCACTAATTCCTGAATGAGAAGGGACCCACAGCAGAAGGGCTTCGAGGTATTCTGCAACGATCATTGATAGCGTTGCAGGGCCAGACAGAGATTTCGTAGCTGCTTGGCTGTCTGAATAAATGTAGATGCCACGATGTTTGTAGCACCTTCGCAGATTCTACTCCGCAAGCAGTCGGAAGCAAATATTTCCGCCTGGCATACCGTGGCCTGTTTTAACGTAGAGATTTCTCTTTCTAGTCTATGCTCTACCCCGTATACTCTGGTCCCAGCGCCTTCGCCTACTTTCGACTCCTCAGTAAACCAGACTGTGTTTCCTGAACGGTAGCGTGATTCGTTACTCCACTGCTCACTACTTCCAACTTTTACTCTGAAGGGTTTATTGAAGCAGCTGGAAGTTATTATATGTATAGTCAGTCGGCATTTCTGCTACCATCCCTGCATTTACCATATCACAATACTGGTGCGGAATTCAGGATATTCTAATAGTTTCAAGTTTCTTTCCCAATTTTTATCCTGTATGCCCCTTCCGCTGCATCTATGGTGAACTAAAGATGAAATGGGGTCACATCCAGCATGGTCTCCATTCCAGCAGTGGGGGCGATGGTAATTCCACCTGTTATGGCTAAGCAGGCCAATCTCTGCACCTTGACAAGCTAATTAATAGCTGCTTTATTAACTTGCATGGAACCGTGTTCCACCACCTCGACATTACCTGTGGTACACACACATAGGGAACCAAAAAATTCGAGGCCCATTTAGGCTTTGCACACAACCGCATATAGGCAAACACAAACACTCTCACACACACATCTCATTCAAATACATTCAAAAATCCATATACACAAAAAGGAAGTTAGCTGTGGTAAGAGAGAGATATTGTATGTATATGACATTGCTTTCACAGTTGAAGCCCCTACTACATTTAACTGAGATTGAAGATTACAGATGCATATTTGTTAAAGTAATACTGCTTTCTGACATTTTAATGCAATTATTAACATGAACCGTGTCCACGAAATACTAGTCTCAAGGCGCCACAGTAAATTCGTGCTTGGATCTGGCTAAAAAGTAGATTTTTCCCCTTATTTACCTCACTGAAATTTGAACTCGTAGAAAATTGTAATGGCATTTATTTTGAGAGTTTAAATTAATTGTCACTGTAAAAGTGTGTGGTGAGCAGACGACGTGGTGGTGTCGGTCAACGATGAGTTACAAAATGCACCAGCGCTTTGCTAGCAAGTCGGTTATGAGAGGCTAAATTATTTATTAACTGCATTGCAGTAGAAACCCTCCGAACTGCGTTAGGAAAATGCGCACAGTTTTCACATGTTCCAGTTTTGCTGGAAACGGTCCCACAGTTATTTTTGCATAAAACAACAGCTTCCATTTTCCACCTACACAAAGAAGCTCGCGGCTTAACGGTATCTCAATTCTGTTTTGTGCTCGAATGACCGAAACGCACGAATTGCGTACGAAGCAGCTTTCACTGGAATCGAAGTTTGAGCGATCGCCACAGAACTAGGTTGGACACTGGACAGAATAACTCTTCCTTGTACAAATGCGAAGGAACGTTCATAGTGGCCTACATCTACATCTACATCTACATGATTACTCTGCAATTCACATTTAAGTGCTTGGCATAGGGTTCATCGAACCACAATCACACTATCTCTTTACCATTCCACCCCAGAACAGCGCGTGGGAAAAACGAACACCTAAACCTTTCTGTTCGAGCTCTGATTTCTCTTATTTCATTTCGATGATCATTCCTACCTATGTAGGTTGGGCTCAACAAAATATTTTCGCATTCGGAAGAGAAAGTAGGTGACTGAAATTTCGTAAATAGATCTCGCCGCGACGAAAAACGTCTTTGCTTTAATGACTTCCATCCCAACTCGCGTATCATATCTGCCACACTCTCTCCCCTATTACGTGATAATACAAAACGAGCTGCCCTTTTTTGCACCCTTTCGATGTCCTCCGTCAATCCCACCTGGTAAGGATCCCACACCGCGCAGCAATATTCTAACAGAGGACGAACGAGTGTAGTGTAAGCTGCCTCTTTAGTGGACTTGTTGCATCTTTTAAGTGTCCTGCCAATGAAACGCAACCTTTGGCTCGCCTTCCCCTCAATATTATCTATGTGGCCTTTCCAACTGAAGTTGTTCGTAATTTTAACACCCAGGTACTTGGTTGAATTGACAGCCTTGAGAATTGTACTATTTATCGAGTAATCGAATTCCAACGGATTTCATTTCGAACTCATGAGGATCACCTCACACTTTTCGTTATTTAGCGTCAACTGCCACCTGCCACACCATACAGCAATCTTTTCTAAATCGCTTTGCAACTGATACTGGTCTTCGGATGACCTTACTAGATGGTAAATTACAGCATCATCTGCGAACAACCTAAGAGAACTGCTCAGATTGTCACCCAGGTCATTTATATAGATTAGGAACAGCAGAGGTCCCAGGACGCTTCCCTGGGGAACACCTGATATCACTTCAGTTTTACTCGATGATTTGCCGTCTATTACTACGAACTGCGACCTTCCTGACAGGAAATCACGAATCCAGTCGCACAACTGAGACGATACCCCGTAGGCCCGCAGCGTGATTAGAAGTCGCTTGTGAAGAACAGTGTCAAAAGCTTTCCGGAAATCTAGAAATACGGAATCAACTTGAGATCCCCTGTCGATAGCGGCCATTACTTCGTGCGAATAAAGAGTTAGCTGCGTTGCACAAGAACGATGTTTTCTGAAACCATGCTGATTACGTATCAATAGATCGTTCCCTTCGAGGTGATTCATAACGTTTGAATACAGTGTATGCTCCAAAACGCTACTGCAAACCGACGTCAATGATATAGGTCTGTAGTTCGATGGATTACTTCTACTACCCTTCTTAAACATTGGTGCGACCTGTGCAATTTTCCAATCTGTAGGTACAGATCTATCGGTGAACGAGCGGTTGTATATGATTGCTACGTAAGGAGCTATTGTATCAGCGTAATCTGAAAGGAACCTAATCGGTATACAATCTGGACCTGAAAACTTGCCCGTATCAAGCGATTTCAGTTGCTTCGCAACCCCTAAGGTATCTACTTGTAAGAAACTCATACTAGCAGCTGTTCGTGTTTCAAATTCTGGAATATTCCATTCGTCTTCCCTGGTGAAGGAATTTAGGAGAACTGCGTTCAATAACTCCGCTATAGCGGCACAGTCGTTGGTAACAGTACCATGGCACTGCGCAGCGAAAGTATTGACTGCGTCTTGCCGCTTGTCAATTTTACATACGACCAGAATTTCTTCGGATTTTCTACCAAATTTCGAGACAATATTTCGTTGTGGAACCTATTAAAGGCATCTCGCATTGAAGTCCGTGCCAAATTTCGCGCGTCTGTAAATTTTAGCCAATCTTCAGTATTTCGCGTTCTCCTGAACTTCGCATGCTTTTTCCGTTGCCTCTGCAACAGCGTTCGGACCTATTTTGTGTACCATTGGGGATCAGTTCCATGTCTTACCAATTTATGAGGTATGAATCTCTCAATTGCCATTGCTACTATATCTTTGAATTTGAGCCACATCTCGTCTACATTTGCATAGTCAGTTCGGAAGGAATGGAGATTGTCTCTTAGGAAGGCTTCTAGTGACACTTTATCCGCTTTTTTAAATAAAAGTATTTTGCGTTTGTTTCTGGTGGATTTGGAAGAAACGGTATTGAGCCTAGCTACAACGACCTTGTGATCACTAATCCCTGTATCAGTCATGATGCTCTCAATTAGCTCTGGATTGTTTGTGGCTAAGATGTCAAGTGTGTTTTCGCAACCATTTACAATTCGCGTGGGTTCGTGGACTAACTGTTCGAAATAATTTTCGGAGAAAGCATTTAGGACAATATCGGAAGCTGTTTTCTGCCTACCACTGGTTTTGAACAAGTATTTTTGCCAACATATTGAGGGAAGGTTGAAGTCCCCACCAACTATAACCGTATGAGTGAGGTATTTATTTGTTACGAGACTCAAATTTTCTCTGAACTGTTCAGGAACTATATCATCGGAGTCTGGGGGTCGGTAGAAGGAGCCAATTATTGACTTAGTTCGGCTGTTAAGTATAACCTCCACCCATACCAATTCACACGGAGTGTCTACTTCGACTTCACTACAAGATAAGCCACTACTGACAGACACAAACACTCCACCACCAATTCTGCCTAATCTATCTTTTCCTGAACACCGTCTGAGACTTCGTAAAAATTTCTGCAGAATTTATTTCAAGCTTTAGCCAGCTTTCTGTACCTATAACGATTTCAGCTTCTGTGCTTTCTATTAGCGCTTGAAGCTCAGGGACTTTCCCAGCACAACTACAACAATTTAGAACTACAATTCCGGTTGTTCCTTGATCCAAGCACGTCCTGTATTTGCCATGCACCCTTTGAGATTGCAGCCCACCCCGTACTTTCCCGAGACTTTCTAACCTAAAAAACCGCCTAGTCCGCGCCACACAGCCTCCGCTACCCGTGTAGCCGCCAGCTGAGTGTAGTGAACTCCTGACCTATTCAGCGGAACCCGAAACCCCACCACACTATGGCGCAAGTCAAGGAATCTGCAGCCAACACGGTCGCAAAACCGTCTGAGCCTCTGATTCAGACCCTCCACCCGGCTCTGCACCAAAGGTCCGCAGTCGGTTCTGTCAACGATGCTGCAGATGGTGAGCTCTGCCTTCATCTAGTAAGGAAGACCGGCAGCCTTCACCAAATCAGATAGCCGCTGGAATCCAGAGAGAATTTCCTCAGATCCAAAGCGACACACGTCATTAGTGCCGACATGTGCCACCACCTGCAGCTGGCTGCACCCTGTGCTCTTCATGCCATCCGGAAGGACCCTTTCCACATCAGGAATGACTCCACCCGGAATGCACACGGGGTGCACACTGGATTTCTTCCCCTCCTTAGCCACCATATCTCTAAGGGGCCCCATTACGCGCCTAACATTGGAGATCCCAACTACCAATAAGCCCACCCTCTGCGATTGCCCGGACCTTGAAGCCTGAGAATCATCCTCTGAAACAGGGCAGGCAGCTGCATCTGGCTCAGTCAGAGACAGTACCTGAAACCTGTTTGTCAGACACATCAGGGAGGCTTTCTGATCAGCCTCCGGGGACGTCTTTCGCTGCCTGCCACGCCTTGGAACGACCTCCCAATCAACCACAGGCGAGGGCTCAGCCCCACTGCGGGCAGCAACCAGGGCAACCACAGCGGCAGACCGATCTGGGGACAGACGGGACGAGGTTGACATCCCCGTGATACCCAGGTCCGGCTCCCCACAGTGGTGCCCATTGGCAACAGCCTCAAGCTGCGCGACCGAAGTCAGCGCCGCCTGCTGCTGTGAACGAAGGGATGCCAACTCAGCCCTCATCCGAACACAGCAATCACAGTCCCTGTCCATTCTAATCGATGTTGAACAACAGTTACTGAAACACGAGTCCGTGCCTAGATAACGCAAGGGAAACACGCAAAGAATGTATGAACTAACCTGTACAAATGCCTAACGACTGCGCTACAATCTGCCTGAATTTACGATTGCAGTAACTAAAACGCGAAATTACGCCTCCTATACGAAACTCACAAGCAATTTAAGTAAGAATCTACGAAGTAAACACAGAAAAGAAACTATATCGTATCTAACTGCGCTGTCGATGTGCACCAACTGGGAGCTCAGGCATGTTCCTAAGAACATGCCAAGAGGCACATGTTTGCCTTGGGTCTTCTCTGGTGTAGTACTCAGTTGGAAAGACGTGGGTCAGTATCACTGCACGATTGAATAGTTAGCTTTCTGCTTACAACGAGGGCAGGTATTATGAATTCATTAACATATAACAACTGAAGCAAGCATCATTCTGATGATTGTTTTGAACACCACAGTGCTTTACTAGGCATGCTCCTGTTGGAAGTAGTATGCTATTGCCTTTGAACTGACTTACCTCAGCCAGCTATAGGAGGACTTGCGGTTCAATGTGGATTCCGAACAAGGTGAAACTCGGCTTTTTTCACATCATCATACATTGCTAGAGGTGAAAGAAACGATAACTGATACGTAAAAGTCCTAAGACTGTCTGGTGGTCGAACTTCAGACTTTGACGGCACTTAACTCACGAGCCACCAACCAACACAACACAACATATACTGAGGTGACAAAAGTTATCGCATAGCTACAAATATGTCGGACCTCTTTCTGCCCGGCGTTCTGGAGCAACTAGACGTGCCAAGGACTCAACAAGTCGTTGGAAGTCCCCTTCAGAAATACTGAGCCAAGCTGAATCTATAGCTGCCCATAATTGCGAAAGTGCTGCCGGTGCAGGATTTTGTGTATGAACAGACCTCTCGATTATGTCCTATAAATGTTCGACAAGTTTCACGTCAAATGATTTGGGTGGCCAAATCATCCGTTAGAAGTGTCCAGAATGTTTTTCAAACCAATTGCAAAGTCGGCCGGTGTGGCCGAGCGGCTCTAGGCGCTTCAGTCTGGAACCGCGCGACCGCTACGGTCGTAGTTTCGAATCCTGCCTCGGGAATGGATGTGTGTGATGTCCTTAGGTTAGTTAGGTTTAAGTAGTTCTAAGTTCTAGGCGACTGATGACCTCAGATGTTAAGTCCCATAGTGCTCAGAGTCATTTGAACCAACCAGTTGCGAACAACCGTGACCCGGTGACGTGGCACATTGTCATCCACAAAAAATCCATCGTTGTTTGGGAATATGAAGTCCATGAACGGCTCAAATGGTAGCCGAGCATAACCATTTCATCTCAATGCTCGGTTCTGTAGGACCAGGCGACCCAGTCCATTCCACGTGAACAGAGCCCACACCATCATGGAGCCAGCACGAGCATCCACGGTGCCTTGTTGAAAACTTGGGTTCATGACTTCGTGGAGTCCGAGCCACACTCGAACGCTACTATCAGCTCTTAACAACTGAAATCGGGACTCATGTGACCGTGCCACGGTTTTTCAGTCGTCTGTGGTCCAACCGAGATGGTCACTAGCCCAGGAAAGCCCTCAAGGTGATGTCGTGCTTTTAACAAAGTCACTCGCGTCGGTCTTGTGTTGCCATAGGCCATTAACCCTAAATTTCGCTGCACTGTTCTAACGGATATGTTCGTTGTGGTGTCACCGCCAGACACCACACTTGCTAGGTGGTAGCCTTTAAATCGGCCGGGGTCCGTTAGTATACGTCGGACCCGCGTGTCGCCACTATCAGTGATTGCAGACCAAGCGCCGCCACATGGCAGGTCTAGAGAGACTTCCTAGCACTCGCCCCAGTTGTACAGCCGACTTTGCTAGCGATGGTTCACTGACAAATTACGCTCTCCTTTGCCGAGACGATAGTTAGCATAGCCTTCAGCTACGTCATTTGCTACGACCTAGCAAGGCGCCATTACCAGTTACTATTGGTGCTGTAACACATGTACCGTCAAGAGCGATGTTCACCAATTATGGATTAAAGTTAAGTATTCCAGAAGATACGTACGTTTTTTGCTAGTCTCAATTCCTTGTCCTGTTCCAGACCTCACGCCAGCCTGCGTGAGTTTAAACGCGTGCCTTTCGGCTTCCTTATAGTGGGTTGGCTGTCTTGCCAATCCACAACATTCGTCGTACGTCCGACATTGATTTCTGCGGTTATATCATGTATTGCTGCTTGTCTGTTAACAGTGAAAACTCTACTCAAATGTCGCTGCTCTGTTCATGCGGCCATAATGACGTCGGAATCCATTTTGCATGAATCACCTATATACAACTGACAGCTCCGCCAACGCACTGCCCTTGCATACCTAGTGTACGTGATATCACCGCCATCTGTATATGTGCATATCGCTATCCCATGACTTTTGCCACCTTGGGCTAATCAAGCTAATTTATAGTCGGTGTGCTGTATGCTTGAGTGATGGGAGTCAACTGACTACACAGGCTGACGGAATAAATCCTCACTTAGAATCATGCTTTTGTGGTGTACTCCTTCCAAGAGCTTCATGATTTAGTTGAGACCGACAGCTGATCCACAAGTCGTGGTCTGCTGGTTAGCGTCGCTGCCTCTAGATCGCGATGCCCGGGTTCGATTCCTGTCTGGGTCGGTGGTTTTCTATGCTCGCGGACAGACTGTTTATGTTGCCCTAATTATTTTAACCCATATTCATCTAAGCGTAAGTCGTCGAAGTGACGTTAAACAGAAGTGCTTACACCAGGTGGCCGAATAACCACAGACGGTGTCTCGCGGCCAATACTACAGTACGATTACTTAACGCATTGACATTAAATGCAGACCCATTCTGGTGTCGTCCCTTTAGAGTTGCCGGGTACTAAAGTGTTTGATTATTTTGGAACTCGTTTCTGGTTCGGTTCGTTGCCTTACAGAGTGCTAAAGAAGGTGTCAGATGTACGAAGTCGTAAGTGAGGCGGAGCATCTGGAACTGCAACCAGTAACCCACGTAAAATATTCGTAACCACGAAATGTATGCAAGGAATACTTCGGATACTTGAATATGAAATGTTTCAATTTGCCTGCTTCCTGCTCACCAGCTGCGGCTTCACTAAGCTGCAACTTACATGAAAGCTGAAAAAAACCTTTCGTGTAGTACATGCGAGGACGTGCTAAAAAGTAATGCTCTGCCTTTTTATGTGGAAAACCTTAAGGCATTAAACAAACCAAACGTTATTGAAGGCTCTGAGCACTATAGGACTTAACATCTATGGTCATCAGTCCCCGTTATTGATATCCTATATCGTTATTCCTCATGACAACGTAGTTGCAGCCCTCTGCCGTTAGAGACCTCCGTGTAACATGGGAGTGTGTGACGTACGTATGTCGGCGCTTGAGAAACACTGCGGTGTAATCGAGTTTCGAATTCGAAGAGTTCGTCCACACATGATATTGTCAGTCCAGCCGAGCGCTGCGACATCTGCAACAATCCGCCTTGGGTTCACTGTCATCGATTATCTTTCATGCAGTTCCGGCTTCACCACATCGGTTTTCATCCGTTTCCAAAACTTAAACAAAACCTTCGAGGACTTCACTATGATAGTGATGAGGAAGTAGAAGCAGGGGTGAGATTGTAGCTCCATCAACAAAGTCAAACACTCTACAGTGACGGTATCAATAAACTGGTCTCTCGTTGGGAGAAAGGTCGCTGGGGTGAGTATATTGAGAAATAAATATATAGACCCACTGAGTTGAAAGAAGTCATGGGATGGCGGTATGCACATGTACAGATGGCGGCTGTACCGCATACATAAGGTATAAGGGCAGTAATTTGGTGGAGCTGTTATTTCTACTGACGTGACTCATGTGGTAAGGTTTACGACGTGATTATGGGCGCACGACACGAAATAACAGACTGTGAACGCGGAATGGCAGTTGGAGCTAGACGCATGGGACATTCCATTTCGGAAGACGTTAGGGAATTCAATATTCTGAGATTCACAGCATCAAGAGTGTACCGAGAACATTCTGAACGATTCGAGCGGATGATTTGGCCACCCAGATCGTCCGACATCAATCCCACAGAACATTTATGGGACGTTAAAGAGAGGTCAGTTCGTGCACAAAATCCTACAACGGCAACATTTCTGGGGTTATGAACGGCTACAGGGGCAGCATGGCTCTGAGCCGTGGTACAAATTGCTGTTTTGAAGAGATCGCCGCTGCGCGTAGTGTGAAGCAGTCGCCCTCCGTTTCTGGCGGTGGCGCCGCTGTGGCAATCGCAGCTTTGCTGTCTCCCTCTGGTGAGAAAGGGGAAAGGTTGCCTAGTCACGTGCATTTAAGGGGCGCTATCAGCTCGCCAGTCAGTCAGTCTGCGTCAGTCTCTCGTCCCCAGCTTGCTAGTCTGTCTCTCGTCCGCATTTGTTAGGCAGTTAGTGTCTGTCTGTCGTTCGGTGTGCTAGTATGTCTGTCGTTCGGATCAACCTTTAAAGCCGGCAAAATGGGAGTCTTTCCACTCCTCCAGTAAGAGAACTCAGCGAGTGGTCGCTCGGTCGAGGCTTAGTTCCTGCATCTGAGTGTGCGCGTTAGGCCGCCAGTCTACTCGAGTTTGCTCAGGCAATGGTCAATGGCGGTTGGATCGATCGGTTGGTCGGTCGCGCACTGAGACACAAGATGACTTGTCCGTCTTGAGCGTCGGCGTATGTGAGGTCGCCACGTGAGTCCAGTGGGCCGCGGCGTATAGCGAGGGGTAGTGACTTCGCGGTCGACACGAGAGCAACAGCAGTCAACCCACGACATCAGTCTGGCTGGTGCGAGCTGCGACGGCGTGAGACGGGAGATCGGCGCGCCTTCCTGCGTCCGTTGAAGCGGCTAGCAGCGGACGGTTCTGGAGAGCGATTTAGGGGTGCTGCGCCAGGTCTTCTCGAGAAATCGCAGTTTATTAGAAGTTAAGTGATTGGTGATATGTTGTTTCATTTATTCTTGTTAAATTCTACTTGTTTTCTTGGTGAGGTCACCAGCCGTTTTGCTTTGAGGTCGTCCCACCATTCTTCTCCGTTTGCCCACCCTTGTGGAGTAGGGGCGGGTTAGAGTAACCTGCGGTTCGGGTTGTTGGGTAATCTCCCCATCAATCTACGGTACGTTAGTAGCTGCCTCTGTCATGTTTGTCGGATTTGGTGTGTTAACGAATTTATTGCTTGGAGTGTAACGGCCTAACACCTGAAATATGTTTTGATCTTTGGAAACTTTGATATTATTGCCTATGATCTTGAGAGGTGGTATCTGTGTACTGTAGAGCATCTTAACTATTGTTTGGCCAACCTTGTAGAATTTTATATAAGACTGCATTTCATGGGCTTTTATTTAAATGATCATTTTAGTATATAAAGTTGCCACCCTTTCACCGTAAGACTTTTCTTAGAAGTTAAAATCAAGTTGCACCTTCGGTGGCAAGGATAATATTTTAATTGCTAGTGTTTTGTACCATTTCCACCCCTCCTATGGGGGTGCATAGTGTGTGTGCTTGTGTAAATTGTTAAAACTCTTAGTTTTAAGTAATATGGTGTGTTGCAGATTTGCACCAGTGTAGTCTTTCAGAGGCTGTTATGAGCGGTCGTAACTACGGTCGTGTCAAAAGGGAGCGGCAAGGTTCTCTGCCCGAAAGCTCATACAGTCAAAATTTGTTTCTTTCTGCCTCTGAATAAATTGTAATTTTGATATTTAGATGGTACTTTCTGATTATAATTTTAAATCTGTTTCTTTTAAAAAATGCTTTTAGCCACTATTAAAGTGAATAACATTCCCATTTGTTAAAGGGAATTTGGTTATGATTTCATCAGTTACTCCTTGGCAACTACTTCCATGCTTACATAGTGTGATTAAATGTGTTAATGTTCTTGATGAATCGCTAGTAAATAAAATAAATTATTAAGAATATTCTTTGAAAATAAATCACGGTTCAGGCTCAATATTTCTGCGGGAACCTTCCACCACGAAGGATCTTAAATATGGTGTCATTCACATATCACAAAGTATGTGTATGTTTAAACTTGAAATGATGTAAGATAAATCTCTGTGTTTCATAAAGATTCGAACCGAGCACGCAACTGGATTTTTAACTGAGCGCAATAAAATGTCAGTTACAGTAATCTTAAAACTAGCTCGGGTGATCAGCTGAGAGGTAGAGTCGTCTTGTCGCTACAGTTCAATGACTTTCGTATCCGTCATCTATAGGCGATGTGCCTCTATGCTGTATTCTGCGTATCTGCATAGCCGCTAGACGACTGACCTCTTCTGTGGGCGGGCAATCACGCGCTCCCGGAAGAGGATACGCGCTGGTGGTGGAGGAACACGGCGCGCCCCTGGTGCGGGCCTCGATTCCCGGTATCTGTCCATACTGTTAGCGGACACCACCGCTTACAGAACGGAGCGCAATTGCAAAAATACGTCAGGAACGCTCCGCTCTGAAGGTAGTGGCGCGCGCGCGCAGAATGAACAGATACCGCGAACCGAGGCCCGCACCAGGGCCACGCTGTGTTCTCCAACCCCTCGCGTGGCAACTTCTTCCAGACGCGCATGATTCAGCGACCTACAGAAGTGATCTATGCGCCTCGATCGTTCAGCACAGATGCATTCTTCGTCCGAAATCTTGCGGGGAGCAGGATGAGGCTGCGAGCAATGACTGTAACGGACGGGGGACGCTACGTCAGTAGGGTGTGAAAAGTTGGGAATTTGGATTGGACGTGAAGTGTACTCAGATAGTTTAAGCGATTACGGTGACCGCTCACGTAAAGTGAAAAATTCTGGTTCGAGTCCAGCTCTCTGGAAAAATTTTTTATTAATCGCCACTGAATTTATTTACATCCCCATTGCGACTGAGATGGGAATTTAATTTTCACCAAAATTTCTCTCTTTTAGTGGAAGTCCAAACTGCCACGTATCGTTATCGCCAACAATGCGCAAAGAATAGTGTATATCAACATTAGTTTTCCTCAGTACTCTGCCATGTGCATGTCACAGATTGTAATTACATCCTGAAGAATTTTGTGCCATATGAGGATTCAAACCTAGATATTTGCGTTTCGTGAACGCCTTGAGGGGTTTGCAATTTTGGGTAAACAACAAAATGATGGACCTGTATCGTCTAGAAGGGGTCAAATCACGTGAAAGTGGAGGTCTAAGTTCGAATTCCAATCCAGCACCAATATTTTCAACATTTCAAGTTCACATACAATAAGAAACATGTGTCCTGTGACCTAACTTGACAATCAGTTCATTAATTTTTATTTTAGAGCAAGAACGGTTTCTGGTGACAGACTTTCTACTTAAGTTAATAATCACTGAAATAAAATTACACAACGGTCGTCTGCATGAACTTAACATCCGAGGTCATCAGTCCCCTAGACATACAACTACTTAAACCTAACTAATCTAAGGACATCACACACATCCATGCCGGAGGTAAGATTCGAACCCGTGACCGTAGCAGCAGCGCAGTTCCGGACCGAAGCGCCTAGAACCGCTCGACTACAGCGGCCGGCAAACCTTGTACGATTCATAAATTTCTACAAAATGTGTTTCTCTCCATTCATCGATTCTGGTGCTGTGTTCTGGTTGTAAACGTCACCCAGTGTAACTGCAAAGTCGTCAGTTCGAGAATATTCATTCATTTTTCTTCTAAATCACATTAAAATTAAATCTATCGCTGTTATAGAAGCTCACAGAGTTTCATCTGGATTCAGAAAATGCATGCCTGAGGCTACCAGTCGCCTGATACCAGCCGGCATCCGCCCAGATGTTGGTGACCCATAGCGTCTTGTGCCTATGATCTACACTGCATGTGAAGGAATCGGACGAAGCTCGACATTTGTGCCGTGTATGGAATAAAAAAAAATGGAAATGTCGTGTGGCTAGGGCCTCCCGTCGGGAAGACCGTTCGCCTGGTGCAGGTCTTTCGATTTGACGCCACGTCGGCGACCTGCGCGTCGATGGGGATGAAATGATGATGATTAGGACAACACAACACCCAGTCCCTGAGCGGAGAAAATCTCCGACCCAGCCGGGAATCGAACCCGGGCCCTTAGGACTGAAAGTCTGTCACGCTGACCACTCAGCTATCGGGGCGGACGTGTATGGAATGAAAGCCATTCAAGCATTAAGCCATTGAAGCATTCAGCTCAGAAAATGGTTTTCTCGTAGTAGCGCTCTGACGTGGATAATTCACAATTCAGGAAGACAACGAGCTTTAACGAAGAACGTCTTTACGCTTGCCAGTACGGTGCACTTTAATGAACTAGACAATTATCAGATTCAAATCAACAGAAGCCAGATCTGCATTTTTACTTAAACGTCATCGGTCACTCAACAAACATTCCTATCTCATAACGTTACAGCTGACAGGATATCACACCTTTATGTCAACTACATAAAATCATATTAATAATTGAGAACTACAGAAAAACATCTCCTCAAGTAACGCACAGTGAGTGAACACAAGAGATAATACGAGGTTGGTTCAAATGGCTCTGAGCACTATGCGACTTAACTTCTGAGGTCATCAGTCGCCTAGAACTTAGAACTAAATAAACCTAACTAACCTAAGGACATCACACACACCCATGCCCGAGGCAGGATTCGAACCTGCGACCGTAGCGGTCTCTCGGTTCCAGACTGTAGCGCCTAGAACCGCACGGCCACTCCGGCCGGCATAATACGAGGGCGTTCAATAAATAATGCAGCATTTTTTTCTGAAAGCAGGTTGGTTTTATTCAGGATTCCAATACGCCATATCATTCCCCATTCTTTTGGCTACAAAACTCTGTTTTTCAACATAATCTCCGTTCCATGTGACGTCCTTACTCTACTGTACTAGCAGGGCCTGTGCCCTTATGATACTATTCTACTGGTCAACGTCGGAACCAACGTCTTGGCGCATCAGTAACTTCCCCACAATCCATTTATTGCTTCCCGCGGTGTGAAACCTTGATTGTGCCAAAAGATGAAAGTTGGAAGGTGCGAGCTCTGTGCTGTAGGCTGGATTAGGAAGAACAATCGAATGAAGTTTTCTGCGCTCCTCTCGTGTGCTCAAACGTGTATTAGGCCTTGCGTTTTCAAGAAGAAGGAATAATTCGTTTTCATTTTTGTGGCGACGAACATACCGAAGTAGTTTTTTCAACACCCTGAGGGTAGCACAGTACACTTCAAAGTTGACCTTTGCACCATGAGGGAGGACACCTTGCTGCAATATCTCAAAATTACTGGCGCTTCTGTAATCGTCGATTTCTTCGAATGACGTAGAACTATCCTGCTATCCACTTCTTTTTCGGATGAAATATTCTGAACAGTTCTTACCTAATATGTGACAATGAATCAAAAATTTTAATTTTTCTACTACAAGAAAGTAATTACCGCATACGTTATAATTTCGCTTATATCTCACCAGCTGAAACTCTCTCTCTCTTTCTCTCTCTCTCTCTCTCTCTCTCTCTCTCTCTCTCTCTGACGTAGCCGCTGCTGCAGCACTGACAGAGTATTCACTTCAGTGTCGTCTCGCAAAAAATGTATCATGGTGCTCGTTTCCTGAAACTAATACAAGTATAGCCATAAGTCTAAATCACTAAAGAGCTGGTATAATTCGTCAGTTATTTCCATCCGTGTCTACGCAACCATTAATGACCACAACGAAATTTAGTAACAAAATCTTAAGAATACGTGGCTGGCGATTTTCTTCGGATGAAGAGGTGCACACCTGGGTACAATTAGTTATGTAGGCAACCGCAGACATTTTTCCATGAAGGTTTTGACCGTCTTGTCTCACGTCGGGAGAAATGTATTAAAAGCTATGACGATTAGTTTTGAAATAATAAACAGTTTACTTACTTTTTTCTGTGCACCTCGTTTTCATTTCACTGTCCCTTACATTAGGAGAGAATTGATGTAGACAGTGCTATCTTGAAAGAGTTACTAAGCCTTACCATTAATTTACAAGGTGAAATGATATTATAGTTAACGTTACCCGCTGAGTCAGATTTAGCGACAAGTACTGTAGTACTTAGCGCAGCTGTATGTTCTAATAATTACATCTCGGATATTCTCATATGAATGTTCTAATAGCCTAGAGGCGTAAGTAGCGTGAAACAACCAGGAGACAAACTATGAGAAAAATGCGCCAACTGCGAGGAGTGCATACAAATTCCTTTCCGCACTCAAGTTGATGAACCTCTTTCTGTTACTTCGGTTTCTCTCTGTCTTAAGCTGTCTGAGGAATGCTCGTTCATCAGGCACTTTTCGCTTTTATTAGCGAAACATCACCACCTGTTATAACATAACAATCACGAGCAGATAATATTTTCTATTTTTTTGGTTCTCGTGGACTGAATGACAGGTTTGCTTAAGGATGATATATTTGAGATGTTATTGTCAGCGTTTTGTGTTCGGTGCTTTATATCATGATCACAACGGCCTCCAATTTCATGTAATCAGGAGCTGGGATCAAATTTGTACTGTACTCATTCAACTGATCCATTTTATTCATAGCGTTTTGAGTCTGAATTTTCGGTCACTGCACAAGTTTTCCTTGGTGTTTTGATTTGAAACTTTATATAATTCGAAGTTTATGAAATTTCTTTCTGGAAGTTCGTGTTTTGTAATTAGTTTTGTGTAGACTTTTCATTTGTGTTATTAGCTGTCGAAGGTGGTGGCTATGAAAGCATTATCAAGGAAAATTGTTTTTAATTGTTCAGTGTTAGACAAAATGTTACTTATCCATATTGTTAATAGCACCAGGTGATGCTCTGAAAAGCAAACTGCTTCCATTAAATGAGATTTTAAGTTTTCAGCGCGCTCAAGACAGGAAAATAGATATAGCTACGACAACTACTGAAAAGGCGCGCAGCCATAATAATTTCCCTGCTTACCTATGATCTTCTGGTTGGAGTTGGTGCATCTGAATAGTATCATAAATACGCTTATGGTCCGAATCATAGTTACACAAATGTAAATAAAACTCATTAGCCTGTATATCAGGTATTTTAGCCCACGTCAACACCCTGGCATGTGGAGTCGCTGTGTCTTTGAAGTGCGAGCTTCGCAATAGTGACCCAGCTCAGAAAGCACTTCAGCGGTGGAAATGTAATCATCTTTCCGTTAGTCTAATGGGGGCGTGGCAACCTTGTATAATATGATTGGTCACTCTGTGACCGTCGATTTACATCGTTTAGTAGTTCACAATTAGAACCGCTGGGCCACAGCGGCCGGCTTTATCTTATCATTTCACATAAACAGTCTAAGTGATTCTCAGTTAAGGTAAACATTGGGTTATCAAATTTATCATTTGATTCTATGCATAATTTACAACTAACCTTGTATTTTACCTTGAAAATCATCTGTGTTATCAATCACTAAGACAATGAGAGTGTACTGCAAGCAGTAATGGCTCACAGGCTATGTGGTAACGTGGCAATTTTGCGAAGCAGAACACGCATTAGCTCTTAGTTTCAGTCTTGTGGAGACCTAGAATGCCAGCTTTTTGCCTCCTTTCATACCGAGCTACAAGCTTTCAGACTGAAATCAGAAAGGAAATCTTACTTCTCCATTTTGAGCCTTATCGCAACTTTCATTTAGTAACCACTAGATCTAAAGGTGAAAACTTTACACACTGGGACATGGCACCCTTGTTGAAACTTACTTTTTTCTTATTATAATACCATAATTTTTAGGTTTTTGTGAATACGCAATTCGATTCATTTATGTGTGGCACTGAAGGACTTGTTAACTGGGTTGGATGGACATAAGCGACATATTTTTAGTACATGTGGCTTATAAATACATACACTATATATAAATGGGAAACCTTGTAAGAAAATATTTCGAGAAGTACTTGACCTACTCACTTGAAATTTTTACAGAAGGATGGAGGCTCAATATGTTTTAAATAACAACAGGGCACAGGCGTTTTGAATTGCTTCCACTGTTTTCACCCTATTGTTAAACACAAACAGAAGACAATGTCACAGACGTTAGAATTCACTCTGTTTTACACTTCGTTTTCTAATTCATAAACGACGTTCCGCATTACGCAGAAAATGAGAAATATTCAAGTTCTCATGGAACAAGCTATACTATAGACTTGAAAAAAATAAGACCATGTTAAATACACTTATAGCAACATGCCATACAAAATAGTCACGGAGCATGCTGAAACATAGCATTATATGATACACAACGTTACGAAATGATATACTTGCTAATTGGAGCGCAGAAGAGTCCGCCTAGAGATCATAGGCTCTTTGCACAATGCGGACAATCACATAGGCGGACGGTGGTCTGTATCAAGTGGCTGCTGACTGATGGTGCTGAATTAGGTCTTACCATGACAGACACCCACAAGCCCTTTCATAAACATGTTTCCACAAGGTTTTACTATTACTGGCTGGTTATAAAATCAACGAAACTGTCACTGACCTTGTGTCAGACTGATGCTCTTAGGAGACAGATGGAATACAGCTTAAAAAAGGAACGAATGGGATGAGTTTGATATCGTGGCATTGTGTTCGCACTCCATGACGTTGACTATTAGACCATGAATAGGTTATTCACAACAAAAAGAACTCAAGTGGAAGTCAAAACTTGTCGTACCGTGTGCTGTGTACCCCCTTATGACAAAAACATGATGGTAACATGTGTTAAATTCTGTGGACGGTTTGACTGAGGCCAGCTTGTAATGGCTAAGGCGTGGCCTCGATTCCTGCAATGAGTACCAGTTTTTAGCAGTCGCAAACAGACCCTCTTCACTTACAGTAATGTTAAGTAAAGAACGCAGGACTGTGCCATGGGTCCAAATCAACATTAAACGTGTCCATTCGCTACTGATTGGAACCGAGTTGCAGAAGTTTTGGCTGTCAGAGGCAGAAGTCGCTGTTTGCAGGATCTCTATCTCTAGTAAGCTTTCTTACACTAGTAATGCTATTTTAGTTCACGAATCATTCGTCTTGTAAGGTTATAGGACCTCATTTCTTATTTGAAGTGACCTTGAGATTTTGACAATATTAGCAATGGACTGGGATTCGAGCTCAAGTTCTAATGTTTCTCTAGATCTGAACCCTTCGAGATAATACTGTCCCATCATTTTGTTGTTTTCTGACGATGTCAAACTCCTGATGGTCTCCACGAACAGCACGATTCCGAACTACTAGTGAAAGGGGATTTGATAGTTGACATATAGTGTGTGTGGTCAATAATGACTGTATTAATGGAGTTGGAGTCCCAGACAGCACAGAACTATTCCTTGCGTTACGTCTAGTCAAACATGTGTACTTTTCGCTACTGATGAGGAAACTCCTTATAACTCGTCGAGTCTCGATCAGACACGCAAGTTTTGTTTGGTTAACAGCGGATTCAGATTCGGTCACGTACAAAAACTTGCCATGTCATTTAATGAGTGTGATAAGACTTCTGTAGTGTCACTTATTGTAATGGAATTTAATTTACAAACGTTAAGTACTGTCTCATGTCTAATAACGTGTTTTCTAGTATTTATTTTATGACAGTATTGGTTCACAAGTGGACTGACTCCCTTAAAAAATGTGTTCTCTAGTAGTCTCGCGTGGTACACATTGTGTATAGTCAAACGATTGTACTGCAGATGGTTAAATGACTAGCGACACGGCTATGGTATGTTAATTGCATACAGTGAGGTGCAGCTTACATATTATAATTCAGTGGTCGCCCCGCTTTTCGTGCTATCGAGTGTGCAAAGAGAGGGGGAAGAGGAGATTGACAGGCCGGGGCGGGGGGGGGGGGCGTAGGAGGGGGAAGGAACTTACGACGTAAATCCAGTTCCCATACATATTTGTTGTGCAGATTATGTTGAGTTTGATCGTACTGTTGAAGTGGATAATGTGTTTGAAATTAGTTCTGATTTTTAAAGCCAATTATGCACTATTCTCTACTCGACAGAACCTCTTTTTTCGAAACTAGTTCCAGTAGTTGGAATTTCCACAGTTTGGTCCTCGGTCGTGTGGCATAAGTGTATGTTTGGACAATCTTTTTAGCTGTCTTTTTGTGTACGACAAAAGTGATGCCGTTCGCGTAGGCTAAGAAAACACTCCTGTTATTTAATATCTGGAGGCCCTGCAGTCTTAAGTGCAGATTTGGAGGAGAGGTTCAGCACGTATTTTGTACAAGGTTACCGAAAGAACGTAGTCTTGACCAGATGAATCCTTAATAGCCCTGACGCCGTAATTTGTCCGTTAACCTTAATCCTCGAGTAAGTGCGCGTTAAAATTCTATGCATCAGTTTGGTGAACTTCGCATATAAGCCCATCTTTCTCATTGAGTTAATATAAAGCTTGTGGCTGAGTCTATGGTATGCCTCGTCGAAGTTCTGCAAAATGAGATAATTTACTCTGTTATATCGAAGTCAGAAATACACTCCTGGAAATTGAAATAAGAACACCGTGAATTCATTGTCCCAGGAAGGGGAAACTTTATTGACACATTCCTGGGGTCAGACACATCACATGATCACACTGACAGAACCACAGGCACATAGATACAGGCAACAGAGCATGCACAATGTCGGCACTAGTACAGTGTATATCCACCTTTCGCAGCAATGCAGGCTGCTATTCTCCCATGGAGACGATCGTAGAGATGCTGGATGTAGTCCTGTGGAACGGCTTGCCATGCCATTTCCACCTGGCGCCTCAGTTGGACCAGCGTTCGTGCTGGACGTGCAGACCGCGTGAGACGACGCTTCATCCAGTCCAAAACATGCTCAATGGGGGACAGATACGGAGATCTTGCTGGCCAGGGTAGTTGACTTACACCTTCTAGAGCACGTTGGGTGGCACGGGATACATGCGGACGTGCATTGTCCTGTTGGAACAGCAAGTTCCCTTGCCGGTCTAGGAATGGTAGAACGATGGGTTCGATGACGGTTTGGATGTACCGTGCACTATTCAGTGTCCCATCGACGATCACCAGTGGTGTACGGCCAGTGTAGGAGATCGCTCCCCACACCATGATGCCGGGTGTTGGCCCTGTGTGCCTCGGTCGTATGCAGTCCTGATTGTGGCGCTCACCTGCACGGCGCCAAACACGCATACGACCATCATTGGCACCAAGGCAGAAGCGACTCTCATCGCTGAAGACGACACGTCTCCATTCGTCCCTCCATTCACGCCTGTCGCGACACCACTGGAGGCGGGCTGCACGATGTTGGGGCGTGAGCGGAAGACGGCCTAACGGTGTGCGGGACCGTAGCCCAGCTTCATGGAGACGGTTGCGAATGGTCCTCGCCGATACCCCAGGAGCAACAGTGTCCCTAATTTGCTGGGAAGTGGCGGTGCGGTCCCCTACGGCACTGCGTAGGATCCTACGGTCTTGGCGTGCATCCGTGCGTCGCTGCGGTCCGGTCCCAGGTCGACGGGCACGTGCACCTTCCGCCGACCACTGGCGACAACATCGATGTACTGTGGAGACCTCACGCCCCACGTGTTGAGCAATTGGGCGGTACGTCCACCCGGCCTCCCGCATGCCCACTATACGCCCTCGCTCAAAGTCCGTCAACTGCACATACGGTTCACGTCCACGCTGTCGCGGCATGCTACCAGTGTTAAAGACTGCGATGGAGCTCCGTATGCCACGGCAAACTGGCTGACACTGACGGCGGCGGTGCACAAATGCTGCGCAGCTAGCGCCATTCGACGGCCAACACCGCGGTTCCTGGTGTGTCCGCTGTGCCGTGCGTGTGATCATTGCTTGTACAGCCCTCTCGCAGTGTCCGGAGCAAGTATGGTGGGTCTGACACACCGGTGTCAATGTGTTCTTTTTTCCATTTCCAGGAGTGTACAATATCCCAGTATTCTGCTAATAGACTGGACGTAGTAGACCTGTGGCAGTACTGGGTTGAAACGGGCCTAGGAACTTTTGGAGTATCAGCTTCAGTCTGTTTTTAGTTGTCTCACGAAAGTTTTGTAATCAGCATTAAGTAAAATGATGGGCCTAAAATCTTGTAAAATAATTAATAGTTCGTCCGTCAAGTTGTGAGGAGGGCATGATTCGTTTTGTAGCTCATTATACGTATTCATGAGTTTTGTGTCCATTAAATACCAAAACTGACCTTAGAATTCAAAAATGGTTCAAATGGCTCTGAGCGCTATGGGACTTAACATATGAGGTCATCAGTCCCCTAGAACTTAAAACTTCGTAATCCTAACTAACCTAAGGACATCACACACATCCATGCCAGAGGCAGGATTCGAACCTGCCACCATAGCGTTCGCGCGGTTCCAGACTGAAGCTCCTAGAACCGCTTGGCCACAGCGACCGGCCCTTGGAATTCAATAGGGTATCCACCTATATCGACTACCTTATTCTGGGCGAAGTTTTGATAGTTTTTCGAATACACTACTGGGGCCATTAAAATTGCTACACCACGAAGATGACGTGGTACAGACGCGAAATTTAACCGACAGGAAAAAGATGCTGTGATATGCAAATGATTAGCTTTTCAGAGCATTCACACAAGGTTGGCGCCGGTGGCGACACCTACAACGTGCTGACATGAGGAAAGTTTCCAACCGATTTCTCATACACAAACAGCAGTTGACCGGCGTTGCCTGGTGAAACGTTGTTGTGATGCCTCGTGTAAGGAGGAGAAATGCGTACCATCACTTTTCCGACTTTGATACAGGTCGGATTGTAGCCTATCGCGATTGCGGTTTATCGTATCGCGACATTGCTGCTCGCGTTGGGCGAGATCCAATGACTGTTAGCAGAATAAGGAATCGGTGGGTTCAGGAGGCTAATACGGAACGCCGCGCTGGATCCAAACGGCCTCGTATCACTAGTAGTCGAGATGACAGGCATCTTCTCCGCATGGCTGTAACGGATCGTGCAGCCACGTCTCGATCCCTGAGTCAACAGATGGGGACGTTTGCAAGACAACAACCATCTGCACGAATACTTCGACTACGTTTGCAGCAGTATGGACTATCAGCTCGGAGACCATAGCTGCGGTTACCCTTGACGCTGCATCACAGACAGGGGCGCCTGCGCTGGTGTACTCAGCGACGAACCTGGGTGCACGAATGGCAAAACGTCATTTTTTCGGATGAATCCATGTTCTGTTTACAGCATCATGACAGTCGCATCCGTGTTTGGTGACATCGCGGTGAACGCACATTGGAAGCGTGTATTCGTCATCGCCATACTGGCGTATCACCCAGCGTGATGGTATGGGGTGCCATTGATTACACGTCTCGGTCACCTCTTGTTCGCATTAACGGCACTTTGAGCAATGGACGCTACATTTCAGATGTGTTACGACACGTGGCTCTACCCTTCATTCGATCCCTGCGAAACCCTACATTTCAGCAGGCTAATGCACGACCGCACGTTGCAGGTCCTGTACGGGAATTTCTGGATACAGAAAATGTTCGACTGCTGCCCTGGCCAGCACATTCTCCAGATCTCTCACCAATTGAAAACGTCTGGTCAATGGGGGCCGAGCAACTGGCTCGTCATAATACGCCAGTCACTAGTCTTGATGAACTGTGGTATCGTGTTGAAGCTGCATGGGCAACTGTACCTGTACACGCCATCCAAGCTCTGTTTGACTCAATGCCCATGCGTATCAAGGTCGTTATTACGGCCAGAGGAGGTTGTTCTGGGTACTGATTTCTCAGGATCTATGCACCCAAACTGCGTGAAAATGTAATCGTATGTCAGTTCTAGTATAATACATTTGTCCAATGAATATCAATTTATCATCTGCATTTCTTCTTGGTGTAGCAATTTTAATAGCCAGTAGTGTATGTTGGTGGCTAAAATTTCTTAACTGTTCTCCATTACTTCAGGACTTAATTACTCTTCTTCATTAGCGTTTGGTAATGTTTCCGCTTATAATGTCGTAAAACATGAGATCATGCGCTCCTTGAAGGCTTCCTGTGTTTCGTAATGTAGATATACGTCTGATAACTGACTGATCAGCTTTTTTTCGGCCTTTTTGTCTTCTCTTATTATGCGAAAACCTGAAAAACCTCATAGTTATTCCTTGCTCGTATTCTCCTCCCTCGCTGGCATTGTCTTAGTAAGGATATAATTTTACTGCTGATTTGCTTATTTTAACCCTGTGTTGCTGTAGTTTATCTTATGTACTATACAAATCTCTATGAAACGTAAAAATTGTACTGTGACGTAATTCTGTGCCACGAGCTCTCTCCTTAGTATAATTTAAATTTTTTAGTTTAATTTACAACTTTGCATGTTCCATGCATGAGTGTACACGGCTTCAACATAGTACGTGATTGCATAGACATACGTTCCGCAATTAAAGTGGCTTATTTTGCCGCTGGTTCCTAGAAAAGTGAAATATTTAATTGTCAATTTCCACATACTAGAGGAAGAAGCTTAATGAAATGAGGAATACATAATGGTCCGAAAAACTGACAGACCACGTTTCCTCATTTGTCATGTATTTCCTTATAGAAATGGAAACACTTATTTTCTCTTGTCTGTTCTCGGAGTTGCTTGACCTAAAGATAAAAATACTTTTACGGAGGAGCAGATAAGTCCAGGTGTCACCCATGGCCAACCCATTTATTAAAGTTTTTAAATTCATCGCAGCAACTAAAATTAGAGTTTAGTCTTCGTTGAGGGTTGCAGAGTTAGAGTAACATCCACCCTCCTATCCCATTATCACTGTACGATAGGAACTTGCGAAAGAATGAATTATATCATCTCCGAAGAACTGGTTTCTACACATTATGTCATTTGCAGCTGAATAGGTACAGATTTTAACTAACAACTAATCTTGTACCTCTGCTGCTGTACCTCAACCATTTTCCACTACTGCTTTCATTACGTATTGTCTGCATTCCTCAAATATGATTGCCCTACGGCAGGAATTTCCTGTGTTGCTTATTACCTAACAACTTTCTATTGGATTTAGTTTAGTTGCCATGCTCTCTTGTACTAATATTTCATTGTCCGCTGCAGAGTGATAATCTTTTTAAGTCTGTAGTCTGACTTGCGGTTGTCTGTTGTTTATATACTTGAGTGCAAAACTTAAGGACGAACTAACTTTCAAGTGACGTGTCATTACCATGCAACACAGCTCGATGAAATGCCGATCACAGATAGAACGAACTGCTGCAGTATAGCAAAGATTGTAACAGAAAGGAATTCAAAACGAGACGAACTGGAATCACACTTTCATTCAAAGACAATAATTACACTGGAGCCATAGTGATTTAAAATGACCCCATCGACATTAAAAAGAGGCGGGACGTGGTTCTTAAAAGGGCGCGTGATTAACACAGACGTTAAGGCATTGTTTGCAAGATGCTTCCACGCTGGCCACAAGGTTAGTGAGGAGTTCTTGAGATAATTCATACCATTTCTACAGTGGCTTGTTTGACAAAAGCTGGATGATCATTGGTTCATGTGTAAGTTCAGCAAACCGTCTCCTCAATGTATCCCACGTGCTCGATGGGATTTAAGCTGTATGAACGAACAGGCCAGCCCATTCGCCTACTATCCTCTGATTACCGGAGCTCCTCCCCCTCCGCTCTTAGATGCGGTCATACATTGTCATCATAAAAACAAAGTAAGGTCCAAATGGAAGAGAGCAAGTGTCACAATAAGATTGATTGATGAATGTACTGTGTTCAAAGATTCGGAGGTCCTTAAGTCCAAGTAATATTATGACTCCTTAGGCCATAACAGATAATGATGAGGTCCCATACTCTTTGACAGAGCGTAGAGGACGATGCGGGAGACCCGCAACGCTGTAATAGGCAAGGTCCTAGCGGAGGTGGTTTGCCATTGCCTTCTTCCGAACGCAATGGGGATGAATGATTATGCTGCGGGCGACACAAAAACATCCATCATCTCGAGGCAGGTGAAAATCTCTGACATCACCGGGAATCGAACCCGGGGCCCCGTGCTCGGGAAGCGAGAACGCTACCGCGGGACCACAAGCTGCGGAATTAATCCATAATAGGTGGACCACCAAAACAATCATGTTCGAGAATGCTGGAGGTACTCTCATATAGTGAGAGATCGGAATACATAATGCACCCAGGAACACTGTCGAATATGATAGTCTTGGTGGTCCAGGTGTTATCGTGTAGGGAGGCATAATGTTGCATAGGCATACTGACCTGCAAATCTTTGAACACGGTACATTCATAATGCACTGAGGAACACTGTCTAACGTGATCGTTTTAGTGGTCCAGGTGTTATCGTGTAGGGAGGCATACTGACCTGCAAATCTCTGAACACGCTACATTCACCAGTCCACGTTATTGTGACAGTACTCTGCGATGCTACTGCTACGTTTCGGTTAATTTGTCCTTTTCTACTTAGGAATAGCTTCCATTTGACAGTGAGGCACTGGACTGAATCGATGAAGGTTGCTTGTAATAGCTGCTCGACAATCAGTTGTGCACTATATACTTTGTGATAAGATTGTATATGCCGGCTACTACACTTGAGGTAATGTATTGAAATTACAATGTGTTGAGCGGATGGGTAGCCATTTGTACTGACAGTTCATTCTGACTTATAAATGGCCGGGGACTGGTGACAGACACGTGGGGCACAAGATCTGGAATAATTTATCATATCTACCTATACGCTCACACATGATGTTAACATGTAATACGTACAAAATGAAGTATATTTATATAAAAATTGCACAGCAATTAAAAACATGATAAGCGTGCATTGCACGGAAGGCACAATGCACACTGTGGTGAAATGACGTTTAAGTATTTGTGTGAGCAACAATTTGATTTACAAATGAAGGTTTTGTGTAGCTCGTTTTGCAATATTTAACGTGAAAAGTAAAAGTTAACTAAATGTGTCATTAAAACGTCACTTTGTGTAGTTAATATTTTACTTCATCAGCTCATATTAAAAGGAACGGTTTTCACTGGAATTATTTCACCACACTACATCTACAGACTGATGATGAATTCCGTTTATTACCTTTCGAAATCAGCTTCGTTGTCTTTTTCACAGCACGTTGTAAATCTGTCACATAAAGCTGGTTTATAGTTGGTATAAAACCTCTGCATTTTTCAAACACTGAATCTGGTACCAACTTCTAGTTTCATGAATGTGAAATATGATATGACTTTAACACGTGGAGGATAGGATCGGTATTCACTCCCTACTTACAGAATGAAAAGAGTAAAACGAAGTACATTAATTTACCCACTAAGCATTCAAATCGAAGAGAGAACTTGGCTTTACAAAAATAAAGCTTATCTTCGCATGGCAGCGTTCTGTACATGCATTCACTATTTGCACATTACTTGTAGTCGTGTCAGCCAGCAATTTTGTGCCTCAGTTGTGGATGCTGTATAATTTCGACAACTGCAGCAAGTTCGATATTTGATATTTGGCTCCATTCAACAGACCATATTCCAGGCGTGTTGCTGCTTCCTTCACGTAGATAGCCAACCAACAGCCGAAGCCAAGGTTCTATGTCAATTTTCATTATTGCATGGTCTGGCTGTTAAACCACTGTAGAAATCTGGCTAACGCATTCCACGACGACGATGTACTACTGCGATATAATTGGCGACTCAACGGCGGCATTTTATGCACAGTTTGTCAGAGACTGCGTCCGCTTCTGTTCACTAACGAAAGGCTTCAGAAGGTTGACTCATCCAGAGGACTCACAAGCAAAAATCTCAGAAAACTGGGGTAGTAGCCCAGCCTTTGTTTTTTTCGGTTTTTCCCCTAAATGACGTACATTACTGTTCTTCCAAAACGTTTTAATGTCTCGTTATTTATTTATTTTATACACAGTATTATTTAAGTACGAAACAGTTTTGTTATGAGTAAGTACTATTTGAAACATAATGGTCTATATAGGTAATTATTTATAATATTTTTCAGTAGGTGGCAGCAACGTACAGCACCATGCTGTTCAACCTGTAATCTTCCATGAACTCTTTTGTTGTTGTTGTTGTGGTCTTCAGTCCACAGACTGGTTTGATGCAGCTCTCCATGCTACTCTATCCTGTGCAAGCTTCTTCATCTTCCAGTAGTTACTGCAACCTACATCCTTCTGAATCTGCTTAGTGTATTGATCTCTTGGTCTCCCTCTACGATTTTTACCCTCCACGCTGCCATCCAATGCTAAATTTGTGATCCCCTGATGCCTACCAACCGGTCTCTTCTTCTTGTCAAGTTGTACCGCAAACTCCTCTTCTCCCCAATTCTATTCAATACCTCCTCATTAGTTACGTGATCTACCCACCTTATCTTCAGCATTCTTCTGTAGCATCACATTTCGAAAGCTTCTATTCTCTTCTTGTCCAAACTGGTTATCGTCCATGTTTCACTTCCATACATGGCTACACCCCATACAAATACTTTCAGAAACGACTTCCTGACACTTAAATCTATACTCGATGTTAACAAATTTCTCTTCTTCAGAAACGATTTCCTTGCCATTGCCAGTCTACATTTTATATCCTCTCTACTTCGACCGTCATCAGTTAATTTGCTCCCCAAATAGTAAAACTCCTTTACTACTTTAAGTGTCTCATTTCCTAATCTAATTCCCCCAGCATCACCCTACTTAATTCGACTACATTCCATTATCCTCGTTTTGCTTTTGTTGATGTTCATCTTATATCCTCCTTTCAAGACACTGTCCATTCCGTTCAACTGCTCTTCCCAGTCCTTTGCTGTGTCTGACAAAACTACAATGTCATCGGCGAACCTCAAAATTTTTATTTGTTCTCCATGGATTTTAATACCTTCTCCGAATTTTTGTTTTGTTTCCTTTACTGCTTGCTCAATATACAGATTGGATAACATCGGGGAGAGGCTACAACCCTGTCTCACTCCCTTCCCAACCACTGCTTCGATTTCATGCCCCTCGACTCTTATAACTGCCGTCTAATTTCTGAAGAAATTGTAAATAGCCTTTCGCTCCCTGTATTTTACCCCTGCCACCCACAGAATTTGAAAGAGGGTATTCAAGTCAACATTATCAAAAGCTTTCTCTGAGTCTACAAATGCCAGAAACGTAGGTTTGTCTCTTCTTAATCTATCTTCTAAGATGATTCGTAGGGTCAATATTGCCTCGCGTGTTCCAATATATCTACGGAATCCAAACTGATCTTCCCCGAGGTCGGTTTCTACCAGTTTTTCCATTCGTCTGTAAAGAATTCGCCTTAGTATTTTGCAGCTGTGACTTATGAAACTGATAGTTCGGTAATTTTCACATCTGTCAACACCTGCTTTCTTTGGGATTGGAATTATTATATTCTTCTTGAAGTCTGAGGGTATTTCGCCTGTCTCATACATCTTGCTCACCAGATGGTAGTTTTGTCAGGACTGGCTCTCCAAAGGCCGTCAGTAGTCCTAATGGAATGTTGTCTACTCCCGGGGCTTTGTTTCGACTCAGGTCTTTCAGTGATTTGTGAAACTCTTCACGCAGTATCGTATCTCCCATTTCATCTTCATCTACATCCTCTCTTACTGCTGCCAATAGATTGTGAAAGCGTGTATGAAGGTAATAGTCATCTGGGCGTCTACATTAAGATAGATGCTCTCGCTACTCACGAATTTAGCCAACGCGAAGAAATGAAAACTTATGATTAGAATCGTTACAGCTGCTGCCCCATGTGCGTCTTTTCAGGTGTGCATTCACCCCGACTTAATTTTTATGGAGAACGATACATAACTGCATCTAACTTCGCAAGTGGAGGAGCTCTTGGAACGATAGGATGTTCGTTGAATGGTCTGGCCTACTAAGAATGTTCCACCTTTTTTGGCGTCCAAGGAAATATCATAAATTGCAATGACGTCAGTGTAATTATTGTCTTTGAAAAGAAATGCCATTTCAGGTCCTCTCATTGCGTGTTTCTTTCGGTTATCTTCTGTAATACACTGTGGCAGTTCTTTCTATGCATGATCCAAGTTCCATCGCGCTGTATTACCTGTCAGTGACTCATCGCGTGAGAGTTAGTCTCGTCTTTAAATTTTGCACAGCAGTTGTGGCGGTTCCACCTGCTTTTATTTCGTTGTTTGTTGATCGTTTGTTGTCCTCGGTGTCCACGTACTGCGTTGCTACACTGGCTGAAAAATGGGGTTTGTGGATTCCGACACTGACTAATTTAAATGATGTAGCCGACAGTTGCACAAGTACGTTTTTCAGTACTTTAATTTCACTGTTCACAACCCCCTTATAATAGACAGTCATATAGCCAGTGCACTATTGTTTAAACTTTCCGTATGCCTCACTAACATATAACAGGTGAAACTCCACATACTGCTACAATAGTTTCTTGTTGAACACCTACAAGCAGTAAAACCTAACCACAAACTTCGCAGTTCTTGAAGAATAATCAGGTACGTATGGAGCAGACACTGTCACTGTTTTACGCACCGCCTAATTGTTTAACACTTATTACACTGTTAAGTTGAAGCATTGTTGTTGTTCTCAGCAGCACAGGTTACTCGTTTGAAACACGGCCGTGGACTGACTGTCCCGTGACCAAAATTTGGGTCCTTATATATCCTCACAATAATCGGTGCTGAAACTACACATTGTTCGAAGTTTAATTTACAGAAATTAAAATTTAGTGAAACTAATTCGATTAACTGAATACATTGAAAGTTTCGTCCTTTTTAACAGTTTCTTCCACTACGAGGTTTAGGCCGAATTATTTGTTTAAATCCTGAAATTAACAAATATAGTTATCCAAACAATCCTTTTGACAAAAATGTTAATTACTCTGGAATTAATTCAGAGCTGCTTTTCCTAACATGTTTCCGTCTAGAGCGAAACAGATATTTCGAGACTGCTAGCATTTCGTCTTCCATTTGTTTATATGTCAACAATAGGATTTAAGTTACGAAACAATCACTGAACAAACGATACTAACTAGGAATAGTCAAAATAAATTAGAAAATCAATTACACACATAAAACTAAGCACAAAATTAGATCTGGTGTTACTTACTTTCAAACTGAGGGCCAGCCTTTCTCTTTTATAGAAATGCAGATTATATTCATGTATGCTAATGGTAAACAGTTAAAAGTGACAAAACTAATTTAAAGGAGGAAGATGGCAAAACAAGAGGGGAATTGAAATTATCCCAGCTTGCTTCGTCACACAGTGTATTAAGCGTCTAAATATTGTAGTTTTGCATGGTTGTGTAAAGGTTTTACTCTCCCCTGTCATTAGCCCATCGGAAAGGTATCTGCGGAGGTTGAATGCCATTCGCTTCCATACGTCCCTCAGCAGTGTTCTGTCGAGTCACGTCGTCCTACTCTGCCTTCTGTGTAAAATCCTCCTCTGTGTCCACGATATCTAAGTCCCAAAATCCCTTCTTACCAACGTTTCTAGTTCTTTCTACTCGTAGTTTTCTTCGAACTCACGAATCTGCTCTTCTGTTTGTTTCCTCATCAGGCTCAGATTTTCTTGGTCTTTATTACGTTTCACATTTATGTCTGTTTTCATTCTTGCACGCTGCGGATTTTGAGTGTCATCGAGTTTTGGGCTATTGATATCGTTATGGTGTGTTTCCTATTTTCTCCCTTCTTACCCTGTACTACTGGGTACTGGCCACTGACTGGTGTCAGTTAGGTCTTAATTCGTAAGTATCTTGGTGCGAGGGTGTTAGTGTGGCTACATCGCGCTGTCATGCACTATCACAAGGAAGTCTGGTCTGAGTTTGATACGGTGCTTTGTGTTGCGCGGACTCCTTCTCAATTTTATTCTCAGTTGCCCCCGTTTTGCACCAATGTGTAATTCTTTGGGTGTCACATTTCGACCTGCACATTCTAAGCTTTCATTTTTCCTATTTCTTTTCATTTGGAATGCCGCAATAGATTTCGGTGTGTTGGTAAGCCATAGAGATCATAAACGGAGCGAGTACGAGACCAAAGTTGAGTGTTGCTTGCATCAGAAATCAAGCACCGCTGTTACGTCACGGTTGGACCGGCTCCCTCCGTTCCCGCTGTAACTCCAGGAGTGTGTCAGCAGTGGAGAGTTTTGAGTAACACTGTTGAAAATTGGCACCTTTTGCCAAAGCTCAGTACAGTTTACGAAGAGTCACCTCACTAATATGCTAATATTGTTGTAATTACGGCGGGATTCTGAAAAAGTGTTTTGTTAAACAAGTGAGAGAGGAAATGACAGGTGAAGAGCTTATGAAGAGCTCTTCATCACCATAAAAATAAATGTCTAATTTTGTTTGCCTATGTTGTTTGCAAAACAACAAAAATTCCCCTTTTATCATCGATGACACTTAAAAGATTGCATTGCTCCAATTAAAAAATGTAATTTCTGGGATATTGCGCTAGATAATGAAGTAACGCATATTAAACGGGTGTTATTTGTGACTCAGTGACACTTATGTGCTCATAACGCTTACCAATGACGGTACAGGTAACAGGACCCGATCTCCTCGAAAAAATACGACCCCACGATAAACGAAACCGCCAACCGCATCACACAGTAACGTTTGCAGAATGAAGTGGTAGCGGTTGATGTGCATCCGGATTTTCTGTTGCCCATATTCTGCAATTCTGCATATTGACAATTCTTGGAGACGGAAATAGGCTTCGTCTGTCCCCAGAGCTAACGCTTGTCTTGCTGCAGGTCGACTTGAAGCAACTCTTGAACATGGGTGATTTTTGTATAGGTAGCAATACTGGCTGTTTCGTAGAATTTTGTACACTGTGCTCGCAGGCGTATCCAACGTTTGGGCAATTCCCCGTGCACTGCATATTAGCCACCACCGCTCGACCCCTCTTGAAATGCTGTGGCAACATTTTCGACAGACTTGAGGTCACTGGTTTGCTCCCTCTGCCAGATTCATCTTCAAAAGAAACTGTCCTTTCGAATTTTGTAATCACTTTCTCCAGACTCTTAGCATACATCGTTCAAATTCCTCTTTTCACATTCGCGAGTGTCCGGAACTTCTGAATGGCTACTGGCGCACAGTCACCGTTCTTGTAGAATAGCTTTACCAGCAGCATGTGGTCCTTCATGTAGACAGTCATTTTAGGCGCCTCGGACGCAAACTGAGAAATAGCCTTGTGCCACGAGTCTGTTGGTGACCGTATTGTGACTCGTACAGCTACATCTGTTGTTCAAATTTTCGTTTTTTTTTCTATGACGTTTGTCCCGGCGTCACCAACATTCTGTTCAAATTTGACGTCATTCCGAGCAGTGGTTCTCTTTCCACAGCCTTTTGAAACTGAAGCTTTAATTATGGTTACCATATATCGTACGATAAAAGGTTTTGGGGGGGAGGGAGTGTGGTGAAAATTTTGACTGAAATTTCGATCGCGAATACTGACAGGTTGAGGAACGCTGTATTATGCTCTCTGTTCGGAGGAAGTCTAAAAATTATTTTGAAATACACACACTTTCGGCAAGTTACCGAATCTGTGACGACATTACAAGAAAAGAAGACACAAGGATGAGGTGTGTTCTCTGAACAGTGGTTAAACATTAAAATAAATTTGCACTTCGAAAAATTACAAAAATGAATGATACGCTACACAACTGGCTATTGGCCTTTAAGCGCAAGTTACCATTACTAAAGAAATACGCAGACTTACGTGCTTCACTTACTATTAGCACATATCGGTAGCCTCATTCCATTATTGTTGTACACAGAATTCTATCTTGTGCAACCACAGAGATTGCTTTAAAATACCTGTACATAATTAGGTTTATTAAAAACGAACCCGTCATCATTTGACGATACTTACAGTAATGTGACAACTCTTTGTCCCCTGTTATCGGAACTTCAAGAAATTCCTGAGAGGCGATGGTACGTTGCTTGGGCGTTTTAGGACTAGGGGGCCTTTAGACTGGATCATTACATTTAAATAACATTATATCATATTGCTTTAATTCCTGAATAGTATTGACATCAGTAACAATACAACTCAAAAGTATTTAACAAATCTTTGTTGCTGTCAACAAATAAAATGCCGTCCACAACATTAGGGTCCAGACGACTTATGTTCATAGGTACACGTGCCAGAGAAAGTATTATTGTCTTTTCATGTTTTTTCCACCACCAAACAATATAAGTTTCCGCCTCTGCATCCTTTATCGTAGCAGCGATCGAGAGGTACAGCAGTAATTCTCAGTGTTTGTCCACATAGTCCAGACGTCTCTGGAATTTCAACAGATGCGGCTGTTTCGATTGGCCTGACGAACTTTCACGTGAACCGCAAGTAACAAGAAACAACGGACCATAATTTGTAACGACATTTTCACGTAATCATATTTAAAGATCATAGAATTATAGGCGTATATGGTCACCGGAAACACATATATGTTTACACATATAATAGCACCAACCTGTTGGACAACATTCGCTCTGTTTTCAGTGTTCAGCATCAAAAGATCACGATATGGGGCAATGGCGGATACAGAAGGGGTGAGTGCGGCGTGCCCCCCTCCCCCCCCCCCACCCCCTGTTGCTGGGTCGCCGCATTGCCACCCGCGCCGCGCCCTGATATTGATTGACCTATTGACGAGGTAAGTAACCAATTTTCAAAGACGAATAGGCGTAAAGAACTCATCATTTAAGATTTAAGGAAGAGATCCACAAATGTAACTTTTTTGTATCGTAAGATTCCATTGTCTTATATTGTGTATAATCAGTTTAAATAAAACTTTCTTAAACTTAATTTATTACTTGATTATTTTTTGTTACGGTAGAAGTAAAGGTAGCTCAAGATATCTTTAGCACCCCCTCCTTGAGGTTTTTCTGTATCCGCCATTGTATGGGAGACACAAAAATGTAACGCTCTTATGGTACAATTGCAGTTAAATCTTATCATTCTTTCTGTCTATGTAACTTCTGCATCTGTATTTAAGTATTTCCATGGCATCACTGTCTAATTCACTAGGATTCAAGTGATCATCCGTAAGTTTATACTGCCCTAGAAGTACCAGATTGAGGGTTGGATGGTTGTCTGGTTGCAGACCGTTACAAATGCGTTTGAATGGCTTGAGGAACTTTATAAGCTCGTTCCATGTCCACGTATTATGAAGTCTACTCACCTCTTTTTGTGGGAGCGACTGTTTAACCTCGATTAGATTATTACTTGCTGAAATCAGCATGTCTAACAAGGTGTTCCACCGGGCTTCGATCTCTTGTTTGAGTGATTTCGTGAGTTTCTTTCAAACACCAACTCTGTTACCAATAAGTAGTGCTTTACACGAGTTTATTGTTTCTTCCACACGAGTTAGCTCTGATTGATCTACTAAAAGACTTCAAAGTATGCTTGAGTGAAGTGCCAGGACTGTGACCGGCGCAGGGAAGTCTAGTGATGTCTTTCAGAGCTACCAAAATGTTTGAACCCTGATTGTTACCAAAGGTGCTGACTTCATTAGATCCTCAGAAATTTGCAACGATTGAAACGGAGAACAAGCTCGGATAAAATGTTAACTGCTGTTCTTTCCTCATCGTGAAACTGGGTGGCAACACTATTCTGTTTTCTCCGCATGCCACGTTTCAGTAATAATGGATACAGGTAAATGGGGGGACAAGGTTCGTTTCAGCGCATTTTGTTATTGAGCCAAGTCATTTTGCTTTTTGTGTGCTTTTTTGCCACAGGACAAATAAAAGCCAATGTCATTTTTATGCCGTTTATGGCCCCAGGACAATTAAAAACCGATTTTTCCCTTCCGATGTGGTACGACCTTGCCATAGTAAATGAGCTTGCCTAACTAAGAGTGCCACAGATGTTGACTGCTGAACTTGTGGAGTCATGCACATTGAACAATACGGATGGCGCACTATGCAGCTCCAACCTGTAGCGAACCACATTCACATTAAGACGCTTACAGAACATATCTTAGTAAAACATTCGTTACATTGAAACTTCCTGGCAGATTAAGACTGTATTCCGGACCAAGACTCAAACACGGGACCTTTGCCTTCACGGGCAACTGCTCTACCAACCGAGCTACCCAACCACGACTCACGACCCATCCTCACAGCTTCAGTTCTGGCATTAATTCATCTCCTACCTTCCAAGGCAAAGGTCCCGAGTTCGAGTCTCGGTGTGGCACACAGTTTTAATCTGCCAGGAAGTTCCATATCAGCGCACACTCCGCTGCAGAATGAAAATCTCACATTCGTTACATTTTTTGTTTCGTGACGTTTTGCCTTCAGTCAATAATATAATGTTCAAATTTAACATTACTCTGAGCAATGGTAGTCTTCGTACAGCGTTTTGAAACTGCAACATTCATTATAGACACACTGTATATATGTAATTTATTTTGAATATGTTGACGCTAAAGCTACAAACCCTACAAGCTACCAAGAATAGGTATATTTACTGCTATTTCGGAACGCCGTCCGCTACATAGACAAAACCCGAATTCATGGGGCTCTGTAGCTCTCTATCCTACACGTAGCGCGGGAAAACACTACTGAAGGTCATTCAACTGCCGAAGAAATCTTTATTAACATAGCGGCTAGTGGCGAAGTCAAAAGACAGTTTAGTAAGAAGTCGCACATTGAATTTTGAGCAGGGGTGGGAAACCGGATTCTCTGCGATGACTATTTTGAAAACAAAATATAGATCTCAGCTTAACATAGAAAAAGAACTGAGAGTATCTATTTCTAATACTAAGCAATCCTTCCAGAAGCTTTGCTCTGCATGCCACGCCCAAGGGAGTTACTAATAATTACAAAACTTGTTTTTAATTTTGCACTGAAAAGTTAATTATTAAATTCATAGTGCAGTAATGATACAGTCCTATTTACAAGTGCATTATGGTCTCCCAGCCAAATATACCACACAATCATTTCATATTTCTTAACAGTGTAAACGAGAATTTTAATTTTTTATTGTGTCAGCATATTTTTGCTTTTCTTTCGTTTCATTAACATAATCAACTTTTGTATTCTTTTTTTTTCTATAATTTCGAACCCCCATTCTCGAAGGAATTCAGTTCTACTATACATTTTAATAATAATAACATCCTTCTGGATGAAATATTCCGTAGCCGGCCGTTGTGGACGAGCGGTTCTAGGCGCTTCAGTCCGGAACCGCGCTACTGCTACGGTCGCAGGTTCGAATCCTGTCTCGGGTAAAGATGTGTGTGATGTCCTTAGGTTAGTTAGGTTTAAGTAGTTCGAAGTCTAGGTGATTGATGACATCAGATGATAGTCTCATAGTGCTTAGAGCCATTGGAAATATTCCGGAAGTAGAATAGTCTCCATTTGCATCTCCAGGCAGGGAGTGCTCAGGATAATACTGTCAACAGAAAAGAAATAGTGTGTTATATGTCAGTATAAAAAGTATCATATCGCTGTAACTGAGCAGGTATGTCAGAGAATATGCAAAGAGGAATGGATGGGTTGAATTTAAATATAGAGGGTTTGAGTAAAATGCTGTGTTACAAAGAATTGGATAATGTAACAGAGCCTCATTCAGTTAGGTGATGCTGAAATAATTAAATTAGGAAATGAGATTGTGAAAGTAGCAGCGTTTTGCTATTTGGGCAGAAAATCGCAGAAATAAAGTAAATGTAACATTTAAAATGGAAATAGCATGTAAAAATTTATCAAAAAAAGACATTTTTGAACCCTGGATGTAGATTTTATATTTCTGTGGAGAATAATTTCTGAATACTGGATATAGATTTTATATTTCTCTGGAGAATACTGTTATATAGAAGTGAAATACGGATGATAAACATTACAGACAAGAAGAGAATAAAAGCATTTTACATGAGGTGTTACAGAAGAGTGCTGAAGGTACTTAATGAAAATATAGAGCCTGAAATTGGGACTAAAAGTGCTTCATTGCAAAACTTGACTAAAGGAAAAGATTAATTTATACGACACATCGTGAGCCATCAAGGAATAATTAATACTTTAATGGAGGGAAATGCTGAAGAGAAGTATAAGTTAAATATATTGAGGAAGACGAAGGCTTGAATACAGTAAGCAGGCACAAATGGTGTTCCATCATCTCTAGCGCGTTTATCTGGGACAGCAATATTACGTCTCACGATATTCCGCCTGGTAACCGTAGAGCCATCGTCAAGGTGAAGGGTAGCTAAATTAAGACCACTTGGCTTTAGGTTGCTGTAATTACGCAGAGATGAAGCGGCGAGCAAAGGACAGATTAGTATGGAGAGGTGCATCAAACCAGTCTTTGAACTGAAGAGTACGACAGCATAGACTCAAAGTTATATGTATATCTTTCGTAGCTCCTGCAGCAACGGACGAGGATATTAACACGCTGTCCGCAAGTAATTACACTGGAGTTGACTCATGCTGACAGTGGTCTACGCTACGCTCACAGAAATTGCTGTATGCCGAAGCCAGCCACATACACTCCCCTATATTTAAGCACAGAAGCACAGCGCTAGCCACGGCCAAAAGGGATCTGTCCTAGCAGTATTCATGCAACAGCGCCCAGGTTTTCGAGGAAATCGATGTTGGGGTTTCATGCGTATCAACTATGTCCGTAACATTCAGAAATTTTTTGCGGATGAGTACACAAGATCTTGAAATACTTCTAAGGCGGTTGAGGTAACAAGACGACAATTTCATCTGCCAGTTCATGCTTCACACAAATTACCAGTCCCATTTCGCGCTCTTACGTCACTGCAAATTTTCGAACGGGCAGTGAGTTTCTCAACTTTGAAGTATCGTAATAAATATGACCAGCACGAAAAGTTAACCACGTCATCATCAGGCTGTGTTGTGGGAAAATTTGAAACAATCAAATACTTTTAACCAATAGTATCCCTGTAATCGTTTGAGAACTTTTGCACAGTGAAACAACATGAGAATCCGAAAGTTGTGGTGTTTTATTTTTTGTGCTGGAAGTACAACGTTTTCCGAATAAGTACTACAGCAACAGTACTTCTTTTACATTTAGTACATTCTTTCAACATCGCAGCAGACGAATCAACTTTAAGCTTTCTACTTGCCTTGAACGAAACTTATATGTGACACTATTCTTTGCGTGGCATGGTGAAGAAATCTGTCATAAGAGTCCACGACGAAAATATGCGGCAATGAGTCTCAACAACGTATCACGAGAGCTGTAAACGAGCTAAACATGTAGCTCACGCTTGTTTTTTTTTACTGTTTCTTCTTTTATTTGTGGTACCTCATTCACCTTCGGATACACACTGAATCACTCAAACACATACACACACACATACACTCATGATTCACATACAATACTCACATTGTTTGTAAACATATTATTTGTATCACGACGTTCTCCCATCATTGCTATGAGCCGTCCCTCGAAACGCCAATCCAATAAGGAACACACAACATTCCTACCTCTAGACGACTTAACTGGCATGCGCTACTCATATCGCAAAAGTTAGGTGAATGTGATTATATTCACGTACTTAACGTTTTTCTCTGAATTTTATTCGTGGATCCCCAACAAACTACGCACGCCAGTCATGTTGACTGGCCGTAGATACTTAATGCTACCCGTGAGAAGCTGGACCGTGTTGCAAGTTGTGTATAATTGCTTCCATGTGTAAGCCTTCGACCATAGATACTTGTAGACTGGCCTTGCTGTGCAGAAGCTATAGGGCTGGTGTGGCTCCAACATAAACCACATTTCTGTTGGCAAAACGTGGCGGGATTTCAAATCAGCGGTCTGCCATCCTATGTTTGTATCGTATTTTCTCCACATTTCTCAATTGACTGCCAAACGCTTCCAACAAAAATTACTTTTTTATTTGCGAAAAATTATGCCAGAACTGCATTGGACCTGAATTTGTTCACAGTACCATTTATAAAATCTAACAAATACATCGAACTCCACTCTGGTGGGCAGCGGGAAGAAATTACTATAAACTATCAATTAAAGTAAAATGTCGTTAAAATTCTTTTAAACAGTAAGAGTGGGCTCGTGTCAAAACTTTAAACATTGGATTCACCGCGTTTTGAGCTCTAGTCACTTATAAAAGAAAATGGGAAATGGGAATTATGTCAACTATAGGTGCCAAAATTGTCAACTTTAGGAACAGGTTCGTTTTAGAGTATCAATTTCAGGTGCACTTCAAAGGTTCAGTTCCCACTATTTTTACAAAAGTTTAAACTATCAGTTTAAAAAAATGATATTTTAGATGAAAGGTGAGACTTTGATGTTTCAGAAAATAATTTTGGAGCCTAGGGTTTAAAAATGACGGAAACTGTAAATATAAATTATAAATATACATTGTAAATAATAACTAACCTATCAAAACACTTCTCCGCGAAGTGCTTCGAGCAAAGGCTCGTATGTGCAGATGGCTTAAAGCTTTTCCGTTTCAGGGCCTGTATCCAAAGCTGCCTTCGGTTTTCATCCTTAGGGAACCTATGAGCAGGAACGAGAAACAATTATACTTACTTCTGTAACCGAATTATCACAGATACTTTCCAAAATGTAATCTGAGTCTGACTTTACAGGCATCACTTTCAACACTTTAATTTACGTGATACTCTATTTCAAGTGTAAAAAAGATATAAAAGTCACTTCAGCAGATTTCAATAAACGCATCTGCACTATCATAGAAACACTTACACGTGAAATGTAATGCCATTTCCCCCGACAAAACGCTGAGTACAGCCATAAGCGCAACACGAAACAACCATGTTTTGCCAACATTCACGTGACTTCAGCCCAGAGATGTTGGAGCCACGAAAATGAAGTCAGGGCCAGTCTATTATATTTATGGTCGAAGGTGTAAGCGTACTGTCATATCGCTGGCTTGGTTGCGGAGTATCTTTGCGCGCAGTGCGTTTGCAGAGCCGAGCATGGGACACGGAACTGTTATGTTGTGTTGTGAGTAGCTCTGCGTGTAAGAGGCATTGTTTTTATGGAAGTTCAAGTGTTGCTGCAAGTGCTATTATAGTAAAGTGATGAAATATGGAAGTGATTCACAGGAAAGTGCGTAATGAACAGTGCCGCCAATAACGCATTTGTGTATCCTTTCGTTGCGTGTCGCACCGTACATCAATCATCCGCGCCGTGTTCAGTCTCCCAGAATGAACTAACGTGAATCGGTAATACTATTTACCACAAAAGAGAGCATTTAAGTGCCAGTGTCTTGTAACGAGCGTGAGAACGTGCGTTCGTTCATCACGTTCCGCATCATCAACAACCAGCCGCGCCGCGACGGTTACGCTCACACTCGTACAAGTGAGGACTGAGAACTGAAAAATTAACTCTATGAACAGTGTTATATCATTACTAATGTCAAGGAGAACTGGTACCAAATATCTGTGTATGCGTGGCAAGCGTAAGAACTTTCGTCCGATTATTCGGCTTCCGCATCATCAACAATCATTCGTGCCGTGTTCGGTTATACGTACGATTGTCCAAGTGATATTGTGGACAGATGATCATCAAGAATGTTAATTGGGATAAGCAGTTATGATTGAGAATGTAAACAGTGCTATCTGTGATTTCATTTCATCTCAGAATATAGATTTTCATACAAGACGTAGGACAGTGTTGTGCTTAACGTTGTGTGGTTCCCCTAAACCCGCTTGCATATTTAGATACATAATTTCAGGCAAGCCAGAAGCAGTGTGGAGCAGAACAGTACGACCGCCGCGGGATTATCAGGCACGTGGTGTGAACAAGGTGCACGGTCCAGAAGTGAAAAAACAGTCCCCCGCCATTTGTACCCCCGGGCGTGTTACACATGTATGCTTCAAATTTAAAATTTCGTCTCTCTCTTTGTCTGTAATCTTAAGGACATGTATCAGTCAGTTCATCACTGCTCAGCGGACAAAAAAGAAAATGTAACGCTGCGATCAGGGCCGATGGACCACGCGATACCGATTGGCAGCCATTGTATCGTCAGGCATATGGAGTTTTTCTATGCTGCATGGAGGGGCATTCGTTCAGCAACATCGCCCTCCCAGTCGTTGTCAGCTTTCGAGACATTGGAGACGATGTTCTCAATCAAATAGTTGTCCAGATGGCCTCACAAGGCTGAGTTACCACGTCGCAGTCTTCCCACCAAGAAAAAGTCCTCAGAAGTGCTCGAAATTGAACCTAGGGCCTCTGCATGATAGATATGCTGACCTCTCATCAAAGTTCGCAGAGATGATTTAGTGTATAATCATTTGTTTGGAATATTTCTTAATTTTTTCTTTCATCATGCCTAACATTTTTGAGGGTAATCATCGCTGCGACAGTCGCATTATCAACCAACACGTGCCTCCCGTGTCGTGCCAAATAGCTAGTATTTAAGGAAACTCAATTTTTGTTGGCTGCGTATGGGCTTAACAAACTCGGTGTTCATTAGCTGGGGACTGGGGAGGGCCGCCGGTCCGCTGTATCCGTATACTCTGCATGCTTCGGCACCATGCGGCGTGACGGTGAAGCAACGTGCATTGCAATGACTGGAGATCTTGGCTTAACAGCCAGGCTCACGTATGTGGTACAGACCTCTACTACAAAAAACTGCAGTCTCAAAGCATGTCATAGGCGGATGGAGTGGATGGCTGTTGATATCTAACAGTCGTTAGCACAAATTTTGGAGGGACTCTGCCTGTATAAGGCTTGCCCAGGCATGCAGGGTTCTGTCAGGATGGACCCCTATTTTCTTAGCGTCTCGAGGGGACAAACTTGTTCATGACTCACACAACCAAGACTCCTCCACTAAGAAAGCTAGTCGAGATATTCAACTAGAACAGTTAGCATCAGAAATCGAAAATATTTATAGTAGCATGATACAGCTGTATGGAAATGGACTCTAGGTCGTTAATCGAGAGGGTATCACTGTTCTACATCCAGAATGTACTGGCAGCAATTATTCCAAATGTGAAGTCCTTTAAACAGTTCCGGAATCGAATACTTTAATAGATATAGATACAGCCAAAGAGAGAAGCCGGTAATGACATGTCACATGTTAGAAGAACACACAGTTGTTGAATTACACTCTGCACTTCATACCTGTATAAGTCTCGTTGCATCTTGAGTATCGAAGCGAGGGAATTAAAGCGTAAATGGTCTAATGCAAGAAATATGAAGTGAAAAATATGACGAAAAGAGTAAATTGTGGACATAAGAAAGCTGTCATCTTTATAGTAATGTTTTAATCACCTTCCTTGCCGGGAATACATTAGGTAAACTTTTTCCATCTGAAAGTGACAGCACAGACTGCAAACCCCTTGCGGTGTTCAAACACTTTCATGTTAGGAACAAGTTACATGTCGTGATTTGTGGTAAAATGGCCCACGAAGTAGGAGTCGTATGTACGGCACTCCAGTCAGTGAGAATCGTTCCAGAAGTTACGTTGCTTGGAGTCGTGGCTCTCTAGAGCATCTGAATTTAAAGAAAGATGTCTTATAATGAACACAATAGTTTTATTTTTCATTATAGCCACTCACTTTCTCCACATCATTCGCATCCATAGCGGAAAATTCTGTAACAAAAACTGATGCAGTTACATAGAGACAAACTAGAGACAAAGTATAAAAACTTGTTCCTGTCAGTACACTTATAAAATCATTGTTTCCACTCCAGTAGTTACTAGATCTGGCGTGGCAGCCTCTGAGAGCACAAAAAACCTGCCCGCAACAACTCAGTATAAATCCATGAAACTTCGACAGACGGTTTACCAAGGTGTGTAACGTAAAAAGGAAATCGGTAAACTAATTCCGAGAAAAAGAGAAACGAATGACTCAACCCCTATGACGATATTTCACTAGTGCCGTCAGATGAGCACGTGAAATGTTCGTCTGCAGATATAATGAGTGTGAAGTCTGTCTGAGGAATCCAAGCAGTCCCTGCTCAGAGTCCTCGAAGGTTGTTCGCATACAGCCGCAAAAGCAGTGTAAGGAGACAGAAGTGAAAAACCTCACCAGTAAACGTCTCCCATACACTATCTTATCAAAAGTATCCGGAAACATATTGGTGAACATTAATATGGTGTGTGTGCACTCTTCGTCTTTATGGTGACTTGAACTTTGCTGGGACACATTCAAAGATGTGTCTGAATATGTGTGGAAGAACTGCAGCCCATTCTTCCTCAGCAGCCGAGAGTAGAGGGGCTGTGGTGTTTAACGCTGCGATCTGGAGCGAAGTCGATATTCTAACGCATCCCGAAAACGTTCCATTAGCTTCAGGCTGGTACTCTGGGGACGCCAGTCCACTTCAGGAATGGTTTGCCCACAAAAGACTGTCTCACAGACTCTGCTTTGTGACAGGGTGTACTGTCATGCTGACACAAGCAGTCATCGTCACAGAAGCGTTCATTCCGTAGAATGTGTTCATATCATTCAGCATTTGCGTTTTCTTAAGCTGAATTAGGGAACCACACACTAACCACGAAAGACGCCCCATACCGTAAGACCATCTCCTCTGTATTTCACTGTTGGAGTTAAACATGACTGCAGATAACTTTCTCCAGGCATTCGCCCCATCCAGGCCCTCTCATCGGATTTCCACATCACTCCATGTCACTCGTTTCCAATCATCCACTGTCCAGTGTACTCTCTCTTTACACAACCTGAAGTGTCGCTTAGCACTGGCTACAGAAATATGTAGTTTATGAGTACCTGTTCGACCATTATGTCCCATTCTTTTTGGCTTCCTACGCACAGCCAGTTTGTTATCTGGGCACATGGACGCATTGTAACTCACAAATAATTCCTTCCGTTGATTTCATCCGATTTTATAGACCGTATGTTGATTCAGCTGAGCTTGTTCCTTCGTGTTTCAACTTCATCATCACATCACCAACGTCTAGAAGCGTTGAAATGCTCATGATGAATTTGTTAGTCAGGTGACACCCACTGAATAGTCCGCGTTCGAAGCCATTGAGCTCTCCTGATCGACCCATTCTGCTATTTCTGCTTCTTTACTGACAATGAAAAATTTCCTGCAAACTTTTATACTGGTAGGTCTGCCTGTATGACATCTACTGGTCAGTTCCACGTTACATAGGGGCGTCAGGATACTTTTGATCAGATAGTGTACTTCAGTGGAACGTCAATAGAGTCAGGATTCATCTGGAGGAATAAAACCTCTTGGCCCAGATGAGACTAATGCGTTAGTGTAAGGTTATAGCCTACATCGAAAGGACGATCTTGGTGGAGAGAGGGCCAAAATTTGTTTGGCAGTAGTCACTGATGACGAGTAGCATGCTTCGACACTCCTTTAACGCACCAGTTTGCAAACAGTTGATGCATTAGCGCATATGCGACATAGGATGACCGTTAGTCCCTACACTTGACCCGTAATGGAGCTCTTGACGACGAGGTTCTCAACTAGCTCATCCTCTGATGACCATTACTCGCTTAATAAGACTTCAATAGTCACCAAATGCTGTGGGGGCTGCATCACCACTGCCCTAGGTCGAACTGTTGAGACACGATTGCAGTCACAAGATACACTTCATTTGAACATGGTGACCGTCCCAGTAGCTGAGTGGTTGCCGACACGGTAGCTCAGCGTGTTCGGTCAGAGAGCTGGCGGGTTGGCCTCTGTAATAAAAGACTGAGTGAAAGGATCAACAACTAACTTGAACGGATGTCATGTTACGTCCGCAACGACCACGAAAAAAAAAAAAAAAAAAAAAAAAAAAAAAAAAAAAAAAAGTGGTCGTCAGCGCGATAGATTGGTAATCCTAAGGGCCCGGGTTCGATTCCCGGCTGGGTCGGAGATTTTTCTCCGCCCAAGCACTGGGTGTTGTGTTGACGCGCAAGTCGCCGAAGTGGCGCCAAATCGAGACTTGCATCCGACGAACGGTCTACCCGACGGGAGGCCCTAGTCACACGTCATTTACATTTATTTTTATTTTAACATGGGCAAAACACACCGTACAGCACTATCACAAGGCCGTTTTAAAACCATCGATCTATCCTTACCTTCTCCAGCCCTAATACGCGGCCGGCCGGTATGGCCGAGCGGTTCTATGTGCATCAGTCTGTAACCGTGCGACCTCTACGGTCGCAGGTTCGAATCCTCCCTCGGGCATGTATGTGTGAGATGTCCTTAGGTTAGTTAGGTTTAAGTAGTTCTAAGTTCTAGGGGACTGATGACCTCAGACGTTAAGTCCCATTGTGCTCAGAGCCATTTGAACCTCATACGGATTTCTCTGTGGGAAGTAGCTGATTACTGGAATACGTCTACCAAACAGAGAAGGGCGTGAAAAATGCAGCCTAGATGGCTGCTCGGCAAGGCTAACTAAGCGCTCTGCAGACAACGGCTGTATTTGAATATACGGACAGTATCCAAGATTGAGTGGATTATATCACAAAACGCTCCACCATGTCACTGATGAGAATCTTTCGGATGAGGAGCACAAATAACTGTCTTATTATTAGCTTTAGCAAAAGGAGATAATGGCAAAAGTTTGTGAGCTTCATCAACTGTTCCATTAAATCATCCCATCTATGGTCATCAGGGAGGGCTGGGAGGTGCCCGGTGTTGGTGTTACCTGGTCTTCCTACCAGCAGGAGAGACATTGTACAGACCATCGCGGAGAACTTTGCTCGTATCATCACCACTGTATGCCAACTTCAAGCTTTAAGTCATTGGTGAATACTTATTGTGTGGAACAGTTGAGACTTTGGTACCACCAATGATATCTATAGCTGCCTCCTCTCTATTTCGCAGTTGGATTCAGCTCTGACTAAAGCACGTGATACGGCACCATTACATGTTCAAGAACCACACTGGGACTGCTAAGAAAATCATCCTCGACTTTTCTAACCTAATTATGGAGACTGGAAAATTATCTGACTCCTAGAAAGAAAAAAATTTTGTACATGGCTGCACCGTGAATAGTTACAATTAAAAGAAAACAGACCTCGGTCACTAATTTTTAACGAATTAACCGGGTTTCGACACTGCTAGGAGTGTCTTCCTTGGTGTAAATTGTGAGGAGGACACTCCTAGCAGTGTCGAAACCTAGTTAATTCGTTAAATTTAGTGACCGAGGGCTATTTTCTTTTAATTGGTCCTAGAAAGAAGTTATTTTAAATCTAATTCTTAAGCTTGGCAAGGCCAATATTGACAAAAAAGCCGCCGCAGTGCTGGCCTGGGAAAGCCATTGAAGCGAGTAGTCAACCGCCATCTTGTCATGATATTAGAACCCAGGCAGTTCGTTAGTCGTTTTCAGTGCGGGTTAAAGTGTTACCATTCCATCAATGATAACATAACTCTGTTCGAGGCAGTTTTACAGTAGGGTTATCTAAGCAGACATCACATAAGATGACTTTTTTCCGACCTTCGGAGAACTAGTGATACTGTATGGTGGGATAATATCACCGGCCTTTCCTCTCCTCACTATTTTATCAGATCATTTTCACAGCAGCGCAGTGTCCTTCAAGGTAAGACTTTAAGTGTGACCATTTTTTAATACCTATAGATATCTGGATTGTTAAGATAAGGAGTGAAGAGGTACTTCGCAGAATCGGCAAAGGAAAGAACATAGGGACAACGCTGATAAGAGGACGAGGCAGGATGAAAGGACATGTGTTAAGACATCAGAGAATAGCTTCCATGGTACTATAGGAAGCTGTATAGCCTAAAAATTATTGGGGGAGACAGACTGGAATACACCCAGCATGCAAACATTCTGCTAAATACGAATGAAGGGAAACAGGCAGATGCCCTGTTCCCAGATTTCCTGAGAGCATCTGACACGTTGCTTCTCTGAAGACTATTAACGAAGATGCAAGCATACGGAATAGGTTCCCAGACATGTGTGTGACTCGAAGACGTAGCCCTCTTAAGTAACAAAACTCGTATATAATGCACGGAAAGTTGTGGTTGTGAATTATGAATTATTTAGGTATAAAGGAGACGACTCACCGAAAGGCAGAAGCGCTGCGTTGTCGATAGGTACACAAAAAAAGGAACAGAGCTATCCAGGGTCAGTACCATTTGTTTGTGTACCTACTGACGAAATAGCGCTTCTGCCTTTCGGTGAGAAGCCATGTATCTATACAGATTTTATTGACAGATGTCCATCGAATTACATATCCTCAATACAATCGCTCCCTATTTCTATCTCCTTCCTCCCACAGAGATCGAAGGCGTCGTACATTGTCAGATCATTCATCTCTGTCGATGTCTTGCAAGGATCGCCCTACGGCACGGATGATATCTTCTCTTGTGTTGTAGCGCATTCCACGAAGAGATTACTTCATTTTGGCGAGCAAGTCGTAGTCAGATGGACTCGTGTCGGGTGAACACGGAGGCTGTTCCAGTATCCCCCACCCTCACGTACGCAGTGGCTCCTCACGGAGTTCGCCGTGTGGCGTCATGCATTGTCATATTGGATGATGAGATGCAGTGGCAGAGCCCTGTTACTACGTGTCACTTCAGTCTTGCTCCCTGTGTCCTAAACATACGCCGGCCGGAGTGGCCGAGCGGTTCTAGGCGCTACAGTCTGGAACTGCGCGACCACTGCGGTCGCAGGTTCGAATCCTGCCTCGGGCATGAATGTGTGTGATGTCCTTAGTTTAGTTAGGTTTAAGTAGTTCTAAGTTCTAGGCGACTGATGACCTCAGCAGTTAAGTCCTATAATGCTCAGAGCCATTTGAACCTAAATACACGTTTATGTCGCTTGAACTGGCCTCCCACAGTTTCAGGCAGTACATATAGCAACTGACACATACACAGTCGTCGTCGCTCACAGCGCTACTATGCTCTGATAGATCTGATGATACTGTAGTGCATTGGAAAGTGTCGTTGTTTGGCTGTAAAAGGATACAGGTTGAGTTCGATTTTCTGGTTGTTATGATGAATGGAAGCTTGCTCTAAATGTAGGAAAACGCAAGTTATTGCAAATGAGCAGGAAAAATGACCCTTTAATACTTGAATAGAATATTAATTGCGGGCTATTTGACACAGTTACCACGATTAAATATCTAGGCGTAAAGGTGGAAAGAGATATTTGGAAATTTGTGGTAAGGCCTTACGGACCAAACTGCTGAGGTCATCTGTCCCTAAGCTTACACACTATTTAATCTAACTTAAACTAACTTACGCTAAGGACGACACACAAACCCATGTCCGAGGAAGGACGCGAAACTCCGACGGGGGTAGCCGCGCGGTCCGTGACAGGACGCTTCAGAACACGCGGGGTACTATGAAATGGAATGAGCACGTTAGGGTGGTAGTAGGGAAGGCGGCGTGTTCGAGTAACAAACTATATTAAGGGAGAAGTTTCGTTAATTTAAACAAGAATTCCTAGACGGAAGACGACATAGTTCTCGCGAGACACTATTGAGAAAACTTTGCGGCTGACTGCAGACCGGTTTCTAAACATTCTGCGTGGTCCAGAATGAGATTTTCACTCTGCAGCGGAGTGTGTGCTGATATGAAACTTCCTGTCAGATTAAAACTGTGTGCCCGACCGAGACTCGAACTCGGGACCTTTGCCTTTCGCGGGCAAGTGCTCTACCAACCAACTGAGCTACCGAAGCACGACTCACGCCCGGTACTCACAGCTTTACTTCTGCCAGTACCTAGCTCAGTTGGTAGAGCACTTGCCCACGAAAGGCAAAGGTCCCGAGTTCGAGTCTCGGTCGGGCACACAGTTTTAATCTGCCAGGAAGTTTAATTCTGCGTGGTGTCTGTTTGTTCTATATCGTGTCTCCCTACCACTGTCGCGCAACGACGCTCTGAGCGTGTGTTTTAGGGAATTGACTAGTTTGAACCTGGGACCTGTTGCTGGTAAGGAGACGTCAGACCACACATGACATGTAGAATTCAGAAGAGTTCAGTGAGACTAGCGATGATATAACCAAATACTTAATGATTTCAGAGTCAGCTCCACTGCACTCCCTGTAAAGGAATCTTAATACTAACTAAATTTAGTGGAAGAGGTTCAAGGCTTTCCTATTTTTAGTTAGCTGGTAAAATAACATCGAAAAAGCAGTGAAGTTTACCATTGGAAATTTTATTCTACTCACAAAACATCGTTTATAAATTGCACTATTGATAAAAGGAAATGTTTTAATACAGGATGGTAAAAACCAACTGCGTTCAACAAAAATGTGAACGAATATTCCCTGAATGGGTTTCCAAGTTCTACAATGGATCGAAGGATGACCTATGCCATATCACATCTATAATCTAGGTTTAAATTAAATTTCACAAAAGAGAAAACTATCAAAATGGTCTACAGTGACCCTCAATTACCTTTAATTACTTATCTAACTTGTCGTAAATTACAGTGGCTGATGTGGATTCTCAATAACTATATCACAGAAAAATCATCGAGTTTCAGATTTTTCCTTCAAGTGGCAAATGTGAACACCATGAGCTTTAGTTGAAGATCGACACCCTCCCCCCTGACTTCTCCTTACTACAATTTACCGAAGTTGGTTTTAAAAAAACTATCTGGCTGTGTTTTCATCTGACCAATCAGGGTCTCAATGTTAACCTTAAGCTCCGCCTACAAAAATTCTATCCATCCAATGAGAAACGCTATACTTTTCGTGGTGGGGCAATGTTTTTAATGTTTGCAACGTAACAGAGACGCGAAAAAGTCTCACGCTAAAAACTTGCGGGTGGTGTAGCCCTTATTGTGTTATCGTAAGATCTATACTGTTCTTCTGGAGGGCTCTAGCTTTTAACATTGGCTGGGGGGTGGTCCTAACGTAACAGAGACGCGAAAAAGTCTCACGCTAAAAACTTGCGGGTGGTGTGGTCCTAGCAGTTAGCTGGCGACGTGGGTGTCCGTCCATCCCTTATAGTAGGGCCTTCCAGCTTAACACGGTTCTGCTCTCGGCTTCTGTTCTCGTTTCTCCCCTCGGAACTGCGTCTGTCCCACGGTGGGAAGGTATGACATGCATTTAGGCAGTCTTGTGTTAGTCTGTGGTATTCCATTTGCTCACTCGTTACTCGTATTACTTTGGTTAATTTAATGTCACGATTTATTCGAAGCTATGTGACATACTACTGGATTTGCTTATCATGGTTCAAATGGCTCTGAGCACTATGGGACTCAACATCTGTGGCCATAAGTCCCCTAGAACTTAGAACTACTTGAACCTAACTAACCTAAGGACAAATCACACATCCATGCCCGAGGCTGGATTCGAACCTGTGACCGTAGCAGTCGCGCGGTTCCTGACTGAGCGCCTAGAACTGCTAGACCACCGTGGCCGGCTTGCTTATCATGTCAGGGTTTTCATGGAAGGTGTTGGATTTGCCTGACACCTTACATATCACCACCCTTCGAACTTAATTTTTGCACTGAAGTTAGGCAATGATTGAATCGTTGTCTAATTCAGTCACAAATTATTGCTTTATCTAAATTTTGTTACCTACTGCTCAGCTACGTTATTCTGTATATTCTGTTCTATGCTAGTTTGTATTACTAATTTATATTTTTATATTCTTCCACATTATAATTAAAAATGACAAGAGAAGAATATTTTTATGCTATTATTAATTTTTAATTAGTTTCTTTCTTTATTTAAGTGTGAAGCTTGTTTTTTAAGAAGTTTGTTATCGAAAATGAGGAGTCTTTCACATTGATTTTCTTAGAAATATTGTTTTTGTAAATGTAGTAATTAAGTAAAATCTATTCCTAACACATTTTCTAAATATCATGTACAAGTAAAATGTTTTTGTTTCTAGACACTCATTTCAACATTGTTACACTAACAAATAAGAATTATTTCCAAGAACTGCTTTGACAAAGAAATATACATATACAAGTATTGAGATATTATCCTAACAAATGGTACAAATGTTTTAAAAAAAGGGAAAACATCCAACAAGATAATTTTTTATTCTTTGTTTTTATAAGGAGAAAATAAGTAAAATATAGTTATTGTTTTATTTCTATGAGGAGAACATAAGTGGCATATAGTTTTAGTGTTTATTATGCCTTACTTTTGTTCTTTATATACTGTCCATTTCAGAACTAATGACTTATTTTTATCGATAGTCTATTTTTTACTTAAGTCCATAGTCAATGACTGTTATTTTGTAGTTTATTAGCTGTCCAGTGTGCTTAACTTATTTAGTTTTCCACACGTTTCTTTTGCACAATTCCTACATCACATAATTTGATTTCACACATTCACACAATCCTATAAATGTTTAAGCATGAGGTTGGCGAATGTTTTTGCACGAAGGTGGTGGACTCGAGCGAGATGGATGTGGGCAAGTATTTGATGTACAGCTTCGTTCGTCGTTCCTTGTTGGCTTTGCAAGTGTGTGTTGCTGTTGTGTAGGTCCCATAATGGAATGGAGCTGTGAGTGCAGAATCTCATGGTTTACTGGCTTTGTATGCGTGAAAGTCATCGTTATGTGTCGCTGAAAGCGGTCGTTTTTCGTTGTAATACTTCGCAGACGACTAGTTTACAATAGGATAGAGATTTGGGAAGGTATGTCGTCTATTCTTCACCCATCTTCTTTCTTGGTCACAATCTTGCGAATCTTCATCTTCTGTTCTTCCTGCTTTTTCTCTGCTTCTTACTTGATTCTTGGTTCTCCTCTGGGCAGGATATGGAAATATTTATTGATAACTAGTTGCTTTGAAGTTCTCCTCCTAGTAACAGTTTGATAAATTGTTTGGGCGTGTCATTTTTACTTTGTGGATGTTTTCTTCAGTTTCGTGCATTAGTGTGCTGTATAATAGCGGTAGTGTGACTTTTGCACATATTTTTTGCCAGTGGTGGCTTGCCCAAGCCGTCTTCTCGTCGGGCCATTTTTTGCTCGCTCCTTTCATTCGGGGCGCTCGGAGACCGTTCCTGCGTTCGGCGTCCCGTCGCGTCACTGCAGGGTGTTCCGTCCCAGCAGGGTTCTGCCTAGCAGTCAAATTTATTGCCCACTTTAGTTACAAGGGCCTTCTGTTGGTCTCGCTGTCCTTTCCCTTCTCTCGACGCTTCTGCCTTGTAGGAATTGTGTCTTGCTAATTACGTCCTTTACTTTCTTGATACTTCTCACGTTGCAACTTGTGGGTCGTTGCATCTGGTCTTTGCTGGAGTTTTTACAGTGGTTCTTACAAAAAGTTTTACTTCTAGTCATCTAATATATGTCTAGTACCTACATTATTTTGCGCCTTTTTAAAAGCTTTACAAATTTCGGCGCCCTTTCCATGTTACAATTCTAAGATATTTTGAGTCTTAACTTATACAAGAAACCTCAAATTTGTTTTTTATTTTTTTGTAGTGTCGTGGTGTATAGCATTTTAGTATTTCATGCTGTTAGACCATCTACGCTTTATCCCTTCACCTTAATCCATGGTACTATTGGTGTTATTATTGAAACTACTTTCGTTTTCCCACCTTCCTCTCTCTTCGTTCTTCTTTCTCCTGACGATCTTATCTGCAACATAATCTTGAAATATTGTGCTGATTATTTACCAGTAATAAAATTAATCTTCAAACTTTTTGATATGGCTCACATGGTGAAGTCCTAAGGTTTTGCCTGTTTTTGGGTTCATTAGTTCCACAGCATTATCATGAGCAATTCGCCTATTATGACAGGTCCTTTGTATGCAGCGTAAAACTTATGTATTTTGTGTTTCTGTTTGCTGGAGAGATGGTGTGTTTTTACAAATACTTTCTGGCCTACTGAGAATGTTCTTTTAATTGCTGTTCCATCTCCTCTTTCTTTTCTTTTAATGGCTGCCTTTCTGATGTTGGAGAGTGCTGTTGCTATGACTTGTTTGTGCTGTCTACGTGGTACAATAGGAAATCTAACATTTTCTCTGGTTATGTTTGGGGGTTCAATATTTTTAAGTACAGTAACTGGAGGTAGTAGTGTAGTGCTATGTGGCATTTCATTTATTACTTCTTGAAAATCTTTAAGGCATATATCCCAAGTGTTGTGTCTTTTGCCTGCATATAATCGACATAAAGTGCTGATGTCCTTCATAGATCGTTCTGCTGGATTTACGCTAGGTTTGTACTTAGATATGTAGATGGGTTTTATTTTGTGTTGTTTTAACATGTTTTGCCATTGCACTGATTTGTATTGTGGGCCATTATCCGAAATTATTCGTTACACTCGACCTACTTGTCTGAGAAAATCTTGTCTAAATGCTTTACTTATAGTAAGACATGTTGCCCGTTTTAATGGTGTCAAGGTAACATATTTAGAAGTAAGTTCCAAAACGACAAATATGAAAATATATCCATTTTTTGTACGTGGGAGGGGCCCCATCAAATCTGTTGCAGCTATTTGTTTTAATCTTTTAGGGATTATTGAAAACATAGGTGGTTTGGTTTGGAAAGTGACGGGTTTAGCGCTCATACATTTTTTTGCATTTGACTAATACTGTTCTAATTCGTCTTTCCATATTAGGAAAAGGGCTTGTTTGTTTTATTTTTAAAAAGCATTTCTTTGGTCCAAAGTGGCCATTACTAAAATGTGTATACCATATGTACTTATTAAATAGTTCATCTGGGATATAAATTAACCATTCATTCGTTGCAACATTTCGTCTAAAAAATAAAACATTTTTTTTACGAGATAGTGCTGTCGAATGTCTGGAAAATCCTTACTTCTCCACTTGTGTTTGGTTCCTAGTATTTCGGGATCCTTGTCCTGTTCTCTGCCTATGTTTTTCAATGCTGTCGTAATGTAGTTTTCGAAAGGTACTTGTTTCATATAGTACATTGTAAACTGGTCTTCTGCTGCTTCCAAACCTATGTTATTGGATGCACCCTGTGGACATCGTGATAAAGCATCTGCTAATACATTCGCTGGTCCTGGTATGTGTGTAATAGTGAAGTCAAATTCTTGTAGTATTAACATCCATCTGGCTAACCTCCCATGAGTTAGTTTGGAGGATAACGGAATTTCTAATGCTTTGTGGTCAGTGTATACTTTAGTTTTTCTTCCGAATACGAAGTATCGAAAACGTTGGAAGCCCCATACAATGGCCAATGCTTCGAGCTCCGTGACTGAATAGTTTTTCTCGCTTTTTGTGAGTACCGGACTGGCAAATGCAATTGTTCTATATGATCTTAGCCCTGCCTGTTCCTATTCTTGGAATAAAACAACTCCTAAACCTGTTTTAGCGCTATCAGTGGCAATACAAAAATTTTGTGTCAGATCAGGATGTGCTAAAATCGGTGCTGTTGTTAGTGCGTTTTTCACTTTTAAAAATTCTTCATTGGCTTGTTGATCCCATACCCATGGAAGCCAAAGGATAACACACCAGTGTGTTTCTACAGTGGACGCTCTGAACGCGTTGTACGCTACTGCAGAGAAAGATGATGATGTTTAGACGACTACTAGTCGTCAACCATCACAACAATTCTGTTCACTCCAGTCAAGTGAAGATCATTACAATCGACATGCTGCACGAACCTCGCCGCCGTAACCAGGACGAGATTGCGCTCCAACGTGCCTTAGCCATTACCCCTCGCAGAATACAGGTACCAGCCGGTCGCTTAGCCGCCGACTTCCAGAAAACCAAACGAGGCGAACATCTATGCAGATGAGGCCTCTACAGATGCATATCCTCAGTGGAAGACAGTCACTAAGATGTCAGGAAATCTCACTGGCGTCATAATTGACGGGCAGCCTCTACCTTCCTTTTTTGTGATCTCTGACGCTTTACATCGTCAGCTAAGGAAGACTGTTCTGTGACACGAAAGCGAATGTACAGAAATTCTAAACTGCGAAATATGTGCAATCGACAGGAACATGAACTGCAGGAATATCTGTCAATGATAGACACAGTCCTTCGAATTAATGAGTAATGTAGTCATAATGTTACTCTCAGATGTAACTGCCTGTAGGCATCACAAGCATTGACAGCCTGTTGGGAATGGAGCTCGAGATTGACGTAGATGTTCCAATATGCAAGCATAACAAAGACTGCTCTTGGCGTCTGTTTGCCACTGAAGACGTTGTTACCCCTCCATGTTCAATAAGACGAGGTCTAATCGTCAATCGAGAGTGATGTCCATTCTACGTCAAGTATCGGATGCTTTCAAATCCAGGAGGGAGAAAAGAGAAAGCAAACGGCCCCTGGTAAAACATCGTGTCAACACTAGGGATCATCCACTATTTAGGCAGCGAGCGCTTATAAAGGATGTTGCCGGCTGAACTACGGATAGCCGGCCGCGGTGGTCGAGCGTTTCTAGGCGCTTCAGTCCGGAACCGCGTGACTGCTACGGTCGCAGGTTCGAATCCTGCCTCTGGCGTGGATGTGTGTGACGTCCTTAGGTTAATTAGGTTTAAGGGGGGTAGGACGTCAAACGGGCCGACTTGGAGCAGGAGAAGCACAACAGGACATTTTAATTTCCACTGTCTATACTTTTACAAATAAATTCATAAAAATTTGTCAGCGTGACCAGGAAGGATTCAGAATTCACAATCATAGCAGTGGAAGCTCGAAAACATAACGAAGTAATTTTTTTTACATGTGAAATTTCATCATTTTTTTCGCTTACTAATGGCTGCATTTGTTGCTATAGGTACACTTTTCTTCATAAGTAAGAGAGATGATTCGATAACTTTTGCACAGCATACAAACCATACTTAAAGGTGTATGAAACTCTAGAATTTACCAAATCTTTTAAAAACTGTGGTAAAAATTGAGGTAATTAACTACAAAGGTTGTGTTTTTTCTAAACATGAAGTTTAAAAATACATCAGATCATTCGTTTTTTCATAAATTAAATAAATTCGAGTTTCATACACCTGTAAGTATGGTATGTATGCTGTGCAAAATTCATCGAAGAATCTCTCTAACTTATGAAGAAAAGTGCACCTATAGCAACAAATGCAGCCATTAGTAAGTGAAAAAAATGATGAAATTTCACACGTAAAAAAAATTATTTTGTTATATTTTGAAACTTCCACTGCAATGAGTGTGAATCGTGAATCCTTCCTGGTGATGCTGAAAAAGTTTTATGAATTTATTTGTAAAAGTATAGACACTGGAAATTAAAATGTCCTGTGATGCCTCTCCTGCTCCAAGTCTGCCCGTTTGACGTCCTGCCCCCGTTAAATACACTCCTGGAAATTGAAATAAGAACACCGTGAATTCATTGTCCCAGGAAGGGGAAACTTTATTGACACATTCCTGGGGTCAGATACATCACATGATCACACTGACAGAACCACAGGCACATAGACACAGGCAACAGAGCATGCACAATGTCGGCACTAGTACAGTGTATATCCACCTTTCGCAGCAATGCAGGCTGCTATTCTCCCATGGAGACGATCGTAGAGATGCTGGATGTAGTCCTGTGGAACGACTTGCCATGCCATTTCCACCTGGCGCCTCAGTTGGACCAGCGTTCGTGCTGGACGTGCAGACCGCGTGAGACGACGCTTCATCCAGTCCCAAACATGCTCAATGGGGGACAGATCCGGAGATCTTGCTGGCCAGGGTAGTTGACTTACACCTTCTAGAGCACATTGGGTGGCACGGGATACATGCGGACGTGCATTGTCCTGTTGGAACAGCAAGTTCCCTTGCCGGTCTAGGAATGGTAGAACGATGGGTTCGATGACGGTTTGGATGTACCGTGCACTATTCAGTGTCCCCTCGACGATCACCAGTGGTGTACGGCCAGTGTAGGAGATCGCTCCCCACACCATGATGCCGGGTGTTGGCCCTGTGTGCCTCGGTCGTATGCAGTCCTGATTGTGGCGCTCACCTGCACGGCGCCAAACACGCATACGACCATCATTGGCACCAAGGCAGAAGCGACTCTCATCGCTGAAGACGACACGTCTCCATTCGTCCCTCCATTCACGCCTGTCGCGACACCACTGGAGGCGGGCTGCACGATGTTGGGGCGTGAGCGGAAGACGGCCTAACGGTGTGCGGGACCGTAGCCCAGCTTCATGGAGACGGTTGCGAATGGTCCTCGCCGATACCCCAGGAGCAACAGTGTCCCTAATTTGCTGGGAAGTGGCGGTGCGGTCCCCTACGGCACTGCGTAGGATCCTACGGTCTTGGCGTGCATCCGTGCGTCGCTGCGGTCCGGTCCCAGGTCGACGGGCACGTGCACCTTCCGCCGACCACTGGCGACAACATCGATGTGCTGTGGAGAGCTCACGCCCCACGTGTTGAGCAATTTGGCGGTACGTCCACCCGGCCTCCCGCATGCCCACTATACGCCCTCGCTCAAAGTCCGTCAACTGCACATACGGTTCACGTCCACGCTGTCGCGGCATGCTACCAGTGTTAAAGACTGCGATGGAGCTCCGTATGCCACGGCAAACTGGCTGACACTGACGGCGGCGGTGCACAAATGCTGCGCAGCTAGCGCCATTCGACAGCCAACACCGCGGTTCCTGGTGTGTCCGCTGTGCCGTGCGTGTGATCATTGCTTGTACAGCCCTCTCGCAGTGTCCGGAGCAAGTATGGTGGGTCTGACACACCGGTGTCAATGTGTTCTTTTTTCCATTTCCAGGAGTGTAGTTCTAAGTTCTAGGTGACTGATGACCTCAGATGCTAAGTCCCATAGCGCTCAGAACCATTTGAACCATTTTGAACTGCGGATAATCAGGTAGGATGTCGAGAAGATAGTGCAACATCACATCCTTGAACCTCCAGGGAGTCCTTCATCCTCTCCTGGGGTTCTTGTGAAGAAGAAGGACGGCACGTGGTGTTTCTGCCTCGACTGCTTATTCTTGAACAAAATCACGAAAAAAGACGTCTAGCGCCTGCATTGATGACACCCCACTTCCTGAAAGGAGTAAAGTATTTCACAACGATGAATATCCAGGTAGGCTACTGACAGATCGGGGTTGACGAAACTAATTGCCTTCATAACAACTGACGACCTAAATGTGTTCAAAGTAATGCTGTTTGAACGACGTAACTGTCGTAGCGGCCCCTTATCAGTTAGAGGGCCCACACAACAGACAAGCAAGGTGGGCTGCCGACCTCCCTTCAAAAGAACGTATTCAAAACATCGCCAGTGAATGTAAACATCAAAAGACTTTCCGCATAAACACGGCACTATTTCGCGGAAAACCATGTGACACTGGTCCACCAATTAGAATTAATGTGACTAAGTGTAGCACTCCGCAGAATCGGTGTTATAAGCACGCCAGGAGAATGAGATCAGCAGTGTGTACCTAAAGCTAGGACAACTCCATCCAATACCTACGCCGGCTGTAGCCCAGTAGACACTCGCCGTAGCCTCCTGTACAAATTTGTATCTTGTTGGACGTAACGCCACTTTGGAATTGTGTAACGTAGTATTCTGGTTGTTACTATTTCTTGTCATTGTGTTGCAACTTTTATCTGGCTTTTGCCACCACAAGAATTATTGTGTTTCTTGTTGTTCTTGAGTTTGGAAAGTAGTGCACACCAAGAAGGCGTTTTAGGTAAGTAAAGTGTATCCAGACTTGATTGTTAGTTCTTTCCTGCCGATCACAGGACGCTACAATAATCTTCCATCCACCTTAGAACTTATGATGGATTTTCGAAGACATTTGAAAAACACGTAAGGCACCTGTTACACATCTGAAGCGTGTCTAGACTGTACGTCTCCTCCTGAATCCGAAAAAGTGTGTCTTCATCAACTAAGAAATAAACAGATTAAACTTATCTAACGTAAGTGCATAAAACTTTTTTAAAATATTTATTGCTCCATTGTGTGATGTGGTGCCAAGTGGCCATCACTACAGAAACAGGCAGATGGATACTAACAAAAAAAAAAAAAAAAAAAGACATCCATACTGTCGTAGTAAGTACGAAACTAAATTTTGGATCCAAATCGACAGATGAACAATACTCATGGCGATGCATTATAGCATATTCCATCTTCTTGTCACAGAACCAGAACCCAGCATTATGGCTGAAATAGATATGTACTTCCGGAAAACCATCTGAAGATGAGTCTGAAAAGATAAGAAAACCGGTTCATGGAATAAGAAACAACTATTTGAAAAAGGTGACAGGCTGCAACGTTATATATTTATAAACAAATAAAAATCTTGGGGTACCTAGAGAATGGCAATGAGTCCGTCCCGATTCTAGGAAATAAGAGCAGTCGCAGATTTTCATACTCGTCAGCGCATTCGTGTTGTGAGAAGCTTCCTCGGAATGTGCACGTACCACCGGGGATTCATAAACAACTTCTGTAATAAGGCGTACCCTCGCAAGAACAACTACAGGGGGACGCCAAATTTCCTGGAACGAGGCGCAAGAAAGATATTTTCCTGTCCTTATGGAGGCGCTATCATCAGCCCCAGTTCTAGCATTACGTAACGAGAATGACGAGACAGAACTTTACACTTTCTCAATCGGTTTTTATAGCTCTGGGACCAGAGCAGGGACGGGTGGAGGATAGTGTCCCTAGAAACACAATTTTTTTCGGTACTTCAGTTTAGTGACTGATTTTAGAATCACACGAAGTTATGCGCACTAGAGACCACCATAAGCATTTTTCGGTATTTTCTATAGTTTTGTTGTTGTTAGCGTGAAGCTTTATTTGGCACAGCATTTGTAAATGTGTCGTGTTCTACTCATTTAAGTTATATATAACACAAATCTTTACCATAATGCAGCGCTTCAGCAACCGTGAATGGTTCAGATAATAAGAAATTTAGCCCTCAGTTGCAAGGTAAGATTTTTTAGTTTACCTAGGTGTCGATACCAATAATGGTATCATCTTCAGAACCTATAAATTAACCCATACGGACATATACTAAACATTGATATACATCATCAATCTAATGATTTTATAATAAGGAAAATCGTGATACTTACAAAAAATAAATTATTTTGAGGGCGAAACGTTGGTCATGTCACAGAATAAAACTAATACAGAATAAAGACGCATAATCATAAGATTATATCTCTCAATACTAAAAAAAAAAGGAAAACTTAGACGGAGCTACGCCGGGCCAGGAATAAGGGTCACACGTAAACAACAAGGAAACTAGGCGTCGCGAGCAGTTCCGCGGCGAGGCTCGGCCAGCGGCCAAGTGCATGCGCTAGCGCTAGAGACAAGCTGTCTCAAAATTACTTAGCGCAACGTAAATTGTAAACAAAATGTGACAGGAAACAATCCTGCTAATGGACAATTGCCTACCTATCGTATAGTACATTAAACAATTTTCCTAAGAACTGGCTACTAAGTCAGAGCAAGAAAATTTACATTCAAATATTGTAATAAGAGGGCGAAACCCCACTACAATAACTAATAAATTAGTATGGGAGACACAGGCGTTAGAAGCTCGAAATATCTTAAACATAAAACAGGCAAATTAAGAAACACTTTTGTAACTGGTGTCATTATAAGTATAATACAAAATATATGGAGACACAACGTACAAACGCAGTATAATAAAGGGGCAAAGCAGATAGGAAACTGCGTCGGCCATTCGAAGCGGACCGTGGGTCAACTTCACTGGAGTAATGGTTGAAATCCTTCGAAATAATTTGTTTTTTAGTTGCAGCTGATCATTAAGTAAATTTTCTCTATCAATAATAAGATGTTTAAAAATTTGCAATTCTTCAAGGGTGTCTAACTGAAAGGTCTCTGTTGGATTCCTTTCATGTTAATTTCTTAAATATGTTGTCATTTACGGCATAAATTCCTCTTCTAAATTTACTATGATGTTTCTGACTATCTGGGAGGAGACTGATCAGTGAAACGTGTTACTTTTACACATAAACAAGAACAATCTGTCACACTACTACACTTTAAAACACAGTTTATATGTAATTCATGTCACACAGTCTCATACGGAACCTACATCCGCTTTCTTTTATATACTATATATGATAAGATACTGTCATCCCCCTTCCCTTCTGTGTGAGAGGATGAATGAGCAAATGTATTTCTAGTTGCATGCTTGAGGGTAGCAGACAAGCCTGTCTGCTAGAGAACAGTCGGGCCAACGTCGGAACAGATAGTTACGCTTTCTAAAAGCAGAGAGGTTTCTATTCTTAGTATGGTCCTGTCCATCCCTTGTCATGTTGGTATAGGAAGCTGCCTCTCTGGCCACTTCCGTCTGTATTTGTGAGCCACCCTCAGGAAGGGACCAGGGCAGTCTGTCCGCGGCGAGCGTCTCCAAGTGGTAAGATCTCCAGCTAAGCGCGTGTCTGCTAAGTATGTAGGACAATGGATTTCTTAAGTTCAGCCTAACTGAAAACTTAATCACCTTTATTTCAGGTTTAGCTCTAAAATATCTAATGTTATCTTAAATTGCAACCCAGCTTAATTCGAGTGTGAAGTTCAGAATTTATTCCGGTAGTTGCTTTGTCACTACTTTGTGAGTAAAGTGGAACCACGTGTTGATCAGTAACTCTAACTAAGATCATTAATCTTAAATGCGAATGTGCGTGAGATTATAACGTGTCGTCTTGACAATATTTTTCAATATAGCAACTTTTCTTTATGTTCAACCCACGTGGGGTGTACTTTGTGAGACCAGTACCACGTGCTTATCCAATTTTTTGACCCATCAGGTTAATAGTAAGACGATAGTAACCAGTTCGAGGTTTTTCTTTTGTAAATTGCTTTTCGATCTAATTTATTTTAATAATCAAAATTATTGTGGAGTTACACTCTTTGTGTAAACCAAGTTGACCACGTGAAGCATGTGGTGTAAGCATCAAAGTAGCCCTCAGCTATTCTTTTTGGGAAGATTTCACAGAGAGTTAGTATGAATTTAGTATACCAGTGTGTGGTAATTATATGACGGACAGGATTGCGCTATGAACGTAGCTTCTTTGGGTGAAAATTGAATCGGTTGGTTGTGGTTAATTTCCTCTTGCATATGTTTCAACGTTCTTCGTGTGTTATTTTATGAATGCAGTGTTGTATGCAGTCTCCCAATCTTGGCTCCATATTTGATGTGTTCTATAAGATTACAAACTCACATTTTCAGAATCCTAAATAAGGCACCAGTTTAGTTATGAATCGAGTTTAATATGCTGAAATTTCAGTGATCAATGTTAAAATAAATTTCCAAATATAAACTGATTTATTTCTTTTTATTTAAATTTTCTTATATATATATATATATATATATATATATATATATATATATATATATATATATATATATATATATATCACCGGTTGTCGTATGACTATTAAAAGATTATAATTAATGTTAGTCTGGTTGGGAATTTGGTAAGCTAGACTGGATACCTGGTGAAACAGTTGCTCAGTAATCCAAGGTTAACTTCCCCAGACAGTTCACAGCTTTTAAACCGCTTTTATTGTCTATCAGTACCGCTTTCATAGCAAATTAAAGCAATAACATTACATAACATACATCCTTTGACTTCATTATGCAAAAGATCTGCATCTTGTAGAGGCTTGGGAGCATGGGCCATTTGAGCAAAATGTTCAGCAAATGTAGATCCTCGTGTTCCATCACCGCTTCTAGTCGCAGACGGGCCGCGCGGGGTAGCCGTGCGGTCTTAGGCGTCTTATCACGGTCCGCGCGACTCCCCCCGTCGGAGGTTCATAAACGACCTACCTTGTAGGATACGTTACCTATAAAGGGAACTTACGTATTTCGTTGTCTGGTCTTGATTGTGAGTACCTGACCTGGAAAGGGTGGTAGTCTTCCTTCGTGTTTTTTTATTAAACAACTGTCTCACTATACTGGGATTATATTCATTATTCTGAGCGATGTTTTCGAGGACCTTTAATTCGTTCTGTAAATTGTCTGGCGAAAGCGGAATGGAAAGTGCTCGATGGATACTCGAGTGAAAGAAGGCCATTTTAAGGGCCTGAGGATGGGTGGAATTAGCTGGGATGACGTTGTCGGAATAGGATGCTTTTCGAAAAATATTGAAATCTATTTTGTTGCCAATAACGGATAGAGTCAGATAGAGATAGTCTACGGTCCTATCAGCTGGGTCATTTTCTTGCGTGAAGCTGATTTTTTGATTGAGGTTATTGAAAGTGGTAAATAACAGTTCTAGGTCTCCATGGGAATCTTCAAACACAAACAGCAAGTCATCTAGATATCTCGCATAGAAAATTATATTATTTGCCAGGTCCGGATAGTTCCGAAAAAACATCTGCTTCATCGTGTTTATAAAATCTCTGACATGATACCAGCTAATGGGCTGCCCACAGCTATTCCACAGGGTTGAGTATATAATTTATTATGAAAAGAGAAGTAATTGTATTTGAGGGTGGTGTGTAACAGACCCATTAGTTCATCAATATCAGTGGCAGATAATTTTTTATGGTATCGCAAGTTGGTTTTTATAATGCCCATCGCCTACTCAACAGGTAAATTAGTATACAAACTTGTAATATCAAATGGTACGAGTTTTGTGATGTCAGAACAAGTTAAATTTTTGATTTTGTTGGCCAGGTCTGCCGAATTTTTGACAGAAAATTTTTTTTCAAACATAAAATTCTCTTTCAAATTACAGTGTAGGAAGCTGGCTAATTTGTTATATGTACTATTGGTATTGTCAACGATCGGGCGGATGGGATGGAAACTTTTGTGAACCTTAAACTGGCTTCTCAAAATAGGTTGTTTATAAGGCATTTTTTATGAAACTCGCCGATTAACTTTTTTGTACTATTAAGACCCGATCTGATCTCATTTTGGAGCACGGGTGTGCGATCCACTTCGATTGCCACGATGCCATTTTCCTCAAAAAACATTTCTATTTTGCGGATGTACTCGCTTTTGTAGGCGATAATTAAGGAATTGCCTTTCTCGGCCTTAGTTATCAGTGCTTCGTTGTTTTTGAGCTTAAGATTAATACTCTTCAACGTTTGATGTTAAGTTTTCGCCGCTTTGAGAAGTACATTTTGATTGTAAATTAAACTTGAAACCTTTACATAAAAGCTCGTTCTCAACTGCAGAGAAACAAATATTAGTCTTATTCACTACTCGTTCGCAAAATTAGGGTAGGGCGGCCGCCCCATTTATGTGTTATGAACGCCAGAACAGAAGCATCAACACAATTTAACAATTGGTAAGATTGTCTGCCGCGAATAATGAGTGTAATCGGCAGCGGCACTACGAATGTAGTGTGTGGACATTAAATTGCGAATGTGGGTCTCACGGGGTGCGTGCAAGGGATAAAACCCTGCAGTCGCACTATCAAATCAAATGGTTCAAATGGCTCTGAGCACTATGGGACTTAACATCTGAGGTCATCAGTCCCCTAGAACTTAGAACTACTCATACCTAACCAACCAAAGGACATCACACACATCCATGCCCGAGGCAGGATTCGAACCTGGGACCGTAGCAGTCATGCGGTTCCGGACTGAAGCACCTAGAACCGCTCGGCCACAGTGGCCGGCCAGTTGCACTATCCTCTGTGCCCTCGGTGGCTCCGGTGGATAGAGCGTCTGTCATGTAAGCAGGAAATCTCGGGTTCGAGTCCCGGTCGGGGCATATATTTTCAACTGTCCCCGTTGATGTATATCAATGCCTGTCGCCAGCTTAGGGTCTTGATTTAATTACCATTTCATTCTAGGAGAGCTGCATGGTCACCGATAGTATCTGTTCTTTCGGACATGTCCGAAAAAACATATGCCATCTTCATATAGTTAAGGCTAACCGGCCATTGACCTTCTTCCCCTGTGCTGGATGCACACGCATTGCCCAAACTCTTACGGGACTCGGTAAGATTGTCTGCCGCGAGTAATGAGCGTAATGGGCAGGGGCACTACAAATGTAGTGTGTGAACATTAAGTTGGGAATGTGGGTGTCACGGGGGGCGTGCAAGGGATAAATCCCTGCAGTCGAACTGTCCTCTGTGCCCTCGGTGGCTCAGATGGATAGAGCGTCTGTCATGTAAGCAGGAGATCCCGGTTTCGAGTCCCGGTCGGGGAACACATTTCCAACAGTCCCCGTTGATGTATATCAACGCCTGTCGACAGGTTAGGGTCTTTATTTGACTATCGCTTCAGCCTTGTTTCCTTGTTGCTTACGTGTGACCCTTATTCCTGGCCCGGTGTATCTCCGTCTACGTTTTTCTTATTGTTTTTAGTATTGACGGACAATCTTAAGATTATGCGCCTTATTCTGTATTAGTTTTATTCTGTGACATGGCCAACGTTTGGCCCTCAAAATAATTTAATTTTTGTAAGTATCACGATTTTTCTTATTATAAAATCATTAGATTGATGATGTATTTCAATGTTTAGTATATGTCCATATGGGTTAATTTATAGGTTCTGAAGATGATACCATTATTGGCATCGAAACCTAGGTAAACTAAAAAAAAAAAAAATACCTTGTGACTGAAGGCAGAATTTCTTATTGTCTTATATATAATACGTTAAAGGTGTTTGGAATATACTATTAATTCTTCAGGTACAGTATTTTATGGTGTATAAATTGAGGTATATTTTGCACATTTAAGGCATACTTCGTCGATTATGCAACATCTCGTACCCTGAACTACAAGAAAGTCTTTTACCATGGAACATGCGACACATGCAACTGAACTGAGCTTCTCTAATTTCTTAACAATTTTACCCGTCTTGAAAATGGAAATTTGTGTTAGTTTAAAATAGCTTCTGTGTCGAAATTTAACTTGTAATTGGTTTTTGTTACTACTTATCCTTAACTTGAATTGACATAATTATTAGTGGTGTGTATTACAGTAATAATGTAACAGGTAGATTAATAAATACGGTATGGACAAGATTTTCTCGACTGTAACGCTTTTAAATATAAAACCAGCTTTTGTTCGTAGCTACATAACGATGTTGTACCTTGGAACATGTTTTCATATTTGGAAAATTCGTTATTTTCTGGAGTAACTTTCGCAGTTTGAGAAAAATACTGCATCACGTAGAAAGTGAATTACATCATTTAAGAATGGAACAAGGAGATATATTAAACTTCTATAGCACGCTAGCTAAGAGCAATAGTCTAAAACGTGTACTACAGTACCACACTCTCTCCTCGTCTCCAAGTCCAAAATGCACTACTCTTCAACCGAGAAACGGTGTCTTTCAACGGTTTGGGCCATCAACAAGTTCCGCAGGAAGGAAGGACATTAGAGACGTAGCAGAACTCGGATTGTGTCAAGGATGGGAAGGAAATCGTCTGTGCCTTGTCAAAGGAACCGTCAGGCATTTGCCTGGAGAGATTGAGGAAAATCACGGAAAACCTAAATATAGATCGCCGGACGCGAGTCCAGTGTGCTAGCCACTGCGCCATCTCGCTTGGTTACAAGTTCAGGTGGTATTTATTTGGCAAACCATTCATCACTGCAACGAGCCATCACTGTGGCTGCAGGCTGACTAGCCTGAAGGATCCGTAGGGTCGGCTGGTGAGGTGGGACTCTGGGTGTTTAGAAGTACGCCGTCACAATGGTATACAACAACGGACGCAAATACAATGAAGCAGACTACCTTTCATGGAATCCTTTGGCGGAACTTAACAGCGTGGACGAAATGTGAATCATCGCTGCGAAACTACATTGCTGCTGAACAGTAGGACAGTCTAATACTGCTGAAAATCACAGAAGCTTTGAAGGAGGAGAAGCCCACCATAGGGCAATTCCAATTAATTTAAGGAGATATTTATAAGAGGAACTATGGCCTAATGGGGCGGAAATGGTTGCTCGTCATCCCAGCTCATCTACGGCTATCTGTTCTGAAATACTTCCGCGACGCTCCAGTAACTGGACATCTGAGAGTTGTGACGACTGTAGAGAGGGTCAGAAGCAGGGATTATTTTTCAGTTCTTTATTGATCCGTCGGACTATATGTGTGCCTCCGTAAGGAATGCCAGTGTCGGAAGCACATGAAGCAGTTACTTGCGGGGCATTTAGAACTGTAATCGATTTCTTGTACGTGTGTATGTGGGGAAAAGGGGGGGGGAGGAGGAATGGCGAGGGGTCACCGAATTCTACTGCCGAAACTTCGGAAATTTCAAAGTTCCTTTTAGATTACGTTCGAGGCACGGAGCACCGCGTGTGATACTCTTATCTTGAAAACTTTTCCAGCCGAGAGTAGTTTCAGAGGTAATTTCATATTGCTACATCACCACATCACCTACAAGATGACGACTGTCTACCATCAACTTAATAAGATATGCTCTCGAGATCTCTTAATGTCGAGCAGAGAGATTAGTTCACAAAGCTGCCCGTCGTGACATTCGTTCACAGCGTTCTTTCTGCTGAACGATCGCGAGACCAGAACAACCATTGATACAATGCTCCCGTTTCAACTGGAGTGTACTCATAAGGACTACGTAGAACAATTCATCAACAGGACTGGAGAATCAAGGCAGTCTATTGACATATGGGTCCTAGACGCCCAAGAGCGGTATCGAAAGCGCTACAACGCCAAAAATCCACCAGTGAGGTGCCGACCGGGAGATTTAGTATGGATTTTTGCGCCCACGGTAGACCGTTGCCGAGGGCACGAACATACGGAATAGGTTCGGTACGAACATACGGAATATGTTCCCAGGCATGCGAGTGTCCTGAATACCTCTTAAGTAATATTTACTCTGTACGCTGTCCTCGGCGGCGAGTGTTCATCAGAGAAAAGGGTATCGTCAGGAGCGCACCAGGAAACTGTGATAGGATCGCTATTATTCTCTACATAAATTATCTGAAGGACAGGATGAGAAGTAATTCTCGGCTGTTTGCTGATGATGCTGTGGTGTGCGGGAAGTTGTCGTCGTTGCGTGACTGTATAAAGATACACGGTGTCTTAGACAAAATTTGTGATTGAAGTGTCAAATGGCAGCTAGCTCTAAATGTAGAAAACCATAAATTAATGCAGATACGTAGTGAAAACAGTTCCGTAATTTTCGAATACAACATTAATGGTGTGTTACTTGACACAGTCAGATCTAATAAATATGAAATCGAGCGAGCACTTAAGCTTAAGCAGATTCGCTGAACTCTCAAGTATTACGCAGATGCTTCGGGACCTCAAATTGAAGGAAGGCGACGCTCTTTTCGAGGAACGCTAGAGAGATAATTTAGACAACTGGCATCTGAAGGTGTCTGTAGAACGAGTCTGCTGCTATCAGCGTACATTTGGCGGAAGGATCAAGAACACAAGATAAGAGAAATTAGGGTTGGTACGGAGGGATATAGAGTCGCTTTTCCCTCACTCTCTTTGCGAATGGAACGAGAGGGGAAAGGACTAGTAGTGGGACAACGCACCCTCAGCCACCCACCGTACGGTGGCTTGCTGAGTATGTATGTAGATGTAGAAAGAAGGACCTTTGGAAAAGTTGCTAAAGTGTTATTTTGGGCCAGGTCGTATCCTTCATCGTTTGTCGGAAGTCACATATAAAGTCGAGGATTATGACCCTTCATCAAGAAGACAAAAACGCAGAGACGTCGTCTATGTCCTCCGCGTGAAGTCATAACGGAGTCCAGAGGTGCAGGTTGATAATTGGAGTTCAAGAAAACCGAAGACGCACTCGACAGTTGCAAAGCTTCGACAAGAGAGGCTACTTTCGATGTTCATCGTAGTGAAGAGGACTTAACAACACGACCAGAACGCGAGGATCCGCCAGCGCCGCTATACCGAATGTCTATATCCAGGGTGACGATCGGCTTACATTTTAATCTTCAAGAGGAGAGTAAATATAACCATATTGACGGCCACCATGGCCAAGCGGTTCTAGGCACTTCAGTCTGGAACCGCGCGACCGCTACGGTCGCAGGTTGGAATCCTGCCACGGGCATGGATGTGTGTGATGTCTTTAGGTTAGTTAGGTTTAAGTAGTTCAAAATCTAGGAGACTGATGACCTCAGATGTTAAGTCCCATAGTGCTCAGAGCCATTTGAACCATTTATAACCATATAAATATTTTTATGATCATGTGGTAATATTAAAAATTTTTGTTGCGAATAAAACTAAAACAAGCATTTTCAGTTTTTAATAATAATTACAGGAATTAGTTAATATCCCATTAAAATTTAATTCAAGAATAGAAAATGACTTAACCATTCGCCACCGAATTGCTATAAAATAAACAACTTTGTTTCAAATTACATAAATTATTTTTATATGCATAGATTATTAAGAGAAATCAAGTAACGTGATGACATTGTAAAAATGAAATCTGAAAAACCTGTTTTGGGAAGCTTACCGTATGAATCCTCATAATAAATGTGTTGCAGTGACAAAAAGAAATATTCATTTTCCTTCTGCACAAGTGAATTCGTTTTTGTTAGGTAATTCTTTTCATTTCATCAAAGTAGACGTTACATTGATAGAAAGTAGTAAAATTTCTTCTTTTCGGATAATGACAAAAAGTTTGGAAAGAGAAAATATGCTGTAGATGAGCAAATATTTTGTTTTAGTGGACAGATATATTAAGGTATTTTAAAAATAAACACTAAGCACTTTAATGAGAATTATTTATTCATAACATATAAAGAAACGAAAACAGTGTAGGCGTGATACTGATTTATCATTGTCTGTCTTTTCTTTTAGTCCAGATTTAAGTTTTAGTTTGATTTCACACAGCATAATGCATAGACGAAAGTGGAAGACTTTGGAAAATGTGTTAAATAAGTTGTCAACACTTTTCTTCTCTGAAATTTGTAGTTATTTTCTTGAAAATTATATTATGATGCAACCGTTAGTTGCAATTGCTTAAATGATGATGGAACATTGTATTTTCTGTTTTATTGTATTATGTGTGCGGTAGTAACAACTTTAGCAAAGAATGGTCACTGGAAAAAGTAGACTGAATGTTGTGAACTAAGATTTGTTGATCACATTAGTTTTGACAGCACACGATTGACATTATTCTTGTTTGCTGTATGTACAACTGCAAACCTAGCCTACGATAACTGAAAAAGAAGTTTCATATTCTTATGAAGCATACTTTAGCATTAAAATTTAAAGAAATAGTTTTCATTATCTATGCAGACGTGACTTAAACGGGAAACAAATTATAGCAAAAGTGGTTCAGTGCGGCTGCTGAATCTGGAAAAGAAAACCGTTGTGACTGTAATCCAATAAGAAGAGCTCCCTTCTGCAGCTGCCTTGGTCTTGACAGCTCGCATCGGCTTACGCTGTCAGAAATAGCATACGTCGACGAATGACGGGAGCTCTAGATCTAAAATCCTGTTGTTGCCATCGTAGCTTCACATGTGCACAGTTGTCTTACTGGCTGACGTTCCAGACCCTTCAGAAGGGTCTTTGGAGCATTTATTCTTCATAAAACAATCACTGAGATTTCCTAAAATCGGTAACAGAACATTATGAAACTACCTCAACGAGCACCTCAAAAATTTATACTCACGTACCACTACTGAATAATATTCATTTCATGTAACACAAATGAGGCGTAAAGTGATACACATACAAGAAGTAGTGGATCTATTCTCCATAAGGTGTGTAGTAGAGGATAGTACTCGTATATGTTGTAATGTCATTTCCCCCGTTTACTTCTGGATGGTGCGCAAAAACGACCGATAGGAAGTCTGTGTATGAACTCAAAATTATCTAATTTTAACTTCACAGTCATTTCGCGAAATATGTTTAGGAGGAAGTAATAAGTCGGTTCACTATTCTAGGGAATATGATCACACAATTTCAAAATTAAACCACTGTGCTTTACATAAACCTCTCTTGTGGCGTTTCTCATTGGAGTTTGATGTTCTTCTCCGTAACCCTTTCGTGGATACTAAACATTCCCGGGACGCACTGCTCTTCGTTTGGATCTTCGGTCTCGGTCACAGGACAGTTTTGTAAGCTGCCTCCTTCGTGGGTGGACTACGCTTCCAGAAGACCACGTGACAGAGGGTTCTCGCAGTCGAAGCCCATTACAGTAAAATTCTTCAAGAAGGATTCTTCCAAAAATAGCATTGGTTGTTTTATTACATGACGATACAGTCATATATCAAGAAGAATTTGATTGAAATTCCTGAAGAGTCCTCCAAAAACTCTCAGTCTGGTATCTGCCTTTCAGGTGATTTTTTTAATGTGATCGTTCCATTTCTAATCGCTCCGTACGCATACACCCAAATATTTAAAGGATGCAGCTTTTCCCAAGACTTTCAGCAAATGTTCAAGCAAACATTGATGGGTCTATCCACCTATTTATTCGAAATGCGTTACATCTGATAATACTGTGGGTCAACTACCAATCGCTGCACCAAACATCTATCCTCCGCATGTCTTAATCGATTTCGCTACAATTTTCTAGTATATAGGAAGGTGGCATAACGCTAAGAGACTTTTAGAGGGACCTTGATCTAGAGACGAGAAGAGGGTCTGAACTAGAGGCTTCGCCGGGTCTGCGCCATCGTCTGTAGATACATCGACATACAGTGCGCAGTGGAGACTAGTAAAGTCATCCTGGATATGTCATATACGCACTGTACGCCGTAAACGGCCAGTCAGGTGTCACAGTGCGTATGAAATATACACAGTCTTTTTAGATTAAACGAAACTCCGACTCCTTAATTACATAAAGCATAAGATAATCTAATTATGTCAACAGTCGAACAGCAAATGTGGATAAGGTGAGTCTAAAAAATGTGGGTTACTACACTACCGGAGAATTTTCAGTAAGTTCCTAGAGCTCACCTGTCTCCTTGAAAGCAGTCGCATCCACATCACACTAGATGATTGAAACAAGAAGTAGAGGGTAGGGAAATTTTTAACACAAAGTGTGGCGTAATTTGGGAAGATTGATTAGACTCTCCAGCCGGAGTAGAGTTTATAGCAACAAGCAGAAGCGTTAGATCCATAGTGAAGTTCAAAGTGAATATGTCTATGATATAACGTGGACAAGAGGAATCGAATCCCGTGGACATATATTAATAATAGGGTGTTTCTACCGACAGCCAGATTCAGAGTCATCGGTCATAGAGTCATTCAAGATTGCTAAAGCTCGAGGGCACGGAAATACCCAGAACTTAAGATAGTAGCAGGTGATGATTTTCACGTGCTAAAAAGTCGATTCGGAAAGCTGCCTATACGTTATTGGCGGGACTGATAAAGTCTTGCGAAATAATACTGAAACCTTTGACCAACAACTTGTACCGAGACGGTACAATACTTATGTATTTGTGTTGTAAATTCTCGCTACTTCATGTGTTAATGGGCGCAAGCGAAAATTTTGGCAGACAACTTCACTTCTCGCGAAATAATACTGAAACCTTTGACCAACAATTTGCACTACAAGTAAAGATATACTGATAGTGGCCCAACACCTTCTGTATAGTAGCTAGAAGCATCGTCGGTAGCCACATTTACATGGAGTGGAATTCGGACAGCAGTATTAAACAGTAACTAATTATACAAGACTGATACCAGTATAGGCATCTTACAAAAAATACCATTTATAATTTAAGTAGAAGACTCTACCTCGTAAAGTGACATACGGCCGGGAGAGCGGTGTGCTGAACACATGCCCCTCTATATCCGCATCCAGTGATGTCTGTGGGCTGAGGATAACATGGCGGTCGGTCGGTACCGTTGGGCTTTCACGGCCTGTTCGGATGGAGTTTAGTTTTTTTTTAGAAGACTCTACGTCACCTCTTACCGTGAGACATAATATCCTAATACTTACTACACACGACGAAATTGTTACTGTGCGCAAATTCCATGGCCATTCGTCTAGAGTTTCTCAGTTCAAGCTCAAGATGAATTTACCTATTGCTTTACTAAATTCGTACAAACAATCAATTACGCACGTGCACCTAAATCGACAATGACCACAGACACCAGTTCTTGACCCCCTGATTCCCAAGTTAGGAATAGATCCTAATAGTGCAGTCAAAGCTGGCACATCAATGTATACGTTACATTTATGACTTTGCACACGTAACGAATACCATTATAATAATCAGTAATTGAAACAAATTCTCTGAATAGAATGAACAAGGCAACTCGCACTGCATCGTCGCTCTCAACACAACGGAACCCTCACAGTAGGTACACACAATTATTCAACAAATGTAATAAGCTCCAACAAACTTCCATGTCATACGATTCCTTTTTAATAAATAAACCTTATAAAATAACTACGATCAGAAAATGCATCTATGTGCGCTGTTGATCTATTTGCGTTAATGACGTCTGCATGATAATGACGTAGACTCAGCATATCTCTTAACTGATCACAAAACTTGCAATCCTCTTCCATTTACGATGCATTATTATTATCAGTTATCAGATAAATAACTTACTACTAAGTTACCTGGCTTATTAAAGAATCCTAATTTTTACAAACTGCATTTGTCATCAAATTAATATCCAGAGATATAAATGGTTACTCAGTCAGCGATTTAATCTACTCTCGCTACAGACTGTATGTTTTTTTCACGTAAAGAAATAAATGTGTTTGCTACAGGTCTATATATTTTTACATCAAATAAATAATCCAGAGTTATTCTCTTAACATCTCCTGTCTTTAAGGTAAACGAACTGCTTTGAGTTTCTAGACTTGAGTCAGTAATTATTTTGTAATAACATTATCTCAGACCTGAGGTCAAAATACTAAATCTTTAAACTTTGATTACTTCGGACATTTAAGGTTTAGCTTCAAATAACATCTCTATTTGGTAGTACCCAGTGGTGTCACCTTGAATAAACTTCATTATTTTCTTTAAATTAATTCCCCTGCTTTCTTTAAGGAGAAAAGGTCTCTTACTATTCCTTCTCTTAAGAGAATAATTTCATTTTTTTTTAAATTAAGAGTCAGAACTCCTTTTTTCAGTCTAACACACCTTTGCCTTATCTCACATTTGTACACAGAAAAAGTCGGTGACGGTGAACGAGTGACAGTAAATTACAACTCACAATAAGCGATTAGACATTTAAGTAAAAACCTGCAGTCAAAAAACTAACGTGCTGCCACCCCATCATATCTTACCATTTACTCAACAGCAGCAAAATTAAACCTCATCAAGTATCGGCTGTTCGCGACCCACTATCTTTTCCTATATTAAAAAGTCACTCGTCACAAAAAAGTAAGTAATGGTAAAGCCTTGACATGCATAAGTAAATAGTTCCTATTAATTATTAATCGACTTATAAGGTGGGATCCTGGCAATGAATGGGTGAAATTAACACTGTACGACCAATCTAGACAACTAATTATTAATCAGCTTTAAAGGTTAGGTCTTTTCAGTGAATGGGTGAAATTAACAGTGTACGACGAATCTGTTATCACGTTGCAAAAGCCGGCCTGGGTGGCCGAGCGGTTCTAGGCGCTTCAGTCCGGAGCCTTGCGTCTGCTACAGTAGCAGGTTCGAATCCTGCCTCGGGCGTGGATGTGTGTGATGTCCTTAGGTTAGTTAGGTTTAAGTAGTTCTAAGTTCTAAGGGACTGATGACCTCAGATGTTAAGTCCCATAGTGTTCAGAGCCATTTGAACAACTTTTTTTTTTTTTTTTTGAACGCTCCAAAATTAATTCTTGCCAGCGAAGTACCAGTCGCCGCTAGCTGAATTCCTGTTACTTAAATCGGAAAAAATCACTTTTTTACAGCTATAAGGCACTACGCTGTTTTCTCGGTGAGTGCATAATTCTGCAACCCTCCACGTCGAACACTCGATTCAGACATAAAGCATCAAATTCCTACACCAAACAGTTATCACAACACCCAACCATAAATGAGTATGTGGACTGGGCCATTGATACGAATTTAGAGAACCATTCGGATCAGCATGTGATTCCCATTTAAAGTCATGACTCATTAACAAGAGATCGGTATCCGTACAGTGTGCATAATACAACTCTCGTTTCCTATAAATATTTAGCCCACTACTCACTCTCAAATAGCCAGACCTTAAAATATTCACCACGTTAACCATTTATAAAGAATCCTCTAACAGCTGCAGTATGCGACGGTACCTAACAGTTACTGCTGCTGGGTGCTCTTCCTAAACAGCATCCCATACGAGCAAACCAGTTGCGTCTTTCCCTGTGGTTACTTGTTCTTTAGGTACCGGTACTCGTACTATGCACAGCTCTGTTTAAGAAGAATAGCTCGATGTAATCAGAGGCTCGAGCAGCGCGCGTCTCCTTTCATGTACCGCAGAAAATTCACTGCAAATAATAACCTTTAGCTGTGATCGAGCAGTCAAATAGTCTATGCGTTGACTAGAATTGAGAGTTAATAAAATACACAGAAATACAAAATAGAAGGTAAATGAATAATTTAATAACAAGGGCTCTATTCTACTGTCTGTAATTGGGGTAGACGACAGACAGTCACGTTGAATAATGTTTATTCAAGAAGGGATATCTCAAATAAATGGGAAATGGTCCTATTTCAGTCAGTGAAATTAGAAACAGAAAATACCCTTATCAAATGCTACGTTAAGAACGTTAAGGGAGTGGTAGCAAAATCTCCAAACTAAATTGTAATCAAAGATACGTGAAAACTAAGACCATGTCGTGACCACAATACAATAAACATTCACTAGCTGTACAGAGTTCAGAGGTAAAAATGATGATTCACAAGTTAGCACACGCGAGACAACTAACAGTAACTCATACAGTTTGTATCCTCAGTTCCGTAATACAAGCAAAAAAAGTTAGAGTCCTACGCTGGAGCACATCGTCCCTCTCGAAATATAAAGTCCCTTCAGAAGTCAGAGTATGGCACCGGCCACTCGCAGCCAAGAATCAGTACAAATCGTTACTACAGGCAGGTCTACTTCCTTTAGGCACAAACGTAAAAGTATCACGAATCGCTCCCTTGAGCTCTTCACTCGAAAAGTCCCAATCCCCACTTGTCTCTAGTGGCATTTCGCTACTCTGTGACTTTCCGTTGGCTGAATGTCGTCCCCAACAAAAACACACTGTTCTTAAGTTCTACACTCATGATTTGACTCATATGACTACTTCCCAGACTAAACTAATACATTACAACAATATTTAAGTAAAGAAATGTTATAAATATTGTTATAAATATTCTGTCGCACTCAGCTCGGTCACAATAATTACAAATAAAGGAATGCTGATAAACAAATAAGATCCCGCGCAAGTGCGCTCACGTTAAATGACAACGAATTATCGTTAAACTCTATTCAAACAATTATTTATGCCTTCTTGACAGATGAGCCTTTTGTTTCCCATTTTTAGATGTGGTTTCCATTAACACATGCGATTGACGACTTTTATAGCACTTATAATCAAAATTTAAATAAAGTCACTAAGAAAATAATAAAATGTTCATTAAATAACTACTCAAGTTTAGCTATATATATGAGGTATTCATGCTGCGTTCATTTGCTGTGTGATGGTGGAGAATACGATCTTCCGATAAACCTTTGCATAACAAAAAAGGCACGAAAGATGTCGTAAGTCAGTAAATAAAATAGATACAGATTAGTGGCTTTCTGGTATGATAGCTATCGTGCAATGCTATTAGCTGAGATATCGTTTGTTGAAATCGCGTGAAGTGCTTAAAAGTTGATAATTCAGAAATTCATTGTGAAAATGTTTATTCGCTGTGAAATATTAACTTTTGTAGCTTTAAAGATATTGAAAATATTGTTGTGTCATTGGATGCGTATCATTTTTACGAGATCGCAGATTATTCAGATTTTCTGTAATACTTGACTGCACTATTACAGGTTCTTGAAGAGCTGTAAGAAGCCGTCTTTCAGCTTGTCTGTCACTCCGCCATTTTGGTACATCTCCTGCACAAAGGCGATGCGATCATCAGTCGTCCAAATTCCCAGCTTTTGCATTTACTCATTTCCGGCGACGCGCTCCTGGTCTCTGCAACTGAGCTCTCCTGGGGTGGCGCGTGACGTCCTCGTCCCGCCGACTCGCACCCAGCCCAGCAAGCAAACTACGCTCTCTTCAGTATCAGACCTAGGTCGGTGAATAAATCACCCACATACTAGTAACGTTATAAGTATCTATAAGTATCTATGTTAAGACGGTGCAGACTGCCGTGACAACACGTCAAATAATAGTATTTACTTTTGACTCATCACAAATGTCCTGTAACTAGGTTCACAACCCACACACGAAAAATTATTTTAGATCTTCTAGTTACGAACAGAACTGATCTTTTAAAAAAGTGACCAGTGAGAGAGGGACTAATGATCTGGATGCTATTACAGGAACAATGATCACGAAAGACATAAAAGTCATCAAGAAAGCTAGCAAAGTACGTTGGTTTTCATGACCAATTTCAGCCGCAGCTGTTACATATCAGGTACTCAAAGCGTTGGTATTTCTGTCTCCAGGTTACTGCAGTTAAATTTTATTAACCTTAAAACTAAAAAACTAATAATAACTGAAACTAGGAGAGTATTTATGTTTAGTGGAACTGATAGAGTGTTACTATAAATTTATTTAAAAGGCAAACTGAGAACATTTATTTCAGATCTGACAAACGCAGAACACCTGTGGTTATGTTGAAAAACTACAGTGTGAATAAGTACGTTCCAAGTGAACTAATACAAGACAGGAAAGACCCATCTTGATTTAAAGGTACCTTTCGTAGATCGTTGCGAAAGCAGGTGCTACAACGCTTTCGCTACAAAACAAATTACAGGGTACTCATAAAGAGAACTTTGTAGCAACTCTTGCATCTGTAAGAATTATCATACGTGAAGGTTACCCCAACACTAAACAGTCATATAGTGGCAAAAGATTAACAGCAAATTTGGTGAAATTTTGGTGAATGTAAAGTCAATTAATGGATCGAATCCTTCCATTCAGTCTCTGGATCTGTCTGGCGTCGAAACTGAAAACAACGCTCTGAAAGCAGAAAATCTAAATATCACTTTTCCAAATTTATTCACACCGACACACAGACCTGCAATAGAGAGATTTCGATGTTGGCTCCATCGATATTGAAAAACATAAGTGGTATTGCACACAAAATGAACAAGGCACCAGGCCTTGAGGAATTGCAGATTTTACATTTAATACGCTGCGGAATGATCTCCTTCCCTATCTCATATTTATCGGGAATCGCTAGAGCCGCGGACAGTCCTGTGGGTCTCTGAAAAAAAAAATATTAATAGATTGACGCATAGAATTAAACACTAATGTCGCTGACAGCATTCTGTTGCATGATAGTAGAGCTTATTTTAAACTCAAACATTATGATACTCGTGGATTAAAACATGTGTGTTGTAAAGAATGTATACGAACTGAGTAAAAATCACGTTTGTGAAACAGTGCTTGCGTTCTCATTCATAGCGTCTTCCAAGCATTAGATGCAAGCGAACCGTCCGCAGCTCGTGGTCGTGCGGTAGCGTTCTCGCTTCCCACGCCCGGGTTCCCGGGTTCGATTCCCAGCGGGGTTAGGGATTTTCTCTGCCTCGTGATGACTGGGTGTTGTGTGATGTCCTTAGGTTAGTTAGGTTTAAGTAGTTCTAAGTTCTAGGAGACTGATGACCATAGATGTTATGTCCCATAGTGCTCAGAGCCATTTGAACCATGCAAGCGAACACATTTATTCCGTCTTCCTTGATTTTCGAAAGGCCTTCGCCAGTCTAGCATATTGTTTGATTACTAGACCAGGTCATAGTGGTATTTTCACAAATATGTATCTCAAGGAATATTTCACGAATAGAATCCAGTACGATATACTGGATAGCGAATGTTCCACAGAAACTAAAGCAACGTCGGATGTGCGCCAAGGAAGCATGATGGCACCTGTAATGTTTTCAAATTACAAATGTGCGTGTGTGAATTCCTAAGGAACCAAACTGTTGAGGTCTTCGGTCCCTAGACTTACACACTACTTAAACTAACTGAAGCTAAGAGCAACACACACACCCATGCCCGAGGGAGGACTCGAACCTCCGGCAGGAGTGGCCGCGCAATCCGCGACATGGCGCCTCTAACCGCGCGGCCACTCCGTGCGGCTTCAAATTACACAAACGACATATCAGGCTGTGTCGGCAGAAATACAAGACTGATTGCTCTGGTCCAGAGGAATGCATCGTCCTCGCATGATCGTAAGGAGCTGCAGAAAGCCTTATACATAACATATTTTTGAACGATGAAATGTTTTGTGAAATGATATGCCTAAATGAAAGAGATAAAGAGAAATATTTTAGACGCCTTTGAATGACGCTTGACCAATATTTCAAGGCCACACAACAGCAGACTCTACGTAATCCATCATTCAAATATCCTCTAGCACTTATTTAAAATTTTAGGATTCTACGTTAATCACCGAACTATAAATTCTTGAGCGGCACCTAACTTACTGCACAAGATTTCGAGAATAATTAAAACTTGCGTCAAATGTTTCTGTAATTTGCATTCGTTCTTATGTTGGACAAATCATTTCATAAAAATTTAGATAGTTTTTTATAGCGTATTTTTTTCTCAAGTTTTGTTCTGAAATCATGAAATATAAAATATTTAAATCTGTAATCATTAAGATTATTTGTATCAAGTCAAAGAAGAGAAGTTTGAATTTATGCTGTTATTAGATATTTATTGAAAACATGGACGTCACACTGGTCATTTTGATACCCAATTTGTCCTCTTCGTTTGGTGATAAAAGTCAGACAAAAATCCATTGTGTAATATTTAGGCAGCTTTTGCGAAATACCCTTTTGGTGGATCTCCATAAGTCTGTGCCTGCTGTGTCGCAGGTCGGTCCCCGAAACTCAAATGCTTGATAAAAGTTACGCAGCGGATCGTTAATGGGAAAAGTGGATCCTAGTTTTCCAGGTACCGGTATTCCCAAAATTTACTGTTAAATAACTTCATGAAATTGATTTGCTAATTACAAAGCAAAAGCTTGGAAAGATATTTATTACAACCCTGAGTTTGCACAAATTTGTAAAGGGCATCACAAATTTTGTAATGATGTACACAGTACATACATAAAAAATGAGACATTAAATTAAATTACAATGATAAATGGTACAGGTGGCAAAGATAATTTAACAAGGAAATGTGATCCGCGCTAATCACCTTCTTGGTGTATTAATACCGTCCAACATAACCGCAAAATGAAATTAGTGATTGTATAGTCATACTGAAAGGAGACCATGAGATTACATGCAAATTGCCTGCGCAACTCATAATGAATTGTCAGCTTGAACTTATTTATTTTCTTATTCCTTATTTTTCGTATCCAGATCAGGGCTTTAACACACCAAATCTGGCTAGAAACGACACGTACCAAATATATTACAAAAATATGCACAACAGTAAAAATGATAATTGACACTAATAATAATACAGTCGTAAAGGGCGTTAAGAACTATATAGGTCAGTTTAGCTCATTTGAAGTCATGTTTAGTATTGTCAGAAGTGGAAGAGATAAAGTCAGAGAAGAAGATTAAAATAGCAGTAACAGTGACCATTTGGAAATAACAGAATCTGAATAAAGAACTCTGCTGACATAGGGGAGGGAAAAGTTGTGGAGGAGGTGGAATTGATGTGAGTGAGCTGCAGACTAATATATGGGAGAGACGGCTATTGTGATAGAGGGACTATTAGCTGTCTTTTGAAGATTGAAAGGAACGTAATTTCTCTAATATTTTACGTTTGCCATCCAAGAGCCATTTCCTAGCAGAAACCTGCTACTCGAAAGAGTTCTTCCATGAGAAAGCTATTATTAGATTGAAATCTGCCATGAGAATGATACTAAAATAATCAGAGCACAGGTCTCCTGTGCTGGCTTTGCTCAGAGTCGCCATCAAAAAACCATTGCGCACCAATGAGCACAAAGTTCGTTTGCCACTAGACAACAGAGTAATTCTTTATATTATTAAATTCTCCCACTATGTACCCCTCATACCGTTATCAGAATTACGAGTAAGTGTAATGGTACTTGTCTTTAAGCGAGCTAATCAGCCGCCAACAATCGCTTCGAGGTAAGGTGTATTTGATGTACAGCTGAATGCTAGCTGCCCCAGACATCAGTGGGGACCGCTGCGGCTGCTGCAGAGGAGCCTGGTGCACCAGTAAAGGAGTGGATGTGGATTAGACCCAGGACGGAGAATTTTGGAGACGGGCGGTCTCTTAGGAGAACAGACAATGCTTCGAAAAATGGTGGAGTGTCAGACAATCTTACAAATGGCAAAGCTCTCTGAACTTCGACAACAAGTCGCAGTTACATATTCATGCTAATCTACATCAGCAATCTCATACAAATGAGGCACAGCCAATGACACAACAGTATTTCTGTATCTTTAAAACTACAGTAGTTAATATTTCACAGTTAATAAATATTTACACATTGAGTCTCCGAATTAACAACATCTATTTACTTCATGCGATTTCAACATACGATATCTCAGATGATGGTGTTGCACTACAGCTATCATCCCTGAAAGCTACGTATCTGTATCTATTTTATTTATTGATTTACGACGTCTTTTACACCTTTTTTTACTACGGTAATGCTTTTCAGGACACGAATGTCCACATTTACACAGCAAATGAACACAGCACCGATACCTCATATTTTGTCATAAAAAGTTTACTATTTGCCAATAACTTCATTTAACCGTTGACTGCAAGTACTATTAAGAAACTGTGCTAATTTAGAAGTGGTCAATAACATGTGTTAGCAGGCACCACTATTTAAAATAGAACCAAAAAACGATTCTGTCAAGAAGGCATAAATCATCGATTAAACGAAGTTTAAAATCAAGTCGTTGTCATTTAACGAGAGCGCACTTGCAGAAAAATACTAGCTTATTAATTTATTTGCAATTATTGTACATGGTATAGCGTGACAGAATGATTAAAACATTTCTTTTATTTAAATAGTGTTGTAATATGTTAGTTTAATACAGGAAAGTGGTCAAGATGAGTCAAATCATGTCTCTAGTATGTAAGAACAATGTAATTTCGGTGGGGATGCCCTGCAGCCAATTAAAAAGCAGACAGTAGCTGAACACTATAGGAGTCAAGTGGAGACTGGGGCTTTTTGAGCGAAGAGCCCAAGCGAGCGACTCTATGGTACACTTGGTGTCGAGTGCTGGAAGAAGGCAGTCCTGACTATGGTAACATGAGTGTATCAGTCATATAGGAGGCAGATTCTGGGCGGTGAGCAGCCCCTGTGAGACTTTAATATTTGTAAGGTGGCAGAATAAATAAACGTCAGATTCACACCTTACATGGGAGCTTTATACATCACAACGGGAAGGTGAATATGACACCTAACTTAATTCGGCAGTAATGAGCAAATTTGCCTAGCAGTATGTAATGCAGAAAGGTATGACACTCAATCGACGGTAATTAACACACCATTCCTATAATGCATGTTTGAGCAGAAGGTGAATCAAGCAGCGAGAGGCGTTTTAGTTTGGAATTCAGAGGGACGAGGGCAGAGGCAAGGCTGAACTACAAGGGGTACCACGGAAACCACTTAAAGGGGTGTCAACGACCGACCAGGTGGCTGAGACAGCGAGAGCGAGTATAACGACCCATCTGAGGGAGGGCAGGAAAGAAAGCTTTTAGAAAACTGTGCTTCGGAATTAAAAAATGGATACGAAACAAGACCAGTAACGCATTTTCGATCACATGTCCAGTGACTGGTACACATGTGAGAAAGTCAATGTACGCATTTAGGCATCTGGAATGGGCACAAAACTTCTGATTGGCAGAAGCGCTAGGAAGGAGAAAAGAGCCAAAGTTTCGACGCAATTTAATGGTAGGGACCTTGTGACTGGTAGAGAGAATTTCCACAAAATAACGGGAACGCTCCTATTGGTAGAAAACATCCGTGATGTGAAGAACGAAAGAATCCAGGTGGGGAGACAGTTTGGCTATGAGTAAGACGAGACTGAAATTTTCGAGGACTCTTCTCTGAACTGGCGTCAAGTGCAGAATGGAGCGCATAATGCTCTATACGACGCAGAGGAGTAATTTGTGTGAAGACTGCGTTCACAATGGCTGATATCCAGCTACAAATTAACTGTAGCATCGTTTAGCTCCAACTGTGGAGAAACGAACAAGCCAATTAGTTAATTGTTCTTGCGAGAACTGTGAGGGCATTATAATATGCATGCTACTCCAACCATGCGCGTGTATATCGCCACATTCTACGACTAGAGATGAGTACATGTTCTCTCGCATAATGAGAAATGTAGGGAAAGTTTCAGCTGGAAAATTCAGCAAAGGTGTAAGCAGTTTATAGGAATTTCAGCGGAAGAGGGCGGCTCAGCAGACGACAGCTCATCATAGCTTAAGGTACATACTGTGTGCAGAGGCGTAAACTCGTTGGTTCACTAGCTTGCGTCCACTATAAACTCGATTGACCTTGGGTAATCTTTTGCTTAATTTGTCACACAACTAACCATCCACTGTAGACTTGATTGTCATCCTAAAAACAGTACCGAACTTTGAACCTAGATCGGGCGATTTTCGTAGTACCGACCAACATCATAACGTAATTGTGAGAACAATTTTGTAAAAAACCTTCTAGTTAAAATTTAATATTGTCGAGTTTACGATAATTTAACCTTCTGAGAGTTATTATTTAATATTGTTGTGTTTAGGATTATTTCACTTTTTGATGTTGACGAGATACGTTATACTGACAACGTTTTTTTTGTGAGACATTGAAAACTGTGTAAAAGCGTGTATTTTTGTGCTAATATTGCGACATTAAAGACGTCATTTCTGCTTACACAGTTGTCTTCAATCCTAGAATAAGTAAACCAGAAATATTGTACCCTTAAAAATGGCGACTCTGCCAGGATGGCAATTGGTCTGCCTGGATGGCAATTAGTCAAATTAGTCTGACAAAGAAAAATTTTTCAATTTTGAAAAAAAAGAATTTTTTCGTATTGTTTTTGTCATGAGATTACTCTATGTATGTAAATGTATAGAGGACAGAATACAGTAAATGTGAGATCCAATGTGTAGAAAAGTTGTATTAGCAAGTAGAAAAACATTTGTCATTGTGTAGAAGTAGCTTATGCATGACCTTGCTGGCGCGCGCGAAGTTACTCACGGCGTTGTTGGGGTGTGTTTGAAAATCTACAAACAGGGAACAGTGTTTCTAATCATGTGTACATAATCTAAGAAACTTTATGATATTTTGGAAACATGTAAGATCATATAACTTTATGTTGACGAGAGCGCAAGCTCGCACAATTCGAGAAAGACAGAGGTTAGCCAGACGATCGGAGATGGTGGAAGAACGGAGAGTACCGCAGATAGATCAAACTGAAAATCTTGACAAAATAGAGATTGATGTACAACGTAAAGTATCAAGTGCGAGTCACGGAAACGTAGGAATGGTGGCAGTTTCAAGATTGATATCACAGTCGGGGAATTCACAAAAACGAACTAATGACGGATATAGTGGGTCAGAAATAGAATCATAGGACGAGTAACTTCGGTCCGTTGAACCAAATATAGTAGTTTTGAACGAAACAGGACGGTTTCCATCAGAAAGAATGTGTGTAAGTGCGTCTGCACTATTCACAGAAGTCTCGCCATGTGAAAGAAGCGAACGGCAAAATTTTCATCAAATGGTGACTGGTGAAGATGGGGAAGATTCAGACAGTGTGTTTGCAATATTGAAGCAACTCAGTATGGTCGTAAAGCAGACAAATACAGGGTTAGCAGACTTAAAAACAGAAACGGCGGATTTAAAAGCAGAAACGGCAAATTTAAAAACAGCAACAGATGTCGGGCTATCGGCCACGAGTGCTGCCCTAAATAGTCTCCAATTTGAAACCTATGCTGGGTTCGAAAAAGTCCTCGAAGATCAGCAAAAATTACGAACGGAGGTTAATGAAGAGTTTACCGAAATACAGAGAGAGGCGAGAGACACGCGCGAGCTTATAAAATCGTTAATGGCTGACCAGAAAAAGATGCGTTCTGACGTTGACCAGGTGCAGGATGCAGTGTCTAACGTTAATCAAGCAGTGAATAAGTTATCACGTAAGGCGTCTGGTAAGGCGCAACAGATCGTGGAAGAGTTCAATGGCAGAAAAAGTGTCACGCAAGCCGCATGAAAACGATTCGACATACACATTGAAAACATAGTCTCGAAAAATCAGAAACAGTATGAAGACCTTCGTACAGAATTTAAACAGTGTATCGAGAATCGTACAGAAAACAGTAGCGAGGTGACGGAATCAGTAGTATCATGCCAGCCGGTGTGGCCGAGCGGTTCTAGGCGCTACAGTCTGGAACCGCGCGACCGCTACGGTCGCAGGTTCGAATCATGCCTCGGGCATGGATGTGTGTGATGTCCTTAGGTTAGGTTTAAGTAGTTCTAAGTTATAGGGGACTGATGACCTCAGCAGTTAAGTCCCATAGTGCTCAGAACCATTTGAACCGTATTTTTTTTGGTAGTATCATCCGACGTAGTGATGGACAGAAATCCAGAAATAAACAAGTCAGTTGTTCAATATTCCGTAGCAGTAGTGGAAACACAAAAACGTCCTGAAATTCCAGTCATATATCCACAAGAGGTTGCATTCATAATTACGGAAGCGAAACAAAAGCAGATTGGAAATGGACAGTTAACTCAGCTGAGCGGAACAGGTAGTGTACGGTCACAGCAGACAATGGAGCGAGGAACGGCAAATGCGCGCATTCCAGCAGAGCGGCAGCCGATTGTCCGAACGTACGCGAGTGACGCGAGAGAGGAACAAGTTACGGCGACACATGTACCAATTGCGCAACTTCCAAGTTACAGTACAACAGGCTATAGACCCCAAGACAATATGAATCTAATAGGAAGGCCAAACATGGAACCAGTAACGGGAAATGTAAACAAATCTTTCAGTCCGATACACGAGTAACGGTACGGTACAGATAATTGCACACCACTGTGTAGATACGATGCTAGATGGGACAAATATGTCATACCAAGATACAAATGTGGTAGAACGAGTACAAGAGAACATGACACACTCGAAGGGAACAAGTAATGCTGTGAAAACCCGAACGCCGTATGGTGAAAGAGAAAAATTTGACAATCGTCACCTTTTTGACATTCAGAAAATGCCAAAATTACAAGGAAAGCGGGAACGGCTTGTATCCACGCACATTTATAAATCAATTTCAGATCGGTTTAGCAGAGTATTGGCCACTTAGCCATAAACTTGACTTCATTTGTGGGCATATCGACGGCGCAATAGAGGAAACCGTGCAGGAGTAGCTTTAAACTGTCAGTCGTAAGGTCACAGCTGTTTGCACGGCTGCAGAGTTTTGCAGTAAGTTTTATTCCATTACGTCAAGCTGTATTAGAGGCTGGCAATGAAGTCTCCAGCCTCGACCGTCGTGTAGTCAGCTGGGGCGTCAAAATGCCATCTATCGTGGTGTGCGGACCATGAGAACTGCTCTGTGTGGAGCGTACTAAAATCACTTTTTCATCTCACCTAAGAAACTAAATAACTATGATAAATATAATCTGTGTTTTCACATTTGGTATAGGAACTTTTATGATTTAGAAGAACCGTGTGTAAAATTTTCATGTGGATAACTGTAATGGTTTTGAAAAAATAAAAAACCTATTAAAATACTTAAACGAACTTAGTGAAGTAAATTCAAATAGAGATCACAACAGTTTAAGTTTCTTTGTCATTTGAAAATACTAACAGCACTCTCAGTGCGCACAAGTTATTTTTAAAGAATTTTAATTCTAAACTTTTAATACTAATGCTTTCGTAAGGAAAATTATAGTTTAAAAGTTGATATTTATATTTTGTGTTAGGGTGGGAGTAGATGAGAGTGAATGTGTGTGTATGTGGGGACATATGTCAAATTTCAATTTTATAATATATTACACCATCCGTAACTAGCAAGTGTTACGTAACCAGGATGTCCTGAAAACGGTAAACGGTGAAAACCCCTAACTGGTGGATGACGCATATCTAGGAGCGTTTGCTTTTTTAATAAGGCAGCCAGAAAGAGAGAAATGTCTTTCCCTCGTAATTTAATGAGTTATATGCCCTGTGAGCGACAGCATCCAATCAGTCGTGGACTCGCTGTCGGACGAGGAGGTCATGTTAAATGTGTCTGAAAAAATTATCTGTAAGATGAAGAAATGACGGTTAAATCGCGCTCAGTTTATATTGCTGTGCTAGCAGATGCAATTACGGACATTTCGGTGAAGTTTGAAGAGGTTTTGAAATGTTGGTTGCAGAATAAACCGCGTGTGAAACTATCGGCCTTTGTGAATATTCTGCGTGGCGTTTTCCTATGCGAGTACAGAACATTTTGGCGAGTATCTTCTTTAGAAGAATCCACTGAAAAGGACCGAATGTGAACTCTTTTTGTAACAGTGTATTGCCTATGTGAATCTCGTAATATTTCGGGTCACATTTCTGGCTGTCTTACGTGTGATATAAGCTGCACGAACTAGTAGTACATGTACTACCGATGTAAATGTGGGCTTGGTGACACCATAAATGAAAGGGTCCGTAATAAAACATCAGTATCTACAAACAAACACTTTCAATGACGGCCGGCCGGTGTGGCCGTGAGGTTCTAGGCGCTACAGTCTGGAGCCGAGCGACCGCTACGGTCGCAGGTTCGAATCCTGCCTCGGGCATGGATGTGGGTGATGTCCGTAGGTTAGTTAGGTTTAGTTAGTTCTAAGTTCTAGGCGACTGATGACCTCAGAAATTAAGTCGCATAGTGCTCACAGCCATTTGAACCACTTTTTTTCAATGACGGGAGGAAGCACCCACTTTGCCCATTATTGATAGAGATTTACAGGTTTATCTTGTTACTTGAGTTACGCGGACTTTGTAATCGTAAGTATGGTCGGTGGTTTTCTTCAACGTTGCTTTTCTCATCGTCTATATAGTTAGGAAATTGCAGATGAGGTAGAATTGGAACCTAGTACCCCGATAATGCCTGTAGCTATTCCAAAAACAAAACAGGAAACAATGTCAGTTACTTGTGTTCCAAAGGAGTGTTTCCGAAATGTTAACAAATATTTTGACACTTGTAAAGGAAATGGGCTTAGAATTTAATGGTAGAATAAGTGCAAAGGATTCCAAAATGACCAAAATGGGGTCAGACATAAAACTTCACTAAGCTCTGAAATAAATGAATTGCATTCCGAATATGATCGGGAATTTAGTAACTTGTCAATAGAGCTGGAATCTAAAATGGAGGACAAAACGTCTGAGTTAAAGGAATCTTTGCAAAATGATATGACTTTGTTCAGTAATAATGTTAAAAGTGATATTAATCAGGTCAGGCGAGTACGTAATACTGCTATTGTAACGGTGAAAAGTGAATTACATTCACGATTTGAGCAAGTTGCTGAGGATAGTGAACAAATAAAAGAGGAAATAAATCTAGAATTAAGTAAAGTAAATGAACAGATTCACAAAGTAGAGTGACACTGAGGATACTCATGTGGAATTGGAAACACGAATTAAAGAAGGGAAAGATTTTGTGTGCAAGATTTGGAGTGCAAGTGTCTAGTAAGATCACTAACGTTGAAACTAATACCGAGAAATTTAGTACTAGCGTGAATGGGCAACTGTTTAACCATGAAAGTAGATTAACAAAAGTTGAACAAAATAGTCGTAACAATAGTGTTTGTATTATGTGTAATGATGTTGTGGAATCTTCAGGAATTGCCTATGTTACGCATCGCCAGTTTTTGAAATTTGATCCAAATAAGAATGTTCACCCTAAGTTGTTTTGGAGTGATTTCGAAGACGTATTACCTAAAGTGTGGAACGACAAGCAAAAGATTGGGTTCATAACCTCTAATCTAATGGGAGAAGCTAGAATCTTGGAAACTTGGCCTCAAATAAATACAATAAATTTGCGGAATTTAAGCAAGCCTTTTTCGAAGAGTATTTGGGAAAAAGGAAACAGATTGAGGTATTAAATAAATTTTTGTCAGGGGAAAAGTATGATCCAAAGAGAGAGGGTATTAAAAGATTTATACAGAAATGGGAAACTAGACTTAAATATAACTGCCAAGGTTAAAACAGATCTAATTATTATGGGGATCGAAAACAAGTTCCCGTTGTACTGGAGAAATAAGATCATTTCGGCACCTAGGGATGACATTGACCGGTTTATTCATGATCTTGAGCGAGTAGAAAACATATTAAAAGAAGAGGAAAATAACAGAAGAGTGTATAGGCCTCTTGTTAGGTCAAATGACAACAGAGCCGAAGTCAATGTAAACAGAACAGGCATAAAAAGAGGTAATGGTTACCGGGGTAGATACAGAGGGAGAGGAGGTACTGCTGGAAGCAAGTTCATTAAACCGGACCTGCGTGCCAGCTACTATCAGCTGAGAGACGATGACATAACGGGTAGGAGCGGCCCGACAGGTGACACAAACGTCAGAGGCAGTGACGTCACACAGGAGGGAAACTGTTAGCTGTCTGTAATGACGCTAGCTTTTGCAGACTGAAATCACGTAAGTTAAACCCGCTAGTGACGCCCTTTATTAAGAAGGCACCTACTAAACAACATGGGGCTAGCATACTAGAAAGTAGAAGGGTAGAGGAGAATGACACTACGAAACAATTGGGTTAATTAGAAAATGCAGTAAGTTTTTGTGAAAGGGAGAGCTCAAATAAAGAAAGCAGGAACCATATTAAGAAGGAACTAAATACAGGAAGTGAAGACTCAGATCAGGAGGTGGGGGTAAAGCAGCACTGCGAAACCGACGTGAGACTACCTGTAAACTGTGGAAGTAACGCTAGGGGGATACAAGAGGAGGTTATGAATAGACTGAATCAAGTAATTTCGGAGAACGAGGATGAAGGGACGGAAGAGGAAGAAGAAGTGAATGAGTTATAATTCTGACAACACCTTGTATAGGGTTGCAGATACAAAGAGTAGTAAGGAGGGTGAGAAGTTAGAAAGATGTTTTGATTTGTCTATAATGGAATGGATAGTGAAAGCTGCCACTAATAATGAAGTGAAAGGGGGGGCACTTAAATTAAATGTGCTTTCCACAGAAGGGGTAGGTTTCGATAGGCGTGAAGTGGTGCAGAATTTACTAGATGAACCTGAGTCTGTAATCAGAAAATAATATATTGGACAACCTATAACTGAGGTGATAGTGTTTAAAGAAAAGGTTCCTTGTTTAATAGATACTGGTTCGGAAGTATGTGCAGCGTCTTAGAATTTTGTGAATGCTCTCCCTAAAAGTAGGCAGATTGTTATAATGCCTGTAAGTGGGCTGAAAGTTGTGGTCGCCACTGGGAAAAGTAAGAATGTGGTTAAACGGAAAATATTGCTACCAATCATATATGGTAAGTGGAGTACAAATGGAATTAAACTTTTTGATTATTAATGGACTCAGTGTTGAGATGTTGGTAGGTGTCTACTTCGTGCATAAATATGAAGGATGGGTTAATTTTGGGACAAATTATGTGATTATTAGAGTAAACGAAAAACCTGTAGTTAGCCCCTTAATAGGTAAAAGACAAAGGGTAAATGATGAACAAAGTGATATTCCAATAAGATACTGTAGGACCACTGAGGTAATCGGGGGCTATAATGAATACGGCGAAAGAAGGGAAGTGGATTATTCTGAGATAGAAAATGTCAGGATTAGGATCGACGAAAAATTGGAAGAATTAACAGAATTGACTGACATACAAAAAGATGATTTGAGAAAAATTTTGAACAATCATTGTGAAGTGTTTTCAGACCAACCGGGCCTAGTTCGTAATTATTAGTGCTATTTGACTGTAAAAGAAGACGCACATTTTCTTCGAAAGCCATTCGCTGTTCAGGAAGTACATAAAGAATCAGTGAGATTTATGATTCGATAAAAGGCACTGGAGAGGACAAGGAGACATGATGTGAGGGCAAGTCCAACCAGTTTTCAAATCGGTGACTTAGTGCTTGTGAAAAACAAAGAAAAATGCAAATAGCTTACGGCTGATACGAGAAAGTTTACTGATGTGTATGTGGGACCGTTTAGGATTACACCCAAACCTCATGCCAATGCTTAACAACTAGAGTATGTGAAATCACACAAATTACTGGGCTTAAGAAATATTGTTGATTTAAGAAGGTATGTACTGAAGAATCAAATAGTAGTAACTAAAAGCCTCAGGGGACACGCATTCTTTGCGCTGTCAGGTGGTTAACGAGCACCAGGCAACCCGAGTCGTTGGCGATACTATTTACTTTCTTTTCTCTTCATCATTCAGAACTATCGATATCGTCTTTCATTCTTCTCTGGCGAGGATGGGGGGAGTGCAGGAGGGGAGAATTGTCGGTTTTATGTTTGATTTTTGTAATTGTCGAGAAAAGAGCATGGTATAGAAGAACAAATAATGAAAGATACTGAAGAGACAAGTTTAAATAAATCTAGGGAATACTGAGTTACCTTGTGGGGAATATGAATAATCAAATATGGCTCTCTTAACAACCTTGCTCTTCATCTCTCAGAATTTTTGTTATTGTTTTTCCTTCTTCCTTATAATGCTGTAGCTAGTAAATCTAATAAGAGGAATAAAATAACTAATCAGATGAAGGAGAATTGCCTATTAATGACAGAAAAGAACAGTTGAAAGCAATGTGGAGAAGTATGCTCACATGTGACTCTACCGTAGGGTTGTCGGAAATTTATGAAAAAAATTAATATGTTCAGAGGCAAAAGAGGATTACCTGCCGAATGAGTAAAAATAAAATTTATACTTGATGACTTTTGAAAGACACAGAGAGGTGGACTTAAGTGTGTTTAATATTTTCAGTAGTATATGTTTTTCTTGAAGACGGTGTACGCGATGAGTAGTACAACAGAAGTGGCATGAGTAATTTTTGAATATTTTCTACTAAGACTTTTGGCATGCTTTGCCGACAAATATGTATTTCTTATGTGCGTTAAATGCGAAGACTGTACTGAGCCACTGAAGCTGGCTAGGATATTTTTCAAAGACGTTTCCTGAAAACTTTGTATGGAATAGGTATTCTTTGTGCATAGTAGTATGTATGACATGAGTAATTTTAGTGATGTTCTAAAATTGTTTTCTCTTTTTTGTATGACGTACATAGGAAGTGTGGAGGAACTGCAGGAGTGGACTGAACTATTTTCAGCGCCCAACAATTGTGTATCTATTGGTATAATGTTTAATGACAATTTTCGGCGCCGCTGATGGTGGCAGAAGTAGTTTTTCAGTACATTTACTGATGATGTAATTATTCTTTGTGTATAATAGATTACGTGTAAAGGTAAGCAGTTTTCTGAATGAAGGTTAAAATTATTTTTTGGAGCAGTAGATTTTGTAACAGCAACTTGTTTAAAAATTAAAAACAGATTTTGAAAATAAGTTTTCAGTAGTAGTGGCAGTTTTGGGTGCATTATTGAAGATTGTTAATAGCAGTTAATTCATTTTTCACTGATTTAATTAACATTCAAGAGATGTTGAGTTGAAAATGAATAGCAATTGGCCTGCGAAAGAAAAAAAGCTTTGAGTAAATGAATAATTTCTGGAGGACAGTAAAGTTAAAAAAAATCCTTTTTTTCTCATGGATGTCTTTACTATTGAGTTGAGTTGACAGCAGCAATTGTGGACTAAAGTATATATGTGTGTTAAAAATAAGATGTAGAAATTAATAATGGACATTGAGACGAACTGTATATTGGAGGTACGCAAAAATGTAACAGTCAGATATGGCTCTGGGAAAGAACTCTAGGACGAAATAGGGCCGGACGCTAGATCCCTAGTGACGAGCCATTATATGATTACAGGTGAAGTGTCAGTGATCTGTATATTTATTTGCTTCGTTAGTGGAAAAGCACCCAGTTATGTTAGGGAATGAATTCACTGTAGGGACGGACGACCTCCATATCGCCGGATAACTTTCGGTTTCTGTATAAAAAAAAAAAAAAAATTATGTAAACTAAAGTGAATATTGTAATACATAAATTTTGGAAGTTGATTTTGTTGAATCCCGTAAGAGCATTAGGTATGTTATTTCTTCTCAGCTGATGAAAAATAATTTTGTTTTTGTGCAATTAATTTCCTGTACGTCATCAATCCCTAGCGATGAACAATTATTGATGTAAATAGATATCTCTTGTGATGATGTTTTACTATTTAAATGATTTTGATCAAATGAAAATTTTGTTTTTCGAAAAAACAGTTTAATGAAAAGTGTCGGTATAGTTAGAAAAAAAAACATTACAGCAAAAAAAACTTAAGAAACATAAACGTTTCAAAGAAAATTTTTTAGTTCCTTAGGGGGTGTGGAACGTCGCAGCTGTTTGCACGGCTGCAGAGTTTTGTAGTAAGTTTTATTCCGTTAGGTCAAGCTGTATTGGAGGCTGGCAATGAAGTCTCCAGCACCGGACGTTATGTAGTCGGCTGCTGGCGTCATAATGCCATCAGTCGTGGTGTGCAGACCATGAGAACTGCTCTGTGTGGAGCGTACTAAAATCACTTATTCATCTCACCTAAGAAACTAAACTATGATAAATATGATCTGTTTGTTTTCAAATTTTGTATAGGAACTTCTGTAATTTAGAAGAACAGTGTGTAAAATTTTCATGCGGATAACTTTAATGGTTTTGAAGAAATAAAAAACCTATTAAAAATACTTAACCGAACTTATTGAAGTAAATTCAGGTAGGAATCACAACAGTTTAAGTTTCTTCGTCATTTGAAAATACTAACAGCACTCTCAGTGCCCACAAGTTACTTTTCAAGAATTTTAATTCAAACTTTTAATAATTTTGCTTTTGGTAAGGAAAATTATAGTTTAAAAATTGTTATTTATATTTTATGCTAGGGTGGCAGTAGATGAGAGCGAATGTGAGTGTGTGTGTGGAGACACACGTCAAATTTCAATTTTACAATGAATTACACCATCCGTAACTAGCAAGTGTTACGTAACCAGGATGTCCTGAAAACGGTGAATCCCCCTAACTGGTGGATGACGTATGTCTAGGAGCGTTTGCTTTTATAATAATGCAGCCAAAAAGATAGTAAGAGGATACTTAGTTCTAAAGTATATTTCAAGCATACTTTTCTTTTGATTTTCGTTTGGTTTGGTTTTGTGGAACATTTTGTGAAATTTTGCAATATGAAATGACTTAGGTGCATCTGCGAATGCTGACTGGAGTAAAGCGGTTTGCGCGCGAAATTTATTATTAAACGTTAATCTGACTGGATGATCATTTTGATCAACCAATGAGAGGAAAGTCGTCCCCGCGTAATTTAATGAGTTATATGCCCTGTGAGCGACGGCATTCAGTCAGTCGTGGACTCGCTGTCGGACGAGGAAGTCATGGTAAATGTGTCCGAAAAAGTTATCCGTAAGATGAAGAAATGACTGTTAAATCGCGCTCGGTTTATATCGCCGTGCTAGCAGATGCAATTACGGACATTTCGATGAAGTTTGGAGAGGTTTTGGAATGTTGGTTGCAGAATAAACCGCGTGTTAAACTATCGGCCTTTGTGAATAATCTGCATGGCGTGCTCCGTATGCATGTTCAGAACATTTTGGTGGAGTATCTTCTTTAGAAGAATCCACTGAAAAGGACCGAATGTGAACTCTTTTTGCAACAGTATATTGCCTGTGTAAATCTCGTAATATCTCGGGTTGGGTGATGAGCACGAATTGTTAACGGTGAATATAAACAGTAGTAAAAAAACTGATGATACCAAATTGTAAAAGATTTAGCTCATTTATACGAAACAGAGAGATAAATAGTATTCCAAGAGGATAAACCACCACTGATAACATTAATAGTGATACCTAAGGTAAATGACATATATAGGACAAGAAAATCATTGGGTTTGCACCATGTATTGAAATTGCATTAAGGGTAGACATAAGAAAAAAAAATAACTCCACACGAGACTTTAGTTGTATTAAATGTCCAGAAATCAAAGAGTATGAGAGATAACAAAATGTACACAGATAAAACTTTTAACTTGTACTTATCTCAATTAAATAAATAAAACAAATTTCACAGGAAAGTAAAAGGATATAATGAAGATAAGACAGGAAAGTAACAACTAAAGTAACACTTTTGCAAACTAAATGTGTTCAGAGGAAAGAGTAGAAAGCAAGGAGGAAAACAGAGATCAGCATGTGAATAGTTGGACGAAATAGTAGTAGATTCTATCTTAAGGACGTAGCGTGAAGGAGAAGGCAGTAGATTTCTGTATATGAAAGGACATGAAGAAGTAGGAAGGAAATAGATAATTAGGTGGGAAGGAGATAGGTATTTTTAATTTGTTATGTCTAGGACGGTGAACAAATAATTGAGGTGTTATTTGGGGGAATATGTGAAGCATATATGATTTGTGGAAAGTACCACAATCTGATATTGAACGAGATATATGTGGGAAATAAATATAAGAAGTCATTAGGAGGTAATAATTAGGAAAGGGAACTGAAGTATGCAGTCAAGCAAGACATGTTATTTCGTGGAAGGAGGTAAACAGTAGGAAGAAAAACTAACCCAGAAAAGATTTCAATAAGGAAGAGCATGATGAGGGAAGAAAGGAATATAAAAGTTTACTATTGATAAGAAAGGAGAAAGGGATAAGTAATACAGAGAAAGAAATTTTAAGCTTTAAAAACAACGCAATAGAACCATATAGAAAATTTTTGAAAGCGAAAATATCAATGAAGCAGAGGTAAAGTGTATTTTTAAGTTCTGTTACAGATAAGGACACAAAGAAGAGATTGCAGAGAAAAGGACGCTGGAGTCGGAGTCAAGGTGCGAAGTTCTCAAAATAACATAATATACTTATAGTTAGAAAACTAAAAAATTAGTAAAATTTGAATGTCTCTAACCTACTAACCGTCATCAATATCAATTTCACTCTTACTAAACATCGTGATGAAGATGAGGAAACCATGATCGTTATTTTAAGAAAAGAAAATGGGGAAAGAATGGAAAAAATATATAGGGATAAGAAAAACTGTTTTGGATAGAGTAATAATACTTTCTGTAAAGTCATGAAAAGAAGTGTAATGTTTGTAAAGTTTTAGCGTAATTTAAGGGAGAAACATTGTATTAGATATGAAGTCAGCAGACAAGGTGCGGCTTCATTTCGGCCAGATCGACGAAAAGAGAGCGGTTAGGCGTGAGAGGAAGGGACACTGAGTGTGAGTGCCTGGTACGTCAGCTACGAAATGACGAAAGAAGAGGCCTTGGTGGAAGCAACGTTCCTAGAGGATAACTCCTCTGTGGAAAAGTTTGGAGAGCTACAACGCATCCTGGATACAATCAACATGTACCATGAGTATTGTAACAGGGCCGGTCCCATTCTAAAGTACCGTTATCCATGATGGCGGCCATGACGTCAGAGACACACCCCTCCGCCTACATACACGCGCTAGGCATGAAATGCGCTTGAGCCCTTTCCATCTCGAGCTGCTTGTCTAGATCAGCCAAGATTTGATGGAAGAAATCTATAAAGATGGAGAAGACTGAATATAATATCGCGTATGGAAAGGGAAGTGTGCATTCCGTTTTCTGATTGTATACATTTAGTCCTCATAAGCTTGTCTTTTCTTTGTAGATGCGCCTAATTCAGCATTCAGTTCTACCACCCAAAGCGTTCAAGGAGGCGGCGGTGGCGTTCAAACGGCGCCCTCCACGCAGGACACTCAGTCTTTAGAGGAGGAGGAGATCAACCTACCTGACTGGTTTGAGGATCTACTTGATTTTGGCAATGAGTTGCTCAAACCATGGAGTCAGAGCGGAGAAGGTGAATAATTTTGAACATTATTTACTCTTATTGCTAATATTTATCGCTCTTTTAAATATAAATCACTAAATTAATTTTTTTTTCTTATTTATCTTACAGGTATATCACACGGCGTAGGCCGTGTTCCTAGAGCGGTGGTTGCGGGGGCGGGACTCGGGCGCACCGAACCGCAAAGACACGCAGCGCCTTGCGTAGCCCCTATAAGGGCTTCGCGGGAGGCGGATGCAGAACACGCGCCAGCTCCTCCCCCAGCGCTGCCGCAACCGTTTGGCTGTGAAAAACAACACCGAGCCCCCGCGCCACCGACAGGTAGAGGCAGCAGCGCAGCCCGTCCGCCGTCGCCACAGCCTTGCCCTTCAAGCCGGCTGTCACCTCCTCCTCCTCCTCCGGAAGCAGCAGCTCGCCGCCGCCGCCGCCCACGCAAGGTATGCGTTCGGAGACGTATACCTCTCCCCGCAAATGATGATGATTATGATCCCCCATCACCAGCCCCTTCATCTATCGGGTGGACTCCTAGTTGTAGCAATAGTAATAATAGTAATTTCCCTATGGCTAGCGGTAGTTCTCTCCCCCGTCCTATCGATAATGAATTCGATCAGAATAACGGCGTAATGACTCCCTTAGAATACTCAGCAGTTGCTAGAGCGTTTGAGGGGCGAATCTCTTTCACCAGAATTGAGAATCCAGGTGGGAGGTATCGCGATCCTGTAAGGTTTTTGGAGGTGTGCCTCCCCGTCTTGGAGACCGAGCTCCTCAAACTCTTAGATGATCCGGAATTTAACGCCATTAAATGCAGTGCGGTATTATGCTGTGAACTGAGTCACCCCCCTAAACATCAAGGTGACGCGGAGACGGCTACTCTGCATTATATATGGGGTGACAATGGCGTTATTTCTCGGAGCACATCGATTGCTGAGTGGTACCGAGAATCCACCTTGAGCGCTATTATGGCCCGATTTTCCGAGATGGAAGTACGTGGATCCGCTAAAGCGCTCAGCAGTATACCGCACCTCGACATCCATATACATGTCTATGATCCAATGAATGGAGGGTCCAGTTATATTAAACTCCCTATAGATATTGAGAAAAAGCAGGCGTGCATTAATGTTCAAAATAACTATGATAATGCGTGTTTTGCATGGTCAGTCCTGGCTTGCGAGAGAAATTACAATTACAACCATCATCCCGAGCGTCCCAGCAGTTACAAAGTCAAAGATATTAAGAGACAGTATAACTTTGACGGAATAGAGTTCCCTTTAAGAATCCAGGACATACCTAAGTTTGAGGCTCAGAATACCGCCATATCGGTCCACGTTTATGGCCTGGAGAAGAAAAGCAAGTCAGATGAGCAGAACAAGCATACAGTAGTAGGCCCCCTCCATTTCTCAAAATTTGCAGGTGAGCGAGAGTTGCATGTCAACATGCTGCTCTTCTCCGAACATGATAATTATCACTACGTCTGGATCAAAGACATGTCCCGACTCATTTCCTCCCAGTTAAGTAAAAATGAACATAAACAACATATTTGTATAAGGTGTTTGAATTATTTTTCATCTCAAGAGTTATTAGCAACACATCTATTAGATTGTGCATGCAAGGACCCGGTACGTGTTGTTATGCCCGCTGAGGAAAATAACTTCATTAAATTTAAAAATGCTCACCACCAGCAGCGTTGTCCTTTTGTTGTGTACGCCGATTTTGAATGCTTGCTGGCTCCTATTACTCGTTGTGAAGGGAACCCCTTAGCTTCACACACAACCTTCACACAAAAACACGTACCTTATGCGGCGGCGTTCCAAGTTGTATGCGCATATGATTGTAAACTTAATAGCTATCAGTCTTATGTAGGGGACGATCCGGCGGTTTGGCTTCTCACTGAGCTTGAAAAACTTTCATGGCAAGTTCACAAGCTCTACAGCATCAATATTCCCATGACCAAATCAAAGGAAAATGACGAATTGTATGAAAAGGCTGTTAATTGTCATATTTGCGGGCTGGCCTTAGATAGAAAAGCGGAGACTCCTCGTAGAGACTATTGTCATCTTACGGGTAAGTTCCGCGGTGCAGCCCACAAAGCATGCAACTTGAAGTATCAGTTACCTACACACATACCCGTCTTTTTTCATAATCTGAGCGGGTATGACGCTCATTTTCTCGTTGAGCACTTGGCTAAGTTCGGTATGAAGAATGATCAGGTCAGTATCCTGCCTGAAAGTGTTGAAAAGTACATTTCTTTTTCAAAACGAATGACGCCCAAAATTACGCTCCGCTTCCTTGATTCTCTACGATTTATGCAGACTTCGCTCCAGAAACTGGTTGAGACTTTACCTCGGAATGATATGCATATCACTCGATCTGCATTTACCGATGAGGAAAAGTTTCAACTTGCGACGAGGAAAGGAGTTTTCCCGTACGAGTATCTTGATAGTATGGCAAAACTCAATGAAACCAGGCTTCCCGAAATAACTTCTTTTACCAGTACTCTCACAGGCGATACCATAACTATCACAGATTATGAGCATGCCGTTAATGTCTGGCAGGAATTCAACATCCCCAATTTGGGAGAATATGCAAGGTTATACATGGACACCGACGTTCGTTTGCTTGCAGATGTTTTCGAAAAGTTCCGGAGTGTATGTATGACCACTCTCTGGACCCTGCCTTTTATTACACGGCACCTGGGTTGTCCTGGGACGCTATGCTCAAAAAAACGGATTGCAACATTGAACTTTTGACTGATGCTTCGATGCTTCTATTTTTGAGCGAGGGATCCGCGGCGGACTTTGTCAATGTGTTCACAGGCACGCCAAGGCAAATAACCCGCGGATGGGTGTCGAGTACAACGCATCCCTTGATTCTAGTTACATTTTGTACTTAGATGTTAACAATTTATATGGGCATGCTATGAAGCAACCGCTGCCGGTTGCCGGGTTCCAATGGGTGCCTGAAGACGAATTGAAGGGAGTAGGTGGACAGATAATGGGTCTTGCGGCCGATTCTGATGTAGGGTATGTGCTTGAGGCAGACATCGCGTACCCTAATAATTTGCATGGAGAAACAAGTGACTTGCCGTTATGTCCAGAGCAACAAATTCCACGAGGAAGCACCATCCCTAAACTGCTGGCCACTGTTGGGGATAAGCAGAGGTATATTATTCATTATCGTAACCTCCAGCAGTGCCTCAGATTAGGAATGGAGCTCATTAAAATCACCCGGGCAATCTCCTTCAAGCAATCCCCCTGGTTGAGGGAGTATATTGAACTAAATACTGAAAAGAGGGCGGTCGCGAGTAATGATTTTGAAAAAGACTTTTATAAATTAATGAATAATTCCATTTTGGGGAAAACTATGCAGAATGTAAGAAATGAACGCGATATTGTTATTAGAACCGCATGGGAAGGGCGTTATGGCGTGAGAAAATGTATAGCCAGACCAAATTTTTAAGCGTGCCACCATCTTCAATGAAAACTTTGTTGCTGTGGAGATGTCGAAGACTGCAGTCCGACACTGTCGTACCGAGCAGGGTTTGGACCTTACTCGACAGGAGACGGAAGAATGAGCAGGGGATCACCTGCAGGTCATGACAGTAGTTATCATGCGGAAAGGGGAGACTTGGCGGTAGACGGTTCAGGCATCGCTGGATTCTTGGAGCGTATGATGCAGAAGATAGACGCTAGTACGAAAGTGATGCAGGAAAGAATTTAAACGTGTAGAAAGGAGAGGCAAGCTAGTCTGGAAAGAATCAGCGAAGAAACACACAGCAGCATACAGGAGTGTAGAAAGGAAACCCGGGCACAGCTTGCCATCATAAAGCGTGAAACATGCGGTGTGAAGGATGAAGTAAAAGCGTTGCTTGAGAAGTTAGAGCGAGAGATAGCCGAAGCGAAAAGAACCGCCAATGAGGCGAAATTAATTGCGCGGGGAGCCAAGAGAATATCGAGAGAAACGAAGGAGGACACAGAGAACAAGACCAAGGTCGGCAAAACTGTTATAAATATGCTGCAGACACGAGTGAAAAAGATTGAAGGAACCGTGTCGAGCAGGAAGGAGGAAGCCGGAGAGGCACCACTGATGGCAGAATTTGCCGAATTTAAACGACAAATCGAGAGCAGGGTAGAGGCACTGTCAGTCGACAGAACTTCTACAAATACAGGACAAACTGGAGCCGATATTCAGACAGTATCCACGGAAGAGGTAACCTCGGAAGTACGGCAACGGGACACAGTATCTGTCACAGGAGTTGTGAACCGACGTGATAATGAAGCATGCATGCTGGAAACCAGACCGTTAGAACGTCATGGCAGCTATGAACCGCGAGGCACACGTACGGAGGTACCTAGTGTAGTAAGTGATTTGCCGGAGGCGGAGTTCAGTAGCAGAACAACTGGCGCAAGCAATTGCTACCCGCTTAGGCGATCCACCTCGCACTTGCAAGAGCCACAGGATATCCAGGAGGCGCACACGGAGGTAGTTTATGAAAACATCGAAACGCCACAGCATAAAGATGAAACTAGGCAGTTTGATTATAAACACTTTCTGTCGGTACACAAGTTCCAGCACTATAAGGATGATAATAATACGTTACATCCAAAAACGTTCATTGGACAGTTTGATCTAACGTTACCACCACAGTGGCCGTTAATGTACAAACTTGACTTTGTGTGTGCGCACTTGGAAGGTGCATCAGCGGAAAGTATGCGTAGTGTTGCTAAAGGTTGCAGAACATACCAAGAGTTCCGCGACGCATTTATGAGCAGATATTGGTCAAAGGAGACCCAAAACAGAATTAAACAAGAAATCCTCATGACACGCGACTTCGAGAGCTCAGGTTTCCGAAGTGTTGTGAAATTTTTATAGAACATGCTGAAAAAGAATCAGTATCTGGACGAACCGTGCAGCCTTGGGGAGATTATACGCGTATGCTATATGAAGTTGCCACTTACATATCAGCAGACGCTAGCTGGCAGATGCGGAAATGAAGTAGAAGCATTTAAGGGCATTCTTAGGGAACTGGAGTTTGCCTATAACGACCAGCAGGTGCGTGAGAAGAAGAAGCAAAGGGGACCGCATGAGGAAGGCCAAGACGCGAATATAGAGAGAAACAGAAACCAGATGAGGAATAACTATGCCGGTAACGGTAACAATAGGGGAAACAACCCACAGTGGCGCGATAATAGAGGACAAACATTATCCGCCACAGGAACGTAGTTGGAACCAGGGTAATAATAACTGGAAACCAGCCAATAAAAATGGAAGGGATCAACCAGTGCAGAACTGGAGAGCGAGTGATGACCTCAATCCAGAACCTACACAAATAATCAAAATACGTCCGGCGAACCGTGGCCGTACGCAAACTGCGCAAAACAGACAATAATGACTAGGGCGGCACACTCGGCAGCGGAAGAACGCGGCCGGGAACAAAGTAGTGTATAATTAGATTAGATTTTTGTGATTTGTTGGCGATGTTTATTTGTATTAGTATAGGCAGTGTTTTATTTTTGTTTTGTGATTATTTGTTTTATGTTGTGTGTATTTATTTTCCTATTTTCATGTGCTTGTCTTATTTTGGTATGGATTGTGTGTATATTATGTGTTTGATGTTAAATTTTGTTGTATGGGGACCACTGGGTCGCTTAGTATAGAAAATTTGCTTCAGCTATGACACAAACAATATTTAGAAGTATTAGATTAATTATAGAAGGGGTTATCTTATGTAGATAACTTCCTATACAAAATTTTATGGCAAGGCTATTGGACAGGAGAGCTTTCAGGATAAAATCTGGATCTGTGGTGGATAGATTTGGGGTGTGTTGAGCGTGTTGTGATGTGGTAGGTGGATATTGCGTCCCACCGAATGTGTTGCGTTTCTTGAGACGAGTGCAGGGTATGATGTCCGACGCGGTAGTGTTCAGGACCCACCCGTTGCGTTATCGGCGTATGGCGATTGTGGGTGTTTCTGGCGATAATTATGAGGTGGTCTGTCTGACGCAGTAGTGTTCGAGACGCACCTGTTATCTCAATTGTGTTGATAGTGCGAGTACGGTGATCAAAACGACTATCCGGTGGCCAGTCAATCGAAATTAGGCGATAGGGACGCACCAAACATGGATAATTCGTAATGGGTGCGATGAGGATGATGTGTGAAAAGGCGAGTTTTGAGCCGTCATAGAAAGACGTAAATCAGGTGGCTGGTCGCACGCAATAGCGTGATCGACAGAGCTTATTGATGATTTGGGTCGTAGGAGTGTTGTAGAGACGCTAGCCGAGTCTGGGCTTAACTATTTGAGTTAAGCAGAGACGCTAAAACAACACGCCAGTCAGTTTAAAGGATGATAATGAAGGCCACCACAAAAGATAGATGCTCTCAAGTCCAGCCAGGAGCCTTGACCACTATCACTGATTTTTACTTGCTGTAACGTGCAAAACTAACTCTTGTTTTGTTCAACAGATAAGCATGACGTTGAATTGAGCCTACCGTTACAGACAGAAGCAGACTAGGAGCGGAAGACCAATGCCATAACCAGTCAAACAAGCGTAACATCAAAGGGGTATCGGAGAAATTCGGAGTTACAGTAACCTACAATAATGTGCAACAAATGTTTTTAATTGTTCGCAGATAATAGCAGCAACTGAGCGACGCCAGGGAAAGGAGTTTACTATAAAAGGTCACGGCATGTAGTAGCATGTTGACGTCAACTGTAGAAAGTAGAAATAGAGAAATTAGTAGTTAGAGACCATGTGATGATGGGATGACTAAATTAATAAACGTTTATTTTATCCACAGGAACAGACCATCATGATTGTTTTTATAATTTTGTTTTGAAAATTTTGTTTGAGAAATGTATTTCTGTAAAATAATTGTAATGTATTGTACGTGATGACGTAAGAGGAAGTGGATTAGGCAATAAGTAATATCGTATCCTTAGTGAGTGCAGTTACACTTGAACGCTTCATTCTTGCACGTTTAATTACGAAGACGTGACAAGTACTGGACGAACCAAGTATACGAGCAGTGTGAGAGTGAGGTGGACCGTGCACGGATTTATATAGGTCCTGCCTAGCGCGTGTATGTAAGAGCGGGGTTGTGACATAGAGAGATGGCGCTAACTCGCTCTCTCTCTCTCGCACCTCGCTACGGCAATAGGGACTAGACACGCATCACGTGGTGGATACACTGGGTGCGACCTTGTTGTTGTCGAATAACAGTGCTTTGGAATGGTGGCGGTGTTATGAAAACATTTCATGCCTAGCGCGTATACGTAGGCGGGAGGGGGGTTGTTGACGGTATTTTGGAATGGGACCGGCCCTGTTACAATACTACCATGACGTGAGCTTTATTCATATGAAAGCCACACACAAGCATTATAACAATGATTTTGCGAAAGTGTTCTATATTTGGCACTTTTATCGCAAACTACTCAAAGCAGCATATGAAGAGATAATGGATGTCCACCGAACCGGAACGGAGGCGGACATATTACGACGAGGACGAGCGGAGGCTTAGATTCACCACAGGAAGAAGAAGAAACGCGTTTATTTAACTCAATGTGCAGAATAGTGGAAATTGTCATCAGACCATACGAAATTCGACAACTGCGAAACAATCCCTGAACATAAGAACGGATTAAATGAGAACGAGGTTAAACAAGTCTTCAATCCTACTTCAGGGTCCAGAGATACAAGTGAGAAGACAGCAAGATGCACCAAGAACAGAAGATGCAACGCAGAAGCTTTGGAAGAAGGAAGAACCTGGACCAGAAGAGATCAAGAAAACTTTTCAAATCCTTTCCCATACAAGACCATTATTGCATTTAACTACCAACGAGAATCCAATTTAACTGTTCTAGCGATATAAACATCCGATATTCTTTATGGCAAATTGCAACACCTTCAGATGTCATACCGAAAAATGGGAGATACCTCGTATGGAAACCTAGAGACCAAGTGACCAACGATGAACCAGAATAAAGACTCGACGAAAGATGAACAAAAGTTAATGCTACCAAAAAGGGATCTGCAATACGTCACCATGGGAATATGCAATATGAAACAAAGGCAACCACGCACTCACGACACGCTCAGACCTTCAGCAACCTTTCTCTCTGTCGACCGTCATTCCATACTGAACGGAAACCCGGCGAGACGCATGCCAAGAGTCCATGCTTAACAGAAACACGGCGAGGTACACGACCGACCGTCATTCCATGTTCGACAGACACGTCGAAACACACGAAGAAAAATAATGACAATTTTTAATAAAACATGTTAAAGATGTAGGAGAAAGGACTGTCTGTGACAGACTACTATCCGAAAAAAGGTAAATTTTTATTGTTTTTAAAAATATGTGAATCTGAAGATTTTAGGTATTAGCAATAATCTTTATTAACGATGTTTTTTTCATCTTTACATGTCCATAATAATTTATTATATTGCATATTTTTTGTAACATCTTTAAGTTGAGAAAACCAAATATTAACATTTTTGGAGGGTTAAGATTCTAGTATAATGTGTTCATTAAAAATATGGGATGGATAAATATGAAGGAGTTTAGCTATTCCATGACGGCAGTTTAAATTTTATAAAGTAATTAGTATAATTAGAAATTTAATATGTTTGTAAAAGTAAAATTTGAAAATGCCTAAGGACTTCCCGACCCACAAGTTCGGTAATTTTGTCACCCTGTGTGAAGACTAGGAGACGCGGTTACACGCTGCCAGAAGTTCATTGGGCGAGACTGTAGACTGAGTACAATAATAGCGAAGATAATACGACAGTAAATTCTGTGTCCTGAAGAACAGAGTTTGGTACGACGAACAAAAATACTGATCATGGGTAGCTTCGTAAAGAGAGGAGAGCAGAAAGGCAGTAAGAGATGAGGCAGTCAGTATAATATCGGACGGAAAGTGAGTGATCAATCAATAAAAGGATGACCCAGAATGCCTGAGAGGAAGTATTCACCAAGCTGCATCACACGAAACGTTGTTTGTCTTGTGGAGGCATGTCAATCTATTGTTGATTCGGTTTTCGGACTTCGAGTCAGATCCCTATATTCATTATAATGTCTATCTTTTTGTGATATACTCATTTCCCGTTCCATGTCGGATGGATGTCATTATGATCCGATGCTTCAATCTTTAAGCAAACTACGTATCTTTTGTTTGACTTCAGCTTCTAAGTACATAAGTTACACCGTCTCCGCGAGATAATTATCCGGAAAAGCGTCGTCGTGCCTAAAGACAATAACACCGCGTTGAGGGCCAGTCCGCGCTCGACCTGGAGGTGTATTAGTGCTGTAACACTAAATTAAGCTGCCTCAGTGCCGCCGACCATTGCAGGAGGCTGGCTATCAACGAGCAGTTAAACAACATAAGACAAGGTCAACACGTCACGCTGACATCTAATCAGCTGCACACACTAGAAAATAACTCCATAACGTCATCTTCGTCGAATGGTGAAACGAAGTGGTTTACTCACTAACCTTCCAGCAACTCCACCCCCCCCCCCTCTCATTTCTATTTGACCAATTACTGATTCGTGTCTATGCCCAGTAAAGCCAGCCCTGAGACTATATTTGTATTGTTAATTCGTGAATAATAACAAACGTAGATACAAGAGGAAAGCACTGAATAAATCCAATGGTGACAAGTGTAAATTTGCGCCGAACCAGGGCTCGCACACCGATTTACCGCTTATCGCGAGTGGTCGCCTTAACTACTTTGGCTACTAGAGTATTCTTCCCATCCTACCCAAATTCTCAAATGTAGCACACTACGAACGCAGTGTCCCCTGGAAATTGTCGTCATTGCTCAGAGCCTCATCTAATTATCACAAGAAGTCGAACGAAGAATGTATCCGCACTGAAGGTATCATTATTCGCCATCAAGGCGCATATTTGTTTATGTGTGGTGTTTGTTCCTTCGGACATAGTACATAGGCCGATCCACTAGGAAACTATTTCCACCCATATATCTATGAATTTAAACCTTACATCTCTGAAACTTGCCTGAATGCTTCCCAGCTTGTAAATTTATCACTTATTGCTAGTGCATTTGTAGTCTCACTTGTTCAAATATTAGTTAATCTCTTAAGAGAGTAACTTTTCGCTTTGGATCGCTCTACGTAGCGAACAACTTGTACCAGCCAGTCAGGCGACTCGCCACCGCTGACGAAAGCCATCGCTGTCAAGTGGTGTGTATGTGCCGTTCAGTTATATGGCACTATTACCGTAACATGGGTCTACATGGAGACGTGGTAGAATGACAGAAATGTGCTACTGTGTTTTGATGTCCCCATGACCATACATTGAATGTAGATGCCCGATTTGTCGGTGTATCGGCGCCGACTGTCCAACATGCTTAGAAAAAAATGGCTCTGAGCACTATGGGACTCAACTTCTGAGGTCATGAGTCCCCTAGAACTTAGAACTAGTTAAACCTAACTAACCTAAGGACATCACACACATCCATGCCCGAGGTAAGATTCGAACCTGCGACCGTAGCGGTCTCGCGGTTCCAGACTGCAGCGCCTAGAACCGCACGGCCAATTCGGCCGGCAACATGCTTAGAAGGAATGGTATACCACTTGCAGTTATGCAACATGGCGCTAGATCAATTATGGGAAAAAGGTTCTAATCGTTAGGGACCGGACACGAGCATCACACCCTGTCGGCGACAAGGCTTCAAATCGGACAGCAACAGCTGCTGGCAGTGAACACAGATCTGTCTCAACTGGTTTGCGAGCGAAAATTGCGAAGGGAACTGCATTAAATTGACATTTGGAACCTTTGCAAACGATGGAAGGCGTCGAGAACAACGAAGACCCGATGAAGCCTTTAACCAGTAGTGTGCAATAGATATACACTCCTGGAAATGGAAAAAAGAACACATTGACACCGGTGTGTCAGACCCACCATACTTGCTCCGGACACTGCGAGAGGGCTGTACAAGCAATGATCACACGCACGGCACAGCGGACACACCAGGAACCGCGGTGTTGGCCGTCGAATGGCGCTAGCTGCGCAGCATTTGTGCACCGCCGCCGTCAGTGTCAGCCAGTTTGCCGTGGCATACGGAGCTCCATCGCAGTCTTTAACACTGGTAGCATGCCGCGAAAAATGGCTCTGAGCACTATGGGACTCAACATCTTAGGTCATAAGTCCCCTAGAACTTAGAACTACTTAAACCTAACTAACCTAAGGACATCACACACACCCATGCCCGAGGCAGGATTCGAACCTGCGACCGTAGCAGTCCCGCGGTTCCGGACTGCAGCGCCAGAACCGCTAGACCACCGCGGCCGGCAGCATGCCGCGACAGCGTGGACGTGAACCGTATGTGCAGTTGACGGACTTTGAGCGAGGGCGTATAGTGGGCATGCGGGAGGCCGGGTGGACGTACCACCGAATTGCTCAACACGTGGGGCGTGAGGTCTCCACAGTACATCGATGTTGTCGCCAGTGGTCGGCGGAAGGTGCACGTGCCCGTCGACCTGGGACCGGACCGCAGCGACGCACGGATGCACGCCAAGACCGTAGGATCCTACGCAGCCGGCCGAAGTGGCCGCGCGGTTCTGGCGCTGCAGTCTGGAACCGCGAGACCGCTACGGTCGCAGGTTCGAATCCTGCCTCGGGCATGGATGTGTGTGATGTCCTTAGGTTAGTTAGGTTTAACTAGTTCTAAGTTCTAGGGGACTAATGACCTCAGCAGTTGAGTCCCATAGTGCTCAGAGCCATTTGAACCATTTGATCCTACGCAGTGCCGTAGGGGACCGCACCGCCACTTCCCAGCAAATTAGGGACACTGTTGCTCCTGGGGTATCGGCGAGAACCATTCGCAACCGTCTCCATGAAGCTGGGCTACGGTCCCGCACACCGTTAGGCCGTCTTCCGCTCACGCCCCAACATCGTGCAGCCCGCCTCCAGTGGTGTCGCGACAGGCGTGAATGGAGGGACGAATGGAGACGTGTCGTCTTCAGCGATGAGATCGCTTCTGCCTTGGTGCCAATGATGGTCGTATGCGTGTTTGGCGCCGTGCAGGTGAGCGCCACAATCAGGACTGCATACGACCGAGGCACACAGGGCCAACACCCGGCATCATGGTGTGGGGAGCGATCTCCTACACTGGCCGTACACCACTGGTGATCGTCGAGGGGACACTGAATAGTGCACGGTACATCCAAACCGTCATCGAACCCATCGTTCTACCATTCCTAGACCGGCAAGGGAACTTGCTGTTCCAACAGGACAATGCACGTCTGCATGTATCCCGTGCCACCCAACGTGCTCTAGAAGGTGTAAGTCAACTACCCTGGCCAGCAAGATCTCCGGATCTGTCCCCCATTGAGCATGTTTGGGACTGGATGAAGCGTCGTCTCACGCGGTCTGCACGTCCAGCACGAACGCTGGTTGCCGGCCGAAGTGGCCGTGCGGTTAAAGGCGCTGCAGTCTGGAACCGCAAGACCGCTACGGTCGCAGGTTCGAATCCTGCCTCGGGCATGGATGTTTGTGATGTCCTTAGGTTAGTTAGGTTTAACTAGTTCTAAGTTCTAGGGGACTAATGACCTCAGCAGTTGAGTCCCATAGTGCTCAGAGCCATTTGAACGAACGCTGGTCCAACTGAGGCGCCAGGTGGAAATGGCATGGCAAGCCGTTCCACAGGACTACATCCAGCATCTCTACGATCGTCTCCATGGGAGAATAGCAGCCTGCATTGCTGCGAAAGGTGGATATATACTGTACTAGTGCCGACATTGTGCATGCTCTGTTGCCTGTGTCTATGTGCCTGTGGTTCTGTCAGTGTGATCATGTGATGTATCTGACCCCAGGAATGTGTCAATAAAGTTTCCCCTTCCTGGGACAATGAATTCACGGTGTTCTTATTTCAATTTCCAGGAGTGTAGTTCAACCTGCAGGAGGTTCTGTGGAGTTTCGGGATTATTTTTCGTACCACGACTTGGACCCAGTCATTCAGTTTGTCGTGAACATTAACCACGATGTTTATTTCAACATTTTTGGTGACCAAGTGAGGTCATTTCTTCTATGTATTCATGGTGAGGTTCCTGTGGGCACTCCCGTCCTCCAAAACCACAACAGGAGTGTTCACAGGGCTGGTTTTACACACATCCAGGCATCCTGTCGCATCTAGATTTGATTTTAATTCCACTGCAAATTTTTGGGACTGTTTGGAATAGTGTGTGAAATGTAGCAATCAACATCCTCGTAAACTGATAGCTCTAAGGACTGTCTCCCTCTCCTAAGTGACAAGGGACCTCGCATACTCGTTATCATCGTTTTCGTCTAAATTTATAGCGTATTCGTTTCATTCGCAGGGCTTGACCAGAAATGAAAGTGACAGGAGTAGGAGCTCCAGATCGAAGAGCGTTTAGAAATAAGTACGATTTTTGGTGCGCGCCGGGTGAGACATGAGCCACTTACGAGATGGTAGTAATCAGCCAGAAGTTGGCGCAGCAGAAGGAGTAGAGAACGGTAATCCGATGGTTGAAACTAGAGTTTCCATGGGGAAACCAATTTTATATTCTATTTTTGCATTGCAAATACATTTAAAATATGAACAAAGTAATCCATTTGTATACAGCGCAAAATGCTACAACCCTTTCTGCAAAATTATTGCCAACGGTCTAAGTACGCTTACAAGACAGCACTGACTCGTTTGGACCAAGGATTCAAAAACCGATGGATGAGTAAGCGCCACTATATAGGAATTTTGTTACTCCATAAAAATCTGGGGATCGTACCACGGCGTTATACAAAATAATTTTGACTGAACTGCTGAAGTTCTACGTGCAGGAAACAAATTTCCCCTGTTTACTGATTCGTGGTAAGAACAAAATGTCCAGAATTGTAACACGAGCTATTTCGAGGTGGAGTACTCAGCTGGTGCAGTATTCAGCTGATTGCCTCAAAATGCGTTCCTCTAGTGTAACCCTGCGATGCCTGTTTTTGTGGTCATATAAATAATTTTAACAAAAAGGTTCAGAACTGCTTTTATTTCCTCGTGAGAGAAAAAGATATCACATCCCGAAACTACTGCATAAAAATACGTTCCACTGTACACTTCTAGACCTACGACGCGGTCGGGTGGCCAATATACGCAATCGCATCACAGAATTCTACATCCGGTCGGATGAATGATCTGGCAACACTGTAGGATGTGGAAGTAGAAGAAATGCTATCGCTCTTCACAAGTTGGTACATTGCTGTATCTGGGTACTATTTAATCGGCAGGCCGGTAGTTCAGCGTGTTCCGTACCAGAGCTGCCTGATTTCTCTAACAAAAAACTGATCGAAGTATTTAACTATGAACTTTGAGGCGTGTCATGCGGCGTCCGTCCAGACCACATCACGAGAACAATAACAAACAAAATTAAGAAAAAGAGGTGTGAAGTGTCGCGCAATGCAGATGTAAAGTTCCGAGTTCGAGTCCACTGCATTACTTTTTTTCCCCTCTCTCTCTCTTTTTTTTTTTTTTTTTTTTTGTTAGCACACCCTGGCCTCACATTCAGGAGGACGACGGTTTAAACCCGCGTCTGGCCATCGTGATTCAGGTTGTCTCCGATTTCCCTTAACCGCATTGGGCAAATGTCGGAATGAATCCTTTGAAAAGGCGCGGCCGTTTTCCTTCCCCATCCTTCAGTAATCCGAGCTTGTGCTCCGTCTCTATTGACCTCATTGTTGACGGGGCATTAATCTCCTCCTCCCGCTTCTCCTCATTCCTATTTTTTTAAATCGCATATCGGTTGATTGCTTAAGTTATCAGTATCATGGAATCTCAAAGTTAATTTGCTTCACTTCATAACCCAACTGTAATAGCAAAAACTTCCAGAAACAATTACACAAAACAGCTCGTGGGCGCGTCAGGAGCAGTTTACGCACGAGAGCTCCCTTGTTTTACAGCGGCCATCAGCGACTGGCCACACGCAACTCGCCGCCCTGTCCGACCAGGTGACCGCGGTGTGACACTGTGAGTGTATTTATCAATTATCGTTTTCTTATTTGAAGTTAGAGTTAAGTATTGGAGTCTGCATACTTGATGTTCAAGTGTTGTAAAATAGAGTTGTAAACGGGAAAAGATGTAACATCTGCAACATTCTTTGCTTTGGGTTCAATAGACGGCAGCGGAGGCAGCCCTAAACCTTTGTATTGTGTGTCGGGCAAGTTCTTTTGTGAAAATTATGTCAGAAAAGTATTTTCTTGTTCCAAGAAAGTTTGTTCAAGCGTGAATTATTTTCTACATTCAGTAAGACATTAACTTACATATGTGATGAATTGCGACAATTTAAGCGTTGTGCTACATTTGCATTCGATAGACAAGGTTCAGAAGTAGGAGTACTGCATGCTATAATTTAAAGCGGCAAAAATCAAAGGGGTGACATACTGCATTTTTGTCTGAGCGTCGTTTGTTCTCTCGTTGAGCATCCCTCTGCAGTATTCTTACTGGTGACGAGCTATGATGCTTTGATGTTAACTTATTAAGAAGAAATTAATGGCTGAGTCTAAAAAAAAAAAACCTAACGAAGAGCAGTGAGAAAATAATATTTTGCATTTCGTGGCACAAAAAGGGTATTGGCCGCTACGAACTCCTCCCCAGGGGTGTGTTCTTCGTAGCTGGTATTTGATGCCAACAACTACAGACACTGTTCAGTAGCAGCGTAAGAAAAACTATCGACAAAACTCCATCACGTGTTGCTGCTACACGGTAACGCACTGTGCTGATTTTACAAAGAAAACTATTCAGAAATTTGTTTGGGAAGTCATCCATCATGAACTTATTCTTATGCCCTTAAACGTTCACCGATACCGCTTTTTAACGAAAAACTGAGAAAAAATTAGTTTTCAGACGAAAATGCACTTCGAACCATCTTTGACAACATCTTTAACTCAGATCCAGTAGGTGGAATAGCTAAAAGTAACTGAGCGTTGTCTGACTGTTTAAGATAATGTGAGAGAGTATGCTGTTGACTGATTTGTCCCCATGTTTACTGTTGTGTTCAACAGACTAATGGAAAACGCTATTAAAATACGCACAGTACTAATACAAGTGAAATACAGCGTACCACAGTAAGCTTAAGACGAATATCTATTTTAATAAATAGAGTTGTAAATATAGATCATCCCCATACTAATGGTACAAACTTCCAGTGATGGGGAAGAGCAAATGTATCAATTTGTTGTAAGGGACCCTGGTTCGGTAAAGACCTGGTCAAAATTTATAAGCGAAAATCGGCAAATAAGGGGACAACATCGAACTGATTCAACAAATGAACAAGCACGAATTAGTAAGGTATTATTCACTCTGAACTTCTAAACGGTGTATCTGTACTTGCTGTCCTGAGTCACTCATGTGTAAAAATGTGGCATTTCATAACCAAAATACATAAGATTCCCATACCGATTTTCGATCTGGTTGCTTGTAGCTGTGTCACAAAACGGCTAAGAGTCTGGCCTTCAACGAGACTGGAACTACAAGCCAAACCAGCCTTCATTTTGCAGGCGACCACATCACCCAAGAGTTAGCGCAGAATTACGGTACTTCCATCACCTTTATTGCCCCAGTGGTGGCTGGGACAGACAAATCTCAACGTAAAAGGCATCATTTTTCTCTCGTGGAACGATTTTCATGGCTACTAAACCATAAATTGACACCCAATCCTATATCTTATATGAAAATCATTCCCAAAATTCAGTGGGAATGATAGAAACATATCAAGTTAACTTAGTCGGCTAATTCCGTGCCACCCAGGAAATAACTCGTCGGCCACAGAGTTGCCAAACGTATCCTGCGTTGTAACCAAGATTAATCTATACTACTAGCAGGATGCATACAAGAGGTGTTCCTGAAGAGGCTGGAAAGTGACCACAGCTGGTGTCTAGTAGATGCAGCTGCCGAGGGCCGGAATGCCCAGAAGGTATGTGAAAAAACCTTATTTGCATTTCAGTAGCTAGGTTTAGGGACTAGAGCGTAGTTACTAATAATGCTCAGATGTACGAACTGCAAACTAAATGTCATAAATCAATAACTGTCACAATTATTTGTGTTTGTCTTAAGACCACTGAAAACTAAAAAAGTTTTTCAGCACACAAGATTCACATTTTTGGAGCATCTACAGAGGCTATACGGAAAGCATGAGTTGGCAGCTTATTTATCATAATATTGTTGACTCAGAAAATATATTTCTTGAGACTGCTGTCATTGACACTATCCGTAAAATAAAATCACGCTAGTAAAGAAACAACAACAATGAACTGATTCCGAAACATGAGCATCCACAGGGAGACTTTATAAGCTACGAAAAACGTTAGTTCCAAATGAGGAAAGGCTACTGTGCAGAAAACGATACACAAAGACAGAAAATGTTAGCTCAAAAATCAGTTGAAAATGTAATCAGTTAATGTATGCAGTCCAAGTTTGGTTGCAGCTTCTGCTAACAGGAAAGGAGAAGCAGTTGTTATCGGAACGTGGAACAAGAAACGCAAAACGTTGAGGGTAATGTCTAGAATAAGTCATCTCAAGTAAAACAGTTTTTAGTCTATAGATTATGAAAGAATGACGAGTGTCATTTACTCGTTATGAGTAAAATACATCCGCTGGTGATGGCATTTTCAGTAAAAGCGAAAAGCTCCTCTGTTGAACAACTTTTCACTGTGCGGTACGCTCAAAACGGAGAGAACACGATATAACGCAGAATCACCTAGCTGAGCATGGAGCTGTGATCATATGCACCGCCTGCGCAGTGTGTTAGCCCCTGACGTTACATATGAACGATGCCTCTGGGCTACTACAAAATTCATATGAGAATTATCGAGTTGTAATGCAGTGGCACATAATTTGCAGAGACTATACATACGCTGTTGGTTCACACCGTAAACTCATTTCGGATTATAACCCAGGTTTAATTTCTGTCTTTGAAAGAATTGCAGTATACTGATGAATAGTGTCAACACCCCTGCACCCTAAACACGACAGCCCGCATCTCGTGGTCGTGCGGTAGCATTCTCGCTTCCCACGCCCGGGTTCCCGGGTTCGATTCCCGGCGGGGTCAGGGATTTTCTCTGCCTCGTGATGGCTGGGTGTTGTGTGATGTCCTTAGGTTAGTTAGGTTTAAGTACTTCTAAGTTGTAGGGGACTGATGACCTCAGATGTTAAGTCCCATAGTGCTCAGAGCCATTTGAACCATTTGATGTCGTTGACATGCGAACAACAAATGGAAAACCGCTAAAAGAATCAACAAGAATTAACCATCGTGCGTCCCAAAAAGGACCAGCGAAATATAAATGTAAGCGATTCTATGTCAAAGTTGCCTTAGGCCGCCGGCCAGAGTGGCCGAACGGTTCTAGGCGCTACAGTCTGGAACCGCGCGACCGCTACGGTCGCAGGTTCGAATCCTGCCTCACGTATGGATGTGTGTGATGTCCTTAGGTTAGTTAGGTTTAAGTAGTTCTAAGTTCTAGGGGAGTGATGACCTCTGAAATTAAATCCCATAGTGCTCAGAGCCATTTTTTTTTTTTTTTTTTTCTTAAGGCCAAGGGAAAAATTTCTGCGGTGGTGCGGATTGGTTTCCGGCACACACAGAACAAGGACAAATCTTGGTTATGTCAGCATCAATTCCAAACCAGGTACAGTGACGGCGAGCTAACTCTTGTGCGTACTATACCCAAATGACCTTGGTGAAGTCGTAGCACAGCTGATGACTGCGACAAACGTGGAACAATAACACGTGACTGAGCGTTCTCCGTGCAGAACAAGAGGACACAACGTTGTAAAATAATAATAATAATAATAATAATAATAATAGCGACGAACCCACGGATCTTCAATCCGATTTTTAGACAAAGGCCATTGCGCAGTGACATTTCGCAAAACAACACTTAATACTGGGTCGTTAGCTGTTGCTGTGGCTATACGACGAAAGTCAACAGAAAAACTTTCTACATAATTTTGCACATCGATGAACATACAAGCCTGTTCGGAAGAGTCGAACAACGTGTCTTTAGCTATTGGCCTTCGGGATAACGCGTCGGCGTTACCGTGCTGGGCAGTAGGCCGATACAAGATGTCGTAACGGTACAGACACAAAAATAGTGACCAATGATTAAGTTTTTGAGCCGTACGCGAAGGCACGGGCTTTGACGGCTGAAACAAACACGTCAAAGGCTTATGGTCGGTGATAACTAAACTTGCGACCATGTAAGAAGTCGTGGAATTTTATAACTCCAAAAATCAAAGGGAGAGCTTCCTTCTCGTTCTGCGAGTAGTTACGCTGCGCAGAGGAGAGTAGCTTCGATGCAAATGCCATCGGGCGATCGCGCAAACCAAATCTGTGAGCAAGAACAGCTCCGATCCCGAAATCAGAAGCGTCAACCATGAGGACAAGAGGTTTTGCAGGATCGAAGGGCGTAAGACATGTGCTAGATAACAATGCAGATTTAAGCTGCTTAAAGGCACGTTCGCATTCAGGCGACCAAATGAACGGAACGTTCGTTCGACACAGTCGATGTAATGGTGCTGCAAGAGATGTTGCGTTAGGCAAAAACTTGTGATAATAATTGAGCTTGCCTAGAACTGATTGCAATTCTTTAACCGTCTTGGGTGCTGGTAGCTCTGATATTGCTCTTAAATGATCTGGACTCTGATGGACACCTTGAGAGTATCATGTCCCAAGTAGGATAACTGTTCTGGAAAAAATGTACACTTGTCCTTAAGTCCATTTTCACGGAGCACTTCAAACAACTGTCACAAATTTTGCAAATGTCCTTGCTGTGTAGACTCAGAAACTACGGTGTCATGTAGGTAATTACACAGTGCAGGAATTGACGCACATTGAGTCAAAGAACTGCTGAAATAGTGCTGGTGCAGAGGCACATCCGAACGGAAGCCTTTTAAATTTGTAGAGACCTAAATGCATATTCACGAAGAGAATCTTCTGGGATTCTTCATCCACAGGAATCTGAAGATAGGCATCTTGCAAATCTGAGGAAAATATTTGCCTGAACACAATTTGTCAAACATGTATTCTGGACGTGGCAAAGGAAATGTTTCAACAAGTTGAGGATTGACGGTGGCTTTAAGATCCACGCTCAGTCGCAATTTGCCTGATGGTTTCGTTAAGATAACCAACGGTGATGCCCATAGTGATGCTGTCACCGGTTCAATCACCCCTTGATCCTCAAGTTCATGCGATGTTTTAGCAACTTCGTCTCGAAGCGCGTGAGGCACTGAGCAAGCGCGGAAAAATTTAGGCTGTGCATTGTCCTTTAATTCAATATATGCCTGAAAATTGTTCGCGCAACCTAAACCTGGCGAAAAAATGTCAGCAAACTCTTGACATGGCCCAGAAACACTGTTTGTGGGAACACTTTTGGTGACGGCTAGTACGTCATCACGCACAGTTAAGGAGAATACATCAAATAAACCAAGACCAAAAATATTTACAGATGGTGGTGAACACAGCACATGAAAAAAAACCACCTGAGTTTGTCCACCGTATGTGGCTGGAAAACTACACAGTCGTAATACGGAACATTTACGTTACACAATGGAGGTGAACCCTGCAATTCGTAACTTCTACGAATCATTAGTGGAACAGACGCTCCAGTGTCCAACTGAAAAGGAATCGTATAATTCTGAATACGCAAGTCGACAAAAAGTTTGTTCTGTCGTCGGCGAAAAATGTAATTCGGAGAAGCAATTTTCACTGACAAATGTTGACGGTCAGATCAGGCGTGGCGGAACTTCTTTCGTCGGCGTGCACTGGCATCACAAGCAAAATTGTCACAATCGGGTAAAGTCACACGTACTGGAGGCGAATTTACAACATTTACTTCCATTGCATGTAGCTTGTTGTGATAGGAAGTCTCACTGCGGGAACCGTTCCGGCGGAAGCTACTTTGTCCTGAAACGTGATACTGTTTCTCAAAGTTCTGTCTTTTTAAGCACACTGCCTGGACATGTCCCGCTTTGTTGCAAAAATGACACGGCCTTGCGTGATGGGGCTATTCTGGCTCGAGTACTTGGAATTACACTGCGGGCGGCTGCGGCCGGCATTTAACAGGTGTCTTGTTTCCTGGAAGTGAATTGGGCCAGCGTGCGCCGAGCCGGCACAGTGGCATGTATGTGCGATGCGCGCGCAGCTGCCTTGCTAGCCTGACAGCGGGAGGCGATTCGAAAGAATTTGCAGCAAAGTCCGAAGTGTCCTATCTGTCCAAAATGTCCAACACTTGTTCTAAAGTGGGGTTGGATAATTTAAGAATTTGCTCTCTAATGCGTGTGCCTTTCACGTTTTGCGCAGTAGCGTCCCATACCATGACGCCAGAATATGATATTCCGCAAGAACGTGAAAATTCACAGTCGCGAGTGAGGCCTTGCAAAGTTGGTACCCACTCACAGTAATTTTGACGAGGTGCACGTTTTGTGTGGAAAAAATGCGTACCTTATTGCCACAATGTTTATATTCTCCTTGTAATAATCGGCCAATGCTTTAACAAGTTTTTCGTAACTGTGCTGTTCTGGCGAGCTTCTCGGGAATAGTTTGAGCAGCATGTGCTACGAGGCCACGCCAACACAAGATAAAAGCGCATGCAGCCTCGTTTTGCCTTGAACGTTGTATGCAGCCTGATCGTGTGAAAACTGCGCCTGCCACTCCTGCCAGCTCTCTACACTGGCGTCGAAGGCGCGAAACGGCGGTGCCGTGTCCTGCTGTACGGTCGGCTCCTGTGCAGCAGGTATTTGTGGCATAGCTTGTTGTCCCTGGACGAGCTGTCCCAAGGCATGCAGTAGTGCTCTGGACTGCCGATTCTGCAATCTTAACAGTTCTGCCAGTAGAGTTTGTTCTTCCGGATTTGCCATCACAAATAAATCAAATAATCACAATCGGAAGTCGCAAAAAATTTCGTGCACACGTTATTCATACAAATCGGAGAGGATGTGTGGCGCATCCGAATACATAGTCTAGAAATATGGCAAACACAAATGAAATAATCGTCTTCTCCGATGTATCGATGAATCAGCTCTGCTGTCACTACTCAGCTTTTCTAAAAAAAACTGGACCGTCATACTCGTCGCCATTTTGTTATGATTCTCGTCGTCAGTTATGACAGGTGGCCAATGCTAAATAGAAACATATACTGAAGGTTTGGCAGTGAAGTCAGTAAGGAGCTGGCTGCATAGTCTGTATCTGCAACGACTGAAATAATTAGCAGTCTTATATATATATATATATATATATATATATATATATATATATATATATATATATATATATATACTCCTGGGCAACGGCCTTGCCACAGTGGATCCACCGGTTCCCGTGAGATCACCGACGTTAAGCGCTGTCGGGCGTGGCCGGCGCTTGGATGGGTCACCATCCCGCCGCCACGTGCTGTTGCCATTTTTCGGGGTGCACTCAGCCTCGTGATGCCAATTGAGGAGCTACTCGACCGAATAGTAGCGGCTCCGGTCAATGAAAACCGTCATAACGACCGGGAGAGCGGTGTGCTGACCCCATGCCCCTCCTATCCGCATCCTCACCTGAGGATGATACGGCGGTCGGATGGTCCCGATGGGTCGCTTGCGGCCTGTAGACGGAGTTATATATATACTCCTGGAAATGGAAAAAAGAACACATTGACACCGGTGTGTCAGACCCACCATACTTGCTCCAGACACTGCGAGAGGGCTATACAGGCAATGATCACACGCACGGCACAGCGGACACACCAGGAACCGCGGTGTTGGCCGTCGAATGGCGCTAGCTGCGCAGCATTTGTGCACCGCCGCCGCCAGTGTCAGCCAGTTTGCCGTGGCATACGGAGCTCCATCGCAGTCTTTAACACTGGTAGCATGCCGCGACAGCGTGGACGTGAACCGTATGTGCAGTTGACGGACTTTGAGCGAGGGCGTATAGTGGGCATGCGGGAGGCCGGGTGGATGTACCGCCGAATTGCTCAACACGTGGGGCGTGAGGTCTCCACAGTACATCGATGTTGTCGCCAGTGGTCGGCGGAAGGTGCACGTGCCCGTCGACCTGGGACCGGACCGCAGCGACGCACGGATGCACGCCAAGACCGTAGGATCCTACGCAGTGCCGTAGGGGACCGCACCGCCACTTCCCAGCAAATTAGGGACACTGTTGCTCCTGGGGTATCGGCGAGGACCATTCGCAACCGTCTCCATGAAGCTGGGCTACGGTCCAGCACACCGTTAGGCCGTCTTCCGCTCACGCCCCAACATCGTGCAGCCCGCCTCCAGTGGTGTCGCGACAGGCGTGAATGGAGGGACGAATGGAGACGTGTCGTCTTCAGCGATGAGAGTCGCTTCTGCCTTGGTGCCAATGATGGTCGTATGCGTGTTTGGCGCCGTGCAGGTGAGCGCCACAATCAGGACTGCATACGACCGAGGCACACAGGGCCAACACCCGGCATCATGGTGTGGGGAGCGATCTCCTACACTGGCCGTACACCACTGGTGATCGTCGAGGGGACACTGAATAGTGCACGGTACATCCAATCCATCATCGAACCCATCGTTCTACCATTCCTAGACCGGCAAGGGAACTTGCTGTTCCAACAGGACAATGCACGTCCGCATGTATCCCGTGCCACCCAACGTGCTCTAGAAGGTGTAAGTCAACTACCCTGGCCAGCAAGATCTCCGGATCTGTCCCCCATTGAGCATGTTTGGGACTGGATGAAGCGTCGTCTCACGTGGTCTGCACGTCCAGCACGAACGCTGGTCCAACTGAGGCGCCAGGTGGAAATGGCATGGCAAGCCGTTCCACAGGACTACATCCAGCATCTCTACGATCGTCTCCATGGGAGAATAGCAGCCTGCATTGCTGCGAAAGGTGGATATACACTGTACTAGTGCCGACATTGTGCATGCTCTGTTGCCTGTGTCTATGTGCCTGTGGTTCTGTCAGTGTGATCATGTGATGTATCTGACCCCAGGAATGTGTCAATAAAGTTTCCCCTTCCTGGGACAATGAATTCACGGTGTTCTTATTTCAATTTCCAGGAGTGCATATATATTGTACTTGTATTACAGGCTTCTTCATATGCTGCATACATATAATTACAAACAAATATCTAGAGAGAAATTACTTATGCCATACATGACTAAGCGCCATGTTAGAGGTTGCTTCCTATCGGCTGAAGGCTATGCTTCATTCCTAGTTGACGTCCGGAGCAAGAGTGGACAAGAGCTCGCTAGATACTTGTCACAAGCCGCGGAGCGGCGCTAGTCGCGACTCGAGGGTCCAGCGATATCTATTACGGACCGCGGTCGATATCTCCAACCACTAACAAGTGTAGTATCGAACTTCGATACCACAGAGAGCAAAGAGCTTGCATTAGAACAGGTTCAGTGTGAGATTTACCAGAATGATTTTTGTTTATAACTCTCGACTCGGTCGTTTCCGGCCCAGGGTTCCTTTCTTCAAATTCATACAATTACCTTTCTTCATCCGCCTTGAAAATTTGTATCACCGTCACGGAATCATGCGTAGACATAAATCTGCGTTCATTATCATAGGTTAAGAGACATCCACGGGCCGGCCGCGGTGGTCTAGCGGTTCTAGGCGCTCAGTCAGGAACCGCGCGACTGCTACGGTTGCAGGTTCGAATCCTACCTCGGGCATGGATGTGAGTGATGTCCTTAGGTTAGTTAGGTTTAAGTTGTTCTAAGTTCTAGGGGACTTATGACCACAGCTGTTGAGTCCCATAGTGCTCAGAGCCATTTGAACCATTTTTTAAGACATCCACGGTGGGTGCGCAGGATGGGGAGAGGGAGCGGGCGTGAGCAATTGTGTGGTGGACCGTAACAATTGCGTCTTGCCTCAACAACGGGGTGACAGTCTGCTGCCGGAGAAATTAAGTTGTTCGTAGAGAGATGCAAGCGTAGAGGATTTTGCTGTCTTTAGTTGGCATATAATCAGTCTGTGTTATTTGTGGGGTGCAGAAGCACTGGTGCTATTCATCCACTGTTGAACAATTCTTCCACAGGTAGAAATTAATTCTGGGATATTATATGACGTAGTAGCAGTTTGACTTTATGAATCAGCAGTGTGTGGACAGTCTCGGCAAATTCTACAACCATCTATACCGTCGCAATAAAACTCGAAAATTTTCATCTGAATGTTGTAGTCTAGAGGCATCGGTCATATGAGAAAGTCAGGGTCAAAATCAATAAAACTCGGCTCCGATGTTGCATAGAGCCTCAGCACCACGCTCAGTTTGGTGGATCAGTTGTCATTTTGGGTTCTGTCTGTCTTACGCGTACTGTAAGCTGCAAACCTTTTCAACATAGACGCTTTTTGCTTTTATTCACAAAGCTTAAGCAGTGGTAATATAGCAACCATTACAAGTAGATGATTTTTGCTGTTATTTCAGTATTCATGGACCGGATGACGGTTCTGCTAAAGGCTGAATTATTTTAGACATTACTGTCATCGTTCTGAGTACCCCGTTCAACGTTGTGGTGTACAACTTTATATTATCTATTGATTACGAAATCTCTTTGCGGATGTTCACGTTTTGGTACCAGTGCTGTGTTATTATTTTCATTTGTTTTGCTCCGTTTTGGAAATAGAGCCAATGACTGCTTTGTTAAGGAAAATATTTTCAAAGTGTACAACGATCAAAAGACGTGTTGCTTACTCATAATGTTTACAGTATAACCAGCAGAACACACCAAGAATGTGAATTCTGTCTGGTGAATGAGTTTTTCAGTATTCTGTGCACTTAAGATAGAAAAACATGAATAACTGTTACATTTATTAATTTATTGTATTTAATTTGCAGTCGGCATACCTATGTGTTGTAAACAGCTCCGGTATAGTCCCTATGAACCTGCTCAGGGCACACACTGGCTGTTATTCTTCCTGCTGGAAGTATAATTAAATTTTTTCAACTATACAGAATAAGTTTGGCAACTCTGTGACCGCTGAGTTACTTCTTGGATGGCATAGAATTATTCTGCTAGATTCACTTGATTTTTCATGTTATTACCAATGAATAATCTTCGTGATTTTCGCTTAAGGTGAGACATAAGTTTATCTATCTATGGGTTTGAGTCCAGGAGAGCCAGCCATTTCACGAGCAAACTGCAAATAATCTCGTCTTTCACATTGCGATTTATCTGTCAAAAATGTTCATATGTGTGTTTCATCTTATGGGAAATAACTGATAAAGTCATCAGTCACTAAGCTTACACACTACTTAACCTAAATTATCCTAAGGACAAACACACACACCCATGCCCGATGGAGGTCTCGAACCTACGCCGGGACCAGCCGCACAGGCCATGACTGCAGCACCCAAGACCGCTCCGCTAATCCCGCGCGGCATTTATCTGTCCTATCCACTACTGACTCAATAAAGAAGAGACTAATACTGCAACTCTTCGCTAGCTCTGGGATAACGTGGTCGTCCATCAAATGAAGGCTGCGTTAGTTCGCAGTTCCAGTCTCGAAGAAGGCGATATTTCTAGCCATTGTGTTACAGAGCTGCAAGCAGCCACATTGAAAATCAATAAGAACATCATATGAAGTCGTCGCCATCAAGTATCGTCTCGCTACTTCCAGAATCTCATTGCGTAATGGCGAAAAACGTATGATACTGAACAACTGATAATGCCTCTTTCCGCTTCTGCTGATATAACTTTTGATCTTTGTGTATATATAATTTTATTTATGAGATTCCACATATCCACAGTAATTGAGTATGACACAAGACAGCAAGTAAAAATAGACCGTTTCGAACCCCAGAGTAAACAATATCTTACACAAAAACAAAAAACTAGCGTTTGGCGTCATTGGCCGGGAGGCCCCTTACGGGGCAGGCGCGGCTGCTTTGGTGCAGGTCTTATTACATTCGACGCCACTTTGGACGACCTGGGCACCGGATGGGGATGAAATAATGATGAAGACAACACGACACCCAGTCCCTACGCGGAGAAAATCCCCGACCCAGCCGGGAATCGAACCCTGGCCTCTTAGAACGGTTGTCCGTCCCGATGACCATTCAGCTATTTTTTTTTCCTAAATCTCATTTTGTTCGTTTTAGTTAGTTGCCTCTGCTCGGGACGGACGTCGAAAGACATCCTTTTCAGTTCGTCGTTGATCCATTACCTCAGTGTTTTTATTACAGAGGGCAACTAACCCTCTGACCGGACACGCTGAGCTACCGTGCCGGCGTTATCGGGGTGGAAAATATCTTTCTAATTCATTCTGATATAGGCATGCTCATATTACAGATAGTTCATGTCATATTAAAATAGACTTTTGTTGTAACCTTATTGTGGTAAGTCATATTTCATTTGTGTTAGTACAGTGCATATTTTAACGGCATGTTCCATTAATTTATTGAAACCATCAATCACTTATCAACAATACATTCTCTCACCTTATCTAAAGCAGTCTGACAATGCTCAAGTAGTTTATTAATTCCACGCCTTTATAAACATAATGGTTCCGAGTTAAAGATGTCGTCAAATCAGGCTGGAAGTTCATTTTTGTCCAAAAACGGATTTTCTTGATGGTTGCCAATAAGATGTGAGAGAGGTAAACATTTGACAGCATAAGATCAGAGTAATAAGTCCGAGAGGGATGACTTTCCAGACAACCTTCCGAATTGTTTTATTTTTGAAATCAACAGGGTGTGTTATTCTATAGTCGGAACACACGATGCAGTTTTATCTGTCGTTCTTCTTACACTGCGACCGAAAGGTGTCTCAATTGTTGGCAACAAATACCAGATGCGATGGACACAGCCCTAAGGTCAAGTTGCTAGTGCACAATACCCTTTCTCAGCCAACAGATGCAAAATAGGTTCATTCTGACCTTTGCCCCAGTATGTGTCTCTTCTTACTGCTCAACCGTTAATGATGCATTTATTTCAACTGCGGGCCGGAGTGGCCGAGCGGCTCTAGGCGCTACAGTCTGGAACCGCGCGACAGGTTAGAATCCTGCCTCGGGAATGGATGTGTGTGATGTCCTTAGGCTAGTTAGGTTTAAATACTTCTAAGTTCTAGGGGACTGATGACCTCAGAAGTTAAGTCCCATAGTGCTCAGAGCCATTTTTTTTATTTCAACTTTTTAAAGTTGACATAAACGCATCATATCTTGTCACCAGTAAGAATATTGCATAGGAATGCTCAGTGTACGAACCGGTAGGTGTTCAAGCAAGAATGCAGTAATAATAGCTCCTCTGATTTTTGTTGCTTTCAGTTGGAGCACGGAATATATCTGCTTCCGACATCTGAACTTTGACTATTGTATGAAAATGTTGCACGGTGCTTAAATGGTCGCATTTCATCGCAAATGGTTCATCACATGAGTCTGCTATCGAGACTTCCTGAACGTGGAAAATCATTGATGCCAGAACGATCTTTCTTAAAACAAGAAAAGTTTTTGCTGACGTGTTTTGCCCAAATGCACTTGCTCCATACACAATAAAATATTTTCCAGCTGCCTCTGCTGCCGTTACCCCTCTGCATTAAATGCTAAGCGAATAATATAAAGCAGATGTTAGACCTTTCTTCCACTTTAGTGTTGTAACTGCGACCGGGACGGTCGCGGGGTAGCAATGACGGAAAGTGCGGCGGGACCCGCGGAGAGGCCCACGAACAACAACACAACGGGAGAGGACGGACACGACCAACGAAAGACAGAACGAATACAACAAGATCGAACAACGGACTCACAATGAAACAAACACGTCCACTCGTACACAGAACAAGGAAGTAAGCTGTCTAACGTTAGGCGTGGTATCAACCGACGTACGCAAGATTAGACTGGCTGGCTGAGCTTTTTTTTCCCTTTATTGAATTTCGATTCCCCCCGAAGGGGGCGGGCTGGCAGCGGCGTAGTATGCCGCTCTTCAGCCTACAGACTTTGTTAAAAAGATGAAGAGAATAAATAATAAAAACAGGCTATAAAATCGGAGACTTAAATAGGATCATGGCGAAAAAAATCGTGGAACTTAAAACTTAGTACAAAAGGATGATGATGCGAATAAAGTACATACGAAGCACACAGGTAAAATAATAGACAGACAATTAAAAAAAACACAGCGACAGTCTGGTTTCTGTTCGCAAAAGACATAAAATTCACACCCAGCGACAGCATGGTTTCTGTTCGCAACACTAGTAAGACGAACAACACTGAACATTCACTGGAACACTGCACTAAAAAGTCGGCAAATGTGACATACCACAGCCGAGAGCAGGTGGGGGGAAACTGGACAGATGGTGGGAAAATAAAAATGGAGGGGGGGGGGGGGAAGGAAAGGCTCAAAAATGGCTCTGAGCACTATGGGACTCAACTGCTGATGTCATTAGTCCCCTAGAACTTAGAACTAGTTAAACCTAACTAACCTAAGGACATCACAAACATCCATGCCCGAGGCAGGATTCGAACCTGCGACCGTAGCGGTCTTGCGGTTCCAGACTGTAGCGCCTTTAACCGCACGGCCACTTCGGCCGGTGGGAAGGAAAGGAAAAGCGAAGGGGGGAGGGGGGAAAGGAGCCAATGGAGGATGAGGACCCATAAGAGGGATGGGGGGTGCTGGGCAGACACGACAGGGAGTGGGGAAGGCAGTGGAGGGGAATACAAAAGGACTCGGTGGGGGACGGGGAGAAGGGAGGTAGGGAGAGGTATGGCGGGGAGCAAACAGGATGGAAGGGGGGGAAGAGGCAGCCCAGGGAAAGGACAGAGGAAAGGAGGGGGTTGAGGATCAGAGTTGATAGGAGGGACAGATGGAGGGAGAGAGGGCATCATCCGGGAGGGGGAGTTGATGGATGCCACCTTGAGAAAGGCGGGGCAGGGGGCAGGTACGGGAGAGGAGAGGAGCAACCAGGGGGTGAGGGGGATCAAGGCGGCAGGAGGTGTAGGGTATGCAGATATGTTCAAGGAATAGGAGCAGATAGGGGAAAGGAATGAGGTCATAGAGGATCTGCGTGGGAGACAGGAGGCATATATGGAAGGCGAGGTGGAGTGAATGACGATCAAGGATCTGGAGGGGCTTATAGAATTTGGGGGGGGGGGCAGATAGCCAGGCGTGACTGGCATAACAGAGGATGGGACGGATTAAGGATTTGTAGGTGTGGAGGATGGTAGAAGGGTGAAACCCCCATGTCCAGCCAGAGAGGAGTTTGAGGAGTCGGAGGCGGTTGTGGGCTTTGGATTGGATGGAGCGGAGATGAGGGATCCAGGTGAGGTGACGGTCAATGATGAGGCCAAGGAAGGTGACGGTGGTGGTGAGGCGGACAGGACGGACCCAGACGGTAAGGGAGAAATCCAGGAGCCGGAAGGAGCGACTGGTACGACATATGATGATTGCCTGGGTCTTGGAAGGATTGATTTTGAGGAGCCACCGGTTACACCATGCGGCAAAAAGGTCAAGGTGATTCTGGAGAAGGCGTTGGGACCGCTGGAGGGTAGGAGAGAGGGCGAGGAATGCGGTGTCATCGGCATGTTGCAAGAGGTGTACTGGTGGGGGTGGGGGTTGGGGCATATCTGCCGTGTACAGGATGTAGAGGAGAGGGGAGAGGACACAGCCCTGGGGCACACCTGCAGAGGGGTAGCTGGCTGAGCTATTTTTTTTTTCTTTATTGTTATTTTCATACCTAAACAATCAGGTAGGCTGTCAGCGGCATGCTACGCCGCACTTCAGCTGTAGTGTTGTCAATAACGGAACACAGAATGGAGAATCAGAATGAACATAGTGACGGGCAAAAAAATAGTGGTCACAGATACACAAAAAACATGGAGCCGTTCACACTCAACGATAACGACACTGGAAACTCGTTGACACGGCACACAGAACACTGATGAATCCGACGGCACAAATGAACGTAGAAGCGTGACGGCGGACACTAAAAACACAAATGACGTCACACACACGTGAAAGTGATGGCTATGATCTCCGGCGCGCGAAAGTCCACAGATTGTGTACGAGTCCGGGGACCTGCCAAGGGGGAGGAAAGGGGAGTGGGAGGGAGAGGGGTGAGCAAGGATGCCAATGGAGGAGGAGACAGAGAAAAAACGGAGGAAGGGTGCTACAGTCTGGAACCGCACGACCGCTACGGTCGCAGGTTCGAATCCTGCCTCGGGCATGGATGTGTGTGATGTCCTTAGGTTAGTTAGGTTTAAGTAGTTCTAAGTTCTAGGGGACTCATGACCTGTGAAGTTAAGTCCCATAGTGCTCCGAGCCATTTGAACCATTTTTTTTTGAGGAAGGGTTGGAGGGGAAGCCCGGGGGAGGAGTGGGGAGAAATGGAGGAGGGAGGGAATGGGGGAGAGAAGGGAGGGAGGGTGCCCAAAGGAGCAAATACAGGAAAAGGGAGGGAGGATCAAAGTTGGTAGGAGGGGTAGATGGAGGGGAGGAGGACATCATCAGGGAGGGGGAGCTGGCGGAAGCCACCTTGGGAGAGGATATGGAGGGTGGAGAGATGGAGACCGGGTGGGACGTGGGAATACAGGCACGGCAGCAGGCGGGGGTGGGAGAGGATGGGTGAGACAAGCGGGTGGGGACGATCGAGTTTACGGGAGGTGTACAGGATCCGAATCCTTTCAAGGAAAAGGAGAAGGTGTGGAAACGGAATGAGGACATATAGTATCCGAATGGGAGAGAGGAGATGGATGCAATAGGCGAGGCGGAGAGCATGGCGTTCAAGGATCTGAAGGGACTTATAAAAGGTAGGGGGCGGAGATCCAGGCTGGATGGGCGTAACAAATGATAGGGCGGATGCGGGATTTATAGGTGTGGAGTATGGTGGAGGAATCCAGACCCCACGTAAGGCCGGAAAGGAGCTTGAGGAGACAGAGTTGGGAGTGTGCCTTGCCTTGGATTGTCCAGAGATGGGGGGGTCCAGGAGAGGCGACGGTCGAGGGTGACACCAAGGTACTTAAGGGTGGGAGTGAGGGCGATAGGACGGCCTTAGATGGTGAGATAGAAATCAAGGAGGCGGAAGGAAGGGGTGGTTTTGCCTACAATGATCGCCTGGGTTTTGGAGGGATTGACCTTGAACAACCACTGGTGGCACCAAGTGGTGAACCGGTCAAGATGGGATTGGAGAAGGTGTTGGGAGCGCTGCAGGGTGGGGGCAAGGGCGAGGAAGGTGGTGTCATCGGCAAACTGGAGAAGGTGGCCGGGGGGTGACGGCGGCGGCATGTCCGCCGTATATAAAAGTTACAGATGGGAGGAGAGGACGGAGCCGTGGGGCACACCGGCGGAGGGAAAAAAGGTGTAGGAGTCCGTGTTATGGATGGTGACGTAGGAAGGACGGTGGGAGAGAAAGGAGCCGATCAGATGGGCGTAGTTAATGGGAAGGGCGAAGGTTTGGAGCTTGAAGAGGAGACCGGAATGCCACACACGGTCATAGGTATGTTTGAGGTCTAGGGAGAGGAAGATTGCAGAGCGACGTGAATTGAGCTGTGCAGAAAGGAGATGAGTGAGGTGGAGGAGAAGGTTGTCGGAAGAGAAGGACGGCCGAAAGCCACACTGGGTAACGGGAAGGAGGCGGTGTTGGCGGAGATGCTGGTGGATGCGGCGGGTGAGGATAGATTCCAGGACCTTGCTGAAGACCGAGGTAAGGCTGATGGGATGGTAGGAGGAGACGGCGGACGGTGGTTTACCAGGTTAAAGGAACATAAGGATACGGGAGGTTTCCACAGGTTGGAGTAGTAACTGGTGGACAGGACTACATTGTAGAGCCTGGCCAGGGTGGAGAGGAAAGAGACAGGAGCTTCACAAAGGTGACGGTAGGTGACATGATCATGACCAGGAGCGGTGTTGCGTTTCATGTGGAGTGTAGCAATGAGATCCTGTGTAGTGATAGGGGCATTGAGGTCTGTGTGTGCAATGTTGTCCAAGTACTGGAAACCAGGTGCAAGGGGAGGGACAGAGGTGTCAGTTCGATCGCGGACATTGGGGAAGAGGGAGTAATCGAACTGGGGATCATCGGGGATGGAAAAGACATCTGAGAGGTACAAGGCAAAGTGATTGGCCTTACTAAGGGCGTCAGGGAAGGGGTGATCATCATGGAGATGAGGATAGTAGGGGAAGGGTTTAGTTCCGGTAAGGCGACGGAAGGCTGACCAGAACATGAACAAGTTTATGGGTAGGGTAGCATTTAAACAGGTGCATGTCTGTCGCCAGTCCCGGCGTTTCTTAGCCAGAAGCAAATTTCGAATGTGTCGCTGGAGTTGCCGGTGGCATCGCAGCGTGTCCAGGTCACGCGTGTGGAGAAAGGCACAGTAGAGATGGCAGGATTCACGGAGGAGGAGGACGGCCTGTGGGGGTAAGGTAGGACGGTGGGGGTGGATGGCGACAGTAGGGACGTGGGCCTCCACAGCCTCAGACAGGATCTGCTGGAGAAAGGAGGCGGCATGGGTTACATCGTCAGGGTGGTTGTAGGTGAAGGGGTGGCTATCGACCTGGGTGGAGAGGCTATCCCGGTAGGCATTCCAGTTGGCATGGGAATAGTCATGGACATACTTTGGGGGAGGGTCATTACGAGGGTTGGGGCGGGGGCGATGACTGTCCGAAATGGTGAGGAGGACAGGGAGATGGTCGCTACCAATAGGCTCCATGACATCCACTGTTATGCGGCCAAGGAGGTTAGGGTAGGAAAGGATAACATCGAAGTGGAGTTGGATTCGGGACGGGTGTGCTGGGGGATGGGGATGATGTCGCCTTGAAGGGAGGAGAGGAACCGATGCCACCGCCGTAACTGGGCGGTGGAATGAATATGGATGTTGAGATCGGCGGCGATCACGTAGGAGGAGAAGGTACGGTCAATGTGGGAGTGGAAGTCGAAGGGAATAGGGGCGTTAGGGCGGACATAGATGGTGGCGCAGGTGACAGGAAGGCCAGGGAAGAAGAGACTAAGGATCAGCTGTTCGGTGGGGTCAGGAAGGAGGGGCTGGAGCCGAACTGGGATCTGGCGGTGGTGACCAATGGCAACTCCGCCACGCGCAATCGGGAGGGGATTATCGGAGCGGTGAAGGAGGTAGGGCAAAGTGTGGATGGTGTGGTGGGGTTGGAGGAAGGTTTCATTGAGGAGGAAGGCATCCACGCGGTGGGTGGCAAGGGTGTGCAGGAAGAGGTTCTTGTTGGCGGGAAGGGAGCGGATGTTGTTGAAAAGGATACGGTGCTGTCGCGCCATGACAGGAATTTAGACAAGGGTGTCAAGATGGGAGAAGGTTAAATGGGCCTGGTTGTTGGTGTAGGTGGCATACATTTTGAGGTGGAAAATGGAAGGGCCGGCGAGGGAAAGCTGTTGGAGTGTGTGGGGGCGCTGAAAAGGGTGAACATTATGGAGGACGGTGGTGAGGAATCTGATGATGTCCTCAGCAGAAGGGGGGGCGAAGGGAATTACCGGGAGGGGTGGGGGCGTCCAGAGGGCAGATAGGGATGGTGAGTTCAGGAGTGGGAGGAGGGGGTCGGGCCTTACATTTCTGGGAGTAGGTAGGATGGGGGAGCATACAGGTATTAGAGGAGGGGGGGGGGGAATGGAGATTGGGGCACTGCCGTAAGAAATGGGCCAGGTGGGGGCCTCGTGGCACTCAGATGTTGGGTGTGCATTATACTGCAAGCACCTCTGGCAGCAGAGGGATTGAGGAGGGGAACGGGAGGGGTCAACTTTATAACATTGGTTAAACAGGAGGGCACCCTTCTTCAGGAGATGGTCTATGGAGGGGGCGTGCTCAGAAAAGACCCGCATAAGGCGGGTGGGGTCGGCAGAGTTGTGGATGCGGCGAACCGCACGCACCTCCAGATGGGGATGTACCTGAAGCTCAGCCAACACCTCCTCCTCCGTGATCGTCGGACTAAGCCGAGTGATCACGGTGGTGAGGGTCAGCGGGCGACGCGGAGGTTGGGGTTGGCGGGAGGGAGGCGGGGAATGGGCAGGAGTGAGGGAGGCATGAGGGCCAAAGCGGGTGACAGGGACGCGGGAAGGGAGATCCATGTGAAGGGTAGGGCTGGTGGAGGAGATGATGACCGAATCATGGCGGGGAGTGAGGAGGGAGATGGGGGCACCGGGAAAATGCTGGCGATGGAAGAGTGTGAGGTTCCGGGCCTCAAGAAGGGAGGGATCAGGACAGGAGAGGAGATAGTGGTAGGGGGAGGTTGGGGAGGAGGAGGAGGGGGCAGGACAGGTGGGGAGACATCCATAGCATCCTGGGCCGCAGAAGGGGGACGAGGCGGAGCCTTTTTAGGAGTAGAGGAGGCAGGGGTGCCAATGGGCCGCTTGACGGCGGCAGAGGAGGTGTGAGGGACGGGAGCAACTGGAATGTGGCGGGGAGTGGCAGGTCCCGGTGCTGGAGTCGGCGCTGGAGATGGTGAGGGCGATGGCGAAGGCGACGGTGATGATGATGATGAAGGTGAAGGGGAGAGTTGAGCGTGGGCCGTGGCCCTCCGGGCGACCACCCTAGCGGGTGCTGCGGAAAAGAAAGGAGCAGAGGGAGGGAGTGGCGGGAAAGGATCAGAGGAGGCACGGGAGGAAGGAGTCGGGGATGGGGCGACAAATAGTGAGGGAGATGGGAGAGTGAGGAGTGGGGGGATGGACTGAGGGGGGGGTGTGTGACTGGGCACACCACGTGATAGTGGTGACAGCGGCGGAGGGGGAGGTGTATATAATGGCAGTGTTGGTGGCTGTAGAAGAGGTGGTGGGGGTTTACATTATGATAAGGGGAAAAACACAGGACAAGACAAAGAAGCAAACGAGGGACGGCAGGACGACGAGAGACATAGAGTAAAAGGGGACGGAGAATGATGAAGGACGAAGGAGACTGGGACCGAAGCCCCACTCTGCTGTCGCTGGCGGGGGGGCGACCCGGCTGGCTGGCCGGTGGGGACGCCTCCGATGCTGCTGCTGCTGGTGGCAGCTGGGCTGCTGCTGGCTGGTGGCTGGTGGCTGGTGGCTGGTGGTTGGTGGCTGCGACCGCTGGTGGCTGCGACCGCTGGTGGCTGCTGGCTGCTGGCGGGGACCGCTGCTGGCCGCTGGCTGCTGGCTGCTGGCGGGGACCGCTGCTGGCTGCTGGCTGTGGGCTGTGGGCTGTGGGCTGTGGGCTGTGGGCTGTGGGCTGTGGGCTGCGGGCTGCGGGCTGCGGGCTGCGGGCTGCGGGCTGCGGGCTGCGGGCTGCGGGCTGCGGGCTGCGGGCTGCGGGCTGCTCGCGGGGACCGCTGCTGGCTGGACTGCTGCACGTTGACGGGCTGGCTGGCTGGCTGGCACCTGCAACACCTATCACTTCGATTGGTACCGTACTGGCACAATCGAAGGGCGGTATTCAAACGAATTACCGCCGGAGATCCGCTGGCTGAGCGAGAGGCAGGCGCTTAAGTACGCTACCGGGGGCGCCGTTATTGGCCACTGGAACCACGTGTTCCACTGTGGCGCCCTCACACTAAAAGCGGGCCAGGAGGCGCGCGCCGCCACAGCTTACGGCGCGATGGTGCAGAGACCTCTATGGGTCTTCGACGTCCATGTCGTCTGGCGCGGATTCAAATACCGCGGCGCGCGGTACCACATTTAGAGTCTGTTATGAGTTTCAAGCATGAAAACTGCAATACGTAACTGCATGACGAATTATTTTTTATTATTCATTATTTATTTATGTATTGCAAGTTTAAAGATCTGTTACCTGATATTTTAAAACAGGTCGTACATTTACAGTCTTCGTTTGTCACCTTTTTCTGAAGTTTTTGTTTTGTTTTTATCTGCTACATTTAACAAAGAATAATACTATTTTAAAATAAAAATAATTTGTGATTGAAATACAAATAAAATGTTGATGTTTTAAGAATAATTAAAGAGATGGTGGAGAGGGGAGATTTACTAGTGCCCTCACCGACTATGACTGGCGGTGAATACTACTACTATCTGAAATAACACAATGACAGTTGATAAACACACAAATAGCGCCGCGTCGCCTGACACCCGGCGGCGAGTTACGTGTGGCCGGTTTCCGGTAGCCGGTGGCCGCTGTGGAAAGGGGAAACTCTCGAGCGTACACTGATATTGACGCTAGCACGAGCTGTCTTGCCGAATTGTTTCTTCAAGTTTTTGCGATTACAGGCGGGTTAGAAAGTGAACCGAATTATCTATGGGGTTTTATCATACTGATAACTTTAGCCGTCAACACAAATGCTATTTAAAAATATAAGGAATGGAGTGGGCTGGAACTCAATACCTTATGTCTCTCTTGAGTGATGCTTGCCACATTTTTTTTTTTTAGAAATAAGTCTGTGATCAGACCGAGAATCCATCCCACGGCCTCTCAGTTTCAACACGTGCGCTTTACCGCTTTTTTTAAAAGAAAAGGCAATTCCCCCTTTCTCAAATCTTCGAAAAAGAATAAAAACAAAAATCAAAGCCATCCCCATCTAGCACCACCACTTTTACCCTATCTAGTTATAGCAGTAGACAACGAGCAGATACAGCACTGACTCAACTCTTGAAGAGTGATAGCAGTTCCTAGAATCATTTCCGCACCCTACAGTGTGGTTAGATCCTGCATACGACCGGACTTACAAAGAATCCTGAGGGGCGTCCGGCTATATTGGCTGCCTTAAGTGAACAACTCAGACTTGGTCTATGCGGCGCCAGCGGGTGGCCGGGTTTTATGTATACGACTGTACATCACCAGCTATCCTAGCCAATATTTGACTTGTTTCACTGACAAACTGTGTAATGAGGGAGAACCTTTTATGAATGTAAAACAATGTTCTTTTTGTAGAAACTTTGAACCAACCAGATAATTGTAAAACATGTAGTTAGTAAGGTGTACAAGATGTCGAGAAAATTACTACTTCCCTGTTTCTACTATGAGTTTCACCTTTGCACACGTGAATCAGAAACTGTAATATAGTAAAAGTAGTTTTATATAGAAAGTTCTCATGAACGTCTTAGCCGGCCGTAGTGGCCGTGTGGTTCTAGGCGCTACAGTCTGGAGCCGAGCGACCGCTACGGTTGCAGTTTCGAATCCTGCCTCGGGCATGGATATGTGTGATGTCCTTAGGTTAGTTAGGTTTAATTAGTTCTAAGTTCTAGGCGACTGATGACCTCAGAAGTTAAGTCGCATAATGCTCAGAGCCATTTGAACCATTTTTTGAACGTCTTACAAACCTCCCCTGGAAATTTATTTGCAATGCCACGTTTTCCTATGACTTTTCTTTTCATTCATTTTATGAAAATATTAATAAAAGTAATATAGTGAGTATTATTTCGATTTATTTGCAGTGTTGGTAACGTATAAAGAAAAGAAAATGAAAAACTTTTTTCTACAGTGAGACTCAAACCGACGACCACCAAATTACAGTTTTATTCTCTTACGGCTGCTCCAAACGCCGTCCGGAAACTATGTTAACATTCACGGCTCATGTCTTGCGCGACCGAATCCAAATAAGTTATTTTTTTGTAAACACTCTGCTGTCTTGAGCTACTACCCTTGTCAGTTTTATTTCTGGCCATGCATTTATCACAAATGTAGACGAAATCGGCGATGACGAGTAGGTGTGTCCCCGTGGGAGGCCGTTAACGGTAACACCGTCATGTCTTCTGTGAGTAACTAGCCTTTTGTGCGATGTGCTTGCATTACAGCCCATTTTCGTTACACCAGAAATAGTCTTCCTTTTGTCGATCACTAATTTTTGCTTATATTTGGTCTTTATGACACAGAACATTGTGGCAATGGATCTGTGTGTTCTTCATCTCTACTGTAATTTTATTCCAGCTACAAAACTAATTTCTACTTAGCAGTCAAGAAAAATCGGTCTCTTGATTTTCACTTAGTTTGTGCACCAACACCTTCCTTTCTCTCGACAGATAACTGATATGTTTTTTTGTACGGAGGAACCTCAATACATTACCCACCACCACGTAGAGATTCTACCTTGCTGACACGAAACGAGTTAATACACTTCTCCTGGTGCAAACTGCCGTGAGCTGTAACTTTTGTGTGGGATTGTCATGTAGCTGCAAAAGCAACGGAGTCTATAATGCAGCAGGCCACCCACCAATTCAACCGTGAATAACTACCGTGCCATAAAGTATCCTCATTTTATAAATCCATGATTAGGAGCCAATATCTCATACTATACACGTGCTCTGTACTCGCTAAAACGCGTTGAAAGTTTCGTGAATCCAAGTCGGTTTCTTGGGTTTCTGGAGACTTGGAATGAATGCGCCGAATTTATACAATAGTAGGATAATAGTATGTCTTGGAACATAGTTAAGTCCGATAGTCAAATTTTATTATGGAAAATGTTTATATGTGATGTAAAGGTACTTATGGAGATAGATTTCACCGTCGCACGAAACTGGGATGTCCTGACAAGTAAAGATAACGTTTTTCTTTTAAGTACCGTACTGGAGGCCAGTATATTAATAAGGCCATCATTGTACTCCACTATCTCTAGGTTGTTTGATGAACGATCAATGAACACTCCAAGTGGGCATGTTGTCTTAATTGGCCTTATACGCAAAACTGAGGCACTGAACTATTTATCATATACCTGAAACTTGGATCTCTATGCTTCACTGATAGCGTTTCGTAAGAACGTTGTTTTTATTACAACTGTAATTTTAGATTCATGAATATGAATATAAACCAGTGCAACACTGAAAGAATAAGACATGACACAAATACACGACATTCGCGTGAGAGACCGATAGATACTTATTATAAGGGCTGTGCTTTGGACAGAGTATGAACTACGGACTGAACATGAAAATTCTGAGTATATAACAACTGTGTGGGACGTGCTGAAAGAATAAGCTGTTGGTCGATGACAGTACTATATATATATATATATATATATATATATATATATATATATATATATATATATATATATATATACGATATCTTCTAGCTGACTTCGCGCAATTATTTTAATTTCAAAGAGGTTATTAATACATTTGCGAAAATCATGGTGGTTCTTCCCAAGAACGCCATAAATTTTGTTCGCGATGTGAAAATCATATATCCGTGTTTCTGTCCAGCACAAGGAAGGTGCACGTGTTTATATTATAGCTTCTGGATGACAAATATCTATTGACGGACGTCTGGCCTGTTCTATCACAACAAAAAACATTGCTGATCGCAGAGAACAGAAGTATAAATTAGGATCTACGGTGTACCCAGTGTAGTACATGGCACCATCGAGAGTCGTTACCGCGAAATTGGTGTACAACCGGGTGCCCCTTTTCAAACTTGCTCTCTTAACTCATCCTCATGCAGCCTGTCTCATATGGTGTGGAAAATGACACAGCTGGAGGGATGAATGGCGTACACTTATATTTAGTGATGAGAACAATTCTGAGTTAGCATGAGTGACAGTCATTTGTGAGTGATATATTGGCAACAAGAGCGCAAACATTAGAGCGTATCACGCAGCATCATGCATGTTCAGCCTGAAATCCGACCATCACCTTTAAACTTCATTCTGTGAGTTCGTAAGTTACTACGAGCTCGATTTTAATGCCCTGAACATTACGCATATTAAACTACACTACTGGCCATTAAAATTGCTACACCAAGAAGAAATGCAGATGATAAACGGGTATTCATTGGACAAATATATCATACTAGAACTGACATGTGATTACATTTCCACGCAATTTGGGTGCATAGATGCTGAGAAATCAGTACCCAGAACAACCACCTCTGGCCGTAATAACGGCCTTGATACGCCTGGGTATTGAGTCAAACAGAGTTCGGATAGCGTGTACAGGTACAGCTGCCCATGCACCTTTAACACGATACCACAGTTCATCAAGAGTAGTGACTGGCGTGTTGTGACGAGCCAGTTGCTCGGCCACCATTGACCAGACGTTTTCAGTTGGTGAGAGATCTGGAGAATGTGCTGGCCAGGGCAGCAGTAGAACATTTTCTGTATCCAGAAACGCCCGTACAGGACCTGCAACATGCGGTCGTGCATTATACTGTTGAAATGTAGGGTTTCGCAGGGATCGAATGAAGGGTAGAGCCACGGGTCGTAACACACCTCAAATGTAGCGTCCACTGTTCAAAGTGCCGTCAGTGCGAACAAGAGGTGACCGAGACGAGTAACCAATGGCACCCCATACCATCACGCCGCGTGATTCGCCAGTATGGCGATGACGAATGCACGCTTCCAATGTGCGTTCACCGCGACGTCGCCAAACACGAATGTGACCATCATGATGCTGTAAACAGAACCTGGATTCATCCGAAAAAATGACGTTTTGCCGTTTGAGCACCCAGGTTCGTCGTTGAGTACACCATCGCAGGTGCTGCTGTGTGTGATGAAGCGTCAAGGGTAACCGCAACCATGGTCTCCGAGTTGGTAGTCCATGCTGCTGCAAACGTCGTCGAACTGTTCGTGCAAATGGTTGTTGTCTTGCAAACGTCCCCATCTGTTGACTCAGGGATCGAGACGTGGCTGCAAGATCCGTTACAGCCATGCGGATACGATGCCTGTCATCTCGACTGCTAGTTATACGAGGCCGTTGGGATCCAGCACGGCGTTCCGTATTACCCTCCGGAGAACACCGATTCCATATTCTGCTAACAGTCATTGGATCTCGACCAACGCGAGCAGCAATGTCCCGATACGACAAACCGCAATCGCGATAGGCTACAATCCGACCTCTATCAAAGTAGGAAACGTGATGATACGCATTTCAACTCCTTACACGAGGCATCGCAACAACGTTTCACCAGGCAACGTTGGTCAACTGCTGTTTGTGTATGAGAAATCGGTTGGAAACTTTCCTCATGTCAGCACGTTGTAGGTGTCGCCACCGACGCCACCCTTGTGTGAATGTGTGAATGCTGAAAAGCCAATAACTTGCATATCACAGCATCTTCTTCCTGTTGGTTAAATTTCGCGACTGTAGCACGTCATCTTCGTGGTGTAGCACTTTTAATGGCCAGTAGCGTAAATCTGGCCAATAAGTGAAATATAACGCGATCAGACTAACCTGTAGTGACGAGTAAGTTTCTGACAGTGCAACGGAATAGCAAAGCGAGATTTAATCTAAATTAAGCCAAGGTAACTTGGAAGTATAACCCTTGTAGTAAATTTCATGTGATTAGGCCCTATCAGTGTTGGGGAATCTCTCCTTGTAGGAGAAATTTGTGCAACGCAAAGGGAGTTGCAGGTCTTCTAGAACACCTCCTAAATTGTAATGAGCTCATGTGCTATGTAAAGATCAACGTCTTTGTCACCGCAAACACGTGACTTGATTTTGCACTGCGAAACATATATAATGTACTAGCTGAAAACTGCACTGGAAAACAAAACAATGTCTCCACTGAAGACAGCTGCCCGGATAGACGAGCGCGTTAACGTGTCGCTTCCAGGAATTCATGGAGGCGATTTACTCTAGACGCTGACAGGAGGGGTACACACATTTCCGTCTTCCGTCTCCTGGAAGAGGGGTGACATCATGAAGAGCATCCGGCCACCAACTGTCAATAACAAGCCACAGCCGATTTAACAACGTTGCAAGCCATATAGCAATGGTACAAAATTATATAATAGTGTCACAATCCATATAACAATGCCACGACCCATACAATAATGTCGACATCTTAGCGGAACGGGAAAAGACGAAGGAGAAGAAAAGAAGAAGAAGAAGAAGAAGAAGAAAATAAAGTGAAAGATATTCTTAAGGAAGCATATGTTAAAATTTAACTGAAGATCATAGAAATGAAAAATTGCGTCTTAATAGTCGCAAACCACGTGAAAAGTGAAAAAGCATTTGTATATTATGCAGAAGAAGAATACAAAGTTTCATATCTTACACACAAGTGCCCATCAACGAGCTGTGGGACGCCTATAATGTTATTTAACGAATGAAAAAGCTAGGAGATAACTACTTGCAGACTCAGATGAATGAATAGAAAAAGACTTCGATTTCCATGTCTTCCAACAAAGTTCTGAACCGAACAAAGAAACTAACATTGCTCATATGAAATGCAATTTGAAAGAATCTCGAGTGAATGAATCTGCTAAACCACATAACTTACAGTTACACAAAGTCCACGCAAGGAATCCACCATCTCACCTTAGTCCTGCATGATGTCATTTCAATGAGCCCATTTCAGTATCAAAAGACAAGTGTCTATACTAGGTACATTACACAAAAGAATTAAAAGGGTCACTTTTTCAGAACCCCGTCATTTCCCCCACTGCAAGAAAGAAGTTAGAAATTAAGCTCAAAGGTGCCCATAATCTTTCTCAGTATTGGTGTAAAAGGCTGACTCCTCCAATGTCAATCTCGGGCTCAGCGACACTTCAAACAGTAAGGTGTCGACACATGCGGGGAAAGGCCAGATCTCCGAAGATCATGTGAGGTTCAAAAATGGCTCTGAGCACTATGGGACTCAACATCTTAGGTCATAAGTCCCCTAGAACTTAGAACTACTTAAACCTAACTAACCTAAGGACATCACAGACACCCATGCCCGAGGCAGGATTCGAACCTGGACCGTAGCAGCCCCGCGGTTCCGGACTGCAGCGCCAGAACCGCACGGCCACCGCGGCCGACAATCAGGTGAGGTGTGAGATGGGTTAATGAGGTCACAATGGCTACAAATTTCATCATAATTCTGCCCAACGCTATCGTGGACGTATCACACGCTAGGTCGTTGGTCGTTGGTCACAACAACAAGGAGTGAAGACTGTCTCTTAAAAAGGCGTTAAGAGCATTTTTATCACCTTTTTTGAAATAGATATACTTTGCGTTTCTATTTGATGGTTGTAGGTGTTACGGTATTCAGCCTATCAGCAACTGCCTTGTGGTCGCTAATCCCTATATTCGTCACAATACTCACTATTTGTTCAGGATTATTTGTTGCTAAAAGGTCAAGTGTGCTTTCGCAACCGTTAACGCTTCGAGTGGGCTCATGAATTAATTGTTCAAAACAATTTTCTGAGAAAGCACTCGGTACAATTTCGGATGACATTTTCTGCCTGCTGCCTGCATTAAACGTATAATTTTTTCCCGCATATCGAAGATAGATTGAAGTCGCCACTGACTATAGTAGAATGAGTGGGGTTCCTATGTGAAATGAGACTCAGGTTCTGTTTGAGCTGTTCAGCAACTATATCTTCTCAGTCGGGGGGATCGGTAAAACGATCCAATTAATAGTTTAGTCCTATTGTCAAGTATAACCTCTACTCATACTAATTCGCAGGAACTATCTAATTCAGTTTCACCAATTGGTAAACTACTTCTGACAGCAATAAATACTCCACCACCAACTGTATTTAATCTATCCTTTCTGAACACTGATAGATCGTTTGAAAGAAATTTCGGATGAACTTATTTCCGGCTTTAGCCAGCTTTCCGTACCTATAACTATTTGAGCTTCAGTGCTTTCTATTAGGGCTTGGAGCTGTGGTTCTTTCCCAATACAGCTACGACAATTTACAGCCACAATTCCCACCGTTTCTTCAACTACCTTACTGTGTTTTACCTGCCCCCTTTTAGACGGACGCCCTTTCTGTAGTTTGCTGAGACCCTCTAACGTAAAAAAACTCCCAGTCCCTTCCACACAACCCTCGCTACCCGTGTAGCCGCTTCCTGTGCGTAATGAAATCCTGACCTATTAAGCGGAACCCGGAAACCCACCACCCGACGCCGGCCGGAGTGGCCGTGCGGTTCTAGGCGCTACAGTCTGGAGCCGAGCGACTGCTACGGTCGCAGGTTCGAATCCTGCCTCGGGCATGGATGTGTGTGATGTCCTTAGGTTAGTTAGGTTTAATTAGTTCTAAGTTCTAGGCGACTGATGACCTCAGAAGTTGAGTCGCATAGTGCTCAGAGCCATTTGAACCAGCCACCACCCGATAGCGCAAGTCAAGGAATCTGCAGCGTACACGGTCACAGAAGCGCCTGCGCCTCTGATTCACACCCTCCACTCGGTTCTGCACCATAGGAGCACAGTCGGTTTTGTCGACGATGCCGCAGATAGTGAGATCCGCCTTAATGTCGCAAGCAAGACTGGCAGTGTTTACCATTTCCGCTAGCTGCCCGAAACCAGAAAGAATCTACTCCGATCCAAAGCGATACACGTCATTGGTACCGACATGGGCCACCACCTGCAGTTAGCTGCACCCCGTAGTCTTCATGGCATCCGGAAACACCCTTTGAACACTCGAAATGACTCCTCCCGGTATGTACACGGAGTGCTCACTGGCTTCCTTCCCCTCCTCGGCAGCCATGTTTCTAAGGGGCCCCATTACGCACTTTCACAATGTAACTGTACAGAGAAAACTGTTAACCGACTGCTAAGCCCCTTCATCATCCCTCGGATTTTGCATGCTCGCAAGCATGCGCTAGAGCAGCCCTTTCGCACCACTCTGCTGTATACTGTCGAAGGGGTTCCTGTCTGGAGGCGCCTAGGAATTGATCAAGCTGAACAGAGGTCTATGGGTGGCACCGAGTATGTAGTCAAACTGGGTGTTTGAGAGGGAACCTTTGTTATTTTATTCATGGATTCATACACGGGTCAATGATGCCCCCCGATCGCATTACAGGAGGGCGCGAAAATGGAGAGCTGGAAAAGCGTAATCACCTTATGCTGCATCAGATCACATTCAGTCAAATGAGTTTTACAAAGCTCTTGCAAACAAAGTTTTGTGTTAGCAGAAGAGCCAACACCGTGTTACGAGTGGAGGCCGAAATAACGCGTTTTAGCTCACGCAGGCTGGCGTGACGAGGGAAGAAAGATACTGACGTGAGGTCTGGAACATGACAAGGAATGAGAATTCAGAAAGCGGACGTAATTAGTTTGATACTTAACTTTAATCCATTAATGATGAACGTCGCTCTTGACGGTACATGATTCACAATATTATCTGTTCAGAATATATTCTTGAAGAGAGTAATTACAGTAACTGAATATGGCGCCTTGCTAGGTCGTAGCAAATGACGTAGCTGAAGACTATGCTAAACTGTCGGCTCTGCAAATGAGTGCGTATGTAGACAGTGAACCATCGCTAGCAAAGTCGGCTGTACAACTGGGGCGAGTGCTAAGGAGTCTCTCTAGACTAGACCCGCCGTGTGGCAGCGCTCGGTCTGCAATCACTGATAGTGGCGACACGCGGGTCCGACATATACTAACGGACCGCGGCCGATTTAAAGGCTACCACCTAGCAAGTGTGGTGTCTGGCGGTGACACCACATTCCTCCCCCGCAAATCTGCGTACTGTTGTGGTATAGGCCTCCGCCCGCCGTGGGGAGCACCATATGTTGACGTATGCGACGAGGTGGGGAGCCTAACAACAGGCGAGGCTGTGCCACCCGCACCCTGCCATTCGGACCGCGGGGAGCTAGGGAACGCCTGAAAACCTACTACAGGGTGCAAGCCAACATGCGGTGTAGACGCCCGTAGAGAGACAGGAGGGGCCGAAGGGTCGACCTCCATCGGACCGGGGCACCTGACGGGCGAAGACGACATATGGTCCGGAGCGGGTAAGAGTTCCATGTCGGAGGACAACTGGTCACGGGGAGCGATCGGCGGCGCGTGACCCAAGGGGGCGCCTGGCGGCTGCAGTGACGCGTCCACTGCGGGCGTCGCCGGCGGGAGAACAGGCGGCGGCGGCGCGTCGCCATGAGGCAAAATGGAAGGCAGCGTCTGTAACACCTGGGGCTGAGGGGAGCCAGTAGATGGGTCCCCGGGGGGCTGACCGGACGGCACCGTCGGTGAAAGCAGACGGTGAGCGGCAGATCCCGTGCGACTACAGAGGCGCAGCTGATTGAGATGACGGCGCACCTCACCAGAGGCCCCCAAAACCAGATACATAGCGCGTCCGAGGCAGCGACGAATGCGCCCTTCGAGCCACCGCCGTGAACCTCGATAGTGGCGGTAGTAGACAACGTTGCCTGGGGCAAAAGCAGGTGTCTGCCGCTGCATAGGAACCTGATGCGGCGGATGTAGCAAAGACATCAAGGTTCGATGATGGCGACCCTGGAGCAACTCAGCCGGCGAGCGACCATCTCGGGGCTGAGAGCGATATGAGGACAAAAAGAGCAATAACGCGTCCTCCCGAGAATGCAACTCTTTCGACTTCAACATCTGTGACTTGAAAGTCCAGACCAATCGTTCAGCGGCACCATTTGACTGTGGCGAAAACGGCGCGGACGTCATATGATGAATACCATTGACCGTGCAGAATGACTGAAATTCTGCGGACATGAATTGTGGGCCATTGTTGGAAACAATAGTCTGTGGAAGACCTTCAATGCAAAAGATAGCAGATAAAGCTTGGATGGTGGCAGATGACGTCGTGGAAGACAGCCAGACAACAAAAGGAAAATTACTGAATGAATCTATCACAACCAACCATCGAGCATTCCAGAACGGACCAGCAAAATCGATGTGTAAGCGTTGCCAAGAGAAAGTGGCTCTTGGCCATTCAAAGAATTTCCGCGATGGTGCTGATAGTTGTTCGGCGCACACCATGCAAGAAGAGCACATATTCTTAATCGCGGCATCGATTCCGAACCAAATACAGTGCTGACGAGCAAGTTGTTTCGTTCTCACTATACCCCAATGTCCTTGGTGGAGAAGCTTTAAGACAGAGGACTGTAACGAACGTGGGACCTCGACCCTGGACTGATCATTATCAGAACGCAACAGCAAAACAACACTTCGAACAAAAAGTCTCTCCTTGTGAGCAAAAAATCGGCGAACCAACGGGTCCCCAATCTTTGACTTTGACAAGGGCCATTGCGTAGCAACAAAACGCGGAACGGTAGCAAGGACAGGGTCGGCAGTTGTGGCTGTAGCTACACGACGAAAATCAATCGGAAACGATTCGACCACGTCATCGCTGTCCGAATCAATGAACATGCAAGTAAGTTCGGAGGAATCGAATGCCCTATCCTCAGCAACAGGCAAACGGGACAACGCATCGGCGTTACCGTGCTTAGCAGTGGACCGATACAAGATATCATAGCGGTACTGCGAGAGGAAAATAGACCAGCGAATGAATTTCTGCGCTGTACGTGGAGGTACAGGCTTGTTCGGAGGAAAAAACGATGTCAAAGGTTTGTGGTCTGTGATTATGGTAAAGTGACGACCATACAAGAACTCATGAAACTTTGTAACACCAATTACGAGAGCCAATGCTTCTTTCTCGATCTGTGAATAATTTCTTTGCGCAGACGAAAGCAATTTGGACGCAAAAGCAATAGGGCGATCGTGCGAGCCATCTTTGTGTGCAAGCACAGCACCGATCCCGAAATCCGATGCATCCACCATCAACAAAAGGGGCTTCTGGGGATCGAATGGCGTAAGGCAAGTATTGGAAAGCAACGCCGATTTCAACCGGCGAAAGGCGCGTTCGCATTCCGTCGTCCAGACGAACAGAACACCTTTACGGCGTAAGTGATGAAGCAGAGCTGAAATGGAAGAGGCATGCGGCACATATCTGTGATAATAGTTGATTTTTCCCAGCACACTCTGCAGCTGCTTCAAATTCTGTGGAGAAGGCAAGTCTTGTATGGCACGGAGGTGCGTGGGACTGGGATTGAGTACATGTCCCAGGTATGGCAAAGCACTAGCAAATAACACACATTTGTCCTGCTGTAAGCGAAGACCATTTTGTCGCAAGACCTGAAATAATGTCACTGAGATTGGCTAAATGTTCTTCTTCCGTCTTTCCGGAGATCACAATATCGTCCAGATAGTTTGCTGCAGTAGGGGCCGACGCACAAGCAGTTTGTAGATATTGCTGAAACAATGCAGGGGCGGATGCACACCCGAATGGCAGTCGTTTGAATTGATACAAACCAAGATGTGTGTTAACCACCAAAACGCGCTGGGATTCTTCATCCACCGGTATTTGCAAGTACGCATCTGCTAGGTCCAACTTCGAAAAATATGTGCCTGGGCACAGTTTGTCAACGAGAAACACTTTCTGAAGGCACAGTCTGGTTCACTGATAGGACCTGATTTACTATAGACAAGTTAAACAACTGAAATGAATCGAAACCAAACAAGTTCACTGCAGAAGAAGAACGAAGGACATAAAATGACACAAGTTTTGTTTGTCCTTTGTATGTGGCAAGAAGGCTGCACTGTCCTAACACAGGGATCTCTTGACTTGAATAGCTAGTTAACTTAACATTTGCGGCATGCAACGGAGGTGTGCCCAGCAGTTTGTATGTGTCTTGATTGATCACTGAAACTGCAGCTCCGGTATCGAGCTGGAATGGTATCACTTTGCCGTTAATGTCCAAGTCTACAAAAGATTTATTGTCCTGCTGACGACATGAGCGACTGTCTCGTGCAACGTGACTTGACGGGAGTTCCGTCGATGTCGATGCACACTATTTGTGGGACGAACACAGTCACTGTTAGAGAGAGTGGCACTGGGCGGAGTGGAATGAACGACATGAATTTCCATGGGCGAAGTTTCGCGAGCCTGAGTATTGGTGGTTCGATTCCGATTCCGGCGCGAAGCAAAGGGCCTGGAATGGTTTGGAGTTTCCGATCTGAGCTTCTTCTGGCAAACACTCTGAACATGTCCTTTTTTATTACAGTAAAAGCAAATAGCTTGGCGTGATGGGCAGTTCTCACGTGAATGTTTAGCAGCGCACTGCGGGCGTGATTTGAGCACTGCAATTGCTTGCCGGTGCGGCACACGTGGCGAAGATCCTGGCAGCAGCGGCGCGGCTGGGCGCGAGGGCTGTTTATTGCTCCGTGCAGCTCGCCCGGCGGGCCAGTTAACCTGACACACGGCTGGCGAAGTTTCAAATGATTCCTGAGCAAAGTCAAGTGTGTCCTGCCGATCCAACATGTCCATCACTTGTTGAAGGGAGGGACTGACTACTTTCAAAGTCTGTTCCCTTATACGAACATCAGAAACATTCTGTGCAATTGTACCACGTACCATAGTATCTGAATATGGGAGTCCACATTGACACTCAAAAGCACAATCCCTAGTAAGGCCTTGCAAGGTTGCAACCCACTCCCGATTAGTCTCATCTGCCATATGTTCTGTACGAAAGGAGGTATACTGTTTCGCCACTACATTGACTGATTGTTTGAAATATGCATCCAATGCAGACAAAAGTTCTTTGTGGGACAGAATTGCTACGTCGCATCGGGGAAATAATTTGACTATCACACAGTAGGTTTGCACACCGACGGACGACAAAAGAAAAGGCTGCCGCTCGTTACCTTGAAATCTGTAGGCGGCGAGATGGAATCCAAATTGGCGTGATCACTCCGTCCAGCTTTCTAGTGCAGCATTAAAAGGTCTGAAGGTCGGTGCAACTGCGTGTTGTGGCTACATTAGCGGTGGAGCGGCGGCTGCCGCATCGTTTTGCATTGCACGTTGACCCTGGACGAACTGTCCAAGGGCATCCAGTAATTCCTGTGTCTGCTGATTCAGTAAGCGATAAAATTCGGACAGTACATCTGGAGATTGCGGCGAAGCCATTACACAGTGAAATCAGGGTAGTCTGAACGACATATGTCAGTATAGTTAAGAACACCGTTATTACTCGTCGTCGCCAGTTTTGTGTTAGCAAAAGAGCCAACACCGTGTTACGAGTGGAGGTCGAAATGTATGTGTTTTAGCTCACGCAGGGTGGCGTGAGGAGGGAAGAACTATACCGACGTGAGATCTGGAACATGACAAGGAATGAGAATTCAGAAAGCGGACGTAATTAGTATGATACGTAACTTTAATCCATTAATGATGAACGTTGCTCTTGACGGTACATGATTCACAACATTATCTGTTCAGAATACATTCTTGAAGATAGTAGTTATAGTAACTGAATATGGTGCCTTGCTAGGTCGTAGCAAATGACTTAGCTGAAGGCTATGCTAAAGTGTCGTCTCTGCAAATGAGAGCGTATGTAGACAGTGAACCATCGCTAGCAAAGTCGTCTGTACAACTGGGGCGAGTGCTAAGGAGTCTCTCTAGACTAGACCCGTCGTGTGGCAGCGCTCGGTCTGCAATCACTGATAGTGGCGACACGCGGGTCCAACATATACTAATGGACCGCGGCCGATTTAAAGGCTACCACCTAGCAAGTATGGAGTCTGGCGGTGACACCACAGAAAGATACGACAGCTTCAAACAAAAGCACTGTCAGTACTCAAACATTGCTCTTGAATGAGGTAAGAATGAAGCTCATTCTTGAGTCATACGCACTTTTCAAAACATTTTCACATGAAACCAAGTCAGTGTTGCAGTAACAAAGTAGGTAAATGCGCTCACACTCCATATCAACGCACATTCGTTGAAAATATCTTGTCTTCAGCGTCTGACTTCGGTCACTGACTGAAGAACCAATGAAAGACAGGGCTCATGACTTTTTATGCCAATGCTTCTTGGTGAATGGAATAATGTACCCAAATTGCATGGAGAACCTCTTTACTGGTCAGAGTTTCAAATCCGCCGTAACAGCCGACGTCCATATGTACTCACGCCTTCGTGGTTTTCCCAAATTAATGTTGGTTGCTGGCATAAAGGAATCGTGTTTCAAAGACCCCCGTTTCTTTTGTTCCAAGATTTATTTTCCTGCAGAACAGAAGATCTTCATGAAATCTGCTGTCAGTATAAACCTCACGTTACAAACTAGAGGGCATCACTGTGGTTGCCCGCATCTCGTGGTCGTGCGGTAGCGTTCTCGCTTCCCACGCCCGGGTTCCCGGGTTCGATTCCCGGCGGGGTCAGGGATTTTCTCTGCCTCGTGATGGCTGGGTGTTGTGTGATGTCCTTAGGTTAGTTAGGTTTAAGTAGTTCTAAGTTCTAGGGGACTGATGACCATAGATGTTAAGTCCCATAGTGCTCAGAGCCATTTGAACCATTTCACTGTGGTTGTCTGTAACTTTATCCAAGCGAATAGCAAAATCACCATTACCTTTGAGTTGATCGAGGAGTTCATCATTAATTTCTTCAGTTATATAGGGTCTTCGACGATTAATAATGTTGTTTGCATTCGACGGAGCTAACCTTTAAACACTTTGTTATTAAATAAAAACAAATGATTAATTTTGTACGATTCGACTGCTATCTACCATGCTGGCGCAGTAGCGAAGCAAACTTGCCAGCCCGCTACATAACACTACTAGCGAATTTGTTGCTCCTTTGCTCAGAAAGCAAAGAAACCAACTTATTATTTTTATGAAACCACTGCGACGCCCCTACTGTAAGGCTGCGACGCCCCTGGAAACAGTGATGCACAGTTTGAAAACTCCTTTTATATACGAAAAAATTTGTAATTGTATCCCGGTTATCCGCGTTTCGTGGCGTTTACCCACGGACATCGTTATGTAATAGGCATGGTGAAGAAGGGTCGCTAGTCCCAACTGAACTAAGAACTAGTCTGAATGGTCTTTTAAGTTAATACAGTGGAGACTGAACGTTGATAACCGATGGATCTCGTCCAAGGTGATTCTGCGGTTGTCCAAGACTAAAGCATTCACTTCCGCAACCATTTCCTTTGTGATGATACGATGATCCTGTCCAGGGCGAGCATCGTCTTCCAGTGAATCGCGCCCCTCAAGGAATCGTTCGTGCCATTCCACAACACTTGAACGACTCAGACTGTACTCACCGTACACAGCCTTCATCCGCCGATACATTTCACGGCCTCCAACTCCCTCGCCGCCAAAAATCGAATCACTCCTCGTTGTTCCTGCTTACTCCCCTGCATGTTCGGTAGTCTACAATAACTTGTATGACCACCTTCTCTGCGGCATGAAATCACACTGGCTCTATGCAACATCAAACGGTGCCCACGCGTCAGTCTCTCTGCCACCATACCCGCAGTTACGTGGTGCCACATTACGTGTAAGGCAAAGGTAGACGCACTGACCAGGTTTCATTTGAATGAACCTCACATTTCATACGCGGAAGCTATGAATGTAGCAAACTGGTAGAAAACAACAACAGACAGAATACAGTGAAGAGTGATCGTTGATGCAGGGCATGATTAACAGGGCCGGTGACCACTGAATAAGTGAGTAATAGATCCAAAAATATTTGAGAAAATAAAACAAAGAAGCGCTAGTCTCTCTGAACAATGGGTCTTACAGAGCTAACGCACTTCACACTCTTGTGTATTAAACCTTTTAGGTTCTGTAGTTGCAGCTGATAAACATTTGTGTATGATTTTAAAAGAATATAATTGAAAGGATAATCAGACAATGTCTTCCCCATGAATTATATTGCAGTAGAGTTATCAGAATGATAGTCTGTAGAATAATGGCTAATGCTGCTAAGATGTTTAGCTGATTAGGAAGCTTCTATTGGCCACCGGAACCTTTCTTCTGCGCTGTTGATGGGAGTGGAATGGGCGCGGATTCAAACACCTTGTAAAACTGCAGACAAGACGTTTGCCGTGTACCAGATGAGAGGGTACTTCGGATAAAAGCCTTTTCAGTGTATGTGTGTCCTCCGTGCCGAGAGAAGTGTGAGAACGATGCTCATGTACAAGGAGTTGTTACAACAGGAGGAGGAGGTGGGGGTGACAAATGGACAGAACACACGACATCTATTCGTAACCGGCGATATGCTATGTGCTTAGTGGAGGAATTACAGATACAATACAGTGAGTGTGGTCATCCAGCGTCGGAATTGTAGGTGGCACAAAACATTTAACAAGGATGGTGGATAATAATTTGATTTGTCAGAAAGGGAATCGAGTGTATTGTCATGTCTAAGGTTGTAGCTATGGAACAAAACTGCAATAAATCGCCCGTGAGACACTTGTAATTGAGATAGTAAGAAGACTTGACGTCCAGCGGGCAAAGGGGACACTTCCTGGCGCGAGTTGAGGGCAATTGGTTTCTGGACGTCATTGCCGCAAACGCAGAACATCTAAATTTGGCTACTGCCGAAAGGCGTGTACTTTCGGCCCCAACTCGGCTGTCTCTGGGAAATATGAGTATGGCCGGCCGTCTCGAACACGCCTGTCCGCAACCTTCTCGCAGCGACTGCAGCGAAGTGGTGCAGTGGTTAGAACACTGGCCTTGCATTCTGGAGGACAACGGATCGAGCTCGCGTCCGGCCATCCGGAATTAAGTTTTTCCGTGATTTCTGTACATAGCGTAGGGCAAGTGCAGGGATGGTTCCTTTGAAAGTGCACGGTCGTGCCGGCCGGAGTGGCCGAGCGGTTCTAGGCGCTACAGTCTGGAACCGCGCGACCGCTACGGTCGCAGGTTCCAATCCTGCCTCGGGCATGGATGTGTGTGATGTCCTTGGGTTAGTTAGGTTTAAGTAGTTCCAAGTTCTAGGGGACTAATGACCTCAGATGTTAAGTCCCATAGTGCTCAGAGCCATTTGAACAATTTTTTGCACCGCCGATTTCCTTCCCTAATCCGAGCTTGTGCTCCGTCTCTAATGACCTCGTTGTCGACGGGACGTTAAACTCTAGTCTCCTCCTCGTCCTTCACGCCGACACGAGACACTACCTTCCGTCAGCAGCGTGTCTTCATTCGCGCCAACAGCAACCTGATCACTGCCCAGTAAAATGCATTGCAGCTCTCATTCGAGTGCGTCTGCCAGTTGCTTTTGTCTCATAGCAGCCACAATTAGAAACCCTAGTAGCGACCCTGAGAATTTTGTAATTGATAATGGGCAAATCATTATTTCCTTTTTCGTAAGTAAGAGAAATTTGTAAATTGTATTGGAATAACCATGGTTCACAGATACTTTTGTTTCGAAAAATACTAGGTTTGTGAGTAAGGTCGTAGCGTTTTTCCGTAAGTTTAATGAACTCAACAGATGCACGTAGCGGAGACTTTAGTCAACAATAATGTATTCTCCTTTACTATTTACAACACTCTACCAACGCTGGGGTAACTTCTCGATTCAGTGACAGTAGAAATCACGTGGTTTTGAGTCGAAGAACAGTTGAGCCATGTTCGTAGGGCACTTTCGCAAGGAAAGGAAGTTGCTTGAAGGTTGTTAGATAGAGAGCGGAAAAGGTGAACATCTGAGGCACAAGATCAGGTGAATAAAGTGGACCGGGAATGACCTCCAAAGCCGACTCCTGTATAGTGGTTTTTGTCAGTCGAGCAGAGTGCGGGCGGGCGTTATCGTGGAGTAGCATCACTTCACTCAGCCTTTCTAGTCGTTGTTCTAGGACTGCTTCTGCAAGATGTCTCAGTAGCTGATAATAAATGTCAGCAGTGATGGTTACACCTCGGGTACGCAACTGATAGTACACCACACCGTCGGTGTTCAACCAGATGTAGATCTTTTGTGGATGCGAGCAGGTCTTTGTACGGGAAGTTACTGCTTTCATTGGGCTCAACCATCCCTTTCTTTTCCTTATATCAGCATGAAGACACCGTTTCTCGTCACCAGTAACAATACGGGATAGGAATGGTCGGCGCTGATCACAAGACAGTTGATGTCGAGCAGGCAGAGATGCACTTATGGCCACCCGCAGTTTTGTCTTAGAGCATACGGTACCCATAAATCCGAATTTTGAACCCTCCCTATTTTTGTAAATGTTGCACGATAGCGAAATGATCACAGTTCATCACATTTGCAAGTTCAAGAGAACACTGACGTCGATCATTGTGGATTAATTCATTTGAACGATTTTCATCGAATTACGAAGGTCTTCCTGAACATGGATTGACATTGATGTCAAAATGATCTTCCTTAAAACGAGAGAAACTTTTTCTTGCCTCGCTCTGTCCAGTAGCATTATTCCCGTACACGGCGCCGGCCGTGGTGGCCAAGCGGTTAAAGGCGCTACAGTCTGGAACCGCGCGGCCGCTACGGTCGCAGGTTCGAATCCTGCCTTGGGCATGGATGTGTGTGATGTCCTTAGGTTAGTTAGGTTTAAGTAGTTATAAGTTCTAGGGGACTGATGACCTTAGAAGTTAAGTCCCATAGTGCTCAGAGCCATTTGAACCATTTTAAAAAACCCGTACACGGCGCAAATGTTTCTGGCTGCTCCGCTGCTCTCACCCCTCTATTGAACTCAGAGAAGAATATGTAGGACATGATCCGATTTCTCCACTTGGCACTCCATTTCCTAGCGTCCACAGCTTCAATCACTATCTCCAAATGACAATATGAAAGCTCAAATAGCAACTGTGACCTACAAATAAAAAATGACAATCGAAAAATAAACCCACAGCAACCGGGATACCAAATTCATAAACAAAAACGCTACGAAGTTATGCACCAAAATAATAAATATTTATTATTAATCTTGTTACATTCTTGGGGCTGACATACCTAATCATTTTATATAATTTACAAATGCCGCACTCTAATTCTAATGAAGACCTTGTGATTCCTTTTAATTTAATACCCAAGTGCTGCACTAAAGTGCTAATTAGTATAAATTTCACTGTAAACATTTCGACTACTATAAGGTCAAGTGAAAATTAACGCAAAATTTAATGTAGAGTTGTGGCAATGCATGTCGAACGCATGTAACATTAATTACAGCAGACGATGTAATGTCAGTGAAATGGACAGTTATTGGATGGTGTGCTTGTGATGAGTGGTGGTTTTGTTGGAGAACACTTTTTTTTTATCTTATGGGACTTAACTGCTAGGGTCATCAGTCCCTAAGCTTACACACTACTTAACGTAAATTATCCTAAGGACAAACACACACATCCATGCCCGAGGGAGGACTCGAACCTCCGCCGGGACCAGCCGCACTGGAGAACACTCCTGGGTATCATATTCACAGATTAGCGACGTAGTAACCGCATTCTCAATAGATGTACCGCACGATTCATTGAAGAGCTCTTCAATTCGGTTTATAATTGTGGAACGCAATATCTGGGCAATGGAGCAGCTAGCTAGGTTCTTGCAGCTTAATACTATCGACTACTTCAGTGATCATCATTCAGTGGGTTAACACTTGATGGACTTTGCTCACTGTCCAGCAGGTTAATACTAGGTATGAATATCAGTCTAGACGTATCGCACCATTAGTGAACATGATGCGAGACTACCATTCCTGCACTTCTTCATTCTAGTTCTAAGTAGAGCATAATTGTATCTTTTTCTATAACTCGCGTTGTCGTCGGTAAATAGTGTGGCCATATAGTTCATTAAACGCCAGTTAAACAATTCCATCAATCTATACTACTATAATAGAAAAGTCACTTTTAAAGCTATTACCAAAAATTTTGGGAAGTTATTAACCGATTTACTTCAGATTATTACACGATAATAAATGTTTGGTTAGACATACGCTACCCATTTTTAAATATTTATAGTACATACACAATATATACTACGTAAACGGGAAAGGTTGTTAGCAAAAATCTCGAAAAATCTTGATCGGTTTACTTCAGATTTTTACGCGATACTATAATAAATGTTCGGATGGACGTATATATATATGGGCTATAAATATAAATGTAATAATGTATAAAAAATTAAGCGTTGTTAGCAAAAATATCTAAATGTTTTTGACCAATCTGACTGAAATTTTTACACGGTACTCTGAAAACCATTTGGATGCACATTGCCTATACATTATTAATGTTCAAAAATGTTCAAATGTGTGTGAAATCTTATGGGACTTAACTGCAAAGGTCATCAGTCCCTAAGCTTACACACTACTTAACCTAAATTATCCTAAGGACAAACACACACCCATGCCCGAGGGATGCCTCGAACCTGCGCCGGGACCAGCCGCACAGTCCATGACTGCAGCGTCTGAGACCGCTCGGCTAACCCCGCGCGGCAAAGCATTTTTAATGTATGTAATACATAAATATTTATGAGTCATATGACAGAGAAAGTTAGCAGAGATTCTGTGAAGAGATCTGTGCGCGAAGTATACAACAACTGCCACCGTCACACCTTAGAAAAATATCTGGCAGAGAACCCGAGAAAATTCTGGATGTATGTAAAATCACTAAGCGGGTCTATGGCTTTCATTCAGTCCCTTGAAAAATTATGCTGATTCTTGTTGCATTATTGATTGCGTTTACTTAAACTTGTGGGTTTACTTTTTTGGGTTCATAAACATTTTACTTTTATAGTTATAAATTACTTTTTTCTCTTGACTGTCAGGATTTTCTGCGTCGAGAGAGACGCAGGCTGATTTCGTTGCCGAATGATGCGGGCATAAGCCGTAAATGTATGAAATTTTGGAACGTTTCCTCTATCATGCTTCACAAAATTCCTTTGGATTGTTAGTTAAATGTCTTAAACGCATTTCAATAGTTAATAAGTAAACCATTTGCGTAAAGAAGTACGCGAAGTCACTAGTAATTTCAGCTAGCACTCATGTGATATCGTAAGCAGAGCCGACCTTTTCAAATTTAATGTTTTTTTAAACTCTTCATTATGTAATAATAACAGGTATTTTGTGAGAATTTTGACCGAAACTGTTTTATTTATGTTATAATAATTCACAGTAACAACAATACAAACCATATTTCTAACAAAGGAAAATAGCCTATTATGAACTCACTTTCCACATGGACGCATCCTGGTGATTCTTCAGTAACACAATCACTAAATCCGAAGTTAAACGCCGGCCGAAGTGGCCGTGCGGTTAAAGGCGCTGCAGTCTGGAACCGCAAGACCGCTACGGTCGCAGGTTCGAATCCTGCCTCGGGCATGGATGTTTGTGATGTCCTCAGGTTAGTTAGGTTTAACTAGTTCTAAGTTCTAGGGGACTAATGACCTCAGCAGTTGAGTCCCATAGTGCTCAGAGCCATTTGAACCATTTTTGAACCGAAGTTAAACCGTTCAATATGTTTAAAGTAAAAAATTCTAGGTGTATTAAACGACACTGAACCGAACGAGAGGGTCAGACCGAAATCCAAAACCTCTCAGTACAGTTGTCGAAAAGTCGGCAGGAGGACCGATCGGTAACAGCTCTCAGAAGCTTACTGAATAAGAACTTCGGTTACAGAACCGAAAATGAAGTCACCATTGAGGCTAACCTACTGCACCGATCGGTATGAACGATACAGAATCGGGCGATAGGCCAATGTTCCTCTCTAAAACCCTGCCGAAATTGATCGTAATTTAAATATGTAAATGCTCTGACTCTCCAGGTAGGTGTGCACACATGAACTTAATTTTTTGGTGGTGTGACCTTGACACTGGTAGAACGTGGTCGCGATTACTGGTCCTAATTCTTGGATGGTGTTCATCGGACTGATTCGAAATAAGACTTATATTCTGGATTCCAATGTACTGTTGACACACCGCGTCCTCTTCTTTCGTTCTTCGATTGTATTCAATTGATTCCCGTGCAACCACTACTCACATTCTCCCCACGTCTCTCACGCGCCAATTTCGTCCAGTTCTTTTCCTCTCTCAAGTTAGGCTCCATATTCAGACTATTTCTGCTTCATTCTGCGTCTTGCATCTTTCTTTTTAACATCAGAGTTTGCTTGATTTTGTTTAGTAGTACCATCAATGCTTTAACCACGCTCTTTACGTTGTTCACTTTCGATTATACTAGTAAATCCCTCGTCAACTTTGCGTTGCTCTTCCATTGGTATTGCTAACTCTGCTTCTGCTCGGCGCATCCCTTCATCTCGCTTTCCAAAAATTCTGTCTTGTGCCTGGCGTTATCGCCCTATACCCTTCTCTTCCAAGTCTGTAATTAGTTTCTGATCGTGTTTCCGGTAACATCAGAAGTTTCTCGAATTTTGGAACATCGTTCCGCGATTTGTACCTCTAAGTCGGCGCCAAATTTTCTAACGTGGGACTATGCCTCTCTAAAGTGATTCTCCGTTCTTCCATTGCTCGAAACATTTCGCTAATCCCGATGTTTTGTGACTCTTGCCCCTTTCCCCTACTTTTCCATAACTCTTCACTGTTTCGGTGTATCTCCGCCACAAACTCTACATAATTTTGGATGTTTTCTACTTACTTGTCCGGCGTGGACTCTTCCGATATTAATTCACTGGACAACTCACTGTTCTTAATTTTCAGTTCTTCTTTTCCGTTGGTGGTTACTGCAGTTATAGTTTCAACTACTTCTGTTTGGCTAAGGTTTGTTCCCTTGTCACCTATATTTTCCTACGCTCACCTTCGTCACCTTGTCTCACTTTCACCTGTGCTATTTTCGTGCTGATCAATTTATTATCATTTTTAAGCTTAGAAGTTTCCAAGTCGAGATGTAGTGTCTTCACACAGTACTCAGATATTTACGGAAAACTCGTCACTTTGCGACCCAGTACACTAATGATACATTGACATATTTTCCACAGAAGTGTCACTATCCAATGGTCAGCATAACTCTTTTCATTCGCCTCCCGCAGTGTGGTGCCTTCGTTTCCTGGTTTTGTGCACTTCTACGAAAAGCTTCCACCTTTCCTTCACACGTCACATCATGATTACAGCTGAGTGAACAAGAAGATTACATTTCCAGCGATACTGATATCGCAAACGTATGTAAGATCACAAAACCAAACCAAAAATGTCTTAAGAGAATAATATTTAGAAGAAATCCAGAGTATAGCGCTCCACGGTACAGGTTTTCGTTCAAGTTACCAACCAACAGTTTTCCCATTACTAGACTACCTAAATCATTAACCTAATCTATAGCCTATTGGTCTCCAAAAATAAACAAGTTCGTCTCTACTTTCTTTTCCTGATACACAGCCAAGTATATTCTCGACAGTAACGTGCGCAGTGCCCGTAATTATTTACAAGTTTCACAGAATTCGGTTACAGATGGATTACAACGTGCGCTGTGACCATTAAGATTGCACTGAGTGTACCCAGTTGGATGTAAACTACCCATCTCACGCGTGCTTGCGTTGAAATGACGCAGATTAGGCAGGACATTTTCCTGCACCAACTTCACCTGAACAGGTAGACATCGCGACATGTTTCTGCCTTATTTACACGAACTACTACTCGACACATAATCTCACAGAATTCCTATAGTTCAATAATTCCTCATACACGAAACAATATCTACAAAAAACTCTCAGAAATACAGGCACATTTGAATATTTCCTCTTGATAACCAAATTCGTCCACTAAATTTCACGGAATAAAACAAAATCCTAACCAGACACAAAACCTAAAAATATTTCTCCCAAAATTTTCAACGACGAGAACTCAGGACAACGAGGTTATTTAACTCACCAACCTTTTGTTGTTTGAAAGGAAAAGGAACAAATTAGTAAAAGTGCAAGCTTTTAACTAGTTTAGATTTGATCAAGTTCAGTTATTACTGGGTGTTCGTCCCACTTTTCCATTTAAAATCAGTTAAAAGAAAATTTCGATACGATAATCAAGGGATACCAGCCTCCCAAAATCCTGAGTAAAGGTCAAAAATCGTAATTAGGTACCGAGCGAGGTGGCGCAGTGGTTAGCACACTGGACTCGCATTCGGGAGGACGACGGTTCAATCCCGTCTCCGGCCATCCTGATTTAGGTTTTCCGTGATTTCCCTAAATCGCTTCAGGCAAATGCCGGGATGGTTCCTTTGAAAGGGCACGGCCGATTTCCTTCCCCATCCTTCCCTCACCCGAGCTTGCGCTCCGTCTCTAATGACCTCGTTGTCGACGGGACGTTAAACACTAATCTCCTCCTCCTCCTCGTAATTAGGTGACTCATAAGACGACTGCATGTGTCCGAAAACTACCAGAGTTCGGAGTCCTGGCTCAAGGTCGCCAGAATCTTACGTGCGGTGTCGGCTGTGGTTGTGTTCTGGTATGCACAGTACCAAGCTCTCGTGAACAACAAAGGGAGAAACCATCCCAAATGAACAAATGGATTAATTTAAAACGAAGGTCCTGAAACACAACGGAAACGTCTTATTTAAATGAATATTAATAGGGGAGGCTCAGTTCAGCATGAAACAAGAGGGTACCACAACATTCACATAGAGATATTAATATAAGGAAGAATCTTCTAGATATGAACGGAAACAAATAGTCACTATAACAATTAGATTTACTCTCTTTCGACGTGAAAAATACCTACTAATATTTATAAAAAAGCATTGACAAATGCCGGCCGGTGTGGCCGAGCGGTTCTGGGAGCTTCAGTTTGGAACCGTGCGACAGCTACGGTCGCAAGTTCCAATCCTGCCTCAGGCATTGATGAATGTGCTGACCTTAGGTTAGTTAGGTTTAAATAGTTCTAAGTTCTAGGGGACTGATGACCACAGATGTTAAGTCCCGTAGTGCTCAGAGCCATTTGAACCATTTTTTTTTTTGACAAATGGATAAGCAATTATAACTTTAAAGTACACCCTTGGCCCAGGTGTGTGCCGAGGATAAAACACAGTTACGTTAATAATCCGCGGACATGGCCAGTGATTGCATAAGTTGTTAGTTAAAAGTGGTAGGTACACGGAAAGATAGGAGCGAACACCATAAGATTGCCAAAATACGCATTGTGAGCAACAAGCTGTTTGCGTGACTTTAAAATCTTACAATCAGCTCCTGAAGGGCCCGAAATAACTTCGCGTCTGAACGACGACCGCGCATGCAACGCACATTCATTTTACCAGGCGCGGAGAGCTCGAATAAATCGGACGGCGGCGCTAGCGACTGGAGAGTCATATTCAACCATCTTTTCGTACTTGGTGCTTAAGTGCAGACATCCTTCCAGTGGCAACAAGGCTCGTTTCATTATTCATCCGCCGTCCGCTGTGGCCGAGCGGTACTAGGCACTACAGTCTGGGACCGCGCGAGCGCTACAGCCGCAGGTTCGAATCCTGCCTCGGGCATGGATGTGTGTGATGCCCTTAGGTTAGTTAGATTTAAGTAATTGTAAGTTATAGGGGAGTGATGACCTCAGATGTTAAGTCCCATAGTGCTCAGAGCCATTTGAACCATTTTTTTCATCAGTCATCCCTCCTGTCATAACCTGAAGTTTTATCTCTGCAGAAAGCCTAACTCTGCCAAGGCTCAGACCGAAGTGTTCTCCTTCTGGTCACTGTGGAACCTTGCTGTTTTTTGTCAGAGAAGGAACTCGCTGGCCAGTGGTGACAACGATTGCGAGCGCCGACCAGGAAAACTTAGAAAAAGATTTTAAATAATCTCTCACTCTCGTATACGTTTTCTATGTTGAATCAGTAGGGCTCTTGAGTGTGGAAGACAGCATAAAATACCTCCCACTCCATGGCACAGTCCTGCAAGGGGTGCATCCAGTGCTCTGCAAGTCGACACAGCGAGAAAACGTGGGCTGTCCCGAAAATATCAGCAGGGTCAAATCAGAAAGCTGGATTGTGAAAGTTTAAACCGAGCCGTCGTAACGAAAATTCACACGCCATTTGGGAAGCCATACCTGCGTACAGCTCTCTTATCTTGCTAAAAGCCTTCTGTGAAGAATTCCATATTTCTTTGACAGAAAAAAGGGCGTACTGTCTCTTTTCTGCAGAGTGAGGTGGAGGACGGGAATGGCCGCGAGTGCAGATCTATTTACCTTAGGCAGCGCCTCTGCCCACAGTTATGATGGCATCATGATGTACCACAGTTTAGTTGGAAGGAAGGAAACAATTACGTTTCTATTCAAAAGTGCAAAATGCGCAAGAGCTACTTACAGAGTCCACACAAAACCTGGTCCGATGATGTATTCGTAAGTGCGGCCGCCTTGCCAGCCAGTAGCCTGTCACAATTATGATGGCAAATACTCTTTTGAAAAGACCCATTTCTGGTGCAGCCAACTTATAAGCTTTTAGCTCGTGAAAGCTTTCAACGTACTAAGTAGGAAAGGGCACAAAACAAACACTGGCAATGAAGACCCAGATCTGCAATTAAAAAGCACTGTAACTGAATGAGTACTTGATAAAGGCAATCTGCGTATCATCCTCTGAAATATGTTATCAGTCAGTTTCAGAGAAATAACGGCCAAATTTGAGTTGCCACGATGCTACCAGTACAGCCAGCATTACTTGCTCATCATTTCGGGGCAATAATACACTACTGGCCATTAAAATTGCTACACAACGAAGATGACGTGCTACAGACGCGAAATTTAACCGACAGGAAGAAGATGCTGTGATATGCAAATGATTACCTTTTTCAGAGCATTCACACAAGGTTGACGCCGGTGGCGACACCTACAACGTGCTGACACGAGGAAAGTTTCCAACCGATTTCTTATACACAAGCAGCAGTTGACCGGCGTTGCCTGATGAAACGTTGTTGTGATGCCTCGTGTAAGGAGGAGAAATGCGTACCATCACGTTTCGGACTTCGATAAAGGTCGGATTGTAGCCTATCGCGATTGTGGCTTATCGTATCGCGATATTGCTGCTCGCGTTGGTCGAGATCCAATGACTGTTAGCAGAATATGGAATCGGTGTTCTCCGGAGGGTAATACGGAACGCCGTGCTGGATCCCAACGGCCTCGTATAACTAGCAGTCGAGATGACAGGCATCGTATCCGCATGGCTGTAACGGATCTTGCAGCCACGTCTCGATCCCTGAGTCAACAGATGGGGACGTTTGCAAGACAACAACCATTTGCACGAACAGTTCGACGACGTTTGCAGCAGCATGGACTACCAGCTCGGAGACCATGGCTGCGGTTACCCTTGACGCTTCATCACACACAGCAGCGCCTGCGATGGTGTACTCAACGACGAACCTGGGTGCTCAAACGGCAAAACGTCATTTTTTCGGATGAATCCAGGTTCTGTTTACAGCATCACGATGGTCGCATTCGTGTTTGGCGACGTCGCGGTGAACGCACATTGGAAGCGTGTATTCGTCATCGCCATACTGGTGAATCACCCGGCGTGATGGTATGGTGTGCCATTGGTTACTCGTCTCGGTCACCTCTTGTTCGCATTGACGGCACTTTGAACAGTGGACGCTACAGTTGAGGTGTGTTACGACCCGTGGCTCTACCCTTCATTCGATCGCTGCGAAACCCTACATTTCAGCAGGATAATGCACGACCGCATGTTGCAGATCCTTTACGGGCCTTTCTGGATACAGAAAATGTTCGACTGCTGCCCTGGCCAGCACATTCTCCAGACCTCTCACCAATTGAAAACGTGTGGTCAATGGTGGCCGAGCAACTGGCTCGTCACAATACGCCAGTCACTACTCTTGATGAACTGTGGTATCGTGTTGCATGGACTGCATGGGCAGCTGTACCTGTACACGCCATCCAAGCTCTGTTTGACTCAATGCCCAGGCGTATCAAGGCCGTTATTACGGCCAGAGGTGGTTGTTCTGGGTACTGATTTCTTAGTATCTATACACCCAAATTGCGTGAAAATGTAATCACATGTCAGTTCTAGTATAATATATTTGTCCAATGAATACTCGTTTATTGTCTGCATTTCTTCTTGGTATAGCAATTTTAATGGCCAGTAGTGTATGTATGGAAGCGGCTTACTCGACTCTGCATTTGGTGTTTGTGGACAAGAGGCCTTTCAGGTGATGGGAGCAAAAGTACGTGGGGGAGAGGCACTAAGTGTCCTTATTCAGGTACATTGCCAAGAGCTCCTACAGGAGAAACGTAGTGGGACTTGTAGCAAATCGAGTACGCCCTGCAATCTGAGGCGGTTGCCTGTGATTGGCTACTGGTTGGCAAGGCGGCCGCACTTACGAATACACAACCGGAGCAGGGTTTGTGTGGACTCTGAAAGTCACCCTTGCGCATTTTGCAATTTTGAAAGAGAAACGTAATTGTTTCCTTCCTTCCAAGTACGCTGTGTGGTACATCGTGACTGCGTAGAAAACATCTGTGTTAATTGTTAATCATGGAACCATGGACTATCAGCGTAATCTGTATATGCAGCTCCCCAGTGTAACTTAGCGATGTCTTGCGTGACCTGCAGAGTGTTTAGGTATAATATTAGTGCATGCATATCTGGAGAGAGCTTCCTACATAAATAGACCATGCTGTTTCACTTGGATTTTCTCCATTTCTCCCAGGTTTACACTGGGCTACGCCCACAGTAATGTCATATTGTCAGACTTAACTTGGGTGGTCACATTTGATGGTGAAGCCTCAGTGTGTCGGATATATTGTCTCATACAGGTAACTTACAATAATTAAAGTAAGGCTACACTAGAAAAACATCTGGCACTCATCTTTGGTCCTAAACTATAGCAACAAAGATAAGTGTGGCATCAATAATGCTGTATGGTATAAAGCAGTCTTAGAAAACATCTGACAGCCATCTTGGGTAGTAAATCAGATCATAAATATACCAACAGTGACAACACAGATCGGCCGGCCGAAGTGGCCGTGCGGTTAAAGGCGCTGCAGTCTGGAACCGCAAGACCGCTACGGTCGCAGGTTCGAATCCTGCCTCGGGCATGGATGTTTGTGATGTCCTTAGGTTAGTTAGGTTTAACTAGTTCTAAGTTCTAGGGGACTAATGACCTCAGCAGTTGAGTCCCATAGTGCTCAGAGCCATTTGAACCATTTGAACAACACAGATCGCCTACAGGGAGAGGGGGAGGGGGAGGCGGCAGGGCAGGGTGAGGGGCAGAGGAGGGGGTATCTTTGAACTAACAGGCGGTGTTTCTTTATATAAGTGTCGTAAGTCATACTCCCACGGCTGGCTCTGTCCTACTACTCAAAAATAAGAACAATCAGGAACATATAAAATTAACTGTAGCGATTAATAACATGTTCTACAACGAACAAACAAGATGATAATTTACGATAAGATACAAAGAATGTGTAATCCAAAGTGAAAACAGTCTCTCCACATTTAGTAAGCAGCCTCAGGAAAATCGACACTGTACGGTAGACATAAGCACTAATCTTTTCATTCTTCATAGAACATAAAAGAAAGTTATCTAAGTATCTTAGATAAAATACTATAGAAATCTAGGCAAAAAAAATCCAGTTTACGTTTCAAACAAATTAACAGCACTTAAAAATAAAAACAAAAAATTCGGTAAAAACTTTCAATAGCTAAGATCTCATGAACTGACAACCGGTTTTGACAGTTGTAACTGTCATCTTCTGGTCTTCAAAGGTTTTTGCTATAAAATACGTTCCAGTGTGACTCAGTAACTCATACCATATTGCCGTTATAGTTGAGAAAAAAAACAGCACATTATACACAAGTTTGTCGACAACGAAATCATTTACAGTTAAAAAGAAACTTGTGCACATGGGCATGTTCGCAAACGTAGTACTTACAGAAGTTTCTTGTTTCTTAAAAGGCACGGTATACAGTAAAATGCACATCTGCGCAACTATTTGTGTTTGCGAGACATGTTACATGCATCGTCGATCCACCTTACACGAAGTACACGGTAGCACCGTAGAAGAATCGAATAAATATGGCAAGAGGAATTCAGCCTCAAGCGCAAAGTATTTAACCATACCCGAAAGGCTTCCAAATTTATAAATTTGGTCAATAAAAGCACTGGGTACAGATCAGTGATAACTGCAGTTGAATGAAATCATAATTGTATGGAATTCTTATTCGTTAACTGTAAACTGAAGTTCTGTAAAGTGTGAATGATGAAGACCGCCAGAAATTTAATGAAGGTGCTGTGATTAGCATTAAACAAAATGTCTCTTTTAACAGTTGATATCGTTCATGGGACGTATAGCAGTGTGTGTTCACTATTCTGATTGCATTGGTATAAGTCAAAATAATTATACTGGTAAGTTATTTAAAACACAAAGCTGAACAATATGTGGCTGCATGCGACCTTATGAAAAGTGGTAAGATGGTACTTACAACATTTTGGCTGTCCAATAAAATTTCATGTGAGATAAATACTGGGAAAAACATCATAGATAACTCAGTAGTACCTGATGGACCAAGAAGAAAAGCACTAGTCATATTCTGCTTGATTACTTGACACGACGGTTTGGTCCCCAACTTGTATAAGTTCTTCATCCTGGTGTCTCCAGAACGTGCTCAGTGTCACAAGATTCATTCGATCATAAACTAAGAACACTTGAAAGTGTGTACAAAACTGAGTGATTGAAATTCAGAGTTAACAACATTATACTGTGGAGCAAGAAGGCGAATGACGATAAGTCAAGTGCCAAAACATTGAAATAATAAGAATATTTTATGATTGTGTTCTGGTGCTGGGCTTTGTGCCTTCTTTGGCTTTACATTGTCTTCCGACATTGTGTAACCCTGAAGTTTGGGGAGGAACCATTCAATCAAAAAATGGGATAAGTTATCTAGAATTTTTTTAACAACAGAGAGAGGGGATGGATATATCATATTCTGAAGGTCAGAGGAATCTATTTTCAGTGGCGCACAGCTGGTAGAAAATGGCTCTGAGCACTATGCGACTTAACTTCTGAGGTCATTAGTCACGGCTGGTAGACGGTAGAACTGAAAGCTGAGAGAGAGGGCACGATCCGTATAAAACGAAAGTGGTTAACAATCCAGGCACAGGTCGCTGACGGAGGAATGGGGGAGGGGACGAGTAGTACATGAGAACAGTGGCAGTAGTGAGGCCCAATGAAGGACCCTTGCGAAGTGACAAAGAATTCAACGGAGACACGAAAGTCGATAGCATCCATCGGAAACGGTCATAGCTACAGCTCAGTTTAGTAGTAATTCCACGAGTATTAGGTGGCTTTCATCTACTGTTAAATATGAAAAAATGCGATAGGCACAACGTGAGATACATTCGGATGACCCGCCGCTAGAAGCTCGCGTCGCAGAGGATATAAATGGGAAGTAATAATTAAGAAGGTATTGAGACAAGGCTATAAACTTTACATCATGTTATTCAATGTGTTAATCTTGTACAGGAAACTAAGTAGAAATTTGGAACTGGAGCTAAAATTGAGAGAGAACATATAAAATCTTTAAAATTTGCTTATAACACAGTAATTCTGTCAAAGATGACACAGGATTTGGAGGAACATTGAATGGAATCGATAGAGTACTGAAAAGAATTTGCAAGATAAATATAAATAAAAACTGCTATTTGGGGACGCAGAATAATTGACGATGGCAGAAGTAGGCGGGGTATAAAATCCAGATGCGTAATAATAAGAAATTTTTTGTGAAAGTAGTAAACAATGCAACATCCACTATAAATATATTTATTAGGAATCTTTTTCTGGAAGTATTTGTCTCAAGTGAAATATTGATAATGAATATTACATACAATCGTTTTAATGTCCAATGTTGCTGCATTCCCTAGCTAAATTTAATATGCTGGCACCTTCGTTCACCTGGTTTATTAATTTAAATTTATCGGAAACGTTAATGTCAAGGCGTACTCTTCTGGAGTCCATTGCGAGCGGCAGAACAATCTGTTATAAGAAAAGTTTCAGACGTCGTGAAAGAATACAAAAGATGACGGTTCGCAGGAAGGGGAAAATCGTGGAACAGTGCAGCCCGGCGTTAGCAGAACTTGTATATGCCACGCGTGTATTGGAAATTGCTGGCTGTATAGCTTTCAGTTAACCGAATTTTCAGTTGATTGGTATTCAAATACCCCATGCTAGACTGTATACGATAGCTTTTCTCCAAAAGTCAGTATGGATTTTGAGAGAATTGCTCGACCTTTCACATAAAATATTCTGCTAACCGAGGGTACAGGTCATCAGGCAGATTGTACGAGGGCGTGCTGAAAAGAGGGTAATGTTTCCGAATTTCTTATGTGAGACCTCTTAAAGCTTTTCAAATAAAACAAAGGGTATTAACATCCTATACCTTTATTCTTCATGTCTACATATTCGCACTCCTCTGCCACTAGTGGGCTCCACGTTGTAGCGTGTATATAACATAACTATGTCGGTGAGTAAGAAATAAAGTGCTGCAATCGAGTTTACAATTCAAAGAGTTCCTCCACACACGGAGCACCCACTCCTTCAGCCAGCATGAAAGTGCCAGGTTGCACACGAGCGCTAGGACATCTGTAGCAATTCAATGCCTTGAGTTCACTGTGATCCATCATCCTACATAGAGCTCCATTTGGCTCCATACGATTTTCATCTGTTTCCAAATCTTAAAGAACGCCTTCGAAGACTTCACTTTGATGGTGATGAAGCTGTGCAAGCAAGTCAAACATTCCACGGTGACGGTATCAAGAAACTAATCTCTCGTTGGGAGAAACGTGTTCGTCCTCAGCTTGGCTATAAGTTAGCAGACATGAAGAATAAAGATGTAGAATGCTAAGAACTTTAGCTTTATTTCAAGAACTTTAAGAGTTTCCACATAAAATATTCGGAGGCATTACTTTTCAGCACGCCTTCTTACAATGGTCAGCCAGAACATTGTGACCGCATAACCAATAGCCAGTACGTCCACCTTGGACACGGATAACAGCGGCGACGCGTCGTGGCATGGATGCGGTGAGGCCTTAGTGGGTCGCTGGAGTGAGCTGACACCACATCAGTACACACAATTCACCTAATTCCCGTAAATTCCAGGGTGGTGGGGGGTGGGGGGATGAGTTCTGACAACACCTTCAATAACATCCCAGATGTGTTCGATCGGATTCAGATCTGGCGAGTTGGGAAGGGCGCGGTGGGGGTGGGGGGTGGGGGGAAAGGGCAGCACATCAATTGGAACTCGCCACCGTGTTCCTCGAACTACTCCATCACACTTCTGGCCTGCGCATTTTCATGCTGAAAAATGCCATTGCTGTCGGAAAACATGATCGCCATGAAAGAGTATACTTGGTCTGGAACCAGTGAACGATACTCCTTGGCCGTCATGGTGCCTTGCACGAGTTCCACTGGACCCATGGATGCCCATGTGAATGTTCACCAGAGCATAATGGAGCCGCCAAAAGCCTGTCTCCGTTCCGCAGAACAGATATCAAGGAGCTGTTCCACTGGAAGACGACTGATTCGCGCCCTCCCATCGGCATGATGAAGAAGTTAGCTCGATTCATCAGACTATGCAACACTCCGCACTCCAACTAGGAGCGCCGATGGTCACCTGCCCATTTAACTTGTAGTTGAAGATGTCATGGTGTTAACATTGGCATATACATAGGTCGTCGGTAGCGGCGGTTCATCGTTAGGAGTGTTCGATGCACTGTTTGTTCACACACTTGTACTCAGCTCACCATTAATGTCTGATGTCAGTTCCGCCTCAGTTCGACGCCTGTCCTGTTTTACTAGTCTGCCCAGGGTACGACGTCTGATATCTGTAACGAGTTGTGGCTGGCCAACCCCACGATGTCTGGACATGGTTTCACCTTGGTTTTGCCACGTATTGAAGACACTCACTGCAGCACTCCTCGAACAACCGACAACTCGGGCAGATTCTGTTGCTGATGTGAAGTATTTTAGTGTATCAACATCCATTCCTACTGTATCGAGCCTCTGGGCCATCACAATCTGCCTCGGTCAAACTCAGGTAGATCGGGTGCCTTCCCCATCCCACAGACGGACAACACGTTCACTGATACTACGTGTACACTACTATCGCGTGGACTGGTTTTATGTCGATAGTAGGTCTGAGGTCATAATATTCTGACTGATCAGTGTATATATCTAGACTTCCAGAAAGTATTCGATATTGCACTACAATTTATACTTTTAACTGAGGTCCGAACATATGGAACCAGCGGAAAAATTCTCCTATCGGGGCACAAAAAGGCGAATATGCTCCAGTTTATTAAAAGACGGACTGAAAAATGGGGTAGCAGCTGCCTCATTCTACCATTCTCAGCAATTATAAGAATTTTTCACAAAATTTTAGTACACGAACATATTCTCGCTCTTTTTAACTCACCTCTAACACCCACAAGCTTCCTAAGTGTAGCTAGCTCACATCCACTTGTTCATTGCTGTAAGTCGCTCATACCCATTCACTTCCACTTGTTCATCCTCACTCACTCACTCATTCAGCTCAACTTATTGCCATTATCTCTTTGTGTCTTTCTAACTGTTACCGTAATCTTTCTCATAGCTACAGCATCCTATGTTCTGATCTACTAACACTGCCACTGTCTCCCTCTTACTCTCTCTTGCTGCCACTATCTCTTTCATTTGTTCTCAGTGCTGCTGTCTCTTCTCGCTGTCACTATCTCTCTTTTCCTCGTTGTCATTTTCATAGACTGTCTCATTATCCCTGACTCTCATCCATCTCCACTTTCGCCTTCTCTTTATTCCTGACCCACTGGCAGTGTCACCTTCATTCTTTTCCTAGTAAATTTCTGTTACTGCCATCTTTGTTTCACTGTCACTGTGTTCCTCTCGTTGTCTCTCATTGCCATTGCCTCCTTCGCTCTTAGTATACTATAACTACAACCTCCATTTTTCTAGTATTTATTACTTTTCCGTCTGTTTCCCACCGACACTGCTTTTGTTCCAGTGTAAAGTCAAGCGCCGGCACTCCAGTCGGGAATGCTAGAGCAGAGAGGGCTGTGAAGAAGACGTCAGACAACTGCATGCGGAGCGACCCCTCTCTAGGACGACAACCCAACGACAGCGCCCTCGACACGAAGAGGACATAAGCGCCGCGCCGCCTGGCAGCGGCCCATTTGAAGACTAGCCAGTTCTGCGAGATCTACAGTAGCGAGTTCAAGAATAGCAGAGATTAGTCATTTCGCTTCTACTATATAGCACTGTCTATACTGAAGAGATTTATTATTTTGTGTGTCGACTTTTGCCTACGACACATTTGTATTTCACAAAGTTAACTATTGCAGTAATTCGCTTTTGTTATAAACTTCATTAATACGATTTGCTGAACTGTTGCCTTGTGACCCGAGAGCGCAGGTTTCTTAGGCGCCCCATATTCGGCGAGAAGGAAGGATATAACAGTTTCCATCTCTCTCAGTGTAAAGAAACGCAAATATGCTCGAGTACCAAAATTTTTGGGACAAGGTTTAAAGATGCTGAGAAAATTAGAATGAGGTAGCTGGTACCCCATTTTTCAGTCAGTCTTTTAATAAACAGGAGCATATTCGCCTTTTTTGTGCTCTGATAGGAGAATTTTGGGCTGGTTCCCGTCCTTTCCCAACTACAGTAGGGCATGTTGCTCATATGAAATGAATTTTATGCGTCAGTAAAATTTTGATACTTTATTACGTGAAACTAAAATAACGCAAAACTATGTAATTTCGCACCTCATACCGGATTCTATGTGCACAAAAATTTTACATGTGCTTCAGTAGCACAATAAAGTCGCTTTCCCAGAACGCTTCTGATGATAACAGAGACACTGTACTGCATATTTCTCCGTGATACCTCATTTTATAAGCCCACACCGGATTTTACGTGTAGGCCTACGAGCAGGGTAACTTTCAACGTCTGTATCTCGGAAACGGTTTCAATGTTGTTCCAGATCGGGATCTTAGGAACAAACCGTAAAACCTGAGCCATTTGCTATGGATAGCCGTCTTGGAATCCAAGGCTCGGTTTTAGTATCCAGAATACATGTTTACGGATTATCTGAGGAATCACCCACGAACTAAATGGTGCCTCCATTATATTCTTAGGACGCACCATAGACCACATGTAATGCAAAAGGAACCAACCCATTATCCCTATTTGCCTAAGCTGGTGGAAGTGTGTAACATTAAAACATTGATCTTGTAGTGTAGGATAGTTACAGTAAGATGATCCTTTGTTGGGTATACAAATGGTCACTAGACCACGAGCTGTTCAAAACACTTAACCCTACTCTTACATTGCCAATAGGACGCGAAGTATGAGCTCTGGAAAAAACCGTTTTTATGTGCGGTGTTTTGGAACATGTTAAGGAGAGCTTTTTATCGAATGCGTACTGATAAGTTCTCAAATATGTGACCAGCTGAAAGACCATTCGAGTAATAAAACTCAGTATGTTGATCATTCGGCACAGAAGTACGCCACAAGTTCCCCTGGTAAGTATAACAGGACCGCTCCTCTTCTCAGATAACATTGAAAGTCTGTCAGATCGGATGGACTGAAATATGAGATAGTCTGCTGATGAGATATGGATAAGTGTTATCGTTGGGTGACTGTAGGGGATTGTGGAAGACCAGAACGGAAATTCAGTTTGAGGTGGTGAGTATCAGTGTGCTTTAAATGTGGATAAGTGTAAATCAATGCGAATGGGCAGAAAAAAATATTCATGTTTTGTTCCAATGCAGCATTGGTGGAATGCTGTTTGAGATAAACATATGGATTAAACATCTTGGCGTATTATTGTGACATGACATAACATGGAACACATACACTTAACGTTAGTTGTAAGTGTAGCGGTATCACCGTTTAAGATAGGAAAAAGTTAGATTTGGTGCAATATTTCTGAGCGCGTAAGTTACAGCCAGGCGCAGGCCTGTTGACAGTAAGTTACGCTACCAGCGGCTGCGAAGTAGAATGGAGGCCACAGGGCCGTAGAACCGCTGAAAAGAGTAAACACAGCGGTTTGCATGGGGCAAATTACAGGCAGAAGGGGCCCACTGGCCTACCTAGGTGCTATGATTACATGACTCGGAGTGGCGCGTTAGCAAAACAGAGGCACACAGCTGCATATAAATAGGTGCCGGTTCACTAACAAGGCATTCAAGTGTGACAGCTCTCCTGGACAGCAAGGCGTGTCACACCACTGGCTACACACAGCAGCAGATGGGGCGCCAGCATTCCTGTCCACGGCAGGTCGCTGGTTCGACCCTCTGAGACCAACGTGGGGTCTGCAGTCAGCCAGCAGCGGGCCACGCCATGGCTCGCTACTGTGGGCAATGTTGTTGCCACCCAACAGACACTAGAGGCATTCCGAGGCGAGGGCCACATATTCGGACTCCAGATCACGGACGCTTGTTGTTGCCGTGATCTTAGCCACGCTGGCGAGGAAGCACGCTGTGGGCCGCCTTGCAGCTCCCAGCAGGCTGTGCTGAGGCAGCATGGATGGAGACCGCTGAGTCGACTGCCGGTGCATTCTGATGTCGTCACAACTCCATAGCCGTACAAAGCTGACACACAGCAGTGCGCTGCATGGGTTGCTGAGGCAGCCATTCCGCGCCAAGCCGTTTGACATAGTGCAAAGTGGTTTCCTCAGAATTGTGGGGCTCGGTGACACAGACCGAGAGGAACGGGGGCACTGTAACTGGAAACAATAAATCAATTGGGAAACTCGGACAAGTTTTAATATGGCGCATTCTGACAGTTTCCATCCTCATCCAACATCCCTCTACATAAGGGAAGCAAATAGCCTACTACAATATAGTGGGAGAATTCTACTAAGTTGTAGGGCACTAATACAGGAAACCGGTGGCAGAACGATTGTCAGCCCCCTTATTGAGTTCTTCTGGTGTATTAACACTCAGAACTAGAGAAAGTCCGAAAAATTACGGTCAATATAATGCCAAAACATCGTCAGTGCATCGTTCTTGTACATTCTCAGATTGGTGTTAGTAGACAACCGGTAACTTACCCTCCACCCCTCCCATCAACTACTTGGGTAATATGACCATGATCGACTATGCTTAATGAATTTGATTTTGGACAAGGCTATCGTCTTCGAGGAAATTCTGTCCGTTTAGTGGAGGGATGTGTACAAAAAATCGTCAAAAGAACAATCCATTTTATTCTTGCACATTCTACATATATTGGATTTTGTTTCATTCTTAAAAACAGTGCCATCTCTCACATACAACACAAAACAAAAAGTTGCTATAAACCTGACTGGATAAACATCGTATATCCAACCGAACTATTTTAACGAAATGTCTTTACATGCTGCTTCGTCGTGTTCAATAACGGAAATTTTATCCACTGCCGATTTTTCTATCCCTGTTGGTGAACCACTCCCTATTGGAGATTTCAGTTACGTTGTTGCTTTAACAACGTCTGACACTTCTTGTATAACCGGCACTACCTCATTAAGCTCTTTGCTTGTGCCTGCAGCTACCTCAACTATTGTAACTGCAGGTACGCTACTCTCTATGCTAACACACTTTCTCCCTCTAATCGTGTTCTATCCAATCAGATTTTTTCATAACGATACTTTCGTTGTTTGTTTCTGGACCGCCAGTATCTAGCCACGTCCGTTTGGCCGCTAACCAGTGCGGTTAAAGATTTTCCGGACAACTCCGCTTCTTTCGCTCTGTCTGTAATTTTGATTCCCTCTATCCCAATTATTTTCCCTTCGTGGTCCTCGTACCATGTTTACCTGGTACTGGCTCCTTTCATTCCTATCATTATTACTATTATTATTGTTGTTGTCACTGTTGCCACCGTTTGTAAAACTTTCGCAGTTATTCCACCAGTTGTCCTCGTCTTCAACTTTCAATATAAATGTAGTAATCGTGTTGTAATTACTATCAATGTATCGCTCTGAGTCGTCGGGAAGCTGCTGTCAAAGCTCCCAAACGATACCCGATTGTGACCGATTTTCACGAAATTAATCTACACTCCTGGAAATTGAAATAAGAACACCGTGAATTCATTGTCCCAGGAAGGGGAAACTTTATTGACACATTCCTGGGGTCAGATACATCACATGATCACACTGACAGAACCACAGGCACATAGACACAGGCAACAGAGCATGCACAATGTCGGCACTAGTACAGTGTATATCCACCTTTCGCAGCAATGCAGGCTGCTATTCTCCCATGGAGACGATCGTAGAGATGCTGGATGTAGTCCTGTGGAACGGCTTGCCATGCCATTTCCACCTGGCGCCTCAGTTGGACCAGCGTTCGTGCTGGACGTGCAGACAGCGTGAGACGACGCTTCATCCAGTCCCAAACATGCTCAATGGGGGACAGATCCGGAGATCTTGCTGGCCAGGGTAGTTGACTTACACCTTCTAGAGCACGTTGGGTGGCACGGGATACATGCGGACGTGCATTGTCCTGTTGGAACAGCAAGTTCCCTTGCCGGTCTAGGAATGGTAGAACGATGGGTTCGATGACGGTTTGGATGTACCGTGCACTATTCAGTGTCCACTCGACGATCACCAGTGGTGTACGGCCAGTGTAGGAGATCGCTCCCCACACCATGATGCCGGGTGTTGGCCCTGTGTGCCTCGGTCGTATGCAGTCCTGATTGTGGCGCTCACCTGCACGGCGCCAAACACGCATACGACCATCATTGGCACCAAGGCAGAAGCGACTCTCATCGCTGAAGACGACACGTCTCCATTCGTCCCTCCATTCACGCCTGTCGCGACACCACTGGAGGCGGGCTGCACGATGTTGGGGCGTGAGCGGAAGACGGCCTAACGGTGTGCGGGACCGTAGCCCAGCTTCATGGAGACGGTTGCGAATGATCCTCGCCGATACCCCAGGAGCAACAGTGTCCCTAATTTGCTGGGAAGTGGCGGTGCGGTCCCCTACGGCACTGCGTAGGATCCTACGGTCTTGGCGTGCATCCGTGCGTCGCTGCGGTCCGGTCCCAGGTCGACGGGCACGTGCACCTTCCGCCGACCACCGGCGACAACATCGATGTACTGTGGAGACCTCACGCCCCACGTGTTGAGCAATTCGGCGGTACGTCCACCCGGCCTCCCGCATGCCCACTATACGCCCTCGCTCAAAGTCCGTCAACTGCACATACGGTTCACGTCCACGCTGTCGCGGCATGCTACCAGTGTTACAGACTGCGATGGAGCTCCGTATGCCACGGCAAACTGGCTGACGCTGACGGCGGCGGTGCACAAATGCTGCGCAGCTAGCGCCATTCGACGGCCAACACCGTGGTTCCTGGTGTGTCCGCTGTGCCGTGCGTGTGATCATTGCTTGTACAGCCCTCTCGCAGTGTCCGGAGCAAGTATGGTGGGTCTGACACACCGGTGTCAATGTGTTCTTTTTTCCATTTCCAGGAGTGTAATTTGCTGACCCAATTTTCGCAAAACTCTCATCGAGATCCAAGTGCTGGGTTATAGGACCTCGATAATACACAATCCTCTCACACTCTCTGTTGCTTCTGTTCCTACCAATATTACTTCACGAATGCATTTTTGATTTCTTGAAAGCACATGTTAGTAACATCGAGGTTCATAGCCCATCCCTCAACCTCTCCCGCTAGCACGGCGATAACAGCATTGATTTTTTGTTTATCCCTCCACACTGATGGTGTGGAGTCCTTTGTAAAATCCATCCCATGCAAGCCACCTGCTATTTGAGTGGGTCGAAGCGCTCCTCTTTTGCTAGTATCTCTCAGTAATATGTACCTGACACAATACATTGGTTTGTTCAAATGGTTCAAATGGCTCTGAGCACTATGGGACTCAACATCTTAGGTCATAAGTCCCCTAGAACTTAGAACTACTTAAACCTAACTAACCTAAGGACATCACACACACACATGCCCGAGGCAGGATTCGAACCTGCGACCGTAGCAGTCCCGCGGTTCCGGACTGCAGCGCCAGAACCGCTAGACCACCGCGGCCGGCCATAGGTTTGTCTTTTCTGCAATTTCTGTTTTAATTTTGCTACTTTACTCACTACCTCGCAAGTGCTTATGGTCAACGTCTCCACTTCTGACTTTATCTTTCCGCAAATGTCGCGCTGTTTATTAACCTTAGTGTCTACTGCGGATACCACAGTTTTCAAATTTGAAAACTCTTTCGTGTTTTTCTTTTGTACCGCTCATACCTATTCGAAGAATCTCTCTTGAAATTCATCGGGCTTACTTTCCACAATAGATCCAACATTTTCTTGAGTTCCACTATTTGTGAGTCAAATCGACTATTTATATCAACATCTTGTTAATGTACCGTCGCCATGTCAAATTTAAGGTTGCCGATTGCCGAATTCATAGTTGCTTTTTATTTTTGGCAGCATCTACTTTTCTCTTTGCCGTCCATACGTTGCTGTTAACACTTTTGATTGTTTCGGTCTGAGAATCCGTGTTACTCGACTGGGTATCTATTTTACTAAACAAATTTTTTAATAATTCATTCATATTTCCAGAAGGGTCTGGTTGTGACTGACTCCGGTTCGTCTCCACTTATATCACCCGTTGGTTCGCTTTTAACATGTGTTCCATATACCGTAGTATATCCAAGTACTAGGAATTCCACTACTTTAAGTCATTCTGTTCCTCCTGCAGCACCTGTGATGCTTGATGCCGGGTCCTCGACAATGGATTCCGCCGCAAGAGGATCCTACTTTGGATCGCCTGTTCTCAATCAAATTCAACTAAATTACCTACTTCATTATTCTCCATCACTTTGTTTTCTTTATTGCTTTATACAAATTTTGTTCTTGTGCTTTATCTCCACTTACTATGTCCGCCCCTGGTAGCTGAGTGGTCAGTGCGATGGAATGTCATACCTAACGGCCCGGGTTCGATTCCCGGCTGGGTTGGAGATTTTCTCCGCTCAGGGACTGGGTGTTGTGTTGTCCTTATTATCACCAGTTTCATCCCAATCGACACGTAAGTCGCCAAAGTGGCGACAACTCGAAAGACCTGCACCAGGCGCACGGTCTACCCGTCGGGAGGCCCTAGCCACACGGGATTTCCATTTCCACATGTCAGCGTCTTTCTCTCCGTTGCGAATCTTTTTTTATTCATATACGAATTTAACTAAGTGAAAAATTTAGAACCAATAGACAACGCTAGAACTGATATTGTCCTGTCACCAGTATCGCCACGTGTATCTCCCCCGTACTAATCGGTTAATGCGGTAATATGACCGTGATCACGTATGCCTTATGAACTTTATTTTGAATACGACTATTGTCTCCGAAGAAATATTGACTGATTAGTGGAGGGAAGTGTACGTCAAGTCGTTCTGAAGAACATTCTATTTTATTCCTGTACTTTTAACATATTTGAATTTTGTTTAATACTTAAAACAGTGCCGTCACTCACATCAAATACGAAACAGAAAGGAATACCACATGACTCAAAGAGCCCACAAAACTAATTGAAATAACTGAGACATTAATTAATACGGTCGTCAGTTCAATTAGGCACTGTCTGTCCAATATCTGATCAATAATGCGTACAGCAAAGAATACGTAACCATTTGGGTGAACGTAGGGATCAGAAGATTGACACACGTTTCTGACAACACAATAGGTTATGAAATAATAATAAATAAAGAAATCAATTGTCTTATGTCGTTAACACTGAGACATACTGATTTAGAGAAATGTATTTAAACTCGTTATTAAGAAGTATATGATTGAGCTCTTTTGTTACGACAGTAATTTACGGAACCTCGTATTAATGTTTACTTAAGCGCACTAGTTTCCCGGACATGGCAAGGTATGTTCTTTAAATACACTGTAGTTAGTATGAACATTCACTGGATTAAATAAGCAGTTGTTGGCGTTCAACAGACTTACAACGCCAAAATACGAACAATATCAGTACAAAATAGCATTATCATAATAGATACAGAAACTAAATATGTAAACTTAATTTAGTCTTTTCTTTAATTTGATGTTACCAGAATTCTTTTAATTTTAAGTTACTTTACAGTACTTTGTCTTCACTGACTTATCGAGAATAGCTTTGCCTCTAAATATTATTGAACAATACTGATAACTTGAGGCTTCATTATTAATTACTTTAAATTATTTTCAAGCATACAAACAAAACTGCAAATAATAGTCTTTAGTACGTTTTTTTGGCTATTTAAATAACGACACTTGGGTCTTCAATATCTGAAAAAGAATGGGACCCTAAGTGACAAGGCCAGGTACCTACAATTTTTACTTACATCATTTATTATTGAAATAAAATTCACTGAAGTTTCTAACGTGAACGAAACCAACGCAGCATTAGAGTTTCTCGTAGATGTTAAACCGTCGTCTTGTTTGTCGTCTAGTGGCCTTATTGCTCTATGTAACATTGGGGGCCCACCTTGATTCGCTATGAGCAAGTATGGTGCTAGATCTTGATGTTACTGGAGCCTTTTACATCTCACCATACGCCTCCAGAGAGAGCGCTCCTACATAAATCATAACTCTCTACCAACGATATTTCTTTCCTTAACTTTCCCTAACATTATTAAACCTGAAAAAATACATCATAATACAAAATAATTTATACCGCTTACAGTACATATTACAGTTCTAATTAACACATGGTATCTACAGATTTGCAGAATAAAATAAATACATCATATTTACAATGAACATAATGCGCAAAATTTTTAGGGGGCAGATCTGTGGTATGTCTCGTAAACCACAGATGCGCGACCTGGGTGAAGGTCAACTAGCGCGTGGAACATTACACACCCACAAACATACGCACAAACACACCCACCCACCCTCCCACCCACCCACCCACCCCCAGCAAAGGTAAGCCAACCATTACCTATATTACTTGATTCGGATGATTTTGCAATCGAAAAATTCGATTTCAGACCTAAAAAGTATTTAGGACCTGACAATGCAGATATACTCGCAATCTTCTTCAGGTTAGATACCTTCTTACTCGTACTTGGCGCTGGAACGGTACCAAAAGTGCCAGTAATATTGACCAATTCTTTATAGACCAGCATACGTCTGCGACGGCGATATCCAAAACGGCGACCCATTCTCGAATGATGCTATTCACTTACAACAATAATTTCGGCCAAATGTACAGTACGAAATGCCAAAACTTCACGAGATGTAAAACTTTCCAATCCAGTCCTAGAAGCATCATTACAAACAACAGCAGCAAAGGTAAGCCAACCATTACCTATATTACTTGATTCGGATGATTTTGCAATCGAAAAATTCAATTTCAGGCCTAAAAAGTATTTAGGACCTGACAATACAGATATACTCGCGATCTTCTTCAGGTTAGATACCTTCTTACTCGTACTTGGCGCTGGAACGGTACCAAAAGTGCCAGTAATATTGACCAATTCTTTATAGACCAGCATACGTCTGCTCCCCTGGCCCCCCTCAGTGGCCTCTCACAGTAGATGTGTTATGTAACAGTTGTATGTTGTTGCGCAATCGTCTTATCATACACGCGGCTCGTCCTTAAAATTACTAGGACCGTGCCGCGGAGTTTGCCTGTGCTGTTTAACATGGAGCAGATAACCGTGGGGAGGAGTTTACACAGGCGACTAAGCAGCGTGCGCTTGTATCTTGAGCTATAAATAGCTGCTGATGCAACTTCGCGCATTCATTATGTGAATAGCATCATTCGAGAATGGGTCGCCGTTTTGGATATCGCCGTATGCTGATCTATAAAGAATTGGTCAATATTACTGGCACTTTTGGTACCGTTCCAGCGCCAAGTACGAGTAAGAAGGTATCTAACCTGAAGAAGATTGCGAGTATATCTGTATTGTCAGGTCCTAAATACTTTTTAGGCCTGAAATTGAATTTTTCGATTGCAAAATCATCCGAATCAAGTAATATAGGTAATGGTTGGCTTACCTTTGCTGCTGTTGTTTGTCATGATGCTTCTAGGACTGGATTGGAAAGTTTTACATCTCGTGAGAGAGAGAGAGAGAGAGAGAGAGAGAGAGAGACTACGCCACTCCGGGAGCTATACAGAAATACGTTTCCCCTTGGTGGTGCTGCATGGCGGCTGTGCGTACTTTTGTGGATGTACAGATGTCATCGCAGTATGTAGGTGCCCAATCGTGGTGGGCGGCGAGCTTAGCAGCCTTCCGCCAGAGTGGGCTGAGATAGGATGCAGTAAACACTGGTTACTGCATCTGGAATGTTTGTCATCCCCACCAGTGCGCTTTAAAGAGTAGTATCTAAGAAATTCTGAGGCGTTTCTGTTACTACCACAGTGTTGTGCAAATGATCTGTAAGGTGAGACGAAACGTTGGAGGTATGCAGATAATGTTTTGCTAAACGCTACTGAGGAAGTTTAGAGAACCACGTTTCTGTCAGATAGCTGACCAAATGTGCTGCCTCCAACGTAAGGACTGCAAGGACAAAATAAGTGAGATTATAGCTCGTTCAGTTTCCTACCGGAAAGTCGGCCGCTGTGGCCGGACGGTTCTAGGCGCTTCAGTCCGGAGCTGCGCTGCTGCTACGGTCGCAGGTTCGAATCCTGCCACGGGCATGGATGTATGTGATGTCCCAGGGTTGGTTAGGTTTAAGTAGATCTAAGCCTAGGGGACTGATGACCTCAGATGTTAAGTCCCATAGTGCTTAGAGCCATTTGAACCTACCAGGAAGCTTTATGCCCCGCTCCATTTGCGAGAAGAACAGAAAAGAGAATGACAATCATTGGTACAAGGTGTCATCCGTCAAACACTGTAAAGTAGCTTACGACGTTAGTATGAAGATGTGTAAGTTTAATATCGCATTTCATGGCTGTTACTGGAGACGAAGTACAAGTTTCCGAACAAGGACAAATCCAACATGATATTCTGTGACCAGAGTAATAGTACGAAAACAAGCAATTTTAATTAAAGAAATGTTTGCAAAACATCGAGAGTGTTACATTAGATTAGTTAATGTAATAGAATCAAAATCCAGTTTCAGATTTTTAAATCAATTCGTAAGAGTCTATTGTTTGCCAAGAAAATCACTTTAACCGTGGGTGAAAAAAGGAATAATACTTTTGAATCTTGGAATTACATCTTCCTGGAGAAATATCGAGTCACGACTTTATTTCCGATAAGCACAGAAGCGGTGGTAACGAATTAGAATTTGTGCAAGGCCAGGACTTGAGCCGACGTCTCCTGCGTACTACACAGATTTGCTATCCAACGCTGCACGGATTATCCTAGTCCAATCCCCTCACTAACACAAACTTCAATTCGCACCTCAGCCCATCTTTATTTTCCCCTTCTTCACTGGTCAGTATTGCCGAGGCTCTGGAACAGCACCCCATTTATGTGCGCAATGAGCAAATCCTGCCTGTACCTTAGGCGTAGGTGATCTGTTGTCTCATGGAAAATTTAATTCCGTAGTATTAATGGATCACCTACACCTGAGGTACAGGAACCATTAAGTACAAAGCTGGGATGCTATTCCAACATCGGAGAATCTCGGCAGTACTGACGACTTAAGATGAGGAAAATCAAGACGGGCTGAGGTCTAAATGGAAGTTTGTGTTAGGGAGAGCGCTGAACTGCTGCACTCCGTGCAGATACGTTAGCTGCAGTGCTAGGGTAACGTACTGTATAGCATACTTGCCTTATAAGCAGGTATCTCGGGTTCAAGTCACAGCCCAGGCACAAATTTTAATTCGTTACTTCAACCTCTATCCTTATCGAAGACTTTTGAAGGGGTCTGCACCAGTTCTATATTTATGTGTCGAACATGCATTGAGGTAATAGCTAAACATATTTGGTTTAAAGGCCCTAAACACTTTCCAGATGCTTGTCTTTCAACTTTCTTAAACAGAGTACTCGTGGTCAATCTGTCATTTAAAATAGCTGTTAGTAAATTCGTATCACCTAGGTCAGATGAATTTAGGTAAATGCATGTGAATATCAAGAACAATAATTTATCGTTGTCTGAAAAAACCAGTGAAAGGTATTCAGACACTGCTAAAAACAGAATTAAATATAAATACGAGAATTTGAGATTAAGTGTTTCCGTTCAGACATTAAAATAAATTTAGAAACTTTGTGATAATGCAAATATATATAACAAAATTTATTCAGCGATACACAGAGAATTATAACAACTGTTTCCATTCGCAAATTTCAGTTGTTTTACTCCCAGAATATGTATCTTAATTGCTAAAATACAATGAATTCTTGTAATATTCACACCTTTCTAAACTGCATGAATTTGAGTCAGTTTATGAGTACATGGTAACAGAAGAAATAAAAAGGAAGGAAAAGAGTTTAAAGTTGCAACCTTATACATGAGAACCACATCAATTTTTCGACGCTGCAGCTTTAAAACATGGCAAGTTACCATTTCAGTTACACGAAAAAACCTTTTGAGGCTAGCACACAGCAACGACACTGCTCTCAACACTCAGCAGAGGAGTGTGAAACATGCATGCCCTACTTTCTTTCTACGGAGGTATTAGCAAAGCATTTAACTGAATGCGTATAATTTAAACAGGCCAACAGTGTCATTCTGAATACAGGTAAACAGTACGCAAAACTTGACAGGTTCAGCATCAAAACACAACTAGTGTTTGTCATATACCCGGTGAGTCCAAAAGGTTTCGCGACTGAATTAACAGAAATCAGAGAAAAGTTAATATGGCGTTTTTAAAGTTTCACGTATTCTACAGGGTCTCCCCCACTTGAGTATAGCGCATACAAAGTTCATACACCCATTTGAAACTCTTAGGAAAGTCCTTTGGGAAGTTGTTCAACTCATGCATCACTTTCGTACCTTCTTCAGTCTTGGTGAATCATCAGAAACCCATTCTACACTCTCTCGTTTCGTAGTAGGTTCGTTATGATAACACCAAGTCTCATCACCAGTCATGATTTTTTGCGGAAAGGTACTGTGTGCGTTTCTCAATTCAAGTAAGTCACTACAGGCGTTCATCTGTCGTTGTTTTATCCCGAGAATCAAGGTGTGCGCATCAACTCTGCACACACTTTACTCTTCCTCGAAACACTCTGGAGAATGTCTTGAACACTTGCTTTAGGTGTGTTCAATTCGTTACACCATTGCCATTTGCGGCACAACTACGTTAACACTATGGTCGCACGTCCACTACTTAAAACTGCGTGCTCACAACTGACTGGTCGAATGCACATTTGGTGATTACAGCTGATGGTACAAGCTGGCCGGCCGGGGTGGCCGAGTGGTTCTAGGCGCTACAGTCTGGAACCGCGCGACCGCTACGGTCGCAGGTTCGAATCCTGCCTCGGGCATGGATGTGTGTGATGTCTTTAAGTTAGTTATGTTTAAGTAGTTCTAAGTTCTAGGGGACTGATGACCTCAAATGTTAAGTCCCATAGTGCTCAGAGCCATTTTAACCATTTCATTTGTGTATGCATGTATTTAATTGTAACTACAAGTAGTTGCTCATGTAACTGGTCACCATATTCTCGACAAACTCATCTGAATGAAGCATACATACGCTCACAGATCACAACTGACACGCCTGTTGTAAGCACAGTTGAGATCAAAGCTGTTGCGACCACTCGCTCCTGTGGTTAATATTGGCTCTTAACAAAGGCAGATAGGGGTCGCAACGCCATCCCTGTGGATTTGCTGTTTAAGTTCAGAATTGGTATTCCATCGAGTAATACTTAGAGTCAATTGACGACCTCTGTCAAAGAGAGTCTTCTCCAAGCAATTGATTGCTCGTTAAATATAAGTAGAAAATAATATTAAGCGTCACAAATTCCGAGTTGCAGCGTTTCAGCAGTGATAGTTATGAAGTAGGGGACGATGATGCGGTGAAGAATTGAAGATGCTGATAAAATAAAGAAAAATTACGTCGTGTTCAGGGACCATGGTAAATAATAGGGAAGGGGGCCCAAATTTCGTCAGTTTAGTGCGTTAGGAGCTGTATAAGTTCTGAAAGATTACCTAAAGACCAACAAACTGTAACATATACAGGGTGGTCCGCTTCGTCACCGGGACAAATATCTCACGAAATAAGCGTCAAATGAAAACACTACAAAGAACGAAACTTGTCTAGCTTGAAGGGGGAAACCAGATGGCGCTATGGTTGGCCCGCTAGATGGCGCTGCCATAGGTCAAACGGATATCAACTGCGTTTTTTAAAATAGGAACCCCCATTTTTTATTACATATTCGTCTAGTACGTAAAGAAATATGAATGTTTTAGTTGACCACTTTTTCGCTTTGTGATAGATGACGCTTTAATAGTCACAAACATATGGCTCACAATTTTAGACGAACCGTTGGTAACAGGTAGGTTTTTTAAATTAAAATACAGAACGTAGGTACGTTTGAACATTTTATATCGCTGGTTCCAATGTGATACATGTACCTTTGAGAACTTATCATTTCTGAGAACGCATGCTGTTACAGCGTGATTACCTGTAAATACCACATTAATGCAATAAATGCTCAAAATGATGCGCGTCAACCTCAGTCCATTTGGCAATACGTGTAACGACATTCATCTCAACAGTGAGTAGTTCGCCTTCCGTAATGTTCGCACATGCATTGACAATGCACTGATGCATGTTGTCAGAAGATGTCGGTGGATCACGATAGCAAATATCCTTCAACTTTCCCCACAGAAAGAAATCCGGGGACGTCAGATCCGGTGAACGTGCGGGCCATGGTATAGTGCTTCGACGACCAGTCCACCTGTCATGAAATATGCTATTCAATACCGCTTCAACCGCACACGATCTATGTGTCAGACGTCCATCCATGTTGAAAGTACATCGCCATTCTGTCATGCAGTTAAACATCTTGTAGTAACATCGGTAGAACATTACGTAGGAAATCAGCATACATTGCACCATTTAGATTGCGAACGATAAAATGGGGGCCAATTATCCTTCCTCCCATAATGCCGCACCATACATTAACCCGCCATGGCCGCTGATGTTCCACTTGTCGCAGCCATCGTAGATTTTCCGTTGCCGAGTAGTGCATATTATGCCGTTTTACGTTACCGCTGTTGGTGAATGACGCTTCGTCACTAAATAGAACGCGTGCAAAAAATCTGTCATCGTCCCGTAATTTCTTTTGTGCCCAGTGGCAGAACTGTAGACGACGTTCAAAGTCGTGGCGATGCAATTCTTGGTGTATAGAAATATGGCACGGGTGCAGTCGATGTTGATGTAACATTCTCAACACCGAAGTTTTTGAGATTTCCGATTCTCGCGCAATTTGTATGCTACTGCTGTGCGGATTAACCGCGACAGCAGCTAAAACACCTACTTGGGCATCATCATTTGTTGCAGGTCGTACTTGACGTTTCACATGTGGCTGAACACTCCCTGTTTCCTTAAATAACGTAACTATTCGGCGAACGGTCCGGACACTAGGATGATGTCGTCCTGGATACCGAGCAGCGTATGTAACACACGCCCGGTGGGCATTTTGATCACAATAGCCATACATCAACACGATATCGACCTTTTCCGCAATTGGTAAACGGTCCATTTTAACAGGGGTAATGTATCACGAAGCAAATACCATCCACACTGGCGGATGGTTCAAATGGCTCTGAGCACTATGGGACTTAACATCTATGGTCATCAGTCCCCTAGAACTTAGAACTACTTATACCTAACTAACCTAAGGACATCACACAACACCCAGTCATCACGAGGCAGAGAAAATCCCTGACCCCGCCGGGAATCGAATCCGGGAACCCGGGCGCGGGAAGCCACACTGGTGGAATATTACGTGATACCACGTACTTATACGTTTGTGATTATTACAGGGCCATCTATCACGAAGCGAAAAAAGTGGTCCAACTAAAACATTTATATTTCTTCACGTACTACACGAATATGTAATAAAAATGGGGGTTCCTATTTTTAAAAAAAATAGTTGATATCCGTTTGACCTATAACAGCGCCATCCAGCGGGCCAACTGGTTTCCCCCTTCAAGCTAGACGAGTTTCGTTCTTTGTAGTTTTTTCGTTTGATGCTTATTTCGTGAGATATTTGGCCCGGTCACTATCAATGGACCACCTTGTATTCCTGAATTTACGCTGCACTCGAAGACAAGTTGCAATTAAAATGTTGTATACAGCCCGCCGGTGTGGCCGAGCGGTTCTAGGCGCTTCAGTCTGGAACCACGCGACCGCTACGGTCGCAGGTTCGAATCCTGCCTCGGGCATGGATGTGTGTGATGTCCTTAGGTTAGTTAGGTTTAAGTAGTTCTGAGTTCTAGGGGACTGATGACCTCGGATGTTAAGTCCCATACTGCTCAGAGCCATTTTTTTTTTTTTTGTAACACACTAAAGCCGGTATTTGACATTAACGTCAACACTTCAAAAACAGAAATAAAAAAAAATGTTCGTAAAATCATCCCCACAAAAGTTATCCAAAGTATAATTAATTTGAATTTTTTTTTTTACTTTCTAACATTGCCAGACAGTTCCACTGCTATGAATTACTTTAATGTCATGAATGGACATCTTTTCAAGTTTTTTCAGCCTACCAAAGATGTGTACTACATGAATTTGTGTGTCTGTGTAGATAAACTAATGATTTCGTGGAACGAATCCATTTCTCTCTCCTTGCCTCTTTTCATATCAAAAAAGTAAAATAATCTTTGTAAATAGCAAATAAAATTAGTGTTTAATAATAGTTCCAAATTTCATGCCCAGGAAGAAAAGTACAAGTCCACTGGGAATGAAATTACGCACATCCCCAGATTTATTACATTGGTCGCTGTAGCAACATAGGCAAAATCTTTGACTATAACGTTAACACACCAGAAACTACTACACACGATTCAAATAAAGCCCAATATTTGAACACAATAGGAATTGCAGGCTGTTAATTTGACTGTTAAACTAATTCATCTCAGCATAAAAAAAAAAAATTTCTTTCGTACACCCAAGCTACACATGCTCCACAGCAAACTCTCTCATCGGTGTTAAGGACAGAGGTCGCGCATGTAGCGCAGTTAAACATTACTTATCTACTGTGGAAACCGACAACTCCTACGGGGTCGAAACTAGGTGCGGGCTTGATATTATGGGCCCCCTAACTTAAGTCTTTTAATTCCCGCCGGCCGAAGTGACCGAACGGTTCTAGGCGTTTCAGTCTGGAACCGCGCGACCGCTACGGTCACAGGTTCGAATCCTGTCTCGGTCATGGATGTGTGTGATGTCCTTAGGTTAGTTAGGTTTAAGTAGTTCTAAGTTCTATAGGACTGATGACCTCAGATGTTGAGTCCCATAGTGCTCAGAGCCATTTGAACCATTTTTTTAATTCCCGTAATACCGTTGCTGTTCAGTTCTCGTCAAAGGCGTACCTTTACAGTTCATCTTTCTCAGGCAAAGGCTGTGCTAGTATGACGAAGTGATTTTATGTTTATCAAGAAACTCGTATTGTGGGCTACGTTGTACTACTGGAGTAGTCCTAGGATTGATGGGGGAATGTGTGCTGCTAGGCGACACTACCTTTATCGTCAACTGCTGTTAAAAAAGACATCGTTGTTTAAGTCGCAAGTGGCGTGGATCGATTGAGCCATGTAAGGCCGATCCTTGTTTCTGTACTGAGTGGTACCCTCTGTGTCAAAACTGAGGAGAACGGTTGCGCATGCCTGGTTGTCTTCTTTTGGCATCTGCACGTGAAGGTTCTCCTTACGGGTACGGAAAACAGTTCGGTAAGTGTCAAGAATGTAAAAACACTCAGAGCGCCATTCTACTGCAAAGGAAGACATGCGGCATTTGTAAAAATGTTCAACTGTGTGTGAATTGCTATGGGGCCAAACTGCTGATGTCATCGGTCCGTAGACTTACACAATACTTAAAGTAACTTATGCTAAGAACAACACACACACGCATGCCCGAGGGAGGACTTGAACGTCCGGCGGTAGGGCCCGCGCAATCCGTGATATGGCGCCTCAAACCGTGCGGCCACTCTGCGCGGCTGTGGCATATTGTAGTATCATTGGTAATCTGCGTATTAATCACGTCAGTACTTGCACCTGTCACGAAACTCATGTAGAACGAGACGAGATGGGGATGTGCTACATCAAGCTACTGCCAATGAAACCGTGCTGCATCTGTTCGATAGTAAATGGGTTAATAGGAAGGAACACTTATGAGGAGTGACGCAATTCATTAAACTTACTGAATGGAAGTGGTAGATTCTATTTTGCTCGCTACCTATATGCTTGCCAATTTTAAGACTGTGAATATAGTTTTCCCCACCCGTCATATATTTGAAATTGCGACTGTGCCGAAACTGCTGTGGAAGAAGGTATTACATTGGGACAGGGATCTAGCCTGCGATGTTTTATGGCATATAATTTGGCTTAAGTTTTATACGTTGTCTTCAAGGAACTTTCGACTCACGCGTTCGGATCCTATCATCTGTTCTGAACCCTCACGGTGGTCCGGGGTATGGTTGTCGACTGAATATTTTCTTAGCCAAATACTTTCTTAGAACAAAGCTTGCAGCCGGCGGAAAGCCGGGTTATTTACAGTTCCCCATGAATTATAATATTTAGTTTTAAGGTTACCATGGAGTAATTTTGTGGCCAGTGGCTCTGCCTGGGGAAAAAAACACCTATGGATAGATGCTCAGTGCATCACATTTTACTGCATACAGGGACTCCATTTTAACTGCAGATATTGCAATATATCGAAAACTACATATCGAATCGATAAAAGTTACAATTACAGTTTGTTTGTCTCGGAGTGGGGCATCCAACGATACCACAGTCGACCCTCCACTCCACCCCTCGCGTGGGTGGTGGGAGGCTACTTTGAAATGGGAATCCCTGTTTTTTATTGCAAATTACGATTCTCCGGAAAAATTTGCGTATGTTTTGTCTGAAGCATTTTGTTCGTTTCGCCACCTTTGGCGTTGTAATCGGAGGTGTAGAAATGGGTTAAAAATCGTAATTTACGACGTGCTACTCAATGGTCTTTGAATATCCAATGGGACGTGGGACTACCTCCATGCTGCGAGGGTAGGACAGGTGACTATTTCATATGTTCTAATTGGAAATCTCATTCACAACGTTGTATCCTCCGACATATTGAACAAGGGACTATTCGACGCGTCACTGTGACCGTGTACCGAACTACGACGTACACTATGTGATCAAAAGTATCTGGACACCCCAAAAAAATAAGTTTTTCATATTAGGTGCATTGTGCTGCACCTACTGCCAGGTACTCCATATCAGCGAACTCAGCAGTCATTAAACGTCGTGAGAGAGCATAATGGGGCGCTCCACGGAACTCACGGACTTCGAATGTGGTTAGGTGATTGGGTGTCACTTGTGTCATACGTTCAAATGGTTAAAATAGCTCTAAGCACTATGGGACTTAACATCTGAGATCATCAGTCCCATAGACTTAGAACTACATAAACCTAACTAACCTAAGGACATCACACACGTCCATGCCCAAGGCAGGATTCGAACCTGCGACCGTAGCAGCAGCGCAGTTCCGGACTGAAGCACCTAGAACCGTTCGGTCACACCGGCCAGCCTGGGTCAAACGTCTGTACAAGAAATTTCCACACTCCTTAACATCACTAGGACCACTTTTTCCGATGTGATAGTGAAGTGGAAACGTGAAGGGACATGTACAGCACAAAAGCGTACAGGCCTACCTCGTCTGTTGACCGCCGACAGTTGAAGAGGGTCGTAATGAATAACAGACAGACATCTATCCTGACCATCATACAGAAATTCCAAACTGCATCAGGATCCACTGCAAATATTATGACAGTTGGGTGGGAGGTGAGAAAATTTTGATTTCATGGTCGAGTAGCTGCTCAGAAGCCACACATCATGTCAGTGAATGCCGAACGACGCCTCGCTTAGTGTAAGGAGCGTAAACATTGGACGTTTGAACAATGGAAAAACGTTGTGTGGAGTGACGAAGCATGGTACACAATCTGGCGACCCGATGGCAAGGTTTGGGAGCGAATGCCCGGTGAACGTCAGCTACCAGCGTGTGTAGTGCCAACAGTAAAATTCGGAGGCGGTGGTATTATGGTGTGGTCGTGTTTTTCATGGAGGGGGCTTGCACCGCTTGTTGTTTTGCGTGGCATTATCACAGCACACGGCTACACTGATGTTTTACGCACCTTCTTGCTTCCAACTGTTGGAGAGCAATTCGTGGATGGCAGTTGTATCTTTCAACACGATCGAGCACCTGTTCGCAAGATATAGCCTGTGGCGGAGTGGTTACGCGACAATAACATCCCTATAATGGGTTGGCCTGCACAGAGTCCTGACCTGAATCATATAGAACACCTTTGGGATGTTTTGGAACACCGACTTCGTGCCAGGCCTCACCGACCGACATCGATACCTCTCCTCGGTGCAGCACTCCATGAAGAATGGGCTGCTATTCCCCAAGAAGCCTTCCAGCACCTGACTACACGTATGCCTACGAGAGAGGAAGCTGTCATCATGGCTAGGGGTGGGCCAACAACATACTGAATTCTAGCATTACCGATCGAGGGCTCCGCGAACTTGTAAGACATTTTCAGCCAAGTGTCCGGATACTTTTGATCACATAGTGCATCATAGAAGGCAGTACACTGCGACCGAGGCTTATGTATCCTGCAGACGTAGAACTGGTAGCAGCTCTAAACATTACAGTACTTGCACATTGTTTATTGCCTGCACACATATCTAGGAGAACAGACGTGCAAGTGGACGGTGGATGAAAAAATTGAAATGATACTGATTGACGGATAATGTAAGAGAAATGTTGAGGCTCATGTGCCTTGGATGCCGAACGTTTTGCAGAGAAAGCTCGCTCTCTTTCACTCTTTATGTCTGATGGCAGCATACAGACCAGCAAAAGGAAACTAAGCAAACGTGTTACATATGAAATTAATGAAACAACTATACTAGCGGTAATGTACCACAACTCAAGGATAAGCGCCCGGAAATTGCACCGCGATTCCAGTATGTCCGTAGGTAGTGTTGTCACAATACTGCCTCTTCGTAAGTATCATCCCTACAACGTGTCACTGCATCAAGAAATTCGTGGCCCCGATTTCCTAACCAGGTAGTGTTTTGTGAAAGAGCTCGTCAATGAATGCAAACGAACCCCACGTTCTTGCCGAGGTACTATTTTCCGATGAGACTACATTCACAATCCATGGTAGCGCTAACATGTATTAGTGGAGTGTAGAAAATCCTCATTGGTTACGGAAGTAGATCATCAAAGTCCTTGGTCGGTTAACGTATGGTGTGGCACCATGGAGAACAAACTCATTGGTCTGTATTTTATCGACGGCGCGTTGAATGGACTCAAACATCGAACTTTTTGGAACAGGAACTACTGGTACTACTGCAGAGTGTTCTCCTGGACAATGTATGAGGGTTCGGCATGACCGTTGATCAGCGCATTACGCAATTGAAGCACAGGAGGTATTAGACCGCGTTTACGCCGGTCAGTGGATCGGCAGAGGTGGCTCTATTAACTGGCCCCCCTAGGTTTCCGGATTTGACGAAGCCGGATTTCTTTCTGTGGGGATATTTAAAAGATAAGGTGCACCAGCAAGTGCCAACAGGCTGTGAAGACATAGTCGACCGTATCAGAAACGCCTGTCCTGACATTTATGCAGATATGCTTCTGTCCTGTGTACGGTCATTTGAAAATCGAATCACTAAGTGTATTGAAGTTGGCGGTATTACGTTTGAACACTTACTCTAATTGGAAAAGCAGATTAGCGTTCGCCTCGAGGCACGCTCATAGTGGCACGCTGAGTAGTCCACTGTTCGATATGACAGAGGACTACAACGTTGCGAATGGGATTTCCAATTAGAAGGAATGAAAATTGGCCTGTACTATCCTCGCAGCATGGAGGTGGGGTCCCACGTCCCATTGGATATTCCAGGGCCATTGAGTCGCATGTCGTAAATTACGATTGTGAAGCCATTTCTATTCCTCCGATTACGGCGCCATTTGTGCGAAATGAAGAAAATGCTTCAGATACAACGTATGTAGATTTTGCCGTAGAATCGTAGTCAGCAATAAAAAACGGGACTTCCCATTGAAGATTTCAAAGTTGGCTCCCGCCACCCACGCGCGGGGTTGGGTGGGGATTCAAGTGTGGTATCGTTATATGTCCCCCTCAGAGACAAAATAATTGGAATTATAACTTTTTCCTATTCAATGTTTAGTTTTCGACATGTTTAAACGTCTTCAGTTAAAATGCACACCCTGTATTGCTTATGCAGTGGGCGTCAATTGTACAGCACAACTTGTTATCAGTGTATGCCGTGTATGTGTTGTACATAGACCATCTGTAAGAAGTGGCATTTATACTGCTTATGGTTTATGCCTGCTGCTGTGCGTGTTAACCTTAGTTGACAGCTTTAGTCATAGGCGTAGGTACTGAAAGCTTATAGATCCCTTTGCAAGCTCTCATTTCAAGGGAGAGTTTGAGTTGGTTCAAATGGCTCTGAGCACTATAGGACTCAACTGCTGAGGTCATTAGTCCCCTAGAACGTAGAACTAGTTAAACCTAACTAACCTCAGGACATCACAAACATCCATGCCCGAGGCAGGATTCGAACCTGCGACCGTAGCGGTCTTGCGGTTCCAGACTGCAGCGCCTTTAACCGCACGGCCACTTCGGCCGGCGGAGAGTTTGAGTTGTCGATACGAGATTGTATATGATGGTGTCACGGAGTATTGAAATTTTACTTGTGCTGGACACGCTAAGTTTTTCTATTTTTTAATTTTTGTTAGTTTCATCTTTGAAACTTGTTGACTTGCGTGCCCGTGTAAGATTCTACCTGCTAGAACAGAGTTGTACTTTTATTAAAAATTAATGAAATGTTAATTGATTTAGTTTTCGACATTTTTCAACGTCTTCAGTTAAAATGCACACCCTGTATTGCTAATGCATTGAGCGTCAATTGTACAACACAACGTGTGTGTGGCGGTAACAAATTAATTTGCGCTTCCTTCAGAAGATGTTACGTTTGTGTATTGTGTGGTATCAACGTTCGACACCACACTTGTTAGGGGTTTCAGTTATCGACCGCGGTCCGTACTAGTATCGCTGGACCTGCGAGTCGAGACAAGCGCCGCTAAGAGCTGCTCCGCGGCTTGTAAAAATCTCCAGCGTGCGCTCGGCCACTCTCGCTCGGGACGTCAAGTAGGAAAGTAGTATAGCCTTCAGCTGATAGGAAGCAACCCCTAACAAGGCGCTTAGTTAAAGTATGGCCAATGTGATGCCTCTATAGCTCTCTGTTTGTAATTATATTACTCCTGACTATGAAGACTCCTGTACCACCAGTTAAGTACAATATATTATTTTTTACCAGCGACTTCTAATTATTTTAGTCGTTGTAGACCCAGACCATGCATCCAGCTCCTTGTCGAATTCACTGAAAAACCTGCTGTATATGGAAAGAAGAGATTTGTATGATTCTATTTAGCATTGGCCACCAGTCATTCACATTAGCGACGGTTCGTTCGTCTTCATCACAACATATTGTAATTATTTCTATATTGGTCTGATTATAGTGCATGTATTTCAGATGAGCAAAATTGTCTACTTAGGTACCGTATTTAAGTTGGTGACGAAGAATCATCACTGTAACTGACGACCTGTATATAGCGAATGAGCATATATGGACAAACAGGGGTTTAACAGAAATATGGAAATACCGCGAGATACGCATGCTTTAACATAAAGACAGATGCTACCAAAGGTTGTTGCGCTGTTATGTTTGACCACAGAGCGGTGTTCTGCGTACTTGAGAGTGCCTTATGTCCGAGCTAAGTTATTCGAACATGGGCAAATCGTTGGTGTTCGTATGGTGGGTGCTTTCGTAAAATAGGGAGCCGAAGTGTTTACAGTATCAAGAGGCACCGTATCGGAGATATATACCGCATACAGAGAAAGCGGAAGGACATCATGCGCCAAGTGACAACGCGGAGGAAAGAGTGTGTTGAGTGATCGTGACGGACGGTTATTGAAGTCGATTGTGATGAAAAATAAGGCAACGACAGCTGCAAAAGTCTTTGCAGAAATGAATGTCGCACACGTGAATACTGTCAGCACTAAAACAACACAAGGGCGGTTCATAAGGAGGGGACTGCAAGGCGAGGTGGGAGTCCAAAACCACTCATCATATTTGCATAACAATAAAACAGGAATAGACAAAAATCCTTAATAATGGAGCTATGGAAGAAAGTCATATGATTGAATTAGTGTTGTTTCTCACTGTTTCTTACTTCAGGCCGAGTTTACACACACGAGCGAAATATGGCGGGGAATCAATGAAGATTGAAGTAGCCGTATTGTGGTAGTCCATGGGCCTCCTAGTTACTCTGCAAAGCCGTATTACTGTCAAAGATTATGTGACCATTATGGCTCATCTGGTCCACCCCACGGTAAAGTAATTGTTCCCTAATCTTGATGCTGTGTTCCAAGCCGACGGCCCCGTTCTCACATAGCTCGTATTCTCCAGGATTGGTTTAGTGAATACGAGGATGAATCGTCGCATCTCCCTTGGCTGCCACTACGTCCAGATCTCAATATTACTGAACTAATGTTGTCTAATTTGCAGATAAAAATGCATGATCGCTTTCCACCTTCATCATCGTTACCTGAACTAGCTATTGTTTTGCAGTTAGGCATGGAAATGTGCTATGTTTTTCGTGTTTCATTTTTTTGTCTGCCATCCTGTGCGTATGAGATGCAACGATATTGCCAAGGAATAAAGTCAGCTGCTATCTGTATTAATGAAAACTGCTGAGGAATGCTGTGTAAATTATGTATGAAAATTTTTTTGTGACATGTAATTGTTATATACTGGCTTTCAGAATTTGTAACATTTGTAATATTAAGGTCATGAATGTTAACAGGTCATTTTGCTCATTAATTACTCGTGAGGATAACACAGCAAGTACCATGCCCTGTTTTCCAGAAACTTCACTCTGTGAAAGAGGGCTCAAAATAAGCGAACACTTGTCTCGGCTTATTTACATCTACATCTACATACATACTCCGCAATCCACCATACGGTGCGTGGCGGAGGGTACCTCGTACCACAACTAACATCTTCTCTCCCTGTTCCACTCCCAAACAGAACTAGGGCAAAATGAATGCCTATATGCCTCTGTACGAGCCCTAATCTCTCTTATCTTATCTTTGTGGTCTTTCCGCGAAATGTACGTTGGCGGCAGTAAAATTGTTCTGCAGTCGGCCTCAAATGCTGGTTCTCTAAATTTCCTCAGTAGCGATTCACGAAAAGAGGGCCTCCTTTCCTCTAGAGACTCCCACCCGAGTTCCTGAAACATTTCCGTAACACTCGCGTGATGATCAAACCTACCAGTAACAAATCTAGCAGCCCGCCTCTGAATTGCTTCTACGTCCTCCCTCAATCTGACCTGTTAGGGATCCCAAACGCTCGAGCAGTACTCAAGAATAGGTCGTATTAGTGTTTTATAAGCGGTCTCCTTTACAGATGAACCACATCTTCCCAAAATTGTACCAATGAACCGAAGACGACTGTCCGCCTTCCCCACAACTGCCATTACATGCTTGTCCCACTTCATATCGCTCAGCAATGTTACGCCCAAATATTTAATCGACGTGACTGTGTCAAGCGCTAGACTGCTAATGGAGTATTCAAACATTACAGGATTCTTTTTCCTATTCATCTGCATTAATTTACATTTATCTATATTTAGAGTTAGCTGCCATTCTTTACACCAATCCCAAATCCTGTCCAAGTCATCTTGTATCCTCCTACAGTCACTCAACGACGACACCTTCCCGTACACTACAGCATCATCAGCAAACAGCCACACATTGCTATCCACCCTATTCAAAAGATCATTTATGTAGATAGAAAACAACAGCGGACCTACCACACTTCCCTGGGGCACTCCAGATGATACCCTCACCTCCGATGAACACTCACCATCGAGGACATCGTACTGGGTTCTATTACTTAAGAATTCTTCGAGCCACTCACATACTTGGGAACCAATCCCATATGCTCGTACCTTAGTTAGGAGTCCGCAGTGGGGCACCGAATCATACGCTTTCTGAAGTCAAGGAATATGGCATCCGTCTGATACCCTTCATCCATGGTTCGCAAGATATCATGTGAAAAAAGGGTGAGTTGCGTTTCGCAGGAGCGATGCTTTCTAAAGCCGTGCTGATGCATGGACAGCAACTTCTCTGTCTCAAGGAAATTCATTATATTCGAACTGAGAATATGTTCGAGAATCCTGCAACAAACCGATGTTAAGGATATTGGTCTGTAATTTTGAGGATTCGTCCTTCTACCCTTCTTATATACAGGCGTCACCTGCGCTTTTTTCCAGTCGCTCTGGACTTTACGTTGGGCAAGAGATTCGCGATAAATGCAAGCTAAGTAAGGAGCCAATGCAGTAGAGTACTCTCTGTAAAACCGAATTGCAATCCCGTCGGGACCTAGCGATTTATTTATTTTCAACCTATTCAGCTGCTTCACAACCCCAGGGATGTCTATCACTATGTCCTCCATACGGGAATCTGTGCGAGACTCAAACGGCGGTATGTTTGTACGACCCTCCTGCGTGAAAGATTTCTCAAATGCTAAATTTAAAATTTCAGCTTTCGTTTTGCTGTCTTCTGTTGCCAGACCAGACTGATCAGTGAGTGACTGGATGGAAGTCTTCGACGCGCTTACCGATTTTACGTAAGGCCAGAATTTCCTTGGCTTTTCAGCAAGATCTTATGCTAAGGTATGACGGTGGTAGTGGTTGAATGCTTCGCGCATCGCTCTTTTTACAGCAGCACGAATCTCTACTAACTTTTACCTGTCCTCATTCTCCCGATCTTTCTTGTACCTCGAGTGCAACTGCCTTTGCTTCCTGAGCATTCTCCGAATTGCGCTGTTAAATCACGGTGGGTCTTTTCCGTCCGTAGCCCCTCTTTTTCGGCACATACTTGTCCAATGCGTGATTTAAAATGTGTTTAAAATTTGCCCATAATTCTTCCACGTCCATCGTACCGGAAGTAAATGAAGTCGATTCATTTACTAAGTGGGATGCTAACAACTGATTATCTGCTCTTTCTAGTAAGAATACTCTCCTACCCTTCTTGACCGACTTTTTAACTTTCGTAACTACAGTCGTAATGACAACATCATGATCACTAATCCCTATCTCAACACTGACACCGTCGATGAGGTCTGGTCTGTTCGTTGCTACCACATTTAAAATATTTCCATTACGCGTTGGCTGTCGATTTAGCTGCTCAAGACAGTTTCCGTAAATACTCGACGTTTCCGCAAAAACGAGTCAAAATTTTCCAGATTTTTGCAGGTACTTTATATGCCTTCTACCGCGTGGTATCGTTAGACGTAATGATGGCACTGTGGTTAATGCTGCAGCCTCTTAATTTTGTACCCAATCTTCGAAACCCGATTATTACTTTTATTTTTGTTTTTTATTTATATTCACATGTCTGCAGAAGATTACCACAAGAATGTTTTCCAGTGTATATTATTCGTCTACTAATTGTATATCAGATGAATAATAAAATTATTTTGAAGTATTTCCGGTGAAATTTCTGAAATTGGAAACGTCAGTTTTCAGAAAGTGATCCGTTATGCATGGTTTGCCGCGAAATTATTGTCTGTGCGCAAAGTCTTCAGCAATGTTAACGACATTTCTTCCCCTGGTGAAATTCATATGACGGAACGGCACTGTGCCAAACCTACCCTCGCGAATGCTCGTGGTTTTCGGCATATCGATGTTTCGAATGTTTCTACATCTTAGAGTATGCACCAAATCTTCCTGAAGAATTACTGTAGGAATAAAATATAACAATTAATACCAGAATTGATATGAGAATGAAGTATCACAATATGAGAATCCAAAAAAAATTTAAGCCTTCAACATGTCGCAGACACGTATGTAGTGAATGTGTGACTGATTGTGAAATACAGTTGTTTTTTACAATTAATATAACGTCCTTGCATTCCCTAATTTGATAAGAAACATCCGGGGCGCAAAATTAAGAAACCACGACGCTAACCACTGAGTCTCCATTTTGTCTGAGGATAACGAGCGGTAAAAAGCACATAAAGTACCTCGATACCTCGAAAATACCTCGAAAACGTTGACCGTCGTTTTTTTTTTTTTTCATAAACGGTCGAGTATCCATGGATAAGCCGAGGCACTTCTACTGAGAGAAGTTCCTAGGAAACAATGTGATGGCACTTACCGTGCATTCCTCGTCAGTTGATCTCTCCCACTACCTACCACTAAAAAAACCTTTTCAAACCCTCTGGCTACATATGTATGCATTAACTTTTACTGTGTCTCAGCTGCAACAGAATAGCAGTGCTGCGCAGATCGTGACCAGCAGAATATACGGATGTGGTATTTTCGCTATATGCCAGTGTATGAATGACTATTGTTATTGTTATTTTGCATGGCAATTACTGAATGATCATTTCACTATTTTTTACGATAGAGAATATTTCGTAATTGGCTATTAAGTCCACATAATGAAGCCAAATGTATAAAGTATGTTTTGAAAACGGATGCAAATATTTGTAAAATTTTGCATATAAAATCATTAAAAGATCACCTAAGAGCATTACCACATAAAGAACAATTTTCCGTCCTTCAGAAAAAAAATTAGGTTGTAACACCGAAAATGCAAATAAAATACCTTCTGCACCAGCGAAAATTTTTACCGTTTAATATCCGTTGATAATTTGTACTGTACTTCTGATTCCGAATCTGTAACCTTTATTATAGAAACCGTATTTAATAAGTAATCGATGTGATAGTGTATTTATTTCTGACTGTATATAATTGATGGTAATTACAATGAAAATATTTTCAATTGCTGGCTAATAGCCAAGGAGAATTTATTTGAATGTATCGATAGCAACGACGAAATGGCAGTAGCTGTGCCGTTATTTATCTATGCGTATCGAGAGTCTCTGTCGCAGAAAGGAAGTAGAGCATGTAACGCCGGAAATGCATATCCTCCTATTTCCATCTATTGCACTGCAAATTTTTTTCCTTATTTTGTTACCTGAAGATATAACATTTCTGTGTCTTTGTATATTGTAATTGTTTTATTATTTGTATATATATATGCATTTATGTCGATGTGTAATTGGTTTGTTTTGCGAATATTATTTATATTTATACGCTGGCCTAGGGAAAACTATGCTATCGAACGAATACATCGATAGGTCGTGTGGAGAACCAAAGTGTTTAGGATCTTTGGTAGTGTTAACTCTGTTGCGCGGAGCGTGGGCAGAGGGGAGTCTGGCTGGAGTAGTGCTGTGGAGCAGGTGTGTGGTGTGACGCTCCCGCGAGTTGCCGCGCTTTAGGGGTTTGGCAGCATGTAATTGCGCTCGACTTGTGATGATAGTTTCTGACACGGTGTCGCGGACGGGAAGCATTAGCTGGCGCACATCAAGAGCCCGTTTCGCCTGGTGACCGTGTCGAGAATAAGGCGCGCCAACATCCAGCTTCTGCTACAGCGACGGCCGACAATGAGTGACTGTCGCCACCTCCTCGATCGACGGCTTCAAACTTTCTATCAACCAACAAGGAAGACTGGAAGCACGTAAAGTTTTAGAACTGTATGGCAGACCTCAGCTTTTCAAACTGGTCAATTTGTGTCACCAAATTACAGCAACGTAGCATGAACCTTTGTTGTTCATTGTCCCAATTGAATTACCAAGCAGGGTCACTTCCTTTTCCGGAAAGAACCCGAGTGTCGTTGAAATTCAAACGCCAGCATTAAAGTAATATAATTCCATTTCACTGCTTTATTTTCAAAGTTCAGTTAAAGTATTCATAGCTGGCTACAATATTTAGATTACACAAGCACAAATTAAGAGTGCGAGTTTTATTACCGTATTTTAGCTTATCTGTGACTGCAGCTCAGCTTGGTACGTACTAAATTTTACTATTGTTAATTGTTCAGAATCATTTAATTCAAGTTCAAAGTTAAATCTCTTATTTCTAAATTGCGTAGATTCAAGTAGCTTTTGAAATGATTGTTGAGATACCCCAAGACTAACCGTATTTTACTGAATTTCGATGTGATTCAAAAACAAAGCTCACTATTAATTTCAGTCACTAAATTAACTTTCAATTTTCCGGTTTTATTAATTCTTTTGTTAAATTAAGTCAGAGTGTAGCGAAATTTATTACTTCTGACAAACTTTCAGTTTTCACACTACACGTGTCAATCTTCAGTTGCCACGCTTTTAGTGCTAATTATGTGCGCATTAATCTTTCATTTTCAGTTACTATAGTAATTGTCCATAGGACTGGCGACCGTAATTTTCCCCAAATCTCAAATATCTAATTAAGGCCAATTAATTGTTAACGTAACGGCCGCACATTTACTTTATTTATTAACTTTACCCCTTTTCAAAATTAATTTCCACCAGTTTCATTTTCATTTTTCCTTTCATTTAGAAGTAACCCTTTCCTCCCTCTTTACCGACAGATTAACTTCGGTGACGATTGCTTTTCCCAAAATTTTCACTGTCATTAAGGTCGATAAGTGAGGGGGAGGTTACAAGCAGCTTGAGTGATGAAAGAGTGCGGCAGTTTTCTGTGGGCGCCAAGGCAGGAGCGGTGTGCAGCATGCTCGCGCTAGTGTACACGCACCTGATTCGTCAACCCGCGATTATTGAGAGCGCGGCATCAGTGGACAGGCGGAGGAAGCTGCAATTCTAACTGTTGCCTGTCCCATAAATATCTGCGGCTGTGGAGACGACTCGGGGATCTCAAACAGCTGCAGCTCAGCATTGTTGTCGGCTACATTCTTCGTCGTCCGCGCAGCTACCAGATGGTAAGACTTAACTGGCAGATATAGTAATGTACAAACATTACCCATTTCTTTCACAAAGTATGACTAACCTGAATAATAAGTTGCAATAGTGAAAACTTGTAGGCCAACAATGTTGTCATTGTCCTCAGACATTATTACCAGGCGGGGTCCCTTTCCTTTGCATGCAGTCTCCGAGTGTCGTAAGGATATGAAAATTCTGTTTACTGACCGGTTTTTGTGTTTGATAATCACCATTTTCAGTCTAAATTTTCTGCCTCAGTATCTTTTCATTCTTGTGTTTCATAAAAGAGGCTTAACTAATTTGCAATTTTGAGTATTAACTTCATTCACTTAAATTAACGTAAAATTTCACTGACAAAACTAATAACTAAAGATACAGCACAAATTAAGTGTGTGCAATTTCATTTACTCTGTATTTAGCTTAGTGAGTGACTTCTGCTGGCGTGGTATGTATTTTATTACTTTAAAAGTAAAATCAGATGCTCATTTGCTTAAAGTAAATTCAATTCTTTCACTAATCAAAAGTAAATTGCTTGTCTTTTTCTAAATTTAGAATTACGTTACACTGAGGTTACTGAATGTCATTTTTTACATAAACTTTAAATTAAGCTAATCATTTATTTAACCAGTAACTTCATTTACTTTACTTTCAAAATTTAGTACTTCAGAATAAGCACCTGCAAGCTCAGTGAACTGTTGTGTTGTGGAAAAGCGTGACAACCTTCTCTTGCCACGCCAGTTATTATTGGCTTGAATTTCTTTGCCATTACCTGTCTTAAGATTCTGGAGATTCATTTTCCTAGAGAGCTGGATTAATTATTCCCTTTCTAGCTAATCAGTGTTTCCTTTGTATTATCAGTAACATTGAGGTAAATATTACGTGGTACCGTTTCCCCCTGTGTGGTTCGTGAGCGATTGCAGTATATTCCACCCATTTCAAAATTATGGTCAGTATTTAGATCAGATTTAGAACAGATTCTTCCTTCAGAAGGGTCTGTTGTACATTTTCCTCCAACTTTTTCTTCGGCAACGATAGCGTTACTCACTGTAAAATTTATTTGGGCATATGCGATCACTGTCAGTTATATCGCACCTAAGAGTGCAAAAAGCAGTGCCGCTTTCTTAGTATCCGATAGTGATTCGGATTCCCCATCTAGCCCGATTATCGATATGTAGAACATGTAAGAGGTACTCGGGCTACAAACGACAGCCGCAGCTTGCACCCGCTCGAGGCAAGAACGTCAAGTGGCGGCGCTCGCTAACTAGTGTGTTTGCTAAATACCGCTGCCCGGTTTGCCTCTGAAGCCTTTAGTTAAGCGTCCTTGAATAGCTGATTCTTGACGTTTTCTGACTTACGGAGGTAAGTCCATATTTATACAGGTGGTTGCGGGTCCTCCGCTGTTCAATATAAAATGTTGAATCAAAACTCCTTCAGCCGTCTTATTTTCCAGTTATTTTATTTGAGCAACGAGATCCACCGCTAAATTATTCCATCTTCAGGTCCCTTGACCGACGTGATGATCGAATGGATCGCTGTGTCAATGCTGGCCCCTAATTTGAATGGACAAAAGGTGGGATTCTTTTTACAAGTCGGCTGGAGTCCTACAGCTGGCGTAATGTAGCGTTGAAGCTGATTGCTCAAATAAAATACCATCTGGAAATTTAGATGGCTGAAGGTGAGCTGTGGTAAAAATTGCTGTTTTGAAGAGCGCGCCGCACCGCGTAGTGTGAAGCAGTCGCCCTCCGTTTCTGGTGGTGGCGCCGCTGTGGCAGTCGCAGCTTTGGTGTCTCCCTCTGGTGGGAAAGTGGAAAGGTTGCCTGTTCACGTGCATTTAAGGGGCGCTATGAGCTCGCCAGTCGGTCAGTGGGAGTCAGTCTGGGAGTCGGTGCACTGAGTCGACAGAGTCAGTCAGAAGGCAGACACTCGCATGTTAGTCAGTCGGCTCTGAGTCGCTGTTGGGTTGTGGACCGAGTCGCGTTCGTCGTTACTCCGCTGTTGGACGAGTTGGCAGTCAGCAGGAGGCAGGTCCGCACGGTGCGAATACGCGCCGGGACCGTGGTCGACGCAGACGGAAGGCCTTTGGTCGATCGGTCGGCTGGTCGTCGGATGGCGACATGTGGTCTGCTGAGCACTGACACCAGTATCAGTCGGGAAGAGTTGGCAAACAGCAACAGTCGGGTCCGTATAGCGTTAGTACTCGCCGGGATTGCTCTCGGCGAAAGCGGGCTGCCGTTGGTCGTGCGCTCGGCCGGTCGTCTTAGTCGACGACGTCTTGGATCCTCAGGATGAACACCATTTTCCGAGTCGGGATGTGGCTGGACCTTGTTGGTTCGTTAGAACTGAGCAGCGACGTAGTCTCCACAGCGCGAAGCCAGGCCGGGGCTTTTGGCGGCGGGCACGCGCTGTTGCATTTGGAGGTGCTAGCTGCGAGAGCGACCTTTCGCTTTCCTCCGAAGCAGGATCCTCAAGTTGAGTAATTAGTTACTTCTTTTAAATCTCGACTGTTACGATTTGTTCGTTATTTGTCGATTGTTGTTTCCTCAGCCGTTCACGCGTGTGATAACAAATGGTGTGTGTTGTTGTCTAGAACCCGCAGCCTTCTTCCGTAGTGATTTGACAGTTGTGACTTGTGTTTTCTGTATTCTTTTAAACTTGTCTTGGGTGGTGTTTGATGCCTTGATCTTGGTGATGCCGAGTTAGAAGGTGTAGGTATCTTGGTTTACTCGACATCGACCGATATTCTCTGTTTGTGCAGTTGGATCTGACGGTTGGAAATCGGTCAGATTGCGGTCGGAGTGCTAGTATGTCTGTCGTTCGAAGCTGCCTCTGTCATGTTTGTAGGATTCGGTGTGTTAACGAATTTATTGCTTGGAGTGTAACGGCCTAATTCCTGAAATATGTTTTGATCTTGCCTATCATGCCGGCCGGAGTGGCCGTGCGGTTCTAGGGGCTACAGTCTGGAACCGAGCGACCGCTACCGTCGCAGGTTCCAATCCTGCCTCGGGCATGGATGTGTGTGATGTCCTTAGGTTAGTTAGGTTTCATTAGTTCTAGGCGACTGATGACCTCAGAAGTTAAGTCGCATAGTGCTCAGAGCCATTTGAACCATTTGCCTATCATCTTGAGAGGCGATATCTGTGTACTGTAGAGCATGTTAACTTGTTTGGCCAACCTTGTATAATTTTATATAAGATTGCATTTCATGGGCTTTATATTTTAAATGGTCATTTTAGTATATAAAGTTGCCACCCTTCCACCGTAAGACTTTTCGTAGAAGTTAAAATCAAGTTGTACGTTCGGTGGCAAAGACCATTTCCATAGTTTGTGTGCTTGTGTGAATTGTTGAAACTTTTAGTTTAAAGTAATCTGGTGTGTTGCAGATTTGCACCAGTGTAGTCTTTCAGAGGTTGCTGTGAGCGGTCGTGACAACGGCTGTGTCAAAAGGGAGCGGCAATGTTCTCAGCCCGAAAGCTCATACGGTCAAAAATTTGTTTCTTCCTACCTCTGAATAAATTGTAACCTGATATTTAGAGGGTGCTTTCTGATTAAAATTTTAAATCTGTTTCTTAAAAGAAAAAACGCCTTTAGGAATAAAATTCCCATTTGTTTAAAGCAATATCATTATGATTTCATCAATTCCTCCCTGGCAACTACTTCCACGCTCACATAGTATGATTAAATGTGTTAATGTTCTTGATGAATCGCTAACTAAAAAAACTAACTCCGTCTACAGGCCGCAAGCGACCCATCGGGACCATCCGACCGCCGTATCATCCTCAGGTGAGGATGCGGATAGGAGGGGCATGGGGTCAGCACACCGCTCTCCCGGTCGTTATGACGGTTTTCTTTGACCGGAGCCGCTACTATTCGGTCGAGTAGCTCCTCAATTGGCATCACGAGGCTGAGTGCACCCCGAAAAATGGCAACAGCACGTGGCGGCGGGATGGTGACCCATCCAAGCGCCGGCCACGCCCGACAGCGCTTAACTTCGGTGATCTCACGGGAACCGGTGTATCCACTGTGGCAAGGCCGTTGCTCTTGATGAATCGCTAGTAAATAAAATAAATTTTTAAGAATATTCTTTGAAATTAAATCCACGGTTCAGAAGGTGTTTTCACTCGAGATTTTATATTTGCCTGTCTTCCGTTTGTGCTTTGGATTGCCCTCTGTGCCCGCTGTATACGGCTGAGACGACTTTGCTACGCTCTCAACTCCACGGTCGTCGACCTCAGGAACCGCCTGTTTTCTTTCCACGGGTGTGTGCGCTACGGCCAGTGAGTGATCATGAACATACGCTGAGTAGAATAGAAACATTTAAATTGAAGATAACGGGACCCTGAATGTGAGACGTAATTTAAAATACAGTTTTACATTTAAAATGCCAAGAATATTTCTCAATCCTCGAAATTAATTATGCTCGTTTTACCCTTACTAACCTGTAAGAAAAAGTGAAAGCCATGTTTCTTAAATTTACACACACACACACACACACACACACACACACACACACACACACACATATATATATATATATATATATATATATATATATATATATATATTCTTTCGAATAACCCATTTGGAGGGTACGATGAATCAACTTTGGCTACTCTTCATTGTATTAGATTTCTTCAGTTTCCAAATTTCCTTCATCCTTTTAGAGTTTTGTTCCCTTTCTTCTTGAGTCCACTTTCGTCTAGTTATTTTCTTTCTCTCCTGAAATTCTGCCTTTTGAACTGCCTTTCTGAAATGTGTTCTGTTTTCTATTGTGTCTATTGTAACTCCAGCATTTTCAATGTCCTTTTCAGTCTCTATGAACCATGCTGGCTTGGATTTGTAGCTATTGAGTAATGTGAATATCCGCTTGGTTAGTCTGTTGTTATCCATTTTGAATATATGTCCAAAAAACTGTAGTCTCCTCTTCCTCATTACATCAGTTAGTTTCTCCGTTTTCAGATATAGCTCTCTGTTTGGTCTTAACCTGTATTCAGCATTATCGTTTCTTTTAGCTCCCAGTATTTTCCTTAAAATTCTTCTTTCGACCTTCTATAGTTTCTCAAGATCTCCATTTCTTGTTAGTTTAAGTGTTTCTGCCGCATAGAGAGCTTCAGGTCTGGCCACTGTTTGGTAGTGTCTTAATTTCGTGTTCCAGGACAATGATTTTTTATTATAAACGTTTTTGGTCATATGAAACACTCTTTCCATTTTGTGCACTCTAGTTTCTATAGCTATCTTTTCTTTTGCATTGTATGTAATCCACTCTCCTAGGTATTTAAAGGAATCTGTTTTGTGTATTGTGTTGTTGTCAACTGCAATGTTTTGAGGAGCATCACAGATGTTTGTCATAATCTTTGTTTTTTCATAGGATATTTGTAGTCCTACTTTGGCTGCTTGTTTTTGTAGTGCTCTTATTTGTTCTTGGGCATTGTCTAGTGAATCTGTAATCAATGCCATGTCATCTGCGAAGGCTAAACAGTCGACAGTGTTCTTGTTTGGATTTCGCCCTAGTTGAATCCCTTTAGTATTGATGGCCTTCCTCCATTCTCGAACTACCTTCTCCAAGACACAATTGAAAAGCAGAGGTGACAGACCATCTCCCTGTCGAACACCTGACTTTATTTCAAACGATTTTGAGAGCTCTCCCCTAAATTTTACTTTCGATTTTGTATTTGACAAAGTACCTTTAATTATTGCAGTCGTTTTAGCATCGAGTCCCAATTCTTTTAAGATATCAAGCAGTGTATTTCTGTCAATTGAATCATAAGCTTTTTTAAAATCCACAAAAGTAATTACATATTTTAAGTTCCTGATTTTCCTCATTTCTATTATGTTCTTTAAATTTAGTATTTGTTCTGCACATGACCTTCCCTTCCTAAATCCAGCCTGATACTCTCCTAGCTGTTTGTCAAGTATCTCTTCTGCTCTTTTTAAAAGCGCCTTAGACAAGATCTTGTAGGTCACTGGTAAGAGGGAGATTCCCCGATAATTGCTAGGATCTGTTTTCTTCCCTTTTTTATGTTGTGGATGTATTAATGCAGATGTCCAGTCTGGTGGTAATCTGTGTGTTGTCCAGATTTCTTTTAGTATTTCTGATAGACACTGTATCATGTTGTCACTAGAGTACTTCCATAGTTCAGCAACTATATTATCCTCTCCAGGGGCTTTATTATTTTTAAGCTCTTTTATGATTTCTTTTATTTCTTCTGTGGTTGGCGGCTTGGAGTCTGGTGGTGTTGGGTTTACAATATTGAAATTAAATTTTTCTTTCGCTGGATAACAGTTATGTAGTTCTTCAAAATATTCAGCAAGTATTCTACAGTATGCTATTGTATGCAGTTTTCTGCGTTTCTGGGTCCGTGAAAAATAGACTAGGAGGAGAGTATTTCTTTAAGTTACTTTTGAAGGTTTTGTAAAAGTCCCTAGCATTGTTCTGTTTGAAGTTGGAGTCTACTGATGCTAGTTGGTCTTTTATGTATTGAACTTGGATCTTTTTAAGGCCCTTTGAAGCTTGCTTCCGGGCTTCTTTTAGGGAGTTCCTATTTTTATCATTTTTGTTGGCATTCCAAATGTTCCAAGCTCGTTGTCTTGTTAGGATTAGTTTGTCACACTCATCATTCCACCAGGCATGTTTCCATTTTTTGGTAAGGAGAATGGTGTCTTCTGCTGTCTGTACTATATCTTTTTGAAGTTGTTCCCATGTTTTAGGTGTTTTCTTTTCCAAAGTGTCCTGAAATTGTGTTCCTTGGTTAATTTCTGAGTGTCAAACTTTTTAGGTTGATATTCGCTCTTTCTTTTATATATTGGTCTAATTTTGAATTTGACGACAGATAGATAGTGATCTGAATCTAAACTTGCACTCTTAGCAACTTTTACATTGAGTATCTCTGATGCAGACAGTCTGCTTATAGCAACATGGTCAAGTTGTTTCTCCCCACAGACTGGATTCGGGGATACCCATGTAGTATATATATATATATATATATATATATATATATATATATATATATATATATATATATATATATATATATAGGCAAATTCCCTGCACATAAAAGAACCAATGCAAATGGAGAAAGACTTATTAGTTTATGCAGAGAACATGACATAGTTCTAAAGTCTACATATTTCAAAACACTCCCTAGAAAACAAACTACATGGGTATCCCCGAATCCAGTCTGTGGGGGGAAACAACTTATATATATATGCTTTTCAGTAAATATGGCAACGTTATTTACATTTATTTTCTCACCTAAGGTTAAAGAAATAATTTAAATGTTCTATGTATAGCCATTTAATTAACAGATACTCCGATTGTATTTTCTGAATTATTGCTAGGACTACGTGTTCCAGAGCCGGTCTGTGATGAAAACAAAAAGAATTAAAGTACGAAGGTTGATTACTCCCGGATGCCATAATAGGTGTCGACAGTTTTGTATGTTAAAATTGTTTCTAAGGAACAGATGATGACGACGAAGTGTCTTCGAGTGTGCAGAAGGATCTTTGAAGGAATGAACGAAAATTAGAGTTTAGTGCTTCCTCGACGATGTCATTAGAGACGGAAAGAACTTTGAGATGGCCGTTAAAGTAAACCAGCAGTGAGAAGCGTTAATGGTGCGTGGGTTCTCATTGCGCACTGAACCGCACCGGGAGCCAACATTAGCGGGCGGTGACAATTGTAAAGCCTGCTTCATGTGCCATCTTCACAATGGAGCGGCATAACGGTTTATGCACACATACCACTTTTGTGCCGAAGACAACTGTCGCTGTGTTTCTACTCAGAGCATACATCATCAGAAATGTACGACGTATGGGGAGTTCCATCCCATTTCGAACAGCAGGGAACCTCGCATTTTTTTTTTTTTTTTGGCTTTCAATTTCTGTTATCTAAACCAGACGGTCAGTTAATCTTTCGCAAACTCGCAGTTGTGATAAACATGTGGTTCCTATTTTGCTAAGGATCAAAGTTCCCACAATTTAATAAAACCGCAAGGTTCTGAAACCCGTAGCTTAAAAACTATTCGAAATAATATTCTTTAATAAATTTTTAATCATCGGGAATACTGTAAAGGTCTTTTTACAACTTAATTTTAATGTTAATTTACATCATTATTGACATTTTTATCTGAAAAACGCCACTTTAAATGCAATGGAGAGACGTAGGAAAAATAAAAGGTGAGTAGAAATAGCTGTATCACCCATGAATCATTACGAGATCGTTGTCGATCGTCTGCTGCTTATGTTTTACGGCAGCCCATAGTAAGCTAGATATTTTTTATGTCATTAATTTTTTTCAAGTTTCAGACAAGGGGCTCCATAAATCTTAAAACCGAAACAAATTTGTAATAAAAAGAGGTTCTACACTATTTAAGTTTGATCTTTATGAAAATGATGGTTATGCTTAATACACGAATAAAAGGTTTTTAAAAATTGTATTTATTATTGTCATGTTATTGTTCTATACTTCCATCAAGAACAGACATTCAGCTTCAGAATGAATCGCAGTTCACTTAAATCTGATGTAAGGTTATTGAGTTCCACGGCAGATAAATTATCGCTATCGGAAATTTACGCAAAATTTACCTAATTTTAAAACAAGAACTAGTAAACATTATAGAGATAACTTTGTGATGATTATTTCTTTTAGAGTACTTAACAAATGTAAAAATTGTTCATGATTTTCGAAAATAAGTTCTCATTTTTCGTCCGATTTGAAATGGAATAGCTTATACATCTACGAAACTGTTCTTGTCACTGATCTCTGCAGTATCAATTTATATTGCTTTTTATCGTAGCTTTTATAAATGGGAGATCATAATTAAACTTTGTCTACTTGATATACTGTCGCAGGTCCGAATCCTGCCTCGGGCATGGATGTGTGTGATGTCCTTAGGTTAGTTAGGTTTAATTAGTTCTAAGTTATAGGCGACTGATGACCTCAGAAGTTAAGTCGCATAGTGCTCAGAGCCATTTTTTTTCTACTTGATATGGCTTCCATGAAGAACGAGTAATCGTGGGACAATTAACCTTTGTGGAAACATTCGTAAGAATATGCGGAAGAGAAATAGCGAATAAACCATTTAAAGAAACATATTTGAAATTCCACATGAGAGGGATAACATTTGTTAATTGCGTACCATGTTTACGTTCCAGGTCACAAACAGTCCTCATTGTGCGGACCATTTGCATTAACGACAGCTTGGAACAGCACTAGGGTTTACAGGCCAGTTGTTCGCAGCGCTTTACGAATAGTGGACCATGGAATGTTCAGCTATCGTGACACAGTTCGTGCACTGCTTGCAGGTAGCATATTGCGTTCGGCTTTCTCAGTCATGGCAACAATAACTTATTGAATAATTTGTGTCAAAATTGGCGGACGGCATCTCCTAGGATTAATTCTCAAATTGCTAGTTAATTCGAAGTTTCAAAGCATGTTATTCAACCCCGACGCGGAAAGAGGACCTTTCCGTATTCCTGTAAAGCTTGGATACTCGCTTCTCGCGATTCTGAGACCCGTAGCTGAGAAACTATGCAAAGTAAAATTCTTAAATAAAGTACAACCTTAGGTCATATTGTTTGGTTTGCTCACCTTGTCCAATGTGATGTTGAAAGAGTGAAACTGTAATGTACACCGATGTTTGTGTTTCAGCCCTACGTCGCTGCACCAGTGCCGGCGACTAACGGCAAGTCATGACACTAACGCTACCACCAACGAAAATCTAGCAGCGCACGGTTTGAACAGTGCTGTAAAGTCGGATAACCATGCGGTAAATAGCTCTCTGTCTACTTTGGCTCAAGAAACGAAAGGTTAGTTGTAATTACTCTTTATTTGATAACTGTCCTATAAACGCAGTAGATGTCACAAATCAAGGCAATAGCTCGACGCCTAGAAGATGGAAAGAAAACATAAGATTTAATTAACCACAGGAGACATGTAGGTCATTTGCGATGTATCGCAATTTCATAATGCAGATGGACTGGAAAGGAAGTCGGGAAGATTTTAAATAATGAAATGCAGTAAACGGATACTTTAGGGTGTAGACATAAAACGTAAACACATTAATTCCAAAAACCCAAAGGAACCATAGTTAAAGATGGAAAAAATTATACAGAAAGATTAAAATCCAGTACTTTATTTTTATTTTATTTTTTTAAAATCAGATACTACCATGACGCACAGATTGCCTCATAGACAATGAGAAATTTCAGAAAGGTACGGGGATGGGACATAATAATACGAACACATGTGTAATAGCAGTACCCCAAGGGAGCCAGATGCATACTCCCCCTGCACCTCCCAGTATGGTAGACAATGCACGAAGAGAAGTAAAAAATTTTAATTAATTTTCACCTTTTGTTTATTGTGCAAATGCATCAGCTTGAATTGTAATGATAAATTTTTTTATGCTGATTCAGGATCCGAACCCAGATTTGCTCGTTTTACGGAGACCTAGAGTTGAAATCTTTTGGAAACAACGAAACTATGGAACTGCTTCGTCACAAAGGGGTCAGATCCCGCGAAAATGAAGGTAAGAGTTCAAATTCAAATGGCTCTAAGCAGTATGGGACTTAACATCTGAGGTCATCAGTCCCCTAAACTAAGAACTAATTAAACCTAAGTAACCTAAAGGCCACACCGAGGCAGGATTCGAACCTGCGAGCGTAGCAGCAGTTCGGGTTCGAACTGAAGCGCCTAGAACCGCTCGGCCACAGCGGCCGGCGGAAAGAGTTCGAAACCTATTCCAGCACCAATACGTGTAACATCTCTCCTACAAATACAATAAAAAATAAGTGTCCTGTGACTTAACATGACGATTAGTGCATTAATAAAATAAAACGTGTAAGAAAACCGGTGACAGAATTTCTACATGCTGTGACTTCCACTTCTGTCGTGAACCTTACCTACAGCAACACTCCTCCAGCCCGTAGCGAAGCGGCATCACATTTCATATTGATTTAGAACCAGCTTGCAACATAATGCCGATCAGTTGGCTTTAGTAGTCGTGAAGAGGGTCTGTTCGTGTTCGTTAAAAATATTGTCTGAAGTGTGAATCAAAGACAGATCTTTAGCGCACGAAGCTAAAATCGTTCAAATAGAGCACTGAACTGCGCAGGTTGTCGTAAGGTTGAAAGCTCCAATTTGGATGAGAAATTGAGTCCACGGAGGTAGGATAAAGCCTTTTACAAATATTCCGCATTACCATTCACCAGCTGCCCTGCTAACCCTAACGTACAGTCGTGGACAAAACGAGCGAGACCCCTCGCCTTTTCGTTATGCTGATCCGCACGGCTTTAAAGTCAGCTACAGAGCATAACAGGCAAGGCGACGAAGAGCTACCAACGCACAGGCGTGAAATTGACAAACTATCTGAACTTTTTTAGGCTGTTTTCAGAAATTTGTAAGACTATATTAATTCTGATTAGTGTGTTAAATACAACACGTAAATATAAGACAGAACTGAAAGAATAAACGCTAATTGGTATGAACTGTACCAAAAAAATTGAATTTCAACTTCTCGACATAACATAACTGTTTTAGTAATACAAAAAACCCCCGATCGTTACGAATTAGCAAAATATTATCCGCTTTCGGCCGCGAAACGGTCTGTGTCAACGTTCAGACCAGTCATACTGGATTACCGTTGCTGACCTACCATGAAAGTGTGCAAATTTAGCAATGCGTGAAGATTCATAACGAAATTCAGTTAAAAATCATTCAGTGCCACACTTAAGTCAATTCCATTATTGACAGAAGCGGAAAAAGTACGCAGTAACATGTATGAAATTCTACAAGAATGTCATATTGACATCCACAGGGCGCCAGTACAGAATAAAGGTAGCGATGAAACGTATTGGGGCAGCGAGAATTTCTTAAAATTGCTTTACTGATATTCTACCTGCCTCCATCGAGATTAGAACCGAAAACAAACCAGACCTTCCTTTCACTACGCTAGCAGACAACCCAGGCAAACAGCCCTCTATTATTACCCCAGACATGAATAAGCCGGCAATTTCGCAATGAAAATGGCAAAATGACTCGCTTCCCGCGCCCGGGTTCCCAGGTTCGATTCCCGGCAGGGTCAGGGATTTTCTCTGCCTCGTGATGACTGGGTGTTGTGTGATGTCCTTAGGTTAGTTAGGTTTAAGTAGTTCTAAGTTCTAGGGGACTGATGACCATAGATGTTAAGTCCCATAGTGCTCAGAGCCATTTGAACCATTTTTTTGGCAAAATGATCTACAGTTTCTGTTGCACAGAGCTTTCTTGACTCAAAAACATGAATTTTCTACCTTTATGTTACCGCTTATGTGACAATCATTAGGGATGTTTATCGAAATAACAATATACTGTTATTAGAGAGTAAATTTAGTACGATAATTCTGCACCACCCCAGGAAATAAACGGCTACATAGCTGCCAAACGTATTCTACACTGTTTCGAATTCTCCACTAGACTCGCCACAGCCAGAAAAGGTTCATTAGCCGAAGTGTTTCTTAAGCTAGCTAACAATGGGAATGTTCGCACTTCTAAAACGCGGTGGCATTAATACTGGGATGTGAATTACCACGTGTATTGGCAAATGGATTCTATTTGCATTCCTGTAAACGTGATTTGGATCGAAAACGTAGCTACGATTAATATGCTGATGTATCGACTGCAAGTAGCACATTTCGAATAAAGAGTAGGGGGTGTTACTTATGCGGCCCTTATCTTCAGTAACTGTTGTAGCTGTTTTTGTTGTTAGGATTTCGTCACCTAAACCGGTAAAAACGGAACCCTACTAGTCTCACTTTCTTGACCGTCTATCGGTCTACCCAACCCTTAAAACCCGTTTACTTCCAGAAATGGTGGACATAATAAGCGGAAATATATCGCACGTCTTGCGGTAACCGGTCGCTTATTGGTGTAAAAAAGTGAGCTTCTATGTCAAAGCAATCTAAAGATACGGCCGTTTATGTAAAGAAAATTTCCATGAAAGGTCAAAAAATGGCTTCAAGTACTATGCGAACAAACTGCTTAGGTCATCAGCCCCTAGACCTAGAACTACTTAAACCTAGCTAGCCTAAGGACATCACAGACATCCATGCCCGAGGTAGGATTCCAACCTGTGACTGAAGCAGCCGTGCGGTTCGTGACTGAAGCGCCTGGAACCGCTCGGCTACCGCACCCGGCTAAACCCCATTCACCTCATGTATAATGATAATATATACTGTCTAGTGAGGATAAACTGTATTCGCCAGAAACTCAGATCGTTTGATCACGGAACTTTTACGAAGCTACATTCAAACTTTGTTCGAAGTCGTCTGAAATATCCATTTATAACACCCTAGGAACGTCGTATGCGATATCCACTTCTGAAGACGCTAGCAGATACTGCAGTAGCATAACAAGTAGGTAAGAATTTATTGTTATTGGTCCATGCATGACACTTTAATTCAATATCAATTTAACGCGCCTAGGTGTTCGTATATGGCTGAAAAAATGCACGAAAAGTAAATAAACAGCAAACAACTTCGATGTTCAAATCAAATGAAAGTCACATGTCGCAATTACAACATAATTTCGTTGTTACATCTACATGACTAGATCAACAGGATTTCTTTGCAATCCAGACTTACGTGCCTGGCAGAAGGTTCGGACTATTTCTCTACCGTCCCACTCATTAACAGTGTGCGGGAAAAAGGACCACTTAAATCTTTTCTTGCGAGCCTTGAATTACATTATTACTATTGTTTCTTCCTGTGTAAGTTCCCCAGGAAATAATGTTTTGGCATTCAGAACAGATGTTGGTGATTGAAATTTCGTGAAAAGATCTTGCGGCAACGAAAAACGCTTTTGTTTTCATGGATGTTACCCCAACTCGATTATCAAATCTGGGACCCTCTCTCCCCTATTTCGTGACATTACAAATCGTGCTACCGTTCCTTGGACGATTTTGCGTGCACAGTCAATCACGTCTGTCAAGGATATTATAGCAGTGGACGGACAAACGTAGTGTAGGCAGTGTTTTCAGTTGGCCTGTTGCGTATTCTTAGTGTGCGGCCAATAAAACGCAGTCATTCTTTTGCCTTTCCCACAAAAGTATGTTTTCGATCGTTCCAGTCTGTTTTACTGGGTACTGAGATGAACTGACAGTGCTTCGACTTGTGTTTTGTCATGTAACCGAAAGTTAATTATTGTTATTGGACGCAGCTTTCGTGTTAAATGTATTCCTCATTCAACAGAGTACACTCCTCGTACACCACACATAACTCTGTCAAAGTATTAAATTGTTACTGATGTTGCCAAGTTGCAGTGGTCATCTTAACTTGCCGTTTGGAAACAAAGGAAAATATTATAGCGAAATGTAGCAACTAAGAAGCGGAGTATCCAAATAAACAAACATTTCCGGTTTAAGTAGTTGCAGTAGGTCTACTACACAGTAACGTAAATTAGGAGCAAAGTTCATTAGTAGATCGTTATCAGGAAAACCAGCCCTCATAATGCAAAGTGCCACTACAAGAAAGAAAGTTTCCAAACACGTCAATGAGTAGTCGAAGAAAGTGGACGCATTCTGTCTACTGAATCCCAACGCACGCCACTTACGAGGGGACACGCCAAGTGTCATACCCCGAGCTTGCTGAAACTTCGCTCAGTGAAACAGGGGACAAAATAAGCGAACACATGTCTCGGCTTATCTGCTTACGCTCTACCGCTTATGAGAAAACGACGGTCAAAGTTTTCCATGCGCTGTTGCTATAGTGTAGATACCTCTTAGCGGGTAAGGATTCAACTGAAGCGGTGGCTCTGCGGCTACCATAGCCACTTCGGAACTTTGCGCTGCGAGTTCGAAACCCGGTTTCTCCTTTTTTCTCCCCCTCACTCTCTTAATTATCTACGAATGTTTATTCCAATTTATGTTGAAACACTGTTGTCGTTATTCGTCAGTTAATTTACTGTGTAAAGAAATAAGTTAAAAAGGGGACACATAGTGCGTAGTGGGGCGATCACTCTGTTGAAGAAATAATTCAGATGCCAAGATCGCTTAAATACTGTTTACTGGATAGCCGGTTTCAACACACTAAAGGTGCCATCATCGGATCTGAATGTAGATTAACATTTATAAACCATTTGGATATAACGATACATGAGGCAGACCAGATGATTTTAGAACAGCTTGTCTCATTCGTTTATTATTTTTCTAATTCATCAGTTACACATAAAGTTAATCGGCGAATAATGACAACATTATTTCAACACAAATTAGAAAAAAAAACCTTCGTAGATAATTCTGTTAGAGAGGCAGGCAAAAATAATAATAATAAAAAAAACAATATGTTCTCGAACACGGGAATCAAAGTTAAGAAGGAACGACGGTAGCCACTGAGACACCGCTTCAATTGCGTTCTCGGCTGCAGAAGGTATCTACACTATAGCAGCAGCGCGTTGATAACTTTGACCGTCGTTTTCTCGGAAACGGTCGAGTGTCTGCAGATAAGTCGAAACACATGTTCGCTTATTTTGTCCTCTCCTTCACTGAGCAAAGTTTCCGGACAATCAGCCTATGACACCTGGCGAGTTCCCCTCGTTAGTCGAGTCGCTTCTTACGCCCGGCGAGAATTATGTATGCCTCAGAGTAAACTGCGCCACTTGGAAACACGGCGAGCGGGGATAAACACGTTTTCCTTCTTATAAGGCAACCTTCTACAGCTAAAATTCACGAAGTGTTCTTCAGGTTGCCTCAGATATTTCAGAAATGTTTCTTGCGTTAGGCCTGCTGCATATGCAAAACGTAAACATTTCATTTCATGTAATATTTATCAGGATAAAACAGTCCCTTCTGAGAAAAATTACAGATTATAAGTTGCTCCACTATGTAATGACACGGGTACGGGCTTGCGATCTCTCGTTTATGCCATCGATTTCCGTGTTACATATACTTGGCCACTGCATTGTGGCTGCCATCGTGGAGGAGGCAGTCTGTTTCCTGCTAGAGCTGTTTCCGCAGCAGATATTAACCGCGACGAATCATTCAGTCAACGCTAAATGGCCCATCTGGCCGAGGAAGACCAGGGCGCTATAATAGCACTCCATGCAGAGGGATCTTCAGATGGCTATGTAGCAAGAACTATGGGTCTTCACAAGTCGACGGTAGCCAGGTGGATCAGACGAAAGGAAGAGAGTGGTAACCTGAATGGGAGGCCTCATGGCCGTCGCCGCAAAACAACAGCAGCTCAGGATCAGCAGATACGCCGTTTCAGTGAGAACCACCCATTTGTCAACGCACGACAAATTCAGCAAACTTTGGGTCTCAATGTTAGCAGTAAGCCCGTCACTCGTCGTCTAAGGAAAGGTAGACTGAGAGCAAGAAGCGCTGCTGTGAAAGAGACATTGACTGTTTCCTACAGAGAAGCTCGCCTTGCTTTTGCTGCTGAATATGTCGACAAACCTCTCCAGTTTTGGAGGCGAGTGATTTTCACGGACGCAAAAGTTTTCTCTACGGCATCAACCGAAAAGTACTTGTTTACCGGCCTAAAGGTGCTAGGTATAATCGATAATATATTTACAGTTGCCGAAGGGAGTCGGTAACGGTATGGGCATGGATATCGGCCGAAGGGTGTGGGCTCCTGTGGGTAGTGGAAGGAAGATTCGATGCGCGCAATTACATATCAATTCTGGAGAACGTGATGTTGCCTTCTGTGACAGCAAGATTTGGCGATGATCAGATCATGTTCCAACAAGATCGCTCGCCTATTCATATGACACGTGTGGTTAAGAGGTGGTTCGACGACCATAGTAATATTACTGTAATGGAATGGCCACCTAAAGGAGCTGACATGAATCCCATTGAGAATATTTGGGCAGAAATGGTCAGAGTAATACGAGAAAAGAGGCAGTCACCGTCGACTCGCCGACAGTTTTCTGATGTGATTCATGACGCTTGGAATGAGTTACTTGAATCTCCTAGTTATGTGGCTCGAGTTGTGGGCTCAATGCCCAACAGACTTTGAGCTGTTGTGGAAGCCGAAGGAGGCTATACGCGACACTAAGCAGCATCGGCAGAGGTTTTTTTTTTTTTTTTTTCAGCCCTTCACCAATCAGCTGCAACAGCTGTTTCCAGTTGTTTTTATTTTTGTACAGACATATTTTATATAATTTCAAGGAAACGCAGTAAGCGGAATGTGGACGAACAAATTAATTCACAGCAAGATATGTAATATTTAATTTGATAAGAGAAGAAATACTCACCTTATATATTCATGCAGTCTAAAAAATACATGACACACGTGTATATGCAAGAAGGGTACAAAACAATTCAGCACAAATGAAAAATATTGAGGAGAAGCTCGCCGATAAATGCGTAATTGGCGAACAAAGGTTGGGCTTGAAGGAGAGGTAAGGAGGCCCGAAAAAGCAGAGAAAAATCAAATACCCAATAGACTTTGAGTCGTTGTCGCAGCAGAAGGCGGTTGGTATATGCGATTCGGAGCAACAGTAAAAGAATAGTTTTATTTACTGATTTTTGAGGCTTTATTTTGTGACGGTTAAACAGTGCTGCATCATGAGACCCACTATTTGTCCACATGTGACTAAACATCAGAGGTGTAAAAAAATTTGAGTGGTGCCGCTCTGGAAGAGTAACGTGTTTTAGACAAGAAGATGATTTTTAGTTCATTTCATTTTAACCATTCACACCATGCTTTGACATTCTAATCTTTGATTTCATTTTATTATTATGCATCTTTTCTTCAGTGAAAGTCAACGGTAGTAAGTTTCAAGATATGAAGAATAACTGGAAGTTTTTAATTTGTGGAATAGCGTATTTAACAGTTAATATTTTCAACAAATCTGTAGTTATAGGACATATTAAGAAGCAAGTCAAAAATGGCGTTGTGGAAAGATCAGGTTGGTCTCTAACGGGTAACGACGGTAAAATAGCAAATACGAAACTAAGGGTAACAACTATTGTTGATGGTGAGGAGCCATAATCGATATGCCACTATTCTGTAATTGTATTTCTGAAGTTTATCGTCAGTCCTAGGATTGAAACCGATACTCTGTTTTACGTAGAGAATATAACCTTCAAAATTTATTTAGCAGCGCAGAATATTAAATCATAGTTTATAGATCAGGAACCTAATCCAACTGCCTTTAATTTTATTCTCACGGATGACATTGAGACAGTAAATAACAAGAGAAATAACAAAACTCTCAGAATCAATATAGAGAATTCAAGTCTCCAGTGGATTCAAAAGTTTGCTATAATAGCGAATAATTGCTTTTACTGACTCCTTCATGCCTACGTTTTCTGTCAGAAAATGTTTGAAACTAGGACTAGCTAGGTAAACAATTTTTCCACAAATTGTCAAATTGGAAGTCGGAGAGCCAGTTACATAAATTACGATGACAACAAACGTTTTTCAAGTAAACTGATCACAGGAGGCATCCAAAGCATTTATTGTGAGTTACATGCACAGTATGTAAACTGGCAACGCCACCAACACACAATACCACTAACAAGGGAACATCCCCATCGCAACCCCCTCAGATTTAGTTATAAGTTGGCACAGCGGATAGGTCTTGAAAAACTGAACACAGATCAATCGAGAAAACAGGAAGAAGTTGTGTGGAACTATGAAAAAAATAAGCAAAATATACAAACTGAGTAGTCCATCTGCAAGATAGGCAACATCAAGGAAAGGGGGAGCTCAGGAGCGCCGTGATCTGGTGCTTAGCGTGAGCAGTTGCGGAACGAGAGGTTCTCGGTTCAAGTCTTCCCTCGAGTGAAAAGTTTAATTTTTTATTATCTGTCCGTCCGTCCGTCCGATCCGAGGTAACTGCGTCGTAGTATGATGACGCTACACCCAAACAAACATCGAAACACATGACGTCAGTCGACTACAGCGCACGGAAGAGAGAGTATTCCTGCTAACGAGGCTCCCTGGCTGGCAGTAGACTGTTCGCTACTTTGGACGAGAGTGCATTAAATACGTTAGATGTATTCCGTGGGCAATATGAATCGAGCAAATATACCTCGAGACTTCAATAACAATGTCAATGAATATTTTCCGAACTGTAAGGCATCGAAAAGTTCCTTAAGGGATCGAACAATTGTCGAACATTTGTATGATTATATCCTACATTTGTTGATAAACAGTACGTGTGGTTATGATTGTCTGAAAATAAGAAGTTAAACTACTCACTCGAGTGAAGACTTGAACCAAGGACTTCTCGTTCCGCAGCTGCTCACGCTAACCACGCGACCACGGCGCTCCCGAGCTCACACTATCCTTGATGTTGCTTATCTTGCGCATGGACTACTCAGTTTGTATATTTTGCTTATTTTTTTCATAGTTCCACACAACTTCTTCCTGTTTTCTCGATTGATCTGTGTTCAGTTTTTCAAGGCCTATCCACTACGCCAACTTATAATTAAATCTGAGGAGGGTGGGATGGGGAGATTCCCTTGTTAGCTACGAAACAACTGTAGCAAAACGGAGCATCCTCGTTATCCATGTGGTGGATAAGACGACTAATTCGCAACATAAATGTCAATGTAAGCATCAATTTCTGTTGGAACGTGTTTCCTGGACCAAATAACATACATTTCCTACGTCTTCAATGCGAATCATGTAGCAAAGGTAATTTAAAGGACATAAAAATATCGAGTGAATTTACTAACATAATTATGAACCACTCACGAACTTAAATCGATGGTCACATAGTTGTCAAAGTATTCTACAGTATTGCCATTGTCCATTAGACTAGCAGCAGGAAGAAAACGTTCGCTCAGCTGCGCTGAGATATCTTGCACTGACGAAGCTCGCGCTTCGAAGACGCCACAGCATCGTCTGCCACCATTTCATGGGAAACGAAATATCTCAAGTGTACAGTATTAGACATAAAAACTGACCGCCGGCCGGCCGCCACAGAGACTAAGTCCGAGTCGTTCACTTAACGTGGCCAATAAAACTGACCGTTCAAAAAATGGCTCTGAGCACTATGGTCATAAGTCCCCTAGAACTTAGAACTACTTAAACCTAACTAACCTAAGGACATCACACACATCCATGCCCGAGGCAGGATTCGAACCTGCGACCGTAGCGGTCGTGCGGTTCCAGACTGTAGCGCCTTTAACCGCTCGGCCACTCCGGCCGGCGAAAAGCTGACCGTCCCGTCCGGCCATCTGCACAATCTGGCAACACTGTTAGATGCGGAAGTGTTAGGAGGAAGTGTTGTCTACTTCCGAGATGTTTTCGGATTGTGTGAGCCAGTGGCCTAGTGGTTGCCGGCACGGTAGCTCAGCGTGTTCGGTCAGAGGGTTAGCAGCCCTCTGTAAGAAAAAAACTGAGTATATCGATCAACAACGAACCTAAACGGCTGTCTTACGACGTCCGCCCCGAGCAGATGCAACGAACAAAAGCGAACAAAATGAGATTAAAAAAAAAAAGTGGAAATCTTCGTGCATTCTAAGATTATGGTCGCCTGTTCGCATCCAACTGTTTTTTTTTTTTTTTTACCACATTTCGGTCTGCAGTTATGAGTCTGATTGAGCATCGAAGATAATTCGCTTAACATTCTACCCACCAGCAATAACAAGTATTCCAGAAACAACTTCGCAGGACAGCTCGTGGCTGCGTCGCGATCATAACAGCTTACGCTCGAGCGTTTCCTCGCGCTGCAGCGGCTACCGGCCACCGGCCAGACGCCACCCGCCACCTGAAATCCGGCGCCGCCCATGTGAACGCTGTCAGTGTATGTATCAACTGTCATTTTCGAATTTGAAGTTCTAGTTATCGTCTTGCAGTTAAGCGTTGGATTTTGCATACTTGAAAATCACGAACTACAGTGAAGCATTGTAAAATTGAGTCGCAAGTGGAAAAAGGTGTAACATCTGCAACACAACGTTTACTTTTGGTATAACAGAGGGGTGAATGCAGAGCAGGCAGCTAGAAAGATTTGAACTGCGTTTGGAGCGAGTGATTTGGGAAAAATACGCCAGTAAAAGATATTCGTGTTTCAACAAAGATCGTTCTGGCATGAATGATTTTCCACATTAAGGAAGTCTCGACTACTGATACATGTGACAGATTACCATTTTACCATCATGCGACATTTGCATTCAACAGGCAAAGTTCAGAAGTCTGGTGTAGGAGTACTGCACGCTCTAATTCGAAACAACAAAAATCAACGGAGTGACTATTATTGAACGTCATCAGGTCACTCATCGAGCATTCCTATGCAGTACTGTTACTGGTGACGTGTTATGATGCCTTTATCGTTAACTTCCTAGGAAGAAATGAATGGCTGAGCCCCACCAAAAGACGTAAACTCGAGGAGAGAGTAGTGTGAACATATTATTTTACATCTGATAAATCCAAAAGTGTGTTTTGGGCTACGAATTCTGCCCCAGGGTGTGTGCAACACAGCTGGAATTTGTTGCCAACAACTGAGACACCTTTCGGTCACAGTGTAAGAAAATCGAGCAACAAAACTACATCACCTGTGCTACTGCATGATAACACACTATGTTGATTTGAGAAACAAAACTATCCAGGAGATTGATAGGAAAGTCGCCTCTCAGGCACTAGTATTGATAGGGAAGTCCTCTCTCAAGCACTTGTCCCTCTCGTCATATATTTGTAAAATTTTACCTTTCCCGCTCTGGATCGATCAAGCGTCAAGGCAATTCATTTCTAGACGAAAATACTTTTAAAACTACTCTGGTTTAATGACATCGTTAGAACCAGTAGGTTTCTACAGGCGTAGAATTTGTAAACAACTTTAGCATTGTCAGATCGTTTTAGATATCGTGAAAGAAAATTCTGCTGCTGATTAATTTTTCTTTGATAATTACTGTTGCGTTTAGTAAACTAATGGAAAATTCAATTACAATATTCACTGTACTAATACAAATTAAATTCAGCTTACTACAGAAACATCACGACGGCAGTCTATCTTAATAAAGCATTAAGTGTCTGTGAGACGACTGAGCCTATTTTAACACGATTTAGTAGGATATTACCGACTTTTGACTTCGAAAAGATCTGTATTTATTTCATTTCCTGTACCATTCGTAAGTACACTCCTGGAAAGGGAAAAAAGAACACATTGACACCGGTGTGTCAGACCCACCATACTTGCTCCGGACACTGCGAGAGGGCTGTACAAGCAATGATATCACACACGGCACAGCGGACACACCAGGACCCGCGGTGTTGGCCGTCGAATGGCGCTAGCTGCGCAGCATTTGTGCACCGCCGCCGTCAGTGTCAGCCAGTTTGCCGTGGCATACGGAGCTCCATCGCAGTCTTTAACACTGGTAGCATGCCGCGACAGCGTGGACGTGAACCGTATGTGCAGTTGACGGACTTTGAGCGAGGGCGTATAGTGGGCATGCGGGAGGCCGGGTGGACGTACCGCCGAATTGCTCAACACGTGGGGCGTGAGATCTCCACAGTACATCGATGTTGTCGCCAGTGGTCGGCGGAAGGTGCACGTGCCCGTCGACCTGGGACCGGACCGCAGCGACGCACGGATGCACGCCAAGACCGTAGGATCCTACGCAGTGCCGTAGGGGACCGCACCGCCACTTTCCAGCAAATTAGGGACACTGTTGCTCCTGGGGTATCGGCGAGGACCATTCGCAACCGTCTCCATCAAGCTGGGCTACGGTCCCGCACACCGTTAGGCCGTCTTCCGCTCACGCCCCAACATCGTGCAGCCCGCCTCCAGTGGTGTCGCGACAGGCGTGAATGGAGGGACGAATGGAGACGTGTCGTCTTCAGCGATGAGAGTCGCTTCTGCCTTGGTGCCAATGATGGTCGTATGCGTGTTTGGCGCCGTGCAGGTGAGCGCCACAATCAGGACTGCACACGACCGAGGCACACAGGGCCAACACCCGGCATCATGGTGTGGGGAGCGATCTCCTACACTGGCCGTACACCACTGGTGATCGTCGAGGGGACACTGAATAGTGCACGGTACATCCAAACCGTCATCGAACCCATCGTTCTACCATTCCTAGACCGGCAAGGGAACTTGCTGTTCCAACAGGACAATGCACGTCCGCATGTATCCCGTGCCACCCAACGTGCTCTAGAAGGTGTAAGTCAACTACCCTGGCCAGCAAGATCTCCGGATCTGTCCCCCATTGAGCATGTTTGGGACTGGATGAAGCGTCGTCTCACGCGGTCTGCACGTCCAGCACGAACGCTGGTCCAACTGAGGCGCCAGGTGGAAATGGCATGGCAAGCCGTTCCACAGGACTACATCCAGCATCTCTACGACCGTCTCCATGGGAGAATAGCAGCCTGCATTGCTGCGAAAGGTGGATATACACTGTACTAGTGCCGACATTGTGCATGCTCTGTTGCCTGTGTCTATGTGCCTGTGGTTCTGTCAGTGTGATCATGTGATGTATCTGACCCCAGGAATGTGTCACTAAAGTTTCCCCTTCCTGGGACAATGAATTCACGGTGTTCTTATTTCAATTTCCAGGAGTGTATTATGAAAATGTGACATTTCATAGATAAAATTATGTATTCACAACAACAAAAAATATGTCGGCAGAAAACAAAAGTGGCATTATGAATTTGGCAGTGCCGTAAGGTTTTCGCTCTGACACTAAGAGTTACTGAAAGTAGCAAGACGAATTTTGCTCGAGAGTTGTCTTACGATTCCCTTATTGAGTTTTTATCTGCCTGCTTGTAGCTGTGCTACAAAAGAAAAATCTGGCTTTCAGCCAGTCTCGAAAGGCGAACGAAAGCAGCTTGCACTTGGTAGCTAAGCATGTTACCTGGGAACTGGTTTTTTCCTAAAGTGGGAAGACATCCTTTTGTGGTTGAACTGTTGGCAAATGTCAGTCAGACGTGTGCCGTTGGTCTAAGCGTGTCGGTGTGTTGAATTTGTACCAATGATTTTTCTACAGGTTTTTTCTGTTCCAAATAGAGAGTTGAAGTCTCCCATTAGTATTTTCACGTCATCTTGGTGAATTTTGCTCATAGTGTTTTCGAGTGTGTTCCAGAATTTTTCGACATTTTCGGTGTTTTTCTTGTTTTCGATGTTGGTGGGGACACGTGCATTGATGAGTGTATATTTTTTTACTGGGAGTCTGAATGAGCATAGTCATAAGTCGCTTGTTGATGGGCCGGCCGCGGTGGCCGAGCGGGTCGCCGGCACGGTAGCTCAGCGTGTTCGGTCAGAGGGCTGCGTGCTGTCTGTAATAGACAAACTGAGTCCAAGAATCAACGATCGACTTGAAGGGATGTCTTGTGACGTCCGCCCAGACGAAACGCAACGAACAATATAGAACAAAATGAATTAAACAAAACAAAAAAAAGCGGTTCCAGGCGCTTCAGTCCGGAACCGCGCGACTGCTACAGTCGCAGGTTCGAATCCAGCCTCGGGCATGGATGTGTCTGATGTCCTTAGGTTAGTTAGGTTTAAGTAGTTCGAAGTTCTAGGGGACTGATGACCTCCGCTGTTAAGTCCCATAGTGCTCAGAGCCATTTGAACCTTTTGATTGTTGATGGGTGTGATTTCTTTGACAGAGTTGATGATAGATCTGTGTTCGAGAAATGCAATGCCGAAGACTGGTACACCTTTCGCTACGTTTTGTTGTATTTTGCTCTTGAAGATACATTGGTTTCCCTGTTGTTGTTGTTGTGGTCTTCAGTCCTGAGACTGGTTTGATGCAGCTATCCATGCTACTCTATCCTGTGCAAGCTCCTTCATCTCCAAGTCATTACTGCAGCCTACTTACTTCTGAATCTGCTTAGTGTATTCATCTCTTGGTCTCCCTCTACGATTTTTACCCTCCACGCTGTCCTCCAATGCTAAATTGATGCCTCAGAACATGTCCTACCAACCGATCCTTTCTTCTGGTCAAGTTGTGCCACAAATTTCTCTTCTCCCCAATCCTCTTCAATACCTCCTCATTAGTTATGTGATCTACCCATCTAATCTTCAGCATTCTTCTGTAGCACCACATTTCGAAAGCTTCTATTCCCTTCTTGTCCAAACTATTTATCGTCCATGTTTCACTTCCATACATGGCTACACTCCATACAAATACTTTCAGAAACGACTTCCTGACACTTAAATCTATATTCGATGTTAACAAATTTCTCTTCTTCAGAAACGCTTTCCTTGCCATTGCCAGTCTACATTTTATATCTTCTCTACTTCGACCATCATCAGTTATTTTGCTCCCCAAATAGCAAAATTCCTTTACTACTTTGAGTGTCTCATTTCCTAATCTAATGCAAGGTTTCATTGTCAGTTAGTCGTGGTTTTTGAAGAGCAAGGATGAGAATTTTTTGTCGGTCGATTTCTTTTGTGAGATTATTTAGTTTTCGTGTTTGGATCAATGTATCGATGTTTACTTTTAAATGCATGTTTTTTGCTTGTAGGGCAATTTACCAGAGATCTTCGATATTCTCTGCCGTGCTAACTTGGACTCCTCAGAATCCGAAAATTCAACTGCCGCCTGTAGACAGCCGGGTTGTGTACCACCTGGGGTAAAGTTGACTTTGCTTGCATAGTTCATGTTTGCTTGTGTTTCATAGGTTTGGCTTGGGTGATACCAGCACCGGACAGGACCAGTGGGTGTTGAAGCCTTTGAAAGCAAATATTTTCAGCCAAGCTCATTGAGCTAAGAGACGGTGACCAGAGTAGCGGTGATTTTCACTCAGGCGTGTCTGGATTTTGGGTTCAACGGATTGAGCAGCAGTTCAGGATTGTGTTCGTATTTGGTTCACCCATAGTGATTTCCTCGGCACCACCCATATGGGGGAGGGTTTCCCCTATCCGCCACACGCGATTATTATTATTATTATTATTATTATTATTATTATTATGTCATCAGCAAATCCGATGTGGTGTATCTTCCCACCACTGAAATAGATGTGTATTGTTCGATTCAGTATTTCCATCAAATAAATGTGGGTTATAATTACGTTACATTGCTGCTAGGAGACACATTTCTCACTTTTTATTAGACAGTTGCTACCTGCTACTCCATCATAGGAATTTATGTGCGCAGCATTGCTGCAATACAGACGTTCAAATTATCCGATTTCTGTAATTTCATTTCGTTACCAGGTCGTTCTAATCGGATTCAGCCAGGCAGTCTTAATGTGGATATCAGACTACGACTCTCATCATATGATAGACTGGGTAAACCACATTCTTAATCGGACTGTTGAATATACACTCCTGGAAATGGAAAAAAGAACACATTGACACCGGTGTGTCAGACCCACCATACTTGCTCCGGACACTGCGAGAGGGCTGTACAAGCAATGATCACACGCACGGCACAGCGGACACACCAGGACCCGCGGTGTTGGCCGTCGAATGGCGCTAGCTGCGCAGCATTTGTGCACCGCCGCCGTCAGTGTCAGCCAGTTTGCCGTGGCATACGGAGCTCCATCGCAGTCTTTAACACTGGTAGCATGCCGCGACAGCGTGGACGTGAACCGTATGTGCAGTTGACGGACTTTGAGCGAGGGCGTATAGTGGGCATGCGGGAAGCCGGGTGGACGTACCGCCGAATTGCTCAACACGTGGGGCGTGAGGTCTCCACAGTACATCGATGTTGTCGCCAGTGGTCGGCGGAAGGTGCACGTGCCCGTCGACCTGGGACCGGACCGCAGCGACGCACGGATGCACGCCAAGACCGTAGGATCCTACGCAGTGCCGTAGGGGACCGCACCGCCACTTCCCAGCAAATTAGGGACACTGTTGCTCCTGGGGTATCGGCGAGGACCATTCGCAACCGTCTCCATGAAGATGGGCTACGGTCCCGCACACCGTTGGGCCGTCTTCCGCTCACGCCCCAACATCGTGCAGCCCGCCTCCAGTGGTGTCGCGACAGGCGTGAATGGAGGGACGAATGGAGACGTGTCGTCTTCAGCGATGAGAGTCGCTTCTGCCTTGGTGCCAATGATGGTCGTATGCGTGTTTGGCGCCGTGCAGGTGAGCGCCACAATCAGGACTGCACACGACCGAGGCACACAGGGCCAACACCCGGCATCATGGTGTGGGGAGCGATCTCCTACACTGGCCGTACACCACTGGTGATCGTCGAGGGGACACTGAATAGTGCACGGTACATCCAAACCGTCATCGAACCCATCGTTCTACCATTCCTAGACCGGCAAGGGAACTTGCTGTTCCAACAGGACAATGCACGTCCGCATGTATCCCGTGCCACCCAACGTGCTCTAGAAGGTGTAAGTCAACTACCCTGGCCAGCAAGATCTCCGGATCTGTCCCCCATTGAGCATGTTTGGGACTGGATGAAGCGTCGTCTCACGCGGTCTGCACGTCCAGCACGAACGCTGGTCCAACTGAGGCGCCAGGTGGAAATGGCATGGCAAGCCGTTCCACAGGACTACATCCAGCATCTCTACGATCGTCTCCATGGGAGAATAGCAGCCTGCATTGCTGCGAAAGGTGGATATACACTGTACTAGTGCCGACATTGTGCATGCTCTGTTGCCTGTGTCTATGTGCCTGTGGTTCTGTCAGTGTGATCATGTGATGTATCTGACCCCAGGAATGTGTCAATAAAGTTTCCCCTTCCTGGGACAATGAATTCACGGTGTTCTTATTTCAATTTCCAGGAGTGTAGATCACTTATCTATGACAGGGCCTAAATTCTTAAACACTGTGGAAAATAATAATCCAATGTGCTTATTACAAATACGTTATTTAAATATAAATATATGAACTAACGAGATAACAGGATATTTATAGGAGCAGAGCCTCATCCATCATAGCAGAGCAGTGCGAGATTAGTTTCAGGGCCAAGAGAGGATAAAGCTGTTGCCGTTTGTTCCACGATCACCAAACATCAACCAGATAGAGAATATGTGGGCAGGGGTAACAAGGCCATTGCCACGTGGATCTACAAAAGCAAGCGACCTTTGGACAAATATAGAAAACATATGTTGGGAAGTAAACCATCACGCTACACTGTCGACGACTTAATGAAATCAATTCACCTACGCCTTCGAGAAATCTTACGTAATGATCGTGGGTGGGTTGGTTACTAAAAGTATAAAAAAATGTTCAAATGTGTGTGAAATCTTATGGGACTAAACTGCTAAGGTCATCAGTACCTACGCTTACACACTACTTAACCTAAATTATCCTAAGGACAAACACACACACACACCCATGCCCGAGGGAGGACTCGAACCTTCGCCGGGATCAGCCACGCAGCCCATGACTGCAGCGCACCAGACCGCTCGGCTAATCCCGCGTGGCTACTAAAAGTATACTCGTCCACAAAACCCAAGTGGACAATTATCTGATAATCGGTCAAAATTTGCTTTGTCGCAATTCCTTAGCATACAAGTCCATTTACTTTCAGGCTCTTCCTTACAATTCTTGCAATGCAAGGTAATTGAAAAAACTCATCCACACGTCGCCAACTGAGGAACTGACTGGTGCATGTGTTGTTCAACATACAGTAGTTGTCACCCTCACTGGAATGAATGACTGTGTGTGTGTGTGTGTGTGTGTGTGTGTGTGTGTGTGTGTGTGTGTGTGTGTGTGTGTGTGTGTGTCTGTGTGTGTGTGTGTGGGTGGGTGTGTTTTCATGTTCATGCACAATCTGAATCAATACTATTAACATTAGAGAGACAACGAACAATAAATATTGCATCAAATATGACTGTAAAGTATTTTAATGCGATGGGAAGTTACAAACTGAATTTTCACTCAACCCACATCCTGCATATTACGTTAAGTAAGATGTATTAACTCCATAGTATCGTTAGTAGAGACAGTGCGCTCTTGTTGTCGAGGCTCGCGACATGCGCAGCGATCAGCAGTGCCCAATGCCGCCGCGATTTGTTTATGTTGGCTGAGCGTGGGCACTGCAGCAGACGCTTCGCCATAAACAGAAGGAAATCACCTTGGCTCTGACTGCACGTTAGCGGATATCACTGCCTGCGTGTTCTTAAAGTACCCATCGTGAGACTCTACTCACAAGTGCTATGGAGCAATTGCAACGGGTATCATGTCATCAGAATATTAACCAGTGATGAAATGTCCACTCTATTTGAATCCCAAGAAAATAGGAACCTTCTCACAAAGGAATGTGAGGTGATATCAAAATTTATCCAACATACAAAAAGTAACTGCATGGCTTTTATGTATGCAGTAGTAACACACAAGGAAATATTATGTCTTGGAAGCGTATATTTCATTTCCTCTTCTCATATTAACGCCCTAGTTTTAGTATGAAGTGGGAAAATAAAGACGAAAAACGTAAGATCCTGAGAAGCATATAAGTCATTTCCTCTTCTCATATCATAACTTTTGTTTTAGTATGAGGTAAAAAAATAAACAGTTTAGGGTTCTGAAACATAACATGACACCAGATTCTTATCGTAGGCGCTATCGGAAACACAAAATGCAGGGAGCTATCCATTCTTTTGTCCAAAAGTCTGTTTCCTTTCACGCATTACTCACGCTAGGAGATTCTTATTTAAGGACTTGTGGGCATCAAGTTCTTCAGCAGAACAAGCCTTATGTTATTGTGCTAATTACGGTATGGAAAAATGCAACAAAGACGAGTTCCCCTGTAGCAGCGAGGATATTTGCACATGTCTGTATTCAGCAATGACTGCCAGCTACCACAACACTTCACAGAATCCTTGCGGCAGGCAACACGACTGTGCGTGCACTTCAGACTTCATTCAGTAAGACGTCAGGAGATGGATGGAAACGTCAAATTAACGTTGCTTTCCGAGTAGTATTCAATCCAGAATGAGGTGTTATTAAGGTAGTTGAACGGTCTAGCAATTACACTTCTATAATTCCCATATGAGTATTCCGATAGCCAAAATAACCCGTTAGTGTGAAACCATCTGGAACTGCATTAACATCAAACTGCAACAACTTGAGACAATACGTGGACTCTTCTCTTCGCTAGGTGACCTATTACTGATAGGGGACTAATGACCACAGCAGTTGAGTCCCATAGTGCTCAGAGCCAGCCTATTACTGATATTTAGGATTCTCTCCGTCCTAGGCGTAATGGAAATGGAACTTTAGAGGCGCTTTCCGCTATTCTTGACAAACATGAGAAACTTGTAATCACTGCGAGTTACACCTGCGTGATGATAATGGTTCAGGTTGTCAGTAGTTGTGGTGGTGTTATGCTGTCAAACTGCTTACAGTAACGTCAATGGTGGCCCACATAATATAGTACTGACTACATACTTACGTAAAGATAGTGTTGTGGCGTCGTCGCTTGTCTTTATTTGGCCTCAGCTTCAGTAACCCGATTTAACGAACATAGTACTACATTCGCGGGCAGCTAATGATACAGTCATTAAAATACTTTACAGTCATATTTCATGTTTGTAACTTCCCATCGCATTAAAATACTTTACAGTCATATTTGATGCAATATTTATTGTTCGTTGAACACATGCACCAGTCAGTTCAAAAATGGTCCAAATGGCTCTTAGCACTATGGGACTCAACTGCTGTGGTCATAAGTCCCCTAGAACTTAGAACTACTTAAACCTAACTAACTTAAGGACATCACACACATCCATGCCCGAGGCAGGATTCGAACCTGCGACCGTAGCGGTCGTGCGGTTCCAGACTGTAGCGCCTTTAACCGCTCGGCCACTCTGGCCGGCACCAGTCAGTTCCTCAGTTGGCGACGAGTGGATGAGTTTTTTCAATTACCTTGCATTGCAAGAATTGTGAGGAGGAGCCTGAAAGTAAATGGACTTGTATGCTAAAGAACTGCGACAAAGCAAATTTTGACCGATTATCAGATAATTGTCCACATGGGTTTTGTGGACGAGTATACTTTTAGTAGCCACGCGGGATTAGCCGAGCGGTCTGGTGCGCTGCAGTCATGGGCTGCGTGGCTGATCCCGGCGGAGGTTCGAGTCCTCCCTCGGGCATGGGTGTGTGTGTTTGTCCTTAGGATAATTTAGGTTAAGTAGTGTGTAAGCGTAGGTACTGATGACCTTAGCAGTTTAGTCCCATAAGATTTCACACACATTTGAACATTTTTTTATACTTTTAGTAACCAACCCACCCACGATCATTACGTAAGATTTCTCGAAGGCGTAGGTGAATTGATTTCATTAAGTCGTCGACAGTGTAGCGTGATGGTTTACTTCCCAACATATGTTTTCTATATTTGTCCAAAGGTCGCTTGCTTTTGTAGATCCACGTGGCAATGGCCTTGTTACCCCTGCCCACATATTCTCTATCTGGTTGATGTTTGGTGATCGTGGAACAAACGGCAACAGCTTTATCCTCTCTTGGCCCTGAAACCAATCTCGCACTGCTCTGCTATGATGGATGAGGCTCTGCTCCTGTAAATATCCTGTTATCTCGTTAGTTCATATATTTATATTTAAATAACGTATTTGTAATAAGCACATTGGATTATTATTTTCCACAGTGTTTAAGAATTTAGGCCCTGTCATAGATAAGTGATCTATATTCAACAGTCCGATTAAGAATGTGGTTTACCCAGTCTATCATATGATGAGAGTCGTAGTCGGATATCCACATTAAGACTGCCTGGCTGAATCCGATTAGAACGATCTAGTATCAAAATGAAATTACAGAAATCGGATAATTTGAACGTCTGTATTGCAACAACGCTGCGCACATAAATTCCTATGATGTAATCTAACGTCATAAATAAAGAGACGGAAATGAATTAGGCGTCCTTCGTCTTCCGTAACATCAAATATATTTTAGTTATTCTATCTTAAAGGAACTGCGCAGAAAATCATTCACCAGAAGTAAATAACTTGTTAGCAACATCAGATGATATTAACAGCTTGCCGGCGCGGGTTAGCCGTGCTTTCAACGGCGTCATATCGCGGATCGCACGGCTGCTTGCGCCGTCAGTTCGTATCCTTCCCCGGGCATGGATGTGCGTTAGGTTAGGTTGGTTTAAGTACTTCTAGGTCCAGGGGCTGATGACATAAGCATTTTGGTCGCATAGTTCTTGGAGCCATTTTTTGACTTTTCACGTAAATTTTCTTTACATAAACGGCCATATCTTTAGATTGCTTTGACATAGAAGCTCACTTTTTTACACCACCAAGGGACCGGTTACCGCATGAGGTGCGATACATTTCCGCTTGTTATGTCTACCCGTTCTGGAGGTAAACGGGTTTTGAGGTTTGGGTAGGCCGATAGACGGTCAAGAAAGTGAGACTAATAGGGTTCCGTTTATACTGGTTTAGGTGACGAAATCCTAACAACGAAAACAGCTACGACAGCTACTGAAGATGAGGGCCGCATAAATAACACCCCCTACTCTTTATTCGGAATGTGCTAGTTGCAGTCGATACATCAGCATATTAATCGTAGCTACGTTTTCGATCCAAATCACGTTTACAGGAATGCAAATAGAATCCATTTGCCAATACACGTGGTAATTCACATCCCAGTATTAATGCCACCGCGTTTTAGAAGTGCGAACATTCCCATTGTTAGCTAGCTTAAGAAACACTTCGGCTAATGAACGTTTTCTGGCTGTGGCGAGTCTAGTGGAGAATTTTAAACAGTGTAGAATACGTTTGGCAGCTATGTAGCCGTTGATTTCCTGGGGTGGTGCAGAATTATCCTATTAAATTTACTCTCTAATAATAGTATTTTGTTATTTCGATAAACATCCCTAATGATTTCACATAAGCGGTGAGATAACGGTAGAAAATTCATGTTTTTGAGTCAAGAAAGCTCTATGCAACAGAAACTGCAGATCATTTTGCCATTTTCATTGCGAAATTGCCGGCTTATTCATGTTGGGGTAATAATAGAGGGCTGTTTGCCTGGGTTGTCTGCTAGCGTAGTGAAAGGAAGGTCTGGTTTGTTTTCGGTTCTAATCTCGATGGAGGCAGGTAGAATATCAGTAAAGCAATTTTAAGAAATTCTCGCTGCCCCAATACGTTTCATCGCTACCTTTATTCTGTACTGGCGCCCTGTGGATGTCAATATGACATTCTTGTAGAATTTCATACATGTTACTGCGTACTTTTTCCGCTTCTGTCAATAATGGAATTGACTTAAGTGTGGCACTGAATGATTTTTAACTGAATTTCGTTATGAATCTTCACGCATTGCTAAATTTGCACACTTTCATGGTAGGTCAGCAACGGTAATCCAGTATGACTGGTCTGAACGTTGACACAGACCGTTTCGCGGCCGAAAGCGGATAATATTTTGCTAATTCGTAACGATCGGGGGTTTTTTGTATTACTAAAACAGTTATGTTATGTCGAGAAGTTGAAATTCAATTTTTTTGGTACAGTTCATACCAATTAGCGTTTATTCTTTCAGTTCTGTCTTATATTTACGTGTTGTATTTAACACACTAATCAGAATTAATATAGTCTTACAAATTTCTGAAAACAGCCTAAAAAAGTTCAGATAGTTTGTCAATTTCACGCCTGTGCGTTGGTAGCTCTTCGTCGCCTTGCCTGTTATGCTCTGTAGCTGACTTTAAAGCCGTGCGGATCAGCATAACGAAAAGGCGAGGGGTCTCGCTCGTTTTGTCCACGACTGTACATTGACCTCCTTTTGTTTTTATCTGAAATAAAACAACATAATGTCATTCTGCACCAAATGGTAACATGGTAGAACGCAGGAATTTGTGCAGGAAATGTTGCTTTCCACTTGAGCTACTGTGATGTTTGTATTTATGGTCTAATGGTAAATTTAGCGAAATGCAAACACAAAGGCCTGATATCGACCACACTGTTTTCTCTCTCTCTCTCTCTTTTTCTACCTCTCTTTTATTTTTTTAAACCGCATTTTAATTCACATAATTGCTTAGTCAAGACGTTGTGACCTTTTCTCATTTAGCATAAGATATAAAGCATATTGGTGTATGTAATCTACCAGGGCCAAATATATCAGCGAAATGAAGTATAGTCATATGTTCATGGAGGTTTTCTTTGGGCATATTTTCATGCAGGCTGCTGTACGTGCATTTATCAAGTGTCATGATTTATTTGAGGTTCTAGAATTGCTCTTGCGGTGACTTATTGAATGTCCCTCATTTGAAAGTTATGAGATTCGTTGTTTAAGTCTTAGAGAACAATGTGAAACGTCAAAGGCTAACATTTGTAACATTTTGTTCTCTTTAAATTTAACAGAGTTGCAGGTAGAGGAGACAGCTGGAAACGTTTATGCAATGTATGCTGGAAAGTGAATCAAAGAGCCGGCCGAAGTGGCCGTGCGGTTAAAGGCGCTGCAGTCTGGAACCGCAAGACCGCTACGGTCGCAGGTTCGAATCCTGCCTCGGGCATGGATGTTTGTGATGTCCTTAGGTTAGTTAGGTTTAACTAGTTCTAAGTTCTAGGGGACTAATGACCTCAGAAGTTGAGTCCCATAGTGCTCAGAGCCATTTGAACCATTTGAATCAAAGAAATCACCTCTGGAAATAGTTCTCTCGATTCAGTAGGGTCGTCCCCCCTGCGGGCCTGGTGGTTAGTATAGGCCTGAGGTATGCCTCATTGTCGTAACACCTCATTTTTCAAAATTTTCCCGAAGAGCGAGCCAATTGGGGAAGGGTGCCTTACATGGTGCATCGTGTCAATCGTGGATTGAGATCTTCAGCCCACTTTCTCGTCGAGGCATTGCAGTCCCACTCATTCTCCATCTCTTGAGCGAGGACACCTTCCTGTGTGCGTTTTCCTCCACATACTATACAGTGTCGTTTTCTGCACCGACGATGACCATGGAATTCTTTGCACCGCATATCCAGCACGGTAGCCAGTCCGTTGTGGTGGGGCCGCCATGTACCCTGTTGGTTGTATCAACTCATGCCTGCGCCGTTAACTCCCCACGTATGTCAAGGAGTAGATGCCCGTCACCCTGGGGCATCGGGACTCCTGGAAATGGTCATCCAGACTGGTTCCCTTTGCTGCAGCTGGGTGGCGCCAGTTGGGATGGCCCCTGGGTGGTATCAGGGCAGATGACGCGCGATGAAGCGTACCACGACATCATTTGCTGGTGATCAAACGCCAGCGGTTTCTAAGCGTTCCAAGTTTCAGTACAGTGCACGGAAATATGATCCTAAGTCGTTCCCCTCCCTGGCCACACCATGTGTGGAATGCCAGGCTAACGATTGGAGCGAACCTTATTCACTCTGGTACCACGTTTGTATGAGAGCTGATGGAGACTCCTTTGTCTCGATGAGGCCTCAGTTTTTTGTAGAGCATTTAGAGGACAAGTGTGGAGAGGTGGAGGGCTTGTCCAAAATATGGTAAGGGTCAGTCTTGATAAAAACGGCAACCTCTGCCCAGTCACAGGCATTACTCGCTTGTGACAAGCTGGGGGATGTTTCCGTTACCATCGCGCCTCATAAGTTCTTAAAATCAGCGAGTGAAAACGAGAAATAAGACCCCCAAAACCAAGGGAATTGCGGTTGCACCCACACCACTGCTGTCTTCAAGCTCTGCATCTGAAGATGAAGTGAAGATTCTGGTGTCCACTGAGGACCTAGATGTCGCCAGACCCTCAGACAGTTCAGGAAATAAGTCGTTGGCAGCAGTTAGCACTGAAGCGTAGACTGCCTCATTCTGTTTTTCATGCCTTCCCAGTCTCACGATCACGTCATCCTCCAGTGGAATTGCGGCGGGTTTTTCCACCTCCTGGCTGAGCTGTGGCAACTGTTAACCTTTACACCTGCTTTCTGCATTGCCCTCTAGGAAACCTGGTTCCCGGCAATGCGGACCCCTGCTCTTTGTGGCTACAGGGGATATTACAAGAACTGTAGCAAATATAATAGTGTCAAGTGGAGTTTGCGTTTATGTCCTGAACTCGGTATGTAGTGAACTAGTGCCCCTTCACTCCTCTTGAAGCTTTGGCTGTCAAGATACGGACGACGCAGGAAATAACTGTCTGCAAAGTAAATTTCCCTCCAGATGGTGCGGTACCGCCGAACGTATTGGTTGTACTGATTGATCAGCTCCCTAAACCTTTCCTACTTTTGGGAGATTTTAACACCCGTAACCCCTTGTGAGGTAGCACCATGCTTACTGGCTGTGGCAAAGATGTCGAAAATTTATCGTCCCAATTCGACATCTGCCTCTTAAATACTGGAGCCGCCACAGATTTCAGTGTGGCTAATGGTAGTTACTCGGCCATTGACTTATCAATCTGCAGCCCAGGACTTCTCCCATCTATCCACAGGAGAGCACATGGCGACGAGTGTGGAAGTGACCACTTCCCCAACTTCCTGTAATTCCCCTGGCGTCGTGCCCACGGACGCCTAGCCGGATGGGCTTTAAACAAGGCAGACTAGGTAGCCTTCACCTCTGTTGTCAGTTGGATCTCCCCAACATGGTGCCATCGATGTTGCGATTGAGCAGGTCACTAAAACGATCGCTTCCGCGGCGGAAAACGCGATCCCTCGTTCTCTAGTGTGCCCCCAGCAAAAGACAGTCCCTTGCTGGTCGCCGGAAGTCGCTGAGGAAATTTAAGAGGGGCGGCGAGCTCTACAGCGACATAGGCGGCACCCTTCCCTAGAGCAACTAACAGCCTTTTAAGCGACTCCGTGCTTATAAAACGACGGAAACAGGAGTTTTGGGAGAGGTACATGTCGACCATTGGGGTCATAAGTCATCTTCCCAAGCCTGTACGAAGATCAGACGTCTTTTTTGGTACCAGACCCCAACAAGTGTCCGTGGCGTTCAAATCAGTGGCGTGCTGTCCACTAACGCAGACGCGCCCTGGAGTCACGTGGCCTACTGGCTTTGCCAGGGTCGCTCTACCGCTAATAATCTTGTATCCCTCGAGTCTGCCATCCGAACAGCCTTTTCCAGACGCCAACACCGTGTTGCCATCTTTCCTGATTTACGAAAAGCGTATGACACCACCTGGGGACATCATATCCTTGGCACATTATGCGAATCTGGTATTCGAGGCGCGTTCCCGATTTTTATCCAGAATTTCCTGTCGCTTCGTACTTTCCGTGTCTAAGTTGGTTCCTCCCATAGTTCCCCCCATATCCAGGAGAATGGGGTCCCGTAGGGCTCTGTATTGAGTGTATCTCTATTTTTAGTGGCCATTAACAGTCTATCAGCAGCTTTAGGGCCGTCCGTGTCACCCTCTCTGTATGCAGACGACTTCTGCATTTCGTACTGCTCCACCAGTACTAGCGTCGCTAAACAACGCCTACAGGGAGTCATCCACAAGGCGCAGTCATGGGCTCTAGCCCACGGCTTTCTGTTTTCGGCCGCAAAGTCGTGTGTTATGCAATTATGTCGGCATCATACCGTTCATCCGGAACCAGAGCTCTACCTTACTGACGTTCCCCTCACTGTAGGGGAGACGTATCGATTTTTTGACTGGTTTTCGACACCCGATTGACTTGGCTTCCTTACCTTCCTCAGCTTAAGCGGAAGTTCTAGCAGCATTTCAGTGCCCTCCGCTGCCTGAGTAACGCCAACTGGGGTGCAGATCGCTCTACGCCACTGCAGCTACACAGAGCCCTTGTTCAATCCAGCCTTGACTATGGGAGTCTGGTTTATGGTTCGGTGGCACCCTCACGAGAGGCCACGTCTACTTTCTCGTGAATTCTGTAAAGAACCTATCCAGGAGCGTGGCTGGAAAGCCATCTCTAACACACCTACTCTTCTAATCTTATGCCCTCAAACGTTTGCCTTTCTCGCTCCTTATCGAACGGCCATAAGGAAAGTTTATATATGGGCTAAAATGTGCTTTAAATTTGTGTTGCCGACATCTACATCTCCAAACCAGTAGTATTCTTCTGGCGTGGAATCCAAAAACTGGCTGAGCATTGTCAGACTGTTTTAGCTACTAAGAGCAAAAATATTGTTGATGATTATTTTCTCCCTTACGTTTTTCTGCTATATTCAGTAAACCAACAAGAAACACTATAAAGATACGCGTTGCCCTAACACAAATGAATTATATGTTACAGCGATAAACTTATGAACAAAATCTACCTTAATGAACTAAAAGCATTCGTAATAGGAATCTGCCCAAAATTTCAAGCATTAGTCGGACGTTATGCACTTCTGACCTTGTTATGGTCTCTGTCTACGTGAAGTTCTGTGTCATACCCAGGATAAATTTCGGGACCACCATAGAAGTTCGTAGCTCTGGGATAAGGAGTAGCCCTAAAAAGAAACCCAGTTGCATTATTCAGTCCGACTCATGAATCACTCTAATGGTATGTTAACAAAAACTAAAAATTAAGTCAGTATAAGCAGAAAAATATAAGTTTTAACAATGGCGCAATGTCTTAATTTCTTAAATTTTTCACGTTTAGATCTAGGAGAACAAAATCAAGGTTATGACTTTATTTAAGATGGATAAATTAAGATTTTGTTACGAATTGTATATCAGGAAGGTTGCAGTTCGCTAGCAAAAGATATGAAAAGCAGAAAAATTGTCCAGGTCCCCAGACAGATCATAACCAAGAGCTACTGCATCTTCGTCCTTACAAATTGACGGTGTTAACGCTTAGCTCTGATTGCCGTAGTGATTCATAAAACAAGTAATTCACACCGTAAAATAAGATTTGTTGTAGATTTTGCGTGGAAATAACTACCTTGAGCCAAAACATATTTTTGGCAACCAAATATTACAACTTAAGTGGGAATCATTCAGTTTATTTATTGCAAACAAGAAAAATAAAATGAACGTGGTCGGGTCATGCTGAACCACTCCTGGAAGTAAATCGACAATCACATATTTGCGAAACGTACTCTAAAATGTTACCAATTCGATTGGCGCCTAGCGACAGAAAGAATACGAATACAGAGCACTCAAGAACATATTCAGGATCTTTATGTGAGGTATAGTTATCCATATAATTCTCGGATTTCAACATATCGTCCCTGAAAATTAACCATGTTCAGGGCTGTGCGCTCCCGTTGAATGAAAGAGACAAGAGGCTTCAACACATCATAATTTATGAGTAGATGCAGAAACTTCATCAAACGAATCTAGCCACAATTAAATGTCATTTAATTTCGAGGCTCGTTACGTTATCGCCCTGAGTTTTCAGCCGTCACGTCATCGGTGTTCAAAGTTCTACGATGTTTGGTTCTGTTGTAGAAAACGAAGACATATCAGCAGTGTTGCTACATCTCGTGTTTCTCGGAAGACAAAGACGCCCTGTGACAGAGCGCTAGTGCATTAAATTGAACTGGGCGAGCAAAATAACTGTTAACTAATCTCCGTAGATTAGATAAAACAGTAGCTCAAGTGGGCACTCGGATTTGGGCCTCCTTTGTTAACTTGAATATGTATATAGCGCTTGGATCACCAACGCTACGACCATTTGCTAAGAGTGGCAACATATAGTGGTCATTAGGAACAAATAAAATATACTATAATGGCAGAAGTGTATAAAGTTCGTAGTCAGACGAATTTATTTGTTTATTATCAATTAAATAAAAGCTGACAATATCTTTGGCTTAAGCGTTTGCAGCAAATTCGGTTTCTCAGTTTTGTATCCAATGAGATTATATTTCAAGATATCTATGAACTGTACGAAGTTTCCTGGCGCTTTTTCTCCAAGACTGGTCTATACAAAAGACATACAGGCTCAGGACCACATCAAGGAAACCGCTGTTCCGTTTTCTCCGAGTGCGGCCAATATCTCGCGTTCTGTGTGACGGGCTCAAGGCCTACAAGAACTAAATGTCATCACACCGATATCGTCTATCTCCTTGATGTGTTCATTAGTGGCTTTTGAATAGGCAGCTGACTCGCTTAGACTGTGTGGGGAGTTCAAGTCAGTGAATGCGCACGTTTTGGATACGTTTGCTAATCCTCGACCAGAAGCTTTATTCTCTAGATTAAAATGGGACGAACGGTTCACCAAGACTGAGTTCTCTAATGTTAATGTGCAACTCCCCCTGCATCCGGAATTTAAACATCTTCTACACTACTGGCCATTAAAATAGCTACACCACGAAGATGACGTGCTACAGACACGAAATTTAACCGACAGGAAGAAGAGGCTGTGATATGCAAACGATTAGCTTTTCAGAGCATTCACACAAGGTTGGCGCCGGTGGCGACACCTACAACGTGCTGACATGAGGAACGTTTCCAACCGATTTCTCATACACAAACAGCAGTTGACTGGCGTTGCCTGAGAAACGTTGTTGTGATGCCTCGTGTAAGGAGGAGAAATGCGTACCATCACGTTTCCGACTTTGATAAAGGTCGGATTGTAGCTTACCGCGATTGCCGTTTATCGTATCGCGACATTGCTGCTCGCGTTGGTCGAGATCCAATGACTGTTAGCAGAACATGGAATCGGTGGGTTCAGCAGGGTAATACGGAACGCCGTGCTGAATCCCAACGGCCTCGTATCACTAGCAGTCGAGATGACAAGCATCTTATCCGCATGTCTGTAACGGATCCTGCAGACACGTCTCGATCCCCGAGTCAACAGATGGGAACGTTTGCAAGACAACCAACCATTTGCACGTATAGTTCGATGACGTTTGCAGCAGCATGGACTATCAGCTCGTAGACCATCACTGCGGTTACCTTTGACGTTGCATCACAGACAGGAGCGCCTGCGATGGTGTGCTCAACGACGAACCTGGGTGCACGAATGGCAAAACGTCATTTTCTCGGATGAATCCAGGTTCTGTTTACAGCATCATGATGGTCGCGTCTGTGTTTGGCGACATCGCGGTGAACGCACATTGGAAGCGTGTATTCGTCATCGCCATACTAGCTTATCACCCGGCATGATGGTATGGGGTGCCATTGATTACACGTCTCGGTCACCTCTTGTTCGCATTGACGGCGCTTTGAACAGTGGACGTTACATTTCAGATGTGTTACGACCCGTGGCTCTAACCTTCATTTGATCGCTGCGAAACCCTACATTTCAGAAGGATATTGCACGACCGCATGTTGCAGGTCCTGTACGGGCCTTTCTGGATACAGAAAATGTTCGACTGCTGCCCTGGCCAGCACATTCTCCAGATCTCTCACCAACTGAAAACGTCTGGTCAATGGTGGACGAGCAACTGGCTCGTCACAATACGCCACTGACTACTCTTGATGAACTGTGGTATCGTGTTGAAGCTGCATGGGCAGCTGTAGCTGTACACCCCATCCAAGCTCTGTTTGACTCAATGCCCAGGCGTATGATGGCCGTTATTACGGCAGAGGTGGTTGTTCTGGGTACTGATTTCTCAGGTTCTATGCACCCAAATTGCGTGAAAATGTAATCACATGTCACTTCTAGTATAATATATTTGTGCAATGAATACCCGTTTATCATCTGCATTTCTTCTTGGTGTAGCAATTTTAACGGCCAGTAGTGTAGCTGTGAACACCCCATTCGGCTTGTAACAATATCAGAGATATGTCACAGACAACGTTTTGGAATTTCCAGTACTCTTGCTCTTTTTCAACGCTATGTAAAACAGCTGACCCTCTGAGATCCGGCTTGTAGCTATTATCTGAATGATATAATTGTTACGGTAGCGAATACAGCTGAACACTTACAGAATTTTCGCATGCTGTTTACAATATTGCAGGAGGTTGGCCACAAATGAAATCTTAAGAAGTATCAGTTCTTTCAACAATGGGTGGGATCTCTAGTGTTTGCAATCGGTAAGAAAGGTATTCTACCAGTGAGTAAGCACATACGGGCCATTCAGAGCATGGCCCTCCTCGCAGTCTGAAAATACAGTAATCGTTCATGGGAAAAGATCAATTACTATGGCTGGTTTATCAATAAGATAGCACAAATTTCTCATCGTCTAAATGACTACGAAAGAAAGGAGTTAAAATTATAAGGTCCTTAGAGTACGATAAAGGCTTTTACATCTTTAAAAGGGTACTTCAGTCATCATCTTTTTTAGTTCGGTACTCCCCAGGCAAACCACTGACACTAGTCACGGGTGCCTCAAAGTTTAGTGCTGCAGCAGTTTAATCCCACCGTAAGCTAGGCTGGTCCTACCATCCCATTGCGTTCGTCCCGACTGTTAGCTACCCTGTTCGCAACTTCCATACGTGGGATAAAGTTACATCTGGTCACAGGCGAGAAGCCCTGGCTGGCTTTGTTGGGTCCCTAGTTCTCAACCCCTGTAGCGTTGGGCCCGGCTCTCTTCGGTATAGAATTATCACGTTATATACAAGCATATCAGTTGTCATGCCAACACAGGCGTATTATCGAGACTCCTGAAGGGTTCAGACTCAGATTTCGACCAACAGGAAGTACTTTTTTTCGAAACAGATTTTCCAGCATACCACGTTGTCGAAGATTTTTCGATTACCATATAAAAGATCGGGAAGAATCCGGTCCTTCGGTAGGTACTAAAGTGGGTGAGATTAGGCTGGCCTGACCTCTTACTAGCACAGGTCACTGCTGTATTGAGAACTTAGTTTTCCACGTGGCAGCGTGTAACAATTCAGGATAACGTGCTACTTCTTGGTACGGAAGATGAGTTCTACCGGGTGTTTGTAGCACCTGCACTACGAAAGTACTTTTGCTATTTTATGCAGAACACAAGGGCAATATCTGCATGAGGACCTTGGCCCATCGTCAGGTTGTAACACCGAAAATGCAGGATGCATGACACCTGCTACCGATATATAACTTTTTTTTTAATTGTATGTAAATATTTGTAATTTAAATGCTTTCTTTTAATAAGTAAGGACATTGCTTCACTGTATGTGTACATTTAGGTAGAAGTCCGTTGACGTTTCATTATATTTATCTGTATTTTACAGGGAAACTTACAAGCTCTGGGAAAAAGCCAAAGGAATTGTTATTTGTATCGACTAGCAACGATAATAGCAGTGCTTGTGCATTGTAAAATCTTTGGGTAGGGAGTTGTTGCGCAGCAAGCGCAGAGAGAGCGGGAGACGGGTTCCAGCGCTTGTAGTGTGCGGAAGTGTGGTGTTAACGCTCTCGCAGTAGAGAGTACCATTTTTGGCGGCATCATGTACGCGCGCCGGCCAGATGTCTGGAGCAGAAGTACGGACAGTGGACGGGCGGAAGAGGCTGTATTAATGGCGATTGCCCGTTCCTGTAACTAGCCGTGGCTCCACAATATGCTATCGTCTTCAACAACAACAGCAGTTCCAGCACCACAGCTTCGTCGTCGGTACCGAGTTTCGTCGTATGCACAGCACTGAAGTAAGACAGTTCATTGGTAGAAAGTATTAACGGCTAACCCAGTAGCACAACTGAATGTGATTTGATTGATAAGATTTATTTCAATAATAATCAGTTAAACTCAAGGTGATTGTGTCCTCATTGCCCCCCCAGACATTGTTACCAAGCAGGATCCTTGTTCCTTTTTTCCCCTAATATGCTAACTGAGTGTCATAAGAAACAAAGTGAATAGTTACAGTCAGTTTATTAATGAATAAATTCTCTTTTAAGAAATTTAGCCTCAGTCTACTTTAAATTAACTATTGAACAACAGAGGCTTCAGTATATGACTAAAGTAAAGCAATTTCATTTTTCAAGTTCGAGAATCACTCATTGGAAAAAATCCAAATCTAAAGAAATGCACAAATTAAGAGTGCGGGGGTTATATTTATTTTATATATAGCTTGGAGCACATCCCTGTTTGGTTTGGTACGTATTCTGGTATTTAACTCTGTTCAAGTCAGCAAAAAAGGCTCAGTTGTTCAGACAATAATATGAAATCCAATTTGCAAAATAAGTATGGCAAAGTAATAAGTGGTTGCTTTTTTTCTAAACTTCTTTGATGACGTTATGGTGAGGTCACTGAAAGTCATTGTTCACGTAACGAAGTTCAGTACTAACATACAGTTCAACTGCATATTTTCAAATCATTACTCGATCGCTTTTTTCAAAATTTAACGCCAGACATAACGTAAGAGTGACTTCTCAGTTTTCTTTATCATTACATACTCACTTAAAATTAGTGCAAAAAGAAAAAAAAAGTGACAACCTTCAGTTGCCACGTCAGTGTTTAATAATGCATGTTTTTCTTTCCCATCATCTTGTACAGTATTTTGGATGTAAATTGCCTTAGTGGGCCGGCGACCGTTAATTATTTCCTTTTCGTTCTTTAGTGTAACTGTTGGATTCATGATCTGTGGTACACCTTTTCTGTCCAGTGTTGTCCGTGTGTGAATGCACAAAAATAACTTTCATTTTCCAAATTATAGCCCTGTTCGGTTTAATTACTTTAATTTTAGTAGACTTTCTATCAGAAGGCTCAGTTGTACACTTTACTCCTACTTATCGGTATCACTTCTTAGGGAAAGACAGCCTTATACAATTAGAAAAAATCCATTAGGCATAAATGCGACCCACGGTCATATTTTATATCGCAAGCAGGACAGGCCGATTAGTAAGAGGTAGGTTTACAAGGTCTACTGACCAGCACTTGACAAGGGAATCAAGCACCTGGCTCCTACATGTTTGGAGTGAATACCTAACTTGATTGGTCCTCTTAACGTTTACTCCCCCACTCATCAACCATATAGTCGTTGGGACCACGTACTTGTCGACTTTGCTGGACCGTTTCTGAATACTATGCGTATCGTAGTTGTAAATGCTTTTTCGAAGTTACTTTGTACAAGACGAATGTGTTCAACAAAGGCATAAAACGCAGACAAGGCGTTAACACATATCATCGCCATTGAGGGTCTTTCAGAGACAGCGGTCATCTAAAATACGTACTGTATACTTCAGCCACTAATACAATTTTTTTCCATCGAAAGAGAATAAAAAAATTCTGTACTGCTCCTTTCCACGTTAAATTCAATAGAGGTGGAGCGAAAAATAAAGGCAACGGTTCAGTCTACACTCACAGAAGTACTTAAAAGGCTAGATCAGTTGCTGGAAGTAGTCCTGCAGAACTTCTACATGGCAGACAACCTCGAACCTACCTCCACCTACCTTCTCCATTCACAGCAACACGAGCGAAGTTCAGTGCGCCGGTTATTCCACACAGGCATCACAGTGTGGGTACGAAAGTTTGACAAGCGCCCGGGAAGAGCACTCGCAACTCTCACAGGCCCCCAGGTACGCCACCTTTATGACGTGGAGGTAGATGGCTGCCAGTGGCAGCGCCATCAGAACAAGCTGAAGCGTATGCGGCCCCCAACGCGACGTTTATATCATCTGCGACCTGGGCTGCGGACAACTTGGCCTCAACCAAAGCTTCCTATTCAGAAGCAGCTGCAAGGACCGTACAGGAGCCAGTTCTCTGCTCGCACCGTCTAATAGCTCCCCACGTCCTCTCCAAGGCAAGAAGCGATAGCATCTGCTGACGACACTGACCCATTGAACACTCAGAGCATCAAAGGCGTTCACACGACGTTCCTCCCAATGGCACCGTCACTAAGCGGGTCATAGATGCAGCAAAGGTCCTTCAGTGTACGGCACCACTGAATAGAAACGTCCAGATGGATTAAGTGCAACACAGAGCGTCCCAGGCAGCCCTTCTCCCTCCCCGTTGGAGCCAGCGTATCTTTCCCCGACATCTCCACTACATGCCGTTTGAAGAGGGGAGGCATTCTGCATCCAGCAAACGGATAGCGATAAATGCGATGTGGTTTACGCCGTCCGATCATGAGCCGTGCACAGAGAACTAAGTTTACATCGCTAGTGGTGCTACAAGTAGGGCTGCCATCTATACTTTATAATAAAGTATTATACTTTATTTCGGGCAATTGTTATCTATACTTTTTGATATCAATAAAGTATGAGAAAATACTTTATATCACATGCTTGGATTTATTCTAGGAACCATTTTACGTAAATCATGAAGACCTGGTAAGTTGATCGTCATTTCACATATAACGGATTGGCTGACTTAACTAAACCACGAACTGAGTACTCGTTTTTGATCTCAACCTAATCTAAACTATCAATACGTCAGTGTCAAACTTATGTTAGTACTAGGAAAAACCAGCCAAAGTTGCAAATTTCACTTTTTTGGGCCAGGACCCTTTTACAAATCATCGTACACGACGGAAAACCAAATTTACACTCACGTACAAAATAGATATTACCATTTTTAAGCATATACCAAAAATACAGAACACATCATTAGAAGACTTACATAACAGATAGTAAAAATGCTATTTCCGAAAATTCAAAACCCATGTAAAAAATATATACGTAATATAAAGTGCTAATGAAGAGTTACAGGGTATACACATAACTAGCAATACACTCCTCCTGCTGCCGTAAAGAAAACTCGAGAAGGTGGCGCCGTATCAGAATATAGGACGCCTTTATTACAATATTCTCCAACCGCCAAAAATATGACAACTAACACAATAACAGTACAGGTGAACAGTAAAATTAATACTTTTAAGATCCTTAGCAAAAACGAATACTTAAAATGACTGAACAGTAAAACACAGCAGCGCCACATACGGCACATATGATAAAGTTGTACGGCATGTTGTCACGTAAAAACCATTAAATGTGAACCGCAACATTATTATGAAAAGAAAACAAAGTAAGAGGACATTACAAATCTTCATCACATTCAACCCTTTACAAGCATAAAAACCTTACCATTACAAACTTCACAACAAGTGTGAAGATAAACAATTTTTGTTTCTGACATATCTCAGGCGAAACATACGTCAAACCACAAAGATGTTTCCCACAAAGCACCAAAAATGTACTTGAATTCCTGGAGGAAGACACAGCATAAACACACCCATAGGCGTATAGGATGCGTTGGGATTGGGTTGTCTGGGGGAGAAGACCAGACAGCGAGGTCATCGGTCTCATTAGATTAGGGAAGGACAGGGAAGGAAGTCGGCTATGCCCTTTCAAATGAACGATCTCGGCATTTGCCTGGGGCGGCTTAGGGAAATCACGGAAAACCTAAATCAGGATGACCGGACGCGGGACTGAAGCGTTGTCCTCCCGAATGCGAGTCCAGTGTGCTAGCCACTGCGCCACCTCGCTCGGTGTATAGGATAGGAGTGGGACTGTAGATTATGAGGGTGGAGGAGATAGGGGGAAAGGATGGATGGCTGGGGAACGGGTGGGGTGGGGTGGGGAGAGGAGCATGAATATGAGTAAGCACAGAAAGGTGATCAAGTGGGTAACATGGCAAGAATGTCTCCTCCAGGAAGACAAGTACATTTTTGGTACTTTGTGAAAGACAACTTTGTGGTTTAATGTCTGGAACATGTCCGAAAAAGTGTTTTATCGTCGTATATTTTGTAAACCTTGTTTTGGTAAAGTCCTAATGTTTATAACGCGGTGGAAGTAATGCTTATAAAGGGTCAGAATTGATGAAAGTTTTTTAATGCCCTATTTTTTGTTTTCTTTTAATATTAGTGTGGTTGCTCACATTTTATGATTTTTACGTGTCAGCATGTCATACAACTTTGTCATACGCTCCGTATGTGGCACTGTTGTGGTTTACCGTTCAGTGATTTCATGCGTTTGACAGTTTTTGATAAAGATTTCAAAATCATTAATTTTATTGTTGAATTGTACTTTTATCGTATTAATTATTATATTTTTGATGGTTGGATAATACCGTAATACATACAAAAGGTTTGCTTTGTCCTGATAGGGTGCCCCCTTCCCGAGGTTTCCTTACGGCAGCGGGAGGAGTAGACTGCCAGTTATTTCTATGCGCCGTAACTGCTCATTTGTACTTGATATTACGTATATATTGTTGACACGGTTTTTACGTTTTCGGAAATACCGTTTCGACTGTCTGTTATGTAAGTCTTGTAACGATATGTTCTGTATTTTCTGTATGTGCTTTAAAAATGGTAATACCTGTATTGTACATGAGTGTAAATTTGGTTTACTGTCCTGTAGGATGTTTTGAAACTGGGTCCCGGTCTGAAACTAGTTGCAAATAAAAACTGAAATTTGACACTTTGGCTGGTTTTTCGTACTCGCTACATATTGGCACTAGTTGCATAATTTCGTGTCCTTACGAGGCTACTGTTGCAAACCTCAGAGCTAACAGTTGTAACAATATTGTAGCGTGGCAAATCCTTGTGTTGTGTGTTTGATTTATGTGAGGAGGATTTTTCGGTTTAATTGCTTAACGTAATAGTGACTCATGATGAAGGTAACTTTAGTAAACTATTTACTCCATGTACTCGTACAAAACTGAAAAATTGCGCCAAAAAGGTTGGCATGACGGCTCAGAAGACGAAACCGTTTAAGAAGTATAAAGGTCAAGAGAAATAAAAAGATGTTCTTGGTTAACTAATGATACAGGAACTAACACAGTGGAAAATATAAATTTTGTGGAGTCAGATTTACAACTGCTTCCGCTGGAATATGACAGATAAGTATGAACATCTTTTGTACACGCATTTATGGTGTATATGTGGATGTACGCTTTGTTTTGGTTATGATGGCTTGACTGGTGGTTGGTGGTGGGTGAAATGAAGGTTTTGTTATTGTTATTTTCGGGTTAAGCAACCCCTGGAAAGAAAACATCATAAATCACAATCAAAGATGCAAAAGCAGGCTGAAAGATTAAGAAATTTCTGGACTCTGATTCTGCTTCCACACCTAAAGGTTCATTTTACAGTGGTCAAGGAAATGTTACTACAGCCTAACGAACCTAAACATATCACACTGTAAAACATGAGTTGTTTTATAACAGTATGGGCTGGATTATAAAACTGAATAAAATGATTTACGTTAATCAATCATAGCCACATTCGTTGGAGGGGGCCATATACTATTCAAAATACAACTGATGATCCAAGCATAGGCAATTTATTTTACTACGTGAAAACTGGTGCTTGTAAAAAGAAAAGAACATCAAACTGTTGCCGTTAGTGGTCCAGTAATTTGCAGCCTAAAGTGATATTCAGAATAAGTTAAGACTTTTATGAAAATAGCGATGTTCCTATTGATGCCATGTTTCAAGCAATTCAAGTGACTAGAGATATATAAATTATCTTTTCATAATGTTTCTGAGATAACTGCTGACCAAACAAGAGATAGTACTGGAGTTAATCATTGTTTATTTACAAAAAATGGGGGATTTACTGCTAGAAAGACTAATGGAAATTGTCATGCACACGTCGTACACAACAGCGTCAGTCATGCCATGAGGAGAAAACTGTCCAACGTTTTTGCAAAATTTATTTATGCCTAGCACTAACAATGACTTGACTGAAATTTACTTGCAGTTTTCAACTGACTAGTAAAATTGACAGAAATTCTTTTCTTATTTGTGGACTAAGTTTTAGAGTACCTAAATAAATTGTTTGGTTTTCGTGGCAGAGCTTGATTGTTTACACTTAACAAGAGGAACTTAAAAAAATCGGTATTTTAATTTGACAATTTTGTTAACATAGTTGAAAAAAATCTGCAAAAATAAAATTTGAGTATGGATGATCTTAAAGAGGAAACTGTATTACTAAACAAGTATACGATCATATATATATATATATATATATATATATATATATATATATATATATTTTGGACCATTTTTCAGAATCATCCATTGCAAGTAAATGGCAAAAATACGAGGGTTGGAACTTTAGTAGTGGCAACTACTTATTTACAGCATGTGCAAAAGAGATACGTGTTTCAAAGTTTTACTGACCTTTAAAGTAGTCACCAGCATTGTGTATAACCCGTTGCCAGCGATATGGAAGTCGTAGGATACTCATAGCAGTGCCAGTTGTGTTGACAGTTCGAGCGGCGCGGTCTATTGCCTGACGAATTTGTAGCAGTTCTGAAGCGAATGCCGTGAAGTGTTTCCTTCAGTTTAGAAATCGAGTTGAACGCACGAGGGCTTAAGTCAGGGGAGTGCAGTAGGTTGTATAGCACTTAGCAGCCCCATGAGTCAAACAAATCAGTAACAGCTTGCACTGTACGTGCTTGAGCATTGAGCTGCAACATGATGGTCAGGTCCTGCAGAAAGTGTCATTACTTTTGTCTCTAAGCTGGACGTAGGTTGTGTTCCAAAAATGAACAGCATAGAGACAGAAGTGATGACACTTTCTGCAGGACATGACCATCATTTTGCAGGACAATGCTCAAGCACGTACTGTGCTACCTGTTACTGACTTGAATGAGTTTTTCACTCTGCAGCGGAGTGTGGGCTGTTATGAAACTTCCTGGCAGATTAAAACTGTGTGCCCGACCGAGACTCGAACTCGGGACCTTTGCCTTTCGCGGGCAAGTGCTCTACCATCTGAGCTACCGAAGCACGACTCACGTACCGGGCGTGAGTCGTGCTTCGGTAGCTCAGATGGTAGAGCACTTGCCCGCGAAAGGCAAAGGTCCCGAGTTCGAGTCTCGGTCGGGCACACAGTTTTAATCTGCCAGGAAGTTTCTGTTACTGACTTGTTTGACTGTTGGGGCTGCTAAGTGCTATACCACCTACTGCACTCTCCTGACTTAAGCCTAGTAAGTTTAACTCGATTTCTAAACTGAAGGAAACACTTCATGGCATTCGCTTCAGAACAGCTGCTAATTCTTCGGGCAATAGACTGCGCCGCTCTAACTGTCAACACAACTGGCAACATAGCTGGCAACGAGTTATACACAATGCCGGTGGCTACTTTGAAGGTCAGTAAAACTTTGAAACACGTATCTATTTCGTGCGAGCTGTAAATAAATAGTTGCCACTATTAAAGTTCCAACCCTCGTGTTTAACTAGATAAACGATGTTCTCACAAAATTAAGAAAATCGCCACAGTTGTTGAATTAGTAACATTTTATTCTGGCATACACTGTAACAACGGAATCTGTGCTACAGTTATGGATAAGCAGTCATTCGGAAATGAAAATGTAACAGCAAACTGATGACTGGGCATTTCTCACATAAAGCGTAAAATAACTTAGGTTGTCTTCCTCTCTATGGTGTCTGTGGAACAAAAGTTCCATGTCTCACTTTATAAAATATGGAATCTACGTAGTTACCAAAATTTAAAAAATCGTTTAGGAAACCACTGTTCTCATAATCGCAAAAGCCCTGAGAAATATCAAATGCAGGAAAATGATCACACAATAAGTGAAAGACACTTATATAGAATCCTTAGAAGAACTACTGGCTTGCTCGTTTTGCCGTACTAACAGGAAAACTGTGAACAGCCGAGGAGACAGACAAGTGCGATCGGGCGCCACCCGTGAAGAAAACAAAATTTTGGTATACAAATATGAGGTTTAGACCCTTTGTAGCTAAACCAAGTAGAAGAGTATAGACTCTAACGATCAGAGAGGAAGAGAACCAGTACATGTAGTTAGAAATCACAAGGGTGTGTAACTGCCACATTAATCAGTTTTATAGAAGAAATGAGGCCAGTTAATAAACTTCCAGTTAAAAGAGGAAAAACTCCAAAACAGACAAAACTATGAAAAACTTAAGTGATAACCTGATGTATGTCGAAATTAGTTAAAATTACTGGTAATGATTTAGTTAAGTATTAGAATCTCAGTAAAAAGTATTCCGTTGAAATTCGGAAATCACTAAAATAAACGAAGAAGTTTCCGGATGAAAAGTGGAAGAACCACCTTCTCGTTATGAATCCAAAAGCACCAAGACCTCAAGCGACGATTAATCTCCCTAAGTCACGTATTTATTGAAGGCGTCTTCAATTAACATTGCTATATTTGGGAGTCCAGAATAATAGGAAACAGGGAAAACTTAATCACATTTTGTAAGAACGTGAACATCGCAGTAGGTACCCACGTGACTATTTTCTATCTTTGTAGTATGTAGACTAATGTCCCTACAGATGCAATTTGACCATTTTTTTCGAAAATCTTAGCAGATTCAGCTGTAAGCAACCTGATGAAATTAAGGACGTGACGTTACAATTTCAGCATTGGCTTTCAGTTATAGTGTTTTTACATTTGGTGATCAAGTATATAGGCAGCAACAGGATTTGGCTATAGGTTCCCCCCTGCATTTTGGCGAACATTATTATTTCGCATTTTTAGGACACGTTTTATAAGATCATATGCAAGTGATAAACAGATATGCTGGAAACATTATGTGGATGATTTTGTACTCCACGAAGAGAGACGATGTTTTTGTACCCATAACGGAAGTAAATAAGAATGCGACAATTTTCTGAAAAAGTGAACGCATTCCATGAGAAATTAAGCGTTTCAGTTCAACTTCAGGTTAGTGGGATTTTATCTTACTTACAATTGAAGACTTCGTTAAATGCCGACAGGTTAGAATATGACATACATAGAAAGGAGTCCACTGCTGCCTTAGTTCTTCATGCTGGTTCTAAGCACACATAAAAGTATTAAATTGCTGTCTTTAGGTCCTTCCTTGGCAGATTAGTGTTCCGCTTAAGTCTCAGGCATAAGATAGGGCAATTGAAACGATTAGATATATTGCAGCAGTGGATGGTTACTCTCCAGCTATAGGTAATAAAATGAATATGAGAATAGGAATTTAAGTTGCCAGAACATGGAACGACATCACTCTCACTCCCGGTGAACGAAAGAGCAATATTAGGTCCTATAGGATCCCATATCACGGTTGTGTATACGCTCCAGCGTATATGTAACCCAGCGGGTCTCAAAAATGGTTCAAATGGCTCTGAGCACTATGGGACTTAACATCTATGGTCATCAGTCCCCTAGAACTTAGAACTACTTAAACCCAACTAACCTAAGGACATCACACAACACCCAGCGCGTCTCCGATGCGTGTATATTTGCACCGACATGTAGGCAGAGGGTTAGTATTGCCTTCGAAACGAAACTTTTGGATCGCCCTGTATCTGAAAAGATTGGACGAAAACAATTTGTACCGATAAGCTTAAGAACTACGTTAGTAAATCTTGAAGCATATAAGAAGGAATCATTCTCTGAATCTGGCGTATATCGTATTGACTGTGTTCAGGACAGATGTGTAATAATAGATACATTGATCAAATGGCAAGGAACTTTCATACCAGATCTAAGGAATGTGAAGATATGGATAACTCCTGGTCAGCATTGATCATACATTTGACTTATAATCAGCATGAGTTACAACAGGCTAACAATTATTTGGTAGCCTTGCACACTGTAGGCAAAGCTCGCATACTTGATGTACTTGAAGGTACAGTAATTACAAGAAATCTCCACTGTCACCATCATGAAACTATTAGCAAACGTACAGATTTATACCTTACAAATATTTTAGCTAGTTATGACACAATTTAGGTTATCGCTTAAATTATGTTTTTTCGTCAGTGTTTTACGTTTTTCTTGGAGCATTTCCTCTTTTAACTGTAATTTAATTAACTAGTGTGAGGTCTTCTATAAAACTGGTTAATGTGATGGTTAAACACCTTTGTGCTTTATGTATAGATTTATATTTTCTCTTCCTCCCTACGGGATTCTATGTGTCTTTCGCATATTTTATGGTAATTTTCATTTTCTTAATGTCTCTTAAGGATTTTGTGATTCTGAGGATAGTGGTTTTCTAAAGGAATTTTTTCGTTTTGCTAACTTCTTAGGTTCCTTGTTTTATAAAGTGGGTCACGAAACTTTTGTTCCGCAAAGAACATTGGGTAGAAGACAATGTAAGTTCTTTCTCGGTTTATGTGAGTAATGCCCAGTCATCACTTTGCTGTTACATTTTCATTTTTGAATGACTGGTTGTCATAATATAACATATTTTCCACCGTTACAGTGTATTCCAGAAATTCGAATTACATTACTGCGAAACCGGTCGTAAACGATGAGATACTATTGATTTAACTACTGTTATGCTGTTCTTCCTATTATGAAAATGGGACCGAACGGGGGGGGGGGGCAATTTATTTACTCGGGTTTGAGTCGTGGTCATGATGTTTTAAGCATGTTGAGTAGGCGTATGGGTGATGTACATCGAAAGTCAGTTTGAAGTTTTCATTAATGTAGGTTTAGCCACTATCTACCCTTCGGATGGATCTAGTATTTTATTTCTATCGTTTTCCCGGTCTATTTTAACGATAGGCGAAAGATTGTTATAATTCCAGCACCTTTCGTTATTACACGCTACAGTATGTCATATTTTCACATTTTGAAGAGATCTGAGAGATTTCTGGGTGTCCTGATAAGGTATTCGGTAGGAAAATCACTCATCAAAGTCGTGTTTGGGCCCCTTCTTCTTGTCCTTTCAATTGTGTCATGGTGAAATAAGGTTGACTTGTCATCTGCACTCCCCCGTTGGAGGTTCGAGTCCTCCCTCGGGCATGTTTGTATGTGTTGTCCTTAGCGTAAGTTAGTTTAGGTTAGATTAAGTAGTGTGTAAGCCTAGAGACCGATGACCTCAGCGGTTTGGTCCCATAGTCCTTACCACAAATTTCCAATTTTGTCATCTGCCTGTGGACAATTACACATAAACTTCCTTGACTATTAGAGGTTTGAGATTACTTCGGTAGAGTATAAGTTGCTTGAAATATTCCTTTTTTTAAAAAAAAAACCTTAACTCTGTAAGAAGACATATGATATGCGGATGGTTACTGGAGCTTCCGCGATTTTTTGGAAACTATGTTTAAATGTACGATAATGTGTTGTTAACCTAACTAGGATTGATCTAATACCCCATATGGGGCGTGACGATTTGAATCATTTGTCGAATTCCAACAACATGTCCAACAGATTTTGGAAAATGTATGTAAGCCATAAACATATTTCACATATTTCTACGCTCCTGCTGTTGACTAGTTGAAATAATACTCAGACGAGCTGTATCAGTTCAATAGCTTATTCAGCTGACACTCAGGTAGTCAGTTTTCTTCTGCGCAGTGAACAACTGAATTTGATACATCGTTACAACAATACGGATATTGAAAGGTCTCTGTTGGATTCCTTTCATGTTTAATTTCTTAAATCTGTTGTCGTTTACGGCATAAATTCCTCTTCTAAATTTATTGTGGCGTTTCTGACTATCTGGGAGGAGACTGAGTAGTGGAACGTGTTACTTTTACACATAAACAAGAACGATCTGTCACACTACTACACTTTAAAACACAGTTTATATGTAATTCATGTCACACAGTCTCATACGGAACCTACATCCGCTTTCTTTTATATACTGTATATGATAAGATACTGTCATCCCCCTTCCCTTCTGTGTGAGAGGATGAATGAGCAAATGTATTTCTAGTTGCATGCTTGAGGGTAGCAGACAAGGCTGTCTGCTAGAGAACAGTAGGACCAACGTCGGAACAGGTAGCTACGCTTTCTAAAAGCAAAGAGGTTACTATCCTTAGTATGGTCCTGTCCGTCCGTTGTCATGTTGGTATAGGAAGCTGCCGCTCTGGCCACTTCCGTTTGTATTTGTGAGCCACCCTCAGGATGCACGCTCGGTAGTAGCGCAGGTCAGTTGGTCCGTGGCGAGCGTCTGCCGTGGTAAGATCTCCGGCTAAGCGCGTGTCTGCTAAGTCCGTAAGATAATGGATTTCTTAAGTTCAGCCTAACTGAAAATTTAATCACCTTTATTTCAGGTTTAGCTCTAAAATATCTAATGTTATCTTAAATTGCAGTGCAGTGTAATTCTCGTGTGAAGTTCAGATTATTTTCCGGTAGTTGCTTTGTCACTACTTTGTGAGTAAAGTGGAACCACGTGTTGATCAGTAACTCTAACTAAGATCAATCTTAAATGCGAATGCTTGTGTGATTATAACGTCTCGTCTTGACAATATTTTCAATATAGCAACTTTTCTTTATGTTCAACCCACGTGGTAAAAGTTGCTATATTGAAAATATTGTCAAGACGAGACGTTATAATCACACAAGCATTCGGATTTAAGATTGATCTTAGTTAGAGTTACTGATCAACACGTGGTTCCACTTTACTCACAAAGTAGTGACAAAGCAACTACCGGAAAATAATCTGAACTTCACACGAGAATTACACTGCGCTGCAATTTAAGATAACATTAGATATTTTAGAGCTAAACATGAAATAAAGGTGATTAAATTTTCAGTTAGGCTGAACTTAAGAAATCCATTATCCTACGGACTTAGCAGACACGCGCTTAGCCGGAGATCTTACCACGGCAGACGCTCGCCACGGACCAACTGACCTGCGCTACTACCGAGCGTGCATCCTGAGGGTGGCTCACAAATACAAACGGAAGTGGCCAGAGCGGCAGCTTCCTATACCAACATGACAACGGACGGACAGGACTATACTAAGGATAGTAACCTCTTTGCTTTTAGAAAGCGTAGCCACCTGTTCCGACGTTGGTCCTACTGTTCTCTAGCAGACAGCCTTGTCTGCTACCCTCAAGCATGCAACTAGAAATACATTTGCTCATTCATCCTCTCACACAGAAGGGAAGGGGGATGACAGTATCTTATCATATACAGTATATAAAAGAAAGCGGATGTAGGTTCCGTATGAGACTGTGTGACATGAATTACATATAAACTGTGTTTTAAAGTGTAGTAGTGTGACAGATCGTTCTTGTTTATGTGTAAAAGTAACACGTTCCACTACTCAGTCTCCTCCCAGATAGTCAGAAACGCCACAATAAATTTAGAAGAGGAATTTATGCCGTAAACGACAACAGATTTAAGAAATTAAACATGAAAGGAATCCAACAGAGACCTTTCAATATGACCAACCTGCTGGTTGCTGGACTATATCATACATATCAGTATTTTTTGTTGGATTTTGCTAGCTAAATGCACACTCACCAGTCTCATTGTTTAAAATTTTTACTTCCTTATGACTGAGAAAAACCCATACGATACACGTAGAATATACAAATAAGCAGCACATACGAATTATTCACGCTTGCAACAAAATTGAGTGAACTACACATTTTCCATTCTTGTCTTTAATCGGGTTCAGGTAAGATATAATTGAAATGTGTATTGCCATCAACACTTCGATGCCATAAAATCATCACCCACCAGTTTTCCTTTTTGGATATCTAACTCCACGAACTTCTGAATCTAAGGACAGTAACAAATTTTTGCTGCAGTTTTCATCCTGATAGAAATGATTTTAGTTTGAGTTGATATCATGCATAGCCCTCTGATATGGTGACTGTAAGATAACCGTTATTATTACAGAACTAATGATGTGCACCAAATATAATCTATAAGTTTTTAAATGTTATAGAGAAGCACTACATTTTAATTTATTATGTACAGGGAGTTATAAACACTGTTACGTCTCTAGCTGTTCACCATTTTTCCCAAATCATGTCATCAAGGTTCGACTTTCCAGCAAGTTTACAACATTTAATGTTAAGCTGTATGCGATCCTGCAAGCACTGGAATATCGTGTCGTCAAATGGTTCAAATGGCTCTGAGCACTATGGGACTCAACATCTTAGGTCATAAGTCCCCTAGAACTTAGAACTACTTAAACCTAACTAACCTAAGGACATCACACACACCCATGCCCGAGGCAGGATTCGAACCTGCGACCGTAGCAGTCCCGCGGTTCCGGACTGCAGCGCCAGAACCCCTAGACCACCGCGGCCGGCCATATCGTGTCGTCGCAAGAAGAAATTTATGTGATGCGATTCCCTAGTATTACTCTACCATACAGGGATAATAACCCTGAACTTACATAACTCATCCTGTTCCGCGACAGGAGTAGTGTGCGCCACTATTATTCTACTGAGCACAGGGGCATTTACGATTATGGGAACATAAGATTTAGCAGATAAGGAAACGTATAGGGAATTCACTGTGTAAGGTGCAATATTTTGGTTTTACTTATTCTAGGATTCAAGACAACTGTGTAAGTTGAAATGACATGTTTAATGTCGCAATATTAGCACAAAAATACATGCTTTACAGTTTTCAAAGTGACAACAAAAAACAGTTGTCAGGATAATGCATCTCGTCAACATCAAAAAGTAAAATAATCCTAAATACAACAATATTAAATATTAACTCTCAGAAGATTAAATTAGCCTAAACACGACAATATTAAAGTTTAACTAGAAGTTCCTTTACAAAGTTGTTCCTACGCTTACGTTATGATGTTGGTCATTACTACGAAAATCGTCTAATTCCGGTTCAAAGTTTGGAACTATTTTTAGGATGACAATCAAGTCTACGATGGATTGTTAGTTATGTGATAAATTGAGCAAAAGATTATCCAAGGTCGCTCGAGTTTATAGCGGATGCAAGCTGGTGAACCAACAAGTTTACACCTCTGCACGCGGTATTTACCTTAAGCTGCGATGAGCTGTCGTCTGCTAGGCCGCTCTCTTCCGCTGAAATTCCTATAAAACTAATTACACCGGTGCAGAAAACGGCGCCGCCGTCGGCATCGCCTTTATAAGGCAATTAGTGTCTGGCGCAGTTGCTAAGATCGGCTGCTGCTGCTACAGTGGCATGCCATTAAGATATAATTGAGTCTGAACGTGGTGATATGTCGGCGCACGAGCGATGGGACACAGCATCTCCGTGGTAGTGATGAACTGGGGATTTTTCCGTATATGAATGTACGAAGTGTGTACCGTGTGTACCGTGAACATGAGGAATCCTGTAAAACATCAGATCTTCGACTTCGTTGCGGGCGGAAAAAGATCCTGTAAGAACGGGACGAACGATGACTGAAGAGAATCTTTCAACGTGACAGAAGTGCAACCCTTCCTCATATTGCTGCAGATTCCAATGCTGGGCCATCAAAAAGTGTCAGCGTGCGAACCATTCAACGAAACATCATCGATATGGGCTTTCGTATCCGAAGGCCTACTCGTGTAGCCTTGATGACTGCGCGAATCAAAGCTTATGCCTCGCCTGGGCCCGTCAATACCGACATTGGACTGTTAATGACTGGAAACATTGCCTGGGCGGATGAGTCTCGTTTCAAACTGTATCGAGCGGATGGACGTGTACGTGTACGGGTATGGGTATGAAGACCTTGTGAATCCATAGATCCCGCATGTCCGCAGGGGACTGTTAAAGCCGGTGAAGGCTCTGTAATGGTGTGGGGTGTGCGCAGTTGGACTGATAGGGGACCCCTGATACGTCTAGATATGACTCTGACAGGTGACACGTATGTAAGCATCCTGTCGGATCACCTGCCTCCATTCATGGCCATTTTACATTTAGACGGACTTGAGCAGTTCCAGCAGGACAATGCTACACCCCACACGTCCAGAATTGCTACAGATTGTCTCCACGAACACTCTCCTGAGTTTAAACACTTCCACTGGTCACCAAACTCCCCAGATATGAACATTATTTAGCATATCTGTGAAGCCTTGCAAGGTGCTGTTCAGAACAGATCTCCACCCCTTCGTAGTCTTACGGATTTATGGAGAGCCCTGCAGGATTTATGGTGTCAGATCCCTCCAATACTACTTCAAACATTAGTCGAATTCATGCCACGTGTTGTTGCGGCACTTCTGTGCGCTTGCGGGGCCCGACACGATATTAGGCAGGTGTACCAGTTTCTTTGGCTCTTCAGTGTATAATATCTCCACGAACTCTGAATCCTCGACCCCGATTTCACTTCCCTATTCATCATTTGTTCCTAATATGTGGATCACATTTGTAGGACAAATTCTCTTCATGATTTTCCTGTACACAGTTTACGCAGTAACCCGCACGCGAACGCTCCAAGAGGTACATTCGTACTGCAGCTATACCATTTACATACCTCGAGCACTTAAGTGCAGCTACATATCACCGTCTGATGGCGCTAGCAGACAAGTGTGGAGTTCGTCGTGGAAATAACACAGATAACTGTTGTTTTTATGATCGAGTGTTATTATAAGCATGGTTCCGTGCGTTTCCGACGTTCGAGGTCAGAGGTGTCCCTTGTCAGAAATGTGACTGGCGCTTCAATTACACGAATGGTGAAATGTATGACTACGTCTTCTTAATGTGGGAACTGAATCCACCACTGCCGGCGGCTAGTGACACATCATCTGATCGTGATTAGGTTCATTAATGACAGCATTTCGTGAGCTGTTCGTCATTTAGGAGGGCCTGAGCCCAAAAAAGAGCTATGAAGCAATGAACATGCTTAGCTAAATTTGTATATGAAATACGTATGGAATAGCAGAACTGCATGCATGTACATACCTTTATTTTTGTACCTTCAACATAAGTACTTGTGAATACACATTTTGATTCTTGTGTGATTTTAACTGAATTATTTCACAACTGTGATTGAAACACAGTCTACCTTTTGCTTTCGTTACAAAAACCTCTCGGCGTAAGGCATATGCTAAATGTACAATTCAGCTGCGTTTTCTGACACATCTTAATCGTGGTGGTAGACTACATGCTTCAAAGATTCTCACGGCATTTGCTGCACGAGCATTTGCCACATCAGTAACTTTGCCATACTGTCTCGAAATTTTATGAAACTTGCATTAGCAACCATTACGTTCTCCCGTACTCGGCATCCCGAAAACAAGTGTGCCTGATATAATCTAGCAGACTACCTACTGTGTCACTTTCAATCTACTTCTGTTTTTCGTAACTCCATTCATGGAATTCAGATGGCCTGTTTGCGTTTTCATCGAAGACGTACTGTGTCGCTTTCAGTAGACATATCATAGCCTTTCTCCATGGAAATTAACACAGCAACTATGAAGAGTACTATACAAGCCAAAACGAGAGCAGCAGCATAACCCGGAGATTTCAAGCAGTCGCGGCGATAGGCAGAGGAGACCATTGTGTCTAGGCGGCCTGCAGCAGCAGTCACCACCCGCGCCCACTGTGTTGGGGGTGGACACAGGAGCACGTAAGGGTTCACAAGTTAACTTTGTCGCAAAAACATTTTTGCACTAGACCACCATTAGTGGGGAGCCGAAAAGGGGATATTAAGATTCTGCATCCGTTAGACGTATGATTTTAGTATAAATACGAAATGAAATACATAAGGAGTGGATTTCAGTGTGCTCCTTAGCGCTGTTTACCACGAGACCATTAGCAGATGCAGCACTGAATGGCTCTTGCAGACGATAATGTTTCCTCTACCATTTTCCGCATAAGGCAGTGTCGTCAGTTTGTGCAGGCTGCCAGACATAGACTCTGAGGATGGTCATGTTTATTACCACTTAACGAATCGGTTCTATCTTAACCACTGCAGAGGCTGCTGGCAATCTGATGTTTTGGTCAAAGACTGTATTATTTCAAATACTTTGAAACTGACATACTTTATACGTGAAATTTAGATTCACGTAGTGATTAAGCCCATATTTCTCCTGCTATTGCATGCGTTTAAGCGAAGATGTGACGTCACAGACAATAGTATGAGATGTGGTAATACCATTGTACACGACTATTATAACGATGCAGTGGTCAGGTTGATAAATTTCTGATCTGCAGGTAATGAGTCTGATTCCTGTGACTTCCATGAACTTATTTTAGTTTAGAACACTAACGAAAATTACAGCGTTTAAAGTATTCGTAATTATGTAACTGTGGATGTATTGGATTCAAACGCTCAACTTTGAGTTTACACTGCAGACCTTTCGCTACACTTTCTCTTTGTGTATGGTGCTTTCCGCTCGGCATTAAAAGAACGTGGTATCTCGTTTATGCTTTCGCCGGTATTGACGTCCAGCCTGCATGTAAATAAAGGCAACACAAATTAATGTGATGTCTTTTATTTGACGTAAAAAAATAACATGCTACTTTTTATATATGATTGAGATGAGCACCTATGGGAGGCCGACCGAACAGATCATCATCTCCATTCATTTGAAACCAATGTCTTATACAGTTCACTGTGTGGACTGGAGAACGGTCATGTTCGAAGATCATTCTGCCTCCCAAAAATCTCTGAGGAACAGAAGGAAGCAATATTTTCTCCAGTATTTGACAGTAGTAGTGACTTGAAACCGGATGGTTCAATCCCCACGAAACACCTCAACCATTTGCTGATATTCATTCCCATATTGTAACAGAAGTTCGGCCACGCCTGTACCTCTGATGGACGTACTTGATGTTGATTCTCCCTCCATTTGACGATATATATAGATTGAACTATTTGGTGTAGGAAAACACCTTCTCCTCCGTAAATAAAAGCTGCTCCTAGTATGAAAGCAGCCTCGTTCTGTACGTCAGTGCGAAGTTAGTCTGGGAGCCTTACGCTGCTTTTCAAAAATTTCCGTAACCGCTGATTTTCGGCCATACTTGCTTTGTCGTTGAGACGACGAAGTATGGCCGACCTGTTCACGCTTATCTGAAGGCTGTTCCTCTTCTCTGTGCTGGTCCTGAAAGGATCTTCGTCAGTACAATGGAGTATACTGTCGTCTTGACCCTCCGTGGTAGTTCGTGGACGTCCAGGGCGCCGACGGCGGTTGACGTGGCGTTCATCCACCATCCTCTTTACCCAGAGATGAATCGTAGACTTGCTGTACACTAGGGCACGGGAAATGCCACCAGAATGCTTCATTTATCAAATTCCTTGAGCTGTGAAATATTGTAGGTAAAAGGAAACCAAGTCCAAATGTATTTTTCTCCAAATATGGTACGTAGAAATAATGACAGCGTTTTTAGAGGTTAGAAGTAACATTAGGTCCACGTAGATATTTAGGTCACGTTGCTCCGGCTATCGTCTATTTTTAGTCAAATGTGTTACCTCACTTACTACGCCATTCAAGTCCGTAATAGCACTGTACATTAGTGGAAGGACAGTGTAGTGCAGGGGTGAGCAAAAGCGCTAATGCGAGTGCTGGCGCCCGTGTGGCCTCACACTGCTTGCTCGTGGGCGGTGTCAGACAGCGATTCCCCATCCAAATCTCTGTGAACGTTGTCCGTTTGTCACCGGCGGGTGCGCTGCGTGACAGGCCTCTTTACCTTTTTCGTTAGCGTTGTCAGTATCGAAGTCTCTTCTGCGTTCGTAGTAGGACAAGTTTAGTGGGAAGAAAATAGTTGAGGGAGAGTTAAGGCCCTCAAAACGAAAATCGATCGAATTCCTACCCTTCATCCCGCTGTGGGAAGACTATTACTTTTAGTGACCGTGCGGTTCTAGGCGCTGCAGTCTGGAACCGCGAGACCGCCACGGTCGCAGGTTCGAATCCTGCCTCGGGCATGGATGTGTGTGATGTCCTTAGGTTAGTTAGGTTTAACTAGTTCTAAGTTCTAGGGGACTAATGACCTCAGAAGTTGAGTCCCATAGTGCTCAGAGCCATTCTATCGGCATGGAAGTAGTAAAACATAAGCAACATTTTCAACTCCTTCATGAGAAACTCGTGATCACTTTGGATACTGAAGAAATGAAGGCCAAACTTCTCGAGCTAATACAGGAGAGAGAGAAAGAAGTAAGTTTCTATAGATGTGTCATTCCTTGGTAATATTCCATTATTTATAAAGCGTTACGTTGTTTTTCCTCGTTTTTACTTCTTCCTTCAAACTTACTTTCAGGGAGAGAACCATGTCATTCACAGTAATGGGGTCATTGAGTGTGAGCTATCACATAGCTCTTAAAATAACCAAAAGAGCCAAATCCTTCAGCAATGGAGAATTTGTTACAAATTGTTGTTTTCTTCCATCACATTCTTGTGGCCAGTGACTATTTCTGTGTTCGAAACAGTTCGTTTTTCGCGGCGAAAAGTCTGCAGACGCATGAAGAAATGGCAACTGAAATATAAGACTTACTCGTCAGCTTTGGATGAACGCATGGATGTAATGGACGTTGTTCAGCTTCATGTATTTTTGAGAGACGTTGACGCCGAGTTCGACATGATGAAGGAACCCCTTGATTTATTGCCAATGCACGATGCAACAACAGCCGACGACATATTTTCTTGTTTAGAAAAAATTGAAAAATTGACTTTTCCCCGGAAAAACTTTCATCGATTGCAACAGATGAATCTTCTGCAATCACTGGGCAATAGTCTGCTGTTGCTGCTTTCAAAAGAAAAAAGGTGAGAGATGGTGGTATCCAGCGGGAAATATACGCGACAAACTGCATCCTGCATCGCGTTAATCTACTGGTAAAATCGCGTCTTGGACGTTGGTGCAGAAACCAATAATAAACTGAGATCGCACCATTTGAGACATGGACAGTTTAAATCCTTCACGTCAGAGCTAGTTTGACTACGACGATATGCCGTATTTTTGTGACGTACTCTGGCAGAGTCGAGGCGTTGTTTTAGAATGTTTTTGTCAACTGGTATAAAGACATAGGTTATTAATGGACATGAATGGAACGGCAGTAGCGGAGTTTGACGACCTGCGTGGATATTATATCTTGCATTTCCAACTGACCTTACAAAGCACGTTAATGTCTTGAGTACAAATCTGCGGGGTAGATTAAACTAATTAGAAGTTTTTGGTACCGATTTGGTTCTAAAAGAAAATCGTTGTTGTGAATAAAGCAAATTTCAGATGTGTAATCTGCGCCCTCCTCGAACGTTGCACTACTTATAAATAAAACAGATCTTGAAAATGAGACAGTGAGCGAACAATTTTATGAAATTGTTGCTGTGCTAAACGTTTTGTTAGAAAACTTTGTTAGTAGACTTAGTGACTTAAATCGATCTGAACTTTGTTTCAGCATTTTTGTAAACCCTTTTGCAGTGGACGGCGGAAGTGCGTTTGCTGAAATTCAATTAGAGTTCACTCTCAGTATAGCGGTGTGCTCCTGGATAGGTTTCGCACTGTGGAAAATATTGATACGGTTTAGAAGAACTTCCCTCAAGAATTTCTTTCGAATAGCTGCTCGAGTCTGCAGTATGTCTTTGACCACATATTTGTGTGAAACAGTTTTATCAACAATAAGATTAACTAAACAGAAGCTTTGGAAAAGTCTCACTGACGTTCATCTGACTTTGGGAATGCGTTTGAGGAAAAGTAATCTCACTTAAAACATCGAGATTTTAGTAAGGAGACATTTAAAACCAGTTGTAGTTTGATGAAAACAGATGTATCTTTCTATTTTACAAGTTCTTAGCCAGCTCCGAACTTATCACTTCTAAGCAGGATTTGCATGTATTAAGTTAATAGATGTTTAATAAAAAAGAGCGTGCGCCCTTTGCTTATTACTTTATGAGCCCCCCTCCCCAGCTCGCCCCCCCCCCTACCCCCCGCCCACCGTTTCTGCAGTGCGTAGAAGGACAGAATCTGGGACGTATCGTACTGCTTGTGCCTGCTACCAATCTGCGCAATATCTACATCTACATGCCTACTCTGCAAATTACATTTAAGTTCCTGGAAGATGGTTCATCAAACCACCTTCGTCGGCCGCGGTGGCGGGGCGGTTCTAGCTGCTTCAGTCCGGAACCACGCGACTGCTACGGTCGCAGGTTCGAATCCTGACTCGAACATGGATGTGTGTGGTGTCCTTAGGTTAGTTAGGTTTAAGTAGTTCTAAGTTCTAGGGGACTGATGACCACAGATGTTAAGTCCCATAGTGCTCAGAGCCATTTGAACCATTTTTGAACCACCTTCACAATAATTCTTCGTTAGACTACTCTCGAACAGCGCACGGAAAAACGAATACCTGTATATTTCCGTGTGAGCTCTGATTTCTCTTGGATTATTATTATTATGATCGTTCGTCCCCATGTAGGTCGGCGTAAATAGAATATTTTCGCATTCGGAGGAGATAGCTGGTGGTTGAAATTTCGTGAGAAGATGCAACCGCAACGAGAAACACCTTTGTTTTAATTATGGCCATCTGAAATCCTGTATAATGTACGTGACACTCTCCCCTGTTTTTCGATAATACAAAACGTGCTACCCTACTTTGAATTTCCTCGATGTACTCCGTTAATCGCATCTGTACGTCACTATTCCAAAAGAGGACGGACAAACATAGTGCAGGCAGTGTTCAAAATGGTGCAAATGGCTCTGAGCACTATGGAATTCAACATCTCAGGTCATCAGTTCCCTAGAACTTAGAACTACTTAAACCTAGCTAACCTAAAGACGTCACACATCCATGCCCGAGGCAGGATTCGAACCTGCTACCGTAGCGGTCGCGCAGTTCCAGACTGAAGGGCCTAGAACCGCTCGGCCACAACGGCCGGCCGCAGGCAGTGTCTTTAATCTTCTGAGTGTTCTTGTAATAAAACGCTGTCCTTGGTTCGCCTTCCCCACAACGTTTTCTATGCGTACTTTTCAATTTCAGTTGTTCGTAACTGTAATTCCTAGGTATTTAGTTGAATTTATGGCATTTAGATTTGATTGATTTACCGTGTAACTGAAGTTTAACAGATTCCTTTTAGCACTCATCTGGATGACCCCTTTTCGTTGTTTACCGTTAATCGCCAATTTTTGCACCAAACATACATCTTATCTAAATTGTTTTGCAATTGTTTGTTCTTCTGACCACTTCACTAGACGATAAACAACAGCGTCATCTGAAAACAACCTGCGACGCCTGCTCGGATTGTCTCCTAAATTTTTTATATAGATATGAAACAACAGAGGGTTTATAACACTACCTTGGGGAACTCCGGAAATCACTTCCGTTGTACTCGATGAGTACCCATGGACTGGTACGAACTGCGACCTCTGTGATAGGAAATCACGAATCCAGTCAGATAACTGAGACGATATTGTCACGTAGAAGAAGGTATAATTAGATGAATGACAAACATTCAGCACTTGCACATACAAGAGCGCGGAGCGAACCGCCACCGGCCAGAACTCATGTAGTATATATATATGCATCTAGAGAACATTGCAGTACAATGATTCTTGACATTTGTGGGTACTTCTGGAATGTACTAGAACCGTATACAGAAATTAAAATCGTACAGTCCTAATGAGTTCTGAACTCACGACCCTCCATGCAGCGCCCGCATCCCGTGGTCGTGCGGTAGCGTTCTCGCTTCCCACGCCCGGGTTCCCGGGTTCGATTCCCGGTGGGGTCAGGGATTTTCTCTGCCTCGTGATGGCTGGGTGTTGTGTGATGTCCTTAGGTTAGTTAGGTTTAAGTAGTTCTAAGTTCTAGGGGACTGATGACCATAGATGTTAAGTCCCATAGTGCTCAGAGCCATTTGAACCTCCATGCAGCGGTTTAGTATCATAATCACTACACCATGGTGCCACTCAGCTTCTGCTGCAACATTGCTCCCTCCTTAAGAGAATAGCGTCTCGGTGTTACGTCGTCCTAGTCAGGGAACGAGTCATCGGTCCTGCATACTCCGACTCCCGATGACTGATGTTCGCCCTGGCGATGATCTTCTTAGAACTTCCCTTGCCGCTACGTTCTTCGTTGCCTTTCCGTTTGTTGCCTGCCCCTGGAGCTTCGAATTTACCCTGGCTTGCAGGATCCTTAAAGGACTTCATTCGAAGGACGTGGAACGTATCTATGATCTCTCGTCATCTTGTGTCGGGGTCGAAATCTTCAACTTCATAAGTAACATCAGACAACTGTCTTACAACCTTATAAGATCCAAATTATCTCCTGAGGAGCTTCTCGGAGAGACCGTCCTTCTGTACAGGAGTGAAGAGACGAGGTCACCAGGCTGGTAGAAAACAGGGCGGTGGATCGCGTCGTACCTTCAGCGATCGCTTTCTTGAGCCTGCAGAGTGCGGAGTCGAGTTAACTGCCGAGGTTGCTCAGCTCTGGTTAACACCTGGCCAAATACTCGTCGTCCACGTCATCAGGATGTAACGGAAACAAAGTGTTCATCGTCGTAGTCGCCTCACACCTATGCAGCAGGAGAAATGGCGTAAATCATGTGGTATTTTGTTTGGCGGTGTTGCTGGCAAACGTCACGGAAGTTAGCACCTCATCCCAGTTGCTCTGATCAACATTGACGATCATTGACGAACATTGATAACATGTCGGCCAAGGTCTTATTAAGGCGTTCAGTAGGCCCGTTAGTTTGCGGATGGTAGGCAGTCGTCATGTGATGAGTAATGTTGCACCGACGGTTTATCTCTGTCACAAGATTCCATTGAAAAACTTTCCCTCGATCTGTAATTAACGATTTTGGGTCACCGTGTTTTAATACAATGTCTTCCACGATGAATTTGGCTACCTCGAATCCTTCGGCTGTTTTCTCGGCTTCTGTAATGGCATAGCGTGTCAGATAATCAGTGCAAATAATAATCCATCTATTGCCACTAGCAGACGTTGGAAATCGTCCGAGGAGGTCAATCCCAACACGCTGGAAAGGCGTTTCGGCTGGTGGAATTGGTATGAGTCGGCCAGGTGGTTTCTGAGGAACTGCCTTTCTCCTCTGGCACTCTCTACAGTGCGATACATAGTGACGGTCACTCCTAAATAAACCTGGCAAGAAAAATCTCTTGCGGATTCTACCACAGGTCTTAATAAATCCTAAATGTCCTGCCTCAGGTGTGTTATGGAATTTCTGTAGCACATCTAAGCGCATGTGTTTAGGAATCACTGGTAGCCACCTTTTTCCATTACCTACCTTAAACTGTCCTTTCATATCCTCTGACCGATTTAAGGCAAGCAGAATTTGAGATATCTTGGCGTCCTTCTTCTGCTCAGCAGAGAGGTCCTGGAGTGCCGCGAGACAGTCACTATCTTCATCCAAGTCTTGATGGTCTTGCACAGGGTTTCTTGAGAGACAGTCGGCATCTTGGTACTTTCTTCCACTCTTGTACACTATGGTAATGACATACTCTTGAAGACGTAGTGCTCACCTGGCGAGCCGTCCTGTTGAATCCTTAAGACCTGTCACCCAACAAACTGAATGAAAGTCTGTAACAACTATGAATGGCCTTCCATAGACATACTGTCGAAATTTGCACATGGCCCAGATCACAGCAAGACATTCTCTTTCTGCAGTTGAGCAGTTTCTCTCGGGTCTTGTAAGTGTCCTGGAAACATGAAGCATTGGCTAAAACCTTCTCTTTTCCATCAAACATTTGCACCAGAACAGCAACGATCCCATACCCACTGGCATCTGTTTGAAGTTCTGTAGGTGCCCTCTCATCATACAGACCAAATGCAGGGTCAGTCGTCAGATCTTTTCGCAGCACATCGAAAGAATATTGTTGAGCACCACCCCAAATAAATTTAGCATCAGCTTTTAACAACTCTTGGAGTGGCCTGGCTTTGATATAAAAGTATTTGATGAAACGACGGTAATAAGAACATAATCCGAGGAAGCTTCTCACATCTCTAATACTTTTAGGAATTGGGAATTCCGGTATAGATCTCAGATTTTCTAGGTCTGGCCGCACATGTTCGTTTGACACAAGGTGTCCAAGTATTTTGATTTATTTTGCTCCAAAGAGACACTTTCTTGGATTAAGTTTCAGTCCGCCTAGTTGGAGACACTTAAGAACGGCCTTCAGTCTTCTTGTGTGTTCATCAAATGTCTCTCTAACAAACACACATCTTCCACTTCAGGTGCCTAAGAAGATTATCCATTATTCGTTCAAAAGTTGCTGGTGCATTACAGAAACCAAACGGCATTACCTTAAACTCATACAGGCCCTCAGGGGTGATAATTGCGGTTTTCTCACGATCAGCCTCATCTACTTCGATTTGCCAGTATCCCGAGTACATGTCCATGGTTGAGAAAAACTTAGCCCCTTTCAGACGATCTAGTGTATCGTCAATTCGTGGAAGGGGGTAAACGTCCTTTTTAGTTATCTTATTAAGCTTCCTGTAATCAACACAAAAGCGCCAACTGCCACCCTTCGTCCTGACGAAAACCACTGGTGACGACCATAGGCTCTGCGAAGGCTGAATGATGCAATTCTTCATCATTTGCTCTACCTCGTCGCGAATTTTCGACGTTCCGTTGCTGAAACACGGTATGCTCTCTCGATTATTGGTTGATGGTCTCCAGAGCTAATCCGGTGCTTCACCGTCGATTTGCCTAATTTGCTCTTCACCTGTGGACTGAAGCATTCAGAGAGCTCTTGAAGAATGACAAATAGCTTCTTCTGTTGTTCCTTAGCGAGATCTGGTGATAGTCGAGCTACAAGATCTTGTCTCGTTGTGGTAGTGTCAATTTCACCCACAGACTTGGCATGGGAGGTATCTATTACGCTCAGCTGTTGGCAGTTAACGGCTCAGCGTTTGCTACGCACATCCGTCTTGGAAGGATCTGCAGTTCTCGGCGACAGTTAACTATCCACAGTTCACCGAATCCGTTCTTAAACGAGGCGACAGAGGCTGGGCTGACAAAGTTATTCTTCAGTGGTATGCTTCTATTACATTCCACTACAAGATCTATGGGTTGATGCATTGCATGACACATGACAGTTACCTTTCTAGCGCTGACTGCAGGAATGATCACTTCATCCAGCACACACAGTCTCCACACACTTGGATGCGCATCTTCCTGTCCACAGTATCTCATCTCGTCTAGCATAATCATCGAGTGACCACAATCTATAATTGCCTGACGAGCTTTCAAAACGTCCCATCCGAGAATGGAAATGAGCGTTTGGCGTCTTTGGCAGGGAGGCCCCTTACGGGGCAGGTCCGGCCCCCTTGGTGCAGATCTTATTACATTCGACGCCACACTGGGCGACCTACGCGCCGGATGGGGATGAAATGATGATGAAGACGACACAACGCCCAGTCCCTTAATGGAGAAAATCCCCGACCCAGCCGGGATTCGAACCCGGGCCCCTTAGGACGGCAGTCCGTCAAGCTGACCATTTTTATTTCGATGCATGAGAACGTGGATAATGATGTTGCATCATGTGACGGGTTCGCATGGCACACCCCAAATTTGAGGGGGGTGAAGGAAGACGCTGCGGAGATAACTGGCAAATGTTTGTCGGTAAAATGGTTTTCGGGTGAGGGTGCTATGCGCGGTCACAAGTTTGTACCAGAAGTCAAGAACTGTATGTGGACCACTCTGAAAGAGGCATTCTAAAGCCTGTCCTCGAAACCAGTTGAGTGTATGGTGCTTAGCAAGAGGGTAGTGAAATGTCTGGGGCAACAACAAGAAATCTGGGGTTACCGTCGTTAGCGGGCCACGGAGGTAAAAGCCCACGATTCGTTGGATGTGGAGCCATACGTTTCATTTGAGGGGGCACGTAAGAAGGTGCTCGTCGGTGTCTTCGAGCTTACAGTCAGGACAGAGTGGGGAGGTGGCCATTCCTATGCGATAAGTCGACTATTAGTCTGGAATTTGCCATAGACTAAAACATACCAGAGTGCAGACACAGACGACGGTAAAAATGGTGCATGTACACACCTCCCAACAGTTCGCCAGTTAATGTCAGGGTGCTGTAGCACCATGGGGTCGCAAGGGTTGGTCAGTATAAACAAACGATAATAATCTTTAGTACGGGGAGGACGGGTGACTGGAAGATCGGCCCGAACGTAGCTGAGTTCTATGAAACACTTGGCGACGTGGTACAATAATAGAGAAATAGGTGGCACATTGATCGGTGGATCCAGAGAAGCTGGTCGTAGGATATCTAATAGACTGCTGTTAAAGATGGGACCGGCCCCCGCCAGTGCCCCAACATAGTACGGACAAAGAGTGCACAAGATCGTGCCCGCACGTTGACGAGTCCGAGGTCACCTTTTGCAGGAGGCAGTGTTAGAGTGTTGTAGCGGACTTTGTAAAGTGCCCCTGTTGACTCGAAATATCCAAAGGGTGATTAGATGCGGCCGCCAAGGAGTAACGACATTGGGAGAATCTGGGTGACGTGTACCAGTTTAGGTTCAAAAATGGCTCTGAGCGCTATGGGACTTAATTTCTGAGGTCATCAGTCGCCTAGAACTTAGAACTACTTAAACCTAACTAACCTAAGGACATCACACACATCCATGCCCGAGGCAGGATTCGAACCTGCGACCGTAGCGGTCGCGCGGTTCCAGACTGTAGCGCCTATAACCGCTCGGCCACTCCGGCCGGCACCAGTTTAGGGGCGACATACATGTTGACATAGGACACACGTTGGAGTTGGTTTAAGTTACGGTGCACTTGACGGCGGACATGGTGCCGAATCGACTGCAAAAGCCGCCGGTAAGAGAGGGCCACTGTGCGGTGTGTGGAGCTCGTAAATTCGATACCTAAGTAACAAAGGGTGGTACTGACTGGGAGTGGGGTCGGCACCATAACTGGGAGGCCGCGCCCAGTGTGCATCATAGTCGATTTACGGACGTTAAGAATGCTACCGGAAAGACGTCCATACTGGTGGATCCATTGGATGGCGTCATTGAGGAGCAGGTGAGAAAGAGGAAGTCGTCCGCATAAGAACTACAGTGAAAGTTGCAGTCACGTAAAGTGAGACCCTGCAGTGTAGAGGTAAGACCAGTGATGAGGGGCTCAAGTGCAATGGCATATAGTAAAGTAGACAGAGCGGCGTATAGGAATCGGTCCTCCAAGCCTCCCATTGACTTGTACCATCGAGACCGCGGGAAATAGTAACCGGCGAATGGCATCGACAAAGAGTAATGGGAACCCCATACGTGTCGCCACCTAGAGGAGGAATGGGTGTCGAACGCGATCAAAGTCACTCGTGAAATCAATAGATACCATTGCTGCACGAAGGCGACAAACTGCCGCCAGCGCGATGAGGTCACGGCATTCTCCATTTGTATGGTGGCCCCAAAACTACGAGCAGTCTGCTCCGATGAAAGGACCATAGGTAAGACGGTGCGTATGCACGCTGCTAAGAGGCGTGCATAGATTTTATAGTCTGCATTCATTAATGTAAGGGGGCGATATGCAGAGACATGAGACCCTCCCTTCGGCTTAGGCACAGGTAGAAGAATGCCAGTGAAGAATTCAGGTGGAATTGGGAAAGACGGAGTAAAGAGTTCCTGAATCATTTCCGTTCAGCGAGGAAGCATTAACGTGGTAAACGCACTGTAAAACTCCACGGGGAGACCTTCTGGTCCTGGTGATTTGTTTGTACAGGATGGCGGGTATGGGCAGGCGGTGGGCGTTGTGGAATAATAGTGTAATTTTTAGAGAAAGGCCATTTATTTGCTAAAGCATGATGAAAAGGGGCTACATAGGCCTAGGGAGGTGAGGGTGAGCCAGAGCTTACAATTTGGCGAACATTGTTCGCGAAGCTACCGAAAGTGGTTGTCTGCCAAAACTAAGTCCACAGTGCCATTGCACCGGGAGAAGCGGGAGATGTTCAATGCTACAGGGCAGGATGTACAACTGGTGTCAGAAGTGGGATTACTCGTGACATCACGCTAGATGAGTTGTTACAGAGGGTTCTGTTTAAAATTACATTATGCATCAGTAAATTGGTTCATAACATGAAAATATAAAAATGAAGTTACCGTTTGGAGGCTCATATAGTAAAGTAAAATCCCCTATTGTCTGGCTCATCCTTTACATTCTTCCCCCTTCCGTGGGAGCGGAGAACGTACGTGAATTCGCTCAATGTAATTATTATTTGAATCTAAACAAATGTAGCTTGTAAAACAAAGTAAACATTACTTGATTAAGAATGGCCCTCACGGAAGACGGCAGGGGTCTTAACCTATGGGAGGATATAGAGACTCCAAAGACCTCCTAGGGGTCGCAAAGGGACTTACACATGTCAACAATATTGTGTGCATACAGAATCATCATAAAACATCAAAACATCATAAAACATCAAAACATCATAACATCATAAAATATCAAATCAAAATTAGAACAAAACATAGCAGTGTGAATTAGATAAACATGTCAAGTGTTCTTGTTGCTAATATGGAGTAAAAATGTCTTTTTTTTTAAATAAGTTGAAAATGTAAACATATCACCACTGATGAGTCACTGCGGGGGCGAGTGGCTCGAGGCGGCGTTGCGTTGTGTTGTCCTCAGCGGGCAGCGCGTAGGCTGCCGGCGGGAAGGGGGCGTGGCCGTGGCCAGGTCCGTGCACTGGAACTCAGCGCAGGGAGGGTATGAGGGGAGGTCCACACATTAAACACAGTTGAGGAGTTAACACTAAGGGAACACTTCACTACACTACACTAGTTTTTCCACATTAATTGATATCTCAGTTTCACTCTTAAAACTAAGGGAGGGCACATGCCTGATGGGTTCTTGTTTTCTATTTTTTGTTTAGTTCGTGGCTGTTTGCCATTCATTTAAGTGCCAACAGGCGAACGTAAGAAATTTGTCCTTTTTCAATGTTTTAGAAAGTCATCAATTGACGATAGGAGGTGAACATTTGATTTATTAGATAAAGCTGGAAAGTTAGCTGACAAGGGATCACGAATAAGCTTTCAGGTATAAAAAACATAATTAAAGGGGTGTGAATACTAAGTAAGCCGTAGTGGCATGAAAGGTTATTAATGGTGTTCCAACAGGAACCGTTTGCTGAAGACCTGCGCGGAGGCTACGTCAGAGTGGCAGCTGGCTGCAAGGCCGAATCTTCGCGCTACGTAAGAATCGCACGCTGCAGATAACTTCCAAGGCCAGCGCGGCGTCAGGGCTGCACGTGGCATCTGAGGGGTCTACGACTGTCAAATGCCGACTGTCAAATGCAACAAAATAGAAGTGGGATTACGCGTGTCATCACGCTAGACGCGTTGTTACAGTAGGTTCTGTTTAAAATTACATAAACATACATAAATGTAGAAATGAGGCACACAAGTATCATATCAAATTGTTGCAAATGCCATATCAATAACAAACAAAAAAGTTAAATGCCTCCTTGGGCTAACCATCCAAGTGTAATAACATTCACATTTTGCGAAGCATTTTCTCGTAACTCAATATATTTGCTGAACACCATAAGTGAGAGTGACGAAGAAAAGTGACACCAGTTTGGTGCAGGTGGGGTGCAGATTGTGTCGTTGGATGTCAAGGCTGTTGCTAACAAGAGGAGAAAAATAAAACTCGAAGAGAAGCTAGAGACTTCTATAGTGGGAACAGAAAGTGCAAGAATTTGAATTAGAGACAACTAAGTTGAGCGTAATTTCTGAAGGACTTTTCCTTTATGAAGGTATAGTGCACGGCCATCGTTGACACGACGTTATCGCCTACTTAACTGTGTAAATGACAATTCTGCGACTCCAAGATAGCTGCTACTTACTTCTTCCTAAAACACGACTTCTCTGACATAAAAAAAACCATTACTGTGCGACAAAATTCACCGTCTTTATCCTCTCAACATCTTGCGACTAACTTTACTTTGCGACCAAATTCGCCGTCTTCATCCTCTCAACATTTTGCGACTAAACTCGCTGTCTCTATAACTCCATGGTGCTGGCCTCTTTGTGCCCAGCTGGTTGCTTAAAACTCCGTCTATCATTGGTTATCTCGCAGTGTCCTGGGACACGTCATACAGTTAAATTCTACTACTTCAGTAGTCGGTATTCCTTCGGAAAATACAACGGGAAACAGTGTCAAAGAAGGCTCAAGGTTTTGAACAGAGATTTCCGCTTACTGGTGTTTAGCTGCGGGCTAGACGCGGTTCGCGTCTGATGGTGCCTGATCAGCTGTCGTCAGAGAGCACGGAACACTGTTCTCGTGAACTCTTCTTCGACATGGAAGATCAAAGTCTTGGATGAATAGTTTTGTGTCTGTTGAAATTTGACAGGTGAAGGTGGGTAGGATGGACTGTGCCGCGAAACTGAAAAGTGAAGAAACGACACAGACAGCTGAGGGACCGCGCGGGTGCCAGCCGCGTCACGTAAGGTACGTGCCCTTGCGGGTGCTGTATGACTTTTCATGTGTTGTTCTGTTGATAGTAGAAAGATGAAAGTGGTTAGGATGGACTATGCCGCGAAGATGAAAAGTGAAGAAACGGCACAGACAGCTAAGGGTTCGCGCGGGTGCCAACCGCGTCACGTAAGGTACGTGCCCTTGCGGGTGGTGCATGACTCTTCATGTGTTGTGTTGAGAGAGGAAAGATGAAAGTGGATAGAATGGACTATGCCGCGAAATTGAAAAGCGAAGGAACGGCACAGACAGCTAAGGGACCGCGCGGGAGCCAACCGCGTCACGTAAGGTACGTGCCCTTGCGGGTGTGGTTCTCTTGTTCATCCAACAGACTAGGTATATAGCCAAAACTTTCTCGTTCTGGGAGTGTGATTCACTCTGTTTGCGTTATCTATCACGGGGGTAGGCATGTGGTATGTCCCTCCAGATAAACATTCAAATACAAATCAAAATAAAGCATGGTTACATCCTAAACTACTCTTCCAAAACAATTTATCACCTAAGACATCATTATTATTAAACAAATAATTGGCAGTACTCGGGAACTTACTCTAGCATACTTGAAATCCTACAAAATTATTATCCTCATCAGTATAGTAACACAGCGACACATGGAAACACTAGGTTGATACAAATACTAAATTACTGGTGCTGGCAAAACTTTAGCAAAATTCTCTTAGTAGGTAGTAATAAAACAGTCAAAATGAACAACAATAAGATAATACATGGACTTAAGTAATTGGACACAAGTAATTAGACATAAGTAATTGGCAACTCGTCATAGTGATACAAGACATGGCAAAACCGCAACAAAAGCAAAAGTTTAAAATATTATTTCTTTCAAACAAAACTTCCTTATCCTCCAGTTACATTTCGTAGCAAAATGAGAGTAAGTATCCCTTGGTATTCCTTTATGCCCTCGTTTGCATCTCCATACCAACTGATCTTTGGTACTTCTATCCACAAGAAAACTGTCATTAAGTAATGGCAATGTTGTGTGTAATGCTGTGGAATAGTGTGATGTCACGTTAATACTTCCTTTAACAAGACTCTGATGAAAAGTGGTTTTGTGTCGCCCTCAATGAACAGACCAATAATTACTAAACATGTGGTATGCTGTTTGCTGTGTTGATTTGTTTTTGCAAATATTTGTGATTATCAGTCACCCAGTCAATCGTTCAAGGATATGATTGTTGTTCCTTTTGTTAATTCTCTCACTTACCTGCTTCCATATAATCAATATTGGCGGCTCGACGAAGCTGGTTGCATCTCGAAGACGTCGATATGACTTACCTGTCGGTGCTTTGGTTTTTAATAAAATTAGAGTTCATTTGTCATATAAAAAGCGTGTAGGGAGCAAAGTAAGTTCTTGACTATTGAAAATGTGCATAAAGTTATTCATAGGGTTCGTTATATAATGGTTAAGAATTTCTGTGTTGAGATTCAGTGCAGCTTGAGATGCTAAGGTGCGACACGCGTCGCGCTCGTGAGATTGTAAGTTGCTGACAGCACAGCTGACAGTACGGCTGCGTCCGGTTTCACTGGCTCGGTGGCATAACTGGCGTCCACTCTGGGTCCGTCCTCTTACTACGCGTGGAGTTTAGTCTCTCGGTACTGTCACAAAATTTCCTTCCAGAGTTATCTTATGTTGTTCACGACAGTTATGCATGGAGGATGTTCTTTTCTAAGGGACTCTAATAACTTAAATCGCTAGAGGTCACAAAACTATCGGGTTCCAATTATTTTACTTAAACACTCTGTTCTTCCAAAATTTAGGTAACTGGCAGGTGTTAGGCTTCTACATAAACTGTATTTTGCGATGGCATTCCAAACCCAACTCCTTGGCTAACGCGTTTCCCACATAGCGGTCGTTTACAGGACAGATATAGAGACAAGTGTCGGCTTGCTTGACGCCATATAGATCCGTTTATTAACCGTGGTGGTGATGCAACATAGCCGGAGATCGATCTGAAATTCCAACGTTTGCTAAGCCTGATGGTTTAGACAATACGTACCAGGAAAAAGTTCTCTCACGATTTTTGTTCCATACTGAAAACACGGATAGACATCACAAATAGATTCCCGTCTTTAGATAAGACTAATAAAATCTGTAGGGCAATATTAAGCTGGTGATTTTATTTCTATAACTATCCCTTTAGGTTTGCTGTTTAAACTGCAACGTACGAATGTACGAATGTGTAGCGTGGCTGACGCACGTGGCGTGTAGGGCGCTGGGTGGGCGGAGAGGAGGGGCGAGGGGAAAGGTGCAGATACTGTACGCGCCAAAGACAGAGGCGGTGGGTGGGGAAGGGGGAACTGTCAATGGCCGCTCTCTCTCTGCAGGCCGGCGAGAGGGAAGGGAAGGGGGCCGCGTCGCCAGCTGACAGGGAGGGGCGGGACTCGCCGCATGTGAACAGCTGTAGACAACAGCGGCGGTATTTACGCGACTCCTTCCGTGGTTTAATATACAGAAATACGTGGTACCAAAAAACTTACCTTGTTGTCTGTTCACATCGCATCATGGAAACAATAAAATAGCACTTGAGGAAGACTCCTTCTACTTTAGAGTAACCTATTTGTTGTTTAACTTGGACATACTTATTCTTGTTATTATCGTTGTGTGATCATTTAGCAAAACATACATGTAATTGGGCGTATTTCAAAGGACAGGTAGACGGCAGCATGTAGTCACTGATCTACTGGCAGTTACGAAGGCGTGTTACTATCATGTCTTTATGGTAAAGCTTTAATAGCTGTGTTCGTGCACTATTCACTAATTTAACAGGTGAAATGTGAATCCCTTTGATATATTCTAGATTAACTGATTCTTTCTCTAAGTGTTCTGTTGGCAAGGACAATTTTCCCCTTAATTCCATGATTAAAGAATGTTTGTGTTTTTAATTCTCGACTGCTACGATGACATTACTGGAGACGTTAAATGACTAGACAAAATGATTACATAACTTCAATCACTTCCATTAACATGTGACATCATACATTCTATTACCAATGGTTGCCAATTCTTATGTCCACTTATAATTAACATGCACAACTTCAATAAATGTATAGTAACGACGGTGTTTTCCGTCAATTGATTCTCTTGCTGCATGCAGGACTTTTCCAACTGTTTACATACCATTTCAGACCTACTTTCTGGAAAGCAAATCATAGGGTTTTGACCATAGAGCATATAACGTTGCTGTCTAGGCGATTGTATTACCTTCTTTCTTGCTTTTTTGGGTGGAACTGCTGGCGCAATAAGCCGAGCTTCTCCGGTCGGAATTTCGTGCTGAACCAAATCCGTAGCCGGTAGAGACTGCCTCTCTTCAAACCACCACGAAAATTCCTCTAATACTGGCTGCAACATCCTTTTCTCCTCACTGTTTAAATGACCTAACTTCTCTGCTAACTGACTCCTTATCGTCGACGCGACATATCGCACTTCTCTAACTGAACATTTCTTTCCTCTCCTTCCTTTCTCATCTTTATCTCGCTGCTTCTCAGTTCCTCTTATTTCCTCAAAAATTTCCTGACCACTGGCAACAATAGTACCCTTCGGTATCACAACATCTTCTACACCAAAATTATCTATACTTACTGGTATCGCAAAACCCTTCTGTCTCCTCTCTGGTCGGCAGATACTTCTCTTTGTATGGACTGACTGACGATCTAAAACATCATTCTGGGTGAGCGGGTCAACCAGAGTGTCTGTCTTGGGCTGTTCTTGACTTTTGACATCTATCCAGAGAATCTTTCCACTTCCGCCTTTTATCCCCACAGGGTCAGTGGTTTTTATCGCCCACATCTGCGGTTTTACGGGAGACTGTGAACGGCGCCTTTCGCAGCTCCCTCGCGTCTGACGGGGGTGCGCACTGGCAAATCGGTGAATTGCTTCGCCGAACTGCACAGTTCGCGTTCGATAATCCACTATCCCCTGATAACGGTGCAGGAAGTCATTCCCTAGTATGATGTCAAATTCACCCTTCTTTAGCCTTACTACCTCCATCCTCTGACTGTATTTACCCTCGTCGATTTGCAGATTCACTACACACGAACCTGCAGGGACAATTACTTCCTCTCCAAGGCCACTGATATGGTACCGGGGTGGCTGTAACACCCTTCGATCATTTTTCTCCACAAACAATACACTAACTTCAGCACCAGTATCAACTAAAATTCTAACTAATTTGTTCCCGAGTACGCCAACTAGACTAACGTGTTCCACCTCTTTACATTTTCCAGTCCTAACCGGGTGTATCATTTTTGTCGGGGGCGCGGGTGGGTGGCGGAACCTGCCCCCCAAGCGTTTCCCTGATTCGACCCCACGTTGCGGCGGTGGCCGCGCATCTGATTAGAAAATGGAGACTTTGTGGGGCAAACATTATTAGCATGACCTACTGTCTGGCAAATAGTGCAATACGGCGCGCGACAGCGCATTGCCGTATGGTTGGGCTTCCCACAACGCTGACAAAATACTTCTTTTGCTGGGATCGGTACTGGGTCCGATGGGCGCGGGGCGGCAGCGCAGAAACGCAATACCTCTTCGCGAAGCATTGCCAAACGAACAGCTTCAAACAGAGAAGTGGGGGAGGCTGCTTTGACTTCTCCTCCGATGCGGGGGTCAATACCGCGAACAAATGCATCAATTGCACGCGCTTCCGCTTCTGAGCGCAAAATTCTGTTTTCACTGGCATTTTCACCTAGCTTATAGGTACGACAAGATAATGCTCGTATGCGATCTGCAAAGGCATCAAAATCCTCATTAGGCTTCTGCCTAAGAGTTGATAATTGATCTCTGTAATATGCGGTACCTCTGGTATCGGAATAACGCGTAGTCAATCCGCGGGCCAATACTTCGAATTCGTGCGTGTCACGCAATTCGTCCACCGTTTCTATGAACATTCGGGCTTCCCCTGTCAACTTCAGTCTGGCTACATTGACCAACAGATCATCCGGCCAGGCACACGTGCGACCCACATCACGAATATTTTGTAAGAACATAGCCACATTTTCGTGGGACTTCCCAGAAAAGGTGGGAATGAAATCAGCCGCAGGAAAATTGCTTACAGTCGCCATGTTAGCAGAAATTGTGGCGTTTGTATTAGAGACAGAATTAGTGTTAGTTGCCTCTGTTTGAGCATTTGTTACAGGGGCGGAGCTAGCCACAGGTATGGAAGTTCGCGCACTAGCTTCCAGCGTCTGTTTCAAGACGCGGTTTTGCTCAAGTAGCTCCTGATTTTGTGCGAATAACTGGCGCATTTGTGCATTTATGGCCTCGAGCGGGTCTTGCGAGACAGGTGCCTCTACGGGGGTATCCCGTTCCGTCGCTCGTGTCCCTATCGGCATGTTCACAATTTTATGGGACGCTAGTGACAAGAAAAAAGTAATGATTGTTACAAAAAAAGGACGGCCACAAAGATTCTCAATCCAGCGGCGGAAGATCGAAGATATAGTTGCAAGCATCGCGGCGACTTACATGGCGATGGAGGCGGTGCGACGCAGTGGTGGCGGCGACAGCGTGGTGCAGTGACTGCGGCGGCGGTGGTCGGTGGTCGGCGGGCGGCAGCGGGCGGCGGCGGCGGTGTCCGGACCCTCGGGTGGCGGCAGATGTGTTGGCGGCGGACGGCGCTGGCTCGGCCGGTCGGCGATGGCGGCAGCCCTGGCGCGTCGGTGACAGCGGCGGGCGGCGGCGGCGTGGCGGATGACGGCGGCGGATGACGGCGGCCCGGCCGGTCGCGCAGCGCAGCGCAGGCCCCACGAACTCAGGCAGCGGGCAGCGCGGCGGCGTCCGGCTCACGTGGCTGACTAGCGTGGGCTGCCTCGCTGCAGCGCGCGCCCTGTGCGTGTTTAGTGGAGCAGCCACGGCCCACGTGGAGCAAACGTGGCGGCCGGTTGGCGCATTCCATGCGCGAAGTGTACGGCGTCTTGCCGGGAAAAATTTAGTGTAGCGACAAAGTCACTACGGGAACGCAATCCCACTTCTGACACCAGTCGTACAGGATGGCGGGTATGGGCAGGCGGTGGGCGTTATGGAATAATAGTGTAAATTTTAGAGAAAGGCCATTTATTGGCTAAAGCATGATGAAAGGGGCTACATAGGCCTAGGGAGGTGAGGGTGAGCCAGAGCTTACAATTTGGCGAACATTGTTCGCGAAGCTACCGAAATTGGTCGTCTGCCAAAACTAAGTCCACAGTGCCGTAGCACCGGGAGAAGCGGGAGATGTTCAATGCTACAGGGCGCGCATCCGACTCGCGGGTGAGCAAGAATACAAGAGAGCGGTCCCGGCGACGGGTGGCCGGGTATGTTCGACGCACCACGCGGCTTCCTCCGCCCTGATTGGTCAGGACCGAGCAAACCGCGCGGGCGGCATGGAACTTTCCAGAGCGTTGCCTGCCAAGCGACGCCTGGGAGGGCGTTACCTCGTCAGCACACGAGAGAGGCGCGTGAACAAGGTGCCCTTTCTCGGTACTGACTTCCTGTTACTAGACCGTGGGACGAAAGACTTTACAGGCAGCTAACACTGCCGGCCGTGGCTTGGCCGCAATGGAAAAATGAAGTTACCGTTTGGAGGCTCATATAATAAAGTAAAATCCCTTATTGTCTGGCTCATGTAATGGAGGAATGTAAAGGATGAGCCAGACAATAGGGGATTTTACTTTATTATATGAGCCTCAAACCGGTAACTTCATTTTTCCATTACGGCCAAGCCACGGCCGGCAGTGTTAGCTGCCTGTAAATTCTTTCATCCCACGGTCTTGTAACAGGAAGTCAGCACCGAGGAAGGGCACCTTGTTCACGCGCCTCTCTCGTGTGCTGACGAGGTAACGCCGCCCCAGGCGTCGCTTAGCAGGCAACGCTCTGGAAAGTTCCATGCCACCCGCACGGTTTGCTCGGTCCTGACCAATCAGGGCGGAGGAAGCCGCGTGGTGCGTCGAATATACCCGGCCGCCCGTCGCCGGGACCGCTCTCTTGCATTCTTGCTCACCCGCGTGTCGGATGCGCGCCCTGTAGCATTGAACATCTCCCGCTTCTCCCGGTGCTACGGCACTGTGGACTTAGTTTTGGCAGACAACCACTTTCGGTAGCTTCGCGAACAATGTTCGCCAAATTGTAAGCTCTGGCTCACCCTCACCTCCCTAGGCCTATGTAGCCCCTTTTCATCATGCTTTAGCCAATAAATGGCCTTTCTCTAAAAATTACACTATTATTCCACAACGCCCACCGCCCAACGCCCAACGCCCACCGCCCACCGCCTGCCCATACCCGCCATCCAGTAAGCGGAAATCTCTGTTCAAAACCTTGAGCCTTCTTTGTTTTCCCATTGTATTTTCCGAAGGAATACCGACTATTGAAGTAGTAGCATTTAACTGTATGACGTGTCCCAGGACACTGCGATATAACCAAGGATAGACGGAGTTTTAAGCAACCAGCTGGGCCCAATGAGGCCAGCACCACGGAGTCACAGAGACGGCGAGTTTAGTCGCAAGATGTTGAGAGGATAAAGACGGCGAATTTTGTCGCACAGTAAAGTGTTTTTTTTTTTATGTGAGAGAAGTCGAGTTTGTAGAAGAAGTATGTAGCAGCTATCTTGGAGTCGCAGAATTGTCATATACACAGTTAAGTAGGCGATAATGTCGTGTCAACGATGCGCCGTGCACTATACCTTCATAAAGGAAAAGTCCTTCAGAATTTACGCTCAACTTAGTATTTTCTAACTCAATTCCTTTCGCTTTCTGTCTCCACTATGGAAATCTCTAGATTCCCTTCGAGTTTTATTTTTCTCCTCTTGTTAGCAACAGCCTTGACATCCAACGACACAATCTGCACCCCACCTGCACCAAACTGGTGTCACTTCTCTTCGTCAATTTCACTTGATATATTCAGCAAATACATTGATGCATGAGAAACTTCTCATAATGTGAACGTCATTACACGTTAGGGTCAGCCCAAAGAGGCATTAACTTTCTTTGTTTACGTATTGATATAGCATATGCAGCAATTCATAATATTTGTGTAACTCATTTTTATATTTTCATGTTATGAACCAATTTACTGATGCATAATGTAATTTTAAACAGAACCCTCTGTAACAACTCATCTAGCGTGATGTCACGAGTAATCCCACTTCTGACACCAGTTGTACAGGATGGCGGGTATGGGCAGGCGGTGGGCGTTGTGGAATAATAGTTTAATTTTTAGAGAAAGGCCATTTATTGGCTAAAGCACGATGAAAAGGGGCTACATAGGCCTAGGGAGGTGAGGGTGAGCCAGAGCTTACAATTTGGCGAACATTGTTCGCGAAGCTACCGAAAGTGGTTGTCTGCCAAAACTAAGTCCACAGTGCCGTAGCACCGGGAGAAGTGGGAGATGTTCAATGCTACAGGGCGCGCATCCGACACGCGGGTGAGCAAGAATGCAAGAGAGCGGTCCCGGCGACGGGCGGCCGGGTATATTCGACGCACCACGCGGCTTCCTCCGCCCTGATTGGTCAGGACCGAGCAAACCGTGCGGGTGGCATGGAACTTTCCAGAGCGTTGCCTGCTAAGCGACGCCTGGGGCGGCGTTACCTCGTCAGCACACGAGAGAGGCGCGTGAACAAGGTGCCCTTCCTCGGTGCTGACTTCCTGTTACAAGACCGTGGGATGAAAGAATTTACAGGCAGCTAACACTGCCGGCCGTGGCTTGGCCGTAATGGAAAAATGAAGTTGCCGGTTTGAGGCTCATATAATAAAGTAAAATCCCCTATTGTCTGGCTCATCCTTTACATGTTCTTGGCTCCCTTGTTGATCGCATCTACCACTTCTTCTGCGGTGATTACAGACATCATGGACGTGGACGCCTCTACAGTGAAGGTCCGATCAGGGGAAGGACGGAGATCATCAGGAATTGGCGTTGCCATCGGTTCGTCGTCATAAAATTGGCGATAATGTTTAGCAAAGGCAGACGCCACTGCCGCCTGTGTTGTGTGGTAAACACCGTCGGAGGTCGTGATGTTGGGGACGAAAAGTCGACGTCGACGAGGATGGTCAGATGCGGCATGGATTGTGGATGGTGTTTCGTCGTGGAGGAGGTTCTGTCGTCGGGAACGCATCACGACATCATACAGTCGTGCACGTTGGAGAGAGAGGAGACGAGCTTTAGCACGCTGTCGTTCCCTTATGGGTTTCTGGTGACGGATGGAGCGCATCGAGCTCACGGAGGAGGGCGTAGTGAAAATTTGTGGTGTCTCGATGCCATGCTGCTGCTCCCTCGCCACATTGCATGAAGACCTTTCTGATCGCAGGTTTGGCACATTTGAGCCACCAATGGAACGTTGATGTGTACTGCGAGAGGCGTCTTTCGCAAGACGCCCATGTAGTGGCAATACATTGTCGGCAGTTTGGATCATTAAGGAGGGAGGTATTAAGCTTTCAGTAACCTCTGCTGCGCCATACTGACTGAGGTGGCAAAGCCAGGGAGCAAATGACGGCGCAATGGTCCGAAAATGCAAGGGGTCATCGTTGTGCTTGGGAGACTTCGTTGCAAAGGTGGGCAGAGACATAAAACCGGTCCAGTCTGCTCGCAGAATGTGCTGTATAATGGGTAAAACCGGGGGTATTGCCATGAATTTTCTCCCAAACGCCCACTAGATGAAAATCTTCGATTAAGGTGAGCAGCGCCGGGCATGGCGAATAACCAGACATTTGGTCCTGCGGATGGAGGACGCAGTCGAAATCGCCTCCCATGATAAGGCGATCATAGCGCCCAGTAAATAGAGGCGCAACGTCAGGTCAGAAAAAAGTGGACCGCTGCCAACGGTTCGTGGAGCCAGATGGAGGGTAGATATTGATGACGCGCATGTCGAAGATGGTAACAGCCACATCTACATCTACATCTACATGATTACTCTAATATTCACAATAAAGTGCCTAGCAGAGGGTTCAATGAACCACGTACAAGGTGTCTCTCTACCGTTCCACTCTCGAACGGCAAGCGGGAAAAACGAGCACTAAAATATTTCTGTGCGAGCCCTGATTTCTCTAGTTTTATCGTGATGATCATTTATCCCTATGTAGGTGGTTGCTAACAGAATGTTTTCGCAATCGAAGGAGAAAACTGGTGATGGAAATTTCATGAGAAGATCCCGTCGCAACGAAAAACGCCTTTGTTTTAATGATTGCCACTCCAATTCGCGTATCATGTCTGTGACACTATCTCCCCTATTTCGTGATAATACAAAACGGGTTGCCCTTCTTTGTACTTTTTCGATGTCATCCGTCAGTCCCACCTGATGCGGATCCCACACCGGACAGCAGTACTCCAGAATAGGACGGATAAGCGTGGTGTAAGCAGTCTCTTTAGTAAACCTGTTGCACCTCCTAAGTGTTCTGCCATTGAATCGCAGCCTTTGATCTGCTCTGGCCACAATATTATCCATGGGATCGTTCCAATTTAGGTTATATGTCATTGTAATCCCTAAGTATCTAGCTGAATTTACAGCCTTCAGATTTGTGTGACCTATCGCGTAATCGAAATTCCGCTGATTTCTTTTAGTAATCACGTGAATAACTTCACACTTTTCCTTATTCAGGGCCAACTGCCACTTTTCGCACCATACAGATACCTTAGCAAAATCATTTTGCAAGTCGTTTTGATCATCTGATGACTTTACAAGGCGGTAAATGACAGAATCATCTGCAAAACGTCTAAGACGGCTACTCAGATTGTCTCCTATGTCATATATATATATATATATATATATATATATATATATATATATATCAGGAACAATAGAGGGCCTATAACACTGCCTTGGAGAACGTCGGATATTACTTCTGATTTACTCGATGACTTTCCGTCTATTACTACGAACTGTGACCTTTCTGACAGGAAATCACCAATCCAGTCGCACAACTTAGGCCATACTCCGTAGGCTCGCAGTTTGGTTAGAAGACACTTGTGAGGAACGGTGTCGAAAGCCTCCTGGGGATCTAAAAATATGGACTCAATTTGACACCCCCCGTCGATAGCACTCATTACTTCATGAGTACAAAAAGCTAGTTGTGTTTCACAAGAACGATATTTTCAGAATTCGTGCTGACTATATGTCAATAAATCGTTTTCTTCGAGTTACTTCATAATGGTCGAATGCAGTATATATTCCAAAATCCTACTGCAAATCGACGTTAGTGATATAGGCCTGTAATTCAGCGGATTACTCCTACTTCCCTTTTTGGGTATTGGTGTGACTTGAGAAATTTTCCAGTCTTTAGGTACGGATCTTTCTGTGAGCGAGTGGTTGTATATAATTGCTAAATATGGAGCTATTTTATCAGCATCTTCTGAGAGGAACCTAACTGGTATACAACCTGGACCGGAGGCCTTGCCTTTATTAAGTGATTTAAGCTGCTTCGTTACTCCGAGGATATCTACTTCTATGTTTCTCATCTTGGCAGTTGTTCTTGATTGGAATTCGGTAATATTTACTTCGTCTTTTTTGGTGAAGGAGTTTCGGAAAACCGTGTTTAATAACTCTGCTGTAGTGGCACTGTCATCAGAGACTTCACCGTTGTTGTCGCGCAGTGAAGGTATTGATTGCGTCTTGCCACTGGTGTGCTTTATGTATGACCAGAATCTCTTTGGGTTTTCTGCCAGATTTCGAGACAGAATTTCGTTGTGGAAATTATTAAAAGCATCTAGCATTGAAGTACGAGCTACATTTCGAACTTTTGTAAAACTTTGCCAATTTTGGGGATTTTGCGTTCTTTTAAATTTGGTATGGTTTTTTCGTTGCTTTTTCAACAGCGATCTGACACGTTTTGTGTACCATGGGGGATCAGTACCATCACTCATTAATTTATGTGGTATGTATCTCTCAACTGCCGTCGATACTATCTCTCTGAAATCATTTTACATCTTTTCTAAGCTTACGTGATCAGGTCGGGAGGAGTGGAGACAGTCTTTTAAAAAGGCGTTAAGAGCATTTTCATCAGCTTTTTAAGTAGATGTACTTTGCGTTTCTTTTTGATGATTGTGGGTGTTACGGTATTCAGTCTAGCAGCAACTGCCTTGTGGTCGCGAATCCCTGTATTCGTCATGATACCCCCTATTTGTCCAGGATTATTTGTTGCTAAGACGTCAAGTATGCTTTCACAACCATTTACGCTTGGAATGGGCTCATGAATTAATTATTCAAAATAATTTTCTGAGAAAGCATTAAACGTATAATTTTTCCAACATATCGAGGGTAGATTGAATTCGCCACCGACTATAATTGTATGAAATTTGAAATGAGACTCAGGTTTTCTTTGAACTGTTCAGCAACAATGTCTTCTGAGGCGGGGTGTCGGTGAAATGATCCAATTAATAGTTTAGTCCCATTGTCAAGTATAACTCATACTACTTCGCAGGAACTATCTAATTCAATTTCGCTACAACGTAAACTACTTCTGACAGCAATAAATACTCCACCACCCACTGTAGTTGATCTGTCCTTTCTGAACACTGTTAGATCGTTTGAAAAAATTTCGGCTGGACTTATATCCGGATTTAGCCAGCTCTCTGTACCTACAACTATTTGAGCTTCAGTCCTTTCTATTAGGCCTTGGAGCTCTGGTTCTTTCCGAACACAGCTACGACAATTTACAACTACAATACCAACTGTTTCTACAACTACCTTACTGTGTTTTACCTGCCCTTTTTTTGGCCGGACGTCCCTTCCGTGTTTCCCTGAGCCCCTCTAACCTAAAAAACCTACCAGTCCCTTCGACACAGCCCCCGCTACCTGTGTAGCCGCCTTCTGTGTGTAGTGGACTCCTGACCTATTAAGCGTAACCCGGAAACCCACCACCCGATGGCGCAAGTCAAGTAATCTGCAGCCTACACGGTCACAGAACCGCCTGAGCCTCTGATTCAGACCCTCCACTCGGCTCTGCACCAAAGGACCACAGTGGGTTCTATCGACGATGCTGCATATGGTGAGCTCCACCTTTATCTCGGAAGCATGACTGGCAGTCTTTACCATTTCCGCTAACCGCCCGAAACCAGACAGAATCTGCTCCGATCCAAAGCGACACACGTCATTGGTACCGAAATGAGCCACCACCTGCGGCTGGCTGCTCCCTGTACTCTTCATGGCATCCGGAAGCACCCTTTCCACATCCAGAATGACTCCTCCGGGAATGCACACGGAGTGCACACTGGCTTCCTTCCCCTTCTTGGCAGCCATGCCCCTTCCAGAGGGAAGGATTTTCGTGTCCGTGAGTGGGATTCCTTTGCATATGTAGAAAGCCACTCCACGCCCTGATTGATCACATGTGGACGTGTATGAGTCGTAGCCGTAGACCGGTGGTAGTGTGGCAACGCGTACTTCGTGAAGAACGGCGACGTCGACGTCAGAGGCCCGAAACTTGTCACATAAGAGCTGCAGCTTGGGTGCAGTGCCGATCATGTTGATGTTCAGTCTGGCGAACCGGTTGTAACGTTGTTACTTTAATTTGCTATGAAAGCGGTGCTGATAGACAATAAAAGCGGGTTAAAAGCTGTGAGCTGTCTGCGGAAGTTAACCGTGCATTATTGCGCGACTGTTTCACCAGGTATCTAGTCTAGCTTACCAAATTCCCAACCAGATTAACATTAATTATAATCTTTTAATAGTCATACAACAAGCGGTAATATATATATATATATATATATATAAAAGAGAATTTAAATAAAAAAATAAAACAGTTTATATTTGGAAATTTATTTTAACATTGATCATTGAAATTTCAGCATGTTAAACTTGATTCATTACTAAGGTGGTGCCTTGTTTAGGATTGTGAAAATGTGAGTTTGTAATCTTACAGAACACATCAAATATGGCCGGCTGCGGTGGTCTAGCGGTTCTAGGCGCGCAGTCCGGAACAGCGCGACTGCTACGGTCGCAGGTTCGAATCCTGCCTCGGGCATAGATGTGTGTGATGTCCTTAGGTTAGTTAGGTTTAACTAGTTCTAAGTTCTAGGGGACTAATGACCTCAGCAGTTGAGTCCCATAGTGCTCAGAGCCATTTGAACCATTTTGAACATCAAATATGGAGCCAAGATTGGGAGACTGCATACAACACTGCATTCATAAAATAACACACAAAGAACGTTGAAACATATGCAAGAGGAAATTAACCACAACCAACCGATTCAATTTTCACCCAAAGAAGTTACGTTCGTAGCACAATCCTGTCCGTCATATAATTACCACACACTGGCATACTAAATTCATACTAACTCTCTGTGAAATCTTCCCGAAAAGAATAGCTGAGGGCTACGTTTATGCTTTCACCACATGCTTCACGTGGTGAACTTGGTTTACACAAAGAGTGTAACTCCACAATAATTTTGATAATTAAAATAAATTACATCGAAACGCAATTTACTAAAGAAAAACCTTGAACTGGTTACTATCGTCTCACTATTAACCTGATGGATCAAACAGTTATATAAGCACGTGGTACTGGTCTCGCAAAGTACACCCCACGTGGGTTGAACATAAAGAAAAGTTGCTATATAGAAAAATATTGTCAAGACGAGACGTTATAATCACACAAGCATTCGCATTTAAGATTTATGATCTTAGTTAGAGTTACTGATCGACACGTGGTTCCACTTTACTCACAAAGTAGTGACAAAGCAACTACCGGAAGATATTCTGAACTTCACACGCGAATTACACTGCGTTGCAATTTAAGATAACATTAGATATTTTAGAGATAAACCTGAAATAAAGGTGATTAAATTTTCAGTTAGGCTGAACTTAAGAAATCCATTGTCCTGCGGACTTAGCAGACACGCGCTTAGCCGGAGATCTTACCACTTCAGACGCTCGCCGCGGACCGACTGACCTGCGCTCCTTCCGAGCGTGCTTCCCAGATACAAACGGAAGTGACCAGAGAGACAGCTTCCTATGCCAACATGACAAGGGACGGACAGAAACATGCTAAGAATGGAAACCTCTCTGCTTTTAGAAAGCGTAGCTACCTGTTCCAACGTTGGTCCTACTGTTCTCAAGCAGACAGGCTTGTCTGCTACCCTCAAGCATGCAACTAGAAACACATTTGCTCATTCATCCTCTCACACAGAAGGGAAGGTGGATGACAGTATCTTATCATATACTGTATATAAAAGAAAGCGGATGTAGGTTCCGTATGAGACTGTGTGACATGAATTACATATAAACTGTGTTTTATAGTGTAGTAGTGTGACAGATCGTTCTTGTTTATGTGTAAAAGTAACACGTTTCACTGCTCAGTCTCCTCCCAGATAGTCAGAAATACCACAGTAATTTTAGAAGAGGAATTTATGCCGTAAATGACAACAGATTTAAGAAATTAACATGAAAGTAATCCAACAGAGACCTTTCATAACCCTAACGCTCCGGGAAAAGACTGTGCAGGGAATTTTCTGGCCATGCTAGGACATTCCCAAGCATGCTTCTCACACCCTACTTAAACCAAAAATGTAAAGAAAAGGCAAAAGGTCACCAGCTACTTTCTAAAACACAATATTTTCAACACATCTTTAGAATCTACCAATTTCAAAGAGAAAAAAAACAATCTGTGACACCTATTTAAAAGATAGTGTGGACCTAATTCGGTCAGCAAGTAAAAACAATGGTTCCTGTGTCATTAATAAGAAAACAATTTCTGGTTCTTACCCTTATGGAGTTCACCAGTATTTGCTCATTGCAAGAGCCAACTGATCACAGGAAAATTTATGACTGTTTATTGACAAGTAAAATTTATGAAAATAGCAAAGGTGCGACAGCAATTAAAAAAAACATGAAAATAACATCAGTATTATAAAGCAGAACATTACAATGCACAATCCGCAAAAGCAAAAAAAGATAAGAGAAAAAAAGCATGTTTTATAAAGTGGTTATCGCAAAAAAATTGTATATCTTATAAAACTAATAATTTGTAGAATTAAAATAACTTTGTGGCACTAATTTAATCACTCTACTATATTTCAGTTAGTTAGAAAACAATGAGCACTGAAAATACAATTAATTACGTGATTGTTACCCTTATGGGGTTCCTCACTATAAATATGCCCCATGCAAAGGCTAATCGATCACAGTCCAATGAGAATATCACAAATCTAATACATCACACAAAAACAAACATTGAGAAATAAAACAGCTCTGAAAGTTCAATAGTCACGTCTAAAAAACACCAATAAATAAAACACCTGCAAAATTCAAGAGTCAAAGTCTAAAAAAAAAAAAAATAGAACACCTGCAAAATACAAGAGTCAGTCTAATAAACACCAATAAATCGAACTCCTGCAAATCACACGAGTCAGAATTTCTCTGACAGAAACACACGTATATGCATTGGACTAAGAACTGTATAATCACTGTTCACTGGCACACTCAGTAGTTCCACTGTTCCGAGGCATAATATAGGAGGGGGGGTTCGTCGCCGCAGCTGTCAGTAGGGATTTTTGTCTATCTGTTGCGTGCAATCTCGCTGTCTCTGCCCTCTGATGAAGTTTCTCTTGGTGGCCCGTGTCACGTACATCTCGATTTGGTTCCATGTTTGTGTTGTCAAATTCGTGTGGTATCCTCGTTTGACACGCCAGGTTGATATTCCTGGGCAAGGATGGCACTTAATGGCTCTTCTTTGTGCCACCCTTAGCTACCCGAGAACATCGAACTATGATTTACTGTCGCTTGACAGTGGGCATCCGCCAGGAAATGTTGATAGGCGTCGTTGAAGTCTGCCAATTTCTCTGGACAGTACGTGTCAAAAGGCTCCATGCCCCTTGTGTTGTTACATTCTTGAGTTATCCTCAATTGGCTCGCCGGTTTGATATTCCTGGGCAAGGATGACACTTAATGGCTCTTCTTTGTGCCACCCCCTTAGCGACCAGAGAACATCGAACCATGATTTACTGTCGTTTGACAGTAGGCATCCGTCAGGAAATGTCGATAGGCGTCGTTGACGTCTGCAAGTTTCTCTGGACAGTACCTGTCAAAAGGCTCCATGCCCTTTATCCCCTGTCTTTTGTCGTTTCACCGCGGCCGTCTAGTCACGGTCGCGTGCGTGTGGTGCGTTGCCAGCAATTGGATTTCCGCGCGGTGGACCGCTCGCCCATCTGAGGTCATCGCCTCCACGAAGGGTCGCACTGGGGCGGCCGCCCATTAGCTCCAGGTGCAAGGGAAAGTGTTTCCCGCGTACCTTCTTTTGTTGTCGACCGTGCTCCCGAAGTGGCCCGGTTGACTGTGTGTCCTGCTGGGAAACCCGCCAGTTTACAACTAGCCCTCCTCCTCGCTGCTCCCGCTGTCTCGTAAGAGTTTAGCAGGTTAGCTTTCACGTTCTCAACTGCATTCACAGAAATTGTTCATCATAGTTATGTGATTACAAAATGTCATACATAATACCACTTAGTATTGTCTTTCTCAATTTTTAAGAACAAAAGTGAGACTTAATTTTTTTTAAATAAAAAAGTTAGATGAATCGACAATATAAAACTAAAAGTTAAAAGAAGTAAATGACTTGACACTATAAACATAAAAATTAAATGAACTGACAATATAATAACTAAATCCACATCACTAATGTGGTTCACTTGCGTTTTAAGAAATCAAATGCTACTTATTAATTCACTAAAATGAATAGGATTATGCCTTGTGCAAGTATAGGCCAGGACAGCATAGGGTTCACATGTTATTTACACACACACATGCATACCTGTTGTCTATACTACAAACTAACTACCCATTTATTTATTTAATCGTGTCTGAGCTACATCTGTAATTAATTAATACGCTATATATGCTAGATTATAAATACAAGTACATGATAGTTATTCATTCATATATACATTCATGATCTTCACATATTGTAAGTCGTCATTATTGTCTAAAGCAAGGCTCATATCTCTCTCCAGTGTTCGGCACACTTCACTGCAGCGTCGTTGGCCAACCACAGGTCTTGGAAAGTGCATGGGGCCAGCAAAGATGGGCAGGTCAGCAGGTGTGTCATGGTTTGTTTTCCTCCACATTGGCAGGGCTCTTCTTCGGCGTATCCCCACTTGATCAGGTTATCCTGTGATCTTCCCATTTGACATCTAAGTCTATTTAGGCTCTTCCAGACTCTCCATTCCAATTGTGATCCAGCAGGAAGTTTTTCTTTAATGTTCCAACTTTTCAGACTGCCTTTATCCAATTTCTGTTTCCACATTGATTCTCTAGTTGTAGACTGACTTTCGGTTAGTGGACGTTCAAATTTTATGAAGTCTTTCCTAGATTTAAGTCTTGCCTCCGCTGGCTGATGTGCGTACAGGGGATGTCTTCTATCTTCGCACTGCCTGCTTCGTTCGGCCATCGCCAACGTTTGCCGTCTGATCTGTGGGGGGGCTATTCCAGAACACATATAAAGGAGATCACGGTTTGTAGGCTTCAGGCATCCCGTGATTAATCGACATGAGGCATTCAGTGCTGCATCTAGCTTCTGGGCATGTGTCGTTCTTCTCCAGACGGGGCATGCATATTCAGCTGGAGCAAAGCACAATGCCAGGGATGATGCACGTAGAATTTCAGGGTTTGCTCCCCAGTGTGAGTTGGTAAGTTTACGGATTATGCCGTTCCGTGTGTTGACTTTCGCTCTAGTTTTCTCTACGTGTTTCTTGTAAGACAATGTTCGATCTAACGTGACTCCAAGATAAACTGGGTTTGGGCAGTGTTGAAGTTTAACTGAGTTCCATTCCAATTGTAATTCCCTGTTTGCTTCCTTGTTGTTTAGATGAAATAAACAAGTCTGCGTCTTTGCTGGATTAGGTCGAAGCTGGTTCCCGTTGTAATATTCAGTTAGTTCTTCTAAGGCATCTGTTAGGTTTCTCTCAATCTGTTTGATTAATCTAGATTGGCATGCAATGGCTACATCATCAGCATAGATAAAGCTTCTTGTCGTCGGTCCAACTGGTTGGTCATTTGTATACAGATTAAAAAGTAGGGGGGACAAAACACTACCTTGTGGGAGCCCGTTCTTCTGGTTCCTCCAGCGACTTCTTTGTTCTTGAAATTCCACATAGTATCTTCTGTTGGAGATCAGTGATCTCACAACTTCAGTAAGGTGGTAGTTTCCCGTCATTTTGAAAATTTTTCCCAGGAGGATTTTGTGGTTTATCGTGTCGTAAGCTGCTGATAAGTCGACAAACACCACGCCAGTTTTTTCTCCCTTCTCAAAACCGTCCTCTATGTATTGTGTTAGGCAGAGGACCTGGGCAGTGCAAGATTTACCTGGTCTGAATCCTGCTTGTTGTGGAATGATTTGCCTTTCTAGTTGTGGTGCTATTTTATTCAAGATAAGACGTTCATAGAGCTTGAAAGGGCAGCACAGCAGCGATATTGGACGATAGTTCTTAGCATCATCTCTTGGTTTACCTGGCTTTGGGATAGCTACTACCTTGGCCTTCAACCATAGCTTAGGTATCGTCTTGTTTGACCAGCAGAGATTATAGAGTTCTAAAAGCCATTCCTTAGCTATGGGCCCTAGGTTCTGTATAAATTCATTAATGACGTCGTCGGGACCCGCGGCCTTCCTGGGTTTCAAGGAACTGATAGCAGCTTCCAGTTCTGTTGAAGTGAAGTATGGCTCAGGTGGTATTTCTGTCACTTGTGGCCTCTTATATGAGGTGGCAGTCTTACTGTTCCTGGTTGGTTTACCATTCAAAAGGAGCTGATGTGCGATTTGGTTAGCTGTTACGGAAACCTGACTACCCATAAACATGCATTACTCGAAATTTTACATCAATCCACTACTAGTTAATCCAACAAGCTACTTCAATGCTACTTCAACACAGTGTTTATACCACTACAACATTGTTCTAATTTGTCCTCTTCTTGACGCTCACGGCATATGTCTTGTCACATGATAAATATGGAGAAACTTTCCTTAAACATACATAGTAAAAAGAACAATGGTTATTTACACGCAAAAACATTTATACCAGTTGACACTCCTGATAAGAGACTCGAAATTATACATCTATCATACTCACATATTCACACATAAAACAGTAAGAAAATTTCGTCTAAAATTACGTTATCACAAGAATTAATCACACAGATGACTCTGAGAACGGTAAAAATATCTGCATCATACAGGTTATACTACATTTTCTTACCCATTTTGCTGCGATTTCGTTCCTTCTTTAAGTTACCTTTCGATTCCAAATCAGTTATTTCGCGTGTGGTAGTTATTCTGGATTCATTTCTCATGAATGGCAAAATTGTGGTCTCCTCTATTCTTAAACCAAGCTTTCCTTCGGTCCCATAATCAAAATTTTTTAATCTTTCTCTATCTTCAAGAGGGAAATTTCCTCAGTACAAATCATGTATGCTGCAGTGCATCCCGCACCAGCGAAAACAGTAAGCTGTAATGCTCACAGCATCAGCAAAACACATAAGCGTCGCTTTTCTAGGACAAGTATTAACGCAGAAATTTTATAGGCTCTGGCTCAACATCAGTCAAGACTACAAAAAGGATCCATATTTCTGTTCCATTCTCCATTTGCTGAAAAAACTGCTCATATTTGACTACCACAATATTTCAGGGCCACGTAAATTACACAAACCACAACTCTTCTTTCACCTTGAAGGGAATCAATCTACTTACGAAATCCACAGACAGCACTTTACGTACTCAGCTATAAAGAACAAAAAAGACATATATCATCAATATTAACATATTACCGCATATTGGGAAGCCAATGGTTAAACAATCGTATTATCGCATCCTGTTTTCAAGATTCCAAACTTACTCATTCCTTTCTCAGAGTTCTCCTATCTTAAAATATTCATACAGCACGCATACTGTAGTAAGATATCCTCATTTATACTGACAGATATAGAATAGTAATAGATAGATAGTAGCACTGAAAGCAGAAAATCGGAAACAAGGCTACTAACAGCTGGGGACCTGGGTTTGCCAGGCCCATAATAGCCACAGCTCGGATATTCCCCTGAGTTTTGCATTAATTCAACACAGATCTTGCTTCTCTCAGGAGCGACTCCATTCAATTTACACCAAAAAAACCATAAACAGCATTTCATTCGTTCACAAAGAAACCTTTTATCTTCACATTTTGAACCAACCTAAATCCTAATTGCACAAGGAAAAAAAAACTAAAATCATCACTTCAATCAATCACATAGAAACATCTTTATCATTATTTTTACCAACATATTATTCAAACTGCATGTGTCACAAATGTAAACTAATCAATTCATTCTCCTCTCTATAAACCCTATGTACTCATTTACCATGTCGCTCATTTGTTCCGATTGGGCGCCTTCTGCGCTAATCGTTTGTCATTGCCGGTTTTGTTCATTTCCATTTGCTGGATTATGTCTAGGGTTAGCCGGCCGAATTTCAACATCATGTGGTGCTCCGCCTACAATCCTATTCCCACTGTGTTCATCGTAGTATCGATTCTGGTTGCCGTACCTGTTGCGTTCACGATCTTGTCCACGCCCTCGATCATTTCCGTTGTTCCACCTTTGTTCGCGACTGTTACCCCAGTTTCTATACGACCGGTCCCGATTATTGTTCCGTTCGCGTCGCGACGACCAGTCACGCCGTTGATTAGTACTACGGCCACGACTGCGATCGCGCTGCTGTGCCCCGTAATAACTTTGTGACTGATTAGGCGGGCATTCTCCTGTATTGTATTCCAACTCTTGGAGAAGTGTCTTAAACGTTTCCACGTCCTCTTTGCATCGTCCCGCAAGAATGACGTGGCGCAAGTGCATCGGCAATTTGGTGTTGCATATCCTAATTAGTTCCGCAGGTCCGTGTGGGTAGTATAAAAATTGATTTGCCTGCAGCATGTGGTCGAATAGGCGTGCTGGGCTGCCGAAACCAGACTGGTTCAAATTTGGCAGCATAATTATGCCATGTTTGACCCTATCTTGTGCCGCTTCCGACCAATAGGCGGACAGAAAGGCTTGTCGAAACTCCCGAGTGGAGTTGCAGTGACGCGCTGCCGACCTCATGCGAATCGCCGGTTCGCCTTCCAAATAGCCACACATATATTCTATCTTATGTGAACTTGCCCAGTTGGGGGGAAGACAAAACTCAAACTGCTTGAGCCATGCTCGTGGATGTATTCCTTTTTGCGAATTTCGAAATATCTCAAACTTTCTCACCGTAAGGAAATGTTTGAAATCAAATCCCCGCATTTCCTCCCGACGAGGCCCTTGAATGTTTCTATTTTTCTCATGTCTGCCCCTCAAAATACATTCTTCCCTGTCGTCAAAATCTCCCTTGCGGCCGGAGTCCCTCTCTGTACTGTTGGTACGGCAATTTTTAGTGCTATTGGCGAGTTCGGAATCACACACCATGCGGTTTTCCAGTTGCGCCACGCGTTCTTGTAATTCGCCTGTTACAGGTTTGTGCCGCCTGTTCACTTCGAACTGTCTGAAATCTAAGAAGCGAACGCACTTCTTCGGTCTCTGCGACCGCTACCGGTGTAGTATTGTGCTCGCTTTCCGTCATCTTCATCGTGCCTACGATGTTGGCTAATGCCGCAATCTTATCATGTATTTGTCTGTTGTCCTCCGCCCCAGTCTGCTTCAATTGTTCTACGACGGTCATCGATTTGTTCAAATGTACGGCCTAATTCTTTCATAATATCACTTTTTATTTCACTTGCCAGATTGTTTATTCTTTGTGAGATATCATCGGACACTCTCTCCATCGACTTGTCGACTTTATTTGTCTGCTGGATTAGTTTTTCGTCTATTTGTTCGCCTAGCTCGCGGATCGATTTTTCGGATGATTCTTTTTGTTCTCGGAACGATTTTTCTGATTTCTGCGTCATTTGTTCCCCTAGCTCGCGGATCGATTTTTCAGATTTCTCTGCGTTTTGTTTATTTTGTTGCAATAAGGCTTTCATGAGTTCTGCCAAATCAATTTGGTTAGTTGGAGGCAAATTAAATTCTCACTCTGATGTGAGCCCGTTTGTCCTGTTTTGCATTTTCTCTGAAGTATTCCCCAATGTATTTTCGGAACCGTCCAACGCGTTAATATTCGAAATCAAATTATCCCCTTGGTCCATGTTGCTTAAGTTATTGGACCGCCTACTTTTTGATTGGTTACGTGTCTGCATTAGTTCAATTTATACCCGGTACGCAACACACTAATCAGAATAAATGTATCCCCCAAAAATTACGACAGTCACACGAAAGGTATCCAACCTAGTACGCAGTTTTTCACACGCAAAACAAATTTATATCTTTGATCGAAGTCAGTGCAATTTACAAGCGAGAAGAAAAACACATACATATAAAACACACAAATATAGAAAACAAAACAAGACAAACAACACAACGCCGCTCAACAACGCAGTGAAACTTTTGAAAGTCTGCTCAGAAACAACGCAGAAGTTGTTTGAGCGCTGCAGGGAAAAAAATTAAGATTATACAACGCTCGCAATCTAAAATTTCAGAGATTCCAGAGTCTAGTGGAATCACAGATCAGGGTCGCCATGTGTAACGTTGTTACTTTAATTTGTTCTGATTACGGTACTGATAGACAATAAAAGGGGTTTAAAAGCTGTGAGCTGTCTGGGGAAGTTAACCGTGCATTACTGCGCAACTGTTTCACCAGGTATCTAGTCTAGCTTACCAAATTCCCAACCAGATTAACATTAATTATAATCTTTTAATAGTCATACAACAACCGGTAATATATATATATATATAAAAGAGAATTTAAATAAAAAGAAATAAAACAGTTTATATTTGGAAATTTATTTTAACATTGATCATTGAAATTTCAGCATATTAAACTTGATTCATTACTAAGGTGGTGCCTTGTTTAGGATTGTGAAAATGTGAGTTTGTAATCTTACAGAACACATCAAATATGGAGCCAAGATTGGGAGACTGCATACAACACTGCATTCATAAAATAACACACAAAGAACGTTGAAACATATGCAAGAGGAATATACCACAACCAACCGATTCAATTTTCACCCAACGAAGTTACGTTCGTAGCACAATCCTGTCCGTCATGTAATTACCACACACTGGCATACTAAATTCATACTAACTCTCTGTGAAATCTTCCCGAAAAGAATAGCTGAGGGCTACGTTTATGCTTTCACCACATGCTTCACGTGGTGAACTTGGTTTACACAAAGAGTGTAACTCCACAATAATTTTGATAATTAAAATAAATTACATCGAAACGCAATTTACTAAAGAAAAACCTTGAACTGGTTACTATCGTCTCACTATTAACCTGATGGATCAAACAGTTATATAAGCACGTGGTACTGGTCTCGCAAAGTACACCCCACGTGGGTTGAACATAAAGAAAAGTTGCTATATTGAAAAATATTGTCAAGACGAGATGTTATAATCACACAAGCATTCGCATTTAAGATTTATGATCTTAGTTAGAGTTACTGATCAACACGTGGTTCCACTTTACTCACAAAGTAGTGACAAAGCAACTACCGGAAGATATTCTGAACTTCACACGCGAATTACAGTGCGTTGCAATTTAAGATAACATTAGATATTTTAGAGATAAACCTGAAATAAAGGTGATTAAATTTTCAGTTAGGCTGAACTTAAGAAATCCATTGTCCTGCGGACTTGGCAGACACGCGCTTAGCCGGAGATCTTACCACTTCAGACGCTCGCCGCGGACCGACTGACCTGCGCTCCTTCCGAGCGTGCTTCCCAGATACAAACGGAAGTGACCAGAGAGACAGCTTCCTACGCCAACATGACAAGGGACAGACAGAAACATGCTAAGAATGGAAACCTCTCTGCTTTTAGAAAGCGTAGCTACCTGTTCCAACGTTGGTCCTACTGTTCTCAAGCAGACAGGCTTGTCTGCTACCCTCAAGCATGCAACTAGAAACACATTTGCTCATTCATCCTCTCACACAGAAGGGAAGGTGGATGACAGTATCTTATCATATACAGTATATAAAAGAAAGCGGATTTATGCCGTAAATGACAAAAGATTTAAGAAATTAACATGAAAGTAATCCAACAGAGACCTTTCACGGTACGTTTTTTTCAGTGGTGGTGGACGCGCATCTACCATCACCAAGGGAAGTAGGAGGGGGCACCGACAGCAAGTCCCGTCCCATCCACTGCAGTTCCTCGCTTTTGATGTTACAGGCAGCCTCGTCCGGCGGAGGCAACTTATCTGGAGGAGGGGGCGTACCTTCCTCAACGTTGTCGGCCCGTGCTCCTGTGCCGTGGGTCTGTCCAATGTCCATGAGAACTGCATCGTTGTGAGAGAGATCTGGAGCTGTCGGCGGGGAGACAGGCGTCTCAACCTGCGCTCCGATCGTTTCACTGTGCGTGGCGATCTCCATGGTGGTCTCGTCCTGCGAAACGTCTTGTTCATCGTGAAAGCTGTCCGCCGACCTCTGAGTGGAAATGTCGGCTGGTTGGGTGTCGTCTTTGTCATCTTGGTTGGCGACGCTTTGAGAGCCAGTGGGTGAACGGCGGCTGTGTTTGCGCCTACGTGGCGAGCGTTGTTTGCGCACGTGTTCCTCAGTGTCGGCCAACGGCAAGGAGAAGCGTCGACCTGATTCGAGGGCGTCGGTGGATACAATGAAATTGTCTAATACGTGTTGTGAAGAGGTCCTGGTCTCCTCAGCGTCCGGTGCGGGAGCCTCTTCGGTGGCAAGGTTGTCAGGGGGGACGTCGGCACCGTCCGTAGGTGACTGGGATGGTGGGACGTGCCGATCGGAGGGACCGGGCGACGGACTGGACGAAACTGTAGACGTGGCAAGAACCGTGCGTAAGTGACCGGTAGGGCGGTCATCATGGGTGTGACGGACGCTTCCGACAACGGGAGCTGCGCGACACGTGGTTGAGTGCATTCAGACCGTAGATGACCTTCTTTCCCGCAATCGGAACAGGTTCGAGGTTGGCTGTCGTACGTTATAATGGCACGGCAGCATCCGATACGCAGACAGGAAGGCACATGTTTCTGCATCTCGATGCTGACCTGTCTGACACGGTTTAAAACGGGATAGGTTTGAAATTGTATTCATCGTTCGGCAACATGTTCCAGAACGTTGCCATAGGGACGGAGCGCCGCGATGACGACGTCTGTAGGTAGTTCGAACGGTAGTTCGAAGATCCTTATCGTTCGTATGCCGGGACCTGCGTGATCGACGGTAACGGGTCCGACGTTGCCGTCGGATTGACAGAAGCGCAGTCCACGTTTTGCCTCTTGAAGCACCTTTTCGCACGCCGCATAGTTGATCATTTTGACGTAGACGGTACTGCTAACTATGGACAAGTGGATACCAATTAGATCCGTTGGTGGTATTTTAACTTCATCGCAAGTAAATTGTTCTACCTCCAGGGCCTTGGGTCGGGCGAAGTCGGAGCAAAAGTTGAAACGTAATGTCTTCTTCCAATAGTTGTGCGCCATGGTGGTCTAGAAGGAAAACGGCACTTGCAGCGACCGAAGTAAACACATGGCGGCTCGCAGCGCTCTGGCGCGTGACCGCCTCACAGCACTGCCGGCGGCAGACTGCCCATTATGCTACCGGGGCGGACATCCGAGAATGACGTCATGACTACACTCTTGAAAGACAGTGAATTCTAAGGGCTGTGTATGGCCACTTACAGCCACACGAATGACACATCTTCCTGTAGGCTTTACATATTTCCCATTAGCCACCTTCAGCAGAGATGTTTTGCTGTCGACGAATACGGTTTTCTCCAACTGGCGAAGGTTTTTCTCCGAAATGACTGAATATGATGCTCCAGAGTCCGCAAGAGCTTGGATTGGTCGGCCATCCATGAGGATATCGACGTAGTTTATTATCATTTATGTAGTGATCGACGGCGGAGGATTTTCCTTGTAGGTAACCTCACCCCCAAGGAAGGTCGCACCCTTTAGTTTTCCAGGCTGCGGCGGCTAGCTGATCGGCTGGAGCTTCTAAACGGCGATGGAGACCTTGATCGGAGTGTTGGGGAGCGTCCTCTCGACCGGCTAGCTTGCGGCGATGGTGACCTACGTCTTCCTGCACCCACATCTTCTTGCTCACCGTCGTCGTTCCGGAGTTGGCGTCGGCTAAGATCGGTCTGCTGTCTTCTGGCGCGGGCGTCATCAAATATCCGCCGCCTTTCTCGACAATAGCGCACCACAGCACCACATGTCCCGGTCGTCCGCAGTGGAAACATACTGGTTTGTTATCATGGGTCCTCCAGACATCAGTCTTCCTTCGTGTCCAAACAGGTTCCTCATGCGGCATTGTAGGAACGTAACTTCGCCTGGGCCTCGACTTTTTTACCGTTTTAAAGGGAAATGAAGGACGAAACACTGGGTTCAATGTCTGTTCCACTTCCTCCCTTATGACCTCTTGAAGCGTCTCGCTTTTTGCTCGCCATGTAATCCAAGTGCCTTCTGAACTTTCTCTGTCACTATCTGACGAAGAACACTTGTGAAATCAGTTTCTTCCTCCATAACAGACATCGATACGACGTTTGGAAGCCGTTAAAACTTCTTGCGTGTAATTCTTTTTTGATGCATTGTTTCGATATACTGGCACCATTTTATGAAGTCGTCTGCTGTCGAAAACTCCTTCAGGAGTAGGGCTTGATACATGTCTTCAGCAACACCCTTCATGAGATGTGCTACCTTATCTTCCTCCTTCATTCTAGGATCCACTATTTTACACAGCTTCAAGACGTCTTGAATGTAGGATGCTGTCGTTTCTCCTGGACGCTGTGCCCTGCACTTTAAATTATCCTCAGCCTTGTACTTCTGTCGTTGTGTGTCGCCGAAATACTTGCTCAGTTCCGTCTGGAATACTTCCCAGCTTGTGAACTTCTCCTCGTTGTTCTCATATCATTGCTTGGCAGTACCCTCCACGTAGAAAAATACGTTAGCCAAACACACGGTGTCATCCCATTTGTTAAATTTGGCTATACGCTCATATACCTTCAGCCACTTGTTTGGATCTTGGCCATCATTACCAGAGAATACGAAAGGATGTCTCATGTGGTGGCACACAGTTGCTGTCATCGTAACGCCCTCTACTTCTTCTGTCTCCAGTGTATTGCAGTCTGCTGAATATGACTCGAACTTTTGTTTCTCGCCACGTAAACGGCGGCTCTTCCATGGGCTGATGGGAGCCACTGTGTCGTCGATAATGTGCGCTATCACAAGTTCCAATACCCAGCCTCTCCACCAGAATAATGTCACGTAGAAAAAGGTGTAAGTAGATGAATGATGAACACCAACTTCACTTAACGAAGGTTTATTCAGTAGTTGCACTTACAGGGGTGCGGAGCTAACTGCCTCCGGCCAGAACACATACAGTATATATAACTACAGAACATTCCAGTACAATGATTCTTGACATTCGTGGATACTTCTAGAATGTACTCTAACCGCATATAGAAATTAAAGTAGTACAGTGCAGGTGAGGTTTGAACTCAAGACCCTCCAAGAAGCAGTTTAGTATCATAACCACTACACCACGGTGCTACTCAGTTTCTGTTGCGATAATATTCCATACGCACACTATCTGATTACAAGGTGCTTGTGAGGTACAGTGTCAGAAGCCATCTGGAAATATGGAATCAATTTGAAATCCTTTGTCGATAGCACTTAACAGTGTGTGTGAGTAACGAGCTAGTTGTGTTTCACAAGAACGATGTTTCCTAAATCAGTGTTGACTATGTGTCAATAGACAGTTCTCTTCGAGGTCCTTCTTAACATATGAACAGAATATATGTTAGATGATCGTGCTGCATATCAACATTGGTGATATGAGCCTGTAATTTAGTGGATCACTCCCATTGCCTTTCTTGAATGTTGGTGTTACCTGTGCTGCTTTCCAGTCTGTTGGTATTGATATTTCGTCGAGCGAGGGGTTGTATATGGTCGTTAAATACGGAGCTATTGCATCAGCATACTCTGAAAGCAACCTAATTTGTATACACCCTGGACCGGAAGACTTGCTTTTATTAAGTGATTTAAGTTGCTTCACTACTCCGAGGATATCTAAGTTCATCATGTTGGCAGCTGTTCGTGATTCTGATTCTGGAATATTTACTTCATTTTTTTGGTGAAGGAATTTCGGAAGGCTGTGTCCAGTAACTTTGCTTTAGCAGCACTGTCATTGAAAGCATTCCCACTACTATTACTCAGAGAAGGAATTGATTATGTCTTGCCGCTAGCATTCGTTAAATACGACCAGAATTTATTTGGATTTTCTGCCAGATTTAGAGGCACAGTTTCGTTGTGGAAACTGTGGTATCGATAGCTACGATGCCACGGCGTAGGTGCAAGTTCTTAAGTTGTCACTACGACAGACACCGACGACAGCGCCCTCTAGCCGGCGCTGTGGAGCTCTACGAGCTCCGCACCAGATTCAGCCCAATTGATTCCGAGGAGACGACCTTGCAACATTGTTTCTACTTCGTAGGGGGCCATTACTGACTTTTTTACTTCAAATATAGTTTGTCCTACTTAAATGTACTTTCACGTAAAAAGCTGTTCCGAGAATCTTACCTCACCTGCTCCTACTCACTTCCTACATTCGGCCTACCCATTCAGGTTACAGGAGCAGACCCACGCGCCGCCTTCCAGGCGGGATATAGAAGAAACTATTATAAGCATCTCGCATTGAAGTCCATGCTAAATTTTGAGCTTCTGTAAAAGATCGCCAAACTGAGGGGTTTTGCGTTCGTTTAAATTTGGCATGCTTTTTTCGTTGTTACTGCAATAGTGTTCTGAGTTGTTTTGTGTACCATGGGGATCGGCTTCGTCGTTTGCTAATTTATTTGGTATAAATGTCTTAACTTCTATCGATACCATTTTTTTGAATTCAAACCACTACTGCTCTAAATTTACATTGTTAATCTGGAGGGAGTGGAGATTGTCTCTCAGAAAGGCGTCAAGCGAATTTTTATTTTTGTTTTTTGGAACACATACATTTTTCGTTTATTATTGGTGGATTTGGGAGTTAAGGTGTGCAGCCTCGCTATGGCAACTCTGTTCACTAATCCCTGTATCTGTTTTGACGCTAGTTATTAGCTCAGAATTGGTTGTTGCTATGAAGTCAAGTGTATTCTCACAACCGTTTACTATTCGAGTGGACTTAGGCACTAATTGCTAGAAATAATTCTCAAATAATGTATTTAGCACAATTTTTGATGTTTTGTGCGTACCTCCGCATTTAAACATGTATTTTCGTCAGCATGTCGAGGGTAAATTGAAGTCGCCTCCAACTATAAGAGATTAAAGTTTTCTTTGAACCTTTCAGCAATTGTATTATCTGAGTGGAGAGGTCGTTAAAACGATCCTATTATTCTTTTGTATCAGTTGCCAATGACCTCTATCGATACTAACTCATAGTAACTATTTACTTCAATTTTGCTACAAGATAAACTACTTCTAACAGCAACAAATGCGTCACCGCCAGCCGTATTTAACCTATGCTTTCTTAATACCGTTATGTCCTTCGCAAAAATTTCAGCTGAACTTATCTACCGCTTTAGCCAGCTATCAGTGCCCATAACGAGTATCAGTGCCTTCTATTAGCACTTGTGGCTCTGGTACTTTCTCAACACAGCTACAACTATTTTGAACCCTAAATCCACCCAGTCCACGCCACACAGCCCCGTTTACCCCCGTAGTCGCCTCCTGCGTATAACGGACTCCTGACCTATTTAGCGGAACTCGAAAACCCCACACCCCATGGAGCAGTAGAGGAATCTGTAGCCTACACAGTCGCAGAACCGTCTGAACCGTCTGAGGTCCACAACCGTTCCTGCTGACTAACCCTGCATTTGGTGAACTCTGCTTTCGTCTCACAAGCACGACTGACAGCCTTTACCACTTCTGATAGCCACTCTAAACCAAAAAGAATGTGTTCCAATCCAAAGCTACACACATCACTGTACCGACATGAGCCACCACCTGCAGTTGGCTTCAATTTGAGTTCTTCATGGAATCCAGAAGGACTTTGTATGGTTGGGGTTTGTTTTTGCTTGCTTATTCTTGAATTGAGAACAGTTGTGTGAGGTGAAAAGACAAGTTTAATGTCGCAGTATTTCTCACCAAATTACAGCTTTTCACACAGTTTTCAACTCGCCAACATAAAAACAGCGCAATGGATAACGCATCTTGCCAACATCAAAAAGTTAAATAAGTTTATACACAACAATTTTAAATATTAACTCTCTGAAAGAACATTACTCTCAAGGACAATGTTATGAAAGTTTATTAGGAAGTTGCTTTACATTAATCCCAAGCACAATAATATGAAAGTTTAATTGGACTTTACTTTACAAAATTGCTCCTACACATACGTTACAATGTTGATCAGTACTACGAAAATCGTCCGATTCCGGTTCAAAGTTCGACACTATTTAGGATGACAATCAAGTCTAGGGTGGATAGATAGTCAAGTGACAAATCTAAGCGCAAGATTACCATAGGCAGCTCCAGTTTACAGTGGACGCAAGCTGGTGAACCAACAAACCAACAAAGTTTACGCCTCTGCACGCGGTATTTACCTTAAGCTGCGACGTGCTGTTGTCTGCAAGGCCGCTCTCTCCCACTGAAATTCCTACGAAACTAATCTGGCCTTTGCTGAACTTTCCAGCAGAAACATTCCCTATGTTTCTCGTTATGCGAGAAAAAATTTACTCAGCCCTAGTCTTATTATGTGGCGATATATACGTGCATGGTTGGAGCAGCGTGCATATTATAGTGCCCTCTCAGTTCTCGCAAGAACAATTAACTAATTTGGCTGGTTCGTTTCTCCACCGTTGGAGCTAAACGTTGCTACAGCTAATTTTAGCTGGAGTGCAGTCACTGTGAACGCAGTGTCCACACCAATTTGTTCTCTGCATCATACGGAGCGTTATGAGCTCCGTTCTGCACTTGACGCCAGTTCAGTGAAGAGTCCGCTCACAAAATTTCTCTCTTGTCCTACTCGTAGCAGAATTGCATCCCTCCACGTGGGTTTCTATTTCACGTCACAGCTTTTTTCGACCAATAGGAGCATTCCTCTTATTTTGTAGAAACACTCTCTACCAATCGCAACGTCCCTTCTATCAAACTGTGTCGAAACTTCAGTAGTTTTGTCCTTCCTAGCAAGTTTCCGCCAATTGGACGTTTTGTGCGCGTTCTAGACGCCTAAAGTACATTTTACGTGTGTCGCACTCGCTTAACGAAAATGCGTCACTTGCTTTGACTCGTATCCCGTTGGAATTTCGAAACACAGTTTTCTAAAGCTTCTTCTCTGCCCTTGTACCGATGCCCTCGCTACAGGCGGCCCTCCAGCTTGAATCACCTGGCCCGGGGCCGCTGTCCTCTTTCCTGCCACCCATTTAAGTGCTTGCCGGCGTAACTCCTGCAGCATGGCTTCGCTACACAATTGTGAAGCTGGCTTTTCAAAACTAAAAGCGACTCGACTCGCGTTCCCTGTTCTACCTTCCACTCAAAGACATGCATTGTATAGGAACGGTGTGTTAATTACAGTCGATTGACAGTTCTCCCTTTTTGCATAACATATTGATAGGCAAATGTTCCCATAACTGTCAATTTACGTTGGGTATTATCTTCACCTTCTCATTGCGATTTGTAAAGGTCTGAAGTAAGGTGCGAATCTGACCATTTATTCTGCCACCTTACATATCCTGCTCCTTCCATCTGCAATTTTGTACTGGGTCAATCAATGGTTGAGTAATTAATTGAAGACAGTGCAAAATTGGTTCAACTGCTGACTGTAGCAATTGAGATGTTTATTGACCAACTTCCTATCATAATATTTAGTATAATTTACGCAGTGGTTCTATTCAGTCTCCTTCATTTACATCAGACTTAATTTTCTGATTGATTGTACTATTCTATTGAAGTAATTTAAGGAATTATTTTCTCTCAGTTATTTTTGTACATAGTAAAATTGTTATTGAAATTCAAACAATTTCCGTATATTTATAAATTTGTATCATTTGGAAATTCTCCTTTTTATTTTGAGTGTTCTATTTTATTCAGGTAATTTATCTTAAATGATGATGGTTATATATTGAAGGTGAGGAAACCTTCATTTAATATTATCTTCCTCATTTTATAAAAAAAATGTTACTTTTTCTTTTAGATTATAGATTATCGAAAACATATTTAATTCTTACAATTAAACTTTATAAGCTATGACTCAACCTATCTCATGATTTTACAGCTGTAATTATATTTATAATTGTATTTACATTCTCCAGAAATCTTAATTCTACGCATCATGACTTTACAAAAATAATCAACATTGACTTTCACAAACACTGAATTTCTAAACCTAATTTTTACTTTAAAAACTTCACATTGACATCCTGCAATAGCTAAATCAATTCACGTTTGTCTATCCTATGTGTTTTTATGAACACATAACACTAAAAAATTAACGACAGTAGGTTTTTATTTACTTAAGCAAGTTAAAAAAGCTGCAATATAAGAAAATATTATTTACATGTCAAAAAGAGCAACCAAACATTGTTAATAAAGATTTATTACTAACAAAGGAAAAGTTTATATTAACATATCTTTAAATACAGTAAGTTTTTAAATTGTTGTCCCCTTTTTTTTTTTTTTAGATAGTAGTCCGTCACAGGCAGTTCTTTCTCCTATCTGCACCATGGTTCACGTTTTCTTGAAGTGTTTCAACGTGTTTCCGTCGAACATGGAATGACGGTCGGCTGTGTGCCTCAACGTGTCTCCTTTGAGTATGGTATGACGCTTGGTACGCGTCTCGCCGCGTTTCCGTTGAGTGTGGCATGACGGTTGCCCGTGCCTCGCCGTGTTCCCATCGAGAACGGAATGACGATCGGCAGAGAGAAAGGTCTGAAGGTCTGAGTGTGTCGTGAATGCGTGGTAGCTGTTGTTCCATTATGCATGTGCCTGTTGTGCAGTTGAATTGGAGATCCATTTTTGGCAGCCAAAACATTTCCGCTTCCACATTCGTCGAATCCTTATGCCGATTCACCGTGGGTCATTTCGTCGGTAAATTTCCGTACGAGTTGTTCTCTTCCATTTTTCTGGTATGCCATCTGAAAGCGTTGTAATCTGTCATAAAGAACATCGAATATATATGCTCTTAGAACAGATAAATTATACAATTTTGGTAAACATTTTTGGAATACAGTGATCAATAGATTATTGCCTATCTCCTTCCCCCTTAATCATCTATTTCCTACCTATTTCTTCACTTCTTTTCTTCTACAAAAATCAACTTGCTCCTCCTCCACACTACGTCTTTAGCAGAGAATCTACTACTATTTCGTTAAACTATCCACATGCATTTTTGTTCTTACGTTCAATTCTTTCCCCAGAACACATTTCTTACGCTGAAGAGTTACATTAGATGTTACTTTCCTGTCTTTTCATCATCATTATTAATTTACCTCCTTACAAAATTTATTGTATTTAATTAATCGAGATAAGTACAAGCTAAAAGTTTTACTTGTGTACCTTGTGCTTTCTTTCCTATTCTTTGTTTTCAGTTTCTTTTGTCTAACCTTTGTATATAGAAAAGAATTTTACTTTCAACGATGAAACCTTCCCATCGCTTGAAACTAATTTACAAAATGTCTATGTTTTTCTTTAGTTACTGGTCTGACTTCTCTTCTAACTTAGGTATCACTATTGGTGTTATCACTCATGGCATACTATTACTTTCTCCGTTTCCGCTACCTCTTCTACAGTTTGGTCATCATCATCATTTTTTGTCCTACTGTCTATATTCACCGTTTCTGACTCATGTTCCTCATCATCGGTGGTCGATTCCCAGTCAATTGAATCCCAGTATGCTAGTGTCTGTATTCGACCTCCCTAAGACATACTTCAAAATCTGGCTTATCAAAACTTAGTCTACTTACATGTTTGATTATACAATTAACTTCACTATTCGATCGAGTTACATGTGACTGGTCTTCGTACCGCTCATCTCGACAATTTTGTCTTTTACCTGGGTTTGGTGGCCTCTCCTCGACTTCTTCTATCGGTTCTGTTCGCATGTTTTGTCCCGCTGAAGTTTGATTTTCCCAATCTTTCTGCGTTCTGGCCATTCCACTTCCACCTGAATAACCTGTATTTAGCTGTTGTAAACTTCTAAACCTTCCGCCTTCCTTTGCATGGGGATTGTATCTCGGATCATAGTTACCACCGTAGTTTCTAGGACCAAATCCCCCATTATAATTCCTCGGTCCCCCGAAACCATAATTATTTGCCCTCTGTGCTTTACCAAAACCATAGTTATTATTATCCTCCCATGGGCGACTACCACTCCTTACAAAACCATTGCCTTTTCCTATGTTATTCTCACCGTTGGAATTATTATTAAAGCCTGATCGGTTACTGTTACTCCCCGTACTGTTGTTTTTTTTGCCTGTATGTTGTTTTCTTGCGTCATCTTTACTGAAAATGAATTAAAGTTCTCTCAACATTCCTTTAAATGCTTGTATGTTATCTCCTGCCCTACCAACCAGTGACTGCTGATAACGTAACGGTAACTTCACTGTGCACATCCCATCACTGTATGGATTATCTAAGCACTGATTTTTTCTTTCTCATTTCTTTGAAAAATCTAACGGGTTTCTTTTCTCCGGACTTTTCGAACAACTCTTTCTGCAGCAACTCATACTTTATTCTGTTGCTCTGTCCATATGCCCACAAATAAAGTCAAGTTTATGACTAAGCGGCCAATGCTCTGGTAAACAGATCTGAAATTGATTTATGAACGTGCGTGGATGTAAGCCGTTTCCACTTTCTTTGTAATATTGAAATTTTCGGACTGTCAAAAAGATCATTGTCAAATTTTTCTCTTCCAGCATACGGCGTTTGTGTTTACACAACATTATTCGTTTCTTTCAATTGTGTCATATTCTCTTGTACTCGTTCTACCACATTTGGGCCTTGAGCTGACATATTTATGGCCCATTTAGCATCCTATCTACGCAGTGGTGTGCAGTTGTCTACATCGTACTGTTCCTCGTGTATCGGATTAAGAGATTCGTTTACATTTCCCGTTACTGGTTCCGTGTTCTGCCTTTCTATTAGATTCACATTAGCTTGTGGTGTGTAACCTGTTGTGCTGTGACTCGGCAATTGTGGAATTGGTAGTTGTGTCGTCGCTATTTTGCTCCGCTCTCGCGTCACCCGCGTACTCTCGGATGGTCGGCTGCCGCTCTGCCGGAATGCGAGCGTTACCGTTTCTCGCTCCTTTGTCTGGTGTGACCGCACATAACCTACTTCGCTCCCCTGTGTTAACTGTTCCTTCCCTATCTGTTTTTGTTTTGCTTCCGTAATTACAGACGCAACCTCCTGTGGATGAACGATTAGAATCTCATCACGTTTTTGTGTTTCCGCTACTGCTACGGAAGATTGCATAACTGACTTTTTTCTTGTTGGATTACTGCCCATTACTATATCGGATGATACTACCGATTCCGTTGTCTCGCTACTACTTTCTGTAAGATTCTCGATACACTGTTTCAATTCTGTGCGAAATTCTTCAAACTGTTTCTGATTTTTCTTGACTGTTTTCAATGCGTGTGTCGAATCTTTTTAATGCGGCTCGCGTGACACGTTTTCTGACATTAAGCACTTCCACGATTTGTTGCGCCTTATCCACTCTTTGATTAACGTTAGACACTGTATCCTGCACCTGATCAACGTCAGAACGCATCTCTTTCTGGTCAGCCATTAATGCTTGTATCACCTCGCGTGAGTCTCTCGCCTCTCCCCGGATTTCAGTGACTGTTCATTGACTTCTGTTCGTAATTTTTGTGATCTTCGCTGACTTTTTCGAACCCCGCCCAAATTTCAAATTAGAGACTACTTAAGGCAGCATTTGTCTCTATTTTTAGCTTTGCCGTTTCGGTCTTTAGATCTGTTAACTCTTTATTTGTTTGAATTTTTAAATTCTTTAACCCTGTATTTGTTTCTGTTTTTAAATTCACCGTTTCGGTTTTCAGGTCTGCTAACCCTGCATTTGTCTGCTTTAAGACCATAGTGAGTTGCTTTAATATTGCAAACACGCTATCTGACTCTTCGCTATCATCACCTGTCACTATTCGATGACAATTTTCCGACTGGGTGTTGTGTGATGTCCTTAGGTTAGTTAGGTTTAAGTAGTTCTAAGTTCTAGGGGACTGATGACCATAGATGTTAAGTCCCATAGTGCTCAGAGCTATTTGAACCATTTTTGGATGACAAATTTCCCGTTCTCGTCTTTCACGTGGCGTTTCACCGACTTCCGTGCGCAGTGCGGACGCACTTACACACATTCTTTCTGTTGGAAGCTGTCCCGTTTAGTTCAGAATTAATACACTCCTGGAAATTGAAATAAGAACACCGTGAATTCATTGTCCCAGGAAGGGGAAACTTTATTGACACATTCCTGGGGTCAGATACATCACATGATCACACTGACAGAACCACAGGCACATAGACACAGGCAACAGAGCATGCACAATGTCGGCACTAGTACAGTGTATATCCACCTTTCGCAGCAATGCAGGCTGCTATTCTCCCATGGAGACGATCGTAGAGATGCTGGATGTAGTCCTGTGGAACGGCTTGCCATGCCATTTCCACCTGGCGCCTCAGTTGGACCAGCGTTCGTGCTGGACGTGCAGACCGCGTGAGACGACGCTTCATCCAGTCCCAAACATGCTCAATGGGGGACAGATCCGGAGATCTTGCTGGCCAGGGTAGTTGACTTACACCTTCTAGAGCACGTTGGGTGGCACGGGATACATGCGGACGTGCATTGTCCTGTTGGAACAGCAAGTTCCCTTGCCGGTCTAGGAATGGTAGAACGATGGGTTCGATGACGGTTTGGATGTACCGTGCACTATTCAGTGTCCCCTCGATGATCACCAGTGGTGTACGGCCAGTGTAGGAGATCGCTCCCCACACCATGATGCCGGGTGTTGGCCCTGTGTGCCTCGGTCGTATGCAGTCCTGACTGTGGCGCTCACCTGCACGGCGCCAAACACGCATACGACCATCATTGGCACCAAGGCAGAAGCGACTCTCATCGCTGAAGACGACACGTCTCCATTCGTCCCTCCATTCACGCCTGTCGCGACACCACTGGAGGCGGGCTGCACGATGTTGGGGCGTGAGCGGAAGACGGCCTAACGGTGTGCGGGACCGTAGCCCAGCTTCATGGAGACGGTTGCGAATGGTCCTCGCCGATACCCCAGGAGCAACAGTGTCCCTAATTTGCTGGGAAGTGGCGGTGCGGTCCCCTACGGCACTGCGTAGGATCCTACGGTCTTGGCGTGCATCCGTGCGTCGCTGCGGTCCGGTCCCAGGTCGACGGGCACGGGCACCTTCCGCCGACCACTGGCGACAACATCGATGTACTGTGGAGACCTCACGCCCCACGTGTTGAGCAATTCGGCGGTACGTCCACCCGGCCTCCCGCATGCCCACTATACGCCCTCGCTCAAAGTCCGTCAACTGCACATATGGTTCACGTCCACGCTGTCGAGGCATGCTACCAGTGTTAAAGACTGCGATGGAACTCCATATGCCACGGCAAACTGGCTGACACTGACGGCGGCGGTGCATAAATGCTGCGCAGCTAGCGCCATTCGACGGCCAACACCGCGGGTCCTGGTGTGTCCGCTGTGCCGTGCGTGTGATCATTGCTTGTACAGCCCTCTCGCAGTGTCCGGAGCAAGTATGGTGGGTCTGACACACCGGTGTCAATGTGTTCTTTTTTCCATTTCCAGGAGTGTATATTCGGTTCAATGTACCGAAGTTGCTCGTCCTCTGACCCTATTTATGACCCACTAGGTCCGTCATTCGTTTGTTTTTGCGCATTCGCTGACTGTGATACAAATCTTGAAACTGCTACCATTCCCTCTGAACTATCACTACGCCCCATTTCGTGACCTGTACTCGATACCTTTTGTTCTACATAAATTTCTATCCTTTCAAGATCTTGAGTTTTACCTACCTGCGCTACTCTGCGTTTTTCCGCCATTTCAGTTCGTTTAGCTAACCTCTGTCTTTCTCGAACCGCGCAAGCCTGCTCTCTCGTCAACACCAAGTTTAGGACCTTACACGTTTCCAAAATATCATAGAAAGTCTCTTCGACTACGTAAACAACATTAGCAACACTGTTCACTGTTTGTGGAATTTCAACCCAACTCAACAATGCCGTGAATAACTTCGCGCGCCAGCGAGGTAATGCACAATCTACTTCTAGTCAATGATACTTTGATTCTACGTGTCAGTACAACCTTTCTACACTTTGGATCACACATTTACTGTATTTGAACACTAAACATTTAAATACATTTGGTAACCTCGTCACAAATTAACATGATTTTTTTTTAAGTTCAAAAAGTTTGGTTTTATTCCTAATTTGACTAATTGTCATCCAGGCAGTGCTTGTTCTTGAATTGAGAACAACTGTGTGATGTGAAAAGACAAGTTTAATGTCACAATATTTCTCACCACATTACAGCTTTCCACACAGTTTCAACTCGCCAACATAAAAACAGCGCAATGGATAACGCATCTTGCCAACATCAAAAAGTGAAATATGTTTATACACAACAATGTTAAATATTAATTCTCTGAAAGAACCTTAATCTTAAGCACAATGTTATGAAAGTTTAATTGGATGTTTCTTTACATTTATCCTAAACACAATAAAATGAAGGTTTAATTGGACGTTACTTTACAAATTGCTCCTACACATACATTATGATGTTGATCAGTACTACGAAAATTGTCCGATTCCGGTTCAAATTCGGTACTATTTAGGATGACAATCAAGTCTACAGTGGATGGTTAGTCAAATGACAAATCTGAGCGCAAGATTACCCAGGGCCACTCGAGTTTACAGGGAACGCAAGCTGGTGAACCAACAAAGTTTACGCCTCTGCACGCGGTATTTACCTTAAGCTGCGACGTACTGCTGTCTGCAAGGCCGCTCTCTCCCACTGAAATTCCTACGAAACTAATCTGGCCTTTGCTGAACTTTCCAGCAGAAACATTCCCTATGTTTCTCGTTATGCGAGAAAAAATTTACTCAGCCCTAGTCTTATTATGTGGCGATATATACGTGCATGGTTGGAGCAGCGTGCATATTATAGTGCCCTCTCAGTTCTCGCAAGAACAATTAACTAATTTGGCTGGTTCGTTTCTCCACAGTTGGAGCTAAACGTTGCTACAGCTAATTTTAGCTGGAGTGCAGTCACTGTGAACGCAGTGTCCACACCAATTTGTTCTCTGCATCGTACGGAGCGTTATGAGCTCCGTTCTGCACTTGACGCCAGTTCAGAGAAGAGTCCGCTCACAAAATTTCTCTCTTGTCCTACTTGTGGCAGTACTGTCTCCCTTCACTTGGGTTCCTTTTTCACGTCGTGGCTTTTTTTCGACCAATAGGAGCGTTCCTCTTATTTTGTAGAAACACCCACTACCAATCGCAACATCCCTTCTATCAAACTGCGTCGAAACTTCAGTAGTTTTCTCCTTCCTCGTGAGTTTCCGCCAGTCGGACGTTTTGAGCCCATTCTAGACGCCTAAAGTACATTGACCTTTCCGCGTGTTGCACTCGCTGGACGAAAATGCGTCACTTGCTTTTGTTAGTATCCCGTTGGAATTTCGTAACACAGTTTTCTAAAGCTTCTTCTCTGCCCTTGTACCGATGCCCTCGCTACAGGCGGCCCTCCAGCTTGAATCACCTGGCCCGGGGTCGCTGTCCTCTTTCCTGCCACTCATTTAAGTGCTTGCCGGCGTAACTCCTGCAGTATGGCTTCGCTACACCATTGTGGAGCTGGCTTTTCAAAACTAAAGGTGACTCGACTCGCGTTCCCTGTTCTACCTTCCACTCAGACGTACATTGTATAGGAATGGTGTGACAGTTGTCCCTTTTTGCGTTATATATTGGTAGGCAAATGTTCTCATAACTGTCGATTTACGTTAGGTGTCATCTTCACCTTCTCATTGCGATTTCTAAAGTTCCCATGTAAGGTGCGAATCTGACCATTTATTCTGCCACCTTACAACCTGTTGCATACGTGGAATGTTTCCACCCGTCATGCCCACGGAGTGCACATTGACTTTCTTCTCCTTCTTGGCAGCCATGTCTTCAAGCGGCCCTTTAATGCGCCTAATATTGGAGCTCCCAAGTTACCAATGATCCCACTCTCTGTGATTGCCCAGATTTTGCAGGGTGAGAGGTTTCTTCTGAACAACACAAGCGATTGCATCTGGCTTATGGACATAGTCAGCCACATATAGCACCTGGAACCTGTTCATCAGACTAACCGGGAAGGCCTTACATTTAGCTCCCTGGAAAGTCTTTCGCAGACTGCCCTGCACTGAGGCGACCTCCCCCTCTACCACAGGTGAGAGGTCAACCTCAATGCAAGCGTTAACTGGGCTGGCCACCAGTGTGGACCAATCAGCGGACTCGTGGGTTAAGCTGGACGTCCGTTGCAACCCGAGGGCCGGTCCACAACAGTGATCCTATCCACTGCAGCTTCAAGCTGTGTAATCGAAGCAAAATCAGCCTGGAGCTGAGAGAAAAGTCTCAAAAACTTAGCTCCCATCCACATACAGCAGTCACAGTCCCTGCCCTTAATAGAGAAGGTGGAAAACTACATGACACAGACAAAATGCTACTGACACGCGCTACGAAACTCTGTTTTAGTCACTGACGACAACGCAAGAACATCTACATCTACATGGTTATCTGCAATTCACACTTAACTGCCTGGCAGAGAGTTCATGGAACCATTTTCATACCACTTCTCTACCATTCCACTCTCGAATGGCTCGTGGAAAAAAGGAACATCTAAATCTTTCAATTCTAGCTTTGATTTCTCTTATTTTATTATGATGATGGTTTTTTTCTTACGTAGGTTTGTGTGAACAAAATATTTACGCATTCGGAAGAGAAAGTTGGTAATTGAAATTTCGTAAATAGATCTCGCCGCAAAGAAAACCGCATTTGTTTCCGTGACTGCCACTCCAACTCGCGTTCATATCAGTGACACTCGCACAACTATTGCGCGATAACACGAAACGAGCTGCCCTTCTTTGCACTTTTTCGATGTCCTCCGTGAATACTACCTAGTAAGGATCCCATACCGCACAGAAATATTCCATCAGAGGATGGACAAGTGTAACGCAGGCTGTCTCTTTAGTGGGTTTGTCGCATCTTATAAGTGTTCTGCCAGCAAAGCGCAGTCTTTGTTTCGCCTTCCACACAATATTATCTATGTGGTCTTTCCAAATTAAGTTGCTCGTAATTGTAATTCCTAGGTATTTAGTCGAATTGACAGCCCTTAGATTTGTGCGATTTATCGTATAACCAAAATTTATCGGTATTCTTTTAGTACCCATGTGGATGATTTCGCACTTTTCTTCGTTTAGTGCTAATTGACACTTTTCGCACAATACAGAAATTCTCTCTAGTTTATTTTGTAATTGGAATTGATCGTCTGATGATTTTACTAGACGCTAAATTAAAGCATCATCTGCAGACAATGTAAGGGGGCTGCTCAGATTATCACCTGGATCATTTATGTAAATCAGGAACAGTAGATGGCCTATGACACTACCATGCGGAACACCAGATATCACTTCTGCTCTACTCAATGATTTACTGTCTATCACTACGAACTGTGAATTCTGTGAGAGGAAATCACGATTCCAGTCACACAACTGAGACGATACTCCATATGCACTCAGTCTGATTAATAGTCGCTTGTGAGGAACGGTATCAAAAGCCTTCTGCTGGAAATCTAGGAAAGTGTAACAGATCTGAGATCCCTTGTCGACAGAACTCATTACTTCATGGGAATAGAGAGCTAGCTGTGTTGCACAAGAACGATATTTTCTGAATCCTTGTTCGTTATGTATCAATAAGTCATTTTGATGTTCGAGTACTGTATTTGCTCCAAAATCTTACTGCAAATTGAGGTCAGTGATATGGGTCTGTAATTCAATGGGTTACTCCTATTTCCTTTCTTGAATATTGCTGTGACCTATGCTACTTTCCAGACTTCAGGAACAGAACTTTCGTCAAGTGAGCAGTAGTATATGATCTCTAAGAAAGGTGCTATTGTGACTGCATACTCTGGAGGAACCTAATTGATATACCATCTGGGCCGGAAGACTTGCCTTTCTTAAGAGATTTCATTGTTTCGCAACACCTAAGATATCTACTTTAATCTCACTCATGCTAATACCTGTTCTGGTTTCGAATTCTGGAATATTTACTTCGTCTTCTTTCGTGAAGGAATTACGGAAAACTGTATTTAGTAACTCCGCTTTAGTGGCACCATCATCGGTAACATTTCTATCGCTATCACGCAGTGACGGTATTTACTGTTTTTTGCCACCGGAGTACTTTACATACGACCAGAATCTCTTTGGGTTTCTACCATATTTTGAGACAATGTTTCATTGTGGAAACTATTAAAAGCATCTCGCATTGACGTCCGCACTAAATTTCGAGCTTCCTTGAAACTTCGCCAGTCTTGGGGATTTTGCGTTCTTCTGAATTTGGCATGCTTCTTTCGTTGCTTCTACAACAGTGTTCTGACGTGGTTTGTGTACCATGGTCGATCTGTCCCGTCTCTTATTAACTTGTGAGGTATGAATCTACACTACTGGCAATTAAAATTGCTACAGAACGAAGATGACGTGCTACAGACGCGAAATTTAACCGACAGGAAGAAGATGCTCTGATATGCAAATGATTAGCTTTTCAGAGTATTCACACAAGGTTGGCGCCGGTGGCGACACCTACAACGTATTGACATGAAAGTTTCCAACCGATTTCTCATACACAAACAGCAGTTGACTGGCGTTGTCTGGTGAAACGTTGTTGTGATGCCTCATGTAAGGAGGAGGAATGCGTACCATCACGTTTCCGACTTTGATAAAGGTCGGATTGTAGCCTATCGCGATTGCGGTTTATCGTATCGAGACGTTGCTACTCGCGTTGGTCGAGATCCAATGACTGTTAGCAGAACATGGAATCGGTGGGTTTAGGAGGGTAATACGGAACGCCGTGCTGGATCCCAACGGCCTCGTATCACTAGCAGTCGAGATGACAAGCATCTTATCCGCATGTCTGTAACGGATCGTGCAGACACGTCTCGATCCCCGAGTCAACAGATGGGAACGTTTGCAAGACAACCAACCATTTGCACGTACAGTTCGATGAAGTTTACAGCAGCATGGACTATCAGCTCGTAGACCATCACTGCGGTTACCTTTGACGTTGCATCACAGACAGGAGCGCCTGCGATGGTGTGCTCAACGACGAACCTGCGTGCACGAATGGCAAAACGTCATTTTTTCGGATGAATCCAGGTTCTGTTTACAGCATAATGATAGTCGAATTCGTGTTTGGCGACATCGCGGTGAACGCTCATTGGAAGCGTGTATTCGTCATCGCCATACTGACGTATCGCCCGGCGTGATGGTACGGGGTGCCATTGGTTACATGTCTCGGTCACCTCTTGTTCGCATTAACGGCACTTTGAACAGTTGACGTTATGTTAGATGTGTTACGACCCGTGGCTCTCCCCTTCTTTCTATCCCTGCGAAACCCTACATTTCAGCAGGATAATGCACGACCGTGTGTTGCAGGTCCTGTACGGGCCTTTCTGGACACAGAAAATTTTCGACTGCTGCCCTGGTCAGCACATTCTCCAGATCTCTAACCTATTGAAAACTTCTGGTCAATGGTGGCCGAGCAATTGGCTCGTCACAATACGCCAGTCACTACTCTTGATGAACTGTGGTATCGTGTTGAAACTGCATGGGCAGCTGTACATGTACACGCCATCCAAGGTCTTGGTTCAAGTGGCTCTGAGCACTATGCGACTCAACATCTGTGGTCATCAGTCCCCTAGAACTTAGAGCTACTTACACCTAACTAACCTAAGGACGTCACACACATCCATGCCCGAGGCAGGATTCGAACCTGCGACCGTAGCGATCGCGCGGTTCCAGAATGAAGTGCCAAGAACCGCATCGTCACATCGGCCGGCCATCCAAGCTCTGTTTGACTCAATGCCCAGGCGTATCAATACCGTTATTACGGCCAGAGGTAGTTGTTCTGGGTACTGATTTCTCAGGATCTATGCACCCAAATTGAGTTAAAATGTCAGTTCTAGTACAATATATTTGTCCAATGAATACCCGTTTATCATCTGCATTTCTTCTTGGTATAGCAATTTTAATGGCCAGTAGTGTATTTATTGCTGTCGATACCGTATCTTTGAATTTGAGCCATATCTGGTCTACACATAATTAGCTTGGAAGGAATGGAGACTCTCTCTTAGGAAGGTCAAGCGAATTTTTATCTGCTGTTTTAAATAGATAGATTTTGCGTTTATTTTTAGTGGTTTTGGTTGATATGGTTTTGAGCCTCGCTGTAATGACCTTGTGTTTACAATTCTCTGTATCCTTCATGACGCTCTATTAGATCAGGATTATTTGTGACTAAAAGGTCAAGTGTGTTCTCGCAACCTTTTACAATGCATGTGGGCTCATGAACTAATTGTTCAAAGTAATTCTCCAAGAAAGCATTTAGTAGAACTTCGGAAGATTTTTTCTGTCTACCACCGGCTTTAAACATGTATTTTCGCCAACAAATCGAGGGTAGATTGAGGTCTCCACCAATTATAACTGTATGAGTGGGGTACTTATTTGTAATGAGATTCAAGTTCTCTTTGAAGCGTTTAGCTATTATGTCATCTGAGTTGGGTGGTCGGTAGAAGAAGCCAATTCTTATTTTGGTACGGCTGTTGAGTATAGCCTCTACCCATAGTAATTCGCAGGAGCTAGCTACTTCAGCTTCACTACAAGATAAACTACTACCAAAAGAAAATGGTTCAAATGGCTCTGAACACTATGGGACATAACATTTGTGGTCATCAGTCCCCTAGAACTTAGAACTACTTAAATCTAACTAACCTAAGGACATCACACACATCCATGCCCGAGGCAGGATTCGAACCTGCGACCGTAGCAGTCGCGCGGTTCCGGACTGAAGCGCCTAGAACTGCTTGGCCACCGCGGCCGGCACTACCAACAGACACAAACACACCACCACCTACTTTATTAAATCCATCCGTTCCAAACACGGTTTGCGCCTCTGTAAAAATTTCGGCAGAATTTATTTCCGGCTTTATCCAGCTTTCTGTTCCTATAACGATTTCAGCTTCAGTCATTTCTATCAGAGCTTGAAGCTCTGGTACTTTTCCAACACAGCTACGACACTTTACAGCTACAATACCGACAGTTGTTTGGTCGATTTTCGTCGTTTCTTTGAGACTGTAGCCCTTTTTTATCTTTCTTAAGACTGTCTAACCTAAAAAACCAGTCCACGTCACACAGCCCTTGCTACACCTGTAGCCGCCTCCTGTGTGTAGTGAACACCTGACCTGTTTAGCGAAACCCGAAACCCTACCACCCTATGGCGCAAGTCGAGGAATCTGCAGCCTACACGGTCGCAGAACCGTCTGAGCCTCTGATTCAGACCCTCCACTCGGCTCTGTACCAGAGGTCCGCAATCGGTTCTGTTGACGATGCTGCAGATGGTGAGCTCTGCCTTCATCTCGCTAGCAAGACTGGCAGTCCTCACCAACTCAGATAGCCGCCGGAAACCAGAGAGAATCCCTTCCAATCCATAGTGACATACATCATTAGTGCCGACATGAGCCACCAAATGCAGTTGGCTGCACCCTGTACCGTTCATGGCATCCGGAAAGATCCTTTCCACATCTTTGATGACTCCCCCCGGTATGCACACGGAGTGCACATTGGCTTTCTTCCCGTACTTATCTGCCATATTCCTAAGGGGTTCCATCACCCGCCTGACACTGGAGATCCCAATGACATGTAATCCCACCCACAACACTAGTGCGGACCTCTCAGGAAGACCAGCCACTGCCGCAACAGGCGAGGCCACCGTTGCTGGCTCAGAAGTACTTTCAGCAGTGGGCAGCACTTCAAACCTGTTACGGAGGCGTAAGAGTACAGCCTTGTGGCCAGCACCAACTTTCGCCACAGTTCGCCAATCACCGTCAGCCATGTTTCGACCGGCAGGGGCGTCCGAATCCGAGGGCGCAGTAGCATCAGAGATCCCAGGCGATGCTACAGGTTCCAGAGGCGCCAGAGCGCTCGCCTCGGGTGTCCCAATGTCACCGCGGCCCAGGGCAACAGCCTGGAGTCTGTCGACCACGGCCAACACAGCTTGCAGCTGTTTACGGACGGTGGCCAATTCCCCCTGAATCCGTGCACAACAGGCGCAGTCCCTATCCATCCCTAACAATTTTTTTCTTCTCTTTTATCTCACAAAACTTTGTCTAATAAAATAGATTACCACGCAGAAATTCAAAAGCTAAACAAAGCATACAGATGAAACTTTATAATTCAATCCTAGTCAGGATTTCGTAAAATATCACAAAATCGGTTACTTCCCTGTTGCTACTCAGTCTTGGCCGGCGGTTGCTGTCTGACTGACTAATGGCTGTATAGCGCTGCTCTGCTCATTGCGGAATTTTGCTGTGTGAAGCTTATTCTTTATTTGTTGCTTTGTCGCTATGTTGTGCCTCTATCGAACTGCAAACGGCGGTCGCTTTTCTATCGTCTGCTCGTGTCATCTGTTCAGCAGATCTTACACCATGTTCCACTTGACTCTGCGGTCGAATGTACCGTTTTCACGCCGTTCGATAAACCCAAAGGCAGGTTACATTGCCTTCAGTTTTTTCGAACGAAGCGAGGACGGTAAATCAGAGCTCAGAGGAAAGTGGAACATGGCGTAAGAGTTGGTCGCACAGGAGAAAAAAAAAAAAAAAAAAAGTAATTTCCCGCAAGACAAACACAGATCGGCTAAGCGACTGCCTTACCAAATTGGCATGCAAGACCTTAAGTGACGAGATTGCTCATAAAAAGATGTACACTACTGTAAATTCATCTGATTTTCTTCACGACACAATTGTTAAAAGTTAATAATATTTTTTCATTCGATGACGCTTTTGTGTTACTCAAGGGAAGACACATTTCCACAAATACTACGAACATATTATATTTGCATTGGCCTATTATGATAATTACAAAGCAAAGAATACGAAACGTGTCTACGTACTCGAGCGTCAGCTAACCGATCGCTTATTATCGGGAGTCTTTACTCCTGTTCGCGGCGAGAGTGATAGCTGCGCGCGCATCGTACCCGCACTGCGAAACACGCGACCACTGTGCCCGCGGGCATATCATGCGCTCAGCCCTGGTGTAGCGGATAAAGCAATAAGTTTCTAGTCCATCGTTGTTGCGTTCTTATCATCTCACTCCTACAAACCTTAATTCGTAGTGTCGCAATGTCAGTTGTAATCAAAGTATCAATAGTACTGTACATACATCGTGTAGATGGATTCCTATGCTCTCCACTAGCTTCTGTATTACTATGATGCTCCCTTTTAAGAATAAACTCAGCGTTCGGTTGATAATCGTTTTGTATTTCTAGCAACACCGTACCTTTATAAGCTAAACTGTGTTTCAACTAATGACCTTCACAGTTATAGGAACAAACTTGTAATAACTCTTGGGCAAAATATTTGTGCAGTGATTTCAGACGCTACGATCAACCTGTCCCAAATGTTACGGACTTCTATTTTCAGCCTCTTCCTACAGGGGCAATGAGCTCTTATTTCGGGGCGTTTGTGCACGTTCTTGTTTAAGACATTTTAAGAGGAAATTAAATTCCGTCTTCTACGAGAACGTTAAAAAATTTTAGCAGTATCTAGTAGGGATTTATGAATCGATTACTCGTCGTGTTTAGCCGCATTTCGCTGGTTGGAAGGGATAAAGTTGACAGATAAAAAAAAAAAAAACTCTGATGTTCTGAGGACATGTGATTTTATTTCAGTGACTGGAATACTAAGTGAAACGAACAATGAATCTGGCAGTAGAATCAAACGGCTGGTGCCTGTGTGACAATGCACTACCTGGCGCCTGAACTGATGCAGGGCCTGTTCAGGTCAGAGGTATACATAAGTGGAGACAACGGCAGTATTAAGTTCGTTAGCTCGTATCCATTGCTTGCACACGAAATTACTGTTACATTGTAGTTCTGGAGCCCAATAAGTCAACTGCATACTCTCCGGTCAGAAAGAGCGCTTGAAATAGTTTTCGCTATGTAACATTACTAAAACTGGTGTTACACAGAGTTAGAATTTATACAAAGATAAAAAAGGTAAAGTCAGTTGTGCAAGAAAACATTTATTTGGTGCATTTTACCGGCTTCCACGGATTAAACAGTCATCTTCCGAAGTGTATTAGGCTCAAGTCATTGGTTGGGTCTGAGCACTATGGGGCTTAACTTCTAAGGTCATCAGTCCCCCAGAACTTAGAACTACTTAAACCTAACTAACCTAAGGACATCACACACATCCATGCCGGAGGCAGGATTCGAAGCTGCGACCGTAGCGGTCTCGCGGTTCCAGACTGTAGCGCCTAGAACCGCTCGACCACCCCGGCCGGCCAAGTCATTGGTACGTCAACGTCAAAATAAGACTCGAACGGTAGTGTCCTAGACAAGATAGGCAAAAATACATATGTAAAGCAAGTATATTAAAAATAAATGTACAAAGATTGAACGGCATAAGTACACCAGGTTTGTTAGTTCGTTAAAACAGACCTAAAATAATCAATCTGGTGAGCCACAACGTACCTTTGCTACAGAATCAATGAAACAGTGATATCGCTAAAAATATACGTCCTATGAGTTGCAAACTATCAAATCTCACGTCGTACATAGTATATGCGACGAAAGTCAACCACCAGACTCATGACATTAACAGAACTAAACATGCCTATGTACAAAGTGGGAGCGCTAGTGTACATATAAACTGAAATAAATTCTGCGACAGTAGAAGTGCATGTATGCATTAAACTTTGTAAAATATTAGAAAATGATTAACAATAGACAATAAACGACGAACCAAGTGTTAAGCAAACAGACATACAAAAATAACATCGTTACAATATAAAGGGAGATGAAGGAAGGAACGTAAACTTTTCACATTTTATCATCTTTTATGGTGGCGCCATGGGCCACTGGAACAGCGGCGATACGTGGAACTGTTCAGTATCCTGGAGATGAGGCCAGCCGCTGTACGCGCATTAAAGGGAAGCACAAGTAAGTGAGCCGCAGTCCGCCTTCGATAGCAGGAAGTGGACGCCGCTGAATTAAAGGCGTGCGAGGGTCCCCAGCGCGTATTTACAAATTAACTTACTGTGTGGAAGCGTGCCTGCTACGTGTCTAGATGTTAAGTAAAATTTGTTATGTGGGAGCTAATATCCTTGGTAGGCATTTAATAAGGCAGAGTGAGACTGTTACACATTAAGAGTAAGTAGTATTTGGAGGTTATACCAAGAAGGCACCGTCAGAACTTAAAAAATCTGTTACATAGAAGCCAATAGTACATACTGGATACAAAAGGTAAAATAATATTACTTTAAAATCTCTGAGAAAGTCAACTTCGACTGTGTATTCAAAAATCAATTTGCTTTCCAGTTAGAGTTAATCATTCAGCAAATCCTTACAGTTAAGACGGGAATGTTTATAGATTTCCTCTAAGATATTCATTTTACACCCTTTGTCGACGACGTGTAAAATGTTCATGTCGAGGAAAGATGGCGAGGGGTAAGTGTTTTTTCAGTTCTGCGAAAGTTGACTTGTAAGAATTCTCACCATCTTTGTTAAGTAAGTGCTCGTGAAAACTGGTTTTAAAGGCCTGCCTGTTTGTCCCATATAAAAGCGCGGGAACACGTTGCGTTGAAGATTATAGATCCTAGATTTGAGATATTTGTCGGCTGCAGGTGTCTCGTTAGCATAAACAACAATTTAGTGATGTTGTTAGTGGTAAACAACAGATTGAAGGCATATTTTCTTAACAAATTGGCATTCCAATACGATATATACCCTAGCAAAGGAAACGCAAAAATCTTTTCCCAGTGACACCATCTTGAGTAAGTAAAAAATTGGTGTGCTTACTAGTTTTAGCCTCATATAGTATTTGCACAAGACTAGCTGGATACCCATTGTTGACAGCAATGTACTTAAGATTGTTCAGATATGTGACAATAGCAGAGGGACGAAGAGGAACCTCAAATATGCGGTCAATCACAGCATGAAAAAATGTCGTCTTCAGCCTAAAAGGGTGACAGGAAGGATGATGTTATCTATCGTAATAGACTTTCTGTGGATGTTAAAACTAATTTTTCCATCTACCAGCCGCAATTTCAAGTCGAGGAAATTAAGTTCATGGGTGTGCTCTTTCTATTTCGTATGTAAATTTGATTTTTTGACGGTAGCCGTTCAGAGAGTCAATAAGAAATAGGAAATCATTCATATCTCCTTTGAATGTGACGATGGTATCATCCACATTCCGTTTGTGAGATGAAATATTACTAGCCAAAACGAAGCAAGAATTGAAAAACTTAAATTTACAAAGACAGCATCAGCTAGGAAACCAGCGAGGCAGTTCCCCATAGCCAGCCTTTCATCTTAAATCACGTATCTTGTCACTGAAGCTGAAATAATTGAGTATAGTACTCACAATTGTTATCATTTCATTAATTTCGTCACAATTCAGTTTCTTGTATTTTGTGGGGTTTTGCCCGCATCTCGTGGTCGTGCGGTAGCGTTCTCGCTTCCCACGCCCGGGTTCACGGGTTCGATTCCCGGCGGGGTCAGGGATTTTCTCTGCCTCGTGATGGCTGGGTGTTGTGTGCTGTCCTTAGGTTAGTTAGGTTTAAGTAGTTCTAAGTTCTAGGGGACTGATGACCATAGCTGTTAAGTCCCATAGTGCTCAGAGCCATTTGAACCATTTTTTTGTGAGGTTTTCTCTAACAACGAGGATTGTTTTATCCATCGGGATATTGGTGTAGAGGTTTGTTATGTCAAGCGATGCAAGATGATGGCCAGAGGCAAAAGTAGCGTCTTTTGAAGAGTTAACTTGACCTTTCCTATTTTTCTCTGCAAAAGATGCATCGTATATGTAATATTTCTTGAGAAGAAGCAGTAACTTCTTGGGCAACAAACATCTAGGACTACCAGTTCGCCGGCCGCGGTGGTCGTGCGGTTCTAGGCGCTCCAGTCCGGAGCCGCGCTGCTGGTGCGGTCGCAGGTTCGAATCCTGCCTCGAGCATGGGTGTGTGTGACGTCCTTAGGTTAGTTAGGTTTAAGTAGTTCTAAGTTCTAGGGGACTGATGACCACAGCAGTTGAGTCCCACAGTGCTCAGAGCCATTTGAACCATTTGAACTACCAGTTCCATTAACAATCGGAAATACAGGCCAACTATTCTGATGAATGTCAAAGTTGGAGTCTTGACATTCATGGTCAATAATCTAGCACGATTCTGGGAGAGAAAAGTAAATTATGAATTTCAGGAATCAAAGGCTACTTTTAGCTGGCTTCCTACTGATGGCGTGAATATTATTTTCTGAAAAGAACACTAATATTTTGTTTTACTTACTCGTCTTTATATAAGATGACAGAGGAGTTGCCTCTGTCTGTCTTGATGATGAGCGCATTTTCTTCCCTCAGCTTCTTACTGATGCGCCTAACTGTGGCAAGAGAATTATCTTTCCGTTTGTGATTAATGTTATTAATTTCTTTAATGATAATGTCATTAACGTTGCACCATACCTTGGCTTGTTCACATCTGTCATGTTTAACTGAGTCCATCGCAGGTTTCACATTAACGAGTTTAACAGCTGAAGACTGATCTAGAGGAATATCAACGTTATGCGCAAGATCCTTGTTTAAAACGTTAACTTCAGCTTCGTCAAATGATATGTTAGGATTACTACCTACACTCATATATAAAGAAAAATGTCGGATGCTGCTTTGCTTCTGTTTCTCACATTGGGATTTTTGAACATATTCAACAGCTGAAAGCTTTTTACGGCGTTGCTGTATGTTCATGCTATGACTGACCGCTTTCGGAGGTTCGTCTTAGTCCCTCTGCTACTACCACAGAGCTAAATAACCATAAGTATATTGCTGTCAACAACGGGTAACTTGCTACACTTGTGCAAAAACTATATAAGACTAAAACTAGTAAGCCAATTAATTATACTTTACTTAGTAAAGACGATATCACTGGGAAAAATATTTTACAATTCCTTTCCTATCGGCTTGCCAATAAGAAAATATAGCCTCAATGGGGCGTTTTCCAGAAATAATGTCACGAAGTTGCTGTTTATTCACAACGAGAGAGCTACAGCCGCCAAATATCTCAAATCTGTAACACATAAAATTCAATGATATGTGTACCGGAGCGCTCATGCCTACCGCTGTGTTTACTTGTTGTTTCTATGTGAAATCTGTAGTCTGAAACGGACTTTGAAGTGTGACGTTCAACTTTAAAGTTAACTTTCAATTTTGTGTCAGCCGTTCTGAAATCCTGGAATTCGACATGTGGTTTTTCAGAAATTTCAAGGGAACAGAACATGATGTTCTCGGTCTACAATACGTCTTTATTAACAACACGTCCCATGTTAAGTTGCGGAAGGTTGATGACTGCAACCGGATAATAACGCCGACAATTGGATCTCCTGAATATTACCACTATTCTGATGAGGTGGGTACTGTCAATATTACGTATGCCGATTTAGGAATTCGCTCTGTTAAAATTTACAATCCATGTTTTGATGTTAATTATAATAGCATCATGGATGTACTCTCAAAGTATTGCACCGCATATGCAGTTACCTTAGAATGCTGGTCGGGGAATACGCATTACAAAGTGGATAATGGTTTTCATGTCGCCCGAATTGATCTGAGCCTTCATATCACCTCATTTACTTCTGTGAAAGATTTCAAAGCTCTAGTGGTGCACGAAGGACAACCAAGAATGTATTCGGTTTGTAGGCCTAATTTCACTGATCACCTCAGGGCAGCATGTACACACATGCGTCGGTAAAGCATCTCTGTCGTGCTGTTGCTCATGAGGCAAGCAGTTCATTCACTTACGAAGATCCTGTTATCTCCAATGTTACCGCTACGATACCATCAAGAGAAGGCAAGTCTGTTGTAACGGATGGCGATAAGACTACTTCCACTGCTAGAGTGAGAACACTACGCATTCTGTTCCGAAGCCCGCAGACGAAACATGTACTAACAGGGACCTTCTCACTTAACGAGCCTCAGCTGAAAATGAAAGAGCGAAAACCATACGCAAAACTCCGAGCAAGTCGAAAACAGCCACAAAGGGCAAATCGAGTATCGGCTCGCCGAAAAAAAAAAAAAAAAAAAAAAAAAGCGTACTTCACGTCCTGGAGCGGCCGATATCTCAGAAACTGAAACCCAAAATGGAGAAGACGAAAGGGAAATTTAAGAAAGGGGTTGATGACGTGCTGTTCCCAGCGCTCGGTCCTAATGACGAACGTATGGAAACCGAATCTATTTCACCCAAAGCCCGCTGAATGAATCTTGGTGGCAAGACGGACACACTGAAGGGCGCGAATACGAACCTCCCCAAAAGTTGATTGATGGCCTTACTTTTGGAGTCTCCACCTCCATAAACGAATAGAGCATTCTCTTGACGGGGCAAACTTCTCTAGAATTAATATGCGTACAGGTACCGGTTAATTTAATGTGCTTCAAGACGAATGTGCTTCAAGAAGAATGGGAGAAACATCTCCTGTATATAGGGACATCAGGTACTCATTTAGCAAGATCCATTTTGATTCTCTCAGGCCTCCTGAGGTATCACCATCGATGATGATCAAATTTACTGAACATGAAGACTTTGTAGTTCTTAGCCTCCTTCTAAGACACGATCTATGTAAGATTATAAAACTGTGACGCCCAATATAAACAGCATTTAGTCTACAGTTACGCTCCAAGTGCTACAAGATTATCTCTTTGCTGCAAATATAGATATTATATTTCTACAAGAAGTCACGACCTCTAAAATAAACCAAACACATAATTTTGAAGAATTTATTGTTATTGACGGATCTTGTGGCACTGAAATTTTATTGAAGGAAGGTATTCAGTAGACGATAAAGACTGATCTCGACAGTGGAAAAGGCGTACCTGTCCAGCTGCAAGACACATTACTTGTCAGTGTCCGTGCACCATCGGAAACAAATAACAGAGCGCATAGAAGCCAGTTTTGTACCGACGACATAGTCGCACAATTAGCAGGCTTATACCACACAGTACTACTCCGTGGAGACTTCAGCTACGTAAGCAGCATCAGGCGCCAATCTTTAATTATTGTGAAGAACTGCAGGCTGTAACAGGTGGATTAGAGGTGGTAGATACCCGGACGACACTGTGGCCAAACTTCACGACCTATGCGTTTGTAGCGAAGAACAGCGCAAGTAGATTAGACAATATATGTGTCAAAGTCGCTGATGTCCAGTGTAACTGGTATGGAGATGTGGCCGGTAAGTTTTTTTGATGACTGTGTTTACCGTATCTGGGATAAATTTTCTCAAAAGACACACTTTGGATGGCGTGGTACTTGGCATCTGAACATCTCTCTTCTGTATGAGCTAGCGCTGAAACAATCTATTTTAGAAGTTTGAGACACGTTATCTGAACCGTGCATATTGGTGGATGGAATACGTGAAGCGTTAAATAAAGATAACTATTATGTAGTGCGCCAAGGAAAAAGCAAAATCGACTAAGTCAACTGTAGAATATTACTTCACGTATTTCAGAGAGTTAATCGCGCTTCGCGACGTTTTGCGACAAAATTTTGTCAAAATTAAAGCGAGAATTCTCTCCTCAACTCGTCAGTCCTTGCATGGAAGAGGTATTCGTGCACGAAACAATTATGATGTTCATTCGGAACGCAACTCTTTATTCCACGAAACGCGAGAAGGAAACCGAGCGAAATAAAAGTTAATTAACAGTCTGACTGATGAACAAGATACCACAAGGCAACATGTACCCGACCCTTTTACTGAAATTTATGCGACACCGATAACGTCTTATCAGAGAAACGTAAAGTATTGTAACCTCAGCCGAAAATAAGAGCCTGTTCGAATGTCTTAGCTCCCAAGAAATTCTCTTAACAGGCAACGCTGCTCCTTAAAAAAAAAGAAAAAAAAGCCCCTGCGGTAGGTGAGCTTTCCCTATAATTTTACGCTCTGATGTGATTTGTTGTTGGCGATGAAATCACAGAAATGTTGAATGAAATATTTACGGGTGTTTGCTTCGCTGACGGTTTTGCTGCAGGACTGATGTTCCTGGTAACCAAAGTGAGAGAGTTAAGGATTACCGATAACTTTAAAACACTCCGATTTTAAAAATATTCGCGTCTTTTTAGCGACAAATAGAAACCGGCACTTACTAAACTCTTGGGTTCCTATCCAGCCAGCGTTGCAAATCGTTGCTTTATGTCCAATCTATTTCCGGAATACAGACATATTGTCAATCTTACGTCATTATGCCATATCAAATTAGTCTTCGTTTTCCTAGATTTTGATGAAGCTTATGACAGGATTAATTACTTAGTTTTAGTAAATAATTTGAAAATTGGGTTTATTGAACAACATACGAGAATTATGCAAAAAAATTTAACTGATGGCTTTGCGTGAACCAAAATCGATGGACAGCTTACGGGACCATTTCCCATTAAAAGCTCAATCTCAAAAGTATGTCGCCCGTCAACAAGACTATAGGAAGTATGTGTGGAACTGCTACTCAGAAGTTACACCGAAGATTAAAAGGGCTGCAAATTTTGAACGCCAATATAGTTGTCAAGTATATGCGGATGATATTAATTTCATGGAGCACAGTGAACGATAATGAGGAAATGCAGACGACCAAAAGCATTTTCGACGACTATTGTAAAGCAGCAGGAGTAGAAATTAATTTTCAGACATCTCAACTACTGGGAGTAGGTCAAAGCTCTAACACATTGCTAACACAAATGGTCCAGTCACATTAATGTGACCTCCTGTCAGAAGCCTGAATAACCATCTCTTACTCCGCAGCCGTGCAGGAAGAGAGTCAATTAGGATAGAGAAAGTACCTACAAGGATGTGGAACTATGCCGATTCTAGCGCCGTGGCCGGCTGCGCTAGCTTTCTCGGCTGAGGATCCGTGGCGTGAACAGCCCGATAGAGGTGGCCACACAGATTCTTGATTCGGTATAAAACCGGGGAGTTTGGTGACCATAGGAGAACGGTAAACTCATCTTAGAGCTCTTCGAACCACACAGGTACACTACATGTTGTGTGACACGTTGCATTGTCCTGCTGGTCGTTGCCATCCTGCCGAGGAAGAAAAAAGTTGCATGTTGGAGTGTAAGTAGCCCCAATGATAGATGCATTCTTGTGTTGAACCATTGTGCCTTCCTGAATGACGATATCACCCAGGGAACGCCAAGAAAACGTTTCCCTGACCGTAACGGTTCCTCCTTCAGCCTAGACCCTTCCGAAGGGGCACATAACTTGATTCTTCTGAAAAGGCCACCTATCGCCACTCAGTGGACGTCCAGCTCTGGTACTGTGGTGCAAATTCCAAGATTCGTCGCCGATGAAGAGCAGTCAGCATGAGTGCTTGAACTGGGCGCCTGCTGCAGAGGTCCATACGCAGCAACTTTTGCTGGACGGTAGTTGAGGAGACACTGTTGGTAGCACCATGGTTCATCTGGACTGTCGCCGGCCGCGGTGGTCTCGCGGTTCTAGGCGCGCAGTCCGGAACCGTGCGACTGCTACGGTCGCAGGTTCGAATCCTGCATCGGGCATGGATGTGTGTGATGTCCTTAGGTTAGTTAGGTTTAAGTAGTTCTAAGTTCTAGGGGACTAATGACCACAGCAGTTGAGTCCCATAGTGCTCAGAGCCATTTGAACCATTTGAACCATCTGGACTGTCAGTGCTCTACATCTGCATATCTATTCGCGCTTACACATCTTCGCAGCCGTCGTTCACCCCTGTCATGTACGGCTCGTGGTACACCACAGCTACCTTGGCTGCAGATTTGGATAGAGCCATTTTACCATTCATGGCGTATTATAACCACGGCGGCACGCGAACTGTTTACAAACTTAGCCGTTTCGGAAATACTTTCACCTTTGGCCCGAAAGCCAATGATCATGCTATTTTGGACGTCAGACATATAGCTCCGCTTCCGAATTACAACAACTGCACTGTTTTCCGCGTCTCCCCGACACGCTTTACGTACCCTTCACTACTAGAGCTGCCACCTGCCATCTGAGAGTGGTTACTGAATACTGACGCCAAACACAGTCGGTGATCACATTAATGTGACTGGATCGTTATGGAAGAATATGAACAATCCTACCCTGCAGTCCAGTGTCAAGGCTGCTTGGCATAACGCCGTTAACGGCACCATTCCCATTAGGGAAAACTTACACAGTATCAGTTTGATGCCAGGCCTGAAATGTCCACAATGCAAACTCGTTGACTCCCTCCCACACAGGTTAGTGTGAAGAGATCAGGTCGAGACTTGAAAATTCATAACGAAGAAAGTTGCAGCAATCATTAGAACCACCAAATCGCATAGAGACGTAAATTACCTTATGGAATCTGATTGGAAATGGTATGCCAATGCAAAAACTAACAGCGAGACTTTGCTACTGGGGCAATATGGTGTTATCATCATCATCATAATTTTATAAGTTTCAGTTCCTCAATTCCTGCATACACTAATGAGCCAAAACTTTATGGCCACTGTCTACCATGAGATTTAATGGCAACTGTTGGCGCTGTGGGCACGTGACGAGGTAAGGAAAGTATACAAGTGGAACGAAAACGCATGGGGATCATTCTACCGGCTATACGACCACAAACAGGGAAATACACTGACATAATCGCCTGTGACAAAGGACAGATTGTTATATTTCGGCGCCTGGGAACGAGCATCTTGTGGGCTAAGTGAATGGCATTGTAGTCAACCTGCATCCCTTCTTCCTTGATGTCTTCGCTGGCGGCGATGGAGTCTTCCAGCAGGATAACTGTCAGAAGGCCCGAATTGAGCTTCAGTTGTTTGAGGAACATAATGGTCAATTCAGATTGACGTCGTGGCCTCAAGATTCACTTGATTTGAACTCAACTGAACACATCTATGACTCTACTGGACATCAGCTCCACACCCACATGCCACCGGCCCATAACTTACGGGAATTTTGTGACTTGTGTATAGACATCTGGTACCACAAACATCCAGCCCGCCCGGTTGGCCGTGCGGTCTAACGCACTGCTTTCCGGGCGGGAAGGAGCGCCGGTCCCCGTCACGAATCCGCCCGGCGGATTTGTGTCATGGTCCGGTGAGCCGGCCAGTCTGTAGTTGGTTTTTAGGCGGTTTTCCATCTGCCACGGCGAATGCGGGCTGGTTCCCCTTATTCCGCCTCAGCTACACTATGTCGGCCATTGCTGCGCAAACAAGTTCTCCACGTATGCGTACACCATCATTACTCTACCACGCAAACATAGGGGTTACACTCGTCTGGTGTGAGACGTTCCCTGGGGGGTCCACCGGGGGCCGAACCGCACAATAACCCTGGATTCGGTGTGGGGCGGCGGAGGGGTGAAGTGGACTGCGGCAGTCGTCGTGGGGTAGCGGACCACTGCGGCTGCGGCGGGGACGGAGCCTCTCCGTCGTTTCTAGCTCCCCGGTTAACATAACATAACATAACCACAAACCACCTGGAGACTACGAAGGACATTTAGAATCCGTGACACTCAGATTCTCAGCTGTATGGCGTATGAAACGGTCAGCACGCTATTAAGCAGGTGGCTATAATGTTTTGTATATCAGTTAGTTTTATAAGGTATTCTCTCTTGTGACGAAACACCATTACCAAGTCTGCTATGACGAATAGCTCCTTACACTCCTGTGCTGAGACGATGAGGTTTCTTTAAGAGCTGCGAGCCACTTCCGCGACCCACCATTTGGTTTTATTATCACAAAACACGAGTCGATTCTCAGGCGGTGGAGGAGGACGAGTCGCTGTTAGGTCGCAGCTCAAATGGTGCTTGAAACAACACACGTTCATTGGTATGGAATGACCTACGCCTTAGCGAAGGCGAGCTGCAAGCAGAGACTCACGTCTATTCATACTACAAATGAGCAGCTGTAAGTCGAACAAGTTGATTTAATCTGTAATCTGTTGTAATCCCCCCATTCCCCAGTTTCAAAATTCTAAGGAACAAACTGTTTCCGGTGACTTGTGGTTCCTAAATGGATATACCTATTCAGATTTACTTCTATTTATTTTAAGAAATGTAAGATGTCGTGCATGAGACTAAGATACAACTTTAGATTTATGTAAAGCAATGTATATGTTTTACAGAAGTGAACTGACAAGTCAATTAAAGGGGTAATAAGCATCGTTATAAATTCCCCCATTTATTATGGATACCTTCATGCAAGATTAATTAGCATCATCCAAAGAGTTAAGACCGTCAAAAGCTACGACAGTTTACTACAAATAGGTAACACCTTTGGCGTTCCAGAAACACAGATCAAGTTTTGCTATGAACAGTTTCTTCCCGGAAGAACATGTAACTATTAAAAAATTTAACGATTTATTACAAACAATGCACAAACATACCAATCAGTTAACACATCACAAATTTACCTAGTCGTCTTTGTAGATTCCTTATAACACCGGTTGGATCATGGCACAAAGTCAAGTCCACGTCCATGGTATAGCGGCACAGCATATCGACTGCGGCAGCACATCAGACAGATGTAATACTCTATCTGCCAGGAAATAGCGTTGCAAACGCGTGTCGCGGGCATCACAGGGCTCTAGAAGTCCCGTAACAGCACAGCAACAAGCAAGTTGTTGCTTACATATGAACCCTAAACTCAACAGTGTATGACCCTGATTTACCACGGACGTTTCTGCAATAGCGATTAGTACTTGCGTGCTTATGTCTCTCAACAATTCCGCTGTTCAAACGGGTTCGCTGCGCTACGGTGTTCACTTCGTTGATATTAGAGCTCGCGAAGCAACTGCCACGTGTCACTGCATCTGGACGTAATCGACCACGTTAACAGACTTTAGTAGTCTTGCGTCAGATCACGATACTAAATATGGCTACGAGGAACGTATTTATCAGCGCAACAAGTGTGCATTAGTCATTGATACAGAATTCATAGGACTCTGAAACAGAAGCCGATGTTGCAAGAGCAGCAACAAAAGCACATGATAAAAAATACTGCAGCAGACTTAGACGATCTCAATTGTCGCAGGCATCCCCATTTCCTTGTTTCGAAAAATATTACTAGTCAAGGTCAAATAAACTTCAACAGTTTCTGCTACACTGCAAGCTCTCAACTTCTTTCCTTCAGAAGAAAGTTATATAAACTAGCACAGAACTTACTACCGCAAATACACTACTGACCATTAAAATTGCTACACCACGAAGATGACGTGCTACAGACGCGAAATTTAACCGGCAGGAAGCAGATGCTGTGATATGCAAATGATTAGCTTTTTAGAGCATTCACACAAGGTTAGCGCCGGTGGCGACACCTACAACGTGCTGACATGAGGAAGGTTTCCAACCGATTTCTAATACACAAACAACAGTTGACCGGCGTTGTCTGGTGAAACATTGTTGTGATGCCTCGTGTAAGGAGGAGAAATGCGTACCATCACGTTTCCGACTTTGATAAATGTCGGATTGTAGTCTATCGCGATTGCGGTTTATCGTATCGCGACATTGCTGCTCGCGTTGGTCGAGATCCAATGCCTGTTAGCAGAATATGGAATCGGTGGGTTCTGGAGGGTAATACGGAACGCCGTGCTGGACCCCAACGGCCTCGTATCACTAGCAGTCGAGATGACAGGCATCTTATCCGCATGGCTGTAACGGATCGTGCAGCCACGTCTCGATCCCTGAGTCAATAGATGGCGACGTTGGCAAGACAACAACCAACTGCACGAACAGTTCGACGACGTTTGCAGCAGCATCGACTATCAGCCCGTAGACCATGGCTGCGGTTACCCTTGACGCTGCATCACAGACAGGAGCGCCTGCGATGTTGTACTCAACTACGAACCTGGGAGCAAGAATAGCAAAACGTCATTTTTTCGGATGAATCCAGGTTCTGTTTACAGCATCATGATGGTCGCATCCGTGTTTGGCGACTTCGCGGTGAACGCACATTGGAAGCGTGTATTCGTCATTGCCATACCGGCGTATCACCCGGCGTGATGGTATGGGGTGCCATTGGTTACACGTCTCGGTCACCTCTTGTTCGCATTGACGGCGCTTTGAACAGATATATTACGACCCGTGGCTCTACCCTTCATTCGATCCCTGCGAAACCCTACATTTCAGCAGGATAATGCACGACCGCATGTTGCAGGTCCTGTACGGGCCTCTCTGGATACAGAAAATGTTCGACTGCTGTCCTGGCCAGCACATTCTCCAGATCTCTCACCAACTGAAAACGTCTGGTCAATGGTGGCCGAGCAACTGGCTCGACACAATACGCCAGCCACTACTCTTGATGAACAGTGGTATCGTGTTGAAGCTGCATGGGCAGCTGTACCTGTGCACGCCATCCAAGCTCTGTTTGACTCAATGCCCAGGCGTACCACGGCCGTTATTATGGCCCGAGGTGGTTGTTCTGTATACTGATTTCTCAGGATCTATGCACCCAAATTGCGTGAAAATGTAATCACATGTCAGTTCTAGTATAATAAATTTGTCCAGTGAATACCCGTTTATCACCTGCATTTCTTCTTGGTGTAGCAACATTAATGGCCAGTAGTGTAGAACCAAGTGGCCTTTCACTTCCTTCAATGTGTGGTTTGCTAACTAGCCGTTACGACCACCAAATGCGGATAGTAACCTCAAGGCTAAAATTTTAAAAATGTAGCTAGCAGTCTGGTGAAGCATATGTGGCCTCGGCCATTCAGTGACAAGGCTTCTCATAAGTGCCATGTAAACTGTGCAGTGAATCCAGTGCCGAGTAACGTATTAGGGTTGTGACTGTTCGCTTAGTTCCCGACCGAGAAGTACGATTTAATTACTGTGGCCATCAAATCCTCATCTCAGTGAAATGTTGTACGTAGCTAAATAATTTGAAATTTCTTCTTCCACACAGAAAGTTTTTGACAACGGTATTGGGTAGTTATCGTGTTCAGTAGCCGACGTTGTTATCAGTAGTAAACAGGTGAAATAAACAGACCATTCCTTCCTGAGGTTTGACTCTCGCGCGGTATTTTGTCGACGCATGTCAGCTTAAGACATGAATTAGCTCTGGGTAGTTCCTCTTCTCCGCTGGATAGCTCTTTCGAACCGGATTTACAAAACAACCGTCTACCTCCAGTGCAAGAATCAGCCCATAAAGGGTCACATTTCCACCACAACGATATCGTGTGACATTAATACCTCGCATCTACTTAAATCATCTACATTTACATCTGCGTCTACATATGTAATCTTCAAGCCAAAGTATGGTACGTGGTGCAGAGTACCTTGTACGACTGCTAGTCATTTTCTTCCCTGTTCCAATGGCGAGAGGAGATATGGAATAACGACTGTCTATGTGCCTACTTACGAGCCCTAATTTCGCCTGCCTCTACGCGAAATGTACGTCAGTGGCGGATGAATCCTTCTGCAGTCAGCTTCAAATAGAGGTTCTCTAAATTTTATCACTATTGTTCCTTTTCACCTGATCTGCAGGGATTCCTATTTAAATTCCCTAAACATTTTCGTAGGTTTTGCCCGTTGATCGAACCTACCGGTAACAAATCTAGCATCCTGCTACATAATTCTTCGATGTCTTCCTTTTATCCCACCTGTTCGGGATACCAGACACCCGAGCAGTACTCAGGTACTGGCCCCCTAGTGCTCTATATGTCGTCCTCTTTACAAATAAACCACATTTTCCTAAAATTCTCCCAGTAAACCTAAGTGAAAAATTCTCCAGCCCTACCACAGTCTTTACGTACTCGTTCCATCTCATATCGCTTTGCAATGTTACGCCTAGATAATTAATCAATGTGACGGTCTCAAGCAGCACGCCACTAATGGTGTATTCGAATATTACTGGATTGCTTTTCCTACTCATCCGAAACTTACGTTTTCCTACATTTAGGGCTAGATGTCATTAATCACATCAACTAGAAATTTTGCCTAATTCGTCTTATATCTTGCTAAAGTCGCTTACAGCATCTTCAGGAAACAGCTGCAGATTACAGCTCAGCGTACCCTGAGTACCACAATGAACAGAGTGGCACCACCGTCCACACTGAGACATGAAGTGGTTTTCCTGCAAGGGGTCAAGACTTTTGACTTCCTTGTATCTTTGCAGAACTAGCACGAACAGCACACGCTGTTACTCGAACTTTCACTCGACTGCGCCACAAAGCTTCAGAGACATACGTCCTTAAAACAATCTCTTCAGCGTCGTTTTTGTCAAGCTCAGGGCGTCCTGTTTGCTTTGCGAGTGGTAGTTAAAGCAGAACTTTACAGTGTGTCGCACGAGGAATGGTCAATATTCGGGGATCTGACCGGAACGGTCATTTGAAGCAAAAAACTTCATAAGAACATACACTATGTGATCAAAAGTATCCGGACACCTGGCTGAAAATGTCTTACAAGTTCGTGTCGCCCTCCATTGGTAATGATGGAATTCAGTATGGTGCTGGCAGACCCTTAGCCTTGATGACAGCTTCCACTCTCGCAGGCATACGTTCAGTCAGGTGCTGGAAGGTTTCTTGGGGAATGGCAGCCTATTCTTCACGGAGTGCTACACTGAGGAGAGGTATCGATGTCGGTCGGTGAGGCCTGGCACGAAGTCGGCGTCCAAAACGTCCCGAAGGTGTTGTATAGGATTCAGGTCATGACTGTGCAGGCCAGTCCATTACAGGGATGTCATTGTCATGTAATCACTCTGCCACAGGCCGTGCATTATGAACAGGTGCTCCATCGTGTTGAAAGACGCTATCGCCATCCCCGCTTTGCTCTTCAACAGTGGGAAGCAAGAAGATGCTTAAAACATCAATGTGGGCCTGTGCTGTGATAGTGTCACACAAAACAACAAGGGGTGCAAGCCCCCTCCATGAAAAACACGAACACACCAGAGCACCACCGCCTCCGAATTTTACTGTTAGCACTTCACACGCTTGCAGATGACGTTCACCGGGCATTCGCCACACCTACACCCTGACATCGGATCGCCACATTGTGTACCGTGATTCTTCACTCCACACAATGTTTTTCCACTGTTCAGTCGTCCATTGTTTACTCTCCTTATACCAAGCGAGGCGTCGTTTGGCATTTACCGGCGTGAAGTTTTCTCATTTCCCGCCTAACTGTCATATTACTTGCAGTGGATCTTGATGCAGTTTGGAATTCCTGTGTGATGGTCTGTATAGATGTCTGCTATTACACATTGCGACTCCTTCAACTGTCGGCGGGCTATGTCAGTCAACAGACGAGGTCGGCCTGTACGTTTTTGTGCTGTACGTGTCCCTTCACGTTTCCACCACACCATTACATGGGAAACAGTGGAGCAGGGATGTTTAGGAGTGTGGAAATCTCGCGTACAGACGTATGACATAAGTGACACCCAATCACTTGACAATGTTAGAAGTCTTTGAGTTCCGCGGTGCGCCCCATTCTGCTCTATCACGATGCCTAATAAAAACTGAGGTCGCTGATATGGAGTACCTGCCAGTAGGTGACAGCGCAATGCACCTAAAACGAGAAACGTATGTCTTGGGGGTGTCCGGGTACTTTTGATCACATAGTGTATGTCGTAGTTCAAATGATTTGCGATCTCGAACAAATTTAATGTACATTATTATCTGTTTATTGTTTATTCAAATCATCGCCAGATTTACACATGAAGCAAACACAACAATATGTGTTTTACAATGTATCAGTAGAAAAATACTTATTTTTAAGGTACTCATCTCTAAGCATTACCGCATGCGTCATATTATGGCTACTGGACAGTAAACAGTAAATGTTTGAATATCCCACAGGCAACTTCATTGTGTTTGTACACTCTTGGGAAAACATGTTGTGTTACGTGTCTGGGTGCCTCTGCACGTTCCCTAAAAAGGGCAGTGTCCAAGATGCGACCAAGTAGTTCATCTCGCGTATTCACCTTTCGTTTGCAGACTTCAGTGAACCCCATAAATCAAAACCTAATGGCGTAAGATATGGCGATCACGGTGGCCTGTTAATTTTACCACCACGACCAATCCAGTGATTAGGGTAAGTGCGCTTGTCATGTTCCCTTACACTTACGAACACTTCTGATAAAATGTGGAGGGGTTCCGTCATGATAGAAGTACACTGCAGTCGGTGCGTCCAAAGGAACGCCCTCAAGGTGTTCAACAAAGGAATTTTCCAAAGTAAGCTAGCAATTCTCTTCCGTTATTCGCTCTTCTAAAATGACTGGACCTATCAAACCCGAACCGATCATGCTGCATCACAAACTGATCGAAAAACGAACTTGGAAATCGGTTTCTGCTGTAGAGCGCGGATAATAATTATTACGTGTTGTTCATTTCATTTCGTATAAATTTGGCTTCATCAGTGAATGGTAATAATGGAATCAAATTACGATTATAATATACCCAGTGAAAAAATTCAAGTCGTGTGGCAATGTCGCCAATGGACACGCTGTACGTCAAACGGTAACAAGTTTTCCCTGTGCGATGTTCGCCAAACATTTGTCCGTGGGACAGTAATACTTCGAGAAAGCCACTGTGTGCTGGTTGTAGGGCTGCGCTGCTCCATTTTAACACTGAGTTCCTATTCCTGCACAGGTTGTTGAATTACACAGTGAGAAGAATAATGAAGACTTGGAGCAATACAAGTCCACGCAGTGTGGTGAAAAATCTGGTGAACACTCTACAATATGGAATTCAATGTGTTGGAAAGCGCAGGCGGTATTTTTCGAAAGCAGGAGCAGCACTAACATTGCAGAAACCGCAAACAGACAACATACCTGCAATTTAGCCAATTTGTGTACAACAACAGTTAATCTATTCTTCCCTCTGGTACATTCTCAGTCATTTGCACTAATTCACTCACAACGGCACCATAGACATCTGTGCGTTCGACAGCTAGTTTAGTAGCAGAAAGACATACCGAGCAAGGAGGCTGAAAGCAACATGGTAGTTTGGCTTAGAACAACACGTTTAAAAGGTTGGTTTGGAAAGACACATACGTGTGCGCCACCAACCTAAAAACAAATGTACATAAAATGTGCTCGCTCTACGAGGCCATTAAGAATAGGGCATACGCCCATATCAAGTTCTTAGCCTCAAATGATCGTCCCTGTCATCTCCCTGAATATAGGCAATTCGTACTGTAACAGCCTCTACAGGCTTCATAAAGTAGGCGTTATGTTACCCGTACAGCAACTCGTAAGCAATGCCTACGATTCTAGTTAGAAAACTTAACAGTACTACCCAAATATGTGGTGATTTTAAGACAACGTTAATGCACAGTCTTAAACTGACCTTTCTCCAGTTCCGCGCTTCTGAGAGTAATTGGCCAAATTGTTATTCGCTGGTATTTTTGTAAAACTGATACTGCGGATACATGTTTACATTTGCCATTACGTGAGCAGACATAATATCCTGGTGCTCAGTATACGTTTTGGCATGTACTATCATAATCGCTTAGTTTGGCATGGCTGGCGAGCCAACCACGTTTCATTGTTGCTTAGAAATATTACAGCAAGATACTCGTAACTGTACATGTAACTTGGCAATACTACTGAAGTAAGATCACATGGAGCAGCACAGGTAGAGCCTTTAAAAGCTGTTTATCTATTTTCAAGAAAACTGTTTGCATTGCTTGCTTGACAAGTGGTTTTCTTCGAGCCAAGCGTTAAATACCAAGATCACATTTTCAGGAAGAGCTCTCTTAAGTCTACATTGGACCATGCAGAAGCTATAATTAAGTTTCCTGTGCTAAAAATCTAAAAGGACTTAAAACTTACCAGGGTCTGAGCTTGTAATGTAAAGTGAAGTACCCGGTACCGCTATCTTATTTGAAGTATTCGATGCTATACTAGTCTGAAACTGTGCAATCTCTCTCTTTCCAAGCATTTATCCCGACTGGCGGCGTCTGCTGTTATGGTTAACCGGATCTGGAGTGTTAATTTTAAGGGGTGGCCGGATGCCTTTCCTGTCACCACCCCATAACGCCGGGACAGAATATGTGTACCCCAACTGTCTGTGTCTGGTGTAATCCATGGAATAGTGCGAACGTGTTTCAAATGTCTGCGAGTTGTGTGACAGAGGCGGAACGTGGGGATGAGCCCGATATTCACCTAGTGGATGTGGAAAACCGCCTGAAAACCACATCCAGGCTGGCCGGCACACCGGCCCGCGTCGTTAGTCCGCTGGACGGATTCGATCTGCGGCCGGCGCCTCTACCAGTCCTGGAAGCAGCGCGTGAGCGCTCTCGGCTACCCTGGCGGGTAGTCTGAAACTGTGCAGTGTCTGCAAAAAACCTTGATGCATTAATGAATTTCTCAGCTATTATAGTTTCTTTACTTGTTTGTGGTCTAACGGTTATTAAAGTACGAAAAAGTCCAAAAAAATTGTTCATTCTTATAATTTTGCTACACTTATGAACAAAAATGTGTGTTACTTTCTTTGTTTTTCATCCGCTTTTTCCGCAGTCGTATTTATATTAGTTATATAGGTTAAATACCGTGTTTTGCGATTGTAATAAAATATAATTAAGATCAAAGGCGTTTCGCATTAGTTTAAAAGCATCTTTAGTTGTCAAGGTAGAAGTATTATTTTTCTTGTCATTTTGGTTGGCTAGGATCATGAACAGTTCTCATGCTTTCACATACTGCTATAAACAACGTAATTATTACCGTTTCTTACCGTTTTTCTCTTTCTTGAGTCATTCTTCACATTCTTCTACAAATTTGTGGTACATATCATGACCCAACACTTTCTCTAACTCTAAATATATTCACGTTCTCGTGTTGTGAAGAACCACTGCCATCTCGCCATTAAGTGTACTTTGTTTTGATGTGCGAAATGCGTTCGTCTTTTGTCTACTTTTTATGGCAGCGAAAGAGTCTGCTATTGCTCTGTGTATGAGTCTTTTACTTTCGGATGTTGTGTGTGTGTGTGTGTAATTTTTTTAATAGCTTTATAAAAGGTGTATATATTTCAGATACAGATACACTACCGGTCAAAAAGCTTTGATCACTTATGGAAAAAGCAGTATACTTTCTTTCATTGTACAAACACATAATTCAACTAAACAGACAAATAAAGCAATTACTTTCTGTCACCAAGTACGATACAATATGGTTTATATTGTAGTCTCTTCAGAGTATCCAACCTTTGCTCCCAGACCAGCTGCAAAACCTCCTGGCATTCTACAGATACAGTTGTGCAGTGTGTTTTGTGTTTTACCAGATACTGCAGTCCACAACGTCTGTAAATTATTCCATAGACCTTTCATATTATATATCTTCGTTTTCTGAACTACCTGTCAAGTTCATCCTATACGGGTGAGGAACTGCACTGTTAATCAGTATCCTGTGATATCCTTCCTTCTTTGATTTTCCATTAATTCTCGCCAGACTACGGACTTAATCACGCACAAAACAGCCTCACACCATGACAGACCCTCCATATTGCTTCACTGTTGGCGCCAGACGCTACTCTTCATACGTTCTCCAAGAAATCGACGAACGACCATTCGACGATAGCTACCAAATACTTCAAACTTAGATTCGTCCATGAATAACACCTTGTATCGTTGGTGCACCTCCAGTTATGTTAATTTGCCCATTGCATCAGTTACATCTTATTTTGTACGTTTAAAAAAGGATTTTTTGCTGCCATACACCACTTTAACCTCGTTTATGGAGACGGCGTTGCACTGTTGAGACGGAGATTCGAGTTGCTCTCATACTGTTTACTTCCTCACGAATTACGGCTGCATTACTTGTTATCTGACGTTTGCTCTACTCATATGAACTGATCTGTGTATGATGTTACTCGTTGTCTTCCAGATTGCGGCACAGTTACATTGTGCACCAGTTTGCTTGAACTCCTGCTATGTATACATCACTATACGTTGGGCAACGTTAACTTGTTTTGCTGTTGTCCTACTAGAATAGCCTTCCTGACGCAGACCTACAATTACACCACGTTTTTAAATTCCGTCTCCTGCTTCTGTCCCATTAGTGGGTAATATAGTATGAACCTGATCAGGTATACAAACCCACTTCTAGATGAACACAATTCCCTTTCAACTAACAATAAATTATTGCTATACAGACATCTAAAAGAATGAGTCTTATTTGAGTGGAACTTTCTTAGGTAAAAGCACATCAGTATTGCTGTGGATACCCATAGGTGCCCCTCTAGTGCCACAATCAGTGAGATGCACAACATGGGCCCTTAATCTTCACAAGTATATAATTGTTTTATTATCAGAATGAGGATACAATAGAATATTCAAAACTAAATTCCTGTTTCAACCAAAACTCCAAAGCTGTAATAGGTGATCGAAAACATTTTGACCAGTAGCGTATGTGGTTTTATTCTATGATATTAAGAACTAATATGCCCAATGAATGGCTTATGTATTGCTTATACAGATACGTTGGTCTCGTCGGTTGTGTAAACCATATTCTCCACAATAGTAGTCAACGAAGAGTAACAGAACAGTTACACACAGAGATAAACACACTATACAAAAATACAAGGTTCACTTTAGAGAAAATCCCCAGGGGGCTCGCCACTCTTTGGCAGGTTCGTGCTTGGCTACCACGGGTTCCCAGCCTTTGTAGCACTTTTTCCCTTCCGTACTGTATGTCTATCCTCTTGCTATTCTTTTTGTCCTCCCTTGGAGAACATGTCTGGGGTATTATTGGGAATGTTCTGCATTCTGACGCTGACCTGCGAACAGTCTCAACTTTCTTTTTGGCTCCCTTCTCCTTTATTTGTTTCTCTTCTCCTCTCGTTCCTCCGCTTCGGCGTTTGAGCATCCTCTTCTTTCTTCTTCCTCCATGTGCGCTCCTGAAGGCCGGCCCACGAGTCTGATGCGTAAACGGTGACTGGGTAACGTATGTAATTCCCAGCCCCAGGTCGACAGGTAGAGTTCACACCTACCCCATGGTACAGACCAAGCCCAGGGAGGGGTGACTGCCTGAGCTGTAACCTTCCCAAATTGCCAATTGGTCCCTCCGTCAGGTGTTCGGGAGGTGTGACCTGAGGTGTGAACAATCACCTAAGGCGGGTGCGCCCCCTTGTGAAGGGGACCCCCAGTTGCCCAGTTGGAAGGAGCGCGCCATCGGAGACGCTGGCAATCATGGGGGATTTCCTTGTGATAAGTCAATCATCATCTCCATCGACGTCGATGAAACGTAAACGTAATGAGGCTACTGATTCGAAGACACTTCCTGCTGCACCACAGTTCCTTCTGGTATTACGTACTGAAGAAGGTCTGTCCTTCGCCATGGTCAATCCGTTTATTATTCAGAAAGGTGTTGATGACATTGCTGGCCCTGTGAAATCCTGCTCTCGTTTACGAAATGGCACTTTGTTTTTGGAGACACCTTCTGATTCTCAAGCATAAGTACTACTTGCTGCCTTGCTTCTCCAAGGCTACCCTGTTCGTGTTGAGGCACATAGAACCTTGAATTATTTCCGTGGTGTAATTTTCACCAGGCTGCTTGACAGTCTAACCAAGGCTGAAATACAATCTTACCTCTCTGATCAGAGTGTCAATGCCATCCATCGTGTAATGAAAAAGGTCGATTCCTCCTTGGTACCCACCCGCGCTCTTTTCCTCACCTTTGATAGGGTGGTGCTGCCATCCTAGATTAAAGCAGGCTATGAAATCATCACAGTCTGGCCGTACATTCCGAATCCGATGTGCTGCTACTAGTGTCACATTTTCAACAACACTCGAACGTCTTGTCGACACCCAGCCAAATGCATAACCTGTGGCGAGGATGCACACGAGGGCGAATGTCCACCTTCTTCTCCCTGCTGTATCAACTCCAATGGCGGCCATGCCGCCTTCTCCTGGTATTGTCCCTTGTATCTAGATGAGCGGGCTGTTAAGAGATTTCTGTAAAGGAAAAAGTGCCTTACCCAGTAGCTCGCAGGTTATTGGCTAGTCGCAAACCCTTTGTTCTCCCGTCTGGCACCTACAGTTCTGTTCTTGTTACCCCTCGCTCCATGAAGGACATGGACACGCGGACATGCGGTCTCAGATTTGGCAGCATCGCTGTCCCCACGTCCTACTGTGCAACAAACTATCAAACTCTTGCCTAGAGGGATCAAGCTACCCACTACACAACCGGCAGGCTGGAAAGGACAGAAGGAGTACTCCTGAGAAGACTTCCTCCATCCCTTCAGCCAAACAACACCCAAGTATTCCTAACCAGAAAAGCTCAAAGAAGTCCGCTAAAGGAAAAGGGTCTTCTCCTTCATCAACTCGAAGATCCTGCTCGACGGCGTCACCACGTGGTCACTTAGCCCGGCCGGCCTCTGTCTCGCCAGTGCGCACCACCAACCGTTTTTCAGGTTTGGACTCCACAGACCAACCGCACAAGCAGGTCGATGCTTCTGTAGACCCCATGGAGCAGGATCCTCCTGCTTCGGTCCCTGTAGTAACGAATCTACACCGTCTGTCCCTCGGCGGCCGCAGAGTTGACATACCCACATCTCTTCCTCCTCATGACTGTCCTCCAATGGAACGTTTGCGGTCTTCGGTCCCACAAAGAGGATTTACGGCTGCTTCTAGCATCGCAGCATCCCCTCGTACTCTGCCTTCCGGAAACGAAATTGCACCCTCAAGACCGCTTTAAGTTTTCACATTGCTTACTGATTCGTTTTGACCTTCTCCCTGAGGTCGGCATCCAATCTCATGGGGGCATCATGCTGCTCATACGGGATGACCTTCATAGTCAACCCATCTCCCTGACTACCCGTCTTCAAGCTGTTGCTGTTCGTCTTGTCGTTCCCCACGTGACTTTCTCCCTCTGTATCATTTATGTAGCTCCGTCCTTCGATGCCACCAGGGTGGACTTCCTTCAACTTATTGGGCACCTACCTCCCCCATTTTTGCTACTCGGTGACTTTAATGTGCATCATCTCCTTTGGGTTCTCCCAGGACCTGCCAGAGAGGTGCCCTCTTGGCTGACATTCTTAACCAACGCAACCTCTTCTGCCTTAACACTGGAGCATCCACTTTCCTTTCTGACTCCTCGCACACCTATTCCCATTTGGACGTATCCTTTTGTACTGCGCAGCTTGCCTGTCGTCCTGCGTGGTCCGTTCTTTCTGACTCTTACTCGAGCGACCATTTCCCGTGCGCTCTCCGTGTGCCGACTCGTACCCCATCCACATGCACACCCAAATGGCAGCTTAGTAAGGCTGAATGGCAGCTTTACTCCTCCCTGGTGACCTTCGCAGAACAAGATTTCCCCAGTTGTGATGACCAGGTGGACTATCTCACCAACGTTATCCTTACTGCTGCCGAACGTACCATTGCTCGCACTTCCTCTCTACCACGTCGTGCCCCTGAGGCATGCCGCGACGCAATACGCGCACAGAGACGTGCTCTCGGCGTTTTCAGCCGCCACCCGACGATGTAAAATTGCATTCATTATAAACAGATGCGTGCAAAGTGCCGTCGAGTTCTTCGAGATAGCAAAATAGCTGGTTGGATTTCATTCACTAGTTCTTTTAACATTTCCACACATTCCCCTGTCGTGTAGGCCAACCTCCGTCGGCTCTCTTGAACCAAGGTCCATTCCCCCATTTCCGGCCTGACAGTAGGTGGCGATGTCATCGTGGATCCTATTGCTATCTCCAAAAACTCTAGGCACCATTTTGCGGAAGTTTCGAGCTCTTCCCACTATCACCCTGCCTTCATCCATCGGAAACGTGTGGCGGAGGCTCGGGCGATACCGTTCTCTTCTCCGAATCGTGTGTGTCACAATGCCGCCTTCACTATGAGGGAGCGAGATTATGCTCTCAGTTCATGCCGGTCCTCTGCCCCAGGGCCAGACGCTATCCACATTCAGATGTTGCAGCATCTCTCTCTTGTGGGCAAGCACTTTCTGCTTAACACATACAACTGCATCTGGGCTGAGGGCTAATTTCCTGAACGCTGGCGTGAAGCCACCGTCATACCCATACCTAAGCCCGGTAAGGACGAAAGCCTTCCTTCCAGCTTCCGCCCCATCCCTCTTACCAGCTGCGTTTGCAAGGCAATGGAAGGTATGATTCACGCCTGGCTGGTGTGGTAGCTCAAGACTCGCCATTTACTCAAGAATGCATTACGTGGGTTTCGAGAATAGCGTTCTGCAGTTGACCATATCGTTACTTTGCCCACCCATGTCATGAATGGTTTTCTACGGAAATCCCAGACTGTGACCATGCTTTTCGATTAGGAAAAGGCCTAAGACACCCGCTGAAGACCTGGTATCCTCCGTACTCCTTACACGTGGGGCTTCCGTGGGCGCCTGCCATGTTTTCTTTAGGCATTTTTACAAGACCGAGTTTTTCAAGGTGCGTGTGGGTTCTGCCTTGTCGGACACCTTTATTCAGGAAAATGGTGTGCCTCAGGGTTCCGTCCTGATCCTCACCCTCTTTGCTATCGCCATTAACCCTATAATGACCTGTCTCCCACCAGGCGTCTCTGGCTCCCTTTTTGTCGATGATTTTGCCATCTATTGCAATTCTCCACGGACCTGTCTTACTGAGCGGCGTCTTCAACGCTGTCTTGATCGTATTCACTCTTGGAGCTTCGCCAATGGCTTTAGATTTTCCACTGACAACGCCGTCTGTATGAATTTCTGGCGGCGCGAATGGTTTCTCCCACCATTTCTACATCTTGGCCCTGTTGCCCTTCCGTTCGTTGATAGGAAACTCTCTTGATCATTCCATGTCTCTTACCTGGCATCCCGCTGTACGCAGTCCCTCAATGTCGTACGAGTTCTCAATGGTACTTCTTCTGATGTCGATCGAACCGCCATCCTAAGTTTGTACCGGTCCCTTGTCCATTCGAAACTCGACTACGTGTGCTTTGTTTATGCATATGAACGTCCGTCCCTTTTACGCCGTCGCAACACTATCCATCATCATGGCATCCATTTCGCTGCTGAACTTTCACTGTCCTACCGCCGTGACTTTCTCCTCAGCAGGTATGCATGCCGTTTGTCTGCCATGCATGGCCACCTCTGCTATGCCTCCTTCTTTGATGATTCCTTTGATCGTCAGTATGAGGCTTGTCCCTCTTTTCTGTTACCTCCTGGACTCCGCTTTCACCGCTTGCTGCGGCGGCTTAACTTCACGCTACCTGCAACTTTCCCAGTGGGTGTGAACCCTTCACCACCTTGGCTTCATGAAGTGGCCCATGATAACCTTGAACTTCATTCGCTTCCTAAGGACACTGCTCTAGCTTCGGTCTATCGCCTTCAGTTTCACGACATTCGGATGGAACTTCGCGATAGTACCTTTGTATATACTGATGGCTCTCAGACTGACCGTTGGGTCAAGTGTGCCTTCGCCATTGGCATCCATGTCTTTCGATATCGGCTTCTGGCACCTCCTCAGTATTTACATCCGAGCTTTCCGCCTTGTATCAGGCCAAGGAGTACATCCAGCGACACAGCCTTCCCAATTGTGTCCTCTGCTCAGACTCACTCAGCGCCCTTCAAGTCTCTGTGCACTGTACACTGCTCATCCCTTAGTGCAACGGGTCCAGGAAAAGTGTCACTAGCTCACTTTTGGTGGAGCCAATGTCATGTTTCTGTGGGTCGCTGGTCATGTCGGTCTGCCAGGAAACGAGGCTGCTGACGCTGCTGCCAAGGCTGCGTTCTCGTACCTCAGCCTGCGAGTGCCTATATTCCCTCCGATGATCTCTGCGTCGCCGTCTGTCAGGACGTGGTGTCTCTTTGGCATCACCATTGATCCTCCCTTCACGGGAATAAGCTTCGGCTTGGACGACCTCCTCTCGGCACTCCCGCCTGGAGGAGATTATTTTAACTCGGCTGCGTATTTGGCACTGCCTTTTTAGCCATCGTCATTTGCTCAGTGGCGCTGCCACACCACTTTGTACGCATTGCTCCCAAATTTTAACTGTCCGCCACTTCCTGTAGGAATGCCCTTTTTTTACAAATTTACGTTCCACCTTGGGTTTGCCATCTGATTTATCAGCCGTTTTAGCGAATGACACGCGGGCTGTCGACCGCGTTTTACCTTTTTTCCGCCGAAGCAATATGGCGAACGCCATTTAATTTTTAGTTTTGGACCTCCGTTTTTGTATGTTTTTTAGCCCTTTTTTCACGTGCCTTTTGAAGCTGTCTCCTATTCTGTCCATTGGGGCAGACATATAGTCGTTTCCCTCGTCTCTGCGTTTGTGTTCTATAGTTTTGACTTGAGCGCGTATGACCCCAGTTGTTTTTTGCACCTTAAAACAAAACTAACTAACTAACTAACTTTAGAGAAAGAACAATCACATCAAATGAACTTCCTATCTATATCCATCACAAAGAAAACTAACCAACACTCATTTAGCATTTGCTGGAAAAACGCAACAGAGATCATACTAAACCAATAATCAAACCACCCACAGGGCCAAAAGAAATCAGCCCATACTCTAAAAAGTAAGTTTAGTGCCAGTTGACAAACACAACTAGGGTCTATAATAAGGAGCTGGGCATAATAATTCAGACAGTGTTAAGTAAGGGATACCAAGAATCTCTAGTTACAAGGGAGGATCAAAAAGTTTCCATTTGAGGGCACTGCTGCAGTGTACATGCAACGTAACGCGTCTCCGATGCAGGTACAAAAGCATCGACATGTAGGTAAGGGATTTGTGTAGCATTTGTTTCTTTCCGACGTGTGTGTGTGGGAAATGTGGAATTGTGAACTATAGCGACGTTGTTATCAAATGCGTCCATACAGGACCAATGTGCTGTTCTCCTCTTGGCTGTCGAAGGACAAACAGTGTTGGACATCCACAGGAGAAGGAAGAATGTGTACAAAACTCTGGCATGTACTATCTCCAGTGTAACAGTTGTGATGCTGTATACTTAGGGCAGACCAAAACCTTTAAATAAGGTATAAAGAACGTGAAAGAGCACTTTCTACAAGACCACCGTCGCCCTACCAGTACAGAAACAGGCACGAAACTGTTCAGATTAAGTAATAAGAAACGTCTCCAAACCGAAAACAGAGCTTCTAAATCCAAAAGTCAATAACAGAAAAGAAACACGTAATAAATGATGAAACAAACAAATTATTCAAATTAATAAAACATATAGCTCATAAAAAAAACAATCCCTCCAGACACCACGACATAGTAGGCCTACCACAGAAAATAGGCAATGTATCCAACCATGATCACACACAGCTGTATCATAGTAAAGAAATAATGTAGAAAATCGATCGGACGTTACGACGTAACGTCCCCTTACACACACACACGCACACACACACACACCAAATAAGTGTAGTGGCAGAACAACAATATGGAAGAATGTGAAATTGTTCCATCATTTCACAATTAGAGAGCAGGAAATAAATTTCTGGCACCGTAAAGTTCAATAAGTCTTCATTCGAGCGTGGCACATACTTCCTAGAAGAGTGAACATTTATTCAGCAAACCATCACTTTGATGAGCCAAACACCAGATGGCTACCAATAATATATTTTACTTGAGCCATATTCCTACCCTTGGAGGTCTATTGCACTAATAATAGCGTCCCTTGGGCTAGAAGAGTGCACTTTAATCAAGAGAAGATTTTCGTCTCATTAATTATTGAAATAAATAGTTTTTTTGCATTATTGACTTGAGGGCTGGTTTCAGTTGGTGGGATTCTAAAAATGAGTACTGGATACTGTTGTTAGCGTGTGTGTTCCAAATGAAAAAGGCGAAATTGTTTACAAACACTGTGAGAAAGACAATCACAACGAAATTATTTGTGCGGCTGAAGAAACTTGTTTTGATAGAGAAATAATGAAAAAAATGGTGCAAATGGCTCTGAGCACTATGGGATTCAACTGCTGAGGTCATTAGTCCCCTAGAACTTAGAACTAGTTAAACCTAACTAACCTAAGGACATCACAAACATCCATGCCCGAGGCAGGATTCGAACCTGCGACCGGAGCGGTCTCGCGGTTCCAGACTGCAGCGCCTTTAAAGAAATAATGAGATAGTAGACATGAGAGCAGCAATTGGACTGTAGCAAGTGTGCATGTGTACCAATTCTGTACTTTTGATTACTTGTCTGCTGATTACGATCGTTAGTAATGACAAAAATATGAATGGCCCTGGTGGTACTAGGGTAATAGAGTATTAGAGTGTGAGTAATCCAAAAGCAGTAAGGAGTCCACTTTTGCAGGTAAATGAGTAGCAAATGTCTTCCTTGCAAAAAGGCGAACAAATAAGAACAACCATGAAAGATTCACAATTAGAACCTAATGAAACTAGTGAAAAATTAAAGGTAAAACTTGCAGAGACCAATCAACAGTCGAAAGTCGAATGAACAGCCGCAAGTAAAGCTTATTGAAAGTAATGAACGGCTGCTAGTAAAGCTAGATGAAAGTAATGAAAATTATTGTTAAAGTTAGACAAAACCAATGTACAGTTCCTGATGTTCGTCGATAAAAACAGTGAAGAAGTTTGCAAAGTTAAGAACCAAAGTCAAATCGGCAAGGAAAAAATTGATGGCATAAAGGCCATTATTGAGAAGCTTCTCAAGCTATGAGTTTCAGAATGGGTGCAATCGAAAACTGAATGGTTGATTGAAACGGAATTATCGAAGAAACTAGTAGAAATGGAAAGAACTGTGAGAAAATTACATTTGTTATTAAAGAGGATGATAATATTAAAACAGAATGCAGCAATGTAAAAGAAACATTAGAAAAATAAATCAGTAATTTAACTAATGAAATGGGGGTAAGATTACTGAATAAGATGTGAAATCATGTGATGTAGAAAAGAATGTAATCAATGATATTACTCTGTTAGACAATTAATTGTCTAATGGTGGTAGAAGTTAATTCAAATTTAAGATGCAGTAGTGTCTAGAAATTTGTGTGCTATCAGTGGTGTTACAGAGACCAACCTCCTATAAGAACTTCTCCTGATGATAAGTACATGCACAAACTTGTACATCTGTATACACTCTCCAACACCGTAAAGATAACTTTGTAACTGGTATGACTGACAATTTAGGGAACTACTTTGCCAAACACTTTCTTGAAAAGGAAATCTGTTTTGGGCAAATCGAAATTTTGCCAGTGGGAAACACTTACCACATTCGAAAAAAAGGCTTTGTAAATATATTTTGGACAAGTCATATTGAAGAGTGAATCTTTAAACGGATAGTATTACAGAGTGGGAAAAGAAGGAATGAATCACGTCTGCAAAAGTTAAAAAGATTAGTAGACTTGGATAGGCATTTTGATTAAATGACACCAATTATTTGACTTGCAAGGAGGCTACATGAGAGGTTGCAATGGGATTCAATTCATGGAACTGATTGTTCAGTGGCTCTATTCTTAAAGTATGATGGCATACTAGACAGCTCTTTGGAAAGGGTTAAGGGACAAAATTTCAACCAGCGGAATCTTCAAGGAGAGAATATGAAATTTTAGATATATTCATCAGAATACTGGACTGAGAATAGATTATAACGGAATAGTAGAGTACGGAATTGGGGAAAATCGAAAGATAGAAGGAAAGGAGAAAACAGAGTGCAAATATATGAAATACCAGACAGGGGAAAACAATCATGAAACTGATGGATATAATGAGGGTCTGTAATTTTGGACTGAGCGTATCAAATGAAAGGCAAACTTCAGACATTTACCGAAATGTTAAAAAGAGCTATAGACAAATGAGTTAGAAACAAATGTCAGAACAGTGAACCAGGTGAACATGTTTTGAGTTCAATAGCGAATTTTGGAATTGATTAATTAGAGTGCTATAACAGACAAAAAGGCGTTGAAAACCCAAAGTTGGGTACTAGAGTTGGTAAAGATTTTTATGGATTGAAAAAGAGACTTACAAAGTAATGAAATAGGAAATAATGATTATATTGAATCTGAATTGGTGGTTATATAATGAAGATAGGTGTGAATTAGTGATGGGTAATGCTACGGCAATAATGCTGATGATGAGGCGCAGGGGAGGCATGTGTGAATGTGTTGAAAATACTGTTATTGGCGATAACGCGGATGAGGAAAGAAATGTTGAAGGAGATAGTGAAGTATACATTGAAGTAAATGAGGAAGACAAAGCAATGTTAAATGGTGATAATGTTTCAAATGACAACAGAAAATATAAGGTTACTAACGGATCTGCATCTGAAAAAAGAGTTGCTGATTATTAGAGTTTGAAAACCACTTACTACTGAGAGATAGGAAATAAGTCATTACGATTTTTGTCAGTTAAGATTGTATATGAATGTGTAGTGTTGGCTGAAGAACCAACACCGTGTTACTAGAGGGGGCCGAAATGCACGCGTTTTAGCTCACGCAGGTTGGCGTGAGGGAAGAACTATACTGACGTGAGGTCTGGAACATGACAAGGAATTAGATTTCAGAAAGCGGACGTAATTAGTTTCATACTTAACTTTAATCCATTAATGATGAACGTCGCTCTTGTCGGTACATGAGTCACAATATTATCTGTTCATTAGACATAGTAACTGAATATGGCGCCTTGCTAGGTCGTAGCAAATGACGTAGCTGAAGGCTGAGCTAAACTGTCGTCTCTGCAAATGAGAGCGTATGTAGTCAGTGAACCCTCGCTAGCAAAGTCGGCTGTACAACTGGGGGCGAGTGCTAGGGAGTCTCTCTAGACTAGACCTACCGTGTGGCGGCGCTCGGTCTACAATCACTGATAGTGGCGACACGCGGGTCCGACGTATACTAACGGACCGTGGCCGATTTAAAGGCTACCACCTAGCAAGTGTGGTGTCTGGCGGTGACACCACAGAATGTTGAAGGAAAATGAGAAAGATTTTTAAAGTCATTCTGGAATTCTTACGACGATAACATCATTGAATGGTATTGGAAAACTCTTGCCAACAATTTTTGGAGCTTTATGTTTAATCTGGTCTGAGAAAAAAAAACATGTCAAGGAGAAAATACTTAACAAATGATGAACTGCTTAATAACCGATGTTAGAGGGAAACGCAAGTAAAGAAGAGCCTAGTGTATCTGTTAGACAGGAAAGAAAGTATAATGAGTCAGGTTCTCCTTACATTAAGGTCAAAATTGAATAATAGGTAGGGGAATATTTGATTCAAACATGAAGTCCCATTTCTGGAGTTACATAAAAGCTTAGATACAAAATAAAAAAAAGGGAAATAACTTTATCAAAATGCCACTGGTGGGGGTGAAAGCAAAGTGAAAATAAAGGCAGCCACAGAAACCAATAGCAAGGCATTAAAGACTCAAGTAATGTGTACTTCTAAACATGCAGATGTAACTTTTGAGCATATATGCCGATTGTTTCCTGCTCTAAATGCAAATTTTATTATGGGAATGGAGTGAGTATTACAAATAAATTTTGGTTGGGAAATGAATAAGAATTATCGACCGTATAAGTGAAGCAAATTGCAAAACCGATTTGTTCGTTATAAACTGTGGCAGTTATTGTACCCATATAAGGAATTACATCTTAAGAGGAAGAGTGACCCTATTGAGGAAATGTCTTTGGATTACCCATGTAATCAAAATTTTTAAGAATTGGTGAATAGTCCGATGGAAGCCGCTGTAATTTTAAATTCTGTTCAAGAAACCAAATTGCTAGCTTTATTATTCAGTAACTCACTTATCAAAGTAAAACTAATTAGTGAACATCACAACTAAAACCACAACTTATATAAAGCCATACACAATCCCATTTGCAAAGAGAGATGCAGTCGAGTGAGAAGTGGAAATGATGGAACCATGGAGAATTACAGAACGGAATAGTGGTCAGTACATCAACCATTTGGTAGTACTTCTAAAAAAGGATTGGGAGGTAACCTGATGTTTTATTTTACACTTGTAAATAAATTTTTAAAAAGAAAGCATGACTATCCAAAAAACATCAATGCATTTTTTATCTAAATTTGAATGTGCTAAGAATGTCTAGTTTCATCTCAACTTTAAGTTTTCATCAGATATCACTTGACCCTGAACATTTTGGTTTACATAGAGTTGCCAAAATTTATGGAACACATCCTAACGCCGTTCAGACCTCCTTTTAGCTGTAGTAATAGAGAAACTCGATTTAGCATGGACCCACATATCGTTGGAAGTCCCCTACAGAAATACTGAGCCATGCTGCTTCTATAGCTATCCATAATTACGAAATTGTTGCCGGTGCAGGACATTGTACAAAAACTGTCCCATAAACGTTTGATGGTATTCATGTTGAGAGATTTGTGTGGCCAAACGATTAGTTCATATTCTCTGAAAATTCATATTGTTGTACCCCTCAAAAGGCCACAAGGAAGAAACTTATTTTTAGAATCACTTGGAATTATTTTGTTAACATCAACACTTTGTTGACCAATAAAATGTGAAACGCAATTGAATTTATGTATACCATCCCTCTTCTAATCAAAGCGAAATATAAATGAGGGAGAGAGGAAGACTTTCTATAACATACGGCAATATAATTAATGTCAAATGGATTAAAGATGTCAATAGCTTTGAGGATATGATTAATAGCATACAAAATTCTTCCATCAGATTTTCTCCACGTGAAATTATGTACAACATAATGCCAGCGAATTCCATTTCTGAAAAAAAAATGAATACCCAGTTTGTAAAAACGGAATAGAACAAGAAACAGAGGAAAGAGTTAGGGAAATAGTGAAAAATCAGGGTGATTTAAGAAGAAAGACAAATTTAGGAAAAGGTAAAATAATCAAGTTTAGTATGGGAGACTTAGTTTTGGTAAAATCTCAAGAAAAATTTGAATACTAACTGCTGAATTAAAGAAGTGTTTTGACATTTACACATCTCCTTTTGGAATAAAGGAGAACCTTCATCCCAACGCATACAGTTTTGTTTATTCCAGGTGTAGGAAGCTGTTTTGTTTATGTCGTATAATTGAGTTAAAGTCTTCCATACACAATCCCTAGGTTGAACCACATTCTGTTTTGAAGATCATACAATGGTTCATGTAACTTAAGGACAAAGGTCACTTTAGTATGACATGTCACTGCTAATTAACATAGCTTCATCAAATATGAATGGTACATAGAAAGAACTGCTACTGCGTGATACAGAATGTAAGTGGAAGAAACAAGTAATGAGAAACAGAAATTACACTTTTATTCAAAGAAAAAAATTACACTGAAGTCACTGCGGTTCATGGTTCTTAACAGGGTGTGTAATCACCACAGATGCAATGCATGCACTTCAATCTGTTCTCATGCTGTCCACAGTGTTGGTAATGAATTCTTGTGTAGGACATTCCATTTCTCTCCCAGTGCAATTCACAACTGCTGGATGGTTATTGATGCATGTAAATGTGTTACACTACACCTCCCCAGTGCTTCCCAAATGTTCTCCATGGGATTCAGTTTTAGGAACGGGCAGGCCAGTCCATTTGCTGCGTATCCCTTCATTCCAAGAGTTCCTCCAACTTCGCTGTTTGAGGTGGTCACGCAATGTCACACCCAAAAACCAAGTCAGGGCTGAATAGACCCGTAGAAAGATCCACGTATGGAAGAAGTACAGAGTCACAATAACGTTGGCAGGTGAGCGTACTGTGTTCAAAGATTCGGAGAGTCAGTGTGACTATGTAGTATTATGGTGTGTGGAGGCGTAACACCTAGATCGCAAAAATTGATCATATTCGATTTGCTGGTTGTATCCTCACACAATACGAGGTGGGAACATGTACGAACCCAGGAACATTGTTGTTGAAAATATATATGTGCCTCGTGACTGCAAAACTAAAACTGCAATGGAGGCCAATTTTAATTATTTTCTAAACGTGTGCCAAAGGTCAGTGTCATTATACTTCTTCTGACTGTCAAACTGGAACTCCACATATTTTATTTTTGTACTAAATTGTGAGAAATTTATATTTGCATTTACTGGGAGGGAAACAGTGTCTCATATTATTGTTTTCGTATGGAAAATGATTGATAAATGAAATAAATGTAACTTGTTCTTTATTTCTTGTATAGGTTTTGCAGACATTCGTAGTTACGTTTTTCTTATTGAATGATTGTGGTGTCCGCAGCCCGTGGTCGTGCGGTAGCGTTCACGCTTCCCACGCCCGGGTTCCCGGGTTCGATACCCGGCGGGGTCAGGGATTTTCTCTGCCTCGTGATGACTGGGTGTTTTGTGGTGTCCTTAGGTTAGTTAGGTTTAAGTAGTTCTAAGTTCTAGGGGACTGATGACCAAAGATGTTAAGTCCCATAGTGCTCAGAGCCATTTTTGAATGATTGTGGTGTAATAGAATTTTGTGAATTGCAACATTCTGAATTGAGATACAAATACTTCTCATATAATGTTTATTGTGGCTGTTAGTGAAATTAGTTGTTAAAGGACCTGATTAGAGAATAAGTAAGGATGGGAGGACGGATAGGTGTTAGAAGTCATCTCTATGAAGACGGTTTTACAGTTGCCATACACAAAATTAACGTTACAATCTGCAATGTCATTTTCTGTTGTGGAAGTAAACTTTGAAATGGGAATTTTACTACTGTTTTCGAAGACGGAAAGATTTATTTGAATCATGTAATGACTTTGAAAGCTGTATGTAGTAAATAGGCTGTGCAGTTTTCTTGCTTCCCAAAATAAAATGCCTGTGAGAAATGTGTATTGTAAACATGTTCTGTAACGTGTTTGCTCGTCAAAGTGAAATATCTCTGTTAGCATAAGCACACCACTGATGGATTAGAAATGATATAGGTTGCACAGCTATAATGCTCATCAGAATGAAACTCCTGTGCTACGGGAAAAAGGAACGTTATAGGAGTATTATCTAAAACACTACAAACTCTAATGATGTACCTGTAGATTTATAAGCTTCTAGTTTGTGTGTCATGTACAAACAAAAAACTTTAGTAGTAGATTGTATACGCCAGCTTTCTCTGTTAACTTAGTCATTTGTTGGAACACCATAAAGTTCTGTACCTGCAGAATTAACATTACATTCCAAAGCGATTCTATATATAATACAGGGCTTTTGAGAAATACACTAAGCAGATTCAGAAGGATGTAGGTTGCAGTAAGTACTGGGAGATGAACAAGCTTGCACAGGATAGAGTAGCATGGAGAGCTGCATCAAACCAGTCTCCGGACTGAAGACCACAACAACAACAAATGTGTAGACTGCCAAATATTTACAAATGCTGCGTAAAACGCCACCTCACGTCTAACAACAAAAATGGCGGAAACTGCTAATGGCGGTCGCTACTGTGCGTTGCTTTATGTGATCCTTCATGCAGTCACTAGCCTGAAGTAACGACCAAGAAACATCATGTGTTACTCGGTACACTATCCTCCAAGTACAACATTCTCTTCTACTTTGTTGTGATAAGACAGAAAGCAGTAAGGGTCGACTAAATCGAGCCCGTGCTAATAGGTAAAAAATGTTGAGACATGACCTGTTGTCTCTCCCTTTCGTTCATAATACAGTGCCGGAAAAAAATTGCAGCACTAAAAGGTAATTCACGTAGAGTAACCAAATTACGGGAATACATTTGTCTAGGTAACACATTTGCAAATGTGAAATGCTGGTACATTAATAATCGCTATATCCGCCAGAATGTTGAATGCAAGTACACAGACGTCAATGCATTGTTTCGTACTAGTGCCGGATGTTCGTGGGACAGAGTTCCAAGGTTGTTGCACTTGCTCAGTCTGTACAGGGACGGCTAAAGCTGATCGTGGATGACGCTGGAGTTGTCGTCCGAGGATGTCACATACATGTTCTATTGGAGACAGGTACTGTGATAGAGCAGGACCACACAAAAGGTTGACAATCGCAGAGAGTGGGCGAGCGTTATCGTGTTGAAAAACATTCCCTGGAATGCTGTTCATGAATGGCAACACAACAGGTCGAATCACCAGATTAACGTACAATGTTGCAGTCAAGTGTGAGTGGGATAACCACGAGTGTGCTCCTGCTCTCATACGAAATCGCACACCAGACCATAACACCAGGTGTAGATCCAGAGTCTCCAGCACGTAGACTGGTTGGTTGCAGGCCCTGAGCTAGTCTCCTTCTAAGCAACACGCAGTCATAACTGGCTCTGAGACAGAACTAGATTTCATCAGATAACACAAGACCTCTACCCTGTCCTCCAACGAGCTCTCGCTTCATACCTCAAGAGTCGCAAATGACAGTGGTTTGGGGTCTAATGGAAGGCCTGCACACAGGGCGTCTGGTTAGGAGTTATCCTTGAAGTAACAGATTTGTCACAGTTAGTTGTGTCACTTTGGCGCCAATTGCTTCGCCAATTGTTGCTGCAGAAGCAGTACGATGCGCCAGAGTCATACACAGAACACAACGGTCTTCCCTCGGTAGTGCCTCGTGGCCGTGCAGAGCGTGGTCTTCTTGTGACTGTACGTTCTTGTTGCCACCGGTACCAGCACTCACGTACAGTTGCTACCTTCCTGCCAAGTTTTTCTGCAATACCGGAAAAGGAACATCCAGCTTCTCTTAGCCCTATTACATGACCTCGTCCAAACTCACTGAGATGCTGATAATGGCGTTTGTCGCCTTAAAGGCATTCTTGACTAACATCACATCACCATGTCCACTCTCAAAAATTAGTAACGCTGACGAGCGTTGTAGCGTGTATTTAAGGCAAATCTGGTTTGCACGTTCGTAGTGGTGCTACTACCGTCACACTTACGCAACAGACACGAAAAATGAATAGTATCATCTTTCAGCTGTAGATACACCCCTACTAACTTTAAGTTGCACAATTCCTTCTTGGTGTTGGATTTTTTTTTAGGTCATTGTATTTGTCAGTTATTTTTGACACGCTCCAACTCACAGAAAGTGCTACTTCTAGTTTGAAAATGATGCTTTTCTAAAGATTCACATCACGTTTTTATTGAATTGAAGTTTTAAATAGAAAACACGTGCCTCTTATAGAAGTTTCATACATTTATCTTAAATGTATCGCGTTCTCAGCAACTTTTGAAAATTACACTACTGTCTGGAAAAAGTGAAACGCCAAGACCAAGAGATGTGACCACAACGAAATTGATTCCACCATTAAGAGACATGACAGTACACAAATGATTAGCATTACAAACCTGTACGTGCATTGTGAGTGTGGAAGTAGAGCCACCTTATACTGCAATCAGAGCCGCTAAAAGTCGCGGGATGAAATGAAGTAGCACATAAATTTGCTGCAAGGGCATACTCCGGCACGCGGTTTGAATGCGCGTTTACAAAGCCTCAACTGTAAATGCAGGAAGACCTGAACGAAGAAGTTGCCGACAGATCATATCCCAGACAGATTCGATTGGTGGTATATCAGGAGAACGGGCAGGCAAGGGAAACTATGGTAACCGTTGTTCTTCGAAGAAGGCTTGCACATTCCTCGCCTTATGCGGCCGGGCGTTGTCCTGCTGAAGTGGGAAGTATGGCATGTGGAACGCCCTGCAGGAAGGGCAGTGCCTCGAGCTGTATAATCTCCCTGACTGATCGGTAGCTTTCAGATTACTCTCAAGACGGAGAAGGCGACATCAGGTGTTACATACAGACAATGGCGCCCCAAACCATCACACTTGGCGTTTGTCTACTTTACGATTCAACAACACAGTCTGCCCCGTTACATTCATCACTAAGGCGTCGAAAGCGAATGCGGCCATCGCTTTAGGACAGGTTGACGCGGGACTCATCCGAAAACACTACCTTTTGCCACTCACCACGCCTGTGTCGGTGTTCACGTGTCGTTGCAATCTGCGGCGTTGGTGGGTTCTGTTCATTGGAAGCCAACTCAGTGGCATCCGTGCCACCATTCCAGCCCACAGATGATGTCGAATCGTTGACGCAGATATGCCCACACCCGTTGCAGTGCTCCAGCGTCGCGCCAACAATTTGCACGAAGCTGTTGTGTACGTTACGACCAAGCGGACAAGATGGCGGTCATTTCACGCTATGGTCGCATTGTGTTATCCAGCACCCTGTCAGCTGTGTACGCCACTCTTCTCTCCACTGATTCCACTCACGCTTCACTATTGAGGAACAGTGCTCTGTACGAACTGCAATGTCACGGAACGTCAAACCCGCCTCCCTGAGACCAATCATTCTGCCCCGTTCGAACGCACTCACATGCCGATATTGCACCCTTTCATGTTGATGAGGCATAGTGGCACTTGGTTACACGTTTCCACTTCATATGACGTCTCGGCACCGACTGAGAGTTGTCTGACAATGACCTGTCCAGTCACAAAAGAATACGCCACTTCTCCGCCATTTAATCCTGCGTTTGCTACTGGTGGGTTTCCCGGACGCTGATTTGTGTGAGCCATTCGTTTTCGTTAGGTTCACAACACTGCACACGAGCAGCGTTCCTTGTAGCTTCCTACCTTACACAGCTGTGCTATTTGCTCGTCAAGTGACGGCGGGAGTCCACTGTCTAAGAGTACTTGTAGCGTGTTTGGGTTTGCCAGACCGACCATAGCAAGTAGGTAAGTACTCGATGGGGCTATAGGACACAGAGTAGCAATGATGGTATCGTCTGCCCCAACACAAATGCGTTTGTAGCACACATTCAAATTGCTGAATCAGCCTATTTATTTCAGACTAGGGCTATTATGGATGTGACAGAAGATCTGTGTAACGATGCACTGCGAAATGAAATCGTTAGTGACGAATCAGGTGACGAAGGTGGAGACGTAGGCGTCGAACTATATAGTGAACACGATACGGAAAGCGACGAAAGTGGGGATGGCAGTTATAGATATCAGAACAATAAGAAATATTTTGTTAGTAAGGACAAGCGTACTAAATGGATGAAAGAGATGCCTACTCCTCGTATCGGAACGAGGTCACATAATGTTGTCACATATTCCCGGTGTGAGGGGAATGGCAAAGAATAAAATGACAGAAGTAGAAATATGGCGGCTGTTTTTCAAGGATGAAATAATGGAGGAAGTAGTGATACATACTAACCTATGTATTGAATCCGCTAAGTACAGATACTCTTCGTCTCAGACCTTCATTAATGAGCCAGATAAAGGTGAAATTGAAGCATTTCTTGGTCTGTTCTATTCGGGTGGAATCTACAAGGTTGTTAGGGTTAATTTAGAAGAACTCTAGGAGAGAGATGGAACAGGACTGGAATTATTCTACTCTACAATGACCCTACAGAGATTCAGGTTTCTGGCACAGTGACTGAGATTTGACGATAAATCAACGAGATCCGACAGGCGAAAAGATGATAAATTGGCTCCCATACGAAATATATTGATTTGTTCACCAAAAACTGCATAGCACTCTCTTCTCTTGAAGAATATGTCACTGTAGATGAAATGATTGTCAAATTTCGAGGGCGATGTAGTTTTCGAATATGCATTCCTTCCCAACCTGGCAAATATAGAATAAAAGCGTTCAATCTAGCCGATGCCAGAACGGCGCACACGTCAAATTTGGAAGTTTATTTAGGTGAGCAGCCAGATGGACTTATAAGTTGAGTAATCGTGTAGCTGATGTGGTCAAAAGATTGTGTAATCATATTTCCAAAACATCAAGGAACATAACGATGGATAACTGGTTTACGAGCTATGAACTGGCGCTGTAACTTCTGAAAGACCATAAATTAACACTTCTGGGAATAGCAAGGAAGAGCAAAACGGAAATTCCCCCAAAATTCGTAAGCACAAGGGGCATACAAGCTTTTACAAGTATCTTTGGCTTTCAGGAGACATGTACATTAGTGAGTTATCTACCAAAGAAAAACAGGTGCCTACTTACAATGAGCACTATGCACCATGACAACAAAATATATGCAACAGCTTGGTAAGAAATGAAGCCGGAGATGATAACTCTGTATAATGCTACTAAGGGTGGAGTAGATTTAGTATGTCAGATGTGTGCCACCTATGATGTAGCAAGAACACCTAGAAGGTGGCCGTTGGCCTTATTCTTTTGCTTACTGAATGTAGCAGGCATAAATAGTCTCGTCATCTTCAGAGCTAACAACCAGGGGGAGACCACTTGGGGAGACTTTCTGAAATCGCTTGGGAAGACTCTTGTCAGAGGCCAATTACTACACGGGGCTGGAATTAAGCATATCAACCGACCTCTCAAAAAATGTGCCAACAGACTGGCGGGGGTCGAACAGCAAGACGATGGGAGTATGACCCAGAGTACGGTGCTATGGGTGTGAAGATAGCAAAACGCAATATGTTTGTTACAAATACTCTAAGTTTGTGTGTCTCAAAAAACACTCACGTTTAACTTGTAAAGAATGCATGTAGTGGCCTGGTGTGGTAAAACGGCATGTGGAAACAGTACGTTCAAAAGACATTGTGGAGTCTCTCCGTTTACTTACGTTTTCATACATGTTTTCTACTCATCTGATCATACCTGAGTTTGGTTTTCGTAGCTTTCATTGTTCTACTTTGTGTGCTATGACACGACAGTCATAATTGTGTGACCATTTTTGTCCTGTACGGTATGTAAATGTTAGAATCACTGTCTAATTTGCTTACGTAGTAATAAAGGACAACAATTTGCTCAAACTCAAAGCAAAACGTGTTTGTTTACTTCATCTAGACAACATACGTGAATGTGAAGCCCTTTTGTGGTCCCTATCCTTAACAAATCAGACTGATACGCAAGTCTGCTCTGTGAGACCCTTCGTAGCAATGGTGGTACAAACGAACACAGTAGCAACGCAGAGTTAAATCACTTGCTATGGTTACTTTGTCCTGCGCATCCTCTTATCGTGGCGTTTTGCAGACCATTGCTTCTGAGTGTTTCGCTTGCTACAAACAGTATTGTATATTTATTTAAAACTTGGCTCTGAATATTTTAATAAGTGATGAGATGGCTTTGGTATGTTGCCATTAACTTCTCTTGGAATAACAAAGGAAGAGTGGTGAAAAATAGACGACCTATGAATGGAATCAATCAGTGCGTATAATGTTTTCCCGCTCCAACGCGTTTGGGTATCGTCTAGCAGTTGTTAGTTGTGCAGAAAATTTGCACAGACTGTTTATTTCTGTGTTGAATGGGACAGGTATAGGGACGCGTTAGCAGAAAATTTTACCTTTCCAAAGCTATCTACAGGTCACTACACAGAAGTAAAATCAAGTCACTGAAACTAGCTGTCTTCAATATAATTACGTTATCACTGTTTTTCTCTACTCTAAGTAAACTAGGCCACTGACATTTAAAAGGGCAAATACTACCAAGTCACAAGTTACGCAATACAGCACTCTTCTTGAAAATACGTGTTTATCTGTCCTTCGATAATACAGCTTAATTTTTTCTACGTTACAGAGTCACCATTATTTTCCGGAATTGAGGTTTTTAAGTTTAACGAAAATGGGATGTCAATACATTGTATTTTCTTCATTTCTTCCTTATTTTTACAAACTGAATCACTGAAGCATGTACAGCGGTTCCAGTTTCTCTTCGGGAAATCTCTAAGTGTTTCATCATTCCTGATGAAGGAACAGTGGGCTAGATATTACAGCTCACTGTTGCTCAGATGGCCAGTCTTAAGCGGGAAGGCTTTGTGGAATTCGTTGGAACTGGAAAAACTTTCCTCAAACAGATTACACACAAATACGCAATGTCCCACACGTAGTTCACACAAGCATCGATATGCTGCAGCTGCGGACATAAAATGGAGAATCCTGTGTGAAACCTTTTTTACAATCTCCATCCATAGATTCTGCAGCTTACGGCTGGGCCCTCACGCTCGGGCCATACGCCACACAATATTGTCGTGCGGGTTGCCGCCCTGTCAATCGCAAGCTGACGACGCACATCAACTCACTGCGACATCCGCTGCAGTAACGAGGGTGCCACGGTCAGCGAACACAGACGGCACTAGCCTGCCTCCGCTGTCACGTCACTCCGTAGCAGCTTCATATGCCAGGTGGCCTTTATAGGACCGCCGCCGCCCTTTTCCGCCAGTGCGAAATGGAGTGCAAATCCGGCATCAATAATCCGTGACTACGAGTCTCCACGTAAAGCGCTATATAGGGTCTCCGTAATTAAAGTTCCAGTTTCAAAACGCTCTAGAAAGAGTACCACTGCTCAGAATGACCTCAATTTTGAACAACATATTACTGGCGCAGAGAGAAACGTCATGGAACAAAACAAAATTTAATGAAAATTTTACCAATAGATTTCGCTGTAGCGTTTCCGGAATACCTCCGCAGAGTAATGGGGTCGGCTACAAATGGCACACGAACTGCAATACGACAGCTATGGTTTGAGTTGCGCATTGCACCATCCGTATTGTTCAATGTGCATGACTGCATAAGTTCGGCAGTTAACAGTTGTGGCACTTTTAGTCATGTAAACCCATCTATCACAGCAAGGTCGTACACTTCGGATCGGAAAAAGTCGGTTTCTAATTTTCCTGAGGCCAAAAACTGCATAAAATGAAATCGGGGTCTAATTGTCGTGACAGTGACGCAAGAGGTGTTCAGTATGCTATCCACTGTCTTCTGCCGCAAGTTGAAATAGAGAAACAGGCTGTTCCGCCACAGACCAGAGTGTCTCTTGGGTCACGTTGAGAGTGCGTTGGGAAATACGTGGCTACGTAATTGGAGCAGTACATGAAACATCTTTCAGATAACCTGAGCCGGCCGCAGTGGCCGAGCGGTTCTAGGCGCTTCAGTCTGGAACTGTGCGACCTCTACGGTCGCAGATTCGAATCCTGCCTCGGGCATGGATGCATGTTATGTCCTTAGGTTAGTTAGGTTTAAGTAGTTCTAAGTTCTAGGGGACTGATGACCTCAGATGTTAAGTCCCATAGTGCTGAGAGCCATTTGAGCCATTAGATAACCTGACAGCCAGAAGCCATGTGGATTAAGATCAGGTGATCTGGACGGCCAGGCTGTAGGGAGATAACGGCTGATATTTTTAGCGTTTCCGAAATACCTCTGCAGCAGTCGTTTCACTGACTGTGCAATGTGCGGCGAAGAGTCATCTTGCACAATAATGATCCTATCCACGTATCGACGCTGTTGAATGGTTGGAATGCCGTTGGTGCGCGAAAGACTCTCATAGCGTTTATCAGTGACGATACAGGTAACAGTATCCGCAGGACTCATCTCCCCGAAAAAAACACGGCCCAACGATAAACGATGTTTTCAAACCGTAGCACGCAGTCACCGGTTGATGTGCGTGCGGATTTTCTGTTGCCCATATTTTGCAATTCTGCTTACTGACATGTCCTTGGAGATGGAAATGGGCTTAGTGTATCTACTGAATGTTCCATGGCCATACATCGTTCTCTTCCGTGCGAACATAAAATTCCAGAGCGAGCGATTGCCTTGCTGGCAGATCATCGGGGAGCAACACCTGAGATGAGTGATTTTGTATAGATAGCAATGCAGGATGTTTCGTAAGATTTTATGCAGCGAGCTAGCGGGCAAGTCCAACGTTCGGGCAGTTCCACGTGCACTGCATGTTTGCACACCGCCTGTCGACCCCTCCTCTAATGCTGTGGCCACATCGTCGACAGACGTCGGTTCAACTGATTTACTCTCTGTGCCACACTGCCTTTCCAAAGAACCTGTATTTTTGAATTTTGTAATCATTTTTTCTAGATGCTTACCAGATATCCGACCAATGCCTTTCGCCCTACCCGTGAATGTCCGGAACTTCTGCAGGGCTAATAGCGAACTGTTTTACCACCAGTGCTTGATCCTTCATGGAGACAGTCCTGTTGGGCGTCTAGTAAGCAAACTGAAGACGAGCCGTATACTTCACGTTTGTTGGTGAGTATATCCAGATGCCTACAGCGCCATCTATTGTTAAAATTTGACGTCATTGTTTAAATTTGACGTAGTTCTAAGCAGTGGTTCTCTTTCTACAAACTTTTGAAATTGGCGCTTCTACACTCCTGGAAATGGAAAAAAGAACACATTGACACCGGTGTGTCAGACCCACCATACTTGCTCCGGACACTGCGAGAGGGCTGTACAAGCAATGATCACACGCACGGCACAGCGGACACACCAGGAACCGCGGTGTTGGCCGTCGAATGGCGCTAGCTGCGCAGCATTTGTGCACCGCCGCCGTCAGTGTCAGCCAGTTTGCCGTGGCATACGGAGCTCCATCGCAGTCTTTAACACTGGTAGCATGCCGCGACAGCGTGGACGTGAACCGTATGTGCAGTTGACGGACTTTGAGCGAGGGCGTATAGTGGGCATGCGGGAGGCCGGGTGGACGTACCGCCGAATTGCTCAACACGTGGGGCGTGAGGTCTCCACAGTACATCGATGTTGTCACCAGTGGTCGGCGGAAGGTGCACGTGCCCGTCGACCTGGGACCGGACCGCAGCGACGCACGGATGCACGCCAAGACCGTAGGATCGTACGCAGTGCCGTAGGGGACCGCACCGCCACTTCCCAGCAAATTAGGGACACTGTTGCTCCTGGGGTATCGGCGAGGACCATTCGCAACCGTCTCCATGAAGCTGGGCTACGGTCCCGCACACCGTTAGGCCGTCTTCCGCTCACGCCCCAACATCGTGCAGCCCGCCTCCAGTGTGGTCGCGACAGGCGTGAATGGAGGGACGAATGGAGACGTGTCGTCTTCAGCGATGAGAGTCGCTTCTGCCTTGGTGCCAATGATGGTCGTATGCGTGTTTGGCGCCGTGCAGGTGAGCGCCACAATCAGGACTGCATACGACCGAGGCACACAGGGCCAACACCCGGCATCATGGTGTGGGGAGCGATCTCCTACACTGGCCGTACACCACTGGTGATCGTCGAGGGGACACTGAATAGTGCACGGTACATCCAAACCGTCATCGAACCCATCGTTCTACCATTCCCAGGCCGGCAAGGGAACTTGCTGTTCCAACAGGACAATGCACGTCCGCATGTATCCCGTGCCACCCAACGTGCTCTAGAAGGTGTAAGTCAACTACCCTGGCCAGGAAGATCTCCGGATCTGTCCCCCATTGAGCATGTTTGGGACTGGATGAAGCGTCGTCTCACGTGGTCTGCACGTCCAGCACGAACGCTGGTCCAACTGAGGCGCCAGGTGGAAATGGCATGGCAAGCCGTTCCACAGGACTACATCCAGCATCTCTACGATCGTCTCCATGGGAGAATAGCAGCCTGTATTGCTGCGAAAGGTGGATATACACTGTACTAGTGCCGACATTGTGCATGCTCTGTTGCCTGTGTCTATGTGCCTGTGGTTCTGTCATTGTGATCATGTGATGTATCTGACCCCAGGAATGTGTCAATAAAGTTTCCCCTTCCTGGGACAATGAATTCACGGTGTTCTTATTTCAATTTCCAGGAGTGTATTATGGATACCCTGTACATCGGGAAATCAGACAACGCCAGTGAAGCCGACCGCAACCTTATCTGCGACAGTGGCTCTCTATCACAACGAATTGAGTGCGAAGCTTGCAGTTTCTACAACTGTAACAAATCAGTGACATTCTTCTTGTAGATCAGGAAGATCCTTTACGTTCCTTAACTGAGAAACTATTTTCTGTTGTTGTTTTACTTTTTTGCATCTTGTAAAAATAAAGTTCTCTCGTCCGTTGTCATCTGGGCACCTTCTTGCTTTCTGCGTGCACCATCTCACGTCGGCATACATTAGATTCCTTTACTGCACTAGAACTCCTGAAACTTGTCAATCGTTCACCCTGTTATCCGTTACTAAACTTGCAATTGTAGACGAAAGTTCATAGCACCTGTCTTTCAGGGAAGACTGAAGTGCACCTCATAATAATTCTTTAATTGACTCCTTCGAACAAGTTTCGGGCTCGGTATCAGTCTTTGAATTTGTTGTGAATTATCGTTCAGACTGCCGCTACTAGTTCTGCTGGGAATTTAATAATGCAAGGAACATTTATTTCACTCAAGCCCCACACATTCTGATATAGTGGCACCTTGACCTACATGAATGTTGTGTTAAAAGTGATAATGTATGACCACAAGTATCTTCGAGGGAACTCGCTCACAGAAAAGAAGTGTGCGCTCACCTTGGACAACCTTACGGACTTGATTACACACAGCTAAAATCTGAAGATTTAAACGGCAGACGTTTCTTATGTGCTTCGCGTAAAATGATATCTTGATTTATACGAGTACTGTATTAACAAGAATGATTTCTTTGTGTGGATGTACTTCAGGGGATTAGAGCGAGGATATGACTTGTGCGCCCAATTCTGTGACATCTATGGCCGTAGCTGTAAACAACTGGTAATGATCATCAAACACTCAGACAGCTGTAGTGGCGACAAAAACTAACTGCCCGTACACAGAGTTACGAACGTGCTAAAGACTTGAAGAGGTGTCGTTCTTACTTAATAGGAAAGTCGACTGCAGAACAGCAAGTGACTACGGTAAAGAAGGAGGGAAGTCAGTTATTTATGTTACGATGGCGTGTTGAAACGTAGTGCTTCGGCATTTATGTGAAAACTCTTTGTTTTTTAAATAAAACAAAGATCACTAACATTCTACACCTTTATTCTCCATGTCCACATATTTGCAGCTCGCTGCCGCTAGAGGGCTCTGAACTGTAGCGTGTAACATGGCGATGTTTAACGTAACTATGTCGATGCGTGGAAAACAGCGTTCTATAATCGATTTTTGTATTCGAAGAGTTCATCCACACATCGAGCAGCGCCTCCTTCAGCATGACAGTGCCACACTACACACGAGCGCTGCGACATTTGCAAAAGTTCTGCGCCTTGGATTCTTTGTCACCAATCATCCTTCATACATTCGCGACTTGGCCCCATCCGATTTTAATCTCTTTCCAGAACTTAAAGAACACCTTCGGGGACTTCAGTTTCATAGTGACGAAGTGGTACAAGGACAGGTGAGGTTGTCCCTCTGTAACGAAGTCAATCATTCTACAGTGACGGTATCAACAAACTGATCTCCCATTGGGAGAATCGTGTTCCTTGTCAGGTTGACTATGTTGAGAAGTAAATACAGGGTGATAATTATTGAACTGTATGTAATAAATTCGTTAAAACTTCTGAACGGTTTACGTTAGGATGTTCAAACTACACGGTAGGGCATGATGTGAATTAGTATGCGCTTTGATTTGTTTTAGCGGCGATACCCACTTTCATTTGACGGATTCGTCAATAAACAAAATTGGCGCATTTGGGGAACTGAGAATCCGCATTTCATGATCGAGAAGTCTCTTCACTCTCAACGGGTGACTGTGTGGTGTGCAGCGTCCAGTCACGGAATAATCTGCGCGATATTCCTTGAGCGCACAGTGACCACTGAACGGTACGTGAAGGTTTTGGAAGGTGATTTCATCCCCATTATCCAAGGTGACCATGATTTCGACAAGACGTGGTTAATGCAAGACGGAGCTCTACCCCATCGAAGCAGGAGAGTGTTTGATGTCCTGGAGGAGCACTTTGGGGACCGCATTCTGGCTCTGCAGTAGCCAGAGGTCACTGGCATGGACCTCGATTGGCCCCATATTCTCCGGATTTGAATACATGCGACCCTTTTTATGGGGCTATATTAAAGTCATGGTGTACAGAAATAACCACAAAACCATTGATGAGCTGAAAACAGCCATGCAGGAGGTCATCGATAGCATAGATGTTCAGACACTTCTGCGGATCACGCAGAATTTCGCTATTCGTCTGCGCCACATCATCGCCAATGATGGAAGGCATATCGAACATGTCATAACCTAGCTCCGAATAACTGTAGTGACGTTTACATAACAAAGCAGGTAAAGAGACAGGGCATTGATAAGACAAGGAATTTATTAATTTGTAAGTATAGGAAATGGTTAGTTTTACACTGAATAACCAAAGAAACTGGCACACCTTGTAACACCCCAAATATAGAACCCATAATGACCACCCTTTTGTTGCACAAGAAATAGCAAAATTAGTCATCCTCACAGTGACGGCAGCTACTGACAACAAAATTTACACTTTTGTCAGTTTGATTAACAGGGATGTTATATAAACACTAATGATTGCCATAAAGAAAGGACTGGGTGAAAGAATACCATGTGATACAAAACAGAAACTTTAAAGCAAGAATTCAAAAATTATTATTTACTAAGGGTAAAAGCCAGATCAGAAATCGGCGAAAGATAACATTTATCCTAAAAGAGAGTTGTAGCCGCATCTAGCAGTAAGTTCGTTGTGACTACAATGTAACTCGACAATGGAGATGTTAACTTCACTTCTCTCTTGTATTCTGCAACAGTAGTACGCATATTAAGCTCTGCTAGATTGTTTCAAAACTGACTTGAAGTTTAAAGTTTTACGATATAGTCTGGAAATATTAGTCAGAAGCCGGACTAAAGTAGGATCATCTTTACCGTTAGACAAATAACGGGATTTTGATGTATGTGACAGAAAATTGAATCGTGTGATTACTGATTTGTGATGGGACTTAGCCTTGTGGTACTTAACAGTCACGAACATCAAAGGAAACGGAAAGAGACGGATCGCCGACATAAACTTGATTATTAGACTTGAGTAGGCCACAACTAAACGCATCACGAAGAGATCAAAAGTTCGCCGTATTGTCAGAAGTTATCGTCAGAGTCAGGATTACTGATGTTAACGGACATAATTCCCTAAATGACATATCGGTGTGTGTGTGCTCAGCCTAGTGACAGACAATAATTACGAAGAACAATAAGCCTTAATTTAACTTTAACTCTCCGTGTCGCCTACATCATTTCAAGGATATTTAAAATGTATTCGTGAAATTAATTGATTATTCTGATAACTAAAAAGTGCCAAGTGAAATAGTGATAACTTAAATGTGAACAGCAATAACTTTACACCAAAATTACGACGCATTCTGAACATTGCTCAAGGGTATGTCATCTTTGGAGTTACATCGTGCAGTTGTTGAATACGCAACGTAGCGACGCCTTGACGACGGGATATTAATTAACAACTTAATATCCTCGCATAATTCATAATGTGGCCTCGGCTTGGGTGATGGAATGATGATTCAAGACACTATTGCCGGCCGTGGTGGCCGTGCGGTTCTAGGCGCTTCAGTCTGGAACCGCGTGACCGCTACGGTTGCAGGTTCGAATCCTGCCTCGGGCATGGGTGTGTGTGATGTCCTTAGGTTAGTTAGGTTTAATTAGTTCTAAGTTCTAGGCGACTGATGACCTCAGAAGGTAAGTCGCATAGTGCTCAGAGCCATTTTAGACAAGACACTATTTGTTAACGTTTGAATAACCATTCTCAAACCGGGCATAATAACTATAGTCAGCAAGTTCGCGTGAACTGAAGGGTCTGTCGCAAACACGGAAGGGACTTTTGATTATTTCAGGTCAATGGAGGCATCGCGTTATCGAGTAGTGCAGTCGCCACATTCATAAGTGAAGAAGATCGACAGACAACGAACACAATTGCTTTCATTACAAGTATGGGCGGCGCACACATTCCGGCGTGATGCTACATCGAGACAATGGTATTTTTGAGATGCAGTATCTGAAAGTAACCAAAACATGCGAGGAGTTTCTTTTTTTTTTTTTAATAGTTAAAGTTTGGCGTTGTCGTGATCGACGGACGCCGTTCCACGCCACCTAGACTGGGACACCCATTGTGGGGCGGCGGGTGGAATTTATTGTGTTGTTAAAAATGTTTGTAGAATGTAGAAACACTTCCCGGCCGATGCACCATATGTGGGGCGGCGGGTGGAATTTATTGTTATTTACTGTTGCATAAATGTTTGAATGTAGAAACATTTCATTTCCCGGCCGATTAACCATATGTGCGGCGGCGGGTGGAATTATTGTTGTTAATATAAATATGTTTGAATGTTCCTATTATTTAGAATGTTCTTTATGCTGTCTTTCGCCATTCTCAGCACTGGCTCTCTAACCACAATATTGGCAACCAGAAAGTGATTAGCAAAACGTGAAGCCTGTAATTAGAATTCCTAGTGCCCACTTCATCTGAGAATACACTTATAGTTACAGCTTATAGCTCTGAGGAATTAGGAGATTGTCCTGGATTTATAATCAAAAACGGTCGTGAAAAAAAAACGTTCTGTATTCTGAAAGTCACAGATGAAAACAAAAGAATCCACACAATCTAACTAACAGAGCAGTTCAGAGTCTAATGCGCTGATGCCACTATAACTGTCCAAGTTAAATATTTAAATGAATGCTCGCCGTAATTTGATGATTAGGTTCATCAAACGCCACGCTAAATAATGGTAGAATGTTTGTCCCGCGGCGGCACGTGAAAATACGACATACGCAAACTGAAGATCGATAATTAAAGTCAACCCAGAATTAACACTTCACTCGAAAATGATTTCATGGTTACGCGTATCCCGAGTAACTTAATACGGCATCCGAGGCTGTTTGTAGCAATGATACCGACGCGACGCGACTCGCGACAGAGATGACGTGTTATTCAGCGTCTGGAGAGAACTGGGGCCTTGCTTACTCGCGCAGCGTTCTTATATATAAAGCCGCGGTGCGGACGGCTAAGGGAACGCCTGATCAAATCGGCTCTCCCGACTAGCCGCTGGGCTAGTAATGCACCACTTTAAGTTACCTAATAAATCATAGCTTCTCTTGCTGATGGCCGATGAAGCTCTTAATTTAAATGTGCATTCAGCACGCAGGTAAGTATTGATAATAAAATTTTGACGTGGCTAAGTTAAATATTTTGGGCGAGAGAATTAATTTAATTACACTGCACGCAGTAGACGAGCTCTGAACTGGCCCTTTGGAGATACGCTATCGCTATAGTTTTATAGGTATTCAAATGAAACTTCTCACATCTTCATAGTTATAGCGGATCTCCAACTTACTTAAATATAAACATCCTAGCCTTATTTATTAGCCTACTTAATCTATCTTGCTTCCTTAAGTTTTAAGACGAAAACCAGAAAATCATGAATTTCCACTTAAATTTTAATTTGTGAAATCCTAAGTACTGTTTTATTAAATTATTATGAAAGATGAATCTAAATATAAATTTTTACTTCTCTAGCTCCTTTCTGTTGCGCCAATGATTTTTACAGAAAAACGTCCAAATTTCGAAAATGGCTAAAGTTATCGAACTGATATTCAACACACATTAATTTAGTATTACTCCTGACATGCTAGAAATGTTTTAGGTTATTTGCTTGATTTTTAAAGTATTCCGCAACATTTATGACGTCAGAGCTAGTTGCAGCGGACTGGCTGGCACACAATGGAAAGACTGATGTGAATTTACTACGGCGTGAGTAGGCTGCTTCCCTACACCATCACCATCGAGCCGAGAGAGAACAGCTCCACAACCTGCCTAATATCTCGTAGGCCCACGCGAGCACGCATAAATGCCGCAACACGACGTTACATGGACTCGACTAATGTCTGAAGTAGTGCTGGAGGGATTTGACCCCATGAATCCTGCAGGGCTGTCCATAAATCCGTTGCAAGGCATCCAAGATATGCTCAATAACATTCATGTCTGTGGAATTCGGTGGCCAGTGAATGTATTTAAAATCAAAAGAGTGTTCCTCGAGCTACTCTGCAGCAATTCTGGCCGTGTGGGGTGTCGCATGGTCCTGCTGAAATTGCCCAAGACCGTCGGAAACCGCAATGGACATGAGTGGATGCAGGTGATCAGACAGGATGCTTACATACGTGTCACCTGTCAGTCATATCTAGAAGTATCAGGGGTCTCATATCACTCCAACTACACATGCCACACGCCATTACAGAGCCTGCACCAGCTTGAGTAATCCCCTGCTGACATGCAGAGTCGATGGATCCATGAGGGTGTCTACATACGTGTACACATCCATCAACTCGATACAATTTGAAACGAGACTCGTCCGAATAGGAAACATGTTTCCAGTCACCAACAGTCCAATGTCGGTGTTGACTGTCCCAGGCGAGGCGTAAAGCTTTGTGTCGTGCAGTCATCAAGTGTACACGAGTTGACCCTCGGCTCCGAAAGCCCGTATCGATGATGTTTCGTTGAATGGTTCGCACGGGGACACTTGTTGATGGCCCAGCATTCAAATCTGCAGCAATCTGCGGAAGGGTTGCACTTCTGTCCCGTTGAACGATTCTCTTCAGTCGTCGTTGGTACTGTTCTTGCAGGATGTTTTTCCGGGTGCAGTGATGTCGGATATTAGATATTTAACCGGATTCGTGATGTTCACGGATCACTCGTGAAATGGGTGTACGGGAAAATCCCATCTTCACCGCTACCTCGGAGATGGTTCAAATGGCTCTGAGCACAATGGGACTTAACATCTGAGGTCATCATCAGTTCCCTAGAACTTAGAACTACTTAAATCTAATTAACCTAAGGACATCACACACATCCATGCCCGAGGCAGGATTCGAACCTGCGACCGTAGCGGTCGCGCGCTACCTCGGAGATGCTGTGTCACATAGCTTTTGCGACGACTATAACACCACGTACATACTCACTTAAATCTTGATAACCTGCTATTGTAGCAGCAGTAGCCGATCCAACAACTGCACCAGACACTTATCTTATATAGGCGTTGCCGACCGCAGCACCGTATTCTGCCTGTTTATATATCTCTGAATTTGAATACTCATACCTGTACCAGTTTCTTTGGCGTTTCAGTGTATTTATTTCAGTAATGTGTTTTTAACCATGTTCAGTAACGTTAATGATAAACGAAAACCACCTCGGCTGTATTTTTACACATTTATTGTATTACGACTGGTTTCGTTTTTTGAACATCTCTGTTGCCTGCAGTTGGCAGGAAATTAGGGTAAACATACAGCACTTAAGCGAATAAAATAGAAGTCTCGCACTAATAGCCTTATACTAAACCGCCACCGAGTTGCCCGCATCTCGTGGTCGTGCGGTAGCGTTCTCGCTTCCCACGCCCGGGTTCCCGGGTTCGATTCCCGGCGGGGTCAGGGATTTTCTCTGCCTCGTGATGGCTGGGTGTTGTGTGCTGTCCTTAGGTTAGTTAGGTTTAAGTAGTTCTAAGTTCTAGGGGACTGATGACCATAGATGTTAAGTCCCATAGTGCTCAGAGCCATTTGAACCATTTTTGAGCCACCGAGTTGTGCTGCAGTAAAGACATAGATGGTTTGGTTGTCGTATTTGATGTTAAATACAACACTGATCGCAAACATTCTGTCGACCGCTTAGCGGAAGTATGGTAAGTCGATACGGCATGCTGCGTACAGTAAGGTGCCTAGACATGGCCGCTCCTTGAAAGAGTTAAACATTTAAACATGGTATTGGGCCTTTGTCGCGTGCTGAGGGCGGCTGTGCGTTTGTAATCTATAGAACAGATGGCCCAACCTTAAGTTCAGAACTAATATTTAAGATTGTGAACAACTGAAAAACAGAACCGATCAAAAGTCAACAACACAGTTATGCACAACAACAAGGGTACAGGTCAGAGTATTTACACCAAATTACAACGCCATATGACACATATGACAATAGGTGAACACATATGTAGTACAGTTACAGAATAATTATGAAAAATACACTCCTGGAAATGGAAAAAAGAACACATTGACACCGGTGTGTCAGACCCACCATACTTGCTCCGGACACTGCGAGAGGGCTGTACAAGCAATGATCACACGCACGGCACAGCGGACACACCAGAAACCGCGGTGTTGGCCGTCGAATGGCGCTAGCTGCGCAGCATTTGTGCACCGCCGCCGTCAGTGTCAGTCAGTTTGCCGTGGCATACGGAGCTCCATCGCAGTCTTTAACACTGGTAGCATGCCGCGACAGCGTGGACGTGAACCGTATGTGCAGTTGACAGACTTTGAGCGAGGGCGTATAGTGGGCATGCGGGAGGCCGGGTGGACGTACCGCCGAATTGCTCAACACTTGGGGCGTGAGGTCTCCACAGTACATCGATGTTGTCGCCAGTGGTCGGCGGAAGGTGCACGTGCCCGTCGACCTGGGACCGGACCGCAGCGACGCACGGATGCACGCCAAGACCGTAGGATCCTACGCAGTGCCGTAGGGGACCGCACCGCCACTTCCCAGCAAATTAGGGACACTGTTGCTCCTGGGGTATCGGCGAGGACCATTCGCAACCGTCTCCACGAAGCTGGGCTACGGTCCCGCACACCGTTAGGCCGTCTTCCGCTCACGCCCCAACATCGTGCAGCCCGCCTCCAGTGGTGTCGCGACAGGCGTTAATGGAGGGACGAATGGAGACGTGTCGTCTTCAGCGATGAGAGTCGCTTCTGCCTTGGTGCCAATGATGGTCGTATGCGTGTTTGGCGCCGTGCAGGTGAGCGCCACAATCAGGACTGCATACGACCGAGGCACACAGGGCCAACACCCGGCATCATGGTGTGGGGAGCGATCTCCTACACTGGCCGTACACCACTGGTGATCGTCGAGGGGACACTGAATAGTGCACGGTACATCCAAACCGTCATCGAACCCATCGTTCTACCATTCCTAGACCGGCAAGGGAACTTGCTGTTCCAACAGGACAATGCACGTCCGCATGTATCCCGTGCCACCCAACGTGCTCTAGAAGGTGTAAGTCAACTACCCTGGCCAGCAAGATCTCCGGATCTGTCCCCCATTGAGCATGCTTGGGACTGGATGAAGCGTCGTCTCACGCGGTCTGCACGTCCAGCACGAACGCTGGTCCAACTGAGGCGCCAGGTGGAAATGGCATGGCAAGCCGTTCCACAGGACTACATCCAGCATCTCTACGATCGTCTCCATGGGAGAATAGCAGCCTGCATTGCTGCGAAAGGTGGATATACACTGTACTAGTGCCGACATTGTGCATGCTCTGTTGCCTGTGTCTATGTGCCTGTGGTTCTGTCAGTGTGATCATGTGATGTATCTGACCCCAGGAATGTGTCAATAAAGTTTCCCCTTCCTGGGACAATGAATTCACGGTGTTCTTATTTCAATTTCCAGGGGTGTATATGTGTAACTATAATTTTGATCTCGTAGGACGATCATAAGTTATTATACAAGTTGCTATAAGAGACTTTTTTTTTCTTTTTTTTTAATGCAAACCAGCGAAGGCCATCAAACTGGTGGCTGTCGTATGTTGTTACTAAAATAACAAGTAAGCTGTGGTAAACTGGCGATAATTATTTTCAGTGGGAGAGAACATACACTAATGGTAACATGTATCGTCATTACGTTGATATCGCCATACGACTTGTTATACAACCGATTGTGAGGTAATTATATACAGTACTACAGTTACCGGTATTGTTATCATACAAAGTGTTCATGATTTCAGAGTAAAAGCCGTTACCAGAAATAACGGCTTGTCATTAGAAATATAAAAGAACTGAAAATAGCTGTTCGCCCGATAGGTAATTCTGGTGACATTCTCGAAGTACCGTAAGTATATCAGGTACTTCTTTCTTAGAATATACTATTACTGAACAAACAATAAACAAATTGTGGAGTGACACAGTAAGCCTCGACACTGTGGCGCCAAAACGCCTCTTGTTAGACGCGAGAAATAGCGTTAGCAGTGAGAAAATGAAAGTTACACTACCTAGCGGTAACGCTCCCTACTCAGCTCCGCTAACAAGGGAATATTCCCTAGTGTCAATAAACGACCTTCATGAAACTTGGAGGATGTGTAGAGGGGACAACATAGTACAATACGTATTTTTTTAATTCTTGCCCGGTTTCATTTTTAAGTAGTAAAACACACACGAAGTATAGAGTGGCATTTCAGGTTTAGAGGAAATATCTTCGAAACGCTAATACAGACCACAAATTTTCCTCATGTAAGTTGATATGTAATTAAATATCCAACCACCGTTAGTTAATTTCGAAAAATAAAAACGTTTGTTAAAACATCAAAAAAGCTTTCAAGCCACTTTTATCCCTGTGTTATAAAGCTGGTTTCTGCAGTACTATATTTGGAAAATGAGTTCTACTCAATGTGCTGTCAGAGTATTTTCAACAAGCCTAATTAAAACATCTAAACATTCATTACTATTCTTATTATTTATTTTACTTATATTTCTTTATGTTTTAAACTGTTGTTTAACGTTTTACATTCATGGATTTTTCGTTTTTGTTAGTTTACCATTTGCCATACGTGTATCTTGTCTATCGAAAATACGTAACTCTTTATTATGATATAAAATAATTACAATATTGATAGTCGGTAAGGAAATGCTTAAAACAATGTTTTTTACACCATGCACATAAAATGAACGAAATTTCTTCACGTGATATACACAACGGGGAAGCCAATACATAACAAAATTCAGTACGATATGAATTGCCACCGGTGATCCTCTAAATACCCATATCTGTATCAGGCATATTTCAGTACATTGGTAAGCCTTGGAGAAGAGAATTGATCATGTACTAGTGACTGCAGCTCGACTGAATTGTTTGTTTCGTGGAGATTGACATCAGCCATTTAACAGAATTAGATCTGAATGTCTTCTCACGAAAGCTGATTACACAGTTTTCAAGAACATTAATTGCATACTATCTTTTATACACACGCCAAGTTTCATCAAGGTCGTTTATTAGCACTTGGAGATATCCCCTTGTAAACTGCGCGGAGCATTGAGGAAAGATATTTAAATAACAGCACCGCAACAGTACAACCTACAAAATATTTTTGAGAAAAATAGTGGTCAGTTTTGAAAACTCTATTAAATTATATTAATTTTTCCCATGTTCCTATTTCAACATGATTTCATCTTCTCAGATTTCCAGGAGGTTTCAGACAGTTCACCATTCTACTGAAAGTGCCTAAAATGCATTTCACCCGAAAATGTTAGGACACGTCGTCTCCGAGAAGGAGTGCCTCTATAATAACTGTAACTTTCATTAGTCTTAGCGTGGGTTGCATTGGTGCGGAAGTCTACATTTTCTTAAGAAATTTGTCATTTCTGGTCATTAATAAGATAACAGTTAATAAAACAACTAGAAACATTAAGTACCAAAACAGGGAGTGTATAAGAGAGTGACAAACGGTGTCAATAATATTAAGATCAAACCGACATTAGAGAAGCTACAAATTGTACGGCAAAATGGAAGGAAAAGTTGTAACTTGCAGATAAAAACTGTCTTTGAATGAAAAATAGCCGGTTGGCATTACAGTTGGGTGGGGCAGGGGGGTCTATAAGTCAGAGCATTCGATTATGAGACATGTCAGCTGCACACTGTTGCAGTGTTAAGGACTATGAAGAACCTGTGGACACTCCATTTCGGGCAATTAAGCATTCTTGCAACGAGTCGTAGGCATAGTAATATCTCTCCATGGAGTCTATATTCGCAACTTGAGCATCGTACAGCTGTGTAGAACTTTATTTAATTTAGAAAGTAATCACTGGGACGTTGATAACTCGTTTCATATTAACTTTCTACTCTATGGGGTATAGGACGGCTATAAAACGGAATTTTAGTTAGAATCTCGAACTTCATCATTGTAGTAAGAGTGGCCGGTTTCCAGATAACACTCAGTTAACTTTACTTCGTGAATAATAAGTGGTTTAGTCCATACTTAACTTGCTGTTGTGAAGTTAGAGTATTTTGTGCCATCCTTATACTGCCTGCTTTCAGTAACTCAATGTCGATATTTTTTAAAGACATCATCTTACGCCAGTGACTGTTATAAGTTTTTATTACACACTATTGCAATTTCGGCCTTAGGTCATTATCAAGTGCTAATATTACGGCTTTAAGCCATTTCAACATAATATGCATTAGATCACAGCTGCTCGTGTGACTAGTGATGGGTTAACGAACATGCGCATTTACAGATTATATTGTTTTACGATGTTTGAATACGTATGCTCGCACTGTGTAACAACAACACGAATGTGTTTAATAGGATTGACAACGACATACGAATGTGTCAGCTTATATTACGTTGACATGGCTTAAAGCCGTAATATCAGCACTTGATAATGGCCCAAGGCCGAAATTGAAATAGTGTGTAATAAAAACTTATAACAGTCACTGGCCTAAGATGATGTCCTTTAAAAAGTTTTTCATGACTGTGAATCCCAGCTACAACAATTGTATCAATATCGATAATTGTTTGCGGGCAGCATCTATGAAACAAGTAAACATTTTCCTTCTTGTCGTCGAATGATTGGCAATGTTCAGTTCCTCCTGTGCAATCAGGTGAGTTGTTGGTCTCGTGGTTCCCCTCGGTCGAGGGTATCCCTTCCAGTTGCGTAACGGCAGACAGGATGAAACAGAAAACGAGGAGGTCAGGGGTGCGCAGGCGGTAATGGGCTCGGCGCGTTGGGGTGCAGTCAGGCGAGAAGGCGAGGCGGCTGTAACGTTGTCCACACTCTCCCGGCGGTCCTCCCCAGGGAGAAGCAGTTCCTCGCCTCTGCGCCGCTCTCTCACTTCAGATCAGTGTCACGCGCTCAGGTATCGCCGACAGCACACAAAACGACGCTTTCCTCTGCCGAGGGTGTTTGCAGTAGCTCTTGGTGGAAATGTGTTTCTCAACTGACACTTCCGCGCTTTGCTACGGATTGAGTAAAGAAACATTTCGTCTGTCTTATTACTTTTCTCTCGAGGACTTCTGCAGAAAATATCTGCCATGTTTAATAAGCACCTACATGATTCGTAAACGGCTCTCAGCAGGTCTGATTGTGAACATCCCCATCATCAGTGGCACTGGTATCACAGAAGACGATATACCTTTCAAATTACATGTTTCTGTATTGTATACTATTTCGTATAGGACTTATGACTTTTTTTCATATGATTTAATTTGCCATATGTTCATTCGTTTCTTAGTGCGTGCCAGAAAAGTTTGCAGGTGATATTTACATAATTATGTGATGTAACAAGTTCCCTGGAGTGGTCATTTTCACAGCAGATGTATGCAGTTTATATTCGAATCAACTTGCACACATTGTGACAAATAATTTAAAACTTACAGTAACTGTTAAATCAACGAAAGGAACAGATATCTATATTACATTATAATATCATCTAATTACATGGCAGTGGTAACCAGCATGTAGTTTTGATACACAGTAACTGTCAGGGCCGATATGCTTTACATCTAAAGATGTTCAAGACATCACCAATTCCGACTTGTTTAGTTAACACTTCCTCAGGTTTATCAGTTGCTTGTTTCCTAAGCAAGTCTATAATTCACAGGTATTGGTTTGCTCGATGAATACATTCACGCTAGTAACGAAATCTTTGAGTTCTTGCTTACATTCAACTAATGTGCATGTTTTCTCAGATTTTGCAGTTAATTGATTTATTTTGAAAGAAAGAGTGGATATTTACCAGTGTTTTTCTCCTGAAGACTGCCATTCAATTTTATGCTCACAGCAAAGGACTTGGAAGAGCAGTTGAACGGAATGGACAGTGTCTTGAAAGGAAAGTATAAGATGAACATCAACAAAAGCAAAACGAGGATAATGGAATGTAGTCGAATTAAATCGGGTGATGCTGAGGGAATTAGATTAGGAAATGAGACACTTAAAGTAGTATAGGAGTTTTGCTATTTCGGGAGCAAAATAATTGATGATGGTCGAAGTGGAGAGGATATAAAATGTAGACTGGCAATGGTAAGGAAAGCGTTTCTGAAGAAGAGATATTTGTTAACATCGAGTATTGATTTAAGTGTCAGGAAGTCGTTTCTGAAAGTATTTGTATGGAGTGTAGCCATGTATGGAAGTGACACATGGACGATTAATAGTTTAGACAAGAAGAGAATAGAAGCTTTCGAAATGTGGTGCTACAGAAGAATGCTGAAGATTAGATGGGTAGATCACATAACTAATGAGGAGGTATTGAATAGAATTGGGGAGAAGAGGAGTTTGTGGCACAACTAGACTAGAAGAAGGGATCGGTTGGTAGGACGTGTTCTGAGGCATCAAGGGATCACCAATTTGGTTCTGGAGGGCAGCGTGGAGGGTAAAAATCGTAGAGGGAGACCAAGAAATGAATACAGTAAGCAGATTCAGAAGGATGTAGGCTGCAGTAGGTACTGGGAGATGAACAAGCTTGCACAGGATAGAGTAGCATGGAGAGCTGCATCAAACCAGTCTCAGGACTGAAGACCACAACAACAACAACTGTATTTTTATCGATTAATCTATAAACAAAAGAAAATTGGAAACATAATCATTCAAAAATTATTACTAATAACATTATTGATTTTCCACAAAGAATGTTTAGAAAGATTTTGCATTTTTTTGTAATATCAGATATTTATCACCTAAATAGTTACGGCCGATGATACAGACCTACCGCTCCCTGAGATTCTGCCTGGCGTTTTCAAAAAAATTTGATAGCTGATAAACGGGAAAATTACTTACAGCGCCTGACATATTTCCTGTGAACAAATGACTCTTATTTATCGCCGAACAGATACCTGAACAAACACACTGAGAGCTGTAATGCACCATGATAAAAACTACTGACCTGGCTTGAAGGAAAAGAATCGCCGAGCTGCTACCAAAATTTATATATTTGCGTACCGATTTCATCGTGTTATTGCTTCGTTTTAAATCAAAACATCGTTTAATTTAAGGTTATACTAACGCAGTATCTGAGCGCTTCTCCATAAAGTACATTTATATAAGGCGTGCCCAAATGAAAAAGAGGCCTTCCTTCTAGCAGCGTTGTATGTAATCCCAGTGGGTGAGTGTGTCTACCGAGAGATGATTTGGTGATATTTCCAGTTACACAAGTAGAGTTAACGGCTTCGCAGCGATTTCCGAATTTCTAGAGAGCTGTTTCCGCAGTTTTTTGCGTGATGGATGCCTCCCAGTAAGCAAAAAGAGTGATTATCCAATTTCATTGCCCAGAAGGGAAGCATGCTTCACAAATTTGTCTCAAGATGAGAGATGTGTACGGAAAGCAGCGTTTCGCGCGGAGCACAATGTTTTGGTCGCGTCAGCGTTATGAGGCGGGATGTGTGGCAAAGAAGACCCCCTAGATTCTTAAAAAATTTCCATGGGAAGTCCTGAAACACGCTCCTTACAGCCCCGACGTCTCCTCATATGACAAGCGTATCTTTGGCCCTTAAACCTATCTGCGAAATACCAGAGGTTCACCTGTGACAAGGAAATACAGGACACCTTGGGCAACTGGATCCGTTATCAACCCAAGAGTTTCAGCCTGAAGCCATCCACTCCCTATCTTTGCTCTGGAATCGGTGTATCCGTGTCAATGGCAATTACGTGTAGTTGTACTATTCCATGTGAACTGTAATCATAATACTGTTATTAAAATTAATTGACATGTAACTTCAGACTATTTTAAATTTGGTCACGCCTTACACGTAAAACATCACACAAATATTGTGTTGACCATCGTAACAGAAATCAAAAGTTGAGCGACTGGCTCAATTGAAGCGCATCTTGTTGTCCAGAAATGTATTTCATTATTATTTTTAAGGCGTAACATGTATTTATGCAAATTACTGAGAAAAGTATGACGTTCTAAAGGAAAAATTATACATTCCAAAGTAGTGATTTTTTCATTATTTTGCTTTTGTCTTTGTATGAATTGCAACAGCAACAACGCCACACATGTTTCCACACCAACAAATTCCACAGCGGTTAGTCAACTTAACGCGAAGAAGACAATGAAGACGACAACCAAGGACGAAGCATTTTCAAGCTTCTTGAACATCATCAGATGGATGCCCCTCAACGGTCGCATGTCCATCGAGATTCTGCATGATCGCTACATACGCTGGGCCACCTGCGCCTCTAGCAGCACAGATGAACAAGCCGTTTTCCCAAGCTGAGGCGCCCATCTGGAAATTCATAATTCGGCCCCACGCAGGGCTGGACACTGTCTACAATCATAACCCATCGGTAATATCAGATGTTATCATTGCAAGGTAAATCTCTGGTGCGCCACTGTAGCCAGCTGAGGTTGAAAGCATCAGACAAAGGGTCTATGCTGCGCACAGCAGCACGTTAGAACCGCTGGTGGCTCACACGCCATGCCGTCACATTATCGGCGTAGCCACAGTACCGGTGCAGACACCACAGGCAACTATTGCCAATACCTCTGGCGATGCCTCAGGACTACGAAGATCCCCCATAGCAGCTATGGACGATGATGAAGACACAGCCATTGGCGGCGAGTGCCCTTACTGGCCTTCACGTTTACTGTTGAATCCCATCAATAGCTGTCAACGTTACCTACCACGCCAGAGCCTCTGGCAGGGAAATCTGTAGCTCCCTCTCTTCGTCACCAGTTCAGGTTTTATCCTGACCAGGGCTGGTTAAAAGGAAGGAAGAAAGGAAGGAAAGAACGAAGGAGGGATGATTGTATTCAAAGTACCGTCGACATTTAGGTCACTAAAAGATGGGGAGGAAATTGGTACCCCGCCAGATGGTGGAAATGGCTTCAAAGGGGGTACTACCGGTGCCAGAATCAAGCACTAGTACAATTAATCCTCTCATCATGTCTCATAAGCAACACCTCTGGCTGTCGCATGCGAATTAAGGTCCTGATTTTGTTGCACAATGCAAGTGCTGTGTTTACCGAGAACGTCTTCAATACATTCTTCTACGTCTATTATCATTCCATGGGTACAGAATTTTTCTTGGACACTTTCTCTGCGATTAATTTTCAGTTGTTTTCTAGATGCTCTGATATTGGAATACGTGCAACAGTCTAGTCCCATTGGGAAAGTTCCTACATCAGATTTTTCTTTGTCCTATGACTACTGTGTTGCGCCAGGCTTATCATTGTTCGAGTCTGTATTCGCCTCTCCAAAGCTTCTACAGTACTGTCTGTTGTAACCATCGTGTGTTAAACCACGTGACCTAAAATGTCTGCAAAATCCACAAACATGCTCTGCTGGATCTCACTTGGTACAGTTTATAAATCCAAAGAAAATAAAAGTGTAGGTACAATGAACCATTGTCATAGAAGAATGAGGCAACAGAGAGAACGTAGTTCAGACAGGTTGTTATAGGTGGGTCTAAGAAATAAGAGAAGTTTGGAACGAAGAGTGTGTCTAATCTAATTGCCAGAGGGATGTTTCACATTTGGTACATAGGGCAAGAACCATTAGACAATGAGCAAAACCATTCCTGTGTAGTTCTAAGCAGTCAACTTAAAGAAATCTTTGATCTGGTTCAAATGGCTCTGAGCACTATGGGACTTAACATCTATGGTCATCAGTCCCCTAGAACTTAGAACTACTTAAACCTAACTAACCTAAGGACATCACAGAACACCCAGTCATCACGAGGCAGAGAAAATCCCTGAACCCGCCGGGAATCGAACCCGGGAACCCGGGCGTGGGAAGCGAGAACGCTACCGCCCGACCACGAGCTGCGGACCATCTTTGATCTTTAAGACACCACGGCCTGTGCAAGAATCATCTGGCGAAAACACTGAACAGGTTAAACTTTTCTTTAAGTGCGATATTAATATCGTTAACTGCTACTAACGCTCCTTATATAATAATATACCATTTCTATCAACATCATCAATAAGACCAATCAATTACTGACGGCAAAAATGGTGAGTGTTCAAGAAAGTCATACCAGAAAATAAGTGATTTTGGAGTAGCCTCTTCATACATTAAGAAAATAAAATTTAAAGACAACTATATTTAAAGGAACCCTATAAAATCTCTATTGAAGCCAATATCTGCCCTCTATGGATCGGCGATGGCGTTAATTTTTATTGCTCGAAATGTCAACAGATTTTACTCTACTAAGACTTTAAGTATGGATGTATGACGTAACGAATTTTATAAAGTAAAAGGAAAAAATCTATTTCTCTCTTTTCCTCTGCCACAAAAGAAGAGAGGTGAAAAGAGTACTTCACTATCGGGTGCTGATATTTTGACGAGAATTAATGTGTACCTCTTTGAAAGTTTCTGTGCCATATCAAACACCACAAGCGCAAATTAAAATTTTGAACAAAAATTTCCTGAAATTTTGAAAATAGCACTTGCATTTTAACTTGTTTTCCTTATGGCACTTGAGAGTATTAATGATTCTCGGAAAACTACAATACAATATTTACTCACGTTTCTTGTTCAGAGACAGTCTTCACTAGCATATTACTTTTATTACTATTATGATTTTCTGTGTTATCAACGTATGTAGCGTACTGGAAACAGCTCAGTCAAGTGTCGCTAGTTAAGAAGCCACAAATCGCAACTGCCGTGGTCAATGAGTTATCACAACGTACGATAAACGACAGTCAATAGAGTGGCTCTAGAACCAACTCGTACCAGCACGACACGTTTATATAAAACTAGCTGAGTACCTGATGTTGCCAGAGCATGTAACTATTCCTACCCTCTATTACTTTAGCTTCTCTGCTCCATTCTTTCTGTCCTTCTCATCTTTCTCTCAGTTTTTCCATTTCCTCGCCCACCCCCTCTCCGTCCATTTGCTCTTCAACTCTTCGTCCACCTGCTCCTACCGTCTCTATCCATCTCTTCCTGTACTCTCCATCTGCCGGCCGCGGTGGTCTAGCGGTTCTAGGCGCTCAGTCCGGAGCCGCGCGACTGCTACGGTCGCAGGTTCGAATCCTGCCTCGGGCATGGATGTGTGTGATGTCCTTAGGTTAGTTAGGTTTAAGTAGTTCTAAGTTCTAGGGGACTGATGACCATCGATGTTAAGTCCCATAGTGCTCAGAGCCATTTGAACTCTCCATCTCCTCCCTATCTGTCTATCTTTTCCTACTGCTCTTTTTGTGCATATCCTTCTACCCTCTCTGTCCATCTTCTCCTTTCCCGCTCTCCGTCCACCTCCTCTCCCCTTTCTGTCCATCTCCTTCCCCTCTCACTGTCCCTTGTCTCTACCGAGCGAGGTGGCGGAGTGGTTAGTACACTGGACTCGCATTCGGAAGGATGACGGTTCAAACCCGCGTCCAGACATCCTGATTTAGGTTTTCCATGATTTCCCTAAATAGCTTCAGGCAAATGGTTCCTTCGAAAAGGCACGGCCCATTTCCTTCCCCATCCTTCCCTAATCCGAGCTTGCACTCCATCCCTAATGACCTCGTTGTTGACGGGACGTTAAAACGCTAATCTCCTCATCTCCATCCTCCTCACTGTCCATCTTTCCCCACCACTCAGTGTCCACGCCTCTTCCTCTCTCTGTCCAGCTCCTCCTCTGCCCTCTTTGTCCTTCTCCTCCTGTTCCCTCCCTACCTGTACATTTCCTCTTCCCTCTCTCTCTATCCATCCCCTCTTCCACCCTACTTTTCTCCTTAAACTCCTTCTCCCCCTCTCTGTATTCATCTCTTCCTCTCCCACTCCTTGTTAATATCCTCTGCCCCATCTCTCTATCCATCTCCTCCTGTACCACTCTCCCTGTCCATCTCCAACTCTTTCCATTCTCTGTCCATCTCATCCTCTCCTGCCTTTGTCCGTCTTCACCTCTTTCCTTTCTCATTCCAATCTCGTCCCCTCCCCTCCCTCTGTCCACCACCTCCTCTTCCCATTCTCCCCATTTCTCCCTCCCCCTTTTCCATCAGTCTCCATCTCCCCCTTGTCAAGTTATCACCTCCACGCAAATAGGAGGCTGATAGTTCTTAGCTCCACAGTATTCCTTTCTCTCGTGATTGTATGTTGTATGTAACTGCTTTCTTCAATGCAATCCTGTAATATATGTAATATTATAACGAAAAAGACCCATTCGATTGAAATAATTAATCGACACTGAGAAATGCGATCCATAACAATGCTGATTGTCGGCAGCTGACAAATATAATTTACTATCGATTTACTTATTTATTTGAATTTGATTACCTTATATAAATAAGAGAACGGTGAAAACTGTTTGGGATAATAAGACAGAGCCATTGGGTCACATAGACCACCACCCTTAACAGTGATTGTCGGAAGGGAACGCTGGGATGTGCGCAAGTCAACGGCTCGTAGACCACTGGACAGTCTTTCATGCTGCCAGAATTGGGTAACATGAATAAACTAGAGTTGAGAGAAGAATTCGACTGTTCCGTCTAGGAACCATTTAATTGCCCACAAAGGGAGACTGAAAGAGTGTGAGATGCCTTTTTTAAGTGTTAATCGTTATGATGCGTGTTACTGATTGGCCGCCTACAGAATAGCCCAGCGGAGGGGAGCATCGTTCCCTAAGGAATATTTTTATTGGTCGGCGCTCAAAAGATACGTAGGCTAGGCATTGCGAATAGAGCAAAGAGCGAAAACGTGGAAATGCGAATTTTCTTTTAAGCGAACATTCGGTACAAAGGTACTTCTATCTCCGCATTCTTGCCTGAGAGCCTCCATCGCTTGTCTTCGCCTCTGCTGCGCTGCGATGCCACCAGAGCAGATGTACTGAGGGACTTAGATCACACGCTGATTTGCACTTAGCCGTTGGTGCGCGTCGTTGGTGTGTCGCCAATAACTGACTCTGCAGTCACATCAACCACCACCTACAATTTACTATGGTGAGCTACAACTGTGAGACGATGTGTAGGGACATTAAAACCATTTTATAGAATTTCATACCTTCAAGCTACACTTTGAAGGCTTACATTCATATTCATCGACCAGCTTGCTTTCAACTCCGACCACAGATTCAACGCATTCCCTTCTTTAGTACTATTTGTCTTTTCTACCAACGTAACGACCACACGGTACAGCTTTGCGTTCAAGTCGTTTCATTTACATCCTTTTCAGAGTCTTGCCCGCGACTACTTTTATCAAATGTGCCATGATTTTACTAAAATAAGGTATTATTGGTAGTCCAATGTTTTCTTTAACGGAATAAACCGAATCAGTTGTGCCTCTTGTTTCGTTTAGTATTCATTTAATACCTATTCATTATTTCGGAGGGCGATTAACTAATTATGTCAGTACAGGTCCCAGTTTCCACAGCTACAACTTTGAATCCAGCGAACGTAACCTAACATACTGGGCACTCCTACTTACGATTCGATTCTATATGGTTTGCTGATGCTAGAGTCAGACCCACGAAACTTAAATTTGACAGAAGGACCCGCGTTGCTACCAAAAATTTATTAAATTCACTAAACTTTCTGGCGCATAGCCATTTGTGTGTTCTTTTCAGTGAGATGTTGGTATTGTCCATCACTGTCGACCCGAAGAAACATCATTAAAATTATGGAGCGGATTTTATTGATTGTGTATGTTGTATGTCAGGAGAGGAACGAATTTCAATGTGTACGTGAAAGCTGAGAAAATTTGTGATACGTTGGTTAGTTTTATCTTGATTTTCGGGTGGGTCCAATTTTTATTGTGTTCGGCAATGCCAAGGTTTACCAGAGCAAGGGCGAGTTGTTTAGCACGGTTGAGCTAGGTAGAGTGGGAAATTTCAAGTAATTTATAAAAATTAAACTGTGTTTCAGATATGGATGTGCCACAAGAAAATATTTGGGAAGTAGATACTATTTAGAAGCGTGAAGCAGCGTCTCAGAACGAAACCAACCTGATTAACAAACAAGATCAGGAACAAAGCGGTGAAGAAGTATCAGATTAGGAAAGCAGAGAAGCATGACATTTCATATGCAGCACAGAATGATGCCCATCGTAAACTAAAAGCACCACCATCTGCAGTATTCGACCTTCAGAGCTTCCTAATACAACAGGTTAAGAAGAGTGATATATATTTGAAGAAAAAATGAGATAGAATTCCAGAAGCTAGGACAACGACTCGAAAAAAGCTAAAACTTATTAAAAGAAAAGCGAAGAAACCAGGAACACACATCCGGAGGAAAATAAGCAACAATTTAAAAACTCAAACGAGAAGCTAGTTGTACAGACAGGAGCCGTTAATCAGAAACTATGAAGAATATTGAGACCTACGTGAAGAGTACTGATGCCAGTATTAAAGACACTGGAGAAGTTTAGTAGTGGAGGGAGGAGTACATAAACTAACAAAAGGATAAGATGGACAAAGAGAAATAGAAGAGCAAGTCGAAGTACTAACCACTACGGCAATGGTTAGTACTCCGACTTGCTCTACTCTAAAATCGTAAATAAACATCATCTGAGAGAACGACACGAACAAACATAAGAGAATGTGCCGAAATAAGAGATCTAGTGCAATTTAAGAATGTGCAGGAAGCTATAAACTGCTGGAACAGAGAGACGGTGGACGCGTTCACGAAAGAGGAGGAGAGTAGCAGAGAGAGAACATAATGGTTCAGAGTGAGGAAGAACGCAGCAGAGAATAACAAGAGATCCGAGATCTGAACGAAAGGTTACGCTGCATCTGGGTGGAGCCGTGGTCTTCAGAGCCACCAGTAATTACAACCGTGACCGCCGATACCGTATCAAGCGACATGGGTGAGAAGGAAATTAAGACGCAGTTCTCGTCAGTACAACAGTTTCCACTGTTTGCGGGAGATGCGAACTGCCTACACTCGAAGATATGGATCGAACGATTCCGTAAAACACTACTCAAATTTTGGCCATATATTTAAAAAATTAGATTCGTATGTGTTCACTTAAGGAAGGAAACAGCAAAGAGGATGCGATCAATTGCGCGACATACACGATTTATGACGAATTTACGAAGAATACAGGTCGAAATGGAAGCAAGAACAGATAGATGTGATCATGGTGACAGAAAATTACGCAGAATCAAGGTGGGCGGAACCTGAGCAGTTTTCAAAGATACGGTAGGAACTAACCAAATTTTAGAACCATCGGAATTCATACACCTATGCTTGACGAAGCCCGTGCGTCAGATTCAAAAAGAGATAAAGGTTCCTGTCAGAAACATATACGACATTCGAAGATTCCAGGTAGGGTACAAAATGGAGATGCGATAGAACTATTACATTTAATTCAGACGTACTTCCCACCAGAAAACTAACAAGAAAACTATCAGAGCTGGGGAATGAGGCATCCACCATGTAGGAATGGAAACGAATGGGATATATTAAATTATAGCCGTCTTTGGGGCCTCACTATCAGCCAGACGTCCGCAAAAGCAACTGTAGACGTTACGACGGCCCAAATAATTGTAGACGAGGTGATAGGCAAGAGAGAAAAGTAGAGACTGTTTTAAGTTAGAGGACCTGACCTCAGACAAAAGCCCGGGTATGAGGAACAGAGAAACGATTCACAAAACTGACTGGCCATATCCACTCCAGAAACGAGAGTTTGCTGTGCTAGAACACCAGGAGCATTACACACAGATTTTGAAGAACTTAGAAATACGAGTATGTAATTAGAAGAAAAGGTACCCTGTTGTAAATATAGATTTCAACGGTAGATTAGTCTAGTGTGTACTTGATCCAGTGAGCCAAATTTTTATTTCATATAAGAGCATTTATGTCCTTATTGCCCAGTGTTCAAGATGCTGAAAGTAGTGTTTAGAAGAGGCACGAGTGGAAAGAGTGCTGAAATAAAGGATCTAGAGCAAATTCCTACCTCACATCAGGGTAAAGCAAATGCCAAACGCATGATTTTTATGCAGATTTTATGATTATACAGGTCCTGAGAGGAGAGGGAATATTGGGACTTGGTTTCTTAAAAAGATACGAGATGGTTCGGCACTTAGGAGAGAATTTCATTACTGCAAATGTAGCACATGAAAGTGTGGTTCCGTGTTTCAGTAACTATGCGGACAAGGATAGAAGAGAAGTCTTAGTATTCAGATTAGTATAAACCCACGAGGAAGAAATCTAGGCAATTTATGAAGAAATAGTGGCGAAACTTGGTCACATTGAATTTGAAGATACAAGAGGAGGACTGGAACATGTTTTGAAGTTATACGCCAGAGCATTTTCACACACACTTGGGACAATCCACATTTTCTTATATAAATTAAAGTTTAAGGAAGACAGCAAGTTTTCTCTTAGGCCTACCAATTGCCACTCATTTATAAATGAAAGATACAGAACCGGGACAAGACGAAGTTGAAGGAAGGGGGTCGTAGAAGAGGCTGTCGATCATACAACCTGCCGAGGTGTGTCACGAAAAAGGACGGATCCATTAGACTTGTGCTTGATTTCCGACAGGTAAATACCATAACAGGAACATAGATGGATAGGCCAGAGAGGTTAGAAATACTGCTGCAGACCTTCCATGAAATGTGTGCTTAATATCGATTGATTTACGGTCTAGTTACTTGTAAACAGAAGTACACACAGATTGTCTCTAGTAAACGGCATTTTTGTGTTATGGACGTTGTTTCCCATTTAAGAAGTTACTTTTGGGTTGAATATTTCGCCATATACCTTTATTACAGCACTAGGATCCGTAATCCCAGAGTCACTGAAGGATGAGGTCACGTCGTACGTTCGTACGTTGATGACATACTCATTGCATGAAACTTTCCATCAGCTACTGGAAGCTTTTGAGAAACACAAATTCACCATCAATTCTGAAAAGTTTGAATGTGTTAACAAGGAAGTGGACTTCTTAGAACATGTAATATGTGTCGAGGGAATCCGGTCAGATCCGAAGAAATTTGAGGCCATCGAAAATTGCTCAGTACCTAAGACAAAGCATCAAGTACCTGCCTTTTCAGGATTAACAAATTTCTACAATTGGCTCAAAAAGGACACTGTAATTGTAGCCAATCTGTACCGCTTGACAGGAAAGAGCTTCAGGTGGAAGTGGGCCGAAATACAGCAACGGGAATTTGGAGATTTTAAGGGGGTGTTACTGAGATCACCAGTTTCTTTCATCCCGACCTGAACAAGGAATTCCGTATGTGTACTGGTGCATCAAGATCAGGTGTCGCCGTAAATCTATTTCAGGAGACTGAACAGCATGGAAAGACAGTAAAGAGAACCATCGCATTTGGTTGCTGCGTTCTGAGTCAAGCAGATAAGAATTACTCTGTGCCTGAGTTAGAAGCACTAGACTTCGTTTGGTGTTATAGTACACTTAGCTACTGTTTGACAGGATAAATGACGAAAGTTTACACTGACCATAAAGCCTTAGAATTTGTAATGATATCCCCAACTGATGTATGGACAACTCTTGCGATGGGCAACTTGTCAGCAAGAACTTCGATTTCATACGGTAAATATTCCTGGGAAAGAGAACGTTGTCGCAGATGCACCATAATGAGAGCCCATGGGACTGACAAGGGAGTATGATATTGAAATTAAATAAGAAAATTTTAATGTATTTCACCTGATGAATGTGACATCCGAAAATTTTGATAGGACAATGGTTACCAACGTTGGAAAAGAACAAGTCGGATGCAGTCTTATGAGCAGTGAAGGAGAAATGGCAAGATGACTTTTCACAAACATTAGAAAATTTGTAAGGTACACTGACATAGCGGAAAGTAGCTGCCAATGTGTATCCGGAGGAATGCATAAAGAAGCAGATTTGGTAAGCATACCTCAGTCACACGCACTTTGGACCTCGCAAATGCCATACTAAGCTGAGTTGGTTTACTTTAAGAACATGGACAGAAGAATAAGGAACACACTAAGAAAATGTGGACCCTGGCAGAAAGCTGAGCCAATCACTGTTACCAATAGAGCAACCATGGTTCCGAGAGTGCCAGAAGGATTGAGAGACACTGTGGACACGGATCTTCTCAGGCCTATTCCAATCCCTAACAGGTGATATCAATACATACTAGACACTGCCGAGCTGACCTGTAAATTTGTGACATTTAGTTCACTGAGGTACTCCATAGGCGGAAGATAATTTAATAACCAGTCTTCGCACTGTAGGAAATGTGGAAAGAAAGCTATCGGACAACGAGCCACTGTTGAGAACTAACTTTTGAAAGAATTTCTTGATGTGAAAGAATATTAAGACTATATATGCGGTACCAACCGGCCTTGAACCCTTTGGCGAGGATAATGCGAGAAATTTCAAAATTGTGCAGGCTGTACTGTCATAAGCAAGGTATCTACTTATCCTGTTCCAGGCCACTACGCGTCAGGGTGGATGAGAGAAACCTTGAGGGAGAGGGCAGATTCATGCCAGGTGTCCATTCAAGCAGCCTTACACAACACACCGACCGGCCTCAGGGCAGCACTATGTGCGTGCAAACGCAACCGATTGGAGAATGCACTTGCACCCTTATGCGGCCTGTGACATTTGTTGTAGTACGTCCCAGCCAGCAGCTACCCCGGTACCATGTGTGTCGCCAGCGGCGAAGAATGAGCACAGCCCACGGTTCTTCGTAGTAGTACTGGCTACGCATCCTCACGCGTACTCGTTGTCGCAATGTCATGCGCTTGGGTACGATAGCCGTCTCAAGTTGTGCCCCAGTAACCCTCCAGGAGTCAGTGAGTACGATGGCGATGACGTCTAGGCGGCTAGGAGGCCGCGAGGGCATGCCTACCCCAGTCAAATCGTGGATAGCTGGCAGTCCGTCGGCTGGAATGCCTCGCAGGGCGGCGGTTGGCCGCACACCGACTCCGCGCATAGGTGAAATTTCTCAAGTTCCGCAGCCGCCCCGCCTCACGTATTGCAAGCCTTGTGCCGGAACTTGAGTTGGCTCTGAGCACTATGGGACTTAACATCTGTGGTCATCAGTCCCCTAGAACTTAGAACTACTTAAACCCAACTAACCTAAGGACATCACACACATCCATGCCCGAGGCAGGATTCGAACCTGCGACCCTAGCAGTCGCGCGGTTCCGGACTGCGCGCCTAGAACCGCTAGACCACCGCGAACTTGAGTTAATCAGCTACCAGACAACCAGCAGATCTTAATCACCGAGGATTAGCCATCGTTTCCCTGAAACTCTCTGGTTCAACTTGCAAAGAGAATGGTACCACGAATGAATGCCTTGAGCCCCTAAGCTCGAGTATTTATACTATTGCGCCTACGCTTCTGACATAGTCTTAGAGGGGAGGGGGGGGGCGAAGGGGAAGACGGTTCAAATGGCTCTGAGCACTATGGGACTTAACAGCACTGGTCATCAGTCCCTTAGAACTTAGAACTACTTAAACCTAACTAACCTAAGGACATCACACACATCCATGCCCGAGGCAGGATTCGAACCTGCGACCGTAGCAGTCGCGCGGTTCCGGACTGAGCGCCTAGAACCGCTAGACCACCGCGGCCGGCTGAAGGAGAAGAGGACCGTGGGTTAGTCTTATTACTTGCTCTGACAGCTTTCCCTAGCTCGCTCTGCAGCGAGCATGGGTTGCCAGACCCGGTTAAATTTGCGACGTGTGGGTTTCTCGGCAGGACGTAAGTGCTCCGAGTTACAAAATATTGCCGGCCGCGGTGGCCGAGCGGTTCTAGGCCCTTCAGTCTGGAACCGCGCGACTGCTACGGTCGCAGGGTCGAATCCTGCCTCGGGCATGGATGTGTGTGATGTCCTTAGGTTAGTTAGGTTTAAGTAGTTCTAAGTTCTAGGGGACTGATGACCTCCGATGTTAAGTCCCATAGTGCTCAGAGTCATTTGAACCGTTTTTGAACAAAATATTGCTTTACACTTCGTTACAGTTTGTTGAAGCGTTAGTTCTATGCACTTTGACGTGACTGGTGACACAAATCCAGTTTAACCCGAGATGTTTGATGCAATGTCAACAATACTTCCCAGCGGCTTACTGGATTAGCACAGCGGCCGAGGTGGTCTCTACTGCCTGGTCGCTTTCGGAGAAAACTTCAAAAAATTTACAATTCCTGGCCGAAGTTTTCCGGGGCACAGCACGCCTCCCCTCTTTAGTCTTACCGTAAAATTAATCTTAACCAACAGAACTTATTAAAATAATCTTAACCAACAGAACAGACGACAATACCCAGCCTTATCAATGATCTGTCATATCTGTCTCTCCCTTATCCACTACTACATGAGCTTTCTATTACATACGGCTTCCAGAATCTTTTTACAAAAAAATCGTTCAAATGGCTCAGAGCACTATGGGACTTAACATCTATGATCATCAGTCCCCGAGAACTTAGAACTACTTAAACCTAACTAACCTAAGGACATCACACAACACCCAGTCATCACGAGGCAGAGAAAATCCCTGGCCCCGCCGGGAATCGAACCCGGGAACCCGAGCGTGGGAAGCGAGAATGCTACCGCACGACCACGAGCTGCGGACAATCTTCTTACAATACAATCGTAAATATAATGGCTGTACTACTTAAATACAACGGTTTTACTTCCGTCAGCTATCCCATCAGCTCCTGCCAGCTAACTGCTGGGCTGGTAACTAATGCGTCGGTGGATCTGTATGCTGTGCACATCTACATTTATTAAAATGGTTCAAATGGCTCTGAGCACTATGGGACTTAAAATCTAAGGCTATCAGTCCCCTAGAACCTAGAACTACTTAAACCTAACTAACCTATGGACATCAAACACATCCATGCCCGAGGCATGATTCGAACCTGCGACCGTAGCGGTCGCCCAGTTCCAGACTGTAGAGCCTAGAATCGCTCCGCCACCGCGGCCGGCCTACATTTATTACAGAAATGTAATATGCAGATAGCTAGCAGAAACACGCCACAACTGGTAGCTGAAATTCTTACCGATATAATCTCATGCTGACGATTTTCTGGAAAATTTTGAACATGTTGGAACATCTGCTCCACTCAAATTTCCCCTGCTCTGACTAGATAAATCTATCTATAGAATGCATAAGTTCGGGCTTGAGGGTGGCATTAAGGCAAGTTAAATGTTGGGTGATTAATTACCCTCAGTGACTCTTCCAGCCAATACAACGTATTCTGTGTCATTGCCATAACACTTGCATAAGTGAGTCTAGCCGGAAGGCGGAAATCATTATCTCCGACCTCACAAGCCATACGTTCATAGTAACACCATTTGGCTGCAACACCAATTTCCTCAAGCCCTCAGGTTTCCGTGCCCGAGGCAGGATTCGAACCTGCGACCGAAGCAGTCGCGCGGTTCCAGACTGAAGCGCCTAGAACCGCTCGGCCAAACCGGCCGGCAGTAGTTAGTAGTATGTGAGAAATACGAAACATAGGAACATTCGCTTTCTTTTACGAGAGCATGACAACTGTTTTTGTGCTCAGCCACAAAGGGGTGGAGAACATACTGACCATAGTTTCCAGTCTGCAAGTCCACATTTTTCTTTTGTTCACTGAATGAAATGTACCTACTCTATATTTACTCAACAGAATGAGGACCTATGATCATAAATGAAAGTTTTTAGCTCTAATTGATCGATATATTTCATTAACTTTCATACGCACAACATAGTAATATTCTCGATAATAATAATAATAATAATGTCTCTAACATAAACAGGACTATGAGCAGTTCAGAGGAGATCTCTACGGTAAGTTCATATTAAACGGTCTTTCCCCCCTGACTTCTAATAATCAAAGTTAATTGCTCGCCACAAAAGTGGAAAATAATCTCACCACTTGACACGCGGTTTTGTTAACATTACGGGCGGCGACAAATAGTTACTTCCGCGAAATCTAAGCAGTCCAGGGCGGTGTACAGTCCTCGCGAGCTCACTTTCTGTTATTGCTAAAAACATGCGTTTAGTAGCAGTCTGGCTGTGACATCGATCGAGGCAGCGCGTAAGCCGGCGTTTGACTGACACGGACCGATTGATAGCTGCGTGCGAAGTGAAGTGAAGTTTGTGAAATTTAAACGATCCAGGACGGTGTACAGTTCCCGCGAGTTTACTTCCTATTTGTTCCGAAAACATGCACTTAGTTGCAGTCTGCCTGTAATGTCACCGGAGGTAGTACGTAAGCCGGCGTTTGACTGGCGCTGACCGTATGTTAGCTGGGTGAGAAGTGAAGTCAGCCCGCATCTCGTGGTCGTGCGGTAGCGTTCTCGCTTCCCACGCCCGGGTTCCCGGGTTCGATTCCCGGCGGGGTCAGGGATTTTCTCTGCCTCGTGATGGCTGGGTGTTGTGTGCTGTCCTTAGGTTAGTTAGGTTTAAGTAGTTCTAAGTTCTAGGGGACTGATGACCATAGATGTTAAGTCCCATAGTGCTCAGAGCCATTTTAGAAGTGAAGTCATCACTAGACCTCGGACTTCTAGCCTGTAAAAATCGTATATTAGGTACCTAAAATAGGTTCTGTCACACACAAAAATAGGTTATAAAAATCAGAAAGTAGGTGACCAAAACCTGACATTCTATTGTCTAGAAAGATAAATAGATTGACAAACATCCACATTATATTGTTTTCAATGTCCGTAATTACAGTCGCAGTAAATAACTAACACTTTCTCTAGATTTTCCGTTGGGAAACTGCATCCCATGACCGTTAATAGCATCTTGTATGCCGAGAATGAGCGTTCCACGTCAACAGATGTCACCAGAGCATATTTAAAAGACTGTATTAGACGCAATGGGAGTGCACACTCATGTTCTGTTAATTTACTTCATAAGGTGTCAGCCACTGTGCAGAGGGTGGTCAGTTTTTTTTTTTTTTTTTTTTTTTTTTTTTAGCACTGTCTTTAGTTTCTCACTAACTTTCACACCAATAGAACCTGGGACCAAGTTAATTTTTTCTGTCACCTCTTGTATCAATCGCATTTGAGTGTAGACTGGTTTCCCTGAACATTCTAGAGCCTTAAAATTAGGGACCAAAAATGCATAATGAGATTTTATGTGTGCAATGTCGTTGGAAATTGTTGGGTCTTTTAGAAGATCTTTAGCTGAAGTAATGCTCACTGTCCCCTCCCGAAGTTTAAGAACAATGTTTTAAGTGCCTTCCAAATGTTCGCTGTAATATTCCACGGCCTCTTGCCACGTTCCCCAAGGAGCAAGTATGGGTTCTGGTAGAAGTAGTGCGTTGGGAAATAACTGGACTCTTGTAGGTGCTTCTTGATGGTTAAAACTAGATTATTTACATGTGGAAATTACAGACGTATCGTCTCAGCTACACGATTCATGGCATGGGCAAGACATGTGATATGGAGCAAGGCTGGGTAAAATACTTTCAACAATTTAACAGCAGCAGTCATGTAAGCGGCTGCATCACTGCAGATTACAAGTGCTTTATTTTCATCTATATTGTTTGGGAAACGTAATTTGAGGGCTTTCTCAACAAAGTGAGAAATTGTTTCCTGGTTAGTCTTTTTTAGCTCTTGTTGCAGGTCAGATGAAGTATAGAGCGAGTGTCAGGATCTAACTTTCCAACAATCAAATTAGTCACATATCGACTTTGTCTGTCAGTTGTTTCATCGACAGAGCTCCACATGTATGAATTACCTAAATCTTCCCTTAGCCTGCTCAATGTATTTTCACATAAAGTAGATAAATAGTTCTTTCTCATTGCGGATTCTGATGGAATGCTGCGGTGACAGTATTTCTCTAGAAAAGTTTTAAACTGACTACTTTCAACTGCATGTAATGGTATGTTTTCTGCAGCAATGGCTCGACAGATGTCAAGATGAAATTCGTTTTTGTTTGTTGCATTTGGTTTAGTTACAAACGTTTGTTTCAAGTTTAACTTAATTTTAAAAATTTGCCTGTGTTTAATCCCTGCAACATGGTGACTTAAATGCGACCTCTCTTCAGAACGTACCTAAAACAACAAGAAATGAGAAATGCTTTGTGGAAGAATTTACGTACGAGACCTACTTAGCAAAATTAACCTACATTAAGGGTTTAAAAACAATAATTTTGCATTCTCATGTGTCTGGTCATAGTTAACTCGCAAAAAACAGCGGCATCACTGTTCTCTGAGTGGTCGTAGCAGATAAAAGGTTAACATTTAACATTTTACTTACGTTTTTGTTGCATGCATTGCAGTGAGTAACTCTTCCTTCTGCAGAGTAATGAGGAAATTCTTGTAACCACTGACGAATCAGCGATGATTCGGAGCTGACTAATTTAGGCATGCTGGACTTTCCACAAATACACTGTCGCTGTGAAATATTTCACCACATCCAAGCAGCACGCTGACCGACTGAATCAAGACAGTGCAGGTGTTTCAAACAGGCTCTTCCAGAGGCAGATCACAAGGCTCCTCTTTGCCCTGCCGGCCCATATGACGATTCACAGACAAAGACAAAATTCTGCTGAGCAGAACAGGCAGGAACAGCCTTGCGTATGCTGTTATCGTCTTATTCACGATTGGCATTCACGCATGCAAACAAACTAGTTATCATTCAATTACTATTTTCTAATGGATTTTTAAAATTAGGTACAATCGGGTACTAACCTGAAATTAAGTATTTTTAGGTGCTATAAAACTGGCGTTTTCGATCTTAAATCGTGTATGTACAACATTTATTGCCTTTATGTAATGAGGAACAAAATAGTTTTTTACCTAAAATCCGAGGACTGGTAATTACTGCCTCTCGGGTGCAGTGGACGGCCGAAGGGAACACCTGCCGTCATCCACTCTATGACCCGTTAGTAGCATCTGTATAGGCGCTTTCTCGGAGACATACACTATGTGATCAAAAGTATCCGGACACTCCCAAACACGTAAGTTTTTCATATTGGGTGCACTGTGCTGCCACCTACTGCCAGGTACTTCATATCAGCGACCTCAGCAGTCATCAGACATCGTGAGAGAGCAGAATGGGGCGCTCCGCGGAACTATCGGACTTCGAACGTGGTACGGTGATTGGATGTCACTTGTGTCATATGTCTGTACGAGAGATTTCCACACTCCTAAATATTCCTAGGTCCACTGTTTCCGATGTGATAGTGGAGTGGAAACGTGCAGCGCTAAAGCGTACAGGCGGACCTCGTCTGTGGACTGGCAGAGACCACCGACAGTTGAAGAGGATCGTAATGTGTAATAGGCAGACAGCTATCCAGACCATCCCACAGGAATTCCAAACTGCATCAAGATCCACTGCAAGTACTATGACAGTTAGGCAGGAGGTGAGAAAACTTGGAGTTCATGGTCGAGCGGGTGCTCATAAGCCACACATCACACCGGTAAATGCGAAGCGACACCTCGCTCAGTGTAAGGAGTGTAAACATTGGACCATTGAACAGTGAAAAAACGTTGTGTGGAGTGATGAATCACGGTATACAATGTGGCGATCCGATGGCAGGGTGTTGGTAAGGCGAATGCCCGTTGAACGCCATCTGCCATTGTATGTAGTGCCAACAGTAAAATTTGGAGGCGGTAGTGTTATGGTGTGGTCGTGTTTTTCATGGAAGGGGCTTGCACCCCTTGTTGTTTTACGTGTCACTATCACAGCACAGGCCTACAGTGATGTTTTAAGCACCTTCTTACTTCCCACTGTTCAAGAGCAATTCGGGGATAGCGATTGCATCTTTCAACACGATCGAGCACCTGTTCATAATGCACGGCCTGTGACGGAGTGGTTACACGACAATAACATCCCTGTAATGGACTGGCCTGCACAGAGTCCTGACCTGAAACCTATAGATCACCTTTGGGATATTTTGGAACGCCGACTTCGTGCCAGGCCTCACCGACCGACATCGATACCTCTCCTCAGTGCAGCACTCTGTGAAGAATGGGCTACCATTCCCCAAGAAACCTCCCAGCGCCTGATTCAACGTATGCCCACAAGAGTGGAAGCTGTCATCAAGGCTAAGGGTGGGCCATAACCATAATGAATTCCAGCATTATCGATGGAGGGCGCCACAAACCTGTAAGACATTTTCAGTTAGGTGTCCGGACACTTTTGATCAGGTAATGTAATATTTTATAAAACTGCTGTGTATAAATTTAATATCTTCGTAATATTTGTATGAATGGAAGTAAGTTGGCCGTAATCAGAGAAAAAGATATAGCTTGCTTACATATAAATTTTGCCGTCTACAATTTTAAATCGGAACCGACAGTAGAACATGACCTCTGAACTACACCTTTGAGAGACTTTGCATCGATTGTTATTTATATCAAAGTATTAAAAATGTTATATATTCACTATTTAATGTGGGGCGGGGACTATGCAAGAGGATGTTATCAGGAGAAAGAAAATTGGCGTTCTACGGGTCGGAGCGTGGAATGTCAGATCGCTTAATCGAGCAGGTACGTTAGAAAATTTAAAAAGGGAAATGGATGGGTTAAAGTTAGATATAGTGGGGATTAGTGAAGTCGGTGGCAGGAGGAACAAGACTTCCTGTCAGGTGAATACAGGGTTATAAATACAAAATGAGAGAGGGGTAATGCAGGAGTAGGTTTAATAATGAATAAAAAAATAGGAATGCGGGTAAGCTACTACAAACAGCATAGTGAACGCATTATTGTGGCCAAGATAGATACGAAGCCCACGCCTACCACAGTAGTACAAGTTTATATGCCAACTAGCTCCGCAGATGACAAAGAGGTTGATGAAATGTATGATGAGATAAAAGAAATTATTTAGGTAGTGAAGGGAGACTAAAGTTTAATAGTCATGGTGGACTGGAATTCGACAGTAGGAAAAGGAAGAGAAGGAAACGAAGTAGGTGAATATGGAATGGGAGTAAGGAATGAAAGAGGAAGCCGCCTGGTAGAATTCTGCACAGAGCATAACTTAATCATACTTGGTTCAAGAATCATGAAAGAACGTTGTATATATGGAACTAGCCTGGAGATAGTTTAAGGTTTCAGATAGATTATATAATGGTAAGACAGGGATTTATGAACCAGGTTTTAAACTGTAAGACATTTCCAGGGGCAGATGTGGACTCTGACCACAATCAATTGGTTGTGAACTGTAGATTAAAATGATGAAACCACAAAAAGGTGGGAATTTAAGGAGATGGGACCTGGATAAACTGACAGAACCAGAGGTTCTAGAGAGTTTCAGGGAGAGCATTAGGGAACGATTGACAAGAATGGGGGAAAGAAATACAGTAGAAGAAGAATGGGTAGCTTTGAGAGATGAAACAGTGAAGGCAGCAGAGGATCAAGTAGGTAAAAAGACGAGGGCTAATAGAAATCCTTCGGTAACAAAAGAGATATTGAATTTAATTGACCAAGGGAGAAAATACAAAAATGCAGTAAGTGAAGCAGGCAAAAAGGAATACAAACGTCTCAAAAATGAGATCGACAGGAAGTGAAAACGGCTAAGCAGGGATGGCTAGAGAACAAATGTAAGGATGTAGATGCGCATATCACTAGGGTTAAGATAGTTACTGCCTACAGGAAAATTAAAGAGACCTTTGGAGAAAAGAGAACCACTTGTATGAATATCAAGAGCTCAGATGGAAGCCCAGTTCTAAACAAAGAAGGGAAAGCAGAAAGGTGGAAGGAGAATATAGGGGGTCTATACAAGGGCGGTATTTTTGAGGACAACATTATGGAAATGGAAGAGAATGTAGATGAAGATGAAATGGGAGATATGCTACTGCGTGAAGAGTTTTACAGAGCACTAAAAGACTTAAGTCGAAATAAGGCCCCGTGAGTACACAATATTCCATTAGAGCTACTGATAGCCATGGGAGAGCCAGTCCTGACAAAACTCTACCATCTGGTGAGAAAGATGCATGAGACAGGCGAAATACCCTCAGACTTTAAGAAGAATTCCAATCCCAAAGAAAGCAGGTGTTGACATACGTGAAAATTACCGAACTATCAGTTTAATAAGCCACAGCTGCTAAATGTCAATAACAATTCCTTACAGACGGATGGAAAAACTGGTAGAAGCCGACCTCGGGGAAGATCAGTTCGTATTCCGTAGAAATGTTGGAACACGTGAGGCAATACTGACCCTACGACTTATCTTAGAAAATAGGTTAAGTAAAGGCAAACCTACGTTTCTGGCATTTGTAGACTTAGAGAAAGCTTTTGACAATGTTGACTGGACTACTCTCTTTTTGAAATTCTGAAGGTGGCAGGGGTAAAATACAGGGAGCGAAAGGCTTTTTATAATTTGTACAGAAACCAGATGGCAGTTACAAGAGTCGACGGGCATGAAAGGGAAGCTGCAGTTGAGAAGGTAGTGAGACAGGGTTGTAGCCTATCCCCGATGTTATTCAATCTGTATATTGAACAAGCAGTAAAAGAAACAAAAGAAAAATTTGGAGTAGGAATTAAAATCCATAGAGAAGATAGAATTCTGTCAGAGAGAGAAAAGGACCTGGAAGAGTAGCTGAACGGAATTGACAGTGTCTTGAAAGGAAGTCGTTTCTGAAAGTATTTGTATGGAGTGTATCAACGTATGGAAGCGAAACGTGGACGATAAATAGCTTAGACAAGAAGAGAATAGAATCTTTCTAAATGTGGTGCTACAGAAGAATGCTGAAGGTTAGATGGGTAGATCACATAACTAATAAGGAGGTGCTGAATAGAATTGGGGAGAAGAGGAATTTGTGGCACAACTTTACTAGAAAAAGTGATCGGTTGGTAAGACATGTTCTGAGGTATGAAGGGATCATAAATTTAGTATTGGAGGGCAGCGTGGAGGGTAAAAATCGTTGAGGGAGGCCAAGAGATGAATACACTAAGCAGATTCAGAAGGATGTAGGTTTCTGTGGATAATGGGAGATGAAGAAGCTTGCACAGGATAGAGTAGCATGGAGAGCTGCATAAAACCAGTCGTTGGACTAAATGCCACTACAACAATGTGTTTAATCACGTGCTGTAATCAGGAATCTAGCTTTAAAATAGCAGATATCTAATCTACTACAAATAATGACGTTTTTGTTCCAAATTTTGTTCTTGGTTAATTACTCGGAAACTATTAGAGGTAGCTCAAGGGGGTCACATAGTTAAGGTTTTTATATCAAACTCAAGCTTCCTACGAATTTTCATCTCACTAAGTCAAATATTTAGTGCCTTCGATTTTTCGTGAAATCTCCGCTTCTGATCAAAATATTGTTGTGATCAAGTTGAAACTTGTAACAGTTGATTTTGGCATACGTTTGCCCATTCTGACCAGTTTTTGCTTTCTTGCTTTATTATTTAGCGCTACTTGTTTTTTTATTGAAAACCATGTATTTAGGGAAAGACATTCAACTGATCACGCTGAGAATTGGAAGCTTAAGCATTAATATACTGAAGCATATGTTGATAAAGTTTGGAAAGGCTTCCTTAATTTTTAATTACATCTTGAGAGTATGGTGCCATAGTTGCATGCTATCCACAGGCGCGTTGTGATAACGTGGCGGTAGTAGCTGTGAGCTGCGATACGTCCCGGCGCACTCTCGCGCCCCTGTATCTCTCAAATGATACAGTGCTTGTTTCGCCACACTCTGCACAATAAATCCTCATGTACGATAAAATGTATCTCTGACTTAAAAGACTGACAATCTCTATAATATGCCTTTGCTTGTTGTCATTCGAACACACCCTCACCCAATGTGCTCAACATGGCCATTTTACAACATCATGTGCCCACGTTCGTGTGTTTTATAACTGGTTTATGGATAACTTCGTAATCAAATTCTGCAAGTTTGAGAGCCCTATGTGTTAGACGACTAGATGGTTCCTACAGACGAAACAACCATTTCAGTGATGCATGATCAGTTACAACTACAAATTCTTTACCATACAAGTAACATCGGAAATATGTAACACCGTATATGGCCGCTAACATTTCCTTCTAGTAGTCGAATAGTTACATGCCGCTTTATTTGACTGCCTCGAAGCATACGCTACTGGGGGTTCCTGTCCTTAACCATCTGACCCAAAATACAGCTGACTATATCGTTCGAAGTGTCACATGAGAAAATGAACTCTTTTAAAATCGTGAAAAACCAATACTAGGTCCGAAATCATTGCCTCCTTCAATTTCTCGAACGATATCGGTCACTCCAGTGTGCACTGAAATTTTACACACTTTTTGAGTAATATGTTAAAGGTTTGGCTATTTGTATGAAATCCTTTCAAAATTTATGGTAGTTTTTACACAAACCGAGGAACAGCTGTATCTGTTTGCTTGCTCGTGGTGTTGGAAAATTCTGAACGCTTCTGTAAGTCGGAGATCGGTCCGCACACCACGTTCACTAATTATGTGTTACAGATAGTTAACTTCGAGTGTGAGCAGAACGGCACTTTTCCACGCTCAACGTTAATTGTACTGACAGTAGGGCACTGTCTTTGGTCTATACTCAACTGCTACCTCTGATTGATGATAATAGCATTTGAGTTCCACTGTCGTAAGGTAACGACCCTGGCCCAAATTATCCAAGGTTTCAGTAATACTAGGGACTGGATAAGCATCTGTAACAGTCTGTGCATCCAGAAACCTATAATCACAGAAAACCCTATATTTCTCCGTTTCATCCAATGATTTCTTAATGACAATAACTACGTATATTTGCGCTCCAGCGACTGCCACTAGATTCTATGATCTCACAATTGCTGTTCAATGAATTCTTCTATTAATGGCTGTAAATGTCTCCTCATTCGAGACGGTTTCCTATAAACCGGTGTACCATCCCTTGTCGATGTACGGTGATGAGTTACCAGAGCTGCTGATAAACACCTTCCAGTACAAAACAAATCTCTAACCTTGAAAAATATCTCCTCCACAGCTGTGCAAGCACTGCCCTTGAAGTGATCCACGTTCTCACGTAACGCTGCTGCGTCACAGTTTGCTTATGACTTATATTCTGACTCGATCTATCGAAGTCTTTTTTTCACTAATACTTCTAGAGTGGTTATAACTGTACCTTTCGAAAGACTAACTTCATCGTAACTACATCCATATATAGCCCGTTAACATTACTCGTGCTCGCTATGCTATGTAAACCATCCAACGCTTCATTGCTTTAGAGTGTCTCGACATGTACAATGTCCAGCAAACCAAATCGGTACCCACAGAAATCGACACTACTTTTCCGGTATTTTATCATGTTGATCAATCTTTAACGAACTCATCTGCAGTTTAGCTGGCATCATCCTCATGATAGGTGAGCATTGTGGAATGGCTTCGTTTGTACACACATCAAAAAAAGTTTTCATATCCTCGGTTCCGGGAGTTTCGGAACCTGTACAGAAAATTGGAATAGAGATCAACAAAAACATAACTTCCGCCCTTTTTATTGCTCATGAAAACCACATATTGTATGTTGTACCATCATACACCGAGACCTTCAAAGGAGGTGGTCCAGATTGCTGTACACACCGCGGTACTCTAATACCCAGTAGCACGTCCTCTTGCATTGAAGCATGCCTGTATTCGTCGTGGCATATTATCCACAAGTTAATCAAGGCACTGTTGGTCCAGATTGTCCCACTACTCAACGGCGATTCGGCGTAGATCCCTCAGAGTGGTTGGTGGGTCACGTCGTCCATAAACAGCCCTTTCCAATCTATCCCAGGCATGTCCGATAGGTTTCATTACTGAGAACATGCTGGCCACTCTAGTCGAGCGATGTAGTTACCCTGAGGGAAGTCACTCACAAGATATGCAAGATGGTGGCGTGAATTGTCGTCCATGAAGACGAATGCCTCTCCAATATGCTCCCGATATGGTTGCACTATCGCATTCACGTATCGTACAGCCGTTACGGCACCTTCCATGACCACCAGCGGCTAAGTCGGCTCCACATAATGCTACCCAACACAGCAGAGAACCTCCACCTTGCTGCACTTGCTGGACAGTGTGTCTAAGGCGTTCAGCCTGACCGGGTTGCCTCCAAACACGTCTCCGACGATTGTCTGGTTGAAAGCATATGCAACACTCATCGGTGAAGAGAACATGGTGCCAATCCTGAGCGGTCCATTCGGTATGTTGTTGGGCCCATCTGTACCACGGTGCATGGTGTGGTTGCAAAGATGGACCTCGCCATGGACGTCGGGAGTGAAGTTGCGCGTCATGCAGCCTACTGCGCACAGTTTGAGTCGTAACACGACGTCCTGTGGCTGTACGAAAAGCATTATTCAACATAGTGGCGTTGCTGTCAGGGTTCCGCCGAGCCATAATCCGTAGGTAGCAGTCATCCACTGCAGTAGTAGCCCTTGGGCGGCCTGAGCGAGGCATGTCATCGACAGTTCCTGTATCCCTGTATCTCCTCCATTTCCAAACAACATCACTTTGGTTCACTCCGAAACTCCTGGACACGTCCCTTGTTGAGAGCCCTTTCTGGCACAAAATAACAATGCGGACGCGATCGAACCATTGTCTTGACCTTTTAGGCATGGTTAAACTACAGACAACATGAGCCGTGTACCTCCTTCCTGGTGGAATGACTGGAACTGATCGGCTGTCGGACCCCCTCCGTCTAATAGGCGTTGCTCATGCATGGTTGTTTACATCTTTAGGCGGGTTTGATGACATCTCTGAACAGACAAAGGGACTGTGTCCGTGGTACACTATCCACAGTCAACGTCTATCTTCACGATTTCTGGGAACTAGGGTGATGCAAAATTTCTTTTGATTTGTGTAAAATCATTACTTAATAGAAAAAAATGTTCCACTAAAGGCAACAGAGCGTTGTCAAATATCAGTCCCAGCATCGTGTTTGTCGAGAAAATCTAGGCTAAGAATCACTGAATATCCTCCATCCACATAATCGTAGTTTTCTTAACAGTAAACTCAAGTATCGTTATACCAGACGACTCAACAGTACTAACGCCAACCCCCCGTAACTTACATCACAGTGGCTCAAGTCTCCTTCTCACCAGATCCAGAATGATAAAGTATTCATACATGTTTGGTATAACGGTAAGGTCATCTATCTGACTTTAAATTACTATTAATTGCTCCTGATATGCAAAGTAACTTTGAAAGTTTAAAGATTTTTGAAGTGCAGTTGACTTAAAATAAAAGAAAAACTCTATAACATGGTGTCTGACTATAAAGTTAAATAGAAACCTGTGATAGACTGTGAAAACCCTACACCCGAATTGCTATTCAGTTTCACCATGCCATCTGCTGGGAGGTCGAAGTGTGAGATATCTGCAGGTTGTGAAGCAGTACGCCGCCTGGTGTGAAATTATAATCTCAGAATTGTTGCACTGGATAATGGAGGTAGACAGCTGCTGCAGATGGCGCGGAGTGGTGCTTGTCGGACGAAGCCAACAACAGTCTTACTCGACGGCAGCGACAAGAGTCATGTCAGAAGTTACGAGATTTACCTTTTCGCTTTGATTTATGGGAGTGAGATACCTCTCAAGTTAGGTGGCGTGGACTTCAGCGAATCAGAATTGTTGTTACTTTTATAAACTTAGCCTCCCTGTACTATAGTTTATTGTGGTTAACCACTAATTTTTCAGTGGGCGGAAACATACTCTCCTCTCCCACTTCATGTCTCCTGTCGTTGGTGGGGTTCATTTCAAGTTATAACATTTACTTTCCTCTCTACTGCCAGTCCTCTTTGTTGCCACTATTTTCCGTCTCCCTCTGACTGTCTCTATCGCTCTCTACTCGACAGTTTGTTGCTATTAAGGAATGATAAGCTTAAATTTCAAGTACAATAATCACAGGATTGTGGTTTCCTTTTCCCATGGCTAAAAGCGGAAAAATCCCGTGTTTTTGGGGCAGCCTACTCTTTCCAGATGCCTCAGATGTATACGTTTGACAAGCTTCCGACGTGGCCATTTCCTTGCAGTAAACTCGGCAAGGGAGATTTCCTTCGGACGAGAGTGGTTCCGGTTATCTTTCCGAGCGCACCTTGTGTCTGAAGGTGCTGCGATGGCCCGGTCAGTCTCGCGCTTTCGAATTGAGTCCACCGAATGCAAGCGTCCATGACCACAGAACCAAGCTGTGGTTCCCAAGACGAATACACGGGCTAATAATAGTTGGAACATCAATTGAAATAAATCAATCGCAATACTCTGTAGTTTAATTCTGATTTTCTATCAACTCTGACTTCCTTCCATACCGTTGTTGTTGTTGTTGTGGTCTTCAGTCCTGAGACTGGTTTGATGCAGCTCTCCATGCCATTCATCTCAATTTGATGTGCCGATATAGCACTGGGGCAGAATAACAGTCTCTGATAGACATATTCTGAGAGGTTTGTACGTGGAGACAGTATTAGTAATAATCGTGACTCCATTAACCCTCTTTCCGTTCCAAATTTGAGATGGGTCCATTAGTGACAGACTGGGGTGAACATTGAGACACGCAAATTTGTGTAGGGGATGTATCTGTTTGCTTGGTAGCAAGTTATTTTTGTTTGTCTTTATTTGGCTTGTAAGATTCTCCTAGCACGTATGTTATGTAAATTAACCCTACTTATAGAATCATCGCTCATTAACACTAAAAGTTACACTGCTGTTGCTGGTAATCGTATATTTTGCATTGAACGTTACTATAAATCAACGGAAAAGAAGTATCCTCTGGTGGGTAACCAGCTCTTGAGAAACATCATGAATTTATCTTTCCACAAACAATTACTGATAGTATAACGTCTCTCGGTGACTGCATTCGCGACATGTTTTCCTTGATCATTTCACATTCGTTCGTCCACAGTCACACTTTGATATTACTTTTGTTGAAAAACTCACACAACTTAACTACACCTACTTATCTATAAAATATAACATGTTTGATATAACAATGCATTACCATAAAAATGAAAACAGTGCATACATGATAAAGAAAATTACGTTATATCGTTTGTGACATTGAAGCCTCCATGACTGTTTGCATATTAAACGAACATATTGTGTTTCGTTAAATATCAATGAATTTTTAAATCTCATATGCATTGACAAAAAAATTATAGCAAAAGAAAATTTCAGATATTGTAGTCCTTGGTAAAAACAAGCTGACTTTTATAAATGTCAGTTCAAATTTTACATGTCATAATTATTGAACATGCTAAAGAAATGTAATAAAAACGTTTACATGCACTTTTCAGATTTCGTGCCCACCACCACTACTCTGTGCTTACGTACATGTGTGTTTCGAACAGATATGTAAATGATACACATCAATGGACTAATTATATTTTACATATTTCTAAGATAAGTATACATCATGGAATTTTTTGGCTGTGGAGCGGTGGGTAATACCCCATTCGTCGTTTGAGTCGATATATCGTTATGAAACGACACTTGAATTGTCTATACGCGTTTTACATCTACTTTCGCCGCTTACAAGAGCCTGAAAACTACTTTAGTGGTCAACCAGAAAGAGATGGAGAACATACTCACCATAATTTCCAGTCCGTAAGTCCACATTACTCTTTGTGCTCACTGAAAGAAAATGTTTGTACTTGCTATTTACTGTGCGGGATCAGGAACTGTGACTATGAATAAAAGTTCTGAATTTTAATTGTTTGATTTATTTTATAAAAGTTGACACATACAAAATATAAGCCTTAGTACTGTAACTAAATCCCTATCGGAAACAGCACTATTAACAGTTCAGAGGCGACCTCTACCGTAAGTTCCAAGTAGAATGGTCTATCGTCCTGACTTCTGATGACCAAAGTTAACTGCTCCCCTTAGAAATGGAAAATAATCCCGCCACTTTCCACACGGTTCTGTCAGTATTACAGGCGGCAACTGACAAATACTTCCATGAAATCTAGGTGATCCAGGACGGTGCACAGTCCTCGTGAAATCACTTTCTCCTTTTTCCGAAAACTTATTCGAGTCTGCCTAGCTCTGACGTGTTTCAAGTCACAACGTCACTTTTCAACTGCCTGTGGCTATATTTATGTAGGGGAGCAGCGGACTGCCAAACGGAACATCTGCTGTCAACCACTCTAGGCACAAGTAGCGGTATCTAAATGGCCCCTTTCTCAGACGTGTCTTTGTCGTTTAATAACTTACAGTCTTCTTAATTTTTATATGAATAGAGTTAAGTCTGCTTTCAATAATGAAAAAGTTTTTGCTCGACTGCAATTAAACTTTGGTGGTTAGACTTTGTAGATCGGAACCGGCAGTGGAACTTCACATCTGAACTGCCTCTTTAAGATTCTCTGTAACCGGTGCTATTTACAATACAGTCCTGAAACTTGGTACAGCTGCATTGTTTCTGACATATAATCGAGTGCTGTACTTAGAACTTTCTATTACAAATAAAATGATGCTGAATCCAACATGAATCATGATGTTTTCGTACCAGATTTCGTTTTTAGTAAATAACTTGAAAACTAATAGAGCTAACTTACTGTATCACATACGCATTATTAATGTTTTTGCATGAATCTGAGGCTACATATGAATTTTCAGCTTTCTGAGAAATATTTAGCGGCTTCAATTTTCAGTAAAAACACCGATTTTAACCGAAGTATTGTTCTGATCAAGTTGAGATTTGTAACTTTTAATTGTGACTTACATTTGCATATTCCGACCAGCTTTTACCTTTACAATTGTTTTATTCAGCGCCACTAATTTTTTTCTTAGGATTGTATATTTTCCGCAACATATTCATTTGACTATTGCGAGACATTAAAATGTTAACATTAATGTACTTTAGCATACACTAACAAAGTTTTGAGAAATTGTTTTAATTTTTAATTTCATTCTTAAATTATGGTGCAGCCCTTCGCATGTTATTAAGCATAGGTGCGTTATGATGAGGTCGTACTAGTAGCAGTGAACTGGGGTAAGCCCCTGCACATTCGCTCGCTACTGTACCTCATGCAATTATACAGCGCATATTTCGCCTCATGGTAACGATAGTAGGCTGGATATGCTTCACAGACGTTTAGGTCGAAAATGTTCCTATTACGCTCATTATGCGTAATCAGTATTTTAAAGAAAATAATTGAGTCAGTGATCTAAATATACGAAACCTTTAAAACAAAGGCGCTCAGTGTGCCTCATAAAATTGTAATAAAATTGGACTTCTTTATACTTGTCGGGTGACACGAAAATTTTTCCTCGCATATTAAAGTATTCTTGGGCCAAGTATTATAATTCATTAAGTAAAGCTTACTGAAAATGTTCTTAAAAAACTTGTGTTGCTTTTTAATCATCTTTTAGATGTACACTCGGTAAATTTATATGAATGCGTGATAATATGGCAAACTCTTTCTTTATTCATGACACTTTCTCATAATTTGCGAAAAATATACCAGTGATCATAAAAGATATTCTTTTAAAAATACACAAGGAGCACAAATGACATTAAAGGAAAGTTGACTGTTTAAATCTATTAAAAATTACACAAATGAAAGTACATGGATATTATTTTTCCTTTTTTTACAAAATTCGGATTTGCTTTATCGTCGTCATGAAGTCTGTCACATGATTTCAGAGCATTCGACACACACGAAAGGTACATTGTTCGCTCGTCACACATCTAGAAGGTGAACGGATAGTTCATGTTTCTGAGGGAGGAGCTACTTGAATTCAGATACAGTTTTATAGTGACAAATTGATAAGGTCGCCGGTTACGTTATTGGTTGTTTCTAGACACAAGGACGAACTGTCCTATTCTCTCAATTCAAAAGTCTTTGGGCTGATCATTTTCTAAGGTTAATATTTACATTTGGGAAGTATCGACGTCATTTTGTTGCTGTTGGGTGCCCTACGTTAACGGTGTCTATACCACATTTGCAATTATGTTGCAGCAGTGTCTGTTTCACGCGTAAATACAAGGTCCAGTCACATTAATGTGGCCACCACCTATGACCGACATCAACGTGCAGTAACCAGTCATAGACGGCAGGTGGCAGTAATAGCAGCAGAGGCTGTATAAAGAGGGTCGGCTGAACGCGGACAACAGTGCAGTCGTTGTCCTAATGCGGAAACCAAACGATTATTTGATGAAAATGGTGTTATAGTCTGCTTTTCGGCCAAGAGTGGAAGAATTTGCGAAATCTGTAAGTTCTTAAACTGTTCGCGTGCTGCCACGGTTACAGTATACCATACATGGCAAAATGGCCCTGTCGAAAACCGGCACTGAAGCAACTATGGTACACCAGAGTCCAGGGATGAACAAGGACTGCAGAGATGTGTACAGGAGAATAGACATGCAACTCTTGAGCAACTGGTCACTCAGATGAACCAAGCAGCTACCAAGAGGGTCTCCTCAACGACCGTTTAGCGAAAGTTGCTGCGTATGGGTCTCCGCAGTAGGAGCCTGGTTGATGCACCCATGAAGACTTCTGTTCGTCGCGATGAAGGCTGAAATTTGTACGTCAATACCACAAGTGCATGTCCAATGAATGGTGACAGATCGTTTTTTTCTGATGTACCACGTTTTATGCTAAGGGCAAACACCTTGCAACATTCGTCGGAAGGGTCCAGGCCAGAGGAGGGAGTGTTTTGATCAAGGAAGTGTTTTTGTGACATTCCCAGAGTGATCTTGTCATTCATGAAGGCATAATGGATCAACAAAGGTATGCATCTACCTTTGGGTACCATGTAGTTTATTTTTCCTCAGCACACTGGCATCTACTGGAGGACAACGCAACGTGTCACACAGCTCGCTGTGTACGTACGCGGTTCGACGAGCACCATGATGAGCGTGCCATACACCCCTGGCCACCAAACTCCCCGGATTTAAACCCCATTCAGACTGTTTGGAATTACCTCGATCGGACTCTTCGCACCATAGATCCTACTGTATAACTATCACTATCCACATGACCACACCTACACGTGAGCTATAACTGACTCTCATGAACGGTTTACAAAGTCGATATATGTGCATTTACATGGCACGTAACTTGTGTGGTCTCGGAGATTGATTGTGTTATAGAGAGACACGGCAACTGTTGATGTTGTGAAGAGCTTTACACTGCAGTGTTTTGACAACTGTCTCTCTCTATAAAAGTTCCTGACTTTTCATGTACCATAGTCATAGTGACACAATGCTCTCCCTGATACCCCCTGTGGATCCGTGGCTTAGAATAGGCCGGAGGTATTCCTGCCTGTCGTAAGAGGCGACTAAAAGGAGTCTACATATTTCGGCCTTTATGTGACGGTCCCCTGCAGTGTCTGACCTCCATTCTTCAAAAATTTTCCGAAGAGCGAACCAATTGGGGAAGGGCGCCTTACATGGTGCATCGTGTCTATCGTGCCTTGAGATCTGTAGCCCACTTTCTCGTCGTCGCATTGCAGTCCCGCTCATTTTCCATCTCTTGGGCGCACACGCCTTCCCAGGTGCGTTTTCCACCATGCCCTATGCAGTGACGATGACCATGGACTTGTTTGCACCTGATATCCAGCACAGTATCCAGTACGTTGTAGTGGGAACGCCATGTACGCTGTTGGGGGATCGCTCTGCTGATGCCTGAGCCGTTAACTCCCCACGTATGCCAAGATGCCTGTCACCCTGGGGTGTCGGGACTCCTGGCAATGGCCATCCTGTCAGGTGCCCTTTGCTGCGGCTGGGTGGCGCCTGTGGGGAGGGCCCCTGGTTGGAGTGGGTGACATCAGGGCGGATGACGTACAATGAAGCGTACCACATCATCACTTGCTGGTGGTCAAACGCCAGCAGTCTCTAAGCGTTCTAAGTCTCAGTACAATGCAAGGAAGTATGACCCTAAATCATTCCCCTCCCTGGCCACACCATTGGGAGGAATGCCAGACTAAGTATGGTAGCAAACCTTATTCACCCCGGTACCTCGTATGTACGAGAACTGATGGGGACGCCTTTGTTTCAGTGAAGCCACAGTTTTTTGTAGAATATTTAGAGGACAAGTTTGGGGAGGTGGAGGGCTTGCTTAAAATGCGCTCTGGGCCAGTCTTGATAAAAACAGCTTCCTCTGCCCAGTCACGGGCTTTACTCGCTTATAACAAGTTGGGGGATGTTTCTGTTACCATCACGCCACATAAGAGGTTATATATGGTCCAGGGTATTATATTCCACAGGGACCTTCTTTTGCAGTCTGAAGACGAACTGCGCGCCAATTTAGAGCAGCGAGGTGTTCATTTCGCGTGGCACGTCCATTGGGGTCCGATGGATAATCGGATTGCCACTGGTGCCTTCATCTTGGCCTTCGAAGGTGACACCTTACCCAACAAGGTCAAGTTGATGGTCTACCGCTGTGATGTCAAGCCATACATCCCTCCCCCGATGCGGTGCTTTAAGTGCTGGAAGTTTAGCCAAATGTCTTCCTGCTGCACTTCCAGCGTGACATGTCGAGACTTTGGACGTCCACAACATCCCAATACTCCATGTGCCCCGCCTCCCATCTGTGTCAGTTGTGGAGAGCATTATTCACCTTGCTTGCCAGACTGCAGACTTCTACAGAGAGGAAAATCATGGAATACAAAACCCTGGAGCAACTGACCTACATTGAGGCTAAGAGAAAATATGAGCACCCATATCCTGTGGCCATGATCTCCTCATATGCCGCTGCTACAAGAACAGTTGTAGCCCCATCAGTTCCAAAAATTCCGGGTGCCTCTCAGGGCAAGAAGACTAAACCTGCCCCCTTGATCGTCGGGGGGGGGGGGGCAATTACCCCCCTGTTGCTCCAACAGCACTATGTAGGGAGCATTGACCCCTCAACCATCAGGGACACCAGTTCCCACTTCTGAACCAGAGAAGCGTAAGTCTCCTTTGGCTCCTCTCGCTAGGTTTCTGTTAGTGGGAAAGATGACCCCTGCCAGTGGCTGAAGTACGAAAAATCAGCTGGTCAGAGGGTTTCACGATCCTCCTCAATCCCAGAGACTAGATCAGTAAAGCCCTCCCAGTGAGACAAACCCAAGAAGCAGCAAGAAAAGTCCAAAAAGAAGACCCCTAACACCGAGGAAATTGCGGTAGCACCCACACCACCGCTAGGTACAAGTTCTGCATTTGGGGTGAGATGGAGATTCTGGCGATTGCTGAGGACCTAGATCTCGCTGGAATCTCAGACACAATGGATATACATTGCTCAGGCAATAAGTCGGTGGCAGCAGGTGACCCTGCGCGCAAACTGCCTCATTGAATGTTCCGTGCCTTACCAGTCTCACGATGTCATCCTCCAGTGGAATTGCGGCGGTTTTTTACACTGCCTGGCTGTGCTACAGCAACTGTTAAGCTTTTCACCTGATTTCTGCATTGCCCTCCAGGAACCCTGGTTCTCAGCAATGCGGACCCCTGCACTCTGTGGCTATAAGGGATATTACAGCAACTATAGCGACTATAATCGAGTGTCAGCTTGAGCTTCCGTCATCCTAAACTCAGTCTGCAGTGCAACTGTGCCCCTTCAAACCCCTCTTGAAGGTGTGGCTGTGAGAATAAGAACAACACAGGAAATAACTCTCTGCGATGTATATCTTCCTCCAGATGGTGCTACCCCTGAATGTATTAGATGCACTGATTGACCAACTCCCTAAACCTTTCCTACTTTTGGGAGATTTTAACGCCCATAACCCCTTGTGGGGTGGCAACATGCTTACTGGCCGGGGCAGTGATGTCGAAACTTTACTGTCTCAGTTCGACCTCTGCTTCTTAAATACTGTGGCGGTCATACATTTCAGTATGGCTCCTGGTAGCTACTCGGCCATTGATTTATCCATTTGCAGCCCAGGGCTTCTTCCATCTATCCAATGGAGAGCAAATGAAGACCTGTGTAGTAGTGACCACTTCCCCATCTTCCTGTCACTTCCCCAGCGTCAGGTCCGCGGACGTTGGCCCAGATGGGCTACAAACAAGGTAGATTGGGAAACTTTCACATCTGCAATCACCGTTGACTCTCCCCCACACAGTAACATTGATGCGATGGTTGAGCAGGTGACTACAACAATCGTTAATGGTGACCGCTACGGTCGCAGGTTCGAATCCTGCCTCGGGCATGGATGTGTGTGATGTCCTTAGGTTAGTTAGGTTTAAGTAGTTCTAAGTTCTAGGGGACTGATGACCTTAGAAGTTAAGTCCCATAGTGCTCAGAGCCATTTGAGCCAATCGTTAATGCTGCAGAAAGCGCGATCACTCTCTCTTCAGAGTGTCCCTGGCGAAAGGCGGTCGCTTGGTGGTCGCTGGAAGTCGCTGAGGCAATTCAGGAGCGTCGGCGAGCTCCACAGCGGCATAAGCTTCTCCCTCTCCTGGAGCACCTCACAGCCTTTAAGCAGCTCCGAGCCCACGTTCGCTAGCTTACCAAAAGACGGAAGCAGGAGCGTTGGGAGAGATGCGTCTCGACCATTGGATGCCATACGTCACCTTCCCAACTCTGGAAGAAGATCAGACGTCTTTTTTGGTACCATTCCCCAACAGGTGTCCCTGGCATTAACATCAATGGCATGTTGTCTACCGAAGCAAACGCGATTGCTGAGCACTTTGCTGAGCACTATGCTCGAGCCTCTGCATCAGAGAACTACCCCCCCCCCCCCCCAGCCTTTCGCACCATCAAATGGCGGATGGAAAGGAATGTCCTCTCGTTCGCTATGCGCCACAGTGAACCCTATAACGCCCCATTTCCAGAGAGGGGGCTCCTCAGTGCCCTTGCACATTGCCATGACACAGCTCCTGGACCAGATCGGATCCACGGTCAGATGATTAAACAACAAGTGACATCTACTCGTCATCTTCAAACAGATCTGGTGCGATGGCGTCTTTCCATCGCAATGGCGGGGCCGCACCATCATTTCGGTAAAAGCCCACTTTTTGCGGATAGCTATCGGCCCATCAGCCTCTCCAATGTTCTTTGTAAGCTGCTGGAAGGTATGGGTTTGTTGGGTCCTGGAGTAATGTGGCCTACTGGATCCATGTCAGGGCGGCTTCTGCCACGGTTGCTCTACCACTGATAATCTTGTGTCCCTCGAATCTGCCATCCGAATAGTCTTTTCCTACACCAACACGTGGTTGTCGTCTTTTTTGATTTTCGAAAAGCGTATGACACCACCAGGCGACATTATGTGCTGGGTACATTATACAAGTGGGGTCTCCGAGGCCTGCTCCCAATTTTTATCCAAAATTTCGTGCCGCTTCGTACTTTCCGTGTCCAAATTGATGCCTTCCATAGTTCGCCCCATATCCAGGAGAATGGGATCCCACAGGACTCTTATTTTTAGTGGCCGTTAGTGGTCTAGCAGCAGCTGTAGGGCCGTCCGTCTCACCGTCTTTGTATACAGATGACTTCTGTATTTCGTACTGCTCCACCAGTACTGGTGACGCTGAGTTGCGCCTACAGGGAGCCATCCACAAGGCGCAGTCATGGGCTCTGGCCCACGGTTTCCAGTTTTCGGCCGCAAAGTCGTGTGTTATGCACTTCTGTCGGCGTCGTACCGTTCATCCGGAACCATAACTTTACCTTAATGACGATCCACTCACTGTAGTGGAGACATATCGATTCGTAGGACTGGTTTTCGACGTCCAATTGATTTGGCTTCCTCACCTCAGTCAGCTTAAGTGGAAGTGCTGCCTGAGCAGCACCAACTGGGTTGTAGATGGCTCTACGCTGCTGCAGCTCTACAGAGCCCTTGTTCAATCCCGCCTTGGGTATGGGAGTCTGGTTTACGGTTCGGGGGCACCCTAAGTGTTGCGTTTTCTCGACCCAGTGCACCACTGTGACGTTCGCCTAGCGACAGGAGCTTTTAGGACGAATCCGGTGGCCAGCGTCCTGGTGGAGGCTGGAGTTCCTCCATTGCAGGTTAGATGTGCACAATTGCTCTCCAGTTGCATTGCACACGTTCGTTATTCTCCTGCGCATCCGAATTACCGCCTCATTTTCCCTCCCACGACGGTTCATCTCCCGCATCGGCAGCCCAGGTCAGGGCTTACAATTGCAGTTTGTGTGCTATCACTTCTCTCCGATCTGGAGTTCTTGCCTTTACCACCTATACTTGAGGTTCATTCACGAACACCTCCGTGGTGTACACCTAGGCCGCGGCTTCGCCTGCACCTTTTACATGGCCCTAAGGACTTAGTTAACCCTGCGACTCTCCAGTGTCACTTCCTCTTGATTCTCGACATGTGCCGGGGCCATGAAGTGGGTTACACCGATGGCTCGATACTGATGGTCATGTTTGCTTTGCCTATGTTCACGCAGGACACATAGATCAGCACTCTTTGCCAGATGGCTGCAATGTTTTCACTGCAGTACTGGCGGCCATATCTCGTGCTCTAGAGCACTTCCTCTCGTGCACAGGCCAGTCGTTTCTCTTGTGTACTGACTCCTTGAGCAGCCTACAAGCTATCGACCAGTGCTACCCTCGTCATCCTTTGGTATCGACCATCCACGAGTCCATCTATGCCCTGAACGGTCCAGTCGTTCAGTGGTGTTTGTCTGGATCCCAGGTCACGTTGGAACCCCAGGCAACAAACTTCCCGACAGGCTGGCCAAACATGCTACGCAGAAACCGCTTATGGAGATCGGCTTCTCGAAAACTGACCTGCGTTCAGTACTACGCCGCAAGATTTTGCGGCTTTGGGAGACGAAATGGCATTATCTCAGTACGCACAACAATCTGCGTGCCATTAAGGAAACTACGAATGTGTGGAAGACCTCCGTGCGCGCCTCTCGCACGGAATCTATGGTTCTCTGTCGGCTCCACATTGGCCATACTTGGCTGCCCCATGGTTACCTCCCCCGTCGCGAGGACCCGCCTCGGTGTCGCTGTGCTCACGAATGACGGTCGTCCACCACTTGCTGGACTGCCCACTTTTAGCCGCTCTGCGGCGTTTAACCTTCCCACGACCCTACCTTCGGTGTTGGGCGACAATGCCTCAACAGCAGCTTTAGTTTTACGTTTTATTCGTGAGGGTGAATTTTATCATTTGATCTAAGTTTAGTACATGTCCTTTGTTAATGTGTGTCACAGACCCTATTGCTTTCAGGGTTTTAATGTGTTGCAGAGTGGCTGGCTTTTCCTTTTCTTCCTCATGGTCAGCCAGCCATGGTAATCTGCTTTCTTGACTTAACCTCTTCTACCTGTTTCTTGCGTCTTTGTGGTTTTCTTGTCCCCTTTTGCCCATTTAATTGTTTGTTGCCCTTCAGTCGTTGTTGTGGTTTATCCTTTCATTCCGTTTTGTGTTGTCTCATTGTCTTATTCTCACCATTGTGCCGTAGTTTCCTTCGGAATAAGGGACCGATGACCTCGAAGTTTGGTCCCTTCACCCCTCCTTTAAACCAACCAACCAACCTTTCCCTGATGTTATCTTGTTGCCTGACACGTGCCGCAAAGGGTATTAGCCGTCTCATTGTGGCAATGACAAGTTCTTCTTGTAGGTAAGCAATTAGCTGGTCAGGTAGAATGTGTAACACCGAAAATGCAGATAAAATACCTTCTACACCATTCAAAATTTTCGCCGTTTAATATCCGTTCATAGCTTGCGCTGTACTTATGATTCTGAAGCTGTAAGCTTTATTACAGAAAGTATATTTAATAGCCGCACCCTGTGGTCGAGCGGTTCTAGGCGCTTCTGTCCGGAACCACGCTGCTGCTACGGTCGCAGGTTCGAATCCTGCCTCGGATGTGAGTGAAGTCCTTAGGTTAGTTAGGTTTAAGTAGTTCTAAGTCTAGGGGACTTAAGTCCCATAGTGCTTGGAGCCATTTGAACCATTTTTTGAAGTGGATTTAATACGTTATCGATGTAATAGTGTATTTATTTCTGACTGTATATAACTGATTGTAATTACAATGAAAATATTGTAAATTTCTGGGTTATAGCCAAGGGAACTTTACTGAAATTTATCGATAGCAACAACGAAATTGTAGTAGCTCTGGCGTTGTTTCTCTGCGCATGGAAGGTCTCTGTCGCGTTGCGAGCAGAGAGCAGGCAGCCTGAGTTACGAAAGGGAACGGAATTGTTTGTTGAGCGCTCCCGCCGACGCGGCGTGCAGCTATGCTCGCACGAGTATAGCCGCGCCTGACTCATTAACCTGCAAGTATTGAGAGCACGGTAGGAGTCGACAGGCGGAGGAAGCTGCAGTTCTAATTATGCTTGGTTCTGGAGACAACTCGGGGTCCTCATCGAACAGCAGCAGCAGCAGCAGCAACGGCTGATCAGTATTTTCGTCGGCTACATTCTTCGTCGTCCGCACAGCTACAACATCGTAAGGCCATTAAGTGAAAAATTATAAACTTACGTAGGCATTACCCAGCGACATTTGTTTCACAAAGAACGGCTAACCTGAATAATAAACTGCAATAGTTAACACTACTAGGGCACCTGTGTTGTCATTCTCCTCAGACATTATTACAAATTGATTAACTACTTACTGTCAGTTTTGTGACCAGTTTCAGACTAAATTTTCTGCCCCAGTCACGGTTCATTCTTTTATTGAATAACAGAGGCTACTTAAAGTAAAGTAAAATTTCACTGGCAAAGCCAATAAATAAAGATAAAGCAAAACTTGAATGTACACAATTTCATTTATTCCGTATTCAGCTTAGTGAATGACTTCTGCTGGCTTGGTACGTATTTTATTGTTACTATTTTAAAAGTAAAATCAATTTCTGTTCTCTCAAAGAAAATTCAATTCAATATTTCGATAACCAAAAGTAAATTGCTTGCCTCTTTTCTAAATTTTGCATAACGTTTCACTGACGTTACTGAAATTCATTTCTTCACATAACGAAGTTTCTGTTAAGCCTTTCACTCACTTAATAAGTAACTCCATTTAATTTTACTTTAAAAATTTTGTATTTGAGAGTAAGTAACTGCAAACTCAGTGCTTTCTGATTCATTGTTGTTTCGTGAACTGTTGTGCTGTGGAAAAGCGTGACAACCTACTGTTGCCACGCCCTTCGTTATTTGCTTAAATTTCTTTGTCATTACCTTTCTTAAGACTCTGGAGATTCATTGCCCCAGTGGGTTGGCAACCGTTTAATTATCCCCTTTTTAGGTAATCAGTGTTTTCTTTGTCTTATCTGTGATTTTTGTCGTAAATATTACGTGGTACCCTATTCCCCCCTGTGCCATTCGTGAGCGATTGCACTACATTCCACCCATTTCAAAATTATTGTCGGTATTTACCTTACGTTTAAAATATATTCTTCCTGCAGAAGAGTCTGTTGTACAGTTTCCTCCAACTATGCGGTGTTATTTTCCTTTCTCACTTTAATTTTTCATTAGGGATATGCGATCACAGTCAGAACCATCGCAATCAAAATGGTTCAAATGGCTCTGAGCACTATGGGACTTAACTTCTGAGGTCATCAGTCCCCTGGACTTAGAACTAATTAATATGTAATATGTAATATTTCTAAACATACTTCTGTTCACGCTCTTTTTTCCACGATACTCCACATAAACCACCTACACCTAACGCTATCTTATATCTAAGGGACAGCGGAAAAAGAGTGTTGGTAAACACATTATCTAACCTACATGGCCACGAAGACATCTTAATACAGATACTTATTCCGATCAAGTGTAACTAACCATAAACTGAGCAAATGGCTCTAAGCACTATGGGACTTTACATCTGAGGCCATCAGTCCCCTAGACTTATAACTACCTAACTAACCGAAGGACATCACACACATCCATGTCCGAGGCAGGATTCGAACCTGCTACCGCAGCAGCCGCGTGGTTCCGGAATGAAGCGCCTAGAACTGCTCGGCGGGGGATTAGCCGAGCGGTCTAGGCGCTGCAGTGACTGTGCGGCCGGTCCCGGCGGAGGTTCGAGTCCTCCCTCGGGCATGGGTGTGTGTGTTTGTCCTTAGGATAATTTAGGTTAAGTAGTGTGTTAGCTTAGGGGCTGATGACCTTAGCAGTTAAGTCCCATAAGATTTCACACACATTTGAACATTTTTTAGAACTGCTCGGCCACCGCGGCCGGCTACACCGAGGATCGAAATAGTTTACCATTACAGTGACGTCACTTACATCTTTTTTTCTACCGTACAGCAGCTTAGTTCTGACTTTTACGACTTAGTCATAATCTTTCACACAATTTGTTTATCCTATGGAGCTGACGGTCCTGCCCTTTTAACCCAAAGCACTACTATGTCACTATATTCCTCAATTCTTTTCATGTAGGCAACTGCGGTTCAACATGTGTCGAACTGAACACGCATACAACTATCATTCTTTAACACAATTTATAATAATAACGTGCTGTGAAAAATGCTAATATTAACCTCTGAGAGGATTTCGAAGTTCGATCGAGAGTGTGTCTAATGGACAAGGGTGTCGGACTATAATTACGAGTTTGGTGGAAAATCATACGGGCTTTAACATTGGAAGTTAACGGAAGTGGTAAAATCATAAATGAATAACAAATGATCGGTCGCCAGCCCAATTAGGCACATTCGGAAATATATATTTGAGAAAATTGAATATTAGTTTTTGAAGTTACTTTTGTTGAGATTTCTCTTCGAAGAGCAAACAGGATGCAAACTGACACAGTGTACCCTGTACTGTGTGTAGCACCAGTTACCAAGAACACACACGCCAGTAAATTATGGGGAGCAAATTTGCACCGAGCTCATACTAATAACAGCCACACTAAAGAGCATTACTTAACCAAACACTGAAACGACACTGCATGAAGTGCAGAACTAATTTTGGACATGAGGGGCTTCTATCTTGACTGATATGAAAAACACAAATAAAGATCAGTAACATCATAAATACATTGTTTACGCACCTCTACTGGGCTTAATTAACTCCAAATAATATCCAGATCCGCATCCGAGGCAAATCCTTTCTAATGCAGCTTCCAATTGCCTCTCTTAGCACCGTCGAGATGTACAGTGCTAAGGCTAGCCACATACTGCCTATCGTTCACACAAAGGAGCCGCTCAGTTCGACCGCTGAACCCCCTTTTACATCGCGCCATGCCACTTTCGTTGCGGAGGGACTTCGCTATAGCGTTTACATGTTACAAATACACGTGCCCTAACCATGAACCAGCTTTTAACAAACATACTCTTTTTCATACACATATTCACATTATAGTAATTTAAAATTTCAACATATTCTTTTGCTATTTTCATATATACATTACAAAACTCTAATTTTCTTACCATACATCAAGGAGTGTAAACAACACAGAATACACACTTCATAACTTGCAGATACACAGTTACATAAAATAAACATACTCCTAATCGATATAAATGCTACAAATTGCACGGGACACTGTGAATTATTCTTCATTTTTCCTTTTTACATCTAGTACAAAATTATGTAACACTTTTATTTTTCATTTATATTCTTTTCCTAAGCCTATTGTGACACTTGAAATATACAGTTTTTTTCTTGTTTTGCATCTATTACGATTTTTTTCATTTTTTCCCATCTAAATTTCAACATTATTCTCTTAATTATTCTTATTCTGATTCGTATTTCATTTGCTCTTGTTCATTTTTAGATCTAAATCTTTCATCTTTGCTAATCCCTTGTCTTATGCATCTCATACTGATATTGTCTGCTTATTTTTAGCTGCTATACTTCCAGTGTTACTATGTATAACCTGGAATTATGTATTTTAAAGCTACGTTCTATTCTTCTCATCGCTTCATCTCTATTTCAGGGACGGACCTCCTTTTTCTTTTTCCCTCCAGCTCCTTCCTTCTGCCCAGTTATTTCCGTAGCCTTGGTAATAGCCTGAGATACCTGATTGCACCTGACTATTGCACTGCATCTGGGGCCAGACTCTGGAATTGTATCGGCTATTTTCTCAGTTTAGGTTCACCTTTATAAAATTAGATTTTGATGAATGCCTGTAACTCATTTCTTCTTGAACTATATCTCTTCTCATTTTAATGGCGCTAATTTACTCTCCGCTAATCCTAACTTTTCTGTCAGTACCACTTACTCCTATTCTGAGAAAGGCGAGTTCATCTACCTTTGCCGCTAAATCTTCTGAAACTCTTTCGATATGTGTAGTTAAGTCCTACCTCGCATTGAACAATCTCTTATCCTCCTCAGCCTCAAGTTCTGCCAAGCTGCTTTCAACCATTTTGTTCACTTTTTCAATCTCGTCTCGAATTGACGTGATGGTTTCTGTTTCTATTTTCGTCTGAATACAGTTACTTTGCTCCTCAATTAGTATGGAAAATTCCTTCTGACTTACCCATATGTGCTCAGTCAGGTTCTCTTGTATCGATGCTATCGACCTTGTCGATGTCACTATTTCTTGCGAATTATTTTCCTGTTGTGTCATGACTTCGGCACCTTACCTTATGCTTTTTACGTTTTCTCTTATGTCTTGGATGATTTCTTTTTCTTTATTTTAGATTTATTTTGTAATTTCGTTGACGTGGTCGAATCGCTTAACGACGCGTTCGTTTCTTACTTCTGTGGTCTTTACTATTTCTGTTATAGTTTCCGGAATCGTTCGAATTGCTCATCAACATGTTCGTTCGTTTTCACACTCTGGACGATCGTTCTAAAAACCACACCCTTTTATGTTGTTTTCTCATTCTCTGTTTTCGTACTGCGTTACTGGATAAACTTTAATTGCTGCGTATGATCTTTTTCCTTCTATCTCAACTGTTAGATAAATTTTTCAATTATTTCTTGTTGAGTCTACTTCTCATTTTGAAGATAAGTCATCTATTCGCGTACCACGTCTGCTTCTTCCTGTAAGAGTTTCGGTAACCGGGCATTAGCCTCAATATTGACGTGTCCTGACACAAGGTAGAGGGAAGACAGGAGGTTTGAGATCAGTCTGCAATTTCCGAGCGGTAAGGAGCAAATGCGGAAAGACAGATTCTCAATGAAGGCAGGCTGATGACTTGGATCAGCGCCAAACACTGTCACAGGGCGCATAGGAGAGGTCCGTATTCTGGAACTCGGCAGGATGCTTGCAGCAGCACACTCATTGAATTCAGGGGTCTGATTAACCCTACTTATTTGCGATCAGACAAACTACTACAATGAAGGTTAATTATAAACGTTAGAAAATGCAAACGAGGTAGTCGGTGGCACAACAATAGTCAGTGTCTGAAGCCACGGGGGCGATTGCTAACAGAAGCAGTGAACGCTAGCAGCACGTTAAGTACAAACTTGAGAGCAGCACCCTAAGTGAGAAAAATAGATATGTCGGAGCTTACCGAGCCTGACCACGAGTGACACGGAATCGGCGCCCCAGCGATATGACTGAGAATTCCCTCTGAATACAAAAACGTGGGTTTTTAAAGAATCGTGGCGGTGCACCATTTCTCTCTTGCTATAGTCGACTCAGCAATCCACCGGCACTGAACAATCTTCATTCAGTCTGGAGAGTCGCTCTGCACCTCCAGGGTGCCCCTGGCCCACCGTGTTTCTGGATTTTATATTAACAAATTCCAACTTTGGTATCAGCAGCGTTCAGCTGAAAGCTAAAAGTCACGACCACTCCCATTATTGACAGCTACAACAGAGTTTGTGCTGTGAGTGGGGGCTGCTGTAGTAGCACTCTAACAGTTGTGAAATCACTGACGTTGCAGTTCTCGGAAGCTAGTATCAAGGTTACTGCCTTTGCTAAGACGTGCCTTTTCGTGACCATCTTCTACAGTGACGCCTTACAACAACATCTAGGCGGTGGATGGAGTTACCAGTTGATTCTCTGAAGTGAAACATCTGCACTGGGACAGCTGCTAAGAACGTCTACAATTTGCAGGGCTCTAGTGTCATTATTTATCTCCCGTGACCTAAACGCTACCACTTTTGCATGCTCTCTGCATTGTGCCTCTGATTTCCTATCTTTCAGTGCCCCTGATGGCTCCCAACAACCTTCAGCGTAACGTCGTACAAGTCAATATGTCATTATCAATATGTAACAACATCCCATCTCAATAATTTCACGTTCTCTACATTGTGAACTGACGAATCCACTTCGGCATAACACTTGTGTTTCTATAGATTCTGTATCTTCTGGCTCGTACGTATTTTCTAAATTCTGCGATCGTGTCTCGATATCCTCTGTAAAATCATTTTTGTTTGGATCATTTGACATTTCCGACTAACGTAATTTCTCTCCCTCTGTTGTCCGACTAATTACATCAGCCACCTCATCTCCTCGTCAACGAATTCGTCTGCCGTTGTATGTACAACGATCTCTTTTACTTCCGTTAATTTTCCAAATTCGAGTTCCTTTACTAATTTGCTAACGATGAGGACTGTGTCTTTTCTATCTTCTTTTTCGTGATCCTTCTCCGCCTGACTAGCCACATCGCGACTTGTGTGTTTAGTCACATATTCGGTTTCCACCGGCAATCGAACAGTATTTTCTGAGTGAGGATAGGCTCATCGTTACCCCCCTGCCATATCTGACGCTCATCATTTATTACACTGGTTTTCATTTGTATTTCCCTGCGCATTTTATTTCGAAAAGACCTCTGGATCCTTTGATAATCATGTAATTAAATGCTAATGAACAAACACTTTATTATAACGTTTAAACTCGCATGTAGTATACCAAACAAGAGCACGCAGGTTATTAATGAAACGCTGCCACTCCTCGAAAACTGAAAGCAAAACGCACGTGGATCCGCCAAATTGAATCATGAAAAAAGTAAGGTAAAATTTTTTCTCGGGCTTCCAGCCGCGTCCGACGGTTTAAAATCCACGACCTTTCGGCCGAGTTCTCCTCAGCCATTGCCAAGTGGTGTCTATTGAACAATTGCTGCTGCCGTCATATAGCCGCGCTGTCTTCATTGACGTCATATATTGTGATATTTTCATTGCGCGCTTGCCTCACCCGCTTCAATTTTCTGATGGTGGAGTTCCAAATGTGCTTAGCTGCAGGCCGCCGTCTTTCTTTAGAGTGTTGTCAGAAATTTTTAACTCGATAGCTTCTTTTATAGCACTGTACCAAAAACTAGTAGTCCGCCTAATAACAGATGCCTCGGTAAATATAATACGGTGTCCGTTTCCTAAAGCATGTTCCGCTACCGCTTATTTCTCAGGATACCGTAAGCGGAAAAATCTCTCGTGTTCCACACGGCACTGTTCAATAGTACGTACAGTCTGTCCGATATAGAACTGTCCACACGCACACGGTATTTTATATACTCCTGGCGTTCTGAGTTCAACATTATCTTTCAAAGGCCTCATTAGGTGTCGAATTTTAGCCGGTGCCCTAAAAACCGTATCGATTTTATGCTTATTTAGAAGCCGGCTAATCTTTCCTGTTACTGAGCCACGGAACGGCAAGAACACAAGCTTCTGCGTGTCCTCCTCGGAGGTCTTCTGCTTATGTTTCTTCGGCAAGATAACTTGCGAAATCTGGCGGTTGTTGTAGCCGTTTCCTTTGAAGACGTTCCGTAAGTGGCTCAGTTCCTTCGGACGGCTTTCAGCGTCTGTAACGGCTTCCGCTCGATGCACCAATGTCCTCAGAACAGAACTTTTCTGCAAAGGTTGGTGATAGCTGGTAGCATACATATGTCGGTCCGTGTGGGTGGGTTTCCGGTAAACACTGTTGCTGAGACACCCATTTACTTTCCAGCGGCAAGGACGTCTAGAAAAGGAAAGACAGCATCCGTCTCTACTTTCATCGTGAATCTGATGTTATCATGGATGCTGTTGATGTGGTTGAAAAATTCTCCCAGCTTTTCACGCCAATGAGGCCAGACAACGAATGAGTTGCGACGTAACGATAAAAGCAACTAGGCTTTGCAGGAACAGTGTCCAGGGCGATGTTCTCAAAGTACTCCATGAAGAGGTTGGCTATAACTGGGGCTAATGAGCTTCCCACCGCGACGCCGTCCGTCTGGATAAAATAATCTCCATCATACAGAAAACACGGTGATGTCAGAAAAGATCTGTTCTGAGGAGATTGGTACTTGAACTCAGCCACTTACGGAAAGTCTTCAAAGGAAACCGCAACAACAACCGCCAGATTTAGCAAGCTATCTTGCCGAAGAAGCATAAGCAGAAGTCCTCCAAGGTGGGCACGAATAAGTTTGTGTTCTTGCCGTTCTGTGGCTCAGTAACAGGAAAGACTAGCTGGCTTCTAAAGAAGCATAAAATCGATAATGTTTTTACGGTACCGGCTAAAATTCGACAGCTCAACAGCCGCATCAAAATAATAATTGGCTCCTTCTACCAACCCCCCCCCCCCCCCCCCAAATCGGATGATATAATAGCTGAACGGTTCAAAGAAAACTTGAATCTCATTACAAATAAGTACCCCACTCATACAGTTATAATTGGTGGAGACTTCAATGTACCCTCGATTTGTAGGCGAAAATACATGTTCAAAGCCGGTGGTAGACAGAAAACATCTTCCGAAATTGTGCTAAATGCTTTCTCTGAGAATTGCTTTGACCAATTCGTTCATGAGCCCACACGAATTGTGAATGGTTGCGAAAACGCACTTGACCTCTTAGCCACAAATAATCCTGATCTATTAGAGAGCGTCATGACCGATACAGGAATCAGTGAACACAAGGTCATTGTAGCGAGGCTCAAAATCATATCAACCAAAACCACTAAAAATAAACGCAAAATATATCTGTTTAAAACAGCTGATAAAAATTCGCTTGATGCCTTCCTAATAGAGGGTCTCCATTCCTTCCAAGCTAATTATGTAACTGTAGGCCAGATATGGGTCAAATGCAAAGATGCAGTATCGACAGCAATGGATAGATTCATATTTATAAGTTAATAAGAGACGGGACTGATCCACCATGCCGGCCGAAGTGGCCGTGCGGTTAAAGGCGCTGCAGTCTGGAACCGCAAGACCGCTACGGTCGCAGGTTCGAATCCTGCCTCGGGCATGGATGTTTGTGATGTCCTTAGGTTAGTTAGGTTTAACTAGTTCTAAGTTCTAGGGGACTAATGACCTCAGCAGTTGAGTCCCATAGTGCTCAGAGCCATTTCAACCATTTTTTGATCCACCATGGTACAAAAAACACGTCAGAACACTGTTGCAAAAGCAACGAAAAAAGCATGCCAAATTCAGAAGAACGCAAAATCCCCAAGACTGGTCAAGTCTCACGGAAGCTCGAAATTTAGTGCGAATGTCAATGCGAGATGATTTTAATAGTTACCACAATGAAACATTGTCTCAAAATATGATAGAAAACCCAAAGAGATTCTGGTCGTATGTAAAGTACACCAGTGGCAAGAAACAGTCAATACCGTCACTGCGCGACATTGATGGAAATGTTACTGATGATGGTGCCACTAAAGCGGAGTTACTAAATACAGTTTTCCGTAATTCCTTCACGAAAGAAGACGAAGTAAATAGTCCATAATTCGAAACCAGAACAGCTGTTAGTATGAGTGACATAGAAGTAGATACCTTAGGTGTTGCGAAACAACTCAAATCACTTAAGAAAAGGAAGTCTTCCGGTCCAGATGGTATACCAATCAGGTTCCTTTCAGTGTATGCAGACACAATAGCGCCTTTCTTAGCAATCATATAGAACCGCTCATTTGACGAAATGTCTGTTCCTAAAGTCTGGAAAGTAGCATGGGTCACAGCAATATTCAAGAAAGGAAATAGGAGTAACCCATTGGTTTACAGACCCATATCACTGACCTCAATTTGCAGTAGGATTTTGGAGCACATACTGTACTCGAACATTATGAATCAGCTTGAAGAAGATGACTTATTGATACATAACCAACACGGATTAAAAAAATATCATTCTTGAGAACACAGCTAGCTCTTTATTCCTATGAAGTAATGAGTGCTGCCGACAAGGGATCTCAGATCGATTCCATATTCCTAGATTTCCAGAAGGCTTTTGATACCACTCCTCACAAGCGACTATTCTTCAAATTACGTGCATACGGAGTATCGTCTCAGTTGTGTGACTGGATTCGTGATTTCCTCTCACAGAGGTCACAGTTCGTAGTGATAGACGGTAAATCGTCGAGTAGAACAGAAGTGATATCTGGTGTTCCGCAAGGTAGTGTCATAGGCCCTCTCCTGTTCCTGATTTACATAAATGATCCAGGTGATAATCTGAGCAGCCCCCTTACATTGCCTGCAGATGATGCTTTAATTTAGCGTCTAGTAAAATCATCAGACGATCAATTCCAATTACAAAATGAACTAGAGAGAATTTCTGTATGGTGCGAAAAGTGGCAATTAGCACTAAACAAAGAAAACTGCGAGGTCATCCACATGGGTACTAAAAGGAATCCGATAAATTTTGGGTATACGATAAATCGCACAAATCTAAGGGCTGTCAATTCGACTAAATACCAAGGAATTACAATTACGAGCAACTTAAATTGGGAAGACCTCATAGATAATATTGTGGGGAAGGCAAAACAAAGACTGCGCTATGTTGGCAGAACACTTAGAAGATGCGACAAACCGACTAAAGAGACAGTCTACATTTCACTTCTCGGTCCTCTGCTGGAATATTGCTACGCAATAAACGAACTTCCACGACCTGCCATAACTAACATTAACCCTGCTCCTCCTGTACCCAGACTGTGACCAACTCATTCTGCCTTAACCAGACATCAGTTTCTTGTAATGATTTTTTAGGGACAACGATCTTTAATTTGTGTATTTTTATCATTTTTCTTGAAGAGAGACTGACGTGTTGGACTTATAAATGAATATTATTGATGGATTGTGAACAGTTATATTTTTGTCTTGTGTAATAAAGAGAACTTACTTGTGGAAATGTTAAACTCCACCAGAGTATAATTTAAAACTGAACAAACAGATGATAAAATCCAGAAGGTAATGATTATGTTACACGACCGTTTTTCGGAAAAAGTCCCATAACATAAATAAAACCAGAAAGCAAGACGCGTTCAGTCGGACTAGTTAATCGACAAAGAGAAATGTGATACATAACTGTAGTAGTGATTGTCAGTAGGTTACTAAAGTAATTTACTCTTTATTTGCTCTTTATTAAAATGTGCGTGCCTTATATAAATAAGAGGGCATTGAAAGTAGACTTGATCGAGGCGCAGACACGTGGAGTCATGTAGCCCACCACCCGTCGAGCAGTTCTAAGAAGAGAATGCTGGAATGCACACTGGCCAATGGCTTGCAGACCACCGGATAGTCTTTTGTACAGCCGCTTTTGGGCAACCGAAGCGTCACAGCCAAACACAGAAAAGATCTGCTGTGACCCAAGGCGCCTGTGACTGCCTTTACAATGCTGAAGTGGAATGAGAAGAAACATTGTTTTTGTGAAGTCCAAGAAGACACTACTGTGCACAAAACATACGTAATTGTGTTTTCTTTGGAAGGTGCAGGATGCTATAGACACTTCTCTAAAATGGGGTATGAACCCACTGTTTTGGAGTGCTTTGAAACTGTGAGACGCCACTGGACTCTGACTTCACGAAAAACAAATTTTTTCACAATATAAGAACTGTCAGGATTAGCTAATATTAATAAATAATATGTTAGACAGGGATTCTCGGCTGTTCCGACGAGGCCCCACGTCACTGGCCACAGTGGGGGATGGAAAGACTGTTTTTCCAGTGTTAAACGATAGGACGTGTATTACTGCTGAAATGGCAACCTGGTCTCTGCCACCCGCTAATAGGCGTTCCAGCTTCCATGGTGGTTGGTAAGCGATAGCGGTTTTGAAAATATTTTCATTAAGCTTTCATAAAATTTTCGCATAAAGTTTTTCGTAAGTATTATTAGACGTATGAATTTGCTGTAAATCTGCTTTGTAAGTTTCATAAAGTAAAGTTACTTGCCTGCAAAAAGATGGGAATTTAAGGAGATGAGACCTGGATAAACTGACTAAACTAGAGGTTATACAGAGTTTCAGGGAGAGCATTACGGAACAATTGACAGGAATGGGGTAAAGAAATACAGTAGAAGAAGAATGGGTAGCTTTGAGGGATGAAGTAGAGAAGGGAGCAGTGGATCAAGTAGGTAAAAAGACAAGGGCAAGTAGAACACCTTGGATAACAGAAGAAATATTGAATTTAATTGATGAAAGGAGAAAATATAAAAATGCAGTTAATGAAGCAGGCAGAAAGGAATACAAACGTCACAAAAATGAGATTGACAGGAAGTGCAAAATGGCTAAGTACGGATGGCTAGAGGTCAAATGTAAGGATGTAGAGGCTTATCTCACTAGGGGTAAGATAGATACTGCCTACAGGAAAATTAAAGAGACCTTTGGAGAAAAGAGAACCACTTGTATGAATATCAAGAGCTCAGATGGAAACCTAGTTCTAAGCAAAGAAGGGAAAGCAGGAAGGTGGAAGGAGTATATAGAGGGGCTATACAAGGGCGATGTACTTGAGGGCAATATTATGGAAATGGAAGAGGATGTAGATGAAGATGATATGGGAGATATGATACTGTGTGAAGAGTTTGACAGAGCACTGAAAGATCTGAGTCGAAACAAGGCCCCGGGAGTAGACAACATTCCATTAGAACTACTGACGGCCTGGGGAGAGCCAGTCCTGACGAAACTCTACCATCTGGTGAGCAAGATGTATGAGACTGGCGAAATACCCTCAGACTTCAAGAAGAATATAGTAATTCCAATCCCAAAGAAAGCAGGTGTTCACAGATGTGAAAATTACTGAACAATCAGTTTAATAAGCCACAGCTGCAAAATACTAATTCGAATTCTTTACAGACGAATGGAAAAACTAGTAGAAGCCGACCTCGGAGAAGATCAGTTTGGATTCCGTAGAAATGTTGGAACACGTGAGGAAAAACTGACCCTACGACGTATCTTAGAAGCTAGATTAAGGAAAGGCAAACCTACGTTTCTAGCATTTGTAGACTTAGAGAAAGCTTTTGACAATGTTGACTGGATTACTCTCTTTCTGAAATTCTGAAGGTGGCAGGGGTAAAATACAGGGAGCGAAAGGCTATTTACAATTTGTACAGGAACCAGATGGCAGTTATAAGAGTCGAGGGACATGAAAGAGAAGCAGTGGTTGGGAAGGGAGTGAGACAGGGTTGTAGCCTATCCCAGATGTTATTCAATTTTTATATTGAGCAAGCAGTGAAGGAAACAAAAGAAAAATTCGGAGTAGGTATTAAAATCCATGGAGAAGTAATAAAAACTTTGAGGTTTGCCGATGACATTGTAATTCTGTCAGAGACAGCAAAGGACTTGGAAGAGCAGTTGAACGGAATGGATAGTGTCTTGAAAGGAGGATATCAGATGAACATCAACAGAAGCCAAATGAGGATAATGGAATGTAGTCGAATTAATTCGGATGATGCTGAGGGAATTACACTCCTGGAAATTGAAATAAGAACACCGTGAATTCATTGTCCCAGGAAGGGGAAACTTTATTGACACATTCCTGGGGTCAGATACATCACATGATCACACTGACAGAACCACAGGCACATAGACACAGGCAACAGAGCATGCACAATGTCGGCACTAGTACAGTGTTTATCCACCTTTCGCAGCAATGCAGGCTGCTATTCTCCCATGGAGACGATCGTAGAGATGCTGGATGTAGTCCTGTGGAACGGCTTGCCATGCCATTTCTACCTGGCGCCTCAGTTGGACCAGCGTTCGTGCTGGACGTGCAGACCGCGTGAGACGACGCTTCATCCAGTCCCAAACATGCTCAATGGGGGACAGATCCGGAGATCTTGCTGGCCAGGGTAGTTGACTTACACCTTCTAGAGCACGTTGGGTGGCACGGGATACATGCGGACGTGCATTGTCCTGTTGGAACAGCAAGTTCCCTTGCCGGTCTAGGAATGGTAGAACGATGGGTTCGATGACGGTTTGGATGTACCGTGCACTATTCAGTGTCCCCTCGACGATCACCAGTGGTGTACGGCCAGTGTAGGAGATCGCTCCCCACACCATGATGCCGGGTGTTGTGCCGGGTGTTGGCCCTGTGTGCCTCGGTCGTATGCAGTCCTGATTGTAGCGCTCACCTGCACGGCGCCAAACACGCATACGACCATCATTGGCACCAAGGCAGAAGCGACTCTCATCGCTGAAGACGACACGTCTCCATTCGTCCCTCCATTCACGCCTGTCGCGACACCACTGGAGGCGGGCTGCACGATGTTGGGGCGTGAGCGGAAGACGGCCTAACGGTGTGCGGGACCGTAGCCCAGCTTCATGGAGACGGTTGCGAATGGTCCTCGCCGATACCCCAGGAGCAACAGTGTCCCTAATTTGCTGGGAAGTGGCGGTGCGGTCCCCTACGGCACTGCGTAGGATCCTACGGTCTTGGCGTGCATCCGTGCGTCGCTGCGGTCCGGTCCCAGGTCGACGGGCACGTGCACCTTCCGCCGACCACTGGCGACAACATCGATGTACTGTGGAGACCTCACGCCCCACGTGTTGAGCAATTCGGCGGTACGTCCACCCGGCCTCCCGCATGCCCACTATACACCCTCGCTCAAAGTCCGTCAACTGCACATACGGTTCACGTCCACGTTATCGCGGCATGCTACCAGTGTTAAAGACTGCGATGGAGCTCCGTATGGCACGGCAAACTGGCTGACACTGACGGCGGCGGTGCACAAATGCTGCGCAGCTAGCGCCATTCGACGGCCAACACCGCGGTTCCTGGTGTGTCCGCTGTGCCGTGCGTGTGATCATTGCTTGTACAGCCCTCTCGCAGTGTCCGGAGCAAGTATGGTGGGTCTGACACACCGGTGTCAATGTGTTCTTTTTTCCATTTCCAGGAGTGTAGATTAGGAAATGAGACACTTAAAGTAGTAAAGGGGTTTTGCTATTTGGGGAGCAAAATAACAGATGATGGTCGAGGTAGAGAGGATATAAAATGTTGATTGGCAATGGCAAGGAAAGCGTTTCTGAAGAAGAGAAATTTGTTAACATCGAATATAGATTTAAGTGTCAGGAAGTCATTTCTGAAAGAATTTGTCTGGAGTGTGGCCATGTATGGAAGTGAAACATGGACGATAAATAGTTTGGACAAGAGAATAGAAGCTTTCGAAATGTGGTGCTACAGAAGAATGCTGAAGATTAGATGGGTAGATCACATAACTAATGAGGAGGTATTGAATAGGATTGGGGAGAAGCGAAGTTTGTGGCACAACTTGACTAGAAGAAGGGATCGGTTCGTTGACATGTTCTGAGGCATCAAGGGATCACCAATTTAGTATTGGAGGGCAGCGTAGAGGGTAAAAATCGTAGAGGGAGACAAAGAGATGAATACATTAAGCAGATTCAAAAGGATGTAGGTTGCAGTAGGTACTGAGAGATGAAGAAGCTTGCACAGGATAGAGTAGCATGGAGAGCTGCATCAAACCAGTCTCAGGACTGAAGACCACAACAACAACAAGAACTTGCCTACCTTACAAATCATCATAACAGAGATATAAAAGTTGGCTATAGGTAAAAATGTCTGACTACTCCTGACGTAGAGAATAGCCCAGGGAAGAGGATCAACATTGTCAAGGAACATTTTTACCTGTCAGCACTCGGAAGATCTGCAGCGCAGCCAGTCCGAATAGAGTAAAGTGCGAAAATGTGAATGCGCTCGATATAAAGTTACTTGTTCTTAAGCCTTCTCTGCGGGATATAGTAATGGAGAACTTGTTTGCGTAGCAATCGCGTACATAGTGTAGCTGAGGCGGAATAAGGGGAACCAGCCCGCATCCGCTGAAGCGGATGAGAAACCGCCTAGAAACCGTCCACAGACTGGCCGGCTCACCGGACGTTGATACAAGTCCGCCGGGCATCAGAGCAGGCGTAACAAGATATTTCAGATTGATTCGCAATTAGTCATTGAATCTGCGGGGTTTTGGTGTATCGCTAATGACTGATTCTGCAACAATTTCAGCCATCACAATGGTGAGCTACACCGGTGAGACGATGTGTAGGGACATTAAAGCCATTTTACAGACTTTCGTAATTCCAAGCTTCATTTTGAAGAATTACATTCAGAATCATTGATCAGCTTGCTTTAAACTCCAACTACGGGTTTAACGCATTCCATTCATTAGTACCATCTGACCATGCTACAAAATCAAAAGAATCATGGTACAACTTCGCGACTGCATTTATTTCATTTACGTGAATCTTGCCCAGAGCCCTTTTCTTTGATGTGTGAAGGTATTACTACATCAATATTATCATTACGTGACAAATGTTTTCTTTAACCGAATAAACTGAGTTGATTTTGTTTCTAGTTTTATTTATTAATCAATGAATTCCTAATTCATTATTTTGGAGGGTGGTTAATTAATGTATGCCTGATACTGGGCCTAATTTCGACAACTCCAAGATTGAATCACGCGACTGTATGCTAACAAGATGTACCATGTTCGTCTGGAATCGATCCAAGGGTTTAGTACGAGCTTTTTTTTTTGCATGGCATTGCCAACATGTGCATGTCACATATATTTCCCATGTATTTAACATGCTTCACGCATATTTGTACACATATTTCACCTGTGTCTATATCGACTTTCACCCTGTAGTTCCGTTTTTTGTCGATATGTAAGAGATAGTGTCGTGCATGGATATACTTATAAAGTACATTCAGTGGTATGTGTGCATACTGTCTAGAAAATGTGTTGTAAAGGAGAAATGGATTAGAAGGTCATGCCTGATGTGGCAGTTTTACTGCATGAACAGCGGAAATGCAGTAAGCGAGAAACATTTTTCCTTTCATAATCTCGTGTGTGAGGGAGGAGGGAGGGGCAGCAAGAGGAAGTCTTGTAAAAGTTTAAAATATTGTTTGAAGTTGGTTGCAAGACACTAAATGCCCTCATTCTCAAATATTGACTGTTTATGTATCATGAGCTACCATTGCATCATTGCATCGAAATCAACCAAAGTTGCTACACATACTATTTGGGAGTAAAACATACCTTCGATTAGCCGTGCAGTCCAATGCCCTACTTTCCGGAGTGGGAAGGAGCGCCAGGTCTCCGGCACGAATCTGCCGGCGGACTTGTGTCGAGGTCTGGTGAGCCGGCCTGTCTGTGGATCGTTTTTAGGCGGTTTTCTATCTGCCTTGGCGAATGCGGGATGGTTCTCCTTATTCCGCCTCTGCTATACTATATCGGCGATTGCTGCACAAACAAGTTCTCCCCCCCCCCCTCCTCAGCCACGTTGATAGGAAGGTGTGTATTTTATTGTATTGTATTGTATGTTAACCGGGGACCGAGAAACGACGCAGAGGCTCCGTCCCTGCTGCAGCTACAGTAGTCCACAACCCCACGACGACAACTGCAGTCCAGTTCACCCCTCTGCCACCCCACACCGAACCACTTTTTCAGGGTTATTGTGTGGTTCAGCCCCCTGTGGATACCCCCCCCCCCCTTCCAGGGAACGTTTCACACCAGACGAGTGCAACCTCTATGTTTGCGGGGTAGAGTAATGGTGGTGTACGCATACGTGGAGAACTTACCTGCATTCAAAGGAATAGGGTGCCGATTTAAACGACTGCAATAAAAGCGTACAGGGACTGAGGGCTGAGGGGAGCGTTTTTTCTATGGAACCTGGATGACAACATTTGTGGACTGCCGAGTTCTGTAGTCTCATTGTGCAGACATATTGGATGCTGACGGTTGATCAGTGGCTGCGTCCAGGTAGACTGAATAGCGCCGAGGAGTCGCCACTACAATGGGAAGTGCATTGGAGACTAGCAAAAAAGCAGAGGATGGGACCTTGTTATGCAGGAGGCTGACGAGACAACTGTGAGCTGTCTGCGAATTTCCGTGGGACAGGTCACCGGCACCTAGACGTCCAGACTCTGTTACAAAACATATCTGTGAAGGCACGAGGCTTTTAGCGAGTTTATGGCTGTTCTTTGGAAGGTTCGAAATGGACGGAGCAGGGAAGAAATGATCTTTTCATGGAGGGCTGTGGTTCCATCCTGTTCATGTCGTTAGCAAAAGACATGGCGTAAGCGCATGGGAAAGAGGTCGTGCAGCTGAATCTTTTTTCCTTTTCTCCCAATTAACTTTAAAGTCTCTGATTGCTCAAATCTGCATGCAGAGCAATGGGCAGTCTCCCATTTTCGAATGCGGTGCTCCAGCTCGTGATTGGCTTGTGCTAAAATGGGACTAGTCTAAGATGTAAATGTGCTTTGCTACTGAGCTGGCGAGGAAAGCATAGTGAAAGAGAAGTGGTCACTCTTGTACTAGCGCTTTGCTAGTGAAGAACGGCAGGTCTTTACCTAATTGGTAAGACTTGTGTCCTTTGCTAGTGTGCCACTTAGAGCCTGTGCCAGTCAACTTCTGAAAAATCAAAGGTACTGCATCTAGCATCACACACACAAGAAGTGATGCATGGTTGTACTTATTTGTCTGTAGTCGGCCGTCTAAACATGTGACATATTCCGTCATGCATAGTCCTGGGACTGCAAAAGGGTCCACCTACACACTGGAATCCACCTGGGTTTCAGAGGCTCATAGGGAAGTACCTGCATTCCAAATTAGCCGAATGGGAGACCGTGTACTTGAATTTTTTAGGCGCGCGTCATTAATAACAGATTACTGCCGTCCATGACTTCAGTCGCCGAACGCATCGTGGTGTGCCGCTCTGGCTAGGAAAAGGGTAAATCACTCGCTGCTACGGCGTAGGGTCCCAGTATATGTTTCTCAGCACCCTGTTCTTTCCAACCATATTTTTCTTTTTGGAATAGTAGAGTATAGATAGTTTACTATGGCGTAGTTTGTGCCATAACCCGGATTCATGTGTATGATGTCAGATAAAGCGATTAGTGTTCTGATTAGTGCTGCGTGTCGATCCGCAGCTGATCACTTTGTCCACCACAGACCCCATATTAGTGAAAGCATTTGTCAAATAAAAATGTTTGTGTGACGTTTCTTTAGCCATATTTTTGTCTTGTGATGTTAAGAATGAATAAATCAATTGACATTTACTTTACAATTCCTCTCTGTGTTCTGATTAACGTTACCTTTGCCACTTTGATTGAAGTCCTGATTACAAAAGAAATTAGGAAGCTTGCACCGCCGGCCGGTGTGGCCGAGCGGTTCGAGGCGCCTCAGTCTGGAACCGCGCGACCGCGACGGTCGCAGGGTCGAATCCTGCCTCGGGCATGGATGTGTGTGATGTCCTTAGGTTATTTAGGTTTGAGTAGTTCTAAGTTCTAGGGGACTGATGATCTCAGATGTTAAGTCCCATAGTGCTCAGAGCCATTTGAACCATTTTTTGAAGCTTGCACCAGTACCAGCTCCAGTCACCAACTGTGGCCAGTTCCTTTTTGGCGAGTGGCCTACCTGTTTTAGCCGAACTGGATTAGTTAGTAGCGGTCTTGAATTGCTACAAAATCGTTGCGCCAGATAGCACTTTGGCCTTATGTGTCAGTGAAATATGCTCTCAGAGCTGTACCGAGCGAGGTGGCGCAGTGGCTAGCACATTCGGGAGGACGACGGTTCAATCCCGCGTCCGGCCATCCTAATCTAGGTTTTGCGTGATTTCCCTAAATCGCTTCAGGCAGAGATAAGGATAGTTCCTTTGAAAGGGCACGGCAGACTTCCTTCCCCGTCCTTCCCTAATCCGATGAGACCGATGACCTTGCTGTCTGGTCTCCTCCCCCAAACAATCCAACCGCTCTGAGCTGTGCATAATCTCGAACTGAAGCCTCAAAAATTAATCGTAATCCATCAGATCACCAATACAGATGCTGTTGCTCGATGTAGATGCTATATTCTAGCTAATCACCTGTTACTACAGCTACCTAGCACACACCCATGACGAGCGGTTGGTTGTACTGCAGCAGCGAAAGCGTCTCCAACCGGAAGCAGCACATGCGCCCAATATCCAAATACTGGCTGGCGCGCGCACCATGGCTCTAAGCACTATGGAACTTAACATCTGAGGTCATCAGTCCCCTACACTAAGAACTACTTAAACGTCAGTAACCTAAGGACATTACCCACATCCATGCCCGAGGCAGGATTCGAACCTGCGACCGTAGCAGCCGCGTGGTTCCGGACTGAAGCGCCTAGAACCGCAGCGCACCATCTTCTGCCACAGAAACGAATGGTCTTCCAACGAGAGGCGTCAGCCTCACCACCAGTGTCGCGAGTATTGCCCTCAACGGCGCTGCGATTGCGAGCACTAATTTTTCGCCGCGAGGCATGTGCACTACGAACAGTGAGTGGATATCTGTGTTTAGGGCAAGTATTTAGGGCGCCAGATCGACCCTACGACAGGAGTTCAGTTCCCTGAACCGACCCAGGATCATCTCTCTGAAGCGTCCACACAGCCAACGTTGAGCGCCGAAACAGGAGCCAACTGGAGCTTACTAACCCCCAGGATCCCAGTACCTTTGGATTCCTCTACAGGCCACCCGCAGTTCTCCACGAGTAATGCTCTGAGTCGTTGGTCTGCACGTACTCCAGCACGAAGATGAGGTATCCAGTAGTGTTATACTTTTTCTGTGATTGTGCATTTCAAACACACATCAAAACTGCGGTTCGTCGGGACATAGAGGTTTATCTGGCGGACTTATAGTGAGAGTGTTTAATGTCAAAGCACAATTAGGACTTGTCTTATGTAACTGATTTAACTGTAACCTTTGTGGTTAGTAAAAATTGTCCCAGTTCATGTTATTGCCAATAAAGTGTCCATTATCAATTGTTAGCCTGTTCTTTCTGTGTGAGCTCATGCCAATCCACGTTAGTGAGTACAGAAAGTGATTATTGCAGCCTGTGAGTGATAGGTTGATCTAAAAAGCTTTTCTTTTTTGATTATGCAAGGCTACATTCGTCCTCTTGCAGTCGAGATATGTACAATACTTGATATTAATTTTGAGGTGCAGGCACTGAATCATGTCGCCATCATGATCAATTTTCAAGACACTACAGTACTGAGTTTACACTGCTGAGTACCTTAAAGAACTGTGCAATATAAATGTATCATCTCCCACTCTTGGAACGGATGTATATTCTGAGTAATAATAATCATTTGTATATGAATGAATGACTTTTTTGTCTTCCGAAACACCCTAAACATATACCATGGAAAATACCGTCTGAGTGGTAGACACACTGGACCTATACCTGGAGTTATGGTCTGGGGTATGATTTCGTATGACAGCAGGAGCACTTTCGTGGATATCCCACGCACGATACCTGCAATTTTCTATGTCCGTCTGGTGGTTCGACCTGTTGTGCTGTCATTCACTAACAGTACCCTAGGGGAAGTTTTCCAAGAGGATAACGCTCACCCACAGATCCTCTTTGTACCCCAAAATGCTCTACAGAGTGTCGACATATTGGTTCAAATGGTTCAAATGGCTCGGAGCACTATGGGACTTCACATCTGTGGTCATCAGTCCCCTAGAACTTAGAACTACTTAAACCTAACTAACCTAAGGACATCACACACATCCATGCCCGAGGCAGGATTCGAACCTGCGACTGTAGCAGTCGCGCGGTTCCGGACTGAGCGCCTGAACCGCTAGACCACCGCGGCCGGCGACATATTGCCTTGGCCTGCTCAGTCACCAGATCTGTTTCGAATCTAGCACTTACGGGACATCATGGCTTGAAAATTCCAGCGTCATCCACAACCAGCACTAACTGTTCCCATACTGACTGACCAAGTGCAAGAGGAATGGAACTCGTTGCCACAAACTGACATCCAGCACCTGTGCAACACAATGCACGCACGTTGGCATGCTTGCGTTAAGCATTCTAGCGGTTACGCCGGTTATTAATATTGTCATGTATAGGAAGGGGTAAGTAGATGAATGACGAACACTAACTTTGGCGGCCTCAACTCCAAGGAAGGTCGCACCCTTTAGTTTTCTAGGTTGCGGCAGCTAGGTGATCGGTTGGAGCTTCTAAAAGGCGATGGAGACCTTGATCGGCGTGTTGGGGAGCGTCCTCTCCAGCGGCTAGCTTGCGGCGATGGTGGCCTACATCGTCCTACACCCACATCTTCCTGTTCATCTTCGTCGTCCCGGAGTTGGCGTTACTATCTTCTGGGGCGGGCGTCATCAAATATCCGCCGCCTTTCTCGACAATAGCGCACCACAAGTCCCGGTCATCCGCAGTGGAAACATACTGGTTGGTTATCCTGGGTCCTCCAGACAACAGTCTTCCTTGGTGCCCAAACAGGTTCCTCATGCGGCATTGTAGGAATGTAACTTCGCCTGGGTCTGGACTTTTTTGCTGTTTTAAATGGAAATGAAGAACGAGAGATTGGGTTCAATGTCTTTTCTACTTCCTCCCTTATGACCTCATGAAGCGTCTCGGTTTTTTGCTCGCCGTGAAATCCACACGCCTTCTGAACTTCCTCTCTCGCTATCTGACGAAGAACATTTGTTAAATCAGTTTCTTCCTCCATCACAGACATCGATACGACGTTTGGAAGCCGTTCAAACTTCTTGCGTGCAATTCTTTTTTGATGCATTGTCTCGATATACTGACACCATTGTATGAAGCCGTCTGCTGTCGAAACCTCCTTCAGGAGTAAGGCTTGATACATGTCCTCAGCAACGCCCTTCATGAGATGTGCAACCTTATCTTCCTCCTTCATTCGAGGATCCACTCTTTTACACAGCTCCAAGGCGTCTTAAATGCAGGATGCTGTCGTTTCTCCTGGACGCTGTGCCCTGCACTTTATCTTCAGCCTTGCGCCTCTGTCGTGTGTCGCCGAAATACCTGCGCAGTTCCTCCTGGAATAGTTCTCAGCTTGTGAGCTTCTCCTCGGTGTTTTCATGCCACTGCTTGGCATTGCCCTCCAATTAGAAAAATACGTTAGCCAAACACACGGTGTCATCCCATTTGTTGAATTTGGCTATACGCTCATATACCTTCAGCCACTTGTTTGGATCTTAGCCATCGTTAATACAGTACTTGGAAGGATGTGTCATGTGGTGGCACACAGTTGCTGTTTCGTGACGTTCTCTTCTTCTTCTGTCTCCGATAGATTGCGATCTGTTGAATACGTCTCGAACACGGGTTTCTCGCCACGTAAACGGCGGCTCTGTCGTGGCCTGATGGGAACCTCTGTGTCGTCGATAATGTGCGGTATCACAAGTTCGAATACCCAGCTCCGCCACCAGAATAATGTCACGTAGAGGAAGGTGTAAGTAGATGAATGACGAACACTAACTTCACTTAACGAAGGTTTATTCAGCACTTGCACATACGAGAGCGCGGAGCGGACTGCCTCCGGCCAGAAAACAGACGGTATATCTACAGCTACAGAACATTCCCGTACAATGATTCTTGCCATTTGTGGATACTTCTAGAATGTACTCGAACCGAATATAGAAATTAAAATGTTTCAGTTCAGGTGATTTTTGAACTCACGACCCTGCATGAAACAATCTAGTACCGTAACCACTACACTACGGCGAGTGCGGTACTGAGCGTCTTCTGCGACAGTATACTACCATTTCCCATTTTCCGATGACATCCCCGTTTACACTACTTGCAATATGTTAGCTAGACAAATGTATTTATGAAATGCCATCACTCTACATTAATTATTTTTTTGGTGCTGCGATTTGTTTTTCTTCAATGTATATAATGACAAGTCGTAGTTTAACGTTGTTACCAAAAATCTAGAAAAGTTCTTGACCGATTTCTTTAAGATTTTTACACGACACTCAAACTTTCGGGGCACATAGGCTACTCATTTCTTATTATATAATGTTAGAAAAAATCTTGAGAAGTTCTTCACCAATTACATTCAAGTTTTACATACTACTCTACTGAATTTTTGATGGACATGGGCTGTATATATTTTTAGTATATAACTATATATAAATATATGAAAGTGAAACATTACGAACAATCTCTAAAACTTTTTGGCCGATTTACTTCAGATTTTAAACACGATACTCTAATACACAATTGGACCACATAGAATATTATTTTTAATGTACATAATATACAAATATTTATGTAATATAAAAATTGGTAAGGTTATAGAAAAGTTCATGTCCGATTTACCCATATTTTTACAGGATACTCTAATGAACATTTTGACTGACGTAGGCTATGTATTTTTAATATATACATGTATATGTAATATACAGGGTGTTTCAAAAATGACCGGTATATTTGAAACGGCAATAAAAACTAAACGAGCAGCGATAGAAATACACCGTTTGTTGCAATATGCTTGGGACAACAGTACATTTTCAGGCAGACAAACTTTCGAAATTACAGTAGTTACAATTTTCAACAACAGATGGCGCTGCGGTCTGGGAAACTCTATAGTACGATATTTTCCACATATCCACCATGCGTAGCAATAATATGGCGTAGTCTCTGAATGAAATTACCCGAAACCTTTGACAACGTGTCTGGCGGAATGGCTTCACATGCAGATGAGATGTACTGCTTCAGCTGTTCAATTGTTTCTGGATTCTGGCGGTACACCTGGTCTTTCAAGTGTCCCCACAGAAAGAAGTCACAGGGGTTCATGTCTGGCGAATAGGGAGGCCAATCCACGCCGCCTCCTGTATGTTTCGGATAGCCCAAAGCAATCACACGATCATCGAAATATTCATTCAGGAAATTAAAGACGTCGGCCGTGCGATGTGGCCGGGCACCATCTTGCATAAACCACGAGGTGTTCGCAGTGTCGTCTAAGGCAGTTTGTACCGCCACAAATTCACGAAGAATGTCCAGATAGCGTGATGCAGTAATCGTTTCGGACCTGAAAAATGGGCCAATGATTCCTATGGAAGACATGGCGGCCCAGACCAGTACTTTTTGAGGATGCAGGGACGATGGGACTGCAACATGGGGCTTTTCGGTTCCCCATATGCGCCAGTTCTGTTTATTGACGAAGCCGTCCAGGTAAAAATAAGCTTCGTCAGTAAACCAAATGCTGCCCACATGCATATCGCCGTCATCAATCCTGTGCACTATATCGTTAGCGAATGTCTCTCGTGCAGCAATGGTAGCGGCGCTGAGGGGTTGCCGCGTTTGAATTTTGTATGGATAGATGTGTAAACTCTGGCGCATGAGACGATACGTTGGCGTCATTTGGACCGCAGCTGCAACACGGCGAACGGAAACCCGAGGCCGCTGTTGGATAACCTGCTGCACTAGCTGCGCGTTGCCCTCTGTGGTTGCCGTACGCGGTCGCCCTACCTTTCCAGCACGTTCATCCGTCACGTTCCCAGTCCGTTGAAATTTTTCAAACAGATCCTTTATTGTATCGCTATTCGGTCCTTTGGTTACATTAAACCTCCGTTGAAAACTTCGTCTTGTTGCAACAACACTGTGTTCTAGGCGGTGGAATTCCAACACCAGAAAAATTCTCTGTTCTAAGGAATAAACCATGTTGTCTACAGCACACTTGCACGTTGTGAACAGCACACGTTTACAGCAGAAAGACGACGAACAGAATGGCGCACCCACAGACTGCGTTGTCTTCTATATCTTTCACATCACTTGCAGCGCCATCTGTTGTTGAAAATTGTAACTACTGTAATTTCGAAAGTTTGTCCGCCTGAAAATGTACTGTTGTCCCAAGCATATTGCAACAAACGGTGTATTTCTATCGCTGCTCGTTTAGGTTTTATTGCCGTTTCAAATATACCGGTCATTTTTGAAACACTCTGTATGAGGGAGAAACGTTGTTACTAAGAAATCTTGAAACGTTCTCGACCGATTTACTTCATATTTTTACTTTAATGAACATTTGGACTGATACAGGCGATCAGAGGGTTGGATCCCCTCATTCGAAGGCGCCTGATTGCAAAGCCTGGGCTACTCTCAGGTTGGAATCTCCGCTTTCGAAGATTGTGTCTGTCTGTCGTTTACTGCTCTAGCTGTTCGTTCGTTCGTCCGTCCGTCCGTCCGTCTGCCTGCCTGCTCGTTGTCCGTCTCCGCTGCTGCCTGCTGTCCGTCCGTCCGTCTGTTCGCCGCCGCCTGCTGTCCGTCCGTCCGTCCGTCCGTCCGTCTGTTCGCCGCCGCCGCCGCCGCCGCCGCCGCCGCCGTCCGTCCTGGTCGTCGTCCGTCTGCGTCTTCGCCTGTTCCCAGTATTGTGTCCTTTCTTTTTCGTGCTGTGCGTTTTTTCTTCCTGTCGTCATGTCCGCCCCCACCACCACCGTCACTACTACCACCACCGCCATCGTCTATACATCCCCTTCCGCCGCCTCCTCCACTATAACTTGGTGTGCCCAGTCACACCCCACTCCTTCCATCCCACCTCTCCTCACTATCCCTTCACCCTCGCTCTTTGTCGCCCCCTCTCCCGCTTCTTCCTCCCGCTCCTCTCGTTCTGATCCTTTCCCCCCACTCCCCCAGCCTGTCACTGCAGCTCCGGCTCGGGTGGTGGCCCGTCGGGCCACTGTCCACGCCCAGCACTCCCCGTCACCTTCGCCATCACCGCCGCCACTGCCACCGTCATCGTCATCGTCGCCGTCGCCTTCACCGTCACCGACACCATCTCCGGCGCCGACTCCAGCCCCGGGACCTGCCACTCCCCGCCACATTCCAGTTGTTCCCATCCCCCACACCTCCTCCGCCGCCGTCAAGCGCCCCAGTGGCACCCCTGCCTCGTCTGCTCCAAAAAAGGCTCCGCCTCGTCCCCCTTCCCCAACCCCTGATGCCATGGATGTCTCCCCGCCCGTCCTTGCCCCCTCCTCCTCCTCCTCTACCCCCTCCTCCTACCGCTACCTCCTCTCCTGTCCGGATCCCTCCCTCCTTGAAGCCCGGAACCTCACCCTCTTCCTTCGCCAGATTTGTCCTGGTGCTCCCATCTCCCTCCTCACTCCTCGCCGTGATTCGGTACTCATCTCCTCCCCCAGCCCTACCCTCCACACAGACCTCCTTTCTCGCATCCCTGTCACCCGCTTTGGCCCTCATGCCTCTCTCACCCCTGCTCCCTCGCCACCTCCCTCCCGCCAACCCCAACCTTCGCGTCGCCTGCCGACCCTCACCGCCGTGATCACTCGGCTCAGTCCAGTGATCACAGAGGAGGAGGTGTTGGCGGAGCTTCAGGCCCATCCCCATCTGGAAGTGCGTGTGGTTCGCCGGATCCATAACGCTGCCGGCCCCACCCACCTTCTGCGGGTTTTTTCTGAGCATGCCCCCTCCATAGACCGTCTCCTGAAGGAGAGTGCCCTCCTTTTTAACCAGCGTTATAAGGTTGACCCCTCCCATTCCCCTCCTCAATCCCTCCGCTGCCAAAGGTGCTTGCGGTATAATGCGCACCCAACATCTGAGTGCCGTGAGGCCCCCACCTGCCCGCACTGTAGGCAAGCCCACTTTTTACGGCAGTGCCCCAATCTCCAGTTCCCCCGCCTCCTGTAATACCTGTAACCTCCCTCATCCCACCTACTCCCAGAAGTGTAAGGCCCAACCCCCTCCGACTGCTCCTGAACTCACCGTCCCTGTCCGTCCCCTGGACGCCCCCACCCCTCCTGGCAATTCCCTTCGTCCCACCCCCACCGCTGAGGACATCATCAGGTTCATCACAATCGTCCTTCAAAATGTTCATCCCTTTCAGCGCCCCCACACCCTCCAGCAGATCTCCCTTGCTGCCCGTTCCATCTTCCAACTCAAGATGTACGCCACCTACTCCAACAACCAGGCCCATTTCACCTTCTCCCGTCTTGACACCCTCGTCTAAATCCCTGTCATGGCGCGACAGCAACGTATCCTTTTCAACAATATCCGCTCCCTCTCCGCCAACAAGAACCTCTTCCTGCACACCCTTGCCACCAACCGCGTGGATGCCTTCCTCCTCAATGAAACCTTCCTCCAACCCCACCACTCCATCCACACCTCACCCTATCTCCTCCACCGCTCCAATAACCCCCTCCCAATTGCGCGTGGCGGAGTTGCCATTGGTCACCACCGCCAGATCCCCGTTCGGCTCCAACCTCTCCTTCCCAACCCCACCGAACACCTGATCCTTAGTCTCTTCTTCCCCGGCCTTACCGTTACCTGCGCCATCATCTATGTCCGCCCTAACGCCCCTATTCCCTTCGACTTCCTCTCCCACATTGACCGTACCTTCTCCTCCTATGTGATCGCCGCCGACCTCAACATCCATAGTCGTTCCGCCGCCCTGTTACGGCGGTGGCATTGGTTCCTCTCCACCCTTCAAGGCGACCTCATCCCCATCCCCCAGCATACCCGTCCCGAATCCAACTCCACTCCTGATGTTATCCTCTCCTCCCCCAACCTCCTTGGCCGCATCACGGTGGATGTCCTGGAGCCTATTGGTAGCGACCATCTCCCTGTCCTCCTCACCGTTTCAGACGGTCGTCGCCCTCGCCCCGACCCTCGTACTGACCCTCCCCCTAAGTATGTCCACAACTATTCCCGTGCCGACTGGAATGACTGCCGGGATACCCTCTCCACCCAGGACGATAGCCACCCTTTCACCTACCACCACCCCGATGATGTCACCCATGCTGCCTCCTTTCTCCAGCAGACCTTGTCTGAGGCCATGGAGGCCCACGTCCCTACTGTCGCCATCCACCCCCACCGTCCTACCTTACCCCTACAGGCCGTCCTCCTCCTCCGTGAATCCTGCCGTCTCTACCGTGCCTTCCTCCACACGCATGAACCGGACACACTATGACGCCACCGGCAACTCCAACGACACATTCGCAATTTGCTCGCGGCTAAGAAACGCCGGGACTGGCGACAGACATGCACCCGTTTAAATGCTACCCTACCAATCAACTCGTCCAAGTTCTGGTCAGCCTTCCGTCGCCTTACCGGAACTAAACCCACCCCCTACTATCCTCTCCTCCATGATGATCACCCCTTCCCTGACACCCTTACTAAGGCCATCCACTTTGCCTCCTACCTCTCCGATGTATTTTCCATCCCCGATGATCCCCAGTTCGATTACTCCCTCTTCCCGGATATCCGCGATCGAACTGACACCTCTGTCCCTCCCCTCGCTCCTGGTTTCCAGTACTTGGACAACATTACACACACGGAACTCAATACCCCTATCACTACACAGGATCTCATTGCTACACTCCGCACGAAACGCAACACCGCTCCTGGTCACGATCGTGTCACCTACCGTCACCTTCGTGAAGCTCCTGTCTCTTTCCTCTCCACCCTGACCAGGCTCTACAATGTAGTCCTGTCCACCGGTTACTACCCCGACCTGTGGAAAACCTCCCGTATCCTCATGTTCCTTAAACCTGGCAAACCGCCGTCCGCCGTCCGCCGTCTCCTCCTACAGTCCCATCAGCCTTACCTCGGTCTTCAGCAAGGTCCTGGAATCTATCCTCACCCGCCGCATCCACCAGCATCTCCTCCAGCACCGCCTCCTTCCCGTTACCCAGTGTGGCTTTCGGCCGTCCTTCTCTTCCGATGACCTTCTCCTTCACCTCACTCATCTCCTTTCCGAACAGCTTAATTCCCGTCGCTCCGCAATCTTCCTCTCCCTGGACCTCGAACGTGCCTATGACCGCGTATGGCATTCCGGTCTCCTCTTCAAGCTCCAAACCTTCGCCCTTCCCGTTAACTACGTCCGTCTGATCGGCTCCTTTCTCTCCCGCCGTCCTTCCTATGTCACTGTCCATAACACAGATTCCTACACCTTTTTCCCCTCTGCCGGTGTGCCCCAAGGCTCCGTCCTCTCCCCCCTTCTGTACCTTTTGTACATGGCGGACATGCCGCCGCCGTCAGCCCCCATCCACCTTCTCCAGTTTGCCGATGACACCGCCTTCCTTGCCCTTGCCTCCACCCTCCAGCGCTCCCAACACCTTCTCCAATCCCATCTTGACCGGTTCACCGCTTGGTGCAACCAGTGGTTGCTCAAGGTCAATTCCTCCAAAACCCAGGCGATCATTGTAGGCAAAACCACCCCTTCCTTCCACCTCCTTGATTTCTACATCACCATCTATGGCCGTCCTATCGCCCTCACTCCCACCCTTAAGTACCTTGGCGTCACCCTCGACCGTCGCCTCTCCTGGACTCCCCACCTCCGGACAATCCAAGCCAAGGCACGCTCCCGACTCAGTCTCCTCAAGCTCCTCTCCGGCCGCACGTGGGGTCTGGACCCCTCCACCATACTCCACAACTATAAATCCCTCATCCGCCCTATCCTTTGTTATGCCCATCCGGCTTGGATCTCCGCCCCCCCTTTCTTTTATAAATCCCTCCAAATCCTTGAACGCCATGCTCTCCGCCTCGCCTATCGCATCCGTCTCCCCTCCCCTACGCGGATCCTGTACGATCTCATCCCCTTCCCCCACCTCCTCCTTTTCCTTGAAAGGATACGGATCCTGTACACCTCCCGCAAACTCGATCCTCCTCACCCGCTCGTCTCCCCAATCCTCTCCCACCCCCGCCCGCTGCCGCGCCTGTATGCCCACGTCCCACCTGGTCTCCATCTCTCCACCCTCCTTACCCTCTCCCAAGGTGGCTTCCGCCAGCTCCCCCTCCCTGATGATGTCCTCCTCCCCTCCATCTATCCCTCCTATCAACTTTGACCCTGCCCCACCCCCCACTTCCGGTGTCCTTTCCTTTAGGCACCCTCCCTCCCTCCCTTCTCTTCCCTTCTCTTTCCTTTTCCCCCGTCCCCTCCCTCCACCCCTCTTCCCCCCGGGCTTCCCCTCCCCCTTCCTCCCTCCCCCATTTCTCCCCTGCCCGTGGCATCTCTGCTCTCCCCTCTCCCTCTCCCACTCCCCTTCCTCCTCCTCCTCTCTTGGCAGGTCCCCGGACTCGCACACGCATAGTGAACATTCGCGCGCCGGAGATCACTGCCATCAGTGTCTAGTGTGTGTGCTTCGTTTTGTGTTTCGTGCAGTTACAACTCAACTGTTCACATGTGCCATCGCCGTTCTCCGTGTTTTGTGCGCCGTGTCAACAAGTGTTAGTGTTTTTATCGTCCAACGTGAACGGCTTCTTGTTTTTTGTTTTTTGTAACTACTTTCTTTGCCCGCCATTTTTTGTATTGTCTGTGTCACCTATATCATATTATTGTACCCCATAAGGCTGAAGAGCAGCGTATTAAGCTGCTGCCAGCCCGCCTTGTATGAGGTGTTTAAAATTACAATAAAGAAAAAAAAAGATACAGGCGATATATTTTACAAATATATGAATATTTATGAAATATATAAAGGGGAAACGTTGTTGCCAGAATTCTTGAAAAGTTCTTGGCCCATGTTTTTTTAAATTTTTTTTTACAAGTTACTCTAATAGACATCCGGACTGACATAGGATACAATTTTCTGAACAACAATGCGCAGGTTTTCTGTTAAAATCGACTCTGAGAAATAAAATTCTGCGCTGTGCTTCGCTGTGAAATTGTGCGGTTTTGTTTTCTTTCTCAGTCAGACAAATGGTTCCTCCCATATATATTGTTTATCATTACATATATTTTTGATGAACTCTATACACAACTAGGTGTAATTTTGTTTTCTTCCCCCATCAGCTTTCACAGAAAACAGAAACGTTATGTATGTGGCTTATCGGCTTATGATTCGATTAATACTACAGGTTCCGAATTTGCAAAAATAATAGGCGAGGCTCAAGATCTGACAGAAGAGGGAAGAGTGACAGAGTGTGGGGAGTAAATGTACATAGAGATGGGGAAGGAGGAGGTTGGCAAAGAGAGGTGGAAGGAGGAGATAGAGAGAGAGGGTTCGGGGCTGGAGGAGATAGATAGGGAGGCGGCGGAGGAGGTGATAGGCAGCGGGAGGGAGAGCAGGACGAGATGGACAAAGACAAGGTGAGGAACAAATGGACAGAGAGCGAATGCAGGAGGAGATTAGGATATATACACAATTTCCATAAAGATTAGCAATTCTGAAGTATTGCTTGGTTCGCTAGTGACGTATAAAACCATCTAAATTCATGCGATACCTATTTTTTTCAGCATGTTGTATCAAACAACTTGTTTAGAAATTGATATAGCCTGAAATGCTTATTTACGTGTTTATAGAATTATTCCTGGCAGACAAGTAATTCGGAGGTTATGGCTTGTCTCTAATAAGAAAAGCTTGTTCCACGCATCGTAGTCAGCCTATAGGCCTTTTCAGGCCTTGTACCCTATCATGCTCGAAGTCAATGACTGCTGCACCTGCACCCCAACTTGTTCACCTTCAAGTGCAAACAGTTCCTCCTCAAGTTCAAACCTTCCCCATCTCAGGCAATACTTACAGGAGAAACCACCAACTGTTTCTGAATACATGGCCTTCTGCGGTGTCGACGGTATCTTTGTCCACATTCCCGGTGCGCTGCGCGCTACAGATAGCTGTGCAGGAGAAGGCACTTACGCCACTTTAAGACCTCTCGCCAGGATGTCGCCGGGCGGCGAGCTCGCTTTTCCATCGCTCACTGACTTTGACGGGGAAGAGGGGTCGGGGAGGAGACTCCACACATACACACCATAAGGGGATGCTCAGTTAACATGACCTCACGGTCTGCGACTCTGATTGGCCGATGCGTCTATTTGAGCAGCCACACTCAGAGCTTCGCCCAAACTTAATGAATCCACAGACGTAACGACCTTAGCAGAGAAGCCTGCAGTGAGGAGAAATTATATCGACGTAGCATGATGCTACCAAGCCTTATACGTGTCTGTGACTTACTGGACTGTGTCAGCATCCAAGACTATTTCTTTCTGTCAAAAATGTTGCTGTTACTGTATATAACTCAGGACCACAAAGGACCCACAGCACTTGAAAGTTATGTACATCTCAATTATTAGGTTTTCACATTTAAATAAAATTACGAATTTCTTACCTTTTCGCAGATGCCTGTCTTTATTGCTCACCTCAACTACCGAGACAATAACTTTTACCTGTCCTCGTACGACCATCTTGTTTTCTTTAATAACACTCTGTCTTATCCCAAGCTAAAGTTCAATTGGCAACTAAAATAGCAATCGCATCTACAAACTATTTAAGACGAGTTCCACACTAGGCTAAAATTATGAAGGGTGTTAAATAACTAATGCAACACATTTTTTTATCAGCCAATTTCGGTTGAAATAATGCAGAATTCGTTGTGGTACATCGTCAAATATTCCCGCTTCAGCTCCTATAATTTCATGAAGTTCCGATAGCGGGCGGCGCTTTATACAGCCTTGAAAATGGCGTCTGTAACGGAGATGCGTTTCAAGCAGAGAGCTGTCAATGAGTTTCTGATGGCGGAAAACCAGAGCATCGCAGATAGTCATAGGCGCTTGCAGAATGTCTAAGGAGAGTTAGCAATGAAGAAAAGCACGGTGAGTCGTTGGTGGAGGCGTCTGTAACAGCTGCGACTCCTGCAATGATGGAACGTGTGGACTCTCTCACTTGAGGTGATCGGCCGATCACAGACACCTTGCTGCGCAACTGGACGTCTCTGTTGGGAGTGCTGCAACACTCGTCCACCATTTGAGGAAGGTGTGGGCTCGCTGGGTTCCTCGGCGTCTAACAGAAGACCATGAAGAGCAACGAAGGAATATCTGTGCGGAATTGCTTGCGAGGCTAATTGTGTCGAACATCGTCACAGCCGATGAAACATGGGTTCATCATTTCGAACCTTAAACAAGACAGTAGTCCATAGAGTGACGCCCCACAACCTCTCCAAAAAAAAAAAAAAAAAAAAAAAAAAAAAAAAAAAAAAAAAAAAAATTCAAAGTCGCATCCTCAACCGGTAAAGTTTAGGTGTCGGTCTTCTGGGACTGTCAAGAGATTATTCTGTTTGATGTTCGCCCTTATGGTGCAACGATTAACTCTGAAGCAGTTACTACCCTCAAGAAATTGAAGAAAGGACTTTAGGAAGTCCGTCGCTACAGATATACTAATGAACTTTTCCTTCTCCATGACAACTCAAGGCCGCACACAAGTCTGCACACTTGACACGAGCTCACAGAATGTCATTGGTCTCTTCTTTCTCATCCATCCTACATCCCGGATCTGGTACCTTCCGACTTCCATCTGCTTGGTCCAGTTAAGGATTCACTCCACGGGAAGTAGTACGTGAATGATGGGCAGATTATGATGCAGCAAGACGTTGGCTTCGACGTCAACCAATAGAGAGATACCATGCGAGCATACTAAGGTGGCGCAAGGCTGTCGCATTGAACGGAAATTATGTTGCAAAACAGGGTCTTCAGTACAACGAAAAACCAGCTAAGCTGCAAATTCCAGATTTTTTGTATATTCACTGGATGACTAGTTTCGGGCCGGGATCCAATTTCAAATCATCGTCACAGATAGTCAAAACAGTACTTCAGAAAATGCAAAAAACATGTCAAAAATGTGCAAAGGAACAGATACAGCGTATACAGATCCATTGAAGATGGGTGCCGGCCCGAAACTAGTCATATAGTGAATAATAAAAAAAAAAGCGAAATATGCTACTCTGGCTGGGTTTATGTCGTACTGATTAACAGAAGTTTCTGACCTACAATTATTCCAGCATGCTGGAAATTCGTAAATATGGTTTTGTATCCAAAAGAGTGGGGAATAATATGATGTATTGGAATCCTGAATAAAATCAACGTACTTTCAGAGAAAAAAGTATTACTTTAGTTACTGAACGCCCATCGCACCGAAACCATTGACAGGCTGAACATGGATAGTTTCCTCTCCTATATGTTTTACACCTACAAAAGACAAACCTACAAACCATATCCTACATTCTATGACCGCGAAGCATCTACTCCAGCTTCTGAATTTGCGTTTAGCGGTTTCTTACAACACGATCTTTATGGCCACAGAGTTTAAGTAAAATAAACTTCCCACCAAGAAAAGTACAGTAACATCAACTAACGTTATTGACACAAGCTGCTGTTAGCGACGCTGACAGTGCGTGTATGTGTGTGCGGCGTAATCTTCCTTGGCCCGTAAGCCACAACTTTATCAAGAATTATAACCTCTTCATTCTTTACGTGTCTCTTGCCTCTCGTAGAATATTTCCCTAACTCATCGATTTGAAGAGTATAACGAGCCTCCGGAATTGATGAGATGAGGGCGCGGAATTCCGTGGAACTGGAGGGAGGTAAATGTGAAGACGCTCGGGTCGCAGCGCTAAAGAAGACAAGGCGTGCTGCGGGCGGCGAGGCGCACGTGGGGCTCTGGCGGTGGCGCTGCCCCAGAATGCAAAGCACGCCAGCGCGCTCAATACGCGGCCGCGGTAGCGGAGCGGCCCGCACTCCGGCACTCTGCTCCGTTCGGGAAAGTAAACATCGGAACCAGCGCTCTGCATCTTATTAACCCTCGTCCACACGACTCAAACTCTGAATTTACGTTACGAAGACTGAGATATGACCTACAGTGTTTCTACGCCAGAATGGGATATTCCTCCACAAATACGGAAGTTATTTCCCACATGGCACGGAGAGATGTAACAAAACAGTTGCTGTCCATGTTATATAAAAGGTGAGACAACTAAGAAAGGCCACACGAAATACACTGCCTGACATAAAAAGTGAAGCACATGGAAGACACGGTCGAATGTCAGTGAAAATTCGTACACGTACACCCCATCAGCGGGGATGTAAATGATGAAGAGTTGCAGTTCACTCTGACAGACTAAACGGCCGTCTGAGGCATCAGGATAGTGTTCTGTGTTATTATTACGGGGTGATCCAGCTAAGATCAGGCACCCCAAATATATCCAGAGTGAATGCGTATCTCGAGGTATTGCTCCGCCAAGTTTTTGCGGAAAATACGGCGAATGTCCTGACGTATGCAAGTCATTTCCGCTGTTTGTAGTCGTTGAATTGGAACACCGTCTTTGTTAGTTTGTTTGTGTGTGTGTGTGTGTGTGTGTGTGAGTGAGAGAGAGAGAGAGAGAGAGAGAGAGAGAGAGGAAATTCGCACTTTTTTTCTGTTGCATTTGAAGCAAGCTTCTAAAGTAAGTCAGCAACATAACATACATGGGATTTACGGAATAGTATCAAGATAACGGCGCCGCAAACTACTGTCTCGCCGTCAGGAAAAGAGGTTCTACAAACGTCTTCCTTGTTATACGAAATGTAAGCAAACACGTAACTCAGGAATGGGTCGAGTGTTGATTATTACGGCTGTTATACCAAGTGCTAAAAGTGTTGACCTTGAGCGTTGCTACACGCTATAAAAAGTGATTCTAGAGAGATGATACTGCACGTTGAACTTCATCTGGAGTTAACGGCAGCAGGAGTTCGTGTTTTAAGGCATTTAATACCTTCGGGAGTCGCCGATGCCGGCCGGGGTGGCCGAGCGGTTCTAGGTGTTAGAGTCTGGAACCGCGCGACCGCTACGGTCGCAGGTTCGAATCCTGCCTCGGGCATGGATGTGTGTGAAGTCCTTAGGTTAGTTAGGTATAAGTAGTTCTAAGTTCTAGGGGACTTATGACCTTATAAGTTAAGTCCCATAGTGCTCACATCCATTTGAACCAGTCGTCGATGTTTCCTAATAGACTTCGCGCTTTAATTTTCGCCACAGATCACAGATGAAAGTATTTAAGTATTAAGTCTCATGCGTGTGCAGACCACTTGGCGTTTCCTGAACGACCCTTCCGGTGCTATCCAGATGTCTGCCATTACTTGTGCGAAATAGGAGGAACATTGGTTATATTGGTACCACACCGACTGCCTTGTGTACAGTGGTATGTCTTCCAATAACTGCAGCAGCGCCATATCTTCGGAAATTGAGATACTTGAATATTTAGATCCCCATCAATAAAACTGGGACCAATGTTAGGCGTCTTCAAAAACTACCACCCAATGTTGATAATCCAAGAACGATGATTTTATCCATTTCTTTGAATCAGCGTGGATCTTCAGCTGACGATTAATTCATACTGTGGCGATTGAATTTCAAAATCCTTTATCTTAAAGTCATGCTGCAAAGTGGGTTTATATTGGCAAGTTGTTCGTATATGTGATGTGAATTTGTAATCACTGAAATAACGTCACACACCCACTTAACCCGTGAAGCTTCATTCTGTGTTCTCGTCACCTTCTGGATACTTAACTTTTTTTGCCAGGCAATGTACAGTCGTGCTCAAAAGTATCCGAACGACCTGAATTGCATTTCGCCTTATTCGCATGCAACCCGCATAGAGCAGCTGTCTAGCAAGTCCTCTAATCGCTTCTCGGTACAGTCGTTTTCCTATTGAAAATGGTTCCAACAAGTCACCACTAGAAAACACTGCTCTCTATTGCAATAACTCAAGATGTAAAGTAAAACCACGATACTAGAAATATCAGGGAACACCTTATCACAGATAAGACTGTCCTTAAGGCTTGAAAGCTCACATTTATTACAATAAATGACATACCTGAAATGTTACCACGCTCATTATTACGTCAGATAGGTAATGCACGTGGTAAGTTCGTCGTATTCATGATTTCCTCTTCAAAGTAACATACCGTACTTATTATTTAACAGAAAATGACATTAAAAATTTAAGTTATTCACGCGCAGCTAGTTGAGAATATGTATGAACTTCAAATGACACGACTAACCGTCTCGTTCTGCATATGGAATCAAACCCAGGTCATGCAGACTAAGAAAAGATTTCGTGACCAACAGTCATTCCTGATTAGGCATACAGAGAGTGATACAACTCGATTTTAGACAGTGTTAGTTGGCAAATATCAACTTTAAATTACATAACGTAAACATTTTTAACGCACGCGAATTCCTACCCAGCATCTATTGCCCCTGTCAACGAACTACGAGAGATTTTAAATAGTGCTTCTGCAGAAGTAACTTACTTGAAATGCCGTGAGGTAAGGCTTTGTGTTGGACAGGGATTCGAACCCAGAACCTAATCGGATTGTTATCGAAGCACAATCAACTGTGAAATATCAGATTTTCTCGGCAGTAGCAAGATGTTTTAACTGAAATAACGAGACGAACATGAATTTTTTTCCTTCCCAAGACTCCAACACGGCACCTATCGCTGTTATATTCTAGAGAAAACGAACGTTAAATATGGGTTTGTTACACCAGCAGCGACATGTGAGCATGTTGGAACTAGAAATAATATGACGAAGCGTTCAATGCTGACTGGTAATCGAACCCCACACATATCGTTGTTGACTACACACAAAGAGACGCCAGCTACCGAATTTTTCTCCACCAGCAGCTCGGAATAACATCCTTGGGATCTCGCAAATAGTTCTGTGGCTCACTGGAAGTCAGAAACGTCAGATATCGTTAGTGTTGACAACGAATGGAAATACATTCAAAATGCAAATTATTATCGACCAGCAGACAAGTGTTCTAATGCTAGAGCTTGATAATACATAATGAAAACTTTAGTGCCGGGCCAGGATTCGAAGCAATTCACGCACAATATGTGGAGATGTTGAGTAATCTGCAGTTTTGAACAAACAACAAATTGTAGTCGAGCTGTATTGTCACGAAGAGATCAAATTCCGCGTTAAGGGCGGTCTGAGTTGCATTCCCAGTTCAGAACCAATTTTATCGACATACAGAAGCTCAAATAAAAGATGGAATAAGTGTCCTGTGACCCTACATAGCGTTTGTTTCGCCACTAGAAATAAATAACTGGTATAAGAAAGGTTACTGGTGATAGAGTTTCTACATGTCGCCACTCCTGACTTTATTTAGGTTCAACCTAACGTGTACGTGGTAGAGAAGGAATATCATGTTTAATGTGAATTTCAGACCACAATGCCATTATACCTCCTTCACTTGGCGTAACCAGTAGAGAATAGAATCTGTCTCTCCCTATCAAAAATCATCGACAGACGTTGGCTTGGTTCAAATGGCTCTGAGCACTATGGGACTCAACTTCTGACGTCATCAGTCCCCTAGAACTTAGAACTACTTAAACCTACCTAACCTAAGGACATCACGCACATCCATGCCCGAAGCAGGATTCAAACCTGCGACTGTAGCGGTCTCGCGGTTCCAGACTGTAGCGCCTAGAACCACACGGCCACTCCGGCCGGCGACAGAAGTTGGAATCGAACCCAGACCATAAGTATAGGAGCCTATAATGAATCCAACAGACCACCAACTCCTCTTCTCTGTTACTCATTTTTCTATCATAACGCCGTTGCGCCACACTGGATGAGCATTCTGACATTCAGGCACCCTGTAGTGGTTTGCAGCATGTTCAGTTCATTCATTTACTCAGTTGACCAAATTGCTATGGAGTAGCTGCCTCGGCTACCCAGTGCATACATTCGAACTCTATTTTGTAATCACCGAAATAAAATCACGTAACTGCCATCTACACAGAACTGTCAACATTGTAGGATACAGAAATTTAAATAGGAGGTGTTTCTTTCCACTTGAGCGACTCTATTTCGATATCTGTTCGTTGAAAGCGTCGTGCAGTGCATAAGAAAAGCTGTAACGATCTGTCTCTCAGAAGTCTAGATCCAGCCATATGCATTATCTCACAGCACTGTGGAATACGGAAGTTCTGGAGGAATTGTTGTTGACTTCTGGAGGTACTGTAGCTATGTGTTAGCTAGTAGTGTAACGGTAGCATTGTGGTCCGTGGTTAAGATGTCACGAATTCGAGTACATTCACTGCTACATTTTTTAAAACGCAATTCTGCTGTCTGCTGAAATTATCAATCTACTGGAACTTTGAACGTAATTCCCTTCACTTCTCAACCCAAATCAGTCGCATGTGGAGAAGGGCTAACTTCTACGACGTTTAGTTCTTTTCAGGTTTAATAGACGGCCAGTCAGCTGATGCATTTCGAAACTTTTGTATTATGTATGGGGAGGGCGCATCGCGCCAAAATGCGTCAGAAAAGTATTGTCTACATTAGCTGTCACGTGGTAGTGGCATTTTATTCTTCTTCAAACTTTGTTTGTCAGCTTTAACTGAGAACTAGTTTTCTACATGCATATAATCAATAAACTGCATGTGCATTGTCACACTGTTATAGATAACATCAGAGAATTCGCATATATCGTTGATGATTAATTTCTCTCTCATATTTACTATTGTTTTAACAACACTAAAAGAAACCTTACGAAAATTGTGCACTGTATTATAAGAAATGAAATAAAACTACCCACGATAACCTTACGACGAAAGTCTGCTTTAATAAAACTGAGTATCTGTACTCAAACGTGCCTCTATCGGCACGAATTAGTAAAATACTACCCACTGAGATTTCGATTGGGTCTGTGTTTAATTGCTATGCTGTGTCATACTCAAGAGGTATGAAAATGTGGCATTTCATAAATAAATTTATGTGTTCCTAGAAACCAAACATTTGCTTGTCAGCAGCGTAAAGAGGCTTTACCTGTTGTGCAGCATTGTGGATTTTTCACCATTGCACTATGAGCCGAAAATATTTTCTTGCAATTTCCTTATCGATGTTTGATCTGACTGCTTCTAGCTCTTTCACAGAAGGGATAAAAACGTTACAGCCACCGAGACTGGAACGATAACAGTCTCAGTTCAGGACGTTACCACAGGGCTAGCGAAGAGGTATGTGTCTTAGCTTCCCCTTACGAGGTCAATAGTGGCTATAACTCGTAAACCGCTGTTTAAAGGACGAGATCAGTTGCGATATCCACGTGCAACGACTTTCCTGGGCTGAAAACCGTAAATTTACAACCTTTTGTTACACCTCAAGCGATAATAACTCAGATTATTCAATGGAAATGACAGGAAAAATCAATTGAACTTTGAGGTTTAATTCTGTGCACACCAGGAAGTAACTCGTCGATCACAGAGTTGCCAAACACACCTTGCCTGGTTGCCAATTCTCAGTTGCAATACCAGCAGGAAGAAGACGACCTGATGTGTTCCTACAGCGGGATGGGAAGTGACCATAGCTGGCGGCTCTAAGACGCGGCTGCCACGGCCTGGAATACGTAATGCGTCTGATTCGCATTTCTGTAACTAGGTTTAGGGACTGGAGTGTAGTTACTAATAATACTCAGAACTGACTGCAAACTAAGCATCATAAATCAGTAACTCTCACAGTTGTTTTTATATTTCTTTCATAAGTGTACTCAAAACTAAGAAACTCATTCACGCATGTTTTCTTGCCTTGCCGATAGTCGAGCACAACAAACAAATAAAAATAAAAAAAGAATGTGTGTGTGTGTGTGTGTGTGTGTGTGTGTGTGTGTGTGTGTGTGTGTGTGAAGAGAGAAACAGAGAGAGAGAGAGAGAGAGAGAGAGAGAGAGAGATAAATATAAAAAAGAATGAGAGAGGCAGTAAAAAATTGTTGTAAAGAAATGGAATCATGGTATGTAAGGAAATCTTTCATTAAAATGACACACTCCACATTATTACGAAATGTCGTATTCATGATCTATGGAACAAGTATTAATCTAATATAATCGAATCATATTGCTGACTAGCCATGAAGAGTCATGAATTACCGAAATTTTCGCCAATATCCGTAACCACATCTAAACTTGAAAATAAAAGACGACAGCTTTTGTAATTAACCGGGACTCCTATCAAGATCCTTTCGTCTCTGTTAACTAACCACGAAAGATGTCTGATATACCCCCAATCGTTTGTAACAAAGTGTGCATGCATTTAAACATGAAGCGAATGATGTGAAGTTCTGTGACGGAGATACGAACCCAACGTGTAATCGGATTGTTAACTAAGTAAAATCAAATGTTACGTATCGGTTTTTCTTACCAGCTGCTAGGTGTTTGAATCTAAAATAAGGATACAAATTTTTGTGCCTGAGCGACAATCGAACCGCGCACATACCGTCCTTCTTTATCATCCACAAAAATAGCTTAAGTATCAATTGCTTACTTACCAACAGTAAGATGTGTGCGTGTTTGACCAGAAATAACGACACCTATTACGATTGTTGGCAACACATGAACAGACGTTAAAAATGCACGCTAATTTTCACTAGCAGGCCGGTGTGCACGTGATAGGGCTTGAAATGAAATTATGAATATTTTTGTTCTGGATCAGGATTCGTACTCACATACTTACCTTTGGAAGAGACCTAGAGAACACTGCAGTCTTGCGAAAATGAACGAAATGATTGAACTATACTGTTCCCAGAGATTCAGAGCCTCGAAAGAGGAGATACAAATTCGAATCAGACTCCAGCACCAAGAGCCCTGTTCTTTTAAATCGCTGTCGGTTCATCAAATGAAATAAAATTTTCTAATGTAAGTATGTTTACTGGCGACAGTATTTCTGTTTACCATGACTCCTACCTATTTCATTTCCCAACGTAAACCGGCTCCGCCCAGTTGGTAATGAAGGAACGTTATGTTTAATGTGGATTCTGGAGTATAACGTCTTTCTCTTGAGTTTACCAGAGGTAAAGTAAATCTGTTTGTCCCTCTTAAAAGTAAATGCCTGAACCCACGCATTGCACCTGTAATAGTTCGTTCCACCACACCATTGTGGTCACATTTCCCAGCCCCGGGAGTGTGCTGTAACGGATGATGTGCTTAGCTTACACAATCTGTCACGGTGGAAAAAATGCGAGTCTATTAAACTGTTAAGTATAAGCAAGCTTCTGACGTGGAGATTATGCTATTCTCATGTCAGCAGGATGTAAAGACTCTTCTAGGCATCATAGCCTCGATGTGAAGCCATTTTGAAATTTTCACTAATTCAGCAAATTCCTTAGTTCGAAAAAATCCACTGCGAAGTGTGAAGTTACCAGATACTTCGATTATTACCGTCATTATTACTATGATTTTCTTCATGGCGCTGCTGGAACACATGTGCTTGAAGATCATTTAATGCCTTTTGGTCATTATAGAAGCAGTTGCCCAAGAACCGGTTCTTCCCCTGTCTACTGAATCCTTTTCTTTTTAATATCAAACATCAGCAATTACTCAAAGATTATGTTAAAATTAAAGTAACTGATGAAGACGTTAGTTGATAACAAAAACGTGCTGCCTTTCTTCATTTACTTGCGCCTAGAAATGGCTGTCAAATACTGCCACACCAAAAGCCAAGGGATCTTACTGCCTTCCGATATACGTCACTGTCAGTTCTTCCATATTATTTGGTCGACGTGACCTGTTTCAAGTTGTGTATGAAAGAGAATGTTTTAGAAAATCAATTGTTTGCCCTTGCAATAAACAGAAAGATTTTCATTCTAAGCTATCCAAGCTCAAAATCGTCGCAATATTAGTTCAATTTTAATATTCCCTTCTGTAATGTAGGAAAGTATTTCAAAGTTGCAAAACCCGCATCCGACTCATTGTCCTTACACTTAGTCACTGACCATAAATTCTAGCTCAGAGTGACACCAGTGTAAGTTACCTAATGTAGCGAAGACTATCTGCCAGTACTCTTTCTCACTGGAAAATACGCAATTCACTCCTTGGGCTCCATAAGTACACTGTAACAGTAATTTATGTGTGTTTGCAATGCATACGGATTGTAGAATTTAGTGGTGCTCTCTTTTCCACTTCTGTATTCAAAATGCCTGACCTATACGGACCCTTTATCATTACAGGCCCTGGACAGTGAACATCATACTAACAACAGTAATGTGCTTATACTGACAACCTCACTGTTCGTTTTACCTGATTTTGTAATCATTTAAATAAAACAACATGACCTAACATTTCGTCCCACTTCTCCTTCTGTGAAATTTGTCAGTAAGATTTTTGAATTCCAGCCAGTGAAATGCAGCAGAGTACGGCCGGTAAACGATTCACAAACCACGATTTAGTGCCGTTAAGACGATTTCTTTAAACATTGTCGTAGCTGAAGGACTTTAGTTTCTTCTTAAATCGTCTTATGAAGCAACGTTCACAGATATCTCAAATAGGAAAAGCTCTTTATCCAGGTACGAAGGTTGTAAACCAAACTTTCCACAGTTTGTGTCAGGTTGATCTCTTCGTATGATAGCACTGCATAAGTATTTTGTCTAAGAGGTATCACAAGTAGTGTTTCTGAAGCTGTGGGAATCATTGGTTGAAAACGAGTTGAACACCAATGGTTACAGTACTGCTAAATATTCAAAATGATTATCAACCTAAGTCTAAGTTCATCCACAAACTGAGGCATATTTATAATACTGCAGTTAGACTGTATATCCTTGTGGGCATTGGAAGGCGTTTCCACACACTTATACAAAACTATGAATACTTTGAACGCTATAGTTAACGTTGCTCTCGTAAACTAATTTCGTTTTTTAATTCTTCTAGGTCTAGGAAATGGTGGCAGTTCTGTGTAGGTGGTAGTTAAGTGATTTTATTTCGGTGATTACAAAATAGAGTGGAATGTACGCACTGGGTAGCCGAGGCAGCTAGTTCATAGCGATCGGTCAACCAAGTAAATGAATGTACTGAACATGCTGCAAACCACTACAGGGAGCCTGTGTGTCAGAATGCTCATCCAGTGTGGCGCAACGGCGTTATGATAGAAAATGAGTAACGAAGAAGAGGAGTTGGTGGTCTGTTGGATTCATGATAAGTTCATATACTTATGGTCTGGGTTCGATTCCAACTTCGGTCAATGATTTTTGATAGGGAGAGACAGATTCTATTCTCTTCTGGCTAGCAAGTGAAGGAGGTATAATGGAATTGTGGTCTGAAATTCACATTAAACATAATATTCCTTCTCTACCAAGTACACGTTAGGTTGAACCAAAATAAAGTCAGGAGTGGCGACATGTAGAAACTATATCACCAGTAACCTTTCTTATACCAGTTATTTATTTCTAGTGGCGAAACAAACGCTATGTAGGGTCACAGGACACTTATTCCATCTTTTATTTGAGCTTCTGTATGTCGATAAAATTGGTTCTGAACTTGGAATGCAACACAGACCGCCCTTAACGCGGAATTTGATCCCTTCGTGACAATGCAGCTCGACTACAATTTGTTGTTGGTTCAAAACTGCAGATTTCTCAACATCTCCACATATTGTGCGTGATTGGGTTCGAATCCTGGCCCGGCACTACAGTTTTCATTGTGTATTATCAAGCTCTAGCATGAGAACACCTATCTGCTTTTGGATAATAATTTTGATTTTGAATGTATTTTCATTCGTTGTCAACACTAACGATATCTGACGTTTTTGATTCCCAGTGAGACACTCTAAGTTCAAGGATGTTATTGCGAGCTGCTCGTGGAGAAAAATTCGGTAGCTGACGTCTCTTTGTGTGTAGTCAACAACGATATGTGTAGGTTTCGATTACCAGTCAGCATTGAACTCTTCGTCATATTATTTCTAGTTAAAACATGCTCACATGTCGCTGCTGGTGTAACAAACCCATATTTAACGTTCGTTTTCTCTAGAATGTAACAGCGATAGGTGCCTGGTTGGGGTCCTAGGAAGGACAAAAATAATGTTTCATCTCGTCATTTGAGTTAAAACACCCTGCTACTGCCGAGAAAATCCGATATGTCACAGTTGATTGTGCTTCGATAACAATCCGATTAGGTTCTGGGTTCGAATCCCTGTTCAACACAAAGCCTTACCTCACGGCATTTCAAGTAATTTACTTGTGCAGAAGCAATATTTAATATCTCTCGTAGTTCGTTAACAGGGAGAATAGATGCTGGGTAGGTTTCGCGTCCGTGAAAAATGTTTACGTTATGTAATTTAAAGTTGATATTTGCTAACTGATACTGTCTAAAATCGAGGTGTATCACTCTCTGTATACCTAATCAGGAATGACTGCTAGTTTCCGTTAGTCACGAAATCTTTGCTTAGTCTGCATGACCTGGGTTTGAATCCATATGCAGAACGAAACGGTTCGTCGTGTCATTTGAAGTTCGTACATATTCTCAACTAGCTGCTCGTGAATAAATTAAATTTTCAATGCCATTTTCTGTTAAATAATAACTACGGTATGTTACTTTGAAGAGGAAATCATGAATACGGCGCACTTACTACGTGCATTACCTATTTGACGTGATAATGAGAGTGGTAACAGTCTTATCTGTGATAAGGTGTTCCCTGATATTTGTAGTATTGTGATATTACTTTACATCTTGAGTTATTGCGATACAGAGCAGTGTTTTCTAGTGATGATTTGGTGAAACCATTTTCAATAGTCAAACGACTATACCGAGAAGCGATTAGAGGAGCTGCTAGATAGCTGCGTTATGCAGGTTGCATGCGAATAAGGCGAAATGCAATTCTGGGCGTTCGGATACTTTTGAGCGTGAATGTACATCCAGAATGAGGAAAAATGTTGAGGTTTCTTATCCACAAGCTTCAGCGGAAAATGCGGAGAAATTCCTGTTTAGCGCAAGTAATTTACAACATTTATAACTGCCGAATTATGAGACCTATTTGTTTTAAGGCACTATGTCCACTTTCTGTGGCACTGGAAAACGTCGTCGGAGGGGACCTCGGTGACATAATATGAGTGTAACTTGATCAAATACTAACATGATAATAGATGAGAAAACCGTTGTGACGTTGCCTCTCCAACTCTACCAAACTTAAACAAAGACGCACCTCAGATTCAGTTTGCGCTCGGAACCCATCAATCTGCGCTTTGCTATTGTAGAGATCAGCCAATTTGCTCACAAAACTACTAAAACTTTCACAGTTTTTAAGACAGTCGAAAAAGTAGATATGGTTTTTGTTTATAGTGAATGACGCCGAACTGTAAGAGCAGGAGTACTGTTAAATGCTGAAAGGCTTCCTAAATGTGCTAAGCCCTCTCGATCAGTCTTTTCAAACATTCTTTTATTAAAAAAACTGGATGTAATTCAACTATTCCATATTCAAATATACAACCACCACTGATATATATTTTATTTTCGAAACTATGACTAACGTTTATACATGAAATACGAGTATAATTACAGAATATACGAACGTTGTAATTTCTTGCCGTCCTGGGTGGCCGAGTGGTTCTAGGCGCTACAGTCTGGAACCGCGTGACCACAACGGTCGCAGGTTCGAATCCTGCCTCGGGCATGTGTGTGTGTGATGTTGTTAGGTTAGTTAGGATTAAGTAGTTCTAAGTTCTAGGGGACTGATGACTTCAGATGTTAAGTCCCATAATGCTCAGAGCCATTTTTTGTAATTACTTTTTAAAGTACTTTCACTGTTCAACCTCGGTTTCTGTATTTCAAAGTTGTCTCTCTTTTCGTCACAGAATTTTGAATCTCCTTCTGGCTTTTTATGAACTATGCTTATAACTGTAACAGTACACCGTGGTCCAATAACAAATGTGGTGGAACGTAAGCAAAAAGTCGCGAGTTCGAGTCCACACTATTCCCTATTTTTTAAACCCCTTTTCGGCTGTCAGGTACGGATATCAGTCTGATGACACCTAAAACATAATTCTCTTTACTTTCTAACCCACCAAAAATAGCAAAAACTTAAAGAAACAATTTCGTGGAAGGGTTCGCGGGCTGCGTCAATATCAGAACAGTTTAGAGTTTCCTCGCCTAATATGGCCACCGGCTACCGGCTATACACCAACTGTATCCTTGCGATAAGCGCCGACCGATCAGCTGGCCGTCACGTGGCGCTATCACCTCGTCCTATGTGAGCGGTGTAAACGGGTGTTCTCACTTTTTTTCCATTTTGTTCGTTGCTGATCGTTGTGTTTGGTCGTTGCGGACGTCACAATGACATCCGTTCAACTTCGTTTGTTGATCCTTCCACTCAGTTTTTTATTACAGCGGATAACCGGCCCTCTGACCGAACACGCTGAGCTACCGTGCCGGCAAACTAAACAGGCGGCAGAAAGGCAGCGGCAAGCGTTTTCCGCGGTGACACGGTGACACAGCGAAACGCGGAATTGGCGTTCCCACCTGAAAGCGGCAGATGTCAACAGTAGCCAGTGACGGACCGGCACTAAGGTATGGATGGAGACCCACAAAAACCCGCGGTGCAAAATGGCTCTGAGCACTATGGGACTCAACATCTTAGGTCATAAGTCCCCTAGAACTTAGAACTACTTAAACCTAACTAACCTAAGGACATCACACACACCCACGCCCGAGGCAGGATTCGAACCTGCGACCGTAGCAGTCCCGCGGTTCCGGACTGCAGCGCCAGAACCGCTAGACCACCGCGGCCGGCGCGGTGCATTTGATTAACTGCACCATGAATATAAAAGAAACAAAGACGAATGGATCTGAGCACTATGGGACTTAACATCTGAGATCATCAGTCCCCTAGAACTTAGAACTACTTAAACCTAACTAACCTAAGGACATCACACAACACCCATGCCCGAGGCAGGATTCGTACCTGCGACAGTAGCGGTCGCGCGGTTCTAGACTGAAGCCTCTAGAACCGCTCGGCCACACCAGACGGCGAAACAAAGACGAATTTGGGTGAAGATATACTGGTACTTTATTTTATTTAGGAAATATTGTTTCATATATTTCATTATTCATGATTTCTTATTTCAGATCTGATGAATTGCCGCTCATGATTGTTCCCGACTTCAGTGTATAATCGAAAATGTTTTGAAAATCGATCGCCCCAGAACAGACACTTGCTGGGACTCTTCTAGCAACTTTTAGTATTGCAATTTGCAGTACCTAAATTCAGTTGACTATAATTATAATACATTTACTTTTATATGGTAGGCATTTACTTGTAACTTATAAAGTCAGACAGTTGGCTCTGAGCACTATGGGACTTAACTTCTGAGGTCATCAGTCCCCTAGAACTTAGAACTACTTAAACCTAACTAACCTAAGGTCAGCACATTCATCAATGCCTGAGGCAGGATTGGAACTTGCGACCGTAGTGGTCGTGCGGTTCCAGTCTGTAGCGCCTAGAACCGCTCGACCACCCCGGCTGGCCAGTCCGACAATTGATCCTCAGTATTTACTCGTGCTGAAATTATTGTTGGGACCGAGAGCTGGCTAAAACCCGAAGTGGAAAGCTCTGAGATACTTAGCGAGTCGTGGAACATATTTCGGAAAGAACGATTAGATCCCTTAGTAGGAGGAATGTTGACTGCAATTTAAAATATTGAGGTCGAAGTGAGTGTGACAGTGAAGTTATCTGATCGCGTATAGCAGGTGTAGATGAAACCGAGTTAATTGTTGGATATTTCTACCGGCCACCCGAGTCTGCTGTGACAGTTCTAGAGTCATTCAAAGAAAGTCTACGGTCAATAGCGTAAATACCAAGACGATGCAATACTAGTTGGAGGCGACTTTAGCCAACCGAATATAGACTGGGATGTCTATGGGTACATTGCGGGAGCTACAGACAGACAGTCATGCCAAATACTTCTGAGCACGTTTTCTAGCTCGGCAGTCCACACACAATGGAAATATCTTGCACCTCGAAGATACAAATAGGCTGGACTTTATCGGCAGTGTCAGTATAGAAACGGGGACTAGTGATCATGAAGTCATCATAGTAACTATGAGTACGAAAGTTAATAAATCAGTCAAGAAGGCTAGGAAAGTGTTTCTGCTAGACAGAGCAGATAAGAAGTTATTAGCATCTCACTTAGACAGTGAATTGGCATCACTTAATTCAAGTCAGATGGATGTAGAGGAATTATGGAATAAGTTTAAGTAGATTGTAAATCGTAGTCTGGAGAGTTATGTGTTATGTGCATAATAAGCGGATAAAGGATGGAAAAGACCCACCATAGTTTAGTATCAAAATGTGGAGGATGCTGAGGAATAACACGCTGCTGCACTCTTAGTTCAAAACGGAACCGACAAATGACCACAAGATAAGGCTAGTAGAGATTCGTGCGCCAGAAAAAGATCTGGCAGAGGATCCGAGAAAATTTTGGTCTTATGTAAAATCGCTAAGCGCGTCTACGGCTTCCATTCAGACCCTACTTGACCAGTATGGTATGGCAGTTGAAGATAGAAAAACCAAAGACTAAGTTTTACAGTTCACGTTCAAGAAATCGTTCACACAGGAGAATCGTACAAATAAATATACCGCCATTTGACCATCGGACAGACCCCCGTATGGATGACATAGTAATAAACAACCGTGGCATAGAGAAACAACTGAAAGATATGAAAGCAAATAATTCACCATGTCCGGATGGAATCCCAGTTCGATTTTAGAAAAAGTATTCTACAGCATTCGCCTCTTATCTACACTCCTGGAAATTGAAATAAGAACACCGTGAATTCATTGTCCCAGGAAGGGGAAACTTTATTGACACATTCCTGGGGTCAGATACATCACATGATCACACTGACAGAATCACAGGCACATAGACACAGGCAACAGAGCATGCACAATGTCGGCACTAGTACAGTGTATATCCACCTTTCGCAGCAATGCAGGCTGCTATTCTCCCTGGAGACGATCGTAGAGATGCTGGATGTAGTCCTGTGGAACGGCTTGCAATGCCATTTCCACCTGGCGCCTCAGTTGGACCAGCGTTCGTGCTGGACGTGCAGACCGCGTGAGACGACGCCTCATCCAGTCCCAAACATGCTCAATGGGGGACAGATCCGGAGATCTTGCTGGCCAGGGTAGTTGACTTACACCTTCTAGAGCACGTTGGGTGGCACGGGATACATGCGGACGTGCATTGTCCTGTTGGAACAGCAAGTTCCCTTGCCGGTCTAGGAATGGTAGAACGATGGGTTCGATGACGGTTTGGATGTACCGTGCACTATTCAGTGTCCCTTCGACGATCACCAGTGGTGTACGGCCAGTGTAGGAGATCGCTCCCCACACCATGATGCCGGGTGTTGGCCCTGTGTGCCTCGGTCGTATGCAGTCCTGATTGTGGCGCTCACCTGCACGGCGCCAAACACGCATACGACCATCACTGGCACCAAGGCAGAAGCGACTCTCATCGCTGAAGACGACACGTCTCCATTCGTCCCTCCATTCACGCCTGTCGCGACACCACTGGAGGCGGGCTGCACGATGTTGGGGCGTGAGCGGAAGACGGCCTAACGGTGTGCGGGACCGTAGCCCAGCTTCATGGAGACGGTTGCGAATGGTCCTCGCCGATACCCCAGGAGCAACAGTGTCCCTAATTTGCTGGGAAGTGGCGGTGCGGTCCCCTACGGCACTGCGTAGGATCCTACGGTCTTGGCGTGCATCCGTGCGTCGCTGCGGTCCGGTCCCAGGTCGACGGGCACGTGCACCTTCCGCCGACCACTGGCGACAACATCGATGTACTGTGGAGACCTCACGCCCCACGTGTTGAGCAATTCGGCGGTACGTCCACCCGGCCTCCCGCATGCCCACTATACGCCCTCGCTCAAAGTCCGTCAACTGCACATACGGTTCACGTCCACGCTGTCGCGGCATGCTACCAGTGTTAAAGACTGCGATGGAGCTCCGTATGCCACGGCAAACTGGCTGACACTGACGGCGGCGGTGCACAAATGCTGCGCAGCTAGCGCCATTCGACGGCCAACACCGCGGTTCCTGGTGTGTCCGCTGTGCCGTGCGTGTGATCATTGCTTGTACAGCCTTCTCGCAGTGTCCGGAGCAAGTATGGTGGGTCTGACACAAAGGTGTCAATGTGTTCTTTTTTCCATTTCCAGGAGTGTAGCTTGTGTTTATCGTGAATCTCTCTCCCAGCAAAATGTCCCAAGCGAGGACCCGCAAAATTACAGACCAATATCCCTAGCATAACCTCAGTTCGAATATCATAAAGTTTCTTCGAGACTCAGAAGCTTATGTCCAAGAATCAGCATGGTTTTAGAAAGCATCGATCGTGCGAAACTCAGCTGGTTATTTTCTCACATGATACACTGCGAACTATGGACAAGAGGCAGATTCCATAATCTCTAGATTTCCGGAAACTATTTGACACGGTGCCCCATTGCAGGCTGTTACAGAAGTTACGAGCACATGGAATTAGTTTCTAGGTATATGAGTGAATCGAAGACTTCCTAAATAATAGAACCCAGTATGTTGTCCTCGACGGCGAGTGTTCATCAGAGACAAGGGTATCGTCAGGAGTGCCCCAGGGAAGGGTGATGGGATCGCTGATGTTCTCTACATACATAAATAATTTGCCGGACAGGGTGGCCTGTAATCTGCGGTTGTTCGTTGACGATGGCGTGGTGTACGGTAAGGTGTCGAAATTTAGTGACTGTAGGAAGATACAAGACAACGTAGACAAAATTTCCAGTTGGTACGAGGAATGGCAGCTAGCCCTAAATGTGGAAAAATGAAAGTTAATGCGGATGAGTCGGAAGATCAAACCTGTGATGTTCGGAAACAGTCAAGTCGTTTAAATATGTGGGCGTAACGTTGCAAAGCGATATGAGATGGAACGAGCATGTGAGAACTCTGGTAGGGAAGGCGAATAGTCGACTTCAGTTCATGGGGAGAATTATGGGAAAGTGTGGTTCACATGTAAAGGAGACCGCATATATGACGCCGGTGCGACCTATTTTTAAGTACTTCTCGAGTGTTTGTGATCCATTCCAAGTCGGACTGAAGGAAGACATCAAAGCAATTCAGAGGCGGACTGCCAGGTTTGCTATCGATAGGATATGGTTCAAATGGCTCTGAGCACTATGGGACTCAACTGCTGTGGTCATCAGTCCCCTAGAACTGAGAACTACATAAACGTAACTAACCTAAGGACATCACACACATCCATGCCCGAGGCAGGATTAGAACCTGCGACCGTAGCAGTCGCACGGTTCCGGACTGCGCGCCTAGAACCATCGATAGGTTAGAACAGCAAGTAAGTGTTACGGAGATCCTTCTGGAATTCAAATGGTAATCCTTCAAGGAGGCGACGCTCTTTCGAGAAACATTATTGAGAAAATTTAGAGAACCGGTATTTGAAGCTGACTTCGGAGGTTGTGCGTACAGACCACGAATATAAGATACGATAAGTTAGAGCTCATACTGAGGCACGTAGACAGTCGTTTTTCCTTCGCTCTATCTGCGAGTTGAACAGGAAAGTAAAATACTAGTAGTAGTACAGGGTGCCCTCCTCTACACACCGTACGATGGCTTGCGGAGTATAAATGCAGATGTAGATGCAGACGTAGATTTTAAACACTCTCTGTCAGTTATTGAAACAATCAGTAAAGTAGTATCACAGTACTAAACTCCATCTGCAAACTTCCATTAACATCATCATAACCAAGATGTACATAAAGCCAACACACACACACACACACACACACACACACACACACACACACACACACACCACAGTGGTACAAGTCAACATGCCTACTAACACAACAGGTAATGAACAGATTGCATAATTTCTTTTACCTGATCGTACATCCTTCATACAGTTAAGAGAGACAAAAATGTAAAGTGTGTTGAGAGAGTAGAATTCGGTAGCAGGGATACAAAGAAAAAATAGTAGAACAACATGGGCTTAGGGGATGAACGAAAGGGGAAGCCATCTGACAGAATTTTGCACAGAGCATAATTTAATCATCGCAGACACTTTGCTTAAGAATAATGAGAGAAGTATGCATATGAACGGTCAGGGGAAAATGGGAAAAACCATTTAAGTTATTTTCTTTTCAAAATTGATTTACTGTCACAGCTCGATTCTGACAGATCATAGGCATTTGCTGAAAGCCTAAAACTGAAAAACAAAAAATAACAAGCGATTCCAGAGATACTCTCATTAACAGTTTTCAAACTGGCTCTAGGCACTATGGGACTTAAGATCTGCCATCAGTCCCCTAGACTTAGAATTACTTAAACCTAACTAACCTAAGGACATCACACGCATCCATGCCCGAGGCAGGATTCGAACCTACGACCGTAGCAGCAGCGCGGTTCCGGACTGAAGCGCCTAGAACCGCTCGGCCACAATGGTCGGCTAACAGTTTTGCTGTAATGGAAAAGGATCAGTCAAACCAATTTTTCAGTTGAAGAAAACAGGCTAGTCAGACGGAGATTCCTCTGGCCCCGAGAGGGCAGAGCAAACAGAATTCTGATACAACAGTCGCTCCCCCCAGTAAATTCGACGCAAGAAAAACAAAAAGAAGGTGACTACCCACAATGCAAAAATGTGTACATGCCAAATATAGAAACAAATGACGTTTACTTTCAGCGGAAACTTTCGATAATTTGATTAAATATCTATGTGCTTGCAACACACTAATCGTTCTTTTTTATGTAAATTTTGAATGAGTTGTAAAAAAGGGCGCAAATGAAGTGAAGTCATTCTTTTTTCACTTTATCGCTCATGCCTTGGATGAAGACACTGAAGAGTAGCTTACAGTAGAAGAACTTTGTTTCACAGTTTGGAAGATGAAGTTCCTATAGCTTTTAAGGTATGCGTTTTAGAGCCTCTGTGTACTAGAAATTTTTGCTTCGATTGATCGTCCCTGTGATATCTCTGAATATTGACCACTCCTCCACGTACATCATGTACATTTTGTGACTCTGCTGGCGATAAGAAATCTTCGCCGTCTTCTCCTTTATTCATTATGTAACTCTCAACCAAATTAGCGGCGTTAAGAAAATAAAAGTTACAGTCCGTGTGAGTAGCAGTTCGCTATTACATTGTGATAAAATGTTGGAATTTGGAACGCAACGGTGCTGGAAAACGACATATGGCGGAGGAATACTAACTGGTATCACAAGGACCCCATGACAATGTCAGCCAGTGGATGGGCTGTTTTGACTGCCCGTATCTGTTTATCATGGTATGTTTAACATCAGAATTCCCAGCTTCTGCAGCGCACAGTAGCTTTTCAGCTATCTTCTGTGCGCTACATATTGACTTGAAGAATTCTGTTTTTATTCTAGATCTCCTTCCAATTTCAAGGCGGAAATACAAAAAATTGGAAAGTCTGATTAAGTTTCTCCGCCCTGGTGTTGTTCTTCAGTCAGCTGCCCCATGGCTAAGTGTACTTAATACGAGTACTACCACTGTATAATCAAAAACCAAAACTCGTTTATTCGTGACTGTCATGGAATTATTGTGCCTATTTCGCTTGACTTACCTGTTTCGTTCCCGCTACGAAGTGACGTTTACTGGGAACGCTTCAGATGCCAATAACGCTAGTTCCACGTTCTATCCACCCAAGATGTTTATGAAATAGAAAGTGTTGTAAGTTTTTACATATTGATATAATCACAGTTAACACCTTAAAGTGGATTTTTCTCGAGTTTTATAAAAATAGACTTACCTGGTTCTTTCCCCTGACCCTTCATATGTGCAGCAGAGTTTTCTAAATCAGGTTCTAAACAGTAAGACATTTCCAGGTGCAGATGCAGACTGACGATAATTATAGGTTATGCACTGCAGCTTTCAATGAAAAAAAAAAAAAAACACAGCAAAAGGTAGCAAATTAAGAAGATGGAACGTGAATAAGTTATGACAAAGAGGATGTCGATAATTTTAAAGGTGTCATTAGGCAACGAGTGATTAAAACAGAGGCCGGCCGCGGTGGTCTAGCGGTTAAGGCGCTCAGTCCGGAACCGCGGGACTGCTACGGTCGCAGGTTCGAATCCTGCCTCGGGCATGGATGTGTGTGATGTCCTTAGGTTAGTTAGGTTTAAGTAGTTCTAAGTTCTAGGGGACTGATGACCACAGATGTTAAGTCCCATAGTGCTCAGAGCCATTTGAACCATTTTTGATTAAAACAGAAGAAGGAATCTACGGCAAGACGAATGGTACCTTTGAGAGAAATAGTGAAGGCAAGGGATGATAAAAATGGGAAAGAGGTGAAATAGAAATCCTTGGATAACACACGATATATTGAATTTAATTGACATCAGGAAAAAAATTCAGCTAATCAAGTAAACAATAGGGAATACAAATGTCTAAAAATAACATTGACAGGAAGTCCAAAATCAAAAATCAAGAATGGTTGGGAGGAAAGTTCGAAGCTGTTGCAACAGATTTTAATTTACCTCCTACCTATTCTTGCTTTGTGATTTTGCAGTTGGAAAAGGTAGATGGCGCATATAGGAAAATAAAAAAAAAATAAAAAAAACTTTGGAGCAAACGAAAGTAATTGTACGAATATCAGGAGCTCAGATGGCAAGCCAGAATCAGGCAAAGAAGAAAAGGCTGGAAGACGAAAGGAATATGTGGAGTGGTTGGGGGTGGGGGGTAAGGCTGTACAAACGAACTTGAGCACAATGTTAGATTCTTGTGAAATGTCTGAACACACGAGCCAATACTGATCCTACCACTAATATTAGTAGATAAACTGAAGAATGGCAACGTGTGTTTATAGCATTTGTAAATTTAGAGATATTTTTTGAATGAAATACACTTTTCGAAGCTCTGGAGGAATGACGGATAAAACACATGGACACATGATTATCTACAACTTGCACAGAAACCTGACTGCAGTTGTAAGACTTCAAGGACTTTTAAAGGGAAACAGTAGCTGAGAAGGCAGAAGTAGGGAGGGTAAAATACGCAGACTGGCAATAACAAGAAAAACGTATCTGAAAAAGAAAAAAAAATGTTGACATCGAATTTAAATTTAAATTTTGGGAACTGTATTATGAAGGTATTGCAGAGTAGCCGGTATGTAAGTGAAACATGGATGATAAACAGTTCTGTGAAGAAGACAATGGATGCTTTCGAAATGTGGAGCTGAAGAAGAATGCCGAGAATAACATATGTAGATCGTATAACTTTTGAAGAGGTACTGAACCAAACTCAGGAGACAAGAGAAAGCATTGCGCAGCTTCCCTAAAGGAAGGGTTTGTTTGGCGGGTCATATTCTGAGGCGTCAAGGAATTGTGAGTCTTAAATGGAAGAAATGAAATGAAATATCGTATGGCTAGGGCCTCCCGTCGGGTAGACCGTTCGCCTGGTGCAGGTCTTTCGAGTTGACGCCACTTAGGCGACCTGCTCGTCGATGGGGATGAAATGATGATGATTAGGACAACACAACACCTAGTCCCTGAGCGGAGAAAATCTCCGACGCAGCCGGGAATCGAACCCGGGACCTTAGAAGTGACAATCCGTCACGCTGACCACTGAGCTACCGGGGCCGGACTTAAATGGAAGAAAAATTGTAGAGGTAGACCAAGGGTTAACAACGGTGAGCAGACTGATGTAAATTCAGTAGCTATGTAGAAATTAAGAGGCTTACTGAGGATAGACTAGTGTGGAGTGCTGTATCAATACAGTCTTCAGTCTGAAGACGGCAACGAACAAATAGTGAGACGAACTGTATTTCTTGTTATCTCAGTCCAGCATCAAATAGCAACACCTCTGGTTACATAGATGAGTTGCATATTTATTGCCAGATTATTTATTTAATATAGCCTCTAGTACATATCACTTACGTATTTGTGTAGACATCTCTACTATTCATTGCAGCCGGCCGTTGTGGTCGTGCGGTTCTAGGCGCTTCAGTCCGGAACCGCGCTGCTGCTACGGTCGCAGGTTCGAATCCTGCCTCGGGCATGGATGTGTGTGATGTCGTTAGGTTAGTTAGGTTTAAGTAGTTCTACGTTCTAGGGGACTGATGACCTTACATCTACATCTACATCTATACTCCGCGAGCCACCTTACGGTGTGTGGCGGAGGGTACTTATTGTACCACTATCTGATCCCCCCTTCCCTGTTCCATTCACGAATTGTGCGTGGGAAGAACGACTGCTTGTAAGTCTCCGTATTTGCTCTAATTTCTCGGATCTTTTCGTTGTGATCATTACGCGAGATATATGTGGGCGGTAGTAATATGTTGCCCATCTCTTCCCGGAACGTGCTCTCTCGTAATTTCGATAATAAACCTCTCCGTATTGCGTAACGCCTTTCTTGAAGTGTCCGCCACTGGAGCTTGTTTAGCCTATCCGTAACGCTCTCGCGCTGACTAAATGTCCCCATGACGAATCGCGCTGCTTTTCGCTGGATCATGTCTATCTCTTCTATTAATCCAACCTGGTAAGGGTCCCATACTGATGAGCAATACTCAAGAATCGGACGAACAAGCGTTTTGTAAGCTACTTCTTTCGTCGATGAGTCACATTTTCTTAGAATTCTTCCTATGAATCTCAACCTGGCGCCTGCTTTTCCCACTATTTGTTTTATGTGATCATTCCACTTCAGATCGCTCCGGATAGTAACTCCTAAGTATTTTACGGTCGTTACCGCTTCCAATGATTTACCACCTATGGCATAATCGTACTGGAATGGATTTCTGCCCCTATGTATGCGCATTATATTACATTTATCTACGTTTAGGGAAAGCTGCCAGCTGTCGCACCATTCATTAATCCTCTGCAGGTCTTCCTGGAGTACGTACGAGTCTTCTGATGTTGCTACTTTCTTGTAGACAACCGTGTCATCTGCAAATAGCCTCACGGAGCTACCTTAGATGTTAAGTCCCATAGTGCTCAGAGCCATTTGAACCATTTTTATTCATTGCAAATAGCCTCATATTAAGAACAATTTGCAATTTGCATGCTGTTTTCTTATGACGGCTACCAGCAAATGATAAGTTTCAATTATCGTTTTGGCCAGTCATCAATTTTTTGCATTTTCCGTAAGATATGAATTCCTTCATGAGCCAACAACCAACGTCTAGTCACGTATTATACACTGCTGGCCACCGTAAATGCAACACCCTGAAGGAAGCATCCGAATCAAGTGAAATTTACACCATGGGTTTGCAGCGATGAGATATGCAACTGATTAGAATTTCAGCGCAGACGCACATCATGCGCGCCTGTGGCGCCACCTCATAGCGCCATTTAAGGCTTGGCGATTTCGACGAGTGTACGTTTGGCACGTGTGTTTACCTTGTGGTTGTTTCGCAAGACGATCAGTTATGCCTCGTAGACAACAGCGAACATCTTTTGATCAAGTATCCGAGTTCGACAGAGGAAGGATAGTGGCTTACCGAGATCGTGGATTATCATACAGAGAAATCGCTAGTCGTGTCGGACGAAACCAAACAACTGTAATGCGGATATGTGACCGTTGGATGCAGGAGGGTACGACGGACCGACGTGGTCGATCGCATTCACCTCGGTGCACCACTGCACGTGCTGATAGGCAAATTGTGCGCATGGCAGTGGCGGATCGCTCAGTGACATCCCGAACCATAGCACAGCACATTGCGTCTGTAAAGCATCCTCCAGTGTCTGTGCGTACCATTCGATGCCGTTTACAGCAGAGTGGTCTGTCCGCAAGACGTCCATTGCTTCGTCTACCATTGACGCAGAACCACAGACGTCTCCGTCGCCAATGGTGTGATGACAGACGGATGTGGACGGCAGAATGGAATGACGTTGTCTTTACTGACGAGGCACGCTTCTGTCTGCAGCACCACGATGGTCGGATTCGAGTGTGGAGACACCGTGGAGAGAGGATGTTGGACAGCTGCATTATGCACCGCAACACTGGTCTTTCACCGGGTATTATGGTATGGGGCGGCATTGGATATTACTCTCGCACGCCTCTAGTACGCATTGCCGGTACTTAGCCGACGCTACATATCCGAGGTGCTGGAGCCAGTTGTCCTTCCTTACCTTTACGGCTCGGCCACAGCCATATTTCAACAGGATAATGCGCGACCACACGTGGCACGCATTGTCCAAAGGTTCTTCGTCAATAACCAGATTGAACTGCTTCCCTGGCCGGCTCGCTCTCCGGATCTTTCGCCGATAGAAAACATGTGGTCCATGGTTGCTCAACGAGTGACCCAGATTACATCCCCAACTGCCACACCAGATGATCTTTGGCAACGTGTGGAAGCTGCTTGGGCTGCTGTACCCCAGGAACACATCCAACGTCTCTTTGACTCAATGCCGAGACGTGTGGCAGCGGTGATCTCCAACAATGTCGGCTACTCTGGCTACTGATTCTGGCAGGAACCACATGTCACAGACATCTGTAAACGTAATCATTTGATACTTGGTCAACATGTTATCTACAAAATAAATCTTGTGCTACCTCTTGTCTTTCTTGGTGTTGCATTTACGGTGGCCAGCAGTGTACATGACTTTCGAATGCACTGGCAGTTATCAAACTTTGTAGACAATGGCAAATATATCGTAATGCAGATCTTCATATACTTCCGTACGTTTTTTGTGCACGGAAGGTTTCTCCGCTGACTTTAAATATCATGTCACAACTCGCAAGCTTATGCGATGCACTAACGTAATATGAAACTATTTTTTATTACTGTTTGTGCTGGGGAAGTACGTTAATAAAAAAATAAATACGGTACTGTGGCAACCAAATACTGAATCGACCACTGTATCATAACAGCTAAAGTGGTAACTACAAAGCTAATTATTTATATTACGACTGGTCTTTCATAACTACTTGCAAGACTGTGCTCAGTGAGAATGCTTATCTAGTATGGTATATGGCCCTCCAGAGCTTATGGATATTGAAGACGATGTACAGAATATTATATTTGGTACTTTATGCCAAGGTGTTTGGTACAAAGATTCGATCAGGACTGTACAGTTTTCCGGTAAAAGTAACTGACAAATCAGTTGCTACATATCCTGCCTGTAAAGACTATTTTAGTGGGGCTGGAAACAATTATTGGCATGACAGTTTAATTACATTGAGTTATAAAGCATTCTGAACGCTTTAAATGAACAAAATTAAATAAGGTACCATAAAATAACATTGATATTTGTAGATTCTTAGCAAATCAACTTACGACGCACCAGAAAATTGGTTTCGGTTTATGCTCTGTAGGCGTACATGGAACATTAACGTGTTCCATATCACTGTGTTTCTCGTTTTACGTGCTGTTAAATGCCGTTTAAAAAGGTACGTCGATCCATTGTGAAAACGGTAGTTACTTCCATAACTCTACAGATAAAAAAAAAGGTATACGTGTTTATCATGCGACAAAATACGTTACTCCCTGCGAGCTATCATTTGCAAAAATCCACAATTCGATATCTCGAGCCTTTTACGAAGTTTCGCGACTGTTACGTCAATATGATTGTCGACGAGCAGGGAACGAACCGGTCGCATATCGCACGACCCGCCCACGGCCCGTCCTCCAACATACAGTATGATCAAATATCTCGACAACGGTGATAGCTAGTGTTTGCTCCCAAGGTTTAATACAGTTTCGATACTTTGCCTGCATTTCACAAGCAATAATTTATGAGTTAAATTGAACCATACCCAAAATTTTACAAAATACGTTTTAGCTCCTTAAATTCAATGAAATATAATGTTGTGGTTTACTTAAAAGCGATATAGCTTGTAACTATGACGAATAATGAAAAAAGTCTGTTCTTTATCGAGCGAAGATATTAGGCCAGGGGCGGGCAAACATTGCACGCGGCTCATGAGCACACAGCGCTGCACGTGTGCTGCTCGCGTGCAATCGTCGAACGGAGCAGTGGCGACAGCTGGCAGGCTGCCGCAGTGTAGTTCCAGCGTAAGCTGCGGACTTTGAAGCGAAGCGACCACTACGTAGTGAATTTCAATAACCGGATAATGCAGAGTGAATCAATGAACGGAGAATTGGAGATTTGCTATCTTTTAAAAAGGAATGGGAGAATCATTTTTTCTCTGTGCAAAAACGTGAAAATTGGAAATGTATAATATGTGACAGTATTCTCGCTGGTCTACGGAAGTTTAATAATGAACGCCATTATAATAAATTTCAGTGTGTTGCCGTTCTTAGTGCAATAAAAGAGGAATTTCTTAAGCGATTTGGGGATATATCTTACTTATCCCAAGGTTTTGAATAGTTCTCGAGACAATCTGCTGTTTCTGTAGATGATATTCATCCCAGTTTGCAAATGGAATTAATAGGTCTACAGCGTAATTCTCGTCTGAGATACAGGTTCCTTTTGGCAAGACGTGTGATAGATTTTTATCACGACTTTCCACAGCAAGTTTCCTCGTCTCCATCGTGAAGCCGCGAAGATAATGTCAACGTTTGGGTCGACATACGTTTGTGAGAGATTTTTTTCTGTTATGAAAATTAATAAGTCCCGGTTAAGAGCAAACATCAGTAATGAAAATTTGCCTAACTGTTTGCATTTGTCTGTATGTAGAAATTTTGTTCCAGACATTAAACGTATTGTAAACTCCACCTGTGATAAATAAAACGTATCGTAGGTAATAGGTACTCTTTCAAACGATGATTACTTTCAAGCACTCCTACTAACCTTATTCCATCATTCAATAAAGCAGGCCAGGAAACAAAACGCATTACAGAGGAAGAAGCGGAGAGACGGTATGATGGGGAGGGGAGAGAAGCGGCTGGCTAGCTTGCCCCTGTGTGCACGCAGAACACCTGTTAACTCCACACGTGCATGTGCACCGCACACGTGCAGAATTCCTGCCCGCCCCTGTATTAGGCTATAGGATGCATCTCTGGCCTCTATGAAGGCAGCTATTCAGCTTGAAGAAAGTTGTTGGATGTCCTTCTGTCCAACTGGCGCGTTAGATCGTCAAAATCCCGAGCTGGTTGGAGGACTCTACCGATAGTGCTCCAAACGCTCTCGATTGGGAAGAGATTCAGCGACTTTGCTGGCTAAGGTAGATTTTGGCAAGCACGAAGACAAGCAGTAGAAACTTCCGCCGTATGTGGGCAGACATCTGGATGATATGTAAGTCCGGGATGGCTTGCCTTGAAGGACAACAAAACGGACCGTAGAATGTCGTCGAGTGAGGCTGGTCCCGGCGGAGGTTCGAGTCCTCCCTCGGGCGTGGATGTGTGTGTTTGTCCTTAGGATAATTTAGGTTAAGTGGTGTGTAAGCTTAGGGACTGATGACCTTAGCAGTTAAGTCCCACAAGATTTCACACACATTTGAACAATGTCGTCGACGTAATGCAGTGCTGTAAGGGTGCCGCATATAACAACCAAACATGCCCTGAACTGAAAAGAAATGGCACCCCAGACTGTCACGCCTGCTAGTCACTCAGTGTGGCGGCCAACAGTCAGGCTGATATCTCACCAGTGCCTGACCTTCTCCAAACACGTCTTCGCTCGTCATCAGGGCCCATATGAGGTGGGACTCATCACTGAAGACAGCTCTGTTCCAGTCAATGAGATTCCCAGCTTAAGACGTAAATGGAGATGTACCCGACAGTGCTGCGATACCAACCTGACTGTCGACCAATTTATGGCCAGGCAAATGGGAGGGATGGTTTGTCGTGCCATTTCTTTTCATATCAGGGCCCCTTTCGTTACCATCTGTGACACCTTACAGTACAGCAATAGGTCGAAGATATTCTATAATCCGTTTTGTTGTCTTTCATTGTAAGCCATCCTGGACTTACCTTTCAGCAAGATAATGCCCGCTCCCAGCATGGCGAGAGTTTCTACTGCTTGTTTTCGCGTTTAGTTTGTGTTGATTTGCGGGAGGAGAGTAAAGAGCGAGGTCACCGGTCCCGTTGAATTAGGGAAGATTGGGGAAGGAAGTCGGAAATCTCCTTTCACAGGAACCAACCCGGAATTTGTCTGAAGTGATTTAGGGAAATCACGTAGAACCTAAACCAGGATGGCCGATGCGTGCTTGAACCGTCGCCCTCCTGAGTGCGATTCCAGTGGGCTAATGACTGCGCCACCTCCCTCGGTTGTTTTCGTGTTTGCCAAATCTTACTCTAGCCACCAAGGTTATTAAATCTCTCCCCAAATTGTTAACGTTTGGAGGGCTCTCCAACCAGCTTGGGATTTTGTCGATCTAACAGGCCAATTGGACAAAATCTGGCGCCATGGTCCTCCGGTGGACATCCAACAACTCTGTCAGCCAGTACCAAGCCGAATAACGGCTGGCACAAGGGTCAGACTTGCACCAACGCAATATTGATATTCTGTTTGTGAAACTCCGTCTCTTGAATAAATCATCCAATACTTGTTAAATTCTAATGGTTTGTTTGATTATAAAGATATTTCCAATTTCTTTTCCCTTTCTTCGTTGTGCGTATGTCTTTTTTATTTTTATTTATTTATTTATTATTTTTTTAAACGAGACGGTAGCTTTATAGCTGGCGTCACGCTCTGTGCGTTCTGTGATTGACGGATCGGGCCTACATACAGCGTGGTGCGCGTCTACCGCAGCGGTTCGACAGCTACAAACTGCGACGCTGAGCCTGCTACGCTGCGCAGCTGAGGGCGTTTCCATGGTAACTTGCTGCTGCCGCAGGCTTTTGATGCGAGGTAGCCGCTAATGGCGACCTGGCCTAATGCGAAAGCGGCGCGGCCCGGGTCCGCGCATGTAGGCAAGCGATTCAGCACGGAGCAGTGCGATGTGCCTGCTCTGTCCTACGTGCTCAGCGCAGCCGTGTGTCCGGTGAGGTCAACACATCAGGAAAACGAGGTTTCCGATTTTCTGGCTGTAAAATGTACTGTATGTTAGCGAAGCAAACCTGCATCAACTCTTGCAGTTAGTTTCTCGGTAGAGATTCTCCTTTTCCTTTAAAAAATTAAAAAATAAACACTTCTTTCGGTTTCGTACGTTTTCTGCGCTATATAATACTTGTCATACGATTATGAAAAAACGGAGCTTTCAGTCAAAAAAGCCTTCACTGAAATTAGACACCGTACACAAACACACTCACGTAAACGCAACTCATGCATACGTGACCACAGACTCTGGCAGCTGAAGCCAGACTGTGAGCAGCAATGCTCGATGGGAGAGGCAACCAAGTGCTGGGGTTAAGGTGGAGGCTGAAGCAAGAAAGGAGAGGGATAGCAGTATAGGTGTAGGGATGGTAAAGTGCTGTTTGTGGGAGCATACAGAGACGAGGTGGTGAAAGGGGATGGTATCCAGATGCAGTCAGGAGGTTAGATGGATGGTGGAGGGGAAGGGGAGATAGCAAAACGGAGAGAAATAAAAAGATTGTGGGTGCACTGCTGGATTAGAGGGCTGTGTAGTGCTGGAATGGCAACAGGAAAGTGACTAGATGGGTAAGGACAATGACTAACGAAGTTTGAGGCCAGGACGGTTACGGGAACATAGGATATATTGCAGGGAGAGTTCCCATATGTGCTACTCAGAAAAGGTGGTGTTGGTAGGAAGGATCCAGGTGGCACAGACTGCGAAGCAGTCACTGGAACAAAGTGGTCCAGCTGTTTCTTGGCAGCAGTTTGTCAGTGGCCATTCATGTGGGCAGATGGCTTGTTGCTTGTCATGGCTATGTACAATGGAGCACAGTGATTGCAGCCCAGCTTGTAGATCACATAACTGGTTTCACAGGTAGCAGTGTCTTTGATGTGAGAGGTGATGTTTCTAACCAGACTGGAGTAGGTGGTGGTGGGAGGATTTATGGGACAGATCTTGCATCTAAGTTTATTACACGGATATGAGCCATGAGGCAAGGAGTTGGGAGCAGGGCCTGTGTAGGGATCTACAAGGATATTGTGTAGGTCCAGTGGGTGGCATAATACCATTATGGGAGGGGTGGGAAGGATAGTAGGTAGGACATTTCTCATTTCAGGGCAGGATGACAGATAGTTGAAACCCTGGGCTACCTGTGACTCAGAGTCTCCACTATATGGTCAGTAGCAACTATCCTTTCCATAATACTGTTATTCATGTTTGTTTGGATCTCATGGTTTTGTTGCTTTTTTTAAGTATACTTAATTATTTAGCATTTCTTGTATGTTAACTTTTAGAAAGAAAAAATCCAACATAAATATGATGATGATTTTGTTGATTTATTCATTCCATTTAACTGCAACTGAGTCACATTGATTACTGACTCACACTAACAACTCAATAACAGCCGCTCTATCAACTAATTTGAACTAACTGCTAACAATCTACTTTGGCTTGACACTAGTCCTTATATACAAAAGTGGGAAGTCATGGCACTTACAGTATTATTATGATTAATTTGTCACATAATTTTAAAATGAGAAAAAATGCTTGTCCAAAATTATTTGTGTCTGACAGTACACATAGCAAAAAATATAAATTTTTTTGACACAGACATTTTCATAAAATACAAAATCTTCCAAATTTTAGTTTTATAGTATGATTAGTTTAACAATAAAAGTTACAATATGAAAGTTTTCTTTTAAAATAAATTAATATTTTACTTGCATGCAATAATGGTAACTACAGTCCTGAATCTTCATTATTTTACACAAAGTACTCTGTTCCAACTTGTATTGAAGACTACTGATAAAATCTTGCTCACATAATAAAGAAACAATTTTATCATTTAACAAGTTTCCAATGAGTTATTATCAGTTGATGTCTGATTATTACTCTTCATGACATTATAGTATGTTATTCAATGAAAATTATAACATGGTTATACATATATTTTGATGTAGTGAAATCTCCTATGGGTCGAGAAGTATACTAAAAGTACATTGTGTACTACTATTGGTTAATCTTGGTCTGTGAAGTTTCCTATTTAGTAACATTAAACATGTAAATATTTCTGTTTGTTTTAGTTGCCCCCCCCCCCTACGCATCTCGTGGTCGTGCGGTAGCGTTCTCGCTTCCCACGCCCGGGTTCCCGGGTTCGATTCCCGGCGGGGTCGGGGATTTTCTCTGCCTCGTGATGGCTGGGTGTTGTGTGCTGTCCTTAGGTTAGTTAGGTTTAAGTAGTTCTAAGTTCTAGGGGACTTATGACCACAGCAGTTGAGTCCCATAGTGCTCAGAGCCATTTGAGCCATTTAGTTGCCCCTTGTACTTTAGACTTAAATTTAGACAAGATTATAGCTTCATATCACAACTTGTCTCCTTCCAAGCACAACTGTCTTTCACGTTTTCATATTTTTACACAGGATTACTTAAATCAAAGCCGGCCGAAGTGGCCGAGCGATTCTGGGCGCTACAGTCTGGAACCGTGCGACCGCCACGGTCGCAGGTTCGATTCATGCCTCGGGCATGGATGTGTGTGATGTCCTTAGGTTAGTTAGGTTTAAGTAGTTCTAAGTTCTAGGGACTGATGACCTCAGAAGTTAAGTCCCATAGTGCTCAGAGCCATTTGAACCATTTTTTTGTTAGTTATTCCAACGCTCACATTCCTGCGAAGTTAGTTCAGCACATTAACAACGGAAATATTTGTGGGAAACACATTCGCATAAATAACAGCAAACCTGGTTCCATGTATTCTTAGTAAAAAATGTTTTGCGTTGTAGTTTTAGTTTTCACTGATGCAGACTGGTTTTTTTTTTTTTTTTTTTTTTTAACGTGGGCTCGTACGTCACAGTAAACGATGCAGGGTATTTAATAAATGCCACTTCGTGCACGCAATAGAAATGGGAAGATTAAACCATATAAAGAAAAATTTTTGCCAGGCTCATGTTTTCCTAGGCGATGCAGTATTTCTTCTAACTGAATATTTAATGAGACCTTTTCCAAAAAGTTCAAGAACTGTATGCGACACTAAAGGTAGATACTATTATCGGTTACCTTGGGCAAGAATGATTATAGGATATTATTTTGGTCATATAACATTTAGATTTAGAATTCTGCATAAACCTGCCAAATTCAGAACAGAAAATGCACTATATATGGGCTCATAGTGTTATTACTTTAGTTCCTGGTGAATATATAAGACCGACGCCTATAGACTACCGCATTATGCATATGAATCGAGGTGGGATGCGACAGCTTTGGCATTAGGTGGCTCCCTCTTACGATCCCAGTGGGAGTGGGATCATCGCAGGGAGTGGCTGCTCTGTCCTCTATGAACACTTGTTCTTCCTCGCCTTTGTATCTTGAAGTGAACATACCATTAAACATTTATCCATATGAATCTCAATTAATTCCTATACCACCACATCCTCTTCTCAATCCATATTGGATCAGCATCGCCTGCATATACTGAAGTGAACATACCATTAAACATTTATCCATATAAATCTCAATTATTTCCAATACCACCACATCCTCTTCTCAATCCACATAGGACCAGCATGTGGGGATATGGTCCAAACCTTCCCTGAAAGAAAATGTCAAACTATAAAACAAGCAAAATCCAAGAATCTCACAGTGATATAGCAGCCTACCCCATGGATTGTAGTGTAGGGGAGGGAGAGAGGGGTAAAATATCGACTAACCAAATTCGACAACAAAATAAACTCAAAGGAAATAGGAAACAACATTAAAAAAATTTGGTACGCTGCACTGTATAATATACGCAACATGAAACTTGAAGAACATCTCGGCTGTTTGGAGCATGACGTCAAATACGTCATATTCAACATCAGGGAAATGAGGCTCTAAAGCAAAGTGACTACTTTCTTCAAGTCTGGACACCTCCTTTTTAAGAATACCTCGGACGCAAATTGGCATACTGGTGGAGTATCTCTGCTAATTCACAACAGGAGGGAACACATTATCACCAAGACTGCTTCCATTTCAGACAGGGTGATCTACGTGATCCTTGAGTTGAATGCTAAGGTTAGCCTTCAAGTCATTGGTGCCAACCCACCTACTTCCACCTCAACCGAAGAAGACCTGGAACAATTCCATGAAAAAATTGCAGTAGTAAAAGTTTCAGAAACCACCACACTTTCATTACTAATTGGCGTTAGTAATGAAAACATAAGTGTGAGGTCCACCGAAACTATCCCTTAAATGCAAATTTTGTACTTCAGTCGCAGATCCAGAGAGGGCAAATGATGATGAATTTTCTTAACAGAGAACGTTTATACTGCATGAACACGTTTTACAAGAAAAATCCGAAAGCAAAGTGGACCTGCTGAAGCTCTAACGTCACGGTTAAGAATGAAATATGTTGCATCCTGCCATCGAACAATCGGAGCTGTTCATATGAATCAGGCATAAATCGCTTCAACATAACCTAGTTACAGCCGACATCCGTAACAACAGTCAAATCGAGAGAAAACGTGTGATGAAAAGGAAGATCCAATCTACATTAAATAAGCTGAAGAGAAAGGAAGTTAGTTCAATAAATGCATGGACGGGAAACTACCAACAGAGACGTCGAGAGGAATGGATAACAACGAACTCCCTACGGAAACAATCAGCAGTATTCGAGCAACAGCACAGAAAGGCAATACATTCCAAAAACAGAAAAATACGGAATTCAGCCACGAAACAGAACAGCTTACAGGAGAAAGGCGAAACACGGACAAAGGCACCAAAATACAGAGACCTCAACAAAAATATAAAGAAGGTAATCAGAGGACGCAAGCAAATTCAGAACCCTGGACTGATCGAGTAGACACTCAAAGTCAGTGAGAACGTGAAACTACTTCGTTCCAGTCAATCAAAAGGCACGTTTATCATCCACAAAATTCGGAATCGTCGAGGAGAAATTGTTACTCAAAGAGAGTATATTATAAAACTGTTGCGGACCTTCATCGGAATCTCTGGAGTCAATCACTGTCCAGTCGAAGGCTGTATGATGAATCACAAGGATTTGTTATGAATATGGGTCTGGAAGCAATGGAACCTAACGGTAAAAATGGAATGGAGTCTTTTCTGAAGCAACTCACGAACTCTAAAGCGCCACGAGATCAGACAACTTTCGAGATGCTTAAAACTGGAGAGGAGACGAAGAAGCACTCCTGACTCTATTAAATAAATGTCTGGAAGAAGCGAAGATTCCTCAGTCATGGAAAAATGCTGAAGTCATTTTCCTCTTCAAAAGGGAGACGCACATCGAAAATTAGAGGCCCATTAGTCTGTTATTTACATTTTACAAGCTGCAAACGGAAAGCATTACTGAACCATCTGAGTCAGAAATTTTACTTATACCAGCCAGCCGAACGGGCGACATACAGAAAAAGATCCAATACTACTAACCATATCCAAGCAGTATGCACACTCATAGAGCAAGGTACGGTTTATGATGTCCAAAGTGACACGGCATTCATAAACTATCAGAAGGCGTTCGACACGATCGGGACCTGGCCAGTAGTGACGTCGTTGAACGTAGTCTGCATTGGCTATAGATATACCAAATGAATTCCTGTTACACCCCTGCCTCAGTGTTGTGGCCCATCTGAGTTTGTTGCCGACATTGTGTCCTGCATAACACTACATCAGTCTCGCTATCCCCTCGACAATTTTCATATACCCCTGTTCTTGTCTTTATGTCCTCGTTCTTGATCCTGCCTCTCCATGTTTCCTGAGTGCCATCCAGGTGATGCCAATTCCCCGTATGGTCTTTGCCATCTGGATATGTTTCTCGAAATTCGGTTTTATGATCCAGATAAATGTATTGATTTACTACTTCTAGAGCACAGATTTTTAAAGGATGCCGTATTATTGACAGGACTCAAGACTTTAATCTTTTGAGGGTTAATTTTGAGCCCTACCACATTGAATTGATTTTTGAGTTAACAGATCATTTTTGACAGATCGTTTGTGTCACTGCTAAATAGAATGATATCATATACAAAGCAAAAATAGTTGAGATGTTTTTCATGTTCAAACAAATTTCGGGCTTATATCCTGTCATCATTTAATGCATCCCACGATATTTCAACTAGAAGCCTGCCAGTCATCTTCAGGTGACCCATAGAGGAATGACGAAGACTTGCTCCTTTCCACAATGTATAGCGCGTTGCGTGCATTACAATCAAGTCGACAGACGGACCAGGCTTGCCGGCGGCGACGCCCTCCCTGGTGAAAGCGCGGAACTAAGCTTTCGTCTGCATCGCCGCTCTACGCGGCCGTTGGCGCACTGTTGTCTTCGATTAGAACAAATCGTGGAGATGATGGGGTTCCATGCAGTGATCAACTATTGATATATTTCTGTCCCCAGCCCAGGTTAGACACTTTAACGCATCGTCCCGAGCTAAGATGAAAAACATAGGTGAGTTTATGTCTCCTTGTCTGACACTTCTTCTACAGAAACTTCTCCAGTGTTCCCGGACTTCCTTTATTTTCACAAGTAGAGTGACATTCTCGTTAATGTAACGCATTAATTTGGTATATCCGTAGTCGCACAAGTAGAGTGGCATTCTCGTAATGCAGATCATTAATTTGGTATCTCTACAGTCAACGCTGGCTATGTTCAGCTCCTTCGAGATTCCTGTCGCTTATACCGCACTTTCCTAAGAACTCGTGGCAAGAATACACTCCCACGCCACCGCAAATACAAAGGCAACCATTTTATCCCTCACTGCATGCTCGTCTATAACAACCATTCCTTATCTGGGAACCAGAGCAAAGTTGACCACTTTGCATACTATCCCTCTGTCATCTTCTCAATTCCTGACGTCCCTCACTCTGATTACTCCCTCTTCCCTACCATTCAGGAACGCACAAATACTACTGTTCCTTCGCTGACAAATAACTTGCTGTATTTGGACAAGATACCACAACCAGATTAAACATTCTAATAGCAGAACATGAAGTAAAACAAATACTCCACATAAAGCGCACCACATCCCCTGGTCACGACTGCATCACCTATCGACACCTCAAAGAATGCCCCCTCTCTTTTCTAGCGAACCTTGTAACCTTTCATATCATTATACCATTGTGGAAAATCTCCACAATCCTACTTTCCCTCAAACCACACGAAGCCCCTCCTACCACCCCATCCGCCTCACCCCTGTATTCACCAAGTTCTTCAGATCCAGCCTCTCCTTACATATCCATCAACAACTGAACCAGTAATATGCTCCTTCATAACAATCATTCCTTATCTGAGAACCAGAGGAAAGCTGATAACTTTGCATCTTATCCCTCTGTCATCTTCTCAAATCATGACGTATCTCACTGTGATTACTCCCTCTTCCCTACCATTCAGGAACGCACAACAATATGTTTTGGCTTCCGTCTCAAATTCTCCTTCGATGACTGCGCTTCACCCCTGACCCCACCAGCTCAACGCCCAAAATTCCGCTATCTTCATCTCCCTCGACCTGGAGAAAGCATATGACAGTGTATTGCATACCAGTGTCCTCTTTAAATTCCCGACCTACGCAGTTCCAATTAATTACGTCCGCCTTACTGCATTCTTTCTCTCTAATCACCCATTCTTTGTCCCCATTCACAACAACAATTCCTGTACCTTCCATCCCACTACAGGTGTGACTCAAGGTACCATTCTCTCTCTCCTTCTTTACCTCATTTACACTGCTGATATATCCATACCACCTCCTCGAGTCCACCTTCTACAGTATGCTGTACTGATGGCACCGCTTTCCTCGCCCTTCGTCTTACTCTCCAGAAATACCATCTGTCTCTCCAAACCCACCTTAGTCAATTTATCACCTGGTGTAACCAATGGCTCTTGAAGATCGATCCTTCCAAAACTCAGGCAATAATTTTTGGACACACTATCCGCAACTTCAGTCCCCATAACTTTTATCTTACCTTTTATAACTGTGCTATTCAATTAACTAACGCACTAAAACGTCTTGAACCAACCATCGACTGGCAGCAAATGTGGAAACCTCACCTACTAACCATCCAACAGAAAGCACACAATAGACTAAAACTACTTACACTATTAAGTGGCCGAACATGGGGAATGCGTCCTTCCACTATCCTTCACACCTACAAAACATTGATAGGATCTATCCCTTGCTATGCAAATGTTGCATGGATATGAGGCCTCCCCCGCCCTCCCCGTTAAGTTCTGTAAGGTCCCTCCAGATCCTTGAACACCGTGCTCTCTGCTTCGTCTTCCGCATCCGACTGCATTCCTCCACATTGATCCTTCAACATATCTCACCTCACAATGAAAGCCTCTGAACAACCTACCCTATCCGCAAACTCGACTCCAACAATCCTATAGTTTCCCCTCTACTTTTCAACCCCAGTGCGCTACCACGTCTCTACCAGCACATCTCACCAACCTGAAACCTACACACCCTCCCCTCCACACACTCTACAAAAGAAACTTCAACTGTCTTCCCCTCCCCAGATCATGAACTCTACCCCCTCATGCCACCTCGTCACGGCTCCATCTCCCTCCCTTCTCGGTATTTTTCCTACCCCTTTTCTCCACTCTCACCCTTATTTCTCTAGACTCTTTTCCCGATTAAATTTTTAACTTCATTAACACCCTCTCTACTCCCGCCCCTCTTGTATCCTAACAGTCACTCCTACCACATCGATATATCCGCACCAGTCCTCCATCCATATGCCACCTTTCTTATATCCTCCTTAGCGACGAATCTTTTTCCTTTAACAATAGACTACCTAGCCTAGGACAAGTCCTTCCAGCTTTAGTGCCAGCGATAGGTTTTTTTTAACATCAGTGTTCTGCCTCAAGGCTTTTTACAATGTCTTTAAATGTAATCTTATTGGGTTTCTGCTTTTTAACTTTCATTACAACTATTTTCAGTTAAAAGAGAAAAACATCATGTCTCTTGTATACGAAAACTTCAATCTTATTTTCAGCATCAAATTTATTTTTTAATTCATTGTAAACATCTCGCTTTCGTGTTTATTATTCTTTCATCTCATGTAGCTTCTCATGCCAATACGCTAAAGGGTGGTTTGACTGTAGCAGTGACAACCGACTACCCCCATGCCATATGAGACGATGAGGGATGAAATAGCAATAAATAAATAAATCTATTCATATTTCTCAATACTGCCAAGATCTCGATCGAGTCGAGCGCCTTCTGGTAGTCTAAGAAGACAATGTCACGTGAGACATTATATTATGTATATTTCTCTAAAAGTGTGCACGTTGCTTGAATGTAGCCAGTAGTGCTGTATCTTTTTCTGAATGACGGCTGTTCGACTGGTTCACAAAAGTCAAATATTTGACTCAGGTCCCTGTTCTTCCGATCCCATACCCACAAAAATGTCTTCATGATTCATGATCCGAGTTTCGGGTTGTTAGTGACTGACTGTAGAACTTCCGATGAAAATCCGCAACAATTTTATAGCGTAGTCTCTTTCAGTAACAACTTCTCCTCTGCCATTCCGATTTCTGTGGATTATAAGCTTGCCTTTCGATTGACTGGAACGAAGTCTCTTAGGTTCACAATGATTCTTATAGTCAGATAATGTTTTTGGTTCACTGGTCTCTTCTGATCATCTTTAAGTTTTTGTTGTGGTCTTTGTATTTGGTTGCATCTCTGTTAGTGAACCACCTTTCTTCGATAATCTTTTCCATGTGGAGGCTAAAACTGATTTTTCTATTTTTATAGTGCACTGCTTTCTGTACTGCTGTTCGCATACTCCTAGCAATTTTTTTTTCTGTCGAGAGTTCGTCTAGATCCATTACTCTTAACATTTCTGTTGGTGGTAGCCTTTCTAAGAACTTGTTGAATTAACTTTTTTCTCTTCAGTTCAGTTATCGTAGGTCAGACCTTTCTTCCCGTCATACGTTTTCTCCGGAACTCAGTGCTCAGATGGATCCTGGCTCCACCTACCTAGGGCTGCTACCTGTGTTGACGATTTATGAGTGAATCATCTGAGCAACATCGATGTCAAGAAATGACATACAGTGAGTTGACGAAAGTTATGGGATACCTATTAATATCGTGTTGGACCTCCTTAACCCAGTCGTAGTGCAGCAGCTCGACATGGCATGGACTCAATAAGTCGCTGGAAGACCCTTACAGAAATATTGAGCCATAATGTCTCTATAGCCGTCCATAACTGCGGAAGTGTTGTCGTTCACGAACTAACTTCTCGATTATATTCTATAAATATTGGATGGAATTCGTATTGGGCGATCCGTGTAGCCAGATCATTCGCACGGACTGCCCAGAATGTTCTCCTAACCAGTCACGAATAACTGTGGCCCTATGACATGACGCACTTTCATCCATAAAAGAATCCATCGCTGAATGGCAGCAAATGGTCTCCAAGTATCCGAACATAATCATTTAAAGTCAATGATCTGTTCAGTTGGACGACCCAGTCCATTCCATGCAGACACTTCCCACACTGTTAAGGGGCGATCACCAACTTGCGCAGTGCCTTGTTAACACCTCGGGTCCATGGCTTCGTAGGGTCTACGCCACACTTGAACCCTACCAGCAGCTCTTACGAACAAAAATTGGGACTTGTTGTGACAGGCCACGGTTTTCCAGTCATCTAGGGTCCAACCGATATGGTTATTAGCCTAGGAGGGCGCTGCAGCCGATGTTGTGCTGTTAGCAAAAGCACTCAAGTCGGTCGTCTGCAGCCATAGCCCATTAACGCCAAATTTCACCGCACATTCCTAGCGGATCCGTTCGTCATACGTCACACATTGATTTCTGCGGTTATTTTGCGCAGTGTTGCGTGTCTGTTCGCACACACAAGTCAATGCAAACGCTGCTGCTCTCGATCGTTAAATGAATGCCTTCAACCACTACGTTGTCCGTGATGAGAAGCAATTCCTGAAATTTGGTAGGCTCAGCACACTCTTGACTCTGTGGATCTCGGATTATTGAATTCCCTAACGATCCCCCCGCCTCATCATGAACCATGGTCCTTGCCGTTGGTAGGGAGGCCTGCGTGCCTCAGCGATATAGGTATCCGTACAGTAGGTGCAACCACAACGGAGGGGTATCTGTTGAGAGGCCAGACAAACTTGTGAGCCCTGAAGAGGGCAGCACCCTTTCCTGTAGTTGCAGGAGCAACAGTCTGGATGATTCACTGATCTGGCCTTGTAACATTAACGAAAAGAGCCTTGCTGTACTCGTACTGCGAACTGCTGAAAGCAAGGAGAAACCACAGCCGTAATTTTTCCCGAGGGCATGCAGCTTTACTGTATGGTTAAATGAGGATTGCGTCCTCTTGGGTAAAGTATTTCGGAGGTAAAATAGTCCCCCACTCCGATCTCCGGGCGGGGCCTCCTCAGAAGGACGTCGTTATCAAGAGAAAGAAATCTGGCGTTCTACGGATCGGAGCGTGGAATATCAGATCCCTTAATCGGGCAGGTAGGTTAACAGATTTGAAAAAGGAAATGGATAGGTTAAAATTAGGTATAATTAGTGAAGTTTGGTGGCAGGAGGAAGAAGACTTCTGGTCACATGAATACAGGGCTATAAATACAAAATCAAAAAGGGGTAATGCAGGAGTAGGTTTACTAATGAATACAAAAATACGAGCGTGGATAAGCTACTACAAACAGAATATTGAACGCATTATTGTAGCTAAGATAGACTCGAAGTTCACACCTACGACAGTAGTACAAGTTTATATGCCAACTAGTTCCGAGGATGACGAAGAAATTGAAGAAATGTATCGTGAGATAATAGAAATTATTTAAATAGTGTAGCGAGATGAAAATTTAATAGTCATGGGTGACTGGAATTCGACAGTAGTAAAAGAAAGAGAGCCGCGCGGGATTAGCCGAGCGGTCTACGGCGCTGCAGTCATAGACTGTGCGGCAGGTCCCTGCGGAGGTTCGAGTCCTCCCTCGGGCATAGGTGTATGTGTTTTTTTCCTTTGGATAATTTAGGTTAAGTACTGTGTAAGCTGGACTGATGACCTTAGCAGTTAAGTCTCATAAGATTTCACACATTTGAACATAAGGAAGAGAAGGAAAAGTAGTAGGTGAATATGTATGGAATGGGGGTTAAGGAATGAAAGAGGAAGCCGGCTGGGTAGAATTTTGCACAGAGCATAAGTTAATCGTAGCTAACACCTGGTTTAAAAATAATGAAAGAAGGTTGTATACGTGGAAGACGCCAGGAGACACTGGAAGGTTCCAGATACCTTATATATGGTAAGACAGAAATTTAGGAACCAGGTTTTAAATTGTAAGACATTGCCAGGGGCAGATGTAGACTCTGACCACAATTTGTTGGTTATGAACTGCAGATTAAAACTGAAGAAACTGCAAAAAGGTGGGAATTTAAGGAGATGGGACCTGGATAAACTGAAAGAATCAGAGGTTGTAAAGAGTTTCAGTGAGAGCATTAGGGAACAATTGATAAGAAGTGGGGAAAGGTATGCAGTAGAAGAATAATGGGTAGCTTTGAGAGATGAAATCGTGAAGGCAGCAGAGGATCAAGTACCGGGTGATCAAAAAGTCAGTATAAATTTGAAAACTGAATAAATCACGGAATAATGTAGATAGAGAGGTAGAAATTGACACACATGCTTGGAATGTCATGGGGTTTCATTAGAACCAAAAATATACAAAATTTCAAAAAAATGTCCAACAGATGGCGCTTCATCTGATCAGAATAGCAATAATCAGCAAAACAAAGTAAGACAAAGCAAAGATGATGTTCTTTACAGGAAATGCTCAATATGTCCACCATCATTCCTGAACAATAGCTGTAGTTGAGGAATAATGTAGTGAACAGCACTGTAAAGCATGTCCGGAGTTATGGTGAGGCATTAGCGTCGGATGTTGTCTTTCAGCATCCCTAGAGATGTCGGTCGATCACGATACACTTGCGACTTCAGGCAACCCCAAAACCAATAATCGCACGGACTAAGGTCTGGGGACCTTGGAGGCCAAGCACGACAAAAGTGGCGGCTGAGCACGCGATCATCACCAAACGACGCGCGAAAGAGATCTTTCACGCGTCTAGCAATGTGGGGTGGTTCTAATAAAACCCCACGTCATTCCAAGCATGTGTGTCAGTATTTATCTGTCTACATTATTCCGTGGTTTACTAAATTTCAAATTTATACTGACTTTTTGATCACCCGGTAGGTAAAAAGACGAGGGCTAGTAGAAACCGTTGGGTAACAGAAGAGATATTGAATTTAATTGATGAAAGGAGAAAATATAAAAATGCAGTAAATGAAGCAGGCAAAAAGTAATACACACGTCTCAAAAATGAGATCGACAGGAAGTGCAAAATGACCAAGCATGGATGGCAAGAGGACAAATGTAGGGATGTAGAGGCATATATCACTAGGGGTAAGATAGATACTGCCTACAGGAAAATTAAAGAGACCTTTGATGAAAAGAGATCCACTTGTATGAATATCAAAAGCTCACACGGAAAACTAGTTCGAAGCAAAGAAAGGAAAGCAGAAAGGTGGAAGGAGTATATAGAGACTCTGCACAAGGTCGATGTACTTAACGGCAAAATTATGGAAATGGAAGAGTACATAGAATAAAATGAAATGGGAGATATGATACTGCGTGAAGAGTTTGACAGAGCACTGAAAGACCTAAGTCGAATCAAGGCCCCTGGAGTAGACAACATTCCATTAGAAGCACTGATAGCCTTGGGAGAGCCAGCCCTGACAAAACTCTACCATCTGGTGAGCAAGATGCATGAGACAGGCGAAATACTCTAAGACCTTAAGAAGAATATAATAGTACCAATCCATAATAAAGCAGGTTTTGACACATGTGAAAATTACCGAACTATCAATTTAATAAGTCACGGCTGCAAAATACTAACACGAATTATGTACAGACTATTGGAAAAACTGGTAGAAGCTGGCCTCGGGGAAGATCATTTCGGATGCCGTAGAAATGTTGGAACACGTGAGGAAATACTGATCCTACGACTTATCCTAGACGATAGATTAAGAAAAGCAAACCTACGTTTCTAGCATTTATAGACTTAGAGAAGGCTTTTTCCATGTTGACTGCGGACAGAGGGCATGAAAGGGAACCGACGGTTGGGAAGGGAGTGAGACAGGGTTGCAGCCTATCCCCAAAGTTATTCAATTTGTATATTGAGCAAGTAGTAAAGGAAACAAAAGAAAAATTTTTAGTAGGAACTAAAATCCATGGAGAAGAAATAAAAACTTGTGGTTTGCCGATGACATCGTAATTCTGTCAGAGACAGAAAAAGACCTGGAAGAGCTGTTGAACGGAATGGACAGTGTCTTGCAAGGATGATAAAAGATGAACATCAACAAAACGAAAACTAGGATAATGGAATGTAGTCGAATTAAATCAGGTGATGCTAAGAGAATTAGATTAGCAAATAAGACACTTACAGTAGTAGATGAGTTTTGCTATTTGGAGAGCAAAATAATTGATGATGGTCGAGGTAGAGAGGATATAAAATGTAGACTAGCAATGGCAAGGAAAGCGTTTCTAAAGAAGAGAACTTTGTTAACATCGAGGATTGATTTAAGTGTCAGGAAGTATTTTCTGAAAGTATTTGTATGGAATATAGCCATGTATGGAAGTGAAACATGGACGAAAAATAGTTTGGACAAGAAGAGAATAGAACATTTCGAAACGTGGTGCTACAGAATAATGCTGAAGATGAGATGGGTAGATCACATAACTAATGAGGAGGTACTGAACAGAATTGGGGAGAAGGGGAATTTGTGGCACAACTTGACTAGAAGAAGGTATTGGTTGGTAGGACATGTTCTGAGGCACCAAGGGATTACGTTTAGTACTGGAGGGCAGCATGGAGGATAAAAATCGTAGGGGAAGACCGAGAGATGAATACACTTAGCAGATTCAGAAGGATGTAGGTTGCAGTAGTTACTTGGAGATGAAGAAACTGAAACGTCCCCTTTGAACAACTATACATGACTGTGCTTAGACTGACACACAATATTTTTAGCGCAACGCAATCTGACTCTCAAAAATCATAAGTAAATATATAAAATAATGAGAATAGTTTTCGAAACTTTAATTTCAGATATGAGCATTGAAACAGAACAGAATTAATAATGTTGAAACATCTTTACAAAGTAAATAACACAATATTAATGCAAATTATATTTGAGGATAACAGTGTTCCTCATCATAGTGAATGTAGCTTACTACTAGAAAAATTCTACAACATAGCTCTTAGTAGCTAAACACATAAAGACAGAAAAAACACAAATACACAAGAGTACACAAACACATAGCAGAATAACACAGGAGGAAAGGACAGGATTTGTTTTCAGTGTAACATTTGGTACTGTAGTCCAACCCAAAACTTCACTCCATAGATCTTTCGTCTTATTTCAACATTTGTTTCCACCAAAAAAATCCTATCCAAGCATGCTTTCTGTATTTATATGTTCACATATTTCTTACCTCATTATTTATTTTCCATTATCTTACCTCATCATTTATTTCCAAGAAAATCCTACTTATACCTGCTTTCTGTACTTTTTTCGTATAACTTCTCAATGCATTTCTTCCAATTCATTGCAACTCATTCTCTTATATAGTCTACCCCCCTCTTAAGCTAACTTAATTCTACTGAGCTCTGATGCTAAACTAAGGGACGAGGCAATGCAGCAGCACAAAACAATTAATACAAACAGCTATGAAAAAAAGTGGAAATTGTCAAAGCAAGCAGCAGCAAATCTAAATTAGCAGAGCAAATGCAACATCACAACTAATATGAGCCAATGTGCAGCAACAGGAAAAATAAATCAGTAGTAAAACTGGCTTAACAGAGTAATACAAAGTGACTTTCAGTAGCACTATGCATGGCAAACAGCAGCAGCAAATGCTATAACTTATGCCTAAACATGGCAAAGCTCAAGCAGAAAAATATTACACTAAAGACAACAATTCAGATCAGGGAAATGTCTATTCACATCTTAATGTCTATGTAATTAAAGTGGTGCACCACAACTTATTCTACGAGAAATATTACCAAGTAATTGAAAAGAAAATTATGTATGCAGGTCCTGTGAAGGGAAATGTCTTTTTGTGCTCCTTCGTTTTTTTTTTTTTTTTGAAGTAGATCATAAAGTTATTATTTACTGGATCTGTAGGCATAAAATAATCTGTATTAGTACATCCATAAAATTTTATTTTAACCAATGCTGCAGTGCAACTAGAAACTAGATATTAAACAAAATGAGCAAACTCTCAACTAGAAAGACAATAAATGTAAAATGTTTCTCATCATTTCATTAGGCATTTTAGTAAATATCATAAATTATGAGCTCCACAGCATCATCATATGTTTTCAAGTTTCAGCGTGTCGTATCTGCGATGCTTTCTACAAAGAAATGTCAATACCGAGGATAATGGGCTCCTTTTTTCTCCACCTGTGCCTCTGAAAGGCACACACTAATGGTTTTTTTCCATGCGACTGTTGCACATCTGGGTGCTTACAGTGCATTACGTCAAGGTGACCTACCTTCATTACCGAAATATTCACGAAATCAGTTTCCGCTACAGTGACAGTTTGATACAAATAAAATTTCACAGGTTGAAATATTTGCGTTACAAATCTGTAGAAACAAAATCCTATAAATATAACAGTGTCCAAAAAATTTTCGCTGGCATTATGATACATTCACGCATTTACACACATTTCATAACTCTTAAAGTACGATTCTTGGTTTCCAACATTCTTTTTCACAAGTCAGAGTCCCTAACCACTACTCATTATTTCTTATTTTATTATACATATACATATTCGTCGACATTCTTCAATATTTCATCATTATAAATATGTAGCATAATCAAATTCCTCATATAGCATCAGCTTATTTATCATAAACATACCTCAACAGCATAATACACATTGTCGTCATAAAAATAACATCATAACACCTCAGTCAAATCTCAAAAACGTCGTAGCTTTCTGAAATAATTTCAAAACCTAAAGAAAGTTCTCTGCTCATTTCAGTAGTGTCATCTACCTCAAACGTACTTTAAAAATCATGATCCCATACCACATATCATTCAAAGCTCTCATGATATCACAATGGTTCCGAAAAAAATGTGAACAGTTCACACATTACAGACAAAATACAATTTCACAAGTGTGAAGTTACCAACTGTGTAATTGCATAAACATGTGTCACTGATGTAGTAAAAAAAATGTTTGTCTCTCTCAGTTAAATGATCAGATAGCTGTGTAATTATGTGTTAGAGAAATATGGTACCGATGTGTAAAGTTGTATAAGCAAATACCATATTAGCTAGGGCTCCTTGTGTTTGCCAAACACATGGTACACAAAGTAAGCGTGTACCCCCCTGAGGATTAATGTAATTATACCCTCAGGTGTTACAGATTACACCAATGGAATGAAATGTATCAGGGAAAACCTTTGTATCATTGTAATTCAAAAATGTTTAAAAATAAATGTTTTAAGTACAAAATTAATCACTCAAATACGCGTCCTTTAGCGCTAAATGTGCGTCTTGCTGTAAGATAATTCTGTGGAAGTGCCGTAGTTATCGTCCTCCGAAATCTAAGTTCTGCAGAAGTCAATGTACTTACCTCATCATAAACAAAAGTGAAATGCTATGCGTATAGATATCGTAGTTATTACGTACATTACCGTGATCAAGAAAGTACTACACTGTAACGTATTGTTGTGCTACAAAAAAAGCTGTCTCATTGTAGCTATACCACAAATGTTACTACTAAAACATCTTTTACTTTCCAGATGAATTCAGAAAAACTGAGCAGATATAAAGCAGATACAGCACAAAAGCAATAATGTAAATTGTGTCACACATTAGTAGCATCGTGATATAATCGTGTAGCAGTCAAAGAAACCAAATACTAAGTCATCTTTAATCTCACAAAAACTACTTCAAATAAGTAATGTCTTTTCAAGTAAACCAATATGTTGCATTAAAATCTCATTAGCAGTATATGTTCTAAGTATGTAAGCCTTATAGTCGTTACGTAATCATGCAACTAACAAGCAAGAATGTAAACACACAATAACACTGTGCCGTCTGTTCACTATAACAATGCACTCGTAAATCCTGTCTAAATATGTTCCCTAGGTTCTAGACTGGATAGTTAACTTCAAAACATTGTTGCATGTTAATAGTTTCTCAGTGTGACAAATTGTACTAGTAGTGTGAAGTGAAAAATTTTATGGCAAAGACTAAGTTAAAAAGCAGATTATCTTTCAATAAACGGTTTTACATGTGAAATGTGGTGCAATCTTTTACCCTTTCTAGTGCACAGAGTTTCAACTTCAAAGCAATTATCATGTTGTATACGTCGGTAACGAATGCTAAAATTTTTCTCAAGGTGAGCGTCTACGTTATTTTTCTCTGAGTCAGCCGGCGCACGTGGCTGCCTGCGGTGCGAGTCATTGTCTGTCTCTTTGTTGGCGCTCGCCGTTATTGGGGTTAGAAGACCTAACTTCTACAAATTCACCTTGTCGAGAGGGCCCTGCCCTGTTTGAATCCCACCAGTTCTGATGCAATTCGGGTCTGTCGTTACGATTATATCGTCTGTCGTCATGCCGGTAGATTCCATAATTTCTTTCTTGTCGGTCCCATGGTGGAGAATTTCTCCCTGAATCATAAGTGCGCGCTGAACTGTTGCGTCTGAAGTTATTCTGTCTCCCTTGATAATAATTGTTTTTGTTCCCATATTGTCTGCTTCTATAATTATCTCTGTCATGTTCATTGCTACGGAAATGCGATCGTTCTCTGTAACCATTATTCTGCCAACGGCTGTCATACGGGTGGTGTCTGTTTTGGTCACGATTTGCGTTGTAAGAATAGCCTTGTCACGTCCATTTATTATTTCTGTCATCGCAGAATTGTGACGGATGTGACCTGTAACTGTTGTGTTCCTGTTTTCGTGTCCCGCGATTGTCAGTGTCGATTTCCAGTTCTTGTAAGAGTCCCTGAAAAGCTTCAATGTCGTCTTTGCAACGTCCTGACAAAATAATATGTCGTAAATGTTGAGGCAATTTGATTAAGCAAATGCGGATGAGTTCTGAGGGGCTGTATGGGTTTAACAGGTAATGATTCTTGTGCAACATGTCTTCAAAATATTTGACAAGACTAGAAAATTCCGATTGTTCGAAATGTTTCATCATTATGATGCTATGTTTTACTCGGTCTTGTGTAGCTTGAGACCAATATGCTGAGAGGAAGGCATGTTAAAATTCTCCTTCACTGTGACAATCGTGAATGACCGATCGCATTCTTACAGCTGGTTCATTTTCTAAATAGCCACACATAAATTCTAATCTGTGCTCTAATGACCAGTTGGGAGGAAAACAAAGAGAGAATTGATGGTGTCACGCTTGTGGATGAATGTCGTTGCCAGAATTCTTAAATGTTTTGAATTTACGTGTAGTAATGAACAGCTTATAGTCAAAATCATCGTGTCGGCGAGTAGCATATCGGTCATTGTTACGTCGTGTCGGCGGTTCCATCTCAAAATTCGGTGCACCTTGCCAATTTCTTTCATAATTTCCGAAATGTCATGTGGCTTTTCCGTATTTCTAAGTCCCTCTTCCTGTGTTGGAGCGCGAGTGTCCTCTGAAATATGTAATTTTTGTATTACTTGTGCCAACTGATCTTGTACTTCCCGGATTTCTCTTTTGTGTTGCGAATTAATTTGATTATGATTCTGTTTGAATTTATTAATTTGTTCATACTCTTCTGTGTCAGTGATGGCTACAGGTCTTGTGTCATTCAGATCATCATCTTCCTTTGCAGATAAGTTAGTGAAATGATCCGAAAGTTCGGCTACTTTCTCCGATAGTGTACTTATTTCCTCAGTGTGTTTTTCTGAACCAAGTTTCAGAGTGTCCATTTGTGTTGAAATCGTATCTACTGTGTCCTTAAAGTTTTCCTGAGTTTTTGCAAGTTGCGTAACCGAATCGGTAGATGCAACTGAGTCAATTTTAGATTGCTAGGTCTCATGATTTTCATGAACAATAGTTTGTAGTTCTTTTATGGCTGCTTCGTGATTCTGTAATGTATTTTCATGCCGCGAAAAAATAGGTTCGAAATGCTCACAAATTTGTGTTTTTACGTCATTACAGACTTTTTGACATTTCGATTCGATTTTATGTAACTCAGTAGTTAAATCTTCACGTGTTTGTTCAAACGTATGTTCCACTGAGTCTAACCTTTGAAGCTTTTGTTCCATTGCGTCTAACTGTTGCTGTGTTTGTCTCTGGTGTTGTTCCATTGTGTGTAACGATTGAAGATTTTGTTCCATTGTGTCTAACTTTTGAAGATTTTGTTCCATTGTGTCTAACTTTTGTAGCCTTTGTCCCATTTGTTGCATTAACTGTAATAACAATGCACTGGTGTCTGAAACATGTTGCTCAGTGCTTTTCGGCAGTGAAGTTGCACCGGCAACATTCACATTTTGACAAGCACAAACTGTGTCTTGACTTATTTGAGAAAACGGTGAGGACCCAAAACCTGAATCTACAGTATTTGTGAGATTGTGTACTGTCATTTCGTATTCATGAGGCGAGCTGTTGCCGACCGATCGATCGATAATGCTTCCCTGTTCATTAATTGTTTCACTGTCTACGCCATTATTTGCCGCCCGCTCCATTTCTCTATGCACAATTACCAAATTACTATGTTGAACATTAGTTAATTCATTACACGGTGGCGCTAACACTGCTTTCGTCTTCTCTGTCATTTCTCAGTTTACTTTGGAGCCTAGTATTACGTTTTTCACACGCCATTAATGTCACAATATTTCACACGATAACACAGAAAAGCACAATTTGAAGAGCAAAAATAAGAAAACACATTAACATAGTACTGAAAATAATGTCTAGTTAATCGCAAGCGCAGCTGCGAAATACTTGGTGCAAATCTTGATGCATGCCACAACTGTTTTACTGTACAACAATGAAAGACTGCAACTACAAAGGAGATTCTCTCTACAATTACGGCTAAGGGTCGACATATGAAACGTTCCCTTTGAACAATTATACATGACTGTGCCTAGACTGACACAATATTTTTAGCGCAACGCAATCTGACTCTCAAAAATCCCTACTGAAGGATGGCCCTGACTAACATTAACCTATACGTTTCACAAATCACTTACTTCACAAAAATCTTCGTTACTCGAACTACTGCAATACAGCGAGCGCCACTACTACCAGCTTAATAGTGTTCAAAAGTCATAATATATATAGCAGTTCATGACATCCATTCTGACAAATGTACTGTTTCTGATGGACACACGTCCAGATCATCCGCTCTCAAAAATACGCCATCTCACTTCCCCACATCCACCACTTCTGGCGGCTCACCTCCAACTGCGCAACGCTACGCGCTGTTAACAGCCAACTGCCCAACGCTACAATAGCCAACAACAATGCAAACCAGCCACAGACTGCACACAGCAGAGCCAGTGATTTTCATATTGAGCGCTCCGTGGCGTTACCAGCATAAAAACCTAAACAGCCTACTTACAAAACTTGCACAGGATAGAGCAGCATGGAGAGCTTCCAGTCTCTGGACTGAAGACCACAGCAACAACAACAACAACAACGATTTCCGAAATGAAAAGTCTCATGTGTCACGCTCCAGCTACCATTCCACGTTCAGAGTCTGTTAATTCCCGTCGTGAGGCCATAATCACGTCGGAAACTTTTCACATGAGAAACCTGAGTAAAATTGTCAGCTCCTCCAGTACACCGTCCTTTTATACCCTGGGTACGCGATACTACCAATATCTGTGTCCGTTCATGTCGCTATCAAATGGTTCAAATGGCTCTGAGCACTATGGGACTCAACTGCTGTGGTTATCAGTCCCCTAGAACTTAGAACTACTTAAACCTAACTAACCTAAGGACATCACACACATCCATGCCCGAGGCAGGATTCGAACCTGCGACCGTAGTAGTCCCACGGTTCCGGACTGCGCGCCTAGAACCGCGAGACCACCGCGGCCGGCATGTCGCTATCCCCTGACCTTTTTTTCCTCAATGTGTTTAACAACGCTGAAGCTACACTCATTACTTTCAAGTGTGCAAAATGCAATACGTAACTGCAAGATAAATTCTAGAAATTCAGACTAGAAAATGACGGTTATTAAATACATTCTTAGTGCCGCGCCACGCTGACCCGTTCGGTCCGCGCTTGACGTGAGGCGTGAATAGTGTGTGGCCGGTTGCCAGGGGCCGCATTTTGCGAAGGAACTCTCGAGCGTAAACTGTTGTGATCTTGACCCAACCACGATTTGTTCTGGGGTATTATTTCTGGGAGTTTTTGCCATTACTGGTTTGTTAGAAACTAAAGCGAGTTATCTTTGAGGTTCCATCAGACTGATAAATTTAGCAGACAGTGAAATGGGTTTAGAAAATAGGTTTCAGTGTAGACTGGAACATGTGACTTTTTATTTACATCGCGCTAGGTTTATCTCTGGGCCGCGAGTTTTACAGCAGTATAAGAGCTCGAGAAGAACATAACGCTTTCTCCAGACACTACGGCATCCATGCCTGAAATTTTGTATTCCTGGCACACTCTTGACATTGTGGGTCTCGGTATATTGAATTCCCTAAGGATTTCCGAAGTGAAATATCCCATGCCAAATCGTGCGTATGTCCAGAGTTAGAATTCTGAGGGGTAGCAGGTTTTACTACCTTAAGTGAGCAACCGTGTGACAGCTGGCTGGCAGCAGCCAGGTTTTATATCTAAGGCTGTACGCAGTTGCTATCACTGAAGGATAGGTAACCCCAATCAACGTACACGCATGCATCATGAGAGGTGAGGATACAGAACTCCATTAACACAATGCAGGTAACCATGGTTCCTCTGAAAGAGCAGCACCCTTAAACAATCCGAGCTTGTGTTCCGTTTCTAATGACTTCGATGTCGACGGAATGTTAAATCCGAGTGTAACTCCCTATGTTTCACAAAAGCTGAATACCACTATTTGCAATAATTAATTGTGGGGTGGCTGTTATTCGTCCATTTCTAAGCAACTACACCAATGTGCACTACTTTTACTTCGAAGACGTTGTTAACGGAATTGGTTTCAACACAGTGGAGCCCAAACTCACTGCGCGCATATTACTTGCTAAAACCTTTGTTAGACAGAATAGTATATAGGCAGAGCAGCTTCGTTCGCTTGATCTGACTGTACATAATTTATTATGTACCATGTGAAATGTCTTGTGCACCACTCATCCCTTTAAATTAAAGATGATCTTTAGGCAAAAATTCTTGCTGCCTGTGACACTATTGAACAGCACCTGTGCTGTTGTAGATCATTATCCAGTCAGAAATCTACTCATTTTTAACTTCTAAGTTTAGAGTAAATTTACTACCATAATTCAATATATCAGATTGGAAGTTTGCCTTACGCCATCATCCTTAAATGCAACCTACTCTTTTTGAAACTAACAGTCTGATCGAGCAAATAGTGATGTGTATTGCATTCATTTATATCAAACAACCCTTTATTATAGAAGATAAAGATGCTTGTACTACATCTCTGAACAAATATCAACTGTAGTACGCAGTGGAAATTATCTCTGTTCATGCGATGTGTCTCTTATTGCAGTTGCAGCTATCTTTTCACAAGTTGATGTCCTGTATCACACACTTTATATGTAACTACAAATTCAAGCTTTCTCTCATATTCATGTTTGGGTTCTTAGTCGTTGTGACCTCTATGGCACATCATGTTCAGTAAAAGCTCCGTCTGAAAGAAAGTTAGATACACTGCACACAGTATAAGCCAACCCCGATCAAGCATATTTACATACATCATTCAGTATGGCCTATTATATTCACTCTAGCTATTATGAGGGTTAGTCAGATTTTAAACAGTACAATTCTTTCACACGTAGTATTTTTAAACCTTTTCAGTGTCTAATGTCCAGCATGTAATATTGGAACTATAATTCTGCTCATATGTTGAATTCTCCTTTGAAATAGAATATGATCTCTTGCTATCTGTTACCAAATTGCAGTGCATGCTGTTTGACATACGAAACCTCACGCAATAATATTGCACGAACTCTTTTAAAATATTTAGAATTTGCAAAATGCGCCCTTTTGTGGATGTCTTTCCACCAACGGATTTTTCTCATATACAGATTGTCATTATGTAACTGAGCGTTTCACCTAATTATTTGACAGGTACTGTAAATTTCAAACAAAAGTTGACACTTCTTCAAATTCCTCTTCAATAGGTTTTATTTTATTTTTGTGTCGATTATTGCCTACTGCTTTGAAAGCAAAGAAAGAATAATCACTCTACCAATTCATTTGGGTTATTCCAACGTACGTAATCGACATCTGCTGGTGATATGTTGGAGACCTCCTTTCAATTGTCAGTCATTCTCCTCTTCTTCTCCTTTAGTATCTTCATCTTCTGCTTTCATAAGTAAATTGTTTTGTTTGATTTTAACATCTTAATCTTGTGTGGCTTGGTCTGTCTTCTTCTTGTGGAATAGCTATATTTCTTCAATCAGTCTCTAAGAAATAAGTCTGATGAGAAATTGAAGTGCATGTTTCTAGAAACACATCTTCTCTTCTGAAGTAATGAGATTTTGTGCATCCACCACTTGGCACAGCCGCATTTAGGTCTGAAGTTGAATTTACTCCCGTGCTGATATGTATACATCACTCTTAACAATTACCCATCATTTTTTTCTAACGCAAGCTTATATTGCATATATTGACAGTCTCTGTTGGAATTTGTTTTTCTGTAGGAGCGCTAAATTTTTTTAATAGTATTTAAAACCCTGAGAATTTTAACATAATTTTGGTCTCATGATACGTAGCACTAATTAGGTGGTTTACTTTTAAACAATATATTATGTAATCGCATAAATCTCAGATATCTTGTTGTGTGAATTATTAAATCTGTAGGGCCCTGGGTTAAGACCCCTAGTTTTGTTGGGATGACACAGCATGAAATGCGGTTGGGCAGGCCGGTCAGCATTCTGGACGATAGTGATACGACATTAGTGGAACAAAACTTTAATGTAATAAAGCTTACGATTATGAATTCTGTTTTGTGTTCGTGTCCAGGACAGCCGCAGTGTAACGCTTAGCTTGGTAAAGTGCTGACACTATCTTAGCAGTCTGGGGGACATCGTCCGGCAGTGTACAGCTCATGTAAACGCCGTAGAGGGCAGATGGTATGCCTCACTCGTGGCCAGCGTAGTCTATACAACAGGCGTTGCTGCCGAAGACAACGACTGGGTATTACCAGAGCACTCTCACAGACACTTAAGGGTAGTGCGTGGGTAATCTCTCAGCAGATCTAAACGCTGTAGAAGTGAAAAATAGCATTACCCTTCCCCCAAAGAAGGCGGGGGATGTCGATGACTTCTTACCGATACACTATGCGATCAAAAGTATCCGGAAACCAGAAAAAACATACGTTTTTCGTATTATGTGCATTGTACTGCCACCTACTGCCAGGTACTCCATATCAGCGACCTCAGTAATCATTAGACATCGTGATAGAGTAGAATGGGGCGCTCCGCTGAACTCACGGACTTCGAACGTAGTCAAGTGATTGGATGTCACTTGCGTCATACGTTTGTACGCGTGACTTCCTCACTTCTAAACATACCGAGAGTTGAAGAGGGTCGTAATGTGTAATAGGAAGACATCTAGGCAGGTCATCACATAGGAATTCCAAACATCATCAGCTTTCACTGGAAGTACTATGACCATTAGGCGGGAGGTGAGAAAACTTGGATTTCATGGTCGAGCCGCTGCGACTTAGAATGTTTTACGCGCTGTGCGCCTCCGGCACCGCTATATATACTTTACTTAGACCGTGTTTCACTATAATCAAGATTGCGCAACTTCCGCCTGTGTTATTCTTACGGGAGAACGCGCTCTTATCGCTTCCGGTGCGCGAAAATCAAGTAGCTGATAAGGAGTTGGTGCGCGAACACGGTCTCTAGATTTACGAAGACCGTGTTTCATTAAAATCATGTTCTGCCAGTTAGGTTAAATGTTTATTACGGCGTTTATAGTGTTATTAAAGAAGACTACACATCACGCCGGTAAATTCCAAACGACGCATCGCTTGGTGTAAGGAGCGTAAACACTGGACGATTGAACAGTGAAACACGTTGTGTGGAGTGACGACTCACGGTACACAACGTGGCGATCCGATGACAAGGTGTGGATATGGCGAATGCCCGGCGAACGTCTGCCAGCGTGTGTAGTGCCAACCGTAAAATTCGGAGGCGATAGTGTTATGGTGTGGTCGTGTTTTTCATGGAGGGAGATTGTATCTGTTGTTGTTTAGCATGGATATATCACGGCATCAGGCCTACATTGATGTTTTAACCACGTTATTGCTTTCCACTGTTGAAGAGAAATTTGGGAATGGCGATTGCATCTTTCAACACGATCGAGCACCTGTTCATAATGCATGGACTGTGGCGGAGTGGTTACACGACAATAACATCCTTGTAATGGACTGGCCTGCACAGAGTCCTGACCTGAACCCTATAGAACACCTTTAGGATGTTTTGGAACGCCGACTTCGGGCCAGTCCTCATCGACCAACATCGATACATCTCCTCAGTGCAGCACCCCGTGAAGAATAGGCTGCCATTCCCCTAGAAACTTTCCAGCACCTGATTGAATGTATTCCTGCGAGAGTGGAAGCTGTCATCAAGGTTAAGGGTGGGCCAACACCATATTGAATTCCAGCATTACCGATGGAGGGCGCCACGAACTTGTGGTCATTTTCAGCTAAGTCACCAGATACTTTTGATCACATAGTGTACTATTCGGGTGCGGCAGCAATTAGCAAAACTCCAGAAGACTGTAACTGTTGGATGGTGCATCAAACACCATCCGTTTGGAAAGCCGGATGTAGAAGTCTCCAAGTCTTAACATCAGTAGCCGCAAGGTCCACTGCTGACAGCGACCAAGTACATCACATCAGACAGGAAACAGTCCTGGAGACTAGGCGAATGGTAGCAAAAAAATTGTTCAAATGGCTCTGAGCACTATGGGACTTAACTGCTGTGGTCATCAGTCCCCTAGAACTTAGAACTACTTAAACCTAACTAACTTAAGGACATCACACACATCCATGCCCGAGGCAGGATTCGAACCTGCGACCGTAGCGGTCGCGCGGTTCCAGACTGTAGCGCCTAGAACCGCTCGGCCACTCCGGCCGGCGAATGGTAGCAGCGTATCACAATTTCGGCCTCGTAGCTGGTGCACAGCAACGAAAAAATTTGAAGGTTCTGAAGATTCAGTATTTATTACTGCTTGTCTGAGGCAATGACAGTATGTCCGGTCAGCGATGACCGAATGTGGCCTACTTTTCTCGGCTCACCAGCGGTCTTCATCACCCCTCTATTTCGGAAGAATGGGTTTCAGGGCTTCAGCTTGTTACCTTTCCTCCATATCAGCAGGCTGATAGGTGCTCTTGTGGATCTTCTACTCTCTCTTGCGAAATCAAGCTGTGCTGTTAGTATGACGTAATGTCTTCTCCTTGTTGAGGTCACGTTGCTGAGTTTACGGTTCTGACTTGTCACTCATGTGAAGTGAGACAATATCTTCCTAGTTTGTTCTGCTTTCCGCAGTGTCGGCATTCCGTCTGTTTGTCGTTTTGATTGCGACATGGCTCGTTGGCCTGGCTTATCTTGGTTTGTTGCTGGCAAGAGAGAACTTTGAAAAAATTTTAATTTGTCCACAAAACATTTCTGCTGTGTAAAAAATAATGTTCGAAATGTACTGGTGAATCACCAGTCATCTACACTTACTATTTCAGCTCAAATTTGATCCCTTATCGTGCGTTTTGTCTCTTGGTTCAGCAAAAAATAGTAGTACCATTTTACCCATGTCTCTGCTATAATTTTCTTCCGTGACTCTACGTCATCATCATCATCATTATTATCTGCTTCCATACTGCATTCACATTCACATTCTTCTTCTTCTTCTTCTTCTTCTTCTTCTTCTTCTTCTTCTTCTTCTTCTTCTCCATAGACTTCTCTTTCTCCTCTTCCACTATCTTCAGTTTATGCTTTCATAAATCCATTGCTTTCTTTGGATTCATCTTCTTTGTCTTGGTCTGTTTTCTTTAGGAATAACTATCCCAATTTCTGTAGCGGTTGAGTAACTGGATTAAATACATATTACTGAGCAGGGTCAGCTTCAGCTAGCCTTTCCTGCAGGTACGCCAGTTTCTTGCCAATACTTCCCTGGGATTTAAATAGTCGACTTTCAAGTCTAATCTCTCGTCCACTGATTTGGTGGTAAAGACCAAACAGCGAGGTCATTGGCCTCATCGGATTAGGGTAGGATGGGAAAGCTGTGCCCTTTCAAAGGAATCATCCCGGCACTTGCCTGAAGCGATTTAGGGAAATCACGGAAAACCTAAATCACGGCGGCCGGACTCGGGACTGAATCGTCGTCCTCCCGAATGCGAGTCCAGTATGCTACCCACTGCGCCGCCTCTCACGGTCGTCCACCGGAATGAAGAACCATGTTGGCAACTGCAATGCTCAATGAACATCTGAAGATATAAGCAAACGCTTCATTTTCTACTGCTTCTCGCGTGCAGCGGACCAAGACAAATACAAATATAGTTATCCAAATTCTAATTCTGTGCTATATACAAATCGTTTAAAAAAGTGAATAGGTTGAAATTTCTTTCATACATGCGGTTTATAAAACCGGAACAGGTACGAGCAGACAGACCGTTTAAAAAATGGAATAGGTTCAGACACAGACTGTGTAAAACAAATTGGATATGTCGGTACACACAGACCATTTAATAAAATGGAACACATTCGAACAACTGTATTATTTAAGAAAACGGAAAAAGTTGGAACACACAGACAGCATTACATTCTACCTCATTCTGTTCTTAATCATTGCATTCCCAACCGTTTCAATCCAATCTCATCCGACCGCTTGCATTCCGACCCATTCAAATGCGAACCATCTGTACCTGTGCAGAATCTGGCAAGTGTGAAAACAGCCCAGCAACGAAACCCGACATCATCCCCTGCCAGCTCAGCAACGTCAGCAGAGCCACCACTTCTGCGGTTGGCCCTTCTGCGAGTGAATCAGAGGGACATCACCCCGCCCCCTGATGCGTGAGTGACCCTCATATGGGTTACGCCACCCTTGGCAACCGACCCCTTTTCCGACATTTCGTCACAGCCTGCATACATGGGCGTCCAACGCCTTTCAGCACATGAAATCGGTGATTCAAACAACCAGGACCAGCCTGTCATGGCGTCGTGAAAGCTGGGGCGTCCGATAATGCATAGTCTGTATCAGTCGTCGCCGCATCTATGACACTGTCTCTACCAGGCGTCGAACCAACGACGGCTGCCTGAATGTTCAACCCGAGCCCACGGACATCGCCCCGCTGCCGCGCCGCTATCAGCAGAAATAGGCCGCCATCCACCATCATGTTGGGTAGTTGGACCGCCGTTCCCAGCACGGGGAAAGCCTACGTCAGTGCGTCCGTAATGGCTAGCGGCGGACCGGGGTTCACCTCCTGTCGTCTGCGGTCTGTTTGTTTTAGATGCACTGAACCATGTCGTTTCGTGTCCGTCAATAAGGAATACTAACTATTTGACTGGCTGCATTCATTGCCCGATCCTTCTCCAACCTCAAACAGAGAACCACTCGCTCACACCTCCTCTACAATACACTTGTTACAGTATTCGTATCAGAATACCAGCTGGAGCTGGAAATAGTCGTCCAAAAGAGCCTTGAGGAGATCATAAGGCTGTGACAAGATCAGTGACGACGGGTCCTACAAGGAATGTTAAGCAAGGTGGGAAGATATATTTGCTCAGCAAGGGTGAAGGATACAAATTTCAGAATTTATCTGCAGTCAGCATCAAATATTTGGTGATGAGGACGAAGATGTGGAGAGCAAATGGAAAAGATCCAAAGGCATCTTCGAATGTGCCCTAGGCAAGTATGTTCCGAGTAAGGTTTTAAGGGATGGAAAAGATCCACCATGATTTAACAGGCGTGTTAGAAAAGCGCTACGTAAAGAAAGAGCAGTTCACCTCAGATTCAAGAGAAGTAAAAACCTAGCTGATAAACAAAAGCTGGACGAAGAGGAAATGTGCGTAAGGAGAGTATTGAGAGAAGCGTTCAATGATTTTGAAATAATCACCCTAAGTGATTTTGGTCCGATGTAAAATCAATAAGTGGGTCATAATCATCTATTGATTCTCTCAGCGACCACACCGGCACCGAAACAGAAGATAACAGAGAGAAGGCCGAATTACTGAATTCGGTCTTCCGAAGTTGTTTCACCGCGGAAGATCGTAACGCTGTTCCTCTTATCAATCGTCGTAAGAACGTCGAAATAACAGATACTGAGATAACCGACCGCGGAACTGAAAAGCCACTAAACCTGCTTAGTAGTTGAAAGGCGTCAGGACCAGATGAGATTCCTATAAGATTCTACAAAGATTATGCGAAAGAACTTGCTCCCCTTCTAGCAGTAACTTATCGTAGATCGCTTGAGCAACGAAAGGTACCTAACGACTGGAAACAGCTCAGGTGATTCCGGTTTTTATGAAAGGCCGTAAGACAGATCCACACAGTTATAGACCTAATCGTTGACGTCAATCTGTTGTATAATTATGGAACATGTTTTATGCTCAAGAATAATGACTTTTTGGAAAATGAACAGCTCCTCTATAAAAATCAACATGGATTCCGCAAACAGAGATCCTGCGAAACTCAGGTGGCTCTGTTCCTCCATGGGATCCACAGCGCAGTGGACATCGGTGCTAGGTTGATACCGTATTCCTCGATTTCAGTAAGGCATATGACACATTCCCGCATTGCCGTTTAATGAAAAAAATACGAGCTTACTGAGTGTCGGAGCAGACTTGCGATTGTGTTCAAGACTTCCTTGCAGACAGAAATCAACACGTCGCTCTTAACTGAACAAACTCGACAGATGTAAAGGTAATATCCGGAATACCACAAGAAAGTGTGATAGGATAGTAGAAATCGTCGGATGCTCTTTAAGGCTACACGCATGCAGTTACCTATAGAAAAGTAGCAACGGCAGAAGATAGTAAGAATTTGCAGAACGACCTACAGAGAACTGATGAATGTTACAGGCTCTGGCAGTTGACCCTGGACGTAAATAAACGTAACATATTGTGTATACACAGGAAAAAATATCCACTACTCTTCAGCTACAATGCTGATTACAAACAGCTGTAGACCGCGTCTGCCGGAAAATATCTACGTGTAACTATTCAGAGCGACCGTAAGTGGAATGACAACATAACACAGATTGTGGGAAAAGCAGACACCAGACTCAGATTCATCGGAAGAATCTTAAGGAAATGTAAATCATCCACGACAGGAGCGGCTTACAAGGCACTTGCTCGCCCGATTCTTGAGTATTGTTCATCTATCTGGGATCCCTATCAGGTGGGACTGGTGGAGAAGATAGAGAAGATCCAACAAAGAGCGGCGCGCTTCTTCACAAGATCGTTTATCTGGCGAGAGAGCGTTAGGGAGCTGCTCAACAAACTCCACTGGCAGACGTAACAACAGAGGTATTGTGCATCACGGAGAGATTTACTATTGAATTTTCGGGACAGCTCTTTTCAGGAGGATTCGGACAACATATTACTTCCACCCACATACATCTCACGTATTGACCACGAGGATAAAGTTCGAGAAATTAGAGCCAATACAGAGGCTCACCGCCAATCATTCTTCCCACGCACTATCTGTGAGTGGAACACGGTTGGACGGATCAGATAGTGGTACCGCAAATACTCTCCGCCACACACCATTAGGTGGCTTGCAGTGTATGATGTTGATGCAGATGCAGAAGAAGGTGCTACAGCACTGACGTTTCGTTCATACTGAGTTCGCACGTAAGTGCTGGAGACACGTGTTCTTTTTGGGCCTAAGTGGTTGTGTTTGTCCTTTGCTATCTGTTTGGGTATACTGTTGATGTTGTTGTGGTGGTCTTCAGTCCAGAGACTGGTTGGATGCAGCTCTCCATGCTTCTCTATCCTGTGCAAGCTTCTTCATCTCCAGTACCTACTGCAACCTACATCCTTCTGCATCTGCTTAGTGTATTCATCTCTTGGTCTCCCTCTAGAATTTTTACCCTCCACGCTGCCCTACAATACTAAATCGGTGATCCCTTGATGCCTCATAAAATGTCGTACCAACCGATCCCTTCTTCTAGTCTAGTTGTGCCACAAACTCCTCTTCTCCCCAATTCTATTCAATACCTCCTCATTAGTTATGTGATCTACCCATCTATTATTCAGTTTTTTTTATTGCACCACATTTCGAAATCTTCTATTCTCTTCTTTTCCAAACTATTTATCGTCCATGTTTCACTTCCATACATGCCTACACTCCATACAAATACTTCCTGACACTTAAATCTATACTCAATGTTACCAAATTTTTCTCCTTCAGAAACGATTTGCTTGCCATTGCCAGTCTACATTTTATATCCTTTCTGCTTCGACCATCATCAGTTATTTTGCTCCCAAAATAGCAAAACTCATTTTTCTACTTTAAGTGTCTCATTACCTAAACTACTCAGCATCACCCGTCTTAATTCGAGTTTCGCATCCTGCCTCGGGCATGGATGTGTGTGATGTCCTTAGGTTACTTAGGTTTACCTAGTTCTAAGTTCTAGGTGACTGATGGCCTCAGAAGTTAAGTCCCATAGTGCTCAGAGCCATTTGAACCTCCTTTCAAGACACTGTCCATTCCGTTCAACTGCTCTTCCAGATCCATTGCTGTCTCTGACAGAATTACAATGTCATCGGCGAACCTCAAAGTTTTTATTTCTTCTCCATGGATTTCAATTGCTACTCCGAATTTTTCTTTTGTTCCCTTTACTGCTTGCTCAATGTGCAGATTGAATAACATCGGGATACGCTACAGCTCTGTCTCACTCCCTACCAAACCACGGCTTCCCTTTCATGCCCCTCGACTCTTATAACTTCCATCTAGTTTCTGTACAAATTTTAAATAGCTTTTCGCTCCCTGTATTTTACCCCTGCCACCTTCAGAATTTGAAAGGGACTGTAGTGTGCGTACTGTAAGACCTTCGGTACACACACCATCAGATTCTTTGACTCGTCGCTCTAACGAAGTAGGCGAGTCTCAGCAATATGTCTCGTGGTCTTATCGTGGCGTGTTTATCTTCTGCCGTTAGGTCAGACGATAGAAATGCCGCTTGCACGCTTAGAATAGCAGATTAACGGTGACCAACTTTAAACAGAACTTGATTAATTTTCACACACATTTATTAAAATAATAAAAATCATAGACATTACGTAACTTGATTCTGGATGCTGGTTACAACTGACAATCTGAACTTCCTTTGGTCTTGGTACATTACTCTTATTCTCACATATCTCTGATACTTGACAAAGTGTCTATACATTTCTCTTCATGGCTATGTACAGGAATATGATAATCTTATTAGGCGCAAACTGAAACTTGACTATAGACTAATGCAGACTAACGCAGACTAACGCAGACTGAGTAATCGGAGATCTGTACACTCGTTATAATACCTCGCGCATTCAGATATCACTGCGTGAGTGTGATCAGCGAGGAGAAAAGGTTCTACGTTAGCAGCAATCTCATTGGCTACATTACATATTAATACGCGGATTGGCGGAAGCAGAATTTCGTCCGTCTCTAAGACAGCGCCATCTCGTAGTGCGGAGACGGACGAGCGCTGCGCCTGCGCTGTTGTGCGTAGCGGGGCGCGCTCTAGTGGGAAAGTTGTGTACGCGCTGACTACGCGGAACTATGTACACAACAGGGAGTATTCCAGTCAACATTGTCAAAAGCTTTTTCTGAGTCTACAAATGCTAGAAACGTAGGTTTGCCTTTCCTTAATCTATTGTCTAGGACAAATCGTAGGGTCAGTAGTGCCTCACGTGTTCCATCATTTCTACGGCATCCGAAATGATCTTCCCCGAGGCCGGCTTCTACCAGGTTTCCACTCGTCTGTAAATATTTCTTGTTAGTATTTTTGCAGCCGTGACATATTAAGCTGATAGTTCGGTAATTTTCACATCTGTCAACACCTGTTATCTTAGGAATTGGAAGTATTATATTCTAGTTGAAGCCTGAGGGTATTTAGCCTGTCTCATACATCTTGCTCACCAGATGGTAGCCTCCCAAGGCTGTCAGTAGTTCTAATAGAATATAGTCTACTCCCGGGGCCTTGTTTCGACATAGATCTTTCAGTGCTCTGTCAAACTCTTCACGCAGTATCATATCTCCCATTTCATCTACATCTACATCTGGTTCCATTTCCATAATATTGTCCTTAAGTTCATCGCCCTTGTATAGATCCTCTAGATACTCCTTCCACATTTCTGCTTTCCCTTCTTTGCTTAGAACTGGGTTTCCATCTGAGCTCTTGATACTCATACAAGTGGTTTTCTTTTCTCCAAAGGTCTCTCTAATTTTCCTGTAGGCAGTATCTACCTTACCCCTCAGGAGATATGCCTCTACAACCGTACGTTTGTCCTCTAGCTATCCCTGCTTAGCAATTTTGCACTTCTTGTAGTTCTCATTTTTGAAACGTTTGTATTCGTTTTTGCCTGCGTCATTTACTGCAATTTTATATTTTCTCCTTTCATCAATGAAATTGAATATATATTTATGTTACCCAAGGATTTCTACTAGCCCTTGTCGTTTTACCTGCTTGATCCTCTTCTGCCTTCACTATTTCATCCCTCAGAGCTACCCATTCATCTTGTACTGTATTTATTTCCCCCATTCCTTTCAATCGTTCCCTAATGCTCTCCCTGAAAATCTCTACAGCCTCTAGATCAGCCTCGTGATGACTGGGTGTTGTGTGATGTCCTTAGGTTAGTTAGGTTTAAGTAGTTCTAAGTTCTAGGGGACTGATGACCATAGATGTTAAGTCCCATAGTGCTCAGAGCCATTTGAACCATTTGAACCTCTGGTTCATTAAGATTTTCCAGGTCCCATCTCCTTAAATTTCCACCTTTTTGCAGTTTCTTCAGTTGTATTCTACAGTTCATAACCAATACATTGTGGTCACAGCCCACATCTGCCCCTGGAAATATCTTTCAGTTTAAATCCTGGTTCCTAAATCTTTGTCTTACCATTATATAATCTATCTGAAACCTTCTAGCATCTACAGGCCTCTTCCATGCATAAAACCTTCTTTCATGATTCTTGAACCTAGTGTTATCTATGATTATGTTATGCTCTGTGCAAAATTCTACCAGGCGGCTTCTTCTTTTATTTCTTACCCCCATCCCATATTCACCTACTACGTTTCCTTCTCTTCCTTTTCCTACTGTTCAATTCCAGTCACCCACGACTATTAAATTTTCGTCTCCCTTCACTATCTGAATAATTTCTTTTATCTCATCATACATTTCATCAATCGCTTCGTCATCTGCAGAGCCTGTTGGAATATAAACTTATACTACTGTGGTAGGCGTGGGCTTCGTGTCTATCTTGGTCACAATAATGCGTTCGCTATGCTGTTTGTAGTAGCTTACTCGCTCTCCTATTTTTTTTATTCATTATTAAACCTACTCCTGCGTTACCCCTATTTGATTTTGTATTATAGCCCTACATTCACGAGATCAGTAGTCTTATTCCTCCTGCCACCGAACTTCACTAATTCCCGCTATATCTAACTTTAACCTATCCATTTTCCTTTATAAATTTTCTAATCTACCTGCACAATTAAGGGATCTGACATTCAACGCTCCGATTCGTCGAACGCCAATTTTCTTTCTCCTGATAACGACGTTCTCCTGAGAGGTCCCGGCCCGGAGATGCGAATGGGGGACTATTTTACCTCTGGAATATTTTACCCAAGAGGACGCCATCATCATTTAACCATACACTAATGCTGCATGCCCTCGGGAAAAATTACGACTGTAGTTTCGCCTTGCTTTCAGCCGTTCGCAGTACCAGCACAGCAAGGCCGTTTTGGTAAATGTTACAAGGACAGATCAGTCAATCGTCAGACTGTTGGCCCTGTCAGTACTGAAAAGGCTGCTGCCCTCTTTAGGAAACACACGTTTGTCTGTCCTCTCAACAGATACCCCTCCGTTGTGGTTGCACCTACGGTACGGCTATCTGTGTCGCTGAGGCACGCAAGCCTCCCCACCAACGGCAAGGTCCATGGTTCATAGGGGGTTGAGTATACTATTCGTTTAAATAGTACTAAGCCTTGTAGTACTAAGTAAAATATCTGTTAGTGAAAAAGCAACGACACAGGAGCGATTTCAGAATCTACTAAATGAGGTAGTTAATGTTAGAGCTGACAAACGAACTTTGATTAAAGAGGTGAAAGATGGGAAGGGCCATCTTTGCGCATGCCTGCACCTATCCTTAAGGCTGGTATGGCGTCATAGGTGACACCGTTTCCAGTTAAATTCGAGGAAGATATTTTTCTCTTCATGGATAGATTGAATACAGCCGTGGAATTAGGAAAACAGAGTGATGAACAGTTGTTAAGTGTAGCTCGTTTAAAATTGGCAGAGGACGTTAGAACATGTCATGTGTAATGAAAAATTGTGGGATGTTAGTTCTTCGCCGACTTTCAGGGAAGATTATTGGATTGTTACAAGAAGAAAAATATCTTTCGACATTATCGTCAAGAACTTACTGGTGTTGAGCAGAAGCGAGAAGAATCAATAATGGGTTTTGTGGACCGCATCAGAAGAATCAATATCAGTATGTATGGATTAACGAATGATGGTCATGCCAAAACGTCATTTTGCAGAGGACAGAACGACGTGAGCTTGATGCATTTTATCGGGCCCTGCCCTCCGAAATGTCTCGGAAAGTATGCATGGAGTTTCCGAGAGCCTTGTGGGAAACTGTGGCAACGGCAGTAGCTTTGACTGCAACTGATTCAGTGATTGGACCTACGGAGAAGAGGGTGTTTAATGCAGAGAGTGTATGTTATAGGTGTGGTTCTCCAGGCCACATCCAACGTTTCTGTAAGAAGTCACAATGTCTAATATGCAAGCTAATACGGCACTCTGTTCAAAAATGTCCGCAGGCGCATAGCCGATGGGATCAACGTAAAATTCCTGCCCCTGCGTTAAACGGAACAGGAGGCAGTGTGGCCACTGGGCAACACTTCAAGTAAATTCGACTGATGTATACCCCAGTGAATAATCAGTCTATTCACCTGTCTAAGGGAAATGTCGTTAAAGTTGTTGTTATATACAGGATCACAGGTATCCGTGGCTATCCATAGTATATGGAAAACCGTGAATTGGAGTCTACCACGCTGTAGTTTAAGTGGTGTGTGGTAGGAGTGAGAATTCTCTCGGTTTCACATTGTTGTGTTTCCGAGTGGGAGGGAGAGACTACCGAGTATGTGTGGAAGTTCTTAATACTGTGAGTTGTAGCTGCAACGTCATTCAGGGTCTGGACTTCCTCATTAAACATCACGCCAAAGTAGATCTGCAGCAGTGTATGGTATCACTGGATCGAACATCGTTCAGTCTCGGTTTTATGGATAGAAGAGGCGAAATGTCGCAAGGAATACACGAGAGGCTGGATAAGCCAATGAAAGTGAGTACACGGTCTGTTACACTCGACTCGAGGGATATGAAGCTGAAACGCACAGGATGAACGTAGGAACTCTCCTGCCTATTACTATCGTATGTGTGGTAGACCCCGTGCCAAAAAACGAGGTAATGGTTCGGGCGCAATGTTTCACACGACGTAGTTCGTCATCCATGCAGGAACTAGACGGCAGCCGAGTAGTATTCGTCAGTATAAATAATTTTGGTTCATAGGAGGTGAGCCTGTCGAAAGACACACTGATAGCTTACCTAGAAGTTTTAGTGGATGAATTAGAAAGGGACTGCGTCTGTACATGAACAAGATCTGCTAGCGTAATCTGCTCGTCGTTTGGCGAAGCAATTTTCACAATAAATGACGAAGCAAAAGAAAATGTACATGCAGTCAGTCATTCACACCAGGCAAGGGAAAGGAGGCACCGCCAAGGGGGAACATACACCAACATAGAAATACACTGCAGCCCCCAAAAAGACAAAATTCATGTAAATCACAAAGAATGTTCCACATTTTATATAACATTTCCCACTGAACTGAAGCGTCTTCTCAATCCCATCCTCGTCGCTGATGATGTGAAGGTCGATGGCAGCATGTCATGACCTCACACAAATTCAGGATGCTTTTCAATCGGTACCCCTGGGATTTGCAGTGGGATGATAGAGGCTAGCACGAGTGAGGTGGTTGTAGGAATCTAGAGTATTCTATAATAATTAGTACTGGAACATTTTAGTGAATAACGTTTTCTTAACTTTTTCCTGCTACTGCACTCCAGGAGCATAATAATTAACAACTATCTTTCTTGAATACAAACAGCTCATTAACAAACATGAACTGGATTATGCAACAAGCAAGATAACACAATTCTGCTATTACGTGCGTAGTACATGCGCGAACTAGAGGCTGCGAACCTAGCGAGCTGAAGGCTATTCTAATCTGACTTCGCTCACGACCTGTCACTGGCTCGGCCGGTGCGATCTGCAAGTCTATGTCCGTGCCATACGGCGGCGCTGCAAGCGCCAGCGTGTCCAGAGATGTTGCCAGTGCTGGACCGCTATGGATTATTGCAACCTCTAGCGTGATGTCTAAGGTTGACACCACTTTCTTCGCCCACAAATTTATGAACAGACGTGGAGTAGGGCTTACGCCTACCGGGGGGAGGACCCCATTCTGACGTGGATGAGGGGGTGGAGATCCGAATTTCAGGCGATCCTCGCCTACCCGCTCCCCACCATTCGGACCGTAGGGAGCACGGAAACGCCAGGAAACCGCCTCCAGGATGCACATGGGGTGTGTGCGTGTCTACTGCGATAGGAGGGTCCGCCGAGTCGACCTCCATCGGGCCGGGGCATCCGACGGGCACAAATAGTGATCACAATCCATAGGGCTAGGTCGTACAGTCGGAGTGGAGGCCACCAATGGATCACTATCTGGTGGCACACCCACTGTCATCCGCGATGGGCCCAAGGAATCACCCGGCCGCCGTAGCGATGACTCAAATACGGACGGCTCCGGATCGTCGACTCGCGGCACCGGGCTTGAAATCATACGACGAGCGCCAGAGACTCCTCGGCGTACAAGGCGCATCTGGTTCTGATGCTGCCGCACCTCTCCAGATGGGCCAGAAACGACGTACAAGGCGGCGAAGAACCCAACCTTATAACCAGAGGCGAGTGCCTATATAGGCGCGAAAAGATATGTCATCGGGCAAAAACTTGGGAATAGGCCGTGGTGCAGAGAAACGGTTCGGTGGATGTAGCAAATGCATAAATGTCCGATGCGGACGACCGTGTAGCAGTTCCGCCGGTGACGAGTCGGAGCGCGGCTATGACCGATAAGAGGGCAAAAACAGTGGTAGTGCGGCTACCCGAGAATGAGACTCACGCAACTTAGATATTTGTGTCTTGAATGTGCGAACAAAACGTTCAGCAGCACCATTCGACTGAGGCGGGAACGGAGCAGAAGTGATATGCTAAACACCTTGCGAGTCACAAAAATTCTAGTACTCGTAAGAGACAAACTGGGGTCCATTGTCGGTAACGATAACTTGAGGCAAACCTTAAATGCAAAAAATTGAAGTCAAGGCACGAATTGTAGCTGATGAAGTCGTTGATGGCATCTGCACAACGAAGGGAAGATTGCTATACGAATCGATGACAACCACCCATCGTGCGTTCCAAAATGGACCAGCAAAATCCAAATGAAGGCGTTGCCAAGGTGCAGGGGTACGGGGCGAAGAGAAAAATGTCTGTGGCGGTGCAGATTGATTGGCAGCACGCCGTGCAAGAAGAACAAAGCTTGGTAATATCAGAATCGATACCAGACCGGGTAAAATGACGGCGATCAAACTGTTTCGTCCGTACAAGACCCCAATGACCTCGATGTAGCAAGCGCAACACAGCGGATTGCAAAGAACGTGGAACGACAACACAGGACTGATCATTCTCCGTGCGGAGCAAAAGAACACCACGTTTCACAAATAACCACTGTCGGTGTGCAAAGAAACGGCGAGCAACAGGATCTGAAATCTGTGAACTAGCAGAAGGCCATTGCATAGCTATGTATTGCAAAACAAGTCTAAGAGAAGAATCGGCAGCAGTGGCAGCTGCTACGCGACGATAGTCCAGCGGAAAACCTTAGACCACATCATCGTTTTGTTAATCAATAAACATACAAGCCTCTTCAGTTTCATCAAAAGTTGTGTCTTTAGAAATGAGAAGACAAGATAATGCGTCAGCGTTACCGTGCTGAGTAGAAGACCGATAAAGTATGTCGTAACGGTACTGCATAAGAAACGAAGACCGGCGAATCGATTTTTGCGCCGTACGTGGAGGTACGGACTTTGATGGGTGAAACAACGAATTCAATGGTTTATGGTCGGTCATGAGAATAACCTTGCGACCATACAAGAAATCATGGAATTTTCTCACACCAAAAATGACGGTTAAAGCTTCCTTCTCGATCTGCGAATAACTTTTCTGGGCAGATGAGAGCAATTTAGATGCAAAAGCAATTGGACGGTCGCGAGAACCGGTTTTATGGGCAAGAACCGCCCCGATCCCAAATTGAGAAGCATCAGCCACGATAACTAACGATTTCTGCGGATCAAAGAGCGTTAGACAAGTACTAGACAACAACGCTGCTTTCAGCTTCTGGAAAGCCTTGTCACATTCTGGTGACCAAACAAACGGAACGTTTTTCCATCAAAGACGGTGAAGAGGAGCTGCAAGGGAAGAGGCATGGTGTATAAAGCGGTGGTAGTAATTGATCTTGCCTAACGTCGCTTGCAGTTCCTTTACCGTATTTGGAGCTGGCAAATCGGCGATGGTCCGCAAATGCTCCGGCGATGGGTGAATGCCCTGAGAATTGATTACATGTCCTAGGTCAGTTAGTTCACTGGCGAAGAAGGTGCGCTTGTCTCTGTTTATTTTCAGTCCATTGTCCCGAAGCACATGGAACAGATGACGCAAATTTTTCAAATTGTCCGTCGGTGTTACTCCAGACACGAAAATGTCATCTAAATAGTTAAGGCAAGAGGGTACCGATGCACAAAGGGTTTGTAGATAACGTTGAAATATTTCTGGGGTAGAAGCACATCCGAAAGGACGGCGTTTGCATTTTAACAACCCGAACTGAGTATTGACTGCCAAGAACTTTTGGTTTTCTTCATCACGCGGCAATTGAAGATAGGCATCCTGCAAATCTACCCTGGAAAAAAAAAATTCCGGGTCCCAGCCGATCAAACAAGCTTTCCGGGCGTGGCAATGGAAATGTTGCTATAACAGTTTGTGGGTTGACTGTGGCCTTGTAATCCACACACAGTCTCAACTTTCCGGAAGGTTTTGTTAAGATAACAAGTGGCGAAGCCCATTGTGATGCTGAAATATGTTCTATTACATCTTGTTTTTCCAGATCACGCAAGGTTTGTGCAACACTGTCACGCAGCGCGTGTGGGACTTGGCGCTCTGGGCAAAATTTCGGCCGTGCATCTTCTTTTAACTCGACATGAGCTTGAAAATTCTTCGCGCAGCCTAAACCTGGCGAGAATAATTCTGCAAATTCGTTACACAAGGCTTCGATGCTGGTCGTTGGAACACTTGAGGTGATGGACAGTACTTTATTACGATCTGTTTACGAAAACAGATCGAAAACGTCCAAGTTGAAGATATTGACACAATTGCGGGTATGAAGCACATGCACAGTTAGCACTTGTGTTTATCCACGGTATGTCGCTGGCAAACTACACAGTCTTAATAACGGGATGTCATGACCACTGTATGTTGCAAGCGACACATTCACTTCAAGGAAGGGAGGGCTTCCTAACAAATGATACGTTTCCTTGTTAATAATAGAAACGGTAGCTCCAGTATCTAATTGGAAAGGAATTTGGCAAACGTGTATAAGCAAATCAATAAAAAGTTTGTTCTGATGGCGTTAAACAATGTCAGAGGTCTTGGCTAGATGCACTTGAGCATCCTGATGATCAAAACGAGCACGTCGCGACCGAGGCTTGCGTCGCGTGCGCGGCGTGCGTTGCGTGCGCAACTAAGTTCAGAGTCGAATCCGGGGGAGTCACAATTCGGTACGGCAAAGTTCACTTGTGGAGCAGAAACGACATTAACGTCCATAGGTACAGCCTCTTTAAGTTTGGTTTTCACCTGAGAGCCGTTCCGAAAGTTACTGTTCCGGGAAACGGAAGGTTGATTTGAACGTTCACGTTTCAATTATACAGACTGGACGTGTTCTTTTTGATTGCAAAAACAGCAAGTAACGTTCCTGGAAGGGCAGGAATGACACGAATGCTCGCGGTGGCAGTTAGGACATGACCGCACAGAGGACGAAAGTTGTTTACGCTGGAGGTCTGGGGCCGATGCGCGAGCAGCATGCGCAGAAACTTGGCCACGTGTAGGTCTGGGAGCACGGCGAGCAGCCAGCGAATTAATGCCCCAGACTCCGGGCGGCGATTCAAAGGATTTTGCCGCAAAATCTTATGTGTCCTGCCTTTCAAGAATGTCTATCACTTGTCCCAGGGAGGGATTTGACAATTTCAAAAGTTGTTCCCTGATTCTGGAACCCGCAATGTTCTGAGCTATGGCATCTCTAACCATGCTGTCTGCACAGGAAATTCCACACGAGCAAGAATAATTGCAGTCAGGGACAGTCCATGCAGTTCCACTACCCTCTCCCTGTTCGATTGAAACTGAGTACGGGAGGTTCGGAAAAATTTAAATCTCTGTGCCGACCACATTGATAGTGTCTGCGAAGTATTTGTCCAGTTTTGCCAAAACTTCTTCGAACGTTAGGTCGACTAGAGAGGTTCGTGGATATATGTTACACAACACTCTGTAGATGGGTACTCCCACTCCAGATAAGAAATAGTGGAGACGACGCTTACCTGTTATGTTGAATGCGTGGAGGTAGTGCTGCAGTTGAGCCTTGTATTCCCTCCACGAGTCAGCGGGGGCGTCGAACGCTCGAAATTGCGGCACTGGCTGCTGTGGCGGCGGAGGCGGCAGCCGAGTAGTGTTCGTCAGTACACATAATTTTGGTTTATAGGAGGTGAGGCTGTCAAAAGAAACACTGATCACTCACTTAGAAGTTTTAGCGGATGATTTAGAAAGGAACTGCGTCTGTTCATGAACAAGATCTGCTAACGTAGTCTGCTCGTCGTTTAGCGAAGCCATTTTCACAATAAATGAGGAAGCAAAGGAAAATGTACATGCAGTCAGTCATTCACACCAGGCAAGGGAAAGGAGGCGCCGCGCTGGGGAACATACACCAACATAGAAATACACTGCAGCCCCCAAAAAAACAAAATTCATGTAAATCACAAAGAATGTTCCACATTTTACATAACATTTCCCACTGAACTGAAGCGTCTTCTCAATCCCATCCTCAAAAAAATGGTTCAAATGGCTCTGAGCACTATGGGACTTAACATCTGTGGCCATCAGTCCCCTAGAACTTAGAACTACTTAAACCTAACTAACCTAAGGACATCACAAACATCCATGCCCGAAGCAGGATTCGAACCTGCGACCGTAGCGGTCACGCGGTTGCAGACTGTAGCGCCTATAACCGCACGGCCACTTCTGCCGGCAATCCCATCCTCGTCGCTGATGATGTGAAGGTCGATGGCAGCATGTCATGACCTCACACAAATGCAGGATGCTTTTCGATCTGTACCTCTGGGATTTGCAGTGGGATGATAAAGGCTAGCACGAGTGGGGTGGTTGTAAGAATCTGGAGTATTCTGTAATAATTAGTACGGGAATACTTTAGTAAATAACTTTTAGTTAACTTTGTTTTGTTACTGCACTCCAGGAACATATCTAATAACAACTATCTTCCTTGAATACAAACAGCTCATTAACAAACTGTAGTGGACTGTTAAGGCAGCCAGTCCACAGTGAAGTAGCCGAAAGGGCACGCGTCAACTCACGCCGTCTGGCGTTAAGTCTGGAACAGGATACGTGATGAATGTGATAAAGAAAAGAACGTAGCTACTAGAACACTTAACTTTTATATCGTCCTTTGGTATACAGCATTCTTGATGATACAAGTGAGACTCTTTAGATTCATGAAGTAACTAATGGCGCCTTGCTAGGTCGTAGCCATGGACTTAGCTGAAGGCTATTCTAACTGTCTCTCGGCAAATGAGAGAAAGGCTTCGTCAGTGTAGTCGTTAGCAACGTCGTCGTACAACTGGGGCGAGTGCTAGTCAGTCTCTCGAGACCTGCCGTGTGGTGGCGCTCGGTCTGCGATCCTGACAGTGGCGACACGCGGGTCCGACATGTACTAATGGACCGCGGCCGATTTAAGCTACCACCTAGCAAGTGTGGTGTCTGGCGGTGACACCACACAAACGTTAACTGGATTATACAAAAATGGTTCAAATGGCTCTGAGCACTATGGGACTCAACATCTTAGGTCATAAGTCTCCAGTGGATTATACAACAAGCAAGATAACACAATTCTGGTATTACGTGTGTAATACATGCGTGAACTAGAGGCTGCAAACCTAGCGAGCTGAAGGCTGTTATTACCTGACTTCGCTCACGACCTGTCGCTGACTCGGCCGGTGCGATCTACAAGTCTCTGTCCGTGCCATACCGTGGCGCTACAAGTGCCAGCGAGTCCAGAGAGGTTGCAAGAGCTGGACTGATATCGATTATCGCAACCTCTAACGTGTCGTCTAACGTTGACACCACAGTAGATAAGCAGACAGGTAGTAAGTTGGTAGTAAATCGGAATAAATGAGTGTATTTGTGACTTACTTTGGCATTTCTCTTAAGGGTAGAAGATAATTTATACAGGATGTTTTATATGGCAATTTATTCCGTTACGAAGGTGAATTTGAGGACTCTTTTCGAATGTGAGTTGAACAAAAAAACTGACAGGGAATTTCCTTTTCCAATAGGGTGTCGACCAGACATAAGCTGGTACGAATTTTCGAATAGTAGAGGATAGCTGCCCCACTTCTGGTCGCCGAACTCAAAACCAAGGAAACATGACAGGCAGAGGCTTCCTGGTTGTGATGCTCCTGAGCCTGTGGGTCAGATACAAAATGGGAGAAGCTATCAATACCCGACCCTTGAGAGGTGTGGTGTTTTCTTATGCACCAGCCAGAGCTGATGATCTCATAACACCGGTGAACACTAAGCCTGCATTTTGATGTATGGTCTGTAGAAAATGAAGTTCAACAGCACGAGGATACTTTCGGGATATTACCATTCCTGATGCAAGGCAGGGCAAAACTAAGTAATACTCAGAGCGAATATCAATCGTTACTATCAGCTTTCGTACGGAGGCAGTAACTGCTGCGCCAAACCATAAAATTCATCCTGCAAGTTCAATAAGAAAAGAGGCTGGTTAGATGTAGGTGGTAAGAGCCTAAACATAGTGACGATAGATGTTGAGAGGATAAACGCAGGGTTGAAACGGGTACAGGCAGACGTGGATAAGATCCAGAAGACCCTTGAAATGCACACCACGCTACTGGGCAGTCTCGAACAGGACGTGGTGAACAAAGCCCGGCATTTACTCGCCATTGCCTCATGGCACACATCCGAGACTCAGAAGACATGGTAAATCACGGCTTAGGTGTTTTCCAGGACCACTTGGAAATCATCAACAAACAACTAACCATCAGGAGGCTTTTACTCATTTTTGCCGAAAGTATACCCGACACACGCGTCGAGGCCATTGAACTGCAGGAAGCACTCATCTACACGATCCGTGGTCACCTGACGCTAATACTTTAGCCACCGGGACTATTTCTGGAAGGTCTCCACAGAATTCGAGGTAAGTTACCAGCCCCATTGGAACTATTAGCAACCGTGCAGGACGAACCCTTATCATTCTACGGCCATACGGCCAGTGTACCCAGTAAGCGAGTAGGAGCGAGGTTGAAGGTACATGTACAAATACCGTTAACCTGCAAAGATTGTCACTTCGAGTGCTTCGACATCCGTGCCTGCCTAGTAGCCTGGGAAACCATGTGGAAATTTGTGTATTTACGGGTACACGAAATACTGTTGATATCACCCAACAGGAAGTCCCATACTCTACTACAGGGCCGCACAAGGTGCATGCACCGGTGCATCGCACAGTGCAGAGTGCATCGAAAAAGGTTCCACAGAAATATTGGCTGCAGGTAGGTAATTTCCTGAAACAATAACAAAGCCAATGTTAATAAATGAAAGTAATGTAAGCCGTTGTTTCGAAGTACTAAAATGCGATAGGTTTTAATAAACATGTAATGTGTACTATTGGTTTTAATGTAATGTTACACTTGCATATGTAACGCAATCTCCTTTATTTAGCTGTATGTCATATACAGGCACATTACCTGGAATCGGTAGTTAAACGCATTTTCAAGGGATTATAGCACGTCGACGTATTTTTCAAAGCGCGCTCCTTCCTGCACAGATGCTGTCAAACAAAAACATAGTACCGTTTTGATTATAGCGGTTATATAAATCAGGCTGTTTTAATAAAGGTACAATTTATATCTCGCTTACCTAGTTCAGGGAAGTGTTGCGTATTTTTCTCTGAAAGGTTGTTTTTGAGGAGCTTCAGTTTATACTCGAAAGCGTTTATTTTTCTGATCACATCGTTGATGAGATTGTTTTCTTTTTGAAGTTTCAGACTTAAATATTTAGGAGAGCCATAATGTCTGCTAAAAATCATAAATCAGCTACGCATTCAGGGTCATGAAAAAGTGGCTCCGGACGTCCTTTTCTCTCCAAAAACTGAGCCACAGTGTGGCGTAGTCGAAAAATTCGGGAAATAACTTTCCCTTTGCTCAGCCAGCGCACCTCAGCGTGGTAGGTAATATCTGGATACTTCTCTTCAAAGGAAATCAAAAATTCTTTGAATTGACGATGAGTGAGTCCATGAGAACGAATGTAGTTTACGATAGGCGCCACTACCTTCATCACATCTTGAAGACCGATAACTTTCGCACAAAATGTCTCTTGGTGTGCAAAACAATGAACGGAAGGTAAATTCGGTATGTTAAGTTTTTTCCGCAGTAGGCCAATAAACCCTTTTGCTTTACCGCACATTGCTGGTGCCCCGTCTGTGGTTACGGAAAACAGCTTTTCCCAAGGGAGTCCTATTCCTTCAGCTGCCATTTCAACAGCTGCTAAAATATCCGCCCCTGTAACAGTGTCCTTCAACGAAATCATATCTAGGAGCTCTTCCGTTACATGTAGGTCGTCGTCCACGCCACGCAAAAATATTGCTAACTGAGCCGTGTCGTTAATATCCGTGGACTCATCAAGTGCGATGGAGTACGCTAGGAAGTTTTCAATTTTGGCTGCCAGTTGTTCATGCAAATTCTTAGTAATGTCGTTGATTCTCCGATGTATTGTCTTCCTGGAAAGTGGTATTCTGCTATACGCGGGAGCTAATGTGAGATTCATTGTCTCTATTACGTCCAACATAATGTTTTTTATTAATGGCCCGTCCATAATGGCCTCCCAGCTCTTGCTAAACGTAGAGCAACTTTGTAACTAGCTCTGAGAGTCCTTTCGCAAACCCCTTATCTTCTTCGCCCTAAAGTAGAGAAAAAAAGATGTTAGATATCATTTATGCGAAAACGAAAACTAAGGAATCTAAACAAATGTTATTTCTTTTCGCATGACCTTTAACCAAAATATACATGCTAAAGTACTTGCAACAAACCTTGTTTGTAGATACAGAATTCTCTTCTGCAAGAGTTTGCAACTTCCGTAATTCTTCCTCTCTGGCATCCCCTGATATATCACTATACTTTTCTGAATGCAATTTGCTGTAGTGCCTTTCAATAGACGATTTTCCAGACACAAATAATTAGTGTACCGCAGATTAGACATTTGGGTTTATCGTCACAACGCACAAAAAAGTAGGAGAGTTCCCATTCCGGTTTAAATTGACTTTCGGCAATTTTCCCTTTTTTAGGAGCAGATGGTTCCATTATTCCGGTAATTGTCTTGCGCTTACGTATTCCAATGTTGACTAAGCCGTCTGGCAGCGCATTCGGCAACACACAGCGTCGGCCTCACCTAGTAAGCCGAGTTGAGGCGAAGTATGCCGAGTTGAACCGATGCACTGTGCAGGCACTCGCTGCACCTCGCTTTGCACGCGTGCGGTTTTCCGTGTTTGTGCGGCCCTGCTCTACTAAATGGCTCTGAGCACTATGGGACTTAACATATGAGGTCATCAGTCCCCTAGAACGTAGAACTACTTAAACCTAACTAACCTAAGGACATCGCGCACATCCATGCCCGAGGAAGGATTCGAACCTGCGACCGTAGCGGTCTCGCGGTTCCAGACTGAAGCGCCTAGAACCGCTCGGCCACAGGGGCCGGTCCCATGCTCTACTCATCTCCGCAGAACTACTACAAACCAGACGGCGGCAAATCACTGTTTGCCGAACAAAGTGAATACACACTATACCTGAGTCTTGTGAGTGTACTGTGTTTCACTCCATGAAACCTGCGACCAAATGCTCCGGGTAGGTCACTTAAGGTGAAACAGAATTTTTTCCAGAAGAGAGGGTCACACTGACTGTACTCAGTACATAAATTGATAGCGGTCATCGCCACCTCCTACGACAAGAACATTTCGGTGACGCAAAACGCATAGAGCTACAGGATCCGGGATTGCTGATAAATGGTACACGATGCGACATTCCAAGTCCTACTCTACGGCTACCTGTCACCATTACCGCAACCGCAAGTGTTAACAGCAGCTACTCGTTAATTTAGCTACTGGACCTATCTTTCGAAAACTTGTCCAAGGAAAACCTGACTTTCCTAAACGCCACGTAGGCCCAACTCTTCTGGCTACCATTGACCGGATGATAGTAACGTCTATGGTCGCGTGACAATGGAATATCTGTTAGACCACGCAAGAAACCATCGCACCTAATGACACTACCAGTTCATAAATATAGGGACCAGCACATCAGCCGTTTGAGGAATACTGATAATAATAAGTACTGTGTACTTGCATCACTCACGTGAGTTGCTCAAATCCCGCCCTTACCTTCCTTCAATCTGCAGGCCCACCACAGTCATGTCAGCACCAGTGAGGAAGTAACTCAACCACAATGAGTAATATTATGTTGTGTAAAAAGTGGGAAAACAGAAAAGAAACGGGAGGGCCACAAAAACTCAGTGTTAAAGCATGGAACAGTGAGATCCTGCAGCTAGTGTAATATAAAAACGAAAAAGCGGATACGCCAAAGTTCTGTTCCAAGTTCAGACAAGAAAACTGGCAATAAAGAAACATTAATAGATTTGTAAGCGTCTCTGTTACTATCAGACCAAGAAAATGGAAATACCGAAGACCGGATTAATCTAAGGAGGAAGAAAATGCACTAGCTTGGAATACGGCAACCGGGGAAGCAGCCCAGCAACGAAACCAGGCCGTAGTCCACCGGCAATTGCCCACCAGCTCAGCAACGCCTGCAGTCATATCTTCTGCGGTCGGCTCATCCTTGAGTTTGCCAGAGGGACGTCAAATGGGCACCTGCCGCATGAACGACGGACGTACTGGATTCACAACACCTGGCAATCGACATCGCTCAACATTTTTCATCGCGGCCTCGATATGTGGGCCTTCCAAAGCAGCCAGCACATGGAATCGGGAACTTAAATCACCAGGACCAGACCGTCATGTTGTCTTCAGAGCTGGCCCGTCCGATGACGCACAGCCTGTGTCAGTCGTCGCCACATTTGTGACACTGCCTCCATTGGGCCGCGAATCAACGACCGCTGCGTGAGTGTCCAACCCGGGCACACGAACATCAGCACGCTGCAACAGCACCATCCAGTAGAAGACGGCAGCAATTTGCCATCATGCTGCGGTAGTCGGACCACCGTTTCTTTCCACGGGAAACGCGTGCGTCAGAGCGATCGTACCAGCGTGCCGAGGACTGGACTTCACCTCTCATCGTCTGCCGTCTGTTTCATATGCCCTGAACCATGTCTGTTAGTGTCTGTCGATAAAGTGTTCTGACAGTTGATTGGATGCATCCATTACCCGCTCCTCAGCCAACCCCAAACTAAGAACCCATCGCCTACACCTACAGTACAGTACACCTGTTCCACATTAATTCCATTGTGCTCTGATTCGTTCCGATATATCTTTTTAACACTTTGTGTCAATGAAATCCATTGTAGAAGTGGTCCGCCACTAGCGTAACAGCTACTGATGGCTCCGTTCCATTCCGTTCCTATCATTTTTTCTTTAAAAACACTCTGTATGACTGAAAAGCTGATAATGTACTGTCGGGCGACAAAGAGTGTTTTAAGCCATAAAAAGAGAAGCAACGAAATTATCCAGATCTTACAGATGTACACATATCAAAAAAATAGTTATCCATCACCCCGGTTCCCAGAACTCCTGAAGATAGACGTTGACTGTGGATATTGTATCACAGACACAGTCCCTCTGACTGCTCAGAGATGTCACTAAACCCGCCCAAAGATGTAAACAACCATGCATGAGCAGCGCCTATTGGACAGACGGGGCCCGAAACCCGATCAGTCATTAGACCAGGAAGGAGGTACACGGCTCGTGTTGTCTCTAGTACAACCATGCCTAGACGGTTAATACCTCGGTTCGGTTCGATGACGGCCGCATTGTTACTTTGTGCTAGGAAGGATTCTGAACAGCCGGATGGAGTGGCCGAGCGTCTCTAGGCGCTACAGTCTGGAACCGCGCGACCGCTACGGTCGCAGGTTCGAATCCTGCCTCGGGCATGGATGTGTGTGATGTCCTTAGGTTAGTTAGGTTTAACTAGTTCTCAGTTATAGGGGACTGATGACCTCCGAAGTTAAGTCCCATAGTGCTCAGAATTATTTGAACCATTTTTTTTTTTTTTTTTTTTCTTCTCTGAGCAAGGGAAGTGTCCAGGCGTCTCGGAGTGAAACTATTGCACTGGATGACCACTACCTACGGATTATGGCTTGGAGGAACCCAGACAGCAACGACACCATGTTGAATAATGCTTTTCGTGCAGCCACAGGACGTCATGTTACGACTCAGACTGTGTGCAAAAGGCTGCATGATGCGCTGCTTCACTCCTGACGTCCATGGCGAGGTCCATCTTTGCAGCTACGACCCCATGCAGCGTGGTACAGATGGGCCCAACAACATGCCGAATGGACAGCTCAGGATTGGCATCAAGTTCTCTTCAGTGATGAGTGTCGCATGTGCCTTCAACCAAATAATCGTCGGAGACGTGTTTGGAGGCAACCCACTCTGGCTGAACGTCTTAGACGCACTGCCCAGTGAGTGCAACAAGGTGGAGGTTCCCTGCTGTTTTGGGGTGGCATTATGTGGGGCCGACGTACGCTGCTGGTGGTCATGGAAGGTACCGTAACGGCTGTACTATACGTAAATGCCATCCTCCGACCGATAGTGCAACCATACCGGCAGCATATTGGCGAGGCATTCGTCTTCATGGTCGACAATTCGGGCCCCTATCGTGCACATCTTGTGAATGACTTCCTTCAGGATAACGACATCGCTCAACTAGAGTGGCCAGCATATTCTCCAGGCATGAACCCTATTGAACATGCCTGGGGTAGATTGAAACGGGCTGCTTATGGACGACGTGACCCAGCAACCACTATGAGGGATCTACGCCGAATCGCCCTTGAGGTGTGGGACAGTCTGGACCAACAGTGCCTTGATGGGCTTGTGGATAGTATGCCACAACGATTACAGGTATGTATTAATGCAAGAGGACGTGCTACTGGGTATTAGAGTACCGGTGTTTACAACAATCTGGACCACAACATCTGAATGTCTCGCTGTATGGTGGTACAACATGCAATGTGTGGTTTTCATGAGCAATAAAATGGGCGGAAATTAAGTTTATGTTGATCTCTATTCCAATTTTCTGTACAGGTTTCGGAACTCTCGGAACCGAGGTGATGCAAAACTTTTTTTGATGTATGTAGTAGTGTGCGCTAGGAATATCTAACGACATAGCGAAATATACTGCGCATGTTGCCAACAATGAGCTAGGACTGTTACGTGATATTTGTATGATGCTGTTTACGTTTGATGCTAAGAGCTAAACTGTAAAATGAAATGCATTTATTTTGACACGTTTACTGTTGGTAAAAGCAATGATGAAAATCGAACTATATTAACGAAGAAAGAGCTATTTCCATACTGAAGTATCACAAGGATTTAATAATTCTTATCAAACTAGTAAGAAGAGCTTTAATTGTTGCCGAATATCGAGACAAACGGTTAATACTGTATTGATATCGTATGTCAGTACATGGCCATATATTTGTAAAACAAATGCTGTCTTCGTAAATTTGGGAGTTGAATGTGTACACATTTCGAGCAATTCCCAACTGCAGTTAATTATTACCTATGACAATGTGGGCCATAAACTCAGACCCATACAGATCTACAGACCACGGTACTTATCGGAAACTAGTTACGGTAGATAACTCTATCACTAGTACCTATGACATACTGAATGATAACTGAATGAGGATTATAAACGTTGTAACAGAAAGTAAAGAAAAAGGAAAGGATACAATTCCTGAAAAATATTTCAATGGGTAATAAATCGCATATCTGATGCACGTCGAATTAATCTGCGAGGATTATTCCACATTGACATATTAAGAAGACATTTTTCAGTGTCGCCAAATCAAAATTTATTGACATGGAGGTTCAGCAGCACGATAACGTGCAGCGCAACACCTAAAACTCGATTTTCTTACCCTACAAAATAAAAAAAAAAAAAAAAAAACGTAACATTTATTTACGTTCGGGGTCAACTGTTTTTCGGTACAGTCTTCTTGCGTTGCTACCATTTTATTGATAATAGTTACAAAATATGAAGAAAGTTTTTTCTATTTATCTGTTTATTTGCAGTGACAATCACAAGATTAACCGACCTCAGCTGAGGTATGCAATCTTGATATCATGGTCAAAGGCATCAATTTTAGTTCTACATTGTTGTATGTTGGTAAGAATGTTTCTTAAACTGGAGGATGATAATTAATAGTGAAAAACAATACTAGTAACGTAAGTCCGTAAAACAAGCTGTTTGCGAAATGACTGAGAATGCATGGTTAAGAGCCGACACCGACTTAAGACTGCACGAGTACACATGAGCCAGCGACAGCTATTTTCAGACGGAAGCCTGACTGACAGGCCGGTCTGTGTGGCCGAGAGGTTCTAGGCGCTACAGTCTGGAACCGCGCGGTCGCTACAGTCGGAGGTTCGATTCCTGCCTCGGGCATGTATGTGTGTGATGTCCTTAGGTTAATTAGGTTTAAGTAATTCTAAGTTCTAGGGGACTGATGAACTCAGGAGTTAAGTCCCATAGTGCTCAGAGCCAATTGAACCATTTTGAACCTGACAGAGAAACACAGCTCAGGTAACGTGAGTGACACTGCGAGATGCAGTTGATTGCCGCTACACTGTCACGAGCGATCGTCGAGCAGTAACGCAGCATGTTATCTCCAAAAGCATCTTAGTTTTGCGTAAACTGGCGATATGTTTAAAAGTATGCAAGTGGTTTGTTGGATGTTCTAATAATGCTGCATTATTTATCATACTACCAGGTTTTTATAAACAAACAATGCAGACTATATATCTCGCAAGATCATGGAATCATGTATTATCGTGCTGCAGCGAACGACAGTTGCAGGTAGTAAGAAGAGAAGTGCAATGGAAATGGTCACAGAAAAGCCCCTGGACGTTGAAGCGCCAGGTATATATAATCCGCGACCACGAGCTCGATTTCAGTCCTTCACCAACAATGGAGGGTGAAGCTTTGATAATGCCAACCACTCGTGCTGGCGAAACTTCTGAAAAATCATCCAACAAATGTCAGCCGAAGAACCCGAGACAGAAGCCAACAGGCAGTTTGTCAAAAATAAAATAGTTCCACTTTCTTTCACCACATGAAAATATGGCGCTCAAAGCAGTCAAAATTTGATGTGGGTGCAGAAAAAGGGGAGGAACGATCAAACACATGATAACGGTGGTTCTAGCACGTTTATTAGGATATAGCCACAGTTACAGCATGTGTTCAAAATGGTCTCCCGTCTCAGCAACATGATGCATCCGTGATATGTCAACTTCGACAGTTCCTTGCAGAACATACAGTGTTACTAGAGTAACATGTCATCGTATGCTTTCCTTCAACGCCAGGAAAAGTCTGGATACATCCTTGATAAACACGGTTTTACAGATACTATCACGCCACAGGTAAAAGGATTTAGGTTGGAGAATCTGGAAGGCCACTCATCTTGAAACTGTGTAGAGATGACGCGATCGTTACCGACGGTTTCCCGAATGAAACCTTTTACTTGGCATGCGACATGTGTCGTCCCACCTTGCATGAAAATAGTAGTATGGACACAATTGCCTTGTAGCATAGTTGGAACCACTTGTTGAACCAACAGGTCCTTGTAACGTGCAGACGTCAATGTACACCTAACAGGCCCACAAGGTGTCATCTTATCGAAGAAAAACGGACCGAGAATGAAGAAGCTTGCGAAATCACACCTCACAGGCACATAAAGTAAATGCACTGTATGTTCCTGCGCAACATGTACTGAGTAGTATCCCAAATGCGACAGTTCTATGTATTTACGGCACCGTGAAGAGTACAATGTGCCTCATCCGTCCTATGAATATTACCCAGTGACATGTCAAATATTTACATGCGTGCCAAAAAACGAAGGGCAGAGTTAAGTCGTTGTAGCCTATCTTGGGACTTCATTTGGAATTGTAGGAATTATCGGTGTGAAATGCACCGCAAAATGTTTTGAACAGACAATTTCCGTGACACAGCTCGAGGACTAGCTGCAGTATTTGAGGTATGTGGTGCACGGCCAGCTATAGCTACAGAAACTTCATCATCAACTGCCACATGAATGGGCCGTCTCCCTGTCGCTACGGCACCACTTAATTCACCTGTTTCTTCAAATTTCTTGGTCATATTCTTCGCAGCTATTTCTGTTGGTCACTATCCCGCGATGCAGCGCTGCTGTTGCTATTTGCCAGCAGTGCACGGCATTTCTGCTCAATAACCATTACGTTTCGTACGTAAAAACTCAACCATCTTGAACTGTTACACCAACAGTCACTTCACAAGCCAAGCAACAAACAGCATACTGACATCAAAACAGGAAACATTTCACGTTCTGATTGCTTACAGTGCCAATTTTCGCCTGGTGACAGAAAGTAGAACTATTGTAACTTCTGAAATTTTCCCTTTGTATTTCTTCTTCTACTAATTTTCGGGTGTGCAACCGGATCCCGTCAACATTCTGCCACGATATTTGAGCCCAGGGACGTCCGGCCATTATCTTCAGGTGAGTAGACTACTATTGATGAGCCCAGGTGCGTTCACCGTATTTATGCCGAATCTCGAGCATGCAAAATGTGCTGGCGTCTTTCGGCGCATGTGTTAAGTGATAACATGCGCGGGACAGACGAGTTGTGTGTGTTGCCTTGCTGATGGAAGTGGGAGACGTTCTAATAACTGAATATCGAATATCCCTGCAGATTTCGAAGTGACTGGATAGTTTTAATTATAGTATTCCAATTCTTACACAGCTGAAGACCGTTGTCACGATTAATAAGGTAATCGGCAAGACGTATTTCCACCGTTTCTTTGATTACTCATCCCAAAAACTGGAAACTGGAGCTGAAATTTTTGTTCTATTGTATTCCATTCAGTGTCCCATGGAAATACGGTGTTCTGCTACTGCTGATTTTAAGGTTGCCGAAGACGGGTGTATCTTTCGTGTTTTGTATAACGCTCCTGGACAGCTCGTGCCGTCTGGATTATGTATGCAACACCACACTCGCTTTTTAGATGTCCGCTTTCTATCAGTGGCAAGTCGCCTTCAACGGATCCAAATAGGCCTAAAGTCTTCGCTAGTGGGCGGAAGATAACGTTGATTTTATTTTTCCTAAGAAACCTGCCTGTTTTAGATGACACATTCCCGAGATATGGAAGGAAGGCAGTTGGTTTACAGTCGTCATCAGTGTCCTTGCTGCGTTGCTTCTTGTAATTATAGCTGTGCATGGCCTTTCTTATTAGCTCCAGTTACAGTTTTTTGGATTCAGTAATAAAAGAATCGATGGAAATACGTCTTGTCGCTAATCTTATAAATCGCGACAACGGCCTTCAGCTGGATAAAAATTGGTTTCCTATAACTGAAATTATGCAGTCGCAGTGGAATCGATGGGATCATTCGATACTCAATGTTTAGATCATCTCTTATATCCAACAGCGAGGGCAGCATACACAACTCGACTGTCCTGCACATGTCATCACCTGACGCTTTCGCCGAAAGACGCCAGCACATTTCGCATACGCGAAATTCTGCATAAAAAGCCGTGAATGCACCTGGGCCCCTCAGTAGTTTTCTACTCACCTGAAGCTGGCCGAGAGTCTCTGTGCCCAAATATTGGTGCAGAATATTGACGGAATCCGACTGCACACGCGAAAATTAGTAGAAGTGAGGAACTATTATTTTTTCAGCTGGCTCCACTAGTGCACCGATTAATGAACATACCTACGAACAGAGCAGTGCATCGCGCCACATTTACCCGGCTGCGACCAACTGCCCTGTTCTCTTGCCAGCACCGCGTGTAGTCGAGCTAAACTGTACCGGCAATGGAGTACGCGAGCCTCGATGCGCCGTCAAGGCCCGCGTCATGTTCGGGTACCCGGCCGAGCCCGGCTGTCAACAGGGAAACAGATAGCGCTGGGAAGACGGAAATGACTGACCAGACACGAGTGGAATTGTTTTCTGAATCTGATCCTTTGTAAAGAAAAAAAGATTCTTAACGTAAAATAATGTATGCAACAAAGTAATACGTAATGCACTAATAGGCATAGTACAAGCAACATTTTATTGATTTTTAAATTCGTCCTCTCCTTTTTCCGTTTTCTATTCCCGTTCTAAAGCCTCCACCTTTCTGAACTCTTTGTGAAACTTCATCTCAAATTTTGTAGCTAAGTTTTTACCAAGCTTTGGGCCATAGTTGGAATGTCGTCTACAAAAGTTTCAAAAATCTCTTCGCGTACCCTACCTTTTATATTCTTGTTTGTGTAATGTTACTGGGTCATTTTCCAAAAAAAAAGTCTGTTTTGGTACAATTTTTAAGTTTTCCGATGTTTTCAGTGGTCCACTGCTTCGTCATACTGAAAGCAACTGGAATTTGTTTCCACGTGAAAACTGCAGAAAAACTCATGGATATTGTGAACATGGACTAGCCCGGTGCATGTGTCCATTTAATGAGACCGGACTGGCTGTTCCGAAAACCACAGCTGACGGGCCGAAGGTCGTGTCTCCATTAATGCATAGGCACAGTATTCAGGTATTCCATAATCCGTCGAAAATATCCGTGGCCAGTCTCTAACATCCGCTCGTGTGGAGTCAGATAATACAGCCTAATGCAGAAAGCTTAGCACAAGACTCTGAAGTAGCCCGAGTGTAACCAGCTCTCAACTGTTTCAGTTTTCATGAGAGCGGTTTTGGGCTATCGTACATTATGATGTCAGAAACACATATCAAACAGTAAAAGTCCTTCCAACGTCTAAGGATTACAAAATGTGTAGAAGAGAAAAATTTTCCTTAAAGCTGGAGAAGAGAACCTACACTCGTCTGAAGAAATCAGGAGGTATCTTGGTATGATACAATTTTATAGGGGTTGTAGGTAATCATAAATAGGTTCTGCAGAGTGTAATGGCTGTCATAAATTGTAGCTATCATCTACATCTACATCTATACTCCGCAAGCCACCCAACGGTGGGTGGCGGAGGGCACTTTACGTGTCACTGTCATTGCCTCCCTTTCCCGTTCCAGTCGCTAATGGTTCGCGGGAAGAACGACTGACGGAATGCCTCCGTGCGCGCTCGAATCTCTCTAATTTTACATTCGTGATCTCCTCGGGAGGTGTAAGTAGGGGGAAGCAATATATTCGATACCTCATCCAGAAACGCACCCTCTCGAAACCTGGACAGCAATCTACACCGCGATGCAGAGCGCCTCTCTTGCAGAGTCGGCCACTTGAGTTTCCTAAACATCTCCGTAACGCTATCACGCTTACCAAATAAGCCTGTGACGAAACGCGCCGCTCTTCTTTGGATCTTCTCTATCTCCTCTGTCAACCCGACCTGGTACGGATCCCACACTGATGAGGAGTACTCAAGTATAGGTCGAACGAGTGTTTTGTAAGCCACCTCCTTTGTTGATGGACTACATTTTCTAAGGACTCTCCCAATGAATCTCAACCTGGCACACTCCTTACCAACAATTAATTTTATATGATCATTCCACTTCAAATCGTTCCGTACGCATACTCCCAGGTATTTTACAGAAGTAACTGCTACCAGTGTTTGTTCCGCTATCATATAATCATACAATAATGGATCCTTCTTTCTATGTATTCGCAATACATTACATTTGACTATGTTAAGGGTCAGTTGCCACTCCCTGCACCAAGTGCCTATCCGCTGCAGATCTTCCTGCATTTCGCTGCAATTTTCTAATGCTGCAACTTCTCTGTATACTACAGCATCATCCGCGAAAAGCCGCATGGAACTTCCGACACTATCTAGTAGGTCATTTTTTCGTGATGGCAGTACCAGTCCCCTGTTGCGACACTTGAATACCTGCGAAGCTTCTCCTAACAGTCGCCGGCCGCTGTGGCCGGGCGCTTCTAGGCGCTTCAGTCCGGAACCGCGCTGCTGCTACGGTCGCAGGTTCGAATCCTGCCTCGGGCATGGATGTGTGTGATGTCCTTAGGTTAGTTAGGTTTAAGTAGTTCTAAGTCTAGGGGACTTATGACCTCAGATGTTAAGTCCCATAGTGCTCAGAACCGTTTGAACCATTTTTTTTCCCTAACAGTCAGACCAATAGTAGTGCCAACCTTCCGGTGTCAGGAAAAGCCATTGTGCTGGAGAAGTATGTAACAATGTGTGCAAGAGATCTGCAACCGTTCAGCAAAGGTGCAGTAGAAGGCTTTCCATATCTTGAACAGACACTGCCAGTAATAGGAGCACAGTACCCCACTGAAAGAGCAAGAGGAGTTATTCCCCAACTATCAACAATTTCTCGCAATGAAAACGAAATAACTGACGAATGCAGTGTGGCTATGGTCCCCCAAATGTTACATGATACAAAGGATGGTGCGTGCGCATGTACGACTGACGTGTGGAGAGACGTGTACACGAAAGCGCTTTATTTGTCTCTTGCTATGAATTCAGACTCGTGAGAGTTATAGTGGAAAAATCGGGTCCTGTTTCTTGCAGAGTTCCCGTTGATATGAAGAAAAGTGGTACAGATATATGAGTGAAAACTGAAACCAGTATGAGAAAGTTGGGTATATCTACAAGCCATCTGTTGATGGTTACGTTCGTAACGGATCAGGGGGCCAACGTGAAACACGCACTTGAGAAGTTTGTCCCTTCCGTACAACAATCACTCCCTCTTCACGGTTCCACCTGCACGGTTCTACATCACACGTTTGAGAATTAATGGTTGCAAGAATATTGTCCTAACGCTTACAACTCGTTGGAATCGACGAAAAATGCCGCTACTTACTTAAGAATGAGGGCCGCAAAAAAGATTCAGGGTTGCAGTTTATCATAAAGCAGCACACTGAAACTCGCTGGAGTATTTTGTGTGTGATGCTAAAATCTGTGTTTATGCAGAATGAAATAATTGCTGAAGTTTTATTTGAATTCTGGAAAATACGCTTGTTTGAAAACTGGGATTACCAGGTAGTTGCAAATTAATTCAGTTTCTGAGTGTATTTTCAGAGGCTACCAAGGCTGTAGAAGCTGAAGCTGGTCCGACCTTGCTGTTGCTTGTGACGTTGCTGTACCAACTACACGAACATTGTGCTCAGAATGCGGTGGGCAGTGAGGTAAGCACACCTACATACGTAAAACGACGCATTTACAAAAAAAAAGAAAAAAAACTTTTGGTTGAATATCTTAAAAATTAAGAAATGTATAAGAGATATATTTCAAGACGACGGTGTGACTCCATATTGTAACACATTTGCGGTAAACAGCACTACTCAAAGCACGCGCTAGAACTTTCTTAAGCTAAAAAATGGAAATACAGCCACTGTACATTTGCTTACATTATTTCTAGAACCACAGGCGAGTCATCTAAAGCAACTCATGATTGCCGAGAGAGGGGAAGTTTACGTCGCATCACATTCCATATGTGCGCCACTTTAAGGTAAATGCGATGTTTGGTAGGTTTGCTAAGTAAATCCCTTATTAGCACTGACGTCCTCAGAGTCTGATCGTATGATAGTGAAAAGATGTAAATTCATGTGAACAGTGCACTAAATTAATTAGCAGCTGCGCCATTTAGCATATTTTTCCTCCATGCAGGCATGTTGCATAATTTTCAGAATGTCATACAGAAGGCGAAGCCTCGCACCGACTCCTTCAAAACGTGCAAAGAGTGTCTTTGCATCGTGAGCGGAAGAGGAGGAAATTATCGATGCAATTGCCATGTATCTGTTGATGGGGAAATTAGATGAGGGTCAGTTTGTTCTGGAGTGGTGAAAGTCAAGACTGTCCCACACTGTCGCAAATGACGCGAAAAGTTCTACGCACACCTGCGTCTAGTGTCTCTAATCGAGGGATATTTAGTACAGCTGCGCTTGTCAATATGCGCAAATTTAATGGAATATCTACGAAAAACGTCAATAGCAGTGCTTATGGTGCACTGCAATACCATGTAAATATCAGATACATTTACATAACATCCAGTTTCAGTTATAATTATTCTCTAAGATATTAATTGCTTGTTTCAGGAATAAATTTATCTGGAAGGTCTCTGTCGCATTACGAGATGAAGAATATTTCTTTATTTACTTGAAACAAGAAAGTTTTCATTAACCTTCATATGGCTTTATGGTCTGCAGTTTCTGTTCCGTCATTATTTTGCTTTCAATTTTAAGAAATATATTTGCAGCCAGCACATAATTTAGTGGCTGTATCGTACGACTATGATGTCGTGTAGATATTTTTTTGCATATATCAAAGAGCAGTGGTTCCTAAACTTTTCTGACCTGTGACCTTCGTTCACAACAATCTGATATTTGTGAATCCCCGCCTTAAAAAGAAAAAAGTCCTTACTTTAACGTGTAAGTAACTGAATTCAAAGCAAATTGTTTAATAGCCCTAATACTTTTATAATGCTCTTTACATTTCAGTTCTACCACATCAAAGGGGCTGACGAAGGCTTTTGCACGATCGGTAGATTTGCAATACTGTTGTAAAATATTTTACTTTTTTCATTAATTTACAGGTCTTCACCGTGAAATTTATAGGCTCTTCCCTCTCTTGGAATTCGCGAAGACGATCGACCTATTTAGCATGCGACATAACTCTGAAATCAGTAACAACAGAAGTTAAAGATGTTTGAAATTATTTTCGCTGAGACGTTTGTTTCTGGATTTCTCTTTAAATAGTTGTAAGAATACGGGGTTGTTCGGAAAGTAAGGTCCGATTGGTCGCGAAATGGAAATCATAGAGAAAATCAAAAATTTTTTATTTGTATGAGTTAGCTACACCTTCCAACTGCTTTTTTACACAGTCGCCGCTCTGACTGAGGCATTTGTCGTAGCATTGTACCAACTTTCCGCCGGCCGGAGTGGCCGAGCGGTTCTAGGCGCTACAGTCTGGAACCGAGCGACCGCTACGGTCGCAGGTTCGAATCCTGCTTCTGGCATGGATGTGTGTGATGTCCTTAGGTTAGTTAGGTTTAAGTAGTTCTAAGTTCAAGGGACTGATGACCTCAGCAGTTAAGTCCCATAGTGCTCAGAGCCATTTGAACCATTTGAACCAACTTTCCAATATTTTCATCACAGAAGGCAACCGCCTATGCTTGCTACCAATTCTCTATGTTGATCTGCAGCTTGTTGTATGTTCCAAAATGTTGTCTTCATACCAAGCGGTTCATGTGAGCACAGAGGGAACTCTCAACAAGCCAAGTCCGTGCTGTGTGGTGGCTGACGTAACACTTCCCGTCGAAAACGCTGCAGGAGCCACCTCAGTGCCCCTGCAGTGTGCAGTCGAGGATTGTCATGAAGAAGGAAATGCATGACAGTTACGTTGTATGGGCTGCATGAAATCAGACGAAATCTCTCAGCCGGCCGGGGTGGCCGAGTGGTTCTAGACGCTACAGTCTGGAACTGCGCCATCGCTACGGTCGCAGGTTCGAATCCTGCCGTGGGCATCGATGTATGTGATGTCTTTCGGTTAGTTAGGTTTAAGTAGTTCTAAGTTCTAGGGGACTGATGACCTCAGAAGTTAAGTGCCACAGTGCTCAGAGCCGTTTTTGAGCTGGCATGCATGAACTCACTGACTGTTTTGCTTGTTCTGACAAGTGTGAGAAAGCATACATACATACATACACTATTGACTCACTGACTAAGTGGTAAGGTAGGTAATAAAGTGCGGCAGCGATTCGTAGCAAATTATTGATGTAGAGCTATCTTAGCAGTCATGCAACGCCTTTTCTTTCAGACACGCATGCAACTCTCCAAAAAATGTTAGTGTGACCTGTATTACTATTGACAATCTTACATATTTCATCTACTCATTAACTGCTGTAACTCCGGGACGCTTTTCTCTTATGCAATGTTACAGAATCTGAAACAGCTGGAGCATGAAAAGTACGCAGTGCATCCGTCTCTAAAACATACATGACGAAAATCAAAGCACCGGTTGTCATCTATCTGTATCAGTTGAAAGACAAAAGACAAATATGAGTTTTAGGACAATTCACAATAGGCTGAACAACATGGATATCTTCATATACCGGGAAATCAAAAAGTCAGTATAAATTTGAAAACTTAATAAACCACGGAATAATGTATATAGAGAGGTAAAAATTGACACATATGCTTGGAATGACATGGGGTTTTATTAGGACAAAAAAAGTTCACAAAATGTCCGACAGATGGCGCTGGACAGCAAAACGTCAGTGACTGAGCGTGACAATCGTGTATAGAAGGAGCTGTAATGAGAGAGAGAGAATCAGATGCGCCAGCAGTCACAGCATGTTGACGTTACCTGAAAAGGCGCTTTTAGTGAAGCTGTATTATCAGAATGGGGAATGTGCTAGTTCAGCGTTACGATCCTATCGCCTTAGGAAGGGGATTCGAATGGGTAAAGGTCCGTTGACAAATGCAGCTGTGGCGAGAGTGGTTTCGAAGTTCGAAGCCACGGGTTGTTTAGACGATAGACCCCGTAGTGGCCGACCGAGCACAAGGCGTAATGCTGCTGAGACAGTTCAGGAAGAAATGGAGACTGTAGCGGGTTCGTCTATGCACGGGGAAATCAGCGCTCGTGAAGTCGCACATCGCACCGGCACTCCATACACTACTGTTTGGTTGGCACTGAGGCGTACCCTCCGATGCTGTCCGTATAAAATCCATCGGCATCATGAACAGTTACCTGGCGATTTAGTGAGCGGAGGGCATTTGCGGTGTGGGCGTTTCAAAAGATGGCGGAAGATGACGATTGGTTGAGTAACGTGTTGTGGACCGACGAAGCTTATTTCACGCTCCGAGGGTCTGTCAACGCCCACAACTGCAGAATTTGGGTTACCGAAAATCCTAGAACTGTCGTGGAAACTCCATTGCACGACGAGAAAGTCACGGTATGGGTTGGATTTATCACATCTACCGTTATCGGGCCCTTTTTTCTTCGAGGGAATGCGTGATTCTGGTTTTCTAACTGCTACCGTGACGGGTGAGAGGTACGTCGATATGTTACAGAATCGCATCATCCCCAGCCTGGCTGATAAACACCTGCTGGAACGTACGATGTTTATGAAGGATGAAACTCCACCCCATATTGCAAGACGCCTGAAAGATCTCTTGCGAGCGTCGATTGGTGAGGATCGTGTGCTCAGCCGCCGCTTTCGTCATGCTTGGCCTCCCAGGTCCCCAGACCTCAGTCCGTGCGATTATTGGCTTTGGTGTTACCTGAAGTCGCAAGTGTATCGTGATCGACCGACATCTCTAGAGATGCTGAAAGACAACATCCGACGCCAATGCCTCAACATAACTCCGGACATGCTTTACAGTTCTGTTCACAACATTATTCCTCGACTACAGCTATTGTTGAGGAATGATGGTGGACATATTGAGCATTTCCTGTAAAGAACATCATCTTTGCTTTGTCTTACTTTGTTATGCTAATTATTGCTATTCTGATCAGATGAAGCGCCATCTGTTGGACATTTTTTGAACTTTTGTATTTTTTTTTTTTGTTCTAATAAAACCCCATGTCATTCCAAGCATGTGTGTCAATTTGTACCTCTCTATCTACGTTATTCCGTGATTTATTCAGTTTTCAAATTTATACCGACTTTTTGATCACCCGGTACTTCTAAAATGTAGCCTATGTCAGACTCATCCGGTACGTTTTTCACATTATCATTTCTGACAGCACGCTCAACAAATTTTATTTGTTCTACGCCATAACAAGATGCGATTTTACGTAAGCAGTTTCCAACACTGCATCCATGCCAAGTCGGGTAACATCAGATTATGGGATGGATCACCGCGCGGGGTAGCCGCGCGGTGTGAGGCGCCTTGTCACGGTTCGCAGGGTTAACCCAGTCGGAGGTTCGAGTCCTCCCTCGGGCATGTGTGTGTGTGTCGTCCTTAGCCTAAGTTAGTTTAATTTAGATTAAGTAGTGTATAAGCCTAGAGACCGATGACCTCAGCAGTTTGGTCCCGTAGGATCTTACCACTTGTTTCCTAATTTAATGAGATTGATCTAGTTTGTATGTTTCAAGGCAGTCTGTGCAGAAATTTTCGAAGACACATTAGCCAAAAGCAAGACATCGGTTTTACCTTACTGTCAAGGGAATACTGTCTTGTTATTAATATGAGAAAAGATTATCTATAGAGCATTCCAGAAAGTTGAAGGGATCTATAAACTGAAATTTTATGTCCCTATGAAAGCTCACTGCAATAGAGTTAGTGAATGTTTTATGTTTCTCCATCACAGGAACCGGTCTGGATTCAATTTAGTAGTTTCTTCCTCTTGTTTGGAAAGATTAATAGTTATAAAATGTGCATCACAACTGATTAGATTGTGATACATTAGAGGTAATGTAAAATTAGTTCTGTAACTTAAATTACATACATCATCACCGAGCGTGGTGGCTCAGTGGTTAGACACTGGACTCGCATTCGGGAGGACGACGGTTCAATCCCGCGTCCGGCCATCCTGATTTAGGTTTTCCGTGATTTCCCTAAATCACTCCAGGCAAATGCCGGGATGGTTCCTCTGAAAGGGCACGGCCGACTTCCTTCCCAATCCTTTCCTAATCCGATGAGACCGATGACCACGTTGTCTGGTCTCCTTCCCCAAACCAACCAACATACATCATCCACAGCTCCACAAAATCTGCTTGTAAAATGGAATTGATTGCTGTGTTACGCAGTGGTCTGCTTGAAGTGTTCCTCGCACATTTGACATGTCTCTGACATCTATTCCTCTTCAGGACTAATAATCATTTGCGTGTTTTGCAACAAGCAGTTTTCTACGCATTCTGTAGTCAGATGCAGCTGTTTGCTAAATCGTCCCATGCAGTCTGCCCCCAGGCACATCGGGAAGTCTGGATATTCGTTACTGTAACTGCAATGCACATAGAATGAAATACAATGCTGTTTGTGCACATAAATTCCGTTACCAATGCACAGCTGCAGCAACCATTCGATGACTATGTAAATGAAAAACCATGGCTGTAATGATTTGTTACACAAATAGAATTTCATACACTGTTTCTCTAACACGTATGGCATTCCACTTGTAAATAAAATAAGAATGGATTAATAAAAGACGAGTGAAATGGTGAACCTATTACCAAATTTGTTGGTCTACGAGTTAAAATTATGCTCTTGAAACTGGGTAAGGATACGTAATACACAGATAAAAGGGTTAAACATAGTTGTTTACTGGCAGTGTGTTTCGAATCTTCAGGTAAAATAACTGTGCAGCATGTTAGTTAATCCCATCACTAAGTAATTTCTACAGTTAAACAGTACAAGCTAGGTATATCAGTAAAAGATAATTAACGTTTTATAATTCCACATAAAGTGAATACTTTATCGTGAACTCAATACCACGTGAAAAAGTTATGATAATGACTGATTTTACTGTGTATGTATGAAAATTTAAATGTGTATTGTATTGTAGAAAAAAGTAAACTGTGCTTTTATGAATGTGTGAAAGTGTAAACAATACTAAATTCAATTTGCATCCAATTTATTGTGCGAAAAATAAAAAGAATAAACTACCTCAATTTTACAGGAGGCTGGCTATTAATAAGACACATATAGTTGTGATCATTCTGAAACACTTGAGTCAGTCGGTATGAAACGATAGCACATACATAATTAAAGGTTCTCGCTGAAAGAGTAAAGCATAAAAGAAATGAAATTTACTGACAGAGCTAAAGTATTTGAGTTAAGAAGCTTGTGGAACTAATTTTACACTTGGTGGCCTATACATACTGTCTGTCAAAATATACTGTTCTCTCATTGGCTGGTTCATTTTAGTGAAAAATTTTCCCCTTCACAACATACTGAATTTTCTAAATTTTCTACCTTCCACCATCATCTACATTTTTAAACAACCGCCGGCCAGAGTGGCCCATAGTGCTCAGAGCCATTTGAACCATTTGTTCTTGAGGATACTCTGAATTAAACTCAAGAACGTGCCGTTTTATGAATAATCTTTCGAATTCAGTACATAAGTCACCTAGAACTTTGTATCGCACTCTGGGTAATTCATCCAACTGAAACCTTACTATATTAAGTAGTGAAAGCTTTTCCAGCCACATAGGCAGTACATGCCAAAACAGATCTGTTAGTTTGGATCATTCTTGAATCTTAATTCTCCATTCACTTGTTGTTGACTTTCACATATTTTTTGCCACGCCGTGGTTGAGCTATATCATTACCATACGTTGCAGTTCCACCGAAAACCCGGTTATAGTTGTGACTTAGAGTGCCGTGTAAGCGTGTCTGTACTATCTGATTCCATCCAATTCGTTCTGTTTCTCTCCATTTACAAAACAGTACTGGGCCACAGATATTTTGCCGCTTATGGTTTCCTCTGTCATACTCTGGTTTCTCTAGGCAATTTCAACTTCAACTCTTTGCTGTGAACCATGACTCCTTAAATAAATACCGTCTCATGGCACAGCTGAATCGGGTTCCTTGATTTTCTCGCGAGTGTTAACAACTGTAGAGATTAAGGTAATACTAATTATTCAGCAAAAACAGTATAGTCGGAAATGCTGCAAGAGTTCGAGAATAGATAGTCAGAAACATGAATTACTTTTCAGAAAATGCTGGGAGAATCAGAAACGATTTACTTTGTAAAACTGCTGTGCAGCTTCTTAGTGCTCCAGTCCTCCCACAACTGCCAGCAGTCAGCCTCACTGACTCTCCCACATTTTCTGTACTTCAAAAGGCATGCAAAGACTGGTACTCTTATGCGAGACAACTACGACCGAACGTAGATGTTCGTAGGGTGAATAATTTAGATTCGCAGAAATATTTTTTCTTATCTTGTGTAGATCCAAAAACACACAAATATTAATGAAGTTAGTCCAAACAATATTGACTTTCGACGAAATATGCTTTTTAACCGGGTAGTAAGATCACAATTCAACGTCCAGTTGATGAGGAGGATATTACAGGCAGAGTCCCGCTCGTATAGGATAAGAATAGGGAAATAAATCGCGGCAGTCGCCTTGATCGATTAAGGGATGTTAAGAAAACCTAAAAGTGGAAAACTTGCCGTGGATTTGAAATCTAGTCCAGCAACCACTGCACCACCTCGCTCAGTGATACAATTTAGTACGCTGGGTGAACCGCCCAAAATATGCACAGAAATATTGCGGAAATGGAAAGTGCTATTGATGTGCATTTTTCACAGAATGGATTGGTAATAAAGTGCTCGTATTTTTAACAAATGATTGGAAGGCAATAATTCTTAGAAAATACATATTTTGTGCAAACTTACACTTTTTTAAATGAAGCTATGCCTGTTGACATCAACAAATTACAATTAGGATAAGTTAGACTGTCAGTGGCATTTGTTGGAGGATTCTAGTGCTAGTCGTTTACGAGATATCGTATTTTGAAAAGTTTCCAGACCGACACTTATTTGTGATATTCAAACTGCGTATTTGTTAGGTACGATGTTGCTACGTTTGCTTAAAGTATGCTTGTGTGTCCCTTGACTGCATTGCGATTGCATTGCTAGTCAGTATATGACAGTTCAAGCAGTAGGTCGTGAGTGGACGGTGGGATTTGCCAATGCAGAAAAGGCTGACATGCTCATGGTGCATGGAGAGTGTAGGAAGAAAGCAGTTCGTCCTTCTATGATGTATGCAGCAAGATATCCCAATAGACGTCAACAATCTCGGCAACATGTACGGTATCCTATGTTCGTCTTAATGTTTATTAGAGTGTCGTGTAACAATTTGAAGTATGTCGGTCAAGAACTTTTCGAGACTTTTGGTAACAAGCATATATAAAATCTTCTTTTTATGTAGTAATATAGATGAATACAAGGTCGATATTGTTAAAACAAATGTTAAAATGTCGGTTCAACCACATTTTTCACTACAGAATCCCTAAAATTGCTGCGTTTCGAAAGAGTACGCCTTTATCATCAGAAATTATTCTACAAGAATATTATAAGAGAGATGAAGTTAAAAGTATTAAAAAAATATTATAAAATCGTGATCACTTCCCTTTTAATTGTATCTTCCCAAAATGTGCTTCAACATCATTACTTCAGTCGCTAAAATAATCTGAGATGAATCGGAATCAGCAGTCTGTGAATACAGGCAGTGCTGCAGCAACAGATACTCTCGTACAGAAAATACAGAAACTACAGAACCCATTTACATTAATGTTACCACCATCTACGTCCGGTGTCAATGTGCAGCAAGCAGTAATAGACGACATGTGGCAGCTTCAGCAGGAGAGGCTACATAAAGCTTGTCGAGGAGACGCGAAAAACACTGTAGCCGTAGTCGTAACCTACGGTCGCAGGTTCGAATCCTGCCTCGGGCATGGATGTGTGTGATGTCCTTGGGTTGGTTAGGTTTAAGTAGTTCTAAGTTCTAGATTACTGATGACCACAGATGTTAAGTCCCATAGTGCTCAGAGCCATTTGAACCATTTTCGTAGTCGTAACGCGGAAACGGAGCGATTTGTCTGGCAACCAGATGAGCATGATTATTGTCTTGAAGGCCAAGGTGGAATCATTTTGAAAAAAAAAAACAAAGTTTGTAAGTTGTTTGCGTGCTGCTATGGTTAAAGAGTACCACTCACTGAAAAAAGGTGCTATCCAAAACTGGCGCTGAGGCAACCGTGGAGCACCACCGGCCATGGATGACAGGGGTGAACGACGGCTGCGGAGATGTGTACGAGCGCAACTGTTGAGCAACTAACCGCCGAGATGAACCAAGGGGCTACCAACAGTGTCTCTTCATCGAACGTTCAGCGAACGTTGCTGCGCATGGGCCTCAGCTGCATGCGCCTGGTCTGGTCCGTACGCTCATGCTCACTGCTGTTCATCAGCGACGAAGGCTGGAATTTGCACTACAGTACCGCAAATGAACGGCCACTGAGTGGGGACTGGTGGTCTTTTCAAATGATACACTTTTTACACTCCATCGGACATATTGCCGTTGGATCGTCAGAAGGATCCAGGCCAGACATGGAAGCATTATGATCGGGGGAATGTTTACGTGGCATTTCCTGGGTGATCTAGTTGTTCTGGGAGGCACAATGGATCAACACAAGCATGCATCTATCCTTAGGGACCAAGTTCACGCCTACACGCAGTTTGTTTTTCATCGGGACACTGGCATCTACCATCTGGACAATGCAACGTGTTACCCAGCTCGAAGTGTACGTGTGTTGTTGGAAGAACACCAGGATGAGTTCACTGTTCTCCCCTGGCCACCAAACTCCACTGTTTTAAAACCAATCAGAAACCTATGGGATCACCTCGATCGCCATGAATAAGAATTTGCCTTCATTTTAATTAATGAGGATGGAAATAAACTGAGGACCACTTGAAAAGGGGGAAGATAAGGGAATCTTACAAATGTAAACATTTTCTTAGTAAGGAATTAATACAGTATCATTTACGTATAAGTAATCTATTGTCATCTTACAAATAGAGCATTTTTGTAATATTATTGAATAAAAAGTAGGATGTAATATTTTAAACAGACATTGAGAATAAATTGAGAATGTTTAGTTCAAAATGTTCAAATGTGTGTGAAATCTTATGCATCTTAACTGCTAAGGTCATCAGTCCCTAAGCTTACACACACCTTAACCAAAATTATCCTAAGGACAAACACACACACCCATGCCCCAGGGAGGACTTAAACCTGCGCCGGGACCAGCCGCACAGTCCATGACTGCAGCGCCTTAGACCGCTCGGCAAATCCCGCGTGGTGAGAATGTTAAGTATTACCTGTCAGTTGAACCACAATAAGTGTTATTTTAATAAAGACAAAATTTACTTTTTTCAAAAACCAGTGAACCTCTTCATTGTGAATTTAAGAAAGGAAAAGGAATCGTCTTTGGATAAGGGGTTAAGCTACAATTTAAAATCTATGTTACACAGTTAGCAGGTTGAAGAAACAATCGTTCATGTAAATGTTTCATGTGGCAGTGCTGAACTAAGCAGGATTGAACAATTCAGTGTTGCTGTAAAAATCAAAATTTTCTTACAAGGGAACCTCCCCATCGCACCCCCCTCAGATTTAGTTATACGTTGGCACAGTGGATAGGCCTTGAAAAACTGAACACAGATCAATCGAGAAAACAGGAAGAAGTTGTGTGGAACTACGAAAAAATAAGCAAAATATACAAACTGAGTAGTCCATGTGCAAGATATGTAACATCACGGCTGATATTAGCTGACGAGCGCCGTGGCCCCGTGGTTAGTGTGAGCAGCTGCGGAGCGAGAGGTCCTGGGTTCGAGTCTTCCCTCCAATGAAAAGTTTCATTTTTTTTCAGTTTATGTGACAAACTCTTATGTTTTCATCGCTTTTTTGGGAGTGATTATCACATCCACAAGAAAACCGAAATCGGGTAAGGTAGAAGAATCTTTTTACCCATTCACCAAGTGTACAAGTTAGGTGGGTCGACAACATATTCCTGTCATGTGACGCACATGCCGTCACCAGTGTCGTATAGAATATATCAGACGCGTTTTCCTGTGGAGGAATCGGTTGACCTATGACCTTGTGATCAAATGTTTTCGGTTCCCATTGGAGAGGCACGTCCTTTCGTCTACTAATCGCACGGTTTACCGGTGCTGTCGCAAAACACAGACACTAAACTTATTACAGTGAACAGAGACGTTAATGAACGGACAGATCATAACTTTGCGAAAATAAAGAAATTAAAATTTTTAATGGAGGTAAGAATTGAACCGAGGATCTTTCGGACCGCAGCTGCTCACGCTAACCACGGGACCACGGCGCTCCTGATTTTACGTTAGCCTTGAAGTTGCATATCTTACCCATGGACTACTCAGTTTGTATATTTTGCTTATTTTTTCATAGTTCCACATAACTTCTTCCTGTTTTCTCGATTGATCTGTGTTCAGTTTTTCAAGGCCTATCCAGTGTGCCAACTTATATCCAAATCTGATGGGGGTGCGATGGGGAGGTTCCCTTGTTAGAACTTCAAAGATCATCTCCAAGTTTAGACCAAAAGAAGTAAGTAATTTCGAAAAAACTTAAATGACTAACTTGTAAAAAAAACATTATTGGTAACAAAGCTGATAAGGGAAACACAGCTGTCCTGATTCATTTTAGGTATTACAGAGAAAAAACAGGGAAGTTCTTTGCAGAAGTTGGTGTTAACGAGGTAACTAAGGAACCAACAATAAAATTTCATACTGAAATAAGAAAGAAAACACACCACTGTGTTTCTCTTCTCAGATTTATGAAAGAAACACTTAAAGGCTATGGATCCTCTTTCCCCGAAGTTACGATCTCCAGTTACGTACATTAAGAGGATAAGAGGATTCGCCCTGCTGTCAATAGTATTAGCTGTTCCAGTTACTTCCTCATCAAACAGCTTAACAAGAAACTAAGTGTTTTTCTATACTTTCATGAAAGATTTTTAATTAAGAAAAGCTTCAAACTAGATGATCAAATAAGGGTCCTTGATGTACCCCATGAAGTAGTACTAGCTGCAGTTGTTGTTAAAAATTTATATAGAAATGAACCAATTAAAGAAGCTGTTGTGGTGATTACAAATAATCTATTAAAACACAAAAAAAGCTAGTTAGGTTAAACTACAGAACTTCTAGAGTTCCTGTAGTTTACACTTTCACTTAATATTTTCATGTTTAATGAGAAAAAATATCATAAGTTTCAGGGTCTGGCTATGGTTAACAGTTTGTCTGGAACTTTTGCAGACGTGTTTCTCAGTGACTTGGAAATCGACTTTTTCCGAAAACATCCGTTAGTTGAGAACCGATTGCATTACTATTAGAGTTATGTCCGCAGCTCGTGGTCGTCCAGTAGCGTTCTCGCTTCCCACGCCCGGGTTCCCCGGTTCGATTCCCGGCGGGGTCAGGGATTTTCTCTGCCTCGTGATGACTGGGCGTTGTGTGATGTCCTTAGGTTAGTTAGGTTTAAGTAGTTCTAAGTTCTAGGGGACTGATGACCATAGATGTTAAGTCCCATAGTGCTCAGAGCCATTTGAACCATTTGAACTATTAGAGGTATGCCGACGATGCAATAATTTTAGTTCATGGGAATGAAAAGACATCAAGGAGGTAGCTATGCAAATATGTACCAAGAATTCTAAAATTCAATTTACTTAAGAAACAGAGGAGGATATACCGTTAATTACCTTGAATTGACCATTTCAGAAGCTAATGATAAACACAAGTTCCGCATCTTTAGAAAAACAACTTGCACCGATACTATTATCCATGAGAGATCCTGCCATCTTAAACGGTATACGGAAACCTATTTTCGGCCAATGTTGTATAGGACAAGATCGAAAAGGAAACTGAGATTTAGAAGCAGACTGCAGAAGCAAATGGGTACAGTAGCTCTACTATGAAACGCATATACAAGAGATTACAGTATAGACAATACGAACGTAGGAGCGTGGGCTGAAACGTAATGCCTCCGATTTTTTTGTGCAAACTCTTGAAACTTTTTAAATAAAACAAACTTTACTAACATTTTACATCTCCGCATCTGCATGTTTGCAACCCTCGTAAAATAAGGAAGGGGTGTAATTTTGTTTGTATGATGACATCTAATAAAACTGGAAGGTTCAAATGGCCCTGAGCACTATGGGACTTAACATCTGAGGTCATCAGTCCCCTAGAAATTAGAACTACTTAATCCTAAGTAACCTACGGACATCACACACATCCATGCCCGAGGCAGGATTCGAATCTGCGACCGTAGCGGCCGCGCGGTTCCAGACTGAAGCAACTAGAACCGCTCTGCCACACCGGCCGGCAAAATTGAAAGGTCCCTATGTAAATTTAACTTACAGGTTGCCTTTAGAAACCAATTTACGTTGGGGTAAACGGATCATCGTAACATCTGACAAGAGAAGAATAAGTATTTGCGTTGTTGTGTTTAGGAGATAACATGTGACGACTGCCAAAAGAACTATACTGGACAGGCGGGTCGAACGTGTAGAATCCGCTTCAATTAACGTATGCTTACTAAAAAGTAAAACTGCACTAGGTACTCATTTATCAACACACAGTCAATTAACCTATAGTAATGGCAATAGCACGGAGATTTTTCCCTGAGCAAACAAGGGCAGTAGCTTGACGTGGCCTCAAGAACCTAAAATTTATGCTGCCAAATGAAAGAAAACTCACAACAATATTAACGAACAGAATGAATTTTCCAGTAACGCTTGCTTTAATATTTATGATCAGGTCATCTAGCAGATGTATAATGCCTGATGTTCTTCCTCGTTCCTCGAAAATGAATTTGTTCATCAGGTTAGTTGGCCGTGATGGAAAGCGGTCGGCGCGGACTGCAGCCTGTGACATGTGTAAACATACCACCGCATCACAAGTCACTCGGACTGCTTTGCTGAATGACGCGCTGTAACGGCCACTCTCTTCTGAAACTATTATCACCTAACACCTTCGTTAATTAGTTTTAGCTGTTTGCTAAAAGGTAGCTACGGTTACTTTGTAACAATAATCCTGTTTCCTTCGTTGTTCTATGGTTATTTCATAACTAGTCTCCTTTCTCCCCTTTTTTAAGTGTGTGTGAATTCCTAACAAACTGCTGAGGTAATCGACCCTAGACTTAGACACTGTTTAAACTAATGTAAACTAACTTATGGTAAGGCAACACACACACCCATGCCCGAGGGAGGACTCGAACTTCCGGCGGCAGGGATCTCCTCTTTTTTAACTTACACTAAGAACCCTCAGTGTATTTCTATTCTTATTCCCTGAAGGAGGACAAATTCTTAAAATTTTGGGAGTGTTCATTAACTTTTATTTCAGTATATATGTACAAATAATTTTAGACCGTTTTAATGCACTCATTTAAGACTTACGCACATGCCAAATAACTATAAGAATTTATTCCCCATCATCACATACTTTTTGTTTACGTCAGTTTTACACAACTATTGACATACTACACTTCACAGCACCAGGTATATGTGAGTTCACAGTATTTTGTTATTGTTTCTACAACCCATGAAAGAAGGGTTTGTAACATTGCATCTCTGTAAAATCATTATTCTTATTACCTTTTTTTCCATCCTAGACCTCAAGACGATCGGCAACACAGACTGAAAGCGGATGCCGGTAAATAAAACATTGTGATCCGATCGGTGCATGTTTATTTAAAAAGCATTCCATTGGTTTCAGGTCGGGACACCGGACAGACCACTGCAGTTTTAAAGTTCTATCGTCCACAAAGTAGCAGAATTATTTGTAACAGTGTTGTGTCAATATACCGTGGGACAGTGATATATTTATTGTATTAGAACACAATAAAAATGGTGACGAGCCTGCAACCATCTATGTTGGAATCTGTACTCACGCAACATTTTCATCAGCAGAACGAGAACGAGAAGCTGCTATGAACACCACCCAACCACTTCTTCAAAGCTTACTGCAGACGCAAGCAACACAGCAAACGCAGACTTTTCCTTGCTTTGATGAGGCTGTAGAGGATTGGGAAGCCGACGAATCAAGATTATTGGAGCATTCCCACGCATTCAAGGTAACTGATGCCAGCCTCATGAAATCTTTGTTTTTACCAGCTACTGTGCAAATTGGCCCCCTTATGTACCTTATGTGAGCTTTCAGACCTCACCTTTACAAATATTCGCTCGTTGCTGATTAATTATTACCAGCGGCATACCCACGTTATTTCCTCCCGGGTAGCATTTTACCAATACAAGTAACAGCCAAACCAGACTCATAGATAATGAGCTTGCAGAGTTGCAAGATTTAGGGTGGAAAAGTCATTTTGTTACCCTAAAAGTAAGGAGTCATATACAGAACAAATGATCAGGGACATGATCATACGGAGTACTCCAGAGAGGGATTTGCAGCACGAGCACTTCAACTCGAAGACCCGAATGTGCGAAGATTCGAAGTGACCCGAGCAGTAGGCAAGAAACTGAAGTCGTGGATAGAGATAGGAGCCATTAATGTAAACACATCCGAGCCAGCAGCCAATGGCCACATTAGTGGTGATTTTGACGTAGCAAGTGTACAGGCGGAACGCAGGACCATTAACCAACAACGTCCTCCACCCCACTTGAGCCGACCAAACCGGTCTTGGGTACCGAAACGACTGGCGTCATGTCCGGATTGTTTTAAAAAACATCAACGTGAAGACTGTCATGACAGATGGGCCTATTGTGAAAACTGTTCTGTCAACGACCATTTAGCTTCTGTATGTCGTACGTCCCGTCAGGCAAGACAGCCTCCTGCCGAACATATGGTCGTTAAGCTGGTAACCACTAATGGCTCTGAGCACTATGAGACTTAACATCTGAGGTCATCAGTCCCCTAGAACTTGGAACTACTTTAAAGCTAACTAACCTAAGGACATCACACACATCCATTCCCGAGGCAGGATTCGAACCTGCGACCGTAGCGGTCGCGCTATTCCAGACTGAAGCGCCTGGTAACCACTACAGGCCATCAAAGGACCTCCAGTAAGTTTTTAGTATCAGTGACAATTGCAAAGAAACCAGTTCAATTACAAGTAGACACCGTCGTAGCCGCGAGCATTCTGAATTACGGTACCAGTTTGAAACTTGGAGCTCTCCCTCGCAAGAAACAAAGAGACGTCTAATGGCATATAATAAAAATACCATCCCAGTGCGTGGTCAAGTCGAACTGTCAAAGACGTATCATAATGTCACCAGCCACATTACCTTGTTAGTCGTTAAAAGTGATTCCTCTGAGAAATTGTTTGGACTTGACTCTTTTCAGAAATTTGGATTTTCAGTAGACATTTCTCGGTACTTTCGACGCCGCACGGTTTCGTTAGCTCTCAGAGACCAAGTAAAGAAATAATTAGATCGCCTAACTGCAGTAGGAGTTCTAGAACCTATTCCTTCTAGTCAATGGGCTACCCCATTAGCCATAGGGCGAAAGCCATCGGGGAAGATCCACCTGTGCTGCGATTTTGAAGTAACTGTCAACGACCAATCAGAGACTGGCTGGCTCTGAGCACTATGGGACTCAACTGCTGAGGTCATTAGTCCCCTAGAACTTAGAACTAGTTAAACCTAACTAACCTAAGGACATCACAAACATCCATGCCCGAGGCAGGATTCGAACCTGCGACCGTAGCGGTCTTGCGGTTCCAGACTGCAGCGCCTTTAACCGCACGGCCACTTCGGCCGGCTATCAGAGACTGAGACGTATCCTATTCCGAAGCCGGAAGAATTACTGTCAAAATTAAAAGATGGAAACTTCTCTAAAATAGACCTACTGGCTGCATAGCTCCAACTTCCCTTGCAGAATCTCAACAGTTTCTTACACTTAACACGCCGCACGGGCTTTATCTTTCGAAGCGCCTAATGTTTTTATAGCAAGTGCGCCCGCTATTTTCCAACGGTTTTTGGAACAATTAGTGCTCAAGGTGGATGGATGAATTAACTACTTAGACAACATCATTGTAACAGGGAGAACCATGGTGGAACACCTTCACCATCTGAAATCTTTATTCAGCGTCTTAAGGGAGTCTGGCCTAAAATGCAGAAAAGAAAATGTTTTTTTTCCAGCCTGAGATTGAGTACCTCGGCCACATCATTTCCAGCTCGGGCAACCGGCCTTTGCATAAACATGTCGATGCCATAATCAAACTTCCCAGACCAACAACGCTTAAGCAACTCCGTTCCATTCTAGGGAAGATATCGTATTACCGAAAGTTCTTACCCGAAGCAGGAACACAAACCGCCCCCTTGCCTCAGTTACGCAAAAAAGGGTTGCCTTTCCAGTGGACACCAGCTTGCGGGCGCGTCTTCCGCGGGCTGAAATTTCAGTTGTTGACGGCCTGTGCCTCGCACGTTTTGATCCAATAAAGTAGCTATTTGTTGCAATGGGGCATCTGATACAGGCGTCCGAGTGGTCCTGGCACACATGGAGGCGGATGGCTCTGTGCACCCTGTGACCTCTGCATCGAAAACTTCGACTGACACCAAACGCAGGTACTCCCAAATAGAAAAATAATCGCTGGCTATCATCTTGGCACTAAAGAAATTCCACATTTTTGTTTATGGCACAAAGTTTCACCTCGTTACAGAACATAAACCGCTGATCTCCTTATTCAATCCAGCTACTAAGATGTCAGACAGGACTGTTCACCGCCTCCAGCGCTGGGCCTTCTTTTTGGCGCGCTACCAGTATGAGATCACTTTCGCAACACGGCTGAGCATGCCAAAGCTGATGCCCTCTCCCGCCTTCCATAGGGACACGATCCAGAGGTCGAAAAAGAAACAATTATGTGTTTTCACAACGATGAAGAAGCAGAAGCCGCTGTAGATTCTTTTCCCATTACCATCTCCCGGGTCGCAGACGCAGCGGGTAGCGACGATGTTCTCCAGCAAATCCAGAATCACATACTTCGTGGATGGCCCGAACAACAGCTTCCTAAGGCTTCCGCGGCATTCCGCCAGTTCTTTAATGGCCGCCATCAGCTCATGTTGATCGATGCAGTAGTTCTACTCGTTTCCGACGAAGGACATTCAGGGACAGTCGTTTCTTATTCTTTACTTATGCACGTCCTGCAACTATTGCGCCCGCATCTCGTGGTCGTGCGGTAGCGTTCTCGCTTCCCACGCCCGGGTTCCCGGGTTCGATTCCCGGCGGGTCAGGGATTTTCTCTGCCTCGTGATGGCTGGGTGTTGTGTGCTGTCCTTCGGTTAATTAGGTTTAAGTAGTTCTAAGTTCTAGGGGACTTATGACCACTGCAGTTGAGTCCCATAGTGCTCAGAGCCATTTGAACCATTTGCAACTATTGCACCAAGGTCACTTGGAAGGGGGGGGGGGGGGCTCGCAGGTTCACTTACTGGCTGGGCATCAACCAGAAGATTGAACGACACACCCAACATGTTCATGCTGCCAAAGCCAGCAGACAGCCGCAAGACATTCATTTGCTTCTTGGCCACCATGCACTCGCCCATGCGAGCGGGTGCACATTGATGCTACTGGGCCGGTGTTTAACGCCATGTTATTAATAGTGTTAAATGTTTACTCCCGATTTCCGTACAATGTGAGATCCAATGCCACGTCAACCATCAACACCATCACAGCCTTAGAAAAAAAAAATTGTGATTGAAGTTTTGCCGGAAGTGCTCGTAACTGACAACGGTCAACAATTCTGCAACGATGATTTTCGTGGTTTCTGTGCCCAACATTGCATTCGCCACATTCCAACGTCTCCCTTGTACCGACTATCGAATGGAGAAGCCAAGAGGATGGTATGCACCATCAGAAATCACATGAAGAAATACGTCCAGGATCACTCCACCGATGCATCACTGACTTATTTTTTTGCGTAATTACAGGTCCACACCCATCGGAGACAAAAGTCCTGCAGAACTTCTACTCGGATAGCAGCCCTGGACCCTCTTGAGCCTCCTCATGCTGACGCCATCGTCAGCACCACCACTGCCTGTTTCCAAGTTCTGCTCTGGGACCCTGGTGTAGGCGAAAGGATTTGACTGTCAACCACCCTGGATTCGGGGAAAAATCGACCAACACTGGGGTTGGAAGGTCTTCAGGGTGCAGCTTCTGGGCCGGGACGTTCTGCGACATGCCAATCAACTTCGTCCCCAACTAATTACCCAGCAGTTCTTTCCTTCTCCCTCTATACACCCCAAGCCACCCCACTTGAGTGACATCAGATTTATACATGCCTTTACCCCACAGCCAGCTGAGCAACAGCAGACCCCATCAAGAGGGACTTACCCCAGATGTCGCCCAGCCCCAGAAGATGCCACTCTCAGACTACGAGATGTTGCCAGGTCACCAACAAGATGACGACATACCGCTGTCTCCTCCTGCTCCACCGGATCCGCTGCCACACCATACAACCTTCGCCCCCGTCCGGGGCGTTTTCATCAGTATGCTCCTGTGTCCTGAGTCACCAATGCCGCCGAGGGCTCAGAGCAGGATCCCATGGATGTGGCGTTCATTCACTGCAGATGTTCCCCGATTCTCCAAGGAAAAAGGGGTGTGCTTTCCAACACTATTAAATCACCGTACAGTGCAGCGGCACGCTCCATTATGCGCGGCCGAGAAATGCATCAGTGATCGCACTTCTCCGTGCACAGCCCGCTGCTGACATCGAAGGCCACCTTCGCGCGCTTCAAAACAAAGCAATCGGCCACCCATAACACCAAGCGACTGGACGCCCAGAGTATACAGCGACCCTAACCGCCGGCTCCATTAACTATTGAGCCTTATTTAACTTCGCCCCTGACGTCTACGAGCCATTTCTTATCGTGGTATGACTCTAATCCACAAGTCGGAAGTGCTAGGCTGCGGTGGACCTGCTGTTCGATGTTGATTCGGCTGCGCTCTGGACTTTAATCTGAATGCTATACTGGGACTTCAACGTTCAGTAGGCTTAGTGTGTCAACGGACTTGTGATTTCCGCCGGTATTCTGCATTTTACTTCACTTTCTGGAGATTGTAATAACCACCACCAATATATATATACTTTTCCATAAAGTATTACTTTACAACTTGGCTCTTGGTAACAGAATTATTTGTATCAGTGTTGTGTCAATAAAACGTAGAACGGTGATAGATTTATTGTATTATTCCTAGTTATAACACGTTCATATCCTTCCCAGTTTAGCGTTTCCATAAGCACAGTATAGGGACCACACTCTAACCGCAAAAAAAAAAAAAAAAAAAAAAAAAAAAAAAAAAAAAAGATTGTAGGTAACGTTCTCCAGGCATTTAGCAAACCCAAACCCTACCATATTGTCAAAGGCAGACTCGTTTAGAGTAATTCAGTGTCCACTGGCGCCGATCATTAAGCCACCTCAAGCGTCGCTTAGCAATGATTATATAAATACGTGGCATCTGAGGAGCTGCTCGACCATTGTACCCCATTCTCTTTAACGTCCTGTGCATGGTCATTGTGTTGCTGATTTCATGTATTTGTTTTAAAAATGGTTCAAATGGCTCTGAGCACTACGTGACTTAACTTCTGAGGTCATCAGTCGCCTAGAACGTAGAAATAATTAAACCTAACTAACCTAAGGACATCACACACATCCATGCCCGAGGCAGGATTCGAACCTGCGACCGTAGCAGTCGCTCGGTTCCAGACTGCAGCGCCTAGAACCGCACGGCCACTCCGGCCGGCATTTGTTTTTAACAGCCACCAACCGCAAAGCTCTACGTTTTCTGTACGTCCGTACACGAGGTCTGCCTGGTCTTGGTTTATCTGTGATAGTTCCTTCACGTTTACACTTAACAGTTCACAATACCAACAGTTGAGGTAGGCAGCTTTAGAAAGGTTCAAGGATCTCTCGTGGATTCACTACTTAGGTGATGTTCAGTGACTAGTCGACGGTCGAATTCAGTGAGCACACCTGACCAATTTATTCTGCTGTTAGTGCTTCTCTACTGACGACACAATACTCCCCGTCTCCTTTTATAGTGTCGAGTTCGCCTCCCGTGATAACTCCCGCATTACATAGGGGTGTCCGGAAACATTTCATAAGACTGTGCTAGCAGCTTGACTGAGCACTTCGTGAACACAATCAAGAAATCAAAGGCGGTCACCAATTTTCAAATATAGTGCACTCGCCTACGGAGATGCCTGCGAATTCGAATCTCGTTAAGCAGTGAATGTCAGCAGTATTACTGTAATTGAAGTAACTAACCACAAACTGATGTTGCAGCAGATCTACAATTTTTTATTAATTTGTTTGCGTCTCCTGTAACCTGTTCACGTCATGTACAATAAACCCGCGATAATCTCCTACTCGACACTCTGGCAGACTAGACAGTCAGGCACGCATCAGAAGCCGAGATGGAAAGCGATGTAAATAATGATGAACCGACAGCTGATCGGTCTGAAAGTGTACGAGTGATCCACTAATTGATTGACTGCGTTTTCAGTAGAAGAAGTTGACAAATCGATAGCCATGACAGGAATTCAGCTATCGAAGAACAGCTGACTCACGACAAGATATTACAAAGTGTTTTCAACGAACGGGACCCACCAGAAACTTAGAATGACGAAGAAGAAACGGTTGCAACTCACATCTCTTGGTCTGAGGCTTCAGGAGCCTTAAATACATTTTTGTGACATTCGTTGACAATGGCCAAAAATACACCACTTCTGAAATTATGAATCTGCGTATAAAACAGAATAATTTTCGTCAAAAAAGAGCTCAGTCCAAGAAACAAGTTAGTATTTCTGCAATATTCCAGAGGACTCAGAAAATGATTTCAGTTAAACCGTTAGTGGTAGATACCAGTTCAACATATTTCACGCTCTCCAGACCGTCAGATATCCGTGCTATTCCTAAAGATAGTGATTCCAATTGGACTGCCTATATTTTTGATAACACTTTTTATTAATTAGCTTGTTCTTGATGTTTTGAAATCAATGGCGCTTATTTTATTTTATAACTGGCCTACACAAAATTATTTATATTAACTGAACTTTCCTAAAACCTTCAGGCTTAAACCAGATTTAATAGAACAGTGCAGTATTTGAATTTTATTTCAGGTTGTTTTTCTAGAAAAGTAATACATAATTTTAATTTTTTTACGCTGTAATCTTTCTTTATGTGTTTTATAAGAAAGTTACTTGCCTTTGTACGTTTAAACTGTAGGTGCCGCTTGTATCCCTCAATCGGCAGAAACGGAACACTTGCAGAATCACTTTGTTGTCCTTCTGTCTGTCTGTCCGACTGTTAAAAATCCTTTTTCTCAGGAACGGGTAAACGTATCAAGTTGAAATTTATATCACCTACTAAAGTCTACGGTCCCTTGCCAGCATAAGAAATTTAAGCTTCTACGCCAATACATTCAATACATTTGTCACAAATTTCGATATATTGCCAGAATCTATGTCGATAACAGGCAAAAATCGTCGAAAATCTCAGTTCTCAGGTTAGATGAACTATCTACGTATATACTTATGTTTGTACGGAACCCTCGGTGCGTAATTCCTACTCACAATTTTCGTATTTTTGACACTGTTATTAAAACTGGTAATTTGGCACGTTTGATAATACAGCATTGACAGATCCCCAGACATGCCGGGTTTTGTTCTGCTGTATTTACATTTTATCTTTTATGGCTGTAATATCCAAATGTTTTCTACCCGTATGTAGTGTTTGTAAAACTGCGTGTTCTTCTACAATTCACAACTAAGAGTGGCTCCTTTCATGAATATGCGCTGCTACGTCCGACGTATCTAAATTATTAAGCGTCCCTATTTTACTTCTGCCTGAACCTGAGTGACCTACCTGTCTGACAGATATAGTTCTCATAACAAATGCTATATTGAATTTGTATATTCCAGTTTTGTCGCCCTCTTTAACTCTTGTTCTAATTTCTTTCTTAACTAATATCGTAGCGTGTTGCGAGCTTTAAATGCGGCTTCGGTTTCAATGGCTTGAAATAGATAGATAATTTCTGAGATGACTTACAAAATACGGAATCGTGGCTCTCTTAACATTCTGTATGTCTATCCTATTTACTTTTATAAGCTGTTTCTTACTTATTCCATGGTGTCCGTTTGCTCTGGTTACACTTCCTCTGATACTCAACGCAGTCATTCTATCTTGTTTACTCATCGGAACTTTATGCCCTTTAACTAATAGACACTTAGGGCAGAAAGTTTTTCGACATTTGGATGACAAGAGTTATTACGATTAAGATAATGTGTTGTTGTCAACTTCTTCTACTCTCTGAAGGCATGTTTACCTATTTGCTGCATAATATTTAGATCAAGGAATTGCCGTTCACTATATTTTTCTTGTTCAACTGTGAATTCAGTTTTATCATGTAAATCAGTGAATTTAGGTACAATTTCGGTAGCCTCTTTCACCCCTCCCCTCACACGCACCCCTCCACCCCCACCGTATCATCTATGTAACGCTTATCGCAAAGGATTTTATCGACAGGACACTGCAGCTTACCGAATATTTTCTATTCATGATAATTAATAAAGATATCTGTTATAGTTCCGGATATACTGGAGTTCACAGTAAGTTCGTCATTTTGCATGTAAAATTTACTGTTACAAGAGATATAATTATCTGTAGTAATAAACTGCAATAGATCAATAAATTCTACAATTTCTTGTTGAAATAATACGCCCTGCTTAATTTTATTTACAGACATGGGTACCAAGAATTTCTACTATAAGGTAATGGTTATTGCAGATGAATTCCTAAGAAGTAGGTTTAGGGCGGCGTGGATGCACTTTTGATGTCAAATTGATATGCAAATTAATTGAAGTCATCAATTAATTGGGAAATTTGGAAATTTGTGGTAATGTCTTACGGGCCAAACTGCTGTGGTCATCGGTCCCTAAGTTTACACACTACTAACTTAAACTAACTTACACTAAGGACGACACACACACCCATGCCCGGGGGAGGACTCGAACCTCCGACGGGGGAAGCCCCGCAGACCGTGACAAGACGCCCCCTGACCACTCGGCTACCCCACGCGGCGATCAATTAATTACCCCATCCTCCCACTCCACCCCCAGATAAAGGCATGTGTTTTCCCCAACCAGCAAGTGGGCCCCATCTCTCCCCCTTCCCCTTCCCCACCTACTCTATTGGCGGAAAGTCGAATTTTGGCGGTAAATTCAAAAATAGCAGGAATTTGTCCCAAAGCTGTGCCCCCCTGGGACTCAGACATCAGTATTTCTGGATGGAAAGTTCAAGTGCACCCCCAAAACATGGAAAAAGAGGAAGGTTACGTTAGTATATTTCATTTATTTTGGTTGGGAAACACAAGTGAAACTTGGTCCTATTTATGTATTTAATCGTAAAGATCGATCCTAATTACACAACTATATGCATAGAGCTACACAAGGAGCACCTAAATTCGCAATACAGCTCAAAAATTGACGATGTCATACATGTGGCGTTATCCTGCTAGGAAAAATTTCACAGTACCACTAGAATCTAGTGGAATACCTGCTCAAACTATGTATAGGATGATTCCTTCACCTACAAGCTGGCCAGAAAAAGGCTGGAGCGTAAAGTACTATCTTCATGATTGGCAGGAATCGTGTTCAACTGACGAGATGCTAGTGTTGGACAGAGACGAGTTTAGTAAGTGTATTACCTGTAAGCATACAGCTGAAGACTAATCACCGTGCTGCCCAGATAATCTAAATTCAGGAATAACAATACATACTACTACAACTGATGGAAAATGTTCAATGTTCTAATTACATGTCGAAATTATCATGAAAAAAAAACAGCACTCATAGTCAAGGGGTCATGATGCAACACATGTACCGGGGATTGGGAAAAGTCTTCGCAATAACACAACTATTGCTAAAACCAAACCCAAAAGATTGCATCAGGAGAGAGGGGCGACAGCTGTATGAGTGTTCTCATCAATGTATGGTTATGACTCACTCACAGATGAACGTTTCCTGCAATCTGTTAAATATACTCAGAAAGTCTGTAACAACAACGAAATTCAGGAGAAATTTCCAGATCGCTTTTTCAAATGCACAGCTCCCACTGCATGTTGTATATGCTGACCGCAACCGCCTGGCATATCTGGGAGTAGAGAATTCGATCCAATGTGTCACCACTTGGCTGGGTGGCTGGTCAGCACTAACGATGTCGACATCCACAATAGGGCGCGACACCGGCAGGTTATAGAACAAAGCAAGATCAATGACAGCTATCTGAACTGCAAGCTGTTTGTCAGCTATGACCTCCTATGGAACATGCCCCACACCTCCAGCATACCGTCCCCGCCGTTTTGAGAGTGAAAGCACTTTACTGTAACAGTTTTATTTAACGTCAACATGCCTCTTAGAAGCGAACATCTCTTAAAAAAACAAAAGTCAACCACGATGATAATAAATGTCCTGTTGCCACGAAAATATGCGCTGTCCATTTTGTTTTAATTCTATGAGCGACATGGCTATAATTTGAGAACATTCATCATGTTCAAAAATCATGCTCAACATAACATTCTTTTCAGACGGTTGAATTACCAGTATAGAACCGAATGAAAACAGCCATTCTCTTATATTCGACTGCAGGATACAATTCGCATCTCTCTCTCTCTCTCTCCCCGCGTTCCGATAACTACAAACTACATCACTGGCGCCGATAACAGATGAGAAAACTGCAGATGTCGATGCTATATATGTCATAGATGTAATAACATACCCCACATCTTCAATACATGTCCACATTAGGTAAAACCGAAATAAACGTCCAGTATTTTGCTGCGATTACTGCCAATTACTACAGAATGACCACATAACCTCGGGAGTCTCATTGAAGGTAAGAAACAGAGATAATTTAAACTTTGTAGATAAAACATCTGTGTTAAGTGATTTCTGTCAGCGTGATAGACAAAATTATATAGGCTGAGATGGTCCCTTGCGTTCAAATCAACGTCTATAAATAAACTGTGATGCACATGTGTATTACAAACATTTCAGAAATATTAAATAATGGTACAGAAGACAGCCTTTCATGCCATTTGCTCACATGTCGCAAAAAAAACACAATCTTTTATATTTGAAAACAACAAGCCATAATAAAAGAGAACGTTGTTGTTTTGTACACTACGGCTCGTCCCATTTTACCATTCCATTGCTATATCGCACTGGCGATTACAAAAAGTAAAAAACAAATTGTAACATAACCTCCTAACATTACCTAGTAGAGAACACTATAAGAGTCCACTGATATACCGAAAACAAATACCCTATGCGTGCTAACATCTGACATTCTTTGCTCCATAACTAGCCGCTGGCGTCCTGTGTTTAAAATATCTGTCATCCAGCATACAATCATTCGCAATAGGAGCAGATTCTTGTCATATAGTTTTGTAAACAATTTGGTCTTCACAGAAAAGTCTGTTTCACGTAGTCTACTCACATGCCAGGAAAAACACTATCATTTCTAGGTTCCATAATGACCTGTATTCCAAGTTCTGTCTACTTTTTAGTTAGAGGTTATGTAGTATTAAATAACACGGGACTTGTAGTAACACATATTTTTAAACACGCAGTCGCGACAATAATAATAAAAACAGAGTGATTCCATGAAAATAGGTACTGTGGAAATCTATTAGTTATATGAGCAAAATCGGTGTGGTTTGAGAGCATTCCACATGTTCAGTTTATAAATTTTCATGCACAAGGGCATTACATTCATTTCAGACATATGGATTTACCGATACAGATCAGCATCTATACAGTCATTTACGAGTATTATGTTCGAGAGCGCTCCTCACTGTTATTTTATAACATCCAGAATACGTAAGAAAGTACAAACTATCTGCATCCAGAGTTTAACAGTCATACCGCTCTTTGTAATAGAACCTATTATTAGATTTTAGCACCTCTCTCTCTTCTGATATACCGAAAAACAGATACCATCTGCATGTTGAAATGGTTTAAATGGCTCTGAGCTCTATGGGATTTAACTTCTGAGGTCATCAGTCTCCTAGAACTTAGAACTACTTAAACCTAACTAACCTAACGTCATCACACACATCCATGCCCGACGCATGATTCGAACCTGCGACCGTAACGGTCTCACGGTTCCAGACTGTACCGCCTAGAACCGCTCGGCCATCCCGGCCGGCTCTGCATGTTGACATCGAGCATACTACATATAAATGTATCACTCCATTGGAGCTTGAGGCCAGTGGTCAAAGTCGCTTGCACAGGTCTGTGCAAAGTTTTGTCGGCTGTACTGAAGGAAGACCATATACAAGCCGGCCGCGGTGGCCGAGCGGTCCTAGGCGCTTAAGTCCGTAACCGCGCTGCTGCTACGGTCGCAGGTTCGAATCCTGCCTCGGGCATGGATGTATGTGATGTCCTTAGGTTAGTTAGGTTTACGCAGTTCTAAGTCTAGGGGACTGATGACCTGAGATGTTAAGTCCCATAGCGCTTAGAGCCATTTGAACCATTTCAACCATATCCAACAGACTATTAACCACAAGAGAGGGTCCCTGTGTTGTTCTTTCATTACCAGTTTAATGCATTGTTTTTCAGTTCTAACACAATCCAGCAGTGAATGATTACAGTTTTGTACACCACCAGACATTTTGTTTTTCTACCTCAACTTCGAGGTCTGTGCCAGTGCTAAACTGACATTAACACATTTCTATCCATTGGCACTGTTACAGAAAGCTGACCATCACATGTGTAAACAATGCTGCTCATACAACACACAGATTGGTAGAAATGAAACACAAAGGCGATGTTTCTTATTGACAAAAATGTCTAAGATATCGCAACATATGGAAACAGGAAGAGTTTACGGCATTGTGGAGAGTTTCCAAAAGATCAGTCCGAAAGTAATGACCTAGCTAGTTAATCTAATCTTCCACAGTGAAGGAGTAGCAGATATCTCGGTGCCCGGTTCCGAAGAGCATTGTTTCCTCATTTTGCAATCACATACATGATCACAATTCTGGTATTGACCATCAGCGGAAGGTGCTGTTTACAATACGTGTGGCGTGGTAGAAATAAAAAGAGGTAATCTTATGTTATTGGTGAGAAAAAAATGTAGTGGGCGTCACAGCATATGGAAATAGAAAGGCCTGCAGCACTGAGGAACGTCTCTAAACAACTGTCTGAAGGTGATGACCTCTCTATTTTAGTCCATGTTCCACAGTGACAAACAGCAGATGTCCAGGGTCTGACAAGGCTCTCTCCATCTCAGACATGTGATATCAGTCAATCACTATGTGGTAATCAAATGTAACAGTGTATGGATGGAATGGAAATGACACCATCGATATGGAACAATGTACTGTAATAAGCAAAGCAGTTGATAGCGCAACCAATTTTAGTAGTTTTATCAGCTGTTCTATAATTTCGACGCCAGCCATGATACAGCATAATGCGTCAAAATTTCTGTATCATCGCTAAACAACCCATCCACTACTGTGCTAATACCATTTACTAGGCTGCGAATGCAGATAGATGACTGTGCAGTACGTCCATTCGGTCATATACGCCAAAGCACACCAGACATCATCCTAAACCGATGCAGTTAGGTTATCTCATATTTCAAGCACATCGATCATAGTGCATTATTTACGATTACGACAGGCTGCCTTTCCTCGTGTGGATGGGAGTCCTTATCTAACCCTCCCTGCAGCACGGTCACTGAATTAATCTGCAACTGATCAGAAGTAGAAGGTTGCTATACATGCTCATTCGAACTCCAGTGAAGGAACAGAGCGAGCTGTTTCCGTAACTGCTGTTCAGTGACAACTGCTCTGCACCTATCTTACTCTCAGCACGCATCCAAGTGTACAAGATCTCTTCAGATACGTGAACATCGAGAATGTTAGCACCCCTTATCGGTGTATAGTAGACATAACAGTCTTGTGGTGGTGTAACAGACGGTTAAGAAAAAAACGTGTGGCTTATACACGATGGAACTTCAGACGAATGGCCGGCCGCTCTGACCGAGCGGTTCTAGGCCCTTCAGTCCATAACCGCGCGACTGCTACGGTCGCAGGTTCGAATCCTGCCTCGGACATGGATGTGTGTGATGTCCTTAGGTTAGTTAGGTTTAAGTAGTTCTAAGTTTAGGGGACTTATGATCTCAGATGATAACTGCAATAGTGCTCAGAGCCATCTGAACCATTTTTTTTTCAGGCGAATGGAGTTTGAGAAATTATATGTAACATACTGTGCTATCAATTCTGGGGTATTATTTCAGTGTCTGGAGTCAGTACCAAGAAGGTACTGGTACGAGAGAAAGGATCGTTGAGCAGTGACACATACTGCTTTTACTACATGGTTCTGCACCTAGAAACGCTATATTGTTAAACCAATATGGTCTCTGAAGTATCAGTCGTGCGAAATCAAACGCTCTTAATACTCTGATGCAGGACATATATGACCAACGCCAGACATACAACCACCCTACAAGTTCTCTGCCCCAATCACTACGGCGACGAACTTTAAAATGCTAAAACTATTTCCTTCTACACTATGCTGGTGTCCTAGGAAGTGACTGAGTTGTTCCTCACTACGAAGGGATCGTCGGTGTATATCCGTCTCTCTAGTTGCTTATAAACAAACGAGAATGAAGTCGGGCATCTGCTATTCTGTCTCTTAGGAAATTGATGGATCTTATACGTCTTTTTAAGTCGGAAACGTACGTGACCTCAATCACTTTTCCCGTGTCAGTTGTGCTTATTAACTGTAGTAACGCTTTTGATGAATGTGGCTACACCTCCCTAGGAAATAGAGTGAGGAAAAAAGACACAAATATTTTCTATAACTGATATATTAAGTCACCACCCACGCCCTGCTGCACGAAAATGCACACGAAGAAACAGCGACTTTTACAAAGGAGTAAGCACCACGATCAGTAGCCAAAGGTGATGTAACAGTTTTATTGGAGTTTATCATAGCATCACCACGGCCCTGGTGGCATTCCTCTTGCATACATAAGTCATGGTCTGATTTTAGGTAGTTTTGCTCATGTGAAGGATAATACAGTAATTTCCTCCTAACACCACATCTCTAGAGTACATCCTCCTCAAACGTTTAGGGATGTATATCTGGCATCAGTCTACGCTTCTACAGAACATGTACGGGAATTGCGTAAGTATGATATACACATTGATTCTTCTCGTTAATACTTATGGAATACCATTCCTTATGAAAACCAACCATAATTCGGTAATATTTATATTCGACTGCATGTGTGAGAACACAGTCCTGGATTGGGATACAAATGTTTCACCAGCTTTAATATACCGCTTCTGTGAAATACTTATATCGTCTGTGTTCCGAAAACCAACATAGTTTACAGGGGGAGGGGACAGTTAAAGCTGGACGCAGACAGAGTACAATTTTTAAGATTTTCTCGGTCTTAAGTGTCCACGTATCCCCAAAAACTTCAATTCCCCACATTCCATGGTACTTTTTCTCTAATTTTATGGATTCTCTGACAATTTATGTAATTTTGCAAGGTCATCGAGATTTTACACATTTCATCGTATTTCCCTCAATTTTACTTATTTTACATCAATTTGTCGTATTATACCTGGTTTTACTCGATTCTTACCGATTTTATGTCATTTTTACATTTTTTCGGTAGTTTTTCGTACAATATGGTCATATTGTTGGCCGCCCAATACGTTGTTTGATTTTATATGAGAATACTAGCATATCTTATACACCAGTCTACTAAAATATTCAAAGAATTCCCCTCTTCCCAATGGTCTACATGCATGCATTTTGGGTAGCACGATCGTGAAAAGTAGAGTAACACTCGCTTCGTACATAAGAGACTCAACGAGTGATGCAGACTGGAAACTCCAAGTCTGGAAGCAATTCAATTTACTGCTATGATATATCAGACAGTTTGCCTGCAGACTCGTTTAGCGATGCACTTGACGGAAACTGAAAGTTTGGCATAGTTCTACATGTTCATTTGACTTCCACTCTACAGTGCGGACATCTGCAACAAGGAGTTAACATTGTACAGAATTGATTTCTGGTGCTGCTTTGATATTTTCCCCGTAAATATATGCCCTTGTTGCTTCGCCAGATGGGCTTCACTACTCTTGTTTATGTCTTCCAACTCCGATATGTTCAGACACCCCTGTCAGGATGTCTACAATTTCGGGGATTTCTTATCGTAGTAATAAGTTATTCCTTAGTTGAGGGTGTGTCGACTGCACTTAGCATCCTGTACCATAAGAGTTTCCCTCCTCACCACCTACAGAATGCATCTTTCCAGGAGGGTAATTTATAGATGTACAGTTAGCAAGTCATGCATTCGAACCGCAAACGCCCGCTGCTGACAGTTCTACACACATACATATAGAAACTAAGTATGCATAGCAGCAATCGCAAAGTCACCATTTCAATCACTTGTACGTTAATTTCGACAGAGCTTCAGAACAGCAAATAGCGAAAAATTCTTCGCAAAACGATCCTGTAGGGAGTGTAAGCACATTTGAATTTCTCTTGCTAAAGAGTATAACATCTTCGAAGCAAGTTACACCACCAATATTTCGTAAAAATATTGTGTAGATTCACCATTAATAACAAGGAACCAAGGCATCCTGCTGCTCCTATCACACCTCATTTATACTCTTAAAGGTCCACGATGACGGCACATAATCATCCCAATTCCGCTGTTTTGTGTGCTAGATGTCCGTTGAATGGAGGGACACAGTCCTTCATGAGTATTAATCTTTGTGTACAAGACAGAACAGCACATTAGACATACAGTATAGTAAAGCACTGTACTCGAATGCATCCATTCTACAGAATGTCTGTGTCGATGCGTGTGTTGCAGATGGATCCCATGACACAGGCTATGCTAGAGTTAATGTTCAAATGTAAATCTAACCTGCATTATATCCGGAATGGTGTCTAGAAGTGGATCCACTGTGCGCTATGTTCGGGACAGTCTTCAAAGGTAGATTCACCACATACTATATCTGGAACAGTGTCAAAAGAATAATCGGGAATGTGCGACATCTGGGATAAGATTAGAGGGTGGATCCACCAGAGGGAGGACTGTGTCAGGTTAATGGGAGCCATCCACAAAACACGCACAGAGATAGACATACAGAAAATAGAGCAAATAACTGCGTGTGTACAATATACATTTGTGATGTGCTAGGAATATGTAGATAACCTACCTGCATCAGAATACGATGCTGCCTGGTATACTTTGGTGTATATGACCGAACTGACGTACTGAACAGTCACCTACCTGCATTCACAGCCTAGCAAATGGTACTCGCAGAGTAGTGGAGGGGTGGTTCAACAATCGTAAAGAAACTGAGAAGCATATTGCTGTGTCATTGGCTAGTGTCAAAATTACAGAACAATTGCTAAAACTGATAAAGTTGATCATGCTAACAACTGCAGCGCTTATTATAGAATATCGTCCCATATCGACTGTGTCTTTCCCATCCCATCTGTCCACTGGTACACTGTTGATTACCACATAATGATTAAATGACACCAACTGTTTGAAATGGAGAGAACGTTGTTGGAACACTGGACATCTACTACTTGTCACTGTGGATCATGGGATTAAATGTACAGGCCATCATCTTCAGACAGTTGTTTGGAGACGTATCTCAATGCAGAAGACTCGTCTATTTTCATGTGCTGAGTTGTCCTCCACATTTTTTTCACCGATAAGACAATAGTACCTCTTTTTATTTACACTACCCTGCTTTTATTATGTACAGCACCTTCCACCAATAGTCAACATTGGAAGAGTGATCTTGTATGAGACTGCAAAATGAGGAAACAATGCTCTTTGAAACGGGACAATGAAACATCTGCCATCTCATCACTATGGAAGATTAGATTAACTGTCTAGGTCATTACCTTGGGACAGTTGTTTGGAAACTCTCCATAATGTCGTAAACTCTTCCAGCTTCCGTATATTGTGATCTCTTAGACATTTTTGTCAGTAAGAAACATCCCCTCTGTGTTTTACTTCTACTAATCTGGGTGTTGTGGAAGGAGCATAGTTTACACGATCCGATGTCCAGTTTGCTGTGAGAGCCAATGTACTGAAATGTGTTAATGTCTGTTTAGCACCTGATAGAGACAACGGTGTCATGGTAGGAAAACAAAGTGTATGGCGGTGCACAAGGTGTACAAAGCTGTAGTTATACACTCCTTGAATGGATTACAGCTGAAAAACAGTGTCTCAAACTGGTTATGAAAGAACAACACAAAAACCCTCTCTTGTGACTGGTAGTCTGTGGGTTACGGTCTTCCTCCAGTACAGTCGACAAAACATTGCGCAGACCTGTGCAAGCGACTTTGACCATTGGCCTCCAGCTCCAATGGAGTGATACGTTTATATGTAATATGCTCGATATCAACAAGAAGATGGTATTTGTTTTGTGGTATATGAGAAAAGAGAGACGTGGTAAAATCTTAAAGGAGCTGCTGTTACAAGGTGTGGTATCACTGGTTAAAGTCTAGGTGCAGGCAGTTTGTAGTTTTTTACCTACTCTGGATGTTACAAAATAACTATGAGGAGTGCTCTCTAACATAATAAATGACTGTATAGATGCTGTTCTGTCTGTATTTCTTACATCTGAGATGAATGTAACGCCCTCGTGTATAAAAGTTGTAATTTTATCATTTGGAATGCTATTAAACTACACCGATTTTTCTCATAAAACTAACATAAATCGACAATATCTTTTCTTGTGGAATCATATTTGTTTTTATTATTATCGTCGTGACTGCATGTTTAAAAATTTGTGTTACCGCAAGTCCTGTGTTATTTCATACTTCGTAACCTCTAATTATAGACATGACTTGAATCATAGCTCATTGCAGAACCTAGAAATGACGGTTTTTTCCTGACATATGAGTAGATTGCATGAAAGACGCTTTTCTGTGATGACCAAATTGCTTAAAAAAGTACAAGACGGGAATCTGATCCTATTGCGAATGATTGTCTACTGGATGACAAAAACTTTACGTACAGATCACTAGAGGCATGTTACTGAGTAAAAATGTTAGCACACATACGGTATTTGTTGTCAATTTATTGGTGGAACCTTATAGGGTTCTCTACTAGGTGATGTTAGGAGGTTCTATTACAAGGCATGCGATTATGATATGTTTCTTACGTTTCGTAAATGCCAGGCAACACAGCAATGCAATGGTAAAACGGGACCTGTCATAGTGTACAAAACAACTACACCCTCTTGTATTATAGCTTGTTGTTGTCGAAAGTAAAATCATTGTGTTTCTTCCGATATATGAGCAAATGGCATGAAAGGCTGTTTTTTGTAACATTATTTGACGTGTCTGAAATGTTTGTAATACACATATGCGAGACAATTTATTTATAGACACTGACTTGAACACGGGGGATGCTCTCAAGCGACGTAATTTTGTCCATCAAGCTGAAAGAAATCGCTTAACATAGATTTTTATTCTTTGGAGTTTAAATTATCGCTTTTTCTTTACTCCAATGAACATTTCTAAGTAACGTGGACATTCTTTAGTGATTGGTAGTTTCCACAGCAAAATAGTGGAGTTTTTTTTAGATTTTGCGTAGAGAAGGCGTGTATATGAGCTGTGGGATAAGTTAAAACATCTGTCAGATGTACAGCACTGACCTCTGCTGTTTCGTCATCTAATTGCTTTGGCTACAGGATGAATGTGAAGCAAAGTAGTGGGAGACGTCTGTAGCGAACTCTGAGGTCAAGCAGCGATAGGCACTGTCCTCAGCTGTGTGCTTACAGATAATACACTTATTAAACTCCTCTGTCCAGCACCACCATCTTGTCAGCTGAAAACAATTCCCACTGAACACAGTGATAGTACTTTGCACTCCAGCCTTTCTCCAATAGCTTGTAGGTGAAGGAATCATCCTTTGTAGAATTTGAGTACTTCTGCTACTAGATTTGAATGGTATTGTGAAAGTTGTTTGGCATCGTCAATTTCTGAGCTGTATTGCAAATTTAGGTGCTCCATGTATAGCATTATGCATATACATGTGAAATTAGGACCAATCTTTATGATTAATTACATAGTTAGGAGCAATATTTACTTCAGTTTCCTAACCAAAATAAAAGAAGTAAAAAAAAAAAAAAAAATTGGCTCTGACCACTATGGGACTTAACATCTGAGGTCATCAGTCCCCTAGAACGTAGAACTACTTAAACCTAACTAACCTAAGGACATCACACACATCCATGCCCGACACAGGATTCGAACCTGCGACCGTACGAGCAGCGCGGTTACGGACTGAAACGCCTAGAACCGCTCGGCCACTGCAGCCGGCAAAAGAAGTACACTAACCTCACCATCCTCTCTTGCATCTGTGCAGTTTCCATGTGTGTGTGTGGAGGGGAGGGGGGGGGGGGTGCACTTGGGCTTTCCGTCTTGAAGGACAGTGGTTCGAGTCTCGGGAACAATGCGACCATTTCCAATCCTTGGGTGGGGTGGGACATCATTACAGCCTTGGGACAAAAAACTTTCCACCATTTTTGAAATTCCCACCTTTTTTGGATTTCCTGTCAAAATTCGAAATTCCTACCAATGTGGTTGGTGAGGGAGGGGTAGTGGTGGAGACGAAGTGGGGCTGGTATCCACGTGCTGTCTAGGGAGAAACACATGACCTCATCTGGGGGTGGGAGTGGGGTGGTGGATTGGGCTAACTAACTGATCAATTCAATTAATTTTCATATCAATTTGATTTAAAATGTGCACCCATGGCGCTCTTTCCCTACTACTTTCCTACAGCAATTGTTATGAGCGTTTTTTGTATTACCAAAATTACCGGAAATCTAGTCCCATGTTAGCTCATAGTTTCGGGTGTACTGGCAGTGGACGATGTCTTCCAAACACGATGTTTCGATGTCGTAGCTCGGCGTCTTCATAAGATGTTTCCTGAGATTCGTCGCTTTGTTTTTTTCCGGTCCCATACTGAAGCGTCGGCTGTCCCATGTGTTCGCTATGCCGACCGCGCCCACTGCCGCCATTTCGGTAGTATTCGTCTCCAGGCATTGTAGAGTTTGAGTCGAAACACGAGATCCTGTGGCTGCACGAAAATCATTATATAGCATGGAGGCGTCCTTCTCATGTTTCGTCCAAGCTGAAATCCATAAGTAGCGGTCATCAGCTGCAGTAGTAGCCTTTGGGCGACCTGAGAGAGGTTCAAAAATGGTTCAAATGGCTCTGAGCACTATGGGACTCAACTGCTGAGGTCATAAGTCCCCTAGAACTTAGAACTACTTAAACCTAACTAACACACATCCATGCCCGAGGCAGGATTCGAACCTGCGGCCGTAGCGGTCGCGCGGTTCCAGACTGTAGCGCCAGAACCGCTAGACCACCGCGGCCGGCCTGAGAGAGGCATACCATCGACAGTTCCTATATATCTGTACCTCCTCCACGTCCGAACAACATCGCTTTGATTCACTCTGAAACGTCTGAAACTTTCCTTTATAAGAGACCTCCCTGACACGACGGACAATGTAGATACGATCAAACGTCGGAACTGAACTTACAGACTTGGCCGAACTACAGAAAACATAAGTAGCTTACTTCCTTCATGTTGTTGTGACTCTAACTGATCGTCTGTCTTATTCCCTCCGTCGCATAGCCACTGCGTGCATGGTTGTTTACATTTTTGTGCGGGTTGAGTGACATATACCAACACTCTAAGGGGCTGTGTTATTGATACATTATACACACTGAATATCAGTGTTCAGGAGAGCTTTGGAACCAATGTGATGCGACACTTTCTTTGATGCGTGTCTACTACAGCTGACCGATCAGCTTTTCTGACACCTGACCTGTGCATTAAGCAGAAATACACTGAAGCGCCAAATAAACTGGTATGGGCATGCGTTTTCAAATACAGAGAGACGTAAGGAGGCAGAATGCGGCGCTGCGGTCTGCAACGCCTATGCAGGACAACAAGTGTCTGGCGCAGTTGTTAGATCGGTTGCTGCTGCTACAATGGCAAGTTATCAAGATTTAAGTGTGTTTGAGCTTGGTGTTACAGTCGGCGCACGAGTGTTGGGACACAAAACCTCCGAGGTAGCAATGAAATGGAATTTTCCAGTAAGACCACTTCGCGAGTGTACTGTGAATATCAGGAATCCAGTGAAACATCAAATATCCGACATCGCTGTGGCCGGAAAAAGATCCTGCAAGAACGGGACCAACGACGACTGAAGAGAATCGTTCAACGTAACACGTGACAGAAGTACTACCCTTCCACAGATTGCTGCAGATTTGAATCCTGGGCCATCAACAAGTGTCAGCGTGCGAACCATTCAACGAAACATCATGCATATGGGCTTTCGGAGCCGAAGACTCACTCGTGTACCCTTTATGACTGCACGCCACAAAGCTTTACGCATCTCCTTGGTCCGTCAGCACCGACACTGGACTCTTGATGACTGCAAACATGTTGCTGGTCGGACGAGTCTCGTTTCAAATTGTATCAAGCGGATGGACGTGTACGGTTATGGAGACAACTTCATGAATCCATGGACCCTAAATGTCAGAAGGGGACTATTCAAGATGGTGGAGGCTCTATAATAGTGTGAGGCGTGTGCAGTTGGAGCGACATGGGACCCCTGATACGTCTAGATACGACTCTGACAGATAGCAAGTATGTAAGCATCCTGTCTCATCGCCTGCTACCATTTATGTCCACTGTGCTTTCCGACTGCCTTGGGCAATTCCAGCAGAGCAATGCGACACATCACACGTCCAGAATTGCTACAGAGTTGCTGCAGGGACACTCTTCTGTGTTTAAACACTTCCGCTGGCCACCAAACTCGCCAGACATGAACATTACTGAGCATATCTGGGATTCCTTCCTAGTTGCTGTCCAGAAGAGATCTCTACCCCCTAGTACTCTTTAGGAAATATGGACAGCCCTGCAGTAGTAATGGTCTCAATTCCCAACAGCACTACTTCAGACATTATTCGAGTCCATGCCACGTCCTGTTGCGGCACTTCTGCTCGTGGGGGCCCCAGACGTTATTAGGCTGGTGTACCAGTTTCTTTGCCTCTTCAGTGTAAATCTATGACACGTGATGTCGCTTGGCTATGGACTGGACTGATGTTGTAGATAAGGCCATGACAGAAGCGGAAGTCACAGCAAGCAGAAACTCTGTCACCGGTTTTCTTAGTTATTTTATTGACAAACCTATCGTGATGTTAGGTTACAGGATATTAATTTCTTATTGTATTTGTACACGAGATGTTGGAGCTATTGGTGCTGGACTGTGATTCGAGCTCATATCTCCATTTTCGCAGGATTTGATCCATTTGTGACAAAGCAGTTCCATCATTTCATTGTTTCCCAAGGATTTCAACTCCTCTAGGTCTCCACAAAGGGATCAGATCTGGGTTCGGATCCTGAACCAGCAAAGAAGTACATTTCAAACTGATGATTCAGCACACCATACAAAAAGTGAAAATTAATTAAGATTTTTAACTTGGAGTGCCAGTGTGTCTATTTCTGATAGCTAATCGACGCAATAAGCTAAACTTGAGGAGACGAAAGACAAATCAATTTCTGAGAATGACTGGTGGGGAGTGACAACGCTTGTTGCGGTACTGTCACGTAGAAGTGATGGTTCTCTTTTTCAGTCTGATAAAGTGTTACACTTTTTTTCTAAATTTCTGTGAGGAGTAGCCTGTCGTTTGGGAGTTCCGAACAGGGAGTTCGGTGTAGTGGTCAGATCTTAAACTTAGATCCACTGTTTCCTTTCACTGTCGCTTAGCGTATGATACATTTGAAGACGAAACTGAATTACCGTACGTCGAATATTTTTCTAAACAAAACTTGTCATCTCAACGTATTCAACCTCTAGCTCTGCTCTTAACACCTCGAATAGTGAGAACAGAAACATATTTTCAATAGTTTTCTACGTTTCATTGTTAACTCAAACAGGAATACTTTATGAATTCACAGAAAATATCTATTACTTTTTACGGACTTTATGCTACGACGGTGAATTACATTAGAGATGTTTTCATGGAATTGAATGGGTTGATTTTTTCAGCATTTAGTTTCAACTACATTGCGATATCGAGTATGATCTATCTACTCGGTCTCTTTACTTTCTCCATCCAGTTCTAGCGTTATTTGCCTACGCCATCTCACTGGAAACGTGCCCCACTAATTGTTGGCTGCTGTAGGTTAATACACAACTGGCACTCGTTAGATGTAGGGGACCAGGTCACAATGATTTTTTTTTTTTTTTGCCTTCGATGTTTATATGTTTCCAGTTTAGAGTTACTGTACTCATACCTTAGCTATGTCGTCATTTGTAGAAATTCAGTCTCTGGTGCAAAGTCAGTAGCTGCATTTCGTATAGGTGAGAATTCTCACGTCTCGCCAGTCCTTCGCCAGTACGCTGATTCAGTGCATTTCTACATATTGTATTTCTTATATTAGTAGATTATTAAGCATCCTGTATTTCACAAGTTGCCTTCTTTCTAACCAGTGCTTCTATTCAGGATTCCAATACTCCATATTATTCCACATCCTTTTAGCTACAAAATCCTATTTTTCATCATATTCTCCGTTCAATGCACCTTACTGGGAGGTCTTGTATTCCCTCATGGTACGACTCTACTGATGGACGCCGGAGCCAATGTCTTGTTGCATCAATAACCTCACTATCATCCACCTACTGCTTCCTGCGGAGTGCACCCATGCTGAGCCAAACAGATGGAAGTCTGAAGCCTCAGCGGGCATACATGTTTCAGTGCCCCTACTGGTGAAGAGTGTGTCAGCACTACCAACGGAGTCATCCAGATGTGCAGCGAAGTGTTTTATTGTGATCCGTCGACCACCTCTAATGAGAGTGTCCACACGTTCCAACATTGCAGGAGTCGCAGCTGTGACAGACACCTCGCCCAACGACTCATCATGCTTTTGTCCACTGCCGGATGTCCTTTGACATTCTGCAAGCGCCTAAGAATATCTACATCATACTCCGCAAGCCACCTAATGGTGTGTGGTTGGGGGTACATTTCTACCACTAACTGAGCCCTCCAACCCTGTTCTACTCGCGAATAGCCTCTGTATTGGCTCAAATTTCTCGAATTTTCTCATCATGAGCACTACGTGAGACGCATGTGTGGGGAAGTAATATGTTGTCCGAATCTTCCCGGAAAAAGCTCTTTAGAAATTTCAATAGTAAATCTCTTCGTAATGCATAACGCCTCTTTTGTAACGTCTGGCAACAGAGTTTGTTCAGCTTCTCCGTAACGCTCTCCCACCAGCCAAGCGATCTCGTGACGAAGCGTGCATCTCTTCGTTGAATCTTCTCTATCTCTTCTATAAGTCCTGCCTGATAGGGGTTCCAGAAGGATGAACAATACTCAAGAATCGGTCGAACAAGCGCCTTATAAGCTAATTCCTTCATGGATCAGTTACATTTCCTTAAGATTCTGTTTATGAATCTCAGTGTGGCATCTGCTTTTTCCACTATTTGCTTTATGTGGTCACTCAACTTAAGGTCGTTCTGGATAGTTACGCCTTGATATTTTACGTCAGATGCTGTATCCAGCGGTTTGTCATCAGTAGTGTAACTGTACAGTACTGGATTTCTTTTCCTATGTATGTTCAATATATTACATTTTTGCAATTCCTGGGCCAACTGCCAAGGTCTACACAATTCGTCAATTCTCTGGAGGTCATTCTGCAAATAGTTACTATCTTCTGGCGTTGCTACGTTGTTACAGACAACCGCATCAACTGCGAACAGTCTTAGACAGAATCCGACGCTTTCTACTAGATCATTTACATAAATCGTAAGCAGTAATGGTCCTATCACACTTCCTTGGGATACTCCGGGAATTACCTTTACATCTGTCGATTTTGTTCCGTCTAGAGCGACGAGTTGAGTTCCGTCTGGAAGAACGTATTGAATCTATATTTCATTAAGATGTAGTGGGGAAAGTTGTCAAAGGCCTTCCTGAAGTCAAGAAACACTATGTCAATCTGAGCACCGTTGTCTACGGCGCTGTGGACCTCATGGAGGAACAGAGCGAGCTGGGCTTCGCAGGATCTCTGAGGAATCTATGTTGATTTTTATAGATGAGGTTTTCATTCACCAAAACCGTCTCAATTCTTGACCGTAAAACATGTTCCACAATTCTACAACACATTGACGTCAACGATATACAGTAGGTCTAAAACTGTATGTATCTGTCCTACTGTCCTTAAAAACGAGAATGACGTGCGTTTTCTTCCAGTTGCTAGGTGCCCTTCGTTGCTCAAGCGATCGACGATAAATTATTGCTAGAAGTGGAGGAAGTTCTTCTGCATAATCGTTTTACGATTTTATCGGTATCTCACCTGGTCATAGCATCTTTCCACAACTAAGCGATTGTTGTTGTTTTTGTATTCCGCGATCGGTTATCTCAGTATCTGCTATTTAGACGTTCGTACGACGATGGAAAGGAGGGACCGTGATACGATCTTTCGCGGTGAAACAATGTCGGAAGACCGAATTCAGTATTTCGGCCTTTTCTCTGTTATCTTCCGTTTCTGTGCCAGTACGGTCACTGAGTGAATTAATGGTTGATTCTGACACACATAAGACCGAAACCTCCGAGGATTTTTACTAAGATCGGTTGTTAATGTTTTACTGTCCAAGTCATTGAACACTTGTCTCATTGCTATCCTTACTCTCATTTTCGCTTCGTCCAGGCTTTGTTTGTCAGCTAGGTTTTTACTTCTCTTGAATACTTTTCTCGGTACATACTTCTCTAGGGCATATTTCACGATTACTTTGAATATTTTCCATTTGTTTTCCATATCTTCGTCCTCAATACTTGATGCTGGATGCGCAAATACTCTGAAATTTGTATCCGGTTGCTCTTGCTAATCTAAAATATCTTCCTACCCTTCTTAATATTCTTTCTCAGACCCGTTGTCATAGATGTTATCACAGCCGTATGATCTCTGATACCTTCCTCTACGTTAAACAGTTCGACAAGTTCATGTCGGTTTGTTGTCAGGAGGTCTAAGACGAGATGGTTGTTTAACTATCTGCGCAAAGTAATTTTCGAACAAGACATCCAGAACAGTATCACACGAATCCCTGTCGCTGTCATCAGTTTTGATAGCATGACACTCCCAGTTGCAGTCACCTCCTCTTACAACGGCATGCTCAGGAAAATTACTAACGATATTCTGAAAGTTCTGTCCGGTGGGTTCTACCATTAGAACTTTTGACCCACGCGGTCTATAAAAGCATCCGATTACAATTTTTTATCCGATATTTGATACTTAACTTCACTCAGATTAATTCACAATCGGAATCCGTGATAACCTCGGTACATTTTAATGAATTTTTTACTCCAACAAAAACGCCGCCACCATTGGCGACTAACCTTCCCTCACGATAAATACTCGAATCTGAACTTAGGATTTTGTTGTCATTAACGTCTGGTTTCAACGAACTTTCTGTTCCTAATACTATCTGTACATTATAATCTTCAGCTAGCGATGCTAATTACGGGATTTTTCTTTGTTTGCTCCTGCAGTTAACAAAAATCATATTAATCTTTTCTATTTCTCACGCAAGACGACGAACGTTCTGTGAAGACATTGTGGCTAATTTATCAGGCAAATCGTCTTTGATCCCAAGGGAGAGTTTCTAAACCCCAAAGAGAGCCGCATGTGCACACCACACATACTCCGCTACTCTACTAGCTGATTCCGGCGTGTAGTGCACGCCTGACCTTTTAAGGGGAAGCCTACATTTCGTACCCGATCGCGGAAGTGGAGAAATTCGCATCCGATACCGTCGCGGAGTCGTCTGAACCTCTGGTTTAGACCTTCCAAACCAGAGGACCGCAATCAACCCTGGGTATGATGCTTTAAATAGTCAGCTTAGCCTCCACCCCGCGTGCGATGCTAGTTGCCTTCACCAAATCAGCCATCCGCCGAAAAGAGCCGATGATGTCTTCTGATCCCAAGCGGGAGGCGTCACTCGTGCTGACATGCAGCGGGTTGCACCCAATGCGCTCGATAGCCGCCGAGTGCACACTGTCATTCTTTCCCGCCTTGCCTGCTCTTTCCCTGAGGAGCTCCATCACCTGCCTAATGCTGGAGCTCCCAATGACAAGCATACCCATCCTCTGCACTTGTCCAGACTGGGCCGGAAAATCGGCCGCTGGCCCAACAGGAGAGGCATCCCTTGCTGACTCAGAGCTATCATCAGCACTGGGTAGCACCTCGTACCTGTTACTAAGGCGTAGGAAGCCAGCCGCGCAACCTGCTCCCTCTTTCGCCGTCCGCCCAGTGACACGCGAACCACAGTGTGCCACCAACTTTCGAGTGAGGACGGACAGGTTAGATGTTGTATATCAGAAGATGCAGCGACACCCGGCTCACCAGGGGATTCCAACGGAACCAAAGCTGTCGCAGGTCTCGTCCCTAGCGCCCTGCTGTCGCCGCAACTTTGAGCATTAACCAGAAGCATGTCGACGGTAGCCAACGCTGCTTCCAGCTGTTTACGGCCGGCCGTCAATTTTCCTTGTGTCCGTTCACAACAAGCACAGTCCCTAGCCATATCGTAATTTGTACAGATAGATATAAGGTCTCAAAGGACCCTACAGAATTTGGAATGAACGCAAAATATAACGAGAAGAATAAAGAAACACTAAAAACTGCTGTGCAGATTTCTCACAATGGCCTGAGACGGAAAGCTCTTAAACAGAAACAAATTTCTCTACTGAAGTGAATATATCTACAGTTACCTGTTATAAGAAACTGTGCTTACCCGCAAGCTACTGCACGAGATAAGTATGCAACCCAGAATGCACTGATCTAAACTACACTCCTGGAAATTGAAATAAAAACACCGTGAATTCATTGTCCCAGGAAGGGGAAACTTTATTGACACATTCCTGGGGTCAGATACATCACATGATCACACTGACAGAACCACAGGCACATAGACACAGGCAACAGAGCATGCACAATGTCGGCACTAGTACAGTGTATATCCACCTTTCGCAGCAATGCAGGCTGCTATTCTCCCATGGAGACGATCGTAGAGATGCTGGATGTAGTCCTGTGGAACGGCTTGCCATGCCATTTCCACCTGGCGCCTCAGTTGGACCAGCGTTCGTGCCGGACGTGCAGACCGCGTGAGACGACGCTTCATCCAGTCCCAAACATGCTCAATGGGGGACAGATCCGGAGATCTTGCTGGCCAGGGTAGTTGACTTACACCTTCTAGAGCACGTTGGGTGGCACGGGATACATGCGGACGTGCATTGTCCTGTTGGAACAGCAAGTTCCCTTGCCGGTCTAGGAATGGTAGAACGATGGGTTCGATGACGGTTTGGATGTACCGTGCACTATTCAGTGTCCCCTCGACGATCACCAGTGGTGTACGGCCAGTGTAGGAGATCGCTCCCCACACCATGATGCCGGGTGTTGGCCCTGTGTGCCTCGGTCGTATGCAGTCCTGATTGTGGCGCTCACCTGCACGGCGCCAAACACGCATACGACCATCATTGGCACCAAGGCAGAAGCGACTCTCATCGCTGAAGACGACACGTCTCCATTCGTCCCTCCATTCACGCCTGTCGCGACACCACTGGAGGCGGGCTGCACGATGTTGGGGCGTGAGCGGAAGACGGCCTAACGGTGTGCGGGACCGTAGCCCAGCTTCATGGAGACGGTTGCGAATGGTCCTCGCCGATACCCCAGGAGCAACAGTGTCGCTAATTTGCTGGGAAGTGGCGGTGCGGTCCCCTACGGCACTGCGTAGGATCCTACGGTCTTGGCGTGCATCCGTGCGTCGCTGCGGTCCGGTCCCAGGTCGACGGGCACGTGCACCTTCCGCCGACCACTGGCGACAACATCGATGTACTGTGGAGACCTCACGCCCCACGTGTTGAGCAATTCGGCGGTACGTCCACCCGGCCTCCCGCATGCCCACTATACGCCCTCGCTCAAAGTCCGTCAACTGCACATCCGGTTCACGTCCACGCTGTCGCGGCATGCTACCAGTGTTAAAGACTACGATGGAGCTCCGTATGCCACGGCAAACTGGCTGACACTGACGGCGGCGGTGCACAAATGCTGCGCAGCTAGCGCCATTCGACGGCCAACACCGCGGTTCCTGGTGTGTCCGCTGTGCCGTGCGTGTGATCATTGCTTGTACAGCCCTCTCGCAGTGTCCGGAGCAAGTATGGTGGGTCTTACACACCGGTGTCAATGTGTTCTTTTTTCCATTTCCAGGAGTGTATATGCAGCGTGCCAGCACGAGATTTAAACTCAGTGGGGTGACGTGCCGACCTGACAGTGGGAAAATTACATTAGGAAGCCTCCTAACACAAGGATATGCACCAAGATTTAGGCAAAAACAAAAACTTCGGTAATTTGCTAACCACTAGTCCACGCAGTAAAATATCCAGGTATAGTTCAGTTCTTTGGAGAAGAACGCGAAAAAAAAAAACACTAAACTAACTGTGTATCGGACAACTGCTGCTGTGCCTGCTACCGCTACTAGTGCGTCTGCTCGGCTTGGCGTCTGCGATGGTCTGGCTTTCTGCCAAAAGAAATTCAGTAACAGGTCTCTGCTTGGAAAGCATCTTCATTACAGACGCAATTTTGAATGCTACGTATAGCGCTGCCACCTATCAGACCTTCCTGAAACTATAGGAGCTGAGGTCTCTGCTTGGAAAGCATCTTCATTACAGACGCAATTTTGAATGCTACGTATAGCGCTGCCACCTATCAGACCTTCCTGAAACTATAGGAGCTGAAGTAACAATATACCAAGACGTCCAACAGCAAATTCTGCATTTTTTCAACTGAAACTGACCGAGAAAGAAAATGCGTTTGTGTTACTTATTGAACGTCCTTGTACGTGTCACACTGCAGTTGAATCCTGCATGGTTTGCTTTTGTGGTGACAGAGTGGCCAGTTAAAATGGTTCTGAGCAGTATGGGACTAACCATCTGAGCTAATCAGTCCCCTGGACTTAGAACTACTTAAACAAGCACATCCATGCCCGAGGCAGGATTCGAACCTGCGACCGTAGCAGCAGCGCGGTTCTGGACTGAAGGCTGGCCGGAGTGGCTGAGCGGTTCTAGGCGCTTCAGTCTGGAACCGCGCGATCGCTACAGTCGCAGGTTCGAATCGTGCCTCGGCCATGGATATGTGTGATGTCGTTAGGTTAGTTAGGTTTAAGTAGTTCTAAGTTCTAGGGGACTGACCTCAGAAGTTAAGTCCCATAGTGCTCAGAGCCGTTTGAACCATTCTGAACCGGACTGAAGTGCCTAGACCCGCTCGGCCACAGCGGCCGGCGTGGCCACTTCAAACCAGTCCTCAAGTCACATATTTACCGACAGACCTCATACCACGCATGGTACAAATTAATCTAGTGTGGTAAAGTCATCGCAACAAAAGAGAGAATGCAACTCAATGACATGATTTCAGTTATGGTACTACCTTTGAACAACAATTTAGTGCGGCTTCTTACTTCTCAAATCCTTAATGTAAACTAAATCCTACGTTTCATGCCGTCTGAATCGATATCAATGTGAGCGTTATGTACAGAGTAATTTCTTCCACCGCATAAAAACTCTAGGGATTGATCGATGAGAAGATACGGAACAAAAAAGCTTTAATGAACTTATATCCGGAAATGCGCGGTTTGCGTGCTACAGGCTATTTATTCAATCATGCTTTTTTGCAGTGACTGCGGTCTAATACGCGCTGTACCATCTACATCTACATCTACATGATTACCCTGCAATTCAAATTTAAGTGCTTGGCAGAGGGTTCATCGAACCACAATCATACTATCTCCCTACCGTTCCACTCCCGAACAGCGCGCGGGAAAAACGAACACCTAAACCTTTCTGTTCGAGCTCTGATTTCTCTTATTTTATTTTGATGATCATTCATACCTATGTAGGTTGGGCTCAACAAAATATTTTCGCATTCGGAAGAGAAAGTTGGTGACTGAAATTTCGTAAATAGATCTCGCCGCGACGAAAAACGTCTTTTCTTTAATGACTTCCATCCCAACTCGCGTATCATATCTGCCACACTTTCTCCCCTATTACGTGATAATACAAAACGAGCTGCCCTTTTTTGCACCCTTTCGATGTCCTCCGTCAATCCCACCTGGTAAGGATCCCACACCGCGCAGCAATATTCTAACAGAGGACGAACGAGCGTAGTGTAAGCTGTCTCTTTAGTGGACTTATTGCATCTTCTAATTGTCCTGCCAATGAAACGCAACCTGTGGCTCGCCTTCCCCACAACATTATCTATGTGGTCTTTCCAACTGAAGTTGTTCGTAATTTTAACACCCATGTACTTAGTTGAATTGACAGCCTTGAGAACTGTACTATTTATCGAGTAATCGAATTCCAACGGATTTCTATTGGAACTCATGTGGATCATCTCACACTTTTCGTTATTTAGTGTCAACTGCCACCAGCCACACCATACAGCAATCTTTTCTAAATCGCTTTGCAACTGATACTGGTCTTCGGATGACCTTACTAGACGGTAAATTACAACATCATCTGCGAACAACCTAAGAGTTGTACAGTACCACACAGCCACAGTTACGGTATGCATGGTTTCCTCCTTGAGGACGGTACTGTTCCTCATACAGCATGCCTTAGCGCTCTCTCCTGCCATAGTAATTGGTAATGTTTTGCTGACTCACCTTGTAGTGGATGTGACACAGCGTTGAACGTAATGGTTCCGTATTCGAATCGAGAGCTTTCCAACATGGTGTTTACTTGCAGAGAAGCAAATGACAATGCGCAGCGACAGCAAAGTTGTATCAGGTGACCTATCCCCTCCGACAACACCTACAGTATTCAACATTAGCAAGAATGTTTCATCATTTGTCTGAGACATGGTGGTTCCAGGAAGCAAGAAATCATGAAAGGCGTACCCGAAATGTTCGGACGTCACACTTGGAGGAAAATGTAATTAATACTGTGGAAGGCGACCGTCGTGCAGTACCAGACAGTTAGCCCACCAGTACAGTGTAAGCTAGACGACTGTGTTAAACATTCCCCGTGACTTAAAGAGTGTGCAGGGCTTACTTGCGACAGACTTCCACACTGGGAGCAGTTTTGTCACTGGTTTCTTTATCAAGCAACCACGATTCTGGGATTGGTGTCATCCATCCTATTCACAGATGAGGCCGCCTTTACGCGGAGTGGTATCTTCAACATTCATAACAGTCATCTGTGGGATAGTATGCAGAACACTCATTTTATGGCGACAGCGAATCATCAACATCCGTGCAGCTGGGATGTGTGGGCCGGGATAACTGGCGACCGTATTTTGGGACCAGTCTTGCTCCCACCTCGCATAACAAGCCGGAATTTTCAGCGTTTCTTGCGGGTGACTTTGCCTCCCCTGCTCGGAGAAGAACCATTTGTGATTCGAATGGTTATTTGGCTGCTACATGGTGGTGCTCCAGCCAACTTCACCGTTAACGTCGCCGGCCATTGTGGCCGAGCGGTTCTAGGCGCTTCAGTCTTGAACCGCGCGACCGCTACGGTCGCAGGTTCGAATCATGCCTCGGGCATGGATGTGTGTGACGTCCTTAGGTTAGTTAGGTATAAGTAGTTCTAAGTTCTAGGGGACTGATGACCTCAGATGTTAAGTCCCATAGTGCTCAGAGCCGTTAACGTCTGAACGCGTCTCAATCGTGTCTCCCTTGATCGATGGGCCGGACGAAATGGTCCAGTTGCATGGCCTGCTCGTTCACCGGATCGCACTCAACCCATGCGATTTCTGCTTATAGGGATGTCTCAAAATTATGGTGTATGCAGAGCCCATTCCAAATGTGGAGACACTGGAGCAACGTATTCATGCTGCCTTTGACACTGTTCGGATGCAGCCTGGCCGATGCGAACGTGTGAGACGGAGCGTACACGCATGCATTGAGGGATATGGAAATCATTTTCAGCACATGATGTAACTGTGGCTGCATGGTACAGCACGTATAAGACCGCAGTCTCTGTAACAATGTTTGATTCAATAAATGTTTCTAGCATGGAAACTATGCATTTCCGGACATATGTTCGTTAGACGTTTTTTGTTCCGTATTCTCTCATCGATCAATCCCTAGAATCTGTACACGGTGGAAAAGTCACCCTGTATATCATAATTAACTGCTAAAACTGACACGATTGAAAGTACACAGTAATAGTAGAAATCATTTTAGTAAACATTGCTCCACGAACAAGCCGTTTGGGGGATACTAGCAGCTGAGATATTTGATTACAAGACGCTACTGATTTCACTGCCAAATACTGCCGCATTTTTTGAAGTACAGAATTCACGCCCATGTTAATAATCTTTAGTTACAACTTCTTTCAGTATTATACTATCTTTTCTGTATGAAAAGGTTAATATTACTCACGTGTCATGTCAATCACGGATCATAGTGGCGCTTTATATCTCATCTTACCTGAACAGAAGCTGTTGTAATGGGTCACACCCTTTCTGTCTTAAACCAGTTTTTTCCCGCATGTACGTAACTGTGAAGATTTTGTATGTAGTACATGGCTTTCTATATAGGCAGTTTGTGTGACATGTGAGTAAATGTTAATATTTTCAAACTGACAACGTGGTACAATACCGGAACTGGTTGTAACGAAAAGGTTCATACTAGTTTGTGTCTCGCATTTTAAAAATTACGTTACTGCTGTTGCAAGTCACCTACAAAGAATGTTAGCATAAATATACTTGAAATGTGGCTTTTCTATTCAATTCTCATTTAAAAGACGTAAAATTTCACACATGGGCTACATTGACAGGAAATACGATATTACTTCAGCTAGTTTCCTATTGTAATTAACACTTCTCTCGCGTTTCTTGAAGGAGATGTTCCATGTGTCGCCTTTGCATTTTGAATGCAACACTGCACTCGTCTTTGTAGTGACTTACGAAGTTTTCAAACACCGGGAAGATCGTCTTGCAAAGCTTGAGCAGACTGTATAATTAGTTACAGCAGTTCTTCTTCCGTATCACAGGAAGTCATGTACACGGCAGTTTTGGAATAATCCCAGACAGAAAAATCCAGACTATTGAGACCAGTCTATCTTTGAAGCCATGTTACAGGTCCTTTCGGCCCATTCATCCCTGGTCAATTGAGGCTTTTGATGTCATCTTACTCTTTTAGAAAAAATCATGTTTTATGGAATTGATTGCTTTAAGCACACCTTGCTTGAATCATACTAAGCAAGCAGAATACAAAAGGCTGTGCTGAATAATTAAGACAGTGTCTTAAAGGTAGAAAATTTTAGTGACTGGGAAAAACCATAAAGGGTATCTCTCGGGGTTCAGTTTTTGGTCTCCTCTTATTCGTTATACATTTGATTGACATTCCACTTAAAATTCAACAAACAAAATTGGTACTTTTTGCACACAATATTAATGTTATAATAAATTTAGTTAGACAAAAAGCAACAGAGGAATTGCTAAGTGATATTTCCCAAATAATTATTAAGTGGTTTTCCGAAAGTGTGAGGGATTGCAGGGCACTCTTGATGTTATACCGCTTAATGTTCTTAGTGAAGATGATCTTTATTACTTGGTTGCTATACCTGGGTACGATCTGACGTCATACATCATGATGAAATGGTGGGCAGTAGTTAACGCTCTTACTTGTGTGCTCTAGTAAAGGAACAGCAGTAAGCTTCACCTGCGTTCAAAGGAATAGGGTGCCGATATAAACGACTGTAGTAAAAGCGTACGGCGGCTGAGGGCCGAGGGGAACGTTTTTTCTGCAGAACCTGGGTGAAAACATTTGCAGACTGCGAGTTCCCCGGTCTCATTGTGCAGACACGTTGGATGGCGTCAGTCGGTCGGCAGTCGAGCCCATGTAGGCTGACTAGCGCTCAGAAGTCGCCGCTGCAATGGGCAGCACGTTGAAGACCGGCAGTAAAGCAGAGGATGGACCCTCGTTAGGCAGGAAACCGATGAGACGACTGTGAGCTTTCTGCAAATTTTCGTGGGACAGGTTAATGGTGCCCAGACGTCCAGACTCTGTTACAAAACATATTTGTGGAGGCATGAGGCTTTCAGCGAATTTATGGCCGTTCTTTGAAAAGTACGAAATGGACTGAACAGGGGAGATAACGATATTTTTATGGAGGGCTGTGGTTACATCCAGAGCATGTTGTCAGCAAAAGACGCGTCATAAACAGGTGGGAAAGGGGCCGTGAAGCTGAATCTTTTTTCATTTTCTCCCAATTAACTTTAAATTCTGGTCAAATCTGTGTATGCAGAGCAAGAGGCAGTTTCCTATCTTCGAATGTGACACTCCAGCTCGTGACTGGTTCAAATGGTTCAAATTTCTCTGAGCACTATGGGACTTAACATCTATGGTCATCAGTCCCCTAGAACTTAGAACTACTTAAACCTAACTAACCTAAGGACAGCACACAACACCCAGTCAGCCCGTGATTGGCTTGTGTTAAAGTGGGAGTAGTCTAATATGTAAATGTGCTTTGCTACCAAGCTGGCGTAAAAAGCAGAGAGAGAGAGAGATGAGGACACTCTTGTACTGGCACTTGGGAAGTAAAAAACTGCAGGTCTCTACCTAAATCGTGTCCTTTGCTAGTGTGCCACTTAGAGCCTGTGCCAGTCACATTCTGAACCGTCAGAGGTACTGCTTCTAGCATCGCGCACACCGCCTGCCTCCGTTGGAGGTTCGAGTCCTCCCTCGGGCATGAGTGTGTATGTTGTCCATAGCGTAAGTTAGTTTAAGTTTGATTAAGTAGTGTGTAAGCTTAGGGACCGATGACCTCAGCAGTTTGGTCCCATAAGACCTTACCAAAAATTTCCAGTTTCCATATTCACGCACACAATGAGTGATGCGTGGGTGTACTTATTTGTCTTGAGTCGGCCATCTAAACATTGGACACATTCCGTCATGCACAGTCAGGGGATGGAGTCAAATTGGTTTCGCACACCAGCAAACGGGTCCACCTGTAAACTGGAATCCCTGACCCCATATTACTGAAAACGTATGCCAAATAACAATGTATGTGTGACGTCTCTTTACACATTTTATTTGTCTTGTGATGTTAAGAATGAATAAATCTATTGTTATTAAGTTCACAACTTCTCCCTGTGCCATTTTTGTTTAGGTCTTGATTACACAAGGAAGTAGGAAGCTTGTAAGTGTACTCTCTCAAAATTTTTTAGAAAAGGAGAAACATGCACTACGTTCAGTTCTGTACAAGAAATAGAGCCATATCAACACTAGCACGTGAGCAGAACTCAGTAAATACGGTTGGATGGTCCAAACTTTTTGGTGTACATATTCATGAAAGTTTCAACTGGAAGATGTATAATACTGAACGTCTCAAACAAATAAGTGCAGCTGCATTTGCTCTTTGTGTAATTGATAATTGTGGCAACCTCCTGATATATTTTGCATAATTCCACTCAATAATGTCTTATGGAATTATTTTCTGGGGTAACTCATCACTTCAAAAGAAAGTATTGATTGCATAAAAGGTAGCAGTAAGACCAGGAAGGAGGTACACGGCTTGTGTTGTCTGTAGTTCAACCATGCCTAGACGGTGAATACCACGGTTCGATGGCGTCCAAAAAGGGAAGTGTCCAGGCGTCTCGGAGTGAATCAAAGCAATGTTGTTTGGACATGAAGAGATACAGAGAGACAGGAAATGTCGATGACATGCCTCGCTCAGGCCTCGCAAGGGCTACTACTGCAGTGGATGACCGCTACCTACGGATTATGGCTCGGAGGAACCCTGACAGCAACGCCACCATGTTGAATAATGCTTTTAGTGCGGCCACAGGACGTCGTGTTACGACTCAAACTGTGCGCAGTAGGCAGCATGATGCACAACTTCACTCCCGACGCCCATGGCAAGGTCCATCTTTGCAACCACGACACCATGCAGCGCAGTACAGATGGGCCCAACAACATGCTGAATGGTTCGCTCTGGATTGGCATCACGTTCTCTTCACCGATGAGTGTCGCATATGCCTTCAACCAGACAATCGTCGGCTACGTGTTTGGAGGCAATGCGGTCAGGTTGAACGCCTTAGACACACGGTCCAGTGAGTGCAGCAAGGTGGAGGTTCCCTGCTGTTTTCGGGTGGCATTATATGATGCCGACGTACGCCGCTGGTGGTCATGGAAGCTGCTGTAACGGCTGTACAATACGTGAATGCTATCCTCCGACCGATAGTGCGTCCATATTGGCTGCATATTGGCGAGGCACTCGTCTTCATGGACGAGAGATAATTCGCACCCCCATAGTGCACATCTTGTGAATGACTTCCTTCAGGATAACGACATCGCTCGACTAGAGTGACCAGCATGTTCTCCACACATGAACCTTATCGAACATGCCTGGGTAGATTGAAACGGGCTGCTTATGAACGACGTGACCCAGCAACCACTATGAGGGATCTACGCCGAATCGCCCTTGAGGAGTGGGACAATCTGGACCAACAGTGTCTTGATGAACTTGTGGATAGTATGCCACGACGAATACAGGCATGCATCAATGCAAGAGGACGTGTTATTGGGTATTAGAGGTACCGGTGTGTACAGCAATCTGGACCACTACCACTGAAGGTCTCGCTGTACTTTGGCACAGCATGCAATGTGTGATCTTCATGAGCAATATAAAGGGCAGAAATGATGTTTATGTTGATCTCTTATCCAGTTTTCTGTACAGGTTCCGGAACTCTCGGAACCGAGGTGATGCAAACCTTTTTTTGATGTGTGTATATTCGCTAATGAAATTCGTCATAAATAATCCATCACGATTTGAGTAGAACAGTGATGTACAGACCTACAACGTTAGAAGGAAGAATGACCTTTATTACCCATTGTGAAAGCTGTCAGTGGCTCAGAAAGAAGTTCAATATGCAATAACAAAAGTTTTTGATCATTTGCTCATTAATATAAAATGTCTGTGACAAGTAGCGAAGCATGTTTTAAATCTAATTTAGAATCATTTCTTGGGATCATGCTTTCTATTAGACTGACGAGTTTTGTACTTAAAAAGTGATAGCCAGTAATAGAAAATTGTGCATGAGAAGGACTAAAAACAGTTCTGTATTCACTGATGTTAACATTAATCATTGACACGTATCTTCTAAACTGACTCGTTCATCATCAGGTCAGTAAAAAAACGTTCAAATGAGCTATGGGAGATATACGACTACGTAACTTGATAAATGACAAACTGAATAACTAACTTACACGAGGAGCAGTATATAACGATGCTCCAGCACGCATAGGATTATGGAATCCTTAAGCAATCCTGCAATATTTCGCCGTTAAAACAGAAGGTATCCTCGTCCATCAAGTTTTCTTAGAAGAATGTGTGGCTGAATGAGACGTTCACATATATGTTCAATGAGGAGTTCCTGATGAACACGTGGATGTGGGTAAAATGTAAACCCAGTTCGGTGGGAAATTAATCGAAATGTTTACATTTTAAATCATTTGTTCCAACTAGTATATTATTTAGTACTGAATTCAGTGCTGCCTCATAATCACGAATTAGGAGTTATTTCGAAAATGGATCGTTTATTGATCCAAGTTTACTAGATATTTTTACTTCTATTATCGCAGAGTTTCATCTGAATCACTTTTCAATAATAATATGATATACTGTTTTTGCTGAATGTCTCAATGTAGTCTATAATACAGGGTGTAGCGGAGGCAGATATTTTTATTGGTGTCTGATGACAGTGTACTGGACAACATTACAACAGTATTTACTTCATTGGCAGTCTAATTATTATAGCTATTACGAGTAGTATGTATTTAGGCTGGTTAGTACCTCCAAGTAAATGTGGGAAGAGCAAGCCATTAATGCTTATTTTCCTCTTGACAGCAGGTAGGTATTCAAGTGTGAAAATGTGGACCCAAAATGATTAGCTATACTGGCAGCTGGAGACCGCTTAGTGGTCCAGTATGACCGAGCAGAAAAAAACCAGTCGTAAAGTTTGTGACGTGTTTGGGGGAAGACAGTTCGACGCAGAGAATAAACAGCCAACTGCCGCATATAAAAATATCTGCACTTATTCCCTTGGCACCCGTCATACTTCCCAAGTTCTTTTTATCAAACTAGCTCACTCCACTACGAGACCGCCTGCCGACGCTGAACTGGGTAAACTGTCTCACAAGGTGGTACATCTGTCGTACAATTGAATTTTTTTCTTATTGTTTATTGCATTTTCTCCTCTTGTCGGCGGTTTATCTAAGCGTGCATTTTTGTCAAATTCACACGTCATCACCCTGTTCTTATTTACTTCACTATAATTTGACATGAAATCGCTTTTTGAGTCTCTCTGACCTCTATTAACGCATTGTTCAATGTAATCATAGTTCAATTACAACCTCACTGATAGCATACAACGTAGGTTCTGCTGGGCTGCTGCTCTCTCCACACGCGTCACCGAACATTATCGGTGCTATTTGTCCGAGCTGATTGGACTTTCAGTGGCTTCAGTTAGTTAGTCGCTATTTGCAGTCAATTATTTGCGACAAAAGTTGAACGTTAACTCATTATTCGGCATGAGAGGTACTAATGGCCTCCGGTTGTGTGCGCGATGATCACATTCAGGTGTTCCGGCACACGCTTTACAAGCGCATGTGGCTACCTGCACTGCATCAAGGCGGCTGCAATAGATTTGTGTCCAGGATGTACATATTCATTGCGAGCATTACGTTATGCATGGGTTATAGTGCTGTCGCTAGATACGCTGTATTCACTGTAAAGGTCAATAAGGCAGTACTGGTTGCAATAAACAAGACGAATTTGGCCGAGTGTGATGATAATTCGTTGTTACATACACATGGACAGAATTGTTACTGTGGATGAATGCTTTGTGTACAAAGTTCTGCAGCTCAAAGAATAACGTTCGCGAGTTTCATAAACTGATTTATGTGGTGAACGCATTCTTCAATATGGGAGAAACCAGTAGTCGGATACGCTTAAGTTTTACTCACACAAAAGATGACGACGAGGACAATAAACGGCAGAGGGTACCTGATAATTTCTGCCACCTCGAACATCGCTTGCTTGCTAACAGTGCTTGTAGTTTTAAGGAAACCTACACGCAATATCGAAAATTCGGTGAAAAATGAAGGAGAACACAAATGAATAGAGAATTCTGCGCTTCCAAGGCGAAGAAATCTATTTCATGGATGGGAAGAGCTGTTGAAGAGTGCACGTTATTTAGTGATTTGTTGTCAACCAGCTGTTTGAGTAAATGTATTCGTAAGAGGAGAAAACTGTATCTGACTTCGAACGCGTATTTCAGTGAAGTGGTACATAGTTTGTGTTAGGGCTACCCGTTCGTATTTGCTTCTTTAGCATTGATGATGACACTTTCTTGTTTACAGTCAACCTCCTCCATTACGTAACTTCCGTCTATAGTCTTATGAATGATCCAAAATGGTCTAAAACAGTCAACTTCTGTTATGATGTTATGTTTGATAAACCAAAAGATGGCAAAAGTAGGTTATTTTCCCTACGAAAAAAAAAAGGTTGATAGGAAATTCAATATTAACCCAGGGCTGGCCCAGCAGTTGTGCTCCTTCATTATATATCAATATATCTTAACATGTTCTAGTCCCATCACATATTACACAAATTTCAATAAACCTCCAAGGTAAGTTCTTTGCTCCAGTATGTTTCAACCTTTTATTCCCCACACTTCATTTTCTTTCTGTTCCCCTTCCTTTCTCTGAGAGTTTCAACATGTTCCTGTACTCTGCAGGTTAAGATGACCGTAAAATTTACAATTTTTCTTTTCAACAAACGTATTAAGGTCAAATTGGCAAGGAAATTAACGATGAATCCTGAATATAATGATTTTGTAAAGGTTTTCCATGACAATGAACATGAAGCAATGTGTGCAAAAACTACTAATAATAACATCCTCTCCTCCTATTAATAACGCATCACCATTGCAACTGCAGCTTAAAAGAAGGCATGTGTGGAGAAGAGCGATTAGCATATTATATACTTCTTTTTATTTTAAACACAATCAGAGATTATGAGTTGAACAATCAGTCAATTATGATCATATTTTGTGATTTGAACTGAGATAAAAAAAGAAGTCTGCAGCGCTAATTTTTAATTATTTAGACCTTAACCAGCAGAGGCTTTCTATTTTACCACTTCTTTCTTGGGAAGTGGGTGTAATGTGTTTAATTCAGGGCAAGGATTCTTGTTTGTAGCCACAAGTATCTTTCGTAGTGTGTTAATACGGTTTTCTTGAGCTCTCCCTTTCCCTTTATCTATCTTTTGAAAACTGACACATGGCAGCGTTTACAGTGTATTTGTTTTTGTGTTTGTATTTGGTAACAGATGTCTTAGAAAATGTTCAGTCTTTTATTCTACAGTATTTCACACCTTACTTTCTCTACAGACTTTAGTATGGGTGCTAAAGACTTCGATGTCATGCGCTCAAATAATTGTATTATTGTCATGATACGTTGGCAGACCTTATTTGAGAACTAAATATTTAATCTTTCGCTTTAGGAGAAGAAACTATTCATTTCTTTTCTGAAATGGTTATTGAAAAGATAGGCATGTGCGACGGGAGCCTGTAAAATAGATTCCATTCAGAATATGTGGAACCACGAAATTTAGTAATTAGATGACTGCTGTCAAGTGGCCTCTGACCTTAGGTCTTACGATACACAAGTACATTGACTTTGCAATATGTGTAGAATTAGAATATCAACTTATTCCTGTGTTAGGCTGTGAAGGTGACCCTACTGTCAACACACACTGATCATCATAAAAAGAGTTGCACCTAAAAGGACAAGGAGGATTGCTATTATTTGTTGGCAGGCAGGTGTGTGATACCACACATAAGAAATGATTAGACTTACAACTTTGAATGACCAACATATTGCCCTGCACCGCTAAAAAATATATTTGTTAGTATCGCTTTGGGCCCTCATGGTTGTGAAACAAGCGTCCAGACATTGCGGCATGAATTTGCAGAGGCGTCGGATGTAGCACAGTGATAGTTCATTCCATGCCGCTTGCACCTGAACGTGCTATTCTCGCAGACTGTTTGGTGGACGTGGAGTCTCCCCGATCACGGAGAGATCGGGGGATGCGGCTGGCCATAGCAGAGTACACACAGCTGCAAGGCATGATCGGGAGGTGGCATCGATACGAGGACGAGCGTTGTTCTGTTGAAACAGGAAATCAGCGTGAGCGTTCCAGAACGGCAGAGCCACCAGTCGCAGCAGCCCCTCCACGTTCCGTGCGGCTGCCACGGAGGCTCTTAGGAACGCTAACGGTGAACGGGCGCCGTAGGATATCGCTACACACACCAACACACCATGCTGGCAGGATGATGATGATGTGAGCCCACAAAACGCTATTCGTGGTGCTCTCCACTTTGCCACCAGTCACAGAACCCTGTGGTCGTCGTCTCCAAGGCAGAAGTGGAACTCGTCACTAAAGATAATCCACTGCCAGTTTGCAAGACCCCATACCCGTCATTGCCAACATTAAGTGAGTTGTGTTCAACGCTTCAACGCAGTGTGGGGTGTGAGTAGCAGGTGTCGTAACCGTCGGTGTTCGGGCAGCCCCGCGTCATGCAACCGCCTGCCAGTGGTCCTAGCTCTTACAGGATTTTACGTAGAAGACGGGACAACCAGATGAATGATCCCTATCATTGTCGTAGGACCTTCTCGTGAGTGACGCACAATCTCTCAGTCCTCCCTCCTTGTGATGCATGTGGGATGTCCAAATCCCATATGTCATGCATGAATGCTTTCCTGTATCCATTTCCAGCAACAACGGGCAATAGCGATGTCCGTACGACCGGTGTGGCGCGCAATATGACAATAGGACCACCCTGCTCCCGCAGCCCCACCCCGCGGCCCCTCTCGATCTAGTCTAGCTGGGAAATCTATTGTCGAACCTGTCACTTGGGCATAATGTAGGTTCAGGTAATGCTTTAGTGACATTACCCGCTGTCGTAATGGCCAGCATGGCTGGTTTGGAGCCCTCTTATATCAACCAATGGGCACCTTGTCTTGGCTTCACCTACACTGCCTGAGTGCGCTGCTAACGGTGAAAAAGTATTCATTGGCATATTTGGTGGTGCGTAACATACCCACCCAGTTTTCAGTGGACCGGTCGGTTCCTTCTTGGTGCAGCTCGTTTTACGACTATTAGTGTACTACTCTCAAAAATCGACACTTATTATGTGCCGTTGCTTATCGCGTAGTATGCTCACATGATCTGATCCTAACTGATTCAACACATGTGACGTAGAGAATCCTATTAAACGGCTGTTTTCTGAGTTAACTCGACCGATGACATTTATAAGAACGTCGACGCTTCGTCATGTCCAACGAGAATGAATCACGGTTTTAAAGTACTAATACTTGTCACATTTGTGAATATTAATTTGTTTATTTTATGTAGAGTATTTTTCGTACACGTTTCTCCCAAAACCGGCAAGGACATACATACGTTGGCCATGCATCTTCATCTGGAAATAAAATTCTTAAAAATTTGATATCTCTATAAACTGACTGTAAAACACACACACAAACACACACACACACACACACACACGCGCGCGCGCGCGCGCACACACACACACACACACACACACACTACCGAATGTTCTGTTACTATTACTTAACAGTTGTCTACAGCCACCGACTCGGTGGCGTCGTCGAATATATCCACACGTTATAGTATCTCGCACACACCACGAGGCGCGTAGACCACGGAACGTGGCTGGAGCGGTGTTGGAAGCGTCCCAGCACATGCCACAAACGGAGGCATCCAGGCCATAACGGGGTGGTCGATTTCGGCCACCTAGCGTCAGAGCCTGAGATGGTGTTTCTATACAGCCAAGCACATGGAAACGGTGGAGAGACAGAACCCGGTCCTCCAAATCTACTTTATCGACGGTCCGCCACCTCCCTGCACGTTCGTCTGTCTGAAAGGGCCCATGATCGCACAAAAGCCCAAAAAGGGGTTGGAATGTTGTATTATGTCGTTGGTGTCTGTGAGGGATCTTGCTCTGCTATAGCCACGCTCCCTCTTCACGTTGCCCTTTTACTTGGCCGTACAAAAGCACCATCTCGGCTTGTTCCCGATATGAATACCGGACCATTCTGCTGCTTACAGTACGCAGCGCCAATCACACGGCCTGCAACACGCAAGGAACACACGGAAGGTAGACAAAGGAACTTTCATTCACCAGTGCCATCTACTGTGGCAACGATGCATTTCCGGACGTATGTTCATAGTATTTTTTTCCTCCATTTCCAGTCAGTAATCTGTCCCTGTAGTTTGTCGGTTTTATTAATGCTCACCCAGTATAGATGTGCTAGAATGAAGGAAAATATAGTTTTGCGTCAGTTACGAAGTCTTTACTCCATTTATTACCCACATTTATTACCCATTTTGACAGCTAAATCTACATAATTATCATCGGGGAGGCATATTTTATATCGATAATGTTAGATCGGCGTATTCTTGTAGCAGCACGTGAGGTTACCATGAAGTTACGTTACGACTTGAGCTGTTAATAATTAACTGAATTAGCGACGGGATCATTGGATGTAACGTAACAAATAGTTTATAGACATGATAGGTACTTACAGAGGAAGGAAGATTAGGGGCTAACCTCCTGTCTACAACGCGGTCGTTAGAGACAGAGCATGATTGGATTGGATTGGATTGGATTGTTTGGGGGAAGAGACCAAACAGCGAGGTCATCGGTCTCATCGGATTAGGGAAGGACGGGAAAGGAAGTCGGCCGTGCCCTTTCACAGGAACCATCCCGGCATTTGCCTGGAGCGATTTAGGGAAATCACGGAAAACCTAAATCAGGATGGCCGGGCGCGGGATTGAACCGTTGTCCTCCCGAATGCGAGTCCAGTGTGCTAACCACTGCACCACCTCGCTCGGTTACGGAGCATGACTTAGGGATGTTTCAAGGATGGGGAAGGAAATAGGCTTTGCCATTTCTAAGGAACCTTTCTAGCATTAGCCTGGTGTGATTTCGAGAAATCACGAAGAACCTAAATCTATATGGGCAGTCGCAACTTTGAACATTCGTCGTCCAAAATGAGAGCTCAGACTGCAATCGATGGCGCCACCTCATTCGGTAAAGCTTCTTGCAGTGTGAGAAGAGGAAGAGTATATCTGCTGTGTTATGACGCGAAAAATCTCGTGTGTTACTTACGGTACCTCAATCACTCTATGTTGTCATCGTATAGCAGGAAATCCACATTTTTCGCCAAATGTTTTAAGGCTAAGGAATTGACACATCAGGTTTACAGCAAATAGATGGATCAGAATACGTATGTCAATGAAATGTGTTGTAGTGGAAATACAATGCCAATTTTTAAATTATGCACCTAAAACCTGTAGTTACTGATTAAACTGCATTTGAATGTACAACAGTCTCTCTAAGTTACAAAATTCTCTGCAATAGCATTATGAGATTGAACTACACGTCCGTGAATTGTGAAATTATTTACAAGTGCAGAAAAGGTTCCATATTTATGGCCCACTTTATAACATTTAGGGGCATAAGATAACGATTAGATTAGATTGGATTCAGTTTGCGTTCCATAGACCCAACAAGTTAGATGATTCTCGTGAGTGTGGAACATGTCAGAATGTATAACATAAAAACAAACATTTGAATATAATACTTACTATACTTATCATTTGTCAGGAGATTGTCGAAATAGGTGAATACAATGCGGTAAACTGGAACACCTAATATTTACAGAATTAACACGCTGTCAGAATGAAACATTGTTATGCACTATTAATAGATTTACCATACACGAAATACCTAATCTTGACTATTATGACCAAGTGCTGTCAAAACTGTAACCTAACAGACATTTTTACTTAAGCTGGCTCAACAGTGTCTGTTAAGATATTCATCTATAGAGTAGAAGGAGTTGCCTATCAAAAAGTCTTTCAAACTTTGTTTAAACCGTGCTTTATCTGAAACCAAGTTTTTAATGGTTGCTGAAAATTTATTGAAAATGAGTGTTCCTAAATATTGGACCACTTTTTGGACCAATGGTTGAGAATAAAGATGAAACTACTTTCTTATATATATATTTAGATTTCCTGGTATATAAGAGGAGAGATGATTGTGAGGATGATACTATCACGCAATTAAAGGTTTAGACGGATTATTCTCAAATTTGTGATCTGTATTTAATATCAGCTAAAAATGGGACTTCCAGCAGTGATAAAACTGAGTTATCTTCGAAAGGCGAGGGGCTCTTGGGTTGTGTGTGTACTACTTTTAAATGTATGTGTGTTGACTTTCATCTTTAGAGCCTTCATGATTTGATGTAGATCGTCCTCTTTCTCAAACTTTTCGTAAACCATTTCAGAATTTTATTTTCTATAACTTTTTCTTTAGTCATAAATATTTCTACTGCAGCACCTTTCATCCATACCTCGAAAGGCAATATATACCCTGTCCACTATTACTTCTGCAACGTCATTATTTTCTTTATTAATTATATGTATCCTTGTTTAATTTCTTGTACAACACAAACTGTTACAGAAGTCTTCGATTGTTGGATGATTTCCTCCAGTTTGCTGCTGTTGTGTCATCCACCATCCTAACTGATGAAATGTGTCTACCAAACAAGTCTTTGTTTCGTTTTCGTCAAATCGCTATTTTTTGCAATTGTTTCCTTCACCAAGTTTTCACTGTACCTTCTGACATCTTCACATAGAAATTAATGAACAGGTATTGTTTTATTAAGTATATTCTATCACGTTCCTCTTATAATTTGCTGCGAATTTTAACAAATGTTCAAATGTTGAAATGTGTGTAAAATCTTATGGGACTTAACTGCTAAGGTCATCAGTCCCTAAGCTTACACACTACTTAACCTAAACTATCCTAAGGACAAACACACACACCCATGTCCGAGGGAGGACTCGAAACTCCTCCGGGACCAGCTGCACAGTCCATGACTGCTGCGCCTAAGGCCGCTCGGCTAATCCCGCGCGGCTGCGAATTTTAACCTTCATTCTAATAGACACCTTGTTATACTTGAGTTTTTCTTTTCTTTTCCTTGGTTCATAACTATAGCTTTCGTCTAAGTCTGAATAAATTTCATTTTCTAAAATGATCATATATTTAACTGTTTAATTTTTTTACTTTTACGTATTTTCGACTTTTAACCTCCTGTATGTGTGTTACAAGCCTATAATTATTTGAAATTTCGAAGTGTTAATGATCGTCAGTTCCTGAAATATTGTCAAAATCATGTTTATTACCAGTTGGCACAACCCACGTTTGTTTTCTATGTGTTTTCTTCTGTAAGAATGTGAAACGCAAACATGTTTTTCTTCTTGGCAGTTTCAACTAACGAAGGACCTCTGTTATTTCAAGCATCAGAACCGGAGTATCACAATGAAGAACAATGTAATAGCTTTAGTCTTACGTTATTATTAAAATTTACCATTATCACCTTGTACTGTGATTCAATGTCGTTTAGAAACTACTGTAACTCATACGTTTGAATGTTTTCCCAGTACAGTTTTTGTTTATTTTTAAAACCAGGCGTATTGTTCTTCTTATGATTTCATCAGTATACATCACATTTTTTCCAAGAACGTCTACATGAATTTCCTCTTTGGTATGGTTCTTCTAACCTATTGTCACGATGTTTCAGTACCGAGCATTCAGGTTCACAGTTTTCAGGCTAATTCTGAGTATATGTTGGGAGAAAACCGCATATTTTTCACGGACACACATTCCTCAGAAGTCCATCGCCAGATAATAGCAAGTTCTCCAATGCCATCTATCACTAACTTACAAATGAGCGTAACACCTTTTGCTCTGGAGGAGAATACGTGAGATATAATGGACAAACTAAAATTACGGCCCGTGAGTGAGACGTCCGAAAGCAAGCGTGAGAGATGAGAAATACCTGCCGCAATGAACCGTGCCACTGGTGGCGTGCGGAACAAAGGCTTTCCAACAAGCCGCCTACCTGACTGCCCGCCGTAGACTGTTAGCTGACGATGTCACGAGTTAGTAGCTGCATTGAACAGCTTTCTATCACCCGTTTTATGTGACATTCCGTGTTTCAAACCTAGACAAAAGTCACTGAGACAGACGTCTAACCTGAACTGCCGAGCCGGCCAGTGTTGCCGAGCGGTTCTAGGCGCTTCAGTCTGGAACCGCGCGACCGCTACGGTCGCAGGTTCGAATCCTACCTCGGGCATGGATGTGTGTGATGTTCTTAGGTTAGTTAGGTTTGATTAGTTCTAAGTTCTAGGGGACTGATGACGTCAGATGTTGAGTCCCATAGTGCTCAGAGCCATTTGAACCATTTTTTTGAACTGCCGAATTTGTCGTATATTTCAGTGCTATCTAAATGGTCACATCAAGTTTTCTCTTGTGGTGTGAAAAGGTGTCTTTTCTTTTCCATACATGCACTTCATTTATTTATGTGTTTAATTCCACATAATAATCCATTCCCGTAAGTGCCATAAATGTGATATGCAACATTTAATACAGACGTAGGTTCCGGTAACGGAAACGAAATTACAATAGATTTGTTTGTTCCATTAATAATGGAAGTAGAGAGTTCCTACGGTCACCATAACTTCCCCATTTATTCTGTCATTTTTGAGTCATCCAGTTGATTTATCTGAAAGGCTGCGCAAAGAGGCTTCCTCATCTCAGTTAAATTCCGCTCTTATGGAATGAATTTAGGCGAATAAAGAGACGAATTGTTTCCTTTTTCCTGTTTTCTTCCATTACTTCTTCAAAATTAAACTCACGAACTAATGTCTATTGTCAGATAGTATGGAATGTGTAATCTCGAAGCTAGACACTAATGATTTCTGTCCACAATGTTATCCACTTACACAGTTCGTAAGCGCTCGAACCAATGTCCTATGTAAATAGTAATGATGCTCACTCTTGCAGCAGTGATCGACAATAATGAAAGATTTCTGCCATTTCTGCACACAAATTGCTCATCGTAATGATAATCTAATATTTTGTGGTTTTCTTTGTAAATAACTTATGTACAATACTTTACTTGGAGTGAGATTTTCTCAACATCTCCTGTTTCTAAAATGTTTGCACTCCTTACGGGGTGCTCAGGCAAACTATGTTACAATCTTCTGAAAAACGAAAATCTTCCTTTGCAGTAGATCAGCTTATAGCTTAAGAAAAATTACTCCACCGAGTTCATTATGATAACGAGTAGTTTTTTCGGTCGATCACATGTATCTGATTTTACTATTAATCTGGGAGAGCTTGGTGTCGCCCTCTTGTTGCTCTCAGAAATCGGTTGCTCTTCAATTATTTCGCTGAAACTAAACGCCTAATTAGTTACACATGAACGTTCAGAATATGTGAATTACTGCTACTGGTTCCTTTCCATTCACCGTGCACTTGTATTAATGTTGCCCAAATGTTCTTCTAGGCAACACAATTGTTAGGCATTTTATGATAGCGCATTCATTAACCGTGTTTTTGATTTCAGTCTATTTCGTTCCTTTCCTCCGCTGTAAGCACACACTACACATCATCGAGTCTCGAATCTTCGTTGGAATTATTTGGTAGGCATTCTCTCTTCTAATATAATCAAGATTTGGGGACAGCAGCTTGCGTTTGTCGTCTCGATCATTTCTATTTCTTCCAGAAGTCTCTTCACTGGTATCTCTAGAAAGGACGTCCAAAGGATGATCATATTTGATTGCAGCGCATAGATGGTTAAATCCTCTCGGCCTGACCTCCCTTTGATTTTTCACATATCTTCCTCGGTTTTCTACTCAGCCCCGTTACAACCCCCTCCCTCCGAACACCACCCTATGCTGTTCTAGCAATTCAAAACAGTACTTGGTTCCGACCTTACGATAAATGGATCTTTCTGTCGCATTTCTGTTCTCTAAAAGGACAGTGCTCATTTCACTGTCGGGGCTATCAAAGCGAGTTGCTGATAACAGACTGACCAAAATAGCTTCTATGAAATCTTCTCGTTAGCACCAATCGTTTCGGTAACGCAATCTTTTACGTGTTCTAACACTTTTCAACACCATCCGGAATGCACATCTGTCCACCAGCGCGCGCTATTCGTCTGATTTATAACCATTTTCCTCGCTACTGGATTCTCTTTTGGCGTTATCTGTCTGTAGCTTCCATGGTTTCTATAAATTATCTCTGTATTGTCTCTCAGCCTTGGTAAGACTCTTTTAAATGTCTGTTCTCCTACATATAGCTGTTCCATTAACTCATCCCTAATCATCTGTCTGCCTTCCTTCCTCTTTTCTATTCTCATTCTCTCTCTCTCTCTCTCTCTCTCTCTCTCTCTCCAGTCTCCTTTTGATTGTATCTATCTCCATCAGCCTCTTTCTGCTCTCGTTGGGTACTGCTCTAAGTTTTCCTCTGTCTGTTTTCCTTCCACCCCCCCCCCCTCTCTTTATTTTCTTCTCCATAAAATATTTAAAACATCTACTCCCTTCTCCTCCTTCCTCGGCATTCTCGTCGTTCTTGGTAAATTTTGTAGCTATTATTCTTTCTTCTTCTGCTGCTTCCTTATTTTATCCCCGTTTATGGTTCTTTCTTTCGTTTTGTTTGATTGCCTATACAACTACTTTGACGTCGATCACCCACAATAATGAGATAATGCCGACATATCTCCCCTTCTGTTCCGTTTTCGCTTCCCCGGCGTTACATCTCTTCCCACATCCATTATCCCGAGCTCAGATTTCCAAATGTGTTTTCCCACCTTTATGTTCATAACACCCCCTATTGGCGTACAGACAGTTCGCTGTGTGACCGTACCCGATATGACTGCTTGCCGGGATTTCGTAAATGTTTGTATCTACACAAATTAATTTAGAGTTGAGGTCTTCTACCTTTTTCGGCTCTATTCTCTTTGTTAATGTGTTTATGGTTTGTGAAGTACACGTTAAGTTGTTGCCTCATGATAAGAAGAAATTGTGGACTATGGTACCAGAAATGGTTATGCATTGCCCTCATGTCCCTCACGCAAGCTGCATTACTATCAGACGGAAACGGCCTTGTTCGTTTGTGCTGAGCCCAATACATCTGTCGAGAGGTCGTACACAAATAATTGTCTCATTTATCTTTACCAGAGGAGTACAGGTTAGCTTTTCCTGCAGCTACGTGTATTTTGTTTATGGGTGTTGTATTACACTACAGCGGTATCTAAGAAACTCTTTTATGGAACGTTAAACACCATCTTCTGTGATTTGAAGGAAATTGCACATAATTTGACAAAACTACTGTACCTTTTTACAGTGCCTGGATATTTTACTCCATATACTTGTGGTTATTTCTATCTGTAGACAACCGTAAAGATGATACTTTTTGGCTGAGAAATTAACAATGGGCATCGTGCCTGGTGGAGGACACGTGGCTGACCAGGCATAGGGAAACGGTGTTATTGATATGAAATATGCTCTCTGCGCTCTCGTTCGCGCTCCGTAGTCATTAATATGGATGTGTCCTACAATATTATGTCCCATAGGCACGAGCTTGTTATACCATGCTGTAAAAATAAATCACCATCTGTGCGATGGCAGGACACAGTATGATGAAAAATTACAGGTGATATTGCAATTTCCAGCTAGCAGGTGCCAGGGCCTGCGCAGCCGATAAAAAGCTTAACAGGATTTCAATAGCGACGTTGCATATGACAATAAATGGAATAAAATGAAGGACTCAGCAGCTGCGTGCGCAGCCGATTCATCTATTTAAATATTAAACGCCACTGATCCGCTGCCGTTCGTAACACCGGTCCAGGAAAAAAAAAAGATTTACAACATAGACGTGCGTTTAACTGATATCCGCAGATTAAAACAGAGTACTGAACTTGAAATCGACCAGACATCTATGTATTTTCAGACTGTAAAGAGATCCAAACTCCACTCCAAGTCACGAAGAATAGTCGGGACGGCGTATAAATTGCCAAATGAGTATGGTATAACATATCACTGATCATCGACGACCCATTCACGTGTCGGTACTCAACATAAGAAACAAGGATATGTACAAATTATGGATAATAGGTAAGACAAATACGGAAGCTGTGACCTAAGGGCGGTTAAAAAAACCTTACGTTCGACAGTACTTTTCCACTAATCACAGCAAACAAGATGCGACACTTAATTCAGACTCAAATGGTCGTGACGACGGTAAAGAGGTTTCTCACATCTACCACTGACACTTCGTAAATACTACCTACAGTACTATCCAAATGTGCGAAAATGACTAATAAATCCAACATGACAGTCTGAAAAAAGTTTCTATTACGAACAATGAAAGCTATACATAGTCACAGGTTCTTCCCCTACTTCACCCCCTCAGCTGTTATTAAACAAACGTGAGCAACAGAGCGAGAATATCAGCAAATGAATAGTAAGAGCGCCAAAGTAAGCTACAAAATCTATACAGCTAACGGAGTAGGATCGTCAAATGTAAAAAAACATGGCAGCAACATATACTGTACAATGACTTCACATGAAAGAAGAAATGGTGATATGGAATGAAAAATCTTGAGCTGAAACGTCTAATGTCATGGCTTCTTTTACAGCGAAAGATTAATGGTTATACTCACAATTTAAAACAAAAGGATTTCGTACATAGCGTAGTCCACATTATTTGTGTCTCACAACTTAAAAAAGATCAGAAAATGAGGAAAACTATAGTTAAAATGGCGATGTAATTGCGATTGTAATCTTACACGATTTCAGTACGCTTTCTGAATACAGAAGGGCTAATCATGACAGACCGACTACCGTGTCATCCCGAGCCAGTGGCATCATTTAGATGCCGTATGGTGGAGCGTGGGGCAGCATGTTGCTCTGCCCGTAGAATGAGACAGAGTGGAACCCACTCCAGTCCAACAACCAAGAAAAAAAAAAAAAAAAAAGAAAAAGAATCTTCACATGGCAGTCGGACACGGTAATGACACATCTTCAGAGGCATACACGATACCAATGAAAATCGCTTAAACCATTTGACAACTGCAATGCACAAAACTACATTAATTCGTGTATGCATTTCAGGCAATACTTCTCAATTTTGTTTTGTTTTGCTGTATTTAATGCTCTGGCTTGCCTGCAATTTCAAAATTTTCATGTGGTCTCGTACCACGTGTGTATGACGTTACATTTGCACTTCCTGTGTTGTAGCCGGCCGAAGTGGCCGTGCGGTTAAAGGCGCTGCAGTCTGGAACCGCAAGACCGCTACGGTCGCAGGTTCGAATCCTGCCTCGGGCATGGATGTTTGTGATGTCCTTAGGTTAGTTAGGTTTAAGTAGTTCTAAGTTCTAGGGGACTAATGACCTCCGAAGTTGAGTCCCATAGTGCTCAGAGCCATTTGAACCAACCCTGTGTTGTAATCCTCATAACAATAATATTCTCTAATTACTCATTTTCCAACACTAGTGTTCTGCCCAAATGTTCTGATAGTGTCGTGTCTCCAACCAGTATACAGACGTAAAATGCCACGAAGATCCAATACAGAGCGTGAAGAGTTATGTTTTCAGTCGGGGCAAATTTAGATTAAATCGATTGGTGCAGTTTCTTAAAACCACACACAAAGCGAGTTTACGCAGAGTAAAATAATGTGCTAATTCTGGTGGGGTACATTTTTTCGTATCATGTAACGGATTACGAAAATAATCATTAATTGTAAGATTTACGGCCTTCGCATCGATCTGTTTGCTCCTAATAAATCACGGTATTCTATTTGAATTAGGTCGATGGGTGATCAGAATTGAAAAACAACTGATTTACGGTTGTCGTATTTTATAGTACTCCTACTCCTAGTTAAGGGGAACTTGTGGCTCCCAGAGACAAGAAGCAGCTCTTTATACAAGAACTGGAGACATTATATGAGTAATGGGTTGCCTTGCCTTAGTAGAAGGACTATTGACTGAAAGAAATAACAGAACTGTAACTGAAAAATTGGCACAACGAAATCACAAGGTGTCATATGAAACAAGACACGTTGCACGGAAAGTGCGTTTATTACAGACACCAATGTACAGACAGAACAAAACTGAACGCCTAGGCGGAGAGTTCAGCTATATATACAGACATCGAATATTTCAGAAAATATTGTTTGTTTGTAATTCACATAAATCTACGGTTTTATTCCGAGACTGATGAAATTTTGTACACTTTACATTCAAGTTAAGAGGAAGACCACTATCTACATAAGGTTTCGTAATATGGGTTGCGTTGCTTGGGGGAGGAGACCAGGCAGCGAAGTCATCGGTCTCTTCGGATAAGGAAGGATGGGGAAAGAAGTCGGCCGTGCCCTTTCAAAGGAACCATCCCGTCATTTTCCTGGAGCGATTTAGGGAAATCACGGAAACCCTAATTCAGAATGGCCGGTAGCGGGATTGAACCGTCGTCCTTCCGAATGCGTGTCCAATGTGCTAGCCACTGCGCCACCTCGCTCGGTTTTGTAATCAGACTTGAAACATAACGTGCGTAATATATAAAGGGAAAGGTTGTTAATAAAAATCTCTAGAAGTTCTTGACCATTTGATTTCAAATTTCTGCACGATCCCCTAATGAACACTTTGGCAGACATTGCTTGTACATATTTTTTTCCTTTATTTTCATTTCCATTCCCCATCAGGGGCGGGCTGGCAGCAGCATAAGCGCTGCTCTTCAGCCAAGAGACATAAATAGACAGGAAGACATTTAAAAACAATATAAAGGAGATAACATAGCGGAATATAGAAACAAAAAAAAGCGGAACAGAAGCAAATAAGACGTACAAAGCGGTGACTGTAAAACGGAGATAAAAATCTAAAAAAGTATGTTACAAAAAAAAAACGCACACATACTACATTAAAAGGCACCAGGAAAAGTACGGCCAGAGCATAAAAGTCTGTATAACGAGTAAAACGGCCACACGACGGATGGTGTAGCAAGGAACTGTCATGGACAATAAATAGGTCGAGCACACAATTAAAACCCACATCACTAGATGACATTGTAGAACGGCACTGAAACACAACACTAACGTAGCACACTGATGCCGAATAAAAACCTGGGAGGATCTGCTTGGGAGGGGGGAACAAGGGAAATGGGAAGAAGGTGAAGGAGGCGAGAAGGAGGGGAGAGAAAGGGGGTCGAGGTGGGGGGCGCGCTGAAGGAGGGCTGGGAAGGGAAGGGATTGGAAAGGAAAACAGCCGAGGAGGGGGTGCAGGGACTCAGGGAGGGAAGGAGGAAAATCCGTTCTGGGAGAAGGAGGGGTGAGGAAAAAGGGGGCCCTGGTGAGGGGGGAGGAACAAGACCAGGTTATAGTTGGAAGGATGGTTCAAAATGTTCAAATGTTCAAATGTTCAAATGTGTGTGAAATCTTATGGGACTTAACTGCTTAGGTCATCAGTCCCTAAGCTTACACACTACTTAACCTAAATTATCTGAAGGACAAACACACACACCCATGCCCGAGGGAGGACTCGAACCTCCGCCGGGATCAGCCGCACAGTCCATGACTGCAGCACCTCAGACTGCTCGGCTAATCCCGCGCTGCTGGAAGGAAGGGTATATGTCACTGTGAAGTTCGTCATCCAGGCACTGTAAATTGCCCTGCTGAAGAAGATGGAGGGTGTGGAGTTGGAGAGAGGTAGGGATACAGCGATAGAGGCTCGACAGCGGGCGGGGGGTGGAGAGGAAGGAGGAAACCAGGGGTGGGGGGGGGGGGGATTAAGCCTGCAGACAGTGTAAAGGGTGCGGATATGTTGGAGGAAAAGGAGGAAGTGAGGGAAATGGTACAAATGGCTCTGAGCACTATGGGACTTAACATCTTAGGTCATCAGTCCCCTAGAACTTAGAACTACTTAAACCTAACTAACTTAACGACATCACACACATCCATGCCCGAGGCAGGATTCGAACCTTCGACTGTAGCAGTCCCGCGGTTCCGGACTGTAGCGCCTAGAACCCCACGGCCACCGCGGTCGGCTAAGTGGGGGAGGGGGACGAGTTCATACAGTAGGCGTGTGGGGGAAGGAAGGTGGATACGGAAGGCAAGGTGGAGCGCATGGCGTTCGAGGATTTGGAGGGCCTTGTAAAAGCGGGTGGGTGTAGAGATCCAGGCAACGCTGGCATAACAGAGGATAGGATGGATGAGGGATTTGTAGGTGTGGAGGATGGTGGAAGTATGTAATCCCCATGTCCGGCAAGACAGGAGTTTCAGGAGGCGTAGGCAGGAATGGGCTTTCTTCTGGGTGGTCAGGGGGTGAGGGGTCCAGGTGAGGTGGCAGTCGAGGGTGATACCAAGGTATCTCAGGGTGGGGGTGAGCTGGATGGGACGACTATAAAGGGTGAGGTAGAAATCATGGAGACGGAAGGAGTGGGTGGTGCGGCCTGTGATGATTGCCTGGGTTTTGGAGGGGTTGAGACGAAGGAACCACTGGTTACACCAAGTGGTGAACAGGACAAGGTGGGTTTGGAGGGTGCGTTGGGACTGTTGAAGGGTAGGATAGAGAGCCAGGAAGGCGGTGTCATCAGCATACTGGAGAAGCTGAACAGTTGGGGGTGGCTTAGGCATATCAGCCGTTGTAAATTTTTTAATACACACAATATATATTAATAAAATATATGAAGGAGAAACGTTGTTAACAAACATCTCGCAAAGTACTTTACGGATGTACTTCAAGGTTCTTGGCCGATTTACTTCTAATTTCTACATTCAGATGAAACAATGAAGAAAACTAACGAAAAATTAAGCGCCTAAGAAACGAAATATATCGTGGTGAATTGACTGTAATTCCCGTCGCGAGAATAAATTACAGCGGCATTACCCGTCGTGGAGACGTCACTACATGGCCGGTAAGCGAAAGCTCGAGAATCTGGCAGAACCATGATTGAAAACTCCTATTTCTTCATTACTTTTCGTTGTTAAATATGCAACGGAACAAGGCTGGTAGTGAAAACCTACTGTCTAACTTAATAGAAGCCACCATCAGCATGGGGCATGCCGCAAGTGAAGACGTATTCATTCTTTTCTTTTCGATGATTTAAATATGTCCTTCGATTTAAAGCTATGAGTATCGACAGGGCTCGGGGCCAATCACTTTGTGTGGCAGATATTAAATGTCTCGGGCAACGCCGAGCACTGCAGCTAGTATAGAACTATTGCAAACTTGTAATATTGCAAGGCCCTTCCAGAAAGGGTAATTTCTACTTGGCATATAATTAATGGTGGACTGCTTTGAAGTGGCAACATACTGCATGCCCCAGACCGCACTGCACTACTGCCTCTTCTGAAGAAATAGCGACTTGCTGCTACACAAAATGTCAAGGGAGCCGACTACAGCAACCTGAACCTAGATCTTGCCATTGGTCCTCTTTACGGAGCGGTTTTGAAGTGTTGTTACATTTTCTTCGCTATACTGAACATCGCAGGTGGACATTCCCGTCGAAGCTTTGCGATCGTCGTGTGGGTCTTCAGATTCCTTGGACATACCATCGTCGATATGCGCCTCTAGACTGTAGTCGAGCTTCATAAAGAGGACGTGGAAGACGCCTCTGGGGTTTTGTCTTTTTGATGAAGGGTCATAATCCTCGTCTTCGTATGTGACGTCCCGTAAGCGACGAAAGATACGATACCGCCCGAAGTAACACTTCAGTAACTACTTTTCCAATAGCCCCACATTCGCACAATGGTAATGATACATACCAGGTCTCCCGAGCTGTATCTCACTGGCACATGCCTGGAGTCATAGCATTCTCAGCTGCTTGAAAGAAGTTAGAATGTAGCAGTACCATAATATGTGCAACAGTTTCGAGAATAGTAAAATTAGTTTGTTTGATCAGAGCATGAGAGGCTGAAATACATGGTAGATGAGCGTCTTCTATGTCTAGAAGATGCAAAAAATACTGATGTGAAAGCTGACTTGTGCTTCTCTTAACACCATATAACCACAGCGATAGAAAACTTCAATATAATACATAGTAAACTAGTGTAATTTTGCTTTAGAGTGAGCATAGAAAAGGAGTTGCAGCAAATGAGTTGGATCCACAGTCAAAAATTTTGATGGAAGCAGAGTTTGTGAAAATCATAATCTAGAAACATGTGCTTGTGAGTTGTTACTCCAGAATACTTCTCATGTATTGTAACAGTCTGCAGATCCCCTTTAGGAAACTTTCACCTATTTATGAGAAATGTAGGTGAATTATTAAGCTACCTCTCCGATTAAGAAAGAAATATTAGTAGTTTGTGGAGATTTCAATATAGATTCTTGAAAGATGGGGACAGGAAAAGTGAACTAGAATCATTATTTGGGGTGAAACCTTCCCGAGCCGGCCGCGGTGGCCGAGCGGTTCTCGCCGGCACGGTAGCTCAGCGTGTTCGGTCAGAGGGTTAGCTTGCCCTCTGTAATAAAAAAACTGAGTTAATCGATCAACAACGAACTTAAACGGATGTCTTACGACGTCCGCCCTGAGCAGATGTAACGAACGAAACCGAACAAAAAGAGATTAAAACAAAACAAAAAAAAAGCGGTTCTAGGCGCTCAGTCCGGAACCGCGCGACTGCTACGGTCGCAGGTTCGAATCCTGCCTCGGGCATGGATGTGTGTGATGTCCTTAGGTTAGTTAGGTTTAAGTAGTTCTAAGTTCTAGGGGACTGATGACCACAGCTGTTAAGTCCCATAGTGCTCAGAGCCAGTTGAACCATTTTTGAAACCTTCCCGTCTCCCCTATACCTCTTTTGTTATTGATAACCATTCCTTTTACAATAACCTATGTAACCTTCCCTTAGGATTTCTATCTCTTGCTTAATAATAACAAATGAAAACTTCCCTTTGAAATTTATTCTCTTTTTCAATTTTCGCATACAAATTTAATTGCTGGTTTTTAAAAGTGATTTTCGGATTATTTCGACGAAACATAGAATGTGTCGTCGTCGTGGCCCTCAGTCGTTATCTGCAATAACCCAAAACTGTTCCTTACCTTTTTTTATTGTTAATGTATCGCCATCTGACTGCTACATCGAACTGCGACCTGAATATACTTACTCTGTTTTACTATACTCTATTAGCTGCTGGTGGGCTTTCATAATAAGTGGCTGTATTTATTACCAAAGCTGACGTTATTCTTTACTAGCAAAGCCGACGTTATTCTTTAATTAATTTGACTGAAGTTACGTAATTCATAGTTGAACTTTTTCTTGACAACAATAAAATTTTGCAAAGTTTTACGTTGATGGTTTTTTGATGGATTATAATTAGAAATGCAATATTGCTGGCAAAAGTTAATTATATTCTGAATTAAATGATTTTCCAAAGTTCAAATGGGACTTACTTTTTTACAGTAATCTTACAACTAGCAATGCGCAAACATACCTTCAGTAGTTTTGAGTTTCTCAAAAAACTTAATTCAATAATATTAGTTCCTCTTATTATAATAATTAGCTGATGTCTCTGTACATCCGTTTATAATCTCTTGTAAATCATAGCTAGTGGCTGGCAGGCACACCACTCTTCTCAACCTCTCGCTTCAGACCTTCTACCGACTCGCTTCACTTCTCGCTTACTACTGACTTCCTACGAACGCTAAAGTACGGTCTCTCCTGCCAACAATGCTTTCTGGTGCAGACAATCCCTGCTACCATTACAAAATGTATCAATGCGCGGTCTTTCCCGCTCTTTTCTTAAAATGTATCCATAGGCGGTCTCTCCCGCCCTTTTTAAAATTATATCAATTTGCGGTCTCTCTTGTCAACAGTACTTTGGTGCAGACATTCCCTGCTACCACAATTATTTCCAACATGACAAATATTGATTATTTCTACTTAATCCTATTAATAAAATATAAACATATTTCATAAATTATGATTTGACAATAAACAATAGAAATATACACGTCTTACAGGTGTTTCAATCTAATTTCAGTGGTTAATATTTGAACTCGTTTGCAGCAAGATAGTAGCGCCCCGATTGAAAATATTTCTATAGACAGTGCTCCAATTGAAACAATTAATGTGTACCCAGCAATGAACAGACTGTCTAATGATGATGATCAAGTAATGCAAATAAACAATATACCTTGCACACCTGCAGGGATCATAGAAAGCAGTGAGGCTTATTGATGAGAATGACATACAGTGTCTGAAGAGTAACTTAAAAGAAGTGCTATAGGATGAGGTAGATTTATAAGGAGATGCCAAAGTCAAAATCACTGTATTCCATAGCAACTGTTTGTGTCAAAATTTGAAAGTAGCTTACCTAAAAGCTATCCAGAAAATTCAATAAAAACAGCCATTAGGCCGTGGACAACTGAAGGAATTAAAATCTCATGTAAGAGGAAGAGGAAAATTTCAAGATCTGACATTAATTCCACACTACAAAAAATGCTGTAATATTTCAAGGACAGACATTAAAATGTCCAGAGAAGATCCGTTCTGAGAAAACTTCTCATATCACGAATGACCAAAGAGCTGGAAAAATCAGTGATGCTTCTAATTGCTTTGTATTGGGACGAACTCCATCGTTATTCAATAAATGACCCTTTTTTTCCTGCGAATCGGCAGTTTTCGGATTTAGGCGGAGGGCCTCCGTCTGACTATGTTCCTCAAATGTCTTAAAAAGTCGACAGTGTCATCCAGATAGCAAAGATACATCGTCCATTCATGGTATCGAAGCAAACTCTCCATCACACGTGGATGGAGCATTACACAGTCCAAATGCCTTAACTTTAAAATCGTAGAGGCCGTCAGGACTTATTAAGACAGTATTTTCCCGGTCAGCCTCAATAACCTCGTTTTGCCAGTAGGCCGACTACATGCCCATAGTCGAGAAACGCTTTTCTGCTTTCAAGTTGTTGTCAATGCTCGGCAGTGTACAGCATTTTTTTCGTGATTTTGTTCAGTCAGTAGTTGACGCAGAAACGATGTGTGCTGTCTTTAGTCTTTACAAGGACCCTAGGAGAGAACCTAGGACTTCTGATGTTTCGGTGATGTCATCTTGCAGTATTTTCCCCACTTATTCCCAGATTATCCGTTGTTCAGTCTGTGATTCGCTATATGAGTGCTGCTCACTTAGTGAATGATCCCCAGTGTTGATACGGTGTTATACCACGGGCCGTTTGTTACGTCTTCTCTCCACACCTGGTTTGAAAGCATCCGAAAATTGATGCACTGTGGCTGTCAGTCGCCGACACTGTTCCTCGGTCATGCCAGATAAAACTGAGAGTTCGATAGTAGCTTCCTATCCTGTGTTGCGTGTAGTGATAGTGGAAGACGATTCTTGGTCGACGACACTAATCTTTCCATGCTGGAATGGTTCGGCTGAACTATACAGTACTTTCAAGGATGAGTTGTGGCTGCTCGTGACAATCAGTGATCCAAATTTCTGCTTGACTAACCGCAACACTTATAACCATCGCTAGCACATAGATATTTTTCCTAAGCCTGAGGACCTTTTTAAAATCGACAAAAAAATTCACAATTTAGTTGAGCATCTCGACTGACGACGGGAATTCCTCTCCCCTGAAACGGCGGGGTAACAAAGTATTCAACGCAACCAACCTTCTAGAGCTGTCTTTGTTATATGCTTGTTGGAATAGCTTCGTCGTTTCGTCAGTGTGGAGCTGTGATCTTCTGCAGTCAGTGACTGACTGTGAACTCTACATGAAATTCAGACTACATTCTGTTAAAACAACAGAATCAAATGCCTGAGTTTTATATTTTCGATTCTTATTCTTGCAATACGTATTCCTATCGTCTGGACGTATTTTCCACTTTCTACTGTCAGCACAGTCGCTTTCACATCACGGAACTTAGTCTTCTTCAGATGTCGATGAAGAGCATCTGAAATTACAGAAAAAGGAAGCCCCTGAGTTAAGTAGCGCTGGGACAGGTTGGCCGTAGTAGCTGACGTCAGCAAGATCTACTGGAGTCTTGGTCACTGTCGTCGGCGGAGGATTTTCATCTGTGGCGTACTCACCTTTATAGATGTTCGCCTCGCTTAGTTTCCTGAATTCGACAGCTAGGCAGACAGCTGGTATATCTATACGGTGACCGGCAACGAGTACGGCGTATTGTGGAGCAATCTCGTCAACCGTACAGTGATGGGCTTCGTTCCACAGGCTCACTACACTGAAGAGCCAAATAAACTGGTACACCTGCATAATATCGTGTAGTGCCCCGCGAGCACTCATAAAGGCCGCAACACGACATGGCATGGACTCGATTAATGTCTGAAGTAGTGTTGGAGGGGACTGACACCATAAATCCTGCAGGGGGTCCATAAATCTGTAAGTGTACGAGATCTCGTCTGAACAGCACGTTGCAAGGCATCCCAAATATGCCCAATAATATTCATGTCTTGGGAGTTTGATGGCCAGTGGAAGTGTTTAAACTCAAAAGAGTGTTTCTGGAGGCATTCTGTAGCAATTTTGGATGCGAGGGATGTCGCACTGTCCTTCTGAAACTGCCCAAGTCCGTCGGAATGCAAAATAGACGTGAATGGATCCAGATGATCAGACAGGATGCTTATGTATGTGTCACCTGTCAGAGAAGTACCTAGACGTATCAGGGGTCCCATATTACTCCAACTGCACGAGCCCCACACCATTGCAGAGCCTCCACCAGCTTGAACAGTCCCCTGATGACATGCAGGGTCCACGGATTCATGAGGTTCTCTCCATACTTGTACACTCCCATCCGCTCGATACAATCTGAAACGAGACTCGTCCGACCAGGCAATATGTAGTGGCGAAACAAGCGCTGTATATTTGAGAGATACAGAGGTGAGCGAGTGTGCCGGGACTTACCCCAGTTCACTGTTAGTAGCGCCACGTCACCATAACGCATCTGTGCGTAGCACACAAGTATTGCATCATAATTTAAGAATGAAATTAAAAGTTAAAGTTGCTTTTCTAAACTTTGTCAGCTTGTGCTTTAGTATATTAATGTTTAAACTGTCAAATATCAGAGTGATCGAATGAATATCATTCCCTAAATATATGTTTTTAAGAAAAAAAAGTGACGCTAGATAACAAAGCTAGGAAGCCAAAATTTGGTCATAAGGTGCATATTTATGCCAAAATTAACTGGTAGATATCTCAACGTGATTAAAGCAATATTTTGACCAGAAAACGCATTTTTAAGAAAAATTGAATGCGCTAAATATTAGACTTGGAAATATGAAAATTTTTATGAAGCTTCAGTTCAACATAAAAATAGTAACTACGTGACCCCATTGAGCTACTTATAATAGTTTTCGAGTAATTTACTGAAAACTAATTTTGGAACAAAAAGTCCTTATTTGCAGTGGCTCTGAGCACTATGGGACTTAACGTCTGAGGTCATCAGTCCCTTATTTGCAGTAGATTAAGTATCTGTTATATTAATGTTAGAAAGTTCTGGTTATGGCACATGATGAAACCTATTAAATAATGGATATATAACAAATTTAAAGGCCTGGATGTAAATAATAACACATAAAAGGACTCTTCAAGTTGTAGTTCAGTTCTACTGTCAGTTCCATTCTAAAAATTCTAGACGGCAAAGCTTAAATGCAGCCCAGCTAAATTTTTTTCTGTGATTTTAACCAACTTAACTTCATTCATACAAAAATTTCAAATGTTCAAAATCAAAACACAACAGCGTTATAAAGCATTATGTGTCCGAGAAAGCGGCCAGTTAGAGCCACTACCGGGGGTGTTCCCTTGGTCGTCCGCTGCGCCCGTATATAACTACGGCCAGAGAGGCAGTGACTGCACTTCACTTCGCACCCAGCTACCGTATGATCAGCGTCAGTCAAACGGCGGAGTATGCGCTGCCTCGGATGTCATCACAGACAGACTGTAACTAAACTAATGTTTTCGGTTCAAATAGAAAGCGAACCCTTGAGGACTATACACCGTCCTGTATCGTTTACATTTTGCCGAAGCAACTGTTAGTGTGTCGCTAGTAATGTTAAAAAATCCGTGTGGCAAGTGGTGACAATTATTTTCTACTTTTTTGGCGAGCAATTATTTTTATTATCAGACGTCAGGCCGGAAGACCATTTAATGGGAACGTACCGTAGAGGTCGCCTCTGAACTGCTCATAGTGCTGTTTAGATTAGAGAGACTTTTTATTAGTATTAACATCAAGAATATTACGAAGTTGTGCGCGTGAAAGGTGATCAAATGTATCTATCAATTAGAACTCAAAATATTCATTTATAATGATGGTTCCTGATCCCGCTAAGTAAATAGAGAATAGAAACATTTCTTTCAGTGGACTGGACAAGAATGTGGACTTGCAGTCTGGAAACTGTAGTCTGTATGTTCTCCATCGCTTTCTGGCTGACTACAAAAATAGTTTTCAGGCTCTCGTAAAAGACGGAGAACAATATTCTAGTAATTCCTATTACTTATTATTATTATTATTACTAATCCGGCGCCCCACAATGTTTCCAGTCATCAAGAGTCCAATGTCGGTGTCGATGAGCCGAGGTGTGGCGTAAAGCTTTGTGTCATGTAGTCATCAAGGGTACACGAGTGTGGCTTCGGCTCCGAAAGCCCATATCGATTATGTTTCGTTGAATGCTTCGCACGCTGACACTTGTTGATGTACAGCAGCTTTAGTTTAACTAATTTCGTGATCACTACTGCAAATAAGCACCTCATTTTAGCATGAACACTACTATACTGCGCTGTCACGAAACTCCGCTGATCGGCACGGCGTGAGGCTGTTGTCGGCAGTGACTGAATATGTCTCTCAATTGTTCCATAGTCAACAATGAGTTGTACGTGAGCAGTGATGTGTGACTGAGATTTAATTTTAATCCTGTGCATTGTGAGGTTCAAAGCATGGTGTATATGGCAATAAATACCTATATTCATAAGTTTTTTGTACATCATGAACGGATAAAACCGAAAATGAAATTGAGGGAATCGAAAAATATACTACTCGCAATGAAACATCACGAGAGTCAAAATAAAATATCTCTTTTAAAATTCCCAGTAACTGTACTGATGAGGAAAATGTAGACATACCAGAACCCTTGCTAGAATCAAGTGCTTGGCTGGAAAGGACAGTAGCCTCCTCGCCAGTGCTCCTGAAGTCGATAATTACTTTGAAAAAAAAAAGAAGAGAAACGGGACTGGCGATTTCCTGAAGCATAAGATTTTATTGAATCCATTGCAATCCGAGCAAAATTACAATCTCAAGACTTATGTATGTGACATAAGGAGAACATTTAAATTGAACTGGCTGTAACTGCGTCCGTCATTGGTGTACTCTTAACCTGTCAGAGGTGTGCTTTGTAGGTTGTGTGTGTATAACGCATGACAGCCGTCAGGGTGCATTGATAAGACGTCCATTCACCAACTGCGAAACGTTTCGCGAATCTAAAAAAACACATGTGAGTTTCGAATGCCATTAAGTTGCGCTTTAAAAGCGAAGTAATTTTACTAATCTTATGATACACAAAATTAAAAGTCTAGAAGAAGTCGTCAACGAGAATCTTGGGAATTTAGTGCAAAGTAATCACACTAAATTAGAATCAGTTGTTTCTTTCGTATTATTTTGTGTGTCATACAGGTACGAGTTGCTTTTAAGAGGAAAAACAAATTCAACCGTTGTTTTTGAAGATTTATTGCTGTTTAGACTACAGTCACGTGACGAAACGCTGCAAAAATGTTTTGTAAGTGCCCCTAAAATTGCCAGCTTTATACCTCATAGCAACCAAAATCATTTAGTCTCTGACACAAACTGTGTAGTTTTATGTTATCCATTATCCTACAGGTTGTGCGCGAGCGTAAACATTGTGTTGTCTGCACATTAATCGGTTTGAAATATTATGTTGTCGTAGCAATTCAAAAGTGCAAAAATTACCCATACGAAAATCTGAATGGCGGGGAAACAATTAATTGCGAGAATAAGGATTAGGACAAAGCCAACAGAAAATAAAATAAATGGTAAGAAAATTTAAAATCTAGGACTGTAAAAACAAGTTTAACTATAATTATACTTTTGGCTTCTTTATGTTTACAATATTGACCAAGAACTAAAAGTGCACTGTAGAGCCCAATGGGAGGAACTGATAGCAGTTAACAGAGTCGTCAAGGTATCTATAACACATCTACGGTGAAAATGTTTTGGTCCTGCCGACATGAAAACCCAGGGGCCCAAAAAAAAAAATGGCTCTGAGCACTATGGGACTTAACATCTATGGTCATCAGTCCCCTAGAACTTAGAACTACTTAAACCTAACTAACCTAAGGACATCACACAACACCCAGCCATCACGAGGCAGAGAAAATCCCTGACCCCGCCGGGAATCGAACCCTGGAACCCGGGCGTGGGAAGCGAGAACGCTACCGCACGACCACGAGATGCGCCAGGGGCCCCAGTGTGTGCTGTTCATTTAACTTTCAATTAGTTTGTTAGCCAGATTGCGTTGATTAGTTAATTACATGCGTCATTACAGGACTGTTACAGGGCACAATTTCTTCTTATCAGCATCACTTATGTTTATTTGGCAGTAGTAAAATCACTTCCTTAAAGGAACAGACTGCTTATGTTTTGGCTGACTCTTCCCAGATTTCGGACTGTGGCACTTCTGATTGTTTTACTTCTTACAGTTACAATTACCTTGCCTAAAATTCTCTTTTAGTAAATATCTTGACCTGTTATGCTGTTTTCTTTCAAAATTTTTATTAATCTATTTTTCTGTAGGAGGGAATACTTTGTGTGACTTGCAGGTTATTTTCTCCTGTCATTATGTGAGTGTGCCAACGGCCTTGCCGCAGTGGTAACACGGGTTCCTGTCAGATCACCGAAGTTAAGCGCTGTCGGGCTGGGATGGCACGTGGATGGGTGACCATCCAGTCTGCCGAGCGCTGTTGGCAAGCGGGGTGCACTCAGCCCTTGTGAGGAAAACTGAGAAGCTACTTGATTGAGAAGTAGCGGCTCCGGTCTCGTAAACTGACATACGGTGGGGAGAGCGGTGTGCTGACCACATGCCCCTCCATATCCGCATCCAATGACGCCTCCATGCTGAGGATGACACGGCGGCCGGTCGGTACCATTGAGCCTCCATGGCTTGTTGGGGATGAGTTTTTTATTATGCCAGTGTGACAAAATTCTCATATGTGTATGCACAGTTGTTACTGTATAAAGCACAATGATTATGTATCATATTATATATTTTTTTGTTTCTGTCCAGTGTGTATAGAAAAAATTATTTCCTTTTGGTACCAGAGCTATGGGGTTTTGAAAAGTAAGGTGCTTGAGCTGCTAATTAAGAAAATTCAGATTCTATTGGATTCATTTGTAAATAATTGGGAACTGCTTAATATGAGCGACGACTTAACAGTACTTTTTCATTTTTTTGTACATACTTCTGAAGTTAATAAGAAAGAATTACTTTTATTGAAACTAGAGCAATGCAAAGTGAAGAATCTTGGCACATGTATGAACAGTCATCAGGTTTTGGAAGCTGTATTGAAATGATGCTGCATGCTGTTATATTAATACTGGAATTAAGTTCTTGTTGGAAGTCTTGTGCTATTTGAAAATTATTTTTACATTTGGAAGCTACACCTGGATGAAACTGTGGTCATAGTTATGAGCATCCATGGTGTCTCATTCCTTTATTGAAAGTAGAACCATTCTTTCACGCTGCAGTATACACCTGTTACACAACACATGTTTCTTCAGTTGTGTAATGACTCACTCTCCTACTGAAGAAAATTTATTGTTAATAAGTTGAAATGTCTGCAGAAGTTAATCCAGTAAATTATTTCATTGCAGCATGTGTAGTTTATTGTAACATTTAGCCCTCTGGTCCTTAAGATGAGTGTGCTTTCACTCTCAGTGAGTTACTAGAATGAGTGCTGCTTGAGAAGAACATTTATTTCTGTTTCTTGTGTTGGAAATGAAGTTTTTCTTGTATTTCACGGTGGGTAGGATTTACGATCAATATATTTATACAGCTGGAAGTACAGTGAAGCTTTCATGGTTATGTTGTGATATGATATTACTTATAGAAGCTGTACAGTGTTGGTGAATTATTGAGGTGTTATGGAACTGGTAGATGAGTAGGGTTTGTGCTGGAATATTTTGTAATACTGAAAACTTCCTATGAGCTTACACATGGTTGTGGCATGCTTTCAGACAGAGGAAGATTAACATCAGTTTATTATATGTCTGAAGTAGCATTATTGTCTTTCCATTTCATTTAGGGTTGATTTTGGGACAGTTTTGTTGAGAAACATACTGAAGTTTTCATACTAGTGTTTCATGTAAATCTCATTCTACATATGATAGTAATATTCCCGTTGCATTTTCATGTATATAACTATCTGGGAAGTTGCATTAAAGTATTAATACTTGTTCACTAGGGCTGAGTCTGTTTTGTTGAGTACAGCCATGGATTTGTAACATACCTCTAACCAAACAGTGACTCAAATATTTTAAATGAAAGGCATCTGAGGAGCTATAATGGCCTATCATAGCAAATTATTTCACTGTAGTATGGGGTGTGGAGTGATTTTGCTTGACAATTAAATGTTTGGAACCTAATCTTCATAGTGAAAGATTGAGGCTAAGAGAAGGTCTTGAGTGGAGTCGTTTTCAGATGTTCTCGTATGTTTTCACATGTTTATAAGATGCTGAATACATTGGTATGTGCAGTTTTTATGTTTTACATAATTTACGTAATTATGGTTCGTAGGTTTCCTAACCTAGAAAAACTCTGTATCTGCAGCTGACTTGAAATAGTTCTGATGTGCTGCAAATGGAGTCCCCACATGCTTCTGATATAACTGAACTAATATTTTGATGAATGCTTAATCTTTATGGACTTGTTATTTAACTTTTGTCTGGTTGTTCTAGACGATTTTGAATATTTTACCTTAAATGCTACGTTAGATTGGATCTTGTATTATGTAGATACTGCTGCGTCTTGCTTAGGAACACTGAACATATCGGTCTTGCGTTAGTGATATGTTTCTGTTATGTAAGAAACATGGCGGTTTTGGCAGAGGACATGATGTGTCTTATCATGTGTTGATTTGTGATATTTATTTTTGCTGTTCTGTGGTGTGATTTATTAAGGTAAGGAAGCTAATCATTCTTTGGTTTCTTTGTTATACATTACGATATAGGGTAGCCTATAGAAACAAAAAGTAACAGTTTTCGAAGGAATCTAGATAGGGGTAAGAAGTTTAATATGATGGGGTAGTCTCGTTCTAGTGATGGTCTGCCTACTGGGGTACTCAAAGTAATCATCACATACTTTTTGATAATTCAAATAGTGTTCTGACTAGTGAAAGAAAAAAAAATATTAAGGTTCGTGATACTGATATTGCAACTCAAGAGGTGAATGATGTGGTGAGTGAAGATGCAGTTGATTCTGGTGTTATTTTCCCATTACAAATCAGCAGTGGTCGTGATGTTTTATCAGGCAAGGCTACACCCTCTACAATGTGTCCTGCTCAGAATAAGGAGCAAAATGATGGCTCAGTGCCAAAGAATAATTTAGATTAGGATTTTGTTAATGAACTGGTGCAGAATATCGAGACTACGTTGGAAGCTGCAAAGAGCAAACTGAGAAGCTCGTTGCTAATGCCAGAGAACAAATTGAGAAATTAGACGAGAGAAATGAAGTAAGGGCAAGTGGATAAAGGGACAGTACTGACAAATTAAGGTAACAAATAGAGGCTAATTCTGGAGAACATCTCTATCTACATCTACAATGATACTCCGCAAGCCACCCAACGGTGTATGGCGGAGGGCACTTCTCGTGCCACTATCATTACCTCCCTTTTCTGTTCCAGTCGCGTATGGTTCGCGGGAAGAACGACTGTCTGAAAGCCTCTGTGCGCGCTCGAATCTCTCTAATTTTACATTCGTGATCTCCTCGGGAGGTATAAGTAGGGGGAAGCAATATATTCGATACCTCATCCAGAAACGCACCCTCTCGAAACCTGGCGAGCAAGCTACACCGCGATGCAGAGCGCCTCTCTTGCAGAGTCTGCCACTTGAGTTTCCTAAACATCTCTGTAACGCTATCACGGTTACCAAATAACCCTGTGACGAAACGCGCCGCCCTTCTTTGGATCTTCTCCATCTCCTCCGTCAACCCGATCTGGTACGGATCCACACTAATGAGCAATACTCAAGTACAGGTCGAACGAGTGTTTTGTAAGCCACCTCCCTTGTTGATGGACTACATTTTCTAAGGACTCTCCCAATGAATCTCAACCTGGCACCCGCCTTACCAACAATTAATTTTATATGATCATTCCACTTCAAATCGTTCCGCACGCATACTCCCAGATATCTTACAGAAGTAACTGCTACCAGTGTTTGTTCCGCTATCATATAACCATACAATAAAGGATCCTTCTTTCTATGTATTCGCAATACATTACATTTGTCTATGTTAAGGGTCAGTTGCCACTCCCTGCACCAAGTGCCTATCCGTTGCAGATCTTCCTGCATTTCGCTGCAATTTTCTAATGCTGCAACTTCTCTGTATACTACAGCATCATCCGCGAAAGGCCGCATGGAACTTCCGACACTATCTACTAGGTCATTTATATATATTGTGAAAAGCAATGGTCCCATAACATTCCCCTGTGGCACGCCAGAGGTTACTTTAACGTCTGTAGACGTCTCTCCATTGATAACAACATGCTGTGTTCTGTTTGCTAAAAACTCTTCAATCCAGCCACACAGCTGGTCTGATATTCCGTAGGCTCTTACTTTGTTTATCAGGCGACAGTGCGGAACTGTATCGAACGCCTTCCGGAAGTCAAGGAAAATAGCATCTACCTGGGATCTTGTATCTAATATTTTCTTGGTCTCATGAACAAATAAAGCGAGTTGGGTCTCACACGATCGCTGTTTCCGGAATCCATGTTGATTCCTACATAGTAGATTCTGGGTTTCCAAAAACGACATGATACTCGAGCAAAAAACATGTTCTAAAATTCTACAACAGATCGACGTCAGAGATATAGGCCTATAGTTTTGCGCATCTGCTCGACGACCCTTCTTGAAGACTGGGACTACCTGTGCTCTTTTCCAATCATTGCCGGCCAGAGTGGCCGAGCGGTTCTAGGCGCTAGAGTCTGGAACCGCGTGACCGCTACGGTCGCAGGTTCGAATCCTGCCTGGGGCATGAATGTGTGTGATGTCCTTAGGTTAGTTAGGTTTAAGTAGTTCTAAGTTCTAGGGGACTGATGACCTCAGCAGTTAAGTCCCATAGTGCTCAGAGCCATTTGAACCATTTTTTCCAATCATTTGGAACCTTCCGTTCCTCTAGAGACTTGCGGTACACGGCTGTTAGAAGGGGGGCAAGTTCTTTCGCGTACTCTCTGTAGAATCGAATTGGTATCCCGTCAGGTCCAGTGGACTTTCCTCTGTTGAGTGATTCCAGTTGCTTTTCTATTCCTTTGACACTTATTTCGATGTCAGCCATTTTTTCGTTTGTGCGAGGATTTAGAGAAGGAACTGCAGAACAGCGAGCTAACATTAGTGCAATAAAAGTTTGGTATTTATAACAGAAATTTGAATCAATTTTGGAAAATATCTCAGGTGGTTTGATTTGCTTACCTATCAATTAAGAGGAGAATCGCATTCTGAATGTTGTAGAGGGGTCTATACAGTGGATAATAGCATTCTTACTCTAGAATAGATGCAAGTTAAGTTACAGGAAATTGTAGATGAACAGCATAAGCAATACTGTTTTTGCAGATTTTAAAGAAAGAACCTGCAAAAAAAATTGAACTTTCCCCAGTCAGAAAGTTGTTGGTAAGGTACAGGAACAAACGTCTGATCATTCTGCACTGTTAAAAGGTCATGCAAAGGGTTTTGAGGATTTAGAAGTCAGAACAGAATAGCATTTCACAGAAAACAGAGGGTAAGTGCAAAAAACGTTGAAAAACTGGATGAGGTAGATACTGCTAACGTTGATAGTTCAGAACCGGGTTCAGTTGGCACTGAGCCTATAGAAGCTGCTGTTTCAGAAAACGTGAAGAGAAGAGAAGTCTGTTACAAGCTTGAGCTTATTATTGCTGTAGACCAGCTGACTGGTAGTGCCTAGAAGAGCTCAGATGGCACTCTGGCAATCACTGTTAGTGATTTAGTTGAGGTCACAGCTGGTTACGAGGATCCTATGACAAATCCTGCTGATTATACAGTAGCTACATGTTAAACCATAATTGGGAGGGATAGTAATTGAAGATTCGATGGGAAGTGAGCTCACAACTGCTGTGGTTCCTTGTGTTGACAGTGTTTGTAGTTATGTGAATGTTGTGTAAGTAAGGAGTAAGGTTTCCAAATATGACCTGTTTATCACAGAAAAATCTACGTATACATCTATGGCCAGATGGGTGTGACGCATAGTCTGAATGAAATTATTGTGGTCATATCAGGAGAAGTGGCATTCTAATACGTCTGGGAATTTGTGAATTTGCTGTGAGAGGTTTTTAACAAGTACTGTTACATATTTCAAGTCATATGGTACCACAAGTAAGTAATGTGTAATCCAAATGGCGAAAAGTGAGGTGGGGCCTGTTAAATTTTAAGATTTGTACTGTGCACAGTGCAGGGTGCAGTACCAGAAGATGTGAAGGTTCTATGGTTGTTGAATACTCCTGCAATGTAAATTTTGTATTTCTATTTACATATTAAGTTACTTTATATGTGTAGGGAACTACAGTGTGTCTCTGTGGCAAGCAGGCAACATGTGCTCTCATTAGCTTATACGACGCTCTTGCAGTAGTAAACTAGTACTCATTTGAGGCAGCTTCTTCCATGTGTATTACAAAATTACATTAAATTTTCTTCGTTGATGAAGTATTCTTGTTTTTACATATTACATAAGCTTATATTTTGTATTGTTTCTGGTTTGATGAATAAATAGTGTTGAGTTGTTGCACTTGCTTCGCCACATAAATTTGATGAGTAGTGTGATGTATTGGTGCTGGATGTCTGTGAATGCTGTACGATATAGTAAAGTGATACAGAATGAATTAATCATAACTAATTATTTTATTTATCCATTGTGGCTTAATGCTTGGTGTGAATGTTGTGTAAACACTGGTTTACATGTTATGAGGGTTTACATTTCCAGTTTTCCTAATCTGAGTGTGTGGTTGTTAAAGTTATTTAGATGAAGTGATGTTCTGTCCTTGTGTACTGACAAGTGAATTTCGATTGTACAACTAGATGTGTCTTGTGTAACACGTGCATGTGATGTGAAAGATGTTTCTACTGTTCAATCATTAATCAATCATTGTGAATAAACAGTGAGGACGAATGTAAATATGATTTGAAGTGAGGTTAATACCTACACCCGCTGGGGGATATATTGTCTATCCATACCATGGATATGGAGTCCCAAACGCCCATAGTTGTTATCTGTAATAACATTCTTTTCAATTTTCTGTGCTGCTCTCTATTTTAGTATGGTTCTATGTCTATGTCAGAATGGATCTCCTATCAGTGTGCTTCTTGTGAGAGTTCTTTTAAAAAAGTTTTCATCTGAGGAAGCATATGTTCTTCCACATGACATGAGAATGGAATTGATTAACCCAGGTTGTGTGAGCTATGATAAGTTGAGTGAGGGAAAGGAATAGTTCTGAGTTACATCTCGTACGCATTCTTATCCAGGGATTTTTTATTGTACTGAACCATGGTTTCTCCATAATATGGTGATGTTTCAAAGTTGTATAAATGGATATCTTGAAGTTATTGTTGTCATTTTCTTTGTGGCTGTATGGAGTGCTATTTATGATATTATCTGAGTTAAATTGGTGGAATGATAAATTTTCGCTAATGTATTACGTGGAAAGTGCAATTTAAGTGGTTTTGTGTTGTCTTGAGGAACAGTGGGAAGTGCAGTGAGGATCACTGCTGTCCCCATAGATGAAGATCGTTACAAGATGTATATTTTTATGTTTGATTAGAAATGAGTAGTAGTCCAAAAGATTATTTTGCCTGGGAATGTTCTAGAAAGTTGGTGTTTGATGTTTGCAAGTAACTGAAAGGTACAGGACTGTTTGGATATATATATTAATTGAAGAAGTGATTATTTACTGGTGCCCATAAGAAACGGATCCATGCTCTGCATTGAAGTTTTTCTTGCTGGTACTAAGAGCCTTCCAGTCTACTGTCGTGTTTGTAGGGACTAAGGTGAGCGCAGATGGTTAAATAAGAGTGAAGCACCCCTATTTCTCATTTAGATTGCATTACTATTCAAATGTTTTCTGTGAGCTATAAATTTGAAAGGATTATAATGTGAATCTATTGTCCAGAATATGACAGGCTACTGCATATTGTTGATGTTTTGATATACATAAGGAATGAAGCAGTATAGCCACCACAGGGATGCCGGTGGGATCTTGTTGGGAAATGGAAGAAATTGATCTAGGAAGATAAGCTTCTCTCTTTTGCTGAATTTTACTGCGGTACTGGTAATGTTCACATGGTTGTTTTTTAATACTTTATAATTCCAACAGTCTTGTATAATAAATCACAGCGTACACTTAAATCTTGAGTTTATTGTGACATTTATTAGCTTTCAGTGATAAATATGTCAATTCCACCACCTTCACATTCACCTCTAGTGCCTACATAGATTAAACCATTATTAAATACGTTGCACAAATTAAATTCAGCACTGAGCCCCAAGGTTGCGCATGATTTATGATTAAATTAGAATCATTAAATTTTCACACTCACACACAAGTGTTTTGCATACACTGGCGTACCCTTCCAGTATTGGATTAAAACTGGCTATTGTAGGATGCAGTCAGATAGGAAATGTCTTTTGTTATGATGATTCATTAATGGGGAACATTTAAAACTGAGATAGTCTATAGAACAGTTTTGCTGCTGGGAATAACTAATACATATATTTTATTTTCAGCTTTCTGCCTACGTTTTCTGTATTCTGTTTCATGACAGTGATCATCAGCGTTATAATATCAGCGTCGCAAAATTTTGCACTGTGGTTGATGTTGATTCATGTACACGGTGCAGTGGGACAAAAAAAATTGCTCTGAGCACTATGGGACTTAACATCTGAGGTAATCAGTCCCCTACAACTTAGAACTACTTAAACCTAATTAACCTAAGGACATCACACACATCCATGCCCGAGGCAGGATTCTAACCTGCGACCGTAGCGGTCGCGCGGCTACAGACTGAAGCGCCTAGAACAGCTCGGTCACGCTGGCCGGCGCAGCGGGACAGGTTGATCTCTCACTGTCATTTAAACTATCTCTCAACCTGCATGAATACCCTTCAGGTTGTCTGCCCCTTCACAATGCGATGGTGGATACTGGTTTAGCCGACATAAATAGCGTTGATGAAAATTCGACTAAATACCTACCACGCGAAGGACACACAACTCTAGTCCATGGGTGGTAGCTGAAAGTTAATTAAACTATCGAGCGTTCGAGATTCTTCCATGAGTAGTTTGAAAAAATGTCAAACATTTCCGTTTAGTTGTATTATTGTCTTTAAAACAAGGAAATTGGCTATTAAGTCCGTATTCAACATGAAGTGTTACTGACTGTCTCTGTAACAAGTCCACACCCAAAAGCAGCCAGAAGATATTTAGTCCAACCAGATATATTAAACATCCTAAACAGTCACTGACCCACGACTAATCGCGAGTTAACACATTCAGTCGTTCAATAGGCTTCTTGTACAGTAGTGTTCGCCATGTTTCGTAATCTGCACGAAACACGCCACGCTGAGTTTATATATGACATGAAATGCTCACACGCAAATATCACATAAAATAAACCAGTCACAAGCTCAAACTTACACAAAATACTCAACACTGTAGTCGCTTTTCATCAACTACACGACAACCAATTAAACGCGTGGATTTCTTCATTTTGGTGCAAATTTGATCTGCGCGATTTAATATAGGTGTGAAGCAGAAGACGGCTGCCGAGCGACTATGTCGACTCATAGATCTGAGGCAGATGGCACAACTCAAAAGCTCGGGAAATGCTGAATACCTATTGGCTAGTATGGTAAGCAGCCATTCAGATCATCTCGAGGACTTCTATACTCGCGGTATTTCTAATATCATCCAATCACATTACCACAAGTAATTTAGAGCAGAAATTTACTAATTTCGAAAGCAAAATTCGATTCCATGTACAAAATAAGTCACTAATAAATTTAATACTCAATGCCCTTCTGTCTGCCTTTAACAGAATCAAGCTCAATCATATATGCGTCACAAATTTCCCTATTGCTTTCTCACGCTTACATTGACATAGTTTTAATAAAATATGACATTCTCACTTTACGTAAGTCCTCCATTCACTCTCTCCAAAACACTCACACAACCATAACACAATGAAATAATAACTTTTGAAACTACTTTTAATTATGTCTGAAATCTATGTAATGAAACTAAAGAAAATTTCAGAAAATTAGATTATGTGAACCTATCGGTTTGGCTGTAGTTTCCATTGATACAATAATTAAATCCATTGCAGTACCTAACTCGGTTTCGCAATGCCAGCACTATTATTATGTGTTTTAGGTAAAAATCCATATCTCCGAAATTAGTGATGTTATTGATTTTAAATTTTAGCAGTATGGTTGTGTTACCCATAGAATTTGGTATGCTAAGTATGAAAGCGATCGATCAATATTTAATAGGACTACTTCAGCTTCATATGTGTATGTGTAACGTATTGCACGCACCATTAGGCAAGTACACAGCTCGCTCGGCCCAGTAGTCAGTGTCAGCTGTGCCTGCGTGAGAACCAACATCTGCTCTCCTCACGGCTCCACGGCAAGCCACGCTTTCAATGCAAGGCGATCACTTGTAATAATTTGCTACGGTACAACGGGGTTAGCTGAGTGATGATTGAAGTTGAGATACTAGCAGTAATGAGGTTCTTTTTCATGTTAACTATAGTGTGCAGTACATATTTATATGAAAACACAGAGCGAGATGCAAATACATAAGAAGAAGGGAAGAATAAAACGATTAGTATGGTGGAGCACAGTCAAGATACGGTAGATGGTGATTTAGGAGAGAACAGTTGGTTTTTCCCAGGGAACAGTAAAGTCTGAAAGTCAGCTATGAGAAAGTAATGAATATAGACCACATGCTGACAGGTGATGGGTAGGATAACGTTAAGTAAGACGGGGTTGCTTCATAGCACATCGAAGAAACAGTGATCATTCGAAATTAGGAGGTAGAAGATGCTGATAGGCTGGAAATGCTGGTGATGTGAGATGTTCAATACACGAAAAGGATGGAGAAGATAGCGAAGGACATAGAAGAAACGCAGAAATGGGCATATGAAATGCAAAGATGGAAGGGTGAAATACTGAAGGAAATGCAGGAAGCTGGGACAGAAGCCAAAGATGAAGCAGAAAACACTAGGTTAAAGGCTCGCCTTGCATTGACGGAAGCTCAAGAAGCCAAGAAAGTAGCGTAAGAAGTCGTAATTGAAACTAGACGACAAATGAAGGAATAACAATAAGAGATGAAGAAATTTTGTTTGCAACAAGATCAACCCATATTGCATGAGCAGAAAGAAAAGGTGGAGAAGTGATTAGACAAAACAGAATAGTGGGTTGAAAGGATCGAAAGACAGAACAAAAGGCAATTAGAAGAAGCAACAAGTCAATAACAAGTTCAAAACTATCAGATAATGGAAGAGGAAGTACGACAAGCTGGTGCAGGCTCAGATGTTATTAACCTTGTATCTGTAGCAGAATACCAGGAGACAAGGTCGCTTCCTGAGTTCCCGAACAAACAAGAAAGGATAAGCCAATGGCAGGAGAAAAGAGACTAGTAGTCAGGTAAAATTCGCAGCAAATCAAGAGAGCTGGGTTCGCTAGTATTAGGAATGGAAACAGAAAGTAATGAAACACGTTATTGTATACCACTGAACAGAAGCCACGCTGTGAGTGGAGGTCAATGTAACTCAGGTCACAGAAACAGTGGGAACTTTCATACAGAGTGCTGGCGAGAAGAAATGTGGAGAACATCAGAAACAGTTGTTAGGTCGTGTGTAAGAGATGATGAAACATTAGATTTCAAACACTTTATATCAGTCCGGAAGTTATAAACTCTAAATATAATGGGAACGTACTTCACCCTGAAACTAGGATTTCAGAATTTGGTCTGTCCTTACAACCTTCTTCGCCTTGGGCGTACAAAGTAGAGTTTGTTTGAACATACTCCCAAGGAGCAAATGCGGAGAAGATGAGACACATAGCTACCACTTGCATCTCATACCGTGAATTTATAGATGCTCTCCTCACAAATTACTGATCTTGAGAAATGCAAGAAAGTATTTAGCATGAGATGATATTGAATAAGGATTTAAAAGCATCAGTATGCAAGAGTCCAGTGAAGTTCTTTGAAGCTATGGTTAGAAAGAATCAATTCTTCGACATTCCCTGTAGCCCAGGAAAGATCATTCGCTAGCACTACATGAAACTGCCGACTAATTACCAGAAACCACTAGCAGAATGATTCAATACAAATATAAAAGCACTTAAGAACTGAGTCTGAACTCGAATTTGCTTTTGACAAAAGAGTGCTATGGAATAAAGAAGAGAGCACGAAGATACTTTCAACTGATATCCACAACAGTATAACAACAACTGGAACAATAACAGGAATCTAGCACCTACAGGAGGAAAACATTTCCATGTACCCTCAGAAGGGGGAGATCATTTCCGTAATCACCCACCATAGAAAGGAGGCTCAAATAGATATCAGAGTCATAACAATGCCCAGTGTTTCATGCAGAACTGACCCACTATACAATGAGAAAGAGAAGGGGCAGGGACCATAGCAGTCATGTTGCCAAACATGAGGAGTGGCTAGTCTCATAATAGCTCATCACAACAGCGACTAGGCTTAAGAGTGGGGGAGGCTGCCGAGACACCTGCGGAACAGTTCGGAACCCGCCAAGCACATTTGTTCAAGTACTGTTAAATATGAGCTTTGCTACTGCAGGAAAAGGAAGCAGTCATGAGGCGTTACCTGCATCCAGTAATTAAGGTCAATACAGGAGATGTACAGCTGAAATGAATACTTCATAGTGGCAGCCAAATTTTTGTGATAACCGATACTGCACAAACCTGTTTTCTGTGCAATGTACCGTTGAGGCCGGCCACGGTGGTCTAGCGGTTCTAGGCGCTCAGTCCGGAACCGCGCGACTGCTACGGTCGCAGGTTCGAATCCTGCCTCGGGCGTGGATGTGTGTGATGTCCTTAGGTTAGTTAGGTTTAAGTAGTTATAAGTTCTAGGGGACTGATGACCACAGATGTTAAGTCCCGTAGTGCTCAGAGCCATTTGAGCCATTTTGTACCGTTGAGGATGAGGAGGATTGCTGATGGAAATGCATTCTAGCTGGTGACTATTAAGTCAAAGAAATTGGTTGGTGTGCACCACATTAGTCACATCCAATCAAATCCTACTTGGAATAAGTTAAAAGATAATGACATAGGAAGGGCAGTGTAAGCAAACAAACAACTCATTCAGACGGAAATGGAGTGTGCAATGAGAGAAAGTGAACAAGTTACAGTGCATAGCATCATTCAGAGGTTTACTGTTACACTAGGTCCTCTGTTCATAAGGAGTCGTACGTTGTCTTGGATTAGAATCAATCAGCCAGAATAAGAAAGAAGCCATCTCTAAGAATGCTGATGTTTTATTAAATGAAGATTGAAATATGGTAGTAAACAAACTATGTGAGAACTAGGATGCATCGACATTGGCGAGATGCATAGATGAAACCAAGATATCACGAATGAATGAATATCATAATGCGGTAATGTTGCATTGGTATTTGATGAGTTGCTATTTTTGTCCTTAGTTGGTAGGTAATTTGGTTTGTTTTCGTCCGCACAAAAGAGGCGTTTTTGAGATGACAGGTTATATAGATGCTGTATTGTGGTCCTTGCCAACGTTGCAGCTGAAAACGATTTATTAGGAAGTGAGTAGTTTGAGAAGTGCAATTGTAGGGTACGTTTGACCGTGATGATAGTTCTACAAGGACATTTTTTTATATTTTTGTTATAAGAGCACGAAATGCGTGAGTTCCTAGATGATAAGCAAGGATTTTATGTCTTACGCGGAATGCAATGAGTTACATGTTTCCAAAAGAATACAAATTTTGATGAGCCACAGCAGTCTGACTGACCGCTATGTAATGTTAGTGTGAGAAGAAGAATGTTGCATAATAATGTTTTGTCTATGTGTTGTTTGGAATTCTGCCGATTGGATATGAATGAAGCAAGTGATATCGTGAGACAAAAATTGACTGCAGATACCAAAGGAATGGACATAAGGTTAATATGAATAAAATGAAGATCATAAAGAAATATGTGATAACACTAACAGAACGGTGTGTAGATACTATGAATTACCTGAAAACTGTGAGAACTAGTGAGTAACCTGACTGCAGTTCGTTCATCCAATCAGTAAATTTTAGTAGCATGTTTGTATTGTGTTTTGAGAAGTTTCACAGGAGAAGACTACGATTAACCAGGGTGGCGAAAACAATAACGCATAAATTGCGAATCATGGGGTACACAAACGGAAGAGAAAGGATAGAATAGTCAAAATCAGGCTTAAGGAAAGAACCATACTCTGATTATAAAAATCACTAGCGAAGATCTTTTTATTTTACTTAACCATATTTATTTAAACGTTTGGTGGAGGATAAATAACTGGGACACAGCATGCATGCAGATAATTTATTGATTGGCGACTCCATGGAGTGTCCTGTGCACCACGATCAGATAATGGAAATACTTGGAAGGAGAGACAGCATTGGTCGTATTTTTTTGTTTTATTAACCGCAAAATCGATTTTCGGTCACTTAGTGACCATCCTCAGTGCTGTAATATACAATTTAAATTGGTAGGCACTGGTGTCAACAAGCTTTGAGCGATCACTTAAACTCAGTTTATCGATTTTGCGGTTAATAAAACAAAAAAAAATACTACCAATGCTGTCTCTCCTTCCAGATAATTTATGTTACAGTGATCCTGTAACATAGCTTGACTAGAAGGAAAAGCTTTACTAATAACCTACTAACAATAACACATTAACCTAGGAATAATCGTAAATGTATATCTGTTATGGACAGCCAGTGTAAATATAAAAAAAATTTTGCGCCATCGAGGCGAAATTTAACAGTTTCAAAGCCTGCATTGCAATATAATACTTTTGCTGTGGATTATTGCAAATGATCAAATATATGTTTAATCTATTTGTTAACTCAGAGGAATATTAGCACTGCTTGGTGGAGCTTATATTCATGCTTTAAGGAGCCGATTTTGCACTATGGAAAAGAGGAATTGGATAATGTAATTGTTTGTAAATTGCGATAGGATGCACAAAAATATTAAAGCAAACTTGGAATTTTATAAATGATCTGATAATCAATAGATTAGCACATTATTGTCAAGGATCTGTTATGAGTATTGGGCAGAATCACGAGTGTTGAACAGGGTCGAGACAGAGACTTGGACAACACTTGTGGAGAGACAGACCCAGGTGCCAGTACCATGTGTCAGTGTTGCTGCTCATCAGGCGGCACAGCATCAAATGGATACCGGCTGGAACAGGACATTTGATTTCACTGATGGAAGGAGAAACAGATGCAGAGAGTCTCACGTGGTGGATTAGTCCTCTGGGGCTGGAGTATGAGGAGAAGATAAATGGATTGGTGGCTCCCAGTCAAAACCCTGCAGTTCCGCAACTCGGGATGACACAGGTGTGGATGTTTACATTTGGAACCTTCTGTATTGATGGTACTGTGCTACCTGGCCACTACTTCTTTACCATATACATTCTCCTACAGAGAACATCCATATGCCATTATCCATAGCAAATGGCTCTGATCGGCATATGAACTCCACTCCTGATCTATAGACAGCAATGACATATCTATTCACGCCACTCCACAACAGTACCTATTCAACTCTCGATGGAGCCACTATCACCTCACTGACTTTGTACAGTAGAGCTAACATACACAGAATGACCAATACCCATCAGTAATTTGCCTTGTTTGGCTGAGAAATTGCAAATAATCTCTATATCCATTACCACAAACTACCTCCACACCACTACTGAGAAGACAAGATGCCTGTGTCATGTCGTCATTCGAGAACGTCTTGCCACTCCAATGACAACCGCACTATCACTCGGTTGCAGAAGATGCCTGGCGGAAGGGGAGACGACCCGTCTTCTGTATCTGGCTCATGCTGAGCCTGCCCGTTACGTCAAACACAGCCCACCAGCCACAACCACCCACGAGCCCTCAATGTTGACCCGTACCAGTATCCAGGGCGTTAGTGACTGCATGAAAACACCCTCTCACGTAACAAATTCAACACCCACGTCTTGTGTGACACACTGAACACCTCACAGTCCTTGTGTGACAATGTTGCATGTGCTACCTCAGTTCAGGTTCGTATTTAGTGTTGCTTTTCTACATTTCTTTCAGCAGACACATACTTTGCATGTTTGTCTTGTTCTTTAATGGAAGCAGCTAATTCATATTGCTCTTCGTGTAAGAATAATATTGTATGTTGAAGAATTCTAATAGTAACACATGTTGTGTGCTAGTAATGTCAGCAGGTGGTCAAGTGATGAATGCCTTTTGTGGTAGCTAAATCCACACAGGCACCATGTTTTCGCAGACCACACCGTTTATTAAATTATCTAGTTTGTGTTGCTCCTTTTATCATGCTCCAGTATCTACAGCTCGCATATGGAAACATAGGTAGCTATAATGGGCCATTATATATTTGTACAAATAAATAATATTGATGTCATATATTTTTAATTCATTGCTCTATCACTGATTTGTGTATTTCACATTGCATATTTTATCTTGATTATTTTTGCTTAATTTCACTTTTCTCACATATGTGGCAGTTTTATTTATTTCTTTGAGTGTTTCAAGGGGAAAACAATATTAAGTTTTTGTTCTTGTAACATAAAACAGTTACATTATTTGAAATGATTAATACATATAAATGGTTAAAATAGTATGTAAGAGTATGACTGGATCTTCAATCAAGTTATGCTTTGCTTGGAAGATTAGTCAATGAACTATATGTCAATACGGGTAGAGTAGCAAACAACTTATGACATAATTCCAACCATCGCCTTGTTAAACAAGTGAATGTATCACCAGCTGGCCAGCTGGCCATTTGAGATGGACATCGCAAAATTAGAAATTGTCATGTAAATACCTTAAGCCAAATAAGGTCAATTGGGCAATATGGTTTCCCTTTGGACGTATGTGTTTTACGATGTTGTAGTGTCAGCGTTTGTAGGAAGTACGATACAATTTTCCTTCGGACACGTATGCATGTCTGATGGAGCAGGTGTTGCGGCAACTACAGCCTTGATGAAATACAGGAAATGTATTCACAGTTGCGAATGCGGCCAGCCTCCAGCTACAGAATGGAATGACGACACTAAAAATTAGTGCCATATCAGGAGTCGAACAGAGATTTCCTGCTTGTCGCAAGCTGCCACCTGAATTATTTTGGCTATCTATGCATCCACCACAGTCAAACAAGAAACTTCTGTATGTCATCGTCCATGTCTCATTAACTTGCACTCATACACTTACTGTAATTCACGTACAGGGAGATATTTAATCGAAAGTAGTAATCTGGTTTTTGTGAATAAATAAGATACTGCAGTGCATTTGTTCGTAAGAAGTGCATGCATGTCAGGTGGAACAGGAACTCTAGTGACTACAGCCATTACGAAGTTCAGGAAATGTACTTACAACTGCGAATATGGGCAACCTCCTAGTGTAGAAAGAAAAGACGACGCTGAAAATTTGCACTGGTCTGGAACTCAGACTCAGATTTACCTCTTGTCACAAACGATCGCCTTAATAGTTTCGGCTATCCATGCATGCTTCACCCCAGAACCATACCTCAATATGTTGTCGTCCATGTGTCATTAATTTGCATTTGTGCACTTACTATTATTCTCATACAAGGGGAGACATTTAATCGAAAGTCGCTAGCCTGGCATCGATTGCTAAGGACGGTAATGGAGTGTCTGTGTTTGTAAGAAGTATGATGCAATGTTCCTTTGTACATGCATGTATGTTTGAAGAAATATTACACGGTGCGTCTTACGAAAAACGCGTTGCAGTATCATATTTATCCACCAATACTGGGCTACTGGCTAACGATTAAATGTCTCCCCTGTGCAGGAATTACTGTAGATGTAGGAATGCAGGTTAATGACACAGAGGTGACTACATTTGAAAGTTTTGATCTGGCTGAGAAGCTTGTACAGGTAACCAAAATGACAGTCTGCCTTTAGCAGTGTAGAGGTATGGATGTCTGTTTATGTTCTCGCCACAGAGCCTGCTCTTGGAGTTGTTTGTGTGAGTCAGCCGTCTTAGCATTCAACATTTTCTTATAAAATGGCTCAGACATGGTAATTGGATGTCTCTATAGGCCCCCTGGCTCAGCAGCTGTTGTGGCTGAGCACCTGAAGGATAATTTGGAAAATATTTCGAGTAGATTTCCCCACCATGTTATAGTTCTGGGTGGAGATTTTAATTTGCCGGATGTAGACTGGGAGACTCAAACGTTCACAACGGGTGGCAGGTACAAAGAATCCAGTGAAAATTTTTTAAGTGCTTTATCTGAAAACTACCTTGAGCAGTTAAACAGAGAACCGACTCGTGGCGATAACATATTAGACCTTCTGGTAACAAACAGACCCGAACTATTTGAAACAGTTAACGCAGAACAGGGAATCAGCGATCATAAAGCGGTTACTGCATCGATCATTTCAGCCGTAAATAGAAATATTAAAAAAGGTAGGAAGATTTTTCTGTTTAGCAAAAGTGACAAAAAGCAGATTACAGGTTACCTGACGGCTGAACACAAAAGTTTTGTCTCAAGTACATATAGTGTTGAGGATCAGTGGACAAAGTTCAAAACCATCTTACAATATGCGTTAGATGAGTATGTGCCAAGCAAGATCGTAAGAGATGGAAAAGAGCCACCGTGGTACAACAACAGAGTTAGAAAACTGCTGCGGAAGCAAAGGGAACTTCACAGCAAACATAAACATAGCCAAAGCCTTGCAGACAAACAAAATTTACACGAAGCGAAATGTAGCGTGAGGAGGGCTATGCGAGAGGCGTTCAATGAATTCGAAAGTAAAGTTCTATGTACTCTTGGCAGAAAATCCTAAGAAATTTTGGTCTTACGTAAAAGCGGTAGGTGGATCAAAACAAAATGTCCAGACACTCTGTGACCAAAATGGTACTGAAACAGAGGATGACAGACTAAACGCCAAAATACTAAATGTCTTTTTCCAAAGCTGTTTCACAGAGGAAGACTGCACTGTAGTTCCTTCTCTAGATTATCGCACAGATGACAAAATGGTAGATATCGAAATAGACGACAGAGGGATAGAGAAACAATTAAAATCGCTCAAAAGAGGAAAGGCCGCTGGACCTGATGGGATACCAGTTCGATTTTACACAGAGTACGCGAAGGAACTTGCCCCCCTTCTTGCAGCGATGTACCGTAGGTCTCTAGAAGAGCGTAGCGTTCCAAAGGATTGGAGAAGGACACAGGTCATCCCCGTTTTCAAGAAGGGACGTCGAACAGATATGCAGAACTATTGACCTATACCTCTAACGTCGATCAGTTGTAGTATTTTGGGACACGTATTATGTTCGAGTATAATGACTTTTCTGGAGACTAGAAATCTACTCTGTAGGAATCAGCATGTATTTCGAAAAAGACGGTCGTGTGAAACCCAGCTCGCGCTATTTGTCCACGACACTCAGAGGGCCATAGACACGGGTTCACAGGTAGATGCCGTGTTCCTTGACTTCCGCAAGCCGTTCGATACAGTTCCCCACAGTCGTTTAATGAACAAAGTAAGAGCATATGTACTATCAGACTAATTGTGTGATTGGATTGAAGAGTTCCTAGATAACAGAACGCAGCATGCCATTCTCAATGGAGAGAAGTCTTCCGAAGTAAGAGTGATTTCAGGTGTGCCGCAGGGGAGTGTCGTAGGACCGTTGCTATTCACAATATACATAAATGACCTTGTGGATGACATCGGAAATTCACTGAGGCTTTTTGCGGATGATGCTGTGGTATATCGAGAGGTTGTAACAATGGAAAATTGTACTGAAATGCAGGAGGATCTGCAGCGAATTGACGCATGGTGCAGGGAATGGCAATTGAATCTCAATGTAGACAAGTGTAATGTGCTGCGAATACATAGAAAGATAGATCCCTTATCATTTAGCTACAAAATAGCAGGTCAGGAACTGGAAGCAGTTAATTCCATACATTATCTGGGAGTACGCATTAAGAGTGATTTAAAATGGAATGATCATATAAAGTTGATCATTGGTGAAGCAGATGCCAGACTGAGATTCATTGGAAGAATCCTAAGAAAATGCAATCCGAAAACAAAGGAAGTGGGTTACAGTACACTTGTTCGCCCACTGCTTGAATATTGCTCACCAGAGTGGGCTCCGTACCAGATAGGGTTGATAGAAGACATAGAGAAGATCCAACGGAGAGCAGCGTGCTTCGTTACAGGATCGATCATCTAGCAATCGCGAAAGCGTTACGGAGATGATAGATAAACTCCAGTGGAAGACTCTGCAGGAGAGACGCTCAGTAGCTCGGTACGGGCTTTTGTTGAAGTTTCGAGAACATACCTTCACCGAAGAGTCAAGCAGTATATTGCTCCGTCCGCAGCTCGTGGTCGCGCGGTAGCGTTTTCGCTTCCCGTGCCCGGGTTCCCGGGTTCGATTCCCGGCGGGGTCAGGGATTTTCTCTGCCTCGTGATGACTGGGCGTTGTGTGATGTCCTTAGGATAGTTAGGTTTAAGTAGTTCTAAGTTCTATGGGACTGATGACCATATATGTTAAGTCCCACAGTGCTCAGAGCCATTTGAACCATTTTTTTTTATATTGCTCCCTCCTACGTATATCTCGCGAAGAGACCATGAGGATAAAATCAGAGAGATTAGAGCCCACACAGAAGCATACCGACAATCCTTCTTTCCACGAACGATACGAGACTGGAATAGAAGGGAGAACCGATAGAGGTACTCAAGGTACCCTCCGCCATACACCGTCAGGTGGCTTGCGGAGTATGGATGTAGATGTAGAAAGAGAATGATTTATTCCCACCACAAATCGATAATCAATACCAGATTTTCGAGCGAATATCGATCACTGAAGACACATGAAACCGAACAGAGTATCGGAGATGAAGTAAAGATTGATTATAGCGACGTTGTTGGCATTCACCTAGTTATAGTGAGTAGTGTGGTGTATGTGAAACTGGTTATTGACCAAGTATGTGGTAGAATTTTACATGCAACTAGAAGTGGTCGCAAATTACATCATTCAGCCAGACACACCAGTGACGTAACTGTGGAACATGTGGGACTTTGACCATGGATTTCTGTGTATTTGAACTCCCTTTTGAGGTCCCTTTGGATATGGTGGTACCTGTAGTCTGCCCACATGGGAAGGTGACGTTCCATACAGTTAAAAATTGATCTCAGTTTCCCACAGACCCAATTCTCAACAGAGTGCAGCAGGTCCCAGTTGAGCTGACCAAACATGTGCCATCCTACTTACACATCGGCGGGTGCTGTGCTATCCACTCCAGCTGTATGCAACGCAGGATCACACATTTACTGGCTGGGGGCCATCACTACCATATTTTTAGTGGCGACTTGAATCTTGCGCTATCGCAGAAGACCAACATCCCTATTTTACTACTTCTCACGGACTCAAGATGCCGATGCATGAACAGAACCTTGCCGATACTTGGGACGACGGGCATGGTGATCAACGCGGCTATTTGTATGTCACAGCCATTCAGTGAGTAGTCTTGACCAAGTCTATGTTTCCCAGGGACTCACCATTGCTGCACTTAACATTTAGTTATGTCCCACACCTTCGTCCCACCATATTGCCTGCGTCTACACAGTTTCCCCTCTAGTGGCAACGACTGTGGCGTGGTTGAGGCTCATGGAAGCTGAAATTCGTCTACCTCAAGGATTCAAAATGCAGCCGGCTCATAGAGACGCCATGGAAGGAGAGACAATTCCAGGATATCCCTAGACACTTTGGTGGCGGCTCGACTCCACCAATCCTAATTTATGTTGACAACGATAATTTATGGTCATGATAAAGTGCTGTGGCATCGAGATTCCACGTATTACTATTTCACAGCACTCCCCGAGCTCTCACATCATGCCCCTCTGTTCAAAGACAGGCTGAAATTCAATAGATTAGGGGCAAGGTAATTTAGCATACGCATGTCTGCTTTGAGAGAATAATGGTACAAGAGATCCCCCATCCATGCATCATAATATCCGAGAGAATCAAGCGCTGTAAGAGGGCGCTGATCCATGCCCTTGATATGCCAGATAGTCGCCGATTGACGTCCTAGAATGATATTGCAGGCGCCTTTGTCGACCACTACAAAGAGTTTCATACAGCAGTGAAGCAGAACACCATAGCAGTGCGTGATGTCTTTCAGTCATTGACGGGAAGCCACGGGCCCAGACACAGCTTTCTGCTGAAGTTTTAACATGCATTCCATGACATCATGACTTCCTGATGGACTGGAATGTTTCAAGAATAGATGTCCCCTGACCTTCCCCTCCCATCTGAATGCGCACAAGGTCAGTTCATCCCAGTCTCCAGGCCATCTAGGGGTCGAGGAGCCGAATATTATCTGCCTCTGATCATACTAATTTGTTATTTTTACCTGGATTCTTGCCACCCACCTTCGGTGCATCCTCCCTCAAGTTATTCTATCAAACGTGCTTTGGTGGTGGCGATAACTTTAAGACGGCGCTCAGTAATTTTCGTAATATCATAATCGTGGTAGCAGCCTGCCGCATTCGCGGAGCCTTAGTGGCGGTGAAAACTTTTGATAGAATGGCTCTACTTTCTTTAGAAAGTGCTACAACGGATGGCCTTCACCTGCTTATTTATACACGTAGTCTTGCTACTCCAAGGTGCTACATCGCAGGTACTGGTCAATGGCCATGTGGCGGGCCCTGTTACCACCAGGCGGTAGGTCCATGCCATCGGCCTTGAGTCACTGTAACATGATTTACAGAACCAGCTGACTGGGATCACAATGAGGCGGCATGCTTTCATCTGTCGTGCATACACAGCTGACTTGGTGTTCGTGGTTCGAAAGGGGGATGAACTACGCTGGTTCTGGAATGGACGACGCAATATGGGACTGTTGTAGGCAGCCGTGTGCATCTGAAAAAGTCTTGTGGTATGATTGGTGGTAGAGATCTTAAGGCAAGGAGTATGGCCGCACTGCCATTACTGGACAAGCTCAAACGTTTGGGTATCACCTTCACACATGACGTGAATGCCATCAACTAACTATAAGCGCCTGTTTCACGTGCTCCACACGAACGTTTGTGGCAGCTCTTACGGGCATGATGCAACGGTTTGATTTTGTCACCACTTATCTGACCTTGCGACTACCTCATTTGGCATAGATTTTACCGATGCCAAACGCAATGCCGCACAGATCGTGTTAGCGTCTGGCTACTTTGCGAACGTGGGAGTTATCGTCGAAGTGTGCTATGACACGCTAACTCTTCCTCCTCCAGATGTCGGCTTTGGTCTTGTCAATTTCTATGCAAGGCTATCTGCCCTTTACGTAAGTACAATGATCAAATCGTGGACCCACCACCAAATCAGACTAACGGGAACCCTAATTGATGAACTAGCTACTCCCTCCTGAGTGCCTCCTGTTGTAGTAGCACATAATTCTACCTCCCTCTCACACGTCAGAAACTTCTTCATCGAACGCAGTTACGTCCATGGAGACTTGCCTCGTACCAGGAACCCTATGGCATGTGATGTTTATCGTGTAATGACGAGATATCGTGCCCAGGATGTGGTGGAAAGCTGGTATCCTATGGTCGCATGGCCCGTGATTTGACGTTCTGTGCACCATTTCCTCCTCAACACGAATGATCGTGCGACCTGATATCTGGCTGTTAACGGAAAATACATGACACAGCTTCACCTACATGTAATTAACATGACCGATTCGCCCCTTTGCCGCCACAATCACATGCTTGACACGGGTGAATATCGAGAGAAGTGTCGATATCCTACAGAGGTGTGGCAACTGATTCGAAAAATGCTTGTCTTTCGTCTATGTATGGCTCCCCATGCCACTGTACTGCAGTCACTTCTGTTCTGTGATGAGACCTATTCCCAAGTACGAAGACCAACACAGTGAGTTAGATACAAGGCCTATCGATCTCTTATTTATTTCCTGATGGAGACCAGAGCGTTCTTGATTTTTTTTACGTTCCTGGAAGATCTTTTTACCCATGCAACGTAAATTCGTGGAACCATCAATACTAGCCAGTCTCTTGCCCTCCTCCGTCCCCCCTCCCCACCCCCACCCCATGTCCCAGGTATGAGGCGATGACCTCAATATGAGGATGTAGTACCAGGAATTTGACCAGAGTACCGGCAAAATGGAATATATTTCGAGAAGACGAGCCCGGAACACGTCAGTTGGACTTCAGATTCTGAATGCATTTATCGACGTGTTGGGGGCGTGCAGATGCTAATTTTGTTTCTTTCACCTGGAGGGGGTTCTTAGTTCCTTTTCTGTTTCGTTGATATTTATGCTGATTGTACGTTGATGTTCATCTCTTATAAAGTTACTCTTCTCACACACACACAAAATAAAAATAAAATAAAATGGTTAAGGCAGCCGCTCGCGACAAGCGGGAAATCCGAGTTCGAGACCTGGACTGTAACACATTTTCAATGTCGTCATTTCATGCTGCAGTTGGAGGTTTCTCGTATTCGCAACTGCGAATACATTTTCCGTACATATGATTCACATTGAAAATCAAATGTTACCACATGAAGTTACTTGTTTGGCTGTCAGTTTGAGTAATGAGCCGTCAAGTAGAGTTGATTCTCTGAACATGTACTGTAAAGAACTTTGCTCCACTGTTCCACAGCCCTCCCCAGTGTTTCCCGGAATCAGGGAATGTGCCATTGCTTGTGGTGAGCCGTCAGTCTGTTGTGAATATCATGAACGGCATAAACTCTGCTGATCTTCGAATGTACGCTTACCTTTAAAGTCTAATGCTATTAGGAAAAATTCTTCCACTACCACGAATTAATCCAGTTATCTCTGGATCTAGCGTCACGGCACTAACATTATCTCTGGATCTAGCGTCACGGCACTAACTTACAATGCTCAACTTGATATTGAATACGATAAAGATAAAAATGTCAGATGCAGTCGTATACAAACAATAAAAATATATTTTGAATGAAATGCCTTATAAAAAAGCTGTGTTTGTTATTTAGCTATGTTACTTAGCAGCAGGTATCCACGCCTCGCGAACAGTGGTCTATCAATTACTTTGGGTCGCAATGTAGACGTGGCAGTGCAGCGAAACGCCTCAGTAATTATGTGGGCACGGCTGCGGCATTCAAGTGGTGCGCAGCAATGCGTATAGAATTGATCTGCAGCAGACGTGTGGAGCCTGCCAAGTGCTACGCCACACAGATGCTCCTGCTCTGAGAGCCATTCTCCGCCTCTCGGCTAGAGGAACCTTGAAATTGCTGACGGCTGAAAACCCGTCGACTGGTTGTTACAGTGCATTTAGAAATAATAATTTCACGTAGTGGAATATAAATAAAAATTTTTGGTGTTTCTAGAGCATTTTATGCAAGCCATTTTCCGATCCACCGCTATGTAATAGGCGTCGCCAGAATATGTGGCTTTAAAAAAATGTTTTAAAACATGAAAATTAATTTGAAACACTGGAGACTACAGAACAGAAACATCTTAGAAGTGTTACTGTAGCATTAGATATTTGATGTTTTGTTTTGCTGTGAACACTTATTACCACAATAACTGTTCGGGTGAAAGCAACTAGTGTAATCTAGTACTGTATTGTTGCAGATTAACTGAAAATTACCTCTTTTTTGTATCTCACAGTAGGAACACTGAGAAAAGATAATACAGTTTAAGGGGCTCCGGAACGCCCTATACTTGCAATGTTAAAATAACGCTTATAAATTACATCTTTCCTCACAAAGTATTTGAGGTAGGAAGTTGAACTTTTTACAGATTATTTATTGGAATATGGGCTATAACTTAACACAGGGATTTTACAAAATTTTAGTTCAGTTATTAAAGATGATTTTTTTTCAATTGTAATGAAAATTCACAACATTTTTTTGCAATTTTTTATTTATATATTCAAAAATATACAGTTTTTTGGAAAAAGGCTGTGTTAAATTATGCAGAAGGTACTGTGTAACATTTACTGAAAGTTTGAAACAAATATGTTTGGAAGATCCTTAGAAAACATGTAATTAGTATGAGAAAATAAAAGTTTTGGGAATCGAGCGACAAAGATTGGATTAACTTTTTAGTGCATTCCAGGTCCATAGGATGGATTATCTTCATCCTCTGCAAACTCCTCCTCCAGCTTCCTCTTGTTCCTCCTGTTTACTCTTGCTTGTATTTCTAGACTCTTTACAGCCCTGTCTGCAGCCCGAAGGCGTTCCTTGTCTAAAGCAAGCATCGCTCGTACCATGTTAGAACCTATCTTCATTCCCATATTTCTAAATACCTTGCACCTTACAATGTTGCCATCATTGAAAGTCGAAACAGCATCATACACACCAAAGTGAAGTGTTTCTATTCCAACAAATACAGTCTTGGGGATTCTCGACCATATAACACTATTTACACTTTCATTGGGGTTTTGAGTTTTTCCGTGAATACACTTTTTCAACAGTTCAGGTGCTGCTAAGTCTCTGAAAATAGGTTTTATCACCTCCATTATTGCATGAGGCAGACTATGCTTATGAGTGTACACTTCACGAGTTAGCAATCCTTTGCTATATTTACACCAACTGTCTTCTTCTTTGGGACACAAGCTATGTTGGGGATTTTCATCGTCTTTATTGTTTACAGTAATAACACATACCTTTGGCTTTCCAACATTTCTCCTTTTCTTAAAAGCCTTCAGAGGATTTCTAATAACTTTACTTTTACTCATTATTATACTTCAACAAAACAGAGACTCAAGAAACAGAATTAATTACGAATATTTTCGAGATAACGACAGAGTAAATAAACATGAAACAATCGACAATCACACCAGCGATATATATTGAACCATCACAGGTTAGCCACAACACATACTTTATCTCACATCACTAAAATGTACCTGATGAACACGGACGTTAATAATAACACCATTTGACAGCAGTTTAACAGCGCCACAGTGGGTCACGCCCATGTAGAACACATTTCAAAAAAAATTTAAAAATAGTTGTAGTCTTCGGAATTGAATAAATTATATATCTATTAAAAGGTAATAGTCTGCAGATTCAGAAAACGCAAAAAAGTAAAAATTGAACTTTTCATGATTTTGAGCCTTTCCGGAGCCCCTTAAATGTTATCCAGAAATCACCATGCCCGCTTTTTATCCTCCTTGCTAGGAAATGTGGTATCTTTACTGAAAATGGCATACACCTGTAATAGTTATCGTGAAAATGTGGCTCTGCCGTCGACAGAATCCCTCATTCGACTCCAGGTGAGAGAGACAAATTATTTCTCTTTTTTGTTGCGTATCTTTCTGCTCCAGCGCATACAACACGAAACAATACCCTACATCGTCGATGTACAGTTTCCTGGTCACTGTGTTTGCAAACGTATTTGTCTAGAAACAAAGGACAGCAACTTTCAGTCGATGAATGTTAAAACACACTGCTGCCAGCGAAGCAGTGCCGACAAGACGTACCTTATCCCTCTTGTGTTTTGTCACCCTTGTACGTAGCTCCTGACATCGGTAAACTGCGAGTAAACTCTGTAAGTGGTCTAAATATTTGTATCACGAACTAGTTTGTGTTTATGTTCATTTTGTTTTTTATAACGTAACATACCAAGTTTGGTTATGTACGGATATTTATTTTTAACCGCAGTAAAATATTTATAATAGATCTTGAGGACAAACTGCATCGTAACGTATCTTGAATAACCTCTGTCTATTATTCTCATCTTCCTCCTAACAAGACTTACTTTGCCGCCGTTTGTCATCTGTGCACGACGTGGCGAGAAGATCATTCTCTCCTGCCGCATAGACGAATTCTCTGAAGCTAGTTACAAGCATTAGTATATTTTCCATGTGTTTTCATGTTTGTATCCATTTCTAATTTTGCTTAAGCGAGATTTACATAATAGCGACGGTAGTTACTTTTCCTCGTATCATTTTATTTCTTATGTAAATGAACTGCTATTTGACAGAGCGTCCATAATTTCAAGTTACATTGAGATGATAATATCAGAATTTTGAAGTAGTATTCCATTTTGTATCTAATGTTCTTTTCATTAACAAAAATGGTGAAAAATGGCTCTGAGCACTATGGGACTTAACTTCTGAGGTCATCAGTCCCCTAGAACTTAGAACTAATTAAACCTAACTAACCTAAGGACATCACACACATCCATGCCCGAGGCAGGATTCGAACCTGCAACCGTAGCGGTCTCGCGGTTCCAGACTGTAGCGCCTAGAACCGCTCGGCCACTCCGGCCGGCTTTTCATTAACAAGGCCTTCCACTTTACACTGAAGTATGTTAGACACGGACCGCTATCGTTTTATAATTCTCTGTCCTTCTTTAAAAATATTAAGATGCTTCAGAAACATTTATGCATGGATAATCATGACTAATAAAGATTAGTCTCCATACGGAAAATGTGACCGAAGTATTACGTTAAGAGCCAATAAGAACCTGTTAATTGAACACGTGTCATCTGGCGCAGGTTCCTGTTCGTATGATCATGAAGACCTCAATGTATCTTTCGCAGACATGTTCTCTACTTCATTTCCTTTGTTTTAAAAAGAGTTTTTATGGAGCTTCGTCTGTCATTGCGTACTGGTTGGTTGTATACAACATATTTTTGCGTTATCCTTGCTAATTTTAGCATTGAGTACCCTCTCGAATGCTTTCATCAGAAGTTTTAAGAAATGACGTTAAAATTACACAGATATCCTTTGCCAACGCTATTATGGTTCATTGTCCCCCAGTGGCGATATTTTGAACTAACAGTAGCTCTAAGGCAATTGCAAAGACACGCTTATATAATGAACATAATTCCTTTACTCATCTTACTGCTGGTAAAGGTTTTAATAAAAACGAAATAATTATATGGCATTATTGGTCACGAGACCTCGCCTAGGGTAGTTCGGTCGCCTGGTACCAGTCTTTGTATTTGATGCCACTTCGGCGACTTGCGCGTCGATGAAGATAGGAAAAACACTAACATAGTCCCTGAGTGATTTAAATCTCCGACCCGTAACCCCAGGATCTCCACGCAGCGGAGTTGAGCATTCTTTTTTGTTTGGATCTGTTTCTTTCTCATGTTTTCATCATTGATTCTGTGCACATGTCACATGGCATCGTTCAAGTTCAGATAGTGGAATCTGCACAACAGATACAAAACAAACCATAAATCCGCAGAGAGGTTGACATTAATTGAAACGCGCTCGGCTACCAGCGTGAAATATTTAGTCAACACTGTATCAAAATATTATCACAGTACTTGCGTCAAAACGCCAAGAACATTTATTCTAACTTTTCCTATGTTAGTGGCTCAAAAATCAGTGTATAGACACTAATGGACGAGAAAGTACCTGAAATAAAACTCTACGATGTGTCATTTCCGAAGCCAGTGTACTTCTGAAACATGGGATATTACCTCTCGAGACAGTAGCTAAGCATGCTGCCGAAACGCTATTCCTAAAAGTAAATAAAGGCGTCCTCGTAGAACTGGAAAGAAAAGAGAGCATAATTATTACGGACAAAATGGGATCCAGTAACAAGAATGGCATGCACCAAAACAGATTCAACAAATAATTGTATTGTAAAACAGAAAAAAATTATAGACATAGTATGCAAAAGATATTTAAGATTTTACAGTCACCTTAAGCGAATGGAAGGGAGCAGTTTTACCAAGAATATCTTCTAGGTTTTTCTTCAAACCCCGAAACCACAATGCCCTGATTAATAAATGCCAAAGAAGACCTCTTAGTCCCAAAAATCAAATCTGGAGATGATTCTGACAGGGATCTCTTCCCTAAGAAGAAGTGACGAATGGGCTACACCGAGATGACGAAGCAAAAAGAAGATGCGATGCCCCTTGTACGGAAGAGCGTAAGCAAGTCCACTCACAAAGAATAAAAGAAATCTGGGTTTCAAGTAACGCAAAGTTCACTGGCGAATGTAACAAGCCTTAACGTGGTACTAGATGGCTCCATCCTAATAATAATAATAATAATAATAATAATAAAGAAAAATCTAATGTGTTGAATTCTGGCTGTAATTTTCTCCCTTGTCCATATTGGATACGTCAGTTATAACACACGAAAGTAGATTAATCAGAGCCACAAAACTCATGGACCCATAACAGCACCACATGAAATGCTTAAAATAACTCAAAGTGTACGTGTGACTTTCGGTTCATGGACGAGAGCGGGAAAGAGAAATTTGACAAATTACGACACGATGTCCATGTCGTCTGCTCTCTGCATAAGTGTTTTGGCGATGGTGACATTTGAATCACAGTCGTCATTTACAACTGGCCTTGCATTAAGGAAACAACTACGAGGTTCAGCCACCGTGTCATCTGTTTGAAAGGTCGCGCGGAGTGGCCGCGTGGTTAGAGGCGCCATGCCACTGACTGCGCGGCCCCTCCCGCCGGAGGTTCGAGTCCTCCCTCGACCATGAGTGTGTGTGTTGTTCTTAACATACCTTAGTTTAAGTTAGTTTAAGTAGTGTGTAAGTCTAGGGACCGATGACCTCTGCAGTTTGGTCCCTTAAGAACTCACACACATTTGATTATTTTTTCTGATTGAAAAGTGAAATTTGTGGTAAGTTCCTATGGGACCAAACTGCTGAGGTCATTGGCCAGTAGGCTTACACATTACTTAATCTAACTTTAACTTACGCCAAGGACAACACACGCACCCATTCCCGACGGAGGACTCGGACCTCCGACGGGGGGAGCCGCGCGCGTCATCTGTTGAGTAAGACGACACAAAAGGATGCACAGAACAACGCCAATGACCTGAGCTACTTCTGTAGAACAGTAATGTAAAGGCTTGCAGCATACAATATTTCGAACGGCTGTGAGACGCAACAATTCCTCCAAAACTTCACAACAGACCTGGTCATTTGAAAAAAAAAATAAATAAATAAATCTCTGCAATCCGAATGTGTGAACAGTCATGTGATAAACTGCAAGTTCGGTTTCTGCAAGTGGCTTCACATTTTCATCTAAGCCTGTACATATAAGCAACCACTACCAATACTGACTGATCCGGTAGCTTCTGGTATTTATGAATTTTCTAAAGAGCCGAAACTACATAGCTATTTTCTAATGTAGTTGGATTGCAAAACATTAAAATCTTAATTCCTCAAACGATAAAGTGAGAGGGTCTTGTATTGTGGTAGCTTAAGCTGGTTCAACTGGTTCAACTGGCTCTGAGCACTATGGGACTCAACTGCTGTGGTCATCAGTCCCCTAGAACTTAGAACTACTTAAACCTAACTAACCTAAGGACATCACACACATCCATGCCCGAGGCAGGATTCGAACCTGCGACCGTAGCAGTCGCGCGGTTCCGGACTGCGCGCCTAGAACCGCTAGACCATCGCGGCCGGCCGTAGCTTAAGCAACTTAAATAGTTCATGAAACTTGATTTTCTCGTGAAGCAAGAAGTATTCAAACAATTTATCGAACTACAGTCAGGCGACGTGTTGGACAACAGATGCGTTCCCTTAAGTTGTTTGGAACAGTTCCGCGTAGCCCAAGACAAAAATAAAGCTTCCTGAAAGTTGTTGTCTTAAGTTTGGAATGCTTGGAGCGTTGGCACAGGCGACTGAGATACTCATTCCAGGCCTCTTTTTGTGTCATAGAAAGGTTATAACGGCAGCAGCAGTGCCAGCTGTATCGCCTCTGCCGTTGCGCTGGCTGCTCGAGCTGTTGGGACGAATAACTCAATTTGTTCTTGCTTCAAGTAACTTTTATGTCGTTATTGTTCCATTTTTTCCATATGTTTTTTCCCATGTGATACAGTTATTGTTGAAAGTGTTCTACATCTACATATATACTCCGCTAGCCACCAAGCGGTGTGTAGCGGAGGGCACAATTAGCGCCAAAGTCATATTCCCCCCCCCCCCCCCCCTCCCACTGTACCACTCGCGCATTGCACAAGGGAAAAACGACTGTCTGAACGCCTCAGTACGAGCTCTAATTTCCCTCATCTTTAAATGGTGATCATTGCGCGATTTGAAAGTTGGCGGTAATAATATATGCTCTACATTCTCGGCGAAGATCGGATTTCAGAATTTAGTGAGCAGCGCCTTCCGTTTAACGCGTCGTCTATCTGCAATTGCATCCCACTTCAAACTTTCTATGAGATTTATAACGCTCTCGCGATGGCTAATTGTGCCACTCATCTTTGGATCTTTCCAATCTCTTAAATGAGACCGAACTGGTAATGGTCCCATACAGACAAAGTGTACCCTACGACTGGACGAACTAACGTATTGTAAGCAATTTCCTTTGTTGAAGGACTGCATCGTTTCAGGATTCTACCAAAAAACCGCAATCTAGAGTTCGCCTTGCCCGTTAATTGTGTAATCTGATCATTCCATTTGAGATCATTTCGAATAGTCACAACCAGATAATTGATCGATGTTACCGCTTTCAAAGACTGGGCGTTTATTTTGTACTCTTACATTAATGGGGATTTTCGCCTTGTTATACGCAGTTGGTTACACTTACTAATATTGAGACATAACTACCAGTCATTACACCACGCATTTATTTTCTGCAAATCCTCATTGATTTGTTCACAACTTTCGTGTGATACTACTTTCCTGTAGACTACAGCATTATCGGCAAGCAATCTAATGCTGCTATCAATACCATCAACCAGATCGTTTATGTAACTCGTAAAAAGCAGCGGACCTATTACGCTGCCCTGGAGCACATCTGTTTCTGTTGAAGTCACCCAATTCAGGACGACATACTGCTCTCTGTCTGTTAGAAAACTTTCTATCCAACCGCATATCTCATCGGATAGATCGTAAGCGCGCACTTTTTGGAGCAAGCGACAGTGCGGAACTGAGTCGAACGCCTTTCGAAAGTTGAGAAATATGGCATCAACCTGGGAGCCGGTATCAAGAGCTTGTTTTCTATCATGCACGAACAGGGCCAGCTGTGTCTTGCATGACCGCTGTTTCTTAAACCGTGCTGGTTTCTGAAGATGAGCTTCTCAGAGTCTAGAAAGGTCATTATGTCTGACTACAAAATATGTTCCACGAGTCTACAACAAACCAATATCAGTGAAATTGATCGGTAATTATGTGCATCTGATGTTTTGCCCTTTTTATAGATTGCTATGACCTGGGCCTTCTCCCAGTCCTGTGGAACTTTCCGCTGTTCCAGTGATCTCTGATTGATGACTGATAAGAATGGTGCTATATTTGTAGCATAGTCAACATGTAATCTTACGGGGATACCGTCTGGGCCAGATGCCTTCCTGGCGTCTAAGGATCTTAACTGTTTTACAATCCCAGATACACTAAACACTATGTCAGCCATCCTTGCGTTTGTTCGATAATTGAAAGGGGGAATGGTGCTACAGTCCTCTACCGTAAACGTGATTTTGAAAGCTAGGTTTAGAATTTCGGCCTTCTATTTATCATCATCAGTTACGTTACCCGTACTGTCAGCAAGAGCAGGTATTGAATTATTTGTAGCGTTCATACATTTGACGTACAACCAAAATTTTATGGGGTTATTTTTAGAATATGCAGACAAATTATTGCTTTCAAATTCGTTAAAAAAATCTCATTGACCTTTTGACAGCTGCTTCCATTCCGCATAATTTCTGTTTGTCAGCGGGGAAGTGATTACGTTTAAGACGACTGTGCAAAATTCTCTGCTTTCCCAACAATTTCGTAATAAGTTTGTTATACCAAGATGGATCCTTTCCCTCCCCTATATTTTTGCTAGGCACATAATTCTCTAGCACGTGGTGGACAATAAGATTCACATCAATACCTTTAAATTCCAACCAAAGATGCTCAATATCTTCGTGTCCCTCGGTAAATGCTTGGAGCTGACTATGAAGATATTCATTAATGACAGTTTTATTTGATTTCCCAAACAAGAAAACGCTACGCTGTTTCTTTGTTTTCTTGCAACTTCCACCGACATAGAAGCCACAACGAAATTATGGTCGCTAACATCTTCTTCTAGATTAACTTCCTCAAAAAGATCAGGTGTGTTTGTCGCCAAGATATCTAATATGTTCCCACCTCGCGTTGGTTTTCTAACCAAGTGCTCAAGGTTGTGTGTTGCGAGCGCTCCTAGAATAACTTCACAACGAGTCTGTTGTTGGACAAACAACGTTTTCCTAGTTAATGGTGTTTGAAACACGTACTTTGGATAATATCTTTTTTTTTACGCCTTCAGATTTCTAGTTGACGTAAGTGCTTACTAGAATGTAGAGAAGATTGGTACAGGATGTGAATACACAGCATCAGCTTCAAAATCCGTTACACCTCCAGCTGTCATAAGCTACATGAGACACAGTCCGAGTTACCTACCGAGTGAGGTGGCACAGTGGTTAGCAATGGCCTCGTGTTCGGAAGGACGCCGGTTCAAATTCGCGTCCGTCCATAGAGATTTCGCTTTTCCGCGGTTTCCTTAAATTACTCCAGCCTAATATCGGAAAAGTTCCTTTGAAAAGGACACGGCCGATTTCCTTCTGCATCCTTCCGTAATCCATGCTTGTGTCCTGTGTCTAATGACTTCTTTGTCGACAGTACGATAAACTCTAATCTTCCTTCCTCTTTCCGAGTTAGTAGCAGGGAATTCCAAGTGCATAAACTATAAGAGTAAGCAATGGAGTTCCGTATGTATTCAGAATGAACAGATTTCAAAGCAATATGATGACCAGGTAATGCAATGTGATCGTCGCAGGAAGTGAGATGTTTCTGTTACTGCTGAGAGATTATATCGTTACTTCCAATGAAGCCAGAGTTTACTGAAACCTTAAGAGAATTGCCTATTTTGCCTCCAGTCATGATTTTTGTCGTCTTTGATTTCTACCTACATTTTTATGCGACGTTTCGCAAAGCATGAAATCACTTGAGTATCCGTTCTTTGCTGGGTCCAAACTGCTGCCATTGCCTGACTCTGCTATTAGGTCCATATTTATGTTATTTAACTCAGACTGGAATCTTAGGCATTTGGTTTTGTGGACGGCAATATGCGAATCTTTCAACAACCATCGGCATTGTATGGACATATTATACCGCACGACCCTAGGCTAAAGCGCTTAATGTCCAGCTGGTTACCGACACCAGGGACACTGCGGCACGTGGCATTTGTGGCAGCAACACCGCAAGGACCCACTTTGGCCCTCATAAATATTGGCCATCCGGCTAGGCAGGTCATCTGACGTAAGGCTGCTGCCATTTCAGAGCTGAGTGTCGAGTTAAGGGCTGAACTTCTATGCTCCGATCACCCACCTCGGCTGGGGCATGTGCCAGACTGCCCTGCCTTCGGCTCAGCCATGCCAGTGAACCGCATCAGCTCCTGACGTGGCTTGGCCACCAGCCAAGAATGTTTAGCATGCAGAGTCGTGTTCCGCCTGCGCTGCACGGGGCATAGCAGCTGCCGGCATATTCATGATTACGTTTCGCCGCCAAGATATATTGGTGGATATCCACCTTTCGGCACCTGGCAGACGTGGGCTTCAGCTACTAAGAACTGTTGGATAATAATAAAGGCAGTATATTGCCGTCAAGCGGCTTTTGACCTACCCCTACCCATCATCCTCCAGCAGAGGACGCCCACACACAACATATTTGAGGATGACATAGGGACAGCAATAGGTATCAATAATCTTTAGCCGAAATATTTAATTCTGCTCCAAATTTTTCTTCACAAAGAGAATGAAGAAATTTTATTAATATTAAATTATCATTGTAAATATGAGGCTATATAAATTGCTCAAAAAAGGTCTGGCACTATCTACACATCCGTTTACATGTGCAGGCTAAGATTCCATGCTGCGTTCGTGTGCGGGTTAAGATTCAATGGAAGCAGCGAATCAGCGAACGAACGAATAATCCTTACGAAACTTTACTGTGGAAAATACTGAAATAAGGCAGTCTATAAACATTATAACAGACTGAGTGGGGCTAGACGGTTGGAGGATTCTGTGTCGATACTACACAGCGCTCAAATTAGTTGGTTCAAATGGCTCTGAGCACTATGGGACTCAACTGCTAAGGTCATTAGTCCCCTAGAACTTAGAACTAGTTAAACCTAACTAACCTAAGGACATCACAAACACCCATGCCCGAGGCAGGATTCGAACCTGCGACCGTAGCGGTCGCTCAAATTAGTCAGGAATCCTATCTCAGTAGATGATATCAGCCCAGAACGTAACTGATTCTCCTTCCTGCAGAACCTGTAGACTTCATGCCCAAGACGTGCGTTGGTACCTGGCTACATCTTTTCTGCGACTATCATCGGGTGTCGGACGAATCAAGCAGTCGTCAAGAAGAGAATCTGATTTTACAGATCCAGGTGTTCCTGTGACCACCTTCTTCGCACAGCATGGTGTTATGGGTGTTGTATAGTTGTTCGTAATGGATACCTAGAGGTCGAGCTGATCATGTCATGAACTGTCTGATTCGACACGCACCTCACAGCTGCCTTCAAAAAGGCGGCTCGCTGTACTGTTGTTTCTCCCCGGGGCACGAACGACTCCAAACTTGTAGGTACCTGCCAACGGCTGGTGAAAGTGACGGTAATGGCACCTAGGAAGCGAGTCTTCGATGCCTTGAGTCTGAGGATAGTGGTTTACTGTTCGAATATCATTGTTGTGCTGTATGCCTAGTCGGTAGAAAATATCCGGTTCTGATAACCCATCTTGCCATAAAGTGACAATGTGCGCACGGTATAAGTTGGAAGTGATAATTCGACGCATCTTGAAACAGTGAAGAGTGTACAAAAGCATCATTATTTCGTTCGTGGTAGGAGATACACCGCGCTGTACTGAAATGCAGGTGGCAGTACGTAGCGATTTTCTGTAGTCAAAAGAGTACCGAGAGAGAGGTTTCGGATCAAACACACGTAAACTATTCGACTCGTGACAGCAGTGCTAAACTTTATGAGCTGTTTATATCAATGCTAGTAATGAGAAAACCCTCTGAGACTGCTGAAACTTGTGAGAATTACCTCAGTCTATGACTATCGTTCCCCAGGCCATGAAGAAAGATACGTTGCTCAATGGCTAAATACGTCAATCGCTGACAGGAAGACATACATTGGCATCCTGCCATTGCCAAACCGAGGCTCATGCGTGAGAGAATACTGTAGTCTTCATTCTAAACAACTCTATGATTCCGTCTCGGCAAATGGTGTTTGCTACTGCACGAAAACAAATACAGTGGCGCTCTAAATCTTCAAAACAATCTATTATAAAAGTGCACGAGGAAGCGGCTTACTGAAACAGCTGATTGAAGTCACTGGAGGTATAACCAACCACGCCTGTGTAAGGTTAAATACAAACGTTTTACACAGATTGGCATCAGGGAGAACGGTAAGAGAACTCCGATAAATATACACTCCTGGAAATTGAAATAAGAACACCATGAATTCATTGTCCCAGGAAGGGGAAACTTTATTGACACATTCCTGGGGTCAGATACATCACATGATCACACTGACAGAACCACAGGCACATAGACACAGGCAACAGAGCATGCACAATGTCGGCACTAGTACAGGGTATATCCACCTTTCGCAGCAATGCAGGCTGCTATTCTCCCATGGAGACGATCGTAGAGATGCTGGATGTAGTCCTGTGGAACGGCTTGCCATGCCATTTCCACCTGGCGCCTCAGTTGGACCAGCGTTCGTGCTGGACGTGCAGACCGCGTGAGACGACGCTTCATCCAGTCCCAAACATGCTCAATGGGGGACAGATCCGGAGATCTTGCTGGCCAGGGTAGTTGACTTACACCTTCTAGAGCACGTTGGGTGGCACGGGATACATGCGGACGTGCATTGTCCTGTTGGAACAGCAAGTTCCCTTGCCGGTCTAGGAATGGTAGAACGATGGGTTCGATGACGGTTTGGATGTACCGTGCACTATTCAGTGTCCCCTCGACGATCACCAGTGGTGTACGGCCAGTGTAGGAGATCGCTCCCCACACCATGATGCCAGGTGTTGGCCCTGTGTGCCTCGGTCGTATGCAGTCCTGATTGTGGCGCTCACCTGCACGGCGCCAAACACGCATACGACCATCATTTGCACCAAGGCAGAAGCGACTCTCATCGCTGAAGACGACACGTCTCCATTCGTCCCTCCATTCACGCCTGTCGCGACACCACTGGAGGCGGGCTGCACGATGTTGGGGCGTGAGCGGAAGACGGCCTAACGGTGTGCGGGACCGTAGCCCAGCTTCATGGAGACGGTTGCGAATGGTCCTCGCCGATACCCCAGGAGCAACAGTGTCCCTAATTTGCTGGGAAGTGGCGGTGCGGTCCCCTACGGCACTGCGTAGGATCCTACGGTCTTGGCGTGCATCCGTGCGTCGCTGCGGTCCGGTCCCAGGTCGACGGGCACGTGCACCTTCCGCCGACCACTGGCGACAACATCGATGTACTGTGGAGACCTCACGTCCCACGTGTTGAGCAATTCGGCGGTACGTCCACCCGGCCTCCCGCATGCCCACTATACGCCCTCGCTCAAAGTCCGTCAACTGCACATACGGTTCACGTCCACGCTGTCTCGGCATGCTACCAGTGTTAAAGACTGCGATGGAGCTCCGTATGCCACGGCAAACTGGCTGACACTGACGGCGGCGGTGCACAAATGCTGCGCAGCTAGCGCCATTCGACGGCCAACACCGCGGTTCCTAGTGTGTCCGCTGTGCCGTGCGTGTGATCATTGCTTGTACAGCCCTCTCGCAGTGTCCGGAGCAAGTATGGTGGGTCTGACACACCGGTGTCAATGTGTTCTTTTTTCCATTTCCAGAAGTGTAGAAGGAAGAACGGGGTTACAAGAATTTCATAAGAGTACTTACAACTGGCAGAGAAGCCAACGGCCTTGCCTCTTTGAATACATTGGTTTCCGTCAGATCACTGAAGGTACACGTCAGGCGTGTCCAGTACTAGGGTGGTAAACTATCTGGGTACACAACGCTCTGTTGGCTCCTTACCCTTCCCTTTGCGGCAAAGTTGAATAGGGCGCTAACGTAATGTTGCTGATTACCAGACTTGGCGCTTGTATCCTGGATTAAATTCCAAATCTCTCCACAGTGTCATATTAAGCCAGTGCATGCAACATTGTTGATAGTAATTCCTCCGTCAGATAGGGATGTTAATTTCATCGGCTCCCTTGGTGGTCAGTTACACTGGTCAGCTACACTTAAACACGCAACCCTCACACTTCACGAGAGAAAAGAGCCATTTTGTGCGAAGAATAGAAAAACCTTTCCCATTAGAAGGCTGAATCTGCCCTTCGATGTGTCCCAGTCAACAGTGCCGTACCACTTGAAATTATTGCGGGAGAGACACAATGCTTTCGTCCAGTCGTGAGCGAACGATACTGACGATACAGGGAACAAGAGAGTGAAGAGGCACCGAGGATACATAAGCTGTAGCAGACTGACCGATTTAACTATATGGTTTTCATCATTATTGTGGCATAAAGTTGCTGTCAAGAATTTAGGAAAACTCATTGCAGAAGAGGTCATTGGATCCAATACCAACCTAATGCACAGTATGAAACTATTCTGAGCAACACAATTAAAGATACACTTTTTGGAAACCCCGTAATCCCTGCAAGGTGCGTGCAAGCTTCCTCTGTAACGCTGCAAAAACTTGGCACCCTGCGACGTCACTCTCTGGCTCGACATGTTTCAGATAGAAAGATATCGACACATGCGAAGAAAGGCCACAGCTCAGAAATTCATGTGACATATAGGGTGGGTTAATGATGTCATATCGGCGTAAGATTTCACCATAATTCTACCCAACGCCATTGTGGACCTGTCACACTATGGGACGGTCGTCACTGCTCCTCATACCCACATTTCACCCCTTCTTTTGGCACCTCTAAATGAAGCTTACAAGCGCGATAGCGAGCGTTGATATTACACGGTTTTATGACGAGTGGCCATGGAAAAAATTCGAGACACATCGCCGCTCAGAATCGTCACGATATGGACTCTGGGATGCAATGTAGTGCAAATTAGTCACCTTTCACTTCTCAGACCAATCTTCCCAAAAACATTCCACACAATGGTTGAGTTGCTGGCAGTTGTTTGTAGAATTACATCTGTTTATTAATATATCGTATTCATTGTTGTATTCATGATAACTTTTTATATTCTCAGGGAAATGGCAGTATGAGATAAATAAAGTTGCCTATTTACATCATACGCACAAATTCAAGATGCGAAAACCGTCATTTGCATCATGAAAGAAGTTTTGTGTATTGACACTAATTTACTATCATGATAGAAATGGGTAATTCACACTGTGTGATTAGGTTTGTTCCAATGTTTGTGTCACAGAACTAGGTAGTAATTGTGACTAGTTGAGTGACAGGATTTCCGTTTGAGCACCGTAGATAATTGTGTTTCCACAAAACCCGGTGAAAGTAGAATGTGTGTAAGTGAATCAATAGACACACGGCCGAACATTACAACTTAAACAATAGGAAGGATGGAAAAATCATGAAATTTTATTTATTTACTTTTTATTCGAATGGTACTATTAACTGCTGGTGGGCTGTCATAATAAGTGGCTGTATTCATTACCAAAGCTGACGTTATTCTTTATTAGCAAAGCTGACGTTATTCTTTAATTAATTTGACTGAAGTTACGTAATTCATAGTTACACTTTTTCTTGACAACAATAAAATTTTTGCAAAGTTTTATGTTGATGGTTTTTGGGATGGATTATAATCAGTAATGCAACATTGCTGGCAAAAATTAATTATATTCTGAAAACGCTTCAAATATTTACTGTTGGTAATGAACTGATTTTACAAACGTTCAAATGGGACTTACTTTTTACAGTAATCTTACAACTAGCATTGCGCAAACATACCTTCAGTAGTCTTGAGTTACGCAAAGAAAATAATTCAATAATATTAGTTCCTCTTATGATCATAGTTAGTTGATGTCTCTGTACATCCGTTTATAATCTCTTGTAAATCATAGCTAGTGGCTGGCAGGCACACCGCTCCTCCAACCTCTCGCTTCAGACCTGCTACCGACTCGCTTCACTTCTCGCTTACTACCGACTTCCTACGAACGCTAAAGTGCGGTCTCTCCTGCCAAAAATGCTTTCTGGTGCAGACAATCCCTGCTACCATTACAAAATGTATCAATGCGCGGTCTTTGCCGCTCTTTTCTTAAAATATATCCATACACGGTCTCTCCCGCCCTTTTTTAAATTATATCAACAATACTTTGGTGCAGATATTCCCTGCTACCACAATTATTTCCAACATGACAAATATTAATTATTCCTACTTAATCCTATTAATAAAATATAAACATCTTTCATAAATTGTGATTTGACAATAGACAATAGAAATATACACGTCTTACAATATGTATTATGTTCTCTACATGTTCGTAGGTCTCTTTTTTGGGTCGTGGTCTGCTGTATTCTGTTCCTGTTGTCTTTGAGCAGAGTATGCTTCTAACAAGTCTCTATTTTCATTACTTTATTTATCCCACCTTTTTGTACTAGGTTTAGTGTTTCGGCACCATACAGAGCCTCTGTCCTCACCACTTTATTGTAGTGTTTAATTTTAGTGTCCCATGTTAATGCATTTTTCTTGTGTATGTTTCTGGTGGCCTGGAATGCGATCTTCATCTTTTTTCTCTTATTTCTAGATTTTCTTTCTCATTATTGTCTATAGTAAGCCAACCACCTAAATAGTTGAATGAACTGACTTTCTTGATTCTGTTTTGATTTGTGAATAGTTTCTCTGGGTAATTTTTTACATTTGTTATAAACTCTGTCTTCATGAAAGAAATTCGTAAACCAACTTTTCTTCCTTGCTCAATTAGGCTTTCTATTTGGATTTTCGCATCTTCCGGTGTGGCTGTAATCAGGGCAACGCCATCCGCGAATGCCAAGCAGTCTGTATAGTTACTATCATTTCGGTTTCCTAATTTGATAAATTTCGTATCGGATTTTCTCCACTCTCTAATAACCTTTCCCAGAGCACAATTAAAAAGTATAGGCGAAACCTCGACTGCCTGCATGATTCCTGTTTTTATTTCAAAGCTTTTAGAGAATTGTCCACAACGTGACTTTAGATGAGGGGTTTGTCAATGTGTCTTTGATAATGTTTGTGGTTTTTGGGTCGAAGCCAAATCCTTTTATAACACTGAGAAGAGACTATCGACCAATGGAATCATATGCTCTCATGAAATCTACAAAGGTAACGGTTGTGCCTATGTTTCTCAGTTTTCTCATTTCAAGGATGTTTTCTGGATTCCAGATGTATTCATTGCATTATTTTTCCGAAATTCACCTGGTATTCCCCTATTTGTGGGTCTAGTTGATGTTCCGCACGATTGAGTAGTACTTTTGACATGATTTCGTATGTTACTGGCAGAAGCGATACCCCTATAATTATTTGTATCTATTTTAGGGTTTTCCTTGTGCAGATTGTGTATGATGGCAGTTTTTAAGTCCTCCGGGAGTTCTTCTTTCTCCCAGATTTCATCTCTTTTATTGTTAAGTTTAAGAATGTCATTATCTATAGCCTTCCATACTCCGCTTTAATCCCATCTTCACTTGCTGCCTTATTGTTTATCAAGGCGCATATGATTTCTGTAAGTTCTTGTTGAATTGCCATTTTGATTATAATTTTCTCTAAATGTGAATTTGGTCTCAAGTTTATAATAATTGTGTGAATCTTCAAAATATTTTGCCATTACGTCACAGTTATCCTGCTTAGAATGGAAATTTGGTTAGTTTTAGGGCTCACTAGACATAACGTTGGCGGTATAAATTTGGTTAGTTGTTTCTTAAACAATTGATAATAATTTCTCCTCTTATGCCTTTTGAAACCTTCATTGATTTGATGTAACTCATTCATAATGAACAGCTTCCTCTTCCTCTTAAAAATTCTATTGGCTTCTCTTCTCTCTTCTAGGAGGCTTTATTTATATTGTGTATGCAGTACAACAGAAAGGTGGTTTGGGTGTGTTCAGGGTGTCGAGTTTAGTGGAAAGGGCAGCTACCACTGACAGCAATGGGAGTCTAACCTGGATGAGCACTAAGTCGAAACGAGTTACGATCACAGACACGAGTACGTCGTAACATACTGCTTCAACTCTGTGCCAAAGTTCATCAATTGTAGTGGCTGATTAAGCCGTGGCGTGCTAGTATCTCAGCAACCCATGACCAAATGTTGTAAACGGGTGAGAGTTTTGAAGAACATATTGTCCATGGTAAGAGTCAAATTGCCTCTGTATCGAGGTGGATCAGGAGTGCACGGGCAACATGCGGTCTTGCGTTATCTTGTTGAAAGATAACACTAAGGAGATCTCAAAGATATGGCGCAGCCACAGGTCTTAACATTCAAGAGACATAAAGGCTACTGTAGAAATTACCGTCAATAAGACGCAAAGATGATTGTGTTGTGTACCCAGTGGCATCCCATATTAACACCCTCTAGTAGCATAAAACGCTCTGAGAACGTATGACGAAGTCGAATGCAATCTGGCAACGTTCCTGCTCTTTTCAGTCTGCACGAATGGGTACGTCCATTGCAGTACTGTACGCAGATTGGGTCTCGTCTGACTAGACGACGTGGTGTAGTCCTGTGTCTAGTGTTGTCTTGTAGCAAGGCCATTGTAGGCGCACGGATCTCTGATAGCACAGGTAGGGAAACCACTACAATAGTCGGCATGCTTACAGTCCGTCACAATCTCAGTGTGGACAGTTGTGCTAGAAAGAAGCCTGTTTCGTGACTCAACGTACGTCTCGTGGCTGTACAATCGTACAGGGCCGTGTAAAGAATATATTCGTCATCTCAGGGCCTAGTGGCGTCGGGCTCTTGAGATCCATCTTAACACTGAGTATGGCCCTGTCACGAAACCATCCGTTGGATATTCGCAGGACAGTTACTGGACCACGACCAGCGCTAGCAGCAATATTGTGGAACGATGAACCACGGTTTCGATAGGCCACGGCCCTGCCTTCGTCGCATTACGACACGTGCTGAGAGACATTTCTCCATCTAACACAAACATACAACAATGAAATGCAAATTCTGAATGAGAAGGCCGCTACACAATCTTTCTCATGCAGGCTATCGCAGGAGGAATAATCAGGATCCAGAGATATGACAGGAACGATCATTGGAAGCCAAAGAGTCTAGTAAACATGGGATCCAATTTGCATACCTCAAGAGCAATGAGAACTTCTTCGTCTTCGTTACTGTGAAACAAATCTCTTCTGCTGCAAGTTTTTTTTTTTATTTCAACATTTTTCGAGGATGTAGTGGGGACCACAACAAGAAATAATTACCTGGTAAACATGGGCTCTAAAAGTCATACCGTAAGAGTTGTGAGCTCTTAAGCGTGTTTCACAGAAGCAAAAACGAGCCCACATCTACTGGACATATTGTTATTGTTCTGGTCCATACTACCATCTCTCAAAGTATGATAAGCAAAGAGGTTGTAGTACGAGAGATCTGTTTCGCACTGTCGAAGATGAAGAAGTACTCATAATTCTTAAGACATGCATTTTAGATCCTGTGTTTACCAGCCTTTTTTTCTGCTTGAATGGTCGGTCCTGTCAGATCCCTGAAAACTGACAATTCCTCCTGAGACATCCTGTATACAGAATGTAAATGGCGATACTCATGCCTACTTTATATGTTTGTGCAATTCCCTAGCTTCCCAATTGTTTACTGTTAATTCATCTAAACAGACGGTTTACGGTACCTCAGGTATCCGCAGTGTCCACTAGCGGAGGAGAATGAAAGCCAACTTGTTACATGTTCAATAATGCCATATTTATGTGAATGGCACAGGGGAAAGGTTGTTGAACATTTCTTGAGGAGTCGAGGTGGAACATTGAATAAAAAAATGTACAGTGATATTACAAAAACAGTACTGCCATTTATATCTTCGTAATGAACGAAGTTAGAAGAAAGATAACGCTGCTGGTTAATGTCACCCTGGTTACTAAAGAACATAAGCTTGATACATCAAGAAGGTATCTGAGGTGGTCAAGATAATTGGGAACATTGTATTATATTGTAAGTAGGCTGTTTATGTTTTCTTATTGGTAACGCCACGTAGCGCTCTGTATGAAAATCACTGGCTGTGCTGTGTGCAGTCTGTGGCTGGTTTGCATTGTTGTTGGCCATTGTAGTGTTGGGCAGCTGGATGTGAACAGCGCATTGCGTTGCGCAGTTGGAGGTGAGCCGCCAGCAGTGGTGGATGTAGGGAGAGAGATGGCGGAGTTTTGAAATTTGTAAGACTGGATGTCATGAACTGCTATGTATATAATGATTTTTCAACACTATTAAGGTAAATACATTGTTTGTTCTCTATTAAAATCTTTCATTTGCTGACTATGCCTATCAGTAGTTAGTGCCTTCCGTAGTTTGAATCTTTTATTTAGCTGGCAGTAGCGGCGCTCGCTGTATTGCAGTAGTTCGAGTAACGAAGTTTTTTGTGAGGTAAGTGATTTGTGAAAGGTATAGGTTAATGTTAGTCAGGGCCATTCTTTTGTAGGGATTATTGAAAGTCAGATTGCGTTGCGCTAAAAATATTGTGTGTCAGTTTAAAGCACAGTCTTGTATTATTGTTCAAAGGGGACGTTTCATATGTCGACGCTTAGCCGAGGATACCTCACTGGAATCTTCTGATTTTTTCTTGTAATTTGTGTAATTATTGTAGCTTTTGTTTATTGCTAGCGCGTAATTGTAGAGAGAATTACATTTGTAGTTGTAGTTTTTCATTCCTGTACAGTAAAACAGTTGTGGCATGTATGTAGATTTGCACCAAGTATTTCGCAGCTGCGCTTGCGATTAACTAGATATTATTTTCAGTGCTATATTAATGTGTTTTCCCATTTTGCTCTTCAAATTGTGCTTTTCTGTGTTGTCGTGTGAAATATTGTGACAATAATGGCGTGTGAAAAAAGTAATACTAGGCTCCAAAGTAAACTGAGAAATGACAGCGAAAACGAAAGCAGTGTGTTAGCGCCACCATGTAATGAATTAACTAATGTTCAAAGTAGTAATTTGGTAATTGTGCATAGGGAAATGGAGCGGGCTGCAAATAATGGTGTAGACAGTGAAACAATTAGTGAACAGCTCGCCTCAGGAATCCGAAATGACAGGACACAATCTCGCAAATACTGTAGATTCAGGTTTTGGGTCCTCACCGTTTTCTCAAATAAGTCAAGACACATTTTCTGCTTGTCAAAATGTGAATGTTGCCGGTGCAAATTCACTGCCGAAAAGCACTGAGGAACATGTTTCAGACACCAGTGCATTGTTATTACAATTAATACAACAAATGGGACAAACACAGCAAAAGCTTCGAAAGTTAGACACAATGGAACAAAATCTTCGAAAGTTAGACACAGTGGAACAAAATCAGAGACAAACACAGCAAAAGCTTCAAAAGTTAGACACAATGGAACAACACCAGAGACAAACGCAGCAACAGTTAGACGCAATGGAACAAAAGCTTCAAAAGTTAGACTCAGTGGAACATACGCTTGAACAAACACGTGAAGACTTAACTACTGAGTTACGTAAAATCGAATCGAAATGTCAAAAATTCTGTAATGACGTAAAAACACAAATTTGCGAGCATTTCCAACCTATTTTTTCGCGGCATGAAAATGCATTACAGAATCACGAAGCAGCTATAAAAGAACTGCAAACTATTGTTCAAGAAAATCATGAGACCTTGCAATCTAAAATTGACTCTGTTGCATCTACCGATTCGGTTACGCAACTTGCAAAAACTCAGGAAAACTTAAAGGACACAGTAGATACTCTGAAAATTTGTTCAGAAACACACATGGAGGAAATTAGTTCATTATCAGAGAAAGTAGTTGAACTTTCGGATCAGCTAAATAATTTATCTACGAAGGTAGATGATAATCTGAATGACACAAAACCGGTAGTCTTCAATGACACAGAGGAGTGCGAACAAATTAGGAAATTCAAACAAAATCAGAATCAAATTAATACGCAACACCAAAGAGAAATCCGGGAAGTACAAGATCAGCTGACACAGGTAATTCAAGAATTACGTATTTCAGAGGACACTCGCACCCCAATACGGGAAGAGGGACATAGAAATACGGAACAGCCACAAAATAATAACTCAACGCATTTCGGAAATTATGAAAGAAATTGGCAAGGTGCACCGAATTTTGAAATGGAACCGCCGAAACGACGTAACAATGACAGATATGCGACTCGCCGACATGATGATTTTGAATATAAGCTGTTCATTACTACACTTAAATTTAAAACATTTAAGAATTCTGGCAACGACATTCATCCACAAGCGTGGCTCCATCAATTCTCTTATTGTTTTCCTCCCAACTGGTCATTAGAGCACAGATTAGAATTTATGGGTGGCCATTTAGAGAATGAACCAGCTGTAAGAATGCGATAGGTCACTCACGATTGTCACAGTGAAGGAGAATTTTATCATGCCTTCCTCTCAGCATATTGGTCTCAAGCTACACAAGACCGAGTAAAACATAGCATCATAATGATGAAACATTTCGAACAATCTGAATTCTCCAGTCTTGTGAAATATTTTGAAGACATGTTGCACAACAATCAATACCTGTGAAACCCATACAGCCCCTCAGAACACATCCACATTTGCTTAATCAAATTACCTGAACATTTACGACATATTATTTTGGCAGGACGTTGCAAATACGACATTGAAGCTTTTCATGGACTCTTACAAGAATTAGAAATTGACACTGACAATCACGGAACGCGAAAACAGGAACACAACAATTACAGGTCACATCCGTCGCAATTCCGCGATGAAAGAAATAATAACTGGACACGACGAGGCTATTCTCACAACACACATCGTGACCAAGACAGACACCACCCGTATGACAACCACTGGCAGAGTAATAGTTACAGAGAAAGTTCGCATTTCCGTAGTAATGTATATGACAGAGATAATCATAGAAACAGACAATATGGTAACCAGAACTATTATTATCAAGGGAGACAGAATAATTTCAGACGCAACAGTTCAGCGCGCAGTTACGATTCAGGGAGAAATTCTCCACCACGTGACCGACAAGAAAGGAACTGTGGAATCTACCGACATGACGACAGACGATATAATCTTAACAACAGACCAGAATTTAACCAAACTTGGTGTGGCTCAAACAGGGCAGGGGCATCTCGGCAAGGTGAATTTGTAGAAGTTAGGTCTCCTAATCCCAATAACGACGCGCGCCAACAAAGAGACAGACAATGACTCGCACCGCGGGCAGCCGCGTACGCCGGCTGGCTCAGAGAAAAATAACATAGACGCTAACCTTCAGAAAAATTTGAGCATTCTTTACCGATGTACCATATACCACATGATAATTTCGTTGAAGCTGGAGCTCTGCGTACTGGGAAGAGTAAAGGTTTACACCACATTTCACATGTAAAACCGTTTATTGAAAGATAATCTGCTTTTTAACTTTGTCTTTGCCATAAAACTTTTCACTTCACATTTCTAGTATGCTTGTCAGACTTAGAAACTGTTACCATGCAACAATGTTTGAAGTTAAATATCCAATCAAGAACCAAGAGAACTTATTTAAACAGAAATTACGAATGCATTGTTATAGTGAACAGACGTCATAGTGTTATTGTGTGTGTACATTCCTGCTTGTTAGTTGCACGATTACGTAACGACTATAAGGCTCACATACTTAGAACATTTACCAATACTGCTAATGAGATTTTAATGTAACATTTTGGTTTACTTGAAAAGATACTTTTTATTTGAAGTACATTCGGTGAGATTAAAGATGACTTAGCATTTGGTTTCTTTGATAGCTACACGATTATATCACAACGCTATTAATATGTGACACAATTTACATTGTTGCTATTGCGGTGTATCTGTTTTATATCTGAACTGTTTTTCTGTATTATTCTGGAAAGTAAAACACGTTTTAGTAGTAACTTTTGTGGTATAGCTACAATGAGACAGCCTTTTTCGTAGCACAACAATACGTCACATTATAGTACTTTCTTGATCATGGTAAGGTATGTAATAACTACGATATATATACGCAAAGCATTTCACTTTCGTTTATGATGAGGTAAGTACATTGACTTCAGCAGAACTTTGCTTACAGAGGACGATAACTACGACAGTTCAACAGAGATTATCCTACAGCAAGACACACATTTAGCGCTACAGGACACGCATTTGAGTGATTAATTTTGTACTTGAACCATTTATTTTTCAAGATTTTAGAATTACAAAGAAAGTTTTCCGTGATACATTTCATTCCATTGCTGTAATCTGTAACACCTGAGGGTATAATTACATTAATCCTCAGGGGGGTACACGCCTACTTTGTGTACCATGTATTTGGCAAGCACAAGGACCCCTAGCTAATATGGTATTTGCTTATACAACTTTACACATCGGTACCATATTTCTCAAACACTGAATTACACAGCTATCTGATTATTTAACAGAGAAACAAAAATTTTTTTACTATGTCAGTGACACATGTTTACGCAATAACACAGTTGGATAATTTCACACTTATGAAATTGTATTTTGTCTGTACTTTGTGAACTGTTCATATTTTTTCAGAACCATTGTGATACTATGAGGGCTTTGAATGATGTATTTGGTATGAGATCATGATTTTTAAAGTACGTTTGAGGTAGATGACACTATTGAAATGAACAGAGAATATTTTTTATGGTTTGAAATTATTGCAGAAAGCTACGACGATTTTACGATTTGACTGAGTTTTTATGATGTTATTATTACGATGACAATGTGTATTATGCTGTTGAGGTATGTTTATGATCAATAAACTGATGCTATATGAGGAATGTGATTACGTGTTTATATGTATATGAATAATGAATAGAAGTTAGGGACTCTGGTTTGTGAAAAAGGATGTTGGAAACCAAGAATCGTACTTTAAGAGTTATGATTTGTGTGTCCATGCGTGAATGTATCACAATGCCGGCGAAAAGGTTTTGGACACTGTTATATTGATAGGATTTTGTTTCTACACATTTGCAACGCAAATTCTCGACCTGTGAAATTTTTTTTATGATACTGTCACTGTAGTGCAAACCGGTGCCGTAAATATTTCGGTAAGAAAGTTAAGTTACCACCTTCATGTAATGCGTCGCGGGCACCCAGCTGCGCGACAGACTCCTGGAAAAAGCCATTACTGTGTGCCTTTCAGAGGCACAGGTGGAGAAAAAAAGGGGCCATTATCCTCGCTATTGACATTCCTTTGTAGAAAGCATCGCAAATACGACACGCTCAAACTTGAAAACATATAATAACACTGTGGGGCTCTTAATTTATGATATTTACTGAAATGCCTAATGAAATGACGAGAAAGATTTTATGTCTATACACCTGATTATGACTACTGTCTTTCTAGTTGAGAGATTTTTTACTACCTTATGAAATGCCCTATGGCTAATGAATGATGTTTCATGCCTTCCTTTGTACATATTTGCTCATTTTGTTTAATATCTAATTTCTAGCTGCACTGCAGCATTGGTTAAAATAAAATTTTATAGATGTACTAATATAGATATTTTCTGTCTACAGATCCAGTAAATAATAATTTTGTGATACTTCCAAAAAAAATGAGGGAGCAGAAAAAGACATTTCCCTTCACAGGAACCGCATACATAATTTTCTTTTCAAGTATTTGGTAATTTATTTCATAGAATAAGTTTTTGTGGTGCACCACTTTAATGACATAGATATTAAGATGTGAATAGGCATTTCCCTTACCTGCATTGTTGTCTTTACTGTAATATTTTTCTGCTTGAGCTTTGTCATGTTTAGATATAAGTTAATGCATTTACTGCTGCTGTTTGCCAGGAATAGTGCTACTGAATTTCACTTTGTATTACTCGGTTAAGCCAGTTTTACTACTGATTTATTTTTCTTGTTTGCTGCACATTGCCATATATTAGTTGTAATATTGCAGTTGCTTTGCCAATTTCCATTTTTTTGTCATTGCTGTTTGTGTTAATTTGTTATGTGCTGCTGCATTGCCACTCCCTTGGTATATATATCTGTCACCCTGGTTACTAAAGAACATAAGCTTGATACATCAAGAAGGTATCTGAGGTGGTCAAGATAAATGGGAAACATTGTATTATATTGTAAGTAGGCTGTTTATGTTTTCTTATTGGCAACGCCACGTAGCGCTCTGTATGAAAATCACTGGCTGTGCTGTGTGCAGTCTGTGGCTGGTTTGCATTGTTGTTGGCCATTGTAGTGTTGGGCAGCTGGATGTGAACAGCGCATAGCGTTGCACAGTTGGAGGTGAGCCGCCAGCAGTGGTGGATGTGGGGAGAGAGATGGCGGAGTTTTGAAATTTGTAAGACTGGATGTCATGAACTGCTATGTACGTATATAATGATTTTTCAACACTATTAGGGTAAATACATTGTTTGTTCTCTATTAAAATCTTTCATTTGCTAACTATGCCTATCAGTAGTTAGTGTCTTCCGTAGTTTGAATCTTTTATTTAGCTGGCAGTAGCGGCGCTCGCTGTATTGCAGTAGTTCGAGTAACGAAGTTTTTTGTGAGGTAAGTGATTTGTGAAAGGTATAGGTTAATGTTAGTCAGGGCCATTCTTTTGTAGGGATTATTGAAAGTCAGATTGCGTTGCGCTAAAAATATTGTGTGTCAGTTTAAAGCACAGTCTTGTATTATTGTTCAAAGGGGACGTTTCAATATCTGAATGAGAGAGAGAGAAAGAGAGAGAGAGAGAGAGAGAGAGAGATGGAAAGGAGAGAGAGAGAAAGAAGGAGAGCGAGAGAAAGAAGGGGAGAGAGAGAGAGGGAGAGAGAGAGAGAGAGAGGTGAGGGAGAAAGGAAGGGAGGGAGATAGGGAGTTAAGGAACGTGTCTACCTGAAGCATTTATCATACATTAGACTGCCATGATGCACGACAACGCGATAGTGTGAGCAATTTCAGCCTTGAAGAAAATAACAACCGTCGTGCTTACTACCTGATCGATGCGTAGTCTCTTGCAGAAGAAGGAGTGATGGAAACGCCTTCAATTCTTACTGACAAAATATCACAAAACTGATTCAGAAATATGGGATGAGTGACTGACTAAGCACAGGTAAATGTTGACCGCCTGCTAAGAGAGCAAAATTCATGAGCGAGGTGGCGCAGTGCTTAGCACACAGGACTCCCATTCGAGAAGGTTATAGTTCAAATCCGCTTTCGGCTATCCAAATTTAGGTTTTCTGAGATTTCCGTAAATCACTCCAGGAAAATTCCGGGATGGTTCATTTGAAAAGGCACGGCAGATTTCCTTCTCCTTCCTTGAAACATTCATGACTTGTTCTCTGTCGCTAGTGATCTCGATGTCTACGTGATGTTAAGAGCCGTTTCTTCCTTTTCGGCGAGAGAAAAATTCTTCTACAGTATGAAACGTAAGAGATACTGATTATATAAGGCTACAAGTTCTGGTGTATAAAAAGGAAGGGCTGTACCAGTTCGTGGCTGTGCAGAGGTTGTAGCAGCACATTCTTATAAGACCAGGTGAAGCTCAGCAATAGCGACGATGGAACCTAGAGCCCTCAGCCATCTGAGATGGCTGGACAAGGCAGTAGTGGGCAGTATTGGCCAGACTATTACTTCAAATCAGCAGCAGAGAGTCGGAAATCTTGATTCACCCAGGAGTTCAACACAACAATCTTGTGTGGCATAGTTTTATTTTGTCCTTGCTCTTGTACGTTGTACTTTGCCCAGAAAGTGGAGGGTGATGTTACAAAGATGTTACTTTCAATTAGTTTTTCCTGATGCCAACTTTGTTCATCCACCAAACGCATTCCCGCAGAAATACGCTACCATTACTTTTTAGCAGCATCTTTGGTGCATTTGGTCCACCCTGCCTGACTGATTCTGGAGAGACCTAAGCATCCAGCCTTATGTAGACAGCCTACGTTTCAGAGGGATATGCGAAGGCACCGTCCTCATTTTTTTTTTTTTCTACTGTGATCTTTAGTTTGTACAAACTGCCGTGGCGGGCTGAATTGTGTGCAGTGCCCACTTTATATATAGATTCATGTCATGGCTAAACAGAAACTCCTGCATATTGTATCACTTATGTCCTACATTTACCACCTGTGTAACATATTTCTAACGTGGGAATACAGAACTATAACTTTCTTTCTTTCTTTCTTTCACTGGTGCCATGTCCCGCGCTGACGCAGGGTCGGCATTATTAGGAACGGATTTGGCAAGGTTAGTGGAAAGGGGGTGGCTGGATGTCCTTCCTGCCGCCACCCCGTACCCCCCCGGGACGGAATTAGTGTACACCTACTGTCTGCGACTAGTGTAATTCATGGAATAGTGCGAATGCGTTCAGAGGTCTGAGAGTCGTGTAACTGAGGCGGAACGTGGGGACCAGCCCGGTATTCACCTATCGGGATGTGGAAAACCGCCTAAAAACCATATCCAGACTGGCCGCCACACCGACCAACGTCGGTAATCCGCCGGGCGGATTCGAACTGGGGCCGGTGCTCCCACCCGAGTCCAGGAAGCAGCGCATTAGCGCTCTCGGCTAACCTGGCGTGTTAATGCAGAACTGTAACATCCTGTATTATATTCCTGGAAACTTGTGGTGTACGAGCCGCTCTCTCGGGAGACCTGCAACCTCTCTCACTCCTCTGATTTGCAAGCGGCCTGGCACGGAAGGAGTTACATCGGCAGAGGACAGAACTTCAATCACACTCGATGACTAGGACAGCGAGAAGCAGCACGACTGTCACTAGAGGTAGCCGGCCACACAGATCAGTCTGCTTCCACGTGCCACGTGATCGCAAATAGATCTTCTAGTGTTTCTAGCAGCCTGGGTGTTTAGGGCGGGGCTACGTCGCTCCAAGCCATTCTTCCATCGAACTCTGGGCTAGGCGCTGATTGCACCTTCAGTTTTTCAACTTGAATCTCGTTTGGAATCTTCACTACTTACGACGCATTGCCTTTGGTCTGCCACTGCTGAATTAAAGGAGTCGGCATGTCTGTCATCACCATCACCAGGACTTGGCCACTGGATTTGAAATAACGAGGACTTGAATATCAACTGTCGACATTAACTTCATACGTCGCTTTTCTACGAAGTCAACTTTAGAATATATTTTGTTTTGCGGTCAACGGAATATCGGACGTGACTGTTTCATCTTTACGGCCTTCACTCTAAATTTGGACATTTGTAAATTCAGTGCTAATCACGGGCATTCACAAACTACTGAAATGATTAAATTTTATCCCAACAGGTGATTTTTATTGATTCATTTATTAATTAACCTGTTGTACATTGTTTTCCTGGGCGGTGTTCTCATTATAACTCAACCGGGACAAGAAATGACTTGATGACGAGGATTTTTTTGCGCCCCTGCACCTCCATTGGCTCCAGTGCCACCTCCAAGTTATGACCAATATCAGTTGAAGACGAGTATTTTTCAGCCTCCAATGTCTCCATTGACTCCAGTGACAAGTTTCGTCCCACAACAAGTGGAGACGAGTTATTTTTCTACGAACGTAACCTTTCACGCATATTCTTCACCCCACGTACATAGTGTGTTAGTCGGCCACTGTGACCGAGCGCTTCTAGGCGCTTCAGTCCGGAACCACGCGACGGATACGGTCGCAGGTTCGAATCCTGCCTAGGGCATGGACGTGTGATATGTCCTTAGGTTAGTTAGGTTTAAGTAGTTCTAAGTTCTAGGGGACTGATGACCTAGGATGTTAAGTCCCATAAGGCTCAGAGCCATTTGAACCATAGTGTGTGTGCCTGTAACTACCACATCGCTACAACTTGGGTAGTGATTTTCCACCAACACCTCTAGTCCCCAGTTGTTCGTCCTAACATCGAAAACATGCGTCAGACCCTGTCTTTGCTCTTCAACATACAGCACACACGGCATATTTAGAGATCCCTTATGAAACAGTTGGCTGGCGAACCAGAAACATTTTCCAGTATCGTCACATCTCCAAACGACCCCTGCTGCCATCCCTGACGTCCTTCGGGTTAAAAAACACTTCCTTTTACATCACATGATCCTGAATTTGCATCTGCTCTCACACATCGTCCTCATACCATCTATTACCAGCGTACCCCATAGCTGCGCCCATTTCCTCCCACCTGGCCCATCCTACGCGTCATCCACGACCAAAATATCTGATTCTCTGCCTAACCTTAGCGCACCTTTTTTGATTTTCCTTTCCAGACACAATCACTGCACTCGTTCTATTTTTCCAGTGCTTTGATAGCCAACTATGCTCTCCAGGCACAATCGTTTTCTCTCCTAAGGGTTCCAGCACCGACATATGTTCCCTACACACTTCAATTTCCAGTGCTTCCACATCCATCTCTGCCCTCCTGTCACACTCTTCTGTCCTCCAGGCTTAAAGAGCTTACATTCCAAGTGCTATTGTCCCTTCTTCTATCCTCCCAATATCACAATTTCAGCTGCCCTTGGTTCCACACTTACTTATGCCCCCCAGGCCCAAAAGATTTACTTTGCACGTGCGCTGCACTCACTTATACCCTTCGAGCTCTGCAACGTTCCTTTCCTAGCGCTCCCACACTCACATCCACGGTCTGGGTACAATTTTTCCAAATTCTTTTCAGAGTGCTTCTGCACTACATTCAGCCACGTACTTCCCATATGTTTATTCCTATGTTTGGTCTCCCTATAGACTCGCTCCAGATCGCTTGCTCCTCCATTGCTGTCAGTCTTCCCAGCCACGCAGAGTTCCGCCTACGCCAGTCTCAAGATGGGGACCAGGACCCTAGCCTAGGGCAATGGTGGGTGGACATCACGGATGCCTCGGTTTCCCGACATTGCTGAAGCTGGACGCCAGCTGTAGTCACCCTGGTATTGGATCTGGCCATGATAAAAGTGACACTGCTTACCAGATCCACGTGCCTCCAACGAGACCCACCAAGTGTATCCCAGGCAAACAGCGATCCCTTCTTACCAGAGGGTTTTAATGAACTTTTCTTTCAGACTCGGACTTACTTCCTCCTGATGCTAGGGACAATGCTAACAAGATACCGCCTCAGAAGGATTGCGGCCCCTAGCTTTCAGGGTTGTCAGGCCATCTACATCTACATCCATACTCCGCAAGCCACCTGACGGTGTGTGGCGGAGGGTACTTTCAGTGGTGGCGCAGTGGTTAGCACACTGGACTCGCATTCGGGAGGACGACGGTTCAATCCCGTCTCCGGCCATCCTGATTTAGGTTTTCCGTGATTTCCCTAAATCGTTTCAGGCAAATGCCGGGATGGTTCCTTTGCAAGGGCACGGCCGATTTCCTTCCCAATCCTTCCCTAACCCGAGCTTGCGCTCCGTCTCTAATGACCTCGTTGTCGACGGGACGTTAAACACTAACCACCACCACCACCACTACTTTCAGTACCTCTATCGGTTCTCCCTTCTATTTCAGTCTCGTATTGTTCTTGGAAAGAAAGATTGTCGGTATACCTCTGTTTGCGCTCTAATCTCTCTAATTTTATCCTCATGGTCTCTTCGCGAGATATACGTAGGAGGGAGCAATATACTGCTTGACTCCTCGGTGAAGGCATGTTCTCGGAACCTCAACAAAAGCCCGCACCGAGCTACTGAGCGTCTCTCCTGCAGAGTCTTCCACTGGAGTTTATCTATCATCTCCGTAACGCTTTCGCGATTGCTAGATGATCGATCCTGTAACGAAGCGCGCTGCTCTCCGTTGGATCTTCTCTATGTCTTCTATCAACCCTATCTGGTACGGAGCCCACACTGGTGAGCAATATTCAAGCAGTGGGCGAACAAGCGTACTGTAACCTACTTCCTTTGTTTTCGGATTGCATTTCCTTAGGATTCTTCCAATGGATCTCAGTCTGGCATCTGCTTTACCAACGATCAACTTTATATGATCATTCCATTTTAAATCACTCCTAACGCCTACTCCCAGATAATTTATGGAATTAACTGCTCCCAGTTGCTGACCTGCTATATTGTAGCTAAATGATAAAGGATCTTTCTTTCTATGTATTCGCACCACATTACACTTGTCTACATTGAGATTCAATTGCCATTCCCTACACCATGCGTCAATCCGTTGCAGATCCTCCTGCAATTCAGAATAATTTTCCATTGTTACAACCTCTCGATGTACTACAGCATCATCCGCAAAAAAGCCTCAATGAACTTCCGATGTCATCCACAAGGTCATTTATTTATATTGTGAATAGCAACGGTCCTATGACACTCCCCTATGGCACACCTGAAATCACTCTTACTTGGGAAGACTTCTCTCCATTGAGAATGACATGCTGCTTTCTGTTATCTAGGAACTCTTCAATCCAATCACACAATTGGTCTGATAGTCCATTTGCTCTTACTTTGTTCATTAAACGACTGTGGGGAACTGTATCGAACGCCTTGCGGAAGTCAAGAAACACGGCATCTACCTCGGAACCCGTGTCTGTGGTCCTCTGAGTGTCGTGGACGAAAAGCGCGAGCTGGGTTTCACACGATCGTCTTTTTCGAAACCCATGCTGATTCCTACAGAGTAGATTTTTAGTCTCCAGAAAAGTCATTATACTCGAACATAATAAGTGTTCAAAAATTCTACAACTGATCTATGTTAGAGATATAGGTCTATAGTTCTGCACATCTGTTCGACGTCCCTTCTTGAAAACGGGGATGACCTGTGTCCTTTTCCAATCCTTTGGAACGCTACGCTCTTCTAGAGACCTACGATACACCGCTCCCAGCCCCGGTACTAATGTCTTTCATGGGGGAGGAGTGATGTTGTGAATGGACCACCCTCTTGCAGACATACAGCCACTTTCACACCTGTGGTATTCGAACTGTCGAATCTGGAGGACATCGGCAGACGACAGAACTTCAACCATGCACGCTGACTAGGCCAGCAGGTCCTACAGGACATTGGCGTGGCGGACAAGTTTGCTTCCAGGGCTCATTTGATCACAAATAATTCCTCTAGATCTCTACATGGTCTGGGTATTGACGGCGGCGGAATGCAGCTCCAAGTTAGTCTCCCATCGAGCTCTGGGCCAGCAGCCGTAGTCCTTTAATCAGAGTCTCTTTCAGAATCTTCGGTACATACAATTCCTTGCCCTTCACCAGAAACCGCCTACTAACGGAGCCACAAGTTCCTGTCGCCATCATAACAGAGACTTTCAAGTGAAGCTGAAACTGTATCTTGTTTTGTGACCAAGTATATATCGGACTTGATTGTTTCATCATTACGGTATTCAGCCTAAGTTCGGACTAATCATGAATTTCTTTACCTGTAGCAGTGATTAACTTCTCTCCCAAGAGAAGCTTTTGGTTGTTGCATTTAAAATGAAACTGTTCTACATTGTTTATCTGGGCGTGTTCTCACTGCAGCTCGACTGGCGCAAGACATATCATAACTGGCCACATTTCTCATGCTAACTAATTACATCATCCTTTCTTACAAGAAATGGTTCTTTGTGGTTGGGCCCCTCTGTCTGTATGGTAATAGTAGCATAACCGTAGCAAAACTCATCTTTCTACGGGCGATGTAATCAGAGATGTCACAATGAACTGTACACGTGCCATTCTGTAACGTCTGCATAGCAGCGACTAAGAGCTTTGATTTAGTAAACAATTCATTCGTCCCACTCAAACGACGGGTGCAAAATTCTGATTGCTAGTTTCATTTTTAAGGATTGTTTTTAAGAGCTTCAAATTTTTTACTTGTTTGTAGATTTTGTAAAACACAAGCGTGGTATGAATAATCATGGTACAATAATAAAGGTGTGTGAGACTTACACACTGTTATTAAATTTCGAAGTCCAATAGCTTGTACTAAGCTTGGAGTCAAATGACATTAATTAATTAATTAATTAAATTATATAACTTGAGATATGAAAATACTTTATTTATTACAGAAGATCACTGATTTCTCCGTTCTATATTCAATGGTTTCTAGCATGGTGACCATTACTAGTCTTTGTTTTACTTGCTAAGAATCTATCACCGTTTTATTATCCCGCGTCCGGCCATCCTGATTTGGGTTTTCCGTGATTTCCCTAAATCACTCCAGGCAAATGCCGGGATGGTTCCTCTGAAAGGGCACGGCCGACGTCCTTCCCCATCCCTAATCCGATGAGACCGATGACCACGCTGTCTGGTCTCCTTCCCCAAACAACCAACCAACCAACCACTGTTTTATTGTTCTTCTCAGTATGAATGTTGCATCTTAATATTATCTGTGGGTTGTTCTTCAGCACCTCTCATTATCCACTGCAAACGTTTCTGTAACATTTTAGTTCTTACATTTTACAATGCCAGCAGGCTTACGACATCATTGGAGAGTCTTATATCAACAGATGAACAAGTGTCTTCTAACCTGTCAGCTTCACTGAGTTAGTTAACAGGTATTAGTAGTAGGATAGCGAGGCTGCAGATGTAGTTGCCAAAAGCGATCAAACCAACCACTGTCCTTTGTAATCTTGAAGTAACTGCCCATTCCTAGTGCTACATCAACCAGATCGTGAGGTGTGACTTTCTCCTACCGTGTTCCCTTCGCGCATCGGATTAGCGCTCGCAAGAGAGGTATTATACATGCACAGTTCTCGTTTGAGTCCTGGTAGGCGTCAACAAAGCATGAAACCCTCGACTCCTCCAACTGACCTACCATTTCAAATGGAATAGGCTATCCAGCAGATTTCATGCTGTTGTCACAGGATGTTGCCCATCCCACAACGAATAACCTTGTAAATCGGATGTGACTTCCTATTTCTCATATACTGTCATCTTCAAACTTACAAACTCGCCAGAAAAGCAAAACCAGAATGAAGATTTTAATTAGTATTGAGATAGTGTGACTGAGCACTCAATCTGTATTTTTTTTACCAAGTTTACACTCCCATCTTCCCATATCAAATGGCTCTGAGCACTATGGGACTTAACATCTGAGGTAATCAGTCCCCTATTAGAACTACTTAAGCCTAACATAAGGACATCACACACATCCATACCCGAGGCAGCATTCGAACCTGCGACTGAAGCGCCTAGAACCGCTCGGCCCAAAGGGCCGGCCTTCCCATATTATGATGATAGATTTATAGTTGTAAAAGTCCAAAATATTTGAAACAACCTGCTTGTGCTTATTAATATTGGCGGGAAAGAATATTAGATAATGGATATAGCTGACTTGCGCAAACAAAAAATGGCTGAAAACGCCCTAATATGGCAGAAACAGAGGATTTATGCGAAGCTGAAATGACGAAAATATATCAGAAGATGTAATGAGCAAGTTCTCTTAGGGGGAAAGAAGAGGAGAATTCAAACGTTAGCGGGAAATGCAGTAAAGATGCGTCAATGATTTTAGGTTAAATAGGCGATAAATATTAAGAAACCCATTGCCCTATGTCAAGAAGGTGGGGGAAAATTTCAAAACTGCGTAAGTAGCAGAATAATAAAGAATGTGTTAAGTCCCATACTGCTCAGAGCCAATAAAGAAAAGAGGATAGCGCACTTTTAATACCTTGACAGTGACAAATCGATGGAAGAAGAACTCAAATGGGCTAGGATACGGTAGGCAATCGGAAGTGTCCATTTCAAAAGACCTATCCTGGAATTTCCCTTTACCTATTTAGCTTAGTCACGCAAATCGATAAATCTGAGGGACGTAACTGAAACGTTTAACCACTAACTATCTCAACAAGAATTAATTATTCTATAAATTCACTTCAAACTGGTTTTTCATCAAACCAAAAATGTTTATATGTACGACAAACACATCAATAGATACGTAGCACTCATTTATCAGCAGCTGCAGACGTAAAAACAAATAGTTCACATTTTTTGCCCCATGTTATATGAGTGTTGTAATGTAAGACTGAGAAAAAGCGATAGCATTCGACCACGAGCACGTAAGGGAAAACTTAATGTCAAATTGCTAACATTATGGTATATTGCGATTGCCGTAGACTTATGATTTATGAAAGAGTAGCCATATACGCTATCTCATAACCAAATGCCCGTTAAAGCCTTCTTAGCACGTGCTGTTGTAAGCTCAATATTTTCCGTTTGTCGAGTAGTCAGGCGGCTCTAAAATCGAGTACATGCTACATCGCCATGTTAAATTTTAGAAGAGTCAGTGTTAATTTTAACGTCAGAAATGTGATTTCTGTATAGTACTACGGACTAGAGATTATTTGTTAGTAACTACTAAGTTTTCCGTGAGGTGAAACGGACTTTGCTGTGGCAGTGAAACCCACTTCATAATTCACTGCTAACTCTCTGTTGAACACCGATTAGTACATGAATCTGCAGGGACAACATGGGAGGATGTTATCGTGGTGAACAGTGGCGCCCACTTAATTTCAACTCACTGGCTACACGCACGGATGCGTGCTTCCCATGATAACAACCCTGCCGTGCTTGTCCGCCGGATAAAAGTCACGGCGACGTAAGCACGGCCTGTGGGTACGTGGGTCATTATGATTCTAAGGGCGGTATCTCAGAGCGTCTGCAAAGTGCAATACAGATATCTGTTTACAGAAACGAAAGCTATGATGATGGGTACCATTAATTCAGCAAGTAATAGTATCATATCTAGTGCTACGTAATGTTTGTTGAAGACACCTCAATTTGTTCATTTCAGTTGCCGAAAACTAACATGAGTTTCACTGATGGAACTCTTCCATGTAATGTACCTACACCCATAAGCCGTTCCCTGAAATATTTTTCAATTGTCCTTCATTAACTTATACTAGTGAAAAACTCTCTCATACGTATCCTACACAGGTTTCTAAATTTTACTCATTCGCAGAGGACATACTGCATCTGTGAAGAGCGCATATTTTGCGCGAATTCAAGCACCCACGTGTGGCCAGCCCACTGTATTTCTCATATTACCCAACCTAAAAATTCTGTCACTCCTGTTCGTCCCACCATCCCCCACAAAAGTCTTCTCAGTATACGAGAATCTAACATGAAATTACAGCCTCCTGACCTATCCCCTTACAAATTAAGTGTCAGGCATGTTGCAAGTACTGATTCTTGCACAATCCCAAATTAAACAAATGACGAATAAAAAACAACACATATTTACAACATATATTTCCAATATCTCTGTACGATAATTGTATGTCGGAAAAATACCAACTGAATTTCATATTTAGATACTCTTAGCGTGACAGATAAAATGTAAAGCACTTGAAGTCAACTAGAAACACGCCCGAATTTTGGACTCGTGACGCAACCGACAAAAAATCTCTGTTGCCACGTCTCTAGACTTGAAATGCTGATATTTATTAAAGTTTGCCTAACATGTGGTTTTTTTGTCTGTGTAATGTTTAAATATTAATTGATAATTATTTGATAATTTTAAACCGAGCTTCTATAAAGATTAAAAGTATAAAAAACTAAGAATGTGTCACACAATAAGTATTAATAAACTACAATGTAAACCTTACGAATAATAACTGTAAATACAAACGCTATAATTGTGCTTTTATTAACATTAAAAAGAAACAATACAACAAATTACATTACATTAAGAAAGATACCACGAGACAAAACACTGATAAATTAAATAACAAAGAGCTTTTTTCTTGCTCCTTTATTTGAAAACAAGGTTATGATTCCTTCATAGTCCCATTTCACTGTCGAGTCTGTTTCAATAGCAAGGACACCAAGGTGACCAAGACGACGTTTTTTTTGTTATGTTTCAAATAGTTACAAAATAATTATGCATGCATCTTGTGTAAGAAAATGACCTTTCTGCTGAGCAATTGGAAGCAGGAGCGCTCAATAACATTTGAAGATATCGGTAAATATTCTTTGAGCTGCTACCATTTATTATCTTGCACATTTCTGAAGAGAGAATGAATCAGTTTCGTTCCATACGTCAGAGACGTAGCTTTGGAAATGTCAACATTCAAATAGGCAAAGGTTCCGAGTTCGAGTCTCGGTCCGGCACACTGTTTTAATCTGCCAGGAAGTTTAACATTCAAATAGACTACACAATTAAAGGTCCTCAACAGCGATGGGTGATCCGTTTTCGCATTCATTTCGTGGAAGTGTTTTTGTCTTCATCTATCTTCTACAATTTCACTTGGGAAAAGTTTTTCCTCTGTACCTGAATTTTTCGTAGATTTTATAAAAACGTCAATGTGCTGAACATTCTTCAATTCTTCTTCTAACCTGTTTACTTTCTTTCCGAACCCCAGTTAGTCACCATCTTCCTGGCACTCTCTTTAGTGAATATCAAACTATCTCTAAACCGCATCCATTAACGACAGAGGAGTAATAATATTTGGAGGCTCTTGCCATTTCATTTAACAAAGTAAAGCAAACTTAGTTCAGTCATCCGCATGAAAATCACACAGAGTGCATCTGCAACTCTCTGCTACTGTCGGCGCATGTGTGATGTAAAACAGTTATCAAAAACCTGTTGCCGGCCGCTGTGGCCGGGCGCTTCTAGGCGCTTCACTCCGGAACCGCGCTGCTGATACGGACGCAGGTTCGAATCCTGCCTCGGGCATGGATGTGTGTGATGTTCTTAGGTTAGTTAGGTTTAAGTAGTTCTAAGTTCTAGGGGACTGATGACCTCAGAAGTTAAGTCCCATAGTGCTCAGAGCCATTTGAACCAAAAACCTGGTACTTTAATTCATCATTCAGTTCGAAGAAAAACGAATTCCGATAATAAAATACGCCTAGAAAGTTTCAAAAATATGTTGCTTTGTTTCTGAAGAAGAAAAGATGCACATGAGTATCTTTTGTTAAGACCTTATTAACAAAGCTGAACAACCGCGCTGGTAAACATGCATGAACGAAAAAGAACTAATTAACATCACTATATCGAACTGTTCCTTGCATTTGCTAATAGCATCGAGAATAAACAACACTACGTGACACACTTTTGCCTGCGAGTCATAATGTTTCCCGGGGAGCGGGAGATTTAGATTTTAGGAATGCGTGCGTCCCGAGGAAAATAATCAGATCTGATAATGGACGTCAATTAATTTTCCCCTGTGAGCAGAAGATTTAAATTTTAAGAATTTGTTTAATGCTCGTGGTTTTAGACAATTTCTCTCAGTAAGGCCCTGAATGGAACATAAGGGGAATTAGTTGTAGTGAAAAAATGATGGAAGAAAGGTAAGAGTGTATAATGTAGTCCGTGTCTAGATAATAATAGAGACGCAGTAATAGCTCAACTGAAACGAGATAGGAAAGGAACGAAAAAGGTACTAATAACATAAAGCGGGCTACACGACTCCAATATCTTAACTAGTGCGCCACCTCCATTAGTATCGACTACAACAGTTCTAAATAGTTCATATTTTTCTCCTAAAATACTCTTCAGTACACGGAATTAATAAGATGAAACTCTCTCACAGGCAGTTGCCACCTGTTAATTAGTATTTAACGGTTTAGGCGTATATGTTTGGGACTAAGTATTATAGAGGTATACTTCGGCTGTTAGGTAGTGCATTCAGTAAACCTTCTAGCCATTTCATCTATAACTTATCCTGAACTTTTGGTTTCATCGTGTCATAAAAACGCATAGCAGCGTAACGAAAGCAAACAATAATGCTACATTATGTACTTAGAATGGGCTTTGTTTTGCAGCACACTTTAAGAACATTGCAAGGCAATTCCTGTTCCTAGCAGTATGATTAGCATTTGATAAGCAGGAGTGGCGATGGGTGTAGGCTCCAGGACACGGGTGTGCGGCAGACGTTGGTTAAGTGAAAGGGACTTGAAGCTTCTGACGTCCAAAATTTCGCTCCTGGAAGCCTTGAAGTCCATATCGTGTATGAGTTTCTGTACTTTCAACAGCTTTCCAGGAGACGTCATATTGATCTCGTTATAGCACATCAGCTTGCATCTTTGGTTCCACCTATTTAACGTTCGTTGTTGCGTAACACTGTGCCAGGCGACTTCTCATGCCTGCCACTAAAATATGTTAATCATATTTGTCTAAATCTTTCGTCCAGCAAAATTCTATTAACGTTAACATCTTATGCTCGTTATAGTCAGAGTTCGTACTCCTATTCCTTGTAATGCGTACTACTATAGTAGTCTGACTTAGTAAATCGTGACCTTATGCCTCACCAGTTCTCTGGAACTTTCAGAGCTCGGCACAGCTTTTCCCAGGAGGTGCATTATCTTAATATTACGTTGAATAATGCGCAAGCACCATCGGTCACACGCCAGTATGCGAATAGATAGTTGTGTTGGTGTGGCGCGCGGAACGGTCGCGCGTCCATATCTCGCAACAAAATTATTTGAATAGCTTTCTAAAGTGATTAATTATGAGTTTGGAAGTGTGACATCGATTGGTAGGATTATGGTGAGCCATGATGCTCGCTAAAGGTGCGCGTAATTAACTATACATGTAAGAAGTGGATGAAACAGTATCATCGTTAGACGATGGCTGTAGTTGGCAGAAATGGTAGCTGGCCGCTGTGGCCGAGCGGTTCTAGGCGCTTCAATCCGGAACCGCGCTGCTGCTTCGGTCACAGGTTCGAATCCTGCCTCGGGCATGGATGTATGTGCTGTCCTTAGTGTAAGTTAGGTTCAAGTAGCACTAAGTCCCATAGTGCTTAGAGAGCCAGAAATGGTACCGTGAACCGTTATGATCTGAAAGATTAATTCAGAAAACTAGTACAGCAATGGCAAACTTTGTTAGAAAAGTGGAATACATTTAAGTGTTAATCAGAGCACGGTTGAATTGAGACATTGTTAGGAAGTGTTGCTAGGTGCCGTTGAACAGCGTCGCGTGCCGCCAAGAGGTTAGGCCCAAAATATGCCACCCGAGCCGTGATGGTACCAGGACTGCAGGACATCGTTTTCAATGTATTTGCGGCATCAAGTTAAATGAGAAGTCGGGGTGAAGCTTTATAACCTATATTTAAAAACGGTTACAAAAAGTGCTCGAAATAACGCCTTCATGCTTAAATGCACCCCGTGCAACAACGCTGGAGTAATTGTCGCACTCTTTCAAACACACTCATAGCAAAGTGTAAATTGCATCGAAGGCTGTCATAATGCACACTGTCAGTTGTTCATCACTCTCACAGTGTGTTTAGCTCTGAGCACTATGGGACTTAACATCTATGGTCATCAGTCCCCTAGAACTTAGAACTACTTAAACCTAACTAACCTAAGGACATCACACAACACCCAGCCATCACGCGGCAGAAAAAATCCCTGACCCCGCCGGGAATTGAACCCGGGAACCCGGCACAGTGTGTTTCATACACAACAGAATTCAGGTGGGCATATAAATAAAAAATAAAAAAAATAAACGAATGGGCGTCCAGTCGGGGGAACGTCCAGGCCATGCCACCAAAGGTTTCATCCAAATGCATTCCCGCATTCCCATTGCATGTGGGAAGTGCGCAGATGTACCAACGTGTTTGTACCACATTTGCTGTCGCACGTTGTGTACAACATGTTACAAGAACTCTAGCAGAGTTTCTCGTAAAAAGATTGAGTATTTGTTAGCATTCAGTAGCCGGGGGAACACGTACTGATCGACTAGATTATCGCCTACGAAGCCGGCCCGAATGTTGACAGCAATGCTATCTTGGTGACCACGAACAAAGGTAGCGTGTGTATTTTCCCGGGTCCACACGTGTTGATTGAGGCTGTTGTTACTCTCTTGTGTGAAGGATGCATCAGCGTAAAAAGTACACAGTTCAGAAAGTCAGGTTGAATGGGACACCTTTGCAAAAACCACTGACTGAATTCAGTACGACGTGGGAAACCATCTGGGTTAAGGGATTAACTATACATATAATGTTCGTGCGACACACGCCAAATTGTGGAATGGCCTACACCCCGAAGCCACACGCCGCGAGCTTGTCGAGGGTGTGTTTTCCAGCAGTGCTAACGCCTCCTCTCCAAGCCCTGGTGTGCGCACTGTGCGTTGACGACCGCGCACTTCAGGATTTAGCACCTGTAACGCAAAATGAATTCACCGGCTTTCGAAGTAGGCTTTAAATGCACATGTACTACTACAAAAACATGTCAGTGGAAAACATACCTCAAGTGAACCCGTTTCTCATAGGACCCTGTAGGTGACACTAAATGTCCGTGGACCTGGCACTTGAAGATTCGGAAACCACTGAACGTACAAATGTTGAGCAGCGTGAGCGTTTCCATCCCCCGCCCCGTAAGCAGAGTGCATATCTGCCCTTTCCTCCCATGAATAGCGCTCCATTTCCCGTCCGCTACACACAATAACAAACACAAGAGTGCATCATTTTGATGACAAACTAACGCGGGGTGAACAGACAGATGCTGCCCTATATGCAACACCTATCAATCTGGCATTTGCACAGCCAAAGGCAGCACTTTCACGACCCAGTAAGAGGTGGAAAACCTATAGAGTTGTCCCGCCTGGAATATCCATAACTACACTCATGCTCATAAATTAAGGATAATGCTGATACATGGTGAAACAACGCTCTGGTGGACGGTTTTAGGGTGTAAATTACCTCGGGGTATGACCATGCGGTGCATTTGACCTGCGGCCGGCACACGGTGGCGCTGGCAGCAGTCCATTTACACAGAGGTGTTTTTGTGCGTGTAACAGTACGGTGCAGTGAGTAAGTGTGCAGACGTTTTCAGACGTACTAATGATGACTGAGTGTTGAAAATGGCTCAATGAACACATTGATGACGTTATGAGGGGTAGAATACTAGGGAGACTGGAGGCTGGTCAAACGCAGCAGGTCGTAGCACGGGCACTCCGTGTACCACAAAGTGTGATCTCAAGATTATGGCAACGATTCCAGCAGACAGGAAGCGTGTCCAGGCGCTACAGTACGGGACGTCCACAGTGTAAAACACCACAAGAAGACCGATACCTCACCATCAGTGCCACAGAGTACTGCAGGTAAGCTCGCTCGGGATCTTACCGCAGCCACTGGAACAGTTGTCTCCAGACACACAGTCTACAGACGACTGAAAAAACATGGTTTATTCGCCCGGAGACCTATAAGGTGCATTCCACTGACCCCTGGTCACAGGAGAGCTCGTAAAGCCTGGAGTCAAGAACACAGTACACGGTCATTGGAACAGTGGTCCCAGGTTATGTTCACGGACGAGTTCAGGTATAGTCTGAACAGTGATTCTCGCCGGGTTTTCATCTGGCGTGAACCAAGAACCAGATACCAACCCCTTAACGTCCTTGAAAGGGTCTTGTATGGAGGTCGTGGTTTGATGGTGTGGGGTGGGATTATGATTGGTGCACGTACACCCCTGCATGTCTTTACAGGGGAACTGTAACACGTCAGGTGTATCTGGACGTCATTTTGCACCAGTATGTCCGCCTGTTCAGGAGTGCAGCGGGTTCCATCTTCCTACTGACAGATGATAACACACGGCCTCACCGAGCTGCCATCATAGAGGAGTACCTTGAAACAGAAGATATCAGGCGAATGGAGTGGCCTGCCTGTTCTCCAGACCTAAACCCCATCGAGCACGTCTGGGATGCTCTCGGTCGACGTATCGCTGACGTCTTCAGACCTCTATGACACTTCAGGAGCTCCGACAGACACTGGTGCAAGAATGGGAGGCTATACTCCAGCAGCTGCTCGACCACCTGATACAGAGTATGCCAACCCCATGTGCGGCCCGTGTACGTGTTCATGGTGATCATATCCCATATCGATGTCGCGGTACATGCACAGGAAACAGTGGCGTTTTGTAGCACATGTGTTTTGGGACGGTTTTCTCAACTTATAACCAATACCGTGGACTTGCAGATCTGTGTCGTGTGTGTTCCCTATGTGCCTATGGTATTAGCGCTAGTTTTGTGTAGTGCCACGTTGTATGGCACCACATTCTGCAATTATCCTTAATTTATGAGCATGAGTGTGTATCGACTACTGCGTTTGAAAATAAAGGTCGTTAAACTTCAACCCGAGGTCTGTTTTTACCTTGATGTCACAAATACATTGCAATCGTTGCCCTGCAAACCTAATGGCGGCTCGGATAGCATGTTTTATGCCTACCTTATTGGCGGCGCGGGACACTGTTCCCTAGTGCCGTACGCTAAGGGGTACAGACGTGGGTTCATACGTAAAATATACTTGTTATGACCCACGCTGCCAGCCCTCTCATTTTAAGGTCGTTTCTGTACTGATATCAGAGCAATATTTTTACAGCTAAATTTAAGGAACTTTAATATTCGTCCTCAGAGTCTTTCGCGGTGGCATGACTGGATAAAATCTTCTCGGTTTCCAAGCCGCGTCAGTTCCAATATTCCGCGTTTAATATTCGCGAAGTAATGAGACACGTTCTCACATAAGGCAGTACGGTCACCTTTTAGCAGCGTAGCTCCTTCTCTGTGAACTGCAAATTAAAATATAGCGGACGGGTGGTTTACACCCTTTCCAGACTCTGATGCGCTGGCGCTCAGGGTCATGAATTTTTCCAACCTTCGCTTAAAAGAACACATCTGTTTCCTTCTTGCCTGACGGATACGCTCGCGATTCGTCACGGGAAGTTCATCCCTCCTCTGCTGCATGTAGTTTACACTGACAAGCACCGTCATTCTCCAGAGGCTTGGTTGTCAGGGCAAAAGCGGAGATATGCCACGAAGCAAGCCCCGCCGGTACGCTCTGCCTTCATCACAGTAAATTCATCTCTCGTCTCTGGCTTGTAGTGCGCGCCGACGAGCATAGGCACTCCCCGGAGCCTTGCTTGTCAGGATAAATGCTAAGATACTCTTTAAAGCATGCGAGGTAGGCATACTCTCGATTCATCGTGGGAAATTCATCCATCATCTCCTGGGTGTAGTTCACACCGACAAGCACAGACTCTTTCTCAAGGCTTCTTGTTACGTTAAATGCTGAGATCCCTCATAAACCATCCTCTACGCTTGCGCGGCAGGGTAAAAATATGCCTCTTCTCCTTAGCGTCGCTCAGCACCAACTCTTTACATTATCAACCACCCAGTTGTAACAACCAGCTCCTGCCACAAACTTTGATAAACGGCATATCAAGTCTAGAACTTCCGTGCAGAAAATAAGAAAGTAAATCTGTTGCCTATGAATTTGAAAAGACGAATTACGTGGTAGAAATTAAATACCTGCAAGCGTACAGGTAACGGTGGAATAGAGATTACACGAAGAATCATAGTCACCGTTGAAACATTAAGAATAAAGCTTTTTCATAGATGGTCACAATCTACACCATTGACAGTGGTACTGGTGCATGTTTTCAGTAAACCGACGTGACTGTTTATAAGTCAATTTATTTTGTGCTGTCTATGGTATTAAATAACATGGTTCACTCTTCATCATTGAAACAGATAAAGTCTGGAAAAACAAATGTGGACAGTAAAAAATGTTTACCGTTTCTGCTAAGTTCTACAAACGGAATCAGTTGTCACTACGTGACACTCTTTTTCAAAGAAACCTATGACATTTTTTTATGTTTTCCATAACAACACTTCCTGAAAAAAAAAATAGTGAAGCGCCCAGAAGGGGAAAGGAAATGGGACTTTACGGGTATGTGATATTATTTCAGTGATTACAAAACCGTTAGAAAGAACTGGGCGGTATAAACCCACTCATCGTTATGACATTGAACCCCTCTAGGTCCGACGTATGCACTGATTCGGTTGGAAAATGTGTCAAATGGTTCAAATGGCTCTGAGCACTATGCGACTTAACTTCTGAGGTCATCAGTCGTCTAGAACTTAGAACTAATTAAACCTAACTAACCTAAGGACATCACACACATCCATGCCCGAAGCAGGATTCGAACCTGCGACCGTAGCGGTCGCTCAGTTCCAGACTGCAGCGCCTAGAACCGCACGGCCACTCTGGCCGGCGAAAATGTGTCATAAAGCCGTTGTGTCCTCTCCTGGAACAAGATGGCCCAAAACTTTAGTAAGTGGTGTTGATATCCTGGATTCTGGCACGGGGACGGAGGTGACGTCCCACTCATATTCAACCGAGGACAGATCTGGAGATCTAGCTGGCCGAGGTGTACCTCAACGTCACGCAGGCAGTTCATAGAGAGATGCCGTGTGTGAACGATCTGCTGAAAAATTACACCACGATACTGTCGCTTAAGAGCGGTAGCACATGAGTCAGAATGTGCGTAACATACCGCTGTACCATCAGAGTGCCTTCTGTCGCTACCAGCCCTTGCCTGAAGGTATACCGGATGGCTCGTGAAAACAGAAAGCCTGGAGTAACATTACTGTGTCTCCTGCTAGTCTCCGAGCAATGGTGCAGGATGAGAAACACTGTTGCATTGAGACCATTACTTGTTCTCGGATGGCAAGCTTAGATATGAAGGGGTTAAAACGTGCTTTCTGCAAAATACGGGGATCCTCCCTTGTGATTCTCAGACGCAGATGATTGGAACCTTGAGGACGAGTATATCCGCTCACACGTTCTCAGTCCTACAACGGACGACTGCTCCATCAATCTTAATACTGAACGATTCGACCAGCTGTCCAAATGGAGACCCACAATGAGTCCGCCTTCCAACTCTGTCAGATGCTGCCATCGTTATCTCACAGAGTATTCGGCATCTCAGTGTCCTTCGCATTGGTCATTTAACATCTGGTGCTTTTCCTACACGTTATAAATCCATTCAGGCCTGATAACAGCACTAAACACCAACAACACCGATGCCCTCTGCCGGCCGTTGTGTCTGTCAGTTCTAACAATTTGCACACCCGCCGATGTGTTTACATGTTCGATGTTACAACGTCTCCTGAGTGCTTCACTTCTTTATTCATGGGATGTATTTACGTATTATCGGGATGCCAATGACAGCAACTGTCCGTTGCACTGAAGCGCTCGTCGCCCAGTTTTCACAATTTGTAAATTATGTGTTTGGAATCGTTAACAAATTATCACTGTCAATGTGATCATGCTATATAGAATATTACAGAGTATATTGTATATCTTGTCTAGGAAGCTTACGGTTGTTTATCTCTCCGGTGTTAGAAGGTATTCATTAAACTGGTGTCATTATAGTATAAGGGACTTGTACAGCTGCTGATAAGTGACAACTGATTATTTTATGAGGCAAATAGTAACCATCGTTCAGAAACTTCATAATTCACATGCACCAAGAATTTAAAGCTCTTCAGTGAAGCATGGTTTTCGGAATTTGGTACCTACTGTTGTAGTGAAAGTCAGTTTGGTCCTTAAGGATTAGTGAATTAGATGATTGAAAGCAAAAGTTCATCATTTGTGTAACGATGACCCACAATCTGATAGTTACTACACTATTGTCTTTGACAGATAGTAGCTATTGGATACCACTTATTCTTATCATTTTAAAAGGTGTAGACAGGTGACTTAGTATTTAATTTAATATTGCAGTTTAAGTTGGGTTCTAAAGGTAGGGCGCTGAACTGACCATACCAGCGTTCATACAAGAAATCGAACACGGCTCGTTGAGTGTTCAGTTACTCCAAACATTCGTGCAGGTAGCTGCAACGTCCCTATTCCATGAATACTGCCTCACCACCCCATTTGCTAGTTTAATTGTTAAAACACAATGAGACCCATTCGTTCGGGTGGTAATCTTCCACAGTATCTTTTATAACAACTATTACTTCTCCTGCAAAACAGTATTTTCAGTTGTTTAACATCGAAATACCGCGGGAGTGCGAAAATACCGAACGTTAAGCGGCTGTAGCGACAGAGGCCGAAAGGACTGATAATCGTCGCTACTTCCTGTGATTCTCCTTACGACGGAATTTCATGTAAGTACCAAAAAATCAATTTTGGAAAGCGTTCACTGACGGAAAATTTGGCTACCATTTCTTCCGGGTGCAGAACTAGATAGATATCTATCACTCTTCGTCATTAATTATCTCTTTAGTATCGCGCCAGAGACGAAAGAGATCCGTTAGATTTAACTATAATCACTATTAGCGTGCGCCGTCCGCTTTCTCTCACTTGCTCCAGAATGCACTGTTTTTCCAGGCGATATAGCGTGGGCTTAATAACTTCCATTGAGAGAGAAAGGAACTGGTCGTAGGGAACTACTGCCGTTACGGTGGCATAATGTGTCACAGAGCCAAGTCCTTGTCGAGAATATAATTGAGATTTGTTGCAAAAACAGTTCATCGATTGAAAAGGAACAACTTATAACTAGAAAATATCGTCTACAAGCAGGCAAACGCCTTGTGTCACTACTGTAGTCGTGGACAGCCAGAACTAGCTACATGTTTGCGCCCGGTAGCTGCTCGGTGCCTTCGCTGTTGTCGTCGAAGATTGCAGGAACTAGTGGTGTCTACACTTTCCCACCTCGGATTCTGGCAGAGTATCCTTGTTATTACCATAAGCAGGAGCAGCAACCGCTCTTGGTTTCATTCCCGACCAGGACACGAAACTGCAAGTTCATTCAAACGTGGTATTGGTGAATACGTAGAAAGTCTCCACACACAAAAAATGGCGCAGTGAAGCAGGGGAATTCCGCTTCGGCCATACTTCTACAACGAAAAGGTAGAAAAAAGAACAAGATACAGTCAGACATAATAGTATAGATACCGTCCTACAGAATAAGACTTGTGTTAACAGGTGATGCAGGCTCAGGAACTTAGGATCTATTTCTATGGATTGACCAGTTCTAATAAATTCCACCTCCTATGTAAACAGAGGTGGGAAATAATCTGTTTCCCAATTCTCTATCATAGGCACACCAGTAGTAGCCTTGACAATGGCCATAATTCAGCGAGGAATTGAGTCCACAAGCTTCTTCAAGTACGCTACATGCAATACGACTCGATACGATCATCTGCAGGTCGTGGTCTCGCTGTCGCGTTCTCGCTTCCAGAACACGGGCCCCGTGTTCGATTCCCGGCGGGGTCAGGGATTTTCACCTGCCTCGAGATGACTGGGTGTTGTCTTGTCCTCATCATTTCATCATCATTCATGAATGGGGCGAGTTTGGACTGAGCAAAGGTTGGGAATTTGTACGGGCGCTGATAACCGCGCAGTTGAGCGCACCACAAAACCACACATCATCATCATCATCGATACGATCGTCAGTGCCGGTGTTATTAAGAGGAACGGAGCAGTGATCCTTCGGAGATGCAGAAGGTGAAGACAGGCGTTATGAAATACACGACTCACGATCAGACCCAAACTTCCATACGTCGTTGTTCCTGCGTCACAACCTGTACTCCTGTACGCATTATGTAATACCCGTACACATCCAAGCTTCTCCGAAGAAACATTGCATCGTTCTTGTTAACAACACGAGCACTTCGGTATCTTCTTTATCTGCCGACATGAGTCAGTGTCATTCAATTAAAATGTCCTCCCTTTTACTTGAATTACACAATGTGTGTACGAGTACAGATTGCGACGCAGGAACGACGACATGTGGAGGTTGGGTCTGGCAGTGAGTCGCTAACGGATTGACAAAGCGGTTAAAGCAACCAAGAAAGCGAAAAATCCGGGTTCGAGTCCCGGTCCGGTACTGATGATTGTTGCAGCCTCAGACATTTTCTGTTGTATCGAGATTAGCTGATTTATCGGGCAAGTCGAAGTACGATAGAGTTTCTAAATGTTCTTCAAAACTAAAAGTAAATCGAGTGCAAGTTATCGTATGAAAATCGCCCTCAAAGTACCACAGAACAACATCTGGCCTGAGCTACAGTCTATTCGCACTACGAGTTAAATACGTCATAAGGCCGGTGGAGCACTGAGTGCATAGTAGCACTTGAAGAGAGGCCAGTTCACGACTCTTCGGACCACACTACACGCCTCTCTTCACCTACCGTCCAGTTTTTGTGTGTTGTTTGGCACATTGAACGCGTGCAGTTTTATGTACCGCTGGAAAGCGATGGCCTTTTACGAGATATCGGACTACAAATGTCCACCGTACAATGTTCGCTCGGTGACTTGGACCTGCATTCACTGTCAGCAGCAATTTCCGTAGGGTTGGAAACCTATTGTCATTGACAAGATGTGACACTTGACTTCGTTCCCTGTCGGCTCTCGTCTTATCAGTAACATTGTTCTTATGCCGTGTTAATATGGTTGCGAGTGGTTCATCATTCCTTTAGACACCTTTGACACTCCACGTTGATACAACAGGTAAGTTCAATCACGATGTGGTGACTGCAACTTAAAAGCAGGTTAGCTCCTTTCTGCTGTTCTGTCACGACTCCCCATCTTTCTGCGCTGATTCCATACTACCAAGCGCAGCTGCCAAGGGCGGCGGATTTTAGAGTGGCAGATTTTTAGTAGTGGCGTATGAGCTTTTACTGCTTTTTAAAACATTGCATTCACAACTCTTGAAAAACGAACGTGAAATTAACTCACAAGAAAATGGATATGAGTAACATTGGCAACAATCTCCTCAGATTTATGAAATAATCTGGTCAGGCAATGGCAAAAGGAAAGATTTTTTTTTTTTACTCACGTCGTGATAATGTCACCATTATTCACTTTATATAGTGTTGTGCTTTCTCGTGTGGTATGCTTTAGGAAGGCAAATCTTGTTGCTCGCAATTAAACTTTGTGGTGGGAGATGCTGCCAACACTGTCAGGAGAATAGCCAGTAGCGACACTCAACAATGCTCAAACTTCAAATACCGCCAGTTATTCCTACAGCCGGCCGCTTGGCTGACATTTCGGTTTTATCTGAAACTGTAAAGATAAGGCAATAAATGAAAATGAAATTGTGAGGAAGAGTGCGAAAATAAGTGTGATATTTAAAAATCAAATACGGCCTGCTAGTTCCGGCCGGAGCTCGAGTCTAGAAACGTCAGAGTGTAATAATGTGGTGACCATTAGCGAAAATAGTGCAGCGTGTGGTTCATCTGAGTCAGCCGTTTCTGGTATTAGAAATAGTAATGATACCATGGGGACAACAGCGGAAATCAATGTGAGACGTACAACTAACGTATCTGTTAGGCCAGTGGGTGGAAATTCATCGTAAATGGGCTATGGCAGCAGACAACCGACGCGAGTGCCTTTGTTAAAAGCACAACAGCGCCAACCGCGCATCTCCTCAACTTATGACTATATCAGTTAGATCCGAGACGACTGGAGAACGGTAGCCAAGACAGATGACTTCCGATTTCGGTTGGTAATAGAGGCAGCATGGTTCAATATTTATACAGGGGACTTCCAAAGACGAGTAATGTCCACGTCACATCATGATGCTGCACTGCGTCAGGCAAAACGAGGTCATACACGATATTGGGAGCTACACCATGACCTTTGTCATCTCAGTGTATGATGACACTGTAACATTTGAAGACATTAAACCATTTCGCCACGACTGTCTCACCCATATTAGTTATAAGTATTATTACTACTATTCCTTTTCGAGGAAATCCATTTCGTTGTAACGATCCAAGTTTTTTATGGAAGATTAGAAAAACGACGCAGTATGAGAAGGTTTCTAGTTTGCCGCCTCAACTGCTACCACTTTCGAATGATTTTTCAGAGGCTAAGAAAACTTTTAACACAGATTTCTCAAAAATGCCTGAGAAGAGCATTGTATTAGATCGGCACGTTTTATCTCAATGTGTGCAAAACCATCGTAGAATGGACAAGCCAAATGGATGACCCGTCGGATGTATAACTTCCTTTTTATACAGGATGGTCAGAAAGAGTCTCAAAAGCTTGTAATATAGTTGCACGGTAGGTTATGATGAGAAATAATTATAATGAAAAAATTTCTATATGTTGCGCTATTTCCGAGTTTTTTATCATTGAAGTTAGCCAATTAGGCCGTTAGCCGCGCAAATTCTAGCGGCCCGCCAGATGCAATTAATGTCACTTGTTCTCATAGTGTAGGTGGTAGCGCACGAGGTTGCTCAGCCATTGGCTCGGATTCGATCCTTACTGCCGTCCCAACTCAATTTTAGAATATCTGTCTTGTCCGGCTTTAGGGAACAAAACGAACAAAATATTTGCCAACATCTTCTCTGAGAGGGGCGGGGGGAGGGAGGGGGGCGCTTGAATTTGCACACACAACAGCATGATTGACTACCTTCAATGCTAATTAAGGCGGAAACGGCGTAAAGTATGACATTTTTTCTTAGCAGTTATTTCTCAACACGGCCTACGCTACAACACTCTTCCTTTCGCACCGTTTCTGTCTACCCTGTACAACTTATTAACCTAAACTGACAAGCTGCTCTGCAATATCTGCCAACATTATGCATTAACGGAAATGAAAGTGTTACAGCCGGCCGAGGTGGCCGAGCGGTTCTAGGCGCATCAGTCTGGAACCGCGCGACCGCTACGGTCGCAGGTTCGAATCCTGCCTCGGGCATGGATGCGTGTGATGTCCTTAGGTTAGCTAGGTTTACTTAGTTCTAAGTTCTAGGGGACTGATGACCTCAGATGTTAAGTCCCATAGTGCTCAGAGCCATTTGAAAGTGTTACACTATGAGCACTTCGACCAAAGACTACCAAACTAACAGACCAGTGTTTCCATATTTGCAGGATATGTTGATTAAAATTTCATCCTTATGCAAGCTTATTTTCAGTATATAAAATAGCCACTCCTATAAATAAAGAACGGTTTTAGTGTATTACGTCTAATATCTGTTTCTAACGTTACTCAAAATTGTCAGGTGCATATCGCAACATTTCATGCCCGGAGGACGTACAGTTGCAACTCGTCGTCCTTCGGACACTGAGAGAGATCAAATCATTGGCACGAGGGACGGAACGCACAGACAGTTTACAGTAGTGAAATGACTGCAGAACGAGTAGTGTCGAGATGGACTCAGGACAAAATTCTGCCCATGCGCGTAGGCACGGGTTCTTCAAAATGACGGTACCACGAGAAGATTACAGAAATTTTCGAGAAGCTCTGATGTATAAACAGGTGACAACAAATAAAATCCGGCCAGAGGTTACACAGTCATAGTGTCGCCATGAACCGCTGCGAAGACATTACGGGAAGCTGGGTTGAGATGTAATGTTTCCATGCTTACCTTACAGCTGACACCTTACGACAGGCAACAGAGTTTTGTATGGTGTAAAGTCAGAGTCAATTGGGACATTGGAAAGCATGCTGTGGTGTTCAGTGATGATTCTCGCTTCTATTTGTGGCGGTAGGATCGACGCCAACGTGACCGTAGACGACCTGGTGAAAGGTCACAGAAAGCAGAGCTTGTCGAGATCCATACCTCCATTGCTGGAAACCTGGCATGGACAGCTGTGGGGTATGACAACAGGACTGATTTTGTAATTGGTTCCAATGGCTCTGATCACTATGCGACTTAACTTCTGAGGTCATGAGTCGCCTAGAACTTAGAACTAATTAAACCTAACTAACCTAAGGACATCACACACATCCATGCCCGAGGCAGGATTCGAACCTGCGACCGTAGCGGTCGCTCGGCTCCAGACTGTAGCGCCCAGAACCGCACGGCCACTCATGCCGGCGATTTTGTAATTGTTGACGGTATACTGAAGGCTCGCCAGTGTGTGGCAAGATTGGCTAACCCTGTTGTCGTACCCTTCATGACCAGGGTACCTAATGGCACCTGGCAGCAGGATAATGCAAGCTTCGACGTTTCAGTTCACAACACGAACACTTTGAGAATCAGCCGATCCTCCACTGGTTAGCACAGTCCCCTGATTTGACACCCATCGAGCATGTCTAGGATACCTTGGGAAGACAGACACTTTCTTCTCAGTCATTTGCTAGCAGTCATGTTGAACTGACGCTGCGTGTCTTTCAGCTATGGCAAGAATTGCCTCAAGATGGCATTAGTTCGTTTCCATACCACTACAGATACAAGAGTGTATTCGAGCCCTTAGCGGTCACACGTCATAGTTATGTTCATGTTGGACATCAATTCCAAATGAAACGGAGTTTCAATCGTTTAATATCCGTTACCTGGTGAACATAATCTAAAAAATTGATAAATAAAACGATGGTGCTTCATGTTGTAGCACATTCCATTTTCGTCATTGTTCTACGTCTCACTGCTATCAGTAAGGATATAATGAAGAATCGATTATTCTCATTCCATTTGCAGTAACTGGAAATGATCCGAAAGAACCATTCGAGGTCAATCTACGAATATTTTCGGGTACTCTACGCTGTAAATCATACAACTGTAGTCGATTTCTGGACCGGAAACCTCAGTTGTGTTCGTTTGTGTTTTTCTCTTCGCCCGAAACAGCACTTTGAAAGCTTTTCCGTCCATTACTCAACAACTCTTGCTTTTCTCCCTCACGCCACTTTCATTGCTTGTTGCATTAGTTATTAGGATGACCTCACAACTAAACGCAGCCCAACAAACGTTAATCTAATTTCGCACAAAGGAAAAACGGACGTAGGTGGTGGAAGGTGACCTAACACAGCGCATAAAACATTCGGACCATTTTTTCCTTTTCTTTATGCACTTATCCCGCACTTTCGTAGGGTCGACATTGTTGTTATCGGATTTGGCAAGGATAATTTAGGGGATGACCTGATGCCATTCCTGTCGCTACTCCATAATCTCACACGAACGGAAATTGTGTACCCCAATTGTCTATGTGTAGTGTTGTTCATGTGAAATTTGGCGAAAATTTTCTAAATGTTTGCGAGTCATGTAATTGAGGCAGGACTTGGGTACCAACCCAGTTTTCACGTAGCTGCATGTGAGAAAGCACCTAAGAACCACATACACGGCGGCTGGCACATCGACTTTCGTCGTTAATCTGGACCGGCGCATCTCCCCGCCCCGGAAGTAGCGCTTTTAAAACCCCTGGCTACCTCTTAAAACTTATGAAAACCACTGAGCGAAGTCCTCCCAGCATGTGCGTACTCGTTCTCTTTCATATCCACAGTTTCATGTACTGCATCCTGACAATAACTAGTAGCATGGGAATCGGCAACATACACCGCTTTCTGTCACCAACACATGAACTCGTTACACGAAAAACAACAAATCCACTGAAAGGAAATAAATCTAAGCCTTTTAACAAGCTAGGCTGCTCAATTTTAGCAGAACAATTATCAACTGTAAGTGAGTTACCCACTCATTACTGACTACGGTGGAGATCAAATTTCTATTCATTACAACTTCGTAAGCACGTCAGAATATCGTAAAAAGGTATAAACAACATCAGATAATTTCTTGTTATATTTACACTAAATTAAAACGAACCGAATTAGATAAATTACAAAATTAACGCAATCTCACATGTTTCTCCCAAGACCAGATAGCACGGCTCTGAAATACACGTCTGCCCCTTACCGAGGCAGCCAAGGAGTGTCTGAAAAATCATACCCGCTAGCGAAATCGCTCCTCTCTTTAAAAAAACGTGACGGCAGATATTCGTTGAGTAGAAAATGTCTGTGGCCGTGCGGTTCTAGGCGCTTCAGTTTGGAACCGCGTGACCGCTACGGTCGCAGGTTCGAATCCTGCCTCGGGCATGGATGTGTGTGATGTCCTTAGGTTGGTTAGGTTTAAGTAGTTCTAAGTTCTAGGGGACTGATGACCACAGATGTTAAGTCCCATAGTGCTCAGAGCCATTTGAACTATTTTTTAGAAAATGTCCAAACAGCTCTGACGCTCCAGGCTTAGCGTTTTCATCCTTATCATGGCCTGTCCCTTTCTCTCTAGTGTCCACAATGATGTAGAACAGTTCCTCCATTTAAAAAGTGGTGGGGAGATATGCACTGCGTTTAGACGCCGTGCCGAAGTTTTCCGCCCTTGTCAGGGCCCATTCACTTCTCTGTCTCCGTCTAGGTTTTCTTTTTCTATCACCTACGCAATCATCCATCGTCAATTACTTATGAAATACAGGAATAAGGAAAAGCAGTATCCAGTGTAACAAGTGAAATAAAAGAAATAGCTTGGTCCATTATTTCTCAAGAGATTTAGTGTAATCTTGGTAGGATGAAATCCAGCATTCCACACTCAATAAAGGCGAAAGAAATATGATGCACAAGTGACAAAAATAAATTAAGTAACATGAAACGAACCGATGGAATTATTTGTACTTGAAAAACACGTGGAAGAATATTTTCTGTCCCACTCTATTCTTAGAGCTATTCAGCAAGATTCGAAATATTCAAAGCTGAGTTCTACGCTACTCGGGAGATACTGAGTGGTTCAAAGGTGGCGAAGTTTACAGCTTCCTCATCTGTACCGATTCGCCAAAGGCCCATCAGACACTTCAACTAATGTATCCAATGAACAAAGTGCTCATGAACATCGAAGACAACATTATCTTTTCACAGGTACGACGAAGTTAAAATCTTTTTTGATGGGTATCAGCGAACAATGCAATCAACGGAGTGAATAAGCTGACACCTGGTAACCAGAGATGCTACAGACGTTGTGGTAAGTTATAGATAAACATAACATGCTACGGTCGCAGGTTCGAATCCTGCCTCGGGCATGGATGTGTGTGATGTCCTTAGGTTAGTTAGGTTTAAGTAGTTCTAAGTTCTAGGGGACTAATGACCACAGCAGTTGAGTCCCATAGTGCTCAGAGCCATTTGAACCATAAACAGAACAGGTACACGTAGTCAATCAGTATTAGCTACTCGTAGAAGGGTAATGAAAGTAATCGAATAATTGTGAAGTGGTTTGAATACCGAAGAATGGTACCGTATTGTAAACAGGACCAATCCTTGCTGAGACTGATTCATGTAGCTCAGTCTTTGAAGGCATTACAGAGAAGTATGGAGTAACTATACGTTCATCACAGTTGTTTACACTATACAGGTAGATTTATGATACAAATCAACACATCATGAACAAAGAACTCCAATATGAACGACGGAGGGAATCCATCCCATTTCGGAGGCTGAACAGCTACACTGCGTTTACAAAATAACAACATCACACACGGTGTAAGCGATAACCTTACTACGTATCACTGTGGTGTAGAGGAAGTCGAGAGGAACAATTTGATACAGGACACTTGCGATCTATGAAGCTGGTGAACGACCTCAAATTGGCCTATAAAAACCACTCAGGCTAAAGCAAAATTGCGACGCACGAGATTTGCGGTATCTTGTCGCTCCTTTACGCCGTCGTTCTATTCGGTTATTTCATTAATATTATCAGTTTAAACTTTCAAGTGAGGGTAATAAAAGAAAACACTTTTTTAAACGTTACGCAAAAGCTAATTACGTTAACAATTGGATCTAAACTTATCCCTTACAAACGGAATAGTTTCGTAGTTAGACCAGACAAACGAAACGATTAAGTGTCCATTTTGTGATGTTAAAATTCACAACATTTTAAAGTAAAATTTACACGAGTTTCAACCTTTTGTAAGTGCAAGAACAAGGAACTTTTAATATTCAAGGACGATTTTGGCCAAAATCTTCAAAATCTTACGAGGTGATGTGGCGTTTTAAAATAGGTAGATTTTGTAGGCCAATATGGGGCTGTTTCCGGGCTTGATAGACCACATGCGTCCTACATCAATCTGTTTGCCTAGTCTTCGCCTACACCACTGTGGTAAGTTGTAAACGGATACTTTTGCACCGTGCCTAACCTATTTTTATAGTTCTATGCAGGCATTCATGGGAATGTTAGCCTTGAGCGTGATTTTGAAGACTGTGGCAACGTAGTTACTGACGATGGTCCGTTCCTGCTTTTATTGCACGTTGGAAAACCGGTAGGCACCACCTGATTTCTACAAATCAGAACCGCTGGGATAATTTCTTATCGCATCTGCTGAGTTTGAAACTATTTAATCATTTCACCATCTTTCGCCACCAGAGAGACTATAAGCCGTTTATAAAGGTGAGCTATGCGTCCATTGCCAGGTAGAACGTCTGGCGGTTTACAGTTTGCAAAGAACACCTTTGCCAGTGCGTCCGCCTTGGCATTCTCGTCACAGGCTGCTATGTCTGCAACGTTCCGTGGAGGTATTCTGAGCATTTGCCGGGGAAATGTCACTCTCCCCATCACCCACCCTCATTCTTCGTCTGCAGAGAGGCACGGCGGGTTTCAGTAATCCCGCATCGACGTCTTCATACGGTGACGCCGAGGCGTGGCGGAGCCGCCGCGCAGTCTTTTACGGACTTCCGGGTCCCCGTCCCCCCCCCTCCCCCTCCCGACGGTCCCCTCTACCATCAAGCGCCGGGGTTTTATAGCTAGCTGCTATTCTGTATGAGGTCCGTTCCCTTGGCGCTCGTCAATTCCCCACTGCTTTTCTCGGACGTCGTTTTCTCTTCCCACCCCACAGCGCGTCGGATCTCCAGGCATTGAGTGAACGAGAGTGCGACGCCTCAGCTACAAACGAAGTTGAGTAGACTAACCGTGCGAAAAATTATTTCTGTCAAACGATCAAATACGTAGCTAGGAGCCTACATATACGATATGTGTTCAAAAATAATTTTCTAACTCCGCATGTCGTATAAATGCAATTCGCTGAGTTCTTCCGTTGGTGCGTTGATAAACATGTCTGAAAAGTACCTGTACTTTGTTAGCCATATTGGGTATTTAGACAGTTGTCAGCTGTCAAAAAGATTACATGTCTCACCGGAGATTATATATTTTGTTTGAAAATTATTCAGATAATTTGTATTACAAGAATGGAGTAAAGTGTAGCAAAGTCTTAAAAATGGTAAATATCTGCTATGAGTAATACAAGGACCTGTGAGTTTTATATAGCGTGAAAGCTTTGAAGATAACAAGCGCTCTGGACCCCCCCCCCCTCCCCCAGCACACCATCAACTGATTAAATCGTAGAAAACGTGAGAGAAATCGTTATGGACGCTTTTCTAACTGGAGCCAGAGAAGTCACTAATGATGCTGGCGTAGCATTTGGATCCTGTCATGAATTTCTTGCGATGTTTTAGGTGTTAAATTAGTGACAGAAAAATTTCTTTCAAAACCGTTGAATTCAGAACGAGACGAGCTGCTAATTTAAGTTGCCGAGGATCGCTAGATGAAGTCAGCAATGATGGAGAACTTCTGAAACATCTCATGACAGATGATGAATCATGGTTTTACGGATATGACGTCGAAATCATGGCTGAGTCTTTCTGGTGCAAGCGTCTAATATCACCAAGACCAAAAAAATGCTCGACAAGTGCAGTGGAATGTAAAGAACATGCTCGCTAAATTCTTCGACTATAAAATGGTATAGTGGCACCGTACGTTTTTGCCACAAGGTTCAACTATCAATAAAGAGTACTACATAAAATTTCAACGTCGTTTCCTTGAAGCAATCCGAGAAAAACTCCCAGATTTGTAATGAAACATTTCATGATATTTCCATCACGATAATGCAGCTGCTGACATTTCGTTGCATGTTCGTGAATTTTTCGCTTGAAGCCATAATTTAAGGATTCCTCGGCCTCGATATTCGCCAACCAGGGCCAATGTGACTTGCTTCTATCCCTATAAATGAATAAAATATTAAAGTGCTGTCGTTTTACAGGCGCAGGTGAGATAAAATACGCATCGCTGAAATAGCTGAAACCTATCCCAACGACTGTGTTCGAAAAGTGTTTCGAGAAACGGTAGAAACACTTACTTAATTGTAAAATGTCTAATGGAGTTTATTTTTAAGGGTTCAAAATGGTTCAAATGGCTCTGAGCACTATGGGACTTAACATCTTAGGTCATCAGTCCCCTAGAACTTAGAACTACTTAAACCTAACTAACCTAAGGACATCATACACACCCATGCCCGAGGCAGGATTCGAACCTGCGACCGTAGCAGTCCCGCGGTTCCGGACTGAAGCGCCCAGAACCGCACGGCCACCACGGCCGGCTATTTTTAAGGGGATAACATTGATATAAAGGATAAATGAAATTCGTTCTAATTTTCTGAACACGCATTACATGTATAGGATGTGTCTAAGTCTTTGCCAAAACGTCTAGAGCTGACAGATTACGTAATGGAGAGTAACTTTCGTTAGAGGCAAAATATTCGTCAACGCTTCCCTGTGACGTTAGGCTTCTTTCCACGATGCTACTTCAGGCCCGGGTTCGATTCCCGGCTGGGTCGGAGATTTTCACCGCTCAGGGACTGGGTGTTGTGTTGGTCTAATTATCATCATATCATCCTCATCGACGCGCAGGTCGCCGAAGTGGCTTCAAATTGAAAGACTTTCACCAGGTGAACGGTCTACCCGACGGGAGGCCCTCGTCACACGACATATATTTATTTACCTCTTGGTCTCCCTCTACGAGTTTTACCCTCCACGCTGCCCTCCAGTACTAAATTGGTGACCCCTTGATGTCTCAGAGTATGCCCTACCAACCGATCCCTTCTTCTAGTCAAGTTGTGCCACAAATTTCTCTCGTCTCCAATTCTATTCAATACCTCCTCATTGGTTACGTGATCTACGCATCTAATCTTCAGCATTCTTCTGTAGCACCACATTTCGAAAGCTTCTATTCTCTTCTTGTCTCAACTATTTGTCGTCCACGTTTCACTTCCATACATGGCTACACCCCATACAAATACTTTCAGAAACGACTTCCTCACACTTAAATCTATACCGAGCGGGGTGGCCCAGTGGTTAGACACTGGACTCGCATTCGGGAGGACGACGGTTCAATCCCGCGTCCGGCCATCCTGATTTAGGTTTTCCGTGATTTCCCTAAATCACTCCAGGCAAATGCCGAGATGGTTCCTCTGAAAGGGCACGGCCGACTTCCTTCCCAATCCTTCCCTAATCCGATGAGACCGATGACCACGCTGTCTGGTCTCCTTCCACAAACCAACCAACCAACCAACACTTAAATCTATACTTGACGTTAATAAATTTCTTTTCTTTAGAAACGCTTTCCTTGCCATTGCCAGTCTACATTTTATATCCCCTCTACTTCAACCATCATCAGTTATTTCGCTCCCCAAATAGCAAAACTCATTTACTACTTTAAGCGTCTCATTCTCTAATCTAATTCCCGCAGCATCATCCGATTTAATTCGACTGCATTCCATTATCCTCGTTTTGTTTTTGTTTATGTTCATCTTATATCCTCCTTTAAAGACACTGTCCATTCCGTTCAACCGCTCTTCCAAGTCCTTTGCTGTAGTTCAGGAGAATTATGTTCTTGTATTATAGAAGTGCTTTGTGGATAACACGGTGAGATCACAGTTCAAGTGATTGACGCTGAGACGAATCTTTCTTTTCATAATGAAATACTTTGGCGTGGCTATCCCAAAAGCGCAGGAAAAAACTGAATTTGGTGTAGCCCAGGTAATCGGCCTATGACTTTCAGATCCCAGGAAATATGCCAGTTAAACTTGTCATAGTTCAATCACAATAACAATTGCTTCATGTTATCATATGTTTCTTTCATGTAAGGTGCAAACCCAATCGAAATCGACGGTAACACGTTGCCATTATGTAGTGGCACACACTTGAGACTTACTTTGGAGGAGTGTATCAACACTCTCCACTGATCACTTTTACAGTCAGTGCCTATAGCTGATATTAGTCCCGATACATCACTACAAAATATCAAGTTCTTTTCACTTTCGAAAAATAGAAGGGATGGCGTACGGCAGTTATGGAACGCAGTCACATTTACCGTCTTTTCAAGGCAATTATACTGTTGTAGCTTTGACCCCAACAGTCCAGCTTTACCTTTCGGCATCTCCAGATCTATCACTAGGTCATTACGTTCATACTGTGTTATTTTATGAATCTCTCTCACTCATCGTTACACACAAAACCAGGATCTTTCAAGGTGGGACAGGAATAGCTAGTCCGTCTTCGTGAGACACTGCTCACATGGTCGACGGTATGTTAGGATATGTCAAAGAAGTTTTCTTTTTGCAAATGCCATGTGGCCATGGAGTTGTCATACGAAAGTAACATGGTTTGATGGTTTTCGGCAGATCATGGATGTAGCAAAGCCCATGAAAGACATTTTACGACACAACCACGAATGAAGACTCGAGACACAAGATATGCAATATACATAAGGAGTCCGGGGCTTGTTCTAGTCCCAGATTTCAAAGCCAAAGTACAGTCTGTACGTCCTCCTGATACGTGGCATTACTGGCCTCCTTACCGATTTTAGTGCAGCCTGCACGCAAGTGTAGCAAAAATTGTCAGCACTGCATACGCATTTGCGAAGCATATGAAATTACACGAATTACAATGACCATATGCACTAACTACACTTCAGTAACTGGTTCTTGCAGCAGACGAATAAAACACAGCATGTAACAGACAAACTGTGCTTAAATTAAACATGCAACGCTCCTCGCCGGCCGATGTGACCGAGCGGTTCTACGCGCTACACTCTGGAACCGCGCGACCGCTACGGTCGCGGGTTCGAATCCTGCCTAGGGCATGGATGTGTGTGATGTCCTTAGTTAGGTTTAAGTAGTTCTAAGTTCTAGGGGACTGATGACCTTAGAAGTTAAGTCCCATAGTGCTCAGAGCCATTTGAACCATTTTTGAACCAACGCTCCTATCTTCCTCTACCACTTCCCCTTGTTGCTACGAGTCCGGGCTAACAAATACTGACAGAATGTACACAGTTATAGTTTTCTGAAACTTCATCACTGTCTACCATCAGTAGGATTTCGAAGCGTGTATCGGAAGGGGTTGACAATGAATGCCAGTAAAACATAATTATAATTTAATGCACCCCTCCCCCCTTTCACTTGGTAACGAGATCTAATTGTCGAGTTTTTCACTGTCGTTTTCGTCACCAATATCGATATAGTTAACAAACATTTATCTCATCCCAGTTACATTTTCACTGTTGGCTAGTGTAATTGATTACGCCCCAAGGCAGAGACCTGGTTGCAGCGGGGCGGGCAGCACGGAACACTGTTCCCTTTGCAGCGTGCAACACAAACATATTGGACTATACGGAAGTGTCCCAGCGGCAAGCATTTCGGGAGGCGCGTGCAGCCGTCAGTAACACCGTGCAGCAGGGTGTACGCGTACAGGGCAAACCAGTTTGTGTTTCTCGATCGTGCAGTGAGCGCCGATTGGTTGGTTGGTTGATTTTCGGGGGAAGGGACCAAACAGCGAGGTCATCGATCCCATCGGATTAGGGAAGGATGGGGAAGGAAATCGGCGATACCCTTTCAAAGGAACCATCCCGGTATTTGCCTGAAGCGATTTAGGGAAATTACGGAAAACCTAAATCAGGATGGCCGGACACAGGTTTGAACCGTCGTCCTCCCGAATGAGAGTCCAGTGTGCTAAGCACTGCGTCACCTCGCTCGGTGCGAGCAGCGTACCACGTCCATCGAAGAATTCCTTACAGCGGTACATGAAACGTGAGAAATTTAGCAATCTATTCATTCTCCGTATGAAAATATGTTGATTGGAAGGAGGATATGGAGTGAAATAGCAATGAAGCTTAATTATTGTGTTATTCTGTTCTAACGAAATTAGTTCAAAATCATATCTCGCAAATCTCTTGCCACTGGTGATGTTAGATGAAATTGTTTAAATTGCATAATGTTATTTTAGTTTAAAATAAGATTTTAAAAAGCAAAGAGCTTTTGAATTGACTTTTACTTACACCAAGGTAACTACCTGTTTAAGTGTTTTCTGAGGCGATATCGTTGAATGGAAAATGGTATAGGGTACTCTCAAGCGTGCATCAACCGTTTCCAAAACGTAATCAAATGTAGACACAGACATGCTCATGCATTCATGGAATTTATCAGGACCTAGGTGTAAACTCTCACAAAATGTTGAACTCTCCAAACCATTCTCTCTCTTTCACTAGAATCCTTCGACCTTTCCTTACATCAACAAATAGACGTTCAGAAGCATATGTCTTTCGAGCGTCAAACCGTATAGCAATGCATCCGATTCTGTTTTTTGTATGCACGCATAAGATCTACTGCACATTCGTGATCTTGCGATTTTAATGAAACAGTTTGGCAAAAAATATTTGTACCCTCACTATGTAGCTTAGCAACGGCCTTGCCGCAGTGGATACACCGGTTCTCGTCAGATCACCGAAGTTAAGCGCTGTCGGGCGTGGCCTGCACTTGGATGGGTGACCCTCCGGGCCGCCATGTGCTGTTGCCAGTTTTCGGGGTGCACTCAGCCTCGTGATGCCAACTGAGGAGCTAATCTACCGAATAGTAGCGGCTCCGGTCAAAGAAAACCATCATAACGACCGAGAGTGCGGTGTGCTGACCACACGCCCCTCCTATCCGCATCCTCATCTGAGATGACATGGCGGTCGGATGGTCCCGATGGGCCACTTGTGGCCTGAAGACGGAGTGTTGTGCACTGTGTAGCTTGATAATGAACTATTGTTCCATTTACGCCTATAATGATTAAGTTTTCAAGTTACATTTTGGTTTAGCAAAAGAAGCAGAATTTAACGTGGCATTTACCTGAGTATATTGTATGAGTTACCCAGAAGTCGTCACTAAAGACACTTCTGAAGACAAAGAGATTAAATTGTCAGATGGAAATAAATCGACAATTCTGTTGCAATTCCAGGAGAAACCTGTAAAAAAATGTATCATTAAAAGTGAACAGATGGGACTGAAGTTTACCAAAGCATTTTATTTCTGCACTTCATTTATCTTTGATATAGGAAAAAGTACAGCCAATAGCGTAACATCATTCTGTTCCTAACCCCGTAAAGAGAGTGAATCTTCTTACTAGAAATATCTTAATTCACCAGTGAACTGACGTTGACGGATAGCTGGCAAGGTTTGCAAGTCGTCAATGTGTTCACAGCTGCAGACTAACGAAAGGGTTTTATTGGGTCATTTCCACTCAGAAGCAAAAATGCAGCATTGTCCTATTAGGGAAAAAAAGAAAATTGGATGCCTGTTTATATGTGGATAACAAGGTTACGAAAACATGACAGTCATTATTTTAAATGGCTCTGAGCGCTATGGGACTTAACATCTGTGGTCATCAGTCCCCTAGAACTTATAACTACTTGAACCTAACTAACCTAAGGACATCACACACATCCATGCCCGAGGCAGGATTCGAACCTGCGACCGTAGCGGTCACGCGGTTCCTGATTGAAGCGCCTAGAACCGCACGTCCACACCGGCCGGCCATTATTTTATGAACCGCTTGAAGTTACTCGTTAAGCTTAAGATAGATTATAAATATATGTAATCTATCTTAAACATATTAAAAGATAATTATGGTGAAGAAGTTAACCACTTCACTCTGGATGGGGATAGGAACAAAACTATGGAACACTATTCGCTGTGAATTACGAGTACATTCACATTTCTCAGGTGAAGAACAATCATTTGATAAGCATCGATTCCATTCGTTCACTGTTAAAAATACGGTTCGTTACAGAATTCCTCCAAAATTGCAACGGAATTGGTGGTTTATTTTGTCTGAATTGTTAACCATTTCTCACTTGAATAAACATCATCTATTATGAGTAACGGTTACATTTCTGTAGTCGACTGATTTAATTATTCTTCTTTTGCCAAGACACAGTTTAAATTTACAAGCTCACCTTGCAATAGCTACTGCCACAGAATCTTGACACAGAGTGATTTATTAAACAACCAAGACACGACGAGAGAGGTCAATACCTGACAGAAAACCTCATTATATCGGTTTTCTGCAACGTGACAGAATAAATTTCACGTTTATTTTCATTCTAGCAAATTCTCTTTTCACTAGCTGTCACCGATTTTTAAAAAATTACAGTACTTATTGCATAAGTTCCAATTTCTCGAGGTTGGAGGGATAGAGACCTTCTGCCAAGTCAGTATCTCAGTTCAATTTTATTTACAGTAAAATATGGTGTAGTATGCACGAAAAGCAAAATCATAGCGACCCATAGTTTTCATTGCAAACTTTTTCAAGTTTCCCGCAGCGTTTTGCTTAAATGCGAATATCACAATAAGTATGACAGTTAGCGAGATGATGGGCACTTCACCATGAAGCTGACATATAAAGCTATACGTAACGTAAAAATCAAATTCGTTTACCGGCTCAAATGGTTCAAATGGCTCTGAGCACTATGGGACTTAACTGCTGTGGTCATCAGTCCCCTAGAACTTCGAACTACTTACACCTAACTAGCCTAAGGACATCACACACATCCATGCCCGAGGCAGGATTCGAACCTGCGACCGTAGCTGTCGCTCGGTTCCAGGCTGTAGCGCCTAGAACCGCTCTGCCACTCCGGCCGGCTTAGTTTACCAAATAGTTTCTGTAAAATCATGTGGGCAAAACGGCAGAGCTAACGGACCGCACGTGACGTTCTACCCGTAATGGCACTTCAGAACGCAATTACACAGGGCTGAACTCAGGACACTACAGCATCGGCTCCAGTTATGACGTCATCGAACTTTCTGCCTGTTCCCCATCTCGCTGCACTTAGGCCGTAGCCAAAGAGGCATCAGGGCGTGCGGACTCTGCAGCCTTATGCTATTTGTCTTGCCTATTAGTCAGTAGTCTGCTCCACGTGAAAGGTTGTAGATCATGCGTCTAAAACATCTGTATCCGCTGAGATCCATTAATTCTTAAGGATTTTGGTCAAGTGTATGAGTGCATCGAAAATATGACTAACTTCTGTGGCGTTCGGAAGGTAGGAGACGAGATACTGGCGGAAATGAAGCTTTAAAGGGACACGTCAGTCAGCACAGCACTTGGCGTGAAAGGAAAACCACCAAGGTCAGAGACTCGGTCAGGCAGACAGTTTTAATCTGCCAGGAGGTTTCGTGTCTCGCTATAAATTACACAGTTGGTTTAGCCCCAAATTTTCATAGCCAAACGAAGAGTGAGAAACAGGCAAATGGGTCATCAAATTGACCAGCATTACAACTACTTTTGCAAAAAATATTCAGTTACCTTGAAAGTAATAAGAGTTATTAAGAAAACCTTCGATTTTAGGGAAAATTGCGCTCTGGATTCTTGTCCGAATTTTCATAGCCAAATGAAAAGTGAGAAATGGACAAATAGGGTACCGAACAGATCAGCATGCTATCCAGTTTTACAAAACAAGTTTCATTCGTGGAAGGTAATTAAGAAAATTAAGAGAAAAATAATTTTTGATTTAAGTTAAATTTTTTACCGAATTTTCATTGCCAAACGAATTGTTGAAACTTGATATAGGGATATGAAAATAGACGAGCGTGATGAGTAGTTTCGAAAAAAAATGCCTGAAATAAATCAGCGTAGTTAAGGAAAACTAATTATTGATCTGAGAGACAAAATATTTTACAGACAACTGGTGCTACCTACGTAACAGAAGTGTCAAAACGTTAATCTTTTCAAAAACTAGCCATTTTGATCGCAGAAAGTGACACTGGTGTTATATTCAACTGTCAAAAAGGCTTTCTTTCGATTACTAAATTTGGGATATTTCGAGAAAAGAAGAGGTTAGGAAAGCAGATGAGGTGTCAAAAAGATCATCTGTGCGAGGCCACATATTTTTCACTTAAAAGTTTTCGCCACTGTGATATTTAACAGCGAAACTAGTTTCTTTTTAGAAAAGTACTAAACTCAGCACATTTCGAAAACAAAAGACGATAGGAAAGCGAGTTTTTAAAAGTTTCTATGATAATTCCTCATTGTTGTTGCAGTTCTATAGATGACTACTGTTCCTCCTGCAGCCATCAGCGCTGTGCTATAGTCTAGAGAATGTCTCAAGCGCCGGCCGAAGTGGCCGCGCGGTTCTGGCGCTGCAGTCTGGAACCGCGAGACCGCTACGGTCGCAGGTTCGAATCCTGCCTCGGGCATGGATGTGTGTGATGTCCTAAGGTTAGTTAGGTTTAACTAGTTCTAAGTTCTAGGGGACTAATGACCTCAGCAGTTGAGTCCCATAGTGCTCAGAGCCATTTGAACCAATGTCTCAAGCACGACCTGTGGATTCCTTTCTTTCATGTTGAAAAAGTAAAATAAATACCAAATCACAACATAAATTAAAATTTCTGGGCTTTCTCTTAATGTACACCACACTAAATATGTCTGGAAACACCAAGTGATTATGGAGAAAGGAAAGAAAATACATCATAATATTGCATTTTACTGTTTTCTAACAGTTTGTTAGGCTCGGATAGTACATACGTAACAGAAACTATTACATTTTGGATTTCTCAAAACAGCCACCCTTTGTTATAATCACGGCCTTGCATACTCTCGGCATGCGATGGATCAATTTTGCCGGGGTTTCAGTTGGAATTAGTCTCCATTCTTGACAGAGTGCATCCCACAAATGCGTCGGAGCACGATTCTCCGTTTTATGATCCTCCTGTCCAACTCATCCCATACTAGCTGAGTCTACTTTTACACATATACACACTATGTTATCAAAAGTATCCGGACACCCCGAAAGACAAACATTTCTCACATTAGGTGCATTGTGCTGCCACCTACTGCCAGGTAATCCATATCAGTGACCTCAGTAGTAATTATACATTGTGAGAGAACAGAATGGAGCGCTCCACGGAACTCACGGACTTCGAACGTGGCCAAGTGATTGAGTGTCACTTGTGTCATGCGTCTGTACGCGAGTTTTCCACACTCCTAACAGCCCTAGGTCCACTGTTTCCGATGTGATAGTGAAGTGGAAACGTGAAGGGACACGTACAGCACAAAAGCGTATAGGCTGGTCTGTTGACTGACAGAGACCGCCGACAGTTGAAGAGGATCGTAATGTGTAATAGGCAGACATCTATCCCGACCATCACACAGGAATTCCAAGCTGCATCAGGATCTACTGCAAGTAGCACGACATTTAGGCGGGAGGAGAGAAAACTTGCATTTCATGGTCGAGCGGCTGCTCATAAGCCACACATCACGCGGGTAAATGCCAAACAATACCTCGCTTGGTGCGAGGAACGTAAATATTGTATGTTTGAACAGTGGAATAATGTCGTGCGGAGTGACGAATCACGTTCTGCAATGTGGCGATCCGATGGCAGAGTGTGGGTATGGCGAATGGCCGGTGACCGTCATCTGCCAGCGTGTGTAGTGCCAACAGTAAAATTCAGAGTCGGTGGTGTTATGGTGTGGTCGTGTTTTTCATGGAGGAGGCTTCCACCCCTTGTTGTTTTGCGCGATACTATCACAGCACAGGCCTACATCGATGTTTTGAGCACCTTCTTGCATCCCACTGTTGAAGAGCAATTCGGGGATGGCGTTTGAATCTTTCAAGACGATCGAGCACCTTTTCATAGTGCACGGCCTGTGGCGGAAGACGATAACATCCCTGTAATGGACTGGCCTGCACAGAGTCCTGACCTGAATCTTACACAACACCTTTTGGATGTTTCGGAACTCCGACTTCGTGCCAGGGCTCACCGACCGACATCGATACCTCTCCTCAGTGCAGCACTCCGTGAAGAATGTGGCTGCCATTTCCCAAGAAACCTTCTAGCACCTAACTGAACGTATGCCTGCGAGAGTGGAAGCTGTCATACAGGATAAGATTGGGTCAAGACCATATTGAATTCTAGCATTACAGATGGAGAGCACCACGAACTTTCAAGTCATTTTCAGTCAGGTGTCCGGATACTTTTGATCACATAGTGTAGGTACCCCGCAAGCCACCGTAGGGTGCGTGATGGAGGATACCCTGAACCAGTACTAGTCATTTTCTTTCCTGTTCCAATTGCAAATATAGCGAGGGAGAAACTACTATCTACACTACTGGCCATTAAAATTGCTACACCTGGGCATTGACTCAGACACACCTTGGATGGCGTGTACAGGTACAGCTGCACATCTAGCTTCAACACGATACCACAGTTCATCAAGAGTAGTGACTGGCGTATTGTGACGAGCCAGTTGCTCGGCCACCATTGACCAGACGTTTTCAATTGGTGACATATCTCGAGAATGTGCTGGCCAGGGCAGCAGTCGAACATTTTCTGTATCCAGAAAGGCCCGTACAGGACCTGCAACATGCAGTCGTGCATTATCTTGCTGAAATGTAGGGTTTCGCAGGGATCGAATGAAGGGTAGAGCCACGGGGCGTAACACGTCTGAAATGTAACGTCCACTGTTCAAAGTGCCGTCAATGCGAACAAGAGGTGACCGAGACGTGTAACCAATGGCACCCCATACCTTCACGCCGGGTGATACGCCAGTACGGCGATAACGAAAATACGCTTCCAGTGTGTGTTCACCGCGATGTCGCCAAACACGGATGCGATCATCATGATGCTGTAAACAGAACCTGGATTCATCCAAAAAAATGACGTTTTGCCATTCGTGCACCCAGGTTCGTCGTTGAGTACACCATCGCAGACGCCCCTGTCTGTGATGCAGCGTCAAGGGTAACCGCAGCCATGGTCTCCGAGCTGATAGTCCATGCTGCTGCAAACGTCGTCGAACTTTTCGTGCAGATGGTTGTTGTCTTGCAAACGTCCCCATCTGTTGACTCAGGGATAGAGACGTGGCTGCAAGATCAGTTACAGCCATGCGGATAAGATGCCTGTCATCTCGACTGCTAGTGATACGAGGCCGTTGGGATCCTGCACGGCGTTCCGTATTACCCTTCTGAACCCACCGATTCCATATTCTGGCAAACAGTCATTGGATCTCGACCAACGCGAGCAGCAATGTCGCGATACGATAAACCGCAATCGCGATAGGCTACAATCGGATCTTTATCAAAGTCGGAAACGTGATGGTATGCATTTCTCCTCCTTACACGAAGCATCACAACAACGTTTCACCAGGCAACGTCGGTCAATTGCTGTTTGTGTATGAGAAATCGGTTGTAAACTTCCCTCATGTCAGCACGTTGTAGGTGTCGCCAACGGCACCAACCTTGTGTGAATGCTCTGAAAAGCTAATCATTTACATATCACAGCATCTTCTTCCTGTCGGTTGAATTTCGTGTCTGTAGCACGTCATCTTCGTGGTGTAGAAAGTTTAATGGCCAGTAGTGTGTATGTCTGCATATGAGCCCTAATTTATCGTATCTTATACTCGTGGTCCCTACGTGCGATGTATGTTGGCGGCAGTAGAATCGTTCGACAGCCAGCTTCAACTGCCAGTTCTCTAAATTTTCTCAATAGTGTTTCTCGGAAAGGACGTCGCCATCCCTCCAGGCATTCCCATTTGAATTCCTGAAGCATCTCCGTAACACTTACATGTTCTACATCTACATCTACATTTATACTCCGCAAGCCACCCAACGATGTGTGGCGGAGGGCAGTTTACGTGTCACTGTCATTACCTCCCTTTCCTGTTCCAGTCGCGTATGGTTTCCGGGAAGAACGACTGCCGGAAAGCCTCCGTGCGCGCTCGAATCTCTCTAATTTTACATTCATGATCTCCTCGGGAGGTATGAGTAGGGGGAAGCAATATATTCGATACCTCATCCAGGAACGCACCCTCTCGAAACCTGAACACCAAGCTACACCGCGATGCAGAGCGCCTCTCTTGCAGAGTCTGCCACTTGAGTTTGCTAAACATCTCCGAAGCACTATCACGCTTACCAAATAACCCTGTGACGAAACGCGACGCTCTTCTTTGGATCTTCTCTATCTCCTCTGTCAACCCGGGCTGGTACGGATCCCACACTGATGAGCAATACTCAAGTGTAGGTCGAATGAGTGTTTTGTAAGCCACCCCCTTTGTTGACGGACTACATTTTCTAAGGACTCACCCAATGAATCTCAATCTGGCACCCGCCTTACCAACAATTAATTTTATATGATCATTCCACTTCAAATCGTTCGGTACGCATACTCCCAGATATTTTACAGAAGTAACTGCTACCAGTGTTTGTTCCGCTATCATATAACCTACCGGTAACAGTGTTAGCAAACCGCCTCTGAATTGCTTCGACGTCTTCCTTCAATCCGACCTGGTACGGATCCCAAACATTCGAGCAGTATTCAAGAATAGGTCGCACCAGCGTCCTAGATGCGATTTACTTTACAGGTGAATCACCCTTTCCTAAAACTCTCCCAATAAACCGAAGTCCCTACCACAGTTCTCACACGCACACTCCATTTCATATCGCCTTGCAACGTTTCGCCCAGACATTTAAACGACCTGACTGCATCAAGCAGAAAACTAGAAATGTTGTAGCCGAACATTACACGCTTCTTCTTTCTAATCATCCTCATTGACTTACATTTTTCCACTTTCAGAGCTAGATGACGCTCATCATACAACTAGAAATTTCGTCTAAGTCGTCTTGTATCTTCCTACGGTCACTCAACTTCGACATCTTACTGTACACCACACCATCATCAGCTAACAACCACAAATTGATGGCCACTCTGGCCGCCAAATCACTTATGCATGTAGAGAACAACACCAGTCCTATCACACTACTCCTGACGATACCCTTGTCTCTGATGAACACTCGCCGTCGAGGAAAACATACTGGGTTCTATTACTTAAGAAGTTTTTGAGCCACTCACGTATCAGTGAACAAATGCTCCTACCTTCGTTAATAGCTTGCAATGGGTATCACGTCAAACACCTTCCGGATATCTAGAAATGGGGCATCTACCTGTTCCCCTTCAGCCATTGTTCGCAGTATATCATGTAAGAAAATGGCAAGCTGAGTTTCGCACGAGCAGTGCTTTCTACAACCATACTGATTCGTGGACATAAGCTTCTCAGTCTCAAGATAGTTTTTTACATTCGAACTGAGAATATGTTCAAGGATTTAGCAGCAAAACCGAAGTTAGGGATTTTGAGGGTGCGTTCTTCTTATATGCTGGATTCACCTGCTTCTTTTTCCAGCGGCTTGGGACTTCGTACTGGGCGAGAGATTCACGATAAATGCAGTCTAGGTGAGAGGATAATACCGTAGAGTCAGGGGACTCTGGAGAAAGTACTATGATTTTCAATATTTTCTAAAGCTCTGGAGACTTCACGTAGTTCTAAAGCAAACGGAATGTTTGTTCCGAATTGTTGTCTTACTACAAGACAGACCTTTTCCAAATCAGACACAAACCAGATGTCTTGGTATGTCACTGGAGAATGGCATTATAATTCTTTAGGTTTACTTTCCCATCATCTACCTTCACCAAATCTCCGACTTTATTCCCTAGAAAAGATCCCCATACCATCACAGAACCCGTTCTATGCTTCACAGTTGGAATTACAAACTCCGGATTCAAGCGTTCAAAGAGTAAACGGCGTACGAATTGACGGCGTTTACTTCAAAACATGTCGAACTAGGATTCATCAGTGTTTAAGACTCTTTCGCAGTCCTCTGCGGTCCGTTGTTGATGTATCGTAGGCGAATGAAGCTTTTTCTTCTTGTTGAGAGGACAACAACCTTGGAGGTCGTATTCTGTCAGGCGCCGTCTCACTGTTGACTTACTCACTGGTGTATCCCTATAGTTCAGCAGTCAATTCACGAACAGTTTTGAATCTTTTACATTTACTAGTCACTACCAAGTACTTTTTCTGGCATTCTGATATTTTCCCGGGTGCAGGATGATCATCTCGATGCCGGTGTATGGTCTTGAAAATTCCTCTGATGGAAATCTTCAGTTTCTTTGACTTTGCCGGACGCTATTGTCTTCTTGGTGCAAAGTGATTATCTTTACACGTGAATCATAAGGAATATGACAGTTTGGGGCCATTTTCAATAACTTTCACTGCATGTACTACCTTCATTCATGGTGTGTTCTGCCTTTATGCGATCGGAAATATCGCTGAACAGAACCGTAAACAAAGTAACTCTACACAGTCGTACAGTCTGCTGACACCATCTGGCATGTTTAGTACAACTTCTTGGACAGGTAATGTCTGTTTGTATAAAACTGAGCAGCACCAATATGTACCAGTGTGACTGTATGTGTACAATAATTGTCTGTACAATACGGTGTCATTATTAATCGTTATTTCAGCGTCCTGTTCTGTACACTAGCCAATAACTCACATAGATCACTCCCTTCTCAATCCGTTGTGATACGCAGCATGGTGTTTCCAAAGCTACAGAGGATAGTGTAAGTACTCTTAATAATAATAATAGAATACCGACAAGTATTTATGCGCTGAGAGCTGAAAGCACTCATTACGAAAGGAGCAATAGATCCATGAGGAGTTGAAAACATAGTTCAGTATTAAAGAAAAGTTTCGACATGAGTACAAAGAAAGTGCAGTTTGCATATAACTCAGTCCAAGAAATACACTCCTGGAAATGGAAAAAAGAACACATTGACACCGGTGTGTCAGACCCACCATACTTGCTCCGGACACTGCGAGAGGGCTGTACAAGCAATGATCACACGCACGGCACAGCGGACACACCAGGAACCGCGGTGTTGGCCGTCGAATGGCGCTAGCTGCGCAGCATTTGTGCACCGCCGCCGTTCAACTGGCTCTGAGCACTATGGGACTCAACTGCTGAGGTCATTAGTCCCCTAGAACTTAGAACTAGTTAAACCTAACTAACCTAAGGACATCACAAACACCCATGCCCGAGGCAGGATTCGAACCTGCGACCGTAGCGGTCTTGCGGTTCCAGACTGTAGCGCCTAGAGCCGCTCGGCCACTTCGGCCAGCGCACCGCCGCCGTCAGTGTCAGCCAGTTTGCCGTGGCATACGGAGCTCCATCGCAGTCTTTAACACTGGTAGCATGCCGCGACAGCGTGGACGTGAACCGTATGTGCAGTTGACGGACTTTGAGCGAGGGCGTATAGTGGGCATGCGGGAGGCCGGGTGCACGTACCGCCGAATTGCTCAACACGTGGGGCGTGAGGTCTCCACAGTACATCGATGTTGTCGCCAGTGGTCGGCGGAAGGTGCACGTGCCCGTCGACCTGGGACCGGACCGCAGCGACGCACGGATGCACGCCAAGACCGTAGGATCCTACGCAGTGCCGTAGGGGACCGCACCGCCACTTCCCAGCAAATTAGGGACACTGTTGCTCCTGGGGTATCGGCAAGGACCATTCGCAACCGTCTCCATGAAGCTGGGCTACGGTCCCGCACACCGTTAGGCCGTCTTCCGCTCACGCCCCAACATCGTGCAGCCCGCCTCCAGTGGTGTCGCGACAGGCGTGAATGGAGGGACGAATGGAGACGTGTCGTCTTCAGCGATGAGAGTCGCTTCTGCCTTGGTGCCAATGATGGTCGTATGCGTGTTTGGCGCCGTGCAGGTGAGCGCCACAATCAGGACTGCATACGACTGAGGCACACAGGGCCAACACCCGGCATCATGGTGTGGGGAGCGATCTCCTACACTGGCCGTACACCACTGGTGATCGTCGAGGGGACACTGAATAGTGCACGGTACATCCGAACCTTCATCGAACCCATCGTTCTACCATTCCTAGACCGGCAAGGGAACTTGCTGTTTCAACAGGACAATGCACGTCCGCATGTATCCCGTGCCACCCAACGTGCTCTAGAAGGTGTAAGTCAACTACCCTGGCCAACAAGATCTCCGGATCTGTCCCCCATTGAGCATGTTTGGGACTGGATGAAGCGTCGTCTCACGCGGTCTGCACGTCCAGCAGGAACGCTGGTCCAACCGAGGCGCCAGGTGGAAATGGCATGGCAAGCCGTTCCACAGGACAACATCCAGCATCTCTACGATCGTCTCCATGGGAGAATAGCAGCCTGCATTGCTGCGAAAGGTGGATATACACTGTACTAGTGCCGACATTGTGCATGCTCTGTTGCCTGTGTCTATGTGCCTGTGGTTCTGTCAGTGTGATCATGTGATGTATCTGACCCCAGGAATGTGTCAATAAAGTTTCCCCTTCCTGGGACAATGATTTCACGGTGTTCTTATTTCAATTTCCAGGAGTGTATTTTCTTTCTTTGTGTGTGAGGAATGTTTCCTGAAAGTTTGGCCGTACCTTTTTGTAACAACTTGTATATAGTGGAACGTCTTGTAAAACTTTCTTGAGAAGGCTGTTATATGTTCTCGAGGTTGTTGGATCCGTATTTTCAAAGTCCCACCAAAATTTCGGTCTGGAAATGGGTCAAAAATGGCAAAATCACGAAAAATCTGACTTTTTTAGGTTTTTCGTTTATACCATCGAAATAACGCAATTTTCAGCGAAGTTGACCATAAAAAAAGAAGATAAATGTTCTCACAAAATAGGTCTGAGTAACATTCTTTGTCAGAGTAGCCATATCGCACGTAGCGCGTGTTGAAGTTAGTGTGATTTTGGGCACCATCACCAAAAGCCAACCCCTCATCCCACAATACGCTAAGAAGTACAAACGGCAAAACGATAGCTTTCGCCGCTCCTACAGTTAAAATGTGGTCAAATAACTTGTGTAAACGACTTAGTAATTGTGCTTTGTTTGGGGCTTGGTTAAAATAATTGTCACAATATTATATTATTAATATAGAAGTTCTGAAGACTGCAGCGCCAGATAATAGTTAAATAATTATTTACCTATCATAATTGCAAAAATTTAAATTGAAATCATTGCAAATTAATTATTGAAATAATGAGATAATGGGATTCCACAGCAATGTGTAATGTGGCTTTCCTTCTTGTGGGGAGGGGCGTTGCACACTTAACCCGCTACAATACCGTCAATTTTCGAACACTCTCTTCTGAGATTTACGAGTTATGCTATGGTCTATTGGAAGTCAAATTCATGATCTTTATGGATTCTGAATTAGGATCGAATCGTAGAGGAAATGATCGCACTCCCTTATTATTAATTAAAATTCATTTTGTGAGAACCTTCTTGTGTAGGGTTCACTGACAGATGTGCTGAGAATGCGGAAATGCGAAATTTGAGGGGGGGTGGGGGGGATTACATTCGCTGCCTTAACAGAATAACTATCGGGAAACAGTGGTTGGAGGCTACTGAATCTTTAAGTTTGTAGTGATGTAAACATTCAATTTTATCTACCAATGCCGAAGCTATTATACTGTTTTGAAATTAATTTTTAATTTGGACGTATTTCTTATGGTATAGAGTCTCATGATTGAAAATTTATCTACAACTGGAGGGTACATACGTTAAGAGGAGAGTAATTTAGCGAAGATATTAGGACAAAGAGTGTGTAACCTATGCAGAGTACTTAGCTGTCCCTAGCCATGGGTTGTATGCAACCAGCTAAGTCTCCAAATACCATATGGAAGATTTTCTTATTTTCTCGCTTGCTACGTGCAAACTATTAGTCCTACACAAAAATTGAACAGGATCTTGAAAGATAACCGTACAGTAGAAATTAAACAAACTTTCTTACAATAAACCTAGCAGAGGACGCCAGATGAAAGTTTACCGAATTGTTAGGGAGGAGAGAAAACTACGCTTTTGCCTGTACTTCCTTAAAACCCTCTGGCATCGCTCGTATTTCTGCTTTACGCAGCCCTCGTGATTTTTGTGGATTTTTTTGTTTCTATACTGGTCCACAACAAGACGGAAACCGACACCTGACATCAGCATTAATAAAAAAGGTAGTCATTGCAACTAGCCCTGAATGCAAATGGCGCAACGGATAATTGGGGGAGGGGTACTTGAGAACGCTCACTAGAGAACAGAGCATGTCCTGTTTTGCACGTTACTGATCAAGGGGCTGAAGGGCTCACACGCTGATGTGTGGGTCCTGCGTTCTATATTTTTTTATTTTGAAACTCTTTTCCTTCTATAAAGAATTTTCTTTAGACTTACTTCTTTGTGATTCCAGGGCATGTTAAAGACTGATGATCATTCATAACCTATTTATTTTAAACATAATTATTTTACAGCAATTACAGTAATTATTCCACTTTACGGAGATTACAGTTTTACAACGTGTGGCTTGGCTATTTTGTATGCTAATCTGCACGCACATTATTGTTTTACGGACAAGACGGAACTGCGTTTGGCCAAAATGTGTAACACCAAATTCTACTATTACTGTACATAGAACATCCACTATGTGAGAGGAGGATAACGGACATGCTGGAGGCCAGACACATTAACACAGCAGATCGAAAGAGTTTAGCGGAGTGACATCTGTTTTGTCGCTATTTGAAACTCGTACCCTCCGGCAACGAACGATCGACCATGTGGAATTAACAGTTCATCCATCTACAAAGGGAGTGGAATCGACAATCAATTTAACTATGCCGTGAGGCAGCGAATTGCGATGTGACCGTTCAATGTTATAATTTGTCTACCCAATGATCAGCCATGTTCACTACTACTAGCATGGCGCAGACCACGTGTTCTAAGACCCCCTACGCAAAAAGAAACGTTCTTACGGTTCTATTTCTCGACCAAAATAAATCACAAACGTTTGAATATACTTCGTTGCACTCGATTTGCGCAATAGAATTCATACATTGGAACTATTGATGAGACTATGTAGCTTACGACACCACGTGGCTTTGTACAAAGGATTGGAGCCTACTCTGTTTCCACACAAAATTTCCGAAATAAACGAGAAAGCAATCATTGCATACATTCGTTTCCCTACATAATCTGAAGCAGGAAATGAAAAAGAATCAGTTAAAATATTCAAGTACCTTTCTTCCTGTGAACACCGAGACAGACGCACTGAGGGCACGTATGTTCACGTACCCGTCTTCTGTAGAGCTCCTAGAATATGGCGGGCATCCGGAGGTCTACCTGCATCCCGGTGGAGGGGATGGCCGAACCACTTGGCCGTGACCAACCTCTCCACCCCAAATCTTGTGATACTGGAACGTCTTTGATTTCCATCACCTGAAGCAAAAATATTAACTCACACTGAGAGACCTCCATCACCTCTGACACTGCCAAAAGAACTCCCGGCTCCACCATTATTCGTAATTATTACCAAACTTTATGTTCCCTCGCTACCAACTCGAGTCAAATTGGGTTACATTAGACCATGACAAAGGCGAACGTTGAATCCAGTTAAAATTTTCAATGTTGGTTACACATAAAGTGCAGTTTTAGTGTCATTATTGAAGAATATGAAACACAATCATTAAGTGTTTAGAAACGATGTCTGCTAGAAATTCGTCTGGAGTCACATAGTTCTCTGTTGCACATACTTCTTTTCGTACTATCCAGGTTTCTTCAAGTTTATGGAATATACAGTAAATGACGCTAATTTGTTGTAAGATCTGCTATCCTAATTATTATTAAAATTTGATATGCGTTGGTTTTTGTGATGAGAAAAACATAGTGAGAAGTGCACAGAAATTTAAGAAAAATGTGGAAAAGACAGTACTCGAGCCTTCGCTGTTTGTATTTTTTGACCAGTGGTATGTCAGCTGGTCAGACTTAATAAATAAGCTTATTCCGAAGACTTATCTTTTAACCAAACTCGGTGATTTGGGTTTTTATTTGAAATAAACTTATGTATTAGCATTAGAGCACAATATGCTACCGTATGCTTATCATGAATTATTTTGATAACTTTCTGACTTTCGATCCAATAGCAGCAAAAGTTCAAAATCGATTGTCAGTATTTTTGTTGTGGGTAGTAATGTGTATAAACTGTAGGAAAGAAATGGTTTTAAGTTTGTCATTCTTAGTCGAGGAATTACAAAATATATTTCATTATCACCTATGTACTTCATGTCCGAAAGTACAGATACCATCTTCATATATTAATAAAAGTAATAACCACTGCACCTGCAACTCAGTAGTTTATTTTTCTTTGAGTACTCTAGAACTATTGTTCGAAAATCAATTCACAATACCTGTTCAGTTTATTATATCAGTAATGTATCTCAGAAATTAAGACCAGTGGAGACGAAAATTAGAATGCAATCTCCACTCTCGCGAAAATTACCATCGATTCACCACGCCAGACAGTTGCCGCCATTCTAGCATCTTGACAGAGCTGGTAAGCAGAAATTGTCACAGGGCTGGTCCGCAGCGATTCCAAAATACCGTATTCAGTTGCTCTTGCTTCAAATTCGTTTCTTCAACTCCAGCATTCGGTCTAGTTGGCATCTCACCTACTGACAGTTTGTTGGTGGCTATGCATCTCCTATCCTGTTATACTCTGTAACAGACAGTAAAGCTTTGCAGTTCAGCGTAACTAGTAGGCGATGGTCTCACGGACTGTCACCGACTGTACATGGCAAAGTTCCTTACTGCATTGTCATGCATTCCTATTCTATGTAACTATTAGCGGTAAACTAAAGAGATAATCCACATTTTACTGCAATGATATCGATAATTTCAGTATGTTTGGACCAGAGCTATGATACTTTAGTTACTAGAAGCTGATCATTAAGTATAGCCGGCCGCAGTGGCCGAGAGGTTCTTGGCGCTTCAGTCCGGAACCGCACGTCTGCTATGGTCGCAGGTTCGAATCCTACCTCGGGCATGGATGTGTGTGATTTCCTTAGGTTAGTTAGGTTTAAGTAGTTGTAAGTTCTAGGGGACTGATGAACTCAGATGTTAAGTCCGATAGTGCTCAGAGCTCTTTGAACCATTACGTATAATTATAGCAAAAACAAGTTTCCAATTACCACGTATCGTGTTGATCCTGGAAGTCACCAAATCTCTACGTTTCAGCTATCACCAAGGTGCTTCACATTGGCAAGTAATGAACATGCGGTGAAGACGAAACATTTTGATTCCCCATATGAGTAATTCCCATATACACTGAGGTGGCATACGTCATGAGATAGCGCGACGTACATATAGAGAAGACGGTAATATCGCGTACACAAGGTATAAAAGGGCAGTGCATGGCGGAATTGTTGTTTGCACTCAGGTGATTCATGTGAAAAGCTTTCCAACGTGATTCATGTACTCATGATGGGAACTGACTTCCTTCGAACAGGGAATGGTAGTTGGAGTTAACGCATGAGCCATTTCATTTCGGAAATCGTTAGGAAATTCAGTATTCCGAGATCCACAATGTCACGAGTGTGCCGATAATACCAAATTCCAGGCATTACCTCTCATCACGCACAAGGAACTGGCCGATGGCCTTCGTGAAATAACCGCAGGAATCAATGTGGGACGTACGACGAACGTATGCGTTAGAACAGTGCGGTGAAATTTGGCGTTAAGAGGCTATGGCAGCAGACGACGAGTGCCTCCTACTAACAGCACGACATCGCTTGGGCTTGTGGCCTGGGCTTGTGACCATATCGGTGTGGCACTAGACAACTGGAAAACCGTGGCGTGGTCAGATGAGCCCCGATTTCAGTTGGTAAGAGTTGCTGGTAGAGTTCGAGTTTGGCGCAGACCCCACGAATCTATGGACCCATGTTGTCAACAAGATACTGTGCAAGCTGGTGGCGGCTCGATAATGGTGTGGGCTGTGTTTACATGGAATGAACTTCGTCGTCTGGTCCAACTTGATCAATTATTGACTGTAAATGGTTAAGTTCGGCTACTTAGAGACCATTTGCAGCCGTTCATGAATATCATGTTCCTAAACAACGGTTTCGTGTCACCAGGTGGCAGTTGGTCCCGATTGGTTTGGAGAACATTCTGGACGATTCTAGTGAATGATTTGGCCACCCAGATCGCCCGACATCAATCCCATCGCACATTTATGCAACATAGTCGAGAGGTCAGTTCGCGCACAATATCCTACACCACCAACACATTCGCCGTCATTGAAGGTTATAGAGGTAGCATGGGTTAAATTTCTGCAGGGGCTTCCAGTGACTTGTTGAGTCTGTGACGCTACGAGTTGCTGTACTACGCTTGGGGGAAGGATATTAGACACGATATTAGGGGGTACCCTATATTTTTTTCTTTTCACTGCAGTGAACGATATCTATGAATTTGTAGATCGTTTAAGGTTCGGCGCTTCGTTTCTTCAGAAACAGGTCTGTCTCACTAAGATACAAATTACTCTCAGAGATGTGGAAGGTTGTTTCAGCTTAAAACCATGCAATCCGTTTTTTCCCATTTTCAGCAGGTGATATATTCGTCACTTCGAAAGTCAAGTCCTCTTACAAGTTCTTCTGCTATGCGAAAGTTTGGTAATTTTTCCATTGTATTATGTTTCACATCATAATGCAGTGTTATTCATAAGCACCTCTCGGGATTCAGAAGACTACGGCGTGAACCTACGTGGCGTACGGAAAATAGATGCGTATCATTCGATAGGGCATCTTTCCACGTCTATAATTCACATTACACGGTGTCAGTATGGACACCGTTGGTGAGTCGGCAGTGGTCAATACGTAAATGTAGTTCAAAACAAAAAAAAAAAAAAAATGGTTCAAATGGCTCTGAGCACTATGGGACTTAACTTCTAAGGTCATCAGTCCCCTAGAACTTAGAACTACTTAAACCTAACTAACCTAAGGACATCACACACATCCAAGCCCGAGGCAGGATTCGAACCTGCGACCGTAGCGGTCGCGCGGCTCCAGACTGTAGCGCCAAGAACCGCTCGGCCACTCCGGCTGGCCATGTAGTTCACTTAAGTCGCTGACATAAGTTGCCCGGGAAGCTGAGACAGCCAACGCTTTGGAAATCTGTTAATTTGGTTGCTTCCTAGCAGGTACACACCATTTCCATACGACAACATGATCTGGAAGATTTGTCTAGATGTTCTGACACTCAGGCCCCTCATTGTAGCTACGAACAGTGCGTATGACGAATCGAAACGTGGAATGATGCTCTATCGACTGATTTGTATCATCTTTCTGTACGTCTTGTAATTTTCGAGCAGCTCTTCTGAAGCCCTAGAACATTTTACGAATAACTCTACATAAATTACTGTAAATTATCACAGCATGTGATGTTTTCCCCTGGGAGGACCCAAGCTGAGTGGATTCACAACAGGGTCTTAGAAAATGACAATGCAGACACTTCATCGTAAGTCATTACGGAGGTAGGTCTGTGAACCCGCCCCAAAGCTTCTTGTTACAATACAGGCACGATAACAGACAATGAAGGAGGCTGTTGAAAAGACCTGACAAGCTGAAGACTCAAATATGTATGAAGTTTTGCAAATATCTGAGAAGCTTAAGAGTACTCTACAGAACAAAAGAATAGTTTTAGAAAGCAACGTTCTCGGTGAATGGGTGAGTCTTCAAACGTAGAAAAAGAGGGAGATGCATAATAATAATCTTGCTAAAAACCCAAGGAAATTATGGTCTTACGTGAAATCGATAAGCGGGTCGAAGACTTCCATCCAGTCACTCACTGATGAGTCTGGACTGGCAACGGAAGACAGCAAAACTAAAACTGAAATTTTAAATTTAGCATTTGAGAAATCTTCCACGCAGGAGGATCGTACAAACATACCGCCGTTTGAGTCTCGTACAGATCCCCGTATGGAAGACATAGTGATGAACATCCCTGGGGTTGTGAAGCAACTGATTGGGTTGAAAATAAATAAATCGCCAGGTCCTGATGGGATTCCAATTCGGTTTTACAGAGAGTACTCTACTGCATTGGCTCCTTACTTAGCTTGCATTTATAGCGAATCTCTTGCCCAACGTAAAGTCCCGAGCGACTGGAAAAAAGCGCAGGTGACGCTTGTATATGAGAAGGTTAGAAGGACGGATCCTCAAAAGTACAGACCAATATGCTTAACATCGGTTTGTTGCAGGATTATCGAACATATTCCCAGTTCGAATATAATGAATTTCCTTGAGACAGAAAAGTTGCTGTCCATGCATCAGCACGGCTTTTAGGAAGCATCGCTCCTGCGAAACGCAACTCACCCTTTTTTCACATGATATCTTGCGAACCATGGATGAAGGGTATCAGACGGATGCCATATTCCTTGACTTCCGGAAACCGTTTGACTCCGTGCCCCACTGCAGACTCCTAACTAAGGTACGAGCATATGGGATTGGTTCCCAAATATGTGAGTGGCTCGAAGACTTCTTAAGTAATAGAATCCAGTACGTTGTCCTTGATGGCGAGTGTTCATCGGAGGTGAGGGTATCATCTGGAGTGCCCCAGGAAAGTGTGGTAGGTCCGCTGATGTTTTCTGTCTACATAAATAATCTTTTGGATAGGGTGGATAGGAATGTGCGGCTGTTTGCTGATGATGCTGTGGTGTACGGAAAAGTGTCGTCGTTGAGTAACTGTAGGAGGATACAAGATGACTTGGACAGGATTTGTGATTGGTGTAAAGAATAGCAGCTAGCTCTAAATATAGATAAATAAAAATTAATGCAGATGAACAGGAAAAAGAATCCCGTAATATTTGAATACTCCATTAGTAGTGTAGCGCTTGACACAGTCACGTCGATTAAATATTTGGGCGTAACATTGCAGAGCGATATGAAGTGGGACAAGCTTGTAATGGCAGTTGTGGGGAAGGCGGATAGTCTTCTTTGGTTCATTGGTAAAATTTTGGGAAGATGTGGTTCATCTTTAAAGGAGACCGCTTATAAAACACTAATACGACCTATTCTTGAGTACTGCTCGAGCTTTTGGGATCCCTGTCAGGTCGGATTGAGGGAGGACATAGAAGCAATTCAGAGTCGGGCTGCTAGATTTGCTATTAGTAGGTTTGATCATCACGCGAGTGTTACGGAAATGCTTCAGGAACTCGGGTGGGAGCCTCTGGAGGAAAGGAGGCGTTCTTTCCGTGAATCGCTATTGAGGAAATTTAGAGAACCAGCATTTGAGGCTGACTGCAGTACAATTTTAGTGCTGCCAACTTATAATTCGCGGAATGACCACAAAGATAAGATAAGAGAGATTAGGGCTCCTACAGAGGCATATAGGCAGTCATTTTTCCCTCGTTCTGTTTGGGAGTGGAACAGGGAGAGAAGATGCTAGTTGTGGTACTAGGTACCTCCCGCCACGCACCGTATGGTGGATTGCGGAGTATGTATGTAGATGTAGATGTAGAACAAAATTTCCTGCAAAATGATACGTCCGGTGGTGGTAGATATTAACTGGTAAGGCATGTGTATAGTAGCGTCCATAGCAACTTTTTAGCAGAATGCTAGTGAAATGATACTGCTAGTATGGGGACACACGGTTACTAGTTTTAAAGAGGAACCCTTCACTGCCCGATCTCACGTCAGCTATTCCAATAATTTCTGAGAGGTCAAACTAGACTTTATTTGTATGCGTAAGTAAAGACCCTCAACGTCTTATAGCTTGCAGCCGCCTGGCTCGTTCAGTAATCCTTGGTCACCAACACTGTCTTTCTCGAAACCGCTGTGCCACCGTGCCGCTGAGAAAGCAGTTGTCACCCAGTAGTGACAATTAGTATTAAAACAAAAGTTCGCTTGCCTGGGCTCTCTTTCTCTGAAAGTAAACATTAAAATCAACATAAAACGATCCAGTGATAATTATGAATATAATGGACGTATTAATTTCTGTTTTAATTGTTATGTGTGTTAGAAAGATATAAATTGTCTGAGAACTTGTTTTGTAACTACTCATGTTCCAAAAGAGACATATTTTGTAAAAATAAAGTCTCTGAATTTTCGACGTTTATCTTTCAGCAGCTGCCATAATTTAACCACTTATTTGTTATTAATTGTGAATGCTACCCTAAAATACACAAAGCCTCATGATTAACGACTGCGCTTATCACAAATTAGCTGCTCAACGTGGAGCTTAACCGAACTGAAAACTATTGGCCATTAAAATTGTTACACCAAGAAGAAATGCAGATGATAAACGGGTATTCATTGAACAAATATATTATACTAGAACTGACATGCGATTACATTTTCACGCAATTTGGGTGCATACATCCTGAGAAATCAATACTAACCACCTCTGGCCGTAATAACGGCCTCGATACGCCTGGGCATTGAGTCAAACAGAGCTTGGATGACGTGTACAGGTACAGCTACACATGCAGCTTCAACACGATACCACAGTCCATCAACAGTAGTGACTGATGTATTGTGACGAGCCAGTTGCTCGGCCACCATTGACCAGACGTTTCCAATTGGTGAGAGATCTGGAGAATGTGCTGGCCAGGGCAGCAGTCGAACATTTTCTGAACCCAGAAAGGCCCGTACGGGACCTGCAACATGCGGTCGTGCATTATCCTGCTGAAATATAGTGTTCCGGAGAGATCGAATGAAGGGTAGAGCCACGGGTCGTAACACATCTGAAATGTAACGTCCACTGTTCAAAGTGCCGTCAATGCGACCAAGAGGTAACCGAGACTTGTAACCAATGGCACCCCATACCATCAAGCCGGGTGATACGCTAGTATGGCGATGACGAATACACGCTTCCAATGTGCGTTCACCGCGATGTCGCCAAACACGGATGCGACCATCATGAAGCTGTAAACAGAATCTGGATTCATCCGAAAAAACGACGTTTTGCCATTCGTGCACCCAGATTCGTCGTTGAGTACACCATTGCAGGCGCTCCTGTCTGTGATGCAGCTTCAAGGGTAATCGCAGCCATGGTCTCCGAGCTGATAGTCCATGCTGCTGCAAACGTCGTCGAACTGTTCGTGCAGATGGTTGTTGTCTAGCCAACGTCCCCATCTGTTGACTCAGGGATAGAGACGTTGCTGCACGATCCGTTACAGCCATGCGGATAAGATGCCTGTCATCTCGACTGCTAGTGATACGAGGCGGTTGGAATCCAGCACGGGGTTCCGTATTACCCTCCTGGACCCACCGATTTCATATTCTGCTAACAGCCATTGGAGCTCGACCAACGCGAGCAGCAATGTCGCGATACGATAAACCGCAATCGCGATAGGCTACAATACGACCTTTATCAAAGTCGGAAACGTGATGGCACGCATTTCTCCTACTTACACGAAGCATCACAACAACGATTCACCAGGCAACGCCGGTCAACTTCTGTTTGTGTATGAGAAATCGGTTGGAAACTTTCCTCATGTCAGCACGTTGTGGGTGTCGCCACCGGCGCCAACCTTGTGTGAATGCTCTGAAAAGCTAATCATTTGGACATCACAGAATCTTCTTCCTGTCGGTTAAATTTCGCGTCTGTAGCACGTTATCTTCGTGGTGTAGCAATTTTAATGGCCAGTAGAGTAAGTTAGGTATCCAACATAAAGATAGCTAGAAATGATCTCCCTACCACAGGAAGTAGTTGTGTCTTCACGTGGCGTGCTTGCATGCAGCAACTCTCGTATACTGGAACGACGACAATGAAAATTTGTGACGGCTCAGGAAACGAATCCGGATTTCCCTGTTATTGCGAGCGGTCGCCCTCCCATTAAGCTATGGTAGCACGCGTAACGCATGCATGCGTGTCGGAAGGAACCTTGTATCGTACTTCCGAACGACACAGGCACTGCAATAGCGTAATTATCCGCCGACACCACGCAAGCAACTTTGAATTAAAATGTCTCTCCTCTATGGGAATATACATAATGAATGTACGAGTGCAGATTGTAGATAAATGGTTGACGCCTAACGGCAGTTTGGGTTTTGCCGTGAAGCGTTTTAGGATAGCCTAATAGTGAAGCAACCACTCGTGATAAGCGGAAAAGGCCCGCATCTCGTGGTCGTGCGGTAGCGTTCTCGCTTCCCACGCCCGGGTTCCCGGGTTCGATTCCCGGCGGGGTCAGGGATTTTCTCTGCCTCGTGATGGCTGGGTGTTGTGTGCTGTCCTTAGGTTAGTTAGGTTTAAGTAGTTCTTATGACCACAGCAGTTGAGTCCCATAGTGCTCAGAGCCATTTGAACCATTTTTTAAGCGGAAAATCCGGATTAGAGTTCTGGTCTGGCACAAATTTTCACTGTCGTCATTCCACTACATAGCTGTTGGTTACCCATGTTACAACTACGAATACATGTCCTGTATTTCATAACAGCTATGTTGTCTGCAGTGCCCGTTCCTTCGGACATGCTTACATGTCCGTAGGAACATTGCATCATAATTGGAGCAACACAGGCACAGCAATACCGTCGCGCGAACTAATACGTTTGTACCATATACCGGTTTATTATTTTAATTAATAGTTTGTGTTTTTAGGTGTATTTGGACAAAATGGACAATAAAGAACGGAAGGCTGAGCGTACACGTTGTTGGCAGGCGGAGGCATGAGACAGCGAAGACGACTTTGTGACCAATGGTAGTGAATGTGAAGTTCATGTAAGTGAGTGCAATCAAAGCAATGATAATGAGCAAGGTGCAAATGATAACAGTGACAGCGAAGACAATATATCACTATATGAGTTGCAAAATACTTCCCAGTATCCAATGTTATCAAAAATAGTGGAGCGATCGGAAAATAAGATTCATTTTATTATGGTGAAGGTGGAACTAAGTGGTGCTAAAATCCACATCAATAACAATTTCGGACACGTTCTGAAAATATCATTAAATAGGTACCTATAGAGAGCTTGGTAGCATGATCGACGCATTCGGAGCTTTAATGCTGGAGTCTATTTTGAACTGAAAGTAAGCTTAATATTTTCCTGATATACACAAACTTGCAAATTTCACAATCGAAAGCAGCTCGTGAAGTGGTTCCAATTCAGCATTTCATGAAGGAAATGAGTATGAGCTATTAGCCGGCCATGGTGGCCGAGCGGTTCTAGGCGCTACAATCTGGAACCGCGCGACGGCTACGGTCGCAGGTTCGAATCCTGCCTCGGGCATGGATGTGTGTGCTGTCCTTAGGTTAGTTAGTTGAAGTAGTTCTAAGTTCTATGGGACTGATGATCTCAGAAGTGAAGTCCCATAGTGCTCAGAGCCATTTGAACCATTTTTATGAGCTATTAAGAAAATGAGCATGAGCTATTTGGAGACTTATATAGGCATGTTATAAATTGCTGGATTTTACCGATCTGGAAGGCAGAACACAGATGAGCTTTGGAATTCAGACGGTGAAGGCGCTGAAATATTTCGGGTAACATTGACACTGTAGCGCTTTCATTTTATTCAAAGCTAACTTTATCTTAACGATAAATCCAAAAGCGAAGAAAGAAAACTATTGGACAACTTGACACTGATGTGAAGGTCGATGGAAGCATGTCATGACCTCACACAAATGCAGGGTGCTTTTCGATCGGTACCCCTGGGATTTGCAGTGGGATGATATAGGTTAGCACGAGTGGGGTGGTTGTAAGAATCTGGAACATTCTATAATAATTAGAACTGGAATACTTCAGTAAATAACTTTTACTTAACTTTGTCCTGCTACAGCACTCCAGTAACATACCTAATAACAACTATCTTTCTTGAATACAAATGACTCATCAACAAACATTAACTGGATTATACAAAAAGCAACGTGGTCGTGCGGTAGCGTTCTCGCTTCCCACGCCCGGGTTCCCGGGTTCGATTCCCGGCGGGATCAGGGATTTTCTCTGCCTCGTGATGACTGGGTGTTGTGTGACGTCTTTAGGTTAGTTAGGTTTAAGTAGTTCTAAGTTCTAGGGGACTGATGACCATAGCTGTTAAGTCCCATAGTGCTCAGAGACATTTGAACATTTTGAACAAAAAGCAAGACAACACAATTCTGGTATTACGTGCGTAATACATGCGCGAACTAGAGGCTGCGAACCTAACGAGCTGAAGGCTATTCTAATCTGACTTCGCTCACGACCTGCAACTGATTCGGCCGGCGCGATCTGCCAGTCTCTGTCCATGCCATACGGCGGCGCTGCAAGCGCCAACGAGTCCAGAGAGGTTGCAAGTGCTGGACAGCTATCGATTATCGCAACTTGTAGCGTGGTGTCTAACGTTGACACGACAGGCACCTGTACGTCATATATTTGAAATGTGTGTTGAAACTGCAAAGAGGTATGTTTCCTAGGAGAACATACAGCCACAAATGAAACGCTGCCTGCATTCAGAGGCAGATGCAAATTTGCAGAATACATACCATCGAAACCGGCCAAATATGACATAAAATGACCTTCGTCAGCAGAAAGAACTTTTACGTCCTTAAACTCTAAATATATACAGGAAAGAAACTAGTTAGACCATTTTCACTGAGCAATAAATCATATGGTGTGGTGAATCATCCGGTACAGCCCATTCCAGAAATTGGCCGTAATGTGACTTTCGATGATTACTTCAAGCATATGAACTAGTCACATCTGCTCAAAGAACGCAAACTGACTTCTGTGGGAACAGTGCATAAGAACAAGAGAGAAGTTCCTCCGGAATTTTGCAAAACTCATGGTGCAGAAATCTAGTCGCCTAAGTTTGGTTTCCAATAGGATGTTACACATGTATCTCATATACCAAAGAAAAAAATGTCCTTTTAATATGTCTAGTGTTCACAACAACGCTCAAATCGATGAATCGACTAGAGAAAAAAAGAAACATAAATAAACGTGTTTTATAATCCAACAAAAGGTGGAACAGACAATGAATATCAGCCGTCTGCGACATCTGATATAAGCCTCAATTGCTAGCAAAACGCTGAAGTTGTTCTCCGATCAAATAACAAGAAGACCCAAAAACTTAATATTATCAAACCATTAGGCCGTATGCTCGTCAGTGAACACTTGAGTGCCCGAAAATAAATACCACAATTGCCAAGCACTTTGGGCAAGAGCATCAGAGAATTAAGTGGAGAATCTTCAGAGGAATATGCTGCAAGGGTTCCACGTGCACGAAAATGTTGCCAAAGGTGTCCCTATGCCAGCCATCGTAAGAGATCTCATGTTTGCGAAGGCTCTCAGAATTACTGTACGTTTGTGAAGAACACGTTGTCAATAATGTGCTAAGTCGAGAGATGATTAGCATCTTAGAATACTGACTTCTTACCGATTTTGTGGTTGAAGAAGATTAATCTCATAAATACTTACCAAGAAATCGGAATTATTAAGAGGAATGGTGGTTATTGTTGATTTTTAAAAATGTGCACCTTAAGTTTTCTGAAGATTATTATTTTTTTGATTTCATGCTTAACAGATATAATTGAATATTTATACGCATATTTGTGTTTCCTATCAAAATTAATAGCTCATACGTAAGTTTACTTCCCAACCTTTGTTAAGAAATATCAATAACTATTTAAAAGATACGATTGAACTCCAGGGTCACCGTGACACACATCCTTCATGTACTCTTTTCGTACTACATCGTCGCCTGGTTAAAAGAATGTAGAGGGAGTGGACAATAATATGAAAACACCATAAGCTCAACACATTACTGGGCCTAATACGGTGTGGAAGATCCGTTGGCATCCAAAAAAGATTGCAGTCTTCACGTAACAGATAAATACAGATTCTATATGGTTTTCAAGGGAATCTTCTACCATTTGTCCTGCAAAATAGTGACAATTTTAGGTAACGATGACAGAGGTGGAGTGCGATCAAACACCTTCCTCTACAAAGTAGACCGTCTCTAATGACCTCGGTGGTGACGGGACGTTAAACTCAATTTTCCTTTTTTCCAAAGTAGACCACGAAGTCTTAATAGCATAGAGATCTGGTGAGTGTGGTGGCAAGGGAAAATGCAACAAATAAGGAACGATGCAAGCTGTGTCGAAGAAGGACACTGTAGTCTAGGAACACGGCATCACCATTAGAGTACAAACATTGGACCATAGTATACCTGATCAGAAAAAATGGTCACATAATTCTTAGCAGCAACGGGACATTGAAGAGTAACCATGGGGCCCTTGGAATACCAGATATGGCTACCTAAATGATCACTACACCCTCACAATGTTTCACTTTTGGGACGTAACCTTTGTCAGAAATTAGAAACAGTGTGAAGCAAAGACACACCCGACGACATTCCTTCCTTTCATTGCATCATTGTCCAGGTTTTATGGCTTCAGCATCACGTTTTCCTGTTAAGGGAATTTTCATCGCTGCTGAGTTGTTTAGAAAATCTAGTTCTTCCTGTAATTCCTTACTTCTGGAGTTCCCATCGTGCTGTTTTGGTACTCAGAGACTTCGCGAGTTCAAAATTCAATTTTGCAGACACTGTTACTGGTGTCGTCCTCTTATTTTTTTTCACAATCGTATTTAATGACCGTCACGATCACTCAATACATACATACCTTTCTCGACATTATGACTTATCAGATGATGTTTTTCCGTTTTCCCTGTATTTGGTATGAATCGTCGATACGTTGCCTCCTGAAACACTTCGACTATCGGGATCGGAAGCACCCTCCAACCGTTCACCAAAATTTTGCCCACACTCGGATACACTGAGTTCCGACATAATAGACTCACAACTACACAGAACACTGTTGAGAATACAACTGACACTTGCGATGTAGTAAGGACATTGCACAGGTGCGTCCTACAGGCTTGGATAGCATCTACATAAGTTCAAGTACTAATTTCTCGCGGTGTTTCCATATTTTTATTCACCCCTGTACGCAATAAATACTCATCTTCAGTTTCATGAGCATGAAGGAGTAAAGGTTCTGAACACTGTTGTAACCTAACAGTGAACAATGACTGACTGATACAATAGCTGTTCTGTCTCGACTGTCGTCGGTGACAGTATCTAAGTTAAGGCTGTAAACACATACACACCGCAATACTCAGCGATGATTGCGTTAACGTGTCGATATTTTTTTATAACCGCTGGTGGCTCTTTGATAACGACAGCTGAAACTGGCCAATTAAATCTGCGGTCAGCGAAAAATCACCACCTGGAAACTATTTGGCAGATGAACGGATTAGTTCCTGGCAGCAGCGTAATCTGTAGTGTCAAGCATAGCTCCACTGATGGAAAAAAAAAAAAAAAAAAAAACAAGAAGGAGTTATTCCAAATAAACGAAAGTTGGTAGATTAGTTTCTACATCTGAAAGATGACGTCTATTCTAATTTTGCGGCAGTCGCATAAGCATAGCGCTGGTAGTACCATTATGAGGATGAAAATCACATTTGCTTTAAATACACTATGTAACGGTCGAGAGTGTTGGTTAGCTATGGGATTGGACGTGGTGAGTTGATGTTAGTCAAGAATGTTCTTTAGACGACGAAGACGCTATTATCAACACATCACTGAGTTTCAACGTTGTCGTGCAATAGGACTTCGACAGGCTGGATTTCCCTTCTGCGATACTGCAGAAACACTTGGCAAGAAAGTAGCCACTGTACATGGTTTCTGGCAGCAGTGGTCTCGAATATGTACGGTCGCCAGAAGAGCAGGTTCCGGACGGCCACGTGGCACTACCGAGAGGGACGACTGTCGTCTTCTGCGTATGGCTCTGGCACATCGTAATGCAGCAGCAGCAGCAATTAGAGGAGCAGATGGCACAATAATGACACAAAAAAACTGTTGCAAATCAGTTACTTCAAGGACAGCGCCGAGCTAGACGCCCTGTACCGCGCATTCCAGTGACCCCAAACTACCGCCGTTTTCGACTGGTGTCAAGTGATAGCCCAATGGACGGCAGGGTGGAGTTCGGATGAAAGCTGGTTCTGAGTCGACGCTAGTTACGGCCGTGTGTTGGTTAGAAGGAGGCTAGTTGAGGGCCTGCAACCAACGTGTCTGGATATTAGACACACTGGAGCCTCAGCAGGAGCTAAGAGCTGGGGTGCGATTTCCTATGACAACAGAAGCATTCTTGTGATTATCCCATGAGCACTGACTGCAAATTTGTACGTCAGTCCGGTGATTCGACCTGTTGTGCTGCCATTCATGAACAGTATTCCAGGGGGCCTTTTCCAACAGGATAAAGCTCGCTCACATACCGTTATTGTAACCCAACATGCTCTACAGAGTAACAAGATTTTGCCTTGGCCTGCTCAATCACGAGATCCGTCTCCAATCGTGCACATATGGAACATCATCGGATGATAACTCCAGCTTCACCCACAAACGGCATTAACCGTCTCTGTACTGTCCAAGTGCAACACGCCTGGAACGCTTCTCACAAACTGAAATCCTGCACTTTTACAACACAACGCATGCTCGTTTGTATGTTTCCATCCAACGTTTTGGTGGTTACATCGATTATTAATGTACCAGCATTTCACATTTGCACTGGCGTATCTCACGCTCACATTAACCTGTGATCCTGCAATGTTTCTCACTTAAATATGTTACCTAGATCAATATATTCCAGAAATTTCATTGCTGTAGGTTAATGATTTTTTGCTGTTGCGATTTTTTTTTTCGTCAGTGTATTTGTGGATGTATTGGACTTTTGGTAAGACGCGTGACGGAAACATAATGTGGTTCCTGTTACGTGCGCCTTATATGTGTTGACTTGGCGGAAGCATCATGTGGTTCCTGTTAAGTGCGCCCTCTATGTGCTGACTGATCATAACTATGTGGCGTCACGCTGGAGACTGCCTGGCGTGTGGCGCCATTTGTGGGTATCGCTGTATACCGTATCTGACAGCGGACACAGCAATTTGTTTACTAAGGTTAGCTGTCTCCCCACAATCAACGCTAGCCATAACTCATCAAATAAACAGCACAAGTTTATGAAACTCCCTCTCCCATCAATGAAGTATCGTATGATTTTCTAGTCGTTAGCTATGACGTTTCGGCACTGGAGAACCTGACGGAGTAAAGGGTAAACTGTTGCAAGAGTCGCGTGGGTAGACAAAATTTTTGTACTGTAAATATATTCCGAGTCTTTACCAGCATTAGCATCTGTGTTTTTATAGTGTTTTTCTATGATAAAATCGATATTTTATTACCCTAGTGATTATCGGTTCAATGCCACCTTCATAAACATCTCGTAATTGTAGTCTTTGGTGTACACACATCTTTTACTAACAGTGTCTGCGGTCATAAGCGCTGAGAACGAATCTGATAGTTCTTTGTTTGGAAACGATCGTATCCGCTTTCTCCAAGCAACTGCTCAATTACAGTTTCTTGCCGTAACTGACGCCGATTTGTGTGCGGTATTGACAGAAGTGTGATGAACACGCTTCATCATGTTAGAGCAAGGAGTATGACTCGCTCAAAAATAATTATTTATATATTGGCCTTTAGGTGGGAGGAACGGGGTAGGTGTGGTGTTCCATAGTCAGTGAAAGACATCATCCGCTGTAGAAAAGTTTCATACGTCGAGGATTCTGTAATATCCTGTTTGTTACACTATGGCTAGCAAAAGGAACAAGCAATGCATCAGCCTTTTTTTTCTGTTATGCATCTTTTGCAACATGACCATCTTCGTCACGCTTCATAGATACGGTCTTCCTCGATTTATAAATAAGAATTGGGTGAAATTGCAGCACTTTTTGTGATACGATGTAATCTGAAATACCGAGCGTCTTATGTGTGCCTATTTTAAGCGAAGGATTGACTTCTCTGTATGCTTCTTATGACAGTTTCACTTAGGATCTGTCGGTACAGCTTGTAGCTTTTCCCCTCTGGAAATCAGAAGTTCTTGCTGTGACGCATTACTAAGTCGGACACAACAGCCGCGAAAGTTGTGGTTTGCGGAAGGCTACATGTGGAGGGCTACACTGAATGAACCACAAAGGTGAATTCTAGCAAACTGCATTTGATTCTTCCCTACATAGTCAAGTAAACGGCTGCTTACCTCCTCCCCTCAAAAGCTTTCTCGATGTCCTCATTGAATATCTTATCAGTAGACCGCGGCCTCTTACATGCGATTTAAAGACAGTGAAAAGTTCTAAGTAGCTTTCAGGAATACTAATACAATGCAGCAATGAATGCCACCTCATTTAGGAATCCAAACCGAAATGAGGAAAATGTGTTTTAACATTAAACAATAAATGAGAGCCGTTCTGATCTCATGTCTCACAGTAAAGAACGCGAAATCACATTATAACTCTTCGAGTGCCATAATATTCACTAAACGATGCATTTAATTTTTCCATGTTGCTTCAGTTCAAAAATTTTCACCGTCCAGAATAAACTTCAAGTTATTTTCTAAAGTGAAATGTGGCACTCGTGAAATATATACGTGTTCCCAATATAATTGGCAGAAATAGACTGGGTACAAACGTTTTCCGAGGTAAATTAAACATTTATCCCACTTTTAACTAAACGGAATAACCACTTGCGCCGGCCGAAGTGGCCGAGCGGTTCTAGGCGCTACAGTCTGGAACCGCGCGACCGCTACGGTCGCAGGTTCGAATCCCGTCTCGGGCATGGATGTGTGTGATGTCCTTAGGTTTGTTAGGTTTACGTAGTTCTAAGTTCTAGGTGACTGATGACCTCAGAAGTTAAGTCCCATAGTGCTCACAGCCAATAACCACTTGCAGTGTACACATGGTTGACTGCATGAGGCCTAGCTCACTTACGTGATTGGTTGGCTATGTCCCATAGGTATCAGTATGGGTAAAGTCTTCAGCATTGTGAATTTTCTACTTCGTGGTCTAGCATTTTATATTTACAAAATTTCTTCCACATTAAATCAGTTTCTGAACTTCTGGTTTTGCGCTAATTGGATAGACATTAGTTACATCACATAGAAAATCTCTTCCATTCAATTAATACCCCTGATACAGCAATCAGTATAAGATTTGAGATAAAAATACGGTTGTCGTTTCGAAGGATTTTATTTTCAAACTTCAGTGATGCGTTTCGCCGGTGGTAGGCATCTTCAGATTATCTACAATGGAAAAAACTACAAAAATTAGTACAAGGAAGCTTCCCGATTCCCATATTGTGCGAAAACATACTCTGCGGAAGACATTTTTATGCAGACTTACAGAAACTGATCACGGCACACGCCTTCCACAAAATGATTGCACAGTGCGAATTCATCGGCAAAATGCGATTGCAATATCAAAAAGTGAAAATCTCAAATGACTATCTTTTCAGCGGCCACTCTTCGAAAATACAGCTACATGCCATTGAATTTAATGAACTGCACCCGAATATGCCATTTACAAATGAAATCATGAATGACACTGGTAAACCAAATAGCTGACTAATAATCGAGTTATTTTTTATGTCTACAGAAAGCTAATCACTAGGGACTCAATCATTCACGCTTCATCTTGCCATCCACTTCGTTAAAAACTGAGATTTTTCAGCTCTATGATTTATCACATCCTTGGTCTATCTCTTGGTAAAAACGCCATCAGTAAAGATCTGTATAACCTAGAATTTATAGCAAGTAGAAACGGCTACAGTATTTCGTTAGTCCAGAAGTTGTATAAAGAAAAGAAACAAACTGAATGCTTCATCTACAATCAAACACTCTAAAACAGAGGTAAAGTGGATCCCCCTCCCTTTCCTGAGCAACTTCTCTTACGACGTAGACAAGTTTTTCCGGCGTACAAACGCACGTATAGCTTTCACTGGTGGTACCGATATAAGACATCAACTCGTTCACAACGAACAGGCACAGAAAATTAATTATGATAAGTGAGGGATTTACAGATTAGAATGTACCCAATGTAGCGCTAAATATGTTGGAAAGTAGGGTGGAATTTTTGAAACCAGGTTTCAGGAACACTGACTAACAAAAACGGGACAGGTAAAACAACATTCGCCATTTGCAGAACATATAAGGGCATTTGGCCATTGTTCGCCTACTATCAATAAAGTACAGATTTTGAATTTTGCCCATAAGGAACGGAAACTATACTTACTTGAGGAATTTGAGATCGCTAAACGCATGTTTTTTGCTATTGATGGACTCCTCAACGACCAGCTGATCAGAAAAACTCAATCATTTTTTGATGTAATGATGTCCCATTTTAAAGAAGTTTAGCCTTGTTGCTGTGAAGTATGCTGGTATATCCTTTGTTATTTATTTGACTCCCTTATCCTTAAAGCGTAGTTCAATTTTTATTTTTTACATCTGTGACGACCTTTTCATAAGGTATAAATATCTTATCGGATAGATGCCAGTTAACTTTACGCTTATTTTTAGATCTTTCACTTTAGAAATTATTTATATTGTGTTGTATAAGGCTATTTATGTTCCGTATACGAATACGGTCCTGTGCAATGGGTAGTGTACAGACTATACATCCAACGCCATTTGTTTGATTCTGCTGCACTACTTGCACTCGAGGCCTGATTCCCACACGGTTGCGCATTCTATGTTTGTCAGTGGGGGGGTTCGACATTTACCCGTGGCAGTGAGTAAGCTAATTAAAGGATTTTTCGGCATTTATTTTCACGGTCTCCTTAGCCACCTTTTTTTTTTTTTTTTTTTTTTTTTAACTCCGTCTACAGGCCGCAAGCGACCCATCGGGACCATCCGACCGCCGTATCATCCTCAGGTGAGGATGCGGACAGGAGGGGCATGGGGTCAGCACACCGCTCTCCCGGTCGTGAAGACGGTTTTCTTTGACCGGAGCCGCTACTATTCGGTCGAGTAGCTCCTCAATTGGCATCACGAGGCTGAGTGCACCCCGAAAAATGGCAACAGCACGTGGCGGCGGGATGGTGACCCATCCAAGCGCCGGCCACGCCCGACAGCGCTTAACTTCGGTGATCGCACGGGAACCGGTGTATCCACTGTGGCAAGGCCGTTGCTTAGCCACCTTTACAAATCTAATTATTTCTTCCAGTTTATCAAACCTTAAAGTTATTTCGTTGCAATTTCCCATCGTTCCGGTTCTTTCCAGGAACCCACTTGGTAGGCTTTGGGGATTTTCATTTTTTTAATAACCCCCGCATCAAACCAGTCTCAGGACTGAAGACCACAACAACAACAACAACAATGTAACCATCACATTTGGCCGACGTATTTGCATTGTGTAATCGTTTTATGAGCGGTGTGCGCCGTGAACAATTTCTGCAGGTTTGCATAACTTTTCCCGTAGAGTACGTTTTTGCACAAGAGGGGACCGGAACGTTTCCTTATACCTCTTTCTATATTTTTTTGCACTGTAGATAATCTGAAGATGCCTACCGCAGGCGAAACGCGACATTGAAATTTGAAAATAAATACATCAGCAAGCAAGACTGTATTTTTATCTCAGACAAAAAACCTCTGGTGTTTGTAAGTCCTTTCAACAATGGCTGCTTTTAACATTTGGTAAGTTAGCTCGTTGTAGCCAACCCATTAAGCACACACTCTCCTGTTGTAGCTCTAGGATCTAACACTGCAGATTTGCTTGCTGGAGAACGTAGGGAAGAAACTTCTCTTTAATGGCATCTGCAGTGCTAGTAGTTACTTTATTACGGCTGACATCTCTACCAAGAGAGGCCATTACGACTTACAGAAAGTTTCTGCTCTTTCTGTCTGGCTGCGCTCCTCTAGCGTCTCTGTCGTCGTTATTTCCTGCCTTTGATCTCCACTCGTTCGTTATTCGTCCCTCTTTCTACACAGACTGGCTTCGGGAGCTGCAAGCGATATCCCGCTGCCACACGGTAGCTACAGCATTTCCACTCACGGCAACCGGCACGATTCTGGATAGTGAGCAAATAGTCCAGGTCTGGCAGGCACGTAGCCGCGGAGCTGCACGAGTGCCCCATTTAGCTGCTACCGCCTGCTGCTCCTGGGAGAGCTGCGAGGTTCCGCCGACCACAGATGTTTGCGCAACGAAGTGGACCGCCAGCTCGGACGCTGGACAGCTGACGTGTTCGCACACGGGCCGGCGCCGCCACCCACAGAGTGGCATAAAACTGCAAGCATTGTGCCAGACTTGCACGAATCATAGATGACCAATTGTCGCACTTACCAACCTGACAGAGACTAGTATGGTCCCATTAACCTACATTGATAATTTTGTCTAAACGTTAGTAAAGGCATAAGTACTAATTTTGTACATTTCATTCTACAATAATAGCTCACTTTCCAGTACTGCCTGTTATGGTTTGTCAATGAGGCGTATTCATGCTTAAATTAGATAACTTTGTTGTCACTCGACAGTGTACTTAGTTGTCTGTCAGTTTGTACTTACTGTACTACTGTACTTTGAAACCTCTGTGGTCATCTCTAGTAATTCAATTGTCCAACAGATAAGGACTTACTTTCTGTGAAGGGTTAACGTATTTATACGTTAGTTGGGATCGACATTGCCAGGGTTTTGGAGTGTAAAATGTGATGGCTTAACAAAATCGGCAGTAACTACGTACGACTCCTCAGGAAATAAAAAAAGAAGTAATGCAACCTGACGGAACAGTGATAAGGTCGTGTACAGAAAATTTGTGTTGAGAATAGTTGAGAAGAACAGTGATGCCCACACCTACAACACCAAAAAGGAGAAATGACCTTTCTACCCATTATTAAAGCTATCAATGGCTCAGAAATGAGTTCAGTATCGAGTAACAAAATTTTTTATCATTTGCCCAATGATTTACAATGTCTGACACCCAGAGAAGCAAGTTCTTTGTGGATTTTTCGTTTGATGCGTATTTCTTGAGATATTTGGCCCGGTCACTATCAATGGACCACCTTGTATAAGCTGAAGAGGGATCACAGTTATTAGCTAGGGAAGTCAGAGACGACGATCGAAAATGTTTAGCGGACTGGGATTCGAACCCGAGATCTCCTGCTTGCAAGGCACGTGCAGTAACTACTGCGCCATCCGCGACACAGTATTATTCCAACTGCACGGACTATTTCCGTTCTCCTCACAGCCGACCAACACTCCCATGGAGTGCCACCTATCCGCAGTCCCTGTAGCGAACAGGAGTATAATAAACAGGGACTGCGCATAGGTGTCGCCCAATGGGAGTGTTCGTCGGTCGTGAGGCGTTCGGAACAAGTCCGTGCAGTTGCAATAACGCTGTGTCCCGGATAGCGCATTAGTTACTGCACCTGCCTAATAAGCGGGAGATCCCGGGTTCGAAACCCAGTCCGGCACACATTTTCGTTCGTCGCCGCCGATTCCGCTTAATGTCCCCTTGCAACTGATAACAGTGATCCCCCTTCAATTTACATAACTTAAAATCAATTCTCTAAGACAATTCCTTCTTTTCATTGACGAATTTCTACTTAAAAACTAGTAGTCAGTAATAAAAAAGAATAGTGTAGTTGACGAGTAGGACTAAAACAATAATGTGTATGTTAAAGTTTACACCAATATCACGTATACATATCCTGTAAACTGACTCGTTCCACATCAGTGTGATAAAATCTTTAAAATGATCTATGGAACAGGCAAGTAACTAACTAACAATATCGCATTTCATTTAGCGATAAACTACGGAAGTATGCGGAAAATTGCAGGTAAATCTGCACTCGGCAACATACACACTTCTCACTTGACTAGTGTGCACAATTACATGATTATACGAAAAATTTGCTGTTAAATAAATATGCAATGTGTCACATTGATAACTGAGCTCCGTTAGCAGATGGTATGCAGTAATGAATATTATAAAACTGTGGTCACAGCGCGTAAAATTCTCGCAGGACACTAACGTTAACCCCTTAACCTACGATTTAAATTCCAACGACCTGAGCTCAAAATGTATACACGATCTCGCGGTATTTGAGCAATTCAATCCAACATTGTGCCAATCGCGCACGACTTACGGAGTGTATGTACATGTCTAAGATCCAACTGGTTTTACTTTGTAAAATATCTGATTAGTAATCACAATAATATGCAATAATTGCGTTAGAAACAGTACAAAATATTTATTACCAATCAATACAATATAATGTAAATCAATACCATTTATCTCCAATTCCTGAAAACACTCAAAATTCACATAATTAGCAATCTCACAAAAAACACCACAAATCAATAATCTTCAAAGGTGTGATATCGTTCGAAATATACATGTACATGTAACGGAACTTTGCGTTACTTGTAACGGAACTTTGCGTTACTCGTAACGGAACTTTGGATCTCTTGCAGTCCCACGTTTTTTCTCTAGTATTGTTGTTTTTCGTGCAAACGTTACCCGACTGACGGTACCATGGGCCAGGCCCATGCAGTTTGCATTTCACCCGACCGATCTACCATGGGCCAGGCTCATGTGTTATCACATCTGGCCCGGATACCAGACTACGAGTCTCACACTTTGATGTACTTTAAGGTGTTAACAAAATAAAATATCGACAAATTAAATACAAAGCTACCTCTTTCGAGAAAAATACCTGTTGATACATATTGGGAAATCAAAATGTAAACAACCAGAAGGCTGGCGTTAATCCTTGAATGGCCCGATAGATTACCTATATGTAATAAATAGGAATATTACGTTTCTCAGCAGAGGTGCTGAGATGACATTTGCACGTATGTGACGCTCATTGGAAAGTCTGTAATTTCCACCATTTCGACAAGTTGAAAGATCATAGGGGTGAAATTGTGGAGTGTAACTTGCCAGAGCCATGGATGGCAGATATGTGTAGTGCTGTAAACAAGTGGTTTTCGCTTTTGAACACTAGCTAATATTGTGGTCAGCTAGCCATAAAATCCACCTCGCTGGTAGGTTCCCCTGAGAACCAATGCTGAAAGTGCATGCTCTCTGAGCAATGTTTCTCCACGTACGAGAGGACCTCAAAAAGTAAGTTTTAACATTACTATGGCAAGCGAAATAAGTTTAACTGATTGTTGCAGTTAACTTCAAAGTGATGCTATTTTCAACATAGTCATCAAGTAGCTTTAAACAACGGACGGAACATTTCCATTTCTGTACGATAGAAATCTGCTCCTTGGCCACGAAGCAGTTCGAGAATTCTCATTTGAAGATGGTTAGAAAATCTTTCCCCCTATGTTCTTTCAGCTTGCCGAAATGGTGGAAATTACAGACCTGCCGATCATCGTCACACACGTCTGTGTGGCCTTCGTCAAATTTCTGGAACCGTACACTACGGCTGGACATAAAATTGTGTTTGGTACATATAGCACCAAAATTTCGTGGTTAATGTGTGTACAGTTTAGACGTTTAACCCACAATAATCATTCTGTCCCACGTAATTTAACTTTGGAATAAGATTCCAGGTACAATTTGCATGAAAATGCTATGGGACGAAGCAGCCGTAGGATACACTTAAATAACTTTCAGTTGTTTCGACCACAATTGTTGATATTTCCAAAATCGCCTTACGTCTTTCGATATTTCGTCATTTTTAAACGCTATAATACACAATACAAAACTGGTAACAGAAGGAAGGAAATACGTGAGATTTTCACCATTGATTGGAGACATAGTGTAGTGAGTAAAATATGGTTTTTAGCTTACCTAATGCTGCGTCATAATATAAATCATAGAGGATGGTCAAATGGATACAGTGGATCTCGCCAGTACTCCTGATCAAGAGGCAAATGGAAACGGCTGTCGTAGAATAAGATTGAAATCAAGTCCGATGGATACGTGATGCACGATGCATTTGTTTGTTCACAACTAACTTTTTCCACGTTAAATCATAGTAAACAGTTGCAGTCAGTAGAAGATGCATAAAACTTCAGTTTACAATATTTCATGAAAGGTACTTTTTACAAAACAACGTGTAACAGCTCTCAAAGGTCGAAAGTGATACAATGGAAGAAGCCGCTGGGCAGCGCTGAGTACAAAGAGGCAAATTGTTTGTCAACAAGCATAATTTTAACTAATTACTTCTTATCCATTTACTGCATCAGTAAAGGTTCATAAACATCTTTCCATGGTACTGTACAAAATATTGAAACATCGGTCCTGGAATGTAGCAATTACTTTTGAAAAATAAATGGCGCTCGAGAATTGCCATATCTTCCAGTAAGAGCAAAACTCAATAGAACAGGGAGAAAATGCATAATCGCCAGACAGGAAGGAAATTCAAATAAATTACGAAGGCGCAACCTTTGAATATACCGTATATCAGTATCATCAGTAGCATATAGCGACCATCCAGATTACCTTATCTAGTTAAGGCTTCTGAAGTGGCAAACATGAGTTGACTGTCAGTGGCTAAGACGAGCGTATGTCGTTGTTTATGTATTGAATAATTAGGCTTCACTCATGGTACGTAAAGACCAAGACACAGGGGAAAGAGTGAAACGATCCACTGCGTTGAGGATAAAACATAGAATAGTACAGTATTTAGCGCAAAAAGTACACTGCGTGACGGCGAACTGTAGTACGTCACCATCTGCCGAGGCCTCGTCTTAGCAGTAGAAATATATCTAAAAGTGCTGTGAAAACAAACTGAAAAAGAACAAAAAAATATGTGGCTCTGAGCACTATGGGACTTAACTTCTGAGGTCATCAGTCCCCAAAGAAATATATTTGATCACTTAGCATTTTTGAGGAAAATTTTATTTTACTTTCAAAAATTTCCAAGCACTATAAAGAATAGCCCTGTAGGCACGTTATGATGTATTTTAAGATTATGTTCAATTTCACCTAACGTATGTTTCTTTTGTAACAGATGCCTTTTTATATTGTCTTAATTGCTGTATTGTGTACACCCATCTCATCCGACTAGTGAGGCGAAAGTAGTGTCCAGTTATACTTCCCGTGTTGTTGTCCACGTTGTCACATAGGCTGGTAGGAGTATTCCCTTATGCTTTGTGTCCATACATGTTCGCCTTCGTTTTCGATCTTAGATACTTCTTCTGTGAGTATTCGTGGTCATCGTAATCTCATTTCGTGCATCATCGTCGCTGTCACCGTCCCCATCTCGTCGCGATTCTGTGGTTGCCCCGCCACCCCGCCGCCGCCACCACCGCCACCATCTATTCATCTGTTTGTCGTCGCCAACAAACCACCCTGGATTCCACCGCCGTTTGCCTCCTTCGTCCTAGCGCTCTTCGGCGACCGTCCACATCCGTCAACACCGTTCATCACTCTCTATCATCATGGACCATCCCACTGACTCTATCGTCCACACCTTTGCACCTCCTGCTCTAACTTTCACCACAGTTAGCGTCTCTCTCCTCTCTTACCTACAGTATCCTGACCTACCACAGCGTAACACATACATCTCAATCCGTGACCAGCTCCTCCGACAATTTCTCTTTCAGCCACAGCTCACCAACCACATCCATCACTACCTGCCGAGCCAGAGTTCCAGTGATAACATCACTAGCATCACTTCATGGAGCTTCATTCCACCAACCAACGCAAACAGTGCTGAAGGACCTGCACAGCTATCAGCTAACCATTACCTAAGCCACGTTCTGCCAACCCCCAACCCACAACCATACGTTCCTCCAACAGCCGTTAATAAAACTACAAAACGTCAAAACACCAACATGTCTCCCACACTTAATAAACCGCAAACTGAAACTGTCGATACGTAGCATGTGGACACAATTCCACCCCCTACATCCTCACCAACCTTCACACATTCATTCACTCCAACCCCGATCCAAAGTTGCTCAAACTAAAATCCCTCATCTGCAAAATCATAAAATACTTACCTAGCCTCCACATCCAACCAATCATCCCTAGAAAAGACTCCATATTACTAATGGCTCTCAACTGCAACATTCACACCGATCTCCTCTCCAAAATTACTCTCGTTATCTTTAGCCCCATAGCCTTCTTAACACCTCTCATTGCAGCACTCTCTGTCAGACAACACCAACCTTCCTGCTGTTTTCCTGCTCTCACTGCAATGATCACCAGAGTCGATCTTGAGTTTACAGATGAGCATGCAGTGTCCGAACTGAACAAATATCCAAATTTAGAGGTCTGAAAGGCCCTTAGGGTCAACAATGACGTTGGTTCCATTAGGTGTCCCTTTACAGAATCTACCTTCATTACAGATCTTCTTAAATAGGGAGTTCTGATGTACCATCACCACCACAAGGTCAAACTTTCCAAATCCCATCCTCATTGCTGCTGCTGTCAAAAGTGTCTTAGCTACAAAGAACACCAACCTCTCATTTTCTTAAACAGTGCCCTAACCTTGCTTCCCCTCCTACCTGGAATTCCTGCAACGATTCCCACCCCACATATTCTGCAAAATGCAAAGAAGATCCCTAACCAACAAAACCAGAACTTATTGTTGTGATTCGTCCCATTGATACCCCCATTCACCCATACAATCCCCTCTGTCCGACCCCCACTGAACACATCATCAACCATTAGTCTCCAAAACTTTCATTCATTCCAGTGATCACATATCCTTCAAAAAATCTTTGTTTGTGCCTGTTCCCTTTACCTTCTTAACGCCCAAGACACCTACTCCCACAATCACCTCCTCTTCCTCCTTACCTGCCTTGACACCCTAATCTAAAACCAAAACCATTCTAGTCCTCACCCACACACTCCACTCTTATTTCTTGTAATGGCGCGACACCACTACAACATTCCGTACCACAGCATCCACCCTCTGTTCACCAACAAGCATCTTTTGATGTATACAGTCTCCCAATACGACGTCTATACCGTCAATTATTTATTTTTATTTATTGATTGCCAAATTATAAACCTGTTACCTGATGTTTTAAAACAGGTCCTATATCTTACAGTTTTCTGTCTTTCGTCTTCTTTGTAGTTTTCCTTCTTTTGTTTTATCTGCAGCATTTTGCAAAAAATAATACATTCTGAAATAACAATAGTTTAAGGTTGAAACATAAATAAAATTTTGTTGTTTTAAGAAGAATATAAAGAGATGATAGGATAGAGGAAAGGTTTGTTAGTGGCATCACCGATGGTAACTAGCGGTGAATATCTCGGAATGAATTCTTCGAGCTGTTGACCGCGAATCATAACAAAGTAGTTAGTAATAGAGAAATAGGCTGTGGGGCATATTTCTAGGCTAGATCGGAAGCGCCTCATACTTTTTTACTGTTACATCTCATCTTAGTCCTCCTGTTCCTCCTCAGAGTCACTGTTTTCGCTGTTTCTGTGAGTTTCGCTGTCCACCCTATGGAGACTGTTGTTTCGTTGCGCACAGGCATGTCTGTTATGTCGTGTCCGCAGGTACTCTTCGTGTGCTGTTTTTTGAATACTGTTTGTCAATGCGTTTAGTTGTGCCCATTGTCCTTCTTCTCTTATTACTGTGTATACATGTATGTCTGTTTCTGTGTAGTCCAAGTGTAGTGCATGTCTATTGTTCCCGTGTTGTCTGCAGAAAAATACAGTATGTTCCGGGGAATATTCTTCCTCGAAAGTGCATGTAGGTTTCTGTCTCAGACTTATGCGGTTTCAATGCGTGGGATTACGTCCGTGTCCTGTTAATAAATGTACCATACCGCGGGTGGGATCGACATCTTTTATTCTCAACCGCACACTTATGTCAGGGAGGAGGTCATGCTGTCAACGTTCCTGATCACTTAGATTCCACTCACCTCTCCAAGTATCTAAACCCCATCTTTAAAGATGACATGCCGCCTGTATCGGTACATCAGTTATTCTGTGTACCTTATCTAGTCTCCGCATCTTTAACCAGTAACTTGCAGCTCTGTATTTGATCGTGGTATCTGTGAGGTATATTTGGAGCACCACTCACAGTGCATCCACTGATGTGGTGCCGAAGACTCCAAATATCCTAGTAGAACAATTCTCTGCCCTCGTCTGACGCTTTGTTGGTGACCTTGTTCAGGCTGTGTGCCCACGTGCTAGCTACGAAGATGAGAACTAATTCGGAATGTCTGTATGACTGGTAGAGGTAATCACTAATGTTTTGAATTTAGCCTCACCAGTTTATGTTGTATTTTTCTGCTTCCTCTGTTGTTAGCCCCATCTGTTCGTGGAAATTTAATTTCTCATTTATGTGTACCCCAAGATAGCGCGTAACATGTGCTCATCTGATGTTTGTGTCCCCAATTTTAACTGAAGTGTTTCTTTGAATTGATCCTTTCACTACCGTGAAGGTTGTTTTGTTTTCGGCTATCCTGTGTTTGTTGTTGTGATACCATTCTGTAATTGTTTTTTGTATTCCACTAGCTTTCTCTTCCAGTTTGGTTCTGTTGTTTGCAGTGAGTATAACTAATGAGTCATCTACGTAGGGGACGATTCAGTCTGACCTGGCATTCCCATTTAGAAGTTGTAGGAGGGTTTCGACCTTTATGGCCCAGTGGATTTGGCCGCAGATCGACTCTTGAGGACAGCCTTCGGTAATTCATTTAATTACTTTCCGAATGTTCACCTGCCATTCGACTACTCGGTCCTTACAGTAGTCTAGGATACTGTTGTACAGTGACTGTGGTACCTCCAGGCGTCTTTATCTTTCAAACATTGCGGGCCACCAGAGGTTATCGAAATCCTCCGAAATGTCAATCATTTTTGCGGTGGCGTATTTTTGTGTTGTAGCATTAACTGTGTGTAGTACATTGTTGATGGAATCATCTATTGATTTGCCAGTTCTGAAGTCGAACTGGTGTTGGCTCATGCCCCTTACAGCTCTGTCGGTTTGCAAGCGTTTGCACAGTAGCTTCTTCTGAATCATTACTTAGCTGTTTATTAGGCATATTGGCCTGTAAGTTTTTGGATCTGAAGGGTCCCTGTCTGCTGATTTCTTAATAAACACTGTATATCAGGTTTTCCATACTGTAGGTACCCTGCCCAGCCGTAAGGCATCATTCAGTAACGTTATTAGCAACGAGGTGATCTGCGGTGCTAGATTTTACAGTGTTCCCGAGTGGATACCATCTGGTTCAAATGCATTCTTGTTTTCGAGCACTGAAATTGCTAGCGCAACCTCTTCTTGCGTAAAAGGACAGGTTACAGTTGCAGTGTTGTGTGGTGTGTGTAGGTTTTCTCTTAGTATTGTATGATACTTCGTGTCTGTATCAATGACGCCGTCAGGGACCAGTTTATACAACAGAAACTTCGTTGTATTTCTCCATCCCCTCGTCATCGTGCCGTCATCCTGCCTTAGCGTTCCCAGAACTAGTGCAGTTTTTATCGTCACTGTCAGTATTTTGTATAGTTCTCTCCACATATTTTGCTCTGTTTCAGTTGTTACAGCTCGTTCCCTTCGTCCTTAACGAAACGTTCCTCTAACCTTTTACATCATTCGAACATGTCTGTATATCCTCCACCATGCAGATAATTCCCTTTCCTTGGCCGGAGGTATAGTTGCGATTGGTCACTACATAAAGACCCTTGTTCGGCCACAGCCCTTATACCGTACTCCTACTGAACACCACATCCTTTCCGTACTCTTCAAAACCCTGTTACCTGTGCCACTCTCTACATCCGACCTAATCACCCTATCCCCTACGACTTCCTCACCCACGATAACAATCCCTTTTCCACCTAAGTTAATTCTGCTGAGTTCAACATGCGTAGTACCACTAAAGAAGAAATAGTTGAATGGTACATCGAATTTTAACCTATCGACCAACTATCACCTTGGCATATTTTCTTATGGTCTACGAAATTTCGCTTGATGAAGCCAATGGTCTGAGAAATTGGTACGCTAATATTCTGTTTAACAACATCTAATGAAGCCATGAATGTACACTCTAAGACAAAAATAAAATGACGTACCATGAAGGAATTATACGAATGGGGCGGAACGTGTTATTGATGTGCTCAACTTGTGAAACTCTTTCTCTTGAATAAATCATACACTTTTTCTGAAACTGTAATCACTTGTTCGTCTGCACATATATATCACATGTACCGATATCCGTCACATTTGGATAATTTCTTCGTATTGCGTCGTTTTCTTTTACTTTTTTCTTAGAGTCTATTTTCTGGTATGACGAAAGCGTTTGTCTTTTCTACCAAATACTATGATGTACTCAAGGAAAAAGACTTCTCTAAAGTGTAAACTTCCAAAAAATTTTATTGATATCACTATTTAACTTATAAGTAGGCGAAGCCCGACTGTTTTCAACTGGATGCACTGGATGTGAATCCTTTCGCAGCTTCATCTGTGATTTACGTATAGATATAAATTAATTCATTATCGTCATTCTACTCCTATCTGTATCTATTGAATACAGAAAATATCTTTTCTTCAGTTTCTTTTTCAAGGTTGCAGTAAATTTTTGCAATGGATTACATTTAATCTTGGTAATAGTACAGCATAAAAAATTCAATAGTTTTGATATTGTAATCACATTAATTAAAACAGTCGAACCGTCCTCAACAGCCTTCGTCACTATGACTTTGTTGACATACAATTTTTCATTAAATTATCTTACATTATTTGATAGCATTGGGGACTTTGCCTCGTCTTGTTTTGCTTTTTCTTTTGCATTGTTTAGTCTAATAGCGATGTCTATGTGTTGACTTCTATTTAGTTTTGCTTCGTTACATTTGTTTTAACTTCCGCAACTGCGTTTTTGATTAATTTACTGTCAATTCTAGGTGGAAATTTATACTTTAATCTTTGATGCAACAAATTTAGTTTCTCCAAATTTTACCTATGACAAAAAAAAATATTGGAACCAATTCGTAGATCCTTCAAAAAGCCTTTAAGAGGACATATACATGACAGCAATGAAGGCTGTTTACAAAGGCACCTTGTACGTTAGGTGAAATTCAGCATTAACTTAAAATACTGCACAATGCGCCTAAAAGGCTGTTCCTGAATAAGGTTAAGGAATTTGAAATTATAATGAGTAAAATAAAAATTCGTCAGAAATGCTAAGTGAAAAAATAAATTTTCCGAGGCCTGGTTTTTCCGTTTATTAACTGAGCATTTGCAGATTTATTTCTGCTGCTAGCCTGAGACCTCGTTAGATAACGACACACTAAATTTCACCCTCACACGGTATTCTTTATGTGCTAAATTCTGTGTCATTTTGTATTTTATCCTCAAGACAATGGAACTTCGTGCAGCTTTCCCCTATGTTTTGGTCCTAAGACTAATAAAGTTTAATTATTCACTACATATAGCATTATACCCCCATCTTGGTCACCGACTGATAAAATCTTTCTAAGAGATTACTTAGCGCTTGACGCTGCATCCTTCCCCAGCACCGACGCGCTAGATGGATTAGGGTACTCCCAAGTACTAGTTTGTTGTTGCTGCTCTCCTTGTTGCACAGACTGGTAGGGATGCTCCTCTACGTTTTGCGTCCGTACTTGTTTGTCTGTGTAGTTTATTTGCATCGTCGAGACTGTGCTCTTGGTATTATTTGCGTTCGAAAACTTTATTCTGCGTGTTACTTGCGTCTTCGAAACTTCTGCTGTGTGGGTGCGTGTGTGTTCGCCGTCACCTTATTTTGTAGATCATTGTCACTGCCGCTGTCTCCATCCCGCCACCGCCGCCTCCGCCGTCGTCGACGTCAACCATCTATCAAGCATCACCGTCGCCGCCACCGGCGTCTCTGCCACCACCCCTGACGCTGCTGACGTCATTACTGTCACATCGGAGACATTCTCATCGTCCAAATTTCAGCCACAGCTCGACAACGTTTTACCTGCGCCGCTTCGGCAGCCGCTCACCTTAATCGACGACGTTCATCTCTGTCCACCATCATGGATCATCCCACAACGTCTATCATCGATACCTCTCTTTCTTCTGCTCCCACTGCCATCACAAGGAGCACGTCCTTTAACCACTCCCATACATCTATCCTCCTTTAACTACAGTATCCTCTCACACCACAGCAGTACCGCATGCGTCTCTCTCCGTCCGCAGCTCCCCCAACCATTTCTCGTCCAGCGACGACTCACCATCCACAAAATCCACCAGCGCCACATATGTAACAGCCCACGGAGCAACAGCTGCGAAAGGTGATATCACAAGCATCACTTCCTCAAGCCTCACTTCACCAACGAGAAAATGCCATGTTGAAAAGCTTCCACAATTCCCAACAACGTCACATCGTGCCACCTCTCATCCCACAACCACCTTTCTCCCCAGCAGCAGTTAAAAAACCAATAAAACGTCAAAACACTGACACCCATCACACTTCCATACCAAATAAACGGCAAACTCAACCAACACAACTCAGCACATGGACACAACTCTTCCCCCTTGATCAACTTCTCTTAACATCAACACCTTCATCCTCTTCAGTACAGACCCAAAATTCCTCAATCCAAATCCCTCATCCTGGAAATCATTAAATACGTACCTAGACTCCATATCCAACGAATCATACAGTGTTTTTCAATAGTTCCGATGCCACAGCGTAGGTGCACGCTCGTAGGTTGACACTATGAGAGCGGACACTATGGAGCTCAACGAGCACCGCTCTACTTTCTGCCCAGTTGATCAAGAGCAGACGACCTGGCAACTTAGCTTCGACGTGTAGGGGGGGGCTAGCTATTACGGACTTTGCCTTTGTAACTTGTTGTAACTGTTAGCTTTGATGCATGAACGGCTTCGCACCTATGTGCTCATCTGTACCAAAGCCAAGTAATGTGTTATACTCCAGTAAAGGTGCTTTAACTTTACTTGCAGTACCGAAGTGCTTTACCTCACCTGCTCCTACTCGCGTACTTCATTCGGCCTATTTTACAGATCTCAGGAGCAGACCCACACGCCGCCTTCTGTGCGGGATGCAAAACATACCAAGAAAAAACTCCTTATTACTCAAATCCCTGAACCCCAACTTCCACACTGTCCTCCTCGCCAAAATTCCTTGTGTTATCTTAGGTCCCAAAGCCTCCTTAATACCTCTTACCCCAATACTCCAGACCAAACAACCTCGAGCTCCCTGCTGTTTGGTCCACCCTCACTGCAGTGTTCACCAAAGTCGACTGTGGGGTCACAGATGAGGAAGTGGGATCCGAAATGAACAACAACCCAAATTTAGAAGTTCAACAAGCCCTTCGGATAAACAATAATCATGGCCCCACTCACCTTATCCATGTTTTTAGTGATTTTGTCTCTATCCAAGAACTTTTCTTTAAAGATAGAGCCCTGATTACCACCACCACCACATGTTCATCTTTCCTTATCCCACCCTCAGCCCTACTGCTGTTAAAAATATCTTCACTACAACTATCACCTAAATGCAAAATGTACTCACCCACTTGTTCGCACCTTAAAGTCTCCCATTTTCTTAAATAGTGCCCTAACCTTACTTCCTCTCCTACTTGCAACACCTGCAATGACTCCCACTCCATGTATTCCGCAAAATGCAAAACCAATCCTCTACCAATCAAACCAGGACTCACTGTCCCTATCCATCCCACTGAAACCCCCATTCATCCCAATATTTGTCTCCATTCAACCTCCATTGCTGAAGATATCATCAAACTCATGACAATCGTCCTCCAAAACATACACTCCAAAGTCCACACACCCTGCAACAAATCTCACTTGCTGCCCACTCCATCTTCCACCTCAGTACCCAGTCCGCCAAATTCCAAGATCAGGACCATTTTCACTTCACCCACCTGACACACTACTTTAAACCTGTTGTAGTCCTCATACTTACACACCTCTCTTGTTAGTTATAATGGCGCGACGGCAGTAAAACCTCCTGTATCGTAACATTTACTCGCTATCCACCAAGAAGCATCTTTTAATGCGTACAGTGTCCAACACAACGTCCATACCTTCATCCTTACTGAGACATTCCTCCAACAGTATCACACAATCAGAAATTCTCTCTGTATCCTCCACCATACAGACAATCCCCTTCGCCTGGCCAGAGGCGGAGCTGCAGTTGAATCGTAAATTTTCAAAACGACGTAAGTCCACATTTCCATGGTTCTGAGTTACGGCCAGAGCAGATTTCCAGTACCGAACTCACATCACTTAATACCAAAATGACCTTCGTCTGTAACTTCTGTATATTAAACCCTGTGACAGAACATTCTTCTTTACCGGCAAAACAGCGTTAGTCCAGGACTTGAGTTATTTTGCTTGTCAGATAACGATAATTATTAACACATTCATGTGCAGCTTTAAGTTGGTAAAATGTCTATACTACTTTTGTTTGTGTGTTAGACCTGCTATACCTAAGTCGAATACGAAAGTGGTGTCTAATAGTAGTGCTTTATGTATGGGTGTTGTTGAAAATGAAGAAAACTGACCAGACAAGGAGGAAAGGAATTAAAAGGGGTGCAGAACACAAGAGAGCTACAATAAAACGTGCTTAGGTTAAAGGTTTGGAGGGCGTAAATTACGTGGGAAAGTTAGTTTCACCTACACTAACAGGGCCTGCTTGCGGGTAAGCAATTTGGATTTAATTTTGTTTCACAATGTTGATGTACACATCATTATAGCTTACCGATACTGGTAATGACATTATGACATTAGTAATGCTAGATCTTGTTTATAAATCCTTCTCATATATTTCAGATGCAGGAAACAATGTTTCAACTTGATTTCCGAAAATGCATTGTTAAAAGCAGTTAATTACATGACTGATTTTGAAACTAAGAACGAACAAAATGTATTCTTACAGGGACAAACTGAAACTACTGCATAAAAGACTAAGAGGAAGGAAAGACACGCCTGGTACTAAGGGCAGCTATGTTCAAGTATTATGTTAAAGATTCAGACAAGCATATAGAGGTCTGTAAGAAAGATTTCCTCAGTGTTTATTGTGTTACAGAGTCCAGGATGAAGACTCTGTGTAAGCTGCTGCTTAGTGGCATGTCTTATGACGACCAATGTGGAAAACACAAAGCAGGGAATACAAAAGAGGGTGTTATACCTTCTTCTGTTCATGCTCATATTGCGTCATTTTCAACTAAACAAACGCAGATGTGTTTTATATAAACAGTGAACTAACTATAAAAACAATGTATAAAATGTTTCTTGTCAAATATCCTGATAGTAATGTGTCTAACCACCTCTATCACAGATATCTCAACAACTATTTCCGTTTGAGATTTGCGGTAGACCCGGTGTAGACAAATGCATTAGGTCTGAAGAACTGAATGTTAAAGAGAAAATCTGTGCACTTCATGACTGTCCTAAACGTGTAGCTGCAGCGAAACTCCTAGTTCACAAACGTCGCAGCGAAAGGCTCTACAAAACAGTGTAACCTCGTATGCACAGAGAGAGAGGATTTTCTATCTTTAACATTTGGCTACATGCAAAATGTATGCTTGCCAAAGATAACAGTTCAGGACATTTATTATCATCGTCAACTGAGAGTTCTAGTTTTCTCTGTGCATAACACGAAAACTAACTCAGTATCCTGCTACATCTGCCTTCAGGGGCAAGCTAAGAAAAGGCTAAATGAGGTATGCAGCTTTCTTGTCCATTATTTCAATGCATGTATCTCATCTTGTATTAAAGGACTTTGGTTGTGTTGTGATGGCTGTAAAGGCCAGAATAAGAACAACACTCTCATCACGTTTTTAATGGCTACAAGTGCTCAAAGGAGTTTTTTGAACATCAGACTTCGTTTCCCTATCAGGTGACACTCCTTTCTGCAACACGATAGGGACGCCAAAGTAGTGAAAATACGACCGAGGTGTGTGTACAGACTCTGCACAATGAAGGACGTGTATAAGCACATAGCCAGCTCTAGTGCTAAAGGAAATTTTACAGTTACTATCGTTTAAAGTGAGGATGTTTACGAAATCCCAATTCCATAGAGACGTCTCTTAAGGACGTTCATAGACATAAAAAGGTATCATCCACTTTTTAAATTTTCATGGAATTCTGCTTTCCACCAGAAGAGATCGGAATAGTTGAGGCAAAATCATGCATAAGAGGAATAGTTCAACATTCTTTCATCCTTGGGCCAACATATCCACATATTCCTGAACTACCAAACATACATGCTTATGCAAATGGTGTGATTCCAATCAATCAAAATAAAATTAAAGATATACGCAAAATTCTCAAGCAGATTCCCGACGGCAATGAATCCAAATCATTTTAGGAGAAAATTGTTGCTTGGGAAACAAAGACAAATGAGTAAAGCTGCAATTTCGTTTTGGAAAGTTTGTCTTGTATGTTTATTTCCCTGGATGATATATTGTTCTATGTAATCTGAATGTGTTTTTCGATAAATAAAATACATTTTTCTGTTTTTATATGTCAGAATTTTATTACATTAGAAGCACTGCTGAAGTTAATTTGAAAAACGACTTTAGTCCGTCTTATATTTAAACCAAAATTTGAACATGAAGGGAGTACGAGGTCATGCTTTTTTAATGAAAGTTTTATGTCATTTCGATGTTTTTAACATATCATGCAATAACTTAGTTCAATACTCGCTTCAGTAAGCTAATAGACAGTTTTTTGTTGTTTCTGAAAATGTACCTCTAGGGACTTAGGTAGTTCGGAAAATTCGCGGTTCCGTTGGTCACCACAAGAATATACCTGTTCGTCTATAGCCCTTATACAATAGTACTACTGAACGCATCATCCTTACCTCGCTTTTCAATATCCTAACCATTACCTGTGTGACTATCTACATCTAACCTAAACACTCCATCCCTATTCTATTTGCGCTGACCTCAAAATAGGTCCTACATGTTTGCTAGGTAGGTATGCAAAAGGGCGGTCATGGCGAGGTGTGGGTATGTTGGATCCGCTGTTGTCATTTCACGTCTCTCCTACCTATCTGATCTGATTCGAGCCTCATTCATGTGTCTATGGGTGTTAGAGGAAAATGGTTGACTACACATTCGCAGAATACATCGACGTGATCCTTCTGAGTTGCGAAGATACGGCAATGAACGAACTGCTGGTCGCTTTTATCAAGATCGTTCTCCACAACGCCCGACTGCATCGCATACCCTTTTCGACACAATCAGGCAACGGCTTCGAGAAAGAATACCTTCACCGTCATCAGGTGTGTCTGTGGTGCTCCAAGAAGACACCGCAAACCCGAACTGGAAGAGGCTTTACTGCATCACGTTGAAGAGAACCCGTGAATGTGTATATGAGCAATTTCTTTGGCTATTTATGAGTGAAATTGTAGAACAAATGGCGTACTGAGTCACCGCTGATCAATTACTTGTAAAGTGGTCGCGCTACTAACATGTTATCAAATAGTTCTAGCACGGAAATGGTATGTTTCCGGTCATGAGTTTCAGTTCAAAATATTATCTACTTATTCCCCTCCACAAGTCCTAGAAGTCTGTAAAGGGAATTTACGAACACCCTGTATAATTGTAATTCTGGATGGTAAGTAAATTGATGTTTCACAGTTAAATAATTTTAGTTAGACAAGGCACTCTGGATGGTCGCCATACACCATTGGTGATATCGATACATGTCATTTTCGAGAATGCATCTTCGCAATTTAGTTGAATTTCCTTCCTGTGTTACGCTTCTGCATTTTCTCCCTGTTTCCCTGAGTTTTACTCTTACTGGCGGAGACTGCAATATATGGGCGCCGCATGTTACTCAAGAGTTTTTGCTTTACCTATACAGTGAAACCTAGCTCCTTGCCAAATTTCATGCTTGCTAGGTAGGTATGCAAAAGGGCGGTCATGGCAGGGTGTGGTTATGTTGGACCGGCTGTTGTCATTTCACGTCTCTCCTACCTATCTGACCTGATTCGAGCCTCATTCACGTGTCTGTGAGTGTTAGAGCAAAATGGTTGACTACACGTTCGCAGAATACATCGACATAATCCTTCTGAGTTGCGAAGATACGGCAATGAACGAGCTGTACCCTACAGGTTTCGATGAATGAGTTTTCGAGTAGCAAAAAATGTGATATAAATGGCCATATCTTCTCGTTACATTGACTTACAGGGTGTTTCAAAAATGACCGGTATATTTGAAACGGCAATAAAAACTAAACGAGCAGCGATATAAATACACCGTTTGTTGCAATATGCTTGGGATAACAGTACATTTTCAGGCAGACAAACTTTCGAAATTACAGTAGTTACAATTTTCAACAACAGATGGCGCTGCGGTCTGGGAAACTCTATAGTACGATATTTTCCACATATCCACCATGCGTAGCAATAATATGGCGTAGTCTCTGAATGAAATTACCCGAAACCTTTGACAACGTGTCTGGCGGAATGGCTTCACATGCAGATGAGATGTACTGCTTCAGCTGTTCAATTGTTTCTGGATTCTGGCGGTACACCCGGTCTTTCAAGTGTCCCCACAGAAAGAAGTCACAGGGGTTCATGTCTGGCGAATAGGGAGGCCAATCCACGCCGCCTCCTGTATGTTTCGGATAGCGCAAAGCAATCACACGATCATCGAAATATTCATTCAGGAAATTAAAGACGTCGGCCGTGCGATGTGGCCGGGCACCATCTTGCATAAACCAGGAGGTGTTCGCAGTGTCGTCTAAGGCAGTTTGTACCGCCACAAATTGACGAAGAATGTCCAGATAGCGTGATGCAGTAATCGTTTCGGATCTGAAAAATGGGCCAATGATTCCTTTGGAAGAAATGGCGGCCCAGACCAGTACTTTTTGAGGATGCAGGGACGATGGGACTGCAACATGGGGCTTTTCGGTTCCCCGTATGCGCCAGTTCTGTTTATTGACGAAGCCGTCCAGGTAAAAATAAGCTTCGTCAGTAAACCAAATGCTGCCCACATGCATATCGCCGTCATCAATCCTGTGCACTATATCGTTAGCGAATGTCTCTCGTGCAGCAATGGTAGCGGCGCTGAGGGGTTGCCGCGTTTGAATTTTGTATGGACAGAGGTGTAAACTCTGGCGCATGAGACGATACGTGGACGTTGGCGTCATTTGGACCGCAGCTGCAACACGGCGAACGGAAACCCGAGGCCGCTGTTGGATCACCTGCTGCACTAGCTGCGCGTTGCCCTTTGTGGTTGCCGTACGCGGTCGCCCTGCCTTTCCAGCACGTTCATCCGTCACGTTCCAGTCCGTTGAAATTTTTCAAACAGATCCTTTATTGTATCGCTTTTCGGTCCTTTGGTTACATTAAACCTCCGTTGAAAACTTCGTCTTGTTGCAACAACACTGTGTTCTAGGCGGTGGAATTCCAACACCAGAAAAATCCTCCGTTCTCAGGAATAAACCATGTTGTCTACAGCACACTTGCACGTTGTGAACAGCACACGCTTACAGCAGAAAGACGACGTACAGAATGGCGCACCCACAGACTGCGTTGTCTTCTATATCTTTCACATCACTTGCAGCGCCATCTGTTGTTGAAAACTGTAACTACTGTAATTTCGAAAGTTTGTCCTCCTGAAAATGTACTGTTGTCCCAAGCATATTGCAACAAACAGTGTATTTCTATCGCTGCTCGTTTAGTTTTTATTGCCGTTTCAAATATACCGGTCATTTTTGAAACACCCTGTAGAAGCTTCAAATTCTTATACCGCAGAGGACCATAGACTTTAGTATGTGACATAAATTTGGAGTTGATACGCCAATCTCTTCAAGAGAAACTCAAACGGAAGAAAAATGACAAGAAAATATTTTTTAGTGTGATATACGTAGTTACAAACTGACAATTTTCGGATTTTTCCTTTACTTGTAGTGTGAAATCTTGCTTCTTACGAAATTTCATGATTGCAGATCAGCGGGAAGTACCCTATAGGTTTTGATAAGTGGGTTTTCGAGTAACAAAATATGTGACATAAATCTTTTGATAACGTTGACTTAGAAGTTTAAATTTTTCAGAATAAAATTCAGTAGTCAATTGAAAAAATATTTTTACAACGCCTTACCGGTTTCGACAAATAAATTTGTCGTCTTCAGAAGCCTATGAAATTAGGGATACTATAAATACTTAAACTTTGGCTATATATTTACGTAAAGAATAAAAAGTATATTACAGAAACTTACTTAATGCGTTTTAATCAGATGTTTACAGTTTCTTCATAGAAGCCTAATGCCATGATATATCCAGAAATGTACATAGTGCAGGTAATTATTGTGAATAATGATTGACAGTTTACGGTAACTGATTCCCTTCTATTTATACGTTAAACTGCTGTGCTGGCAACAAGGAACATGTATAAAAGCATATAAAAATAGAACCAAGGTATATAATAAAGTTATATATAATGCGTTCAAAAAAAAGCCATGCCACATACCTGTAATATATAAAAGGAATGGGATAATTTTCACATTTTTATAAGAGATGATATGCAATAAAAATTGTGTCTGTTTTTTAATGCAAGTTGATCACTCACCACATATTTTGAATTTAAGTAGGAATGTTTATATATTTCAAGGATTATTTTATAGTCCTTGTCAACCATATGCTAAATTTTCATGTTAATCAAGGATGGAGGAGGAAGAGTTTGTCCTGCAAAAGTTGACCATAGGCCTTCGTATGTGAGAAAAATTTGAATTTTATACGTCTACCCTTTCCTGAGAAAACGGTTCTTAACAGTCGGACAGACAGGCAGGCAGACAGACGGACGGACAATAAAGCGATCCAATAAGTGTTCCGTTTTCACAGATTGAGGCTAGGACTTCTAAAAACTTAGTTGTGAAGAAACAAATGCATTGTGCACCATGTATCTAGAACCGGCTAGCGGTTTAGTTCACTTGTGCCTCGGTTGCAGTTTGTACTTGCCTCTTAGTGAAGAATACTGACGATATGCAATGTGTCCACTTGACAATTTTCTATGTTTAATATTATGAAATAGCATTTCATAAGCTAAAATTCATTTATACCCAATATATTATGTTTCTAATTAATGAGGAAAATAGAATATATTTCTTATATTTTGATGCCAGTTTTGTGTTGTGTTTTATAGCCTCTGGAAATGATGGAATGTCGAAACGCGTAGGACCAGTTTGGAAGTAATAAAAAGTCAGACTCTGGAAGATTTTAACGTTTCCAGCTGTGGCGGCATTTCACTTCCGCACTATGAAGCTCCTTAGAAGAGCTGTACATGTAGAAATCTCAGAACATGTACTTTCTTCTGACAATGTACCACTCTTGTCGCGCAATAGTCTTAGCGAGGGTTAACGTGTGTAACTTAATCTCCGAAATCCCTGTGCAACATACCATTTCCTGGCCGCTCATGCATTCTTTTCCCGTGCGTATTATGTATGCTAGGGCCATATCTGAGCGTGAGCGTGCGTAATTCTTTACAGCCTAAGGATGATGGGCTGGAGTTAACGCTGATCCTTCTAAATTGGTTTTATTGGAGGCCTAAAGGTCGGCTTAAGGGCAAGTGATTTCCAGGAACCTGCTGGGAATAAACTTTTGAAAAGTCTGAGCAGGGAGCCCTATTTTGCGGTGAAATGACTAGACCGAGCTGTAAATGGCCAATGAAATTACCTGCATGCGGCTTCTGAGTCTGACTGAGCGAAAGGCGTCAATGTCAAATAATTTCATGATGTGGTTTGAGCTCCGAAATATCGTAGTCGATCGACAGCCCTCGTGAAGTTGAGTTGGCAAGTCGTGGACTCTTCAGTACAGAGTTGGTCTTTTTTTAAGTATTTAATGGAAGTCGGGATTTAGTGACCATTCGTGATAAAAGAAGATACTTCTCAGATACGGAAAAACAAGAATGGTAAATGTGTTCCCCTGAACGGGTGTGGAATTTTATTTGGTTTTGTGCAGTTTTGGTATGTGACTGTTGTCTTTTAGTGAAGATGCAGGTGTTCGACTATCAGAGGTCTCCTGCTTCAAGTTGTGGAACCGCCTGACTAACTTTACTGTGGCGTTTTAGTGGACGAGACGGACTGACGAGGTTTACCAGAACCCAAAAAATTATACTTGTTTCGGTTTAAACTTCATTGTCGTGTTTTTGTCTGACTTTTCTCTTACTGGTTTCGAACTATGTTCCTGATATAGTGTATGGATCTACTGGCGGAAGGTGTTAGGAATTAGTTGAAGGTGGTGTATAAACTGTTGGTTATGTACATGTTACGGACAATGCAGTAAAGTAGGATATAACGTTATTTCCTGGAATATCAAGCCATACCCCCTAACTCCTTTATACGAATATACAAAAACCTTAATGTCCGGATTTTTATGTATGCGATCAAATAGTTTAGAGAATTCTTATATACTTCAAGTGAAATTGAAATTTCGTAACACACTGGCTGGACAACGAACATAATTTCCAATTGCTGTTGGGCAGTGCTGATAAATAAAAAACAACCATAAGGTTACATCAAAATATTGTATTTTTTCAAGAAAGTTCAACAACCAGGACTCTTCCTTTTTGCATTTATAGGATGCCGCTACTGGTTTTTGTTTTTAAATTAACTTTCATTGCGCTTCTTCTTATTTGTTTTCACAACTCACACTTTGACACATTGAAATAAATAAAACTTCCAGTGGACGGCATTACACTTAGTTATTGCTTTCAACGTATATTTGAAATGATATTTCCGATAACCTTGTTATCCTCACATACTATTAGCCGAAGCTGCTTCTCTTACACTTATTTCTCTCCCTTTTGCCTATTGTTGTTTCCTCCAGGTCCCAAAATTTTTCAGAATATGGCCTCAACTCTAGTCTGGTAGAGTTATGCTTTAATCTACCTGAAGGACTACCTAAGAAAACAAAATAACAGTAAATTCATTCTTATAGGTGCCCTGATAATTAAACGGTGTATATCTTATGAGTACACTTACAAGATTTTTGGAGAATTATTGAAGGTGCTATACAATAAAACTGTTTTCAAACTTACTTACTACATACATTAAGGCCAAACAGCTGTGTAGTTTTACATCTTTTATATGCATTATACGTTTTAAAAAGAAGTTGTAATGATAGTTGTACTTACAGACATTATACATGCCATTCTCAAATTCTGTGACCACTGGCATTAAATTACGAGGACACTCTAGAGCACCGTCCTCCTCTGGTATGGAAGTACTTAAAGTTGTCCTTTTGCTAAATGGTGAAAATTTGCTTGAAGGCAGCCTCATCATTCTAGCTGCTTGTTTCTGCAAACAATCTCTAGATGTATTCCGTTCTACGTTAATTTTCTTCATCAGTAAAGAGATGCGTCGAAATCAACTGAGTCACTTGCAGCATTCCAAGATTCTGAAAAAGTCAACATTAAAAATTAGTATTGCAAACTTTACAAATTTGTACAACATGTTTCACCATATATCGTAAAGCAAATAAAATGCAAAATGAATAAAACTTTTTCAGTGACAGGTTGCGTATTATTTATGTCTGTTTCATCCCCGTTTTCTGTTTTCTCGTTCCTCTCTCCATGATTATCAAATAAAGTCTCAGGGTCCTCTTCTCTGTATACATGAATCATGAAGAATTCATGTCGATAACAACCTAACTCTGGCAGAACATCCAGACATAGGAATGGGGTTCGTGTGAATTTCGAACGGAAAACTTTTGATCCCCCCTTATAATTATAGCCGCGTTTTCGTTTCTTGAAGGCCTCAATGCATTGTCGTCAATAAAGACCATTCATCACACGAACCAACAAGGAGACTCTGAAAATTACGAAATTGCCCGGATAATGTTGTTTTATGGGGAGGTTCTGATCGAGACCGATATTTTTACATATTTGACATCTCTGAACTATACACACTAACGGACAAAACAGCAGTATCGAAAAATAATTAATGTAGAATAATGAAATTTCGGGAATGTATTTGTCTAGGTATCATATTTAAGTGATAAACATTTCAAGATCACAGGTTGATGTAAGCGCGATATAAGCCATTACAAATGTGAAACGCTGGTACATCATTAGCCATTGTAACAGCCATAATGTTGAATGCAGGCATGCAAACGTGCATAAATAGTGTTGTACAGGTGCTGGATGTCAATTTTTGGGATGTAGTTCCATGCCTGTTGCACTTGGTCGGTCAATACAGGGACGATTAATGCTGTCTGTGAATCAAGCAGGAGTTATGGTCTGATGATGGCCTATATGTGCACGGGTAGAGACAGATCTGGTGTTTGAGCAGGCCAAGGCAACATTCTGACACTCTGTAGACCATGTTGGCTCACTACAGCGGTGTGTGGGCGAGCGTTATCCCGTAGGGAAGCACCCTCTGGAATGCTGTTTGTCAGTGGCAGCACAACAGATCGAATCACAAGACCGTCGTACAATTTTGCAGTAAGGGTGCGTGGGATAAACACGAGAATGGTCCTGTCGTCGCATGAAATCGCACCCAAGAACATAACTCGAAATATAGGTCGACTGTGTCTAGGCCGCAGACAGGTTGCTTGCAGGCGCTCACTTCGCCTCCTTGTAACCAACTCGTGGTCATCACTGACGCCAAGGCAGAACCAGCTTCCATCCGAAAACACAACAGACCTCCATTCGGTCCTCCAATGAGGTCTCGTTTGACACCACTGAAGTCTCAAATGGTGGTGGCTTAGGGTCAGTGGAATGCACGGTACAGGGCGTCTAGCTCGAAGCTGTCCTTGAAGTTACTGATTTGTAACAGTTCATTGTGTCAATGTGGTGCCGACTGCTGCTCAAATTTCTGCTGCAGATGCATTACAATGAGCCAGAGCCATACGCCGAACGCGGTGGTCTTTCCTCTCGATATTGCCACCTGCCCGTCCGTAGACTGGTCTTCTTGTGACCGTGCATTCTCGTCACCACCGCTTTCAACAATCATGTACAGTGCCTACATTCCTATTACGTCTTTCTGCAGTATCGCAGAAGGAACGTCCAGCTTGTCATAGCCCTATTAGACAATCTCGTTCAAACTCAGTGAGGTGTTAATAATGGCGTATTTGTCGCCTTAAAGACGTTATTGATTAACCTCAACTACCACCTCCAATCTCAAAGATAATCAACTCACATTTAAAGCAAACGTTATTTGCATCCTCATAGTAGCACTACCAGCGTCACTCTTATCCGACTGGAGAAAAATTAGAATAGACGTCATCTTTAAGCTGTAGAAACAAACCTACCAACTTTCGTTTATGTCACACAACTCATTCTTTGTGCTGCAGTGTGTATTACGCCTCAAATAGGATTTTTTGATTGTGAAAGTACTTTAGAAGTTAAAGCGTGATGAATGGAACCGTGCTCCGACTGAAATATAGGCAGCTCGATGAATAAGTTCAAGAAAAGATTCGACCAATCTACGATGATGATGTCCTTAAAAGACGCACTGGTGACAATATGTAAAAATTTGACGAGTTATCTCACAGGAAACGAATGACCGACACGAAGTAAATGATGTCTCAGTTTGTTAAAAGGGCCCAGATTGTAAAAAATACTTCACCAAATTCAGAACCAGAGCATGTTTGAAGAACAGGAAGGATTCCCCTATGATTCTGCGATCGCAGTTTAAGGGTTAGTTTTGAGACAACGTTTTCTTCGCGTTTTTCTCGAATAGCATTTTTGGGAGTGTGAAGCGAGGTGGAGCCTCTGAAGATTAACCGATTCATTTGATTTTTTTTTTAAATTGAGGGAAATTACATTTGGATTGCTTTAGCAAGAGCTTTTTTTATTCGAATTTTAAATACATCTCTGTTTGGAAAAAGTGAAACGCCAATACCGATATATTTGATCATTATGAAGTTTATTTCACCGATCAGGGACTTGACTCTACACAAATAATTAGCATCACAGACGTATATACGCGCTATGACTGTGGAAATTCAGTACGTAATAGCGCCACCACGTGCTGCAATGAAAGTCGCTAGACGTTGTGGGAAGGAATCAGAGTGTGCCTGAATATGCTGCTGAGGAATGTTCTGCCTCGAGGTTTGTAGCTGCGTCCACAAATCATCAACTGTGGCTGCCAGAGGAACTAAACGAAGGACTTGCCGATCAACCATATCCCACATCTGTTCTATGGGCAACTTCAGGCGAACGGGAAGGCCAGATAATCAGTCGTACCCGTCGTTCTTCGAAGAAGGCTTGCACGTTCCTCGCCACATGCGGCCGGACGATGTCCTGCTGAATTATGGCATGTGGAATGGCCTGCAGGGGGGCAGTGCCTCAGGCTGTAAAACCTACTTAATGTGGCGATAGGAGTTCAGATTGCCCTCAAGACGTTGGAGGCAATGGTGCCCCAAACTATTTGTTTTCTATGGCCTTCAACAATACAATCGGTCCAACTGCGTTCACCACGGCAGCGTTGACCACGCATACTGTCATCACTTCAGGACAAGTTGATGCGGGACTCGTCCGAAAACACTACATTTTGCCACTCAGCAGGCCATTTTTGGGGTTCACGTTCCCATTGCTGGTTCAAATGGCTCTGAGCACTATGAGACTTAACAGCTGAAGTCATCAGTCCCCTAGAACTTAGAACTACTTAAACCTAACTAACTGAAGGACATCACACATATTCATGCCCGAGGGAGTATTCGAACCTGCGACCGTAGCAGTCGTGCGGTTCCGGACTGAGGCGCCTAGAACCGCTCGGCCACCAGGGCCGGCTCCCATTGCTGTCCGTGGCGTCGTTGAGTTCTGGTCAATGGAAGCGACACAATGACTTGCGTCCCGCCAGTCTAGCCCGCAGAAGACGGCATCGAACCCTCGATGCAGACATGCCCTCACCCGTTGCAGAGCTCTAACATCGCGCCATCACTTTCAACGAAGTTGTTAGGTCCATTACGGTGAAGCGGACAAGATGGCGGTCATCTCGCGCTGCGGTCCCATTGGGTCGTCCAGTACCTTGTGTACGGCCTTCTTCTCTCCACGGGGTTCCGCTTACGCCTCACCTCACTGTTGAAGCGATGTGCCTTGTACGAGCCGCAACGTCACGGAACGACAGCCCCTACTCCGGGATACCAATCACTCCGCCCCTTTCGAACGCACACACATGACGATATTCCACCCTGTTATGTCGGCAAGGCGTAGTGGCACTGGATTACACCCACAAATTCACTTCTTCTGACAGCTCCGCACAGACTGAGCGTTGGGTAACACTGACCTGTCCTGTCACACGACAAAGGGCGCTGTTGGACCTACGGGCACGTCTCCACTCTGCTGTTTAAATCACTTATTATTGTTCCACTGCTCTACAAGTGCTCTTATCGCCGTGTGTTGCAGAACATTGCTTTTGAGTGTTTCACTTTTTACAAACAGTAGTGTATTTTTCTGAAACATTTGAACTTAGAAAAATATGCCAAGAAGGTGCCATGTTTTGAGGTATCTTGCAAAACCTCATCGTGATGCTCCCCAAAATTCATTCTAATTTTATAGGGGTCAGAAACAGTCACGACTTTGTACAAGGGTCCCCGCAAAGCAGGAGGCACCGCGAGGCGCACACCTTGACAAGGGCTACCAACCGCCATTTTACACGAATGTATGTATAATAAAGTGGTAAAATTCTCGTTTTAATAAAAACAACTATTGTATGATAAAAAACCTAAACTTCACTCATTTTCCGTGCCTCTCGACCGGAAGCAACGTAGCCCAGGTAGATAGGACTTTGTTATTAGCTTTCTTAAATTCATGTTATTGCTCATCCAAAGTGACCAGTGCCTTTAATGGCCGGCTATGAACGACATATCCCATATGTACCTCGTTGTCCGTTGCACACATATTCCAATCCAGTGGTCGGAGCTCGGAGTCTTTCTGAAAGTTATTAGATTGCTATAGATTATTGTTGGTGATGAGTATTCCGGGTTGTCTTGTGAGAAAACTCAGCGTCGCTAGGAGCACCTCTGAAGATGTCCAGCGCAGCTTTGGATGAAACACCAGGAACCTAAAGTTCCTTTGACCACGGCCATACAACCCGTAAGAGTCATCAGCACCTATCACACCCGGTCGTGAAAGCTTTCATTGTATGATCGTTTAATTATTGCCTTTGGAGTAGTTTGTAGTTCAACTCTGACTGACGGGTCAAAGCGGGGCTAACAACCCTAATTTCTACTAATTTTACGTATGCAGCAGTGCATATGATTAATTCTTTTCTACCAACAAACGTTTCCTAATCAACATGCGGAGCACAGACTACGCCAGTGTGCATGGTTTGTGTCCGCGGCCATGACTGACACTTGGCGGGACATGAACTTCCGAGGACGTAACGGTTCAACCATACCTCTAGTGAATTTTTACAACTACATGTATTCTTCCGCAGGCCTCCTTACCGTGTGTGGCGGAGGGTACTTGTGATACTACTATCTTTTTCCCCCTTACCTGTTCCGTTCACGAAAGGCGCATTGGAAAATTGACTGTCAGTATAACTTCATTTGAGCTCTAATTTCTCTGACTTTCTCGTCGCGATCATTCCGCGTCAGTCTTCTCGGAATGTGCTCTCTCGGAATTTCCATAATAAACCTATCACTGCCACTGGAGTTTGACGATTTTCTCCGTAACGTTCTCCTTCTGAGTAAAGAATCTCTTGAGGAAACGCGCCGCTCTACGTTGGAACTTCTCTATCTCTTCTGTTAATGCTACTTGGAAGGGCCCCAGCCCGATGAGAAATATTAAATGTTTTGTAAGAAACATGAATTACATGCTCTTGAAACTTTTCAAATGAATCACAACTTGGCATACGAATTACCTACTATTTGTTATACATCTTCTCCACAGAAGATGTTTCGTACAAAAGCATTCTTACCACAGCTGTTTGTTTGAAGATGTGGGGTTCCCGGTCCTTCCACCTCCTCCTATCCCCTACCCACACTCCTAACCCAAGGAGCGCAGCTATTGGCCGATGCTTCTAAATGCCGAATCTCTGGTTAGAAATTGTTGCCACTATCTATGAACAACAGAAGGACGAACATTTAACTCACTAGCCACCTTCAACTTCTCTTACTTCCTGTCTGATAATCATCAACGAAATTCACGGGAGACTATACCTGGAAACTGAACATGCCGGATACGAACAACAAAGTGTGAGACGACCTCTCTGTTAATCTAACTTGACTTGAGTCATTAAAGAATAATTCAGGTCTTCAAATGGTGCAAAACTCTAACAGCTATCGAGTGATATGTTAGTTACAGTACGGTTTCTCACGTTTCTAGTCTATGAACAAATTTTTAATTATGATTCACATACATGAGCAAATAATATTTTACAGAAGTTGTCAGCCATCATATCGTTAGCCGATTGGCGTGGAGATCGTAACAGTAAATTGTATATTGCTCCGAAATTTCACAGATGTAATGGAGTCTTCTGCTATACTATTGCTACAAGAGATTGTTAATACACAGTGTAACAGCACGATTACTTGCGAGGAAAATAGATGCAAGTACAATATTACGTGCTGAAGTAAATAATTGAGAAACTGAAGGTATTTAGATAATTATTATGTTGAACAAAGGATATGGCTTCAAATGGCTCTGAGCACTATGGGACTTAACTTCTAAGGTCATCAATCCCCTAGAACTTAGAACTACTTAAACCTAACTAACCTAAGGACATCACACACATCCATGCCCGAGGCAGGATTCGAACCTGCGACCGTAGTGGACGCTCGGTTGCAGACTGTAGCGCCTAGAACCGCTTGGCCACCCCGAACAAAGGATATTATAGACAAGATATTAGTAAACATTACTGTGACTGCAGGGAGCAAAAGCTAGCGGTCGGAATGTACTAAACAATACAATTTCCTTTGTACAGTGTAACTTACTGAACGACTGGTTTCGGATGTTAAGCATCCACACTAAGCAAAAAGTACGGACATTAGGTGCACCCCTACCAATTAAAATTCTTATCTGAGCAAATTATGAAGGGTTCCCCACTTCTACTCCATTGAATTCAACATTTCTGCTACTGTTAACTATAGGGGAACATCATTATTATGTAACTTAGCATTTGAACAGCGTCAGAGGTAGCAGAGAAAATATTACACGTAGTTCACGCAGATTGGGATCACAAATATATTCGTTATTAACAAAAGTAAACTGGGCACTGCAAGAGATATCTCGGATGACAGAATTTGTTTGGGGTGCTCACAACGAATGTTGAGATTAGTCGAAACCGAGGGACCCCTAGATCAACATAAGTCGATGCTCTCTCTCTCTCTCTCTCTCTCTCCGCTGTAGTGATGGATTCAATAATGGACATTAATTGATTCAATAATAGTCTACACCATGAGGCTAATTTATGTACATTATATTTATTAGTTATAAAATAATTGCACCTTAATGTGGCATTCACAGTTATTGACATAGAAAAGGACTAGGTTTGCTAGGTGCTGGAAGGCTATTAAAAATACAATTGCTTTTACTCTCACACAGTATTCTTGTTAGGACCACGGATACTCTTTAACACGTATTCTGACGTACCTGATATTACAAATGCTACTGTTACAAAAGAAAGTAATGAAATACCAATTATATTCCTGAGAATACCAGAGTCGTATTGGTCGTATTGTAGAGTATTGATTATTATTTTGAGGCAAACAGGAAATAGGCAGTCTGAATTGTTCTGGAGTGGCTTAGTGCATATCATCAGCAGGTGGCGAATGGTATGTCGCAGGCGCGGCCGTTGCGTTGCGTGGGATGATGGTACTAGCGGCAGCTGTTGGATGCAGCATGGCGGCTGCGTTTAACTATACCTGTATCGGTATAATAAAGTGACTGACAGCTACTTGCTTACGTGATAACTACCATAGAAATAGGAAATCAGAGAATGTGCTTGGTACGCCTTCTGTTCATCATTGCCATATCGCTCTCAAACCTAAGGTGCCCGTGGCCACAGTCAGTTGCATTTCACGCTTGTGGCCGGTTACATAACAACTGTAATTCGTTATTGTTGTTTTCCAATGTATGTCGCGAGTTTATCTTACGAGAGAGAATTCCTCCAGCTAGAAGCAGAAGTGCGCAGAAAAGTGGTAAGGCTATGGCCACCCTAATAAGCATATAATTATTTTTTATATTTTATCATTGTAATGACTTTTAGACTTTACCAATTGTATTCTTCATTCATTGAATTCTATACCATTTTATAGTTGACGAATATGTGTAGACTTATAGTGACGACATCTAACGAGCTTATGACACAAACATAAGCGCATGTACTGCAGCATGACTCTACTGTCATTGTGGCCTATGTCCGACCCTATTTTAAATATGTGCGTCGATGCTAAGCACATTTTGTACCGACGCCACTATGGCTTCATTATATTAGGACATGTTGTAAAATATGTATGCCTCCTCGTATTTTAAGAGCATATTTCCACATCCATGAAAGAAACAATTTTTTAGGTATGGCATATTTTGTTGTTTTAAAATTTAAACTGTCTGCTAGTTGTATTTCATTTTGTCATGCTTTGCTGCTGATCTAAACATGGTCATTTCTGACTGAACCCGGTTATCTAAGGACCAAGCGTTTTGTGATCACTGACGGAGATAAAAGAAATCTATTCTAAAAATAGAATACAACACGTTAACGGTCAGGTGTGAATGTGTCTTCTTACCATACCCTGGTAAGAAACAGAAATGACGAGAAGAACCGTACGAAGAGCAGTCACAAGGGATTGAAGTTGATTATATAATTGAATGTGTAAGTAGACTTATCTTCGATCAACAAGATTCTGAAGTAGGTTTAGGCGGTGATCAGATACAAATGCCAGCATGCTGGGAGACAATTGACTCGCAATTGTCCGATGATGAGGAACAAGAGTTGTGAACAGTTAATGTGTGCATTTATACAAAAAGTGATGATGACCAAATTCTTGAGGATTTAGTTCATTTATACGAAACTGAGAGGAAAAACGTACTTGTGAAAACCCACCATGTCTCTATCCAGAAAAAACATCAAAGCCATAAATTCTTTTCGGTATATGGAAGTAAGTAAGGTGGTTCATGATAATGCACTCGAACCGATTAACACAAAATCAGAAAAATAATTGGGCTTGCACCATGTGAGTCACTTGAAAGTGTATAAAGGGTAAAGCAGTAAATATTAACTCCCCAAGAAAAATTAGATGTATCAGATATCCAAATTCCAATGAGAGTAAAATGTAGAAGTCAAAAACTAGCCGGCTGTGACCGAGCGGTTCTAGGCACTTCAGTCCGGAACCGCGCTGCTGCTACGGTCGCAGGGTCGAATCCTACCTCGGGCATGGATGTGTGTGATATCCTTAGGTTAGTTAGGTTAAAGTAGTTCTAAGCCTAGGGGACTGATGACCTCAGATGTTAAGTCCCATAGTGCTTAGAGCCATTTGAACCATTTTCAAAACCTAGGGAAGCTAAGAAAATCCATAGAAATAAAATTTTTTAATTTGTACTTATCTCATTAAAATAAATTGGTTAACTTTCTCTGTGTATGAAATAGATAGTTGTGAAGGAAGAACTAAAGTACTCATTCTGAAGACGAGATATGTTATGGGAAATGAGTAGAACGAAAGGATAATGAGAGAAATTAGTGTGTGGATAGTTTCACGAAATAGCAGTAGATTCTCTCTTAAAATGTAGTGTAAAGTAGATAGAAGGTGATTTTGTGGGCGAAAGGAAGACACGAAATTATGTGTATCAAGTATTGTGTAAGAAGGAAGTATGCATTTGTTGTTTGTTCCGTTGTGGGCCGTGAACATTTTGTTGAGGAGATATTTATGGGAGTATGAGAAGTATTTATGAATTGTGGAAGTTACCACATGTTTATGTTAAAATGAGATGTTAGGGAAATGGGTGTAAGAGGTTCTTAGGAGATAAGAATTAAGAGAGAGAATTGAATTATCGACGAAAGCAAGAAAGATGTTATTTCTTTGAAGTATGTAGATAGAGGGATGTGAATTAATGCAGGAATTATTTCAATAAGGAAGAGTAAGATAGAGGGAGAAAATAATATACAAGTTTACTGTTTATAAGAAGTTGATAGGGATAACTATAATTGATAAAAGTACAAACTCTAGAACAACGGAAATAGACAGTGGAGAAAGTTTTTAAAAGGGTGACAAGAATGAGAGATATATATTGTAATTTTAAGTTCCGTTGCAGCTTGTTGTTGTTGTTGTGGTCTTCAGTCCTGAGACTGGTTTGATGCAGCTCTTCATGCTACTCTATCCTGTGCAACCTTCTTCATCTCCCAGTACCTACTGCAACCTACATCCTTCTGAATCTGCTTAGTGTATTGATCTCTTGGTCTCCCTCTACGATTTTTACCCTCCACGCTGCCCTCCAATGCTAAATTTGTGATCCCTTGATGCCTCAAAACATGTCCTACCAACCGATCCCTTCTTCTAGTCAAGTTGTGCCACAAACTTCTCCCCAATCCTATTCAATACCTCCTCATTAGTTACGTGATCTACCCACCTTATCTTCAGCATTCTTCTGTAGCACCACATTTCCAAAGCTTCTACTCTCTTCTTGTCCAAACTGGTTATCGTCCATGTTTCACTTCCATACATGGCTACACTCCATACAAATACTTTCAGAAACGACTTCCTGACACTTAAATCTATACTCGATGTTAACAAATTTCTCTTCTTCAGAAACGATTTCCTTGCCATTGCCAGTCTACATTTTATATCCTCTCTACTTCGACCATCATCTGTTATTTTACTCCCTAAATAGCAAAACTCCTTTACTACTTTAAGTGTCTCATTTCCTAATCTAATCCCCTCAGCATCACCCGATTTAATCTGACTACATTCCATTATCCTCGTTTTGCTTTTGTTGATGTTCATCTTATATCCTCCTTTCAAGACACTGTCCATTCCGTTCAACTGCTCTTCCAAGTCCTTTGCTGTCTCTGACAGCTTATGCTGAAAAAAAAAGAGATTGCAGATTTTTGCAGTATGATGTACCTGTAATTAGAAAAAAAGGCCATACTAATACACTAACCTTCATTACCATCAATTTTCGTCTTACTGTTCATCGTGATGACGATGAGGAAATCATTACCTTTATACTAATAGCGAAAAGAAGAAAGAAAGTGTACATATAGAATGGGGATAAAAGATGTTGTTCCGTTAAAATAGATGTAAAGTTATGAAGAGATTTAATGAGGAGAAACTTATATATAGTTTTTAATACAGAATTTTTGTAAAGACTTTTAGCAGTTTAGTATTTGCAAAGTTTGTAATGTTTCTCAAGGAGAAGGGGTTTATGATGATCATTTTTGCTTTGATAAAGTTTAGTAAAGCAACCGAAAAACTAAGATATGTGATTATAAGATGTAAATACGAGAAATTTGGGGATGCAAGATGGGCAAAGGTGTTCACAATGTTGTATTGTACACGAAGTCATCAAGAACAATGCACTGTCATCACGGTCATATCGACAGCAGAACTGAGTAGAGCGGTTAGGCATGAGAGGAAGGAACACTGAGTGTGGGTGCTCGGTACGTCACCTTTGAAGATGACGAAAGGAAGTGCCTTTTTGAGAACAACAGTCCAAGAGGATTATGCCTCTGTGTAGAAGTATGGGGATCTACGGCGAAACCTGCATAGAGTCAACATGTGACATGACGGGAACTTTATTCATGGGGAAGACACATACAACATTCATAACAAAAGTTTTGCTAAAGTGACAGATACTTATCACTTCTGTCGCAAACTGTTTACAGCAACATAAGGAGATATTATGTACGTCCACCAAACTGGGTAGGAGGCAGACGTGTTACATCAATGCCAAACAAATGTTTAAATTAACCGAAAGAAGAAGAGGCGCGTTTCTGTAACCCAAGATACAGAACAGCTGAAGTTATCGTCATACCTTACGGAATCCAGCAATTGTGGAACATTTCCTGAACACTCACGGGAGTAAGCAAGAAAAGGAAGGATGTCCAATCTATCTCGAAGAACAACCTGATACAGTAAAGGATACACAACGATTTGAAAGAATGGATTATACAATAACGAGATTAAGCAGATCTTAAATCTCAATTCCCAATCCAGAGAAGAACGAAGACACAAGTGAGAAGATAGCAAGATGCGACAAGAAAAGAAGATTCAATGCAGAAGATTAGGAAGAAAGAATAACTCGACCAGAAGAAATCAAGAAACATTTCTAAATTCCTTCCTATAAAAGAATATTATTGCATTACCTACCACCAAAAAATCCATTTTTTACTTTTCTAGCAATATAAATGTCCAAATATTCCTTATGGCAAATTGCAACAGTTTCAAATGTTATACAGACAGATTAGAGACGACTATTCGTACAGTAAACGGGTACGAAATGTCCGATTGGTTGAAATAAGCTCAGAAGGAGTAGAAGTAGCGAGATTACAGCGCAATTTGATGGTACGCGCTTTGCTACTGATGGGGTAGTTTCCACGAAATGAAAGGAATGCTCTCCTCTGAACCAGCGTCAAGTGTACAACAGGGCGCATCACGCTCTGCGGGACGCAAAAAGAGAAATTTTGTGTGAACACTACAGTCATTTTGGCTGACATGCAGCTAGAAATTTGCTGAGGAGTCGTTGAGCTTCGATAGCGAAATAACGAAACAGCTACGTAGTAATTGTTCTTGCGAGAACTGAGAGGGTGTTAAAGTATACATGCTGCTCCATCGATGCGCGTGTGTATCACCATATTTTCCAGACTAGGGATGAGTGCATGTTTTCTTGCTCAACGGGAAACGTACGGCAGTTTCAGCTGATAAAATGAGGAAGGATTTTGATTAGCTCTTTATAGGATTTTCACAGACCGAGGGCAGCCATACAGACGACAACAAGTCGCAGCTAAAGGTAAATGCTGCTGGTAGAGGCTTAAAAATATTAGATCACCAATTTGCATCCATTGTGAACACGAGCAACCTCGAGTAATCTTTTGCATATCTTGTCACAAAAGCTAATCATCCTCCGTAGACTTGATTGTAATCCTAAATAGTACCGAACTTAGAACCTAGAATCGGATGATTTGATGTAATATTGGCCAACTCAGACAGTGCTTCACTTTATCGATGTAAGAAAAAGCTTGTACAGAACCTTCTGTTTAAATTTGATAATGTTGTGTTCAGTATTATTTATGTTAATCAGAATGTAATACGTTATCTTGACAATTGTCTTGAAATTGTCATGTCACACTCTATGTAAATCAGTGTGCTTATTTGACAATAATACAGTAAATAAACCAATTTCGTATAGCTAAACATTGATGTGCTCTGTCATAGAATAAGGGTCCACTCCTACCCCACGGGGTGTTTTTGCTGATGACTGACGAATGTCAAAAGGAGTGGAGTGTCAGAGAAGGAAAATATAAATCTTTAATCTTACATAATTTAATTTACCTACAAGGATCGTACCATAATAGTGTTCCAAAGAGAAGAGCAGCCATGAAATGGGAGCTAATTTGATGATAACGGAGTCGGCGGGGTAACCGAATAAAGCATAAAAATAGTGATTAAATATCTGCATACAACAGGATTCAAAAGAAGAAGAAATGTTCTTCATGCACACACCTGGAAGAGCTAATTCCTTTATGGTTTGGCAGTGACTAATGTGCTATTCTTGTGGTAGTTCAAGGGATTTACCGCCAGTGGATGCCATTACTGAGAAAAGTCTGTGCAGATTACTTAAAGAGCCTCAGTTTATGATTGACAGGTTCCCGATCGCCTCACCACTGAATCTACTGACGTCTTCGCCCGAGAGAAATTTATTGGACAGATCAGTAGGATGTGGACGACCATTAATGTCGATTAAAAGGGATTTGGACGTATACTGCATCTTTGAAAGTCACATGTGTGTCTTCACTATCTCATCTCCGTATCTCTGTATGTTACGGGCATTTATACATCAGTCGAATGTCTAAAGCTCCGCATGCTCTCCTCATATGGTGGTTCCTCATATGTGAACCTCCTTATCACACAGGCCTGGTTAAATAACCTACCTCTCATTTCGTGGACTATCTCCGTTTGTCAATAGGGATGGGCCACATCCACATCTGTTTTCTCTGAATCATTATGAAGTGCATGGAAGAGGTACTTTATATTCTGCCATATATTAGGATATCATCCAATTTAATTATCTGAGGTCGTGGGGGAAGAATGACTTCTCGCTCCTTTCTGTGCGAGATATTTCCTCCGTATTTTCATATACACCAACCCTTCGGGATCAGTTCACTTTGAGACGCTCCCTACTCGGCCGTGCTCGCCACGTGGGAATAGTCATAGTTTCGTGACAGTATTTGATATTCATTCATGCGCTCTGCCAAGTCGTTAAAACTGCTATGGAGGGCTCACCACCACTAACGGTGGCGATTACAGGCCCTCTGCTACACAAACTGAGCAATAACAGCCGTATAGTGTGGCATTGGATACTGGCACACTACACGCACCCATCAGTGAAGTGACTAGTGACAGAATCATCGCGTCCCACAACGCAGACACACCCCAACATGTTCCACCTGTCAGTGCACCAAGAGACCTGCAGCCTTCGCAGAAACGACAACGGTACTAAAAGGAGGGACAAGGACACGTGGACCAGTGAGATGAAATGATTACGTATCGCCGCCATCGAAGAAGAAACCGTCACCCACCAACAAGCAAGCTGCACTGCTAACTTACACACAACTACCGACAATGGGTCTTACATCTTACTTGTTGAAAGTAGAGACAAAAAGGTAGGCAGGCTCCACCGTATGGCGCCAGGCAAACTTATTAAACGGGAATGTGAGTCATTATTTAAGCACTTAGTCAATATTATGGCGACAGGGAAAACCGTGTAAAAATTAGGACTACATCAGGATTAACTGCAAATGCCTTGGTGCAATATTATCTCTTACGCAAAGCAAATTTAAGAACTATATACCAAATTTCTTCATTACTAAAAAAACATCATCACTTATGTTGAAACCTCCCTTACAGGGAAAAATAGCTAAGGGAAACGACGTGTTGCTGGAAGTTATTCTAGTTAGGCGATTTAGTAAAATCCTAAACCTGAAGAGGCAAAAGATAAGAAAGCCATCATCACTTTGTGTTGTGAAATTTAGATTACAGTGGCCCCACAATTTGCTTACATTCATGGAGTACATTGGTCAGTGGATTATCTTTGCTGAAGCTGTGTCTGAAACCAGGCGTTATGCGAGTACAGTTACTTCTCTCCCAAACATTCAGAGACAGGGCACAGAATTCCCACCCCTACCTACCCAACAGCGGCTCACTGCATATATCAGAACCACCATCTACACTCTGCAGCAACGAACCCAAGCCATGACGGCAATGCCGCAGACGTCATGAACTGTGTCTCCAGTGGATTCACCGCCTATCCCTCCTGTAGTATGGCATGCCCAGCTACACCACCAACAACGTGTAAATTCTCTGGACCATAGAGTACCCCACCAAAGCGCAGTCACCAAGGACCATATATATATATAATATATCGTAATGTTTCCGTTCGGTGAGGTTCAACAACCGTGAAGTATTTTTTAAAATACATTTTAAACATCAGCTGTTTATTTATCCCATTAGTAATTTAGGGGTTTCGGTTATTAAAAAAAATGGTTCAAATGGCTCTGAGCACTACGGGACTTAACTTCTGGGGTCATCAGTCCCCTAGAACGTAGAACTACTTAAACCTAACTAACCTAAGGACATTACACACATTTATGCCCGAGGCAGGATTCGAACCTGCGACCGTAGTGGTCGCGAGGTTCCGGACTGTAGCGGCTAGAACCTCTCGGCCACTCCGGCCGGCTTCGGTTATTAATCATCATACAATATGTAGGGTACAACAGATTAGTTAAAACATCCCATATTCCTTCGAAGCTGAACAATATCGAGATTATCCAGCGAAATTGTACCAACACCTGACACCTGTCAGGTGTCTGCACAGTTTCATTGGATCATCTGGATATTGTGAAGCTTCAAAGGAATATGGGCTGCTTTTAACTAAATACCTGACAGGTGTCAGGTTTTTGTACAATTTCACTGGATAACCTCGATATTGTTCAGCTTAAAAAGAATGTGGGATGCTTTTAAAAATGGGTCAAATGGCTCTGAGCACTATGGGACTTAACATCTATGGTCATCAGTCCCCTAGAACTTAGAACTACTTAAACCTAACTAACCTAAGGACATCACACACAACACCCAGCCATCACGAGGCAGAGAAAATCCCTGACCCCGCCGGGTGGGATGCTTTTAACTAATCCGTTGTACCCTACATCTTGAATGATGGTTAATAATCGAAACAGGTAGATGACTAATGGAACAAATAAACAGATGATGGCTGAAACACATTTTATAGAAAACCAAATACATCAACCAGAACTATGCTTTCTTCTTGCTCCAATGGGTCCTAACACCTCCCCACCACAATATCACAGACTCACCCAGAAGAGGGACGATGGAAATTATCTGGTTAACAACATTTGAAATATAATTATGGCTGCGATGAATGTTATATCGTACCAACACTAAAAACATATTTGATTTGGATTTCAATCCTAAATATGTTGACCTCACTCCTTACTCCCAAAAACGGTCTGTAAAATAATCCAGTGGAACGCAAGATCGCTCAGGACAAACAAATACAGCCTTCGAAATTTTCTGCTTGAAACTTAGACATCTGTGCCATCACTGAAACATGTTTAGAACAGAACGATCTGTTCGCAGTCATGGGCTACTATGTCGATAGAGACGACAGAGATGAAGGCTACTGCGGAGCGCCGGCCGCTGCGGCCGAGCGGTTCTAGGCACTTCAGTCCGCAACAGCGCAGCTGCAACGGTCGCAGGTTCGAATCCTGCCTCGGGCATCGATGTGTATGATGTCCTTAGGTTAGTTAGGTTTAAGTAGTTCTAAGTCTATGGGACTGATGACCTCAGATATTAAGTCCCATAGTGCTTAGAGCCATTTGAACCATTTTTTGAGCTACTGCTGAGCGTCGTTGTTTGTATAACAAGATATCCACTTTTCCGTTGTCAGTAGTGTCATTCAGTATGACACATTGCAGAAAGGCGGTATCCGTCTACAAATAACGGACCGCCATCTGAATTTGGTCTTAGCATACAACGTACCTAACGACAGACTTTCCAAACAACAGTTAAATGGAGTAATAGACTCCCTCTGCTACTAAGTGACTTTCACGGACACATGGGCTCTAGTCCTGCGGAATGCTAACGAAAAGAGAAAAATACTGGGGGATGTATTAGATTCGGAAAACCTTGCCGGCCGGAGTGGCCGTGCGGTTCTAGGCGCTGCAGTCTGGAACCAAGCGACCGCTACGGTCGCAGGTTCGAATCCTGCCTCGGGCATGGATGTGTGTGATGTCCTTAGGTTAGTTAGGTTTCATTAGTTCTAAGTTCTAGGCGACTGATGACCTCAGAAGTTAAGTTGCATAGTGCTCAGAGCCATTTGAACCATTTTGAAAACCTTATAGTACTAAGTGGTGGCTTACAGGTAGGAATATTCCTACCAAATGAAGTCCAGAAGGCAGTAGAATTTAGCTAGTATCCATTGCACTGTCTACCGGGGCAACATGGGATGTGATACCGGACACTTTAAGTATACCTAGGGAGATTGTCTAACACGCAATCAGCCGGAAATGGAGTCCAATACCAATTGCAACCTATACGGAATATTGCTGGAAGAAAAACTGGAATCGCTCATCGAAGCTGAGGATCCCGAAAGATAGTATGGGTTCTTGGTATTACTTATCAATGAAGCGGTGGAAGCCTTGATACCTCAAATAGGACACAAGCGAACTACTCATAGGCCATCACCCGGTTGGTGGAATACAGAATGTGGCGCAGTCCTCAAGAAACGAAGGGAAACGTTAAGAAAATACAAAACTCTCTCTAATGGTATAAACTTTATTGCTCTTAAGAAAGCGCAAGATGCAGCCAAGAAAATACAAAAGCGAAAAAAAAATAAAGGAAAACCATGGGAACTTTTCTGCAGTGCAGCTTACAAAGAAACAAAATCAACCAGGATGTGGAATGTAATAAGTAACACAAAAAACGGTCTGACTCTGGGCATGCACACACATCCACCGTCCCACGGACTTTTAGATACGTTCTCGTGCATTATAGCTCCACCTGACGTAACGGGAGAGGACAACAATGTATTTACACAACAGTTTCTGCTGGAACAACTCCAGACTGTGCTCTCCGACGGGACGAGTACCGAAGCTGGCCCGGATTACAGTGCCTACCCAGTGCTAAGACACATCCCACACAAAGGGAATCTGCTGACGGCCAAAATATACAGTAACGTATGGACACAAATGATCAAAATTGACTGGCTGAACGAATGTCGTCCTCATACACATATAGAGGAAAAGATGTGATAAACGCAATTCGAAAAGGGAAAGGAATGAAGACTGTGTTTAACGTCCCGTCGACACCGAGGTCATTACAGACGGAACACAAGCTCGGAACGTGTCAAGGATAGGGAACGAAATTAACCGTGCCCTTTCAAAAGAAATAATCCCGGCATTTGCCTTTAACTGTTTAGAGAAATCACGGAAAACCTAAATCTGGATTGCCAGACGCGGGTGTGAACCATCGCCCTCCCGAATGCGAGTCCAGTCTACTAACCAACACGATTCGTGTCTGCCTATCACCTTACTACAGTTTTCTGCGAAGGTAATGGAAATTATTATTAATCGGCCCCTACTGTACAAAGGTGATGTGAAAAAAAAAAAAAAAAACATTCCCGGAAAAACAACTTGTGTTTCGAAAAGGAAAAGGGGCAATGAAATCCTTCTACGGTTGGTTACTGAGCTACAGCTAAATTTCTCTCGAACTAATGTTGTGTGATAATTGCATTAACAGACTTGACTAAAGCATTCGAAAACGTCTTGACAGTCTTAGAGAAAAAAAAAATGGATAAATTTAAAATTCCGAACCACTCGTGCGTAACATTATAAGCCTCCTGAGCAATAGGGAGACAGTTATTTTGTAGCACGGAACTACGTTGTGACCGAGAGATGTAAGTAGGGTGAGCCGCCAGCAGTGGTGGATGTGGGGAGAGAGATGGCGGAGTTTTGAAATATATATATATATATATATATATATATATATATATATATATATATATATATATATATATATATATATGATGATATCAAGGTAAATACATTGTTTGTTCTCTATTAATATCTTTCATTTGCTAACTATCCCTATCAGTAGTTAGTGCCTTCCATAGTTTGAATCTTTTATTTAGCTGGCAGTAGTGGCGCTCGCTGTATTGCAGTAGTGGGAGTAACCAAGATTTTTGTGAGGTAAGTGTGTATGAAAATCACTGGCTGTGCTGTGTGCAGTCTGTGGCTGCTTTGCATTGTTGTAATACTCGCCATTGTAGTGTTAGGCAGCTGGCTGCGAACAGCGCGTAGCGTTGCGCAGTTGGAGGTGAGCCGCCAGCAGTGGCGGATGTGGGGAGAGAGACGGCGGAGTTTTGAAATTTGTCATGAACTGCTATATATATATATATATCAAGGTAAATACATAGTTTGTTCTCTATTAATATCTTTCATTTGCTAACTATCCCTATCAGTAGTTAGTGCCTTCCATAGTTTGAATCTTTTATTTAGCTGGCAGCAGTGGCGCTTGCTGTATTGCAGTAGTGGGAGTAACCAAGATTTTTGTGAGGTAAGTGATTTGTGAAAAGTACAGGTTAATGTTAGTCAGGGCCATTCTATTGTAGAGATTATTGAAAGTCAGATTGCGTTGCGCTAAAAATATTGTGCGTCAGTTTAAGGACAGTCGTGCATAATTGTTCAAAGGGGACGTTTCAGAGAAACTGGCAGAGAACTCCCGCAGAAATTAGTATTGGTTCCCTTGTTATACAATCCCTATACTGTAGACCTTCAGTACCGTTTCCCAGTGGCGTCCAAATATTACAATACGCAGATGACTTATGCTGAAAACAACACTCTTACGTCTTGTCATACGTAAATGCACATCGCTCTCATACAGTACATCTGCAGGAGTGGTGAACACAAAGTGGCCTCGAAATATCTGACAGCAAATCAGCTCCAATGATCTTTACTAGACACAGGATTCCACTCCCCATGCGATGCAACAGGAACAATATAGTTTTCCACTCGTGAAAACACAATTTCTTAGAATGATTATAGGTTATAAGCTAAGATGGGCTCTTTATGTCCGATATATCATAAAAGCATGCAATCTCATAAGAGTTACGACTGGTGTATAGTGGGGCTCTAACCGGTGGACAGCGACAAGTTAGTACCGGTCCCTAATAAGGACAAACTTTGATAATGGAAACATGGGCTACAACGGTTCAGCGTCAGACAGCACATTCGAAATACTCGACACTACACAGTACAAAGCCTTGCGTATAGGCACTGGGCCTTTTATGTCAACCCCGACCAACTCATTACCGGTTTAAGCGAATGAACCGCCTTTAAACCTGCGAAGAATATTCTTCCTGTGGTTCTATTTCAACGGCCGGCCGCGGTGGTCTCGCGGTTCTAGGCGCGCAGTCCGGAACCGTGCGACTGCTACGGTCGCAGGTTCGAAACCTGCCTCGGGCATGGATGTGTGTGATGTCCTTAGGTTAGTTAGGTTTAAGTCGTTCTAAGTTCTAGGGGACTAATGACCACAGCAGTTGAGTCCCATAGTGCTCAGAGCCATTTGAACCATTTTTTCTATTTCAACGAATATGAGCCCTTCGAAAAAAAAATTCGGGAGGTAACATCTGGCTGTGTGTGCCAATGCTAATGGAGAAATAAGTAACTTCCATTCATTTACGGCTGAATATCCGGAGATGCACGCATTAAGGCATAAGATGTAGGTAAGTCTTCTCATACCGAACTACAACAGACTATAATAAATATGGACTTTGCAGACTGATGCTACGACGAGCTTAACATTTCAAAACCAGGGCTTCAATAATGTAATGGAAATGGAACCCCTGTCTCATTATCACGATGTGTGCGTGGTGTGTACACATGGGTCCAAGTTCAATTGACGGCGCTGGCAGTGTCTATTCGGTACCCAGAATCAAACGATAATCTGAATCCATACTCTGCTATTATGACAGGGGAGCTGACTGCCATGTCCGAAGTCCGCCTGCTTATCTGGGTGGTAACGTGCTCGCCTCCCATGCAAGCGGACCTTGGTTCTATCCTGGCCGGGTTGGAGATTTTCTCCGCTCGGGGACTGGGTGTTGTGTTGTCCTCATCATCATATCATCCTCATCACTGGCGCGCAAGTCGCCCAATGTGGCGTCGAATGAAATACGACTTGCAATTGGCGGTCGAACTTCCCCGAAGAGGGGCCTCCCGGCCAACGGTGCCATACGCTCATTTCACTCCATTTGCCATTTCCGAAGCCCTAATATTCACAAAGACGACCGCAGCAGACACAATAGTCATAATCTGTGACAGAATGTCAGATTTTCAAAGATTATAAACCAGCATAATAGTTGAACCAACCCCATAGTTGCAGCAATTATCGACGCTGTGTTTCGGGTGCAGATCGCAACATCGCGATGGTATGGATGAAAGGCTACTCTGAGATACCTGAAAGAGGACGAGCAGATGTTGTAGCGAAGCAAGCATTTCTGTGTGGAGCTGTTAAACAATATAACTCCTTCTGACAAATGGATACCCATGCTCAGAAAGCAGTTGTCATCAGATTGGAGGAATGGTCGAGGGCATTCAAAATCAAAAGCAGTCACTAAACGGCTCTAATTTATCCCAAGAATTGAAAATTATCAGGTTATCATACAACAAAAACATCGAGTGCAATGGCACGGCTCAAATTTAATTACTGGAAGTTCAACAAGCACCGCCATCGGCTCAACCTATGCGCCGTATCTCTGTGTTTCTGGATAGGAAGAAGATCTAAACCATGTATTCCTACAGTGTCAAAAATGGTTCAAATGGCTCTGAGCACTATGGGACTTAACTGCTGTGGTCATCAGTCCCCCAGAACTTAGAACTACTTAAACTTAACTAACCCAAGGACATGACACACATTCATGCCCGAGGCGGGACTCGAACCTGCTACCGTAGCGGTCGCGCAGAACCAGACTGAAGCGCCTAGAACCGCTCGGCTACTGCATCCGGCCGCTACAGTGTCCTCGGAGCACGTACCACATAAACGTACTTGAAAGTTTTCTTTGGGGTCCTGGTCATCAGTTCCCAATGTAGCCGCCAAACTTTGCTAGCATCCAACGATATAATAAATAAAATACTGTACAAGTTTTTCAATGGTGACAACAACCAGATACAGCTCCCAGCGCTACTAATCTAATGCTCTTGGTGACTGCAATGCTAAGGTGAGACCTAAGCACAATTAACTTATCTTCCTAAGTGCTACTCAGCAAGATATGGGACGTTTAGCCTACAAATGCATGTCACTATGTACCATCTATATACACTGATGTCCAAAATTAAAGAAGCAAACCATTATTTTCCCGTCCTGTCTCTCACTCACGATGTAATCATACAAAGTGTCAACAGATGTCCGTATGATCATATTCTACACGGAACAAACACGCCAACGATGACATCAAACTGGGAACTGCTTGCCGGTTAGTCCCATATTCACAATCGCTGTGTACACTATCACAGACGTCATGGCACAGAGAAGACGCCTACCAGATTCTCTGTGGTGAAGGGCCTGGGAAGAATGGAAGTAGAACAGTCAAAAACGGATGTGGCCCACTGGCTTAATGTGAATCGTTCTGTCGATTCTTGGGTGTGGTGACAGTTTACATAGACCGAGACTGTATCCTGAACACCAGAACAAGGCCGTCCACGTGTGGCATCAGAAAGAGAGTACCGTTATTTGGCTGTAAGGCAAGACGGTACCCCCTTAGTACTGCACAGCTACTGGCATCTGACCTCGCAGCATTCATTGGACGCGTTGTATCGTGGAAAACGGTGTACAGAAAGCTTCGGCAGAGTGGCCTTTATTGGAGACCTGCTGTAGGTGTACCTCTGACACATCTTCACAGATGGAAACGTTTCGAGTTGAATCGTCAACAAGCCACATGAACGGTCCAACAGTGGGCCAATCTTCTTTTCGCAAATGAGCCCCGATGTCGTCCGGAGAGTGATTCTCGACGGATTCTCATCTGGAGGGAACGTGAAACATGATTTCCGGACCAAACATTATGGAAAGAAATCAGTATCGAGGAGGATCCGTAACGGTGTCGGCAGGGGTTATGTTGATCACTCGAACACCTCTTCTTGAAATCGAATTGTACACGTGAATTGGCAAGGTTTAACCGCAGTCACGTATCATGAAGAGATCTTGGTACCTCATGTGCGGTCGTTGCGAGATGCTTTGGGCCCAGACATCATATTGATGGACGAAAGTGCTCGACCTCATAGAGCACAGGTGACTGACATTTTCTTGGAGACGGAAGATAGTGCTTGGATAGAGTGACGTGCTAGCTATCCCGATTTGAATCCCATAGTGCTTGTCTGGGATGCGCTAGGGAGACGGGTTGGAACACTTCAGCATCCAACAACCACTCTTCAAGACTTGCGAGCAGTTCTACAGAAAGAATGGGCGTTATTGCCTCAACATGAGATTGATGTCGTCATTCACAATATGCCCCGTCTTTGTCAGACGTGTGTTGCTGCCATAGTTGGCAAAAACCCATGCTGAGCACACTAACCAGTTGTCGAATGTGTAAAAACCGAAGAACATTTCTGTCTACCGTTATTATTGTCGCAGTTGCTTACGTTATGTATTATTCACATTTTTTATGCTTTACTATCGCCTGTTTATACTGTTTTGTATCAAAATAAGAGCAACCTTGAAAAATTTCCGTTTGTTGCTTTAATTTGCGACTCCACTGTATATGCCCTAATACTAGTGTGCGTACACATATGGCTGTAATGCTGAGATGTGGTTCTTATATGATGTTCTCATGTTCTGTCTAGATGGAAGCTATAATCCTGCACAAATATTCAATTCCCTGTCCACAGGTTTTGAAACATTCCCTACAGGACATTCAAAAGAACGTTTTATTGTTAATTTAGGTACATCGTCATTAATACTAACTGAACTGTGTATCGTGTGTTAAATTTTTGTCTTGTTTAATCGTGTCAGTATATTGTGTATGTGGAAATTTGTTTGAAGTCGGAATCGGTCCTTTTTTTTAAGCCTATGTAACAGGGTACGACGTAAACTAATGGATACCCTGAATTATAAATTTTTTTTTTACTTGACATTTACGGGGAGGCTTTCTTCGAGTTTGAATCTGTTAAGAGCTTTCGACATATTTCTACACTCTTATCTTGCACACGTGCCCGTGATCATTTTTACTGTCATCGTTTTGCGCGCTCGACATACCCTGTAAGTGTCACCTTACAACAGTGACATACACATGAGCAGTATTCAAGTATATACCGGGCAAAAGTTTTTTGTGTAATTTCTTTTGTAGACAACAGCACTTTTCTGCTATCCTACCAGTAAATCGCAGCCTGCCATATGCTTTACGAAAACTGAGCATCTGTACTCGCTCTATTTCACAACTCTACATACTGATGGTCCCAAACATTTGTACGTCATGACTAGCTTTAGTTATGACTCACTAATCCTGCAGTCCAGTGATGCTGCAAGTTTACGTCCATGAAGGACACAACTTTACATTTCTGTATATTAAGATATATCTACCAGTCTTTATACCAGGTTCACATTTTATCAAGGCTTCACTGTATATTATAAAAATTTTTACCAAAACGAATATGCACATACGAGGGTTGGAACTTAAATAGTGGCAAGCATTTATTTACAGCTCGTACAAAAGAGATACGTGTTTAAAAGTTTTACTGACCTTCAAAGTAGTCACCAGCGCTGTGTATAACCCGTTGACAGCGATGTGGAAGTCGTAGGATACTCTTAGCAGTGCCAGTTGTGTTGACATTTCGAGCGGCGCGGTCTATTGCCCGATGAATTTGTAGCAGTTCTGAAGCTGATGCCGTGAAGTGTTTTCTTCAGTTTACAAATCGAGTTGAACTCACGAGGGATTGAGTCAGAGGAGTGCAGTACGTGGTATAGTACTTAGCAGCCCCATCAGTCAAACAAATCAGTAACAGCTTGCACTGCACGTGCTAGAGCATTGTCCTACAATATGATGGTCAGGTCCTGCAGAAAGTGTCATCACTTCTGTTCCTAAGCTGTTCGTAGCTTGTGTTCTAGAAACGAACAGCATAGACAGAAGTAATTACACTTTCTGCTGGACCTGGCCATCATTTTGCAGGACAATGCTCAAGGACGTACAATGCTAGATGTTACTGATTTGTTTGACTGATGTGGCTGCTAAGTGCTATACCACCTACTGCACTCTCCTGACTTAAGCCCTCGTGAGTTCAACTCGATTTATAAACTGAAGGATACACTTCACGGCATTCGCCTCAGAACTGCTACAAATTCGTCGTGCAATAGACCGCGCCGCTCGAACTGTCAACACAACTGGCACTGCTAAGAGTATCCTACGAATTCCACATTGATGGCAACGGGTTATACACAATGCTGGTGACTACTCTGAAGGTCAGTAAAACTTTTAAACACGTATCTATTTTGTACGAGCTGTAAATAAATAGTTGCCAGTATTAGAGTTCCAACCCTCGTATACAGGGTGTTGCTAGAAATGTTGTACAAACACCAAGGAGCTGTAGAGCGTGTATTGAAGAACAAATCGAGGATATGATCCTGTGACCGAAAACGTTATTCAACGGCGCTTCAGAGCGTCGAAGTTACAGGCGCCGGCACCTGCCACTATGCCACCCACTCAGCAGCAAACGTGACATTGTACACTGACAGACTGTAGGCGGAATGTCTGTCAATGTTGTTAGATAGTCAGTGATGGCGACTGATTGCCAAAATCGCCAGTGGAGAAGATGGAACTAACTGCTACGTGGAAGACGCTGTCTCTATGAATGCGATGCTCTGTTACATTGGTGGATGACGGTTTCGGACACGGGTTTCCATCTGCAGTTGATTTTTATGCTATATATCGGAAAACATGGGAGATTTTAGAGGGTTCCAGGAGAAAAATAAACTGCAGACGGAAACCCGTGTCCGAAATCCTCATCCACCGAGGCAACAGAGCATCGCGTTCATAGGAGACAAGGCCTTCTATGCACTGGCAGGCGCCGGCACCTATAACGTCGACGCACCGTAGCGTTGTTAGATGACGTTTCCAGACACTGGTTCCTATCCTCGATTTGTTCTTCAAGAAACCCTCTACAGCCCCTCGAAGTTAGTCACAACATTTCTGGGACACCCTGTGTGAGAGTATAATCTGTTCAACGCTTGAGTTGTAATTAATACAATCTGTTAAGTAATAACCCTAGTACGTAAGCAGATTGGCGGCTACACGGGTAGAAGGGGTTGTGTGGCGTGGACTGGGCGGTATTTTAGGTTAGATGGCCTCGGGAAAGTACAGAACGGGCAACAGCTTCAAAGGGTGCGGGGCAAAGTCAGGACATGCGCGGACCAAGCAGCAATCGGTATTGTAATTGTAAACTGTCGAAGCTGCGTTGGTAAAGTACCGGAACTTCAAGCGCTGATAGAAAGCACCGAAGCTGAAATCGTTATAGGTACGGAAAGCTGGCTGAAGCCTGAGATAAATTCTGCCGACATTTTTACAAAGGCACAGACGGTGTTTAGAAAGGATAGATTGCATGCAACCAGTGGTGGCGTGTTTGTCGCTGTTAGTAGTATTTTATGCTGTACTAGAGTAGAAGTGGATAGTTCCTGTGAATTATTATGGGTGGAGGTTACACTCAACAACCGAACTAGGTTAATGATTGGCTCCTTTTACCGACCTCCCGACTCAGCAGCATTAGTGGCAGAACAACTGAGAGAAAATCTGTAATACATTTCACATAAATTTCCTCAGTATGTTATAGTCTTAGGTGGAGATTTGAATTTATCAGATATAGACTGGGACACTCAGGTGTTTAGGACGGGTTGTAGGGACAGAGCATCGAGTGACATTATACTGAGTGCACTATCCGAAAATTACTTCGAACAATTAAACAGAGAACCGACTAGTGGAGATAACATCTTGGACCTACTGATAACAAACAGACCCGAACTTTTCGACTCTGTAAGCGCAGAACAGGGAATCAGTGATCAAAGGGCCGTTGCAGATCCCTGAAAATGGAAGTAAATAGGAATATAAAAAAAAAGGGAGGAAGGTTTATCTGTTTAGCAAGAGTAATAGAAGGCAGATTTCAGACTGCCTAACACATCAAAATGAAAACTTCTGTTCCGACACTGGCAATGTTGTGTGTTTATGGAACAAGTTCAAGGCAATCGTAAAATGCGTTTTAGATAGGTACGTGCCGAGTAAAACTGTAAGGGACGGGAAAAACCCACCGTGATTCAACAACAAAGTTAGGAAACTACTGCGAAAGCAAAGAGAGCTTCACTGCAAGTTAAAACCCAGCGAAATCCTCTCAGACAAACAGAAGCTAAACGATGTCAAAGTTAGCGTAAGAAGGGCTATGCGTGAAGCAATCAGTCAATTCGAAAGTAAGATTCTATGTACCGACTTGGCAGAAAATCCTAGGAAGTTCTGGTCTTACGTTAAATCAGTAAGTGGCTCGAAACAGCATATCCAGACACTCTGGGATGACGATGGCATTGAAACAGCGGATGACACGCGTAAAGCTGAAATACTAAACACCTTTTTCCAAAGCTGTTTCACAGAGGAAGACCGCACTGCAGTTCCTTCTCTAAATTCTCGCACAAACGAAAAAATGGCTGACATCGAAATAAGTGTCCAAGGAATAGAAAAGCAACTGAAATCACTCAACACAGGAAAGTCCCCTGGACCTGACGGGATACCAATTCGATTCTACACAGAGTACGCGAAAGAACTTGCCCCCCTTCTAACAGCCGTGTACCTCTAGTCTGTAGAGGAACGCAAGGTTCCACATGATTCGAAAAGAGCACAGGTAGTTCCAGTTTCCAAGAAGGGTCGTCGAGCAGATGCGCAAAACTATAGACCTATATCTCTGACATCGATCTGTTGTAGAATTTTAGAACATGTCTTTTGCTCGCGTATCATGTCATTTCTGGAAACCCAGAATCTACTCTGTAGGAATCAACATGGATTCCGGAAAAAAGCGATCATGTGAGACGCAACTCGCTTTATTTGTTCATGAGACCCATAAAATATTAGATACAGGCTCCCAGGCAGATGCCATTTTCCTTGACTTCCGGAAGGCGTCGATACAGTTCCGCACTGTCGCCTGATAAAGTGAGAGCCTAAGGAATATCAGACCAGCTGTGTGGCTGGATTGAAGAGTTTTTAGCAAACAGAAGACAGCATGTTGTTTTCAATGGAGAGACGTCTACAGACATTAAGCCGGCCGGGGTGGCCCAGCGGTTCTAGGCGCTACAGTCCGGAACCGCGCGACCGCTACGGTCGCAGGTTCCAATCCTGCCTGGGGCATGGATGTGTGTGATGTCCTTAGGTTCGTTAGGTTTAAGTTGTTCTAAGTTCTAGGGGACTGATGACTTGAGAAGTTAAGTCCCATAGTGTTCAGAGCCATTTACAGACATTGAAGTAACCTCTGGCGTGCCTCAGGGGAGTGTTATGGGACCATTGCTATTCACAATATATATAAATGACCTAGTAGATAGTGTCGGATGTTCCATTCGGCTTTTCGCGGATGATGCTGTAGTATACAGAGAAGTTGCAGCATTAGAAAATTGCAGCGAAATGCAGCAAGATCTGCAGCGGATAGGCACTTGGTGCAGGGAGTGGAAACTGACCCTAAACATAGACAAATGTAATGTATTGCGAATACATAGAAAGGAGGATCCTTTATTGCATGATTATATGATAGCGGAACAAACACTGGTAGCAGTTACTTCTGTAAAATATCTGGGAGTATGCGTGCGGAACGATTTGGAATGATCATATAAAATTAATTGTTGGTGAGGCGGGTGCCAGGTTGAGATTCATTGGGAGAGTCCTTAGAAAATGTAGTCCATCAACAAAGGAGGTGGCTTACAAAACACTCGTTCGACCTATACTTGAGTATTGCTCATCAGTGTGGGATCCGTACCAGGTCGGGTTGACAGAGGAGGTAGAGGAGATCCAAAGAAGAGCGGCGCGTTTCGTCACAGGGTTATCTGGTAAGCGTGAAAGCGTTACGGAGATGTTTAGCCAACTCGAGTGGCAGACTCTGCAAGAGAGGCGCTCTGCATCGCGGTGTAGCTTGCTTTCCAGGTTTCGAGAGGGTGCGTTTCTGGATGAGGTATCGAATATATTGCTTCCCCCTACTTATACCTCCCGAGGAGATCAGGAATGTAAAATTAGAGAGATTCGCGCGCGCACGGAGGCTTTCCGGCAGTCGTTCTTCCCGCGAACCATACGCGACTGGAACAGGAAAGGGAGGTAATGACACTGCCACGTAAAGTGCCCTCCGCCACACACCATTGGGTGGCTTGCAGAGTATAAATGTAGATGTAGATGTAGAATTGATCAACGTAAACCCCATGGGATACACGTTATACTATTTCGGTTCCTGTACAAGAACTATCTATGGTAGTGATGAGATCACGTGTGAAGAGCACGAGCTGAATCATATACGATCGATGTCGCCGGAAACCATGCTGATTTCCACAAAGACAAATATTTCGTTCGAAGCAGATTTAGTGTTTGGAATCAGAATCTATTATAGAAGCGTGAGTGCTGTAGGTCGTTATTTCTTTGGATCAGTCCTGTTCTTTTTTTTATTTTTTTTATTTTGTAGATGTGTGTGACCTCTTCACTTTCCATTCACACAAAACGTCTCTGCTCGTGACACTTGCAATAAATTATGGGCAAGAGCTTAAATTCTGGGTATAAACGTAGGGAAGTAATTGGGCCCTGGGAACTTATTGATTTATCAATGGGAGCTGCTCTTCAACTGCACTAGTTTTGATTATTATGTCAATCATCTTAGCAGACATACACCTAGTGATTGATGGCAACAATCGTCGATTTGAAAGAACATTCGAGGACAAATAAACAACACTTACAGCGGCCGGGTACTTTTACCATGTTTAATTAATCTGAAGGGTACATACACATGAAAAGACGATGTGGAATTTGATCCGATGACGGCATATGCACCTGGGGGGTAGTAGATGCACTGAAAATGGTCTCAACGTAGACCGCCGCCAGACAGCGTAGTGATATAGCTACCAAAGAGTCATCTGCGTCTACTCTTTAACAGGGACTGGTCATAGCCAGAAGGTTCAGTGTGGCGCAAATGTCTGAAGCAACCAGGTAACCATGCCACAAAGACGCAATCGTACTTCCTACAACCAACTGAGTGAATCTGAAAGGGCTCGGATTGTGGCCTTCCGTGTGGTGAGATGGTCCTTTGGGAGCCACACACATTGGACGTGCTACTTCAGTTGCGCAACGATGCTGGTAGAATTGGTCACATGAAGATCCTCACACCCTAAGATGAGGTTCTAGACGTCCATATAGCACAGACGCCGGCCAGGATCTTCGTATTGTAAGAGCAGCAGTGGTAGTTCGTAAAGATACCACAGCACAGATAAGAGGGCTTGTGAGTCCAGATGTGTCAAAACGAAATGTTAGAACCAGTAATTACCAGTGGGACTGTTGGCACGCGCACCTCTAGCCCATCCTTCACTCGCGCCACATCATCGAAGTTCACGTATCGACTCGTGCCGTCAGAGGATCGCTTTGTAAGATGGAATGGCGCGCCATGTTCTTTAGTCCCTGCACGCAAGTGATGATTGTTTGAGCATATGCTGTAGACCTGAAGTGCGCTGTCTCGTAGAGTGCATTCGTCCAGGACACAGGCCCCACCTCACGCCTTATGGTCTGAATTGCGATAAGCTACATCTCTCGTTCACATTTGGTGTTTCTGGTGGGGACGCTAACGAGCAGTCGGTACGCGCAGAACTTTGTTAGACCTGTTCTTTACGCCATTCTTGCAAAAGGAAAGTTATGTGTCATTCCTGCTGGATATTGCTTGTCCACGCACCGCCCGCTCTGCACGACGTGTAGCAACTTCAAAAACAAAAAAACAAAACAGGTTTTCAGAAATTACTGCAACCAGTCGCCTTTTATGTAGATGTATTTTATTTAACCATGACCGGTTTCGAGCTGCCTAGCAACTCATCATCAGATGGTGTATACATTTAGTGCTTTTTTGTACCCATTGTGTGGGTGGTTGAGTATCTGTGGCTAGACAGAAACGAGAACAAATAATCGCTACATGTGGTACAGTAACACGAAATATTTACAGCATAATTTATGTTTAACGTATAAGAGCAAATAATCACTACATGTGGTACAGTTACATGAAATATTTACAGTTTAATTTACGTTTTGAGGTGTTACTTACAAATAAATCTTTTTGCAGGTATATATATCTCTTTTAGGACGTATTTTTGAAACCATTGTGTCTTGTTTTTCACAATTTCACAAGTTAAAACTTTCACTAGATGTATATTACTTTTATGAGGCACTGTTGGAAACATATATCTCGTTTTTCGTAAACATCGCTGAACACACTTAGCCACAGATACGAATACAGGATTTACACATTATAAACAAGCCAAAGATTGCAATATAACTACAGTATCAAAGATTTCAAGTTGACCAGAGGCATTATTAGTCATCACACACACTGACAAGAGATTTGTCTTTATTACATAGAAAATAAATGTAAATTAGCTTAAACTAGTAAAATGTTTATTTATAAATTAGCTGTGAAATTTAACAGGTATATAAAACTAGATTTTATACATTATATTTCAGTTACATTTAAGATTATTGGTATTGAGAGTATTATGACAGCTAATTTCTTGCTCCTTCCATTGGCTGATCTTGGCATATGATGTCTGGGATGAGAGGTTGATGGTTAACTTGAAATAATAAGTAATGCTGGAACTTGTAAGGGTGTGGAAAAGGAGTTGGCGGTGGGGGGGGGGGGGGGGTTGAGAGGGTGATGTGGAGAGAGAAGAGAGCTGAAGGGGGGGGGGGCAGAAGTGGTAAAAGCTTTTATGTGTGTGTGTGGGGGGGGGGGCATTTTGTTACTGAATGACTGTTTAGTTTTTTAAGTTCAAAGAATCCTTAAAATTCTGAAAGAAGGAGTTATTCGCCAGTTCTGTCTGCTCATTTAAAATGGTATGTGGGGAATTATGTTTGTGGGTAAAAATCTCTAATTGTTCGAGAAGATCCATCTTGAATCCCTTGTCTACAGTGTGTAGGATTTGAAGGTTAGTTTTAATGTCTGTTATGGAATGTTTATTATCTGCTAGATGGGTAGCAAAAGTGGATCTATTTAAGTTGTTTAGGCGAAGTGCATCAGTGTGCTCTTTGTATCGGATCTCAAAATTTCTACCTTTTATGCTTTTGAGATCCGATACAAAGAGCACACTGATGCACTTCGCCTAAACAACTTAAATAGATCCACTTTTGCTACCCATCTAGCAGATAATAAACATTCCATAACAGACATTAAAACTAACCTTCAAATCCTACACACTGTAGACAAGGGATTCAAGATGGATCTTCTCGAACAATTAGAGATTTTTACCCACAAACATAATTCCCCACATACCATTTTAAATGAGCAGACAGAACTGGCGAATAACTCCTTCTTTCAGAATTTTAAGGATTCTTTGAACTTAAAAAACTAAACAGTCATTCAGTAACAAAATGCCCCCCCCCCCACACACACACATAAAAGCTTTTACCACTTCTGCCCCCCCCCCCCTTCAGCTCTCTTCTCTCTCCACATCACCCTCTCAACCCCCCCCCCCCCCCCCCCACCGCCAACTCCTTTTCCACACCCTTACAAGTTCCAGCATTACTTATTATTTCAAGTTAACCATCAACCTCTCATCCCAGACATCATATGCCAAGATCAGCCAATGGAAGGAGCAAGAAATTAGCTGTCATAATACTCTCAATACCAATAATCTTAAATGTAACTGAAATATAATGTATAAAATCTAGTTTTATATACCTGTTAAATTGCACAGCTAATTTATAAATAAACATTTTACTAGTTTAAGCTAATTTACATTTATTTTCTATGTAATAAAGACAAATCTCTTGTCAGTGTGTGTGATGACTAATAATGCCTCTGGTCAACTTGAAATCTTTGATACTGTAGTTATATTGCAATCTTTGGCTTGTTTATAATGTGTAAATCCTGTATTCGTATCTGTGGCTAAGTGTGTTCAGCGATGTTTACGAAAAACGAGATATATGTTTCCAACAGTGCCTCATAAAAGTAATATACATCTAGTGAAAGTTTTAACTTGTGAAATTGTGAAAAACAAGACACAATGGTTTCAAAAATACGTCCTAAAAGAGATATATATACCTGCAAAAAGATTTATTTGTAAGTAACACCTCAAAACGTAAATTAAACTGTAAATATTTCATGTAACTGTACCACATGTAGTGATTATTTGCTCTTATACGTTAAACATAAATTATGCTGTAAATATTTCGTGTTACTGTACCACATGTAGCGATTATTTGTTCTCGTTTCTGTCTAGCCACAGATACTCAACCACCCACACAATGGGTACAAAAAAGCACTAAATGTATACACCATCTGATGATGAGTTGCTAGGCAGCTCGAAACCGGTCATGGTTAAATAAAATACATCTACATAAAAGGCGACTGGTTGCAGTAATTTCTGAAAACCTGTTCACACCACAGTCGCAGTGCTCCACATCCACAATGGATAAAAGTCTTAAAAAAACAAAAAACGGGTTCAAATGGCTCTGAATACTATGGCACTTAATTTCTAAGGTCATCAGAACTACTTAATCCTAACTAACCTAAGGACATCACACACATCAATGCCCTAGGCAGGATTCGAACCTGCGACCGTAGCGGTCGCGCGGTTCCAGACTGTAGCGCGTTGAACCGCTCGGCCACCCCGGCCGGCTTGCAACATCCTTGCCAGCACAGTCTCCGAACCTGTCTCCAACTGAGCACGTTTGGGATTCGATGCGACGAAAATTGGGTAGAGCGACACGTCAACCAAAAATTTGTACAGAACTGCGTGAACAGGTGAAGCAGGTTTGGAATAATGTATTGTATGACAGTTTTCGCCGTCTGTACGATCGACTGGATGCCAGAGTCACCGCCAGGATTGCAGCATGGGTCGATAGCTGATACCTCAGAACCGTTTCCGCTATTGATCTGTAAATGTAATCATTTCCTGTACCCCAATATACTGTTGTAACAGTAAATGTTGAGTGAATTGGAAACCTCTGAAGGGATGTACTATTTTTAAAGGGCAGTGTACTTTTCTCAATACTGATCGTCTGTTGGACTGACAATGAATCACACTTCCTTTGCATGTTCACTGCATGAGTCAAATGATCGCAAATGTCTATAAATCTGATAATCTGAATTTTATTCTTTATGTGTTGAGAAAACCACCACTCTTTCGGAAACTGTCTGTGAGGAATGACACTGCAAACAACCTTAAAGTTTTGAAGTTACTATTATTTCAAAACAGTAAGCGGATTGTAGTTGTCTTTCTCACTGATACTTGAGATAACCTATCCATTTTTACATATGATATCTTTTTTCCTTGGTTACCATTTTAGAAACTGCTGCTTCTTGACCACTCATCCCTTTCTTTATGTCGACGTCCTCGACATTATTTCAAAACAGTAAGCGGGCAGTAGTTGTCTTTCTCACTGATACCTGAGATAACCTATCCATTTTTACATATGATATCTTTTTTCTTTGGTTACTATTTTTGAAACTGCTGCATCTTGACCACTCATCCCTTTCTTTATGTCGACGTCCTCAAACAGGACAGGTATGATGTTACCAATGCAGTCAGTATAATCCCACCATGGGCATTATGCCGAACCATTAGTTATAAGTGCTTTAAGTTAATGTTTCTATAACTGTTTCGTAGGAAATTTTACCTCATCCACCAGTTATCATGTTATAATTTCCTAGATCAATTGAAACGGGAATAAAATCTGGCCCGTGGCTTGAAATACACTTCTAAGGATGGGAGGTTCTCTGTGGAGTTATCAATTAGTTTGAAGCTAATAGAAGGGTTCAACTACAGCCCTTATTCCATTCAGATGTTTATACGTGCAAAAGCTATTTAGCAGTAGACTCAATTTCTGTATTTTCGTTAAAAACTCGTTTTTACCTGGAATAAATCACTACTATTACTTACTGGTATTAGTCAGTTCCAAGTGCCATGCATTTTATATGCCTACAGCTTTCCGATAGAGCCTAGACTTCTAACACCTTCCTTTGCGAATGCTTCTGCAATTTTACGCTTTTTCTTTAATATTCTCTTTTGTTCGAGGCACATGCTGAGTTTAACAGGCGTACTTTAGAGCAACTTTTATCCTGATTGGACGTAGAGTCGTTTATTCTGCTCTAAGAAAACCTTACATACATTCTCCACCCAATCAGCTACATTGGCAGTCAAATTTGGCTTGTAAGATGCCCCTGACTTGTTATACGAGATCCTGATGTTCCAAACATAGTGGCGTGAACCTAAGAAGATGCAGGACGTGTTGTTTCAGAATCACCGATGCCTCTGGTGCATGCCTTCCACTTGGTTCAAAACCATAAGTCCAAAGTCATTTCTGGGAGCTACGTTACGGATTGTGAGATCGCCGCAAAATCACTGGTAATGCTGATTGTTTTCCGTTTTATTTTCAGTTGAGGAAGGAAACAAGTTCTCAGAACTTAGACAACAGTAATGATTAATCAGATGTGGGAAATAATCTGCAGCTGGTTTCACCCTGTGCTGTCAGTTATTGCTCGGATAGCATTTTCACAATGCTGCGTAGACAGAAGTGACAACATTAATGGGATAGCTGTATGCACATATACAGCTGGCGGTACTATAAGTATGTCAGCAACATATGTTGTGTTCCCTTCTTTAAATCAGGTGGATAAATAGTATTCACGCCTCGAATGAAAGCTGCTGATGATATGGTATGGCCGAAAAGTTATTTGCAGAACCGATAACAGTTACCGAAGTATAGGAAGTCAGTGCACTTACGACAATTGGAGTGAACTTCTATTTGCCAAAATCCAGACTTTAAATCTAAAGTCCAAAATACTATTACTCCAAGAAACTTCTGTAGAAATTAATCAAGTGTCTGTGGTCTATCTGTTTCTGCTACTATTTGCCAAAATCCAGACTTTAAATCTAAAGTCGAAAATACTATTACTCCAAGAAACTTCTGTAGAAATTAATCAAGTGTCTGTGGTCTATCTGTTTCTGCTACTATAATGTCATTAATCTGTCGTGAACCTAACACAAGCCTCAACAATCCGTCTTTTTTTGGGGACCAGGTGTAATGGGCTGATATACGCACATGTTGCCGGTTCACTAATGCTTTGTGCGAGCATAGATTCTAATTCTTATTTCACTCTGTCTCTATAAATAAAAGGTACTGAGTAATGCTTTGAAACAAAAGTCTTATGAGGTTTTACTTGGAATTCATACACAAATCCTCAAATAGTACCGGGGACATTGTCAAAAACGTGTGAAAATTATTGTAAAACTTCTCGGAACTCTTGTCTGTCTTCGTCTGTTTCTGCCTCACAAATGTCTGACTTGGATTTGATTTTCTATGAAATGTTGAAATTAGATTCTTCATCTGCACTGTCGGCAGCAAAAAACGCGTCAATGAAAAGTGATGTATATCATAGTCTATTCTTTGTGTATGAAAACAATTGTAATCTGTTAATTTCCTGTTCATCTGCTGAAATACTCTGCTGAAATTGTAACGCAACTTGCGCGCTATTGTCGCGTAGTAGAATATAAGAGTCTTTAAAATCCAAAATCGCTTTATGTTCTGCCAAGAAATCCATATCTATCATAACTTCAGTTGTTAAAAGTGGGACGATCCCAAAATTTGTATTGTAAACATTGAATTGTAAACTTCAAGTCTGTCTGTGGTTTTACATCTACTCCTTTTCCAGAAACTGCTCCTTTAACTTTAGTCTTTTAGAATGGGAATGTGGCGAAACAATTATTCGAATTGCATTTATTTAATGCTGCGTCACTAATCAGTGTAACTGGAGATCCAGAGCCAATTACTGCGTTGAAGTTATGTGAGTCAGCTTGCATGTTTATAATCGGATGGTAAACATTCTTTTGTGGCTGTTCTTCTTCCTGAAATAAAGTGTGTCTTATGTCTTCCTACGTGATAATACGTTCTGTTACTACATTCATCTTGTCTGTAGACGACGATTTGCTGTGGACATCTACAGTATGCTGAGCTTCTAGTCATTGTCTGTGAAGAGGATGGAAGAGACTATCTAGTTTATTTAATACGCAGTGTTGCTGTTCGAAGCTATTACTTTGCCCGTTGTCATTGCGGTTATTGTGTCTATAATTCTGATTGTGGTTCTGTTGTCTGTCGTCGGACCCTCTGACGACTGGAATGTAACACATTATTTCGATTAAGTATTTCACTGACTGTTATTATTGTAATTATGCTGTGATTTGTAATTTTTGTGAGAAGAATTGTGATTGCTATTATCTTGCAGCTGAAACTGTTGGTTGTCGGCAGCAAAACTTAGGTATTGCCGGTGACTCCACAGAGGCTGCCTGTTAAAATTGTTTCGCCTGTTGTAATTATTCTGATACCTCTGGCTACTGCAGTATCGTCCGTTGTGTCTGTTATTAAATGATCTGTTATAATCTTGCTCGGAGTGTCCACGGGTGCACAGCCGGTCTATAGTGTCCAAGGGTCACAATATTTCTGCGATCAGACATGACGCCATCGCCAGGTGCGCTGACGAACTAAGCTCTTGCGGGCGGGCGGCCGTATTAAATCCCCTCCCCTCGCGAGGTGTTCTCTCCGCGGTCCGCTTCCGCGCATCAGCGGTGGCTGAGACGCTGGCGTCGGTTTCTGTGGTGGTGTCGGTGTAATTGCCTCGTCCGCTCTAGTCGCCCGTTCGTTTCCTTTGCTGAAAGACGCTCAAAAGGAAACGAACGGCGGCTAGGAAGGACGAGGCAATTACACGGACGCCACCACAGACGCCTACGCCAGCGTCTCAGCCACCCCTGACGCGCGAGCGCGGACCGCGGAGAGAACACCTCACGAGGTGAGGGGATTTAATACGGCAGCCCGCGCTCAGAAGCTTAGTTCGTCAGCCCGCCCTCAGAAGCTCAGTTCGTCAGCGCACCAGACGTTGGCGACATGTCTTGTTGCTGAAATATTGTGCCCGTTGTACACTATGGACCGGCAGTACACCCGTGGACTTTTCGAGCAAGAAATACGCCGGGAGAAACTGAAGAATTACATGTTATAACCTTGATTCATGTTATCATTGTAACCTCTGTTGTTTTGAGAGAAATTTTTGTTAACGAACAAATAGATTGTTGAATTTCAGGTAATTGAAGTAAGTCCCGGAATGCATTAATACTTTCTATTTGTTGACCTGTGAGTAATGGAACACGTGGTGACACAAAGCTGATTGAGAGCTGACTGACTGTATGGTTCTGTTAAATGCTGGTTCTGTTGCACCAAGCACTCAAAAAATTGCGTAATTGACGTGAATTGCGAATTCTCAAAATTGGATAGGCTGATTAACTGATCTTTGACGCTTCTCTGTGTCGTTTCCGACCTATATACCTCTAAAAATATGTTATGGAACTATTCAACACAATGGCACTGTCTGGTCACTGGGCGCATTCGCACGGCGGGTTCGCTTTCTAAGAAGCTACAAATGAACTCTAATTTGTGAGTTACTGGCCAAGCTGGAAGTGAAGAAAAAGAGAATTGCTGGATACAATTTAATGGGTGCATTTTTAAAAACTTTGAATTTTCCTTGAGAAAGAAAATGTTCAATGTCGAATCCGTCATGTTTTGGAGAATTTTGTAGATCTTTTCTATTGTAAAACGTTTGCGATTGTCGTTGTTCTTTTTCAAAGGCCCTGATTCTTCTCATTCTGCTTACGTTTTATTCATATGTAAATCCATCTGACTATCCATGAAAAGTATTTGGAGAATCACAAGGGTTTTGTTCATATGACATAGTTTTCGCAGTGTTGGCAAGATTAGTATTTAATCTGTTAATCTCCAGTGCCTTGATGGTATTCACTCTTTGCTGGTCATGTTGAAAACGCTGTAGTGAAATAAATTCTTCTGTTTGTGTAAAAGGTATGGGAACTGTGTCTGCCGAATTGAGTCTGTGTTGAGCTCTAATTGTTCGATTTTTTGAGAAACGTCTTCAATTTGTGCAGTTAGAGTTGGCACTAGTGTCGTAGTGCCATTGTCGACTTTATTAATTTCCGATTCCAAATGACTGACTGTTCCGAATGCTTGAGTGTTTTGCATTGCGGTCTTGCGACTGCAACACTGGGAAATACTTTATTTATTTTTTTCAGAAACAAATCTTTCTCTTTGTGCATTGTTTCTTTGATATTTTAACTGATTATTTACTTCAACAGTTCGTTCTGAAAATAAAGTCTGAAATTGTATCCGATGTTCTGCAAGCGCTTCTAAATGGTCTGAAATTTTATTTCATTTCGTGTCAGTGTGGTTTACTAGCTGATTATGAAGCGTTTCACTGTGCTTCCGTAATTTTAGGTCGATATGCCTTGATGGCTGACTACTTAGAGTTATGTTATTTTCTTCTTTTTTGTGTCAAAATGTGTGACTAACATTTTGTTACTTTTTGGGAGTAAAATCTGAAGCATAGCCCCAAGATCATTGGTCTTTGAAGAACTGCCGTTAATCATTGTGTGACAAGCGGATTTTTCATCAGCGTAATTATCTACGTCTGTTATGACCTGACTTTGCAATGTCTGTGTTGTGGTGGATTCCGCCTGTCTAGAATCTACGTTGTTGAAAGTGTGTGGAACTTTGACGTTAAGCCGAGCGGAGGCGCCATGGGACGCATTGCGCGGCTCCTCTCGCCGGAGGTTCGAGCCCTCCTTCGAGCATCTGTGTGTGTGTTGTTCTTAGCATCAGTTAGCTTAAGTAGTGTGTAAGTCTAGTGACCGATGACCTCAGCAGTTTGGTACCCTAGGAATTCACCCCCATTTGAACATTTGATGTAAGAAATACACTGAAGCGCCAAAGACACTGGTACAGGCATGCGTATTCAAATACAGAGATATCCAAACACGAAGAAGACGACGCTTCGCTAGGCAACGCCTACACTATGTGATCAAAAGTATTCGGATACCTGGCTCAAAATGACTTACAAGTCCATGGCGCCCTCCATCGGCAATGCTGGAATTCAGTATGGTGTTGGTCCACCCTTAGTCTTGATGACAACTTCCACTCTCGCAGGTATAAGTTCAGTCAGGTGCTGGAAGGTTTCTTGGTGAATGGCAGCCCATTCTTCACGGAGTGCTGCACTGAGGAGAGGTATCGCTTTCGGTCCGTGAGGCCTGGCACGAATTCGGTGTTCCAAAGCATCCCAAAGGTGTTCTGTAGGATTCAGGTCAGGACTGTGTAGGCCAGTCCATAACAGGGATTTTGTTGTCGTGTAACCACTCCGCCACAGGCCGCGCATTGTCAACAGGTGTTCGATGGTGTTGTAACGTGCAATCGCCATCCCCGAATTGCTCTTCAACAGTGAGAAGCTAGAAGATGCTTAAAACATCAATGTAGGCCTCTGCTGTGATAGTGCCACGCAAAACAAAAAGGGGTTGAAGTCCCCTCCGTGGCCGGCCAAGGTGGCTGAGCGGTTCTAGGCGCTACAGTCTGGAACCGCGCGACCGCTACGGTCGCAGGTTCGAATCCTGCCTCGGGCACAGATGTGTGTGATGTCCAGAGGTTAGTTAGGTTTAAGTAGTTCTAAGTTCTAGGGGACTGATGACCTCAGAAGTTAAGTCCCATACTGCTCAGAGCCATCTGAACCATTTTTGAGTTCCCTCCGTGAGAACCACTGAGAGGTACCCACATGCCTTGCTCATAGTGTGGCATCAAGCAGTCAGGCCTGCAAGATGAGTGGTCTGCCAAGCGAGTGGATTCATTCTTATTTATCGAGTAACATGAATTCTAGTACTCACACTTAAGTTACAAGTTATCCTCCTATATGATTAATACGCAACGGAAACACGCATCTGACTATCAGTGATTTACAGAACTCTGACTGTTCACTACGCACTGGCAATACCATATTTTCTTTTTGTCTTTTATTTAACGGCTTTTATCAACACGTGGCCACCGCACTGAATATGAATGGCGCACGCATTATAAATTCGGGACATCATGACAACATACAATTCGAAGGAAAAGTCCACCAATCTTTTTCTTTTCACAATCTTATTTATTCCGATAAATTCTATAACCTAAGCACACAGATTCTATAACCTACAACAATAACACATGAGAAATTCCGCCCAGTGGGCATGGCTTTACATTGGTGAATCTCTATATTATGGTCTCGTAATTATTTAACGCTACAGTGCACTTTCTGGATAGGATGGTGGATCTTTTATTATATCTCACACTTCGACTCTCACAATCATCATCACGAAACTTTCCTCCAGATCGAGCGATACAGAAGGAACAAGCATAACCCACTAATCTTTTGAAACTACCTTGCTACTCTCCCATGCAAACCACACATACCCAAATTACATGACATACACCACACTACGACATGAAATACTACACAGAGAATAGTCACAACATTATCACTTTCAACTTTCCCACTTCAATTAATATTTATCCCAGTTTCACACGACACTGCCCCACTTCGTAATTCTACTTTCCTACTATGAACTCTGGAGATATATGCACGTCTTCCTGTGCAATGCAACCCAAGTGGCGTTGCTGGATAGACGGCCGACTCACCTTGCTTCTCTCTCAGAGTTTGAATCTAGCGTCACACGGAATCATATCACGCAAAGTAATATTAAGAACGTATTCATCACACACGCGAATCTTCAACTGATACCATGGACGAGTACTTCTCTTTATCTTTTGTCTCATACACAGTTTGAGACTCACACAGTACTCACAACGTGGAAGTACTCGTCTCTAATTTCAAGTCCTGCACACGCCATTTCTTAAATATCTCAACTTATGGTACACACGCTATTTCTTAAATATTTCAACTTATTGAACACACGCTAGTAATTCAGCTTAACTTAAGCACACGGAAGTATTTCAACTTATTGCTACACGTGGTTTCATTGTGACCGTTGGTCACTTCCGAAGATTACTACAATCCCATTAATATTACCTGCCTGACATTTAATTCTCCCCACAAAAGTTCCTGAAATAGAGAAATTAGTATTTCAAACTACTCTTAAATATTCCACATGCATACCATGTCTCCACTCTTTCGTCATTACGGAGCACAACTAAAACAGGTCTTAACAGCACAAGATCCAGCGGCAGAGTGCTGGAACATGGCCGTTCTCTAGGTCATCTCGCACCTCTGTCGAGGTGGAGGAAGACCATGCTACCGTATTGGTCAGCCACATTTCAGGCGCTCAAAGCTCAGGTAAATTTCATCTTTTTGGTCCCACCAAAGGTGGCCAAAGGATCGTCTCAAAGATGATCATATACTCACATTCACCATCTGCGGTTAGCAGACGACCATACATTCATTCATTTCACAGATCTCACCAAACTGGATGTAGGGATTTACTTTGTGGGAGTGCACATGTGATCAATTAAATAAATAAATTGTCATTCTTTCCCACACTGGTATCCGGCTTCGCTGTATTAATTGAAATTGAGTTATTTTACATAAAAAATGTGTTGTTCTGACAAAAATAATGAAGTATGTTGTACCTATTTTCAATGTCGGGCGGTACTGTACCCTTTCACCACGACCACAAGATAACACCACCGCCTCCGAATTTTACTGTTGGCACTATACGCGCTGGCAGATGACGTTCACGGGGCATTCGCGATTCCCACGCCCTGCCTTCGGATCGCCACATTGTGTACCGTGATTCTTCTCTCCACACAACGTTCTTCCACTGTTCAATCGTCCAATGTTTACGCTCCATACACCAAGTGAGGCGACGTTTTCCATTTACCAGCGTGATGTGTGGCTTGCGAGCAGCCGTTCGACCATGAAATTCAAGTTTTCGCACCTCCCGCCTAACTGTCATAGTGCTTGCAGTGGATCCTGATGCAGTTTGGAATTTCTTTGTGATGATCTGGATAGATGTCTGCCTATTACACGTTGTATTGGATTGTATTAAACCGAGGCCCAGAAACGATGGAGAGGTTTCGTCCCGCGGCAGCCCTCAGTGGTTTACAACCCCACAATAGGCCACAGCACTCCACCCACGCCATCGCCGCCCCACCCCGAACCAAGGGTTATTGTGTGGACCCTCCCCCCCCCCCCCCACCCCCACCGGGAACTCTCATAACAGACGAATGTAACTCCAAATCTTTGCATGGTAGAGTAATTATGGTATACGCGTACACATAGTATAGCTGGGGCGGGATAAGAGAAACCAGCCCGCATTCGTCGAGGTAGATGCAAAACCACCTTAAAAGCCATTCACAGGCTGGCCGCCACACCGGACCTCGACACTAATCCGCCTGGGAGGATTCGCGCCAGGGACCGGCACGCCTTCCCGTCGGGAAGCAGCCCGTTAGACAGCACGGCCAGCCGGGGGGGGCTGCCTCTTACACATTACGATCCTCTTGAACAGTCGGCGGTTTCTGTCAGTCAACAGACGAGGTCGGCAAGTACGCTTTTGTGCTGTACGTGTCCCTTCACGTTTCCACTTCACTATCACACCGGAAACAGTAGACCTAGGGCTGTTTAGGCGTGTGGAAATCTCGCGTACAGACGTGACCACGTTCGAAGTCCGCGAGTTCCGTGGAGTGCCCCATTCTGCTTTATCACGATGTCTAATGACTACTGAGGTGGCTGAAATGGAATACCTGGCAGTAGGTGGCAGCACAGTGCACCTAATATGAAAAACGTATGTTTTTGGGGGTGTCCGGATACTTTTGATCACATAGTGTATGTAAGTCAACAAGTGTCTCGTGCAGTTGTTAGATTGGTTAATGATGCTGCAATGGCATGTTATTAAGATTTAAGTGAGTTAGAAAGTGCTGTTATAGTCAGCGCACAAGCGATGGGACACAGCATGTCCGAGGTAGCGATGAAGTGGTGATTTTCCGATACGAGAATTTCACGAGTGTACCGTGAATATCAGGAATCCGGTAAAACATCAAATCTGTGACTTCGCTGCGGCCGGAAAAAGATCCTGCAAGAACGTGGCCAACGACGACTGAAAACCGTTCAACGTGACAGAAATGCAACCCTTCCCCACTTGCCGCAGATTTTGAAGCTCGGCCATCAAGTGTCAGCGCGCGAACCATTGAACTATACGTCATCGATATGGACTTTCGGAGCCGAAAGCCCAGTCTTGTTCCCTTGATGACTGCAGTATACACCTCGCCTAGGCCCATCAACACCGACATTGGACTGTTGATGCTGGCAACATGTTGCCTGGTCGGACGAGTCTCGTTTCAAGTTGTATCGAGGGGATCGACGCGTACGGGTATCGAGACAACCTTAGGAATCCAAAGACCTTGCATGTCAGCAGGGGACTGTTCAAGCTGATGGAGGCTCTGTAATGGTGTAGGGTGTATAGTTGGTGTGATATGGGACCCCTGATACGTCTAGATACGACTCTGACAGGTGACACGTACGTAAGCATCCTGTCCAATTACCTGCATCTATTCATGTCCATTGTGCATTCCGATGGACTTTGGCAATTCCAGCAAGACAACGCGACACCCCACACGTCCAGAATTGCTACAGAGTGGCTCCAGGAACACTCTTCTGAATTTGAACACTTCCGCTGGCCGCCACCGCCAAACTCCACAGACATTAACATTATTGAGCATCCGTGATATGTCTTGCAACGTGCTGTTCAGAAGAGATCTCCACCAACTCGTACTCTTAAGGATTTATTTACAGCCTTGCACGAGTCATGGTGTCAATTCCTTCTAGCACTACTTCGGACATTAGTCGAGTCCATGCCACTTCGTGTTACGGCACTTCTGCGTGCTCGCGGGAGCCCTATGCGATATTAGGCAGGTGTACCAGTTTGTTTGGCTCTTTAGTGTATTTGGACTTACAAAACACATTGTGGCCCGAATTCGGTAAGGTTGGAACGTGATTGTCTGTGAGGGAACGATCTGCCTCCTGCATTGTCGAGTTTTTCCGATTTTCTAAATTGGATGCAATAATCCGTCAGAAATCGCGGTATTATTTTCTGTTGAATTGAACATAGCTATTGGTTGATAAATACTGGTATGAGATCTACTGTTTGCCATCTTACGCGGCATCGCTATAAAAACAATATTCACAAGATAATAAATTGTCAAAATTAAGTATGTTGACCTGTATGGGAAAGAAAACACAAATGATTAATTAATAAGCGCAGCGTAAAAACTAACTAGAAACAGAATATTACACATATCTGACTACAAAATTAGCAAAAGATTCCCCGACGACCGAACGAAACAGAGCTGCTGCCAAATGAAAGTTTCCTTTAAAATAATTATTTTCATTTGATTTTGAACTGGTACTGGCTTGGTTGGTTGGCTGGAATTTTGCTGTTGTTCAGCTTTGGGTGACTGTGCATTTCCAACAGCGAAGGAACACAAATATAAATGCCTGCGATAAACAACATGGATTTTGCCCTATTTTGAAATCTTTCTACAAGAAATATGCAGACGGATTAAATCCTGAACTTTACTATTAATATCTGTAATTAAACATAGAGGTGCGTTAATGATATACCTAATAATGCTGTTCATGAAATGGTCCCTATTCGTTGATAAGTTTTGTACGAAACTGACCACGAAATGAAAATGTCTTATCTTTAGGCGTTGATAGCTTTTGTAGCAAACTGATCCTTAAATGAAAATATCTTACCTAGTTACGTAATTGCCTGGAAACGCGGATCCTGCTGCTTCCTGTGCGCCAGCTGTAAATTTCTGAAGTACAGTTGCTGAGGGCTTAGTGCAATGCTCCAGACAGAAGTTGAGTATTTTATACACAGCACTGCGTGAGACAAAAATGACTTGGATAGAGGTTGTGGATAACGCTGTTAGATGAAATACACGAATTTTCTTTAACAATCTGGTTTTAAATCATCTGATATAACTACTTGTATGAACTGTATGTTACAACACTATTAAAGATGACAAAGGACAACATTGATAATAAATTCTTACTCTCACTAATGTTGAACAACTCAGTAATAAACATGAAAAATAACGTACAGTGAAAATTACTCAATCTTTAATGAAAAGCCCGCCGTTGTGGCAGAGCGGTTCTAGGCGCTTCAGTATGGAACCGAGCGACCGCTACGGTCGCAGGTTCGAATCCTGCTTCAGGCAAGGATGTGTGTGATGTCCTTAGGTTAGTTAGATTTAAGTAGTTCTAAGTTCTATGGGACTGATGATCTCAGATTTTAAGTCCCATAGTGCTCAGCCATTTGAACCATTTTTTAATGAAAATCCTAAAGTGCCTGATATGGAAGTCTCATTCAACAATGAATCCTAACTACGCGACTGCAGTGCCAATATATAAAAATATTACCTTCAGTCCTCTTCATACTCTTTTCATTCTAAATCGTTAACCAGATCGTTGTTGTCTGTTTCACAGTATTCAAATACAAAAACAAGCACATCTTCCGGCGACACAGCTACTCTGACCAAAGACTGCGCGTGAATAATAAGAGATTCCAAATTGTTGCTTTGCATCTGATACATCTATAGTACGTACAGACTTCAGAAATGCAAATAACAGATTCCTAGAAGACCTGTTTCACTAGCAGTCCGCATAATAGGTTTTGAGCCGTCTGCTGCGGTGTCCATAATACGATTTGATCCGATTCATGTTTTTCAGCAATAAATAACTATGGGAATGAATACGAAATGGCGTGATATGACTCGACAGCGTTAACGAGCATCGGGTGAAAATGCATAAAACTGTACTTTGACCTCGGCTGCATTTAACACATTTTGAAACGATTATTCTCAAATTGATACTCTAGTATTTCCATGACAGTATGATAACTCAATCCTTACGCCAACTTATTTACAGTGTAATAAGAAAGAAATTCTTGCAGATGAAGAATGGCGTGTGTACGTATTGGTTCGTGGGTGTGTTTGACGTTACTGGAACATTCCAGCTGGAGGTGACAACACAGCATGCCTAGGCGACGTGTACGTGGAGCTTATAGCCCTCCTTCGGACTTTGAGTAAGACCGAATAATTGCTGTGAGGGACATGCGTGATTCATACAAACAGATGGCACAGATAGTTGGCTACACTGCAATGGCTGCATAATGAGTGGTGACAGTACGGCTTCAGGGCACCAGTGTGGTAGTAAGAGCAGGAAATGGTCCTTCCAAAAAAATGCGCTACTAGAAGGTCGTATGTTGATCCACTGGCGGTGACGAATGTACGGACAACAATAGCTGAAATCTTGGCAGAAGTAACAGGAAGAGTGTCACCACGAACTGCCGGGAACAGATTGAGGGGAATGAGCTTGAGATCTAGAGTTGTCAATCTAACTTTACGGCTGACACCCAAAGACAACGGAGATGTGTATGGTGTAGATTCTGAGTCAGCTGCGGCATTGAGTGGCATCCTTTGGTGTCCAGCGAACAGTTTCTCTTCTGTTTCTGGCGGTATAATCCATGCCAAGTGGCATAGACAACTTTGTGGAAGGCGTGAGTTAACGAGCATTGCGCTCTCATTTAAATATAAGGGCGAAAGTGTGAGCCTACAGGAACTGTGAAACGCACCCTGTCGTCCAGCATCACGTGCCACAAAAGGCGAAGATTCACCACGAGATGGGGAAACTCACAGGCGTCTATTGTCTATTGAGGCCTAAGAGCTGTAGTGTGCGAGTGAGACAGACGAGAACCTACGGCATAGGGAAACCCAGCAGAAGCCGTTTGTGGCCAAGGAGACGAAGCAGCGTTAAATATGGCGGACCTAGGATCGGCCATAAAGGGAAACATTTATGAAAACTATTTAATTCTGTAGTAATGCAGAGAATCAATCCACAGTAATTTTAATCTTCCATCCTCCATAAATTTCCATGGTGATCGCAATAAACTTGAATATTGATCATATCTATAATAGTTTAGGATTTACTGTCAAAGTGAAATTAACAAGTTTTGTAATAAAAACCTGATTGCTAAAATCTGAAGGAAATTATATTGGTTTTATGTAAAAGAATTTAACGTTTATTATGTAATGGATATTATTGTTACTTTATTTCGAAGGTGAAAGTGGTGAAGCTTTGATTATTTAAATATGTTAAAACGTAAAATAATGTAGAATAAGCTGTAGCCAATCAGATGGACGGCTTCAGGAATGGGAACTGTCCTAGTCAGTTGAGCGAGGATGTTCGGCGCGCGGGAAACGCGGCCAGGGACGGGCAGAGGGAGTGCTGGTGAAGACGCGAAAGCGGACAGTTCGGCTGGAGACACCGAAGGGTACAGTTCGGACTGAGACGCGAAAGCGGACAGTCGGTCTTCAGGCAGCTAGGAAGTGTAACGACATAGAAAATTTCGCGTTGTGTGGTATCGTAGGACTTAGTCTCCGAGCGGTGAGCAGCCGCGCGCCTGGTGTGAACTCTAACTTTTCGCGTAGATAACTTGTATTTCGCGATGAGATTGTGAATGATCGAACTTTGTCAAATGGATGTGGGCTCGAGTGTAACAGTAACTCTAAATACGACCACTTTCGCTATTAGTTTGCTTTCTGAGTAAACATTATTCTAACCAAATCACAACTGTGTGGCCTACATCATTTATGGGTCATTAATTTGGTTCCCGATATTATTATTACTCTTATTATGCGCTATGTTAACTTTGTATTTCGCAATCTTGCCATCAGTCGGAAAGTTTAACCAAAGGGTCACAAGTGTCTAATTTAGGGTGTGTAATGCGACACGTGCGGTTCAAACTCTAGACGAGTTTGAGCCAAGACATTTAGACGAAGAGGAACCGCATGTGAGCCCGAACATCTTTGGGATGTTAGCCCGCAAAGGTCACGGTATAAGCTCACGGTGTATTTTCAGCCTTTTCCTATATGTGGCAGGGTACTTTAACTGTAATCTTTAATTAAATATCTTAATTTGGTAGTATAGTATCAGATGTAAGTAAATCATCAACCATTAGTCAACGATAAAGAAATTCATCTCACTATCAAGTTGAACAATGATCTCAATGAACTCAGTTTGTTACAAATATGTAATTAAATTCACAACAAACAGTTTGAACGATCATTGAAATGTGTAAAGTACTATCCTTGCAAATTTCGATAATACATCTGTAACGTAAATCAATAGAACGCGTATCTAGATGAAAAATTTACATTCATGGGGTTGTGCTATGATTTCCGAAGGATAATGCACGGAGATAGACTATATTACGGGATTACACGCTTATGCATCTATTGCTGGAGTAGAAATTATAAAATTATATTGAGCCTGTAAATGCAAACAAGTCTTCGGAATAAAGACTGAAATTACTGAACACTATTACAAATGATTCGCCCATCACTACAGATCAGTTCGCTGTTGCGGTTGGATCTCCGGTCTATAAAGACCGGAAGTGGTTGCTGGACTGGCTGCAAAATCTGCCATTGGATTAGTACTAACAACTCCTCTCTCTATGTGTCAAATGTCAATTCAGCTACATGATAGCCTCTCTTCCCAGACGAGCAAGTATGTGGAGAAGACGTCTAGAAGGAAAATCTGCCAGAGAAGAGGCATGCCTGTCAAGTAACTATGTGCAGAACACTACCAACAAGGAAATGTATGTGCTCTGTGTTTTCATTGGCTGAATACTAGTTCTTGTCAGTGCCAACCAGTAAGAAGTTATCTTACAAAACGCTGATCTCCATCCCCTACTTGTAATTCAGGTGGATAACAAGTTGATGAACTTGTAAGTCTTAGTGTTCCAAAATACATCTGGCTTATTTCCTCTCTGTAACTACTTTGGTGCACTGGCCAATACTGGTTCGACCTCTGCAAGCACAGCCACACTCATTACTTCCGCTTCTAAAATAATTACCTGAACCAACAGTTGCCGTTTTTACTTTTCTATAAACACTCGATTTGGCGGCGCCTGGGCAGATGTTGGCATCCCATGATCTGCAAAGAAGCCCCAACTTTGTGCTTCCATCCCGCTTTCTAAGATTTTATATTAAAAGTCCGTGTTGTTTTTAGCAAAATTTGACTGCCCGTTGTTTCCCTCGACAACGGCAGCTCTTCCGGGATCCCGCTGTTAAATGACATGCATCCCGTAGTCATGCAGCACGTGAGAAACGGGCTCTGTTGTCCATCACTTACTGAAAGTGTAATCTTCATTGTATAACTTCAGATGGTCGGCACCAGTGTAGTTTTCTTTCTAGTTCTGGTTCCACAAAACATAGCCCCATCACATGGGGTGCGAGTGGCAGTTGTGCAGACAGGACTGAGGGATGACTTCCTGCAGTTTTATGGCCCTACAGCAAGTTCCATCGTTCTTCGTAGAGTCGATACTGCTTGCTCAGTGGTTCCTCATTCAGATATGCATGAAAATTAAAATAGAAAACTGTAATCTAATTAGTTAAGCATTGGCAGTAACAAGTAGTAATCCCAATTTCATTAACTGGTGGAAGTTAATTTATTCCGATTTCATTTGATTCTTTCTTATGGGTTTTGCAGAAGTTACGGGACAGTTTGCTAAAAACAGTCACGTAACATTACCCCTTCCTGCTACTTACGTCCATGACGATGCAGTTGCACTCAAACTTGTTATAGCATATACGCATCAAAGAAATTTGTCCTGATCTTTGGCACTGACTGGTAAAGGATAGGATATTGTCAATGGTATAAATCAGTTTTGTACGTTCATCATCAATATAATAAGCCGTCGTACACTCACTCTTTTCCTTGCTGGCGTGAAAGGTTAAGTTTATTTCATTAAAAACTTGATATTCATTCTGGGCACCAGCTTACAAGTTCATTCAGTCTCCTTTTCTTATAAAATTAGGATTATAATTTTTGCTCTTGTCCAACATTGATTCACGCTACCTGACTTTTACAAACACAATGAAATGTTAAAATTATTATTCATTCACTCATTGATGGCTTAGACTCACTCATACTTTTTCATTCTTTTACAAGACATCAGTTAATCATTGACCCTAATTAAAAAAAAGTTACTTTAATGTTTAACTCATTCATTCTTTTTTTCAAATGTATGCATTAGGACACGTAAACACAGTAAAACACACATGAAAGTACATCGGCACACAATAACATACATAGCAAAAACCGTATAAGAAGATCGACATATTTGCAACAATATATATAGTGCGAAACACTGACAAAATTCAGGGCATATATAACATAAAATTTACCTTTTCACACATACTTCATACTTGTGGCACTGTACATCAAAAATGATGTGCACATCTATAAACAGTGACACAAATGGCGTGGTCAAACATTAAGTAAATAGCCGTGAGAAAATCGTGGAATCAATCATTAGATCATACACGTGTTCTCCATATAGGATTATAGTAAAAACAGTGAGTCAAAATAAAACAAAAATTTTACTACACACTTTCAAAGTATTTAAATTTCTGACAATTTCGTTAGATATTGATTTTCAAATGGTGCAAACATTACATCTCAATAGCGGTCTCATCTCATGATGACGACCTACAGGTCAGTCTCTGTTATACACATTCAAGGCGTACAAAATTTTATAGACTATATACTAAAGTGTCCCTGAAAGAAAAAGAACACATGATACAATATCTAGGATTTGGGGCACGTAATTAGTTTATCACACGATATCACTATAGTCACTGGCTTGGCACGACAGATACAGAATTAGTTTCTGAGATCAAATTTTAACAGTGCTGGGGACTATAATCTATCCTAAAACAGCTCAAGGACTCGATATGATCACAGCTGTTAACGTTTGTTTCGGGTATATGCGTAAGAACAACGTCGTAGTGATTTTCCATTCCTTGACAGGGTCACAAAATTCAAAAAATGGCTCTGAGCACTATGGGACTTAATATCTGAGGTCATTAGTCTTCTAGAACTTAGAACTACTTAAACCTAACTAACCTAAGGACATCACACACATCCATGCCCGAAGCAGGATTAGAACCTGCGACCGTAGCGGTCGCGCGGTTCCAGACTGAAGCGCCTAGAACCACTAGGCCACAACGGCGGGCGTCACAAAATTCTTTTAAATTGAATGGTTCAGTAGATTTTCACTCGACCACACGTCCTGGATCGTGATTAGTGTGCGCTTGACAAGCGGTCAGTGACCTCCTATCACTCGACGTAAATGTTCCGCTCTATCCACGACATTCTGTGTTAAAGTGAAACGTATGTGTTCTTTGCGCACGCCACCTTGGGAATCGTGAGGTGTTTGTGATTGTCTCAGTTTTCATTATGAAGGAAAAAAGTACATTCGTCACATGGGAAACACTTGTGCCTGAATCTGGATAACAAAGTGATTGACGTATAACTGTTCACAGGGCTGATGGGGAGGGAAAGGGAAGAAGGTTGCTGGTTTCTGCTTACGACGACAATGTACTGGAGGTCGAGTGATCAGGACTTGTAGGTGGGCATCCATGGGTGCCGTTAAACGACAGACCAGAAAATTAGGTAAAATAAAGAGAATATATTTCAATGTACCGTATACATGAGGCGCGCCTAGGTAGGTCGAACAATTGATTGAAGTAGGCAACGGAAGAGGAGGCGGTTCATGTTAATTGATGTCGGTGGCCGGCCGCGAATTGCAGAGGCTCTGCCCCCCACGAAAGACGTCTGTTCGGTTCGAGGTCTGGATCACAAAAGCAACAGCAACAGCCAATCAGAAACGTGCTTGGCCGTGCCTCCTGTTCTGTTCACCGTTGTCAAATCTCTCTGCTACTGCAGATAGCGCCTACTGTAGTCATTTGTAGTCGACGCTTGCGCTCAGTAACGCAAACAGTTGTGGTCGGTCTCGTTGAGCACTTTGTTTCTTTGTGCGGCGAGTTTATTTCGGACTACAGAGTATCTGAAGGCTGTAGTGGAAGTGTGCAAAAAAGTGTGGCTGCTAAACAGAAAGTTCAGCTATCTACTCATGTTTCGCGTGGTGGGACGTGAATATGTGTGCTCGGTGCGAGAATATTTCGAGAAAGAGAGAGACAATGGCGCGACTCTGTTGTCTCTAATGAAGGTAGCCGAAAGAATTGCAGGCGCCTTGAAGATACACAAAAATACTGTCGCCAAAATTTGTGAGGAGAAATACTGTGCGGAAGGGGAAGGGCATGGATCATCGAAGCTGCGGACATCCGGAAAACAGAGGACTGAACCACGTGCAACGAACTTGGACTCTTTGCAACAAGATGCTGTTCGCCGCCACATTTATGGATATTACGAGAGAAAAGAACATCCAACTACTAAAAAAACTGTGCATTACTCTTCCCGAGGCAGAGTTCTTCAGTGGCAGCAAAACGTCTTTGTAACGGTTGTCAGAACCCTCGTTATAAAAAATTAATGGACCGAAAATTATAATGGAAAGAGGCGACATAGTAGCCTGGTGTTGTCGATTTTTGAGAACTTCGTTTAAGTGCCGTTTGAAGACATTGTGTGACTCGACGAAACCTGGATAAACGAAGGTCATTCTGCCAGAAAAGACTGGACAGGTGTTAGCATATGTGGAAGTTCTCTTGTTCCTGCGGGAAAGGGCGCAAGAATTATTGTCTTGCATGCTGAAACTGCATATTGTTTCGTATCTAACTATCTCCTCGTTCACAAATCGAGGAAAATAAACCACTACCTCGAGGAGATGAACCACAATAGTTTTCTGATGTGGTTCAAGAGGCAGCTACTGGAAAACTAAATCGGCTGTCTGTAATTGAAATGGATAATGCCCCATATCATTCAGCTACTGTACATAAAGCTCCAACGATGGCAAGGAAAGAAGGCGACATTTTTCAATGGTTGAAACGTCACAACGTAAAAATTCAGGACGATTTATGTAAGGTAGAGCTAGTAATATTTCTGGCTTTGCAGCCATCATACAAGAAGCTCTTTTTAGAGCAGTTGAGAAGGCAGCTGTCACAAGATGTAATGTGTTGTGAGGTACCGATGACAGGTGGTTTGTTCGGTAAGGGTATCGTGCGAAAGGCCGCTTAAATTGTGGTTTGCTCCGCGTTGGCTGCTGCATTTGGAGGTTGCGCTCCAAAATGACAATCTTCTATTATTAATATCTGATAAATTAAACAGAATATTTACTTGAATTTCAAATTAAAGCATCTCTCAATAGCGTGTTATCATTCCATTATTTCACAAGTATTAATAACCAGCAGAATAACAAACAACTGCAAACAGACGAAGCACTTCGGTGATCTTCGGATCGCGCCTAAGCTAGATGGCGGGGGAAGCTGTTCGTCTGTAAGATCAGAGCTCGTTCGGCAGTCTCGGAGGATGGATATGCTGTCCGTCGCGGTTTTAGCTAGATTCATAGTTAGCAATATCTAGTGTGTAAATCAGTGACGGTTTTGAAGCCTCGGCGGACAGATATGTTGTCTGCAGCGGTCGGTGTCAGGTTAAGACTTTACTAGCAAGTAGGATTGTATGGACGTGTAACTGAGAATAATGTGATACTAATTGCGTAAATGTGCAGTTCATTAATTTGTTGAAGAAAAAAAATCATTTGTGACTCTAAAGTGGAATGTAACTGTGCAGTTTCTCGTGTTCTGACAATAAAAAGCGAATGGTGTCCGTACAAACAAACTGATTGGAAATTTAATTATTTCTAAAATAAACAAGACCTCGCTAAGAGTTTCTTACAGCCTCAAGATTACGGATTCACGACCTACGAGCTGTTTTCTGCGCAGGGAACAACAACTATAGAAGATTGCAGGTTGGTGAACATTTGTTAGAACTTACGCATTCCACTCAGGGCGGTGGAAGCAAATAGGCATCTCACAAGTACTGCAATCTTAGTACAAATGAGATCAGTGACACGTCATCTGTGGTAACACAGAGGAGGTATGAAGAAGAGAAATAGTTTTGACGGAAAGGGTTTATTATGCACAGGTATTTATCACTTCTCTCTCTCTAACTCTCTCTCTTTTTCAAATTGCCGTAAGCTCATGGGAATAGTAAAGAAAAATAAGCCACAGTTTCAACAGTACGTTGTGGACGAGGCAGCTAAAGAAGATGGCCACAGGGGTCATAGGCGTCCGCCATACCACAGCAACTTTAACGCCATTTTAATGATTTGGGCAGAAATTTGAAATTACATGGGAACAAATAACAAAAAGCTTCACTGTAGTAGAAATTCAAAGACTCGTAGAGGAAGCAGTGGCACAAACGCCAGCGGAGTGGAGAAATGTTGTACGCCACACGGAAACGGTTTTTAAAGAAGCGAGGAGAAGTGAAGTGAGCGTCGAGAATAATACAGAAAATGTAATTATATCTTTGGAGAAATTCCTGTGGCTCGTCCACGGACCAGAGCTCAGATAACTACAGTGTCTAATTTTACTGGATGGTGTGTACTGCAGTTGCAAAACAAATCTCATCTCATTATTAAGGAATACTCCTCTCCACGAGTATATCACTCTGCATGCACATTACAGTGACCGGTAAGTACTGAAGTAGATTGTATTAATATAATGTTGTTAGTTACTTTATTATGATTCATTCTGATTACTGTAAAAACAGTGCTCTACCTTTTGCTGTTGTTGAGATATACAAGTATTAGGAACACGGTATAATTTTATACATGGGAGTGTATTTGTTTAGCTACAAGGATATAACGATCCTGTATGGCGCACTCAATACCGCACGTTCCAAGGCCGCGTGAGACTGAATTTCAGTAAGGAACCGCACAGAAGCATAATGCGTGCGTACGCACAGGCAAACCGACGGCATCACCCACTTCCATGCTCAACTGTGTTTCGCTATCAATCACTTCGTTATTCTGATCCGAGTATAGTGGTTCGTAGACAGTTACTACAGCAGACACCACATGAGATCATCAGAATGTACAGGTAAACACGACTGTTGAAGCATACCTGACTCGTGATTAGTATATCTCGGACGACGAGCTTGTCGTTCGCTTGGGGCGAGGTTGTTACGGGTTCCTGGAAATTCTCTCGCGTCTGTAGCTTTCATAAAGGCGCAGTCGGCGGCGTGCAGGTAGCGCGTATTGTCCTCGCGGTGGCTTGTCTGGGTTAGCGGACTGTGATCGCTACCATGACGTGTGCCACAGCTGAACAACTTGTTGAATTGTTTCTACTGCCACGGAAATTGTTTCAGACCAAAGTTACTCGGCAATAACGCAGATGTTACTCATTCCTCGCACATTCTGTCTTCTTAAATATGCAACTCTCTCGTGTCTTCCTTCAACGTGTGACTGGTGTGACTTCAGACACTCCACTCTTAGAAAAACGTTTCTGCTCCTGACACTTTTAGTTTAACAACTTTAAAAATGAAGATTCTTAATACCTTTACACATTTATTGTTACTTCCTACTGTACAAACATTTTTACTGTTGCAGATTCTTATAATTTCAACATTAATTGAGCTTTGATCGTACATACTAGGTTACTTAATTTTAAAATGGATTTTATTCTGTCAAAAAATAACTATCTTTATACATTTAATTGATGTAGGGACGGTTAAATCAGAATATATATCCCTTGCGCGTTTGCAGTAGTTAAGTAGTTAATCTGTAAACACAAAATCTTCTGTGGCCACCCTACAGATTCCACCATTTTACTATGTTATCGATCTTCTTTTATCTTCATTGTCTATATTCATTCAGTAAGTTAGATTCTGCATTTTTCCATTACTTTCCGTCTTACAGATTTATTTTCTCTAAACTGTGCGATCGCTAATGTGAAACGTAAGCACAAGCATAATAAGCAAGTTCTCTACTCATACCTGAAAATTACACCACAAAGTTCTCTTAACTATACATTATTTGCTTTGGTGGTTCACTCTCACATTATCTTCTCTGATCTTTAGCGTTGGTTATATTGTTTCACACTCACAGTGGCTCATAGGCAATCCATCTCCGATTTATGATCCATTATCTTTTCCTAGTCATGTCAGTTTCACTCTTTTATCATCTCTTATTTATTTTCGTAATGGTGCTCCTCCGAAAGTTCAGCTCTCTGTCCTGTCAAAGTTCACTGAGATTCGCAAGAAATTGCCATATCATATTCTCATTAAAGTAGCTAATACCCACATAAATCAACATATTGTTAAACTAATGAACCAAATCTTCATTGTGCAGCGTTGCTTCACGTCTGCAGTACCCTCACAGCGCAGCACTCCTTCATGTCTGCTACTTTCAAAGTCTCACCGTTTCAGTGCTACATAACATCACTCACATAAACTCAAACCTTCAAACTCCATGGCTTCTTGGCCAGTTCTCTGTTGCATCCGGTGAACATACAAAATAAATTCAACCAATATTTACATCTCCATCAATGGGGCACTACAGCAATTGATCTGTGTAATACTTCTTCACCTGGTACTAGTTACACTATCTTCCCGACTTCCCACGACGACAATTGGACTTTTTCCATGTAAACAACCTCTCTCATGACATCATTACTCTTTCCCTTTCGCTAGCGGAAATGGACACGGTGACAGCCCTCACTTCTGTGCCCTCTGCTGAAAGTAGGATCCTACTCCCTGCTCCACAGACGTGAGCGAATTAAGGGCTCTGTAACCCCCTGTGCCTCCAAATAGCGTCTACAATGTGACCGAAATTCTTGGTGCGCAAAATGTATCTTGATGGGAATATGTTTTTATTGCAAGACCAGGCACAGACGAGAAATCCGTGTCTAGGCCTTGTAGGAAAAGCAACAAACCATTAGATTCAGACAGTCCTGGTATTGTCTATCGGATTACTAGTGGGACTAGGCGACTTGAGGCCTCAAGCGCGTACACAGTCGTAATTACGCAATTTGCACTTTGCGGGCTTTCACTCTAATAATGATGTGATGTGGAGGCTCAGAACTACGTACCCTCCGACTCAGAGTGGCAATATTACAAGTTTTGGGTGGTTTCGTTGTCTAGGGGCTGGAGTACGTAGTTGCCGCATTACAGGCCAAATACTGCCGAGTCTACAGTATACGATTAGAATACACACATGAATCGAATGGTCGAAGGTTTCTATCACTCGGCAATTGCGAATTATGAATGTAGCATATAAATTTATAGATGAAAGATTACAATTAAATAAAATCTGCAGGTACTATCTTAACGACTTTAAATGAGGAGTACGATAGCAGAAGTGCTTTCGAGAATGCGGTATATTTCTGCAAAACACTTATTGGTGTCGATGGTCCAGCAATTAAATATAAGCTGAATAGCAGGGAAACAATACATTCCTACTTCACGTAATTAGTTATGAACAACAACATAGCTCGCGAGATATTCACTACCAAGCGCATACTACGTCTTCACTGCAGAAGCAACGGAAATCTCAAAAGTGCACAAGTCGGCACTACGAAATATTTCTATCTCCCGCGACCACAGGCAAACTGCTCCACTCCAAGTCTTTCCCGCCACTGTGCGTCCGCCGCGCTGTACTCTCCAGAACTGCCCCCGTGTCCTCTCTCGAAACGATCCTCCTCCCCCACTTCCATACAGTCTCACCATTAACGAGCGCTGTGATTGGCTAGAGCGCTCCCTCCATGTCTCCAAGCGAATGTACACTCACATACATATTTAAGCATATACGAAATACTGGAGTTACATTTAAGTAACTTGAAATTAAATAAATATTCCTACGGCTGGACCATAAACGCGCTCTAACACACATTATTAGATACATAAACAAATTAAATAAACATATATCAAAGGAATAGAACAAAAGGTAGGCCAGTAGCCTAATGTCTCTGTGCTTTCTAAAACACAGCAAATGTTTAACCAATTTCTTCATGAATGGTATATATCGGATATAAACAAAGACATAGATGAATAAATATATTTATTAGCATGCTGCTACCGTTTGTTCGTGTAACTATGGAATACTTATGGCCTGACATGATCGATAGTAATCGGCCACTTTGACCTCCAATAACTTATGTACTATTCAAGTTGCATGCCTGTAATTCATACCGATTTAGGTTTACACTAATAGCCTTCTAAAGACACGGCGATCGACGAAATCGGATGAAGCGTTTAAATTTTGGAAATTCGTTGCTGGATGTTACTTGGATAATTTATCGTCAGATACTAAACTTTAAACTAATAAAGATATTGAAAATCTGATTACACCATCAGAATCGTCTGCAAATAATAGTAATGTACATGTTTCTTTTTGAGGTACCATTATTCATCTGACTACTATTAATTTCTATGCGAACTGTGAAATGTCTGCCATGATGGTTTCACAAAGTCCGCCATCTTTGGCACTCCCGTCGTGTCCCCCTCACCGACACAGCGTCACTAAGGAATTCCCAGCCACGCGGCAGATGGACCACGTGGTCCGGCCGTTGTGCGGCATCACGCGGTTGCTACCGAGCCGCGGATTGCCCAGCGGCCCCAGCGGTGGTCGCCAACTCTGAACTCCAGGGCGCCGCAACTCGCCCGTTACCTCACAGCTTGTGTTACCGAAATCACTGGGACGCAGTGTGACATACCGGATTACGGAACGAAAGAACTGAACTTTTTTGCTTTCTCTTTACCTTCTTTCTGCGTCTCTCTACATTTTCTCTCCCCACCTTTTATCCTTTTCTGCCCATTTCTGTCCATGCGTTCTGTTTTTCTTAAGTGGTAGTTGCTTATCTGGTTAACTCCATGCACGAATCTACGATGTACCAAGTGATGTACCGTAATAAGAGTTATAATGAATGATGAAAGACATTTGATTCGTTGTATGAGGTGGTATCATTAAAGTTATTTGTGAGTAGGCAAGAGGTCCTGTTTTTAATGTGGTTGAAGGCAATTATGAGCAGACAAGGGTTCCTGTGTCAGTTGTTTTAAGTGATGCTGTTTCTGTAGTACAGATAATGTTTTGTGGTGGAAACTGGGAAGGATATAGTGATGGCTTAATATATTGCTAATTGTGTGAGAGAAGGTGATTGAGTGATGTTAAATGGTCTAATGGCTCAAATGGCTCTGAGCACTATGGGACTTAACATCTATGTCATCAGTCCCCTAGAACTTAGAACTACTTAAACCTAACTAACCTAAGTACATCACACAGCACCCAGTCATCACGAGGCAGAGAAAATCCCTGACCCCGCCGGGAATCGAACCCGGGAACCCGGGCGCGGGAAGCGAGAACGCTACCGCACGACCACGAGCTGCGGACTAAATGGTCTATTTTAGTGCTGTCGCCCCAGAGGTCAGAGTACAACCGGTAACTCCATTTCATTTTACCCCGCAGCGAGGTTCCTGTTGGGGCAACAAAGTGTTTTTGGAGCCGTTTAAATTGCAGCTTCTGTCACATGTGAACGGTTACTGTAAGTAGGATTACCAACAGCCCCGCGTGAGGTGAGACGTCTCGTTTCCACGGCTCAGATAGTGCATCATGGGATGTGCGTCTGCAGGATACTAATTATACCACTTTATGGTAAACCTGGCCTAGGTTAGAAAGAAACTCCATTCAAATGAAGTGCGGGCTATGCGTTGCGTACATGAAACGGTGTCGGACGCTCGGATAATGACATTGGGCGCTTGCGCCCACGGTGCCCCAGGGAAGAGACAAATGAGTAAATGAGTGTCGCAGGCGTTCGGTCGGCGCTCGCTCTCTCGTTCAACCCCCGTCACCCACAGCCACGCGCTACGCTGGCGCCATCCAGTTAGTAATCACTACTTGTCACAGAGTTTCGATGCTTTTTTACGATTCATAAAATAAATACTGGTAGTGTTTAGTGTGTTGTTGACACTTTGCTATTGTTATTTTTTAACAGACTGTCTGGATTTGAGTCATGTCTGATTCAGAAACAACAGACTGCGACAGTGTGAACGTAAAATATAAAATGTCTGAACGGATGTGTTCCTACCGGCAAGAATGGAGGAATTCGTATCCTTTTTTGAAAAAAGTTGATGCAAACGTCCATAAAGTATTTTTCACCAGTTTCACAATTTATGAACAGGAGTCTATCAACATTGTTTTGATTACATGGTACAAAAATGCACTGAAATACCAGGACGATCACTTTGATTTTTTCGGAAGATAATAATTTTCGTAATAAAGCGAATGTTTTCTTGGGAAAGTGTTGCGGAAAATTATAACTCACCAAACTCAAACTCATAGATATGCACTAACTTTATAATGAGCTCTACAGTGTTAAGGAAATCGTAAATAAAATGACTGAGGAGCATAAACAAACGCCACTGTCAAATGAAAAAAAAAAAAAAAATCAATCTATGAAGCTTGGCATGAACTATTTCAGCATTAGAATATACCAAACTTATCAAAGATTTTCCAGTTTATCGTGTCCGTTCCATATTCCAATGCCACTGCTGAGAGGGCATTTTCACTTTGTGGAAACTCCTGGACTTATTCAATAAACAGACTCCGTGTTGAACACGTAAAGGCTGAACTGCAAGTAAAAATTAACTGTAGTAGAACTGCAAAAATTTTCATAAGTTCATTTTCAAAAATAAGAGATTGCTCAAATGTGCCAGACCAAAAGACAGGCACTCCTTCAAAAAGAAAAACTAATTGTTGATCAAAGTGTTTTATTTACTGATCTGTGTTAAGAATTTTTATGATGATTATTTTGTAATAGCGAAGAGTGTATTTCGTTAATTTTGTTACAAATTTGAAATAAAACTGATAAAAATTATTGCAATGGTTTTTCTCTCGTTTCTGTTCATTAGGAGGCAGGTTCCACTTTTTCTTTTTCAAGTCCTGCATATAAATTTGAGGTTTCCCACATATCCATGAATAATAGTTGTCAACCGCAATTATAAACAGAGACCGCATTGTACAAACACGTGGACTGGCACTGCTGTTGATTTGCAATAAGCCAGCCACGTAAACACGCTACCACTTTTGTTCCCCTTCTTCATCTTGTCTGTCATAAGTAAACATAGTTTTCTTACAATATAGGTTTTTAAGTGAGCATAAACAGTGTCAAACTTTGTGGGAAGCTATTCCGTCATCTTTTGAAAGGTCTTCTACCTACTTCTTATGTTTTAGGTTGCAATTTTTCTCTAAGAATTAATTTGGGACATTGCACTTGCTTATTGGCTATTACATAGTGAATAATTTTTGAGTGGTTCTAAATAAATGTTAATAGGTGTGGTGTCACCGCCAGACACCACACTTGCTAGGTAGTAGCCTTTAAATCAGCCGCGGTCCGCTAGTATACGTCGGAACTGCGTGTCGCCACTGTCAGTGATTGCAGACCGAGCGCCGCCACACGGCAGGTCTAGAGAGACTTCCTAGCACTCGTCCCAGTTGTACAGCAGACTTTGCCAGAGATGGATCAACGACAAATACGCTCTCATTTGCCGAGACGATAGTTAGCATAGCCTTCAACTACGTCATTTGCTATGACCTAGCAAGGCGCCATTACCAGTTTATATTGAGATTATAATTCATGTATCAACAAGAGCGATGTTCTCCAATTGTGGATTAAAGTTAAGTATTCCAAGAGCTTCGAACTTTATTTATTAGACTCAACTACTTTAACTGTTCCAGACCTCACGCCAGTCTGCGTGAGCTTAAACGCGTGCATTTCGGCCTCCTCTAGCAACACGGTGTTGGCTCTTCTGCCAACACATCATATGGCGACGAGTGTAATAACGGTCTTCTTCTTCATACTTGCTTAAATTACTTGTGTCATGGCTTCGCCACACTCTCCAGATGTACTGTCCGAATTTTATCGCTTGCAGAATCAGCAGACGCAGGTCTTATTGGATGCCCTTGGACAGCTCGTCCAGGGTCAACGTGCAATACAACACGATGTGGCAGCCGCCGCTCCACCGCTACCGCAGCCACAACGCGCTGTTGCACCACCTTTTCGTCATTTTGATGCTGCACTGGAAAGCTGGACGGAGTGGTCACGTCAATTTGGACTCCATCTCGCCGCCTACAGAATTCAAGGTATTGAGTGGCAGCCTTTTTTGCTTTCTTGTGTAGGAGTGTCCACCTACCGTGTGATAGTGAAATTGTTTCCCCGACGCGACGTAGCAACTCTGTCCTACGACGAAATTTTGTCTGCATTAGATGCATATTTCAAAGAATCTGTCAATGTCGTTGCAAAAAGGTATACGTTCTTTCGTACAAAACGTATGACCGGTCAAACTAATAGGGAGTGGGTTGCAACTTTGCAAGGCCTTACTAGGGATTGTACTTTTGCGTGTGAATGTTGACTCCCTTATTCAGATACTATGGTACGTGATGCAATTGCACAGAACGTTTCTGATATTCGTATACGGGAGTAGATTTTGAAACCAGTCAATCCCTCCCTTCAACAAGTGATGGACATATTGGATAGGCAAGACACACTTGACTTTGCTCAGGAATCATTTGCAACTTCGCCAGCCGTGTGTCACATTAACCGGCCCGCCGGGCGAGCTGCACGGAACAGTAAACAGCCCTTGCGCCCATCCGCGCAGCTGCCGCCAAGCTCTCCGCTACGTGTGCCGCGCAAGCAAGCAAATGCAGTGCTAAAATCATGCCCGCGGTGCGCTACTAGACATTCGCGTGAGAATTGCCCGTCACGCCAAGCTATTTGCTTTTTCTGTAATAAAAAAGGACATGTTCAAAGTGTTTGCCAGAAACAGCTCAGAACAGACACTCACAACCGTTCCAGGCCCTTTGCTTCGTGCCGGAATCGAACCAAGAATACTCCGGCTCGTGAACCTTCGCCCATGGATATTCATGCAGTTCTTTCCACTCCGCCCAGTGCTGCTCTTTCTAACAGTGACTGTGTTCATCCCGCAAATAGTGTGCGTCGACATCGACGGAAATCCCGTCAAGTCGCAAGTGATTCTGTACCAGTGTCAGTTCACGTTGCACGAGACAGTCGCTCTTGTCGTCAGCAGGACAATAAACGTTTTGTAGATTTGGTCATTAATGGCAACGTGATCCCATTCCAGCTCGATACCAGAGCTGCAGTTTCACTGATCAATAAAGACACGTACAGACAACTGGGCACACCTCCGTTGAGTGCCGCAAATGTTAAGTTAACTAGTTATTCAGGACAAGCTATCCCTGTGTTAGGACAGTGCAGCCTTCTTGCAACATACAAGGGACAAACAAAACTTGTGTCATTTTACGTTCTTCGTTCTTCTTCTGCAGTGAACTTGTTTGGTTTAGATTTATTTCAGTTGTTTAACTTGTCTATAGTAAATCAGGTCCTATCAGTGAACCAGACTGTGCCTTCAGACAGTGTTTCTTGGCTATGTGAAGAATTTGCAGACATTTTTGCACCAGGCCTCGCTTGCGCTAAGAACTATAAAGCACATTTGGCACTGAAAGTAAACGCGCAACCGAAATTTTTCAGAGCGCGCAATGTTCCCCACGCATTGCGTGATGAGGTCGCAAGAACATTACACGATTTGGAATCACAAGGTGTGATGGAACGTGTACAGGCTTCTCTCTGGGCATCACCCTTAGTAATTTTGCCAAAACCTTCCGGAAAATTGAGACTTTGTGTGGACTTCAAGGCAACAGTGAATCCACAACTAGTGATTGCAACTTTTCCTTTACCCCGCCCGGAAGATCTTTTTGACAAACTGTGCCCGGGTAAATATTTTTCGAAGTTGGACCTAGCGGATGCGTACTTGCAAATACCGGTGGACGAAGACTCCCAGCGCGTTTTGGTGGTTAACACGCATCTTGGTTTGTACCGATTCGAAAGACTGCCATTCGGGTGTGCATCCGCCCCTGCATTGTTTCAGCAATATCTGCAAACTGTTTGTGCCTCGGTCCCTACTGCAGCAAACTATCTGGACGATATTGTGATCTCCAGAAAGACGGAAGAAGAACATTTAGCCAATCTCCGAACATTATTTCAGGTCTTGCGACAAAATGATCTTCGCTTGCGGAAGGACAAATGTGTGTTTTTTGCTCGTGACCTACCCTATCTGGGACATGTAATCAATGCCCAAGGCATACATCCCAGTCCAGAGCACCTCCGTGCCATACAAGACTTGCCTTCGCCACAGAATTTGAAGCAGCTACAGAGTGTGCTGGGAAAAATAAATTACTACCATAAATATGTGCGCCACGCCTCTTCCATTTCAGCTCCGCTTCATCGCTTACGCCGTAAAGGTGTTCCGTTCGTCTGGACGACGGAATGCGAACGCGCCTTTCGCCAGTTGAAATCGGCGTGGCTTTCCAATACTTGCCTTACGCCATTCGATCGCCAGAAATCCCTTTTGTTGATGGTAGATGCATCGGATTTCGGGATCGGTGCTGTGCTTGCGCACAAAGATGGATCGCATGATCGCCCTATTGCCTTTGGGTCCAAATTGCTCTCGTCTTCGCAAAGAAGTTATTCACAGATAGAGAAAGAAGCTTTGGCTCTCGTATTTGGTGTAACTAAGTTTCATGATTTCTTGTATGGTCGTCACTTTACCATCATCACAGACCACAAACCTTTGACATCGCTTTTTCATCTGAACAAGCCTGTACCTCCACGTACAGTGCAGAAATTCATTCGCTGGTCTATTTTCCTCTCGCAGTACCGCTACGATATCTTGTATCGGTCCACTGCTAAGCACGGAAACGCCAATACATTGTCCCGTTTGCCTGTTGCTGAGGATAGAGCATTCGATTCTTCCGAACCTGCTTGCATGTTTATTGATGCGGAAACCGATGACGTGGTCGAATCGTTTCCGATTAATTTTCGTCGTGTAGCTACAGCCACAGCTGCTGACCCGGTCCTTGCTACCGTTTTGCGTTTTGTTGCTACTCAATGGCCCTTGTCAAAGTCACGGATCGAGGATCCGTTGGTTCGCCGATTTTTTGCTCACAAGGAGAGACTTTTTGTACGACGTGGTGTTTTGCTGTTGTGTTCTGATAATGATCAGTCCAGGTTCGTGGTCCCACGTTCGTTACAGTCCTCTGTCTTACGGCTTCTCCACCAAGGACATTGGGGTATAGTGCGAACGAAACAACTTGCTCGTCAGCACTGTACTTGGTTCGGAATCGATGCTGCGATTACGAATATGTGCTCTTCTTGCATGGCGTGTGCCGAACAACAGTCCGCCCCACCGCGGAAATTCTTTGCATGGCCGAAAGCCACTTCCCCTTGGAAACGCTTACACATCGATTATGCTGGTCCGTTCTGGAATGCTCGATGGTTGGTTGTGGTAGATTCATTCAGTAATTTTCCTTTTGTTGTCCGGATGTTCAAATGGTTCAAATGGCTCTGAGCACTATGCGACTTAACTTCTGAGGTCATCAGTCGCCTAGAACTTAGAACTAATTAAACCTAACTAACCTAAGGACATCACACACAACCATGCCCGAGGCAGGATTCGAACCTGCGACCGTAGCGGTCACGCGGTTCCAGACTGAAGCGCCTTTAACCCCACGGCCACACCGGCCGGCTTGTCCGGATGTCTTCCACGACGTCTTCTGCCACCATCCAAGCGTTATCCGCTATCTTTTGTATTGAAGGTCTTCCACAGACTATTGTTTCCGACAATGGCCCACAATTCATGTCCGTAGAATTTCAGTCATTCTGCAAGGCCAATGGTATTCAACATCTGACATCCGCGCCGTTTTCGCCTCAGTCAAACGGTGCCGCTGAACGCTTGGTCCGGACTTTCAAGTCCCAGATGTTGAAGTTGAAACAGTCGCATTCTCGGGAGGACGCGTTATTGCTCTTTTTGTCCTCGTATCGCTCTCAGCCCCGAGATGGTCGCTCGCTGGCTGAGTTGCTCCACGGTCGTCCTCCTCGAACCATGATGTCTTTGCTACATCCGCCACAGCAGGTTCCTGTGCAGCGGCAGACGCCTGCTTTTGCTCCGGGCGACGTTGTATACTATCGCAACTATCGAGGTTCACGGCGTTGGTTCGAAGGGCGCATTCTTCGCTGCCTCGGCCGCGCTATGTATTTGGTTTTGGGGGCCTCTGGTGAGGTGCGTCGGCATCTCAATCAGCTGCGCCTCTGTCGTCGCACGGGATCTGCCGCTCCCCGTCTGCTTTCAGCGACGGTGCCGTCCGGTCAGCGCCCTGGGGACCCATCTACTGGCTCGCCTCATCCCCAGGTGTTACCGACGCTGCCTTCCATTTTGCCCCATGGCGACGCGCCGCCGCCGCCTGTTCTCCCGCCGGCGACGCCCGAAGTGGACGCGTCGCTGCAACCGCCGGGTGCCTCTCTGGGTCACGCGCCGCCGATCGCTTCCCGTGACAAGCTGTCCTCCGACATGGAACTCTTGCCTGCTCCGGACCAGATGTCGTCTTCGCCCGTCGGGTGCCCCGTTCTGATGGAGGTCGACCCTTCGGCCTCTCCTGTCTCTCTGCGGGCGCATACACCGCATGTTGGCGTGCACCCTGGACTAGGTTTTCAGGCGTTTCCTAGCTCCCCTCGGACCGAATGGCAGGGTGCGGGTGGCACAGCCTCGCCTGTTGTTAGGCTCCCCACCGCGTCGAATACGTCAACATGGGGTCCTCCCCACGGTGGGCAGAAGCCTTATAACACAACCGTCCGCCGATTTGCGGGGGATGAATGTGGTGTCACCGCCAGACACCACACTTGCTAGGTGGTAGCCTTTAAATCGACCGCGGTCCGCTAGTATACGTCGGACCCGCGTGTCGCCACTGTCAGTGATTGCAGACCGAGCGCCGCCACACGGCAGGTCTAGAGAGACTTCCTAGCACTCGTCCCAGTTGTACAGCAGACTTTGCCAGAGATGGATCAATGACAAATACGCTCTCGTTTGCCGAGACGATAGTTAGCATGGCCTTCAGCTACGTCATTTGCTACAACCTAGCAAGGCGCCATTACCAGTTTATATTGAGATTATAATTCATGTATCAACAAGAGCGATGTTCTCCAATTGTGGATTAAAGTTAAGTATTCCAAGAGCTTCATACTTTATTTATTAGACTCAACTACTTTAACTGTTCCAGACCTCACGCCAGTCTGAGTGAGCTTAAACGCGTGCATTTCGGCCTCCTCTAGTAACACGGTGTTGGCTCTTCTGCCAACACATCAATAGTCTTGTAAGAAGTATGGTCCCGATGCACACCTGTTTCTATTCTGTGGAAAGCCTAGGTATTTCTGAAGATTCTGAGGTGTTTAAAGACTCCCTACCCCATCTAATGTATAGGTCTTCGTCATTTGATAATATTGCTGTACGCAATGTACATTACTCACATATGTTGGAGAATTCTAATATATTGTATTTCACTTGTAGATTTCTTTTGTTGATAAAGATTTTGTTTTGTTTTTCGAAAGAATGCAGTAAGTTTACCTTACTAAAGTGATTCTAAAATGCTATTTTCTACAAGCCCAGTTTGTTGAATGTTTCGATTTGTTCATATCTAGAATCCCCAGATTCTCTTTTGATGAATTTATTCTGTTTGTCTTTTGTCTTTTATTGTTCAATAAACCGCTTCATCTAAGGTTTGTGACCAATCTTTCACTGCTTTGCCGATGAGCTAAGTCCATTGTCGGTTCAGAGCATTTATTTCTGTTACTTTCTTTCAAAGTGTCACTAAGAGTTAAAAGTAATTGCGAGTTCTTAATTCTTATTCCACTGAACTGACCATTTCTCTTTATAAAATTTCCTGACCTGTGCACAGTGAAATTAATAAGGACTTTTTTCTTACCTACGTGTTTTACACGATATACAAATGCCGAATTGCATTACAGTACCACTCTTCGACCCTTTCGTATCGGAATTTCAGTCGTTCTGTAGTGACTCCGCTATGATTTTTTATGTGGATAACAAATTTCTAAAACGAATGGAGAATGTTTTCTGAACTTCTTGTTTGTTGGAAATCGACACACAGCTACACTCCGTCATCCTATTGACGCAGAAGAAGCTGAGTACCACCGTGTTGTAGTGGGTATGATAAAGTGTTGCATGGACGGTCGTGAGTTCAAAACTCACCTAGAATGTACAACTTTATTTCTATATTCGGTTTGAGTACATTCTAGAAGTATCCACAAATGTCAAGAATTATTGTGTTGGAATGTTCTGTAGCTGTATATATTCCGTATGTGTTCTAGCCGGAGGCAGTTCGCTACGCGTTCTTGTAAGTACAAGTGCTGAATAAACCTTCGTTCAGCGAAGTTAGTGTTAGTCACTTATCTAATTACACCTTCTTCTACATGACATTATTCTGGTGGAGACTCTGGGTATTGGAACTTGTGATAGCGCACATTATCGACGACAAAGTGGCTCCCATCAGGCCACGACAGAGCCGCCGTTTACTTGTCGAGAAACCCGAGTTCGAGCCATATTCTACAGATCGAAATCTATCGGAGACAGAAGAAGAAGAGTACGTTACGATGACAGCAACTGTGTGCCACCACATGAGGCATCCTTCCGGGTTCTCTGGTGACGATGGTCAAGATCCACACAAGTGGCTGAAGGTATATGAGCTTATAGCCAAATTTAACAAATGGGATGATACCCTGTGTTTGGCTAACGTATTTTTCTACGTGAACGGCACTGGCAAGCAATGGTATGAGAACAACGAGGAGAAGTTTAGAAGATGGTGAGTATTCCAGGCGGAGATGCGCAAGTGTTTTGGCGACACACAACGACAGAGGTGCAAGGTTGAAGATAAATTAAAGTGCAGGGCACAGCGTCCAGGAGAAACGACAGCATCCTACATTCAGGACGTCTTGGAGCTGTGTAAAATAGTGGATCCTAGAATGAAGGAGGAAGATAAGGTTGCACATCTCATGAAGGGTGTTGCTGAGGACATGTATCAAGCCCGACTTCTGAAGGAAGTTTCGACAGCAGACGACTTCATAAAATGGTGCCAGTATATCGAGACAATGCATCAAAAAAGAAATATACGCAAGTAGTTTGAACGGCTTCCAAACGTCGTATCGATGTCTGTGATGGAGGAAGCAACTGATTTCACAAGTGTTCTTCGTCAGGTAGTGAGAGAGAATGTTCAGAAGGCACTTGGATTGCACTGCGAGCAAAAAATCGAGAGCTTCGAAAGGTCATAAGGGAAGAAGTGGAACAGACATTGAACCCAGTGTCTCGTCCTTCATTTCTCTTTAAACCGGTGAAAAAGTCGAGACCCAGGCGGAGTTATGTTCCTACAATGCCGCATGAAGAACCTGTTTGGGTACCAAGGAAGACTGGAGGACCCAGGATAACCAACCAGTATGTCTCCACTGCGGACGACCGGGATATATGGTGCGCTATTGTCGAGAGATATTTGATGACGCCCGCGTCAGAAGACAGCAAACCGATCTTAGCGGACGCCAACTCCGGAACGACAAAGATGAACAAGAAGATGTGGGTGCAGGACGGCGCAGGTCACCATCACCGCAAGCTAGCCGCTGGAGCTCCCCAACACGCCGATCAAGGTCTCCATCGCCGTTTAGAAGCTCCAGCCGATCACATAGCCACCGCAACCTGGAAAACTAAAGGGTGCGACCTTCCTTGGAGGTGAGGCCGCTGAAGAGAAAAATCCTCCGCCGTCGATCACTACAAAAATGATGGGAAACTACGTCGATATCCTCATGGATGGCCGACCAGCCCAAGCTCTTGTGGACTCTGCAGCATCATATTCAGTCATTTAGGAGAAGTACCGTCTTCAGTTGCAGAAAACCGTATTCGTGTACAGCAAAACATCTCTGCTGAAGGTGGCTTAGCCGGCCGAAGTGGCCGTGCGGTTAAAGGCGCTGCAGTCTGGAACCGCAAGACCGCTACGGTCGCAGGTTCGAATCCTGCCTCGGGCATGGATGTTTGTGATGTCCTTAGGTTAGTTAGGTTTAACTAGTTCTAAGTTCTAGGGGACTAATGACCTCAGCAGTTGAGTCCCATAGTGCTCAGAGCCATTTGAACCATTTGAAGATGTACCATTCGTGTGGGTATAAGTGGCCATACACAGCCCTTAGAATTCATCATCTTACAAGAGTGTAGTAATGACGTCATTCTCGGATGGGACTTTTTGAAAGCTTCTCAGGCTATTACAGATTGTGGTCGCTCGAAGATTATGCTAGACGAGATGAGATACTGTGCACAGGAAGATGCGCATCCGAGTGTGTGGAGACTATGTGTGTTGGATGAAGTGATCATTCCTGCAGTCAGCACTCGAAACGTAACTGTTACGTGTCATGCCATGCATCAACTCACGGACCATGTAGTGGAATGCAATAGAAGCATACAACTGAAGAACAACTTGGTCATCCCAGCCTCTGCCGTATCGTTTAAGAACGGATTCGGTGAATTGTAGATAGTTAACTGTTGCCAAGAAACACAGATCCTTCCAAGACCCATGTGCGTAGCAATCGCTGAGCCGTTAACTGAAGAACAGTTGAGCGTCATAGAAAGCTCCCATGCCGAGTCTGTTCAAATGGTTCAAATGGCTCTGAGCACCACGGGACTTAACAGCTGATGTCAGCAGTCCCCTAAACTTAGAAATACTTAAACCTAACTAATCTAAGGACGTCACACACATCCATGCCCGAGGCAGGATTCGAACCTGCGACCGTAGAAGCCGCGTGGTTCCGGACTGAAGCGCCTGGAACCGCACGGCCACCGCGGCCGGCCAGAGTCTGTGGGCGAAATTAGCGCTACCACTACGGGACAAGATCTTCTAGCTCGACTATCACCAGATCTCACTAAGGAACAACAGAAGAAGCTACTTGGCATTCTTCAAGAGTTCTCTGAATGCTTCAATCCACAGGTGAAGAGCAAATTAGACAAATCGATGGTGAAGCACTGGATTAGCACTGGAGACCATCAACCAATAAGCCAGAGAGCATACCGTGTGTCAGCAACGGAACGTCGACGAGGTAGAGAAAATGATGAAGAATGACATCATTCAGCCTTCGCAGAGCCCATGGTCGTCACCAGTGGTCCTCGTCAGGAAGAAGGATGGCAGTTTGCGCTTTTGTGTTGATTACAGGAAGCTTAATAAGATAACTAAAAAGGACGGTTACCCTCTTCCACGATTTGACGATACACTAGATTGTCTAAAGGGGGTTAAGTTTTTCTCAACCATAGACATGGGATACTGGGCAAATCAATGTATATGAGGCTGATCGTGAGAAAACTGCACTCATTATCGCTGAGGGCCTGTATTAGTTTAAGGTAATGCCGTTGGGTTTGTGTAATGCACCAGCAACTTTTGAACGGATGATGGATAATCTTCTAAGTCACTTGTAGTGCACGATGTGGCTTTGTTATTTAGATGACATTATAGTGTTCTCAGAGACATTTGATGAACACATAAAAAGACTGAAGGCCGTTCTTAACTGTCTCCAACAAGGAGGACTGAAACTTAATCCAAGGAAGAGTCTCTTTGGAGCAAAAGAAATCATAATTCTGGGACACCTTGTGTCAAACGAACGTGTGCGGGCAGACCCAGAAAAGGTGAGATCTGTAACAGAATTTCCTATTCCTAAAAGTATTAGAGGTGTGAGAAGCTTCCTCGGATTATGTTCTTGTTACTGTCGTTTTATCAAAGACTTTTGAATCAAAGCCAGGTCACCCCAAGAGTCGTTAAAAGCTGATGCTAAATTTATCTCGGGTGGTGCTCAACAAGATTCTTTCGATGTGCTGCGAAATGCTCTGACGACTGACCCTGTACTTGGTCTGTACGATGAGAGAGCACCTACAGAACAACACGCAGATGCCAGCGCGTATGGAATCGGTGCTGTTCTGGTGCAAATTTCAGATGGAAAAGAGAAGGTTATAGCCTGGTGATCTCGTCTGGATCTTCACTCCTGTTCGGAAGGTTGGTCTCTCTGAGAAGCTCCTCAGGCGCTACTTTGAACCTTGTAAGGTTGTAAGACAGTTGTCTGATGTCACTTAGTAAGTTTAAGATCTCGACCCTGACACAAGACGACAAAAGATCAGAGATACGGTACACGTCCTTCGAATGAGGTCCTATAAGGATACTGCAACCCAAGGTAAATTCGAAGCTCCAGAGACAGGCAACAAGCGGAAAGATGACGAAGAGCGTAGCAGCAAAAGAAGTTCTAAGAAGATCACCGCCAGGGCGAGAAACAGTCATCGGGTGTCGGAGTATGCCGCACCGATGACTTGTTCCCGGACTAGGACGACGTAACACCGCGACGCTGTTCCCTTAAGGAGGGAGCAATGTCACGTAAGAACCATGGTGTAGTGGTTATGATATTAAATTGTTGTATGGAGGGTCGTGAGTTCAGGACTATACAATTTTAATTTCTATATGCGGTTCGAGTACCTTTTAGAAGTATCCACAAATGGCAAGAATCATTGTACTGGAATGTGCTGTAGCTGTATATATACTGTATGTGTTCTGGTCGGAGACAGTTTGCTCCGCGCTCTTATATGTGTAAGTGCTGAATAAATCTTCGTTAAGTGAAGTTAGTGATCGTCATACATCTAATTATACCTTTTTCTACGTGACACTGTTTCTGTTTTAAAATTAATACAAGCACTGTACTAACGGTCTGAACTGAGTCTTCGTAAACCTTGGTTTTTCCCACACAAAAGTTTAAGATCCATTCCTGAACAGATTTGGTGTCGCTCTATGCTGATTCTTACCAGCGTTTAACCTGCTGTCAGACAGTTCTGTCTTACTCTGTTCCGATGCATGGTTAGCATCACACCGCTGGAACACATTCCCAGCTGTTCTTTAAGAACGAGCCCTCGCCGCACGCTTCACCATTCCCCTCTGCAAGCCACTACGCTAAGCCTCACTCCTAGCATCAGTCAACATATCTTCAGTAACACCGAGCCTTCCTTCTCTCTCCACCTTCCCCTCTTCATAGCTACACCGCGTTCTCCCCCCTTTGTCACAGCCTTTCGCACCCGTCCCACCTGTGCCTTGCAGTGCTGTACCCTTCCTACCCCTCACGCAGGACGTGCATTACGCCGCAGAGAGTCCCCAGCCTCCTTCATCATCCAGCTAGAGTGAAACGCCATAAAGGTTTGTCGACGTCACACACCCAGATCTTTCCTACCCCTCAGTTACCCGACAGATGGAAGTTGTTTACAAACATGCGCTTCTCTCACGCATATCCGCATTCTAGTGTTCAATCTTTTTGTATTCTGCCGACTGATTAAAGACGAAATGCATACTTTCCCATCGTTTATGTGAAGTTTTATGAACAGGACGAGAATTTTTTTAGTTCTTTTGCGGTTGTGGACACAACTTAAGTTACCATTTCTAGGCTTTTACCTTGTGTCTCTCCATGCCAATAACTTTATATTCTGTACTTTCCTGATGTGTCTGATTGGTTTTGTAACAGCCATAGTGCCGACTGATAATCAAAAAAGTGCTGTTTTTGGTTTTGTCTCCAGTTTTTCTAGTCTTAATTTTAAATTTTGAGAGCAGTTTGTCAATAATTACTGTACTGTAACAGGTTTGTAGAACACTGTGTTTGAGTGACAATACTGGGAAAAATATTAAGTTCGTGTGTTATTTTGAGCACTAGATTTTGTACTTTCTTGGTGTATTTTCACAATTTACATCCTTATTTTAACGGGAATTACGAATTTTTCATGTAGTTTCCTCTCAAAGGGACTTAGAGTGATACTGTGGTTTTGCTGAGATAATAAGTAGTAATCTTACGTAAGATACTCGATAGTAACAATTTTCGACAGATCTGTTCCCTCTAGTACTTTTGCTTTATGTTCTTTTTATAACTGTGATGTAATGAGGTGACACTTGATAATTATATTTTGTGTTTCTGGGAATTCGGTAAGCACATAACGGAGTATGTGTTTTCTACAGTTAATGTGTACAAGTCGAAACTGTGGGATGTCCCGAAAGTTATTACGCTAGGTGCAATCACTCCACAAATGTCTAAGCTCATGCCAGACCCTCATTTGCAAATGGACAATATTATGTCGAATCTTGAGGAGTTACGAGAAATATACCAGCTAAACACTTGCGAATACAATATTATTTGTTGTGCAACCTAGTAACGATTCAGACCACGACTTGTTGACATTTCAACCTTGTTAATTTTCTCTTGCTTTAATTATGTCTAATTAATCTACATCTGCATTAGAACCATTACTCGTCGAGGTAATTTAAGGAGATTTTTTTATAAATTAGCATATTTTTTCTCTTGCTTTTCTGAAATTTTCACTATTATTTCTCTGTATTGACCATTCTCAAATGTGCTACCATTATTCAGTTGAATGTGCTGTATCACTTTGATGTAGATGTCATATTTCACTTCATCTCTCTTGCTGCTTTTCCGCAAGTATGCCATGTTTTTAAGTACTGTTACACTACGAGGTAATTTAAAGTGTCTTCAAGTGAGTATGTATAATTTTGGTATTAGAATTTCATGGATTTGAAGTGTCGCTTTGCTGTCTTCTAATTTTATCTATAGCTCCAAACCTAGAGGCTACATTTTTAAATGACTGTCTTTTATGAATTTATTTTACTTTTATTCGCCTCCCTTAAGCAGCTAAAATTATTATATAGAATTTTGTTTACCTTGGGCTCTATTTCTGTACTCTCCTTTAATCTTAAAACCGGAACTACCCCTTCATCTGGAACAATCTACTTATATTTCATGAGTTGTTATTTTATCTTTACTATGCTTCACCGCTCTTACCGCAGAGTATAAGGTCCTGGAATTCTAAGGAAATTAACCAACTGCTTGTATCCAGCAATTAGAATTTTTTTCATTGTTCTGAATGGGGATGTAATATATAATATAACAAAAGGTATCGTACTACCCATGTCGGATGATAATGTTTTGCACCGAGTTGGTTTATTACGTTTTCATTCAAATACAGGTGATCTAATTGCAATGAAATGAATACCCCTAGCTACATACAGGCGATGATATAAGTCAAGGCGCGGACAGTTGAAAATGTGTGCCCCGACCGGGACTCGAACCTGGGATATCTTCCTTACATGACAGAGGCTCTATCCATTTATTTTTTTTTGTGTGTGTGTGTGTGTAGTGGACCGGTGGGGGCTTGGGGGGGGAGGGGGCAAAGTGGGCAGGGGTCGAAACCCGACGCTTGGCCACAGTGTCCCCCTCACCACCAACGTGCCTGTGGGGCATATGGGGCATAGGGAAGTGGGATACACAGGAATCAAGAGAAGTGGAAAGCGTTGTTGTTATTTATTTATTTGCATTGTATTTCTGTAATATTCACTATTATCATGAAATTATGTGGAATACATCGGCGACAGAGGAAAAAATAAATAAATTCTGGGTATAGACAAAGAAAAGAAAAAGGAAAAGCAAAAAGAAATAAAATCCGCGCAATCTGCGACGCGCTCTCCCATCCGCGGAGGTCAGAAGTAGAATCGATCGTAGGCGGCTTAAACTCAGACACCGCCGGGGGAGGAGGGGTAGGTGCCCTCTGAGGCAGGCACCCCCCCCCCCCCCAACTTAGTGGAGGTCTAACAAAGACCCCTCGAAGATAGTTAGCAAGTAATGTTCGGTAACGTGGCGTGTTTTACAGAGCTGCATTGGCTGTTCGTAATCAGGTCCAGAAGTCGAGGCGGGATTTAGGTCCCTCATGAAAGAGATAAGCGACCGCCCACCCTTTGACCCACGTAATAGCATGACATTTGGAGGTGGAAAAATGTTTGTCCTCCGGGTATAGAAACATTCGAGGTTCAATTGTGTACGGTGGCACCCGGAGATAGCAGGCAATGATTTGCTGCACGATGTGCCACACATTTTGCGAAGAGGCGCATGTCAGACGGTGCTCATCAGTGTCCAGTTGCTGGCAAAGGAGACGAAGAGGGGATTCTGACAAGCCAATGTTGTGCAGTCGCTGCTTCGTGGAAAATTTCCTGTTGACTATGTGATACCACAGTGCCCGGACTTTCGAAGGGAGGAAGGGCTGGTGGATGGTAGTCCACACTATGGGCCACTGGATGGAGGGATGTTTGGTCTCCATCACTTTCCGGGGAACACAGCGCAGCAGCAGGCTGTAAAAATCCTTAGTCCTGGGTGGGCGCGTATCTGGGAGACTGCTATGTATGTAACTGTAGTGGACGAAAAAGGTCGAAATATGAGAGAAATGAGGCACGATATGGCCGACAGACACCGGTGGTGAGGTGGAAGCAGGCAGGAGGACCTGAAGCAAGCTGCGTGTTAGAGATGTACACTGGCCAGTCCACTGTTTTCTCATGGTACTCATGTATAAGGCTGCAGCTCGCATACGGACAATGACGAGCCCGACGCCACCATCCAGCGGGGGCAGGGTAAGTGTCTCATATCGGACTTGAAACATAGAACCAGCCATGAGATAATAGCCAAAAGCCGCCTGAAGGTTGCGCCCAATTGCAGCTGGCAGAAGGAGAACATGCGCGATGTCGACCAATTTTGATGCCACATAAAGATTAAGAAACTCAACCCGTTTAAGTGTGTCCTGACGGCGCAAGAGGTTCTGGCGGACGTCGTTGCGGATGACGTGTAACGGGCGACGGAAATTCGTTGCCGCTGTGTGTGTGACCGTGGGGGTAAAGGTAATGCCCAGGTACCGGAAAGTCCGCACAAGCGGCAGGGATGCCCTCTTCACCCTCCTGGAGGCCTCGTCCAATGTGCATTGCAGAAGATTTGGCGACATTCATGGCACTGCCAGCGGCAGCCCCATAACGGGTAATCAATTCGAGGACTGCTCGAATCGCAGAGCCGGAGCGAATGACGAGGTGGAGGACATCAGCATATGCCCGACAGCGAAAAGTGTGTTGGCGTAGGGTGAGGCCAGAGAACTTGGTCGTCAAGCCCCCAATTAGGGGCTCAAGGGCAATGGCATACAAGAGGGTAGAGAGGGGACACCCTTGTCGTATGGAACGGCAGATAGGTACCGGACCAGGTAAAAGTCCACTGACTTGGACACGTGAACTGGAACTGTTGTAAAGACGTCGGATGACGTCGAGAAACGGAGGGGGAATGCCCATTCGGGCTGCAACCGGAAACAGGAAACGATGGCGCACTTTATCGAAGGCGCTGTCGAAGTCTACAGCGAAGACCGCTGCACGGAGTCTGCAGGCCGCCGCCATCGCAATTAAGTCGCGGCATTCCCCTGTGGCAGTCTGTATGTTAACCTTTCCTCCTGGCATCGTTTGCTCTGGCGAGAGGAAATGAGGGAGTAAGCGCTCGAAAATCTTGTAATCGGCATTGAGTAGGATGAGCGGTCTGTAACTCGTGACCATCGAACCACGGGCTGGTTTGCGGATTGGTATGATATGCACTCAGCAAAGGCGGGTGGGATTGCTTGGTCAGATGTCATCATTTCTTGATACATAGTCGTCACCGCGGTGCCATGAGGTCCACGAAGGTACGGTAAAACTCAATCGGTAAGCCGTCGATGTCGGGCGATCTGTTGACAGCACCCTTGGCGATTGCGTTGTTGACTTCGTCTCGCGTGACCGCCACTGTCAATGCATCCGCCTCCGTGTGGGGGAGGATGCGCGCGACGTAATTCAAAATGGAGTCGTCTGCTGCAGTTTCAGCATCTTCTTCACTATAAGAACGACGGTAGTGCCCGACGAATGCGTGGACGATGTCATCCTGAGTGGTCACCTGCGTGCCATGAGGCGTGGTCAGAGTGCTGATGATCTGCCGACGACGCCGTCGTTTTTCGGACACTATATCATGCATGGATGGAATTTCTAAACCCACGTGATCGTGGCGTCACGTCTGTATCACCACCCCTTGCAATTTCCGGCGTGCCAGCGCAATTATCTTCGCCTTAGTTCTCTGCCGTTCCAACTGGTTGTCTGGGGTTGGCGGTTGAGGGTCCAGATCTCGGAGAATCGCATAATAGAAGTCAACAGTGTTGCGATGCCAGTCAGCCATGTCCTTCCCGTATCTCATCAGTGTCCTCCGGGTCGCCAGCTTGGCGCAGTCCAACCTCCATTTCAATGTCGAGCGGTAGCGTGGAAGGCGTCGTTCGCAGGCTGTCCACGTTTCAGTGACTTGTTGGCGACATGCCTAGTCATGCAGGTGAGAAGTATTGAGTTTCGATTGCGCACGGCTGCGCCATACTGATTGCGGCGGAAGGAGGACCGTACAGATGTAAGCGCAATGGTCGGAAAAGGCCAGCGTTCGGCACCCCGTATCGCAGATCTAAGAGTTTGTGAGGCATATATCCTGTCTAATAGGCTTGCGGAACGACTGGTAAGAAAGGTATGTCCATAGCGGTCGCCGTGTTGAACTTCCCAGGTATCGTGAAGCAGGAGGTCTCACACCACTATACGTAGTTCCTGGCATGTAGTATAGTGGGGAATCTGATCTTTGGGATACAAAACGCAGTTGAAATCACCTCCTAGTAGGCAGTGGTCATAACGCCCTGAAAACAGGGGAGCTATTTCCTCGGAATAAATCTGGGCTCTTTCATGCCGTCGGTCGGTACCTGAGGGAGCGCAGACAGTAATGATGCGTGTCCCCATGGCAGTGAGTGCCATGCCCCGAGCTGATGGAAGGAAGGCGACGTCGGTCACAGAAATCCCGTGGCGGACGTAGATGGCCACTCCGCGGCCCATAGGATCGTTCGCGGAGGCGTGGGCAGTATATCCATTGATATCTGGGAGACTGGCCAAGTGAACTTCCTGCAGAAGGGCGAAATCAATATCAGAAGCCCAGAACATATCCTGCATAAGGCGGATTTTCACCCTGGAACGGATGTTGTTGGTGTTGATGGTTGCTATCCGCTAGGCCTGGTGGCGGACTGCTGGAGGCTGATCCACTCCGCCGTCCGCGCAAGGGCGTGGGCGTCGCAACGGAACGTTATACCGCTGGCCCGCAGGGGATTCTGGGAAGAGTATGATTAGTGGTTCGGCCCCGACGGCGCAGTCCCGTAACGGGTCCTGCTCCTCGACCTCCTCCTCGTGCCACGCCGTGGAAGCGGGCACCAGTGTATCGTCCATTTTGTCTGCAGAAGATGTTCTAATGGTGCGTGGTGTAGTGTCGCTTGTGATATGTTCATGAATTATTTCGGCGTCAGCTCGGGGCGCAGGCACACCGGTGGATGTCTCCGCGGTCATAACGTCTTCGTCAGCAGTAGCGGGTTCTGGGGCCTCGTGCCGGTCGACGGTTGCGTCATCCTTGACTTGCAACGTCTCCTCTTGGCCGGAAAGTGTGCGGTATCGTGGGGTTTCCTACCGTGGGGTTTGCTACCGTGGGGTTTCCTACGAGCAGTGGCGCGCTAAACCTGTCAGAGGCCCGGGCTGGCAAAGCAAATTGAGGCTCCCCTTGCTTCCCCCTCCCACCCTCCTCGCCATACAGGAGTTCTCCAAGAGTTTTAAACGCAAACGGAAGGAAGTCCCACATTGCTGATCATCTTCATTTTGTGTCGTGATAATTTACAAGGTATAATGTTATTTTGCGTAACACTGAAAGTGACTGCTTTCGTAATCTCGTTGCTATTATTTAATAGCTATGTTGCCCCTTATACGACAGAAATCATTACATGATTTCTGTTGTTAGAATCTATTATTTATGTTTCGCAACTAAGTTGGCATAGAGGGAGCGGGGCGTATAAAAATGAATCCCAGTTTCCCAAACCAAGATGAAGGTCACCGCCTACTTCGTTCAGTGCATGGTGGAGGGTCCTTTACTTACGGATTTCAACAAAAACCACAGTGTTACTCCGATCTTGATGAAATTTTGTACATTTGATCTTCAAAACTAGGGGAACCTCACCGTCTACGTGAAATTTCACACGTTGTATGGTGGAGGGTACTTTACAACAGAATTACACACCGTTTGACTGATCAGCTTGGGAGTTGGTTCATGTAAGTATGTTTTCGTGGTGAAGGCATTTATAAAAGTCAACGTATGCTGGATGGCGGAGGGTTGGCCTACCTTTAAATAAATTCAACATCGTTTCGTCAGTCAGCATGAAAGTTGGCAGATATACGTATTTTTTCATAGACAGGGAAAGAGGAGATGGCATGACAGGCAGAGGAGGAGATATACGGAGAGAGGAGAACGTGATGGGGGCGGGGAGGGGGGAGGAGGGGCATCCAGAGAAGTGAGAGAAGCAGATTAAAAGAGAGAGGGGGAAAGTGGTGAATGACTAATGGAACACTGTAATAAATACATAAATTAGGGGTGTTATTGTGAATTTGATGTACAATTAGAAAAAGCGGAGGAGGAGGTGGACAGAGACGGGAAGATGGGTGGAAAAGGAGAGGAGGATGGAGAGGAGGAGGAAGTGTTGTGAGAGAGGGGGGCAGATGGAGGAGATGGAAAGAGAGACGGATGGGTGGAAGGAAGAGGTGGATAGAGAGACGAGATAGGACCAAATGGACAAGAGAGATGAGGGAAGAGGGGATGAACTGACATAAAACTGGGATGAATAAATATCTGGGAAACGCCGGGTTTACTGTTAGTAATTAGATAAAGATTTACGCGACAGTGGGCGTGTTAATCTGAAAGAAATTACAGAATATTTTCCTATGGTTAGATGCGGCGTTTAAAGTCTCGATAACTAGAGGGTTGTTCATGATGTCTACATATGATAAAATTCGTTGCTTAATATGGATGACTCCACCAAAGTTCATCTAGTTGGAATTTCATCTTTATAAAATGGACTACATAATAATCAGCTGAAAAATGCTCCTGTTGGAGCACAATAAAGGCAAATATGATCGTGTTTAAAAGACTGACAGAAAAGTGGGCAACCAGCTGTCTGAGTCCTAATTACGCCTTCCTCACCAAAAATTCTGTAAGCTTCACAGGACGAGTGACCATGTTATGTAAGAAATTTACCAAGTAAAATTTCAGTGTTATTGAGTTAAAAATTCAATAAATAGCAGATTTTGTACTAGAACTTCAGAAATACCGTTAAAAGCGTACTTTTGTGAATGAGATCCACCAAATACAAATAATTAGTTTCGTATGACATATATGACGAAACTCCAGAATCGGCAAGTTTACTTTGCGAAATTATTGATGCTGGTAAAATGTGTGCTTTATTTACACATACCGTATTGAAACAACAATATTTTTAAGGCCCACAGCAAACTCCAGAATTTTTCACACAGAACATCACGGTAAATTTTTTATCATCCAACTTTTCGAGTCTCTAGACCCCCTCCATGGTGACGCTCGTGTTTCCGACTACAAATAAATATTGTAACCGTGAACTTCCCGACTGACATGAAAATAAGAACATCCCTTCACATTTTATCCAGGCTTAGGACTCGCTATGCACCTAGTACTTAGGCATGTTTAAATGTATTTTTTTTTTCATTTTTTCATTTTATTTATTTTTATTTATTTTTTGTTGTTATTGTTGTTCAAAATTACAGTTGCAAATTAAAGACCTTTTTTTCTTATCAATCGTAATTTCTTTTTGTAAAAAGGCTAGAGATTTTAAACACCTTTTGAAATCTCCAGAGTCTTCATATGTTTTCATAATGTCTTTTAATCTTTTGTCAAGATCTATGTACCTTTCCTTTCTTTTTTGAAGAGGTAGGCCAATGGAATCTATTTTAAATTCAAAAATAGCATTCACTGCCTCCTCCTTCAGCTTCTGAATCAGAAAGTATACATTTGGATGTTTCCGATTTATTGAGGAGTTCAGTTTTCTATGCCAACCTTCGGCATCATTCGCCGTTCTGTGTCGTCGGTTAAAAACATTCCACATTTCAGTACATATATTAGGATTTTACATCCACTGATCAACCATATAGTCTGCAAATCCTGTGATCTTCTCTCCACTGGGCATTTGTTCCATTATTAAAATCCTCCCTATCCCTGTAGTCTTCCGTTAATCCCAGTTCCTGTGTCTTCTTCCACAGACACTGGTTAAAGTGAAAATTACAACCGGAAAGTTGTGTTTCAGGGAACACTGAATTCATTGCTTTAATTGTAGCGATTTCAAAATCTAGCACTGCAGTTTTTGGTGACCGCCCAGGCATCTTAGATTCCAATCCAGAAAAAAGTCTTTCGTATGAATTTTGACTTTTGTCTGGCAGAAAAGCAAATAAAACAGGAAATATCTTAGTTGCCTCTTCTGTATTTCCGATGTCGACATGGATTGTGTACAATTGTTTGAACTGTTTCGAACAGCTGTCAAATGTCCCATCCATAAGCACAGTTCTATTGTCACAAAGGATTTTCTCTGCTTCTTCACAAGCAAATACTAGAAGTCTCTTGCCTGGAACAGAGCCATCATCAATCTTCAAAAACTATTACCTTCCGTTAATTTCAAAAGGTCTTTGCTAAGGTGAATTTCCGAACTAGAGCCAGGGTTCTGGGTTGTCCCATTAGCTCCTCTTCTCGCGTTACACAATTGAGTCTTGGAGCTGTCATAATTCGGAATATTTGCCACGAATTCTAACCCTTTATCTTTCAAATCTTGAAATTCCTGCTTAAAAATTTGGGCTACAGGCACTGTCTTTTCTTCACGAACTCTTTTTCTGCAATTATGTCGTCTTTTCTTTATCTCCACATCTGTTTTGTCAGGTGGACAACAATGTTGCTGTTGAGCAACGATTTCACCATTTGCAATTTTTAAACGACCTTTGCACCTACTCCGTTCATAATTGACGCACATCCAGTTCGTATATTCTTCATTTTTCCTATAAATACGGTAGCGACGACCATCCTTGATAAGACACGGCCTCCCTTTATTTGTAGTTATCACTTCCATCGTGTACACTGCGTAGAACAGAAGTCGTATAGGAAAACGCACGGAACGAAAGCTATCGACGACGACACTGTCTGAGAAACGGTGACAACTCCTGCACTGAGGGTGAGCGACCGGATAGACAAGCAGTGGGGAAGGCTCAGTTCTCAAACACCTCGTTAGGGAACCGGTTGCTCGGGACAGCTTCGCTACCTGCTGCACCCTTGTAGGATACCCCACGGTAGAAAACCCCACGTAGCCAAGTGTGCGACGTCTTCGCTTGCGACGTTTCGGAGAACGTTGTTTCCTTGTGCGACCCTGCGTGCCCGACGACGGGAGGGAGTCGCGTCGCTCTGGCAGGAAGGCTGCTGTAGGAACGATGAGCGAGTCGATCTCCATCGTGTTGCCGAGGTCAGGGTCAGCGTCCGGTTGCGTCTGCATCGCCGGAGCGGCGTCGTGGCTGGCCGAGGCGGCGGGCCGTCTGAGGCGCTCTCCGTCGGTGTCTGGACGGGCTCGTTGGTGACGTCGTTGGTGGCGCCCGGGCGACGTTGCAAAGCGGCAGGGGAAGCTAGAGCAGCGGCGTAGGTCACCGGTAGCACTGTAGGTTGCGACGTTGGTGGTTCTTCGGCAGCTGGAAGTTGCGTAATACGCCGTTGTAGGCATTAGGATCTAAGGTGGCCTTCTTTGCAGCACCCGGAACAGGTCCGAGGCTGTCCGCCGTATATAATTATTGCACGGCATCCGCCGATCTGTAAATAGGATGGGACGTGGCTTCGGAGATCAATGGTGACCTGTCGGACCCCGTTTAGGACAGGATACGTCCGAAACTGTGTCCACTTCTCCGCAGTGTGGCCGTGGACTGTGCCGTATGGGCGGAGTGCCGCGACGACTTCCTCAGCAAGAAGTTCGAATGGCAATTCGAAAATGCGTATCGGTTGCATACCTAAGTCTGCGTGTTCGACGGTTACCTCCCCCACATTGCCATCAGCATGACAGAAGCGGAGCCCCTGTTTGGTCTCACGTAGGATGCGTTCGCAAGCCGCGTCGTTAATGATTTTAACATAGACCGTGCTGCTCACGATTGGCAGATGTATGCCGATAATATCGGTCGCCGCGATCTTCACTTCCTCTCGCAGAAAGCGCTCCACCTCGAGTGCTTTGGGTCGGGCATAATCATTGCAGAAAGTAAGTCGAAGTGTAGATTTACGGTAACGGTTCGCCATGGATAGTATACGGTAAGCCGGCACTTAAGCAACGGCCGTCAGAATGTAAACAAGGTGAGATCGCGCTCCGCACGCGGTGAACACGGACGCGTCCGCTCTGTTGCCCTGACGAAGGCAGACTGCACAATATTCATAGTGCCCCTGCCCATTATACTCATTGCTCGCGGCTTTTTGCCGATTCCCGTAAGAGTTCGGGCACTGTTTGTGAATCCGCACAGAAGAAGATGGTCAAATGGCCGGTGAGCCCCAACTATAGGTGATTTAGAAAATCCAGTATATTGTCATCCTGATGATATACACTATATTTTGGCGTTGATTCCGTCATTTAGCAACGAGATCAATACTTACCAGCCAATGAAATCACCTAAACATCCTAGAGACCGCAGTAAACCCTAAAAAGTCCAGTGCCGATTACGTTCAGTCACCTAGCTCAGCACTGTAACACTGAACGATTAAAAGAAACTTGACTAAATGTAAGTCGCCTCCCACTTACACTAAATGGAAACCATTGTAACAGATCACTCCCATGGCTTTTCCTATTAGAGCAAACCGTCTTTCTGGGGCCTAGCTGACACCTTTTTTGCAGACAATCTGAGTCACCATTCCTCTGGAAGGGGGAAGGAATGCACTAGGTGGCAGCCAGTCAAGGAACATTTTAGGGAAATAGGTCAACAAATTTTATTTCAAAGGCTCCAGTCAAATCCCCTTATGACGTAATAACTCTAATCACCAAGGAATGGAATGAAATGCGGTATAGTAGCCACCGTTTCGGATCTCCCGCGTTTGTGTCTATCATCAAGGCACCGCCACGAAGGACAAAACAGCCCAATGTCCTAATTACAGATCACGTTACAAAATACAACCGACCATGGACCGCATATTGGCTACCTTTAATCTCGCGGACCCCCAAAACAAAGCATCAAGTTGCGGCATTTTGTTGATCGGCAAATTCAGGATTTGTTTCCTGTCTCTGTCTTTCTTAAGAGGCCACTCCCAGTTTGTCTGTGTGAACCAACGTCCTGAAACACACAGAAGAGGTTTTCATCTCTCCTCAGAATACAGTGTTCATATTGCCCAATGCTGTAGACAAAGGAAGAGCTGACGCATTTTCGATATAAAAAATAGAGTGAAATAAGCCCTTGGCACTATCCTATCAAATTAATTGATTAATAATTTACAGGAGTCAAAGAGATCGCTTAAGACACTCACTTCCACCTTACAACATTACGATGATCCTTCTTCATAATAAAACACATTTTCAACATTCGAGCATCACCCACAAACATTATTCAAATCAATTAATGAAATTTCCACCACAAATAGATCGTAGCGCTAAATATGTGTGGGATCTCGTACGCACCAACGTTTGAGATCACAAACACCCTTCTCCAGCACAATGTTCCACTAAACATATCTGTTGAAAAAAAATGCTACTGATCACACAAATTAGCGATGGCGAGGCACGCGCTGTTCGCTGACTGCAGGGTAGGCCCCCTTCTGCAGTGGCCACTAGAGAGACCCACACCTGCACAGGCTATGCCTGCTCATACCAAACACATGCGTGCTGTGATATATAGAGAAGCACTATACACACACACTTAAGTCACGATCCAATCCGTAGTAGTAGTAGTTGTCATGGCTAGATGTCGGAGATCGCTATCAATCGGGAATTGGACTCCGCGATTGGGTTTTTCGTGCACTATAGAATTCCTAAATTGGTTCTTTCTGCTACATTATGAGGCATACTGCATAATAGGATAGAGACAACAGCAAGTACCGCTGCAGGACAGAGTCCACTGCAAGGTACGGAGAAGCGCTAAACGCGACACATTTAAGCCAGTGAATAGCAGTAGCTGTCATGCCGAGATGTCGGAGGTTGCTGAAAACACTCGCACCTCCCACACAGTCCTCTCCCAGATGTCCACATGCAATGTGCTGATGCCCTCGTACATCGCCAACGCCAACGTTCATAGGTCGGCGAAAATTACCGCCGCGGCCGCAGCTGCAGACATGGATGTGCATGTATGCCAGAGTGTTTCACCCTAGTGGGAGCCATCCATGACACATGCACACACACAGACATACAGAAAACAGCGTAAACACATGGTTACTGTAGAAGATGTCTTTGGAGGTGACTGCATGCATTCGAGTATAGTTCTTCACAATGCTGTGTGACCAGAAAAATAGCACATTTGCGCTAGGTGTTGGCAACTGACCTACATTTACAAGCAGTTTTGGAATACATGGCGAGAAGTGATGTTATGATCACATGGCCAGAAGTAGCATAAAATCGGTAAAATTACGGAAAATGACGGAAAATACGTATAAATTGAGGAAAAATACGCCGAAAAGCGGGTGTACTTGCATGTGTTCGGCTTGGTCAAGGAAATTTGTTGTACATGGGAACGAGTATGCGACAGCAAGAGGAATATGACAAAAGGTTGACATGAAAGCACCGGGAACCAGCGAAACAGACTTTTTCGTTGACAGCGATAAGTCGGTTGGAATAGAATATTTAACGTGGATGACCTCCAAATGTGGAATAATAAATTTATACCTGTCAGATCACAAGCCCAACAAATTTTTATAAAGTGTCTTTACCAGCTGGGTTTACTGTAGACCACAACTGCAGAATGGTTCTCATGTTTGACCCTGTGCAGGATTCCTGAGGTGTCTTAAGCCATAACAAACAGTATTTACAATGTGCTTCTCTGTGCTCTCCATCAATCACAACCTTGCGGTGTCAGCTTAAAAAACAGTTGCTGTATGTTTTCTTCAACAACATTTTAGTGTATACCTATTGAGATAAACAGTGACACATGCAAACTGACTCCTGTCTTTGATGATTTCCTTGAAAAGAGAGCCGTCTGCTTCAAAACTTACATGGATCTCTGTAAAAGGCCGATAGAAAGTTGGTTGAGTGATCGGTTGAGAGGGAGAGAGGGAGATGTTGCCGAAGGTCATTTGCCACGCATTTAGCAATCTTTTTCGTATTCTCTCGGGGTGTATCAGTTGTATGGTATAACCTGCCATCAGCTCACATGAAGTTGCGTGTTCTGTGTGTGACTTAGAGCACAATCTACCTGCGATCGTTAACAGCAAACCTCGGCAAACCACAGTTATCATAGGACTTCCAACTCGTGTGTGATGAGATATGTCCATCGATAGAAAACCTGTTTCCGTACCCTCTTCTAGACGAACGAAAATGTATGTGAAGTAGCCCATTTCTCTGCCACATCTTAGATGTAAATCGAGTCTTCAGTTACGTATAGGTACGAAGCGGCTGTTACTATACTATTCATGTTCGTCCTATCCTAAATGCATGCAAGAGGTCATCAGGGAGAGGGCAAGTTTTAGGACTTTTAATAGATTGGTGAATAAGATGCGCAAACATTCTTACTGAAAGTCAGACAGCACATGGGTATGTTAGTAATATGACCGATACATATGGAAAACTGTGGAAAAAATGTGGAAGATGACATAAAATAGGTAAAAATAGAAGAAATCTTGTATAATCACTAAAAATTGATGTGAGATACGTAAAAATTTAGGGAAATAGCATGAAATATGTAGAATCCCGAAAACCTAGTAAAATCACGGAAATTGACTCAGAATAGATAAAATGAAAGAGAAATTCCATGAAAAGAATACTGTGGAAAATCAATAAAATTTCGTGTTCCGGAGGAGGCGAGTACACTGATGTTACATACACACACCTCTATAGTGGCGAGAGGAGGCCTTCCAGAGACAAGACATCAAGATGAAATGGCAACACTATACTGCACATGAGTAGTGCAGCCTAACATAAGAGAATGACTACTGCGTGCAACAGAAAGGTTACCAGGGGTGGTGGTAAACTGCGGTAAGACTCTGGCTACTGACAGTTTTTTTCCTCGTAAGGTGTCACCGTTCCTTCGTATGCATTTTCGGCTGTCGACAATCATTTTATAGGGCTGTTATGAACATGTCATAATTTCTGAACCATAATCGGGCTTGAACATCATTAACAGCAGGCGTCATACACCTATGAAAACTTATGTAGTGTTTGTGTTACAAAGAATCGATGTTTTCTTTGGTGTGCAAGGTAGTAGTTTTGAGCGGTTCTAAGCGCTACAGTCTAGAACCGCGCGACCGCTACGGTCGCAGATTCGAATCCTGCCTCGGGCATGGATGTGAGTGATGTCCTTAGGTTAGTTAGGTTTAATGTTTAAGTAGTTCTAAGTTCTAGGGGACTGATGACCTCAGAAGTTAAGTCCCATAGTGCTCAGAGCCATTTGAACCATTTTTGGTAGTAGTTTTATCACTTTACAGTTACTCATCATAGTTTATCGTGGAGAAACTTGCCTGGAGAATGTATGTCATGCGCTTGGAATATATTTCCTATATTGGAATATTAACAGCGTTGCATTCAGCATGACTAATAGGCCAGAAGCTGCAGTGCTCTAGCATTATACGGTGTTTTAAGTGCAGAACCGTAACCTAAGCAATGCATGTGTTTATGTTCCACAGTCATTTCTCTCTTACCAGTACCTTCTAGGGACTGACTCCAGACACTAGAACAATACTTCTGAATTGGTAGCGCAGCGCCGGCCGAAGTGGCCGTGCGGTTAAAGGCGCTGCAGTCTGGAACCGAAAGACCGCTACGGTCGCAGGTTCGAATCCTGCCTCGGGCATGGATGTTTGTGATGTCCTTAGGTTAGTTAGGTTTAACTAGTTCTAAGTTCTAGGGGACTAATGACCTCAGCAGTTGAGTCCCATAGTGCTCAGAGCCATTTGAACCATTTGGTAGCGCAGCTGATTTACGTAAAATGCTTCAAACTACGTCCAACTGGGACTCCATTACACACAAATCCACATTTCTTCTTCATAACTGCATGTTATATAATCAAACACGCTTATATCTACTACACACCGATAAAGGGTGCTAACCTCCTCGACATGTGCGTATTTGGAGAAATCTTATGCACTTGAATGGGTGCCATTGTAAGATTGGTGTGGGACGACAGTTAAGGACTGAACTCACTCTGCTCCTTCATGAGACATGGAATGTACCAGTCTACTTCGGGTCAGGTGCAGATGCAATCAGTGACAATGTTGCAGGGAGGGTTGGTCAAAGACAATGCAAGGAGATCTTTCAATCTCTAACTTTATCCTAAGGATGGGAAAATGCTGTCCATTCCATACAGGGAAAGTTGGCCAATTGTAATCATAACTTAGTCACTATGATCGAAGTGCTAGAAATTAGAAATATAAAGATCCCTGCTTCGTATAATATGATATATACATGTATGTTTGAGAACTGACAATGAATGGATGTTCTGCACAGTCATCTATCTACATTCGCCGTCTAGTGTACACTTAAAGTAGATGGGGGGGGGGGGGGGGGGAGGGGGCTGGTTTAGCGATGATACAGAAACTGTGAAGAAGCATACTGCTGTGTCGCTGGTCAATGTTGAAATTACAGAAAAACTGGTAAAATTGCTAAAATTGATCGCACTGTCAACTGTGGTGATTATTACAGTACATCAATGATGTGTTTTCCATCTCATCTGTCCACAGGTACACTGTTCATTACCACAGTGCACTGACACCACTTGTTTGAGATGGAGAGACTATCTTAGTGGGAGCAACACTCTCCAGGGATGGTCTGCAACGAAACAGTGATCACACATATGACTGCAATATGAGGGATCAGTCGAAATGGAACATTTAGACATCTGCTACCATGTCACTGTGAAATATGACTTTAAATGCAGAGGTCATTAACCGCCCTTGGACAGCTTTTTAGAAATGGTTCACAATGCTGTAAAACTCTTCCAGTTTCTGTATATTGCGACTGTCTTTTATTCCAATCATCCTGTGTGTTGTGAGAGCAGTAGCACCATAATTTACAAAGTGTAATGTCCAGCTTTCAGTGTGAGGTGAAACGTGTTAACATCAGTTTGGAAAGTGGCACAGTCCTTGAAAGCATGATGGAAAATACAAAATTTATGGCAGTGTACAAAGCCGTAGTCATACATTGCTTGGATGTGTTACAGCCGAAGAAACAATGTATCAAACAACAAAACAGGGACCCTCTCTTGCGACTGATAGTCTGTGGGATATGGCCCTCCTACAGGCGATGAAACTTTTCATTGGTCTGTGCAGGTGACTTCGATCGCTGGTCACTTGCTCTAATGGATCAATACCTGTGTATGTAATAGGATGCTACATTGCTCGATGCCAGAACACAGACAGTATTTGCTTTCGATACATATCTATCAGAAGAGAGAGAAGTGGTAAAATCTTACCAAGCTCTCTGTCAGATGAAGTTAATGAAATTTTTATAGTTCATAGTTCGTTTTCTCTGTTTGATGGTACAAATAACGATGACAGAAAGAATGTTTGGGTGACATATGTCAATGCACCCTGAAGGATGCAGATCTCCTTCGGACTGCAGTTCCTGTATGTAGTTTGGAAATTCAGTCCAATACAGTAGCAAAATCCTTGTCCTTCTTCCAGTTCCTGTAATTGTTAGTACTGTCTTTTCTACTACCTCGTGTAGCAGGAGAAAGCTTTGTTTGGCGCTGGCCTTACACATTGTACACAGTTGGTGGAGCAATGACTAATGGTTCATATGGCTCTGAGCACTATGGGACTTAATATCTGAGGTCATCAGTCCCCTAGAACTTAGAACTACTTAAACCTAACTACCCTAAGGACATCACACACATCCAAGCACGAGGCAAGATTCGAACCTGCGACCGTAGCGGTTGCGTGCTTCTAGACTGAAGCGCCTATAACTGCTCGACCACACCGACCGGCTGGAGCAATGACAAAATGTTCGTATTTCCACCGAGTGGTAAAAAAAAATAAAAATAAAAATAAAATAAAAAACCAGTCCTGTCGCATTAACTAAGCTCACTCTCTTTCTCTTCAGTATGCAGAAGGTCTTAGAAATAGCACTCTCCAACTTCTGCCCTGTTTCGACTTAAATTGGAATGATCACATGGACAAATCTGCAGGGAGGGTGGGACAGAGACTGAGGAACAGTTACAAGATGTAGAGGGACTATCTAAAAAACCGCACTGGGGTTTTCCTGTAGCAGATAGGTTCCAAAAAGGTGACTCGTTTCGAGATTGAGAATGTCAGAAATATTATTCACCAGGGGCTGTAATCTTTAAAAGACGTCTCCATAGGATCCAAGGCAAGTAAGTGGTTGAATGGATAGTCTTGATTCCAACTTACAGAAAGCGTAAAGCTTTTAGCCGCTCTTGTGTGTGTACCTGTGGAACTAAGGCCACTTTTTATGCAGGGTAACGGTAACATAGTCGTTGTGGTAGTGTTTTTAATAGCACGATCCTCACGGGAAATGTGTGTTTCCAGCGGTAGAATCCTTCTGTGGTCAGCTTCAGATGTCAGTTCCCAATAGTGTTCCTCAAAAAGAACAACGTCTTCCATCCGGGGATTCCCATTTAAGCTAATAGGTAAGTGTATCTGACAGCTGAAAAAGAAAAAAATTACTCACCATGCAAAGTGTCTATCGTGATCAATTTAATTAATTAGCTTATCAATTTTATATCATTTTATATCAGTGACATGCCACTTGGCAGGTGGAAGTAATGGCCAGAAATGATTCTTGATTTGTAACGGTAATAGTACATTTTCTCCCATTGTGGTGCTATCATTTAACGATATTTCAATCTTCCAGCTACACAGGGAGAGACAACCAACGTAATAAAATCAGATGTATTACCGAATTTAGAAAGTGATATGTAGTTGATGCCTTATATTTACAACTTCCCTGTGCTGGTATCTTAAGAGACTTCATATGTTATGAGATACCTAGTTACCTTAAGAGAGAGTTTGAAATTAAGGACGCGTCCTGAAACAGTGGTAAATCCTAGCACTCCATCATAAGCCAAAAATGAGCTGAATATTTTAGTGCTGTCACGCATGATGCAACAGATAAGAAAAGATTTTATCCTACCTGATGAGAAAATACTTAGAGGAAATCTAACCTATGCCATTCTGTTACAAGATTTTCACAACAAGTAATCATACTTCAGCGATGTGATGAGAAAGCGTGTATGCCTCGATTTCTTCTGTCTTCGAAAATGACTTGTATAAAAGGGGGAAATCTACATTCCATATGAGGAATTAGAGGTGTGTGGTTAACAACATGGTTGCCTCGGATTGCATAAGATGGTTTTTTTAAAATGATGGGTCCTTGTCAGGGTGAAATTGCTTAGAGCTACTGTATATGTCGAAGCTGAAGCTGCTTGTTTTGCAGTACAACGTGGATGGCTGCAGTGGGGGTCATGAGGAGTGGACAACTGGAAGTAATATATTAGCTCAATCTGTGATGAGTACAAAGAATGCGCCAACCTGTCTGATCTTGGCCATGGTGGCCGGCCGCGGTGGTCGACCAATTCTAGGCACTTCAGTCCGGAGCCACGTGGCTGCTACGGTCGCAGGTTCGAATCCTGCCTTGGGCATGGATGTGTGTGATGTCCTTAGGTTAGGTTTAACTAGTTCTAAGTCTAGGGGACTGATGACCTCAGATGTTAAGTCCCATAGTGCTTAGAGCCATTTGAACCTTTTTTCTTTTTTGCCCATGGGAGCAAGGGCTGGTGAATGACTACTGTGCTGGGTGAGCATGACAGAAACGGACGTATATGTGTTGCATGACAGAAGATTCAAAATGATGGGTGTTTGTGCTGGACAAATTGATAACTTCTGAATTCCCACCACTCCAATCATGCCTGGACGCTCTCCATGGCCGCAGCATGCAATACATCGAAGCATGCATGTTTTCGGTGTGGGCACGCATAGCCTGTGTGGGTGTGGGTCTCCCTCCTGGCCTTTGTGGATGGGGGCTACCGTGTAGTAGGCAAACGGCGTGCGCCTCGCGATCGCTAGTTTGTGTGATCGGTAGTTCTGTTTCACCTGATATGATTAGTGGAACAATGTGTTGGAGGAGGGTGTTTGTGCTTTCAAACGTTGGTGTATACAAGACCTCGGATATATTTAGTACTACAATATATCTGTGGTGTAAATTCCATTACTAGATTTGCATAATGTTTGAGTGTGATACTCGAACGTTGACAATATGTTTTATTATGAAGGATCATTGTAAGGTGGCGGTGTGTAATTTAAATGATCTATTTGACTCCTATAAATTGTTAAACAGTTAACATGATAGGGTAGTGGAATGGCTCATTTCACTCCATTTTTTATCTTGAAACTACACTCCTGGAAACGGAAAAAAGAACACATTGACACCGGTGTGTCAGACCCACCATACTTGCTCCGGACACTGCGAGAGGGCTGTACAAGCAATGATCACACGCACGGCACAGCGGACACACCAGGAACCGCGGTGTTGGCCGTCGAATGGCGCTAGCTGCGCAGCATTTGCGCACCGCCGCCGTCAGTGTCAGCCAGTTTGCCGTGGCATACGGAGCTCCATCGCAGTCTTTAACACTGGTAGCATGCCACGACAGCGTGGACGTGAACCGTATGTGCAGTTGACGGACTTCGAGCGAGGGCGTATAGTGGGCATGCGGGAGGCCGGGTGGACGTACCGCCGAATTGCTCAACACGTGGGGCGTGAGGTCTCCACAGTACATCGATGTTGTCGCCAGTGGTCGGCGGAAGGTGCACGTGCCCGTCGACCTGGGACCGGACCGCAGCGACGCACGGATGCACGCCAAGACCGTAGGATCCTACGCAGTGCCGTAGGGGACCGCACCGCCACTTCCCAGCAAATTAGGGACACTGTTGCTCCTGGGGTATCGGCGAGGACCATTCGCAACCGTCTCCAGGAAGCTGGGCTACGGTCCCGCACACCGTTAGGCCGTCTTCCGCTCACGCCCCAACATCGTGCAGCCCGCCTCCAGTGGTGTCGCGACAGGCGTGAATGGAGGGACGAATGGAGGCGTGTCGTCTTCAGCGATGAGAGTCGCTTCTGCCTTGGTGCCAATGATGGTCGTATGCGTGTTTGGCGCCGTGCAGGTGAGCGCCACAATCAGGACTGCATACGACCGAGGCACACAGGGCCAACACCCGGCATCATGGTGTGGGGAGCGATCTCCTACACTGGCCGTACACCACTGGTGATCGTCGAGGGGACACTGAATAGTGCACGGTACATCCAAACCGTCATCGAACCCATCGTTCTACCATTCCTAGACCGGCAAGGGAACTTGCTGTTCCAACAGGACAATGCACGTCCGCATGTATCCCGTGCCACCCAACGTGCTCTAGAAGGTGTAAGTCAACTACCCTGGCCAGCAAGATCTCCGGATCTGTCCCCCATTGAGCATGTTTGGGACTGGATGAAGCGTCGTCTCACGCGGTCTGCACGTCCAGCAAGAACGCTGGTCCAACTGAGGCGCCAGGTGGAAATGGCATGGCAAGCCGTTCCACAGGATTACATCCAGCATCTCTACGATCGTCTCCATGGGAGAATAGCAGCCTGCATTGCTGCGAAAGGTGTATATACACTGTACTAGTGCCGACATTGTGCATGCTCTGTTGCCTGTGTCTATGTGCCTGTGGTTCTGTCAGTGTGATCATGTGATGTATCTGACCCCAGGAATGTGTCAATAAAGTTTCCCCTTCCTGGGACAATGAATTCACGGTGTTCTTATTTCAATTTCCAGGAGTGTATGTCAGCTCTCCCTTTGTCTCCAGCATTAGCCAACAGAAACACTGTATTCTGAGGAGAGATGTTAATGTCGAAGGAAGCGAGTATGGAATTTTCCTAATGAACAAAATGCCGCCATTTGATGCTTTATTCGGGGTCCATGAGATCAAAGACCAATATATGGTCCATGGTCGGTCGTATTCAGTAATCTGATCTGTAATTAGCACATTCGGCTGTTTTGACCCTTGTGGCGGTGCCCTGTTGATAGACACACACGTGGGAGATTCCAAACGGTGGCTACTATACCACACTTCATTCCATTCCTTGGTGATTAGAGTTATTAAGTCATAGGGGGCGAGGGTGTGGGGTTCCGTCATAGACTCTACCCAAATGGGGGAGCCCTGTCTCTAGCAAAGTTATAAAATAAGCAATATGTATCAATACATTATTGATTTTGATTTGAATTTCGTGTTATGAGATCCTTCCTCTGCAGCACAGAGTGCATCTTTTTTCCTCTAAATTTTCTGGGAGAGGTGGGGAGGGAGGGGAGAAGTTTAGCGGGTGGGTGGGAGAGTTTGGATGTCGTCTGGTGATGGCACTGTGCACTAGCTCAGTCAATATCTGCAGCTCAAAGTGAGTGAACATAAGCAAATTTTCCATGAAGACGACACCTAAAATCTTCAGCACTTTAAATACATAATTAGGGCATTTACTTGCTGGATGTGAGCTTTTCTCACCAAATTCAAGTGAGATCCAACACCTGCGAATTGAATTTTATAATTAAACAATATTTCCTTTGCTATGTAATTAAATTTTCTGTTGTGAGATTCTTCCTCTCCAGCACAGATTGACTCATTTTCGCGCAAATTTCCAGATGTGTGTGTGTGTGTGAAGGGGGGGGGGTGAGGGGTTAGTGGACGAGGAGAGGTGAGGGATGGGGTAAGTCCCTTCGCCAATAAAATTGATATCAGAAGTGTGCATGTATCGGTGAATGGAGCTACCAGAGGGATGGGGTAGTTGGAGAGGAGGAGGAGGGAGAGGGATGGCGGTTTCTTGGGAAATCACTTAACCAAGAAACAGGTTAAGTACCTGTCAATCAAAAGAATGCATTATCCCCAGGGGATCATATTCCACTTAGCAGAACAATAGGTTAAGGACCTGTCAATCAAAAGAGTACAATAGGTTTTCCCTGAATTTATGCATGTCCCTGAATGTAGCCAACCTGTACTAACAAAACGCCCTGTAATCCCTTTGTCCCACTACTCCTGTATTGTCCAGATAGTCTGGTCTACATACATTTTCCCGCACTGGCAAATGATATGGTACACTCCCGTTTTCCGGTGTCCTTGATAGTCATCAGGAACAGCTAAAGATGTTAAGAAGTCGACTTGCCGAAACATCGGGCCTTTTGGACAGCGGCACCTGGCTGAATACACAAGAAATATTTTCAATTTTTCTGCTCCGAGAAAACATAAAAACTCATATGAAGTACCTTTATGGTGAGCAGGTGCACAACAAAATTAAGAAGCTTGACAAGCTTTGGAACAGGAAGAAGCACCTTTTGATCTCCCTTGTCTTTCTGCTGAGATACTGAGATGACTGAATCATACAATATTTTGCTAAGGTCGTTCATCACATCATAATTACAGCGGCCAATCAGATCACCAATAGACCCAGCCTGGCCCTGGTCAGGGAGAGCATCTGGTACATCCGAAGCAGACTCAACGAGACTACAAGAGAACTCATCTCGCTAGACGTGCAGTTAGTCTCGACATTCTCCCCTGACTCATGGGAGTAGGTAGGTGCAGCTAATTGGTCTCAAGCCAATGGGACATGGCAGATAGCCACTTGCAGACAAACTGCCTAACTTGCAGTTAAGCCACCACAAGAAGAACCTCAGAGAATGGCCATCAACCATATACAGATATTGGTTGATCTTCTACCTAATCTATGGTAGGAATGAGGCTAAATTACACACCACAGCCGGCATCCCGACCAACAGTTGAATTTATCAGTGCAGTGGAATAGGTCGCTCTTGCACTTCCACTGGATCCTGCAGAGGAAATACGACGTCAAACACTCTGTATACTTACCAGGGCTTTTCCACCAAAGCCAAACGAAGAGGAAAGCACTTAAGGAGCCCCAAGAACTTTATGAGAGTCATGCTCCCAGCAGACAAAGGGAATTGTACGGTCCTGCTACCAAGTGAAACATACAAACAAAAACTGTACTGCCTACTAGAGGGCTAAACCTACTGAAGGACTGCGTCACCAAGACTTTACGGCCTACCTAAATCCCACAAAGAAGAAATGCCTCTCAGTATAGCTGTTAGCAACGTTGGCGCCCCAAGATATTAGTTAACAAAACACCTGACAGCGGTGCTGAGCCCTTTTGTGGACAAATTCCGGTACCACATACGAAATTCGGCACGTTACATCCAACACCTCCAGAACATCAAAATTTCAAATGTGTGTGAAGTCCTAAGGGACCAAACCGCTGAGGTCATCGGTCCCTACACTTACACACTACTTAAACTGCCTTAAACAAACTTATGCTAACAAGGGAACCTCCCCACCACACCCCCCTCATATTTAGTTATAAGTTGGCACAGAAGTTAGGCCTTGAAAAACTGAACACAGATCAATCGAGAAAACAGGAAGAAGTTGTGTGGAACTATGAAAAAAATAAGGAAAATATACAAACTGAGTAGTCCATGTGCAAGATAGCCAACATCAATGATAACTTGAGCTCAGGTGAGCCGTAGTCCCGTGGTAAGCGTGAGCGTTTGCGGAACTAGAGGTCCTTGGTTCAAGTCTTCCATCACGGGAAAGGTTCAATTTATTTTATTTATGATTATCACATCCATAAGAAAACCTAAATCGGGCAAGGTAGAAGAATCTTTTTACCCATTCGCACAGTGTACAAGTTAGGTGGGTCGACAACATATTCTTGTCATGTGACGCACATGCCGTCACCAGTGTCGTATAGAATATATCAGACGTGTTTTCCTGTGGAGGAATCGATTGCCGGCCGCGGTGGTCTCGCGGTTCTAGGCGCTCAGTCCGGAGCCGCGCGACTGCTACGGTCGCAGGTTCGTATACTGCCTCGGGCATGGATGTGTGTGATGTCCTTAGGTTAGTTAGGTTTAAGTAGTTCTAAGTTCGAGGGGACTGATGACCACAGATGTTAAGTCCCATAGCGCTCAGAGCCATTTGAACCATTTTTGAGGAATCGGTTGACCTATGACCTAGCGATCAAATGTTTTCGGTTCGCATTGGAGAGGCACTTCCTTTTGTCTACTAATCGCGCGGTTTTGCGGTGCTGTCGCAAAACACATACACTAAACTTACTACAGTGAACAGAGACATCAATGAACGAACGGACAGATCATAACTTTGCGAAAATTAAGAAAAAAAAATTTCACTCGAGGGAAGATTTGAGCCAGGGTCCTCTCGTACCGCAACTGCTCACACTAACCACGGGACCACGGCGCACCTGCGTTCGCGTACTCCTTGATGTTGCTTATGTTGCACATGGACTACTCAGTTTGTATATTTTGCTTATTTTTTTCATAGTTCCACACAACTTCTTCCTGTTTTCTCGATTGATCTGTGTTCAGTTTTTCAAGGCCTATCCACTATGCCAACTTATAACTAAATCTGAGGGTGGTGCGATGGGGAGGTTCCCTTGTAAGAACAAAACACACACCCATGCCCGAGGGAGGACTCGAACCTCCTGTGGGAAGGGTCGCGCAATCCGTGGCATGGCGCCTGAAACCGCGCGGCCACTTCAAGTGCCTCCAGAACATCCAGCTGGGCCATGAACACCACACGGTGAGCTTCGACTTAGTATCTTTCATTTACAAGGGTACCTCCAAGAGACTTCCTAATCCTTATAGGAAAAAAGTTTGGCCTAGCGCTGACGAAATTGTTTGAATTCGTGTTTACATCAACCTACTTTCTATTCGATGCAAATTACTCCGAACAGACGGAGTAGCGGAGGGCTGCCCTCAGTCACCAGTGGTGGCCAGTACATTTGTGGAGGCATCTGTAGAAGAATCAGTGGAGTCTGCAGTCTACAGGCCCTCTTGCTGGTTTCGATATATGGACGATACGTTCGTAATATGGCCACACGACCAACATCACCTACAAGACTTCTTGCAACACCTATATTCGCAGCATCAGAACATGAAATTGACGATTGACATGAAAGAAAACAATCAACTTCGAATTCTGGACATACTAGCCAAGCGAAGACCAGACACAGCGTCTACCGTAAACCGACACATACTGTTTTTTACTTGCGTGCCTAGTGTCGCCAGGACCATACATACATAAGCCGGACTCGGTGTTATATTTAGCCAGACATATTGTCCTAAAAGCCTGACTGTCTATTTTGAACAGGAATAGTCAGTTGGGTATTTTCAAACGTTTATTAATATTCAGTTACTACCAGTTTTTTGAGAGATCAACCACAAGCGTGAATAAACAAAAAGCATCAGCACTTGCGGGTTTCATGACGTGTAGGAGCGACGCTCGAGAGCGGCGAGGTCGAGTGCGTTGCCATCATCTGATCATTACATTGTACTTTACCTCGCGCGCTCTGCTTGTAGCGTTGTTGTGACACTGTGTGTTAGGCTCGTTCGACCTACTAAGCTAAATACAGGGTACAGCATGGTATATCTCCTTATTTCTCCTTATACTTACTCCTCACGTTCACGTCATTTCATTGGAGCGTATTTCAGTTGTGCGTCCTCTACTTCGTCACTAAAAAGACTAACAAAACCCTGACAGGCACGACTTTCATATACTTGGCTAGAAATGACAGTAAAAGGCGGCTAGCGCCGGCAACCCTGTGCATGCCTCCACTTGGCACACCCCTTCACAACTTGGTGTCCTAAGGTCACTTGTGCAGAACGCGTGAAATCTCGGACCGTGACAGTCCAGCTGTTGAATTGCAGCACTTTCAAGCAGTGTTCCGTACGAACGGTTACAGCAACCTGATACAGTGTCCCTTAGGACCGAAGAAGCCGAGACGACAGCCTACTGAGGCGAAGATAAACAGAGTGCGACGGCGATTATTCCATACATCGGAACACATCAGCAAAAATCGGGAGAATACTACGGAGACTGAAGGTCAAGTGCGTGTTCCGCACACCAGCCAAAATGAACGCCTTATTGGAATCAGTCGAGTATAACTTAGGACCGGAAACCGGGAGTCTACCGCATCCCCTGCCAATGGAGGAAAAGTTTGTATGCCAGACTATACGGACAACGCTGGAGATATGCACTGAGCTTAAACGCCACATAGACAACGTAGAATCGACGAAGTCCGCTGTGACGGAGCACTCCATCTCCCACAGAAATACCATTAATTACGACGACACTAAGTTGTTGCAGCAGTCCAGTACCTTCTTGGATTGTATTATGAAAGAGGCTGTAGAGATCTAACTACATGGCATACGAATGAAGACAGCAGCTTTCAATTAAGCAAGGAAGGGGGCCCAGCATTGACAATGATCAAAGCAGAACGGCAATCTACATAGAAATTCGCTCTCGTCGAGACAACTGAAGAAGACGACGGCGCATTGTCGACACGCCAGCATAGATTCGCGTTCGCCACCGGCCGTAGCGCTACTGAAGACCCTCGATCGACTCCCGCTTCCACAATCACCGCCTTCCACAACCACCGCATCAGGTCTGTGCAACAATGTGGCGGGCTGGAGACCGAGGAGGGGGGAGGGAGTTGGGGTAGGGGGAGGAGAGAGTATACAAAGTCTGCACCCAGCAGATATCAATCAGTCATCAGGAACGCCTGAAAATGGCAATCGCGCCTTTTCATCAGTGTTATCCGGATGTATGAAGAAGTAGTCAACATAATCATGCGTACATATACTGCAAACAGTCACTTTTCACATCATTTCGTTAATAATAATGGCCAAATGTTCTGAGGAATATGTGACTAACTTGTAACTAACTAATATGAAGCTCAGGCTAGTTATCTTAATAAGATGACACCACATGTGTTTCAGACATAGCAAGAATTTCCTCAAGACGGCGTAAGAAGGCTGTTTTTTTTCCTATATCATAAGTAATATGACAGAATATTCGGCCTATGGGAGTCACATGTCATACTGATATCGACGATGGTCGTTAATTCCTAATGTAGTGACAGTTTAATCATTTAGTAACATTTATGTTAAGAACACCTGTACAAAATCTGATAAGAATCTAACTGATGCTTCATTGTACACACTTTCCATTCACCTCAGTGTATGAACTGTGTACATATAGTTCTCCTTCCCATCAGTTAACAAGGAATCTCTAAGAGTAAGTTTATGCTGCTGTCTCGCTACCGTCAATTCGCAGCTGACAAAACGCTCCTCACTGCTCGCCTGGATCTTTGTTGCATTTACACTGCGGCCTCGCTGCTCTCCGGAAATAATTGCCCTGCAGCTGACATAGCATGCAAGGCGCTAGCGGAGTCAAACACGGCACTGCTGGAGTGACCTTGAAGCAGCCAATCATGGCTCCAGTTTCTGGACGTAGTGATGATCGTGACACGAAATACAAACCAGCCTGATATCATCGCCTGGCGAATATCGTAGTGCACAGCGAAGTGGGCAGCAATGCTGCAGTTTAAATGGTCCGGTAAGACTCAGTGGGGTTGATTCATCATCATTGTGCCACGTCGGCGAGCAGCAAGCAGCAAAGTGGCAACATAAACTGTTGTGTACATAGTTCCGCGTAGTCAGCGCGTACACAACTTTCCCACTAGAGCGCGCCCCGCTAAACACAACAGCGCAGGCGCAGCGCTCGTCCGTCTCCGCACTACGAGATGGCGCTGCCATAGAGACGGACCAAATTCTGCTTCCGCCGATCCGCGTATTAATATGTAACGCAGCCAATGAGATTGCTGCTAACGTAGAACCTTTTCTCCTCGCGGATCACACTCGCGCAGTGAAACATGAACGCGCGAGGTATTATAACGAGTGTAAGGACCTCCGATTAGTCAGTCTGCATTTGTCTGCACCAGTCTGTACCAGTCTGCATTAGTCTGTACGAGTTCTACATTTGTCTGTACCAGTCTATAGTCAAGTTCCAGTCTGCGCCTAATAAGATTACCATATTCCTGTACATAGCCATGAAGATAAATGTATAGACACTTTTGTCAAGTATCAGAGATATATGTAAGAATAAGATTAACGTACCAATACCAAAGGAACTTCAGATTGTCAATTGTAAATAGCATACAGAACCAAGTTAAGTAATTTTTGTGCTTGTTATTATTTTAATAAATGTCTGTGAAAATTAATCAAGTTCTGTTTAAAGTTGGTCACTGTCAATCTGCTACTCTAAGTGTGCAAGTGGCATTTCTATTGTCTGACCTAACGGCAGAAGATAAACACGCCACGATAAGACCACGAGACATATTGCTTACACTCGCCTACTTCGTTAGAGTGAAAAGTCAAATAATCTTATGGTGTGTGTACTGAAGGTCTTACAGTACGCGCACCACATAAATACATCCTAAGAGTATAATTATTAATCACACACTTGGACTACTTACGATCAATAGATCCTCCTCATTCTCCATGTAATTTGATCTGATACCAGATGCAAATAGCCTAGCTTCCCAACAGTTTACACATATCTGTAGAATATCTATGCTGACTCTGATTCACAGTTCATGTTTTTGCTGCTAGTCGGTGCTGCTGTCGTCGTTGTTGGTGGTAGGAAACTCGAAAATACAAGATGTCGACAGCTACACTCCCATATCTAACACACGGCATGGCAGGCCCTCCTTATCTGTGACATCAGCATCGTTATCATCATCACGAAACAAGCCACGATCTCTCCCTACCTCTTCCATTTCTCCTCCCTGCTCCAGCGCATGGTGTAGTCGTATTAAAACGAAATAGCTAATCACAGCATAGTATTTTAGTGGATATTAAAAAGTAACGGATAATCGCAACGTAAGGCCAGAGCAATAATCTTGGCTGAGCTCAAAAGTAAGCGAATGAACTGAGGTTTTGCAGCTTGTTCAAAATTATGTGTCCAAAATTTATATAAAGAGTGTGTTATGCAGTATTTCAACATGTAAAATATCCCTGTAAAACAACAAACACACACACACACACACACACACACACACACACACACAGAATGAGAGAGAGAGAGAGTGAGAGAGACAGAAGTTTGATTCCTGTGCCACACAAGATGTAACGCGAAGTGGAGCCTCAAATTAATTATTTTTTACATCCAGATTGATCTGCGACACTTGTCAAATGTCACAACGCTGTTTCCCAAGTCAAAAATTTCTGCAAAAATACGACAGCAATACAAAAACTGCAATTTTAGTGTCAAGTTTCACAACGTTATTTTCTATAAACAAAAACCGTTTGTCGGTGCTTAAAACATAATTGTAAACTCATAAATTAAGTTGCCCATTGTTATTGTAATGCTTAAACACCTGTGGCTAAAACGTTACAGGGAAACCCCATGTTTAAGCCTAATTCAAACGATATAAAACTAGCATGACCAAGCTTATAACTGTAGAAAACACATGTCCACTAGGAAGTGCTGTTCTAACCAGACAAGCACATAAATAAATAGGGATTCTGAACTACTCCTTCCTACTAGATAAATGTAATTCATTCCATTTTCCAGTATTTAGGCCTATACTTGGTGTAAGAAACAATGCACACTCAAATTCATTATCTCCATTTATACTATGATGTTGGATAAGTGTTACTATGGTATCTCCACGGCTGAAGTATAGAAACGGTGTTGGAATTTCACTCTGAGGATATGTGATTCGTGGTTTATAGTACAAAGTGCCAACAAATAGCATTTTTACACGTTACCCAATAATGTTTCTTCTTAGCAGTGGCAGCCAGTTATCATGTGGTAAAGTACAACAGCAAACTGGAAGTATCGCACTACAATTACGCCATTGAACTTCGAATGTGAGACGGAAATTGCATTAAAATTATACCATTCCTCTTTGAATGCGAGCCACAAATCGCATAAAAATTACGCAGTTTGTCTTTCAATGCGAGCTGGAATGCAAATAAAATGGACGAAAACATGATTTTTTAAAGTTGTTTCTCTGCAGTAACTAGAAATCAGTGTCGAGTGCAGCAATGTAAGGCAGCCGTGCTATGATCAACTTCTACGTTCTACAATTATCCATTGTACGGTTGATGGAAAAATAGATAGAATAGTGTTCCCCATTCTATTTTAGTCTTCGTTCATACCTATGTCTTAGCTGGTACGATGTGATCTATATAACATCTTGGAGAGTAAATGTTGGTTGTCTTTATGTTATGATATGATCACGTTATTTGTTTTCGTGATATTGTAATGTTATTTTTGAAGCCTTTTTTGACAACTGCACCTCCAGCGATGCTACATGTTCACAATGGAATATCTGTTTCATGGAAAGTCAGTGATTACGTTTCATTTTTCAGAGACGGTGTTTTTGTGATATTTATGTAAATGATAGGTTTTCTACTGTTTTGTGTTTATGGCGATGATTTGCTTTTTTTCTTTTATAATTTTAGTTACATTTTCGATGAAATTTTCATGCTTAAAATCTGTTTGCTCGTTGGGGATGTCTTCTAGATATCTTTCTGTATTAGTTTAATTTTCCATTTCCTCCAAAATACTTTGTGTACAATTTTTAGGGCATTTTCAATATTTTCTGCCCTATGTTCTTGGCTTTTTTAAGAAAAGTAAAATGTAGCTTGGTTGCATTCGCAGATTTGCGTGTGTTCTTTATGTCTGATTCCGAAAATCCTGCCAGCTTGTCGGATACAAATTTTAGTATGAAAGCGTATTCTGTAGGTGATTTGCTACAGAGGCCCTTTCTCAGTACATCTTTGGAGGAAACAATCATGTTTAAAGAGTTGGATAGATGTATGCCAAATGCAAATGTAACAATTGAGGGGCGTAGGACAAGGCTCACCGAGCAGGCTTATATAACAATGAAAATTTTGAAATACTTGTAAATTATTTTGATTACATTCTTAGTTGCCTAGAAGCAACCCTAAGCTCGAATACTAACTCACCAAAATCTAGAAGGCTATGCCCACATATTAAAGAAATTGAAGGTGTTATTGAAACCGTATAAAGCTAGTGAGAAAAGATATAATTAATCTTTGATAAAACATGGGAAACAGAAAAACTCCCAAGACAGCGAAAGGTGGGCTTGATACATCCACTACATAAGACAGGCAGTAACCAAGTACATAAGACAGGCAGTAACCAAGATATTAAGAAAAACAGGAATTTCTCTACAAACGGTTGCATATAATACATTTTCGAAGATTATACTAAACAGAATGGAAACGTCACTGGAGAGTAATTGAGGTGAATGTCAAGGTGGTTTTAGGAACAGGAGATCATCTTGAGAACAAACATATCATATACTGAAATGCAGCATCCCTCGCCCATTAACAACCTGCTTCTACAACTGAAATATGTACGTTTGAAATATGGTTGAAATTGCGTGGCTGACGGTAGTCTGAAACACAACTGTTAGATTGGAATGGCATGTGAACGTGTGTTATATCTCGTCGCTTATGCGCTTTGCCCTGTACTGAACTTTTCTAACTGCGAGAATGTAAATTTAATTTAGCTGCCTGAATGTAAACTACCAGCAACCTAAAAACAAACGAAAACTACATGAATTTATGTAACACAAAAACTGAATCTGATGCAACACTATTAATTTGAAATTGTCCCTGCTAATAAAATAAAACTTTATCGATTTGAAAATAATGGCCCCTGTGCTTAATGAATCCTGTCCCTGAAATACTAAAATTTCTTACCTTTATTTGCACAATTTTAATGCAAAGGATGACTGAAATGAATAATTTACTTTAATTTTTGACAATACTTGGTTGTAATAGCCAAGAAACTAGCAAATGTCTACATGATGGATTTAGTGAAAGCAGATGTAAGTATTAAACCTGTAAATATTAGAAGTTTAAATTTAATTCATGTACACAATTTTACTGTTTAATGACTGAGGATCATTAAAATTAATGAAATTCAAGTTTTTCTAATTATATTTTTGTAATGTGTTTATCTGACATGATCCACACCTAGGAGAATTCCCTCTGTTATGGGTTTATGGAATGAATGATTAATCTAATCTAATCTCTAATCTATTCTGTACTGACTACTCCAGAGCAACTCAAGCTTCTTGCACTTATTTTTGACTTTTTCAGAAAGATGATGAGTACACACTAATACTTTTTAACCGATTTTAATGTCGATGACTTCATGGTGACCTAGTCGTCGTGAAGCAGGAAATGCTACTAATTCCTTAATTTTGTTCGGTGATTCAACATTCTATAATACCATTTATCGAGACAACAATTTAAAATTATTAGGAATGTAGTTAATAATTTCTTGAAATGTGTAGATACATTTAACCCAATATGTGTGTTTTTATAACAGTATAGACGACAAAGCTTACCAATTTCTTTCATAATGCATTCAGATGGGATTGGTAAAGCATGGTAACCGGATATGTGTAATCTTCGTAGCTTTCAGAGTACGTGTCCATATAGCTGATCTGAATTGTTATCCTTTATCAGAAATAACTTTTTGTACATGACCTACAATCGGTAAGAAATGTTCTGTTAAAGCTGCTGAAACAATTTTGGCTGTAGCTTTACGTAACGATGTGAATGTCACAAACTTCGAAGTTATTTCTACTGCTTCGAAAATGTAAAAAAAATCCTCTTTTGCTTCTGGGAACTGGTCCATAGATATCCACGGCGACCACATGACGTAATCTGATTGGGGATATAATGGAGCAAAATGAGAATTTGTCGATGATTTTGCTTGCTGACAAAGCTTGCATGATGCTAGTACACGTTGTACAAATTTTTGCATATTTTCAAAGTAATAATTCAGATTGAGAATGAGGAAACACTTTCGTGAACCGTAGCGTGGATAACACAAGTGCGTGTACCAAATTAATTTGTTGACTAAATCGTCAGGTATACGTAAGACCCAACTGTCGCTGTGTGAATGTGTATGTCGAAAGAGAATATTGTTACATACCAAGTAGTGATGTCTGATTTTTGAACTGGCCTTGTCATGCCAAAGCTTCTTAATATTTTTCCAGATACCATCCTTACCATGATCTTTGCAAAAGTCTTTAAGGGTTTTCAAACGCTACTTACTGTATGGACAAATTCTGTAATTAGTTTGGCAAAAATGTGTGGCAATATCTTGTTGTCTGGTAGTAGGAGAACAGGATAAAGCATCAACTACCAGATTTTGAGAACCGGGAATACTGATTACGGTAAAGTGAAATTCTTGTAAACATAACTTCCATCGTCCAAGGATGTCATGAGAAAATTTTGCGGAAAGCAGAAATTGAATAGCACAGTGGTCAGCATAAACAGTGGCATGTCTTCCATACAAAAAGTGTCTAAATTTAGTAACGGCCCAAACGACAGATAAGGTTTCCAATTCTGTAATCGAATAGTTGTGTTCTGCAGCAGACAGAACGAGGCTTGCAAATGCAATGCTTTCAGTAACAGTGATACCATCTTCTTTTGTCTCTTGGAAGATGTATACACCAAGGGCCCAAACGACAGATAAGGTTTCCAATTCTGTAATCGAATAGTTGTGTTCTGCAGCAGACAGAACGAGGCTTGCAAATGCAATGCTTTCAGTAACAGTGATACCATCTTCTTTTGTCTCTTGGAAGATGTATACACCAAGGGTTGTTCTGGAACTGTCATTGACGATCGAAAAGTTTTTAGTGGGATCAGGGTGTGACAGTGTCGGAGCATTCAAGACTGCATGCTTAGGGTTCAGGAATTCGGAAAGGGCTTGTTCATCCCATGACCAGATAGAATTTTTGCCTGTTAATTGATATAATCTCGGGGTATCCAGTGCGGAATAAAGAAGGAGGTGATAAAAAAAGTTCTTCAGTCCCATGAAGTTATCGATGTTGCTTTTTTAAAGTAGGAATCGCAATATTTCGAATTGCTTGACGTTTTTCTGGATTGTTCGCTATGCTGTTGGCAGAAATAACATGCTCTAGAACTTTAATAGAAGCTATACAAAAACGGGATTTACTGAGATTTACTGTGAGGCCTTGCTGGAGAAATGTCTGAAGTAAAGTTTGAAGAGTATTGTTATGGTCAGACCAATTTGCTTCCACAGTTAAAATATCATCAACATACGTGGTTATTTTGTCTTTCAATTCACCCGGTATTACTGTGTTCATACCTCACCTAAATGCAGCACAAGATATTGTCAAACCAAGTGGTAGTTTACAAAACTGATAGCAATTTCCAAAACGGAGAAATGCCATGTATTTTCTACAGTTAGGGGGAAGTTCAATCTGCAAAAAACCTTGTTGTAGAGCTAGGGTTGAATAAACAGATGTACATGAAATATCTGTAAAAGTTTGTGGAAAGTCTGTGGTCGATCAGCTTCCATTACTATAATATCTCTGATCTGGCGTGAATCGAGAACAAAGCGTAATGATCAATTATTTTCAATAACAATGTGTAGTGGACTTACATACTGACTAACAGCTGGTTCTGTATTTCAAGGAACAATGCTTAGATTTTAAGGAATTGTGGGGCTTGACCTGAAATGTATATAAGAACATAGTACCTAGAATGTTGTCAAAGATGCGTGAATGGTGTAGTACAATGTCATGTTACTGTCGTCGTTCGTCATCAGTCGCAGCTTGGCTTTCACTTATCTTGTTGGTAACTGTTTGCTCAATGTCATATTCCATATCATCTGGTACATTATTGCAATGAAAATAAGTGTCAGTGTAAAAAGATGTATGAGAATGCGTATTTTTGGTAACAGAAATGCATTCAATTGTACTGACGTTTTGTTCCGTAGATGATACACTTTGGTGACATTCCAAAGCAACCTGATTGTCATTTTCATTTAATATGAGGTTCGAGGTTTTGAAATTCGAAATAGATTTATGTCTGATCAGAAAGTCCATACCTAACGTTGCGCTGGTTGTAAGAGAACAATCAAAAAATTAGAATAAAATATATGACCATGTACAGAGAAAGGTAAATGTGTTTGAAGTTTTACGCAGACACCTTTACTAGAAACTGCGCCATGTACTTTTGTTTTGTTCAGTGGAATAGTCGGACAGGAATTATTGTGGTTACACTTACGTAATGCAGCATCACAGTAACGGGTGAACCTGAATCTATCCAAACAGTAAATTTATGTGTTCCTATTTGTATTTCAATGATGGGGTGTGAAGCTGTCTCCTTAATCTGATTCTTTTCTTGTAAAAGCGTTTCTCTAATGTCATCAAAAGTGAGTACATTTTCAATTACTGTTTCGTGAGGTTCTAATTGCTGATCGTCATTGCAGGCTAAAGCAACGAGGTTTTCCTTTAGCCATGTAGTATTCGGAATTTGATTACTTCTCGAAGCTTGTTGTGGCATCTCAATAATTTGTACAGATCTGCTATTGTGCTCATTATGGTTTTGAAGTGGTTGTAAATGTACGCGAGGTTCATTTAGAACAAGCGGAGATTGGTGTTGAAATTGTCGTTGATTCTGGAAAAAATTGTTATTGCCATAATTACGCTGAAAATTCTGATTATGACCTCATTATCTGTTGCTGTAATTAGTCTGATGCGGAACATTTCGGTTGAAATGCGATGTCTGGTTTCTATACACGAAATTGTTGCCTTATGACGTATTATTAGCTGTGATGTTGCGTGTTCAAGAAAGTTTGTGGTAAACCATTGAAGTTGGGTTGACCTTTCTGAAAATATTGTTGTCCGGAATTTCCATTTTACAGGTTTTGTTGGTGAAATTGTTGTTGAAAATTCAGTCTGTTGCTACGAAACTGCTGGTATTGTTGTTGGTTTCGTGAAAATTGTTTACTAAAATTTTGACGTTGAAAAAAATTATTCTGAAAGTTGTTGCTATTCCTAAACCCCTTATTGCGCCTGTCACTAAAATTTCCTGATGAGTTTTGACATCTATACGTGTTATTACTGTTGCTGTTTTGGGAGAAATTTTGATTGGCAAAGGAATAGAATCCAGTACTTCGAAAAGTTGTATAAGATCGCGAAATGTAGAAATGCTTTCTCTTTGTTGCCCTGTTAACTGGGAGGCTCGTAATGAACGCGGTAATTTAGAGATGCATATCTTTATTAATGCTCATTGACTATATGTCTCGGTAAGATGCTGATTTTGTTGAACCATGTGTTCAAAAAATTGCGAAATGGTTGGGAGGTTAGAATTTCCAAAGGACGGTAAACTGATTAACTGATCTTTAATTCCTCGTTGTGTATTTACCGGCCAACAAGCGGACAAAAAGGCATTTTGAAATTCTTCTAATGAGAAGCATTGTCTTGCAATTGAGAGGGGGGAGGGGCAACCTCGTGGCCGGCTTGCCCTTCAAATACTGAAAATGAATTCCAATTTAAGGCTAATATGCCAATTAGGGGGTAACGAGAATGAAAACTATTGTACTCAGTCTAGAGGATGGAGATCTGTTTTGCTGTTGCGGAAGACTTTGAATTTACGTTCTGACAAGAAATGCTTGTAATCGAAAGCATCGTATCGGAAATTTTGTGTCGGTTCATTACTGTTAAAAATGTGTTTTGCGGACGTTGATCCACGTCTGATAGTCTCACACATCGCAATCTGCCAAGATTGTACTCAACCGGTGTTGTGTCAAATTGTTCTGCCTGTTTATGTTGGAGGTTACTATTTAATTGATTGTATGACGTTTGAACTTTTAAAGTAGAAATTTCTAGTGTACTGCTAATTTTATGATTCAGTGCATTGTTGTGTGAGTTCAGCTCATTAATTGCACGGTTCATAGACTGAAATTGTTCAGACTGACTGAAAGGAGAGGGTAATGTGTCTTCAGATTTAGTATCGGTATTAACTTCTAAAATGTCTATTATGTTCGAAAGGTCATCAAGTTTTTCTGTAAGTGAAGAAATTTAAGCATTATTGTTGGTGTCATTTTCGTCGATCTGATTCTGCAGTTCCTTTGTACACTTGTTAAGTTTGCCTATTTCAGATTTGATTACGGTACAATCAGTGTCAAGTTCAAATTGTTCAAGTCTACTGGTGAGAGTTTATGTCTGCTTGGTGCTGTGTTGTTGATTCAAACGAGTGTCTACTTGTGTTTTATGCTCTGTAACATCGCTTTGAAGCTGTGTGATCATGTCTAGTACGGTTTTAAGATCACCGAAAACTTCAGTGTAGCAGTTGTCTATGTATTTCTCTACGTGAGCTACTACATATTTGATGATTTCATGTTGATCGTGAACGAGAGTTTCGCCTATCAGTTCGATCTTTTTGTTTTGTCGGTAAATGGTCTCACTTTGCGCTTTTATTGCAAGTGCAATTGATTACATGTCTCTATGTGGTGATTGAGGCGTTCATTAAGTCACGTTTCTTGTTGTTCAAAACATTCGTTGATTTGTTGTTCTATACTGTGTGTCAGTTCCTTTTGTTTTTGTGAGACTTTACTACTTACGTTAGTGATTTTTTGTGTCTGTTGGTTCATCGCGTCACTAATTTGAATGAAACGTTCGTCTTGTTCCTGCTGTGACGTTTTTCTGCAGCTCATGATTTGTTGAAACGTCATCATAATGGCATTATTCGATAATTGACGATCAGTCTTTAAAGTATTTTCCGTAAAGTGTTCAACAGTGTCAGCATTTGATATATGTTTTGAGGTTTGGGTATTGACATTTTGATTCGATTGTAAAGGTAAGTGATCACAATGCAAATTTTGTACATGGGGAACTATGTGTATCAGCAGGGTTATCATTTGTGGAATGTGTCGTCTGATTAATCGTCACATCGGTACACTAAGCAAAATTCAAGGTAGTTTGGCTGTTTGCCATTGAAGATGCACTTTCATTGATTGTCGTGTGAACACTGTCATCAGTGTAGTATTGTCAGAATTGCTATTCACAGCAACAGAGTTATTTGGCAAATGAGTATATTCAGCAGTATGCATCATGACTGAGGTACTCGTATTACTCTTGAACATTTAACGCGACATGATGCACAAATACATACAATCAAAGGACAAACAAACAGACAAGAAAGAAAGTACAATTTGCCTTTGATCTGTTAGGAATAACTGACACAGATTAGCAAACGCGCAGCGCAAAATTGCTAATTACACTTACTAAATAAGTAACAAAGAACAGAACGTATAACTGACTGCGTTATTTAAAAACATTAAAAAAGTCTTTCGATCTGCGCAAAGATGTCGACAAGAGCAACATGTGCGTTTGAAACATGATTGAAATTACGTAACTGACAGTAGTACGAAACGCAACTGTTAAAATGGAATGGCATGTGAACGTGTGTTTTAACTCGTCTGTTATGCGCTCTGCCCTGTACTGAACTTTTCTGACTGCGAGAATGTAAATTTAACGTAGCCGCCTGAATGTAAACTATCAGTAAATTTAAAACATACGAAAACTACATGAATTTGTAACACAGAAACTGTAATTGATGCAACACTATTAATTTGAAATTGCCCCTGCTAATAAAATAAAACTTTATCAATATGAAAGTAATGGCCCCTGTGCTTAATGAATCCTGTCCCTGAAATACTAAAATTTCTTACCTTCATTTGCACAATTGTAACGCTTTTCGTACCGCTCTCTGTTAGTACTTTAAATTGTACAGTTAGCAAACAGCTGTTATGCAAGACTGTTGCTTAGTATACATTTTAAGTAAATCGAATATGACTGAGACAATAACGCCTTGAGAAAAACAGTTAATCAAAAATGACGTGGCTATGGGAACTCGTACTGATTTGGGATGAGTAACAATGTGGCACTAACTGTAACACTTATATTTTGACTCTTTGAAAATTAATAATGTTCGCAACTAACGCACTCAATAAACTGATTAAACATTCACAATTAGCTTTAGAAAATCACTGGATGTGAGTGCTATACATTGTCTCAATCATCACTTATGAATACGCTCATAGCATTAATAACAAAACAACTTTCTTTACGTTAATTATTTACAACTTCTGTTAAGATTCATTTTACAGTTAGTAAACATAAACATGATAGTACATTTAAAATAAAAAAAACATTACTGTCCGTAGCGAGTAAGTATATATCCAGCCCACATCAATGCAACACATCTTTGCACTTGAGACTCCTCCATGTGTCTCTCCCTCTTAAGTTACTCTAACACGTTACCCGTAACACCTTGAATGAGCGATCGCTGTTGAGCAGCGACGCTACTACACTTACAAAACTTCAATTCATTTACCCTGTGTATATACCATTCATAATTATTGATTACAGAAGGAATTTAGATTATATTAGTACATCCGCACTGAAACAAATGTTGGATTCAAGTTCCAGTCCCGCACAAATTTTCAACTTTCACCATTGCGTTACCACAACACGTTGTGCAACTGGGATTCCCACCCATTCCCTCCCTTTCTTTGCTCATTCTCTATTTCAAATAAATTGTTATGTGATGTTAGATAAAGTTGTAGTTATGAAGGGAACGGCTTGTCACGTGGTAGATAATGGGTGCATACCTGCTGTCATATTGGATTTTTTAATTTCCGGTCAACACCAACGACTACAGCGCCCTGACAGCAGCGCCACATAGTTGGGAAAACGTAACTGTGACTCAGAGTCGACATGAGTGTACTACTCATACCACAATGACACAGATTCAGTGGCAGTTCCAATTAGCACCTCTAATTATTGGACAGGGGGATTGGTACTGAACAGGACTTCTCCCCCTACACTACTTAATCTGTACAGAGTATTTAGTTGTGTCCCTCAAAGTGAAGCACAAGACATGGTGCTAGTCAGTCTTTTCTTGATAGCAAGCACTGTCAGTGGGAGTAAATAATATTAGAGGTGAGCTGAGTAACTCAAGTACGTTTTCCGGAAAAGTTCGCCCAGCACTCTCGCTTGCAACAGCAGTTTTAGATCAAGCAGAAATCTACTGGCGAATTTCAGCCAGCTCATTCCGAGCATGGGAGTAGCATTTACGATGAGGTTATATACTAGTTAGGTCAATGAACGGATATCTTGTGATACAGGATAACATGATTTACGCAGAAACACAGGCAGAAAATACCGAAGGACCACAACAGCAAATTAGAACGAAAATTTCGACAAAGGTATAGCAATGTATATCATATTGACACAAAAGATGTATGACTGACAAAAGCTACGGTGACTAGAGGGATTTCATCTCTGCAGAAAATATAGGTTATGCATCTGTTAGTCAAAAACTATCACACTTTCGATTTGGTACACGACTTTAAAAAATTATGGAAACATATAGCATTGTCCACAAAAACGTAAACTGGAATTAACATGAAACTATGTTTCTAGACACTGTTGTGGTAAGTAAACTTCGTAAATGTAGATCACATCGTCGATTTAGTACAAAATAGGTTACCCACTATACTGGTAAACTATGTACATGTCTCAAAATATGGGTCTACTCACACTGCAGGTAGGAAAAATAATGATTTTGAAAAGATACTGCTGTGAAAATTTATGAGCTCCTTGAGTACGGGATATAACAATCGATTTTATACGATTTACTTACGAGTTCTGTGCACCCAACAAACCAAAACAAGGAGAAACTGTGGACAACGCGTCCAGTTTGTACGTAGGAAGTGGAATGTGAATTTGTAAACGAAATTCTCTGAAGCATCTGGTGTTACTCAAACACAAAGGGCAACGGATTCAGTTTGTAGGTAGGAAGCTCTAACGCTAACTCGTGAACGGAATTCTCTGAGGCACGTGGCGTTACTCACACACAAAGGCAACGCATTCAGTTTGCACGTGGGAAACTAGAACGTGAATTTGTAAACGAAATTCTCTGAAGCATACGGTGTCACTCACACACAAAGGAAAAGCCGATAGTCGACTAAATGTACAGAGAATGAGTGAAATGCACAACTGTGCAACAACTTTTCGCTCTCATCGTTTACTATAGCGAGCCATGATGAACACTGTAGCTTCGATTTATCACTCTCAGAAACATGAAAATCGAGGAGTACTCTCTTGTCTGTAATAAAGAACTGCTCTGAGACAAAGAAACACACTTAGTGGAGGAACTGTAGCTTCCGGGCACAAAGCATTGTTTGCACAGAACCATAGAGTCTGTCTTGAACGAAGACTATTTTATTTCCTTGTTGTGGAGCAACTGCTCATAGTGACCATTTGCTGAGCAGTGCCGAAATATTCCCATTTTCAGCAATCACTATAAAAGTGTTTGTGGTACATTGTACATTGCTTACGCTGGGGTCAGTGTTTGGCCTTTTTGGTGGCATTAATTTAACTTCACCAAGAGACTGCGCCATCCTCCCAACAAAAATGCAAATGACGTCAAAGGTAGTGCTTAATGCGTTCCTTAACATACATTCTTACTTGAACCAGCAGTTCTTTCTTTTCCTGCAGAATTTGAAATTCCAGTTTGTGCGGTAGTTGTGTAATTATTTCTATTGATACTTCAACTCTCGTCATACCGGTTTTCCTTTTTCCCTATTATTCTTAAATTTAGGACATTAGCTGACACTACCACATTTTGAACGCCACACAGACCCTCCCGTGGATAAAATAGAAATAAAGGCCTCTAGTATCGAAGGGAAAATAGAACTGATGAGTAAAATACTACTGCAGATTGACAAGGTCAATTTGATCGACATAGCCTGTAATTTTAGTGCATGCCATTTACAAAGCAGTACCCTTGCGATTTTCATACATTGTCAGACAGATGCAACGCCGATGATGTTTATTGGTAATTGATTCAAGTTACTGGATTCAAATTTTCTGTAGAAATGAAAACTGACATTTTAGTATTTCCCATTATAAAGGCCGGAGGCAGTGGTTGCTGACCATAGCAGTACTAAGGCATTTTCTATAATGCGAATTACCAAGAGGGGAGTGTACTTTATGCCCACATAGAAGTTTAAAAAACCAAAATTCGTTTATTGTTGTTATTATATTAACAACTTACTTTTCAAAGAGGTACTGCTGTGTAAATAGGGTCCAGGATCTGAAAATACCTTTTAGGACACTCTTAGTGCCATCAACGCACTTTAAATAACGTTTACCACAGACGTATGACTAACAAGGAAAGAAATTAGAAAATGCAAATTTAGTTCAATAATGTTGACGTTTACTCTTAATATACTTTTTAAAACGATATTGATGTGTAAGTAAGGCTCTGAACCTGGAAACATTGAATTCGACTTACATTGGAGAGAGTTACAACTGAGACTTACACTTTGGAGTTAAGTTCAACAGAAAAATTTAAATCATATATGGACCCTGTTAGAAGATTTCATAAAAAATAATCCATAAATTTTTTCAAAATTATAAAATGTAAAGTAACTAACTAGATTACAATGTTTTCAAAATATAGGCATAATGTAAACCCCCACCCCCCGTCCATCGTAATGCGAGGGTTAAGGTAATCGTCATAAACATTTTAGCACACAACCACATATTTCAGGTTCATAATGCACAGCAACTTGTTTCAGGAGTAAAGCTCCCATCATATGGCTGTCTTAAGTTAATCCTACATAAAATGGGCTTCAAAAGTCCTCAAGGTCAATATACACTGAAGAGCCAAAGAAACTAGTACATGTGCCTAATATTGTATAGGGCCCTTGCGAGCACGCAGAACTGTCGCAACATGACGTGTCATATACTTGAATGATGTCTGAAATGGTGCTGAAGGGAAATGACACCATGAATCCTGCAGAGCTGCCCATATATCCGTAAGAGACCTCTTCTGAACAGCACCTTCCAAAACATCCCAGAAATGCTCAATAATGTTCATATCGGGGGTGTTTGGTGGCCAGTGGAAATATTTAAACACAAAAGGGTGTTCCTGCAGCCACTCTGTAGCAATTATGGACGTGTGGGGTGTCGCATTGTCCTGCTGGAACTGCCCAAGTCCGTCGGAATGCACAATTGACATGAATGGATGCACGTCAACAGGCAGAATGCTTACCTACGTGTCACTTGCCAGAGTCGTATCTAGATGTACCAGGGGTCCCATACGACTCCAACTGCACACGCCCCACACCATTACAGAGCCTTCACCAGCTTCAACAGTCCACCACTGACCTGCAGATTCGATGGATTCATGAGGTTGTCTCCATACCCGTACCCGTCCATCCGCTCGATACAATTAGAAACGAGACTCGTCCGACCAGGCAACATGTTTCCAGTTGTCAACAGTCCAATGTCGGTGTTGACGGACCCAGGCGAGGCGTAAAGTTTTGTGTCGTGCAGTCATCAAAGGTACGCGAGTGGACCTTCAGCTCCGAAAGCCTATATCGATGATGTTTCGTTGAATGGTTCGCACGCTGACACTTGTTGATGGCCCATCAACGAAATCTGCAGAAAATTGCGGAAGGGTTACACTTGTGTCATGTTGAACGATTCTTTTCAGTCGTCATTGGTCCCGTTCTTGCAGAATCTTTTTCCAGCCGTAGCGATGTCGCAGATTTGATATTTTACCAGATTTATGATATTCACGGCGCAAACGTGGAACAGAAGTACGGGAAAATCCCCACTGCATCGCTATCCACGAGATGCTGTGTCCCATCGTTCTTGCTTCGACAATAGCACCAAACTCACTAAAATCTTGATAACTTTCCATTGTATCAGCAGTAACCGGACTAACAACTGCGCCAGCCACTTGTCTTATATAGGCGTTGCCGAAAGCAGCGCCGTATTCTGCCTGTTTACATCACTCTGTATTTCAATACGCATGCCTATACTAATTTCTTTGGTGCTTCAGTGTATAAAAACGTATAAGATTATTCGGACATGAAGTTCTCTTCTGAGTTTAAACATGACAACACTAAAACCTCTGCTCCGCTTATACGCACATATTACTACACATCCTCCACGGCATTGATTCCGTAAGTCGGTAAACGCTGGACGCATCAGCTGCCTCTGCGCGTCACTAGTTCGTAAAAGTAAGTAAAAGTCGGTGATAGAATTTGCGAGACACCTTGCCTGATCGTTATGCTGAATTGCATAGTTTTCTACATCTACATCTACATCTATACTCCGCGAGCCACCTTACGGTGTGTGGCGGAGGGTACTTATTGTACCACTATCTGATCCCCCCTTCCCTGTTCCATTCACGAATTGTGCGTGGGAAGAACGACTGCTTGTAAGTCTCCGTATTTGCTCTAATTTCTCGGATCTTTTCGTTGTGATCATTACGCGAGATATATGTGGGCGGTAGTAATATGTTGCCCATCTCTTCCCGGAATGTGCTCTCTCGTAATTTCGATAATAAACCTCTCCGTATTGCGTAACGCCTTTCTTGAAGTGTCCGCCACTGGAGCTTGTTCAGCCTATCCGTAACGCTCTCGCGCTGACTAAATGTCCCCATGACGAATCGCGCTGCTTTTCGCTGGATCATGTCTATCTCTTCTATTAATCCAACCTGGTAAGGGTCCCATACTGATGAGCAATACTCAAGAATCGGACGAACAAGCGTTTTGTAAGCTACTTCTTTCGTCGATGAGTCACATTTTCTTAGAATTCTTCCTATGAATCTCAACCTGGCGCCTGCTTTTCCCACTATTTGTTTTATGTGATCATTCCACTTCAGATCGCTCCGGATAGTAACTCCTAAGTATTTTACGGTCGTTACCGCTTCCAATGATTTACCACCTATGGCATAATCGTACTGGAATGGATTTCTGCCCCTATGTATGCGCATTATATTACATTTATCTACGTTTAGGGAAAGCTGCCAGCTGTCGCACCATTCATTAATCCTCTGCAGGTCTTCCTGGAGTACGTACGAGTCTTCTGATGTTGCTACTTTCTTGTAGACAACCGTGTCATCTGCAAATAGCCTCACGGAGCTACCGATGTTGTCAACTAAGTCATTAAAGTATATTGTAAACAATAAAGGTCCTATCACGCTTCCTTGCGGTACTCCCGAAATTACCTCTACATCTGCAGATTTTGAACCGTTAAGAATGACATGTTGTGTTCTTTCTTCTAGGAAATCCTGAATCCAATCACAAACCTGGTCCGATATTCCGTAAGCACGTATTTTTTTTCACTAAACGTAAGTGCGGAACCGTATCAAATGCCTTCCTGAAGTCCAGGAATACGGCATCAATCTGTTCGCCAGTGTCTACGGCACTGTGAATTTCTTGGGCAAATAGGGCGAGCTGAGTTTCACATGATCTCTGTTTGCGGAATCCATGTTGGTTATGATGAAGGAGATTTGTATTATCTAAGAACGTCATAATACGAGAACACAAAACATGTTCCATTATTCTACAACAGATTGACGTAAGTGAAATAGGCCTATAATTATTCGCATCTGATTTATGACCCTTCTTGAAAATGGGAACGACCTGCGCTTTCTTCCAGTCGCTAGGTACTTTACGTTCTTCCAGAGATCTACGATAAATTGCTGATAGAAAGGGGGCAAGTTCTTTAGCATAATCACTGTAAAATCTTAAGGGTATCTCGTCTGGTCCGGATGCTTTTCCGCTACTAAGTGATAGCAGTTGTTTTTCAATTCCGATATCGTTTATTTCAATATTTTCCATTTTGGCGTCCGTGCGACGGCTGAAGTCAGGGACCGTGTTACGATTTTCCGCAGTGAAACAGTTTCGGAACACTGAATTCAGTATTTCTGCCTTTCTTCGGTCTGGCTGTTAACACAGCAGGAAGTCGAAACCTATCGGAACATTGGGAGACTCTTTTAGATAATGTGAGAGACTATATCGCTGCTGATTTACGATGGCTATTAGGAAAGTAAGGAACGATAGGTCGCGAAATGGAAACGACTGTGAAAATCAAAACTGTTTTATTTGCAACAGGTAGCTACAACTTCCAGCTACTTATCTCCATAATCGCCAATCCGATTTAGACGTTTGTCATAGCGTTATATCAACTTTCCAATACCCTCAGTACAGAAGGCAGCCGCCAGTGCTTTCGCCAATTCTCTACGCTGGCCTAAAGCTCGTTGTCTGTGCCAAAATGTTGTCTTCATAGCCAGCGGTTCATGTGATCAGAGATGGAACTCAGAGGGAGACAGTTACGGTCTGTATTGTGGGTAATCAATCATTTCCAACTGAAAACGATGCAGGAGTATCTTCATTGCCCCTGTAGAATTGGCTGAGAATTGTCTTGAAGAAGAAAACACACGACAGTTTTGTAATGTTGGCTGTATAGCTTCAGGCGAAATTTCTCACCACGCCCTCGTACTTTGCGGGAGACACTATTGTTTTAGGTATCTTTATGTGCTCACTGTGTGCTCAGAACTAAAAAAAAAAAAAACAACGACGTAACGCTATCGATGGGCATACTAGAGATACTGCCCAACACACCTGTGCATAACGTAATCGGATTTTCACTATTGTTTCCATTTCGCGACCGATCGTTTCTTTCTTTCCGAGTAACCCTCGTATTTCTCTCTTCCTTTTATCAAGAAAATGTTCAAATGTGTGCGAAATCTTATGGGACTTAATTGCTAAGGTCATCAGTCCATAAGATTACACGTTACTTAACCTAAATCATCCTAAGGACAAACACACACACCCATGCCCGAGGGAGGACCCGAACCTCCGCCGGGACCAGCCACATTACTTTTTATTCAATACACTAGCAAAAAAACGCTATTTAGCATGCACTGTACTGACACAAATGATTTAGCAAATTCTCATTTCAATGTTGCGCAAGAGGTCTGTTTTAATGAAACGAAGTACGCGAAATTTTCACGAACGAACAGGATACTACACACTTCCGGCTTCTAAACGGTCTGTGTGTACGTTCGGTCTACAGCCATACTGAAGTAGAGTTACAGGATTACCATGAAGGTGTGCCAATGTAGCGTTAGGGGTAGATACATAAAAAAATCCAGTTAACAAATTTCAGTGCCGCAAGTAAGTCAATACAATCGACGGAATCAGAAAAAGCAGGCACTGACAAGTGTATAATTCAGAAAGATTTTCATCTTTAGATCTACACAGTAGATGGTACAAAAATTTATGGGGAAGAAGTTGTAGGAATTCTTTAATACTTGTTGATCTGCCTGCTAGCTGCTTGTTCACACAAGAGGTAAACATTTTGTTTCCAGCGAGTTTAAAACCGAAAATTAAGGCACTAATTATACCTACGAAAGCTACAGAACCGGAGAAGGGCCGAAATAATATTCCATACTCCGTATTTATGATGTATGAGTCACAGTCGATGCATCTGGATATTTACACCCAAATCATAGTTACAGAAATACAAATAAAACTCATAGGCCTATATCAAGTACTTCCGCTCGTAATCAGTGCACTAGCAGCTGGTGACACCGCATCTTCCAAGGGCGAGTTTTATCAGTGCCAGCCAACTCCAGATTCAAGTCGGCTCAGGAAATTTACTCGTAGTATGCCCATCGCCAGTCTAATGGAGAAATAGCAACGTTGTAGAATACATTTGACAAATATTTCACCATCGATTTACACACATCAAAAAAGTTTTGCATCACTCCGGTTCCCAGAACTCCTGAAGATAGACGTTGACTGTGGATATCATATCACAAACACAGTCTCTTTGACTTTTCAGAGATGTCACTAAACCCGCCCAAAGATGTAATCATGAATGAGCAGCGCTACAGAGAGACAGGAACCGTCGATGACATGCCTCGCTCAGGCTGTCCAAGTGCTGCTACTGCAGTGGATGACCGCTACCTAAGGATTATGGCTCGGAGGAACCCTGACAGCAACGCCAAAATGTTGAATAATGCTTTTTGTGCAGACACAGGACGTCGTGTTACGACTCAAACTGTGCGTAATAGGCTGCATGATGCGTAACTTCACTCCCGACGTCCATGGCGAGGTCCATCTTTGCAACCACGACACCATACAGCGCGGTACAGATGGGCCCAATAACATGCCGAATGGACTGCTCAGGACTGGCTTCACGTTCCCTTCACCGATCAGTGTCGCATATGCCTTCAACCAGACAATCGTCGGAGACGTGTTTTCAGGCCATCGGGTCAGGCTAAACGTCTTAGACACACTGTCCAGCAAGTGCAGCAAGGTGAAGGTTCCCTGCAGTTTTGGGACGGCTTAATGTGGGGCCGACGTACGCCTCTGGTGGTCATGTAAGACACCATAACGGCTGTACGATACGTGAATGCCATCCTCCAACCGATAGTGCTAGGAATTCGAGTTCATGGACGACAATTCGCGCCCCCATCGTGCACTTCTTGTGAATGACTTCCTTCAGGACAACGACATCGTCCGACCAGAGTGGCCAGCATGATCTCCAAACATGAACCCTATCGAACTTGCCTGGGATAGATTGAAAAGGGCTATTTATGGACGATATGACACACCAATCACCCTGAAGGATCTACGCCGAATTGCCGTTGGGGAGTGGGACAATCTGGACCACCAGTGCCTTGATGAACTTGTGGATAGTATGCCACGACGAATACAGGCATGCATCAACGCAAGAGGATATGCTACTGGGTATTAGAGGTACCGGTGTGTACAGCAATCTAGACCACCATCTTTGAAGGTCTCGCTGTATGGTGGTACAACATATAATGTGTGTTTTCATGAGAAAAAAAGGCGGGAATGATTTTTATGTTGATGTCTGTTCCACTTTTCTTTACAGGTTCCGGAATTCTTGAAACCGAGGTGATGCAAACTTTTTGGATGCGTGTACTTCCTGGTTTGGTTCACAGTTATCTGGTAAATTCACTTAATATTTTCTTGTCATTTACATTAAATATTTTGAATTGTTCTCAGTTAACGGACGACAGAGAGGTAGTAAAGTTTTGGTTTCGTGCTCAGGACGCTCCTTCTAACAGAACCTGCACCTTACTTCGCTATTTACCTCACGAACTCTCTGTCTTAGCCATCGCTGGGGGAACAACGGAGTGTAGTCTGACGCAGTTGTATGCTAGCTTAGCGGTAAAGTGTTTCTTTCCCCTTCAAGAAGGTATAATTAGGCAGTATTAACATTATACTTAAACTACATTCATTTTGATACTATGTACTTGAAAACAGTGTTTAGTATGAATGCTTCCACCGGCATCATCTCTAATACGTAATAACACAAATGAAAGGACAAAATAACACATTTTCTTAATGTTTGAGTTTGGTAATCAAATATGATATAAGACTTCCTGGCAGATTAAAACTGTGTGCCGGAACGAGACTCGAACTCGGGACCTTCGCCTTTTGCGGGCAAGTGCTAGTTCCGCAGGATTCGCAGGAGAACTTCTGTAAAGTTTGGAAGGTAGGAGACGAGATACTGGCAGAAGTAAAGCTGCGAGGACGGGGCGTGAGTCGTGCTTGGGTAGCTCTGTTGGTACAGCACTTGCCCGCGAAAGGCAAAGGTCCCGAGTTCGAGTCTCGGTCCGGCACACAGTTTTAATCTGCCAGGAAGTTTCATATCAACGCACACTCCGCTGCAGAGTGAAAATCTCATTCTGGAAATATGATATACTTGAAAATATCATACACTGAAGATAACATAATGTTCAAATTACAAAAGCAGATGATGCAAGGGGATTTTTCGCAATTACCTAAAAAAGCCACGAATATAATTAAACAAATGTATTATTGCAGTGGAAATTCAATTCCAGATTCTGATAAGATGAAAGGGGAAGCAGTCGTGATGAGAATGTGAAACAAGGAACAAAAAGGGGCATCAGTAATGTGTCGAATTTGTCATTCTTGCCCGAAACTGTCATTCATTGTGTAAAAATCAAAGAGACGAGAAGTATCGTCCAGGCATAACGATTACAAAAGGCCGACCGTAGTGGCCGAGCGGTTCTAGGCGCTTCAGTCTGGAACCGCACGACTGCTACGGTGGCAGGTTCGAATCCTGCCTCGGGCATGGATGTGTGTGATGTCCTTAGGTTAGTTAGGTTTAAGTAGTTCTAAGTTCTAGGGGACTGATGACCTCAGATGTTAATCCCCATAGTGTTCAGAGTCATTTGATTACGAAATAAGTGCTGGTGATGCTTTTTCAGTACAGGGAAAAGCGCCAGATTAAACATTTCGAGATGAAACCTAAATCACTTCTTTCTTAAGTGTTTCCGTTTTGAAATCGCTCCTAAACAGTTAACAATTACCATTTCAATTTTAAAACAGCTTAAGACAGAGAAGAACCAAAAGAAGAAGTTACCACACGTGAGCGTAGGATGAAATGTCAATGCATTATCTCGCAGTTGGTGCATTTTGCTCGTAGTTTATTTCTCGGGTGTTTTATACTAATTATGTATCTAGGATATCAATACATTCATATGTGAACTATGAATGTGTAATTGTTGAAAGAGACCGTTATTTGAAATCTGACTCAGCTGACAATGCTAACTGTAATTTCATTTCATCTTGGAGACTGTTGGAAAGGCTTAATAACGCTTTCACGATAGTCACTGCAATTGTCACCTCAGACAACTGCTCATCAGCTCTTGCTTAACTAAAAAGACATGGAGGCTGTACATCTCACTCTTTACACCGTCGTGGTTTAAACTGAAAAATTTATGCACTGGTAAGGCAGCAAATTTAGAAGAAATGAGGTTCATGAAATATATTAAACATTTCGAGATGAAACCTAAATCATTTCTTTCTTAGGTGTTTCCGTTTTGACATCGCCCCTAAACAATTAACAAACGCCAGAAACGTGTAACTGAAGAACTCTCCGTGTTAAACACTTTGATAACTCGAGATCGCAGTGGGGAGTGTCTGCTACCAGAAACTGGCCTCATTCCAGTCCCAGTGCGATGCAGTCCCAAACTAGCATCCTCTAATTTCATTGAAAAGCTCAGCAACGATATAGTTGGAGAAAGACAGCAAAAGAGAACATAACAAAGTCCACTGTTTTGTATCCCACCTGGAAGGCGGCGCGTGGGTCTGCTCCTGTAATTTAGAGGGTAGGCGGAATGTAGGAAGCTAGGAGGTGCAGGTGAGGTAGAACTCTCGGTACTGCAAGTAAAGTAAAAGTGGTTTTACTATATCTCAACACAATAATAAACGTGAATACATAACTTTCTATTGAGGAGCACGTAGGTGCGAAGTTGGATGAATCGAAGCTAACAGAAGTTACACAGGCAAAATCTGTAGTGGCTCGCCTACTATGAAAATGAAACAATGTTGGTTGGTCGTCTGCTCGTTATCAAATGGGCTGAATCTGGAGCGGCGATCGTAGAGCTGTACAGCGCCGGCTAGAGGGCGCTGTCGTCGGTGTGGATCGTCCGCTCTCGTAGTACCAACCTAAGAACGTGTACCTACGCTGTGGCATCGTAGCTATCGATACCACACCACAAATCACAGAAAGTGGAACATGTCAGTCAGAAAATGATACGATTTAATCTTACTGTAACAAGTCGTAGTAGTCCTAAGAGGAACAACAACAATTAGTTTCTGAAGGTCGACATTTCGGGCTGGCAGGGAGTGGCCAAGCTGTGTTTCTGGTATGGAAATACAGCAAGAACTCTATGTTCCATGTGTGGCCATGGAGTTACATCAGCAGTTTCCTGAAACTATGTCTTACTTGGAGGAGCCACGATATGCCTCTCTCTGACACAGTCGAAACTTCGCTTGGTGAAAGCAGCACGACAATAAATGTACACTCATTTTGTCTTGGATGCCAACAATCAATAACTTCCGAGAAAATCACAGTCTAGGTCTCGACGCTACTGCAGCAGTTCGCACACATGTTGTCATAGCAAGCGAACTGTGAGCGTAGTGGCTAAGGGCACCGGTTAGAATTTTTGCGCTCTGTGTTGAAAATGACCTTACGTTGTTGTTTTACTTTGTTGTTGCGGTATTATGTGATGTCAATGAAATCAATATTTTTTGTGTCACAGTGAAATGCAATTGAATCATTTACAAAATAAATAAGCATTTCAATTATTATTACAATTAAACTATATAATCACAAACCTTATACTACCTTACGTAACAAACAGTAACTGAAAATGTAAAACATTTAAATTCTAGTACATCAGTTTTTGCTTTGATTTTTACTTTTATACTGCAAGAGAGCCCACCATCATTATGCAAATGCATATACGCCACAGTCACGTTTATGTTTAATGTGATTATAATTAGGAAAAGGAACTTCATTAACGTCATAAATATCTCGCGATCTAGCGATAATTTCATGGCAAACCAAGCATATCAAAGCATTTTCTATAAATCTGGAACCTGCCACAGATTACGGATCCAGGGGTATATTTTATTAATTTCATCGCTTCTACCTGTGATTTCTGTTTGCTCTGTGATGAGAATATGGTACTTTTGTGATGGGCAAATCTAATTCTGCACCAGTCAGAAAAGGTATACAGTGGAGGGTTGACAGAACGGCATACACTTTAGCGGAATTACTTTTAATGAACACTTCGATATTCCGATGTCATCGACAACCTGGTAAATTATGTAAGGAGGGTGAGCTTTCCACATCACACGAGTCAATACTGCCGGTGCCAGCCAGCTCAAAATTCACATCCGGTAAGCAAATGTAGTCTTCCTGTCGCTAGTCTACTGCAGAATTGACAAGATTGTAGAATACGTTTGGCAAATATGTGACCGTCGATTTATTTCCTGCTTTTGTTCAGAATTATTTGGAAAATTCACTCGATATTTTTTTGTCAGTACGCTAATATTCTGAATTATTCTGACATAACGGATGACACAGAGGTAGATAGTTCGTGGTTCCGAGCCCAGGAAGCTCGTTCCAACAGAAGCTGCTAATTACTTCGCTATTTACGTGGTGAATATAGCCTCCTAAACTATCTACAGGAGTAAATGGTTCAAATGGCTCTGAGCACTACGGGACTTAACTTCTGAGGTCATCAGTCCCCTAGAAGTTATAAATACTTAAACCTAACTAACCTAAGGACATCACACATACCCATGCCTGAGGCAGGATTCGCACCTGCGACCGTAGCGGTCGCGCGGTTCCAGTCTGAAGCGCCTAGAACCGCTCGGCCACACCGGCCGGCCTTTACAGGAGTATAACCGTCTGAAAATGCTGTGATATTTTTCGAGTTCCCGCGTGTAGACAGTATGTTTGTAGCATTTCATCTCGTTGCATATTATGCTGTTATAACAACACTAAAGCTATGCAATTCAGCACAACGATTGGGCGAGGGGTCTTGCGAATTCTATCATAGTCTGCACGGCTCCACAGACCAACTGAGACATAACATTACAAAGATTTTACAAAGGAACGGAGAGACACCATACTGCTGGTTATCTGTGCCAAATCGTTCACTTTTATTGTGGTGACGTCAGCCTTAAAAAAGATCTAAAAAGCCATTGAACAAGGCATTACCACTGTCGACAGTTTGTACGTTAAGTGTATTATCGGACTTAATGCGGTGGATTGCTATTTCAAATCCCCGTGGCAGACAGATTTTCTTTTCTCTCTTATTCCCGCGTATCTCCTCTAAGACCTCTTCTATGTTTTTCAGCGGGTGGCTAATCTCAACATATGTTTGTCAATTACCGATCTGCCGGAGTTGCCCAATCTGGAAGTGTCTGCATGCATCTTGTTGAAAATTTCCTAGCTGTTTGTCCTACATATTTCGCTTCACACGATGTACACCATATATTATTAACATCTCCCTCTTCAGATTTATATACCCTTTAGTCGTTTTCATACTTTTCACTATATCTCTCAAAGCTTTTTGCTGTGAAACACAAGTTGGTGTTGCGTAGCCGAAAAATGTTTGTCAGTTTCTGTGAAAATGTTCGAATGAGTGCAGTAGGTAGTTGAAACGAATGAGACATCATTAAACAGAAAGCAGTAAATAACAGGTACGACGTAAATATCTTAACTTGCCTTATCCATAGGTGTGAGAAGAAACGGAATAAGGAAATAGCAAGGCATACGAAGATTGACACTTTACCATACGATGAGCAAATTTTCAAATATTTCGTCTAATCACTGGATTTTAACATACACGTTTGTCTATCAGTATTTGTTCTATTAGTGATACCTCTAACTTGCTTTACTACACTTTTTGCATGTTTCTGTCCACCAACATTACATTCATTCCTCTGAGAGTTGTAGAATAAGAGTAAGAGAAACCCATCTCGCTTCCACGAGTACTTAGAGAACTATAGGTCCATCTAGACAGACCACCGCTTGGCAAGGTGAACCTTATACAACTACAGGGGGACAGGAGTCCAAGAGGTTAACCGCTAACGACTCTCTCATCTCATTAGCCATCCACCCAGCCTGCACCTAGTGCATCGTGTAGTTAAAGGGGTTTTATAGAGGTGTGGTTAAGCCAAGGTCCTAAGGCACGAACACCGAGTACAATTACGGAGGGCTGGTGGGGTACACCAATCCCCACTTTAGGAAGCCTGGGATCGCCAGATCAGTACCCAGCCGAAAGATGAGTTCTACGAAGTACTTTCCATTTGGCATGAGACGGTGGGAATATGTGGATTAGCGAGTGCCACGGACACGGCGAAAGTTATCCCCGATAACCAGACGAATAACTGTGGCATAACTGTGTAAAAGTAGAGACAATAAAATTATGTTTGATGAAAATACTGCTATTGTATTGTAGAAAAATGTTAAGAACTAAATGGAGGCCTAAAAACTTAAACATGAAAATATAATCTGAACAATGAGAGAAGATTTATAGCTAGACAGACGACCGAGATTATAGGTTTTATTTGGGAACTCTTCCTACACAGAAAACGTAATGTCCAAGTCAAGAGTTCTGAGACTTAGCCGCCCACTTGAAAGTCTTAGGGGAAATATGTCGGGTACAACATGCAAATGTGGGCAACAAAGAGAAGGGTTTTGGTTGACCCAAGTAACGAATTGTACTAGTTGTGCCCCAATGGATGACAGTGTCTGCAGCGGACGTTGTATTCTTTTGCTTTGGATACTCGAAATTAGTGCACTTTTCCCGTCGGTGTAGCTGCTAACTTCTCCTTCACTTCCACTGACGTGTTCTTCAAATGGAATGTTCATGGGTGATCAACGTCTGGGAAGAAGTTTGCGGTAAGTGGAACTCTATTAGTAATATCTATGTGAAATTAATGTATGATGAATAAAAATACATTTCATGCATCATTTGGTTGATAGTGTAGGATGGAAGGAACAGTTTTACTAAATTAAAGCTTGTATATTAAATAAACGTAAGAAAAACAAAGATAAGGTGACAGTGCCAAAATGAAAAATTTTAAGTGCTGTTCTGCAGTCCAGGCAAGTGGATTTGTGGATTGTACCACGTGCTTGGTGAGCTACAAAGGGTAAAGGCGTGATCGAGTTGCATTCTAAGAGTGTGATGTTTGGATTGTACATTTAGATCTTGAATTTCAGTTTCAATTTTTCATTATTAATGAGATGCCCTCAGTTCCATGTGAATCAGAGGAGGGAGCTGAGAATGACATACAGTTTTGTTAATGTTCTTGTACCAATATCAACTCGCTTTCTTATCTGTCTGATCAACCTAACTCCCCTGTGGGTGGGGATAGGTGTGAAAAGGGTTGGTAACACCTGATATCTCTGCTGGCCTGAAGGACCGGCAAGCTGTACAGGCAGGATCGGAATGCATTCCAGGCGGTATGCTTGTAAATCGATGACGGCTGTTAGATGGCACAGCTGCATCTGCAAGTAATAGTATCATCTCTGCACCACTAGCCCTGCGGCGCCACAGGGCCACGCCCACCTTGTTAGTCAGCTAGTGCTGGTGGTCGCAATATGAAACTAGCCGCGTCGCGGCACTTACTTTAGTTTTGCATTCGTTGCACTCTCGTATCGTTCTCATCATACACCGGTCCATTGAGATATTTCACACACACAAGACTAAAAAGTAGGAAATAATTATTTAAATATAAATAATGTTTCAGTTCCGGTACAGCACATTTTTATGTCAGTCTAAAAATTATAAAATAATTTCTCCCAGTTCCATACAGATTCCTGATTCCATACAGATTGTTTCGAAAGTTTATGACTTAGAATTTTTAATAGCTATGAAAGTACTTGAAAACCTATAACGAAAATGTGGGGTACATGCATCAGGTAATAGATAGGAGATGAACTATTGATGCATCTAGTATATATTTCTTATGCCCTACATTTTTTTATAAATGTTACAAATATTTTCACAGCTATTACAAATTCACAATAACAGATTTTCAGAAGCTGAGGTTAGGAATCCAAATGGGGATAGGACAAATTAGGATATACTCTTCATTCTGATTTGAAAACGTCTTACTATAAAAATTTATTTTTATTTAAATAATTATTCTGTTATGACGCGATGTATAATTAGAAGCACCAGAATCTTTTAGATCATTGAAACGTATCGAGAAGATTGATTCTGAATAACACATTACCGTTATGGAGTAGATTCACCTCCCGTGTGCTCTGATAAGTCTTTGAGCAAGTAAAACACTATTTCATAGGAGAAATCGCTAATTGCCGTAAAAATGTTGCGAATATGCCAGCACAAATTAAAAATAACAGTATATCAAAAGGTTCTTACCACCTATTACACTATATAAGACACAGGAGTATTTGAGAAAAAAGGCACGAAATGTCGAGTTCTCAAGCAGACAGCGTCAACTCTCAGATATAAGGAGACCAGTGTAGATTGGCCCTCAGTGGATTCGAAACTTTGAACTAAGTAGACGACAGGACAAATATTTCTACGACTACACAAATCACTAGTTATTTTATAGCAATCTGCAGAGCGTAAACAATACTGTTAAAATCTGGTCGCGAAAAGATCACAAGAAAATCGTGCACTTATCCTACTCTCTGTCCTTCTTGTTAAATTTCTAATGTGTAATGAAGATAGAGGCAAAATAACTGTTTTAGAGTTTGCTTCAAGTACTTATTTTCTAAACTTGACGAATATCGTTGTCTATCTTCCAATGATTTCCATGCCAAATCTCTGCGCTTCTTTGTAACTAACGCTTCTGAACTGATTTCAATCTCTCTAGCCAAGTAAGATTCTAATAAATTCAAGCAATAGCTAAGAATCAGGCACTTAATAGTCTTGTATACTGCATCTTATAATGAGACACAATTCGTGTAGCAGGTTAGGAATTCCTGTCATTAGCTGCGTAAAGTAATAGGCATTCCTAAAAATTGTGTGTATCTGTTTATAAGGGATTATCTCTGCAGGAAGATTTCAATACAATGAATGCGGGTAACAGAGCGACTGACCCCCAGGCAGATGAGAACGTATTCCACAAAATTGGTATAGCGACAGGTGGCGCTGTAGCTCTGCAGTAAAACTTCCATCTCAGGGGAATTTATTACAGGAAAAAAGAACCTACCTGAAAATAAAATCACACGTTCAAAATGAAGGAACATTGGTCATGTGTTGAGCGCTGCGGCACGGAATTCGCAGTAAGAGCCAACTTGTGAGAAGCCGCAAAGCGCCACTGTGGGAGACACCTCGGCCAAGTTCCCAGCAACACGCGAGCTGGTGGTGGTCAACGACACGGCCAAGCCGCGAATAGCACATGCCGACCTCTGCAGAGGAGAATGCGACGCCTACCTATTGTTGGCAGCACGTTCGCCTTAATGAAATGCGCCCTCACGGCAACCAAACAGTCCGCTTCAATACGAACCGAATACATAACATGCCATTCCATCCTTTAAGCACATACCTACTTCAAAGCCGGCCTGTGCAGTGCACGTGCCTAATGTGCCTACCGATGAATCTCTCTGGATATTCCACATTTAACTTCTCATCAACAAAGACGTCTACGGAGCAGCTGATAAAGGATCTTTCGTTAAGAGTGATACTTTTTAAAATTGTATTTTCCAGTATCTTAATTATATTTTTTGTGTGCCCAAGTTTGCGAGGGATTTCACTCTATACGACCAGAAGCCACCACGAACACAACGTACAGCACGAAGTGAAGACAGTATCGCAGCAGTTGCGGTCAGTATTGAGGAAATGTATCAGCATCAAGACGATCTCTACAGTTGTGGATATCTGAGGCATCAATCTGGCGAAATTTGCGGTACTATTTGGACGGGCATCCCTAGAAAGTTGTATTGACTCAAGAGTTGAAACCACTAATGTAGGGCAGAGTGATAACAGTTCGAGCCATCGTGGGCGTCAGCTGGACTTTTGAACGATATTTTCTTCCGAACATAGCTGCAAGGTCTAAGCATCAAAATAAAGCACAGTTTACTTTGATACGTTGAGTGTTTTTTTTCATGTATTATAAAGTATTCACTCTTAATGGTAGACCTTTCATGAGAGCCAAGTATTCCTACGAGACAGTGGCTTCTACCCAAAAGTACGAAATACCCGCCGGCCGGAGTGTCCGAGCGGTTCTAGGCGCTACAGTCTGGAACCGCGCAACAGCTACGGTCGCAGGTTCGAATCCTGCCTCGGACATGGATGTGTGTGATGTCCTTAGATTAGTTAGGTTTAAGTAGTTCTAAGTCTAGGGGACTGATGACCTCAGATGTTAAGTCCCATAGTGCTTAGAGCCATTTGAACCATTTTTTGAGAGCTACAGCTAAGTGTTAACAAATGCAACTTTTTACTCATAAACTAAAGGAAGATTACGATGTTATCCGATTACAGCATTTCTTATATGTCTCTCGAGACTGTCATAGCATTTAGGTGTATGTAAGGAAAATTAAAACAATGTAACAACTCGTGAAACGAATCAGAAATACTAATGGAAGACATACAGAGAACAAGCTGCGACACGGTCGCGAATTGAACAATGACCCGAAAATAGAATAAGTTTCCTTTAATTCACATCTATGGTCACAATTTTTTTTATGTCATCAGACTACAGTTTTCGATCTATGATGACCATCTTGAGACCTGTTTTATAAAAACATGTCCTAATATACTAGAGCCATAGTAAAATGTGTTTGGCATTTGACGATGTCACTATGGCTCCAGTACATTGAGACATGCTTTTATGAAACAGATCTGAAGATGGCCGTCATAGACCGAAACCGATAGTTTGAAGTCATAAAAACATTGTGACCATAGACGTGAAGTAAAGGAAAAAGCGACTGAAACAGTAAGATCCTATGATCTCTGTGAACGATAAACGTAGAATAACGGGGTATCTAATCGTTAAATTTGTAATTATGATGAAATAAATTTCATGGTTGGAAACTGCAAGCATCACTCATGGCGAAAGATTTCAGATCTAGCACTCGTGATCCCCAGTATCTGTGGAAATTGATATTAAGAGAGATCTACGTACATGTTCTCTGTGAAAGAATTCGGTATGAAACCTAGCAGTTTTCCCAGTCCAGAAGAAATGGCAGTGGTTAATGTCCTGTAGGCATCTTGGTCAGTACGTGACACTAGGTCATTTGTAGACGCATAGCGGACGAAACCTATTACGGCCTTTCTAAAAAAATGGCTCTGAGCACTATGGGACTCAACTGCTGAGGTCATTAGTCCCCTAGAACTTAGAACTAGTTAAACCTAACTAACCTAAGGACATCACAAACATCCATGCCCGAGGCAGGATTCGAACCTGCGACCGTAGCGGTCTTGCGGTTCCAGACTGCAGCGCCTTTAACCGCACGGCCACTTCGGCCGGCTATGACGGCCTTTCTAGAGTAATCAGACCAGGAATAGCCTCACGTGAGTTGCAGAATTCACCAACGCAAACACAGATAAGTCGTTGAAATGTGATGTGGATTATTATCTGCCTGTGGTATTATTTTACATATAAAGAACTTAATTATCAACACCAAAAATCAGATTCTTATTACTAAGATCTACCTTGTTCATGTTAGTGTAGCAACCATTGACTTCAGGAATCTGTTAACAAATTCCTCAGATAAATGGGTACGTCCTAAACACTATGCGCTCTGCGGCACACTCAAATATTCAGCGTACCTCTGGAAAGACTGCACTAATGTTTGTAACAGTGGCGACACCTCGAAAGGGTGACCAATATGAGTCCAATCTCGGAGCAGGCGTAGAGTAGTGTACGAGCTACATGTGATTAAGAGGGCAGAGAGGTAATGTGCACATGGTCCCAACAGCGCCCTTTTTGAGTAAATCCAAATGTCACGATTACTAGAAGTTCATGCAGTGAAGGGAGCAATTTCTGTTGTAAGTGAGCTATAATGGGGTCGAATCATCGGTCTGCGTGAGAAATTTGTTCGCCACACAGCGGCATTTCTTCTGTTACAGTGCTCTCTAATATGCATGTGATGCGTGTGCCGAGCGTATGCACGTAAGACTGTAGTACAAAGCGACGAGAGGGTGCCAGACCAAATGGTGAGACCGCAGCAAGGGATAACTGGTAGCTTTTCTGCAAAATTATTATGGACAGTACAGCTTTGTACACAGTACTTTTCGACGCTGAACGGCAGGTTTGGACCAATATGCGACGACGGTTCGATGCTGTCAGCTGCGGGCTAAGCTAACGACTACGGCAAAACGTTCTAATTGTGGGTACGTTTTGTTTCAATCTGTCCTCTAGTAATGACCGTTTACGTCTTAGATGCTTCTGTGGTAACAACAGTTTGGCAGTCTTGATTATTGAGCGACATAGCGAGGAAACGCAGAGTGGTCTGTTCTTTCTTCAATCCCAGTCATTGGTCACAAACAAATTGTCGTCAAGCTATCAATTTCAGTCCATAATGATGATTTTCAGACGTATGGAACAGGAAACCATTGCCGTACTGGCCACAGGAAGCCAATCGGGGCCGACCGACCGCAGTGTCATCCTCTGTCAATGGCGTCATTCCGATGTCGTATGGAGTGTTGGTGGTCAGCACACAGCTCTCCAAGCCGTTGTCGGTTTAGCAGACCTGGTGTCGCGATTTATCATTGAGTTGGCTCCTCAGTGAGCATCACAAGGCTGAGAGAACCGAGATCCAGTCCTCCCTCCGAGGTAAAATCCCTTGCACTACCAGGAATTGAAGCCGGGTCCTCCTCGTGACAGTCAGCCAAGCTAAGCACTCTAGTACAGAGAGGGAAATGTGAGGAGGAAAGAGACCAAATACAACTGCTGGACAATATACTCTGGCAAGCAGAACTTATGGACAGAAGTAAGTTTAGCGTGATGTGTCACTGCCAAGCACCATAGCTCGATGAAACTTATGGGGTACATAGGCAGAACTGCTATAGTATCGTGTAGAAGGAAACTGAAACAAATACACAATGAGACGAACAGAAATGACACTTTTATTCAAAGACAATAACTACACTGAAGTCACCCTGATTCATGATAGTCCCCTGGACATTGAAAACGACGGGACATTGTTCTTGTAAGCGTGTGTGAACACAACGGATGCTCTGCAACTTGCCCTCATGCTGGCCACGAGCCTGGTAAGAAGTTCTTGTGGTATGGCTTTAAATTGTCCACCAGCGTAGTTGGCAAGTGATAAATGATCGTTCGTGCATATGGACGTGCTGAAATACTTCTCCCTAACGCATCTCACACGTGCTCGACGGGAAGAGACGTGAGAAAGGGCAGGCCAGTGCATTCGCCGAACATCCTCTCGTTCCAAGAGCTCCTACACCTGCGCTGTCCGACGCGGTAGCACATGATCATCCATAAAGATGAAGTTATTGTCGAATGCACGCATGAACGGACATACGTTGGAAGGAGTACAGTGTCACAATAACGTTGAGCTGTGGGTGTACCGTATTCAGTGATTTGGTGGTAAGTACGCCCATGGAACATTATGCCTTCCCACACAATAACATCTAGACTATCAAAACGATCATGTTCGACAACGTTCCTGGGTTCATTACGTTTTTCCACCTCTCGCCACACGACAGTACCTTCAGCATGGTCGAACATGGTCCTAGGGGGGGGGACTAATATTGCATGGGTAATATTTGAACAGGGAACATTTACCGATCAACGTTATTGTGACACTCTACTCCTTCTGCATGTTCTTGTTTTCAGGCGTGTGTTCGGTACTAATTTCATTTTTCCGGATGAGAATGTGCGCCCAGCGCTGGTGGAGGAGCTCTTGGCAAGAGAGGATATTCAGCGGTTGGACTGGCCTGCCCGTTTCGCTACTTAAGTCTCATTGAACACGTGTGGGATGCGTTAGGGATACGTGTTGCAGCGGTCCGCATGTACCAGCGACCATCCACCATCTTTCAAACCCGCTGGTGCGGGAATGGAACGCCGTAACTCAATAACTCCTTACCAACCTTTTCACTGGCATTGCAGCAGGTTACAGAGCAATCGTTGCCGTCCGTGGTAATTACAAGCGCTATTAAGAACCATGAACCGCCTTTTGTAATGTTCAGAGGATCATCGTGAATCGCGCTGACTTCAGGGTAATTTTTGTCTTTGGCTAAAAGTACCATTTCTGATCGTTTTATTGAGCATTTGTTTCAGGAACGTTTTGTACTGTATTGTAGAAAGGAAGTGGGATTGGGTTTAACCTCTCGTCGACACAGAGACGGAGCAGAAGCTCGGATTGTGTCAAGGATGGGGAACGAAATCGGCCATGCCCTTTCAAAGGAACCATCACGACATTTGCCTGAAGCGATTTGGGTATATCACGGTAAACCTAAATCGGGATAGCAGGACGCGGTTTTGAACCGTCGACCTCTCAAATGCGAGTACAGTATTATTTGGCAGTGACAAACCGTGCGATATTATCTTCGTTGTTAAGTTCTTGTAAACAGTAATAAAATCATGAAAAAGTACTAACTGCATATATATCAAAACCACGAGCTTAAAATTTAATGAAACTTACGAGAATAAGTCAGAAGAAGGAAGAAGGTTGTGGTGGTTGTTCTTTTTCTATACGTATCAGGGGCTATGAAAAAGTTCGCATTTGAGGGCGTTTCTGCAGTGAATATGAACCCCAGCACGGGTATATAAGCAGCAATACGTAGGCAAGGGAATAGTGTGGCATTCATCTCTTTCCAACGTGCGTGCGGTAAATGTGGAAACGTGAACTTTGGAGACTGAAGAATATGTAAGAGACAGCATGTCTGTCGAAAACTACCGTTGGGAATTGTGCGCCAATTTCTGAGTTGATCGGAATTTGACAGAAGGTACCCAATCGATCTGGCAGACCTACCTCATGCAGTACAGACAATAACAAGCGGAAGGTTAATGACGAGCTTAGGGCGGACCGGCGCATAGCCATTCGTGCGCTAGCAGAGGATGTCAACATCAGCTTCGGAGCGTGCAACACATTATCCGGAAAAAGCTAGGCTACCCCAAGGTCTGCAGCCAATGGATATCCCAGACACTGAACGCTGAACAAAAAGCCAATCGGATGGGTGTTTGCTTGAAGAACCTAATGCTTTTTAAAATTGAAGGCAACACGTTCATTGAGCGCATTGTTGCGGGCGACGAAAGCTGGTGCCACCACTGGGAACCGGAGTAGAAATCGTCAACACTGCAGTGGTGTCATCCATTGTCCCCTCATCCCAAGAAATTCAAAATGCTGCTACCTGCTGGAAAGGTGCTGTTCATCCTATTATTTGACAACTGGTGCCCACTTATTGATTACAAGGAACCTGGTGTCTCCATCACTGTGGAACGGTACTGCGCAACGCTGGAAAAATTACACAGTGCAATAAAGGCGAAACGTCAGAGAAGACTGCGACAAAGGGCGCTGCTGCTTCGTGATGCCGGCCGGTGTGGCCGAGCGATTCTAGGCGCTTCGGTCTGGAGCCGCGCAACCGCTACGGTCGCATGTTCAAATCCTGCCTCGGGCATGGCTGTGTGTGATGTCCTTAGGTTAGTTAGGTTTAAGTAGTTCTAAGTTCTAGGAGACTGATGACCTCAGAAGTTAAGTCCCATAGTGCTCAGAGCCATTTGAACCATTTTGAGCATCGTGATAATGGACGTGCCCATATCACGAATGTCGTAACGCAGAAGTTAGCTGTTTGAAATGGAAGACACCCGAGCACTCTACATGTAGTCCTCATCTCTCCGAATGCGATTATCACCCATGCGGTCGCTTCAAACAGACCTTGAAGGGTCGGCGATTCCTGTCGGACGGTGATGTACAGCAGGCAGTTACAGACTTCTTCACGCAGCATGACGCGATGTTTTACTAAATGGGTATCTTCAGGCTGTTGCGTCGGTGGGATTATTACGTAAATGCTCACGACCCTTTTGCCCGACTAGCGTACCGATTGTATACTGTACGGCGACCAATCGACCCTTACACGTCTCTATGCCGCATTCCGTTGGCTACGCCAAGAGAGTTCGCTAATTACTTACTCCTGTCTGCAATATGTAATTTTATCAGCTTCTTAAAGTTGATGTGCTGTATCTTATTAGTGTATCTAATGTTACAGCCGTAGTTTTCCCGCACCACATATTCTCACTCGCCCATTTACTTGTCAATAGATTTAAAAAAAATGTTAATTTTTCTGTTTTTGATGTATTTCAAGTTTTATTGTAATAGCCTATAACACATTACAGATCCACAGTAGTTTTTACGTAGTTGAAGATTCAATATTTAATTGTAAGTACATATTTGTATATTAGAGACTCCCGCCGAGTTTAAACCACGAACATGTTTTTCATGTCACATCTGCATTCCAGTTTTCTGCGAACAGCAACGCCGGTAACATTATGATTCTTGCGGAGCCGTGACATAGTTTGCCTTGCATTATTGTACTTGTTCGATAATGGCAAGCGCTCTTTGTTTGAATCTTATGACGAAGCCAATTTGACTTATTCGTATTAAGATAAGTTTGTTCAAAGTTTTAAGCTCCTGTTTCCTGTATATTTGTAATTAGTATCTTTTCATTATTTTATAACTTACTGGTTAGAAGTTACACATTGTGTAGCAGTTATATTTGGTTTCCCATATTCTGACGTATCTGAACGTTGGCATTAAAAATCTAAATCGAAATTCTGACAGCAATTTGTTTCTGATCGGTGATAGAAATTAGCAAAAGAAATTCTGTTCTTCGGGGATCAGTTTCTTTATTCTTGACTATTTGTAACATGATTATTTCGAGTACCATTCTGTACATTTTTCTATCGCTGCGGCCGGAAAAAGATCCTGCAAGAACGGTACCAACGACGACTGAGGAGAATCGTTGAAAGTGACAGAAGTGCCACCTTTCCGCAAACTGCTGTAGATCTCAGTGCTTGGTCATCAGAAAGTGTCAGTGTGCAAACCATTCAACAAAGCATCATCGATATTGACTTTCGGAGCCGAAGGCCCATTTGTGTACCCTCGATGACTGCACGACCTAAAGCTTTACGCCTCGACTGAGCCCATCAACACCGACATTGGACTGTTGACAGCTGGAAACATGTTGCCTGGTCGGAGGAGTCTCGTTTCAACTCGTATCGAGCGGATGGACTTGTACGATTATGGAGACAACCTCATCAATCCATGGAACTTTCATGTCAGCAGGGGACTGGTCAAGCTAGTGGAGCCTCTGTAATGGTGTGGAGCGTACGCAGTGATATGGGACCTCTAATACGTCTAGATACGACTCTGACAGGTGACACGTACGTAAGCATCCTCTCTGACCACATGCATTCATTCATGTCCATTGTGCATTCCGAAGGACTTGGGTAATTCCAATAGGACAATGCGACACCCCACACGTCCAGAATTGCAACAGAGCGTCTCCAACAACACTCTTCAGAGTTTAAGCACTTCCACTGGCCACCAAACTCCACAGACATGAACATTATTGAGCATATCTGGGATGCCTTGCAACGTGCTTTTCAGAATACATGTCCACCCGCCCCCTTCCCGTATTTATGGACAGTCCTGCAGGATTCATGGTGTCAGTTCCCTTCAGCACTGCTTCAGTCAGTTGTCGAGTCCATGCTACGTCATGTTGTGACACTTCCGCGTGCTTGCTGGGGCTCTACACGATGTTAGACAGGTGTACCAGTTTCTTTGGCTCTTCAGTGTATTATCAGCATAAAGGCCGTCTTTTGAAAGTTCTGAAACTGCACAGTAGACCTCAAGATCCTTAAAACTAAATCACAGTTAAATGCGTATGACTGTTCATGGCAGATTCTTTGAAAACTTGTGAAGGAATAAGTTTCGTGATGTACTGAAATATTGCTGACTCAAGTATTTATTGTTTACGTTAACATCCTTTTCACAAAAAAAAAAAAAAAATGGTTCAAATGGCTCTGAGCACTATGCGACTTAACTGCTATGGTCATCAGTCGCCTAGAACTTAGAACTAATTCAACCTAACTAACCTAAGGACATCACACACATCCATGCCCGAGGCAGGATTCGACCCTGCGACCGTAGCGGTCGCTCGGCTCCAGACTGTAGCGCCCAGAACCGCACGGCCACTCCGACCGGCCATCCTTTTCACACAATCACCTCATAAGACGTGATTGCATAGAGATAAATATTTTATTTCCATGTGTATCCTACATTCCTATGTTGGGTAGAGAGCAAGCTTCTCACTTGTTATAAAAAAAAAGTGGTATTAATCGAGGGGCGGCCACCAGGTGGCATAGCAGCTGCGCCAACCGTCCTCTTTACTGGGTTTGCCCTAGATAGTTATAATAATAACAGGATACCAACAGAAAGAAGGCAGGAGCTGAGTGTCTCCCAATATTCATGTCTAGTTCATAAGACTCGAATCAATAATTAGCTCGATATAGTTTATATATGTTTGTCATCAACTTTAATTACAGATAATTTGAAAATTAGGGCAACTACACCTAAAATCGTTCCACATAATTGATTGACCAATTCATGTAGTGTATCACAAGTTCAATAGCGTGCAGTAGTTGCTTTTATTGAAGTCAATTAGAAACTCACACAACCGGTTTCGCAACTTTTGAGTTGAATCTTCTTGTGTATATAGTGCTATGTAACATGGTGTAGAGAACTATTACAAGATGCCGCAGAGTAACAGTTGACTTGGTTAGGCGAAGTTCTCAGCCTTCAATTACTAAAACCATCTTCAATTACGAATGTCCAGTGTGTGTTAAAATCACGAAGTGTCATCACATTACCGATTCAAATGTGTTCCTGTGGGCTTACGTCAAGCAATGGACGATTCCCGTGCTCCGTTGCTTACATAGCCCCTAAGGAACGTAATTAAAGCGGAAAGTAATGACAGTTCATGATTTTAACACAAGCTGGACATTCATAATTGACGATGCTTTTACTAATTAAATTCTGAGAACTTTGCCTAGCCAGGTCAACTGTTACTCTGTGGCATTCTGTAATAGCTCCCTATACAATATGACATAGCATTGTACACATCAGAAGATGCAACTTAAAAGTGGCGAAACCAGTTGTGTGAGTCTCTAATCGAATTCAATAAAAACAACTACTGTTGACTATTGGACTTTTATTTTAGTTTATATTTTGATAGTTTTAATTTCTCAACCATTTGCAACTGTAATTAGTCAACGCCATTGCTTATATAGTTGGGGGACAACAACTGAATAGTACATTGAGAGCAGCATACTTTTCTCCAAGTAACAGGTTTCCTGTTAATTACATGAGGCATTAAGTTACGACTTTTTTAAGTAAAGTAGAGTAGAACATGATAGGTGGCAATATCTGAAGTATAATTTTAACAACGATTCACTTGTAATTTTCAGTGTACAAGGAATTCTCAACGCTATCACGACGTACACTTATGAGCCAAAATAGTATTACCCCGTTCCTGATACCTTTTGGAAAGCAATACAGTAGCGATGATGCGTGCCATGGATTCTAAAAATTCTTGAAGTTTTTGGAAGTATGTAGCATCAGATGTGTACACAATATCTGTAAATGTCGGGCCGGTAGTTTTTGGCCACGAAGATGGCGCCCGACTGTATCTCATTTACATTTCTTCGGGTTCAATGCAGGTGAATTCGATGGTTAAGCCATCAGCGTGAGTTCACCATCATGTAACACAAACAACTGTAGTACGATTTTGGCCGTGGGAAACGGGCTGTTATTGAGCCGTGGTCAGCTCGAATCGGTCTTTTAACATCGAAGATACATGCTTAAAACTTGACGCACTATTCCTGACTCACGGCGTGAAGGCAGTAAGGTGGTGCAAGAAACTACAGCGCCTGCTGCGACTGCGTAAGCGAGAGAATATGATCGTCCAGGTTTCTGCTCTGGGAGTCAGGACGCAAGTGGATCGACACGGAAACGCTTGGATGACCGGTGATCGCTTAGTATGGGGCAGTACTTTAGCTGTGTGGTTCCGAAAGGAAATTTTCTGCTGAAGACGCCTCTGAGGGTCTTAGAATTCATCCATTAACTTGTATAAGAGTACCATCCAACTAGAGGCTTCGAGAAGCACTGATGGAACTGTACCAAGCCTATTACTTCCGGTGAGGATTTCTGTTTAAAACTCATAACGATGTTGGCCGGTGATTCCTAGTTAACTCCTGCCCGTGCTCGCATTATCGTCGTCTGTGAGCCTTTCGGATTTGTGGTTAGCTTGAAGCAAACTAAAACTGCGTCTAACGACGCTAAAGTCTAATTTGCTTGGCAACGGGCTGAAATTCTTTGAAGTATGTTTGGGTATTTGTCCGGGTTCGACAGGGTAGTGCTTGATTATACTTACTAGTTCTGAAGGTTATAGTTATTGTTGTTGGAAGTTATCTTATTACATTGAATTGATATTTTACAGAGACCTGTTCGCAGTGTGCGCATATTTGGAAATTTGGTGTGTTGTAGTACCAAGAACCGTCCACGTAATTGTTTGTCAGTGTCAAGCTGCTGTTACCTTTAATTGAGTCATTTATGGAGTACCGGCGGTAAGCTTCTTGTATACTGTTCTGTAGAGATGATTATGCCTTCGATTATTCGTTTTTCCTTTAAAATTTATTCAAATCACAGAATTTCTGTACTGTATCTAATGACGTCAGTTTTCAAGTCATTAGGAATAAGATTTTTTCTTTTTTATACTGATTGAATTTAACGTAGGGATTAAGATTTGTTTTTGAATTTTATCTTATGAGCGTTGTTTTCTGAAATTTACAACTTCAGAGCTAATGTAACAAAATTTGACTTAAAATGAAATTCAAAGGAATGTAAATTCGGGTCAGTTAAACTTTGAGATAAATAGTATGGATTCGAGGCACGTTTTCTCTTTAATGGTTATTTACTAGCAGTGCATCTGATTCAAAAGAAAAGAGAAAAAAATTATGAAGTTGTTATAAAACATACATATAACATTGATGTGTTTCAGTTATAGTAGTGTTAAAGTTCCAAAAAAGTGGTTCAACTGGCTCTGAGCACAATGGGACTTAACTTCTGAGGTCATCAGTCCCATAGAACTTAGAACTACTTAAACCTAACTAACCTAAGGGCATCACACACATCCACGCCCGAGGCAGGATTCGAACCTGCGATCGCAGCGGTCGCGCGGTTCCAGACTGTAGCGCCTAGAACCGCTCGGCCTCCCGGGCCGGCAAAGTTCCAAATTTCCTTGTAATGGTCTATGAGTTAAAATAAATGCATGACTTTAATCTAGGTAAACAGACATTACCACTTCCAAGCAACCCTTCCTTTTCCTTTACCATCAAGGATGAAGAGATGCAAGTGGTCCGCAGTAATGTTCACGTAGTCAATTGTCATGGTGCCTTCTATTACTACTGCAGGTGAATGTCCTACATAGCATGATACTCCCCCTACTGGTCTGTGTCAATGGCGCGCTGTATGTTTTGAACAGCCATTCACCTGGACGACGACGAAGTTGGAGACGACCAACGTCCTGGTTTGAAAAGAATTGTGATCCATCCGACCAGGTGATACGTTTCCATTGATCAGGTGTAGAATCTAGATGATCTCGTGGCCCACAGTAATCTTAACTGACAGTGTCGTTAGTTTATCTTGGAAACACGTAGCGGTCTTCTGCTGCGGATCCCCAAGTTCGATAGTATGCGCTGAAAGGTGTGCTGTGAAACACTTGTGCCTGCGCCAGCACTGTACTCTGTCATCAGATCTGCAACAGATCGCCGTCTGTCCTACTTTGCAGAGCGAGCAAGCCTATGACCTGAGCAGTGGACGTTCACCCCCTATACGTGGTTTCACCGTCCTTCGCCAACTTTCCATAAATCCTCACCACAGTAACACCCGAACAGCCGACCAACTTCACCGTTGACTGGGTGCTTATTCCCAGGTGCCGGGCCATCATAGTCTGTGCTTTATTGACATCGCGTACATCAGTGGATTTCCCCATTTGCGGCACGTACAATCACTAGAATGATTCCCAGTTTGTCTCTGTTCCACTTGCGTGCTTTCCTTACCACGTCACGTGCCCGCAACACCACCAGGCAGCATTCCGTATCGCGGTGTTATAATTTTACAGAGTTTCGGCTCATCATTGTATATTTACTGGGTGGCAATTATTGAACTACATGAAAAAAACGTAAATTAGTTATAAACTGCGGCGTGCATGCACTTTATTCAACATGTAAACGTCACTAGAGAAAATCGGATTTAGGTCTGACTTGTTCGATACGTCTTCCATCATTGGCGATGGTGTGACGCAGACAAATAGCGAAATTCTGCATGACCCACTGGAGTGTCGAAACATTGATGCTGTCGGTGACCTCTTGAATGGCTGTTTTCAGCTCTGGTTTTGAGTAATATTCAAAAAACTGTGACTGACGCCCGAACAAAAGGGAAGTGACATGCATCGAGACTAGAACATAGTGCATTGATAATGGCTAGGCACTAGCCGAAATCTGGATTTGCCAAATAAAATCTGCAGAAAAAAGGACGACTGATTGCTGCGCTCTATAATTTATAAATCTTATCACAGTCATTGAGTGCACCCACTTTCCTGATGGAATGTAACCTGATAATGGTTTTGAGGTTATTGCTGTACACCTTGTCTTTAATATAGCCCCCCAAAAAGAAGTCTCATGTGTTCAGATCCGGAGAATATGGCGGCCAATCGAGACCCACGCCAGTGGCCTCTGGGTACCCAACAGACAGAATGCGGTCACCAAAGTGCTCCTCCAGGACATTTAACACTCTCTTGCTTCGATGGGGTCGAGCTCCGTCTTTCATGAACCACATCTCGTCGAAATCAGGGTCACATTGAGAAATGAGGATGAAATCGTCACCAAAAACCTTCACATACGACTCGGTAGAATCTGCATAACTTCCACGAAACACCGTTGCATGTTGAGAAGAATAGGGTTTGGTGTGCAGTATCTGCACGCCGCATTATTATTCCCATCTTCTTTCATCAGACGCTGACTTCGGCGTGTTACATTGCCGACATTTGAAACCATTTGTGGAAACATTAACGGAGGAGGGAATTACCTACAGTTACTACCAACAGGGTGGAGCAACTACCCATACAGCCGGAGCACATTTACACAGTCTTCACGCCTGACGGAGTTGTTAGCAGAGGTCAGTCAGGTCGCGGCCCTAGCTGGCCACTCAAATCACCTGATCTGTCACCGTGCAATTACTTTGTTTGGGGAACGCTCAAGTCTAAGGTGTATCACAACAACCCTCATAGTTTTCAAGAAGTGCAGCAGACATTTCGGATGACACTGCAGCAATTCCTGCAGTCCAGCTTCGATCCACCTTTGGCAACTTGCTGACCAGGGCCAAAAAGTGCCAAGAGATGAATGGTGGTCAATTACAGCATCTGCTATAGTCAAGTTAGTACCGTATTTCCTTTCCTCTGTTGTGTTTGTTTGTAGCCTGGAACTCTGTTCTCTGAGCCACTTTTATTTTCCCCGTCCTGTATATACATCATATTTAAGTAATTGAGTACTTGACCAGTAGTTTTCGATGTTGCATATTATATATTAGAATTGTGGGAAATTAGTCGCGAAGATTCTTTGGAAATACTAATGCAGCTCCTTAAACTCGGTAAGGCAACCATCAACATGTCTCGGAATTCTTAAGCTTAAATTTAATGGAGGAATGCTATGTCAGTCAAAGAATTTTACGGTATTTTGCATACGGCTGTTGAGATTAAACACTTAAGTAACTAATCCATTCATCAACGAAGAGCGGGACGTGCTGACCAGCTAGGGGCTGTGAAAGACACCATTAGAAGTTGGTAATTTTTTATTTGTAGTAACGCAGGAAATTTTGCAAAATATTGCAGTCTCTGAGACAACTGTTTCATGTAAAACCTACAAATAGGCACAGCTCAAAGTTCATAACAACCTAAAGTGCACATGAATTAACTCATTATCTTTTCATTGGCTTAGACATAGTCAACTGACATCAAACATAATTGTTAGCTATAAATACAAGCCAAAAGTATGAGCAAATCTGCCATGATCATCCACAAATGCTGTTATTTCCCTTCTGTCGGTCGCAGCTGCTCGAAAAATGTTGTCAGTGGCCATAAACGTTCAATACAAAAATTAAAGAACACATTTCATGTCACATTTCGTAACAGAAAGTGACGTTATTTCCTTTTCATCTTATTTTTGAAATTTAAATCATTCTGTCGCTGCAATCTACTTACATGAATGTGATTGTTAAGTAGTGGAAGGGAATTAACAATTTTGTAAACGAGATTGCTTTCTTGATGAAAGACGAGTAGAACAAAGCTTTCGATCTTAATTAAAAACAGAAACAACATGTTTCAGCAATTTAAACTAACCAAGCGAACTCTCGGACGGTGAAATGAGTTTTCTCACAAAATGCCGTCCCCTTTGTTTCCCAGTCAAAGTGCTCTACAGGAAAACTAAAAAGGAACACACTGTGGCAATGGTCCCGCGTGAATGAAGTTTCATTCAAATAATATACAGTGTGTACATTGTATGCGATCTTTTTAACAGGGTCATATGCATGCGTATAGATTGTCTTGAATGAGAACTACAGAGCTTTGAATAGACTACTATGTATGCAATGCAATCCTGCAGCTGAGCATAAAGATAATCATAGCAAAGTTAGATGCCTCCTCATAAAAGAAGGAAGGAAGACTGAGTTTAATCCTTCTCATTTTAGTGTCATGATTCCTACGTGATGTAGGAGATTGTACCAGAAGAATGGTAGCACAGTCTTTCGTGAATAAAGTTTATCTACACTTACCTAAGAGGATTTTGTCAGAAATACGTAGTCTTTCATCAAAAGATTCTCATTTAATTATGAAACGTATTCACTAACTGTGATTACGATTGTACAACGGCTATACGATGTACTAGAACATACGAAAATTTGTGTGGAACAGGTACCCGAGCCCGGATCCCCCGCTTTACATGAGCAGTCGTCTTAACCGCCTCGGTCACCCGTGGACGCCTTCATGACCAAGTCAAATTTCCATATGTCCTAGTGCCTAAGTCCCACAGTGCTCACACACAAATCGTACGTTCGATGCGATGTTCCTTCAGAAATGCATGCATGTCCGAAGGAACATTGCATCGAACTATACAGACACAGTAAAATACAGAAACTGCCCTACTGTATTCTCATTTAAGACTGCTAGGTATCTCTGTTACTGTTTCAAATGAGCTAGAATGACCTCTTAGAATCATACAGCATTCGTAACGTGACTGTTGACACGTGTACTTGGTAAGGATTTCAAACGCTTGAACAGTACCTTAGAGGTAGTCACACTAACGTCTTGTACGCGGTTTTACTCTACAGATGCACTGCTCTTTCGCAAAATCCTTCGTACATATCTTATTCTTCCATTCGTCTTCCCTAATACCATTTTTACTTGTTCCTTCCATTTCATATCGCTTCTTGGTATTAATCCTAAATACTTTCACTGTGGGATATTTTCACCATTAATCTTGTTATTGTGTGCTATCGAGTTTTTTCTCTTTGGTATAGATATTGCCTTGCATTAGTCCATATTTAAAGAGGGCTGCCGTTCATTGCACGAACTAGAAAATTTGTCCAAACCTTTCTGCGTTTCCCTAAGATCGTCAGTCTACAGTTTCTTCCTGTAGACAACAGCATCAACAGCGAAGAGCTTAATAGTGCTGTCCATTCTATCTGACAAATAGTTTATGTATGCTGAATGTATGAGAGGTCCTATTATAACATAGTATGTTCTGATAGTCAAATATTCATTGATCGAATCGTATATCTGAAATGATACTCTGTATGATCGTATCTTGCTTAGTAGCTATGTTGTGTTTATACTCCACCATGTCCTTAGTGGTGCCAAATTTTTACTTCCCATTTGTATAAGTCGTTTATCAGACGCTATGGGCAAATGAGATCATGTTTCACGATGTTATGTGAGGAACGCATTGTTAATTAATTAACACAGAGAATTGTGTTTTAGGACAGTAGGTAATTAGGAAGGACCAACTAATTCAGTAACGCGGAGTAGTCTGTAGTGGCGTTAACAGCTTGCTGTACATGGACCAGCATGCGAATATCACGTCTGTGGTAGTTCGTCCCGATAATGAGGAACAAGAGCCGCAGCAGCTAGCAAGGATAGAACTTTTGATCGAACAGTAATCGAGTATACGGGCTTCACCAACTGTGGCGGGTGGAAGCGCAGGGCCGCCACTCTCCGCTGCTTGTTTCGCCCGCTCTGTCCTTAGTCAGCCAGTGATTATTCTATCTTAGGAGCTGCATCACCAATGAGTCTATTCATCAGCCAGGTTGTTAGAAACGCGGCCTGCACCATTTCACCGTACCCACGGAAGTGTAGCACTGTGTTTCTCGTACAGCTCTGGCTGTAAACTTGCAACGCCGAGTACTTCCTAATACCGTATCTTGGATCTCTCAGCGCCTCCTCTATGGCAGTTCTTGCGGTTTATCTAATCACCGTAATACATTCCGTCACCCACGTGCTGACCGCGAAGGCGATGACCTCTTAATACGAGGACCATGATGATTGACAGTCGACTCCGCCAAGGTAATCCTAATTATGACTGACTGACTGTGAACATTTGTTGCTCTTGGCTGAATAATTATTTTATATGGGTTTTTGTAGGTCACATAAACACCAGAGTATATTTGTATCCACGTGCAACTTCATGTTTGCTCACTGTCCATGTTATAAGTATATTCAGTGACTGACTAATGGCAATATAATCACCATGAGCTACAGTGTCTGGAACCCTGTCTATGTACTGTTTCCAAATAAAAAAATTGGAAAATGTATTAATGCCGCTTAGTGCAAAATGAGTCACTAAACAAAAATCAGAAAATGGCTGCTCCTTATTATTGAATGGCTGGACACTGAGCAACTGAAATAGAGAGAATTTACTGCTAATAGGTAACACTGCTTTTTGCTTGACGTAAGCTCTGAGTTATCGCGATGCCTACTCTACAATATACTGGAAGCGTTTGGAAGCATTGTTATTCGAGGACTACTTGTTAGGCACCGACAAAAGAGAAGACTGTATGGAGTACTTTCCAAGGCACTCTCCATTTTCGTGGCAGAATCCCAGATGCACGTAATAGAGCTGAGGGTAAGTGACCTAATGAGGTAGGTAATTACCCTTATTTTAAGGCATCACTCTGATTAAGAAGATGGTATGAGACCTTCACTGTTAATATCACATTTAAATTTTCTGGTAGAAAACATCTAAAGTTAGTTAGGCTATACGCTGACGATTTTGTTATATACAAGGAAGTCGCAACACTAAAAATTACGGCGAAATGCACGAATACATTCAGAGGACTGACGCTTAGCGCAGGGGTTGGCAGTTGGCTCTCATATTTAATAAAAGGAAAGTACTGCGCACAAGTAAGTATAAGGATGCGTTATTTTTAGACAATATAATTTGCGTTTAGAGATTACAGACAGTAACGATAGTAAAATAACTAGCAGTGTGCGCCCTGAATGGTGAGATAAAAACAGTTGCACTTTGAATAATTTCGGCAGAAGTGCTATTTTTTTTCAACACAGCATTTGCATCTTATCCAAAAAGCTTATTAATTGTTTAGAGCACAGCTCAGCCACACTCTGTTCACACACATACAGGGTGAGGCAAATAAAAGAGGCCCGGAGAATAGAGTTCCAGGACACAAAGAAACACAGCAGAGAAAAGGAAATACGGTACTAACCTGACTGCAGCAGATGCTGTAAGTGACCACCATTCATCTCTTGGCACTCTTTGGCCTTGGTCAGCAAGCTGCTGAAGGTGGATCGAAGCTGGACTGCAGGAATTGCTGTAGTCTCATCCGAAATGTCTGTTGCAGTACCTGAAGAGTATGATTGTCGTTGCGATACACCTTAGACTTGAGCGCTCCCAACACAAAGTAATTGCATACTGACAGGTCAGGTGACTTGGGTTTCCAGCTAGGGCTGTGACTAACTGACCTCTGCTAACAACTCCGTCAGGCGTGAGGACTGTGTAAATGTGGTCCAAGGTTCGGCCAGCTGTATGGGCAATTGCTCCATCCTGTTGGAAGTAATTGTAGGTCTCTTCCTCTTTCATTAACGCTGCCACAAATGTTTTCAAATATTGACAATGAATTGCACCGAATTCCGGACCACTTTTATTTGCCCTACACATTAAAAGTTTGTTTGGAAAGATTAACGGTTGAGAAACTTTGTCTGCTTTGGAAATAACCTGCAGAAGATAAAAATGCACACGTATCGGATTTGACGCGGAATTACAGAAAGACAAATACTAAAAGAAGACCTCTGTATCACGTTTAGGATAAAATGAAAAAGAGTACGGAATTTACGCATTACTTTTCAATATCATGACCAGGGACAGAATGTGATATCACTATTTGATACGTGCAAGAAAGCCTCATAGTCAACTGTGCGGATCCTCTTAGCTAGTCTCCTCCCTCTCTCACTTTTACTCCCAAGCCATTACGTTTAGAAAATCATGTTATGTGGGTCGACTAGAAAAAGCCTAAGCATCTTTCCACTGCTAGAGATTTCATCGTGGCTGCGTTACCAAAGACACTTGTGGTAGCAACCTTTCCTCTCCCAATTGAGCTAACTGACTTACAAATACTAAATAACTTTTCAGAAAATAAATATCTGAAAACACGTTTACTGAACTGAGAAATATTAATTTAACTTCCTCTAATAATGAAGACACGTTATGAGCATAAAAATAATTTTGAATGTGTTATTAATTATGAAATAACCGTGGCCTTTGAAACAGCCTGACCTGCAGAAGTTAATAGGAATAAGGTTTCTGGTAATCATGCCATTCTGGTAGAAAACGTTCACCGGAAACAGCAGTCAACAGTAAGTAGATGCAGTGTTCTTAACCTCTGTAAATAATTTATCAATTAAGATGTGGTGGATATGGAGAGACGTATGATTACGAGAAGAATATGTTTATTGTTTCCTCTGGTGTATCAAACTTCACAATGTAGAAGATTCCTATGGTGGCTAATTTACAGTCTACCCCAAAGCCAACGTGAGCAGAAGCTTTTCGTATGGTGCCTTTACTATTTTGTTTAGGATTAACTGACTTCCATGATTACATGTAATTCCAAATTTAAATTTTTGCCGAGAACAAAATGAAATTACACTACTAAGCTTCATCTATTGTAATATAGTACGAAGCAAGTAGCTTTATCTCTCGTTGCACGTATTTTATCTGCAAAGAGCCATCGTTCTTTACAGCGCTGGCGCCAGGACATGACAATCAGTTCACAGTTGCATGTATTACAGTTTTAGTATCTGTGGAACATGGAAAATATCTCATTCACAATACTCGAGTGAGAAAAGTATGTTATTCAGCGCAAAGAGCTGCCTTTCCCGTCTCTCTGCTATAGTGATTCCATCAATATCCCTGCCGAGCTAAAAACGCGAACGGTCATATGGACGACTGCAATTTCATCTAAGGGCGCAAATTAGGACTCACATCTATTAAGAGCCATCAGGCGAAGCGACGACAAGCCAGCGGATTTTCACTCGGGAATTGCAGACCTTGATCACCCCGGTGGCTGAGAGGCGATGGATTTACCGCTCTACGCCTCGCCAGCCTATAGCCAATTACGCGCAAATCCCTTTCACTCCATCTGGCAAGCGGGAAGGCTTTCTCGGTGACATAAAGACCTCCAAAATACTGAAATACTAGTCTTCGAGTAAAAATGTATTAAATAAATTCTTATGTGCTACATACACATAAAGGGATCTAAGGCATTTCCTCCGGAAGAAGAATGTATTAAGAAACGTCTGAATAAACTCGTATTTACTACTAAAATAACTTCATTACCGAAATTCATAGTTGATAGGTTATTGTAGTTTACAATAAAACTATTTTACTATTCCTTTTTATAAGATGCTGTAGTCACATAACCAATAGTTTCTAGTGTAAGAGGGATCGCATGCAAACAAATGTTTTTTTTTTTAGTTTTTTCTTTCTCTGTCCCGTTTCCATTGCATCTGCTTTCGATTCGCTCCCAGTTTTGTGGCAGGAAGTTTTTATGTCTGCCACAATGTATTCAGTTGGTAAGTGCCTACCTCTTAGTCATATACAACCTGTTGCCTGTATTTTCGTTTTTCTCTGTTTCAGATCTTCTTAGTAGGTCTGCTCAAAGTCCAAGACACGAAGTGTCGTGAAAACATTTCTAACACAAGGGGCCTAGTGCGACGGTTATTGCACTGAACGCGTATTCTGTTGAAGTGAGATTCAAACCAACGTCCAGCCATCGAGATACGAGTTACCTGTGGTATCTCTAGATCACCTAAGGCGAATTCTGAGAGAGTTCATTTGAAGAGGACACCGTTGATATCCCTCCCATCCTTGCCGAACCCGAACTCACGCTCAGTTTCTGACGACCTCATCGATTTCGGGAGCTTACATCCTCGTCTGCCTCCCTTAGTCGCGTGAAGAAAATCATTCTCCGAAACCATCCTTAAGAAGGGATTAATACAACAAAATTTTGTATGTCGACTGATCTTTATCGAATCTTCGAGAGATATTGCACAGAGAGTCTAATAACAGTCGTGAGTGAGATATGAGGATAGTTACGATATGCTTAGAAGCTGATGACATATTTCAAAAACGCCAACCGTGTTGAAACTTAGGTTAATAATGACAAAAACTAATGATAACTTGTTACATATTCTGGTAGTATTCAATATTTATGCATCTCGGAACTGTCAGGTTATTTAGAGTGATTTGATTTTCCACTCACCTACAGCGCAGCGGCGGCGAGTGTAACCGGTACGTTTCGTGTTACTTGTTATTGGTTGGTTGATTGATTAGGGAGGAGGGGACCAAACAGGGAGGTCGTCGGTCCCATCGGATTAGGAAGGATGCGGAAGGAAGTCGGCTGTGCCCTTTCAAGGAAACCACCCCAGTATTTGCCTGAGGCGATTTAGGGAAACCACGGAAAACCTAAATAATGATAGCCGAACGCGGGTTTGAACCGTCGTCCGCCCGAATGGGAGTTCCTTGCTCCGTTTATTTGCTATTTGGCGTAAGTTATCCTCATTGATTACAGTAAAACCGTCACACTCAAGACATAAGAACTACTAGCAGAGAAAGCAGGCCAAATGTTCGCCTAATAATGTAAACTTGAATATGAAAAAAGGCAACAAGAGATAAGAAACATCGATGTTTCACGTCATGAATGTCGACAACGAGGTTATGAGAGACTTACGAGAATCTCGTTCTGGGGACGGAAATCGTAAGTGTCCTTCTGTATAGTGACGTTTCTATTCTGTCAGCCTAATCTAATTATGTGACAGTCTGTTAAAGATTCATGAACAGTGATCAAATTAATAGTAAGAAACGGATTACGTGAAGGAAATGCGCTAAAACTGAAACACGTGCTTTAAATCAAACAAATGCATTAGTACATGAAATGTACTCGCAGTCGCGAATACGGATAACCTTGAGCTGTATAATGGACTGCCAACAATGAAAAATTTTTCCTGTCCGGGACTCGAACCCGGATTTCCCTCATTATATGAGCGGTCGCCTTAACCGCTTTGGCTATCCATAAACCACTATCGGCCAAACCCAAACTGCCATATGCCGTCGACCATGCGCCACCACTTTTACTGGTACACTAGTGGTAATTCCGGAGCAGGGGTTGTCAGTACTCACAACTGCGAATACTTTTCATTTATTTCATGACGGCTATAGTCGCCACAGTGCCTGTTCCTTCGGACATGCATGCATGTACTTCTTAACAACACTGGCACCGCAATATCGTAAATGTATTTTTAATTTCTTTCTTTCACAGACAATAAATTTAGCAAAATATACAACGTATCTCGAATTCATTTGGTCTGAGGTGAAGATAAATTCTGCATCAATGATTACACGTGGTCCCCTGAATTCTGGTCAAATGTTCACTGTTGGTAGAGTAACTTTTCACCCACAGTCAAAAACGAAAGGTACCGTGTCACTTCATATGTTGGTCAGTTGGGGAGATGCCTTCACTTTCATAGGTAGATACACTACTGGCCATTAAAATTCTGCACCAGGAAGATGACTTGCTACAGACGCGAAATTTAACCGACAGCAAGAAGATGCTGTGATATGCAAATGATTAGCTTTTCAGAGCACTAACATAAGGTTGGTGTCAGTGGCGTCACCTACAACGTGCTGACATGAGGAAAGTTTCCAACCGATTTCTCATACATAAACAGCAGTTGACCGGCGTTGTCTGGTGAAACGTTGTTGTGATGCCTCGTGTAAGGAGGAGAAATGCGTATCATCACGTTTCCGACTTTGATGAAGGAAGGATTGCAGCCTATCGTGATTGCGGTTTATCGTATCGCGACATTGCTGCTCGCGCTGGTCAAGATCCAATGACTGTTAACAGAATATGGAATCGGTGGGTTCAGGAGGGTAATACGGAACGCCGTGCTGGATCTTCGAAAATCTATGAAACCTGTTTAGATAATAACGAGACTTTCTAAGATTTTGCAAACAGGTTTTTTCATAGTAATGTCTCCACTTGCAGGCCTGAAAATGTCGAAGCATCGTTTAATGGCATTGAATCAGTAAGTTTATCAAAATTCGATAGTCTCTGAATATGATTATTACCAAGCCATTGTGGGAGTACTCGATAAAAAAACAATTGCCAATTACTCTCAATGAATCGAAAAAAGGATCCTATGTGAAGAATGGTATAAAATTTCATCTAATGCATTCAGGATTTAAGTTTTTTAATATCCATGAAGATTCAGTCTTTATTAATTCCAAAGTTGGCCCAACGTCATACTGCATGTGTACTGATAGTACTGAACACAATTTATAAGTTTTATTCTGAGCCCAGCAGCAAATACTGAAAGACGCCAACCGAGCTGGCCTGCCTTCTGACAGTGACAAAGATCTGCGTAGAACAGGCCTCACGAGAGCCAAATCTCTCCTCTTGAACTCAAAAGTGGTAATCAAAACTGTCACGAACGTAATAACTTGATGGGGAGAGTATCACTGAGAAATGAGACTAAGGTGTAGGTTCTTTCAAAAAAGTTTAACAAACTAAATTAAAGGGGGTTCATCTAGCTACTGAAATAAAATTTTTGCCCAATTTCCCCCTGATGTGCTATAAATCCACGTTGAAAACCACAAAATACTGGTTCTTAAACGAAAATAAATCAACAAATAAAAAATAACAAAAATGATATCCTAAGGTTGGTTGGTTGGTTTGTTTGGGGAAGGAGACCAGACAGCGAGGTCATCGGTCTCATTGGATTAGAGAAGGACGGGGAAGGAAGTCGGCCGTGCCCTTGCAGAGGAACCACCCCGGCATTTGCCTGGAGCGATTTAGGGAAATCACGGAAAACCTAAATAAGGATGGTCGGACGCGCGATTGAACCGTCGTCCTCCAGAATGCGAGTCCGATGTATATCCTAAGGAATGACGTAGATAGCAAGTGCGAAAACTAATCTTTATAGGTAAAGGGGAATTTAAGCTAATATTTGATTCACCAGACAAAGACCGCGGGGAATGAGGAAGAAGGGAACAAGTGTTTCCTTGTACATCACTGAAAAAAGAAACGATCACGATATCCACTTCGACGCAATACATAGCATGTGCCATGCAGCTGCGACATGTAACTTGAGTCGCTAGTGATCCAAGGAAGCCAAATCAAACTATCAGATTCTGAAATCTAACATAGTTGAAATCAAGTTCCTAGTAGAAAACTGACAACTCTCATCCCCGGTCCACTGTGCGGCAATTTCCCACCATAATATAAGCTGCAAGTTGGAGGGATGTAAGATTCTGTCAGCAGGTTGGCGGCTGGCATCGCATTTCTCCCAGAGCTGTCGAACCAGAGTCCTTGGGTACAGCTGAGTTCTTGTACTTCCAGGACTGGATCCAAGTGCCAAGTGTTTTAACCAAACCCTCAAACCAAAGTTTTCCAGCAGAAGTTTGTCCGCTACTGCTCTCTCTAAAAGTCTCCTAAAACTTACTTCGCCGCTCGTGACTCACCAAAATGTTCAGATAAAAACTGCTGAAACTCCTCTCTCAGGAAAACTTTTACCTGGTAGCCAATGGCTTGTGCCTCTGCCAGCACAGTTCCTAGAATCTACGAACCAAATTCCCCCTCTTCACAAATGTAAAATAATTAACCAACTCAAGCTCGTCTTATGACTCTAATTCTCCGAAAGTGGGCTGGTACCTCCCAGTTTCTGGTAATCTTTTTTTTTTTTTTTTTTTTTTTTAAAGGCTTGCCAACTTAAGAGGATGTTACCCGGTATGGACAAATCTCCGCCTGTTCTTCCCTGAGTTCAATACGGCTCCCAGACACACGCAGCTATAGAAAGTTTCCGCATGCAAAAGCTACAAATAAAGGAGGAAAATAAAAATGGGAAATAGTGGCTTAAATGTAGCAATCACTCATGTAGTGCGTAATCAGAACTGTATACTTTAATCAGTACCAGTATGTCTGAAATGTGTCAGTGAATTGAAGGAAGGAAAAGACATGAAAACAGAATGAAGTATTTTATCAGTAAAAAATGTTGCACAAGTTGTGTTAAGACAGTCAAGCGTGATAATAATAAGCAAGCCTTTTTCTTTTATAACTAGAGTCTCCATTATCATCACCAGGAAATGATTCGAAAGGAACAGAAAGCGAATCTGTGCCAAGGTTGTCCGTCTTTCTATTATTTTAAATCAACACTTCACTCAAACTAACTCGGAGACTGAGAGATGACTGTGAGCTATCATAAAACCATGCATGCCTATGTCGATAATTCAATAAACTATACTATTAAACATAATATTTAAGAATATTAATTAGTTGAAAAACTACTAATTGATGCAGCGTCTTATCAGAATACGAATGGAAAAAACAGAATAGCAATTAGAGAGTATATAGCTGAGATGTTTGAGTTTTGATTTAGCAAGCTTATCTGAATTTATTCGGAGTTGGCTGAAGTGGGAGGAGGCTAGATAGCTCGTTCAGAGGTATATGCAGCTAGTGACCACCAATATTGCTAGTAAGTGTGGTCGGCTAAGGCAGTGTGGTCTGGAAAACGGAGGAGCAGGCGCAGGGATACTGAAAACGCACAAGAAGTAAAAGTTAATACGTAGTTTACAGGGGAGGACACCCCTCCACTTCGAAACTTTTGGACGAGTCCATAAACAGACCCAATCTAAGAGAAAAATTTTATTGTTGTGGGCAGTAGAGGAACTGCAACTTTTATTAAACTAATGTTTAGTGTCTATCTCCATGTCAGTCAGTCATACAGAATGATATAAATATAAGCAAAATTAATATTTTGTAAACTGTAGAGTCTGATGATACTGTCCCCTATTTCTAATTTTCCATAATTGTACCTATATATACACTCCTGGAAATGGAAAAAAGAACACATTGACACCGGTGTGTCAGACCCACCATACTTGCTCCGGACACTGCGAGAGGGCTGTACAAGCAATGATCACACGCACGGCGCAGCGGACACACCAGGAACCGCGGTGTTGGCCGTCGAATGGCGCTAGCTGCGCAGCATTTGTGCACCGCCGCCGTCAGTGTCAGCCAGTTTGCCGTGGCAAACGGAGCTCCATCGCAGTCTTTAACACCGGTAGCATGCCGCGACAGCGTGGACGTGAACCGTATGTGCAGTTGACGGACTTTGAGCGAGGGAGTATAGTGGGCATGCGGGAGGCCGGGTGGACGTACCGCCGAATTGCTCAACACGTGGGGCGTGAGGTCTCCACGTCCGCATGTATCCCGTGCCACCCAACGTGCTCTAGAAGGTGTAAGTCAACTACCCTGGCCAGCAAGGTCTCCGGATCTGTCCCCCATTGAGCATGTTTGGGACTGGATGAAGCGTCGTCTCACGCGGTCTGCACGTCCAGCACGAACGCTGGTCCAACTGAGGCGCCAGGTGGAAATGGCATGGCAAGCCGTTCCACAGGACTACATCCAGCATCTCTACGATCGTCTCCATGGGAGAATAGCAGCCTGCATTGCTGCGAAAGGTGGATATACACTGTACTAGTGCCGACATTGTGCATGCTCTGTTGCCTGTGTCTATGTGCCTGTGGTTCTGTCAGTGTGATCACGTGATGTATCTGACCCCAGGAATGTGTCAATAAAGTTTCCCCTTCCTGGGACAATGAATTCACGGTGTTCTTATTTCAATTTCCAGGAGTGTAAATTATAGCTGTGTTGAATTAATGTGAGCAGTCGACGAAATCCATTAGCCGTGTAAAAAAAAAACTAAAAAAAATTTAAAAAATTAAATTAAATTAATAATCTTAAGATGGTGATTTAATTTCACTGAAACTAGTAATCATTGCGTGTTTTGTGCGATCTTGGCCAACAGGCTCCCTGTTAGGGATTCAGCATTCCGAGATCCACAGTGTCACGAGTGTTCCGAGAATACCAAATTTCAAGCATTGTCTCTCACCACGGACAATGCACTGGTCACCTGCCTTCCATTGACGACCGAGAGCAGCGGTGTTTGTGTAGAGATGTCGGTGCTAACAGACGAGCAACAGCTCTTGAAATAACCGCAGGATTCAACGTGGGACGTACGACGAACGTAGACAGTACAGCGAAATCTGCCGTTAGTGGGCAGTGGCAGTTGACGAACGACGCGAGTGACTTTGCTGACAGCACGACATCGCCTGCAAGACCTGTCCTCGGCTGGTGGCCATTTCGGTTGGACGATAGACAACTGGAAACCATGGTCCTGTCAGATAAGATCCGATTTCAGTTGGTAAAAGCTTTTGATGGGGTTCGAGTATGCGCAGACCCCAAGTTATCAACAAGGCACTGTGCAAAGTGGTAGTGACCCCATAATGATGTGGGCTGTGTTTACATGGAATGGATTGCGTCCTCTGGCCCGCCTGAATCTACCATTGACTGTAAATACTTATGTGCGGCTAGTTGGAGACCACTTGCAGCCATTCATGGACTTCATGTTCCCAAACAACGATGGAAATTTTATAGATGACAACGTGCCATGTCAGACCATTCAGGACTGTTCGAGCGAATTATCTGGCCACCCAGATGACCGACATGAATTCCATCGAACATTTATGGGACGTGATCGAGGGATCAGTTCGTGCACAAAATCCTGCACCGATAACACTATCCCAATTATGGACGGCTATGAAGGCAGCATGGCTCAATATTTCGGTAGGGGATATCCAACTACTTGTTGAGTCCATGTCAAGTCGAGTTTCAGAAGTACGCCGGGCAAAAGCAGGTCCAATATGACATTAGAAGGTGTACCATGACTTTTTCCACCTCAGTGTAGTATCATGTGGTGTTCGCTTCCTCGTTCCTCTTCGACACCTTTCCCTGTTTCTCGCTCCATAGTATTTCCTCCTCAGCCGATCTTTTTACCCTTGCAATTTTCCCTCTGGTCGCTTCATCCCCAATGGTGTGGTGGACCTTTCCAACCAAGCTTCTTAAAAAGGTAAAGTCAGAAAACGTTATCATTACACCAGTTCGTTCGTTGCCTCACTTCCTCTAAGATTTCGCCACAGGTCACAAGCTGCTTATTCCTAGATTCAGTTCTATATACCACTGCTTGTGATTTCTACTTCTGATTCGTGTAAGATGAGAAAACTTGCGTTACTAAAATCGATAAATCCTGCTCATTCAAAGCTCCAAAAGAAAAGAAAACCGAACAACTACCATCTGATCTCACTGTTACCCAAAAGTTCATCTGATGTTTGAGATCAATACACCAATAACCTCGTTCTCTACCGTTGACTACATGGTCCAAATGCTCATCTGGCGTGGACGTTAAACAAAAACATCATTTCTTCCCTTATAGAAAGACATTGTATCTCAAATCTCTGCCTGCCGTCCAAAGCCGTCATAAGACAAATAATCTGGGACTTTATAGCAAGAATGAAAAACTCATCTCAGCGGCATAGATCTCACAGAAATGGCCCTGTGCCTCTGTCTTACCCTCCACTGCAGTCAGCAAACTACTCCCGAAACTCACTTTTCTTGTGAAATTTGTCAACAAATAGATACACAGTCGGCGCCAAGATTTGCACGTTGTCTCACCCTTGCACAGTATCTCGAGAGCTGCTTCACCTGCTATCCATCACGAAATTAAAAGGAGAAATAACATTATTCCTAGGCATTATGAACTCCCAAACTATTGGACACATGATGCACAAAATTTGAAATAGGCAAATGTAACCCAACACAACAGGACATGGAATACCACGAGATCCCAAAATCAAACTCACATCAATTTATACTGGAGGACGATAGAAGAAGGATGTACCGAATTATTGGTCACAAAGTCACATATCATTATAAATCCAACAGCCCAAATGTCTCTTCCCAATAACCGAAGCAGAAATTCGAAGCACAATAGTTCGACCACACTTCTGGTTAAAATTATTGTTTTCCTAGTTGTCTTGTGCTTTCAGAGCCTACTACTTTATAAAAGGGCTGATGCTGCTCACCCACAAATATGCAACAAAGAATTCATCATATTACACCTTTGCTGTCAACGCAACTCAGAACTCCTTTTATGGACATCTCACGACTCTACGTAGACGTACTGTCATTAAACAAGATAGCAGAAGGAATAGATTTCAGGAACAGAGAAGAAAGAACATACAGGTACAAAAACTATGGTCATGACGACATAAAGCTTACGCAACTCTTATCAGAAATAACTTTACCTATGGAAACCCAAAAGAAAACTTCACCTTCAACTACTACTCATTTAATATTTACACATATAATTCGAAAACAGGACGAACGAAATTTCCAGCAAAGGCACTAAAATTTTCTTCGTTCCTTGAATTCTGAGAAACGAGAGAAAATCCACAAAAACCCCAATCACAGAAGAAAATATGGAAAAGAAACTTAGTTACCTTTGCTTCGCATGGTTCAGCCCAAAAGGGAAAAAATCATCCTTGACGTACCACCACTCCCTAATCAGCTATCTGCCAATCACACCTTACAATCACCTGTGTGGCGGATATTCTGTATTTTACTTAGAAGAAATGTCAACAACATATCGAGGATTTTATGGTCTGTCAAAGTTATCCCTCACAGATTTCCACTGAATCCAAGATGTGACTCCTAGTGCAGTCAGAATTGATCACAATGACTGCGATTACTTCATCTTAATAATAAATTACACATCCTCAGCCTACTGAGGGAAATAATCCAGAATTCATCTTCTACAGCAACTCTCTCTACAAAATTTCTCCAACATTTCTCCACTATAGAGGCTGCAGTTCCTTAAACACCAGCTAAAAGTTTCCACATATCACTTCTACAGCATCTCTCCACTGACCTTAACACACATTCATCTTTATCATGTTACTGCCCAACTTAAATCATTGATCAAAAGAAGTGACAACTCCCTGCATCAGTATCCATCTGCATTGAAAACCGCTAGACACCTACTTCATACTAACATCAACACAGCGTGAACCCAACGGATCAGTCCACAAAATTCCACCAATTGGTCACATTAGCGATTCCCAATATAGCCATGACACAATTACCTCTTTTAGAGATGTTAATGCAGATACAAAATGAAAAATATCTTTTTTATTCTGCATTTGAAATATGTCTTTTTCAGAAAGTATTTTCTATTTTATTTGAAATGTTTAAAATGTATATATTTTGTAATTTTAAAAAACAAAATACTCTTCTTGATTTTTTTATTTCATGCTTCGTACCTATCGTTCATTTAATTAGCCATTTGTTTGAACAAAATTAGTTCATGACAGACGCAGATGGCGCAATAAGCGCCATAGGTAAACCTATCAATAGAATATGACTATTTACCCAATTAATAGAAAAGGCAGTAATACTTCAGTGCACATTATACTTACGTTTACCATTGTTGTTTGTTTAATATAAAACGTATCGAAAGCATCTGATAATACCTACTGATCTCAAAAGAGAGGGAAGGAGAGAGCGAGGTCACTATCGTCTTTTTGTGAGATGACGAGTTTACAGAGGGGCAACTCTAAGAGAATTCATTCATTGTGACAGTGACAACTATACCTCTATAAACAGTTACTACATCTATGGACTGCTTGAAAAACTGTTTTTTCTTTCTGTTAGTAAGATTAATATTGATAGTTTTTATCGGCCATCGATAATTTCGATACTATTGTTGCACTAACGATGTTTATGCAACACTACATTGTATGAGTAGTCAACTATTTGAGCATGATGATTGTTTCCGAAATGATTTTGTTCTGTTTTTTTTTTCAACTACTCGATACGAATAAATGAAACATAAGGAAAACAATATTGTTATTTTGTCCTTAAGTGAACATAAACTTGCTAAACATGATAACATATTCATTTCTAGTAATCTAAACTAAAATAAAATTCCACCGATATCGATCTTTTTTTGGTATCATGTAAAATTTTATTCAAAACGTTCTATTTACACTAACTGGAGTACACAGCATTGCTCGGGAGGTTACATTTTATGGACTTTACAATGTACAGTAAGAGTTTCTGAAGCTTAGTATTGTAGCACTCTCACGTATATCTGTCTACAGTTCTTGCATGACATGAAATCGCCTTTCCCCTAGTTCTTTTCGTGCCATGTCGACACAATTCAGAACATTTCAGTAATAGTGTGATGGGGCTTCGACCCTAGTTTTGATAAAAAACTAATATGCAAATTAATTAAGTTGATCATTTAATTACCCCAACCCTCAGCCCACCTCCATCCCACCCCGGATGAGGTCATGTGTTCTCCTGAGCCTGCATGTGGTCACCCCTCTCCCCCCCCCTCTGTCCCACCTATTCATTTGGTGGGAATTTCGAATTATCTGGTGAATTTCGAGTTTTCACTGAATAATTCAATTATCAATTCAGGGGAAGTAATGTTAGCAGAAATTGTTTCTTTAAATTGTTTATGAATTAGAAAGAGATGGTAGAAACTGACAATAAAATTCAGAGAATAGGAAAATATGTGAATTATACTCCATAGAGGACATAATTTGCGTTTGTAGCCGCATGCTTTGAGGCGCCATGTCACAGATTGCGTGGTCCCTCTCGCCGGAGGTTTGAGTCCTCCCTTGGGCATGGGTATGTGTGTTGTTCTTAGCATAAGTTTGTTTAAGTTAGTTTAAGTAGTGTTTAAGTCTAGGGACCGATGACCTCAGCAGTTTTGTCCCTTAGGAATTGACACACATTTTCACATTTGTTTTACATTTCGTAGGACAGGGGCACTCTTGCTTAGCTTCCAATCACATCGTCTACTGTGATCGCAAAGACATTAAGACACTCCATGGTGTACTGAAGCGTGCGAGTGCACCAAGAAAGCGGAGTGCTGACCATAACTGCCTGCCTAGCACTGGTATTCGTGAGTGAATAGACCTTCTCGTGGCACAGGTCCCCTCCATCCGTTCCCCCCTTCCCAGTAGTGGTTTGCCTGTCTCCACCCTTTCCCTGCCGCCTGCTCCTTCTCGACGCCACCCGCCCTACATCAGGCTGCAGCTGCCGTACATGACCTTGGGTGCTTATTCGTCCCCATTGGGCTGCATTCATGATAGCTGCCTCAGTGGCCTTACCTCGTGTGACGTTACTGGACCTACCTACTGCCTTCTGCTCCTGCTCCATCAGCTGCTGCGAACCTGTGCCATGCGCTCAACTTCACTTGGTGTCTGCCAATCTGCAGGGTGACCACATGCACTGACTTTCCTCCCTTGCCCTCACTGGCAGCGCCCCACCCTTGGCTTCCATGCCACAGAGGGGTGGCAGCCAGCTGTCCTAGAGAGAAATCAGCAGATGATTGTAATGTATGATGCCATTCCCAAGGTGCACAGTGGTGGGCATCTACCATGAACAATAAATTTGTTTTCGGAGGTTAGCGTCTTCTTCCCACAGCTGTGCTCTAATGATCAAAATCATATATTTCGAGGGATGGAGCTGGCACTGGGAGTGCCAGGCCACCTATTTGTCTCAGAATGAAAAAAAGTGTATTGCTCTAAAGATACCAGATTTGTCCAATTTTCCAACCACATGCAGTCACTTGCCAGCAAACAAAGAATGTTTTCGGAAGGGCCTCTGTCTGTTTGTCTCAGAATTGTTTTCCCTCCAACAGCAGCCAACTGCACCAAGCCTCCTTCAGCTTGCTTGAAGAAACAAAAGAAGGCAAGGTTAACATCCTCCTCCCACAGCTGTACCGTAACAAACAATAACACGCATTTCGTGGGATGCAGCTAACTTCAGAAGTGTGAAGCTATCTGTTTGCCTCATAATCAAATGATGTTTGTCTCAGAAATTTTTTCCTTCCTTACAGTATGCTGTTTCTCAGGCACCAAGCCTGCTTCAGCATGCTTGAAAAATAAGAAGGCAAGGTATACCTTATTGGTACGGCAAATTGAATTATTATTGGTCTTCTACAAAATAGAGGGTTGAGTCTGAAGGTGTATAAAGCCCAACCACCACCAAAATCATCAACAATCTTGGACATTGCCTCGTTGTGTCTGTGTGATTCTCACAATATGAAGTGGCCTGCCAGTAGTGATGCCAGCGGCAGTGGTGATGGGGAACGGCCAAACCTGGGGCAAATGGCAAGTAAGTTCTTATAAAAAATTGTGAGTTCAAATTGGTACAGTTATAAAATTTTGTAGAAAAGCATTCAATTTTTTCGAGATTATGACACATTTTCGTAACAAGTCGTTATAGAAGTTCTTTTACTTGTTATTACAGCATTCATTCTTGGACTGTTGGCCGAATCAGAACTGAAGCTGGAAGCTGGAAGTCTCCAGCAGGCCGAAGAGGCTGTGCTACCATCATGTAAGCACATCCCTAAATTCTGTGTGATAATTTTCATGTTCAGAAAACAGCTCTTTATGTATTCAGATCGTAATAAGTGTTTATAAAATTTTTGGTCTCGCTGTTGCAGCGTTAGAACAGTAGCTGGCGGAAAAAGAGGGGCTTCTGGAGGCTGAAATGTAGCAAAAACGTAAGTACATTTTTAATATAGAGCATTAGACTGTTTTCATCATATAAAGCTGTGTGGGTCATATTTTCTTCATTTTTGTAGATGTTGCTATGGAGCAAGAGGAGGATCAGAATCTTGCAAGGGTATATGTCAAGAACGATAGCCAGGACTCATCACTTTCATCTGATATGATTTTTTTTTTTTTGTAGTTATGTATAACAAACATCTCGCTGTAGGCAAATTCAGTACATATTTTTGTTGTTGTTTCTTATAATCAATATCTTACTGTAGATTACTTCTGTGAGATTGATCAGTGGCTCCACAACAACAACAATTCCGGCGAGTGTGAAATACCGAAGTGGGTGCATGAGATGGTGGCTGCTGAAAGGCAGTGCCATCTTGCCCTTTTGGATGAGGAGGAGGAAATATTTGGCTGGGTGGGAGAACTAGCAGAAAGATCGACTGAACTGCTCAATCCTGGGACCTGGAGTGTAAAAGGTGATTAAAATGCAACCTTCATTACAGCATATAATTATTATTCAGGAATGCTGATGTACTAAATTGTTGTTATTTGTTTACAGCATATAAAGAGTGTAAATTTTAAGTTGACAAACCAGAATAACTCGAAAAATAAGCTTCATACGAAGAAATGTGAGGAATCAAAAGTTGATTATTTTTTAGGGGGACATCTGCTGGTGCTAAAATAAGCCCGCCACCCCAGCTCCCTGGGGGTGGGGTGGGTGGCAAATTTCAAATTTCAAATCGGAACCCCCACTTTTTATTGCAGTATCGGATTCTACATTAAAAACTACGTACATTTTGTCTTAAACATTTGTTTTGATTCTTGGTAGTTTACGCTGTAATTCAAGAAAATCCATGTTCTCATTTTTGCGTGGGAAAATGGTTGCGGATAAATAAAAGATACATTTTTACTTCGTAAATTTTGATTCACTAAAATTAAAACTCTCCCTCTCTCCCCATAGGGTGGGGTTTGAGAAAGAGGAATTAGAGTTTTACAAATGTTGACCCAAATATTAATTTTTTCTGCAGATTCGGATGAGTTTTGTTTGTTCCGTGGTCATGAGGCTGACCCTATGGGGTGAGCGTTGTACATAAGTTTTCATTATTCGTATGTTATAGAGGTGCCACTAACAGTGCCACCACAACAGCCTGCTGTGGCACATGTTCTTAGAGTCGTGGTTGCAGTGGCAGGTATCAAACATGCGCCTGAGTGACATGCACTGCCATGCAAAGCGCTGCTCATTGCCACGCAAGAGTCGGCAGAAGCAGCTGCGGGTGCTGCAGTGCCGGCATCTCGCACCATTGCATGCCCTCTGGTGTCTGTGGGTAGTTCAGTCAGAGCAACGATCTCCCACCCCCCAGGCTAGAGATGATGATAGCTCCAACATGCAGCACTGTCTACGAGCATCCTTTCCACATCCTTAATACTCCCACTGGAGCTCGCCACCGTCATCTCGTCCTACTCCATCTCTGGCTTTTCTCCGTTACTGGCAGTGAAAGGTATATGTACCTCGGTCATACCCCTGGCCAGTCAAGGCGCCTCCTCCCCAACGCCAGCGGTCGCGCGGTTCCAGACTGAAGCGCCTAGAACCGCTCGGCCACATCGGCCGGCAGTTAACTGCCATATTTGTGGGCTGCTATTAGATAGAAAAGCTGAAATTCTACTTAGAGATCATTGTCATCTTACAGGGAAGCTCCGCAGTGCAGCACACAACGAATAAAATTTGAAGTATCAGTTACCAAGGCACACACCCATATTTTTCCATAATTTAAGTGGGTATGACGCTTACTTTCTTGTTGAGCAATCGGTTAGTTTCGGCTGAGAGTGTTGAGAAGTATAAATCGTTCTCCAAACGAATGACTCGAAAAATTACTCTCTGCTTCCTTGACACGCTACATTGTATGCAGGCGCAACTTCAGAAACTCGTTGAAACTCTACCTCGGGAGGATATGCGTGTCATCCGACCTACACATCCGATGAGGAAAAGTTTCAGCTTGTGACTAGGAATGGAGATTTCCCTTATGAGTATTTGGATAGTAGGGCGAAACTCGATGAAAGCAAACCAGCCCACACATCTGCATTTACTAGTACTCTCACACCGATGTAATAAATAGTGCAGATTATGAGTATGCCAATTCAGCATCCCCAGTTTGGGTGATTACGAAAGACTATATATGGTCATCGAAGAGTGCTTGCTTGCAGATATTTTTGAAAAGTTCTGGAGTGTATACATGGCCATGTACTCTCTGGACCTCTCCGTTTATTCCAAGGCACCCAGGTTGTCCTTGGATGCAATGCTCAAGAAAATGAGGCACAGCATCGAACTTTTGACTCATGCTGATATGTTTCTTTTCTTGAATATGGGATCTGTGGAGGACATTCCCAGTGAGTCCATAGACACACCAAGGCAAATAATCCGCATATTGGTGTGGGGTCTAACGCATTCCTCGATTCAAGCTACATTCTATATTTGGATGTAAATAACTTACACATGGATTCCATGATGCAGCCACTGCCGGTTGGTGAGTTTCAATGGTTGTCTGAAACGAATTAGAAGAATCAGGTGTGAAAATATTGGGTCTGGTGACTGATTCTGATGTAGGGTATTTGGTGGAGACAGACCTCATGTACCCTGTTAGTGTGCATGCAATGGCAGGCGACTTGCTATTATGTCCAGAGCAACAAGTTAGGCGCGGAAGCACTATCTCTAAACTGATGACCACTGTTGGACAAAAGCAGAGGTACATAATTCATTACCATAGTTTCCAGTAGTGCCTCAGCTTAGGTATGGTGCTAGGTAGAATCACCTGGGCTATCTCGTTCAATCAGTCCCTCTCGCTGAAGGAGTATATTGAAGTAAATATCGGAAAGAGCGCGAGCGCGACTAGTGATTTCGAAAAAGATTTTTATCAATTAACGAATAATTCTATTTTCGGTAAAACCATGCAGAATGTAAGAAATGAACGCGATATTTTGATTAGGGCGGAATGGGAAGAGCCATGGGGCATAAGAAAGTGCATCGCCAGTCCAAATTTTAAGCTGGTCACTATTTTCAATGAGAACTTTGTTGCTGTGGAGATGTCGAGGCTTCAGCTGAGTTTACAAAACGTATCTACTTGTGTACATGTATACTGGACATCTCCAAACTCCACATGTACCGCTTCCACTATGAGATTGCTAAAACTCAGTTTGTGGACCTAAAGTTACTCTGTAAGGATACAGATAGCTTCATCTATTGGGTGAAGAACTGTGATTTGTATGAAGCAATTAGGTGTCACAGTGATGAATTCGACACATCAGTATATGCAGCTGACAATCCTTATGGCATTGTTCCTCTGAACATGATTATTGGCGTAATGGAAGATGAGGCGGATGGGTTGCCGATTGTGGAGTTTGTGGGTCAAAGATCCAAAATGCATGCATATCTTAAAGTGTATTGAGCCATCCACAGGTGGGCTAAGGATGTGTGACATGCAGCATCACATGTCCTCGCAGCTGAAGACTACTTGCAGAAAATGTATGGTGGTGTTCGCTGTGCTTCATCACAACCTCAAAATTTGGTGCAGAAAACTAGCATTCGATCGCGAGGTCACAAGATGTACACTTTGCTGCAATCTCAAGTCGGATTGTCGGCTCATGACGATAAAACAGTTATATACCGTGTGGCTAGGGCCTCCCGGCGCGTAGACTGTTCACCGGGTGCAAGTCACTCGAGTTGACGCAACTTCGGCGGCTTGTGTGTCGATGGGGATGAAATCATGATGATAAGGACAACACAACACCCAGTTCCTGAGCGGTGAAAATCTCCGACCCAGCCGGAAATTGAACCCGGGCCGTTAGGTATGACAGTCTGTCACGCTGACCACTCAACTACCAGGGGCGGACAATAAAACAGTTGTCATGACGGAATCGAAATGCTTCCATACTCACACTATTTACTTGAAGTGTGAGAGTGGTGGGGGACTTTGATGGTGTTCAAATGGTTCACATGCCTCTGAGCACTATGTGACTTAACTTCTGAGGTCATCAGTCACCTGGAACGTAGAACTAATTAAACCTAACTAACCTAAGGAGATCACACACAGCCATGCCCGAGGCAGGATTCGAACGTGCGACCGTAGCGCCTAGCACCGCACGGCCACTCCGGCCGGCCTTTGATGGTGTGAATTAGAGTGTGAGTGACTAGCTGAGTAGGAGCTTGAGCCGAATAGCATGGCTCCTTTATCATAGTGTAAATATTGTATGCGTGTGATGTATGGTGTGCCTGCATGTATGAGTGCTTATGTATCCTGCATATGCTTGTGAGTGCATCCGAGTGTTGATGCCTGTGTAAATATGTATGCCTGTGTGTAAATATATTCTGTTTATTTTTTCCTGAACAAGCAGAATACTATGTATGCATGAATATATAAGCACTATGTGGTGGAAAAGAAATAAAAATCACAAGAAATTTAAAAATCTGAAATATATATACGTATAAAAGATTAGAAATGGGACTAAAATCATGAAAAAGGTTAAAAACTGTAAATGATGGAAAAAAATTGTTTACTATATTTCTCTCTTTTGTACTTCAGGTGCATATGAGATTGTGCGAGTGCATTTGTAAATAGATTAGTTTTTAAGTTTCAACAACCACTAGCGGTCCAAGTCACAGTAATTTTAAGTGTGAGTTCCACCCAATTCATTTTAGTACAGCTGTTTGGGATGAACATTCTAGGGCCATCCACTCCATTGTATTATTAATTTATTTCAGCTGATTGAGATGGAAAATGTTTAGAGCCACCCAGTTCAACGTCTGAATTAAGTCGTTTGTTTGAATGGGATTTCACTAGTAATAGTATTAGTGTAAGAGAAACTGTACCTCTATAATAGTTGTAATGAATACTGCAACGTAAAGTAAAAATTTTTTCAACCACTACTATTATTTGTAAATCCAAGAGCTGTGAATTTAAAAGCAGTGTTAGCTTGTGCATTGTAAAACTGACAAGATATGTGGATGTAAATCTGCATTACTACTGTGGATATTTATATCTGAATAAAGAAAATGTTATTTGTTACCATATGTCTCTGTTTTCATTTCACAAATCGCTACCCTCTGAAATGTATATAAAGACTGTGGAAGATGCACAAGGTATTAGCTTGAATCATAGGGAGGTAACGTTTAACATGAAGGAAAACGAAATATATGCAATGATTGCATGGGATTTCGCCTATCGTGCTGCACATATAGGTTTTTGGGATCGAGCCTGCTTTCAAAGACATATGGCAAAAACGTCTGAAATTATATCTCCTGTGCTTGAACAAATCCACAGATGTAGAATCTGGGCAAAGCTACATACTATCTAAGTAGGAGGTAGGTAGAATGAAAGAAAAACAGAATGAGAGGTAAACAAATTCATTTATTTTCATTAATCCAACTTAAAAGTAATTTTACGTTTTTATAAACAAAAACAATACTGTTTTCACAGATCTTCTTCTTGAGCTGAAGAATAGCAGGACACCCATAGAATTCGAGGTGCTGAATAAATGCAAACTTGAAGATTCTTTGCATCCATGTGATCTTCTCCTCGCCTTTGACGTAGATGATGGTCTCAGGATGATCGAATATTGGAAGTGAAGTCATTATATCTCTACAAGGTATACCAGGATCGTTCCAGTGGAGTCCATGGAAGAAGCGTATTAACCACTTGGTACTCCTCCGTGTTTTAGCGCAGTACACATCGTTGAAAGGCCTTGATGATGCAATTCTTGCCGAGAATGTCTCTATTGTAGCATCATTATCTATGTATGCTATGAATGCAACATCTTTAAATATGAATTGTCTACACTCATCATCGCAGAATCTTTGAATGTCAGGAATGACGTTCACACTTGAACCTGTCATTGTCAAATGCTCTGGATATGACCCAGCACTTTGTCATTTATATAGCACTCTACACAACACCCGTAAGTGGACAATAGCTAATCACACAGTCATGTAGAACTAGAGCATACGCTGTAGTGTGCTCTGGGAAATTTGATGAGGATTCAAATTCGATTCGTACAGCTACTGGTCCTGATTTAACTACATATTTCGTTTTACTAAGAACAATTTATTACGATGATTGGTGCCAGCTCCTTGAATTTCCGTGGGCTAAGTAGGTATCCTCCCTCTTCAACATCTTCATAGTAACAAGCACGGAACCTGACCTACATGTCAAATGATAGCGTGTATATACATTCTGGTCCCACTGTGTCAGTAAATAGTTACACAGATAGAATTTTGAATTCAAGTAGCCTCTGGTATTAGTTTAATTACAGTCGTCAACTACGATGGAATCATTTGCTAAATTCCCCCTTCTATTGGTATGAAATGCCAGTATGATGCATATCGGTGTTTCCAGCTACACGGAGGTTTTTATAGCCCATTCCGCTCGCTGTCGGTAGCACCGGATACTCAAGTAGTGGGTCTATGAACCTTTCTGCTTAAAGTTAATTGATGCATTCACCTTCCTTATATCAGATTTACCATAGGTGAAGTGACGTTTGCACAGAGGTCAATCCCTTTCCCAGACAGTTTTAAAACTTCAATATCGTATGCACCGGGTTCATTTTCCACAATTTCATATTTACGATTAATTTCCAGGTGCAGTTTATTGCTAGTCTCTATGGTATTTGGGATGATGTTGTATGTTTCCAGACCACTCAGCATGATTCTCCAGTCTCCAATGTTTAAATCAATAAGTGAGAAGCAATTCGCATGTAATACAGACGATCGATCTTTTAAAGTAAGAGTGTACGACACTGCATATAAACATCAACTGGTGAATGAATCCTTAATACCCGTCCTTACATATCATACGTAAATCTCAAGAGGAACATGAGGCATATATGACCACACAGGAATCTACTGAGGTCTTGGTAGCGTCTAAAATTGTAGAACACATGTCTTCTGCCTGTGAAGTATCGTTGTGACTCTTCTGGAGGTTTACGGGTTGCCGACTGAGTCGAAATAGTGGGCGTTAGGTGTACTTATTTTTTTAATATTTGCTGCCCAGTGAGTTCCACGTCCCACTGCTACATCAAGATTCATAATTCCGCATTCTCCTGATCTCCACATAGTCTTCGATAATGTGTTCCGCATAAACACATATCGGAATCGCGGGATGTTGAATTTCTTCTTAACGAACTTGTAAGCGCCTTGTCTGGTAGAACTGATAGAGGACCTTTTTTTGTTTATGAAGAAGACTAGGGTCTTTTCTTGTATGGTTTCAGGTACAGCCCTTTACCGATGACTGCTGCCTCCATCATATGGTTATGGCTTCGTGCCTCCTGCAGTTTCTCCTGAAAGTTTTGTGCATTTTGGACTGTCCTGGCGATTGCAGCAGCACCTCCAGCCTATGAACCCACAACCGAGAGACCGGGTAGAGAAGGAATTGGGAGGGGAATAATTCCATCCAACGTCTTGGGTATTGATAGAACCTTGGATGGTTTAATCGATCTTTTTCTTCTCGCTTCTTTCTGCTTCAGGGCGCCTTGTCTATCTCTTATCACGCACGTTATGATACTGAGGTGGTTGTGGTCTGTGCATCCTGTTATAAAGCAAATCGTCAGCGTCGATTCAGCTATTTTGTGATGCGGGAAAACCAAACCATTTAGTTGTTGCCATAAGACCCAATCTACGCGACACACATCTGGTCCTGAGCTCTTCTATAACTCTTCTGTGTAAAGGCATCGCGCAATTTCAGTAGCACTGCTGTCATTTAAAAGGTAGGTTCTAAGATTCGTTCTCTGTGAATATCTCGGTTGAACAGTGTAGCAATTATGACTTCTCAAATGCTGTCTTGTGTTTTGAAATACGTACTGAATCACTAACATTAAATTGCTGTTTGCGTGGATCTAACATTTTAATTACTGTATCCAGAAGTACATCGATAAGTCTCATTCTTATTGTGCTATTTTTGGTTTATTATACTTTGCAATTATTTGTGGGAGGATATTGGTCGATTTGTGTGACCTACGAAGACTGAATCGCATTCACATTTGACATTTCACTGTTCTGTTCAGACGTTCCACGACACTCGCTGTCAGGTGGGTAAATGTCTACTGGTGACCGCTCTATCATAGTCTTGAAATATGTACTGTAAAAGTCGCTACCGTGAGCTGTTTGAAGGTTGCCTGGGCTTAGATTCATCCTTGTCTGCAGCTATTGCTCAAACACATGTGCAACATTCATCCTTGTTTTTGTTTTCATGGGTAATCCCCAGGCAAATTTAGAACAAGTATCAATGACCATTAAAATAGATTTGAATCCGTTATTAACACGTGAATATTTCTCACGTCGACAAGTCCACCTGCCACACGTCGTCCAAACATTTAATCGTAACATATCTTCGAGGATATGTTTTGCATGCTGGTTTGTGCATTTCTCTAACTACTGTCTCCATACTTATCCTATGATACCTCTCTCTCTAAGCTCAGAAATTAATGAAACAACTTCATTTGAATGATCTGTATTACCAGTGGCAGCTGATGCCATGAGCAGTCGTAGACGATCTATTAGCTCATTGGGGTCATCGTAATATATATACTGTGAGGTTCGATTTCTAATTCTTTTCTGCTGAATGTCAGTACCATCACTACTGCTATTTTTTTCACTGTCCAATACAGGCTTTATAATTGATTTCTATTTCGCACTGCTTCAGCTTTTTGCATTATTATGCAGATCAGTCAAAAGCAATATTTCACGATACATTTAACGGTCTTTAGGCGAATAATTTACGGCTTTTGTGGATATTAGGAAAATAAGGTTCAGTAGACCGGGTGTTCTTTGAAACTATATATCACTGATGTGTATTGATTTTTCATTTAATTGTTATAGGCTGCGTGCCGAACATGTATGGTTTCTCACAACTGGCACCTGAATGTTTTGCCTAACATAGCATCACCGCGACGGTTAATGAAACCGGCAATAGCGTCATCGTCGTCTTTGTGGAATTTCGCTGAGAGTTCATCGAGATACTCAGCAACTGGTTTAAGGGTTTCTCAAAGTGTCTGCTCCAGCTTCAAATGTCCTAACCTCAGCAACCGTAACTTCTCGCGAACGACCTTCCGTGCCTCGACGACTTTGCGCCTGGTCGACATATCGTTGTATATTAATCGGGCTTGTGTGCAGCGTGAGGTTTTATGTATCCACTCTTTTTCCCCATGTGCTGCCCCCTCTTCTCGGAAACAGCTATGTTCCTTTCAGTTAAGTCAACTACTTTCTTTTACAGTTGCATTAACCCGTTCATACAATGTCCCCTTCTCAATAACAGCTATATCCCCTTCAGTAAAGTCGTTTACTTTCTTTTCGATTGCCTTAACCCGAGCAAAAAAATGGTTCAAATGGCTCTGAGCACTATGGGACTCAACATCTTAGGTCATAAGTCCCCTAGAACTTAGAACTACTTAAACCTAACTAACCTAAGGACATCACACACACCCATGCCCGAGGCAGGATTCGAACCTGCGACCGTAGCAGTCCCGCAGTTCCGGACTGCAGCGCCAGAACCGCTAGACCACCGCGGCCGGCTTAACCCGAGCATTCAGTGTATTGTTCACTCTCAGAAGGGTATGACAATACGTCTCTAGTTCCTTGCGTACACGTCCAACTTTACATTTGAGAGTTTGAATTTTCGTGTCCATGTACAAGCGAATATTTTGTCTATGCACACCCATCCTATCAGTCTGAGCTTTCAGCATGCATGCGAATTTATCCATGGTGATGCGTGTGCTGATGTACTCACCTCTAAAACAGAACACATTGACACCGGTGTGTCAGACCCACCATACTTGCTCCGGACACTGCGAGAGGGCTGTACAAGCAATGATCACACGCACGGCACAGCGGACACACCAGGAACCGCGGTGTTGGCCGTCGAATGGCGCTAGCTGCGCAGCATTTGTGCACCGCCGCCGTCAGTGTCAGCCAGTTTGCCGTGGCATACGGAGCTCCATCGCAGTCTTTAACACTGGTAGCATGCCGCGACAGCGTGGACGTGAACCGTATGTGCAGTTGACGGACTTTGAGCGAGGGCGTATAGTGGGCATGCGGGAGGCCGGGTGGACGTACCGCCGAATTGCTCAACACGTGGGGCGTGAGGTCTCCACAGTAATCGATGTTGTCGCCAGTGGTCGGCGGAAGGTGCACGTGCCCGTCGACCTGGGACCGGACCGCAGCGACGCACGGATGCACGCCAAGACCGTAGGATCCTACGCAGTGCCGTAGGGGACCGCACCGCCACTTCCCAGCAAATTAGGGACACTGTTGCTCCTGGGGTATCGGCGAGGACCATTCGCAACCGTCTCCATGAAGCTGGGCTACGGTCCCGCACACCGTTAGGCCGTCTTCCGCTCACGCCCCAACATCGTGCAGCCCGCCTCCAGTGGCGTCGCGACAGGTGTGAATGGAGGGACGAATGGAGACGTGTCGTCTTCAGCGATGAGAGTCGCTTCTGCCTTGGTGCCAATGATGGTCGTATGCGTGTTTGGTGCCGTGCAGGTGAGCGCCACAATCAGGACTGCATACGACCGAGGCACACAGGGCCAACACCCGGCATCATGGTGTGGGGAGCGATCTCCTACACTGGCCGTACACCACTGGTGATCGTCGAGGGGACACTGAATAGTGCACGGTACATCCAAACCGTCATCGAACCCATCGTTCTACCATTCCTAGACCGACAAGGGGACTTGCTGTTCCAACAGGACAATGCACGTCCGCATGTATCCCGTGCCACCCAACGTGCTCTAGAAGGTGTAAGTCAACTACCCTGGCCAGCAAGATCTCCGGATCTGTCCCCCATTGAGCATGTGTGGGACTGGATGAAGCGTCGTCTCACGCGGTCTGCACGTCCAGCACGAACGCTGGTCCAACTGAGGCGCCAGGTGGAAATGGCATGGCAAGCCGTTCCACAGGACTACATCCAGCATCTCTACGATCGTCTCCATGGGAGAATAGCAGCCTGCATTGCTGCGAAAGGTGGATATACACTGTACTAGTGCCGACATTGTGCATGCTCTGTTGCCTGTGTCTATGTGCCTGTGGTTCTGTCAGTGTGATCATGTGATGTATCGGGCCCCAGGAATGTGTCAATAAAGTTTCCCCTTCCTGGGACAATGAATTCACGGTGTTCTTATTTCAATTTCCAGGAGTATATATATATATATATATATATATATATATATATATATATATATATATATATATATATATACACGAACGTTTGGAGGTGCCGTCTATACCTGCCGTCAATGACGAGAAACCTGTATTCTGAGTTCCAGCAATCTACACATACCTTTACAAAAACATTGAACCACATATCGGTTTCTATATGAGCCTGGTAAATGTACTTTAAATTCAGATTGGTCTGTTTCTATTATACTTCATCAGCTGTTTTGTATTTCTGTAATATGTGTGACTCAGATAAGATATCTCAATAGCCATTTGGTGATCAATACAGAAATATCGTCGAATTTGTTATCGTTTTTCCACACCAACATTGTCAAATATGAACACTGTGTTTGGCTTTACTTTTTGTGGCAAAGGGATATCTCTGCTCTCACTGAATGTCATGTATGTCACACCATCTACACCCTGCGACATCTCCTGCAATAGTTGGTATTTGGGCTGAACCCGTGTTTTCAAAAATACAGATACATGCTCAAAGCAGACTCCATCCTGATTTGTTAGCAGCGACGTGAGAACATTTGTCTTGCCATTGTTGTATGGACCCACAATTACTGCACGTATGTCGTTGGGAAGAAGTATGACATCCTTTTTCCCGTCTTCTTGCATGCCGTCACAGCTCAGGTCGCTTACAATGAAGTCTTGACGCCACACCACACTGCCATGATACCTGCTACGTCAGGTACTGGCGTGTAATGCGTTTTTATAGAAAATAATGAACACTATGCCCTGCCATGATACCATCTATGTCTGGTATTGGATTGCAATGAGCTTTTACAGAGAATTTAGTGAAATGAAAATTTTCTGCTCTTGCGTGTTTGCACTAAAAATACGGGTGGCAATAGCTTCAGTACTTGCAATATAAGGAGAGGTAAGAAATAAAAAACACATACATGGCTATATACATTTTTATTCCGTAGTCATACACGGTATGCACTACATCAACAGGTTCTTTATCTTAACACCAGTACAGAATACAGAAAATAAAGCCTTCGCGTAAGCAAAGAATTCAGTATGTATTTCTCTCAAACTTATTGGTAGTACGTTAGTTTCAGTTGGAACCATATTGACCCACTGTTCGAAGTCGTCTACATGCTCACTGTTCATACTTACATACTTTGCAATGTCCCTGTACACAGCCTTAACACAGGGCAGCAATCTGTTCCGTCTCTCCAACACAATGGATAGCACCATCTGTAGAATTTGTAACAGTGGAGTGCTGTAGACAGATATATGTATCATCGGATTTCACATGGAGTGCAGAGCAATCGTACTCTGTTGTAATGGATAGAGATGGAGCAGCACAGTAAATGCCCGGAGAAGGACGGCTCGGATGATACTCGGCAGTCAACTGCTGCTTGATGTAGGCTTTTGCATGACACAGTTCATCCCATTTCACCTCCATAAACTGCACTTTAACACTTTTTGTTGCATTTTCGATCTCTATCACAACACCAGAGTCTCTGTCTGCGGTTGCTTCTATACCAATATGTAAACACTTGGAACCAGTACGGATTAAATTATACACTGAAGCGAACAGTTGTGGTGCACAGGGCTTAAGTGGTATCTTCTCATCCATTACATCCTCACTTTGTCGAGGCAGTACCATTGGAATATTCTGTGATGGTGCATATGATGGCTTACAGTACTGACCTGCGTCATGCTGATAAGATCCCCAGTGCACTTAAATGAGCCAGAAGCTGACTGGATTTCTTCAAGCAACAGAAATTGATCCATCAAGCTGACCATGTGCACGACAGGATCCCAGGTGCTGTCACTGCTGTGGATTCTGACGTTCTGGGACATATCGCTGTTGCAGATCCCGACGGGGTGGAGGTTGTCGCATACACTGATGAGCAAAGAAGAAAAACCGTTACAAGCGATCCCACGCCCGGGTTCCCGGGTTCGATTCCCGGCGGGGTCAGGGATTTTCTCTGCCTCGTGATGACTGGGTGTTGTGTGCTGTCTTAGGTTAGTTAGGTTTACGCAGTACTAAGTTCTAGGAGACTGATGAACATAGATGTTAAGTCCCATAGTGCTCAGAGCCATTTGAACCATTTTTTTTTTTTCGTTACAAGCGATGATAGTAGCACAAAGACTTCATCTCCCTCACACTGCAGTAAACAGGGACATTAAGCAGGAAGTACTTTCTCTTCCGCAGCTTCTTCCTGTCCCACTGCTGCTGCTGCTGGGCACCACTGGACGATCTCAGCTGGCGCTTCATGCTGACTGCAGCTGAGCCTCCAGAGCTGTTGTACCCGCCTTATATCCCCAATGTGATTGGATGCTGCGTTCCTATCGGCTACTGCCAATTTAAAGCGCCTCTAGAGGTATAATTGTGTTTGTGAGTGCACTTTGGCTCTCCTTCCAAGAGGACAGGGGTTCGAGTCCCAGAAAGGGAAACACCATTTTGAATTTCCCGCAAATTCTGGGGTGGGAAGTTAGGTGACACGTCAGTGCAACCCAGAGACAAAGAAATTCCCACCAAAATTCGATATTCCCCCCAAAATTCGGAATTCCCATAAAAACTCGATATTCCCGCCAATAGGTTAGGGGAGGGGATGGGGGGCGGGGACCCACTTGCTGTCTGAGAATAACACACGACATTTTCTGGAGGGGGGGTGAGGGTATGGGCGGGGGGCTGGGGATAATTAATTGACCAATTTGATTAATTTGGGAATCAATTTGATATCATAATTTGGGGTCGGAGCCTCATCACCCTACTACTTATTTCGTGTTGACCATCTTCTGTTTCCAGGTAATGCTAAAGTCAATGATCTGACGGAGACTCTTAAGTAGGAATTTTTCTTCTTCTCACTGTGTTGCATTAGCCTTAATTTAATTTTTTCAGTCTGTGCTACAAATAAGTACCACTTTTGAAGATGAAGTTCTATAATGTGCTTTCATGTGTAATGTATACCATAGGTTTGATCACTACGAGACGTGAGCACTCGTAGGTTGGCAGTTAACGTCCTTCCTCACACGTCCCTTCGTCCTGTCAGACTGAAGGGACTTTTGTCGCGTACTAACTAAAATCCATACTGAACTCAAGCACCGAACTTCCTTCGGACATATCCGTTGTACTTTATGACCTTTATCGCTGCTTCGAGTCCTTGCGATCTATATCGTTTGGTACGAAATATGAGTGAGCTGTGCGGCACGAGAACTAAGAGACTAAGTTCTGAGTACTACACGAGAGGGTGCCCCCCCCCCCCCAAGCCCACTACACACGACCGCATGGTCAGAATATATTTTTCCCTCACCCTCTCCCCAACACACCCAAACAAACGTTATTTCGGAAACACAATTCATATCTTTCGTGTGTAGCAAATCGTCAGATTGCATGTGATTTAGCAATAGCCAGTGGCAGATAAGCAAATTACAGCCCTCATTTCCAATTTTTAGAATTCGCTGTACTTCGTGCCCACGCTCACTGCAACCAGTTCTTGCTATGGTACCAGGCACTGCATGAGAGGTGTGAGTTTGATGTTGCTGCCATATTGTACCGAATCTGAACGTGAGCGTCTTTAAATGTGCCTTCGTGAAACCTACAACGTGTTGTGTGCGACATTTCTATCACAGCAGAAGATTGGCATGGATACTAAGTTTTCAGGATTGCACGAACTGCTGATCCCCTCGCCGCAAGTCCCATACCCACCCGCGGAAGATAAAGTGCTCTCGCCACTCTCCATGCAAGCCCCATTCAGTAAAGTTCTACATCTACATCTATCTACATTTCTACATTTATACTCCGCAAGCCACCCAACGGTGTGTGGCGGAGGGCACTTTACGTGCCACTGTCATTACCTCCCTTTCCTGTTCCAGTCGCGTATGGTTCGCGGGAAGAACGACTGCCGGAAAGCCTCCGTGCGCGCTCTAATCTCTCTAATTTTACATTCGTGATCTCCTCTGGATGTATAATTAGGGGGAAGCAATATATTCGATACCTCATCCAGAAACGCACCCTCTCGAAACTTGGACAGCAAGCTACACCGCGATGCAGAGCGCCTCTCTTGCAGAGTCTGCCACTTGAGTTTGCTAAACATCTCCGTAACGCTATCACGCTTACCAAATAACCCTGTGACGAAACACGCCGCTCTTCTTAGGATCTTCTCTTTCTCCTCTGTCAACTCGACCTGGTACGGATCCCACAATGATGAGCAATACTCAAGTATAGGTCGAACGAGTGCTTTGTAAGCCTCCTCCTTTATTGATGGACTACATTTTCTAAGGACTCTCCCAATGAATCTCAACCTGGCACCCGCCTTACCAACAATTAATCTTATATGATCATTCCACTTCAAATCGTTCTGTACCCGTACTCCAGATATTTTAGAGAAGTAACTGCTACCAGTGTTGGTTCCGCTATCATATAATCATACAATAAAGGATCCTTCTTTCTATGTATTCGCAATACATTACATTTGTCTATGTTAAGGGTCTGTTGCCATTCCCTACACCAAGTGCCTATCAGCTGCGGATCTTCCTGCATTTCGCTGCAATTTTCTAATGCTACAACTTCTCTGTATACTATAGCATCATCCGCGAAAAGCCACATGGAACTTCCGACACTATCTACTAGGTCATGTATATATATTGTGAAAAGCAATGGTCCCATAACACACCCCTGTGGCACGCCAGAGGTTACTTTAACGTCTGTAGACGTCTCTCCATTGAGAACAACATGCTGCGTTCTGTTTGCTAAAAACTCTTCAATCCAGCCACACAGCTGGTCTGATATTCCGTAGGCTCTTACTTTGTTTATCAGGCGACAGTGCGCAACTGTATCGAACGCCTTCCAGAGGTCAAGGAAAATGGCATCTGTCTGAGAGCCTGTATCTAATATTTTCTGGGTTTCATGAATAAATAAAGCGAGTTGGGTCTCACACGATCGCTGTTTCCGGAATCCATGTTGATTCCTACAGAGTAGATTCTGGGTTTCCAGAAACGACATGATACGCGAGCAAAAAACATGTTCTAAAATTCTACATCAGATCTATGTCAGAGATATAGGGCTATAGTTTTGCGCATCTGCTCGACGACCCTTCTTGAAAACTGGAACTACCTGTGCTCTTTTCCAATCATTTGGATCCTTCCGTTCCTCTAGAGACTTGCGGTACACGGCTATTAGAAGGGGGGCAAGTTCTTTCACCAGGGATTGGAGGCACCGTAATATCTCTCGCGCATGGGAGACGTTACTACTAGGTTGCATCTGAAGCAAAGAATAACCAGCACAAAGGCACTACAGTGAAACGTATCCAAGTTAAAATGTAGTATTTAACGTGATTTCATTAAACGCAGAACAGAACCCATCCAAATTCACAATATATTCCTCCAAACTTCTGTACTGAGAATGATCTCACAGAACACAAAATATAACACAGGTGGTTACACAAAACATTTGTTCTATAGAGTTACAGTTTGAGGCCAAACCAGTTGCTATAGAAGCGCCAATGAAAATGTACTCTTTCGGAATCACATATGTAAAACAGCAACTCATTTCTGAGACTAGTGAAACCTCGCATATTTAATTAAATTATGTTATTGATTAATAAATACTTTTAGGGACTTCGTAATGCAGCCTAGAATAATTGTTCGTGAAGCTAAGTAAAACTTTTTCTAAATGAGGTAGTGAACAATCATGAATGTTAATCGCCCAATGTCTTCTACATCTACATCTACATCTACATCCATACTCCGCAATCCACCATACGGTGCGTGGCGGAGGGTACCTCGTACCACAACTAGCATCTTCTCTCCCTGTTCCACTCCCAAACAGAACGAGGGAAAAATGACTGCCTATATGCCTCTGTACGAGCCCAAATCTCTATTATCTTATCTTTGTGGTCTTTCCGCGAAATGTAAGTTGGTGGCAGTAAAATTGTACTGTAGTCAGCCTCAAATGCTGGTTATCTAAATTTCCTCTGTAGCGATTCACGAAAAGAACGCCTCCTTTCCTCTAGAGACTCCCACCCGAGTTCCTGAAACATTTCCGCAACACTCGCATGGTGATCAGACCTACCAGTAACAAATCTAGCAGCCCGCCTCTGAATTGCTTCTATGTCCTCCCTCAATCCGACCTGATAGGCATCCCAAACACTCGAGTAGTACTCAAGAATAGGTCGTATTGGTGTTTCATAAGCGGTCTCCTTTACAGATGAACCACTTCTTCCCAAAAGTCTACCAATGAACCAAAGACGACTATCCACCTTCCCCACAACTGCCATTACATGCTTGTCCCACTTCAGATCGCTCTGTAATGTTACGCCCAAACATTTAATCGACGTGACTGTGTCAAGCGCTACACTACCAATGGAGAATTCAAACATTAAAGGATTCCTTTTCCTATCCATCTGCATTAATTTACATTTATCTATGTTTAGAGTTAGCTGCCATTCTTTACACCAATCACAAATCCTGTCCAAGTCATTTTTTATCCTCCTACAGTCACTCAACGACGACACCTTCCCGTACACCAGAGAATCATCAGCAAGCAGCCGCACATTGCTATCCACCCTATCCAAAAGATGGTGAAGTAAGTAAAGATGAAAAATGAAATATGTTAAAGAATGCGTCATAAAGGAAATAAAAAAACTCGTATGTGTTCACCCAACTCTCTTTCTTTCACGTATGATTGCGGTATAGTTTATCAAGTGAACCGCTCGTTGCAGTGCGTCCCGCCCCCTACCTCAGTGTTGGTCCGCCATTGGCTACCGCTAGCGTTTGCGGCTTCCAGGTGGAACCCCCATTCCGCAAGCCGCCACCTCACCGCTGACAACGCTTGCCGATAGCGTTGCCGCGCGCCGCGCTGCCGCACTGTAATGGTAATCGGTCCGTCGTTGTGCTGCACAGCGCTTCGATTAACAGAGTCACAGTTAAACCACCACTTTACTGACAACAGAACGCAGTTCAATCACTCACGCAGCTCCGGAGTCAATTTGTGCTCGCCAGTGTCACAGCTCACGAAACCTACAATAGCCGCAGTGGATTAGCCGAGCGGTCTGGGGCGCTGCAGTCATGGGCTGTGCGGCTGGTCCCGGCGGAGGTTCGAGTCCTCCCTCGGGCATGGGTGTGTGTATTTGTCCTTAGGATAATTTAGGTTAAGTAGTGTGTAAGCTTAGGGACTGATGACCTTAGCAGTTACGTCCCATAAGATTTCACACACATTAGAACATGTTTTTGAAACCTACAATATCTACGTTGTGACCGCGCAAATGAAGATATGGGTATCGAAGTGCTAGGTATTTTTGCCTTACCATGGAGCAATGACCTATAAGTGTCTCTTAAGAGACCTTTGGAGAAAAGAGAACCACTTGTATGAATATCAAGAGCTCATATGGAAACCCAGTTCTAAGCAAAGAAGGGAAAGCAGAAAGGTGGAAGGAGTATATAGAGGGACTATACAAGGGCGATGTACTTGAGGGCAATATTATAGAAAGGGAAGAGGATGTAGATGAAAACGAAATGGGAGATATGATACTGCGTGAAGAATTTGATAGAGCACTGAAAGACGTAAGTCGAAACAAGGCCCCAGGAGTAGACAACATTCCATTAGAACTACTGACAGCCTTGGGAGAGCCACTCCTGACAAAACTCTACCATCTGGTGAGCAAAATGTATGAGACAGGCGAAATACCCTCAGACTTCGAAAAGAATATAATAATTCCAATCCCAAAGAAAGCAGGCGTTGACAGGTGTGAAAATTACCGAACTATCAGTTTAATAAGTCACGGTTGCAAAATACTAATGCGAATTCTTTACAGACGAATGGAAAAACTGGTAGAAGCGGACCTCGGGGAAGATCGGTTTGAATTCCGTAGAAATATGGGAACACGTGAGGCAATACTGACCCTACGACTTATCTTAGAAGCTAGATTAAGAAAATGCAAACCTATGTTTCTAGCATTTGTAGACTTGGAGAAAGCTTTCGACAATGTTGACTAGAATACTCTCTTTCAAATTCTGAAGGTGACAGGTGTAAAATACAGGGAGCGAAAGGCTATTTACAATTCGTACAGAAACCTGATGCAATTATAAGAGTCGAGGGACATGAAAGGGAAGCAGTGGTTGGGAAGGGAGTGAGACAGGGTTGTAGCCTCGCCCCGATCGTATTCAATCTGTATATTGAGCAAGCAGTAAAGGAAACAAAAGAAAAATTTGGAGTAGGTATTAAAATCCATGGAAAAGAAATAAAAACTGAGGTTTGCCGATGACATCGTAAATCTGTCAGAGACAGCAAAGGACTCGGAAGAGCAGTTGAACGGAATGGACAGTGTCTTGGAAGGAGGATATAAGATGAACATCAACAAAAGCAAAACGAGGATAATGGAATGTAGTCGAATTAAGTCGGGTGGTGCTGAGGGAATTAGATTAGGAAATGAGATGCTTAAACTAGTAAAGGAGTTTTGCTATTTGGGGAGCAAAATACCTGATGATGGTCAAAGTAGAGAGGATAGAAAATGTAGACTGGCAATGGCAAGGAAAGAGTTTCTGAAGAAGAGAAATTTGTTAACATCGAGTATAGATTTAAGTGTCAGGAAGTCGTTTCTGAAAGTATTTGTATGGAGAGTAGCCATGTATGGAAGTGAGACGTTGACGATAAATAGTTTGGACAAGAAGAGAATAGAAGCTTTTGAAATGTGGTGCTACAGAAGAATGCTGAAGATAAGGTGGGTAGATCACGTAACTAATGAGGAGGTATTGAATAGGATTGGGGAGAAGAGGAGTTTGTGTACACAACTTGACAAGAAGAAGGGATCGTTTGACAGGACATGTTCTGAGGCATCAAGGGATCACCAATTTAGTGTTGGAGGGCAGCGTGGAGGGTAAAAATCGTAGAGGGAGACCAAGAGATGAATACACTAAACAGATTCAGAAAGATGTAGGCTGCAGTACGTATTGGGAGATGAAGATGGTTGCACAGGATAGAGTAGCATTGAGAGCTGCATCAAACCAGTCTCAGGACTGAAGACCACAACAACAAGAAGAATACCTTGATCACAATCGGAAGCAAAGCGTCTTGAGAGGTTGCTGCCAACAGAGGAGTTATTAAGCAATGCCATTAATGAGGACATCCCGAGAAACATCTGGTTGTCACAGCTCTTCCCGAACAGGACGCGCTAGTGCAATCCGCAGATCGCATTTCAGACTGCACTGGTAGCAACTGCTGGCTCACAGTCAGAGTCTGTTATTGCAAAACTACAGGTGCAGATCGCGGAGCTTACTGCGCATGTTGCTGCCCTACAAGCACTACATTGCAGTCACCGAACTCATCGACACCGGTCACCGAGGAATCACAGCCTATCGCCTTCGTCAACAAAACTTTTCTGGTACCACAGGTAGTTTGGTTCTCAAGCACAGAAATTCAGCCCTTCATGTGAAATGGGATATGAAGTAGGAAGTCAGTAATGACGACGACTGGCTTTCTGAACAGCAGCCGTCACCAACCTCTACACAAAGACTTAGTTCTTGGTCCGCACGGGTGTGTGTACCCGTCCTCCCGTGTTCCTTGCCATAGTAGTGACGATTGTCGCCTCTTCACTGCCAGTGGATCTTCGATACAGACATATGGCCGTGTGAGACGCTCACCGGACCTAGGTGTATGCCAGAGTTTTAATAGCAGTTTTTCGCAGCAGATGTGAGACATTCTATACTCGGAGCTGACTTTGTGTCATTTTATGGCCTTTGACACCGTGGCCTCCTCGATACCTGTCCAGTCAGTGACGTGTAAGTTGTGTGGATAATACCACAGCTCAAATGACTCTCCTTATGAAGAACTTCTTTAAAGAGTTCCCAGAGATAACCTAGCGACTACCTACGCTAGCACCATTACGTCATTCGAAGTGCAGTATATCCTAACACCAGGGCCGCCAACCCACGCTCCACCTTAGACTTGGTGCGTACATATTGTCAGCTACCTGTAGCTCCAGAAGACACCAGAGAAGGTGAACATAGTCAAGCAAGAATTTTCTTTCATGCTTGAGCAAGGAATATGCTGACCATCAAGCAGCAGATGGAGCTCGCCACTACACGTTGTTTGCAAAAAGAATAATGAATGGCGTGCATGCGGTGACTACCAGGACAATATCTGATCGCCACCCAGTTCCGAATACTGAAGACTTCTTGTACAACATCTACTCAAGCATGTCTTAGAAGTGGCACAAGGGGGCTCTACCCTACGCTGCATTGTCGCCAAATTTATTTAAGCTGACAGGTACAAGATGACGGTCGGATGTGGCAACATCGCAGTAACATCATGGCAGGAATTTCAAATTTTGATGGGAAAATAGGTCAATTGGGCTACCTCCGCTGACGTAACCCCCTTCCCTGCCTTCCCCTCTCCTCCCCTCTATCCCTCCCCTCCTCTCCCTCATCTGGAAATTGGCACAGAAAGGACTCAGTCCGTGCTGGGCTCCCAGATGGGACGGTCATAATTCTTTATTTTGTATGCATTCCTCCGCTGCCCTCCCCTTCCCCATCTGGAAATTGATGGGAAAAGGACTCAGTTTCTACTGGGCTGCCAGATACGATAGATGTAAGTCTTTATTTTGTTTTTTAAACAATTTGAATGAGATTTTCACTCTGCAGCGGAGTGTGCTCTGATATGAAACTTCCTGGCAGATTAAAACTGTGTGTCGCACCGAGACTCGAACTCGAGACCTTTGCCTTTCGCGGGCAAGTGCTCTACCAACTGAGCTACCCAAGCACGACTCACGGCCCGTCCTCACAGCTTTACTTCTGCCAGTACCTCGTCTCCTACCTTCCAAACTTTACAGAAGCTCTCCTGCGAACCTTGCAGAACTAGGCCAAGGTCCCGAGTTCGAGTCTCGGTCCGGCACACAGTTTGAATCTGCCAGGAAGTTTTAAACAATTTGAGTTGTCATAATCAGAAGCTCCATCCAGTGTGTTCACCATGAGGTCTGGAGTCCAACTGACCTAGTTCACAACAGCGCAAACAGAGGGCGCTATCGGCCCTCCATATCACCCCTCCTGTGACGTAATCGAAAATGGCGATCTGGGGAAAAATGCAGGGAAGGGTCTGAGTCTGTGTCTTCCTGCTGGACTGAGGGACAGACGTAATGGTTTACTGTGGTCAGTGGATGAGATGTCTGTGCTGGAAAAAGTGGACTTTAATGGGTATATTAGCTGTAATCATGCAGCTGAGGCATGTGTCTATAGCAATGATGGTGAAGATGAATACACTTCACCAAATAATGAAGATGCAGCAGGATCGGGCTAAGTTACACGTCACAACTCATACTGATAAATGCTTGTGCTGTAGCTGTAGATCATTCGATGGAAGTCCAGTCAGTCTTCCGCACTGCAAGAGGCAAGACGTTCATCCCGGTGCGTGTGCTCGCTGCCCGTAGAGACCACACACCAGCTAGCGGCACGACCACGCAATAGCCGCAGGAGTGGCCACCTACTTCCTGTCGCTTTGAGAATACCCACAGCCTTCCTCCTTCCCATCCCCGCCTCACAGATATCCTTCGTCATTAAGCACAATGTGCTTCGGGTGTTATTGCAATGTGTGGAATATTGTCACATACATAACTTGAAGATGTCACAGTAACTAAACGTACCACTACACAAAGATAGAGAGAGACAGAGAGAGAGCTTTGCAGATGGCGTAAGAACATTTCAACAATTTTCGATGTAATTACACGTTTTATTCCGAGGAATACCACCACTGCACTTGAACACACACTGTGAAAAAGAAAGGTAGCAACACACTTGTGAAACTATCCCTCAGACACTTCACGCACCTATGTGGTAAATACCCTTCTCTGAGCACGAGCTGCTTCAGGAGTTACTAAATCCAATTGACTATGTTTCTAAATACACTTTCAAAAAGATTGCTGCATTGTACGTTGGTTCAATTTGGCAGTGTATACCACCTCACTAGAACACAGACTCTAAAAAGATCATGACACACTTGTGAAACCTCTAAGTCTTACTCCACTTCTCTGGTATATCTGTATGCACAAACAAATATGATAAAGTGCTTAACACCTCAACACATTTGCCAATGTTGCTTTAAACAATTTGTTCCAAATACGATCGCACACGAAAAACTACACTGTCTTCCCAGGTGCTCATAAAATGGAAACACATTACGGCAAAATACACTGAAAAAAATACATGGGTAAAATATTAACACAAATACGCTATCACAGTATTTTGATACATGTGGTCCAGTCGTAACTGGTGGACCCACAAAGAAGCGGAACGTCCGTCAGCGGCGGCAGCTCGCGTCAGAGTGAAGTGCAGATGGGATGCGGGGTTTTCCGACCAGATCTAATGATGAGTGCTGGGAATGTATATACATTTATTTTTCGTAAAATGATGTTTTCAGTTGTCTGAGACATATTGTTTGCTTTTCTAGGTGCTTCTATGGATGGGGAAGGAGACGTATGGGTATATATGGAGGTCGAGAGCCAGGAACGATCGATTCCTTCTTGTAAGTGTCAGAGTACGATTTTCAAATTCACTGTGTTTCATATATAAGTAACTTCAGTGAACTAGAGAATACGATTTTCTGTTTATATTTCAGTGACTTAACGAAAACGATTTTCAGTACGATTTTCTGTGTGTATAAGTCTCTTAACATTTTCATGAAATAATTACGTTCAATATCTTATTGTTGGCGGTAGGTAGTGTCAGTAAGCGAGACAAATTTCCCCATGGTGAGGGTGAAATACCAGAGTGGTTACACCACATGGCGGCTGCTGCAGACGAAGCTGAAAGGCAGAGCCATCTTACCTTTTCGAGGGAGAATGAGGAGATACTGGGTCGGGTGGGAGAGCTTCTGGAAAACCCGACTGAATTGTTCAGTCCTGCGACCCAGAGTAAAAAAAGTGATTATAATGCAACCATAGTCATTACAGCATATAATTACGAGAAATGTTATTTGTTTACAGCATTTTTTTTAAATCTTGAGCGTTGTACTTAATTTTTTTCGTTATTCATATGTTATAGAGGCACCACAACAGCTACACTACTGGCCATTAAAATTGCCACACCACGAAGATGACGAGCTGCAGACGCGAAATTTAACCGACAGGAACATGATGCTGTGATATGCAAATCATTAGCTTTTCAGAGCATTCACACAAGGTTGGCGCCGGTGGCGACATCTGCAACGTGCTGACATGCGGAAAGTTTCCAAACGATTTCTCATACACAAACAGCAGTTGAACGGCATTGTTTGGTGAAACGTTGTTGTGATGCCTCGTGTAAGGAGGAGAAATGCGTACCATCACGTTTCCGACTTTGATAAAGGTCTGACTGTAGCCTATCGCGATTGCGCTTTATCGTATCGCGACATTGCTACTCGCGTTGGTCGAGATCCAATGACTGTTAGCAGAATATGGAATCGGTGGCTTCAGGAGTGTAATACGGAACGCCGTGCTGGATCCCAACGGCCTCGTATCACTAGCAGTCGAGATGACAGGCATCTTATCCGCATGGCTGTAACGGAACGTGCGGCCACATCTCGATCCCTGAGTCAACAGATGGGGACGTTTGCAAGACAACAACCATCTGCACGAACAGTTCGACGACGTTTGCAGCATGGACTGTCAGCTTGGAGACCATGGCCGCGGTTACCCTTGACGCTGCATCACAGACAGGAGCGCCTGTGATGGTGTACTCAACGACGAACCTCGGTACACGAATGGCAAAACGTCATTTTTTCGGATGAATCCAGGTTCTGTTTACAGCATCATGATGGTCGCATCCGTGTTTGGCGACATCGCGGTGAACGCACATTGGAAGCGTGTATTCGTCGTCGCCATACTGACGTATCACCCGGCGTTATGGTATGGGGTGCCATTGCTTACACGTCTCGGTCACTTCTTGTTCGCATTGACGAAACTTTGAACAGTGGACGTTACATTTCATATGTGTTACGACCGTGGCTCTATACTTCATTCGATCCCTGCGAAACTCTACATTTTAGCAGGCTAATGCACGACCGCACGTTGCAGGTCCTGTACGAGCCTTTCTGGATACAGAAAATGTTCGACTGTTGCCCTGGCCAGCACATTCTCCAGATCTCTCACCAACTGAAAACGTCTGGTCAATGGTGGACGAGCAACTGGCTCGTCACAATACGCCAGTCACTACTCTTGATGAACTGTGGTATCGTGTTGAAGCTGCATGGGCAGCTGTACCTGTACACGCCATAAAAGGTCTGTTTGACTCAATGCCCAGGCGTATCAAGGCCGTTATTACGGCCAGAGGTGGTTGTTCTCGGTACTGATTTCTCAAGATCTATGCACCCAAATTGCGTGAAAATGTAATCACATGTCAGTTATAGTATAATATATGTGTCCAATGAATAACCGCTTATCATCTGCATTTCTTCTTGGTGTAGCAATTTTAATGGCCAGTAGTGTAGCTAGGGCATGAGAGCCTAGAGCAATGGTTGCAGGGACACGAATGAAACACGCGCCTGAGCAGCATCCACAGCCACGCAAAGCACCACTGGCGGCTGCACGAGAGACGACAGAATCAGCTGCGGCCGCTGCAGTGTCTGCCCCCGCGCCATCGCGTACCCCCTGCCGTGCATGGGAGGTTCAGTGGGAAGAAGAAGAAGAAGAAGAAGAAGGAAAACACTAACGATCTCACACCCCCCGGCTGGCGGTAGCAAAGGCCCCGGAGTACAGCAGCAGCAGCATCGCCGGACACCGTCGCGGTAAACAGGGTTTTCCCACTGCGGCCACCTGATTCTGCTCCGGTTCTGACTGGTCGCTCTCGCCGGCAACGGAAGGTATGTGTGTCTCAGCGCATACCCCTGTGCACCTCGTCGAGTCCATCATCGGCAGGATGGACACCATCGTCCTGTAGCAGTAACATTACTAGTAATAGAGGAAATCCTGTGACTAGCGGAAGTTCCATCTCCCGTCCTTTTAGTGAAAGACGTCAGGTCGGAGAGACCATAATCCAGATGATTCCAATTTTAACCGCTGCAAATCTTATGTCGGGGATAATCCTGCGGTTTGGGTGCTCACGGAGAACGCAAATCTTTCATGGGAGGTTGATAAGCTGTACAGCGACATATGCTTTGTGTCATCGTCCAGAAAAGAATTACCACCCCACCTTTGTCACTAGGATTTCATAGGACAGGTAGAACCAATATTGTCCACGTCGAGGGGGACGTCAATGTTCCAGCAGATGCTCTCTCTCGGACTGAATTGATTTCAAGGGCAGCCGACTACGAGACATTAGCCTTGGTGCAACAATCTGACGACGAGCTCCGCGAATTATTTCCAAGGCCATCCAGTCTGCACATCTTTGTATCCAAGTGGCGAATGTGGTCTTCTACTGTGACGTCTCCACGTCGAAACAAATTACCGATGCTTATGCAATCACATTTCTGCACGACCTGTCTCATCCTGGGCTCCGTGCTGCAGAACACAAATGGTGAAACGAACTTTTGTGTAGCTTAACATCTACAGAGTCTGTAAGGAATTTTGTCACTAATACATGGTTTGCCAGTGATATAAAATCGTTCACCACGTTAGTGTAACCATTGGCACATATGTTTCACCTAACCAGCGATTTGAACATATCCACATAGGTATCATTGGACATCTGAGAGATGTACCTACTGTCTCACGGCTATCGACCGATTCACTCGCTGGCTTGAGGTCTTCCCCATGTCTGTGTCCGACATCACCCCTGAGACAGTCGCAACTACTTTCTTTCTCAGATGGATCGCACTTTTCGGCCTGTCATTGCGCATTACCACTGACCAGGGCAAGCGGTTCGAATCCTACGTGTTCAAGGCACTCACTGCCCTGTAAGGCACGAAGCGTAGCTTGTAACAACGGCTAATCACTTTGCAGCAATTTTTTTTTGGTGGGAACCCTACATCGTCATCTTGAAGTTCTCTTCGGTGACACGAGTCCCAGTGTTGGAATGAAACGCTACCGATCGTTCTGTTAGATCTCTGCACGACCATCAAGGACAATCTGAAAGCAACTGCATCTGATCTTGTCTACGGAAACCAATCAGACTGCTGGGTGAAGACTTCGTTGGCAGGCTGCGCTCGCAAATACTGTGACTCCGTCCTATCAAAGCAAGGGCCCAATTGACTCGCCCCCCTTTCGTTTTTGCCGAACTGTCGAAGTGAAATTAAGCATTTGTTCGACACGGCGCTATCTGCAAACCTCTGCAGCCACTGTACGATGGGCCGTACCCAGTTCTGAGCAGATATTGGAAAATGTTTAAGGTCGATGTCACGGATATCATCAAAGCAATCTCCATTGACCGTATGAAACCCGCCTTGAGCGCTGCCCCCACTGATGCACGAAGATCGCCTGCCACATCCATACAACGTGGGGACAAGACAGAATCACTCGTCATTCCGCCAGCCGTCGACGACAAGCCGCCACAGACATTGAATGCTACCCCTAATGGCTCCACAGCAGCAAGACCTGTGGTCTCGTCAGGCGATCAGGACCCCACGTCAAATTCAATCGCCGATATCGTTAGCACATGAGGGGGGGGGGGGGGGGGAGTGAATGTAGTAGTTGCGCGTCGATGTGTAGATGCGCAGGACATAAAGTGTTTACACAGAGCTGTAATATCGCTGACATTGCTTTATTCTTTGCCTTTTGATAATTATTCAGTTACTGATTCTCTCGCTACTGAATTCTCGGATCGTGGCGTACACGCGCGTATGCAATTACATGTTGAAATAAGTTAATTTGTCCCGAAGTGCAACACAGTAAAGAACAAAGAGTAATAATTAAGCTAAGTAAAACAAGTTGTCAAGAGTTTCTGAGTCCTGAACAATGGTATTGCTTCAGCCTCATGCGCTTCCAACTGAGTCCATTAATCACATTGATGAAGAACGGTTCAGCCCTTTCTATACCAAACCTCGCCTGCTTTTCGACCATACCTGTATTCATACTATGCAGGGTGTTCCCCATATACCGTCAGTGGCTAACGGCAAATCCTCTAACGCAGGCTCGTCCAAACTGCGCCCCTGGGTACTGGTCTCGGGCGAATTCGTATGTTGTTGCAGTGGCCGCGTCGTGTCGGTTAGTTGACCGTGCGGTCCGCCCGCCGCGCCACGCCATGTTTCTGTACGCGCTCTTCGTACGAAATACAGACCGCCGCGCCAGCAGCAGTCAAAAGCATTGAAACGACACGAACCTGTCACTCAACAGACGTAAGGCTACACTGTATCGAGATGGATGGTCAACAGCAGCAGACAGAAGAAAAGGAGGAGCGGCGCGACCGCACTATTTAAACATGAGTGGGAAATAGATTTCTTTTGCACTGCTGTCTAAAACCATACCAATGTTTAGTATGTCATCGGAACCTCGTGTATTTAAAGAAGTACTTGACTAAAAGGCACTTTAATACCTGTCACAAAGATCAGTTTGAAAACTTGTCGCAAGAGGAACGCCAGTCAAAGCATGAAGAACTGAAAGAAAATTTCAAGCAGCATTACAGTGAAGTGTTTCCTATGGTATGACTTTTGACTATTTATAAGGATGATAAATAAAGCTATATTTTATAATCTGACATGTCACTTAGCATTGTGCCAGTTATGGAGTAGCAGATTGTCAGCAACAAGGAACATTTATTTTCTGTTAATTTTTATGTTTGATTTGCATTAAATCGCGTCGCAGAGACATAAGAAAGAGTTTCAGGAGCGTTATTTTTTGCCGCTTTCTGAAAAGACGTCACAAACGCTCTCTCGGACAGCTAAGTGTCATTAACAGTCATTCTTTATTTTTGTGTTTTGGTGGATGGGAAGACATATGTTGTAGTTTATCTATGTTTTCAATTAATTAAAATGCAAATATTCCATTACATAAAAATTTATTTTACGACCACATTTCGCTGTCCTTGCTAGCATCTATGACCACTTTTCAGAGGAACTGGGGGAAAACGCATCTGAAACCAATCTTTTTTGTATTTTTTTTATTTGAGTTTCAATGACTAAAACAATTAATTGTTAAAATGATGAAAGTGTTTTAAAACAGAATTTTACAAAATCAATAGTAAGGTTTTTTGCTGTGGTAGGAGTAGCAAACATGTTGGCAAAGTTGGGCCTAAGTTGCAAATGCTCGCTGAGAATTGAAAAGCAGGGAAACCCTTTGCGGCTAGGAACCTCATCAAGGGTTGCCTGGACGACTCGGCGGCTTGTATTTATCTAACATACCTCACGGAAGAATTTGAAAAAATAACTCTTTCGACTAAAACTGTTGCTCGCCGAGTCGAAGATATGGCCTCAGATATGGGACAGCAATTAATGGAGAGAGCGGCAAACTTCGTTTCAATTTCTATCGCTCTTGACGAGTGCACGGACGTTGCGGACATATCTCAGCTCATCATATTCATTCGAGGTGTCGACGACAATCTGCGTGTCACCGAAGAGTTTCTTGACATTGTACCATTAAAAGGCACAACCACAAGTTTGGATATTTTTCTAGCCGTGGAAAACGTGTTCGAGTCAAAGGGTTTAAAATAGGAACGCGTGACCAGTGTAACAACGGATGGAACCCCTGCGCTACGAAGGATACGCACTGGATTCCTGGGTTACGTCAGGTGTAAATGGCTGAAGTTGGCTGGTCCTTATTCGCGGCAGTCCATTGTCTGATACACCAGGAGGCACTTGTGAGAATATTGTCAAGAAAAAAAAATTATGGACACGCTTTTTCGAACGGCTAATTATCTTCGCTCGCATGGTCTCACAAATCGCCAATTTAAGGAATTTCTGGCTTATATGGAAGCGGAATACCCGTGAGTGACCTAACTGGTCATTTAAATACTTTGAACATTTCACTCCAAGGCGAAAATCACTCTGTTGTTCATTTATTCCAGACGATTCAAGAAATTAAAAAAAAAACTTATTTTGCGGATAAAACAGTTGCGTGAGGAGAATTGTGGACACCTCCCTGCATTAGACAGCGTTAAAGAAGATGTTGATTTTTCAGATTATGTTCAAATTATTTGCTAGTTACAAGAAGAGTTTGAAAACAGATTTTTGGAGAAAGTGAGCTTCAACTGGCCTTGGATATATTTGTTCTCCCGTTTTCCCGTCGGGTAGAGGACGCCTCACAAGTGTTTCAACTAGAGCTGATTGACCTGCAGTGCGATATCTGCCTGAAGGGCCATTTTCTTATGTGTAAAACTTGGGATGACTTTAACAGCTCTTTTCCACGAATGAAGTATCCTCTTTTACACAAGCACGCGGCCGGAGTTTTCTCGGTGTGTGGTACCACGTATATTTGCGAGCACTTTTCTCTCCCTTTTAAAGCTTGCTAAAACTAAGAATCATTCACTACTTAGCGATAAAAATTTGACTAATTCTTTGAGATTAGCAGTATCCAGGATATAGTACCAAACCTAGACAAAATCATTTTCTCGAAAAAGAAAAACGTCTACATCTACATCTACGTGATTACTCTGCTGCTCACAATTAAGTGCCTGGCAGATGGTTCAATGAACCACCTTCAAACTATCTCTCTACCGTTCCACTCTCGAGTGGCGCTCAAGAAGAACGAGCACTTAAATTTTTCTGTGCGACCCCTGCTTTCTCTTATTTTATCGTGGTGATCATTTCTCCGTATGTAGGTGGGTATCAACAGAATGTTTTCGCTATCGGAGAAGAAAACTGGTGACAGAAATTTCATGAGAAGATCCCGTCGGAACGAAAAACGGCTTTTATTTTAATGATTGCCTCTGCAAATCCAGTATCATATCTGTGGCACTATCTCCCCAATTTCGCGATAATACAAAACGAGCCGCCCTTCTTTGAACTTTTTCGATGTCATCCGCCAGTCTCACCTGAAGCGGATCCCACACCGCACATCAGTACTCAAGATTAGGGCGGACAAGTGTAGTGCAAGCGGTCTCTTTAGTAGATCTGTTGGACCTTCTAAGTGTTCTGCTAATGAATTGCAGTCTTTCATTTGCTCTACCCACAACATTATCAAGTCAGCCAGGTACTACCTGCAAACACTGCTTGTACATCACAGGTGAAATTCAGATGGAGTCCACGAAAAACATTTGGACCTCCAATCAATTGTTGTTTATTAAACTGCCCAGCCAAGTCAATATCAATCGCCTTCAAACTGCGATACACCGGTACGCTGCGCCGCCAGCGACGTCGCCATGCACGTCGCAGAGGCATTGCTGTGGCACGTAAACACAAGTGAACGTAACAAGCCAACGCTAGGCGTGTGAGCCGGCCGCGGTGGTCGTGCGGTTCTAGCGCTGCAGTCCGGAACCGCGGGACTGCTACGGTCGCAGTTTCGAATCCCGCCTCGGGTATGGATGTGTGTGATGTCCTTAGGTTAGTTAGGTTTAAGTAGTTCTAAGTTCTAGGGGACTGATGACCTAAGATGTTAAGTGCCATAGTGCTCCATTTGAACCTTTTTTTTTTTTTTTTTTTTGCTAGTCGTGTGATTTTGGACGGGACTTAGCCGCTGGACAAGGCTGCCGGGCAACACGGGCCCTAGTATTACTAGGCCCGTGTTGCAGAAGAATTAACTTCCGGTCTGGCCGATAAGGTGCGGAGCGCGAGTCGGCCGGAAGTTGTGGTGCGATAAGCGCTACAGGGGTCCAGCTGCGCCGCAGCACGGAGCGTCATTCGCTGTGCGAACGTCGCGGAGTGCGGACGCATAGCACTGGGTGTCTCGCTGGGCGTTGGCTTGCTACGTTCACTTGTGTTAACGTATCGTTCCAGTTTAGGTTATTTGTAATTGTAATCCCTAAGTATTTCGTTGAATTTACAGCCTTCAGATTTGTGTGACTTATCGCGTAATCGAAATTTAACTTCACACTTTTCTTTATTTAGGGTCAATTGCCACTTTTCGCACCACACAGATATCATATTTAAATCATTTTGCAAATCGTTTTGGTCATCTGATGACTTTACAAGACAGTAAATACAACATCATCAGCAAATAATATGAGAGGGCTTTTCAGATTGTCTCCTATGTTGTTAATATAGATCAGGAACATTAGATGGCCTATAACACTTCCTTGCTGAACGCCGGATATTACTTCTGCTTTACTCGATGACTTTCCGTCTTTTACTACGAACTGTGACCTTTCTGACAGGAACTCATGAATCCAGTCGCACAACCGAGGCGATATTCCATAGGCACGTAGTTTGGTTAGAAGACGCTTGTGAGGAACAGTGTCGAAAGTCTTCTGGAAATCTATAAATATGGAATCAATTTGACATTCCCTTTAGATAGCACTCATTACTTCATGAGTATAAAGAGCTAGTTGTGTTTCACAAGAACGATGTTTACTGAATCCGTGCTGGCTATGTGTCAATAAATAGTTTTCTTCGAGGTAATTCATAATGTTCGAACACAGTATATGTTCCAAAATCCTACTGCAAATCGACGTTAGTGATATAGGTCTTTAATTCAGCGGATTACTCCTACTTCCCTCTTAGGTTATTGGTGTGATTTGAGCAATTTTCCAGTCTTTAGGCACGAAACTTTCTGTGAGCTAGCGGTTACATATAATTGCTAAGTATGGAGCTATTACATTAGCATACTCTGAAAGGAACCTGACTGGTATAGAATCTGGACCGGAGGTCTTTACTTAATTAAGTGATTTAAGCTGCTTTGCTACACCGAGGATATCTACTTCTATGTTCCTCATCATCGCAGTTGTTCTTGATTGGACTCCAGGATAGCCGCGAGGGGTAGCCGAGCGATCTAGGGCGCCTTTTCACGGTTCGCGCGGCTGCCCCAGTCGGAGGTTCAAGTCCTCCCTCGGGGATGGGTGTGTGTGATGACCTTACAGTAAGTTAGTTTCAGTTGGATTAAGTAGTGTGTAAGCTTAAGGTCCGATGACCTCAGCAGTTTGGCCCCTTAAGACCTTACCACAAATTCCCAATTTGGAATTCAGGAATATTTACTTCGTCTTCTTTGGTGAAGGAGTTTCGGAAAACCGTGTTTAATAACTCTGCTTCAGTGGCACTGTCATCAGCGACTTATCGTTGTTATCGAGCAGTGAAGCTATTGATTGCGTCTTGCCACTGGTGTGCTTTATATATGACCAGGATCTCTTTACGTTTTCTGCCAAATTCCGAGACAGAGTTTCGTTATGGAAATTATTAAAAGCAACTCTCATTGAAGCATTGCTGTATTTCGAACTTCTGCAAAACTTTGCCAAAGTTGGGGATTTTGCATTCTTTTAAATTTGGCATGCTTTTTTCGTTGCTTCTGCAACAGCTGTCTGACACGTTTTGTGTACCATGGGAGATCAGTACCATCACTTATTAATTTATGTGGTATATATCTTTCAATTGTCCGCAGCTCGTGGTCTTGCGGTAACTATATATCTTTCAATTGACCGCAGCTTGTGGTCTTGCGGTAACGTTCTTGCCTCCCGCGCACGGGGTCCCTGGTTCGATTCCCTGCCTCGAGATGAATACGTGTTGGTGTGTCGTCTTCAACATCATCATTCATCCCCATTACGGTCGGATGAAGGCAATGGCAAACCACATCCGATACGACCTTCCATAGTCGGCGGTGCGGGTCTCCTGCATCGTCCCCTACGCTCCTTGGAGTATGAGACCTCATCATCTCTCAATTACCGTCGATACAATCTCCTTGAAATCATACCACATCTTTTCTACGCTTACGTGAACAGTTCGGAAGGCGTGGAGACTGTCTCTTAAAAAGGTGTTAACAGCATTTTTATCAGGTTTTTTAAACAGAAGTACGAGGGGAGTTCAATAAGTAATGCAACACATTTTTTTTCTCGGCCAATTTTGGTTGAAAAAAACCGGAAATTTCTTGTGGAATATTTTCAAACATTCCCGCTTCGTCTCGTATAGTTTCATTGACTTCCGACAGGTGGCAGCGCTGTACGGAGCTGTTAAAATGGAGTCTGTAACGGATGTGCGTTGCAAACAACGGGCAGTGATCGAGTTTCTTTTGGCGGAAAACCAGGGCATCTCAGATATTCATAGGCGCTTGCAGAATGTCTACGGTGATCTGGCAGTGGACAAAAGCACGGTGAGTCGTTGGGCAAAGCGTGTGTCATCATCGCCGCAAGGTCAAGGAAGACTGTCTGATCTCCCGCGTGCGGGCCGGCCGTGCACAGCTGTGACTCCTGCAATGGCGGAGCGTGCGAACACACTCGTTCGAGATGATCGACGGATCACCATCAAACAACTCAGTGCTCAACTTGACATCTCTGTTGGTAGTGCTGTCACAATTGTTCACCAATTGGGATATTCAAAGGTTTGTTCCCGCTGGGTCCCTCGTTGTCTAACCGAACACCATAAAGAGCAAAGGAGAACCATCTGTGCGGAATTGCTTGCTCGTCATGTGGCTGAGGGTGACAATTTCTTGTCAAAGATTGTTACAGGCGATGAAACATGGGTTCATCACTTCGAACCTGAAACAAAACTGCAATCAATGGAGTGGCGCTACACCCATTCCCCTACCAAGAAAAGGTTTAAAGCCATACCCTCAGCCGGTAAAGTCATGGTTACAGGCGTCTGGGACGCTGAAGGGGTTATTCTGTTCGATGTCCTTCCCCATGGTCAAACGATCAACTCTGAAGTGTATTGTGCTACTCTTCAGAAATTGAAGAAACGACTTCAGCGTGTTCGTAGGCACAAAAATCTGAACGAACTTCTCCTTCTTCATGACAACGCAAGACCTCACACAAGTCTTCGCACCCGAGAGGAGCTCACAAAACTTCAGTGGACTGTTCTTCCTCATGCACCCTACAGCCCCGATCTCGCACCGTCGGATTTCCATATGTTTGGCCCAATGAAGGACGCAATCCGTGGGAGGCACTACGCGGATGATGAAGAAGTTATTGATGCAGTACGACGTTGGCTCCGACATCGACCAGTGGAATGGTACCGTGCAGGCATACAGGTCCTCATTTCAAGGTGGCGTAAGGCCGTAGCATTGAATGGAGATTACGTTGAAAAATAGTGTTGTATAGCTAAAAGATTGGGGAATAACCTGGTGTATTTCAATGCTGAATAAAACAACCCCTGTTTCAGAAAAAAATGTGTTGCATTACTTATTGAACTGCCCTCGTACTTTGCGTTTCTTTTTGATGGTTGTGGGTGTGACGGTATTCAGCCTAGCAGCAACTGCCTTGTGGATGCTAATCCCTGTATTCGTCATGATACTCCGTATTTCTCATGAACTAATTGTTCAAAATAATTTTCTGAGAAAGCATTCAGTACTATTTCGGATGACGTTTGATGTCTGCCGCCGGCTTTAAACGTATAATTTTTCCAGCATATCGAGGGTAGACTGAAGTCGCCACCGACTATAACTGTATGAGTGGGGTACGTATTTGAAATGAGACTCAAGTTTTCTTTGAACTGTTTAGCAACTATATATTCTGAGTCGGGGGTCGGTAAAACGATCCAATTAATAGTTTAGTGTAAAATGTTATCTTCTTTAACAATTTTGACTGCAATGATTAAAGGTCCTTATAATCTTAATTCTCCTATTTAATAAGTTTTCAAACTTGGTCAAATAAAATTATTGTGTACAAAACAGCAAACTAAGGATCCAATGTCAAAACTCTGAACAGGGATACAAAAATCTGAAGCACGAAGTACAACAAGAAATATTTACTTGTAACTACCAACAGTAAGACGAGACTCTACATACCTTACGTAAAACTATTTGTAAAACAGAATGTTTATGACATTATTTCATTTAAGAAATTGATATATCTTTCAGAAGACGCCTGATGTAAATATGACGAATGTGGATGTGCAATACTAATAGAATCAACCTGTGGGTCAGAAAACTACGAAGTTGTTTTACGATTCTCGTTTTGGATATTGCTTTCTAAAGCTTTGCATAGTAATTCTGCCACACGAACATTAATTGTTACCTAAACAGTAAACGGTTTGCTCGTTTCACCGCTCATCGACCACTTTTACAGAGCTGCGCTTGCTGTGTTATTTTGTTTGCGTTGGACCTGACCGCGGGGACAGTCCAGCGCAGAGCAGTGCTGTGCTGCCTCCCTAGCTCCGCAGCTATCTCCCTCGCTCCCCTGCCGACACTAGCGACACACGGTCGCGGACGGGGTCTGAACTACACTGCCTTGCGCCCGTGGAGCGCTCCCGCGATAAAATAACTCTACCCTGTGAAGCTCCCCATGACATCCGCCTAGTTAAAGCTCTGCGTACACGAGCTACTTTCAGTACTGTTTACAGCTATCTTATTAGAGGTTACATGTTGCACATTACTCATTACTAAAGATGGCACTGTTCCGACCCATTCATCACTATTTTATTCTCTACTCATTCCATTGTTGGAGTAGGATATCGCGTACTCGATTGAGTATTATCGTTGTGAACCGTAGTTGTAAATTTCCTACTGGCTTATAGTTTGTTTCTAGTGATGCTAAGACTACTTCAGACTGAAGTTCCTCACTGGTTACCATATTCTGTACTATCTTCTTTCCTTTTATCGTCGTAATACATTCACTCTCTGCCTTAGACTCCTGAGTTATATCCCGTTATCAAACGGCAGCTATGGTCAGCGTTCTCAAACTCTGACTGTTCATTAACATTTTTTCTCTATACTTAAACCTTTTCTGACTCCGTCAACTCGCCCCTCACTAATGTCTCGCATTGGGACTTTCTCATTAGATATCTCTTCTCGTATCTGTCTTACCTCAAAGCCAATGTCACTTACGGATCGAACTACAGCAAAGATTTGCTTACCCCTATCATGAAGCTTCTATCTTTTCCCAACAGTCATCTCCCCCACTATTTTCTCTGCCTTATCTAATGTTCCGTAAATTTCCTCCAGTTTCATTATTCCTTTAGTTTCAATTAGGAATTTGTGTCTCGTCTTCGCCGCCTACATTTTAGAACTACGTTTCTCAATCTATGAAATGGCTGAGCACGTTCTATTTAAGATTTTATTGTAATACTCAGGGTGGTTAAGAAAAAGGAAAATGCTGAGGCACTAATGAACACCCCACCTACGAATCATATTACCCTGTTAGCCTCGTGATCATATGACATAATTACATAATTAAACTCCTCCAAAAGTTTTAACGCGACCCCAAAGCCGGTACCACCATCAAAGTGAAACATCAGAAACAAACACAACAACATAATAAATCCGTTAGAGAAGTGCACGGTTTAAATTATACGCGCAGGTACTTTGAATTTATTGTTCCTTGTTCTATGGTACTTAATAGAAGCATTCTGAAATGACCACTGAAATCCTTCATCCAACTGATTACAAATCAGCGTCGCTACTTCTTACGTGTTACGCGAACGTTTATCGAGAAAAATTTTCCATTGCTCAAACTCACATGTTTGCACCTTTTAATGAAACAGAATTGAATGCATAGCAGACGATAAGAAATAATATGATCGCGGCAAGGAAAGTCAGTTAGTTGGTGAAAGACGCCAACGGAGCTGGACATGCCTTCTTAGAGCCACAAGGAACTGGATCGGATGTTCCTTCGAGAGGCAGATCGCACCTCTAGATTTTAGATGTGGTATTCAAAACTGTCATGATACGCAATAATGTGATGGGAAGGGTGGCCCTAGCAAATGAGTACGGGATGTTGGTGCTTTCAAAAAGCAGTAATAAACTCGATAAAAGGGATTTCCTCTATCTGCTGAAACAAAATATCGCCCCATTTAGACCCCAGTTAATTACAAATTCTCACTGACAACTACTCAATACGAATTCACAGACAAAAAACTATATCGGTAGTAATGACATACGTAGAAAATGAAATAACTAATCTTTATAGAAAATGGGCAGATAATACTTGATTCAACAGCCAAAGACGTTGAGGAATGTGCACAATTTTGACAAAAGAACGATTACTGCGTCCTAATAGTGATTGCCTCGACTTTGGCACAGGACACAGTACATTCAATGCTACTATCTCATCTAACTGGAGGCGCTAATGAGCCTCGATAAAGCATCAATATTCCGAAACTTAACTTAGTCGAAATCAAGTATCTAGCGAACGATTGATAACTCTCATTCTCGGTCTCCTTAGTTGCAGCTTCTCACCATCATATAAGCTCCAAGTACCGCAAGTTTGACTGATGAGGGCCCCAGTCACCGCATTTCTCTCAGAGCTGTTGAACCAGGGTCCCTCGGTGGAGTTGAGTGCTCGCCGCACCCAGGGCTGAATCCAAGTGCGAATGTCTTCTCCTAAACATCGAATCACAGTGCCACAGAAGGACGCTGTCTGCTGCTACTCTCTCTAACGTTTTTCTAAAACTCTTTTTACCAAAGCCAAGACTCCGCCAAATTCTGGCCAACCACACATCTTCATCTACGTCTACCTGGCTAGTATGCAAATCATACTTAAGTGCCTGACGGAAGATTCATCGGACCACGTTCACACTAATTCTCTATAATTCCAGTCTCGAACAGCGCGAGGATAAAAACAACACCTGTATCTTTCCTTGCGAGCTCTGATTTCCCATATTTTATTGTGATGATCGTTTCTACCTATCTATCTCGGCGTCAACAAAATATTTTCGCATTCGGAGGAAAAAACTGGTGATAGAAATTTCGTGAGGAGATCCTACCACAATGAGAAAGGCCTTTGTTTTAACGATTTCCACCCCAAATCCTGTATCATTCCCGTGACAGTCTCTCCCCTGTACCTACATAATACAAAACGTGCTCCCCTTCTTTGAACTTTCTCTATGTACTCCGTTAATCCTAACTGGTAAGGACCCCATACTGCAAGGCACTATTCCAAAAGGGGACGGGCAAGTCTCATTAGTAGACCTGTTGCATCATTTAAGTGCTCTGCCAACAAAACGCAGTTTTTGGTTCGTCTTTCCCACAACGTTGTGTATGTGTTGTTTCCAGTTCAAGTTGTTCGTAATTGTAATTCTTAGGTATTTAGTTGAATTTACGGCCTTTAGATTTGCTTGATCTGTCATGTAATCGAAGTTTAACGGAATCCTTTTAGCACTCATATGGATGACCTCACATATTTCATTATTTAGGATCAATTGACAATTTTCGCACCACACAGATATCTTCTCTGATTTACTAACTTGACAATTAACGACAGCGCCAACTGCGAACAACCTAAGACGGTTGCTCAGATTGTCTCCCAAATCATTCATAAATATAATGAAAAGCAGAGGGCCTACAACTCTACCTTGGACAACGACAGAATTCAGTTCTATTTTACTCGATGTCTTTCCGTCAATTACAACAAACTGCACCTCTGTGACAGGAAATTACAAGTCTAGTTTCATATATGAGATCATATTCCATAAGCACGCATTTCATTACAAGTCGCTTGTGAGGTACGGCGTCAAAAGCCTTTTGAAGATCTAGAAATGCGGAATCAATCTGAAATCTCCTGTCGATAGCACTCAAAACTTAGTGTGAATAAAGAGCTAGTTGTGTTTCACATGAACGGTGTTTTCTAAATCCGTGTTGACTGTGTGTCAATAGACCGCTCTCCTCGAAGTAATTCATAATGTTCCAAAATCCTGCTGCATGTTGACGTTAATGATGTGGACCTGTAATTTAGTGGATTACTCCTATTGACTTTGTTGAATATTAGTGTGCGTTGTGCCGCTTTATAGTCTTTGGGTACGGATCTTCCGTCAAGCGAGCTGTTGTATACGACCGTTAAATTTGTGGCTATTGAATCGGCATACACTGAAAGGAACCTAACTGGTATACACTCTGGACCGGAAGATTTGCTTTTAATCAGTGATTGAAGTTCTTTCACTACGAATTTTGGAAGATTTACTTCGTCTTCTTTGGTGAAGGAATTTCGGAAAGCTGTGTTTAGCAACTCTTCTTTAGCAGCACTGTCATAGATAGTATTTGCATAGCTACTGCGCAGAGAAGCATTGATTGTGTCTTGGCGCTAGCATATTTTACATGCGATCAGATCTCTTTGGATTTTATGCCAGGCTTCTAGATGAAGTTTCGTTGTGGTAACTACTGTAAGCGTCTTTCATTGGAGTCCGAGCTAAATGTTTGGCTTTCGTACAAAATCGCCAATCTTCGTGAAAATTTGGGCTGCTTTTTTCGTTCATTCTGCAATAGTGTTCTGTCCTTTATTGTTTACCATGGAGGATCATCTCCGTCGTTTATTAATTATTTGTTGTAAATCTCTCAATTGTTGCCGATACTATTACTTTGAATTCAAGTCACATCTGGTCTACACTTACGTTGTTAATTTGGAAGGCGTGGAGATTATATCTCAGGAAGGCGTCTAGCGAATTCTTATATGATTTTTTGAATAGATACATCTTTAGTTTATTTTTGGTAGATTTGGGAGTTACGGTATTGAGTGTCACTACGAGAACCCTGTGTTCACTAATATCTGTGTCCGTTTTGATGCTCGATATTAGCTCAGGATTATTTGTTGCTAAGAGGTCAAGTGTGTTTTCACAGGAGTTTACTGTTTGAGTGCGTTCGTGAACTAACTGCTCGATATAATTTTCAGAGAAACGGTTCGGTACAATTTCGGATGATATTTTATGCGTACCTCCGGGTTTAGACATGTATTTTCGCCAACATATCGAGGGTAAATTGAAATCACCATCAACTATAACCGTATTAGTCAGATATGTGTTTGAAATTAGACTGAGATTTTCTTTGAAACTGTCAGGAGTTGTATCATTTGAGTTGGGAGGTCGGTAAAAGGATCCAATAATTATTTTATTGTGGTTGTCAAAAATGTAATCTAGGCATATTAACTCACAGGAACTATTTTCTTCAATTTCGCTACAAGATAAACTACCTGTAACATCAACAATCACGCCACCGCCAACTGTATTTAGTCTATTCCTTCTGAACGCCGTTATGTCCTTCGCAAAAATTCCGACTGAACATGTTTTCAGCTTTAGCCAGCTTTCAGTGCATATTACGATTTGAGCATAAGTGCTTCCCATTAGCACTCGGAGCTCTGGTACTTTCCCAACACTGCTACGACAATTTAGAACCTAGATCTACCTTCTTCCTGTGTTCGACGTGCACGCGTCGAGACTAAAGCCGTTTTACTGTTCCTCCGAGATAATCTAACATAAACAAACTACCTAGTCTATGCCGTACAGCCCGCACTGCCCGTGTAGCCGCCCCCAGCATGTAATGGACTCTTGACCTATTTAGGTGAATCCGAAAACTCACCACACTACGGCGGAAGTTGAGGAATCTGCAGCCTACACGGTTGCAGAACCCTCTGAGCCTCGGACTGAGATCCTCCACTAGGGTCGGTACCAGAGGTCCGTAATCGGTCCTGTCGACTATGCTGCAAATTGTGAGCTCTGCTTTCATTTCGCAAGCAACACTGGCAGCCTTTAGAACTTCAGATAGCCGCTCGAAACCAGAGAGAATCTCTTCTGATCCAAAGTGGCACATATCATTGGTACCGTCATGAGCCACCACCGGCAGTTTTCTGCACCCTGTACTCTTAATGGCACCCAGAAGGACCCATTCCGCGTTCGGAATGACTCCATCCGATATGTACACATAGTGCACACTGCCTTTGTTACCCCCCTTGGGAGCCATGTCCCTAACGGGAACCATAACTGTACACATAGTGCACACTGCCTTTCTTACCCCCCGTGGGAGCCATGTCCCTAACGGGAACCATAACGTGCCTAACACTGAAGCTCCCAACGAACAATAAACCCACCCTCTGTCACTGCCTGGATCTCGCAGGCTGAGAGGTTTCCTCTGAAACAGGGCAAGCGACTGGATCTGGCTGAGATATATTTTCAGACACAGACAGCACCTGGAACCTGTTTGTCAGACTAACCGCGGAGACATTACGTTCAGCCACTTGGGAAATATTTCGCAGCCTGCTAAGCCCCTAGGTGACCTCCTACTTAAGCACAGGTGAGAGGTCAGCCTCAGTGCTAGCAGTAACTGGTCTGGCCACCATTGTGGACCGATCTACCGACTACTGGGTCGTGCTGGACATCCGTTGGATGCCCACGGCCGGCCTGTAACAGTGACGCCCACCCACAGAACGCTCAAGCTGTGTCACTGAAGGCAACAGAGCCTCGAGCTGTGAGAGAAATCTCACAAACTTATCTCATATCCGCACACAGAAAACCAGTCCCTATCTATGTTAAAGACGGTAGGAAACTACACTACACAGATAAATAAACGACTATCGACACGCACTGCAAAGCTCTACAGTAGACATTGACGCGAACGCAAGAACTGTGTGTAGTAAATTAGATTAAGAGATTCAGAAAGTAAACTACTAAATCACACGGGTGAGACTATTTAATTCTCTGCTGGTTAGTAACTCGTAAAACGTCACAAAATCAGCTACTTTCTTGTTTCTGGTGTTGCTTACCGTCGGCTCCTGCGTGACTCAATGAATCTCGTAAGAAAACTGCTAAAACACTCCTCCTACGAAAAAGTCTACGTGCCAGTCAGTGGTCTGTGCCTCCGTGAGACCAGTTCCTGGAAGGCGCCATATTCCCACTCTTCATAAATGTAAAAAAAAATTACCCAATCTGAGATCCTATCACGCCTCTAAATCTCCGAAGGCGGCCTGCTGTCTCCTACTCTCTGGTAACTTTCTATGACCAACCAATGGAGCTCCATCACACGCTCTCCACAGCCAGAGAGGACGTTCTACCTGCGAGGGCCCCACCGCCGGTTGGGGCACGAAAATGAACTCCGCTATCTCATTGTTGTTGTTGTTGTGGTCTTCAGTCCTGAGACTGGTTTGATGCAGCTCTCAATGCTACTCTATCCTGTGCAAGCTTCTTCATCTCCCAGTACCTACTGCAACCTGCATCCTTCTGAATCCGCTTACTGTATTCATCTCTTGGTCTCCCTCTACGATTTTTACCCTCCACGCTGCCCTCCAATACTAAACTGGTGATCCTTTGATGCCTTAGAACATGTCCTACCAACCGATCCCTTCTAGTCAAGTCGTGCCACAAACTCCTCTTTTCTCCAATTCTATTCAATACCTCCTCGTTAGTTAAATGATCTACCCATATAATCTTCAGCATTCTTCTGTAGCACCACATTTCAAAACTTTCTGTTCTCTTCTTGTCCAAAATATGTATCGCCCATGTTTCACTTACATACATGGCTACACTCTATACAAATACTTTCAGAAACGACTTCCTGACGCTTAAATCTATACTCGATGTTAACAAATTTCTCCTCTTCGGAAACTCTTTCCTTGCCATTGCCAGTCTACATTTTATATCCTCTCTACTTCGACCATCGTCAGTTATTTTGCTCCCCAAATAGCAAAACTCCTTTACTACTTGAAATGTCTCGTTTCCTAATGTAATTCCCCCAGAATCACCTGACTTAATTCGACTACATTCGTTTATCCTCGTTTTGCTTTTGTTGATGTTCATCTTATACCCTCCTTTAAAGACACTGTCCATTCCGTTCAACTGGTCTTCCAAGTGCTTTGCCGTCTCTGACAGAATTACAATTTCATCGGCGAACCTCAAAGTTTTTTTTCTTCTCCATGGATTTTAATACCTATTCAGAGTTTTTCTTTTGTTTCCTTTACTGCTTGCTCAATATAAAGTTGAAAAACGTCGGGGAAAGGCTGCAACCCTGTCTCACTCCCTTCCCAACCACTGCTTCGGTTTCCTGCCCCTCGCTTCTTATAACCGCAATCTGGTTTCTGTACAAATTGTAAATAACCTTTCGCTCCCTGTACTTTACCCCAGCCACATTCGGAATTTGAAAGAGAGTATTCCAGTCAACATTGTCAAAAGCTTTCTCTAAGTCTACAAATGCTTGAAACGTAAGTTTGCCTTTCCTTACTCTGTCTTCTAAGATAAGTCGTAGGGTCAGTATTGCCTCACGTGTTCCAAAATTTCTACGGAATCCAAACTGATCTTACCAAAGGTCGGCTTCTACCAGTTTTTTCATTCGTCTGTAAAGAATTCACGTTAGTATTTTGCAGCCGTGACTTATTAAACTGATAGTTCGGTAATTTTCACTTGTGTCAACGCCTGCTTTCTTTGGGATTGGAATATCCTTCTTGATGTCTGAGGGTGTTTCGCATGTCTCATACATCTTGTTCATCAGATGGTAGAGTTTTGTCAGGACTGGTTCTCCCAAGGCTGTCAGTAGTTCTAATGGAATGTTGTCTACTCCTGGGGCCATGTTTCGACTCAGGTCTTTCAGTGCTCTATCAAATTCTTCACGCAGTATCATATCTCCCATTTCATTTTCATCTACATCCTCTTCCCTTTCTATAACATTGCTCTCAAGTACATCGCCCTTGTATAGTCCCTCCATATACTCCTTCCACCTTTCTGCTTTCCCTTCTTTGCTTAGAACTGGGTTTCCACCTGAGATCTTGAAATTCATACAAGTGGTTCTCTTTTCTCCAAAGATCTCTTTAATTTTCCTGTAGGCAGTATCTGTATTACCCCTCGTGAGATAAGTCTCTACATCCTTACATTTGTCCTCCAGCCATCCCTGCTTAGCCATTTTGCATTTCCTGTCGATCTCATTTTTGAGACGTTTGTATTCCTTTTTGCCTGCCTCATTTACTGCATTTTTATATTTTCTCCTTTCATCAATTAAACTAAATATTTCTTCTGTTACCCAAGGATGTCTACTAGCCCTCGTCTTTTACATACTTGATCCTCTGCTGCCTTCACTACTTCATCCCTGAAAGCTATCCATTCTTCTTCTGCTGTATTTCTCTCCCCCTTTCCTGTCAATCGTTCACTTATGCTCTCCCTGAAAATCTGTACAACCTCTGGTTCTTTCAGTTTATCCAGGTCCCATCTCCTTAAATTCCCACCTTTTTGCAGTTTCTTCAGTTTTAATCTACAGTTCATAACCAATAGATTGTGGCCAGAGTCCACATCTGCCCCGGGAAATGTCTTACAATTTAAAACCTGGTTCCTAAATCTCTGTCTTACCATTATATAATCTGTCTGATATCTTCTAGTATCTCCAGGCTTCTTCCATGTATACAGCCTTCTTTCATGATCCTTGAACCAAGTGTTAGCTATGATTAAGTTATGCTCTGTGCAAAATTCTACCAGGCGGTTTCCTCTTTCATCTCTTATCCCCAATCTATATTCACCTACTACGTTTCCTTCTCTCGCTTTTCCTACTGTCGAGTTCCAGTCACCCATGACTTATCAAATTTTCGTCTTCCTTCACTATCTGAATAATTTCTTTTATCTCATCATACATTTCATCAATCTCCTCGTCATCTGCGGAGCTAGTTGGCATATAAACTTGTACTACTCTGGTGGGCGTTGGCTTCTTGTCTATCTTGGCCACAATAATGCGTTCACTATGCTGTTTGTAGTAGCTTACCCGCATTCCTAATTTTTTTATTCATTATTAAACCTACTCTTGCATTACCCCTATTTGATTTTGTATTTATAACCCTGTAGTAACCTGACCAAAAGTCTTGTTCCTGCTGCCACCGAACTTCACTAATTCCCACTATATCTAACTTCAACCTATCGATTTCCCTTTTTAAATTTTCCCGATTAAGGGATCTGACATCCCACGCTCTGATCCGTAGAACGCCAGTTTTCTTTCTCCTGATAACGACGTCCTCTTGAGTAGTCCCCGCCCGGAGATCCGAATGGGGGATTATTTTACCTCCGGAATATTTTAACCCAGGGGACGTCATCATAATCTAACCATACAGTAAAACTGCATGCCTTCGGGAAAAATTATGGCTGTAGTTTCCCCTTGCTTTCAGCCATTCGCAGTACCAGCACAGCAAGGCCGTTTTGGTTATTGTTACAAGGCCAGATCAGTCAATCATCAAGACTGTTGCCCCTGCAACTACTGAAAAGGCTGTTGCCCCTCTTCAGGAACTACACGTCTGTCTGGCCTCTCAACAGATACCCCCCCCCCCCCCACCGTTGTGGTTGCACCTACGGTATGGCTATCTGTGTCGCTGAGGCACTAACTAACTTAACCATCGGGTGGTTACTTTCAAGGTATGAGTTTTATCGGGGCAAACATAATCTATAAACCTGTGCCCTGACCACGTACTGTAGCTTTGGCATGTAAAAATGAGCAGTTTTCTGAAGAGGCCCAAATTTTTCTTCACGGCTCATTATACTGTAAGGTGGAAACGATTAACCCGAATGCTGACCTGACTACCGTATTCAGAGAAGGCAACTGCGACGCGAGGCAGTTGGCGCAAGTCCAACAAAAGCGACTAACCATCTACCTTCCTCGCTTGTGCCTCAATAACCCACGGTGGCACTCCTTTGACAACCGGATGAGCGTCCTCTTCGCGACTATCTTGGAGACACTTACTCCTTGTTTCTTTTCTGACCGCATTACGCCTCTCAGACACACACAGCCACAGACATATTCCACATTCAGAAGCTACCCAGAAATGACGGAAAATAAAAACGGGAAATAACGGCTTAATCATCGCAATCACTGAGGTAGGAAACAATCTGAATTGAGTTATTTACTCGGTAACCTAATTGCTCAAATCGATCAGTGAGTGAAAGAAAGGAAGACGTACCAAAAAGAGACGAGGCTGTTCAGTCAGACTGACACGTTTCAGTATATAACGGTTTGCCTTACAAGCTTCCACGCACGTTGCAGAGTGGACACGAATTACAAACGAATCCTCACAAAAATTTCCATCACTTTCAGATCAACGTACACACCACTGCAGACTGATACTTCATTTTGGAGATTTTCGTCAGAGCCCAAAGATGTATTAATGAACTGTTAACTTCAATTGGCGAATGGAAGAAGGTTGCTTTAGTTTAACATTTCGTCAACATAGAGGTTATTGGAGGAGGAATATATTTTCACCTCAAATTATTTAAGAAAATAGTAGAACTACTGGACTATCAAATCTTTTCAGATTCGCAGTGTCACATTTTGTATTCACTGCCAGTGATGTGCACTGTCTGAAAGAGTGTGTCTAAAACCATCACATAAACTTCTTGATCTTGGTCGAAGTTTGAATTGTTTCATGTGTTGTTTTTTGTTCTAATTTCTATTCTTATAACAGATAATGTGATGATCTGTAACATGAAAAACGTCATTTACTTGTAAAAACCAGTTTGTGAAAAGCGCATCTGCTAAGACTGCAGTTAATACATCGAAACTTCCAGAAACGGTAAGTGTGCTAAATGAAAAGCCACTGAAAACATATGAAGCACCGCTGCTATTTTATCTTCTTCCAATGAAATTATCTCTTGTTCTGAATCTCTCAGGTTGAGCAAACGTAAGGTGTGTAAGCATATATGCTTTGTTGGATAAATGTTATTTGTATCTTTATATTATGTCGATTCTGTCATTAATCCAGGCCACTAACTTATCTTGCATTCTGCAATTTAAGTTGTAATTTATATATGTTTCAGGGAAAAGCAGGGAAGGTAAGTGAGGGATTCTTCGGACACAAACAACTGGACACAGTTGGTGTTTTTCCGTTAATTACTTTTCGGAAGTGCCTGAACGCCATGAGATACTTTATATGATCATTTCTCGACAGTATACAATAATTTGCAATTAAAAATCTCGCGGATCTGATCGATTTACACTTCCGAACAATGACGTCTGTCGGCCTGCTCAGTTGCGTAATGCGATCTATGAATAAAAAACACGACAGTGGACTTCTACAGGATAAATTGTTATACGAAATTAGGGAACCTTCCTGTGATGCAGTGCATTGTGCAGATCTTAGTAAAATTATCAATTCTCAATGTAGATTGCCTGCATATCACGGCTGTCCTGTTATACTATGTTGCACAATTTCCAAATTGTTAAATTATCTCCGCACCTTCGAGCAACCTTTAACTTTTATCTCTCGTTGTTCTGCAAGGTTCGCAGGAGAGCTTCTGTAAAGTTTGGAAGGTAGGAGACGAGGTACTGGCAGAAGTAAAGCTGTGAGTACCGGGCGTGAGTCGTGCTTCGGTAGCTCAGTTGGTAGAGCACTTGCCCGCGAAAGGCAAAGGTCCCGAGTTCGAGTCTCGGTCGGGCACACAGTTTTAATCAGCCAGGAAGTTTCATTCACGATGTTTAGAAAATTGCAATCATGATGAACACGTGTGACCGAGAAATGGATGCGAATTTCAGCACAGGTAAACAACACCTGGACAGAACATGACAAACAGCTTGCTGCGCAAGTTAATACCACTCTTGAAGAAAGCGACGAATAACGTGCCACGCGAATGAACGATCGTGACAAACAGTTAGCTGAGCAGATTAATACGACACGTGCCAAGCGGGATAAGGAGTTAGCCCCCTGAATCAATGCCTGTTTCGCAAGCATTCCCACTGAAGTTTCGGAACTGAAGAAAAATTATGGAGGCATATCGGAAGCAGTGAAGAAGTTAACAAACGACGTACAGACAGTGCAGACAGAGCAGGCTATGCTATAAATCACAGTACAACTATCTCAAAGGGTTTTATCCTGAGAAAGTGGTACGCGAGCGCTTAGACGCTCAAAGGCATAGATTTTCCAATGGCATAGACTTTCCAATGGTAGGAAGCAAAAGACAAACTGGCTAACGAAAAGTTAAATACTGAATGGGAAGATACTGTACAACGACTTAATGCTGAAGCTCCACCCGAATTGAGTGCTGTGGGGATAACCATTCAGAATGAGTTGGCAGATGTAAAACGCGTACTGAAACATGACATTCCTGAGTGGCACAATCACGTGTCCGCTCAATTTACTAACCGCGAGGTTACGGCAATAAAGGCACCGCCACATGGCAGCCCCCTCCACCTTTTACTCATGAAATTTATGAATCGGGTGATTCTTAACACCGAACTTACCGCAGTGAAACAGGATCACAGTCAGAATATCCGAATAAATCGATGGGAACAGCACCCATCATAACAGTGATACCATTCGAAGAAAGTTTGCCACAGCATCGCCAGTTTCAGGTATTTTGGCCTTAGAAGAAATCCCCAACAATCTGTTGTCTTTATAAAGGCCTTTGAAAGTGTCCTGCATTAATCTTGGAACAAAAGGCAGAAAATTCAGTTTGTCACAACACATATTCAAAGCGAAGGAGCCCTGTGGGCAATTAATGCTGCCGATAAATACACGGCGAATGAACAGTTTGAGAAGGCCTTCCTGACCAAGTACTGGTCAGGATGTGCTCAGGATCGTCTTTGGAAAGAGGTTAATGAACTAAAAGTTTACAATTCAAACCAAGGTATCTGAGGAAGTACACAACAAAAACAATAAAAGTGTAGAGAAAGAGTTTCACAAATTCCCCAAGTCTATAACATTATTGTATTGTCCAGCTCTAGCCCCAATGCAGGCCGTTATTCGGCTTCGCATTGATTGATAGAGATGTTGAGTATCCTCCTGAAGAATCACGTGCCAAATTCTGACCATTTCGCGCTTTTTATCGCCAAAAGCCCAATCTGGTTGCAGGATCCTGCCCATAATGCTCCGAATGTTCTCACCTGGAGAGAGGTCAGGTGACGTTGCTGACAAAGGTAGGGTTTGACAAGCACGAAGAGAGGCAGTAGAAACTCTTGTCATATGCAGGTGGGCATTAACTTACTGAAATGTAAGCCTAGAATAGCTTGCCATGAACGGCAACAAAACAGTGCATAAAATATTGTCGGCGTACCTCTGTGATGTAACGGTGCGGCAGATTACAACCAGAGATCCTGCTCTGAAATGAAGTGACACCCCTAATCAACAGTAATAGTGTTGAAGACAATTCTATTCCTGTCAGTGAGATTCCAGGCTAAAGACGTGTCTGGAGAGGCGCCGGACTGTGATGGGATACCAACCTAAATATCGCCCGTCAAACAGCCTAACACTCAGGACTGATGATCTGGGTAACAATTTTTTTCGTATCAGAACCCTTTCGGTTGTCATCCGTTGCAATTTTACAGGACAGCAGTACGTCGACCATATTGTATGCCCCGTTTCGTTGCTTTTCACGACAAGCCTCCTGGGCATACGTTTCAGCAAGATAATGTCCGCCTGCACAGGGAGAGAGTTTGTGCTGGTTATTTTCGTGCTTACCAAGCACTACGTTTGCCAGCAAGGTCGCCGGGTCTTTTCCCAGTTGAGGACGGTTAGAGTATTGTGAGCAGAGCCCTCCAACCAGCTCGGGAGTCTGACAATGTAACGCGCCAAATGGACAGTATTTGGCATTGGAGTAACTGATTGCATTAGAGCCAGATGTGGACCAACGCATTGTGGACTTGCTCAATTTGTGAAGTTATTTCTTTTGAAACAATCATCTAATTTTTATGAAATTGTAATTAGTTCTTTGCCTGTACATGTGCATATACCGAGTTCTGTCCCAATCGGATAAGTTCTTCGTGGTGCCCTTTTTTTCGCCTTAGACAGTACTTTGACATCAACATTAATGAGACGCGATACTGAAACGATCTGCTGCAGATTTTAAAGAATAAATTGTCTATTAACATCCGTGAGAAGCTAATCGCGATAACAGACAATAGCTTGGAATACATTCTCTCCAACCTACATTCCAGCGATTTAATGCACTAATATTTTAAATCTGCAAATTACAACGGTGTTGCTCAGTCTGTGAATCCCGGCTCGCACACCAACAATCACGGGCAAGAGAAAGGACGCTGTGACAACGACACGGCACCCCTCCCCGCGCCACCGAATGAAAACAATCAAGTGAAGAGGCAGAAATCGGCGTCGAAGGAACAACAGCCAGGGGTTTAACCCAGGGTACAATATAAACCGTAATGAGACCCCACAGAAGCAGTGGTATTCGAATTTCGGCAACCTGTGACACCACAATAACGGAAATCAGCCAACACCTCGAAATTCTAAGTTTGATAACAGGCAGCGACCAATGCCGGGCCTCGACCAAATTAGGCACCGTCTCAAAACTTTGACAACAAACACGTGATCAATATGGAATCTCCCCTTAATTAGCCGTGACCTGAGAATCATGCCATTCGTATTATCAAACTATTTGCGACTTCATCGTGCTTCCTGATGACAGTCGCGGAGTGGGAAGGGGACACCATTTCCACCAAGTAATTATGTATGTTGTGGTACAATGAAGACTTAGACATAAGGAAAGAGCTCTGTGATGACTCTGAACTGTGTAGGAAACCTGCACAAGAACTTTTCCTGGCAGCGGTTAATGCGGTTGTGGGAGAAATTCCGGCCGTTTTGGTTTCAGAAGCCAGAGGGTAGATAAGCAAGTGCTAAATGAAATTTGAGAACAGTGCTGTTAGTAGCACGTTTCTCGTCGTGAAGGGCTTAAGTGTCAGTTGATTATTGGGCAAGGAGTTCCTGCTAGGAATGAACACAAATCCGACATTCTGATTGGGTAGTGCCATTTAATAGTCAATTACAGAGAGGCTGCCTTAAATTGAATTAAGACACAGGTAAATTTTGTCGGGGTGTTAAAGTAAGAATCATACGACCTCAGGTGTAGCACACGAACAATCAGCCTGATCAATACTAGCACCACATCCGTTTTGTCAAATTGTGAAGATCTGATGTGTGATCCTATCCATATATACAAGAAAGCTGCAGTTTCTTGGAAGAGCTGGCACTCTGTTGAACTAACATAATTTTTGAGGCGATGTGCATAAGTTTTCTCCAGTAAACCTTGAGTGATGAAGTGGTATCATTCTCATATGGATGTGGTATCACGCAAAACGTACTGCCAGCATTCATATTTCACCCCACGGGCTAGAAGGAAGGCCATGAGGCAAGAAACTCAAATGATAATACCACCAGATAAATGTGCAATGGAACTTTTGCGCATAGTACATGGAGTCTCATTTGTAAATATTTTTTGAGCTCGTTTATTTTATTTATATCTCTTACAAACTATGAGTATATAGTATCATGTTTGCTGATTGAATGTGATAAATAGTGCACACTGTAAATGAATTCACACTATGTGTTCACGATTTTCTTCTGTGTTTTACATATTAGTAAGTATTCCTAAAAGTTTCATAACCCAACTGAGCAAGAAGTAAGTAAGTCACAACTGATATAAGAGAATCCTGATTTAGTTGGTACTTTTAAAATTATATGCATCTGGCCTAAGGATGGACAGTCTGTTTAACATGAACAGCCGGTCGAAGTGGACGTGCGGTTCTAGGCGCTGCAGTCTGGAACCGCGAGACCGCTACGGTCGCAGGTTCGAGTCCTGCCTCGGGCATGGACGTGTGTGGTGTCCTTAGGTTAGTTAGGTTTCACTAGTTCTAAGTTCTAGGGGACTAATGACCTCAGAAGTTGAGTCCCATAGTGCTGAGAGCCGTTTGAAACATTTAACATGAACAGATCATCTGTAAATATTTCTATATATGCTAAATGAGAATAGACATTTGTTTCTAAGCTCCTGTAAAAAACAGTTCTCTTGTATGAGCGATACTGGTGAGAACCGTAAACTTCAGTTTTCAAAAAATAGTACAAATGGCTCTAAGCACTATGGGACTTAACATCTGAGGTCATCAGTCCCCTAAACTTAGAACAACTTAAACCTAACTAACCTAAGGACATCACACACATCCATGCCCGAGGCAGGATTCGAACGTGCGACCGTAGCAACAGCGCGGTTCCGGACTGAAGCGCCTAGAACCGCTTGGCCACAACGGCCGGCAAACTTCAGTTTTGCATGCTGCAATGATGTGATCGGTAGTGACAATATTATATGCAAAACACTATATTAGTGGCACTCCGTGAGGTTATGTACAGTCGTGCTCAAAAGTATCCGAACGACCTGAATTGCATTTCACCTGATTCGAATGCAACCCCCTTACGCAGCTGTCTGGCAGGTCCTCTAATCGCCCCTCGCTACAGTCGTTTGACTATTGAAAATGGTTCCAACAAGTCACCACTATCTGTATCGCAAGAACTCAAGATATAACGTAATACCAAGTACTACAAATATCAGGGAACATCTTATCACAGATAAGACGGTTCTTAAGGCTTGTAAGCTCACATTTATTACAATAAATGACATACATGAAATGTTACCACTCTCATTATTACGTCAGATAGGTAATTTACGTAGTAAGTTCGTCGTATTCATGATTTCGTCTTCAAAATAACATGCCGTACTTATTATTTAACACAAAATGACATTAAAAATTTAACTTATTCACGAGCAGCAAGTTGAGAATATGTATGAACTTCAAATGACACGACGAACCGTCTCGTTCTGCATATGGATTCAAACCCAGGTCATGCAGCCTAAGCAAAGACTTCGTGACTGACGGAAACTAACTGTTATTCCTGACTAGGCATACAGAGAGTGATACAACTAGACTTTAGACAGTATCCGTTAGCAAATCTCAACTTTAAATTACATAACGTAAACATTTTTAACGGACGCGAATTCCTATCCAGCATCTATTGTCCTTGTTAACGAACTACGAGAGATGTTAAATATTGCTTCTTCACAAGTAACTTACTTGAAATGCCGTGAGATAAAGCTTTGTGTTGGACAGGGATTCGAACCCAGAACCTAACTGGATTGTCATCGAAGCACAATCAAGTGTGACATATCAGATTTTCTCGGCAGTAACTAGATGTTTTAACTGAAATGACGAGACGAAACATTAATTTTTTCTTTCCCAGGACTCAAAACTGGCACCTATCGCTGTTATATTCTAGAGAAAACGAACGTTAAAAATGGGTTTGTTACACCAGCAGCGACACGTGAACATGTTTGACCTAGAAATAATATGACGAAGAGTTCAGTGCTGACTGGGAATCGAACCCCACACATACCGTTGTTGACTGCACACAAAGAGACATCATCTACCGAATTTTTCTCCACCAGCAGCTCGGAATAACATCATTGAATTTACAATGATTTCGAACAGTTCTGTATCTCACTGGGACTGAAAAACGTCAGATATCGTTAGTGTTGACAACGAATGAAAATACATTAAAAATAAAAAAAAATGGTTCAAATGGCTCTGAGCACTATGGGACTCAACATCTTAGGTCATAAGTCCCCTAGAACTTAGAACTACTTAAACCTAACTAACCTAAGGACATCACACACACCCATGCCCGAGGCAGGATTCGAACCTGCGACCGTAGCAGTCCCGCGGTTCCGGACTGCAGCGCCAGAACCGCTAGACCACCGCGGCCGGCAAAAAAAATCAAAATTATTACCCACCAGCAGATAGGTGTTCTCATGCTAGAGCTTGATAGTACATAATGAAAGCTTTAGTGCCGGGCCAGGATTCGAACCCTTTCACGCGCAATATGTGGAGATGTTGAGGATTCTGCAGATTTGAACAAACAACAAATTGTAGTCGAGCTGTATTGTCACGAAGGGATCAAATTCCGCGTTAAGGGCGGTCTGAGTTGCATTCCCATTTCAGAACCAATTTTATCGACATACAGAAGCTCTACTTGGTAGAGAAGGAATATCATGTTTAACATGAATGTTAGACCACAATGCCATTATACCTTCTTCACTTGGCGTAGCCAGAGGAGAACAGAATCTGTCTCTCCTTGTCAAATATCATCAGCAGAAGTTGGAATCGAACCCAGACCATAAGTATATGAACCTAGCATCAGTCCAAGACACCACCAGATTCTCTTCTCTATCACTCATTTTTCTATCATTACAATGTTGCGCCACACTGTATGAGAATTCTGACACACAGGCTCCCTGTAGTGGTTTGCAGCATGTTCAGTACATTCATTTACTTGGTTGACCGAATCGCCATGAACTAGCTGTCTCGGCTTGCCAGTGCATACATTCTACTCTATTTTGTAATCACTGAAATAAAATCACGTAACTTACACCTACACAGAACTGCCAACAGTGCAGGATGCAGAAATTTAAATAGGAAGTGTTACTTTCGACTCTATTGCGCTATCTGTTTGTTAAAAACGTTGTGCAGTGCAAAAGAAAAGGTGTAACTGTCTGTCTCTCAGAAGTCTAGATCCGGCCATATGCATTATCTCACATTACTGTGCAATGTGGAAGTTCTGGAAGCGTTGTAGCTCTATGTCAGCTGGTAGCGTAAAGGCAAACGTCGAGCACTGTTAATACGACGTCGCGAGTTTGGGTACATTCACAGCTACATTTTTTAAAACTCCATACTGCTGTCTGCTGAAGTTATCGATCTAATGGAACTTTGAACATAATTCCCTTCACTTCTCAACCCCAAATAGTCGCATGTGAAAAAAGGGCTAACTTCTGCGACATTTTGTTCTTTTCAGGTTTAATAGATGGCCAGGATGCAGATGCATCTGGAAACTTTTGTATTATGTATGGGGAGAGCGCATCGTGCCAAAATACGTCATAAAAGTATTTTCTACATTAGCTGTCATGTGGCAGTGGCATTTTATTCTTCATCAAACCGTGTTTGACAGCTTTAACTCAGAACAAGTTTTCTACATGCTTGTAATCAATAAACTGCATGTGCATTGTCAGACTGTTATAGATAACATCAGAGAATTCGCATATATCGTTGATGACAAATTTCTCTCTCATATTAACTAATGTTTTAACAACACTAAAAGAAACCTTACGAAAATTGAGCACTGTATTATAAGAAATGAAATAAAACTACCCACGATAACCTTACGACGAAAGTCTGATTCAATAAAACTGAGTATCTGTACACAAGCGTGCCTCTATCGGCACGAATTAGTAAAATACTAATCACTTCGATTTCGATTGGGTCTGCGTTTGATTGGTAGGCTGTGTCATATTCAAGTGGTATGCAAATGTGGTATTTCATAAATAATGTTATATATTCCTAGAAACCCAAAATTTGCTTGTCAGCAGCGAAAAGAAGCGTTACCTGTTGTGCAGCGTTGTAAGTTTTTCACCATTTCACTATGAGCCCAAAGTATTTTCTTGCGATTTCCTTATCGATGTGTGATCTGACTGCTTGTAGCTCTTTCACAGAAGGGATAAAAACTTTACAGTCAGCAAGACTGGAACCGCAAACCATAACACACAGTTTCTCACAGGTTTTTATTTTTATTTTTATTTTATTTATTCATTTTTATTTACTGTTTTTAATACATTCGTAATGTGGTTTTACTTTATACCACAGCAAAAATAAATGTATATAGCGCCGCATTGTGCTCTGAGAAAAAGAAAACAATATCTCGGCACGTTCCTACACCGAGGTAATGTATATGGGGAACACGAAAAAAAAGTGCTTCATACAGGATGCAGAAGGGTTAGTCGCTACTCTCCTTACGCTTCATCATCCAGGTACGTCTTCACGTATATCATGTTATTCCACCGAGAATCGAACTTAGTCTTGTCAGCTCACTCAATGGGTGTCTTCTCCTACCTGTTGATGATCCAGCTGCGTGGAGGGTCGCGTAGGGCACTCCCTAAGTAATTAGAAAAATACTGTCTGTATTTTGGGTTCCGTACGATCTTGCAATGACGTTCTTGTAGGTAGTTCCAAAGGTCGAATACATCTTTAGGTCCATCGTGAAATAAGTAGTGTACCGCATGCGCACGGATCCACGTGACAGCGTTGGTCTTGGCGCGCGGGAAATACTGTTGATCCGGAAATAGTAGAAACCGAGGTGTAATGTGTTCCGGAGTCACTCGTAGAAAATACGACAAAACTTGTCGCACCAAGCGCCATACGTCTTCTTGCCGCGCCACATGTGAGACAGTGTTCGTCCGTGTCTGGTATCCCGCAGTCTACGCAGAGAGGCGATTCCGCCATGTTTATCTTGTGGAGGCGTGATCGGGTGATCTGTTTACCATTGACTGTGATGTACCATGTGGATTGGACGGCTGTGTCCAGTGTAACCACGTGAATCGTCTTCCACACCACTTTCCAATTAACCTGAGGGCTTTTGGCCTCCACGATGTTTGGTGGGCGCCTCCGCTGTAGGACATGATATATATCCCGCGCCGACGCCTGTTTCGTCGGTGGTACTGAGATACGGACATAGCTGAGTTCAATGTAAAAGTTCCCGAAGTAGTAGAAGGGTGGGGATATGTCTTGCGTCGTCAGTGGGGGCATAAGGGAGGGCGGAGCTAAGGACTCCAACAGCAAACCTGTCAAACTTTCCGGGTGGGGGCGCCACAGCTTGATGTGTGAGCTGACGTACAGGGCCACAGCTCTGTCGTGGACATGGACTAGACCAAGACCTCCTCTTTCTGAGGGAAGGGTCAGTGACTCATAACTGACTTTGAAGAGCATGCCTGTACTGACGTAGGCTCCTAATGCCGCTAATAGACATCGAGCCATCAGTAACGGTATTGGAAGAACACGCGCTATGTGTGGAAGGCGCGATGCGAGGTAAACATTGACGAAGAGTGTCCTTTGGAGAATGTCGAGGGTCCGCTGACGAAGGTTGAAGATGTGGACCCGAATTTTCTGTAATAAGCGGTGGTAGTTAAGAGCCGCAGTGCACCGTATGTCGTCGTGAAACTCTATTCCGAGACATTTGATAGTGCCACGAAGCTGTAGGGGTTCGACACACACTGGGGTCAACCCGTCTCCTATGGTAATGGCGACCGATTTGGCGACGTTGAGACAGCTGCCGGAAGCCACACCGTACGTGGTAATCCATTCTAGTGCTCTGTTGACATCGTCGCGATTGCGGAACACGATAACCAGGTCGTCTGCATATGCTGTACAGCGAAATGTGACGTCACGTAGGGTAAGACCGGTGAGGCATTGACGAAGGCCACAGAGGAGCGGTTCCAGTGCCAGAGCATATAGTAACGTCGACAAGAGGCAGCCTTGACGCAAGGAGCGGAAAATCGGGAGGGACTGCGAGAGACGCCCGTTAACGAGCACTTTGGAAGTCGCCCCTCGGAGGAGGCGCATCACGACGTATGTGAATTGCTCTGGGTACTGCATGTGCTGGAGAACGGACGTTAGGTACGCGTGATCCACTCGATCAAAAGCTTGGCTAAAATCTAGTGATGCCAGCGCTACCGGGATGCGGCGTGCCCTGGATAGGGCTATTAAGTCACGGTATCGACACAGTGTTGTGTGGATGTAGTTGATACCCCTTAGGGAAGTCTGATCTGGCGAGATGACGTAAGGTAGGGTCGGTCGTAGACGGTTTGCTAATAGTCTGGTGAATATCTTCATGTCGCAGTTGACGAGTGTTAGCGGGCGGTAATCTTGTATTCGAGCCCCACCTTTAGGTTTGTGAACCGGTATAATTATTCCTTCTACGAAGGTCGCAGGGAGCGGCACCGCGGGGGACATAAGCTCCCGACAGATGTCTGTTAACTTGGGAGCCAGTAAATACTGAGAAGTTCTATAAAACTCCACAGGGAGCCCGTCGGGGCCAGGAGACTTATTCGTCGCTCCTTTACCGATGGCGTCTATAACTTCGTCTTCCGTAATGTCGTTCAATAATTCAGTTTGTAAATCCTGTGGGACATTGCCGTAAACCAGTTGTGAGACTGCTGTCACCGTCGTCGGGTCGGAACATTGAGCAGAATAAAGTCGTGCGTAATGGTCGAAGAAGGCTGTAGCAATATCGCGTTGTGTGGTGTGATGACGGTCGTCCTCAGTGGTGATGGCGTGTATCAGCGCCCGTCTTCGCAGTGTACGTTCTCGGATGACGTGGTACATGGTGGGTCGTTCCGTTGCGAGTCTGTCTTATGTTCGCGCTCGGACGATAGTCCCTTCGAGGTGTCGGCGCATATGGGCTACGATCTGTGCTTTCGCACTCTGAACTGTCAACTGTCGTTCCGGTGTGGGTGGCAAGGAGGCTTAGATTACAAAATTAGTCACGGTGGAAAAAATGCGAGTCTATTAAATGGTTAAGTAGAAGCAATCTTCTGACGTGGTGATTATGCTATTCGCATGTCAGCAGGATGTAAAGACTCTTCTAGGCATCATAACCTCGACGTGAAGCCATTTTGAAACATTCACTAATTCAGCAAATTTCTTAGTTCCAGAAAATCCACTGTGAAGTGTGAAGTTGCCGGATAATTCGATTATTACCGTCATTGTTACTATCATTTGCTTCATACCGTTGCTGGAATACATGTGCTTGAAGATAATTTAATGCCTTTTGGTCATTATAGAAGCAGTTGCCCAAGGAGAGGTTCATTCCCTGTCTACGGAGTCCGTTTCACGTTAATATAAACATCAGCAATTACTCGCAGCTTACATTAAAACTAAATTAATTGATGAAGACGTTACTTGATAACAAAAACGCGCTGCCTTTCTTAATTTACTTGCGTCTAGACATGGCTGTCGAATACTGCCAAACCAAAAGCCAAGGGATCTTACTGCCTTCCGTTATACGTCGCTTTCAGTTCTTCCACATGATTTGGTCAACGTGACCTGTTTCAAGTTGTGTATGGCAGAGAATGGTTTAGAAAATCAATTGTTTTCCTTTACAATAAACAGAAAGATTTTCATTGTAAGCTATCCAAGTTCAAAATTTTCTCATTCTTAGTTCAAATTTAATATTCACTTCTATAATGTAGGAAAGTATTTCACAGTTGCAAAACCCGCATCCGACACATTGACCTCATACTTAGTCGCTGAGCATAAATTCTAGCTCAGAGTGACACCAGTTTAAGTAACCTAATGTGGCGATGACTGTTTGCCTTTGCTCTTTTTCACCGGAAAATATGCAATTCACTCATTGGGCTTCCAATAGTACACTGTAACAGTAATTTCTGTGTGTATGCAATGCATGCGGATTGTGGAATTTAGTGGTGCTCTCTCTTCCACTTCTGTATACAATATGCCTGAACTAAACGGGATTGGGTGTTGTGTGATGTCCTTACGTTAGTTAGGTTTAAGTAGTTCTAAGTTCTAGGGGACTGATGACCTTAGCTGTTAAGTCCCATAGTGCTCAGCACCATTTGAACCATTTTTGAACTAAACGGGCCCTTTATCATTACAGGCCCCGGGCAGTGCAACATCATACTGCCAACAGTAATGTGCTTATACTGACAGCCTCACTGTTCGTTTTAGCTGATTTTGTAATCATTTAAATAAAACAACATCACCTTCCAGTGGGAGATATTTCGCCCCCCTTTTCCTTGTGTGAAATTTCTCAGTAAGCTTTTTTCCTTCCAACCAGCGAAATGCGGCAGAGTACAGCCAGTAAACGATTCACAAACCACGATTTAGTGCCGTTAAGACGATTTCTTTAAACATTGTCGTAGCTGAAGGAATTATGAGAGTTACTGATGTATGATGCTTAGTTTGCAGTCAGTTCTGAGCATTATTAGTAACTACGCTCCAACCGCTAAACCCAGTTATGGAAATGTGAATCAGACGGATTACGTATTCCAGGCCGTAGCTGCCGCGTCTTTGAGACGTCAGCTATGGTCACTTCCCAGCCCACTGTAGGATCACATCGGTTCGTCTTCTTCCTGCTGGTAATGTAACTGAGAATTGGTAACAAGGCAAGGTATATTTGGCAACTCTGTGATCGCCGAGTTACTTCCTGGTGTGCACGGAATTAAGCCTCAAAGTTCACTTGATTTTTCCTGTCATTTCCATTGAATAATCTGAGTTATTATTAACGCTTGAGCTGTAAAAAAACATTGTAAATTTTCGGTTTTCAGCCAAGGAAAGTGGTTGCACGTGAAAATCGCATCTAATGTCGTCCTTTAAATAGCGATTTACGAGTTCTAGGAACTACTGGTGTCGTAAGAGGAAACGCAGACGCATGCCTCTTCCCTAGCACTGCGGAAACCTGCTAACCTGTGAGAAACTGTGTGTTATGGTTTGCGGTTCCAGTCTTGCTGACTGTAAAGTTTTTATCCCTTCTGTGAAAGAGCTACAAGCAGTCAGATCACACATCGATAAGGAAATCGCAAGAAAATACTTTGGGCTCATAGTGAAATGGTGAAAAACTTACAACGCTGCACAACAGGTAACGCTTCTTTTCGCTGCTGATAAGCAAATTTTGGGTTTCTAGGAATACATAACATTATTTATGAAATACCACATTTGCATACCACTTGAATATGACACAGCCTACCAATCAAACGCAGACCCAATCGAAATCGAAGTGATTAGTATTTTACTAATTCGTGCCGATAGAGGCACGCTTGTGTACAGATACTCAGTTTTATTGAATCAGACTTTCGTCGTAAGGTTATCGTGGGTAGTTTTATTTCATTTCTTATAATACAGTGCTCAATTTTCGTAAGGTTTCTTTTAGTGTTGTTAAGACATTAGTTAATATGAGAGAGAAATTTGTCATCAACGATATATGCGAATTCTCTGATGTTATCTATAACAGTCTGACAATGCACATGCAGTTTATTGATTACATGCATGTATAAAACTTGTTCTGAGTTAAAGCTGTCAAACACGGTTTGATGAAGAATAAAATGCCACTGCCACACGACAGCTAATGTCGAAAATACTTTTCTGACGTGTTTTGGCACGATGCGCTCTCCCCATACATAATACAAAAGTTTCCAGATGCATCTGCAGCCTGGCCATCTATTAAACCTGAAAAGAACAAAATGTCGCAGAAGTTAGCCCTTTTTCCACATGCGACTATTTGGGGTTGAGAAGTGAAGGGAATTATGTTCAAAGTTCCATTAGATCGATAACTTCAGCAGACAGCAGTATGGAGTTTAAAAAACTGTAGCAGTGAATGTACCCAAACTCGCGACGTCTTATTAACATTGCGCGACGCTTGCCTTTACGCTACCAGCTGACATAGAGCTACAACGCTTCCAGAACTTCCACACTGCACAGTAATGTGAGATAATGCATATGGCCGGATCTAGACTTCTGAGAGACAGACAGTTACACCTTTTCTTTTGCACTGCACAACGTTTTTAACAAACAGATAGCGCAATAGAGTCGAAAGGAACACTTCCTATTTAAATTTCTGCATCCTGCACTGTTGGCAGTTCTGTGTAGGTGTAAGTTACGTGATTTTATTTCAGTGATTACAAAATAGAGTAGAATGTATGCACTGGCAAGCCGAGACAGCTAGTTCATGGCGATTCGGTCAACCAAGTAAATGAATGTACTGAACATGCTGCAAACCACTACAGGGAGCCTGTGTGTCAGAATTCTCATACAGTGTGGCGCAACATTGTAATGATAGAAAAATGAGTGATAGAGAAGAGAATTTGGTGGTCTCTTGGATTGATACTAGGTTCACATACTTATGGTCTGGGTTCGATTCCATCTTCTGCTGATGATATTTGACAAGGAGAGACAGATTCTGTTCTCCTCTGGCTACGCCAAGTGAAGAAGGTATAATGGCATTGTGGTCTGACATTCATGTTAAACATGATATTCGTTCTCTACCAAGTAGACTTTAGGTTGAACCTCAATAAAGTCAGGAGTCGCAACACGTAGAAACTCTATCACCAGTAACCTATCTTATACTAGTTACTTATTTCTAGTGACGAAACAGACGCTATGTAGGGTCACAGGACACTTATTCCATCTTCTATTTGAGCCTCAGACCGCCCTTAACGCGGAAGTTGATCCCTTCGTGACAATACAGCTCGATTGCAATTTGTTGTTTGTTCAAAACTGCAGATTCTTCAACATCTCCACATATTGCGCGTGAAAGGGTTCGAATCCTGGCCCGGCACTAAAGCTTTCATTATGTACTATTAAGCTCTAGCATGAGAACACCTATCTGCTGGTGGGTAATAATTTTGATTTTTAATGTATTTTCATTCGTTGTCAACACTAACGATATCTGACGTTTTTCAGTCCCAGTGAGACACAGAAGTGTTTGCGAAATCATTGTAAATTCAAGAATGTTATTCCGAGCTGCTGGTGGAGAAAAAATTCGGTAGCCGATGTCTCTTTGTGTGTAGTCAACAACGATATGTGTGGGGTTCGATTCCCAGTCAGCACTGAACTCTTCGTCATATTATTTCTAGGTCAAACATGTTCACGTGTCGCTGCTGGTGTAACAAACCCATTTTTAACGTTCGCTTTCTCTAGAATATAACAGCGATAGGTGCCAGTTTTGAGTCCTGGGAAAGAAAAAATTAATGTTTCGTCTCGTCATTTCAGTTAAAACATCTAGTTACTGCCGAGAAAATCCGATATGCTACACTTGATTGTGCTTCGATGACAATCCAGTTAGGTTCCGGGTTCGAATCCCTGTCCAACACAAAGCTTTACCTCACGGCATTTCAAGTAAGTTACTTGTGAAGAAGCAATATTAGCATCTCTCGTAGTTCGTTAACAAGGACAATAGATGCTGGGTAGGAATTCGCGTCCGTTAAAAATGTTTACGTTATTTAATTTAAAGTTGAGATTTGCTAACGGATACTGTCTATAGTCTAGTTGTATCACTCTCTGTATGCCTAATCAGGAATGACTGTTAGTTTCCGTCAGTCACGAAGTCTTCGCTTAGCTTGCATGACCTGGGTTTGAATCCATATGCAGAACGAGACGGTTCGTTGTGTCATTTGAAGTTCATACATATTCTCAACTTGCTGCTCGTGAATAAGTTAAATTTTTAATGTCATTTTGTGTTAAATAATAAGTACGGCATGTTGTTTTGAAGACGAAATCATGAATACGACGAACTTACTACGTGAATTACCTGTTGACGTAATAATGAGAGTGGTAACATTTCATGTATGTCATTTATTGTAATAAATGTGAGTTTACAAGCCTTAAGAACCGTCTTATCTGTGATAAGATGTTCCCTGATATTTGTAGTACATTGGTAATACGTTATATCTTGAGTTATTGCAATACAGATCAGTGTTTTCTAGTGGTGACTTGTTGGAACCATTTTCAATAGTCAAACGACTGTACCGAGGGGCGATTAGAGGACCTGCTAGACAGCTGCGCTATGTGGGTTGCATTCGAATCAGGCGAAATGCAATTCAGGTCGTTCGGATACTTTTGAGCATGACTGTACATCTAAGCATAGTATAGGCCATATATCTTCCGTACATATTTGAACAGTGGGACTAACATACACATAGAAACCTACTCATCCGCATGAGACGTAATATACAGAAAATAAGAACCCAATCCACTAAATTTAAGTCAGGCAGCTGTTTGCAAGAAATAAAAGAAATGTTTTAACATATCGTTAAATAAGAAATATGCCATGTATCTTTCGCCTAGAGAATAACAGAAGCAAATGATTTTCGTCAGCTGTTGTACAGGAAAATTTTCAGTTTCGTAGTATACAGGTGGCAGAATATTATATCGACGTAATGTGAGGAGTGAATCGCTCAGTGAGTGCATCATACTAATTTCGAGTTCTTGCTCTCTTTCGCGATGGGAGTTTTTTTTTCTTTTATTGTTGTTGGTTTGCTTATCATACACATGTGTATGTAACGATTCATGGCGTGCGAGTGTAAAACATTCATATCCCGAGTACTGGAATTAATACCTCTAATGTTCCACGTATAGGAAATACTGGGGTCCCTTGTAAACATCGGATCATTGAGTTGCATATGAGAACTGCCGCCAAAAAGGATTAAAGAAAAATTTTGTAAAGAACGCAGACGAGCAGACTATGTAAGTTGTGGGATTTGGATAATTATTAAAAATATTCTTCGACCAGTTCACGTAAAGCGAATTTTTACGATCCCAGGGACTACTAAATAAAGAGACTGTGTGTGCGTTTCTTCGTGAAGTAATTAAGCTCAGAACTGTCCCTGAACCAGGTGTTCTCTCACTTAAATTTGAAATGATGAAGTGATACATGTTGGACGCTCATCCGAGTGAAAGGTATTGCGTTAGATATGCAAGCAGACATTTAAAAACACATTTGTAAGCGCACTACGCCTGTGTACTCACCTCTGATGAACTGAAAAGATGTGGAACTGAGCGACGAATCTAATGACACTATACTTCTGCTGTATATCCTGCAGTTGGTGATACACACCCACATCCACATGAAAGCTTGATACCGGTGCAAGCCGCGGTTGCAAATTAATCACTCAATCAAACGGCGGGTGTCATAAATGCCACGACAGAGGCTATTGTCACCGTGTATCTCGCACTATAAGTCGTAAGTAAACGCATTAAATGCGAATCACGAACCATTACACTGCAGTAATATTGAATAGTTGCCAATGGTGTATACAGTGTCTACTAGGCAAACAAAATGTTTCTTGTTTTGAAGATCTAAGAAGGACAGTTAAGTCCGTAAATATACACTCCTGGAAATTGAAATAAGAACACCGTGAATTCATTGTCCCAGGAAGGGGAAACTTTATTGACACATTCCTGGGGTCAGATACATCACATGATCACACTGACAGAACCACAGGCACATAGACACAGGCAACAGAGCATGCACAATGTCGGCACTAGTACAGTGTATATCCACCTTTCGCAGCAATGAAGGCTGCTATTCTCCCATGGAGACGATCGTAGAGATGCTGGATGTAGTCCTGTGGAACGGCTTGCCATGCCATTTCCACCTGGCGCCTCAGTTGGACCAGCGTTCGTGCTGGACGTGCAGACCGCGTGAGACGACGCTTCATCCAGTCCCAAACATGCTCAATGGGGGACAGATCCGGAGATCTTGCTGGCCAGGGTAGTTGACTTACACCTTCTAGAGCACGTTGGGTGGCACGGGATACATGCGGACGTGCATTGTCCTGTTGGAACAGCAAGTTCCCTTGCCGGTCTAGGAATGGTAGAACGATAGGTTCGATGACGGTTTGGATGTACCGTGCACTATTCAGTGTCCCCTCGACGATCACCAGTGGTGTACGGCCAGTGTAGGAGATCGCTCCCCACACCATGATGCCGGGTGTTGGCCCTGTGTGCCTCGGTCGTATGCAGTCCTGATTGTGGCGCTCACCTGCACGGCGCCAAACACGCATACGACCATCATTGGCACCAAGGCAGAAGCGACTCTCATCGCTGAAGATGACACGTCTCCATTCGTCCCTCCATTCACGCCTGTCGCGACACCACTGGAGGCGGGCTGCACGATGTTGGGGCGTGAGCGGAAGACGGCCTAACGGTGTGTGGGACCGTAGCCCAGCTTCATGGAGACGGTTGCGAATGGTCCTCGCCGATACCCCAGGAGCAACAGTGTCCCTAATTTGCTGGGAAGTGGCGGTGCGGTCCCCTACGGCACTGCGTAGGATCCTACGGTCTTGGCGTGCATCCGTGCGTCGCTGCGGTCCGGTCCCAGGTCGACGGGCACGTGCACCTTCTGCCGACCACTGGCGACAACATCGATGTACTGTGGAGACCTCACGCCCCACGTGTTGAGCAATTCGGCGGTACGTCCACCCGGCCTCCCGCATGCCCACTATACGCCCTCGCTCAAAGTCCGTCAACTGCACATACGGTTCACGTTCACGCTGTCGCGGCATGCTACCATTGTTAAAGACTGCGATGGAGCTCCGTATGCCACGGGAAACTGGCTGACACTGACGGCGGCAGTGCACAAATGCTGCGTAGCTAGCGCCATTCGATGGACAATACCGCGGTTCCTGGTGTGTCCGCTGTGCCGTGTGTGTGATCATTGCGTGTACAGCCCTCTCGCAGTGTCCGGAGCAAGTATGGTGGGTCTGACACACCGGTGTCAATGTGTTCTTTTTTCCATTTCCAGGAGTGTATTACGTATTCAATTCAGCAAACAGGTTACCAGTATATAGGTAATAAAAAGAAAAAAAGTCCAATTCACTAACGGATTCGACTCGTACTGCAACGCAACAACTCTGTGGATTATTATCTTTTTCTTTCAATTTTGCTGTTACGATGTGTTTTTCTGTGAAACAATAATTGTAAATAATTGCACTAATATTTCTCTTATGAAATGTTGAAATGTTGTACTGATTTCCCACTGGAAACTGAATGAATATTAAACGTAAGCTTCTTACATGTAGACACACTGGCATAGTCAGGCTTATACGTTGTTGTCAAAGAATATAGTAAAGTTGCAATTGCATTATCACTGGATATTTGAGCGTGCCGAAAGAACAGTGCACAATGGTGTTGAGATGTGAACAGTCGAGTCGAGTCGACTCGCGTACAGAGAACAATAGAGAGAGTAGAAACACGGTGTGTGTGTGTGTGTGTGTGTGTGTTAATACATGGTCGTAACGCAGCGGTGATAGGCTGTCTAATGGCTCGGCGGAAGTTTGGTGTGGCCGGGCACAGTATAACGTATTAAGTGGGCACGGTACAATCATTGCAAGAGGATTCCAATGAACCTGAAGAGTACTGTGGGTCCAATTTTATTTATTGTGAAGTTACGAGAAGAGCAGCCTCTGCCACACATTATCAGCGAGCACTGCTTTACACGCACTGAGACGACACAACACATAATAAAATCTAACCAATTACTTTATTATACTTGTATAAAGCTAGCCAGTGGCGTAGTTAATTTTGTGACTGAATAATAGCAAGGTATTTCAAAGTGTTGATTATCACTTCTACCTAAGACAATTTATCAAAGTAGGTTCCATCCTATAAATTATTACTAACCCGAGAAAAACCTAATGAATGAGAAACAGTTGCAATGTTTTTCTACAAAAGAATTAAGTCACATAAAATAAAAAAGCAGTGAGTAGCATTTTGCAATGCTGAAAGAAATAACAGAAATTAACCAAAGTGCCAACATCCAGTAATTTGAACACCAATTTCAAAAGTAGTGCATAACGAAGTAAAGATCAATAAAAGATATTGTTTGTGTCTTTTTTGGATGATAGCTAAATTTTCATTTTATGCAGTTGGAATCAGTTGGAAGTGAAGGCCTAAGCAAATGACGATAGTAATTGCACAAAGAGATTTTCAGTAACTGTTAATAAATAATAGTGAAGGTTGAAGTAACATGAGATCATCAGGTCAGTAAAATCAATTCTCGAATTTGGACCATAGGGAATGGCTAATGCAAGTAAGTAAGGTGTATGTTCGTTAATAAGAATGGAAGAAAGAACGTAACGTGTGTTTAATAGAGAGTAATAATGACGATATGAATAACGGTAATGAGTATGTTGTATGCGAAATGAAGGGGGCAGCAATTTAAAAGAGACACTGCGTAAAATAGACGATATTTATGTAATATATGAATACAATGAGGAATACGGGGCACGGAGGTGGGTAAGGATAATGGTTTCATTTACGCCGTACCCGAATTCGGCGGATCCGGACAGTCAGAAACTGTGCTACGGGGCAAGAGTGTGATAATTCTGATAACTGGGTGAGACTGGTGAGCGAAACTGAATATTCAAATACGTATGAAATTGCGACAGACGTATTATGTTCAGATGAAGAAAGCGAATCTCCCGATATGAAAAACACTGCGGAGGTAAAGCATCAAATGGAAGAAGGAGGTAGGAAAAAGATAGAAACAAAGAAACCAGATAAAATGACTTAGCCGGTTGGTGTTGCGTGGAGTGATTTCGGGACAGAACAGGATTTATCATGTGATGGTAAAGGTAATGAGTCGAGACGATGTCAAAAACTTATGTTGTTGTTGTTGTTGTGGTCTTCAGTCCTGAGACTGGTTTGATAAAGCTCTCCATGCTACTCTATCCTGTGCAAGCTTCTTCTTCTCCCAGTACTTACTGCAACCTACATCCTTCTGAATCTGCTTAGTGTATTCATCTCTTGGTCTCCCTCTACGATTTTTACCCTCCACACTGCCCTCCAATACTAAATTGGTGATCCCTTGACGCCACACCACATGTCCAACCAACCGATCCCTTCTTCTAGTCACGTTGTGCCACAAACTTCTCTTCTCCCCAATCCTATTCAATACATCCTCATTAGTTATGTGATCAACCCATCTAATCTTCAGCATTCTTCTGTAGCACCACATTTCAAAAGCTTCTATTCTCTTCTTGTCCAAACTATTTATCGTCCATGTTTCGCTTCCATACATGGCTATACTCCATACAAATACTTTCAGAAATGACTTCCTGACACTTAAATCTATACTCGATGTTAACAAATTTCTCTTCTTCAGAAACGCTTTCCTTGCCATTGCCAGTCTACATTTTCTATCCTCCCTACTTCGACCATCATCAGTTATTTTGCTCCCCAAATAGCAAAACTCCTTTACTACTTTAAGTGTCTCATTTACTAATCTAATTCCCTCAACATCACCCGACTTAATTCGACTACATTCCTTTATCCTCGTTTTGCTTTTGTTGATGTTCATCTTGTACCCTCCTTTCAAGACACTATCCATTCCATTCAACTGCCCCTTCGCAACCACTGCTTCCCTTTCATGCCCCTCGACTCTTATAACTGCCATCTGGTTTCTGTACAAATTGTAAATAGCCTTTCGCTCCCTGTATTTTACCCCTGCCACCTTCCGAATTTGAAAGTGCGTATTCCAGTCAACATTGTCAAAAGCTTTCTCTAAGTCTACAAATGCTAGAAACGTAGGTTTGCCTTTCCTTAATCTAGGTTCTAAGATAAGTCGTAGGATCAGTATTGCCTCACGTGTCCCAACATTTCTACGGAATCCAAACTGATCTTCCCCGAAGTTGGCTTCTACTAGTTTTTCCATTCGTCTGTAAAGAATTCGTATTAGTATTTTGCATCCGTGACTTATTAAACTGATAGTTCGGTAATTTTCACATATGTCAACACCTGCTTTCTTTGGGATTGGGATTATTAAATTCTTAATGAACTCTGAGGGTATTTTGCCTGTTTCATACATCTTGCTCACCAGATGGTAGAGTTTCGTCAGGACTGGCTCTCCCAAGGCTGTCAGTAGTTCTAATGGGATGTTGTCTACTCCCGGTGCCTTGTTTCTACTCAGGTCTTTCAGTGCTCTATCAAACTCTTCACGCAGTATCGGATCTCCCATTTCATCTTCATCTACATCCTCTTCCATTTCCATAATATTGTCCTCAAGTACATCACCCTTGTATAGACCCTCTATATACTCCTTCCACCTTTCTGCATTCCCTTCTTTGCTTAGAACTGGGTTTCCATCTGAGCTTTTGATATTCATACAAGTGGTTCTCTTTTCTCTGGAGGTCTCTTTAACTTTCCTGTAGTCTGTATCTATCTTACCCTAGTGAGATAAGCCTCTACATCCTTACATTTGTCCTCTAGCCATCCCTGCTTAGCCATTTTGCACTTCCTGTCGATATCATTTTTGAGACGTTTGTATTCCTTTTTGCCTGCTTCATTTACTGCATTTTTATATTTTCTCCTTTCATCAATTAAATTCAGTATTTCTTCTGTCACCCAAGGATTTCTACTAGCCCTCATCTTTTTACCTACTTGATCCTCTGCTGCCTTCACTACTTCATCCCTCAAAGCTATCCATTCTTCTTCTATTGTATTTCTTTCCCCCATTCCTGTCAATTGTTCCCTTATGCTCTCCCTGAAACTCTGTACAACCTCTGGTTTAGTCAGTTTATCCGGGTACCATCTCCTTAAATTCCCACCGTTTTGCAGTTTCTTCAGTTTTAATCTACAGGTCATAACCAATAGATTGTGGTCAGAGTCCACATCTGCCCCGGGAAATGTCTTACAATTTAAAACCTGGTTCCTAAATCTCTGTCTTACCATTATATAATCTATCTGATACCTTCGAGTATCTCCAGGATTCTTCCATGTATACAACCTTCTTTTATGATTCTTGAACCAAGTGTTAGCTATGATTAAGTTGTGCTCTGTGCAAAATTTTACCAGGCGGCTTCCTCTTTCATTTCTTACCCCCCAATCCATATTCACCTACTACGTTTCCTTCTCTCCCTTTTCCTACTGCCTAATTCCAGTCACCCATGACCTTTAAATTTTCGTCTCCCTTCACAATCTGAATAATTTCTTTTATTTCATCATACAATTCTTCAATTTCTCCGTCATCTGCAGAGCTAGTTGGCATATAAGCTTGTAATACTGTAGTAGGCGTGGGCTTCGTATCTATCTTGCCCACAATAATGCGTTCAGTATGCTGTTTGTAGTAGCTTACCCGCATTCCTATTTTCCTATTCATTATTAAACCTACTCCTGCATTACCCCTATTTGATTTTGTGTTTATAACCCTGTAGTCACCTGACCAGAAGTCTTGTTCCTCCTTCCATCGAACTTCACTAATTCCCACTATACCTAACTTTAACCTATCCATTTCCGTTTTTAAATTTTCTAACGTACCTGCCCGATTAAGGGATCTGACATTCCACGCTCCGATCCATAGAAAGCCAGTTTTCTTTCTCCTGATAACGACATCCTCTTGAGTAGTCCCCGCCAGGAGATCCGAATGGGGGACTATTTTACCTCCGGAATATTTTACCCAGGAGGACGCCATCATCATTTAACCATACAGTAAAACTGCATGCCCTCGGAAAAAACTACGACCGTATTTTCCCCTTGCTTTCAGCCGTTCAAAAACTTATGATCCGTTTAAATGTATACGATGTACAAACTCAAATGTTGATTGATAGTGGTACTCAAATTAGTGCTTGTATTTGTCATTTTATGATCATATTAAGGATGAATCAGAAATAATCGAGATGCCAGTTATTACAGGGAAGATAATACGAGCTTCGTTCACAAAGTAATGCCCCCTAGTTTATGTGGATGACTCTGGATCTCCGCGTCAGATGTCGTTGATGGAGTGCTAAAGCTTGAATCTCTCTCTTTAGTTTTCAGGCGGTTTCGTTGTTCTGCTGTAGTTGGCGTCAGCAGAAGTGTGTTCCAAAATGGAGTCTGATATGGACGCGCGTATAAAACAGTGATGTGTGATTGAATCCCTCACTACTGAAGAAATTGCGCCGACTGAAATCCATCGACGCTTGGTAAAGGACGCCAACAATGTGAGGCGATGGGTACCGCAATTTCAAGGTGGTGAAAGGGAAGTGCATGGCAAGCCACGGCCCGGTCGTACCTGCACAGCTGTCATCTCTCGCAGCGAAGAGTGTTTTATTCAACTCATCCCTGCTGGTCTGCGGATAACGACCAGAGAATTGTGTGCAAAACTGAATGTCGGCTGTAACGCCTTGGAACCAATATTGGAACATGTCGGTTATCACAGAGTCTGTGCGAGGTGGGTCCCGTGGATGCTTACAGAAGAACAAAAAACTCGTTGAGTGGAAATTTGTCGGAACCTGCTGGACCAATATGAAGCTGAAGATGACAATTTTATGAATAGCATCCTCACCAGAGATGGAACGTGGTGTCACCACTACGAGCTGGAATCCAAAAGATAGTCCTTGGATTGGCGACATTCGAATTCTCCGTCAAAGAAGAAATTCAATACACAGCCGCCTGCAGGGAAAGTGATATGCACAGTCTTCTGGAATAGCCAGTGTGTGGTACTTTTGGATGTCCTGGAGCCTGTAGAAACTGTCAATTCAGGACGCTATAACACGACACCGACTAAACTGAAAGCACGAATTTCCAGGGTAAGCCCAGAAAAGAATACCAACTTTCAGCTGCAACATGATAACACCAGCCCCTCACGAGTTTTGCAGTCACGCAACTCACTGCAAAATTCTTCTGGACTGTCTTACCACATCCACCGCCCCGATTTAGGGCCTTTAGACTTCCATCGCTTTGGGCCTCTGAAAGATGGACTACGTGGCTAACATTTTCAAAACTCGGTTGCTGTTGTCAAAGCTATAAGGTAGAGGTAAGCCTCAGCTCGTTCCGATTTTTACAAGAGCGACATGCAGGCTGGGGTTCATCGTTGGCAAAAGTGTATAGCGAATGGTGGTGACTATGTGGAAAAATTACTATCTGTAGCTGTAATATTGCTCTATTTAGGTGTGCTGCTGTGATCTATGTATCTCCTGTAGTTTCCATGAATAAAAACAGGAAGCATTACTTTCTGAAAGACGCTCGTAGGTGCTACTGGTAGTTGTAGCAAACCCACCACATCTCAAGTGTTGATACAATTTGGTATTAAATATGTGGTATTTGAACATGAAGTTTTAGTGATTCCTCAGTTGAGCACTGAGATAACTACAGATACGGATTGGATGATGAGGCATAAGGTAATTATTGATTGTGATGGGAACGTAATGTTTCGTTCAGTGGGAGACGATAAAGAAACAGTGAACTTTGATGAAATTAGAGAAACTGATGAGCAGACTGATGTAATTTTGAGAGTAATTACGTTGCCAGTGTGTGTACGTTTGAGTAAAGGAGCTGAGCGCTATCGTGCTAGAAATTTAAACAAATTACATACATCTGAGGACAAACTGAGAAAAACAGACAAAAGAATTTCTGGAGTAACAACAGAACAGAAAAGGAAGTTGTACATGATTTTCGTCAACGACAAAGAAGTATCCACATATAAACGTGGTCTGATACAAGACTTCCAATACAAAATTAGAGCAGTACCATATGAACCATTTTTCGCACAAGCCTATCAAATAGCGCTGGCTAGGAATGAAGCAGTACCAAGGAAAACAAACGATATGGAGAAATGGTGAATAACAGAAAGATATAGGAGTCAGTAGAATAATCCTCTCGTTTTGTCACGTAAAACTGATGGAGGAGTGAGGGCTGTGATAGATGCTTGCGGTCTTAATAAAGTAGTAAAGCGTCAAACTGATAGACCAGAATGTTTAGCAGATACGTTATAGAAATTCCCTAAGGAATGATTTCTGCTGGCGACCCTAAACTACTTCTTCATTCTACCTTCCAACAGATGACATCAGTGCAGACTGTATCATAATTAATGGCGTAAATGCTTACAATTTAAAGTTCACGACGCTAGTACCAAAAAAGTCTTAGTAAACATAAGGACGAAAATGCATACCTTATGAGCTACGAGCAATTTTTCATCTTCGATACTGTGAAACAGATCTCTTCTACTGCAAGTTCTTTGCATTCCATATTTTGGGAAGTGGTAGTGTGGACAAAAACAAGAAAAAAAGTGCAGTTAACATGTGCTCTAAAATGCATTCCTTAGGAGCTATGAGCACATGTGCAACTTTGCTACTCTGAAACACGACTCTTCTAAGGTTCAAGTGTCGCACTGAGAAAAGCTGTTTATTCGAGGCAGACCTATAAGATGTGGGATCAAGTTCTGGTGTGGAGGGCCAAGTAAGAATATGTGACATGATTCGAACCATAACAAGCCAGATATATATGCTGACCATGCCCTTGGTTAAGGAGTAGTCATGACACATGTCGACAGTTGGAAGAGCTACCTTGTAGATTGTGTTTATTTACTTCATTTCATATTCCGTATGACCTGCATCTAAGAAATATTTAGGGGAAAGGTGCAATAAGAGCCAACAGAATTGGCGTAGCTGGTAATGTACAGAAGAGAAAAGATATGGAAAAAAGTGGGACGTTAGAGTTCAGATCTGACAGTTCCGCAAATATATTAGTGGCTTCATGGATTAACAACAACGTGGTGACGGTGGCAACACAGTTTATTTCTATAAACACAGCTCATCCAGTAATGCGACATCACCAGAAAGGACGAACAGCTGTTCAACAACGAAGAGTCATTTACCATTACAAGTTTATGGATGGAATTTATAGCGCTGACCAAAATATTTCACTGTGTAGAGTGTCTCAGGCAAAATAAATACTATTTCCCCATTATTGCACATTTTGTCGATGTGATAGAGCACAGCTCATAACAGCTATGGTGGTAAATTGAGCCACATTGTATTTTGTCGAACTGTCACTGGAATTTTGGAATTAAACTATCAAAAATTATAAAATTTTATTCTACACATAACGATTTGAAACATTATGTCGCAGATTTTCCACTATATCCAGTTTCGAGACAAATGAAACAACTTCACTGTCGACAGTGTCAGAAAAAATCTAAAACACAGTGTAGTGTACCAGTTCATGTACCTTGTTTCATAATATTCCGTATCAAATTGCAAGACAGTACTGAATCGACGCTTAAATAGTTACTTTGTGTTAAATGCTTATATTGACAGCTGAAGTCCTTCCAGAAGTATGGGATACTTTCAAAAACTACGCAAAAAAGGTAAATCTATTATATAGATATAATGTTTACTTTAATTGATTAATTAAAGTTATCGTTAAAATGGAAACAAAAAAATTCAGCCTTATCTGAGTTAAACATGTCTGTGTCAGTTTTTATCCGTGCTTTGGATGATGTGTTAGAAAAAAAGCTGAGTAGCAGAATAACAATCTGTGTTGATGACTTACTGTAACAACCGCTTCATGGGAAGAGCATTGCAAATTATTAAACGAGAGTTTCCAATTGGTGAGGGAAAGTGGAAAGCCTTTGAAAATAAAAAAGTGTAAATTTGTAAAAAACGAGTTGAAATTCTTAGGCCACCACGGGAATAACTAAAGATCTGTGAAAGTTAAAAGCAATCACACAGTGCCAACGACTAAAAGTGAAAAAAACAACTAAAGTCGTTCTTTGGTCTATGTAATTTCTATAGCAAATATGTAACCTGGCATGCTTTTGTTGATCCAAATTTGTATAACTTATTGAAGAAAAATAGTTTTTTGGACGGAAAAATGTCAAATAGCTTTTGACTGGTTAAAACAAGAAATTAATAAGAAGCCAAATTTTTCATTCCAAGGACGTGTCTTTGCCATTTTATGTAGGGACAAGTTCATGTGAATATGATATCTGGATTCATAGTTTTCAAGAAATGGAAGTAGAGAGAAACAACGAATGCCACGCTACAGGGTTCGCCAATAGAACTCTGAAGAAATACAAGCGAACCTGTACTGTGATGGAAAAAGAAGCATTAGCTATTGTATGAGGTTTTAAGAAATTCCAAGTTCTTTATGAGGGTACAAGGTGGTAGTGAATCCTGTCATAAGGCACTAACATTCTTAAAGAATGGTTATCTGAAGCATGGCAGACTGACGAGGAGGACTTTGCTTACGCAGATGTTCGATTACGAAATTTGGTTCGTAAGAGGTGTCGACTATTGTTTGCCAAACGCTTTGTTGAGGCTCTCATTTGATCCAGGCAGATTAGCTAATAAGGAAAGCTCAGATGGAATATTCAAAGTGATGTATTTTAAAGAAGTTGAAGAAAGATGGAAAACATATAGGAACATGGATCGATATCAGTTCGAGGATGAGTGTCTAAAATTAGTGAAAACTAAATTCGACGTCACGGACGAAGAAGGTGGTAAGTCGAGAAAGTATTACCAGGTGTACGATAACGTCCTACATTTACGAAATGTTGCCGAACCAAATATATATCTGAGTTGACTGACTACTGTGGGCCGAAAAAGTATGTACGAGGGCTATTCCGAAAGTAAGGTCCGATAGGTCGCGAAATGGAAACCACGGTAAAAATCAAAAATGTTTTATTTGCAACAGTTAGATACACCTTGCAGCTACTTATCTCCATAGTCGCCGACCCGACTTAGACGTGTATCGTAGCGTTGTACCAACTTTCCCATACCCTCGCTATAGAAGGCAGCCGCCAGTGCTCTCCGCCAATTCTCTACGCTGGCCTACGGCTCGTTGTCTTGTGCCGAAATGTTGTCTTCATAACCAGCGGTTCATGTGACCAGAGCTGAAACTCAGAGGGAGACAATTACGGGCTGTATTGTGGGTAATCTCACATTTCCATTTGAAAACGATGCAGGAGCATCTTCATTGCCCCTGCAGAATGCGGCTGAGAATTGTCTTGAAGACGAAACAGCACGACAGTTATGTAATGTTAGCTGCATAGCTTCAGGGGAAATTTCTCACCAGGCCCCCGTACTTGGCGGCAGACACTATTTTCTAGACATCTTTACGCACTCACTGCGAGCTCAGAAATGAGAAGAGCGACGTGATGCTAACTGGGGTTATACTAGAGACACTACCCAACACATCTGTGCAAAGCTTTATCGGAATTTCATAGTCGTTTCCATTTCGTGACCGATCGCACCTTACTTTCGGAATAGCCCTCGTAGATAATTAGCTGAAACAATACCATTTGTTAATATGACTAGGAAAGTAACTGAGAGGGTGCAAATTTGCGGTATGTGTCAATAAGTAAAGTGACAAATGTAACTAGTTATGGTCCATTGCAAAGCACACAATCTAAAGTTAACCTAGAAGTCTTGGCCATGACGTTTACAGCCTGCCGCCTAATACAACCAGAATTTTCGCATATATGTTACTGATATTAGGTAGTTTTTCAAAATTGGTGAAACTATATACTTTGCGAAAAGCCACAGCTACAGCAATATTCGGTACATTATTAAACGATTATTTTATGCATACTGGAAAACCAATATCAGGATTATCTGACAACGCAGCTCAGTTTATATCTAATGTGTGAAATGGTGGAACGAAAGAAGTAGGTGTGGAGGTTAGTTATATGTCGGCATATCAGCAGCAAAGTAACTCTTCAGATCACTATAGGTATGAATTCAGGACACACTACCACAGTAATCATAGTGCGGGGGCAAATGTGTGTCTGAAGTAGAAGAGACCATGAACTCGCTCTCCCATAAAAGTATATGTTTTACTACAGTTGTAATTATGTTGGGTAGAAAACCAAACTTTATACTAGAGGATTTAATTGACTTTTCATTTAGGCAAGATTTAGACATGTCACACAGAAAAGAATTGGTGAAAGAGAACATGAAGAAACGTGCTGAAACACAGACTAGGAGACACACAGTATGGAAGCAGTAAATTTTAAGGTTGGTGACGTTGTCCTCCTGAAAACTCACGAGAAATCCAGTGAAATAGATAACTTATAACAGAATTATAAGGTTGGTGACGTTGACCTCCTGAAAACTCACGAGAAATCCAGTGAATTATTAAAACTGTGAGCGTACGTCGGCCTAATTCTTTCTGTTTGGTCTACCCTCAGTCAGGCAGAAGATTAGGTGTGCGAAACATACGTTTCAAACATTACCAATGTAGGAATCACTAACACTTGTGCTAGATATAAGAAGCCTAAATATCTATTAACTCTGAGCTGGCGTTTTATAAATGAGTGACGAGTATTTTTTTTAGAATGACAACAGTAATTTGTACCATGTATTTATTTTATAATTTAGGTCCTGGTACAATGATTTTAGAAGAGTATAAGTAGATAGTATTACAAGGAAGTCCCGTTAAACAGAATTTTAAATGAGTATACATACATTATAAATTTTTATTGATTTTGCGGAATTTACTTTGTATGTGAATTGTGTAAATGTAAATGAACTCAGAACTGTCATTTAAGCTGCAGGAGAAAAAGATACAAAAACAAATATGCGGAAAAGAAGGAAACAGTGTAATTACATAGCGAAGGAGCCACATTTTGAATGGGAACGAATATATAACGGTGTGCCTATGGAGATGCTTGGCATTTAGTCACCAAAGTCAGAAGTTTGGTGCATAACAACAGTTATAAAGGATACAGCACAGCAACTCGTAGGAGCTAACAATAACAGCAAAATCAAGCGCAAACCATGGCTCAATAAAACTTGTGGAAAAACAGCTCATGACAGGAAAGCATCCAGACAGGCATTGATAAGCAATAACAAGTATGGAACCCAAATAAAATACAGGACAGCCATGGGGGAAATTAAAACAATAATCAGGTGAGAGAAAAGATCATTCATAAATAAATAGCTAGAGAAAGCAGAGGAGGATTACAGCCATAACAATAGTAAACAGTCTTACAGAACAATGAGGATCTATAGAAAGGAGTACAGAGCTAAATCCGTGATAATGAAGGATGGAAATGTAAAACTGATCACCGCAAATTAAGATAACCTAGGGCGCTCGAGAATATACTTGAAAAAAACTGCTGAATAACCCGGCAGACATCTACGACAACGAAAACAGGACAGGAAACAACCAAACGTACAGCCATTAGTTGAAGAACCAACTTTGATGGAGCTGAAGGGGGCAATAAAAAGACTGATAAAAGTGAAGGCCCCAGGCATAGACATCATATTAGTAGAGCTCATCAAAGAAGGGGGAGATAAGACATGTGAATGGCCAGCCGAATTAATAAAATAGGTATGGAGGAAAGAAGTAATGCCGGAGGGATGGAAAACTGCTGCTCTTTGTCCCGTAGAAAACAACGAAGACAAAATGTTTACACAGAACTATAGAGGGATAACTCTACTATGCACGTGCTATAAAATAACATCAAGAATGTACTGAACACACTCAACCCATACACTGAAGAAATATTTGACTTAGAACAAGCGGGATTCCGGGGTTCAGAAGGGGTAAGTCAACAACAGACCAAATATTCATACTAAGACATGTTTATAGACTTCAACAAGGCATATGATAGCATAGTGAGAGAGGAGATGTGGAGGGTAATGGCGGAGTGTGGGATACTGGACAAGCTGCTAAAGCTAACTGAAATGTGTGTGACGGAATCAAGGCTTAGGGTGGAAGTACAGGGAGCTCTTAGAAACACGTAAGGTAAAAATAATAGTGAGACAGAAAGATATTATATCACCAACCCTGTTCAGTTTGGCACTCAACAACACCCTGAGGAAAGTAACACAAGAATGTGCAGGAGTCACTATTCGGAAAAAGATAACTGTTCTGGCTTTCACAGATGATATTGTGGTGATAGGAAAGAGCATGGAAGACCAGGAGAAAACGGAAAATGTGCTGAGGTATGAGGCTAAATTGAAAATCAGCTTATCAGACAACGTAACTGTGAATTACATAAAAGTAATTACTGAACGTGCCTCTAATCATTACAAAGTTTTCTAATTTAAATGTCAGCATTTGGTAATGAGTAAGTATAAATGTCTTAAGCACAAAACTAATAACGGTAAGAATTACAGAGAGTGACGTTATGATGTTTGCCTTTTATGTAACCATCTACAACTAATGACATTTTCTTGGTCTCTATTGGTAACTAAATTGTTTCTATGCTTTACGATTTACTTGAAACGTGTTTGACCACTTCAACGTATCCATTTGAAGCTGTGCTAACGTAATATTTTCATTTTCGTGCTTTCTCCGCCAGGTAACAAACCAAGTATTCTTACATAAATTTATCAGTAACACGAATTACTAATTACAGAAACAGTAATTTTGCTCACGAAGTGGGCTGGCGGCTGCTAATTTTCTTTATTAATTAACTAAATTCTCAACTTTTTCCAGATTTTGCTAATTACTGGTATTCTATTTCATTCTTTATTTTCATTTTACTTCAGCTGAAATTCATTCTCTAATTGTCATTGCAAAAAATATTAAGCATTGGGATTCAGTTATAGTAAACCTTACGTTTTGTGGATTTCATTAACTCCGGAGTTATTGCCTTTACCGCGAAACAGGGAACCTTCGGTATACAGTTCATTAAACCCTAATTAATTGGAAGTGTAAAGTGTCGTTGTAGTGTAACTGTACAATGTCTTTGTAAAATGAATCTATTAAACTTACTTTACCACAGGCAGTATAGAATGTCAAGTTTTAATACTGCCCCTACGATTGTTTCATAAATCCCCTGACGAGCGGTGTGAAAGACGTCAGTGCAGCCGACCTGAGCGGCGTGCGGCAGCTGTCATCCGCGGCAGCAGTTTCTGCTGACACCTCCGCACCTCATCTGTCGCGGCGCCTGCCAACCCTGGACGTCCGCTAGAGACCCTCGCCGCCGCAAAACAGTGCAGCAGCCTTCGTTCAAACTACAACGCTGTCATTTTTTTACTGTGGACAAGATTTTTCTCGAGAATAAAATTTTCAAACAAAAGTTCTACGTTAAACACACGTAAATATTTTATTCATTTGATTAATCATTTTATGTTTGGAAAAGAAATATAATTTTGAACACTCCATGTAGAGACCCATTATTTGTGTGAATAGTAAAAAGCAAAATCTGAGATTCTGTATAAGCTGTAGACTTGACTGCATGACTGTCAGTCATGACCACGTTACTGAGTATATACTTTTAAATCAAACGAATAACTGAATAGAGTGCATGGTGACGTCTCTCACCCCGTACGTTCTTTTCTTCTTGGCCACTTTTTCCGGTAAGCTGCATCCATATGCGGAGGAGCAGAGAACCCAAAACAATGCCTGAGCCACGAATGTCGGTCTGACTGTTGAGTTCTCGTCAAGTGATGCTACGTTAAAAGAGCTGCAGATGATGTCTAAGCTGCATGGGTGTCTGCTGCTACCGCAGACGCGGAAGTGATATCATCATAACCTCAACCAAGAGCGCCTAGTAGATGAGGCATCGGGCTGCACAGCTGACACATCGGGAAGCCTCCCGTCGCAGATGTTGCTGCACCAGGAGCATCTGTTCTACCAGCAGCCTCCGTAACTTTAGGAGTGGGTGAAGGAGGTCCACACATGATCCCTCCTCGAACAAAGTTCACGAACTTCACAACGTGATATGGAATTGCCATGTATTGTGGGCAAGTTCAAAAATGGTTCAAATGGCTCTGAGCACTGTGTGACTTAACGTCTGAGGTCATCAGTCCCCTAGAACTTAGAACTACTTAAACCTAGCTAACCTAAGGACGTCACACACATCGATGCCCGAGGCTGGATTCGAACCTGCAACCGTAGCGGTCGTGCGGTTCCAGACTGTAGCGTCTAGAACCGCTCGGCCACCCCGGCCGGCTGTGGGCAAGTGATTATGACTTGTACATCTGCAAGCTTGTTAAAGTTCTGCTTCAGTTGTACAAAACTACCGTAGCTCAAGTTTGTCTATTAAACAACACATCTTGGTCTGCCTCATAACCAAATAATAAAGCTGACTCTAATATTCTTTGCAAATCCTGCTCCTGTTCCTTTTTGTGGTATCACGTTACGTACGAAGTTCATGAAGCTAAGATTCCGCTTCTCAATAAACTCTGTACAGACCGGTGCTGGAATGTCGTCAAAATATGACACTCCTCGCCTTAGCGGTACAGCCCCAAGTTGCTGATGCCAGGAATGATACCTATTCTTAGCTACTGCCGACTTATGGTTCCGTTTCCTGTGGAACGTCTCTTCCAGTACTTGATATCAACAGATCTGAAATGGAGTTGACCACTCTGCTTTTGACGGTATTTTAGAAGGGTCCAGAGTCTGTCCTAGCGGTTATAAGTTCTAATAGCATTACATAAGCTGCACACTTTTGCCAAGTGAGTTACACTTTCTGTTCTTATTGCAATATGGAATGAAGACAGGTTTCTCTACATGCACGCTTCTGGTGACCGTCTGCTCTGCACTAGGAGAACACTTCCTCCATACACTTACACATCTTCATAGTGTAGCCTAATTTACAGAATTTATAACATCTTAGCACGACCGAGTAATTTCTTATTCCTAGAGGGCGAAAAACCGAGACATATTCCTTCCTTTTGCTACAGAAACTTACGAACATGAGGAGTGACTTCCATTACGTAATTGAAGTAGGTATTCTCTCTCGATCTGATTCCGAATTTCAGCCACAGTTGTTGTTCAAATTCCTTCTTTCGCATCTGCTCGGACAGGTTAAGCTCGTATATACATCATGAGAATAAATGGCGCACCAATAAGAAATTATACGAATGGGACAGCAATCGGTGGATGTGATTTACACAAATAGGCAAACAAAGCATTACAATTTCAGAAAAATTTGATGATTTATTCAAGAGAAAGAGCTTCACAAATTGAGCAAGTCAATAAGGCATTGGTCCACGTCCGTCCCTTATGCAAGCAATTATTCGGCTTGTCATTGATTAATAGAGCTGTTGAATGTCCCCCTAAGGGATATCGATCCAAATTCTGTCGAATTACCTCGTTATATCGTCAAAATTCCGAGATGGTAAGAGAGCGTTTCCCTAAATGCTCCAAACTTTCTCAGCTGTGTACAACGGGCATTATCTTGCTGAAATCTAATCCCAAAATGGCCCGCCATGAAGGACAACACGGTGGGGCGCTGAATATCCTCCACATATTGCAGTGCTGTAAAGATGCCACGTATGACAACCAAAGTGATCCTGCTCTGAGAAGAAGTGACACCCCAGACCATCACGACTGGATGTCGGGCCGCATGGCGAGTGACTATGACCTTGGTATCCCACTGCTGTCCGGAGCGTCTCCAGACGCGTCTTTCCTGGTTACCGGGACTCAGTTCGAATAGGGGATCATCAGTGAAGAATGTTCTACCCCAGTCAATGAGATTCCAGGCCGAATACGTGTCTGGAGATGCTCCAGACAGCGGTGGTATACCAACCTGATTGTCGCGCGCCATACGGCCCGACCAGGAATGATGATCTAGGGTGCCATTTCATTTCATAGCAAGACCGCTTTGGTTTTCATGCGCGGCTTCCTTACGGCACGATGGTACGTCGACGATACTTAACGGCCCGTTTCGTTGCCCTTCATGGCAACTCATCCCGGCCTTATATTTCAGCAAAATAAAAGAATCCGCCTGCACACGGCCAGAGTTTCTACTGCTTGTATTCGTGCTTAACAAACTGTACCTTGGCAAGCAAGGAAACCGGATCTCTCTCAATCTGAGAATGTCTGGAGCATTGTGTGCAGGGCTCTACAACCAGCTTGGGATTTTGACCACACGACGCGCCAATAGGTCAGAATTTGGCACGATATCCTTCAGAAGCCATCCAACAAATCTTGAGATCAGTCCGACGCTGAATATCTGCTTATATTAGAGCCGCAAGTGGATCAACGCGTTATTGACTTGCTCAATTTGTGGAGCACTTTTTCTTCAAAGTGTAATGATTTGTTTGTCTGTTAATGTACGACACGTCAAGCAATTTCTATCCCTTAAGACAGACGTCCTTTGGTCGACGTCACGTGTGATGGACTGCTCTTCAAATTGCTCGTCAATATTTTATAAAGTTTTTGTCTTCAGTTACTTATTTTAAAGTTTATTTGTGTTAATGTTTACTGTAAAAATAAATTATTTGTGGATTTTCATTAATCTCGATCTTTTTCCTGTGTTATTGACTCGAGTCGTCTGTGATTCGTGAGTGTGCTTACAGCGTTAGTCTAAGCCTCACGCCTCAGTAGTGTGTTTACATTTTGCGGCTGTAGCGGTTATAAAGCTAAGTACTGACAAAGTTATTTGTGAACTGTTCTACAGTTGTTAAATTTAATAGTTTTCAGGGGTGTTTCGTGCTGTTTGTAGCGAAATAAAGATTTAACAAACTTTTGGAAACGTTCGTTCGCTGTGGTTTTTAGAGTTTTCTGTGCAATGAAGTCATTTAATAAATTTCGTGCATTAGTTTTCAGCTGATGTTTCTTACTGCCTCTAGCGAAATATTTCAGTGAAATTTTCAGTCAGTGTTTTAACTTCGTTGAGTGTTCCAGTGGCCGCTTGAACTTTTGGTTTTAACTAATAATTTCGTGAAGTTTTGTTGATATTGTTATTAGGTGTGGTGTAGTAGTATTAATACAAGTAGTTGCTTTCTCTTTAGACAGAGCTTTGAGACTGTTGTATGTTAGTTCTATAAATATTTCTACTGGTGTAACTGAATTTAGGTAACATAGACATATAGCTTTTTTCAGTAACTGTAAAATTTTACCATGGGTGAGAAGTGTAGCCTCTGTCGTAGGTTTGTGAGTAGTGGTTACAGTGTGGGATTTGTTCAAAGTATTTTTATTGTGGGGGAATGCAGTGGTGAAACCAGTGGTCATTCTAGCAAGATCCTCTCCTGGGAATGCAGATTCCGTAGTAGAAGTAAGTTGATGGAGGAGCAGGAGCATAAGATCTGTGTCCTTCAGGTGCAGTTACAACGCGCAAAGGAGGAACTAGACAGGATGAGAAGGGTGAAGAGTGGTGGGGAATGGGAACTGGCAGTTGGCTAGAAGGCAGCTAGGAGAAGTACGTATTCAGACAGTTATACTTTGCATATATGCAATAGATTCGACCAACTGTCAGAGTTGAGTGGAGAAGAGCCTCTTGCAGCTGTGGATGTAGGGAACATGCAGCAGTCCTCAGCAGCTAGGTGGCCTAGGTCAGTTATAAAGTCTAACAGAAAGAAGAAAGTTCAGCTGCTAGGTAGTTCGCACGGTAGAGGTGTGAGCCAGCAGTTGCAGGAAGTGTTGGGGAGTGAGTACCAGGTTACCAGCATTGTGAAGCCTAGTGCAGGGTTGGCTCAGGTAACTGACAGCATAGGGGAGTTGCGTAGGAATTTTAAGAAATAGGATCAGTTAGTGATAGTGGGTGGAGCAGGGAACAGTCTTGATAGGGACGGGGTATATGATGTAGGTGGTGACCTGGTAGATAGCTACTCAAACTGGTGGCACTAATGTGCATGTCGTGCAACTGTTTCAGCGTCATGATCGACCTCACCTTAAGGTGGCTGTTGGGCGCGTTACCACGGGGCTGGAGAGGGCGCAGATGAGAGAGGGCATGGGTCACATTTCAGTGGTGCCAGCTGGGTCTACAAAGAGATCGGGTTTCACTAGGCATGGCCTGCACCTCAATAGGTATGGGAAGGGGAGGCTGACTAAGCTTATAGGTGACAGTCTTGTGGGTGGTGGTGGGACCACCCATCAAAACCTTCCTATAGTAATTGGTGTTAGAGCTGCACCTTCTTTTAGAGTGAAGTCAGCTGATAGGTATACCTGCTTAAAGTAAGTCCCTCTACCTTCAGAGGACGTAATGTTTCGAAGTAGAGGAGGAATTAGCATATTTCATCAAAATATAAGAGCTATTAGAGATAAAGTTAGTGAACTGCTTACAGATGTTGACTCTAAAATTGTTGGTACGTCGGAGCACCACTTAAATAATTTGACAATTCAGAGGCTTCCTTTACCAGGATACAAATTAGCTGGCTGTTTTTCAAGGAGTTCCTTGCGGGGTGGGAGAGTGGCCATGTACGTAAAAAGCAGTATTCCATTTGAGTCCATAGATGTATCACGGCACTGCACTAATCAGATATTTGAATGTTGTGCAGGGACAGTTTAGTGAAAATAAACTTCTAATTTTTGTTGTTTACAGGTCGCATAACTCTGACTTCAGAGCTTTTCTGCTCAAGCTAGAGTGTGTTGTTGGTTCAATTTATAGGAAGTATTAGAAATTAGTTATATGTGGTGACTTCATAATAAATTTTGTATATGATGGTGCAAGAAAAAGCATGTTGGAAGACCTCCTAAATTCATATGATCTGATGCAGACTGTGGTTTTCCAGTTAGGATGCAGGGGAACAGTAGCACAGCCATAGACAATAAATTAATAAGATGGGCCTTCTGTTAGTAAAAGGGTGAATGGCCTTTCAGACCATTATTCTCAAATTTTAACACTAAAAGGCTTTTCTACTCAAACAAAAGTCACATATAATTACAAACTATGTAGGAAAGTTAATGCAACAGCAAAAGAGAGTATTTTAAACCTTGTCAAGGAATAACAGTGGCAGGATGTTTATAGTGCCGATAACATAGGTGATAAATATAATGCTTTTCGTAACACATTTCTCACGCTCTTTGAGAGTTGCTTCCCAGTACTAGCAGTAATAGACAGTCCAGGTGCCTGACTAGTGGGATGAGGATATCATGTAAAACAAAGCGGGAATTATATCAAAATGTTAGAAGTAGTCACAATCAAGCTACAGCAGCCCATTAAAAACAATATTGTAAGGTGCTTAAAAATGTTATTAGGAAGGCAAAGAGTACATGATATGCAAATAGTATAACCAATTCACAGCATAAAATTAAAACCATATGGTCAGTTGTAAAGGAAGTGTCTGGTCAGCAGCACAAGGTCGATGTTATAAGTTCAGTTCGTAGTAAAAATATTTCTGTTACTGATAAATCTCATATATGTACAGTATTTAATAATCATTTTCTGAGCATTCCTAGTGAATTAAAAAAAATTAGTTTCTGCAAGGAATCATATAATTTTCTTGGCAAATGCCTTTAGAGATTGATGTCTGAAATACTCCTCTGTAATACAGACAAGGCAGAGGGAGACTGGGTCAATAGTTAAATCACTGAAGACTGAGGACTTTCATGGTTATGATGGTGTGCCTAGCAGAATATTAAAGTACTGTGCTGCACCTGTTAGACCTGTACTTAGACATATTTGTAATTTTTCCTATAGGAACGGTCAGTCTCCTGAACGATTAAAGTACTCAGTAGTAAATCTGCTTTATAAAAGTGGAAAACGGGTTAATTTAGACAGTTTTAGACCTATTTCTGTGCCATCAGTGTTTGCTAAAGTTATTGAAAAGGCTGTTTATATAAGGATAATTGATCATTTTATATCAAATGATTTGCTATCTAATGTACAGTTCGGCTTTAGAAATCGTTTAACAATTCCATATTCTCTTTTCTCTGTGAAGTTCTGAATGGGCTAAACAAAAGGTTTCGCGCGCCAGGAATATTTTTTGTTTTAACTAAGGCGTTTGATTGTGTTGACCACAAAATATTGTTCCAGAAGTTGTACCATTACGGAATACGGGAGTAGATCACAATTGGCTCACCTCTTACTTTAGCAACAGACAGCAAAAGGTCATTATTTACAATGTTGAGAATGGCTGTGATGTGGGTTACGGTAAAGTGGGGGGTGCCCCAGGGATCAGTGTTGGGCACACTCCTATTCCTCATTTATTTAAATTATATGCCCTCTAGTGTCACGAGTAACTCTACATTATTTCTATTTGCTGATGAAGCTTGGTAGTAAATGGTGTTGTGTGCAACATTGGCTCGATTTCAGATAGTGAAGTTCATGTCATAAGTTCATGGCTTGTAGAAAATAAACTAATGTTAAATCACAGTAAGACTCAGTTTTTACAGTTTCTAACACACAATTCAACAATTCCTGACTTTTAATTTCACAGAATGGGCATAGGATTAGTGAAACTGAACAGTTCAAATTTCTAGGTGTTTTGATGGACAATAAACTGTCGTGGAAAGCCCATGTACTGGATCTTGTTCCAAGACATAATGCTGCCATTTTCTACTATTCGAATGGTATCTGAACTGCGTGATCGTTCAACACGAATATTAGTGGACTTTCCTTATTTTCATTCACTTATGTCATATGGTATTATATTTTGGGGTAACTCTTCCCATTCTAAAAGGATATTTTTGGCTCAGAAACGAGCGGTTCGGACAATAAGTGGTATAAGTTCACGAACCTCTTGTCGAGCCCTGTTCACAAGTCTGGGTATTTAGACATCGGCCTCTTAATGTCATTTCTTGTTAACAATATTATCATATTCTCAAGAATAAGCAACTTTCACTCAGTTAATACTCGGCACAAATCAAACCTAATTTTGAATCGGACTTCCTTAACCCTTGTGCAGAAAGGTGTGCAGTATACTGCTGCATCCATTTTCAATAAGCTAAAACTCGAATTCAGAAACATTAGCAGTAATCCACGCGCTTTTAAATCGAAACTATATGGTTTCCTCATGGGTCACTCCTTCTATTCTATAGAGCAGTTCCTTGAAAAATTAAGCTGATTTTTGTTGTATTGTTGGTTGGGTTTACTTAAAATTATGGATTTACTTTTTTCGAGTTCATAAACATTTTATTTTTATCCGATTTTACTTTTATGTTATAATTTCATGTACTGACACGTTCGATGACGTTGTAGATTAGCTTCTCAATTTGGTCCTACTGAACGTGACGTGTAAATAAATAAATAAAGATAATTCCTTCGTGGTATGTGTGCTTTTCTCCTTAGAGTGTATCTTCGAGGAGTAATTCGTTGTCCAGTTTCTTGGACATACTGTACACAATTACCATGGGTTTCTTCTTACCGTTGCACTTCTTGTACTGGGGGAAAGTTGTTTTATGTGTTCAAAGTGACCCCCATTCCCAGCTTAGCAACGTCGATGCCACTGATCAGTTGACCGAACTACGGCCTGTGTGATAGATGCACAGGGTGCCTCAATGGTTTTCAAAGCTCGTTCACCCCCCACTCTCCCCCCCCCCCGCCCCCCGCCCCACCCCAGGGGGCTTGCCACTCTTTGGCGGGTTCGTGCTTGGCTACCATGTGGTCCCAACCTTTGCAGTGTTTCTCCCCTTCCATGTTGCATGTCTATCCTCTTGCTATTCTTTCTACTCTCCCTAGGGGAACATGTCTAGGATGTTAATGGGAATGTTCTGCATTGTCTGTCGCTGACGTAAAAACAGTTTCACCTTCGTCTTCGCTCCCTTTTCCTTTCTTCGTTTCCCTTCTCCTCTCGTTCCTCCGCTTCGGCGTTTGAGATTCCCTTTTTCTTCTTCCTCCCTATGCGCACCTGAAGGCCGGCCCACGCGTCTGACACGTAACAGGTGACTGGGTAACGCGTAATTCCCAGCCCTGGCTCAAAAGGTAGGGTTCGCAAGTACCCCCTGGTACAGGCCAGACCCAGGGAGGGGTGATTGCCTGAGCTGCAACCTTTCCAAACTGCCGATTGGTCCCTCTGCCAAATGTTCGAGAGGTTTGACCTGAGGTGTGAACAATCACCTAAGGCAGGTGCGCCTCCTTGTGAAGGGAGCCGCCAGTTGGAAGGAGCGCGCCATCGGAGAAATTGGCAATTGTGGGGGATTTTCTCGCAATGAGTCAATCATCTTCCAAATCAACGTCTACAAAATGTAAGCGTAATGAGGCTAATGATTTTAAGACCCTTCCCGCTGCATCACGGTTCCTCGTGGTCTCACGTACTGAAGATGGTCAGTCCTTCGCCACAGCAAATCCGTGTATTATTCAGAAAGGTGTTGATCCAATTGCTGACCCTGTGAAATCCTGCTCTCGTTTACGGAATGACGCTTTGCTCTTGGAGACTGCTTCTGTTTCTCAAGCATAACAACTGCTTGCTACCTCGCTTCTCCACGGCTACCTAGTTTGTGTCGAGGGCCATAGAACTTTGAATTATTCCCATGGTGTAATTTACACCAGGCTGCTCGACCGTCTAACCGAGGCCGAAATCCAATCTTACCTCTCTGATCAGGGTTTCATTGCCGTCCATTGTGTAATGAAAAATGTAGATTCCTCCTTAGTGCCCACCGTCACTTTCTTCCTCACCTATGATAGGCTGATGCTGCTGTCCAAGATCAAAGCAGGCTATGAATTTATCACAGTCCGACCGTACATTCCGAACCCGATGCACTGCTACCAGTGTCATCGTTTCAACACCACTAGAACGTCTTCTCGACGCCCAGCCAACTGTGCAACCTATGGCAGGAATGCACACGATGACGATTGTCGGCCTCCTTATCCCCACTGTATCAACAGCAATGGCGGCTACGCTGCCTCCTCCCGGGATTTTCCCGTGTATCTTGATGAACGGGCTGTCCAAGAGATTCGAGTAAAGGAAAAAGTGCCTTACCCAGTAGCTCGAAAGTTACTGCCTGGCACCTATGGTTCTGCTCTTGTTTCCCCTCGCTTCATGAAGGACAGGGCCACGCAGACATGCGACCTCAAATTCAGCTCTGAGGCTGTGAAATTGCCCAATGTCAAGGTAGCATCGCCATCCCCCCATTCCGCCGAGCAACAAACCGTCAAACTCTCAGCCCAAGGGACGAAGCCGCCAGCTACACAACCGGTAGGCAGGAAAGGACAGAAGGAGTATTCCCGTGAAGACTTCTTCCATCCCTCCAGCCAAGAACACCCGAGTCTTCCCCTAACCGGAAAGGCTCGAAGAAGTTCACCAAAGGCAAACGGTATTCTCCTTCGCCAATTCAGTGTCGTCATGCGGTACCGTAGCCCGGACGGTCTCCGTATCATCGGTGCGAACCACCAACCGTTTTTCAGAGTTGGACTCCACAGACCAATCACACAAGCAAGCCGATGAATCTGTGGACCCCATGGAGCAGGATCCTCCTACTTCTGTGCCCTGTAGTTGCGACTCTAAACTGGGTGTCACTCGGCGGTCGCCGACTTGACACCCCTACATCTCTTGCTCCTCATGACTGTCCTCCAATGGACGTTCGCGGCTTTCGGTCCCACAAAGAGGATTTATAGCTACTTTTAGCATTGCAGCACCCCCTTGTACTCTGCCTTCAGGAAACGAAATTGCTCCCTCACGACCGATTTAAAGCTTTCCAACTACTTGCCGATTCATTTTGACCTTCCCCCTGAGGTCGACATTCAGTCTCATGGGGGAGTAGTGTTGCTCATACGGGATGACATGCATAGTCAATCCAACTCGCTGAATATCTGTCTTCAAGCTGTTTCAGTTCTCCTTTTCCTTTCCCACCTGACTTTCCCTCTGTCATTCGCTGTCACCAGGGCACTCTTCCTTCAGCTTATTGGGCCGCTACCTCCCCCATTTTTGCTACTCAGTGACTTTAACGCTCATCATCCCCTAACACTGGAGCACCCACTTTCCTTTCCGACTCTTCGCACATCTATTCCCATTTGGACCTATCCTTTTGCACTGCTCAGCTTGCCCATCGTCTTGAGTGGCCTATTCTTTCTGACACCTACTCGAGCGGCCATTTCGCGTGTGCTCTCCGTTTGCTAAATCCATCCGCGTGGACGCCCAAATGGCAGCTTACTAAGTCTGACTGGCAGCTTTACTCTACTCTGGCGACCTTCGAAGAACAAGATTTCCCCAGTTGTTTGACCAGGTCGACAACCTCACCAACGTTTTCCTTAATGCTGCAGAACGTTAGATTCCTCGGACTTCCTCTTTACCACGTCGTGTCCCAGTCCCTTGGTGGACTGACGCATGCCGCGATTCAATTTGCACAAAGAGGTGTGCTCTCCGCGTTTTTAACCGTCCTCCTACGATGGCAAACTGCATTCATTATAAACAGATGCGTGCAAAGTGTCGTCGTGTTCTTCGGGATGGCAAACGAGCCAGTAGGATTTCATTCACTAGTCCTCTTAACAGTTCCACCTCTTCCTCTGTCGCGTGGCCAACTTCCGACGGCTCTCTTGCGCCAAGATCCTTTCCCCCATTTCCAGCCTCACAGTAGCAGACGATGCTATTGTGGACCCTATTGCTATCTCCAACACAGTGGGCCTCCATTTTGTGGGAGTTTCGAGCTCTTCCCATTATCACTCTGCCTCTCTCCATCGGAAACGTGCGAAGGAGGCTCGGTCGATACCCTTCTCTTCTTCGAATCGTGAGTGCTACAATTCCGCCTTTACTATGAGGGGGCTCGATCATGCTCTCAATTCATCCCGATCCTCCAACCCAGGGCCGGACGCCATCCACATTCAGATGTTGCAACATCTTTCTATTGCGGAGAAGTACTTTCCGCTTAACACGTACAAGTGCATCTGAGCAGAAGGCACATTTCCCGGATGCTGGCGTGAAGCCACCATCGTACCCATACCTAAGGCCGGTAAGGCTACCGCCTCATCTCTATTACAAGCTGCGTTTGCAAGGTGATGGAACGTATGAATCATGCGCGGCTGGTATGCTGGCTCGAGTCTCGCAATTTACTGACGAATCCACAGTGTGGATTTCGAGCACGGCTTTCTGCAGTTGACGATCTCGTTACTTTGTCCACCCATGTCACAAATGGTTTTCTGCGGAAATCCCAGACTGTGGCCGTGATTTTCGATTTGGAGAAAGCCTACGACACCTGCTGGAGAACTAGTATCCTCTGTACTCTTTACACGTGGGGCTTCCGTGACCACCTGCCTTGTTTCCTTCAGGCATTTTTAAAAGATCAGGTTTTCAAGGTGCGTGTGGGTTCTATCTTGACGGACACCTTTATCCAGGAAAATGGTGTGCCTCAGGATTCCGTCCTGAGTGTCGTCCTCTTTGCTAGTGCCATTATTCATATCATGGCCTGCCTCCCAACAGGCATCTCTGGCTCCCTCTTTGTTGACGATTTTGCCATCTACTGCATTGTCCACGGACCTGTCTCACTGAGCGGCGTCTTCAGCGGTGTCTTGATCGTCTTTACTCCTGGAGCATCGTCAATGGCTTTCGCTTTTCCGCTGACAAAAGCGTCTGTATGAATTTCTGGCTATGCAAGTGGTTTCTCCCACCATCTTTACATCTTGGACCTGTTGACCTTCCGTTCGTTGAAACTTCGAAATTCCTGGGGCTGATGCTCGGTAGGGAACACTCTTGGTTCTCCCATGTATCTTACCTGGCAGCCTGCTGTACCCGCTTCCTCAATGGCCTACGTGTCCTTAATGGTACTTCCTGGGGTGCCGATCGAACCACCCTCCTCCGTTTGTAGCGGTCCCTTGTCCGTTCGAAACGAAACTATGGTTGCTTTACTTATGCGTCTGCTCGCCCATCCCTCTTACGATGTCTCAACACTATCCACCATCGTGGCATCTATTTGGCCACAGGCGCCTTTTACACCAGCCCAGTTGAGAGTCTGTGTGCTGAAACTTCTGAACGAACACTGTCCCACCACCGTGACTTTCTCCTCAGCAGGTATGCATGCTGTTTGTCTGCCATGCGTAGCCACCCATCCTATGCCTCCTTCTTTGATGATTCCTTTGATCGTCAGTATGGAGCTCGTCCCTCTTCTCTGTTACCTCCTGGAGTCCGCTTTCGCCACTTGCTACGGCGGCTTAACTTCACGCTACCTGAAACTTTCCCAGTGGGTGTGAACCCTTCACCACCTTGGCTTCGTGAAGCGGCCCTTGTTCACCTTGGCCTTCATTCGCTTCCTAAGGACACTACTCTATCCCCGGTCTATCGCCAACGCATGGAACTTCGCGATAGTACCTTTGTATACACTGATAGCTCTCGGACTGACCGTGGGGTCGGATGTGCCTTCGTCATTGGCACCCGTGTCTTTCGATATCGGCTTCCGGCGCCCTCCTCAGTATTTACAGCCGAGCTCTTCGCCTTGTATCTGACTACGGAGTACATCCGGCGACGCAGCCTTTTCAATTGTGTCCTCTGCTCAGACTTACTCAGTGCCGCTCAAAGTCTATGTGCGCTGTACACCGACCATCCCCTAGTGCAGCGGGGCCAGGAAAACTGTAAACTGCTCGCTCTTGGTGGAACCAGTGTGATGTTTCTGTCGGTTCCTAGTCGTGTCGGTCTGCCAGGAAAAGAGGCTGCTGACGCTGCTGTCAGTCCTCGTACCTCAGCCCGTGAGTACCTATATTCCCTCCGATGATCTCTGTGTGGCCGTCTGTCAGGAGGTGGTGCCCTTTGGCATCGCCAATGGTCCTCCCTCCACGGGAATAAGCTCCGGCTTATTAAGCCTCTCCCAGCGGCTTGGCCGACCTCCTATCGGCCCTCTTGCCAGGAGGAGGTTATTCAAACTCGGCTGCGGACTGGGCACTGCCTTTTTAGCCATCGTCATTTGCTAAGTGGCGCTACCCCACCACTTCGTACACATTGCACCTAAATTTTAACTGTCCACCACTTCCTGATGGAATGTCCATTTTTTAACCTTTTACGTTCCGGTTTGCGTTTGCATTCTGAGTTATCAGCCGTTTTAGCAAAATGACGCGTGGGCTGTCGATCGCGTCTTACTTTTTATCCGCCAAAGCAATATGGTGAAGGTCATTTAATTTTTAATTTTGGACCTCCGTTTCTGTATGGTGTCTTTGTTTAGCCATTTTTCCACGTGCCTGTTTTTAGCTGTCTTCCTTTACGTCAATTGGGACTGACGTACAGTCATTTATTAACTCCGCTGTCTTCGTGTTCTATAGTTTTGACTTGGGCGCGTATGACCTCAGTTGTTTTGGCACCCTAAAGCAAAACAAAAAAAATCTCGTTCAGTGGAGCTGGTACCTGTTGATTAATTTCTTAAGGTCCCCCATAGGCAGAAGTCAAAAGGTGTCAGGTCAGGAGACCGTGATGGGTACTCAATAGCTCCTCTTGGAATTATCCGTAGTCCAGGTAGATTTTCATCCAAGTAGGCCCTGACATCTCTGTGGTAGTGAGGCGGAACGCCATCTTGTTGCAGGTAAAATCTTTCATTTCCAAACACCTCTCGGATGGCGGGTATAGGCGATGTTTTCAGTGTACAAAGATACACGTCGCCAGTTACTGTGCTTTCAAAGAAGAATGGGCCAATCAGACCGAACGTAACACCCTGCAGATTAGCATGTTTGCCCACGTGAACGTGATGAATGTCAGGACCCCAGTGCACGCAGCTGTGGCCGTTTACGATACCGTCAAGTTTGAATTGCGCCTCGTCATACCAGATAACCATCACTGCAAACCGTTCATCCTTGCGAAGCATGCCTTCAAATCGCATGCAGTACTTCATCCTTCGTTCCGGGTCTTTCTCCTTCATAGCGTGCAGAGATCTTGGAATGTACACTTTCCACTTTGCAGCTTTCAGAATTCGTCGTACGAGTGATCGGATTAAACCTACAGTACTACTAGTACTGTATTCGAATGTCGTGGGATTAATTTTCCTACTCATCTGCATTCACTTATATGTTTCTAGATGTAAAGGAAGCTGTCATTAATCACACCAATTAGAAATTTTGTCTAGCAAGACCACACGGTCATCAGATTTTTGTATGTTTTTATATTTATAGTATGTGAATTTTAGATCTCAAACATCAATCTCCAAAACAGTTCCATGCAACTCTCAAAATTCTCGAGAAAGTAGACTTTGAAGTTTTCCGACCATCTGCATTATGCTAAAATAAAATTTTTTGAAATTTGTGGTAAGGACTTATGGTACCAAACTGCTGAGGTCATCGGTTCCTAAGCTTACACCCTATTTAATCTAACTTAAACTAACTTACGCCAAGGACGACACACACACCCATGCCCGAGGGAGGACTCGAACCTCCAACGGGGAAGCCGTGCGGACCGTGACGAGATGCCTCAGACCGCGCGGCTCCTAAAATAAGGTAGAGTTTTCAACAAACTGAATGGCTATGTGGTACAGTGCTCAGTTGCCATGTGTGAGCCGAGGTTCGATTTTTGTTGGAATCAAAGTTTTAAAAATAGGTGCATGTTCTACGAGTATTTCAGTGAAAAGCAGGAAAAAATTAAGTTGTAAATTTTTTAAGTCCAAACAATCTTCTATAAGAAGTCGGAAATTTTAAGAATTTGTTTGTAATAGAAATTGGATTTTTGTGTGCGATAAGCAATTAGAAATAAGAGAACGTGCATTTTTCATAATAATGTCAATTAGATATATTAATTAGCGAATTTTTGATGAATTTTATATTTAATTGACTTAGGTATTCGATCTGATGGAAAAAAGCGAACATAATAATGACTGAAATGAGAATCGATCCGGCGATTAGCAGTGTCGAGCACTACCGACTTTTTTCCCATCTTTATGTGTTCTACGCTTCAAAGAAATGCTCGTAGAACAAGCATCACTCTTTAAAAATTTGATTCGGCCAGGAATCGAGCCCATGCCTCTCACTTGGCAAGGACACACGGTACGACATAGCCACATTGTTTGTCGAGAACTACTTTATTTTAGGATATTAAAGACGCTCGGAAAAGTTCTAAGTCGGGTTTCTCGAGAATGTTTGAGAGTTGCATGGAACTGCTTCTGTCGATTCATATTTGAGTTCTGATTATAACGTCCCACAAACATAAAAAGTACAAAAATCCAATTGCTATTTGGTCCACTTGTAAGTCGTCTTGTATCCTCCTACAGTCACTCAACGGCGACACCTTCCCACACACCATAGCGCCTGTCCGTCAGATGATTTACATATAGATAGAGAGAGAGTGAGTCTAAGAGTGGTACTATCACACTTCCCTGGCCACACCTTCTTTCTGAATATACTCGCCATCGAGGATAACGTACTGGGTTCTATTACACAAAGAGTCTTCGAACCACTCACATATCTGGGAACCTAATACGTATGCTCGGACCTTCGTTAACAGTTTGCAGTTGAGCCCCGTGTCAAACAGTTTCCGGAAATATAGGAAGCTAGAATATTCCTGTTGATCTCCAACCGTGGTTCGCAGGACATCATGTGAGAAAAGAGCAGGCTGAGTTTCGCACTAGCGATGCTTTCAAATTACGTGCCGATTTGTGAACAGAAGCTCTCCAGTCTCAAGCAAATTTATTATATTCGAATTCAGAGTATGTTCAAGAATTCTGTAGCAAATCGATGTAAGGCTTTTGGTCTGTAACTCTGCGGGTTCTTTCTTTGACTCTTTTTATACACAGGAGTCACCCACGGCTTTTTTCTCCAGTCGCTTGGGACTTTGCGCTGGTCGAGAGATTCGCGGTAAATGCAAGCTAAGTAAGGGATCAATGCCGTACACTATGCTCTGGAAGACCGTACTGGGATTCTATTCTTGTTGTGATTCTTCAGTTTCTCCCTACGTATTTCTTGCTCGAACAGTCCACGGGTAGACTGCCGATCCATAGTGTCCAACGGGCACAATATTTCGGCGATCAGACATGTCGCCATCGTTAGGTGCGCTGAGAACTCAGCTCCTGGGGGCGGGGGCCGTCTTAAATCCCCTCCCCTCGCGAGGCGTTCTCTCCGCGGTCCGCGTCCGCGCGTCAGCGGTCGGTGAGACGCTGGCGTCGGCGTCTGTGGTGGTGTCGGTGTAATTGCCTTGTCCGCCCTAGTCACCCGTTTGGTACCTTTGCTGAGCGTCTTTTTAATTAGACTCAATGCTGGTTCCCATGCCCTGCTGAAGTTGTAGCCTCAATTTCTGTTGATGAGTCCGTTCCTGGTACGAATTTCGATAGCCTCTCTAACGACGCTGTCCCAGTATTTAGATATCTGTGTCAAGACCATGGTATGTTGGTAGTCCATTTCGTGATTTTTAGACAAACGGTGATCTGTGACCGCCGACTTGTTGGGGAACCCAAGTCAAGTGTGCCTCTGGTGTTCTCGGCAACGATCTTCGATGGTGCGCACTGTCTGTCCAGTATTAGTCTTCCCACACTGACACGGAATCTGGTATATGCCGGCCTTCCGCAAACCGAGATCGTCTTTGACACTTCCCAATAACGTTCGAGTTTTATTTGGTGGGCAAAAGACAGCTCCTACTTGGTGTTTCCTCAATATTCGTCCTATTTTCCCCGATAGTGCACCAGTATACGATATATATTCAGTGGTTATCTCTTTCTCCGTGACTTCTTCCGTCTCAACAAGCTGTACTGTAGAGGTGGGGCGGAGCGCGCGTCTGATCTGCCATTCCGAGTACCCGTTTTTCCGAAATACAGTCTTGAGGTGTTCCAGCTCTTGGGGCAAACTCTCTGCGCCCTGTGCACCAGTGTTTTTAGCACCCCATTCCTCTGCGCAGAGTGGTGGTAGCTATCGGCTTGCAAATACAGGTCGGTGTGCGTTTTCTACCTGTATACCCCGTGGCCCAGGGTGCCATCCACTCTTCTTTTGACCATGACGTCCAAGAATGCTGATCTTCCTTCTGCTTAGCTCTCCATAGTGAAATTGACGTTCGGATGTATGGATTTCAGGTGTGTAAGGAAGTCTAGGAGCTTGTCCCTTCCATGTGGCCAGATAACGAACGTCTCATCCACATAACGTAAAAAACAAGTAGGTTTCCATTTGGATGACGCCAAAGCTTCCTCCTTGAAGTACTCCATATAGAAATTCGCGACCACAGGTGAGAGTGAGCTCCCCACTGCGAATCCTTCTGTTTGTTTATAGCATTCTCCATTAAAAAGAAAATACGTGGAGGTCAGAACGTGCTTGAAAAGGTCGGTCGTCTTCTCGTCAAATTTCTGTGCAATAAGCTCAACTGACTCTCGAAGAGGCACCCTGGTGAATAATGAAACAACGTAAAAACTCACCAGGATATCTCTGTCTTTCAGCTTCAAGTTGTCGAGATGTTTTACGAAATCCACAGAATTACGGACGTGATGAGGGCATTTACCCACATAAGGGGTTAGTAAAACTGCCAGGTATTTGGCCAGCAAATAAGTAGGTGCCCTAATGTTGCTGACAATTGGGCGTAACGACACCCCTTCTTCGTGGACTTTAGGGATTCCATAAAGTCTTGGCGGTACAGATCCTTGAGGTGTCAATTTCTTGGCAACACCCTCAGCTGAATCTGCGTCCTCAAGAAGAGCTGTAGTCTTGTTCTCCACCTTCTTCGTGGGGTCAGCGTTGATCTTCCTGTAAGATTCGTCATTTAGTAGGCTATGCATCTTCTCAATGTAGTCCTTATGGGAAAGAACAATCGTAGCATTGCCTTTGTCAGCCGGTAAAGACAACAATCTCAGGGCTCTGTCTCAGGTCTCGAATGGCTGCCCTCTCCCTGCTACTGATATTCAACTTGATCGGTTTCGTTCTCGTCAGAGCACGGCAGGTTTCCCGACGTGCGTCTTCAGCTGCTTAAGAAGATAGTCGCGCAGCAACCTGTTCAACTGCATTGACAATATCCGCTATCGGAGTGAACCTAGGTGTGGGAGCAAAATTAAGTCCCTTCTCCAGAATAGAAACTGCATCCCTAGTCATCTCAATGTCCGTGAGATTGATGACCGTCTTGCGTGGAGCCTACAGCGATGGTTTGTCAGAGAGACGAGAGAATTTAGATATCTGACGTCCCAAGGTCTTCTTATGTGCAGAATCGGCGGTCACCCCGGTAACACCATTAATCCAGTCCCAGGTCTCGGAATTAAAATGATTGGCTAAATTGTAGATGTAGTTTAAGTAGTTGCTGGGAGTTGTACTCAAGGCTGCACCTGGTAAAGTGCACCCTCTCACGAACCAAGACGAGGCTAGCACGCTTCATAATTCTCTTAGCTGCTGCAGAATCGATGTGATGCGTGACCTTAGCAAAGTTGGGCACAACCTGATCGGCACGACATCTCTTCAGAAAAGCAAGAGAACTTAGAAAACGGCTCCTTCGGTGGCGCAGCTTGTCGAATTTCTTCATGCTGCGATACATCTCCTCCCCGTACAGGTATGTGATGTGATTCTTCAGTTTCTCCCGGCGTACTTCTTGCTACAACAGTCCACGGGTGTACTGCTGGTCCATAGTGTCCAACGGGCACAATATTTCGGCGATCAAACATGTCGCCATCGTCAGATGCGCTGACGAACTGAGCTCCTGAGGGCGGGTGGCCGTCTTAAATTCCCTCCCCTCGCGAGGATGTAAGACGCTGCCCGCCCCCAGGAGCTCAGTTCGTCAGCGCATCTGACGATGGTGACACGTCTGATCGCCGAAATATCGTGCCCGTTGGACACTATGGACCGGCAGTACACCCGCGGACTGTTCAATCTATTCTTGTTGTTGCTCACTGAGTCCTCGACTCAATTGCTGCTCTGTGTTTCGGCTATCTACTGTTACATTTCACTAATGTAGGCGGTGACTCTCATCATTTACATAGTGTTGCCACTGCACCTTGCTCTGGCGGGTGTTGTTTGCCACTGTTCGAGGCACACGCAGTACACAACTGACACGTTTCTTTATAAACTTAGTATCTGTACTATTTCGGAAATGGAGTGTTCCATGTGTGACGCACTTACCATCTCACTGACATTTCACGTCTTGCGTTCGACTTCACTGCCATGATTAGTACAGGGTCTTGCGACATCTAAGTTATGGCGTGACAGAACTAAAGTTTCTGCAACAGTTTCCGTATTTGTAGCGGGCATGCTCGCAAATCTAAATTATTACTTGAAGCAAGAAATATTACTATGACTCTTCAACGTATGGGCTGAAACCTACTATCCGGTTTCGTGGAGGGAGGAGGCTGTGATACCTCTTCTGGAGCCAGGGAAGGACATGTTATCTCCAGATAGCTACAGGAGTGTTGTGATCACATGGCGTATAGGACAGACCCTTGATTAGGTGATAAACCGACGCCTAGTGTAGAATCTCCAAATCCAGGGATTAATCAGCCGTTTCTAGTTTGGGTTTTGGAAATACCGGTTCACCCTTCACTTCTCCTCCAACTACAAGTGGCGGTGCAAGAGTTGTTCGTAAGCAAACAGCAGTTTATTGGTATCTTCTTCGATCTGAATATCGCATATGATACCACTTGGAGACAAAATGTTGTCCGTCAAAAAGCGGATTTCGTGGTCGCATCATCTGATGTAAAATTTTAGGGACTTTCATCCCACAATACTGCTTCTAGTACAGCATTGGCTTTTTAACTTCTCTCTCTAGAAAACTTGTGTGAGCAGTAGCGACGGCTATTTTTTCTGCTGACGACGTGTATAGAAATTTCGAATAGAAACTTAAAACTGCACCTCGACGTAGCTAGAGCACCGATCGCCTTTTATGTATTTAGGTAACAAATTTCTATTAATACTCGTAGGTTAGTTACGTTGCCGTCGACAAAGTTATCGCTAAGGGTAAAGAAGATACTCATAATGATGCCAAAAATTATAGATTGCTTTACTTTTTAATGACGATTCTGATATTACCTTGCCACTGTGACTCGTGGCAAATTTAGAAGTCGTATTCGGTCAGTCGGACAAGTGAAACAGCTTCCAGATAGAAAGTCATGTTGTCAGAGCAAACTCGAGACGTTCGCCCCAGGATTGTGTTTTGTTACAAATCACCGTGGTGGATGAAGTGGTCCGGGCGTAATGTGGCATCATAAATCGAATGAGAAAGAAACGGTTTGTGGTTGTTCGGCGCGGTGTAACGACCCGGAGCACGGCACGCAGGAGTGCTGGCGCCAGAGGCCACGCCCAGACGCGAAAAAAGGAAAGGCGCCGCCGACACGATCGATGCTCCGGCGCCAGCCGGCCTCACGCTTTTGAAACAACTCCAGATATGACGCCGGTCGACACGATTAATCGCTGACATTGTAATGCGCCAGACGCGTCGAGACGGGCGGCCGCGACGCGTCGCGCTAGGGCTGCGGGGTGCGCCACCTCTTACCTCAGCTCTCCAGCCGACTTCAGTTTCCGTCAATCGCTAAGTGCTTATTTGTTCGGAGATGTACGTGGTAGTAAAAAGATTTTAATTATCATCTTGGAAAGATCGATCAGTGATCATGGAACTTGGCATAGTGTTAGTCCTTCTCTCTACATTCACCCTTCAGGGCGACCCATATTTTCCGACAGTGGATAACTTACAATTGAGTTCCATTATAGAAGTCTGCATTTTGCTGTGCAGGGAAACGAACCACTTCGAAAAGCACCTCCCCTGGGAATTTTTGGAATGAAACAGTTTCTTCATCTGAAGAAAGAGGAATAAGTCACTGGATGCCTGGCGAGGAGTGTACGAGCGACGGGAAAAATTTTTATAGCCCAAAGAGACAACAGGTGATAAGAACTGACAGCTATTTCTTCTGCAGACGATGTGAATAGAAATTCTGCATAAAAAACTAAAAATTGCACTTTGTCCTGTACAGAATGAATTGTGGTGTTTTTATGGAGCACAAACATCCTTCTGGGCATTTTCCCAGAAGATGATAGGGTCTTCGTCTTTTTCGGCGGTGATCTTTTCCGCTGCCTGGGTTGGTCCTTTGTCACGGGGACGTAGTGACACAGTGCCATCGTGAGTAGGCCTGACAAAGCTGTAACATTCCCACTGCTGCCTTCGTTCGGCTGGCTGTTTGAATACGTGTTCGCAGCCGCGGATCTCAGCTTTTGGTGACCTTTGTGATATTGAAAATGTCGTGGAAGAAGTTGAAAACCGACCCATGGCTGATTTGCGATTTTTCCACTGCGGCCGTGATTTCCCTATTCAGGGCTTATACTACCGAGTCATTAACTTCTCTCGGGATTCCTGGTTCTTCACAGAAGGATGGTGTAACACTTCGTTTTCAGTTATTCATACTTGTTTAACCACAATGGATGGCGCACTGTAACCCTAAAGTTTCATAAAATCAGCATGGATTGTCCTCGTGTTTAGTTTTCTCTTAATACAGGAAACGAATTACTGCACGTGGCACAGTACTGTGGAGCGGGGACTTCGGCGTATACCAGAAATGTAGATATACAGGGTGGTCCATTGATCAGTGACCGGGCCAAATATCTCACGAAATAAGCATCAAACGAAAAAACTAAAAAGAACGAAATATGAATGTTTTAGTTGGACCACTTTTTTCGCTTTGTGATCGATGGCGCTGCAGTAGTCACAAACGTATAAGTACGTGGTATCACGTAACATTCCGCCAGTGCGGACGGTATTTGCTTCATGATACATTACTCGTGTTAAAATGGACCGTTTACCAATTGCGGAAAAGGTCGATATCGTGTTCATGTATGGCTATTGTGATCAAAATGGCCAATGGGCGTATGCTATGTATGCTGCTCGGTATCCTGGACGACATCATCCAAGTGTCCGTACCGTTCGCCGGATAGATACGTTATTTAAGGAAACAGGAAGTGTTCAGCCACATGTGAAACGTCAACCACGCCCTGCAACAAATGATGATTCCCAAGTAGGTGTTTTAGCTGCTGTCGCGGCTAATCTGCAGATCAGTAGCAGACAAATTACACAAGAATCTGGAATCTCAAAAATGTCGGTGTTGAGAATAATACATCAACATCGATTGCACCCGTACCATATTTCTATACACCAGGAATTGCATGGCGACGACTTTGAACGTCGTGTACAGTTCTGCCATTAGGCACAAGAGAAATTACGGGACGATGACAGATTTTTGGCACGCGTTCTATTTAGCGACAAAGCGTCATTCACCAACAGCGGTAACGTTGTTGTTGTTGTTGTTGTTGTTGTGGTCTTCAGTCCTGAGACTGGTTTGATGCAGCTCTCCATGCTACGGTAACGTAAACCGGCATAATATGCACTATTGGGCAATGGAAAATCCACAATGGCTGCGACAAGTGGAACATCAGCGACCTTGGCGGGTTAGTGTATGGTGCGCCATTATGGGAGGAAGGATAATAGGCCCGCACTTTATCGATGGCAATCTAAATGGTGCAATGTATGCTGATTTCCTACGTAATGTACTACCGATGTTACTACAAGTGTCTGGAACCGCACAACCGCTACGGTCGCAGGTTCGAATCCTGTCTCGGGCATGGATGTGTGTGATGTCCTTAGGTTAGTTAGGTTTAAGTAGTTCTAAGTTCTAGGGGACTGATGACCTCAGAAGTTCGGTCCCATAGTGCTCAGAGCCATTTGAACCATTTTTTACTACAAGATGTTTCACTGCATGACAGAATGGCGATGTACTTCCAACATGATGCGTGTCTGGCACATAGCTCGCGTGAGGTTGAAGCGGTATTGAATAACATATTTCATGACAGGTGGATTGGCCCGCACGTTCACCGGATCTGACGTCCCCCGATTTCTTTCTGTGGGGAAAGTTTAAGGATATTTGCTATCGAGATCCACCGACAACGCCTTACAACATGCGCCGGCGCATTTTCAACGCATGTGCTAACATTACGGAAGGCGAACTACTCGCTGTTGAGAGGAATGTCGTTACAGGTATTGCCAAATACAATGAGGTTGACGGACATCATTTTGAGCATTTATTGCATTAATGTGGTATTTACAGGTAATCACGCTGTAACAGCATGCCTTCTCAGAAATGATAAATTCACAAAGTTACATGTATCACACTGTAACAACCTAAATAAAATGTTCAAACGTACCTACGTTCTGTATTTTAATTTAAAAAACCTACCTGTTACCAAGTGTTCGTTTAAAATTGTGAGCCATATGTTTGTGACTATTACAGCGCCATCTATCACAAAGCGAAAAACGTGGTCCAACTAAAACATTCATATTTCTTTACGTACTACACGAATATGTAATAAAAATGGGGGTTCCTATTCTAAAAACGCAGTTGATATCCGTTTGACCTATGGCAGCGCCATCTACCGGGCCAATCATAGCGCCATCTGGTTTCCCCCTACAAGCTAGACAAGTTTCGTTCTTTGTAGTTTTTTCATTTGGCGCTTCTTTCGTCAGATGTTTGGCCCGGTCACGATCAATGGACCACCCCGTGTACCTCAAAAGATTAATTACCTAACTCCATTTTCTCTAGGTTATACTTAAAATTCTACTACTATCTGTCGTAGTTGGTTTAAAGATCCACCAAGTGTTGTCTCACACGTCCTACGTCTCTTCACCCCATTGATACCGCTCAATAATGAGTGAACATCCTCTAGGAGAGTGTCACATTGCTCAGCTCTGACACCCATACAGGCCTCATCTCGCTCGTTTCTCTGTATTCCCATGTGCCAGGTACGAAACAGAACGTCAACTACTTGCTGCGCTGCTGTATCAACAGAGTATTGTTCTGTATAATCTGCAAGATTTCCTTCCGTTGGGAACATCTGCTGGATAGCTTGAAGAGCAGATGACAGCGTAATTTTTCGTTCTTTTCTCACCAGCTGCAGTACCTCGTAAGTTAGTGTTTCAAGGGAACTAATTTTCAGTTCTCTCAGCTGTGACAGCCATGTAAGCTTCTGTTAAAATGTGAAGGCAAGAAACTTTACCACTTGTTCACAATTTGAAATTACCTGCCTCAATTTGTGTTCAGAAAAATTAAAAGAACTGGGGTAAAGGTTCTAAACACCACCTACACAAATATTTGGTTGGAAATGTGAAGTCAGATTTTAGTGTTAATTCCTCTGGTCTTCTGACAGTCGTCTACGACTGTTGTGTACTTACTGAAAGACTGGAAGGTGAAGTCAGAATCGAAAAGTAGTTCTCAAATAAAGAGTATCTTATAGAACTCCTTACTGTAAACGTAACGCTATTAATAGATATGAAAGGCAGCATAACTTTAAACGCTACTTTGAAAGACACAGTTCTCTTTTATAAAAAGAAATCTAACACGATATTTCCGATCCGATATCGAAAATCGATCATAAAAAATAACGGAAGATGAGGTTCTCTGCCTCGTGATGACTGGGTGTTGTGTGATGTCCTTAGGTTAGTTAGGTTTAAGTAGTTCTAAGTTCTAGGGGACTGATGACCATAGCTGTTAAGTCCCATAGTGCTCAGAGCCATTTGAACCATTTTTTTGGAAGATGAGGCTGTAAGCTTCATGCTTGGAGGTTTACCTGAATATTGTGCCAGCATTTTATTCCCTATCGGGACCTAATATAATAAGCATTAGTTACTGCTTGTGTAAGAAAATCTGTTGCGTAGCTATCTAAAGCAACTTGCTTTCCCTAAGTTTTGTGGTATTATACGTGAACACTGAAAAGGAAGAGAGTAAGAAAGTTTGGGTGTAACGTTAGTTCACCATTAAGGTCCTTAGAGACGGAGCGCTAACGCTAGTTGGACAGGGATGGGTAAATAAATCATGTCTCGTTTCCTTAGCAGCGCTCAATGCCATTTGCCATAAACAGTTCGGGGTAACCGCGGAAAACCATCAGCTGATTTGTCCGACGGCGTAAGAACCCAGATCCTCAGGAGTGCGAGTACTGCTTTTTAACCATTACGTCACCTAAATTGTGTTCATTCTGCATGGGCTTCTTAAGGTTTTTATACGCTTTTTTTGGCCACTTAAAGTCACAGCAACGGAAACCGCCGTGATCATGATTCACATCATCCTAAGGACGTTAATGCCGTTTATTCACAGCCTTCTGCTTCATGTGCTTCTACAGCTCGTCGTGTGAATCAAGTTTTGCCAGACACTTCCTCTCGCATTCAGCGCCATGTGGGGAAACGTTTTGTGACTTTGAACATTAGTGAACGTTCTTTTCGCATGCAGCTGGAAACTGGTGCATCTGTTTCTTGACTGAACAGATCAACGTATGACTTGCTTGGTTACCCCCGCTTCGTCGTTCACATTCCACACTGACTGCATTTACTGGACAGGAAATCTCAGTGCGTGTGTAGTTTGCAAGCCACGTATAGTGCAAAGACGAAAACTGTGTATTTTCATGTGCTAGACTCTAGTAATGCTCATAACATTTTTGACATGGACGCATTTGAACTTTTTGGCCTCGCAATTCAGTACAATTTACTTTGCATCAATGCTAGTGAACATGCAGACAGTGTTGCCGCACTAAGCGATGATTTTCCTCAACTCTTTTCTGATGGCCTTGGTTGCGCCACAGACTTTGCAGCGCATGATCTAGTTAAAGACAATGCCATACCTATTTACCGGCGCGCACGCCCGGTACCGCACGCATTGCGTGACACCGTAGCTGGCCGAACTTACGCATTTCCAAGGCAGTTGTGTCATTGAACCTGTCTCTGCTTCGCCATGGGCTTCGCCTATAGTGTGTGTGAAAAATCCAAACGATCGTCTCCGTATTTGTGCTGACTTTAAGTCTTAAGTAAATCCCCAGGCAGTGGTCGCTACGTTTCCCTTACCGCGTCCTGAAGACATTTTTGATAAGCTTGGTGCGGGAAAATTCTTTTCCACGATTGACTTGCGAGACGCATAGTTTCAAATTTCGCTCTACGAACAGTCGCAGTGCTATTTTGTGATCAACACCCACCTTGGCTTGTTCAAGTTTCACCGCCTTCCGTTCGGTGGTGCTTCGGCTCCTACTATTTTTCGGTATTACTTGCAGCAGTTGTGCGCCACTGCCCCTGGTTGCTCAAATTATCTGGACGATATAGTTGTGTCGGGTCGAACCCCTGACGAACATTTGCAGAATTTACTTGCCTTATTTGCTGTACTTTTGCAGGCAGGACTAAAGTGCAACAGATACAAGATCAATTTTTTTCAAACTGTGAGTCAGTATTTAGAACATAAGATTAACGGACAAGGTATCCACCCCTCACCATCACATCTCCGTGCGATTAGAGACATGCCAGCACCCAGGAACTTGAAAGACCTTCAGTCTGTGTTCGGCAAAATTACATATTATGTTTGGTTTATACCAAATGCTGTGCAGACTGCAGCACCTTTGCATCGCCTTTGGTGTAAGAACGTTCCTTTTGTTTGCTCTTAGGAATGTGACGCTGCTTCCCACAAGCTCAAATCTGCTTTGTTGAATGATCGCTGTTTGATTCCGTTCGACCCCTCCAGACCAGTTGTTTTGGCTGTCGATGCATCTTCCCACGCACCGCATTAATTCTGTCGATCGCCAGATCGCTTTTACGTCTAAATTGCTCAATTCTGCCAAACAAAACTATTCTCAAATCGAGAAAGAAGCTTTAGCTATTGTATATGGAGTGACAAAGTTTCATGATTTTTTGTACGGTCGCAAATTCTATTTGATCACCCACCATAATCCTTTGACGTTGTTTCACTCGTCAAAGCCGGTGCCAGCCCGTACTGCACAAAAGTTGCAACGGTGGTCTTTGTATTTGTCCAACTACAATTACGAAATTTTGTTTCGGCCTACGGCCCAGCATGCCAATGTCGATGCTTTGTCTCGTCTACCTATCGGTCCTGACGACGAGTTTGATTCTTCTGAATTGTCATGCATGTTTATTGATTCGCAAGATAAGGAATTAGCTGATGGTTTTCGGGTGGATTGTCGTCGCATTGCTTCCGCGACAACCGCCGACGCTTCTTTGCAGATCGTTTTGCGATATATTCGTACTCATAGCCTCCATCTGCTACCCAGATTAGTGATCCCCTTGTTCGGCATTACTTCACGCAACGTCACAACTTGTCTGCACACCACGGTGTTATTTTGTTACGAACTAATAATGATCAGTCTCGTGTGGTTGTACCTCGTTCGTTGCAGTGGGAAATTCTCCGATTACTGCACGCTGGTCATTGGGGTATTGTGTGGACGAAGCAATTAGCGCGTCGTCACTGCACTTGGGTCGGCATTGATAAACAAATTGAGAATTTGCTTGCTAATTGTCGCTCTTTTGCAGAGCATCAATCTGCTCCCCACCAGCGCTTCTTTGCGTGGCCGACTCCTACTGCGCCTTGGCAGCGCGTTCATATTGATTTTCCGGGTCCTTTCTGGGACACCAGCTGGTTGATGGCTATTGATGCGTACAGCAACTTTCCTTTTGTTGTACCTATGTCTTCTACTACATCTGACAGTACTATTCGAACTTTGACGTCTATTTTTTGCATTGAGGGCCTTCCTGAAGTTATTGTCTCCGACAATGCCCCCCAATTTGTGTCCTCCGAGTTTGAAGCGTTCTGTGCTGCTAATGGCATTTGCCACCTGACTTCAGTCCCGTTCCAACCCCAGTCGAATGACAAGGCTGAACGCTTTGTGCGTACATTTAAATCGCAGATGAGCAAGCTGCGCGCCACGCACTCTCGCGAGTGTGCGCTACGGGCTTTCCTTGCTTCACATCGCTCGCAGCCGCGCGGCACCCGGCCCTACCATTGCTACATGGCCGCGCCCATCGGTCGCTCTTGCAGCTATTGTACACGGCGCCGCGCGCTCCCGCTGCTTCGCCTCATTCTGGCTTGGCACCGTATGATTTGGTGTCCTATCGCGTTTTCTCTGGCAGACAGCGTTGGGAGCAGGGGCGCATTCTTCGCCAGCTTGGCCTCGCCTTATTTGTCATTTCTGGTCCCTCCGGCACTGTCAAGCGACACCTGAACCAGATCCGTTTGTGACGTCCTCGGTTTTCTGCCGCTAGTTGTTTTCTGGTAGAATTGGAGGCTTCGCGGCTTCCACCACCTCAGCCCACGACTCCACCGAGGGCGCCTCCGCCGCTAGCGCCTCCGTCGCGGTAGCTCCTGCCGCTGCCACCGTGTTCCTCCTCGGTGCCGGAGCCGATGGACGCTGAGGCTGTCTTCACGCCACCGCCGCCGCCCCCGCCGCCATCGCCCATGGAGGTTGTTGTTCCGCCTTCTCATCCGAGCACACCCAGTGGCGGCCCGCGTCCTGAGCTGGTTTTGTATGAGGCGTTTTCCTCGCCCCTCGCGAGCAATTCGGGGACGCGGTCGGGCAACACACCCCGGTATTTCCGCTGTCCGCCCCCTCAGTTGCGCCGCACCTGGTCCCTCCACCCGCCATCAGAAGCCCTACTCTACGACGGTGCGCCGTTTCAGGGGGCAGGAATGTGGTATCGATAGCTACGATGCCACAACGTAGGTGCGCTCTCGTAGGTTGGCACTAGGAGTGCGGACGAACAACGCCGACCACAGCGCCCTCGAGCTGATGCTGTGGAGCTCGACGAGCGCCGCTCCACATTCAGCCCATTTGATCACGAGTAGACGACCAAGCAACATTGTTTCTATTTCATAGTGGGCGAGCCACTACAGATTTTGCCATTGTAACTTCTAGCAGCTGTTAGCTTTGATAGCTGTACGGCTTCGCACCTACCTGTTCATCTCGGCTAAAGCTAAGTAGCCATTTATGTACTCATATTTTTTTAGTAAACTTGTAAAATCTACACCTTTTCCTGCTTCTACTCGCGTCCTTCTCTCTTGGCCTGTTTTGCAGAATCAGTTCACAGGAGCAGATTCAGGCGCCTCCTACCCAGGTGGGATACAAAAATTGGTAACTTAATATTTACATCGTTGCACTGGTATTTGTCAAAGAAAATATTTTCTTACATCTGTAAATACTGAGTCTTGTTAATAGTACATACTACTTGTCATGCAGCTTTATAACAAATACTGCTACTTGCCATGCAACTAACAGTACTTTTCAATCATTCATATGATCTTTAAAAGGCTGGCCAATGAGGTTTCTTTAATTATTAGGGACTCCCACTTTCTTGCCGTGTGCTGAGCGGAAGTTGCTGAAAATTTTCACATTAAACTTTCGATAACTCTATTTGGGGCTCTAGACAGGAAGGCAAAAACAATGCAGTTGCTGACTGCTTTCACTTAATGACAGAAAGCAACAGCTTTTATGTAGCTCTCAGTGCTAATAGACAAGAAATACTGCATGAAATTAACCACAGAAAAAAATGTGGGATATTTGACAAGCATATGTTACAACGGTGTGGCAAAATGTGCCGTTAATGGGCCATGGCAGAAGAAACCAATGCAGGTTGTTCAGTTAATAGCACAACATCGACTACAGTGCCTCTCCTGTGCTTTTGATCATATCAGTTGGACCCTAGATAGCTGGAAATCTTTGGCGTGGTCAGAGGAGTCCCAATTTCAGTTGCTAAGAGCTAATGGTAGGGTTAGAAAGCAGCACAGACTCTACAAAGCCATGGACCGAAGTTGTCAACAAGATGTTGTGCAAGCTGGTATTGGTTCCATAATGGTGATTCTGGACCAGCTAAACTTATCATTGACTGGAAGTGGCTACTTTCAACTACTTGGAAACCATTTGCAGGCATTTATGGACTTAATGCTTCCCAACAACGATGTCATGTCGCTGGGTAAAAGTTATTCGCGATTGCATTCTGGACAGTTCAATATTGGTTCAAATGGCTCTGAGCACTATGGGACTTAACATCTGAGGTGATCAGTCCCCTCGAACTTAGAACTACTTAAAACTAACGTAAGGACATCACACACATCCCTGCCAGAAGCAGGATTCGAACCTGCGACCGTAGCGGTCGTGCGGTTCCAGACTGAAGCGCCTAGAACCGTTCGGCCACACCGGCCGGCCTGGACAGTTCAATTGAATGATTTGGCCACCCAGACGGGCCGACATGAATCTCATCAAAGGTTCAAGGGACATAATCGAGAGGCCAGTTCATGTACAACATCTGCAAGGGCAACACTTTAACAATTATGGGTGGCTATAGAGGCAGTATGGCTCAGTATTCCTGTAGGGGACTTCCAGTGAGTTAATGTGTCCATGCCACATCGAGTTGCCACACTGTTCTGGGCGACAGGAGGTATAACACAATATTAGGGGTATCCATGAATTTTGCCACCTCAGCGTAAATGTATAGGGAAATGAGAGTGTACGATGTACAGTTATCAACCTTACACAATATTCTTACTAATCATTTATGCTGCATAAACACTTCATTGCACCGCCCCAGGAGAAAAAAGCCATAAGACAATGGAGTGAAAACATGGAAAACAAGCCAACACTCTTGCCTTCAGGTAGACACAGTGAGAGATGTTTCTAAGGGCGTAACATACTGAACTGAAATTCTTAGTTAATTTATCTATGTGTTTGCTCCATTTCATCTGAGTTCCAAGGAATGTTACACGGTTAGTTTCATACAGTATATGAAAATTAATCTCTACTTCTGGTGCTAACAGATTTCTTAAAATTGTATGATATGAGTCTTTGTGAGATAAAGACTTCAACAGTTAGTTTTGAATAACTTATATGCATCTTCAGCTAAATCTGGTGTACTGCCTTCTGTAGCAATATCTCCACTCATTATTGTTAATCTTCCTGCTGTGAAAGTATCTTACTGGCATTTGCCAAATATTGTACACCACACTCCAGTAGTTAATTTTTCAATTCTATATGTTTATTGTATCACAATCTTCATGGTCTGACGATCAGTTTTCTCACAAGCAATACTGCAAAAGTCTAAGCATGTGAACAATTACATCTATAGACCCTACATCAAACAGTTATTTAGTGCAGATTAACACAATTAGTCTCACTATTCAGTACCAAAATGTGTATACTGATGGCTCAATACAGAACGTTCCAAACACAGTTGTAACTATATAATTTTCAAACTTGGTACATGATGATGATGTAATGGGTGCGATGTAGCAACTCATAAGTTTAAAAATAAAAATGAAGTATGAAATTTTAAGTATTAACATAAAATGTAGCAAAATCATATGACACAAAATTACAGTAGGCAACATTTGACTATGAGCTCTATAACAAGAATAAGAGCAAAACTATAGGTACTGTTTTGTGAAAATGGTTTATGTTTACATGGTGATTCAAAAGCCCACCAAAATTTTTCTTGAAGTTGAAATTTTTCAAACTGAATAATTAACAAAGTACAGGGTGACGCACGAAATGTGTTACCAATTGTTTCTTTCACAATTTACGACGCACATTATATATCACGCTGGGATCTCTACAGTAGTATCAGCAGAGCTTGGAAAAACAAATGAGTTACGAAATGACATGTAATTCACGTTACTGCCGCTAGGAGACTAATAAGCAGCAATGGCTGACAATGGAAGACTGACGACACAGCAACGATCGGCAATTGTGTTACTTTTTCATGAAACGAAAAGCCTTGTTGTGACTCAGAGGCGTTTTCGACAACAGTTTAACACACGATGGGTCCCTTGCAAGAAGACCATCCACAGGTTGTACGATAAATTTGAAAGGAAGGAACAGTATTGGAAGCGAAGCGACCTCGGCCTAAGTCTGTTTGTTCGCCGGAGAATATTGAAGCGGTACGAGTTGCTGTACAGAGAAGTCCCGGGAAATCGTGTAGAAAAGCAGCAGTGCAACTGGGAATATCCAGACGCTCCGTTCAACGCATTCTTAAAAGTGACCTCCATATGTACCCAACAAGATGACCTGTGCACAGAAGCTCACTGAAGAACACAAGCAGCAGAGACTACTGTTTGCTCAGTGGGCGGAGGATAGGGAATAAACTCTCAACAAAGTATGGTTTTCAGACGAGGCGAATTTTCATTTAGACGGTGTGGTTAACAAACAAAATGTACGCTTTTGGGCTACTGAAAACCCACAAGTGCTTCATGAACGACAACATTATGCTCCGAGAATTACAGCGTGGGCAGCAATTTCCAGTCACGGACTTATTGGACCCTTTTTCTTTGAAGAAACTGTGAACAGCGAGCGTTATTTGAGCATGCTTCGCAATAGCTTTGTTCCACAGCTTCTTGCTACTGCCTTGCCCTTCAACGCGCAGTGGTTCATGCAAGATGGAGCAAGGCCACATACTGCAAACACTGTGTTGGAGTTTTTACACGAGCATTTCGACATGCGGATCATTTCACTCAGGTTTCCAGGTCGCTTCAATGACGGACAAAATTGGCCCCCCCAATAGTCCAGACCTCAATCCATGTGACTTTTTTCTTTGGGGGTACCCAAAGGAAAAAATTTTCTCGAAACGTCCACGTGATTTAATGGACCTCAGAAGACTTATTCTTCAAGCTTGCAGTGAAATTACGGAAGACGTGTGCCGTAGGGTAATCACTAACTTCAGTGTTCATTTGAATGAAGTAAGGAAACGAAATGGTGGACATACTGTGCATGTGCTGAGTTAGAACAAATGTCCATGGACGGCTCTTCATTGTAGTATATGTTTCTTTCAGATTGTATTGATAATGAAGTTTATATTTAAAAACAAAATGGTAACACATTTCGTGCGCCACCCTGTATATTTATTGTACTAAAGAAAAACATTTCCGGAAACAGAAAAATCTGGGCACTAAATCTATAAGGTACTGAATTTTGGAAATAGTCAATATTTAAGATTTATACTCCCAAACACACAGAGTTTGGATACAAATAACTTTTGAAATAGGAAATTTTGGAAGTAGTAGAATGTTTCTGTAGAAAATGGGAACGAGAGCATTCAAATGAACTAGCCCAATTTATAAACACAGTTATTTGCTCCCTGATAATGGGCGACGCTCCTCGGTAGGTGAGCTGCAATGGAACTGCTGAGCTCGATGGAACTGGAACCGCATTTAAGCCACCACACGCTGCTTATATGTGGTTTGTGCAGTGATATGGAACTGCGCCGTGCTTGTTCCAAGTGACTGCTGACCTGAGACACGATTCGTGTTACTTTGGCGACCTGTGTTGCAGACTGCTCGAATGGCTAGCGGTGCTCCTCCGCCTGGAGATTAGGCTGCCCAGTGCAACCTGCATTGTTTGAGGGGAGGCTATTTTGCAGGTATTTTGCGAACACCCGACTCGGAGTCACTATATTAGCAAACGGCGAAGATTGGGCCGACGACAAGGAATCAAAAAGTCGTTTCAAGTTTTCATTGGAGCAGAGATAGTTAACAAGGCGCAGCAAAACATAAGAAGCACTTCCAATAGTGCTGAAGGGTGTGCATTTTCATGTCTCCCTTTTGGTATGGAAAGTGTGGAGATCAAACAATCTTCGAGTCTATGGGATTCTGACGGCTGTTGCGGACAAGAGATTCAGCAATCAGATAGAGAAATTACGCAGGGATCTCAAATGATGACAACGTTATGAGAAAGTTCAAAGGAATTTAACAACTTAGGTGGGAGTCTCGGGATGTTTAATTCAGATATGGGTAGTATCAATCTGAGGCAAGTACGAGGGCTATACGGAAAGTAAGGTCCGATCGGTCGTGAAACGAAAACAACTATGAAAATCAAAAATGTTTTATTTGAAATAGTTAGCTACACCTTTCAGCTACTTCTCTACACAGACGCCGCTCCGACTTAGAAATTCCTCGTACCGTTGTAACAGCTTTCCAGTACCGTCGTTATAGAAGTTAGGCGACTGTGCTTTCCGCCAATTCTCTACGCTAGTCTACACCTCGTTGTCTGTGCCAAAATGTTGTTTTCGTAGCCAGTGGTTCGTGTGGACAGAAATGATTGTCAAGGGGAGCCAATTACGCCGTGTATTGTGGGTGATCAAACGTTTCCCTTCGGAAACGCCGCAGGAGCGTCTTCATTGCCCCTGCACAGTGCGGCCGAGACTCGTCATAGAGGAGGAAACGCATGGCATTTATGTTATGTGGGCTGCATGACATCAGGCGAAATCACTCACAAGGCCCTCAAACTTGGCGGGAGACATTATTGTTCTAGTCGTCTTTATGTACTCACTGTGCGCTCAGAACTGAAAAGAGCGAAGTCACGCGATCGATGGGCGTACTAGAGACACTACTCAACAAACCTGTGCAAAGCGTCATTGGATTTTCATAGTGGTTTCCATTTCGTACCTTTCGGACCTTCCTTTCCTAATATCCCTTGTAATATGAAAACTTATATGGTTAATATGAATACCCACAGACTTCAAGAAGAATATAATAATTCCAATCCCAAAGAAAGCAGGTGTTGACAGATGTGAAAATTACCCAACTATCAGTTTAATAAGTCACAGCTGCAAAATACTAACGCGAATTCTTTACAGACGAATGGAAAAACTGGTAGAAGCGGACCTCGGGGAAGATCAGTTTGGATTCCGTAGAAATGTTGGAACACATGAGGCAATACTAACCTTACGACTTATCTTAGAAGAAAGATTAAGAAAAGGCAAACCTACGTTTCTAGCATTTGTAGACTTAGAGAAAGCTTTTGACAACGTTAACTGGAATACTCTCTTTCAAATTCTGAAGGTGGCAGGGGTAAAATACAGGGAGCGAAAGGCTATTTACAATTTGTACAGAAACCAGATGGCAGTTATAAGAGTCGAGGGGCATGAAAGGGAAGCAGTGGTTGGGAAAGGAGTGAGACAGGGTTGTAGCCTCTCCCCGATGTTATTTAATCTGTATATTGAGCAAGCAGTAAAGGAAACAGAAGAAAAATTCGGAGAAGGTATTAAAATTCATGGAGAAGAAGTAAAAACTTTGAGGGTCGCCGATGACATTGTAATTCTGTCAGAGACAGCAAAGGACTTGGAAGGGCAGTTGAACGGAATGGACAGTGTCTTGAAAGGAGGATATAAGATGAACATCAACAAAAGTAAAACGAGGATAATGGAATGTAGTCAAATTAAATCGGGTGATGCTGAGGGGATTAGATTAGGAAATGAGACACTTAAAGTAGTAAAGGAGTTTTGCTATTTAGGGAGTAAAATAACTGATGATGGTCGAAGTAGAGAGGATATAAAATGTAGACTGGCAATGGCAAGGAAATCGTTTCTGAAGAAGAGAAATTTGTTAACATCGAGTATAGATTTAAGTGTCAGGAAGTCGTTTCTGAAAGTATTTGTATGGAGTGTAGCCATGTATGGAAGTGAAACATGGACGATAACCAGTTTGGACAAGAAGAGAATAGAAGCTTTCGAAATGTGGTGCTACAGAAGAATGCTGAAGATAAGGTGGGTAGATCACGTAACTAATGAGGAGGTATTGAATAGGATTGGGGAGAAGAGAAGTTTGTGGCACAACTTGACTAGAAGAAGGGATCGGTTGGTAGGACATGTTTTGAGGCATCAAGGGATCACAAATTTAGCATTGTAGGGCAGGCGTGGAGGGTAAAAATCGTAGAGGGAGACCAAGAGATCAATACACTAAGCAGATTCAGAAGGATGTAGGTTGCAGTAGGTACTGGGAGATGAAGAAGCTTGCACAGGGTAGAGTAGCATGGAGAGCTGCATCAAACCAGTCTCAGGACTGAAGACCACAACAACAACAGCATGAATACTGAAACGAGGAAAATGAAAACTGATGTAATAAGTGATACGGATAAACTGAAAACAGTAATCGAGAGGATAACAAACAAAAAGTTAATGCATATTAAATCAGAAATTATGACCATCAATGAATTTATTGGGCAAAACTGTGCGAAAGTTAACAAGATGGAAAAAAATTGGGTCAAAATATCAGACACTTAGAGCAGTATCTCATTGGAAGGCCTGAGAAGTGCGAATTATGGCAAATTACGTGTGCGAAAGACACAGATGCTAAATTCAGCACTTTCATCATGTCTGCTACAGATTACTGAAGCGAAATAAACATTACACACTAGCGTTTGGGAAGGACCTAGGCTTGTGGACAACAGATTCGTGAAGTCCTCGATCCAATCAGTAACATTATTTCTGAACAGGAGTAAGTGTTCTGGGTGCAGCTACGTAAATATCTTGTTGGATATGTAAAGTATCGTCCGGTCGACATCAGAACTATTTTTAAGGACAGCTTCGTGTTCGGCATGAGTAAGGACGCTGAAATTAATTTCCCTGGAAGTCATTTAGAATGGCCAGCACCATCGTGAGATAATCAAATGATTCAGTCTTTTATCGATATTAATAGTTTTGAGAAGTGTTTTCTTAAACTTTTGAGCCAAGCCAAACTAACCAGGCTTCAGAAGCAGTTTCTGAAAGAGCCAGAGTAGACAGGGTGGTCCATTGACCGTGACCGGCCCCAAAAAATCGCATGAAACAAGCGTCAAATGAAGAAACCTACAAAGAACAAAACTTGTCTAGTTTGAATGGGGAGGCCAGATAGCGCTATGGTTGGCCCGCTAGGTCAAACGGATATCAACTGCGTTTCTTTTAAATAGGAATCTCCATTTTTTATTACATATTCGAGAAGTAAGTAAAGAAATATGAATATTTTAGTTGGATCACTTTTTTCGCTTTGTGATAGATGGCGCTGTAATAGTCACAAACACATGGCTCACAATTTTATACGAACAGTTGGTAACAGGTAGGTTTTTTAAATTAAAATGCAGAACGTAGGTACGTTTGAACATTTTATTTCCGTTGTTCTAGTGTGATACATGTACCTTTGTGACCTTATCATTTCAGAGAACGCATGCTGTTACAGCGTGATTACCTGTAAATGCCACATTAATGCAATAAATGCTCAAAACGATGTCCGTCAATCTCAATTCATTTGGCAATACGTGTAACGCCATTCCTCTCAACAGCGAGTAGTTCGCCATCCGTAATGTTCGAACATGCATTGACAATGCGCTGACGCATGTTGTCAGGTGTTGTCCGTGGATCACGATGGTAAATATCCTTCAACTTTCCCCACAGCAAGAAATCCGGGGACGTGAGATCCGGTGAAGGTGCGGGCCATGGTATGGTGCTTCGACGACTAATGCACCTGTCATAAAATATGCTATTCAATAACACTTCAACCGCACGCGAGCTATGCGCCGGACATGCATCATGTTGGAAGTACATCGCCATTCTGTCATGCAGTGAAACATCTTGTAGTAACACCGGTAGAACATTATGTAAGAAATCAGCATACAGTGCACCATTTAGATAGCCATCGATAAAATGGGGGCCAATTATCCTTTCTCCCATAATGCCTCACCATACATTAACCATCCAAAGTCGCTGATGTTCCACTTGCCACAGCCATCGTGGATTTTCCGTTGCCCAGTAGTGCATATTATACCGGTTTACGTTACCGTTCCCCCCTATGAACCATGGACCTTGCCTCGGCGATACAGACAGCCGTACCGTAGGTGCAACCACAACGGAGGGGTATCTGTTGAGAGGCCAGACAAACGTGTGGTTCCTGAAGAGGGGCAGCAGCCTTTTCAGTAGTTGCAGGAGCAACAGTCTGGATGATTGACTGATCTAGCCTTGTAACTCTAACCAAAACGGCCTTGCTGTGCTGGTACTGCGAACGGCTGGTTGCATGGGGAAACTACAGGCGTAAATTTTCCCGAGGGCATGCAGCTTTACTGTATGGTTAAATGATGATGGCGTCCTCTTGGGTAAAATATTCCGGAGGTAAAATAGTTCCACATTCGGATCTCCGGGCGGGGACTACTCAAGAGGACGTCGTTCCGAGGAGAAAGAAAACTGGCGTTCTTCGGATCGGAGCGTGGGATGTCAGATCTCTTAATCGGGCTGGTAGGTTAGAAAATTTAAAAAGGGAAATTGATAGGTTAAAGTTAGATATAGTGGGAATTAGTGAAGTTCGGTGGCAGGAGGAACAAGACTTTTGTTCAGGTGAATACAGGGCTATAAATACAAAATCAAGAAGGGGTAATGAAGGAGTAGGTTTAATAATAAATAAAAAATAGGGGTGCGGGTAGGTTACTACAAACAGCATAGTGAACGCATTATTGTGGATAAGACAGACACGAAGCCCATGCCTACTACAGTAGTACAAGTTTATATGCCAATTAGCTCTGCAGGTAATGAAGAAGTTGATGAAATGTATGATGAGATAAAAGAAATTATTCAGGTAGTGAAGGGAGACGAACATTTAATAGTCATGGGTGACTGGAATTCGAGAGCAGGAAAAGGGAGAGAAGGAAACATAGTAGGTGAATATGGATTAGGGGTAAGAAATGAAAGAGGAAGCCGTCTGGTAGAATTTTGCACAGAGCATAACTTAATTACAGCTAACACTTGTTTCAAGAATCATAAGAGACGGTTGTATACATGGAAGAATCCTGGAGATACTAGAAGGTAGCAGATAGATTATATAATGGTAAGACAGAGATTTAGGAGTCAGGTTTTAAATTGTAAGACATTTTCAGGGGCAGATTTGGACTCTGACCACAATCTATTGGTTATGAACTGTGGATTAAAACTGAAGAAACTGCAAAAAGGTGGGAATTTAAGGAGATGGGACCTGGATAAACTGACTAAACCAGAGGTTGTACAGAGTTTCAGGGAGAGCACAAGGGAACAATTGACAGGAATGGGTGAAAGAAGTACAGTAGAAGAAGAATGGGTAGCTTTGAGGGATGAAGTAGTGAAGGCAGCAGAGGATCAAGTAGGTAAAAAGACGAGGACTAGTAGAAATCCTTGGGTAACAGAAGAAATACTGAATTTACCTGATGAAAGGAGAAAATATAAAAATGCAGTAAATGAAGCAGGCAAAAAGGAATATGAACGTCTCAAGAATGAGATCGACAGGAAGTGCAAAATGGCTAAGCAAGCATGGCTAGAAGACAAATGTAAGGATGTAGAGGCTTATCTCACTAGGGTAAGATAGATACTGCCTACAGGAAAATTAAAGAGACCTTTGGAGATAAGAGAACCACTTGTATGAATATCAAGAGCTCAGATGGAAACCCAGTTCTAAGCAAAGAAGGGAAAGCAGAAAGGTGGAAGGAGTATATAGAGGGTCCATACAAGGGCGATGTAATTAAGGAAAATATTATGGAAATGGAAGAGGATGTAGATGAAGATGAAATGGGAGATACGATACTGCCTGAAGAGTTTGACAGATCACAGAAAGAACTAAGTCGAAACAAGGCCCCGGGAGTAGACATCATTCCATTAGAACTACTGACGGCCTTGGGAGAGCCAGTCTTGACAAAACTCTACCATCTGGTGAGCAAGATGTATGAGAGAGGCGAACTACCTCAGACTTCAAGAAGAATATAATAATTCCAATCCCAAAGAAAGCCGGTGTTGACAGATGTGAAAATTACCGAACTATCAGTTTAATAAGTCACAGCTGCAAAATACTAACGCGAATTCTTTACAGACGAATGGAAAAACTGGTAGAAGCGGACCTCGAGGAAGATCAGTTTGGATTCCGTAGAAATGTTGGAACTCGTGAGGCAATACTGACCTTACGACTTATCTTAGAAGAAAGATTAAGGAATAGCAAACCTATGTTTCTAGCATTTGTAGACTTAGAGAAAGCTTTTGACAATGTTGACTGGAATACTCTCTTTCAAATTCTAATGTTGGCAGGGGTAAAGTACAGGGAGCGAAAGGCTATTTACAATTTGAACAGAAACCAGATTGCAGTTATAAGAGTCGAGGGGCACGAAAGGGAAGGAGTGGTTGGAAAGGGAGTGAGACAGGGTTGTAGCCACTCCCCGATGTTATTCAATCTGTCAAAGAAATAGAAACTTTGAGGTTTGCCGATGACATTGTAATTCTGTCAGAGACAGCAAAGGACTTAGAAGAGCAGTTGAATGGAATGGATAGTGTCTTGAAAGGAGGATATAAAATGAACATCAACAAAAGCAAAACGAGGACAATGGAATGTAGTCGAATTAAGTCGGGTGATACTAAGGGAATTAGATTAGGAAATGAGACACTTAAAGTAGTAAAGGAGTTTTGCTATTTGGGGAGCAAAATAACTGATGATGGTCGAAGTAGAGAGGATAGAAAATGTAGACTGGCAAAGGCAAGGAAAGCATTTCTGAAGAAGAGTAATTTGCTAACATCGAGTGGAGATTTAAGTATCAGGAAGTCGTTTCTGAAAGTATTTGTATGGAGTGTAGCCATGAATGGAAGTGAAACATAGACGATAAGTAGTTTGGACAAGAAGAGAATAGAAGCTTTCGAAATGTGGTGCTACAGAATAATGATGAAGATTAGATGGGTAGATCACATAACTAATGAGAAGGTATTGAATGGAATTGGGGAGAAGAGGAGTTAGCCCGTAATTTCACTTGTGCCCAGTGGCAGTACTGCACACGACGTTCAGAGTCGTCACCATGCAATTCCTGGTGCATAGAAATATTGTACGGGTGCAATCGATGTTGATGTAGCGTTCCTACACCGACGTTTTTGAGATTCCCGATTCTCGCACAGTTTGTCTGCTACTCATTTGCGGATTAGCCACGACAGCATTATTTATTGCAGGTCGTGGTTGACTTTTCACATGTGGCTGAACACTTCCTGTTTCCTTAAATATCGTTAACCAACCGGTGAACGGTCCGGACGCTTGGATGATGTCGTCCAGGATACCGAGCAGCATACATAGCACACGCCCTTGGGCAATTTGATCACAATAGCCGTATGTCAACACGGTATCGACCTTTTCCGCGATTGGTAAACGGTCCATTTTAACATGGGTAATGTGTCGGAAGCAAATACCGTCTGCAATGGCGGAATGTTACGTGATACCACGTACTTACACGTTTGTAACTATTACAACGCCATCTATCAAAAAGCGAATAAAGTGGTCCAACTAAAACATTCATATTTCTTTACGTACTACACGAATATGCGATAAAAAAATGGGGGTTCCTATTTTAAAAAACGCAGTTGATATCCGTTTGGCCTATGGAAGCGCCATCTACCGGGCCAACCATAGTGCCATCTGATTTCCCCCTTCAAGCTAGACGAGTTTCGTTCTTTGTAGTTTTTTCGTTTCATGCTTAGTTCGTGTGATATTTGGGATGGTCACTATCAATGGACCACCCTGTAGAAGTGGACTTCAATCCATGGCAACATTTTGTGTAGAAGAGTTAGAGTGAACAATACATATTAGAAGGCCGCTGGGTATGTTGAACGTACTTTACACATTGGAACGCAGGTTAATACTTGCTGTGGGATATAGTCCTCAACTCATTAATTCGGTTGATGAACTGCTCCATTTAATTGAGAAACAAGGTCACGTAATATCACACAGGCTACGTGGTTCACGCTACAATCATTCTGCATCTACATCTAGATGATAATTCTGCAGTTCACAGACAAGTGTATGGGAGAGTGTTCTTCTTACCATCTTCTAGTTATTTCTCTACCGTTCCACTCTCTAAGTGCATGCGGGAAAAACGAACACTTAGCTCTTTCATTCCGAACTCTGATTTTTCTTGTTTTGTCATAATTATCGTTCCTCCCCATGTAGCTGGGCGCCAAAATTATTATCATACTCAGAGGAGAAAGTTAGTGACTGAAATTTCATGAGATAATCCTTCCGCAACAAAAACACCTTTATTTTAATGATTACCAATTCAATTCGAATATCATATCTGTGCCACTTTCTTCCCTATTTAGTGATAATACAAAACGAGTTGCCCTTCTTTGAACTATTTCGATGTCCTCCGTCAATCCTACCTAATGCGGATCCCACACCGTCGAGAAATACTCTCTTTATTAGATCTATGGCATTTTCCAAATCTTCTGCCAATAAACCGCAGTCTTTGATTTTCTTTCCTTGTGACATTATCTATGTGTTCGTTACAATTTATATTATTCGTAATTGTAATTGCTAAGTACTTAGTTGAATTCAGAGCCACTAAATGTGTGTAATTTATCGTGTGATCATATTTTTTGGGGATTCCTTTTAGTACTGATGTGGATGACTTCACATTTTTCTTTACATAGAGTCAAGTGTCACTTTTCACACCATACAGATATCTTGTATAATTCATTTTGCAATTGGTTTTGATCTGATGACTACGAGACGGTATATGAGAGCGTCATCTGCAAAGAATGTAAGAGGGCTGCTCATACTGTCTCATAAATCGTTTACACAGATCAGGAACGGCAGAGGGCCTGTAATACTTTCTTTGGCAACACCAGATATTGCTTCTGTTTTACTCGATGACTTTTCGTCAGTTACTACGAACTGTGACCTTTCTGACCGGAAATTACCAATCCAGTCGCACAACTGGGATGATACTCCACATTTAAGCAATTTGATTACAAGTCGCTTGTGATAAATCTTGTGAAACTCCTTCTGGAAATCTAAAAATGTGGAATCATTGTGACATACCATGTCCATCATTACTTGATGAGGGTAAAGATCTAGTAGTGTCTAACAAGAACGATATTTTCTGTGTCCGGGTCGGCTTTTTGTCAATAAATCGTTTCCTTCGAGGTAATTTATAATGTTTGAAAACAGTATATCATCCAAAAGCTTACTGCAAATCGTCGTTAGTGATAGGACTCTGTAGTTCAGTGGATTACTCCTGTTTTATTTTTGAATACTGGTGTGACCTGTGCAAACTTTGCACTATTTAGGTACGGATTTTTCGACGAGCGATCGGTTTTATATGATCACTAATTATGGAGTTACTTTGTGAGAATACTCTAATAGGACCCTAAGTAATATACAATCTGGACTGGAAGCATCGCCTTTATTAAGTGATTTAAGTCACTTCGGTATACCAACGATATCTACGCCTAAGTTGCTCATGTTGGTAGTTGTTCTTAATTCGAGTTCCGGAACATTTACTTCGTCTTTTTTTGCTGAAGGAATTTCGGAAAACCTTGATCAGTAACTCTTCCTTAGTGGCACTGTCATCAGTAACATCACCATTGCAACAGTGCAATGAAAGTATTGATTGTGTCTTGCCACTAGTATACTTAACTTCTGATTTCGAGACAGAGCTCCGTTGTGATAACTATTAAAAGTACCTCGTATTGAAGATTGTTCTAAATTTCAATCTCCTGAAAAATTTCGACAATCTTAGGGATTTTGTATTTTTTTAAATTTGACAAGATTTTATCGTTGTTCTGCAACAGTGCTCTGACCTGTTATTTGTACAATGGGGGATCAATACCATCTCCTATATATATATCAACTGCTGTCGATACTATTTCGCCGCGCGGGATTAGCCGAGCGGTCTTAGGCGCTGCAGTCATGGACTGTGCGGCTGGTCCCGGCAGAGGTTCGAGTCCTCCATCGGGCATGGGTGTGTGTGTTTGTCCTTAGGATAATTTAGGTTAACTAGTGTGTAAGCTTGGGGACTGATGACCTTAGCAGTTAAGTCCCATACGATCACACACATTTGAACATTTTTGATACTATTTCCTTGAATATAATCAACACCTGGTCTGCGCTTACAAAGTCGTAATGGAAGGGTTGGAGACTGTCTCTTAGGAATTCATGAAGCGGATAATTATTTGCTTTCTTAAATAGATATATTTTGCATTTGTTTCTCGTTGATATGGATGTTACGGTATTCAGTCTTGCTTGGTCACTAATCCCTGCATCCGTCATGATGCTCCCTATATGCATAGGATTATTTGTTGTTAAATGTCAATTATATATTCACAACCATTTACACTTCGAATGGGGCCGGCCGCGGTGGTCTAGCGGTTCTAGGCGCGCAGTCCGGAACCACGCGACTGCTATGGTCGCAGGTTCGAATCCTGCCTCGGGCATGGATGTGTGTGATGACCTTAGGTTAGTTAGGTTTAAGTAGTTCTAAGTTGTAGGGGACTGATGACCAAAGTAGTTAAGTCCCATAGTGCTCAGAGCCATTTGAACCATTTTGAACTTCGAATGGGCCTCTGAAGTAATTGTTCATAGTAATTTTCTAAGAAGGGATTCCGTACAGTTTCGGGCGATGTTTTATGTCTCCCAATGACTTCAAACATGATACCCTTCAAGCTTTCCCGGCGGATACGTTGTAAATAGTCTTCACGGGTCTGCCGCTGGATGACATTGTGCAAATTCCACAATGTTTCCTCGGATGAACTGTCCGATATCTTCAGGTGGTTCAACCTTGTTGGTGACTACGTACGACTGACGGTATCGGCACGTTGACGCCCTGTATATAGAACACGCGCGCGAAGACTGCGCAGGCATGGAAATCAGGCATGCTCCATGATTTGCAGATCGATGGTGCCATACTAAAACGCCCTCTATCGAAAATCGCAGAGCGGCCCACCTGCGCGTGCGCTGTACACTATGTTTACTAACCTCGCGGCCAGATGTCACTCACTATAAAACTATACTAGACCAATGTTATGACGGGTCTGTTACCGAAAGAAACTTAATTTTCTCGTTGTGATTTAATAGCAGGATTCCAGGCTGTGCTCAGTTGAAATCCCGCACCCCTGTTGACGAGATTATCGGCTGTATCCTAAATGACGCAATACCAGAAAGATGATTCAAGGGATAAAACATACGTCTATTCATAAACCTTGCGATGTCCTGTATTCAGAAAATGTTCAGCAATTGCCAACTTTTCCGGTTGACTTAAGCGTGTATAACGCTGATGTTCATCGCAGAGTTCTTGTACTGTGCGACATGTCTGGCCTATACATGATGACTCACACTGACAAGAAATCTTGTACACCACATATCCTCAGGCCAAGATAATCCTTTACCGAACCCAACAGGTTCCTCAGTTTTTCAGATGGTCGAAAAACACACTTAATGTCATATCTTCCGAGGACTCTTCCGATTCTTGACGACATGGTACCAAAATGCGGCAAAAGGGCCACAGTGGTGGGTGTCTTCGTATCTTCATTCAGCTACATAGGTTGAACTCACTTGGGGCCTGAATGCATTACGTATCTGTCTCCCAGAATAACAGTTTTGTCGGAACACTGTCTTCAAACGTTGTATTTCACTCGACAGGCTTTCAGGATCTGATGCCACATGCGCTCTATGAACTAACGTACGTAACGCACTACCGCATTGTGTAGGATGATGGCTTGCAGTAGACGCTGTGTCCAAAGGTTCCATCTGCTTTTCTTCGTACCAAAACATCAAGAAAATGTAAAGTACCATCCTTTCCCACATTCATCCTGAAGTTTATATTCGGATGAAGTGAATTTAAATGCTGAAGAAAATATAAACTTCAGCATGGAAGTGGAAAAAATGGTACTTTACCTTTTCTTGATGTTCTGTTATGAAGGAAAGCAGATGGAACCTTGTGTCACAGCGTATACCGCAATCCAACGCATACAGATCTATATGTGCGGGACACAAGCTGCTATCATCCTGCTCAATGCGGTAGTGCAGTACGTATCTTAGTTAAGAGCGCATGTGGTTTCTGATCCTGAAAACCTGTCGAGTGAAATACAACGTTTGAAGACAGTGTTCCGACAAAACTGTTATTCTGAAATACAGATACGTAAGGCATTCAGGCCCAAGCGCGTTCAGTCTGTGGAGCAGAATAAAGATACGAAGTCACCCACCACTTTGACCTTTTTGCCGTATTTTGGTGCCATGTCGTCAAGAATCGGAAGGTATGACATTGTGTTTTTCGACCATCTTCAAAACTAAAGAACATGTTAGGTTCGGTTAAGGATGATCTTGGCCTGAGGATATGTGGTGTGTACAAGATTCCTTGTCAATGTGAGTCAGCATATATAGGCCAGACATGTCACACTGTACAAGAACTCTGCGATGAACACCAGCGTCATGCACGCCTAAGTCAAGTGGAAAAGTCGGAAATTACGGAACACTGTCTGAATACAGGACATCGAATGATTTATGAACGGACGTAAGTTTTATCCCCTGCATCATTTTTCTGGGATTATGTGTAGCGTGTACCCCTGACCTATTAAGCCGAACACGAAAGCCCATGACCCAATGGTGTAAGTGGAGGAATCTGAAACCTACACATCACTGGGCTTACTATATATAGCAGGATGGCTCTTGTAGATTGATGTGGGCTACGATTCTCTGCTGAGGAAGGATGTTTGGCAGCTGAAGAAGACCCGATGATGGTTACAATGACTTCTTTACTGAGGCCTGATTCCAATCACTAATAGGCGTAGTGGAGAGTGCGACGGTGTTTCCTCTAAGGCGATGGCCTCTGGCTGTTCATGACGCATATTCCTGCAGGCGGCACGACTCTTCAGTGGCAAGCGTCGTTTGTCGTCACCGTAGTGTTGCGAAGTCGCTGACCGTGCAGCCCCTTCGCTAGCTGCGACCGACTTGAAAGTGCCCAGGTTTCGTCATGATCGTCTGCTGCGGGTTCAAGACTCGCTCATAACTTTTATTCCTGTACGTACGCTACAGATTGTAAGATCCACATTCATCTCGCTAGCAAGACCGGCAGTCCTTACTATTTCATCTAGCCGCCGGAAACCACAGAGATTCTCGTCCAATCCAGAGCGACACACATCGTCATTGTCGACATGAGCCACCAACAGCTGTTGCCTGCACCTTGTGCTCTTCATGGTATCTGGAATCATCCATTTCACATCTGTAATGACCCATCTCGGTATCCACATAGACCTCACACTAGATTTCTTCCCGTCATATCGGTAAGAGGCCCCATTACTCGCCTGATGTAGGAGCTCCCAACTCTCAGTAATCCTACCCTATCTGACTGCTCAGATCTTGAAGACCGGGGAGGCTTCCACTGAAACAATAGAAGCGACTGCATCTCTTTCAGAATGTTTATAGACAGAGACAGTGCCTGCTACCTTTTCGGCAGACGAACCAAGCAGGCTGTTCGGTCGCCCCCTTGGCGAGTCTTCCACCACCAGCTGCACCTTGGAACGACGTCCCACTAGACCACGGGTGATTGATCAGACTCAGTGCGGCAGTATCCCCGGCGGCCACTCTGTTGAACTGATCGGGAGACAAGCGGTAGGTGAATCTCCACTGCCGGACTATTGGCAACAGCCTTAGGATGCGCGACCAAAGCCAGTACCTCCCGGAGTTGTCAGCGAAGGGTCACCAATTCAGCTCGCACCTGAACACTGCAATCACAACTCGTATTCATGATGAAAATATACCATGGACAGTTATTAAAACTCGGAAATGTGCCTGTAAATACACAAACGTGAAAGAAATTTACGAGTTTAAACTAAAGAGCGCCGAGGAAATTCAAAACAAGTCGCAGCTAATGAGAAGCTATGCTAGCTCGCAAACGAAACTGTGTATTCCGATGTGCTGCTGCGGTAACGGAAATTACCATTCAGCTGAGGAGACTAACAATGATAAGTAGCTCTTCAAACAAAAACAAATGCCTGCCGCGATGCCAAACACGGGAGAATGCACTTTACAGTTAATACGACGTGGAACTGTGCCTGATAAATACACAAACACAGCGAAATTTCGGAGTATAAACTATAGAGTGCAGAGTAAATTCAGAATTATTCGCTTCTTATGGAAAGTTTCGTCAGGTCACAATCGAAGAGGTGTTCTTCAATGCGCTGCAGCAGAAATGAAAGCTACCACTCCACTCAGTGACTCTTGAAATTACGTCTCAAAGAAATTGCGCAATGATAATGGGGCACAAGAAGGGCAAAACTGTCACCACAGTAAGCCACATAGTTTATCACAATGATTTCCAACATGGCCAAAGTAATACCTACAACAGAAACTGAAACAGCAAATCGCATAATCATAATTCACAAAATATGAATTATGACGGTCAGAGCAGTAGATCTGAGAGACCTGTTAGCAATGGACCTCAAAACGGCAGCAGAATTTCGGAAATCTAGGATGCGCCGTGTCCAGGGTTCAAGGACTGAAAGACCAGTGAAGGAAAGACAGACAAATATCGATAAAAAATGGAACGTCAGATGTGTCAAAGGTGCGGGAGGAAAATAATTACCGGCCATAGATGCAATTATAGATGATAACTTATGCACAGGACGGGGTGAACATTGTAACAGTGTTGAATTACGTGGGAGAAAGCGCAGAATTCTGTGGTTAACAAGGAAGCAAGGAATCTGAGTGACGTGGGGTTCTAGTAAGACGAATCATAGGAAAATATAGGCTGGGGCTCCTCACAAATAACGTCCCTCTGTCGGAGTTGGAGGGGAAACCGATAAACTCGCAAAGCGACTATGACAGGTTGTCTATTGAGTAGATGTACAGTATTAAGGGTGAGAGTGTACAAGGAGAAACAGGAGAAATTCTAGCTGTTAATGACAGAGTGGCTGCAGGCACATCTACTCGAGGCGAGATAGTTGTCAAAATGAGGGAGATGTGTGAATTACGTGGGGACGAAAGTAGCCCGTCATTTGATGTGGCTCGTAGCACGAGTGGCACTAATTGTCAAGAGTCGCTGTTAGGGGTAGAACCCGCTTTTGAAGTAAATGGTGCATATACTATATTGGTGACGTGGCTACTTCTGTCACTGAAACTAACAAGGGTGGAATATACACTTTTGTTTTCATAGAGGGAGGCAAACCATCAACTTTTGACAAACATGTCATTACGGCGTGGATGTCGTAAGATGAACAATATTCAGAGTGGCAGGCTGGAGGTCTTGTGTCTTAATGAATAGGGCTTTCGTAATTGATGGGAAAAGAATAAACATTGATTCGCTAGAATGCTTGAAAAGTGCAGCGATGATAGTGGTATTAAAGTGGTGCTCAATGAGTAGTTTATGCTGGGAAAGACTATGCAACTTTTGATAAAACGTGAGCAATGGAAGCAGATAAACAAGGTCGCGATGTATAAAACGAATTATTGGACGAGTGATGACTGGTGAGAGAGACGGTTGACGGTGTTTGGATTGTTATTGACATTTTAAAAAAATGGTTCAAATGGCTCTAAACACTATGGGACTTAACATCTGAGGTCATCAGTCCCCTAGACTTAAAACTACTTAAACCTAACTAACCTATGGACATCACACACTTCCATGCCCAAGGCAGGATTCGAACCTGCGACTGTAGCAGCAGCGCGGTTCCGGACTGAAGCGCCTAGAATTTCTCGGCCACAGCGATCAGCTTTGACATTTTTGTCTATTGAGTTCGAGCAGAGGTGATTTTGGATTCTGGGAGCGACCTATCGACGATATTGCAGTCTATTTTGAACAAAACAATGATAGAGATTAAGTCATTCTTCTCGTTACAAGTATAGAAATAAAGAAGACTACAACGGAACAAAGTAAGACTCTCAAACAAGAAAATTTGTTGGTGTTTACATGTAATAAATTAGAATATAGTATAAGCTGTTTTGTAGTGAGTGATCCAGTTCGAGGAATAAGTCTAGGCAGAGATTTCTTGACTAAATGCAAAACTTCTATGTACTGTGTGGAGAGATGCCTAGAGTTCAAGAAGGAAAAGAACTGGAGCTATATAAAGTTTAAAGGCATCCTTTCACGCGGAAAGTATATCACACTCATGGAAAATATGGCAGGTGTGGGGTGAAGAATTTGAAGAAACGTATCAGGAGCAATCTCGACCCTGTTGACAATTTAATGGGGACGCAAAAGGAAGTAGTTTGGGCTACTTAGTAGTTATGAGGATGTTTTCTTGAAAAACCTGATGGAGAGGAGGATATTGAGTACAAACTGGAGGTAGTGCCACACAGTCTGATCTAGATATCCGGTCGCACTGACAGACAGAGTGGCTGAGCGTGCTAGGTTAAATCCATGTCTGGAGTGAGATGTCATGGAGTTCTGTAAGTGCGACTGTTGTAATCCCATAGTGATGGTAAAGAAAAGGGATGTGAGTGAGAACCGTTTTGCACGCATATAAACTGCACAGAATCGTAGTTAGACATAATGATCAAGTTGAAAACGTGGAAGAACTCATACAGAACTTCAAAAATGTAAAACTCATGTCCAGTGAAGAACTCACGTAAGGTTTTTAGCAAGTATGGTTGGCAGATGAAAGCCTGTGGTTCACTGCATTCCTGTTTGGGAGTCGAATTTATAGTTTCGAAGTTGTCCCTATTCATCTCATATTTTCTGTTGACTACGACTATGACTGCCCTCACGTTTCCATGCAGTCCAACGTCGGGCCACTGGCAGTAAAAGTGCTCCATGTATGTCCCACGTATCTGAATATTGCATGATTCTATCAACCAGCCTCAAGGAAACACACAGTGGGGCACCTTTCTAACTGTCAGGTGCTGATAACCCTGTCTCATATGAGTGAGAAGCATTTCTGTGTCCTTCACACCGATCACTCAACATCTGACGCTGTTTACGTCCCTTACATATCCTACCAGGACAGGTAACCACATAATAATAATGGCGTGCGACGAGGGCCTCCCGTCGGGTAGACCGCTCACCTGATGCAATTCTTTCGATTTGACACCACTTCGGCGACTTGCGCGTCGATGGGGATGAAATGATTATGATTAGGACAACACAACACACATTCCCTGAGCGAAGAAAATCTTCAACCCAGCCGAGAATCGAACCCGGGCCCTTAGGATTGACAGTCCACTCAGCTACTGGGGGCGGACGGTATCAACATGAATAATATTAATGCACTCTGGCGGCAGTTCTATCAATCACAGAGAATTGTAACTTTAATAATTTGCGATAATTATATTCCAATTTGCAAATGTGGTGAAACTCCAGCTGCGCTATTTAATGTTGACAATGAGAATTGGTCTATATCCTATAGTTGCACAGATATCGTGAATCCTGCACAGGGAGAGACGTGTTATTAAAATCGCAGCGTAGTTTTTAGGCGTGACATACCATATTGCAGCGCCTGCGTTGGTTCGATGTACTCTACAAAGTCCTTCAGAGACGCATGTAGACTAAACGGTGACAGACGGAAGTTTGTGTCTGTCCGGAGAGCGTGCTCGGATAGCCGAAGCTTCCATTTTGACTTCGGCGGCCAAGCGGTGCGGACGGAGCTGTTTATGTCGTCGCCACGGCGTGTGCTCGCGGTTGTTTACTTCACAGCGGTATTCGCGTGTGCTACGATAATGATAGAACAGCCAGCTCTTACCGTGAAGTTCACATTTTAGAATGAATATGCTCGACCAATCGCCGTGGAACAATTTCTACGTGACGAAGTGAAATTCCTTCGTGAAGACATAATTGAAATACACCTGTGCAACGTTAGTAGCATGATTTACGTTAAAATGACAAGTGACATAGCTTGCGACAAGATCTTGGAACGGACGAAATATGGCCTCAAATTTTAGCATTCGGATGGCCACTTCGGCCCAGTAGTTGCTGAACACACCAGCGTGAGATTATGCATGATCAGTATTTTCGAACGTCCGTTCGAAATGCCGGCAGGAAGCGTGATGACGGGATTGCCCCCCTATGGAAAAGTACTCGGCCATGTAACAGAGGAATGGGCACATTCCAGTATATACCCAGTTTTGAACTAAGTGCAGCAAGTCCGCATTGAGCTAAAGAAACATGTCCTTCCTACCTCTTCATTGCTAGTTACCAGGCCACAGTCATATAAGAAGAACAGCCTAATACCTGTTCTGGATATGGTAAAGAAGGACACGTGTGTAATGAATGCCTCCAACGCAGAATTATGCATTAGCAGATCGTCGAAATTTTTCCCCTTCCGACTATAACATCCCTTGCAAACACCTACGCGACGGCACTGAAACCCGACGCCCTCCAGACGCCTGCACAGCAACTTCCACACCATCTTTCAGAACCTGCATAAACCGAACGAGACGCCGGCCGGTGTGGCTGTGCGGTTCTAGGCGCTTCATTCTGGAACCGCGTGGCCGCTACGGTCGCAGGCTCGAATCCTGCCTCGGGCATGGATGTGTGTGATGTCCTTAGGTTAGTTAGGTTTAAGTAGTTTTAAGTTCTAGGGGACTGATGACCACAGATGTTAAGTCCCATAGTGCTCAGAGCCATTTGAACCATTTTGAACCGAACGAGCCGAGGCCGACCGTCTACAATAGCGACCAGCAGCGCCCCCAGAGATCCCGATGCCGGATGAAGATCTTGACACACGTAAAGGTGATATGGCTCTCGATGCTATGGTTGTGCCTACAGCCACCTTTGTTCCTGAACGTCGCTACTCCATCCAGTCGTCCAACTCTGAAACATATCCGCGCAAACAGAGATCACCAAAACGATGCAAGAAGACGAAGATAACATCGATGGCAGAGTTGGAGCTGTGCTTCCGGCCTGAAACCGTCACACCCCCATCAGATGATTGCTAGAAGGAGATTACATGCGCATTTGCCAGTACCAATCCCCATCAAGGGCAGGGCAATTTACTGAGTGACTTTGGAACACAGCAACGCCCTGAAGACCCCAAGGACGATATTTCCCACGCTGACAGCTCTTCCTGCATCCGTGCTGATCAGACCTGCTGCCCCTTTCGGTGGGCTGACGACATCGTTCCTGAATCCGTACCAGACGAAGAAATACTATAGGCCACCCCAAAGAACCCGGTGCAGGTGTACAGAACTGCCACCATCAATTTAAATATCATCGGTTCCTATGTTAAACTTCAACTGTTACGTGCCACGTTGCAAGCAGCGGACATTGACATTGCACTGTTCCTAGAGCTACGGACGGAGACTTGGCCCAATTTTTACGGTTGGTACTGCAAACGTCACCCCCTGCACCAACGGAGATAATGTTGCAGCGATTATCATGCCCAACAGCATTGCAGTAGAAGATGTCACTTACTTATAGCCAGCACTAGGCTTAGCACTAATAGTACACGGGATCAGACTAGTGAATGCTTATGCGCCATTCGGCACAGATCAATGACAAGCGTGCTCACAACTTTATTATGAAATAATCACGCCGCATTTTCTGGGACTATATGAGCACATAATAATTAGGGCATATTTCAACTGTATTCTCGCGAGTATGGATCGATATCCAAACTTTACCACTTGTTCCGTACTCCATTACTCAGCACGTCGACTCAATCTCGTAGACACCTTGGAGGCGGTACATGGTGATCGCCTCTGTTATACACACGTCAAGAGTTACTCAGCCAGTTGCTTTGATCACGTCTACGTGACTTCCTCTCTCGCTTCGGACGTCCTGAACGAGGAAAGATGGCCTTCGACCTTCGCAGACCATAGTGTTTATTTGAGCACTATTAGCCCCCGACCACAAAAAATGTGACGCAGTTAAGGTCTATGGAAAATTAACGTTGGCTACTTACAGGAACTGGAATGTCGACGAATGGTCACGACCACATGGGAATCCTGCAAAACTACGCATCACACAATATGTGGTGTCACCGCCAGACGCCACACTTGCTAGGTGGTAGCCTTTAAATCGGCCGCGGTCCGTTAGCATACGTCGGACCCGCGTGTCGCCACTATCAGTGATTGCAGACCGAGCGCTGCCACACGGCAGGTCTAGTCTAGAGAGACTCCCTAGCACTCGCCCCAGTTGGACAGCCGACTTTGCTAGCGATGGTTCACTGTCTACATACGCTCTCATTTGCCGAGACGACAGTTTAGCATAGCCTTCAGCTACGTCATTTGCTACGACCTAGCAAGGCGCCATATTCAGTAATTAGAATGAATTCTGAACAGATAATATTGTGAATCATGTACCGTCAAGAGCGACGTTCATCATTAATGGATTAAAGTTAAGTATCAAACTAATTACGTCCGCTTTCTGAATTCTAATTCCTTGTCATGTTCCAGACCTCACGTCAGTATAGCCCTTCCCTCCTCACGCCAGCCTGCGTGAGCTAAAACGCGTGCATTTCGGCCTACACTAGTAACCCGGTGTTGGCTCTTCTGCCAACACAACACAATACTCGTCCATACTACTGTGGTTAGTGCAATATGTAAAAGCCAGCCCTACGCCACATGCTGTTCCAGTATGGCAAGGAACGAATGCCGTGGCACCGAGACACGACATAATTTTATTACATGATCCTCTGAGACCTTATGGAGCACCCAACATCCCCAGAACGTCAGATCGAGGTTCAACGTGTCAAGACTACGATATTTCTCGTTACTCGGCACCGCTTGGAAGACGTAGTTGTACGAAAGCAATGCCGAGACTGTATCACCAAAGAAACGCCCTCAGTGCATCATGTCATCGCACAGCTCAGACACAGTCGAAAAACGGTAGTCTCTTCTTTAAATTTTCGTGACAGTGGACGGTCGGTATCATAGGCAGACATCGAAATAGCCTTCGAAGCTCACTATCGTCTCTTCTATCGTTAAGAATATCCTAACGTTGAGGGACTTACAGACGTACTACAGACGGTCAATCGTACCCTCTTTAATAAACATCTCTAAGATATCACTGATGCGCGCGCCAAGGGGGCTCTCAGCCGATTGCCAGGACCAGAGGGCCTGCCGTTGCAATTTTATAGGGCCTTTATGGACTTAATGTTGCCGCGATGGAGGGAAATGTACCAGGAACTAGGCCTACTGTCCCTATCGACGGCGCCACTACCGGAATTTCTGGAAGGTCTAATTAGTCCGATACCTAAACCCTGTAGAGACATGCGATCTGACAGCTATTGGCCAATAATATTACTCAACTCAGATTTAAAGATTTTTACGCGCCTCCTCGCGATGCGTTTCAGACGCACCAGGCTTTGTTGCTTGTGCAGACGTCCTTAGGCGGAGATACTAGTATACAATCAATGCTATATGATTATAGAGACGTCAGTGCCATTGCAACAGTCTGTTGACCGCAGGGAGCCATGATTTCAGTCGATTTCGATCAGTCATTCGATCGCGTGCAGCACACCTTCCTCGCGGGGGTTGATGGAATGAGTGACCTACCCATCTGACTTCATCCTTTTAAATACGCCTACGTCATGATGCTTCGTCGAGATTGATGGTCAATAGACGGATGACGACACCAATATCGATCGCACGGTAAGTCCGATGGGATTGCCCCCTTTCAAAGATCATGTACGCCATCGCACTAGAACCGCTTCTCTGCGGCTTGCAATAACGTTTGTCAGGGACCACCCTGAGAGGACATACATTCAAATGCCGTGCCTATGCAGACGACCTAGTCTTTATCATATGCATTAATGAGGAGGTTCAGGACGGAACACGATCATCGAACAATACAGGAGCAGTGCGAGCAGCCATATGAACGTCGCCAAATGTTCCGTGGTGACCATTGGAAGGAGATTCCCTGACGAAAGTGTGGCTCAGTTCAGAACAAGCTAAGTTACAACGATATTACTTAGCTGATTGTATTGATGTTGGCTTCATTGTCTTCTTTAGAGGCATAATACCATCCGCAGGTTGGTCTAGTACCTAGAAAATTAGAAGATGAAAGGACTGTGAAAATCTGATAACTCTCAAATTGAAGTAAAGTATTTGAACTTTTAAGCACCAGAACTCTGAAACATTTCACACACTGTTATGGCACAATTTGCACTAACAATTCGATTAGTACGTCTGCTTTCTGCAGCCTGAAACAAAGGTTTCACTACCATTCTCAAAAACTTCCCATCTACTCCGTACACGATGAAGAGAAACAGAACTGCTCTACATAACAAAGAGTTTACATCTTTGTCAGAGAAAACTTCTGGTATATATTAGTAGCAAAATTTAATACAATTGAACTTACAGATTTTATGTTAAAAATTTCAACATTTTTCTAAACACGTGGAATATAAATCATATCATAGGCATTTACTCATCGACGAGTATGAAATGTCTTTAGGCAGCATCATCTGTGGGTTCTTTGGTGGCTAAATAGTCCTATTCTGGAGCCACCGATTCTCCCATAGTAATGGCATACACAGTTGCTGTTGACTGAATGGTGTAGCAGGTTTGTCCCTCTCAAGAGCACTTCTTGTGCCACCTCTCTTCGTATTCCCCTGCAACTGTCTCTGCTTTTCAAAATTAAGTGTTCCTTGTTGAACAATTTGTCACCATTTGGATCTATCTAGGGCTGCAGTTTCCCAATCATTTGTGTTTATTTTACATTTAGTCATATTTGACTTGAGGACATCTTTATATCTTTTTTTTTTTTTTTGCCCTCCCCAATTACGTTGGTCATTCGGCAATTGGGAGAACATGATTTGCTTAGGGAGATTGAGGTTTGGCATGCAAATGATATGACCAGCCCACCGAAGTTCATGTATGACAATTTTTGCTTCAATGCTGGTGGGGTTGGTTTCTTCGAACATGCTGTTGTTTTTTCGCCGATCCTGCCATTTTAGTTTCAGTATTCTCCATAAGCATGTTATTTTTCTAAGGACTTAAAGTGACGCCTATAGGTGGTCCAGGTTTCACCTCCATAAAGAAGTGTAGGCACAATAATGACATTGTAGACTATAAGCTTAGTTTTAACACTCAAATCATGTTATCAAACACTCTTTACAAAAGACGACCATATGCAGTACTTAAAGACTTTAGTTGGTGTTGAATATCTACGTCTATGTTTGAATTAGCAGAAAAATGGCTTCAGAGGTATGAAAAATACTCTACAATCTCTAGAGGTGTTCCATCAACTGTGATAACTGGAGGTGTTGCAGTGGAATTTGGGGCTGGCTGATAGAGGACTTTGGTTGTGTCTATATTAAGCACTAGACCAATGGATCTGTATGACAGACTTAATGCATTTAGGGTAGTTTGTGGATCCTCCTCTGTGTTTGCCAAGATAATGTTATCATCAGCATATTGAAGTTCGATGAAAGTTGTAGATATTTTGCTTTACGATCGGCGTCTTCTAAGGCTGAATAGCTTACCCATTAACAATGTAAAGTATGGTTCCCAAAAATATCGAGAATAGGATAGGTGAAACAATACATCCCTGCCTGACTCCAGTGGCAATCTTAAACGTTTCTCCGGGTGCGTTGCTGGCAAGGACAGTGGCATTCATGTTGTCATATAGAAGCTGAAGTATTTTGATGTATATTCCAGGACATTCATTTGATGCCAGAATTATCCAGAATGCTTCTCAATTAAAAGAGTCAAAGGCTTTTACAATGTCTATGAATACCACGTACAGGGGTTGGTACTGTTCTTTAGATTTTTCTTGCATTTGCCTTGCACTGAAAATCATATCCACCGTGTCTCGATCAGGTCTAAAGCCGCACTGAGTTTCATTTACGGTTTTTTTCAGCCAGAGGAAGTAGTCGGTTGGAAAGAATTCTAGCAAGGATCTTTCCAGCTGTTGAGATTAGTGATATTCCTCGGTAGTTTCCACACTGGGTCTTATCGCCTTTTTTGAATATAGTAATAATAGTGGTGTCTTGCAGACCAGCAAGTATCGCGTCAGTGTTCCATATCTTGGTAATAAGGATGTGAAAGTTTTTGATTAATTCGGTGCCACTATTTGTAAACAGTGTAATGTGTCGTTGGATTTGTTAGTTTTGAATGCGGCAAAGGATAACGTTCTGACTGTCTTCTCAAGCCCAGGGTGGTAAACAGACATTCCACATAGCTATTAATTCTGGCCCTATCTCAAAGTAATCAAAAATGCTACTGTGACATTCCAAGAATACATAAATTAATATTAATGACAAGTTTGGGATTTAACCTAAAATAATAACACAATCTCTCCCTTTTCCATATTACATTTAATTTAGCAAAGCTCTCAAGAATCAAGTTATAATCAATAAGCAAGTTTAATTACTTCTTCTCTCAATAAATCAATAAATATTGAAACATTGATTATGCAATTAATCAAACTATATCTCTACACGTGAAAATGTTATCAATTGAAACAAGTAAATCTTTAGCAGTGAAAATTACACCTACGTCGTAGCTGTACAATGAACTAAGTTCGGGGGAATGACTTCATCTAATCTATTCTCATGTACTCATGGAAGGGTAGGTTAATAATTAGCTACTGAATTTCTCTGTACAAAGCGTACACGTGTTGGAGTAGGCAACTCTCACAAAATTGGACTCAACATTTAATTTCGCCAAAAGCGCTTCGTACATTACCAACCGGCAACTGCGGCGGGGTTGTCTCCCTGCTGGATCTGAAATCACTAGTTTCCTACTCTGGGCTTGACTGAAAGTAATCAGTCTCAAACACTATGCGTTCCGTGGAACGTTCAAATTTCCCTAGTCGAAATTAATGGCAATTGCACACTCGCTCTGGGTTGAAGCGACGTGCGCAAAATTCAGTCAGAAAAGATTCCCACAGGAATATTTAACTATCGCTTTACGTTTGTCGCCACGATACGTGAAGCGTATCGCCCTCGCATCGCAAACGTAGACTCAGAGTCGCGCCTTTACCACACGCAGGTGTGCGTCCCGCCGTTAGACGTGAGCGCCCACTCTCTCTGTCTCTGTGTCTTAATTGAGTTCTCAAAGTGCTTTTATATGACGTTATCATCCCCGCATTGATTCTACTACGTCACACGTCTGGCTTCAGCCGACCTCCCCCACGTTAAAGGTAAATTCTTATTTCTCTTGCCCGGGTCTCCACTCGTAAATGTACTGTGGCCACTTACTTGCGACTCGGGAGTTTTCATTCTGATAGGTATTATATTGATTTTCCCTTATTTCTTTCTGCAGTGCACCTGGGCGTTCTTCTATTAAAGCTAACTGAGTCGTTCCAGTGTCATTAGCCACCTACCCTGTCCGTCTGCAAGCTATGTTCACTTTATTATATTACTCATGCCCCTGTCGTTAAAAGGGTAAAGTTTGTTATTCCGTACATGAGATGGCTCTAATTATTTCCTGTTGTCAATAATATGTTTATATGCTGGGGATTTTATTCGGTATCTTCGTTATGCAGTTCATGTAAGGCCCGAAAATGTGGACACCTTACAATATTTCATCCAGGATTCCATCCAGTCCAGGGTTTTTGTCATTCCTTAGTTCGTGGATAGCTTCTTCAGGCTCTTGAAGGGAAGGGGCATCACTCATATTGCACTGAATGGGTTTTTGTGGTATTTTTGTAAAAATGTCCTTATGCAGTTCTGAATCTCTGCTCAGAAGTTCATCAAAGCGCTCCTTCCTCTGGGAGCCGGTAGGTGTCGAGTCTTTAAAAAGTTGTGCACCATCTTTACATCGAAGGGACTTAGGCCTTTTTTGGAGCAGTCATACAGCGCTTTTGTGGCAGTGAAGAAGGTTCTGGAGTTGTTGGTTGCTGCTAAATTTTTCATTTCGGTTGATTTTTTAGTCCACCATTGATTTCTGAGAGCTTGGCATGGAGATAAGCTTGTTTTGGTTAACTGAGTTTTGACCATTATACCAGGCGTCGTAGGCTTTTCTTTTCTTTTATCTGACATGCTTTGAATTTATTCATAATTTTCGTCAAACCATTCCCGATGTTTTTTTTCGATGAATTCAGTTGATAATTGGCAAGCTGAAAGCGAGTCTCTTATTAGGTGTGTCAACTGGTATAAATGTTTTGGCGTGCAAATAACCATTGTTCTTTTTACTATGTATGTTTAAGGAAAGTTTCTCCATATTTATCATGTGACAAGACATATGCCACGAGCATCAAGAAGAGGACGAATTAGAATAATGTTGTAGTGGTTGGTTGGTTGGTTTCGGGGAAGGAGACCAGACAGCGAGGTCATCGGTCTGTTGTAGTGGTATAAACACTGTGTTGAAGTAGTATTGAAGTAGCTTGTTGGATTAACTAGTAGTGGATTGAAGTAAAATTCTGAGTAATTCATGTTTATGGGTAGTTAGTTTGGAGAACAGACAACAGGTGTGTATGTGTGTGTGTGTGTAAATAACATGTGAACCCTATGCAGTCCTGACCTATACTTGCACAAGGCATAATCCTATTCATTTTAGTGAATTAATAAGTAGCATTTGATTTATTAAAACGCAAGTGAACCACATTAGTGATGTGGATTTAGATATTATATTGTCAGTTCATTTAATTTTTATTTTTATATTGTCAAGTCATTTCACTCTTATTTTTTATATTGTCAAGTTATTTAACTTTTATTTTTATATTGTCGATTCATCTAACTTTTTTATTTAAAGAAATTAAGTCTCACTTTTGTTCTTAAAAATTGTGAAATACAATACTAACAAGGGGAGGCCGCCAATTGTGAAATTCAGATTCGATTCATACTGCGCATAATAAAAGCTCATGGCCAGAGGTTTAGTGTGGCAAAGCACCAAGATGCACTTCTCAGCCGTTGTCGAGAAAATCGACAGTTAAAAGAAACCGTTGCGGTGAAATACTCTCTACGATTAATAATCTTCTACAGCGTCGTGGCGCAGCGATAAGCACTCGGGTTCGTAATTCGAAGGTCGCCGGATCGAATCTCGCTCCATGCAATTTTTTTTGTATTTGTTTTTTGTAATTAAAATGTGTGTATACACACACACACACACACACATACACACACACACACACACACACACATATATATATATATATATATATATATATATATATATATATATATATATATATAATTCCCGGCAATCAGTTGCAACAATTATGCATATAATAAGTTGTTGAAAGTCGTTTGTCGTGGAAAAACTGGCGACTTCAAACATCATTATGTTTTCCGCAAACAAAGTTGTATTTCACAAATGTTATTAATTGTCTTCATAATGTTAACCACGTATAGTTAACGGAAGACGTAGAAATGATATTCCGAAACGAATACATATAGCGTAAGTCAAACGTTCGAATTAGAATAGAAACCCCACGAACACAAATTTGCTGTGTCAGGTATGAAATATAACTCCGTTACTCGCTCGTTACACTTGAAGGACAGATGTTGAATGGGCCGAAACGAGCCGCCGCATAACAGCATAGTTGCCTGCTAACTTCGAAAGAAGGTAGATGCGGTCCCTAGCGCAACTTATAACATCGTCGAAATTCAGTGCGGACGTGAGAGCTTTGGTACACCCTGTTAAACAAACGGAAAAATGGAGGCGGTACAATTGGAGAGCGATCCACCTTCACCAACATGCATAAGATATATATATCTTAAAAATTGTGAAATACAATACTAACAAGGGGAGGCCGCCAATTGTGAAAGTGGTATTATGTATGACATTTTGTAATCACATAACTATGATCAACAATTTTTGTGAATGCAGTTGAGAACGTGAAAGCGAACCGGCTAAACTCTTACGAGACAGCGGGAGCAGCGAGGAGGAGGACTAGTATTAACGTGCCACAGCAATGCCTGGGCGACGTGGTTACCGTCGTCGGTGGCGGCGCAGCGTTCCTGTTTATCGTTCTTTGAAGGCGATAGACATTGATCTTGCTGGATATGTATGACACACACACACACACACACACACACATATATATATATATATATATATATATATATTTGAATTACAAAAAACTAATTATAAAAAAAATGTTGCATGGCACGAGATTCGATCCGGCGACCTTCGGATTACGAACCCGAGCGCTTACCGCTGCGCCACGACGCTGTGCAAAATTGTTAGTCGTAGAGAGTATTTCACCGCAACGGTTTCTTTTAACTGTCGATTTTCTCGACAACGGCTGAGAAGTGCATCTTGGTGCTTTGCCACATTACACCTCTGGCCATGAGCTTTTATTATGCGCAGCATGAATCGAATCTGAATTTCACAATTGGCGGCCTCCCCTTGTAAGTGGTATTATGTATGACATTTTGTAATCACATAACTATGATCAACGATTTCTGTGAATGCAGTTGAGAACGTGAAAGCGAACTGGCTAAACTCTTACGAGACAGCGGAAGCAGCGAGGAGGAGGACTAGTTGTAAACAGGCAGCTTTCCCAGCAGGACACACTGTCAACCGGGCCACTTCGGGAGCGCCGGCGACAACAAAAGAAGGGTATGCGGCAAACACTTTCCCTTGCACCCGTAGCTAATGGCCGGCCGCACCAGTGCGACCCTTCGTAGAGGCGATGACCTGAGATGGCCGAGCGGTCCACCGCGCGGAAATCCATCTACTGGCAACGCACCACACGCACGCGACCGTGACGAAATGGCCGCGGTGAAACGACAGAAGACAGGGGATAAAGGGGCGTGGAGCCTTTTGACAGGTACTGACGAGAGAAACTAGCAGACGTCAACGACGACTATCAACATTTCTTGGCGGAAGCCCATTGTCAAGCGACAGTAAATCATGATTCGGTGTTCTCTGGTTGCTAAGGGTGGCACAAAGAAGAGCCATTAAGTGTCATCCTTGGCCAGGAATATGAACCTGGCGTGTCAAACGAGGATACCGCACGAATTTGACAACACAAACATGGAACCAAATCGAGATGTACGTGACACAGGCCACCAAGAGAAACTTCATGAGAGGGCAGAGACGGCGGGATTGCACGCAACAGATGGACAAAAATCCCTACTGACAGCTGCGGCGACGAACCCCCCCCCCCCCCCCCCCCCCGGCCCTCCTATATTGTGCCACGGAACAGTGGAACTACTGAGTATGCCAGTGAACAGTGATTGTACGGTTCTTAGTCCAATGTATATACGTGTGTTCTTTCAGAGAAACTTTGATCGTGTATTTTGCAGGGGTTCGATTTATTGGTGTTTTTTCTTTTTTATTAGGCTGACTCTTGTATTTTGCAGGTGTTTTAATTATTGGTGCTTTTTTTAGACGTTGACTACTGTACTTTCAGAGCTGTTTTATTTCTCAATGTTTGTTTTTGTGTGTTGTATTAGATTTGTGATATTTTGTTTCGTAATTCATTCCTGTGGAATTGCTTCGTTTATCAGTCAGATAGCTACTCATGCTCATTGGACAGTGATCGATTAGCCTTTGCATGGGGCATATTTATAGTGAGGAACCCCTTAAGGGTAACAATCACATAATTAATTGTAGTTTCAGTATAATGACACAGTGATCATTGTTTGCTAACTAAATGAAATATAGTAGAGTGATTAAATTAGTGCCACAAAGTTATTTTAATTCTGCAAATTATTAGTTTTGTAAGATATAGAATTTTTTTGAGATAACCACTTTGTAAAACATGCTTTTTTCTCTTACCATTTTTTTGATTTTACGGATTGTGCATTCTAATGTTCTGCTTTATAATACTGATGTTATTTTCATATATTTTTTTTAATTACTGTGGCACCTTTGTTATTTTCATAAATTTTTCTGTGATCAGTTGGCTCTTGCAATGAGCAAATACTGGTGAACTCCATAAGGGTAACAACCAGAAATTGTTTTCATATTAACGACACAGGAACCATTGTTTTTACTTGCTGACCGAATTAGGTCTACACTATCTTTTACATAGGTGTCACAGATTGTTTTTTTTTTTTGTTTTCTCTTTGAAATTGGTAGATTCTAAAGATGTGTTGGAGTTATTGTGTTTTAGCAAGTAGCTGGTGACCTTTTGGCTTTTCTTTACAATTTTGGTTTAAGTTGGGTGTGAGAAGGCTGCTTGGGAATGTCCTAGCATGGCCAGAAAATTCAAAGCACTGTCTTTTCCCGGAGCGTTGGGGTTATGAAAGGTCTCTGTTGGATTCCTTTCATTTTAATATCTTAAACATGTTGTCATTTACGGCATAAATTCCTCTTCTAAAGTTACTGTGGTGTTTCTGACTATCTGAGAGGAGACTGAGTAGTGAAACGTGTTAATTTTACACATAAACAAGAACGATCTGTCACACTACTACATTTTAAAACACAGTTTATATGTAATTCATGTCACACAGTCTCATACGGAACCTACATCCGCTTTCTTTTATATACTGTATATAATAAGATACTGTCATTCCCCTTCCCTTCTGTGTGAGAGGATGAATGAGCAAATGTATTTCTAGTTGCATGCTTGAAGGTAGCAGACAAGCCTGCCTGCTAGGAACAGTAGGACCAACGTCGGAACAGGTAGCTACGCTTTCTAAAAGCAGAGAGGTTTCTATTCTTAGTATGGTCCTGTCCGTCCCTTGTCATGTTGGTATAGGAAGCTGCCTCTCTGGTCACTTCCGTTTGTATCTGTTAAGCACGCTCGGTAGCAGCCCAGGTCAGTCTGTCCGCAGCGAGCGTCTGAAGTGATAAGATCTCCGGCTCAGCGCGTGTCTGCTAAGTCCGTAGGACAATGGATTTCTTAAGTCCAGCCTAACTGAAAATTTAATCACCTTTATTTCAGGTTTAGCTGTAAAATATCTAATGTTATCTTAAATTGCAACGCAGTGTATTTCGAGTGTGAAGTTCAGAATATCTTCCGCTAGTTGCTTTGTCACTACTTTGTGAGTAAATTGGAACCACGTATTGATCAGTAACTCTAACTAAGATCAACAATCTTAAATGCGAATGTGCCTGAGATTATAACGTCTCGTCTTGACAATATTTTTCACTATAGCAACTTTTCTTTATGTTCAACCCACGTGGGCTGTACTTTGTGAGACCAGTACCACGTGCTTATACAATTGTTTAACCCATCAGGTTAATAGTAAGACGATAGTAACCAGCTAGAGGCTTTTCTTTTGTAAATTGCTTTTCGATCTAATTTATTTTAATTATCAAAATTATTGTGGAGATACACTCTTTGTGTAAACCAAGTTGACCACGTGAAGCATGTGGTGTAATCATCAAAGTAGCCCTCAGCTATTCTTTTCGGGAAGATTTCACAGAGAGTTAGTATGAATTTAGTATACCAGTGTGTGGTAATTTCATGACGGACAGGATTGCGCTACGAAGGTAACTTCTTTGGGTGAAAATTGAATCGGTTGGTTGTGGTTAATTTCCTCTTGGGTATGTTTCAACGTTCTTCGTGTGTTATTTTATGAATGGAGTGTTGTATGTAGTCTCCCAATCTTGGCTCCGTATTCGATGTGTTCCGTAAGATTACAAACTCACATTTTCACAATCCTAAATAAGGCACCAGTTTAGTTATGAATCAAGTTTGATATGATGAAATTTTAACGGAACAATGACCAGTTTTAAATAAATGTCCAAATATAAACTGATTTATTTCTTTTTATTTAAATTGTCTTTATATATATATATATATATATATATATATATATATATATATATATATATATATATATCACCGGTTATCGTAAGATGAATACTAAAAGATTATAATTAATGTTAGTCTGGTTGGGAATTTGGTAAGTTAGACTGGGTACCTTGTGAAACAGTTGCGCAGTAATGCAAGGTTAACTTCCCCAGATAGCTCACGGCCTTTAACCCCCTTTTATGGTCCTGAATATCAGCACTGCTTACACCTCAAATTAATGCAACAACATTACAAGGTCCGTTGACAAATGGAGCTGTGGCGAGAATGATTTCGAAGTTCGAAGCCACGGGTTGTTTAGTCGATAGACCCTGTAGTGACCGACCGAACACAAGGCGTAATGCTTCTGAGACAGTTCAGGAAGAAATGGAGACTGTAGCGGGTTCGTCTATGCACGGGGAAGTCAGCGTTCGTGCAGTCGCACGTCGCACCGGCATTCCATACACTACTGTCCGTACAAAATCCATCGGCATCATGGACTGTTACGTGGCGATTTAGTGAAGCTGAGGGCATGTGAAGTGTGGGCGTTTCAAAAGATGGCGGAAGATGACGATTGGTTGAATAACGTGTTGTGGACTGACGAAGTTCATTTCACGCTTTGAGGGTCTGTCAACGCCCACAACTGCAGAATTTGGGCTACCTAAAATACTAGAACTGTCGTGGAAACTCTATTGCACGACGAGAGTCACGGTATGGGTTGGATTTACCACATCTACCGTTATCGGACCATTTTTCTTCAAGGAAATGCGTGATTCTGGTTTTGTAACTGCTACCGTGACGGGTGAGAGGTACGCCGATATGTTACAGAATCGCATCACCCCCTGCCTGGCTGATAAACACATGCTGGAACGTACGATGTTTATGCAGGATGGCGCTCCACCCCATATTGCTAGACGCGTGAAAGATCTCTTGCGTGCGTCGTTTGGTGATGCTCGTGTCTTCAGCCGCCACTTCCGTCATGCTTGGTCTCCCGGGTCCCCAGACCTCAGTCCGTGCGATTATTGGCTTTGGGGTTACCTGAAGTCGCAAGTGTATCGACCGACATCCCTAGGGATGCTAAAAGACAACATCCGACGCCAATGCCTCACCATAACTCCGGACATGCTTTACAGTGCTGTTCACAACATTATTCCTCGACTACAGCTACTGTTGAGGAATGATGGTGGACATATTGAGCATTTCCTGTAAAGAACCACTTGTATGAATATCAAGAGCTCAGATGGCAACCCAGTTCTAAGCAAATAAGGGAAGGCAGAAAGGTGGAAGGAGTATATAGAGGGTTTATACAAGGGCGATGTACTTGAGGACAATATTATGGAAATGGAAGAGGATGTAGATGAAGATGAAATGAGAGATAAGATACTGCGTGAAGAGTTTGACAGAGCACTGAAAGACCTGAGTCGAAACAAGGCCCCGGGAGTAGACAACATTCCATTAGAACTACTGATGGCCTTGGGAGAGCCAGTCATGACAAAACTCTACCATCTGGTGAGCAAGATGTATGAGACAGGATAAATACCCACAGACTTCAAGAAGAATATAATAATTCCAATCCCAAAGAAAGCAGGTGTTGACAGATGTGAAATTTACCGAACTATCAGTTTACTAAGTCACAGCTGCAAAATACTAATTCGAATTCTTTACAGGCGAATGGAAAAACTGGTAGAAGCGGACCTCGGGGAAGATCGGTTTGGATTCCGTAGAAATGTTGGAACACGTGAGGCAATACTAACCTTACGACTTATCTTAGAAGAAAGATTAAGAAAAGGCAAACCTACGTTTCTAGCATTTGTAGACTTAGAGAAAGCTTTTGACAACGTTAACTGGAATACTCTCTTTCTAATTCTGAAGGTGGCAGGGGTAAAATACAAGGAGCGAAAGGCTATTTACAATTTGTACAGAAACCAGATGGCAGTTATAAGAGTCGAGGGGCATGAAAGGGAAGCAGTGGTTGGGAAATGAGTAAGACAGGGTTGTAGCCTCTCCCCGATGTTATTCAATCTGTATATTGAGCAAGCAGTAAAGGAAACAAAAGAAAAATTCGGAGTAGGTATTAGAATTCGTGGAGAAGAAGTAAAAACTTTGAGGTTCGCCGATGACATTGTAATTCTGTCAGAGACAGCAAAGGACTTGGAAGAGTAGTTGAACGGAATGGACAGTGTCTTGAAAGGAGGATATAAGATGAACATCTACAAAAGCAAAACGAGGATAATGGAATGTAGTCAAATTAAATCGGGTGATGCTGAGGGGATTAGATTAGGAAATGAGACACTTAAAGTAGTAAAGGAGTTTTGCTATTTAGGGAGTAAAATAACTGATGATGGTCGAAGTAGAGAGGATATAAAATGTAGACTGGCAATGGCAAGGAAATCGTTTCTGAAGAAGAGAAATTTGTTAACATCTAGTATAGATTTAAGTGTCAGGAAGTCGTTTCTGAAAGTATTTGTATGGAGTGTAGCCATGTATGGAAGTGAAACATGGACGATAACCAGTTTGGACAAGAAGAGAATAGAAGCTTTCGAAATGTGGTGCTACAGAAGAATGCTGAAGATTAGATGGGTAGATCACATAACTAATGAGGAGGTACTGAATAGGATTGGGGAGAAGAGGAGTTTGTGGCACAACTTGACTAGAAGAAGGGATCGGTTGGTAGGACATGTTTTGAGGCATCAAAGGATCACAAATTTAGCATTGGCGGGCAGTGTGGAGGGTAAAAATCGTAGAGGGAGACCAAGAGATCAATACACTAAGCAGATTCAGAAGGATGTAGGTTGCAGTAGGTACTGGGAGATGAAGAAGCTTGCACAGGATAGAGTGGCATGGAGAGCTGCATCAAACCAGTCTCAGGACTGAAGACCACAACAACAACAACAGCCAAGAGAGAGAGTATGGTGTAAAGCTACACAAGAAGAAGAAGGAGAACTACTAACACAGCAGCGCGGTTTGTATTCGAGTATGTGGTAAGCACGGGAAAGAACTGTTAGACAGCTTATTGTCAGCGAGAAACGTGTATCGGCCTAACTGCCTCTCATATGTGTAATGCAGTATTAAAGAGTAAGTATTTTGCACGGCTGTACGCTATACAAATATGAAATGTTGATGGCAATAATCTGAATATACAACAATACTTACATTTCATTTTTGTTCTTGCCAAAATCTAGATCTGTTGAATCATTTTTGCAGTTTTCTTAATTGAAGTTTACTGGCGTTATTCTATAAAAGCGTGCTTAATTCTCTCTGTTGAGAAACTTAATAAGAAAAATATCAAACAAAGGTTTATCGTGTATCTGTAATTTTATATGAATTATTTATGAACGCGGTAAGCCTACACTCATCGTTCCATTCGTCGTCATTTGTGACCTGCTACTGTCACGTATCAACAGGTGGGGGCAACTGAGCTTTACCCATGGGGATGCATACTCGTTGCTACTTGAGCCAGTAAAATACCGTCATATTCTGACAGCCAACACTACACACATTTCAATCCTGGGCAAGATCTGGACACGCATACGTTTAGAAACGAGGTACCTGGATGCTCTGATCGGCAGCTGATATTCTCAGCAGCCGAGGTATTGCATGCATTCATCTCTACAGGCCTCGTGTGTAGGAAGATAGCAGGACCATTTTTATAAACAGTTAGTGTGTGCCCACTTGTTAGTGGACTAACTGATCATGATACACATTTAATGAATATAAATAATGTAGCACCTTTAAGTTCTGAGACACGTTCATACAAAGCAGTGGGGTTTGTTAATGCGAACAGATAACGTTGTCTTAAGACTAAGTTAAAAGAGGTTGTAATGGATGAGATATATATGGAAAGAGATCCTAATCTGGAGTTCAATTCATTCCGTAGTAAATTGGCTTTCCTAACATGTCTTCGAGGAAGTCCACTAGAAAAAAAGTAAGTCGTGGATAACTAAAGGCATCAGAATCTCATATAAGAGGAAGAGGGAAATTAATATAAAAGTCAGAATAAGCCAAGATCTGACGTTTCATGCCTTCTACGAGAATACTGTATTGTTCTAACAAAAGTCATTAAATTTTTACAAAAATATGGCCGTCCTCAAAGTAATTAAAAATGGAGATAATAAGATTAAACCTATATGGGATATTGTCAAATGGGAGCCATAGCAACCAGAAAATATACAAGACACCATAACAGTTAAACTAAATGACATTGTTGTGACTGATAATACACAAGTTGCGAGTATTTTTAAAAAAACACTTGGTACTGTAGTAGCAAAAATACGGGTAGATGTTTCAGTTGAGAAAGCAACAGAACACATCAAAAATGTGATTCTATACAACTTTAATCACGTGGAAGTAGCACCAACATCCTTCACTGAAATTAATATTACCATAAAATTCTAAAAAACAAAAGGTCATATGGTGTTGATGGAATTTCAAACATAATTGCGAAAAATTAATCTAACTGCTTATTAGAAGGAATTTTTCCAGATCGATTCAAATATACAAGTGTTAAAACACTTTATGAGAAAAGTAACAAGAAAGACTTAAATAATTATCGTCCAGTTTCCTTACTTCCATCCTTTCCCAAAATATTCTAAAAGAATGTACTCAAGGGCAGTCTCACATTTAAGTAGAAACAATTTACTTAGTTTAATGCATTTAGTGACCTTGCACTTAACATTCAACAAACAGTATTGGCACTTTCTGTAGACGATATTAATGTTATAATAAGTCCCATTAGAGAGAAAGCAACAGAAGAGACTGTCAGTGATGTTTTTCAAAGAATAATTAAATAAGTCTCTGAAAATGGACTCTCCCTCCCTTAATTTTGAGGAAACACACTATATTCAATTGTGAACAACATATGGAGCCATAGAAACAGTTGATATAGCACATGGGCAGGAGTCAGTAAACGCGATGAAATGCTCCAAAATTTTAGGTGTACCTACTGGCAAAAACTTGTACTCGAAGATGCTTATTACTGAGTTTCTCAAACAATTACGTCTAGCCACATTTGTTCTTAGTATAATTGCTAGCCGTCGAAACAAAGGAATCAACCACCTCACGTACGAAGGTGTGCTCAAAAATAATGCCTCTGAATTTTTATGTGAAAACTCTTAAAGCTTTTTAAGCAAAACAAATGTTACTAACTTTCTACACACCTTTATCCCTCATGTCTACACAATTATTTCTCAACGCAGTCCCAGTGGCGGCGAACATGTCTCTCGAAACGAGAGACCAGTTTGTTGATACCGTCGCTATAGAGTGGTTGAGCCAAGATCTCACTTCTACTTGCTTCGCCTTATCACTATGAAAGTGAAGGTTCTCTTTAAGTTCAGGAAACAGATGAAAGTCGGATGGGGACAAGTCGGGACTGTATGGAGGATGACCGAAGACAGTGAACACGAGGTGTCGCATTGTTGCAGATGTCGCAGCGCTCATGTATGGTCTGCTGTTGTCATGGTGAATGAGAGGGTGTTTAGAGTGTAGACGAACTCTTCGAATTCGAAAGTCGATTACAGTACGCCGTTTCTCATGCCCCAGCGTAGCTACGTTACACACCATCATGGTACATGCTACAATTTGGAGCCCTCTAGCGGCATAGGGCTGCAAATATGTAGAATTTTAAAAACGTTTGTTTTATTTAAAAAGCTTTAAGAGGTTTTGCATTACAATGTTCGGAGGCATTTCTTTAAAACACATCCTCGTACTTTACATATTATCACTCAATAACGTTTTATGGAATAATTTACTGGGGTGGTTCATCACTTAGAACGAACATATTGATTGCACTTCAACGAGCAGTAATAAAAACATTTGTTGTTCCCCTCGTTCGTCATGAGGCTCCTCATGAAGCAGTTGGGCATTTTGATAGTATCATCTCAGTAAATACATTCGCTAACAAAATTTGTCACAAGTAATTCATTACAAATTGAGAAGAATAGTGATGTCCATACGTACAAAACCGGAGGGAAAATAGCCTTTATTATAAATTATTAAAGCTGTCGGTATCTCAGAAAGGAGTGTAATATTCACCAACAAATATTTACCGTCTGCCGAATAACATAAAATGTCTGACAGGCAGCAAATGAAGTTTCAAATCATTTATTGTGACTAATACTTCCATTCCATGGACGAATTTTTGTTTTAGAAATGGTAGCCTCGAAAAAAAACTTGTTTTGAAATGTAGTTGCATGAGTGGGCCTAAGAAGCAATGTTCATTACTGTTCAAGGTAATCATGTATAAGTTTCCTACAAACTGACTCGTACCACATCATTTCAGTAAAGGAATCGTTCAAATTATCTATGGAGCATGTAACTAACTGACAAAATTTGCAACTTCCTCCAATTAAGTCAGTAACATTGGTGAATGCGTACAAACATACCTATGTTGCGAGAAGCAGAATACTGTTCTATGGTCAATGTGGTTGAATAAATACTAAATGTCTTGATTTATAGCTGCTTAAGAATAACGTGATACGAAACCCATAAAATTCTGAACACTTCGCTGTCTTGTGGATCTCATACAATACATTAATGCAATGCTGATGCAGCAAAATCTAATTTAATATTCAGTTCTTCTATTACGATTCACTGATTTTATATTCCTTATGTTTAGCCCAGGATTTCCTAGTTAAGTTTTATTAGGTTAGTGCATAAGTTATTAGAGTTTTTGCCGTTACAGTTGCTATGGGTTCATTTATCGATCGTCATTTTTTATTTGTAGTTAACTGTTGCTATTTGAGTTTACGTATTGTTATTTTGTCATTTGCAGATACTGAGTGGAGCTGTGGACGCTAGAAAATATAGTACCACGTGGAGAAACGGAAAAATTCCCGATATACTGTATTGTTGTGTTTGAGTTCAATAGAGGGGTGACAGCAATGGTGGCAGCCAGATACATTTTTGCCGTGTATGGAGAAAATGCCATTGGGCAGAACACTGCAAAAAATGGTTTTTTCTTTCTAAGGAGTATCGTTTTGACATTAGTGACTCTCCACGTTCAGGAAGACCTTCAAGGTTTGATAAGATTGTTTAAATTCATTAATCCACAATGATGCACGTCCATGTACCCAATAACTAGCAAATGTGACGAACTGTGGAGTATGGGTACCGCAAGCTGTAAGCCAAAATCACAAAAATCAGCAGGTGGCCATATGTGCACCTCTGCGTGATCGTCTTAAGTTCGCTCGTGAGCAACACCGAACGTTCCTAACCTGTATCGTTACTGGTGTCGAGAAGTGGTGTTTTTATGCAAGCGTAAGGAAAAGAAAGGAATGGCTGGGCCCAAACAAAGCAGCAACTCCCCGTATAAGGACCTGCGTGCATCCACAAAAGATAATGTTTTACATCTGATGGAAGAGCTACAGGTTGATGTACTACCAATTGCTTCCCCGAGGCATAAACATCATTGCTGGTATTTACTCTCAACAACTGAGACGTCTTGCATACTCAGTCCAAGAACAATGACCAGGAAGGTTGTGAAGTGGTGCTATTTCACGATAATGCCCGCCCGCTTGCTGCCAGACTGAGAAAAAACATTGTACGAGAGTTGGGTTGGGAAGCCATTCCGCACTCATCTTATTCACATGACCTCGCGTCCCCAGATTTTCACCTTTGCCGCTCTCTTTCGACAAAGCTTGAAGGAACTTCCTTTCCGGATGAAAATCCACTCCGAACATTACTCGACGAGATTTTTTTCCTCAAAAGCACGTGATATCTACAGTCGTGGAATCTAGGACTTAACCCAGCATTAGCAGACTGTTGTAAATAGTGAAGGAGAATATGTTAGTGATGACTAAAGTATCTGGTTTGTCTATCTGTTGTGTTTATTGAACTTATGGAAAAGACACTACGAACTTTTGCACCAACCCATTAACTCATCCCGTAAGTCGGGTCAGTGGTAAACTTACTAGTCCATGTCACCACAAAATATTCTGTCATAATATTCTGTCTACAATGTGTAATTTGAAGATGCTTATTGTGATGGGAAAGACATGATTTGATGCTACATAAGATGGTAAGACCCGTCTTATGCGGGGTCCTAGGAGCACTCATTTTAAATGAGGGGTCCTAGGAGCACTCATTTTAAATGACCACGCATGTCAGAAGGGGGCTGAATTTCCAGACCAAGGGACGGCTATTATGTGAATGATGGACAGACAGGCACCTCGGCAGCCAATCAGAGGGACGAGAATGATCACGTGATGACGCAGGGAATATTGGTGAGCGGGCTGCGGTTCTGGCCCCTCGCTGTCCTCTCAGCCAGTCCTCGTCCGACCTAGGCTACTGCTCCGCTCCTCTGCAGGTCAGCATGCCCTTTGCCTGTCTGTCGGTAAGTGCGTGTGGCGTGCGGACGAGTCTGGTGAGAGCTCTGCTTAATTTCACGTTTGTGGTGGGAAGAACTGGTCGGAGTGCAGTGTAAGTTTCTGCGCGGATAGTCAAGGGTGTAATCTGTCGCGTCACGCAATAAAGACTAGGGACTGTAGTCTGGCAGTGAGAGGTCTTTCCGTGATAGCGAATGTATTCTTGCGAGCTGTGTGGCAAGTTTGGTCGGCGGAGCGGTAGCCCATTGTCCTCAGTGGCGGTGGCGGTGGCGGGCTGCGGTGACGTCGGACGCAGACAGTGCTGACAGCGCGGCTTGCGTTGGGCTAGCTCCGCGAGCAACAGCTCCTCGTTGGCATCAAGCGTCCCAGACAGCAGCGGCTGACTCAGCAGACGCCGTCTACGGAAAGCTGCCTGCAGATATTTTCAACCGGCGTGTATCTCGCGCTTCTATGACACTGGCGCTACCTAGTTACAGCACGGAAAACAGTGGAACGAGTCACAGAGCGTACTGCGCTTGTCGGAATTGGTTGCACTCTGTTTACAAACGAACTACACGCGCAACGGATCCAGAATTTGGGAATTGGTTCCGTTACAGCAAATTTCGTCCGGTGCACGCTCACCTTGCCTCACTTTGTGAAGCACTTGGGACGTGTGTATTGGGCTTTTGACTAGGTTAAGCTCCATGTCCTCGTATGTACGCGGACACCAGAGCATAATAACTGGTCCACGCTGGCGGCAACCGCTACTGCTTTCGAAAACGCCGAACGTGCTCCCCGAATCAATCTGAGATACACATCAGACGGAGGACAGCGAAACAGTGACGCACCTCCGACGGGCAGGAGTGCGGGAGCGATAACACGAGTGGTATCCAGCGAAGAGTTAATTCCCAAAAGAAAGGAAATGGTAACTAAAATGATAAACGCTGTATATGAGATATTAGCGGAGTTACAGAATGAACTAAAACAAAAAAAGGCGTCAACCACAATTACATCGCAGGTTAGAGATAAAATTTGGGCACTGGCACTAGACCAAGCAAGGCTTTATGGACAAAACTAAGAGCTCAGAACTGAAAACGCCAAACTCAGAAAAGAATTAGTGGTTGCAAACGTACCAGATGCCCAGGAATGCGTTCAGCGCCTGAAGCAAAAAACAGCGGAACTCAAATTAGAAAACCAGAGATTAAAGTCAGAGGAGAAACCCCTCCCACTTTCATTTGCAGCGGTTGCGGCTCCGGACCGATTGCAAAACCTAAAACCAAAGCACAAGAACACGTTCAAGAAACAAAAGCTAAACAGTCCAGTACATTTTTCTTTAAAGCCGAAACTATCGAAGATGCCAGAAGCATTAGAGAAACCATCGCTACAGCAATTAATCTTAAGCAAATCAAATCAAAAATAAAATCAATCAGGGCAACAGCAAACGCTGTAATAATTTAAACAGAATCACAAGTAGACTCGATAAAGATAATAGAGAAAAGAGCACAGATTAAGAAAATTAGCTGTGAACAATCCAGACCCCTTTTGGAAGTGCATCATCTTTAAACATATTTAACTGAGCAGGAATTCTTAGAAGAGGTATACGAAATAAACCTGAGTGAACAAATTACTAAGGACGAATTCGATAACGAGGTTAAAACAAAAACAGGATAAAAGGGTTAAAAGACAGTAAATTATATTTTAGATGTGTCGCAAAGAATACGATTACAGCTGATTCAGAACGAGAGGGGTTTCACTCAGTTTGAATCGTTCTATGTCGACGACTTTATTGCCGTACAAAAATGTTTTAACTTTTGGTTCTTCGGTCACCCACCGAAGCGCTGCGAGAACGACCCGGTATGGGGGGAGATGTGCAAATCCGAGACACAAATAATCGGGAATGCAGGGAGGAGAGTTCTGTAGGTTGTATACCATGCAAACGAACGGAGGACTAGACTGTCCTACTTATAAACAACTCTACGACAGACAAATAGAGCTCACCGAATACGATGTGTTCAACCACGTCGATTAATAACGAGTGCTACCATAACTGACAGAAACCAACCCCCGTAATACACCCAGGAACAGATGTAACTAATAACGCAAACAGGTAAAGGTTCAAATCTCCGTCGATTAGGATGAGAGGCTGGCGGCGAGCCGTTGCCTGCCAGCAGCACATGCCGATATTACTATCCGCAAATGCAGATACTAACACTAGTGTAGTGTCTCAGTTCTGGGAGACAGTACAGTACAGGTACTTCAGTATTACCGACATGCATGTTGCAACTGAATATGAAGTCGCCAGACACATAAAACATCACATGTCTGATTGAGCCATCTTCCAGGCTGGTCTCCTTTTACGAGTTGACGAACTGAAAGACGAAATACTACGAGACAGTACATAGAAATGTAACGACATCCTTGAATATCCGGAGGATGAAGATGTCACCACAGGCGAACACAAACAAAGACAATTGCACACTACTTGCACAACAATTAGAATATGACACAATCAAATGTAGACCCTATATTATACCAGTTCGTGTTGTCTACGGCAGTAGCACCCGGTCACTATGAAAAACAAAACAGTAAAGTGGCTGAACAAAAGGACACATACTGCACCGGCTCAACACCAGGCACAACCGCCCCAGAAACGTACGTAAGACAGATAGATTTCATTAACAATAAGAATATTTTGGCGATCAAAAACAACAATTTACTATAACGGGAAATGCTCAGCAAAACACATCACATTCCACACTACCAGAAACTATAAAGCAGGGAAAACATGCTACACTACAAAATCGCTCGAAATCGGAGCAGCAAACGAACAGTCAAGAACACCAACCAGACACACACGAGGAACTCAAGCGGATTATCGCTGATCACGTAAACTATGGCAACTTAGAATCTAAACTGCAGCTTAGCGGACAAGAAAACAAGAACATAGTTCAAACAACTCTTCGCAATCTAATGAGAACTAAGCACGAAAAAGGGCTAAAATTTGCTTCCCAACTACAGAACAAACTTACAGGATGATCCTAAGGGTTCAAAATCTTCCAACGAACCACAAAGAACTATGCAAGCTTACAGTGGTGGCATGTGCTCGAAGAGGAGAGGGCCTAAACCTAGGGAAAGTATATAAAGACTTCATGATAGCACATGGACATGTGTTTCTGGATTTTAAAGAAACCACACCGAAGTGTATTACCTCCTCTATATACCCCTTCTGAAGGTAATACAACTAAACTGCCAAGATAGCATCCTAGTATACATGGAACGATATAGGCGCTTAGATGAAACAAAACAAAATGGCCCAAATGGCTCTGAGCACTATGGGACTTAACATCTGAGGTCATCAGTCCCCTAGAACTTAGAAATACTTAAACCTAACTAACCTAAGGACATCACACACATCCATGCCCGAGGCAGGATTCGAACCTGCCACCGTAGCAGTCGCGCTGTTCCGGACTGAAGCGCCTAGAACTGCTCGGCCACCTCGACCGGCAAAACAAAAACAGGCATTGCCTGCTTTCAGGAACCCTTTATGCGAGGCGGGAGGATTCCAGGGTTCTCCTTGCATTATATCAGAATAGCAGGAACACCAAACGCTAAATCCGCGATAATAGTAGTTAGTAAAAAGCTCATAGTAACACAGATGATCCAGTTTTGTTCTGAACACATCGCCAGAGCAGAAATAACAGACGGAAAAGGTAAATTATTCATGTCGTCTATATACGCTCAATACTCGTATGAGACAGAACCCTTTTGTATCCAAAATTAAGGAGACTGCACTGCACTCAGAAATAAAACGGCTGCTCATTCTAACCGATATCAACGCAAAATCCCCTGGTTGAACTCAGATAGAGCTGGCGACAGAGGACAACTAGAGGTTGACGTGGTAAATGATTGCAACCTCTTCATACTGAATAGGAAGGGACAGCCACCTACCTGCCGCGGAGACGCCGGTGGTGTAAGTAACATAGATCTCTCTGTAGGAAATACAAAATCTCTTCCACTAGTCAGCGCATGGAGAGTATTAGATAGAGCCATATACAGCGACCACAACGCAATCGTCAAAACCACAGACAAATATATCAATACACGTAACATCGACCGTGAACAGCAGCATCTGCTCATAGGAAGGGCCAGGTGGCAGGAAGTTCCAGGTATTTTTGAGGCGTCGTCACTACACAGTGCTAAAGACAGTATAGATTAGAAAACGCATGTTATGAGAGAGGTCCTACAAAGAGCACAGAAAGCAGCTATACCACGAACAAAATATGGGTGGGGACAGTACTCTCAAGATTAAGGTAGAATTCACAGGATAAATGAAAGTGCTACCAACAAGCAGAGACAGCTCCCGAAAGACAGATAAGACTCGACCTATATCGTGACACTGAGCAGAAATACCGAAAACAACTAAAGACAACAATTCAAGCCTAATGGACTAGTTTCATCAAAACCTAATTAGAAAACGACATCTGGGGACAAAGTTTCAACAAAGAAACAGAACGAGTTAAGACACCGACAGTTCTGTCGACACTAAAACAAGCTGACGGCGCAATGACCAAGGGACGGAGCAGCACAGCAGAATGGCTCTTCCTTGACGATGACCCCACACAAAACGAGCGACACCACACCGACCTAAGAGAATGGATGAGCCAACTATACGGCAATGACAATGTAATCATACCGTTCCCAGAAGAAAAAGGCGAGACAGAAATCAGCAGGCTTAGAAACCTGAAAGCACCCGGCCCAGACAAAATACTTTCAGGAACATTAAACAAACAATAACACATATCCTACGAACATGTTCAATGAGGCACTGCTAACAGGCAGAATTCCAAACCTTTGGAAAACATCTAATGTAGTAATAATTAGGAAATCAAAAGACAAAGAGCGAACAGATCCCAAAAATCTGCCTCTTAAACACTCTCGCCAAGGTACAGGAAAGGCTCCTGTGTGACCACCTACAATCGCACAGACGCCTCTTCGGCCTAACACCCCATCAGTTCCGCTTCAGAGAAGGTATCTCAGTAGAAGACGCCATCAACCAAAATCAGACAATAGCAAATAACTTCAGCAACATACGTGGCCACCATACTAATCGACATAGCTGGGGCATTGAATAACCTGCGGTGGCAGTCTCTCTTCACCAGATTAAAGGAAATGCGACTATCAGCTTCTCTATAAAATAGCTTGTTCGACTTCTGCAGTGGCAGAGTGGCAGAGTGAAAGACTGGAAGACACAAGGTTGTCAAGAGAATAATAAAGGAATATCCACAGGGCTCGATCTACGGATCAATACTTTGGCATATGGCAGTCGAGCCCCATGCTGAACACCCTGGACGGTGACGAGAGGCCCGCATCTCGTGGTCGTGCGGTAGCGTTCTCGCTTCCCACGCCCGGGTTCCCGGGTCCGATTCCCGGCGGGGTCAGGGATTTTCTCTGCCTCGTGATGGCTGGGTGTTGTGTGATGTCCTTAGGTTAGTTAGGTTTAAGTAGTTCTAAGTTCTAGGGGACTGATGACGATAGATGTTAAGTCCCATAGTGGTCAGAGCCATTTGAACCATTTTAGCCGGTGACGAGAGGGTAAATGAACGCATCAAACTGACAATTGACAAAGCCTCCGAAATTTTGTACGAAACTATCAAGACTCAACACAACACAGTACAAATAACCTATTAAGACGGTAAGGATCTTCCCCATTGCAATATTTGAATCCATCGCGTGCTTCGCCGCAAGTGCTTCCTACAAATAAATTTACAACCATAAGTTTATTCTTCATTTAAAGCTAAAATTCACGCATTCCGTATATCAAATGCTTCTTCAGTATATAATCACTATAACACCAGATGTGTGTATCTAAGGTATCACACTGAATATACCACAACTACCAACAGTTAAACAAACAACTACGGAAAATCATGTAGCGTCCTGACATGGGTCACTCCAAGTAATAAATCAAATGGCTCTGAGCACTATGGGACTTAACATCTGAGCTCATCAGTCCCCTACAACTTAGAACTACTTAAACCTAACTAACCTAAGGACATGACACACATCCATGTTCGAGGCAGGATTCGAACCTGCGACCGTAGCAGCAGCGGACTGAAGCGCCTAGAACCGCTCGGCCACAGGGGCCGGCAGTAATATGTCAATACACACAAACACAACAAACCTCCGTAAGCAAACATCATTTCAGATGAGAATAGCTTGAGGTTCGGCCGAGACCTCCTCACATAAAATATGTAGAAATCAACACTTAGACTATGTTACACATCAGAATGAAGCTTATCGCTTCCCTCTATATACTGAAACTTATTTTACCACACTTACTGCATTACTTTTTTTTGATCCTTGTATTATATAAATTATGTTCTTCTCAACTAGACAGAAACAAATTATATGGGCCCACTTCAACAATCGTAAAACATTAAATTCTTCGTAACTTTCGAGAAATTTAGCTTTATATTATGTTCTTTATATAATTTAAAATAGCATTAACAACTGCATACCGATAAGATTGTAACAATAAGAAATCTTTCCTATTATATTTACTAGAATCTTACCCACATTGCACTTCAAGGCGGTGGGTTACACTCTATTGTTAATGAAATAAGTAAATGTCGGTAACGTCCATGCACCGCAAATTCAGTCTCATGTACCATTAGCGGTAGAATTTTGGAAATAAAGCCAAGTTATTCGCTCCGAATACACGTGTATCGTGTTTACTTCACCTAACCATCGCCCACATCCTGCCCAACAACTGACCATTCCGTCGGGGCTGACGCTAACCTTTTAAGTGCGGCTGGTTGTCGATCATTACTTTAAGGAGAGAAGCTGCCAGTTAAACCTTTTGGCGATTATATGCGCTCGTACACGAAACACAGCTGAGTCAGGTCGCAAAAGATCACTTCGCCGCACAGGCACTTTGTATAGGACTCGCCGCCGCTTCATGGCTGTGAACACAATTCTGCACGAGCTGTTGCGGACGCCGCGCCTCCTGACGGAAATCGCCAACACGCTGCCGCCTAGCCTCTGCTCGACGGGCGCCTGCTCTCGCTTCCGCGGATCGCCGCCGCCGCCGACGCCGCCGTTCAAATCGACGCCGCCGCAACGTGCCGTGTGCCACCGACCTCGTCGACGCCGCCGTATCGCCGCACTTCTTTAAGAATCGAGTAAGTCTCGCCGGCCACGCGCGCCTTTATCACCTACTGCGCCGCTACGAACTTCCGTCGTGGGACGTAGTTAAAATTTAGTTTAACTGCAAACTACCCCCGTTTCATGTTCAAATCTCTTGGGTGGTTCTTATTATTATAAAGGACCCCATTTTGTAACCATACCGTCTGAAACGAAGAACAGATTCCTACTCCGACAAGAGAGGGGCCTGCAATAAGTAATGCAACACGCTTTTTCCTCGGCCGGTTTTGGTTGAAAAAAAAATTGCACAACTTATTGTGGGACATCGTGGAATATTCCCGCATCTGCCCCGATAGTTTCATGACGTTCCGATAGGTGGTGGCGCTATACATAGCCTTCAAAATGGCGTCTGTAACGTGCGTTCCAAGCAGAGAGCTGTCATTGAGCTTCTTTGGTCTGAAAACCAGAGCATCACAGATACTGATAGGCGCTTGCAGACTATCTATGGAGACCTGGCAGTGAACAGAGGCACTGAGTCGTGGAGCGAGGCATTGTTATCAACACAACAAGGTCGCATAAACCTGTCCTATCTTCCGTGTGCCGTGTAGCCGCACACGGCTGTCACTCCTGCAATATTTAAACGTACCGACACTCTCATTCGAGGTGATCGACGGAGCACAGTCAAACATCTCGATGCTCAGCTGGACATCTCTGTTGGTAACTCTGACACACTGGTTCACCAGCTGGACTACTCAAAGCTATGTGCCCGACAAGTTCCTCGCTGCCTAACTGAAGTCCATCTATGTGTGTGTTACGAGGCTGATCCTGAAAATTTTGGTCGCACATTGTCACAGGCGATGAAACATGGGTGGCTTTGCAAGGGAGTGGTCGAACAGGTAATCAACCATGTTTTTGCCCACGCCCTCAGTGAGAAGTAACGCCAATTAATAAGGAAGAAGACGAAATTGTGAGCCTAATTGAAGCGACGTCTCCTAAACATAAAATGAGAGTTGTCGAAAAAAACGAAGACTTCACTAAATACTACGTGCAAGTAGGTACAAGCGGATGTTAACCCACATCTGTTCATGCGTTGTGGTTTTCTATCAGATGCAGTGTGCTAATACTGCTCGTGTTGTTACTGTGCTTCTTGCAATCCGTCGTTGTCACTCATTAAATTGTGATCCTATTTTGCAGTATCAATGTTTGATAGTTTTGTGATTTAGGTGGTCACCTTGTGGTTTGCATTTTGTGTATGCAGGAGGAGTATTCTAGACTGATAGATTGGTTCAGGTAGTAAAACTACACTTAATTATCTGCCTAAATGAAGTTTGTCGATAACCCAGAAAGCCTCTAGTGTGGGTAGTAAGGGAATCAACTGTGGAGTAGTGTGCTTAGCCACTACATCACAATTTATATACACGCAGCCCGTTGACATGCTACATGCTAAAGCCGACAGACCTCTGATTAGGGAGATTAAACTAGCAGAACAATTCAGTTTTGACTTGTGTAGTGATGTTACGTTAGAATCCCCTCTGTCAGTTTACACAGTGTAAAATTCCATATGCATTTGTGTTGTCGGTTACCCGCTAACAACAGCTGGCAATTGGGTCGCTACTTTACTCTGCGAAGCTACAACCTAAGGCAGACATGTTATGCGATCATACCGGTTTAAATCGTGCTTACTGAAAACAGCCCCACTACTGCTTGGCGCACTCCGTTAGATACATAATAGACACTGGTACACCAAGTCTCTATCCCTAACAGACGGAGGTGCTAACGTTTTCATAATTTTGAATATTGGTCACGAGTTGATACTTTTCTGACGCCGAGCAGCTCCGAAATCTGTGTTAGGTTTTGATTTAGAACGAATAACTGGTCCAGGACATTATAATGATACAGCAAGTTGGATGCATTGTCACACCCCAATTTAGACAATGAATACCGCCTCCTTGTTTACTGTCCCCTGAAGAATCACCAAGAAGATTGATGCTCTACCTACATATATTTATCGAACGTGACTTCTGGAAGATGAGATGTAATTGGTTTTACTGAAGTTTTCATGGACAGTAATTTTGTGGCTTTGCTTTGTAGGGAACTGCATGTGCTGCCTTATAGTGTGAAAGTGCGCAATGTTGTATTGTAAGTTGTGTAGAAAGCTGTACGAGTTAACACTTAGCTATAAGGCACAACACTAAATTATAAGTTATAATATTAAGGCTATAGTAACAAGAGAGTGGTACGTGACGGTATATTGTAGCTATTCAAATTTTTATCAGAAGTGATTGTCTTCATAAGGGGTTCAAATGGCTCTGAGCACTATGGGACTCAACATCTTCATAAGGGACGAGGTTTTAGTAAGAGGTTATTCCATTTGTCTTGCATTAATGCTGTGGTGTCACCGCCAGACACCACACTTGCTAGGTGGTAGCTTTAAATCGGCCGCGGTCCATTAGTACATGTCGGACCCGCGTGTCGCCACTGAGTGATCGCAGACCGAGCGCCACCACACGGCAGGTCTCGAGAGACTGACTAGCACTCGCCCCAGTTGTACGACGACGTTGCTAGCGACTACACTGACGAAGCCTTTCTCTCATTTGCCGAGAGACAGTTAGAATAGCCTTCAGCTAAGTTAATGGCTACGACCTAGCAAGGCGCCATTAGTTACTTCATGAATCTAAAGAGTCTCACTTGTATCATCAAGAATGCTGTATACCAAAGGACGATATAAAAGTTAAGTGTTCTAGTAGCTACGTTTTTTCTTTATCACATTCATCACGTATCCTGTTCCAGACTTAACGCCAGACGGCGTGAGTTGACGCGTGCCCTTTCGGCTACTTCACTGTGGACTGGCTGCCTTAACAGTCCACTACAAATGCAGTCGCCATTTAGAAAGGAATGTGAAGGTGCTACTACCCCACACCGACACGAGTTTAATACGTTACTCAGTGAAGTTTCAGATTCTTTTGCAAGTGAGGAACACCTCATTCTATTACGTGAAATTCTGAATAGTTTTGTGTCACATTTAGCAAAGATTTTTACACGACGTGAAGTGGATGTAGCTAAAGGATTTTGCAATGTTATACGGAAAGTCTAGTTACTAGCCTGATGTTATGAGTTAAAGGTTGAAACGTTAAATTGTAAGTATTTAAATATGCTAGTTTATGAGTAATGCTGAGCTAAAGAGGTGATTTGAGAAGTAAATTATAACGTGTCTTTCAAGATCCTATCAAGAAGGGACCAGTTTTACATCAGCACACGTTATCTTTGGCTGTGTCTCCTAAAGTCAAATAAAAGTAGACAACAGTTTCCACAGTTAAAAGGACTGTCTGCCAAATATGCAAGCACATTGTTATCAGTCATTACCAGATGGCGATCTGAGCTCGTGGAGAGGACCTTTACTCACTGGGTAGGCTGCTTCTGTATACTTTGTAATTGAGTAACATGAATTTAATTTCTATATAATTTTTAAACTCTTCGGATGCACTTATAGTCACCATTACACATTTTAAGTAGTATTTATATATCTGTATATTTATCAAAGGAATGTCTTTGCTATGATTGGTGTTACAAGTCGTCGTAAGAGTACGGAAATGCTGTTGACAGTTTAAGCGTTGCTGACCCGACCACGTGTACACTGTTAGTAATCCCTCTTAGCTTTTCGCGACCATCAGGGTGGGCGGGCCTCAATCACGGCTCAGCCAATGGGAGAGCACCAAACAACGTCACCTGCAGCCCAGCGCCGCCTCACCTGTCAACTATTACCCGGTCACGATGTTATTGCATGATATTATTGCCATTATCAGGAAAGCACCTTAGTGGTTACTAATGGAAGCGCATTTGCACTGTGAAAGTCAGTATTTTCTGTCATATCTGAAGTGTGTTCGCATCTGCAGTTTATTCCGCACTCGCTACAATATTCACGTTCGAATATCTCTTCTATAATGCTTGTCTAGCTCACAAACTTGAAATTCGAGGACTTCCCCACACCACAAATCTGGCGGAGATACGTCCAATAAATGATCAATACTCGCAATCGGATATCCCTTTCACAATGCTTACTAACTTGAAATTCGAAGACTTCGCCACACAGAATTCTGGCTCAGATACTGCCAATAAATGATCAATAAATTTTAATGGTCCATTACTGGTAGAAATTAGCTACAGCAAGTACTGAACATCCAAGAAGAGAATATTCGTACTCATTGCACAGTTTTTCAGTTGCTGCAATCTTCACCCATTTAAATGTATTCATTTTTGATTTTACACTCTTTTGTGTCTTTTGTGCACAATTATGCTCGAGGATTTTAGTAACTGATATCTACTTGATAATATGAATGAGTGTGGTTTCCAATAATCGTTGTTGAATGTTCCCTGCTTTTTGTCTGTGAAATCGGAAGTACTTTATCTCCTCGGTATACTGCCAACGGGCCCGGAGCCACAGGCTGCGTGACATGATGCACACAGCTGAGCTGAGCTATGCTAGGCAGCGCATTATTTGACACTGATAAGGCGCACACTGTGCATCAGCTCAGTACTGCAGGCTACCGTGAAGATACTGTCCATTCACTTCAAACATTTACGCTTCGTTATACCCTTGCGCAGCGTGCTAGTCAGTTGCCATTCTATCATTTACTGGTACAACTGCTCTTATGTACTTGTTATTACTATTCTTCTCGTGTTTGGAAGAAACTTGTGACTTCGTATTCGATTAATTATTTTACAAGAAAGACGCTCATCGATGTTATAAACGCCGCTGCATAAGCTTTTATTACAAGTCCGCAAACCTGAACACACACAGTTACATGAGAAACGTTTTTCACTCAATTATTTGATCACTGGAAACAACTTCGACAGATTACAACTACGTGTAATATTGCCCAGTACCATAATGGGAAATGACTTACACTCCTCAAAGGTCACTTACTTTTTCAAGTCTGCCTATAATTAACAGAATTATTATGCGTGAAACTCTGAACAATGCAGGTAAGTTCATCGCCAGATGATTCACGCTGTACTCCGAGATCATAAGACCAATGCTGCGTGAATGTAGATTTATTACAGTTAGAGAGAATACAAGAGAGTACGAGAAGACAAATTTATATACACCGAAGAACTACGACTTTGCACAAGCATTATTAGTCGAGCAGAAAAACTACTGCAGTACTGTTCTTTGCAAAGTAAGATACCAATTTGTGTAAAACATTACTCGGTATCACTTACGTCTTCATCAACGTAACACCGAGCGAGGTGGCGCAGTGGTTAGCACACTGGACTCGCATTCGGGAGGACGACGGTTCAATCCCGTCTCCGGCCATCCTGATTTAGGTTTTCCGTGATTTCCCTAAATCGTTTCAGGCAAATGCCGGGATGGTTCCTTTGAAAGGGCACGGCCGATTTCCTTCCCAATCCTTCCCTAACCCGAGCTTGCGCTCCGTCTCTAATGACCTCGTTGTCGACGGGACGTTAAACACTAACCACCACCATCAACGTAACGTACTGGTACTGAAGACATTAGCGACACTAAAAGTGTAAGATATAAGTTTTAGAGCATCAATTTGTGAGAAGTAACGTTGATTACGTACAGTTTCCCCATAATGTAAAGGAATATACAATTTTACACTCGTCAAGGACGAGTAGCACTTTCACTGCTTTAGGAATGAGTACGCGATAACTATTATTCAGTGAGAAGGAGATATTACGGGTGCTATAAGTGGATGAAGATTAGCTAACTGTTCGCAACACTGTTCCTGGTACTATGTCATGCATCTTATGCTTACATATTTCTCTGTGTTACTTTAAGAGTTTTCTGACATTTCAGTCTTGGCCTCAATGATGCAGACCCTTCAATGTTAAACCTGGCTGGCAGTCGGCTGCTGCAGTGTCAAAGTCCGCACAGATCGCAACATGGGACTAATAACATGACCACGCTGATAATATGAAGATGGTATCTGTTCTTTCGGACATCTCCGAAAGAACAGATACCATCTTCATATAGTTAAGGCTAACCAGCCATTGACCTTCTTCTTCTGTGTTGGAGGCACACGCATTGCCCGAACTCTTACGGGACGCGATACGATTGTCTGCCGCGAGTAATGAGTGTAATGGGCAGGGGCAGTACGAATGTGGTGTGTGGACATAAAGTTGGGAATGTGGATCTCACGGGGAGCGTGCAAGGGATAAATGCCTGCAGTTGCATTATCCCCTGTGCCCTCGGTGGTTCAGATGGATAGAGCGTCTGCCATGTAAGCAGGAGGTCCCGCGTTCGAGTCCCGGTCGGGACACACATTTTCAACTGTCCCCATTGATGTATATCAACGCCTGTCGACAGCTTAGGGCCTTGATTTAATTATCATTTCACACTGATAAAAGTCTGGCTACCTGCACAAACTAGCAACACTGTAAGCTGCTGCAGTTCTTGGAAGACGTTTTGTCGTCTGTTTGACGAGTTATGCTACGGGTATACCCGTGGTCCAGCGGTAGTTCCTCCTCGAACGCCGACGGGGGAGCGCCTCACAGCAGCGTCACGTGCGTTTGGACAGCTTTTCCGTCTTTTTTGTATCTATCTGAGTGTCACATCGTTGTATGGTCTGTAGCGTTAGTTGTTGCGTGCGTCCGTTGGCCTCAGTCGCAAACTCAGCGACGCGGGCTTTCCCGACAGGCTGGTGCGTCTGATACACTCATACCTCACAGACAGGAGTTTCAACACGACACGGTAAACACGCGGGAGTACCCCAGGGAAGCATCCTAGGGCCCCTAGTGTTTAACCTCTACATAAACGATCTCCCAACCACACACAACACAACGATGGCAATCTACGCGGATGACAGAGCCATCCTCGAGCAAGATTGGAAACCATCAAACATTACGTCACGACTACAGACCGCACTCAGAGTGGCTGAGACTTGGTTAGTGAAATGGCGTGTTAGAGTAAACGTCAACAAGTGCGAAGCCGTTCTGTTCTCTAGAAGACCGAAGCAACTGCGCAAACACTGATACTGCAGACCAATAACTCTACATGCAGACCCAATACGTTTCCGCGAGAAAGTCAAATACCTTGGTGTCTGGCTGCACCGGAAATTACTCTGGGGGTACCACATACAACACATGACCAACAGAGCAACCGCGAGGCTCAAACAGCTCTACCCTACGCTCAACATGCGTAGCACACTGAACAGAAGGGTGTCGAGGTACATGTACATGACACTTATTCGACCCCTGATGACGTACGCAGCCCCTGTCTGGGGATACGCTGCGTCCACGCGCCTGCGCCGTCTGCAGATCATACAAAACAAAGTACTCAAAATCGTAAGCAATGCTCCACGATACACACGCATCTCGTATCTTCACCGGGAATACCGACTTGAGACTCTCACGGAGGTAATCCACAAACTCACCACAAGACTATACAGAAACTCCAGACAATCGCATAACCCGTTCATTCTGAATCTGAGGAACTACGACCACAACCATAGATGGAAACGTAAAAGACCAAAAGACATACTTGCAAGGACCTAACATCTATGTCCAAGTACACGCAAACCAAACAGTACAGGTGAGCCCCTGTTAATCAGCCACCATTACTGGATATCCAGTGGGAACACACTTGCCGAATAACTGGCACCACGCAGGGAAGCCGTGTCGTACACTGCATGCAGACAAGCTACACCCCCCCCCCCCACACACACACACACACAGTGAGATGATCTATGGCCGATCTCCCACTAATATATAACGATCCTGATTTTTCCAGGAATGCAGCGGCTGCAGCAAATCGGGATACATCGCTATCGCCTGCCACGGTAATGATGCATGATACCCACACTAACAAACCCTCGCAGCTAGTAAGCCACTACTGCTCTTGCTACCCATCCCACTGTTGCATCTTCAAATTGCTACCCTCATTCGCGTTTCGTCCACTATCACCGGATGGACCGTGTTAATGCGTAGTCGCCGGCCGAAGTGGCCGTGCGGTTAAAGGCGCTGCAGTCTGGAACCGCAGGACCGCTACGGTCGCGGGTTCGAATCCTGCCTCGGGCATGGATGTTTGTGATGTCCTTAGGTTAGTTAGGTTTAACTAGTTCTAAGTTCTAGGGGACTAATGACCTCAGCAGTTGAGTCCCATAGTGCTCAGAGCCATTTGAACCAATGCGTAGTCTTACCCAGACGCACGGATAACATCACAGCCCAGTATCCTGCGATCCACCTATTAGATAACTAACATGTTGACGGAAGTGACAGTAGAACTTTTGGTTTGGTCACCACGTTGGTGCGAGCGTGGAGGGGCCCCATCTCTATTCGGTAGCGGCGTAGTCGGCTCATTACGTCTGCCATAGGTTCCAAGTGTGTTACAAGAAAAGGTGCAGTCAGCTTTAGTTTCGACGAATACACAAGTTCCGTACAGCCTGCATCTTGGGAAATTCACGGCTGCCTCGTTGACACAATGCATGTAGTTGAGGTAGCTCCTCCGGAGCCATCCAAGGATGGGAAAGTCGTTGTCCCCTCTGACGTTCTAAATATTCAACAGCATCAAATTGTGGCGCCCATAAAATTATCTGTTCCTGTGATGTCTCCCATTCAGTTGATGTTGAAACGACCTTCTGTTGTTACTCCAGTGGAGACGTTGATGGCCAAGGAATCCTACCTATCGACCCAGATGCTCTGAAGCTTGACCCTTCTCTTGTACATCGATCTGTATTGCGAGGATCCCATCCTGCGGAGTGAGCCTCTGCAGCTCCTTGTTTGTCACCTACTTTGCTTAATGTTCGAGAGCTGCCTACGTCTACGACTGCCGATGTTGTGTTGCCTTGTAGTCGTTGTAAACAACGCGTTAAATCTGAGGACGTGGTGGTTCGTAAAAAGAAGAAGCACAAAGATTCCAGAGGCGAGGTTACAAGCCAGTCAACCTCTGACTCGTCAATCAACTCAGCACCTGATCTAGACACACGTTGATGACGTAATTAAGTTGCTCAGCAGATCGTATTTCGTTTATTATTGTTGAAGTACGCAGGCTTGAATGTGCCGGCCGGGGTGGCCAAACGGTTCTAGGCGCTACAGTCTGGAACCGCGCGACTGCTACGGATGCAGGTTCGAATCCTGCCTCGGGCATGGATGTGTGTGATGTCCTTAGGTTGGTTAGATTTAAGTAGTTCTAAGTTCTAGGGGACTGATGACCTCAGAAGTTAAGTCCCATAGTACTCAGAGCTATTTCCTTCTTTGAATATTAATCGGGTGGAATTGGAACTACGGCAATTTATTATTTATGTGCGGTTGTATTGCTACATGAAGTTCAGTTTAATATTTATTTCTCTCCCTGGTTTAGGCAGTATATTGAATTTGGCTTCCAAATGTTCCACGGGGAGTGCCTTGTATTTTAGGGGGGCATTCCCATTTATGGGACTAAAGTTCATGATAATAGTAGAGGAATAGGATATACTTTTCTTCACCTCACCTTGATTCTCCTCCCTGCACCATTCGGTAACAGGGCGCATTTTGGACCGTACCCGATTTTGTAAGGAAGAGGTGGTATATTGATTACGATAAGATCACGGAGTATTTTGATACGTCGTGATTTTAATTGTGTTTTTCTCCCTATAGATCAGTTGCCAGATTTTAATTGCTGTCGAAAATTTCAAGAATTAGTTCGTCCCTTGAAAATGAAAGACATTTAGGTCTGTAAATATACGACTCTTGTTCTATTTTGCCTATTTTACTCCTCCTTCAGTAGGTTTAGCAGATCTTATTTATCTGATTGGATGTGCGATAGAATTTTTGCTGTCGATGTCATCCCCGCCAGCTTCACGAACCACTGTGCGTGACTTACTGTAAATTACATGCGGAAGTCGGTGAAATATTGTCGATCGTTTTGGTTGCTGAATGTGGCGCGCATGGAGGATCCCTCTCTTGATGAGGCATTGCGGGTAATGTGGGACGTTAGTCTCCGTTCAATGGTGCGGTAAGCCTTCAATTTGGAATGGTGGTTTCACTTTGCAAAGCCGAGGTTCCGTCAAACATTGACAGGATTCTGCGATTATACTCTGTCTTGCGTGACCTTTATGGAAGTGCACGTCAGGGTCCGCTACTGATCGAAAAAGTCAAGTATATAAAGGTGCAGTTGTTACGGTTGAAGCAGCGTCAGTTGGAAAGGTTAAGGATGCGATAGAAACCACATTCCGTTGTAGTGGGTGAACTGACTTCTCTGTATCATTTGATTCGATACCAGAGTCGTCGTTGACTTGCTGGAAGCCGCTGGTTTCACAACTAATGCGCGCAAAATCTTGTCTAATTTCGAATTTGTTTATGGATATCCATGCTTTGGTTGCTATCAATGGCAAAATGACGCCCCCGATTACCTTCCGTAGAGGTTTTCCTCAGGGAAGTCCCCTTTCAATGTCATGTGCTCTATTACTTGAGCCCCTTCTTAGAAGAATAGTCACTCTGTTACAAGGATGGTCATTCTTTGGCGAGACGATCTTGGTTCGCGCATACGCGGTCGATGCGATCGTGTTTCTCCGTTCTCCCGCTGATATTCCATGGTTCAAGACTACTTATGATGTCTTTTGTCTTGTATCCGGTGCCCTCATCAACGAAGGCAAATATCGATTGATATTATTACGGAGTTCTGATAATACTGTCATTTCGTGGGCGACGGGGTCGATAGACATAACTCTTTTGGAGTCATAATTATTCGTTCTCCATTACAAGTGGCTACACTTAATTGGAGGTCAGTTAAGGAGAAGGTACAAGGATCAATACTGTAACATGATCTGCGCTCCCGTAACCCGCTTCACAAAGTGTGGATCCTGGATACATACATCTTGTGCAAAGCATATTACATCTCTCAGATCTTTCCCCTTCCCGCGATTATGGATAGGATACTAAAACAACTGTTTATCATTTTTTTACGGATGCATCACATTTTTAGATTACGATACGAAGCAGTCGCGCGTGTGCGTTTTCTCTGGGATTTGCGATCTTCCGATATTCGAAGGAAAGCGACTGTATTATTTGTTCGGCGCACCGTGCTGACTATCTCTCACGCAATCTACACATTCACATCTCGGTAATTTTGCTGTCTGTGGCTGGGCAGTCTTGATCTGCCTGTCTATGTTGGTCAAGCGAATTTCCAGCTAAAACACGCCCGTGAATTTTATATTGCTGTCAGCTATTTGTAGGGTGGTATTCTACAGAGACGGCATCTCACAACCCCTTTTTTGTCAATTCGTGGGAAAGGAATTGACTCTACGGCACCTGATGGACGGGCATCGCCGCAAACTTGTTGGAATACGGTGTGGTTCCATCTCAGTCTTCATGTTCTACCGGTAACGGCGGTGCCCTCGTGGTATCAAGTGATCCACAACCTGTTAACCACAAGGAGCACCTATTCCGATTAGACTTAATGTCAAGCATCATTGCAGCCCTTGTCCCGCCACAGACACGCTACAACACAGATTTACCTGTCTTTGTCACTAAGCGAACTGCCACTGGCATAAAAGAATTAGTTTTCTAACTCGATCCACTGAGACTGCCTTTTCGGCGGCTGATGTCCTGTTGCGTCTAGACCCCTCCTAATTTCCGAGGGAAAGGTCAAATACAACTGCATGGTTGCTGGGCGACTATGTTCATTACATTAGTAGATGGAAGGAATGATTGGGATCCACTCGCCTTCCGCCAATATATGGCCACTGCATTTAGGAAGTGTTTATGCCTACCACGATAACGTGACTTTACTAAAAAACTAGAAACACGCCTCGATTGCAAAAAAACACCTAGTGTTAACCTACGTTTCGGCGTAGATAACTACACCTCCTTCACAACAATAAAACCCACAAGTGCCTAAGAGGACCTTTGTCAAAGATTAAAAGAACACCATAGTTATACATTTATAAACGAAAAAAAGGAAAACACAAACAGTATATATGTCCAAAGTTTAAACCGTTACTTAACTTAATGGTGTAACCTCCACCACCGGAGGTTACAACATTAAGTTAAGTAACGGTTTAGACTTTGTAGACCGGCCGGAGTGGCCGCGCGATTCTAGGCGCTACAGTCTGGAACCGAGCGGCCGCTACGGTCGTAGGTTCGAATCCTGCCTCGGGCATGGATGTGTGTGATGTCCTTAGGTTAGTTAGGTTTAGTTAGTTCTACGTTCTAGGGGACTGATGACCTCAGAAGTTAAGTCGCATAGTGCTCAGAGCCATTTGAACCATTTTTTAGACTTTGTACATATGTACTGTTTGTGTTTTCCTTGTTTTCGTTTATAAATGTATAGCTATGGTGTTCTTTTAATCATTGACAAAAGTCCTCTTAGGCACTTGTGGGTTTTATTGTTCTGAAGAAGGTGTAGTTATCTACGCCGAAACCTAGGTTAACACTAGGTGTTTTTTTGCAATCGAGGCGGGTTTCTAGTTTATATTAACCAACGATTGCTGACGCTCTGCGATGTTGAAGGTTCTTAAATAACGCGACTTATTTGTCAATAAGCTGAGCATTGTATTTCGTCGTCAAGGTATCCTTTGAGTTAACCTTTCCTTGCGGTATTACTGCCATAGCCCCTTTGCAGGTGCATTGTCACAGTGTATTTCATTCTTTGGCTCTGATAGTGCCGATTGTTTTTAAATTAATAATAAAATGAACAAAAAATTGTTGCAGACAACGATCGAAGGAGGATATTTTTTTCTTGTGTGTAAGTGTGAAACTGTTGGTGCCATGTAGGATTAACTCAGATCTCATTTTGTTTTTTTCTAGTAGCAAGTTGCAGGGCTTAAAAAAAGTTGCTACATAACAGTAGTATCGTTTAGACAGCGGAACTTCATGGTACGGAAAAAAAAGCGATGAACCACGTCTCGTGCTCGAAACTGCTCGTTTCCTAAATTTTTAGAGCGTTTTACGTCTGAATTCTGAGGTAATGAGTGTAATGGTGGCACAGCTACAATGCATTTCACTCTCTGACACGGCGGTAGTAGCAGTCCCCTCCAATTAAATTTTGGGGAAATATTTCTCGGAAAACTGTCTGCCTTTGAACGCCACTTGCGCCAGAGCACTTCGGGCCCATTAGCTGGCAATCGGCAGTGGCGCCACCGCGCTCCCTCGCCCTTTGTCGAAAGCGTCAGCCACCGCTCATCGCTTTGGAAAGTTTAAAATGCATTACTGTCGTTGACTGATGCTCCACAAAAAAGGTCTAACATATCCATCTCGCGTTCGATACCTGCGGAGGCAGAGGTCCCGTTTTAGCACACAAGTGTTGTACCAAACTAATATACAGGGCAATGAGTATGGCTGAAAATTAACTATATAGTTCGTGATCCATACAGATTACCTGAACGCGTTCTCTATCTCTCGTTTGTTTTCGTTTAGATGAAAGGTTTTATTCAGGAATTCGTATGTTTTCGTCAAGCCACAGTGAATATCTGTGGTGTAACGTGTTTTACTGTCGTTGTTTGATTTCTTACTGTAAGTATATGCGATAAATTGTGTGAATAAACTGCAATGTTTTCTCTGTAGCAATGCGGGCGCACTGCACATTTTGAGGGCCACGTGTGGATTCATGGCGAACTTGCGCCGACCGACAGTAATTTTTAAGGTGTTCAATTAGATTTAAAACAACAGAATTGCCCATTTTTGAAGCTATCCACAGTGGAAAGAATTTGATACCGCCTGTGTCAGCAAACGTCTCCAGGGGTGCGTAATTGCTACTACATATATTTAGCACACAGCACTGACAGAAAAAAATCGCAAACCGAGAAATAATTAATTTAGAATAATGAAATTTCGGTTATACATTTGTCTGGGTAATAAACTTAAGTGATTAACATTTCATGACCACAGGTTAATGTAAGTGCGACATAAGCCATTCCAAATATGAAATGCTTCCACGTTAATAATCGGTGTAGCCGCCAGAATGTTGATGCAAATGAGCATGCTTTGTATTGTACTGATGCCGGATGTCGGTTTATAGAATGGAGTTACATGCCTGTTGCACTTGGTCAACACAGGGACTGTTAGTGCTGGTTGTGGATGAACCTGGAGTTGTCGTCTGCTGATGTCCCATATGTGCTCGATTGGAGACAGGTCTGGTGATCGAGCAGGCCAAGGCAACATGTCGAAACACTGTAGAAAATATTAGGTTACAGTAGCGGTATGTGGGAGAGCGTTAATCTATTGGAAAACGACTCCTGGGATGCTATACATGAATGGCGGCACAACAGGTCGAATCACCAGATTGACGTACAGTTTTTCAGTCAGTGTGCGTGGGACAAGCACGAGGGTGCTCCTGCTCTCATAGGAAATCGCACCCCAGACCGTAACTTCAAGTGTAGGTCCTGTGTGTCTAGCAGGCAGACGCCCTCTGCTTCTAAGTAACGTACGGCCGTTACTGGCACCGAGGCAGAACCATCTTTCATCAGAAAAGCACAACAGACCTCTCCACCTTGCCTTTCAATAGGCTCTCACTTGACACCACTAAAGTCACAAATGGCGATAGTTTGGGGTCAGTAGAATGCGCGCTACAAGGCGTCTGATTCTAAGCTGTCCTTGAAGTAATCGATTTGTCGGTGGTGCCACGTGGCCGTTTGGAGCCCGCTTTTCCAGCGACCGTACATTCCGGTGACCACCGCTGCCAGTAATCATGTACAGTGGCTACACTCCTGCCAAGTCTTTGTGCAATTTCGCAGATGGAACATCCAGCTTCATCCTAAAACTGATCATGTCCAATGTCAAAGGTGATCAAGGAGACATCATGTTTCAGATGCAGAAACAAGCCTACCAACTTTCGTTTATGTTGCACAACTCTTTCTTGGTGTTGCGACTTTTTTTCTGTCGTTTATATACTTCATAACTTTTCCCCTGACACATAGGTTCTACGTGACGAACAAAACTCAAATTTGTATCGTTGAGTCGGAGCTCTTCAGAGACATTTGTATAGTGAAGAAGCTTGGTATTCACAAAGTAGATATGAGTGGCAATTAACATGGGTTACTGAGCCCAGCTTGTAAGGATATTGATTTCCGGTCATGTAGCATACAGCACGTGAAATATTGAAGTATATAATTTTCCATCACGATTACGATTTCCACAAAGTACAAACGAATAAAACACTTTAATAGTTCACAACTGAGCTTATTTCAGTGGAGCAAAAGACTACTCAAACTCGAAATCGACTGTGTCTAGGTGGAGTCTTGTGCATACACGAATAGAATTTAACGGCCACCACAAGAATCTAAAAGTATGTTGGTGAGGATGGAAGCAAAAAGAAACACGGGTGCGTAACTATTCAGTGCCACGCACCATGCAATTCATTTCAAGATTTAGAGGAAAAAAAACTGACACTTGTATTCATTACACAGAAATTAAACTGTAAATGTGGGCAACGTGCAATTTTGCGCCTTCGTATGTTTTCACCTTAAGATCTGTATTTATAATGCATACTGACTAACCTGTTCGTTGCTTTCGTAATTTCCTCTTTTGTTTTTTCCCTAAATGATGAAAAGAATCCAAATCCATGTCACTGATGGTTTCTTCGAATCGCTCCAGAGGCTTTTTTGGGGTGTTGCCGTTCGGTATCAGTAAAGCTGTCCAATATGCTTGCTCTCATGAAGTACTGAATCAAGGTTGGCAGATGGCCTACGAATTGTGTTCGGAATCGAATGTCACACGCGAAACACGCACTTGATTACCTGGGATTCGCATTTTATTTTTAATTGTTTCTTGCTGCTGTTTACTCTACTTAAGAAATTGTTAACGTAGGAGAATCGTACAAACATACCGTAGCTTCACCATATCACTGGCTACGTTATGGATAACATAGTAATAGGCATCACTGGTGTAGAGAAACAACTGAAAGAGCTTAAAGCAAGTAAGTCGCCAGATCCTGATGTAATACCAAATCGATTTTGCAAAGAGTACTCTACAGAAGAAGCTTGCACAGGATAGAGTAGCATGGAGAGCTGCATCAAACCAGTCTCAGCACTGAAGACAACAACAACAACAACAACTCTACAGCATTGGCGTCTTACCTTCATCGCGAATCTCTCGCCTACAGCAAAGTCCCAAGCGACCGGAAAAGAGCGCAGGTGACTTGTACATACGAACAGTAAAAGAATAGACAAGCAAAAATCACAGAGAAATATCTCCAACGTTGGTTTTCTGCTGTATCCTTGACCGTATTCTCAGTTCGAATACAATAAATTTACTTGACAGTGAAAAGCCACTGTCCACAAATCGACACCGTATTAGAAAGCATCGCCCGTGCAAAATTCAGCTTCCCCTTTTCTTACGTGAGATTCTGCGAACCATGGCTGAAGGTCAACAGGTACATTCCATATTCCTTGATTTCCGTAAAGCATTTTATACAGTGCCACAATGCCGACTGTTAACGAAGGTGCAAGCATACAAAATATGTTCCCAGACATCTGCGTGGCTCGAAGACTTCTTAAGTAACAGAACCCAGTATATTGTCCTCGACTGCGAGTGTTCATCAGAGACAAGGAAATTGTCAAGAGTATCCCAGGGAAGTGTTATGGGACAGCTGTTATTTTATATACATGTAAATGATCTAGAGGGCAGGATAAGCAGCTGTTTGCTGATGATGTTGTGGTGTATGGGAAAATGCCGTCATTGAGTGACTGAAGGAGAGTACAAGATAACGTAGACCAAATTTCCAGTTGTCAGGTAGCTCTAAGTGTAGAAAAATGTAAGTTATACAGATGAGTTGGAAAAACAAACCCATAAGGTCCGATTATAGTATTAGTAGTGTGCTACTTGACACAGTCATGTCGATTAAATATCTAGGCCTAACGGTGCAAAGCAATATGAAATGGAATGAGCATGTGAGGACTGTAGTAAGGAAGGCGAATGGTCGACTTCGGTTTGCTGGTAAAATTTTAGGAAAATGTTGCTCATCTGTAAAGCAGGGGGTCCGCATCAGATAGGATTAAAGGAAGACATCGAAGCAGTTCAGAGGCGTGTGCTAGATTTATAACCGGTGGGTTCGAACAACATGCAAGTATTATGCAAGTGATTCGGGAACTCAAATATGAATCACTGGATAGAAGGCGACGTTATTTTCGAGGAGTACTATTGAGAAAATTTGGAGAACCGTTACTCGAGGCTCACTGCAGAACGGTTCCGCTGCCGCCAACGTACATTTGACGTAAGAGATTAGAGCTCGTACGGAGGCATATATGCGGTCGTTTTCCCCTCGTTCTATTTACGAGTGGAACAAGAAAGGAAATGAACAGTACGGTGGCTTGCGGAGTATGAACGTAGATGTAGACGTAGGTGAAGAGATCGTAATTGATCCGCTTGCATTACTTCTTCTAGTAGCAGCAGAACAGTATTGTCGAACACAGTCTTCGATTTACAGTTTTAACACTATAACCAGCTAAGCCAATTGTAAATCATGGTCGTGGTCTCAAATATCATAGGTATTTCTAGCAGTGGTAGAATGCACAGCACATATTCGAGTATAGAGTAATAAACTGAGACACGAATTTATCTGTCGTTAAATCAACAGAAATTGTTGGGTAGTTCTGCCTGCGTCACCGGCCACCTGTTGTCATCGATTTGATTCGGATTTATCTACTGCTTTGGAAATGAGATGCCGAGTAAATGTGTGTATCCCATGTGGCGAAAAATGCAGCATTAGATTTTTCCAGATTCACTGGTTGTCTGCATCGGTACGAAACGGGTACAGGAAAGCTATTGCGAGTGGATGAGTAACAATAATAATACGTAGTAACTGTAACAAACTAATAATGATTGATATTTATTGTAGTACAGAAGAAGGTTGACGGTTAAAATTAAAAATAAGTAAAAATAGGCTGATCGTTCAGTTGGCGCAATGCAGAGATTTTCTTAGCATTTTGTTACTGAATTCTGTTCTGGATATTTGCAGAGAAAAAAACTGAAACAGTAAACATCGGTAGCTCAACGAGATCCGAAGCAGCAACTACCGATACCTTAGATCACGTGCCGAGCATGGCGCCACGGATCAAACATGAAACTGCTTCGTTTTGCTTTCCCATTTTGCGCCGTGGAAGTTACTGCAGACAGTTCAAAACATGAAATAACCAACCACTTTAAGTTTAGGGGTGGACTGACTATTCTAGGGTTGACAATTTATATATAAGATCTCGATATCATATAAACGCGATGGCTATTCAGACTACTTCATCAGTGTAAAAAGAGGTTGCGAGAAATTAACAGAATCACTGCGCACCATTCCGGAAAGTCAGTGAACGATCGCGAGGAGCTAAACATCGTCAGCAATACTGCCTAATCTCAACAGCACTGGGAACGTGTGGAGCTTCATGGACAGCTCACAAGGTCCTCTCTGCTATTCACAGTCTGCTACAGCCAGCACTCAGTAGAGCAGCGCTACTAGACGCCGACCTAAGAGACTGCTTCAGACTGACAGTAGATTACACCATTGAAAAATACAAATGAATTGCACACTTATCCTGTTCGGCTTGCAGCGAAAACTTATTTTAACAAAACTAAAAATGTGTGCAAAACAACTTTGCCCTAAATGACAAGAAACAGTAAGATGCTACACACTGTTTACCTCAAATGGACTGTATCAGAGTCCGATCTAGTGTTGTACACAACTACAATACCGGGAATTCCACCAAAATGTGAAGTATTATGGGTAATGGACTTCTATATCGAAGTCACGGAGTCATAAATCAAACTGTGGATTCACAAGAAAATATTGAATGTATGACTACTGAAGCAGAAAGAAAACAGAAGAAACTGGCAAATGTACAGTTTAGCACATTCAAACGTTTTTCTCCTCCTGATCTACCATAGTAAAGCATACAAACAAGATTGCCCACCGTTTTCATAATTTTTCCCGTCTTGTTTGATACAGAGATTCGTGTGACTGACCGCTAGTTCGGATCTGTTCAAAGACTTTCTCTTATTTTGTTGTTGATGGGTAACTTGGTATTCACGAAGCAGACGACTATGGCTACTCCTACAAGGTTGCCAGGGGACATATGACATAGGGGATTAAGATTCGCCTCTTACTTATGATAGTTAGTAGTTCAATTAAAATAGCTGTGAAAGGCTGTGATAACGTACAGCTTTTGCAGCAAAACTGGAACTGATTTCGAAAACAGCTACCTTTCCAAAAACTGTGCGCTTTACAACTATGTGAACAAAACACTGCTTCAGCAAAAACTCTCTCATTTATAATAAACGTAGATTATGTAGTTACCTCGCCTTGGAATCAAAAGCCGCGCAGAGTTGCCACGCGATCTAGGTCGCCATGTCACGGATTGAGCAGCCCCTCCCGCTGGGGTTCGAGTCCTCCCTCGAGTATGGATGTGTGTTGTTCTTAGCATAAGTTAGTTTCAGTAGTGTGTAAGTCTATGAAACGATGACCTCAGCAGTATGGTCCCTTAGGAATTCACACACATTTGAACATTTGGAATCAAAAACGTTAACATCACTAAGTCAGTGTTATAACTTAATCGGGATTATTTAGAATATTTCAGCAAGATGACAGAAGAAAAGCGAATTTAGCAAGGTGAATCAACCCCACAGCTGGAAGTCACCGTTATAACAACTGATTAGTCAAACGATGCCTATGACGCAGTAAAGTGTGGACTATCCTAATCGCAAGAAAAATGCATTTTCGTAGCTGGAGTCCTGCTTGACACACTGTGCTCTTCAGATTTCATGTACTCTTTATTTTCGGATCGCTGCATCAGCTAACTTGCATCTTAAATGATCTGATGCTCTACAACAGTGAAGAGCTTTCTGCATGTCTGGCAATAATCCTGCACTGTCTGGAACCTCGTGACCGTTCACGCAGTTTCGAGATTGGTACCGAGTGATCCTGCTAAATTCACATAATATTTATTTTTCATACAGATGAAGAAACAGCCGTGCCTCTGTTACCAAGAAGTACGATACAGTGTTTCTTCGAACACGTATGCGAACACAGGAAATGTATCCGCAGTTGCAAATATAAATCAGCTTCGGCTGTATATTGGAATAACGGCAATTAAAATTTGTGCCGGGCCGGGAGACATGCCCGGATTTCGCGCTTAACGCGAGCAATTACCTCAGCTGCATATGTTTTCTTTTTTGTTGTTTTGTACTGTTTATTATTTTCCCGCTTTACGCGAACGGTCCACTTAACCGTCGTTTTACTTTTTTTCATTTGTATAAGACTAAAAATATCAACAAAAACAACGAACGTGTCCGTTATGCCGTGGGACAAAATTTGGCGTTAATGGGCTATGGTACCAGACGACCGACAGGAGTACCTTTGCTAACAGCACTTCATCGCCTGCGGCTCCTCTCCTGGGCTCGTGAACATAACGGTTGGATCCTAAGGACTGGAAAACCATGGCGTGTTCAGATGTGTCCAGATTTATGTTAGCTTATGATAAGGTTCATGTGTGGCGCAGACCTCACGAAGCCATAGACCCAAGCTCTCAAAAAGGTACTGTACGAGCTGGTGGTGGCTCCATAATGGCGTGGAGTCTGCTTACATGGAATGAATTGGGTCATATGATCCAACTGAACAGATCATTTAATGGAAATGTTTATATTCGGCTACGTGGAGACCATTTGCACTCAAACAACGATGGCATTTTTAGGAATGACATTGTGTCATGTCACCAGGCGACACTTGTTCGCAATTCGTTTGAAGAACATTTTGGACAATACGAGCTAATGGTTTGGCTTCCCAGATAGCCCGATATTTATCCCACCGAACATTTATGGAACATAATCGAGGGGTCAGTTCGTGGACAAGATCCTTCACCGGCAACACTGTGACAGTTATGAATGGCTACAGTGGCGGCATGGTTCAATATTTCTGCAGGGGACTTTCAACGACGTGTTGAGTCCATGACACGTCCAGCTGTCACACTATGCCGGTCTAAAGTAGGTCCGACAAGATATTTGGAGGAATCGCATGACTTTTGTCACCTCAGATTCACCTTCGTCAGATTCACACTGCACAGAGGCAGTTCCATAGAGGGTGATACATTCCAGCGCTACTTGTACTTCGTCCCCCAATCGAACCAAGTTCACCAAGTCATCCTTATATGTATGACAGATGAAAGCATACCCCTTCATTGTGATCCCATTCAGCCAGCTGCAAAGACCATTTAACAGTAGCTCGAGTGCGATGGCATAAAGGAGCATTAGCAGTACCTTCCCCTGACGGACTGACTACATGTTAGTAACAGGGCCAGCCGCACAGCCATTGACCAGCACCAACGACGTGGTATCTCGGAGGAGTGTGAAGACGATGCGTATAAATGTGTGGGGAAGGGCGATCCGTCGCAGCACTGTCTCAAGAAAGTCATGAGTCACTCTATCAAAGATGTGAGCGAAGTCCACCATCACTAAGGCACCACGAATGTGGCAGATCGCTGTCAGGGCTATGATAACGTGATAATCACTTAACACCATCTGAATGTTACTGTCACCACTAAAGCACATTTGATCCGTAGAGATAGCTTGAGGGAGAACGTGCCAAAGACGAGCGGCAAGAATCCGGTTAAAAAGCTTCAAGTCACAATTTAAAATGGTCAGCGGCCAATAATACCCCGGGGTGCAGGATAGGTACACCTTCTACGAATTCAGGCGGTAGGGGAAGGTCAGGGGTCATCAGTCCTGCTTGAAGCCATTTTGTCTTGGGATGCACGGTAAAACTCCAATGGATAGCCACCAATGCCCATGGATTTGTTCGCCACTCCCTTATGGATAGCGTCAGTGAAGTCATAAGCCATAAGCCATAATCATCATTGTAAGAATCTCCGCTTTTAGGAGTTCCTGTTAATGAGTGGAGGACATCAGCCATTGCTGTGGTGTCCTGGACCTCTGCCACATAGAACTGATTGTAGTGATCCACTAGGACACCAGCGATATCACTCTGTGACGTCAATTAGCGTCTGTCTGGTATGTTTAGGACATGGACCAGCGCTCTCCGATTCTGTGATGCGTGGACGGCGGTTCGCCTCGTACCTTGTCTTGAAATATCGTGCATACCATTGCTCCCTCATGGCGACGACGCATAAGAGAAGTTATCTTCGCCTTAATCCGTTGAATGTCAACCTATTGTTGAATAGAGGAGGAATGGCTTGAGAGCTCACGGACTATTATGAAACAATATTCCGAGGTATGTTGATACCACTGCATTTTGTCGCGACCATAACTTATGATTGATCAAGGTAAAGCAGGTCTGGCACAGTCAAATCACCATCGGAGTGTCGAAAGATATGCTGGAACTCGTTTCATGCAGGTGTTCCAAGTCGTCTCTGTGATCTGCTTGCATTCTGGATCCTGAAGATTTTTGACATTCAACTTCCCCGAGACTCGACCGCGTCACACCTTCTGTCACTGGTGATGAACAATACAGATATAGGCAATATGGTCAGAGGAGACTGTATCCCATAACTCAGCACCAAGTGTGGCAGTTACGAGTCCTTGGAAACACAGACACGGTCAAAACGACTCTCAGAATGGCTGGCATGTGTAGCCAGGCTGATCACCATGCACATGATCCCAAGTATCGGCAATATTAAGTTCGTGCACTAGCAGCTTGATTTACGGGCGTATCGTAAAATGAGAACGTTCTGGGATAGCGTACAGCTTAAGTAGCCACCACGAATAATATGGTCGTGACAGGCAGCAAACAAAGGGGCACCATCTTCCGAATAGAATCGCAGGTGTTGCTGTCGCTTGGCCATGTCCAAGGGAATATAAACATAGATGATTCAAACACCACGGAATATCACAGCAAGACTCCTAGCCAATGGTAGGTTAGCCAGTTTCTCAACCTCAATGACTTCTTCTAGGAGTATAGCTCGTTCAAAATGGCTCTGAGCACAATGGGACTTAACATCTGTGGTCATCAGTCCCCTAGAACTTAGAACTACTTAAACCTATCTAACCTAAGGACATCACATACATCCATGCCCGAGGCAGTATTCGAACCCTCGACCGTAGCGGTCGCGCGGTTCCAGAGTGAATCGCCTAGAACCGCTTGGTCACCACGGCCGGCTGCGTTGACTCCCGTGGAGCACGTACTTGTAGTTCTGGCATGGAATCATCCAATGAGAGACGATCTTGGCAAGTGTGGTCCTCATTGTCTAGAGACTGTGGGTGTCAGATGGGACGATCCGATGTTACCGACTTCTCTTTGACGACCGTTTCTTAAGCATGTGGTCTTAAGTGTCCATAGGCACCTGGTGGTCCTGGCTGTCAGACACAAAAATGTCAGTAAGTACGACTGTAGGGTCGAGGTCCCTCTCCAACGCCGGAGATTGCTCACTACCACACAAGATGGACAGTATATGAGGAGGCAAGAGCTTACGTGTTGTTCTATCAACAATACCTTGAGGGTTGCTGGAGACAGTGATGATTCAGTAGTAGGAGTCAATGACGGTAGGAGTATCATTGATGTGGATCACATACAGCTGGAATCAACATGTCCTCCTTGGCCACATCCCAAGCACGTTTCCAGCTGGCCATCATAAATTATATCGGCATGGCACCTGCCAATATCTAAGTAGGACACACATGTTTCGTCAGCTCGGTGCTGATCTTTTGTACCCTATTGGCATACAGGTATTTCGTAAATTGAGTCCACTTTGCAGCTTATGGATAATCAGCTTTCCATACACGCAGTATGCAGATACCACCGTCTCCGAATGGACCCAAAAAGGGAGTTCAAACACACGGATCGCCCGCAGTCCAAGTCCTGCATGTTCCACAGTTGCATCAATGATGTGACCATCTGACTGATGGAATTTGAGACTGTTTCTAGTTGCACGTAGAATTACGTCGCATACTTCTTCATTAATCAGTTTCAAATACACCACACTACCCACTGTAGGCAGGTGAATGCCAACAAGATGGCTATAATCAGTCTTTGCTTCATCTCTGGTAAGCTGCTCAATTTCAAGTGACTTCGAACGTTCATATTCAGGAGATCTTCATTGTCAGTTTGCAGCTGGCATATTTTGCTAAGACTGCTGAATTATGAACGTTTTCTGCAACGTATCACACCATCGCACAAAGTTTTTGCTCAAGCTACGCAGCAGCTTCGAGAAACTCGTACCTTCACCGTGAGAAGGTACGACTGTGGTGCCCACGGTAACACTGCAAGCCCGGATTTGAAGAAAATGTTGCGGTAGCGCTCTCGCCTCCCACGCCCGGGTTCCCGGGTTCGATTCCCGGCGGGGTCAGGGATTTTCTCTGCCTCGTGATGGCTGGGTGTTGTGTGATGTCCTTAGGTTAGTTAGGTTTAAGTAGTTCTAAGTTCTAGGGGACTGATGACCATAGCTGTTAAGTCCCATAGTGCTCAGAGCTATTTGAACCATTTGAAGAAAATGTACTGCATGGAATTGAAGAGAATCCTTCAACGAGTACTCGTACAACTGCGCGTGCAATGGGTATATCGTCTGGGACGTTTTGCGTGAGCAACAATTACATCCGTACCACACCGGCAGGAAATGTGGTTTCAGCATGATGGTGCAGCACCTCACTTCTCACGTGCGAGTCGGAGACATCTCAACTGATGATTTGGTGAAAAATGAACAAGCCGAGGTGGTCCAACGGTGTGACCGCCGCGATAGCCGGATTTAACTCCTATGGACTACTTCTTGTGGGGTTGCGTGCAAAGTTTAATTTACGACATTTCTGTAGAGACAGAGGAAGATCTGCTGGCACAAGCGCTGGTCGTTGCACTACAAATTAAAGAGAAACCAGGTGGAATGGAGAATGTGTACCAGAGCATGCTTCGTAGGACAATGTCTGTAACAACGCTGGTAGTAGCTACATCAAGCCACTGTTGTAATGCATCAGTACTGTTCTGTACGTACAGCAGACTGGGCTCTTTTTTGTTCTGGAATAATGTAAACACCTAATGTTTAATTGTTAATACAAACAAATGTGCTAAAGTGTTAAAGGGATATATCTTTATGTTTCCTTTCGAATTGTTCCCTTATGAGTATGCTGATTCAGGCCAAATGAAATTCATCAAGCAGATGTGGATGAATTTGACATTCGAATTTAAACCGTCGTAGAACGGAAACGGTGCGTTTCCGGGCATGGGTTCTTAGAACAATCCACGAGTATACTGCCGGTCCATACTGTCCAACGGGCTCAATATTTCGGCGATCAGACATGTCACCATCGTCAGGTGTGCTGACGAACTGAGCTCCTGAGGGTGGGCGGCCGTATTAAATCCCCTCCCCTCGTGAGGTATTCTCTCGGCAGTCCGCGCCGCGCGTGAGCGGTCGCTGAGACGCTGGCGTCGGCGTCTGTGGTGGCGTCGGTGTAATTGCCTCGTTCGCCCTAGTCGCCCGTTCGTTTCCTTTGCTGAGCGTCTTTTTAATTAGACTCAATGCTGCTTCCCATGCCCTGCTGAGGTTGTAGCCGCACTCTCGGTTGATGAGTCTGTCCCTGGTACGAATTTCGATAGCCTATCTAACGACACTGTCCCAGTATTTAGATGTCTGTGCCAAGACCCTGATATGTTGGTAGTTCATTTCGTGATTTTCGGACAAACAGTGCTCCGCGACCGCCGACTTGTTGTGGTACCCAAGTCGAGTGTGCCTCTGATCTCGGTTTGCGGAAGGCCGGCAAATACCAGATCTCATGTCAATGTGGGAAGACTTATATTGGACAGACAGTGTGCACCATCGAAGATCGTTGCCGAGAACATCAGAGGCACACTCGACTTGGGTACCCCAACAACGCCCGTTCCCATGCATGTGCGCAAAACCAGCCAGCCTGTGCCAGGAATTTTCCCATTGGCCTTGACCTAACGGTTCTTGGCACCCCATCAGTATTGATTTTTCTGGTCCTTTCTGGAAGGCAAGGTGGCTAATTATCATTGATACACATAGCAAATATCCTTTTGTTGATTCAATGAATTCGACGACAGATGCTAGCACTATCAAAGCACTCGCTTCTGTCTTTAGTTTAGAAGGTTTACCTTAAACAACTGTTTTGGACAATATTCCTCAGTTTACTTCGTTGAAATTTTAACAGTTTTGCGAACAAAGTGGAATTCAGTATATCTGAACGGCCCAGATTACTCCTCAGTCGAATGGTGAAGCCGGACGCTTCAGTTGGACTCCTAAGGTTTAGATGTCCAAACTTCGTGGCAAATTGCTTTGTTATTGTTTTTCAGTCTGCCGCTCATGGTCTCGCGGTAGCATTTTCGCTTCCTGAGCACGGGGTCCTGGGTTAGATTTCCAGCGGCGTCAGGGATTTTTCACCAGCCCCGAGATGACTGGGTGTTTTGTCGTCTTCATCATTATCATTCATCCTCATTACGGGCGGAAGAAGGCAACGGCATACCACCTCTATTAGGATCTTGCCTAGTACGGTGGTGCTGGTCTCCCGCATCGTTTCCCTAGGCTCTGTCAAGAAGCATGAGACTCCATTTCCATTATTTTTCAGCACCTTTCGCACTCTGCCTTTTCACGACGGTTCTGTAGCAGAATTTTTACATGGGCGTCATCAGCGCACTTCAGTGCATTTATTTCACTCTCGACGTCCTGCAACGAAATTCTACACGAAGAGCGAGGTATTCTATCATGTTCTATAATAAACCTCACAACTGCGAATGCGGCATCCTCAATCAGACGAGAGGCCGAACTCATTCTTCATTTCGCAGAAAAACAGGCACCTATCGACGACACCAAAACCAACTTCATTTTCGTTATTATCATGGTCCTGCAGTAGATTTTCATTTTTCAGAAACGTTGCCTGCGGTCCAAACTGCTCTCCCGACCGGCCTTTGTCGGGGCTTGAGGTTCGGGCACATGGGTCAACAGCCGACTCTCCCATCGAGGTCGAACCCTGCCCGCCTACGCAGCCACTGCCGCAGCCACCACCTCCGTCGCCATTCACAGCGACGTCAGTCACGGATATCGAGCCTGCATCAGCTTCAAAGTGGTCGGTGTCCCTAGCAGCTTTACTTCTGTACCCACCTGTGCCATTAGATGGACGTCGTACCTCTGTTTCTTCGGCAGATGTTTCCGATGGTTCCAAAGCACACGTCGGGACACGGGTTGGCTGATGCCAATTGTAACCGCGCCGCATACAACTCTGTCAGCTGCACCACGGCACTAATCCTGCCCACGTCATCGCCCGCACCTACAAAATGCGAAGACAGTGCGTAATCTCTTTTCTTTCTTTTTTTTTTTTTTAGTTTTTGCCGGGGGAGGGAGAGGAATGCGGTCTCGAGCGTGTCTATGTAGAAAAGGAAAACGTATTTAAATAGGCCGCCAATAGTCTCCACTGCGAACCCTGTATGCACAGAGCTCGCCGTATTCATACTGATGGTGTTACAGAGGCCAGCATAGTACACCGTCTTCTCTTCTACTCACTACGTGCAAATGTGTCCGTCCGCGCGCCTTTTTAAGATGCCGTACACCGAGGTCCGCTCCAGATCACGGAAAATTCGCTGTGACACAACGATCGTTGCATGACGTTATAATAATCAGCAACTATACACAACTATTTCCTAGCCTGTGTGGAACACACAATCAATGATACCAAATATAAGCATAATTTTAGTCTGTTGCGCATATCGTAAATTTATGTGTTGATCTTTTAGTCATTTATTAAATATTCAGAGAGTTCATTGTTCGCTCCACCCATTCACTCAGACTATAGACACAATAGATAGGATAGCGGTAACAACTTGGTTGGCCTCCACTCTGATAGTTAAAGCCTTATTTTTGCTGCCTATTCCATTTTGGACAACAAAACAAAGAGTTATTTTTTTCTGCTACCAAGAACTTTTACTTGTTATCTTTGTAGATGCCGTTGTCGCGCTAAGGCAAAACTGCCCGCGCACCATCAAGTGCCAGGAATGCCGCCGTCCGTAGTGGGCGAGTGCCCACGCTATTGACGGCGGCATACATTCCCATGAGCTGTTGCCACACCACATGGTCTACCTCTCCAACGTCACGTCTTCCGCGGCATTGTTGATATGTACCACCGTATATATCATCTTGTTTTTCCAAGCGTTGACTATCGTTTGCAGCGTTATTACACGTTGGCGACTTTTTGGGAACCTCGATGTTTGCTGTTATCAGTTCACCAATTATTAAAAAAGTTCCGAATCGTGAGTACTTTTTCCTGTGTTACACTTCGTCTCACTCCTTTCGAAAGTTTTTTCATCTCGCCAGGGTCATCACACGCGAGCGGTCCCCCGACAATACAATTCCACTTATCTCTCCGCCTTCTGCGGTTTAGTGAGCCACTGACCGGCTTCAGACTGCAGAGCGGGATGACAAAACCATCACAAGGCGTTAAGTGGTGAGCTATTTCAGGAACTATATTCGCCAAATTAAGGATAAAAATGTATATCCTCCAGCAGATCAGGTAGAGTAGTTTTTAAGAAAGCATTTCAGGTGCTCCGTTGAGTGCGACGAATTCAATAGCGTTTTTCAGTGTTTGGAGTCTTTATCGGATAGATATGACAAGAGACAACGAAAGGATTCAGAGACGTACTGGCTAGATCATAACAAGTCGGTGTACCCTTTACGGAAACGTAACAGAACTCTTCGGACTAGTCAAACACGAATCCTTGCAAGAAAGACCACGTAGTTCTCACGAAATCTTGTTGCGGAATTTTAGAGAACTTGTATTCGACGAAGACTGTGCAACCACTACGCTGTCACTATTCCGGCGTAACGACAAGCGCTGGCACGATGATGAAAAACGGAAGAGGAAGAGCGGCTGTGAGACTACGTCGGCCAATAGTACGCTGACTAGGACGACACCAAGACAGGAGCGACATCTATACGAAGAGAATATAAGCGCCTTGCCGCGTTGTCGCAGCCAGGGTGGATGACGAGCCGTCATGCAAACGCTACAGCAGTGACTTAAGAAACTGAATTTTTTTGCTTGCATTGATATTGTATATACCGAAGGACATTGTTTACATGTCGCCATTTGCTTGCGACACACCTTTGTGATCACGCAAAGTTAAATATTGTCAATTTAGCTTACTATGATAAACTCCTTTAATACAATTTGCTTGAATTGTTGTCTAGCGATCCGAGAAAACAGGTTCCTAGGCACCCTATATTGGACGAGTGGGCAGGATACTACAGTCACCATCATATATCCCATGCAGAGATCATGAGAATACGCTAAGAGAGATTAGGGCACGTACAGGCACGTAAACAGTCAAATGACTAGAAAGGAATAAAAATTAAAATCGATAATACTGATATGATTTACCCTCTCCTATGCACTGAATAGTCATTTGTGCAGTATATATGTCATTATAGATGTGGACTGCATGTGGAAGAACGCGAGGACCTATCAAATAGTCATCCACAATAACGGTCCAAACATACACAGAATATCTTTGTTGATGGCGTACTTCAACAGTCAGTCAATACGTCATGACTGTGTAAATTTGCACTTGATCATTCACGAAAAGCACAACTGGACGAAATGCGTGTTGACTCTATGTTGCCGGCCGGTGTGGCCGAGCGGTTCTAGGCGCTACAGTCTGGAACCGCGCGACCGCTGCGGTCGCAGGTTCGAATCCTGCCTCGGGCTTGGATGTGTGTGATGTCCTTAGGTTAGTTAGGTTTAAGTAGTTCTAAGTTCTAGGGGACTGATGACCTTAGAAGTTAAGTCCTATAGTGCTCAGAGCCATTTTTTGACTCTATGTTGATTAAGCGATACGGGTAAATGCACAATTGCTAGAAAATGAGCTTCGGATAGTGCCTATAGACCCTGTAAAGGGTTTGTACACAGCAAGTTATCATGCAATACTTACGAGATGGTCATGTCACAATCCATTACTTGTTTCAGGCATTTCTTTTATGCTGACACTAAAATAGGTGACAACTGTGTGAAGAACAAACTGTATCATTTACAGATATTTTACAATGATAAGCAAAACATTATGGCCACTGCCAACGGCGACGTTGGATGTCACTAAGAGGCGTTTGCGGGCACGTGACGTTGTCACAAGAGTATGTAAGCGGAACAGACACGGACGGGGAATTACCCTTGCAAAGATATGGGCTGCAAATGGGGAAACCCAATGAGATAAGCGACTTTGACAAAGGGCAGGTTATAATTAATCAGAGCTTGTGAACGAGCACCTCGAAAACGACGAAGCAGGTCAAATGTTCACGTGCTGCTGTCGCGAGCATCTACGGAGAGAGGTAGAAGGACAGTGAAACAACCACTGGCGATAAATGGTTGGACGTCCACGACTCTTCACAGAACGTGGGGTTCGGAGGCTGGTCCGCTCTGTAAAGTGGGATAGATGGTGATCTGTACCGCCTCTGCCGAAAGAGCAGGACACTGGTGCACTCGCAAGTGTTTCGGAGTCCTCCGTTCATCGTGCATTTTTGAACATGGAGCTCCGCAGCAGACGACTCCTACGTGTTCATATGTTGACCCAACGACATCGTCTGTTACGATTGGAGCAGGCACGGAACCATCAGGAGTCGACCGTCGATCAACGAAAAAATATCGGCTCTTCGGGTGAATCACATTTTTGCTGCGTTAGGTCGAGGGTCTTCTCCACGGCTCGAAACGTGCAGCGCGCCACGGATGCAGGCTCGTGAGAGCAGCATTATGCTATCGGAGACATTCTCCTGCACATGCATGGGACCTAAGGTAGTAATCGAAGACACGCTGACAGCTGCGAACCACCTGCATCAGTTCATGCTTGCTGTCTTCCCCAACGGCGATGTCATCTTTACGCAGTACAACTGCCCGTGTCTCGGAGCGAGAACAGTGCTACAGTGGTTTCAAGAGCATTATAGTAAACTCACGTTGATGTCTCGGTGACCAAATCCACCTGATGTAAATCCTATGGAACCCGTCTGTGTCGCTATGGGGCGCTGCCACCGAGTACGCAAATCAGCTGCCCATCATTTACTGCAGTTGTATGACCTGTGCCTAGACTGATAGTGGTAAATACCTCCACAAACCTACTAACAAACTGTCTGATCCCTTGAAACATCCCCTTAGAAAATTTTTATAAATTACTGTGCTGGTAAACCTCTTACGTTATTTGATTTTCAAACAGCTGAGCAAAACTGAACGTACTCAGACATTTCTGTCTTTACTTACTCTGATCATCAATAAACTGACACACAATAGGCGGCCGGAGTGGCCGAGCTGTTCTAGGCGCTACAGTCTGGAGCCGCGCGACCGCTACGGTCACAGGTTCGAATCCTGCCCCGGGAATGGATGTGTGTGATGTCCTTAGGTTAGTTAGGTTTAAGTAGTTCTAAGTTCAAGGGGACTGATGACCTCAGAAGTTAAGTCCCATAGTGCTCAGAGCCATTTGACCCATTTTTGAAACACAAAATATTTTTTCTAGCGCAACGCAATCTGACTTTCAATAATCCCTACAAAAGAATGGCCCTGACTAGCAATAACCTATACCTTTCATGAATCACCTCACAAAAATCTTCGTTACACAAACTACTGAAATACAGCGTGCGCAAATACTGCCAGCTGAGTAAATCTTCGTTACACAAACTACTGTAACACAGCGTGCGCAAATACTGCCAGCTGAATAAAAGATTCTAACGACTGAAGGCACTAACTATTGATAGGCATACTTAGGAAATGAAAGATTTTGATAGAGAACAAACAATGTATTTACCTTAATAATTTTCAAAAGTCATCATATACACTCCTGGAAATGGAAAAACGAACACATTGACACCGGTGTGTCAGACCCACCATACTTGCTCCGGACACTGCGAGAGGGCTGTACAAGCAATGATCACACGCACGGCACAGCGGACACACCAGGAACCGCGGTGTTGGCCGTCGAATGGCGCTAGCTGCGCAGCATTTGTGCACCGCCGCCGTCAGTGTCAGCCAGTTTGCCGTGGCATACGGAGCTCCATCGCAGTCTTTAACACTGGTAGCATGCCGCGACAGCGTGGACGTGAACCGTATGTGCAGTTGACGGACTTTGAGCGAGGGCGTATAGTGGACATGCGGGAGGCCGGGTGGACGTACCGCCGAATTGCTCAACACGTGGGGCGTGAGGTCTCCACAGTACATCGATGTTGTCGCCAGTGGTCGGCGGAAGGTGCACGTGCCCGTCGACCTGGGACCGGACCGCAGCGACGCACGGATGCACGCCAAGACCGTAGGATCCTACGCAGTGCCGTAGGGGACCGCACCGCCACTTCCCAGCAAATTAGGGACACTGTTGCTCCTGGGGTATCGGCGAGGACCATTCGCAACCGTCTCCATGAAGCTGGGCTACGGTCCCGCACACCGTTAGGCCGTCTTCCGCTCACGCCCCAACATCGTGCAGCCCGCCTCCAGTGGTGTCGCGACAGGTGTGAATGGAGGGACGAATGGAGACGTGTCGTCTTCAGCGATGAGAGTCGCTTCTGCCTTGGTGCCAATGATGTTCGTATGCGTGTTTGGCGCCGTGCAGGTGAGCGCCACAATCAGGCCTGCATACGACCGAGGCACACAGGGCCAACACCCGGCATCATGGTGTGGGGAGCGATCTCCTACACTGGCCGTACACCACTGGTGATCGTCGCGGGGACACTGAATAGTGCACGGTACATCCAAACCGTCATCGAACCCATCGTTCTACCATTCCTAGACCGGCAAGGGAACTTGCTGTTCCAACAGGACAATGCACGTCCGCATGTATCCCGTGCCACCCAACGTGCTCTAGAAGGTGTGAGTCAACTACCCTGGCCAGCAAGATCTCCGGATCTGTCCCCCATTGAGCATGTTTGGGACTGGATGAAGCGTCGTCTCACGCGGTCTGCACGTCCAGCACGAACGCTGGTCCAACTGAGGCGCCAGGTGGAAATGGCATGGCAAGCCGTTCCACAGGACTACATCCAGCATCTCTACGATCGTCTCCATGGGAGAATAGCAGCCTGCATTGCTGCGAAAGGTGGATATACACTGTACTAGTGCCGACATCGTGCATGCCCTGTTGCCTGTGTCTATGTGCCTGTGGTTCTGTCAGTGTGATCATGTGATGTATCTGACCCCAGGAATGTGTCAATAAAGTTTCCCCTTCCTGGGACAATGAATTCACGGTGTTCTTATTTCAATTTCCAGGAGTATATATATATATATATATATATATATATATATATATATATATATATATATAATCAGTTCATGATATCCAATATTACAGATTTACTCTTTCTGATGGACACACGTCCAGATCGTCCACTCTCTAAATTCTGCCTTCTCTCTCCCCAGATTCACCACTGCTGGCGGCTCACCTCCAACTGCGCAACGCTACACGCTGTTCACATCCAGCTGCCCGACACTACAATAGCAAAAATTCCAACAATGCAAACCAGCCACAGACTGCACACAGTACAGTCAGTGATTTTCATACAGAGCGCTACGTGGCGTTACCAACATAAAAACCTAAACAGCCTACTTACACCTTGATACGCAGAATCACTGACGTATTTCGTTCATAAGACCGACGAACAACCTATAAAATAGGTGGTTATAATGTTTAGGCCGATCAGCGTATACCTCCCTTAGCCGCAAGTAGCAGGTAGGCTCCTAGCGAGCCACCTTCGTTTTGGAATCACTAGTTATCTCCCTTGTGCAGTTAGTTCCGATACAAGAGCTGAGCAGAATGGCCATTATCGTATGTTAATGCACACGTCAAATTAGCGTCTCCCAACTCTTCATTTGAGTACACTCTACCCAAACCAAGTGTGATGAACGGTAGTAACCAGTCCACTACTCAACAAATCCGTAATGATCACCTAAACAGTAGATGCTACCTTGAAGCAAGGCAATGAAGTCAATCGCTTGGTAATGGACGCAGTTGGGGTGACTGCATAGCCTTAGGTGAAATGAAGCACAAAACTCCGGCGATGAATCTAACGATTAAAACCAAGAGAGCACTTTGAACATTTACCGCAACAAAGAGATTCACTTGTTCTGTTGGAACTTTCTGTTCCCGTGTGCGTTCCACGTACTATGAAGACATGTCCAAAATGAATTCTTACATGAAAATGAAGCGTTTCAAGACCCATTTGCTAATAATAAACTTCCTTCTCCTTTTTGCAAAAAATATGTCCGAAAAGTTTTTTGGTACCTGTTTGTTAGTTTTTGCATATTTTTGTTTCACTTTCTTTCTCATTGGTAGCTTACGCGCTAATTCTCTTTCAAATTTGGTCGATTTCTCAGCAAGTGCCCCCTTACCTTTCCTAGCCTAGATATGGTTCTTGCCTGAACTGACGAAGACGATAGATAATTTCTTGAGACAAAAAGTACTTGACGGCTGATGCATAAAATGAGGACTTTATAAAAAGTTGCAAACTCTAAGGACAGGAAGAATGTAGATGATAGCGCTAATTATAGCCACTGTATACACAGTTGGTGACGGCTGTTTTTAAGTCAGTAACTGAAATCGGTACGGTAAAGTAGTACGTGTAAGTACTGTAGGAGGATGTGATGTATATTCTGAATTGTCAAAAAACACTGCAGTATAACATTTCCAGCGTAGAGAAGGTTGTATGGGCACGTTCCGAAGAAAAAAATCACGTTTCACCTTGATTTGGAAGCAGTACTGTGTGGATCTATATAAGCATTTGAAATATTCGGTTAAAAATTACATTTCTTTATCGAAATGTGGCTCAAACACAGATGTTCTGTTGAACGTGTCTGTGGTGAGTACTCAACGAACCTTGTTATCTTCCCCTGAAATCCGTGCAAAGCTTATTTTGTTAGCGTATGGAAAATCAAGTAAGAGAAAAATAAAGAAGTGATTACGTTATCCTCTTCATCGTTTCATGAAACGCATCACATTTTCGCAATGGTCAAGAATGGGAGAACAACTCAGGAGTGGCAGTTTTGGGCGACTGAAGTGTCTTATGGAAACCATGGAAAAGTAGAATGCCCTGACTGGAATCTGAACAACAATATGTTCTGTATACGGGCCCAGTAATGCAACATCTATGTCGATTCAGGGTTTGCGCTGTGGCTAGAAAGGAAAGTAGTTCGGCAAAAAGTGCATATTAAACCAAGAGAATTTTAAATGTCTAACTTTGTATTAACTTTTTAGAAGTTTCGCTTTTAACTGATCATAGCAGTTGGCTGCCACATATCTGTATTGTGCTATATTTCCATTTCCAGGGATTTACTGAGAGAGAACATTGTCTATATTCTAATTCCTCTGTTTCTATGCACACAGTGAACGACTTCCAAAATCGGTTCCACTCCTCAATAACTGGTATAACAAATAGATGTGAGTTTTATGAGCCGGCCGGAGTGGCCGAACGGTTCTAGGCGCTACAGTCTGGAACCACGCGACCGCTACGGTCGCAGGTTCGAATCCTGCCTTGGACATGGATGTGTGTGATGTAGTTAGGTTAGTTAGGTTCAAGTAGTTCTACGTTCTAGGGGACTGATGACCTCAGCAGTTAAGTCCCATAGTGCTCAGAGCCATTTGAACCATCTGAGTTTTATGAATTCGTGAAATGACTACCATAAGGCCACAGCTTAACAATCTGTACGTGAAAGACACCAATAATGATCTAACCTCCATCCAGTTTCATTTCTGCCGTATTCTCAAAATTTTTAGGTTACGTTGTTTATAATAAGAATTTAAACGTTGCTACATAATATTCGGCGTCTATGCTGTACTGGAACTGGGAAGATTACTCACATATAGTAACAGAATGTAGTATTTTATTAGAAAATTAATTACAGAGTGCTGGTACTTTCTGCGTCATGTCAAGAAAGAGTTAAATACGTAATTTTAAATAAATGTGAATGTAGTGGTGTCACAGGAAATGTTGCAAAATGTCTCAAATCCTATCTTCGTAACACGAAGGATAGACCGTCGACAAGGGAAATCCACGAATTACATTATCAGTCGTCATGAGACTGAGAAGGAATTGTGAGGTGACGAGGTATAATGTTTTAAGCTACAGGCAATTTTCGGGCTGGCTTGGAAAGTGACGCTTGGTCATATGATGCTAACCTGTAACTCCGCTCTATTTGCCGGCCGCGGTGGCCGTGCGGTTCTGGCGCTGCAGTCCGGAACCGCGGGACTGCTACGATCGCAGGTTCGAATCCTGCCTCGGGCATGGGTGTGTGTGATGTCCTTAGGTTAGTTAGGTTTAAGTAGTTCTAAGTTCTACGGGACTTATGAGTTAAGATGTTGAGTCCCATAGTGCTCAGAGCCATTTGAACCATTTGAACCATCCGCTCTATTTATACCGTCTCAGGCTCTAAAGACATATTATCCCTGCATTCATTCACAGCTACCACCAACACGACGTAATAAACAAAGAAATTTTTCGCTGTATCTTACAAAATATAAGTAGAGCGAATATTTATTTAGATAGACACTGCAAGAAACGTTAATCTTTCTATGGAATTATGGACATTGTTCACTAATTTCATTTCCATAGAGTTGCAGCAACGATTTATATTTTTTAAATATAACTTTTTTGTCTAAACGTCTCCGTAGTCGAATGGTCAACGTCTTCACCTGTAGTGCAAAAGGAACTGAATCTAATTCCCTATAACTCAGATTCTTTCTGAGATAGGGAACTGTGGGACAGGGTCCACTCAGTTTCAGCGGCCTATGAGTGTGTCCTTGAAAAAACAGGTAGTGGCATCATCAGGATCCATGTACTTTCAATAACGGCTGGAGCGACTGGTGACATGCTGATCACATGTCCTTTAGTTATGGATCGCTCCTTTTGTAGCTTTGTATGCAGTACCCAAATAAATGGAACAGGCCTTAGGCATAATCTTTGAGTGGTGTTTACATTGTTGTCCTGTCTTCACACTGGCAGCGCTAAGTGTCAACAGCTGGACGATATCTCAAGCGTAGCGGTAAGAAATTAAAGGCACAAACGTTTCTCGTGAATCAGTATCTGTTAGTGAAAACAGTACCAAAATACCTATAGTAGTCCCTGAGGTTAGCTTTCACATGCAGGCAGAAACACGAAGCACACAGTTTAATTAATAACTCGTGCATATATTTATAGATTCTGGTTTAGCTTCGTTGGTCTCTAGAGCTGCAGCAGCTGTTTACTTTACTGCTTTTCCCGCTAGATACCGCATCCTCTATGGCTAACCAGTTCGTAACTCCCATCATTACCACGAATCGTCATTACAAAAGCCAGTTAATTGTGGAACAGATAACAACACATATATTACACACTAATCACTAGTATAATTATAAAATATATATACGAACATTTCTTGTGAATTAGACTATTAGTGGAAACCGCATCAAAATCTCTACAGTACTTCATGGTTTTAGCATTCAGATGCAGACTTAAAAAAAGAGGCAGCGGATGACTGTACCAGAAAATTTGTTTCTATTTCGGCTGAGAACATATGACAATTGATGTAGTAATAGGGGTTAACGCCGACAACGTGGTCATTAGAAGTAGATGGCCATATGAAGAATGGTTTTGTGTATGTGCCAAACTATTAGTATTTTTTATGTTAACCAGAAATAATTCACGTCATACTAGAGCCTTTCGGCGGGGCTCCATTGCAGCAAACATAATACCTTGGATTGATACTGTGCTCTTATCATCTTGGAATAACGTAACGGAACACGCAGTTACACCTAAGGGGAGGATGTGCAGTGTTTTTTTACTAACGCATCTCAGTTCGTAGAGTTCGGTTACTAGTACGGAGCGTCTTTCGAGATTAGCTTTATAAGCCTGACTGGACGAAAGGGCCGGTTCGTAGTAGATACGAGGGTTGGAACTTAAATAGTGGCAATTATTTATTCACAACCGATAAAAATGAGTTACATGTTTGCACCTGTTATTGTCCTTCGAAGCAGTGACCAGTGTTGTGTAGAACCCGTTGCCAGCGATGTGGAAGACGTAGTATATCGTTAGAGCCTGTTCTGTTGATGGTACGAATGGAGCGGTCTACTGTCTGTCGAATCTCTGGAACAGTTCTGAAGCGAATGCCACGAAGTGTTTCCTTCATCGCCCGCCGGAGTGGCCGAGCGGTTCTAGGCACTACAGTCTGGAACCGCGCGACCGCTACGTTCGCAGGTTCGAATCCTGCCTCGGGCATGAATGTGTGTGATGTCCGTAGGTTAGTTAGGTTGAAGTAGTTCTAAGTTCTAGGAGACTGATGACCTCAGAAGTTAAGTCCCATAGTGTTCAGAGCCATTTGGTTCCTTCGGAATCAAATGAAAGTCACAAAGACTTAAGTCCGAGTAGTATAGTGGATGGTACAGTACTTCCCAGACCAATCGACCGAACAGAGTAGCCACAGCTTGCGCTGTATGGGCCCGCGCATTGTCGTGCAAAATGATGGGTGGGTTGTGCAAGAAGTGTCATCGCTTCTTTCGCAAAGTTGGTCGCAGGTGATGCTCCAAAAACGGACAGTAATACTGTGCATTGACGGTCTGCCGTGGAGGATAACACCATCACAGTCGTACACGAGAATTACCATAACTTTAGACCGTCCATTCGCACCATCAACAGAACAGGCTCTGCTAACGGTATACTACGCCTTCCACATCGCCGGCAACGGGTTCTACACAACGCTGGTGACTACTTTGAAAGACAGTAACAGGTACAAAAATGTAACTCTTTTGTGCAACTATTTAAGTTCCACCCTCCTAGTCTCATGTAATGAGACCAGTAAATACCGGGTAGTTGTAACTGAAGTGCAGCTTCGCACAGAGGTCCAATGTCAGCTGTAATTATCATATGGCAGAGAAACGTGGTAGGTATTAATGCGGAATCGATTTATGCTGGAAAAAATTTGTTCCAGTTTTGGCCACCAAGTGCAGATCTGGAGCTGTGAGAGTAATAAAGACGTCCAGAAATGTTTCCACTTTTAATAGATTAGGAAAGGGACATGGTCAGAAAAAGTTTAAGAGAGAAAGTCATAATGATAGTTTCATTACAAACGGCAGCTTACACAATCAGATTCACATGAGGACCGAAAACGTCGACGAGATTCCGAATACGTAAAATGATGTGATCAAAAATTGTTCGCCGCAGTTCGGTGGAATCTGACAAGGGAACCTCCCCATCGCACCCCCTTCAGATTTAGTTATAAGTGGGCACAGTGGATAGGCCTTGACAAACTGAACACAGATCAATCGAGAAAACAGGAAGAAGTTGTGTGGAACTATGAAAAAAATAAGCAAAATATACAAACTGAGTAGTCCATGCGCAAGCTAAGCAACATCAAGGATTCTGTGAGCTGTGGAGCGCCGTGGTCCCGTGGTTAGCGTGAGCAGCTGTGGAAAGACAGGTCCTGTATACGGCCGTCAGATCCGGAAGAGACCGAATATGTCCCTGATAAACGTGTTCTTTTAGATATCCCAAGCTAAATGTCACCTGGATTCAGATCAGGTAATCTTCCAGGCCATGCATGTGGAAAACTTCTGGAGAAAACACGTTCGTGGAAGGTTGAATTAAGGAGAACTTTCACTGGGCGAGTGACATGACGTGTTGCCCCATTTTGTATGAAAACGGTGATTTGTACGTAGGAGCGCTCTCCCAAAGATGGAATCACACGCTGTACGAGGAGGTCTCGATAACGTGCAGACCTCACGATACCCCTGACAGAGCATCTGGGTGTATTCTCTTGAACGAGGAACGGACCGAAATTAATGTGCCACCACACAGTCACATACCGGGAGTGCAATGGCTCTTCGTGCACAACACGCGCTTTTATAGTGCCCAAAATTCGACAGTTGTGTATTCACTGTACCGTGTAGTGAAAACTGTGCTTCGCCACACCATAGAATATTGACCGAGCCGGCCGTGGTGGCCGAGCGGTTCTAGGCGCTACAGTCTGGAACCGCGTGACCGCTACGGTCGCAGGTTTGAATCCTGCCTCGAGCATGGATGTGTGTGATGTCCTTAGGTTAGTTAGGTTTAAGTAGTTCTAAGTTCTAGGGGACTGATGACCTCGGAAGTTAAGTCCCATAGTGCTCAGAGCCAATATTGACCAGCATCATGTCATCAATTTTGATGTGCGCAAGAAGCGGAACAGCATATTGAAAACGTTTCAGAAGGTTTCGGTTGCTGCTCCGTCTGGATCTTGTACAGGTACTAGTGTAAAATGACGGCAAAGCTTTCCATATTGTAGAGCATGTGATACACAATTATTGCGACACAGCACAAGTACAAACATTACCCGGGGCACGTGCTGCGTGGTCAGCTACATCAACCGCAACCTCGTCAATAACTTCCACCGGGATAGGACGACTTCCTCTTCCAGGTGCCACATCAAGCTCACCCGTGTTTAGAATTTCATTATCATCTTCTTTAAACATTTTAATAACATCGGGCCTCTTCTCAGACGTTTCTGTCGGTGATACGCTCTCTATGCACCACTGTAATCGCTATCGTTCTCGTACAATAGTAGCACCAGCAGCGCACGGTCCTCTTCTCGCTAACCATACTGTTCAATCTCGTTATGGTTTGCCGAATAACAGTGTGGTTGTCATACCGTCATGCAGACTGTGTTCAGTGCCAGATTTGCATGTGGTGGCCAAAGGTTGGAGGTAATTTTTTCCAGTGTAAATCGGTTCCGTATTGTATGGCCCTGAGCACTATGGGACTTAACAGCTATGGTCATCAGTGCCCTAGAACTTAGAACTACTTAAACCTAACTAACCTAAGGACATCACACAACACCCAGTCATCACGAGGCAGAGAGAATCCCTGACCCCGCCGGGAATCGAACCCGGGAACCCGGGCGCGGGAAGCGAGAACGCTACCGCACGACCACGAGCTGCGGACGTTCCGTATTGTGTCTTTCAAGTTTATATCTAACAAGTTTCACTGCCTCAAGATAATCACAGGTCACACTGTAGCTCTGTGAGTAGGTATACTTTAATTATAACTACCTAGTACTTGAATACATTAGCAAATTACTGTCGTAACCTTCTGCTAAGAAATTTAATCGAACTATTACGGTAAGTGTCAATAGAGTACCATTTATGATAAGACTGGTCGTTGGATAACGGTCAAGCCTACAGTGCGTTTCAGACACTATGCAGGCTCTATTAGTTTTAAATTATTGGGAGGAGAGGAGGGGGGACGGGATGTCGCTCACTGGGAGGTTACTGAACATCACCTTAACGATCAATCCCTCGTTTGGCTGATTTTCATATTGCTTAGTTCATTACCTTACAGCTAGAATACGCATTAGAAAAGTTGGTCGTTGCGTTGCGTGATTATCATTATAATATTGATAAAAGATCTCCATGGCAACCCCAAGGAAGATACACATTCTGTAGCGAAGAGAATAAAAAATACGTATGGTTCTTTCTTGACCCATGAACGATTGTTAAGTCTCTTGTGTGTTTCCGATCTTCTGAAAGAAACATTTTATGTTTCAACTCCTAAGAGTTGTTACTGTATATCGGGGTCATTCAAAATATGAAAATAGCCGGAGGCCATAAAATGAAACGCACTGAATAGATGATAATATCATTGCCTACGGAAGAAGGTGTAGTCTCCATAGGAGCGAGGGTCCCAAACTCGCCACTAGCGGGATCTGGGCACACACCCACATGACGACAGAGCGAGCACGTTCACGTGTCGACCGTTCACTGCACTCAGCCGTGCTGAAAACAGTGAAATGAAGGCTTCAAAAGAAAGAAAAGATGTGTACAGAGTTTCTTGACAGTGGCAGGAACGCGCGGAATGGAAATCCATCAAAGAACTGCACAAGCGTACGGAGAGCACTGCTCAGGACTCTTACAGGAACCGCATCTTCCTCCGTGGGAAATGAAATTACGATCCATTCAGCGGCTTTCGTTTTACTGCCTCCGTCTCGTTTCCTTTTGAATGGCCCTAATATCTACTGAAAACGTGGTAAATCGTTGCATGAAACTTTTTACTTAGTATTAGCTTTCACTCAGTTTTCTAAAATTTTCAGCGAATGAGATGACGTGGCCTTTAAGACTCTGAACTCCTAACCGCTATGATTGATATTCAAACCCGAATCCTTTTATTCATATTTAGTTTTTCCGAGATTTTCTTAAATCGCATCAAGTGAAAGTCATAATCATCCTTGGGTGACGTCTATATTGATTTTTTACTCCCCCATTTTCGAAAAAAGTTATTGTTTCATCTTTAATTATATCTTCGTCTGTGGTAGTTTGAAGAGAACCCTTGTTTCCTCTACAATATCCTCCTGTTCTTAGGGCTACATTTATACAATAGTTTCGAAACGGAAGGTAACAAGGTTTGCTTTAATGAACCGCTTAGGCGTCTTTGATTAGCAAGCTATATACAGTATTGCTTCACAGTTAGTTGCAATCTCTGACTGGAAATTGATGCCATTTATGCTAGCTACATCAACATAAGAATTTAGAAACGAGCCATGACATATGTAGTATATAAAAAGGAAAGATAATTATTTGCCAGTTGCTGCGTATCTCCTCATTGTCTGATAAACTAGTTTGTATAAATTGAGGATGTTTCAAAAATATAAGAAATGAAACATTTATGGCAGGCAAGCAAACAGCCTTTAATTTAGTCGCCGTGACGTACTTTATAAACTAAGAAGATATTAAAAATCAAGTTAGATGCTAAGTGCTAGCCGAAGACATATCGAATGAGATGTTTTATGCGAAGCGCTCACTGTCTCGTCATCAGATATTCATCGTTCCTCTTGATATATCCACAATTGTGGTATGCAACGCAGTCGGGGCAGTACACCTGTATTGTTCGTTCACGGAAGGCTATTGACCTCGAAAGGGGCTATCGATTCCACTTCATAAAGAGGTCTTTGCACCGACAGAGAAGGACGAAGCATTGTGCTTTATGTGTGGAATTCATTTTAACGCTTCTGCTATTGAAAATGAACTCCCGAACTTTCGTAAACAGCGAGATAGAGCAGACTGCTGAAAAAGCCAACCGAAGCTCACGTTGCTGAATCACTGTCTATTTCACGCCAGAGGTATTTCAACCTCAAATGTTCAGCCTGAATAACGAAAACTAATTACGGTGTCACTGAAAAAGCTAGAAGTTAGAAATAATTACTGCATGGCGCCACGTTGTATACTCGAACCGTTCAACACAGTAATTCAAAATGAAGCAAAAACATTTAATAATCGAAGACCCAGTATTAACGCACGTTGAAGCGTCGCCTTTTTTCATCGAGTAAAAGTTTGTTGGACAAAAGATTCAAAATTTAAATACGTAATGTAGCGGAAACAGTACCGTAAAGAAAACAGCGAATTCGGCGAATTCGTTGTACGAATCGGCACTGTAAGATCGTTGCCAAAAAAAAAAAAAAAAAATAAATAAAAAATAAAATAAAATAAAATAAAATAAATAAATTAAATAAAATAAAAAAAGACATTAATTTTGCGAACTATGAGCTATACCTTAAGGGATGTGCGTGTGAAATGCCCACCACTGTAACACATGACAGCCTTCAGAGTTTCTTTCTGAATCAGTAATTAAGTTCTTTTTTATGGTAAGTGATTACTTGAAATTATTAGGGAGGTTTAAGCAGTAATGCTACAAAGAGTTTGCGCATGATTTTACCTTGCTAATATTGTCAACAGAACATTTCTACACTTAGGTAGTCATAACTAATTGTATTTGGAGGGTGATGTTTTATGGGGCTATATATGGACTTGACTGGTGGACCACTTAAACAGTTTTTCACGAATTCCTTGAATTGGGTTACATGGTAGCTCCTCTAAATCAGTGGCTGTATCATGGCCATGTTTTCTTAGTGAGGCTCTAGAAGCTTTCTAAAATATGACAGCCAGTTAGATGACAGAATATACTGTATAAAACAAAACTATTTAGAAATATTTTCAACAATAAAAAAAGAAAAATTCAGAAGAGCTAAAGATGGAAACCGTAAGAGTATGAAGAAAACGAGGCAGCAACCTGTCTTGTATCACCAAAATGTAATTAGTCTGATGCCAAATCTGAACTAACAGTGGAGAGAAAAATTATCAAGCATTCGAATATTTCTTTAAATAAATGTATAGGAGAGGTGATGAATCAGAAGCGTTGGTAATTAATGATAAATATGCAGACGTTCTGGAAGCTGTTTCAGATGTAAGCATGCCGCATACCAGCACCCCCACGAGAAATCACGGTATTACCGTATAACACCGCCTATAAGCTTGATAATGGCCTCAAAGATACAAGGCCCACCAGCTTCTTCACGTATGTCACACGTTGATGATTAGCTCATGGACAGCTACCAAATTACGGCGATTTTTATTGTTACATTTCATCTGCTGTTCCAGATGGTTCTAACATTTTTACTGGATTCAGAACAGTTGATTCAGGAGACCGATAGAGGTGCGATAGGATGCCTGAAAGTTCGTCCTACGAGGGCTGTACGCGTACAGTCGTGTGAACACAGCTGTTGTCATACCGCGAGACGGGAGTGCCCATAACATTCTCGTCGTGATGATGTCTAAGATGGAGCAACTCCTGGACACCAAGAATTTTGATGTAAACATCCTGGTTCACTTTCACGGTAACCTGAATAAGTGATCCCAAGCCACGATACGAAAAACAGTCCCAACACATCACAAAACCACCTCTGGTCTGAACAACACCCTCCACAAGCTGCTGGTTAAACCTCTCATTTGGCTTCAATGCAATAAAACCCTTACATCATTTGACAAGAGGCGAAACATCGGTATGCCTAACGGTACAACACGCGTCCAGTCAGTCAGTTACTGTCCACAGTCTGTGTTGCTTGGTCCACTGAAAATGTGGAACTTTATGTGCTGCTCTGATCAATGATAATTTGCGAGGTAATGAACTCGTCATTTCCATTGGCTGCAGTTTCAGACAAAGCGTGACAATAATCTTCGGTCCCTGTCGGTTGGATATTTTTACGATCACTGTTTCTATGCTGTGTTACATGGCTGCGAGACGTTGGACAGTCAGCTGACAAACCAATACAATGACAAACTTCATTCTCGGCGTATTCATGTGCCAAACCAAACACGATAGCTCCTTTGTGTTATTCTGTAACGTTGGGCCATTTTACAGCACTGCTCCCACACAACCGACAGGCTTTTTCATAACTTACATCAACGATGGAGGAACAAACGACAAACTTGCATCAGTTCCACACCAATTACAGCGCTTCAGAGATACCAGCTTCTTGGTGTAATGTGGTGATTGATGTTTTGTCCGGCGAAAGATGCCAGACGACTATGGTGTTTAAATGGAAATATTTTAAGCTGTGAAAAAATTATTGCCAAAGAGATTGGCACAAATATTTACATAAAATAATACGCAAAAACTTTGAATTGTTGACTTTCTCTCCATAACAATTTTCTTGAAACTATCACCAAATGCACACAAAATACATTTTTTTGTGGTAGCGAGTAAACTTCGTTTTGAAGTGGTCATATCACAATGGACCACTAGAATGCAGTGAACATTATAGAACAGAGGAATGAGTATGAATTTACACAGTGCTACAAGTGACAGATTTTTGAGAATGTTCAAATGTGTGTGGATTCTTTAGGGGCCAAACTGCTGAGGTCATCGGTCTCTAGACTTACAGTCCGCAGCTCGTGGTCTTGCGGTAGTTTTCTCGCTTCCCGCGCACGGGGTCCCGGGTTCGATTCCCGGCGGGGCCAGGGATTTTCTCTGCCTCGTGATGACTGGGTGTTGTGTGTCTTTCATCATCATTTCATCCCCATCGACACGCAAGTCGCCGAAGTGGCGTCAACTCGAAAGACTTGCACCAGGCGAACGGTCTACCCGACGGGAGACCCTAGCCACACGGCATTTCCATTTCTAGACTTACACACTACTTTAACTTATGCTAAGAACAACACGCACACCCAATACAGAGGGAGGACTCGAACCTCCGGCAGGAGAAGCCGCACAGTCCATGACATGGCGCCTCAAACCGCGCGATCACTCAGTGCGGCGAAAATAATTGGCCCGATGGAGTTTCGAAGTCGGCTCGTCTGGGTTACTGTCCAACACCATAACCACTTAACCGTGACGACGTGGCTTTTGAGAATGTTTTTGTGTCCCTTTCAATACAAATCTGAATTACCAACACCTAATCAATTCGGCTTGTATTACTATCGTGAAGAATATATACGTCAATACACCAGCTTCCAACAGACTTTATCACGATAGTGGGAAATTTAGAATTCAAATAGGAATCCGGTGAGGAGGCTACGTACACCTTAAACTGGGAACAACAACGAAGAATAAAAATTAACATAAAATTAAGAGAACCATCTTGAGTTTGCTGGTTACAGTATACACTTTTATTCAAGTGCAGAAAACAATTTAGCAATTAATGGAGGAGTTTGTAGCAATTCTGTGTTCCCGCGAACGAAATGTGTGCTTCTGATGGCAAATCTAGGAGTGTATTGGGTGATTTTATTTGTCTGTAACACGGTTATATACATTGATGTAGACACATATTTCGATCACCCAACAACTGCAGTTTGCGGGAAAGGAAGAAAACCGCTACGATGAGAACGGATCTTTCTGGAAACCTCCCGTTAATTATTTGTCGTCAGATGGCTTGGTACGCCTCCTTAAGCCCTACGCCTTCCACTTGGATACAGAAATCGTCCGTTCATGGAGAACGACTCTAGCGGGACGGAAGAAATGCCGCCCAAAATTAATGAGTCCAAGGAAACCTTTGTGTCGTAGAAAGACCTTTACCATCATAAAAAGATCATTGGACGAAAATAAGGAAATTCCGCCAGCAAAGTGTTTTGGAGAAATTTGTTTGGTGGATCAACAAACTGGAACCAAAAATACTAAGTGCAAACCACGACTTCGTTTCGCCACGCTCCAGTGGTCTGAGAATATACAACGAAGAAGTTAATGGAAGTGCCGGCTCGTGTGGACGAGCGGTTCTAGGCTCTTCAGTCTGGAATCGCGCGACCGCTACGGTCGCAGGTTCGAATCCTGCCTCGGGCATGGATGTGTGTGATATCCTAGGTTAGTTAGGTTTAAGTAGTTCTAAGTTCTAGGGGACTGATGACCTCAGCTGTTAAGTTCCACAGTGCTCAGAGCCATTTGAACCAGTTAATGGAAATAGGTCACAGGAGAAGAAAAGCAAGGGTAGAAGAACACTTTTATGAATAGTTGTGTTGAGATGTAGCTTAGCAGCAGAAGCTATTACGACTTATGATCTGTTGTAGCATTGGAGAAGCACATTTGACACTCAGAGTGCTGTTCTGTTTGAATCTTGGAGGAGTCATGGTGTCTCAAGAGACGCTGCTGCTTTGAGATATCAACTTTACCAATTTATGGCACTCCCTCCAAGTCCACACTCTGCTGACGACGGCGTCATGGGCTTTCCCATCCTGAAGATCTCGGATTTAACATCGGCGTATGAGCTGTTCTCGTCCTGCCACTACCTGCAGCACACCGTCGATCAATTACTAATTGTCATCGGCTCTTAACTCTCATCCCGCCTTGGACTAAAACCCGTTAGCCAATATATCACATGCTTCTGATGCTACCTATGCAAAATCCCTGGTAGGATCTTATCTCATGAGCTGTCAGTCATTCATTATAAATACTTCTTCATGTTGTTTATGCTCAATTACATTGATTCAGTACAAATACTTGAAAACGTTCATGTTCCATAGCCTCAAAAGATTTCTGTGATATCTCCTTCAGAATTATATGTATGCTGTAGCATGTATTAATTGGACGGTGATAACTAGCCTGGCGCCCAGCTCAGTGGATTAACTGAGCCCCTCAGCCTCAAATAACTTCACACAAATTACTTGTCCCATAAATTCCAGTCTTAATCTGTATTTTATTACATCAGGGTATATTAGTCTTTTGACTGACATAACAAAATTAGTAAAGCAAATTTTAACGTATGTCTGAAAATTAATCATATTTAAAGTAAATAATGTATAATAAATTTATCGATACAGTAGGACAAATTAGAAATTGACAATAAGAGAAGATAATTCGAATCATCGGGTGGGGGCTACTGAGGAGGATGTTATTATAAGAAAAACTGTCATTCTGTGTGTCGGAACGTGAAGTTTTAAATCCCTTAATCGGTTAGCTAGGTTAGAGCATTCAAGAAAGTTACCTGGATATGATGCTGTTAGATATATTGGCAGATAGTGAAGTACAGTGGCAGGAAGAATAGGATTTCAGGACAGGTGATTACAGGGTTATAAATACAAAATCAAACAGTTATTATTTCCAAATCTTTTCTCTACAGAATTATTGTTAATACTATTTACAATAAATATGATGCACAGGCCAGAAATAAAGAGGCTTTTGCAATTGAATTATGTATAGGGATGTTTGAATATTATTGCTCCAGGGGGAAGGGGAGGGTTTTCTTCCATTTTTGTGTACTCCCATTGGTTGAGAGATGGAAGGGGTTTCCCATCAATTTTATATCACAGAAGGTCACGAGGCCTGGAATCGAGGTAGCTCATAACCCTGAATGTAACTGTTCCAATTGCCTAAGGGCGATTCTCAGGATGACCTTGAACAATTGTCGGTGATTCCCAGGAGGAAGAGGAGTGGAGGGTGACCTTGAATATAACTAGTCTAAGGGTGTAACCTGACACTGGAAGCATTTAATAGTGACCTTGAAATAAGGTTGTCATCTGGGTCATAAAGAATCCTGAATAACTTCTTCTCTTTAAATCACGTTATCTGTCCCTGTAAATCATCTCGCTTTAAATCTAGAAGTGGTACAACATAACTGCTTACATCCTGATGGAGTAAACAATCATCAATTTGGTAATGGAAGAGATTCGGAGGGGTAGGGTGGGGGTTAAAAGTTGTAGAGGGAGACCAAGGCTGGAATACAGTAAACCAGGTCAATCGGATGCTGGTTGCAGTAGTAATGCAGAGTTGAAGAGACTTGCACAGGATAAACTAGAGCAGAGAGCTACATCTAGTCCGCCTTCGGACAGAAGATCATAACATACAATGAGTTTGTATATTTGAGGTAAATGAAGACAATGACTGCTGGGACAGATAAAGTAATACACAAAAGAGTTAAAATGACTCGAATTGTATTTGGTTACCTAAATATGCCACAGAAACGAACTTTAAAGGTGTGTGACTAGAACCTTGGAATATGAGCTAGAGAAAAGAACGGTAAATGGACCAAGTTAGTTTCCTGGATTGTTATGTAAGGCTGATAGACGATATCAGACAATATGCAGGATCATGGGTGCTTATCGCTGAGACGGGAGTGTGCGTAAAAGTCTAAAGAAGTACTTTATCCAGCTGTGGGTTTCAAACGGCGGATCGTCATACTGATGCTGATGATGATAAAGAAATTCAGCTGCAAACAATATACACCACAGAGGTGTCGAACGTCTTATGGAAGTTTGTAGGTTTCCTGCCAAGTTTATATTTTTAATATCGATACTGATTTGTATGAAACCTTAGTCACTCGCTAAAAACTAGAAATAAATGTCAGTATTTCATTCCGTTTGGGCGAGAAAGCTGGATTAGTGTCTTTCCATTTGTGTGGCGATTTTACAGAGACGAAGTGAAACCGGAATGGGGACGCTGCGGAAGGGGGCAAAACGAGTCGGCAGGGAAGCCGTGCAGGACTCGCCAGCTTAACGGGCTTAAGTGAGCGCGTTTACCGTAATGTCGGAACCGCTGTCTCTAAACGACAGCACAAGAATGCCTACATCGCCAGTTGTGGGCTCTCACCGCCTCTTTGTTGTGCGCTGTCCTCCCCTCAAGAGAAGGGCTAAGCGCTCAGATGCATTCAACTTCTCGCAGGAACTTCAATTTGATGTTCATTACCCCTTTCAGTAGTCCGTTCTCCAAACTCCTGGGCTCCAGTACAGTTCCTCTCTGCTTTGTTCTAGACTATTTCCTACGGCTCACTGTTTGTCGTTTCGGTGTGCCTTTTAATGTTGTCTGCCCTACGTGAACTTCAGTTCCCGTTTCCCTATCTACTGATTATTAATCCGGAAATATTAGTCTTTTCGGCAAAGGATGTTATCCTTAAGAGAAGAAACCAATCATCTCTTTCTTCCCTAATGATAGTTGTGAAATGGTACTGCATACAACTGATTTTATCTCAGTGCACTTTGAATTTATCTTATTTCTGCACCTGGATGCTCATTGTGTTGTTACAGTGTCACATTAATTTAAGGAAATAAGGAATATAATGTACTCCAGCTTGCGAATCGTGGATATTTTTTATGTGTATGTTCTTGTTTTAAGTCTCCATTAACTTTATCTGTATGACAGATAAGCAGTTAGAGAGGTATTTCAATAGACGGGTGATGGAACTGTCGAGAACGCACTCTTAGATAGGTATGTGCGCAAAATGGAGCGCATTGTCCTCTCCCTTTTCAGTTCCGCGACGCTGGACGACATTATTCAAATGTTACCACAGTCCTCTTAAGTAAACGGTAACAGAATAATTGTTTACTTCCTTGTTTCATCTGCATAATTTACTCTTCCCCTGTATTAATGTAATGGGTATAAATGGAAGACTTGGTTTTAACGTTCGTCAACAACGAGGTCATTAAAAACAAGACGAAGCTCTAACTCTCATTGTGAAATGATGTGAAAGAAAATCTCCTGTATGCTGCTCTAAATTTATCTCAAGGTATTTGATGAAACCAAGGAGAAGACCTAAATCTGGAAGTGCATGGCCGATGGTACTTCCCGCTATCAGTACTGCTTCTCGTTTCATTCTTGTACAAAGCGAGGGCAGGATGATTTAGTAAATTTTATGTGCCCGTTATGACTAGCATAAACTTGTCTTCGTGATCCATAAGGGACCTATACTTAGGTTGCTATAGTATATTTTAAAATTATTCACTTAAAGCTAGTTCTTGAAACCGATTTCGCAATTGCTTCACCAAAGAAGCCGAAGTAAATATTCCAAAATTTGAATCAAAAACAGCTGTCACCATGGGTAACTTATTAGTAGATATCCTCGGTGTAGTGAATGAACTTAAATCATTTAACAAAAGCAAGTCTTCCGGTCCAGAGTATATACCAATTAGGTTCCTTTCACAGTATGCTGACGCAATAGCGCCATACTTAACAATCATACACATCCACTCACTCAATGAAAGACTCGTACCCAAAGACTAGAAAGATGAGCAGGTCACACCAATATTCAAAAAAGACAATAGGAGTAATACATTAAATTACAGGCCCACATCATTAACGGCGATATGCAGCAGGATTTTGGAAGATATATTGTTTTCGCACATTATTAATTACCCTGAAGAGAACTGTCTATTGATACACAGGCAACACGCATTTAAGAACATCGTTCTTGTGAAACACAACTACCTCTTTATTCACACGAAATATGGAGTGCTATCGCTGAGGGATTTCGTATTGATTCCGTATTTCTAGATTTCCAGAAGGCTTTTCATACCGTTTTTCACAAGCAGCTTGTAATCAAATTGCGTGCTTATGGAGTATTGTCTCAGTTGTGCTACTGGCTTCGTGAGTTCCTGTCAGATAGGTCACAGTACGTACTAATTGATGGAAAGTCGTTGAGTAAATGGGGAGTGATTTATGGCGTTTCCTAGGTTACTGTTATAGGTGGTCTGCAGCTCCGTGTATAAACGATTTAGGAGACAATCCGATTAGCCATCTTAGGTTGTTTGCAGATAATGCTGTCGTTTATCGTCTAGTAAAGTCATCAGCAGAAAATCAAAACCAATTGCAAAACTATTTAGATTAGATATCTGTATGGTGCGAAAATTGACAATTGGGTCTAAATTATGAAAAGTGTGAGGTCATCCACATAAGTGCAAAAATGAATAAAACTTCAGTTATACAATAAAACAATCAGATATAAAGGTAGTAAATTCAACTAGATAGCTAAGAATTACAATTACGAACGACTTAAACAGGAAATAAAACAGAAAATGTTGTGGGGAAGACGAACTAAAGACTGCGTTTCATTGGCAGAACGCTTAGAAGATGCAACAGATCTACTGGAGAATCTGTCTACACTACGCGCGGCCGTCCTCATTTCGAGTACTGCTGCGTGGTTTGGGATCCTTACCATATAGGGTAAACGGAGCAAACCGAGATAGTTTAGAGAAGGGCAGCACGTTTTGTGTTATTGAGAAATAGGGGAGAGAGTGTCACGGATATGGTACAGGATTTCGGGTGGACATCTTTAAAACATTGGCGTTTCTAGTTGCGGCGGGATCTTCTCACGAAATTTCAGTCACCAACCTGCTCCTCCGAATGAGAAAATATTTTGTTGATGTCGACCTACATAGGCAGAAACGATCACCATATTAAAATAAGGGGAATCGCAGGTCGTATGGAATTAATGTGAAGGTGTCTCGATAAACGTTCTACTAGGCACTTAAGTGAGATTTGCAGACTAGCGGATGTAGATGTAGATAGGCATTCACAGGATTTGCGGTCTATCTTCAAGTGGCTGCCGGGTTAGTTTCTCCAGTATCTTCGTGATACTTTCCCACAGGTCAAAAAACCTATGCTTATTTGTACTGTTCTTCTTTGTATACATCGATTGTCTCTTGCTGGAAATATCCTCGGATGCTTCGCAAGATTGTTTTGTAGACAGCCTCTTTGCAGATTGATTACATTTTCGCAGTATCTCATCAATGAACCAAACTTTTTTTTACATTACCTGCGAGTGAGTCCGTGTGATCGTTCCATTTCATAATCCTACAAAGTGTTACACCCAGGTATTTGTGTGACTTTACCGATTTCAATTGTGACGCACTGATGGTGAAGTTGTAGGATGCAACTTGGTTCAAATGGTTCAAATGGCTCTGAGCACTATGGGACTTAACTTCTTAGGTCATCAGTCCCCTAGAACTTAGAACTACTTAAACTAGCTAACCTAAGGACATCACACACATCCATACCCGAGGCAGGATTCGAACCTGCGACCGTAGCGATCGCGCGGTTCCAGACTGTAGCGCCTAGAATCGCTCGGCCACTTCGGCCGGCCGGATGCAATTTTTTTGTTTTGTGAAAGACATAGATTTAAATTTCTGGACACTTAAAGCAAGTTACATTTTTTCCATCATTTTGCTGTCTTATCAAGACCTAATTAAATGTTTATGCTTTTTCATTTCAGACAATACTTCATTTTAAGTAACTGAATAATCTGCAAAACATCTAAACTGCGATGTAACAGATATAAACTGGAAATATTTCGTACCATCTAAAACCTTTCAGAATTGTGGAAACAAATATTTTCACACGTACTTGCGTTCAAAGGCATTTGAGCCAATGACTGTGTGGAAAGTTGTGAGTATGCTATCGTTCAGTGGTTCGCAATAAGACTCGCATGATGTCCAACTATCTCATCTGTTCTTTCACCTCTGTTGTATTACAGACAGTGAAACACTTACAGACGAGAACAACTACAAAATGAAATCGAAAATCACTACTTTCTGGGGTAAATTAATCGTTTATTCTACACTCTAAATCTGTTTTTCTGGATTTCTGGGTGTCACAACATCAACAAAAGTCCTTAGGGGTAGTGTAGCACTTGTATAGTAACAAAGCTAAATTCTATGTGTAACAGTTCGAGCGACATTTGCCGCTTTCACGCTAAAATTTAATGAATACGTGCCGCCAACTCGCCACTCATCGGGCAGAAGCATCACCCTGCGCCACTGCCAATCAATACGTTCAGCACCCTGCGTTTAGGAATGTAATATCCTTCCACTCTCCCATTCCAATCGTCACCTACCGCCGACGCATTTGCGTAAGGAAAGTCTTGGAAGCCGTCATATCACAAAGAGAAGTTGCCGAAATTGGTTGTGGATTAATATGTGTTAGTTGCCTTGGAGAATGAAATTGTTAAGAGATGTGCAAGTAAAGTAAGTGACATACCAAATAATACTATCAAAATACAGAAGATTCAGTGTATAGGACGTGTCTAGAAGGGTCCTACCGCACAGGGACACATCAGCAGTTCATCCGGCAGCGCTCTGGTCTGTTGTTGCAAGACATATAAAGAGAATACAGAAAAGAAGAGGTTCTGGCTACATATCTTGATTGCTGATGGTAACATAAAGGGTGACAATTATTGAACTATATGAAATAAAATCGTCATAACTTCTGAACGGTTTGCGTTAGGACGTTCTAACTGCACAGTTGGATCGGGGCACGATGGGAATTAGTATGGTTTGGTTTAGCGACGAAGCCCACTTTCATTTGCATACGATCGTCAATAAGCGAAACTGGCGTATTTGAGGGACTGACAATCCGCATTTCGTATGTATGGTTGCAGTATGTAAGTTAAAGAGCATTTCGCTCTTATTTAAGTATATGGCCGAAAGAGTCAGCCCTCATGAATTGTGAAAAAAACCTTGTCCAGGACCTTGTGCCACAAAGAGCGCAGGTTCGCAATGAGATGAGGAAATTCACAGATGTCTATTGTGCTGAATGAGGCCTAAGCGGCCGGCCGCGGTGGTCTAGCGGTTCAGGCGCTCAGTCCGGAACCGCGCGACTGCTACGGTCGCAGGTTCGAATCCTGCCTCGGGCATGGATGTGTTTGATGTCCTTAGGTTAGTTAGGTTTAAGTAGTTCCAAGTTCTAGGGGACTGATGACCACAGATGTTAAGTCCCATAGTGCTCAGAGCCATTTGAACCATTTGAAGGCCTAAGCGCTGTAGTGTGCGAGTGAGACAGACCAGAACCTACATCATAGGGAGAGCCCGTAAGCGCTGTTTGTGGCCAGGGAGACGTACCAGTGTTAAATATGGCGGACCTAAGCTCGGCCATAAAGGAAAACATTTACGAAAACTATTTAATTCTGTAGTAATTCAGGGAATGAAGCCACAGTAATTGTAATTTACCATTCTTCATAAATTTTAATGGTGATGTCAATAAAAGTTGATTTTTATCAGATCTATAATAGTTTAGGATTTACTGTCAAAGTGAAATTAACAAGTTTTGTAACAAAAATCTGAACGCTTTGGTCGATCTTAACGATCGACATTTCATATAGAAGCGCATCATTAAAATGACAAATTTTGTAGATATCAACCCTGTAACTTCATTTGTTTAAAATACAGGGTGTCCCAGCTATCTTGTCCACCCAAAATATCTCTGGAACAAAAACAGCTATTGGAAAACGTGCAAGAGGGAAACCATTATGTGCTTATGAGAGTCGATGGCAGCAGACCGTATTATTCGTTTCAGACCTCTTGATAAATATGGAGGTGTGATTACACATGTCAATCACATCGCGATTACGGGCAGCATGGGGTTAACGCCTGAGCCTCAGGACGTGCGCTAGCAGAGCATGTCGGGTGTTTCAAGCGTCAACTTCGCGTCTCAATATCTCGGGATGTAATGGGAATATTGCGATGCAATCAACGCCATTGTGTATGTGCTTTGTCATGCTATGGATGCTGAAGAAAAAATATAGGATGTCCATTTTAAAAAACATAAGTTTGTGTTAAAAAACACATATGCTTTCGTTTTAGAATGTTTCCAAATAAGTACATTCATGGGCCCCAGCCGTACATTGATACCGGTGAAAGTCGTTTTCCAATAGCTGTTATTGTTCCAGAGATATTTTGGGGGGACAAGATAGCTGGGACACCCTGTATATAGTGAAATTAAATTATCTTTTTTTCAGTTAAGCATCAGATCATCATTTCCTCCACACGAAACACATTGAATGATGACAGCATGACACCTTATTGAATCATTAGGTAATAGAATATTTGTTGGAAAGTTTAGTGTATAATAGTTGCTTTTGTTATTTGTTTATTTATCAGAAAGCACATTGGTGCAAGGCCACTTGCCGTGACATTCAAAGCTAAGAAGGATATTGTATTGGTTTTATGTAACATAATTTAACGTTTATTACGTAATTGATATTGTTGTTACTCTATTTATAACGTGAAAGTGGTCAAGTGCTGATTATTTAAATACACTACTGGCCATTAAAATTGCTACACCAAGAAGAAATGCAGATGATAAACGGGTATTCATTGGACAAACATATTATACTAGAACTGACATGTGATTACATTTTCACGCAATTTGGGTACATAGATCCTGAGAAATCGGTACCCAGAACAACCACCTCTGGCCGTAATAACGGCGTTGATACGCCTGGGCATTGAGTCAAACAGAGCTTGGATGGCGTGTACAGTTACAGCTGCCCAAGCAGCTTCAACACGATACCACAGTTTATCAAGAGTAGTGACTGGCGTATTGTCACGAGCTAGTTGCTCGGCCACCATTGACCAGACGTTTTCATTTGGTGAGAGATCTGGAGAATGTGCTGGCCAGGGCAGCAGTAGAACAACTTCTGTATCCAGAAAGGACCGAACAGGTCCTGCAATATGCAGTCGTGCATTATCCTGCAGAAATGTAGGATTTCATAGGGATCGAATGAAGGGTAGAGCCACGGGTCGTAACAGATCTGAAATGTAACGTCCACTGTTCAAAGCGCCGTCAATGCGAACAAGAGGTGATCGAGACGTGTAACCAATGGCACCCCATACCATCACGCCGGATGATACGCCAGTATGGCGATGACGAATACATGCTTCCAATGTGTGTTCACCGCGGTGTCACCAAACACGGATGCGACCGTCATGATGCTGTAAACAGAACCTGGATTCATCCGAAAAAATGACGTTTTGCCATTCGTGCACCAAGGTTCGTCGTTGAGTACACCATCGCAGGCGCTCCTGTCTGTGATGCAACGTCAAGGGTAACCACAGCCATGGTCTCCGAACTGATAGTCCATGCTGCTGCAAACGTTGTCGAACTGTTCGTGTAGATGGTTGTTGTCTTGCAAACGTCCCCATCTGTTGACTCAGGGATCGAGACGTGGCTGCACGTTCGGTTACAGCCATGAGGATAAGATGCTTGTCATCTCGACTGCTAGTGATACGAGGCCGTTGGGATCCAGCACGGCGTTCCGTATTACCCTCCTGAAGCCACCGATTCCATATTTTTCTAACAGTAATTGGATCTCGACCTACACGAGCAGCAATGTCGCGATACGATAAACCGCAATCGCGATAGACTACAAACCGACCTTTATCAAAGTCGGAAACGTGATGGTACACATTTCTCCTCCTTACACGAGGCATCACAACAACGTTTCACCAGACAACGCCGGTCAACTGCTGTTTGTGCATGAGAAATCGGTTGGAAACATTGTTCATGTCAGCACGTTGCAGGTTTCGCCACCGGCGCCAACTTTGTGTGAGTGCTGTGAAAAGCCAATAATTTGCGTATCACAGCATCTTCCTAATGTTGGTTAAATTTCGCGTCCGTAGCACGTCATCTTCGTGGTGTAGCAATTTGAATGGCCAGTAGTGTATGTTAAAATGTAAAATAATATAGAATAAGCTGTAACCAATCAGATGGACGGCTTCAGGGAAGGGAACTGCCCTAGTCAGTTGAGCGACGATGTTCGGGACGCTGGGGACGCGGCCGAAGAGTGGCAGAGGGACAGTTATTTTCTAGATACTAAAGGAGAAAGTGCTGGTGAAGACGCGAAAGCGGACGGTCGCTCTTTAGGTAGCTAGGAAGTTAAACGACTTTGAAAACTTCGCGTTGTGTGGTGTTGCGGAAATTGGTCTTTGAGCGGTTAGCAGCCGCGCGCCAGGTGTGAACTAACTTTTCGCGTAGTTAACGAGGTGGAGTATTATACTTGTAATTCACAATGAGATTGCGAATGATCGAACTTTGTCAAATGGATATGCGCTCGAGTGTAATAGCAACTCTAAATACAACTATTTTCGCTATGAGGTTTTTTTTTTTTCTGAATAAACCAAATCGCAGCTGTGTGTCCTTCATCATTTATGGGTCGTTCATTTTGTTATTATTAGTGTTGTTATATGCTATGTTAACTTTGTATTTCCCAAACTTGCCATCAGGCAGACAATTTAACCAAAGGGTCACAAGTGTCTAATGTAGGGCGTGTAATGCGACAACTGCTGTTCAACCCCTAGACGAGACTGAGCCAAGACATATGAACGATGAGGAACCGCATGAGAGCCCGTACATCTTTGGGATGTTAGCTCGCAAGTATCAGGTCACGGAATGATCAGTGCGATATTCCTTGATGGCATGATAACTACCCCATCGAAGTAGGAGAGGGTTTGATGTCCTGGAGGAGCACCTTGGTGACCAAACTCTGGCTCTGGGGTACCCAGAGGCCACTATCATAGGCCTCGATTGGCCGCCATATTCTCCGGATCTGAACACATGTGACACCTTTTTGTGGAGCTCTATTAAAAACAGGGTGTACAGCAATAACTTCAAAACCGTTGCTGAGCTGAAAAACGCCGTTCTACATCTACATCCATACTCCGCAAGCCACATGACGCTGTGTGGCGGAGGGTACTTTGAGTACCTCTATCAGCTCTCCCTTCTGTTCCAGCCTCGTATTGTTCGTGGAAAGAAAGACTGTCGGTATGTCTCTGTGTGGGCTCTAATCTCTCTGATTTTATCCTCGTTGTCTCTTCGCGAGATATACGTAGGAGGGAGCAATATACTGCTTGACACCTCGGTGAAGGTATGTTCTCGAAACTTTAACAAAAGTCCGTACCGAGCTTCTGATCGTCTCTCTTGCAGAGTCTTCCAATAGAGTTTATCTATCATCTACGTAAGGCTTTCGCGATTACTAAATGATTCTGTAACGAAGCACGCTGTTCTCCGTTGGATCTTCTCTATCTCTTCTATCAACCCCATCTGGTACGGATCCCACACCGGTGAGCAGTATTCAAGCAGTGGGCGAACAAGTGTACTGTAACCTACTTCCTCTGTTTTCGGATTGCATTTCCTTAGGATTCTTCCAGTGAATCTCAGTCTGGCATCTGCTTTACAGACGATTAATTTTATATGGTCATTCCACTTTAAATCACTCCTAATGCCTACTCCCAGATGATTTATGGAATTAACTGCTTCCAGTTGCTGACCTGCTATATTGTAGCCAAATGATAAAGGATCTTTCTTTCTATGTATTCGCAGCACATTACACTTGTCTACATTGAGATCCAATTGCCATTCCCTGCACCATGCGTCAATTCGTTGCAGATACTCCTGCATTTCAGTACAATTTTCCATTGTTACAACCTCTCGATATACTATAGCATCATCCGTAAAAAGACTCAGTGAACTAACGATGTTATTCACAAGGTCATTTATGTATATTGTGAATAGCAACGTCCTACGACACTCCCCTGCGGCACACCTGAAATCACTCTTACTTCGGAAGACTTCTCTCCATTGAGAATGACATGCAGCGTTCTGTTATCTAGGAACTCTTCAATCCAATCACACAATTGGTCTGATAGTCCATATGCTCTTACTTTGTTAATTAAACGACTGTGGGGTACTGTATCAAACGCCTTGAAGAAGTCAAGAAAAACGGCATTTACCTGGGAACCCTTGTCTATGCCCCTCTGAGTCTCGTGGACGAATAGCGCGAGCTGGGTTTCACACGATCGTCTTTTTCTAAACCCATGCTGATTCCTACAGAGTAGATTTCTAGTCTCCAGAAAAGTCATTATACTCGAACATAATACGTGTTCCAAAATTCTACAACTGATCGACGTTAGAGATATAGGTCTATAGTTCTGCACATTTGTTCGACGTCCCTTCTTGAAAACGGGGATGACCTGTGCCATTTTCCAATCCTTTGGAACGCTACGCTCTTCTAGAGACCTACGGTACACCGCTGCAAGAAGGGGTGCAAGTTCCTTCGCGTACTCTGTGAAAAATCTAACTGGTATCCCATCAGGTACACCGGCCTTTCCTCTTTTGAGCTATTTTAACTGTTTTTCTATCCCTCTGTCATCTATTTCGATATCTACCATTTTGTCATCTGTGCGACAGTCTATAGAAGGAACTACAGTGCAGTATTCCTCTGTGATACAGCTTTGGAAAAAGACACTTAGTACGAGGGCTATCCACAAAGTACATTACGTTTTGGAATTAAAAATAAATAAAGTATTGGAAATTTTTTTTATTATATACAGATGAAAGCCAAACTTAAATACTACTTTTCTACATAGTTGCCATTTAAATTAAGGCACTTATCGTAGCGATGGACGAGCTTGGAAATTCCTTCGTCGTAAAATTCGGCCGCCTGCGCCTTCAACCACGTGGTTACCTCTTCTTGAAGCTGTGCGTCGTCATAAAAACGCTGCATAGCCAACGACTTCTTCATTGCTGGGAACAAGTGAAAGTTGCTCGGTGCCAGGTCGGGACTGTACGGCGGATGAGGAAACAACTCCCACTTAAAAGATTCGAGAACTTCACGAGTGGCATTTGCAGTGTCGGCCGGGCGTTGTCGTGAATCAGCAATATCTTTGAGCCCAACTTTCCCCTGCGCTTGTTTTGTATTGCTCTTCTGAGGTTGTGCAGAGTTTGGCAGTACCTTTGAGAGTTTATTGTAGTGCCTCTTTCCAGGAAATCCACAAAAATCACACCATTTCTGTCCCAAAAGAGGTAACCACGTGGTTCAAGGCGCAGGCGGCCGAATTTTATGACGAAGGAATTTCCAAGCTCGTCCATCGCTACGATAAGTGCCTTAATTTAAATGGCAACTATGTAGAAAGGTAGTATTTAAGTGTGGCTTTCATCTGTATATAATAAAAAAAATTCCAGTACTTTATTTATTTTTAATTCCAAAACGTAATGTACTTTGTGGATAGCCCTCGTATTTCGGCATTCAGGGGGTCATCGACAACACCGATGTTCCGACACTACTGCAGGTCTTGCAGAATTTCGCTATTCGTCTGCACCACATCATCGCCAAAGTGGCAGACATATCGAACATGTCATAACTTAAATCATAATATCTGAAGTGACGTTTTCATGTTGAATAAAGTGCGTGCACGTTGTAGTTTGGAACTGATTTACGTTTCTTTTCATATAGTTCAATAATTGTCAGCCTGTAAGTGCGTTACATCTCACCTTGTACAATAATTTAAGAAATTACAGTTTTTAATTTATCAGTTCAGTTACATTGTCAGTACGTTTCAATTAGTGCGTGGCAGCTTTGTTGGAATATTGGTGTGGTACCGGTCATAATCTGGCGTGCATGCCAAAGACAGCACTGGCAGATGAGTAGACCTGCTACTAGATCTTCGCAGCTGCAGCTCTGCTGCCAGCGTTGCCATACTCAGATTTTAGGTGTTGTGGCTTAACTGCATCCCATGCAATGTGACTGGTATCTGCCAGTAGAGCTGCTGTGGTATCCTGGTGCAGCAGTGTCCTCAGTGAATGCTAGCCAGTCTGAGAAAGTTGTATACATATTTTAGCCGGAAGTAACAATCAGACAGAAAATATGGAGCAAGTTCTGATAATCTTTAAAAGGGTGAAACAGATAAAGTGACGCTCTGGAGTGCGAAAAGATGTCTGGAAAATCTGGTTCTACAACTTTTAACTGAGAGGAATCCCAAAAATGCACTGCCTTCGTAAATGGAGGGAGGGCAGCTCATTCTGCAAGTAGTGGGTGACGGATCCTACAGGTATAGGAATTATTTAAATAAAAAGTTTTTAATATCACAGTTCTTAAAATCAGGCTGAAAAGTATAAAGTAATTGTTCCATGCACCATAATGATTCCTAACCCCACAAGACAGACATGAAAATTTGTCCTCGTGAATTTTTAATAGCTATGACATTTATTGTAAGACTTAAAACCAAAAATGTGCATGGGGTAGATGATAACTAAGAGGTGAACTATTTCTTGTATCGATTCTGTATTGCATGTGCCCGACATTTTACGTTACAAGTCTGGCAAGTAGTGTCATAGCTATTAAAAATTGACAGGGACAAATTCTCAGGTCTATCTGTATCGGATTACGAATCTGTATGGGACTAGGAGAACTTGTTTGATACCTTCTAGTCCCATTTAAAAGGTATTACACTAAAAATTTATTTTTATTTAAATGAGTAATGAGTTTGAACAGCTGCAATTGGTAGCGAGTACCCAAACTATGTTTGGATATGCTTGGATAGCAGGACAGTGCAGAAAGCAGGAGGAATGGTTACCATCACTCGACCAGTAGTAGTCAAGGTTGCGTAGTAGTCAAGAACCTAAATCTCTGATGTACCATGAGAACTTCCTACTCTATGGAGTACCCGCGTCCCACCAGCTTCAGCACAGACCTGGAAACGGGACTAATCCTTTTGGCGGGGGAGCAGCCTTATTTCATTATGGTGAAGGCCTACATACAGTATCTGAGCAAAAATGTCTAGTCACCTTGCGGCGGGGCGGGGTTCGTGCGCTGCGTTGCCACTTAATTATTGATGTCCACCTACCTCAGTATAGCGTCCATTCACCACCCGTTGCTCTGCATTCGTAGGTACTATGTAGACGATGAGAAAAGCAGCGTTGAAGACAACCACCGTCCAAACTTACGATTACAAAGTAGGCGTAACTCAAGTAACAAGATAAACCTGTAAATCTCTATTAATAACGGGCAAAGTGGGTGCTTTCTCCCTTCATTGAAAGAGTGTTTGTAGATACTGATGTTTTATTATGGTCCTTTTGATTTCTGGTGTCACCAAGCCCACATTTGCGTTGGTAGTACATCTACTAATAGTTCGTGCAGCTTATATCACACGTAAGACAGTCAGAAATGAAACCCGAAATATTACGAGATTCACACAGTCAATACACTGTTCCAAAACGAGTTGACATTCTGTCCTTTTCAGTGCACTCTTTGAAAGAAGATGCTCGCCAAAATGTTCTGTACATGCATACGGAACACGCCGCGCAGAATATTCACAAAGGCCTATAGTTTCACACGCGGTTTATTCTGCAACCAACATTCCAAAACCTCTCAAAACTTCACCGAAATGTCCATAATTGCATCTCCTAGCACGGCGATATAAACCGAGCGGGATTTAACCGCCATTTCTTCATCTTACAGATAATTTTTTCGGACACATTTAACATGACCTCCTTATCCGACAGCGAGTCCATGACTGACTCAATGCCGTCGCTCACAGAGCATATTACTCATTCAATTACGCGGGAAAGACTTTTCTCTCATTGGTTGATCAAAACAATCATCCAATCAGATTAACCGTTCATGTTCAATTTCGCGCGCAACCCGCCTTACTCCAATCAGCATTCGCAGATGAATCTACGTCATTTCATATTGCAAAAATTCACAAAATGTTCCACAAAGCCAAACGAACCGAAAATTAAAAGAAAACTATGCTTGAAATATACTTTAGAACTAAGTATCCTCTTACTATCTTTCTAGCTGCCTTATTACAAAAGCAAACGCTCCTAGACATACGTCATCCACATTAGGGGGATTCACCGTTTTCAGGACATCCTGATTACGTAACACTTGCTAGTTACGCATGGTGTAATACATTATAAAATTGAAATTTGACGCATGTTCCCACATACACACACATTCACTCTCATCTACTCGCACACTAACACAAAATATAAATATCATCTTTTAAACAATTATTTCCATTACGAAAGCAAAATTATTACAAGTTTAGAATCAAAATTCCTTAAAAATAACTTTTGCGCACGGAGAGTGCTGTTATTGTTTTCAAATAACAAAGAAACTTAAACAGTCATGACTCCTATCTGAATTTACTCTACTAAGTGTCGGGTAAGTACTTTTTAATAGGTTTTTTATATTTTCAAAACTATTATAGTTATCTGCGCGAAAATTTTACGCGCTGTTCTTCCAAATTATAAAAGTTCCTATCCATAATTTGAAAACAAACAGATGATATTAATCATAGTTATTTAGTTTCTTAGGGGAGATGAATAAGTGATCTTAGTACACTACACACAGAGTAGTTCTCACGGTCCGCACACCGCGGCAGATGGCATTATGAAGTCAGCAGCCGACTACGCAACGGCCAGGGCTAGAGGCTTCATTGCCAGCCTCCAATACAGCTTGACCTAAAACTTACTGCAAAACTCTGCAGCCGTGTAAATAGCTGCGACGTTACAACCTATAGCGGATATTAATATGATGTTTGAAGGCTGCTGGAGAAACTTTCATTGATGTGTCTGTGGAAAGATGGGATCCCATTCTCTCTCAAGATTCGAAACGAGAAAAAGTAATGACGTTGAATGCTGGATTCTGGATCGGAGTCGATGTTCTAATTCTTTTTAAAGGTCCTGAGTTGAGTTCAAGTCAAAACTCCGGGCAGACTAATACATGTCAGGAACTTTATGGTTTCAGACCATGGCCTCACAAATGCTGATTTATGACAGAGTGCATTGTCTTCGTGGTACAAAACAACCATCGGCTCTGAACTGTTTCTCTACTTCAGGCAGTACACAATGCTGTAGAATGTGTTCATATTTTTCTGCATTTAGCGTTTTCTTGAACGCAACAATAGGACCATAACCTTACCTCGAGAAACACTCCCATATCGTAACACCAATCGCTCCACATTTCACTGTTGGCACTATACGCGAGTGACAGTAATGTTCTCCAGGCACTCGCCAAGCCCAAACCCTTCCATATGATTGCCACAGGGCATAGCGTGATTCGTCAGACCAAATGACTCGTTTTCAGTCATCGATTGTCCACTGACTCAAGCGTCATGTTTCACTGGCTACACTGCTACAGGAATGCGTGACTTATGAGGAGCTGCTACACCCGGTTAACCTATTCTTTTTAGCGTCTGACGCACATTCATTGTACAAGATGGACTACTGGAAGAGCTCCTGAGCTCACGAGTTATCTTTACCGTTGATTTCATGCGATCTTTTACAACCACCCTCTGCAATGCCCAGAGTAAGATTAGGTATGGTGAAACGTTATTTTTTTTAATGTACACTGTAAATGCCTGAAAAGCTTGCCGGATTCAGGAATTAAGACGACAAGGTAGTTCATCACACACATCTAGGTCTATTGTGCGCAGCTTGTAGTGGTAACACTATGATAGCCACTTGACAAAGTATGATCGTTCGATGGTTTGAGGGGTGTTAGCACAATGACCATCAAAGAGTCAGCGATGACGTCCTCTTTCCTACGTGTGATTATCATGGAAAGGTGGATTTCCTTTGCGTTCAATTCAGGGTACAGCAGCATGGGGCAGAGCACCCTACCATGACCAAGAGTCATGTCAGGAGCCATAGACATTGCTGAATCCAGCTTCACCTGAAGAACAGGAATTGATGAAGTTCCTCACTGTAGGAACGAAAATCTCACATGTCCCTCTTGACTGCAGCTCTATAATGGTGAAATCATGAAGCCTTGTTGGCGGCAGCTTTCGCTTGTACAGTCGCCCCTTCTACCAATACCTGAACTGTGTATCCTGGGTTGGTCAAGACAGTTTCATTTCTTATAATATCAGTTACTGAGTTCCTCACACCCTTACTCGGGCTCTACAATGCTCGTAGAGACTCGTTCGAACGATCTGTAGACTTCGGGAACTCATGTGAAAATCTCTGTGTGCTTTTCTTAATAAATCGGTGACATTTCGCACTGTCCACAGGAAACACTGAGAGTTTCTCTACGGGTAGTTGGGGCTTACTCATAATTGCAGACAGGAGGTCTTCGTGGATGATGTGATGAAACTTGGATAGATGCATCACATTACAGCCGCGATCCACCGGTACCGTCACGGTATTTTAACACATCCAGCTAGCTGTACAGTGTCCAGTTAGCCTTGCTGAATGTTTCGTTTTGTCGCTGCTATATCTGATAGGCCTATCCAGACTGAAAGCAGTCACTCGCCCCTAGAGCCTCCAGACTACCAAAATTGGCGTAACTTATTAAAGAGAATAGTTCCAAGTAGTATCGAAAGCTAGAAGCTGTCTTCAACTGGGAGTGAATAGCAACGGAATTTTAAATTCAGATTACAATTTATCCTTCAGGTTTTAGACGTCAAAGGTGGCAGCGTAATTACTGCCGTAAAAACTGGATAACGTTTAGTAGGGTTATTACAGTTTCAGAATGCAGAATAATCTGAGAGAAGATATAGCAAAATGGTTTAAGCATCCTAATCGCCAACTTTTTCAGGCCGTTTGGCTCAGCAGCTACAGTGACATGTCGCTTCTAAGAAAACTTGGAGAATATCGTGAGGAAATTTTGTGCTCATTCTATTGCAGCAGGAGGAGTCTTCAAGCTGACAGCTATAGAATGCGAGATCCTTGCGATTAAAACTGGTGCCAGAAAAAGGGATTCGTGTGAGTGTCTTTTTAACGTTTTCATCTGAGAAGTATTTCCAGCAGCCGGTTGGAGAAGCGACTCGTGAGCGCAGCGTCTTAGACGTAACACTCCGAATGTTTCGATTCAGTTAACGCCAAAGAGTGAATAAGTGGCCTTAAAGCATAAGGAATGTTATAAGTGCAGGAAAGCATTTTAGTTCAGAAAAAGTGGTAGGAAACAAATTTCAAAGAGTCTATGCGGTCAAGATCAAATTTTTAGATGTGGGGACGAGGGTGTGTTGCACAAATTTATAAAATGTAAAAGCATTGTACCCGTCGTCCAAGATCTATTTAAGACGATCATGGTTGTGAGGGGTTTGAAAGGCCTGGCGTGGTTCAATAGCCCTGTTAAAAGGAGGGAGGAGAAAGGAACGAAAGGGGGGGGGGGGGGGAGATAAGTGAAATCAGCTGCATCAGGACTTTGTGCTAGACCGTGACACGAACCCGTGATCTCCTGCTTACTAGGCGGTTCTGTTAATCACTGCGTCACCCGGGACACAGACTTTATCGTAAATGCGCCGACTATCGCGGTAATCCTAACGGCCAACCCACACTTCCACCGAGCGCCACCAATCCACCCTACGCATTTCCTCCATGCTTGCCACTATGAGATTCCCGCAGGAGATTGGACGAACTTGCGCATCCGCACTGAGTAAGGTCGATCCATTGCCCGTCTAGGCGAATCAGCTATGTCAATGCGTGGTGTCCGAAAGAACAGACACCATTCATTCATAAAACACAAGTTCATCACAGACTTGAGTGACGTTAAAGTCTTCTTGACATAGAAAATCTGAACGAAGCCAAAATGAGGCTTTCACTGTAGTAGAAAGTAAAGTATTGCCAACCGATGTGAACACACCCCTTGTCTTGCATAAAGTCACTAAGCGTATTGAAACTATCTATTCAGTCGCTCAGTGACCGTGCTGGCACTGGATTTGTTTCACTATAGAAAATCTTAATACCTTCCTACTTTCAACCACTGCACGAACGCCGAAGTAGCACATATTGAGGCAAGTGACAGTGCATTATAAGATAATTTAAATTCGCTCAATAGTGGAATGTCATATGAACCTGATACAATACTTGTGAGATTGTGAGAAGATTATGCGAAACACTTTACTCCCCGTCACGCAGCATTTTATCGCAGGTTGCTGTAGCAACAAAGGATAGTGACTGGAGAAAAAGCGCCGATCAATGCTGTTTCCATGAAGAGGCGTCGGATAGATGTACATAGCTAAAGGGCTGTAGTTTAAAAGGCCCTGCGTAGTTCAATAGCCCTGTTAAAAATCTGTTGCCGATTTGTGAAACGTGGTTTAGCTCACCCATTATAAATGTACCGACAATGAAAAATCTACTCTAAAAAGTGAACTCGGAAACGGCAGACACAAGTCTTGCAAAACTAAGCTTGCTCTGTTCGTCCGTACGGTCCAGAGCGCGATAGACAACGGTGGCCAGGTTAAGATCGTTCCTTGGCTTCCGAACGGCGTTCTATAAGTCCCACACTGTCGTCTATTGAACAAATAACATAACTGAGTATCGCAGTTCATTTGCAACTAGATTCAGGAAATTCTATCAGACGAAAGTTGCTACGTGGCCGTTAAGTTTCACAATATCTAGTACTATACTAGCTGATAAACTTGGAACCTCCATACGATTGTTCGTGGACGATGCTGTTTTATATAGGGAAGTTGCAACGCCAAAGACTATAGTGAAATTCGAGAAGATTGCAGAACATCGACGATTGTTGCAGGGTATGGCCCTTAATCCGGAACATAAACTAATGTTATGTAAATATGCCAAGAGATCCATTACCGTTCGATTACATTATTGGCGATGAATCACTTTCTGCAGTACCAAACGTAAAATACCTAGCAGATGGCGTCTGTAGACAGAGTTTCATTGGAAGAATCTTATGGAACACTAATTCATCCACTATAGGCGTCGCTTACAAAAGACTTCTTTAGCGATGTCGTGCGTATTGCTATTCAGACTTTGACCATTGCCACGTTTTATTAACAGAGGAGACTACGGACCTGCTCAATAAATTCCCAATGCTAAAGGAGGGACATTCTAGGTTTACTGTTGAGACTCAGAGAGAATATGTTCCAGGAGGAGTTGGGAAACTTACCGCTGCCTCCTACATAAATGGTTCAGATGGCTCTAAGGACTACGGGACTTAACATCTGAGGTCATCAGTCCCCTAGACTTAGAACTATTTAAATCTGACTAACCTAAGGACATCACACACATCCATGCCCGAGGTAGGATTCGAACCGGCGACCGTAGCAGCAGCGGGGTTCCGGCCAGAAGCGCCTAGAACCGCTCGGGCACAGCGGCCGGCTGTCTCCTGCAAAAGTCCTCAGAGTTGGTCACGACAAGAAAAGTGGAGAAATTACCGCCAACAGGGAAACTACTCTTCGCAAGTTCCATTAAATAATAGAGTAGTGAATTGGAAATGATTGTGGCACCAGCAGTTGCCTCTGCCACACACTCTACTACATGCAATCATTTGAGGAGGAGGCAGCAGCAGCGGTTCAACCTTATTGTCCCTCTATCCAGAAGAGAAATGCACAACGTCTTTTCCAGAAATTCCGTAGGAATGTGAGAGCAGCAGTTGTTCCCGGGCGAAGCGAGACGCAGTACATGTTTCAACACAGGGCTTCATATCGTCTCCTGTTTCCCCTAAGATTAGTATCTGCTTGTTGACGAAACGTTTCTCGAAAACACTGCTGCTGGCTGAACACTGTGTGGCCAAGAACGCTATGGCGTTTTCCCAAGTCACACAGACGCACCAGTCCGCGCGGTTTCCCATGTGCAAAATGTCAGTGTGTCGATTGGACAGCAGTCCTTGATGGAAGACATCATCACACCGGGCGATTGTTGATGTGTTAGGATTCGACGAAGAGTTTGCTCCCATCTTGTGGAGGGAGGCTGTGTAGTACGCTAAGTGATGACCAATTTGTGCACGAGTGTTTTTTGAGCTTTCTATCGACGATTTTAGTTTGTTGGCGCAAAGTCCACGTGGAGATTTCGGCAACCGTGGAGATAATGGGTGGAGAATGGGCGATTCGGTCGTGATCCGCTGAGAAATGAGGAGTCTGGACGAGAATGATGTTTGGTTTTTGGACTTGGAGTCCGGCCGAAACTGGATCTGAGCGGGAGGAGGTGACAGATTTTCACAGTCCGACTCGACGCCGAGGCACGCTACTCATCGCATCTCGAGTTTTCTACGTGTGTATGGTGAACATTTCGCAGAACTAGGAAACATTCGAAAAAATTCGTTTCATTTTCCGAGTGCCCACGGAACGCCAGTCGTTGTCCGATCCAAATGTACTGTAGTACTTTGTTTCCGTGTTCAGTCAACAGTCAATATCAGTCGTATTAACCATGGTCAGATAGTGTCATCCCTTTAAAGTTGCAATTAAAGTTGAGTCATCACCCTTCATTTAACTTTGTCAACTGCCAATCAGATCATTACACTTTATGGATATGAGATAGGGTATTATCAAGATGTTATGTTGACCCACATTCAATTTAACATGCGTTTTTTATGTCGTGATATTTAATTATTTCTTTTATTCAAGTTCATAAGCAAATGTGTGTGAATTCCTAAGGGACCAAACTGTTGAGGTCATCTGTCCTTAGGCTTACACACTACTTAAATTAACTTAAACTAACTTATGCTAAGAACAAAACACACACTCAAGCCCGAGGGAGGACTCGATCCTTAGTCCAATCCATGACTTGGCGCCTCTAACCCGCGGCCACTCAGCGTGGCCCAAATTCACAAGGCCCCTTGATTATCTTTACTAATAACATTGACTGAAGTTGGTGGTAATAGAGTAGTGTTTTAGTGCGAAATACAGTGTGGCGCCTCGAGCGCCATTACACAGGGCCTCCTATTATAGTACACTCCTGGAAATTGAAATAAGAACACCGTGAATTCATTGTCCCAGGAAGGGGAAACTTTATTGACACATTCCTGGGGTCAGATACATCACATGATCACACTGACAGAACCACAGGCACAGAGACACACGCAACAGCCGGCCGGTGTGGCCGTGCGGTTAAAGGCGCTTCAGTCTGGAACCGCGTGACCGCTACGGTCGCAGGTTCGAATCCTGCCTCGGGCATGGACGTGTGTGATGTCCTTAGGTTAGTTAGGTTTAATTAGTTCTAAGTTCTAGGCGACTGATGACCTCAGAAGTTAAGTCGCATAGTGCTCAGACCCATTTGAACCATTTTGAACACGCAACAGAGCATGCACAATGTCGGCACTAGTACAGTGTATATCCACCTTTCGCAGCAATGCAGGCTGCTATTCTCCCATGGAGACGATCGTAGAGATGCTGGATGTAGTCCTGTGGAACGGCTTGCCATGCCATTTCCACCTGGCGCCTCAGTTGGACCAGCGTTCGTGCCGGACGTGCAGACCGCGTGAGACGACGCTTCATCCAGTCCCAAACATGCTCAATGGGGGACAGATCCGGAGATCTTGCTGGCCAGGGTAGTTGACTTACACCTTCTAGAGCACGTTGGGTGGCACGGGATACATGCGGACGTGCATTGTCCTGTTGGAACAGCAAGTTCCCTTGCCGGTCTAGGAATGGTCGAACGATGGGTTCGATGACGGTTTGGATGTACCGTGCACTATTCAGTGTCCCCTCGACGATCACCAGTGGTGTACGGCCAGTGTAGGAGATCGCTCCCCGCACCATGATGCCGGGTGTTGGCCCTGTGTGCCTCGGTCGTATGCAGTCCTGATTGTGGCGCTCACCTGCACGGCGCCAAACACGCATACGACCATCATTGGCACCAAGGCAGAAGCGACTCTCATCGCTGAAGACGACACGTCTCCATTCGTCCCTCCATTCACGCCTGTCGCGACACCACTGGAGGCGGGCTGCACGATGTTGGGGCGTGAGCGGAAGACGGCCTAACGGTGTGCGGGACCGTAGCCCAGCTTCATGGAGACGGTTGCGAATGGTCCTCGCTGATACCCCAGGAGCAACAGTGTCCCTAATTTGCTGGGAAGTGGCGGTGCGGTCCCCTACGGCACTGCGTAGGATCCTACGGTCTTGGCGTGCATCCGTGCGTCGCTGCGGTCCGGTCCCAGGTCGACGGGCACGTGCACCTTCCGCCGACCACTGGCGACAACATCGATGTACTGTGGAGACCTCACGCCCCACGTGTTGAGCAATTCGGCGGTACGTCCACCCGGCCTCCCGCATGCCCACTATACGCCCTCGCTCAAAGTCCGTCAACTGCACATACGGTTCACGTCCACGCTGTCGCGGCATGCTACCAGTGTTAAAGACTGCGATGGAGCTCCGTATGCCACGGCAATCTGGCTGACACTGACGGCGGCGGTGCACAAATGCTGCGCAGCTAGCGCCATTCGACGGCCAACACCGCGGTTCCTGGTGTGTCCGCTGTGCCGTGCGTGTGATCATTGCTTGTACAGCCCTCTCGCAGTGTCCGGAGCAAGTATGGTGGGTCTGACACACCGGTGTCAATGTGTTCTTTTTTCCATTTCCAGGAGTGTATTTACATTGATATCATTTGTGCAGAGTTTTCACAGTAGATTCACTGAAGTGGTAGTTATGTGTCTTAGAGTTGTTCACAGGCAGAGGTTGATTAGAGGCACCCACATGCCTGCTCACCAGAAAGACTACTTGTAACTCACTTTTAAGATAAGATATTCCAAAAATTCTATCTCCCATAATTCACATTGAGTTTTCTTCTTCGTAAAATTAAAAGAAAAAAATATGTAGAACAATACGTGTAGAATATATATTTAGAGCATATTTAACTGGGAATGACTTAGTTAACAACCCAACATGGCAATTGGCACTGAAACGGACACTATCAGGCGCGTGTACAGTGATATAGAGATATTTCTAGTTTGTCTCTGATAAATGCGTCTTTGGAATACCGCATCATCATATAGGATCGAATTTGGTATTAACGATATTATACCTTTTGCTATTATTGAAATGTCGAAATGAAAAACAAAATAGTGGACTGGGAAGGGATTTCGAAAAAGTGATATTTTCGAGAAATCTGGGTGCACCGTTGTAACGTACATAAAAAATCCATAGAACTTTTATTTAATTTTCTTTAAATATTTGTTAGCATTTGAACTGAATTCATTCAGAAATATTAAACTCAATTTTCCTTTTCTTTCAAGTGGGTTTTCCACGCCCATAATGTCCGTATAGGTATGTATATAAAATAGATCTCTTATTTTGCTGCACTCTACAAATTTTTCAAAACCAAGCTAAATCAAAGTGTTTCCTTTGAGAAGGTTTACTTGTCAGTGAACTTTCCCGCTTCGCTGACGTAAGTTACAACCCATGCTGCTGGGGGGCTCGGAATTGTTGAGTGTAACATTATTGTGTGACGCAACTATGTCGGTGTGCTGCGAGGCCCTTAGAGACCCCAAGGCACAAATTGGAAGTGTTCATCCACACCTGGAACATCCTCCCCTTCTGCATGAAAATGACCGACCGCACACAAGGGCTGTGACACCTGCTGCAATGTGATGTCTTAGTTTCACTGTCATCGCTCATCCGCCGTAAAGTCCCAACTTGGACCATCCGATTTTCATTTGTTTCCAAAACGTAAAGAACACCTTCGACGACTTCACTTTGTAGTGGTATAGCTGTGGAAGCAAAAGTAAGGGTGTGGCTCTGTAAAATAAATAAAAAATTCTGCAGTGACAGTATAAACAAAGTGGTCTTTCGTTGGAAGAAATGTGCTCGTCGCCAGGGTGAGTATATTGTGAAATAAGTAGCTCCGCATTGTCTGGATGACAGAAACTCGCAGACAGGCTTGCTAATGGTGCAGACGAGTGTGTGTGTCCGTCCGTACACTCTAAGGTGTAATTTTGTATATTCTTATTGTTTTTTACGCCCATATTTGGTGTGACTATATCATTTGTTTGGAAGAATTGTCTCTTAAAAGTACAGGTAGGTGGATGCAAGATTTCCCGCCCTTCATCTAGATCGAAATGTTTCGCAGCAACGTCAAGGGTAACGGCGGCATTGGGCAAAATGGCTCATTGCATTCTCTTCCATCGTTAATGCGACGTGAAGAACCAACCATCAATCACCAACGTACATCGGCAGCACTTCAGCACCACCAGCACGTAAGGTAAGAATGTTAGCGTAATTTTAGGAAACTTAGACGTATAGTCAGTCATTTCGAATCATATGGTGCGAACTTAGTCTGAGCCGATGCACTTTATTGAAATTAATTTTGAAGTTACTTATCTAAAGTCAGTACAGATCGTGTTTCCTGAACATAATATTTTCAAAATGCTTTGTAATTATTTTTTTTTAGAGTTGCTCAGTTTTCAGTCATAAAGTAATTGATCCTTCAGAGCTAATCTGTTTTATTTGCACGTGATGGTCACACTGCTACTGTGTTGCTTTACAACAGAGTGATTTCATTTGAGAATTGGACTCAACAAATTTTCTTATCTAAGAATTGCGATTGTCACGTAACATCAAGATGGTAGCTACAGTGCTACATAACAACGGAGAACCATTGATCCATCATGTCTTACTGGAATGCCTTCAGACTGAACTCAGTTATTATTCAGTTCAATGTAAACTCGGATTCATTGGTGAAACATTGAACTCAAGTGCTCTATCAGAGCTAGCGGCCAAATCTTCGTATCTTTAGTCCGATTTCAAAGGGACTTCCAGAAGATGAGTTTAAAACCAGTTCTCTTCAAGTCCACATCCCGCTACGTTCATGATGGTACCAGTCATAAAGACTACGGTATGGTAGGCAGAGCAGATTACAAGTGAAGTGTACTTTTAACTCAACTGGGATTAGAAATAGGATTCTCCTGTCATCATTATGCTCTGGAAAGAACTTCAATTAATTATGACTGTCTTAAATAAAATATAAATTCCTTTACGATACACAGGTATAAAGTTTAATTAAAAAGGTATTGAAAAGATATTTATTAAGCAAGTAATATTAAGTTTGTTACGTGCAAAATGTGACACCAAAACTCTAGCTGACGGGAAATGGTGTACGTTGCTGATGGCAGTTTCTTGTGGGGAAGAAGCAGGTCGCGCGCCGGTAACAGCAAGAAACGGGCTGGACTGGGGCATTTTTGTGTTAACAGACCGCACCTGAGCGTTGACTTGCAGACACTAATTTACAATTCTGTACTACGTTCAAACAGTGCTAAAAGCAGAAACAATAAAAACAGAGTTAAATGTAGATTCACAGCTACTTAAGAATTAACGGTTCGCTCTTATGTGAACAGTATTTAGAGATGCTTCAGATCGGTTTCAGGTGCAAAAGCGACGGTTTCAGTTGCAGGTTAATCGATATTGCTGGTTGGAGGCACGTGTGAAAGTATACGTCTTCTCATCGCATCTGAGACAGACTCCCTCTACCGGTGACAAATCAACGGGCCTGGAACAACAGTCAAGGATCCATGCGTTCCCCAAGACGGTTGTCTTATGAACTGCTGCAATGTGCGCTTTGATACCCTGGCCATCAAAGTTATAATACAGGGTTTAACACCCTGTCACATACTAGCAAGCATTCAGCCTCCCTATGACAATCAGCACATCACTCCTTTCCTCATATACAATGGCTCTCCACATCATGTTTCCAGGAGTTGAAGAGGCATGGATGTCGATAATCATTGCTTCCACTGACCTTTCACCAGGTCGAGCACGGACCCGTTAGCGTCGATCTGACCACCACAGATACCATTGAGACACATCGGTGAACACTACAGAATGCCACTCGGTGGCTGGTTGACTGTCTCTACACCACGCAAGGATCAATGGCAAACGACGCGTGGGTCTCGAGATATCAATCCAGCTTCCATTGATCTGTTCCCAACAGTTAATGTAACCTCTACCCAGATTTCAAATGTTTCCGGCGATCTATTTGTCAGAGTCAGTAGAACAATTCTACAGTATTCTCGGGATGAAGTCCTTCTGGGACAACCCTAGCCTACTCTTCCTCATGTAGTGTCGTCTTGAATTCATCACGTCACCACTTGTTCTGCAATCAGTGCACTACAGCAAACTGTCTCTGCAAGATATCTTTATTACGGTCTCATGTTCTTAAAGCCAACGACCCAAAGTCCAAAATATGGCAATATTCCTCAGGGAATACTGTTTTGCGATCTGCATTTGAAAATTTCCAGTAACGTTAGACACACCCAATGCCCATCACTCACCGTGTTGGGGATATAAGTGCATATATTTTAATGGTGACTGAGGACAGTCTACTGAACATCATTACATCAGATTTACTTCATTAGCAACCTAGTAATTATAGCTATTAGCACTAGTAAGACTTCATGTTGGTTAGTACCTACAAGTACACTCGACAGCAAGGAAAGCGGGCCATCACTGAATTCCAATGTGTAGGCCACACCTGACTGTAAGCAACCAACATAGGACAGCTGTGAGGCAGGTCCTCTAAATCCTCTGCAGTACAGTCGTTTGATTATACACTATTACAGAACACTGACCTGTATCGCAGTCAGTCCAGATGTAAACCAATACGACCGTACAATAAATATTCGATAACACATTATTGGGGATGAGACAGTCCCTAACGATTTTAAGTTAAATTTCATTACAATAAGTGACACTGGAGAAGTCTTATCATAGTATTCATTAAATGACATGACGAGCTGTTGTTCGTGATCCGAATCTCAAAATGGTTCAAATGGCTCTGAGCGCTATGGGACTTAACATCTTAGGTCATCAGTCCCCTAGAACTTAGAACTACTTAAACCTAACTAACCTAAAGACATCACACGCATCCATGTCCGAGGCAGGATTCGAACCTGCGACCGTAGCAGTCCCGCCGTTCCGGACTGCAGCGCCTAGAACCGCAAGACCACCGCGGCCGGCCATCCGAATATGAACCCCCTGTTAAACAAACAAAGCTTGCGTGTGTGATCGAGAGTCGACTAGACATACAGAGACATGAAGTATCGACTTGTCCACCAGTGTCAGTTTACAAGGACGAATGTCCGAATATGGACATAAATGGCGATATGTTAAGCACTGTACCGAGAACCCCGTGGGGGCTGCATTACCCCTGAGAAGTAACCACGAAAGGTATGTAATAATGTGCAACGCACAAGTGTGAAACGCCATCAAGTAAAGTTGTGGTGATGGACGGGTAGTAGAGCCCAGTACCTACATGAATTGTTATCCAAGTAGAATCAGATGTCAGACATTAAATATGTTCATCAATAGCGTGATATTGGAACTTGAAACGACGATACAAATGATGTTTGCCAGGCAGGGATTCGAACACGCCGCTTTTCGCTATTGTCTTATAGCTACGAATAGACACGAAATATTTATTGTTTCTTCACCAGTAACCTGATGTGCACATGTTCAGCTAGTGGTAAAGCAACGAATAGTTCTGTGCTGCCTGGGGCTCCAGCCCCGCGCATATCGTCTTTGTTCGCCCCACACGAAGACGTGTCAGCTATCAAATTCTCTTTCACTAGCAGTTAGGATCACGTGTTCGTAGAGGCCTGGAGGAGTATGTCACCGTGAGGAAACAACGAAATGATAGGACAGTATCATTTTGAGTGTCTCACCATACAGAGAAAAATTGAAATCGGACCTCGAATGCCAGTACAGAGCAAATATTTTCCAAATCTCAGGGTCACTTAAAATAAGAAATGAAGGTTCTATGACCTTACATAACGACTGGTTCTTGAACAACAATAACATTACCAGTGTAAGAAAGCTTACTAGAGACAGAGTTTCTGCAAACAGCAACTTCCGCCTCTGACAGCCAAACCTAATCCAACTCTGTTCCCGTCAGTAGCGAATGGATATATTTAATGTTGATTTGATTTGGAAACACGACACAGCCCTGCGTTCTTTACTTGTCGATACTGGAGGTGAGCAGGGAATGTTTGTGGCTATTAAAAACTGGTACCCCCAGTAGAAATCGAACAAGCACCTTAGCAATTACAACCTATCCTCAGTCCAACCAATTTCACATAGGTTAGCATCATGTTTTTATCATAATGAGGTCATCGGGAAGGTAGTCGGCCGTGCCCTTTCAAAGGAACCATCCCTGCCTTTGCCTGAAGCGATTTAGGGAAATCACGGAAAACCTAAATCATGATGGCCGGACGCGGGTTTGGACAGTCGCCCTCCCAAATGCGAGTAAAGCGTGCTAACCACTGCGCCACCTCGCTCGGTCGAGAAGTGTTGACTTCTACTAGAGTTGTTGTCGCGAATAACTTACTGGTGCTATAGTACCAACGTTATGCACTGTAAAGCAAAGCCGTGATATCAGACCCATTCTGTGCCTTTCTTTTTTAAGCTCTATTCTCTCTGTCCGCATCAGCCTGACAGACGATCAGAGACAGTGGCATTCATTTTCTAACCTGCCAGTGATAGAAGAATCTTGTGGAAACATGTTTGTGAAAGGGCTCGTGGGTGTCTGTCACAGTAAAGCCAATACGAGCACCATGAACCAGCGGCCGCTTGATAAAGACCGGCGTCCGCCCAAGCGATTGCTACGCATCGCGTATGGAACCTGTGACCTTTTCTGCCCTCAAAATAGCAAGTATAACATTATGTAACGTTGCGTATGATATAATAATATATTTCAGCAGGCTTCGTGGCGATTTTGTATGGCAAGTTGCTATAAGCGCATTTTATTTTACAGGTCCGCCTTGATCAAACAAATTTTTACACTTCACAATTACCGGTTTCGGCTACTGCCATCTTCAGATCTGTTACAAACAAAAACAGTGTGTAACCAACTAAGTTCAGTTTGCTGACGCTAAATCTATACAAGTCCTGGTGCTACATAAGAAAGATAAAAAGTGGTTACATGATTAACAACCATGTATACCAGGCACACATACCATAAAATATTCTGATGTAGTATCAACGTCAAACTAAACATGTAGATGTAGATGTAGATGTAGGTACATAGTAAGTGCGGGTGATGATCGGAATGCGTCTGGTATTTATACGAGGAAAGTGTGGCCAGCAGAGGGCACTATAGCTAGGGTACATGACTAACCAGTATCGCAAACGTAACGGTTAAAATGCGGTATGCATAGTCATTAATTAAAATTACTTCACGTGGAGAAATGAGCATCTGACAATAAAACATGTGGTGACATACTATTCGTAGAATTGGATCCATACTTGAAATCCGCATAAAAGGTGCAAATACTAATAATGCGGAGCTCCTAGGCTGGCATGGTAAAATATATAATTTATAAAAGCCAGTATAAAAAGTATTCAAAAATGGTTCAAATGGCTCTGAGCACTATGGGACTTAACATCTGTGGTCATTAGTCCCATATAACTTAGAACTACTTAAACCTAACTAACCTAAGGACATCACACACATCCATGCCCGAGGCAGGAGTCGAACCTGCGAACGTAGCAGTCGCGCGGTTCCGGACTGCGCGCCTAGAACCGCTAGACCACCGCGGCTATAACAAGTATAAGATTAAAAAAATCTATAAAATAAAATCTGCCAGCCTGACAGATAAGTTACGGTAAACGTAATTGTAAGGTGGTTAACGAAGCAGTGACTATTAACTAAAAGTTGAAAAATTGATAGTCGATAATAAATGAGTCGTGTGGTCTCAATGGCGGCACGTCGTGGCTTCTCTGTATGATGTGCTTGTTTTCCTGCGGCGGAACTTGCGGAGGAAGGCCCAGTTTCCTCGTCGCCGGCGGCCGGCGCACACGACGACACGCCAATCCGCTGGGGCGCTCGACGCTGCTCAAACCAGTAGGTTTCTGAAAACATCAAAATAAGCATTTAGTTAACATCATTCTGTTCATTCAGCAGTGATTCCGGTTGCCGTTTTCTGTGCACATCAATCTCCATTTCCTCGAGCAGGTTCAGTAAGTGTCCATTTGGCACCCTATGCAACACTTTCACATTATTCTCTACGTTTCCTACCGCATGTTTTTCTCTGTCTAAATGAGTACCGAAAGCGCTCTTATTTTGGTTATACGTATGCTCTGTAAAACGAGTCTTGAAATTCCTTCCTGTCTGACTGATATAAAACCTCTCACACTCTTGGCAGCTGATCTTATACACACCAGGTTCCAAATATTTGTTGCTACTGTTGGCAACATTGTGGCGTAGCCTACAACCAACTGTATCTTTCGTGTGAAATCAAATTTTTATTTTCGTTTTTCTGTAAGCCTGCGCAATTATGTCAGAGAATGCACCATTATACGACATAGCAACAAACGTCTTGCCCTCAGGTTCTGTTGTCTCCTTGTCACACTACCGCGACGTGCCGCTGTAGAGCCACACTCCGGATGTATTATCGACTATCGATTTTTTAACTTTTAATTTGTAGCCACTGCTTCGTTAACTACCTTACAAATATGTTTACCATACCTGACCTGTCAGGCTGTAAGATTTTATTTTGTAAATGTTTTTAATCTTTTTGTACTCACTTTTATACAATTGTATGTTTAACTTTGCCTGTCTTGGAGCTTCACCTTTTATGTGGATTTGCGCCTTTTATGTGGATTTGAAGTATGGATCCAATTCCACGCATAGTATGTCATCACATGTTTTACTGTTAGACGCTCGTTTTGCCATGTGAAATAATTTTAATTAATAACTACGCACACCGCATTTTAACCATTACGTTTGCGATACTGGTTAATCCTGTACCCTAGCTATAGTGCCCTCTGCTGGCCTCAGTTTGCTTGTTCACATGGCTCTGAGCACTATGCGACTTAACTTCTGAGGTCATCAGTCGCCTACAACTTAGAACTATTTAAACCTAACTAACCTAAGGACATCACACACATCCATGCCCGAGGCAGGATTCGAACCTGCGACCGTAGCGGTCACGCGGTTCAGTTTGCTTGTATAAATACCAGACGCATTCTGATCATCATCAGCACTTACTATGTACCTACATGTTTAGTTTGACGTTGATACTACATCAGAATATTTTATGGTATGTATGGCTGGTATACAGGGTTGTTACTCGTGTAACCAATTTTTATGTTTCTTATGTAGCACGAGGACTTGTACAGATTTAGCGTCAGCAAACTGAACTTAGTTGGTTACACACTGCTTTTGTTTGTAACAGATCTGAAGATGGCAGTAGCCGAAATCGGTAAGAGTGAAGTGTAAAAATTTGTTTGATCAAGGAGGACCTGTAAAATAAAGTGCCAAAATTATGATCACGGTCTTATTTTCAAACTTTTTGTCTTCAATTCATAAGCGCATTTAACTATGGTCTTATTTTGTTCAAGTTTGTAGTACAGCTCGTGCCGACTTGATAATTTCTCATTTTTGACGTTACGAGGAGCGTCATTTCTGCACCAGAAAACAGAGTCTGGTACAGGCAGAGTCTAATATTTGTGGCATTCTGTTCCGTTTGTATTTAATAAAAGGGTGAAAGCAGTGGAGGCAATGCGAAACACCTGTGCCCTGTGTGGAGTGAACGCTATCGATAAAGTCAAGTTGTATCGTTTGAAGTACGATCGTTTTGAGATAAATCAATCACCACATTCAGGAAGACAAACAGTCGTTGATGAAGGACGTTTCTGTAATGTACTACTATGGTCAATGACATTGTATCTGATAGCTGGCAAGTGAGATTACCAATTTACCCTCGTGCATCTTACCTTGAGTAGTCATACTGAGGTTAAAAGAAAGGAAGGAGGATTACGGTACAACGCCTCGTTGACAACGAGCCTAGACGCAAAGAAGAATCTCGAATTGGGAAAGATGGGAAAGGAAATTGTCCGTGCTACTTCAAAGGATTGATCCTGGAATTTAAGGAGGTCACCGTGAACCTAAGTCAGTGCGGCCTGATGGCGATTAGAATTACCGTATGGTAACTTCATAAGAAGAAAATAGTAGATATACCATAACACATATTATCTCAAACGATGGCCTGTATACATATGAAAAATGTATCATTATTGATGTACATCTGGTGGCACAAAGAAGATGTTTTGTGTTACGAACTGCTTCATAGCTATGTGTCCTTCGCAGTTCAAAATTGTTGCCAACAAATGAGACAGCTTGGAGACACAGAGAAACAAATGCGAACCGGAAGACAACACCCAGGAACAAGGTTGGCAAACATGCATACTGCACGTGTTCTGTTCATGCACCCACGTGCCTTTACCTTTCTCGTCCCTTATCGATGAGCTACCAAGAAAGTAATTTTTTTTCTTTCGTTTGTTTTTGTTTGGGGATTGCTCTTTATCCGTTGATTATTACAAGAATCACCAGCTCGCTATATGTGACGAATCGAAACACTACCTGCGCATCAAAAATGGCTCTGAGCACTATGGGACTCAACTGCTGTGGTCATTAATCCCCTAGAACTTAGAACTACTTAAATCTAACTAACCTAAGGACATCACACACATCCATGCCCGAGGCAGGACTCGAACCTGCGACCGTAGCAGTCGCACGGTTCCTGACTGCGAGCCTAGAACCGCGAGACCACCGCGGCCGGCCTACCTGCGCATCGTCAGACGGTTTTCGATAACGTGGTGAAATACACTGTTGACAATTTTTCTGCTATCTGAGTCTCTTTTGTTCAACATGTAACTCGTCAGCCTCAGTTGCAAATAGAAACCAAACTTTACCCAGGTTTCAGCCAAAATAATTTGGCCTTCTTCAGAAGTGAGTGACACTAAACTACTGCATGCCAAAGTTTGGCCATGTCAAATATAAAACTGTAGCACCGTAGTAACTAGTCATCATCTACATTACTTAGCTGAAGAGAAACGGCAGGCCCCACTGCGCGGACGAGGTCGGTAGGCCGAGAGAGCTGCGCCGGAACTAAATGCGGCGAGCAGCTGTGTACCGAACATTGCTGATAGTCATGCGCATACGCGCTTGGAAATATAGATACATAACAGTAGCTAACTTTACATTAGGAATTGGATTAATATAATCGTTAAAACCTTTAATGGCGTAATTTGTAAAAGAACTTACCTCTGAGGAGACCGCTACCCCTATAACAGATTCAGAGCCCGTGAGAAAGAATAGCTATTACTCGGCAAAATTATTCCTCAATTTTGAATACTTTGCTCAAAGTTTATCTGGTTAATTAATAAACGTACGTGTGGCTATTTACAGGAATGATCTGTAATATCGTGGAGAGTACATCAGTATGACTAAGTATCAATAAAGGCAACAGCGCCTAAAAACTTTACAGTAGATGAATTTGAATTGAGATAGCATTAGTAGCAGTAATGAAGAGAACATTAACAAAAATTACTACTTCCTCCCAGGCCTCAAGAACGTAGTCCCAAAGAGCGTTAGCTGTAGTTGGTTAGTTCCGTATCCAGTTCTCTGTTGACATTATGGCGACCTCAGCCCAGATGTTCATATCAGGTTCATATCAGAAGTCCATTGCGACCAGTCCATGATGTTGACGCCAATCTTGGAGAGCTGCTGCTGAATGAATGCAGACTTGTGAAGAGGAGAAAAGTTCTCTCGCAAGAAATCCATCCCCACGAGGAACTGATAGCCGCCCACTTCTTCTCGTCGTGGTTACATATCCACGTCGATGGCGAGTCCTTTGTGACCTGTAAAAGACTCTTGGACCATCGTTACTGTTGGAAAACACCTTCTCGTCAGTGAAAATGACGTTCTCCCATGACGCACTCAGATGGAGATCTGCAACTGCCAGCCGATATAAAACGTTATCTTGTTTCACGGCGGATCGTTGTGTGTGCAGTCCAGCGCCCCTCAGCCTTCCGTGAATGGCGTCACCGAAGCTCCCGTCTTCCGACACAACTGCTTCGCGTTCAGAAAGGGATTTTCTCTTCCTTAGACACTGGCTCCCTGTCCACCTGGTGTGAGCTCACTCTCTTCCTGCCTGAGCCAGGAGTTCTGTTGCTAGTGCCTCTTTAAAGGTAGTTCCTCCACCATCTCATTACTGTGGTATGTGGCACGGCATACCTTCTGCCAGCCTCTGTGATGGAACATCCATCTTCTTCAATAAGAGCGATGACTCGAATTGATCTCTCCCAGTGAGTCATTGCAACGGAAGTAAACATATTTATGTCAAAAGCAGTAGCAGAGGCAGAGCCATAAACTGCGGCCATGCTGGCTCCATTTCGTGGGGCGTGGGAGCGGGGGGGGGGGGGGGGGAAGGGGGGGGGTTGTTGGCCCGCCACGGCTGGCTCGCTCGCTTCGGTCTCGCCTCGTGGCATCAGGCTGTAGCTGCCCGGCCAGCCCGTCAGCCATCCAGTCTGGCTGGCCAGTAGGTCTCGTGCCGCGGCTAGTACAGGCCCGTGACGCAAAGCCACGAACACCCCTTGAAGGGGTTTCATCTACCCTACCAAAGTCTGCAGTATAAATTAACACAGGTACAACTATTTTGCTATAACATAAGCAGGCATACCTACTTTTGAAGTTTTATTGAAATATTTAACGAAAAATAAATTAAAGAATACATTCATGATAAACTAGATACCACAACATGTATCTACTAGCTAGCCATCGCACGACGCAGGAAACTATTTTTTCTTGTAAGCGCTTTACATTAGACTTCGCCGTAAGAAAATATTTATTTTACCCAGATAAATAAGTGGATTGTAAAAGTATGGAGCTTTGGTGGTAACGTTGCCAAATAATTGTGTATATGTAGTACATCATTCACACTTTGAGAACTTGTAAAATGTACTCAGTCTCTGACACATTAACTGCTGCACGACGGAAATTACGTTCGGCTTACGCACTTCATTTACATCACAATGGTACACGATTACTCCGTAATTCACTGTTAACTGTTTCATAGTAAAGGGTTCACAGAATCAGTTAAACTTCTCGACTGTTCCACTCACCTACGAAGCTGGAGAAAAAAGAAAACCAAGATCTTTATGTGAAAGTTTTAATTTCTCTTATGTTACTGGAGTTGTGATATCATCCCTTGTACGGCTGTGATAACAAAACTGTTTGCAGTCGGGGGAGGAAGATGGTGGTTCAAATGTGGAAATAATGTGCCGCAGTGAAAAAGTGTTTGTTGTAATATTGCGACCCCAAACTCGTCCCCCAGCCCCAATTACCTTCCAACCTCAGGAAATAAAAAGAAAAACATCTGCGAAATTCTCTCTCCCCTAATTCGCTGTACTAATAAATCAGCTGCCTTCTTTCAACGTTTTTGATGTCCTCTGTCAATTCCATCACGCAATTATCACACAGTGCTCAGCAGTATTCCAGAAGAGTTCGAACAACCGAGGGGCTGGCCGTCTCCTTAGTAGACTGCTTGGGTTTTCTAACCCAACATTTGTTTCAATTTCGCGACAACACGTGATGTTTTCCAGGTATGTCTTTTTTTTTTTTTTTTTTTTTTGTTCCTATTTGTAACCCCTGGGAATTTCATTGGATCTGTCACCCTCAGATTTATTTTACTTATCGATTTCTCGAAGCTTGACGAAACCTTCTTAGTAATCATGTGAAAAACCGGCCGGTGTGGCCGAGCGGTTCTAGGCGCTGCAGTCTGGAACCGCGCGGCCGCGACGGTCGCAGGTTCGAATCCTGCCTCGGCCATGGATGTGTGTGATGTCCTTAGGTTAGTTAGGTTTAAGTAGTTCTAAGTTCTAGGGACTGATGACCTCAGATGTTAAGTTCCATCAGTCCACTAGAACTTAGAACTGCTTAACCTAACTAAGCTAAGGACATCACACACATCCATGCCCGAGGCAGGACTCTAACTTGCGACCTTAGCCGTCGCGCGGTTCCCGGCTGTAGCGCCTAGAACCGCTCAGCCACCCCGGTCGGGCATTTTGGTGTGTCATCGACTTAACAGAGAGGGGACATTTCTTTCGTGTAGCAACTACAACTAATCTCTATGTCTACATTGCGAATAATCTTTATCAGCCATCACAAGGGCATCGAGGAGGCGATGAACACTGCAGCTGGTCGCTTGCGCCTTGAAAATGTCGACTATCCGTAAAGGAGAGACGCAGTAGCTCTCAGTTCCAAACTGGAGCGAGAGTAACATTCTACCTCCTCTGTAAGAAACAGCTATATCGAACTCAGAACGAGACCTCTAGAAATGTTGTCCTCATAAGACGTCTCGCTACGTTCTGTAACCAGTAGTTCTAGAGGTAAGAAACATAAAATACTGAGGATATGCTAATGAAATCACACAAATGTGTTAATGAAATCGTGTCACTTAATATTCTGTTAACTGTGTTTCATTCAACAAGTACTCTCGCAGTGACAGTGTCGTGTTTACGTTATGGTCCGGTGTAGCTACTTGAGTATGACAAAAGACGTCACTTTTAATTAACATAGACATTCGTTGCATGGTATTATGATGAGACACACATTGTATTAGTGTAGATCATATTTAAAGCGTTTCCCGTTAGGTTATTGATCAAAATAGTCTCAGACAGCAGAAAAATTGTCAACAATATATTCCACCTTGTTATCAGAAGCCGTCTGACGATGCGCGGTTAGTTTTTCGATACGAAGCATGTAACGAATTGCTAATTCTGAGTTAACCCACGGTTAAAGCACAATCGCCAAAACAAAACAAACAAAGGAGAATAAAAATTAACATTCTTGGTAGTTGTTCGATAGGCGGCGAAAAAGGTAAACAGACGTGGGTGCCAGACTAGAACACTTGCAGAAGACGCTACGGTCACAGGTTCGAATCCTGCCTCGGGCATGGATGTGTGTGATGTCCTTAGGTTAGTTAGGTTTAAGTAGTTCTAAGTTCTGTGGGACTGATGACCTCAGCAGTTAAGTCCCATAGTGCTCAGAGCCATTTGAACCATCTGAACTTGCAGTAGACATGTTCGCCAACCTATAACACCCCTCTTAATCTCCGGGTGGTAGACTAATTAAAGAATCACCGTGTTGCTAATGGTTTGATATTAATTTGGGAAAAGGAATCCAATCCTAAGTGAAAGTATTACCCGGAAGAAGTCAGGTGCTGTCGTTACTTGATCGTTATTGTGCGATTGACTTTGCACAATAACGACCAGCAAAAAAAAAAAAAAAAAAAAAAAAAAAATGTACAAAATAATACGGAAACTAGAAAGTGAAATTTAGGTCCCAAATGATGAATTATTTTTGACTGTGTTTGGAAATTACTGTAAATGAACGGTCGCCAGCTCACATAGTATGAGCAAAATCAATCAAAACTCTTGACTTTGAAATTAAATCACGTTGAAATTGTAGCATGTTTGCAGGCGTGGACAGTAGCGATCATTATAAAAGCACAATCATTACCCAGAAAAAATTCAGTCATGGACAGAAACAAACTCGCAACTACTTCATGAAATTAATTATTAGTTATTTACACTAACAGTTACGCAACAGCTGAACTGCGTTTCTCAGTGCAAAGCTAACTGCTCTTAAGCTGTTTTGCAAAAGGTAAACTTTTCGAAAAGAATAATTTTAGTATTTTAACTGACTGTTGTACAATAATAACTGGTTTATAAAATGATCACCGGGTTTGCAACTTTGACTTATTGTTACGTAAATTACTTCTCATACGAAATTGTCTGAACACGAAGTGTTGTTAAATATACCACTTTTTCAAATTACTTGTCAGTAATTAGTACTTAATTAGCAAGTCCAGAAAACTAACGTTTTGTTACATAAATTACTTCTCACCCAAAATTGTCAGAACAGGAAATATTGTTAACTATACTGCCTTGTCAAACTATTTATCAATAATCAGCACTTAATTAGCAACTCCAAAAAACTTAATTTTTTGTTTACTTTCATTTAAACTCTCAGTCAATTCGATAAATTTCACTCTTCTTATCGTTTACTTTCGGTTCATTAATGACACGCTGGGTTAGTTATGGATACGGTGAGGATCCTGTCAGGCAGTTGTTACTGAGGATTACACATCTTAACAAACTTAAGTGGGTAAAGTATTTGTTATTGGACGATTCTCAACTAAGAGTGGCAAGCGTTTTACAATTCTAAATGATAAACTGGCCGGGTCCTACTTCACAGCGCTGCGTCGGTGCCGTGAGGTCCATTATACCGCAACAATGCACGGCCACAGGCTCTTCACCACAATTAACTTTGAGGCCCCAGCGCTCTTCTTAAGCAATGATTAATCTTGATGCTTTGCGCTGTGTCTAGTTACTTCTCAACATTATACCTGGCCATACCATACGTGGGATCTTGCAGTGAAACAAGTCTTGCATTCTCTCGCAGCAGAATTCCTCCTTTGCGTCCGACCCGCTCGCTCGCTACTAATTGACTCCTCGTTACCAGCTGACAGACACTGCCCGTCCGCACCGCGCTCCCGCGCCCAGTGACAGTACAACAATAACAGTAACCTCTTCGGTTAACGTAACGATATTCCCTAACTTGGCCAATGCGTCTAGTACAGTTTTTTACATTGTCCTTCATTGGTTATTTTGCACACAGGAAATTATTAAAACATATATACATCGAAAAAATATACATAAGATATTCATACACGTCATTTAAATGTACTTAGTTAATAAACCAGGAAAAACTTTATATGTGGGTACTGTGTTCTGCATTACAAACCTGCAGCGAGGGGTAGCCGCGCGGTCTCAGGCCTCCTGCCACGATTCAAATGGCTCGCTCGGGCATAGGTGGGCATGTTGTACGACCGGTGGCCTCAGCTGTTTGGTTGGTCCCATAGGAGATTACCACAAATTTCCAAATTTCCATTACAAACCGAGTTTCTGGGTGTTATCTTCCAGGTTGCATTTGTTACTCTGTGACTCCAAGCAGTCTCATTTGTTGGCAACAAATGTCAACTGCGAAGGACACATACCTGTGAAGCAGTTCGTAACACAAAAAATCTTCTTTGTGCCAGCAGATATACACTACTGGCCATTAAAATAGCTACACCAAGAAGAAATGCAGATGATAAACGGGTATTCATTGGGCCAATATATTATACTAGAACTGACATGTGATTACATTTTCACGCAATTTGGGTGCATAGATCCTGAGAAATCAGTACCCAGAACAACCGCCTCTGGTCGTAATAAAGGCCATGATAAGCCTGGTCATTGAGTCAAACAGAGCTTGGATGGCATGTACAGGTACAGCTGACCATGCATCTTCAACACGATACCGCAGTTCATCAAGAGTAGAGACTTGCGTATTGTGACGTGCCAGTTGCTCGGCCACCATTGACCAGAAGTTTTCAGTTGGTGAGAGATCTGGAGAATGTGCTTGCCAGGACAGCAGTAGAACATTTTCTGTATCCAGAAAGTCGCGTACAGGACCTGCAACATGCGGTCGTGCATTATCCTGCTGAAATGTAGGGTTTCGCAGGGATCTAATGAAGGGTTGAGCCACGGGTTCGTAACCCATCTGAAATGTAATATCCACTGTTCAAAGTGTCGTTAATGCGAACAAGAGGTGACCGAGACGTGTAACCAGTGGCATCCCATACCATCACGCAGGGTGATACGCTAGTACGGCGATGTCGAATACACGGTTCCTATGTGCGTTCGCCGCGATGTCCCCAAACACGGATGCGACCATCATGATGCTGTAAACAGAACCTGGATTCATCCGAAAAAATGACGTTTTGCCATTCGTGCACCCAGGTTCGTCGTTGAGTACACCATCGCAGGCGGTCCTGTCTGTGATGCAACGTCAAGGGTAACCGCAGCCATGGTCTCCGAGCTGATAGTCCATGCTGCTGCAAACGTCGTCGAACCGTTCGTGCAGATGGTTGTTGTCTTGCAAAAGTCCGCATCTGTTGACTCAGGGATCGAGACGTGGCTGCACGATCCGTTACAGCCATGCGGATAATATGTGTGTCATCTCGACTGCTAGTGATACAAGGCCGTTGGGATCCAGCACGGCGTTCCGTATTACCCTCCTGAACCCACCGATTCCATAATCTGCTAACAGTCATTGGATCTCGACCAACGCGAGCAGCAATGTCACGATACGATAAACCGCAATCCCGATAAGCTAGGATCCGACCTTTATAAAAGTCGGAAACGTGATGGTACGCATTTCTCCTCCTTACACGAGGCATCACAACAACGTTTCACCAGGCAACGCCGGTCAACGGCTGTTTGTGTATGAGAAATCGGTTGGAATCTTTCCTCATGTCAGCACGCTGTAGGTGTCGCCACCGGCGCCCACCTTGTGTGAATGCTCTGAAAAGCTTATCATTTGTTTATCACAGAATCTTCTTCCTATCGGCTAAATTTCGCGTCTGTAGCACCTCATCTTGGTTGTGTAGCATATTTAATGGCTAGTAGTGTATATCAATTAAAAAAATTTTTGCGGATGTATACAGCCCATCGTTCGAGATAATATGTGTTACGGTTTATCTATTATTTTCTTCTTATGAAGTTACCATACGGACTTCTAATCGCCATCAGGCCGCACTGACTTAGGTTCACGATTACCTCCTTAAATGCCATGATCAATCCTCTGCAACAGCACAGTCGATTTCCTTTCCCATCTTTCCCAGTTCGAGATTCTTGTTTGCTTCTAATCTCGTTGTCAACGAAGCATTGTACCGGTATTTCATCAATGCCTGTTTGTCCTTCTGAGTGTGTTGACTAATTTATCTCAAAACGATCCTACTTCAAGTGATACAACTTGACTTTCTCGACCTCACTCATTCCATTCAGCGCACAGGTGTTTCGAACTGTCTTCACTGCTTTCAAAATTTTTTAAACACAAGCATAACATTGTGTAACAAACGTTAGACTCTACTCCGTTTTAGATTCCGTTTTCTAATGCATAAACGACGGTGCTCATAACGTCAAAGCTGAGCAACATTGAAGATATCATGGTAAGAGCTACACCAAAAAACTTGGACAAAATAATATCATAGTTAAATACGCTTACAGCAACATGCCATACAAAATCGCCACGGAGCATGCTTAAACACAATATTTTGTCATACGCAATGTTACATAATGTTATACTTGCTATTTTGAGCATGGAATAGTTCACTAGAGATCATAGCCCCTATCCCTGAGGCATTGCAATCGCTTGGGTGGACGCTGGTTTTTAGCAAGTGGCCGCTGGTTGATGGCACTGAAACGGATACTACCACGACAGACAGCCATGAGCCCTTTCACAAACATGTTTCCACGTAAGTTTTCCATTACTGGCAGGCTATAAAATGAATGATACTGTCTCTGACCTTCTGTCAGGCTGATGTTCTTAGCAGACAGACGGAGTTCTGCTTGAAAAAGAAGGGAAAGAATGGGTTTCATATCATGGCTTTGCGATTGCACTGCATGAATACTGTACCACGAATAGGTTATTCACAACAACAGTTTAACATATCCCGTACCATCTGCTGCTTACCCCGTTATGACAAAACCATGATGTTAACACAAGTGAAATTCGGTGGCTGGCTGGACTTAGGGTAGCTTGTAATGGTTAAGATGTTTAGATTCCTGCTGGAGGTATCAGGTTTTAACAGCTAAAAACATTCCCTGTTCACCTCCAGTAACAACAAGTGTAAGATGGCAAACTGAATGAATGTCAATTTCGCACCTTACATTAGAGATTTCACATGTCGTAACAAATAGAGGAATATATCACCTGACATATTTCGGGGATAATGAGCAGATTTGTCTATCAAAATATACAGTATGTAATGCAAAGGGATGACACTCAGTTCGATGGTATTAACACACCGAATCCAAATCCTGCATGTCAATAGGCAAAAGGTGAAAAAAGCTACTGCAGGAAATTTTTTAGTTTTTGGGCAGATGCGAGTTACGCCGTCATGGCCCCAATACAATGGAACACTTCTAAAAAGGTTCAAATGGCTCTGAGCACTTCTGAGGTCATTAGTCCCCTAGAACTTAGAACTAGTTAAACCTAACTAACCTAAGGACATCACACACATCCACGCCCGAGGCAGGATTCGAATCTGCGACCGTAGCGGTCTCGCGGCTCCAGACTGCACTTCTGAAAAGGAGTTGGCAACCAGTGGAGAGAGGGACAACGAACGCGCCAGGTGACACATCGAGGGGAGCATGTAACGGCTTGCGACGGAGAAATTCTTTACAAAACTGTGTTGGGGAGTTTCCAGATGGATGCAAACAGACCAGCGACGCAGTTTAGCATGTGAAATGCTCGTGGTACGCTCGTGATGTACGCATGTAACTTTTAGGCGTCAGGAACAGGTACCAAATATCTGACTGGCTGAAATAAACTCGGAAGGAGTAGAAGGGAGCGATTTTTAGACGCAGTTTAAAGGTAGACTATTTTCGATTGACAGAGGTAATTTCCACAAGATGAAAGTATCGCTCCCATTGGTCTGAAGAAGCCGAGACATGAAGCACGAAAGGACACAGGAGGGGGACAGTTTGCTATGAAAGACACAAGATCGAAAACTTCGACAACTCTCTTCTGAATCAGCGTCAAGTATAGCACAGGGCACATCACGCTCTGTACGACGCCAAAAGAGATATTTTTGTGAACACTGCGTTCACTTTGGCTGACATTCAGCTAGAAATTAGCTGAAGAGTCGTTTAGCTTCGATAGAGCAGAAACGAAACAGCCACGTAGTTAATCGTCCTTGTGAGAACTAAGACGGCATTGAAGTATACACGCTGCACCATCTATGCACGTGTATATCGCCATATTTTCCAGACTAGGGATGAATGAGTGTTTTATCGCCTAAGGATAAACTTAGGACAGTTTCAGCTGACAAAATCAGTAAAGATATTGATCAGCTTTTTGTTAGATTTTCAGAGGGTGAGAGCAGCCATGCAGACGACAGCATATCGCAGCTAAAAGGTAATTGCTGCTGTCAGAGGCGTAAACTTGTAGGTTCACCAGTTTGCGTCCACCGTGAACTCGAGCAACCTGGAGTAATGTTTTGCTAATCCTGTCACAAAAACTAACCATCATCTGTAGACTTGATTGTCATCCTAAATACTACCGAACTTAGAACCGGATTCGGATGATTTGTCGTAATATTGTCCAACTTAAACTTGTAGAGAACCTTCTGTTTGAATTTGATATTGTTGTGTTCAGAGTTATTTCGTCTAAACAGGACGTAATGCGTTATCTTGGTAACTGTCCTGACATTGTCATGTCACAATCTGTGTAAATTCGTGTACTTGTTTGACAGTAATTATGAAATTAAACAAATTGTGTACAGCTAAACACCAATAAACTTTGTCCTCGAATAAGGGTCCACTCCTAATCCCAGTCACTGATTCTAGAGATGGTAGCACACTCACAGGGTATTTTTGCTGATGTCTGACAAATGTGAAAAGAAGTGTAGTGTCAGACAAGTAAAGAACGCAGGGCTATGACGTGTTTCCAAATAAAAACCACATTAAACATGTCCATTCGCTACTGACTGTAACAGAGTTGGATTAGTTTTGGTTGTCGGAGGTGGAAGTCGCTGTTTGCAGAAAGTCTGTCTCTAATAAGCTTTCTTACGCTAGTAATGGTATTTTAGCTCACGAAATAATCGTCATGTAAGGTCATAGAATCTTCATGTCTTGTTTTAAATGACGGTGAGATTTGGAAAATATTAGCACTGTATTGACATTCGAGCTCCGATTCGAATTCTTCTCTGTATTGGAAACCTTCGAAATGATACTGTCCCATCAATTCGTTGTTTCCTCACGATGACATACTCCTCCAGTCCTCTACGAACGCACGATCCTAACTACTAGTGAAGGAGAATTTGATAGGTGACTCGGCTTCGTGAGGTGTCAACAACGACGATATGCGCGGGGTTAGAGTCTCAGGCAACACAGAGTTATTCGTTGCGTTACCTGTAGCCGAACATGTGCATATCTCGCTACTTGTGAAGAAACAATAAATGTGTCTATTCGTAGCTACAAGACAATAGCGGAAGGTGGCGTGTTCGGATCTCTGTCAGGCAAAGATCATTCGTATCTTCATTCCAGGTTCCAACATCACGCTATTGAGAGACACATTTAACGTCTGACATAATCGAAAATCTGAATAATTGACTGTGCGAAGAAAAGCGATTTTTGTATTATCAGGTGTATAAATATAGCCTTCGTCGCGTGTGGTTACGTTTTAAATATGTTGTCATATGGTCATTTTTCTAGGATTAATTCATAATGTTAGGCGTACTCAAAGTCAAAAACAAAAACGAGAATTAGTGTTTATTAAGGGAGCAGAGACGGGTTTTCATATGTAGGTACATATTTTCATAAAATTAGTAAAATAACGGAAGTTTAATCATGAAATACCTAACCAAAGCCACACGGGACAGTCTTTGTATTTTATTTTGCTTAAAATATTTGGTAAACAATTTTTCTCTATGTTACTGCTACAGCATGAATTCGTTGTAATCATAGTAACTCTCGGTACAACAACCTGTTAATTTTTCGAACCACTTGAAAGCTGTTTCCAGGGTTTGAAATGTTTCCTCATGAGACGGTTCTCCACCGTTTTCTGTAAATGTTTTTCTTCTGTTTTCTCTTCTTGCATTTCCTGCTATTCGTCTGCCTGTAATACGTTTACAAAGTGTTCTGAAAAACTTGATCATTTTTGTCACTAGTGAGCCACTCTTTCATACCATCAGCATCACATTCCTTCCATTTTTTTAAGTTTGCCATTAGTTCATTCATATTCTCCAAAACAGAATTAACGGTATCGGTTATAGAATTTTGCTACTCCCGTTTTAGTATTCAGTTCCAAACTTTGTTCACAGTCTTCCTTTTAATCAAATCCCGCGCATATATAACCGTGTAATAATACTCATTTAAATTCATTTCCTTGGAAAATGACGAAATTACTTCTACCTTATCTTCATAAATTGCTAACAACTACGTTATGACGTTTTCTTTACTTCAGAGATAAAAGTGTTGTCACACCAGTAAATGAATATTTCGATGTTCGTCCATGCGCTGTTTCTGGTTTTATAAAGTAAAAGAATCCTCACATATTTGATGCACCTGGAGTTCTTGGGATTCCTGATAAGGAGCAAAGGTACTTTATTAGTCCAGATAGCATTTTCCAAACTAATATTGTTTCTCACTCTTTATTAGTTTTATATCCTCAAGCTGAAGTTTCTCGCCGAAAAGTTAAAAATTTTAACGGTAATCTGATACATCAGCGCTATAAACAAAGTCCAAGTCCTTGTCATTCTCGTCCATTTCTATTGTAAAACCATCATTAAGATAAGTTGCTCCATGTACATTTGCTGCCATTTTTTCACCTTGCATTTCCAACCCGTAAATTTGGTGACGAGCTTTAAAGCAGTCATCCGTTACTTGCAGCAGACAGTTCATCGCCAGCTATTCTTTGTTTAACTCCAAAGCTTTTCTACAGAGCAAAGTATCAGATATCGGTTGCCCAGTTAATGTATTTTGTAAAATCCCAAAAATAAAAAGCTTCATTTTTCAACTTCTTCATGCCTTTTCAATGTTTACTCCCGTCTTCACTATCAGTTTTGTAGGTGGATTTCAAAATTGAATATCACTTATCGCAGGAGTCCTCCACCATACTTATCGGTTAACGTAGGCCAGATTCTCCTTTTTTTAATGAATGATTAATGTTTATTTTATATTTAATCGATAACGTCACCATTTCTACAGCTTGATATTTTTAAGCACAGACACGACACGGCGCGGCGGCGTAGCGACTGGCAACCGTCTAACTGTAACAACAATGAAACCAGCGGGGCCGGCCGTTGTGGCCGTGCGGTTCTACGCGCGTCAGTTTGGAACCGCGTGACCGCTACGGTCGCAGGATCGAATCCTGCCTCGGGCATGGATGTGTGTGATGTCCTTAGGTTAGTTAGGTTTAAGTAGTTCTAAGTTCTAGGGGACTGATGACCTCAGTAGTTAAGTCCCATAGTGCTCAGAGCCATTTGAACCATTTGAACCAGCGGGGCAGCGGTCGGACGGGTCATGGGCGGGTACTGCTTGCGCGACACTTTCGTGCATGCACGGACTAGACTATGAAGATATTTTGTCACGGTTAATATTTCGGACAATCACGAAACCGCATGCCTGAGGTCTGGAATATCAATTCTCCACTGTATCATCAATAAAATTTCATGTCAACAAACTTACTGATTCAGTACAATGGAAAAAAATATATAAAATATGTATATCAGTTTCCCATGCGTGCAGAATGAAAGGCCTACATTTCATTTACTTCATTGCTACCACAATATTAGATGGTTACATACGTAATAATTACCAGCCTCACCCAGAAGATGTAGAATGTAGTAGGGCACTGACGGTGCGGGTGAAATTTTGATATCAAATTGATATCAAATTTATATTCAAATCAATTAAATTGATCAATTAATCGCCCAGCCCACCTGACCACAGCAACCCCCACCCTGAGATGATGTCATATGTTTTTGTCAGTCTGCACATGGTCCCAGGCCCCTGCCCCCCCCCCCCCCCCATGTCACCACTCCTCCTCCTCCCCCACTTACCCTATTGGAGTGGACTTAGAATTTTGGCGCGTATTTAGAATTTAGGCGAACATTTCGAATTTTGATCGGAATTTCGTTGTCCTAGGGCTGTGCTGATGTCCCACCTCAAACTCATCCAGGATGTGGCGGAGAATTAAAAATTGCGGTACCCTTTTCGGGACTCAAACCATAATCCTCATAGATAAAAAGCCCAAGTGCACCCCCATAACGCAGTTATACAACTAGAGGGGGTTAGAACTGGCGTGAAATTAAAAATGGCGGTACCCTTTCAGGGACTCAACCATGTTCCTTCTGGATCGAAATCCCAAGAGCACCCAAGAAAACATGGAAACTGTCAAGATGAAGGAGAGGAAAGTTATGTTAATGTGCTTTATTTATGTTGATCAAAAAAGTGAATTAAAGACCAGGCCTAATTATGTAATTAATGATAAGGATCGACAACAATTACACAACTATATGCAGAGTGCTACGCAAGGATTGCCTAAAATAGCAATACAGCTCAAAAATTTACACTACCATACAACGCTGTTGGAAAAAAATTTCACAATACCACCGGAAACTAGTGACACTGAAACTCTACCCCTCACCTACGAGCTGGCAGGAGAAAAGCTGGAGTGTAAAGTACTACCTTTATACTTTTTGGCAGGAAATATGTTCAACTGACGAGATGCTGGTGATGGACAGAGAGGAGTTTAATAAGTGTATTACCTGTAAGCATACATCAGGGGACGGTATCTATTGCCGTTTGACATCAAAGTTCGCTACAAACGCCTACTCGACAATCACCCTGCAGTCTAGGTAATCGAGGCCAGTATTCAATACCACAACTGATGAAAACTGTATCACGTTCTAATTACACATCAAAATTATTGTGAAAAAACCAACACTCATAATGAACCGATCATAATGCAGCACTTGTACTGGTGATCGTCGTAATAACACAACTACTGCCCCCTTTGCACCCCTTTACCCTCCCTCCCTCACCACACCGTAGGTTGTGTTAGATGCCTGTTCTATCTTGCCGCTGGCGGTGAACAAAGAGATCCTTCTGGTGGCAGTGATTTACTGTCTCCATTGTGCAGAAACCAGTCACATATAGGCAAAAGGTAAGAAGAAGGGGATGCATCCTGTAATCTGTTCAACGTATTTCTCGGAAAGACTGGACCCCTCTGGAATAACAATGAAATTCTGGAGAACGCTCCAGACCGCTTTTCAAACGGCCACCTGTTCCGCCGAGTGCCTTGCGGTTTTCTGTGGCCCACTGTCACCCCTCAGCGGCCACTGGCCACACCTGGCCATCCGCCATAGCCTAGCGGACGGTGACTGTCTTCAGCCGATGGCCCTTCACCAACCCAAATGCATCTATAGTCAACTATTCAATAGGAGATAAAATGACGGCAACCCCAAGTGCAAATTTAAATACATAGCGACGCAGCCCTCCCCCCCTACGCCAACGCCCCTGGTCAGAGGCCCCAGCTGAGTTGGCGACCTCACACACACTAGGGACGCCCCCAACGCCTCCAATAGGCCTGTCGTTCTACGATGGAGAACACTTTTATTAACATTAACGCAACCCCTTCTTGCAGTCTGTTAAATGTATTTCTCGGGAAGATTGAATCCCTCTGGAATAATAGCGAAAGCGAGAACTCTCCAGATGGCTTATTCAAAACTCAGTTGTTTAAAAAACATGAAGCCTACTACCTAAACCGACTGCAGAGCCCAGAGCAGCCTGCCAACACAGTGTCTTCAGTACAATGCGTCTCCGTGAGCAAGCGGCTACACATACAATAGAGCGGGACGCCAGCTTCCTTCAGAACAAGACCGTGGGTTATTGGTTTAAAAGGGCAGTCCTGATTTCTTACGGAACTTGGCCACATGCCATTTCATGTGTCTGAAATGTTCGTAATACACGCGAGTTTATTTACTGACACCGATTTGAAAGCGATAAACGCTCTCACTCTGTGTAATTTCTGTGGTGATCGGTAATTTTCGCATCAAAATAATGGAAGTCTTTTTCTGATTTTATGCAGGATGGACATGACTCTAGCGATCATCTGTAATCGGTGGCGGTGCACTTCTTAGTTGTCGCAAAATAATGAGATGTGAATTGTATCCCACAGATGAACATAAAAACAATACCTATTTTGCTCATAAAACTAATAGAAAATGGAATGCGCCTATTTTTGTGGAATGAGGACATCTAATATAGTCGAAATTGTGTTTCCCTTTTTCATAGATGCTTGATTATAGGAGATGCATTAATGTCAAAAACAAATGTTACAGTGCAGCTCTCAGAACAGTGTGCGTTGGCTGGCTGGGCTACTAGAGGCATGGAGGCTGAGTTCCATAGGAAGTAAGGGCCGTCCTTCCAGACAAACAACCTGCGGTTGTAATAGCCCTCATTTATCACAGTTTTGTTCTTAGCGATGCCAGCGTCCCGCTCTATTGTAGGTGTAGTTTTTGTCTGCATCGATAACGTTGACTGCCCAGCCACATGCTGACAGGGACGTATTGTACTGAAGACACTGCGATGGGGGGCTCCACTGGGGTCTGTGGTCGCTTTAGGCGGAATGCCTCCAGTGTACCAAGCAGCTGACTTTTGAAAAAGCCGTCTGAAGAATTCTCCGGAATCCCGTAGTTGTTCCAGAGGGGTCCAGACTTTCTGAGAAATATGTTTAACAGATTGCAACAAATAGCTGCATTTATATTAAATAAAAGTGTTCTCCATCGGAGAATGACAGGGCCATTGGAGAAGCTGGGGGTATGCCTGGTCTGTGTGAGGTCACCAATGCAGCTGAGCTCCCTGACTAGGGAAGAAACGTTTGAGGGCAGTGCTGTGTCGCTATGTTTTAGATGGACAAGTTTCAGTTGGTGTCGCCATCGTTTTATCTCCTATTTTTTAGTTGACTCCACACGCTTTTGTGTTGGCGAAGGACCGGCGCCTCAAGGCGGTCAGTGTCTGAGGGGTATGGTGGGTTGCCAGGTGTGGCCAGCGGCCGCTGAGGGGTGATGGTGGGCTGCAAAAAAACCGCTCGGCGGACAGCTGGCCGTTTGAAACAGCTATCTGGAGCGTTCTGCAGAATTTTTGTTGTTGTTCCAGAGCGGTCCAGTCTTTCTGAGAGAAACGTTTAATATATTGCCAGGAATCATTCCCTTTGTCTTGCCATTGGTCTACCTGTGACTGACTTCCACACACAGTATATCAGTGCCACCTGAAGGATCTCTTCGTTCACTACCAGCGTCAATACAGAAGAAGTATCTACCCTTACCTACAGTGTGGCAAGGGAAGGAGGAAGGGATTATGGGTGGAAAAGTGGGGGAATTGAGACTACCTACCAGTTGGTTAATTTGTGAGCGCCCATCGTGGAGGACACAGCTTCTAGTTTTTGCTGTAGTTGTGTTTATCATCTTTACATATTTTGGATCATGATCCATTCATTACAAGTGCTGGTTTTTTTACGATAATTTGATGTGTAATTAGAACAGTGATGCATTTTCCATCAATTGTGGTATAGAGTATTGGGCTTGATTACGTGGGCTGCAGGGTGATTGTCGAGCAGGCGTCTTAGCGAACTCTGTCGTCAAACAGCGATAGATACAGTATTCAGCTGTATGCTTACAGATTATACACTTACTAAACTTCTCTCTGTCCAACACCAGCATCTCGTCAGTTGAACATATTTCCCGCCAAAAAGAAATATCTTACACTCCAGCCCTTTTCAAATGGTTCAAATGGCTCTGAGCACTATGGGACTTAACAGCTATGGTCATCAGTCCCCTAGAACTTAGAACTACTTAAACCTAACTAACCTAAGGACAACACACAACACCCAGTCATCACGAGGCAGAGAAAATCCCTGACCCCGCCGGGAATCGAACCCGGGAACCCGTGCTCGGGAAGCGAGAACGCTACCAGCCCTTTTCGTTCCAGCTTGAAGGTGAAGGGTGACGTTGTAGTGTGTCTGTCACTAGTTTTGAGTGGCATTGTGAAATTTTTTCCCAGCAGGGTAACACCAGTTGGATGGTAACATCAGTTTTTGAGCTTGCTTTTTTGCGATTTTAGATGGTCATTGTGTAGTGCTGTGCATATAGTTCTGTAATTACTGTCGATCTTAATGATTAATTACGTAATCAGGACCGATCTTTAATTCATTTTACCAACCAACATAAATAAAGGACGTTACCATAACCTTCCTCCCCTGCATCTGGACAGTATCTATGTGTTGGTGGGTGTAATTGGGCTTTCTATCCAAAAGAAACAAGGTTTGAGTCCCTGAAAGGGCACCACCATTTTTAATTTCCCGCCAATTCCAAGCACCTCTGATGGTATAATTGTGTTAGGCCAGTAGGGTAGTTGGGGGAGGGGGAGGGGTTGGGAGTGGAGAGGCTGACGAAAACACATGACGTCCTTCGGAGGTGAAGGCTGTTGTGGATGGGTGGGTGGAGGTTATTAATTGATCAATTTAATTAATTTGCATATCAATTTGACATCAAAATTGTAGCCGGCCGGGGTGGCGGAGCGGTTCTAGGCGCTACAGTCTGGAACCGCGCGACCGCTACGGTCGCAGTTTCGAATCCTGCCTCGGGCGTGGATGTATGTGATGTCCTTAGGTTAGTTAGGTTTAAGTAGTTCTAAGTTCTAGGGGACTGATGGCCTTAGAAGTTAAGCGCCAATGTGCTCAGAGCCATGACATCAAAATTGCACCAGCACCGTCAGTACCCTACTGCTGTAGAAGGTGCAGTACACTACATTACACATTAGTTAATGTAGCTAGGAGTATGTTGATTCCCATAAAAGATTTCATTTAGTGTACCTAGGGACATATGATGTTACCTGGTCGCTGCTTGATCCTCGTGACTGATTTTTGAATCACACGAAGGAATGCACAATAGTCATCGCTATAAGCCATTTCGGCATTCTCTACTTATGTTTTTATTGTGACACAAGAGCTTGTGTTTTGTGCAGCATTTCTATATATTACGAGTTCCACTCATTTAGTTACAGTATAATATGTTAATTCTTCAGTTACGGAATATTGTGTTGAGTAAAAAAATATATATTTCTAAAAGTAATAAGATAACGTTTGGACTGGTAAGCCATACATCGTCGATGGTGCAACATCTTGTACGTTGAAATGGGAGAAAGTGTTCTACCCTGGAGCACGTGATATTTGAATATCAATTGCGTTTATTTAGTATCTCAGTAATTTCCCCTGCCTTGAAAATGAAAATCTGTGTTACCGATAGCTTGTATATGAAAATGCTTTTAGCTTGAAACTGGTGTTTGATAACACAACTTCTTAATTTGAGTTCACTTACTGATTATTGGTGTATAGTAGCCTAAGCATGTAACATAGAAAGGATGAAATACAGTCCTGACAAAATTTTCTCAATTGCAACATTTTTATATTAGAATATATATTATAACTTTGGAACAGCTACGTTTGTAAAAACCTTACGATTTACGTAGTTATGTTTGTAACTGAAAAAACAAAATGCAGCGTACATAAAGTGAATGCTATTATTTCAAAATAGAATAATAAAATATATTAAACTTCTGTTACAGGGCTGACTAGAGTCGACAGTCCGAAAAGTGATTCAAGGTACAACAGAATCGAATACTTACCTACTTACGAGGCACCAATGAGAATCCCTGAAGTCGCAAAATGAGAATACATCAATATACAGTGTGCAAATTAATAAAACTTACTAACAGCAGAGACCGATTCCTGACTGGAAGTGTCTTGTTCTGGGGTACCCAGAGGCCACTGGAACAGACCTCTATTGGCTGCCGTATTCTCCGGATCTGAACACATGCGACTCCTTTTGTGGGGCTATATTAAATACAAGGTGTACAGCAATAACCCCAAAACCGCTGCTGAGCAGGAAACAGCCGTTCAGGTGGTCATCGATAGCATTGATGTTCCGACACTTCAGTGGGTTATGCAGAGTTTCGCTATTCGTCTGTGCCACGTCATCGCCATTGATGGCAGGCATACCTAAAATGTCATAACCTAATCCGAATAACTGTAGTGAATTTACGTGTCGAATAAAGTGCGTGCATACCGTAGTTTGTAACTGATTTAAGACTTTTTTCATATAGTTCAATAATTTTCACCCTGTAGGTATGTGTGGGACGGAATAAAGGGGCTTTAGTTTCTCCGTCTTAGTTTTTACGTTATGACGCAGTACGATACTCAGAAAGTCAACTGCCACACATGTTATGTCGTTGAAGTCCTCGAAGAAGAATTTTTCCAGTGCCATAGAAAAACTTGTAGGGTTACAATTAAAAACTGTCGGGTTTCATAATGCGAAAACTACAAAGTTAGAAATTGCTTGCATGCTTCCATAATTTTCCTACAATACCGCAGTAAGTTAGCGAAAACCGCACCACGACATTTTTATTCATTGTGTGTATATTCTGGGTTGCCCTGGCGTAGCTAACACGTGCTGTGCTGTAAGCGAAACCCAGTGAGCTGTAGGGAAATGCAACAAGCCGGTGAACTGGGCCATTCAGTTAAATGATTAAAGTTTCCGGGCAGCGACAGCAGTCAGCTACTCTGAAAGTTTTAACTAGAGGTGCTGCTGGCAACTCGAGTGCTGTCGTGCCCGACACATTCGCGGACCGTTACAGCAACGCTTTTGTGCGCAAATCATCTAAAGCTGTTGCTGCTATGAAGAACTTCTCCGGTAAAGTTCTCTCAGCGTCCGCTTTTATCCGCCGTGTCCGTTATCACTGGGCATCCGTTGCATTTCGAAGGACGATTGAACACGCAACTGGTACTTTTATTTTCCAGTAATGTGCTTTATAGTTGGAGCTACAAAGGCATGCTATTGCAAGACTAGACCTAGGCTCAAATGGTCAAACAAAAATGAGTAAAGGCTCACTGTTTTGAAAGGAGTGTGCAGTCAAAATTTTGCTGATTTCTGCCGTCTGTATTGTTACTGCTATGAAAACCATTGTTGTTTCCATATTACCGGAACTAAATTTGTCACTTGTGGCCCACAATATCAGAACTACATAAACCACAAAATACTTCAACTGAAAGACCAAGACACGAAGATCTCGTCTAACTCTAACCATATTCTCTTCCATCGTGCTGTGCAACTCACAGCAGTCTTAACTTCAGTGAGGTGAGACAGTTATTTCTCTTAGAGCACAGTCTACGTGACTGAGTTAAAAAAAAAATGGTTCAAATGGCTCTGAGCACTATGGAACTTAACATCTATGGTCATCAGTCCCCTAGAACTTAAAACTACTTAAACCTAACTAACCTAAGGACAGCACACAACACCCAGTCATCACGAGGCAGAGAAAATCCCTGACCCCGCCGGGAATCGAACCGGGGAACCCGGGCGTGGGAAGCGAGAACGCTACCGCACGACCACGAGATGCGGACTGACTGAGTTAATGTTAAGTTTTCTGATGTAGTAGTCAAATACTTAGCCTTTTGGAATACATTGTAAAGAATGAAACGGAGGGAATGCTTAACCGCAATAACAATGTCACATTTTTATTTTCATTTCATTGAAACCTAGAACATGTGAAATGTGTTCATCTTCACTCTGCCAGTCACTATTCCCTGCTTGGCTGATGGTACTTTCCATCCTCTCACATTTATTCCAGAGCGGAAAATGTAAAGACTGAGTGCCTATACACTGAGGTAACTAAGTCATGGGACACTTGATAATATGTTGGATATGCTTTTGTCCAGCATAGTGGTGCAGCTAGACATGACATGCACTCAACAAGTCATTGGAAGTCCCCTGCAGAAATACTGAGCCATGTTGTCTCTATAGCCGTATTCTCGGCACATTCCTGACGCAGTGGATCTCGGAATATTGAATTGCGTAACGATTTCCAAAATGGAATGCACCATGCGTCTAGGTCCAGCTACCAGTCCGCGTTCAAAGTCTGTTAATTCACATCGCGCTGTCATAATCACGTCGAAAACCATTTTACATGAATCAACTGAGTACAAATGACACCTTCGCTAGTGCACTGTCTTTTATACCATGTGTAGGCGATACTATCGCCATCTGTATATGTGCATATCGTCATCTCAATGCATCAATTTTCATCTTCTCGGTGACAATCTTTTGTGAATGAAATATGTGACGCTCCTTGAGACCTTGTCTTTATACGTCACATGACGTCAACTAGTTCTACAGATCTTATTATTTCATCTCTCCCTACAATAATATCACGGTAGCCTCCTTATAGAGGTCGATGGGAGATACTTCGATCGACTATTCATCCTTTCCTTTCCCGTACCACTCGCTAGTGAGCAAATCAAAAATGACTCTATGTCACTAACGTCTCTTGCTTTTTTGTCATAATTCTTACATAGATGTGACATAATAATTTTACAGAATATCTCGAATATTGGACCCTTAAACTCATAGAGCAGAGTCTCGTCCAAAGACTCCCAATAAAATTTTTCAGTTCAGTTTTAATTACTCCAGTACATACTGAAACGGTCGGTATTTATGTGCCATCTTGCCTTTCACTCCTGTCTATGATCTCCTATTATCTAGCTTGACAATAATCACAAATATACTAATAATACTCGACAACTTTTTCTTTTACTTGCAGTAGCGTTACATATTACTAGGATTCTTTGCCATCCACTTGCCCTCTCGGTATCTGATATTGTATTTATACGTGATTTCATTCTTCACAATTTTATCTCCAGATCTTTAATGGTTTAATGGACGTATTTGATCGCAGCGATAGATTAATACTATTGTACGCCATTTTGTCTGTCCACCAAAGAATGCGTGTAATCTTCAATTTATTAGCATTAGGGCCCGATCACAGTGATTGCACTTCGTAAAGAGCATTTGATGTCGACGTGAGTGGATCTATTGCTACGATATCTGTCTGTACACTGAACCCTGTCGTCATCGCGACAGAGACTCTCCCATCAATGAAGAAAACAGCACTATACGAGTGGTGCTACCTACACGCGGTTGTGTTCAAAGCGCTGGTTGCACCGAGCCTGTAAACGTAATATGTTCATTTATCTGGAAGTATACAGTTTTCTTCCTGTAATCACATAGATACGACTTGACGTAATGAAGTGCCTCGCCTCTGTCTTACTCCAAAGCTAAGATCTTACATGTATTGACCGAAATGCCCCTAAGAACTCTATGGCAGTTCGTTGCAATAGATTTCCGCTGAGGCACACGAAGAACCTTATTTCTCGACAGGAAGTGTATCTGCTGATACAATTTTGATCGATTATCAACCTAAGCGTCGAACTGTGACCTGTCTCTACACAGCAGGTGCACGTAATACTGCCCTGGTTGAGTGCCCTGTACCACATTGAATGCATTCCTGTATGACGGTTTGCATCTCAAAATGTTTCACTGTTTTTTATCCCATATAACATCTGTTTACGGATTTCATTCTGCCAAAAGATGCGATATCCGGAGCAAGTTTGGAAGACAGCTGCTACTAACTTTGACTGGGGACTTTTCGACACCGAAGTTCCTTGATTCGCTGTGCTACTTTCGTACTTGTTGGTCATTCCTGAGAGATTGTTCTATAAACATGGAAACGTGTAATATATTGTCTTACAAAGGTATGCTGTCCATCCTACGAACACGTATAAGGCTCGTAGTATTAACAATTCCGGCAACACTGTTTGAAATACACCGTGTTGGTTTGCGTTTTTTTTTTTCCTTTCAATTTTATGTAGACTCAAAGACGATAAAATTAAACCTATGAAATACATATTACTTTGTGACTAATGTAAGAGAGGATTCCACGAATCTATTAACGGTGTAGAATGTTAAAAGCTACCTACAGATTTCGTAAGAAGAGTATTTAGCATATGTGGAAACAACCGTAATATTCACAAATAAACGCATTCAGACGATAGTGAACAGCAGAGAATGAAACAGTATACGTTAAATAGGTACAAAATTTGAGAAATTATTTCGGAAATGTTTTAAGTCATGAAGCACAACTAGCACCTCGAACTATTCTGCAACGCGTCACGGAACGTTATCAAGTATGAATGTTCAGACGTCACATGTTGTATAGGTTGCTGCATTCTGTTGCTCGCAGTTGAAGTAAGGCTGTCTTGAGGAATCCATGGTGAGCATAGGCTTGGTGATTATAACCAATGTTGGAAATTTTGTTGTAGTTCCTCGTAGAATATCTTCCTACAACTTCTGTATCTCATTTTCAGACGAATGACGTCAAACTGACATAAATAAGGCGTTAACTTACCCGCGTTAAATAAGTCTTTAACGATGCCGATAGTTTAATATTGTACTTTCCATTCTGTTAGTTGTTGAAGGCTGTCAAATGTGCTGAAATCCACTTACAATGTTTGCTTCTCGGTGTCACCGTTTGTTCTTGTTACTTTATTAATGTAGAAGGTTCCCTAGTTACTTACTTCGCGCAACTGACGACGCTAGCTCACACGTGGCCTCTTCTCACGAGACACCAGAATACAGCCACTGGATGAGCTGCAGCGTTACTGCCGTAACGGCGTACTTGGATTACAACGGTACCGCGCGCCCAGCGCAGAGCAGCGCCATCAGCGTTAAACAATATCGAACCGCGTTAACACAGTTACGAGCGATTATCGAGTACAAGTGACGGTCACTTTACAGAGACACGTGGCGCGTTGTTGTGTTTAATGCTCCGTTGCGCGATACGAGTTTGCTTTCAGCCATAAATCTGTCAGCGGCAGCTACTGAAGCTCACTAACGTAGCGCTGGCTTTGAAAATAAATATATTCAAACTTATGATGGTAGTAAAGTACAGTTACTGACAGTAAAAATGTATTTTCTACTGGCAGAATTTTCCATACCAATTTTCAATCAACCTGAATTTGGTCACATTAAAACTATGTAAGGGATCAGGAATTAAACATAGGTCACTTTGCTTTGGAGTTTATATTCTAAAATGAGCTCCTCGCTGTAACATTTAAAAAGTGAAATGCGGATAGCTTGTAAATTGTTCAGTCGGGAGAGTCCCGAACCAAGAATACTCTAGACCTATCAAAATGATTAAAATATAGTTGAAAAAACTACACTTAATGTCATTAAAATTCATAAGAGTTTCTAAATGGAATGTTCCTTAAGGGTGCTTTTACTGTAGTTTGTCCGGCACAGCATTAGCATGCGGAAGTACACCCATATAATTAACCACAAAATCCAAGTGGAGACCGAAACAGAAGCAGTGGCCTAGCTGAAGATTGAATCATTCAGTCAGTAGTTATGCTCTGCTCATCTGGAACAGATAGAAGGAACCTTACAGGAAATATCAGGAACTCGAGTCTGAGTATGGTGTACAACTGAGAACTCCCGTAAACGTTCAACAAAATTTTGTTATTGAAAACAGAGTTGCCGGCAATATTTCAAACTTTTCGATCCAAGTATCTGTGACTGAACCCCAGTATTAAACTGCCACGTGGAGGATCCGGCTCTGCTCACGGACATTGCCATGAAGTATTCCTTAGCGAAGAGATTACATAGGGCTCCAGTCAGCTCCGAGAGAAGTGCCAAAGAAATGTACGAAAGGGAACTAGCGGTACCGTGTTAGGTTTGTATAGCCTTTGCTACAACTAAATTAGTTGTGTGTATTTATAACATTACTTGTTCGGTATGTATGGCACGGGTAGTAATGTAGGATCAAGTGAAATTTACTTATTGTCTCAAGCAGTGACTGTGCGTGACAGTCACTCTCACTGGATGCAACCTTCTGTCTTCACTGTGTTGCGCAATCGCACACAACAACTGAATCTTCTGTGATATATTTTTAGCCGAATTGTCTGAAAATTTAATGGTGCTGCAATACCTATGAAACTTAAGTTAGGCTAGGCTTGATTTACATTAGAATAGCACACAGTATAACAAACACACGAGCTTTTGTGATGTGTTTACGTCGAGTTATGTTAATAAACATTTTGTTCCTTGTAGCCAATAGATGTTTGTAGTATTTTCGTTTATGATGTTTCTAGGCCCAAAGAAATGGTTCAACCTCTTTCGGTGACACTGCCATGACAGTCAAAAGTATGTTGTTGTTGTTGTTGTGGTCTTCAGTCCTGAGACTGGTTTGATGAAGCTCTCCATGCTACTCTATCCCGTGCAAGCTTCTTCATCTCCCAGTACCTACTGCAACCTACATCCTTCTGAATCCGCTTAGTGTATTCATCTCTTGGTCTCCCTCTACGATTTTTACTCTCCACGCTGCCCTCCAATACTAAATTGGTGATCCCTCGATGTCTCAGAACATGTCCTACCAACCGATCCCTTCTTCTAGTCAAGTTGTGCCACAAGCTCCTCTTCTCCCCAATTCTATTCAATACCTCCTCATTAGTTATGTGATCAACCCATCTAATCTTCAGCGTTCTTCTGTAGCACCACATTTCTAAAGCTTCTATTCTCTTCTTGTCTAAGCTATTTATCGTCCACGTTTCACTTACATACTTGGCCACACTCCATACAAATACTTTCAGAAACGACTTCCTGACATTTAAATCTATACTCGATGTTAACAAATTTTTCTTCTTCAGAAACGCATTCCTTGCCATTGTCAGTCTACATTTTATATCCTCTCTACTTCGACCATCTTGAGTTATTTTCCTCCCCAAATAGCAAAATTCCTTTACTACTTTAAGTGTCTCATTTCCTAATCTAATTCCCTCAGAATCACCCGACTTAATTCGACTACATTCCATTATCCTCGTTTTGATTTTGTTGATGTTCATCTTATCAAAAGTATATCTATCGAATACCTCCAGTTAATGACGTGAGAAATCAGCAGGAATGGAATAAAGTTAAATGAGGTGGTTGAATCATGAAAATCACCACGAGTACCAGAACTGTCCCAATCTTGGACTATAGTACCAGCAGCATTACGAATAAGGGACATCACGAGAAACTGTAAATTATCGAAAACCGAACAACTACCACAAAAATTTTAGGAGAAGTTATGTCCGAACTGAGGTAGGAGTACGCCAGGGGATCATCACATAGTGATGACAGCGATAACAATCGTCCAACGTACTGCGAACAAGTAAACTAAGTTTAAAATAAGACCCAGTCCACAACTACTTTTTGGAAAATGAGTTAAAATTACAGATAAATCATTGCAAAGATAGTGACGAAATTAAATGGGAATTACTGAGGTGATAAGAGACGACTGTGGGAAACGCATCTTGAAGTAGAAAACTCGTGAAACTGGAGGAAGTGCAAAATCCCGCTTTGCCAGCGAATGATATTCAGATAACATGTACGTCTTGTAATAAGAGGAAGTTGATAAAAGGACAGTCATTACTGTGATTCACAATTCAGGATCTGAAAGTTTCACTTTAGGGATAGACTAGATCGCAGAACAAGGCTCAAATGGCTCTGAGCACTATGGGACTTAACTTCTGAGGTCATCAGTCCCCTAGAACTTAGAGCTACTTAAACCTAACTAACCCAAGGACATCATACACATCCATGCCCGAGGCAGGATTCGAACCTGCGACCGCAGCGGTCGCGCGGTTCCAGACTGTAGCGCCTAGAACCGCTCGGCCACCCAGGCCGGCCGCAGAACAAGGTCCTAAAACATATTCTGCGGAGAGCTGTGATTTATCAAGTGTGCTAACGCAGAATTCCGAGTATAATTTAGACACTTGGTCCAGGAGATGTTGCTAAAATTAATAATTTGAGTCTGGTAGTACTGAAGGGAGACGAGTTGCCTATGGTAATCGCACATAATGTTTAAGACGGCGCTATAAGAATGAATTTTAGAAGAACAGTGATATGAGAAGAAGAATGTCTAGGCTCCTGTTAATCTCATTCTGGGAGTGAACAATAACTGAGAGCCTCACCGGCGCGTATGAGAGGAAAGTCTATGTTGCGTCAGACCTATTAGAAGCCAAGAAGAAGGAACTAACAGCAGGGAGCGGATCATTCAAACGTATTTTCGAAGAAGCCAAGATGTATGACATAAAAGCTGAATGTTAGAGACCGTATCATTTCTAGTTCGGTCATCTTATTGAAATCTCACAGTGTAGAATAGTGGATGGAGGAACTGAAAGTATGCTGGAAGATAATGTAAATGAGCACTCAAATAGTAATAATTACATTAACTGACGTCATATGTTAGGTAAGTAGGTTAATAATGTATCACCTTATTACTGCTGCTTGAGCAATAATGAAAATTATTTTAGCACGGAGAGACCACAAGAAATCTCGGATGAATCAGTGCAAAGATTTAAATATGTATAACACATTAAGAGTACTTAGACGCATATAGTCGAAAATGCATGTCTTTCGCATGTAACAGAATTCGCTCGTAATTGAAACCAGTGGCATTTCTCCTTAGTTTAGCTGTGTCCACATAAATGAAGATACCGGAGGCAATGTAGTACATGGAAGTTCTAAACAGTGTATGTATCTATGTGGATGATATTTTGATATTTTTGATAGTTTGTACCTCATTGGAGGAGCATTTAGAAAAACTTGGACTGATAGAACCAATGCTAAAAACCCACAGTGGCTACTAATTTAGAAAATTCTGAGTTTTCAAAAGGAAAAAATTATTTTTTTAAATATGTCACATAACTTCTTCGAATGGAACTGATTGCAAGCAAGGACGCTGCACCGAAGTTCTCTGCACTCGAGCGGTGCAGATAACTGAAACACTCTTAGGTCTCAGTGGATTTTATGTCGACTCATTGACGGGCATTGTTTAGTAGAAATACCACTGTTAAATACAACTCAATACAAATTTTGAGGTAGGGGCAAGGAGAGATCTTGACATTCGTTTATAGCTTGAGAAATTTTGACTCTACTTGCCTGTTAGGTTGGCACATCCTCATCATGAATGACCAGCGTAATTTGACGTTCCTGAGCAAATGTAAGGTTATATATAATTATTTAAATGTACTGCAGCCATGTCATCTTATTCTTCAATATTCGCTTCAGTGAAGCATTGTAGTGCTTAATACTCTATGAAGATTTTCAAATTTTTAATGTATGCAGTGTCGCAAACCTGCGGTAAAAGAGGTTACAATTAAATTGTAAAGTCGCTTGACGAAAGATACAGAGAAATACTACACCCTAGTTTTGCTTACATTTTAACATTTCTGCATAAGGGACTATTGCGCAATTCAATACCGGAATGGCTGTGTAAAATTCTGAATACTAATTTCTGACGATAGGTAATTCAACATCAGTCATGGTGGGTGATGGAATTATTCTCGAAATTTATCGTGTCCTTATCCACTAAGAAAAAGCAAACAGCAAAACTGTCTCGAATACTTCACGAGTTGACAGATTTACAAATATTATCCAGGAATTAAGCACATCAACAGAAAAATAGTCGTAGTTACGCTGCCAGGCGCTTGAATATTACAACATAAGATAGCTATGGATTTTATTTGTTAAAGAGAATAGAATCCGGAGAAAAATATTTTGCGATATATAGGAATTTATCGAATTCTAACCCAAATATGACTTGTCGGGAGAATACTGACACAGGACAACGTTGAAATAAATCCATAAACGAGCAGAAGACGGGCAGAAAGTCCGTGATAAGTTAATGAAGCCTACAATTTCTCGAATAACTGACTAGATACTGGTAAAGTCTCACATCGATTCATCAAAAATTAATGAGTAGCTATGAGAATCTAACCAGTGTAATGTGGGACGATTTAAATCCGTTAAACTTCACAGTAAAGCTCAGTGGAAGTAGTGAATGTAAGTTCTCTTTAATAGCGAAGGTTGAAAGTACCGCTTCAGTTGTAAGGTTCCTTTTATTTTTCAATAGTTGAAACACTATTGGTTCGGGCTCTTACATGCCCATGATCAGGTCTTAGAACTTTGTGCTGTGACCCCGAGCGGGCGTGTCCTGTTCTCGCTGGTGATACACCGCGTCCTGTACTCCACTACCGCGATGCTCAAGGTCACAGCACGAAGTTATCAGACTTGATAACAGGCATGTAAGAGCCTGAAACAGGCTGAAGTGGTATTTTCAACCTCTGCTATAATGCTCAGTTGGGGATGTTCCTCAGGCAGAATTGGTTCTCTTGAATAGTATGAGGCCAACACGTAGAGATGTTTTGCAGATGACATTGCCATTTACCTTCTAGTAAAGTAATCAGTAGATCTAAACCAGTTAAAGGAGATTTGGACAAGATATCTGTGTGGTTCAAAAACTGACAATTGATCCTAAATAATTAAATGTGTAATGTCATACTCATGAGTAGTGAAAAGAATCCCTTAAATTTCGGTTACCCTGTTAGGTGCACTACAGTGTATGCAAGCCCCATCTTTCCTTCCTAACAGTACATTCCATTACATTTTTCACATGACAGCCTTGACCGTACATAGAAAAGTTATTCAAGTTGTTTAGACGCGGCTCTCAGCCATTCTGCAGAGTAAGTAACATTCTTAAAGAAAAGGGAGAAAAGAATCTTTCTATACTTTTTAAAATAATAGCATTCCTATCCATAAGAGGCAATCTACTGTTCTGAAAAGAACGCAGAAATTTATTAATTATTAAGAAAAAGTTTCATTTGATTTCTAAGAATTTTTTAGCAATAAATAATATTTTTCGTTCGTTAAATGTTTTTCTTACACTAACTAGCAATATTCCTGTACCCATGTATTGCACTAGTTACGTAAGAATATAGAATATTTTTGTGTCTTTTCCTTACAGCGGATGACCTTAGAAGATATTTGTTGCTGAATGTACATTAGGAGGGTATGTCTGACTTCTGTAGTAGTGTGAGGTGGAAACTGTTTCTTGCAGGATCCAAAGGGTACTTTTTGGATCAATCCACTGTGCAACTTGACAAAATAAAACCCACACCCTCACAACATGATAAATCACACGAATCTTAAGGTTGTTAATTCATGTAAATACTTAGGAATGATAGTTACGAGCCACTTAAATTTGAACGATCATGTAGATAATGTGATGCGGAAGGCGAACCGAAAACTGCATTTTATTGGTAGAACACTTACAAGATGCTACAAAATTCGCCAGACTACTTATACTATGCTTGTCCACCCTCCGCTAAAGTACTGCTGTGTGACCGATTAGATTAGATTACATTTACTTTCATTCCAATTGATCCGTAGTGAGGAGGTCCTCCAGGATGTGGAACATGTCAAAAACAACAATACATGACAAATATTTACAACTAAAACAAATAAGCTAATGTACCATTCCACAGGTCCCAAGTGGAATGATCGTCATTTTTTAATGAACACTATATGAAAGTCATTTTACAAATACTAATGCACTGAATTTAAAATAAAAAAGTTTCTTATTTATTAATAAGGTAATAAACATGTAACACAACTACTATAATACTTATTTACAATGAACACATTACTGCACTGAAATTGCGCGGAAGTTATATATATATATATATATATATATATATATATATATATATATATATATATATATACAAATCAGTTGGTTTTACTGAGAAATTCATCAATGGAGTAGGAGTTGGCCACCAATAAATCCTTTAGGCTTCTCTTAAACTGAATTTCTTTGGTTGTTAAGCTTTTAATGGCTGCTGGCAAGTTATTGAAAATGTGTGTTCCTGAATAATGCACACCTTTTTCTACAAGACTAAGTGACTTTAAATCCTTGTGAAGATTATTCTTATTTCTAGTATTGATTCCATGAATTGAGCTGTTGGTTTGAAAAAGTGATATATTTTTAATGACAAATTTCATTAAGGAATAAATATATTGGGAAGCAGTAGTTAGTATCCCTAGTTCCCTAAACAGGCTTCTGCAGGATGTTCTTGAGTTCACACCACATATAACTCTTACTGCACGTTTTTGTGCCAGGAAAACTTTAGCTTGGCTTGATGAATTACCACAAAAAATAATCCCATATGACATTATGGAATGAAAGTAAGCATAGTATGCCAGTTTTTTCAGTTTTATATCCCCTATGTCTGACAAAATTCGCATTGCAAACAGAGATTTGTTAAGGCGCTTCAGCAGTTCTGTGGTGTGCTCCTCCCAGTTGAATTTATTATCAAGCTGTAATCCCAAGAATTTAACACTGTCCACTTCTTTTATCTTCTTGTCATCGTATGTTAGACATATACTCGTGGGATACCCCTTACAAGTTCTGAACTGCATGTAGTGTGTTTTTTCAAAGTTTAGTGACAAAGAATTGGCTAGGAACCAGTGATTAATGTTCACAAATATTTTACTAGCTGATCTTTCTAAGACTACGCTTGATTTGCTATTTATTGAAATGTTTGTATCATCGGCAAACAAAGCGAACTTGGCATCTGGTAATGTTACTGATTAAAGGTCATTGATATACACAAGAAAAAGTAAGAGCCCCAAATTGAACCTTGTGAGACCCCACATGTAATTAGTTCCGAGTTGGATGATGCCTGATAGCTTGATACATGTCTCTTTCCTAATAACACCCTTTGTTTGCTGCCAGAGATATAAGATTTGAGCCATTTTGCAGCATTTCCTGTTACACTATAATACTCTAATTTACTTAAAAGGATATTGTGATTTACACAGTCAAATGCCTTTGACAGATCACAAAATATACCAGTTGCCCGCAATTTTTTGTCTAATGAATTAAGCACATTTTCACTGTAAGCGTAGATAGCCTTCTCAATATCAGAACCTTTTAGAAATCCAAACTGTGACTTTGACAGTGTGTTATTTGAGATAAGATGGTTATGAAGCCGACTGTACATTACTTTTTCGAAAATTTTTGAGAATGCTGGCAACAGTGAAATTGGACGGAAATTTGATGCTATTTCTTTATCTCCCTTCTTAAACAGTGGCTTAACTTCTGCATATTTCAGCCATTCAGGAAATATTCCACTGACAGATGACTGGTTACACAGATAGCTTAATATGTTACTTAGCTGAGAATCACATTCTTTAATTAACTTTGTTGATATTTCATCATACCCACTAGATGTTTTTGATCTTAAAGATTTTATGATGGACATTATTTCTGTTGGGGTAGTGAGGGTCAAATTCATGGGATCCTTACCAGATAGGATAGGATAGTCGAAGGACATCGAAAAACTTCAAAGAAGGGCAGCTTGTTTCGTATTATCACGAGCGTGACGGAAATGATACGCGAGTTTGAGTTGTAGGGTTTCTTTGTTTAAGCATGATCTTTCCACGAAATTTCAATCACCAACTTTCTTGAAGTCCACCTTCATAGAGAGAACTGATCATCATGATAAAATAAGAGAAATGAGAACTCTCACGGAAATACTGAAGTGTTCGTTTTTCCCGCGCGCTGTTCGACATTTGAACTGTAGAGAAATGTAGTGAAAGTGGTTCAATGAACCCTCTGCCAGCCACTTAAGCGTCAACTGTAGAGTCGTAATTTAGATGAAGATATACGGAACTTAAAGATGTACCAACCACATGACGATTTAGCGTGATCTACATAGAACAGTGTTGCAAACAAACAATATAAAACACTGTACTTAAAGTGCTTTCGTAACAATAACTGTGCCTGCAAGACAGATGAACGGAAACGTCAGTAATTTGGGTAATTTGTTCTTGTTTAAAGTGTTGTGTTTTAGCCATGTCGAAGAGATATCTGAAAAAAGTATCAAGTGGAGACAATACGGTCTTCTGAAAGTTAGAGGTGCGTGTAAAAACATATTCCGAGGATTTACTTGAATTAAAAAGTCGGGTAAGCCACCCATGCGTAACCCGAAAATATGATACTGTGATGTTTTGGATTCTTCCTTATATGTCCACAAGTCTCCCTGCGATATCGACTGTCTCTTTGTCGGTCTCCAGGCCTCGCCGTCTTCCTACGGAGGGAGTTTCCGACGCCCTCAGACCATGTCCTCTTCGCTTCTACTGACGGCATGCAAATGTAACCTTCCGAGCTATTTTTAAGACTCCGTACACCGAGCTCCGCCAACAGTTACGTACAAGCACAAAGCTACTGATATTCAGTATGAAACTGTTAGCCGATGACTAGATGGCATGTGCACTAGTGTGGAACAGAGAACAGAGTAATCTAAGTTATATTTGTTTTCAACTGTTTTGTTCATGGTGTAAATACATATATTCAAGTTTTACTCATTTATTGAATGTCCGTAGTGTTCTACGCCACCTCTTACGACCAAGGGACACGACAGATGTTTATGGTGATGAGAACGTGAACGTTATGGTTCCATGGAACAGGATGAAACATCATGTGTAAAAAAATTAATCACTCTTTTCCTTGCAGCAGTGTCGGACACTAATTGAACTTCACTGTTTAACTCAATACTGTATTTATAGAGTACTGACGTGTAGTTAATTTTTTGTATGATGATCATTGGTTTATGGGGCGCTCAACTTCGCGGTCATCAGCGCCCAAACAAAGTCCCAGTTTTTACACAGTCCTATTTTTTTCACAGTCCAATTTAGCCACCGTCACGAATGATGATGATGGTGAAATGATGACAACACAAACACCCAGTCCCCGGACAGAAATTTTTTTTGTATGAAATTCCTAACACAGGTGAGCCATTAACCACCGCACTTATTCAGTTTCAGACCCAACAAATACAAACATGATGGTCAACCGTTACCACACTCCTAGATGCAAGACAAGCCTAACAGCCAACTACGACTGAAGGATTGGACAGAATACATAATGCAGTTGTAGCAGTATTTTGCAGTCCAAAAATCTCTGGTGACTCACGATGTTCGCTCTTTTCTTCGTGGGCCAGAGTGTACATATTTCACTTGTGTAGAGAGCTGCTTTCCCAAATAGAGCACCAAACCTTACGCTGTGAGGAATTCTTTGGGAAAATAGACAAACTTTTTCAATCACAGATTCACGTAGTGACTGTTAGCTTCAACTGATTACATACGCGTCGTCATAGTAATCAAACTCACAAGGAATAGATCGCTGAATTCAAGGGAATGACGAGGAATTGTAAATTTAACTGCGCTTGTGGCGCTTCATTTCAACACGAAATGTTCCGATTGGCATTATTGAGAGCTTTGCTGACAACAGAATACGGGCAAAGATATTAGAGCATCGAATGTGTGGAAGTCTAAGAATACGCAGATCTAGACTTTAAAGATACTTTTGTTCCATTGCTGACACCGAGTAGTTATAAGCGGGTACATTTTGGCAAGAGCCTCAAGAAATGGCGTGAAAGGGTACAGTACCGCCCGACATTGAAAATAGATACAACGTTCTTCATTATTCTTGTCATAACAACATATTTTTGTAATAATAACTCAATTTCACTTAATACACCGAAGCCGGATACCAGTGTAGGAAAGAAGGATAATTTATTTATTTAATTGATCACATGTGCACTCCCACAAAATAAATCCCTACATCGAATTTGGTGAGTTCTGTGAAATGAATGAAAGTATGGTCGTCTGCTAACCGCAGATAGTGAATGTGAATATATGATCGTCTTTGAGACGGTCCTTTGGTCACCTTTGGTGGAACCAAAGAGATGAAATTTACCGGAGCATTGAGCGCCTGAAATGTGGCTGACCAATATGGTAGCAAGGTGCCCCCCTACTTCGGCAGAGTTGCGAGATGAGCTGAAGAACGGCCATGTTTTCAGCACTCTGGCGCTGGATCTTGTGTTGGTAAGACCTGTCTTAGGTGTGCTCCGTAAAGACAAAAGAGTGTATAGAATGGTATGCATGTGGAATACTTAAGAGTAGTTTGGAATAATCATTTCTCTATTTCAGGAACTTTTGTGGGGAGAATTAAATGTCAGGCAGGTAATATTAAGGGGATCGTAGTAATCTTCGGAAGCGACCAACGGTCACAATGAAACCACGTGTAGCAATAAGTTGAAATACATCCTAGTGCTAAAGTTAAGCTGAATTACTGGCGTGTGTACTATAAGTTGGAAATATTTAAGAAATGGCGTGTGCAGGACTTGAAATTAGAGACGAGTACTTCCACGTGGTGAGTACTGTGTGAGTCTCAATCTGTGTGTGAGACAAAGGATAAAGAGAAGTACTCGTCCATGGTATCAGTTGAGGACTCGCGTGTGTGACGAATATGTTCTTAACATTAATTTGCGTGTTATGTTTCCGTGTGACGCTTGATTCAAACCATAATACTCTGCGAGTGAAGCAAGGTGAGTCAGCCGTCTATCCAGCAACGCCACTTGGCTTGCATTGCACAGGAAGACGTGCATATATCCTCCAGAGTTCATAGTAGGAAAGAAAAGCTACGAAGTGGGGCAGTGTCGTGTTAAACTGGGATGAATTGTAATTGAAGTGGGAAAGCTGAAAGTGATGTGATTATAACGTTGTGACTATTCCTTGTGTTGTATTCCATGTTGCGAGTGTGGTGTATTTCATATAATTTAAGTATGTGTGGTTTGCATGGGAGAGTAGCAATATAGGTTCAGAGGTAGTGGGTTATGCATGTTCCTTTTGTACCGCTCGGTCGGGAGGAAATTTTCGTGATGATGGGTGTGAGAGTCGAAGTGTGAGATGTAGAAAAAGATCCACCATCCTATCCAGAAAGTGCACTGTAGTGATAGATAATTACGAGACCATAAGATAGAGAATTACCAATGTAAGGCCATGCCCACTGGGCGGAGTTTCTCATGTGCAATTGTTGTAGAAAATGTAATGGTGTGTTTAGGTTATATAATTTATCGGAATAAAAAAGAGATAGTGAAAAGAAAAAGATTGGTGGCCTTTTCCTTCGCATTATATGTTGTCATGATATCCAGTATTTATAATGTGTGCGCCATTCATATTCAGTGCGATGGCCACGTGGTGATCAAAGCCGTTAAATAAAAAAGAAAATGTGGTATTGTCAGTGCGTAGTGAACAGTCAGAGTTGTGTAAATTACTAATAGTCATATGTGCGTTATCCGTTTCCGTTGCGTAATATTCATACAGGAGAATAATTTGTAACTTAATTGTGAGAACTAGAGCTCATGTTACTTGATAAATAAGAAGGAATCCACTCTCTTGGCAGACCACTCATCTTACAGGCCTGACTGCTTGATGCCACAGTATGAGCAAGGCATGTGGGTGCCTCTCAGGCGTATGCAGACGAAGCACCCAACCAGTTTTGTTGCACGTTCGCACTCCCATAGTCTTGTGCTATTTAGCACACCACAGCAAATATTCCATTTTCCGCCAAGCAGAGTGGCGACACTGCCACACTTCAGGGCACACACAGCAACTGTGCCTGCAAAAGATCTCAAAGTGAAGTCTGTTCCACATAAATCTAAAATTGACAAGATGGAAATAAATATTATACAAATATTACCTCTCATTCTGAATCAACACTCATCCTGGCCATACTCACAGGAACCATAGATTCAAGTGCAAGAATCCAAATCTATTTTCACTGTCCAAAACTTTGCTCACTCAAATTGGCTCTCTTCAAGTAGACGAAAGGCAAAACGCTCGGTCACTCACCAATCACATTAAGGTAGTCTTCTAAAAGTGGTAAATGACAATCAGATTCAGAGGAATAACCAAAATGTACTCACTTCCCTACAGATTTGCCATCCCACTGTATCGTTTCCGTTACACACTAGTGCTTCAGTCACATTAGTTAATCAGAATATATACGAGCCATTGGGACACCCTAAGGAAAAGGAAACACGTCTGCACTACACGGCCTGCAACGGCGGTAGTATCTCTGCTCTTGGGAATTGCACTTTGCAAGCAAAATATAAAAATACGACTGCAAGGGTGCCATTCACTGTAGTCCAGTCACGCTCGAATTCCACTATTTTTTGCATGGCTGCATTTGATTTGTTCGGTTTAGATATCAAGATAATGTGCATGCTATTCACACTAAAGTATCCCATGACAGCATTCAACAACTGTGTAACGAGTATAGACATTCGTTTGGTGGCTCACTGGAACAGGTAAAGAATTTTCAAGCGCACATTACGCTGAAGGAAAATGCTGGACCAAAGATTTAACACGCACTTTCGGTATCTTACGTCATTCGCGATGAAGTTGCTTCTGAACTCAACAGATTGGAAATAATTTGTGTTTTGAAACCAAATTCTGCAAGCCAGTGGTCATCTCTTCTAGTCATCGCTAGAAAATCGAACCAGAAAAGTAGACGATGTGCAGACTTTAAAGCAACAGTTAACGTTCAGACAGTTATTGATTCTTTCTTGCTTTCACGCATCGAGGAGCTTATGGATCGCCTAGTAGGTAGAAGATTCGTTTCCACATTTCTTTTAGCCGATGTTTACCTTCAACGTCCTCTGCTCCTTCGTTGCTTCAACTTATCCTCGAACAAGTGACGTCGAATGTTCCGTCCTGTTCAAATAATTTGGATGACATTATCGTGTCTGGAAAAACACCTAAACAGCATCCCATAAATTTGGAACCTCGTTTTCAAGTTTTAACTAACGCAAGGCTCAAGTGCAGTCTGCAGAAATATTCATTTTTCAAAATCGGAACTGAAAATTTGGGGCCGGCCGGAGTGGCCGAGCTGTGGACCTTTCAAGCTTCTTCCTGTGATGCACAGGAAATTCAAAGCCAATGGTATCCAGCGTTACATTAACGGTACATGTGACAGGGTGGACTTTTACAGATTTTTTAGACAACTATGCACTGTTAGAATCTTGTTACACTTATTTAATATTGTTGCACGTACGTTTTTCATTCCTGTGTTTGTAGTATGTAGCAGTGCACTGCTGGGAACAAACTTGAATCTCGTCAAACCTTCGATTTAGAGTAAGTAAAACAATTAAAATATCTTATTATACAGGCTCAAAAACTTTAACTGTTTAACTTAATAAACCAACAGTTCCACGAAATTTATTTTAATTTGTGCAAAGTTGTTTGTATCGCACGGACATAGGCTACATTTTTGGCGTTACATAAAGATAACAGCAGTACAAATGGGAATATTTTAATCATTTTACGCCTTACCCTATTATGCATATTTCTATTGTAATTCCCAGTTATTATTATTGTAAATGTGTGATGAGCTTATTTCTTTTCTTTCAGAAGTGTGGCTGAGATTCTACAGATAGCATTTATGCTTCAGGAAGCTTTTAACCTACTATTTGGGGGTGAACATAATTTGGAAGACATTTTTATTGCCTCGCCTGATTCAGAGATCTTGATCGATAAAGATTATGGGGATGAGAAAGAAGGAAGAATTCGTGACAATCTTAGTCGAAGACAACTTAATGTCGATGCTGACATTGGAATTTCACTTAGAGAAGACGTATTACTTCAGTCATGGGATGCAGAAACATGTGGGTTGGGAAACGATGTAGGCCTACTTCGTCCACCAATAGTAATTGTTGCTCCAGAGTCACCAGAACCACCTCCTTAGCTGATAACAGTTCGGGACAAGTTGTGAATTCATCATTATAAAACGGGCACCTGGATTCAAGGAGATTTAGAAACGAACTGTCACGAATTTGACGCGTCTCCCTTCCAGCGACCAGATACCGGTAGTGAAGGTTTCATTTCAACAATTAGTCAATGAGGGGGATACCAGTATTATCAACAATGAAACGAACAGTTATCGTTCATCTAGGAGTACCCTCATTCCAGTACAACCTCTGAGAAAATCAAATGTTTCTCAAAAATTCAAGTCCTTACTTAGTATAATCAGTTGCCAACAAAGGGAATGTATTGGGAGAGCAGCGAAGAAACAAAAAGTAAGTTAGTGTATACTACAGTGAGAAGCAAAAGAGTTGAAATGATCCTTTGGTTCACTAACTTTTCTAATAATGATGACTTTGATGCAAAGCATGGTGTGGAAAATTCGGTCTTATTGCTCGCTCTGAAAGACAATTTTGTAAATATTTTGTGCCTGAAAAGAATTTGTCCTATGTTGAAAGCATGGTGAAGTACTTCGGGAGGCCTTGGTTGAAACAATTTAATCGGGGTAAACCATCTGATCACTGAATGCAGCTTGTGGTTACCTGGTGGACTTCGAAGTATATCACGGGCGGTCAACTATTCAGGATCGTAAGACAGAGCATCTTTTTGGCAAAACACTGTGACTCTTATAAAAGTTGTTCGAGTTCTCCCTATATAAATGAAATCATTTCCATTTCAGTTCTGTCTGGCAACTTGTTTACAAGTTGTAACGTCTTAATTTTTTTAGAACAACTGTTTTTGGGAGCGCTGGGACTGTGAGAGAAATCATATCCCCCAAACCCCTCTTCCAAAGAAGACGGAAATAGTGAAAGATGAAAGACATACTATTCAGTCTGTCATAAAAAAGAAGAATAGTTTGTTTCCGTGTGAATATCATGATGAGTAGTATCAAATACAACTGCTCTGAACCCAGTAACAAATTTTAAAAGATATTCTCAGTGGTCGAGGAAACGCATTGAAGTTCCTCGAACTTCCATCCTGGCAGAATACAACAAGCACACGGGTGAAAATGATCGATTATGTCATAATTTGAATCAATACAATATTCCTAAAAGAAAGTGTTACTGGGCTCTTTTCTATTTGTTACTGTATGCCATTGTACGCAACACCTGGATACTCTACCACAAAAATTTAAATACAATGTTTTATGAAGTTTTCGAAGAGCAGCTGTGCATGTATATTTGAGGAGGTATGTGTCGCCATCGAAACGACTTTGTGACCGAACCAATTGTCGCCTATCTATGCCTATATACCTCCTTGTGAACTCATACCTGAAAAGTTAGTATTTTACTTTCACGGAAGAGTAACTTGCTTTACCTTTTCGTAGTACGGTTTCTAATTTTAACTACGAAAAGACGACAGCTTACACGCCTGTGCTCTTATTGCCCCACTCATTCATACTATTGTAATAAGTGAAATTTAACTTTGTCTTGGAGGAAATTGACCAGATCCACATACTTGGCGGGAGACACTGTTGTTTTAGGCACTTCTACGAGATCACTTTGCACTCTGAACTGAAAAGAGCGACGTGAAGCGATCGACACGCGCACTATAAACAGTGCCCAACATATCTGTGCAATTTCCATCGGATTTTCACAGTGGTTTCCATTTCGCCCTTAATCGGACCTTAGTTTCCGAATACGCCTCGTAGCACATAGTGGACGAATCAAGGAGGACAAAAAAGCGGAGCAGGAAAAGAGGGCATTCCTGCCTACGTGAAGTCTGCTAGTACCAGATATCGCCGGCCGGGGTGGCCGACCGGTTCTAGGCGCTACAGTCTGGACCCGCGTGACCGCTACGGTCGCAGGTTCGAATCCTGCCTCGGGCATGGATGTATGTAGTGTCCTTAGGTTAGTTAGGTTTAAATAGTTCTAGGGGACTGATGACCTCAGAAGTTAAGTCCCATAGTGCTCAGAGCCATTTGAACCATTTTTTGAACCAGATATCGGCCTTAATCTAAGGAAGAAATTTCAGAGGATGCAAGTTTGGAGCAAAACATTGTATGGTAGTGAGTCATGGACTGTGGGAAATGAAGAGGATTGATACGTCTGAGAACTAGTACTATGGAACAATCTTGAAAATTAGGGGGACGGATATGATAAGGAACGACTAGGTTCCTCGCAGAATCGGCGAAAAAAGGAACATATGTAAAACACTGACAAGAAGAAGGGACAGGATCATAGGGCATGTGTTAAGTGTCAGGGAATACCTTCCATGGCGTAGAGGAAGCTGTAGAGGATAAAAGCTCTAAGAGAAGACAGAGATTGGAAAACATCCAACAAATAATAGTGGACGCAGGGATCAAGTGGTACTATGAGATGAAGGAGTTGGCACAAGAAAGGAATTCGTCGCGGGCCACATCAGCCCAGTCAGAAGACTGATGACTTCAGTCAATGTAATACTACACCACTGTGAAGATGTGTACATTGGTAATTTCCTTTCTGAGAACAATCCATAGTATACGGTAAACTCCATATGAAAGAAGTATCTGTCTCATATAGAGGAAACCCTAGATAAAAATTACATTTCTTTATATTGTTTAACTAAGGCAAGTACAGGGTGTTTCAAAAATGACCGGTATATTTGAAACGGCAATAAAAACTAAACGAGCAGCGATAGAAATACACCGTTTGTTGCAATATGCTTGGGACAACAGTACATTTTCAGGCAGACAAACTTTCGAAATTACAGTAGTTACAAGTTTCAACAACAGATGGCGCTGCAAGTGATGTGAAAGATATAGACGACAACGCAGTCTGTGGGTGCGCCATTCTGTACGTCGTCTTTCTGCTGTAAGCGTGTGCTGTTCACAACGTGCAAGTGTGCTGTGGACAACATGGTTTATTCCTTAGAACAGAGGATTTTTCTGGTGTTGGAATTCCACCGCCTAGAACACAGTGTTGTTGCAACAAGACGAAGTTTTCAACGGAGGTTTAATGTAACCAAAGGACCGAAAAGCGATACAATAAAGGATCTGTTTGCAAAATTTCAACGGACTGGGAACGTGACGGATGAACGTGCTGGAAAGGTAGGGTGACCGCGTACGGCAACCACAGAGGGCAACGCGCAGCTAGTGCAGCAGGTGATCCAACAGCGGCCTCGGGTTTCCGTTCGCCGTGTTGCAGCTGTGGTCCAAATGACGCCAACGTCCACGTATCGTCTCATGCGCCAGAGTTTACACCTCTATCCATACAAAATTCAAACGCGGCAACCCCTCAGCGCCGCTACCATTGCTGCACGAGAGACATTCGCTAACGATATAGTGCACAGGATTGATGACGGCGATATGCATGTGGGCAGCATTTGGTTTACTGACGAAGCTTATTTTTACCTGGACGGCTTCGTCAATAAACAGAACTGGCGCATATGGGGAAACGAAAAGCCCCATGTTGCAGTCCCATCGTCCCTGCATCCTCAAAAAGTACTGGTCTGGGCCGCCATTTCTTCCAAACGAATCATTGGCCCATTTTTCAGATCCGAAACGATTACTGCATCACGCTATCTGGACATTCTTCGTGAATTTGTGGCGGTACAAACTGCCTTAGACGACACTGCGAACACCTCGTGGTTTATGCAAGATGGTGCCCGGCCACATCGCACGGCCGACGTCTTTAATTTCCTGAATGAATATTTCGATGATCGTGTGATTGCTTTGGGCTATCCGAAACATACAGGAGGCGGCGTGGATTGGCCTCCCTATTCGCCAGACATGAACCCCTGTAACTTCTTTCTGTGGGGACACTTGAAAGACCGGGTGTACTGCCAGAATCCAGAAACAACTGAACAGCTGAAGCAGTACATCTCATCTGCATGTGAAGCCATTCCGCCAGACACGTTGTCAAAGGTTTCGGGTAATTTCATTCTGGGACTACGCCATATTATTGCTACGCATGGTGGATATGTGGAAAATATCGTTCTATAGAGTTTCCCAGACCGCAGCGCCATCTGTTGTTGAAAATTGTAACTACTGTAATTTCGAAAGTTTGTCTGCCTGAAAATGTACTGTTGTCCCAAGCATATTGCAACAAACGGTGTATTTCTATCGCTGCTCGTTTAGTTTTTATTGCCGTTTCAAATATACCGGTCATTTTTGAAACACCCTGTATATTCCTCATGCAGCTCGCAATGCAGTCCTCCTCAAAGCATCTCTCGTCGTTTGATAATACGCTCTATATCTGAACTTGTAGTTCGTATTACATTATTTTTCCATCGTATATTCGGCACGTTTCAGTATCTATAAAGCTACCAAATTCAAAAAACTTCATCCATACTGTCGTCATTGCATGTAATGTGCTAAAAATCATCGCCCTTGGCTTACACTCGTCATTTGTTGTTACAATGAAGATAGTCTTGGGTGTGACGTCACATCTGCTGGACTGCTATAGTAATTGGTCGTCAATATTTTATGAAGTTTTAGTCTTCAGTTACTTATTTTAAAGTTTATTTGTGTTAATATTAGCTGCAAAAGTAATTTATTAGCGGACTTTCATTCATCTCAGTCTTTCATTCAGTGTTATTGACTCGAGTGGTCTGTTTTTCGTGAATGTGCTTACGTCGTTGATCCAAGTCTCACGCCTCAGTAGTGTGTTTACATTTCGCGGCGTGCGGTTCCAGCTGCACCGGTTATAAAGCTGAGCTCTGTCAAAATTATTTGTGTGCTGGGTTATTAGGTTTAGTAGTTTTCAGCAGTGTCTTGTGCTGTTTGTGGCGAATTAACAGTTTAATAAACTTTTGGAAACGTTCGCTCACTGTGTGGTTTAGAGTTCTCTGTCCGTTGAAGTCATTTAGTAAATTTCTTACGGTAGTTTTCAGCTGACGTTTCTTTGTTTCTAGTGAAATACTTCAGTAAAGTTTAGGTTTTCCGTGATTTCCCTAAATCGTTTCAGGCAAATGCCGGGATGGTTCCTTTGAAAGGGCACGGCCGATTTCCTTCCCAATCCTTCCCTAACCCGAGCTTGCGCTCCGTCTCTAATGACCTCGTTGTCGACGGGACGTTAAACACTCACCACCTTCAGTAAAATTTTTATTCACTGTTTTAACTTCGTTGAGTGTTCCAGTGGCCGCTTGAAGTTTTGGTTTTAGCTAATAAATTGTGTGAAGTTTCGTATGTATTCTTATTATTTGTGGTTTAGTAGTATTAATAAAATATGTTTATGAAGACAGTAACTGTTCTCGAAAGAACAGAATACTGTTGATGACCGTGCAGCTTTTTCCTGGAATAAATGATGACTAACTGAAACCCTCAGCTGCCGACCGGTTTTATTGATATACCTCGATGTGGACAGCTGAAAATGTGTGCCCCGACCGGGACTCGAACCCGGGATCTCCTGCTTACATGGCAGACGCTCTATCCATCTGAGCCACCGAGGACACAGATGAATAGCGCGACTGCGGGGACTTATCCCTTGCACGCTTCCCGTGAGATTCACATTCCCAACTGTCCACAATTCTACATATGTAATGTACTTTATATACATTTGCCCATTCACTCATTACTCGCGCACGCTTTGGTGATTCTGCTACTAGGTAGTTCGCACGGTAGAGGTGTGGGCCAGCAGTTGCACCAAGTGCTGGGGGGGGGGGGAGGGTGAGTACCAGGTTACCAGCGTTGTGAAGCCTAGTGCAGGGTTGGCTCAAGTGGCTGACAGCATTGGGGAGTTATGTAAGAATTTTACGAAAGAGGCTCAGGTAGTGATTGAGGGTCGAGTAAAGAATAGTCTTGAGAGGGACGGGGAATATGATTTAGGTGGTGACCTGGTAAAGATAGCTACTCAAACTCGTGGCACTAACGTGCATTTCGTGCAACTGTTCCAGCGTCAGGATCGGCCTCATCTTAATGATGCTGTATATTAACATGGGGCTAGAGAAGGCACTGATGGCAGAGAGCACGGCTCACATTTCAGTGGCGCCAGATGAGTGTATCAATAGATCGCGTTTCACTAGACATGGCCTCAGTAGGTATGAGAATGGGAGGTTGGGAAAGCTTATAGGTGACGTGTAGTGGGTGGTAGTGGAATCACTCATGGAAAAATTCCTGTAGTAGTTGGTGTTACAGCTGCTACTATTTTAGACTGAAGTCATCTGATATGTATATCTGCTTAAAGGAAGTCCCTCTAACTAAGGAATCACCTTCAGAGGAGGTCAGGTATCCAAGTAGAGAAGAAATTAGCATATTTCATCAAAATATAAGAGATATTAGAGATGAGGCTAGTGAACTACTTATAGATGTTGACTCTGACATTATTGGTATATCGGAGCACCACATAAATAATTTGACAATTCAGGGGCTTCGTTTACCAGTATCGAGATTAGCTGGCTGTTTTTTCAAGGAGTACCTTGCGCTGTGGGGCAGTGGCCATGTAGGTAAGAAACAGGATTTCGTTTGAGTCCATAGACATATCACGGCACTGCACTGAACAGATATTTGAGTGCTGTGCAGGGGAAGTTGAATTTACTGCAAATAAACATCTAATTGTTGTTATTCATAGGTCCCCTAACTCTTACGTCGGAGCTTTTATGCTCAAGCTAGAGAGGTTTCTTGGTTCACTTTATAGGAAGTACCAGAAATTAGTTATATGTCGTGACTTCAGTATTAATTTTGTACATGACTGTGCAAGAAAAAGGATGTTGTTAGATCTCCTGAACTCAGTTGATCTGATGAAGGCTGTGTTTTTTCAAACTATGGTGCAGGGGAGCAGTAGCACAGCCACAGACAAAATATATTCATTCTTCATTACTAGATGGGCAGCCTGTTAGTAAAGGGGTTAATGGCATTTCACACCATGATGCACAAATTTTAACACTAAAAGACTTCTGTAATCAACAAATGTCTCATGTAATTACGAACTATGTAGGAAAGCTAATCCAATGCCAATAGAGAGATTTTTAAACCTCGTCAAGGAACAAGGGTATCACGATATTTATAGTGCCGATAACATAGATGACAAATATAACGCTTTCCTTAACACATTTCTCATAATCTTTCAGAATTGCTTTCCATTAGAAAGTTCTAAACGGAGTACTACCAGTAAAATGCAGCCTGGATGGTTCACTAGTGAAATGAGGATATCATGTTGAACAAAGTGGGAATTATATCAAAAATGTTAGATGTAGTCACAATCAAGCTACAGTAGCCCATTACAAACAGTAGTGTAAGGCGCTTAAAAATGTTATTAGGAAGGCAAAGAGTATGTGGTACCCAAATAGAATATCTGATTCACAGAATAAATTTAAAACCATATGGTCAGTTGTGAAGGAAGTGTCTGGTCAGCAGCACAAGGTCGACGATCAAGACAGTTCATACTAAAAATATTTCTGTTACTGGTAAGTCAGATATATGTACAGTATTTAACAATCTTTTTCAGAGCATTGCTAGTGAATTAAAAAAAATCTTAGTTTGTACAGGGAATCATATAACTCTCTTGGAAAATGCCTTTCCGAGACTGATGTCTGAAATACTCCTCTATGATACCGACAAGGGAGAGATTGACTCAGTAATTAAAACACTGAAGACAAATGGCTCTCATGAATATGATGGAGTTCCTAGCAGAATATTAAAGTACTGTGCTGCACATGTCAGCCCTGTACTTGGCCATATTTGTAATTTTTCCTTTAGGACTGGTCAGTTCCCTGAACGATTAAAGTACTCAGTAGTAAAGCCGAAAGTGATAGTGCAGACAATTTTAGACATATTTCTATACCATCAGTGTTTGTTAAAGTTATTGAAAAGTCTGTGTATATAAGGATAATTGACCATTTTATATCACATAATTTGCTACTAAATTTACAGTTCGGCGCTAGAAGTGGTTTTAACAACTGAAAATGCTATATTCTCTTTTCACTCTGAGGTACTGGATGGATTAAACAAAAGGTTTCGAACGTTAGACATATTTTTGATTTAAGTAAGGCGTTTGATTGTGTTGATCACAAAATATTGGTCCAGAAGTAGGGCCATTACAGAATACGGGAAATAGTTCACAATTGGTTCACCTCTCACTTTAACAACAGACAGCAGACGGTCATTATTTACAATGTTGAGAAAGGCTGTAATGTGGGGTCTGAGTGGGCTACGGTCAAAGGGGGCGTGGGGCGGGTGACTCAGGGTTCAATGTTGGGGCCACTCCTGTTCCTTAATTACGTAAATGATATGCCCTCTAGTATTATGGGTAACTCTAAAATATTTCTGTTTGCTGAAGCCACTAGTTTGGTAGTAAAGGTTGTTGTGCGCAACAGTGGCTCTGTTTCAAATAGTGCAGTTCATGACAGAAGTTCAAGGCTTGTAGAAAATAAACTAACGCTAAATCACAGTTAGACACAGTTTTTACAGTATTTAACACACAATTCAACAAAACCTGGCGTTTTAATTTCATGCTGCCATTTTCACTATTCGAACGGTGTCTAAAGTAAGTGAGCGTTCGACTAAAAAATTAGTCTTCCTTCTTTATTTTCATTCGCTTATGTCGTATGGTATTACATTTGTGGGTAACTCTTCCCATTCCAAATGGATATTTTTGGCTCAGCAACGAGCTGTTCGGGCAATAAGTGGTGTAAGTTCGTGAACTCTTGTCGACCCCTGTTCACTATTCTGGAATTTTGACACTGACCTCTCAAAATATATATTCCTTACTGTCTATTCTCGTTAACAATAGCAGTTTATTCCCAAGAATCATTGCATTCAGTCAGTTAATATTCGGCAGAAATCCAGTCTGTATTAGGATCGCACATCCTTAACTCTCGTGCAGAAGGATGTGCAGTATACTGATGCATCCATTTTTAGTAAGCTACCACAAAAATTCTAAAATCTTAGCAGTAATCCACGCACTTTCAAATCGAAACTGAAGAGTTTCTTCATGGGTCACACTTTCTATTCTGTTGAGGAATTCCTTGGAAAATTAAGCTGATTCTTATGTTATACAGTCTATTCAGTTTACTTAAACTTATGGCTTGACATTTTGGGTTCACAAACATTTCATTTTATCTGTTATTACTTTCACATTCTAATTTCATGTGTTGACACGTTTATGACCTTGGAGACTTGCTCCTCTATTTAGTCCTACGGAATTAGACAAGCAAATAAATTAAATAAATAAATAAGTAGACAGTCCGCTTTACATTGGGCGATGAATTTTGTATTTTTCAGTGGAGTTCACGTACTCAAAACATAATGAAAGGCCGGACTGACTTCCCACGAAAACAAGTTACTGCTGTAGGGTCATTGTGATACGAATGGCAGCGCAATGGAGCTATTGACATCAACAGTGACAAAGTCAATGAAAGCGTACCAACGTCAAGACATTGGAGAAGTATGCCTGTAAGAGAAAACGGATTCTCAGTGAAGTGAGCAGTGAAACACGATTCCCGACTGTCAAACTAGCTGTATTGTTGTAGCCATAAAAGCGTACCATCTGGTCGAGATTATATAAGGATGATAAAAAACTTTCTGTTTGAGGGCGTTGCTGCAGGGCATATGCAACGTAGCGCAACTCAATTGCCAGTATACAGGGCGAAGAAAAATTCTGCGCACTCGGACTTTGCTGCACGATTCCTCACATACTAGCAATACAAAAATGAAACTTCCTGACAGGTCAAAACTGTGTGCCAGACGAAGACTCGAACTCGGGACCTTTGTCTTTCACGAGCAAGCGCTAGTTCTGTAAGGTCTTCAGGAGATGGTTCAAATGGCTCTGAGCACTATGGGGCTCAACTGCTGTGGTCATGAGTCCCCTAGAACTTAGAACTACTTAAACCTAACTAACCTAAGGACATCACACACATCCATGCCCGAGGCAGTATTCGAACCTGCGACCGTAGCGGTCGTGCGGTTCCAGACTGTAGCGCCTTTAACCGCTCGGCCACTCCGGCCGGCTGTCTTCAGGAGAGCTTCAGTGAGGTTTGTAAGGTAGGAGACGAGCTACTGGCGGAATTAAAGCTGTGAGGAGGTGTCGTGAGTTGTGGTTGGGTAGCCCGGATGGTAGAGCGCTTGTCCGCGAGAGGCAAAGGTCCTGAGTTCGAGTCTCGGTCCGGCACAAAGTTTTGATCTGCCAGGAAGTTTCATATCAGCTCGCATGCCACTGGAGAGTGAAATTTACGTTCTGGAATACTAAAATGTCTGTCATAAAATTTCATCCTGGGAATTTTTCCGGTTCAAATGGCTCTGAGCACTATGGGACTCAACTGCTGTGGTCATCAGTCCCCTAGAACTTAGAACTACTTAAACCTAACTAACCTAAGGACATCACACACATCCATGCCCGAGGCAGGATTCGAACCTGCGACCGGACTGCGCGCCTAGAACCGCGAGACCACCGCGGCCGGCAATTTTTCCGGCAGTAAATGGACGTTCAAGATGATCAGTCTACAAACACTGTAATCACAAGTACGGTAACTACCTTTTTCAGGAGCTCGGAGTAGTTCTGTCCACTTGATGTAGTGACTAGCGTTTTGGATTAGCATGCAGGGGTCTATGGTTCGATTCTGTGTTGAGGTGTATTTGGTTATATTTGACAATTTCATTCTGCCATATAATTCTGACGTATACACCGTTCTTAAGCCACACGTATCTGACATTTACATAGTGCAGTGTTTCGTAATGGTGGACATAACGGAAACGTGATCAGAAATAGACAGCTGAACCAAATGACCTGTCTTAAGGCAGAATAATTACAAAAACAGTATCAATTTGCAGTTGCTAAAGATGATTGCACAGTTAAATTACTCAACAACTACTAGTCATTTATACTACACGCAGTACGTCCGCCCAGATGTACCACAATAGCAACTAGTGACAATAATAATTTCCATATTAATGACCGCGTGATGTTTACAAAAGAATACGTTGTCCTCACAGCAGATGCCTAAAGCGACTCTCCTGCAGGCCCAAACATTGCGCTAGCCGCTGGATCATACAGCTCTGGAATCTTCGCAAGATGGCTGCATCCACAGATACAAGAGTAGCATGAACACGTGCTATCATTTCTTCCGCACGTGTCGGCGGAGTACAATACACGAGCGTTTTCAAGTGTCCCCACAGGAAGAAATCCAGGGGATTTAGATCATGTGAACGCGGAAGCCGTGCAACTGAACCTCCCCGTCCGAGCCGTTTCCCTGGAAATATTCTGTCTAAATACCGTCGCACATTAATTCCAAAGTGTGGAGGTGCACCATCATGTTGGAATCATAACCTTAGCGGAACATGAAATGGAACATCTTCCAGTGCGTCAGGCACACAGTTTGAGAGAAATGCCAAAGCGAACTTAATATCCAAGGTCGCGGATGACGTCAGGGTTAACGTCACACCAATGGATGCAGGTGTTGCATTAAAGAAAAATGACAAGGATGCAGCCCATCCTCATGCAGCGCACGAACGATCGTGCATTGCGAGACACGCAGCTGCCTTGCTACGCTACGCGCACTTCGGCTGGGGTACGACCTCCAGAATATCTTCCTCAGTAGCTGGAGTACGGCGAGTCCGTGGACGACCTCTGACCCGCGATGGAGGAAGGAGAGAACCTCTCTCCCGAAGACGAAGCTCCAGACGACAAAACACATTTTTTTTGGATGACGTCGACCAGGATATGTAGCTGCACATTCACGAGCGGCAACACCAGCCCGGTTATCAAATGCACCACGGACCAGAAGCGTATCTACAAATCAATGGTTTGTGTATGCCATATGTCCGCCACACTGTTTCAGAGTAACACAAGAAGGAAATACGATATGTGTACGAATGTACATGGAGTCTGTCGCGGGCGCGTTACTTCGCTAACAATTAGTACCTGTCTGGTGAGCAGCGCATACGCATCATTAGTCACAGCGGGCTGTTCTACCTAACGCGCATCACTTCTCTTACAGATTTTGCTCTGCATGATTCATCCCGACACTGCTAACTGTGAAATGTTCGTTTTTGAATTATACTGTTTCCTTAACGGTAGTGGACGTGATGTCTCCACATTTCCATAGATTATAATAATAAAAATAATAATAATAATAATAATAGTAGTAGTAGTAACGCATGGAAATACTAAATAGTATGGCCCAGCAGACTTAATGTTGAAAAGCATAATTAGCGGTTCCGTGGTGATTATACATAAAAATGGTAACCGAGGTTGGAAATTATTCGCAAAGAGCGTTGCTAGCCCTGCTATTGACTTAAGTTACCAACTAAATGTAATGAACCTGAACGTGGTAAGAATAGTAGTTGGTGCTCATCTGTGAGATCATTTGGGGAGGATACAAAGAAAACAGATTTGGAAACTAGTAAATGCAGTGGTGGAAAACAATTCGTGTTGACGAGATGCAAAAGGCTTCTTTAAAAGGTGACCAATGAAATCAATTGTAATTCCATTTCCGTGTACGTAGTTCGTAAGTACAAACGCTTTTTAGGAGACCCACTGCAACTGCAGTATGACGATTGAGACGCCAGATACCGTACCACGAAGACATTTAGCAAATAAAAAGAAATACGCCTTGAGCCAGCATCGCACCTTCGACCTCCTGCATACTACCCCACAACGCTAGCCACTACTCCAACTGCACAGAGCTGCTGCCACTTGCCCCCAGAGATAGTTACCGTACATGTGATTACGATTTTGCCAGACTGCCACTCTTGAAAGTTCATATACTACCGGAAACATACGTAGGACAAAATTTTGTGAGAGACGTTTTTGTATTGCTTGTATGTGAGAAGTCGGGCTGCAAAGTCGGAGCGCACGAATTTTTTTCCACCCTCTATAAGCACCGACATGTAGGCGTGAGATTAGTGTAACATTCGTGTCTTTCCGACATTCGTGTTGTAAGTGCGGAAACGTGAACTACGGCGACGTTTTTGTCAAATGCGTCCAAACGGGACAAACATGCTATTATTCTTCGCTTGACCCCCGAAGAACAGACACCGGTAGAAGACATCAATGTATGGGGCAGCATTTCCGTCAGAAATCACCGTTGTGCAATGGTGCACCTAGTTCCGTGCTGGTTGCGTTTCGATGCGAGACGCCGGCCGATCTGGGAGGCTAGACTCATCCATTAAAGGAAGCTGCTGTCTCCATCACTGGGGAACAGCATTGCGCAACGGTGCAGGAATTACGGCGAGCAATTAAGGCGAAACGTACCGGAAAACTGCGAGAAGGGATTCTGCTGCTTCATGATAACGCACGTCCGCTCGTCGCAAATTTCGTAACACAGAAGTTATTCCAACTCAAATGGGAGACACACTAGCACCCGTCTTCTAGTCTGGGTCTCTCTCCATGCGATTATCATGCCTTCTGTCCCCTGAAAAAGGTCTTGAAGGGTCGATGATTCCGGTCGGACAAGGATGTGCAACTGGCAGTTACGTTCGTCCAGAATAAAATTTTCACTCTGCAGTGGAGTGAACGCAGTTATAAAACTTCCTGGAAGAATAAAACTGTGCCGGACCGAGACTCGAATTTGGGACCGTTGCCTTTAGCGGGCAAGTGCTCTACTCACTGAGCTCTCCGGAAACGAATCAGGAAATAAATGTCATTCTGGAAACATCTCCCAGGCCGTGACTATGCTATATCTCCGCAATATCCAGTCTTCCAGGAGTGCTAGTCCAGCAAGATTCCCAGGAGAACTTCTGTGAAGTTTGGAAGGGAGGAGACGAGGTACTGACGGAAGTAAATCTGTGAGGATGGGTCGTGACTCGTGCTTGGGTAGCTCAGTCGGTAGAGCACTTGCCTGCAAAAAACAAAGGTCCCGATTCCGAGTCTCGGCCCGTCACACTGGTTTAATCTGCCAACAACTTTCGGTTACGGAATTCTTCAAGCAGCAGGACGTGATGTTTTATCAAATAGGTATCTTCAGCATGGTGAGTCGGTTCGATTACTGCCTAAATGTTCACGGTGATTTTGCGTGATTGACATACCGGTTCTGATCTGTACGGCATTCCTAACGGTAACAAATTCATCGCCCCTTATGGTATTACTTTGATATAACCTGTGAATAGGTGAGGCCGACCTTTCCTATATTTTATTGTGTATACATCAGACGGAAAACGCCCCACGCATATTGTCGATTAAATGGCTTTCTGGAATGTTGATGCGTGACAAAAGTTTAGATCTTTCGATTAAAAAAAGAAGACATGGCTCTATGTTTTCGTTCCACAGAGATCATGTTGCCAATATTTGTATGACCTCTGCTAATTTAACTTGTAAGTAATTTCAGACTCTTTTAGTAATTTTTTCCTATGCATAGACGATGCGAGTGATCACTATACGCTGAAAATATGGTAATTTTTGTTTTTTAACCCTCGCAAGACTTGAGATAGAACTGAACCCGGGATTAATTCTAGAAAATTAATAAATTAGGGTAGAGTGCAGTTTTGGTGTAACCGCAGTGTTATTATTTTCAAATACTTATCATTCACAGTAGGGAATTCTGATACGGAAATAGGTGCACTCAGTTTTCAGGGGCAAAGTAAAGAAAGCGAACAAACAGCTCATGCATTAATACTGACCCCGGGAGCACTCTGCAGAGCTCCAACCAACCAGGTGCACTGCTGAATGAAAGCAATGAGGGGATAACGGAGAGGCACACTGGAGGCTGAATAAGAGATAGCCCTGAAAGAGGACAAGGCAGCACACCGCCAATTATTCTTGAACAGACTGTATAGTGAATGAGACTTGTGGATGGAGTGGCTTCTCACCCACACGAAGCTCTAAGGAGGACGCCGAGTAGGAACGAAATTGCACGAACGCACGCAAGAGAGCACATGCGCACACGCGCGGCCATTCACGCTAACCCCTTTCCCCCAAACACACACACCTACCTCAATCGTCCAGCAGAGACAGGACACTCGTCTAACGATGGGGAAGGAAACTAGCCCTTTTCTTTAATAATTTACCGCCAGGAGCTGCTTCTGAAGTTTCTTTATCAAAACTTTTCGGTCCGTAGATCATCATCGGGTTCATAAAATCATTTACGATATCACACAAGATGATAAAATCAGTGGCGTCAAGTAATAACATCCATGAAATCGACAATGTTTCCAAACAGCAAAAAGTTAAATCGTCTATCATAAAATCAGTGCACTCATTCATGTTACGGTAACCGTCAGCATTAACATAAATGTGTGCACTGTTTTGCTCATTTTTACGATCGAAAATCCGGCCGTTGTGACAGAGCGGTTCTAGGCGCTTCAGTCCGGAACCGCGCGACTGCTACGGTCGCAAGTTCGAATCCTGCCTCGGGCATGGATGTACGTGGTGTCCTTAGGTTATTTAGGGTTGAGCAGTTGTAAGTTCTAGTGCTCAGAGCCATTTCAACCATTCTGAACGATCGAAAATTTAGTTTTTTAATATTTGACAATAGGTAACACTGTATATATGTGATGTACCTATGTTTTTGTAACATGTTTTGAAAATGTCTCTTACGGTTCAAATGGCTCTAAGCACTGTGGGACTTAACATCCGAGGTCATCAGTCCCCTAGACTTAGAACTACTTAAACCTAACTAACCTAAGGACATCACACACATTCATGCCCGAGGCAGGATTCGAACCTGCAACCGTAGCAACAGCGCGGTTCCGGACTAAAGCGCCTAGAACCGCTCGGCCACAGTGGCCGGCAAATGTCTGTTACATTATTCTATGTGTTGTTATTTTTATTTCCAATGACGAATTCATAATTTTTATTATTTGGCGCCACTCATATTATCGGCCAGTATGAAGATCTAAATATTTTCATGTGACTGTGTGACATTTTATTACGGGAGTTTCTTCGTAAACATATACCCGAACATCAGTTAGTGAGATGACTATAGTCCAATTTAGTAATGCTCTGCATACCTTCTTTCCGTTGATATGAGAGTCAGTTCTTGGCGGTAAATAATGACGTTCTTCTCACGCCATATTTCTTTGACAACATAATATTTACAAATACCATTTAATGTGTATGTGTGTGTATGAATTTCTAAGGGACCAAACTGCTGAGGTCATCGGTCCCAAGACTTACACACTAATTAAACTAACTTACGCTAAGAACAACACACACACACACACACACACACACACACACACACACACACACAGAGACACACATAGACACAGACATTGCCCGATGGAGGACTCGAACCTCCGGCGGGAGCGGAATACCATTTATTTACGACGTGAAGTTTTCTTAAACTGTAGTTTGTTATTATCCCCAGATAATATGTGGAAACAACAAAGTAGCCAATTTTAATTATTTATTTCGACATAATCACTAATAACATAAATTAAATATCTCCAAAGAGCTTACCACATAAAAGAATAATACGGGATGGTGTCTGGAGTGTTTCGCGTCCTGGCCGGAGAAGGATGCGAACACGGAAAAACTACCAGAGCTGTACGAGGATCAACGAAAAGGACGTCGTGGGAGCACATGGAGTAAATTCCACACTGAAGGCAGTGCTGCCCGACATGGGTGGATCAAGTTTCGGGGCCCGCTGCCGCCACTCGTTATTCGTGACGGTTGATATATCAGTTTTGGCGCACGACAGCCAGGCCTCTGGCTCTTGTAATAAAATTTTTACGAGGAGAGTGTAGCTACAATTGGTAAAGCAATAAAATGCAAAAGTAAAAAGCACAACAGTTCTCTAAAACGCGTATTAGAAACACACACACACACACACAAATGTTTACTGACAGTTCTACTACTTTGATAAAAGGAAAGAAGATACTACTGGATATATGTAAACAGTCAACAGATAAAGGTAACTGGATAATCACTGGGTTGCTATACAGAAAACGAATAAGCCATCCTAATCCACAACCCACTGAAACCTTCAACCTAATAAGTTACGCTGGAGTCCAGATTTGGCACAATAGTTTTAGTCTTACCACCCTCGTCTCCTCGTCAGCTAAAATAGAGGACAGATTAGGAATAGGAAAAAAAAACGATTACAAACGATACCGGTTCAAATGGTTCAAATGGCTCTGAGCACTATGGGACTCAACTGCTGTGGTCATTAGCCCCCTAGAACTTAGAACTACTTAAACCTAACTAACCTAAGAACATCATACACACCCATGCCCGAGGCAGGATTCGAACCTGCGACCGTATCAGCAGCGCGGCTCCGGACTGGAGCGCCTAGAACCGCACGGCCACCGCGGCCGGCCCGATACCGGTATTTAAGTTCCGAATAATCGGTATTCTTCGGTTATAAGAAGTTTTTATTTTTTGCTAATAACGAGTAGAAAAGCGGGACTGTATATCAATTTTCCACAACAACGATGCTAAAGTTACTGTTCCTCTATTAAAACTTTTCTTAGTTACACGTAATGCTTATACGAAAATTTACATTGCTTTGCAATTCTGGTTTATTGTATGAAACGAGAAAAGCAATCAGTATTGTTTCGGTAACAAAGCAGACAGTTAGAAAAGAATAACAAATACATGACATAAGAATCGGTGCAGCATTGCTGAAACAATGATTTACAATATGTGACCAAAAGTATCCGGACACCACCAAAAAGATACGTTTTTCGTATTAGATGCATTGCGCTGCCACCTACTGCCAGGTACTCCGTATCAGTGACCTCAGTACTCATAAAACATTACCGAGCGAGGTGGCGCAGTGGTTAGCACACTGGACTCGCATTCGGGAGGACGACGGTTCAATCCCGTCTCCAGCCATCCTGCCACCTACTGCCAGGTACTCCGTATCAGTGACCTCAGTACTCATAAAACATTACCGAGCGAGGTGGCGCAGTGGTTAGCACACTGGACTCGCATTCGGGAGGACGACGGTTCAATCCCGTCTCCAGCCATCCTGCCACCTACTGCCAGGTACTCCGTATCAGTGACCTCAGTACTCATAAAACATTACCGAGCGAGGTGGCGCAGTGGTTAGCACACTGGACTCGCATTCGGGACGACGACGGTTCAATCCCGTCTCCAGCCATTTTCCGTGATTTCCCTAAATCATTTCAGGCAAATGCCGGGATGGTTCCTTTGAAAGGGCACGGCCGATTTCCTTCCCAATCCTTCCCTAACCCGAGCTTGCGCTCCGTCTCTAATGACCTCGTTGTTAATGGGACGTTAAACACTAACCACCACCACCACCATAAAACATCGTGAATGTGCAGAATGGAGCCCTCCGTGGAACTCACGAACTTCGAACGTGGTCAGGTGATTGTCACTTGTGTCATACGTCTGTACGCGAGACTTCCACACTCCTAAACATCCCTAGGTCCACTGTTTCCGATGTGATAGTGAAGTGTAAATGAGAAGAGACACGTACAGCACAAAAGTGTACAGCCCGACCTCTTCTGTTGACTGACAAGGGCCGCCGACAGTTGAAGAGGGTCGTAATGTGTAATAGGCAGACGTCTATCCAGACCATCACACAGGAATTCCAAACTGCATCAGGATCCACTGCAAGCACTATGACAGTTAGGCAGGCGGTGAGAAAACTTGGATTTCTTGGTCGAGTGGCTGCTCATAAGCCACACATCACGCCGGTAAATGCCAAACGACGCCTCGCTTGATGTAAGCAGCGTAAACAGTGAACTACTGAACAGTGGAAAAACTTTGTGTGGAGTGACGAATAACGGTAAACAATGGCAGGGTGTGGGTATGGCGAATGCCCGGTGAACGTCATCTGCCAGCGTGTGAAGTACCAACACTAAAATTTGGACGTGGTGTTGTTATGGTGTGGTCGTGTTTTTCATGGAGGGGGCTTGCACCCCTTGTTGTTTTGCGTGGCACTATCACAGCACAGACCTACATTGACGTTTTAAGCACCTTCTTGCTTCCCGCTGTTGAAGAGCAATTCGGGGATAGCCATTGCATCTTTCAACATGATCGAGCACCTTTTCATAATGCACGGCATGTGGCGGAGTGGTTACACGACAATAACATCCCTGTAATGGACTGGCCTGCACAGAATCCTGACCTGAATCCTATAGAACATCTCTGGAATGTTTTGGAACTCCGACTTCGTGCCAGGCCTCACCGACCGATGTCGATACCTCTCCTCAGTGCAGCAATCCGTGAAGAATGGGCTCCCATTCCCCAAGAAACCTTCCAGCACATGATTGAACGTATGAGTGCGAGAATGTAAGCTATCATCAAGGCTAAGGGTGGGCGAACACCATGTTGAATTCCAGTGTTACCGATGGAGGACGCCACGAAATTTTAAGTCATTTTCAGCCTGGTGTCCGGATACTTTTCATCACATAGTGTACCTGCTGCCATGCAGCGCGGTCTGTTAGACGATATGCTTGCATGTTCAGTGTGCCAGACTGACTCATACCTGGTTAAAAAGTAAATAAATACATTTGACTGCAAAACGGATTTTTCATTCGATGTAACTGAAGAGAAAGAACTCTGTAAACTTTACAGAAAGCTTATTATTTGTCTGGCATTAATAATTTATAATGAAAACAGAAAGAAGCTGATCTACTGCTTGTGTGTACATAATTCTCTTTTAGCTGCTTGTATCCACACAATTCACCCTTATCTGCTTGTATCCGCTGGAAATGTACAACTTAGCATGATAAGAAGAGCTGCCCAACTTAAATTTTCACCATCTAGCACCGGCGTACGTAATACCAAAATAGTAGTATGATCTTGAATCACAACACAATATTTGAGCAGAGTTTAAAAAAAATTACAATAAATAGGAGAATACTGGCGATTTTTAACATTCAATCCAATATTGCATCTAGAGGAAGGAGTGATTGGGGCACCGTCTAAATTTTCTTTTATTTACCTGTTGTCTTTCATTTTCCTTATTCCACATATCTTGAAACGTAATGCAAAAGTCTGAGAGAGACTTCGAATTTTTCGATTTTTGTTCAATAAGTACGTTTATTACTGGAAATTATAGCAATAAAAAACTGAAAATCGTTTATTTCCTAAACGGTTTATTTGGGCAGTTTTAATTGTCGTGTTAAATTGGAGAGGGGAAAACCGATATAAACGAAAAGCGGTTGTTTCAGCTGTAACCACCATTCCTAGGACAGGTACTAACGTCAATATGCTTTTCTCCCTCTTCAACATACGAAATGCAGTGAACTGAAAGAGACGCACTGCAGTTTATAAATCACAGACAAGACTGAATAATAAGTCTTTCCGCCAGAGAATGAAGCCACGTGTTAATGGAGAGTCTCCAGTTCAAAGGCAAGGACTAATGGTCACTGGGAGCACCAACGCTAAGCCCTTGGTGGAGGCCCTTACGTGAATAGGTGCAGGTCGGGAAGGAAGGCCAGTGTCCATTCTGTATGCTTCTCAGGAGGTCCCTTCCGAGATGTGGAGGAGGGTCTGCCGGTAGCGACTGAGCGCTGTGGAAGCAGTCGGCCGCAAATCGTGGCTCATGTCGGCACTATCAAGGCCTGCCGCCTTGTTTCAGAGGCCATCCTCGGTTGCTACATGAGGCTGGTTGCTTTGGTAAAGACAAGTTTTGCAGCATCGTCCGCAGAACCAATCGCCCTCCTCTGATTTGGAGCCGACTGAAAGGCTTAAATCAGAGGCTCAGACAATTATGTACGATATTTGATGCGATTTTTTTTTATCTCCGCTAACAGTGAAAATTTGTAGGACCCCATTAATATGTCGGGAATATATTACACTCAGGAAGAAACTATTTGGGTAGCGGAGTGCGTGCTGCGTGCACGTGTTGGTATTTTAGGATAGATAAATAGACCCACGGGCCCGATTCGATACGTTCTAATTTGTCAGACAAGAATACTATCTCTATCATTTAAAGGGAGTAGTATTTGTCGCGAAGATGTTCATAAAGTATTTAATAACTACAGGAGCGTCTACGGTAACATTGGAAAGTTCACAGAACTTCTCTCGCTCATCAATGATAACAATGTCCTTATTGTACTAGGGACAGAAAGGTGTCTGAAGGAAGTTGATAACAGCAACGAAATACTAAATTCCGGCTGGAATGTACACCACACAGATAAGCTGAACGCTGGTTGTGGAGAGATGTTTATAGCTGTAACAAAACAACGGAATTTACTGAGGTTAGTGCTGATTTAGAATGTGAAATGATCTGGTTGAAGATAAGTGTTAAAGGATCATCAGCCATGGCCATCGTATGCTTTTATGGACGTCCTTCCTCAGGAGCAGTAGTGACGATAGATTTAAGGGAAAAACGAGGAGATCATATCGAGTAAATTTCTTGGTCGTATTATAGTATTCGGAGGATATTTCAACTTAGCTACCATACTCTGAGATACACAATGGATTACGTTTTTGTGTGTCCATCCTTTCGACTGGAGGTCTGTGGGCCCACGACCGATCACTATTGTAACAAAATGAAACGCCTACATCCGTCCTTACGATCTTGTTAATTGCGTACCTACCAGTTTCGGTGCTTCAATGCGCCATCTTCAGGCCTCAGTTGATGCTGAAGAGGTTATCGTAATCCATATATACGAAGCATCAGTGGCCAACATAACTGGTTTACGCAGACTGTCTGTAACTGTGATGTCTTCTCTCACACCATTAGCTGTTGATGGATCGTGAGAACCCTTTCAGCATCAACTGAGGCCTGAAGATTGCTCATTGAAGTGCCAAAACTAGTAGCTACACAATAAACAAAATCAGCAAGCGATAAAGGTGAGTAGTTAGGACAGGGAATCACGTCAAGTTGTTCTGAATGCAACATGTGAAAATTACCGTGAGCAGCTAATCAGGGAACCGATTCGTGGAAATAACATATTCGATATCCTAGTCACCAACAGGTTCGTAATTTTCGACACATTTAGAGTATAACAGGAAATCAGTGAACATTAGGCTATCAGAACATCACTGAATACCGCTGTAAATAGGAAAGTAAATAAAGGTAGGAAGATATATCCACTTAGCAACAGTTTAAAAAATCAGATTTCAGATTGGTTGAACGGTCAATACGAAAAATTCATCTCCAGAGCCGAAACTGTTGAGTATCACTGAGAATATATGAAGAGCTTCGGACAACACGCCTTAGACAGAAGTGCACCGAGCAAAGTTGTGCTGGGCGGCTGTTGTGGCCGAGCGGTTCTAGGCGCTTCAGTCCGGAACCACGTTGCTGCTACGGTCGCAGTTCGAATCCTGCCTCGGGCATGGTTATGTGTGATGTCCTTAAATTAGTTTGGTTTAAGTAGTTCTAAGTCTAGGGGACTGATGACCTCAGATGTAAAATCCCATAGTACGTAGAGCCAATTGAATCATTTTTGAAGTTGTGAGGAATGGGAGAGACACTCTGTGGCTGGACAATAGTGTTAGGAAGCAACTACATCAGCAAATATACAATAAAGAGCCATAGAAACTCGTACACCTGCCTAATATCGTGTAGAGCCCTCGCGAGCACGCAGAAGAGTCGCAACACGACGTGGCATGCACTAGACTAATGTCTGAAGTATTGCTGGAGGCAACTGACACAATGAACTCTGCAGGGCTATCCATAAATCCGTAAGACTACGAGAGGATGGAGATTTCTTTTGAACAGCACGTTGCAAGGCATCCCAGATATGCTCAATAATATTCATATCTGGTGAGTCTAGTGGTGTTTAAACCCATATGAGGGTTTCCTGGAACCACTCTGTAGCAATTCTGGACGTGAGAGGTATCGCATTGTCCTGCCGGAATTGCCCAAGTCCATTGGGATGCACCGTGGACAGTAATGGATGCAGGTGATCAGACAGGATACTTACTAACGTGTTACGTGTCAGAGTCGTATCTAGACATGTTAGGTGTCCCACATTGCTCCAACTGCACCCGCCCCACACCATTTCGGGCCTCCACCGTTTTGAACAGTCCCCTTCTGACATACAGGGTCCATGGATTCATGAGGTTGTCTCCATATCCGTACAAGTATACAATTTGAAACGAGACCCGTCCGACCAGGCAACGTGTTTCCAGTCATCAAGTCATCAACAGTCCAGTTCCAGTGCTGACAGACCCAGGCGAGGCATAAAGCTTCGTGATCTTACAGTCATCAAGGGCACACGAGTGGAGCTTTGGCTCCGAAAGCCCATACTGATGATGTTTCATTGAATGGCGCGCACGCTGACATTTGGTGATGACGCAGCATTGAAATCTGCAGCAATTTTGGAAGGGTTTCACTTCTGTCACTCTGAACGGTTCTCTTCAATCGCCGTCGATCCCGTTCTTGCAGGATCTTTTTCCGGCCGCAGTGATGTCAGAGATTGGATGTTTAACCGGATTCCTGATATTCAGGGAAAACTCGTGAAATGGTTGTACGAGAATCCAGTTCATCGCTTTCACGGATGCAGTGTCCCATCGCTCATGCGCCGACTATAACTCAACGTTCAAACTCACTTAAATCGTAATAACCCGACAGTGTAGCAGCAGAAACCGATCTAGCGACTGCGCCAAACACTTGAAGTCTTATACAGGCGTTGCCGACCGCAGCGCCGTATTCTGCCCGTTTACATATCTCTGTACTTCAATACGCATGCCTACATTAGTTTCTTTGGCGCTTCAGTGTCGTTTCACTGCAGATTTAAGCGTAGCCGAAACCTCGAAAAGAAACGAAAATTGAACGAAACCAAACTCAGCATAAGGACAGCCCTATCTGAAGAATTCAACGAATTCGAAAGTAAAAGAGTACCTATTGATGGCAGAAAATCCTAAAAAGTTATGGTCTTAAATCAGTAAGCAGATCGAAGCCACGCGTCCAAACACTACGTAAACATATTGGCATCAGAACGTAAGATGACAGACAGGAAGCCCAGACACAAAACGCCTTTTTTAAAAAAAATTTTCACTGAAGAAGATCTTACTGTGGTTCACCTATTAAATCGGCTTATAAGCGTCAGAAATATAGTTGTGGAAATAACTGACCACTGGACAGAAAAACAGAAATCACTCAACAGAGTGAAGGCCGTTGGATCCGATGGAAGATCAAAACGATTCTACTTAGAGTTTGCGAAAGAAACTGCTCTTCTTCTAGCATCAGTATATCATAGGTCACTGGAGGAGTGAAACGTTCCTAGTGATTGCAAAGATAGCACAGGTTGTTCCCGTTTTCAAAAACGGTCGTCAGACAGACGCAAAGAACAGTACGTCTACAAGTCTGAAGTCTGTCCGTTGTAAAATTTTGGAACATGTTTTATCCTCGCGCATTATGACATTTTTGGAGACCGAAAATCTCGTCCGCGGGACTCAACATTGGTTCCGGAAACAACGATCGTGTAAAATACATCACACACTGTTCGTCCACGAGACCTAAAGAACAGTAAATACCGGCTCCAAGATTGATGCCGTGTTCTTCCCGGAAGAAGTTCGACACTGTTCTTCATTGCTGCCTAAGGAACAAAATAAGAGCGTATGGAATATCACACCGGCTGCGTGATTGGATTGAACAGTTTCTAGCAAACAGAAAGCACCATGTCATTCTCAACGGACAGGAGTCTTCAGATAGAAAATTATCTTCGGGCGTACCACATAGAAGTGATACAGAACCATTACTTTTCACTACATATATAAATTATCTAGTGGATAGAGACCAAAATCTCACGAGGGTTTTGGGCGCTGTTGTATATAGAGAACTCACACGACTAGCAATTTTCTTCGAGCTAATCTCATGTGAAGCAGATGCCAGACTAAAATTCATTGTAAGTATCCTCAGCAAGTTAGTCCACCCAGAAAAAGGGTAGCTTACAAAACTCTCGTGTGGCTATTACTGGAATACTGCTCGTCAGTCTGGGATCCGTACCAGATGAGACTGACAGAAGAAAATGAGAAGATCGAAAGAAGAGCAGCACGTTTCATTTCAGGTTCATTTAGTAAGCACAAAAGTCTCAGGAAGATTATCAGCCAACTCCAACAACAGAGGTTACAAGAGAGGATTTCTGCATCACGGAGAAGTTTACTGTTAAAATTCCGTGTGCATAGCTTCTAAAGACCTCAACCAAGATATTGCTTCCATATACGTATATCTCGAGGAAAGACTTTGAAAGTAAAATTAGACAAATTGGAGCTCACATGGAGGCTTATGAACGATCGCTCTTCCTAGGAGACTGGAACAGGAAAGGGCGACGTGATAGAGAGACAGAAAGTATGTACCACCACACACCGTAAAGTGGATTGAGAAGTATAGATGAAGAAGTAGATGAGGATGGAGAACTCATGATGGGTTCATCCCGTGAGATAGTATGATATAAGGTACATAACAGTTGGGTAGCTGGTTTCGTAGTTGGGTTCACTGATTACGGCTTCAACCAGAAAGGGAGTGTATTACAATGTTTCTCATGCAGCCCTCCTTGGTTGCTTGGTCACCTTGCTTGTTCCCCATGTGCCTTGTTATCAAGGGAAACGACACCTGTTTTGGAGAAGAACAAATGCATCTAGTGTCATTTGGTTCATTTTCTCCGTTGCCTGCATTCGGTGAAACGTTTGTATGGCACTAAACGAATCGGATCAGATGAACTCTTTTTCACGACGCCTAATCAGTTGTGTTATCTTGACGATCGCACGCAGTTCTGCGCTATGTTTAGTGCGTCGTGACAGCCAGCGCCAGTAGGTAAACCTAGTTATGCTGTCCTTAATACTGACCTGCTAAGAGGTATACCATAGTGAAAGGGGCAGCACAATAGAAATAGAGGCGGGGCTCTGTGATCCGCAGGCGGTTACCTCAGTTTTGAAATTTGCGTGACAAAGTTACCTCTCTGAGCGAAACGGGCAGAGTTTTTTGTAAGGCCTTTGCAGTAACTTCGCCCGTTGGCGGCTGCAGCTTATGATAGAGCTAGGCATTGTACCCAGTGAGAATCGAATTATGCATGAACCGTTAACGCTTCGAAAAATCTAAATACATATTTTTATTCGTATCGATGAGAAGAGCTTATCGAAAATACTTAACAGTCTGTACGATGAAAACTGGTAGATGCATATAGCCTTCGCACACTGTTATACTAATAATTGAAACGTTAATTGCTATTATATCCGTATACTAGAGAGACGTATATTACTTCAAACGATAGCTGCTATCAGTAGACAGAATATCTCGGTGATTCTTTAAACGGATCAGAAGACACTAGACGAATTAAATGTAACCAATATGCGAATTCAGGCCAACGACCTTGACGCAGTTGTGACACCGGTTCCCACCAGATCACCGAAGTTAAGCGCTGTCGAGCTTGGCTGGCACTGGGATGGGTGACTATCCGGGTCTGTCGAGCAGTGTTGGCAAGGGGGGTGCATTCAGCGCTGGTGAGGTCAACTGGGGTGCTACTTGATAGAAGCTGCGGCTCCGATCACGAAGGCTAACAGCGGCCGGGAGTGCATTCGCATCCAATGACGCCTGTCGGTTGAGGATGTCACGGCGGTCGTCGGTACCGTTGAGCCTTACGAGACCGGCTCGTACGGAGTTAAGTGATACGAAAATTCAGCCGGAACGCCGTAATTCTGGCAAGTACATGTAGTGAGACAGCACTACAAACTAAACATATGCATCACTAACTTCCTATATAAAAACACAGTGGATATAAATTTAATTCCTCTTTAAAATTAGCACTTATTGAAATGACCTTTAAAAAATTGACTGTAATTGAAAACTGGTGTAAAGTATGTAAAGTTTGATAGCACCTTTGAAAAGCGCATAGAAAGCAGTTTTAAAGTGACATGCCGCATTAATCAGTACAAAATAGTTCAAATGGCTCTGAGCACCATGTGACTCAACTTCTGAGGTCATCAGGCCCCTAGAACTTAGAACCACTTAAACCTTACTAACCTAAGGACATCACACACATCCATGCCAGAGGCAGTATTGGAACCTGCGACCGTAGCGGGCTCGCGGTTCCTGACTGTAGCGCCTAGAACCGCACGGCCACTCCGGCCGGCAATCAGTACAAAGTTACTAGGATATGTTTTCTTGGTATGGTGTGATTTTTGATGGATTTACCATTTTTTTGACTGAACGACAGTCAGTGGATGAAGAGGAGACTATCTGGTTTGAAAATGACATGCGAGGAAAGGAGAAGGAAAGTTCAAGGTAGTGGGGTGGAAACGAACCTAATAAAGGAACTAAAATGTTAAAATGTTTTATCCATACTGGCTGTCATTCGACCGTAGCTGATTGTTATAATTTATGAAATGCTTTAATAGTGACCTCTACTGGTCACAATTCTTTGTTAACTTTGCAACATTTTTCCAAGAATTACATTATCAGGCAAAACTAGCATTAACAAAAACATTTGACATATATATATATATATATATATATATATATATATATATATATACGGGGCGATAAAAAAGCTTACGTTCGAAGCTCACACTGACCCCTCGTCGGCATGTCGGTTCTTAGACACTCTCATCGGAATCGCGCTGGGTTGCATATGCACTACAGCAACGCCATCAAACAGGAACTTTTTGATCGCTCCTTAAATATACAGAAGTTTTTAGTTTCAGTATATGTTGTAAACTGCCTGCGGAGAAAGAGAAAACAGAGAGTAGTAATTACGTCTCTGTCGTTTGAAATATGTGGTACTCCCTTTTTGGAAAGCAGAACGAACGCAGAAGAAGATTTAACGAGTCAGCAGCGGAGATCCTGCAGAGAAATTTACACAGAAGACCTCTCTGAACAAGCGATAGTCTAGACGATTGCATGGTTGTGCGACAGTAGTTACAGGACAACAGCCAGCGCGTCATTGGGAGCTGGAAATTGCGTAGCTCCACAGCGATGAAGGGAGTTTACGCGCTGGGAGAAACGGCGCCCGACCATGTAAGGCCACCTACGAGAAGCCCATTTACGGCTCAGTTTCTCTGCCATTTGGACTCCGTTACAGTCACAGTTTGCAGCAGGAGTTACACCAGTCGGCGGAGCGGGTTAATGAGGTTACCACAAGTCCAGCACGGCGGATCCTCTCCCGGATGAACGAGTGAATTATGCACAAGGGTGCTGATGTGCTGGACATAGGAACTGAGGGACATGGCCTACTACAGCTTATGCTACACGTTATTGACGCACTGAACGATTATGCGTACTCGTTCCCATTTCATAATGCAGGAGATACTGACAAGGCCATGAGTTGCTGTTTCTAACAGAGACTGCTTCCCGAAAAGTCGTTAAATACGTGGACCTTTTCAGGTTTTCACTATTGATTCGTTTCCAAAACAGATGGTGGATTTAGGAATGGCTCATGTCTGTCTGAGCTATTGCCTTTGGCACCAGGGTTTATACTTTGTCCACACTTTCATACGTAAAGTGTGTCCACGACCAAACCGTTCAGATTCGGGTGATGAATCGTCATTGCAGTACTGTGTTTTTTTATCCTTTATCCTTGCATCACAACATTCTTGATGGAAAATGTTCGTATTTCTTCTCCATGTAATAGTTATACCTACCAATAAGAAACTGTTAAGAACATATTACAGCAAATTTGATATTTCGTCCGCATTTATATTATCGACATTTATTTGCCGCTCTAGTCAAAGTGTACAGTAAATTTCACAAATCGCAGAGAATTTTGTTTTGGAATGTACATTTCACCACACACCCTGCTCGTTTGTTTCCCATATTTCAATGTTTTTATTTTATTTATTTATCCTGTCTTCCCTTTTATGTACGTATGGCAGACACTGCTGTAATCAAGAATTGCAACAAGATGGTCAGATCGAATTTATAGTAGCTAATTTCACTACCTTGGAAAACTGTCATAAACTTATGTTGTATTCATGACACATAATTATTCAGCAGAGCGAAGTTAAGGAAACCTTAAATTAATAAAATTAGTTTGTGGTATTTCCGTCAGATTTGTGACAGGATTCTAAGATAGAGATGACATAATGTTTCAACGTTCAGTTGGTCACCATCGATAGATGAAACGCTGACGCTGAGTCTCGTAATAGCATCTCGTCAGAAGACGGAGATCAAATGCACCGTTGAAATATTATGTAAGCTTGGTTTTAGAAGCCAACGGGAAACGCGACTAAGATATTTCGTCCGCATTTATATTATCTGTAATTATTGTCTGTAATATAACATGCAGTCACCACTGATTTTTATTTTACAATTTCCATTACCAACCTTAGCCCATATAAACAGATATTCATCGGCATTTAGTTTCTTCTTCCTTCTAGTACTCAACACAAATGGCATACTGGGAACAAGTGTACCATATGGAACTTTTACTAAGAGTCCTGTTGTCGCTGCTATACTCCATGTCTTCCATGTAAGAATATTTGCATCTGGGAAAGCTTCAAGGCCACCATAATCACAATGATTGCCCCATACTACAGCAAGTGTGAGCCATGTACTACCTCCAAACACGGCTTGTACATCACATGTAAAGTTCAAACGGAGTCCACGAAATACGTTTGGACCTCCAATTATTTGTTGTTTATTGAACTGTCCAGAAAGATCAATGTCTATCGCCTTCAAAGCGCGATATACAGGAACGCTGCGCCGCCAGCGACGACGGTAACCACGTCGCCGAGGCATTGCTGTAAATAAAATAAATTATTGGCACTTTAATATTAGTACCCCTAAATCAAAAATAAAAATTAAACAAAGAAAAGAACACAATGCTTTCAGTTACACAACCATGCTCCTAGATTAAAAACAGTGTGTCTGACCACACTACCGCGCATCAGCTGATCAGCGATATCCAGACAAGCAACACAATGAGCAGTTACGAATAATGCTAATCTACTCACATTCACAATTACGGCAATTACTTCCAGATTTACCTGCCTATGCCGAAAAGCAGTCACTTAGAAAAAAGCCTGAGCACTTCCCCAGATAACAGTCAACTGCTGTTACTATCTAATACTTCTAATAAAATATTAGTGTAACTTTACTGATTTCAGATAACTTTAAAAGAGGACTTTTACTGGTACAATTGAAACCTATTTAATACGAAAATTAGTATTAACCAAAATTGACATACCTACGCTCAAACATTCTGACAAATTACAGAAGCAGTGTCTGATAAGGTATATTTTTAGTTTAGTTTAGAATTAGGTGACCACAAATGTATCCCAGTGTTGTGTGCCGCAACTTGATAATGGCATTTGCATCAGGGTATGAAGTTCCATTCTGAACTTATATGGGTATTCTTGGTCTGCAGAGGCTAATAAAACGGTATTGATAAATTTGAGGGATTGCAGATGGTAACAAATTGAGGAGAGGAAGCCATGTAAGGAAATGTCATCCACTAACATTATGGAGCATCGAGTTCGTAGGAGTCGACACCTGCCACAAGGCCACTCCTTCGACATCAAAGGTGAGTTGTAAAATGACTGTGTTGTTGGGCACCGTTTCTCGCACCTATGAGTCATTTTTTTCCATATTTTATTAGGTCGTTTTCTTCTCCATATTTTCGCTGAGTGTAAACTGTACAGTTGATTTCAAATTAACTTCGCGATGAGCTACTGACTTGAATTTCTATGCATAGCTAATAACTGGGAAAATGTAATATTAAGTAGCTTTCTTGTTGGTCTGATCTTTAGGGGTGGGGGTGGGGTGATAAAGATTGGCAACGTCTGATATCGAGGCTGACCAGAATGTCCAACGTGCTGTACGGGCAGTATCGAAATGCGTACAAGTCAGTATACTAGACGATCGGAACGGATGAGAAGAGAGAGAGAGAGAGAGAGAGGAAGAGAGAGAGGAAGAGAATCTTGTCTTTGTGTTTGTTACAAATTTTTAAACTGATTTTAAAAAAACTTCCAGGTGAGCTACAGACTTCATATTTAGAACATAGCTCAGAACAGAACGACCTTTCAATAACAACTTGCGTTCTTATCTGGTGCGTGGTTGAGGGTACTTTGTGTACCACTGCCATTTCTCCATTTCCCTGCTCTAACGACGAATGGATTGTGGGAAGAACAACTGCTGATAAGCCTCCATGTGAGTTTGAACATCTCTAATTTTTACCTTCACTGCAATTCGCAACACGTGGGAGGAATCAATATATTGGTTGAGTCAGTTGAAGAGAAACTGAAATAAACCTGAAATTTAACACATGTTTCTGTTGTAATCTCATCAATATGTTGAAATCGATTGAAAAATTTCACACAAGAAGACTAAAAATAGTTATTAAAGTAAAAAGGAATTTTTAACGTTCTACGTTTTTAAATCGTACTAAAACTGATAAATAATTTATTCTCACCTCATGCAGATTCTCAATCCTACTCAGGTGGACCAGAAAATTTGTGATTGTGATTTTTATAATGGCTATCATTTTAAATGAAAAACGTGGGAAGCATGGTTCAAATGGTTCAGAGCACTATGGGACTCAACTGCTGTGGTCATCAATCCCCTAGAACTTAGAAATACTTAAACCTAACTAACCTAAGGACATCACACACATCCATGCCCGAGGCAGGATTCGAACCTGCGACCGTGGCAGTCGCACGGTTCCTGACTGCGCGCCTAGAACCGCGACACCACCGCGGCCGGCTGGGAAGCATGCCACACGTAAATGATGCAAGTATAGTGCCCCTATATACTAGTACGCTACTTACTAACTGACGTGTGAATAGTTATTCTCCTTACTATTACCTGTTTCATATGCCTGGCGTTTATCATTTTAAATCTTACAAGTATTTTATAATTCACATTCAAAATTCAGGACTAACGATATGGAGTTATGAACCCGCATCGATCTAGAATAAATTATTATATCCTTTTAACTCCTATTTAAAAGTGTGGTGTATTAAAAATTCACCTTCATTTAAATAAATATGATTGGTTGTGAAAGTCTAATAACAGTTTTTCTAGGATTAAGTGTTAAGCTAATTACTGTGAACCTGATGCCAGTCAGTTCCGCTATTCTCCTGGTTCCATCTAATACTGATATGCTTGGGCCCATAATCAACATACCTGGTTCTTCAATAAACATGAAAGTTTTGACAGTATTAGCCTCTTCTTGATTTTTTCCCATCCTCCATTCTGGCCGATTATGAAAAATTAAGTTTGTTAACAACATGCATACCAGTCTCTCTATAACTAATAGAAGACGTGTCCTAACTGTAATGAAATGTGTTAATGGGTTCGGCGTAAAGAAATAAGTCGAAGCCTCTGCTTTCAACTTCTTGTTGCAGTGCTATCACGACACTACACCTTACAATTTTGCTCTCAGTCACAGGGTTATCTCAGAGCCTTCACGCCTACAACTGTACACCACGGTACTGCATATGTCGAAGGGTACAAGCAGAAGTGAACAAGTATTTTATTTACAACAACCCGCTAAACTAATCGCATGTCATGGAGAAAGGGTGTCTGTCGTTATCGAGAAATTTTCAAAGGGCCGCACAGGAGTGTGAAAGTAAATAAAAGTCCTGTTAAAACAGAAATTGTTACTTTCATTAATAAAATCAACATCCAATAGGAACTCACCAAAGTTACATTACATAATCAAGGAAAAGGCAGGAAAGAAATGATCTATGCCATTATTATCCTCTGTGATGTTGAGTGTAATAGTAGCAGTAGTAGTAGTAGTAGTAGTAGTGACCAAGAGGGAAGCAACAAACTTTTCACAGTCCGTGGCAAATGGACGACAGGGTAGATGAATAGTGTCTCATACGTTCTAAATTCATCCCTTACAATAATTTATAATCTAGTTCTTGTCAAGCAGGTAAGAAAAATTAGTTTTTTTTATCCTACAGGAACTAACGTAGTCATCAACCCCTTTTTAAGAAAAATGGTGAAAACTTTTCCATATCATCTGAAGTATACAACGCGTCCCACATTCCGACGTTATCACATTTTTTACCACAAGAACATTTACGAATTTTTTTGAGAATCTCGCAATCTCGACTAACGTTTAAATCGAGATAATGTTTTACGGATCTCTACACAGGAGGATAATACATTCTAAGACAAAAAAAATTACACACCACGAAGGAATTATGTGAATGGAACTGAAGTCGGTAGATGTGATGCAGCTACATGTACAGACAAACAAATGATCCTAATTTGAAAGAAACTGAATGATTTATTCAAGAGAAAGAGCTTCACAAATTGAGAAAGTCAGTAACGCATTGATCCACCTCTTTGGAGATTATGCAAGCAGTTATTCGTCTTAGCACTTATTGACAGAGTTTCTGGATGCTCTTCTTAGGCATATCGTGCCAAACTCTGTGCAAATGGCACTTTAGATCGTCATAATTGCGAGCTGGTTGTGGTGCTCTAAACGTTCTCAATTGGGGAGAGATCCGGTGACCTTGCCGACCAAGGAACGGCGTGTTAAGCACGAGGACAAGCAGTAGAAACTTTCGCCATGAGCGGGCGGCCATTATCTTGCTGAAATGTAAGTCCAAGATGGCACGCAATGAAGGGCAACGAAACGCGTAGAACATCGTCGTACCGCTGAGATGTACGATGCAGGACACAGGACGTTGCGTGAAACGTTTTCCTAGGTACGGAGCGTGGCGTATCAGAACGGAAACAATGAAAGTGGTGTTTTTTATAATTTGACAACTGTACATGATAGAGTGATACGAGAACTACCTTCTGATACCGGTTTTTAATTCAATGAAAATTTTGTGCTATTGAGACAGAGAAATACTTGAGCCTTTAAGAAAAATTGTTTTTCGACGTCACTCAATACGCATCACACCATTTCGCCTAAACAATGTACCTTACAACACCATAATTTTATGGTTGGCTTCAGTAGTACATGTCGATAACATGTGCAAACTTTCTGGCTGAAAGAGCCAGAAACAGTGAAGTAATAAATTAAAATACGAGGGTTATACGGAAAGTAAGGAATGATCGGTTGCGGAATGGAAACCACAGTGAAAATCCGATGACGTTTTGCACAGGTGTGCTGGACACTTTCTCTAGTATGCCCGTCGATCTAATTACGTCGTTCGTTTTAGTTCTGAACACACAAAAATACCTAGAAAAATAGCGTCTCCCGCCAAGTGCGAGGGCCTGGTGACAAATTTCGCCTGAAGCTATGCAGCCAACATTACATAGCTGTCGTGCTTTTTCTTCTTCAAGACAATTCTCAGCTGCATTCTGAAGGGGCAATGAAGATCCTCCTGTATCGTTTGAATTGGAAATGTTTGATTACCCACAATACATCCCGTAACTCTCTGCGAGTTTCATCTCTGCTCACATGAACCGCTGGCTATGAAGACAGCATTTTGGTACAGACAACGAGCTGTAGGCCAGCGTAGAGAACTTGCGGAAAGCGCTGGCGGCTGCCTTCTATAACTAGGGTATTGGAAAGTTGGTACAACGCTACAACAAACGTCTAAGTCGGATCGGCTACTATGGAGATACGTAGCTGGAAGTTATAGCTGACTGTTGCAAATAAGACAATTTTGATTTTCACTGTGGTTTCCATTTCGCGACCTATCGTTCCTTACTTTCCGAATAGCCCTCGTATCACCTATAGCGCAGAATTTTTAGCAAACCAACATCCGAAATGTAGTAAGCGACAGACTTTTTCCTTTCTCTCTTTTGGTGGGGGGCAAAGAGAGGAAAAGTTCCGGAAAGGTTTGAATTTATTTTTTACAGTTTGTTGGAAGTCGGTGGCTGCTACAGTTTCCCCTGCACGAGAGCAGTATTGTGCGGTTCATTGCGGCTACGCGAGTTCCAGCGCGCCGCGAGGAACGTTTTGCTACTATTGGCGTGGTGCAGTGCGGCAGCAAAGACAAAACATGCAGCGCGGTGACTGATCTAATAACATGTTAATTTTGGCAGTCCGGAAGTAAATGGAAATTATGGAAGAGGAGAAAGACTATGTTATTGGGAAGAGTAATCAGGAAACGCAAAGCACTCTCACAAAATTTCTTGCATCCAGGAGCAGAACGAGCGCATAACATTTTAGTACCAAAAAAATTCCTCGACGATGCGGAGCAGTACCAGATCCGACTGTCTTATATCTCAGACGTATCAGAAATTACTGCACTGCTCAAGGATATCATGATACCCCTGGGAGGTGTCGATTACGCAAAAGCTGAGGGATTTACTGTGAGCAGCGTATTCACTGATTACTTCAACGGGCCGAATTTTAATCGTCGTTCACAGTACTGATCAGAATAACAACATCCAACTTATTATAACTATTGTAAAAGACTCAGTAAAATGTATTTACAAATGTATTACATTGAAAATAATCAAAGACATTTCTTCTTACACGTTTCATTTATTTTGCTTCAGATTTCTGCCAAAATAAACTCCTTTTGCATTTATTTTCTCAACTCTGCGTCAGCCATTTTTTCCAAAATGTGCTGTTCGGATACCAACTCGATAAACTGCTCATCCTCTGAGGGAGAGAAGCGGTCATCTGACATTTCCGGTTAATATCCCAACAGTTAGATCGGAAGAATTACCTCCTCTCTAACTGCCCGTGCGCACGAAACAAATACTGCAGCTGTCGCGTAGTAGTCACTGCTGCTGAGTTCCACCTACCCTATTCCTTCAATAAAGAAAATATCTGCGACTTGCGGAACAGACTCCTCCAGAATCACGAAAGTTTTTTCACGCAAGCTGAGCCCACTGCAGCAATGTCTTGCCGCAATCTAGGATCTAGGAAAACGGTCTGGTACGTTTGTTCCAGTGGGAAGCGCGATCTCTCACGCGTTTTACATAGCACGTTGCGGAAAATACGACTAGGAAAACGAAGCTTAAGCGTGCTGTGGATGGCAACAAAATGGTCCTGCTATGAGAAGAATTTGCATCGCAGACCATCACTCTTGTTTTCGGGCTGTATGGCGGGCGATGGTCAGCTCGCTATCCCACCGCTTTCACGGGCGTCTCCAGACATGTCTTCGGCCTGGAATCTGAGTGGAATAGACTAGTCTTTAGTGATGATTCCCTCTTCTAACTGAGCCCCGATGACCAACGAGGACGTGCCTGGGGACGCCTGGACGGTGGTGGGATACCAACCTGTCTGTCGCCTGCCATACACCTCGATAACTAGGAATGGTGGTCTAGGGTGTCATTTCATTTCATAGCAGGATATCTCTGTTACAGCACAGCGGTACGTCGACGATATTCTACGCCCTGTTTTGTCGCCCATCATGGCAAGTCATGCTTGGCTTATATTTCAATCAGATAATGCCCGTCCGCACGCGAAAAGAGTTTCTACTGCTTTTCTTTGTGCTTGCCAAACCCCACATTGGCCAGCAAGGTCACCAGATCTCGGCCCAAGAGTACCTTTAGAGGATCATGGGGAGGAGGGGCTCAAACCAGCTCTTGATGTTGACGAACTAACGCTCCAGTTGTACAGAAGTTGCAATTATATCCCTCAGGAGGACATCCAACAACTCTATGAATAAGTGCCAAGACGGATAACTGCTTGCTCAACTTATGAAGCTTTTTCTCTTAATTAAATAGTCCAACTTTTTTGAAATTGTAATCATTTGTTTGTCTGTATACGTTGGTACATCACATCTACCGATTTTTCTCCCATTCGGATAATTCCTTCCTGGTGGGACTTTGTTTTGCCTTAGAGCGTAGCTCAACATATTCGAAAAGAGGGTATACTTATATACTCAGTAAGAAGTTAGTTGTAACTTCATTTCCGTCTCGAAAAAGTGTTGGCGAGAGATTCCCTAGGCCACCGAAATATCATAGATTGGGTGTTCAAATTTTTTTATCTCGGAGTGTGACTACTTGAATGACTCTTAAACACATGAGGATGTTAACGAAGGGATTTTCTTCGTGGTGTTTAGATCGTCCTCCCTACCAGATCGAAATAAAAACTTAAAAAATGATTGTAGGAACATTAATTAAGGAAGAAGATGCTCGCGAGCCATAACATAGCCGTTCAATCTGCAGCACTTCAACAAAACACCGACCTCTGCTAGTCAGGTAAAAGTTGTGGAAACTTTTGATTGAGTCCAACAGAGACTGTTATGACCACAACTACTCAGTGTTATTCATTACAATGGTACACGATATTGAGTGTGTCTGGAAAGGAAGCACACATGTCAGCACCTGTACGCACGCCTAAAATTCCACCAGGTGTAATACCTTTTCGATGGAATGAAAATGAATTTTTGAACAATTTACTACTGAAAGCAAGAGAAATATGTAAACAAATTACAGCAACGATTATGAAACTGTATATAACATTACGCTAGCGTTACAAATAAGGAAATCTTCAGAGATAAGGTATAATATTCTACGAAACATTTTGCACAAGCTTCCAGCCTCGTGTTCTGTAGTAAAAAGTGGATAAAGTTGTTCAGTCCGAACTCGTATTGGTGAATTTCTAAAGAAGTAAAATAACACAACACCAAATTACTATCAACTACTCTCAACACAGTGGCCAAAGGGAACACTCTAAACAAAAGTAACCGGACTCATATGTGTATTTAGATGTTGAAGCGAGGAGCTATGACACTATGCTGCCGACTGCGAACATCACCTTCAATACTACCCCACATTTCAGATTCTTCTTCTTCCTGTGAAAACCACCTTCAATACTACCCCACATTTCAATTTGTTCGTCTTATGAAGCTGAATGAGCAAAGATAGAAAAGGTCTCTGTAGTCTAATTTAAATGATTACATCGAGCCTACAACGTTCAGTTTTTTATTTTTTGTGCTGTAGTGCAGTTTCAACCTGAGACCGTTTCCTAGTTCCTAAATACATTTGTTAACAGTATGATCACCGACGTTTGGTGGCAAATGTGGTCTTACTGACCTCTCGCTCGTGTCTTATATCTAAGTCTATAGCCTTTGCACTTTCAAGTACAGATCTCATATGTATGATTAAAATTGTACAGCTATGCTTTGAGGCACTTGAAAATTGTCTGAGACTGAAATTAAATGATGGTGCAGGTAATAAACCAAATAATAACAACCGCAGACGGCGTGGAATCACAAAAAATACTGGCAACTGTAGATCCGGGGTCTTTTTGTTCTGAAAACGCAGTTGACAATCACATTAGTTCACTAATCATAGTAACTGAAGCACCTCATTGGTTAACTGATTGCACCTCAAACACATTAAAAGGATTGTCATCGATATCACGCATCGCACACTGCTCGTAGGCTCCGGAGTAACTCGTGGAACCATATCTCAGGCCATAGTACCTCATACTGTGAGTATGTAGCACTATTCACAAATCTTAGTCACGTTTCAAATCGGAGAAAACTGTCATGGTCCACTTTATTAGTAGTAATTCTAGAATTTCAAATGTACGTGGTGTAACCTAGTGGATACCTACATGAAGACCAGCTGTTGGACTACACCTGTTCTAGAGGAATATCGCAAACAAGAGCTGGGCTGGGCCTACGATGGCCAGTGGCTCATTCGGAATGTCAGTTGGTCGCTGTTACTTTTACAAGGTGGAAATTCTAAGAATCTCAGGCCACGACAGCGGTTGTGTGTCAACAGCAAACGCTATATTCCAAGGCTTTCAATTTCATGCTTACAGCTCCACACTACTCAGTCCAACAGTTTATGTTCCGCAACGATATACCGGGTATCAAAAAGTCAATATAAATTTGAAAACTTAATAAACCACGGAATAATGTAGATAGAGAGGTAAAAATTGACACGCATGTTGTCCAGGTTTCGAGAGGGTGGGTTTCTGGATGAGGTATCGTATATATATATAGCTTCCCCCTACTTATACCTCCAACCACGAATGTAAAATTAGAGAGATTCGAGCGCGCACGGAGGCTTTTTGGCAGTCGTTCTTCCCGCGAACCATATGTGACTGGAACAGGAAAGGGAGGTAATGGCAGTGGCACGTAAAATGCCCTCCACCACACACCGTTGGGTGGCTTGGGGAGTATAAATGTAGATGTAGAATGACATGGAGTTTTATTAGAACAAAAAAAAAAAGACCAAAGTTCACAAAATGTCCGACAGATGGCGTTAGACAGCAAAACGTAAGTGACTGCGCATGAGAATCGTGTATAAAAGGAGCTGTAATGAGAGAGAGATGCCCCCCTCCCGGATGACGAACTTCGCCATGACATCTACCCTTCCTTCCAACTATAACCTGGCCTTGTTGCCCCCCCCCCCTCCCCAGGGCCCCCTTTTTCCTCTTCCCTCCTTCTCCCCGAGCGGATTTTCCTCCTTCACCCGCTCCCCTGAGACCCTGCACCCCATACTTGCCGCTTTCCTTCCCACATCCCTCCCTACCTGGCCCTCTTCAGCGCGCCCCCCGCTCATCTCCCCCATCTCTTCCCTTCCCTCCCTTCTTCTGGTCTCCTTGCGCCTGGCAGATCCTCTGTTTTGATCATCGTCAGTGTGCCACATCAGTGTTGTGTTTAGTGCTGTTTCTCCTGTGCGTCAAGAGATGTGATTTTAATTGTGTACTGCCTTGAGGTTCGCCGTCAGTGTTTGTTATGTGCTACGCCATCCGTCGATACCTTTTATGCTCCAGTCATACTGTGCCTTGTGTTCTTTTAATTGTCGCAGTGTGTGGCTTTTTGTGTGTGCTACTTTTAAACAGTTTTTTATCTCCATTTTACAGTCACCCCGTTTTTTGTCTATTGCCTTCCATGATGTTCCCCCCTTTTTTTATATCTATGTTCACCATATTCTCTCCTTTGTTATTTTTAAATGTCTTCTATTGTTTGTTCTATTTGTTTCGGCTGAAGAGCAGCGCATATGCTGCTGCCAGCCCACCCCTATGGGGAATTGAAATACAATAAAGAAAAAAAAAGAGAGAGATGCGTCAGCTGTCGCAGCATGTTGACGTTACCTGAAAAGGTGCTTTTAGTGAAGCTATATTATCAGAATGGGGAATGTGCTAGTTCAGCGTTACGATCCAATCGCCATAGGAAGGGGATTCGAACGGTTAAAGGTCCGTTGACAAATTTAGCTGTGACGAGAATGATTTCGAAGTTCGAAGCCACAAGTTGTTTAGACGACCGATCACAAGGCGTAATGCTGCTGAGACAGTTCAGGAAGAAATGGAGACTGTAGCAGGTTCGTCTATGCACGGGGAAGTCAGCGCTCGTGCAGTCACACGTCGCACCGGCATTCCATACATACTGTTTGGTTGGCACTTAGGCGTACCCTCCGATGCTATCCATACAAAATCCATCGGCATCATGAACTGCTACCTGGCGATTTAGTGAAGCGCAGGACATCTGCGGTGTGGGCGTTTCAAAGGATGGCGGAAGATGACGATTGGATGAGTAACGTGTTGTGGAGCGACGAAGCTCATTTCACGCTCCGATGGTCTGTCAAGGATGAGTAACGTGTTGTGGGGCGACGAAGCTCATTTCACGCTCCGAGGGTCTGTCAACGCCCACAACTGCAGAATTTGGGCTACTGAAAACCCTACAACTGTCGTGGAAACTCCACTGCACGACGAGAAAGTCACGGTATGGGTTGGATTTACCACATCTGCTGTTATTGGGCCTTTTTTCTTCGAGGAAATGCGTGATTCTGGTTTTGTAACTGCTACCGTGACGGGTGAGAGGTACGCCGATATGTTACAGAATCGCATCATCCCCAGCCTGGCTGATAAACACCTGCTGGAACGTACGATGTTTATGCAGGATGGAGCTCCACCCCATATTGCTAGACGTGTGAAAGATCTCTTGCGCCCGTCGTTTGGTGATGATCGTGTGCTCAGCCGCCACTTTCGTCATGCTTGGCCTCCCAGGTCCCCAGACCTCAGTCCGTCTGATTATTGGCTTTGGGGTTACCTGAAGTCGCAAGTGTATCGTGATCGACCGACATCTCTAGAAATGCTGAAAGACAACATCCGACGCCAATGCCTCACCATAACTCCGGACATGCTTTACAGTGCTGTGCACAACATTATTCCTCGACTACAGCTATTGTTGAGGAATGATGGTGGACATATTGAGGATTTCCTGCAAAGACCATCATCTTTGCTTTGTCTTACTTTGTTATGCTAATTATTGCTATTCTGATCAGATGAAGCGCCATCTGTTGGACATTTTTTGAACTTTTGTATTTTTTTTGGTTCTAGTAAAACCTCATGTCATTCCAAGCATGTGTGTCAATTTGTACCTCTCTATCTACATTATTCCGTGATTTATTCAGTTTTCAAATTTATACTGACTTTTTGATCACCCGGTATTTCCTCTATAAACAGTTTATCCATAGCTCTTGTGCTAACTTCAATTGCTTCTTTTATTAGATATGGAATGTGCTAGTCTGAAATACTTATAATATGTGTCAAAGCTATAAAAATATGTTGGTTCTGCTATTTTTGTTCTGCCGACGACTTTGTACTACGCTAATGATTTCGTGATTGGAAAGGTTATGTAATATCAAAGTCTCGAATGCGTTTTACTTTCATTGAACGGGTCATTGAGTACATAAGATTGCCTCTGGTCGCAGAATACAATTTATCATCTGAACCTGTAAATCCTTCTATAATTATATTTAGGTTTGAAAGTGTCTGTAATGTGAGAAAACTGTATTTTGTTCTATTACTTCTGTTCCATCAACGACTTTGCTATACGTTAAGGATTTCGTGATTCTGAATAGTTATGTAACGATATAGACAACTTAGAACATTTTACTTTCGTTGAACGAGTCATCGACGACAGAAAAATGCATCTAGTTCCAAAATACAGCTCGTCGTCTGAATCTACTTGTCTTTCTGTAGTCACATTTAATTTTATAAATATTTGTAATGCGGAAACGACATTCGTGAGAGACTTTAATTACGTACGAATAATGCAGCTGAATTAATGGAGATGTCGTATAACAATATAATCACTGTTCGGAGTCAAAAATCATTCCTTAAAAATTACTTGGTGCACGAACGTTAGAGGAGACTCGTTTCGACAACGAAATGTTGTTTGTTAATGGACGTTAAATTACTTTTGCGAGTGCTCCTCTTTGTAATTTACAGCGTCACAGTGCTCGTGTGTGGCATGCAGAACGTAGGACTCTCTCACCGTTTGCCTGAGCTTCAATCACTGCAGCTGTCTAGTGAACGCCAAACTAGCGCTAAAGCACCGTTCCCGTCTTTTATTGAATAATTGCTCGGCTTTGAGCGGCCAGAACAGTTAAAGTGCATCATGCGCAGCCAGTATCGGTCGCGGAGGCTACGAACCGCAGAGTGCTTCTACGTCAACTGCTTTGTACTGCAGTGGTTTTGCTGACGACAAAGCATGTGTTGTCGTTCGTGTTACAGCTTTACAGTCTCCGTCCTCACGCGGCCCAGTTTCCCTACGCAGAGGCATACTGAAATAAAACAGTTACGTGAAGAGGTGCTAGATGCGAGTAAAGACTGGAGTTCCGCTTTACCAAAACTACGGTTCGGTGGTTTTAGCACAGTACATGAATGACGTAATAAATGGTAGGATTATCGGTAGCATGGGCTGTATTGGTAAGGAAAGAAACATAAGTGAATGTTTCAGAGAGAAACTGGGATGCTACGACTTATCTTTGTTTTTTGTTTGCTTGGCACGTAATTGGAGCCGTACACTGTCGAGTGTTAGTCTGTTGTGTATTTTATACCCTTACGGAATATAAATTGCGTTTTATAAATAATGAAAATTAGCTGATCGCGTAACTTCTGCGCTGTTATGTAACCAAGGCAATAACTTTTACACGCAAAACCATTGAAAACAGAACGTTGCTCATAGTGTTAATAGACAAGAGTTTCCTGTTACTGTCCATAAGTGCGAAAGTTGTTTCTGAATAACAGAAATATGTTTTATACAAGCTCGACGAAGTATTGAAATGATGTTTGATAAGTTTTTGTTTTGTGGTTTCTTTAATTTCACCTTTTATTTGGGAAATTGATTTTTCTAGCTCTAAATGATAAATCTGTATTTTTCTTTTTATTTTTCCAAACAGCATTCTTCTGTTTCCTATTACAAATCAACAATTTTCAAATAAAACGTAAATTAAACATTGCCAGTTTCTATTTTTTCCATAAATAGTGTATATTTTTAAATAAGACAGGAAGATAACTTTGTAGAACATAAATGTTCCATAGAGTACGCGGCCCTTTACTCAGTATCTAGACGGTTCACCGCTTTCGACTTCAAGGGGAATCTAATAAGATACTGATGTCATACACAAACAAATGGACCGAAATGATGTAACAACCAATAAATAAGTGATACACCTAACGTATACGTAAAGAGCTATGCTCTTAACTGACCAAGGCTACTAGAAAAACTACCGTAGTTTACGCTTACCCATAATACTCTACGGTACCCTACGGTATTTTTACAACTCCAGTAAAGATTATTATGTCTTAGTATTCAAAGTCCCATCTTGTGTCTCTATAACTCAGCGAAAGGTTTAATTTTTCATCCTTAGGGTTCTTTGCTCGCACTTAATTTGACATTTTGGAATAGGTAGAATATTTCAATAATTCGAATGCAGACCGGTGTCGAATCTGACTTACAATAGACATTGCTTGGAAATCGACTAACAGTGATTTGCTGGACTATTCAGTGGTACAACACTTCCACTAAGACCTCACCTCGATATCCTGCTCTGACTCAACATGCTACGTGTTCACCTACGTTCAGCTCAACGTCCAGACCGTAGCTGTAGCTTATATTTGCTGCACCATGTTGACAAACCAGTGCTGAAGGTGTTAAACATGCCTCTAATTTGGAGCGAAATCAGTTCTTAAACCCATAATGGGAAAAAATTTAACTTGTCCAATAGCTGTAACATCAAGATGTACTTGTAAATTTCACCTGCCAATTACCAATGGAATTTTATATACAGTCAAAAGTTAGCAGCCTGTTTCTCCATTCGACTCTGGTGCAATACAGCCTTTTTATAAAAACCTAATGACCCTATACAACAACTTGAAATGAAGTCTGGAGAAATTATATTGCATATGCCTAGTTATCAAGGAACTTCACAACTATGATAGATAGTTGGTCGTTGGGAATTTCACGCTCATTATCTACAAAACCATATGCAGCAATGCCATTTGAAGCTATTACTCGAAAAACATGGGTATTCACCCTTAAACGAATAACAAAGATGTCAGTCGCTTCGAGGATTTTACGAGGGTTGGAACTTTAACAGTGGCAACTATTCATTTACAGCTCGTACAAAATAGATACGTGTTTCAAAGTTTTACTGACCTTCAAAGTAGTCATCAGAATTGTGTATAACCCGTTGCCAACGGTGTGGAAGTCGTAGGATACTCTTAGCAGTGCCAGTTGTGTTGACAATTCGAGCGGCGCGGTGTATTGCCCCACGAATTTGTATCAGTTCTGAAACTAATGCCGTGAAGTGTTTCCCTCAGTTTAGAAATCGAGTTGAACTTACGATGACTTGAGTCAGGGGAATGCAGTAGGTGGTATAGCACTTAGCAGCCCCATCAGAAACAGCTTGCACTGTACGTGATTGAGCATTTTCCTGCAAAATGGTGGACAGATCCTGCAGAAAGTGTCATCACTTCTGTCTCTAAGCTGGTCGTAGGCTGTATTCCAAACATGAACACCATAGAAGACGAATGGACAAAAGTATTTCAAAGTTTTGTAATTTCAATACTATTTGAAATAGTCGTCAACGTACCTAAAGATGTATGGCAACAGTACTTCTTGGAATGGATTGCCAGACTTCGAAAAACTGCCAATCGATATTCTGTCAAGTACGCCAGTGTCTCAACCAATCCCAAGAAGGATTATTGACAAACACTGTCTTGAATCAACAGAGTACGATATTATGCCTCATGTCTTCAACTGGAATTTTTTCATCAGCCATCGAAAAACGTTTTCAAAGTTTGGAAAAGTACTTGTCGAAGCTAAATCAAGGAAAGGAAGAATCTGGTACTGTTGCTTCGAATGTGGAACAAAGCCACACGTCCACGTTCTTGACAGCTGTAATAAACCATGGGAATCATGCAGATCCTTCTACAAACAACATTCTTGGCAAATACAAAATTGTTAAGGCTTTCGTGGCCACTTGTTGACAAACTGCCTATTGGCTTCTGTCTCGGGTTCTTCGGCCGACGTTCATCTAATGATTTTTCTGACGTTTCGCCAGCACGAGTGGCTGGCATTGTCAAAGCTTCACCTTCCATTGCCGGTGGTGAACTGGAGGCGAGCTCGCGGCCGCAGACTATATGTACCTGGCGCGCCAACGTCCGAGGGCTTCTCCGCGGTCATTTCCGGTGCGGTTCTCCTCTTGCTACCTGCGACGGTCGTTCGCTGCAGTACGGGAAGCCAGGATCCGTTTACCTTAAGGCTTTCCTCTTTCTTGTTCAAACTGTTCGCGTGTTTTTGGATTTCTACAGCTTCTCTGAACAAGCGCGTGTGATAGTGCTTCTCTACAGCCAGAACTTCCGTGTCGGCGAATTTTATTACGTGGTCGGTCTCATTCAGTGCGTGCTCTGCCACGGCCGATTTCTCCACCTGCCCCAACCTGCAATGTCGCTTATGCTCTTTGATCCAGGTGTTAATGGATCGTCCAGTCATTCCGACATAAACTTTTCCGCATGTGCAAGGTATACGGTATATTCCCGACATTGCAAGTGGGTCTCTTTTCTCCTTCGCCGATCTAAGACACTCTTTGATCTTCCTTGTTGGTTTGAAAATCGTCTTTACGCCGTGTTTGCGCAATATACGGCCGATTCTGTCCGTCACTCTGGGAATGTATGGCAGAAAGGCCGTACCCGACATTTCTTTTTCTGGTTCCTTACTTCACCGAGTGTCTGGCTCTGTTACACTTCTAATGTAATTTGTGGAGTACCCATTGCTCCTCAGAACAGTTTCCAGGTGTTGCATTTCTCGTTTGAGGTGTTGAGGCTCACATATTCGTCCTGCTCTCGTTACGAGCGTACTAATCATGCCTCTTTTCTGGCTCGGGTGGTGGTTTGACAGTTTGTGCAGGTATCGGTCCGTGTGTGTCGGTTTTCGATACACGCTGTGTCCCAGGTTTTCGCCGTCCCTTGTGACCAGCACATCTAGAAATGGCAGTTTCCTGTCCTTTTCTACCTCCATGGTAAATGTTATGTTGGCATGGAGGCTGTTCAAGTGTCTCAGGAATTCACCGAGCTGTTCTTCACCATGGCTCCACACCACGAAAGTATCATCGACGTACCTGTACCACACCTTAGGTTTGCAAGTCGCCGAGTCCAGTGCCTGTGCTTCGAATTGTTCCATGAAGAAGTTGGCAACCACTGGACTGAGAGGACTACCCATGGCGACGCCTTCCAGCTGTTCGTAGAAATCGCCATTCCACGTGAAATAGCTCGTGGTGAGACATGCATGGAAGAGCTTTTTGATGTCTTGCGGGAACATGGAACCGATGTGCTCCAGAGCGTCGCTGAGTGGCACTTTCGTAAATAAAGAAACAACATCAAAACTGACCAGGATGTCGTTTGGCGCAAGTTTCAGTTTCTTCAGCTTCTCAATGAAATGTCCTGAGTCCTTAATGTATGTGTCGGTCTTTCCCACGTGTGGCTGGAGCAGAGAGGCCAAGTGTTTCGCCAGTTTATACCATTATTAGGTACAAACCAACATTCATAATAGGGGAAATTCGTCAACACAACTGAACAACCTGGATACATTGCCAAAGTACAATTACACCACATCAGTCGCTCGGGATTAGCCGAGTGGTCTAAGGGGCTGCAGTCAGGAACTGTGCTGCTGGTCCCGGCGGAGGTTCCAGTCCTCCCTCGGGCATGGGTGTGTGTGTTTGTCCTTAGGATAATTTAGGTTAGGTAGTGTGTAAGCTTAGGGACTGCTGACCTTAGCAGTTAAGTCCTATAAGATTTCACACACATTTGAACACACCACATCAACTGCTCAAAAACTTCACTCACGTTATTAGTCATTCATATGCTTGCTTCATATACATTTGTATTAGAAACAGACAATTTAACTATTTCGTATGCATTTTAGGAACAACCACCACTATTATGAATTAAAAAAGGAACATGTGTTAATGATTCAGTACCAGATAAAGTAGAGCCAACAGTACAACTAGCTTCCAAACCAACTGATGTCAATGTAACACTTGTATCAATTATATACACATAATTAATTAAAGCACGAAATTGCGCTCTACTCATAAAATACGATACAGAATCTATGTACCACTGTCCTGCTGATGCAACTACATGACATGCCATTGTTCTTGCAACAGTTTCGTCTATTCATGTTTAAGATTATCATACCATTTATACTCGATACCCCAAGATGCAAACAAATTAAAATATCTAAAACACCATTAACATTTTTTTCTGTGCTCTTCCACATCATCATTCCATACCACTTGATCCAACAGTTTTAGAACCTGATGCACCTGTGGCTCCTGTCGTGGCCTGATATGTTTGATTTTCTTGACTAGAATTAGCCATTCTTTTAATTCGATTTATTCCGGTTTATACACTCCTGGAAATTGAAATAAGAACACCGTGAATTCATTGTCCCAGGAAGGGGAAACTTTATTGACACATTCCTGGGGTCAGATACATCACATGATCACACTGACAGAACCACAGGCACATAGACACAGGCAACAGAGCATGCACAATGTCGGCACTAGTACAGTGTATATCCACCTTTCGCAGCAATGCAGGCTGCTATTCTCCCATGGAGACGATCGTAGAGATGCTGGATGTAGTCCTGTGGAACGGCTTGCCATGCCATTTCCACCTGGCGCCTCAGTTGGACCAGCGTTCGTGCTGGACGTGCAGACCGCGTGAGACGACGCTTCATCCAGTCCCAAACATGCTCAATGGGGGACAGATCCGGAGATCTTGCTGGCCAGGGTAGTTGACTTACACCTTCTAGAGCACGTTGGGTGGCACGGGATACATGCGGACGTGCATTGTCCTGTTGGAACAGCACGTTCTCTTGCCGGTCTAGGAATGGTAGAACGATGGGTTCGATGACGGTTTGGATGTAGCGTGCACTATTCAGTGTCCCCTCGACGATCACCAGTGGTGTACGGCCAGTGTAGGAGATCGCTCCCCACACCATGATGCCGGGTGTTGGCCCTGTGTGCCTCGGTCGTATGCAGTCCTGATTGTGGCGCTCACCTGCACAGCGCCAAACACGCATACGACCATCATTGGCACCAAGGCAGAAGCGACTCTCATCGCTGAAGACGACACGTCTCCATTCGTCCCTCCATTCACGCCTGTCGCGACACCACTGGAGGCGGGCTGCACGATGTTGGGGCGTGAGCGGAAGACGGCCTAACGGTGTGCGGGACCGTAGCCCAGCTTCATGGAGACGGTTGCGAATGGTCCTCGCCGATACCTCAGGAGCAACAGTGTCCCTAATTTGCTGGGAAGTGGCGGTGCGGACCCCTACGGCACTGCGTAGGATCCTACGGTCTTGGCGTGCATCCGTGCGTCGCTGCGGTCCGGTCCCAGGTCGACGGGCACGTGCACCTTCCGCCGACCACTGGCGACAACATCGATGTACTGTGGAGACCTCACGCCCCACGTGTTGAGCAATTCGGCGGTACGTCCACCCGGCCTCCCGCATGCCCACTATACGCCCTCGCTCAAAGTCCGTCAACTGCACATACGGTTCACGTCCACGCTGTCGCGGCATGCTACCAGTGTTAAAGACTGCGATGGAGCTCCGTATGCCACGGCAAACTGGCTGACACTGACGGCAGCGGTGCACAAATGCTGCGCAGCTAGCGCCATTCGACGGCCAACACCGCGGTTCCTGGTGTGTCCGCTGTGCCGTGCGTGTGATCATTGCTTGTACAGCCCTCTCGCAGTGTCCGGAGCAAGTATGGTGGGTCTGACACACCGGTGTCAATGTGTTCTTTTTTCCATTTCCAGGAGTGTATTTCTTCAGGTAATAGCAAAAATAAAAGTAAATTTCTTCACCTTAGCCAAAAATCGCTGCAAAGTTGGAGTCACTACACGAGCAACATAGTTACCATCACCACGTTGAACAACCTGTGATATAACAGCATCTCTAACACACTGACGAATAGTACTGGCAAGAGGAGACACATGATCAATAAGATTGTCAGCAAGTTCACCTAGTGCTTCACTCTCAAATATAATATTTATTATGAGAAAGTTTTCTTCTTGATAATATGTAACACAAAAAATCAATAATAATAAACCAACTAGAAAACATGTAAAATCACTTAACACAGTAGCTTCTTTGATAGTAAGCTGGACAAGCCTCATTACTGACAGTTTTATATCACCGGAAAACCTCTGATAACTTGCTACAGCAGCTGTCGCAGCAACAGCAGCACCGGAAGGCGCTGCGGCGCAGCGGCGCCGCGGCTGTCGACTGCGTATGGCGCCACAGGCAGTCCCTTCCGGCGGCACCGCTGCTGCTGTAGCAAGTTATCAGACTTTTTTCCGATCGACTTCACATTTAATACCGAGGAAAACTCAAGTACGTCCAGATTTTTATGACACTTTGATGGTGCTGTCACGCTGCCGAATTATTGTTCGACATTTCGACTTATCTCTCAGCTACAAGGTAAATGTGAGTGACGACTACGATTTCACAAGTGACAACGGTGACGAAGATAGACAAGTTAATGAAGTAGGACATCTTTTATTCCCAGAATACTTACGACCGGGTTCACCATGGTTATACTTACCAACAGAAACAGTACCACCTGCAAATATTCAGAAACTTTTATTTTCCAAAAAACCATTTCCAATACATCCAGCAGATAAAGACTCCTGCAAAAATTTGTTATATATCAACAAACCTTGAGCATTAATGGTGCAAAACTTATTGTGTTATGTTAGCTTTCACAAAATATAAACAAATGTCTAAAACAAATTTCAGTTTCTGAAGATGAAACGGTAGCCAGTTACTGAGGTTACTGTCCTGGGTTGTGGATATTAAGTTACCCTCAAAGTTTCTATAAATCATTAACTAAAGATCTCGTGATAGCGTTTTATTACGAATCACGGTCTGAATTCAAAGTTACGTACAATTGGGGTTTTTATAGCTCTTGAAACTATGAGTGCTTTATGAGATACATAACAGTGATCTCAGACAACTACGAAAATCTACCATGGGGTATTTTTGACAGACAAGATCTTTGGCATAACACAGTTCATATAATTGCCTGTGGTTTTCAATTGGTTTATTTCATATCAATAAATAACGCATGTTTCGCCTATGCACAGAAATATACTCGTGCACATTTCTTTAATACGGTTTGTCAAAATTGTTATTTATCACAAATACGTACAAAAAGCTACACATCATTAGTAATATCTACACATGTGCACCGAAATAAGCATACAGCCAATAACAATGAATTGCTATGTCAAACATTGCAACAAAGATACGAACAGTACTATATCGAATTCAAATGTCACACAGAAAACAGTTCTATGAAATTATAATAGACATGCTGATCAAATGTGATCTTGTGTTTTCATGAGACCTAATTCTGCATACTGATCTGAATCACGTTTCGTAAAAGATACAACAAAAGCAACTTCATCCAATAATAAAAGGTTTGTTTGGTTTCAGAAGACATTTCCAAATTACAACGAATCTGAAAAACTATTAGAAGATATAACATTCGTATCAGATGAGGAAGTTGACGTCGGTACTTTACAGTACAGCAATAGACAGAAAACACGCACAGCACCATCAAAATTAAAACATTCTAAATCAATGAACGAAATTGCAGAAGAAATTCAGGATGGCAAAGTGGCACCACCTGCAAAAAAGAGATTTTGAATAGAAGGCAAATGGACAGTCTTCCTAAATTTTTTAATTTCAATAGTACAATACCTAAAGATTTATGGTAACAGTACTTCTTGGAATGGACTGTAAAAATTCAAACAACTCCCAGTAGATATTTTACCGAATACACCAGTGTTGACCAATATTGTATTGAATCAACAGATTATGATATTACGCATCGTATCTTCAACTGGAATTTCTTTATCAGCCATGGAAAACATTTGCGAAATTTTCAAAAGCACTTGTCAAAGCTAAACCAAGGAAAGGAAGATTCTCATATAGTTGCTTCCAATGTGGAACAAGGCCACACGTCCATGTTCTCCATGACTTCAATAGACCATGAGGAACAAGCAGACGCTTCTACAGACAATGATTCGTACAAAGTTAAGTGGTGTAGATATATATGAATAATACATTAGTTACAGTTGGTGCTATAACATACTTACTTTTCTCTTAACAAAAAAATCTGTAGCCATAATGACGATCTATCAAAGGGAAGTAGCTTAGCTGGCCTGCTAACGGACTTCTACATATTAAATTTAGAAACCAAATGTTTCAAAGCAAACAAAAATGGAGACAAGAGCATTTATTTTGACGTTATGTTTATGACACCTTGATACTACACAATGGCACAACCACTGAAATAGAAAGCTTAGCTGAGAAACTTAATACCATACATCCTAAAATACAATTTACAGTTGAACACCAAACAGAAGAAGGAATCATTTTCTTCGAGTAAACATTACTTGCCATAAGAATAAGTATAAATTCCAAATTTATAGAAAACCTACCACATCAGATGTCATAACAAATAGCACATCATGCCACCCCAATCAACACAAAGTAGCATTTTCTAGATAGGCACTCAACCGCATAAACAACACTCCTTTTGAACGTGATGTAAAAACCAAAGGAGTAAACATTTTAAAAACAATAGCCAACAACAGTGCTTATGACCCATCAATAGTTGACAAATTAGATGAAAAGGTAAAAACGAAACAAACAGTATCAACAACATAGCCCTCAATAGCAGAAGAAACTAAATATATCTCCATGCCATTCCTTGGTAAAATCTCGTATCAACAGTTTAAACCACACTTAATTCCCACACAACCAACAGAATACAAAACAAAATAGTACATAACACCAAACCAGCCAAGCCACCTTTCCAAAAATCGGTTATATATAAATTAACCTGCGATAGCTGCTCCTGCTACTACATAGGACAAACAAGACAGAACTTCGAAATTCGATACAAAGAACACAAAGATGCACTATGTTTAAAAATTTTTAGTAAACCTATTTTTGTAGCCCACCTAGCACAAAACAGTCATTCAGTTACAAACATCCGAACAAACTTCTATATCCTACACATTGGTGACAAAGGAATAAAACAGGATCTTCGGGAACAATTACAGATTTTCGCTCATTAAAATAAGTCTCCCCACAGCATCGTAAATGAAAACACAGATGTAGCAAATAACCCATTGCTCCAAAATTTCAAAGAATCATCACACTTGAATAAATAAATAAGTAAAAAAAAAGAACATCTCTACCCCCCTCCCTCTCTATCACACACATTCCCACATTGGCACACCTGTGCTGTGATGTTTATTTTTAATTTCATAAGCACTGATCAATTTTAATGAAACAAAGACCAAGTGAATTGTCAATCGAGATAGCATTTCTAAAACTATAGCTATATTATCTTCCAAACTCATTGTTTAATGTGATTTATAAATATTGAATGTCAATTTTGCCATATTACTAGATGTTATTTTTGCAGCAGAGATATAGATACATACTTTCTGCGCCAGTGTGTATTGTAAGAGATGATACAAAGAGACTCTTTGCCCTAATTCAAACTCTTTGACGTAGCTTTAGACATGCTCTTTGGTTTATTTACGTTTTTTTAAAGCATGTTCAACATGTTACCTGTGGGTAAGAGTGTAAAGTGCAGTACAATTAATGTCACTGGAAAACGAAGCGCGCTGCTCTCCGTTGGATCTTCTCTATCTCTTCTATCAACCCTATCTGGTACGGATCCGACACCGGTGAGCAGTATTCAAGCAGTGGGCGAACAAGTGTACAGTAACATACTTCCTTTGTTTTCGGATTGCATTTCCTTAGGATTCTTCCAATGAATCTCAGTCTGGCATCTGCTTTACCGACGATTAATTTTATATGGTCATTCCATTTTGAATCACTCCTAATGCCCACTCCCAGATAATTTATAGAATTAACTGCTTCCATTTGCTGACCTACTATATTGTAGCCAAACGATAAAGGATCTTTCATTCTATGTATTCGCGGCGCATTACACTTGTCTACATTGAGATTCACTTGCCATTCCCTGCACCATGCGTCAATTCGTTGCAGATCCTCCTGCATTTCAGTACAGTGTTACAACCTCCCGATATACTACAGCATCATCCACAAAAAGCCTCAGTGAACTTCCGATGTTATCCACAAGGTCATTTATATATATTGTGTATAGCAATGGTCCTACGGCATTCCCCTGTGGCACACCTGAACTCACTCTTACTTCGGAAGACTTCCATAATGGAAAAAAGCGATATTCATTGCATCCATTGTTTTTTATTGCAATCAAAGGTATGAAAGCATTTATGTAATCCTGCAAATTGTGAAGCTGGAATTGGTGCATTATGCGTTGTTAATAAATAAGCTTTCATGCCTTGATATGCCTTGAAACAGATCATTAATATGCTTTAGTCCTTGTGTGTATCTTTTTGGTCAGGGACAATCATTCTTCTACACAGACACCTATCTCGAGCCCAGAAATCGAATGCAGCACTCCTCCTACAGCAAGGAAGGTTTCTAGTGACGAACTATAGAACAAGTTAAAGTTTTAGTGTGTTTGTTTTCAAGCACTGATCTTATGTTTAGCAGGGTCTCCTCTCTGTTAGTTGAAGTCCTATTTACTCTTTCGCTTAGCAGACCTTTCAGTATCTGTGGCTTCCGGGATTCCATTGACTTTAATGAATCCCGGAAGCTAAGGTTCAGAGACAGTCATAAACACTTTACTGTGAAAGTTGATTGTACAAAGTTGAGTAATTCTTCTTACCTATCGATACTACTATACAAATACAAGTCGTATTTTAACACTATTAACAAAAATCTTAAAAAAGCTCTTGATCTATTTATTACTTCAGATAATTACATGTTATTCAAACAAGCATCCAGGTGAATATAAGCTGCATATTTCTGATACGGGTGTACATCGATATTAGGTAGGTGGTCATAATGATTGGTGTACATACCACCTATTCGAAAATTATACAGGTCTTCTGAGAAAAGAGAACCAACTGTGTGTATATCGAGAGCTCGTGCAGAAAACGCCTACTAAGCAAAGAAAGGAAATCTGCAAGGTGAATCAGCTATGTAAAGGTGCTATAGAACGGAAATCAACTTGAAGATAATATTATGGAAAGGGAAGAGCAAGCATATCAACATGAGATAGGAGACATTATGCTACGAAAAGAATTTGACATAGCACTGAAAGACTGAAAGAAGTCCAATAAAGGCCCCTAGAGCAGCCAATATTCCTTCAGAAGTACTGACATCTTTTGGGGGAGTCGACCATGACAAAATTATTCCATCAGGTGTCAGAGATGTATGATACCGGAGAAATATCCTTAGATTTAATGAAGAATGTAATGTAATTATTTAGGTGCTGACAGATGTTAATAATACCGAATGCTCAGTTTAATAAGTCATGATTGCAAAATGCTGACACGAATATTTTACAGAATAACGGAAAAACTGCAAGAAACCAACCTCGGTGAAGATCAGTTTGGATTCCGGAGAAATGAAGGAAAATGGTAGCCATTACAGCCACGTTGACTTATATTAGGAGATAAATCAAGGAAAGGGAAACCTAAGTTTGTGAGCATTTTTACGCTTAATGCACTTTTCTGACAATGCTGAATGTAATACACACTTTGAAATTCTGAATTTAGTAAGAGAAAAATACAGGAAGAGAAAGGTTATATTAAAAAAAAATGTACAAATGTGTGTGAAATCTTATGTGACTTAACTGCTAAGGTCATCAGTCCCTAAGCTCACACACTACTTAACCTAAATTATCCTAAGGACAAACACACACACCCATGCCAGAGGGAGGACTCTAACCTCCGCCCGGAGCAGCCGCACAGTCCATGACTACAGCGTCCCAGACCGATCGGTTAATACCGCGCTGCAAAGGTTATATTCAAGTTGTACAGAAACCAGACAGCAAAAAAATGGCTCTGAGCACTATGGGACTTAACTCATGAGGTCATCAGTCCCCTAGAACTTAGAACTACTTAAATCTAACTAACCAAAGAACATCACACACATCCGTGCCCGAGGCAGGATACGAACCTGCGACCGCAGCGGTCGCGCGGTTCCAAACTGTAGCGCCTAGAACTGCTCGGCCACTCCGGCCGGCAAACCAAACAGCAGTTATACAGCAGTTGTAAGTGTCGAATGGCACGAAATGAAGCAGTGGTTGAGAAGGGAATGAGAGATGGTTGTAGCCTATCCTGATATTATTCAATCTGTACATTGAGCAAGCAGTAACGAACAACAACAAAAATTGTGGAGGGAATTATAGTTCAGGTAGTAGATGTAACCCTTTAAGGTTTGCCGATGTCATTGTAATTCTGTCAGAGACAGCCTAGGGCTTGGAACAGCAGTTCAACGGAATGGACAATGCCTTGAAAGGAATATGTAATATGAATATCAACAAAATCTAAAAAAAATTAAATGGAAGACAATCGAATGAAATCAGGGAATTCTGAGGGAAGTAGATTGGTAAATAATACACTAAAGGTAGTACATCAGTTTTGGTATCTGGGGAGTGTAATAACTCATGATTGCTGAAGTAGGGAGGACATAAAATGTGGGCTGTCAGTGCAAGAAGTTTTCGAGGAACAGAAATTTATTATCATCGAATATAAGTTTAAGTTTTACAGTGTATTTTCATGAGATATTTGTCTGGAGTGTAGCCCTGTACGCAAATAAAACGTGGTTGATTAACAGATTAGACAAGCTTTTGAATTGTGGTGCTACAGTATAACGCTGAAGACTATAGGGGTAGATCGTGTAATTAATGAGGAAGTACCAAACAGAATTACAGAGGAAAAACTGTGTGGCATAATTTAATTAAATGAAGGGATCGGTTGATAGGACTTAATCTGAGACATCAAAGAATCATCAGTTTAATTTTGGAGGAAGTGTCAGGACTAAAAACTGTAGATGGAGATCAATAGACGAATGCAATATGCAGGTTCAACTGGATGTAGGTTGCAGTGGTTATTCGGAAATGAAGAGTTTGCACAGGATAGAGTAGCGTGGAGAGCTGTATCAAACCTGTCTTCAGACAGAACTCAGCTACAACAACATATTATTCCTGTCCAGCGGCACAAAACACAGCGAACAAATGTTTTCCTGGTAGTTGCAGATGAAAGGAGACGGAATAATTAAAAAAAGGATGCTTTCACAGGAAATTATCTCGTTTCCTGTATAATGAAGTTCATCACAAATACACTTTCACATCGTTCACTGGTGTATTTTTTGTCATGACCGGTGATCACAACACCCGTTCGACATGGGAAGCAACCCCGTCAAGGCAGAGAATGAGAGTGACGCCAACACCAAAGTTAGCACCGTCGCTTCTCAGTAGTGGGCCATACTTTATCAGCTCCCAGACCAACATTTGCAGTGTAAATGTGTAGTTATATCCAGGGACCACATTGAATAATTACAGAAGAAATGAAGAAATTCGATTGGTGTTCACTTACATTCTGCAGTCTGGTGTCTAGTTATCACTTAAACAGCTGATAGCGCACGGAACGCATAACGTAACTGTTATCTATTCTGGGATGAGCCAAGCACATAACAGTGTAATTGGAGCGCAATGTATGGCGTTGCGAAAGTAACTGTCGCCTAATGGATGCCCAGCATGGGGCACATAAAAACAGAACGACTACATTACAAGAATGAAAATAGTGTAATTTATTTTCAGCTGCTCGTTTTAATTTTATATTAATTTTTAACATCTCCAAGACACACTTTCGTATGAGGACATATTTGTCGCTGTGTTTGCTAAGTTAGAAACAACACTGATATTTGGACGTTCATAACCATTTAATAACCACACATTTCATCTCAGTACAAATCAAACCGACTGTGGAAAACTCCTTTCAACTTACATAGTTCAAACATTTCAAATATGTGAAACAGACATTTTATTCAGGGAAAAATCAAGCAACAAGTCATTTTTGTTATGAGACAATTACTAGTTCTGAGGACTAATGAATATAATGTCTTTCTTTCTTTATATGGCACTAAAAAGGGCAACAGCCTCAAAGGATGCGGGGCAAAGTCAGGCCATACGGGGCCAAGCAGCAATCGGTATTGTAGTTGTAAACTGTCGAAGCTGCGTTGGTAAAGTACCGAAACTTCAAGCGCTGATAGAAAGCATCGAAGCTGAAATCGTTATAGGCACGGAAAGCTGGCTGAAGCCAGAGATAGATTCTGCCGGAATTTTTATAAAGGCACAGACGGTGTTTAGAAAGGACAGATTGCATGCAACTGGTGGTGGCGTGTTTGTCGCTGTTAGTAGTAGTTTATCCCGTAGTGAAATAGAAGTGGATAGTTCCTGTGAATTATTATGGGTGGAGGTTATACTCAAAACCGAGCTAGGTTAATAATTGGCTCCTTCTACCGACCTCCCAACTCAGCAGCATTAGTGGAAGAACAACTGAGAGAAAAACTGGAATACATTTCACATAAATTTTCTCAGCATGTTATAGTCTTAGGTGGAGATTTCAATTTACCAGATATAGACTGGGACACTCAGATGTTTAGGACGGGTGGTTGGGACAGAACATCGAGTGACATTATACTGAGTGCACTATCCGAAAATTACCTCGAGCAATTAAACAGAGAACCGACTCGTGGAGATAACATCTTGAACCTACTGATAACAAACAGACCCGAACTTTTCGACTCTGTAAGCGCAGAACCGGGAATCAGTGATCATAAGGCCGTTGCAGCATCCCTGAATATGGAAGTAAATAGGAATATAAAAAAGGGAGGAAGGTTTATCGGTTTAGCAAGAGTAATAGGAGGAAGATTTCAGACTACCTAACCGAAAATTTCTGTTCTGACACTGACAATGTTGAGTTTTTATGGAGAAAGTTCAAGGCAATCGTAAAATGCGTTTTAGACAGGTACGTGCCGAGTAAAACTGTGAGGTACGGGAAAAACCCACCGTGGTTCAGCAACATAGTTAGGAAACTACTTCGAAAGCAATGAGAGCTTCACTGCAAATTTAAACGCAGCCAAAACCTCTCAGACAAACAGAAGCTAAACGATGTCAAAGTTAGCGTAAGGAGGGCTATGCGTGAACCGTTCAGTGAATTCGAAAGCAAAATTCTATGTCCCGACTTGACAGCAATTCCTAGTAAGTTCTGGTCTTACGATAAATCAGTAAGTGGATCGAAACAGCATATCCAGACACTCTGGGATGATAATGGCATAGAAACAGAGGATGACACGAGTAAAGCTGAAATACTACACACATTTTTCCAAAGCTGTTTCACAGAGGAAGACCGTACTGCAGTTCCTTCTCTAAATCCTCGCACGAACGAAAAAATGGCTGACATTGAAATAAGTGTCCAAGGAATAGAAAAGCAACTGAAATCACTCAACAGAGGAAGTCCACTGGACCTGACAGTATACAAATTCGATTCTACATAGAGTACGCGAAAGAACTTGCCCCCCCCCCCCCCTTCTAACAGCCGTGTACCGCAAGTCTCTAGAGGAACGGAAGGTTCCAAATGATTGGAAAAGAGCACAGGTAGTTCCAGTTTTCAAGAAGGGTCGTCGAGCAAATGCGCAAATCTATAGGCCTGTATCTCTGACATCGATCTGTTGTAGAACCTTAGAACATGTTTTTTGCTCGAGTATCATGTCATTTCTGGAAACCCAGAATCTACTCTGTAGGAATCAACATGGATTCCGGAAACAGCGATCGTGTGAGACCCAACTCGCTTTATTTGTTCATGAGACCCAGAAAATATTAGATACAGGCTCCCAGGTAGATGCCATTTTCCTTGACTTCCGGAAGGCGTTCGATACAGTTCCGCACTGCCGCCTGATAAACAAAGTAAGAGCCTACGGAATATCAGACCAGCTGTGTGGCTGGATTGAACAGTTTTTAGCAAACAGCACACAGCATGTTGTTCTGAATGGAGTGACGTCTACAGACGTTAAAGTAACCTCTGGCCTGCCACAGGGGTGTGTTATGGGACCATTGCTTTTCACAATATCAATATATATATATATATATATATATATATATATATATATATATATATATATATATATATATATATATATGACCTAGTAGATAGTGTCGGAATTTCCATGGGGCTTTTCGCGGATGATTCTGTTGTATACAGAGAAGTTGCAGCATTAGAAAATTGTAGCGAAATGTAGGAAGATCTGCAGCGGATAGGTACTTGGTGCAGGGAGTGGCAACTGACCCTTAACATAGACAAATGTAATATATTTCGAATACATAGAAAGAAGGATCCTTTATTGTATGATTATATGATAGCGGAACAAACACTGGTAGCAGTTACTTCTGTAAAATATCTGGGAGTATGCGTGCGGAAAGATTTGAAGAGAATGATCATATAAAATTAATTGTTGGTAAGGCGGGTGCCAGGTTGAGATTCATTGGGAGAGTGCTTAGAAAATGTAGTGCATCAACAAAGGAGGTGGCTTACAAAACACTCGTTCGACCTATACTTGAGTATTGCTCATCGGTGTGGATCCGTTCCAGGTAGGGTTGACAGAAGAGATAGAGAAGAGCCAAAGAAGAGCGGCGCGTTTCGTCACAGGGTTATTTGATAAGCGTGATAGCGTTACGGGGATGTTTAGCAAACTCAAGTGGCAGACTCTGCAAGAGAGGCGCTCTTTATCGCGGTGTAGCTTGCTGTCCAGGTTTCGAGAGGGTGTGTTTCTGGATGAGGTATCGAATATATTGCTTACCCCTACTTATACTTCCCGAGGAGATCACGAATGTAAAATTAGAGAGATTCGAGCACGCACGGAGGCTTTCAGACAGTCGTTCTTGCCGCGAACAGTACGCGACTGGAACAGGAAAGGGAAGTAATGACAGTGGCACGTAGTGCCCTCCGCCACACACCGTTGGGTGGCTTGCGGAGTATAAATGTAGATGTAGACGTAAAAGCTTAAAACAATTTATCACATATTACAAAAATGAGTCTACATCTAATAGGTCTCTTACCATGTGCATATTTCAATATTGGTGACTCATTTTTGATGAAAGCCAGTGGATGTAAAAGACTGTTATGCTAAACTGTTTGCACGTTACTTCCTATAAATTATATGAAATGGAAATTTTGGGAAAAATAGATCCTTACAGTTAATCATTGTTTTGCTATATCCAACAAAAGACATTCGGAATATAGAATGCGAAAAGTACATATAAAGTGCGGGTCACTTAACTAAGCAACAAGTATCTTTCGACTTACTGAAACTCGCACTTGGAAATACTTGGCTCTTTGCGATTATATTTTTTTTGTTATTAAAACGATTGAGAATAAGTAATAAGACGTTCCATCACTATGTGTCATACACAAAGGGCATCACTGGAATGTAAATAAATAAAATAACTAATTTAATAAAATATTAAGATTCACTCGATTTTAGCTAAAAGTTTGTATTCGGTTTTGAAACTGTCTTTCAGTAAACGTACGTTGTCACTAATATTGTTCCCTGACGAAAGAGGATAATGAAGCAATAATGATTAGATCGTAGGCGTCTAGAAAATTTGCCGGTATTCGTCAATTTGAACTTGGTACTGCACTTTCAAATAGAAGTTCACTTTCTTATACGTGATATGTGAGTAAATCACTCGCGACAGCGCGTAAAGTACCATTAAGTACGCAGCTTGTGTTATTGACGGTGTCAAATAGAATTAAGGGCTTTACAGTGTCACGCCCCACGTCCAACGTTATGTAAAGTTTCTTTCGAAAGTTTCTTTCGTTTACTATGCTGCGTAGTCTGTAGTGTTTTAAAACTTCCTGACAAAGAAAAACTGTGTGTCGGACAGGTACTCGATCTCGGACCCGTGACTGAAGTATCCAGGCACTGCTCACAAGCACCCCCCCCCCCCACTATTGAATTACAGCAATACCCTTCTCTTACTATCCAGATTTCATACAAGTCCTCCTACCGGGCCGGTCGCCCAGCTTAATTCTATCTAGAAGTTTCGAAACAACGCGTACACTGCTGTAGACTGGAGTATACAGGGTAATTACGTTATGATGTTACAAACTTTCAGGGATGATGGAGAAGGGTAAATCTATCAATTTGAGGCAAGGAGCCTTAATCCGGAAACGACCGAATCGAATGTTATAAACGAAAATCGTTCTCATACCTTTGATCCTGCGTCTCTTCTACGACAAGCTCTTTGCTTTCTTATTTGGGAGGAGGTAGTATGCTGCTAATGTGGAATACCTCTCATCCACCGTCTTTCCCAGGAACAATACCTTTCTACAACAGCTCAAAATGCTGGTCTATCATGTGTTAGCTCTTGACCAAAACTGGTTGCATAGCTGTAGCTGAGTGGTCAGCATATATGGGTGCCATATGGAGACCCCAGGTTCGAATAACAGTGCTACCTGGGAATTTTTCCTTAGTAAGAGGACTGCAACGTAGTGCATTTAGTTTTGTGATGCCACTTGAGGAACAACTTGAATGAGAATCAGCAGCACCAAGTCTTCTAATTCGAAAACGGCTAGGAGAGTGATGTGCTGACACCACGCCTCGCTGTACCGTATTCACAGAGCGCCATTGGCTGATGGAGGACATGGTGGTCGGTCGGACCCGGCTGACACGTCCTTGTCGCCTAACGGAGAAAACTTATCAGTTTTATGTATTTAATTGCAGCACCCACACTCAAATGTGTGTACAATGTTTTCCAACATGGGACTGGTTAGTCTATATACACTGACGGAAGAAAATCGCAACTCCAAAAAATGACTGATTTGAAGTAATGAAATTTTGGGAATACATTTGTCTAGGTAATGTATGTAAGTGGTTAACATTGCTTGGTTACAGGTTAATATAACCGCGAGATAAGCTATTGCAGTTACGAAATGCTGGTATATAATAGCCTGTGTAGCCACCAGAATGTTGAATGCAAGCATGTCAACGTGCATGCTTTGAGTTGAACAGGGGCCGGTTGTCGGTTTGTGAGATGGACTTCTCTGCCTGTTGCACTTGGTCGATCGATATAGGGACAGTCATGGACTGTGCAGCTGGTCCCGGCGGATGTTCGAGTTCTCCCTCAGGCATGGGTGTGTGTGTTTGTCCTTAGGATAATTTAGGTTAAATAGTGTCTAACCCTTGGGTAACAGAAGAAATATTGAATTTAATTGATGAAAGGAGAAAATATAAAAATGCAGTAAATGAAGCAGGCAAAAAGGAATACAAACGCCTCAAAAATGAGATCGACAGGAAGTGCAAAATGGCTAAGCAGGGATGGCTAGAGGACAAATTTAAGGATGTAGATAGAGGCTTATCTCACTAGGGGTAAGATAGATAGATACTGCCTACAGGAAAATTAAAGAGACCTTTGGAGAAAGGAGAACCACTTGCATGAATATCAAGAGCTCAGATGAAAATCTAGTTCTAAGAAAAGAAGGGAAAGCAGAAAGGTGGAAGGAGTATATAGAGGATCTATAGAAAGGCGATGTATTTGAAGACAATATTATGGAAATGGAAGAGAATGTAGATGAAGATGAAATGGGAGATATGATACTGCGTGAAGAGTTTGACAGAGCACTGAAAGACCTGAGTCGAAACAAGGCCCCGGGAGTAGACAACATTCCATTAGAACTACTGACAGCCTTGAGCAAGTCCTCACAAAACTTTACCATCTGGTGAGCAAGATGTATGAGACAGGCGAAATACTCTCAAACTTCAAGAAAGATATAATAATTCCAATCCCGAAGAAAGCAGGTGTTGACAGATGTGAACATTACCGAACTATCAGTTTAATAAGTCATAGCTGCAAAATACTAACGCGAATTCCTTACAGACGAATGGAAAAACTGATAGAAGCTGACTTTGGGGAAGATCAGTTTGGATTCCGTAGAAATGTTGGAACACGTGAGGCAATACTGACCTTACGACTTATCTTACAAGAAAGATTAAGGAAAGGCAAACCTACGTTTCTAGCATTTGTAGACTTAGAGAAAGCTTTTGACAATGTTGATTGGAATACTCTCTTTCAAATTCTGAAGGTGCTAGGGTTAAAATACAGGGAGCGAAAGGCTATTTACAATTTGTACAGAAAGCAGATGGCATTTATAAGGGTCGAAGGGCATGAAAGGGAAGCAGTGGTTGGGAAGGGAGTGAGACAGAGTTGTAGCCTATCCTCGATGTTATTCAATCTGTATATTGAGCAAGCAGTAAAGGAAACGAAAGAAAAGTTCGGAGTAGGTATTAAAATCCATGGAGAAGAAATAAAAACTTTGAGGTTCGTCGATGACATTGTAATTCCGTCAGAGACAGCAAAGGACTTGGAAGAGCAGTTGAACGGAATGGACAGTGTCTTGAAAGGAGGATATAAGATGAACATCAACAAAAGCAAAACGAGGATAATGGAATGTAGTCGAATTAAGTCGGGTGATGCTGAGGGAATTAGATTAGGAAATGAGACACTTAAAGTAGTAAAGGAGTTGGGGAGCAAAATAACTGATGATGATCAAAGTAGAAAGGATATAAAATGTAGACTGACAATGACAAGGAAAGCGTTTCTGCAGAAGACTAACGTTGCGGTACACAGATATGTTACAGAACCGCATCACCCCTAGCCTATGGGATAAATACCTGCAGGAATGTACGACGTTAATGCAGGATGGCACCAGACCGTATTATTCGTTTCGGACCTCTTGATATGTATGGAAGTGTGATTACGCATGTCAATCACATCGCGATTACGGGGAGCATGGGGTTCACGCCTGAGCCTCAGGACGTGCGCTAGCAGCGCATGTCGGGTGTTTCAAGCGTCAACTTCGCGTCTTAATATCTCGGGATGTAATGGGAATATTGCGATGCAATCAAAGCCATTGTGTATGTGCTTTGTCATGCTATGGATTTCTGAAGAAAAAATACAGGAGGTCCATTTAAAAAAAACATAAGTTTGTGTTAAAAAACACATATGCTTTCGTTTTAGAATGTTTCCAAATATGTACATTCATGGGCCCCAGCCCTACATTGATATCGGTGAAAGTCGTTTTCCAATAGCTTTTATTGTTCCAGAGATATTTTGGGTGGACAAGATAGCTGGGACACCCTGTATAAAAGAAGTTTACCATCGACAGGAGTACCAAAATTCCTGTAAGTTTTATGTATAAAGTTCGTAGGAATTCCTCTCTCTTAATTAAGATAGTTTTCATTGGCATTAAGTAAACTGAACTGCCACTCCCCCCCCCCTCCCCCAACTGGCTTCAGAGTCAAGGAACTGGTACTAAGAATACTGTGCTGAATAACACCGTTTTTTTAAAAACAATCGTGCACACAGATTCGTATAACACGTAACATCGTTTACTGCTGTGTTGACACAGCAGGATAATTTTTCCTTTCCTTATGTGAACAAAGGAAGTGAATCTAATAGTTAGAGTTTCGTCGTAAGTGAGACTTACTTTACAGATGGAGCGTCGTTCAGTGCCGCAGTGCTAGTAGGGAGGAGCGGGTAGGGGCAGTTCACCGCAGCAAGAAGTCTGAAGCCTTATGCCTTCTACCCATTACGCGAGCGTGGGATGAAGACGGGTCTTTCAGTGAATCTGCGTATAATGAACGTCGCCGTCATTTTGCAGGCGGAACTGGTAGCCTTCAGCTCTTTGTAGCCGAGGCGGCGAGAAAAAAATCGTGAATTGGAACGGCAGACCTTTTCCACCTCCCCAAGTCTGCGAAAGCAACCGCGCCCCAGCCTTATCTGTAAAGAAAAAATTACTCTCCCAGGGAATAAATACTGCTTTCAGTATTTTTAATGCTACGCACTTATGAAAATATAATATTTATGAAAATTTTTTTAATGTAATTATTAACTTTGGCAGAACAGATTTCTGGATTAAGCATTTATTCAGATGAATCCTTACATTTCTTCTTATATTATGCTCACAGACTTTGTCCAACAAAGGACAGAAAATTAGCCATTGAAAGGCAAACAAAATGAAAACTGTTATGTATGATAATTTCCTCTGAGAAGCTCTGAGTCTATTACACTCATTGTCGTTTCAACTCTTTTTTTCTATTACTGAAGTAATTCTGCGAATAACTACGTAGCAAGCGGCAGAGGCTTACTTTTTATTATAACGTAAATTTAGGTTTCTTGCCCGCCCGTTCATGGATGTAACATGAAAAGTATGATGCATTTGTGCACATCTATCCAAGCTTTTCTTTGGATGATTTTATCTGCGGTATATAGATAGTGGTGGGACTGGAAATATTTTCAGCTTTTGTCCTGAAAAACTTTTCTTGGATTTTTCCAGATAGGTTTTCTAAAACTGACTGAGTCTTTCATTGCAGGTAGAAGGAAATTTATACTGAAACGCCCCGTTGATATCCTGGTTATTGAAACTGGTATGGAGCAGACATCAGAGAGGGTCTCACACATGTTCAATCGGGGACATATCCGGGATTCTTTCTGGCCACAGGAGTATTTCAGCATCAAGCCCGCCCGCATCTCGTGGTCGTGTGGTAGCGTTCTCGCTTCCCACGCCCGGGTTCCCGGGTTCGATTCCCGGCGGGGTCAGGGATTTTCTCTGCCTCGTGATGGCTGGGTGTTGCGTGCTGTCCTTAGGTTAGTTAGGTTTAAGTAGTTCTAAGTTCTAGGGGACTTATGACCACAGCAGTTGAGTCCCATAGTGCTCAGAGCCATTTTGAAAGCATCAAGCCGGCAGTTCATAGAGACATGTGCAGCTTGTGGACGAGCATTGTCCTCTTACAAAATAGCACCATGTTTCTGTCACCTGAGAGATACCACGTGAGGATGCAGGATATACATGAAATACCATTTGAAATGCAAACGTTTTATCCAAACTGTCTAGTAACTTGTGTAAAATCCATAGTAGATAGTCAAATGAAATTGGATAAATTAATAATCACCAGATAATGAAAAAATAGTTAGTGTTAGTGACTGTCAGTACATCACTGGACTCTCACTCTGGATGACGACGGTTCAAACCTGCATCTGGCCATCCTATTTTAGTTTTTCCGTGATTTACCTTAGTCGCTTTAGGCGAATGCGAGGGTGCTTCCTTTGAAAGGGTGTCGCCGATTTCCTTCCCTAATCCGAGCTGGCGCTCTGTCTCTAATGACCTCGTTGTTGACGGGACGTTAAACACTAATCATCTCCTCCGTCAGTACATAAGTACATAGATTTCGTTTAGCTATGTTAAATTGCGCGTGTAGCCAAACGAAAGTACTCTGTGGAAGCAAGCTGAACGCCAGTGAGGGTGAGGGACACAATGCAGGCGATAACACCTCAGGGAGTCCGTCCCCAGTGCTATTCACAGAACCGCCACATCCCTCCTTCTGTGAAGGGAAGCGCCAAGCAGGTGAAAGTTGGTGACGTACAAACCGCGTCCGAGGGGTGAGCGCCCAATAAAGGTCCTTGTCATGGAAGGACTGCTTTTGTGGGAAGAAGCGACAGGAAGTAAAAGTTCACCGGAAAACACGGGCCATTACGATGATATCTTAGAGACTGGAATGGGAACAGCAATTTAGGACTTGGTTGTTGTTGTGTACATAGTTCCGCGTAGTCAGCGCGTACACAACTTTCCCACTAGAGCGCGCCCCGCTAAGCACAACAGCGCAGGCGCAGCGCTCGTCCGTCTCCGCACTACGAGATGGCGCTGCCATAGAGACGGACCAAATTCTGCTTCCGCCTATTCGCATATTAATATCTAACGCAGCCAATGAGATTGCTGCTAACGTAGAGCCTTTTCTCCCCGCAGATCACACTCGCGCAGTGATACGTGAACGCGCGAGGGATTATAACGAGTGTACAGACCTCCGATTAGTCAGTCTGCATTTGTCTGCACCAGTCTGTACCAGTCTGCATTTGTCTGCAACAGTCTGCACGAGTTCTACATTTGTCTGTACCAGTCTATAGTCAAGTTTCAGTCTGTGCCCAATAAGATGACCATATTCCTGTACATAGCCATGAAGATAATTGTATAGACACATTTTTCAAGTATCAGAGATATATGTGAGAATAAGATTAAGGTACCAATACCAAAGGAGCGTCAGGCTGCCAATTCTAAATAGCATCCAGAACCAAGTTAAGTAATTTTTATGCTTGTTATTATTTTAATAAATGTTTGTGAAAATTAATTAAGTTCTGTCTAAAGTTGGTCACTGTCAATCTGCTACTCTAAGTGTGCAAGTGGCAGTTCTATCATCTGACCTAACGGCAGAAGATAAACACGCCACGATAAGACCACAAGACATATTGCTGACACTCGCCTATTTCGTTAGAGCGACAAGTCAAAAATAATCTGATGGTGTGTGTACTGAAGGTCTTACAGTATGCACACCACAGTTGTACTACATGAGACGTCGACACTTAATGGGGTGGAACCAAAATGAATGAATGTTTAAAGAAACATGAAGTCAGCACCTACTGGTTCATATAAATAATCTACAGGTGAGAGAAGAGAGTGCGACTCAGCTTACAGAGATCTAACTGTATTGGTTGTGCACGAAGGAAGGCGGAGAGAGGGAGTAAAACGTCTACATTTTGGAACCCCAAGGGTAACAAGTTATTTAATTGGTTAACCACCTGGAAAACCCGTATGGAAGGGAGGTCATTGTCTTGTAAGAAAACATTTTACTGGCTGGCTCTCACAGGAATCAGTATTCCGCCAATCAAAATCATCTCACGACGAAAAACGAGAAGAACAAAATTGTCCTTGTTAGAAGTGTCCTTCAAATGTGCTGCGCAACAGAATTAATGGATCATTTTCTCGAAACTCTAAAATTGCCTCCCATTGCGATGCGTACGCGTGAAAATTGGCTAAAGGAGGCCTAGTACCTTTCCCTGTAATGGTGTAAAAGGGTGGTGCTCCCAACTCCACCCTCGGGCTCGGCAACGATTGAAAGAGCAAGTTGTCGACATGCGAAAAAAGGCCACTGCTTAGAAGTTCATGTGAGCAGTAAGGTGGGTGAATGAAGTCACATTGGCACCAAATTTCACCACAATTCTGCCAGGAGGTCGCGACACAGAGTGACACTTGTATGGAGAGGAAATGTGTTGGCATTTGTACGGAGCCCAGGACACTGTAGGTAGCGGACAGGGTGTTTCAGAAGCAGGATAAACCAGCCTATCCACCGCTACCTGCGACATATTCTGTGGGAGGCCAAATCCCACTTCCCTGCACGAAATTCCGATATTATGATGATTTTGGTTTGTGGGGTGCTCAACAGCTTGGTTATCAGAGCCTGTACAAATTCCGAATCATTCCACGTTCCAGTCTCACCATTTCCTGAATGATGATGAAATGATGGGGACTACACAAACACCCAGTCTCCATGCGGAGAAAATTCCCGAACCGGCTGGAAATCGAACCTGGGACCCCATGAGGAAGAGGCAACAGCGCTAACCACTAGACAACGAGCTGCGGACCACTAACGTCTCTGTCCTCGCAACAGTTCGTAGTGTGCGTGGCTTTCACCCAGAGTTCAGTACCTCTGACTGGCAAGTAGTGTTACGTGGTTTATCTCTGAGATAATGGAGTTCATCGAGACCACCGAAGAGGACTCTTTATTGATTTACAACGGAAATCAGTATACAATGGACAATACAAAGAAGATGTTACTTACTGGCGTTGTGTAAACTTTAAAAAGAATAACCGCAAAGGAAGACTATCCATAAATAGTAACACAATTTTAGGGGAAAGTAGCGATGTTTGTATTCCAGATGAGGTAGCAAATGATGTGCGGCCGGCCGCGGTGGTCTCACGGTTCTAGACGCGCAGTCCGGAACCGTGCGACTGCTACGGTCGCAGGTTCGAATCCTGCCTCGGGCATGGATGTGTGTGATGTCCTTAGGTTAGTTAGGTTTAAGTAGTTCTAAGTTCTAGGGGACTGATGACCACAGCAGTTGAGTCCCATAGTGCTCAGAGCCAGCCAAATGAAGTGCGAAAACTTTTTGTCAGCGCAAAGAAACGGGTAAGAGAAACAGACGCTACAGATTCATCAGTTTACGTTGAAGAAGTACTGCAACTCTTCAGCTGAGCCTATGACTTAATAATATCACTATCATCACACAGCAGTGCGAAACAATCGTTAAACTGCATTGAGCGAAAATATATGGTAACTACACAAGATCCTACTGATTCAGGAGGAATATTTTTCCAAGTGACTGATTTACTGATTAATAATGGTAGCAATTTTTTACTCGCAGATGATAACAAGGTCCGGATAACAGAATACTGGTGTTTGCCAGCGAAAAAGGAACAGCGTGTTTATCAAACTGCGAATCATTGTTTGTGAATGGAAAGTTCAAGAGTTTGAGCAAGCAGTTTGGACAGTTGTTTATACTCAAATGGTTCAAATGGCTCTGAGCACTATGGGACTTAACTGCTGAGGTCATCACTCCCCTAGAACTTAGAACTACTTAAACCTAACTAACCTAAGGACATCACACACATCCTGCGGTCGTGCGGTTCCAGACTGTAGCGCCTAGAACCGCTCGGCCACTCCGACCGGCTCAACTTCAGTGTTTCGGCCTTGTTTCCAGCCTATAAGGAAAACGAGGAAATACGCTGTCGCCTAAGGATGTGTTCCGCTTTAGCACATCTTCCCCTGGATATATTCGATGATGGTTGGCTGTGCATTCAGGAGAGCGCACCTGGAAACCAAAAGCTTCATCACTTTGATGACTACTTTGTGGACCAGTGGCTCGATAGCAGCCATATTCCAAGTGAGATGTGGGATTACAGTGGAAGGCACCCTCGCACTAATAACGTCTCAAAAGGATGGAACCTATGAATAAGTACATTCATATCAAAAGGTCATCCGAATGTTTACTCATTAGTGAAAAATCTTTGAGAAGATGCAAAGTACACGGCCACCAATTTGACAGACTAATTTTAAACTTTGATAGAAAAAAGGAAGAAAAGTCAACACTGCTGACTGACGAAAAGATTGCGAAGGCTTTAAAGAAATTCCAAACTGTACGAAACTTAAATCATTTCTGACTTTTGTGGACTACGCACCGAAGTTACAAAGACGAAGAAAACCTCATAATCACAGAAAAATTTGTAAATATGGAAAGCAGTTTAGTGTAATCATTGCCAATCTTGTAAATATTGTAAATAAATTTAATGTGGGACGAGAAAAGGCAACCTCCTAGGGGTTTTTCTTGGAAACGACACAATGTCGGCTAAACGTCTGTCGAAATTTGTAACATATTCCCTAACGTAGACTGACGAGACTTTCTCAAAGACCATGTCTTTTCTAGGGAATAATCGTAGCATTCGACTTGAGAGGTTCCTAGAATCTGTATGGGCGAGCACCGAATACAAAATCTTCGCGGAAGAAAAGCAGGCAATTACATCCATACTTTCTCCCTCCGTTAGAAGAGTGACTAGCCACAGTTTTGTAACCCTTCAACATATGTTAAAACAAATCCCTAGTTACACATGATGTAGACTACAACAGGCCCGTTTGGGACGCGCGTAAGCGAGCAAGAACGCTCACGCTCGCTCGCCGCCTGGGTTTTCAGCGCTCGCGGTAAAATGCGACGATCAGACGTCTTTACGCAGCGTAGCACGGTCGAGTGGTAGCACAGTAGAAGCGCAAACAGTGTGCTGCCTTGAGAGGAATGACCATAATTAGATAGGGGGAAGCCTTAGATATGAATACACAGATATAGGCGCAGTACTTAAGGAGAGACTAAACCGAAAAACCTAACTTTTCTTCTATTTTGCCGATAGCAACAACATTTTAAAATCGTGTATATTATGTAAAGATTTAGTAATATCCGAGTTTTGAAGTTCATAACTTCATTGGCTCCAGAATTTTGAATATTTCACATAATTATAATGATTTTGTTGAAAACCACTCAGGGAAAGTGTTGGTTTCATTGGTGCCCTTTGTGACACCCCCTGAGACTTTTTAGTGTCTTCCGAAATGTTTTCCTCGACACCCATAAGAAAACTGCATGATTTCAGCACTGGGCGCCGCGATTCTCAAATCCATTGCAGAGGCGTCAAAAGAAGGAACGAACTGTCGGTAAGAGGGGCCGTAACGACTTCCCCGTTGTGTGAAACGTACGCGGTGACATTGGACAGAATTGTGATGGAATGTAGTGCCGCTGTGACACCATTAACAAACCTTACAGCTCACATGTACTTCTCAGCTGTGGCCTTTTTTCGCATGTGTCGACACCTTGCTGTTTGAAGTGTCACCGAGCATGAGGGTGGTGCCGCGGGGCGCCACGCTTTTGTACATTACAGAGGAAACTTCCTGGCAAATTAAAACTGTTTGCCGGACGGAGACTCGAACTCGGGACCTTTGCCTTTCATGGCAAGTGCTCTACCAACTGAGCTACCCAAGCACGACTCACGCCCCGTTCTCACAGCTTTAATTCCGCTAGTACCTCGTCTCCTACCTTTCAAACTTCACAGAAGCTCTCCTGCGAACCTTCCAGAACTAGCACTGGAAGAAAGGATATTGAGGAGACATGGCTTAGCCACAGCCTGAGGGTTGTTTCTAGAATGAAATTTTCACCCTACAGTGGAGTGTGCACTGATATGAAACTTCCTGGCAGATTAAAACTGGTTGGTACAGCACTTGCCCGCGAAAGGCAATGGTCCCGTGTTCGAGTCTCGGTCCGTCACACAGTAGGATCATACCAAGTTCACAGAGGGTATCATGTTGCCCGTTCCAAAACCAAGTGGTGGTCCTAGATCACAGGACTACCGGCCTTTAACATTACTAAACGGAGACTGTAAAGTCTTTGCACGTATCATTCGTGCCCACCTTCAAGCGGCGGTAAAGGACAAAATACATGTCACTTTTCATGCTGTCCCGACGGATCTGTTGGAGATACACTTCTCGGGTTTGCCGCCGGCTCGTATTGTGCCTTAGCAAACGCGCGGTTGGTCATTCCAAGGCTCCTAGCAGAGATCACTAGGAGTACCGCTTTCCTCCAACTACGAGCATCCTTCGGCGCACGCGTATTGCCTGCTCCCGGCTTGAAACAATTCGACGCCGGCGCGCGATTATCATCAGCAGTGACAGCAGCATCTACCAACACCTGATGATGTCGAGCAGTTGCATCGATGAAATATTGTGCGAGTTACACAATACGATCCGGTGGCAAACCCAGAAGCTTATTTGCAACAGATCCGTCGGGAAAGCACGAAAAGTCACATCTGGTACATCTATGGGGAGGATATGACCAATATCATACGTGAGTTTCACAAGTTAAGTAATGAGAGAAGCAGGCTGCTGTGCACTATGGCGTTTTTATGGAGACGCTGTGACAAGCAAACTGTCCCAACGTTTTCTAAATTTAAACATCGTATTGGATCTGCTACCGCTGTTAGAATCAAACGACGGGCAAGTGTAGCCCTAGTGAGAGAGCGGTTGCGTTATATAAACGGGAACTGCACATGATGTCCACGAAATTACTACCACTGCATCTGAGGATGTCTTCGGAACTCTCAGCGTTATCCTGGGATTGGGTAAATAGCGAGCCTGCGTGCTAGCCGACTGGTCAAAACAACAAGCCAAGGTTCGCCAAATGTCAAAGTATTCTCCTCTCGAGGCCCAACCGCAACAAGGGAATTCACGAAGTCGACGCACCGTGTTTAATTTCACGGACAGAATCCTGGACGACGCAGCTGTTGCAGTTCTCAAGAAAGGTTTGCCGGCCGCGGTGATCGAGTGGTTCTAGGCGCCCCAGTCCGGAACCGCGTGACTGCTACGGTCGCAGGTTCGAATCCTGCCTCAGGCGTGGATGTGTGTGATGTCCTTAGGTCAGTTAGATTTAAGTAGTTCTAAGTTCTAGGGGACTGACAACCTCAGATGTTAAGTCCCATAGTGCTCAGAGACATTTGAACCAGTTGAGAAAAGTTTGAACTATGCACCAACACCCCGGACAGCTCCAATCCGAGATGTCATAGCTGGCATAGAACAGGCAATTTTGAAGCTTCCCAGTGACATTACAGAAGAGATTAGGAGTGACACTGCCGAATTTTAACACGAGCCCCACCAAGAAAGTTCAACATCAGCTTAGCAGAAAGGAAGGTGTAAGGGATCCGTGATCCCACGAATATAGATGCTAGTATCCTACGCCCGGGTCGATAGAAGACAGGAGTCGATTGTTGAGCGCTGCAGTAGGCAGTGAGACGAGTGTCGAGTGCGGAGTAGTATGGGAGAGTTTCGAGTGAGAAGTAGTGCGGGAGAGACGGGCAAAAATGGTGGTCGAGTGAGTTGTAAACGGTAAGATTCACCGGAGTATGACGAGTGAGCACGTCCCCATGATCGTCGTGGGGTTGACCCTCACTAACACCGATTCGCGAGTGATATGAAACAGAAAGTGACAAGTGCCGAATTACGTGTATCGCGTCAACCGCGTCGGCCAGCAACAACCATGGATTGCAGTGAGGATTGTTGTGAATGGTAACCATCAGCATTGTGTGTGACTAAGTACTGAAAATCGGCAACCAATAAAAATATATAACCGTAATTAGACGTGTAAGGCAAAGGTATTTGGGTGTTAGTAGGAAATATATATCAGTTTGTTCATCGCAACCTTTGTGGTCCTTAATAATAGACAAACTTTCAATAATTCCACTATTCAGTTGCAAAACAGCCGCACTCGGTTGAAATACCCCCGAAACCACAGCAGAAAAACCGATAGCCTTTCATCCATTAAGCATACGGTCACATAATCATAATAATGAACTGTTTGGCGGCTTCGATAAATCACGAAAAATCCAATAAAGCAATTTAAACGGGGGTGTTTCAAAGGCTCTGCGAGACTTGAGAGCGGACAAAGAACTCGTCATTTTACCTCTCGACAAGGGGAACGCCACCGCCCCTTTCTCACGAGATGAATACAACAGCAAGATGGAGGCGCTGCTCGACGATCCTATCTATCGCAACGTAAGAGAGGATCCGACTGGCAAAATCCAGAGAAAAACATTATATCTTCTCAAGAAGAGCTCTGTTCCTTCTAAAGTGACTAAGAGCCGACGCCAGCAGGCTGCAGTTACCCAAGATACATTAGGATGGGACTCCTCTTCGCCCTATAGTGAGCAACATTGGAGCTCCTACCTATTTTCTGGCCGTACATCTTACTACACTGTTGGGACCTCTCATACGTAAATGTGATCACCATATCCGGAATTCAGAGGACTTCATAGGACGCCTGAAGACCCTTAAGCTACAAGCGTAAGATATTTTGGTTAGCTTTGACGTTGTATCTTTATTTACGAAAGTACGTCTGCAGGACTCTTTAGAGCTTATCAGCAGCCGGTTTGAGAAAGACATTGTGGCATTATTTAAAGATGTGCTTATCTCAATATATCTTATTGAATGACCAGTATTTTGAACAAGAGGACGGTATGGCCAAGGGAATCCCTCTGTCTTCCATGGTGGCCAACTATTTTATGGAAGACTTTGAGGAAAAAGCACTGCAGTCGGCGAGTCTCAAATCTTCCGACTTCTGGAGTATGTAGACCTGACTTTTGTGATGTGGCCCCACGGAATAGAGACATTACCTGCGTTTCTCCGGCATCTGAACTCGTCCCATCCTAATATACAATTTACAATGGAAGTGGAAGAGAATGGCATTGTACCATTCCTGGAGGTCATAATCAGAAGAAAAGCTGATGGTACACTGAGAAATAGCGTCTATCGCAAATCAACTCATACGAAGCTATATTTGAAGGCCTCAGGTTGTCATCACCCTGCGGAACGCGGTACTGTCTTACGTTCTTTAGTGCACAGAGCACATGTGGGCTCAGATGCCGACAGTCTACCTGATAAGTTATAACACCTAAGAATGGTATTCCAAAAGAATGGCTATTCCGATAGGCAGATACACCATGCATTCCTTTCTAACCAAATTCGAAGGAGGGATGTAAATGAAGATGTGGAGGCACCCACTGCCCTATTTTGGCCGCATGTCTTCAGGAATAGAAAGAATCCTCAAAAGTGGGTTTTTTGGCCACCAGCAAAGTGGAGGAATTTGTTGTGCTCCGCCTAAGACTACCTTGGCCTTAGTAAACATGGCTTGTATAAAATCCCTTGCTATGTGGAAAATCTTATATTGGGCAGACATACCGAACCGTGGAAGAACGTTGCGTCGAACGCCATCTCCATATGCGCCTGTAGCAACCTGATAAATCTGCAGTAGCAGAGCATTGCCTGGACGCGGCACAGCGCATGTTTTACGAAAAGACTGAATTTTTATCCCCAGCGTCATTTTTCTGGGACTGTGTCATTAAGGAGGCCATACATATCCGCACGGCGGACAATCTTATCAACAGGGATGCAGGTTTTCAGCCAAGCGCCGCCCGGAATCCAGCACTGGCTCCCATTAAATCAAAACAGGGCAAACAAGAACTTCCGATTCATCACGCGTCTCAACCCACTACTGAGATTTAATCCAGCCTTTAACCACAGGAGCATCCGACAGCACAGTCATTGCCCATAGCGCACGTGTGTATGACCTTTCTGCGGGTCCCAACAGGGGTCACTAGGAGCGCCTCTTTCCTCCAACTGCGAGCGTCTTCCCGCGCACGTGTTTTGCCTGCTCCCGGCAAGTTAAATTTCGACGCCAGTGCGCGATTATCATCAGTCGCGCCTTGCAGCAGTGACAACAGCAGCTACCACCACCTGATGACGTCAAGCAATTGCATCGATGAAATACTGCGCGAGTTACACAATACGATCCGGCGGCAAAACCGAGAAGCGTATTTGCGACACGACACATTTCGATCAAAAGTGTCTAGGTGGGAAGAGCAATATACACACAGCGCTAGGGGCATACGGTGATGACATAGTATTGATGTCGGTATGCAGAGTACGAGGAGCACTAGTGGCAGTAGATTTCGATCACGCTTTCGACCGAGTGGAGTGTTCGTACGCATGGTCATGGAACGGATGGCAGTCCCCCTTACGTTTGTGGACACGATCTTGAGATTGATTCATGGCGGGCACTCGAGAGTCTTGGTGAACGGTGCTACCTCAGAACCTATCACCATCCAGCGCTCAGTGCGGCAAGGTTGCCCCTCTCGGTCCTCTTATTTTCAGTCACTCTTGAACCTGCAGTACACGGCCTCCGTCGACGCCTTGAAGGCATCGAACTGCGGACCGCATCTTTCGAATGCCGCGCATTCACCGATGAAATCCAGGCGGCGCTGGAATGGCGCGGCTCCCCCGTAGGAGGTTCGAGTCCTCCCTCGGGAATGGGTGTGTGTGTTGTCCATAGCGTAAGTTAGTTTAAGGGGCTCCGGAACGCCCTATACTTGCAATGTTAAAATAACGCTTATAAATTACATCTTTCCTCACAAAGTATTTGAGGTAGGAAGTTGAACTTTTTACAGATTATTTATTGGAATATGGGCTACAACTTAACACAGGGATTTTACAAAATTTTAGTTCAGTTATTAAACATGATTTTTTTCAATTGTAATGAAAATTCACAACATTTTTTTTGCAATTTTTTATTTATATATTTCAAAATATACAGTTTTTTGGAAAAAGGCTGTGTTAAATTATGCAGAAGGTACTGTGTAACATTTACTGAAAGTTTGAAACAAATATGTGAGGAAGATCCTTAGAAAACATGTAATTAGTATGAGAAAATAAAAGTTTTGGGAATCGAGCGACAAAGATTGGATTAACTTTTTAGTGCATTCCAGGTCCATAGGATGGATATCTTCATCCTCTGCAAACTCCTCTTCCAGCTTCCTCTTGTTCCTCCTCCTGTTTACTCTTGCTTGTATTTCTAGACTCTTTACAGCCCTGTTTGCAGCCCGAAGGCGTTCCTTGTCTAAAGCAAGCATCGCTCGTACCATGTTAGAACCTATCTTCATTCCCATATTTCTAAATACCTTGCACCTTAAAATGTTTCCATCATTGAAAGTCGCAACAACATCATACACACCAAAGTGAAGTGTTTCTATTCCAACAAATACAGTCTTGGGGATTCTCGACCATATAACACTATTTACACTTTCATTGGGGTTTTGAGTTTTTCCGTGAATACACTTTTTCAACAGTTCAGGTGCTGCTAAGTCTCTGAAAATAGGTTTTATCACTTCCATTATTGCATGAGGCAGACTATGCTTATGAGTGTACACTTCACCAGTTAGCAATCCTTTGTTATATTTACACCAACTGTCTTCTTCTTTGGGACACAAGCTATGTTGGGGATTTTCATCGTCTTTATTGTTTACAGTAATAACACATACCTTTGGCTTTCCAACATTTCTCCTTTTCTTAAAAGCCTTCAGAGGATTTCTAATAACTTTACTTTTACTCATTATTATACTTCAACAAAACAGAGACTCAAGAAACAGAATTAATTACGAATATTTTCGAGATAACGACAGAGTAAATAAACATGAAACAATCGACAGTCACACCAGCGATATATATTGAACAATCACAGGTTAGCCACAACACATACTTTATCTCACATCACTAAAATGTACCTGATGAACACGGACGTTAATAATAACACCATTTGACAGCAGTTTAACAGCGCCACAGTGGGTCACGCCCATGTAGAACACATTTCAAAAAAAATTTAAAAATAGTTGTAGTCTTCGGAATTGAATAAATTATATATCTACTAAAAGGTAATAGTCTGCAGATTCAGAAAACGCAAAAAAGTAAAAATTGAACTTTTCATGATTTTGAGCCTTTCCGGAGCCCCTTAAGTTGGATTAAGTAGTGTGTAGGTTTGGGGACCAATGACCTCAGCAGTTTGGTCCCATAAGACCTTACCACATATTTAAATTTTTTTTTGCTGGAATGGCTTCAGCACTCTGGAACGTTCCCGGGTAGTGCAATTAAACTATGAAAACCCCAGTGTATGGAAGTGGGCAGAGGGCTACCACCAGGGAGAGCAGTGCCCGTTACCAAGATCCCCACTCTCAAGTGTTTGGGAGTGGTGTTCCATGGAAACATACGACACACAACGGCGGATAATTCTCGACGGCTACTGCAACAGATTCGCACATTAGTACAATACGCAATGAGCACACATACTGCCGTTGCCCACTACGATCGCGTCAAGACTAAAGTCGGCCTTCGGACGTTTCGTGAGTGCTGACCTGCTCTTTAAAATCCGCTACGACACTTTGACGCTGCCACTGTGAGGGGGAGGCATCGGACTCGCAAACGTGAGGAACAGGGCGCGTGAGTTGTTCCTTAGTACGATGCAACGCTTTTGGAGAACCGAGCACGGCGTCTTAATGGACGCTGTGATTAACGAAATGCCTCCCCCCCTCCCATTCACTCCGTCCACCAGTCAATGTTGGCCACGTCACGGTACCGCTCGCACACATGCGGGACTTCTTCGTCCATTATAGTTACGTTCAGGACAGTTTGCCGGAGACAAGGCTGCCCACAACGAAAGCCGTATATCGAAGCTTCAATCTCACAATGTGGCCGAACAGAAGTACTCGGCGATACAGTGGCAGAGAGTATGGAGAGCAGTTCATCTTCCCTCTCTCCCTACGGAGGTACGTGAGTTGTGATATGTAGTATTTATTTAACCGTATGGCTAGGATCCCCGTCGGGCAGACCGTTCGCCTGGTGCAGGTCTATTTGACGCCACTTCGGCGACCTGCAGTCGATGAGGATGATAGGATGATGATGTGGACAGCACAACACACAGTCCCTGGGAGGAGAAAATTCCCTGACCAAGCCGGGAATCGAACCCGGGCCCAGAGGACTGACAATCCGTCACGCTGACCATTCAGCTACCGGCGCACACGGCGATCAAGGCTGACGAACTACTATTCCCGGACAAGGTACACTTTCCTACCGCCAGGACAAACACCGTAAACTGGATAAAGGGAATGGCGACGTATTATCTGCATTTCACCGTTGACAAGAACGTCATAGACTTCCGGTACATGCTGCAAGAACAATATATGATCTTACGACGACACGTGAAATATAGAACATTTTTATCCAATTATTTGGGTTCGTTTTTCACGGACCGTCCTGCTAGCTGGGGTGTTCCTATAATGAGGAGTGACATGAGTAGATAGCTCAACGTTCAGGAACTTACGTCCATGTGTGATGTACTCAGGGGACTATATATCGTTTTTAAGTTAGCGAGAAGTCGACCTGGATATAAACCAACAGGTCCGTTTCAGGGTTCCGTTTTCCTGTAGTTAGTGAACTTTTTAAATCTAGACGGCGTTGGGAGCCGTTTTTACGTTTAGATGTGTAGAATCGCACCATAAGTTTCTGTGCATTGTGTTTTGCCCTACAAAAGTCAAAAAATCAATAACCACATAAAATCCTCAAATAAAAATTTAAAAAAAGAAACATTTCATACCTTGGACCACATTCCCAGAAAAGGAAGGAACGAGACATTGTGGCGAGATCTCGGGTTGCGATCGCTGTCCACCCTGCCTCCGCCATGACCTGATCCCGTAAAAAAAAAGTGGTTACTGTGTTAGACTGCTATGCGGGTGAGCTGTGTTCATATCTCTCTCGTGCCCTTTTTTTGTCACAACGCTATGAACTGCCCGTCCGCTCATTGAAATGTTTCTTCTCTTTTTGTAGTCTTGGCAGTTGTCATACTATACACTGGTCTTAGAATATAAGTCGTATGGTAAGAAGACGTTACTGTCGCAAGTAAACGTGATGAACAGCGAGAGCAGACGAGATACCACATAAACGTCTCACAGAAACGAAAACAACAAACGCTCGAGGGGGAGGGGCGGGAGGGGGGGGGGGCGCCACTATCAACTTCGTGTCTCGGTTCGCAAATATTGTAGATCCGGGACTGGTTTTCCGCTTGAAGATTCGGTTATCTTGTCGCCTTGTCATCAAACATTTGAGGTTTCCATTCGAAAGCCACTTCTTTCGACTGCTAATAGAGTATTTGTGCAGAACCAACTGTCATTATAGGTCCCTTCATTACACCTCGCTGTTGCAAACGGACGTTACACCACGAAACAGACACAAATTTGAATACACCGAAGAGGGGAAAAAAATTCGCACAAGGGAGGTTTCAACACGGCTCGTCCGCATGGCAGTCCAACACCTTGACTACTTAATCACGACGGTTCTGGCGCTGCAGTCCGGAACCGCGGGACTGCTACGGTCGCAGGTTCGAATCCTGCCTCGGGCATGGGTGTGTGTGCTGTCCTTAGGTTAGTTAGGTTTAAGTAGTTCTAAGTTCTAGGGGACTTATGACCTAAGATGTTGAGTCCCATAGTGCTCAGAGCCATTTGAACCATTTTGAACTTAATCACGACGTCGCTGTGTTTTTAGACTGCTCTATATTACAGTTCTTATCCTTCGACCGTTCACAATTTATATTTTACTTTTCTCCACAGTAGAGTACACCTTCTTCCTGTTTCCATGCTTGATCTGTGTTCAGTTTTTGACTGGCTATCCACTGAGCCATCTTACCTAAAAATGGTTCAAATGGCTCTGAGCACTATGGGACTTAACTTCTGAGAACATCAGTCCCCTAGAACTTACATCTACTTAACCCTAACTAACCTAAGAACATCACACACATCCATGCCCGAGGCAGGATTTGAACCTGCGACCGCAGCGGTCGCGCGGTTCCAGACTGTAGCGCCTAGAACCGCTCGGCCACGCCGGCCGGTCCATCTTACCTCTAAGTCTGAGAGTGGTGCGATGGGAAGTTTCCCAATCGCAGACTTCATTTTGAAGACTTAGTTAGAAGTTGAATAGCCGGCCGGGGTGGCCGAGCGGTTCTAGGCGCTACAGTCTGGAACCGCGCGACCGCTGCGGTCGCAGGTTCGAATCCTGCCTATGGCATGGATGTGTGTGATGTCCTTAGGTTAGTTAGGTTTAAGTAGTTCAAGTTCTAGGGGACTGATGACCTCAGAAGTTAAGTCCCATAGTGCTCAGAGCCATTTGAACCATTTTTTAGAAGTTGAATATGCTTTCAGCTCCAGAAATAGATGTACATACATATTCTTATGTAGCATATTCGATCACTGTGTGCTAACCAATGGCAATCATGCTACAGCCTCTGCAAACTAAATGTATCCTTCTACAAGTATTAATTTTGAATTTTATTCAAGTTTGGCAAGACATTAGTTTATTCATTTCTTTTATTGTTATATTAGTTTCTTGAGGGATTTGGCACTGGAAAATAATTAACTGAATTAATTGAGATAATTGTTTGATTTAGTAGTGGGATACATGCTTTAATCATTGACTTTATGAGTGACAAATTACTTGTATCAAATATTACAGGACCAAATTGATTTATTTAATTAAAGCATTCCATTAAGTAACTCAACTAAATCAACATACAAAAGGAAAACATGACAACGTTTACCCTTGCACATGGTGCCATCAGAGTTCCTTCAATCACTACTAGCCATGACCTGAATTCGTACCTGATGGTTCCCCACCCCATGACTCCAGGAGTAACACTGCTGTGCCTCTCCAACATATTTGAAGAATGGGACCTGTAGCCTATGTTTCCATCATAATCGCCGACAATGGTCGTCTGGGTGATGCACAACAGTGATTCATCGCCGAACACAGTGTGGTGTCATTCGTCAACAATCCACTCTTTCTGGTCACAGCTCCACTCTAAACGCAGTGGTTTGTGTTGTGGTATTAATGAGATCCTAAGCATGGGACAGTAAGTCCCTTCTCCATCCACCAAGGGAAATGACGCAATGGTTAATACACAGGACTCACACTCGGGAAGACGACAGATCAAACCTATGTCCTTCTATCCTGATGTAGGTATCCCATGGCTTCCCTACATCGCTCCAGGATGCCATGATGGTTAATTTGAAAGATTATGGCTGATTCCCTGCTCCATCCTTGAAAGAGTCTGAGCTTGATAGGACATTAAACCTTAGCCTTTCTTCCTTCTTTCTTGATAGTTCGGCTGTTGCTACTCTCTGATTAATGGTGCGGGTGACACAGGATGTTGCAGAGAACACATCACTTTTTCTCAGATGACAGGTGCAGATATTAAGTGAGCAGCGTATCTAGCTATGTTCTGGCACACAGTTTAAGCATTTTCCACTATTCAGCGCTGCAGTTGCGGTAATGCAAATTGAAAGCTCCAGGGTGACACTAATAGGAAATTAAAAAATGGTGGGAAATTGAAAAATACATGATAGCAGAACAAACTGAGTTGTACTAACGGAAAATGAATCAAATATAAAAAATTCAAAAAGTTGAAGATGGCAGAACTAGCACAGTTATTCTTTGGAAGCCCTCTGATATTACAGTCAAAGATGGTACCATGTTATGACTTATGAGCACGACTTGTATTATTTATGCAAACAGTAAACTTCATCTAAATTGTGCAATCTGGCAGCATGTTCAAATATATCTAAATAATCAGAATTTTGCATCACACTTAAAACTACCTATATGATCCTAATTTTCTGTCATGTTCGCTCATCTCAATTTTGCATCATGTTTAAAATTACATAATTAATTTGAATTTTGTCTAAATTAGCATCATGTTGAAAAGTATCTGAACAATCTGAACTTTGCACCATGTTCAAAAGTACTTGAACAGTCTGAATTGTACATTAACTACTACAAAAAAGGTAATTGCATTACTTTCGTTTCCACAGCTAAAATTACAGGCTAAGCACCTCTTGTGGATGTCCGTAATTTGATCTCTGTACCCACTTGGTGTAAGCACAATAAAATACTTCAGTTTCTAAATTACTCTCAAAATGCATAAGCTTTTCAGCAACATTTGCACACATACATAGTCCGTCAAAAACTGAACACAGATCAGGCATGAAAACAAGAAGAAGGTGTACCACCTTGGAAAGTATCTGAGCAATCTGAATCGTGTATCATGCACAAAAATATATAAGTGACCCATGTTACCTACGAAAAATACGAAAAATATTTATATCAATTACTGAACCTATCATTTACGATGTTCCCACGCAGCACCAAAATAAACATAATGAGTGTAACTGTATTATTTATCAAAAATTCGTAAGTCTCGTCAAAAAATTGCATCTTCCTCTGTAACACTTACTTCCTACAACAATAAAAAACGTATGTGGTTGAAAATGACATGTTAAGCAGGCAGCTGCTTCGTTTTAGGTCTAAGTGAGGGAATTAAGCTCTCCATCAGCATCGTTCAGTGAAGGTTAGTGAAACGTATTGAAACACACCGATCACGATTAAATTAATGAAAAGAATTTTTATTAATATTCTCGAGTAAGAAATATGAAAATACACATACTAAGAATCTGTTTAAGCGAGGAAATTGTATGAATTTAGGGGAAAAAATACAATACCTTCGCTTCGCATGTCCCTAGAACTTCGCAACCTCTAAGGCACTCGAGGGGACATCAATTATGGCCTTTTTGTTGGTGTTCGGCACATAAAGCACCGAAGCATATGACTTGTGCGTATTTACGGAATGCATCTTCAAAATTAAAGCCCAGTTTATTTACACTGCTCGTGGATTTTCCCATTCCGTATTGTAATTTGTTTATGGACATCCATTTCAACCACGACAATGCATCCAATGAGATCCATGCACGGCTGCTGTCACGCATCTACGGGACTGTGTTTCCTCCTTACACAGTTACAGCTGCGTCTTTTCGTGAGGCATAGGAAGCCTCGTACATGATGGTAGGAAGCTCTTCCTGGAATTCAGCCGTTGAGGCGGAGGAGTGCGACCATGCAACTGGTAGGAGCTCTTCTGCTTAAGTTCGATTCTCATCGTATCGCAAGCCACTTCCCGGCGTACATTGGGTGATGCTGTTCCTGCAATGTAACATAGTTTTATCTGTTAGAGTAGCCATGAGGCATTGTGTTTTCAGCCTACATATTTCACTGAGCACTGTATCCATTGACGAGTGTATGATAATCTGTACCAGACCGGAGTGGCATATTCCGCGGCAGAAAAAACAGTGCAATTGCAAATGCACTAACTGCTGAAGGCTGTGAGACCAATTTGACTCTGCAAGGTTACGGAACAGACTGTTTCGTGCAGAGATTTTCATTTTGTTGTTCTTATAGTGGTTTTTCAGTGTAAGAGTTGCATCAAGAGTTACTGCTAGACATTCTGGAATGTGACAATGTCACAGTTGGGTTCCTCACCATACATAGTGAAGCTTCTCTATTCCGTAGATAGAAGGCACAGAACTGCTGAACTTTCAAAACTATGAATCTGTTCGGATAATGAAAGATTTGTTCTAGTCCTACTGGCATGTTCAAATGGTTCAAATGGCTCTGAGCACTATGGGACTTAACATCTGAGGTCATTAGTCCCCTAGAACTTAGAACTACTTAAACCTAACTAACCTAAGGACATCACACACATCCATGCCCGAGGCAGGACTCGAACCTACGACTGAAGCGCCTAGAACCGCTTGGCCACAGCGGCCGGCTGGCATTTTCAGATGAACAGTTGGTTAAGATGACTGCTTGTGACAAGTAGGAGATACGGATTCGTATGCTAATCTGGCACATTCGCAATTGTCATAACATATACATCTGTTTCAGTAGCCTTCAAAACAGATGATTTATCAATATTGACTTGAAACATTTTGCCACTTAGGCAAGGAAGATATTGTCTTTGAGGTGCTTTTATGGTAGATAATTCGGTGGAAAGCCCTGTAGTTTACTAATTTGCAGTTATAACATTAGATGCCGTAGCAGAAGCTCTTCACGCTGAGCTGCTTAAAAAATGAGGATAATGTAGTGGCTTATTTTGGTTGTATTGATAGTTTGTCATCTTCCCTAGAGGTACATAAAAAATTTAGCTTCAGCACTGTAATTAACTGACTGTGACATCTGCAGCAGATTCTCTTGACACCGCATCAATAACCATTTAATGTTCACAGGACACCATTCATGTTCCGATGTCAGCAACGAATTTTTCTCCATTTAAATTTCGAGCCCGTATTCAAACCAGACACAGCCGAAACATCGACCAGCAGACGAAAGGGGCTAGGATTCCACAACAGGGTGGTGAGTTTAGCTCGACATTCACATTGGCAGCTGAGTCAACGTGTGTCCATTACCACAATGGCTCGGTTATGATCCAACTAAAGTAGACAGCGTGACTGTTGGTTGCTTTCTCTTGTCGTCGCTTTCCTAAAATAAATTTTAAGAAAGAAAGAAGCAACTCCGAACATAAACACCTCAGTCAAGATTCAAGAGATATTGAGAAGTACTGATTCTGCTTTGTCGAGGGCTTCTGCATTTAGATTATTTGCTTGCTGTGACGATTCAGGTGTTTCCTCCTAGCTAAACTCTTCTAGAAACTTCAGGTTTCTCGACTAGTGTTATGAAGAAAGCATTCCATCCGCCGGATATTGAATCGCCTCGCAGCATTCTCAACGACTGATGGAGACGGTCTCCCACCGCTTCTGCCAAATGCAGCCGAAACCCGTCTCCTACCTAGCAGTTCATATCCTTTCAGCGTTGAGATAAACCACCTGTATCAAATGCCTTCAAGAATGAAAACTGCTCTATCATAGCAGATAAATGGCAAATACGTCCTGGGCAGAGTTGGGTATGTAACAGAAGGGAACTAGCTTTACCACCTACTTGTCAGTTTCAAAGACATTTAAATCAAAACATCTTGACATATTCGCCCTTTTTTTCTTTGTTAGTATTAGTACCAATGTCATGTAATATAATGCATCGTCATATGGTATATTGTTTACTGTGGCTGGCGAATCTTCTGGATTTCGGGCATGTGATCAGGGATTTAACCTATAAACTGCATGAAACAAACACAGCTAATATAAATTTGGAAATTTGTGGTAAGGTCTCATGTCACCAAACTGCTGAGGTCATCGGTCATTAAGCTTACGCACTACTTAATCTAACTGCAACAAACTTACGCTAAGGACGACACACACACCCATGCTAGAGGGAGGACTCGAACCTGCGACGGAGGGAGTCGCGCGGACCGTGACATGACGCCTCAGACCGCGCCGCAGCCCCGCGCGGCACAGCTAATAGAGCTCACTACGCTGGGGAAGTGGGGTTAACTAGTAAAAAAAATGTCCAATATGTCCAGATGTTTTGATTTAAATGTCTTTGAAGCTGCCCTAATTCTGCCCATTACATATTCACTTTTATTGTTCTTGGATGTAAGTATTTTTCATTCTCGTTCCCAGCTTTTACTCTACCATAATTTTGACATTAGATCGCCATAGCTTGACAACCGAATTAGATTTTTGTTGACTCGGGCGACGGCAGATACGGTACAGGTTTTTCTTATTGTCTTTCAAACCATACTGCTTATAGCGCGGCAGCGGAAAGAGCTTTCACAAAACAACAGGACTACCATTAATTACATATATTTGTCTACCGTCTTACAAAATTTGAACGGTTTCGCACAAGTCTGAAACACAGAAGTGGCACGCTTAAGAAAAACTAATAAAAAACGCATTTTTTGCAGGTAAAAATGAAATAAAGCTAGATTTGTGAAAGCTAGTTTTTAATTTTATAGTAAGAATGAATTTTTTATTTGTTTGTTTCACTTTAAACCGTTTCCGCGCATTCAGTTCACGTAAGAACGAATTTTACGCGTCACAATCAGCTCGTCTTAAAAACATCGTATCTCGAGAAGGGATAACGATTATTGGATAAAAAAAATTCATTTTGACTTTATTCATCTATCTACCTTCGCGCAAAGTTTGAATCGATTCGTAAAAGCTTAAAGTACGGAAGGGGCTCGTTTCAGAAACCACCCAGGAAAACGTCTTTTTGCTTGTAAAATCCAAACAAAGCAATATTTTTCAAACGGTTGAAATACATCTTAGACCAAATACATGGGTGGACCACATTTGAACCATCAGTCTCACTCCAGTCCCGAGTTATTTAAGGATTACTATTTTTCCACGTAAAATTCGAACGGTGCACATACAAATAGTGGCATTACCTGAGTATCAGTTTCAGCCCAGTTAAAATCTTTTGAAAAAGGAATAAATTGATTCGCACAATTTGCCTCCGCTCCAGTTCTGGTTCGCGTTGCAATCTTGCTTAACACACTGTACCATAAACACTGTAACACAGACGTTCGAGTGTCTGTACAAACGGCTGGTCCGGACTAAAAAAAAAAAAAAAAATAGAAGTGTCTTCACATCCGGACTTACTTATTTCATTTTGTAAACATGGTCTCGTGTCCTGGGACGTAGAAGGAACGACTGCTGTAAGTGCGACAGAAGAGCTTATCTCGTGCTGTGGAATTCGATGAGATTAACTGGTGGCGGGCAGCCTGTTGAGTCCCCGACCACGACTGAAAAGCAAGCTTTGAGTAAGCAAAGAATGGAACTCCGTAGGACTGCTCAGGGACTTGCATTTGTAAATTTGGTGTTCCTGTATCACTTTTGACTGTCCACCATAAATGAGAGTTTTGAATTTCTGTTTACCGGTGTCACTGTCGTAGGCAAGTGCAGCCGACTATAAAACCCTGACATGTAACGTTACATTGTATTATACCTGCCAACAACTTAGCGTGTTGATTAATCATATTTCTGTATGCCCACCATTAATTTGCATTCATCATTGGAGACCCTACGTCGTGATTTTCAATAACGGTTGCAGTTTGCCACTGCACGTATTGATAACGCATGTGCATAAATGTTGCTTGCGTGCAGGAAGTATTTTAGAGACAAATATTTCATTGTAATTTGCTTTGTAGTTTCGTGGTCGCAAACTAATTTTATGTAGTTACTGACTGTGTCGTAAGTCAGGGACTTAAATCTCTTCCTGTCGTAAGAGAATTACATCCACGTCTTTGTACAGAATTGTTCTGCTAGCACGCGCACAGTTGCGTGCTCGTTCGTATCACTGATGATGACGGTGTCTGCCTGATGTTATAGGTGAATGTCGTTATTTTCGTTGTAAGCCATTGTTAACCTATTTTGTATTATTTTTTGGCGTAATTTCTGGCGTTACATCGTGCTCCATGGCGATTCAGTATGTAATACACACGCTGATTATAATTAAACTTTCGTTAGTGGAGCCAGTGCAGACAGGTAACTATTTACCGTATGGGTACCTACATTTATAAAAATGATTTTCAAACTGTGCGCTGCAGGATCTGCCGTTAGGCACCAGTACTGGTACGACGGCGTGAGGTTGAAACACAAACATCAATATGAATTACAGTTGCAGATAATAAATATGGATCTGAACAATGTTAGCAGGGCTCTACTCGTGAAACTATTTTATCAAAACAACAGCAACAGTTGTGTTGCTCTAGGCTGTAGAGTTGTCCCAGGCTTTCATGGGTGCAGACGGCCGTGATGTTGAACACCGTTTATAGCCTGAAACGTGAACATGGTATGCGGTTAAAAAATGTTACCCTCTCACTTGGAAAATAAAATCTGTTTCTTTCTACGAATTATTCATTAACTCTCTTCCGCATTTCCTCACAAATATTTCCACAGTGTTTCATTTTCCAGTGTCACTCGTTTTCCATGAAGTTCCCTCAAGTAGCGAGCGTTTAATTATGACCACCCTGCAGTTTAGTTATTACGGGTGCAGACGTTAAAGAGGGTGGCACATTAATATCTGGAAAGTTGATGTAAGAATTAACGAGTGAACGTTCATTTATTTGTGGCTACAGCAGAAAGCGACAGTTCTTGCCAATTGGTGACAGTATAGAAGGGATGCTCAAGTCGAGCACAATGGAAAAACCTTTAGTTTTACAACGGATTAAGAGGCAGAAAAATATAAACGGGAGATAAAATATGAAATTATGGGAGTAAATGAAGGCAATAAGAGATTGGCACGTGAAAGTGCAGTGATAAGACGGGAAAACATGGCAGAGGTTAACAGCCTGGTCGCCAAAGGAAATCTACTGTTAGAAAATGTTACTTCAGCAGAAACAATTCAAGCGGTTCTTATGTTAGTAACTACACCAACAGCTACTTGACGTTCTATGAACGAAACACTGTCTAGATAGCGTTTTTTATTGCAGTTACTATTTTCGACAGGATGAAGCCATCTTGATATGTGTATGCTGCTCTACTCTATGTAATCTACTGTCATTGCTTATTTCATTACTTCAAACAGTCGATTTGGATTCTAGTTGAACAGTCGTGCCATATTAAATAAAATCTGCTTTCAGAGACAGCTATGACACTTTTGTGAATATTTCTGTAGTGTTGAATACAAGATTCCGATTATGGTAACGTTGTTTTCACAACATGCAATTGGCGTCAAACACACAAAAATGGCAGAAAGAGAACCCCTTACTACCGAATGTAGTTTCTGTTTTGAGGTGGCTTGTTTCCAAGCAGCAACTGTATAGGCTCGCCACAGTGCCGAACAGGTTTAGGCAATACTATGGCAATAATCAGGACAACATACATTGGCATCAATTAACAACAATTTATTAAGAGAAACTTTGCAATATTTAACTGTAGTGTAATATTTAACTGTAGTCTGTGGAGAGGGCGTGGTAATAATTCATTGTTAACTTGGACTGATTTGTCTTTAGCTCTGGTCTAGTCCTCAATGCAGTGAGAGTTAACTATGATCACTTCTAGATTGTCCAGTCCAGCTCTTCTTAGCACGAATTGTAGACACGGTCCTGATGCTGTCCTGGGGAAGTGTTGATACTGTGTGGATACTGTGCTGATACTGTTGCTGTCTGAGTGGAGCTGTGTGTCCCCTTGAATCCGCATTTAGTGGATGGATGATCGATTGAGCACTATTAAAGTGACGTGCGGTGGTAGCACAAAATAGTCCTTGACGTGTGGCGCCCTCTGAAGATGCTCGCCAAAACCCACTTGCACCTGATGGTTCAAATGGCTCTGAGCACTATGGGACTTAACTTCTGAGGTCGTCAGTCCCCTAGAACTTTTAACTACTTAAACCTAACTAACCTAACGACATCACACACATTCATGCCCGAGGCAGGATTCGAACCTGCAACCGTAGCGGTCGCGCGCGCGATTCCAGACTGTAGCGCCTAGAACCGCTCGGACACCCCGGACGGCTACTTGCACCTGTGTACGAGACATCACAGCACTCCTCTACGTATGTTTCGTATCTTCTGGAGGACACAGCATGTAAATACTTTCTAAATGTATTTGTCTTAAGTTTTTGAATCACTTTTCCAAAAATGACTAGACATTTCGTTAAATCTGTCTGTTACCTCTGTCTTTACATCATGAAATGAGGTTAGGCATTCTTGGTGTGCGGTATCTCAGCTAAATTCCCGAAAATTTTCTTTAAGCGTTTCACCAGCACTGAACCCCAACATTTCTTACTCCTAGTAAACTGGTTAATGTTTCTTCCTGGTCCAGATTTGCTATCAAACTTTCCAGTCCCACTACTACCAAATTTCTCACTCCAGTCTTTAAATGTTCAAATGACTCTGAGCACTATGGGACTTAACATCTATGGTCATCAGTCCCCTAGAACTTAGAACTACTTTAACCTAACTAACCTAAGGACATTACACAACACCCAGTCATCACGAGGCAGAGAAAATCCCTGACCCCGCGGGGAATCGAACCCGGGACCAGTCTTTAAAGATTAGTGTCTACTGTCAGAGTAATATCAGAACATAGTACATTTAATTTACGCCTCAAACTGGTCGACGGATATTACCTTTTGGAAATCAGTTGCAGGATAGTATTCTGGAGATGACTGTTCAAGCATTTCAGATATCTATGCCGGAAAATTACGTGGAATCATCAAAAATTTTCTCATTTTGTGACGTTCGTTTTTGATTAACGTTTGTAAGATTAACAAATCTAACCCTGATCCTTCTACGAAAGCCTTCTAGACGCAAAACACAGATAACCAAATGAAGGCTGCCTAATTACATCGTGAAGGGAACTGATGACGATACCGCCCTCCAAGTCGACAACGAGAAGCTATGAGAGCAGTACGCTGCGGTATAACAGCTTCACAAGCCGTCATCAACTTCTGATAAAGAATGTTCGCTGCACTCCCTTGGCTTGCGCAATTTGTGTTTCCTTTTTGTATTGAAAACTTATTTTTCAGTACTCTTTTGATTAAATCTGATGAATACATACTGCATTCTGTGTGGGGACGGTAAAAGAAAACCTGTGTTCGCAAGGAATTTCAGTAGAAAGTGTGGTAATCCAGCCGTTAACGGAACGCTACAGCTAGCGTGCAATGCGTTTGTCAATATACTTCCAACGGTCGTTTGAAGGTTAGATTTTACGTACTTTATCATTTTACAGCGAGAAGTGTCCGCAGCTCGTGGTCGTGCGGTAGCGTTCTTGCTTCCCACGCCCGGGTCCCGGGTTCGATTCCCGGCGGGGTCAGGGATTTTCTCTGCCTCGTGATGACTGGGTGTTGTGTGCTGTCCTTAGGTTAGTTAGGTTTAAGTAGTTCTAAGTTCTAGGGGACTGATGACCATAGATGTTAAGTCCCATAGTGCTCAGAGCCATTTGAACCATTTACAGCGAGAAGTGTCGTCAGCGTGGATGTTATCAACCGAGTAGGCATTCGGGAATTCAACCGCTAACTTGAGACCCAAAACACTGGAAATCTGCCGTGTAGTCATCGGCCGCGGTCAGGAAAGCCAACTGTTGTCCGCTACTTAGAAATTACGGCTCGTAGTTACCTTAAAGCCGTCCTCACACGGGACGAGGCAGTTAACGCTGAAGTGGCCTAGAACAGGGTATCCCTCTTCATGAGATATAGCGCCGTCAGCACACAGGACGAGTTGTTTAACGTGCTTTGCGCTGTGAGCGCCCTCCAGCGGCCGTTGTCGGTTTTATTTGACTCGCAAACCACACAGTTTCTTTATGGAAATAGGCGAACGTAGATTTACTGCGTTAACTTTGTTAGTGATTATCGAAGAATAGCGCAGAAAATCTTGAAGAAGTTTCTGGACTCGTCGGCGGCTTGAACAGCAAATCACTGGTAGAGAAACACTACATAATGCTGTACAATGATCTGAGATACATAGTAGTAGAAGTTATTCATTAACTCAATTCAATTTTCATACCATTTTCGGTTTTAAGTTCAATATGTTAACGTTATAGTTTCTAAAGTTAGTTTTTCATACGCATAATATCCATATTCTCACTTTGAATTGACTACCAACACTCTGAAATAACGTATTTCATCATGTAGATTTCAAGATCGATATAGTTTTTGTGTTTTCATTCGTCTGCAAGAGGAGGCTTTTTCGAAGCTGTTCACCATCAATGAAAAGGATATTTACCGGGAAGATAAAGACATGAGCCAGTCAGTAAACACAGAGATGGGTTCATACATGGATGGTAAAAAAATTACAAATCCACACAGGAGCTGCATAAACGAAAGTTGGTAGGCGTGTCTGTACATTTGAAAGATGATGTCCATTCAAATTTCACGCCATTCGCTTTAGAGTGGTGCTAGTAGCGCCACTATGGGGATGTAAATCAGCTTTGCTTTAAATCCACGCTGCAAATGTCGTAAGTGTAAGTTACCTCTGACATTGCACATGGTGAGTTGACGTTAGTCAACAAGGCTTTAATGCGACAAAGACGTTATTATCAACACGCCTCTGAGTTTGCAGGTCGTGTAATAGCGCTACCTGCAGCTGGATGTTCCTTCTGACATCCTACAGAAAGACTTGGCAGGAACGTAGCCACTGTACATGGCAGCGCTTGTCACGGGAATGTACGGCCACAGGACGACCGGACTGCGGACGACCATGTGACATTAGCGAAGGGAAGACCATCGTTTTCGGAAAGTGGGTCTGGCACATCGTGCTGCAGGAGCAATCTGAGCAGCAATTGGCACCACAGTGACACAACAAACTGTTTAGAACAGTTTATTTGAACGACAGCTCCGTGACAGGTGGTCTGTAACGTGCATTCCACTGACTCCAAACAACCGGCGTTGCCGACTTCAGTGGAGTCAAGCAATACCTCATTGAAGGGCGCAGTGGAGGTCTGTTCTATTTTCTGGTAACCGCCAGTTCTGCCTCGATGCTAGAGATGGCCATGTGCTGGTTAGGAGGAAGCCAGGTGAGTGCCTGCAACTAGCCTGTCTGGGTGCTAGGCACACTGGACCTAAACCTGGAGTTTTGATCTGAGATATTATTTCGTTTGATAGCAGGAGCACTCTCTTGGCTATCCCACGCACCGTCCCTGCAAATTTATACGTCAATCTGATGGTTTGACCTGTTGTGCTACCATTCATGAACAGCATTCCAGGATATCTTTCCCAACAGGATAACGCTCTCTCACACCACACACCGCTGTTGTAACTCAACTTGCTCTATAGAGTGTCGACATCTTTTCTTGTCCTTCTTCATCACCAAATCTGTCTCCAATCGAGCACATATAGAATATCATCCGACGGCAACATCAGCGTCATCCACACACAGCAATAATTGTCCCTGTATTGATCGACAAAGTACAACAGGCATGGAAATCCATCCCACAAACCGACATTTGAAACCAGTACAACAAAGTCCATGCACGTTTGCATTCTTGCATTTAACAGCCTCGCAATTGCACCGGTTATTAATGTACAGTCGTGCTCAAAAGTATCCGAACGACCTGTATTGCATTTCGCCTGATTCGAATGCAACCCACATAACGCAGCTGTCTAGCAGGTCCTCGGTACAGTCGTTTGACTATTGAAAATGGTTCCAGCAAGTCACCACTAGAAAACACTGCTCTGTATCCCAATAACTCAAGATGTAAAGTAATACCACGGTACTAAAATATCAGGGATCACCTTATCACAGATAAGACGGTCCTTAAAGCTTGTACGTTCACATTTATTGCAGTAAATGACATACCTGAAATGTTGCCACTCTCACTATTACGCCAGTTAGGTAATACACGTAGTAACTTCGTCGTATTCATGATTTTCTCTTCAAAGTAACATACCATACTTATTATTTAACAAAAAATGACATTAAAAATTTAAATTATTCATAACATCCTCGCAAACAGTTCTGTGTCTCACTGGGACTCGAAAACGTCAGATATCGTTAGAGTTGACAACGAATGAAACATCACAATTAAACATCAAAATTATTATCCACCAGCAGATAGGTGTTCTCATGCTAGAGCTTGGTAGTACATAATGAAAGCCTTAGTGCTGGGACACGATTCGAACCGTTTCACGCGCAATATGTGAAGATGTATGGGAGTCTGCACTTTTAAACATACAACAAATTGCAGTCGAGGTGTATTGTCAAGAAGGAATCTAATTCCGCGTTAAGGGCGGTCTGAGTTGCATTCTCAGTTCAGAACCAATTTTATTGACATACAGAAGCTCAAATAAAAGATGGAATAAGTGTCCTGCGACCCTACATAGCGTTTGTTTCGTCACTAGAAATAAATAACTAGTATAAGAAAGGTTAATGTTGATAGAGTTTCTACGTGTCGCAACTCCTGACTTTATTGTGGTTCAACCTAACGCCTACTTGGTAGCGATGGAATATCATGTTTAACATGACTGTCAGACGACAATGCCATTATACTTTCTTCAGAACAGAATCTGTCTCTCCTTATCAAAAATCATCAGCAGAAGTTGGGATCGAACCCAGACCATATGTATCTGAATCTAGCATCAATCCAAGAGACCACCAAATTTTCTTCAGAGTCAGTCATTTTTCTATCATAACAATGTTGCGCCACACTGGATGAGAATTCTGACACACAGGCTCCCTGTAGTGGTTTGCAGCACGTTCAGTACATTCATTTACTTGGTTGAACGAATCGCCATGAAGTAGCTGCCTCGGCTATCCGGTGCATACATTCAACTCTATTTTGTAATCAAAGAAATAAAATCACGTAACTGACACATACACAGAACTGCCAACAGTGTAGGATGCAGAAATTTAAATAGGAAATGTTCCTTTCGACTTGAGCTACTCTATTGCGCTATCTGTTTGTTGAAAACGTTGTGCAGTGCAAAAGAAAAGCTGTAACTGTCTGTCTCTCAGAAATCTAGATCCGGCCATATGCATTATCTCACAGCACTGTGCAATGCGTAAGTTTTGGAGGAATTGTTTTTTACTTCTGGAAGTGTTGTAGCTATGTGTCAGCTAGTAACGTAACGGTAAGCGTCACGCACTGTTGATGAGACGTCGCGAGTTCGGGTACATTCACTGCTACATTTTTTAGAACGCAATACTGCTGTCTGTTGAAGTTATCGTTCTAATGGAACTTTGAACATAATTACCTTCAATTATCAACCCAAAATAGTCGAATGTGGATAAAGGGCTAACTTCTACGACATTTTGTTCTTTTCAGGTTTAATAGATGGCCAGGCTGCAGATACATCTCGAAACTTTTGTATTATGTATGGGGAGAGCGCATCGTGCCAAAATACGTCAGAAAAGTATTTTCTAAATTATCTGTCGTGTGGCAGTGGCATTTCATTCTTCATCAAACCATGTTTGACAGCTTTAACGCAGAACATGTTTTCTACATGCATGTAATCCGTAACCTGCATGTGCATTGTCACACTGTTATAGATAACATCAGAAAATTCACATATATCGTTGATGACTAATTTCTCTCTCATATTAACTAATGTTTTAACAACACTTAAAGCAACCTTACGAAAATTGAGCACTGTATTATAAGAAATGAAATAAAACTACCCACGTTAAGCTTACGACGAAAGTCTGTTTCAATAAAACTGAGTATCTGTGCACAAGCGTGCCTCTATTGGTATGAATTTGATTGGTATGCTGTGTCATACTCAAATGGTACGCAAATGTGGCTTTTCATAAATAAAATTATGTATTCCCACAAACCCAAAATTTGTTTGTCAGCAGCGGAAAGAGGCGTTACCTGTTGTGCAGCATTGTAAGAATTTCACCATTGCACTATGAGCCGCAAGTATTTTCTTGCGATTTCCTTATCGACGTGTTATCTGACTGCTTGTAGCTCTTTCACAAAGGGGATATAAACGTTACAGTCAGCAAGACTGGAACCGCAACCCATAACAGACGCTTTCTTACAGTTTAGCACGTTTCCACAGAGTTTTTTTTTTTAATCTCATTTTGTTCGTTTTCGTTCGTTTCATCTGCTAAGGGCGGACGTCGCGAGACACACGTTTCAGTTCCTCATTGATCCGTTAACTCAGTTTTTTTTTTTTTTTTAATTACAGAGAGCAGCTAACCCTCTGACCGAACACGCTGAGCTACCATTCCGGCGGAAAATGTAGCAGTAAATGTACCCGAAGTAGCGACGTCTCATCTACAGTGCGTGACGCTTACCGTTACCCTACTAGCTGTCACATTAGAGCTAGGGAAGATGCATGAGTCTACATTTCCTCTTACGAGACCAATAGTGGCTAGAACTCGTAACCGCTATTTAAAGGACGAGATTAGATACGATTTTCACGTCCAACGACTTTTCTGGGCTGAAAACCGTAAATTCACAAACTTTCGTTACAGCTCAAGCGATAACAACTCAGATTACTCAATCGAAATGACAGGAAAAATCAAGTGAACTTTAAGGCTTAATTCCGTGCACACCAGGAAGTAACTCGTCGATCACAGAGTTGCCAAACATACCTTGCCCTGTTGCCAAAACGCAGTTACATTACCAGCAGGAAGAAGACGAACCGATGTGATCCTAGAGTGGGCTGGGAAGTGACCATAGCTGACGTCTCAAAGACGCGGCTGCTACAGCTTGGAAGACGTGAATCCGTCTGATTCACATTATTTTCTGTAACTGGGTTTAGCGACTGGAGCGTAGTTACTAATAATAATCAGAACTGACTGCAAACTAAGCTTCATAAATCAGTAACTCTCATAGTTGTCTTTATATTTATTTCGTAAGTGTACTTAAAACTAACAATCTCATTGACGGACGTTTTCGTACCTCATCGATAGTCGAGGACACCCAACAAATAAAAATAAAAGAAGAATCTGTGTGTGTGTGTGTGTGTGTGTGTCTGAGAGAGACACATAGAGAGAGAGAGAGGAGAGAGAGAGAGAGAGAGAGAGAGAGAGAGAGAGAGAGAGAGAGAGTGAAGGAGAGAGATAAAAATAATAAAAGAATAAGAGAGAGAAAGAGAGTAAAACATTGTTGCAAAGAAACTGAATCATGGTACGTAAAGAAATCTTTCATTAAAATGACACATTCCACATCATTACGAAATGTCGTATTCATGATCTATGGAACAAGTATTAATCTAATCTAATCATATCATATTGCTGACTAGTCATGAAGAGGCACGAATTACAGAAATTTTCACCAATATCAGTAACCAAATCTAAACTTGAAAATAAAAGACGACAGTTTTTGTAATAAACCGGGACTCCTATAAAGACCCTTTCGTCCCTGTTAACTAACCACGAAAGATGTGTGATATACCTCCATTCAGAAGTAACAAAGTGTTCATGCATTTAAAGATGAAGCGCATGATGTGAGGTTCTGTGTCGGAGATACGAACCCAATACACAATCGGATTGTTAACTAAGTAAAATCAAATGTTACCCATCGGTTTTTCCTACCAGCTGTTAGGTGTTTGAATCTAAAATAAGGATACAAATTTTTGTGCCTGAGCGATAATCGAACCGCACACTTACCGTCCTTCTTTATCATCCACGAACATAGCTTAGGTATCCATTGCCTACTCACCAACATTAATAGGTGTGCGTGTTTGACCAGAAATAACGACACCTATTGCGATTGTTGGCAACACATTAACAGACATTACAAATGCATGTTAATTTTCACTAGCAGACTGGTGTGCACGTGATAGGGCTTGAAATGAAATTATGTATATTGTTCTACTGGATCAGGATTCAGATCCACATACTCACCTTTGGAGGAGACCTAGAGAAGACTGCAGTGTTGGGAAAAGGAACGAAATGATTGAACTATACTGTTTCGAGAGATTCAGATCCTCGAAAGATGAGATACGAATTCGAATCACAGTCCAGCACCAAATTTTTCAACGTCTCTAGTTAAATCAAGTACAAGTAAAATAAGAGCCCTGTTCCTTTAAATGGCTATCGGTTCATCAAATAAAATAGAATTTTCTGATGTAAGTAAGTTTACTGGAGACCGTATTTATGTGTACCATGACTTCCGCCTATATCATTTCCCATCGTAAACCTGCTCTGCCCAGTTGACAAGGAAGGAACGTGATGTTTAATGCGGATTCTAGATTATAACGTCTTTCTCTTGTGGTTACCAGAGGTAAAGTAAATCTGTTTGTGCCTCTTAAAAGTAAATGCCTCAACCCACGCATTTCACCTGTGATAGCTCGTTCCACCAGACCATTATGGCCACATTTCCCAGCCCCAGCAGTATGCTGTAACGGATGATGTGCTTAGCACACAAAATTAGTCTCGGTGGAAAAAATGCGAGTCTGTTAAATAGTTAAGTAGAAGCAATCTTCTGACGTGGAGATTATGCTATTCTCATGTCAGCAGGATGTAAAGACTCTTCTAGGCATCATAGCCTCGATGTGATGCCATTTTGAAATTTTCACTAAGTCACCAAATTTCTTAGTTCGAGAAAAGCCTCTGCGAATGTGTGAAGTTAACGGATAATTCGATTATTACCGTCATTATTACTATCATTTTCTTCATACCGTTGCTGGAACTCATGCGCTTGAACATCTATTAATGCCTTTTGGTCATTATAGAATTAGTTGCCCAAGAAGAGGTTCTTTCCTTGTCTACGGAGTCCTTTCCATGTTAATATCAATCATCAGCAATTACTCGCAGATTACATTAAAACTAAAGTAATTGATGAAGACGTTACTTGATAACAAAAACGCGCTGCCTTTCTTAATTTACTTGCGTCTAGAAATGTCTGTCAAATATTGACAAACCAAAATCCCAGGGATCTTTCTGCCTTCCGTTATACGTCGCTGTCAGTTCTTCCACATGATTTGGTCGACGTGACCTGTTTCAAGTTGTGTATGGCAGAGAAAGTTTTAGAAAATCAATTGTTTTCCTTTGCAATAAACAGAAAGATTTTCATTCTAAGCTATCCAAGTTCAAAATTTTCGTATTATTAGTTCAAATTTAATATTCGCTTCTATAATGTAGGAAAATATTTCACAATTGCAAAACCCGCATCAGACTCATTGACCTTACACTTAGCCGCTGACCATAAATTCTAGCTCAGAGTGACACCAGTTTAAGTAACCTAATGTAGCGAAGACTGTTTGCCAGTGCTCTTTCGCACCTGAAAATATGGAATTCACTCATTGGGCTGCAATAGTACACTGTAACAGTAATTTTATGTGTGTATGCAATGCATACGGATTGTAGAATTTAGTGGTGCTCTCTCTTCCACTTCTGTATACAATATGCCTGACCTAAACGGACCCTTTATCATTACAGGCCTTGGACAGTGCAAAATCATAGTGACATCAGTAATGCGCTTATACTGACAGCCTCACTGCTCGTTTTGGCTGATTTTGTAATCATTTAAATAAAACAACATGACCTTCCAGGAGGAGACATTTCGTCCCCCTTTTCCCTGTGTGAAATTTGTCAGTAACCTTTTTGCCTTCCAACCAGCGAAATGCGGCAGAGTACGGCCAGTAAACGATTCACAAACCACGATTTAGTGCCGTTAGGTCGATTTCTTTAAACATTGTCGTAGCTGAGGGAATTTAGTTTCTTCTTAAATCATCGTATGCAGAAACGTTCCCAGATATCTAAAATAGGAAAAGCTCTTTATCCAGGTACGACGTTTGTGGGACAAACTTCCCACAGTTGGTGTCAGGTCGATCTTTTCGTCTTATAACACTGCATAAGTATTTTGTCTAAGAGGTATCACAAGTAGTATTCCTGTACCTGTGGGAATCATTGGTGAAAACGAGTTTAATACCAATGGGTACAGTACTGCTAAATATTCAAAATGATTAACAACGTAAGTCTGAGTTCACCCACAAACTGAGGCGTATTTATAATACTGAAGCTAGACTGTGTATTCTTGTCTTCCTTGAGTGGGCATTGGAAGGCATTTACAGACTATGAATACTTCGAACGCTGTAGCTAACGTTGCTCTCATAAAATAATTTTCTTTTGTTAATTTTTCTGGGTCTTCAGCGTGCAATATGTGTCGTAAATACAGTCTTAAACAAAGGAAATGTCCGTAAGGTGGACAATACAATCGCGCTGCCCTCAGAATTCTGTCCGGCAATATGCTTGATCTGGCTACATTGTAAACTGCGGCACTTCCTGGAGGAAGTCTTGACTGCAGTCTGAGTGCATACATTTCTACTGCGAGTGTAGTCTTGAGTTAAAACGCAAGACTAGCTAATACGACATCTGGCAACCGAGAACACAGGTCGACATTATTTTTATCGCCCCTTTCCTCTCGGTGCTGAAGCTATGACTGTATTTCAAGCGAATCTACAAAATATTTCGCTTTCTGTCACATTGGTAATATCAGTTTGGTTCAACAATATTTTTGCGAGAGATTTCTTGGCCGACCATCGGCCTCTGAACACCGCATGCGTCTGAGTTCTCTGGGACCCGTTTGCTGCCTACCGGCGGGGGCTGAGGCACTGCGCTGTCTTCTGTCGGCAACATTTGCTCCACTCCTCGCTCTCTCGCTCTCGACGATGTAAAATGCTTTAATTTTGTTGAGTGGTGACCCATAATATCTGTCTACGATTTGTGTTTCACACTCTATTTCAACGGAAGCACAAAACCGTTTTTATTTGGTTAGTATTTTATTACACTAGTATGCAATACATCAATGTGGCACATTTAATTTCATTCTGATCCAGTGCGCTATAATTAATGTGTCATATCCTGTTCTTTTTCCTTTCACAGGAGATTCTTCAAATAATTTTTTTTAAAGGATTCATGTGTGTTAGTCAAAGCACAGAGAGTAAATGCAGTGTAATGTGTTTGGTTCCTTTCTTTGATTCCCATGGTAAATGGATGCAAAACATTGTGTCAATACCTTTCAGAACCTGCTCCATAGCTACTCAGGCATATTGCTTGTTCTGAGGTCTATATACTAATTAATGGAGAAGTGAACGCTGTTCAGATGTGATATTTAAAATATTCAGTTGGATTTAATGCGACAAAATTGCCCATATTTGAAGCTACCCACAGAAAATGTAAGTCGCTAGAGCCGCTGTTAGTAAATGTCTGCAGAGAGTTCCTAATTGCTACTGTGGAAATTTAGCATAGAGGCCCTACAGTAATCAAGAGGTTTATTCCCTTCATACTTATCACCCTGGCATGTGAGTCTTATGTGAAGAACAATATTGAAATTCGTATCGTTGACGGTCGATTCGAACTTCTTCAGAGACGCTTATATTGTGAAGCAGCTTGACAGTCAGAAAGCCGAGATCTATGACCATTAACTCAACTTACTGGGTCGAGCTACGAAGAGGACTTGAAGTGTAAAGGTTTTTCTTCCGATTTCGTTACAGAATTTTTTCTGGAAATTCGTAGCTCCATAAAATAAATCACAAAAGAAACTCGCACACGCTGGCCCCTACTACGGTTATAAACCTTTCATTGACCCGTTGCGACGCTAGACACGAGCTGTACCATGGGGCTACGGGCACACTGCTGCTAGCACGCCACTCTCATCATGGTATTAGTCCCTCAGCCTCATAACACATTGTGAAAGATATTAAAAGTTGTCACTTATGTGAAGAATAGCATTTCTTTAGCCAAAAAATTTAATTTTAAGTCCCAGTGTCTTAGTTTACATGAGGATTATATAGTGAGAGGTGGCATGAACCCCCTCTCATGGTTCTATCTTACGACTCTCCTCTCTATTTGCATGCGGTGGAGGGCTGCTATTCCTTCACACGCGGACTTCCCATGCAGCGTCTCTCGTCACCCGGGTGGTCCAGTGACAGGCGGGCTCTTCTGACTTTGAAAGGGTAGGCCGACAGGCGTGGGGGGTCGAGTGAATGCTTTCCGGACGCCGGCATTGTCAGGAGACGCGCCCGTTTGGAGCCGGAAGTGGCGGCTGGGCTGGAGGTTCCGTTGCTTCGCAGAAGCTTAGCGAAAACACTTTCTGGCGGGCTACCAGCGAGGCGTGAGAATGACTTATGTACCCAGGCAGCTGTGGCGGGAAAATTCCCGCGCTTTCTGCAAAATAGGACTGTGATTGGCTTGCTCAGGGCATAGCTCCGTGACGGAGCAAAATCAGCACAGAAATTGGCGCCAAGAATCTCCATTGGTGGAATGGTAGTGCCCCGGCAATGGAGTGGAATTTCCACCGGTTTTCGAGTTGCTGATTGGAACGTAACCACGGCCACTGTCGTGGGGGCGGGAATGTTGTGTGTTCGGCCTGTACGGGTGCTCTAGGAGTCGGCAGTCGCCTTTCGGTCGAGGACGTCGAAGCAACCAGCCCTCGCCTGCGGTACGCCAGATCGTGTTCTGGGAGATAAGAAGACCGTTTGGTAATGTACGTCCGCAGCACCGGCAGATAGGGATTTTCCTAGGTGACAATCAGAGCTCAGCAGAGCGCGCCTGTTCATCCTTTTCTAACTTTGTTCTGTTTCGAGTAGCAGCAATTACTGTTGGGTTAGCTGTGTGTCTCTCTTGAGATTTGAGTGGAAAGGAATTGGCTCCACATACCATTTCGTCTTAAACCTCACGATCTAAGTTAGGGACAACTTCACCTTTATAGTGTTTGTATGAATCTCCAATTTTAGCCAATTTGATGTTTTATAAATATTTCCTGTATTTCTTTTACTATTCTGTGTTTAATCTTAATAAATCATATTGTTATTTTGGACAGAACTTTCATTCTGTTAATCGATAGAGCAACCCTATCATTCCTCACTATGCTAATGAAACCTTGGTTTATTTAACTTATTTATCAAATTAAATTATTGCAGGTGCCAAACTCTCTTCTACTCCACTAGCAGGGTTGATTAGAGTCAGTTCGCGTATTTCTTTTATCCTTGTGCAACAGCAAAAGTCGGAGTTAGAATAGGGGGGGCTTAGAGCATGATTTACATATGTGGATTCTAGTAGAACTTAGTGATAAATACACTGCTAGCCCCGGCACCTCGCATAATATGGCGACCCTTAGCCTCGGATCTTTCCTGAGAATCACTGATTAACAAACAGTATTCTTAGTACGAACATTCAAATTTTTTTTTCTCTAATTTTTTTTATTGATTAATACCCAAGGTTTTTTTCTGGTAGTTCCGCGTTTAGTTTTAAGTAGCGGCGCATGATTACAGTTTTTGTTTTCAGTGTATATATTTTTTTTGTTCATTGTTTTTTTGTGTTTCGTTGATGTGGTGTCCGTACCGCATCGCACTTTGTCGGATTTGTGTGCGGTTTCTGTACCACATCAAATTGTGTTTGTGATTACAGCGTTGGAACAGCGTTGTTGAAATTTTATGTCTATGTGTAAAAATATATGGAGTAGATTAATTTAATTGTGCATTCTAGATAAATTTGTTTTTCATGAATGATAACGAGAAGTAAGGCACGACTATTATCGATCGAAGCTAAAACAAAAGAGGATAGAATAATGGATAAGGGGCAGTTTACTGACGGGAATAGGTTCGGAGATGAGATGGGCACATTTTTAGCAGGACAGGACGCCAGGGTCATTGATGAGGAAGGTGATTTGGACGCGATCTTAGAGCAGCGTTGCGGCCGTGATTATGATAGTGAGGTAGAGGATGAAACAGAGACAGTCACACAGGTCGAGACGGTAGCAGAAGTTTATAATCAAACGAACGAGAGCAGACAGGGGCCAGCTCGGCCACGTCAGAGCTCTAGCGCCCAGGTGTCCAGAGTTACATCACCCATGTGTGACGAGGATCAAATTGATGACATTAACCCAATACTGAGCTTCCTACGATCAATGAAAGAAGAAGCTGACGAACAGCGTAAGAAGGAGAAAGAAGAAGCTGACGAACAACGCAAGAAGGAGAAGGAAGAAGCTGACGAACAGCGTAAGAAGGACACTCAGGCAATAATTTCGCATATAGGGAAAATTCGTGGGGAATTACTAACAATAAAGAAAGAATGTGGAGAAGCAAAACAATTGTCAATGGTAGCACAAAAAGTAGCAGGCCTAGCCCAAACGGCAGCAACAGGGGCAATGAAAATCGCAAAAGTAACTTCTCAACTTGTAGGTCGCTTGCGACGTGCGACACGAGCCCACTCAAAATCCCTAGCGTTCTTAAAAACCCAAGGTAATCTTGCGGTTACGAACATCACGAAACGAATGAAAGAAGTAGAGAGTCGGATAGCGAAACTAGAGCGAAACGGGCACACGAGCACTGCGCGTTCGGATACCAATGATGGAGTACACAGAATTGTGTCTCGGAGGAAAAGCCCGCCGTGCTCTAGCCCAGTGACAGAGTGCGGAACTAACAATGCACACGCAGAAACACCTAGTAATAGCTCCAATAATTGTAGCCCACTTAGGAGAGTGAATTCTGAGTGCCACTGCCACTGTGATACAGAGGTAGCACATCACAGTTATCAGCAAGGCAGATCAGGACACTCAGCAGACGTGCAAGTATCGGAAACGAGTGACAACACCCGTGCGAGGATCGGACAGGATTTTGATCACAATCACTTCCTGTCCATACTAAAATTCCAAAAGTTCAGAGATAATGGAGGGTCGATGCATCCCAAGAGCTGGGTGATGCAGTTTTCAAATTCATTACCGTCATCATGGCCAACCCTGGCAAAATTAGAATTCATGTGTGGACACATCGAAGGCCAAGCCGCGGAAAAGATGCGGGGTGTGGCAGTGACGTGTCAGACTTATCAGGAATTTGTTGATGCGTTCCTGGGGATCTACTGGTCAAAGGAAACGCAAGACAGGATTAAAGACCAAATAATATTTTGTCCTGAACTGGAAGTGTCCGGGCATAAGAGCGCAACCAAATTTCTTGATGAGTTACTCAAGAAGAATCAATTTTTAGATAGTCCATATAGTAACGGAGAAATCATTAAATTTTGCTTTTCCAAATTGCCAGTTAGGTACCAACAGACACTTGTCGGCAAGTGTGGATCTGACATAGAAGCATTCAAGAGTCTATTGCGCGAACTCGAAGTAGTCTTCGATAAACAAGACGCAAAGGACAGGAAGAAGTCGCAAAATAACAAATACCACGGGCCAGCAAGGACAGACGACAACAGATCGCATAATCGCGCTCGTCAGTTAGGAAACCAGGGTTACGGAAATCAAGGTTACGCAATTCAAGATCATGGAAACCAGAGACACGGAAACCAGAACGTCAGGGAACAGGGTCAATCTAGACAAGGAATCTGGGACAGGAGGAATAACGAACGGCGAAGCGACCGTAACTGGAGAGAGCGAAATCAAGGACCACAGGAGAACCAGGAGATTGAAATTAGACCTGCAAATCCTAAGGCACGTCACAGGAGGGGGAGTCTGAGAAGGGATTGGCGCTAGTCCATAGGACTCCGCCACATCTCTCACACAAAGAAGTTCGTGGAATAATAGTAGTTTAAGTGGTGTACATAGTAGAATAGGCAAATATATGAACCTTTGTTCGGGGAACAATAATCGTTACATTAATAGATTAAGATTGCTAAAGTATTAACACGCTGCGTTGTCTTGCATAAGAATTTACTGCTGCTATCCTCTTTTTGTTTATGTTCGTGATCTCCAATGTCGATGGAGTAGGAGACACTACCTTTTCATGAGCAATGTTTTTGTCCTTTCCTATCTGGTGTCCATGTTGAGGGATAATGATGAGTGACGAGATGTTGCACAAACGGGCGCATACAAGAACGTGCTCTTAGAAGCGTTCTGAGAAGTCGTGATACGCTCGATAGCGGCCACAACCAGTTCGTGAAACGTTCATACCAATGCTTGCAGGCACGCGTCAGTGCACGGCAAGATTGTGGTACATTGCGTGATTTCGAGGATGAATATGGGCAGTATAGTTTTTTGCAGAGCTGCGCCAGCATCGTTGTCTTGCAAGTCGGGGTGATCCTGTGAGCGTTTGACTCCAATGGTGCCCTAGACGAGAGAAATGCGAGCATAAAGCCTACCATGCCAATGTGCTGGTTGGGGATTTAGCGTGCTGCTCGTGACTGTCACAGATGAATAACCAGGGACTTATACTTGGATATTCGTGACATACTGTGTAGCTGGCGTGTGTTGGGCGACTGAATCCTCAACAGGAACCACCCCTGGCTTGGTCATATTACATTGCTTCTGGAAAGGTGTGCTTTGATTCCGAAAACCGCATCAGATAGAGAAGGAAGTTGCAACTATAAATTTATTGTCGTGTATAGCCATGGCTAACCCAGTCTCTGGAGTTTCAGTGAGGCGTAATGAAAACTCGGAGGTCATGTCGTACGGCGCGGACATCACTGTCGGCAATAGCGGCGAGCAGCGAGACATCTCAACGTAACAGGAATTATGTAAGAGTATTGTATAAAAAAAAAAAATAATAATAATAATAGAGAGAGTACCATATTCTAGGATAAATTAAACTTTAGGATTTTACAATAACTAGATCCTTAATATTGTGGCGGTTTTCTACCACCAGTGTTTGGCACGCGCCTGTTGGGATGTTATTTTTCAGGTCATCAAATCACAGACCCGAGATGGAGGGACGACCGGCGAGCGAACGTAGAATAGTTGCATGTCTTTATAGTTCAGTAAAACTTCAGCATGCATAATAACATAATTTATTCAGAAGACATAGAATGTAGATCGTTGACATATGGTAGTTAATTCTTGAGCATGTCTACTGTCGATCTATATAATTAATAGTAATATTAGTGCGGGCCCGCACATTTAGTTGTTCATCCATTACAAAGCATCAGTTAGCACACACCATGTACATACTGAGATCGGTCTCTACACATATATCAAAATAAATTATTTCCATGTCTAGATTAGATGTTATAATGATTGCCATAGATTAATAACTATAAAAGTAAAATAAGAGTGTCTGAAATGACAGACCATCAATGTTTCATTATGTAAATTTATTATAACATAGAAGGTCATGGGAAAAAGTTAGGCATAAGATTTTTGTAAGAATTGTGCAGATGACGGGGATCGTGGCAATGCGGAGGCCGGCCGGAGCGGGAACAAGAGGTCTGCGGCTACCTGCAAGAAAAGAGCGTCAGCACCCCACCTGACGTGAAGGGCGAGAGCATCCGGTCGTACAGGCTGACAGTCACCCAGCCGTGTACCTGAGGGATTAGGCGGCAGACAGCCCTCGCCGGGCCACAATCGAAAGTGGGGCTGGCCGTTGACACTGACACGCGACCCACACGCGACAGCCTGCTAGCTCTCCGGACGTGGCAGCCGTTTGGAGGGATTCCCTGCGGCAGACCACGTTGTCGTGAGTACACGAAGAAGATCACATATCGTGTCAGAATCGGCGCCTCATGTGCCTCAGGACAGAAAGGGACGCTCTATACTCACCTGTTTGGGTTTTTACAACTCACTAGCATTGGCCGATCTGCATACACAAAGCAGTATCGTGCCACACTAACAAATGTATGGTCTCATTTCTTACTTCTCCTCTCTATTAGAGAGCAGTTTTAACAATAGTCACTCCACGTGCCATCATCCCTCGTCGAACTGCAATATTGGGAAACATAAAGTACTGTCCAGCGAGAGAAGAGGCCTAGACTAGTGATGTATCCCAACAAGTAGACCTCAGAGACAATTAATCGACGTGAGGAGAGCCTATCACTGTGTCTTCCTACCATACTGCCGTCATCATATGCGTGGGTCTGACTACAATCTCAACAGCGTACTGCAGACACTCCAGAACTCCCTATTGCTGTTGCCACAACGTAGCAACAACACCCGACGTTTAGCCTTATGTGATGTCAGTACTGTGTAATTAGTGAAGTGCTACGGATATTTCTAACAATGTGATTTAGTGCCTCATTCTCAGCACAGTCGTGAACATTGTGCAATGTGCACGCACAACTTGATGCCCCATGAACCTTGTTTTTTTTTCTTTTCTTCCTTAAATTTCTTTCTCTAATGTTGGTTTTGTAATGTATGTTATACCTTGTATGTGTTTGTGTTTTTACACTGTAATTCTTATTACAAATTACTGTATTGTTCTCCACACCATGTTTTATTTGTATTTTGTATTTATTGTTGTGTGTATGCGAACAGTGTGCCTGAAGTCCCCATAAACTGAAGCAGATACCACCACTGTCATTGTGAATGGACCATCAGTTCAGGGAACATTTTGTAAAGGTTATTCTTGCTGCAGGGAGACAGAATGAATCGGAGGTTGTAATTAGATTCTGAAAGCTCACAAAGAGATTGTTAACTTAAATAGTATCATGTGAGAGTGAGTTCAGGTTAGTTTCATGATTCAAATTGTTGTAAAATCTTGGGCATTCAATTGCGGAGCACTACAACTTTGATTGTAAAGAATAAATTGCTCCATATTTGGCTCACATGCCCGGGCCATATTTAGAGAGTGAATATCTGTGTGAATCGGTGTTTGGAAGGGGCTCCCTGGGTATGGATGTGTGATGTGAGTGTTAGTGTTCCATATTAAGAAGGTGAAGTTGGCTACATCATAAATAATCCTCCCTCTATGAGCTGCATTTTTCAGTTGCAGTGATTTTCTTTATAGAGTGCGGCATGTGGAGCCAGTTTGCGAGATTGTTCTTGGGCGATTGACTCACTACCTTGCTCCTAAGTGAGCCAACCGCTCACCAATTACAATCTAAAATGGCGTAGGGGCTATGAGAGGTGGCATGAGCCCCCTCTCATGGTTCTATCTTATGACTCTCCTCTCTATTTGCATGCGGTGGAGGGCTGCTATTCCTTCACACGCGGACTTCCCATGCAGCGTCTCTCGTCACCCGGGTGGTCCAGTGACAGGTGGGCTCTTCTGACTTTGAAAGGGTAGGCCGACAGGCGTGGGGGGTCGAGTGAATGCTTTCCGGACGCCGGCATTGTCAGGAGACGCGCCCGTTTGGAGCCGGAAGTGGCGGCTGGGCTGGAGGTTCCGTTGCTTCGCAGAAGCTTAGCGAAAACACTTTCTGGCGGGCTACCAGCGAGGCGTGGGAATGACTTATGTACCCAGGCAGCTGTGGCGGGAAAATTCCCGCGCTTTCTGCAAAATAGGACTGTGATTGGCTTGCTCAGGGCATAGCTCCGTGACGGAGCAAAATCAGCACAGAAATTGGCGCCAAGAATCTCCATTGGTGGAATGGTAGTGCCCCGGCAATGGAGTGGAATTTCCGCCGGTTTTCGAGTTGCTGATTGGAACGTAACCACGGCCACTGTCGTGGGGGCGGGAATGTTGTGTGTTCGGCCTGTACGGGTGCTCTAGGAGTCGGCAGTCGCCTTTCGGTCGAGGACGTCGAAGCAACCAGCCCTCGCCTGCGGTACGCCAGATCGTGTTCTGGGAGATAAGAAGACCGTTTGGTAATGTACGTCCGCAGCACCGGCAGATAGGGATTTTCCTAGGTGACAATCAGAGCTCAGCAGAGCGCGCCTGTTCATCCTTTTCTAACTTTGTTCTGTTTCGAGTAGCAGCAATTACTGTTGGGTTAGCTGTGTGTCTCTCTTGAGATTTGAGTGGAAAGGAATTGGCTCCACATACCACTTCGTCTTAAACCTCACGATCTAAGTTAGGGACAACTTCACCTTTATAGTGTTTGTATGAATCTCCAATTTTAGCCAATTTGATGTTTTATAAATATTTCCTGTATTTCTTTTACTATTCTGTGTTTAATCTTAATAAATCATATTGTTATTTTGGACAGAACTTTCATTCTGTTAATCGATAGAGCAACCCTATCATTCCTCACTATGCTAATGAAACCTTGGTTTATTTAACTTATTTATCAAATTAAATTATTGCAGGTGCCAAACTCTCTTCTACTCCACTAGCAGGGTTGATTAGAGTCAGTTCGCGTATTTCTTTTATCCTTGTGCAACAGCAAAAGTCGGAGTTAGAATAGGGGGGGCTTAGAGCATGATTTACATATGTGGATTCTAGTAGAACTTAGTGATAAATACACTGCTAGCCCCGGCACCTCGCAATAGAACGAGTCATTCAAATGGAAAGGGAATATCAAGCGAATTTAGCGAGTCAATTCACTACCATACGTGGAAGTGATTGCACTGTCACAGTGTTGCCAAATGTTTGTGACGGTGTTGACAGTTCTCAGCTATGCTAGGAACAGCTATGTAGCGGTATGTGAGGAGAATCCCATGCTCATGTCATAGCAGGATACGGAGAGGAGGCGTGTGGTTTGGTTAATATGCAGCGTTTTCTCCTACCAGTTGTGTCAAACGTTCAGGTGTATAATCTTCCATAACGATTACAGTTTCCCACAAAATATATACGAATAAAACACTTACCTTGTTACTTTGTGACAAAAGATTATTTCAGTACAATAAAAAGTTTTTGGAAATCAATTTTACCCAAACACTATGCACCTCGAAATCGATTGCATCTATGTGCAGTCTTGTGATCATACAGGTAGAATTTCATGAATTGCACTAGAATATAGAAAAATGTTGGTACGAATGGAAGCTCTAAGAAACTAATTATTCTGTGCCATGTAATAATCAATTCATTTGAAAATTCAGAAGAGAAGAAACTAAAAATCATACCCATTAAGACAGAAAGTAAAGTGCAGATCTGCGCCTTTTTATCTTCATATCTATACAAATAATGTCTACTAATCAGCGTATTCATTGCTTTCGTAATGTTTCCCTCTTGTTTAGTCTTCTAATGATGAAGTGGATCCACACCCATGAGTCTGATTGTTTCTTTGTATCCTTCCATCTACTATCTTTGTGTGTTATTGCTCGATGTTCAAAAAGCAAAATATTAAGCCTGCTCCCACGAGGTATTACAACGAAGTCACAAGAAGGCTAACGAATTATAATCAAAATACACTGAGACGCCAATTTGTCTGTCGTCATGGTGTTAAGTCGACAAAAAAAAGTTAGATATTATTGCCTGTATCACCGGTATCCAGTTGTCGTCTTCTCTTACTGAGATTTTCATATTACCCTGAACATAAGACACCGAGAGAAATGTGCACCGTATATTTTCCGTGACGAAACATCCCACATTACATTCATTCTGATGCATTCGTAACGTGCATCGGTGACGAATTACAATGAAAATGGTAGTAGTAAAAAATCAAAGATGTTTACTGCATTACAGACAATTGTTAAGGATCAACAAAATAACCAAGAAAGACTGCGTGTTTAATTGGCGCACTGCATAAGTCTTCTTACCACTTTGTTACTGAATTCTGTTCTGATTGTTTGCAGAGAGAAAAAAAGAACCCTGTAGCTATACGCATCGCTAGTACAACGAGATACTACCTATCAACTATCCTTGCTTTACATCACGAGACGAACATGGCGTCACCGAGCTGATATTTGAAATACATTTCTGTTTTCTCTCTCTGTCTCTCTCTCTCTCTTTATTTTTATTTTTATTTTCTGAGGAAAGAATCGAGAAGCGCGAGTAATAAGCATGTAGGCGTATAATCTATTTACAGTTATTTTCATCGGGATTCATAATGCAAAAATAAGCATTTTAAGTGTATTATTATGTAATTCCAATTATTGACAGTCTATTCGTGAGTTTGCTCGTTTTCAGTGGGGTGAAACCTGTCACAGAAGGAAGCAAAACATAAATATTTGTTGCACCATGTGCAGCACACAAACCAAAGAGAAGACGGCAAAGGGATGCCCGTGATGCAGGCAATAATACCCAAATATTTCTACCGGCTTAACACCATAACAACAGACGAATTGGCATCTCAGTGTATTCTGATTATAATTCGTTAGCCTTCTTGCGACCTCGTGGGAGCAGGCATAATACATTGCTTTTTGAACACCGAGAAATAACACACAAAGATAGTACGTGGAACAATACATAGAAACTATCAGACTCATGGGTGTGGAACCAGTTCACCATTAGAAGACTGAACAAGAGGGAAAAATTATGAAAGCAATGCATACGCTGATTAGTATACATTATTTGTATAGATCTGAAGATGAAAAAGCACAGATCTGCACAGTGCCCGCATCTGCATTTTAGTTTCTGTCCACACCCATGAGTCTGATTGTTTCTTTGTATCCTCCCATCTACTAGTATTAGTTTTGAGAGCAACGTTAGTTACAGCTTGCGAAGTATTCATAGTATTCTATACGCGTGTGTAAGTGTCTTCCAATACCCACTCAAAGCAGACAAGGAAACAAAGTCTAGCTACAGTATTATAAATACGCCTCAGTTTATGTATGAACTCAGATTAGGTTGATAATCACTTTGAATATTTGGCAGTACTGTACCCACTGGTGTTAAACTCGTTTTCAACCAATGATTCCCACAGCTACTGGAATACTACTTGTAATATTTCTTAGACATAATACTTACGCAGTGCTATCAGACGAAAAGATCGACGTGACACAAACTGTGGGAAGTTTGTCCCACAACCTCCGTACCTGGATAAAGAGTTTTTCCTATTTGAGATATATGTGAACATTTCTGCATACGACGATTTAAGAAGAAACTAAATTCATTCAGCTACGATAATGCTTAAAGAAATCGACCTAACGGCACTAAATCTTGGTTTGTGAATAGTTTACAGGCCGTACTCTGTCGCAATTCGCTGGTTGGAGGGCAAAAAGGTTACCGACAAATTTCACACAAGGAAAAGGGGGACGAAATGTCTCCCCCTGGAAGGTCATCAGGTAAACCGAAGAGTGAGGTTGTCATTAAAACCACATTACTGTTGTCACTATGATGTTGCACTGCCCAAGGCCTGTGATGATAAAGGGTCCGTTTAGGTCAGGCATATTGTATACAGAAGTGGAAGAGACAGCACCACTAAGTTCTACAATCCGTATGCATTGCATACACACATAAAATTACTGTTACAGTGTACTATTGCAGCCCAATGAGTGAATTGCATATTTTCAGGTGAGAAAGAGCACTGGAAAACAGTCTTCGCTACATTAGGTTACTTAAACTGGTGTCACTCTGAGCTAGAATTTATGGTCAGCGGCTAAGTGTAAGGTCAATGAGTCTGATGCGGGTTTTGCAATTGTGAAATATTTTCCTACATTATAGAAGCGAATATTAAATTTGAACTAATAATGCGAAAATTTTGAACTTGGATAGCTTAGAATGAAAATCTTTCTGTTTATTGCAAAGGACAACAATTGATTTTCTAAAACTTTCTCTGCCATACACAACTTGAAACAGGTCACGTCGACCAAAACATGTGAAAGAACTGACAGGGAGGTATATCGGAAGGCAGTAAGATCCCTGAGCTTATGGTTTGGCAGAATTCGACAGCCATTTCTAGGCGCAAGTAAATTAAGAAAGGCAGCCGTTTTTTTTTATCAAGTAACATCTTCATCAATTACTTTAGTTGTAATGTAATCTGCGAGTAATTGCTGGTGATTGATATTAACATGAAAAGGACTCCGTAGACAAGGAAAGAAACTCTTCTTGGGCAACTACCAAAAGGCATTAAATGATCTTCAAGCACATGAGTTCCAGCAACGGTATGAAGAAAATTATAGTAATAATGACGGTAATAATCGAATTATCCGTTAACTTCACACATTCGCAGTGGATTTTCTCGAACTAAGAAATCACATCGAGGCTATGATGCCTAGAAGAGTCTTTACATCCTGCTGACATGAGAATAGCATAATCTCCACGTCAGAAGATTGCTTCTACTTAACTATTTAACACACTCGCATTTTTTCCACCGTGACTAATTTTGTGAGCTAAGCATACTCCTGGGGCTGAGAAATGTGGCCATAATGGTCTGGTGGAACGAGCTATCACAGGTGAAATGCGTGGGTTCAGGCATTTACTTTTAAGAGGCACAAACAGATTTACTTTACCTCTGGTAACCACAAGAGAAAGACGTTATAATCTAGAATCCGCATTAAACATCACGTTCCTTCCTTGTCAACTGAGCAGAGCAGGTTTACGATGGGAAATGACATAGGCGGAATTCATGGTACACAGAAATATGGTCTCCAGTACACTTACTTACATCAGAAAATTCTATTTTATTTGATGAACCGATAGCCATTTAAATGAACAGGGCTCTTATTTTACTTGTACTTGATTTAACTAGAGACGTTGAAAAATTTGGTGCTGGACTGTGATTCGAATTCGTATCTCCTCTTTCGAAGATCTGAATCTCTCGAAACAGTATAGTTCAATCATTTCGTTCCTTTTCCCAACACTGCAGTCTTCTCTAGGTCTCCTCCAAAGGTGAGTATGTGGATCTGAATCCTGATCCAGTAGAACAATATACATAATTTCATTTCAAGCCCTATCACGTGCACACCAGTCTGCTAGTGAAAATTAACATGCATTTGTAATGTCTGTTAATGTGTTGCCAACAATCGCAATAGGTGTCGTTATTTCTGGTCAAACACGCACACCTATTAATGTTGGTGAGTAGGCAATGGATACCTAAGCTATGTTCGTGGATGATAAAGAAGGACGGTAAGTGTGCGGTTCGATTATCGCTCAGGCACAAAAATTTGTATCCTTATTTTAGATTCAAACACCTAACAGCTGGTAGGAAAAACCGATGGGTAACATTTGATTTTACTTAGTTAACAATCCGATTGTGTATTGGGTTCGTATCTCCGACACAGAACCTCACATCATGCGCTTCATCTTTAAATGCATGAACACTTTGTTACTTCTGAATGGAGGTATATCACACATCTTTCGTGGTTAGTTAACAGGGACGAAAGGGTCTATATAGGAGTCCCGGTTTATTACAAAAACTGTCGTCTTTTATTTTCAAGTTTAGATTTGGTTACTGATATTGGCGAAAATTTCTGTAATTCGTGCCTCTTCATGACTAGTCAGCAATATGACATGATTAGATTAGATTAATACTTGTTCCATAGATCATGAATACGACATTTCGTAATGATGTGGTATGTGTCATTTTAATGAAAGATTTCTTTACGTACCATGATTCAGTTTCTTTGCAACAATGTTTTACTCTCTTTCTCTCTCTCATTCTTTCATTATTTTTATCTCTCTCCCTCACTCTCTCTGTCTTCTCTTTCTTTCTCTCTCTCCCTCTCTCTCTCTCTCTCTCTCTCTCTCTCTCTCTCACACACACACACACACAAATTCTTCTTTTCTTTTTATTTGTTGGTTGTGCTCGACTATCGGCGAGGTACGAAAACGTCCGTCAATGAGATTGTTAGTTTTCAGTACACTTACGAAATAAATATAAAGACAACTATGAGAGTTACTGATTTATGAAGCTTAGTTTGCAGTCAGTTCTGAGTATTATTAGTAACTACGCTCCAGTCCCTAAATCCAGTTACAGAAAATAATTTGAATCAGACGGGTTCACGTCTTCCAAGCTGTAGCAGCCGCGTCTTTGAGACGTCAGCTATGGTCACTTCCCAGCCCACTCTAGGATCACATCGGTTCGTCTTCTTCCCGCTGAGATTTGGCAACAGGGCAAGGTATGTTTGGCAACTCTGTGATCGACGAGTTACTTCCTGGTGTGCACGGAATTAAGCCTCAAAGTTCACTTGATTTTTCCTGTCATTTCCATTGAGTAATCTGAGTTGTTATCGCTTGAGCTGTAACAAAGGTTTGTGAATTTACAGTTTTCAGCCCAGGAAAGTCGTTGGACGTGAAAATCGTATCTAATCTCGTCCTTTAAATAGCGGTTTACGAGTTCTAGCCACTATTGATCTCGTAAGAGGAAAACTAGCCGCATGCCTCTCCCCTAGCTCTGTGGAAACGTGCTAACCTATAAAAAAGCGTCTGTTATGGCTTGCGGTTTCAGTCTTTCTGACTGTAACGTTTTTATCCCTCCTGTGAAAGAGCTTACAAGCAGTCAGATAACACATCGATAAGGAAATCGCAAGAAAATACTTGCGGCTCATAGTGCAAGGGTGAAATTCTTAAAATGCTGCACAACAGGTAACGCCTCTTTCCGCTGCTGACAAACAAATTTTGGGTTTGTGGGAATACATAACTTTATTTATGAAATGCCACATTTGCGTACCACTTGAGTATGACACAGCATACCAATCAAACATAGAACCAATCGAAATCTAAGTGATTAGTATTTTACTAATTCGTGCCGATAGAGACACGCTTGTGTACAGATACTCAGTATTATTGAAACAGACTTTCGTCGTAAGGTTATCGGGGCTAGTTTTATTCCATTTCTTATAATACAGTGCTCAATTTTCGTAAGGTTGCTTTTAGTGTTGTTAAAACATTAGTTAATATGAGAGAGAAATTAGTCATCAACGATATATGCGAATTCTCTGATGTTATCTATAACAGTCTGACAATGCACATGCAGTTTACTGATTACATGCACGTAGAAAACATGTTCTGCGTTAAAGCTGTCAAACATGGTTTGATGAAGAATAAAATGCCACTGCCACACGACAGATAATTTAGAAAATACTTTTTTGACGTATTTTGGCACGATGCGCTCTCCCCATACATAACACAAAAGTTTCGAGAGGCATCTGCAGCCTGGCCATCTATGAAACCTGAAAAGAACAAAATGTCGTAGAAGTTAGCCCTTTATCCACTTACGACTATTTTGGGATGAGAAATGAAGGGAATTATGTTCAAAGTTCCATTAGATCGATAACTTCAACAGACAGCAGTATTGCTTTCTAAAAAATGTAGCAGTGAATGTACCCGAACTCGCTACGTCTCATCCTCAGTGCGTGACGCTTACCGTTACGCTGCTAGCTGTCACATAGCTACAGCAACTCCAGAAGTAAACAACAAGTCCTCTAGGACTTCCGCATTGCACAGTGCTGTGAGATAATGCATATGGCCGGATCTAGATTTCTGAGAGACAGACAGTTACAGCTTTTGTTTTGCACTGCACAACGTTTTCAACAAACAGATAGCTCAATAGAGTAGCTAAAGTCGAAAGGAACACTTCCTATTTAAATTTCTGCATCCTACACTGTTGGCAGTTCTGTGTAGGTGTCAGTTACGTGATTTTATTTCTTTGATTACAAAATAGAGTTGAATGTATGCACAGGATAGCCGAGGCAGCTACTTCATGGCGATTCGGTCAACCAAGTAAATGAAAGTACTAAACATGCTGCAAACCACTACAGGGAGCCTGTGTGTCAGAATTCTCATCCAGTGTGGCGCAACATTGTTATGATAGAAAAATGACTGACTCTGAAGAAAATTTGGTGGTCTCTTGGATTGATGCTAGATTCAGATACATATGGTCTGGGTTCGATCCCAACTTCTGCTGATGATTTTTGATAAGGAGAGACAGATTCTGTTCTGAAGAAAGTATAATGGCATTGTGGTCTGACAGTCATGTTAAACATGATATTCCTTCCCTACCAAGTAGGCGTTAGGTTGAACCACAATAAAGTCAGGAGTCGCGACACGTAGAAACTCTATCAACAGTAACCTTTCTTATACTAGTTATTTATTTCTATGTGACGAAACAAACGCTATGGACGGTCGCAGGACACTTATTCCATCTTTTATTTGAGCTTCTGTACGTCGATAAAATTGGTTCTGAACTGGGAATGCAACTCAGACCGCCCTTAACGCGGAATTAGATTCCTTCGTGACAATACAGCTCGACTGCAATTTGTTGTTTGTTTAAAAGTGCAGATTCCTCTACATCTTCACATATTGCGCGTGAAACGGTTCGAATCGTGTCCCAGCACTAAAGCTTTCTTTATGTACTATCAAGCTCTAGCATGAGAACAGCTATCTGCTGGTGGATAATAATTTTGATGTTTAATTTTGATGTTTCATTCGTTGTCAACACTAACTATATCTGACGTTCTCGAGTCCCAGTGAGACACCGAACTGTTTGCGAGGATGTTATTCCGAGCTGCTGGTGGAGAGAAATTCGGTAGCTGACGACTCTTTGTGTGCGGTCAACAACGATATGTGTGGGGTTCGATTCCCAGTCAGCACTGAACTCTTTGTCATATTATTTCTAGTTCAAACATGCTCACATGTCGCTGCTGGTATAACAAACCCATTTTCAACATTCGTTTTCTCTAGAATATAACAGCGATAGGTGCCAAGGTGGAGTCCTGGGAAAGAAAAAACTAATGTTTCGTCTCGTCATTTCAGTTAAAACATCTAGTTACTGCCGAGAAAATCAGTTATGTCACAGTTGATTGTGCTTTGATGACAATCCAATCAGGTTCTGGGTTTGAATCCCTGCCCAACACAAAGCTGTACCTCACGGCATTTCAAGTACGTTAATTGTGAAGAAACAATATTTACCATCTCTGGTAGTTCGTTAACTAGGACAATAGATGCTGGGTAGGAATTCGCGTCCGTTAAAAATGTTTACTTTATGTAATTTAAAGTTGATATTTGCTAAATGATACTGTCTAAAATTGAGGTATATCACTCTCTGTATGCCTAGTCAGGAATGACTGTTAGTTTTCGTCAGACACAAAGTCTTTGCTCAGTCTGCATGACCTGGGTTTGAATAAATATGCAGAACGAGGCGGTTCGTCGTGTCATTTGAAGTTCATACATATTCTCAACTAGCTGCTCATGAATAACTTAAATTTTTAATGTCATTTTTTGGTAAATAATAAGTACGGTATGTTACTTTGAAGACAAAATCATGAATACGACGAAGTTACTACGTGAATTACCTCACTGGCGTAATAGTGAGAGTGGCAACATTTCAGGTATGTCATTTACTGCAATCAATGTGAGCGTACAAGCCTTAAGGACCGTCTTATCTGTGATAAGGTGTTCCCTGATATTTTAGTACCGTGGTATTACTTTACATCTTGAGTTATTGCGATACAGAGCAGTGTTTTCTAGTGGTGACTTGCTGGAACCATTTTCAATAGTCAAACGACTGTACCGAGGACCTGCTAGACAGCTGCGTTATGTGGGTTGCATTCGAATCAGGCGAAATGAAATTCAGGTCGTTCGGATACTTTTGAGCACGACTGTACCAGCCGTCGGCATTTGTAATGGTTTATTTCGCGCCTGTATTAACCTGTGGTCTTGCAATGTTAATCACTTAAGTATGTTACCTAGACAAATATATTCCCGATTGATGACCTCAGATGTTAAGTCCCATAGTGCTCAGAGCCATTTCAACAAATACACTCCTGGAAATTGAAATAAGAACACCGTGAATTCATTGTCCCAGGAAAGGGAAACTTTATTGACACATTCCTGGGGTCAGATACATCACATGATCACACTGACAGAACCACAGGCACATAGACACAGGCAACAGAGCATGCACAATGTCGGCACTAGTATAGTGTATATCCACCTTTCGCAGCAATGCAGGCTGCTATTCTCCCATGGAGACGATCGTAGAGATGCTGGATGTAGTCCTGTGGAACGGCTTGCCATGCCATTTCCACCTGGCGCCTCAGTTGGACCAGCGTTCGTGCTGGACGTGCAGACCGCGTGAGACGACGCTTCATCCAGTCCCAAACATGCTCAATGGGGGACAGATCCGGAGATCTTGCTGGCCAGGGTAGTTGACTTACACCTTCTAGAGCACGTTGGGTGGCACGGGATACATGCGGACGTGCATTGTCCTGTTGGAACAGCAAGTTCCCTTGCCGGTCTAGGAATGGTAGAACGATGGGTTCGATGACGGTTTGGATGTACCGTGCACTATTCAGTGTCCCCTCGACGATCACCAGTGGTGTACGGCCAGTGTAGGAGATCGCTCCCCACACCATGATGCCGGGTGTTGGCCCTGTGTGCCTCGGTCGTATGCAGTCCTGATTGTGGCGCTCACCTGCACGGCGCCAAACACGCATACGACCATCATTGGCACCAAGGCAGAAGCGACTCTCATCGCTGAAGACGACACGTCTCCATTCGTCCCTCCATTCACGCCTGTCGCGACACCACTGGAGGCGGGCTGCACGATGTTGGGGCGCGAGCGGAAGACGGCCTAACGGTGTGCGGGACCGTAGCCCAGCTTCATGGAGACGGTTGCGAATGGTCCTCGCCGATACCCCAGGAGCAACAGTGTCCCTAATTTGCTGGGAAGTGGCGGTGCGGTCCCCTACGGCACTGCGTAGGATCCTACGGTCTTGGCGTGCATCCGTGCGTCGCTGCGGTCCGGTCCCAGGTCGACGGGCACGTGCACCTTCCGCCGACCACTGGCGACAACATCGATGTACTGTGGAGACCTCACGCCCCACGTGTTGAGCAATTCGGCGGTACGTCCACCCGGCCTCCCGCATGCCCACTATACGCCCTCGCTCAAAGTCCGTCAACTGCACATACGGTTCACGTCCACGCTGTCGCGGCATGCTACCAGTGTTAAAGACTGCGATGGAGCTCCGTATGCCACGGCAAACTGGCTGACACTGACGGAGGCGGTGCACAAATGCTGCGCAGCTAGCGCCATTCGACGGCCAACACCGCGGTTCCTGGTGTGTCCGCTGTGCCGTGCGTGTGATCATTGCTTGTACAGCCCTCTCGCAGTGTCCGGAACAAGTATGGTGGGTCTGACACACCGGTGTCAATGTGTTCTTTTTTCCATTTCCAGGAGTGTATATTCCCGAAATTTCATTACACCACGTTAATTATGTTTTGGTGCTGTGGTTTTCGTCAGTGTATATTTTACAGAAGGTTTCATAATAGGAAAACATCCAGTGTGTAACGTGTTTACCTTCAGACGTAGACTGGCAGTCACCTTAAGAACCCTGGCCATTAGGAGGCTTTCGAGTCCTTGGCCTTTGCCACAAGTATTGTACCAAATGCATTATTTATAATAAATACAATCGAGTTTTTAGCCATTACTTCTATTAAATAAATATGAAAAACCCAGAAAGTACAAAAAAACAATTTTTCATTGGAACTTTTCCTGTTTGTAACATGTAAAGACCTTTATTTTCAAACAATAAAAATGACGCTTTTAACAAAGAATTTTTTTCTGGTGGTAGTGTGAAACAAGAAAAAAAAGCCCAGTAAATATAGGCTCTGAAATGCGTACGTTAAGAGGTATGTGTATTTGTTTATCTTAGATATTGTGAAACACATTTCTTCTACTACAGAAGTAGTCATAGTTCTTAACGGATGCATCTTATAGCCCATGTTTGCTAGACAGTTTTTTCTTGTTTTGAACGACACGACATTCTCCCAAAACATAAAAGCAAAAAAGCTTTCAGCAGAACAAAGTTGTTTTATAGTACCGAAGATGAAGGACTGCCCATTGATCTTAAGGTACGCATTCTAGGGACCACGTTTGCTAGATATTTTTGCTTCGGTTGGTCGTTCTTGTTTTATCCCAAAATATTGATCATTCCGCCTGGGATATCCTGTATGTGCCCCTGACCCAGGAGACAAATACGGGAGCAGAAAATGCTAATCACCCCCAGCAGAAGCCTCCTTGAATTCCACGCTGCTAGCTCCATTAGCACGCTAACGGTAGTACCACACTGTGCCCTCTTCCTGGCCGTAACACGACACACGAAAGGTCACGTACCTTCATTTTTATAAATTCTGTTACTACCCTCGAGTTCAGGGATCATAATATGTCAGAACGACTGAGAGGTATGGTTTGGGAGAGAGGGGTGGCTCATGCCGAAGCGTGGTGAGAAGCACCGGCAAATGTGTCATTGAGTTTATTGCATCGAAGATCCACAACCGGCCATTTGCTGGTCCGGTGAAGGCGCCGCGCAGCGTGAGTGCATAGGCCAGTGCCAATGCCAATGCCGGGAATTGCTGTGTCGGCGTCGTGTCGCTCAGCCTTGCAGACGAAGCTCACCTACTCTCGCCACGGTTAAGTGGTCGCCGCTTGTACTGACTGTGCTGGTAGCATGCGATACAGCTGACTGCTCCCTCAACCGCAACTCGTACACTCCACGTAGAGCGCCGAAGGGAAATAGCCGACCGCCGTCGTTGTAGTGAGCCCTAGCAGCTCCCGCCTTCCTCCCAGGGCGGTTCTGTCAGCGGCCACAGACAGTTCTGCACCTGAGAGGCCGTGAATTCGCGCCCAGGCCCCGCCCCCGCGGACGGCAGCTTGCAGTCTGCTGGAGGATGTCACCCAGGGAGAGGAGGCCAGCAGCCCTCTCGTTTCTCGCGCCGATGCAGCTCCAAGGTGCGGCTCGTCCCGCCACAGCTACGGCTCGTCCGTGCAGCGCTGGTTGGAGGCCGTTTCAACGGGCTGACGTAATTATTAAAGGGCACTCCACTTGTCCTCTCCAGAGGAATTACGTCAAAGGCATAGGGAGAAGATGTATAATAAACGAGCCCGCAGACTTAAGTCAGACGTTCGTGTGGTTATTCTATCGGCGTCTGGAACCGGAGAGAATGGTGATTAAGTTGCAAGCCAATCACGACGACCTATAGTGATGGGTATCGGTGGCCAGTTGGCTCGCTGAAACTACATCCAACCTCCGCTGCACGGACGTGCCACAGCTGTGGCGGAGCGGACTACACACCTTGGAGTTCCGGCCCCTACGCTCAGGTCATTGGGCGCTATCGTAACTGTAACGTATGGGTTCGCCAAAGCACATGAGTCCCCTGTGCTACCTTAGGTAGTTCACACTTGTATACAGTGTCCGCCATGCCGTGCCTTCTGTCCTGCGAGCGGTGTCGTAAGACAGTCTGCAAAATCGTTTGCGAAATATCAACATTGCCCGCGCCTGCTACCCGATGTGCCAATCGGTCACTTAACTACCTTCAAGCCATAGCTGCCTGATATTTACAGAAAAAGCCACCCCTGTACTTATTCGTGGCTCAGAAATACTATTTGTATCAACAACTTCCACTATTGTCACTTCAAATCCGTAACATTCTTTTCGATCAGTTGTTCCACTTTGAGCAGCTTTAATATATACTTTTACACTGATTTATTTCGAGAAAACGTCTAAAACAGGGTTTCAGTTTATTATAGAGTTTTCTTTCGGTTTCCCTACTAGAATGGGATAGCTTACCGTAGTATATGGCACTGAACTATCTCACTTGTGACCGTACTGTAAACCTTTGTCGAGCGAAAAAAATTTTAAGCGTCTCGATCTTAGATCACAACACCTCCTTCTTTCTGGTTTCCTAACAGATATTTCGATGCGCAAGCCACGTGAAGTAAAAATTAATCGCTTTGAACTTATCCATGAACACGACCTCTACAGTTATAAGAGTTTTGTTTAAAAAGTGCACAAATCGGAATCCAAGTACTGCACAGAGGTTCGTTACTCCCAGCACTGACTTATTATATTCTTCGTTTGTGTGGTCATATTGTCCGTAGTTACTTTACAGTTCCTGAGGGTATTTTCGTTCTAGCGGCACCACTGGAAAAAATACGTGTTTTTCTCACCAGACGGCATTTCGATTTAGTGAGGTAAAACATTGTCAGTGGTCTTTCATAAAATATATTTACAATTTGATTTGTTTTTAAGCTCGAGAAACAGTTCCTTAAAAATTTGTCGGTTTTTACTTCCGGTGATTTCCGCTTGGTTTCTCTCCTATATCAGAATATGCCGTCTGCTAACACGTTTCTGGCGTCTTTCTTCTTTAGACACTGATACTTGTAATCTAAATTTTCGCTGCTCTACGGAACTATGCATTTCTTACGTTATACACAGCACACTTTTTCGTACACCACCGTTTACTGTTATTAATGTTCATATCAAATGACATCAAGCGTAAGCGTACTCAGTTGCAACAGGTATCGAGTGCTAAACGAAATGTTCTTCACGTTGCACCAACAAACTTAGATATCGACAAGAGAAAACGTAACAGTCAACTTTCATTGACGTAGAAAATTCTCTAGTCGAGCAGTAATATTCATTTATAGCGTATAACAAGGTGAAGCGAGCTAAATTCGATTTCTTTTCATGTCATTGCTCTCAGTGTTCCAAATTCTGAACAGCAATTAAACTTACACAAAAGTACAAATTTTGCTGTCCACAATCCAATCGAGGATCAATAGACTCCAGCCAATTCTATCACAAAACAATTCAAACTACATATTCCCGACTCTGAGAGGCAACAACAAAGCCTGCGCGAAGCACACGCTGAAAAATTTCACCTGCGCTTTATCTGCACACAGAACGAATTTACGAACATAAAGCTCATTGTTTCCAACGTCGCTGCGTCCACATACCTCGAAACAAAAGTACTAACTCTATTGACGCCGCAGCAAGCCACTCTTACATTCCTTTGAAAGGAACTCAGCCCTGTAATTTATGTCGCGATCTGTTTGCAATGGCCGTACTAAAAACCTATCACCACACGAACAGCACTGCAGTGAGATTAAAAGCACTCGTCGTCTAAATAGGTTTAATAATTTACGTTTTTCGGTTGTATTTTTAAACAACAGAAAACCCTCATGTTCCAGCAAGATTTCAGTTACAATCCTCAAAAGTGGTACACATTTTTTTAATGTATTACAGATGAATTTACATCTTTGAAAACTTACATATCTTACTTCTAATACTTAATATTCCAAACTTGTAGTAAATATAGTATTTCTTGAACATTTAGTCAAACAATATTTTCATAAGAGGGCGCATCCCATCACTATTTATTGCTAGTCCTTCATCGATATACAGTATTTCATATATCTGTATCACATACAGAGCGTCTTTGAAATTATGACTGAAACCTGAATATCGGCCGAACTATTCAGTTTAACAATTTGAAACATGAGTGATACAACTTCTAGACTATTTTCCACACAATGGTCAACTCTGATTTGGTGATTTTTGATACTGAACTTTGCTTGTGCAGCACGCATCACTCGTAGAACTATCTCAGTTATGGGATAGCGACATGCCCATATATAGATGTTGCTAGCATCACGTACACAAGGTATAAAAGGGCTGTGCATTAGCAGAGCTGTCATTTGTACCCAGATGATTCACGTGAAAAGGTTTCCAACGTGATTATGGTCACATGACGGAAATTAATAGACTTTGGACATGGAATGGTAGTCGGAGATAGACGCAAAGGACATCCAGTTTCGAAAACAATTTGGAAATTCAATATTCCGCCATCAACTGCGTCAAGAGTGAGCAGAGATACCAAATTTCAGGCTTTATCTCTCACCATAGACAAAACAGTGACTGACGGCCTCCACCTAACGACCGAGAGCAGCGGCATTTGCGTAGAGCAGTCACTGCGAATAGAAAAGTGACACTGCGTGAGATAATCGCAGATATCAATATGAGACGTACGCAGAATGTGTCCGTTAACACAGTGCGGGAAAATCTGGCCTTAATACGCTATGGCAGCAGACGACCGACATGAGAGCCTTTGCTAACAGCACAACATAGCCTGCACCGCCTATCCTGAGCTCGTGTCCATATAAGTTGGACCTAGAGGACTGGAAAACCGTGGCCTGGTCGGATGAGTCTCGATTTCAGTCGATAAGAGCTGATGCAAGGGTTCGATCGTGGCGCACACCCCAAGAGGCCACGTACCCAAGCTGTCAACAACGTAACGCGCTGTTCACACTGGTGGTAGCTCCATAAAGAAATGGGCTCTGTTTACATGGAATTGGCTGCGCTGGTTCCTCTGGTCAACTGAACCGATCATTGACTGGAAATGGGAACGTTTGGCTACTTGGAGACCATTTGACTCTATTCATGGACTTCATGTTCCCAAAGCCCGCCCCCGGTAGATAAGTGGCAGTCTGCCGGGGAAGTTTGCACTCGCGCAGTTGTTTACCTATTCGGCGCACCCACACGTTTCGACGAATCGATATAGAATGGCACATGCATACCGAAAGTCGACTCTCAAGAAAAGTTTTTCGAATGAATATGCGAGACCGAAAGCCTATGAAATCGAAAGGTTAAACTTGACTACAACGGACTTATTGGAATACATCTCTCCATAGTGAGCAGTGTCGTTTACATCAAACCGATTAACGGTGCAGTGTGTAACAGAATCATCCGCGATACTAAACATGGACTCAAATTTCATCATTCTGATGGACATGATGGAGAAGTAACTATTGATCACGCAGGACAGGGCTTACGAAATATACGTATTTTCGAACTTCCCTTCGAGGTTCCGTCTGACTTGATCATTGACGCCTTACGCCCATATGGAAGAGTGCTTAGCCACGTAGAGGAAAAATGGTCCTTCACGACTTACCCCGTTCTCAATGGGGTGCGCCAAATCAGAATAGAACTGACACAACATGTACTCTCATACTTGTTTATCGGCGGATGTAGAGCAATAGTCATCTACGGTGGACAACCCGAAATACGCTCAGGCTGCGGGAAAGAGGGCCCCGTCCGTTCCGAATGTATGCAGCGGAGGACTGTGCAACTTCCAAATGGCGTACCCGTGCCTCCGTCCAGTTGACGCCGCTGACACTAACGTGTGCGGAAGCGTTTCGAACAGATCCCATCCGAAGAATGACCAGCTCCAACATCCTGACAGTTTACGGCAACCGACTGCAGCAGAGACCGCCACCTGTGACGAAACGACGTACACTTCTGCCACTCCTGCGCCGACGACGCCGTTAACCGACCGGAAAGGATCGGTAGGAGGTATGGAAACTGATCCTACGGTTGTGCCGACAGCTGCTTTCGTCCCTGAGCATCGTGTGTCACTTCCGCACTTGGACACGGAGACGCACACGCGCAAACAACGATCGCCGAAGCGCCACAAGAAACGACGGCTAGCGCCGTCGGATACCTGCTTACTGCAGTCCACGTCAGACGGACTTGCGTGTAACGTCGATACAGTGCATAGGGATGCGCAACGGGAGGTTCTACCTCTCTCACAGCAGTGCGACGCGAATCATACGAGAAGGGATTGAATACAGACACACCGGACGGAGAGCCGACGGTAGGAGTCCCTCCACCCACCGCAGCAACGCCACCGCCTTCGGTCAGCCCGGCCGCAGAAACACGACGAGAACTGGACCTTCAGCCCAGAAACTGGGCCGACGAATCCGAGACTGACCCGCAGACCGACGACGCAGGCGCAATGGCGAGTGCGGCATCCACCGGATGTTAGCCACGCAGAAGATGCAGACTGCCGCACAGACAGCATGTCGCCGAGCAGCAGCACAAAAGTTAATATAAGCGTTCATGTGCGCTTTACGCACTGAGGAACAGCGGCAGACGTATCGAACAGCCTCTATTAATATTAATACAATCAGAACGCCGGTCAAATTGCAGTTATTACGAGACATGTTGCATGCGTCAGACGTCGACATCGTTCTTCTGCAGGAAGTATGTGTTGAGAGCTTCCCCGACTTCTATGAGTACGATACATACATTACACCCACTACCGACGGTGGCAGCGGAACAGCGATACTTCTACGTGGCGGCATAGTAGCCGAGGACGTGGTGTACCTGCCGTCAGCGCGAGGACTGGCGCTCACAGTGCTGGGAGTTCGGATCGTTAACATCTACGCACCGACGGGGTCCGACAGACTGTGCGATCGATCCCGATTTTACGCAGAGGAGATTTCAACACTATTCTTAGGCCGGTATGAACATGTCTTATTTGGAGGCGATTTCAACTGTGTGCTAGCACTAAAAGATCAACACCCACGTTATTATTCATGCCCGGAGCTGCGGCAACTGATACAGGACATGAATCTCATTGATACATGGGAGACAATACATGGCGACAGACACGGATACAACTACGTCACAAGTCACTCTGCAAGTCGTCTCGATCGCATTTACGTAACACGTCGTCCCGAATCTGCGATCCTCGATGCGGAATTGTGGTCCGTCGCCTTTTCAGATAACATAGCATATATATACACGGTCTCCCTGAGTTTTCAACGAGTGTGGCGGAGTCGCAGTGTTTGGAAACTGAATACAGCACACCTCAGGGAACCTGACTGGAGACGCTTAATCGAAGACACTTGGCACATGTGTGAACGACACCTCCCGACATATCCGACGACGTTGCAGTGGTAGCTGGAATGCGTTAAGCCTGCATTGCGCTGAGCGTTAATTGCATACGGAAGAGAGCAGATGATGTGGAGGCGACACACGACGGAATTTTATTTCACGATGCTCCTCAAACTTTCTCTGCAAGCGACTTCACAGGACCGTAGTGCTGCTATGAAACGATCGCAGGGCCAAATAATTTCCATAACGCGCCGCCGTCTGGAGGGTGTCGCAGTCCGTGCAAGGGCCTTTGAACGAGTCCGTGAAGAATCACCGTCGATGTATCACGTGATCAAAGAAAAACAACGTAGCCGCAGAACCTTAATACAGACAGTCGTACTGCCAGACGGTCGCCGTATGACAACGCAAAAAGACATTGCCAACGCTTTCGTGGAACACTACAGTCATATCTATGAAGAAGCGGAACACGATCACGAAGCCTTTCATCAGGTACCACTATGCACGTGTCTTGACTAGACGGCCAAACGGGAGTTAACAGGGGAAGTCACAGTTGACGACGTAATGGAAGCGCTTAATAAGGGTGCGTCGCACAAATCCGCCGGGGCCCGACGGGTTTCCGTTAGAGTTTTATCGTACATTTAAAGATCTCATAACTCCACGATGGACTGCCATGTACTGCGATTTGATGCCTCCCAATGCGCCTCTCCCACCCTCATTCGTCGAAGGAATGATCATCCCCATCCACAAACCATCCGGCGGCACAGGGATACAGGCCTACCGGCCACTGACCCTTCTTAATTGCGACTACAAGATCTACACCAGGATACTTGCAGCACGCTTTAAACGCGTAATACGCCAAGTGATATCACTCGACCAAACCCAGCTAGGAGGAGATAGCAATATACAAACGGCACTCAGCGACTACCGCGATGTTATCGTACTGGCATCAACATGTCGTCTCCGGGGTGCATTGGTATCGATAGACTTCGACCGCGCATTTGACAGGCTGAGTCATGCTTATCTCACGGAAGTGATGACGCAAATGAAGTTTCCGGCAAGTTTTGTCACCGTCGTCATGCGACTACTCCACCGATCCGCATCCAGAGTGCTCATCAATGGACGCTTGGTGGGGCCCATCACCATCTCACGATCGGTCAGACAAGGGTGCCCGCTGTCGACGATACTGTATGCTATCGCTGTCGAGCCGGTGCTCTGCGAGCTCCGGAATAGACTCCAAGGAATGACCATAAGGCACAACAAGTTTATATGCAGAACATACGCATATGACCTAGTGCTTTTAGCATGGTTAGGCGACGAGGCAAGAGCGGCCCTGCATTGTATTAATTTGTATTGTATGGCTACAGGAAGTCTCCTGAACATGGCAAAGTCGGGAGCGATGAACATTGGGAGAGGACTCCCGACAGGAAGTGTAGCACCATTATAGCCGATGAAATGTCTAGGAATTATCTTCACTACAGACGTTCGACGCACGGAGGCACTGAGCTACATACATCTTCTGCAAACAATTCGTGCGAGTGTCCGAAGTCACAGGTTAAGGGCACTGGATATGATACAACGGGTCACCTTTGCCTACACTTATCTAGCTTCTCGCGTCCCCCACCTGGAGCAAGTTCTTCCTATGCCGGTGGTGTTGGCGCGCCGAATCCTGGTGGCATTAGGATATTTTGTGAGCGCAGGTGTGCTTTTTAAGGTCGATACGAAACCCTCACCCTTCCCCGTAGTCATGGAGGTCTTGAACTAGTCCACGTACGCTGCGAGCAGTGGCTATTTACGTAAGCACGATGATAAAGATGTGGACACGCCACCGGACAAGTCTGACGGGCACCTTGATCGATGAACTGGCTCCACCTTCTCGTTCGGCACCAGTAGCGGTGTCTCACATCTCACCATCGCTTGCCTATAGGAGAACCTTTTTTGTGGAACACAATTATGTACATATGGAACTACCGACTACCAGGACGGCAACGGCACGTGATGTATATCGCATGTTGACTCGACGACGGCCATAGAGCGCAGCCAACCAACAGTTACGTGGTTAGTGGTATGGCGTACAGAGCACCACCCACACCTTGATACGGGAACGCGCGCACTGTGGTATCAGGTGGTAAATGGGAAACACGTGACTCGTTCCAGGTTGCATACAATTCATATGGCGGGCGAGCCACTGTGTCCATAGTGCAATGTTATAGACAGAGAGGAACATCGCCTGATATGCGGGCCTTCGGCGGACGTATGGTGTTTGGTCCAAAAAATGATCGCCTTCCTCCTTCGGATTGTAGCGCAAGCAATAGAAACACGGATACTACTTCTCCCAGATATTACCTATTATCCCCGAACAAAGACAAACGCAGTGACTTGGATTCGAGGTTTGACTGTGTGTTATCTTTTCCGAGACGGCAGTAAGAATGTACTCGACTTTTGGGCCTTACTACAAGAACATCACTCACAGCTTATAAGACATCCGAGGTATCGAATACATTACGCTATTTTTTTAGGGAGAGCCTTGCTTGATTCCCCACCCAGTTCGGGTGTCCCGGGTAGGAGAATGTAATTATTGCCTATAAGTATCAGAACAAGAAAGGACCAGGACAGTGGAGAGGACCCACCATCACACGTGAAGACGTGCCCGACATCAACGCGTGGTATAACGGGATTAGCGAGGTACGCGCCCAAGAAGAGGAACGTGATCCGTTATTGTTTTGTACTGACAGAAGCAGGATTTTTTTCAGGCCCGGGTTCGATTCCCGACTGTGTCGAAGATTTTCTCCTCTCAGGGACTAGGTGTTGTGTTGTCCTAATCATCATCATTTCATCTCCATCGATGCGCAAGTCGCCGAAGTGGCGTCAAATGGAAAGACTTGCACCCGGCGAACGGTCTATCCGACGGGAGGCCCTAGTCACACGACATTTATTTATGTTCCCTAAAGCGATGGAATTACACTGTTCGACATGGGTTCTATTTCTGATATTAAAGTTTGTGCTTCTAGACCATTTTACCATGGGAAATTCAAATATGTAAACAAAATATCGTTGTCAGGGATACTTTTTATGTAATATGTATATTCACAATTTAAGGCATACACAGAGACGTTGTAGAGAAATACGGGTATGTTGCCGTATCCAATAGTGATAGAACGTGATAATTTCTTGTGCAACAGCAGCTGGCAAGAATCAGACATCATTAGGTTATCCCCCACCACACCTATGTCATTAAGACCACCTGAAACATCTCATTAACACGAACGGCGACAGCCGGTCGCTGCCTCGGCAGTAAAGCTTCACGCCTCCTAGGGGCAGGTGCATCGAGTTTACAACAGTGGTGTTAGCCGCAATTTGTGTCAGTCTTAACGAGTGGGTGTTTTGGCTGACAAGTAACTGTGTGTCATATTTCCGAGCACTGTTGAATCTTTTAGTTCCTGTGTGTAAACTGATTGAGCCTGGTGCTGAAGGTAAAACGACTGCTTGTTTTTACACATCAGCGTTCCTCTAGTTCCCTACTATTAATTTAATACAGGTGTATTACCAGAGTGGTATTTTTAAATTTGCACAAATGCCACGTCGTCGTGGATGTTGATATAAGCCGGACAACTTCTGCTACATCTGTGGGAAGTTCACTTTTGCCAGAAATAGGAAGAAAATTTCTTCAGTCATAAAGAAAGCATACAAACATTACTTTGGAGTAGAGGTAGGAGACCAAGATAAAGAATGGGCACCACATTTCTGTTGTGCTACGTGTTACTGCAAACTAATTCAGTGGTGGAAAGGTAAAGAGAATGTGGCGTTGTTTGCTGTTCCCAAGGTGTGGAGGGAGCCTAAGGACCATGTTACTGATTGTTATTTCTGTCTAACAAAAAGTCGAAGAGGCACATTGTTTACCCAGATCTGCCTTCAGCGAGAATGCCAGTGCAGCATTCCGACAACTTTCCAGTACCTTCAAGAGCCCGAGGTCAAATACCGAGTGACAGTGAAATAAGTAGTACTGAAGAAATCACAGATGATGATTCTTTATATCACTGCACAAGTGAGTCATCGCCACATTTGTTAACACAGGCAGATTTAAATGATTTAGTACGTGATCTAGGACTAAGTAAACAAAAGGCGCAGCTGCGTGGTTCAAGATTACAAGAGTATAATCTACTGCACCAAAGTACCAAAATCGGTGTGTTCAGGCACAGAAAACATGCCTTTATTTCTTATTTTTCAACTGACGAAGCACTGACATTTTGCAAAGACGTTGCTGGCCTGATGAAAGTGCTGAACTTCACTTATATTTCACAGGAGTGGAGACTTTTCATAGATGCACCGAAAACAAGTCTGAAGGGTGTTTTGCGAGTGAGATATTCGAGACCGAAATTCTGACTACGTGAAGACGAAATGGCCTAGGCGAAGATGGAAAGTTGGCGAAAAGAATGTACAACGTGAAAGTCTGGTAGCTCCTGAATATATACTACTTCTACCACTTCACATCAAACTTCACCTGATGAAACAATTCGTGAAGGCCATGGATCCAACAGGCCGTGGGTTTGCATATGTAGCTACCAAATTCCCCCATCTTTCAGCTGCAAAAATAAAGGAAGATGTATGTGTGGGCCCACAAATCATGGAGCTGCAGAGAGATGCAAAGTTTGAAGCATGTTTAACTGATAAAGAAAAAACCTTATGGGACTGTTTCAAGATGGTGTCGGAAAACTTCCTTGGAAGAAGAAGAGCTAGTAACTACAAAGCAATGGTGAAGGATATGATCAAAGCATATCAGGATTTGGGGTGCAATATGTCTTTGAAGGTACATATGATGGACTCTCATCTGGACTACTTCACAGAGAGTTGTAGTGACGTATCGGATGAACATGGGGAAAGATTCCATAAAGACATTTCTACCATAGAAAGGCGCTATGAAGGGAAGTGGGTACCTTCTATGTTAGCAGATTATTGCTGGAATATCATTCGAGAGAAGAAAGATTCACAATACAAGAGAAAAAAGTGATGTGCATTACAATGCAGTGGCTCATTGTTTGTCAATTTTCTGTAATTTCTCATGTCAAATAAATGCTTTAATGTGTATACACAAAGGTTACTGTGTTATATGTTAGATCCCACCCTCCATTAATGTGATGAACTTATAACATCATAAAGACGTGCATTTGTTTGTCGAATTTCATCTCACGTTTGCTGCACTATATCAGGAACTGAAAAGAGAAATAAAATTGCGATTACTTATAAACTATCCCTGACAGAAAAAAACCAAAAACAGTTTTCAATTCAGCACTCAAAATACAACTAGAATCACAATATTTTTTATCAGAAATAGAAAAAAAGGTTTTTTTTGTAGAACAGTGTTATTATGGATTATAATACGCCATGTCACGCGGACAGAATTATCCCCGGTTGGTTTGAAGCACATTATGAACAGTTCGAACGATTGATCTATCCATCCAAATCGTCCGGTATGAATCGCATAGAAAATTTATAAGCATAAGCGAGAGGTCGTTTCGTTCACAAAATCCTGCACTAGCAACACTTTCGCAATAATGGACGGCTATAGAAGCGTGGCTTAATAATTTTTGCAGGATCTTTGAACGACTTGTTAAGTCGATGCCACGCACAATTGCTGCACTTCGCCAGGCAATAGGAGGGCCGACAGGATATTAGAAAGAATCCCATGACTTTTGTTATCTCAGTGAAATGTAATAATGACCATGACAATTGAACATTACCTACTCTGCCATGTCCAGTGAGATATTTACGTCTCCACTACGGCCTCTCCTTCGGACTCGCTACAACTGCTTTTTCATCTACAACACCCATTCTCACTTTCCTATGGTGTAGTAATAATAAGAAAAACTGTAACTTGTAAAGGTTGATAATAGGCAGTGAGTAGGTAATACGTAAGGCATGGTCTATAAACAGGGGCCACACGGAATGAAGAGGAACTGATGTATCGTCTCAGTAATAAGACTAGTTTGCCTGGGAATAAGCATGTAAAAGGGATTAAAAAAATTTTGTATGCCATTAAGGAATAACGTCCCATTGAAAAGGAGGTTATTATAAATGAAACAAGCTCGAATTGATGTAAGGAAGAGAAGGAAAGACTTCATATCATTTTCAAAGTAATCTTCCTAGAATATACCTTAAAACATTTAGGCGAACCATGGGAAACGTAAAGTTGGATGGCTAGACGCGCATTTAAACCTCGGTAGTGCTGAATGCAAGTCCAGTATTACCAAGAGCCTTGAATTAGAAACTCACAAGATAGGTATGTACGGCCACTGCGACGTGCAACACCAAGATATCTGACTTCCAGTATCCAATGGTGGACAAAAGATGGAGTTTCACAGTCACTTCAGACGCTCACTGACGAAACCCATGGGCCAATTAGCTGATCACAGCATCATGCCACCTGACCTTAGATATGAGATTATGGAAGCAACGCTGGGTGGTATGTTTCACTGTCTTCTAATCATTGCACTCTATGCACCACATGCTGTCACACCCATACACGTGATGGCTACCAAACCTAATATGATGTGTCACATATGGAACAGCTCGATCTGTGTCTCAGCGTCTACACAATATAGGGTGCGTGATGGGCTGCTGAACTTCTTGGTAGGAAATCCAAAGTCTGGCCCTCATGTGGTGGGGTCGTCAGGGAACAGCAGTTTGAGATCCTCTGGCTGAGAGACTGAGGTCCCTTTGGGGACTTGGTTGTTGCTAGCGCTCTTGTTATATCTCACTTTGCCCAGGATATAGACAGTAACATGTTGGCCTTCATCGGAAGATGCCACACCAGCTGCACAATCAGATGATCAGCCAAATTGGCCCTGGATAAGGAGCTCTCACACAGCAGTTTCCATGCCCAGACAGTCTCTGGTCGTTTACAGCTAACATTGGTGTGAGCAAGCACTGCTGCCAAGCACATCGTGAGGTCACTAACACTAAGATTGACGTGAATAGGAGGAAGGCTCGTTGTGCAGAGGATGAGGAGTTGACAATGGTATATTCCGAGGACCACTACTCAGAAAATGAGCCTAGTTCATCAACCAGGGTCTCCAACCACAATTCCCAGAACACAGTCTGGAGGCCATCAGAGGACAGTGCAGGAAAAATTAGTACTGTAACTAGGTAGCAGCCTTCTCTGGAGCTATTTGTGCGAGGTGAACTTCAGCCCCTGCCCATCCACCTACCAGCCCATAACCTCCTCTTCACACCTCTACAACCACAACCCTATACGAAGACGTTATCTGGGTGCCACTAACATCCTCGCCGCCCTTTCCATCTCATTTTCACGGCCATTACCACATCATCAGCCTGGGACATGGTACACCTCACAACATTCTTGTTGGGATGTCACTCGTTGTTCTGCTGGAAGCTTCGGGTAGCTTCCCATCTTTCTTAAAGGAGTGAGCTGCAGGGCACCATTGGCTGCCACCGCTGCCACCAGTACTGAAGAACAAACATCACAGATGAGATTATGTTGTTTTCCACTTAGCATATAGCAAAGAATGAAGACCACTGCATCAGGGGAGATTTGAGGGGACTGTCGTCGTGTGCCTGTCACCAGTTAACTGCAACTGTCAGCGCATCTTCGATTACTATCACAGACCCACACAAGCACAGGAGAATGTCTCCCACAGCATAATACTGCTCCCACCAGCCTGCGTCCGTGATGCGCTGCATGTTTCGAGACACCATTCAGCGCGATGACGACATTTTTGGAAACGACCATCGACCTAGTATAGCAAAAATGTGATTCCTCAGAAGAGCCGAAACGTTTCCATTGATGAACGATCGAATCCCAATGGTCCTGCGCCCACTGCAGTGGTAACTGACGAGGTCGTTGGGTCAACATGTGAGCACGTAGGAGTGGTCAGTTGCAGAACTCCATGTTCAACAATGTACGATGAAAATTGTGCACTGAAAAACTTGTTCTTGTACCAGCATTGTGCTGTTTCGGCAGAGAGGGGACAGATCACCATCTATGCTACTTTACTGAGCAGATAAGCCTCCGAACCCCAATTTCTGTGAAGAGTCACGGAAGTCCAACCATTTAGGCCTAGACGTAGTTTCGCTGTCCTTCGACCTCTTTCCACAGATGCTGACGACAGTAGCACGTGAACATTTGACCAGTGTCGCAGTTTTCGAGGTACTCATACCCAGGCTCTGCATAGTAATAATCTGCTGTTTGTCAAAGTCGTTTGTCTCAATATATTTCCCCATTTTCAGCCCATATCTTCGCTAGGGTGATCCCCCGTCTGTGTATGCTCCACTTACATGCTTCTGCTATCGAGTCATACGCCCGCAACGTCACCAGGCGGCATCCAACGTCGTGGTGGGCAGTGGTCATAATGGTTTGGCTGATCAGTGTATGATGTGTTACTAAACAGACTTGTTATTGATACACCACAGTCCTAGTTCGGCATTGCAGTTAAGGACTTAGGCTCTCGAGAACATTACTACTGGATATAACTTGTCGTGGACTAAGTTTCTGTTGTATGGAATATTTGTGGACCAGAGTTCAAGTCATGATATTTTGAGAGTGATAATAAATAAGAGTTATTTTACTTGAACTAATTTATTTGCGTAGCAGTCGTTAATAGTGACGTAGCTCAACAAACATAGATCGCACGTCAAAAAGAAAGCGATTGGGAAATAGCCAGTAAGAAATGTAAGAGTACAACAATTAGTGAGAGACAAATTTGAGCAGTTTTTCCCCAGAGGTGCATTTTTTGGGTCATGTGCTTAGTAAAGGTGGTCTCGTCCCCACAGATGACCACATAAAGGTCATTGTCAAACTAATAGTGCCCAACAACCTGAAGGAAGGTTCTCCAGTCTTTTTTTGGGTAAGATTTCGAATTATGCAGATGTACCAGCCTGTTAACTAGCTTCGCTAGAAAGTCAATACGTTTGTTTGGTCTGCCGATTCTCAGAGGGCCTTTCAACCTCTCAAGCAGCGTTGTGCTTATCTCTCTATCTGCCATCCTTCACATCAGGTAAATCTTTAACCCTGGCCTGTGATGCATCCCAAAATGGCATTGGGGCCATCGTGTCACATCGGAACCTGGATGGCAGTAAACAGCTTACACATCGAAGACGCTTTCTGCTATGCAGCAGAACAATTAACAGGTGGAAAGGAGACGCTACCTATTATTTTCGCGGTTAAAATGATCTACAGTTCCTGTATGGGGCGAGATTCCTGCTCATCACTGACCTCAAGCCTTTGGTTTCCTCATTTGGCCCTCATTCCAAGCTGCTGGACAGGATTGCTCACTTGTTGCAGCCGTAGGCTCTCTTTCACGGTAACTATTCTTACGACATTTGTTACCACACCACCGCCCAGCATTCCAGTATCGAAGTGCTTTCATGGCTACCGGTGATGCCCTATCTGGAGTTCAATCAGCAAGAGGCTCTCGGTTTCATATTGTATGATGCCCTGCAGGAAATCCTGCCAGATTTTCCGTTGACAGAACTAGATGTCGTGACTGCTACGACCTCTGATCCGCTTTCTGAGGAAATCGTTTCGGTGGTCCGGATGGGTTGGTTGGAGTGCACCTCCTTTGTTTTGGATCTAGCGTGATGTACGTTAGTGTTCTTGAGGGAGACCACATACTTGTCACAGAAGAAAAATGCTGTCAGGTATCCCCATAGCGTTGCTTCCTCATGTTCTCTAGTTGATGCATGCATCACACTGGGGCATGACTCAGCTGAAGGAGTTAACATTATGTCACGTCTACTGGACGGCGATGGATTGTCACATCGAAAATCTGATGAGAGCTCGCGGAGTTTGTGCACAGAACTAGGCCACACAACCGTGCGTGCCATTTCCCTCTTTAGCTGGCTCCAGAGCATCCCTGGGACAGGGTGCACTTCGATTTCCCGGGTACATTTTCGGCAGCATGCGGTTGTTGGTGGTCAATACATTGTCGAATAGCCTGTGCATAGCCAAGCTGTCGTCCACGTCGTTGACTAACACCATTCAAACGTTGTCAGTTGTTCTTGCCATTTAAGGATCCCTTAGGACCCTCATGTCCAATAACGGTAGGCAGTTTGTGTTGTGTGAGTTTGAAGACTTCTGTATCGACAATGACTACTGTCCAGGTTCACCTGACTTCTAACTCGAATGTGGAATGCTTTGTGCGTACATTCAAGACCCAGATGAAGACGTCTGTGTCTGCCTCTTCCCATGACGGTGAATTTTTTAGTTTTCTGGATACATACCGGACGACGTCAGTCATCAAGTGCAGTCTGGCGGAATGTTTACATGGACGCCAGCCACCAGATCTCCTGGATTTGTTGCACACCGTGGACCTCCGTGGCCTCTCACGTGTTCTCCCTGGGGCTGCCATTTTGGCCCATTCAGCAGCCGGTATCTGGGTGATAGCAGCCAGTAGCAGGCGTGGCTGTCAGGTGTCATGGTAGCAAGCAGCTGAATCGCCATGCAAATCATTTGCGCCCACGCCCTGTTGGAGCGTCGCCACTGTGGCCTTCCAGTCAGCTGAGTGGCAGGCTTCATCACCATGTTCTTCCTAGAGCGAGCTCCCCAAGCGTTCCTTGCTGTGGCCAACCGTTCCATGGCCTCCTCCGTCCTCCCGTTTTCTGCAGACTTGGTCCCCAGTGTGGCTCCCACTGCCGCTTGCCGTGGTGGAGCTCATGGATTTCGAACCGCACTCCCTCCCTTTGTCCTCTCCCCCTTCGTTGATGAAGGCGGCTTCATCCCCATTGCCATTGCCACAGTCTCCGTGTCCTTCCATCCTTCCGGTGGATCCGGCGACGTCAATGTTGCCTCCATCGATGGTCAGTCCACTGCCAGGTTTCTAGCGCTCTGAGCTGGTATGGATAGTACAGCGGAATAGTTCACATATCTATCATCGACGGTGAAAGGGTCGCGTCATATGGGCAGACCCGCTGCCGGAAGTATTTACTTTTTTTTCTTAATTTCGGGTCGTGCCCATTCAGCCATCTTAGTAACGAGAAGGCGACGCGATAGCGTATTAGAGACGATTTTCTTCTCTGTTACGACGGTGCGAACGTAAGGACAGCAAACGGAGAAAATCTCCAACCCAGCAGAGAATCGAACAATGTCTCTTCTGTTAGTATTCTCCCGCACTGATCGCGCAGCTACGTGGTGGATGAAGTGTTTGCTTACGAGCGGCAGTAAGCAGAAAAGGCCAGTACTGCTGCGGAGCTAAATCTCCGCAGACGTAGCCTTTCGCTTCGTGCCGAGGCTTGTCGTGTGGTCGGTCGTCGGCCGCCCTCGCCAGAGGAGTGGTGAGTTATTACTGTGTATGTATCTAAGTAGGTTCGGACACTCTGCTTCCCGTAGTTCAGTTCCCATTGGGAGTTCATTCCATTCACTGGGTTCTGTTCCCCGGTTGTTACCGAGTTACCGTCTGCCTCTGAAGCATCCGCGCCGACCGTGTTGTGGAGCAGCGTCGTCACGCCTTCTGTAGATAGTAAAGTGAGTTGATATCGTTTCTACTTGACAGTGATAATTATCTAAATATGTATAATACCAAAGAAACATTGTAAATGTAAGTAAAGAATATGCATAACATCATACAAACATTGTAAATCTAAGTAAAATATCCTGTGATTCAAGTAATTGTGTTGTTGTTTGTTTCCATGCGCAAATGTGTAATGAAGATATAACTGTATAGCGATAACTGTGGAAGATTAAAGTTCTTATGTACAGTTTTTTGAATAAGCCTTTCTTATGGTAAGGATAGTTTAGCCATATTCCTGCCATTGTAAAACATCAAAAACAGTCAACATCTCGGTGTTTGGCAGTTTTATTTCCCTAAGAAGTACATCATGTTAGACAGATTCAGTGCTTCACAAAGTGAGCCATAGATACGCAGAAATTTGAAAAACTGCATTATAATGCTGGAAAATTGCTTAAGAGTATACCGAGCGAGGTGGCGGAGTGGTTAGCACAGTGGACTCGCGTTCGGCAGGACGACGGTTCAATCCAGCGTTCGCCATCGTGATTTAGGTTTTCCGTGATCTCCCTAACTCGCTTCAGGCAAATGCCAGGATGGTTCCATCGACGGGGCACGGCCGACTTCCTTCCCTAATCCGGTAAGATCGATGACCTGGCCGTTTAGTCTCTTCCCGCAAATCAACCCAACCCTCTTAGCGTATGAACCGACAGTAAAAAGCAAATACCAACATATCACTCGCTGTAGAGATGATGGTACTCAAGAACTGCGGACACTTTACTGCAGTAGATAAAAGTTAATCATTTTAACGAAGTGGATAGAATTATAATCCGACAAATATCGCCATATTTTTGTTTTTTGAGACAGTACAATCATTAAATGTAAGTTGCCTTACTTTAGAAAAAGCAGACAGAACTATAATCGACCAAGTGGTCAATTTATTTGTCCTTTAAGATAATACAAGTTATTTGCAAACATTATTTTTGACGTCTGTGTAAGAAGACCTTAATATCAGCGTATCATCTGTCATTGCATTATGACGGCGCTACCCCACGTCAAAATGAACGTCAATCGAACACCTATTTACTCAAACTACCGGTCAGTTGATTCAAATGACTACTGACCAGTAAAATTCAGCTTAGCGTGCAATAAATATATGGTGACAGATACAGCCTGAACAGTGACACTTATTTCGCTTGACCGCAGGCGATACTATTTGTTTTCAAAATATGTACAGATCTTATACATTAAAATAACCTGACATTTTCAGTGTTGTATGAAGCGATCTTTAAATATAGTGTTGTAGTCTTCTTTACGAAAACTTTTTATTTAACAAGATCACAGTGAAAGATACATCGAATACTAGTTTCAACCAGTTAAACTGCCATCTTCAGATCACACCATAGAAAACAGTGTCTCTATCGACTACTGAAGCAAGACGCTTTGTTACATCATGTTCACAATATCAAACTACAATTTTTGAGCTTGTAATTTTAAAAATGATTGTTGCAAAGCGACGAACGGCGGATAATAGGTGGTTGGAATACGTGTTAGGGAGCAACATTACAGGAATCATTGTTACAGTTGTGGGCATTATTTGTGTCAGTTACTAATGAGAGTGGGAACAGTCTTCATCTGTCACTTAATTTAATGAATCTGAGTTTTCAGAGCTGTCTCATCTCTAATAAGATCTGACATTTGTGGCATCGTGGTATTAATTTACATCTTGAGTTACTGCCATACAGAGCAGTTTTTTCTCGTGGCATTCTGCAGGAGACATTGGAAAACTGACTGAAGGCTACATAAATATTCCTCCCATGTAGGACCCGTGACCCAGATGCCATTAAGGTAATTCACGCAACAAGGAATTCCTGAACCAATTGCTCCAAGTATCCTTGGTATATTCCTGGCACAAATGGGACTCCAAAAAAATCAAGCGGTTAAATTGATGCAACATAAATGGGAATTTGAGGACCAGGAAAGTCGGAGAAACTGTGTCCAATAGCAACTGCAAGTACGCATCACGCAATTCGACGTAGGAAACATATTGGCCCCCTGACAATTTCACCAACAACTCCGCCTGCCGCAGAGTGGAATATGACTCTGCGACACATTGACAGTTCGTGTAAAAGGGCCGCAAATGTGCACGGTGCTGGCAGGCTTCTGGATCACCACCAAAAGGGTGGTCCACTGACTCGACGAAATAGGCGAAACGTTACTCTGATCCTGCCAACGCAGCCTTTACCTTTACACGCCAGACAACGGGAATGGGGAAGAGGTGAGAAAATTTTGGGACTGTCGAAGGCTTAAGAGAAACATATGCCTCGGCATTTTCTGCCTGGCCCAAAGTATTTTCAAACAGCTGTCTGTAAGACTGTGACAGTGAACGCACTTCGTCAACGATCTGACAGCAAAAAGAAAATACGTCGAGGCCAAAGACATTTTGTGCCAACGGTGAATTGACCAAGTCACCATTCCACAGTCTTGTAATGAGCGATTGCCATCACAAGAGAATGAACTGATTACTACAAGACACATCCCGACGGAGGGGCCGTTGCAACTCCAGAAACCCCAAGATCCTGTACGTATACAAATTAATGAGGCTGATTGTCGCTCCTGTGTAATTGAAATTCTACCTGCTGCCCATCCACAATCAACGTCAACTAAATACGCTGAGCCGAAATGTGCGGGTCGCCGGAGGTAGCCGCAGAGTCCAAGAGAAACACTGAGGTGTCCGATGACTGACTCGTGGCATGCCAACTGCCACAAGGTTTGCCAAATGTCCTGTCATATGGCATACCTCGCAGATGGCCTCCACGTGTGGACAGCCTAGGCGAACATACAACAAACGACAGTCAGGGCAGGACCAGTGGCTCGCCCAATGGGCGGAAGATCCGAAAACCCCCGGGAGCGGGAATTGTGATACTGCAAGTGATGCGAACCGCCGATTTCGATACAGGCAAAGACGGGCGTCACCGAGTTGCTGTCGCACTGGAATCGTCTTAGCCGACCGGGGTGGCCGAGCGGCTCTAGACGCTACAGCCTGGAACCACGCGATCGCTACGGTCGCAGGTTCGAATCCTGCCTCGGGCATGGATGTGTGTGATGTCCTTAGTTTAGTTAGGTTTAAGTAGTTCTAAGTTCTAGGGGACTGATCTCAGAAGTTAAGTCCCATAGTGCTCAGAGCCATTTGACCCATTTGAATCGTCGACGGCGCCAACACACAGTGACTAGCTCGGATCCGAGGCCTACTGTGGTACCCAGCGGGCTACCAAGGGCAGTTGATCATACACACCTAATTGCGCCTACCACCAGTTATCAGACAGAACGTAGTGAGCCGCTACCGTAAGCTCATGCGATTCCGCAGTTTGGGCAACATCTACTAAGAAGGATTGGACAATGCTCTAGTCCGAACCTCAAGTTCAGGAATTAACCGGACAATCACGTCCCAGATTACGAATCTGCGTAAGAGGTAGTACATTTGGGATACTCATAAGGACACTTGTACAAGCGGCCTTGTAAATCGGTGATCCAGGTAGCATTCCACTGCCCAGAGTGCTTGTCGTGCTGGTTAAATTGCAACTGTGTCACTAACACATGGGTCTGATGACCGAAATACTGAGTACGTTATCGACAAAGCTCGTCAAAGGGAAGTTTCTCGGACTGAGTGGAGGGCTGCAAGTTTTGGACAACCGGGCTGCTGGTCACAAGAAGACGGCGTTATCAACCAGACGATGTACCTTACCTGTCAGTGCAGTAAGAACCAACACAGATAATTCTCCCATCTTTATGTAGACTGATCGAAACCGACAAACGGCGTTTGGGTCGATGGGAGCGGAGAAGATCACCCCGTTCCCCGCTAGCCAGGCAAGGTCGAGAGCCAAGTACGTATTCAGGGTTATCAACGTCTGCATCTGCTCCTGTTGTTACTACTGCAGTTGCTGTTGCTTCTTCTACAGGCGCCACTGTTTCTGCAGCTTTGCAGAATCGCCGGTTCCAAGGTGGGCCAAGGTGAAAACCGTGAAAACGAGTAATGGACGTGACCAATATTTGATTGAAAAGTTTTAATTCTGATGTACAATCAACGCCCGAACTTCTACGGGAATCATAAATCTGCGACAAGGGGTTAATGGTAGGGGTTTCTGAGGTGTGGTGAGCGGGAAGTTGGGAATTTGGCTCTGACGCAAAGCGTGGCCGGATGGCCCAAGTGGTTTTAGCAACCGTTCTAGAAAAGTGAAACATCCGGGTTCGAGTCCCGATCCAGCACAAATTTTCAAATCTTGCAGTTGTCACAATGCCCTGTGCGGCTAGAACTCATTATTCCCTTTCCATCTCTTTCCCATTCCGTTTCCTAACCATTCCTTTCACCCTAATTATTCATGTAGATGTATAACTGGCAGTGTGTAGAAACTCTGTCACGAGTAACCTGTCATATAGTTTTTTTGTTATTTTATTCAAGAACCAAACCCCATATAAGGTCACAGGACACTTTTTCGGTCTTTTATTTCAGCTTGAGATGTTGAATATATTGGTTGTGGATTGGGATGCGAACTTGGATCTTCCCTTTCGAGGGATCTGATTTCTTCGTGACGACATAGTGCCATCAGTTCGTTGTTTGCTCAAGGTTCCAAACTCCTCAAACTCTCCACGTGCCAGGGTTCGAATACTGCTTCGACACAAAATTTTCATAATATGTTTTCAAGCTTTAGCAGGAGCATATGTTATTGTTGCTGAAAAATTACTTTAATTTTTTAACGTCTCTTCGTTCATTGTCAATAACAATAAGTGACAATTTCGACTCCCAGAGAGATCTTTCATCACATCATTTGAAGTTCATTACATACTACTGGTGAAGAACAATTCGATAGTTAATCTGTCTTCGTGTGTAGTCAACGACGATATGTGCGGGGTTCAGATCCCAGTCATCACTGAACTACTCGTCAAGTTATTTCTAGTTCAAACACGCCCACATGTCGCCACTGGTGAGAGAAATCTATGTTTACTGTCTAATCAGGGCTGAAAAACAATGGTGATAGATGCCGGGTTCGACTACCGAGAAAGTAGAAACTATTTGTTCGTCTCGTCATAGTACTACTGAGAAAATTCGACATGTGGCATTTGATTGTACTTACAGAACAACAGGATTAGGTGCTGGGCTGGAATCGCCGTCCAACGAGTTCATACGTCATTTCAAGTTTAATACTTGATAATGACACCATATTTAACTTATTTCGTCGTCAGTTAAAATGGAAAATAGTTTCTGCAAGGGAGTCCTGGTTCAGTATAAAAATTTTCGTCATGTAATTTCAAGTTTAGATTTGCTAACTGATACTGGCTAAAAATGTGGTACAGCACGTCTCTTTATGGCTAGTTAGCAATGACGTTCAGCGCTGTGGTCGAGTATCGGTCGGCACAAATATTTTACTCAGTTAGTATTGGGTTTCAGTCTATATAGAGAACGAAGCACTTCATCATGTCATATAAAGTTAAGAGATATGCACGACTAAATGCCCATTAATAACTCCCATTTTTATTTTCACTTTGTGTTAGATAACAAGTGCTATAGATGCTTTTCGAACTGCATGTAGGTCAACGTGTTATCATGAATGCAGTGAAATTACTGGTAATATTTTGTTAATGGTGAGGTACTGATAGATCGGTTGACGTTATTAATCACGGTTTTGTAACTCATTGGTACAATAATCACTTTATGTGAGAGCACTCGCCAAACTAACGGTGGATAATAAGCGGTTGGAATGCCTTTTAGAGAGCAGAATACTTCGGATTATCATAGACATTCTTGAGAAATCTCTTTTTCGCAAAAAATTTCGCTTCGAGTAAGAATTGTGAAATGATGGTTACAGGTACGGGCAACGTTTGTGTCAGATGTCGATGAGAGTGGTATCACTTTATAAATGTCGCTTATTTTAATAAATTAGAGTTTATGAGCTTAAGAACTGCCTCGGGTTTTCCCTGATATTTGTAGCATCGTGGTATTAATTTATATCTTGAGTTACTGCCATACAGAGCAGGGTGTTCTAGTGGTCACATGTGGTAATTATTTTGTACAATCAAAGGACTGTACCGAAACGAGCTTAGCCGGTCGGAGTGGCCGAGCGGTTCTAGGCGCTACAGTCTGGAGCCGAGCGACCGCTACGGTCAAATGGTTCTGAGCACTATGGGACTCAACTGCTGAGGTCATAAGTCCCCCAGAACTTAGAACTACTTAAACCTAACTAACCTAAGGACAACACAAACATCCATGCCCGAGGCAGGATTCGAACCTGCGACCGTAGCGGTCGCGCGGTTCCAGACTGTAGCGCCAGAACCGCTCGGCCACCAGCGGCCGGCCCGCTACGGTCGCAGGTTCGAATCCTGCCTCGGGAATGGATGTGTGTGATGTCCACAGGTTAGTTAGGTTTAATTAGTTCTAAGTTCTAGGCGACTGATGACCTCAGAAGTTAAGTCGCATAGCGCTCAGAGCCATTTGAACCTTTTTTTTTTTTTTTTTTAAAAAAACGATCTTAGAGGACGTGCAAGAGATTTAAGTTATGTCGGCTGCATACAAACCAGGCGGGACGCAGTTAAGGCAGTTCGGATACTATCGAGCACATGTTACAGTTCTCGTTCTTACTGAAAACTCCAAACCACTGTATCATACTACACCACTACAGAAGACACACAGAAAAAGTGCAGCCCACTGATAAAGTTTTGAAATGTGCGTTTGTTCGTTTTCAGCAGCAGCAGAAATTATAAAACTGTGTCAGAGAAATTAAGCTTGTTAAGAAATTTCTACATGTAGTTTCGAGTTCACACAGCGGATAGTGACCACTCTATGACTCTAGAAAAACCTAACCTTTTAATTTAAATCTTTTTCACAGAACGAGCAAAATCTTACAGCCGTCTAAAATTAAGAGAAAAACTCCTAAACCATAATCAATATAACGTTTTACTGTAGTAAAGCATAGTGGTACAAAAGATGGTATTCGTGTAGCCCGTGAGAGATCTACTGAAAGACATGCTCGGTACAACTGTAAAATCTGTTTTACTTCGTGAATTACGGAGCAAAAGGACAACAAAATAAACATTATTAGTAATGTCACTAATCAGTAACAGCTGCACCAGTAAACAGGATGCAGCATGTGCAAGAATACAAAATTGACTGACACAAAAACACAGCACAATGGAAGAAATAGTTGCATTAATTAATCATAAATACCTTTGTTAACTGAACTTAGTGATAATTTGAGGCAATGAAGAAATAATTTTTTTTAAAAACTGAACGCCTCACATGTTGGAAGATTAGTATTCAATTATTTCTGCGTACCACGGATGTAGATGCTTGTACAGTCTGTTAAGTAAGATTGTAGTCGGGTTAATCAGTAAAAAATGTATTTGACAACAAAATAAAAAAATAGGTTCAAATGGCTCTAAGCACTATGGGACTTAACATCTGAAGTCATCAGTCCCATAGGCTTAGAACTACTTAAACCTAACTAACCTAAGGGCATCACACACATCCATGCCCGATGTAGGATTCTAGCCTGCGACCGTAGCAGCAGCGAGGTTGTGGATTGAAGTGCCTAGAACCGCTCGGCCACAGCGGCCGGCAACAAAATAAAACATATGCATACATTATATATGGAACAAAGGAAAAGATAGTTACAGTTAATAATAGTCCAGTCATCCGCAGTGTCGATAATTACCTGGCATCTCCGAGGCATGCCTCAAGCCCAATTTTCTGCGTATTCACGAGGAAGAGACACCCAAATGCGTCGAATTTGTTTTGACAGTTGTTTCAAAGTGAATTTTGCTTGCGCTTGACGCAATGCTAAGAATGTTTTGCCCAATAAAGGTTAATAATCTTTTTTTCCACTTTTGGAGTCACTATAGAGATGAGCCACGTTCTTTAAAGTCATCCACGTTTTTAATCAATTTATAGCGCGTTACCCACTTTGGTATCCATGACGTTGATTTCCCCATGTGTATATAAGCCGCGGCGTGACTTGTTTTCGGACCTTTGTGGTCGCTACAGAGAAAAAACAGTATGAAAACTCGGCGCGTATATAGCATGCATGTTTCTTCTTGTGTATTTCAGTCAAGAATTCACAGTAAAATAATGCGTTACGGATATTGAATGAACTACAAAGATTCGTTCAGCTGGGCTGTGAAAGAACTAAGGAATACATTTTAGCCGGCCGAAGTGGCCGCGCGGTTCTGGCGCTGCAGTCTGGAACCGCGAGACCGCTACGGTCGCAGGTTCGAATCCTGCCTCGAGCATGGATGTGTGTGATGTCCTTAGGTTTAACTAGTTGTAAGTTCTAGGGGACTAATGACCTCAGCAGTTGAGTCCCATAGTGCTCAGAGCCATTTGAACCATTTTTGAATATATTTTACCATCTCTATGTAATTCCGACCACGTCTTACTTCACACACACTACCATGGAATCAATCGACTCAACTGTTGTATCTGACAGCATACGAAGGGTGTACGGTTGGGGTTTAACATTTCGGTGAGAAAGTTGTTGGAGACAGAGATCTGGTTCGGATTGGGACAGATTTGGGAAGGAAAATAGTCTTTTCAAAGGAACCTTTCCGACATTTGCCTTTGCGATTTTTGATAAGCTATGGAAAAAGCAGCTCTAGATGGTCGGATGCGGATTTCAATCCCTATCAATGCGAATGCGGCTACACTGTCTTAATCATAGTGCCAACAGACTACTAAAGTTGCGTTTGAGTATTGCAGTCGGCAATCTGCAGTATCTGCAGCTAACATTCTAATTAACGTAAGATACAGTACAATGGCCACTTGCATTCGGTAGTCGGCTTACATATTGTTGTTACTGCGTCACGTGCCGCAACCGCATTTGTTCCACCACCTTGCGGCAGAAGATATTACAAACGACGATCTTTGTCGTGAGTGCCTTTCAGCGCGGTTTATGTTTGACGTTCTTTAACTGCTATGGAAGACAGATACGTAGATGAATCTATTAGGCTTCATTGACTTGCCGACCCCTACTATAACTGACATGTGTACATCATGTAAGAGTAGCTACGGTACTTGTATTCCACCAAAAAAACCAACCAGTTGTGTTTACTGTGGGCCAGCTAGACTCAAGGGCTCGTTTGACGCCGCCAGTTCGGCTTTACTTGTTCTCAGTGTTCCAAAACATATGCTGTCATTCGCATACGGACCTACATGGTACAAAATGCGTCTGATTGGCAGGTTAGGACTGACAGTCTCAAGTTCGCAGACTTCTCTCTATGAAGTACATGTCATTTCACAATCAAGTTTGTGTAGAGAAGTAGCAAAGGCTTCTGTGATGATGCCAGAAGACAACACCAACGGACTTTACCATTAGGAGTGGACTGCTTCCAGTACCACAACCGAGCAATAGGGTGGCCATCTAGTCTCCATCACTCACAGAACTGTCCGCAAGTTGTACTAACGGAATAAATATCGAAACAGGCATGTTTTTATTCTCATTACCAATTGTAGGTTCCATTCCCAAATTAACACTTAAGCCAAAGTGCTCATTATCGCAGTGACTTATAAATATTTGGGAACTGTTTCTTTATAAAATCCACTGGGCTGTTGATATGTCCTAGTCATTAATCTATACCATTATTTGGTTTACACGTGTCATCGGTTAATGGTGACTGTTCGCGACTATGTGTCATGCATGTTTAGCCTTGGTTTCTTTCTGCACTATTTTAATTAAAGTAATTGTGAGATGCGAAGTCATCCCCTATGACGACAGCAACAAAAACGACAGGGCATTCCCATTCCTATTAAAACTATGGAACGCCTAAAAAGTGTAATAAGAGCTCCACAACCATATGGTCCTTCGGGATGATTCCATTCCATGTTTAATCAGAACTTTGCCCTTTCCATACGCTACTCTAGATGAAGTGTGACTGAAATTCAATGAGTTAGATTACGTCAGTGCTGTATAACATCTTATTCTTAGTAGGTGAGCCGACCATTTTCTTGTCACTGCAAATATGAATAGATCCCAAAGTACATGCATGTTTCAAGACATGCAACAACACACAATTTTTGTTGACGTTACCAGTTCCCGTTAAGAGCTTTAAAGGTACCTACCACTGTTTAGCAATTCTTACAGCAGTTATTACCATTTCTCAAACTACAATGATGACAGCAGCAACAACTGTCACTTATACGAAGCTGATCACCTACTTAACGTTGTAAATCTCTCTTCTGCTAAATTCCATTGTAAACTACAGAAATGTTGTTTCATTCAACCAGAGGAGGATCTACTATGATCATAGTAAGATTTACAGGCCAGAAAACAATTATCGATACATAGAATAGTATGGCTTGTCTTTGGAAAACTTGATTATAACTTGAATTTCATACCAAATTCTGCCGCAACAATTAACCACCGATATAGCACTACAAAGCCAATTCAGATTGTGCATCTAGCAAATACTACTCATAGCTTATGCTTCAGAAAGCTTGTCACAGACCCATAAGTGAAAAAGAAGCTTTCACCCTCATTTTGTGTGTGCAGGAATCCCGTGGATGTCTTCTTGGCACCTCTGTTTAGCATTTTAGTATAAACTTCAAACCACAACTGGTGATTTTCAGAGCTAATCGACGCATACTCTCGGAGTGACTGTCGAGACTGACTATCTCGTACTATCAGCACAAAATTTCGTATAGGCCAACAGTTCGGCTCGCCCACGGTGATACATTCTCATGGCTAGCAATGAGAATTGACGATAATTCCGACACTACTGCTGTAAAATACAGGCAGTAAATCTAGGATGTACCTCTTTGGACCTACTAAACCTCCCACTAATGACTGCTGAAGAGAATATCCTGCAGAATATAGAAAAACATAAACCCGTGATAACTGGCCTCAGGGCTTGCCAATCGGGCATTCAGTTATCATAAACACATTTCCCCTCCGATTTGCTATATGTCTTACCTACTGGGGGTATACGAACACCTCCCTTACAAAACAGCTAGCATGAAGATACGATTTTTGACATCGGATTGGTCAAGAAGTTGAGAAAATCATCAGTTTCTGCAAGATAATCGTCTAAGACAGTACTATAACAGCATTTTAGACTCTGGCCACAACTCTAAAGATCCCGAGAGTGTCTTAAAATTAATTTTGCTGGCTTCTTCCGTCGAGCTACGTCGGTAGAAGATTTCTTCGGAAAACTTAAAATATATTCCGCTGATTTAGAAATCTGGAATGAGTCCCCTAATTTTTTCGAGGAGGATCGAAAATGGAAATGAGCGTTTGGCGTCATTTGCCGGGAGGCCCCTTACGGGGCAGATCCGGCCGCCTTCGTGCAGGTCTTATTACATTCGACCCCATATTGGGCGACCACATTGGGCGACCTGCACACCGGATGAGGATGAAATGATGATGAGGACAACACAACACCCAGTCCCTGAGCGGAGAAAATTTGCGACCCAGCCGGGAATCGAAAAAATTGTTCAAATGGCTCTTAGCACTATGGGACTTAACATCTGTGGTCATCAGTCCCCTAGAACTTAGAACTACTTAAACCTAACTAACCTAAGAACACCACATACATCCATGCCCGAGGCAGGATTCGAACCTGCGACCGTAGTAGTCGCGCGGTTCCGGACTGAGCGCCTAGAACCGCTAGACCACCGCGGCCGGCCCGGGAATCGAACCTGGAGGATGATCCACATGCTGATGTGCCTCGCACCTCACCCTTATTACCTTTGCAGATTTAATATTACAAGCAATGACTGATTCGTTTCTTTAGATACTGGAACAGTTCACCATATAGCGACACAGTGTTCCGATCAAAGACTCACGGTTGACACAGAGAGAGTCTATTCAAGACGCCACAGCTTCTACGATAGAATAAGTGACGAAGAAGCCTATGATGGCCCCCTGACGACATTTACCTGAATACATGAATCTTTAGATTGAAAGAGAATGTGAAATTGGTTATGATCAACAACACTGTGACACTGGATACCCAGCATCAGAGGGGTAAGTGTAGGGAAGTACAGTTGATTCTCTAGCTGTGATTCACCGATGTCAGCACTTAGATCCGAATTTAAGATGTCCTCAGAATTTACCAGAAACCAAAACTCCTATATTACTGAAGAATACCAGCTGTTCCTGCTTTCTGTGCATTACAAAGCCAGAACATACACAATATATGTCCCTTACAGAAGAATGGAGGACAGCAGGTCAGCAGGGTCTGAAGTGCCGGAAAAAGGAGAGATGAACACGGCAACATACGGCATAAAACACTATTATGCGTGAAACAACCGGAAGACCGATATGAAAATGTATACATCACACAACCTCATGATACACAACATCACAGGTAGCAGGAAGCGGTCTTCCAGCCACAGACATTTAGTTGTGGAAGGTGTGTGGCCTGCATGTTTCGCAGCTTCATGTAAACACATGACTTTTAAAGATACGTAAGATTGGCAACAGAAAACGAGTAAAATAACGAAGACTTACTAAGTTGATGCACAAAAATAATACTCATACTTGAACGTGGTAGATGCGTCGTTCGCTATTCAACGTCCATCACGCTGACTAGCCTAACGCATTGAAGACAGCCATCTAATTTACGAAGTTCATTAAGGGTGCAGTATTTCACTACTACTGAGTTCTGGCACCAGAGACTTATCGTTAAACATATCGAAAGATACTCATTAAGGCTGCAGTATTTCACTACTACTGAGTTATTGCACTAGAGACTTATCGTTAAACAGATCGACAAAGACTCTTAGGTAGCGGTTGCTCTTACAGTGGCACTGAAGATAGTGTTCACTGATGCTGACTACAATTACAGAATTGCAGGCACTCGGACGTAACTGAGCCGGATGCGAACTGCCATGTGAGCCGTCGTGAAGCAAACTGGATCAGAGCGGGCGCCCGTCGCTATTTATCCCGCCATTGGCGGCATAATCTGGCACCCGCTAACAAAGAGAGGGTCTGACATGTGGGTCACTGATTTTCATCGAGTTTTGCAAGGACGTTCTGTATTTAAGATATAGTGACACGTGTTTCGGCTAATTGCCACTCCCTAGTTTTTGAAAAAATCGAGGTCAAAGTTGATGGCGGAAAATCGTACTTTCAGTGCAGCCAAAAAGAGTATGGAATGAAAAAAAAATGCCATGTCTAAGAATCAAACATGGACCGTCAGTCTGACAGTCTAATGCCTTGAACTCTGGACAGCCGACCTCGCTCTATTAGATACACTGAACGATGGGTGCCCGAGGTACAGCATGAAACCACAAAAACGTTAATAACTCGAGCATTATATTAATAATATAATATTAATAATATTTAATATTTTTGTTTTCAGACGGTTTTTCGATCTATAGCATTGAAAATATAATTTTCCGTCACCAGTTTTGACCTCTAATTTTTCTAAAACTAGGTAGTGTCTAGCAAAATGCTGAAAAACGTGTATCTATTTTCAACATAGAAAGTCCTTGCAAGCCTTAATCTAAGTCGGTGATCCACGCGTCAGACCCCCCCCATTTGTAAAAGGAAAGCAATTCCCTGTATCAGTACTAGGGAGTGTCTAGCAAAATGCTGAAAAACGTGTATCTTTATTTTAACACAGAAAGTCCTTGCAAGCCGTAATCTAAGTCGGTGATCCACGCGTCAAACCCTCCATTTGTAAAAGGAAAGCAGTTTCGTGTATCAGTACTACCCGTGGCTGCTGATATCACTAGCGGCGGATCTGAAGCTATGACAGTCCATAACTGAATATACACTTATCAGCCACAACATTATGGTCACCTACCTTATAATAGTCGGCATGTGCCCCTCTGGCACTGCGGTGGCGCGTCGTGGCATGGAAGCAATGAGCTGGAGAGAGTTGCACCACCTCTGCACACACAAGTCACCTACTTTCCGTAAATTCCTCGCAGGGCTGGGCAATGAGTCCTGACGCCACGTTAAACACATCCCAGATGTGTTCTATCGTGTTCAGATCTGGCGACACGGTGGATCTGCACGTCAATTGGAACTCACCACGGTCTTCCTGGAATTTTAGCCTTCTTGAGAAATGCCACTGCCGTCGGAAAACGTGATCGTCATAAACGGGTGTGCATGGTCTGCAACCAATGCACGATACTGCTTGGGCAACATGGTGCCTTGCACGAGTTCCACTGGACTCATGGATGCCCACGTGAATGTTCCCCAGAGACTAAAGGGGTCGCCGCCAGCTTTTCTCTTTTCCGCAGTACAGGCGTCAAGGAGCTGTTCCCCTGGAACACGATTCGCACCCAACCATTGGCATGATGAGGAGGGTACTGGGATTTATCAGACCATGCAACGCTCTGCCACTAAGCCAACGTCCATTGCCGATGGTCACATACTCGTTTAAGTTATAGTTGCCGATGTTGTGGTGTTACCATTGGCACATGCATGGGTCATCGGCTGCGGTGGCCCGTCTTTGGGAGTGTTCGGTGCACTGTGTGTTCAGACACACTTGTACTTTGCCCAGCATTTAATTCTGACGTTAGTTTCGCCACAGTTTTCCACCTCTCCTGTTTTACCAGTCTTCCCAGCCTACTATTTCCGACATATGTAATGAGGGGTGGCCGCCCAACCGCACGACGTCTGGACGTGATTTCACCTTGGATCCGCCACGTGTTGAAGACACTCAGCACGGCACTCCTTGAATGCCCGACAAGTCGTGCAGTTTCCAAAATACTTATGCCGAGCCTCCGAACCATCACAGTCTGCCCTCGGTGAAATTCAGATAGATGGCACGTTTTCCCCATTCTACTCACGGACAGCACGCTCACTGATACTACAGGCACCGTGGGTATGTCTCACTAGCAGTCATTTCGCGCCAGGTGACGTTGCTATCGTCTGGACGGATTTATATCTATATTAGGTCGTTGGTCATAATGTTCTGGCTGATCAGTATATGTAAGATTAAAGGACGTCATGTTTACTGTGTCCATCGCCGACCGGCGGTGTTGCTGCAGCGTTCCGTATGCGGAATTGTAGACGGCGATCTGTGGATTGCCCTTCATCATGTGCTGTTAATACCAGAACCTAGTCATGAAACAATAACTACACCTAAAATTATCAACTTCATTTCTTTACCTTTCTCAGTTACTACTGATCAACTTTTTCTTAAATATAATTTAGCTCATTTTCTCTCTATCACATTTCCCTGATTCCTCATTTCCTTCGTGCTTTATTTCTCACTTTTATTTTAATACTAGTTATAGCTAAGTTTTGTAATTTCAGATCAGATTTTCTCGTTGTGCAGCAAATGAGAAAAACAGTATTATTCTACTGCAGGTAATAATAACAATAACAATAATAGTAATAATATTAACGAGTTTTACATGATTTTGCATAGCTTCTCGCGTGCACGTCAAGTATAAAGATAGCAATTACAATTCAGTAACTTCCTTCTCTTACGCCACATCTGATTGGTGATCGTCGATGATAAGTACTAGTTCCCTTCAGTCGCACGAACGTCCTTTTGAAGGGAAGAATTCACTTACGCCTTGGCGTAAGTTTTCGCTACTGAAGGACTGTCTGTGGGTTTCGTTTCTGAACATCGTCCGTAGTTCGTATCCCACACCTTCTCCTATTTTGTTCTCATAGTGGCATTCAGCAAACTCCAAAACTCTCCTTTCACCAATACTCTAAATGTGCAGATGAGTGGCTCGTCCCAGTTTTTCCAGTAGATTAACTGAAAAGCAGCAATGACAACATTCTTCAGAGCGTTCCATCACCGTGCTGGACTGTTCGATGGTTGTCAGCTAAGAATAGCTTTTCTCTTCCTATAAGCGAAGATTCACCAGCGGACTAAACAGTTCCAGAACACGTGCTATGCTGCAGGACCTCGTTGCCAGCAGCGACCTTTGTCGTCAATACGTCTTGATCCCCGCGACAATCAACACGTTCAAAGGCGCAGAGACATCATACAAAGTCTGGCGGGTTTTCTTTGTAGCCACAAAACCAGATGTGCCCCTCTGATTATCCATGAAAAACTTAGCCAGTTCTGCAGTAAACAACAGATGCAACATCGCCAGTGAAGTCACATCCCACATCGGCTGTTACTGCTCAACTGCGACCACGTCTGGTCCCAAGAGATGGAGACGACAGAACCTTTCTCCATTACACCTAAAGCACCACACTCTCAGAAGCGTATATTATCCCACTCCAACGACTGCGGCAACGACACTGGAGTGCCAAACCTGAAATAGTTAATACAGAGTGATCATAAAGCTGTGACAGCAACTGTGACTACTGTTATTACAAGGAATGTTAAGAAAGATGGAAAAATATTTATGATTAGCGAGAGTGACAGGCTACAAATTGCACAATATCTGGTTGGTCGACCAAAGATATTCAGTGCTGAGGACGAGGATGTGGAGCACAAATGGAAAACCAAAAACAAAAAATTCAAAAGCATCGTTCAGTGTGCTTTAGACAAATATGTACCAGGCAAGGTTTCAAAGAGCGGGAAAGACCCCCCCGTGGTTTAACATAGATGTTAAAAAGTATTAGGTAAGCAAAGAGAGCTTCCTCACAAATTCAAGATAAATCAAGCAGACCACCAAAAGCTGAACGAAGCGAAAATGAACATAAGAAGCTCAATGAGAGAAGCGTTCAGTGACTAAAATTCTGTCAATCAATCTGACTAAAATCCCTAAGAGGTTTTGGTCTTACGTAAAATCAGGAAGTGGGTCGAAATCATTTGTTCAGTCACTCAGTGACCATATAGGCAACGAAACGGAATGCTGAATTCGATGTTCCGAAATTGTTTCACCATGGAAAATGTAATACGGTCCTTCATTTCAATAATCACATGCAAGGCGAAATGGGAGATACTGAGGTAACCAATCGCAGAATAGAATAGCAAACACAGTCGCTTAGTAGTGAGAAGGCAACAAGATCAGATGAAATACGTGCAAGATTCTACAAAGATTATGCGAAAGAACTTGGTCCTCTTCTAGCTGCAGTTTATCCTAGTTCGCTGGGGCAACGAAGGGTACCTAGCGGTGCAAAAAAATGCAAGTCATTCCCTTTTTCAAGAAGGGTCGTAGGCAGGTGGACGTAATTACAGGTCTATATCGGTGACGTCAATCTGTTGTAGAATTATGGAACATGTACCATGCACAAGAATTTTGAATTTCTCGGGAACGAAAATCTCCTCTACAAAAATCAACATGAATTCCTGCAACCAGAGATCTTGCCAAACTCAGTTTGACCTGTTCCTCCATGAGATCCATTGCGCTGTAGACAACGGCGCTCAGGTTGACGCCGTGTTTCTTGAATTCAGTAAGGCATTTGAAACCGTCCAGCACTAATGTCTAGTGAAAAAATACCATCTTACCGAATATCCGACCAGATTTGATACTGAATTCAAGATTTCCTTGAAAACAGAACTCAGCACGTCGCTATTTGACGGAACAAATTCGATAGATGTGTGGGTAATTTCCGGTGTATCCCAAGGAAGTGTGACAGGACCGTTACTGTTTACTATGTATATGAATGAAGTAGTAGAAAGCGTCGGAAGCTTTTTAAATCTGTTCTCAGATGTTGCGTTTGTCTGTAAGATAGTAGCAAGGCCAGAAGACAGTATCGATGAGCAAAATGACCAACACAAGACTGATGAATGGTGCAGTCCCTGGCAGTTGACTCTGAAAGTAAATGAATGGGTTATTGCTTCGTGGTTTTGAGGAAAAAAAACTTATTTTTTCTTGAGTGTTATTAAATAGTGCTTTGGCTAAATTATACATTAAAATGTATATATATATTTACAATTAGATACATTTTTAAGCATAATACCTAATACGATATCAGAAAAAATAACTTTCTTTTGTTGACTTAGGTAGTACGTATTCACACTCTATAAAATTTAAAGTATTGTTGTGCTCCAAATAATGCAGGTTTTCCTTAAATAATGCGTAATATCTGTTGACTCATATGACAATTAAAAATCTTTACTGGTTAATGAATATTATTATATTACAAAGACTTTCTTTCTGAGTCTTATACGTTATCATTATGAGAAGCAGAAGCCACTGGCCGCAGTAAAAGTTGATCCTAAAAGCCTTTGTGTTTTTCTATAATATATGGCATAACTTTCTTCAAGTCTTCAGTTTTGCGATTTTTGATAGGTATTTTTCCTTGTGGATAAGAGTTTTTGACTAGCTGAAGATACTTCACTAGTTTTCTTGAGGATAAAGGCATTTAGACGTTGAAAACCATATGATCTTACGTACTTAACTGCTTTTACAATATCTTTGTGTTTATGAGAGTAGTCAAGTAATGAAATTTGGAAGTACTAAATTGCACTCTTTCATTTCTTGGACGGTGTCTGGTGTCAAGAGAGACTAACGACTTCGTATAAAAGCCGGCCGCGGTGGTCTCGCGGTTCTAGGCGCGCAGTCCGGAACCGTGCGACTGCTACGGTCGCAGGTTCGAATCCTGCCTCGGGCATGGATGTGTGTGATGTCCTTAGGTTAGTTAGGTTTAAGTAGTTCTAAGTTCTAGGGGACTGATAACCACAGCAGCTGAGTCCCATAGTGCTCAGAGCCATTTTTGAACTTCGTATAAAAGCAGGCCACCAAGCAGAACACCCAGTGATCAGGTCGGTTTCGATTGTCGTAATTTTTCCTGGTTGTTTTTCCTCAGCATTATCTATAAGCCTGCAAACTTCACACGGAGTGTAATTTCGGTCACATTTCCTAATGATACGCTTTTATTCGCTGAGTTTTCGGTAGCGTAGATTGCATGAAGGACCACGTAAAGGAAAAATACTGTTTATTGGTTTTAAACCTGCGCATATCGGTTATAGCAAGACAAACTCTCGAAAATGTACGGTTCTCGTTTCGCCTGGGATAATTATCTAACAACAGGTATAACTCAGTAATTCTCTCGAGCAAATGCTTTTTAATTTTGTCCAACAGGAACGAAGTAGCTTCGTCGGGTCTTTGTGTACCTAGCCTTCATGGTAGATGCAGAATGGGCTAAATCTGTTTTAATGTTGAAAATACAAAAAAGAGTAACTTTCGCTGTGAGCTACCTCAAGTAATAAATTTCCTCAAGAGGAATTTTCGGTAAACTTGCATTTAGCGTATAGTCAAATACAGGGCCTAAGATATTTTCATTTTCTTTACTCATTTTAGGCGTTTCATTAAGAGCAAAGGTAAACTACACTCCTGGAAATGGAAAAAAGAACACATTGACACCGGTGTGTCAGACCCACCATACTTGCTCCGGACACTGCGAGAGGGCTGCACAAGCAATGATCACACGCACGGCACAGCGGACACACCAGGAACCGCGGTGTTGGCCGTCGAATGGCGCTAGCTGCGCAGCATTTGTGCACCGCCGCCGTCAGTGTCAGCCAGTTTGCCGTGGCATACGGAGCTCCATCGCAGTCTTTAACACTGGTAGCATGCCGCGACAGCGTGGACGTGAACCGTATGTGCAGTTGACGGACTTTGAGCGAGGGCGTATAGTGGGCATGCGGGAAGCCGGGTGGACGTACCGCCGAATTGCTCAACACGTGGGGCGTGAGGTCTCCACAGTACATCGATGTTGTCGCCAGTGGTCGGCGGAAGGTGCACGTGCCCGTCGACCTGGGACCGGACCGCAGCGACGCACGGATGCACGCCAAGACCGTAGGATCCTACGCAGTGCCGTAGGGGACCGCACCGCCACTTCCCAGCAAATTAGGGACACTGTTGCTCCTGGGGTATCGGCGAGGACCATTCGCAACCGTCTCCATGAAGCTGGGCTACGGTCCCGCACACCGTTAGGCCGTCTTCCGCTCACGCCCCAACATCGTGTAGCCCGCCTCCAGTGGTGTCGCGACAGGCGTGAATGGAGGGACGAATGGAGACGTGTCGTCTTCAGCGATGAGAGTCGCTTCTGCCTTGGTGCCAATGATGGTCGTATGCGTGTTTGGCGCCGTGCAGGTGAGCGCCACAATCAGGACTGCATACGACCGAGGCACACAGGGCCAACACCCGGCATCATGGTGTGGGGAGCGATCTCCTACACTGGCCGTACACCACCGGTGATCGTCGAGGGGACACTGAATAGTGCACGGTACATCCAAACCGTCATCGAACCCATCGTTCTACCATTCCTAGACCGGCAAGGGAACTTGCTGTTCCAACAGGACAATGCACGTCCGCATGTATCCCGTGCCACCCAACGTGCTCTAGAAGGTGTAAGTCAACTACCCTGGCCAGCAAGATCTCCGGATCTGTCCCCCATTGAGCATGTTTGGGACTGGATGAAGCGTCGTCTCACGCGGTCTGCACGTCCAGCACGAACGCTGGTCCAACTGAGGCGCCAGGTGGAAATGGCATGGCAAGCCGTTCCACAGGACTACATCCAGCATCTCTACGATCGTCTCCATGGGAGAATAGCAGCCTGCATTGCTGCGAAAGGTGGATATACACTGTACTAGTGCCGACATTGTGCATGCTCTGTTGCCTGTGTCTATGTGCCTGTGGTTCTGTCAGTGTGCCGGCCGCGGTGGTCTCGCGGTTCTAGGCGCGCAGTCCGGAACCGTGAGACTGCTACGGTCGCAGGTTCGAATCCTGCCTCGGGCATGGGTGTGTGTGATGTCCTTAGGTTAGTTAGGTTTAAGTAGTTCTAAGTTCTAGGGGACTTATGACCACAGCAGTTGAGTCCCATAGTGCTCAGAGCCATTTGAACATCTGTCAGTGTGATCATGTGATGTATCTGACCCCAGGAATGTGTCAATAAAGTTTCCCCTTCCTGGGACAATGAATTCACGGTGTTCTTATTTCAATTTCCAGGAGTGTATTTAGATCGTCTCATGTGCACCATTAATTGTTGAAGTCACGACTCTTTTCACAGTCTCTTATAATTGAGGACAACTTATTCGCCCCTTTTTTACTCACAAAAGTAAGATGTGTCGATTTGTGGTTTTCCAGACTTGAGTTTAAAATTTTCTTTGAAATATGTATTATAAATTTCATGCGTGGTATTTGTACCAGGATATGTTACCTTATACAAGTCATACATTTTTTGACGGACAGTTCAGATGACAAATACATGAACTATGTGTATCAGATGCATAGTGCGTTCTGTACACAGAAAGCGAGCTTATGTATTTATGTATCTTCAAAATTTGCGTTTACCAAGGGTTGGGTGTTTAAAGGAATTTACGGGAATTACGTGATTTTTGTGTGCAGTTGTGCTATCTCCATACAGCGAGCTACGAAGGCCTAATTGCTTCCATGCCACGACGCGTCTCCTCTGTTATCCACGCCAATGGTGGACATATTGACTGTTAGGGGGGTGGTCATAATGTTCTGGCTGACCAATGTATATCCCACAATGTAAAACTTTAAAATCATTAGATTCTGCAGCTAGGATCTCTGCATGTCTCACATACTGGAATTTTCAGTGTGTGTTTTTGTATTCGCATATGAAATCGAAATCGAAAGGAAATAAAAGCTACACTTTTCTCGACTTGGAAGTTGCACGATTAGATATTACGCGAGGGCGTGCTGAAAAGTAGTCCTCCAAAATTTTTATTCTGTTCTCAATATCGATTAAAGTGTTACATGTCATGCGTACTACATGGTCAACTTTCCCGCTTCGTTGTCAAAAGTTGCAATCCTCTACCGCTACTGCTAGTTCGTTTCATCTCCAGCTGATCATTATTAACGTTAAATCGTAATGATGTGGATCGAGTCATTTTGCATTTACATCGCAAATTAATTTGCAAATATGGTCACATGCTCAACAGCTGCAGTTTTTTTTTAATATACAGATGTGAGTAATTCTTACCCACCAGTTTTTACACATCACTATTGTAGAAACTCATGTTTTCAATTTTTTTTTGTTTTCAAATTTTACTTTGCTGTCTGTCAGACTTTTATATCACCAGGTAAGTGATCAAAAATTTTTGTTGCAGCTTTGTGCACCCCTTATTGTGTTAACGATAACCTTAATGTGAAGTAACGAATGTCATTTTTCCTTCTGGTAGTGTAATTGATCCTTTTGAACTGTAATGAATTAGTTAAAACAAACTTCATGAGGGAATAAATATAGTGTGAAGCAGTATTCCGAATGCCCAACTCCTTAAACAGATGTCTACAAGATGATCATTCTTACAGAACGTTTTTGAGCAACGAGGACTACCTTTCTTAAATATGAGTTACCGAAGAATATTATTCCTTGTGACACTGTTTAATGAAAATACTCAAAATATGTAGACTTGCTGATTTGTCTAACCCTAAGACTTGCAGTGATTCTGTGTGCAGATGTGGCTGAACTAAGTTGAACTAAGTTGTCAATGTACTAAAAGAATTACTTAAGCAAAGTCTTACGACATCCACATCCACCACCACGAAGACAGATCCGTCAACTGCGTCTCTACGCTCCAGGTCGTTGTCCGTATGGACGGCACCAGATCGGTGGTAGCGGTGAGAACAACCTAACGAAAACAATGAATTCAGTCGGCTGTTGGAGAACAGTCGACTCATTCGGTTGTAGCTTTGCGTATCGGTTGAATTATTCGTTCCTGTATTCCTTTCTTTGAGGGAAACCCATCTATCTGAGCAGCCGAATGAAAACAATCGATTCTGTCGGTTTGTAGTTTTATATATCGATTGGATTATTATTCATTTATTTCTTTTGTACGAAACAAGTATATGGAAAAAAACGAATGAAAACATTCAATACAGTTTCACGTACTGACTGACTTCTTCCTTCTTTCTTTCCAGGTGAACCCAGTCTATAGTTTATCTGTCGTTTGAACCATGTATTTTATTCGTTCTTTCATCTGAAACTATTCTTTAGTATTTTAGTTGACTGAACTGACCAGTCATTCTTCTGAATTGGTTGGTAGCCCTACCACAGGGACTACATGAAGATGCCGCAGGTTCTACACGAAAGTCAAAATAAGCGTTATACATATGCATTTAATTATACAGGGTGTTCGTAAATTCCCGTTACAAACTTCAAGGACTTATAGAAGGGAGTGAGTACATACATAACATTTTGAAGTGTCCGGGAACGTACCGTTTCCGTTCTACGCCAGTTTCAATTAAGATGTGCAAGCGCTCACGTCTGCTGAAATAAAGAGAAAAGTCTTACCGTTACTTGTCCTGGTATGCAATATAGTAGACAGGATAACGTGTACTACGTCAGACGTTCACCTCATGTCACTTAACGCTGTTGCTATGCATCAGAACTGTTCTGCACGTATAATATGCTAGATTGTTTTTTATTTTGGATTAATGCAAACACGTAATATTTGCATGTTAATACAAACAAATGTGCTTAAGTGATAAATGGATGTTTCCTTTGGAACTGTTATCTAATAATTGTAATGTGTCACGCCTAATCCAATTCCTCAAGCAGAAGTGGGTGGATTAAGCATCTGAACCGAAACCATTGTACAACGTACATGGGTTACTATTCAAAATATTATGTACTCACACTCCTCTACAAGCTCAAATGTTCAAATGTGTTTAAATTCCTAAGGGACCAAACTGCTGGGGTCATCGGTCCCTAAACTATTTTAAACTAACTTAAGCTAAGAATAACACACACACACACACACACATGCCCGAGGGAGGACCCGAACTTCTGGCGAGAGGAGCCGCGCAATCCGTGACGTGACGCCACAAACAAGTCGTAAAAGTTTTTAATGGGAATTTCCGAACACCCTGTGTAGTGAATAGACAACTTCTTCTTTTGATAATTTAAAACTGTGGATTGAGGTACTCCAGATACTTAACTAAAGAAATTGTGTAGTTGTGGTGCAAAGTTTCCTTAGGCGTACGTGAAGTAGAAAGGACACCGCCAAAGCTAAGCGACAGTTAGCATTCCATTTTACTGAAAAGATGTAATTATATATTAATTATCAAATCAGCAGATTTTCCAGAACGTTCTACGTCAGCAACCTCCAGCAGTCTACCCGGGTCGCATCCGTCGCGAGGAGGTGGCCGGCTAGTGCGGGGCCCACAGCTCAGCAATTTACCTCCTCGCAGCGAATGCAGCACCACGCTCCTGGTTCCAATAACGTCGCCGCCTTCGGACGGTGGTAGGCTGAAAAAAATAAGTGAAATCGCTCAAACACAAAGATTGAGTGAAGAATCATTCTCACAGAAAACGTAATTGTTATAGAGGTACCGGTCGGTTGTCTCATATTAAAGGGAAACCACTCAAACTCGCGGAGTACTGAAAAACATTCATGCAACTGACGTGACTGTTGAGACTAGTTTCATTTGGCACAGTGCAGTTAAGTGACACATAGCGTAATATCAATGAGAGTATATATTGCCCTTTTCTGTACATAAGCTATTCATGCCTTTTGGAACCATATTGTATGACTAGTTACCGTTAATAACAAGGCATGTGATTTGAGAACGGGTGCGTCGGACCGAAACCGGTAACCACTGCAACAAAAGTTGTATATAAATGCAACTGAGACGGACGAAATATAAAAATTATCGCCGGTCGGAGTGGCCGAGCGGTTCTAGGCGCTACAGTCTGGAACCGCGCGATTTAAGTTCTAGAGGACTGATGACCTCAGCAGTTAAGTCCCATAGTGCTCAGAGCCATTTGAACCATAAAAATTATCCAATTTCCTCAAAATTAGTTTTGCGTTATTTCAATTTCACATACGTAAACTATCTCAATTTCATTGACCAATACATTCCTTTTCATATGAGTTACATGCCGTACTGCAGCAAGGAAAAGAAGGGAACCAGCGGAAAAGTACTCCTTCCGAAGTAGGAAAGATTCTGACTGAAAAGTGGGGTACCAGCTGCCACATATATCCCCCTCAGCACAATGGAAGTTTTCTTAAACCTACTGAGGCAGGAGGAATGAGGCAGGTGGTACATTAATATTCAGTAAGTGTTTTTTAAATAAACAAAAACATATTCAAAGTTCTTGGCCACCGATAGTAGCATTTTTCAGCGCGTAGTAAATTTTGACTGAATATCGTTCTAAAACATTTATCTGAAAGAGGCTATCTGGTGCCCAAAAATGGAGCTGTTTTTAATATTTGCAGCCATTCTTTCGCAATTCCTATTTAAATTATATATATATGATGTAGATGAGAATAAATACTACACTATGTGATCAAAAGTATCGGCACACATGGCTGAAAGTGAATTACAAGTTCGTGGCGCCCTCCATCGGTAATGCTTGAATTCAATATGGTGTTGGTCCACCATTAGCCTTGATGACAGCGTCCACTCTCTCAGGCATACGTTCAATCCGGTGCTGGAAGGTTTCTTGGGGAATGGCAACCCATTCTTCCAGTGTGCTGCACTGAGGAGAGGCCTGCCACAAAGTCGGCGTTTCAAAACTTCCCAAAGGTGCTCTAAAGGATTCAGGTCAGGACTCTGTGCAAACCAGACGATTACAGAGATGTTACTGTCGTATAAACATTCCGCCACAGACCGTGCATTATGAACAGGTGCTCGATCGTGTTGAAAGATGCAATCGCCATCCCCGATTTGTTCTTCAACAGTGGGAAGCAAGAAGGTGCTTAAAACATCATTGTACGCCTGTGCTGTGATAGTGCCACGTAAAAAAAAAAAAAAAAAAAAAGGGGGTGCAAGGGCCTTCCATGGAAAACACGACCACACCATAACACCAATACCTCCGAATTTTACTGTTTGCACTACACACGCTGGTAGATGACATTCACCGGGCATTCGCCATACCCACACCCCACGATCGAATCGCCACATTGTAGAACGTGATTCGTCACTTCGCACAACGTTATTCCACTGTTCAAACGTCCAATATTTACGTTCCTTGAACCAAGTGAGGTGTCATTTGGCATTTACCGGCGTAATGTGTGGCTTATGAGCAGCCGCTCGACCATGAAATCCAAGTTTTCTCACCTCCCGCCTAAATTTCGTACTACTTGTAGTAGATCCTGATGCAGTTTGGAATTCCTGTGTGATGGTCTGAATAGATGTCTGCCTATTACGCATTACGACCCTCTTCCACTCTCAGTGGTCTCTCTCAGTCAACAGACGAGGTCGGCCTGTACGCTTTTGTGCTGTACGTGTCCCTTCACGTTTCCACTTCACGATCACATTGGAAACAGTGGACCTAGGGATATTTATAAGTGTGGAAATCTCGCGTACAGACGTGTAACACAAGTTACACCCAATCACCTAACCACGTTCGAAGCCCGTGAGTTCCGCGGAGCGCTCCATTCTGCTCTCTCACGATGTCTAATGACTACTGAGCTTGCTGATATTTAGTACCTGGCAGTAGGTGGCAGTACAATGCACCTAATATGAAAAACGTTGAGGGTGTCTGGATACTTTTGATCACATAGTGTATCTAAATTTTTTTACCAAATGTTTGTTATTGTTTTCAGCCAAACACATTTCATTGTTCGTTCCGAGCATCGTCAGTGGTTCATAAAAGTGAAATAGTTTATTGTCTAACTACTCTTATTTATTTATGAGATATATTTTGCATCCCGACCGCAAATTTAGGGTACCTTACTTTTTATATTATTTATAACTATACGACTGTCAGTCATAACTTAATTTACGTCTCCATTGCGTGTGCCCATCGTTCTTGTATAGTTTTGAATTAACTTCGTCACAGTCAGGTATTGCCGTGGACATAACCTTCCTTGTACTCTGTACTTGACGTCCCTGCTGGGTTAACTGAGGGACCTTGCGAACTGAACACAGTACCAGCATATAAAAATGTTGGAACATAGAGGTTGTGTGGGTGGTGCGGTAGTAGGGCCACTGTGTTTGTCACTTAACGAAACAGCCTCATTACGACCATACTGAGGTCCTAATACCACTTAACTCAGTTTATTTTATAGTATGTTCCCTACAATTTCATCACATCTTTATGGAATATAGTCCAAATCAACCGATGTAGCACTGTACGGTGTTTAAGTCGTAGAACGCCACTCTAGTATGAAACTCCTTATTATTACGTCTATCCCCTGTGTAGAATGCATCATTATTTATAACCATTTGCAGATGAAATCGTTCAGTAATGCCGATACCTTCTTGAACCATCACCTATATCCCACCTCCTAACAATATAAAGACCCAATTGACTGATTTCGTTTTGTTAATAACAAAATCTTGAAGGATATGTGCACGTACTCTCCTTCAGCGCAAATTAGTGAAGACATCATCCATGGCTGACACCAAGACCATTACCGAGTTTAGTTCCTGTTCACTGTGGTATTTATTCGCCGGGGGGAATATGCTCATACTATGGTAGGACTGTTACGAGGGTACCTTTACTGTGACAGAGGTTACAGGACTTGCTAAGCTGCTACTGCAAGCTGGCTTAAATGGCTGCCTGCCGCCTGACCAACTTATCTGCGACATCCGGGGACACACTTACAAAGGGAGCCAGCTGCAGAACATATACTGCCTTTAAAAACATTGAATGACACTGATGACATGGTCGGACGTCCACCAAGCACATCATAACCCCTGCAGATCTGCGTCTGGTGTCCAAGAAAAAGTAATAAACTTCGTGCAACATTATGTATCATCCTTAAACATACTGTAGGAGCAGCTGGTCCATGGAATTACTATTCCATGTGTAGGCTGTTGTTAACGCAACACAAAGGGCTGCATGTGGAGTGGTTCCGTGAGTGGGGAAGCATGTACTGCTCATGAAAAGGGTCACATGGTCCTGCACGATGATTCGCATTTCCGCACTACCCTGAATGACCAGCGTCGGCGAGAATGACAGCGATCTGTGGAGAGGTGTCATTTTTGCAATATTTAGGAGAGGCACAGCGCTTTTACCACTGGCGTTATGATATGGAGAGTCACTGGTATGACATCAGGTCACGGTTGGAAGTGATGGAGGGAAATCTGACGGTACAACGACCCGCTATGAGTAACCTTAGTCTTCGTATGTTACCCGATACGTGACAGGATCGTGCTGTAGTTTTTCAACAGAACAATGCTAGTCCACAGATGACACTGTCTCTATGAACTGTTCGCGTCATGATGAGCTATTTCTGTGGCCAGCAAGGTACGCAGATCTATCGACGATAGAACACTATGGGCACAGCTCAGACGTCAACTCCGTTCCAACGCCAATATCCAGTATACAAGGACCGGTTACAACTGTGGGGTAGCTTGCCAAAGGAGAGGACACAAAGGCTTTATGACACCTTTCCCAACCGAATTAGTGCATGCATCCAGGTCAGACCTCCTGCAACGTCACATTGATCAGTGGGTTCATACTGCCAATAGCTTTGTAAACTGATTCGATTTTGTAATCACTGACATAAGATCACATACACACTAAACTCATGAAGTTTAATTTTGTTTCCTCCTCTCCTTCTCGATGCTTCACTTATTTCGTCAGACTGCGTATGTTCTCCTAAACGAACCATAAAAGTCCTTCATATTTGATCTATTTAGTGGCTTTCACAATATTGTCATTTAATCTTACCAACCCCTGATCATAATAGCTTATTTTTGTCCCGATTTTGTACCACAGCTTATAAGAAAAGTCTCTCTTATTGACAAAGTGTCGCTGGCTTTTTCTCAAGGCACTGCTCAGTTTCATCAAAAATAGTAATATTGTATGACACCGTAACACATTTCTTGCTGCCTTGACTAACGGCATTTTTCTTCTCACAGTTTTCCTGAATTCAGTAAATCTCTGCAGCCGCTTACACGTATAGTTTCTTTATTATTTCATCTTTGATAACTGGTAGTTATAACATTTAAAAAATCGTTGCTTTGAAATATACTCATATTTAGTTTATGATCCCGCATCTCTTCGCTGGTACGTAAACTGCATTCGATTCTCAGAATTAATGTACAGAAAACGAATCAACGAGACGAGCTCAAAAAAATGTTCAAATGTGTGTCAAATCGTATCAGTCCTTAAGCTTACTCACTACTTAACCTAAATTATCCTAAGGACAAACACACACACCCATGCCCGAGGGAGGACTCGAACCTCCTCCGGGACCAGCCGCACAGTCCATGACTACAGCGCCCTAGACCACTCGGCTAATCCCGCGCGGCGGACGAGCTCCACATAGTCCACTATTTGTATATAAGATACCTATTTGCCGGTAGGAGCGGGGCAGTGAATACAGTCCATCCAGTCTGATTCCAGTTTTCCTTCTATCCACTAAATCTTTGGAGGTGAATACTGTCTGTGCCAGTTCCTTCAATAGAATAATTGTGGTTTTCTTTTTCCTCTGCTTGTCGCAATGTGTGTTGCCTACCAAAGCAAGTGTTGTCCTTGCCGTAACGCTCGCTCCCTACGGCTTCTATGACACATGCTTGGCTATAGGCCTCTCGGACGATGCCTATTTCATGTGGCTGTAACTGGGTTAGGTTGTTTGGGGTAGAAGACCAGACAGCAAGGTCATCAGTCTCATCGGATTAGGGAAGGACGGGGAAGGAAGTCGGCCGTGCCGTTTCAAAGGAACCATCCCAGCATTTGTCTGGGGCGATTTAGGGAAATCACGGAAAACCTAAATCAGAATGGCTGGACGTGGGATTGAACCGTCGTCCTCCCGAATGAGAGTCCAGTGTGCTACCCACTGCGCCACCTCGCTCGGTCTGTAATTGGGTCTCTGGCCTTTTCGAATCCACATGTGCAACAATGCACACCATACATCTTTCTTCCCTCCCCTGAAAACTTCCTCGAGGTTTGCCGCAGCTCGTTCAGTCTGAGAACAATCAATATAAAAAGTTTTGCGTGTATGTATTACATTGTGGTACGAACACTTATTTAATTTTCTGGTGTTGCTTTGTACTTTATTATGATACCTAAATGTGCCTGTAGTGGATGTGCACGCACTACTGTGTGTGTGTGTGTGTGTGTGTGTGTGTGAGCGAGACTGTGCATTCATATTTCTGTGTGGAGATTCTTGACGGTACTCTGCATTGGAGTCACTTAAAGTTTGAGACAAGGCTGTCGCTTGGTCCAGCGCTTCTTGCACTACACATGGCTGCCATGCTGTGGCCGGCCGGGGTGGCCGAGCGGTTCTAGGCGCTACAGTCTGGAACCGCGCGACCGCTACGGTCGCAGGTTCGAATCCTGCCTCGGGTATGGATGTGTGTGATGTCCTTAGGTTAGTTAGATTTAAGTAGTTCTAAGTTCTAGGGGACTGATGACCTCAGAAGTAAAGTCCCATAGTGCTCAGATCCATTTTGCCATGGTGTAACAATCATCTGCAAACAATCAAGGCACCTACGTTAAATTTCGTTCTGATGGAGGATCCTTCAGTCTGGCAAGATTTCATTCATAAACACACACCCAGCTTACTTGGGCGGCAGGACTGCAGTACGCTGATGTCACCCCATCTCCCTCTCTAACGCTTGTATAATTCAACAGTCAGTCAACTGTTTTTAAACAGTATGAAATAGCTTTGGTCTTACGATCAAAGCAAAGAAAAACAAAGGTACTCACACAACCGGTCCCAGGACGGACTCTTCCTGAGTATAAAATACCCACCCCAGGCAGTACGTTAGATCAGGTTGATCACTTTTCATATTTGCAAGCATGTTGTCTAAGCGGTGTACTTGTGAACTAGATGTCGATCAAAGAATAGGAGCTGCCCATGCTGTATTCAGACAGAAGTCACAGTGTCTTCAAGAAAAAAGACGTAAATCTGCATACGAAACTCATGGTGTCAAGGTTATCGTCATTTCCACACTCCTGTATGGCTGGGAAATTTGAACAAACTATCACCTAGATATCAGAAAACTTGAGCGATTCCCCCAATAAAAAGTGAGAGATATTCGGAACTTTACGGTGCACTCATTAATGTGACTACTGCCTGTGCAATAACCACTCACAGACGGCAGGTGGGAGCAGTAAACAGTATATAAAGCGTGTTTGGGGGGACGTGGAGCACATTGCAGTCGTCGTACCAATACGGCAACGGAACGATTTATCTGACGTCCGAAAGGCCATCGTCATTGGCTTTCGAGCGAAGAGCGGAAACATTTCCGAAACGGCTAAGTTTGCAAACATTTCGCGTGCTGCCATGGTTAAAGTACACCGTACGGAGGAAAACAGCATTATCCGTAACCGGGGCCGAGGAAGCACTGGTGCACCACAGGCCACAGATGACAGAGCTCGTAACCTCCCTCTTACTAATCGGCCTATCCTGCTTGCAATATAAAATATGACCGTGGATCGCGTGTATGCCTAATGGATTTTTTTTAATTGTGTAAGGCTATCTTTCCCGAAGAAGTGATACCGATAAGTAGGAGGAAAGTGTACAACCGACTCTTCTGATAGAAAGTCTACTAAAATTAAAGTAATTAAACCGAACAGGGCTGTAATCTGGAAAATGAAAGTTATTTTTGTGCATTCACTCACGGACAACACTGGACGGAAAAGGTGTAACACAGATCATGAATCCAAAAGTTACATTAATGAGCGAAAAGGAAATAATTAACTGTCGCCAGCCCACTAGGGCAATTTACATTAAAATCCTGTACAAGATGATGGGAAAGAAAAACATGCATTATTAAACACTGACATGGCAACTGAAGGTTGTCAAGAAAGTAAAGAAAACTGAGAAGTCACTCTTACGTTATGTATGGCATTAAATTTTGAAAAAAGCAATCGAGTAATGATTTGAAAATATACAGTTAAACTGTATGTTAGTAGCAATCGAGTAATGATTTGAAAATATACAGTTAAACTGTATGTTAGTACTGAACTTGGTTACGTGAACAATGACTTTCAGTGACTTCACCATGACGTCATCAAAGAAATTTAGAAAAAAAGCAAGCACTTTTTACTTTGCCATACTTATTTTGCAAATTGGATTTCGTATTATTGTCTGAACAACTGAGCCTTTTTTACTGACTTGAACAGAATTAAATACCAGAAGACGTACCAAACCAAACAGCAATGTGCTCCAAGCTATATATAAAATAAAAATAACCTCTGCACTCTTAATGTGGGCATTTCTTTAGATTTGGATTTTTTTCCAATGAGTGATTCTCAAACTTGGAAAATGAAACTGCTTTACTTTAGTCATATACTGAAGCCTCTGTTGTACAACAGTTAATTGAAAGTAGACTGAGGCTAAAATTCTTAAAAGAGAATTTATTCATTAATAAACTGGCTTTAACTATTTAATTTGTTTCTTATGACACCCAGTTAGCCGGCCGCGGTGGTCTAGCGGTTCTGGCGCTGCAGTCCGGAACCGCGGGACTGCTACGGTCGCAGGTTCGAATCCTGCCTCGGGCATGGGTGTGTGTGATGTCCTTAGGTTAGTTAGGTTTAAGTAGTTCTAAGTTCTAGGGGACTTATGACCTAAGATGTTGAGTCCCGTAGTGCTCAGAGCCATTTGAACCATTTTGAACACCCAGTTAGCATATTAGGAAGAAAAGGAACAAGGATCCTGCTTGGTAACAATGTCTGGGGGGCAATGAGAACACAATCACCCTGAGTTAAACTGATTATTATTTAAATAAATCTTATCAATCAGATCACATTCAGTTGTGCTGCTGGGTTAGCCGTTAATACTTTCTACCAATGAACAGTCTTACTTCAGTGCCATGCATACCACGAAACTCGGAGCCGACGACGAAACTGTGTTGCGGGAACTGCTGCTGTTGTTCAAGACGGTGGCATATTGTGGAACCATGGCTAATTATAGGAACGGGCAACCGTAATTAATACCACCTCTTCCGCCCGTCCACTATCCGTACTCCAGCTCTAGACATCTGGTCGGCGCGCGTACATGATGCCGCCGAAAATGGTACCCTCTACTGGGAGAGTGTTAACACCACACTTCAGCACACTACAAGTGCTGGAATCCGTCCCCCTCTCTCTTTCCGCGCGCCCTGCGCAAAAACTCCGTACCCAAAGATTTTACAACGCACAAGCACTGCTATTATCGTTGCTAGTCGATGCAAATAACAATTCCTTTGGCTTTTTCACAGAGCTTATAAGTTTCACAGTAAAACACAGATAAATACAATGAAACGTCAACAGACTTCTTCCTAAATGTACACATACAGCTAAGCAATGTCCTTACTTACTAAAAGAAAATATTTAAATTACAAATATTTACATACAATTAAAAAAAAAGTTATATATCGGCAACAGGTGCCCTGCATCCTGCATTTTAGGTGTTACGAGGTGAACGACTGCTGCGAAGACGTGTACGGGCGAACAGGCGAGCAACTGTTGAACAACTCGCTACGGTCGCAGGTTCGAATCCTGCCTCGGGCATGGATGTTTGTGATGTCCTTAGGTTAGGTAGGTTTAACTAGTTCTAAGTTCTAGGGGACTAATGACCTCAGCAGTTGAGTCCCATAGTGCTCAGAGCCATTTGAACCATTTTTTTTTTTTTGAACAACTGACGGCCCGAATGAATCAAGGGCCGACCAACAGTGTCACCGAACGTTCAGCGAACGTAGCTGCATATGGGCCTCCACAGCAGGCGCTGGTTCATGCACCCATACCTTCTCAGATGAATCGCTTTTCATGCTCCATTGGACAGATGGCCGTTGATGTGTAAGGTTTGAGATGTCTGAAAGGCAGAACCCTGTAACAATCGAAGGAAGGGCCCAGGCCGGAGGGCGTTCTCTGGGTTATCCCGTCATTCAGGAAGGCACAATGGATGAACATAAGTATGTATCTGTCCTTGGGCACCATTTCCACCCCTACATGTAGTTTGTGTTTCTTCAGCATAATGGCATCTAACAGCGTGACACTGCATGGTGTCACACATCTCGCAGTATGTGTGCGTGGTCTGAAGAGTACCAGGGTAAGTTTACCTTCCTCCCTCCCCCTTTAGGCGACCGCGATGAGCGAGCGGTTCTAGGCGCTTCAGTCCGGAACCGCGCAGGTTCGAATCCTGCCAAGGGCATAGATGTGTGAGATGTCCTTATGTTAGTTAGGTTTAAGTAGTTCTAAGTTCTAGAGGACTGATGACCTCAGATGTTAAGTCCAATAGTGCTCAGAGCCATTTGAGTACCCCGTCGCCAACAAACTCCCCAAATTTAAACCCAATCGGCAATCAGTGGGACCACCCCGATTGGGCTCCGCGTGCCACGTGTTCTCAAGCGAGAAACCTAGAACAGCTGGCCACGGCATTGGAGTCGGCATGGCTCCACATCTCTATCGATGTTCTCCAGAACCTCATTGGCTCCCTTCTTCGTCGTTTCGCAGCGGCCCGCACTACAAAAAGCGGTTATTCCGGCTTCTGACAGGTAACCACATTAATGTGACTGGACTGTGTAAGTTGAAGGACTATGTAACCTACACATCGGTTCTCGAGAAAGTGCATCTAACCACCACTGACACAACCTTCATCGCTCATCAACTGAGATGGTTGGGCCACGTTCACCGCATAACTGATTCCAGGCTGCCCCTCTAAATCCCTTATGGCGAACTCCGTTGTCGCACTACACCTCTGCCGGCCGAAGTGGCCGTGCGGTTAAAGGCGCTGCAGTCTGGAACCGCAAGACCGCTACGGTCGCAGGTTCGAGTCCTGCCTCGGGCATGGATGTTTGTGATGTCCTTAGGTTAGTTAGGTTTAACTAGTTCTAAGTTCTAGGGGACTAATGACCTCAGCAGTTGAGTCTCATAGTACTCAGAGCCAACCACTACACCTCACGGTGCTCTTGTTAAGCGCTTTAAGGAGAAGCTCATACACGACGACTGGCCTAAATATATAGAGATTGGAGAAATCTGCTGTGGACTGTTGACCGTGGAGAAACACTACATCCATTGCTGTCAACTTGTTTGAAGAAGAACGCCGCAGACATGAAGAAGCTAAGCGACATACAAGAAAACTCTGTCAATTACAACCCCGCCCGTCTTCAGTTATTCAACTCGATTTGTGTAGGAGACTGTTTCATGCGAGACTGGTCTGTTCAGTCATCGGAAAAAAATCCGTAAACTGAGTTGAAATGCTAACTCCATGCAGGAGAAAGTAATACGTACTTCGTATCTACACTGCTAGCCATTAAAATTGCTACACTACGAGGATGACGTGCAACAGACGCGAAATTTAACCGACAGGAAGAAGATACTGTGATATGCAAATGATTAGCTTTACAGAGCATTCACACAAGGTTGGCGCCGGTGGCGACACCTACAACGTGCTGACATGAGGAGAGTTTCCAACCGATTTCTCATACACAAACAGCAGTTGATCGGCGTTGCCTGGTGAAACGTTGTTGTGATGCCTCCTGTAAGGAGGAGAAATGCGTACCATCACGTTTCCGACTTTGATAAACGTCGGATTGTAGCCTATCGCGATTGCGGTTTATCGTATCGCGACATTGCTGCCCGCTTTGCTCGAGATCCAATGACTGTTAGCAGAATATGGAATCGGTGGGTTCAGGAGGGTAATACGGAACGCCGTGCTGGATCCCACCGGACTCGTATCACTAGCAGTCGAGATGACAGGCATCTTATGCGCATGGCTCTAACAGATCGTGCAGCCACGTATCGATCCCTGAGTCAACAGATGGGGACATTTGCAAGACAGCAACCGTCTGCATGAACAGTTCATCGACGTTTGCAGCAGCATGGACTATGAGCTCGGAGACCATGGCTGCGGTAACCATTGACGCTGCATCACAGACAGGCGCGCCTGTGATGGTGTACTCGACGACGAAACTGGGTGCACGAATAGCAAAACGTCAATTTTTCGGATGAATCCAGGTTCTGTTTACAGCATCACGATGGTCGCATCCATGTTTGGCGACATCGCAGTGAACGCACATAGGAAGCGTGTATTCGTCATAGCCATACTGGCGTATCACCCGGCGTGATGGTATAGGGTGCTATTGGTTACACGTCTCGGTCATCTCTTGTTCGCATTGACGGCACTTTGAACAGTGGACGTTAAATTTCGGATGTGTTACGACCAGTGTCTCTACCCTTCATTCGATCCTTGCGAAACCCTACATTTCAGCAGGATAATGCACGACCGCATGTTGCAGGTCCTGTACGGGCCTTTCTGGATACAGAAAATGTTCGACTGCTGCCCTGGCCAGCATATTCTCCAAATCTCTCACCAACTGAAAACGTGTGGTCAATGGTGGCCGAGCAACTGGCTCGTCACAATACATCAGTTTTACTCTTGATGAACTGTGGTATCGTGTTGAAGAAGCATGGGCAGCTGTACCTGTACACGCCATCCAAGCTCTGTTTGACTCAATTCAAAGGCGTATCAAGGCCGTTATTACGGCCAGAGGTGGTTGTTCTGGGTACTGATACCTCAGAATCTATGCACCCAAATTGCGTGCAAATGTAATCAAATGTCAGTTCTACTGTAATATATTTGTCCAATGAATACCCGTTTATCATCTTCAATTCTTCTTGGTGTAGCAATTGTAATGGCCAGTAGTGTAGTTGCAGCAGCCGTCCCCGACGATGACGACACGTTAGATATGGGTTGAATTTCACAGTTCATTACGAGCTTCTCGCCATACCGTGAAGACCCAAGGGATGTTACCTACCGTCTTGTCATCTTCTGCCTTGCGGCGTTATGGAGGGGTATGTGATCAGTACACCCTTCTCCCGGCCGCTTTTCAGTCTTTCCAAACCATGGGGTCGCTGCTACTCGGTCAAGCAGCTCCTCATTTCGCGTCACGAAGGGCGTCTTAATAACTCTCTGGCTGCATATAAGTTAGTTGAGCTTCCGGTGTGGGAACATACGCATTCCCGCTATTCGCGTTGACTGCGTGTAGTGCAGCGCTGTTTGCATGAAAACTGTAGTGACATATTTGTGCAATGTTTCGAAGGCTGAACAACATTGGAAGAAAATTGTAACCTCCCCCTCTCTTATCGACCTTAATGACAGTGAATATTCAAACCGCGTGTACCTAATGGAAATTTGGGAAAAGCAATCGTCACCGAAGTTAATTTGTCGGTAAAGAGGGAGGAAAGGGTTACATCTAAATGAAAGGAAAAATGCAAATGAAACTGGTGGAAATTAATTTTGAAAGGGGGTAAAGTTAATAAAGAAAATAAATGTGCGGCCGTTACGTCAACAATTAACCAGCGGTAATTAGATATTTGAGATTTGGGGGAAATTACGGTCGCCAGTCCTAAGGACAATTACTATAGTAACTGAAAAAGAAAGGTTATTACACATATAATTAGCACTAGAAGCGTGGCAACTGAAGGTTGACACGTGTAGTGTGAAAACTGAAAGTTTGTCAGAAGTAATAAATTTCGCTACACTCTGACTTAATTTAGAAGAAGAATTAATAAAACCAGAAAATTGAAAGTTAATTTAGTGACTGAAATTAATAGTGAACTTTGTTTCTGAAGCATATTGAAATTCAGTAAAATACAGTTAGTCTTGGGCTACCTCAACAATCATTTCAAAAGCTACTTGAATCTACGCAATTTAGAAATAAGAGATTTAACTTCGAACTTGAATTAAATGATTCTGAACAATTAACAATAGTAAAATTTAGTACGTACCAAGCTGAGCTGCAGTCACAGGTAAGCTAAAATACGGTAACAAAACTCGCACTCTTAATTTGTGCTTGTGTAATCTAAATATTGTTGCCAGCTATGAATACCTTAACTGAACTTTGAAATTAAAGCAGTGAAATCTAATGATACTGGCGTTTGAATTTCAACGACACTCGGGTTCATTTCGGAAAGGGAAGGGACCCTGCTTGGCAATGCAATTGGGACAATGAGCAACAAAGGTTCATGCTACGTTGCTGTAATTTTGTGAATTGAACAGTTTGAAAAGCTGAGGTCTGCCATACAGTTCTGAAACTTTACGTGCTTTTAGTCTTCCTTGTTGGTTGATTGAAGGTTTGAAGTCGCCGATCGAGGAGGTGGCGACAGTCACTCATTGTCGGCCGTCGCTGTTGCAGAAGCTGGATGCTGGCGCGCCTTCTTCTCGACACGGTCACCAGGCGAAACGGGCTCTTGATGTGTGCCAGCTAATGCTTCCCGTCCGCGGCACCGTGCTAGAAACTACCATAGCCAGTCGATCGCAATTACATGCTGCCAAACCCCGAAAGCCCGGCAACTTGCGGGAGCGTCACACAACACACCTGCTCAATCGCACTACTCCAACCAGACCCTCCTCTGCCCGCGCTCCACGCGGCAGAGTTAACACTACCAAAGATCCTACACACTTTCGTTCTTCACACGACCTATCGATGTATTCGTTCGATAGCACAGTTTTCCCTTGGCAAGACCCAGCGTATAGATACAAATAATATTCACAAAATAAACCAATTATAAATCGACATAAATGCATAAATATATATATATACAAATAGTAAAACAATTACAATATATAAAGACACAGAAATGTTATATCTTCAGGTAACAAAATAAGGAAAAAATTATGGTACAATAGATGGAAATAGGAGGATATGCATTTCCGGCGTTACAAAATGATACAAGTGGAAACAGCTATAGAAAAACTGCTCCACTGAAACTCAAACGCAGCACCTAAAACGTTCTAAAATCTGTTTTACCAACCTGTCCACCAGTTTTATATAAGACAGCTCGTTAAACCATAGTTTCACTTAATTCGGCACAATTACTTTATCAGATTTCCAACTTATGACTTACCAAATTTTCCACCAAAATTCGAATTAATCTATCTTAACATCGGACATTTGAACGATCTCTGATGTGTATATAGCACAAGTTACTCATTTCCGAAGTCTTGGGTTTTCTCCATAAGATATATAACCACGTTGTGTGGTGGTCGTTGAAAAGTGAGAGGTAAATTGTGGGAGAAAACCTGGAAACAATTGGGACTACTTTGGTGCACCGCCCACTAGATAATTACTTTCTGCTACAAAGCTTGTTTGTGATTACGCACAATTAGACGGGAAATGTGTTGAACGCGGGGCCACATAACGTAGATTAATGTCCAATGCGGCGTAAACGCAGCCTAAGTGGCCTGTAATTGTGCTATTGTGGCAGACTGTAGCGTCAGATTTGCACATTCCGTAGCTACGCTTGCGAATTTTAAACATGAAAAAACGAGAGATCACTAAGAGGCTCTCTACCAGAACCATCCAATACTATTAAAAATACGCCACGCAAATAAAGTGATCTGACCCTGACGTAATTTACGTGACAAAAAATACTGAAAAATGGGTAATCACTTTACCCTGAAACGGGTGCCGTGGATGCATATGCCGCTACCCAATCCAAGGGTAATATTTATGGATGAAACACGAAAATGTTTCCTACAGTATTCAGACAGTGTGTCCATCTCAGAGGGTACAGTTACTGCAGTAATGTTCGATCACAGAGGTTGCCGATAGAATCATCCTGATCAAAGACTTCTCCGTCGAGAAATACGATCAGTAAACGATAGGTTCAATATGTCATCGCCAGGTCATCTGACAATTTCCAGTGTTAAATTCCAAACTATGTCGTAATGTCACGCAGAATGACGTGATGAAGATTATTAATGATTCGTCGCAGGCTCTTTCAAAATGAGACTATGAGAGTTTTTTGTGATTCTATTAAAGGAAGTCCAGAGGCACCTCAAAACTTATTTCCGAAAAATCATAAGTTATTATTGGAAAAACCGTGAGATTTACAACCAGGAATAACCATTCACGCTTATGAATTACGATGTGCTAATTATAGGTGTGTTTTCTGATCTAACGGCAGGTAATGATACCATTCTTCATCAAATATTTCTCAGTAACCCGTATAAAGTTACCAGAGGAAAAGGTTTCACACGAGTACCGGCCACTGTTATGTAACAAGCAGAGCTCCAACACTATTCAGTCGCTTGTGAAATAAAAATCAAAGTAATCCACGAGTTAGAATTCACTCACTTCTACTGTTCAGTCAATGCCCTTGAAAAAATATTGTTTCTCATGTATCAAGATAATCCCTTTAAGAAACTACCTGGCAGATTAGAACTGTGTGCCGGACCGAGACTCGAACTCGGGAGTCTAGGTACGGCACACAGTTTTAATCTGCCAGGAAGTTTCATATCAGCGCACACTCCGCTACGGAGTGAAAATTTCATTCTGGAAACATCCCCAAGGCTGTCGAAAAGCCTTGTCTCCGCAATATGCTTCCTTCCTGGAGTGCTAGTTCGACAACATTCGCAGGAGAGCTTCTGTGTTTGGAAGGTAGGAGACGAAGTACAGGCGGAATTAAAGCTGTGAGGAAGGGACGTGAGTCGTGCTTGGGTAGCTCAGATGGTGGAGCACTTGCCCGCGAAAGGCAAAGGTCCCGTGTTCGAGTCTCGGTCCGGCACACAGTTTTAATTTGCCAGGAAGTTTCATATCAGCGCACACTCCACTGCAATGTGAAAATTTCACTCTGGATACTCGCTTTAGGTTGTTCCCAACGAAATATGTCTTACAATGCAGTGTAAAGTGAACCCTGCAGTTCACGTAGCTCCATTGGATGCGCATTTATACCTACATGTGAAATAGACTGTAAAAGCTAACCACGGGTATTTGTCACCACTTTGGAGATTAACTAGCAAGGTGTTACTTCGTGAGAGCTGTAGTTGAAACTCTCTACGTTTGCGGAGGGGCATTATCTTCTTGAAATGCAAGCCCGGGAAAGCTTGCTATGTAGGACAAGAAACGTACCGCTGTGCTGTATAGATGCCGAAAATTGCAAACAAAGGGGTTCTGATTTGAAAAGAAATGGCACCCCAGACCATCAGTCCCATTTGCGTACCGTATGACACTCGACAGTCACGTTGGTATCCCACCGCTCTCTATTGCGTCTCGACACGTCCTCGATCTGGAATCTCATTGACTGGAGTAGAATTGTCTTCAGTGATGAGTCCTACTTGTAACTGAGCCCCGATGACCAGTGAAGACACGCTCAGAGGTGCTCCAGACAGTGGTAGGATACCAAACCTATCACCCTCTATACGGCCAGACAACCAGAAGTAGTGATCTGGGGCGCCATTTAATTTCATAGCAAGATCGCTTTGGTCGTCATTTGCGGTACCCTTACAGCGCAGCGGCGCGTCGACGATATTCTACGCCCCGCTTTGTAGCTCCACCTGGTAAGCCATTATAGGGTTATTGATAACGACTAATAAGTTGGAACCAGTTTAACCATTAAACTTATCTGAGAATTCAGTGAAATAAACTACGTTGTTAGAATTAATGTCCTAACTGATGCTCTTTGCAGTAACACGGCAAATATGAACATCCTTGATTGGTCATCGGTTTAAATTGATGGCTCACCCGTGTGTTGTGAGTGGACTCAGTACGTTTGCTAACAGGTGGAATGCTTGTTTGTTTGGTAACGACATGTGCAAATCCTAAGTGTTTTCGGGTGGCTTTGGTTGTGTACAGATAGAAGTCGAATTCATCGGCAGTACCGAGTGAGTGCTGCAGTGGAGCGACGATAGTTGAAAACCTTGTGGTGTGGTGCAAATGGCTCTGAGCACTATGCGACTTAACTTCTGAGCTCATCAGTCGCCTAGAACTTAGAACTAATTAAACCTAACTAACCTAAGGACATCACACACATCCATGCCCGAGACAGGATTCGAACCTGCGACCGCAGCGGTCGCTCGGTTCCAGACTGTAGCGCCTAGAACCGCACGGCCACTCCGGCCGGCTTTGTGGTGTGGTCCGAAGAATGAAGTCCCAGGATACAGATAGTACCTCGTTACGGCAAAACTGGCTAAAGACAGTCGGTGCCAAACACAACAACGAATGTCAGATGTCGGCAGAGTCACACCGTGCACAGTTTCTAAACGACGCCGCTGCCGGAAGCCGGAAGTTTACTTGCATCAGAGCGCAGTGCCACTCACCCCATCCCTCCCTCCCACCCCACCCTGTAATCATCTCCTACGACCACAGAATCGTCTTAGCACAGATCTGTCTGCGATCTAACAGAGCGATTCGTCAGAACTGTGTATTAAAATTTATATTCAATCATACATTGTGATATGATTATCATATTGCATGTTATCAGATGATAACAGTTCTAGTGATCAATGAAGTAACAAAAACATTGTGACTTTGCTGTGGACATGGATTGTTTCCGTGTTCAATATTTTATATCGTTCAAATTTCAAAAGCTTGATATAATATTTTGTGTGTGTTATGGTATCCGCTATATCTCTTCCAGAAATATATCTAGGCTTGGCACGATAAACTACAATGCCGTCGAGGTTGTCTCAATTTTTTTCCGTCCGCCACTACAGTGGCGACGATGATGTGTGCATTTTTCTTCCCGTGCCTGACCATCAACCATTGTCCTCTCGTAGATGCTTTTAGTGTTCCGTCGAGGTTGTCTCAATTTTTTTCCGTCCGCCACTACAGTGGTGACGATGATGTGTGCATCTTTCTTCCCGTGCCTGACCATCAACCATTGTCCTCTCGTAGATGCTTTTAGTGTTCCGCTAGTCCCAGCGGCCATAATAATTTTTGTTTTCTCTGTGCCATAAAGTGTATAGCCATGTCTGAGCTTCCGTGAGAGCTATCTCTAAACGAAGTTGTTTAGCTTCGGGCGCACAAATTGAGCGACTGCTGCTCAGTGTACAACAGTTCACAACCTCAATGAGGCTAAAAGCAGCTCCATGAGCGGCCGATGCTTCCAAGTTTCGCCACTACAACGGTAAGGAATATGACCCAGCTCAAAGCACACTTTACACCATACAACATTAAACACATGGCACGCGTTGCTTTCTTTAACGGTCGGAACCGACATATCAAGACAACTAAGAGTGGCTCAAAAGATATTTAAATTTCAATCAGACACAGGTACATCTTTTTACCTAACCAATAAAGATAAATGTGAATTGATCGGTATCCCACTGCTGCAGATGCCTACTTCTGATTTGTCTGCATGTAACGTACACGAAATATCAATAATTGGCATATACAGATTGCCGTCATCTTTTCGTGAAATTACAAAGAGTGTTTCATTTCATGTACTGTGTCCTAGAAACAGTGCAAGTGTTTGTTCAACCTGTTCAACTTGTGTTAGAAATCGGTGGTTCAGTATCTCATACTAATGTTTCCGACTTGTGCAATAAGTACAGTGAAAATTTAGAATCAGGATTATGAGAGCATAAGGATTTTGAGGCGCACATTAATGTTAAATACAATGCACAACCACCATTTTATCGTGCTAGGGCTGTCCCAATATGCTATACGTGGGCAGCTGCTCGGGAATTGCAACGATGGAAAGACAGTGTTGTGATACAACCCATTTCTGCAAGTCATACTAAAAAAGCCATCGAGAGGTTTACGTCTGTATGCTGGTTTCAAAGCCACAGTAAACCCACAAATTATCGAAGATTCATTTCCTCTCTCACTACGGGAGAAATTAATAGACAAATTTGTACAGGGAAGATTCTTTTTCAAGACCGATGTGTGTGAGACATACTTGTAGTTACTGTTGGACGAGTAGTCGTAGCAATATTTTGTGATAAACATTCACCTTGGATTGTTCCAGTTTCAAAGACTACTGTTCAGAAGTGCTTCATATTATGCTATTTTTCAGGGTTTCCTGGAATAATCAACAGCCAATGTCCTTTCATGTACAAACTCTCTGGATGGTACTGTCGCTGATTGTACGCCTGCTGAACATTTGGCAAATTTAGAATGTTTGTGTAAAGTGCTTGCTGTAGCTGGCTGAAAGTAAAACAAGTAAATTTTCTCCTTCTTCCACGAAGAATTTGAATATTTATGACATGTTACGAATGCACAGGATATTCATCCTGCTCATTGGAATTTGTCTGAAATGAAAATATGCCGGCGCCCTCAAACATGAAGGAGGCCGTCATGGCCAAATTAACTCATTACATTAAATTTATTGCTACACTGAACTGGCTGCTCCGGAAAGTCTTCCCCTTGTGAGGTCCCAAGAATGCCACGACAGATTTCAGCAGTTAAAGGATGCATTGTTGAGTCGTCGTTGTCTGATTCATTTCGATCCAGCTAAGCCTGCTGTGTTATCTGAGGAGGCTTCTACTAATGGGATTTTGTTTGGTTCATTTAGATCCAACTAAGTCTGTTGTGTTAGCTGTCTCCTTACGGGATTCGAGCTGTGATTTCCCATAGAAATGGTGCATCTGAGAGGTTCACTGATTTTTGCCTCGAATACTCTCAACAAAGCGCAATGCAATTATAGTCAACTTGAAAAAGAGGCACTCCTCTTTTGTATAATGTTATCAAGTTCCGCCAATATTTACATGGTCACTAGTTCTACTTGATCACAGATATTGCCCTTTAACTGCTTTGTTCAATCCTTCCAAGGCTGTCCCACTATGGACAACGCAAAACTTTCAACATTTGGCTCTGTTGGTGTCTAATTATCAATACGAGTCTTTCTTTCTACAGGCCCACTGGAGAACATCTGAACGCTGATTGCTGTCTCGATTACTAGTCTTTACCGTCACAGCACTTGATTCGTCTAAGGAATCATGTTATCAAATCGATACTCAAGATTCTGAAATTATTCAAAACTTTCCTCTCGATTTTTGCTGTATTTCTGGAGCAACTGCTTCTGACCCAGCTCTTCATGAGGTTTTGCAAAACAAGCGACATGGGTGGACTCGTTCTTCGAAAGAAATTCTCCACCTAGTGGTGCATCGCTACTTGTCACATCATTGCGTGCTATTCGTGCGGTCAAGTGTTCTGCTCGCGCTTACTGAGAATGACTATTCATGGCCTGCGATTCCTCACTCCTTCCACTGCGAAGTTCTGTATTTCTTGCAAGATGGTCACTGGGGTGTGTAGTTCACACAAAGCGACTCCCCGAAATTGAGAAATTGATCTGTCAACGCAATGTTTGTGCAGAGTATCAGTCACTTTTTTCAGTGGCCATGTCGCCCAGACCATGGAAACATATACACATTGATTTCGAGTGTCCATTTTTGAAAACGCGATGGTTGTTGGTGATTAACGCATACAGTCAATTTCCTTTTGTAGATGAGTGGCTAACCCTGACTGAGGCTAGGACTGTATTGGCTGTGTCTTCTTTTCTTGTCTTGTAGGTCTTCCTGAAGTCCTTGCCTCAGACAATGGGCCACACAATTCACGTCCACCAATTTATAACAGTTTGGTGCTGATATACACCATGGAACTACTGCTCCTTTTTGCACTCAGTCTAACGGTGAAGCTGAATGGTTCGTTCGAGCGTTCAAATGCCACTTAGGCAAACACCGTCCTCTTCCCTGTGGGAGGAAGCCGCAAAACATTTTTCTTTCCTCCTACTACCCGTTGCCACGTAAAGGGAAGTCGTCAGCAGAATTATTACACAGTCGTCATCACTGTACCCTGCCGGATCTTTTGCTGCCGCCACAGAAACAGTTAGTTCCGCTGGGTCAGACAATGTTTCAGCCACAGGACGAAGTTTCCTTCAAACTTTTTGGCAAGAAACTGTGTTGCGAGCACGGCATAATCACAAAATTTTTGAGTAGTCTGTTTTATGTCGTTCATGTTTCCTCTGGGATGCATCGACATGACCAGAATCAGCAGCGGAGCTCTTACGTCAGTGATTGTGTCACAGAATTTTTACCCACAGCCCCAGCGCGCCGCTGGGGTCTACAACAGCAGTTATCTCCGCCTCTCCGCCCATCGCGGTCAACGCCGTCCAGAGTGGTGCCGAAGGAGATCGAAGTCACGCCGCCGCCGCTGCTGCCACCGCTGCCGCCGTTTCCGACGGTCCTACAGCCTGGACCGATGTCTGTGGAGGTGCCGTCCCAAAGGTGCCACCACGTCTCCCCAGGAGTTCCGCCTGCTGGCTTCCCGCCCACATCGTCTGTGTCCCTTGACACGAACATGACAACTTTGGCCGGTTTTTAGGCCGGCGTTCCCAATAACAGGCGGATACCGGATTGCTGACAGCGAGCTGACATCAGCCGTTATTACAGTTCCTGTCTCCTTATTTACTCCCGCATTCAGGTCTCCACTCGCCGTTGTCACGCGACACAGCACTAAACAATGACGGTGCAGAGGTAAGATGACGGGGCAGGGAGGGGGGGGGGAGAATGTGGTGGCTTCGGAACCGTAATGTCCTGGAGTACTGCTGGTGCGTCATGATAGTACCACGAGATAAAGACAGTCGTTGCCGAACGCAACAATGAATGACAGACGTCGGCTTGGACGTGCTCTCAAAAGTTGCCAAACGCCATCACTTCCGAAAGCTTACTTACGTCACAGCGCAGCGCCACCCACCCTACTCCGTAATCGTCATCTATCGTTTTAGCTCAGAGCCAGCTGTGACCTGACAGAAATGTTAGTCAGAACTATCTATCAAATCATTTTGTATTGCACCTAGTGATAACAATTATAGCGTTCAGTGACAGTACCAATTATATAGTGACATTTCTGTGTACACGGATTGTTTCCGTGTTAAGCATTTTATATTGTCCAAATTTTAATAAAGTTATCCAATGTTTCGTGTGTGTTGTATCCGTTCGACCTCCTCCAGAAGTAAATCCTAATCTTCCTTTCTTCAGCTACATTCATGTATTGGTATGAGGACAGTGATCACCACACAGTTCCCTGTCACAACAAATATGACATTGCATTCAAGTTCTAGCTCGGAGCTGTCGATGGAAGACGGCGGAAGGGTTGGTGCTATCGGTTATTCAACAGGCTGGCGACGAGCGGTATACAGACTATACGCATATGGAGAAGCACTACGGTGCGCCAGTGCGTGACCCAAGCCCCGTAAAGCAGCGCGTCACAGTGACACAAATGCATCACGAGTTGCCCCAAATACTGTAATGTACACTCCCTTACGGGCGATGTGCGTCAGAGTGAATGTTCCGAAAACTTGGTGAACGCTAAAAAGAGGGGACTCGCTCTGACCCAAAGCGGGGCGCAGTAGGTAGTCGTCTCGACGCTACACCTGTACCAGTCGTCGCCAGGCTTAGAATATTTAGAGCCGTATCGGGAATGAGAAGATAGTCTCAGGACCGCGAGATAGGAAGGTGATTGCCAGCGCTGAGTGAGCCACGTAGAGTAGTATCGTGCATTGCACAGATATTTTAAAGTCAGTATTGCCAGAAGTGAACTGTCATTGACCTTTGTTATTCGGAGTTTAAATCGACCTGAGATACCCTGAGATTTATACTGAGATCTTTATCTCTGAACACCCTCTTAGCTTGTTGATTCTTTACACGGTGGAGCTCTACCAGCTGCAAAACCCAGACGCAAAAGTCGCCTTCGATGCCGTAGTGCCATCGATAGAGGTAAGTCCTTGTAATTAAAACGTGTGTGTGCTACCTCTAGTGACACGAAAAGTGTGGCAAACTCATATTTGGTGTCAGGCGTGAGGTGGCTGTGTTTTGATATAGGAGGGTCGAATCGAATCGGGGCAGTGGAGTAAGTGTAGGGAATCTCAGTAGTATTTACTAAACGCAGACTGGGAATGTGTCTTGGGAACAATTTCGAGACGAGGAGGCAGCCGCCTCCACCGCAGCCGTGCCACGGTGAGCGAGAGGGTCGCCGGACGCAAGGGGCCGCTGACGGCGACGTCAACGCCGACGCGGTCGCCGTCACAGCCGCCACAGCCAACACCGCCGAAAAAACCGTCGCCGCCGCCGCCGCCTCCATGCAGACCGTGAGCTAGTGAGATCAATGCAGCAGGCAACACGACGACAATACCAACAGAAAGTGAGTATGTCTTCACACTCTGAGGCAGAGAGTGCACTTCCAGATACACTGTGTCATAAAAAGTATCTGGACACTTGTCTGAAAATGACTTACAAGTTTGTGGCACCCTCCATCGGTAATGCTGGAATTCAATATGGTGTTGGCCCATCCTTAGCCTTGATGACAACTTCCACTCTTGCAGGCATACGTTCAATGAGGTGCTGGAAGGTTTCTTTGGGAATGGCAGCCCATTCATCACCGAGTGCTGCACTGAGGAGACGTATCGATGTCGGTCGGTGAGGCCTGGCACGATGTCTGTGTTCCAAAACATTCCAGAGGTGTTCTATAGGATTCAGGTCAGGACTCTGTGCAGGCCAGTGCATTACTGGGATGTTACTGTCGTATAACCACTCCGCCACAGGCCGTGCATTATGAGCAGGTACTCCATCGTGTTGAAAAATGCAATCGCAATCCCATAATTGCTCTTCAACAGTGACAACCAAGAAGGTACTTAAAACGTCAATGTAGGTCTGTGATGTGATAGTGCCACGCAAAACAACAAGGGTTGCAAGCCCCCTCCATGTAAAATACGGCCACACCATAACACCAATACCTCCGAATTTTACTGTTGGCACTACACACGCTGGCGGATGACGTTCACCGGGCATTCGCCACACCAACACCCTGCCATTGTGTACCGTGATTCGTCACTCCATACAACGTTTTTCCACTGTTCAACTTCTTCCCTGACATCCGGGAAAGACTAAAACTAAAACATATTGATCCCAGCCGCAGTATGGTACATTTCATCACAGGACATGGCCCTTATCCCACGCACCTGTACCGCGTGAGTCTGCAGCAGACTAATAGATGCACATGCGGGGAAGAAGGTTCCCCTGAACATACTGTCTTCATCTGCGGACAACGCACGAACATAAGACACACAGTACACATAAATCGCCTGAACGCACAGAACGTACTACATGCCATAATACGCGACCCGGAAAGGTGGACTGAACTCAACAAACTAACGGACGAAATCTCGAAGATCCAACAAATAGAATACTTGCGCAACAGACCCTACCGAAGGCAAGTCGGTCCAAACAGACGTCACGATGCCCAGGGGGACACAGATATGATTAGCACCACGAGTGATGAAGAAGAAACAGATACAGACCAGGGCACCAACACAGATATTGAAGCGTCCAGCGCGGATGATCCATAGTGTCAACCAAGTCAAATTCAAAGAACAGAGTGGAACAACCGACAAGAGGTGCACAAGTCACACACAATCCCAAAAACAGATTGCACCTTATATATAAATAGTTAACAGCATCTCCATGTCCAATAAGAGCTTAAAGCTAGGTACCTCTTCAAGGGACCTACGCCTTCCGTTAAGAGGCAGCGCACAGTCTGTATGGAAGGATCTTAATTGTGGTCCCTCTCTTTTGAGCCCAACCCGACGGATACCTATGGTAGATCGGGGAAAACCACCGCTCAGGCTGTGTTGCTGGCGGGGCCGGAAGGTGCTAACTGCCACACCACGTATCATTGTAAGTCTCATTGGCTCAGGGTGAACTGTTTGTACAACCAACCTACACAGCCTATACCTCAACCTCCACTATACCAAGAACTTCTCATCTGAAGCTTAAAGTTGGGCACCTCTTCAAGGGACCTACGCCCCCATGGTAAGAGGCGGCGCACGTCCTGGATGGAAGGATCTTAATTGTGGTTCCTCTCTTTTGAGCCCAACCCGACGGATACCTATGGTAGATCGGGGAAAACCACCGTTCAGGTCGTGTTGTCGGCGGGGCCGGGAGGTGCTTGCACCTGATGTACTCTACTAGGAGCCTTGTAGGCTCAACACAAACCGTTAGCGTCATTACCTTATTACTTTTACCACGAGTACCCTTTCATTAGCTACTTTGAGCCAAGCACAAAATCAGTTACCTCTCTATTGTATATCGTAAATAGTTTAGCAGGCTGGACATGGAGGTCTTACTCTTAGTTTCTAGCTTTAACGTACCCTAATCTCTTCTAGTTAAGGTAGTTTTTAGGATGGTAGATGTTAAAGGCATGGTGAGCAACGGCCAGCGTCTTGAGGGTCATTCCAAGACCCGGACCGCCGCCCACAACCAGGTGACGGGTAATATTATACCTATAACTTCTCTATTCAGTTCTCTTCCTTCCTTCTTTCTAAATATTTAATTTCGTTTTGTTTATTAATATCTTACTTGATTTTGTATTAGTTATAAGTTTTTCTAATGCTGCACAAAAAAAAGATATCAAATCGATCTAAACAGAGCAGGCCTCCACGTGGCGGGACACTGGCAACGGTGTGGTGTTACTTTCAGTCACTGCGGACCCCGGACCCAGTCACAGCGGCTAAGTGGCAATATACGACCCACCATAAGAAATTAGACGGTGGGTCACAAAATATAAGCAGCTAGTGAAAAAAAAAGTGAAGTGTTCAATAGTTCAATGTTTAGCTGTTTACACCAAGAAAGGCGTCGTTAGGCATTTACCGGCGTGATGTGTGGCTTATGAGCAGCCTCTCGACCATGAAATCCAAGTTTTCTCACCTCCAGCCTAACTGTCATAGTACTTGCAGTGGATCATGATTCAGTTTGGAATTCCTTTCAGATGGTGTGGGAAGATGTCTGCCTGTTACAAAATGGCTCTGAGCACTATGGGACTTAACTGCTGAGGTCATCTGTCCCCTAGAACTCAGAACGAGTTAAACCTAACTAACCTAACGTTCAAATGGCTCTGAGCACTATGGGACTTAACTTCTAAGGTCACCAGTCCCCTAGAACTTAGAACGACTTAAACCTAACTAACCTAAGGACATCACACACATCCATGCCCGAGGCCGGATTCGAACCTGCGACGGTAGCGGTCTCGCGGTTCCAGCCTGTAGCGCCTAGAACCGCTCGGCCACTCCGGCCGGCTGTCTGCCTATTACACATTACGACCCTCTTCAACTGTCGGCGGTCTCTGTCAGTCAACAGACGAGGTCGGCCTGTACGCTTTTGTGCTGTACGTGTCCCTTCACGTTTCCACTTCTCTATCACATCGGCAACAGTGGACCTACGGATGTTTAGGAGTGTGGAAGTCTCGCGTACAGACGTGTGACACGAGTGACAACCAATCACCTGACCACGTTCGAAGTTCGTGAGTTTGACGGAGCGCTCCATTCTGCTCTCCCACGATGTCTAACGAGTACTGAGGTCGCTAATATGGAGTACCTGGCGGTAGGTGGCAGCACAACACACCTAATATGAAAAACGTATGTTTCTGGGGGTGTCCGGATACTTTTGATCACATAGTGTAGTAGGAAACGAGAGTTGTTGAGTTACAGTGAGGATACCAAATTACTGGCACGAAAATTTGAGTGTAATCACCAACAATTGTCTGACTTCATAAACAACTGCAATAATGCATACGAGTTAGAGGGTCCTAACCCTAAGAAAGGATTTTTAACTATCATCAGACAAATCACTGGGGCAGCTCGTAGAACGTTATTATTCTGTGAACGTATAAAAAGACTTTTACGCTTGCAAATTATTTGGCAGCAGGGAAGCACGTGATGAAAGTGTGGCTCAATGGGGCGCCAGAATAATTCCAATGCAATTTCATTTCAGGGAAGCTATAAAACGTGTAATGAACGCAGATGTTTCGGCAAGTAACGCATTGATCTGAAAACTCGGGCGGGCAGTTTATATTCAGGACCTCTATGAGGAAAGGATAAAGATGATCATTAGAGTTCAGGGGGAGCGTCTAATATTGTCGAAAGCTATCGATTTAGTGGCAACTGAAGAAATTGCCATTACTTCAGACCGAGAAAATCTTAAGGGAACAGTCCCTCCAAGACAAAGCCCTGGAGCAAGTACACAGTGTTCAACCTGTGGTCAGGGAAGATACTTTGCACGCGACTGTAAACGACAATATCAAATCAGGAAAATTAATCAAGCTCCAGTATCTCCACCGACACAAGCTCTGAATGGACTACCGATCACAACGTTCGTCACTTCAGAGGAAACGGATCCCGATCGCAATGCCAGCCTCCAGTGAGGTGCAGTTAGTGCAACCTGATGGGACGTACTCGCCCATGTACACAAGGAAAACTGGGGACATGTTTTGCCTGTCATCGCCAAGGACACTACGCCAGGGATTGTACACAGAGGCGATGGCTGAATATGCGTACGAAGAATGGACAGGGAAACGAACGCAAGACGTAATGGAGCAGTCATATTACACTACATCCGACATTATACGTACAGCGGAGTGGAAAAAATGGTTCAAATGGCTCTGAGCACTATGGGACTTAACATCTATGGTCATCAGTCCATTAGAACTTAGAACTACTTAAACTTAACTAACCTAAGGACATCACACAACACCCAGTTATCACGAGGCAGAGAAAATCCCTGACCCCGCCGGGAATCGGGCCACGAACTGTGGACAGGGGACTGCACCACCAAGAATGATTTCATTCAACTGAAATGCCCGGAGTCATGTAACCCTCAGGTAAAGTCATTAAAAAACTGTGTGGTTGCATGTGAGTTTAATAAAGGAGGAAGTGTTGAAGCCCGGGATATCCTGGGATGAAAGGAAAGCTGTCGCCATTCGAAGTACTGAAAATGGGGAGATCCAATCGGAAGGGAGAGCAAAATTAGTGTTGTATGCTTCACAAGGGACAAGATGTGTACAGAATTTCCAGATCATTGGAGCACGTACTGGTTTATCCTTTGATGGTTTAGTGGGGAAGGACTTTCTGGACCAGTATTGCGTAATTATTGACTACTCAGGACGACGACTTAGGATATCGTATGAGTGGGTCGAGTTGCCAGAGGCATAGTAATATGCAACAGTATCCAAATTGGGAATGAAGCCTAAGAGAAGTGCTGACACAGGACACACAAGACATTAGGTTCGTCTAGGTGTTACAAGACACCAGAGGTTCGCACAAAGGGAGGCGACGGTGCAGAAACTGGCCGCTGCACATTCAAGAATGAGAAGTTTAGTCAGGTAAGTAAACACGAACGGGACCAGATATAAGGGCCCAGAAAGAGGCAGCCGAACAGGACATCAGCACAATCTGCACTTGACCAGCCTAAGGCTGTCATCGTCACAGTGAAAGAAGAGTCACAGGAGGGAATTTAGCCAGAACAACGCGTTGACAGGCCGCAAGGGATAAACAATAGTCAACCCACAAGATACCAGCAGCCACTGCAGCCAGAGATTAAAACAGAAACGTGGATAAGACCTAGAGAGGAGCGTTTTATGCAAGTAAGAGTAACACGAGTCAAAGGGACTGAAGCCGTTATTCCGAGACAGGTGATACGACCAGGTGTATTCATCCCAGACGCACTAGTGACCGTGAAAGATGACCACTGTCTCACTTTAAAAACATTGGCAGAGAGCTTATCATTCATATTTTACATCATGATCTGGAATATGTGGTTTATGACGTTTTTATGTGGGAAAATTGTGAGCAAAATGTTCTTCTTACTGCATGTGTAACCTGTAGAGAACTTTTACCTGAGAGGACTTAGTGGAGGTGGCAGAGAGCAAGGAGAAAGATGAATTGGGGGCCACAAATGCTGAGTGCAGCAACCTGGCAATGTGAGTGATTCTGGGAAGCAGCGCTCAGTGGATCTTACCTGAAGAGTGACTTCTTGTCGAGCCCTCTCTTCCTTCCTTTTGGGGTCGGACAGAAGGGCGCCAGTTCACAAAGTGTTTTACCTGGGCCAGGCAGCAGTCCGTCACGAAGGTGGCCGGATGGCAGAAAGTGGGTTCAAGAAACCATTTAAGAGAGACTGGAGCAAACTGATCTTTTGTGCAAGCGATGTGAAGGTAATAAAACTTCATGCAATCACATGTTAGAAGCTAGGATGATACATACAGAGCGGCTGTTATAAGTGTTTCGTCGAGGCAAGACTGTAACCCGCCCTGACGCCAGGAAGTCGCTAGGCTTTTTTTAGCGAGTGGCAAGCTCTTATATTTCGCGGCACGACTGTCTGGGAAGATTAACAGCCTTCTATCGGATATTAGAAATGATCGGCCCAGAAAGCCTAGACCTCTTCATAAATGGAAGGCTGTGATACCATCGAGGCAATTTTTTTTGCCAGAACATATCCATGCAAAGTGAAAGCGTGTTCCCCGAACGTAGGAACGCCAGTGCTGTGTCTGGATTGGCTACCAGGCCAACAAAACGGTCAAGACGGGAGATTCAATGAGTAGAGGATAGTTCGGTTGGTTTGTACAATGTGGGGGCAGTTCGTTTCTGCTAATTAGGCTCCCGTACCGAGTCTATGTGGAAAGCGGTTGTGACTGTTTGCCTTCTTCGTCTTATGGTCCTCCCCTGGTGGAGAACTTCAGGTCTTTACCTAGTGGGTGAGACTTGTGGTCTGTATCTTGTAGTGGACTAAGATGCAGTGGCAGTCTCCAAGTGTGCCGATAGTGGAACTACATACTGTGTGTCACGAGGGTGAACTTATTCGTCTTGAGTCGTCCGTCTGACGTTTGACAATCCAGCACGCACCGTTGTGCCTGTGAGTCAAATTTTTTTAATCAGACCATCGAACGGGTGCACCTCACCGTGAAATCTGCCAGAATTTCAGGGCTCTGACTGAGAAGGTTCCCACGTCCTGATGACCAGAACACTAGACGGAGTAATTTGCAAATTTTCGTGGACGCGTCAGAACATTACAGCTGCCGCAGCGCACCGCTCCTCGCCCACAGCACGCCGTTTTCTGCTGTCGCCTGAATCAGCATGAAAGGGTAAGGAATTGTTACACTGGCGTAGGGTTATTGAATCATATTCATAGCTCACTGTTCTCAGGTGAATCACAGTTTATGATATAATTGCTCGTCGTTGATTCCAATTGAAGGGAGTTTGTCCTCGCAGGGGATTCATGTAAATAAAGTCAGATTGCGTTGTAAACGGGATTAATTCAACGGAGAATTAGTACAGCTTCCATCCCAATGCATGCTTTGCCTATCAAACACCATTCCTTAACTGATTTGTATTTGTCATTTTTGTGTAAGATTTGTAAGCTAGTTGTACTTACAAACGGATTAATAAAACTTGTCACTATTTTGTGAACTTAAATACTCCACTGTTCTCTTTGACACTCCATCTACTATTTAGTGTTTTTTATTTTATTGTGGTGGTACATTGGTACACCAGCAATTTAAGGTTCAATCTTATTAAATTAGTTCATTCAATTATTAATTTGAGTTCTGAAACTGACCACAGGCATAGGCTACAAAATCGTCTTGAATAAATTCAAGAATTCAAAAACAAAAATTAAGGGTGTAGCTCACGATTTCAAGGTTATTGAGAAGATAATACTATTCTTTATACAATAATAATAAAATTAAGCATCACTCAGACATTTATTTATGATTAAAGCAAGCGATGACTTGCACCTTCTGCTAGAACATGCGAGCAGATCACTTGAACAACTAAGAGAATTGCGCGTCGCCTACAACGATGTGTTCCACTTAACGGGCGATCGATTAACGCATACAACAGTCGTGAAACACCAGATACCACTACTGCTGGAAGCAGCCGGCACGATTATTAATAAACGGCCTTAGAGAATTCCGCACGCCCAGCAATCTGAAGAAAGAGGTTGACAGTATGTTAGCAGATGGGATAATATCAACTAGTAATAGTCTTTGAAGTTTCCCATTAATAATGTTACAGAAGAAAGCAGATGCAAGCGGACAACAGAAGTGGAGAGTGGTAGCCGACTACATAAAGTTAAATGAAACATCTCTGAGCATGGTGTATCTTCCTCCCCATACAGACGAGATACTAGACAGCTTAGGAAAATCAAAATTCTTTTCAGTGATAGACCTGGCGAAGGAGTTCCTACGAAGTGATTATAGATGAAAGAGGTCTCGAGAAAACTGCGTTTAGCTTGCCCACAGGCCACTTTGAATAGACCTATATCTCTGACGCCGTTCTGTTGTAGAATTTTAGAACATGTTTTTTGCTCGAGTACCATGTCGTTTTTGGAAACCCAGAATATACTCTGTAGGAATCAACATGGATTCCGGAGACAGCGATCATGTGAGATCCAACTCGCTTTATTTGTTCATGAGACCCAGAAAATATTAGATACAGGCTCCCAGGTAGATGCTATTTTCCTTGACTTCCGGAAGGCGTTCGATACAGTTCCGCACTGTCGCCTGATAAACAAAGTAAGAGCCTACGGAATATCAGACCAGCTGTGTGGCTGGATTGAAGAATTTTTAGAAAACAGAACACAGCATGCTGTTATCAATGGAGAGACGTCTACAGACGTTAAAGTAACCTCTAGTGTGCCACAGGGGAGTGTTATGGAACCATTGCTTTTCACAATATATATAAATGACCTAGTAGATAGTGTCGGAAGTTCCATGCGGCTTTTCGCGGATGATGCTGTACTATACAGAGAAGTTGCAGCATTAGAAAATTGTAGCGAAATGCAGGAAGATCTGCAGTGGATAGGCATTTGGTGCAGGGAGTGGCAACTGACCCTTAACATAGACAAATGTAATGTATAGCGAATACACAGAAAGAAGGATCCTTTATTGTATGATTATATGATAGCGGAACAAACACTGGTAGCAGTTACTTCTGTAAAATATCTGGTAGTATGCGTGCGGAACGCTTTGAAGTGGAATGATCATATAAAATTAATTGTTGGTAAGGCGGGTACCAGTTTGAGATTCATTGGGAGAGTCCTTAGAAAATGTAGTCCATCAACAAAGGAGGTGGCTTACAAAACACTCGTTCGACCTATACTTGAGTATTGCTCATCAGTGTGGGATCCGTACCAGATCGGGTTGACGGAGGAGATAGAAAGGATCCAAAGAAGAGCGGCGCGTTTCGTCACAGGGTTATTTGGTAACCGTGATAGCGTTACGGAGATGTTTAGCAAACTCAAGTGGCAGACTCTGAAAGAGACTCGCTCTGCATCGCGGTGTAGCTTGCTGTGCAGGTTTCGAGAGGGTGCGTTTCTGGGTGAGGTATCGAATATATTGCTTCCCCCTACTTATACCTCCCGAGGAGATCACGAATGTAACATTAGAGAGATTCGAGGGCGCACGGAGGCTTTCAGACAGTCGTTCTTCCCGCGAAACGTACGCGACTGGAACAGAAAAGGGAGGTAATGACAGTGGCACATAAAGTGCCCTCCGCCACACACCGTTGGGTGGCTTGCGGAGTATAAATGTAGACATAGATGTAGATGAATGCAATAAGATGGCCATGGAGTCGAAGGTTGCGCTATCTACGTTCCGAAGACTGATGAACACATTGCTAACAGGAATCTAGGATAACCAAGTTTTCCTATGTCTAGACGATCTAGTCATCGTGAGAACTTCGCTCGAGGATCGCAACTCCCGATTGGAAGCACTGTTCGAACGGTTAAGATAAAACAAACACTTTAAAGCTTCAGATAGGTAAGGACGAATTCTTGAGAAAAGGAGTCACTTTTTTATGTCATGTGTTGTCGGCCAAGGAGCTTCAGCTGGATCCGTCCAAAGTGGAAGCTATCAGGAAATACCCGCAACCGCAGCCACCAACACAGCTGAAAGAATATTTAGGCCTCGCAGGATACTGCAGCCGTTCTTTAAGCAACTTTAATAAGGTAGCCAAACCGTTGTATGACCTATTCATAAAGAGAGTTCCGCATAGGTGGGGGACTCAACAGGAAGAAACTTTCCAACAGTTAAAAGAGAAAATAATTAGTCCGCTCGTGTTACAATACCCAGACTTTCAACAAGAGTTTATAGCGACGACAGATGCGAGACAGCATGCCATTGTTTTGGTTCTGAGTCAAGGACTAGTTGCCAAGGAACTACTAGTAACCTTTCTATCTCGGTCACACATTATGGATGAACAAAATTACAGCACCGTGGAGAGAAAGCTATTCACAAGAGTGTTGGCCGTGAAGTACTTTAGACCTTATCCGTTTCGGAAGACATTTCAGGATAGTAACAGATCACAAGCGACATCCCAAATGTAGTTCAGGTTTAAATTACAAGAATACGATAACCATATCGTACAAAGAGGGAAAACAGAATAAGGTGGCAGATGCGTTGTCTCGCATTCGGAATGGATAGGAGGTAGGAAGTAACCCAGCGACTAGGGCAATGGAAAAGGCAGTGAGTGCACAAGACAACGCTGTAGACAGAGTCAGCGCAGCTGAGTCAGAAGCCGAGGCCGTCAGTGACGACCTACAGATAAAGCAAGGGGACACGAGTACGCTCGGAGCGACAGAAACGCCGGCAGGGGAGCCGCCAAAGGAAATAACCGACGTCGAATTAAGTAACGAGGAGAAGTTAGCAGTAATGAAGCAAATGCACGTGCCTCCGTTTGGAGGACATCAGGGTATGGTTAGAACGTACGAGAGAGTAAAGCAATATTGTAGCTGGCCGGGAATGAAGGCAGACATAGAGACGTTTATTCGTGAGTGCGAAAGTTGACAGAAAAATATAATTACCTAGGTTGAAACTAAATAGCCATTAGAGATAACGCCTACCCCAGAATTTATATTCGAAAGATGTGATGTGGACATAGTCGGACCGTTATCACAGTCGCGCGTTGGTAACAAGTACCTTTCGACCTTCCAATATTCATTGACTAAATTCTTTGTGGCAGAGCCGCTGGACAGCCAGAATACAGATACCGTCGTGAGAAACTTGATAGAGAATATTGCCTTAAAATTCCGGATATCAACCGCCCTACTGAGCGCTATGGATAGTAATTTCGTGAGTGCCTCGATGGTAAAATACGAGCTACCACGCGCAAACAAACACGGTGCACTCGAGCGAACGTACCGGACGTTGATTGAGATGCTCAGACATTACGTAAACAGAGGCCAAACAGACTGGGAGGTGTGGGTGCCATTCGTAACTTTCGTTTTCGACACAACCCCCCGCCCCCCTCATAGTGCATTAGGGCATACGCCACTTGAATTATTTTTCGGCAGAAAATGCAACCTATCGGACTTACAAAGAAGCCACCGAATTTTGTCTATAGCTACAATGATTATATCGCAGAAATACGCCAAAGAATACAATTGTTATACCAAGAGGACAGAGGCGCCACTCAAGAGATGAAGGAAAGGAATAACATTCAGTATGATGTACCGCAGAATCCCAAGACGTTTAATGTGAACGACCGAGCACTACTATATAAGGAGGGCGTAAGAAGAGGTAGGTCGACGAAAGTGGACAGCAATGGAGAGGACCCTATCATGTAGTCTCTGTAGACGGGCCAAATGTGACAATTAGGATAAAAGGACAGAAATGTACAAAGGTACATGCAAATAGGCTGACATAATTAATTTAAATGCAGATGGCAGGAGTACGAGGCTTTCTGGGATTGCTAATCATCGGCAGTGTGGTGACCAGCGTAGTGGAACGAACAGAGACAACGAGGAATATACAGTTACAGCATCCCAGTCTGCACATGGGATTTATTATGGCAACCGAGGAACGGTTAGTTTATATAGCACTACTTGGTGTATAGTAAAGTATTTTAATTTGAGGGAATTACATTAGAAGTTTGAAAAAACTCGCCAACCCGCTAACCAAGCGGTGTCGAACTGCATAACGAGGTTACACAGCGTGAAGTTGGCCACAGTCGAATGTGAACAAGCACAGCAAACTGTAACATGGCATGCAGAAAATAAGCAAAGCGAAAGAACTGATAGGGCAGTTAGCATCACATGAAGCCATCCTACGGAAAAGAAGAATTAGTAATTTTGCCGGAGAAGTGGGTAAGATATTGTTTGCCATGTTAGATGAGGAGGACGCATCGTTTTTCAAGCCTGAGATAGATGTTCTGGAGGAAAAAGTGACAATAGTGAAGGCCTCCCTAGCGAGTTTTAATCAGACGAACAATATGGTGACGAAGAATGAAAAGATTATCGCTGACGGAATTCCTAACCTCAGTAAACACGTGGAAGATTATGGAAATACACTCCTGGAAATGGAAAAAAGAACACATTGACACCGGTGTGTCAGACCCACCATACTTGCTCCGGACACTGCGAGAGGGCTGTACAAGCAATGATCACACGCACGGCACAGCGGACACAACAGGAACCGCGGTGTTGGCCGTCGAATGGCGCTAGCTGCGCAGCATTTGTGCACCGCCGCCGTCAGTGTCAGCCAGTCTGCCGTGGCATACGGAGCTCCATCGCAGTCTTTAACACTGGTAGCATGCCGCGACAGCGTGGACGTGAACCGTATGTGCAGTTGACGGACTTTGAGCGAGGGCGTATAGTGGGCATGCGGGAGGCCGGGTGGACGTACCGCCGAATTGCTCAACACGTGGGGCGTGAGGTCTCCACAGTACATCGATGTTGTCGCCAGTGGTCGGCGGAAGGTGCACGTGCCCGTCGACCTGGGACCGGACCGCAGCGACGCACGGCTGCACGCCAAGACCGTAGGATCCTACGCAGTGCCGTAGGGGACCGCACCGCCACTTCCCAGCAAATTAGGGTCACTGTTGCTCCTGGGGTATCGGCGAGGACCATTCGCAACCGTCTCCATGAAGCTGGGCTACGGTCCCGCTCACCGTTACGCCGTCTTCCGCTCACGCCCCAACATCGTGCAGCCCACCTCCAGTGGTGTCGCGACAGGCGTGAATGGAGGGACGAATGGAGACGTGTCGTCTTCAGCGATGAGAGTCGCTTCTGCCTTGGTGCCAATGATGGTCGTATGCGTGTTTGACGCCGTGCAGGTGAGCGCCACAATCAGGACTGCATACGACCGAGGCACACAGGGCCAACACCCGGCATCATGGTGTGGGGAGCGATCTCCTACACTGGCCGTACACCACTGGTGATCGTCGAGGGGACACTGAATAGTGCACGGTACATCCAAACCGTCATCGAACCCATCGTTCTACCATTCCTAGACCGGCAAGGGAACTTGCTGTTCCAACAGGACAATGCACGTCCGCATGTATCCCGTGCCACCCAACGTGCTCTAGAAGGTGTAAGTCAACTACCCTGGCCAGCAAGATCTCCGGATCTGTCCCCCATTGAGCATGTTTGGGACTGGATGAAGCGTCGTCTCACGCGGTCTGCACGTCCAGCACGAACGCTGGTCCAACTGAGGCGCCAGGTGGAAATGGCATGGCAAGCCGCTCCACAGGACTACATCCAGCATCTCTACGATCGTCTCCATGGGAGAATAGCGCCTGCATTGCTGCGAAAGGTGGATATACACTGTACTAGTGCCGACATTGTGCATGCTCTGTTGCCTGTGTCTATGTGCCTGTGGTTCTGTCAGTGTGATCACGTGATGTATCTGACCCCAGGAATGTGTCAATAAAGTTTCCCCTTCCTGGGACAATGAATTCACGGTGTTCTTATTTCAATTTCCAGGAGTGTAGTATGAGTAAGAAGGCACAGCAGGCATTAATTCTGATAATAGTAACTGAACACTTGGTACAATTAATAGCAATGTTTAATGAATTAGAAACAGAATATGATTAGCTAATTTCGGTCATAGAGAATGCAGGGAAAGGATTATTAAAGCCTCACTTAATAAACCCGGTGCAAGTGGTGTGCTATTTAGAGTTAATTATACATGGTATGAAAGACAAAAGGTTTCCAATCGTGGTAACTGAGAACCAGGATTACCAACTACTACGTGTTATGGATTTAGATAAATTTTTAGCCGACAGTACTTTAAGCAATGTTCTAAATGTACCACTAGTGGATATCAATGAGTGTACGATTTATAAGATATGACCATTACCTGCAGAAGTGGATGCAACTAATAGATTGTTTACTTATATTACTCCCACAACCAAATTACTAATAATCGATGAAGCCAAGAGGCAGTGTGCGCAGGTGCCTCCTCGACAGTTAAAATGGAAACATATTAATTATAAGCGACAATTCTGTTTATGACCATGAGCGATGCGAAGCGCGAATGCTGTAGCGAATTCAAGAGGTACCTAAAGATTGCAATTAAAAGTATATAATTTTGAACGAAAATATCTCGACGCAGATACGGGACAGTGAATGGCGATATGTAGTTCCCAAAGATGAAGGATTAAGAAATCTATGTGACTAATTACAGCGCTGTAATTCATCACATAGAATGCGCTACCGGCAACTTAACATTTTTAGGCAAGTAGAAAGGATATGACGATAAAATCATGCTACAGTCACAGCGTACAATACGTACCAATATTAGTTATGACGATATAGTACCTGCATAAATACAGAAATAGACTGTTGTATTATATACTAAAGATCCAAGATACTGGAATAGGCATGCGTATTCAGATAAAGAGATATGTAAACAGGCAGAAGACAATGTCGCGGACGGTAACACCTATGAAAGATAACAAGTGTCTGGCGCGAACTGCCGGTACAGTGGAACGCTATCAAGATTTAAATGAGTGTGAACGTGGTGTTAAAGACGGTGCACGAGCGATGGAACACGGCGTCAGCGAGGTAATCATGAGGTGGGGTTTTTCCTTACGACTGTTTCACGAGTGTACTGTGAATATCTGGAATCCGGTAAAACATCAGATCTTCGACATCGCTGCTGCAAGAAAAAGATCTTACGGCAGCAACGACGGCTATGGAGAATCGTTCAACGTGACAGAAATGCAACCCTTCTGAAATTGCTGCAGATTTCAGTGCTGAGCTATCAAAAAATGACAGCGTGCGAACCATTCAACGAAATATCATCTATATGGGCTTACGGAGCCGAAGGCCCACTCGTGTACCTTCGAAGACTGCACGACACAAAGCTTTACACCTCGCCTGAGTCCTTCAACACCTACAATGGACTGTCGATGACTGGAAACATGTTGCCTGGTCGGACGAGTCTCGTTTCAAATTCTATCGAGCGGATGGACGTGTATTGGTATCATGAATCCATGGACACTGCATGTCAGCAGGGGACTGTTTAAGCTGGTAGAGGCTCTGTAATGGTGTGGGCCGTGTGCAGTTAGAGTGATATGGGACCTTTGATAGGTGACACGTACGTAAGCATCCTGTCTGATCACCTGCCTCCATTCATGTCCATTGAGCATTCCGACGGACGTGGCCAATTCCAGCAGGACAATGCGACAGTCCACACGTTCAGAATTGCTACAGAGTGCCTCCAGAAACGCTCCTCTGAGTTTAAACGCTTCCGCTGGCCACCAAACTCCATATACATGTACATAATTGAGTGCATGTGGGATGCCTTGCAACGTTCTGTTCAGAAGTGATATCCACCTCTTCGTACTCGTACGGATTTATGGACAGCCCTGCAGGATTCATAGTGCCAGTTCCCTCCAGCACTACATCGGACGTTAGAGGAGTCCATGCCACGTCATTCTGCGGCACTTCTGCGTTTTACAGGGGGTCCTACAGTATATTTGGCAGGTATACCAGTTTCTTTGGTTCTTCAGTGTATATGCGTTGGCAGCAGCCACGCTTCACAAACGCTTATATAGCTGGTACGACTATGTCTGATTATGTTTTGTGTTATCTATGTCACAGAATTTTGTGCTGGTATTTAATGAGAGTTTGTTGAGAGAGATGTTCTTCTACGTTACTTATATAATCTGGTGTGTGTGTCTTGCGTTTTTTGCTAGTGATGAGACGTATAAGGTAGATTACGAGAGCTTACGTCAGCAGCTTTCCGCACTTTATGTGCTTCAGTACATTCGAATGGCAATGAGCTCTCTCTTAGTGTAGTGAAATGGTCAATGCTGTATTCAGTGGACTTATGTATAAAACAGTGTCACTCAATGATGTGCATTACACTGTTTCAAATTCAATTTTCTGGTTGTAAACCCGAGGGCTGCAATGGGGATGTCGTGTCCCGAGAGAGAATAAGAAGGTTACGTTTTAATTACAAGAGCTTACCTCGTTCTACGTCATCGACGGGCGACTTTTGCGTGGGCACTTGGTAGAACACCACTGTATAAGCAATCTAAAAGCTAAGAGGTCGTTCAGAGACACATTAATACGGGTAGATCTCAGAGAATCCCAGGCTGAATTAAACTCCGAATAACAAAGTTCAATGACAGTTCAAGTTGCTGGAACATTCTCTCTGACGCACATCGCCAGCAAGGGAGTGTACATTACCATATTGGGGGCAACTCGTGATGCACTTGTGTCACTGTGACACGCTGCTGCACGGGACATGGGTCACGCACTGACTGACCCTAGTCCGTTTCCACATGTGTACAGTCTGTGTACCGTTCGTCGCCAGCCTGTCGCTGTTTGAATAACCGGCTCCACCAATGCATCCATCGTCTTCTCTGGACAACCATTAGCTACAACTTGAATATAACGCCGTGTTTGCTCCCTTAATATACCAAATATCGCAATCCGCGACACCTCTCATCCCCCGGGGCAAAATTTCATAGATTCTGCCATCAGGAACAATACAATTTTCTGGTCACATCATCAGTAGTGCCATTGGATCACTATTTCCTTTTATTATAATCACTTTTTTCATTGTCCAGGCCGGCCGGTGTGGCCGTGCGGTTAAAGGCGCTTCCGTCTGGAACCGCGTGACCGCTACGGTCGCAGGTTCGAATCCTGCCTCGGGCATGGATGTGTGTGATGTTCTTAGGTTAGTTACATTTAATTAGTTCTAAGTTCTAGGCGACTGATGACCTCAGAAGTTAAGTCGCATAGTACTCAGAGCCATTTGAACCATTTCATTGTCAACTGAACTGTGCAACAATACATTTCAACAGTTGACCAAAATGTAATACCGTTCTTGCTCTTCATTTACGATACAGTCACAAAGTTGGCTTGAGTACGTTCGTTTACCACGTTATTTTTTACACATATTCTAGCACAATAATTTGTACTTGATATTTGGCACAGTTTCTTACCATAGCTCCTACAAGATCTGCAATAAATACACAGGCAAAACAAGATTATAAATACAATTAACAAGGATCTCGAGTATTCCCAGGTGGAATATTCACACATCGACCATCCCTAGAAGGTCGTTCTTTTCTGATAATCTACTTCATCTTGTAACCCACCAATCTTATGTCCAGCTGCTTTCAAATCGTCCAGCTTGCAAACTACGTGCTCTAAAGGTAACATCACTGGTATATCTGACATGTTCTGCTTTTCATCTTCTACACTGAAGAGCCAAAGAAACTGGTACACTTGCTTATTATCGTGCAGGGGCCCGCGAACACACAGAACTGCAGCAACATGAAGTGACATGGGCTCGACTAATGTCTGAAATAGTGTTGCAGGGCACTGACACCGTGAATCCTACAGGGCTGTCCTTAAATCCGCAAGAGTACAAGGCGGTGTAGATCTCTTCTGAACAGCACGTTGCAAGGAATCCCACATATACTCAATAATGCTCATGACTGGGGAATTTGGGGAGCAGTGGAAGTGTTTAAACTCAGGATAGTGTTCCTGGAGCCACTGAATAGCAATTCTGGACGTGTGTGGTACTGCATTGTCCTGCTTGAATTGGCCAAGTCCGTCGGAATGCACAATGGACATGAATGGATACAGGTGATCAGACAGGATGCCTACGAACCTGTCACCTGTCAGAGTCGTATCTAGACGTCACGTTCAACTATTCTATTCAGACGTCGTTGGTCCCGTTCTTGCAGGATCTTTTTTCCGGCCGCAGCGATGTCGGAGACCTGATGTGTAACCGGATTCCTGATATTCACGGTACACTCGTGAAATGGTCGCACGGGAAAATCTCCACTTCATCGCTACCTCGTAGATGCTGTGTCCCATAGCTCGTGCGCCGACTATAACACCACGTTCAAACTCACTTAATATTGATAGCGTGCCATTGTAGCAGCAGTAACCCATCTAACAACTGGGCCAGACACTTAGTGTTTCATATAGGCAGCACGTTCTTCTGCCTGTTTACATATCTCTGTGTTTGAATACGCATACCTATACCAGCTTCTTTGGCACTTCAGTGTATATTGCCGTGCGAAAGTTTTTTGCTTATGCACAATCCAGTCCCATTAATGTGACCACCGCCTATGTTCGACGTCGACTTGTAATGACCACTCACAGACGGCAAGTGGCGACACTAGCAGTGGGGTGCACATAAAGCGTGTCGGGGGAACGCGGGGAAATGACGCAGTAGTTCTTGTGATGCAGAAATGGAGTGACCTATCTGAGGTCCAGATAGGCACGATCATTGGCTTTTGGGCCGAGTGTAAGCATTTGCGAAACAACTAGATTTGTAAAACCTATTTAAAGTACACCGTGCATAGCAACATGGTGATATCCAAAACCGGCATCGAGGCAACTGTGGTGTACCACGGGCCATAGATGACAGGGTTGAGCGGCGGCCGAACGTACGGCGAATAGACGTGAAACTGTTGATCACTGACCGCCCATATGAACCAAAGGGCTACCAACAATGTCCACTCAACGACCGTTCCGCGAACGTTGATTCGATGGGTCCCACCCATGATGACTGCTGTTCATCAGCACCGAAGGCTGGCATTTGCACACCAGCACCGCAAAATATGCAAAATTTGGAAATTTGGGGTAATGTCTTATGGGACCAAACCTCTGAGGCCATCGGCCCCTAAGCTTACACACTACTTCATGCAACTTAAACTAACTTACGCTAAGAACAACACACTCACTCATGCCCAAGGGAAGACTCGAAACACCGAGGGGAGCGGAAGGGGGGAGGGGGGGGGATCCGCGCGTACCATGACAAGAAGACGCCTTGACCGCAACTGGCCGCAAACTGAGTGGTGACGGCTGGCCTTTTCAGATGTATCACGCTTTCCGCTCCATCAGACAGATGGCCGTTGGTGCTTACGGCTCTGGAAACAAACACCTTGCAACAATCATCGGAAGGGTCAAGGCCGGAGGAAGGAGTGTTACGGTCTGGGATATATTTTCGTTGCATTCATTTGGTGATCTCGTCCTTCTGGAAAACAAATGGATCAACGGAAGTTTGCATCAATCTACATCTACATCTACATCTATATGATTACTCTGCAATTCACATTTAAGTGCTTGGCAGAAAGTTCATCGAACCACAATCATACTATCTCTCTACCATTCCACTCCCGAACAGCGCGCGGGAAAAACGAACACCTAAACCTTTCTGTTCGAGCTCTGATTTCTCTTATTTTATTTTGAAGATCATTCCTACTTATGTAGGTTGGCTCAACAAAATATTTTCGCATTCGGAAGAGAAAGTTGGTGACTGAAATTTCGTAAATAGATCTCGCCCCGAACGAAAAACGTCTTTGCTTTAATGACTTCCATCCCAACTCGCGTATCATATCTGCCACACTCTCTCCCCTACTACGTGATAATACAAAACGAGCTGCCCTTTTTTGCACCCTTTCGATGTCCTCCGTCAATCCCACCTGGTAAGGATCCCACACCGCGCAGTAATATTCTAACAGAGGACGAACGAGTGTAGTGTAAGCTGTCTCTTTAGTGGACTTGTTGCATCTTCTAAGTGTCCTGCCAATGAAACACAACCTTTGGCTCGCCTTCCCCACAATAATATCTATGTGGTATTTCCAACTGAAGTTGTTCGTAATTTTAACACCGTACTTAGCGGAATTGACAGCCTTGAGAATTGTACTATTTATCGAGTAATCGAATTCCAACGGATTTCTTTTGGAACTCATGTGGATCACCTCACACTTTTCGTTATTTAGCGTCAACTGACACCTGCCACACCATACAGCAATCTTTTCTAAATCGCTTTGCAACTGATACTGGTCTTCGGATGACCTTACTAGACGGTAAATTACAGCATCATCTGCAACAACCTAAGAGAACTGCTCAGATTGTCACCCAGGTCATTTATATAGATCAGAAACAGCAGAGGTCCCAGGACGCTTCCCTGGGGATCACCTGATACCACTTCAGTTTTACTCGATGATTTGCCGTCTATTACTACGAACTGCGACCTTCCTGACAGGAAATCACGAATCCAGTCACATAACTGAGACGATGCCCCATAGGCCAGCAGCTTGATTAGTAGTCGCTTGTGATGAACGGTGTCAAAAGCTTTCCGGAAATCTAGAAATACGGAATCAACTTGAGATCCACTGTCGATAGCGGCCATTACTTCGTGCGATTAAAGAGCTAGCTGCGTTGCACAAGAACGATGTTTTCTGAAACCAACTGAAGAAAGTGCCATTACATCAGGCCGAGAAAAGCTTAGGGGAACATTCCCTCCAAGACAAAGCCGTGGAGCAAGTACACAGTGTTTAACCTGTGGTCAGGGAGGATACGTGGTACGCGATTGTGAACGACAGTGTCAAAGCAGGAAAACTAACCAAGCTCCAGTATCTCCACCGACAGTGAATGGACTACGGATCACAACGTTCGTCACTTCAGAGAAAACTTATCCCGATCGCAATGCCAGCCTCCAATGAGGTGCATTTAGTGCAACCTCATGGGACGTACTCGCCCATGTACACAAGGAAAACTGGGGACATGTTTTGCCTGTCATCGCCAAGGACACTACGCCAGGGATTGTACACAGAGCCGATGGCTGTATATGCGTACGAAGAATGGACAGGAAAACGAACGCAAGACGTAATGGAGCAGTCATATTACACTACATCCGACATTATACGTACAGAGGACTGCACCAGCAAGAATGATTTCATTCTACTGAAATGCCCGGATTCATGTAACCCTCAGGTAAAGTCATTAAAAAACTGTGGGGTTGCATGAAAGTTTAATAAAGGAGGAAGTGCTGAAGCCCGGGAAATCCTGGGATGAAAGGAAGTATTGAAAATGAGGAGATCCAAACGGAAGGGAGAGCAAAATTAGGTTTGTATGCTCTACAGGGGACAAGATGTATACAGAATTACCAGGTCATTGGAGCACATACTGATTTATCCTTTGATGGTTTAGTGGGAAAGGACTTTCTGGACCACCAATGCGTAATTATTGACTACTCAGACCGACGACTTAAGATATCGTACGAGGGGGTCGAGTTTCCAGAGGCATAGTAATATGCAACAGTAGCAAAACTGGGAATGACGCCAAACAGAAGTGCTGACACAGGACACACGAAACATGAGAAGACAACGGACAGAGGGAGATCCAGTGCAAAGGTTCCTCTACGTGTTACAAGACATCAAAGGTACGCACAAAGGGAAGGGACGGTGCAGAAACTGGCCGCTGCACATTCAAGAATGAAAATTTTACTCAGGTAAGTAAACACAAGCGGGACTAGAGATAAGGGCCTAGACAGAAGCAGCCGAACAGGACATCAGCACAACCTGCACTTTACCAACCTAAGGCTGTCATCATCACAGAGAAAGAAGAGTCGCAGGAGGGAATTTAGCCAGAACAACGCGTTGACAGGCCACAAGTGATAAACAACAGTCAACCCACAACAAGCCAGCAGAAACGTGGATAAGACCTAGAAAGGAGCACTTTATGCAAGTAAGAGCAACACGAGTTAAACGGACTGAAGCTGTTATTCCGAGACAAGTGATACGACCAGGTGTATTCATCCCATACGCACTAGTGACCGTGAAAGATGACCACTGTCTCACTTTAACAACATGGTCAGTCAGATTAATATTCATATTTCAGGTTATGATCTCGGTGTACCCCGGTACTACATCTGGTATGTGTGGTTAATGACGTTTTTACGTGGCGAATTGTGGGCAGATGTTTTTCTTAGTGCATGTGTAACCTGTAGAGAACTTTTACCTGAGGATACTTACTGGAGGTGGCGGAGAGCAAGGAGAGAGATGAACTGGCAGCCATAAACACCGAGTGCAGCAACCTGGCCACGTGAGTGAGTCTGGGAAGCAGCGCTCAGTGGATCTTACCTGCAGAGTGACTTCTTGTCGATGCCCTCTCCTCCTTCATTTGAGGGACGGACAGAAGGGCACCAATTCACAAGGTGTTTTACCTGGGCCAGGCAGCAGTCCGTTATGGAGATGGCTGGATTGTACAAAGTGGGTGCAGAAAGCCATTTAAGAGAGCCTGGAGTAAACTGATATTTGTGGAAACGATACCAAGGTAGTAAAACTCCATGCATTCGCATGCTAGAAGCTACGATGACACCTACAGAGCGGCTGGTATAAACGTTTCGTGGAGGCAAGACTGTAACCTGCCCTGACGCCATGAAGTCACTAGGTTTTTTTAGCGAGTGGCAGGATCTTATATTTCACGGCACTACTGTCTGGGAAGTTTAACAACCTTCTATGGGATATTAGAAATGATCGGCCCAGAAAGCTTAGATCTCTCCATAACTGAAGGGCTGTAGTACCATCGTGGTAAATTTTTTTGCCAGAGCATAACCATGCAAAGTGGAGGAGTGCTCCCCCATCGTGGGAACGCCAGTGCTGTGCCTGGGCCGGCCGCTGGTGGCCGAGCGGTTCTGGCGCTACAGTCTGAAACCGCGCGACCGCTACGGTCGCAGGTTCGAATCCTGCCTGGGGCATGGATGTGTGTGTTGTCCTTCGGTTAGTTAGGTTTAAGTAGTTCTAAGTTCTAGGGCACTTATGACCTCAGCAGTTGAGTCCCATAGTGCTCAGAACCATTTAAACCATTTTGCTGTGTCTGGATTGGCTACCAGGCCAACAAAACGGTCAAGAGAGGAGATTCAATGAGTAGAGGATAGTTCGGTTGGTTTGTAAGATGTGGGGACAGTTTCGTTTTTGCTAATTCGGCTCCCGTACCGAGGCTATGTGGAAAGTGGTTGTGACTGTTTGCCTTCATCATCTTATGGTCCTACCCTGGTGGAGAATTTCAGGTCTTGACCTAGTGGGTGAGACTTGTGGTCTGTATTTTGTGGTGGACTAAGAGCCAGTGGCAGTCTCCAAGAGTGCCGACAGTGGAGCTACATATGATCTTGAACATACTGTGTCTCACGAGGGTGAACTTATTGGTCTTGAGTCGACCGTCTGACATTTGACAATTCCAACACGCTCCGTTGTGCCTGTGAGTCAAATTGCATTGGTCAAACCAGCGAACGGGTGCACCTCACCGTGAAATCTGTCAGAATTTCAGGGCTCTGACTGGGAAGGTTCCCGCGTCCCGATGACCAGAACATTAGACCGCGTAGTTTGCAAATTTTCGTGGACGCGTCAGAACATTACAGCTGCCGCAGAACACCGCTCCTCGCCCACAGCACGCCGTTTTCTGCTGTCGCCTGAATTAGGATGAAAGGGTAAAGTATTGCTACACTGGCGTAGGGTTATTGAATGATATTCACAGCTCGCTGTTCTCAGGTGAATCACAGTTCATGGTATAACTGTTTGTCGTTGATTCCAATTGAAGTGAGTTTGTCTTCACAGGGGATTCATGTAAATAAAGTCAGATTGCGTTGTAAAAGGGATTAATTCAGGGGAGAATTAGTACAGCTTCTATTCCAATGAATGCTTTGCCAATCAAACACCATTCCTTAACTGATTTGTATTTGTCATTTTTGTGTAAGATTTGTCAGCTAGTTGTACTTACAAATGGATTAATAAATCTTGTCACTATTTTTTAAATTTAAATACGCCACTGTTCTCATTGACACTCCACCTACTATTTAGTATTTTTTATTTTATCGTGGTGGTACATGGGTAAACCAGAAATTTAAGGTTCAATCTTACACTACTGGCCATTAAAATTGCTACACCAAGAAGAATTGAAGATGATAAACGGGTATTCATTGGACAAATATATTATACTAGAACTGACATTTGATTACATTTGCACGCAACTTGGCTGCATAGATCCTGATAAATCAGTACCCAGAACAACCACCTCTGGCCGTAATAACGGCCTTGATACGCCTGGGCAATGAGTCAAACAGAGCTTGGATGGCGTATGCGGGCACAGCTGCCCATGCAGCTTCAACACGATACCACAGTTCATCAAGAATAGTGACTGGCGTATTGTGACGAGCCAGTTGCCCGGCCACCATTGGCCAGACGTTTTCAGTTGATGAGAGATCTGGAGATTGTGCTCGCCAGGGTAGCAGTCGAACATTTTCTGTATCCAGAAATGCCCGTACAGGACCTGCAACATGCGGCCGTGCATTATTCTGGTGAAATGTAGGGTTTCACAGGGGTCGTAACCCATCTGAAATGTAACGTTTACTGTCCAAAGTGCCGTCAATGCGAACAAGAGGTGACCGAGACGTGTAACCAATGGCACCCCATACCATCACGCCGGGTGATATGCCAGTACGGCGATGACGAATACACGCTTCCAATGTGCATTCACCGCGATGTCGCCAAACACGGATGCGACCATCATGATGCTGTAAACAGAACCTGAATTCATCCGAAAAAATGACGTTTTGCCATTCGTGCACCCAGGTTCGTCGTTGAGTACACCATCGCAGGCGGAGAGCCTGTGATGCAGCGTCAAGGGTAACCGCAGCCATGGTCTCCGAGCTGATAGGCCATGCTGCTGCAAACGTCGTCGTACTGTTTGTGCAAATGGTTGTTGTCTCGCAAACGTCCCCATCTGTTGACTCAGGGATCGAGACGTGACTGCACGATCCGTTACAGCCATGCGGATAAGATGCCTGTCTTCTCGATTACTAGTGATACGAGGCCGTTGGGATCCAGCACGGCGTTCCGTATTACACTCCTCAGTCCACCGATTCCATATTCTGCTAACAGTCATTGGATCACGACCAACGCGAGCAGCAATGTCACGATACGATAAACCGAAATGGCGATAGGCTACAATCCGACCTTTATCAAAGTCGCAAACGTGATGGTACACATTTCTCCTCCTTACACGAGGCATCACAACAACGTTTCACCAGGTAACGCCGGTCAACTGCTGTTTGTGTATGAGAAATCGACTGGAAACTTTCCTCATTTCAGCACATAGTAGGTGTCGCCACCGTCGCCATCCTTGTGTGAATGCTCTGAAAAGCTAATCATTTGCATATCACAGCATCTTCTTCCTGTCGGTTAAATTTCGCGTCTGTAGCACGTCATCTTCGTGGTGTAGCAATTTTAATGGCCAGTAGTGTATTAAATTAGTTCACTTGATTATTAATTTGAGTTCTGAAACTGACCACAGGCATAGGGAACAAAATCGTCTTGAGTAAATTCAGTAATTCAAAAATAAAAATTAAAGGTGTAGCTCACGATTTCAAGGTTTTTGAGAAGATAATACTTTTCCTTATACAATTATAATAAAATGAAGCAGCACTCAGACATTTATTTACGATTAAAGCAAGCGATGACTTGCACCTTCTGCTAGAACATGCGAGTAGACCACCTGAACAACCAAGAGAAACAATCGATTACAGAACTGCGCCTTGCCTACAGCGATGTGTTCCACTTAACGGACGATCGATTAACGCATACAACAGTCGTGAAGCACCAGATACCGCTACTACCGGAAGCAGCCGGCACGATTATTAATAAACGGCCCTAGAGAATTCCGCACGACAGCAAGAGGTGCTGAAGATAGAGGTTGACAGTACGTTAGCAGATGGGATTAATATCACCTAGTAATAGTCGTTGAAGTTGAATGTTACCGAAGAAAGCAGATGCAAGCGGACAACAGAAGTGGAGAGTGGTAGCTGACTACAGAAAGTTAAATGAAATATCTCTCAACTTGGTGTATTCTCCTCCCCATACAGACGAGATACTAGACAGCATAGGAGAAGCAAAATTGTTTTCCATGATGGACCCGGCAAAGAGGTACTACCAAGAGGTTATAGATGAAAGAGGACACGAGAAAACTGCGTTTAGCTTGCCCACAGGCCACTTTGAATGCAATAAGATGGCCATGGAGTCGAAGGTTGCGGTATCTACGTTCCGAAGACTGATGAACACAGTGCTGACAGGAATATAGGATAACCAAGTTTTCGTATGTCTAGATGATCTAGTCATAGTGGGAACTTCGCTCGAGGATCGTAACTTCCGATTAGAAGCAGTGAAAAAAAACCTTTAAATCTTCACATAGATAATTGCGAATTCTTGAAAAAATAAGTCACTTTTTATGTCATGTGTTGTCGGCCAAGCGGCTTCAGCTGGATCCGTCCAAAGTGGGAGCCATCAGGAAATAATCGCAACCGCAGCCGCCAACAAAACTGAAAGAATATTTAGATCTCGCGGGATACTACAGGCGTTCTTTAAGCAACTTTAATAAGGGAGCCTGGCCGAGCGGTTCTAGGCGCTTCGGCCCGGAACCGCGCTGTTGTTACGGTCGCAGGTTCAAATCCTGCCTCGGGCATGGATGTGTGTGATGTCCTTAGGTCAGTTAGGTTTAAGTAACTCTAAGTGTAGGGGACTTATGACCTCAGATGTTAAGTCTAATAGTGCTTAGAGCCATTTGAACCATTTGAATAAGGTAGCCCAACCGTTGTATGACCTAATCAGAAAGGGAGTTCTGCATAGCTGTGGGAATCAACAGCAACAAACTTTCCACAGTTACAAGAGAAAATAATTAGTCCGCTCATATTACAATACCCAGACCTTCAACAAGAGTTTATAGCGACGACAGACGTGAGCCCGCATGTCATTGTTTGGGTTCTGAGTCAAGGACTAGTTGCCAAGGAACTACTAGTAACCTTTCTATCTCGGTCACACATTATGGATGAACAAAATTACAGCACCGTGGAGAGAAAGCTATTCACAACAGTGTGAGCCGTGAAGTACTTTAGACCTTGTCCGTTCAGAAGACATTTCAAGATAGTGGCAGATCACAAGCCATATCCCAAATGTAGTTCAGGTTTAAATTAGAAGAATACGATTACCATATTTTGTACAAAGAGGGCAAACAGAATAAGGTGGCAGATGCGTTGTCTCGCATTCGGAATGGATGCGAGGTAGGAAGTAACCCAGCGACTAGAGCAATGGAAAAGGCAGTGAGTGGAGAAGATAACGCTGTAGACAGAGTCAGCGCAGTTGAGGCAGAAGCCGAGGCAGCCAGTGACGACCTACAGATAAAGCAAGGAGACACTAGTACGCTCCGAGCGACAGAAACACCGGCAGGGGAGCCGCCAAAGGAAATAAATGAGGTCCAATTTAGTAACGAGGCGAAGTTAGAAGTAATGAAGCAAATGCACGTGTCTCCGACTGGATGACATCAGGGTATTGTTAGAACGTACGAGAGAGTAAAGCAATATTGTAGCTGGGCGGGAATGAAGGCAGACACAGAGACGTTTGTTCATGAGTGCGAAGATGCCAGAAAAATATAGTTACCTAGGTTAAAATTAAATAGCCATTAGAGATAACGCCTACCCCAGAATTTATATTCAAAAGATGTGATGTGGACATAGTCGGACCGTTACCACAGTCGCGAGCTGGTAACAAGTACCTTTCGACCTTCCAATATTCATTGACAACATTCATTGTGGCAGAGCGGCTGGACAGACAGAATACAGATACCGTCGTGAGAAAGTTGATAGAGAACATTGCCTTAAAATTCCGGATATCAATCGCCGTACTGAGCGATGTGGATAGCAATTTCGTGAGTGCCACCATGGCAAAGGAACGGTGCACTCGAGCGAACGCACAGGACGTTAACTGAGATACTCAGACATAACGTAAACAGAGGCCAAACAGACTGGGTCGTGTGGGTGCCATTCATAACTTTGTTTTCAACACAACCCCCCGCCCCCCTCATGATGCAATAGAACATACGCCACTTGAATTATTTTTCGGCAGAAAATGCACTCTCCCGGACTTTTACAAAGAAGCCACCGAATTTTGTGTACATCTACAATGATTATGTCGCAGAGAACTCCAGAGAAAACAATTGTTATACCAAGAGGACAGAGCTGCCACTCAAGAGATGAAGGAAAGGAATAACATTCAATATGATGTAACGCAGAATACCAAGACGTTTAATGTGAACGACCGAGCACTACTAATGAGGAGGGCGTAAGAAGAGGTAGGTCGACGAAAGTGGACAGCAATGGAGAGGACCCTATCATATAGTCTCTGTAGACGGGCCAAATGTGACAATTAGGATAAAAGGACAGAAATGTACAAAGGTACATGCAAATAGGCTGACATAATTATGTTAATTGCATATGGCAGGAGTACGAGGCTTTCTGGGATTGCTAATCATCGGCAGTGTGGTGACCAGCGTAGTGGAACGAACAGAGACAACGAGGAATATACAGTTACAGCATCCCAGTCTGCACATGGGATTTATTATGGCAACCGAGGAACGGTTAGTTTATATAGCACTACTTGGTGTATAGTAAAGTATTTTAATTTGAGGGAATTACATCAGAAATTTGAAAAAACTCGCCAACCCGCAAACCAAGCGGTGTCGAAGTGCACAACGAGGTTACACAGCGTGAAGTGGGCCACAGTCGAATGTGAACATGCACTGCAAACTGTAACATGGCATGCAAAAAATAAGCACTGCGAAAGAACTGATAGGGCGGTTAGCATCACATGAAGCCATCCTACGGAAAAGAAGAATTAGTAATTTTGCCGGAGAAGTGGGTAAGATATTGTTTGCCATGTTAGATGATGAGGCCGGCCGGAGTGGCCGAGCGGTTAAAGGCGCTACAGTCTGGAACCGCACGACCACTACGGTCGCAGGTTCGAATCCTGCCTCGGGCATGGATGTGTGTGATGTCCTTAGGTTAGTTAGGTTTAAGTAGTTCTAAGTTCTAGGGGACTTATGACCACAGCAGTTGAGTCCCATAGTGCTCAGAGCCATTTTTTTAGATGATGAGGACGCATCGTTTTTCAAGCCTGAGATAGATGTTCTGGAGGAAAAAGTGACAATAGTGAAGGCCTCCCTAGCGAGTTTTAATCAGACGAACAATATGGTGACGAAGAATGAAAAGATTATCGCTGACGGAATTCCTAACCTCAGTAAACACGTGGAAGATTGTGGAAATAGTATGAGTAAGAAGGCACAGCAGGCATTAATTCTGATAATAGTAACTGAACACTTGGTACAATTAATAGCAATGTTTAATGTATTAGAAACAGAATATGATTAGCTAATTTCGGTCATAGAGAATGCAGGGAAAGGATTATTAAAGCCTCACTTAATAAACCCGGTGCAAGTGGTGTGGTATTTAGAGTTAATTATAGATGGTATGAAAGACAAAAGGTTTCCACTCGTACTAACTGAGAGCCAGGATTACCAACTACTACATGTTATGGATTTAGATATATTTTTGGCCGACAGTACTTTAAGCAATGTTCTCAATGTACCACTAGTGGATATCAATGAGTGTACGATTTATAAGATATGACCATTACATTTGGAAGTGGATACAACTAAATTAATAATAATCGGTGAACCCAAGAGGCAGTGTGCGCAAATGACTCTTCGACACTTAATATATAAACATGTTAATAATACGCGACAATTCTGTGAAGAAAATTTTGTACTCATGTCTGTTTATGACCTTAAGAGATACGAAGCGCGGATGCTGTAGCCAATTCGAGAGGTACCTAAAGATTTCAATCAAAAGTATGTAATTTTGATCGAAAATATCTGGACACAGATACGGGACAATAAATGGTCATATGTAGTTCCAAAGATGAAGGAATAAGAATTCTATGTGACTAATTACAGCGCTGTAATTCGTCACATAGAATGCGGTACCGGCAACTGAACATTTCTAGGCAAATACAAAGGATATAGAGCTAAAATCATGCTACCATCACAGCGTACAGTACGTACCAATATTAGTTTTTTCGATATAGTACCTGTATAAATATAGAAATAGACTGTTGTATTATATACTGAAGCGCCAGGAAACCGGAATAGGCATGCGTATTCAGATACGGTGATGTGTAAACCGGCAGGAGACGGTGCCGCGGACGGTAACACCTATATAAGACAACAAATGTATGGCGCAGTCGGTAACTGCTGCTACAGCGGCACGATATCAAGATTTAAATGAGTCTGACGTGGTGTTAAAGTCGGCGCACGAGCGATGGAACACGGCGTCAGCGAGGTAACCACGAAGTGGGGCTTTCCCGTACGACTGTTTCACGAGTGTACTGTGAATATCAGGAATCCGGTAAAACATCAGATCTCCGACATCGATGCGGCCGGAAAAAGGTCTTACACGAACGGCAACAATGACGACTGAGGAGAATCGTTCAACGTGACAGAAGTGCAACCCTTCTGAAATTGCTGCAGATTTTAGTGCTAAGCCATCAGCAAATGCCAGCGTGCGAACCATTCAATGAAACATCATCGATATGGGCTTTCGGAGCAGAAGGCCCACTCGTGTACCCTTGATAACGGCACGACACAAAGCTTTACACCTCGCCTGGGTCCGTCACCACCTACAATGGACCGTTGATGACTGGAAACATGTTGCCTGGTCGGACGAATCTCGTTTCAAATTGTATCGAGTGGATAGACGTGTATTGGTATGGAGACAATCTCATGAATCCATGGACCCTGCATGTCAGCAGTGCACTGTTTAAGCTGGTGGGGGCTCTGTAATGGTGTGGGGCGTGTGCAGTTAGAGTGAAATCGGACCTTTGACTGGTGACACGTACATAAGCATCCTGTTTGATCACCTGCATCCATTCATGTCCATTGTGCATTCCGACGGACTTGGCTTATTCCAGCAGGACAATGCGACAGTCCACACGTTCACAATTGCTACAGAGTGGCTCCAGGAACGCTTTTCTGAGTTTAAACGCTTCCGCTGGCCACCGAACTCCCCAGACATTAGGATGCCTTGCAACGTGCTGTTCAGAACAGATCTCCACCTATTCATACTCGTACGGATTTATGGACAGCCCCGCAGCATTCATGGTGACAGTTCCTTCCAGCACTACATCGGACATTAGTTGAGTCCATGCCACGTCATGTTGCTGCACTTCTGTGTTTTCGCGGGTGCCCTACACCTTATTTGGCAGGCATACCAGATTCTTCGGCTCTTCAGTTTTCATGCGTTGCCAGCAGCCACACTTCACAAACGCTTATACAGCTGGTAGGACTAAGTGAGATTATATTTTGTGTTATCTATGTCACAGAATTTTGTGCTGATTTTTAATGAGAGTCTTTTTAGACAGATGTTCTTCTACGTTACTTATGTAATCTGATGTGTGCGTCTTGCATTCTTTGCTAGTGATGAGCAGTATAAGGTAGATTACGAGAAATTACGTCACCAGCTTTCCGCACCCCATTTAAGTGCTTCAGTATATTCGAATGGCAATGAACTCTCGATCAGTGTAGTGAAATGGCCAATCCTGAATTCAGTGGACACATGTATGAAACAGTGTCACTCAGTGATGTCCATTACACTGTTTCAAATTCAATTTTCGCGTTGTAAATCCATGGGCTGCCATGGGGATGTCGTGTCCCGAGAGAGAGTAAGAATGGCACGTTCTAATTACAAGGGCTTACCTCGTTCTACGTCATCGACGGGAGACTTTTGCGTGGGCACCTGGTTGAAAACCACCGTATAAGCAATCTACAAGCTAAGAGGTTGTTTAGAGACACATTAATCGAAGTAGATCTTAGAGAATCTCAGGCTGAATTAAACTCCGAATAACAAAGTTCAAAGACAGTTCAAGTTGCTGAAACATTCCCTCTGACGCACATCGCCAGCAGCGAGTGTACATACTCGAGGCAACTCGTGATGCACCTGTGTCACTGTGACACGATGCTGCACGGGACCTGGGTCACGCACTGCATGACCGTAGTCCGTTTCTATATGTGTATAGTCTGTGTAGCGTTCGTCGCCAGCCTGTCGCTGTTTGAGTGACCGACTGTACCAATGCATCCATCGTCTTGTCTGGACAGCTCTTAGCTGCAACTTGAATATAACGCCGTATTTCCTCCTTTAATATCGCAATCCACGACGCCTCAGATCCCCCGGGGCAAAATTTCATAGATTCCGCCATCAGGAACAATAAAATTTTCTGGTCACATCATCAGTAGTGCCATTGGATCACTATTTCCTTTTATTATAATCACTTTTTTCATTGTCAACTGAACTGTGCAACTATACATTTTTACAGTTGACCAAAAAGTAATACCGTCCTTACTCTTCATATACAATATAGTCACACATTTGAATTGGGTACGTTCATTAACAAAGTTATTTTTTACACAAATTCTACCACAATAATTTGTATTTGTTATTTGGCACAGTTTCTTACCGGAGTTCCTAAAAAAAAAAAAATGGTTCAAATGGCTCTGAGCACTATGCGACTTAACTTCTGAGGTCCCCTAGAACTTAGAACTACTTAAACCTAACTAACCTAAGGACATCACACACATCCATGCCCGAGGCAGGATTCGAACCTGCGACCGTAGCGGTCGCGCGGTTCCAAACTGAAGCGCCTAGAACCGCTCGGCCACTCCAGCCGGCAGTTCCTACAAGATCAGCTATAAGTACACACGTAAAACAAGATTATAAATACACTTAACATGGTTCCAATGCATTCCCAGGTGGAATAATCAATCATAGACCATCCCCAGCAGATCGTTGTTTTCTGGTAATCTATTTCATCTTGTAACCCACCATTCTTACGTTCAACGGCTTTCAAATCGTCCAACTGGTGAACTACGTTCTCTAAAGGTAACATTACAGGTATTTCTGGCATGTTCTGCTTTTCATCTAATACACTGAAAAACCCAAGAAATTGGTACACCTGCCTATTATCGTGGTTTGCCCCCGCGAACACGCAGAAGTGCGGCAGCATGACTTGACATGGAGTCGACTAATCTCTGAAGTAGTTCTGCAGGGTACTGACACCGTGAATCCTGCAGGGCTGTCCATAAATCCGTACTAGTACGAAGAGGTGGAGATCTCTTCTGAACAGCACGTTGCAAGGAATCCTACATGTACTCAATAATGTCCATGTCTTGCGAGTTTGGTGGCCAGCGGAAGCGTTTAAACTCAGAAGAGCGTTCCTGGAGCCAGTTTGTGGCAATTCTGAACATGTGGGCTTAAATCCGTAAGAGTACAAAGGCGTGTAGATCTCTTCCGAATAGCACGTTGCAAGGAATCCCAATGTTCATGTCTGGGGAATTTGGTGGCCAGTGGAAGTGTTTAAACTTGAGAGAATGTTCCTGGAGCCACTGTATAGCAATTCTGGATGTGTGTGGTATTGCATTGTACTGCTGGAATTGGCCAAGTCCGTCGGAATGCACAATAGACATGAATGGATGCAGGTAATGAGACAGGATGCCTACGAGTCTGTGACCTGTCAGAGTCGTATCTAGACGTCACGTTCAACGATTCTCTTCAGTCGTCGTTGGTCCCGTTCGTGCAGGATCATTTTTCTGGCTGCAGCAGTGTTGGAGACTTGATGTGTTACCGGATTCCTGATATTCACGGTACACTCGTGAAATGGTCGCACGGGAAAATCTCCACTTCATCGCTACCTCGTAGATGCTGTGTCCCATCGCTCGTGCGCCGACTATAACACCACGTTCAAACTCACTTAATATTGATAGCGTGCCATTGTAGCAGCAGTAAACCATCTAACAACTGGGCCAGACACTTAGTGTTTCATATAGGCAGCACGTTCTTCTGCCTGTTTACATATCTCCGTGTTTGAATACGCATACTTTTACCAGCTTCTTTGGCACTTCAGTGTATATTGCCGTGCGAAAATTTTTTGCTTATGCACAGTCCAGTCCCATTAATGTGACCACCGCCTATGTTCGACGTCGACTTGTAATGACCACTCACAGACGGCAAGTGGCGACACTAGCAGTGGGGTGCACATAAAGCGTGTCGGGGGAACGCGGGGAAATGACGCAGTAGTTCTTGTGATGCAGAAATGGAGTGACCTATCTGAGGTCCAGATAGGCACGATCATTGGCTTTTGGGCCGAGTGTAAGCATTTGCGAAACAACTAGATTTGTAAAACCTATTTAAAGTACACCGTGCATAGCAACATGGTGATATCCAAAACCGGGTAATGTCTTATGGGACCAAACCTCTGAGGCCATCGGCCCCTAAGCTTACACACTACTTCATGCAACTTAAACTAACTTACGCTAAGAACAACACACTCATTCATGCCCAAGGGAAGACTCGAAACACCGAGGGGAGCGGAAGGGGGGAGGGGGGGGGGATCCGCGCGTACCATGACAAGAAGACGCCTTGACCGCAACTGGCCGCAAACTGAGTGGTGACGGCTGGCCTTTTCAGATGTATCACGCTTTCCGCTCCATCAGACAGATGGCCGTTGGTGCTTACGGCTCTGGAAACAAACACCTTGCAACAATCATCGGAAGGGTCCAGGCCGGAGGAAGGAGTGTTATGGTCTGGGATATATTTTGGTTGCATTCCTTTGGTGATCTCGTCCTTCTGGAAAACAAATGGATCAACGGAAGTTTGCATCAGTCTACATCTACATCTACGTGATTACTCTGCAATTCACATTTAAGTGCTTGGCAGAGGGTTCATCGAACCACAATCATACAATTCTCTACCATTCCACTCCCGAACAGCGCGCGGGAAAAGCGAACACCTAAACCTTTCTGTTCGAGCTCTGATTTCTCTTATTTTATTTTGAAGATCATTCCTACTTATGTAGGTTGGCTCAACAAAATATTTTCGCATTCGGAAGAGAAAGTTGGTGACTGAAATTTCGTAAATAGATCTCGCCCCGAACGAAAAACGTCTTTGCTTTAATGACTTCCATCCCAACTCGCGTATCATATCTGCCACACTCTCTCCCCTATTACGTGATAATACAAAACGAGCTGCCATTTTTTGCACCCTTTCGATGTCCTCCGTCAATCCCACCTGATAAGTATCCCACACCGTGCAGCAATATTCTAACAGAGGACGAACGAGTGTAGTGTAAGCTGTCTCTTTAGTGGACTTGTTGCATCTTCTAAGTGTCCTGCCAATGAAACACAACCTTTGGCTCGCCTTCCCCACAATAATATCTATGTGGTATTTCCAACTGAAGTTGTTCGTAATTTTAACACCGTACTTAGCGGAATTGACAGCCTTGAGAATTGTACTATTTATCGAGTAATCGAATTCCAACGAATTTCTTTTGGAACTCATGTGGATCACCTCACACTTTTCGTTATTTAGCGTCAACTGACACCTGCCACACCATACAGCAATCTTTTCTAAATCGCTTTGCAACTGATACTGGTCTTCGGATGACCTTACTAGACGGTAAATTACAGCATCATCTGCGGACAACCTAAGAGAACTGCTCAGATTGTCACCCAGGTCATTTATATAGATCAGAAACAGCGGAGGTCGCAGGACGCTTCCCTGGGGAACGCCTGATACCACTTCAGTTTTACTCGATGATTTGCCGTCTATTACTACGAACTGCGACCTTCCTGACAGGTAATCACGAATCCAGTCGCACAACTGAGACGATGCCCCATAGACCCGCAGCTTGATTAGAAGTGGCTTGTGAGGAACGGTGTCAAAAGCTTTCCGGAAATCTAGAAATACGGAATCAACTTGAGATCCACTGGCGATAGCGGCCATTACTTCGTGCGAATAAAGAGCTAGCTGCGTTGCACAAGAACGATGTTTTCTGAAATCATGCTGATTACGTATCAATAGATCGTTCCCTTCGAGGTGATTCATGATCTTTGAATACAGCATATGCTCCAAAGCCCTACTGCAAACCGACGTCAATGATATAGGTCTGTAGTTCGATGGATTACTCCTACTACCCTTCTTAAACACTGGTGCGACCTTCGCAATTTTCCAATCTCTAGGTACAGATCTATCGGTGAGCGAGCGGTTGTATATGATTGCTAAGTAGGGAGCTATTGTATCAGCATAATCTGAAAGGAACCTAATCGGTATACAATCTGGATCTGAAGACTTGTCCGTGTCAAGCGATTTGAGTTGCTTCGCAACCCCTAAGGTATCTACTTCTAAGACCATATTCTGGATTTTCTACATCTACATCTACAAACGCGCTCCATAACCCACCATACGGTGAGCGGCGGAGGTACCCTGTACCACTACTCTTCTTTCCTGCACCAGTCGCAAAAAAGAACAATGGAAAAGCAACTGTCAATATGCCTCCGTATGAGTCCTGATTTCTTTTATTTTGTCTTCGCGGTCCTTACGCGAAATGTACGTTGGCTGCAGTGGAATCCTTCTGTAGTCAGATTCCTATTTGAATCGCCAAATCATTTCGGCAATACTTGTATGTTGTTCCAACCTACCTGCATCTGCTATAGCAGCCTTACTCTAAAAATGTTCAAATATGTATGAATTCCTAAGGGACCAAACTGCCGAGGTCATCGGTTCCTAGTCTTTCGCACTACTTAAACTAACTTATGCTAAGAACAACACACACACCCATGCCCGAGGGACTACTCCAACCTCCGGCGGGAGGAGCTGCGCTATCCGTGACATGGCGCCTGAAACCGCGAGACCCCTCCATGCGTCAAACTGACTCTGAGCTGCTTCGATGTCTTCCTTTAATCCCAAACTCTCGAGCAGTACTCAAGAACAGGTTGCACTAGTGCCCTATGTGCGGTCTCCTTTACAGATGAGCCACACCTCACTAAAATTCCACCAATAAATCGAAGTCGACCATTCGCCTTTCCTACTAGAAATGTTACATGCTCGGTCCATTTCATGTCGCTTTCCAGCATTACTCACTGATATTTAAACGACGTGACTGTGCCAAGTAACTAAGCTATTAATACCGCATTTGAAATTTGCGGGCTTGTTTTTCCTACTCATCTGCATTAACTTACATTTTCCTACATTTAGAGTTAGTTGTCATTCATCACACCAACTAGAAACTTTCTCTACGTTATCTTCTATCCTCCTAAGTCACTCGAGGATGACACCTTCCCCAAGATCTCAACATCATCAGTAAACAGCTTCAGACTGCTGTCCACCCTGCCTCCAGATCATTTATGTATGTAGAAAATAACAGCAGTCCTTTCATACTTCACTGTAACACTCCTGACGATATCCTTGTCTCTAATGAACACTTCCCGTCAAGAACAACGAACTGGCTTCTATTATTTAAAAAGTCACGGAGACACTATTACATCTGAGAACCTGGTGTCTTACTTGTTCTCATCCCTATCACTTTTTTTCTTTACGCCAAGGACACCTAATACTACGTAGTCCATACGTGAGCCTGTGCAATGGTCAAACGATGGTATATTTGAACGATTCTCCTGCGCGAACGCTTTCTTAAAGGTGGCATTCAAAACTTCGGCTTCCCTTTTGCTATCTTTTACTGCCGCATCAGACTGGTCCACGAGTGACTGAATAGAGCCTAGACCAGCTTAGTGCTTTGACACAGGACCAGAATTTTCTCATGTTCTAGGCCAAATCTTTTGCTAAGGTGTGAGGTTAGTAGGCACTGTATGCTTCGCACATAAATTTTTTTACAGACCCACGAATCTCTACTAACCATTACCTTTCGTCATTTGCACGTTTTCTTTGAAAGTTATATTAATAAAAATACTAAGGTTGTTTTTATTCATTAAAAGTTTTACTCACTGGCAGTGTAACCCATTCGTAAACTTACGTAAACTTTGAACGTAAAAATTCGACTGCGAGAGTGTGTTCCAAACTCTCAGAGCAAAGTTCCATATTTGCCACAAAAGTATTTTTTTTTCAGTATAGTTGAAGAGAGGTATGTTGTCCCAGTTCTGAAATCGCACATTTTTTGCTTAGCGAAAGTGTCTAAGTATAAATCTTTGTCATATGTGCAGTCAAAGAATTACATAGACGTAAATGTTGTAACATGTTACGTATGCAGTATCAGTCAACAGTTCTTAGTCAAACTTTTACAAATACTAATGCTAATCAAATGACATAATCCCGTATGTAATAAACAGGAAACAATGTAAGTTCATTCTTTATCATTAAAATAAAATAATCTCTCTAAATAAGCATTGAAATACAGTGACATCATCGGTGAAAAAACATGTGACAAATCTCAGTTACAAAAGAACGTATTTGCCTTATGCGGTCATAAATTAATGTTTTTCTGCTTAAATCTATCTTTTATATTGTGAAACACATCTACAGTAGATGTACCTAAGAAATGCTACTTTCTGCAGAATTTAACGAGCTCATATAACTACTGGGAAGGAAAGTAGGTGAAAAAGGAAAAAAAGATTCGTCTAGTTGTGCACAGCATGCTATTTGTTCCTGTTGAAAGAAATATGTTATTACGGAATCAGTTGACAGTCTGTAAAACATAAGTAAAAGTTGTTTCCACAAAGGTATCTAATCTACGTATGTACTGATTAAGAGATCTTATCTAAAAAGTATCTGCTTAATGTACTCCAAATATATGTCAGGTAGAGAGAAAACAATAAAGAGTTGGTTTACAAACATTACTTGCATTCAATACGCTATTTCATTAAGGGGATATAAACGCGCCTAACGTTGGAGCTCTCGGTAATTAGCAAAGTCGTGCCCGTGTGTGCGTGCTCGGGCTCTGCTAAAGGGTGAATAAGCGAGGTCACACCGTCAGTCTTCACACTAACCCTCCGTCTCGAGCGACGCCAATGGGTTACCACCCGCCACTTACCCCGCTGTGAGAGCGGATCCACCGCGTCGGGTTCATTAGGAGACCCGTCAGCAGCAGAGAGCCTTGGCGAAACAAGCGACGCCTGAGGTGTGTCATGCGACGCGCCTGATTGTACGCTACCTCTACACCTGAAGACGCTAACGGTAACCAAAAGGGCATTTAGCTGGTCGCGAACTGCAGCCGCTCCTCATGCTTCGACACGCATCATTCACACATCCTACTCATCCTAGAAATACTAGCTGAAGATGTAACTGCAAAATCAAACAGAAACATAAATACGCAACTTGCTACCCTCCAGACGTGTCGCCAATGGACGCTGACGCCTTAATGAGCTATGTAGCTCTCTGTTTAGAAGAAATAAAAATTGTGCTGCAGACTGCCTGAATTTCCACTTACAATTAAAACAACTGCGAGAAGAGACCTCTTAAACAGAAAAGCACGTACAAGATTTAAGAAATATAATAATGATATAACACAGAAGAAACTAAATACGAGTAAGTAATCTGCCGCTCTGGAGCAGTGTAACAATCGGCAGCGAAAGCGGTATACTATGCTGAAATGATAGGTGGCTTATCTTCAGAATAAACAAATGAGCAACAGCTGTGATCTAGACTTTCTGAATTTACACTAACAGTTACAAATACACTAGATTAAACCTCTTAAATTGAAAAACATGCACGAAATTTAAGAAATATACTACTTAGAAAACACGAGAAAGGCTAGGTACGTAACTTGTCGCTCTGAAGATGTGTAACGGGCGACAGCTTCAGCTTGACAGTGGGTCATATTAATGTGGGTGGACAGTACATATTAGGCCATATGAAAAAGGCATATGTTATTATGTTGAAACTTATATAATCACATCTTGAAAAAAGGCCGGTAAACGGAAAATAAAAAGAAATCAATCAGTATTGCCGCTTTGAGAAATGTAATCTAATGGAGCAATATCTGATCACATCTTTCATATATTCTATGCCGATTTTATTGAGAATTAATCTCCCATAGCAAAAATTCTCATGTGTTCTTGGACAGCTCTGCGTTTAGAACCAGTCGGGCGATCATTGTTTTTCGAGGAGGTACTGGTAACACATCATGTGAAGGGTGAATGGTCAGTTAGTGTGGGCAGCTATCTTGGGACAGAGGGAATCTTAGGCACCAACCTTATTTGTCTTACTTGTCTAGTCATCACTCGTTCGTGTCATCTGACTTTACCAACTATTCTTTCCTATCTTTCGCCAATCATTTCTTCTCTACATAACTACTACTTCTAAACTTCTGTTATGAAACATCACAATAGTCACAAGGTTAATTCTTTCAATAATGTAAAAACAGGAACAAGTCACTTTTAACAATACTATTTATGTGTTCCTTATGTATAATATTCGATGTATGTAACCAAAAACTAATTCAGTAATTATCTTCGGAATATGTTTCCGTTTAGCATAATTCTTTATGTCTATTTACAATAAAACAGTCGCTCTTCTCACATCGGTTTTTGCTGTAGGGGACCACCAACCCAAGAAACTTTCGCTACCATCAACGAACAACACTGGTACAGCATAATGGAATTTTAAATGAAAACAGCCGGCTGAGAACACCGGTAATGGCCCTATTTGTTCCGAATGAAGAGCGTTATTAACAGTGACTTGTTCCTGTAATTACTTTATTGTAAGGTTTAATCTGTACTTTAACACAGCCACGGCGTCACCAACTCAATTTTCGACAAAACAGCAACAGTCACAAGGCTCTAAGGCACCTGTTAAGGCTAAATTGTTACTGTTCCACAATTAACTTGTTATTTTGATAAAGTTACCATCTGTAGGGTGTTCCAGAAGGAATGGTCAGTATTCAGAGATATGACGGGAACGACATTCCGAAGCAAAATACTGTAGTAAACATGGGCTCTAAAGTGCATATCTTAACAGCTTCTACCGCTCGTTCTACTTCATTACAGTGAAATACATTTCTTCCAGTGAAACGTTAGGTACATGAGCCGACTCCCTTCATTTCCTTTGTCTTCGAGCAAAATCACGTGCGCCACATAAATTCTTTTCGAAAACATAGGTACAAGAACTTGACCTATATTTTAAATGTGTTTCTCATGCTGATTTTATTAAAACTCATGCGGGTATTATGGTGTATTGTGTAGTATTAATTCGTCAGTTGCAAACATAACTAGTGCTTTCCAAATTTAATTGAGTTTTTCAGGAACTTTGGCCACAGTATACTTGTTCATAACTAATAGTTTCCAAATTTCATTATATATTTAAGTGAAAACGTACATTTTTGAGAAGTTTCTGATGCTTGCAAAGATTTTCATAGTTTACGGGTGTTTTTCATAACCTGTTTCGTAATAAATCGATGTTTCATTCAGATATCGTGTCACATTAATTCTCTCTTTTAACAGCAGTGTATATTGTCTGCATATATCATAAATTCAACCTACTGTCGAATTTTCTTTTCAACCGTAACCTGAAAAACGCTTCCGAGAAACAATAAAACTTGTATCAAGTTTTCTGTTGTTGTAATAGGTATCTCGTTTTTGACTGTAAATTACTTAACTTCCAAAGAATTACTGATAACATTTGTAGCATATCAAACTCATCAATTAAAAGAGAATCAGCGAGGTTAGTATAAAGTTATTTATTATCAGTAAAATACTGCAACAGGCATAAAGTATTTGACTATTGTTCCGAAAAATTATGCAAAAGAAATAACGCATCCCCGCTGTGGTTGCTTTTCTCGGGCAGGGGATGAGTTGGTTGCTATTCATAAACAGTTGAAAACCGCTCTGATTTCTCTCGAGCGATTAGAGGCTGCTTCTAATTGATTTGTTGGGAGGGCTACCCAAAGTTGGAGAAACCAAAGGTGCCTCAAGTGCTATTCTCTCCTGTGGGTAACGTCTCTCCTCCAACAAAATCAAGCCCCATCCTTATTCGTCCACTTGACTGTGAACAAGAAGCTCCATCATTACTCGTCCACTTGATCGTGAATGGCGTGTCAATGGTGGGTCTAGGCGTCTGTACAGGGGAGACAGAGGTCAGAGACAACTCAGGATATTGCACCCATCTAACTGACCAACAGATTCGATACGTTGTCTTCCACTGAAACCGTATACGAACCAGTAAGACTCGCTTCATTTGTTGGGAAACTTGCTCTGTCCTGTGTCAATGGGCAGCGAAAGCAAAAGGGTGCGGATCTATTAATCGTCGACAATTCAAACGTACGGCGATAATGGCATCCCTCAGGGAAATGGCAGCAAGGGATGGGAAGAAACATGTACACTCAGTGTGTATGCCTGAAGGCCTCATTCAGCATGTTTAAGAGGTTATTCCGGCAGTCACTGAAGGAACACGATTCTACCAACTACAGATTGTGGCGCTCGTTAGGACAAACGCCGCCCGTTGCCTCGGTGGCGTGGTCATACCTGGATCATTCGAACGAATGGCAGAGAGGGTCAGGCTACACATCATAGGCAGCTATCGAAGTAGCTGATTGTGTGTGTGACGTACACACAAGTGTTTTTTTAGTTTAGATGACTGTTAAGTCAGTCCAGATAACGATAGCTGTAGGAAACACAGAAGTATAAGTATAAGATCCACTCCTGTAAGTGAGAATATTGAAATCCTAGTGGTTAACTGCCGCAGCATTCCCAACAAAGTGCCAGAGTTTGAAACGCACATAAAAACACTGAACTTCACATAATATTAGGCACATAAAGTTGATTAAAACCTAAAGGAGACAGTAGTGAAAAATTTTTGGAAAAATTTAAGCGTAACCGAAATGGTAAGGAAATGGACGTGGTGTATTAGTTTCAGTAGAGAAGACACTCAGATTCACCGGACATAGAATATGGAAGTTACATGTGAGGTTGTTAGGTCAAAACTTAGTGTCAAGGGTGGGCATAAGACTATAAAGGAGTCCTTCTGTGGACCACCAGACTCACCTCCTGTTGTGACCAAAAACTTGAGAGAAAATACGATTTCGCTTGTACATAGGTTCCCTAATAGTAATGTAATCGTTGGGAACCTTTAATGATCCAATATGGTTCAAATGGCTCTGAGCACTATGGGACTTAACTTCTAAGGTCATCAGTCCCCTAGAACTTAGAACTACTGAAACCTAACTAACCTAAGGACACCACACACATCCATGCCCGAGGCAGGGTTCGAACCTGCGACCGTAGTGGTCACGCGGCTCCAGCTTGTAGCGCCTAGAACCTCTCGGCCACCCCGGCCGTCAATCATCCAATAGTCTACTGCGATAACTATAGTTCTACTGTTGGTGGCCTTGATAAGACATCCCCTGAAACGTTACTATAGGCCTTCTCTGAAAACCACCTACGACAGTTAGTTCATAATCCTACTCCTGATGGAAATATGTTATATCTAATGGCTACAAACAGACGTGACCTCTTTGAGGGAGTCCGCGCTAAACTGGTGTCAATGACCACGAGGCAGCTATAGCAACAATGAATACCAAAGTACAAAAGACAACTAAAACAAACAGCAATGTTTGAAAGTTTTACCTCAGGACAGGGGCATGTAGCAGAACTACGGCTCAAGTTTAGAACGATAGTTAACCACCCAGCAGCACAGGTCATAATGACAAGTATCCTCCACAGTATACGGTCACTGTAAAGAAACATATAACGAAACGGAGACTACAGCATAATAGATATAAAACAAACTATAGGGCTACAGATAGTGAGATGCTGAATGAAGCGCGTTTGGCGGTCAAGGGAGCAGTGTGTGAAGTCTTAAACGACTATCCTATCAGAATATTGTCCAACGATCTTTCACAAAACCCAAATAAATTTCGGTTCTATTTAAAGGTTGTTACTGGGATCAAATTTAGTGTAAAGTCACTCATGGACAAGTCGGAAACTGAAACTGAGAGTAACAAAGCAAAAGCAGAAATGTTTAACTCTGTTTTCACATGTTTCTTTACAAAAGAAAACCCAGAAAAGATGGGTAAAATAGTTATTAGTGTCTGTATCGTTGAGAAACAGCTGATATCGTTAAAACTGAATTTCAGCCAGAGGCCCCGATGGAATACTTAACGCATTCTGTTCCCAATTCGTGTCTGTGTTCGCCCCTCTGTTAGCAAAAATCTTTCGTAGATCCATGAAACAATAAACCGTGTCCGGTATCTGGAAGAAAGCGCAGTTCACACCTGTCTAGAGGAAGGATAACAAAAGTTATAAACAAAACTACCGTCCAATATTCTTGACACCCATTTGTTAAAGGATCTTAGGACATATTCTGAACTCAAATATAATGAAGTACCTCGAACAGAACGATCTTCTCAGTGCCAAGCAGAATGGATTTCGAAAGCACAGATCGTGTGAACCCAACTTGCACTTTTCTTACAAGACATCCTGAACGCCATGGATAAAGGCAGTCAGGTAGATGCAATATTTCTGTATTTCCGGGAAGTATTTGACTCAGTACCACACCTATGCTTATTAACAAAAGTACGACTATATAGGGCATCAGAAGAAATATGTGACTGGATTGAGGATTTCCCGGGACGCAGTACGTTTTCTATGATGGAGGGTCATCGACAGGTGTAGAAGCAACTTCGGGTGAACCCCAGAGGGGTGTGTTGGGTCCCTTGCTGTTCATGTTGTTTGTTACCGATCTTGCGGACAGTATTAATATTAACCTCAGATTTTTCGCATATGATGCAGTTATCTACAACGAAGTACAGTCTGAACGAAGCTGTACAAATATTCAGTCAGACCAAGATAAGATTTCAAAGTGCTGCAATGACTGGCAAATCGTTTCAGATGTACGAAAATGTAAAATTGTGCACTTCTAAAACGAAGAAAGTATCCAATGAAGATGACGTCAGTGAATCACAGCTGAAATCTGTAAACTCATACAAATAGTTGGGTGTAATGCTTAGTAGGGCAAGACATGTAACGATTACATAGGCTCAATCGGTAGCAAACTTCAGTTTTTGTAGAATACTACGGAATATTCAGTCTATTAAGGAGACTGCTTACAACTCACTCGAGCGTCCCATCCCAGAACATTGCCCAAGTGTGTGGGACAGGTACCAAACAGGACTAGCAGGGGATATTGAATGTATACAGGGAAGGGCAGCACGAATGGTTTGTTCGACTCGCGCGAGGGTGCCACTCAGATGCTGAAATAACTAAACTGGCCGATTCTCGAAGACAAACGTAAACTATCCCGAGAAAGTCTATTAACAAACCAAATTAAACTGATGACTCTACGAATATGCTACAACCCACTACTTATGGCTCACATAGGGATCGTGAGGACAAGAGTAGATCAACTACAGGACGCGCAGCGCCATTTAAACAATTACTTTTCTAGAACTCCGTACGTAAATGGAAAGGTCAAAGTCCTAATAACTGGTATAATGGGACGTACCCTCTGCCATGCACTTCACAGTGGTTCGCAGAGTATAGATGTCGACGTAGATGTACAGGTGCTCATAGCTCTAAGGATACGCATTCCAGAGTCCAAGTTTACTACAGTCTTTTGCTTCCAATTATAGTTCCTGCCATCTGCCTGAATACTATCCATGCATCCTGGGACACTCTGCATTAACGCTAATAAGACCTTACCGAGTGATAGACTCTCTCATTTTACAATAGTAGCTAAGGGAGATATAACGTGACCTGACAGCTGCTGAAAGTTCCGTGGATTCTGTGAACACAGCGCCGGCCGCTGTGGCAGAGCGGACCTAGGCGCTTCAGTCCGGAACCGCGCTGCTGATATGGTCGCAGGTTCGAATCCTGCCTCGGACATGGTTGTGTGTGGTGTCCTTAGGTTGGTTAGGTTAAAGTAGCTCTAAGTCTAGGAGACTGATGACCTCAGATGTTAAGTCCCATAGTGCTTAGAGGCATTTGAACCATTTTTGTGTGACCACAGTGTCGCCATTTTGCAGCGCACCGAAGTGAAGATCAGATCTAAGTTACATCTTAAATGGTGAAACAGTGTTAATTTTACCATGTGAAACTTTTGTAATAAAATACAGAGTGTCTCGAAAATACTTTTTCAAATTTTGAGGGCAGGTTCCTTACCCAAAGGAAAAGAAACTTCAGGCAAACATATGTCCGAAAATTCTTCTTCTTCGAGTAATTAATGAAAGCTTACAATGTAGGAGATTGGATATCATAATCACATAAAGTCATAACAAATACTTGAAACGCCGTCCTCTTGCTTCTAAAAGAATGTGCACTCGTCGAATCATAGCCTTTCGCACCCGTTCAAATAGACCCTGACGGTTTCGAAAGGTTTCGCAGTCTTCCATGACACATTGATGAACAGTTTCTGCATCAGGGTGGTGTACTGAATAGACCAGTCATTTAAAGTGCCCCCAGTGATGATAATCCAAAGGACTGAATACGGGGGAACGTGCAGGCCACGGAACCGGTCCATCTATCCATCGGTCATGGTAGATATCAACCGTAGCGTCTCGGACACTGAGAATCAAATGCGTTGGAGCTCCATCATGCATAAGCACATGTTTCTTCTTATTTTCAGGAGTACATCATCCAGTAGGTCTTGGAGGGTGTTCTGAATAAAATACTTGTAGACAGCAACTGTAAGACGTCCTGGGAGAATGTATGACCCTACCAGACAGTCGTCTACAATTCCAGCCTACACATTAAACTTAAACTGATGCTTATGTCTCGCCTATACTATAGCATGGGAACTGCAGTCGAGTCATATGTGTCTATTGTGAGAATTTGCTGAAACTGAGGAGATAAACAAAGGATTGGTAGCTTTTCAAACAAACCATTGGCACAAGATCTCTCTTGGTGTGTGATCGGCCGGCGTAAGACCCTGTACACATTGAAGATGATACGAATACCTGAGTTACTAGGCGAAGCATTCTCCATGCTGAACATGGAGATGTAAAACATGCCAGGGCCACTTGTCTTGCACTGATACGTGGATATTCTTTGACAGCCTGTAGGAAGTGCTTTTCCTAATCAGGCGTGCGAACAACACGTGTTCTTCCTCGATGCAAAGCCTATGGTACTAGAGATACTCTCTCGGTAACGTGACGATACACAGCATCAAAGGTTGAATGACTCGGCTGTCTTCTGTCTGTAAACTCCGTCTGTTGCACCCGCGCCGTCTCGTGTCCATTAATATTCGCGTGGCTGTACATAAAAATCATGTCTGCCTGCTTACCAAATGAGTACCCTGCCATTTTTGAACGAAGCCCTGTCAAATACCTCACTAGTTGTAGTACATGCACACAATGAACCCTTTGAAGAAGACCAATGACGAATATAAACTTGTGTCCCTGGCAACAAAAAGCCATATAGGATACAATGACTCAAACAGGTGCATAGATAAGTGAAGCTGTTGGCCTGTGCCCAGAAAGCTGTTGAATAATCAATTTTCATTAACGATTCAAACACGAAGGTTTTTCGGATACATGTTCGCATGCACTTTTTGTTTGGTGTAAGGAACCTGTCCCCAAAGTTTGTTAAAGTGTCTTAGAAACACGCTGTATAAGGTATTTTGGAGTACTAACGGGTTGTGTAACATTGTCAAGCTTTTCTGAGGATTCCATAGAAATTTTCTGCTCTGAATAAGCATAGTAATACGGTATAGCAACTAAGAACTTTATAGTTAACAATAAACGCTTCGAATAGGAAAGTTATTTATGTTTGTATGTACTCTGATTAGTGCGTCGATATGCTTTTAAGAATGAAAGAGGAGAATAATTACAGAAGTCAGCGGCACACCTGTAAGTTTAATCCATAAGCCACAGGCACAAACCCACGCTTCACGCTCCACGCGGCACCCCACGATAAGCGCCCCCCGGGTAAGAATTACGGTGACTTAAGCGCGACCTACTGCTTTGTCGGGTGGTTTTAATTAATTACCGCATGAGGTGAAGTAGAAACATGTAAACTACGACCTCATGCCGAAACGCAAATCAAATTAAGACCGCCTCATACAACTCTTAGAGATGTTTCTATAGCGGGTGAAAATGTTCGTCTTTCTTTGCTATACACTTCCTACATTTACTAATCTCCTGACGAAAATTATATAAACGTACAAATACTGTAATATTAGGTTCGTCATTTATCTGGTGGTGTTACCTGGAGTAGGCCAGACTGACTGCATCGTGCTAAATATGCGTTTTAGACTACTCTACGTACATTAAATTGCCATGAGCATTATTATCAGTATAATATCAGTAACCCTTCACTCTCGATTCCTTAAAGAGTAGCACTCTCATGTACAAGACAGCTTCAAACATTCGATCACTTTACAAATGCCATAATGTGCTAAATATTTCACGTTAAGCGTGTAAAATCGTTTACTTTGATCGTTTTATTAGTTTCGGATTGTTCACGCACGTACTAATGAGATAGTCAAAACTAAGAAAAAATTAAAATATCCTGCTTGATGCTGAAGTTTTACCACATGAACAACGAATATTTAATAAGTGACGAATTGCTCGTCTTTCTTTATTTTGTGGGTGATAATGGAGAATACGTTTAGAGAAGGTTTGATATTATGTTTAAAATTTGTTGAATAACGCTAAGTGCCCTCATTATCTAACAAATGATGAGTGTGGCTTGGATAATTAACGATCTGTTTCAGGAAAAGCTATTTTTTCATGCATGTTATTGTTTATAAGGTCATATCTCCTAAACTATACGTCATACAACGACATAAATTTGCGGGTACATTCAGTAGTGTATGTGAATACTGCCTGCAGAACGTGTTGTGGATATAATTAGAAGTAAAGACGTAATAAACCAAAACGTCATGACTGATGCTGAAGTTTTACTTCATGAACAATAAACATGTAGTGCGCGATAATGCGTTTTTCCTCTCTATACATTATGGGATTTGTCTGCGAGAAGAAAATTTATAAAAGGTTTGAAATTACGTGTTAAGTTTGTTGAAAGTCGCTAACTGCTCTCACTCTCAAATACTAGATGAACATAGTCTGCGAAATTTGCACGCCATGAGTTACGCTCCCTCAGGAGATATACAGTTTCTAACTTTAATACTTGACTCACTGTGTTAAAACTTAATGTATGATTATACCTCTTAATCAGTAGATTATGACAGAACTTTAAATTAGGTCAATAATTTTATGGCGTGCTGAAATTAAAATATATATTGCCCCTGTTAGATAGGCAAACTGCAACTGGCAGTCGGCCGAAGTGGCCGTGCGGTTATAGGCGCTGTAGTCTGGAACCGCGAGACCGCTACGGTCACAGGTTCGAATCCTGCCTCGGGCATGGATGTGTGTGATGTCCTTAGGTTAGTTAGGTTTAACTAGTTCTAAGTTTAGGGGACTAATGACCTCAGAAGTTGAGTCCCATAGTGCTTAGAGCCATTTGAACCATTTTTGAGCAACTGGCAACCGGTAAATGTTTTAGCCTTTTAGTCATATAGATTATGTACGTGAGCTGGTACTAGTTTTTAGTGCTATTATTTGCTGGCGCCTTCAGTTTGGTTTCGCGGCAGTTTACTTTACAAATAAACTTTCGAACCATTGAATTAACACAAACGTATTACCGTATAGCACCTCGTTACACCTTAACGACGGTGAGGACGCATATTAGCGTGATCTCCACGAGGCAGGTGAAGTGATGGGAAGCCATCCTGATCCACTGCAGCCCAACTGTTCTCCACAATTCATGGAGATTGGTTGAAGCTTGATCCAAGGTACACACATAAATCTCAATGATCCTAAACCATTCTGGTATAGGTTCAATGAGGTGTAATGGCTTAACAACGCCTAACTAGTCTGTGATACGTATTGTTTTCGACATACTGTTATCCTATCATGAGCGACTGAAAATGCGTACTATCACACTATAATTCAAATGTCCGCCTCCTTAGCTGAGTGGTAACGTATTTGGCTACCATGCAGTGGGCCCGAGTTCAATTCCCGGCCGGGTTGGACTGGGTGTTGTGTCGTTCTCATTATCATTTCCTTATCACCGACACGCAAGTCACCCAATGGGGCGTCACCTTAAATGAAACTTGCAACTCGGCGGCTGAACTTCTCCGGATGGGGTCTTCTGGCTATCAATGCCACACCATCATTTCGTATTTAAAATGACGATTTAACGTATTTCGAACTTCAAATTGTGTTCCTCCACGCATGTTACTCTCTGTGGCCTCTGACATGCAGTGACAAGAAGTACACATGTGGGGCAGTTTCTTCTGAAGTCGACTGCGTGTTGTTGGTTCTGACTGACAACGCCGCTCGCTTGTTACAGCGATCAAATATTGGATTGCAAGTGATCGTGAGCCATATATCCGGTCTGACAAATTCATCAACACGTTTTTGACCACGGCATTTCAGTCTGGTGGCGCCTGATTTCGCCATAATATATATATGGCACCTGTAAAGCCAAGTGGCTGAATTATTCCATTAACCGTTCCAGTGCACCGCGACAGCTATGTCTAATTCGATTACTCTCGGGTCTCTGCAATTTAAACTTTATTACTGACACGCAATGAGCATTTCTCCAATAATTCATTTAGCTAAGGTCTGGTAGTCTCGCCTGCCATCAATGGGTAAACGGATTTATTCAAGCTCCCACCGGACGGCAATATCGGTATTGCCGTCGCAGATTGTATTAGCTGCGCGAGACACTATACTGATACGCCTTCGGACTGGCAGAGGCAATGCACAACCCTGAAGGCAACTCAGTAGGCCACATCCCGTTCGCTGCTGTGAATAGTTTAGTAACACATTACACTCATCAAAAATTTTGAATCAAATACACACATCGAAAAAAGTTTTACATCACCTCTGTTCCGAGAGTCCCGGAACCTGTACAGGAAATTGGAATAGATTTCGACATAAACATCATTTCTGCCCTTTTTATTGCTCATGCAAACCACACATTGCATGTTCTACCACCATACAGCGAGACCAGATTGCTGTAGATACCGGTACCTCTAATACCACTGAAGCATGCCTTCATTCGTCGTGGCATACTATCCACAAATTCGTCAAGGCGCTGTTGGTCCAGATTGTCCCGCTCCTCAACGGTGATTCGGCATAGATCCCTCAGAGTGGTTGGTGGGTAACGTCGTCCATTATCAGCCCCTTTCAATCTATCCCAGGCATTTCCGATAGGGTTCATGTCTGGAGAACATGCTGGTCACTATAGTCGAGCTATGTCGTTATACTGAAGGAAATCATTCACAAGATGTGCACCACGGGGGCTCGAATTGTCGTCCATGAAGACGAATGCCTCACCAATATGCTGCCGATATGGTTTCACTATCGGTCGCAGGATGGCATTCACGTATCGTACAACCGTTACGGCGCCTTCCATGACCACCAGCGGCGTACGTCGGCCCCACATGATGCCAAACCCAAACAGCAGTGGACCTCCACCTTGCTGCACTCGCTGGACAGTGTGTCTAAGGCGTTCAGCCTGACCGGGTGGCCTCCAAAACACGTCCCGACGATTATCTGGCTGAAGGCTTATGCGACACCCATCAGTGTAGAGGACATCATGCCAATCCTGAGCGGTCCATTCGGCATGTTTTGGGCCCATCTGTACCAAGCTGCATGGTGTCGTGGTTGCAAAGATGGACCTCGCCGTGGACGTCGGGAGTGAAGTTGCGCATCATGCAACCTATTGCGCACAGTTTGAGTCGTAACACGACGTCCTGTGGCTGCGTGAAAAGCAATATTCAACATGGTGGCGTTACTGTCAGGGTTCCTCCGAGCCATAATCCGTAGGTAGCGGTCATCCACTTCAGTAGTAGCCCTTTGGCGGTCTGAGGCATGTCATCGACAGTTCTTGTCTCTCTGTATCTCCTCCATGTCCGAGCAACATCACTGTGGTTCACTCCGATACGCCTGGACACTTCCCTTGTTGAGAGCCCTTCCTGCCACAAGGTAACAATGCGGACGCGATCGAAGCGCGGTATTCACTGTCTAGACATGGTTGAACTACAGACAACACGAGAGATGTTCCTGGTGGAATGACTGGAACTGATCGGCTGTCGGACCCCTCCGTCTAATAGGCGCTGCTCATGCGTGGTTGTTTACATCTTTGGGTGGGTTTAGTGACATCTCTGATCAGTCAAAGGGACTGAGTCTGTGATACAATATCCACAGTCAACGTCAATCTTTAGGAGTCTGGGAATTGGGGTGATGCAAAACATCTTTTGATATGTGTATATTCTCAGTACATAAAGCTTGCAGTGTGTCTGGGTTTCTCTTGGTCTATTATTGGTATCTTATTCTCAATCTCACAACGAACTTTGCTTCCGTTTTTGGCTGTATGTCAGCTTGGAAATGGTTCAGGGCATTTTCTTGTTCCTTACAATTTTGTCCTAGTCATGGATTCCTTGGGACTCTAAACGAAAACTGATCATAGTGGGATTGCGCCAACTCATGCATATCCGCTATCTGACAAAAAATTTGAAGAGCCTAGAAGGAAAGCAGGAAATGAAATGAAACTTTGGCTTACATGGTCTGTGACGTTATTTCACTAATTACATAACCGAGTCCAATCTGTAAAGATCTAGGCAGTATGTTCTCACTTAGCAGACTGACAGTGCACCTCCTCTACCCTGGATGCACGCACTGTTTCTGTTTGGAAGGATGTCATAAGGCCTTTGCATTCTCTCCTCAAGCAAGATTGCTTACAACTTTCGTAGCAGATCCCTTGATTCTGGTACTGGGATGGAGCTGAGGTCCGACCTGGTCCCACACGTGTTCTACTGCAGACAGATATGGGATTCTTGCTGGCCACAGGAGTACCTCAACATCACGCTGACAGTTCATCGAGACACATGCCCTCCGTGGATGAGTATAGTACTCTTGAAAAATTGCACCACGATACGGTCAAGAGGACGCTGCATATTCATGACGTACCGTTGTGCCGCCGGATTTCCCTCAATTACAACATGACGCCTCGAGTAACACAGCTGTACTTATCTAAAACATTCGAAGAATGCGACCTCACGCAAGGTCTTCACCATGATGGCCGACGAAGGTCATCTTGGATAGTGCAAAACCACGAGTCATCGCTGAACATAATACGGTGGCCTTCATTAGCAGTCCATGCTCCCCAGTCCAGGCATCGCTCCTGATTCAGCCGTTTGTGTTGTGTTAACGGGAAGCTACACATGGAACAGTAATTTCCTAGTCCAGCTGTTGCTGCTCTCCAATTACTGGTGCAGGATGAGACAGAATGTTGCTCGACGTCCATTATTTGTTCTGGGGTGGCAGGTGCAGATGTATATTGATTACGATGTGGTTTGTGCACAGTACGCCGATCATCTATTCCGATGTTCAGTACGTGGCCGATCAGAACTCTGACAACTAGTATAGTTACGCTCACGATCCCATGCAGTCCCGCACCGGGTGGCTGTCACACTCAAATGACCAACGAATATGGATATTGCACGATTCGAACATCCGGTCAAATGTAGACTGACAGTGAGATCCCTTTTAAACTCTTGTCATCTACTAACACCACTGTCACGCACTAATGACCGGCATCTCCGAATCCTCACTAGTGATTACTCAAAAAAAAAATTGTTAAAATGGCTCTGAGCACTATGGGACTTAACTTCTGAGGTCATCAGTCCCCTAGAACTTAGAAATACTTAAACCTAACTAACCTAAGGACGTCACAAACATCCATGCCCGAGACAGGATTCGAACCTGCGACCGTAGCAATCGCGCGGTTCCAGACTGAAGCGCCTAGAACCGCTCGGCCACTCAGGCCGGCGAAACGGAAGGATTGGCCACTCTGATGGCCACTCTACCTGTCATACAGATCTAGTCATTTACATACCCGTTGTCTGTTCGTTGGTGTGTACGTGTACGAAGTTACGTTGCGATCCATCATGAATTCTGGGTGCTTCAATTTTTTGCAAGCAGTGTAGTTGCAAATGTCATTTCTTGAGCTGTTTTTAATGGACAACGAAAAATGACAACTGTGAGAAGTAAACAATACATATAGAACACACCTTAGGGATATGTTTACTCTAAGAGCGTGCTACAGCATGGATTCGTGTGTACCTGAAGTATTCTTTCTCCTTTCATACACACACAACAAAATCCTTCCGTTTCGCCGGCCGGAGTGGCCGAGCGGTTCTAGGCGCTTCTGTCTGGAACCGCGCGACCGCTACGGTCGCAGGTTCGAATCCTGCCTCGGGCATGGATGTTTGTGACGTCCTTAGGTTAGTTAGGTTTAAGTAGTTCTAAGTTCTAGGGGACTGATGACCTCAGAAGTTAAGTCCCATAGTGCTCAGAGCCATTTGAGCCTTCCGTTTCTGCACATCCCAGGTCTCTGTGCTAACTTATGCTCTTGTATACTGCCGGTGAGAACAAAAGAGAATCTGTAGCTACTTCACATGGTTGCATTAATATTACAATGCTATCCATTAAAATTTCATTACCAAGAAGGGTAGAAATCAAAGAAATTTAACGGGACATGCGTATTCTGTATATCAGGAGGAATAAGCGATTAAGTTTGTGGGAGCTTTTGGTGGTGTACAGATTGCGACGTTTAGTACACACAGCTGCCAACTTTGGTAACAACGATGGCTCTTAGCCGGCTGGACATCAAGTCGAACTGAGCTTTGATGACAGATCTGGTTACATCATTCCACGCTGCTTCAGCTCCGTCACACGGTTCACTAATTATAGTGGCTGGCGAGTGGTAGCGCGCCAGTATCTCGACAACTAATGGCCGAATGTTATGAGTGGATGAGAGATCTGGATAACGTACTGTCCATGGCAACGTTCAGACACCCCCAGTTTCGAGGTAGGTCGGGAGAGCACAGCCAACATGTGGTCCTGTCCCATATTATGGAAAGGTAATGTCACGGTGGCCTGTAAGGGGCGGCGCAACCACTGACCTTAACCTGTCAGAAATATAACAGCTGCTTCCCAAATTACAAACTGTGTGAACCAGAGGTGCTTGTGTAGAGAATCGAATGGCACAGCTCACCGTTACTTCCACTGCTCGACCCGTATGACGATGACAAACCCACACTGACAACAGTTGTTCTTCTTACACCCTCCACACACGATACGTCCCTCGAGAATGTGTTCTGTACGTAGAAAAGCAACTCGTCTGGAAAGAGAAAGTGCTGCAACTACTGTGTTCAGAGTTATCGTTCGGTGCTCCACTGTCGGCGCATCTTTCTCTCTCTTCCATGGTCAAGGGAAGCCGCAACAATGCTCGCCATAATGACAATCTATGGTACTCCATACGTCTTGCACTGTCCCTGTGGATAATTGCCTGACTACAGATAAGCCCATTACCTGAGTCAAGTTTCATGATGTGGATGTACGATCAAGCAGATAGGGTTGATAAAAGAGATAGACAAGATCCAACGGAGAGCAGCGCGCTTCGTTACAGGATCATTTAGTAATCGCGAAAGCGTTACGGAGATGATAGATAAACTCCAGTGGAAGGCTCTGCAGGAGAGACGCTCAGTAGCTCGGTACGGGCTTTTGTTAAAGTTTCGAGAACATACCTTCACCGAAGACTCAAGCAGTATATTGTTCCCTCCTACGTATATCTCGAGAAGAGACCATGAGGATAAAATCAGAGAGATTAGAGCCCACACAGAGGCATACCGACAATCTTTCTTTCCACGAACAATACGAGACTGGAATAGAAGGGAGAACCGATAGAGGTACTTAAGGTACCCTCCTCCACACACCGTCACGTGGCTTGCGGAGTATGGATGTAGATGTAGATGTAGTGAACAATGTGTGTGTCCAATCGGGTGCTAATTGCTTGGGGCCGTTGATATCCAGCACATCTTTCAGCAAGCCCTTCCTGAATCAATATCTACATCTACATCTACATCTACACAGGTACTCCGGAAGCCACCGTACAGTGCGTGGCAAAGGGTACCCTATACCACTACTTGTCATTTCCTTGCCTGTCCACTCGCAAATAGAGCAAGGGAAAAATGACTGTCTGTATCCCTCCGTATGAGCCCTAATTTCTCGTGTCTTATCTTCGTAGTCCTTACGTGCCATGTATGTTGGCGGCAGAAGAATCGTTGTTCTCTAAATTTTCTCAATATTGTTTCCCGAAAAGAAAGTCGACTTCTCTCCAGGGATTTCCATTTGACTTCCAGAAGCATCTCCGTAACACTTACGTGTTGTTCGAACCTACCTGTAACAAATCTAGCAGCCTGCCTCTGAATTGCTTCGACGTCTTCCTTCATCCTGACCTGATACGGATTCCAAACACTCAAGCAGTACTCAAGAATAGATCTCACCAGGGCTCTATATGCGGTCTCCTTTACCTGTGAGCGACTCTTTCCTAAAATTATCCCAATAAACCGAAATCGACCATTTGCTACCCCTAACACAGGTTTCACACCCTCGTTCCATCTCATATCGCTTTGCAGCGTTACGCCCAGATATTTAAACGGCTTGACTATGTCGAGCTGGACACTAATAATACTGTATCCGGGTCCGCAGCTCGTGGTCGTGCGGTAGCGTTCTCGCTTCCCACGCCCGGGTACCCGGGTTCGATTCCCGGCGGGGTCAGGGATTTTCTCTGCATCGTGATGACTGGGTGTTGTGTGATGTCCTTAGGTTAGTTAGGTTTAAAGTAGTTCTAAGTTCTAGGGGACTGATGACCATAGATGTTAAGTCCCATAGTGCTCACAGCCAATACTGTATCCGATCATTACAAGTTTGTTCTTCCGACACATCCGCATTAACTTACATTTTTACGCATTTGGGAATAGCTGCCAGTCATCACACCAACGGGAAATTTTGCCTAAGTCGTAACTTCCAACAGTCATTCAACTTCGATACCTTCCCGTGCACCACGGCATAATCAGCAAACAACCGCAGATTTCTGCCCAACCTGTCCACCAAATATTTGTGGCTATAGAGAACAACAGCGGTCCTATCACACTTCCCTGGGGCACTCCTGACGATACCCTTGTCTCTGATGAACACTCGCCGTCGAGGACAACGTACTGGGTTCTATTATTTAAGAAGTCTTCGAGCCATTCTCAAATCTGTGAACTTATTCCACATACTTGTACCTTCGTTAACAGCGTGCAATGGGGCACCGTGTCAAATGCCTTCCAGAAATCTAGAAATATAAAATGTGCCTGTTGCCCTTCATCCATAGTTATCAGCATATCATGTGACAAAAGGGCAAGCCGAGTTTCGCACGAGCGATGCTATCTAAAGCCATGCTGCTTGTTGGACATAAACTTCTCAGCCACAGTATAGTTAATTACATTCGAACTGAAATTTGGAAATTTGTGGTAAGATCTTATGGAACTAAAAAGCTGGAGTCATCGGTCCCTAAGCTTACACACTACTTAATCTAACTTAAACTAACTTACGCTAACGACATCACACTCACCCATGCCCGAGGGAGGACTCGAAACTCCGACGGGGGGAGCCGCGCGAACCGTGACAGGACGCCCGAGACCGAGCTGCTACCCCGTGCGGCTATATTCGAACTGAGAATTTGTTCAAGGATTCTGCAGCAAACAGAAGTTACAGATAATCATCTTGAGGTTGAAGCTCTTCTGTCTGTTTTTGCTTTAACAATAACATATGTTTTTGGGTGGGGTCCGCCTTTAGCAAAACAAAGTTAGGGATATTGGTCTGTCATTTTGCGGGTCCGTTCTTTTACCTTTTGTATATACTGGAGTCACCTGCGCTTTTTTCCAGTTGTTTGGAATTTTACGCTGGGCAAGAGGTTCACCATAAATGCAAGCTAGGTAAGGGGCCAATGCCGTAGCGTACTCTTTGTAAAATCGAACTGGGATATCATCCAGACCTGGTAATTTATTTGTATTCAAATCCTTCAGTTGTTTCTCTACGCCAGGTATGCTTATTTCTATGTCGTCGATACGAGAATCAGTCTTATGGTCAAATGACAGTAAGTTAATACGGCTGTCCTGTGTGAACGATTTATTGAACATGAAATTTAGAACTTCTGCTTTCGTTTTGTTATCTTCAGCTGCCATATCAGACTGGTCAGCAAAGGACTGAATCGAAGCCTTAGACCCGCTTAGAGATTTTACATACGACCAGAATTTTCTCGGGTTCTCTACCAGATCTTTTGCTAAGATGTGACTGTGGTAGTTGTTGTATGCTTCGCGAATAGATCTTTTCGTAGACGCACAAATCTCTACAAACCTGCGCTTGTCGTCATTTGTATGATTCCTTTTGAACCTGGAGTGACAGCCTCTGCTTCCTCAACATCCATCGAATTTCATTATATTCCATACTCGCATTACATTTCTGGAAAATTGACCAAGCCGACCAGTAATAACAGAATGAAAAACCGCAGTCTGTATAGGTCACGATCTTGCCACTGCCGAAGTCCGACGTGTGCAGGTCGACGTTTGTCCTTCTTATGCGAGGCATAACGCAAACAACGAAAAAAACATTAAAATGTGGTTTCCGAATGAGAAACCTGTTGCGTTATCTTTCTTTACATAGGATGTTTCAGGAGAAAAAGTAATATTTTAGGAGATGGTAGTATAAACAACTTCGAATAAAATATTGCCTACTACGTGAGTCCACTTTTTATTAGTTACGGAGATACAGCTCGTTACAGAGATCAGTTTACATTTCTCTTGTTGGTACTTCAGTTGTTTTTTATTTATTTATCGATTGTCTATTTGTTTGAAGTTCAGGTGTGAAGCTTTTTTGCAGTTTAAACAACAGTATTTTTCGTCTGTGACTGATTTGGTGGTTAGTTCTACTCTATAGTACAATTAGGTAATGGAAGTCATGGGATACCTCGTAATACTGTGTCGGACGTGTTTTAACCCTGCACAGGGCAGCAACTCGACGCAGCATGGACTCAACATGTCGTTGGTGGCCCCTGTAGAAATATTGAGACATTTTCCCTAAGTAGCCATTGATAATTGCGAAAGTGTTCCTGGTGCAGGATTTTGTGCACGAACTGATCTATCGGCTACGTTCCATAAATATTTTATTGGATTCATCTGGGTGGCCAGATTATTCGCTCGAATTCTTTGTAATGTGCTTCAAACTAATCGCGAACAATTGGGGCCCGGTGACATGGCGGATCGTTGTTTGGGAACATGAAATCTATGAATGGCTGAAAATGGTCTCCAGGTAGCCGAACACAAACATTTCCAGTCAATAATCGGTTCAGTTTGACCAGAGGACCCAGTCCATTCCATGTAAATACAGCCCACGCCGTTATGCAGCCGCTACCAGCTTGCACATTGCCTTCATTACAACTAGGATCTATGATGATCTATGGTGCTGTGAGGTCTGCGCCACACTCGAACCCTACCAACAGTTGTTACCATCTTAAATCGGGACTCATCTGACGAAGCTACGATTTTCCAGTTTTCTAGGGTCCAATCGATTTGGTCACGAGCCCCGGAGAGACGTTGAAGACGATGTCGTGCTGTTAACAAAGGCACTCGCGTCGGTCGTCTGCTGTTATAGCGCCTTAACGACAGATTTCTTCGCACTCCCCTTACAGATGCGTTCGTCGTACGTCCCACATTGATTTTGCCGGTTATTTCACGCAGTGTTGCTTGTCTGTTAACACTGACAACTCTATGCAAAAGCCGCTGCTCTCGGTCGTTAAGTGAAGTACGTTGGCCTCTGAGTTTTCAGTGATGAGAGGCAACGCGTGAAATTTGGCATTCTCGGCACTATTTTGAGACTGGAGATCTCCGAATATTGAATTCCCTAAAGGTATTCGAAATGGAATGTCCCATGCGTCTAGCTCCAACTACCATACCACATTCAAACTCTGTTTCTTTCTGTCGCGCGGCTATACTTACGTCGGAAACCTTTTCATGTGAATCAGCTGAGTACAAATGGCAACTCCGCAAATGCACTGTCCTTTTATACCTTGTTTAAGCGATACTTCCGTCATCTATGTATGTACAAATCGCTAACCTATGACTTTTGTCACCCCAGTGCATAACCACGCCGCATGAACACTCTAAGACAAATAAAAACCAACGCACCAAGAAAGAATGATCCTAATGGGACGGAAATCGGTAGAGGTAAGGTACATAAATTATAATAATTTCACAAAAACGGTATGATTTGTTCAAGAGATAGAGCTTCACAAATCGAGGAAGCCTACAACGAGTTGGTCCACCTCTGGCTCCTGTCCGAGTAGTTATTTACCTTGTCATTGATTGACAGCGTTGTTGGACGTCCGCTTGTAGGATATAGTGCCAAATCGCTGTCCAATTGGTGCGTTAGATCGTGAAAATGATGAGCTGAATGGAGGGACCTAACGATAATGTTGAGAGATCTTTCTGCCTTTCTGGCCCAGGTAAGGTTTGACAAGCACGAAGACAAGCAGTAGAAACTCGTGCCGTATGCGGGCAGAAATTTTCTTAATGAAATGTTATTCCAAGACGGCTTGCATTAAGGGCAACAAAACGGCGCCTAGAATATCGTAGACGTACCACTGTGCTGTAAGGCTGCTACGAATGTCAACTGCTACGGCATGAAATGGCACCCCAGATGATCACTCCTGGTTGTTGGGTCGTACGGCGGGCCACAGTCAGCGGGCTGCCGGCAGCGTCTCGAGACACATTTTCGGTGGTAACTGGGACTCAGTTCTGGGAGAGACTTACTGAAGACAATTCTCTATACTACACTTCAAGGTGACACAGATACACGACACTATTTTTAAACACAGTCACCAAGTCCCTGCAAACGAATATTTTAACAATCGTTCATTTCGTTGGCAGCACAAATCAGCTCCTAGATCGCGGAATCATTAGAAAACCACTATGTGAACGTCCTCGTCGTCGGAAAATCTGCGATTGTTGCTAATCAGCTCCTCGACTCCCTGGACATTGTCGTCTGTGGTATATGTCAATATTCTTCTTTCCCGATCAGCACCACTCATGTCTGTGCAGCTTGGGTCACATTGTTGGCACCACTGCACTATGTCTGTATGCGACAATGCGTATCATCTAAATACCGATAGAATTTCACGGTGAATCTGTGTAATGTAGACTTTTACACAAAATAATCGTATTGTCTCACGTACTGTTTTTATTTATTCATTTATTCGTGATTTTGGGCAGCATAGACTATACAGCCAAAAGTAATTACATAAGTCTCATATTAATATAATTGCATTGTCCACAGCAGAACAATAAAAAGAGATCTATGTACAAACACAAATTCCTAACGTAAAATAAAAACATTGGAAGATGAACACCATACAACCAGCAGTAGTTTACAACAGTACCAAGTTAACATCATTGCAATTTACACAATATAACAATGATAAGTGTGCGAAGTACAAACATAAGTTCTTTGCATAAATTAAAAAACACAGAAGTAAGACCCAGGCTTTGACATCAACAGCAAATTACATTCCTGCGTACTTCAACTTTGGAATACGTTTCCAGTTGCTGCGCCACTTGACTCCCACACTATGGTACATCTTTTATCTGCACCGCAGCAGAATTATGTCTGCAGGACACCCAGAACATGCCAATGCGCCACTCTTGTTGAGCAATGATCTTAAGGCGTCGTCACATGGAATGAGGGAGCTAAAATGGATGTGCACGGATACAGATGTCCAGTGTCAAGTGACGCAGGGCAGTTGAAACATGGAATGAGCTGGTTAACGTGATTTTGCTGTCTTAGTGCTCTCCAGCGGCAGTTGTCGGCTTTATCTAGTTGGATAGCCATGCAGTTGGTTCACGAAAGTGTATGGTGTAAAATTCCTGCCCTAGCTCTATTAAAATGCACACTTCCTCTCTCGTCCAAATGCTAGTCATAGTGATCCATCTGTGGTACACATAAATAAAAACCTCCAATATCCGTCAACATGTAATAAGGCAAAAAGGAAAACTACAGTTCTAGTCAGATAGAACATCGACTTATAAAGTTCACGAAATCAAACAAGCTCACACTTGACATGAGCATTTGTACGAGGGCTGCCCAGAAAGTAACTCACCATATCTTTTGTTTCTCAGCCGAAAACAATGCTACGAATACAAAACGTTACATATGTATTATCTGAAGTCTCCTGAGTGAGCGCACCGAGTTTCCGTTTCTTCCGACAGACAGTGTAGCTGCAGGGCACCGCGGTCTGTAGGTGATGTACATTACAAGCAAGTGCCGTCATTGAATTTCTCACTACAGAGAAAGAAACTGAGTGGAATATTCATAAATGCTTGTGAAAAGTCTATGGAGCATCTGCTGTCGACAGAAGTACAGTTAATCGCCGGGCGCGGAGGTTGAAGCCATCAGAAGGAGGTTCGACGGAGCGGTCGGGGAGACCATCCACCGCTGTCACTCCTGACACACCTGCCTGGCCCCCTCGGACTTCCACTCCTTTGGGCCATTAAGGGATGCCATTCGTGGAAGACATTTTGAGGACGATGAGAACGTGATTCACACAGTGAATCACTGGCCCCGCCACCAGGACAAGGACTCACACCTACAAGACATTCACGCCCTTGTTTCTCGCTGGAGGAAGGCCATAGAACGGGATGGAGGTTACGTGGAAAAATAAGGTGTGTAGATACAACACTATTCTTTCGTGTGTGTAATTCCCATTATGTCCAATATAGAAATGTTGAAGAAAAAAAATGCAGTGCATTACTTTCTGGGCAACCCTTGTATTTACATAATGTTAAATATTACATAAATTATTTTCAATAATTTCATAAAGACGTCCGATAATCGTTGGGAAATAGTGAAGGTTGAAAAAAATTTTGGGTTCAGAGGGACGCGCGCCCTCTACCAGTCTACATTCTGTTCCGAAAAACTACACTGCACTGAAGCTCTGAAGTTCGCGCTCTTGTTTTTAATGGTACGGTCTTCCAAAGGCTTTAATCGTTGAAATGTTAGTAACTGACATTTAATTATAACCGATCCTAACAAGTACGACACGTTTTTAATGAATCTTCCATTTGACATTGCCTTGAAATGGGCTACTTTGCCGCGCGTGATTAGCCGAGCTGTCTAGGGCGCTGCAGTCATGAACTGTGCGGCTGGTCCCGTCAGAGGTTCGAGCCCTCCCTCGGGCATGGGTGTGTGTGTTTGTCCTTAGGATAATTTAGGTTAAGTAGTGTGTAAGCTTAGGGACTGATGACCTTAGCAGTTAAGTCCCATAAGATTTCACACACATTTGAACATTTTTTGGGCTACTTTCATAACAAGTGAGTTATAACATGAAAATAAATAAATACGAAAATTCATCAACCACCAATATGAAACTTCCCGTCACTTTATTATAGTAGGTCGTGCCAATAACGATTCCTTCTTGTGACATTCGATGTGCTGGTGCTTGGAAACAGTATGTAATGTACGACATAAAACCCAACGAATATGGGATTCTGCTATTTATTTATGAAATTGGAAAAAATTCCTTTATTTTTTAAATTTATATGTTTTGCATTTAGGGCACTGCACAAATCTGAAACCGTTACATGCAGGCAACCTACATCGGAAACAAGTTTTCTGGGCTACATTCATTATCTCAGGTAGATTCGTGGCTTGGAACATCCTTTTTGGAAGAGGAGAAGATTAGTGTTCAACGTTCCGTCGACAACGAGGTCATTAGAAACGGAATACAAGCTCGCGTTAGGGAGGGATGGAGAAGGAAAGCGGCCGTGCCCTTTCGAAGGAACCGAACATCCTTGTTTTACGTAATGTCACAGGTTTTGGTGTTCTGCGTGTTTCCCCATTGGAAATGCATCCTTGTGGTCACATTCCTTCTCTTCTTATTCGCTGTCTTCTCCCTCTTGTATTCTCTCTTGAGAATATTAAAATATAGCTCGTTGCCGAAAGTAGACTCAGTGCTACATCGGAAAAAAAAAAAAATCGTATCGCCGTATTGTTGTGAGAAAGCTGTCAATCGGTTATTCGATAGCGTAGGGTATATTACAGCACATTCTAAACGCATTCTAGTTAAAAATTACTAACAACAAGCAGAAATTACCTTTATTTCTCGAAGCCATGCTGACACTGCGATATGCAGCTTTCTTCAATCAGATGCTGTAACCTATTGGGGAAACGAAAACATGTGATACACAAAAGACACATAATATAAAGTACACATTGCAGTCAAACACAATTTAGTTAACTTCCTCAGTCAGGAAAAAATAGAAGTTGGATATGGTTCAAATGGCTCTGAGCACTATGGGACTCAACTGCTGTGGTCATCAGTCCCCTAGAACTTAGAACTACTTAAACCTAACTAACCTAAGGACATCACACACATCCATGCCCGAGGCAGGATTCGAACCTGCGACCGTAGCAGTCGCACGGTTCCGGACTGCGCGCCTAGAACCGCGAGACCACCGCGGCCGGCAGAAGTTGGATATGACTTACGCCCCATGTTCTTCCCTAGGTGAGGCTTATGTAACGGCTGTGACAAATAAAGCCCTTTACTGGTTTGAGGACAGGTGTGAAATTTGTTTCTCTCCACAATGTGGAAAATTTTTCAGTTTATCGCATAGTATTAAAACATCCTAGGATGATATTTTTATCGATTCACAAGCTTCGAGTGCAAGGGGAATGCTGTATCATAATAACCTAGGTGAGTTACGAGCTGTGGTCAGTAAAACTCAGAGATGACAGCCGCATCAGCAGTCTCACCTACAATGGGCCAGTATATCATTCACGGACTCAATAAACGTACTTGTACTCAACCTGGTTTCGCAAACCGGAATGTTTACCGGATACGACGTGTCTAAGAAAGAGGAACAAGAGAAAATGGTTTCATAAAGGTTGGAAATTTGAAACCTGGAGTTTAGGGAAAGTACTCTTAGTAAAGCGAAATAATCTAAACATTAAAAACGAAAGGAAATAGATTTTGCTGCAATTAAGGAAAGAAAGAAGAAAACATCTGGTAATAAGTACATAGATGATTATGTTATGACCTACATTTGAGTGACAAAAGGTGTTACAATCAACATTCGTAGATAATGGGAATGCAAATTAATGAACTATTAATACGCAAATGAGCGCATTGCGCTAATAGAATCCTAAGAATAACAGCAACTTATGCTGCAGAAGAAGCAAAATTGGGGAGTCCAAGGCGTTATACAATTACAATTTATACAGGGTGATTCAGCTATCCCTACCGATGTCGTTTTATGCAGGCCGCAATGTTATCTCTGGCTTTCAAAGACCACGCGCAAGATTTTCATATTCTCTCGCCCGCTTCACGCCAAGTATTAGTCCTACAGAAAAAATGAATGTGACGTTTTTGTAGCAAATGTAATGTAGTTAAATTTTGTACCAGGATACGTTCCCGCTGGAGGCCACGGTTTTCGACCTATTCAAGAAAAAGCTACAAAACTGGTCCTCAAGTGTACCTTCACACCCTCACTCATCCCGCAGCAGTCTGGCTCTCTATATAGCATGTCGTTTGAGGCAGTCTCTCCTACCGCTGCGCAAACTACTCCCGACATTCTACCTTGTTTGGTCTCTATTGATTGGGCTATTCGCCAAAAACATAGTCCTCTGTTTGGTTAACATTATTAATTTCAACGTACCTATAAGGGTAATGAGATAAAAAAGACACTTGTAAACGTTACGCTAAAATTAATTACATAGACAATTCCATTCAAACTTAACCTTTACAAGCACACTAGTTTCGTATTCAGAAGGCCTGAAGAGTACAGTGATGTAATTGTTTATTTCATGCTGTTAAAATTCACAAAAATTTTAGGTAAACTTTACATATACGTCAGTTTGTCAGTTTCACAATTTCTAAGCGCTCGACTAAGCCGGTGGCGTAATAAGGCCAGTCTTTGAAGACCAAAAAAGATCGAATGTGGAGAATATGCAGTGCAGTAGCAAATTTTTGCACAGTGGTAAGAGGGAATGCCATGCACAATATACTAGAAATCCTGACCAGTAGGGGCTGAGTGTGGGAGTGGGGCTGCGATTGAAGATCACTTTTGTACGTTTCTCTTGAATAACTCGAAAACTACGGCCTCTATCGAAAACACATCTCAAAACAAAATTTATCTTCATTTAATTTCCTATAAACAGCTCCGTTCATTTTTCTATAGCACTAATAAACTGAGGTGGCAAAAGTCATGAGATACCTCCTAATGTGGTGCTGGACTTCCTTTGCCCGGTGTATTGCAGCAACTCGACGTGGCATGGGCTCAATAAGCCTTGGAAATCTCCTGCAGATATAGTGAGCTATGCTGTCCCTATAGCCGTCCATAACTGCGGAACCGTTACCGGTGCTGGATTTCGTGCATGAACTGAGCTTTCGATTATATCACATACGTGTTCGAGGGTTGGCCAGATCATTTGATCGAATTGTTCAGAATGTTTTTCAAACTATCCGGGAACGACTGTGACCCGCTGACATGGCACGATGACGTATATAAAACTTCCAACGTTGTTTGGAAACATGAATCCACGAATAACTGAAAGTGCTCCCCAATTAAGCGAACATAATAATTTCCAGTCAATGATCGGTCCAATTGGACCAGAATATCTAGTCCATTCCATGGAAACACAGACCACACCATTATGGAGCCACTACCAGCTAACAATACCTTGTTGACAACTTGGATCCAAGGCATCGTGGTGTCTGAGCCACACTCGGACCCTACCATTAGCTCTTACCAACTGAAAACGGGACTCATCTGGCCAGGCCACTGTTTTCTTGTCGTCTAGGGTCCAACCGATATGTTCAAGAGCCCAGGAGAAGCGCTGTAGGCGTTGTGCTGTTAGCAAAGGCACTCGCATCGGTCGTCTGCTGTCATTGTGCATTAACGCCAAATTTCTCCACACTGTCCTAACGGATACGTTCGTCCTACGTCTCACATTTATTTCTCCAGTTATTTCACACAGCGTTGCTTGTCTGTTAGCACTGACAACTCTACGTAAACTCCGCTGCTCTCGGTCGATACTTGAAGGCCGTCGACCACTGCGTTGTCCGTGATGAAAGGTAATGCGCGAAATTTAGTATTCCCGGCACACTCTTGACACTGGGCATCTCGGAATATTGAATTCCCTAACGATTTCCGAATTGGAATGTCCCATACGTCTAACTCCAACTACCACACCGCGTACAAAATCTGTTAATTTCCGTCGTGTCAGATCTAATATTGCGGTTACATAAAACTGAACCACCCTGTATTATACAGGTGCAATAAAAATCAGTGTGTACTCGTGGAAGATCTCAATGCTAGAACAGGAAATATACCGGCTCCAAAAATAGTGAGCGTATTTGGATAAAGCATAAGTAATAAAAACGGAAAAATGCCAAGAGTGTTTGCTACCCTTAATCATTTATATTTAACTAGTAGCTTTTTTTTAGGAAGGACGTCATAAACAAATTTACTCGATCAGCAAGAGAATATAGGTATATTATAAATTATACCGCAAAAAACGAGGAATTTCCTGGACTGGTTAGAGATACGAGACATTGTGGAGCAGATACTGAATCAGACCACTTACTATTGACGTCAAAAATTTACATCTGTGCAAAAGTGAGAAACTAAAGATATCAGTTAAACAAAAAAATGGAAAAGAAGTATTTAAAGTGTGCCTCTTAGAAGGTAGCAGCATAACAGACCTCTAACAAACTCAGACGCAAAAACAATAACAAATTCAGAAACGATGGAAGACTTGGAAGAAAAACAGGAAAACTTAAAAACAGCTATATGAAAGATCGTTAACGCGGTATTCGGGAAGAAATGAAAATACAGAAAATTTAGAGGAATAACGATTGAGATACAATAAATAGAAACAACAATTACATAAAAGCTAGAAGCTTTTAAGATTTACATAAATAATCTCCCCAACGAAAACTACATGTGTAAAGAATGAAAACGGAAAAAAATCACATAACACCGAAAGCACATGTGGAATCATGACAGCGCTTCATTAGCAATGTTGAGCATTATTTACATGGCAGACAAACAAAGTCATGAAACAACTCCGTAGATGAGAACAGGAATGTGTATGTGTAAATAACATATTGTACAAAATAAAAATATGATGAGAGTGTAATTCAGATATTATCTGAACTAAATGACACAAAATGCCTTGGCAATATCAATGAGAGAACAGATGGAATCCTAAAACGTAAAAACGATAGGAGAGACACTGGTTTAGACGGCATTAATATGTAATTGTGGAAATATTGGGGTTTATTCCTATATCTAAGGCTAAGAGTCGAAGTAGTGCCTCTCTTTAAAAACTGCGACAGAAATAAATGTAATAGCAACAGAGGTATAGGTCTCCCAGATTTAACCTATAAATTATATACCGAATTCGTAAATGCAAAGACAAAAATGTTGTAGAGAAATTAATATCTTAAAAGAATCAGTTTTTTGAAAGGGACAATCAAATAAAGACAGCTTTTTTGTTACATGACCGTTTTTATCAAAACTACCACATATCGTAATGAAACTCCATAATAATGATAACCCTACCCAATTTAAATTAATTCAGAGCTAGCTACTGAATTCCTGAGGAGTGTTTAAATGTGTATTTCGGAATCGTTTTGATGCACGTTGAGCAGAGGCCAGAGAACAGGGGAGAGCGACTAAGTGAGCAGCCAATTAGGGGGGCCGCAGTCCTCTTCAAAGGACAATCACCGCCATTATGACATGGGTAGGAGGAGACAAGCAGAACTTGGGATCAATATATAGCGTGTGGGCTAAGCTCCACCGAAGAGGCACTATCCTTGTTGGCGTCCTAAACAACCGAAAGCCACTGTGCATTTATCTTAACATGGCGTATTGCTGGCGCCATGGAGGCATGTCGCAAGCTAACGACGGGGAATGCGGTATCGCGATGCCTTGCGCCCTGCAGGAAGCCCGTGTTCTGGGAGCCGCTACGCTCAGGGTGGTACAAAGATAAGATGTCTATAGAGGAGTGAGAGGAGAGACACTCTGGCTCTATTGTGTTTAAGAGCATGGCACCTGCAACTGCCAGGCAGGCGCCAAGTCAATTTAATTGTTGTTGACTCTGCTACGAAACGGTAAGAGCAGCTACCATTGGATAATATAAATAGATTCTGCGGTGGGAGAACTGAACACGCTTATGTGTATGCGGATATAGTCTCATTGGCTGGAACGCGAAATAGGACAGATGGCGGGATACATAAACTGCTTGTTTCTGTGCTGCAGCACTAAAAAACACCACGAGTGGTTAGTTAAAAAAACAGGATATGAAACGGAGATTTTTACACTGTTAGAATGGATCTGATAGGCTAGCACTAGGAAGAACTATAGCCATTGGCGATCAGAATCACGCTCCAAACTCACAGTTAAAATGATAGAGTACAATTTCTGTTTCTTTCTGGGAACGTTCTGTAGAAATTACTCCCATCTGAGGCTCGCCAGTCCATGCTTCACCTGAGAAAGGGACTTTCATAGAATATTTCAGCCATTACCGCCGCCGCTCATGGACACTGGTAACACAAAAAAGATGGACAAGAGCAGAGCTCACGATTCGAGTTATAGGATGTAAGCGAAGATTTCAGATTGACGTTAGGTGTTTGACATTTTAATCGAACTTCGTTTATTAGTAATCCCGAACTCGACATGTGCTCAATAAAGATAGTGTGTGTGCATAAATCTTCTTGTAGTCCTTTCTTTCCTCTCTGATTAACATACGGCAAGCACTGTGTAACTTCCGCGAACTTAGCTATTTCCGCAAATGCTGTGGGGACATAATGTATTCATGTCAGCCTCATTACATGGCCTTTGTAAAGGTGCTGATGTTTAAATCCCATTGTAACCTGTGTTAATGCTTATCGAATTTAGCGATTTTCTGTCTTTGTGTACTTGTAATCTACCAGGAATCGTAATAAATATGATTTTATAGTGACCATTGTTTCGTTCAGTATTTTGATGAACAACCTGTTTTTATTACCTCGTCAGTTACACTACCATGAATGCTATGGACACATCTGTTTAATAAATTCAGTTAATTAAGTTATCGACTGAATGACAACTGTAATTAAATTAACATGATCTATTGGGCAGTGATCAGTTTTATCGGTAAGGTCACGTGGTACATATCTAGCTGACACTCACATGGAGCCGTGCGGAGTAGCCGAGCGGATTGCCGGCACTATAGCTCAGCGTGTTCGGTAAGAGAGCTGGTTGGCCTCTGTAATAAAAAAAATTGAGTGAAAGGATCAACAACGAACTTGAACGGATGTCATGGGACGTCCGCAACGACCAAACACAACGAACAAAAAAACAAAAAAAAGAAACGGTCTGATGCGCCTTGTCACGGTCCGCGCGGCTTCCCCCGTCGGAGGCTCGAGTCCGCCCTCGGCATGGGTGTGTGTGTTGTCCTCAGCGCAAGTTAGTTTAAGTTAGATTGAGTAGTGTGTAAGCTTAGGGACCGATGACCTCAGCAGTTTGGTCCCATAAGACCTTACCACAAATTTCCATTTTTTTACCCACATGGATATGTCGATGGCTCAGCCATAACCTAACATTTTAAAGCACAATAAGCCTTAAAGAAGAGACAAGAATTCAATAGGAAAGCGTCTTTTGTCAATAAATATTTTGAAAAAGTAACTGACAATGTGAACAAAGGAAAACTATGGAATATTACCCACTTCGTGTCATAAATGCTATTTGGAGCCTATAAACAAACATCGAAATTGTTATTGGTATAGGAAACATAATAACAAAACCAATGAACAGAAACAAATGATAACACAAGAATTATGCATTTCTCTGACACTGTTTGACATATACGAGGGGTCCCTTCCCCCCTCTTTTAAACCAACCAACCATATACGAGTGTTGGAACTTTAATAGTGGCAACTATTTATTTACAGCGCTTACAAAATAGTTTTAATGACCTTCAAAGTAGTCACCAGCATTGTGTATAACCCATTGCCAGCTATGTGGAAGTTGTAGGATACTCTTAGCAGTGCCAGTTGTGTTGACAGTTCTAGCGGCGCGGTCTATTGTCCGACGAATTGGTAGCATTTCTGAAGCGAATGCCATGAAGTGTTTCCTTCTGTTTAGAAATCGAGTTGAACTTACGAGGGCTTAAGTTAGGGGAGTTCAGTGGGTAGTATAGCACTTAGCAGCCGCATCACTCAAACAAACCAGCAACAGCTTGCACTGTAGGTGATTGAGCATTGTTCTGCAAAATGATGATCAGGTCCTGCAGAAAGTGTCATCACTTCTGTCTCTATGCTGTTCATTTTTGGAACACAACCTACCACCAGCTTAGAGACAGAAGTGATGACACTTTCTGTAGGACCTGAGCATCATTTTGCAGAACAATGCGCAAGCACATACAGTGCAGGCTGTTACTGATTTGTCTGACTGATGGGGCTGCTAAGTGCTATACCACCTACTGCACTCCCCTGACTTAAGCCCTCGTGAGTTCAACTCGATTTATAGACTGAAGGAAAACACTTCACGGCATTCGCTTCAGAACTGCTACAAATTCGTCGGGCAATAGACACAGCCGCTCGAACTGTTAACACAACTGGCACTGCTAAGAGTATCCTTCGACTTCCACATCGCTGGCAACGGGTTATGCACAATGCTGATGACTACTTTGAAGGTCAGTATAACTTTAAACCACGTATCCATTTTGTACGAGCTGTAAATAAATAGGTTCCACTATTAAAGTTCCAACCCTCGTACATCGGTGAAGTTATCAGAAAATGGAAAATGGTGAATGAAAAGCATTATTAGATCGTGAAACTACACTAAATGCATTCTTTTATGCAAATGACCTAATACTGTCGGCAGATAATGAAACTGACCTTCAGGTGAGAGTCTATAATTTGCAGCAGGTAGCCTTACAATACAGCCTAAAACTGTCTATAAATAAAACGAAAGTGATTGCATTTCACGGTATATAACCAGTAAGATCAAAAGTAGTAAACATCTAGGACGTCACATATGAATACAACCGTGAGGTGGACCAAAGATTAAATAAATTTACTGCAATATGTGGAACGATTGTAAAAAATCTGCGAAATCAAGTCAGGAAAAAAACTAGGCTGAAGTTTTAGATAACCACAGCAGTGCCAATTCTTACTTAAGGAAGTGAAGCATGGGTGAGAAGACGCCAAGAAAGTGGAATACAAGTCCAAGAAATAAGGTTTGTAAGAAGAGTGGAAGGATTTACAAGATATTGTAAACGATATGGTAATATGAGGAATGGTTTAGAAATACATAACCTAAAAGAAAAAGTGAAAGTAGGAGAAAATGGTAGGAATTTATAGACCATATGGGTGGAGAAAGATTTGCAGTAAGGTCTCTCCATTATGAATTCACTGGAAGAACAAATGTGGAAAGGTCATACAAGAAATAGAATACCGCAAAAGGCAATTTTCCTAATACATGAAATGAAGAGGAAGAAGAAGAAGAAGAAGAAGAAGCAAGCGACACTCCATGCTGTACTGAATTTGATCGAGACAAGAAGCAGTATCACGAGCCTTAGGCAGAGCTGACGTAACTGTGTGAACTGAGAGGGATTGTTGATAGAGAACATTAATACTTTCTGTAACATTTTCGCTCTTTGATTCTTGACGCCCGGAAGGCTGCGAGTTTCCATGCCATTGGTCAGTATTTAAACTATTGTAAAGCACGATGCCGGATTTCTGATTGGTAATTATTACTCTTCCAAGATTCAGGATGCCTCCTAAGGTGACTTGAGAACGTAAGGATAGCGGATATACAAACAATCAATTGGCTGTAAACCGTTTCGTTTTCTCGTCTTATCACCAGTCTTGGCGGCTTTCCTGTGGGCACTGCTCCTGTTGGCACACAAAACCAGAGCGGAAAGTGGTCACACGAATGAAGGTAATTAGCAACTTCCCAATGAACGGAATCTGTAAGGGCTGGATGGTAGAAAGAGAGATCTATGGCTCAAGATAAGGGAGTAGCAGTGCTGAAATGTGTTCTGTGCAAGTGTTAAGGACACAAAGCTCCACAGATTTCATGAGGCTCTCTGCATCTCAACGTCGAGTGCAGGTAATTACAGAGCCCCATAACGCACTATATGCATGAAAGTTGCAGAAGTGCTCGGGAGATGGGATACGTTGTATTATAAGGAAGCTGAGGACCTCATATTCTAAATCCTCTTGTAATGGTAGATAGTATACTGCAGTTCTTTGCCCCACGTAAGTTTCAGCAGCATCAGATTGAAGGTCTGTATTTAGCAAGAGGAACTTAGCCACCCGTCCTTTAGCCATTTCCTTAGCAAGACCATCCTAATGGCGAAGGTTATAGCCCCTCAACAAAGGGACGTAGTAAGTTAAATGAAACAATTCAGCCAGCCGGGGTGGCCGAGCGGTTCTAGGCGCTACAGTCTGGAACCGCGCGACCGCTACGGTCGCAGGTTCGAATCCTGCCTGAGACATGGATGTGTACGATGTCCTTAAGTTAGTTAGGTTTAAGTAGTTCTAAGTTCTAGGGGACTGATGACCTCAGCAGTTAAGTCCCATAGTGCTCAGAGCCATTTGAGCCATTTTGAAATAATTCATAGGTAGTCCTGTCTCGTGGCATATGAATCTCTTTCACAGTCATATACCACAGTACTTAAGTGGAATGAAAACACAAACTTCTTCATTTGAGGTCTTAACAACTTCCTGAGGTCCCTGCAGTTTAACAGCCAGGAGTCAGCTTATCGACTGCCAACGGTACCCCGTCCGACTTTTTAGGATTGCACGCGTTTTCTATTGTTTGGGTGCGTGTCTAATTAGTGACGAAGAAAGCTTTTCTGCAGGTAGTCAGTTATCAGTGTTTGTCAGTAGCAGTTCGAAGGCTTAGTCTGTTCTGAACTTGATTTATATCGCGTAGTATAACAAAGATAATGTTTTCGTATGTTGTGAATCAAAACATGTGGTGCACATTGAAAATCCTTTTCGTGACAAATCGAGAGAGTTTTGCAATGCAAACCGATGTATGTGATTGTGAAAATACGAACGTTCTTGAGAATATATTTCATTGGAAGGAAACTGCAAAAACAAATGCGCCCGATGGACGTTTTACGGCAACGCACGGGAAGTCAATGTACACTCGACAGCAAAAAAAGTGTGTCACCCCTGAATTCCAACGTGTAGGCTGCACCAGAATGTATGCAACCAACATTGCATATCTGTGTTGCACGTCGTCGCAACCCTCCACAGTACAGTCATTGTAAGATACACAATGGGTACCGCTAGAGACTACTAGAGAACACCGGTCTTTATGACAGTCCGTCCAGATGTAAAGTAACACAACGATAGTACAGAAGAGATCAGACAATCCTTAACGTTTGTAAACTAAACTTAACTACAATAAGTGACATTTCGAACGTTATGGGACAACTAGTTTTGTCACATAAATCGTTCAGTAATCCTTAGGCACAATTAAATATTTGAGACAGTATATGGATTTATAAAGTTGTATGGCAATTGGAAACAAGTTCTTTTCTGTCTGAAAGGTTTACGCAAAACATGCTGAACGTCGTTCAACGTTCAACGGGAGTGGATTCGCATCAACTTTATGTAATACTAAGCTGTTAAAAGAAAACGTGATAAACGGCGGCAACCACTCTACGGAAATCCCAACATTAACAGCGAATCACAAGTAATATCGTTGTTCACATTACTCATCAACAGTTACTTGTACTTTAAATGACATGACAAACGTCTTTGTTCTGGATCCGGATGCAAACCCAGAACGTAAACCCATTGTTAACCAAGCAAAGCTTTGTGCCTTATGGAGACTCGATCACTAGGCAGAAAGAGACATCAGATATTGACGTTTGCACCAGCATCAGTTATCAATTCTCAACTTGAACGTAAATGACGATAAATTTTGTACGAAAGCAGGAACCCTAACATGACAATTACCTTCTGCGTAATTAACCTCGAAAGACGTTGTATACTGTTGCATTGTCAAGGAATAAAGGATGCACATGTTTAAAACTGAAATGCCATCGTGTAATGCTGGGGACAAGGATGCGAACCCAGCACCTAATCGTATTGTTGAATAAGTACGTAAAATCAGAATGTAGATGTCACAGTTTGTCACCAGTAGTGGGGTTGGAACCTTAAATGACGACTGAAGTTGTATTGCCTGACCGGGATTCGAACACGGCGTTTACCGCCGTCGTTGTCTAACCAGGAACAGACGAGAAATGTCCAATGTTGGTCCACCATCAGCGAGATGTGCACACGTTTAACTAGAAATAAGGTGACGAAAACGTCTATGCTGACTGAGAGTCGAACGCCGCACACATGGTTATGACCGAGCGAGGTGGCGCAGTGGTTAGCACACTGGACTCGCATTCGGGAGGACGACGGTTCAATCCCGCGTCCGGCCATCCTGATTTAGGTTTCCCGTGATTTCCCTACATCGCTTCAGTCAAATGCCGGGATGGTTCCTTAGAAAGGGCACGGCCGATTTCCTTCCCCATCCTTCCCTAATCCGAGCTTGTGCTCCGTCTCTAATGACCTCGTTGTCGACGGGACGTTAAACAGTAATCTCCTCCTCCACATGGTTATGAAGACACATCAATAATCAACTTCATATTCAGTAGTAGCTAGGAGTAGCATGTTTAGTTGCAAACCTTAAGGTGTTACTCATCCCTAGTAACGTGTTGCCTAATATCTGCGATATCATGATGTTAATTTACAAGTGGATTGACTGCCGTAAAGAGCAATGTTCTATAGTAGTCGTGTATCATTGAGATGTAAATGAAGTGCCTCTGCAGAAAGTAATTTCCGTCGTGCAGCACGTATTGTTCAAAATGGTTCAAATGGCTCTGAGCACTATGGGACTTAATATCTGTGGTCATCAGTCCCCTAGAACTTAGAACTACTTAAACCTAACTAACCTAAGGACATCACACACATCCATGCCCGAGGCAGGATTCGAACCTGCGACCGGAGCGGTCGCGTGGTTCCAGACTGTAGCGCCTAGAACCGCTCGGCCACACTGGCCAGCCTTGAGGCTACATCTAATGCACAGCGCTTACCAGAAAGTATAGTATCCTGCGTCATGCTATTGCTAGCTAGGTGAAATATTTTGTGGTAGCTATGTTTAAAATGAATGTATTTTTGGAAGTATTGTTCGTCAATTATTTGAATAAATCGTCAACTGTAGGTGTGCCTGCACATTTTAAAGCATAATAGCTGTAGCTGCGTTAGTTTGTACTACAGACTTGGGTAGGTTAGGTGTAACTTTTGATCCTTCAAGGGGTGATCGTAGCCTTGCGGCCCTGGTCTGTACTAGCCGCGGATCGTTAGCTACGGGCCAGCCATGGTGGCCGAGGCGAGACGCAAGTGAGCGAGCTGGCGGTGGCGTTGGTGGGCCAACAGCCCGGGACGAGCCAGCACGGCTGCGCCGCATGCCTCTGCCTCTGCCGCTCCGTTTGACGTAAATATGTTTACCTTCTCTCCTGGAATCAGTATAAGAGCGGCAAGCAGAAATACACATCAGGGTCTCCCCCCCCCCCACGCGGATCCTGTATGATCTTATCCCCTTCCCCCACCTCCTCCTCTTCCTCGAAAGGATACGAATCCTCTACACCTCCCGTAAACTCGATCCTCCTCACCCACTCGTCTCCCCGATCATCTCCCACCCCCGCCCGCTGCCGCGCCTGTACTCCCATGTCCCACCCGGTCTCCATCTCTCCACCCTCCTCACCCTCTCCCAAGGTGGCTTCCGCCAGCTCCCCCTCCCTGATGATGCCCTCCTCCCCTCCATCTACCCCTCCTACCAACTTTGCTCCTCCCGCCCTCCTCCTGTGCTGGCTCCTCAGGGCACCCTCCCTCCCTTCTCTCCCTTTTTTCCCTCCCTCCTCCTTTTCTCTCCCCTCCTCCCCTGGGCCTCCCCTCCCCTGTCCCTCTCCTTCCTGCCCCCGTCCCCTCCGCCATTGGCATCCTTTTCTCCCCTCTCCCCCACCTCACCCCTGTTCCCCTCTTGGCAGGTCCCCGGACTCGCACACGCTACGTGGACTTTCGCGCGCCGGAGATCGCCGCCATCAGTGTCTCGTGTGTGCCGTCGTGTTTAGTGTTCAGTGTTCACCGTCACACTCCATTGTTCACCAGTGCCATCGTCTTCTTCGGTGTTTGTGCGTCGTCTCAACAGTTTGCAGTGTGGTTTTTATCGTCGAGTGTGAACGGCTCCGTGTTTGTCTCTCTGTGTCTCCTGTTTTATCGCCCACCATTTTGTAACTTTTATGTTTTTCTCATGTTTTTGCTGCTTATGTCTTCTTTGGCTGAAGAGCAGCGTAGTGTGCTGCTGCCAGCCTGCCTATTGTATAGGCTTTAAAATGACAATAAAGTAAAAAATACACATCAGGCTGTCTGCCGTAATGGCTCACTGGGAGAGGTCAATTTGAGGTAGAGTCAAAAAATGGTTCAAATAGTTCTGAACACTATGGGACTTAACATCTGAGGTCATCAGTCCCCTAGAACTTAGAACTACTTAAACCTAACTAACCTAAGGACATCACACACATCCATGCCCGAGGCAGGATTAGAACCTGCGACCGTAGCGGTCGCGCGGTTCCAGACTGAAGCGCCTAGCACCGCTCGGCCACTCCGGCCGGCGGAGCAGAAAAAATCTCTTTCTGAACGCGAAGCACTTTCGGCGGGAGACCAACTTCCCCGGCTCCAGTGACACGATTCGCCGAAGGCTGAGGGACGCTGGACTGCATGCACGACGATCCGCCGTGAAATAAGAGCTCGGCGAAGACAACGTTTTATACTGGCTAGCATTTGCGGAACTCCATCTGAGGGCGTCGTGGGACAACGTCATTATCACTGATGAGATGGTGTTTTCCACCAATAACGACAGTCCACGAATCGTTTACAGGCCGCAAGGGACTCGAATATGTAACGACGACGAGAAGAAGTGGCCGGCTATCTGTTACCTGCTGGGGTTGGAATTTTGCGAGAGGGGCGGGAATTCTTCACAGGATAGAAGGAACTCTGGACAGCGCGCAGTATGCCCACGTATTGGAAAATGTGATGCTTCCGTCAGTGCGAATGCTGTACGCAGAAGGGGACGTCACATTGGAAGAGGACCACTCTCCCATTCACAAGTCTGCATTTGTTCAGCAGCGGCTCTCCACGATTGGCGTCAACGTCATGGACTGGCCGCCACGGCGGCTGATATGAACCCCATGGAAAACATGTGAGCTGAGGTCGCCAGAACATTAACAGAGAACTGGCACGAAACCAACCAACTACTGCGGACGCTCTTTGGGACTGCGTCCTGGAAGCCTGGGAGGAAGTTGCTTCTTCAGGCTGTTACGTCCGACGGCTTATACATTCTATGCCAAGACGCATGATAGAAGTACAAAATAATGAAGGATTCTGGATAAAATATTAGAGTTCTTAAAATGTTTTGTTATGTCTTCTTTTTCGTCGTTTTTCCTCATTGGGAGCTAGTGGAAGATCGCGTGGCAACGGAAAAGATACAATATAGGTTAGCTTTCCTCTGAGTTGCCCTTTTAATTCAAGTGGGTTTCTTTTGAATGTACAGTTTGTTAAGTATTCTATTTTGATTTCATTTATACCCTGTCTACATACTTACAAACTAATCAGCGTAGATGGACTCTGTCACAGTAGTTTTTGTTATTTCAAATACGTCTCTCTCTTCCCCTCCATCCATGAATACACCCTCTCCGTCCTACACGAAATACGCCAACGATTTCATAGTATGTTTACTCGCCGCGCGGTACTAGCAGAGCGGTCTTAGGCGCTGCAGTCATGGACTGTGAGGCTGGTCCCGGCGAAGGTTCGAGACCTCCCTCGGCCATGGGTGTGTATGTTTGTCCTTAGGATAATTTAGATTAAGTAGTGTGTATGATTAGGGACTGATGACCTTAGCAGTTAAGTCCCATAAGATTTCACACACATTTGAACATTTATGTTTACTCGTTGTTAATATCTGTTCTATTCTCTCTCAAACTTTCTCTCTCTCTGACACTATCGCCGCAAGTGCCCTTCTATTACACTCCCCCAAAACTTTGTAAACAAATCTAGCGGTTTCCAATGACGCTTCATTTTCTCTTTTAATTGCTGCTGTCTTTACTCTATATCATTCCTCTCACCACCTATGAAACCGTATTCTTTGATCTCCCCTTCCCTATAACCCATTGTTCGTTCTGAGAACAGTCCTTCCTTATCTCTCCGTCCTAAGATAAAACGAACTGTGGCACACATCTAAGTAAGCAATACTTTGCAAGCATTTCACGCTTATATTTTGCACTTCTGCACTTCTATCCATTCCCAGATCCCGCCCTTCTTCCTGTTACGCGTCCCTTGACATCTGCATCTACATCTAAATGAATACTCTGCAATTGATAATTATGTGCTTGGCAGGGGGTTCTGTGGTCTGATGGATTAATCTTGTATGGGTGTGCAGAGTCCGCAGTTCGTGGTCGTGCGGTAGCGTTCTCGCTTCCCACGCCCGGGTTCGCGGGTTCGATTCCCGGCGGGATCAGGGATTTTCTCTGCCTCGTGATGACTGGGTGTTGTGTGATGTTCTTAGGTTCGTTAGGTTTAAGTGGTTCTAAGTTCTAGGGGATTGATGACCATAGCTGTTAAGTCCCATAGTGCTCAGAGCCATTTGAACCATTTTTTGGTGTGTAAAACGCGTAGGTTCACATCTCACGTCAGGCGTAGATTTTTAACACACAGAAGTAGCTCTCCTTCACCCCTAGTAATGCCAAGTGCAGAACGACAGTAAGCTCCGTAGTTCAATATCCGGAGTAAAGATAACATCCCTTCGATGCCGACTGGAGCAGAGTGGCATTCGTTTGAGCAGTGACAGATGGAGAAACCCCGTAAGGCAGAGACTCTGTCACCAGCACGCCGTCGTAAACTAGAAAACGTATTTCATTTAATGAACCAATGGCCATGTAAGTTCACAAGGCTCTTACTTTATTTGAAACTGAGACGTTGAAAATTGTGGTGCTGGACTGGGATTAGAATTCGATTTCACTGTGTTCCCGAAGATTGCAAATTCTAAGCGTCCTCGAAAGTCACCTATCTGGTTTCGAATCCTGATCAGCACAAAATATTCATTATTTCATTTCAAGCCCTTGCATGTGCACACCGAACTACTGGTGAAAACTAGTTGCATTTTCAACGTCTCTTGGTGCGTTGTCAGCTGTAACGTGTTCGTTTCAACTCACAGCCACATGATGAGCTTTTTATCACAACATTACAAGATCAAACGTTTCCTTACATCTTTTCAAGTTCAAACATTCATCTCCATCCTACTGATGAAAACGGATATGGGTTTGACGTTGTGTTCGTTGTGATCACCAACGACGACATGTTGTGGATTCAACTTATAGCCAGCAGAGTATTTTTCATCACATCATTGAAAGTACAAACATGCCATTCCTAGCTATTATTGGAAAAGAATTTGATAGTTAAAGTTTCTTCATGACCACGTGTGCGGGGTTTGAATTCCATTCAGCACAGAACTTTTCGTCGCCTGATGTCTACCTAACATGCACCCATCTAGCTACTGTTGAACCAACAATAACTATTTATCGTCTGTTCCTGGCTAGAAAACGACGGTGCTAGATGCTGGGTTCGAATCCCAGTCAGGCAAAAACAATTCTATCGTCAATTAAGGTTCCAGCATTTCGCTATTGCTAAAAACATTTGATATTTAACTTCCGATTTTATGTAAAGTCGTGCTCAAAAGTATCCGAACGACTTGAATTGCATTTCACCTGATTCCCATGCGACCTACATAACGCAGCTGTCTATCAGGTCCTCTCATCACTCCTTGGTACAGTCGTTTGACTATTGAAAATGGTTCCAACAAATTACCACTAGAAAACACAGCTCTGTATCGCAAAAACTCAAGATGTAAAGTAATACCACGACACTACAAATATCAGGGAACACCTCATCAGATAAGACTGTCCTTAAGGCTTGTAAGCTCACATTTATTGCAATAAATGACATACCTGAAATGTTATCACTCTCATTATTATGTCAGATAGGTAATGCACGTAGTACGTTCGTCGTATTCATGATTTCCTCTTCAAAGTAACATACCATACTTGTCATTTAACACAAAATGTCATAAAAAATTTACATTATTCACGAGCAGCTAGTTGAGAATATGTATGAACTTCAAATTACACGACGAACCGCCTCGTTCTGCATATGGATTCAAACCCAGGTAATGCAGGCTAGGCCGCGATGGCCTTGCGGTTCTAGGCACTTCAGTCCGGAACCGCGTGATTGCTACGGTCGCAGGTTCGAATCCTGCCTCGGGCATGGATGTGTGTGATGTCCTTAGGTTAGTTAGGTTTAAGTAGTTCTAGGTTTTAGGGGACTGATGACCTCAGATGTTGAGTCCCATAGTGCTCAGAGCCATTTGAACCAATCATGCAGGCTAAGATTTCGTGGCTGACGGAAATTAACAGTCATTCCTGACTAGGCATAAAGAGAGTGATATACCTCGGTTTTAGACAGTCTCATTTAACAAATATGAACTTTAAATTACATAACGTAAACATTTTTAACGGTCGCGAATTCCTACCCAGGATCTATTGTCCCTGTTAACGAACTACGAGAGATGTTAAATATTACTTCTTCACAAGTAACTTACTTGGAATGCAGTGAGGTAAAGATTTGTGTTGGACAGGGATTTGAACCCAGAACCTAATCGGATTGTTATCGAAGCACAATCAACTTTGACATATCGGATTTTCTCAGCGGTAGCTAGATGTATTAAATGAAATGATGAGACGAAACATTAATTTTTCCTTCCCAGGACTCCAACCCGGCACGTATCGCTGTTATATCCTAGAGAAAGGGAACGTTAAGTATGGGTTTGTTACACCAGCACCGACATGTGAGCATGTTTGAACTAGAAATAATATAACGAAGTGTTCAGTGCTGACTGAGAATCGAACCCAAAATATATCGTTGTTGACTACACACAAAGAGACGTCAGCTACCGAATTTTTCTCCACCATCAGCTCGGAATAACATCCTTGAACTTACAGTGATCTCGCAAATAGTTCTGCGTCTCACTGGGAGTCAAAAACGTCAGATGTCGTTAGTGTTGACAACGAATGAAAATGCATTAGAAATAAAAATTATTATCCACCAGCAGATAGGTGTTCTCATGCTAGAGCTTGATAATACATAGTGAAAAGTTTAGTGCTGGGCCAGGATTCCAACCCATTCATGCGCAGTATGTGGAGATGTTGAGGAATCTGCAGTTTTGAACAAAAAACAAGTTGTAGTCGAGCTGTATTGTCACGAAGGGATCAAATTCCGCGTTAAGGGCGGTCTGAGTTGCATTACCAGTTCACAACCAATTTTATCGACATACAGAAGCTCAAATAAAAGATGGAATAAGTGTCCTGTGACCATACACAGGGTTTGTTTCGTCACTAGCAATAAATAACTAGTATAAGAAAGGTTACTGGTGATAAAGTTTCTACATGCCGCCACTCGTTACTTTATTGTCGTTCCACCTAACGTCTACTAGGCAGAGAAGGAATATCATGTTTAATGTGATTTTCAGACCACAATGCCATTATACCTTCTTCACTTGGCGTAGCCAGAAGAGAATAGAATCTGCCTCTCCCTATCGAAAAAAAAATCGGCAGAAGTTGGAATCGAACCGAGACCATCATCATATGAAACTATCATTAGTCCAACAGACCACCAAACCCTCTTCGCCACGACTCATTTCTGTATCATAGCACCGTTGCGGCACACAAGATGAGAATTATGACACACAGGCTCCCTGTAGTGGTTTGCAGGATGTTCAGTACATTCATTTACTTGGTTGACCGAATCGCCATGAACTAGCTGCCTTGGCAACCCAGTGCATACATTCGACTCTATTTTGTAATCACCGAAATAAAATAACGTAACTGCCACCTACACAGAACTGCCTACAGTGTAGGATGCAGAAATTTAAATAGGAAGTGTTCCTTTCCATTTGAGCTACTCTATTGCGCTATCTGTTTGTTGAAACCATCGTGCAGTGCAAAAGAAATGCTGTAACTGTCTGTCTCTCAGACGTCTAGATCCGGCCATATGCATTATCTCACACCACTGTGGAATGCCGAAGTTCTGGAGGAAATGTTGTTCACTTCCAGAGGTGCTGTAACTACGTTACAGCTAGTAGCGTAACGGTAAGCGTCGTGCACTATTGAGAAGACGTCGCTTGATCTATTACATTAGCTATTATATATTTTTTTTTAAACTCAATTCTGCTGTCTGCTGAAGTTATCAATTTAATGGAACTTTGAACATAATTCTCTTCACTTCTCCACCCAAAATAGTCGCATGTGGAAAAAAGGCTAACTTCTGCGTCATTTTGTTCTTTTCAGGTTTAATAGATGGCCAGGCAGCAGATGCATCTCGAAGCTTTTGTATTATGTATGGGGAGAGTGCATCGTGCCAAAATAGTCAGAAAAGTATTTTCTACATTAGCTGTCGTCTGGTAGTGGCATTTTATTCTTCTTCAAACCTTGTTTGACTACTTTAACTCAGAAGGCGTTTCTACATGCATGTAATCAATATACTGCATGTGCATTATCAGACTGTTATAGATAACATCAGAAAATTCGCATATATCATTGATGATTAATTTCTCTCTCATGTTTAGTATTGTTTTAACAACACTAAAAGAAAACTTACTAAAACTGTGCACTATATTGTAAGAAATGAAATAAAACTACCCACGATAACCTTACGACGAAAGTCTGTTTTAACAAAACCGTTTATCTGTACACAAGCGTGCCTCTATCTGCACGAATTAGTAAAATACTACTCACTTAGATTTCGATTGGGTCTGTGTTTAAATGGTATGCTGTGTCATACTCAACAGGTATGCAAATGTGGCATTTCATAAATAAAGTTACGTATTCCTATAAACCCAAAATTTGCATGTCAGCAGCGCAAAGAGGCGTTACCTGTTGCGCAGCATTGTACGTTTTCCACCATTGCACTATGAGCTGAAAGTATTTTCTTGCGATTTGCTAATCAATTTATTTCCTTCATACTTATCACCCTGGCATGGGAGTGTTAACTGAAGAACATTATTGAATTTAGTATCGTTGACGGTGGATTCGAATTTCTTCAGAGACGCCTGTATTGTATAGCAGCTTGGCAGTCAGAAAATGGAGATCCACGACCATTAACACAAATTACTGAGTCGAGCTGCCAAGAGGATTTGATGTTTAAAGGTTTTCTTCTGATTTTGTTTCAGAATATTTTCTGGGAATTCGCAGCTCCATGAAATAATACACAAAAAAAGCTCCCACGCGCTGCCCGTACCACGGTTAGAACTGACGATTCTCATAACCATTGGAACGCGAGACACGTGCGGTACCACGGGGCTACGGACACACTGCTGCCAGTACGCCACTCTCGTCATGGTATTGGCCGATCAGCCTCATAACACATCGTGAAAAATATTAAAAGTTGTCACTTATGTGAAGAATAGCATTTCTTTTGCCAAAAAATTGAAATTTCTGTCTCAGTGTCTTAGTTTACGTTAGGATTACATACCACGAGTCATTCAAATGGAAAGGGAATATCAAGTGAATTTAGCGAGTCAGTTCAGTACCACACGCGGAAGTGATTGCACTGTCACAGTGTTGCCAAATGTTTGTGAAGATGTTGCCAATTCTCAGCTGTGTTAGGAACAGCTCTGTAACGTTATAGGAGGAGAATCCTGTGCTCGTGTCATAGGAGGATACGGAGACGAGGCGCGGGGTTTGGTTAATATGCTGCGTTTTCTCCTACCAGCTGTGTCAAACATTCAGGTGTGTAATCTTCCATCACGATTACAGTTTCCCACAAAATATATACGAATAAAACACTTACCTTGTTACTTTGTTACAAAAAGATTATTTCAGTACAATAAAAAGTCTTTGGAAATAAACTTTGCCAACCTGTCACGAAAAGTAAGATAACAAACACTTTGTACCTCGAAATCGATAGCATCTATGTGCAGTCTTGTGATCATACAAGTAGAATTTCATGAATTACACGAGAATGTAGAAAAATGTTGGTGCGAATGGAAGCTGTAAGAAACACAGTAACCTAATTATTCTGTACCACGTAATAATCAATTCATTTGATAATTCAGAAGAGAAGAAACTAAAAATTATGCCCATTAAGACAGAAACTAAAGTGCAGATGCGGGCACTGTGCAGATCTGCGCTTTTTTATCTTCAGATCTATACAAATAATGTATACTAACCAGCGTATTCATTGCTTTCGTAATGTTTCCCTCTTGTTTAGTCTTCTTATGACGATCAGTTTGGCTTTAGGAAAAGTAAAGGGACGAGAGAGGCAATTCTGACGTTACGGCTCATAATGGAAGCTAGGCTAAAGAAAAATCAAGACAATTTCATAGGATTTGTCGACCTGGAAAAAGCGTTCGACAATATAAAATGGTGCAAGCTGTTCGAGATTCTGAAAAAAGTAGGGGTAAGCTATAGGGAGAGACGGGTCATATACAATATGTACAACAACCAAGAGGGAATAATAAGAGTGGACGATCAAGAACGAAGTGCTCGTATTAAGAAGGGTGTAAGACAAGGCTGTAGCCTTTCGCCTCTACTCTTCAATCTGTACATCGAGGAAGCAATGATGGGAATAAAAGAACGGTTCAGGAGTGGAATTGAAATACAAGGTGAAAGGATATCAATGATACGATTAGCTGATGATATTGCTACCCTGAGTGAAAGTGAAGAAGAATTAAATGATCTGCTGAACGGAATGAACAGTCTAATGAGTACACAGTATGGTTTGAGAGTAAATCGGAGAAAGACGAAGGTAATGAGAAGTAGTAGAAATGAGAACAGCGAGAAACTTAACATCAGGATTGATGGTCACGAAGTCAATGAAGTTAAGGAATTGTGCTACCTAGGCAGTAAAATAATCAATGACGGACGGAGCAAGGAGGACATCAAAATCAGACTCGCTATGGCAAAAAATGCATTTCTGGCTAATAGAAGTCTACTAATATCAAATACCGGCCTTAATTTGAGGAAGAAATTTCTGAGGATGTACGTCTGGAGTACAGCATTGTATGGTAGTGAAACATGGACTGTGGGAAAACCGAAACAGAAGAGAATCGAAGCATTTGAGATGTGGTGCTATAGACGAATGTTGAAAATTAGGTGGACTGATAAGGTGAGGAATGAGGAGGTTCTACGCAGAATCGGAGAGGAAAGGAATATGTGGAAAACACTGATAAGGAGAAGGGACAGGATGATAGGACATCTGCTAAGACATGAGGGAATGACTTCCATGGTACTAGAGGGAGCTGTAGAGGGCAAAAACTGTAGAGGAAGACAGAGATCGGACTACGTCAAGCAAATAATTGAGGACGTAGGTTGCAAGTGCTGCTCTTAGATGAAGAGGTTAGCACAGGAAAGGAATTCGTGGCGGGCCGCATCAAACCAGTCAGTAGACTGATGACAAAAAAAAAAAAAATGATGAACTGGATCCACACCCATGAGTCTGATTTTTTCTTTGTACCCTTCCATCTACTATCTTTGTGTGTTATTGGTCGGTGTTCAAAAAGCAAAATATTATGCCTGCTCTCACGAGGTATTAAAATGAGGTCGCAAAAACGCTAATGAATTATAATCAAAATACAGTGAGACGCCAATTTGTCTGTCGTCATGGTGTTAAGTGGACAGAAATAGTTGGGTGTTATTGTCGTCTTTTCTTATTGAGATTTTCATATTACTCTGACACAAGACGGCGAGATAAATGTGTATATTCTCCGTGACGAAACATCCCACATTCCATTCATCCTGATCCATTCGTTACGTGCATCGGCGGCAATGAGTGATAGGAAAGCTGTTGTGGGGTGACGAATAACAATAACAATGGTAGTAATTACAAATCAATAATCAAGGATGTTTACTGCATTACAGACGATTAACAAAATAACCAAGAATGGCTGAGTGTTTAATAGGCGCACTGAGTAGGTGTTCTTACCACTTTGTTACTGAATTCTGTTCTAGTTGTTTGCAGAGAGAAAACAAAGAACCCCGAAGCCATACATATCGCTAGTACAACGAGATATTACCTATCAATTATCCTTTCTTTACATCACGAGACGAACATGGCGTCACTGAGCTGATATTTGAAATACATTTCTGTTTTCTCTCACTGTCTCTCTCTCTCTCTCTCTCTCTTTATTTTAATTTTAATTTTTTGAGGAAAGCATCGAGAAGCGCGATAATAAGCAAATAGGCATATAACCTGTTTACAGTTATTTTCATCGGGATACATAATGCAAAAATACAACTTTTAAGTGTGTTATTGCGTAATTCCAGTTATTGACAGCCTATTCGTGAGCTTGCTCGCATTCAGTGGGGTGAAACCTATCACAGAATCAAGCAAAACACAAATATTTCTCGCAACATGCGAAACACATAAACGAAATCTCGCTGCACTGACGTGTTGTCGGATATATTGCACGGAAAACATATCTGATTCATGTTGCTAAATACAGCTCTATCACATATTAATTTGGAAGCGTACCAAGTGTATAAAAGTATATCTTTAAATACGCAAAAAGGCCCATAGAGGTATTCGACTGAAACATAGCCATGATCAAAATTGTAACTGGGGTCGACAGCATCGTCGTCTACCACATTGACAACTCGAACGGTGACAGTGCTCGGCCGGTTCCTTAAGTTTACTGGTATCAAAGCTACAGTATGAAAACACAAAATTGTTAATAACCCGAAGATTATTAGTTTTGGAACCCACTGAAATTAAAGCAGTCATCAGTCGCAAGAGTGGTTTGAACACCACAGTGCTTTAATAGGCACGGTCTGGTTGGAGGTGGTATGCTGTTACTTTCAACCGACCTTTGAGTTGACTGACCTAGCCAGTTAATAGGGGAACCTACAGTTTTACGTGGCTTTCGGACCACAGTGCAACTCGGCAGTTTTCACATCAACAAACACTGCCCCAGGGGAAATATGTGTAAAACGGCACATAAAAATCGTGGGACTGGTGAGGCATCGAACCTGAGACCTTCATATCCATAGTCTTGCACTTTATCACCTTGCCATCATGTAGCCAACACTGAGCTTTCTACTTGCCGTTAAAATTAAGGACCTCTCGTTTGTGCCTGCGTTGGCAGTTGTGTGTGCCTTAGGAGACCTTACCTTTGGGATTACCCTCGTATACGTGTGTGTAAACGCCTTCCAATGCCCACTCAAGGAAGACAAGGATACCAAGTCTAGCTTCAATATTACAAATACGCCTCAGTTTGTGGATGAACTCAGACTTAGGTAGATACTCATTTTGAATATTTATCAGTACTGTACCCAATGGTGTGAAACTCGTTTTCTACCGATGATTCCCACAGCTACAGGAACACTACTTTAATACCTCTTACACAAAATACTTACGCAGTGCTATCAGACGAAAAGATCAACCTGACACAAACTGTGGGAAGTTTGTCCCACAACCTTCGTACCTGGATAAAGAGCTTTTCCTATTTGAGATATCTGTGAACGTTGTTCCATAAGACGATTTAAGAAGAAACTAAATTCATTCAGCTACGCCAATGTTTCAAGAAATCGTGTTAACGGCACTAAATCGTGGTTTGTAAATCGTTTACCAGCCGTACTCTGCTGCATTTCGCTGGTTCGAAGGCAAAAAGCTTACTGAAAAATTTCACAGAAGGAAAAGGGGGACGAAATGTCACCCATTCGAAGATCGTGTTATTTTATTTAAATGATTACAAAACCAGGTAAAACGAACAGTGTGGTTGTCAGTAAAAGCACATTACTGTTGTCAGTATGATGTTGCACTACCCAGGGCCTGTAATGATAAATGGCCCGTTTAAATCAGGCATAATGTATACAGAAGTGAAAGAGAGAGCACGACGATATTCAACAATCCGTATGCATTGCACACACACAGAAATTACTGTTACAGTGTACTTATGGAGCCCAATGGGTTAATAGCGTATTTTCCGGTGAGAAAGAGAACTGGCAAACAGTATTCGCTACATTAGGTTATTTAAACTGGTGTCACTCTGAGCTAGAATTTATGGTCAGCGTAATGTCAATGGGTCGGATGCTGGTTTTTCAACTGTGAAATACTTTTCCACATTACTGAAGCGAATATTAAATGTGAACTAATACTGCGAAAATTTTGAACTTGGTTAGCTTAGAATGAAGATCTTTCTGTTTATAGCAAAGGAAAACAATTGATTTTCTAAAAAATTCTCTGTCATGCACAACTTGAAACAGGTCACGTCGACCAAATCATATGGAAGAACTGACAGCGACGTATATCGGAAGGCAGTAAGATCCCTGGACTTTTGGTTTGGCAGTATTCGACAGCCTTTTCTAGGCGCAGGTAAATGAAGAAAGACAGTGCGTTTTTGTTATCAAGTGACATCTTCATCAATTACTTCAGTTTTAATGTAATCTACGAGTAATTCTGTAGACAGGGAAAGAACCTGTTCTTGGACAACTATTTCTATAATGACCAAAAGGACTTAAATGATCTTCAAGCTCATGTATTCCAGCAGCGGTATGAAGAAAATGATAGTAATAATGACGGTGATAATCGAATTATCCGGTAACTTCACACTTCACAGTGGATTTTCTCTAACTAAGAAATTTCCTGAATTAGTGAAAATTTCAAAATGGCTTCAAATCGAGGCTATGACACCTAGAAGAGTCTTCACATCCTGCTGACATGAGAATAGCATAATCTCCACGTCAGAAGCTTGCTTCTACTTAACCATTTAATAGACTCGCGTTTTTTCCCACGGTGACTAGTTTAGTAAGCTAAGCACATCATACATTATAGCACACTCCTGGGGCTGGGAAATGTGGCCACAATGGTCTGGTGGAACGAACTATCACAAGTGCAATGCGTGGGTTCAGGCATTTACTTTTAAGAGGCACACACAGATTTACTTCACCTCTGGTAACCTCAAGATAAAGCTGTTATAATCCAGAATCCGCATTAAACATCACGTTCCTTCATTCCAAACTGGGCTGAGCCGGTTTACGTTGGAAAATGACATAGGTTGAGGTCAGGGTAAACAGAAATACTGTCACCAGTAAACTTACTTACATTAGAAAATTTTATTTTATTTGATGAACTGATAGCCATCTAAAGGAACAGGGCTCTTATTTTACTTGTACTTGATTGAACTAGAGATGATGAAAAATTTGTTGCTGGACTGTAATTCGAATTCGTATCTCCTCTTTCGAGGATCTGAATCTCTCGGAACAGTATAGTTCAATCATTTCCTTCCTTTTCCCAAGACTGCAGTTTTCTCTAGGTCTCCTCCACAGGTAAATATGTGGGTCCGAATCCTGATCCAGTGCAAAAATATTCATAATTTCATTTCAAGCCCTATCACGTGCACACCGTCCTGCTAGTGAAAATTAACGTGCATTTTTAATGTCTGTTCATATTGCCAACAAATTCTGGACAAACACACACACATCTTACTGTTGGTGAGTAAGCAATTGATACTTAAGCAATATTCGTGAACAATAAAGAAGAACGATAGGAGTGCGGTTCGATTGTCGCTCAGGCACAAACATTTGTGTCCTTATTTTAGATTCAAACACCTAGCAGCTGGCAAGAAAAACCGATACGTAACATTTGATTTTACTTAGTTAACAATCCGATTACGTGTTGGGTTCGTATCTCCGTCGCACAACTTCACATCATGCGCTTCATCTTTAAATGCATACACACTTCGTTACTTCTGAATTGAGGTATATCAGACATCTTTCATGGTTAGTTAACAGGGATGAAAAGGTCTTGATAGGAGTCCCGGTTTATTACAAAAACTGTCGTCTTTTATTTTCAAGTGTAGATTTGGTTACTGATATAGGCGAAAATTTCGGTACTTCATGACTCTTCATGGATAGTCAGCAATATGATATGATTAGATTAGATTAGATTAATACTTGTTCCATAGATCATGAATACGACATTTCGTAATGATATGGAACGAGTCATTTTAATGAAAGATTTCTTTACATACCAGTATTCAATTTCCTTACAACAATTTTTACCCCCCCCCCCCCCCTTACTGGCTGGACACAGAACTTTTCCTTTTCCCTTAGAACGCGGATTCTGATTTTTACTTATGAACATTACATTCAGAAAAACATGACTAGCTTATGAACAAGGAAGTAAATGTGAGTTTTAATAGAATGGAAGTAGGAATTCTACACCCGTCCATTTTCGTAAATGAACCGTGTGATTTGCGAGCCAGATAAAGCAGACAGCAGCCGCTGGAGGGAGCTGCCGTCGCAAGTATTGATGAGGAACACGTCCAGTATGATGTATCAGCTTGTTTCTAAGCCCGCGCCACCCACGATGCAAAGTACGTCTGGCGTGCTTAACGATGAGAAACACGAGGACGGGTTAAGTAAGAGTTCTCGCCGATAAACACGGCTAGCGGGGCGTATCTGCAGCCTTGTGCGCCGCCGTGGTAGACGAGAAGTGATGGAAGCGGTGTTACCTGTAGGATGCTGTCTTAACTTCTTGTGGTGGATACAACGTCCTTCCCCACCTACAAGCCTGAGCTCTACTTACAGTCAATATTGTAAGTGGCTTTAATTCAAGCCTCCACCATTAACGTAGATCTCCAATCGACAATTCCCGTGAATATACACTATCAGACGAAAAGTATCCAGACAATGCTGTGTACTATGGAATTGACCACTAGATGCCATCACAGACGGAACTTGCAGTATGAAAGGAGCAGGGGAATATTATCAGAATGAGAGTTTCACTCTGCAGCGGAGTGTGCGCTAATATGAAACTTCCTGGCAGATTAAAACTGTGTGCCGGACCGAGACTCGAGCTCAGGACCTTCACCTTTCGCGGGCAAGTGCTCTACCACCTGAGCCACCCAAGCACGACTCACGACCCGTCCTCACAGCTTCAATTCTGCCAGTACCTCGTCTCCTAGCTTCCAGACTTCACAGAAGCTCTTCTGCGAAACTTTCAGAACTGGCACTCCTGTTAGAAAGGATACTGCGGAGACACAGCTTAGCCACAGCCTGGGGGATGTTTCCAGAATGAGATTTTCAATCTGCAGCGGACTGATGAATCACGCTGTAAGCTGTGGCAATCTGATGAAAGGGTTGTGTTTGGCGAATGCCTGGAGCACATTACCTGCCATTAAGTGCAGTGACTCTAGTGAAGTACATACGACGCGGTGTGAAGATACTGGGTTGTTTTTTGTGGTCAGGTAAGATCTCTTTATTGCCTTTCAGAAGACTCTAAATGCGGAAGAATATGAACACATTTTACTGCATTGTGTACTGTGAACAGCGAAGGAACAGTTTGGAGACGAAGACTGTATTTTCCACATCTACATCAGCATGACAGTATCGCCATGACAATGAACCCTGTCGTAAAGTAGCATCTGTGGCACAATGGTCTGCGGACAACAACACTCCTTAAATTAACTGGCCTGTGCAGAGTTCCGATTACAACCGAACGGGACACCTTTCGGATGAGTTAAAACGTCGACATTGCTCCAGACCCCAACGTTCAACATCACTACCTTCTCTGATTTTGGCTCTTGAGGAAAAATGCTCTGCCATTCGTCCACAGACATAGACACACGCCATTGAAAATGTCCCCAGCAGAGTTCAAGACGTCATAAAGGCAAGAATGGGCACACTCCATACTTATATCTACTATTACGTGTCCGGACTTTTTTGATCAGATAGTGTATTAATCTTGTGATCGTTTGTTGTGCTGGGTTGCACGTCCACAACTGCATATATTTCTGTGATGTGATCTTTTAACTTTATAAATTACAAACAAGATCTTCGATTAATCTTGGTCTACTAGTGTTCTGGTGTAAACAATAACACGAAATCTATACACTGAGTCAGTGTTGCCACCTTCACCTAGTTAAAAACAATACAGCATCATCTTGGAAACATGTGCACACCTGTCGTCTGCTGAAGTGTATGCCAAGACTCTCACCGTAACAAAGGGCCGCACAGGTGCTACTGCCAAAAGCACCCACCTTCAGCTCAGACTACTCCTTTTATCCCAGCGGCTACCGTTGTTACTCCCATGGAGTCATACAAGCCCAATATCAGAATTACGACGTATTTAATGATTAAAATTAAGTTTCACGCCGCGCTGAGTGGCCACGCGGTTAGAGGCTCCATGTTACGGACTGCGCAGCCCCTCCCGCCGGAGGTTCGAGTTCTCTCTCGGGCATGGGTGTGTGTGTTGTTCTCAGCAGAAGTTAGTTTACCTTTGTTTCAGTTTTGTGGAAGTCTATGGACCGATGACCTCAGCAGTTTGGTCCATTAGGAATTCACACACATTTGCACATTTTTTTTTAAAGTTTCGTGTAAATTTATGTTAAGGGCTGACTATGCAGGTAGTTCAGTAGATTCAAAGGAAACTGGAGGTACGTAATCCTACCCTCCCAGACATCACCATTAAAGTTCTCATTCTTCGCACAAATTTTCAAAAACTTCGAGATGAGTAAGATTACGAAAGAAGAACGTTTGTACTTATTTCGATTATCTCGTGGTTGTTGTTGTTGCTGGCTCAAAATCTTGTTGTGTCCAGGAGTACATTCTTGCTGCTGAAAACTTTGATTTAACGTTGCGGATTCTTGAAGACGAAATAACTGATGAAGAGCCGACTGCTGCTATGAATATCTTTTTATTTTATCCCATTCTTCTAATTCACACCGACTTTATAATTTCCACATTTCAAAAAACCAATAATTACATTGTTGGTGACAAACTTATAAAATCGTCTACTTCCATCAGAGACATGCCCACTACTACTTACATTGTGAGGTACTCACAATTTCCAAAGAGTTTACAAACTTTCTCGACAGGAGAAGAACTTTTCCCAAATTATATCATTCTTTCATAAATAAATCCATAAACAAATTTAATAATTAGCGTTAGGTTGCGCAATTAATAATATGAATTTTAAGTATGCCAGAAATTTTATGATTTCAGTTATTCTTAAAAGAAGTACATATCGATTGTAACACATTAATTTCTTTTTTATACATTTTAGCCTGAAGTATAATACACCGTATACAAAATCATATGAATTCTGTTAGTGAAACAGCTGAGATAATTTTAACCTATGCAAGAATCGAAACTGTACATAGTATCGGTTATCTCTATGAAAAAAGGTAACGTTAAATGTTAGAGGAGGATGATTCATTATAAGTCCCACACAAATTCTTAGTTCTGATAGTATTAAAAACGTGTTTATAAAATGATGATTGAACCAGGTTGAAAAGGGAACAAAAGGCTTAAAAGATACGAAAACAAAAATCTCTAGAAAAATGCCAAAATAAAAATCGTATAGAATGTTATCACGATGTACACAAACGTTTCGTTTTGATGAGAGGATTACTAAACTGTAGTTGGATTGCGTCCAGACGAAGTGTAAGGGGCAGTCAAATGAAAAAGAGATAGATGAAAAAACATCAGGTACACTGTTTACTTTCCTTTCAAATATAATTACCCTAACTGCTAATAGATTTACCCTACTGTGAGACAAGACGGTCAATGTCTCCGTGTAAAAATGTTTTCGGTGTCTTACAGAACCACGACTGTACCAAGGCGTGCAATTCCTCATCCGAAGCAAATCGACTGCCACGAATTTCTATCTTCAGGGATCCAAAAATATGATAATTACATGGGGAGAGATCGGGACTGTACAGTGGATGTGTAAGTGCTTTCTAGCGAAACTTCTGCAACGTAATCGAAACAACCTTGGCTGCATGTGGGTAGCCATTATCCTGCAACGCAATGATGCCGCTCTCAGCATTCCTGGACGTTTGTCCTTGATGTATGACGGACACTTTGTAAAAACTGAATTGCGCTATCAAGTCCGAACGCCCTAGCATGTTCACGAAAGACATCATTATACTGCATGATAATGTCCACCCACATGTTGCCGAGGCTGTTTCAACTAAGCTCCACAAGTTTCGCTGGGAAGCCTTTAGACATCTTCCATACCGTCCCAATCTCTCCCTACACGATTTCCACATTTTTGGTGTCCAGAAGAAAGATGTCGATTTTCTCCCGACGAAAAGGTGCACGCCTGGGTACAAATCACGGTTCCGCAGGCAACTGCTGACAATTTTTCGTGGAGCCATTGACTGTATTGCCTCACAGTCGGATAAATTTATTATCAGTTATGGTGATAATGTCTGGAGTAATAAATGATTTGTCAACTTTCTTTTTATCTGTCACGTTTTCATTTAACTACCCCTTGTATCATGAAAGCCGATTATCAGCTCTATCGATGTTTTGATTAACTAAAACTGATTAAAAGATTGTATTCCAAGTGAAACTAGCTTCCAGAATCTAGGTACTTTTCCTCCAGCTTCGTTTGAAATACATCTATTGCTTCAAAAAGCTTTTGTAAAAAAAAGTATCAAAATTAAGATTATCAGTATTCAAATACCTGATTTTGCCGAGTCAGTTGGGAAAACTCATCTCCCTAGAAACTTATTATCCCATTATGAATGAGAGGCATTTCTGACTTCCAATAGACGTTAATAAAGTTGGGAATAATATCCAAAATAGAAAACAAATACTAAAACTGTAGCGACCCGTAAAAAGCCGATAAAGTAAATATTTGTAAAAAGATTGATATGAAAAAGAATACACAATTTCAAGTAATGTTGTGTAGTGACAGAAAGCATCTGTTGTGTTTCATCAGAAGCAATCTTTAACGCACAGTATTAGGTTATGACGAACAAAGTAATTTTCAAGCAACCGAAATGTAATAGACGGACTGGTCGAATTCGATCTCGGATTTATGAAAAGCGCGGCAAATTGAATATAACTGTATTACACTGAAGGGCCAAAGAAACTGGTCTAGGTATGCGTATTCAATTACAGAGAAATGTAAACGGGCAGAAGACGGCGTTGCGGTCAGCAACGCCTATATAAGACAACAAGTGTCTGGTAGTGATGTTAGATCGGTTACTGCTGCTACAATAGCAGGTTACGAAGATTCAAGTGAGTTTGAACGTGGTGTTATAGTCAGCGCACGAGCGATGGGACACAGCACCTCTGAGGTAGCGATGAAGTGGGGATTTTCTCTTACGACCATTTCACGAGTGTACCGTGACTATCAGGAATTCCGTAAAACATTATGGTTGCAACATCGCTGCTGCCGGAAAAAGATCCTGCAGGAACAGGACCAACGACGACTGAAGACAGCATGACTGCTACGGTCGCAGGTTCGAATCCTGCCTCGGGCATGGATGTGTGTGATGTCCTTAGGTTAGTTTGGTTTAAGTAGTTCTAAGTTCTAGGGGACTGATGACCTCAGATGTTGAGTCCCATAGTGCTTAGAGCCATTTGAACCAGTTTTGAATACATGGACCTCGCATGTCAGCAGGGGACTGTTCAGGCTGATGGATGTGGTGTGGGGCGTGTGTTATTGGAGTGATATGGGGCCCCTCATTCGTCTAGATACGACTCTGACAGGTAACACGTAGGTAAGCATCCTGCCTGATCACCTGCATCCACTGTGGTCCATTGTGAATTCTGACGGACTTGGGCAATTCCAGCAGGACAATGCGACTCCCACACGCCCAGAATTGTTATAGAGTGGCTCCAGCAGCACTCTTATGTGTTTAAACACTTCCGCCGGCCACCAAACTCAGCAGACATGAATATTATTGAGCAAATCTGGGATACCTTGCAACTTGCTGTTCAGAAGAGATCTCCACCCCTCGCACTCTTATTTATGGACAGTCTTACAGGATTAATGGTGTCAATTCCTTGCAGCACTACTTCAGACATTAGTCGAGTCCATACCATGTCGTGTTGTGGCACCTCTGCGTGCTCGCGGTGGCCCTACACGACATTAGGCGGGTGAGCCAATTTCTTTGGCTCTTAGTGTATAAGCCACAAAGGTTGGACACGAGGGAAGGGACGTGACGGCTTGTGCTTGATGATGTAGATTCTGTCGTCGTAACATCCGGCCATCCCAGGAAGCTCGCGGATATCGTTGTGGAAGTTCAGTTCCTCAATGGATTGTTCTGTGGCGCCGAGACAGGGATGGAGCATCGTCAGCGGTTGTCATCCTGCTGCTGCTGATCCGAGGGTGGTAGTGCCCATAACGCTCGTGACCCAGCGCACGGGTTGCAGTGATTGGCTGGAACATGGGACTGCTGCGTGGGTTGGAACTGGTTTTGATGTGCATGCCGTGGTTGTACATCCACCTCCATATGATAAAGACGTCGTTCCTGTACCACCTTAATCGCAACTTGTAATAATCACTTCCCTCCAAACATCTGAGGTCAAACTGTTGCACCAACTGGTACAGATGACGTGCAGGGATGCAGTTGGGGTGATCGTAGATGACGGAGACTCTATGGTGCTCGCCTGTGAAAACGTTATTCTGGTCTCTTCTCTGAAAATCGTATGGTCCAGTACGTGCTGCTTGGCGAGTGGCACAGCTCATTAAAGAGCTGCCATACGCTCAACTACAGAGTCAGTCGCGGAGTCAATCGTAGACCAATACACATGGAGTCAGGCCAAGGTCTTCGAATGCCTGATTCCCCGTTGCCTTGCGTACTGTAGCGACGTTTGCAAGGCGGCTGGATGGAAATACCACTCTGTAGAATTCGTTCTCTGCAGCTAACAGAAAACCAATTCAGCGAGAGCCGGCCGGAATGGCCGTGCGGTTCTGGGCGCTACAGTCTGGACCCGCGCGACCGTTACGGTCGCAGGTTCGAATCCTGCCTCGGGCATGGATGAGTGTGATGTCCTTAGGTTAGTTAGGTTTAATTAGTTCTAAGTTCTAGGCGACTGATGACCTCAGAAGTTAAGTCGCATAGTGCTCAGAACCATTTGAACCTTTCAGCGAGAGATGAAACTGAAGCACGAAGTAACTCCAACGTACTTGATTCTCTCAAAAAAGTTTGTTTCCAAATAAGACACACTGCACATAAGAGTCAACCTTTGTAATGTCATGAAGATATATTCCGTGTAATACAGATATAAAGAGATACATGAGGGTAAGAAATCAAATCAAATGTAGTAACGAGCCTCCGGATGCCATTGGTCTCTTATACCAAAATACTGAAAATTTATCTGAAAAGCCTTAGATATTTTGTCGGCGGAGTTAGGTTTTCTTCTGTACACTATGTGATCAAAAGTATCAAAAATGGTTCAAATGGCTCTGAGCACTATGGGACTTAACATCTGAGGTCATCAGTCCCCTAGAACATAGAACTACTTAAACCTAACTAACCTCAGGACATCACACACATCCATGCCCGAGGCAGGATTCGAACCTGCGACAGTTGCGGTCGCACGGTTCCAGACTGAAGCGCCTAGAACCGCTCGGCCACACCGGCTGGCGATCAAAAGTATCCGTACACCCTCAAAAACATACGTTTTTCATATTAGATGCATTGTGCTACCATCTACTGCCAGGTACTCCACATCAGTGACGTCAGTAATGATTAGACATCGTGAGAGAGCAGAATGGGGCGCTCCGTGGAACTCACGGACATCGAACGTGATCAGGTAATTGGGTGTCACTTGTGTCATACGTCTGTAAGCGAGATTTTCCCACTCATAAACATCCCTAGGTGCACTGTTTCCGATGTGACAATGAAGTGGAAATACGAAGAGACACGTACAGCGCAAAAGCGCACAGGCCGACCTCGTCTGTTAACTGACAGGAACAGCCGTCAGTTGAAGAGGGTCGTAATATGTAATAGGAAGACATCTATTCAGACCATCATACAGGAATTCCAAACTGCAACAGGCCCCACTGCAAGTACTATGACAGTTAGGCGGGAGGTGAGAAAACTTGGATCTCTTGGTCGAGTGGCTGCTCATAAGCCACACATCACGCCAGTAAATGCCAAAAGACCACTCGCTTGGTGTAAGAAGAATAAACATTGGACGACTGAACAGTGGAGAAACGTTGTGTGGGGTGACGAATTACGGTACACAATGTGGCGATCGATGGCAGTGTGTGGGTATGGTGAATGCCCCATGAACGTCATCTGCCAGCGTGTGTAGCGCCAGCAGTAAAATTCGGAGGCGGTGGTGTTATGGTGTGGTCGTGTTTTTATGGAGGAGGCTTACATACCTTGTTGTTTTGCGTGCCACTATCACAGCACAGGCCTACATTGATGTTTTAAGCTCCTTCTTTCTTCCCACTGTTGAATAGCAATTCGAGGATGGCGATTGCATCTTTCAACACGATCGAGCCCCTGTTCATAATACGCTGCCTGTGGCGGAGTGGTTACACGACAATACCATCCCTGTATTGGCCTGCACAGAGTCCTTATCTGAATCTTATAGAACACATATGGGATGTTTTGTAACGCCGAATTCATGCCAGACCTCACCGACCGACATCGATACCTCTCCTCAGTGCAGCACTCCGCGAAGAATGGGCTGCCATTCCCCTGAAAACCTTCCAGCACCTGATTGAACGTATGCCTGCGAGAGTGGAAGCTGTCATCAAGGATGAGGGTACGCCAGCATCATACTGAATTCCAACATTACCGCTGGCCGAAGTGGCCGAGCACTTCTAGGCGCTTGTCTGGAACCGTGCGACCGCTACGGTCGCAGGTTCGAATCCTGCCTCGGGCATGGATGTGAGTGATGTCTTTAGGTTAATTAGGTTTAAGTAGTGCTAAGTTATAGGGGACTGACGACCTCTGATGTTAAGTCCCATAGTGCTCAGAGCCATTTGAACCATTTTTGAACCAACGCTACCGATGGAGGGCGTCACGAACTAGTAAGTCATTTTCAGACAAGTGTCAGGATACTTTTGATCACATAGTGTATGTCATAACCTACACAATGCTACTATGTTCTCTAAATCAATTTCTGTATCAGCAACCCGATCTTGAAACAATTTTCCTCAAAATATTAGAGAAATTAAAATCCTTTCAAACTTCAAAAGACAGCTAACGGCCCACCTCCTACTCTTCGAGTAACTCACATTCGTCAGCCCTCCCTGCCCCACCTCTTTTCCATCCTCTTTTTTACAGATTTCTCTATTGAAATTCTATTCTTTCCTAGCAACTATTTCCACTTTCATTTCAATCCTTTCCTCTTTCACTATCCCTTACACTTCTAATACCAAACAAGGCTTCAGGAGTGCTAAACTAATCAATATCATTCTTAATGCCTCCATTATTTCATTATTATTATTATTATTTCTTTCTTGTCTCAGACGTTATGTCTGGTTAAATATGGAAGGTGACGCGGACCTTGATCAAGCGTGACTTCCTTTTAACTGTACGGTATATGTTACATTGCATTTAAGAACTTTCGGGTAATTGAACAAGTGTCAATAATTACAGATTTCTGTAGTTGTATATATAAGTTTGGATGTAGCTGTATTGCATTGATGTACTGGTGGATATTGTGTGGTATGACTCCTGTAGTTGATAGTATAATTGGTATAATGTCAACTTTATCCTGATGCCACATGTCCTTGACTTCCTCAGCCAGTTGGATGTATTTTTCAATTTTTTCTCCTGTTTTCTTTTGTATATTTGTTGTATTGGGTATGGATATTTCGATTAGTTGTGTTAATTTCTTCTTTTTATTGGTGAGTATGATGTCAGGTTTGTTATGTGGTGTTGTTTTATCCGTTATAATGGTTCTGTTCCAGTATAATTTGTATTCATCGTTCTCCAGTACATTTTGTGGTGCATACTTGTATGTGGGAACATGTTGTTTTATAAGTTTTATTATTATCATTATTATTGTTATTATTGTTATTAGCATTATTATTATTGTCACTATAATTATTGTTATTAGGCTGCAGCGGTAGCGGAGCGGTTCTAGGCGCTGCAGTCCGAAACCGCGCGCCTGCTACGGCCGCAGGTTCGAATCCTGCCTCGGTGATTGATGTGTGTGATGTCCTTAGGTTGGTTAGGTTTAAGTCGTTCTAAGTTATAGGGGACTGATGACCTCAGATGTGAAGTCCCATAGTGCTCAGAGCCATTTGAACCATTTTATTATTATTGTTGTTATTATTGCAATTGCTACTTTCGTCCACTAATCAAATTATTATTATTGAGTTAATGTAACAACTAATTAATATGATTCCTAATTCTTCCATTATTTTGTCATCACTATTGGTATGACTACTATAAATGCTATTGACAATTATAATTGCAATTAATAATCAAATTATTATTTTTGTCATTGTTATTTTTTGTATGTGCCGTTCCTGGTCAGATGTAAGAGAGGGTCTTAAGGCCCTAACGTCGTCAGGCTAAAAAAAGTAAATAATAAACCCGCCTCCACCACAAAATACTTACAGGGAGTCTAGAAACAGTCTGGAAAGCTTGTGATGGGGTTGCAAGGTTGGTTGTGGTGAGAAATATTTGTTAAGGAAAAAAAATTCTATACGTTTACGGAATTTCCAAGTTCATTAGCATCGAAGTTAATCCATTAGGCCATTGTGCGCACAAATTCAAGTGGCCTGCCTGATATCATTCTTGTCATTTATCCTCATAACGTAGATGACAGACTGCTCAGGCTTTGACTTAGGTTCATGCTTAGCACCTTCTCCTGTCCAATTTTTGCATCGCTCTCTCGTTCGGGTTTACGAAACCAAACGAGGTCACGTTTTGCACTTTCACGAGCAATGGCGTGATTGTTTAAACGTGGTTTTAATTAACTCGGAAACGGTGCAACGTATCTGAATTTTCTCATAACAATTATATCATAGCACAACCTGCCTTCCAACACTTTTACAAGTTTCTTGGACTTGATCAACATGTACACACATATATCAGACTAGCCGAACCAACAAACCAAAGTTCTGATGGTCTTGAAGCTTTTCACAGCGACAATAGTGAACGAAATCATGAAGTTTTCTCAATGTTGAAGCCATTTCACTCTCGTTTTAAAGCTTGAGCTTTCAAAGATATTCACTTTTTTGTAGAGTTAAATGACACTCAGTGCCACTCAGAGCGTGAGACCGGAAACTGCACTCCACCCCCCCCCCCCCCCCCCACCCTTCTACCCACAACCCTCACTGCCACAACCATCGTTTCCGTTTTACATGACGTTTTTAACTTCGGTTCTTTATGAACGCAACATTTCTATCGCGCTATCCCACGCTCCACTAAGAGTAACTCTTGTATCCATTAAATTTACTAGTGCGCATCCGAATTTCTACTGACATACCGTTTTTATGTTTTCTTCCAACAACCAGTAAAAATGAGATATGAGTTAAACATTGCCATGCCATGCACAATTTATTTCAGGAGTATACCTGATCTCGCACATAACATGCAAATACAGTAGAATCATCCAAGTCTAGGACTACCTGCGGTATGTGTAGGAAAATGTGGGGAGAACTGGCCATGACGGTAAAAGTGGCCATTGGGTATTTTTGTCCTGAACAGTGCTGCTGCCTGCCGAGAATGGTCAAACTAGTTCTAATATATACACCATTGTTATCAGAGAGTTTGACTGAGGAAGATTGTTCCCTTATTCCTTAATGAAAATTTTTCTGGTTATAGATAAGGCTTACCAGCCAATGATCTTCTTCAGTGCGGATGCACTCACATTGCTCAAACTATTACGGGAATCGGTTGATTGACAGCCGCGATTACTGAGTATAGTGGGCTGCGGCACTACAAATGTAGTGGGTGGACAGTAAGTTGGAAGTGTGGGTCTCACGGGGGCGTGACAGAGGTCAGTCCCTTCAGTCGCACTATCCTCTGCGTCCTAGATGACTCGTTCCGCTTGTGGGGAGCGGGAAGGTTCGTGTTTATTTCACTTGCTGTAGCATCGCTTGTGTGAAGTTTTCCTCGTTAGTGTTGTTCTGTCTGCCGAGTGAGTCGTAGTGCCTCCGCTCCGCCTTACTGTCTGTTTGTGTTGGTCTTCTGGCAGCGGCGTCGGCCGATCCGCTATGGCTACCACGGTTTCCACGTGCATTTCACGAAAAGGTACTGTGAGCTTCACTTTCTATAAAACAACGCGACATGTGCAGCCCGGGTCTCTAGAAATCCATGATTGGCTTATCGATACAATTCATGTGAACTCCGATCAGGTGCACACCGCTTATTTTGACGCAGACGAGTACGTATTTTACGTGAAATTTATGGATCCCCTTCACGTTGAAAGATTATTGTCGCGACATGGTTCTCAAGTCCCGTTCAAGCATCGCGATAATTCCGTTAGTATGCTGTCATTCGCAGATGCTGAAATTGTCTATACCAATGTTCGAGTGTTCAACCTCCCGCCAGAGGTTAATGACAACTTTGTAAAGGACATATTGACTTCTTATGGTAATGTGAAAAACGTCCGTCGTGAACATTGGTCTACTCAACACAGATTATAGTGCTATAGTGGAATTCGTTCCGTGGAAATGCATGTTAAACGCAATATTCCATCACATTTACTAGCGTGTGATCGCGTTCGTTCCATGTGTACTGGTCAAGAGGGAATCTGCTTCCTATGTGATGAAAGTAGACACGTTCGGTCTAATTGCCCCGAAACGCACTGGACAGGCTGCCTCTGACAGCTTTCACCCACTTTGATTATAAGACTGGCGAGGGCAGTTAATAGTAGGATGTCGGCTCTGATGGAGACGACTGTTGCAAAACATCAAAGCTGCGTACCTGGTCGTACCATTCTTACCCCTATAGTGGAGTGTCGTGACGCGGTTTCGGTTGCTGCTGTAACATCCGTCTCTTGCGTCATTGCTTTTCTAGACTTCGATAAGGCAGTTGATCGTGTTAATAACGACTTTCTGCTTCGGATTCTGGAGGCAATTGGTTTCACTGTTGACACACAGCGAGTGCTCTCAAATCTGTTTACGTGTATTTCGGCTTCGGTGGTTGTTAACGGCCCCCAGTAAATATCCGTAGGGGAGTGCCTCAAGGAAGCCCGCTGTCGATGACTTTGTTTGTGTTGTCTCTGGAGCCCCTACTTCGGATGCTAGCATACCAGCTGACAGGTTGGACGTTCTTCGGCGAGACTACAGCTGTTCGTGCATACGCGGATGACGTGATAGTTCTACACCGCAGTCCTGCTGGGGTACCTCTACTGAAGGCTGTAATCGATGATTTTTGTCGGAGTTCAGGTGCAAAATTTAATGAATGTAAATAAAAGTTTTGATGATGCGGTTGTTTCATGGGCTACTGAGGTGGATCGGCAAACGTCTTTTTGTATCCTCATTGATCGTTGTCCAATCAAAATGGCGGCGCTCAACTGGAAGTCTCTTACGGAAGAAATTCAGGGAGCGATACTAGAGCATGAAAGGCGTTCTCTTACTCTGCTCTAGAAAATCCGAATACTGGATACGTACGTCTTATGCAAAACTTATTACGTGTCCAAAGTTTATCCTCTTCTCTCGATGATGGCGAAGAAACTACAACAATTGTCTGATCGTTTCGTATGGAAGAGATATGTATTTCGGTTACGGTATAAGATGATCACGAAGCCTAGTTCCTTTGGGGGCTGGACCTGACTGATATACAAAGGAAGACGCAGATGCTATATGTTCGTCGTACTATTTTGACGATGACTCAAGAAACTCACACATTTACGTCTCATTCATTTCTGTGTCCGTCCTGCTAGTCTTGAACCCTCTCTTGATGGTGGTGGCATAAATTATATGTTAAAACACATTCGTGACTTCTATCTTGCGGTGAGCTATTTAGGGGCTGACATCTTATGGAGACCTGTCCTCACCATGAAATTCCTAAAGATTTGTTAGGAAGCAGTCCCTTGCCCGAACCTCGTTGAAGACAACCTGGACGACAGATTGGTTAAATATCAGTCTTCCGATTTTGCCGATGCGCGTAGCGCTCTCGTGGTATAAGGTACTAAATAACTTGATTGTAATGAACGAGCTACTTTTCCGTATTGGGCTTAGTGACACGGATTTATGTAGTCGTTGTACGTCTCCCGATAAGATACAACGTCGCTTTATTTGTGGAGGTCATATGGCAAACTGATTTTCTGTCAACGCAGCATGCCGAAATTGACCTAGCTAAGCGAGACAGTCGTCAGTGAAGTACAGACGCAGAGTGCATCAATCTTAGGGCGTGAACCACTCGAACGGCAGTCAACACTAAAGATTAACTCGCGTGTTACTGCGCTGCAAGTCACTGGGAAGTTGGTCTGGATAAATGTGGGACCGCAGTGACCTGTTATCACACTGTGCTTGGTAGAACCACTGGCAGATAATGACTTATGAGACACATCACACTCATTTCTATGGAGAAGCGTAGAACATGTACAGGAGGAATCGGATGGAAAAGTAGTGCCCATGAATTTAGCTGTTGTTGGCACCAATAGAGTCGAGCTCACCGTAGCTAACTAGGAACTCGTGGATTATGTAAATAGAGTTCAGTGATCCCCTGGGACTGTTTTCAGTATCGTGAGATACAATTTGGGTTAAAGGATGCTCCACCAACGTTTCAGTGTTTGCTTGGTAGACTGGTGCGGGGACTCAAACCTAGCCAGTGTGTGGTTTACGTAGATAATTGAATTGTTTCGTGAAGTATATGTCGGAGCATACGCAACGTTTGGAAGAGGTTTTTGGAAGATCAGGAGCACTGAATTCAACATTAAGCATGAAAAAATGTCATTTTGCATTGGAAGATGCTACGTATTTAGGGCATAGAATCACCAGTGAAGGAGTTGATAAAGGCAATACGCAAATTTCCGATTCCTAGTAATTCCAATGAATTACAATCTTTCCCAGGGTTAGGGAATGATTATAGAAAAATTCATAAAAGGGTTTGAGATGTTGTGGGACCACATATGAAACTTTTAAAAGAGGGCGTAAAGTTTGAATGGATGGAGGAATGCCAAGACGTGTCCGAGGAGTTAAAAAGAGCGTTGACATCAAATCCAGTATTAATTTTTGCAGGTTACGTGGGCAGTTAAGTAATAAACACAGAGGAACATCCGGTAGCTTATGACCCTAGACAGTTAAACGGAGTGGAAGAAAACTACTCAAAAACAGAAAAAGGGATAATTAATGTGATATATAGAGTCACATATTTCCGACGTTATTTGTATGGCAATAAGTTAAAGTGATAACTGAGCATGCAGCTCTTAAGTATTTTTTGAGGCTTAAGGACCCTTCTAGTAGAATGACTTAATGGGTACTGAGGTTAAGCGAATATGAGTATGAAGTCATACACAAGCTTGATAAGAAGTATATGACTGCGGATAGCTTAAGCCAAAAAGCAGCTGACATACAAACACTGACCTTGCACAATACCAAAGCCGGCCGCTGTGACCGAGCGTTCCTAGGCGCTTCAGTCTGGATCAGCGCGACCGCTACGGTCGCAGGTTCGAATCCTGCCTCGGGCATGGATGTGTGTGATGTCCTTAGGTTAATTAGGTTAAAGTAATTATAAGTTCTAGGGGACTGATGACCTCAGATGTTAAGTCCCATAGTGCTCAGAGCCATTTAAACCATCTTTTGTGCAATAGCAAGCAACACAACAGACTGATGCAAAATGTAAACAGTACTCCTAGCAGCCTTGCAGCTGCAGTTCACTGACTCTGGCAGGTTGTTGCATAAAACGACAAGGTCGGGGCTGCGGGTAGTAGTGTCATTGGAGCTAACAGAGGAAGAGCTGAAAGAAGCACATGGCATGTATTGTCAGGACGTGGGAGTTGTGAAACATTGAACAGATGTGTAGCAGAACTGGTAAAAGTCAAGGAAAGAAGATGTGCATCAGTATGCGAGAGCTCGTGTAAAATGCACACGATGGGCAGAGATGAGCCGTAAGTTATAAACTTTGCAGAGATTACCGGGAGCAATGGAACCATTATGAATGATTTCGTTGGATTTCCTCTAGCCATTCAATAAGACTCCAGCTGGGAATTTATTTTTTCTGAGTATTATTGATCATTTTTCTAGATACGTGGAAATGAATACAATCCCTAAACAACGGGCAGCAACAGTAATACAAGAATAAATCATGCTCACAGTCTGAGTACCAGAATGTAGAATTACAGATCAAGTGACAAACCTTATGTCGGATTTGTTAAAGCAGCTGTGTGATATTCTGAAGGACGCGTCTACTGCACCCTCAGGGTAACAGTAGGACGCAGAGACTACATCACACAATCAGAAGGATGTTCAGTCGTTATGTGAACTCTCTCGATAACCACTAGGACGTGTATTTATCTTTTGTTGCAAGTACATATGATTCAAAAGTCCATTCTGCTACAGGACTATCACCATATTAGGTAGTTTATTGGAGGTGCATGCCGTATTCGTTCTACAAAATAGGGCTAAGTGTTGGCTAGGATGGCGAGACCGTCCACGATTTTGCCAAAACAAATTACCACTCTGTACGGTAGCTCAGTGGGTAATGTATCGAACCCTTACGTTCAAAATTGTAAGACTAACAAATCTGACGGATGACCTCGCTGTTTGGTCCCCTCTCCCAAACTAATCAACCAAGAAATCTGTAGCTCAGTATCAGGGGCCATAGCAGGCAGCTGAAACATCGCCGGTAAACGCCATGATTCACTTACCGGCTTGTACAACTATTATTCATGTTGGGTGTCAGAAGCTGTTTCAAGGTGCTCCAGATGAGCAGACGCAAATATTATCACCCATTGAGGGTAAAGTTATGGGTACCAGCAAGAAGGGAAACCGTGTAAACGCACAACTTGTGAGGGAGATTTCGTGTGGGTTCATACCAAGGCAGTAGGAGGAATAGTATATGTCTTGTGTTAGAATGCATACGGTTTACAGGTAAGTTGGGTGATGTGTTATCTAGATGCGTAAGTGATTAAAGTGTCAGGTGAGGGTGAGGATAGGATGGAGTAGTTTTGCTCATGTAATATGTAGTGTTATACTTCTATGTTAATTTCTGTGTAAACTAGGTATTTTGTGTTTGGGTTTCCCTTTCTATGTCTACGAGACGGAGGATCTTTCAAAAAAGAAAGTGGAGCGATAGGATTTCCTTGTTACAAGGTTGCTATGGGTTGAAGTAATGATATGAGGAGTGTCTATCCTGCCAGTGCTGCACCTCTTCGTCAGGAGTGGAGCGGGGTCGCTACCGGTACTACCATCGGAAACTGGAGTACTTTCACAAAGCAAGAAGGTGCAGTATTCACACGCCATGGTTTGGCACTGATGCTGACCCTGAACGCTTGGGAAATGCGTAATGATATGAAACACTTAGGAGATGTGTTTATGGAGTTAAGGTGGGAGATGGAAGGATAAGATGTGCTGAAGAAAATGAGGAGTGATTCCGATAAGGCGCACCGGTCATATCAACAGTTGGGAGTGCAGATGCAGCAGATAATGGATGTAGGGTCACGCACAGTACAGCGACATAAGCAAGCTTGGTTGCACACGAGGGTAGGTATTGAAAACGGTTTTCGATATTGCGGATGTCTGAAAGCTATACAGACTTCGGTAGATACTTCGGTTAAGAGAATGACAGTAGCAGGATTGTTTTAGGCTTTAGGTGATAGCTTGCGGTATGCTTGTAAGCGGTAACGGAGTTGAGTCTTACATGTCGCACATGGGCAGCTGAGTCAAGCTCTGTTAATGCCAGATAAGATCTTGGTCGGCCTGTAAAGAGTGCAGGAGAAATTGCCACCAGAATTGGAAGTCGAATCTACCGCTGTTGTACCACATAGCGGTGGCTGGGATTACATCTACATCTACGTGATTACTCTGCTATTCACAATAAAGTGCCTAGCAGAGGGTTCAATGAACCACCTTCAAGCTGTCTCTCTACCGTTCCACTCTCGAACGGTGCGCGGGAAAAACAAGCACTTCAATTTTTCTGTGCGAGCCCTGATTTCTCTTATTTTATCGTAATGGTCATTTCTCCCTATGTAGGTGGGTGCCAACAGAATGTTTTCGCAATCGGAGGAGAAAACTGGTGATTGAAATTTCATGAGAAGATCCCGTCGCAACGAAAAACGCCTTTGTTTTAATGATTGCCATTGCAACTCACGCATCATGCCTGTGGCACTATCTCCCCTATTTTGCGATAATACAAAAAGAGCCGCCCTTCTTTGAACTTTTTTGATGTCATCCGACAGTCCCATCTGATACGGATCCCACACCGCACAGCAATACTCCACAATAGGGCGGACAAGCGTGGTGTAAGCAGTCTCTATAGTAGATCTGTTGCACCTTCTAAGTGTTCTGCCAATGAATCGCAGTCTTTGATTTGTTCTACCCACAACATTATATATGTGATAGTTCCAATTTAGGTTATTTGTAATTGTAATCACTAAGTACGTATTTAGTTGAATTTACAGCCTTCAGATTTGTGTGACTTATCACGTAATCGAAATTGAACGGATTTCTTTTAGTACTGATGTGAATAACTTCACACTTCTCTTCATTTAGGATCAATTGCCACATTTCGCACCACATAGATATACTATCGAAATCATTTTGCAATTCGTTTTGGTTACCTGGTGACTTTCCAAGACGGTAAATAACAGCATCATCTGCAAATAATCTAAGAGGGCTACTCAGATTGTCTCCTATATCGTTAATATAGTTAGGGAACAATAGAGGGCCACCAACACTTCCTTGGGGAACACCGGATATTACTCCTGTTTTATTTGATGGCTTTCCGTCTATTACTGCGAACTGTGACCTTTCTGACAGGAAATCACGAATCCAGTCGCACAACTGAGGCGATATTCCATAGGCACGCAGTTTGGTTAGAAGACGCTTGTGAGGAACGGTGTCGAAAGCCTGGAAATCTAAAAATATAGATTCAATTTGACATCTCCTGTCGATAGCACTCATTACTTCATGAGTATAAAGAACTAGCTGTGTTTCACAAGAACGATGTCTCCTAAATCCGTGCTGACCACGTGTCAATAAATCGTTTTCTTCGAGGTAATTCATAATATTCGAACACAGTATATGTTCCAAAACCCTACTGCAAATCGAAGTTAGTGATATGGACCTGTAATTCAGCGGGTTACTCCTATTTCCCTTTTTGGGTATTGGTGTGACTTGAGCAGTTCTTCGGTCTTTAGGTACGGAACTTTCTGTGAGCGAGCCGTTGTGTATAATTGCTAAATATGGAGCTATTGCATCAGCATACTCTGCAAGGAGCCTGACTGATAGCCGGCCGCGGTGGCCGTGCGGTTCGAGGCGCTCAGTCCGGAACCGCGTGACTGCTACGGTCGCAGGTTCGAATCCTGCCTCGGGCATGGATGTGTGTGATGTCCTTAGGTTAGTTAGGTTTAAGTAGTTTTAAGTTCTAGGGGACTGATGACCTCAGATGTTAAGTCCCATAGTGCTCAGAGCCATTTTGAGCCTGACTGATAAACAATCTGGACCGGAGGCCTTGCCTTTATTAAGTGATTTAAGCTGCTTTGCGACACCGAGAATATCTACTTCTATGTTGGTTATCTTGGCAGTTGTTTTTGATTGGAATTCAGGAATATTTACTTCGTCTTCTTTGGTGAAGTAGTTTCGGAAAACCGCGTTAAATAACTCTGCTTTAGTGGCACTGTCATCAGTGACTTCACCGTTGTTATCTCGCAATGAAGGTATTTATTGCGGTCTTGCCACTGGTGTGCTTTATATAGGACCAGAATCTCTCTGGGTTTTCTGCCAGATTCCGAGACAGAGTTTCGTTATGGAAATTATTAAAAGCATCTCGCATTGAAGCACGCTCTATATTTCGAACTTCTGCAAAACTTTGCCAATCTTGTGGATTTTGCGTTCTTTTAAATTTGACACGCTTTTTTCGTTGCTTCCGCAACAGCGACCTGACCCGTTTTGTGTACCATGGGGGATCAATACATTCACTTATTAGTTTATGTGGTATATATATATCTCAATTGCCGTCGATACTATCTCTTTGAAATCAGTCCGCATCTTTTCTATACTTACTTGATCAGATCGAAAGGAGTGGAGACTGTCTCTTAAAAAGGCGTTAAGAGCATTTTTATCAGCTTTTTTAAACAGATCTGCTTTGTGTTTCTTTTTGATGGTTGTGGGTGTTCGGTATTCAGCATAGCAGCAACTGCCTTGTGGTCGCTAAAACCTGTATTCGCCACGATAATCACTATTTGTCCATGATTATTTGTTGCTAAAAGGTCAAGTATGCTTTCGCAACCATTTACGCTTCGAGTGGGCTCATGAACTAATTGTTTAAAGCAATTTTCTGAGAAAGCATTCAGTACAATTTCGGATGACGTTTTATGCTTGCCGCCGGCCTTAAACGTATAATTTTACCAGCATATCGAGGGTAGTTGACGTCGCCAGCAACTATAATTGTATGAGTGGGGTACCTATTTGAAATGAGAGTCAAGTTTTCTTTGAGCTGTTCAGCAACTATATCTTCTGAGTCGGAGGATCGGTAAAACGATCCAGTTAACAGTTTAGTCTGATTGACAAGTATAACCTCTACTCATACTACTTCACAGAGCTATCCAACTCAATCTCACTACAAGGTAAACTAATTCTGACAGCAATAAATACTCCACCATCAACTGTATTTATTCTGTCCTTTCTGAACACTGTTACCTCGCTTGCAAAAATTTCGGCTGAACTGATTTCCAGCTTTAGCCAGCTTACCGTACCTAGAACTATTTGAGCTTCAGTGCTTTCTGTTAGGACTTGGAGCTCTGGTTCTTTCCTAACACAGTTACGACAGTTTACAACTACAGTACCGATCGTTTCTACAACTACCTTACTGTGTTTTACCTGCCCGCTTTTAGACGGACACCCTTTCTGTGGTTTCCTGAGACCCTCTAACCTGAAAAACTACCCAGTCCTTTCCACACAGCCCCGCTGCCCGTGTAGCCGCTTCCTGTGTGTAATGGACTCTTGACCTATTAAGCGGAACCTGGAAACCCACCACCCGATGGCGCAAGTCAAGGAATCTGCAACCTACACGGTCAGAGAACCGCCTGAGCCTCTCATTCAGACCCTCCACTCGGCTCTGTACCAAAGGACCACAATCTGTTCTGTCGACGATACTGCAGATGGTGAGCTCTACCTTCATCTTGCAAGCAAGACTGGCAATCTTTGCCAAATCCACTAGACACCCGAAACCAGTGAGAATCTCCTCCAATCCAAAGCGACACACGTCATTGGTACCAATATGGGCCACCACCGGCAGTTGGCTGCACCCTGTACTCTTCATGGCATCCGGAATCACCCTTTCCACATCTGGACGAGATGACTGTGTATTTGTGTTGTCCTCATCATTTCATCATTATTCATGGGAGTGGCGAGAATGGACTGAGAAAAGGTTGGGAATTTTCATGGGCGCTGATAACCGCGCAGTTGAGTGCCCCAAAAACCAAACATCATCCTCATCATCATCCACATCTGGAATGACTCCCACCAGTATGCACACAAAGTTCACACTGGATTCTTTCCCCTTCTTGGCACCCATGTTCCTAAGGGGCCCCATAACGCGCCTAACGTTGGAGCTCCCAGTTACCAGCAAACCCACTCTCTGTAAATGCCCAGACCTTGCGTGCAGAGTTCACACTGGATTCTTTCCCCTTCTTGGCAGCCATGTTCCTAAGGGGCCCCATTACGCGCATAACGTTGGAGCTCCCAGCTATCAGCAAACACACTCTCTGTGAATGACCAGACCTTGTGTGCAGAGAAGCTTCCTCTGGAACAGGGTGGACGTCTGCATCCGGCTCAGAGACTTAGTCAGCCACAGATAACGCTCGAAACCTGTTCGTCAAACGAACCAGGAAGGCACTACGATCAGCCCCTAGGAAAGCCTTTTGCTGCCTGCCAGACTTTGGAATCATCTCGCACTCGACCACAGGTGAGGGGTCAGCCTCAGTGCAGGCAGTCCTGTGGCTGCCACAGTGGTGGACCGATCGGGGGACACGTGGGTCGTGCTCGATGTCCGTCGCATCCCCGCGTCCGACCACCCACAGTGATGCCCCTTCGCAACAGCCTCAAGCTCTGTGACGGAAGCCATCACTGAATGGAGTTGTGAGCGAAGAGTCACCAACTCAGCTCGCATCTGTACACAGCAATCACAGCGCCTATCCATTTCTGAAGTCGCACCTGTTTGAAACTCGTAAAAATACGTAATAAAAGAATGGTGTACTCGCCTTATTAGCAGCAGGAACACGAGCGGCTCTGTCACTGTCTGTCTAACCGACACTGAGATGTTCTGTTCAAAGCAAAACAAACAAAAGCCTGTACGATACGAGGGTCGTCGTAACTGACATCTGCTTCACATGTGCTGTGCAACGAGCTACATTAATTTAAGTATTAACTGTATTTTTCTTATTTGTCTCTTCTTCCGTGTGTTTTTGCTTTACGAAGCTATAATTTTCGAGTACTAGTAATAGTGTTCCATAGATTTCGTGTTTGTTTTCAATACAGTCAGAGAGAGTCCCTTTAGTCAGCTGTAGTGCCAGTAGTGCTCGTGTTTGTTTTGAATACAGTCCAGAGACAGGTAGTGCTTATTGTCATTGTTTTCAGCAAGAAGTGTCCAGTAGCCACAGTTTAGTCAGCTATAAGCCGGCTTTGTTAGTCTAGTTAAAAGTTGAATAACTCTCTAAAGTAAATTGTTGGAGCTGGCCACTATTCGCGAACAGCTGAACGTGTTGATGGCCGCGGTCAGCCGTCTTCAGGCTGCTGCCTCGGAGTGTAGCGGCAATGGGGAGTCTGGTGCGTCGCACGGTACACCCCAGGTGTTACATGCTTCACCCACTGTCCCTGCTGTCGAGACATTTTCGAGGGTACCGGGCGCGGTTGGGCCACCCTATCCCCAAGGGGAGTGGCGAGTTCAGCGGCGTTCGCGGTGCACGAGGCGGACGGACAGTGTGGAGGCTGGCCGTATGGCATCGCCTGCTCTGCCTGTGAGTGGACATGTGGCCACTCCTTCAGCAAGGTTCGAGCAGGCACACGGGGGGAGGGGTTTATTAGTGATTGGGAGCTCCAACGTTAGGTGGGTGATGGAGCCCCTTAGGGAAATAGCGGAAAGGTCAGGGAAGAAGGCCAGAGTTCACTCTGCCTGCCTGTTGGGGGTCTCATCCAAGATGTGGAGGAGGCCCTGCCGGCTGCGATAGAGAGCACTGGGTGCACCCGACTGAAATTGTTGCTTATGTCAGCACCAATGACTCCTGCCGTCTGGGTTCAGAGGTCATCCTCAGTTCATACAGGCGGTTGGTGGAGTTATCCTCCGCCACACACCGTCAGGTGGCTTGCGGAGTATGGATGTAGATGTAGATGTAGATGCTGAAGGCGGAACGTCTCGCTCGCGGGGTGGAATCCGAGCGAACTATTTTTAGTATCGTTCCCAGAACCGATCGCGGTCCTCTGGTTTGGAACAAAGTGGAAGACCTAAACGAGAGGCTCAGACGATTCTGCGGAGATCTGGGGTGCAAATTTCTCGACCTCCGCCATCGGGTGGAGAAATGTAGAGTCCCCCTGAATAGGTCAGGCGTGCACTACACGCAGGAAGCGGCTACAAGGGTAGCGGAGTACGTGTGGAGTGCAATGTGGGTGTTTTAGGTTAGAGAATTTCCTCCCTAGGCCCGACAAGACGCCTCCTGAGACGCGACAAGGTAGTAGTAGGCAAAACACAACAGGGAATAACAATATTAATGTGGTAATAGTAAACTGCAGGAGCGACTATAGAAAGGTCCGAGAACTGCTCTCATTAATAAACGGTCACAATGCCCACATTGTACTAGGGCCAGAAAGTTGGCTGAAACCAGATGTAAACAGTAATGAAATTCTAAACTCAGATTGGAATGTATACCGCAGACACAGGCTGGACAGTGAAGGGGGAGGCGTGTTTATAGCGATAAAAAGTGCAATAGTATCGAAGGAAATTGACGGAGATCCGAAATGTGAAATAATTTGGGTAAAGCTCACGGCTTAAGAAGGTTCAAACATGGTAATTGGATGTCTCTATAGGCTCCCTGGCTCAGCAGCTGTTGTGGCAGAGCACCTGAAGGAAAATTTGGAAAATATTTTGAGTAGATTTCCCGACCATGTTATAGTTCTGGGTGGAGATTTTCATTTGCCGGATATAGACTGGGAGACTCAAACGTTTATAACGGGTGGCAGGGACAAAGAATCCAGTGAAATTTTTTTAAGTGCATTATCTGAAAACTACCTTGAGCAGTTAAACAGAGAACCGACTTGTGACGATACCATATTTTACCTTCTGATGACAAACAGACCCGAACTATTTGAAACAGTTAACGCAGAACAGGGAATAAGCGATCATAAAGCGGTTACTGCATCGATGATTTCAGCCGTAAATAGAAATATTAAAAAAGGTAGGAAGATTTTTCTGTTTAGCAAAAGAGACAAAAAGCAGACTTCAGAGTACTTGACGTCTCAACACAAAAGTTTTGTTTCAAGTACAGATAGTGTTGAGGATCAGTGGACAAAGTTCGAAACCATCGTGCAATATACATTAAATGAGTATGTGCCAAGCAAGATCGTAAGAGATGGAAATGAGCCACCGTGTTACAACAACCGAGCAAAGGGAACTTCACGGCAAACATAAACATAGCCAAAGCCTTGCAGACAAACAAAAATTACGCGAAGCGAAATGTAGTGTGAGGAGGGCTATGCGAGAGGCGTTCAATGAATTCGAAAGTAAAGTTCTGTGTACTGACTTGGCAGAAATTCCTAAGAAATTTTGGCCTTATGTCAAAGGGGTAGGTGGATCAAAACAAAATGTCCAGACACTCTGTGACCAAAATGGTACTGCAACAGAGGATGGCAGACTAAAGGCCGAAATACTAAATGTCTTTTTCCAAAGCTGTTTCACAGAGGAAGACGGCACTGTAGTTCCTTCTCATGATTGTCGCACAGATGACAAAATGGTAGATTCGAAATAGACGACAGAGGGATAGAGAAACAATTAAAATCGCTCAAAAGAGGAAAGGCCGCTGGACCTGATGGGATACCAGTTCGATTTTACACAGAGTACGCTGTGGAACTTGCCCCCCTTCTTGCAGCGATGTACCGTAGGTCTCTAGCAGAGCGTAGCGTTCCAAAGGATTGGGAAAGGGCACAGGCCATCCCCGTTTTCAAGAAGGGACGTCGAACAGATGTGCAGAACTATAGACCTATATCTATAACGTCGATCAGTTGCAGAATTTTGGAACACGTATTATGTTCGAGTATAATGACTTTTCTGGAAACTAGAAATCTACTCTTTAGGAATCAGCATGGGTTTCGAAAAAGACGGTCGTGTGAAACCCAGCTCGCGCTATTCGTCCACGAGACTCAGAGAGCCATAGACACGGGTTCACAGGTAGATGCCGTGTTTCTTGACTTCCGCAAGGCGTTCGATACAGTTCCCCACAGTCGTTTAATGAACAAAGTAAGAGCATATCGACTATCAGACCAATTGTGTGATTGGATTGAAGATTTCCTACATAACAGAACGCAGCATGTCATTCACAATAGAGAGAAGTCTTCCGAAGTAAGAGTGATTTCAGGTGTGCCGCAGGGAAGCGTCATATGACCGTTGCTATTCACAATATACATAAATGACCTTGTGGATAACATCGGAAGTTCACTGAGGCTTTTTGCGGATCATGCTGTGGTATATCGAGAGGTTGTAACAATGGAAAATTGTACTGAAATGCAGGAGGATCTGCAACGAATTGACGCATGGTGCAGGGAATGGAAATTAAATCTCAATGTAGACAAGTGTAATGTGCTGCGAATACACAGAAAGAAAGACCCTTTATCATTTAGCTACAATATAGCAGGTCAGCAACTGGAAGCAGTTAATTCCATAAATTATCTGCTAGTAGGCATTAGGAGTGATTTAAAATGGAATGATCATATAAAGTTGATCGTCGGTAAAGTAGATGCCAGACTGAGATTTATTGGAAGAATCCTAAGGAAATGCAATCCGAAAACAAAGGAAGTAGGTTACAGTACACTTGTTCGCCCACTGCTTGAATATTGATCACCACTGTGGGATCCGTACCCGATAGCGTTGACAGAAGAGATAGAGAAGATCCAACGGAGAGCAGCGCACTTCGTTACAGGATCATTTAGTAATCGCGAAAGCGTTACGGAGATGATAGATAAACTCCAGTGGAAGACTCTGCAGGAGAGACGCTCAGTAGCTCGGTATGGGCTTTTGTTGAAGTTTCGAGAACATACCTTCACCGAGGAGTCAAGCAGTATATTGCTCCCTCCTACGTATATCTCGCGAAGAGACCATGGGGATAAAATCAGAGAGATTAGAGCTCATACAGAGGCATACCGATACTCTTTCCTTCCACGAACAATACGAAACTGGAATAGAAGGGAAAACCGGTAGATGCACTCAAAGCACCCTCCGCCACACACCGTTAGGTGGCTTGCTGAATATGTATGTATATGTAGATGTAGATACCAGGTCTGGTAACCCACACTGAGTTTAGGATGGATCTAACACGATTCTATGTATTAATACGATTTTCGATTAGCAACGAGCAGACCAGGTTCAAATGTTGCACCATACATGCATACCCTTTAAAGTGGAGAACCTTGGGGAAGTTTGTTGAAGTTCTGATCACAGAATACTGTGGTAGTCACACGGTTATGTCACTAACAGAACGTGAACGTCGTCAGAAGGAGAGCATACGTGTACTGGCACGTGAGAGATATAATTCTATATATGTACAGTAAATGATCAGAATTGACCACGCGGCGTCCTGAAGCTGCAGCCTGCGATAGGTCACTGTAGAATGAATGGGTAGACAGGGATTCGATTCACCACCCTCCTGAATACTAGTCAAGTGTCCTACCACTTAGCCACCTCGCTTGATGACGATATCTCTACATGACATGTGGACGTTATACGATAGGGTGACAGTTTACTTCAAGAAGTAAACTATGTGTATCAAAACTTTTGCTGCGCCATGTTTCTGCTGACTATAACAGAACAGAGCTGGGAATGACTCAGTAGGCAGATATCATGGCTCAGTGGTGAAAAAAGCCTCAGTGGTCCTACGCAAGAAGCCATATTGAAACTATGCTGACATTGCGGAAGGCATCATCCAAGGCACCCAGCACGTGACCATCTGCAGACCTTCAAAACTCCGATATGATACAGGATATAAATTAGAAGGGTACATGAAAGAACTTAAAATTAGGTACAAAGTTGCAAAACATAAATATATCCATACTGATATACAATTACGGTACACAGAGAGCAAGAACCGCTTATCGTCGATAATGAGCTGCTGGAGAGAGCAGCAGCTATTTCTTAAATACTGGAGGCTACGCTTACAACTGACAGCACGATGTCAGCGTTAGCCAATCAGGTATAAGTCGAAAGAATTACGTACAAAAAGATCTACTTATAAGCAAATAACTTTAAAAAGCGAAAAAATAAGCATCGTATTCGTTGTGATTCTTGAGTTTCTCCCGGCGTATTTGATAATCAAAATATCCACGGGTGTACTGCCGGTCTACAGTGTTCAAAAATGGCTCTGAGCACTATGGGACTTAACATCTATGGTCATCAGTCCCCTAGAACTTAGAACCACTTAAACCTAACTAACCTAAGGACATCACACAACACCCAGTCATCACGAGGCAGAGAGAATCCCTGACCCCGCCGGGAATCGAACCCGGGAACCCGGGCGTGGGAAGCGAGAACGCTACCGCACGACCACGAGCTGCGGACGGTCTACAGTGTCCAACGGGCACAATATTTCGGCGATCATACATGTCGCCATCATCAGGTGAACTGACGGACTGAGCTCCTGTGAACGTACCGGCACGGAGATCCGTACGCTATGGCTGCTCAGAGGGAACTGGGTTCGATCGCGGCGGCGGCCGATTTGAATAACCTCCGCCCGCGGTGCGCTTCCTCCGTTGAGTATAGGTTCCCCCTGGTGGCACGTTTGAAAAATAGTTAAGATGTTGGTGGTTTCTATGGAGATGGTGACCGCTGTTCCTAAGAGATGGAGCTGGTCACAATGGAAATGGTAGTCGCTGACCTCTAGCGGTTTCCGCTGAAGCAGCTACAAACATCGATAAATGAAGCTTAGTAGAGAACGCTCCACAGATGCAGTTACTGGATGTAAATAAAAGGTATCCGTTAATGTAGATATCGACGTTGTTGATCAATAATATGCTAGCAAATAACAACAAAAGTGGTATGAGAAGCTAGCAATACCGAAGAGAAATATGTGCCCATATTTCTAAAATACAGAATCGATAACTAGTGAAAAAATATGTAATGTCAAAAACCACTTAAGTAAGGTAATTTCAGGATGAACAAGTATTAATTAAAAATACAATACCTACTGTTTATACAATGTAATAATATTATATAAATATGTAAGAAAATAGTAGGAAATTAAAGAAAAATGTCATAAGCAATTATATTTAAGTAAAATAACACTAAACACAACTACATGGGTCACAATAAAGAGAATGAAGAAGGATATAAAACAGATTTGTACAGTTATAAAAGCAAGATATCACAGTATGCATTCTGAAGTAGATGATTAAAAAGCCGGAAGAGATTTTGGTCCTTGAAATCTAGCAGCTCGGTTATAGAAGAAAAGGTTTTTTTTTTTTAATATGACTTAATTTCTGTCTTCTAACGTATTAAGAAATAGCCCTTTAGGTGCATTATGTAAAGTATTCATGTTGTTAGAATGCAACCTTCAGCGTGATTATGTTCACCAAGATGCTAAACAAATAACGATTTAAACACATGTGATACCAGTACTATACTCTATGAATCGTATTAAAAAGTTACAGCCAGATTGCCCAATATATTGTTTATCGCAGTCCTTGCAGTGTATTTTGTAGCTGCCAGAATTTTTGTATTTGCTAGATTCGCCAGTTGTATGTTTTACTTGCTTTTGTAAAAGGTTGTTAGTTGTAAAGGCTATTGCCAATCTTTTTTACTGATTTGCTTATTTTCTCTGAAATAAGTCTCATATAAGTAATTTTAGTAAATCTCCTACTGGAATTTGTAACAGTGTCTGTTGTTTGTCGTATTTTTTCAATAATGTCGGTTTGACTCTCACTAAAGTTACTGGCAACAGAAATTTGTTCTAACTATCATTTTTTTAATGTATCAGGTTGAAGAGTTAATTTTAATAACATGAAGCGTTCTTCAAAACATTAATACGAGGGCTGTCCAGAAAGTAAGTTACGATCGCTCGCGAAATGGAAACGACTATGAAAATCCGATAAAGCTTTGCAAAGATGCGTTGGGCAGTGTCTCTAGGTAGAATTATGTCGCTCTTTTCATTCCTGAGATCTTAGTGAGCGCGTAAAGATGTTATAGAAAATAGTGTCTCCCGCCAAGTACGAGGGCCTGGTGAGAATTTTCCCCTGAAGCTATGCAACCAACATTACATAACTGTCGTGGGTTTCTTCTTCACGACAATTCTCAGCCTCATTCTGCAGGGGCAATGAAGATGTTCCTGCATCGTTTCAATTGGAAATGTTTGGTTACCCACAATACAGCCCGTAATTGTCTCCCACTTAGTTTCATCTCTGCTCAAACGAACCGCTGGCTATGAAGACAACATTCTGGCACAGACAACGAGTTTTAGGCCAGCGTAGAGAATTGGCGGAAAGCACTGGCGGCTGCCTTCTATGATGAGGGTATTGAAGTTGGTACAACACTACGACGAATATCTGAGTCAGAACGGCGACTACGTAGAGAAGTAGCTGAAAGGTGTAGCTAACTGTTACAAATGAAACATTTCTGATTTTCACTGTGATTTTCATTTCGCGATCAATCGTAACTTACTTTCTGGACAGCCCTCGTATATAGGATACGATCTCCGTAGGAACCAAACCATCTACTTCGTACATCCGTGGAATGTCGTCTGCTGGACATCACCTATCGAGACCCACCGCCATCTCTTTGGAAATCGCGCTACTGGTACATCTTTGCAACAGCGTTCACCATCTGCATAAAAACCACCAACATCGCAATTATTCTTCCACCTTGCTCCTAGAGGGCAACCTATACACAATGAATGCGATCTTCATTTGTTTCCTTTTTAATGTTTTAGTATATTTAATCGACAACAGCTGCATTAACAAACTTTTTCTTCTTTGTCATAAAGGTATTCTACGTAGCTTTGGCCTTCTGCTTACTAATACCCGTAAGTACAGCTTTTTGTACATAATTCTTTCGGCCTATACCTGATTGGTTAACGCTGACATCATGCTGTCAGCGGCAGACAGAGCCTCCAATATTTAAGAAATAGCTGAGTTGCTGTCTCCAGCAGTTGACTATCGTCATTCAGCGGTTCCTACTCTTAGTGTACAACTATTGTCCATCAATATAGGTATATCTATGTTTTGTAATTTTATGGTTATTTGTAGTTCTTTTTATATACTCCTCTAATTTACATCCTGTATCTTATCAGAGTTTTGAAGGTCTGAAGATGATCATGTGATGATCGAAACCGGTCACCTTGTAATAATCGTGCCTTTGCGATCTACACTGTTTTATAATTAATTACAAATATTCTACATTGATCTCTGACTTTCTCCAGTAATGTTATCAACAATATTAAATCAGATTTTGCTCATTGTGGTGATGTTGCCATGTAGAGGGAAACATTTTTACTGTAAAGGGTGTTTAAAAAAAGTTTGTTCGAGGTCATAAGACTATTAATTCTACGTGAATGAAGAAATAAACTTGGCGTCAGTTTCAACTGAAGCATCAAAATTGAAAGTTGCCTTGGCGCCAGTGGTAAACTCCCACTTCATACGGTTGCTAATAGAGGTCCCCTGTGCAGGTAGCTCGCTCATTCTCTACCCAATATTCGTCCAGTCGAAATGACAATATCACAACAATACAAGATGTTTTGCGTTCTTCATTTTAACAGGCTCATATCAGTTAATACTGTGCAGGATCATATCGAGAGTGCGACACTGCACCTCCTGTTGCTTAAATCAGTCGACGATTGCACCAGAAATTTCAAGACACTCACCGTTTATATACGTGGAAATCGATAGGTGGTTGTACAAGGTGTAGACTATTGCATATCGTATCTGCCTGGCGTATTTTGCTGCGACATTTGAGCTTGCAAAACATAAGTATTCAATAATTACAACGTTGTATCATAGTGATAATGACGTGTAGAGTTTTGAGGATTCATACTGGATGTGAATATGGAAAATAGCAATTTCCATTCAAGCTTAATGTTCAGTGATGAGGCAAAGCTCTGTGTAATTGGGAAAGTGAAAACCACAACGTAAGAATTTGGTAAATACAGCAGCCACATAGTATGCCGACCACAAGAGAAACCCTCCTAAACTTAAAGTGTTTTCCACCAATTTCCGACAGCGGATACACGGTAAATACTTCTTGCAGAAAATACAGTTACAGACACCACATACCTGAATATCCTGAAGATTTGAATTTATTGTAGAATTGAGAGAACATGCTGAACATTTCATTTTTCAACAGGATGGAGCTAAATTCACTGGCACCTGCAAGTAAAAGCAGGTCTGTCTCACTGCTATATTGACCGATAGATTCTAAAGATCTCGCAGTGGGACATTGGCCTCCAAGGTTGCCCAATTTCACGATAAGTGATTTTGTGTGTGTGAGTTAGTGGACGACATTCTACGTATATTTCCTTTCAACAACTGTAGGTGAACTACGACGCCACTTATCAACAGCAGTAAATTCAACAACTTCAGAAATACTCACAGAAGTATGGGGGCTAGTTTGACTATCATTAGAGTGTTTGCTGTACAGCTAGTGGAGGCACTGCAAATTTATGAAAGGTAAATGAAGGTTTTTATCATAAATTAGGCGTCTTCACACTGATAAAAAAAATTATGCCTTTTGCAAATGAATGTTTCATTTTATATTTAACAAATATGTTTCAACTATTCATTTATGTTTCATTCATTTATGTTTATTCATTTATGTTTCAACTATTCAACTATTCATTTCTATAACCTTTTCATGTATCCAAGCTTAATTCTGTATATAATAGATGCACATAGTACAGGTTTCCTGTTGACAGTTCATCTTCAAACATTTCACTGACCATAATCGATCATTTTGCACACTGCATATGGTCTCGCTCGTATGCTATAGGACTGACTGAGCGAACATGGGAGTGTTTGGACGGGGTGGAGGGAGAGTGGGAGTCGGGTAGTGTGTGTGTGTGTGTGTGTGTGTGTGTGTGTGTGTGTGAGTGAGTGTGTGTGTGTGTGTGTGTGTGGCTATTTCCATGGTAAGTTATGAGTTAGTGGAAGTACTGTCCGTCTCTTCTGTCATTTAACATATTTTCATTTCTATTTATCGCATCCTGTATGAAATATTTGTTCTGTGGAGTGAGCATTCCCTACTTTTTGTTGTTCTGGCATAAGACAGCACTGTCTGTTTCCACAGCAGTGCGGTGGTGATTTTCTATTATTAGATATGTTGCATACGTGGAGTGGGGATAATCACTCTTCGGTTCCATTATATTTTCTTCGTATGTAACACATAAATTTCCTACAATCATTTAAATATATATAGAGTTGCAGCTGCTATATGTTAGTTCAAACGTTCCTGAACTGCTGTATTTACCTTTATCTTGTATCACGGTTTTTACTTTCTTTTGTATTGTGCTTTTTCTTTTGAAATATATATATATATATATATATATATATATATATATATTTATTTAAAGATGTCAGTTATGTCGTATGCACGCAGCTCGTGGTCTTGCGGTAGCTTTCTCGCTTCCCGTGCACGGGGTCCCGGGTTCGATTCCCGGCGGGGTCAGGGATTTTTCCTTCCTCGTGTTCACTGGGTGTTGTTGTGTCGTCTTCATCATCATCATCCCCATCACGGTCGGAGGAAGCAATGCCAAACCACCTCCCCTTGCCTAGTACAGCGGTGCGGTTCAAATGGTTCAAATGGCTCTGAGCACTATGGGACTTAACATCTGAGGTCAGCAGTCCCCTAGAAGTTAGAACTACTCAAACCTGACTAACGTAAGGACATAACACACATCCATATCCATGCCCGAGGCAGGATTCGAACCTGCAACCGTAGCAGCGGTGCGGGTTTCCCGCATAGTCCCCTACGCTCCTCAGAGTATGGGACCTCATCATCATTATGTCGTATGTAATTGGTTGTGCTATTTTGTGTTGCAGAATGAGTTCTGCAGTATGTGTACACATTCTGTGTTACTCTTATATGTTACCACATTTGGATGATTTTAGTTTTGCAGTTCTATATTTGTATTTTCATTTTAATGGCGTTCTGAAGCTTCTGTATCGTCTTCCTGTTGTATCCATTGATTTTGCTTTGTTGCTTACCATATTTAGTTCTTTTCAACTGTTCTTTTTGCTTAGTGGTATCTTGCGTCGTCTGTACACCACATATCTGATGGCTGCCATTTGTTGAGAATGAGGGTAGTTTGATTACTTGCATATTATGATATCCATAGGTGTTCCCTTTCTGAATATGATGAAGGTGTGTCTGTTGTTAGATTTTGTGATTTTGATGTCGATGTGGTGTATTGTTCTGTCTGTTTCAGTTTCCATAGTACATATAATGTTGTACTACATGCTATTTATCTACCTATGTGAACTGTTTATATGTTCTCATGGTTCGCCTATGAGGCAAATACACTACTGGCCATTAAAATTGCTACATCATGAAGATGACGCGCTACAGACGCGTAATTTAACCAACAGGAAGAAGATGCTGAGATATGCAAATGATAAGCTTTTCAGAGCATTCACACAAGGTTGGCACCAGTGGCGACACCTACAACGTGCTGGCATTAGGAAATTTTCCAACTAATTTCTCATGCACAAACAGCAGTTGACCGGCGTTGCCTGGTGAAACGTTGTTGTGATGCCTCGTGTAAGGAGGAGAAATGCGTACCATCACGTTTCCGACTTTGATAAAGGTCGGATTGTAGCCTATCGCGATTGCGGTTTATCGTATCACGACATTGCTGCTCGCGCTGATCAAGATCCAATGACTGTTAGCAGAATATGGAATCGGTGGGTTCAGGAGGGTGATACGGAACGCCATGCTGGATCCCAACGGCCTCGTATCACTAGCAGTCGAGATGATAGGCATCTTATCCCCAGGCTGTAACGGATCATACAGCCACGTCTCGCCGGCCGAAGTGGCCATGCGGTTCTAGGCGCTGCAGTCTGGAACCGCGAGACCGCTACGGTCGCAGGTTCGAATCCTGCCTCGGGCATGAATGTGTGTGATGTCCTTAGGTTACGTTGGTTGGTTTTTGGGGAAGGAGACCAGACAGCGTGGTCATCGGTCTCATCGGATTAGGGAAGGATGGGGAAGGAAGTCGGCCGTGCCCTTTCAGAGGAACCATCCCGGCATTTGCCTGGAGTGATTTAGGGAAATCACGGAAAACCTAAATCAGGATGGCCGGACGCGGGATTGAACCGTCGTCCTCCCGAATGCGAGTCCAGTGTCTTACCACTGCGCCACCTCGCTCGGTGTCTTTAGGTTAGTTAGGTTTACCAAGTTCTAAGTTCTAGGGGACTAATGACCTCAGAAGTTGAGTCCCATAGTGCTCAGAGCCATTTGAACCATTTTTGAACCAGCCACGTCTCGATCCCTGAGCCAACAGATGGGGACGTTTGCAAGACAACAACCGTCTGCACGAACAGTTCGACAACGTTTGCAACAGCATGGACTATCAGCTCGGAGACCATGGCTGCGGTTACCCTTGACGCTGCATCACAGACAGGAGCGCCTGCGATGGTGTACTCAATGACGAACCTGCGTGCACGAATGGCAAAACGTCATTTTTTCGGATGAATCCAGGTTCTGTTTGCAGCATCGAGATGGTCGCATCTGTGTTTGGCGACATCGCGGTGAACGCACATTGGAAGCGTGTATTCGTCATCTCCATACTGGCGTATCACCCGGCGCGATGGTTTGGGGTGCCATTGGTTACACGTCTCGGTCACCTCTTGTTCGCATTGACGGTACTTTGAACTGTGGACAATACATTTCAGATGTGTTACGACCCGTGGCTCTACCTTTCATTCGATCCCTGCGAAACCCTACATTTCACCAGGATAATGCACGACCGCATGTTGCAGTTCCTGCACGGGCCTTTCTGGATACAGAAAATGTTCGACTGCTGCCCTGGCCAGCACACTCTCCAGATCTTTCACCAATTAAAAACGTCTGATCAATGGTGGCCGAGCAACTGGCTCGTCACAATACGCCAGTCACTACTCTTGATGAACTGTGGTATCGTGTTGAAGCTGCATGGGCAGCTGTACCTGTACACGCCATCCAAGCTCTGTTTGACTCAATGCCCAGGCGTATCGAGGCCGTCATTACGGCCAGAGTTGGTTGTTCTGGGTACTGATTTCTCAGGATCTATGCACCCAAATTGCGTGAAAATGTCAGTTCTAGTATAATATATTTGTCCAATGAATACCCGTTTATCATCTGCATTTCTTATTGGTGTAGCAATTCTAATGGCCAGTAGTGTAATATTGAGTACATATCTGTGCTATTATACGGCTGAATTTTTTCTGTTATTCCTGCAAAAATTGCTAGTGAGTATTAGTTTGGGCTTCCTACTTGTAAGCCTTTCCTTTCTAAGCAGAATGGATTATTGAATTCAAAGATATTTTGCACATTGATTACTTTTGGGATCTGCATCTGCTCTTCTCTGATAGTGGTTAGGATCTCTGAGGTTCCCGCAGTTGTTCTTTTATGTCAGTTATGTTGTTTCTCGCACCAACGGATATGAGTTTTGCATTTGGTGTAACGTGTGCATTTTCATTTTTTGATTTACTCTAAGGAGTTTTTCATATATCTCTTGTTCTCTGCTTTAAAATGTGCTATTAAGTATCTGTGTGTGAACCTTTCAACGTGGTACATTGGAGCATTTTGATACCGATAATTATCCTAATAGGAACACTGCGTTTGTGTATTTTTTCTGGCTTTTGAACTCTGCTGCTGCTGAACATTTTTGAACTAAGATTCGATTCTGTCCCTTTGTATGTTTTGGAAATTTTTAATCTGTTTTTCAGTTTCTTTTGAATCTCTTAGTTGTATCAGACTTAAGTTCTTTGTCCTTTATATCTCTAAAGGTCAAGTAAGGACAACGTCAAGAAACCATTTACTTCTCTTTTTCTTCATATTCCTCCAAAACTCCTTCATATTTTCCAGAGTGGGCTCTTTTCCTCCCATCTGACCATTTGACACAGGTTGTTTTTCGGTTTACTTCAGATTCCTGATATAGTTTTGAATTTCTTGACCTCTAATTTGAATTTGTGTCTGTTGAGTAAGGTCCCCTATTCAATGTATGTTTCTTTAAAGACTTTTCTATTGCCTCTCTCCTCATTTTCTTTGTTTGTCTTCCTGCTTTGGATGAATGTGTGGATCTTCATTGGTAATCTATCTTCCTTCACTTTCTCCAGATGCCTGCAAAATATAATATATCTTTTCCTGATCTCATTTGTTAATTCTGGGTAGGAGGAGTATATTTCCTCAGTTGATCTCAAAACAAAATCGTCATCTTTGTCCTTAATTGAACCTAATATTTTTCGCAGGTTTCTCCTTTATATCTTTTCCAAATCTTCTAATGCCCTGTTACATCAAGACAAAAGTAGTGTTTCTGACCCAAAGAGGACTTTCGGTTTTACAGTGGTATTACAATATCTTAATTGAACGTCTTTATAAAAATATTTTTTATCGTACATATTTCTCAGTTTCGTCTATGCTCTTATAGTGTTTTCAGTCCTGATTTTTAATTCCTTCTTTTGATCTTTTCATGTTCATATTTTCACCCAGACCTTTGAAGTTGTCTGTTTTCTTGTTGTTGCCGTAATTTGTTTTTAACATTCTTGAAGAGTCACTTTCATTATCAGGTATTCTGTTTTTCCAAAAGATATTAGTAGACCTACCGTCTCAGCTGTTTCCTTCGGAATTTATAATCTTTTCTTTGCACTCTCTGAGGTTCCATATGTTGTTATGAGATCATCTACATAGGCCAAACAATTTATTGCTGCTTTCAATCTAAACCGCTTAAAGCAGATATTAAATTTCTTGTTTCTCTTCCTCTAGTTTCCATTCTGTTATAACTTTTTCCTGCTCAAAGTTGAATAATAAAGGCAAAAAATTGTCTCTTTTTCTGATTCGTGATAAAATTTGGAAGGGGCTAGAGATTGCTCCAAGAGGTTTAACTTTAGGTACTGTGCTTGTAAGAGTTAGTTTTCTTTTTTTGCCGAGTTTTCCTATCATCTATCAGCTGCAAATTCCTTCGGAATTTTGAAGGAGGAGTTGTCTATTGAATCGTATGCCTTTCTACAATTAAGAAATATTTGGACTATCTTTTCATTTGGTATTTTCAGCTACCTAATTATTTGTTTAAGATGTAGAATTTGGTGTGTATAGTATCTGTTTCTCCTAAATCCGGCTTGATACTCTGTAATTGGTTTAAGTGAGAATTTATTATACACTGATAGTATACACTGATGAGCCAAAACATTATGAGCACCTACTTAAAAGCGTGTTGGTCAACTTCTGTAACTGAATGCTATGGATTCGACAAGTACTTAATAGGTTTCCAGAAGTTTGTGGCAGCAGATGCCTACGCACAGGTCACACACTTCCCGTAATTTACGGGCGGCTGGTTTGTGGGCGCGGAGGTGCCACCCTATGGCGTCCCAGCTGATTTTCATAGGACTCAAATAAGCCGAACTTGATGGCCAAGACATCAACGTCAGTTCCCTATGATGCTCCTTTAACTATTACAGCACGATCCTGGTCTTGAGATACGGGTAGTTACCTACTGGAAGATGTCATCACGTTTAAGGAAGGCATCAGACACATGGGGTTACAGGTGGTCCCTGATAATGTTCAAGTAGTCCACATCTGTCATGTAGCCTTCAATTACCACCGCAGGTCCCATGGAAGCCATGGTTAATATCTCCATAACATAATACTGCTCGCACAGCCTGTGTTCCTGGCGTGCTGCATGTTTCGATCAGCCGTTCGCCTGCATGACGGCTTATATGGACGCGATCATTTACCAGGTATTCATCCGGCCAGGCAACACGGTTCCATTGATCCGCGGTCAAATCTCGATGATCCCGTGTCCACTGTAACGATAACTGACGATGTTATTGGGTCCACATGGGAACACGTAGGAGTCGTCTGGTGCGGAACACCATGTTCAACACTGTGCGCTGGACTGTGTGCTCCAAAGCGCTTCTTTCTGCGTCAGTACTGTGATGTTATCAGATCTGCCACAAATCGCCGCCTATCCTGCTTTAGGGAGCGGTCAAGCGTGCGATCCTTACGTTGTGTGATGAGGTATGAACATCCAACTTCTTCTCGCCTGCTCGTGGTGTCAGCATTCTTCAACCACTTTACATAGATGAATACGACAGCAGCACGTGAGCAGCCGACCAGCTCGAGATGCTCGCTCTCAGGCACTGGGCAACAACAATCTGGTTTTTGTCAAAGTCGCTTAAGACGGCGGATTTACGCACCTGCGCCACTTATCGTCGCTATAATGATTCCCCCCTCGCCTCTGCTCCGTTCATATACCTCTCTTACCGTGCCACATGCCCTCAGCACCACAAGGTGGCTTACAGCCTCACGGTGGGCAGTGCTCATAATGTTTTGGCTCGTCAGCGTATGTACTTTCATTGCTTGTTCTCTAGATCTGTTGCAAATACAATAGGTTTGATTGTTCCGTGAAGTTGTTGGCATCCATATTCACTTCATTCAGCACCTTTTGAAAATCGTATTCCATTTTCATCAGCGTTTTATTATTAATTACCTTAGTCGTTCTGGTTTGTTTCATAGTACATGATTTCGAATAAATCTCACGTGAATCTCAGTTGAGTAGTGATGTGAATCAACTTCCATTCCTCTCTTGACTGTAATATTCTTGATTTGTTAAAAATTATATCTTCAGATGGCGACATTAACAACTTGAAATTCTCTCAAAATCTAATTTGTGGAAATCCGTTATTGCTTTGCAAGCAGTTTACTAAAATGCTTTGTCGTTATTTTAAAACTGAATGTCTTGTATAGATCTACTAATCTCGAGTCATTTGTTCTGGTTCTCTTATGAGCTCGGCAGTGTCCAATAAATCTTCGGAAAGAATTTTCCTTACCCAGTTTGAAATTAAAGTCCCTCGTCGTGATTATTATGTTGTTCTTGTGAACTACTGAGTCGCTTCTCAGAAATTTCTTACTTTATATCAGGTTCTCTTGTTACCTTCATTTATTGGTAGATGGCAATTTAATATTGAGTAATACTTAGTGTTTTATTTAATTGGTTAAACAGAGACTCTGTCCCTGAAGGATTCAAAGTCAATAACATTTCGAATTATACTTTTGTGAACTGGGAAGTCTGTTCCTGATATTCTGAAATTTCACCTGGAAAGTCTGACTTCCAATTTACCTTTAAGAATTCTATATTCTTTTCTATTCAGTGCTAGGTCAACAGCATACCTTATTTCATGGATAGCTGCTGGCAGGATGTTGCTGCTGTTCAAAAAGTTCTTCTTTTTCTTGAGTTTCTCAGCTTTGCAGAGGGAATTAATTTTTATGGTTGGACATTTATAGTTCCTCTTAAATATCAGTTTCAGATTACAAAGGTTTCCAGAATGCTCCAGCTATTGCCTGTACGATGATGCAGACACTCCAGAATATGAAAGTTTGCTTGCACTCCTTTAGTAGTGGTTGATTGGCTACCTGGAGTAATATTAATTTTTTCGTCGCACGTCATAGTTATCCAATTTTTGCAAAGTGGGTAGTGAGTTATAAATAAGATTGTTAGATTTAGAGTGTTTGTTTCCAGCCACCCTTAACATGGGGTGTAGATAGTCACCAAACAGCGCTCCATCCATGAACAGACTTGTCTGAATTTAATATCTAGCTATTATCTTAACCGTAAGAATAGGGCTGCCTCTTCCACGAGTTCCGTCATACCGATAATCTTCATCTCCGCCTCTGTTGCCATCGAGTAGTTCACAGGAGCGCTTACATCGTACTGTTATCCAGTCCTTTTGATATAATTTTTATGAGGTTGTTGCTCCTCCCATCCTCCTCCTCTATCACTTGAGAGATGGGGACCTGGGCTTGGGACTGGAAATGGCGGAGTTCTTTTGTTTTATTCATATATTCCTCTTTATCCGTGAGCACAACAGTGTTACCTTTGCCTGATTTTGTTACTATTATCCCTCTGTCCAGTAGTTTATTCTTTACTGACATGGTGGTACAATCAACATTATAAATTAACAACTGACACGGAACCCAGGCCGGCCGAAGTGGCCGTGCGGTTAAGGGCGCTGCAGTCTGGAACCGCAAGACCGCTACGGTCGCAGGTTCGAATCCTGCCTCGGGCATGGATGTTTGTGATGTCCTTAGGTTAGTTAGGTTTAACTAGTTCTAAGTTCTAGGGGACTAATGACCTCAGCAGTTGAGTCCCATAATGCTCAGAACCATTTGAACCATTTTTGAACGGAACCCAGAAATCCCCAACACCATCACTTAAGAACTGGTACAGATCATAAAAGTTGCCACCAAGCACAACTACTTTCAGTTTAATAATTCACTCCTTATACATAAAGAAGGCTGGCTAATGGGAAGTCCATTCCCATACTCAGTAGCAAATATCCTAATGAACCACATTGCTTCACAATTAAAATGCACTAGAAATATCGGCTATTAAACTAGCACAGACACTACATTATTTGCCTCATAGGTGAATAACAAGAAAACACGAGGGGTGTTCAATAAATAATGCAACACAATTTTTTTCTGAAGCCAGCTTGGTTTTCTCAGTATTCCAATACACCACATTATTCCCCTATCTTTTGGCTACAAAACCCTGTTTTTTTACACAATTTCCGTTTTATGCGACGGCCTTACGCCACACTACTGAGAAGGCCTGTATGTCCACATGATACCGCTCTATTGGTCTATATCGAGTCTATGTCTTTCTGCATGTATAACCTCTCCATCATCCATATGCTGCATCCCGTGGAGTGCATCCTTCACTGAGCCAGACAGAGGGAAGTCGGAAGCTGTGAGATGCGGGATGTAGGGTGGATGAGGGAGAACTGCCAATGAAGTTTTGTAAACTCCTCTCGGATGCACAGATTTGTATGAGACCTTTTGTTATCATGGGGAAGGGGAAGTTCGTTTGCATTTTGGTGGCGACGAATATACTGAGTCGTTCCTTCAGTTTTCTGAGGATAGCACAGTTCGCTGCAGAGTTTGTAATTGTACCATAAGGGAAGACATAAGACAGAAGAAACTCTTCAGGTTCCCAGAATACCGTCACCATGACTTTACCGGCTCAGTGTGCGGCTTTGAATTTTTCCTTCGGAGGAGAAGAGGTGTGGCACCACTCTATGGATTGCGGTTTTGTTCCCAGTTCGAAGTGATGAACCAGTGGTTCATCGCCCGTGACTATGTTCTACAAAATATCTCGATCACCCTTACAACGCGCAACAAACTCCGCACAGGTTTTCGTTCGTTGCTGGTGGACAGGTGTGTCAGCACTACCTATAGAGACGTCTAATTGAGCAGCGCGGTATTTGACTATGACCCGACGATCAACTTCGATGACAGTGTCTGCACGTTTCAACACTGCACGAGTCATAGCCGTATGCGGCTGGCCGGCACGCGGGAGATCAAACAGGTTTGCGCGAACTCGTTGTGATAAAGACAGACGCCTCACCCAACGACTCAATGTGCTTTTCTTCATTATCAGACTTCCGTACACATTCCGTAAGCGGCTATGATTATCTGTGATTCTCTGGTTTTCCTCCAAAAAAACTCAATGACAGCTCTCTGCTTGGACTCCATTTTGAAGGTTACGTATAGCGCCACCACCAGTCGGAATCTCATGAAACTACAGAGACCGAAGTGCGAATATCCCACACTGTGCCACAACAGATTCTGCGTTTTTTAACCGACGTCGGCGGAGTAAATTAAGTCCTGCATTACTTACTGAACACACTTCGTACAAACTGTTCAAGCAGGTAGATAAGTAGCGTGCACTACAACATTCAGTTCACAGTGGAAACTGAAACTGCAGAAACTCGAATTCAATTTATTTAGAAAGGAAACACGTGAAGAAATAATAATACACAAGAAACAAAACCTCCCACATTATTACAAAATGTGACAAAATCAGACATGAGGTACACAGACTATGCAAAATACCTCTAAGCAACAAGAACTGTCAACAAGGTCTAAAAACTATCATAAATATAGCAGAGAACAACCGGTGCCACGACAGAAGCTACACAACGCCACTTGAATGAAAATACAGACAGACAGCAGCAAAATTAAAAACAATCCAGGTACAGCAACACACAGTGTAGACGCACATCCCAAAACTCATGCGTCAACATAAATACAAGATATCACACCTTAAAATACCACTACCAATTCACACAAAATGTTAGTAACATCTTCAAAAAACATTAAAGTAATATGTAGTTTAACACAATACAAAAGAAATTAAAAATTGTAACACAAGATAAAGGTAAATACAACTGTTTACAAAAAATGAACTAATATCTAAGAGATGCAACTCTAAATACACTCCTGGAAATGGAAAAAAGAACACATTGACACCGGTGTGTCAGACCCACCATACTTGCTCCGGACACTGCGAGAGGGCTGTACAAGCAATGATCACACGCACGGCACAGTGGACACACCAGGAACCGCGGTGTTGGCCGTCGAATGGCGCTAGCTGCGCAGCATTTGTGCACCGCCGCCGTCAGTGGCAGCCAGTTTGCCGTGGCATACGGAGCTCCATCGCAGTCTTTAACACTGGTAGCATGCCGCGACAGCGTGGACGTGAACCGTATGTGCAGTTGACGGACTTTGAGCGAGGGCGTATAGTGGGCATGCGGGAGGCCGGGTGGACGTACCGCCCAATTGATCAACACGTGGGGCGTGAGGTCTCCACAGTACATCGATGTTGTCGCCAGTGGTCGGCGGAAGGTGCACGTGCCCGTCGACCTGGGACCGGACCGCAGCAACGCACGGATGCACGCCAAGACCGTAGGATCCTACGCAGTGCCGTAGGGGACCGCACCGCCACTTCCCAGCAAATTAGGGACACTGTTGCTCCTGGGGTATAGGCGAGGACCATTCGCAACCGTCTCCATGAAGCTGGGCTACGGTCCCGCACACCGTTAGACCGTCTTCCGCTCACGCCCCAACATCGTGCAGCCCGCCTCCAGTGGTGTCGCGACAGGAGTGAATGGAGGGACGAATGGAGACGTGTCGTCTTCAGCGATGAGAGTCGCTTCTGCCTTGGTGCCAATGATGGTCGTATGCGTGTTTGGCGCCGTGCAGGTGAGCGCCACAATCAGGACTGCATACGACCGAGGCACACAGGGCCAACACCCGGCATCATGGTGTGGGGAGCGATCTCCTACACTGGCCGTACACCACTGGTGATCGTCGAGGGGACACTGAATAGTGCACGGTACATCCAAACCGTCATCGAACCCATCGTTCTACCATTCTTAGACCGGCAAGGGAACTTGCTGTTCCAACAGGACAATGCACGTCCGCATGTATCCCGTGCCACCCAACGTGCTCTAGAAGGTGTAAGTCAACTACCCTGGCCAGCACGATCTCCGGATCTGTCCCCCATTGAGCATGTTTGGGACTGGATGAAGCGTCGTCTCACGCGGTCTGCACGTCCAGCACGAACGCTGGTCCAACTGAGGCGCCAGGTGGAAATGGCATGGCAAGCCGTTCCACAGGACTACATCCAGCATCTCTACGATCGTCTCCATGGGAGAATAGCAGCCTGCATTGCTGCGAAAGGTGGATATACACTGTACTAGTGGCGACATTGTGCATGCTCTGTTGCCTGTGTCTATGTGCCTGTGGTTCTGTCAGTGTGATCATGTGATGTATCTGACCCCAGGAATGTGTCAATAAAGTTTCCCCTTCCTGGGACAATGAATTCACGGTGTTCTTATTTCAATTTCCAGGAGTGTATATTAGTGTCATTGTAGGAAATTTCTGTATCACATACAGGGAACGTATAAAATCACTCAAGAGTGAATGTACCAACTCTATATATGCTACATATCTAACAAAAGGAAATCCCCACCACACTGGAATGGAAGCAGAAAGTGCCATCTTATGCCAGAACAACAACACAATGGGAATACTCATTCTAAGGACGAATATTTTTTTGCAGAATGCTACAAACAAAAGCGAATACATGCTAAACGGCAAATAGCAGTAGTAGAAGGACAATGTTTCAACTAATTTATAATTTGTGGCATGTAAAAAGACACACACATATGCATGAAGTGCCCCATCTCCGAACCTCCCTTCTCCCCACGCCAACACACCACTCCAATCTCACCCTCTACAGCTCACGTAAACCCTCAGTCATCCTTTATGTATATGAACAAGATACTGTGCAGTATGCAACAGTTAGCTGCTTATTTGCTTTTCCCACAGATAAAATTCATGTTAAATTTATGAAGCTGCATTTCGCAAGTGAACAAGAATACAACACTTATATATGACTAAATAAGTAAGAAGTTATGTTTATGTGGCTACATGTTTATCATTTACTGGTTTTCTCTTTAAAATGGCTTGTTATCACTACTCAGGAACCATTCTATGATATAGAAGTTATTAAGGAGAAACATCTTTAAACTTCATTTCAAAACACTTCTACTACCTGTCAGATTTTTTTTTCATGGGTAGATAGTCAAAGTGTGTTATAACTGCATATTTCAACCACATTCTGTGCCAAAGTTACAGTCATTAAAGGGTAATGTCACTTATTCTTCCTTCCACTGTTGTGCTGCATAATCGTTAATAACAAATTTCATAAGTGTAGTGTAAGACTGCGGATTATATTTCCAACTGCTTAAGTAATTACCAGTAAGATCTGTGTGTACTAACTCCACACTTTTTTTTGTGCAGTGAATACTTTTTGTTTAACCGAGGAGTTTCCCAAGAATATTACCCATAAAACACCAACGAACGAATATATGCAGAATATGTTAACTTACTGACTTTTGTATTCCGAAAGTTGGAAATTATTCTTATGGCAAAAGCAGCTGAACCTAAAGGTTTCAGCAGGTATACTGTACGATTTTCCAGTTTAAGTTTTCATCAATATGCCATTCCAGGAACTTACAATTTTCTACTATGATCATCATTTCTTGTTGGTACACTAGTTTAATGGAAGGTAGAATGTTTCTGGTAATACAGTACTGGATGAACTGTGGTTTTCCTAAGTTTAAAGTTAGTCCATTTATGCAAAACCATTCAGCAGCTTTCACAAAAACTTCATTTATCATTTCCCCTGTTGACGTTTCCATGTGTGGTACCATAACAATGCCTATCATCTGAAATCGGACTAATTCTGTCTCCTGATTAAAATGAAATAGCAGATCATTAACATAAATCGAGAATAGTAGTGGGCCAATGATCGAACCCTGTGGCACTGCCACTGTAATTTCTTCCCATGCAGATGATATGTCTTCTTCTTTATATTGCTCGAATCGCCTAGGGCAGCTTTCTACTTTCTGTATCTCAAATAAGAACTAAACCAGACATTTGCTGAACTATGGGTTCAACAAAAACTTAACTTCTCTTATAGGGTATTATAGAGTATCATGAATGACGCAATCAAATACCTGCGATAAGTCACAGAAGGTACCAGTTGCTGATATTTTGTAATTTAAAGATTTTATTATTTGCTCAGTGTATGTATAAATAGGTGACTCAGTAGAATGGCCATTTTGAAAACTAAACTGTGATTGGATAAGTATCCAGTTAGTGCATGGTGAGTGAGAACCCTCGAGTACACTACCTTCTCAAAAATTTTAGAAAATAATATAAGGGTTGACAGTGGGTAATAGTTACTGAAATTCACTCTTTTTATAGAGAGGCCTGAGAATGGCAAATACCAATTTTTCTGGGGAAACACCCTGAGTTAACATTAGTGACTAAGAACAGAACATATTATATGGATAACACTTTTTAGTGTCTTATGGGAGATATTGTACAACCCATATGAACTTTTAGAGTCATAGTGATTTCCTTATTTGAGACCAGGATGCGACATCAACTTTTATTTCACTAAATGTGCTCTGTGTGGCTTTTTCAATGTAACCGAGACAGGCAGTGCAGTGGTTGACACACTGGACTCACTCTCGGGTGGACGGCAGTTGCTGGCCGGAGTGGCCGAGCGGTTCTAGGCGCTTCAGTCAGGAATCGCGCGAGGGCTACTGTCGCAGGTTCGAATCCTGCCTCGGGAATGGATGTGTGTGATGTTGACTGATGACCTCAGCAGTTAAGTCCCATAGTGCTCAGAGCCATTTGAACCATTTTTGAGGACGGCAGTTCTACTCTGCCTCCGACCATCCAAAGTTATGTTTTCAGGGATTTCCCTAAAACGCTCCAGAATGGTTTCTTTGCAAGGGCACCGCCGATTACCTTCTCGTCCTTTCGAATCCGAACTTCTGAGCTGTTTGTAATGGCCTCATTGTCAGTGGGATGTTAAATCCTAATTCTCCTTCCTACCTTCCTTCAGTGTACTGTTTTTCTTTCTCTTCTGAACTAATTGCACCAATTTTCTCATCTGTTTTTTTTTAAAAAAAAAGTTTTTATTAAAAACATCTGGTACACGAGAACTGCCTTTTGTAATACTCCTATTCTCTTTAAAAGATGAGGTGTCATCTTCTATGGCTTGTTTTGCTGTCTGCATTCTAGCAGTACTCCGCATGTAGTTCATTTTATTACCTGTTCTTTCAGTTCCCGACTACTTTCTAAAATGGGTACATCTACATCTGTACACAAATTCCGTAAGCCACCGTACGGTGCGTGGCGGAGGGTACCCCACACCACAACTAGTCGTATCCTTTCCTGTTCCACCCGGAGAGAGAGAGAGAGAGAGAGAGAGAGAGAGAGTGAAACGACAATCTATATGCCTAATAGCCTAAATTTCTCGTATCTTATCTTCGCGATCCCTACGCGAAATGTATATTGGCGGCAGTAGGATCATTCTATAGTCAGCTTCAGATGCCGGCTCTCTAAACTTGCTGAGTATTGTTCTTCGAAATGAATGTCTTCTTCCCTCCGGAGAGTCCCGCTAATTCCCAAAGCATATCCGTAACACCTACGGGTAACAAATCTAGCAGCTGACTTATGAGTTCTTTTGATGTCTTCATTCAATCCGACCTGGTGCGGACGCCAAACACTCGAGCAGTACTCCAGAATAGGTCGCACTATCGTCCTATATGCGGTCTCCTTTACAGATGAACCACACGTTCCAAAAATTCTCCCAATAAATCAAAGTCAACCATTCTACTTCCCTACCATAATCCTCACATGCCTGTTCCATTCTGTGTCGCTTCGTAACGTTACAACCAGATATTTAAATGACGTGACTGTGTCATGCAGGACTCTACTAATGCTGTATCCAAACATTACGGGTTTGCTCTTCCTACTCATTCGCATTAACTGACTTTTTCCATATTAAGAGCCAGCTGCGATTAATCACAACTACAATTTTGTCTAGGTCGTCTTGTGTCAAGCTACAGTCACTTATTTTCGACGCCTTCCTGTACACCACAGCATCATCAGCGAAAAATTTCAGATTGCTGCCCGCCCATTCTGCCAGATCATTTATGTATATAGAAAATAGCAACGATCCTATGACACTTCCTAGGGCCTCCTGATGTTATCCCTGTCTCCGATGAACACTTACCGTCGAGGACAATATGCTGGGTACTATTACGTAGGAAGTTTTCGAGCCAGTCATATATCTGGGAGCCGATTCCGTATGTACGTACTCGTTATGCAATATTTTGAGTTTAGAATTAGCATTAAGCTCATCGTTAACTTCCCTCCAGTCAACATTATCTCAGCTTTCTTTAAAATCAAAGGTGGTTTTGTCATTAGTCAGCCTCGCTGTTTTCTTAGCGTTTTCAAGCATTACATGGAGCTAAATTCTGTAATGTGACTAAATGTGTATCGCGATCTGACAATTAGTTTATCACCGGATAGCCATTAATCACTTTAACTTCTGATTGTTGAATGAATACTTACCTATAAGGGTACTACAACCTTGTGCACCTTGGGCAGGGAAATTTATGGCTGATACCAAGTTATAAGTGGCTGAAACAAATCTAGATCGCTTTTCCTGTCATATTAATTTTAGAAATTTCCACTATAGTCACCATAAATGAGTAATCCCTTTCTTCTGTCTGACAGAGAGCAAATATTACATTCACCAATAGTAAGTCACAGGCACGGCACATCTTGATCTATACAGAATTTACTTGTTTCTACAGTTTTGTATTTATATCCTTTTTTTGAATCTGAAAACCTCTCCTTTGGCCATAATGGATCCATGTGAATATGCAGCTAACTTGTAACCACTTACATTAAGATTTTCTGTTCCTGTGGATGTATGGTATTCACACAAGCAAATGACATCAATATCTGTCAAACTACTAAGTTCTTGTAAATAAATTAACAACTCAGTCACTTTATTTTACCCACATACTATTCAGATAAAGCAAGCTGATTTCACTTTTCTCTCTATAATTACGAATATATGAGATAATAGCTCTGTCAATTTAATATCCTATAATTCTGTCTGTGTGAATGCTGAATTTCACCTAACGTCGGTCTCTCAACTAACCCCAATAACTACAAGGATTTGACGGTATGCTGGTAGCCACCTTACGTTTTCTGCTAATAGATCTGGTAACTTGTCCTCACCCATGATATTTAGGTGTAGCCCATGAGAAGTATGACCTTGTCTTCCTAGAGCAACTACTAAAGCAACAACAATTTGTGTTTTTGCGTCCACCTCAAGGAGCCCTCTCAGCTCCATGTACACTCGCTTTACAGAAGAGATAACCCAGCGCTTGTCATGGCGCCTAAGAACCTCCAAAAACCCCACATTTGTATTCTCAGTAGCTGCTACTATTTCGTCCATAGCAACTGTAATACTGTATTTTTCGTTTTTGGCTACACTGTTTCCAGATCACATTACTATCAACACCTGATCCTTTTTATTAAAATCTTCCCCCATTTGTCCTATGTTTCCCGTTATCCGGCTAATACTAGCACTTGGTTTCATAAATCTTATGACGTAGTACCCAGCATCTAATATTTCCTACAGCTGCTGGCTTAAACCCGTCCAATCGCTGCTCCCTATCAAGTGAAATATTTCTGTCTTTTCAGTTCCGTTTTTCACTCGACTCATCTGTAAGTTTCTTAGCAATTTTAAGCTGCATCCTACATTTCTCTGCATCTGTATGAAACTCTTCCCTCGCCGTTTGCTTGCCACCTTTTCCCAGCATCCCTTCTCTTTATTTGCCTTGCATCTAACGTAATTCCAATTTCGAGTTTGCTAACTCTACCTGAACAGCACAAATTTTCGCCTCCTGCTCTTCGATTTTCAGGCTAGATTATTTGCAGGGAAATGTTTAAATTGTGACCTATTAATTGGAAACTAGAACTAAGTGCATTTAGTACAAACAGATCACACGCATACATGAAAAGGAAATAACAATGAATGTAAATGTAAAGAAAACACAGCTATATTTATGTAAATAGTTAGTTACTTTAAATAAGCAGCCAAGAATCAGTACTGATCTAACAAAATAAGTTTAATCAAATAATTTTTGTATGTTATAGACCAGTGATGATGTCTAGCATGAACAGGAGAAACATATTTTGTTGACACAAATAAAACATTTAGTTGCACAAGTCGGATTTTTTTATCTGTGTGATAAAGCATAACTGAAGTAGTAACTGAGAAAATACGGTTGACTATTTGATCCCAAACGTAAATTTAAAATTTACGGAAAGTTTTTAGGTGTACACGTATAAAAGAAGTGTCCTTGTGAAGTAAGAACGCTGTTTTGGTGATAAGAACGTCATAACCTTATGTGTAAGTTACAACTGACCCCTAATTTCTATCTTAATTCATTTAGAAGATGTACTCTTATCGAACCGGACGGATATTTTTGAAACAGCCTGTATATCGTATCGCGTTACGACCTCCTGATTCTGTTAGCAGAGAAACGTGAGCCAGAGAGAGAAGAGAGAGAGCTGGCTGGTTCTCCTACCTGATGCGAAGCGACGGCCTGGAGGAAGACCATCGGCGGCCAACCGTACGTATCTTTTATGCGTGCCAGGCCTCGACAGGAAAAAGTGTCTCTCTGTGATACATCTGGTAGGGCGCGGCCACATAAAGTGCGAGTTTTGTAGACGGAGGCGCAGATAAGCTGACAGCTGTGGCAGCTTCTGGAAACAGCTCCCCAGCACGGAGGTGCTTTGTGTGGACGGATAACAGTAAGAGAATTGGGTTAATGTAATCAACACCAGGAGGCTCACCGCGGCCGAGCAGTCAAAAGGACAGCGGAAGACAGAGTAGCTGTCTGAATGTAGATTCTTCTTAACTTCTAATTTCTGTTGCAACAGTTGTTCATTTACACCGAGTGCTTTTATACGCGGTGTGTAACCCAGATTTATTCTCATAAATGTGCTTATCCAGATGACATTCTAAATGACCAAACGGATACACCCAACAAAATATTATTAAAAAACTTAAATAATTTACTTACGGAACGCACGCACCTCCCTGAAAAAACGCAGTTTTAATAATAAATAAAAGACCATACGTTTCTGTTCTTTTATCAAATGTAATTTCATCCCCTCTATGTGTTATTTAAGTCATATGCGATATCTAAGTCATTTTTTCTTTATTCATTTTAAATGTCGGTCAGGTTTATTAAATTATTATTTTTGGATAAAGTATGTGATATTAATACTTTTACTGTATTACCTTTGTAATATTCAGTATAACTTAGTTAAACAGTCGATACTACACTTGTTAACCAATTAAGCATATCAGTTTCTAAAAGGCCTGTAAAATATATTAGTCTCGTTCAGTACGTTACAAGCTAAGCGATTATAATTTTTTTTAGAGATACAGAAGCTTATATTAAATTTTAAGGCCATAAATTTTTAATGCATGCACTCGGTCGACTTTAGTAGTACGTTCAGAAAATGGTAGCAAGCTTTAACTGTGACGTTAGACTAATTTATAATAGGAAAACAAACATGTTAGCCAGCAATATGGCGGATGCTACACTCCTTTTGTACACTAGTCAACGAAAAAGGTTTGTTCCATTCTTATAAGTGCGAAAAATAGGAGTAACAAAAAGTACATCACAAAGTAAGTAAATCTAACGAGTAATAATTTGTCAATTTTCAACTCACGAAATGCAGTACATGATGTAAGTAGGCTGTTTAGGTTTTTTTATTGGTAACGCCACCTCAGTATGAAAATCACCGGCTGTGCCGTGTGCAGTCTGTGGCTGCTTTGCATTGTTGTAATACTCAACCATTGTAGTGTTAGGCAGCTGGCTGTGAACAGCGCGTAGCGCTGGGCAGTTGGAGGTGAGCCGCCAGCAGTGGTGGATGTGGGGAGAGAGATGGCGGAATTTTGTAATTTGTCATGAACTGCTCTATATATGATATTAAGGTAAATACATTGTTTGTTCTCTATTAATATCTTTCATTTGCTAACTATCCCTATCAGTAGTTAGTGCCTTCCATAGTTTGAATCTTTTGTTTAGCTGGCAGTAGTGGCGCTCGCTGTATTGCAGTAGCTTGAGCAGCGAAGGATTTCTTAGTTATTGTAATTATGAAAAAATTTTTCAAATCTGTATTGGGCACTGCCCAACCCAATTTGTAAAATTTTTTGTGGGGAACATGGGGGCTATGTAAGTAGGCTGTTTAGGTTTTTTTATTGGTAACGCCACCTCAGTATGAAAATCACCGGCTGTGCCGTGTGCAGTCTGTGGCTGCTTTGCATTGTTGTAATACTCAACCATTGTAGTGTTAGGCAGCTGGCTGTGAACAGCGCGTAGCGCTGGGCAGTTGGAGGTGAGCCGCCAGCAGTGGTGGATGTGGGGAGAGAGATGGCGGAATTTTGTAATTTGTCATGAACTGCTCTATATATGATATTAAGGTAAATACATTGTTTGTTCTCTATTAATATCTTTCATTTGCTAACTATCCCTATCAGTAGTTAGTGCCTTCCATAGTTTGAATCTTTTATTTAGCTGGCAGTAGTGGCGCTCGCTGTATTGCAGTAGCTTGAGCAGCGAAGATTTTTGGTGAGGTAAGTGATTTGTGAGACGTATAGGTTAATGTTAGTCAGGGCCATTCTCTTGTAGAGAATTTTGAAAGTCAGATTGCGTTGCGCTAACAAAATATTGTGTGTTGAAAGTCAGATTGCGTTGCGCTAAAAAATATTGTGTGTCAGGTTAAGCACAGTTGTGTAAAATTGTCAAAAGGGGACGTTTCAATGAAAAAATTGTTTATTTGTACAGATGGTTGTAACACCCAAAATAACTGTCGATACGTTAATGATGTACCGATGAAGATTTAAAAATGTATAAAACTCCGTCGGAACAATCCTCGGAAGGCCAACGGTACCGACCGACGCCGTGTCATCCTCAGACGTCAGACGTAATTGTATGCTTATAAGGAGGGGCACGTGGTGAGCACACCGCTCTGCCGACGGTTATCAGTTATCGTGACCCGAGTCGCTACTTCAGAATCAAGTAACTCCTCAATTGGCCTCACAAGAGCTGAATGCGCCCCGCTTGCCAACAGCGCTCGACGCAACCGGACGGTCACCATCAAAGTACTAACTAAGCCCGACAGGGCTTAACTTCGGAATCTGACGGAAACCGGTGTTGTTACTGCGTCAGTGCCGGTGGCTAAATGTGTTTAAAGTCAATTCAGACTATAGAAAAAACACGAAGCACATATTGGGAGCCGGCCGGGATGGCCGAGCGGTTCTAGGCGCTACAGTCTGGAACCGCGCGTCCGCTACGGTCGCAGGTTCGAATCCTGCCTCGGGCATGGATGTGTGTGATGTCCTTAGGTTAGTGAGGTTTAAGTAGTTCTAAGTTCTAGGGGACTGATGACCTCAGAAGCCATTTTTTGAACATATTGGGATAAACAAAAATACCGTAAAACTGGGCAACTTCGTGGCACTTTTAAACCGTATTTCTAACACAATGTTATACAAATATACTGTGCAGCGTTTAATTTCCACATTTATATGGAATTCTGTAACCTTTCTCCTTTAATTTTGATGGCTAATAAGTGATTAAGTGGAATGAAATATTTGGAATATGGTACAAAGTTATCCCCAGCTTAAGAAAACATTATGAGTATACCACAGAAAAACTAGAGTTAAATTCATCTGTCTTTTTTTTATTAAACCATCCACCAATGTACCTAATTCCATTAATCAGATCCATTTTTTGCAATTCCTATTCCCGCCCTTCTTTCTGCAGTAATGTGTGCTGTCGGAAAGTTAACCCCATAACGTACGGAAATAACTTTTTTTTCTCTTTCCAGTGGCTGAAGAAAAAGTTTGTGAGATTTAGCTCTTACACAGAAGGGTCTGCGCATACAAATTATTTACAGCAGCTTACCTTCACTTACTCAGGTGTTCCATTTAATCGGCAGTTTCCAAGAAGTCTACAAACTTGTTTTACCATTTGCAAATAAAATTAGTTTGTGACCAGCTCAAGTGTAATGCACGTACTTGCAGCTTCCACAACTAATGGCAGCAATGTGCAAGAACACTCTGTTCGTTGAATGTTTAGTCGAATGACGCTATCTGAAAATGAAAAGCTGCAGAGCGCTGCTGTCACGGAGTGGTACGTCAGTCACAACGTTGCCCAAATGTATGGTACATAAAAGGTGGCTGGTTCCTGCATTTCGTGAAGTAATATAATCCACAGCCATCACGACGACGAAGCTCAACAGCCATTAAAATGGATAAATTATGGCGTTTCAAGCTTATGAATTATGGTTTTGTTATTAAAATATCGAGAATATTACATAACGCGTTCCCTCTGAAATGGTCAGCACTAGGAGGAACGTTATGAAGCAAGAAAATTAACAGTAAAGTCAAATTGTAAACTATTTTTCCTTGTGAACTTATGACCCTCGAGATGACCAATGGAATGTAGTATATAAAATATGACTACGTTATCATGTTGCATTCTACATCTATATCTACATCTACATCCATACTCCGCAAGCCACCTGACGGTGTGGGGCGGAGGGTACCTTGAGTACCTCTATCGGTTCTCCCTTCTATTCCAGTCTCGTATTGTTCGTGGAAAGAAGGATTGTCGGTATGCCTCTGTGTGGGCTCTAATCTCTCTGATTTTATCCTCATGGTCTCTTCGCGAGACATACGTAGGAGGGTGCTATATACTGCGTGACTCCTCAGTGAAGGTATGTTCTCGAAGCTTCAACAAAAGCCCGTACCGAGCTACTGAGCGTCTCTCCTGCAGTGTCTTCCACTGGAGTTTATCTGTTATCTCCGTAACGCTTTCGCGATTACTAAATGATCCTGTAACGAAGCGCGCTGCTCTCCGTTGGATCTTCTCTATCTCTTCTATAAACCGTATCTGGTACGGATCCCACACCGGTGAGCAGTATTCAAGCAGTGGGCGAACAAGCGTACTGTAACCTATTTCCTTTGTTTTCGGATTGCATTTCCTTAGGATTCTTCCAATGAATGTCAGTCTGGCATCTGCTTTACCGACGATCAACTTTATATGATCATTCCATTTTAAATCACTCCTAATGCGTACTCCCATATAATTTATGGAATTAACTGCTTCCAGTTGCTGGCCTGCTATATTGTAGCTAAATGATAAGGGATCTTTCTTTCTATGTATTCGCAGCACATTACACATGTCTACATTGAGATTCAATTGCCATTCCCTGGACCATGCGTCAATTGGCTGCAGATCCTCCTGCATTTCAGTAAAATTTTCCATTGTTACAACCTCTCGATATACCACAGCATCATCCGCAAAAAGCCTCAGTGAACTTCCGATGTCATCTACAAGGTCATTTATGTATATTGTGAATAGCAACGGTCCTACGACACTCCCCTGCGGCACACTTGAAATCACTCTTACTTCGGAAGACTTCTCGCCATTGAGAATGACATGCTGCGTTCTGTTATGTAGGAACTCTTCAATCCAATCACACAATTGGTCTGATAGTCCATATGCTCTTACTTTGTTCATTAAACGACTCTGGGGAACTCTATCGAACGCCTTGCGGAAGTCAAGAAACAGTCCAGAAGACTTGTACAATTGCATCTACATGACTACTCCGCAATTCACACTGAAGTGTTTGGTAGAGGGTCCATCGAACCATTTTAAAACCATTTCTCTATCAACCCTCTCTTGAGTAGGACATGTGGAAAATGAACACCTAAATCTTTCCTTCCGAGATCTGATTTCTCTTATTTCATTACGACGGTCGTCTGTCCCCACGCAGCTGCTATTCAATAAAATATTTCCGCATACAGAAGAGGAAGTTGGTGACTGAAATCTCTCGAAAATATTTCGCCTTAACAAAAAAGCCTTTGTTTTAATGATTGCCGCGCCAAATCGTCGATCATATCCCTGGCACACTCTCTCCTATTCCACGATAGCACAAAACCAGCTGCATTTCTTTGAACATCTTCAACGTTCTCTGTCAACATTATCTGATAAGGATCCCATACCACTATAACGATCGGGGTAGACGGCTGCCATGGGAGATGGTGGAACGGCGTTGTTGTGGAGAGAACGCTGGTAGTCCGCCAGCCAGGTGCGATGGCAGTGTGGCGGTGAGTCGATGCCTGATAGATGTCCAACTGGTCGTCAATAAAACAACATTGATAAACCACCCATTAATAACATAAGTGTCGTGCCGACGCTCAGAGAGCCCAACGCCCATAGAACACAAGGTATGTACAGTCGACAGGGAAGGTATCATGGTCTGCATGCGGCTCAAAGTAGTCGTGCAGGTGAGAAAGTGATGACACCAACGGCAAGGCAAGACCACTGATGCCAGAAAGTCGGTGTCCAACTATAGCATCTGCGCTTCTTACAGGTGGCCAAGTAACCACAAATGAGGCGCCCCGTGGCGCAAGAGATCACAATGTGGACACAGTGTAGCAAGGCAGCTCACCACAGCAACGTCTGCCCAGAGCAGAGTCAGATAGTCAGAAGCTTGTCTGCCCAAGTGATGGTTGATAAACACAACCCTGGACGAGGGCCACAGACCTCCGGGGTGGAAAGCCGGCAGCAGCTGAAGCAGACTCCTGAAGTGGCTCGTTTCGTATAAATTGTTTAACCTACTATATGCAAGGGTATCATAACGCCTCACCCAAACGGATCCACTAAAATAGAGAGAAAAAATAGAAAGTACAACTATCATCCTTGGCATTGTTTCCGGTTTATATATACGTACACCTGCCTAATATCGTGTGGGTCCCCACCGAGCACGCAGAAGTGCGCAACACGACGTGGTTCAAATGGCTCTAAGCACTATGGGACTTAACATCTGAGGTCATCAGTCCCCTAGAACTTAGAACTACTTAAACCTAACTAACCTAAAGACATCACACACATCCATGCCCGAGGCAGAATTCGAACCTGCCACCGTAGCGATCGCGGCTAACACCACCTGGCGTGTGCTCGACTAATGTATGAAGTAGTTGTGGAGGTGAGTGGCTTGATTCACGCTCAGAGAGGCCAACGCCAATAGAACACAAGGTATGTACAGTCGACAGGGAAGGTGTCATGGTCAGACCACTGACCACTGGTTCGCACGCTGACGCTTTTTGATGGCCCACCAATGAATCCTGCAGGGCTGTCCATAAACCTGTAAGAGTACGAGCAGGTAGAGATCTCTTCTGAACAGCACGTTGTAAGGCATCCCAGATATGCTCAATAATGTTCATGTCTGGGGAGTTTGGTGGCCAGTGGAAGCGTTCAAAAGCAGAAAACTGTTCCTGGAGCCACTCTGTAACAATTCTGGACGTGTGGAGTTTCGCATTGTCCTGCTGAAATTTCCCATGTCCCTTGGAATGCACAATGCACATGACTGGATGCAGGTGATCAGACAGGATGCTTACGTACATTTCACCTGTCAGAATCGTATCTAAACGTATTAGGGGTCCCATATCACTCTTACTGCACACGACCCACACCATTACGGAACTTTCACGAGCTTGAGCACTCCCCTGCTGACATGCACAGTCCACGGGTTCATGCGGTTGTCACCATACACGTACACGTCCATCCGCCAGATACAATTTGAAACGAGACCCGTCCGACCAGGTAACATGTTTCCACCCTTCAAGAGTCCAACGTCGGTGTTGACAGGCCTTGGCGAGGCATAAAGCCTTGTGTCGTACGATTATCAAGGGTACACAAGTGGGCCTTCAGCTTTTCGGCTCCGATATCCTATATCGCTGATGTTTCGTTGAATGGTTCGCACGCTGACGCTTTTTGATGGCCCACCAATGAATTTTCCACTTCCGTAGTCTTTCGCGTGGTACGACATATAATGTCGCTGCAAATTAAATTTCGTAAAAGAATTCAGCGTTTTGTGACATACTAAACATTTTGCAACACCATCTTTTTCTGTAAACAAATACAATTCTTCCCAACTGCGAAAGCATGGTTGGGGTTACACAACGGTGATGTGACATGATTCTTAACCAGCGAAGTGACTGTTAGAGCTGATCGTAGTACTTTAAACGTTACACAGTCAGCGCTATTTCAATAGGCAAGCTGCGGCCCTATTCAAATGTGCGCGCGCATTTCCCCTCCCTCCCCTCTCTGCGACCTTGCACCTGCTCGCGAGCACGTGCCTGAGCAGACGCGAGTACTCGCGCTCAAAACTGGCCAGTTGTTAAGCCCTGACTTAGAACTACTTAAACCTAACTAACCTAAGGACATCACACACATCCATGCCCGAGGCAGGATTTGAACCTGCGACCGTAGCAGTCGCGCGGTTCCGGACTGAGCGCCTAGAACCGCTCGGCCACCACGGCCGGCCGCTGCCTGTTACGTAATTTATTATCTCACTTATATTTTTATTATATTGAGTGCTGCGGTACGTTGTGGTGATAAATAAAAAGGAAATCCTCGTCCCTCTTGGCGCAAGTTCACACAAACGTACACGATTCGCACACAAGAACAGAGAAAAAAACAATTTTGCCTATGACAGTAAGTCGGAGGCTCAGAGGGTTCATCCCTATCGCTATGACTGAATTATTTTGAATAAGAATGCTATGGAACACTTTCCGACAAAGCAATTTATCTGCATCACCTTGCACATCAAACTAAGCTACGCTGGTATGAAACATCTGCAAATGCCGTGAATATTCATGAACAAATCAAAATTATTAAGACTCGTGAAAACTTCGAGACAGCAAATGTAAATCTTGTAGTCACAAATTACAATAAAATATCACTCAGAATTAAGAATAAAAGTTACTCAATATTGTACTGAAATTACACACAGTGGTATGAAAAAAGCTATATAATTTTAAAATTGAAACGAAATGAAAAGTAGATGAAATAAAACGCATTCGCACGAGGAAGACCGCACATGCATTCCAGTTAAAAGAGAAGTCAGACAACTGAATTTTAAACCTGCGCTTGGGTAATGAACTACCTACACCACGTGTTCAGGTTACACAAAGCAAGGACCGGAAAAAATTAATAAATACAGAACATATACTCGTGACTGCACACTAAAAATATAAGGATTCGGCTACCGAACTTTGAAACTGACTAGCAAATCAAACGTGTACGTGCGAATGGTTACACACCATCACACATTAACACACTCACCAATCCCAGCTCTCTCCGAAGACTGCCATCTTCACTCACCTAAGGTCCTGTTCAGGGCAACGAGAGCACGCTCTCCCTGCAACGAACGTCCCCCAGATAGCCGGAAGAGACCAAAGGGGTCCTTTCTGCCACCAACTTGACTACAGTCGAATTACTACCGACAGGTCCGCTGCTCGTGGTCTTGCGATAGCGTTCTCGCTTCCCGCGCACGGGGTCTCGGGTTCCATTCCCGACGGGGTCAGGGATTTTCTCTGCCTCGAGATGACTGGGTGTTGTGTGCCTTTCATCCTCATTCACTCGCAAGTCGCGTTAAAGAACTTGTGGAGCGGCGGCCGAACCGCCCCGCGAGGGGTCTGCCGGCCACGAATGCCATACGCCCATTATTACTACCGAAAGGGTTAAAATCTCTTTGCCTTGGCTGAGAAAGCTACGTTGGCTACACTGTTGCTACCACAGCAGACAGCCAGATGCTGTACTGCTACCATATATCAGACTTATTCAACATACACACTCACTCACTCGTTCATACATACAGATTATAAAGAGCCCGCATCTCGTGGTCGTGCGGTAGCGTTCTCGCTTCCCACGCCCGGGTTCCCGGGTTCGATTCCCGGCGGGGTCAGGGATTTTCTCTGCCTCGTGATGGCTGGGTGTTGTGTGCTGTCCTTAGGTTAGTTAGGTTTAAGTAGTTCTAAGTTCTAGGGGACTGATGACCATAGATGTTAAGTTCCATAGTGCTCAGAGCCATTTGAACCATTTGATTATAAAGAGGGATGAATGGGGTCAAACACAAAGTACAAAACTAAATTCCAGATAACGGAGCGTGACAACAAGAAATATAAGTTACACATTATGAAACGAATGTAAGAGACGTTTCAAGGTTATTCGCAGGCCCTCAACCGACCTCCTCCTAACCAACACACGGCCACCACTGCCACAGAGCTAGAACCGTCGTTCGTCAGAAAACACAACAGACTTCTACCCTTCCCTCCAATGAACTTTTGCTTAACATCACTGAAGTCCGAAATGGCGGTTGTTTCGTGTCAGTGTACTACAAGCTACTGGAACTCAGTGAGTTGTTGATAATGGGGTCTTTATCGGTTTAAAGGCAGTCTTGACTATCATCAGTTCGCCGCGTTCAGTCTCAAACGTAACTAGCGCTCACGAACGTATCAGCGTGTATTGAAAACAAACTTGATTTGAATCCGCATAGTGGCGCGATTAGAGCCACTCTCATGCTATGGGCGCAGAATCTGAATAGACATCAGCATTCAGATGTAGAAACACGCCTAGCAACTTCCATTTATGTCCCACAACTCCTTCTAAGTGTTGTGATTTTTTCGTCGTTTTATATATATATATATATATATATATATATATATATATATATATATATATATATATATACTCCTGGAAATGGAAAAAAGAACACATTGACACCGGTGTGTCAGACCCACCATACTTGCTCCGGACACTGCGAGAGGGCTGTACAAGCAATGATCACACGCACGGCACAGCGGACACACCAGGAACCGCGGTGTTGGCCGTCGAATGGCGCTAGCTGCGCAGCATTTGTGCACCGCTGCCGTCAGTGTCAGCCAGTTTGCCGTGGCATACGGAGCTCCATCGCAGTCTTTAACACTGGTAGCATGCCGCGACAGCGTGGACGTGAACCGTATGTGCAGTTGACGGACTTTGAGCGAGGGCGTATAGTGGGCATGCGGGAGGCCGGGTGGACGTACCGCCGAGTTGCTCAACACGTGGGGCGTGAGGTCTCCACAGTACATCGATGTTGTCGCCAGTGGTCGGCGGAAGGTGCACGTGCCCGTCGACCTGGGACCGGACCGCAGCGACGCACGGATGCACGCCAAGACCGTAGGATCCTACGCAGTGCCGTAGGGGACCGCACCGCCACTTCCCAGCAAATTAGGGACACTGTTGCTCCTGGGGTATCGGCGAGGACCATTCGCAACCGTCTCCATGAAGCTGGGCTACGGTCCCGCACACCGTTAGGCCGTCTTCCGCTCACGCCCCAACATCGTGCAGCCCGCCTCCAGTGGTGTCGCGACAGGCGTGAATGGAGGGACGAATGGAGACGTGTCGTCTTCAGCGATGAGAGTCGCTTCTGCCTTGGTGCCAATGATGGTCGTATGCGTGTTTGGCGCCGTGCAGGTGAGCGCCACAATCAGGACTGCATACGACCGAGGCACACAGGGCCAACACCCGGCATCATGGTGTGGGGAGCGATCTCCTACACTGGCCGTACACCACTGGTGATCGTCGAGGGGACACTGAATAGTGCACGGTACATCCAAACCGTCATCGAACCCATCGTTCTACCATTCCTAGACCGGCAAGGGAACTTGCTGTTCCAACAGGACAATGCACGTCCGCATGTATCCCGTGCCACCCAACGTGCTCTAGAAGGTGTAAGTCAACTACCCTGGCCAGCAAGATCTCCGGATCTGTCCCCCATTGAGCATGTTTGGGACTGGATGAAGCGTCGTCTCACGCGGTCTGCACGTCCAGCACGAACGCTGGTCCAACTGAGGCGCCAGGTGGAAATGGCATGGCAAGCCGTTCCACAGGACTACATCCAGCATCTCTACGATCGTCTCCATGGGAGAATAGCAGCCTGCATTGCTGCGAAAGGTGGATATACACTGTACTAGTGCCGACATTGTGCATGCTCTGTTGCCTGTGTCTATGTGCCTGTGGTTCTGTCAGTGTGATCATGTGATGTATCTGACCCCAGGAATGTGTCAATAAAGTTTCCCCTTCCTGGGACAATGAATTCACGGTGTTCTAATTTCAATTTTCAGGAGTGTATATATTGCTTGGAAATTCACCGACCTACTATCGATATAAACCGGTCCATTAGATAGCAGCGTCACCTGGCGAGGAATGACTGCTACTCAGACACATGCACATTGCATGTAGCTTCAGTGAGCTTGGTGTCCGTGTGTAGAATGCGAAGGGCGCGCGATCTATCTGGGTTTGACCGAGGGCAGATTCTCAAGGCTCGGAGGCTCGACACGGGCAGTAGGGGAATTGCACGACTTGCTGGCTGTTCGAGGAGTGCTGTGGTGATAGTCTTCAACACGTGGCAAAACCAAGGTGAAACCACGACCAGACATCGTGGGGTTGGGTGTTACCCCTCATTACAGGTGACGGACGTTGTAAGCTGGGCAGACTGGTAAAACATGACAGGCGACGAATTGTGGCGGGACTAACATCAGACTTTAATGTAGGGCAGAGCACAAGTAGTGTTTCTGAACACACAGTGCACCGAGCACTCCTAACGATGGGCCTCCGCAGCCGACTGAAATGGGCGAGTGACCATCGGCACTGGATGTGGGCGCAGTGGCAGAGCGTTGCTTGGTCTGATGAATCCCGATATCTTCTTCATCATGCCGATGGAAGGGCGCAAATCCGTCGTCTTCCAGGGTAGCAGCTCTGCAGGACAGAGACAAGCTGGTGGCGGCTCCATTATGCTCTGGGGAACATTGACGTGGGGATTCATGGGTCCAGTGGCTCTCGTGCAAGGCACCATGACGGCCAAGGTGTATCGTACACACCTTGATGACGATCATGTTTGCCGACGGCAGTGGCGTTTTACAACTATTTATGAGCAACGTCAAAAGGCCAGGAGTGTGATACAGTTGTTCGAGGAAATCAGGTGCAAGTTCCAGTTAATGTGCTGGCCCTCCAACTATCCAGATCTGAACCCAATCATGGCATGTGACTGAACGTGGCGTTAGAGCTCGTGCCCCCCCCCCCCCCACCTGCCACCCTATCCCCCTTCCTCCGGAATTTGCGTGTATTAGGTGACTTGTATGTGCATACGTGGTGCCAACTACCTCCATCGAACTTCCAACCTCATTGCTTCCATGCCACGACGCATCGCCGCTGTTATCATGCCAAATTTAAACACACCGGTTGTTAGATAGGTGGTCATAATATTCTGGCTAATCAGTGTATTTTGAGTAGGAAATCACGTGCGGAAACGTACAGCTTCTACGACGGTTTAAATTCGGAAGTGTAGCGCGTAGCGTCTGCTGAGGGAACGAGAAAAGTCTCAGAGTAACTTGACCTGGTACGCAATAGTGTAGACAGGATGACGTGGACTACTTCTAGTGGGCACGTGTGTAAAGTTTAATTTACGAGACTCCATTACAGACAGAGGAAGATATCACGGTACGACCTCTGGACACTGCATTAGAAACTAAAGAGGCACCAGATGAGATGGAGAGTGTGTACCACAGCATTCTTCGTAGGTACAATGTCTGTAAAAACGTTGGTGGTCGCCACGTTGACCCACTTTTGTAATACTTCAGTATTGTTCGGTACGTACAGTATACTCGGTCCTTTCCTGTTCTGGAATTATGTAAACACGTAATGTTGAAATGTTAATACAAAGAAATGTGCTTAAGTGATTACTGGATGCTTCGTTTCGTTTCCTTTCGAATTCTTACTTAATAATTGTACTGCGTCACTTTTAATTCAGTTCCTCAGGCAACAGTGGACGAGTGAAACATATGATTTGAAACCGTCGTAGGAAGGAAAGGGAACGTATCTGTACATGGGTCCATGTTCAAAATATTATGTACTCACTCCCCGTGAGAAGTCTTGGAGGTTCCTAACGGGAATTTTCTAACACCCTGTACATCTAAACGGTCTTTCACAATTCGTGTTACACACTTCTAGATGCTGTAGAGGGGACTTAGCATATAGAGTTTTACATAAGAATCCATGTCAGGAAACGTCATCCAACGACGCGACAGAGCGTCAAAGTTACGGGCGCCGGCGCCTGTGGATATATATATATATATATATATATATATATATATATATATATATATGGTGATTCCGTGACTATTTTACAAGCTTTTTAGAATTATGATGATTATGGAGAAGGATAAACTATCAGTTTGAAGTCGGGGTCACTGTACCGGAAACGAACGATTCGAAAGTTATCAGCGAAAACCGTTCTGATACCTCTGAAGTGGAATACATATACCGGTACTGTTGTTGCTGAGACAATAGGATATGCAACTTTCAGAGGTGGTAGTGTGGATAAGCCTGGGCATTGAGTCAAACAGAGCTTGGAAGGCGTGTACAGGTACAGCTGCCCATGCAGCTTCAACATGATACTACAGTTCATCAAGAGTAGTGACTGGCGTATTGTGACGAACCAGTTGTTCGGCCACCATTGACATCACGTTTTCAATTGGTGAGAGATCTGGAGAATGTGATAGCCAGGGCAGCAGTCGAACATTTTCTGTATCCAGAAGGGCCCGTACAGGACCTGCAACTTGCGGTCGTCCATTATCCTGCTGAAATGTAGGGTTTCGCAGGGATCGAATGAAGGGTAGAGCCACGGGTCGTAACGCATCAGAAATGTAAGGTCCACTGTTCAAACTGCCGTCAGTGCGAACAAGAAGTGACCGAGACGTGTAACCAACGGCACCCCATACTATCACGCCGGGTGATGCGCCAGTATAGCGATGTCGAATACACGCTTCCAATGTGCGTTCGCCGCGATGTCGCCAAACACGGATGCGACCATCATGATGCTGTGAACAGAACCTGGATTCATCCGAAAAAATGACATTTTGCCGTTCATACACCCAGGTTCGTCGTTGAGTACACCATCGCAGGTGCTCCTGTCTGTGATGCAGCGTCAAGGGTAACCGCAGCCACGGTCTCTGAGCTGATAGTCCATGCTGATGCAAACGTCGTCGAACTGTTCGTGCAGATGGTTGTTGTCTTGCAAATGTCCCCATTATTGACTCAGGGATCGAGACGTGGCTACACGATCCGTTACAGCCATGCGGATAAGTTGCCTGTCATGTCGACTGCTAGTGATACGAGGCCTTTGGGATCCAGCACGGCGTTCCGTATTACCCTCCTGAACCCACCGATTCCGTAATCTGCTAACAGTCATTGGATCTCGACCAACGCGAGCAGCAATGTCGTGACAAGATAAACCGCAATTGCGTTAGGCTACAATCCGACCTTTATCAAAGTCGGAAACGTGATGGTACGCATTTCTCCTCCTTACACGAGGCATCACAACAACGTTTCACCGGGCAACGCCGGTCAACTGCTGTTTGTGTATGAGAAATCGGTTGGAAACTTTCCTCATGTCAGCACGTTGTAGGTGTCGCCACCGGCGCCAACCTTGTGTGAATTCTCTGAAAAGCGTATCATTTGCATATCACAGCATCTTCTTCCTGTCGGTTAAATTTCGCGTCTGTAGCACGTCATCTTCGTGGTTGAAGGGTACCAGAACGTTTTTCACTGATAGCTTTCGACTCGTTCGTTTCCGGTACGGGGACCCTGACCTCAAATAGATAGTTTATCCTTCTGTATAATCCTCATAATCCTAGAAAGCTTGTAACTTCGTCACGGAATCACACTATATATATCCACAGGCGTCGGCGTCTATAACTTTGACGCTCTGTAGCTTCGTTGGATGACGTTCCCGGACATGAGTTCCCACGTAAAGCTTGATCTACTAAATCCCCTCTATAATCTCTAGAAGTGCGTAATGTTAATTCTAAAACTTCATAGACATCTTACGGCCTCATTGGACCACTGCAGTCAATCATTTTCTGGTCATATTCTTCAATAAGTTTTCTTTCCTAATTGTCCTGTATCTTTCCATTCGTTCCCAACTTGTCTGTCGTTCCTCATACGTAAATATCATTTTTATTGTTTGTTGTTTGTCTATTTTTGGTTTAAATATTCTTTTTGTGTTTTTCAGTTTCTTCAAATTCTCTGTTTTGTTTTGTAAGTCGTCCAGGGTCAATTCTAGCTCTTTCATATCTTCCCTGATTTCCTTTATCCATCCTATTTGTTGCTTCATGTTCCCCAGTTTCTCTACAATTTTTCTTGATAAGCTGGTTTGTGTCATTCTCATAATGTGACACATAAAAGATACACTTTTTTTGCGTATAGTGTCTGTAATGGGCTCCAGTTCGCTGTACACCACTTCATCTGTTACTATATGTAATTGTCCATCTTTTTGGTATTTCTTACTTTTGCATGTTCTAGCTATTCTTCTCTCTACTTTTAGGAGGTCACCTCTGGTTGAACCACCGTTTTGCACTGTTTTGATTTAGTTTTGGTTGATAGACGTTTTTATTGTATGTAGACCATGTTCATTTTTAACCTTTTATCAGTTTGTTAGTTCTTACTTAGCATGCACCTTTCTCGTCCAAGTTGTATATTAAAATCTTAACAATTATTTAAATTCCAGAATGAGATTTTCACTCTGCAGCGGAGTGTGCGCTGATATGAAACTTCCTGGCAGATTAAAACTGTGTGCCGGACCGAGACTCTAACTCGGGACCTTTGCCTTTTGCGGGCAAGTGCTCTACCAACTGAGCTACCCAAGCACGACTCACGCCCCGTCCTCACAGCTTTACTTCTGCCAGTACCTCGTCTCCTACCTTCCAAACTTTACAGAAACTCTCCTGCGAACCTTGCAGAACTAGCGCTCCTGATGGTTCGCAGGAGAGTTTCTGTAAAGTTTGGAAGGTAGGAGATGAGGTACTGGCAGAAGTAAAGCTGTGAGGAAGGGCCGTGAGTCGTACTTGGGTAGCTCAGTTGGTAGAGCACTTACCCGCGAAAGGCAAAGGTCCCGAGTTCGAGTGTCGGTCCGGCACACAGTTTTAATCTGCCAGGAAGTTTCATTATTTAAATTGTTTCACTATATTCACTTTCCTGTTGTTTACTCTTGTGTGATCGCTTACTAGAGGATCTGCTATCACTATCTCAGTCTTTTCGAATAATATCTGGAGTCCTATTTTGCTATATTTTGTTGGCTTGTTTTTTGACTTCTGGAATTTGATTAGCTTGTAACGCTAAATCATCTGCGGATACTATTCAGTTTAAGTTATTAGATCTTCCTTTGTTCCAGTTCTTATGCTTTTAGGAATTTCCCCCATCACATACTCGAGAGCAGAGTTGAAAAGTAAAGGCACTAAATCATCTTCCTGTCTTAACTCTGTTTTAGTCGTAAATGGATCAGATATTTCTCGTCAGAGGTTTATTTTAGATTTGGTGTGGTTTAAAGTTAAATTTATCATTTTTATTAATTTGGAATGGAGTGTAAGATTCTTTAGCATCTTCACCACTCAATGTAACCATGACCTTTTCTGAAGTCCACAAAGGTTATGACTTACTGTTTTGTCTTATTTTGAAGTATTCTATTACTGACATCTTGGGTTGTCGGGTGTTCTGCCGGATATCAGCGTCGTACTTGCACGATATTTCGGTCAAGTAGCTCGTAACCTTCATCAGGTGCGACCTGAGACTGTTCCTCGAGTATATATAGGATGGGGCCCCTCCACGCCCGCACCAACGTGGTGACCAACACAAAAGTTTTACTGTCACCTCCGTAAGCATGTTAGTTTTGAATCAGGCGTCACAGGATGCAGGCTGTGATGTTATCCATGCGTCTGGGTAAGACTACTCATTAACATGGTCCATCAGGAGATAGTAGTGGTCGAAAACGATCGAAGGGTAGCGGTTTTAAGAGCAGAGGAAAAAAAGTGCCAAGGCCAGCGCCAAGGGAAAAAAACCTCTGCGACAGTAGGACGGGTGGTAAGGGCAGTAGCGGCTTGCTAGCTGCGACAGAGCATGCAAGGTGAGGGGGGTTAGCGTGAGGTATCGTGCAACGTTACCTATGTACTGCGTGGTTGTTAGCTGGGGCAGTCCGTTGCTGCGGCTGGGCTCGCTTGTAGTCTCCTGGGCCGGCCGCAGTGGCTTACTCCCTGTAACATAAAAATTCGGCGCGGCAGGGCGGCGACGCTTCTGCGATGAAGACTGGCCTATTGGCTCCTCGACCCCTTGCGGGGCCCGGTCCCGTAGCAGTCGGCGTCGCCAGCGGCTCCTCTGCGGCGGCGGTTGTCTTCTTCTTCTTTGCGCCTCTCACCCGCGCTGCTGCTGGAACAAGAGCTGGGATAGGCGCGCGAACGTCCTTCTGCGAGGTCGCAGGAGTGTTCGCAGGTACGACTGCGCTGAGGCCTTGGGCGAAAACTGCTCGCAGTTGCCTCAAGGCCTCTTCCTTCTCTGCAGCCACGGCGGCTGCGAAGGCAGCCCTCTCCGCCGCCATGACGGCTTTGAGGGCTGCTGTGGCCTCCTTCACGGCGGTGCCGAGTTCGAGGTCACATCTCTTCGCAGGAAGGCGAGCTGCGTCCTGGCTGCTCGTTTCCGAGCGGCCGTCCCTGCCCCTGGCAGGTGGATCTGCTGCTGCGCGGTCCCTCAGCTGCGCCGGGCTGTTCTGCGCCCTACGCCGTTTCCGGCGTCGTCTTCTCTTCTGCTGCTGCGTCGGTGCGGCCGCGGCCGCTTCGCCGCCCTCGGCACGGCTGCGGCTTGAGAAAGCCGAACAGCCGCGCCAACTGGCGACGTGCGGGCCGCCACACCGGACACATGTCGGCAGAGCGTTGCTGCCGCGGTCGCAGGCGCCGCTGTCGTGCTCTCCTGAGCACTTGACGCACCGCGCCGCGTTGCGGCAATACTTCGCAACATGGCCCTCGCCCTGGCACCTGAAGCACTGGGGCTGAGGATCCATGGCGGTCGGGAGAGCCTCTGTCGTAACCGGGAAGCCCAGCAACTTCCGCAAGTCGAAGATGTCACTCCCGCCGTCGACCGTTTGCACGGTCACGGCATAGAGCGGCGCCCTCTTCCTGTTGGTTCGGTTGTGCAGCCTTGCGGCTGCACTACCAAACCCGGCTCGCAGCAGCCCTTCCCGGACCGCTGCCTCATCACAGCACCAAGGCAACCCCCTGAGGAGTGCCTTAGTCGTCTTCATCCTTCCTACGGAAGGTGCCTTCTCACGCGCCGGCGGCGCGTCGACGATGTGGTCGGCCACTGCGACCTTGATCGCCCTGTGGTCGGCCACGTTTGCGGCTCGAACGCAGATCAGCGAGTCTGTATCGACAGACTCGTAGACCACCTCGTTCCGAGCGCAGCTCGTCATGGTGTCGAACAGCGCTGTCCACCCGCCTTTGCACTTGACGTACAAAGGGGGGACAGGCCGCGACTCGTCTTCTCGAGAGTTCCTTGCACGGTCGGCAGACTCGGTGAGTTGCACAACCGAAGGACCCTTCGTAGCGGCAGGTTTCCTCTGCGCACGCTTCTTTCCCATGCTGCGAGGCGCGGAACACGACAATTTGCACGCGTTGTCAAAACAACGCACGACAATTTGCTCTCCGCAGCGCCCACAACACAGAAAACCTCTTCACGAGCTCTCAACGGCCGAGTAAGCGAAGCGCGCAACACCAGCGATGCGCTCACCTCGGTCTGTTCCTGTTCCTCGAGTGGACCTGGTCCAGTATTTATGCCTATGGCCTTCCCCCTCCACCAGCGGCTGCAGGCGCTTCCTCTGTGGTCCGCGCCCATTCCCTGCGACCTGCTGGAGCGTTGCTGCTCCGTTTTCCGTCCGCTGCGGTTCCAGGTGTTCCCTCTGCAGTCCGCGCCCACCAAACCCGCTCCTGAGGGTTTCATCTACGGTCTGGGGTACCAAGCGTTCCCCCTGCGGTCCGCGCCCGCTCACCACGACCTGTTGGAGCTTTTCACTCGAGTAAGCGATGCAGTGCAAGCAGGACCATGCTACTCAATCGAAGGGTGTGGCGGATCGCCGCCAGGCGGGACGGGCTCGGGCGACCGTCTGCGGCCCCATCCGGCCCCCCACGTACGACGACGCAGCAAACGACAATGGACCACGAGACGGCATATTCTAGGGAAACAGGCCCGCTTACAGCGGCGCAATTGTACGTCATCCTGCACCGAATGTCACGGGATACTGATTACCGGGAACGAGCAGCCGACGAACGAGCTCTCCACTTGTTCCACCAGTACCTCAAGTCACTCGGTTGCGTGGTCAATGAACGAGTACCGTCGGGAGCCGTGACAGGCGCGTTGAATACAGACGACACTGTTCTGTTAGCGGCGGCCCCGATGAGTGTTCCAGAAGAAACTGGTGCACTGCTGGCTGCCACTCCGGTCTCTTCCAGTGAAGAGGCCACAGATCTACCGGAAACTGTACCGCCAGGCGTGACGAGAGCAGACGTCACCGTCCTGCCACGTGACGACACTATCGTAGAGGCCAACCTTGACGACCTGCTCGAGGCGGAAGCCATGGCAACACCGCAGCCCTCCAGGAAGAGGCCGGCAGCAATAGAGGAGGACGACTCCTCCACATTCTCTCAGTCTGCTTGCAGGAGAAGCCAGAAGCAGAAGATGGCAGACGACCCTGCCCCCACTGAGGCAGACCAGACACCTGACGACGGGTTCACCGTCCCGAAGCGGCGGCACACTGCTCGGGCCAAACGGCTCCAAACAGTGCAGCCGCTCCCGACGACGAACTCATTCATCGATGTCGACGAGCCATGGGCCATGGAGGCCACTGAGCCACCCAAGAGGCGGGCACCCGCCCCACCACCGATAACTGTCTCATGGACGGGCACTTACAAGTCCTTCCTTGATAAATTTGAGACAGTTGCGTCCGCTGCCAAGGTCAAATGTGTCGGGCGAGACCTATACCGGGTTTCGACCGCCACCATGGATGACTACCGCGCAGCCATGAAGATCATTGAGACCGACAAGCTACATTGCTTTACACATAATGCGGAGCCCGTGAAGCAGCTGAAGGTGGTTTTCCGCCGCCTCCCGCTTAAAATGGAGCCCTCGCACCTCAAAGAAGAACTGTTGGGGCTGGGCTACATGACCAGCTCCGTGACGATCATGAAATGGCCCAGGACGAGGTGAGACATGCCTCTTTTCCTAATTGTCCTCCCAGACAACTTCGAAAACCGAAAAATCTTCCAGCAGCAGATGGTGGCCCGAATTGGGATGGAAGTGGAGCCGCTCAAGGCCAAGGCGAGGCGCGCCCAGTGCTTCTCCTGCCAGGGCCTTGACCACGTGGCTCGCTACTGCTCCATGCCGGCCCGCTGTGTCAAGTGCGCCGACTCCCACCAGAGTCGGGACTGTACGAAGAAGAGAGAGGAGGCGCCAAAGTGCTGCAACTGTAGCGTGCCACATGTGGCGAGCTACAGAGGCTGCGCTGCATTCCGGTGCCGCTCACGGCAGAACGGACGATCAGCGCCTGCCAGGAATGTGCAACCTGGCACCAGCTACGCCTCCGCCACCAAGGGGGAGTCCGCTGACGCCACCACGAGACGACAAGCGGCCTTCCCGCCACTTCCGCCACGGGACTCGAACGAGACCACACCATCCACCGCGCCTGGCTCGTCAGCCCCACAGGCTGCCTCCCAGGCTGACCACCACCAGGGTGGACGACGCACTGCCCGTCCACTCAACACTCCCGCGCCGCAGGCTGCTGGGCGCGCGGTCCAACGAACGGACGCGACGGCGACGCCTCGCCCGGCCGCCCCCGCGCCCGCCGCCGCGGCTGTACCTGCACCATCAATAGGACCAGGAGCCGCAGACCTGGGAGCCCTTCTGGGCTCTCTCTCTGCCCTGCTCCAACAACTGCCCGTGCTAGTCACGGCAGTCACGGAGGCCCTCCAGGCTGCTACCGTCACCATGAAGCGCACCATGGATAATCCACTCATCCATGGACTGACCGTCTGCGGCTTCAACGCAAACAGCCTGTTCCCCCAACAAGGTGAGTTTCGCCAGTTCATGCAGGACGAGGCCATTGACCTCTGCCTGGTCGGCGAAACTCACCTTAAACCTGGGGTCCACGTGCGTGTAGCAAACTATGTTTGCTACCGCAATGACAGGCCAACAGCCGGCGGTGGCACCGCTATCTATGTACGTGCATCACTCAGGCACCACCAGGTGCAACTTCCGGACCTGGCAACCCTGGAAGCCACTGGGGTGACGGTCACCACGACAGCCGGGCAGATCACGTTCGTGGCAGTATACAGGCCACCACGCGGTCACCTCCAGGAGGCGGACGTCGACGCGCTGCTGACAGTTGGGGGGAGGGTGTTCATTGCGGGTGACTTCAATGCGAAGCACGCGGAATGGAACTCCCGCCTCACGAATGTCAGTGGCCGCCGACTTTCCCGCGCTGCCGCGAGGAACGGCGCCCTGATCCTGGGCCCACAGGAGCCCACAATGTACCCAGCCAGGGAACGGCCGGACGTGCTCGATGTCGCAGTCATAAAAGGCATCGGGCACCACACGACCACCTCCACACGGTGTGCACTGTCGTCAGACCACCTGCCGGTGGTCTTCGACATAGATGTCGCCGGAGCCACGCTGTCACCACGCCGACAGACGTACCGGCGCATGGACTGCGAGCGCTTCCAGGAGATAGTCCTGGAATCGATCGCGGACATACCCGATCCAGACGTAGTGGGCGCGGACGCCACTCTGCGTGTCCTCTCCCGCCAGCTACTGCACGCAACCGACGCAGCCCCCCCCCCCCCCCCTAGCCACAGGGGCCCAGGGACTTCTCCCGCAACCTACCACCTCCGATACAAGAAGCAATCAGGGAGAAGAACAGGCTGTTCCGGGAGTGGCACCTCACCCGCCAACCCGCGACGAAGCGACGCCTCAACCGCATGCGGAGAGACATCAAAGCAGCGGCTGAGGTGCACAGGAACAGCGTGTGGTCGGCCTTCGTCGCCTACCTCAACCCAGAGGACGGCAGCATCTGGCGCACGGTGAAGTCATTCCTGCGCCGACGACAGCGCATACCACCAATACTGGTTGGGCAAGACGTCGTCTGCAGCCCAGGCGGAAAAGCAGGTGTCCTGGTGGACCAATTCCAATCGTCATTCACCCCGGTGGACGACAATCTGGATGAAGACCACATCCAGCGGGTAGCCGAGCAACCCAGTGTTCCTGGAGGCAAGGGACGACGGGGACGTCATCGAAACCATCTCCGAGGCGGAGGTGGCCGCACTGCTGAAGGCGCTCAATACTAGGAAGGTCGGAGGTGCTGATCGGGTCACCAACCACCTGCTGAGGAACCTTCCAGCATGGGCTCATCCGCTGCTGGCGGGTATCTTCAACCAGGTCCTTCACTCGGGTGTCTACCCCTCTGTGTGGAAACATGCAGAGGTGGTGGCCATCCCCAAAGCGAACAAGGACCCACGTGACGCTGCCAATTACAGACCCATCAGTCTGCTACCAGCCCTCTCCAAAGTGTTCGAGCGCCTCTACGCCAGGCGCCTGCTTCGCCACGTGACAGCAGAAGGAGTGATACCGGATGAGCAGTTCGGCTTCCGGAGGGGTCACTCCACGGTCCATCAGCTGATGCGGCTGATGGAAGAGGCCACGCGCGCCCTGGAGACGCGGGAATACCTTGGGGTGGTGTTCCTCGACGTCTCCAGGGCATTCGACTCCGTGTGGCACGACGGCCTCGTGTACAAACTTTTTGTGCACGGGGTCCCGACGTCGCACGGGGTCCTACTCCAGTCGTATCTGGCCGACAGGACTTTCCACGTCCGCCTGGACGAGGGGACGTCTACGCACCGACTCATCCATGCTGGAGTGCCGCAGGGGTCCGTTCTCGGCCCCCTGCTCTACTCCTTATTCACGGCCGACGACCCGCGTGTGGCGCCGGTGAAGTTGGCACTCTACGCCGACGACACAGCGCTATTCGTGCGGAGTATGAAGGCAGTCGAGATGCGCCGCCTGCTCCAGCGTGGATGTGAGGCCCTTGGTGCGTGGTCGACCAAGTGGCGCCTGAAACAGAATGCGGCGAAGAGCCAGGCAGTGGTGTTCACACGAAGACCACTGCCACCAGATCTTCCGCCAGTCACCGTGATGGGAAGCCCCGTCCCATGGAGCAGGACTGGCCGCTACCTGGGAGTCATTCTCGACCAGAAGCTCACGTGGAAAGCCCACATCGAGGACGTCAGGGGCAGAGCAATAGGGCGCCTACGCGTTCTGTGCCCTCTGCTCAACCCGTCGTCTGCCTTGCCTCCCCACCACGGCATCACGCTGTACCTGGCGCTGGTTCGTCCAGTGCTGGAATATGCGACCGTGGTCTGGGACAACGCAGCCGACACACACATCAACAAGCTGCAGAGGGTGCAGAACAGGGCGCTCAAGCTCGCTCTGCGCCTACCGAGGCTCTATTCGACCGCTCGGCTACACCGCCAAACCGGCATCCCCTTCCTCCCCGAACGATTTAAACACCCGGCGCGGCTCTTCTATGAGCGGACTGTACAGTCCGACAATAGGCTCATTAGGGACTTGGGCCATCCTATTCACCACAGGCCAACCACGCGTTGGCCTGACCTGTTACGAGATTAATATCTCGTGGCAGAGAGAGGACAACTCCACCCCAGCAAACACCTCAGGCCAATTCGTACCGTGAGGAAGCCACTCCACAGATACAGAATTACGCAGGAACAGCAGTGTATGCTTAGCCTGCTCCCAACACGGGTCAGGGCAGACCCGTATGGATAGGTGACAGTAACAGTGACAGCTCCGTTTTTCGTCCGTTGCGGCTCTGGATGTTCCCTCTGCGGTCCGCGCCCACCAGTCCAACTTCTGGGTGTTCCATCTTCGGTCTGGTGCGCCTGGCAGTCCGTCAGGGGCTCGGTTTCCATCTCCATGTCTCTGGTTCTTCTGGACCAGGTCCACTCGAGGAACAGTCTCAGGTCGCACCTGATGAAGGTTACGAGGTACGTGACCGAATTATCGTGCAAGTACGACGCTGATATCCGGCAGAACACCCGACAACCCAAGATGTCACTAGATCGCCGGGAAAGCCTGAAGAGTTATTCTATTACTATTTTCAAAACAATTACCTGTTCTGGGCAGCTTCTTCAGGGTCTAAATCCCCCTTGGTATTCTTTTAGTTCCAGTTCAAGTTGATCATTACGATTCTATAAATTCTTGACATGAGTTTACATGTGTTATGGAAAAGGGAAATACCTCTTTAGTTGTCTGGATTTGATTTAACTCCTTTTATGTGTAGTGGATGGATTATAGCTGTAGTCTAATGATCTGGCAGTTATTTGTTCCAGATTTTTACTGTGCATTAGTGTAATAACATCTTCACTGGTTCTGCTGATAATTTCCAAAGTTCCACAAATGTTTGAGTTTCTCAACTTGCTTTGCAGTTTTCGAGCACTTTCAAAGCTACATGGACTTCATGGGTTGTGGGTGAGTTTATACTTCCTGCTGGTGTTTAAATAAGGGTATCTGTGTTTATTTGTAGTAGATCTGGAGAATCTTCGCAGTTTAGCAATTTTTTAAATGTTTCTGCTAAAATTTCCGTATTTTTTCTACTGTTATGGGCCATCTTATTATCTTTATGCTTTAACATTGATGATGATGGGTATTATCTTTGTAGTTGTATGCTAAATTTTTGTAGTAATCCCTTGAGTTTGTTTTCTTGCTATTTGTTTCTGAGTTTGTTTTCTCGCTATTTGTTTCTATAATTAGAAGAAAATCTTTTCGGTATTGGCGCTTAACTCTTATCACTATTTTTTGGTTAGCTTTCTTTTTGTGTGTGTTCCAATTATGTTTCTGCTATCTGTTTTGTGAGTTATTTTGTGATTTATATTAATAACCAGTTATGAAATTTAAACTTGTGTCTGTTAAAACCTATGGAAGTGGTGGGTATTTGCTACAGTTTAATGGTATTACCGTTTTTTGTATAACATTGGCTTAATGGAGTAGGTTCCACCAAAGCTTGTTTATCACACTGATCGACATACCATTGGTGTTTTTTCCTTGGATTTACTGGGACTTTGGGAACTATTTCCTCTAGATCATATGTTATTTTTGTATTACTTACTTGTTCTCCGTATTCCTCGTTATTTGTCAATTTATGGAGCGCTTAGGTTCTCCTAGTTTTGAGCTGGAGGTTTTTCTTTGTCAAATGGGTGAATTTAATTTTCATTTTTGACATGCAATGCTCTGATCCGGTAACTGTCCCTCTCAGAACTTTCACATTGTAGATTTCCCTGTGGTAATTTTAATCCATACAGACATGGCCCATTTGCCATTCTCCTCTTTCCTAATCTGAATTTTTCCAAGTTTTAAGCTTATTTGGTCTTCTCTAGAAGTATGTTGACTTTGAGATCATGGCATGATTTCTGCAGAATTCCACCAGACTCATTCCATTCCTGTTTGTTCTTCTTTGTCCTGACCATTTCTCTATTACGTTTCTATATGTCTTCTCCCTTCCTAGCCGGCATTAAAATCATCTGTTAAAATCTTGGTATGATTTTTATTTATGTTTGTTGTCGTCTGATCTGAAAACTCCCGAAATTCGTCTCTGTGCTCTTTCTCATTAATTTTATCATTAGTTCGGGCATGGGCATTTATTATTGTGTATACTCTATTTGCAGATTTTATAGTAAGTGTTGACAGCCTGGGAAATAGTAATTTAAATTCTATTATGGATTCTGTTATTCCATCCCGAATTGTGGACATTGCTTTATTACTCTATCCTGGTCTTCCCTTACAAATTTTGCATCCTTGTGATTCTATTGATTCCTGACCATTGTTTCTCATTTCTTGAAGTCCAGTTATTAGAATCCGTTTGTGGTCCATTTAGTCTGTCAAAATTTTGTGTTTCCTGATCGTATGATGAAATTTATGTTGTGTGTTATGTAGTTTATCTGCCTTGTATCTGCGAGCTGATAGTTGTCACCCTCCAGCTCAGCGTGAAGGAGTACTTCGCAACTTGGTTCACAGGGCCGACGTTATCTCAGACCCTTAAAGTTTGGTAGCTGAGCTATCACATATCGAAGTCACCTTTCGTCAGAATGGTTATAGTGAGAGGCAGATCGAACGTGCGTTGCGCCATCAGCCTTCTGTGCAACGGGTGAGTGACGATAGCAACGAAGTGGCACCTTAGTCTACAGCCTTTTTGCCTTACACAGGAAGCATTTCCAACAGGATTGGCCGTATTTTGCGGAAATATGATGTGAAATGTGTTTTTCGATCACCTTCTAAGATTAAGGCCGGGTTGGCGTCCGTAAAAGATGATCTTGGTTTGCGTAAGGCTAGGGTCTATCGTATTCCATGCAGTTGTGGCATGTCATATATTGGTCAGACAATCAGGACTGTGGAAGACCGGTGTATTGAACAAAAGCGTCACACACGCTTAAAACAGCCGAGCAAATCCGCTATTGCAGAACATTGCCTTGACACCGGTCATCCAATGGAATACAACAGCACGGAGATTCTGGCTTGCACGTACAGCTATTGGGTTAGTGTTATTAAGGAAGCTGTTGAAATCAGAATATCAAACAACCTTATTAACACAGATGGTGGATTTTGTTTAAATGCTGCTTGGAATATGGCTCTGTCTCTCATCAAAAAACAGAGGGACAGAATTAGTGCTACCTCACCTGTTGATTAATAGTAACTATCGATATTTCTGATGTTGGATATCTTTGTTTATGTTGACACTTGTTCTGTGTGTGGTGTCTTCCTTGTTTCTCCTCTGTGAACCGAGGTATTAAATTTGCTAGCACATTTCTTCTTCCTTGTATTTGTGCCTTGAGAATGGCAGGGTGTGCTCCTGTCGAAATATCGACGGTGTTCGACGACGTCACCCGGCAGCAAACCCGTAAGTTATTTGAACATTCGATTCGCCGGGAAAAGTTAAGGTCTCACAAAGCCATTTCCAACTTAATGTAGACGGCCAGAAATTAACAGGATGGTTTCATTAAAACAGGACAATTGAGAGATTTGTTGTTTTACAGAATAAAAAAAATTGTAATGCTATAATCCAGTTATTACTGACCTAAAGATACGGGTAGTGCAACTTATACCTGTATCGTCTCGATGCCAAAACAAGATGAAGATGAAGACAAATCTAGTGTCACATATTTCACATAGAAAATTATCAGCAAACAAAGATTGATTTAACACCAAAATATTTAAGATTTTAGTTTTCCCAGTACTTTACTTTTACGTAAGTACAACCAAAAGAAGTATTATTTACTGTTCACTGAACAGAATCGACGTAAAATCGCAAACATTTTAACCGAAATAATAGTAGTAAATGTTACATGGCAACCCACAAGCAAGAACATCATATGCCATTGGTACTGTTATGTTCCTTCAAGATTATTTAATTAGGCACGAGAATCCACCCGTGTGCCTTTATAAAAGAATATATTATACCCGCCAAGTGTCCTGAGGGTTAGAGGGCGCTAAGTCCACAGCGCCAGTACCAGAGCTGCAAGTAGCAGCGGCAAAGTCCAGAAAGGGTCACTGGTTGAGCAATGTACACTCGTAGACTTGCAGATTCACGGACATACAGGTTCGTAGACTCCTGGACCGATGCAGACCCCTCCTCGGGACTCGCAGCCGGTAGACTACGATAACTTTCACTACAAATGACGAGTATGTAGGGTACACTGTAATGGCCCGTCCTTTTCTGTTACATCACTGGTTTGTATCACATAAACCACAACACGTCTGTGGCTGGGATGTGAAGTAGCAAGACCACCGATACCAAAATGCCTCTACCGTCCTTCTGCGTCATTTGTATTTCCATTCCTGGAATCGCAGCCTAGTTCTTCTTGTATCAGCAGCTGTACCCGATGCCGTAACGTCCGGTCAGCTCTGGTCACACCCGCTTATTCAGCCCCTTACATAAGCCGTGTCAGATGTCTTAACTTTTACATAAGTGCGCCCAGTTAATTGTTTTCGGCGCAGCACCGTGCAGCAGTTCTCCAGAAGAGGAAGGACAAGTGTAGTGTAGGCAGTCTCTTTAAGGATTTGTTGCATATTCAATTGTTCTGTTTTAATTTGAAAATTGAACCATCCGTTTCATATATTAGAATTGTCTGCCATGTTTTTGAGTATGTATTATACATTACTTCTTCATTGCCTTGGTTATATATTTATATATGCTTTTATACGTGTTCCTTGCTGCTAACACAACAGATACATAGATGTAATTCAGTTATTGTAAATTGTAAAACAATGTTTAAAATAATCACATACAACACGTAAATTTCTGAATATATCACGTCATTGTCCTTCTACGAAGAAGTTGCTGACGTCTGCTAAACTAAGTAAGTTTCTGTAATACACTTTTTGTTGTGGTTGGCAGGAGAGCCAACACCGTGTTACTAGAGGAGGCCGAAATGCACGCGTTTTAGCTCACGCAGGCTGGCGTGAGGTCTGGAACAGGACAAGGAAATTAGAATTTAGAAAAACGGACGTAGCTGGTGGAATACTTAACTTTAATCCATTACTGATGAACGTCGGTCTTGACACAATGATTCACAATATCAATCGTAACTGATAATGGCGCCTTGCTAGGTCGTAGAAAATGACGTAGCTGAAGGCTATGCTAAACTATCGTCTCGGCAAATGAGAACGTAAGTAGGCAGTGAACCATCGCTAGCAAAGTCGGCTGTACAACTGGGGCGAGTGCTAGGAAGTCTCTCTAGACCTGCCGTGTGGCGGTGCTCGGTCTGCAATCACTGATAGTGGCGACACGCGGGTCCGACGTATACTACAGGACCGCGGCCGGTTTAAAGGCTACCACCTAGCAAGTGTGGTGTCTGGCGGTGACACCACACTTTTTATACTTCACATAAACGTAAAGCCAAGGTCTAAAGATTTATAATATCCCTATTTTTGTAGGCTTCTGAAGATGGCAAATTAACTTGTTGAAAACGGTAAATCTTCATAAAATTTGTCCTAAAAGAAGACTGTTAAACAAATAGCGATGTTGAAGACATTGAAAGGAACACAAAATATGATGCCTCACAAACACGAAAGTAAATAAATATTACGAAAAGAAAACCTACAGGTAAAGTGTCAGTATACTGTGTACCACAGAGAAATTCGCATATGTCCGTGCACTCTTTCTGAGGTTATTATGCATAGATCAAATATCCGGTTATTCATTCATCAAAAACTGTAACCAATCAACAGAAGTCTTAATCGCACAAAGGAACAGTGAGGTAACTCACAGGAAATACAGACTAGAGAGCAAACTGGTATAGATGTCATTTATAAAAGACTCTCTGGTCAAGGGAGGAACTAACGAAGATAGCTAAACAGCTGAACGGAGGAAAGAGTGCCATAAAAATGACGTCGAAATCTTGGGACAAGGATCCAAGAGTTTGTGTCAATTTCTGTTTGAAAGTCGCTAACTCATGTCAAATAGTGAACAGGAAGAACAGAAAAATATATACAAATATATGATCCGAGACCAAGGAAGTGACTAGAGAATGCACTAGTGACTGGAGAATGCACAACTCACGGAGCAAGTGCGTACAATAAAACAACAATGATGATGATGATGATGATGATGATGATGATGATGATGATGATTGGTTTGTGGGGTGCTCAACAGCGCGATCATCGGCGCCCATACAAAGTCCCAATTTTTCATACTCCTATGTTTTACGTAGTCAAATCTAGCCACTATCACGAACAACAATACGAGTAGCAATAGCCGAAGTACTGCTACTGCAGTTTTAGTGAAAGAACCTAAGCTGCGTATTATATAGAATGAATAATATTCAGCTATCATACGCTCAAACACAAGCAACGTGACAGTGGTCAGGTGTGGGTAAACAATCAGGTTGTCCAATGAGACTTAGAGAAAGAACACTGAAGCACTATTCTTAGGCGGAAATTTCAACTGTGTTCCAAACGAAGGAAGATCTAGTACTAAATATTAACTGTTTTATAGACTTTCTCTATCTGACAAGAAAAACTGAAATATACATTGGGGCTATTTTACCCCATTTTGTTAAAGCACAAATACATCACACAAAGTTTATGTAGTCGCCTCGACAGGGTTTACGTTTCCCTACATATGAAACGTCGTGTGACTAGGTCCTCCCGTCGGGTAGACCGTTCGCCAGGTGCAAGTCCTTCAATTTGACGCCACTTTGGCGACTTTTGCGTCGACTGGGATGAAATGATGATGATTAGGACAACACAATACCCAGTCTCTGAGCGGAGAAAATCTCCGACCCAGCCGGGAATCGAACCCGGGCCCTGAGGATTGACATTCTGTCGCCCTGACCACTCAGCTACCGGGGGCGGAATAAAGCGAGGTAATGCATAGGTAAAACACTACACTCATATTCAGGAAAGAGGTTAAAATCCACATACGATCATCCAGATGTAGGTTTCCTGTGATTTCTCTAAATCGCTTAATGTCGGGGTGGTTCCTTTGAAACGGCACGGATTATTTATTTTTCCACCTTTCCCCAATCTGAGTTCGTCCTTCGTCACAAATGATCTTGTCGCCGACGGAACGTTAAATCCCAATCTTCCTCTGTACAGCATTAGAATGGTAGTTAAGAATTATGAAAGCCAATTAATATAAAATGGTACTGATATACAGCAGTAAAAGTTTCGTTTAAAATGTCTGCTGTAGAATCTTAATGTGCCATTACCAAGGTGCTTTATTACACCAATCATGCCGAGAATTCTCAAGTTCAGGAGTTAAGAAAATTAAAGCTCAGTGAATAAGAAACAACTGAAGGACCTGCTAATGCTTTGCCATTCATCAGTCTAAAATGGTGCGTTACTCTTCTAATACTTCCAGGCCGATACGATAGAATCCTTATTTTTTGCAGTACTACCCGCATTAAATCTCTCAGCCCCTTATTTTGCGGTTAGTTCCGGGTTTAACGTGATCACTCTTTAATGTTTATTAACGCTTGCGAGAGCTGTTTAACACATCTGCTTTATACGGGGTGTCAATAATTAAAGTTCCAGTTTGAAAACGCCGTTGAAGCAGAACAACTACTCAGAATTACGTGAAATTTGAATAGCATACTATATGACGCAGAAGGAAACGTCAGTGAACAAAAAAATCTAACATAAATCTGACAAGCAAATGGCGCTGTAAGAGTCATAATATGCACACCAACAGAAGGCTGTTTCTCAGTTTGCGTCCGGGACGCCCAACATGAATGTTTCTATGAAGAATAGCGCGCTGCTGGTAAAGCTTTTTTACAAGAACGGTGACTGTGCGCCAGTAGCCCTGCAGAAGTTCAGTACACTCAAGGGTATGAGAGAAGGCACTGATCCGATGTCTGATAGGGGTCTGGAGAAAATGATTACGAAATTCGAAAAGAGTGATTCTTTTGAAGTTCAATGCGGCAAGATTGTGATAGAGGAGGCGAATGGTCGACTTTGGTTTACTGGCAGTATTTTAGGGAAGTGCTGTTTCCTTGTGAAGGAGCCGGGTTATAGGACGCTCGTGCAATCTTCTTGAGTACTGCTCGAGTATTTAGGATCCTCACTAGCTCGGATTAAAGGAAGACATCGAAGTGGTTCAGAGACGGGCTGTTAGATTTATTAACGGTAAGGGAAGGCGATGTTGTTTCCGAGGAACACTGCTGCCAAAGTTCAGAGAACCGTCATTTGAAGCTGACAACAGAACAATTGTACTGCCGCCAACAAATATTTCGCGTAAGAACCACAAAGATAAGATACGATAAATTAGGGCTCACCGGGAGGCATATATACAGTAGTTTTTCGCTCGCTCCGTCTGCGAATGGAACAGCGTACCCTCTGCCATACACCGTTCGGCGGTTTGCGGAGTATGTATGTAGATGTAAACATAGGGAGGAAAGCAGCTGATTCGACGTCTGTAGAAAATGTAGCCACAGCATTGCGGAAGGGGTCGAGTGCTAGTATGCCTTACCCGAAAGTTGGACATGCCTGCGAGCATGGTGCATAAAATCCTGTGAAATATCCTACATTGCTATCCATAAAAAGTCACCCATGTTCAGGAGATGCTTCCTACTGATCTGCCAGCAAGATAAACGTTCGCTCTGGAATTTCTTGCTCGCTTGGAAGCGGCCAATGAATGTCCATGGAACTTTCTGGGGACAGACGAAGCCCAGTTCCATTTCCAAGGACACGTTAATACGCAGAACTGCAGAATATGGACAACGGAAAATCCGCACCCACATCAAACGGTTCCACTTCATTCTGCAAATTTGACTGTGTGGTGCAAGTTGACGGCATTGTTTATCGTAGTGCAGTATTTTTTTTTTCAAGGACATGGGTCCTGCGGGTCCTATTACCTGCATAGTCACTGGTGAATGCTATGAAAGTCTTTTCCTCACCAAAGTCATTCCAGCCTTCCAAGAGCCTGGATGTGAGGGTAGGATCATTTTTAAGCAAGATGACGCTCCTCTGCACGTTGCACAGCCAGTGAAGTGACTGCTGCAGAGGCATTTCGGAAATGCTAGCATTGTCAGCCATTGTTTCCCTACAACCTGGCCATCCACGTCACATGATTTTAATCCGTTATACTTTTGGCTGTGGAGTTACATGAAAGCTGTGTTCAGTGCTTCAGTTACAAGCGTAGCTAAATTGAAGACACTCATTGCTCAACGCATTCTCAACATGACCGTCGAGACCCTCCGATCTGTTTTGGAACATGCTGTTCCTCTGTTTCAAGTAGTGGCAGAAGACGTGAATGTGCCTTGCGCCTGTCTCACAGCACTTAGCAGCCGATGTCATTTTGCTTTTTATTCATATTCTGGCTACAGGACAATTAAAAATGGATGTTATTTTGCATTTTATGTGGCTTTCGGTCCCATGACAACTAAAACCCAATGTAATTTGGCTTTCTCTAGACCTGTTGACTGCCGCGCGGGATTAGTCGAGCGGTCGAAGGCGCTGCAGTCATGGACTGTGCGGCTGGTCCCGGCGGAGGTTCAAGTCCTTCCTCTGGCATGGGTGTGTGTGTTTTTCCTTAGAATACTTTAGGTTAAGTAGTGTGTAAGCTTAGGGACTGATGACCTTAGCAGTTAAGTCCCATAAGATTTCACACACATTTGAACATTTTTTGAACAGCTGTTGACTGACGAACTTGCGCAATCATGCACATTGAACAATATGGACGGTGCACTGTGCAACTCAATCCATAGCCGTCATACTGAGAAAATTCATCCGTAATCTGCAGCCAACCCCATTGACGTTAAGACACTGACAACGCTACCTATTGGTAAAATTTTCGACTTTGTTTCTTTTATTTTCAATGGTGTTCCCATGCGTCAGTATTATGCTCTTCAAATCTGATGCCATTCTGAGCAGTGGTTCTCTTTCTATAGTGTTTTGACTCTCGAACTTTAATTGCGGAGACCCTGTATACCGTAAGAACGACAAAGCGTCCTGTTTTTATTACAATTACAGCCGATAATCTGATGCTGACATTAGCATAGTGACTATTTATACCAGCTGGGGGGAATAGAAACCCTGTATCATTAATCATACTACTGAGGTATCCCATAATTTCACAACGGCAAACAGAATGATGGCACCAAGGTTATCAACTGACTATAGTTATCCATGAGGCCAATACTTTATTGAAAATAACTGCCAACAGTGGTACGCGTAATATTCGTAATTCATCTTGAGTATTTGTATGAAGTACTAGTGTAACACTTAAAGGACTACGTGACATAATATGATACACAATGACAGCAGATACAAATCACATGACTTCGTAATAATGACGTTGGATTAAACAACACCGTATTCCAGAATCTGACTCAATATTATCACCTTACAATAAGCAACCGATGTCAAGCTGCTTTACTCATTTATACATACCAGCATATACGTACTACAAACATACGTTCATATACATTCATATGAAACCATAGATTTAGTAACAGTTACTGATGCTAATATTTAATCATGGCTCTGTTACAAGGGAGCAATCTGATTTTTCAGTATCGTGTAAAAAACTATTAAAGACATTGCAGTGAAACACACAGATTACATTAAAGTAATTAACTGCCCATACTGATAGTGGTAGTAAATATGTCAGGTACGAGTTTCAGAATCCTTTGACTACAACGATTGCAACTTTATAGCTCACAACATGGGAACACCTTTACTAATCTGATGGAAACAGAAATTCTTAGACTCACTTAAAATTATAATTTCTGTACGCTTTTATATTCAACGTTGAAGCTACACAATTGGTTCAGGCTTATGCATGCAAAACTGGCGCTATAGGATGTGGTAACAATATCGAGGACTGGCCCCTATCGGTGTAGTGCGTAGGATGCAATTTGGGCCTCCGTTGTCCTCGAATGAGCGAACCCAGGCTGATTAAGCAATCTTAGACGTCATTAACATTGAATCAGTCAACAGTTGCAAACCAGTGAGTAAAGATGATAAGTTCACTTCATCTTCCCGTGCAGCCAAAGTACCCACATCTGTCGCCTTTGAACGCTCCACGTTCTGTGATGAGGCATGGACTTCCAACGCCTTATGACCTACTATCCATTTCACCGTCCTTGAACCACGTTCAAGAGGCGCTCACAGCATCAGCACGCGAACAGCCAGCCGACCAGCTTCGTCATTTGTGAGATGCTCCTTCCCATATACTGGACAGTAACAGTCTGGACTTATTCAAAATTACTTATGTCAGCGATTTTCCCCAATTGCGGCCCTCACTGTTTCTGGAATGATTCCCTTGTTATCTCTGCTACGCTTATATGCGTTTACGTCCAAAGAAATTGAAGGCATTACCTGCCGATGGGCACTGATTTATATCAATGGGGCAAGTTGAAAATTTGTGCCAGCCCCGGATTCGAGCCCGGGTCTCGTGCTTAATAGGCAGATGTGCTGACCGCTACGCCACCCACACAGTGGTCACAACTGCGCGGACTACTCTAGCACGCCACCCGTCAGACGCAAAGTTTTAATTTATATCACACACTACTGATGTAGTGCCCCCGATCATCAGCCTCATTACTTGCGCCATCTGGCCGAACCCCATAACAATTCAAGTTTGGCGTGCATCATTGACTTAATTAATTATACGTATATGTGGTGTTTGTTCTTGCGGATATGTGCGAAAGAACAGACGCCACAAATATAATTACATGCGTCCCTTGCCGCGTCACCTCCCGCAGTGGCACACGGCGACATTATACCTCTTGGTGGGCAGAGGTCATAATATTTTGGCTCATCAGTGTATAGACTGGTTTATCTTGACGTACAAATTCCCGTTCGGTCTCCCTCCTATAACTTTTAGAGATAATCCAACAGCGTTAAATGAAACTTCCTAAACGATTTGAAGATCACTCAAAGATAAAACCCAGTAATTGCAGACCGTTAGGGGAATTGGCTGGTGTTACTTAATTAAACAGCTCTATCGGGCTCTGGAATTAGACTCGTCAGTCAAGTGTTTATTGGCGGTGTACCTGGTGCGATATATCTCGCCTCAATTACGTCACCCTTTCATTCAACGGTAATCATTTTCCTGCCCAAGTAACAAAATTTATCTACTACTTCAGTGTGTCATTTCCTGACCTAATTCCCTCATCACCGTCTGATTTGATTCTTCTTCAGTTAGCATTCTTTTGCTTTTGTGTGTGTTTATCTTATAATGTCTTTTCAAGATACTATACTTTGCGTTCAATTGCTCTTTCAAATCATTTATCGTCTCTGACAGAATTACAAATCTCAATGGAAAACCAGAGCTTTTATTCTCTCTCTCTGAACTTTAATTTTCTTCCCAAATTACTCCTTGCTGTCTCTCACAATTTGTTCAGTGTACAGATTGAATGGCATTGGGGACAGGCAACAATCATGTCCTAGTCACTTCCAATTACCGATTCCCTTCCATACACTTCGACTCATAACTGGCTAGGTTTCTGTACGAGTTGCTGTTTGCTTCCTGTATTTTATCCTTGCTACCTTCGGTATTTCAAACAGAGTATTCTTTTCGACATTGTCAAATATGTTTATCTAAATGTACACTGCTATAAATATAGGTTTGCCTTCCTCAGTCTATAGTTCAAGAGAACTCATGTGCTCAGTATTGCCCCGCGTGTTCCTACATCTCTCCGAAACCCGAAATCGTTTTCCCGAGGTTGATTTATGTCACTTTCTTTTCATTCTTCTATAAAAAAATTCGATTCACTATTTCCAAATCGTGACATATTAAACTGATTGTTCGGTGATATTCACGCCTGTGAGCACCAGTCTTTGAAATTGAGACTATTGCATTCTTCCTGCAGGCTGAATGTATTTCGCCTGTATCATATAAGGATCGATCACAAAGTCTCCATCTGAGAGCGTTGCTGCAGAGTATATGCAACGCAGCATGACTCCGGTGCGATTATATATGCATCGACATATAGGCAAGGAATTAGAGTGACTTTCGTGTCTCTGCGACGTGCGTGTTGTACATGAGGAAATATGAACTAAGGCGAAGTTATTACCAAATGCTTCCAAACATACTGATATTCGTTATTTGGCTTCCAAAGGACAAACACCGGTAGACATCCATTGGTGAATGAAGAATGTGTATGGTGCAGCATGACTGTCGATAATCACCGTTGTGGAATGGTGCTCCAAGTTCCGTGCTGGTAATGACTCGATACAAGACACCGGTCAATCTTCAATTCTAGGAAACTGGTGTCTCTATCAATGGGGAACGGTACTGCGCAAGCTACAGGAACTACGGCGTACAATTAAGGCGAAATGTCCGGGAAACTGTGACAAGGAGTGCTGCTGTTTCCTGCTAACGCACACATACATATCACAAATTTCGTAATGCAGAAGTTACTCCAACTCAAGAGTGAGATACCCGAGCACCCTCCTATAGTCTTCATCTAACTCCATGCGATTATCAGGTCCTGATGTGCGGCAGGTAGTTACGGACTCTTTCATGCAGCAGGACACAGTGTTTTACCAAACGGGTACCTTCAATCTGGTGAATGGGTGGAATGATTGCCTCTATGCTCGCTGTGATTTTTCCTGAGTGGCATACCGATTACTGACTATACAGCCATCGAACGGAAACTTTTTCATCGCCCCTTGCATATCATGCATACAGAGTGGAGTAGTTTCCTCCCAAGTATCTCAGTTTTTCTGAGGCAATCTCGTCTACCTCACGTTCTTTGTGTCTACTTAGGTCTTTAAGTGCTCTGTCATATTCTTCTCACAGGATCATACTTCCCATCTCATCATCTGCTTCTTCTTCCATTTCTATAGTGTTGTCCTCAAGTTCGTTTTCCTTGTATAGCCCTTATATATGTGCCTTCCATCTTTCACTTTTCCCGTTTTTACTTAGTACAGGTTTGTTTTCTGAGGTGTCTTTCCCATATTCATGCATATTTCGACAGTACTGCGTTTCTGCTCCAGCATTTCCTATTTTGCCAATTTGCACTTTCTGTCAATGTCACTTTTTATATGTCTGTATTCCGTTTTACTTTTTTACATGCTACAATTTTTGTATTTCTTCCTTTCGTCAGTTAAATTCAGTGCTCGTATACTATCTGAGGGTTTCTACTGACCCTTGTCTTGAAATTCTGCTGCTTTCATTAAACCATTTCTCAAAGTTACCTAATCGTCTTCTATTGTATTCATTGTTCCTGTTTAAAGAAATAGTGTACCTAATATTTCCTTTGAAACAATCAACAGACTTATTCATTTTATATATGCATTTTATAACCAATAAATTGTAGCCAGAGATTACAACTGGACCTGGAAATGTTTCACAGTTTAAAATGTGGTTTCGAAATCTCCGTCTTAACATTATGAAATGTGTATGAAGCCTTTCGGTGTCCCCAGATCTCTTCCACGTACAAAGCTTTCATTCATTATTCTTAAACCAGGTGTTAGCAATGATTAAATTAAGCTGTGAATAATTTATATTATCTCATTATCAAACTGAATAATTTTTTTCATCGCCTCGTACATTCCTTCAGCCTCTTTATGACGTGCAAAAGTAGTAAGCATACAAAGTTGCACTACTGTGGTAAGTGTTGGCGTTGTATCTATCTTGGTTACGACAATGTATAGGCTATGCTCTTCATGGTAACTTCCTGTTTTCTTGTTCATGGTTCGATCTGCTTCGTTATTACCCCTGTTTCATTATTATTTTTAAAGGTTTTCAATAACATTAGCCGCACCTGGGCTTCTAAATGAATCGATGGCAACAGGTGAAAATTTGAACTCGATCCCGGCTCTCTCGCTTAACAAGAGCGCTCACTTTAACTACCTCGGCCATCCCAGGACGCATCCCTTCCGACACAAACTGCCAGCTTGTTACACACTACTAGCACAGTGTATCCTACCCACGAACCCCTCACCCGCCATTTCGGACTCCCATAGGAGATTGGGCTTGGTGTGCATCCGCATTGAAGGAATGGATCTTTGGTTGCCGCACCTTACTATGTGTGTGTATGTATGTGGTGTCTGTTCTTTCGGACATGTGGTGTCAGGTCTTTCCCACATGGCATTCAGATGCTATGATGTAATCAAGTTAAGGGTGTTCAGTTGTAAAACTGGTGTGATTAGTGACGGAAGGGACACTCAGCTTCGATACTGGGGATGGTTACCCTGATCAGGGACACGCTTTCATGACTTCCTGCAGAAGTTAAATGTAACAACATTTACGATCGGGAAAGCGCACACCATTAGCAACTGCTGTGCACTCATGCTCTTTAACGTTGCATATTTTAGTCTCTTGTTGTCATTACTTAAATGTAACTCCGTAGAGGCTAAAAGTACCATTTTTAGTCCCATCCTACGTTTGACGTCAATGTGCAATAACTACTCACAGAAGGCAGGTGGCAGCTCTACCAAAGGAGGTTATATAAAGTGTGTCGGGGGGACATGGATAACAAACAGTACAGTTATTGTCGATGTGTAGAAAGAGAGCAATTTATCTAACATCCAAAAGGGCATGATCATTGGCTTGTGGACCAAGGATAGAAACATTTTCGAAGCGGCGAAGTTTGTAAACTGTTAGCGTGCCGCTATGGTTAAAGTATATCGCACATGGCTAAATAGCGCTAGTCAACTGCGGTTGACTACGGCCGATGATAACATAGGTGAACGACGGCTGCGGAGATGTGTACGGGCAATAGACATGCAACTGTTGAGCACCTGACCGCCCAACTGTACCAAGTGGCTATCAACAGCGTCTCCTCGACGACTGTTCAGCGAACACCTGGTTCATACATCGGTGCTGACTGCTGTTCATCGGCGACGAAGGGTGGAATTTGCACGCCATTGCCCCACCTGGACTATCACTGAGTGGTGACGGGAGGCCTTTTCAGATGAATCACGTTTTATGCTCCACCAGACAGTTGACTGTTGGCGTGTTCGGCGTGAAACGTCTGAACATCTGAAAGTAAAGGGTCCAGGCCGGAGAGGGAGATTTATGATCTAGGGAATGTTTTCGTGGTGTTCCCTGGATGATCTCGTTATTCCGGAAGACACAATTGATCAACACAAGTACGCATCTATCCTTAGGGGCCATGTGCTTCCTTACATGAAGTTTACTTTTTCTTGACACGATATCATCTACCAGCACGACAATGCAACGTATCACAGATCTTAGTGTATGTGCGTGGTTAGAACAATACCAGGATGTGTTTGCCGACTACCCTGGCAACCTTACTCTCCAGATTAAAACCCAATCGGGAATCTTTGGGACCACATTGATCGGGCTGTTCACGCCAGGGAACCTCTACCGCGAAACCCAGGCAGCTGGCCACGACGCCGGAGTCGACATGGCTCCACATCCCTGTACCTACCAGAACCTCACTGATTCTCTTCCTGAACGTCTTGCAGCATTCTGCACTGAAAAAGGTGGTTATTCAGTCTTTTAACAGGTGGTCATATTAATGTGACACGAAAGCACAACTTAATAATGACCACTTCACTCCACGAGATTGTTTGCCGCCAGGCGACACTTCCGCGGCGTGACAGGGTAAGGAAAGTGTATTAATGGAGAGAAGATGAATGGGGAATCATTATAGAGATGATATGGGCCCAAAATCTGCAAACACACTGCCATGTGTGAGTCTGACAAAGGTTTGATTGCTTTGTCCCAACGCCCGGGAGAGAGGCTCTCCGAAACTTCGGAGCTCATCAGCTTTTCGTGTGTAATTGTCATTAGCATCTATATAAAATGGTTAAAGAACGGTGAAACATCGAGTAGATTACAAGGTATTGGACGACCGTGTCTGGTTACAGAACGAAGACGTTAGAGTCTTGCTCTCACTGTAAAGTATGATAGACGGTGACGTTTGCAGATCTGGCTACAGCTTACAATGCCGGTGCAGGCAAAAATGTTTGTTTCGGAGCACACTGTTTACAGCAGATGACCCATTCGTGCTGTCATGATGATCTGACAACATTGTTAGTTACAATTTCAGATCGTTGCGATTAGATGGTGGATCAATGGAAACAAGTCGCCTGGTAGGAAGAATCACGTTTGTTGCACCGTCAAGGTCGAGGTTCGTGTTCGAAAACGCCACCGTATACTCGTAATGGTGCTCGAGACATGCACTGCCCCACAGAAGTAGGTCGGTGGGTGCGGTAATATGCGGTGGGAGTCAATCACTTGGGTTTCCGCATGAATTGTGGTAGTAACTAAAGACATCGTGACAACTATGGAGCACGTGACAATTATTACGAATCACCTGTAACTCTTCATGTTTGATGCTTCCCTCAAGGAGATTACATCTTCCAGCAGGATAACTGTCCATGTCACAAGGCCAAAATGATGCTAGTAGTTTGAGGAAAATGATAGGGAACTTACATCGACGCCTTAGCCACCAGATTCGCCTGATCTGAACCCGATTGCACACATCTCAGATTCTATATGACTAAAGCTCAGCACCTGCAAGCTATTTGCCTGAAACTCACGGTAACTCGGTGATCTATGTGTAGACATCTAATATGACCTACCGCCAGAAAGCGGTTGAATTCATCCCACTCAGAATCGAAGGTGTATGGCGTTCCACATATGGGCTAACAAGTTCTTAAGGTGATGGTCGTATTCTTTTATAATGCTGACTTAGAATGTCACTCGATCTAACCAACTTGATTTGTACTTTGATGGTATTCCTAAATTATTCCAAACGCCGGCCGCGGTGGTCTTGCGGTTCTAGGCGCTGCAGTCCGGAACCGTGGGACTGCTACGGTCGCAGGTTCGAATCCTGCCTCGGGCATGGATGTGTGTGATGTCCTTAGGTTAGTTAGGTTTAAGTAGTTCTAAGTTCTAGGGGACTGATGACCTAAGATGTTAAGTTCCATAGTGCTCAGAGCCATTTGAACCATTTTATTCCAAACGAATGTCTGACTGACTATTACCAAATGGTTCAAATGGCCCTGAGCACTATGCGACTTAACTTCTGAGGTCATCAGTCGCCTAGAACGTAGAACTAATTAAACCTAACTAACCTAAGGACATCACACACATCCATGCCCGAGGCAGGATTCGAACCTGCGACCGTAGCGGCCGCTCGGTTCCAGACTGTAGCGCACAGAACCGCACGGCCACTCCGGCCGGCTGACTATTACCTGCCAATAGGCTATGGTGATCATATTCCCCATCTTTAACCCATTGATAGTAATGTGGATATGGCAAATTACATCATAGTGGTAACAACAGATATTTTTCACTTGTAATGTTTGTGGTCCAATCCCGTTTACTTACTTTCCCCTGGGGTATGATTCCGGCGATTCTGATAATTTCCAACTACTTTCATCAGTAAAGGAGAGATTCGAAACCACGTTACAATGATGGGCCAAAACATCATCTGCACCTGCTTAATAATTTGTTTGTCCATCTTTGGAACGAAACAGGTCACTGATATGCGTATCAGGGATCCGAAAGTTTATTGGTAGGTTTATGGAGGTGTGTGACACTACATGTCTGCGCACAGGTCATGTAATTCGCGTAAATAATGGGACACTGATTTGCGTACTTGGTGGTGGGTCCCGATAGCGATCCATATGGGTTCCATAGAATTAACACCAGGCATATTTGATCATCGAGACATCAACATGAGTTCCTATAATGCTCCTCAAACCTCTGTATCATGGTTCTGGCTCAGAGACAAGCACAGTTATACCGCTGAAATATGACACTGCCTTCGGGGAAGACATCAAGCATGAAGAGATGCAGGTAGTTCTCAGCTGTTAGTGTGTCTTAGATTGCTATCACAGGTCCCATGGAAGCACAGGACGATGTCTACCATAGCACCATACTACTCCCATCAGCCTGCATCCCTGACACACTGCACTCTTCGAGCTGCTGTTCACCTCGATGATGGCGTTTGTGGAGACGACCATCAGTAATGGAACGAAGTTTGCGTAAACCCACGCTTAATTGTTGCCAAATTTATTCAAGATGGCACATCCAAGATGGCGGCCACACATGTGGTAACGTCACGCTGACATCATGGTGGGAAGTTCAAATTTTGGCGGAAAAATACGTCAATTGGGCTACCTCCACTAACCTAACTCCACCCCCCCCCTCCTGTCCTCTGCCACCCTGCCCCCACCAGGCCGCCGGCCAGTGTGACCGAGCGCTTCTAGGCGCTTCAGTCTGGAACCGCGCGACCGCCGCGGTCGCAGGTTCGAATCCTGCCTCGGGCATGGATGTGTGTGATGTCCTTAGGTTAGTTAGGTTTAAGTAGATCTAAATTCTAGGGGACTGATGACCTCAGATGTTAAGTCCCATAGTGCTCAGAGCCATTGAACCATTTTTGAACCCACCACCCCATTTCAACTCCCCTTCCCGTCCCTTTCCTCACCCACCTAGAAATTGGTGGGATAAGTACTCAGTCGGTGCTGGGCTGCTGGATAGGATGGATGTAAGTCTTTATTTTGTAGGTATTGCAGTATATTGTTTATTTAAACGGCTGGCTTTGTGTGTTCACCTTGAGGTTTGGAGTCCAACTGACTAAATCACAACACTACCACCAGAGGGCGCTCTTGACCTCCCTCTTACACTCTTGTGATGTAATCGAAGATGGTGGTCCAGGGATAAATGGTGGGGGAAATTCGCTCAGTCTGTGTCCAGTTGCTGGACTTGGCGGACATATACAATTATTTACTGTGTACTTTGTGTTCAATGGATGAGATGTCTGTGCTGAAGAAGGAGGAGTTGAATAGGTATATTAGCTTTCATCATGCAGCTGAGGACTGTGTCCGTAGCCATCTGCACAGTGTGTGGAAAGCAATGATATTTGGGGAATGTATGAAGAAGGCGAATACTCTTCATCAAATATTGAAGATGCAGCAGGATGGAGGTAACTTAAACTTCGCAACTCATGCTGATAAATGCGTGTGCTGTAACTAAAGATCATTTGATAAGAGTCCATTCGGTCTTCCAAAGCGCAAGAAGCAAGACGTTCACACACTCCGGTGCATGCGCTCTCTGCCCCAGAATCTCTGCGATCCACTGAAGAATCTCCATGCTGGGCTCATAGCGCTGGCACACGGCAGGTGCAAGAGCGGCAGCACGCTAAGCAGGGAATACCTCAGCCTCCTTTATGGCGCGCGGATGACTCTTGTTGTTGAACACGAACTGCTACAGGAGTTATTAAATCTGATGTTTAAGCATTGTGCGGAATATTGTCACATACACATCTTAAAGATGTCACAGGAACTAAAAGTACCACTGCAAAAAAAGCGAGAGCTTTGCAGATGGTGCTAGAATATTTAAATAATTTGTGACGCAAATACACATTTTATTCTGAGGAATAACACCACCGCCACACTTGAACACAGACTCTAAAAAAATAGCCCAGTACACTTATGAAACCATCCTTGAGACACTTCACATGCCTTTGTGGGAAATAGATACTGAAACTGGTATCAACTGCAATATCTGATCTTACACGCCAAAACGACAGTATTTAGAAGTCAAAATAAATATATTTGTAACTCTATACAGGGCGCTTATCACTTTTCGAGTCTTAGCTGCTTGTCTGAAGGCACTGAAAGAGAGAGAGAAAAATTTCTGAGTCTTACACCTGCTGTGGTGTTCATAACTTTTGTGAAACGGTGAGTGAACTTAGTTTATATTTGCTGCTGGGGTCAAGGACGGTATTTTCCTCGCTTCTCGAAGCGCAGACTGGTGTCAAGCACAGACGGGAAAATCAGAACAATTACACAAACAGAATTCGAAGCACTGTCCTACAGGCGAGAAAAATGGCTGGAGTTTTCGGTCAATTTTGGATGTCCTACAGCTGCTGGTCAGGAGATGCTTCAAAGCCACAATGGCGGGTTGGGGAAAGCATCCCACCTGACCAAACGAGAGGAGGATGGTCTGCCTGGACCTGTCTCTGAACACTCGAACAAAAAAGTCATCACGTGACCCTCAAATGTCACATAACTTTTAGTAGATACCTCGCCCTTCTCTTGTTCAAACCATTCTGTACAGGATTCTATGCCCCACGCAACGGATGTCTTGTGACTCTCTGACACCGTGGATCTTCCTGTGAATAGAGCATTCTGATTGGTTCTTACTGAGTTTACCTGTCATACAGCTGCTGCTGCCCATGTGAGAGCACTTCCGCCCTTTTCTGCAGGCGGACAAATTACGTGACTTTCAATGACAAGTGCATTTTGTTCAGATCGAAAAATTACGTACAGCAGTGATATTGCAGTGACAGTTAAACCAAACAGAGGTAGTTTTAGATCCTGACATATGGTTACTATCACCAAACACATTCACATCGAAGTGGTAAACATAATTCCTATCCTGCACCATACAAAATCATCACTTATACGTCCTGCATATACCTATTGGCCTCCTGAAACTCATACATGTACAGCGAAGAAAGACAGATACCAAAAAACATAAGCATATTCACTGTATATAGTCGCAACACTAGATATTTCCCCCGAGGTCAGTCAGTCATCCACCATGGCAAAAGGTCACGAGGCAACCGCCCACGACACACGCTGGCTTCATTCGCGATCTGAGCGCCTCCGCGGATAGCAGTCACTCTACGAACAGTTACACAAAGAGTGCGCTGGTTCCCGGGCACAAAGGCGTTACTGTTTCCGGCCCCGACCTGCTTGTTTAGTTGCTTGCTTGCTGCTATGCTTTCTACAGTCATCTACAGACTCGAGATTACATGAACATATGTACTTCCACATAGTTTTGCCAGAATATAACACCACTTATGCGATAATTCTCGATATCAAACACGTAGAAGTAGGCTACCGACCGGCTGCACAGTATAATTCCAATGATAAAGACTGAAAGAAGAAACATTAGCGAGGAGCAGTAAAGTGGAACGTCCTGTAAACTACTGAGTAACCATAAACTTATCTCGTCTGCGAAGATCTTTATATGAAAACTCGAAAATAGAGGAAACTAGTAGTTTCACTCGTATTTTGTAACAAATACCATTGTCAATTATATAACAGTTTCCAAATCGTCTTTCTACTTAACAAAGACAACTAAAGTGTTTCTTATGTCTTGATAACCAGTAATTGTCTCTTCCACATACGAAAATCTGTTTCCTTCTTATGACTGGACACAACTTTCCACATAAAATCTTGTACTGTCCTTCTGGTTATTGATGCGTTGAAGACAGAGTTTTCCATGTCAAATCGACACCTTCCTTCTCAGAGGATAAAACAATTTTCTTTCCACATGACGGAACACTGACCTTAGTAACTTTGCACCCAAACACATACCTTATAAGCCTGCTGATCACAGCGAAACTATCACATATCCACTACTAAGTACAATACCTCGTCAATAACTGCGTGCTGGCGATATGAAACAATACTGAGCTAATATCCACGACGGATGGACATTTCACACTTGTTTTTCTTTCGTGTGCCACCAGTGTGTCCTAGGAAGAGGGACATAATCGTCCTATAAGCGACCAGCTTTTAAAAATGCGATTTCAACGGCTATATTACTGTCACCCTACAGAAAATGTGGTTCTGAATCTACAGGTGCACACAATTATTGCTGATGATATCCATGTTAAAAACTATACAAACTTTGTCAATCAATGTATGGTACTGCTGCCGAATGAAGTGGCCTACCAAAAAAATTGAACGACACTGAATATAGATGGTGATCGCTGGGGTATGTTCAAAAATGGTTCAAATGGCTCTGAGCACTATGCGACTTAACTTCTGAGGTCATCATTCCCCTAGAACTTAGAACTACTTAACCCTAACTAACCTAAGGACATCACACACATCCATGCCCGAGGCAGGATTCGAACCTGCGACCGTAGCGGTCATGCGGTTCCACACTGAAGCGCCTAGAACCGCTCGGAGCTGGGGTATGTATTAACAAACGAAAAGCGCAGGTGCATGTCACTGGCGATGGAAGCTCGTAATAAAATCACCGAATTTAGAAACTGATTCGGTTAAGGGGTGTGGTATTAAGCCGATATTTGCAACTTCCTCATGCCACCACTAGGTATTACTTACACGAACAAATAGTATTTGTAACGCATTCTATCACTATGCCATGTCAGAGGTTCTTTGATATATCCAGTGCATTATAGGCGAGGGAGGTCGATATCTGAGAATGATCACATACAGTAGATGATGTGCTATGTGAGGAATCACTTTAAAAAATGCAACTCTAGATTGAGGTCCTAAGAAATGTAAAAAATCCTATAACGAAAATATTGGCTTTTCATAGCTATAGTGTTACTGGGAATGTTGTCTGTGATTTGGAATCAATTCAACCATATACTTGTGTTGGATACTACGGAGACGTTTTGTAATGATTACAGCCACTAGTGAATCATTTTTACGGCTCCCTCACTTCTCGGTACGAGACACCGTTTTCGAAGCTGTCTGCTAAGGACCCCATACAGTAAAACCCCAGCTTGGTATTATACACACTCCCTCTGTATCTTGTAATTGTTCCTCGGTCTCTGCAGATATGACAATATGATCGTCGCAGTTTGAGTCAGAATTGATTATATGTCGGGGAGCGCTGTATATATCACCTTCTGCAACCCATAGAGAAACAGGGTGAGCTGAATTAATTTGACAGGATCGTGTTCCGACCACTCGGTGGAAGAGGGAACATGTTGCTGTAGCTCCACCAACTTTGCATGATGTGTAATCGTAACGCTACACGAAGCTTTCTCCTGCAACACGAGACAGTAGTAAAAAAAGACAGTACGAGCAGTTACGGGAACTGGGAGGAAGGGAAGAAGTTTGCTACTGAAGTGCAGTGCATTTATAGACTACACACAGGTACTGCAATCTGAAGAAGATCAGCATCCCTCAGAGTGTATGCCTGTCTGTCAATCAAACATTCTCTCTATCACCGCTATTTTTGAAGGATCCAACAGAGGAAAACTATGAACTACAAAAACTCCACTAATGTCACCCAGTATAAAACTCAGTATATCGGGAACCACACACTGTCTGCATGTTGGCATTGAGTATACATGATGACGCCGTTGAATACACAGGTATTGATATCCTCAGTGGTCGAAGTCGCTTGCACAAACCAGTTTAAAGTTTCGTCACGTGTAATGTAGGAGGACCATATCCCACAGATCATTAGTCCCAAATGAGGGTCCCTGTGTTGTTGTTTGATATACTATTATTTTCTACTGTATCACATCCGGGCAGTGTATTATTACAACTTTGTACACCACCATACATTTTATTTTTTCCACCATGACATCATAGTCTTTGTCAGGTTCTAAACTGACAGTAATTTGTTTCAATCCATTGGCTCTGACTGAAAGCTGGACATCACATGGTGTAAATTACATTGCTGCTCCCACATCACACAGATTGACGATTGAAATAAAAAACAGTCACAGCATATGGAAACTGGAAGAGTTTTGAGGCATTGTGGAGCATTTCCAAACACCTGCCCAAATGTGACTGATGACTTCTACATTTAAACTCATCTTTCACAATGACAGGGTAGCAGATCAGTCGGTGTTCCGGTTTGACTGAATCCTCATATTGAGTCATGTACGCAGTTAATGTTTCAGTGCTAGCTACCAAGACTCTCTCTAATGGTTCAAATGGCTCTGAGCACTATGGGACTTAACAGCTGTGGTCATCAGTCCCCTAGAACTTAGAACTACTTAAACCTAACTAACCTAAGGATATCACACACATCCATGCCCGATGCAGGGTTCGAACCTGCCACCGCGTATCGGTCGCGCGGTTCCAGACTGTAGCGACTAGAACCGCTCGGCCACTCCGGCCGGCCAATGTACTGTAACAAGCACCAAAATTCGTAGTGCAATCAATTTCAGGAGTTTTACCAGTTCTTTTCCGTAATTTCAGTACCGACCAATGACATGACAGCATACTTCTCAGTTTCTTGTCATCACTAGAACCACCCATCCACTACTTAGCTAGTACCATTCCAAATGTAGATACATGATTGTCCAATACATCCATTGATTTTTAATTCTCGAACATGCATGGAATCCTATACTAATCTACATATTTATAGCACTTTGATTATAGTGTGTAATTTACGGTTACGATTGCCCATCTTTCCCTATACAGATGGGAGTCACAGAGCAGTCTCACATTCTTAGGATAAAGTTACAGATCTCCTCACATTGTCTACATCTACATCTACATTTATACTCCGCAAGCCACCCAACGGTGTGTGGAAGAGGGCACTTTACGTGCCACTGTCGTTACCTCCCTTTTCTGTTCCAGTCGCGTATGGTACGCGGGAAGAACGACTGTCGGAAAGCCTCCGTGCGCTCTCGAATCTCTCTAATTTTACATTCGTGATCTCCTCGGGAGGTATAAGTAGGGGGAAGCAATATATTCGATACCTCATCCAGAAACACTCCCTCTCGAAACCTGGCGATCAAGCTACACCGCGATGCAGAGCACCTCTCTTGCAGAGTCGGCCACTTGAGTTTGCTAAACATCTCCGTAACGCTATCACGGTTACCAAATAACCCTGTGACGAAACGCGCCGCTCTTCTTAGGATCTTCTCTGTCTCCTCCGTCAACCCGATCTGGTACGGATCCCACACTGATGAGCAATACTCAAGTATAGGTCGAACGAGTGTTTTGTAAGCCACCGCCGGCCGTGGTGGTCTCGCGGTTCTAGGCGCGCAGTCCGGAACCGTGCGACTGCTACGGTCGCAGGTTCGTATCCTGCCTCGGGCATGGATGTGTGTGATGTCCATAGGTTAGTTAGGTTTAAGTAGTTCTAAGTTCTAGGTGACTGATGACCACAGTAGTTAAGTCCCATAGTGCTCAGAGCCATTTGAACCATTTGTAAGCCACCTCCTTTGTTGATGGACTACATTTTCTAAGGAATCTCCCAATGAATCTCAACCTGGTAGCCGCCTTACCAACAATTAATTTTATATGATCATTCCACTTCAAATCGTTCCGTACGCATACTCCCATATACACTCCTGGAAATTGAAATAAGAACACCGTGAATTCATTGTCCCAGGAAGGGGAAACTTTATTGACACATTCCTGGGGTCAGATACATCACATGATCACACTGACAGAACCACAGGCACATAGACACAGGCAACAGAGCATGCACAATGTCGGCACTAGCACAGTGTATATCCACCTTTCGCAGCAATGCAGGCTGCTATTCTCCCATGGAGACGATCGTAGAGATGCTGGATGTAGTCATGTGGAACGGCTTGCCATGCCATTTCCACCTGGCGCCTCAGTTGGACCAGCGTTCGTGCTGGACGTGCAGACCGCGTGAGACGACGCTTCATCCAGTCCCAAACATGCTCAATGGGGGACAGATCCGGAGATCTTGCTGGCCAGGGTAGTTGACTTACACCTTCTAGAGCACGTTGGGTGGCACGGGATACATGCGGACGTGCATTGTCCTGTTGGAACAGCAAGTTCCCTTGCCGGTCTAGGAATGGTAGAACGATGGGTTCGATGACGGTTTGGATGTACCGTGCACTATTCAGTGTCCCCTCGACGATCACCAGTGGTGTACGGCCAGTGTAGGAGATCGCTCCCCACACCATGATGCCGGGTGTTGGCCCTGTGTGCCTCGGTCGTATGCAGTCCTGATTGTGGCGCTCACCTGCACGGCGCCAAACACGCATACGACCATCATTGGCACCAAGGCAGAAGCGACTCTCATCGCTGAAGACGACACGTCTCCATTCGTCCCTCCATTCACGCCTGTCGCGACACCACTGGAGGCGGTCTGCACGATGTTGGGGCGTGAGCGGAAGACGGCCTAACGGTGTGCGGGACCGTAGCCCAGCTTCATGGAGACGGTTGCGAATGGTCCTCGCCGATACCCCAGGAGCAACAGTGTCCCTAATTTGCTGGGAAGTGGCGGTGCGGTCCCCTACGGCACTGCGTAGGATCCTACGGTCTTGGCGTGCATCCGTGCGTCGCTGCGGTCCGGTCCCAGGTCGACGGGCACGTGCACCTTCCGCCGACCACTGGCGACAACATCGATGTACTGTGGAGACCCCACGCCCCACGTGTTGAGCAATTAGGCGGTACGTCCACCCGGCCTCCCGCATGCCCACTATACGCCCTCGCTCAAAGTGCACAAATGCTGCGCAGCTAGCGCCATTCGACGGCCAACACCGCGGTTCCTGGTGTGTCCGCTGTGCCGTGCGTGTGATCATTGCTTGTACAGCCCTCTCGCAGTGTCCGGAGCAAGTATGGTGGGTCTGACACACCGGTGTCAATGTGTTCTTTTTTCCATTTCCAGGAGTGTATTTTACAGAAGTAACTGCTACCAGTGTTTGTTCCGCTATCATATAATCTACAATAAAGGATACTTCTTTCTGTGTATTCGTAATACGTTTCATTTGTCTATGTTAAGGGTCAGTTGCCACTCCCTGCGCCAAGTGCCTATCTGCTGCAGATCTTCCTGCATTTCGCTACAATTTTCTAATGCTGCAGCTTCTCTGTATACTACAGCATCATCCGCGAAAAGCCGCATGGAACTTCCGACACTATCTACTAGGTCATTTATATATATTGTGAAAATCAATGGTCCCATAACACTCCCCTGTGGCACGCCAGAGTTTACTTTAACGTATGTAGACGTCTCTCCATTGAGAACAACATGCTGTGTTCTGTTTGCTAAAAACTGTTCAATCCAGCCACGCAGCTGGTCTGACATTTCGTAGGCTCTTACTTTCTTTATCAGGCGACAGTGCGCAACTGTATCGAACGCCTTCCGGAAGCCAAGGAAAATGGCATCTACCTGGGAGCCTTTATCTAATATTTTCTGGGTCTCATGAACAAATAAAGCGAGTTGGGTCTCACAAGATCGCTGTTTCAGGAATCCATGTTGACTCCTACAGAGTAGATCTGGGTTTCCAAAAACGACATGATACGCGAGCAAAAAACATGTTCTAAAATTATACAACAGATCGACGCCAGAGATATAGGTCTATAGTTTTGCGCATCTGCTCGACGACCCTTCTTGAAGACTGGGACTACCTGTGCTCTTTTCCAATCATTTTGAACCTTCCGTTGCTCTAGAGACTTGCGGTACACGGCTATTAGAAGGGGGTCAAGTTCTTTCGCGTACCCTGTGTAGAATCGAATTGGTATCCCGTCAGGTCCAGTGGACTTTCCTCTGTTGAGTGATTCCAGTTGCTTTTCTATTCCTTGGACACTTATTTCGATGTCAGCCATTTTTTCGTTTGTGCGAGGATTTAGAGAAGGAACTGCATTGCGCTCTTCCTCTGTGAAACAGCTTTAGAAAAAGGTGTTTAGTATTTCAGCTTTACTCGTGTCATCCTCTGTTTCAATGCCATCATCATCCCGGAGTGTCTGGATATGCTGTTTTGAGCCACTTACTGATTTAACGTAAGACCAGAACTTCCTAGGTTTTTCTGTCAAGTCGGTACATAGAATTTTACTTTCGAATTCACTGAACGATTCACGCATAGCCCTCCTTACGCTAACTTTGACATCGTTTAGCTTCTGTTTGTCTGAGAGGTTTTGGCTGCGTTTAAACTTGGAGTGAAGCTCTCTTTGCTTTCGCAGTAGTTTCCTAACTTTGATGTTGAACCACGGTGGGTTTTTCCCGTCCCTCACAGTTTTACTCGGCACGTACCTGTCTAAAACGCATTTTACGATTGCCTTGAACTTTTTCCATAAACACTCTACATTGTCAGTGTCGGAACAGAAATTTTCGTTTTGATCCGTTAGGTAGTCTGAAATCTGCCTTCTATTACTCTTGCTAAACAGATACACCTTCCTCCCTTTTTTTATATTCCTATTTACTTCCATATTCAGGGATGCTGCAACGGCCTTATGATCACTGATTCCCTGTTCTGCACTTACAGAGTCGAAAAGTTCGGGTCTGTTTGTTATCAGTAGGTCCAAGATGTTCTCCCCACGAGTCGGTTCTCTGTTTAATTGCTCGAGGTAATTTTCGGATAGTGCACTCAGTATAATGTCCCTCGATGCTCTGTCCCTACCACCCCGCCCGCATCTCGTGGTCGTGCGGTAGCGTTCTCGCTTCCCACGCCAGGGTTCCCGGGTTCGATTCCCGGCGGGGTCAGGGATTTTCTCTGCCTCGTGATGGCTGGGTGTTGTGTGCTGTCCTTAGGTTAGTTAGGTTTAAGTAGTTCTAAGTTCTAGGGGACTTATGACCACAGCAGTTGAGTCCCATAGTGCTCAGAGCCATTTGAACCCTACCACCCGTCCTAAACATCTGAGTGTCCCAGTCTATATCTGGTAAATGGAAATCTCCACCTAAGACTACAGCATGCTGAGAAAATTTATGTGAAATGTATTCCAAATTATCTCTCAGTTGTTCTGCCACTAATGCTGCTGAGTCGGGAGGTTGGTAAAAGGAGCCAATTATTAACCTAACTCGGTTGTTGAGTGTAACCTCCACCCATAATAATTCACAGGAACTATCCACTTCTACTTCACTACAGGATACACTACTACTAACAGCGACAAACAGGCCACCACCGGTTGCATGCAATCTATCCTTTCTAAACACCGTCTGTGGGTTTGTAAAAATTTCGGCAGAATTTATCTCTGGCTTCAGCCAGCTTTCTGTATCTATAACGATTTCAGCTTCGGTGTTTCTATCACCGCTTGAAGCTCCGGTACTTTACCAATTCAGCTTCGACAGTTTACAATTACAAATCAGATTGCTGCTTGGTCCCCGCATGTACTGACTTCGCCCCGCACCCTCTGAGGCTGTTGCCCTTTCTGTACTTGCCCGAGGCCATTTAACCTAAAAAACCGCCCAGTCCACGCCACACAACCCCTGCTACCCGTGTAGCCAGTTGCTACGTGTAGTGGACTCCTGACCTAACCAGCGGAACCCGAAACCCCACCACCCTATGGCGCAAGTCGAGGAATCTGTAGCCTCACGGTCGCAGAACCGTCTCGGCCTCTGATTCAGACCCTCCACTCGGCTCCGTACCAAAGATCCGCAGTCAATCCTGTCGACGATGCTGCAGATGGTGAGCTCTGCTTTCATCCCGCTAGCGAGACTGGCAGTCTTCACCAAATCAGATAGCCGCCGGAAGCCAGAGAGGATTTCCTCCGATCCATAACGACACACATCATTGGTGCCAACATGAACGACCACCTGCAGATGGGTGCACCCTGTACCCTTCATGGCATCCGGAAGGACCCTTTCCACATCTGGAATGACTCCCCCCGGTATGCACACGGAGTGCACATTGGTTTTCTTCCCCTCTCTTGCTGCCATATCCCTAAGGGGCCCCATTACGCGCCTGACGTTGGAGCTCCCAACTACCAGTAAGCCCACACTCTGCGACTGCCCGGATCTTGCAGACTGAGGGGCAACCTCTGGAACAGGACAAGCAGCCATGTCCGGCCTAAGATCAGTATCAGCCTGAGACAAAGCCTGAAACTGGTTCGTCAGACAAACTGGAGAGGCCTTCCGTTCAGCCCTCTGGAATGTCTTTTGCCCCCTGCCACACCTCGAGACGACCTCCCACTCTACCACAGGTGAGGGGTCAGCCTCAATGTGGGCAGTATTCCGAGCAGCCACAGTCGTAGTCCGGTCGGGGGATGCGTGGGACGAGCTGGCCGCCCCCAACAAACCCCCATCCGGACCCCCACAGAGATGCCAATTGGCACAGCCTCAAGCTGTGTGACCGAAGCCAACACTGCCTGAAGCTGGGAGCGGAGGGATGCCTGCATCCGAACACAGCAGTTGCAGTCCCTATCCATGCTAAAAACTGTTGTGCAAAGAACGTCTGAACTAATCTACAGAGAGCACAAACAATTCGACGCAAAAGTTAAACGGTTATTAAAATACAAGTTTGCCTAGTAAATGCAGTAATGCTGCTACTTGCGCACTGCTGACACACTGCTCGGCGGCGGAAGGAGACTACGCGATTTTACACTATTCAGGTACTAAAAACGCGATGCTACAACTCTCAAATACTATAATACGCCCAAAATTTATGAATTAAACAATGCAAGTACCAAAAAACACTCAAAGAAATTAAGATTTAAACTATGTAACAAATAAGTGAGCTAAGAGTATACGACTTGCTGCGGCAGCTGCTTATCCAACGGCGGCAGGGAGCTCAGTCTCTGACGAACCCTTCCTACAACACTGTCATCGATTCAATTTTCAGCTGATCAGAAGTGGACTGCTACCTTCCACATCTCGTGAAGAAACAGAGTGAGCCAAGTCTGTAACTGCTATTCAGGGAAGACTGTACTGCCCCGATCTTACGGCACCCATCCAAGTGCACAAAATCTCTCCAGATGTGCGCATGCCAAGGATGTTAGCTCTGCTTACCAGAGTGTAATAGATATAAAAGTTTTGTGATTATATAACAGACAGTTATGAAGAAAACGTGTGGTTTTATGAATGGTGGAGCTCCAGATGGATGGAGTTTGAAGCGTTTTACATAAATAAACTGCGCTATCAATTCTAAAGTATTGTTCTAGTGTCTGAGGTCAGTACCAAGACGGTATTGGTAAGAGAGAAATGAGTGCAGAACATAAACACATGCACTCTAATGCAGGACATAAATGTCCAACCTCTGACATACACGCAAACTACAAGTTTTATATTATAGTCGCTATGGTGACAAATTTTAAGAACATAAAACCATTCATTAAAACATAGAATCTTTGTGATATATGCACAACTTAGCTTTCTGGAGGTGCATAGCTCCCACTGTTCACATCTGATCACGGGTCAGTCCAATAGAAAGTAAATGCCTCTTACAGGGAACACAAACAAACGCATAGAAGCGGTATCTGACATGTGAAATTACAGGTCACGCTGCCACTAACTCCGTAAGCAGGACATCTGTCAAGCAGTATACAGAGGTATTGCAGTACCTCAAAAACACCGGCCACTAGCTTAGAATCACTGTAGTTATAAAACTGGAAACACAATTTTATGCTTTCTAGAGGGAGGGATATGTTTCTGTGGGACATTTTTCACGCGTTTAACTATTTTTTCCCGATGTTCTGTTACCGTGTATCGTATAACCTGCGCTCGACTCTTATCCTGCTACCTGTTCTGTCTGTGACTTAGAGCACTATCTACTTCCTATCGTTAACGTCCAACCTGTCAGTCATAAGAGGACATTCAGTTCATGTGTGATGATGCAACATCTCCATTCAGTTTCGTCACCCTCCTCTAGAAGAACAAAGAGTTATGTGACGTACTCCATTCCCCTGCCTCGTCTTGTGCACTTGCATGGGTGCTGTGTGTACGATTGGTGCGGAACAGTCTTCAATGAACAGCAGTTATGGACTCGGCTCACACTGTTTCTTCACGAGATGTGGAATGTAGCAGTCTAATCCTGGTCGGCTGCTAACCAAATAGGTGACAGTGTTATAGGGAGGGTTGGTCAAAGAAAATTTGAGTAGATCTTTCAGTCTCTAACTTTATTTTATGAATGTGAGAGTACTCTGTGATTCCCATCTGCATAGGGAAAGATGGGCAATAGTAATCGTAAATTCCGCACTATGGTCGAAGTACTAGAAATATGTAGATCTTTTTCTACTACTCTCTCGAGCTGCATCAGAAAGCTTCATTTGGCGCTGTCCTTACCCATTGTATGCAGTTGGTGGAGCTACGGCAACATGTTCCCATTTCCACTGAGAGGTCATAACACGGTCCTGTCACATTAACTCAGCTCACTCTGTTTCTTCGTGGTTTGCAGAAGGTGGTATATACAGCACTCCGCGACATCTACTCAGTTCTGACTTAAATTGGGATGATCACATTGTCATATCTGCATAGAATGAGGAACAGTTACAAGCTGCAGAGGGAGTGTCTAAAATAAAAAGTTGGAGTTTTGCTGAATGGGGTCCTCAGCAGATAGCTTCGCAAAAGGTCGCCCGTTTTGAGAACTGACAGTGCCACGAATATGATTCACTAGGAGCTGTAATCATTAAAAGACATCTCCATAGGATCCTATACAAGTGTTTAGTTGAATGGAAAGAGTTGATTCCAAACTGCAGATGGCGTTTCTACCAGAAAGTGTAACACAAAAAATCTTACAAGCTAGTATAGTGGTCATAGGATTTTGTACATTTCTTATGACCTCAGTCTCCCTCTGTCTGAACAGGCCTTGGAAGGCCCAATGGTACCGACGGCCCGAAGTGTCATCGTCAGCCCACAGGCGTCACTGGATGCGGATATGGAGGGGCACGTGGACAGCCCACCGTCGTCCCAACTGTATGTCAGTTTGCGAGACCAGAGCCACAACTTCTTAATCAAGTGGGTCGTCAGTTTGCTTCACAAGGGCTGAGTGCACTCCGCTTGATAACAGCGCTTGGCAGAACGGATGGTCATCCATTCAAGTGCTAGCCCAGTCCAACGGCGCATAACTTCGGTGATCTGTCGGGAACTAGTGTTACCACTGTGGCAAGGACTCTAGCACCTCAATCTAGAGTTGCACTTTTTAAAGTGATTCCTCACATAGCACGCCATCAACTGTCTGGGATCATTCTCAGTCAGTCATCATTCTCCTTCACCTATAACCCAATGAATATATCGCAGAACATCTGACATGGCATAGTGATAGAACGCGTTACAAACACTATTTGTTCACGTGAGAAATATCTACAGGTGGCATGAGGGAGTTACAAATATTGGCTTAATACCACGTTCCTCAGCTGTATCACTTTCTGAGCTCGGTGGTTTTATTCCAAGCTTACACCGCTAGTGACATGCACCCGCGCTTTTGGTTTGTTAATACATACCCCAGCGATCACCATCTACATTCAGTGTCGTTTAATTTTTGTGGTAGGCCACTTCATTCGGCAGCAGAAGTACCATACCTTGATTGACAAAGTTAGTATAGAATGAGATTTTCACTCTGCAGCGGAGTGTGCGCTGATATGAAACTTCCTGGCAGATTAAAACTGTGTGCCCGACCGAGACTCGAACTCGGGACCTTTGCCTTTCGCGGGCAAGTGCTCTACCACCTGAGCTACCGAAGCACGACTCACGCCCCGTACTCACAGCTTTACTTCTGCCGGTACCTCGTCTCCTACCTTCCAAACTTTACAGGTAGAGCACTTGCCCGCGAAATGCAAAGGTCCCGAGTTCGAGTCTCGGTCGGGCACACAGTTTTAATCTGCCAGGAAGTTTCATATCAGCGCACACTCCGCTGCAGAGTGAAAATCTCATTCTGGAAACATCCCCCAGGTTGTGGCTAAGCCATGTCTCCGCAATATCCTTTCTTTCAGGAGTGCTAGTTCTGCAAGTTTCGCAGGAGAGCTTCTGTAAAGTTTGGAAGGTAGGAGACGAGGTACTGGCAGAAGTAAAGCTGTGAGTACCGGGCGTGAGTCGTGCTTCGGTAGCTCAGTTGGTAGAGCACTTGCCCGCGAAAGGCAAAGGTCCCGAGTTCGAGTCTCGGTCGGGCACACAGTTTTAATCTGCCAGGAAGTTTCAAAGTTTGTATAGTTTTTAACATGGATATCATCAGCAACAATTGTGTGCGCTTGTAGAACCAGAACCACATTTTCTGTAGGGTGACAGTAATATAGCCGTTGAAATCGTATTTTTAAATGCTGGTCGCTTATAGAACGATTATGTTTCTCTTCATAGGACACACTGGTGGCAAACGAAAGAAAAACAAATGAGAAATGTCCATCCGTCGTGGATATTAGCTCAGTATTGTTTCATATCACCAGCACACAGTTATTGACGAGGTATTGTACTTAGTAGTGAATGTGTGATAGTTTCGCTGTGATCAGCAGGCTTATAGGGTATGTGTTTGGGTGCAAAGTTACTAAGGTCAGTGTTCCGACATGTGGAAAGAAAATGGTTTTATCCTCTGATAAGGAAGGTGTGGATTTGACATGGAAAACTCTGTCTTGAACGCATCAATAACCAGAAGGACAATAAAAGATTTTATGTGGAAAGTTGTGTCCAATCATAAGAAGGAAACAGATTTTCGTATTTATAGAGCCACAGTCAACAACAGGGGCTGTTGCCGATACTTCGCTCATGTCATCAGATTGAGGTCGCAATTGCAATATTTGGCTGTAAGTACAGTGATAAATAATTGGCTGGTTTCCTAAGGTAATTCTACCTGGGGCGTAGGAGCACACATGGAGGAGGCAGCCTGTAGCTGGAACAATTGACATTTCTGGCTTGCGGTGGGAACCCTCGAAACCAGACGGGCTAGGGTACAACATGCAGGTGACCTAACCATGTCGCCCTCTACGTGGGTCAATAGCAAACTAATACGCAGTATGTGTTGGGCAGCCTTTGTGGTCACGTGAGTTGGGAGAATTTGCTGTGGAAATTTGAGAAGATTCAATATGGTCAAGTGTTTGCGCTGGACAGCTATTCCTTCACATGTAAACTGTCCGGGTGGCTGCCTGTAGTAACATTCTACACATTTTCAGCTTTTATTATTTTGAGAGATCATCAATTTTGATGTGTTGTGTGCATCTAGATGGTGAAAAACATGTGGAAGAGTCATTTGCTGGTTCTCTAGACAGGAGAAAACTTGAGTTGACTTTGTAAGGTAGAAGGCTGAGTTGGAATCTGTTATATCATTGACATCGGTGTTCGTTAAACAAATACGAATGGAATCACCAGTTTCCTCTGTTTTCAAGTTTTCACATAAAGACCTTCGCAGACGATATAAGTTTCTAGTTACACAGTGGTTTGCAGCATGTTCTGCCTCGCTGCACGTCGCTTAAGTTTCTTCCTCCTACAGATATACTTTCCATTCTCTATCTTCGGAATTATACTGTGCAGTGTATTGGTAGCATACTGCATTATGCTTGATATCGAGAACTATCACGTAACTGGTGTGATATGCTGGCAAACAATGTGACATTACATATGTCCTTGTAATCCCAGAATGTGGAGATGACCGTAGAAAGCATTACTGTTACCAAGCAAACTGGTCCAGGTCAGAAACAACAACGACTTTGTACCGGGAGAACCAGCCCAGCCCCTGTACACCAGTTCGTAAAGTGACCACGCTCCTCAGAGGACGCCCTGATCGTATGAAGCCAGTGTGTGCGGTGAGCAATGGAATTGTCTGTTGTGTATTCCATGTTTGTTCCCCGTCTTTTTAAAATTTTGGTGATTTTACCTGTGAGTTTGTGTGTGTATGTCATTGTGTGCCATCTTGTGTTTTGTCTTATATTCTCCTGGTTATGTGTATGTCATTGTGTGCCATCTTGTGTTTTCTCTTATATTCTGCTGGTTATTTTGTCTACTGAATGACTGTGGTTGTGTTTTGTTCTGTTGTGATGTTGTCCATGGTTTTGTGTTTTCTACTTTTATTTTACTTTTAATTTTGCTGTACAGCTTTCTGACTATGTTACTGTTGTACCTATTGTTTTGGGCTATCTGCTTTATTATGTCCAGTTCTTTTGGGTAGTTTTCTTTGTTGAGTGGGACTGTGTTTAGTCTATGAAGCATGAGTCGGAGTAATGCTCGCTTTTGGGAGTATGGGTGGTTCGAGTACTGGGGGATGATAATGTCAGTTGCTGTAGGTTTACGGTGAATTTCAAATACTTGCTTATTCTTTTGCGTTTTGATTGCTATATCCCGAAAGTTAATTTGGTAATCCTTCTGCTTGCCAATAAAATTCATAATTGAATTGGAAGTAATTTTGTTTTGTAATGAGCTTTATTAATGCATTTCCTCAATATGTTCGCCATGGAGTTGACCACTTTTTTTTAGATTCTTATTTATGATTTCTATTGTTTCTGTTACTGGTATGTTGGAATGCATGTTTTCTGTATCTAATGACAAAAGTTTTGCTGTGCCTGGGATTTTTGTATCTTTTATTTGTTGTATTAGCTGTGTAGTGTTTTTAATTGTTCTGTCTTCTTGTACTTTCAAATTTTAACACAGTAGTTTTAACATGTATCCTGCAAGCTTGTAAGTGGGAGATTTTCTGAAACCAGTATTGATACGACAGGAGGATTCGGTTAGCAGATCTGTGGTAGACTTCGGAGGACAGATGCAGCGGGATTAATCTGTGTCAGCTTTCTTTTATCTGTGTTATCCAGTGTGATGTCTACATTTTTCAGACTGTTTTTTACTCTTTCTGGAAACTCTTTGTTGGGTCTGATTTCAGTTTTGCAATGTTATTTTGTAACATGAATTCTTGTGATTTTCAAACGTATTGTTGTTTTTCTATAAGTACCACTATGTTCTCATTGCCTGCTTTTGAAATGACGACATTTAGATTTAGAAGATTTTCCTAAGTTTTTTGAGTGTTATGGCTTCTGTGTTTGTGTTACAAATGGCGGTACTGTCACGTAATCAAGGTACAAAACAGCAGTGCATTGGTGGAGCTGTCATTTGCACACACGTGATTCGTGTGAAAATGTTTCCGATGTGAGTATGTCCACACGACATGAATCAACAGAGTTTGAACACGGAATGGTAGTTGGAACTAGATGCGTATGACATTCCGTTTCAGTAATAATTAGGGAATTCAATATTTCGAGATCCACAGCATCAGAGTATGCCGAGGATATCAAATTTCAGGCGTTACTTATCACCGTGGCTAGCGCAGCAGGTGACGACTTCACTTAACGACCGAGAGCAATGGCGTTTGCGTAGAGATGTCAGTGCTAAAAGACAAGCAAAATTGAGTGAAAAGCCGGAGAAATCAACGCAGGACGTACGACGAACGCATCCGTTTGGTCAGCGCGGTGAAATTTGGCGTTAATGGTCCATGGCAGTAGACGACCGACGCGAGGGTCTTTGCTGATATGCTGACACCACCACATCACCTGCAGCTCCTCTCCTGCGTTCGTGATCGTATCGGCTGGATACCAGGACCCTGACAACTGCAAAACAGTGGCCTGATCAGATGAGTCCCGATTTCAGTCGGTAAGAGCTGATGGTACAGTTCGTGTGTGGCACACACTCAGTGAAGCCATGGGTCCAAGTTGTCAACAAGGCTCTGCGCAAGCTGGTGGAGGCTCCATAGTGGTGTGCGCTGTGTTTACATGAAATGGGCTGAGCTGTGTCCTCTGGTCCAATTGAACCAATCATTGAGGGGAACTGCTTATGTTCGGCTACTTCGAGACCATTTGCCGCCTTTCAAGAACTTCATGTTCCCAAACATGTTACCGGGCCACAGTTGATCACGATTGGTTTTAAGAATATTCTGGACAACTCGAGTTAATGTTTTGGCCGCTAGATCGCCTGACATGAATCCTGTCGACCATTTATGGGATATAATCGAGAGGTCACTTCGTGCGGAAAACTAGGCACCGGCAACACTTTCGCAATTATGACCGGCTACTAAGGCTCAATACTTCTGCAAGGGAATTCCAAGGACTTGTTGAGATCATGTCACGTCGAGTTGCTGCAATATGCCTGGCAAAAAGATGTCCGACAAGATATTAGGAGGCTTCGCATAACTTTTGTCATCTCAGTGGATAATTTACACTACGTGCATTCTGGTTGTGGAAGTCTTCCTGAGAGGTCAGGATAAAAGCAGAGGGTGGGATTACTTGTCATTGGAGCTCCAATGTTAGGCGTGTAATGGAGCTCATTAGGGATATGGCAGCTAAGGACGGGAAGAAGGCCAATGTGCACTCCGTGTACATACCGGGGGGAGTCATCCAAGATGTGGAAAGGGTTCTTCCGGATGCCATGAAGGGTACAGGGTGCAGCCAACTGCAGGTGGTCGCTCATGTCGGCACTAATGATGTGTGTTGCTATGGATCGGAAGAGATTCTCTCTAGTTTCCGGCGGCTATCTGAGTTGGTGAAGACTGCCAGTCTTGCTAGCGAGATGAAGGCAGATATCACCATCTGCAGCATCGTCGACAGGACCGATTGCGGACCTTTGGTACAGAACCGAGTGGTGGTCTGAATCAGAGGCTCAGACGGTTCTGCGACCGTGTAGGCTGCAGATTCCTCGACTTGCGCCGTAGGGTGGTGGGGTTTCGGGTTCCGCTTAATAGGTAAGGTGTCCACCACACACAGGAGGCAGCTACCCGGGTAGCCGGGGCTGTGTGGCGTGGACTGGGCGGTTTTTTAGGTTAGACAGTCTTGGAAAAGATCAAAAAGGGCTCCAGTCTCAAAGGGTACAGGGCAAAGAAACGACGAGAATCGACCAAGCAACAGTCGGTATTGTAGTTGTAAATTGTCGTAGCTGTGTTGGAAAAGTACCAGAACTTCAAGCGCTGATAGAAAGCACTGAAGCTGAAATCGTTTTAGGAACAGAAAGCTGGCTAAAGCCGGAGATAAATTCTGCCAAAATTTTTACAGATGCGCAAACCGTGTTCAGAAAGGATAGATTAACTAAAGTATGTGGTGGTGTGTTTGTGTCTGTTGGTGCAGTTTATCTTGTAGTGAAGTTGAAATAGATAGTTCCTGCGAATTACTATGGGTAGAGGTTGTACTCAACAGCAGTACGAAAATAATAATTGGCTGCTTCTACCGACCCCGCGACTCAGATGATATAATAGCTGAACGGTTCGAAGAAAACTTGAATCTCACTATAAATAAGTACCCCGCTCATACAGTTATAATTGGTGGAGACTTCAATCTGCCCTCGTTTTGTTGGCGAAAATACATGTTCAGAGCCTGTGGTAGACAGAAAACATCTTCCAAAGTTGTACTAAATGCTTTCTCTGAGAATTACTTTGAACAATTACTTTATGAGGCAACACGCATTGTAAATGATTGCGAAAACGCACTTGACCTCTTAGCCACAAAAAATCCTGATCTAATAGAGAGCGTCAAGACGGGTACAGGGATTAGTCAACACAAGGTCATTGTAGCGAGGCTCAAAACCACTAAAAATAAACGCAAAATATATCTACACTCCTGGAAATTGAAATAAGAACACCGTGAATTCATTGTCCCAGGAAGGGGAAACTTTATTGACACATTCCTGGGGTCAGATACATCACATGATCACACTGACAGAACCACAGGCACATAGACACAGGCAACAGAGCATGCACAATGTCGGCACTAGTACAGTGTATATCCACCTTTCGCAGCAATGCAGGCTGCTATTCTCCCATGGAGACGATCGTAGAGATGCTGGATGTAGTCCTGTGGAACGGCTTGCCATGTCATTTCCACCTGGCGCCTCAGTTGGACCAGCGTTCGTGCTGGACGTGCAGACCGCGTGAGACGACGCTTCATCCAGTCCCAAACATGCTCAATGGGGGACAGATCCGGAGATCTTGCTGGCCATGGTAGTTGACTTACACCTTCTAGAGCACGTTGGGTGGCACGGGATACATGCGGACGTGCATTGTCCTGTTGGAACAGCAAGTTCCCTTGCCAGTCTAGGAATGGTAGAACGATGGGTTCGATGACGGTTTGGATGTACCGTGCACTATTCAGTGTCCCCTCGACGATCACCAGTGGTGTACGGCCAGTGTAGGAGATCGCTCCCCACACCATGATGCCGGGTGTTGGCCCTGTGTGCCTCGGTCGTATGCAGTCCTGATTGTGGCGCTCACCTGCACGGCGCCAAACACGCATACGACCATCATTGGCACCAAGGCAGAAGCGACTCTCATCGCTGAAGACGACACGTCTCCATTCGTCCCTCCATTCACGCCTGTCGCGACACCACTGGAGGCGGGCTGCACGATGTCGGGGCGTGAGCGGAAGACGGCCTAACGGTGTGCGGGACCGTAGCCCAGCTTCATGGAGACGGTTGCGAATGGTCCTCGCCGATACCCCAGGAGCAACAGTGTCCCTAATTTGCTGGGAAGTGGCGGTGCGGTCCCCTACGGCACTGCGTAGGATCCTACGGTCTTGGCGTGCATCCGTGCGTCGCTGCGGTCCGGTCCCAGGTCGACGGGCACGTGCACCTTCCGCCGACCACTGGCGACAACATCGTTGTACTGTGGAGATCTGACGCCCCACGTGTTGAGCAATTCGGCGGTACGTCCACCCGGCCTCCCGCATGCCCACTATACGCCCTCGCTCAAAGTCCGTCAACTGCACATACGGTTCACGTCCACGCTGTCGCGGCATGCTACCAGTGTTAAAGACTGCGATGGAGCTCCGTATGCCACGGCAAACTGGCTGACACTGACGGCGGCGGTGCACAAATGCTGCGCAGCTAGCGCCATTCGACGGCCAACACCGCGGTTCCTGGTGTGTCCGCTGTGCCGTGCGTGTGATCATTGCTTGTACAGCCCTCTCGCAGTGTCCGGAGCAAGTATGGTGGGTCTGACACGCCGGTGTCAATGTGTTCTTTTTTCCATTTCCAGGAGTGTATTTAAAACAGCAGATAAAAATTCGCTTGATGTCTTCCTAAGAGAATCTCCATTCCTTCAAAGCTAATTTGTAACTGTGGACCAGATATGGCTCAAATTCAAAGATACAGTATCGATAGCGATAGATAGATTCATACCGCATAAGTTAATAAGAGTCGGGGCTGATCCACCATGGTACACAAAACACGTCAAAACACTGTTGGAGAAGCAATGAAAAAAGCATGCCAAATTAAGAAGAACGCTAAATCCTCAAGACTGGCTAAGTTTCACTGAAGCTCGAAATTAGTGCCGACGTCAATGCGAGATGCTTTTAATAGTTTCCACAATGAAACCTTGTCTCAAAATATGGTAGAAAACCCAAAGAGATTCTGGTCTATGTAAAGTACACCAGTGGCAAAAAACAGTCAATACCGTCACTACGCGATAGGGATGGAGATGTTACCGATGATGGTGCCACTAAAGCGGAGTTACTAAATACAGTTTTCCGTAATTACTTCACGAAAGAAGACGAAGTAAATATTCCATAATTCGAAACCAGAACAGCTGTTAGCATTAGTGACATAAAAGTAGATATCTTAGGAGTTGCGAAACAACTCAAATCACTTAAGAAAGACAAGTCTTCCGGTCCAGATGGTATACAAATCAGGTTCCTCTCAGAATATGCAGACACAGTAGCGCCTTTCTAAGCAATCATATACAACTGCCCACTTGACAAAAGGTCCGTTCCTAAAGACTGGAAAGTAGAACAGGTCACACCAATACACCAATATTCAAGAAGGGAAATAGGAGTAACCCATTGAATTACAGACCCATATCACTGATCTCAATTTGCAGTAGGATTTTGGAGCATATACTGTCCTCGAACATAATGAATCACCTTGAAGAAATTGACTTATTGATACATAACCAACACGGATTCAGAAAATATCGTTCTTGCGCAACACTTTATTCCCATGAAGTAATGAGTGCTGTCGACAAGGGATCTGAGACCGATTCCATATTCCTAGATTTGCAGAAGGCTTTTGATACCGTTCCTCACAAGTGACTATTAATCAAATTGCATGCATATGGAGTATCGTCTCAGTTGTGTGACTGGATTCGTGTTTTCCTCTCAGAGAGGTCACAGTTCGTAGTGATAGACGGTAAATCATCGAGTAGAACAGAAGTGATCTCTGGCGTTCCGCAAGGTAGGTGATAATCTGAGCAGCCCCCTTAGATTGTTTGCAGATGACGCTGTAATTTACCGTCTAGTAAAATCACCAGACGATCAATTCCAATTACACAATGATCTAGAGAGAATTTCTGTATGGTGCGAAAAGTGGCAATTAGCTCTAAACAAAGAAAAGTGCGAGGTCATTCACATGGGTACTAAAAGAAATCCCATAAATTTTGGTATACGATAAATCGCACAAATCTAAGGGCTGTAAATTCGAGTAATACCTAGGAATTGCAATTACGAGCAACTTTAATTGGAAAGACCACATAGATAATATTGTGGGGAAGGAAAAACAAAGACTGCGCTTTGTTGGCAGTACACTTAGAAGATGGGACAAACCCACTAAAGAGACAGCCCACATTACATTTGTCCGTCCTCTGCTGGAAATTTGCTACGCGGTATGGGATCCTTACCAGGTAGGATTGATGGAGGACATCGAAAAAGTGCAAAGAAGGGCAGTTCGTTTCGTGTTATCGCGCAATAGGGGTGAGAGTGTCACTGATATGATACGCGAGTTGGGGTGGCAGTCACTGAAACAAAGGCGGTTTTCTTTTCGGCGACATCTGTTTACGAAATTTCAATCACCAACTTTCTCATCCGAATGCGTAAATATTTTGTTGACACCCACGTACGCAGGGAGAAATGATCATCATAATAAGATAAGAGAAATCAGAGCTCGAACGGAAACATTTAGGTGTTCCTTTTTCCAACGTGGCATTCGAGAGTGAAATGGTAGAGTAGTAGTATGAAAATGGTGTGATGAACCCTCTGCCAGGCACTTAAGTGTGAATTGCAGAGTAACTATGTAGATGTCGATGTACCTGCCCCAGTAAAGCTGTATATCACAGTATTTACATAGCTTCGAGAAGTAAAAGTAATTTCTATGTATTTTGAGCAGTTTTGAATTTGAATATGTTTAGAATACGTTATAAGATGCTAATATTCACTACAGTATTCAATACGTAATTAACTTATTTCCTCACAACATTATAGTGATACATTTTTCTGGTTGTAGCCTTGGCTCAACATTCGGCAACGACCTATACTTTCACATCCCAATGGGATTGTTTTGGTTATTCAGTTGCTTAATATTACAATTTATAACTAATGAACGTGTTTCAGTTATTTGCTATCATTAACATATTCTCTTTGAATAATTGTTTCATTACAAATGGAACTCATCCACATTAGTTAATGTGGTAACTTATTGGTTTTACACACGGCACCTTATCGTGTGGCACTATCGTGGCCAGGTACTCACCCAAATCATTAAATTTAAGGATTGATGCAGACTTGAGGAGACTACGGAACGGCAGTTTTGATCAACTTACCAATTGTAATGACAAGGTGGAAATGGTATACCTGGTTACCTGAGATCTGCATGGTATGGTGCTGAATTAGGTGAAGACCGTAGGCCCTGGTCTAAGACAGTTAGAGAGTATACTAGTGCATGTAGTAGAAGGCTCCAACAACAATATGGACAGTGTGCTGGGAAAGTATGCAAAAAGAGGTCGGATCCAGAAATGGACAATTAGGCTAATCCACCGCCTTGTATTATTTTCAATATCTGCTATATACGTGCAGTATCAAGCGGCTGCCGGGAAAGGGCCTGACGACAAAGAAAAAAAATTGCAGCCTATTTTCAGTTCGAACTTACCAGAGTTGTCAACGTAAAACAATTTGACCGAGAGAGGAAGAAGCAAGTGAAGAATGACAGTTGGGGGAATGTTGTCACAAAGTTGACTTCATCACTTACAGCATGGAAATTCCATACCTTGCTTTTGAGTCAGATACTGAATAAGTCGTTCCAGTTGCAATTACCCCAAATGCGAGGGTTTCACATTCTTGCAGTGCACTAAATGCAAAATTCAGCTGCGTTTCACCTAAAAAGTAACTATTTTTGAAATTTCACAAAAATAGGAGAACTAAAAAAGAGTGACTGTATTTTTGGCCAAATATTTCCCTGGAAATTACGCACAGGATTTTCGTCCGAATTTTCGTAGGCCAACGAAAAGGCAGAAATGAACAAATGGGGTATCAAATTGAGCTTCGTGAGGTTTAATTTTGCAAAATAGGATTTAATTGCTTGAAAGTAATCAGGGTAATTAAGAAAACTTTAATTAATTATTTGATAGAAAATTGAAATATTTCAAGAATAGCTGCTGCTAGCTATGTAAATGAAATTTCAAGCAGCTCATCTCTTCGTGGCATAACTATTTTGTGCATAAAAGCTCCATTTGTGTAGAATTTGTGCAATTACTTTTTTTTCATGTTGAAAAAATAAAATAAAGATCAAATTACAGCATAATTTGAAATACTCTGCTCTCTCTTAATCTGTATACTGTCAACAATAATAGAATACCGATCGATGTGTATACTGCCTTTCCTGCTCTCTGAACAAAACTTCAAAATAAAAAAGAATATGTTTTGTGAAATCATTTATCTGAAAGTAACAAATAAAATAGGTTAGAGAAACATATTTACGTACTTCATTTGCTGTTCGTGATTTCGAGCCTCATTCAAAGGCGTGTCAATACTTTTTCTTTAACATAAATCATTTCACAAAACATTTGGTTTTCTTTTAAAACTTTTTAAAATTTTATCTTAAAATAACATAATATTTTATAGTATCTCCGCAAATATATTTATATTCTTCAAGTTTCAGTTATTAAATAAAATTCACAAAAGAAAAATTGCAGAATATTTTATTCCTGGTTGCATAAATCGTATTGGAATCCTCATTAAGAATTTATGCTGAACATAAAAAAAATTGCGATGTCTTGTCCCAAAACAAGGCATTGGTCACGTATAGAATAGTTTCATTGTTAAAATCCAAGTATAGAACTGAGAAGGCTACAGGAGACTCGATTACAAGGTCACGGGCAACTCCTCCGGCAGCGGCGTCGCGAGGGAGCTCGGTGAGACGAAGTGAGTTCCTGGGGAGAAACGCCTCATCCAGATCCATTTCAGAGAAAGTTGCCGGAAGGGAATTTCCGATACGTGGCCTTCGGGCGTTCGAACTAGGATCGATGGCGCAAGGAGAGCCAAGGAAAGGTTAGGCTAGGGCGGCGGCGCGGCGGCGGCAACGACCGCGGTCTATCGATCAGCACGCCACAGGGGCCACGCTCGCCTTGCCTCGCTTCGCAGTGTAGCGGTGGGAGTCGGCGCCGACGCATCGCTTCACGTAAGCCGCCTGCCTGCGCTCGCCGCTGCTTCTCGCTGTGCTATTTCGGCACTCACGAGGAAGGCAAGGTCGCCACCGATCCCCAACCTCCTATCCTCGAAACGAGCTCCGCACAGCGAGACTGTCGCGACGGGCCTCTCTTTACTAACGGAATTGTCGCCTTCCTCAGTTTTGTCCCGTTCGTGGAACGGGCCGTTGTGGCACCTACTCAAAACACGCCACGTTACACGTTTCGACTTATCTCGAAAAAAAGGGCGTGATAATGAAGCGGCAACCAGAGCGAGCGTAGTACAGCCTGAAGCGTGCAGCGCGTGTCGCCTCGTCAACTCCGAGGCAGCAGACCGCGTGAAACGAATGTTTCTGATCAATTTCCCTGCCTTCCTCGAAGTGCTTCTTTCTTTCTATCTATCAGCAAACGCGGCGGATGCCTGTCAGAGTAGACACACTCCCAAAATAGAACGTGTTTCCATCAAATCATTTTTTGATTATTGTAGTTCCTTCAACCAGCTTCTTGGACGATGATAAAAATCTGAGTTCTTTGTATCGAGTCGTACGTAATATGCTAAAGTCTCTATAGAAACAAAATTAGTTCACCCTCATCCTACATGTTGAGGGATGACAGAGAATGGGAGAATTTCCTATCGTTATTGTTTCAAGGTCAATCAGCTCCGCCCTGTCACGCCAAAGTTCACACATACAGAGCAACCTCTCAGATCAGTTTCTTGATGTTTCACGCTATTACTAACAGTCCAGTCATCGGAAGTAGCTTCAAGAATCATCAATATCCACTAAAACCGAATTTACTCTTGTCCTGTGGCTATCACAGTACACACATCACATGACCATGTGTTCCACACAGCTAGAGCTTCAGTATTCGTAGTATATTAAATTAATAGCGCGCGTCTTTCAATCCCTGTACAACTGAATATTATACAGCGTCTCTTCCCAAAAAAGCAAAACAGTAGTTGCTCGCGCCGTTACAAGCCCCGCTCGGCGGTGACCTACATCGGAAAAAGCCGGGTTCAGCGATCGCGACGTACGCACGGAGGGGTGGCGCAGGGAAAGGCCGAGGAGGGGTGGCTACCCCCTCCAGCGCGCCGCTCACTCCCCGCCCCGCGGGCGCCACGGATGCGATAGCAGCTCGTAGCGAACGCGGACGACCTGTCCTCCCCAACTGCCGTTTAACCTGATAACACCGACATCTCAAGGCACGCCATTCAGAAATGCGGCTTGTACAGCACCAGGTCAGGCTATTTGATCGAACTGCATTGTCCTCACGAAGACCCGCTCGTGGGGTTCGTTTGTGAAAGGCAGCCGTACAGGGGGAATGGGTTGCCAGCATATAATATAATGCAACAGTACCGTCGCTCATTTCAAACTAAAGCCAATTTTTATCAGCTGCTTACTGACTAGTATAAGTGAATTTCTAATTCACTGTAACAATACACTGCACACCGTCGACATCGCTTGCATCAGATGACGAGCCTTTGCAACAACTTTCCGAGAAGGACACGTAAATTCTAGTACTCTATCTTAAAAACTATGATGGTCCTTTAAACGTATGTCAGGGAGCAACGCTTGGTGTTGATTACAGTTCATCCAAAGCTGATTTTTTGAAGTTAACAATGTTTGTGGGTTTTGTAATAAAAAGAAAAATCGTATAACTTATTTGTTTCTCTCAACTACCTCTGGCTTGTCTGCACAGCTAGGAAACTTTCAGCAGATGTAGGAGGCGGTAAGTCGAAGAAATACACACAAAGCAGGCGTTTATAGGTCTTTAAAATTTCCGACTTCCGTTCCGCATTACCAGTTTTGGTAACATCGCCTTTTGTGACGCCAGAGGAGGCATTTTTATTATCTTTTGTTGTTGGTCACCTTTTCAGCCGACTGCATTTCCAAGAGCTTGCTTTATTTTTCTTGATACTGTCCTTATTCACTTACTAAGCCAAGTACGACATCCAAAAATGAATTTCGAGAATCTTTGATTTCATCTTAAATATTTGTTTCACACTAGAAGTATTCACTCATTGTAAACGTCTAGACTGATAGTTTGATAAAACATTCCACCTCATGCCGTAAACACGCAGTGGAAACACCACTGATCAGCTTCTTTAGAAATCCTGCTGTTCCTTACGCTCTTGTAACCTCAAATAATGACAGCAATGGGGACCGCATAAAACTGCCATTCAATTCTTTCCCGTACCTCAAATTTACTAGGCTTTGTCTTCGTGACTTGAGAACAATATAAATAGCGTCCAATTTATACGAGAATATGTAAGAGACTTGACGTGTTTCTACATTATTAACCTTGGTTTCATTCAGCTCGCCGCTAAAGAAATGTAAATCGACTAATAGAGAGGAGAAAGTAGGGGAGGGAAGTTGCGTCCGTTGTCAGTAAATAATGCAGGGGAGTTTTCGCTGAGCTGTCACTGCGTGAAATAGTACACTGAGCCACGCAGGCAGGCAGCCCAGCTACCGAAATCCCGCTGAGTCCTCTCACATTACCAGATGCAAATTAGGAAACACTGACAAACAGAAGATTTTCGGTGCCAAATTTCACTGAAGGTTTACGCGTTTCGGTTTATTTTTAATCGTCAGCATTCAGCCATTCTTATCAAATGTGCGTATCTGATACAGCGCGGAATGCACAATAAACATCAGCTCACTTCCTGACTTTTTTCTTTAATCTTCAAGCCACAAAAAATGAGCAATCTATCAGACATTCATTATCATCCATCGACACACATTCTAACGCATCTTTGAAATGCACTGTTTCTGTCAAGGAATTTAAGTCATTACGGCAATTACATGCAGAAGAGGAAGGAATTTTTCTTTTATTGTTACAAAAACAGGAAATTTCTTACGTATGCAAATAAATTAAGTAGTGCAATTGCTTAGGCTTACAAGTCGCTGCAAATGGAGAAATGTGTCTAGTTGAGTTCTCCAGTAGGTGACAAATAATTCGGTGCGATTGATACATAAATATTTAGGAGCCACTGCAATCGAAATTAAGTCGTGTGTAGCAAAGCCGGTAGACACGTTATTTTACTAACAAATCCCTGAACGTGACTTGAGACATTGCAGACAATACAGTATATTGCGTGGGCAAACCGTCGCCGTACACACTGAGGAATTTCAACATTTATTTAAGCAGGAGAAGTTGTTGCTCAACATTTGTATCACTCGTTATTCATTTCTTATCAACATAATTCTCATTCGAGAGGTACTCAAGTCACCGTTCAGCCTTCCAGAGTTAGTTTTACCGTGATTTCCCAATGTTGATTAAGGCGAACAGTTGGATGAAACTGCCGATTTCCCTACCACAACTTTGTCCTGCCGAAGTTCGTGTGTCAACTCGATGGATCTCCTCGTCGACAAAGCTTGAAACCTTAATCTTCCCTTTATTATATTACCAGAATAAAATCTTAAATACGTTACTGGACGCTGTGAAGGACATTGTAGAACCCTGATTCCCCGAAAGATGAACTGGTCATATCAGGTCATTGGTTAGTGCTATGGTGAGAGGTACGAAAGTCGCACTGTTAGATGCAGGACTTCAAGACAGCACATTTTCTATACTATAAAATCAGCAAAGTGTTTCACAGACATGTGCAATTTTAGTGCTATTTTTTTATCTCACTCATATTTCACACTGTTCTTGGAAAAGTAAGTATAGGGCATTCGGATTGGTTACAGGTATCCTTGTTTCGCAGTATTTCATACAATTGCTGTAGATATTTATTTAGGTAACGTGCGCAATAATGTTTTCTGAGTTCGCTAAATGCACTGCAATTAACGTGCGTAGCTTCCCCGATCTGTTCTTTATAATACTAGGAAATTGTGGAATTACATACATTATTTTCCTTCAAAGTCACTTAGAGTTATTTTGAATCTCCACAGAAGTGTTGCTACCTTAGCCACTGGTTAAAATACAATATCTCAGTTCCTGGCCAAAAGCTGTTTCCTGTGACACATTTCGTGGCGTTAATCATATTTTGCCAGTGTATGTGTGGTAACTAAGAAGGAACAACTAGGTATGAGATGTTCAGTGGATACAATTTAATGAGGAGCGTTCATTGCGAGAGAATAAACATTTTCCTGAAAATAAACTTATTGAGCCATCCTTGTGATATTTATTAAACGGTTAAATACATTATCTAAAATTAAGTTACCATGCTAGTAGTTTTCAAAGCAATACCCGAACAGATCAGAAACGCGGATGGTCAGTGCTATTAAGAACGTCTCCCTGTCTTTATTTTAGTTCCACTGAAGACACTTAACAGCAGAGTGATATATATTACTCTTGATGGTTCACGTGATAAGTAAGGAGGAAATAAATGAGGGTGACCTGAATTCGAACTGATGTGTAGGTTCTTGGTTTTAGTACTGCGCATCTTGCGCCAGTAGTAAGGAACTTTATGAGTTTTATACGGGCTATAACTTGATCGAGATTGCTGCTCTCTAACTGTGCTTCCACGCTGTACTCCGTATATCCCTTCCACTGCCAAATGGTGACGTACGAGTAGTTATACGTGCATATAGAAAACGAGAATGTTCCTTTACGAATGAAATGCCTTAACATTTCGTATGAAACGAGTTACTAAAATTACGTGATGGATGCAATACTAATCCCATTTCTGGGTTGCGACGTGGATAGTAATACAACAGTAGAAGTTTCCTGAGATGCCTAGAATACGGTAAGCTTAAACCGTGTACTGTACGATCACATAGCCTCACGGTGGGATGATTTTATAAAACTTACTAGATATCCAGTCTGCCAGGCAATTTAATGCACTGGTTTCAGTCCATATTTTTTATGCTCAATATTAAGACTCTCCCGAAAGAAACTCATGAACATTAAAACGAAATAACGCTGTTGGAAGTTTCAGAAAATGTTACTGTAGCTGCTGATAGTCCCGTGGCTGATAAATTACGTAAAAAAAGCAAATATATAATATACACGATTCTATAGCGCATTATTTCTTAGAAATAGTAATGTTTGAGAATATATTATGTTTATTTTTTGTAATGACTGTCCCTTGATACCGCCGCATCCGATGCTTTGCTTTTGTGTTGATTGGTTTTCCAACTAATCAATTCATTGTGTTCACCTTTAGTTAGCACATGTTGTTTCGATTATTTGGCTGTACAAAGTCCTTGGTCGGCATGAAAACTTTATCGCCACGAAAGAAGAGGTAACTGAATTCCTGTAACAGGTACACGACGAACCAGGTTTTAAAAGGGTCCGACGTAGTGCCTCTCTTTAGTTTGCGTCTGATATTTTAGGTATGCAGTACAACAGGACGCAAGATTGCACTATAATGCACAGACAGTGCTATGAGCACCTTATTTGCACATAAATCATACGTCGTGGGCACATGTGTACTACACATGATGTTCTTACTTTGATGTATGTCAATCCGGCACTGAAATATTACCTTTCTTTTGATGTACAGTATAGGTTCTAGACCTAGACAGTAACAATTATGTTCTGCTGAGAGTAGATTTTTGTGTTAACTAAAGAGAATAGGCGAATTATGCCGCAGGCAACGTTTGTGTGTCGTATTCATAGATAACTACAGTTACAAAGTGTAAACCGGGAGAATCCGGTAACTTTTTATATCATCCAAAGAGAAAACGAGGAAAGATTATTATATTTAGACCTTTTCACATACCCATATTGCTCTAATGTGTTAGGTACATAAAACGCAGAGTCCAACAGTGAATAATTATAACACTCATGGATGACTCAACATAGTCATACCATCATGATTCGGCTATCCGTTTTCGATCCTCCTTAGATTTAGACCAAGTGAAGATACTTCCACTGCATTTCTGTAACAGATACTAATTTAAAGTATTCAAATCAGTATTTATATTAAGCTAAAACTCTTTAGTCCAAAATTGAGTAACGTCCATCATTTATTTGGAAACCGAGGTTCGCATGATACTAGAATTATATTTATTTAAGTGTTCCTGAATGGATAATGTTCTTCAAGACCTATGCAAGATGTTATCTGCCGCGTACGACGTTATCAAAATCCCAAAATTTCAAACTATAACATTCTCTCCTATAGTACAAGAAGCATGGAGACATCTGAAAACAGCACACGAAATTTCGCAGCAATTTTATAAATTAGTGCGTCCAGTTCCGTGAAATATCTTCCACTATTTCATGAAAATTTAGTCGAAAATTGAAAGTCTTTCATATGACTAGGCTTTCTGTGCTTCAGCAATGTAGCGAAGTGCTTACGGAACATCTCGGAAGAAATGGGAAATAAATCTGTTATAAAACAAACATTTCGTCAAATGACAGTCACAGAGAAAATGATTATTCAGCAATAGAAATATGTTTTAGAAAACAAATAATTTTGTGTGAATAGGGGATCAAAGTAAAACAAATCACTATCAGAAAAATATTATCTTCAGTCTTCTCCAAAGCTAAGAAGATAGTTTGCTGTGTTAATTCTCCGAAGCTATCGCTTAAGAGACAATCTCTTGAACGCCTGTTTTAGGAAATACGTAAATAACTTTTTATTCATTCAAAGGGTATTACACGTTCAATTACTTTCCAAATTAAAGGAACTAACGTCCTGTAGTGAATCAATTAATTAAAAATGAAAAATTAATATAAAAATATATTTCCTTTCATATACATCACCCATAGTTATCAATCTATATGTCAAGCTACACATTCTTTAGCAACGGACTATCGGAGAGACACTCGAGCATAAGATGGCAATGCGTGATATAAGCGAATACGATAGCTGCTAAATAATGACTCATACGACACACTATCTCTAAGGTCTTGCAGGTAGTAGGGTTTTCACGTCACACTAAGTCAAGCATGAACGTGGGCAGCTCTTTTCGGATACATCCATTTCCATCAGATTTAACTGAAAAAGTTATCTATAAAAATAGAAATACTCTCTTCAACGGATACCTCGAAGAAATTAACGTTTACAGCGCTTGCTGACAAAATTTGAAACCGTCTCCAAATGTGAGATATCTCTGGTGCTACTGCAAATTAGAGACTGTGTATGTGTATCATTACTGAGCAATACAAAGCGAATAAAGTAAAGAACAGCTAGTTTTATTACGGCTTTTGTTCCATTATTTAAAATCTCATTGTAACAAAACGAACCAAAAATGCTAATCTCGTGTAACAAGCAACAGAGGCTTTTTATGGTAAAATATAATCACAATTCATTAAAAGTTGGCTCTTTCAAATGTAAGCAGTGTGTAAATGGATGTTTATTAATTAATTTTGAAAGGCGTGTCGTGTATTACAATGAAATGCGACACAAAAGAAATTTTGTTCGACATCTTTTAGTTCTATTTTAGGTTTAGAAACGTGTCTTCACTAGTTTGGAGGACAATGCTCGACGGGACTTACTCAATAGTAGAAACAACATGTCATTTCTGTGGCTAGGTCATGTCAAGCTAGAGGAACACTTTTTATAAGTGTATCTGTCTAACTAATTATGTTTGTTGTTAGCGGTCATTAAGTATGAGACTAATATGAAATCTGTGCCGTTTAAAATTAGAGCGATTCGGAATAAGATTAAGGCGTATCGACAACCACCCTTCCTGCACTCCATCATCGAATGGGATAGAACAGCGGCAAAATGATAGTGGTACATCACGTACTTTCCGCCACAAACAGTAATGTGGTTTGTGTAGCAGATATGTGTGTGTATCAGAAATTCACCGACACACTTAGATTTTTACAGATAGCTGCTACGAGGGATGTAGTTACCTAAACAAATTTCTAAATGTTTCGTTATCAAAACTGCATGGGGAACTATCTTTTGTTTCACAATGTAGAAGCTTGTGCGCATGCTGTGAACTGCTCCGTCAAATGTCGGGAGGCGACAAAACGGAATTCTTGATACGATAAGGCGAGAGCCGTAGAGTATCAAGCTTAGTAGTAGACTGCTTTAGAGGTTTCAGGAAACAATGGTCGTTTTATTTTATAAAATACTGTAGCAGGTGGCCCAGTTTCAGCAGTTGGGGTTGTGGGCTCGAATTCCAGAACAGTCATGGACGTATTTCTAATCCGCGTGTCCGCCATCTGTGCGACACCTACCCTTCACTCAAATTCCCTGTATCCTGCGAAGGAATTCAATAAGCTTTGTAGAATTACAAGAAATCAGTAAAAATCTCACTTGTAGCCGCGTGGTCTCAGGCACGTTGCCACGGTTCGCGCGGCTCATCCGCTCCGCCGCCCCCCCCCCCCCCCCCCCATGTCACCCCATTGGAAGTTCGAGTCCTCCCTCGGACATAGGTGTGTGTGTTGTCCTTAGTGTAAGTTAGTTTAAGTTAGATTAAGTTAGGTTAAGTAGTGTGTAAGCCTAGGGACCGATGACCTCAGCAGTTTGGTCCCACAGAAGCTTACCACAAATTTCCAGATTTTTCTCACATGTAACCTACAGATGGCCAAAGGAAAATGACTCGAATATTGTGTACCAATTGTAATGGCAATGGCACTGACAGTTTACCCTCAACGTAAACAAATGTAACATATCGTAAATATGTAGACAGAAAGACACTTTGTTGTATGATGGCGAAAATGCAGAAGAATCACTGGAAGCAGTAAAATATCTAGGAATATGCGTACAGAACGATCTGAAGTGGAACGACTACATAACATTAATCGCGAGTAAGGCAGATGACAGACTAACATTCGTGGGAAGAATCCTCAAGAAATGTAGTACATCAGCAAAGAAAGTAACTTACAAAACACTTGCTCAACCAATGCTTGAATATCGCTCGTCTGCATGGGATCCTTACGAGACAGAACTGATAGAGGAAGTGGAGAAGATCCAAAGAAAAGCAGCACATTCATTACAGGTTCATTTAACAAGCACGAAAGCGTCACGGAGATGCCCACCCAACTCCAGTGGCAGCCGCTATAAGAGAGCCGTTGTGCAGCACGGCATGGTCTACTGTTGGAGTTTCGAGAGCATACATTCCTACAAGAGTCTACCAATATATCGCCTTCTTCGAGATCCGAGCCCACACAGAGGCTTATCAACAATCGTTCTTCCCGCTAACCAGACGCGACTGGAATAGGAAAAGGGAAAGGTGACACTGGTACAGAAAGTCCCCTTCGCCACACACCGTAAGGTGGCTTGCAGACCGTAATTGCAGTTGCAGATTTAGACGCAGTCTTAAATTTATGCTGAGAATGTTCGAAGTACTGAGGTTAAGCTTCTGATGCACAGTGGCGCGTGTTCTGTTAGTTCGTATTCCAGAGAAGGCTGACTCAGGTCTCATCTGAACAAATGAAAAACCGACGCTTCGAATATCCCACCAACACTTAATTCACAGGTCCGAGAGAAGTGGGTGGACTCCGCGTCCGGCCATACAGATTTAGGTTTTCCGTGATTCACCTAAATTGCCTTGACGAAAGCCGGGAAGGGACCTTTGAAGGGCAGGGACAATTTCCGTCCCCATCTTTGAAACATTCCGAGCTCGTGTTCCGTTTTCAGTGATCCTAATTTTTCTTCCTTTCTTCCTTCCAACAGGCAGATATGAACAAGTTCATACTGGCCTAGAAACTTTTACTCATGTGCAGGAGAACAATTGTTAAGATTGAGGTTTAGATCCATTATAATAAAGTTCTAACACATCGATATTTTAATAATCACTTTCATATCTCATGTGGAAATATTTACTGTGTCCTGACTCGTTCCGTTAGTTTTCTAACAATTTATTTTTTGTTTCTAGTTTACGTTGTTACGAATTGCCGGAGGCATATTTTACGTTACCTTCATTTTGGCCAATCCATAGCCAGAAATATTGAAACAATTACTATATTTTAAAACCACAAACGATAGGTGAAGCTACTGGCATTGAAAAAGAAGAATTAGGCCACTTCTGAAATGGGCGTTCGATAGCAGATTGTGGCAGTGTTATTGCTACTGTACTGTTAGTGTTACATGTGCTAGGCATGTTGCACGACGTAGGGTTCTGTGCGCGTACGTTAATAGTACTATCTGAACGGCTTAGTCATTCGAAAACGAATTGTTAGACCAGTCTTTTAAATAACGGTCTATTCAAAGAACTCTGTATTTAAAAATGACTACATCTTATTTCATTTGTGCAGGGAGAGGAAGACATTCAATGCGCAGCAATAAAAATGAAGAGCTTTACACCAGCACTAGGGTCTGAGGTCCTAATGACAGTTTCTAAACTCTTCATATATTTGTCTGATAATGAGAGCAGTGTCAAACCGCAGGAAATAAAAGCACAATATCTTGCCCAAAAATAACGTCTACAATAAGTTTACGCCCTAGTGCTAGAATAAAATTGGGTGTTTTACAGCCGACTGGACAACGATTTGTCTCCCTCGCGGCCGAGGTACTTTCGAATGAACTTTAACCTTTCACGCTTTTCCATTATCGATTCCAGAGGAACGGTTGAAGCGTGTTAGCAATGAAAAGAGGGGTGAGAGTAATTCTACGTACTCAATGCCTTTATTGTACAGACAGCCCAGAATTGCTGATGTTTCTGTCAATGCAAGGTCTCAGTGGTCATACTTTGTTATTGCTTCCTTTCACCTAAGTCGGCAGTCTGTGAGACGTGTAACCCTACAACTGGAACTAATATTATTTATGTTTTGTTGTGAATGAGTAAGTAAAACGTTTACGATCTGCATGAGAATGCTAGCAATTGTGCAAGTCTTATTTCACTTTCGAAAAAAAAAAAGAAAAAAAAAAGACAGGAATGATGGACGTTGAATTGGAAGGTACTGGCAGAAAATTCCAAGATCTGTGTTTCAGGGGATAATACAGTCATCATTTTACATATGGGATTCTAATGGAAAGACTGGGAAGACAGTGCCGGGCCATAAGAGGTGGCACATCTAAGCACCCATTCTTGCTAAAATTTCTCCGTGAATGGAAAGAGGATCAACATCAGTATAGTTGACATAAAAATCTACACACTGCCATGAAAAGATAGCTGGGTGGCATGTGATCGACTGGTGACATATCTGCTAGATCTTTGTGTGCAGGGTGCACCTTTTACGTTTGCGGATGAGACAGCAGCGTGGAAACGGAGCATTGTGAATTGTTGTTATGAACAACCGAATTGTTTGTTATTTTATCATCTTATGCTGAGCTACAATGGGAAGCGGTGAAGTTGTTACGCAAGTTTTACGATAAAGTTCAATTTATTTTTGCTGCTAAAAGAGTTGAATTGGCTCAAATGGCTCTGAGCACTATGGGACTCAACTGCTGTGGTCATAAGTCCCCTAGAACTTAGAACTACTTAAACCTAACTAACCTAAGGACATCACACACATCCATGCCCGAGGCAGGATTCGAACCTGCGACCGTAGCGGTCGTGCGGTTCCAGACTGTAGCGCCTTAAACCGCTCGGCCACTCCGGCCGGCTAGAGTTGAATTACACTTGCCCTTAATCTCATCGTCCTTAAAAAGCACTAATCAATTTTTTTATAAGTGCCTTCGTCATTCCACATCTGCTGCTCCTCACCACTATGCAGCAGAAAAAGTCAGCACCAATTTTCAGTCTACGAGCTTGAGAGTTGTTATGATAAACGTTACTAGATTGGTGTCCCGATCTTGGAGTAGGGGTTCTCAACATTTCTGTGCCTTCAGATAAGCATTGATTTGTTCTATAATTCGATTACGCGTGTTTCACTAATCCCTTTGCTGTAAATAAAATCTTTATTATCCGTTTCTCAAAGAACACAGTTTTCTATCTAAACCAGGTACATTCTCATATTCAAACAATGTCATCTTTCTGTCCCTTTCTTCTGAACTTCTAGCATTATTTCTTTTATTTACACTCACTAATGCTGTAGCACATTGTAAAACTTTTTCACCTACACCTTGCATCTGCAACAGTACATAGAGTAACATTAGTGTCTACTCAACACTGATAATAACAAATTCCAGTAATTTGACCCTGACAGATTCAGTGCCCTATCTTCAGTGTCCTAATCCGAGCAATGACTTTATGATTATGAAATAGATCAGTTACGTACAATCACTGTAGTTCAGCTGATTGTACTTTCAAATCCATCTCAAGAATTCAGTGAACTAATACATATAAACACGACACAAAAATCATAATCCGACGTCATCAGTGACGTAATTAATTAGAAGTCACTTAGACCACATACAACAAAAGATTAATGCTGCGAACATATTACAGTTCATGTTTACAGCACATGAGGATTTATCTATGAGACAGGTAAGAAAGGAAACGAAGTTGGAATTGGTTGCATACAGTAGAAGTTTAGCATTGTATATCAATAAAAACCAAATCTCTTGAGCAATAATATACATAGATTTTGGTGTATCTATAGGCTCAGGATGATCTGGAACTACATAATGTGAGTCTTTAGCCATTCTGAAGACGACAGTGACACTGGGTGTTAAATTTTGTGATTGAAATTTGTTGCATATTCGAAGCAATGAGCGGTTGATATCATTTCGGCAGTGAGACAGCCCCAGTAGGCATCTGATATGTTTATGCAGTTGCGTAGCCTTGCCACATTAGGACTTTCAGCTACTGCCTTACATTTTACAGTCTAAGTATAGAAATACATATTTTTACTAATTAAAGCCATTATGAGACTATATGAACAATTAATGTTTACGGTGACCATGTTTTATGTTTTAATATTTATGAGAAAAATTTTAAAAATGGAAAAACCGGAGAAAGTGAAAACCAGGTCTACGGTTGAACCGTAAGTACCAATTCTGAAACTGCTAGTTGGTGTAGCAGCGGTCTTGGTGAGAAACAAAGTGAGAGGCGGCAACCAAACTACCGTCAACAGACGTCTAATGGCTTAAATGGCTCTGAGCACTATGGGACTGAACATCTGAGGTCATCAGTCCCCTAGAACTTAGAACTACTTAAACCTGACAAACCTAAGGACATCACACACATCCATGCCAGAGGCAGGATTCGAACCTGCGACCGTAGCGATCGCGCGGTTCCAGACTGAAGCGCCTAGAACCGCTCAGCCACCAGCGGCCGGCAACAGACGTCTAAGCAGAAACCCGGATTCTGGGGAACCTGGACTTACACGACCGCAAAGGAAGTCTGAGTTCCCTGGAAAATTTCCGCACAAAACTTTTCTGGAACCTTCATCAAAACTGCGCAATCCAACATTTGTGTTCGACAGCCGAAAGTTGATGACACTTTCTCTGCAGGGAACATGCTTAACATCGAAGACACAATGGATTAGGGAAAAAACCGTATTTTCAAGTGTAAGAAAGGAAAGCCAAGCGCCACGGAGTGCCCCACTTCTGGACATGGCCTACATGGTACACAAGAAGATAATCAGATCAATCATAGAAGTCACTCCCTTAAACAACAGGCTATTGACAATTCGGTCGCAGTGTGCAAATAAGAAATACTAGATGCTCAACATACACGCCCGAATGGAGATAACAAAAAAGACTTCAAATCAACAGAAAAATCTTGGGAAAAATTGAAAATAGTGAAAACTAAGATCTGCAAAGACCACGTAAAAATTTTGCTGCGTGCTTTCAAGGCACAAATCGGTAGAGGAAAAGTTGCCACAGAACTGTGGGGAAGGTTCCCGCGTGCAAACAAAATTGGCATGGCACTCATCGAGCTATTCCTGCAGTTTATGTTCCAGAAGTTTATGTCAACATCATTTAAGGAACCTCGTGAAAACAGAAAACATGGAGGTCACCTATATAATAGATGGGAGCATTGCAAATAGGCCATGTAGGGATTTCCTCGCAAGTCCAGAAAGAGATCCGTCACATTCAAGCTCTCACAGGTGCAAATTTCATTCGGACCACTACCTAACTCGAATTAAAATCAAATTTACACCGAAGAAAATCCATCTGAAAAAAAAAAAAACACATACACTAAAGTCTGTCGCGGAAAATATTGTAGAATCCAACATAAAGCAGAAAAGGGAAAGACAACAACCAAACACATGCGAAGAATTCCGTAGAAAGATCACGCAAAATGTAAAAGAACTGATACCACGAAAAAAGAACACTAAACACCTTCGGTGTGCCTCAGAATGTGAAAATGCACTAGGAAAATGCAGACAAGACATTCAGGAACGGAACACTAAAACATTCAGGGAAAGCCTACTTAGTTTTAACGAGTCCAGGAAACAGGCGTCAAAACTTATTAGACAAGTCAAGACGAAGTACTCACCCATGAAGGAGCAACTGTACGCTATAAAGCAAAACTTCGGAAACCACAACAAGAGAGAATCCTACGGGACTTTCGCGAGGAAGATCCGTTGGTACACACCTAAAAACTTATGCTTCAGGAAACAAGATGGAAAACTCGCATTAACTAATCAAGAGAACTGTCAGGATCTGTCCCGATATATCGCTGATATCCGCAACTGCCCTGAACCTAAAACACTGAAACAACATTCCCAACACAGGACTGTACCTCCACCCATCCATAATCACTCCCACCAACATGCAAAGAGATCCAAGAACAGATACTTCATATTAAAAAGCAACAGGACATCCGTTGAAGACAGCAGTATTGCAGAACTACTGAACAACCTCGAACCAAACTATTTACAGGAACTTACACATATAATCACAACCATGTGCCAAACAAACTGGAAATGTGCTCTTATCTATTCACTGCACAAGAAAGGAGATAGGACGAATGTGAACAACTACATAGGAGTCTCCTTGCCACAAGGTCACTTACAAAATGTTCTCAGCGTGTCTACTCCAGAAAACACAACGGCAATTAGAACACAACTTTGGTGAATACCAGGCAGGCTCCCCCGCCGGTCGTTCATGCAACAGAACAAATCTATCTCAAAATAATCATAAACTACAAGGCTATCAGGAATATTCCAATCATTTGCAACTTCATAGATTTCAAGAAAGCATATGATTCTGTTGACAGATAATCCTTGTTCAACGTCATAGAAGAACAGGGATTCGACCCAAAAACACTACGACTAATAAAACACAAACAGGCTGGCATATCATCGAAAGTTAAATTCGTTGATGAAATCTCTGATCCCTTCATGATCAAAACTGGAGTACGTCAAGGCGACTGATTATCCTCACTATTGTTCAACTTAGTACTGGGAAAAGTAATGAGGGAATGGGAAAAATAACTGAAAAACCAAGAACACTGGAGACCAACGTGACTCTGACATTCCTGGAAGAAGACAGAAATCTCAAACCTAGCTTTCGCAGACGACCGGGCCATGCTCTCGGATAACAAGGTAACAGCAGTCAAACAAATAGAAATACTAAAAGATTGTACAGAAAAAATTAGCCTGCAAATCTCTTTCGAGAAGTGAGTTCTACTGCTCAAAATTACACATGCAAAAATTAGACACACAATACGGCGAGAAAAACATAGTAACACATTTTAAATATATAGATGAAATCCTAGATGCTATAGGAGGAGAAAAGATCTCACGGAAGACACGAGCACAAAAAATGAAGAGAGCTTACGGCAAAACACAAGACGTATCTAATTAGAAATGTATGTCCATTCGTACAAAGATCAGATACTACAACTCAGTAATCAAGCCTGAAATACTGTATGCAAGTGAGATACACTACATGGAAATCATACTGAAGGAAGGACGCAAATCATCAGAAAAATGCTCTGTCCAAAGGTGACAGAAGAGGGGAAGAGATTATACTCTAGGAAAAACACAGAGAAGGTGTCAAACGTAGCAGCAAATGTCAGAAGAAGGTTAAAGCTCTGCGCGCACATCAGCAGGCTACCACTAAAAAGCCTCACCAACAGAATTCTGACATACACGAGGGGTTAAGTGAACAATACAATGGACCACACAAGCAATCTAACTTGACCTAGAAAAGCAGAAATCGATCCAACAGACACTGAAGACAGAAAAATACACAGAAACAAGGGACACAAGTGGAATGTAAGGTCAGACACTGAAGCTGCAAAGAAAGCAGATACAAAGTGGACTGAAGATAAAAAGAGACTCCATGGAGAAAAAAATGAGAGAAGCGTGGAGGATCAGAAAGAATGCTTAAATGACGCAAATAGTGTGTGTGTGTGAGAGAGAGAGACAGACAGACAGACAGACAGAGAGTTTTATTTCTTTTTCCATGTTCCACATCCTCAAAGTTCTCTGCATTACGTGTCTGGAGCGAATGGCTTATTTAATCTCATGTAATCTTTTTACATATCGCAATGAAACGATATGTTTTTTATTGTCTTGAGCCGGTTAAGACAAACAAGCCTTTTTTTTTTAAAGAGGGTTCCGGAAGAATGATGCAATGATGCAATGATGCTCGACTAACTAAAGAAACTACAATGTCAGACTACAAGGAAATATAATCGCGCGAAGTGGAGTCGTGGCCTATAGTTTTGATATATTTCATCAATGACGTCACCTCTGGTGCTGTAACAATCACTCTCTGACTAGCACTTCCCCTCATGATGAAACTCTTTGTAGCAATAGGGCAAAAGTCTAGATAGCGAAACTAGTTTACCCGTAACGAGTGAAATATCATATACAATTTCAAGTTGAGCGAAATGGTTAACTTATGGTACGTGAAAATGACAGGGAATTCGATTACCGCTAGAAAATTCAGAAACTGGCTGATACTGTCAAATTGAAATGGTGGTGCATTTGAACAAGTCAGTTAGTCTGTGTTAAATAAGGGAGAGAAAAATTCAAAATTGTGAAGTAATACTATTCGTCCTAGATCTAAAATAATCATATCTAGCTCAGAAGAACACAGTTTTGCCATGTTAAAACAATGCTCTCCCCCAAAATGTATCAACGCATTCCAATTTCTTGACACTTCATGTGAACAAGTGTCGTTGCAGTTGCGGTTGACCAGGTTTTCTCCGCAGCTTCGTACAGTCGCGTTCGATTTTATTGCTATTTTGAATAGAATTACACGCAAGAGATCGTGAGTTTGGATCCATATACATTCGCATAGTAAAAGAAGAGTTGTGGATGTGTACTACATACATTTCATTGTATTATTCATACTTCTTGGGCTCAGTACCCAGAGTCAATGTGTTTTGGAAACATTCGCAAATTTCAATCACCAATCTACAACTTCTGTTACGTTCTAAATACATATCCTGCTATTTGTATCTGCTTCAGTTTGAGGATTAAAACTTAAAGTAAGATAACCAAGAGCAACCTTGCAACAAGAGTCAGCGTGAACACCAGTACCGTCTGAAGTTTCTGCTAAGTGCTCATGCATTTCGTTATGAGGTTATCGCCTAGAAGAGGTAAGAGAATGTGGATGGTGAATCACAGAGCACCGTCCAGTACATCCAATAGAACTTTCCTTTCGTTTGCGATATATAAAAGGTGATAAATACGATAATTCCAATGTGGAATCATATATTTACCGCAACATCTATACGTGTATATTAAACGTAGAACACTTCGATGCTAAAGTGAAAAACTTCAAGCATTATTATTACAAAACTCTTGTGCCAATGTCCAGTCAGATGGAAAGACTAGTTAAGAGACATTGCAGTATTGCAAATAAGAGGATTCGCAGGTCCGGCTCTGATCAGTAACTCTAAGAAAGTGAAACGTCTGGAACGACAGAAGAGTACAGACACAACACTTGCTGAATTTTGGAAAGAACGCATGAGAGGTAATTGTGTGTTCATGTTTGAGATGTGGGCTTCAGTCACTTGTCTGGCCACCCTGATTTAAGTATTTATTACTTTTTGTAAAGTGATTGCCGAGATGCTTCCTCAAATAAGGACATGGCTGACTTCAGTGTACAGCCTGAGCATGTTTTCCGTCTGTACTGATTTGTACGGTCTCCTTAGACCTTATTGAAGGAATCGTCTTGCTGTATGCTCTTGCTGAATTACACTACTCAACGTGAAGTAAAGAATAAACTGTAATCAAATATTACGAAACTGAGAGGGTGAGGAAAATCTGTATAAATAAAAATTGTGCTAGATATTTTGTTTTCTAACTGTCAGACCATTAGGTAAGCAGAATGTTTTGTTGAAAAAAAAAGCAACTTAAGTAACAACAGCGAGAGAAACAGTATTCAACGGAGCTGACAAGCGGGTAAAAAAAAAGCAACTTAAGTAACAACAGCGAGAGAAACAGTATTCAACGGAGCTGACAAGCGGGTAAATCAGTACAAAAACGGAACTCAACCACGCAATGAATCCCAAAAACTAGATGTGGAGTGAATTTAATCGCATGTATTCTGCACACTATTATCAAAGAAACATAAAAAAATTTCTGTGTATGATTACAAAGTACTGATGAAAATTTCATGACTAAATTGACCTCTATTCTTTAGTTTGGTATACGCTGACATGAAGATTTCAAAAATGGCTCTGAGCACTATGGGACTTAACATCTGAGGTCATCAGTCCCCTATAACTTAGAACTACTTAAATCTAACTAACCTAAGGACATCACAGACATCCATGCCCGACATGAAGATTTATGACAAGTTAAAATTACCCCTTACAGTGGGTTACTTTACGATCATATTTTATCACCGATTTAGTTATTTGTAATGAGACGTGTATTTTTAATGAAAAATACATTCAAACACTGTTATTATGATGAACGGGCTAGCGAAAGAGCCATTCTGGAAGTTGCTAGAAGAGACAGAAAAATAAGCAAACGTGCCAGAGAATAAACTGGAAAGAAAGATATTTGTGAATGACAAAATGAAATGAACATGGGAAAAAGACGTTGTAAGGCGAATAAAATATATGTGCACCATGAAACTTACATATTGGATTCCAAGGAACAAGAAAAGTTCAGAGAGAAAGACCTAATAAAGGGCGTGTAAAAGGTATTTCAAAAATGTTGGAGAAACATGCGTGCATACCGCTAGAGATTCTCTTGCACGGCGGAGCCTGGAGGAAGTCTTTATTCACCGTCGGCTAGTGACGAAATAAATCAGCTTAACGTCAAATGACAACTTCTACAAGGAACTTCGCTGGCCTTAGTATTCGAATATTGTTGTCTTTCAAGCAATGATCGACAACAAATGACAGTCAGAATAATATGAACGCCTTCTTCTTCTCGTTTGCCACTGCGTTGTAGGAGCCTGATGGAAGAATGAAAACTGCCCTAACTTAAAGCGTTAGAAAGTGGGGGAGGGGGGGGGGAGAGGTATAAAGGAAGAAATGTTGGTATTTAGTTTCGACGACATTGGGGTTATTATAGACATAGGAAGTGCTTCATGGAATAATGGTGGAAAAACAAATCGACGGTGGCATCCCTGAAAGGGTGAACCCGCCAATCGCCAAAACTGCTTGTGGTAAAACATGGGAAAAAATTAGAACTGCCAGGGGTGATTCGCAATATCGTGTGTGAGTCCAGGGTCTTCGGCACTGAACGAAGTCGTTCAGTTAAGATAAGAAATAATTGTTGCGGAGACAGCATGGTTTCGAATAACATAGTCTAGACAGGAAAACGGACACATTATGTTAGGCCGCGGCCTGTCAGGGAGGCAGAGAACTGTATTGGAAATGGGCGTGGCGTTTAGCGTTCGGCTCATATCTGCGAAGGCCAGTGACGGGCTGGCGCGGTCATCGCACCGGCGCGCACAATGAGTGCGCGGCCTCTATAGCAATGGTTACAATGCCAACTACACGCCGAGTTGCCAGACCCGCCCACGCACGCCGCCCAAGCCTATTGAACGAGACTGCAGAGCGCTGTTAAGCGAGACGGTAAAGTTGCTGAAAGGGGACTCCAGCCAGAGCGCCGTCACAAACGTGGCTGCCAGCCTGTAAGAATCGCTTCTGATGCTCCCACGCTGTCTGTCCAGTCAGCCCCATTATACTCTCCCAACAGCTTAATCTTATTATTGTCCAGTAAGCTCCATACGTTAACAACAATTTCGAAACCCGTAGAAGCCACTCTTCGTAGTTTTCATGCATATCTACCAAGTTATCAATTCAAATGCGAGTGATGTCACCAGTTTCACAGACTTGAGTGAGATACATTTCAATATTTTCTCACCATAATGTGTATCCATGTTGTGGGGACGACTATGAGTACTGCTTGTTCAACAGATTTTCGTGTTTGTTTTGCAGTTGCAGTTTTTTCGTTCAGTGTTATGTTTAAGTCACCGTTTCACTTCCTACGAAGTTCAAATAAATAGAAGACCTATGTCTTGGATATTCAAGGAATGTGCTGAAATACTGAAGTGGGGTCTTCATCCAGAATAATATATCAGGTGTATGTCTATAATTCGCTGATGATTGTTGAATGTAGTCCTATAATTAGATTGTGAAAAACAGACAAGGTTAAGGATGAATCCAGGGGCTGGGGCTCGGTTTTCTAAGGCGAAATAGCACTATTTAGGTTGCCAAACTTTACGTGCCCATGCACCCTTGGTCAGAAAACTCCAGAGACTAATTTTATTTCCGACGGATAAGTGGAAAGAGGGTAGTAACTACTTTGGTAGCTTGGACTATCTAATAACTGTAAACCACAGATTTGCATACGACCGGTCACGTAAGCTTTCAGTGGTAAGTTGTTGGAGTATCATCGTTTTTATGTCCCAAATCACAGTGGAGCATCATCCCTAATTCGAGTATTCAGGAAATTTTGCATTATAGTCTGAAGAATAGATAAAATGTTTGCGAAGCTTTCCCCACATACCATAACTTCCAAACAAAAGAAATGATGCCTGGACGTCTGCCGCAATTTGATTGAACTGCAAAACGCAGAGAACTCTTTTTTTGGAAAAAATCGCAACGGGTGACTAAGAACCTATCGCAAAACGACAAGCTGCAGAAATTCATAGGAAGGGGCAACGCTTTGGAGACATAACCGACATTTAACCCAACGTGAAACGCGAGCAGAGCTCGATGCAACGCTCGACGGCGCACTGCGGAGAGACTTTGGAATTTTCACTAGGACATTGACTCGTAATCTGTTAACCTGGAACTGTAAATTTTCACCTCTCATCCTGCTACTCTTATTATGATATTTGCTTCCATCAACAGTATTTGAATCGACTAATGCCGGTATCAGAGAGTGTTGGTGACCTCTGCTAAGGAATTGGATAAAATGTTTGATAGCAGACCCTTCAAATAAGCTTTTGCTTAAATTACTAATCATCTTCACGTAATTGTCGAATCTCTTTTACTGCTATGTGCCATAACATGAGATGGATGGCAGATTCGTAAAGTAAATTAGCAAAAAAAAAAAAAAAAAAAAAAAAAAAAAAAAAAAAAAAAAAAAAAAGAAAACATGGAACATCCAATGAATTCCACTCTCCAAACATAGATATCTGACCTATTTTTTGTTTTTCAATATTAACGGTGATCTACGAGTCTGAAACCGGCCTTATACCATATTCGTGTCGTTGAGGCACCTCATATGTGGGACAGACGATTGTAACAGTAGTGGGGATGTTCTAGGTGTATAAAGGACATTATCCGATTGATTCAGCTAAGAAAAATACCTGTCACTAAGCGCTGCACGGAGCATGATAATGAAACGAAGTATGACAAGATCAGTATCCTCTTATAGTTTCCAAGCTTCTGAGAAACCATAATTAAGTAGCTTATAAGGATAAGAATGTCCACGTATGATCTCAATGAAATTCTAACGAATGTGTGGCTGCGTCATAAGCAATACAGTGGCCAACCTTTCAGCTACTATTCAAAGGAGCCTTCATCAGAGTGACTTAATGTTGCTTGTAGCAGCTGCTTTATATTTATTATTAGCAGAGTACAAGGCGTTGATTGGATATATGTTTATTCCAATCGTCCGTTAGCCCATCTGCATCTTCCCCCTCTTTCCACTGCCTCCTTCCCCCACTCTATGTCCATCTGCTCCCCCCTCTCTCTGTCCATCTGCTCCTCCCCCATCTATCTGTCCATTACCTCCTCCCTTTCTCTGTCCATTTCCTCCCACCTACTCTGTGTCAAATTCATTTTCCAACCCTCTCTGTCGACATCCTCATCCCTCATCTCTCTATCCATCTCCTACTTACTCTCTCTCTGTCCGTCTTCTCCTCCCTCTCTCTCTGTCCATCATATCATCTTCCCTATCTCTGTTCATTTTCTCCTCGTTCAATCTCCAAATTATAACCCCCACCCCAATAGCGGACTGCTGTACAAAGTTTGGTTGAAATCGATCCAGGGATTTCAGAGGAGCTTTTTCCCCGTGGCTTTGTCCGCATGTACTCATGTCACATACATTTCACAAGTATTTAACATATTTCACACATATTTGTACCCATATCCACCCATATCTGTAGCGAATTTCACCCTGAGATTTCTTTTTATGACGTAATATCTCATGAACTATGAGTCATATAATGATATAATTTAGTAGGAGTATGATAATGAAACGAAGTATGACAAGATCAGTATCCTCTTACAGTTTCCAAGCTTCTGGGATACCATAATTAAGAAGTTTATAAGGATTTCAATAAGCTACCACAGGAACTCAAAAATCTTTGCAGTAGCCCAAACACTTTTAAGTGTAAACTGAAGAGTTTCCTCGTGGCTCACTCCTTCTATTCTGTCGAGGAGCTCCTGGAAGAGCTGAAAAATTAAGCAAATTTCAGTGTTACATTGTTGATTTTCTTTATTTAAACTTACGAATTGTCGCCTGAATATGTTACTTATATTTCATTTTATCTGTTTCTACTATCGTGTTATAATTTTATGTATTGACTCGTTCCACGACCATGGAGACTTCTCCTTAATTTGGCCCTACGGAACAATAAATAAATAAATGAATGTACATTCAGTGGTACGTATGAGTACTGTCTGCAGAATGTGTCATGAACACAGTTAGTTGTAAAGAAGTAATAAATTAAAACTTCACGCCTGATGCGGCAGATTTATTGCACGAACGGTGAAAGTGTAATAAGCGATAAACTGTTTTCCTTTCGTCATGTTGTGGGGTTTGTCAGCGAGAAAAGTTCGGTAAATGTTTGAAATTACGAGTAACATTTGTCGCTAGTCACTCATTGCTCTCATTCTCAATGGATGAATAAAGGCACTATTAGCGCGTCGTGGGCTACACTTCTTTTTCATCCCTTTGATAGGTAGGTGGTTCTAACCCCTATAGCGATTCTTTCCAGACAGTTGGTGATATGTGTATTAAGTTTGGTTGACATCGATACAGCGGTTTAGGAGGAGATGCTGGACGTACATACATTAATATATTTTTATAATATGAATAGATCTGAAAATTATTGGAAGTTCTGGCATACTATTGTTTGATTGGATGGGTGGATTAAGGAGAATGCTTGTTCCTAAGAATATTTTATGTTAATTTCTATTGATTGCTATCGGCGAGTCGGATGAAAGCTACCATCACGATGTGTTGCTGCTTGCATATTGACCGTTGGCACCTCAGACGTGTCATCTCCTGCAGCGTGCTGTTTATTTCGTGTGGTGAGGCAGCTCCGCTGGCGCGGACGGTTCGCCGGCTTGCAGTTAGGCTACTAACAACCCACACGGCTCGTGTTAGACAGGCGTTTTGTTATCTCGACAGCCTCCGTGATTTCTCGCTTAGTGGTAACTGGCCGCCCAGTTAAAACATGGCCTTTTGTGTGGACCTCCCGCACTCCGTCTGCATGTTCGGCCATTGTCAATTTATTATGCAGACCAGTCCGTATGTATCGATCGAGCGGAAATTTAAGCTCTTATGTCTTGCAAAGAATTTCAGTTCGCGCAAGATTTGATATCCGGCACCAATTTCTTAAAATTCTGCTTGTCAATGTTAGAATAGAAGTTCATGGTACAGTGGCACGTATGCAGAAATAAAAATGCACATCTAAGGATGCAGCGGATGCTAAGAGTCGAATTTTGCCATAAATAGGGGTGCGATGCCAGTAATATCTACCAGCCAGTCTGGAATATACGCGACTCACACACGTAGTACCACAACATGCGGCACCTGGTGAAGGAAACCTCCCTATTGGTCGAAATTTCATACCCTAAAATGAAATCAATACTTCGATGTGAAACCAGGAATCGTATCAAGTAATCACGCCAAGAAAATATGAGAAATGTAGGATTTAACATTTTATTTGTTGTACCTTGTGTTAGATAAAGTTGAGAATTCAGGGTTACCTCATAGGTAACTGAATCAGAGGTACATGATGGTTTGGAAGCGTGGGAAGTGCAATTTAGTTACATGGTCATGAAATACAAATTAGTGGTGGCTGATGTATTCCCCGGAAACCATTCCTGTGGTCACAAGGAATGGAATAGCTGGACGGGTGACCTCACTGAATTGTCGTCAGACCTCGTACTGACCGTCACCATGACAGAACAGTGCATGATGGGCACGACACGTAATATCAAAGTATTTCATCGCGGCCTGACTTATGGGGACCTCGATCTCTGAAGCTGTGCAGACACTGCGCTTTCAACGTGGCAATGCGTTGACAACGTAGAGTAGGTACCTCCATTCAGTGAAAATTTTGGTCGCTAGGGTCAAATCCCGTATGAAACAACGTCTTGCTGACAGAAGTCATTGTTCCCTTCTGTAGATGGCAACAGTGAATAGAAGGAACGCTATACAGTAAATCTATAACTAATTCAATTGTAGACAACAACACCCAGTGAGCGGCCATGCCATTAAGTACGACCTTTTTGCTGTGTGTACAGAAGGAACCGCTCACTCACGTAGCACGCCAGAAGGCACAGATATTAGCACTTCTTCATAATTATCGCCTTTGGACGCACGATGTGAGGCAACAAGTCTTCTAGATTAGTTAGGCGAAATATACATTGGTACACGCAGATGATAGGAACAGAATATGTTGTAAACCATCGGCTGTGTATCCCTTCAGCCTGCATCGGAAGGGTTAGGTCTGTGACTGAGGAATGTATGTGTGTGGGAATGTTTACACTGCACAGTACAGAAAACTAGTACATAACCACGTGCTCTAAGTGAGCACGCCCCAAGTGACCTGCATTTTCGGCAAGACCATGGACTTCCCCGTACCTGTTGAATTGTGACTATACGTCCGGAAAAACACTCTGCAGATACGAGAGTGACTGTGTGGCCCCCCATGTTATCTAAGCTGACAGCAGTTGAGCATATCGGGTCTATTCTACGTCACTCGAGCGAGATTTACACGTTTGGGATCCAGCCGAAAGCCAGTCTCTGTAATTTGTAAGCGGCAGTTGAGTGTTAATGGATCCCAACGTTTTCATCGTCTCGTCCAGGTCACGACGCGTCGGAGCTGTCATCAGAGGCAAAATAACGCGTTACCAGTAAGCAGGCAGGTGTATCTAATTCAGTTAACATGAGTATAAAGTACTTAGTTAGTCAATGTCTTGCCTATTTTTTAATTAATTTGGCTTTAGAAAATTATGACCACGAGTAAGAAGTGTGGTAGGTGCCGTAGCTGCATGATTAGTGGATTTTTACGCAGTGGATGCAACATGTATTTCTAAATTGATGGTTTTTGTTAGGAGCCCTCCGTTTCTTAGTTTTTCCGAGATTTCAACCTACAACAGGCTAAGGGAAGAGCAGGAAGGGAAGATTGCTGCGTTAAAACATAGTTTGATAATGTCGGACAAGAGCTGGACAGGCTTAGGAGGAGTAAGGCTGATGAGGAGAGCTCCGATTTTACAGATTTCTGTAAAAAAGTCTTTGGTAAGACACGTCTGGAAACTTCGTATTACAGACGAAAATAGGAATCACCTGCTGTCAGCCTGGAGTCTCAAGTAGTTTTAGATGCCGCGGAAGTGTAGGAAGTTTTGAATACTGTTGAAAAATGATGGTATGCAGAGAAGTAGTAGGAAGTGTCACTAGGGGCGCGGTGTATGCTGTCATTAGCAGAATATGTTAAGAGATGAGTGGAAGATTATGTAGTGTCGGCAGACTTGCCAACACTACGCACACTAATTGAAAGAGGCGGCCAAGGTGCACGCGCTAACTCACGAAGGATGGAGTGAGGTCTGAAACAGGATACGTAATGAATGCTATAAAGAAAAGTATGTAGCTTCTCGAATACTTAACTTTAATCCATCCTTTGTATACATCGTTCTTGATGAGACATCTGGAGACTGTGGCGATACAAGTGAGACTCTTTAGATACAAGCTATCTAAGGCTAATGGCGCCTTGCTGGGTCGTAGACATGGACTTAGCTGAAGGCTATTCTAACTGTCTCTCGGCAAATGAGAGAAGGGCTTCGTCAGTGTAGTCGCTAGCAAAGTCGTCGTACAACTGGGGCGAGTGCTAGTCCGTCTCTCTAGACCTGCCGTGTGGTGGCGCTCGGTCTGATCACTGACAGTGGCGACACGCTGGTCCGACATGTACTAATGGACCGCGGCCGATTTAAAGCTACCACCTAGCAAGTGTGGTGTCTGGCGGTGACACCACAGATTACTAGCATATTTAAACACAGTGGTGAGGTGAGTCAGGTAATACGATATATGCCGACTGTACTGAAGCTTTTTAGGGAAGTTTCATATACTGACACTGGGGATGGCCCATTTCATATCTTCCTTGACAGGACCACGACAGCTTCTGAGATCATTTAGTTTCTGCGTTCACTTAGCCAAGATAACAGTGGCAGCAGGAAGGCAGAATACTTCTTATGACAGAGTTAGAGAAATCCAATCTACTTGCAGCTGTATTAAAGAATGACTCACCGAACTGGCATAAAGTGCATTGGTTTTACAGTGAGATTTGAATCAACAGCCGCATTCGGGAGGACGACGGTTCAATCCCGTCTCCGGCCATCCTGATTTAGGTTTTCCGTGATTTCCCTAAATCACTTCAGGCAAATGCCGGGATGGTTCCTTTGAAAGGGCACGGCCGATTTCCTTCCCCATCCTTCCCTCACCCGAGCTTGCGCTCCGTCTCTAATGACCTCGTTGTCGACGGGACGTTAAACACTAATCTCCTCCTCCTGAATCAACAGCTTAAGCAGCATTCACTTCACGATACGACTGTCCTATATAGGGTATTCTAGCAGTAATGGTCAATTTTCAGGGATATGACAGTAACGATTACTCGTAGCAGAAAGGTCTAGTAAACGGGGACTATAAAATGCATACTTTAAGAGCTATGGGTACGTTTCTTCTGCGAAACACATCTCTTCTACTCAGTAAGTGCTCATAGCTCATACGGTATGCACTTTAGAGTCCATGTTCACTGGAAATTTCTTTCTCGTTATGGTCCACACTATCGCCTCTCAAACTATGGAAAGCAAAGAGCTTGCAGTAGAAGAGAGTTCCTTGACAGCAGCGAAGATGGGGAAGTGCTGTTAGCTCTTAAGGCAAGCCTGGCCAAGATTTGCACTTCCGGCGCCTGCTCGTGCTATGCGATCGCAGCCGAGTCAGCTCAGCACTCCTGCTTCCCTTGCCACTGCGCTATTCCCAGCAAGTGTGCTAGTGGAACGGCTGGATGCTCAAGCTTGCACTCGTCGCAAACTTAGGAAGACGTTTTTTCGAAACACAGCGCGACTGCTTCTAACAGTCGAGTATTGCAGCATACTTTTATAAGCAGTATTTTATCACGTGTGATTTTTCAACTTTTTATTTTTTTGCCAAATCAGTAACGTTTATTACTCACTTAATTAAGTACATTAGATAGATATAATACGGTGATGGGAACTACAAAAAGCTTTATATACAATAGTTTTAGTTGTTTGCAAATCAATACCCATTTCGATTTCAGAATGTACATGTGTCTGTAACTGTAGTTCGCGATGCAGTCCAACACAAGGAAATATGCAGATTAAAATATGCTAGATCCGAACGTAGAAGGGAATTTGTAAATTTCATAACAGAAAAAAACGCTCGCACACTTGTGTCGAATCAAACACTGAAATAACTTCAGAGGGTTCTGTATGTAGTCGAGGAAATCACGGAAAACCTAAATCAGGATGGCCGGACGCGGGATTGAACCGTCGTCCTCCCGAATGCGAGTCCAGTGTGCTAACCACTGCGCCACCTCGCTCCGTCTCTTGGAGTCTCTATGAGAACTCATCATGAAATATTTCAATTATTGAACCGCAGTCAGTCATGTCTGGTCCACGAATGACTTTCTTCAGTTCCGGGAAATGTTCCATGTCATGAACCTTAGGCGAATTTTTCCATAGGATTAATTTTTGTTTCATAGCATAAATCTTGTCCGCCGTATCAGTTACCAAATAATTCTCTCCTTGCATTAAGACTCTTAATGAACTCAAATAGTAGGTGATGTTGGCCATAAAAGATTTGTCGCCATTCTACATACCCTTAACTGACTTCCACCCCTAATGACCGCCTTCAGTTCAGCCAGTAACCACTGTTGTTAGTTAGAAGACAAATTACACGTAGGTCGTGACGTGAAAGATCAGAGCGTCAGCACTTGTAAAGATGCACCAGCCAGTCACAGGTCGTCAGTCTCCCCACACTATCCACTTTCGTTACTAAAAGCTTCCCAATTTATCATTTAATAACACATTTCCAGTCATCATCTTACAGGGCGTCTAGCGTCTTCAAAATCCACTTAATTGATTTATTTGCGCATTTATTTCGCCTGGCAAGAATACGGCCTTCAGACCCACTATTACATATAATCAGACTTCCTAAGTGAGGAAACTAACATAGTTTGTATGGTACACGAGCAGTATTATAAACGCGAAAGTAACTCTGCCAGTTACGTTTTCACGAGTAAACCACCTTCACCGATTTCGATTAAATATGGTATGGAGATAGTCTGAACCGGAAGGAACAACATAGACCCCTTTAGGAAGTAAAAAAATTGAACATCTTTTTTACATCAGCGAACGTTAACCGTGTTAAAAATTATTAAATTTGTTGTATAATGTACCACTCCACTCCGTCTACAGGCCACAAGTGGCCCATCGGGACCATCCGACCGCCGTGTCATCCTCAGAGGAGGATGCAGATAGGAGGAGCATGGGGTCAGCACACCGCTCTCCCGGTCGTTATGATGCTATTCTTGACCGAAGCCACTACTAATCGGTCGAGTAGCTCCTCAATTGGCATCACGAGGCTGAGTGCACCCCGAAAAATGGTAACATTGCATGGCGGCCTGGATGGTCACCCATCCAAGCGCCGACCACGCCCGACAGCGCTTCGGTGATCTCACGGGAACTGCTGTAACCACTGCGGCAAGGCCGTTGTGTAATGTACACGGTGTATAATGTATGTCTACTTCAATAGCACAACGCATACATGCCGCACTCCCGCCCACGCCTCTCGGCACGCAACGTCGTCGTGCGTCGGAGTAGTTGGGCTGGGGTGGATGGGGAGGGGCGGAAAACTGAGCGTACATCACGATCTGTGTTCACCCGAGCAGACGGAAACGTGAAGGCACTGACGTTATTGCAAGTACACAAGCTTACTAATTCAATATCACTCATCTTAACACAAGTATCGATATGCGAGTGGAGACGAGGGTCACAACAGGTATAATAATAATAATAACAACAACAACAAAAATATGTAGTAATGAACATGTGGAATTCAAGGATTGACAGTCTAATTAACATCAATCAAATTCCTCATTGCGTTCTTGTCGAATGTGACTAGTCACACGTAACAGGGTGGTCAGAAACAGTCTGAAAAGCTTGTAAGGGTGTTGCAGACATGTATTCATTTCCAAAGGAATAGGCGCTGCGGCGGCTACAGCCGTACAGTCAGTGTAAGTTGTTCTCATACTGTAGATGACAGAGCACGACACTGCTCGGCCTTTGGCATGTATTCCATTCTTACTACAGTCCCATTTCCAATTTTTGTCTCTTGTTCGGTTTAAGGAAACCAAACGAAAAACACATTTGATGACACCTTCTCTCCCGGACCGCTTGAATTTGCGTGCGCAACGGCCTGATTGGGTTACTTCAATGCTAATTACCTCGGAAACGGCGCAACGTATAGATTTTTTATTCTTAACAATTATTTCTCAGCGCATACCACCCTGAAACAGTCTTACAAGTTTTTGAGACTGTTTCCATCCAGTCCGTAGGAGGAGCCAATATGGAGAAGTAGCTGGTGGTCGGAGGAAGAACGATAAATAATAGGGTAAGATTAGCAGATGATATGGAAGGAAAAAAAAACAGAAATAGAAAATTATGAGAAAAGAAACATAGAGACAATGAGGCTACGCCGATGATAAAAGATAAAGCTTTAATATCCTATTGAATGCAGAGTGGTTTTTAACGAGACGCAGATTACAAGTTTATTTTCTCCGTAGTAGTATGACAGAAATGGAGAAGGTGAGAGAGGAAGATTTAATGTTGTGAAAATGTACTGCGAAGATGCTGAACGTATCAGACCTGGTATTTCAATTGCGGAAAGATTATAGGTATTTGATTTGTGAGGAGAGCTATTGAGGACACTGGTAAGAAAGCAATAAGGTTAACAGAGCGCCACCTGTTCAGTCGCATCTAACCTAACTGAATACAGGAAAGACTGATGTAATCAAACAACGTTATGTTACACACCTTGCGCAAACGTTCATTTCCAGCTTCAGTGGTATGAATTTTTCACTATTTGTCCCGTGGTGTACTTCATGGTGATGTAAATAAAAGTGACTTGGAGAACAGAGTTCCAGGGTACAAAGGAACACAGCAGAGGAAAGGAAATACAGTTGATTTGGTAGGACTCTGAAGCATTTTCTGGTCAATTGCAGCCACATTTTCTGGTGTGCAGGCACGTTTCGGACTGTGTGTGTGCATGTTGATCAAAACAGATCCTGTCTGACGCCATTTTCGCAGTAAGCGCTGCATGGCACCCTTTATTGGAACTTTGACATAATTAAACTTCTCAGTAAACAACTGGCCACACCGTTTCCACGACTTTGTTGTCACGTAAGTTTCCACAACCAACACCCGCTGCTCCACTCACGTGGCATAGCCCGCACTACGCTTTGAACGGGTGTGGATTACATGGCGGGCTTAAAAGTGGTGTGCGCGTCACGGGGTGTGGTTACATGCATACATTTGCGTCCAATCGTATCCACTTGTCTGGCTCACTTTTATTTGCACCACCCTCCCACCCTGTAAATCACAGTAGTGAAGGTTTGGCAGGTCTGAAGACTGGACTAATTGCTGTTTAATTTGACAAGGTAATATTTTTCTAAATTTTTCGATTGTGTGCAGGCAGGAGAGACATTTCCTGCAATCCGAAACAGTTGGTTCTTCCCAATTTAGATGCGCATACAACAATATACCAAAGTCTTTTACTGTTTCTTTTTTAATCGACAGTTGGATACCACGGACAAGTATTGGAGGGATTGTTTCACATAAATGTCCACTGAACAACTTTCGCTGAGATATGAAAATGACCTGTGACGGAAATTTTGCCCGTCGTGGTACTGAACACGTATCACCATTCACATCTGATACGACAGCAACAATGTTGTTAGGCCTGGCACTTATGTACAACGGAATATCGTCAGCATACAAGTGGTAGTTACAAGAAAGCAGTACAGAGGAAATGTCATTGACTTATAACAAGAAAGACAACAGCCAAGGACGGAACTCCGAGGGATCCCAGGGAACACAATTTTCCATGATGACTCCTCCGACCCATAAATGACACGCTGACATCTGTTTTTGAGTTTGAGGTAGCTGCCGAAAGATAGTAAAGCGCTCTTTGTGAAATTCTGCTGTTTCATTTTAATGAGTGATACATGGAAAACAACCGCATCAAAAGGCTTTGTGATATCAAGCAGTGTTAAAATAGTCGCTTCACGACTGTCCATGACGTGTTTCATGTCGTCAGTCACTTTGATTAGTGCAGTTTCTGTACTATGCTGTTTCCGGAAGCCTGATTGACATTTACCATTTACCGTATGTTTTAAAAATTTTGCATAATTCGTCAGCTTTTCACGTACGTTGCACCTCAAGGCTTCAGACACTGCAGCTAATATTCTGATCGGACTCTAGGGACCTGGTGATTTTGCGTTATCATTCTTGAATACAGGATGAATTAAGCTTTGCTTCCAATCGGCTGTATATGTACTACTAACAAGAGAAAAACTGAAGATATCTGTGAACGCTGGAATAACTGTATGCACAGTGCTTTTAATCATAACTATTTAGAGTCCATCAGTACTGTAGGGTTCGACACTCTGCATAAAACCGAACAGGGATGGCTGATTTTGACGCTGCGCACGTGTGGCTTCGCTTTGTTTCTTAGTTTACTGTATACTTCATATAATTAGGGACTTGCGCTTCGCTTTAGTCTTCGATGTACAGCGCCATGTTTATTCATTATCTGTTGTAGTTTTGAAGTCAGTCATGGTGCAGCATATCTCTTTACTTTCATAGAAAGTTTACGGGCGTATTTGTCATACAAATATCGTACGTTATTAATATTTTACCCTATTTATTTGCCTATGGTAATCTGCTCATTGCAGGTTACCATATAATAAGGAATCGCCTTGTATGTACACTTCCGAAGAGCCAATGGGCCGGCCGAAGTGGCCGTGCGGTTAAAGGCGCTGCAGTCTGGAACCGCAAGACCGCTACGGTCGCAGGTTCGAATCCTGCCTCGGGCATGGATGTTTGTGATGTCCTTAGGTTAGTTAGGTTTAACTAGTTCTAAGTTCTAGGGGACTAATGACCTCAGCAGTTGAGTCCCATAGTGCTCAGAGCCATTTGAACCATTTGAAGAGCCAATGGACACAGAGCCAAATGCTGTTTTATCGCACCCCCCTCAGATTTAGTTATTCTGCTCATTGCAGGTTACCATATAATAAGGAATCGCCTTGTATGTACACTTCCGAAGAGCCAATGGACACAGAGCCAAATGCTGTTTTATCGCACCCCCCTCAGATTTAGTTATAAGTTGGCACAGTGGATAGGCCTTGAAAAACTGAACACACATCAATCGATAAAACAGGAAGACGTTGTGTGGAACTATGAAAAAATAAGCAAAATATACAGAGTAGTCCATTTGCAACATAGGCAACATCAAGGACAGCTGAAGTACAGTAGCGCCGTGGGCTCGTGGTTAGCGTGAGCAGCTTCGGAGCGAGAGGTCCTTGGTTCATGTCCTCCCTCGAGTGAAAAATTTTCTTTCTTTACTTTCGCAAAGTTATGATCTGCATTTGTAGATTTAGCATTTGTAGATTTAGAGAAAGCTTTTGACAACGTTAACTGGAATACTCTCTTTCAAATTCTGAAGGTGGCAGGGGTAAAATACAGGGAGCGAAAGGCTATTTACAATTTGTACAGAAACCAGATGGCAGTTATAAGAGTCGAGGGACATGAAAGAGAAGCAGTGATTGGGAAGGGAGTAAGACAGGGTTGTAGCCTCTCCCCGATGTTATTCAATCTGTATATTGAGCAAGCAGTAAAGGAAACAAAAGAAAAATTCGGAGTAGATATTAAAATTCATGGAGAAGAAGTAAAAACTTTGAGGTTCGCCGACGACATTGTAATTCTGTCAGAGACAGCAAAGGACTTGGAAGAGCAGTTGAACGGAATGGACAGTGTCTTGAAAGGAGGATATAAGATGAACATCAACAAAAGCAAAACGAGGATAATGGAATGTAGTCAAATTAAATCGAGTGATGCTGCGGGAATTAGATTAGGAAATGAGACGCTTAAAGTAATAAATGAGTTTTGTTATGTGGGGAGCAAAATAACTGAAGATGGTCGAAGTAGAGAGGATATAAAATGTAGACTGGCAATGGCAAGGAAATCGTTTCTGAAGAAGAGAAATTTGTTAACATCGAGTATAGATTTAAGTGTCAGGAAGTTGTTTCTGAAAGTATTTGTATGGAGTGTAGCCATGTATGGAAGTGAAACATGGACGATAGCCAGTTTGGACAAGAAGAGAATAGAAGCTTTCGAAATGTGGTGCTACAGAAGAATGCTGAAGATAAGGTGGGTAGATCACGTAACTAATGAGGAGGTATTGAATATGATTGGGGAGAAGAGAAGTTTGTGGCACAATTTGACTAGAAGAAGGGATCGGTTGGTAGGACATGTTTTGAGGCATCAAGGGATCACAAATTTAGCATTGGAGGGCAGCGTGGAGGGTAAAAATCGTAGAGGGAGACCAAGAGATCAATACACTAAGCAGATTCAGAAGGATGTAGGTTTCAGTAGGTACTGGGAGATGAAGAAGCTTGCACAGGATAGAGTAGCATGGAGAGCTGCATCAAACCAGTCTCAGGACTGAAGACCACAACAACAACAATGATCTGTCCGTTCGCTCAGTGACGTCACTGTTCACTGTAATTAGTTTAGTGTCTGTGTTTTGCGACCGCACCGCAAAACCGTGCGATTAATAGACGAAAGGACGTGCCTCTCCAATGGGAACCGAAAACATTTGAGCGCAAGGTCATAGGTCAACCGATTCCTCCACAGAAAAACTCGTCTGATATATTCTATACGACACTGGTGACGGCATGTGTGTCACATGACAGGAATTTGTTGTCGACCCACCCAACTTGTACACTTGGCGAATGGGTAAAAAGAGTCTTCTACCTTGCCCGATTTAGGTTTTCTTGTGGATGTGATAATCACTCCCAAAACACTGATGAAAAAATAATAGTTTGTCACATAAACTGAAAATAAAAAAATTAACTGTTCACTCGAAGGAAGACTTGAACCAAGGACCTCTCGTTCCGCAGCTACTCACACTAACCACGGGACCACGACGCTCCCGTGTTTGTGTTATCCTTGATGTTGCTTATCTTACACATGGACTACTCAGCTTATATATTTTGCTCATTTTTTCATAGTTCCACACAACTTCTTCCTGTTTCCTCGATTGATGTGTGTTCAGTTTTTCAAGGCCTATCCACTGTGCCAACTTATAACTAAATGTGAGGGGGGTGCGATGGGGAGGTTCCCTTGTTAGTATAATCCTTTCAGTCACAATACAGATGGCGTTCTTCGTGCATTGCTACATCCGTGACATTCATCAAGCCTACAGATTGATCTTACATTAGAACGTACCCCTACAATATGCGTTCCTTCCGGATCAGTTATACCGAATACAAGAATTCAACAGCTGTAATGAAATTATTTACAAGACTTTCTTTGCTACAATTTGCTACAGGAGTAATTTGCTTTGGCTACAAATTAACATTCTGATATCAGCTGCTAATGTAAATCTACATAAATATTGGTAGAAACTGGACATTTCACCGACAGATGACATATCTATATGTCGTTTTTTCTTGAAAGTAAAAACATCTAAATATTTCGGCATGTAACTCCCATTCACTAGTTCGGTTTTAGTGTTAGATGTCAATCAAATGTTCTCAAACAACACGAGATTATTGTTTATTCATATAACATAAAATTATAGCTTCATAATAATAGTAATATGCGAAACGAATATAAATTATTAGGTGGACTCGAACTTTATAGCTCAGCGTCCTTAATAACGTTACTTAATGGTCTATACGCTTTTCTCTACACTTACCACGTTGCAGGAGAAGAGATGAACAACACGTCAGGATTTTAGTTCTTACAAAGAAGTGTATATGGACAAATCTCGAGAGACAGAAATCGTTAATTTCCTTTCAGGATCACCTCACCAGAACTGGTGTTGTTCTGGAAAGATTTTGCTGTAGGATTGCGTGGAACATTATAATTTATTCCATACATGTCTGTCGTGTTTCGTGAGTCTAACGCCTTTATTTACGTATTTCTGTAATCGCGTCATTAATCTGGTGGTAGTCAGTGATCGCGTTGCATGGAGCCAAATCACTTCCTTCATGACCACGGCTCACCGCCAACAGGTTATCTGCGACCACGTCATTCGTCTTGCCAATAAAGATTTTGTTTTGCTTTAGGCATCATCCTACTGCCTTATGGTATGTAGAAAGGTGTTGGAAAATTGTAAAACCTAGTAATTTTGTGTGAATAAGACTTTCATTTCATGCAACACTGGTCCAGAGTAATTATACAGACAAAACATCATGATAAAATCCGTTCCTGAACATGATTAAGTTGAAACATTTAACTTTATTCTGATGAGCCAGAACATTATGAGCCCCTACCTAATAGCCAGTATGTCCACCTTTGGCACGGATAACAGCCGCGATACAATGTGGCATGGAAGCAAGAACGGCTTGATAGGTTGCTGGAGGGAGTTGGCACACACAAATCACCTAATTCCTGTAAATTCCGATGAGTGTGTCGATGAGCTCTAACGCCACGTTCAGTCACGTCCCAGATGTGTTCGATGGGGTTCAGATCTGCCGAGTCGAGGGCCAGCATACCTATTGAAACTCACCACTATCTTCCTCGAACCACTTGTAACGTAGCAAGTTATTAGGAGATGACATTCGTTGCAGTAAGGCACGCAGCCGTTTGGTACGGTGGCTGCAGGACGGCTACGTTCTTTCCGCTTTGCTCACAGTGCAGCTGACGCAGCCTGCCGTGAGAACTGCATAGAGTAGCATTCAGTCGGTACGAAAATTCATATCCTCTACGAATCTGAATAATCCATATTAGTTATTATTCGATTTTGTTCAAATTTGGTACACAGCCTTTTGTTATTAATGAAATGATGCAGTCAAAATTTCAGATTTTTATTTATTGTAGTTCCGGAGATAATAAAAATTACCTAGAAGTCCTAAAACAGACCCTCATGTTTTAAAACCCAGTTACAAACAAAAACAAATTGACTTTCATTATCATTTGAAGCCATTACAAAGTTATTAGTGCATAAAATCAATTAATTAAATTTTTTTTTTCAAAACTTTAGGTACCTTATAATACGTTATACAAAAATCGCTTAAACTTAATATTTACTTATAATGTTGCTGTGTGAGTGCGTGGAATGGTTGAAGGAGTGTATGTGGGACATATATTAAAACTTAATATGTCATTTTTCATAACACCTTGCACAAATAGACCGTAGGAAAGTTATGGTGTAACCGTGATTCAGATGACGTATCTCGGTGTGAGCTTGCTTTTGTTTAAAAGCAGCCAGAACGAAAGTTAGAGGCGGAATAAGTTTATTTAGCAATTTGGGAAATATTTTGAACTTTACTTACTTTGATTAAACAATATACTAGAAATTGAAGTTTTAATGACGTTAATTACTCTCAGATTATTGATTGGATAAGGCAAGTTTAGCCGCGCGAATGATCTGGAAGTAAAATTCGGATTGGTCGGTTAGATCAGTAGACAATCAGAATTAAGCTTTTCCCAAATGGTTCAAATGGCTCTGAGCACTGTGGGACTTAACATCTGAGGTCATCAGTCCCCTAGAACTTAGAACTGCTTAAACCTAACTAACCTAAGGACATCACGCATAGCCATGCCCGAGGCAAGATTCGAATCTGCGACCGTAGCGGTCGCGCGGTTCCAGACTGAAGCGCCTAGAACCGCTCGGCCATACCGGCCGGCCAAGATGTTCCCGCGCGAATATAGTGAGGTGGGCAGGGAATAGAGGAGCTCGAGAGAGTCGCTTGCTAACGGGCGTACAGATAACACCATGTCAGACAGCTCCGTAAAAACAGTCTGTAAGATGAAGAACTAGTGAGTTCATTTCGGTTAGAACGTGTCGTGACTGAAGCGACTGGAGTTACGAACTTTTTAATGAAAGTTTGGTGTTTCTAAATTAAATAGTAGGAGATTTATGAGCGTGTGAACTTTCTGGTCGTAGTAACAATTCCGCGTGGCATGTTTTGTGCTCTGTACGGAATACTCTGGCGACCACTTCTTTCTAAGAAGACCACTGAAGCGACCGACTGTTTAACTCGCAACTAGTTGTGGGTCTATGACTGTTAGAACGTGAAAATCAGTCGGGTCGGACCTGCAAAATTTCTGGCTGCTTTTCGAGTGAAATTATCTTGTACAGACAGTGAACTTTGAATGATAGAGCATTACCATATTAAATACGGACTTGATAGCCATTTCATGTGTTTCCATATGAGTAAAAAGTAGATTTAATCTAATTTTAAAAGCTTTCTGCAAGTAGACTGAATCCTCCAAAAGCCCGACTTTTTAAATTTGAACTTTCAGTAACTGACTTTTAACTCTAGTTACGCGGCCTCTGTGTGGTAGGTATTAGGTAGTGGTTTCAGCAACGCTGCTTTACACTGCCTAGCACGTACCTGCTACTACAGAGAGAAGGGAAATCGGAAAGAAGCATATCGAGGTAGGTGGACTTTCGATTGGTGAAAGAGAGAAAGAATACGACCGACCCCGCCCCGCAGGACACCCCATCACACTCCTGGTCTTGTGACATGGCGCAGTATCTCGTTGAAAAATGCCACAGCCGTGCGAAAACATGGTCGTCATCAAGGTGTGAACGTGTTCTGCAACCAGTGTACGATACTCGTTGTCCGTCATGGTGCCTTCCACGAGAGCCACTGAAGCCATGCATATCCACGTCGATGTTCCCCACAGCATAACGGAGCCACCGTCAGGTTGTCTCTGTCCAGCAGTAGACGGATCAAGGAGCTGTTCCCCTCGAAGGTGACGGATTTTCGCCCTTCCATCAACATTATGAAGAAAGTATCGGGATTCATCAGACCCTACATTTCAGTCGTAGGTGCCGATGTCGTGGTGTTAACGTAGGGACATTGACGGGTCGACTGCTGTGTAGGCTCATTGTTAGGTGTGTTCAGATGTTCAAATGTGTGTGAATTCCTATGGGACCAAACAGCTGAGGTCATCGGTCCCTAGACTTACACACTATTGAAACTAACTTATGTTAAGAACAACACACACACCCATGCCCGAGGGAGGACTCGAACCTCCGGCGGGAGGGTCCGCTCTAGGAGTGTTCAGACGTATTTATGTTCTGGCCAGCAGTAAAGTCTGAGGTTAGTTCCGCCACAGTACGCCACCTGTCGTGGTTTACCAGTACGTCCAGCCTGCGAGCTTCAACATCTGTAATGAGTGGTGGCCGACCAGCCGCACGGCGTCCGGACTGGGTTTCAGCTTGTTTTCGCCACGTGTTGAAGACACTCACCACAGCAAACCTGGCACAGCCGACGATTCGTGTAGTTTCCGAAACGCTCGTGCCCAGCCTCCGGAGCATCATAATCTGCCCACGGTCAAACTCATATAGATCGCGAGCCTTCCTTATTCTACACACGGACAGTACGTTCACTGATACTTCATACACCGTGCATGTGTCTGACTAGCAGTCATTCCTCGCCAGGTGATTCTGCTATTGCCTGGACGGGTTTATATCGATAGTAGGTCGGTTTCCATAATGTTCTGGCTTATAAGTGTATTTTCCATGTGAAAAAAGAAACAAAAATTCATTCTCCTCCGCCACGGAGCATAAATCCACAAGAACTCAAGAGATAGTTAATCACTCAAAGTGTCCGCCTTATTAAATACTACTGACAATTCAAGTGAAAGTGAAACTCTTCGCCGAGAATGGTTAAGTCCCTAACGACATGATAGAGTCAAAGTCTTAAGGACCACACGGTGAGACGACTGTCTCTAACACAGTCACAATACGAGCCGAGATACCAAAGTCAGGGAGGCCGAGAGAGTCGAGTGGCTTAGTCTGTACGTTACCAGAAGGAGAAATTGTTGGCTGCTCGACGTAGTTCCGGATGGTGACGATCCCATGTTGGCTGGTTGGCTGCAACCGACGGTTGCCAGCCGGGTGCGATGCCTTAATTACCAGAGAGCGGATGATTTGCTTGCGAACTATTTGCGACCACATGACGTGGTGGAAGCAAATAGGTCCGCGCTGGCTTCACCTTCTATGAGCGGTGCTGCTGCCTTCTGTCGACGAGGCGAGCGCCTGGAGACGTGATTGTGACGTCCGGAGTTGTTCTCCGTAACATGGCATGTTACTGTCATTTCCATACTGATAGACTGTTTCGTTAGCGTTTTCGTGTCCCCTGCGCTCTCGGAGGTATGCAGCCTGTGACGCAATTCTGTCATGCTGGAAGGCTATGTGCCCCGATATAGCAGAAATGTTCCTGCATCGACTTCTGGGGGCCCGGTTAGAAACCAAAGTGCATAGTCATCAAGGGGGAGTTCAATGTTGTTCATCGATTCGATATTCTACCATTTCAGAAGGGCATGCACATAGCAACTGGAAAAAAGTACATATTTTCCTACATATCGCAGTTTTCGTAACTGATCAATAGCCTGAGCAGATCATACAATCCGTAATGTGTGAAGTTCGAATCCACAGATATCTGTGAGTCATCTCATAGTGAACATGTGACTGTCACAGTAACTGATTAGATCGGTTTCCGTTGACTTGCAGTCCACGATAACATATCTGGTATTCTTCATTTTGTCCAGTATAACCACGGGTGATGTTATAGTCCTATCAGTACGACACGTAAGCTCTGGAGTTGTAATGTGTTTACTATAGAGCCAGCCTCCAATAGATATATCTGAAATGGTGCAGGGATGGTTGACAGAGTAGAAAAAGACTGGCCCTCTTCGTTGATCTCCTGCACAAGACATTACTCCCAACAAAATAAATAGGAGGAGACGAAACAGACGAAGCGAAAAAGCTACCTCAAGACCGTGGTAAAAAGAAGAAAACGTTTGAAACGTCAGTCTAGCTGCCTAGGCGGAGGAGCAGTAAATGAGAGCTTAATTTCCCACTTCATGTTTCTCGTTCATTCAAGTTGCTGGTCTTCGGAAGGGTACTAAGCCGCAACTAAACTTTACGCTGTGCCCCTTCCATGCTGCAAACTATTTCAATAAGATCCCTCCGCTACGAAACATTTGCTGTTCTCTGTAAACGAAACCAATTACGCCATTGGAACAGAAAAAATCAGATGACGTACGACACGAACCCCAGAAGGCGATTGGCGATAGGCAGATTGCCGTGTGGTACCAATATATTACGATCGGTATACTGTTTCAAGATCTACTACTGTTGCATCCTTGGCTCTTCCTCACCGCATTAAGTACTTTTTACAATTACTAGAAATCGTATGGCTCAATGTTTCTGCAGGGTGCATCCTTTTGCTGTGTACCACGTAGCTACAGCTCCCTCAGTCACATTCGAAATTAGTTGTGTTCTTGCTTCTATGAGAAATTTAATACACCTTGTATCATTTCAACACTGGTCATTTTATTATTGTGTCAAGTTTGCGAATTCTTCAAGACCACGTGTTTGATTTATTGTAGTCAGAAATCAGTCAAGAGCATCGATAAGTACGAAAACTGTTCTATTCGAGCCAATTTGATTGGGTTATCACTAGTTTTCCCAAAACTTTTCAGATGGGTGCCAGATTGCTTTCCACTGAGAGGCAATGTTTCATACACTTGTTCATCATCAAAATTTATTAACTGAAGTAAATTTTTTGTTTTGTATGGTTATAATTTTTTTTGTTATTTCGTTATTTTCGTTCTGGTTACTTTATGGTCATTCTATTACCTGACGTTACTGACAGAAAGGTTCAACTAAATAAAAATAAATAATGCTAAATAATACTAGTACGTTCAGTTAATATTCAATAATTACAAATGCAGGCAAATAATAATATCTCCTGTCGTTATGAAATTGCAATATATGTGAAAAAAAATTGTAGAAAGCGACTACATGAATGTTATTTCAGTTTTCTTATTCCCTCCCCACCTTCCCCGTCTCCCCAAACCTCAGGGGATTTTCTCATTGTTACTTCCTCTTTTGTAATTAACTTTTATAAGGTTGGCAACAAATTCATCTGTTAAGAAATGGAAGACAACTTTAAAGAATATCAGACAAAAGTCAAATACGACGAAATTAACATACGTATTTACTCAAGGAAAGAATTTTAAAATAAGTACACACAATGAGAATGACGACAGTGAAACAGATAAAATTAGCGACAGAGTAGTGTGTGATAATGGTTGGAAATATACAGTAATGCTGCAAGAATAATGTACGGCACCCTAAAGTCAGATAGCGTGAAAAGAAACAGCTGTGAAACTTGTAGACAAATTCATGAAATGAAATATTGTTTGTTTTAAGTAAACGAGATACCCCTTATAAAGGCACTTTTTTCACAGAGAGTGATAACTCTTGTAAATAAAGAATATAAGAAGCTAAAGACATTAGTTAATGTGACTGAAATGTAATAATAACGGTACCAAACTAATTAAAACGGATTGTATGCACAAAGTGATTTAAACCCCGCACCACTACTCCACTAGTGGTTCTCGTAGTTTAATTTCACACCACGGAATAACTTGATGGCGATATTAGCATTAATCCTTCAGAGTTAACCATTTTCTTCTGTTTCTGGAGTCTGCCAATTCAATCCACATCCGTTTTCTAGTGCACGCTCAAACATATTTTCTCTTTCCTTGAATACTAAGTTGCTGCTTAAAACACATAATGTTCATTCCAATGAAATTCCACAATTAGTAGGTGACAATGCATACTTGCTTGTACATTATCCGGACATCTATTGCACCTCGCTGGTTTTTGTTCGCTTTATAAACGTATTGCCAATGAATAGCTTCCGTCGACAGGAACGAAGCGCACTGTTTAGTTTACCAAAAGCAGACAATACGCGATCATCCATGTGCGCATTGTCCTCTTGTGCCACACAGCTCCATTCCGCTGTGTTCGTGGTTGATGACTATGAAAGTCAGTTACAGGAATAAATGCTACTGGCGCGCAACGGCGTTGTGTTTGTTTAGTGCTGATTGGACAGCCAATTGACCATTGTGGGCGGCTGTCCAGCTCTAAAAACTGTGCAGGAACGTCGTTTATCGGTACCTAGCAGAGAATCGTCAGCAAAGCAGTAACGAAGTCTCATCGTATTCAGATGTTTACTTACATTAATTTGATACTTCACTTTCAGTCTAATACTGTAGTAGATAGGTTTTAAACAATTCTATCTGATTTTTAGCTGATTTTCTCGAAAATTAGTCGGTCTTTTTTTCTTAAGTCTGTTGACGACTATGATAATGAGCTACAGGATAAGGCTACATCGTTCGTTAAAACTGCAAAAGTGTAAAACCCACTCTGCATAATTTTTTCAGGGCACCAGAAATGGTTCAAATGGCTCTGAGCACTATGGGACTTAACTGCTGTGGTCATCAGTCCCCTAGAACTTAGAACTACTTAAACCTAACTAACCTAAGGACATCACACACATCCATGCCCGAGGCAGGATTCGAACCTGCGACCGTAGCGGTCACGCGGTACCGGACTGTAGCGCCTTTAACCGCACGGCCACTCCGGCCGGCGCACCAGAAATTTAAACTAGCTAGCAGAGTAGGGGTTTGATCACGTTATCTACAAGAATGAACCGTCTCTTGTGTTGCAGGTGTGTTGTTTCCTCTAAGAGACAGCGTGATAGGGATTCATCGTAGATCTGCACAAAGTCTACGGCAACACCTTAGACATCCAGATGGCTGAATTTGAAAGAAATGATGTATTTATTTCGTGAGAAAACGATCTCTACAATCTCGGGTATTATTTTCTCCTGTCGTATTTCGAATCTACATCGATGCAGTCAGATTCGCTAGAGTCTTTCATATCCCGTAAATGTCTCATAGTGGTCATCTTACGCATTTTATAGTACGAATTCTATCTGAATCTCACGGTTTATAGTAAAATACAAAGTTTGCTATTTTTGTAAAGAATCTGATAAAATGCGGTTTATTTACCATGAGAATCGTTCTTAAGACATTAGGCGTACAGCTATGATTCTCTAATTGTTAAATGACTCAACAAATGAAAACGTTGAACGGCTCACTGATTTTGTATGACTATAAAAAGAATTGTTACTCAAATATTCGACACATCCAAGTGGAACATCTGGCATGTAACGGATCGTGGACTACGTAAAAGCCGGCCGGTGTGGCCAAGCGGTTCTAGGCGCTTCAGTCTGGAACCACGCGACCGGGGGCATAAAAGTAGGTGGCTTGGATCTTCTTCGGCCCGCAGTCGCAAGAGGTGTCTGCTCTCGCTGGAAGGATTCTCAATTTCTTCAGAATAGTCTTGCATCGGGGGACGCCCACTCTCAGGCGGTTGAAGGACCTCCATACAGGGTATTGTAGGTTTGCGCCAGGAGCTAGTTGCTCTTTTGGAGATACCTCTACGGGCAGTGAGGTCTTCCATGTTGCAAGACGAACTGCCTCTGGTGCTCCCTCCATTGGCGCAGTCCTTGCAAGGAAGCTGCTGCGGGATTTAAGGCGGGGTCTTGCTGCCTGATGACCATACAGAGGATGTCGGCGGTCATTCTCCTGCGTTGTTCTCTCATTGTCTGTAGAAATGGCCCTCAGGATTCTGGGTGGGGCTATTCCAACAATCGGATACAATTTCTGCACTGGTGTTGGCATCAAGCATCCTGAAATTATCCTTGCAGTATCGTTGACCGCAAATCGACTTGCTTAGCATGAGCTGAAGCGTTCCACGCAAGGGCAGCATGCTCAGCAGCTGATACACAAAGCGCAAGTGCGGAAGTCGTTAGGAGGTGCGGGTTGGCTCCCCAGCCACTGCCAGTCAGCTTCTTAAGTATCCCATTGGGAGCAATGACTTTCTGTTTCACGTTTAGACATTGCTGCCTGTACGTTAGAGCCCTGTCCAGTGTGACACCTAGGTAGACTGGTGTCGGCCAATGTTTCAGTTGCTCTCCCCGCCATGTGATGTCCAGCCTTTGCTGCGCTTCCCTGTTTCGTAAGTGGAAGGTGCTCACTTGAGTTTTACTGGGATTGGGCTTCAGGTGGTTGGCATCATAGAACTTTGAGAGTTCATCCATTGCTAGAGACAGTTTTCCCTCTACTTCCTTAAAGGTTGTCCCCTGAACAGCTACTGCTGTGTCATTGGCATAGATGAATGGCCTTCTACTTGCTGGTATTGGCTGAACATTTCTGTAGATATTGTATAGTGCTGGAGCAAGCACACTGCCTTTCGGGAGACCGTTCTTCTGCGTTCGCCATCTGTTCCTCTTACCCTTTAATGAAACTTGGAATCTTCTGTTCTGAAGAAAGGTGCTAATAAGAGATGTTAGTTGGTAGTCCTTAGTAAGATCATTCACTTTCTTTAACAGTTTCCTATGATTCACAGTGTCATATGCAGCTGTCAGATCAACAAAAGCGACTCCAGTAATATCACCACGCTCAAAACCGTCCTCGATGTGCTGGGTTAGATGGTTAGATTCAAGATCTGACTACAGCATGATTTTCCAGCACGAAAGCCTCCTTGTTGTGGGATAAACTTCACTTCGAGGGTGGCAGTGATTCGGTTAAGGACCAGCCGTTCTAATACGTTGAAGGCATGGCATGAAAGGGAGATAGGTCGAAAATTTTTTGGAAAGTTTGGTTCCTTCCCAGGCTTAAGTATTGCAGTGACTCGAGACTTCCGCCACATTTTGGGGATGTATAATTTGGCGACACATGTGTTCATTAGGCTTAGTAGCCACTCCATCGTTTTACAGCCGAAGTTCTTTATCTGTTCAACTCTAAGGTCATCGACACCTGCAGCCTTATGCATCTTCAAACTGGAGATGGCAGCTTCAAGTTCAGCCATTGAGAAGGGATCACTAAGAAAATAATGCCCTGTTTCTGGGTCGCGCTGAATAACTTCTTTGTGCGTCCTTCCTTTAATTTTCCGTTCAGAAGGAGCTGAGTTGCCACTTTATCAGGGGCCACACTCGTAAAATTGTCTTGTGATTTTACAGGGTCGCCACTCAGGTTTTTAAGCAGTTTCCAGGCTCGTCTACTGTTCAGCTTCATGTCGAGGTTCTCTACCAGGTTACTCCACTTGGACTTTCGAGTTTTTAATCAAAATAAACATTTATGGTACCTGGTTGTGACTTGAAGAATTTGTTAGTTAGTGATTAGGAAATTAGGAAATAATAGTTAATTCCCGAGAGTGTCTGCTAGCCATGGACTTCGACTACGCTTGCCATACCTGTAGAATATATTAATTAAGGAGTTCGCTATGTATGCAGGAACAGAGAAGAGTTCTATTTTCAGCCCATCGTCGGATCCTCAAGCAAAGGTGTAGACAACATGGGAGTGCTTTCAGGTGGTTTTAGAAATACACATAAGGGAGTGTCACTGCAATTCACTTTTAAATCGCCTGCAGAAAGAAGTTAATTGTACCACAGAGGAATATAATACACAGTCAGAATTGATGTCAGATATACACATGACGTTTATTTTAAATTTATTAGGCAGTGGTGACTAAAGTTGAAATGTAATATAATATATACTTGTGAAGTACCTGGGATGGTTGTGCATAACCAGGGCTGGAGCTGGGATCTTATACGAGTACGTAACTCCCATTTCACACGTTTCAGTATTCAGAAACTTTAGTTTGAAACTGTTCAAGAAGAAATGACTATGTCACCAGAACTATAACACTCTCAAGTTGTAGCGTACAATTTTTTTCAGAATGGTTTTATTTTGTCCTTTTATCATCGTAGTCTATCAGCATAAGTTACTTCTTCGAACATATGTTTGAAAAGGCTTACGTGGTATGCGGAGTATTACGTATTAACTTTTCCTAGACGGGGAATTCATTTAATGAGATTACACAGTAAATGACGTTTTTTACATTTGCTGGGCACCAATCTGATTTTGATGTGAAGTGTAAATGTTACAACTCAGGAACCAACCAAATTTAACACCATAAAATTAAACGAAACGAATTTGGGATACGTCATCGAGCAGAGTGTAAAAAGCATATTGCGTTTCAGTAGCTAACAAAATGCTCGTTATTTGAAGAGAATTACTAAGAAATGGGACGTTTGGATATTAATACGTCTGTAAAGAAGAGAGATTCCAAGGAGAGACTAAATTAAACACATTCAATTAGACTACGTTGCAGTTCCTATCATCAAATGAACAGAGTTGCATAGTATGGACAAGCGTTGAGAGCAACATCAGATCAGTCTTAGGACTGGAGACCTCATCAGCAGCTACAAGTAATCATGATCTCAGGGTGATTTGCCAAGGTTTGGGGGCAGAGATACTGTGTTCCTGTGCGGTGTATGCCGGACAGCTAGTTATCGTAACGGACGCTCAGTGGGTGGTTGATGGGTTCTCGGAATACAGGTGCGACGCATAAGCTCTCTAGTTTCAGTGCGGTCCATTAGCAAAGCAGACCACTACCTCGCGGTTGCTGTAATCGCGAGCGGATGCTTGGTTGGGAGTTTGCTTACAGTTTTAAAGTCGGTTCCTTTCATAACTATAGAATTTCATATCAATACTCTTGTCATTCCCTAGTGGCAGCAGCTTGTTAGCTGCCATGGATCGTAAAAGTTCAGGAGCATCTGTGGAATACGGCATATTTGATTTACAGACTGGGCATGGCTCATCAACCACATTGGCAGAATTTATTAAGTAACGGACACTATAAAGATCCACTAATAAATAACGATCTCAATTCTTCTTATTACGTAGACTGATCTGATTGATGACTAAGTGCAATTGTGCAACAAACAGGCAATAAGTATCTTAAAAAGTAGACAAATAATAACCTCACACCACAAGTTCGCGTTCTTAAATTTCTGTTTCTTCCGCTTACAATGTCAGACAGGCATTGCGTTTCGCTTTTGTCGCCCGGTCTGACAAAATAGTTTTGCATCCCGCCAATTACTGGAGATTGTAGTTGGTTTACGGCAACCGATCATCGTTCTAGTAATACGGAGCAATCATTTTCCAGATTCGCTAGCGTGTGAACCTGTCCCACAGTTGCGTCATCTTTCTTCTGCGAAAGAAATAACTTCATGAAGATTTCAATCGAAAGTCTACTACGAGATCACTGTGATTCATTTCCTTCATAGTTGTAATGTTTGTTAATTGCATGTTTGCATGGCCATCTTCCCCAGCAGCTATTGTAATCAGTTATAAACGGTTTCTCTGTCTTAAGCCTACTGCAATTTAATTAAAGAGAGTGTTACACCAGACGCGTTTCGTTTTTACTTATAAAGCATCCTCTGTTTTATTTTGCAAATTGGATACATATGCTTGTAAACTGTTGGTTGCTTTAGAGTAAAAACAGCAGTTTTGTGTATAAAGTTGGTGCGCACTTTACTTACGGTGTTTCCGCTTTTTTTCTTTTTTTTGACGACTGCTTCTTTCCGAAATCTTTCGCCATCAGCCTCTGCTAAGAAAGAAGGAAGAAGCAATGATTTTGAGACTATGTGAACAAGAGATAGAAACACCGTCAGCAAAGTGATCACCAACTCTATAAACAAAAATACTGTTTTTAACGTAAAATAACAAAAAAATGTACACACTTACGTATCCAGTCTGCATAATAACCACCAAAAATTAAACTTCCTAGCAGATTCAAACTGTGTGCCGGACCGAAACTCTAACTCGAGGCCTTCGCCTTTCGCGGTCAAGTGCTCTACCAACTTTTTTTGTTCGGTATTCTTCGTTGCGTTTGGTTTGGGCGGACGTCACAGGATATTCGTTCAAGTTGATCGTTGATTCCCTTATCCAGTTTTTTTGTTATTTTATTACAAAGAGCTGTTCGCCTTCTGACCGAACACATTGAGCTACCTTTCCGGCAGCCAACTGAGCTACCCAAGCACGGCTCACGACCCGTCCTCACAGCTTCAATTCTGACAGTACCTCGTCTCCTGCATACCAAACTTCACAGTAGCTGATCTGCGAACCTTTCAGAAAGAAAGGATATTGCGGAGACATGGCTTAGCCACAGCCTTGGGGATGTTTCCATAATGAGATTTTCACTCTGCAGTGGAGTGTGCGCTGATATAAAACTTCCTGGCAGATTAAAACTATATGCCGGACAGAGTCTCCAACTCTGGACCTTTGCCTTTCGCGGGCAAATGCTCCACCATCTGAGCTACCCAAGTACGACTCACAAGAGAGCTTCTGAGAAGTTTGGAAGGTGGGAGACGAGGTACTGGCAGAATTCCTCTTTCCAGCAATTTGCCAGTGCCGCCCTATGGCACATCGCCGTTTCCAAAGATTCCGAGTTCCCGCGTATCAAACTACGTCCCACCAAAAACTTTCCGTTACTTAGTCTTCACAGTGTTTAGGCTCTCTGTCACGGATAATACCTCTCTTTTATATATACGAGGGTTGGAACTTTAATAGTGGAAACTATTTATTCACAACCGATACAAAAGAGTTACATGTCTGCATCTGTTACTGTCCTTCAAGGTAGTCACCAGCGTTGTGTAGAACCCATTGACAGCGATGTGGAGTGGTCTAAAGTTATGGTGATTCTCGTGTACGATTGTAATGGTGTTATCCTAAGGTATTACGTTCCTTCACGGCAGACCGTCAATCCACAGTATTACTGTTCGTTTTTGGAGCATCACCTGCGACCAGCTTTGCTAAAGAAGCGATGACACTTTCTGCGCAACCCACCCATCATTTTGCATGATAACGCTCGAGCGCATACACAGCAAGCTTTGGCTGCTTGTTTGGTCGATGGGACTAGGAAGTACTCTAACATCCTCTATACTCCCCGTACTTAAGTCCTTGAGACTTTGATTTGATTCCGAAGATGAAGGAACCACTTCGTGGCATTCGCTTCAGAACTTTTCCAGAAATTCGACGGGCAGTAGGCCGCTCTATTCGCACCATCAACAGAACAGGCTCTGTCAACGGTATACTACGCCTTCCACATCGCTGGCAACGGGCTCTACACAACGCTGGCAACTACTTTGAAGGACAGTAACAGGTGCAAACATGTAACTCTTTTGAATCGGTTGTGAATAAATAGTTGCCAGTATTTAAGTTCCAGCCCTTGTTCATCGGAATTTACTGGTTAATAGGACTTATCTTACCGGCGGGTTAAGAGTACTGAAAAAAGAGGAGAATGAAACACGGAGCCTTACTACAGCCTAACTTGTTCCAACTTCAATCGTTTATGCCATTCATCAAAATTACAACATCGGTTTGCAGCAGAATTCTTGAACACATTGAAAGTTCGAATCTAATATATTTCCTGAGAAAGAAAAGCTTTCGTCCACAGTTCAGCACGGATTTAGAAATCATCGCTCGTGTGAAACTCAGCTTGCCCTTTTCTCAAAAAAAATGTTCAAATGTGTGTGAAATCTTATGGGACTTAACTGCTAAGGTCATCAGTCCCTCAGCTTACACACTATTTAATCTAAATTATCCTAAGGACAAACACACACACCCATGCCCGAGGGAGGACTCGAGCCTTCGCAGGGACCAGCCGCACAGTCCATGACTGCAGCGCCCGAGACCGCTCGGCTAATACCGCGGGGCCCCTTTTCTCACATGTTATCCTGCGAACCATAGATGGAGGGCAACAGGAAGATTCCATATTCCGAAATTTCCCGAAAGCGTTCGACACGGTGCCCCACTGCAGACTGTTAACGAAGGTCCGAACATATGGACTAGGTTCCTAAGTATGACCGAGCGAGGTGGCGCAGTGGTTAGCACACTGGACTCGCATTCGGGAGGACGACGGTTCAATCCCACGTCCGGCCATCCTGATTTAGGTTTTCCGTGATTTCCCTAAATCACTCCAGGCAAATGCCGGGATGGGTCCTTTGAAAGGGCACGGCCGACTTCCTTCCCCGTCCTTCCCTAATCCGATGAGACCGATGACCTCGCTGTTTGGTCTCTTCCCCCAAACAATCCAATCCAATCCAAATCCTAAGTATGCGAGTGGCAATTAAGACTTCTTAAGTAATAGAACTCAGTACGTTGTCCTCGATGGTCGATGTTCATCAGAGACAATGGTATCGTCAAGAGTGTGCTAGGGAAATGTAACAAGGCCATTCTTGTTCTCCATGTACATCAATGATGTGACGGTTAGAGTGAGCAGCAGACTGCGACTGTTTGCTGATGACGCTTTAGTATTCGGGAAAGTATAGTCGTTGAGTGTGATCAATGACAACATACTCTAAATGCAGAGAAATGTAAGTTAATGAGGAAGAGTATGAAACACGAGCCTATAACAATCGACTACAATATTAGTGATGGGCGGCTCGACGCAATCACATCAATTAAATCTCTAGGCGTAGCGTTGTAAAGTGATATGACATGGAACGCGCACGTAAAAAAAATAGTAGGGACGGCGAATGGTCAACTTCGGCTTATTGAGAAAACTTTTAGAAGAGTGTTGCTCATATATAAAGGAGACTGCGAATAGGACACTATTGCGACACATTCTTGACTACTGCTTGAGTGTTTGGGATATCCACCAGGTCGGATTAAATGAAGACATCGAAACAATTCAGAAGCGTGTTGCTAGATTTGCTACTGGTAGGTTCGTTCAACAGGGAATCCGTCGAGGGGGGACGACGTTATTTTCGCGAAACACTATTGTATTTAGTGGACTGGCATTTGCAACTGACTGCAGAACGATTCTACTGTCAGCAACGTACATTTCGCGTAAAGAACGCGACGACAAGATAAAAGAAATTAGGGCTCGTACGGAGGCATACAGAGAGTCATATTTCCCTCTATTCTTGAGTGGAACGGGAAGGGATGCGACTTGTGGTGGTACTTGGTACCCTCTGTGTCCGCTCCGATAGCTGAGTGGTCACCGTGACGGTTTGCCGTCCTACGGGCCCGGGTTCGATTCCCGGCTGGGTCGGAGATTTTCTCCGCTCAGGGACTGGGTGTTGTGTTCTCTTCATCATCATTTCATCCCCATCCGGCGGGCAGGTCGCCCAATGTGGCGTCGAATGCATTAAGACCTGCACCAAGGCGGCTGGATCTGCCACGCAAGGGGCCTCCCGGCCAATGACGCCAAACGCTCATTTCCATTTTCATGGTACCCTCCATCAGGCATCGTACGAAGGCTTGCAGAGCGCGTGAATGTATGTAGATGTGGATGGAGATGTAGAACAAATACAAACAGCACCGCTGCCGCTGCGATAAGAGCACGACGCGGAGCGCATATTCGTGTATCATGGTCGGAAATTGTACTGGTGTGCGAAATAAACGAAAATTTTATGCGAGGTTTAATTATCAACGCGAAAAAATCGAGCTGCAACCATAAAACCATGCGGTGGTATTAATTCTTCTTTACATATTCATCCTTCAGTACGACACATTTTTCTCAAAGATGAATGACTTAATGGAGACGTTGGTTGCAGAAGTCAGTATTTTGGCTGTTCAATAAACGTTCCTCTCCATAAATAACCTCTTTGTCGTTCTGGAAATGCCAGCCATGCAATGGTTTCTTCATCTAAGTTACATGTGAGGAGAATACGTGGCCGAGGCAAAATTTGACATTCCAAAGAAGCAGCATGTGCGGCTTTGCCATATGCACAACGACCCGGTGCGTTATCTTGTAACAAGAGCACCATCTTGGATAGCTTCCCGCGATGCTTCGTCTTGATAGCTTCCCGTAACCCTATCAACAGATTTCATTAGCACGCCCCTTTGATGGTTTGACACTTACGAGGAAAATCTGTCAGAATTACATACTGGCAGCCTTCCTCCCTCTCCCCTAACCCCCCCCCCCAAAAAAAAAATCTCATCACCTTGTCCGATGATGGCTGCTGCGTCTTCGCCTTTTTCGGCGATGCTAAAGCGACATTCTTCCTCTGCTTCCACATGTTTCTACTGCATGCTTTTCTTCTTTTTCTCGGCATCACAGTGAGACACCCAGCACTCGTAGACGGTAGTTAGGCTACTAAAGAAGTCATCTGGATTTGCCTGACACAGCTGCAACATTTCTGCTGCTGCTCGGTTCGGCCGGATGTGCGCAGTCGCAAAACCCAGCGGGCGGCGAGACTTTTATAAAGCAAGATATTCAAAACTGACCCGTGATATATTTTCACTTTTTTCCAATATCGCCTCGATTCCGATGCTTTGGGCTTCGAGCAACGGGAGGGGAGTCTTCAGATTCTTTACTGGTTCCCGGTTCTTTACTGAGTAATGGTGTGCCTCTTCGGTCTTGGTAGTTCAGACTTATTTAACCACACTGTACTCAGTCCGTATGATGGTGCACTGTTGCCGTACACGTCCACCAACTCAGCATCGGTTCTTCCCCTTTACATGCAGAAAAAGAGTTACCACACTATGTTCCACTTTATCAACGGGCAGCCGCTATTTGTTTTGGCTTTTACGAAGCTACGGTACTACGAAGCGGGAATTTAGATGTGTACCGGGACTGCATGTAAGTACCTGCAAACAACAGAAACTAATTATGCAACTATTTTTTCCGGGTTATAATAAAAAACTTTGTGGCTATCACTCCTAAGGATTAACATCTAGCTGTTAATCTAGAACATCAACGCAATTCTTTAAAAGTTACGAGGACAACATTAACCTCAGTGGGTTTCATCCCGTGGGTGTTGTAAATGAGCAATGAACCACGACCGAAAGATTCACGTCTGAGAGAATATTATAGAACTTCTGCGTATTAAAGTTAAGCTCACTCATTCGCCTGACTCTATGAGAGAGAGTTATTTAGTAGGGTATTTGAACCGCTCCGCCGATATCGTGTTTGAAACTAGCGATTAGCTCACAACTACTCGGCTCCAACAGTACGCAAACTCCGACTGAGAACCCCCTAGGCCCGTATTGCAAACGCTGAGTTTAGCGGCAAGGTGTGGAGACGGGAACTGGGGCAAAAGTTGTCTTCTATTCTGAGCAATGGAACAAAGTTCCGTCGTGTATCTACCGGCGTTTACGCTTCCCTTCCTGCAGCCGAACCTCAGCAGCGTGTTGTTGCTTTTTCTTCCCAGTTGCTCCGCCATCACTACACATATACTGGAGATTTCTGAACTAATTCTATCTACACTATTCTCTAATTTATGGTACCTGCAATGTCAATTTTTCCTGGAAGTTATATTTCTGAAGCTGTAATAACAACAACAACAGTCCTTTCAGCGACGACAAGGAAAAGTTATCTTTTAGTTTTGCAGTTAAGCTACCAATACGTAGCTCAGCTTTTACTGAGCGTTGCGCAGAATCATTAGGTATGCCGTTTAAATTTTTTGAGACGTGAATTCTCAGGTCTGGACACAAGTGTGTGAAAATTCACGGCCAATGCTTTGTGAAACTAGTTTTCTTCACTGTCGGTTGAAGATAAGCTTTATATCAAGGATTTTCGTAAACCACACCAAAACTCGATTTACTCAGTAAAACTAAAAATAAATGTACAGAAATTTTATGAGCTTTCAAACCAGATCTTTATAGAAACATTGACTGGATATATTGTTGTGATATCACAAACATATTGTGCTGATTTCCGTGAGAGATGACGTGCTGGGTTTGAAAAAAACTGTGTCTCAAATCAGAGCACGTATCATTTCAATTTTGACCCTGTGATTCATAGCATGATTCCAGCCGTTGACATCTCGTATAAGAGCGAATACAAAAGCCAGTGATTTAGTTCTGACTGTACAAGACGAAGTAAAACATTTCAAAAGTTGAGTAAAGGAATTCCGAGGTAGCGTCACAGAAGCAACTTACATGTGCAGGGAATTGCTGCATTCTGCGAACGGATAAAGACGGGGAAATGAAATTCGAATAACAGTTACAGCGAAAAAAAGTGCGCGACACAAACTCGAACAAGTTGACTTTACGGGGGATTTCGCCACTTCGAATTTATTTAACTCTAAGAAGTTCGTTACATATACAACTCCTGCACTTCTTGCTGCAGGGTTTTGAATGCAATAAGCTGAGAACGCAGATTCATACCCTCCACACGAGAAACGAGTTTAGAACTTTTGCGTTTGCTGCTCTACTTGTGCAATTGCTACTCGGAGACAATTTGCGGGAGCCATCCTGAGAAACAAACTTCCGACACTGACTGTTACTATGCAGATGATACCGTGTGAGATGGAGCGATGTTTCTCTGTCCCGCGAAGTGAAGAGCGGCCGATAGCATAAGAGCGTTCCTCAGTGAGGAAGAGTTTTTACGCAGCATTGTAGACTTCAATGAATGCGTCATTTACAAATTTTCACCTCTTAACGAGAGGCGAATGGATTATATGTACAAGGTCCGATATGTCGGTTATGATTTTGTTTAGGCATTTGTACAAGCATTCATCTTAACGTAACTGCATTCCTGTAACTCATTTATTACATTAACTATTTTTGTTGTTTAGTGTTAGACATTTCAAACTTTGTAATCCATCTTCAACTGAACCGCTAATAAGAATTATTGACCACTGATTAGGAGGTAGTCCAGTTTATCAGTTTGTGGATTACACACTTGTTCAGCTTCTTCCCTTTCATTTGAGCTGTGTGTCATCACAGGGTAGAATGTACGATTTTCAAACTTCTTTTTGTTAGTCTATTGCAAGTTTATTGCAAGTTTTCCACACAGATTCCTTCTTCGAATGTGATGTAACACACTTCATTATTCGGTGTTGTATTTGGTACACTCTCGTCTATAATCCACACTTTGTTCAAATCCCTCAGCATGGTGGTTAGCACAAACATGAAATGTAATTATCGCTGAAGGCAATCGCGGGATTTATTGCTTTACATAGGACACCATAGAATTCCTTTCTCACCGTTGTCCACTCCAAGCTTGTGCTTCGTCCGTAATAATCTCGTTATCGATGAGGCAAACCCGAATCTTCCTTCCAGTCCGAGCTTTCACTGCATCTTTAACGACGTCTTTGTCCACGGAACGTTAAACCGCACTCTTCCTTCTGCACTCCCATAACTATTTGGCAAGGCTGTGGCTCAAATGCGTGTCCGGCCAGCCAGATTCAGGTTTCCCGTGATTTACCTCAATCGCTCCAGGCAAATGCCGGGATGGTTCCTTTGAAAGGGCACGGCCAGTTTCCTTTCCCATTATTGAACCAATTGGAGCTTGTGCTCCATCCCTAATGTTTTCTATGTATAAGGAACGTTAAACCCGGGTCATCCTTCCTTCCTCCTTTGCTATCTATTTTCAATGTCCGAAGAAAGTAAAAAACTCCAAAGACGAGTTGCACGAGCTACACTGGGACGAAAATATCCTCTGGACACTAGTTGCCGTTCCGTCTGAGGACGTCAAACAAATAAATAATGCAGGTTCTCCTTTCGCTATTAAATTGTGAAGGCAATTCTTTACGTTCTGTTACACAGAAGGTGAGATTTGTTTCCATCCATTCTGGGATATTGTCCGTTTGTAATGACCTCCAAATCGACGGCAATTAAATCTTCCTTTTAATGATCTCTGGTCTTTGAAGTGTGGTGGGCCCCCGACGTAATAACGTGAACTATGTGGCCAGGACCATTAACTTGCTGAAACAGAAAATGCCTGCTTCCTAACTCTTTCCACGTCTAGAAATCATTCAGATGCTGTTTTAACGTAGATTTGTGTCCCGTTTTGAAATCAGCTAGCCAAGGAGAAAAGGACCTAAATCATCATGCCTGAATCAAATTTAAATGCAGCTACAATACGCTCTCCCTAATACCGCTCGTTAGCCGTTCTATCCAGTATATACACATTCATATTACATACAGTGGCTTACAAATCAATAAAATCTTATGATAGCTCCACGTTTCAGTTGCGGATATATTTTTATCTCTCCAAGAAGCGCGAAGGAGGCATGAAAGGAAGATGAAGGTTTAACATCCCGTCGCCGACGTCAATACATACTCAGCCTAAGCTCGAATACGTCAAGAATGGGGGAAGATAACTTGCGGTTTCCTCCACAAAGGAGCAAAACAACAATCTGTCTTAATCGATTTGGGGAATTCACAAAGAAACAAAAACATCCATAACCGGACGCCGATTTGCAAGCCCGCTCCTTCCACAAATGAGCTCAATTCCTTAATCTTTGAGCCACTCGTTTCTTTCTCGTCCACCCCACCCACCTAACCCACTGGCCCACCTTATTCTCCCTAAATCCAAGAACGACGTCCCTGGTACAGTTAGTAAACAGTGAATGTATACAAGAAAGCTCAAATGCAGGGCTCTCTCAACGAAGAGGAACAGAGCAGCAGACATTTCGTCATCATTGGCTTCATCGCGAAAAATGTACCCGAACCAAACACCAGAACTGCTTCCTGACTATATAGTAAAGCAACCGAAACACGTCGTAAATAAAATTTTAAAATTAGTGCACGTTGTGTTTTTTCTTTAAATTTCAGTACTAGAAGGTTAGGAGAAGGGTTCGAAGGCGACGAAATGTTACAGCTGTGCGTCGCGTAGATGTCGAAGCCACTAGAAGTGATGCACGGTGAGTATTGGACGGGAATGGGAAAGGAAACCAGCCGAAGCCTATTTAAAAAAAAATAATCCGGGAATTTAGCTAAAACATATTTAGGAAAACCATAAAACATCTAAATTTAAATTTCTTGCCTGGAAATTGACTCTCCTTTTCCAGACTGCTGACGTAGGTATTGTCGAGGGAAAAATACTTAACTCATTCCTACACAGATGATTGGACAGTTAGCGTACGCAGCAATTCATTATGAAATGTTTTGCTCACTTGTTAGCACATGTCTGGGATGATTTGTGTGACAGCAACAAACTGTCGTAATTCAAGACGAGGTCTTTCTGAATGTCGGACGGCACTGGCGATCTTCAGCGTCTGTTCGTCGCATAGCACTGAATGTAACACTGACGAAATTAATAAACAGACCATTAGTTAGCTCGCTCGTAGATAATGAAACGCTACTGTAGCACCTCCGGTTTCCCCATTTACGCTCTGGCAAGCTCGTGTTTCCATAGAGAAATACTGTATTCCGAGACATAGCAACTGTGGTTTCCGCTTACGTACCCAAGTAACGGCGTCACGAGGGCGCTTATATAACGTCTGAGGATGCAAATTCTGAAGGCCTGGAAACTTGAATTTTCTTGTAGGAGATATCAACTGAAGTAAATTTTGATACACGTAGCTCGCATATCAGACTTGTTACACTGTCTGCTACATAAATTACATTGTTGAAATGATAGGCATTACATTTTGTTTTCAGTAAATGTCATTGTTGGCCTAGAAAGTTGATTATGGTTATGCATGCGACAATATGCATACCTAATATGCTCCAAAACGCCACGCGTAAAAACGTAATTTTCCATTGCCCATACATCGGTTCTCATGGCGGTAAAAAGGTAGGGTCAAATGTTCTGGATAGTCCTAGGGCTAGGGAACATCAGTATACCCAAGAGAAGGATCGTCTTAGTGTAACTATCGTACAGTACAGGGTCAAAGTATGAATTTACACACTTCCTCCTGCTTAGGCAAATGGGGAAAATCGTTTGGTTCTTTATGCGTTTGATGTAGTCTACGGTGGGCTTGATGGCACTTATGGAGGCACCATTACGCGTAATTCTTTGGCGGTTCCTCGGAAAACTGCACAAAAAAGTAATTTTTTTTACATTTTTTCCGTAATTAGCGAACCAAAACCCGCCGAGGGTTCCAAGACGGCAATACACAGCTAATGGTTGAAATTTTTACGGTACATTTCTATGATCTCGATCTCGAGAAACCTTGAAATTTTTTCCAACATACAAAGGTTCAAAGTTATCCTACTCTTACAAGAAAAATCCGGTATGTGGCGAAATCTAAATTAGATATACTGGCAGTAAATTGTTCAAATTTGAACCGTTATTACATTTATGTAGAAGGGCCATCTCCTCGTTTTCAGATATCTTTGTCCGTTTTCGAGAAACACCTCAAAAACTTGTTTTTTGGACACCAAAAGCCAGCCGCGGATTCTGGGACTACCATTCACAGCAAATGGTGTAATTTTTACCATGTATTCTTAATTTCCACATCTCAAACAGCCTTGAAAATTTTTTTCGTATCTTTATCCGTTTCCGGAATAAAGAGGTTCAAAGTTACCATATATTTGCACGTAAAATAAGCATGTTAAATCTGGTGTGTGGAGAAAACGAAGTTTATAAAGTGACGTAGCAAGGAGAAATAAGCTGTAAAGTACCACCGTTAGCATCTGTGAATCTTACGTTGTAGTACTGAAGCACATGAAATTTTTTCTTGTATGTAAAATCTGGTCGGAGGTGTAAAATTAATTTTGCGTTATTTCAATTTTACGTAAGTAAACTATCTAAATTTTACATGGAATGTATTCGTAGTTGCGATTATATATCACCATCAGCTGTGTAATGGAATGACGACAGTGAATTTTTGTGCCAGACCGAGACTTGAACCCGGATTTCCCGCTTATCGCGAGCGGTCGACTCACGGTTAGACCCTAACTTCCATATGTCATCAGCCATGTGCCTACAACCTGTACTCGTACATCCATTACCTATATTCCCGTACAGAGGATACGTTTTACTTTAAAGTCGCTTGCCCGGTGTCTGAGGATAAATGCGATATTGCAGTCCCTGTGTTATTCCGAATTAAGATGTAGAATTCCTACGGACATGCATGCATGTCCGAAGGAACAGGTACTGCATCGACTACAGCCATTACGAAATACATGAAATGTAAGGTAGTCCATACTCGCAACTGTGAATACATTTCATGCATTTCATAATGGCTATAGTCGACGCAGTGCCTGTTACTTCGGACATGCGTGCCGCTAGGAGCCGTCGGTCGTCATTGACCAACAATAGTGACTGTGCAGTTCGTAAGCACATGATAGAAGTAGAAGCAACTTGAAGAGTTTAGTCGACCTTAGTGACATATTTGGAAGTACTGTCCGAAGAAACTTTACCTCGTAATTCAGACTAACATAGACAGTGCAATATCGTTTCTAAATTTCACTGACCAACACGTTTCTTTTGTTATGAGATACATCCTCCGCTGCAGAAACGAAAAGAAGAGAAAATTTCTCCTATCGGAGCACAAATAAAAATTGCGTACAAGGTTCTGTTTATTTAAAAGATACTATTTCAGACATGGGGCACCAGATGCCTCGTTCTTCCTTTCTCAGCACCTTTAAAAATTTTCCCAAAAATTTTGGCGTGGTACCGTATAAGCTCTTTCTTAACATGCACTTCACCTCAAACTACCGCAAGCTCCCCTCACTCACTCACACCGATATTGCTCTAAGTCCCTCATACCCATCCACACCCAGTTGCTCTTTCTAACTCACTCATTCAGCCCAACTCATTGTCATTATCTGTTTCTGCTTCTCTGTCTTTGTGTCACATACCACAGCCATAGACCCCTTTACTCTGTCCTACTTCTACAGTCTCGTCTCACAGTCACTATCCCCCTCTTGCTCTCTCTCACTGCTAATGTCTCGTTCCTTTCTTCCTACGGCTGCTGTCTCTTCTCACTGTCACTATCTCTATCTTCCTCGTTGTCGTTAACTTACATATAGTTTCTTACTATCGCTGGCTCTCACCCACTTTCACTTTCTATTTGATTCTCCCCTCTCCCTCCCCCCCACCCAACACCCACCCCCCCCCGGCATATTCACCGTCACTCTTTTCCTAGCATTGTTCTTTCCCTCTTCCTTCGCTCTTTCTACAGCACAACCATTGTCTACTATCTCCCCGTATTTATTACCTTTCCGTGTCTTTGCCACTGCCTCTGTCTTCTCCATCGACATAAAACAAGCACGAACATGTTTGCATGCCAAAATTTTTGGGAAAATTTTTAAGGGGCTGATTAAGGTAGAATGAGGCAGCTGGTACTCCACTTTTCTGTCAGAGTATTTTAAATAAACGGGAACATATTCGCATTTTCTGTGCTCCAGAAGGAGCAGTTTCTTTCACTGGTCATTGTACGATTAATATTTAGCCAATTAACAAAGAGGAAAAATGAGAAATAAACGTTCAAAAGCAGTGAAAACGTGTTTCAGATAGGAACTAAAACCCAGATATCATTCGTTCCAAAGCAGTGTACTTCCAACTAGTATCTCGAAATATGTCATTAAGGTCGACTAAACTCTTTAGGCTGCTACTACTTTCGTTCTCAGCTTACAAACTCCACAGCTGCTTTTATTAGTCAGAGTCGAACGACAACAAAAATGTGTGTCAATTCCTAAGAGACCAAACCGCTGAGGTCATCTTACACACTACTTAAACTAACTTATGCTAAGAACAACACATACACCCATGCCCGAGGGAGGACTCGAACCTCCGGAAGGAGGGGCCGCGCAATCCGTGACTTTAGGCGGCCTCTCCTCGCGGCGTCAAACGACAGCTGCTTGGGTTAACGATATAGCCCAGTGAAAGATATGGTAGGAGAGTTAAGGTTCTCACTAGAATAAATTCTCTAAATCTCAGAAGACTATTTGTAGGCTGAAAACTCGTAAACAGTTAAAGTTGAGTGCCTCAACAGGTAAGTGTAAACAATGAGACGCCCCGTAAATTGTGAAGGAGATGTACCAGTGGAACGATATCGATATGAGAGACAATTTTTGGCCCAAATGTTACTCAATAAGTCGTAACATTTTTTCAGTGGCGGTATATGAGATTTTTCAAAATATCGTTTCTGCGCTAAGTGAAATATAGAGGTTAAGTAACTAACTATTGCCACCTAGAATAACTCCAAAAGTATGATAGTAGCTGAAAATTTTTTGCGACAAATGTTGCACTGGACAACGGGGTCAACTCAGGCTGTAATTTCTACAAAGACAGATATTCCAGGAAATTTCTTCATTGAGAAACCTTGTGTGCGAAGTCGTCAAAAATGGTTCAAATGGCTCTGAGCACTATGGGACTTAACATCTGTGGTCATCAGTCCCCTAGAACTTAGAACTACTTAAACCTAACTAACCTAACGACATCACACACATCCATGCCCGAGGCAGGATTCGAACCTGCGACCGTAGCGGTCACGCGGTTCCAGACTGAAGCGCCTAGAACCGCACGGCCACACCGGCCGGCGCGAAGTCGTCGTAAGTATAAATTATTTAAAGATGACTCTGTATCTGTTTTTATCGAAGTAGTGGAATGAACATGAAGTTTAAGATTCTTCGTGATACGATTGTGTATAGTAGTATTTAAAATCTGTAGCGTCAGGCGAAAACCGGAAAAGGCTATATAGGGAACTTGTAGACGTTAGACATGTAACAAATGGTTAAATGAGCTACACTTCGATCTATTTCATAAGTCGATAAGTGATTTCTTCTTTTCTTTTCCAGCCACCCTGGGCCCTCACCTCAGTATCCCGTCCTTTGGAAATCTCTGTGAACTAAGTTATTACGTGATCCGTGGCAAAGAGCTGTTGCGATCTGCAGACCTTGGCCGCTGAAATCTGAGCCTCGCTGCGCCACTACATTTCCTTTGGCGCAGAGCTGAGAAAGTATGGACTCAGTCCCTGTAGCGCCCTTGATTGCATCATTAACTTGAAACTTTGCTATATAAGTAACCGCTCTTGCGCTGTTGCTCAGTCGCCGAGATGCCTCGCCGCCGCGTGCATCGTGCGCTTTGTTGGCGTCCTACTATTTACAAGATTGTTTTAGATGTAGAGACTGGCAGTAATATGAACGTTGATACATAGATTAAATAACTGTGCCATAAAAATTTCCCCAAAAGCAGTCGTTACATGTGCAGGCACCATTATCTCAAGCCACACTGTCGAGGTTACTAACGTGATGGAAGCCAAAGATGAACATCGCAGGCCCACTCAGTGGTTGATTCCTAGGAAGTGACGAATGCACTGATCCAGAACTCAACATTTATATATCTTTGGATGGTCGTTCTAAGTTCAAAGAACATAATGTAAGCAAATGCATTTCTGCCAAAAATTTAACACTGGTAAGAAGTGACTGATACACAGGGTAGTCTATTGATCGTGACCAGGCCAAATATCTCACGAAATAAGCGTCAAACGAAAAAACTACAGAGAAGAAACTTGTCTAGCTGGAAGGGGGAAACCAGATGGCGCTATGGTTGGCCCGCTAGATGGCGCTGCCATAGGTCAAAGGCATATCAACTGCGTTTTTTTAAATAGGAACACCCATTTTTATTACGTATTCGTGTAGTACGTAAGGAAATATGAACTTTTTAGTTGGACCACTTTTTTCGCTTTGTGACAGATGGCGCTGTAATAGTCACAAACAAATGGCTCACTATTTTAGACGAACAGTTGGTAACAGGTAGGTTTTTTAAATTAAAACACAGAACGTAGATACGTTTGAACATTTTATTTCGGTTGTTCCAATGTGATACATGTACCTTTGTGAACTTATCATTTCTGAGAACGCATGCTGTTACAGAGTGATTACCTGTAAATGCCACATTAATGGAATAAATGCTCAAAATGATGTCCGTCAACCTCAATGCATTTGGCAATACGTGTAACGATATTCCTCTCAACAGCGAGTAGTTCGCCTTCCGTAATGTTCGCACATGCATTGACAATGCGCTGACGCACGTTGTCACGCGTTTTTGGTGGATCACGATAGCAAATATCCTTCAACTTTCCCCACAGAAAGAAGTCCGAAGACGTCAGATCCGGTGAACGTGCGGGCCATGGTATGGTGCTTCGACGACCAATACACCTGTCATAAAATATGCTATTCAATATCGCTTCAACCACACGAGAGCTACGTACCGGACATCCGACATGTTGGAAGAACATTGCCAATCTGTCATGCAGTGAAATACCTTGTAGTAACATCGGTAGAACATTACGTAGCAAATCAGCATACACTGCACCATTTAGGTTGCCATCGATAAAATGGGGCCGGCCAGGGTGGCCGAGCGGTTATAGGCGCTACAGTCTGGAACCACGCGACCGCTACGGTCGCAGGTTCGAATCCTGCCTCGGGCATGGATGTTTGTGATGTCCTTAGGTTAGTTACGTTTATGTAGTTCTAAGTTCTAGGGGACTGATGACCACAGATGTTAAGTCCCATAGTGCTCAGAGCCATTTGAACCATTTGATAAAATGGGGGCCAATTATCCTTCCTCCCATAATGCCGCACCATACGTTAACCCCCCAAGGTAGCTGATGTTCCACTTGTCGCAGCCATCGTCGATTTTCCGTTGCCCAATAGTGCATATTATGCCGGTTTACGTTACCGCTGTTGGTGAATGACGCTTCATCGCTAAATAGAACGCGTGCAAAAAATCTGTCATCGTCCCGTAATTTCTCTTGTGCCCAGTGGCAGAACTGTACACGACGTTCAAAGTCGTCGCCATGCAATTCATGGTGCATAGAAATATGGTACGGGTGCAATCGATGTTGATGTAGCATTCTCAACACCGACGTTTTTGAGATTCCCGATTCTCGCGCAATTTGTCTGCTACTGACGTACGGATTAGCCGCGACAGCACCTAAACACCTACTTGGGCATCATCATTTGTTGCAGGTCGTGGTCGACGTTTCGCATGTGGCTGAACACTTCCTGTTTCCTTAAATAACGTAACTATCCGGCGAACGGTCCGGACACTTGGATGATGTCGTCCAGGATACCGAGCAGCGTACATAGCACACGCCCGTTGGGCATTTTGATCACAATAGCCATACATCAACACGATATCGACCTTTTCCGCAATTGGTAAACGGTCCAGTTTAGGACGGGTAATGTATCACGAAGCAAATACCGTCCGCACTGGCGGAATGTTACGTGATACCACGTACTTATACGCTTGTGACTATTACAGCGCCATCTATCACAAAACGAAAAAAATGGTCCAACTAAAACATTCATATTTCTTTACGTACTACACCAATATGTAATATCCGTTTGACCTATGGCAGCGCCATCTAGCGGGCCAACCATAGCGCCATCTGGTTTCCCCCTTCAAGCTAGACAAGTTTCGTTATTTGTAGTTTTTTCATTTGACGCTTATTTCGTGAGATATTTGGCCCAGTCACTATCAATGGAACACCCTGTATACTGCATGAAACTTTCTTTCCGCAAAGCCTTGGCAGGCATCCTCAACTTGAAAATGGCACCTGTATCTTTTGTGAAAGACGCCTACGACTGTTTGCATGAGCAGATATCACTAAAAAATTTCTTATCATTGGTTAACTTTAAGCCCACGCATACGTCAACAGACGACCCGCATTGACACTTACAGACTAAACGAAGAGTGATAGTGTAACATAATTTCGAATAATAAATCTTATATTGCTCTTCCCTGAGTGTCGGAAGGGCACCGTGGTGTGTTCTGGGAATAAAACTATTCTGTCAAGCCATGTAGCGGCTCACATGGAGCCGCTACATAACCTTCCACAACTGCGAAAAAAATGAGCAGTAAATGTTCTTTCTTTGGTGTGGTGTCACCGCCAGACACCACACTTGCTAGGTGGTAGCCTTTAAATCGGCTGCGGTCCATTAGTATACGTCGGACCCGCGTGTCGCCACTGTCAGTGATTGCAGACCGAGCGCCGCCACACGGCAGGTCTAGAGAGACTTACTACCACTCGCCCCAGTTGTACAGCCGACGTTCATAGCAAGGGTTCACTGACAAATACGCTCTCATTTGCCGAGACGATAGTTAGCATAGCCTTCAGCTACGTCATTTGCTACGACCTAGCAAGGCGCCATTACCAGTTATATTGAGCTTATTATAAAACCTGTACCGTCAGACCGATGTACACCACTTCTGGATTAAAGTTAAGTATTCTTCCAGTACCTCCTGTTTTGCTAGTCTTATTTCTCTGAACTGTTCCAGACCTCACGCCGGTCTGCGTGTAATTAAACGCGTGCATTTCGGCCTCCTCTAGCAACACGGTGTTGGCTCTTCTGCCAATACTTCATTTGGAACGGCACTTTCGAACATTTTTTTAATAATAGTGGCGTCAGCTGCGTCATGCAAATATATGAGCGACCACTAATTTTAAGTACACAAAATCCTAATCATCTAATATATACAGCATAATATACGGAAATTATTAACTATTAACAAATTATTCACCTTCAGTGAATCTCGACACAACCCCAACGCAGTAACATATAGGCCCAAGCCTTTCTCAAACATATTTATGCAAAACATACATGATTTGACTTAGCATTTAAGCTGAACGCAAGTCATTTTATCTGTTACTTATACCAATCATTCCATTTTAAATGTTATGTAAGTGAGTGCAATTTTGAAATTGTTACCAGAGACATGATAATTTCATACATTTCAAATATTCGAAATCTCATGAATCTTTCATATACTCGCACACAAATACATACTTCTCATAAAACTTTATACAAATCGATAATCGCCTTTCGGGCACTCAAATTATTGATATCTTTTAGTAACTGTGCCCTCCTTTAAAATAATCTACAAGACAGAGGAAAACATATAAAATCATTAAACTTGAAAAATTAAGCAAATTACATGAGAAACTTAACCAAGTTCAGTTAATAGAACATTCCCAAGTTACTTTGGCACTTCATAAATATTTTCCCTTTTTTTTTTTTAAATTGGAAAACAAATATGATTGAAATGTCTGAGATTCATTACAGAACTTCTGATTAATGTGGTAAAGTGCTTTATTTAATATTGGTCCATATTTTCTTTAGTTAGAAAAAACACGATCATTTTGAAAGAAGAATTTCCTATTCCATACAACAATCACAGATTTTAAGAAATCAGTCTCCGTCATTAACACCTGTACATTTCTGAAAAATTACATAGAGATAATATGCGTATAAAATCAGGTCCGCTGTAAAAAAAAAAAAGAGAAAGAACTCTACCTTAGCCTTAGTTAAATGCGTGGCACTTTTGAGCACTTTTATACACTTCAGTACTGGGGCATTCGGAGGACATCCGTGTTGGGCCACTTGATGGGCGGGAGGAGGAAACTTGTTGTGCATGTGTTAGGGACTGTAGACTGTCCCTTTGTCACGCAGATCAACTCCTTGGGTCTGGTCACTCCCTCACGATTTTTCAGCAGCTCAACAGGACCGTTGGTGCCCCTTGTTTAGAGCCGCAACAGGACAAGGCTGCACACGTTTCCGCATCAGGTGAGCATCGACTGCCAGGGCAGGATGAACTCGATGAACTCACCCCAGCTGTCATCGCCTCTTGCCGCGTCGCGAGTGCCTGGATCCGCCTAGCTGACACCTCATATTAGTGCGGTCTTATCAGCGAGTGTTGTGCTGACAGCCACTACTCATGACGTCACCCCCTCGGTAGCGTCATTCCCCTTTCTTCCTTCTGCAGTCCCGCCTTGCCCCAGTCTGATGGTGAGTCTGACATATCTCTTGATTCGGTACTGCAAACGTTGTGGGTGTGGTGGTGTTGCTGACACGTCACCACTGGGGCCACGCCCCTTGCGTGCACCCGTCCCTCTTCTCTCATCCATCCTGCCGCATCGCAACGCCTGACTTAGGGTAGCCAAGCTCACCTCTTGCGGTCGCTACTGTCTTCAATTTTGAATTTGGCAACGCCTGCCAAGCTGGCAGCGCGTCGCCTTTCGGGTCGTCTGTACGGACTGTCCGTGACCATTTGACGTTTCTGCACGACTCCCTCAGTGCTGGGGGGGCGTGTCGCCTGTCAGTGTGGGCGCTCGGCAGGTGTGGGTCACTACCTCTCGCCGCACCCCTGTGCTGCTCGTGCCGACGCTCGACCGCCTGGAGTGGCCGCCGCTTCCGCCGGATGGTGGGGAGGGCACGTTGTCACCTCCGGCGGCCGCAGGCAGCTTCCGTCAATCGGTGAGTTACAGACGCGTCCCGCTCGCCCCATCGTCAACCGCTAACCGCCTTCGCCTGCGGCGTCCACTTTTCCCAGCTGCAAGCTGCTTCTTGACGGGAATCTGTGCTCAGGGGAACACTCTTCTCAATACGCCCTTCGTAATAATTTTATAACATTTATCTCTTCTCAATGATTCTTCATATTATGCCTTATGGGCGTTAACTTTCAATTTATATTTACCATGGCTTGTGATTCAGCCGACTATTACGTAAACAAAAACTCTATCACTAATTTACAATAGTCTCATTTCTTAATCATTCCCTCAATAGCTTTACAAAAGGGATTTTTTTACAACACTTGAAGTGTTTTTACTTAATGGTAAATAAGAAATAAATTGAACTTTAATTCCATGAATCGTTTATCGATGCTTTGTATGTCCTATCAAAACTGCTTAGAAAGCTAGAATATAGAGTATAAGAAGAACCCACTCATTTCTTTACACTCTCGTGTCATTCACGCCTCAAATTTCACATTCTTTTACACATATCGCAACACTCACAGGCAATCTTGACTAACTACTCAGAAAGCATTCCCGGTGACGTCACATTTTCCGCATGCATAGCTCTTCATTTCAAGCTACTTTCACACGTAATACGAAGAACATACAGTATTTATACCATGCATATTAAATGATTACAGACTACGTCAATCCTACATTAACAAATACAAACACAGAACTACCATTACCCCTAAGTATCGTTTTCAATGTCCACCATGCAACCTACAACCTTAATTTATACGGTAATTTACTTCTCTGACTTCCTTATTTTTGTTTTTCCTTTCCGTGCCCCTGGCACGCTTCATGTGGCATCTTGCTTCATTCCTCTTCGCGCTGTTGAAGATTTATTTGCTGCAACATAAATTCTCCCCACAAAATGTATTATCTTTTCTTCTACAATTAAAGTTTCCTAGTAAATCTTGTTCTTACCCTTTTGACTCTAACATAGACGACTTACACTGCCTTGTTGACATTATACAATTTAATTACAGGGACACAAAATCTATGAGTGATATTTAATATACAACATAAAGCTATTGACCTATATTACATAAATTGTACATTGATACACTGTCTGTCATTCTATGAGGGGCTCCACGTTGGATACGTGATGCAGCCCTCTCGATTTCTTTGTCCGTAGGGTCTGGACTTCGATAACGTTGGGATGAGGGATACGGCACACTCGGTAAGGTCCTCTGTGAAGGCTAATGAATCTTTTGTAGATCCTTTCCCCCTTGTTTGATAGCTTATGTGACCGAACCCACACCTTTTGTCCAATATAGAAGTCAATTTTTCGTACTTTCTTTTGGTATGTCTTCTGCGTTATTTAGGCAGTGCGCTTGATGTTCTTCAAAGCTATGTCCATGATCTCCTTCTGTCGGAGTTGTCTTTCCTTTGGCCATGATACCACTTCTTTGATTCGGTTCGGAGGCTCCTTATTCTTCAGTACTAATACCGGTGGAACCATCGTTGACGCATTCTGCAACTCTTTCAGAATTTCTTGGAATTCCTTTATATGCACTTCCCATCTATTGTGCTCGCGGTAGTAACCACGCAGAACGCGACATGGAAGAGTTAGGTCGGCTGTGCAAGCCGTCCTAACTCTCTCGTGACGCGTTCTTCGTGGTTAGACGATGAGTGGAACAACGAGATAAAGTTGGCCTCCATTTTTCTCCGCTTTAACATCTGCAGCCAATGTTGAGACCGGAATTGCGGCCCGTTGTCCGAGATTACAAAAAAAAAAAAAAAAAAAAAAAAGTTCAAATGGCTCTGAGCACTATGGGACTCAACATCTTGGGTCATAAGTCCCCTAGAACTTAGAACTACTTAAACCTAACTAACCTAAGGACATCACACACACCCATGCCCGAGGCAGGATTCGAACCTGCGACCGTAGCAGTCCCGCGGTTCCGGACTGCAGCGCCAGAACCGCACGGCCACCGCGGCCGGCCGAGATTACCAGTTCGACCGGCCTGACCTCTCGCACGAAATCGTTTACAAATGCCGTCGCCACTGTTTTCCCCGTTGCTTTCCTCAGCGGAGTAAAGCAGACAAATTTGATGTTAGCTCCACAGCTACGAGAACCTTGACTACGCGAATCACGACGAATTACTTTTCGTAGCCTAGCACACGCTATAATTTCATGTAAATTAGCACAGTCATCACAGGTAGCCTAACACATGTATTGTCACACGCAATGTTATTTAAAATTCCCCAAAATACATGAATATAACACACAAAGAAAACTGCCCCCAAAATCACACAAATAATATCACAAAGCAATGCGGTATATGCAACGCAGTATTTGCAACGTTGATTATTCACAAATTGGAATATTGATACCTGTGGAAATTTAATCATTTATTAGTACATCCTAGCGAACTCACAGCATCACAAAAGCGAGCCTAATTTGAACGAGATCCTAGGCTAAAGGGTCGCCATTATGCACGACACTTACTTTCCGCAAAGCCTTGGCAGGCATCATCAACTTGAAAAAGGTACCTTCATCTTTTGTGAAAGACACCTATGACTGTTTGCATGAGCAAATATCATTACAAAATTTCTGATTATTGGTTAGCTTTAAGTTTAAAGTTTGAATAACTTAACAGGAATGGAATCGGAAATAAGACGTTGCTGCGAGACCAAGTTAAGAATTTTATGTAGCAACAACATTTTATTTAATAAAATCATGAAAATAACTCCTTGATCATTCACTTTACTTAATAGTACAGTTAAATGGAATGCTCGCCCTTCATCAGTGATCCCAAAAAAATAGCAATTTTGTGCAACCTGACTAAAATGACTATAGGAGTCATCACGCAAAGCGTCTATACTCACCAGAGTCTCACCAGGGAATGCCTAACCGTCTCCCTTCGTCCGGGGTCCACACATGGTGGCCGAAAGGGCTCAGAGAGTCTGCACAGCGGCTATTTGCCAACCTAGCAGTGCCTGCTAACGCGCGGAAACTTGTGTCTCTCTGGTCCAGTGCAGTCGCACTCTTCTTGATACAATGATTGGCTAAACTGCATCCCCACGTTCACAGAACCCACGGCAGACAGCCCACGCATACGTCAGCAGACGACCCGCATTCACACTTGCAGACTATAGTAAGAGTGATAATGAAACATAATTTTGAATAATAAATCTTATATTGCTCTTCCTAGAGTCGGAAGGGCACCCAGGTGTGTTCTGAGTATAAAACTATTGTGTTAAGCCAATTAGCGGCTCGCATGGAGCCGTTACAATATCTTATACTATATGGAATATGAAATAAAATCATGCCCTAGCATTTCGTAGGTTAACTATAAAGCAACACTGTGTAACCATCTGTCGAACCGCGTACGACATTCTGATCTTCTTTTCAAACTCCAGACTTACGCACATCCACTTAATTACGTGCACCAAATAGCATCCTTCTTCTGCAATCTCCTATTCTTTGTGACCGCCGGCCGAAGTGGCCGTGCGGTTAAAGGCGCTGCAGTCTGGAACCGCAAGACCGCTACGGTCGCAGGTTCGAATCCTGCCTCGGGCATGGATGTTTGTGATGTCCTTAGGTTAGTTAGGTTTAATTAGTTCTAAGTTCTAGGGGACTAATGACCTCAGTAGTTGAGTCCCATAGTGCTCAGAGCCATTTGAACCATTTTTTTGTGACCATTAACAACAGCAGTGCCCGCACCTTCCTTCCGACTGCAGGCATGCCCCAAACCTCCATTCCCTCTCCTCTTCTTTGTCTCTTCTATACTGGTGATATGCCCAAACCACTGCCACCAGTCCACCTCTTCCAGTATGCAGATGACATTGATTTCTTCGCTCTGTATCCTACACTCTAGAAATCCCAAGGATCCCTCGAGATTCACATCAAATAATTTACCTCCTGGTGTAACAAATGGCTCCTCAAGGTCATCCGTTAGACAACCTGGGCAATAATTATAGAACGCACCACCCGTACCTTCTGTCTGAATGAATTCTACCTTACCATTTACGACCGCTCTACACAACTAACGAATACGCTAAAATGAATTGGACTAACCATCGACCAGCAACTAATGTGGAAACTGCAGGTACTATCAATCCGACAGAAATCCCACAATAAACATTAACTACTAAAACTACTAACTGGGCCAACTTCGAATTTGTAGTCCTCCATTGTACTCCACACCTACAAAACTTTCATCCGACCTAACCTTCGCTATGTGAATGCTGCACGGATCTCGGCCCCTGTATATCCTGATTGTAGACACTGACTGTTAAATGAATGTGGATATGTACACAGCATAACTGTACCAAAAACAGTCATTATATGTCCAGGCACCATTATGTCAAGCCGCACTCTCAGTTTACTAATGTGATGGAAGCCAAAGATGAATTTTGCAGACTGTGAGCCTATGTCGTGTAGTCTATGGTTGACTCCAGAGAAGTGACAAATGTATTCAACCAGATTTACATAAAGTGAGTAATGTTCATATACATTTGTATTTCCATTCTAAGTTGTAAAGTCGTCATGTATACAAATGCAATTCAGCCAGGAAATTTAACAATGTTAAGAGGAGTCTGTTACACACACTATACCATATAGAATACGAAATAAAATCGTGCCCTAGTACATCATAGTTACAACATTACATAACCGTCTGTTGAAGTGTATTATGAAGCGGACCTATTGGTTACATACAGTTATTCTATACAAGATCTTATGAATGTATATCACATACACATTCCATACTGCCGCGCGGGGTAGCCACACGTTCTGGGGCGGCTTGTAACGGTTCGCACGCTAGGCTGTTGGAGTCCTCCCTCAGGCATGGGTGAGTGTGTTGTCCTTAGCGTAAGTTAGTTTAAATTATATTAAGAAGTGTGTAAGCTTCGGGACCGATGAACTCAGCAGTTTAGTCCCATAGGATCTTACCTAAATTTCCAAATGTTACGTTCCATACTATAATTGAACAATACACAGCAAAGCTACTGTGGACATAGTTATACTAGAGAAAATGTTAGATGTTGAAGCACAAAAGAATGAGGGAGGCGTGGTGATGGAAGGAAACTGAGGATGGAGGGAGGGTAGTATGGAGTAGGTGGTGAAAATAAAGGAACAAGATATAGGTGCAAATATAGTGGGTGGGGTGTGGGGTAGAAAGGAGATGTAGTATAATAAAAAGTATAGACAAATATGCATATAATAGGGTGGGGTTAGGTACTAGGGATGAAGAGGACAAGCAGGGGAAAGGGGAAAAGCATTGGGGAAATGTAGCAGAACAGAGTAATGTAAATGAATATACAGATATGAGGATAAGGAAGGGGGCAGGTTGTAAAGGAGAAGATTACAAGGTAGGGGACTATGGGGAAAGGGTGGAGGACAAAAGGCAGGGAACAAGGAGCGGAAGAATAACGGGCAATATAAGAAAATTAAGTGGTGATATTGAAATGTACCTAAGATGTAAATGGTGGGGTGGCTTGGGGGGAAGGGGGGGGGGGGCAAGTAAGAGCAGTTCCTTCTCTAGGAGTTAAAATTGACGCCACATCTGGCCAACTAAATCAAGGAACGTTCACAATAAATCGACCTGGAATATTCTTCGGTCAATGCTCAGAAATTTGTGGAGCAAATCACAGATTTATACCAGTTGTAATCTGATTATCGAAGATAATTTAAGGAGTTAGTTAAAACATATAACATTAGAATGTCAATCTAAAATAACTAAATAATTAATACACCTTGGAACATCAGATGACTGAAAGTAAGTAATGGTCTCTTACACCAAGCAATAGTAAATTAACGCCTACTTCTGATGAGGAATTGTAATCCAAATTCCTCAAATATCATCGCTCATATGATTCTCTCTATTCATTATATTTTTAGCCACTTTAATTCTGTTTAAAATGCTTCTATAAATAGTAGTGTATTACTGCAGTCATACAATTATATAACTTCATAAAGAAGTTTCCCCTCCTTGCCGCTTCATCCCCAACGCCAACATGTTGTGTGCCTGTTCATATATATTTTTTATTCTGCTACATCTCCTCTCTGTCCCCCATCCAAACCCTTATATTTGCACCTACATCTTACTACCCAATTTTCCTCCATCTAATCCTATACTGCAATCCTCTCCTAACCCCAATATCTTCCTATCATTTGGGCTTCCACCTCCCGCCCCCCGCCCCAATATTTTTGAATTCCACATCTGACAAAAAAAATGGTTCAAATGGCTCTGAGCACTATGGGACTCAACTGCTGTGGTCATTAGTCCCCTAGAACTTAGAACCAGTTAAACCTAACTAACCTAAAGACATCACAAACATCCATGCCCGAGGCAGGATTCGAACCTGCGACCGTAGCGGTCTTGCGGTTCCAGACTGCAGCGCCTTTAACCGCACGGCCACTTCGGCCGGCCCTACATCTGACATTTTTATAGTACAAGTATATACACAAAATCTTAGCAACGTATTTTTTCACTATAATATATAATGTTTATATGGTAACCATTCGTAGCTCTTTCATAGAATGAGTGTATATGATCCATAGGTCTGCTTCACAATACACATCGACAGATGGCCCCTCCCTTTATTTCATCCACCCTCACCCCCATAGGTGTGGCGAGGAAGGCTGTCAGCAGTACAGTCATCCCACTCTTCAGCCAGCTGGAAACGTAAAACTAAATTAGATGAAAAAACTACAACATAAATGTGAGGTATTTACGTGGGTTTAAAACATTTGGAATGGTGAAAAAGTAATGGAAATATTTATATGAATACGCAACAAGGCGTTTTCCTGTTTAAATTTAAAAACATAATAATAAAAGGTCAAACTTCAAGCAAAAGGGTACATTTCAACCTTTTAAAATACAGAAATGAATAATGAAAGAGTATTCACTGTCACTAAAAATGGGAGGACCTGCCCTGGGACTATAAGCCTACGTTGAAGGGGATGAGATTTGGCGTCGAGGAGGGTAGGAGGGTAGGAGGGTAGTAGTGTAAGGACTGAGGACTGGGGCATGGTATCGATCGGATAGAAGTGGCTGTAGGGAAACGAGAAAGGAAGGGATGTACGTGAGAGTATCAATGAAGTGAAAATCTGAAGAGGAAAAGATGGCTGAATAATATGAGGGGAATGGGAAAAGGGGCGGGGAAAAACGAGAAGAAGAGGGACAGCGAGCCCTGGTGAGGAGAAAATGGGTGGTGTGGGGTTAAAGCTGGTATGACAGGGAAATTTCAGGATGGAGTTCATGATCTGGGAGGGGGTGATGGTTGAAATTTCTTTGGGAGAGTATGGGAAGTCTGTGAAAGAGTAGGATTGGTAGGATGTGGTGGTAGGAGCATGGTACTATATGGGGATCAGAAAGCAGAGAGAAAACTATACAATTGCTGGTGTCAAGATTATGGATTGTGTAGGCTGTCTGGAGGTGTTCAATATGAGTGAGAAGAGGTGGGAAAGGGAAATTCATGAGTTCTTAATGTAACCTTGTCGAGGAAGGTAAACAGATGCTTTAAGCAAGTTATAGTTCATGGGGGCCCATACAGAATTTATATGCAGTGAATATCAGTCCATCGTCCGCATAGCAAAGGACTGGTCAGAACAAGGTTTTGTACGTGTAGAGCACAGTGGAGTGGTGCAAACTCCAAGTTCGGTCAGTTAGTAGTATTAGTAGTTTTTGTTTATTGTGGGCTTTGTGTTGGATGGTTAGTACCCGCAGTTTTAACATTAGTTGCTGGTCGATAGTTAGTCCAGTGTATTTTAGTGTATTAGATAGCTGCATAGGATGGTCGTAAACGGTAAGGCTGAGGAGTTCATTGAGACAGAAGGTACCGGTGGTGCGTCCTATAATTATTACCCGGATTGTCTAACGGACGATCTTGAGGAGCCATTTGTTACACCAGGAGGTAAATTATTTGAGGTCAATTTCGAGGGATCGTTGAGATTTCTAGAGCGTAGGATACAGAGCGCGGAATGCAGTGTCACCAGTACACTGAAACAGCTGGACTGGTGGGAATGGCTTAGGCATATCGACAGTGTAAAGTAGATCAAGAAGAGGGCAATGGCGGATACAACAAAGTGGAAGTGCGTAAGTTTGGAGTTTGGAAAGGAGACCGTAATGCCATACACGGTTCGACAGATAGTTATGTAATGTTGCGTTATACTCGTAACTGACCTATGATGTACCAGGGCATGATAGTTTCTCACATTCCATAAAGTATAAGGTGTAAATACCTCACTACTTACCATTGTTAAATTTTTGGTAGAAGTGCATTTGTTTACATTATGACCTTACAGCTTAAAACGACCATAAAAAGATACATGAACCTTACTCAATTTATGAAACTCCGGTTCAGTGCATTCGTCACTTCCCTGCAATCAGCTATACAGTACGCCACATAGACTGACAGCCTACGCTGTTCATCTTTGGTTTCGATCACATTACTAAATTCGACAGTGTGACTCTATATAATGGTTCCTGCACGTGTAACAACCGTTTTTGGTGTTAATTTTATGGTATAGTTATGATGCATATGCCACACATGTCTGTCTTATGTCTGCCAGAAACTTTGAGAATATGTTTCCATTTTTATACTGTGACATCTGCATTACATATTATCAAGTTTAATATGTCTTGACGATGACTCCGTTTATAGAAGTCTCCGCATGCCCAAGTAGTACAACATCAAGAGCTTTTTATATTTTTTAATTTAAGAGAAAGGTAATCTTTTTGCAGCCTCCTTCGTATTGACGTAATTTTACAAATTTTTCTGGTTCACTGTATTGTAGTTCTGATAGAAAAGAAATCGCAGCACCAAAAAGTAATTAGTGTAGAATAACGAAATTTCGAGAATACTTTTGTCTAGGTTTATTTAAGTTATTATCATTGCAGTCACAGGTTAATGTAAGTGCGAGATAAACCACGGCAAATGTGAAATGCTGGTAAATTAATAACTGGCGTAACCACGGAAATGTTGAATGAAAGCATGCAAACGTGAGCCCATTGTGTTGTACAGGTGCTGGAAGTCAGTTCTTAGGATGGAGTACCCTGCCTGTTGCACTTGGTCAGCCAATACAGGGATGGTTAATTATATTTGTTGATCATGCCAGTGATGTTCCATGTGCTTAGTTGGTGACAAATCTTGTGATCGTGCAGCAAATGGTTCAAATGGTTCTGAGCACTATGGGACTTAACATCTGTGGTCATCAGTCTCCTAGAACTTAGAACTACTTAAACGTAACTAAACTAAGGACATCACACACATCCATGCCCGAGGCAGGATTCGAACCTGCGACCGTAGCAGTCGCGCGGTTCCGGACTGCGCGCCTAGAACCGCTACACCACCGCGGCCGGCGATCGTGCAGCCCAAAGCAATATGTCGACACTCAGCAGAGTATATTTGGTTCCAAAAGCTGTATTTGGGCGAGCATTAACCCGTTGGAAGACACACCGTGGCAGCACAGAGGGTCGAATCACCAGACTCACGTAGAAATTTGCAGTCGGGGCGCGTGGGATAACACCCCAGACCATAACTCCAGGTGTAGCTTCAGTGAATTTAGTACACAGACAGGTTGGTTGCTGGGACTCAACTGTCCAGTACTATGGAGATGGCGGTGTCACCGCTATGTTGATATTAAATTGATGTGCAAATTAATCACAGTGATAAATTAATTACGCCCGCCCATCCAACAACGCCCACCCCACCCCTGGATGACATCATGTGTTTTTCTCAGCCTGCACATGGGTCTCCGCACCCTCCCGTACTCCCCACCTCCCATTCCTCCCCCCCTCCACCAACCCTATTGGCAGAAATTTCGAATTTTGCTGGAAATTTCGAATTTCGACAGTGATTTCGAATTTTCGTTGTAAAATTCAATTATCAATTCAGAAGGTATAATATTAACGAAATTGTTTATAAACGGATATATGTGGCAAAAAAAAACTTATAGAACTGGAAATCTCTGAATTATGCTCTAAGAAGAACATAATTTGCATTTCGTAGGACAGGGATACTCTTCTTTAACTTCTGATCGCTTGATATAGGTAGGCTTTCGACTACGTAGTTTCAACTACTTTCCAAGGTTATCCAACCTCCCACTTCCCACATCCGAAATACATGTACGTGGATCGCTGTAAATAGGAAACGTCCTAGGATTTTTGGTAGGTTATCGAATAAGACAGGTAAATATTCTCGTACAAATTTTTTATTAACTTTTGCATATACATTTACACACAGAAAACAACGCTTTCCTTATTTTTGTTAGGTGTAGTTTTAGTGATGTCCAATTTAATGTTTAGCTTATAGCTTAAATCCGCATCTGAATCCTCTGTTTCTTTCTCCAACCAGTAATTTGATTATTACAGAAAATGAACATTCTCGAATTCTAATACCGGTACATATCTAATTTTCTTCCTGTAAAATATTTGTTTTATGGCTTTCACTATTATCTCAATTCCATCCTGCAGATCTTCTAGGCGAAAGCATTTGGGGATTTTAATTTTACCTGTAATCTCCTCCATGACGCTATTGTTAAAATGATCCGCATCTTCCTGTGTCTATGTCGGCAGCTCTTCTGTTTCACATCCTTGCAGGATTTATGTACAGAACTTAAGTTAACAACATTTGCAAACGAGTGTCCATTAAATATAGTTATCCAACAGTTTTAAACTCGGCACATGGCTATCGTGTTGCTAGGTGGACAACATCCAGATCGCCACACTTAGATAGAATATAACAATCCTTTTTAAGCCGATCCAAACGGGAACAGAGCTATGAAACACATTTTTCCTGTATTCCTTAATAAAGTGAACGTTCTTGATTCCACTGATTTCGGCCAGTACTCCAACACGTGACCAGTTTCCATTGCTGTTTACTGTAAACACCAATATATTGTATTCCCCCTTCGTAGCCCGATTTTCCCATACAGTGTGTTTAAATCCATATGTAAAATAGGCTGCACATACGCAATATCTTCTTCCTTTTTCAATTGCAGCTTATATTCCTCCTTTATGGCAGTTGTCTTCTCCATATACTCCAGTTTTCTTTATTTCCAGGTCCTCTCTTTCCACTTTTCTTTTCCGTACACTTAATACATTAACTGCACTTAAAGTAATAATTTATTTAATGGGGAATGATTTAAGTCTGTTTGATACTTTGGATCTTTTTCTTAAGACTTGTGGTGCGCTAGGTCGAACACACGATCCAATCTGTAGCTGTATATTGCATCACCCAGCCTGGTAATGCTATGCCCCTTCGCCAAAAACTACGTAAAAGCTTCCCATAGACGCGTTTCTGGATACTTTATTAAATCTGTAAGATGGTTACCGATAACTTTGTTTATTCCTGGACTTGTGATTTGACAATACATTGGTTATATACATTTACTCTACAACTGGAGCTCATCCACTTTAAGCAGTCTATTCCAGCTGTCTTATCGCTCTCCACAATCACATTTCTGCTTCCCTGGCGGTCTTTTTCCACGCAGAAGGCGTGGGTTGATATTCGGTATCCGCGCATATCAATTTTATTAAAAATTCCACCGAAGTGTTGCCTCCTGTCTAAATCCGAAAGGTAATAATCGTCTACAAGTATCTGACGCAATATTCCAGTCAACTCTTCCATCAGAATATCCAATTTAACGTCGGCTAAATCCGCTTTATATGGAATAGCTACAGGAGTCTTATATTTCTTCGAAATCGTTTCCAGTGCTTCCTTGCCTATTTTATCCAATATTCTTCTTGCTGTCACAGTGTCGCTTCCATGTAGAAGAAATGGTAGCTTCGCCTTGACACCATCTATTCCAGTGACGCATTTGGAGAATTTACTACGTAATTTGTAGTTAAATGAGCTACACATCTCCTTCTTTAACATTACAGATTGTCTCTTCTTTAACTGCTCCTGACAGTCCCCTTGATCACAGATTGTAACTACCATAATGTTATCGGAAAACAGTTCTGTAATAGGAGTAAACACATTTAAATTCTACTTGCTAAGGAGCGTACCATTTTAGATGTAATTTATGTTGCCAATGTCAGAAGCCAGATGTTCTAGGTTCTCCAGTAATAATCATAGATCAAAGCGTTTGTCGGTTGATCTCGTTCTCCTCCCTAATAGCTGAGGCATGTACCGGCAAAGCACTTTGGAGGAATCCATGTTGACATTTTCAACTACCGCAGCAGACTGATCGGTTGCAGCTGTCCTGCCTCCTTTTATACTCTTAAGATCCACGATGGCTGTACTTCCGGTCACGTGATCTTCCGGTCATACATTCTAAATCTGACTGCACTCGCAATCCAATTGTAAACTCCAAGCTGAATCGTGATATTTTGGGTGGAAGGTGTCCGTGGGAGTGAGGGCGACTGCCCCGTCGTTTGAGGGGGGGGGGGGGGGGAATTAATTGATCAATTTAATTAATTTGCATTAGAATTTGATATCAATTTGACATCAAAGTTGCGTTAGCACCACCATCTCCCTACGACACTGGCCTCCTCCTAACTAACACACAGCCATCACTGGCACCGAGGCAGAACCAGCTTTCATCAGAAAACATGATAGACCTCCACTCTGCCCCCAACGAGCTCACGCTTGACGCCACTGAAGTCGCATATGGCGGTGGTTTGGGATCAGTGGAATGCGCGCTACAGGCCGTGTGGCTCGGAGTTGTCCTTGAAGTAACTTGATTTGGAACAGTTCGCTGTGTCACTGTGGTGCCAAGTGCTGTTCATATTGTTGCTGCAGATGCAGTACGTTGCACCAAAGCTATACACCGAACACGATGGCCTTCCATATCGGCAATGTCACGTGGCCGTCAGGAGTCCAGTCTTCTTGCGACCGTACATTCTCGTGACCACCGCTACCAGCAATCATGTACAGTGGATAAATTCCTGCCAAGTCTTTGTTCAGTATCGCAGAACGAACATCCAGCTTCTCGCAGTGCTATTACACGACCTCGCTCAAATCCAGTGAGGTGTTGATAATTGTGTCTTTGTTCCCTTAAAGGCATTCTTGACTAACATCAGCTCACCACTTCTAGTTTCAAAGGTAACTAACGCTCACATATATTACAACAAGTATTTAAAGCAAACCTGATTTGCATCCTCATAGTGGCGATACTAGAGCAACTCTTACGCAACTGGCGGAAATCATTTTGAAAAGTTCCCGCACCAACATTTGTACAACAGCTGTAATAGCACACACTAAAGAACAACATAAGTGCATACACTAGTTACGTGTATTCTGACCAGTATCGAGACAACTGACTATCACAGGTTGTGTTCAAAACGGCCTTTGGCAGCGGCAATACACTCTCCCAGTGTAGTATGGAACGACTGCAACATACGTTCTAGCATTTCAGCGGAGACGTACGAGCAGGCTGCAGTAATACGTGGTTGCATATCATCGAGTGTACTTAGTATGTCCTATCAGACAGCGTCTTTCCAATTTCCCCACAGAGGAAACTCTACAAGCGTCACATACGGGAATGGGCCGGCCACGGTACAGGGCTCCTCATCTACTCCAACGATTTGGAAACAGTTCATGAAGACTGAAATACCTGGGCTAGTGGGACCGAGCGGATTAGGTTATGGAAAGGGGCCAAAATAAGTTGCTGTCAGTTGCACTCAACATACAAACATTATTTATCAACACACAATATTACAACAAGGATGCAAAACACTCAAAACTTTAATAGACCTCCTGTGATTAACTTTAGATCGGCTGAAGGCCACACTCAAAATCCAAGACGCAAAGCCTAAGCAAGAAATTGAAATAGAAGGTGCTTCTGGAGGTTTCACCCAAAAATATTTTCTAAATCCTCAATCTAAACACGCTGAAGGCCTTAGCAACTTAATTTTAATGAAATTTGGATGGAGGCCGCATATTAAGCAATAAGAAGAGTTTCATTCTAAAGGCAGAAGGCCTTATCTTAAAACATTTCATGCAAAATTCGGCTCAGAGCCTCATACAAAAGCGTAACAACCTTATGTCTTAACAGCAAGACAAGAACATCAATTTAAGAAATATTAAAACTCGGATGAAGGCCGCACATCAGCAAATAATTTAACAGCTTAAACCCTAGAAAGGAGAATTTCAATTTTAAAAGTCAGAAGGCCTCATCTTTAAACATCTCATGTAAAATGCAGCTGAAGGCGCCATATAAAAGAATGACAATTTCATGCCTTATGGGCAAGACAAGAACATTAATTTAAGAGCTATTGATACTCGGCTGAAGGCCACACACCAACCAAGTAACCAAAATCCAAACAGGTAAATTACTATGTAATACACAAGGAACGGCGCTCAGAAGTTTCCAAGGGTCGGCCTGGGATTGTAACACTAAAGCCCGTTTAGGTGATACCGGCAACCTGTCCAACGACTTCTTAATCTGAAGGCAACGCAACGACAGACAGCCGACCGACCAATCAACAAGATCAGTTCCGCTCCACGCAACCAGCAAAATGACCACAAGATTTCAATACAACGACACACAGAATATTGACACCCACAACGACCAACAACACCTCAGCTGTCGAACTACACGCCGCGCTGGGCAGCAACAACACGAGGAGAAAAATACACTGCCCAAATTACGTCAACGACCAGAGCAGGTAACCGGAACGTCAACGGCCACAAGGCAGAAAATGCCGCTGGTCAACTGCAATACCAGGGAATAAATTAAGATAAACTCCACAGGAAGACGGCTGGAATCTTGGCTGACTTGAATACAGACACGTTGTTGCTCGCGGGAATGCCCCAAAAGCGACAACCAGGATCAGACGAAGAAATGTAAACAGTTGAGGCTCGATAGTAAGTTAAGTGAGGACTCAACTTTCACGTCCGAGATCGGTGAGCGACGAACTTCATAGCACTCGCAAGCAACACTTCACACTCCAACCGCTCATGCACACCGCCATCAGCCCCAGCCAGAGCACGCCCGACGGAGACTTCCTTGCCGCTCCACGCCAACCGACAGACTGCCGGAAACTATATCCGCTGCACCAAAGATAGTACAGCAGTACTAGTATCGATATACGCTGCTGCTGCCACTCACAGAGAGGGCAGCAACATTATCACGATAACCGCCAGAGAAATAAAACCACAGGACTGCAACCAAGGTTTAACCCAAGACAAGCATGATTCAAGCCAGCCACGGCTCAAAGACGTGCAGCAGTACTTCGTGCACTATGGGCTGTACAGCCATCATGTTGGTACCACAAGTTCCTCCTAGCCTGCAGAGGAACGTCTTTTAGCATCAGTGGAAGATGGTCTGTTGAGGCTATGTTACTTGTGCACATTCAGTATTCTTTCTATGAGAAACGGGCTTATGAGCTGGTGATGCACTCTCTCACACCACACATTTACACTCCATGGACGATGATATTCCACCCGTTGAGCCAACGGGGATTGTCAACAGACAAATAGTTTACCTGGGCACGGTCCGCTTGCTTAGCTGGATAGTAACGTGCTTGCCTCCCATGCAGTGGCCCAGGATTCGATTCCCAGCCGGGTTAGATGGCTCTGATCACTATGGGACTTAACTACTAAGGTCAGCAGTCCCCTAGAACTTAGAACTACTTAAACCTAACTAACCTAAGGACATCACACACAGCCATGCCCGAGGCAGGACTCGAACTTGCGACCGTAGCGGTCGCGCGGTTCCAGACTGTAGCGCTTAGAACCGCTCGGCCACCTCGGCCGGCCGCCGGGTTAGAGATTTTCTCCGCTGGTGTACTGGGTGTTTTATTGTCCTCATCATCATTTCATCCTCATCACCGGCACACGAGTCGCCCAATGTGGCGTCGACTGCAATAAGACTCACAATCGTCGGCCGAACTTTACCGTTTGGGGCCTCCCAGCCAGCAATGCCATACGATCATTTCATTTTTTACCTTGCCATGACTGGTAAATGTGGCTTCAACACCAAATAAGATACGTGATACAATTGGAGTTTCCTGCCTTAATGCCCACGTGCATAAGTTAACACGATTCTCATACTCATTTCCGTACAACGATTGCTGGAGAGAAAAGTGACATGGATGGAATCTATGTCGACGGAGAATACGCAGGGCATTTGTCTGATGCATCCCACTTCCTCGTGTGATTGCGCAAGAGCTAACGTCCTGACCAACTGCAAAAGCAGCAACAACATTAATCCCCCTCCCCCTCTCTGCCATCACTTATTTCCTTCTGTTACGTTGCCTTTCACGTAACTGGTTGAAGAAGTTCATAAATAACTGCGGAGGTGGTTGACGTCTATTGGGATATCTTGACGCATAAACCGTACAAGAACGAACTGCATTCCTCCTGCATTCTCTATACACAATGAGCATTTCGCCGTTTTTTTTATTGGTAAATCGCATGGTCCACGAAACACTTAATGGTTGGACCGTGACACATTAACTGTGTAGCAAGTCACAATGCACTCAAGGAAACAAGAAGCACATTCTAAGCAAATATAACAAAAAAATGGCTCTGAGCACTATGGGACCCAACTGCCGAGGTCATTAGTCCCCTAGAACTTAGAACTAGTTAAACCTAACCAACCTAAGGACATCACAAACATCCATGCCCGAGGCAGGATTCGAACCTGCGATCGTAGCGGTCTTGCGGTTCCAGACTGCAGCGCCTTTAACCGCACGGCCAGCAAATATAACAGCATCGTACCTAGCAACTAAGCTGGTTGAATGGGACAAACAAGTGTCGGTGTGTGAACTTTTAAAAATACGATATCTCGTAAACGACTCGCTTTAGACCTTTGCTAGAAACACCACAGGCAACCTCATACCCTACTTTTAGTTTGTGAATGATATAGGCATTGTGCCATTTAATAAAGTGTATATTTTCACAAAAAATACGCTAAGTGTTTTACAGTCAGTTTATTGGCTGCCAATACGAGCTGCTGACTACCAATCCATTCTGTAAAAAGCGGAAATTCCCACAATATCTGTGGTGCAAGTACACCGAAGAATCAAAGAAACTGGTACACCTTCCTAATATCGTGTAGGGCTCCTGCAAGCACGCAGAAGTGCCGCACCATGACCTGGCATGGACTCGACTAATGTCTGCAGTAGATCTGGGAATTGACACCATGAATCCTAGAGGGTTGTCCATAAATCCGTAAGTATACGAGGCGGTTGAGATCTCTTCTGAACAGTACGTTGTAAGGCATCACAGGTATGGACAATAATGTTCATGTTTAGGGAGTCTGGTGGCCAGCGGAGGTGTTTAAACTCAGAAGAGTGTTCCTGGAGCCACTGTGTAGCAATTCTGGACGTGTGGGGTGTCGCAGTGTGCTGCAGAAATTGCCCATGTCCGTCGGAATGCACAATGGACATGAATGGATGTAGGTGATCAGACAGTTTGCTTACGTACGTGTCACCTGTCAGAATCGTAACTAAACTTATCAAGGGACCCATATCACTCCAACTGCACACGTCCCACACTATTACAGAGCCTCCACCAGCTTGAACAGTCCCCTGCAGACATTCAGGCTCCATGGATTCATGAGGCTGTCTCCATAACCGTACAAGTCCTTCCGCTAGATACAATTTCAAACGAGATCCGTCCGACCAGACAACATTTTTCCAGTCATCAACAGTCCAATGTCGGTGTTGACGGGCCCAGGCGAGGCGTAAAGCTTTGTGTCGTGCTGTCATCAAGGGCATACGAGTGGGCCTTCGGCTCCGAAAGCCCATATCGACGATGTTTCGTTGAATGGTTCGCACGCCGACACTTTCTGATGGCCCAGCGTTGATATCTGCAGCAATCTGCGTAAGGGATGCACTTCTGTCACTTTGAACGATTCTCTTCAATCGTCGTCGGTCCCGGTCTTGCAGGATCTTTTTCCAGCCGCAGCGATGTCGGAGATTAGATGTATTACCGGATTCCTGATATTCATGGTACACTCGTGAATTGGTAGACTGGAAAATCCGCACTTCATCGTTACCTAGGAAATCCTGTGTCTCCTAGCTCGTGCGCCGACTATAACACCACGTTCAAACTCACTTAAATCAAGATAACCTGCCACTGTAGCAGCAATAACCGATCTAAAACTGCGCTAGACGCTTGTTGTCGTATATAGGCGTTGCCGACCGCAGCGCCGTATTCTGCCTGTTTACATATCTCTGTATTTGAATACGCATGCCTCTATCAGTTTCTTTGACGCTTCACTGTGGTAACTGAAAACGGTCAAAGGCCGAAATAATTATTTCACAATAGAATAAACGATCTATACACACAATTGGCGGAACTTTCATTTAAAAATTTTTACAAGACTGTGACCCCGAAGCATGGTAAAGTTATAATTTTTAAAATGTTTCATTTCAGTGGTATTATCGGTTTCGGGTTACCAAACCCATCTTCAGGTGCTAATGTTTTCGGTTATGTAAATGTTTTGGTCAACAGTACGTCGTCTGCTCGTGCACTGTGTAAGTAGTATTTACATGTAGTGCCACTTTATGTGTTGTTTCATCAATAAAAATGTGCATTAGTTGTGTTCACTCACGTAAGTTCCAGTAGATGACGATTTTTTTCTGTTTAGTCTCAAGGAAATTTGTAAACTTTAATTACATAACATGATTCATCAGCTGGTAACATCAGATCATGTTTTTATGAACAAACATAATTTTATATAGACTAAATTGTTTAGCGCCATTATACTCCTCAGTTATTATTGCGCAAACAAGTGAAAATACCAACTAAAATATCACACTAAATGCGACTTACATCAACAGAATCTGACATCAAATAAAAATGTTTAATAAACTGGTTAATTATAAATTTTGTAAGGATTCAAATTTAATTGTTCTCTATATTCTTTGTTCATATCTCTACTTGCAAAATGGTTCAAATGGCTCTGAGCACTATGGGACTCAACTGCTGTGGTCATAAGTCCCCTAGAACTTAGAACTACTTAAACCTAACTAACCTAAGGACATCACACACATCCATGCCCGAGGCAGGATTCGAACCTGCGACCGTAGCAGTCGCACGGTTCCGGACTGTGCGTCTAGAACCGCGAGACCACCGCGGCCGGCTCTCTACTTGCCTTTATTGTATGACACAGAGAAATCAGACCTAAATGACTCACTGTAGGTACTATAATTCGTCACTTATAATGACAACTGATCAGCACCGAAGTGCGTTGGGTGCAGAAGGATAGCTTTTAGTACCGCTACTGTTGAAGACGACAGACGAATCTGAAAGGAATCTGGTTTAACACGAATAACAGGTTTACCTCAGAAGTTATGCTCTCGTTTACTTAGAGACTGTTTACCTTTCTACTAGGCTCCTGTGTTTGCCAAAGCGTTCGTTTTATATTCTGCATACTGGAGCATCCCACGGATGTTATTTCTGGAGAACACAAAGACCGTTATTCTCGTTAACCTGCGCTTATGTTCTTCTTCCGCTGCCTCCTGTCCCTTTGCCGTTACATTCTTCGTTACAGCGTTTTTCACACTTCGCTTTGTTCTTTCACTCTACTATTACCGGTTCTCCTTTAACTTGAAAAATGCTGTCCCACTGCCTACTTTGGTTTATTTTAGTTCATCACTGTAACGTTCACATGTGATCTACATCTACATCTACATCTGATGTGTCGACAGAGGTGCCGACACAGTGTGTTTGAGGGGGCCGAAATGCATGCTATAAGCGCACGAAGGATGGCGTGAGGTCTGAAACAGGATACGTAATGAATGCTATAAAGAAAAGTACGTAGCTTCTGCAATACTTAACTTTAATCCATCCTTGTGGTACATCGCTCTTGACTATACAAGTGAGACTCTTTAGATATGCAATGTAATGATAATGGCGCCTTGCTAGGCCGTAGCCACGGACTTAGCTGAAGGCTATTCTAACTGTCTCTCGGCAAATGAGAGAAGAGCTTCGTCAGTGTAGTCGCTAGCAAAGTCGTCGTACAACTGGGGCGAGTGCTAGTCCGTCTCTCGAGACCTGCCGGGTGGTGGCGCTCGGTCTGATCACTGGCAGTGGCGACACGCGGGTCCGACATGTACTAATGGACCGCGGCCGATTTAAAGCTACCACTTAGCAAGTGTGGTGTCTGGCGGTGACACCACATTCCTCCCCCGCAAATCGGCCGACGGTCGTGTGATAAGGCTTCCGACCGCCGTGGGGAGGACCCCATGTTGACGTATGCGACGAGGTGGGGAGCCTAACAACAGGCGAGGCTGTGCCACCCGCACCCTGCCATTCGGTCCGTGGGGAGCTAGGAAACGCCTGAAAACCTATTCCAGGGTGCACGTCATCATGCGGTGTATGCGCCCGTAATGAGACAGGAGGGGCCGAAGGGTCGACCTCCATTGCGTCGGGGGATCCGACGCGCGATGACGCCATGTGGTCCGGAGCGGGCAAGAGTTCCATGGCGGAGGACAGCTGGTCACGGGAAGCGATCGGCGGCGCGCGACCCAGGGAGGCGCTAGGCGGCTGTAGCGAAGCGTCCACTGCGGGCGGCGCCGGCGGGAGAACAGGCGGCGGCGGCGGCGGCGCGTCGCCATGGGGCAAAATGGAAGGCAACGTCGGTAACACCTGGGGATGAGGCGAGCCAGTAGATGGGTCCCCAGGGCGCTGACCGGACGGCACCGTCGCTGAAAGCAGACGGGGAGCGGCAGAACCCGTGCGACGACAGAGGCGCAGCTGATTGAGATGCCGACGCACCTCACCAGAAGCCCCCAAAACCAAATACATCGGTCGTGCGGTAGCGTTCTCGCTTCCCACGCCCGGGTTCCCGGGTTCGATTCCCGGCGGGGTCAGGGATTTTCTCTGCCTCGTGATGGCTGGGTGTTGTGTGCTGTCCTTAGGTTAGTTAGGTTTAAGTAGTTCTAAGTTCTAGGGGACTTATGACCACAGCAGTTGAGTCCCATAGTGCTCAGAGCCATTTGAACCATTTTGAACCAAATACATCGCGCGGCCGAGGCAGCGAAGAATGCGCCCTGCAAGCCAACGCATTGAACCTCGATAGTTGCGATAGAATACAACGTCGCCTGGAGCAAAAGCAGGAGTCTGCCGCTGCACAGGAACCTGATGCGGCGGATGCAGCAAAGACATCAAGGTTCGATGAGGACGACCATGGAGCAACTCAGCCGGCGAGCGACCATCGCGGGGCTGAGAGCGATACGAAGACAAAAAGAGCAACAATGCCTCCTCCCGAGAATGCGACTCTTTCAACTTCAACATCTGTGACTTGAAAGTCCGGACCAATCGTTCAGCGGCACCGTTTGACTGAGGCGAAAACGGCGCGGATGTCAGATGTTGAATACCATTGGCCTTGCAGAATGACTGAAATTCTGCAGACATAAATTGTGGGCCATTGTCGGAAACAATAGTCTGTGGAAGACCTTCAATACAAAAGATAGCCGATAACGCTTGGATGGTGGCAGATGACGTCGTGGAAGACATCCGGACAACAAAAGGAAAATTACTGAAAGAATCGACCACAACCAACCATCGAGCATTCCAGAAGGGACCAGCAAAATCGATGTGCAAGCGTTGCCAAGGGGAAGTGGCTTTTAGCCATGCAAAGAATTTCCGCGGCGGTGCGGATTGTTGTTCGGCACACGCCACGCAAGAACTTTACACGATTTAGAATCACAAGGTGTAATTGAACGTGTGCAGGCTTCTCTCTGGGCCTCACCCTTAGTCATTTTGCCTAAACCTTCCGGAAAATTGAGACTTTGTGTGGACTTCAACGCAACTGTGAATCCACAACTTGTGACTGCAACTTTTCCTTTGCCCCACCCGGAAGATCTTTTTGACAAACTGTGCCCGGGTAAATACTTTTCGAAGTTGGACCTAGCAGATGCGTACTTGCAAATACCTGTGGACGAAGAATCCCATCCTCGTCGCCACTTGATGTGCCGACAGAGGTGCCGACACAGTGTGTTTGAGGGGGCCGAAATGCACGCTATAAGCGCACGAAGGATGGCGTGAGGTCTGAAACAGGATATGTAATGAATGCTATAAAGAAGAGTACGTAGCTTCTGCAATACTTAACTTTAATCCATCCTTGTGGTACATCGCTCTTGACTATACAAGTGAGACTCTTTAGATATGCAATGTAATGATAATGGCGCCTTGCTAGGTCGTAGCCATGGACTTAGCTGAAGGCTATTCTAACTGTCTCTCGGCAAAGGAGAGAAAGGCTTCGTCAGTGTAGTCGCTAGCAAAGTCGTCGTACAACTGGGGCGAGTGCTAGTCCGTCTCTCGAGACCTGCCGGGTGGTGGCGCTCGGTCTGATCACTGGCAGTGGCGACACGCGGGTCCGACATGTACTAATGGACCGCGGCCGATTTAAAGCTACCACTTAGCAAGTGTGGTGTCTGGCGGTGACACCACAACATCTACATCCATACTCCGCAAGCCATTTGACGGTGTGTGGCGGAGGGTGCTTTGAGTACCTCTATCGGTTCTCCCTTCTATTCCAGTCTCGTATTGTTCGTGGAAAGAGAGATTGTCGGTATGCCTCTGTGTGGGCTCTAATCTCTCTGATTTTATCCTCATGGTCTCTCCACGAGATATATTTAGGAGGGAGCAATATACTGCTTTACTCCTCGGTGAAGGTATGTTCTCGAAACTTCAACAAAAACCCGTACCGAGTTACTGAGCGTCTCTCCTGCAAAGTCTTCCACTAGAGTTTATCTATCATCTCCGTAACGCTTTCGCGATTACTAAATGATCCTGTAACGAAGCGCGCTGCTCTCCGTTGCATCTTCTCTATCTCTTCTATCAACCCCATCTGGTACGAATCCCACACTGGTGAGCAATATTTAAGCAGTGGGCGAACAAGTGTACTGTAACGTACTTCCTTTGTTTTCGGATTGCATTTTCTTAGGATTCTTCCAATGAATCTCAGTCTGGAATCTGCTTTACCGACGATCAACTTTATATGATCATTCCATTTTAAATCACTCCTAATGCCTACTCCCAGATAATTTATGGAATTAAGTGCTTCCAGTTGGTGACCTGGTATATTGTAGCTAAATGATAAAGGGTCTTTCTTTCTATGTATTCGCAGCACATTACAATTGTCTACATTGAGATTCAGTTGCCATTCGCTGCACCATGCGTCAATTCGTTGCAGATCCTCCTGCATTTCAGTACAATTTTCCATTGTTACAACCTCTCGATATACCACAGCATTATCCGCAAAAAGCCTCAGTGAACTTCCGATGTTATCCACAAGGTCATTTATGTATATTGTGAATAGAAACGGTCCTACGACACTCCCCTGCGGAACACCTGAAATCACTCTTACTTCGGAAGACTTTCTCCATCACGCTCACATGTGATAACTTAACTCTCACATGTATCTAAGGGCTTTCAAAATATTCTGTAATACTGAGTACAGTTTCGAGTAATAAAAGCTTAACTTCTCTTTCTACTAAAATCTTTGGAAACAAATCAGTATTAGCGTGTTATTAAAGTGTTTCTTAACAAATCCCTCACATATGGAGAGCGAAAACAGGGTGGAGGGGGGAGAGGGGGGGGCAGAAGAGGGCGGACAAACAGGCAGTGCAGCAGGCATATATTGATCCACTCTCTGACACAGTATTGTATGAACCATATTTCGCGAATGAAATAAAAGGCATAGGGTAGAAAAGTAACCACACGTTAGAAATATGTGATATAGTTTTTAATGACATACCGGAAACTAAGGACTGCAGAACATGTGTGCAGTTTCGATTTAATAGCAAAAGATAACCACTTAATGCTTCAGCTGCTGGCTCCCGAAAGATAGTCAAAGGACAAGTTATTTCACCTTAAGTTCAACAAAATTTGTGGCTGCGATTCAGTATCAACTGCAGGTCTCATATACTAGCTACACAGTCGATGGCTCTGAGAAACTTCATTTCATAGTTGGGATCAGACATTGAATACGAAAGTCACGTATTAACTGGATATACAACGTTCGTAACAACAGATGCAAAAAGCATTATAATAAAGCAGAGAGACGCTTGTAATATTAATTGTGTCACCAAATGGTTGCAATTATTAATAAAAACTACTTATTGAGACAAGTCTGTATGTCTGAGGACATATAAATGCAAGGAAAATCAGTACTGGAGATATATTTTCCGTGAGAGTTAGTAAACGACACGAACTGAATGACTTTGGACGGTACATGATTGTAGAGCATTGCACCAGGGAGATTTCACAGGTCCACTGTCAGCGATGTTACGGCAGAGAAGTAGATAGTGCAGTCATCGCTGTTATAGGGGTAAGAAGTTTGTTCTATGGTGCCCACCCAACTCTAAAGCATATTGGCATATTGCACAATATGTGCACGTTACCTCCTTGTAAGCTATGGCAGAGGACTTTCATAGCTGCTCCATTATTGCGATCACTGATAGAAGTATTCATTGTCTTCAGCTGTTTCCCCAGTTTGCTGAAACCTTCCACGAATGATTCAGGCAGAGATGAGCTGCCGGTAAACCGCCACATGAGCTCTAATTTCTGTGGTTTTCCCATCGAAGTCAGTTCGCAAAACACATTTCGTAGCAACTGATACGTTGTCTAACTCTTCTCCGAATGTTGCCCGGCTGTCATGTAGTATTAGCACATGAGTTCGATGAGTATCTCCATGACACTCTCGTACTCTCGTGATTATTAAACGAACATATGAAGAACTACACCGTTGTTTTATGGATCCGTATCTCAGTCAGTACAAACAGAATCCTTATACTATCACTTTGTTGTCCGTCTGTTTGTGTGTCGTCCGTCTCCTAAGACCTCATTTTTCTCGGGAACGTATGGAGGTACCAAGTCGAAATGTATGTTAAATATTAAGGTCTACGGTCATTTGGTGGAGTAAGAAAATTGAATATTCTAACTCAGTGCAGTCAAAACATACGGTCATCTATGTCACATACTTTGTTACTCACAAACTTATTCATCTAAACCTATAGGGCACTTCCCGTTAACCTAAAATCATTAGATTTGGCAAGAAGCACGGTTTCACACTACAAGTGGAGCAAAAAATTCCGAAAATAGTTAATTTATAATTATATCACAGGAAAACTATTTTGCGATTTCTCAACCGCCTGTGAAAATGCAGTGCAGCCACTACGCGAGAATACCCATCCTTTAATCATCTAGTATTTAAGAATGAGAGCGCTTAGGGACTTGCAACACACTTTACACATAACTTTGAACCTTTACGAAACTTTTTCTCGATAACGACCCCTACGAAATGATGAAAGGAATAAAGTTTGTGGCGTACTACATTTTAGCTGGCCATGCAGTAAAAATGCCACTGAAGCATGTCGTTTTAATTTATTACTTGTTTACTACTAGATGTATTCGTGACACATATTGCAGACAATATTCACTGAATATACCAGAAAAATTACATCACTGTGCGACACTTAGTTCAGAAGACTCGACGTAGTAAACACAGAAAGTGTGAAAAAATAACGCATGAAAAACGTTTAAGTTTATTACTTCGTTGCTTGTAATTCTATTCACGACACTTTTCGTAGACAGTATCCACATAGGCCGCTGAATGTACGGACAAAAATTGTACGACGCATAGTTCAGGAGATATGAAGTCGAATGTTGAGATGCGGGAAAAAGTACCACATGGTGCTCGACGTTTAAATTTATTACTTCTTTGCTACTAAATCTATTCGCAACACATCTCGTAGACGGTATCCATATATGTTCCTGGATGTACCTAGAAAAGTATATCATTGTGTAATTCATAGTTCAGGAGATACAACGTCATAAACATTGATGGGCCTGAGAAACTGCTGCATCATGCATGACGTTCTAATTTATTATTTCTTCACTACTAATTCTTTTCACAGTATATTTTACAGACAGTAGTCACGTATATCACTGGATGTACCTCCAAAATTATATCATTGTACAGCATGTAGTTCAGTAGATACGACGTCATAAACAGTTAGCTGCGTGAAAATGATACTGGAGGACGAAATTCACTAGACGTACAGGTCAAATATGAGTACAAATACGAATAAAATATGTTAAACGTGTGCAAAATAGTTTTGATATGTGCGTATGTGATCAAAGCAATGGATAAAAGGCTCATCCTAAACCCTTGCAACGATTTTAATCGAACTTGCTTTAAATATTAGAATCTGGAAAAAAACTACTGTAGGAGTAACAACCACCAGCCTGTTATTAGGGTGAGGGTGAGGATGGGGAGGTGGACAGACAGTGAGGGAGAAGAAGAAGATAGCCACAGATAGGCGGAGGAGGAGATGGACGGAGGTAGTAGATGGGGAAATATACAGAGACAGGTGAGAGAAGGAGATGGACAGAAATAGGAAAGAGGAGGAGATGTACAGAGACAGGAGGAGGAAGACACAGGCAGAGAAATAGGGGAGGAGGACATGAACAGACAGAGGGGTGGAGGAAAAGGACATATAAGGGGAAGAGGAGGAGATGGATAGAGAGAAGGGAGAGAAGGAGATGGACACGGAAAGGAAGCAGGAACATATGAACAGGGAGAGGGTAGGAAGAGATGGACAGAGGGGGAGTAGGAAGAGACTGGGAAAGGGAGAGGGAGGATGATATGGAATTAGATGGAGGAGAAGGAGATGGACAGAATGGGAAGGATTAAATGAAAAGAGGGGTTAGTGAATAGGGGAGGGGGAGGAGAAGATGGACTGAAAGAGGGGCAGGAAAAGGTAGACAGAGCATGCAGGGTGGAAGAGTTGCACAGAGAGAGGGGTGCTGGAGATGGATAGAGAGAGACAGATGGAGGAGATGGACTAATAGAAGATTGGAATAAATAGGCACCTGGATAACTCGATGTGTGTGTTGAACCAGGGACCTAGAAACGATGGACAAGCCCTCAGTGGTTCACAACTCTACAACAGGCTACAGCAGTCCACTCACCCCACCGCCGCCGCATACCGAACCCATGGTTATTGTTCGGCTTGGCCCTCAGTGGTTCCCCCCGGAAACATCTCATACCAGATGAGTGTAGCCCCAAATGTTTGCGTGGTATAGTGATGATGGTGTACGTGTACGTGGAGACAGTGTTCGCGCAGCAATTGCCGACTATTGTAGCTGAGGTGGAATAAGTGGAACCAGCCCTCATTCGCAGAGGCAGATGGCAAACCGCCTTAAAAACCGTCAACAGGCTGGCTGGCACACCGGACCTCGACACTAACCCGCCGGGCGGGTTCGTGCCGGGGACCGGCACGCCTTCCCGCTCGGGAAGCAGCGCGTTAGTACGCGCGGCTAGCCGGGCGCGCATAATGCCACGTACTCAGCTTGTACTCCGGGTACTACACAATTAAGTTCGTACAGGACCATCATAGCGCGAGTCCTAGTCGTACTTGCCCCCTCTGTCCTCTTACTACTTCCTCTTCTGTCCATCTTCTCCACCTCCCCCTAATTCATCTCGTTCTCACTCTCCTTTTGTCTCTCTCTCTGTCTCTCTCTCTCTCTCTCTCTGTCCCTCTGCTCTCCTCTATTAATCCTAAAAGCAGAGGTCCCAACGTGACGTTCAGTATTCTAGAGTAGATCGATAGAGATTTTCACGCCTTATCTCCTTCGTATATGAATTACATTTTTTTAGGATTTTTCCATTGGATCTTAGGCTGTCATCTGCTTTTCATACAATTGGTTTTATCTTAACATTCCATTGTATCTTCTTTCGGATGCATAGTGTTATATGTTTTATGTTTGTGATTGCTTTCATTGATTGATAGCAAACCGTTTTATTGAATAAAAAATTCTACGTAAAGTTTTGCGATATAATTTCCTTTTATTTGTATCAGGGGACAATTGCCCGTCCCTGCACCAGACGTTGATCCTCTGCAAGTCTTAGTGCATTGATTTTTCTTTATACGACAGCTTAATCCGCAAATAACTTCAAGAAGCTTCCTACTACATCATCACATAGTTTGTGCACACCGTTAACGGTAACGACTCTACATCACTACACTGGGGCACCTCCAAAGTTATTTTCAAATCTGACGATATCGTCTCTTGAGAATTATGTATTGAGTTCAGTCTGATTGGAATTCTTGAAACCAATCACAAAGCTAGTCCATCGTTCTGAATGCACCTATGTTATTCATTATCCGACAATGTGAAATGGTACAGAATATCTTCCGGAAAGTAAGCGATAGGGCATCATCCTGGACGCCGTTAACTTCGGTCTCATGGCCACAGAGAGCTAGACGGATTTCAAAAGATTGCTGTTGGCTGAACCCATATTGAGCCCCCCGAAAGAAATTTTCATTCTCCAGGTAGGGCATAAAACGTGTTTCATAATTCTGCAACAGATATATGTCGGTAATCAAGGCTTATGGCTGAGTTCGTATGTCCAACAATCGTGGTTGAGAACGGAAGTGAGCCACGTCGCTCTGAAACCACTTGAAGCGCCCCGTGGTTAAGTAACACGCAATAAATTTCTGCTAGAAGGGGAGGAAGATCATTCGCATAATCTACAGAGAATCACACAGGTCTCATCAAGTCCAGCTTCCTCTGGTATTTTTAGTGGTTTTAGTTCGTTTTATTTTGCGCTGTTACTTATCTGACTACCCGCCATTTCGGCGTTCGTACGATAGTTGGAAAGAGGAATCGTATTGCAATCAGTCGTAGTGAAATAAATTCAGTTGACTGAATTTAATGTTTTTGCATCCACTGTTTTCGTTGCCAGTGTGATTTTTGAATGGCTAAACAGATGATTTTGAGGCATTTGCAGACTTCACCTACGAACATAACTTCTTAGACTAAAAGTTCCTTTCGAAACGATAGAACGTTTCTCTCGTTACTCTCATGACGTTCATTTTGATCTCGTTCATGTTTTCTTTGTGAAAAAGACTTTGGCTTTAATTAAATCTATGATGGAGCATTCTCACACGGCTACTGAACCATTTGTCGAGAGATAATAGGATTAGATTTCTATCATAATTTTGCTTGCTGGCAGTCAGTAATCAGAAATACGAATGCATTGGTGCTATAATCACTGCCGTCAGTGATTTGTGGAGTAGGGGAAGAAGATTTTGTTGCGAGAAGAACACATAACACAACGTAGCACTTAGACTGCTTACATCTTTAAAAATGTTGTAAGAGAATCCAGCACACTTAGGAACAAACAGAAACATTTTCTCAAACTACCGAGGAAAACCAAAGCTTCGGCACCCTCAAATCCAAATCTAGGAGAATTTCAACTGAATCACATTGTCATATCCAAAAGGAATATCAAAGAATCTGTAAATATCAAAGTGATCAGAATTACATTTAGATCATTATCTCTCTCTCTCTGATTAAAATACGATTTCTTTTATATAAAACAAAGAAGAAAATCCAGAAAGTAATCAGGCGCAACTCCAGTAGAGTCAATATTGCAAAAGAACATACAGATAAATATTGAGAAGAAATAGACAGCTAAAACATTGATTTGGCGTGAGATCCAGGTATAAATTACTAAAGTGGCAGAGAAAAATTAGAACTGGCAGACAATAAAATGAAGGCATTGGTGAAATGAGGAATGCGAGAAAGTAATAGAACAAAGCGATCAAAGACAAAAAAGAAACATCAAAAGTAACCCGGAAAATCAAAGGAACTTTTGAGAAATCTCGTCTTGTAGACACACATGAAAATTTCACCAGAAATAGTACCAGAAACTTATATGAAACTTTTAAACACTTGGTTAAGGATTATCAGGCACCAAGTACTTCTTTCAAAGATGAAAATGCAAAAATACGGTACTAATAAGGAAAATTATGAAATACTAGAAAAATTTTTCGACAGGCTGCATTGCATAGTAGAACACAGAAACTGTAAAATACAAACATTGCAGAGTTGTATTACTTGTCAAGACAGACCAAAATGACGACATTAGCAATGTCCCTCCCTGTGCGAGAATCACAGAACTTTCACTTATGCCAGTGGCATACAAAATATTATCAAAAGTTGTCCTGAACATAGTTGAAGAAACATTAGTATCATTAATCATTAACTGAGCGGAAAAAACTTCCAGTAAGATCAAAACGGTATACCAGGCCTTGAATCGAATCTGGAACCTTCGCCTTTCATATTCAAGTGCTGTACCAACTGAGCTAACCAACTACAACTCACGACCCAATCTCACAGCTCGTTTCCACGTTTCCAAACATCACAGAAGTTTTCCTGAATACCTTGAGAAACTATCAATCATGGAAGAAAGGATGCAGTGAAGACATGGCTTAGCCACAACTTGGGGATTGTTTCCAAAATGCATATTCAGTCTGCATTAGCGTGTGGGCTGATTTGAGACTTCTGGCAGATCAAAATTCGGAAAATGTCAAGGTGCTTTTCAAAAGGGAGCACAACAGATTTTTAACTTAAAGTGAACCATTCACCACAGAATGTTAACCAGCGAACACATAAGAGTATTACTTATTGTTTTCAAGAAAGCATTTCATTACGGAGGTTCGAGTCCTCCCTCGGGCATGGGTGTGTGTGTTTGTCCTTAGGATAATTTAGGTTAAGTAGTGTGTAAGCTTAGGGACTGATGGCCTTAGCAGTTAAGTCCCATAAGGTATTTCACACACATTTGAACATTTCATTAACAAGACAGAGAAATAACAGATAAAATCTAAAGAACATTTGGTATAAAAGCAAAATTAGCAAACATGAAAATTTGGTGTTAAACCAGGAGACAGCTTATCACCTTCGCTGTATAATTGCGTTTTAGAATAAATTGTAAGGATCTGGAATTTGGAGCTAAGACATAACTGATCAAATAAATCTGGAAAGGGAATCACATGAAACTAAGATAAAGTGCCCGACTTTTGCTGGCCATTTTGCAATAGTTTCAGAAAATCCGACAGGATAAGGTACTTAAATGAATCTTCTGTAAATGATTCCGAATAGAACTGGTCTCGAATTTCAACTGGAAAATACATAATTCATGACAAACATAAAAAATGAACTAAATTTCATAGAAATACGAACAGGTAAAACAGAGCGAGTTAATAAGTTTAAGTACCTCGGAGAAATAATGCAGCAGAATGGATCAGAAAAATTTGCAATAGGTGTAAGTGTTAATACAATGGAGCATATGATCTGACAAAAAATATCTACAGTATTAAATATCTACATAAAACTTAACAGTATGCCACAATGATAAAACCATAATGTTTATATGCACATGAATGCCTAACGATGAACTAAAAGCTGGACGGAATAGAAAAAAAATAATGGGTGCAATAAAAGCTACAGATGGTTGGAACATGAGAGTCATGACGAGATCTACGAAAATATAGCAAAAATATCAGCATACATCTATCGAATGGTTAACGAATGGCTAACGCAATAAATATTCCTGTATTTCTGGAAAAAAGAAATCTACAGTAGTATGTTTGGTATCGTAGCAGTTGATACCACACGACGTGGCGCCCTGTGATAGTTGGCAACACATCGAAAGATTTCGGCGAAAGTAGGAAGCTATCGCGAAGGACAACGCCGCCGCCAGTGATCCACGCACGCGGGATGCGAAGTCCACCGATTGCCGACAAGAGAGCCTTCTGAGGAAGTACAGCGATGGAAAAAAACCGCAACCCCAAAAAATAATTGATTTAGAGTAGTGAACATTTGGGAATGCATTTTTCTAGGCAACATACTTGAATTACTGAAACTGCTAGATCACAGGTTAATGTATGCAAATATGAAATGCTGGTACATTAGTAACCGGTGTAACCGTCAGCATGTTGAGTACAAGCATCCAAACGTCCATGAATTGTGTTGTAGAAGAGCCGGATGTCAGTTTGTGAGAAGGAGTTCCATGCCTGTTCCACTTGGTCGGTCAACACAGGGACGGTTAATGCTGGTTGTTGATGTCGCTGGAGATGTCGTCCGATGGTATGCCATACGTGCTTCATTGGTGTCATAAATGGTGATCGTGCAGGCCAACGAAACAAGTCGACACTCTGTAGGGCATGTTGGGTTACAACACCGGTACGTGGCCGAGCGTTAACCTGTTGGTAAATGCTTGGAGAATGTTGTTCATGAATGAAAGCGCAACAGGCCGAATCACCAAACTGAGTTCAAATTTGCAGTCAGGATGCTTGGGATAAACGCGCGAGTGCAGCCCAGACCGTAACTCCATGTGTAGGTCCGCTGTGTCTAGCACGCAGGCAGGTCGTTTCCAGGTCCTCAACAGGTCTCATTCTAACCCGCAAACGACCATCACTGGCATCGAAGCACAACTAGTTTTCATCAGAGAATACAACAGACCGCCCTCCGACGAGCTCTCGCTTGACACCACACAAATCACAAATGTTGGTGGTTTTGGATGAGTGGAATGCACGATACAGGGCGACAGGCTCGAAGCTCAGAGCTGTTCTTGAAGTAACCAATTTGTAACAGTTCGTTGTGTCACTGTGGTGCCAACTGCTGCTCAAATTGCTTCTGGAGCTTCAGTACGTTGCTACAGAGTCATACACCGAGCACGATGGTCTTCCTTATTGGTAATGTCACGTGGCCGCCCGCAGTCCATTCTTTGTGTGACCTTACATTCTTGTGACCACCGTTGCCAGCAGTCACGTACAGTGACTACATTCCTGCCAAGTCTTTCTTCAGTAGCGCAGAAGTAAGCGCCAGCTTATCGTAGCCCTATTACACGACCTCGTTAAAGCTCAGAGAGGTGTGGGTAACGGCGTCTCTTTCGCCTTAAAGACATTATTGAATAACATCAACTCACCAAGGTAACTAATGCTCACGACCTTTACAGACCGTATTTAAAGTAAACCTGATTTGCATCCTTATAATGGCGCTATTAGCACCATTGTTATGCGACTGGCGTGAAACTTGAGTAAATATCATCCTTCAGATGTAGACACTTCTACCAACTTTTGTTTATGTCGCTCAACTCCTTCTTGGTTTGACGATTTCTTTTTCTTTTAGTGTAGTACAGCCTCTCGGCAACGACGTAGGTGAAGTTTAGTTGACCGTGGGTAGGAGATGTGACTACATAGCGCCTTGTCTTGTAGACTCTGCGTTTTGTATCGATGCATTGTGCTGTGGTCTTTGGACTCTGGTTTTGGATTTTACAACAGAACTGACTGAAGTTAAGTAAAAATAAATTTGCCGACTAATGGTATGGATTACTTATTTGCCCTTTCGTAGATCTCTGACGGCGACAGTTTGCTGCTCAACTATTCCTGGGCGCCTGGTTTTGGATTTTACAACAGGACTGACTGAAGTTAAGTAAAAATAAATTTACTGACTAATGGTATGGATTACTTATTTGCCCTTGCGTAGATCTCTGACGGCGACAGTTTGCTGATCAGCTATTCCTGGCCGCCTATCTTCTGATGCTGGTATCTCACTGAGGGATGCTAAAGTATGGATTACAGAAATAAGAAAAAGAACTTGAAAGAAACCAGACTGATTTTCCCCGAGGTCGACTTCTACCAGTTTTTCCATTCGTCTGTAAATAATTCTTATTAGTATTTTGCAGCCGTCGCTTATTAAACTGATAGTTCGCTAATTTTCACATCTGTCAACACCTGCTTTCTTTCTTACTTTCCACGCTTCGATGCGTAGAACGCCAGTTTTCTTTCTCCTGATAACGATGTCCTCTTGAGTAGTCCCCGCCAGGAGATCCGAATGGGGGACTATTTTACCTCCGGAATATTTTACCCATGAGTACGCCATCATCATTTAACTATACAGTAAAGCTGCATGCCCTCGGGAACAATTACGGCTGTAGTTTCCCCTTCCTTTCAGCCGTTCGCAGTACCAACACAGCAAGGCCTATTTGGTTAGTGTTGCAAAGGCCAGATCAGTCAATCATCCAGACTGTTGCCCCTGCAACTACCGAAAAGGCTGCTGCCCCTCTTCAGGAACCACACGTTTGTCTGGCCTCTCAACACATACCCCTCCGTTGTGGTTGCACCTATGGTACGGCTATCAGTATCGCTGAGGCACGCAAGCCTCCTCACCAACGGCAAGGTCCATGGTTCATAATACTAAATTTATAAAACTTTCAAGCCACAAAAAATAGGAACTCTTGAACGAAACGGAGAAAGGAAAAGATAACATGGGTAGAATATATAGGAGTACTGGAGAAATACAACAAAGGAAGAAGAGGATTTATAAACTCATCTTAGTTCGTCAATATGAAATTAAAGAAAGTATCAGTTGGATCGGCAAATGTGGATTTGGTAGATACCTGCTGAATTAATTTTCGAAGTGTATGGTGTTACCATGGAAAAACGGTTCAAATGGCTTTGAGCACTATGGAACTTAACTTTTGTGGTCATCAGTCCCCTAGAACTTAGAACTAATTAAACCTAACTAACCTAAGGACATCACACACATCCATGCCCGAGGCAGGATTCGCACCTGCGACAGTAGCGGTCGCGCGGTTCCAGACTGCAACGCCTAGAACCGCTCGGCCACAACTGCCGGCTACCATGGAAACCTTCATTTGTTTTCGGGGGGGGGGAGGGGGGAGGGGGTTGCTCGTCAAATTTAGTCAAAATTGGCATTGCTCGTGCGTTCCTCACTGATGTGGTAAAAATCGTCTCTCACAAGGGGAGGCCCCCAATTGTGAAATTCAGATTCGATTCATACTGCGCATAATAAAAGCTCATGGCCAGAGGTGTAATGTGGCAAAGCACCAAGATGCACTTCTCAGCCGTTGTCGAGAAAATCGTGAGTTAAAAATAAACCGTTGCTGTGAAATACTCTCTACGACTACACATTTTCTACCTACAGCGTCGTGGCGCAGCGGTAAGCGCTCGGTTTCGTTATCCGAAGGTCGCCGGATCGAATCTCGTGCCATGCAACCTTTTTTTTTTAGTATTTGTTTTTTGTAATCCAAATGTGTGTATATATATGCACACACACACACACACACACACACACACACACATATATATATATATATATATATATATATATATATATATATATATATATATATATATATATATATATATATATATAAAATTCCCGGCAATCAGTTGCAACAATTATGCATATAATAAGTTGTTGAAAGTCATTTGTCGTGGGAAAACTGGCGACTTCGAACATCATTATGTTTTCCCCAAACAAAGTTGTATTTCACAAATGTTATTAATTGTCTTCATAATGTTAACCACGTATAGTTAACGGAAGACGTAGAAACGATATTCCGAAACGAATACGTGTAGCGTAAGTCAAACGTTCGAATTAGAATAGAGACCCCACGAACACAAACTTGCTGTGGCAGGTATGAAATATAAACTCCGTTACTCGCTCGTTACACTTGAAGGACAGATGTTGAATGGGCCGAAACGAGCAGCCGCATAACAGCGTAGTTGCCTGCTAACTTTGAAAGAAGGTAGATGCGGTCCCTAGCGCAACTTATAACATCGTCGAAAATCAGTGCGGATGGGAGAGCTTTGGTACACCCTGTTAAACAAACGGAAAAATGGAGGCGGTACAATTGGAGAGCGATCCGCCTTCACCAACATGCATAAGCAATTCATTAATAGTTTATATATATATATATATATATATATATATATATATATATATATATATATATATATATAAACTATTAATGAATTGCTTATGCATGTTATATTTGAATTACAATAAACTAATAATAAAAAAAATGTTGCATGGCGCGAGATTCGATCCGGCGACCTTCGGATAACGAAACCGAGCGCGTACCGCTGCGCCACGACGCTGTGGATAATTATTAATCGTAGAGAGTATTTCACGGCAACGGTTTCTTTTAACTGTCGATTTTCTCGACAACGGCTGAGAAGTGCATCTTGGTGCTTTGCCACATTACACCTCTGGCCATGAGCTTTTATTATGCGCAGTATGAATCGAATCTGAATTTCACAATTGGGGGCCTCCCCTTGTCAGTACAGTGTTGCTTCGCTGTTCCTAAAAGGTAAAGTTATACAACCTCCAATAGGACCATGCCCAGTAAATCTCTGTGATATTCAAACTATCCTTCACAGATATTTTGTCCTGTTTAGCTTCTCTGGTAGCTCTCGAAGTCAGCTGTAACAGGTAATAATAACTTAATCTGGTATTTGAGCCGCAGCCTAAGTTGAATTTAATATGTGGACATAAGACTGATAGACTTGAAATAACTTCGGATAAAAAGAACTGTAACAATAGGTCAGCCTAAGTTGAATTTAATGTGGACATAAGACTGATAGACTTGAAATAACTTCGGATAAAAAGAACTGTAACAATAGGTCTGGTCTGAACAAATGATCCATCTTCTTCAACACCTATTTCGTGATTGATGTTAGCTGTGATTATTATTATTTCAACTTACTAAATAAACGGAATTCATGAAATATTTATGTATTACTATTATTATGCGTCCCACATACAGTGACTAGACTTCCAATCTAGTCATTTTACGTGGGACACATAATAAGAATTTGGCTTCCCCTGATTTCCTTAATCACTTAGAGAAAATGGATTTTTAAATTATATCTATACCATGGAGCTCCACGCGACCCTTTAAGGCACTGGAGCAAATGAGAGGTCTCGTTCAAACTCAGTGAGGTGATGTTGATAATGGCGTCTTTGTTGACTTTTAGGCATTCTTGACTAACATCAACTCACCAAGTCCAGTCTCAAAGGTAACTAACCTTCACGACCGTTACTGCGTGTATTTAAAGCAAATGTGATTTTCTTCCTCATAGTGGCGCCACTAGCGCCACGTCTATGCGACTGGCGTAAAATATTAATAGACATTTTCTTTCAGATGATGAAACACGCCTACCAGCTTTCGCTTGTGTCGTACAACTACTCGTTAGCGTTGCTGTTTTTTCCATCAGTGCATATGAAATGTCCTCCTTTTAGGCATTCTTGACTAACATCAACTCACCAAGTCCAGTCTCAAAGGTAACTAACCTTCACGACCGTTACTGCGTGTATTTAAAGCAAATGTGATTTTCTTCCTCATAGTGGCGCCACTAGCGCCACGTCTATGCGACTGGCGTAAAATATTAATAGACATTTTCTTTCAGATGATGAAACACGCCTACCAGCTTTCGCTTGTGTCGTACAACTACTCGTTAGCGTTGCTGTTTTTTCCATCAGTGCATATGAAATGTCCTCCTCGGTACTCCCTTTTACGTTGTACAATATTACAACTGAAGTGGAATTTTGTATCATTCTTCGACGAGTATAGAACGCAATGACTGATCGAAGAGACGGCGAGAGCCTGAAAACTATTTCTGTGGCCAGCCAGAAAGCGATGGAGAACATACTGACCATAGTTTCCAGTCTGCAACTTCACATTCTTGTCCAGCCCACAGAACGAAATATTTCTATTCTCTGTTTACTCAGTGGGGTCAGGAACTATGATTATAAATGAATATTCTGAGTCCTAATTAATAGATATATTTGATCAACTTTCACACGCACAATATAGTAGTATTCTTGACGTTAACATTAATAATAATGTCTCTATCATAAACAGCACTATGAGCAGTTCAGTGGTGACCTACATGGTAAGCTCCCAATAAATGGGCTTTCACCCTGACTTCTAATAATCTAAGTTAATTGCTCGCCACGAAAGTGAAAAGCAAAGTCACCACTTGCCACGGGGTTTTGTTATCATGCCGGCCGGGGTGGCCGAGCGGTTATTGAGTCGGCTCTCAGCCGTGGCAGCGTGCGGAGGGCCCCGCGCGCCGGCCAGTGCTCCGCTGCAGGCGTTGTTTACTTCCGCGTCGTAGCTTTAAGGCTTGTGTCCGTCCACCGTGAACAACATGTCGAGCGCTTACCGCCGTGCGACCCTTAAAGTTTCCTTCCCAGCTGAACATGCGCGACCTCGTCCACATGAAGTTGAAACGTTCATACGTGAAGAAGTTCGTTTAGATCCTAATCACGTTATCGGAATCCATTTTTCGATCACGAGTAGTGTCGTTCATATTAAAATGACAAACACCGAGGTGTGTGAAGATGTTATTCGCCGCCATGCCAATGGACTTAAGTTCAAATACTCTGATGGTCACGTCGGAGCTGTAACACTTGAACTCGCAGAGTACGGTCAACGCACGATTAGGGTGTTTGAACTACCTTTTGAAGTGCCGAAGGACGAAGTTGTCTCTGCGTTACAACCATACGGTAACGTCATCGGTTACGCAGAGGAAAAATGGCAAACCTTCACGACCTACCATGTCCTTAATGGTGTGCGTCAGGTCAAAATTGAACTGAAAAAACATATACCATCATACCTGACAATTGGCGGGGTGCGAGCCATTGTCATGTACGACGGCCAACCCCGAACATGTGCGGGATGTGGACAAGAAGGCCACGTCAGATCCGCCTGCATGCGTTGCCGCCTGATCCAGACGCCGGTCGGCGAGGAAGCGTCCCCAGCGGTGATCACTCAGATCCTTGTCACATATGCCAAGGTTGCCCAGGAAGGTAGCACCTCTACACAGGGACTTCCTGCTCCGTTGACGTCGTCTGATCAGGTAGATGCAACCGCTCCTGAAATTCCTTCTGAGGTGCCACAGACACCAGATCCTGACCTGCCGCATCATCGCAGCACTGTGACTGAAAATGCTACTGAGATGGACGTTGATCCGGGAGTTGTACCTACTTCTGCTTTCCTTCAGACTGGTCCGGAGTCAGACGAAAGCCACCCGCAATCGGACACTGAACGACCTGTTCGAAAACAAGGGTCGACACGAAAGAGAAAGAAACGTACGTAGCCTTATACCCCCTGATGAATCCATTCTACAGATGGATACCAGGGATGCAGACCCGACGATGGACGACAAACCGCTCTTTGGTGACCAAAAGTCTGATGTGAAAGACCCGCCACAGGCGACCACTGGCAACGAACACCCCTCCTTACTGGCGCCGTCGCCCCCACAGGTCGACGCTGAAGAGAGCCTATCCGCTGAGCCGAAAACTACGTCTCCTCTCCGCGTGGATGATGTGCACGGCCGATGCCCTACCGCAGTATCAGTCTCCTGGGCAGACGACGTGGAGATCGAAGGGACTGGGGTGGACGCTGCTGATGATGGGGCACCCCCATCGGTTGCGCCCGCGCCCGCGCCCGCAAACTCTCCACAATAGCAGCCTCTTCGGCGGACTGGCAAGATCGACGACCTCTCGCTCCTGAAGAAGGAGCCCCACCTGTGCCTGTGGGACTCCAACACCAGCATTATCGTGTCGCAACGATTAACCTCGCGACCATTCGTGCGCCCCACAAACTACCGCTGCTCCGCGATATGATTTATGATACGGACATAGATATTGCGCTTTTTCAGGAAGTGCATGTTGCCGATTTTTCACCACCACATGGCTTCACGGCGCATCTTTCTCCCGCTTCGGACACCGGTAGTGGTGTTGCCATCATCTTACGCGAAGGTCTTCCTGCCGAAGATGTCCTATACCTCCCCAACGGCAGAGGTATGGCCCTTACTCTCTTTGGTGTACGCATCGTCAACATTTATGCGCCGTCGGGCTCCAGCTACCGTCGTGAACGCAATGCCTTCTTCGCGAATGAAGTTACACCCCTTTTTATGGGACCACACGATGACTGGGTCATGGGTGGAGACTTCAACTGCACCCAGCGACCTCAGGATCAATTGCCGCGTCACTCACCATGCGCAGCTCTGGAAACAGTGGTCACGCGGCTACAATTTGTCGACACGTGGAGACATGTTCACGGTGATCTTTTGGGCTTTACGTACTACACTGCGCACTCCTCTAGCCGACTGGATCGCATCTACATCTCGCGATCCCTAATTCAACACACTCGACAGGCTGAAATCTGGCCTGTTGCTTTCTCAGATCATGAGGCTTACTTGTGTGATGTTTTCTCACAAGACAGGCAGTATGGCACGGACGTGGTTTATGGAAACTGAACACGGCACTTCTTAATTCACCTGACTGTCGACTTCTAATACAAGACACTTGGATCACATGTAATAGACGCCGACCCACGTATCCATCTACCATATCCTGGTGGATCCAGTGTGCAAAACCTGCTCTTCGAAAAAACTTTGCCGGCCGCGGTGGTCTAGCGGTTCTAGGCGCTCAGTCCGGAACCGCGCGACTGCTACGGTCGCAGGTTCGAATCCTGCCTCGGGCATGGATGTGTGTGATGTCCTTAGGTTAGTTAGGTTTAAGTAGTTCTAAGTTCTAGGGGACTGATGACCATAGATGTTAAGTCCCATAGTGCTCAGAGCCATTTGAACCATCGAAAAACTTTAATCCGGTATGGCAAAGATGTTGTCGCCTGGAGGAAGAGCACTATGGACTTTTACTACAGGATCCTACGAGAATGCTCCACGATGCCAGCCTCCCCTGAGCGCCATAGAAGGATGAACCATGCTAAGGCCCAAATCACCAATCTCATGCGAAGGCATTTGGAAGGAGCGATAGTACGATCTCGTACTGCTGATCGCATGCCTCATGAACATCCGTCGATGTACCATATCATCCAAGAACGCCAACATCGACGCCGAAAATTGATTCACGTCCTAACAGATCAAGAAGGTCGTCGCTACGTAACCCAATCTGCAATAGGGAATGTGCTTCACGCCCACCACCAGCAGCTATACGCCGCAATTCCACATTCCCCAGAGTTGATCGAGAAAGTCACACAGCTCAACTTCGGTGGTATCCCAGGAGATGCGGCGATTGACTTGATGTCAGAGGTGACTGATGAGGAAGTCCGCGATGCGATCCGGGCAGGAACCATCAATCGCTCCCCAGGACCCGACGGTCTTCCCCTCGAATTTTATCGCACCTTCCGTGATTTGTTAGAGTCCACCTTCACCTCCATCTGTCGGGAATTGATGTCTCCGGAAGTACGTGTCCCGGACGCTTTCATGGAAGGAATTATTATTCCTGCACATAAACCGCATGGTGGCAACAATATCAGTGATTATCGGCCCCTCACCCTCCTTAACAGTGATATGAAAATCTTCACTCGCCTTTTGGCAGCACGACTTAAAAACGTTGCCCGATATGTTGTGTCGCCAGACCAAGCATCTTTGGGAGGGGATAATAATATCCGCACGGCTTTATGCCGCTACAGGGATATGATCGCCGTTACCCAGGCACAACGCCTCTCTGGGGCACTTGCGTCTTTGGACTTTAGTCAAGCTTTTGATAGGGTTGACCATTCGTTCCTTACGGCCGTTCTCCACCATATGGGTTTCCCAGTCATCGTTATCACGGTAGTGATGCGCCCTCTGCGGGGTGCCTCATCCAGGATTATGTACAATGGCAGACTCACTCCACCGATAATAATAGGTCGATCCGTACGTCAAGGTTGCCCTCTATCAGCAATTTTGTACGCCTTTTCCTTGGAATCCTTGCTATGTGGACTAAGACTACGTTTGGTAGGGTTGTCCATAGATCGCTACCGATTCTGTTGCACGGCCTATGCTGACGATGTAGTCATCTGTTTACGTAATGCCGACGAGGTTCGAGCTGTTTTGACGTGGGTAGCGACTTATGGTGAGGCGTCGGGTAGCTCTTTAAACGTACGTAAGTCACAAGTTATGTTCATTGGCACGGGACTTCCCGTGGAGTGCGTTACACCTCTCACCACCGTTGATACCATTCGTTGTTTGGGAATAGATTTTTCATCTGATCTCCGGCGTTCAGCCACCATCAACTGCCGACGCCTCCTTTTAATGATCAGAGAAGGTCTTATGGACCATCGCCTTCGATCCCTAGATATTCTCCAACGAGCTCGATATGTCAATATATATATCGCACCCCGAGTTCCCCATGTAGCACAAGTTCTACCTTTCCCGCTTACTGTGGCACGTCGCATGTTGGCAGCGATGGCATCTTTCGTCAGCTCGGGGCTGTTGTTCAAGGTTAACTATGCAACCCTTACTCTTCCCCGTGAACTAGGTGGGATAGGTCTGTTTCACGTGCCGGATAGAGCTCGCGCCCTATTTGTCAGCTCCCAGATAACGGTATGGACACGTTGCCCAACGAGCCTCACTGGTCTCCTCCTGTCGGCGTATACGCCGGTCTCACTGTCAGCCCAAGTGATGATCTCGGATGTTCCGGCCCAGTTCCATTATATACGATACTTCTTTCTGGAACTCAGGTATCTACGCCTCACCTTACCAAGACAGCTTTTACTCAAGACAAAGGCAATATACAATGTCCTCCAATTAGGTCGTCCACCTAACCCGACTGAACAAAAGTTCCCCCAGGTTGACTGGCGCCATGTATGGCGCGCGGTATTCGCCTGTTACCTTGACACGAAAGTTCAATCTGTCTGGTACCTAACTGTCAATGGTAAGCAAATCAACCAATTTCGCCTTCATCGTATCCACCTCGCCCAATCACCTCTATGTTCCACGTGTGGAGTGCCAGACAATGATGAACATCGGTTTGTTTGCAGACTGGCGGCGGAGGTTTGGCACTTGGTTCGACGTACTGTGGCTTTTCTAACGCGGGACATTCCGGATCGGATTACTCCCCTTTCATTATTATTTCCGGAACGTGACTATTTTCCTCGGACAAAGACCAATGCTGTGAATTGGATTCGCGGACATGCCATTCACTACCTATTTGGACAAACTGTAAACTCTGTACTCGATTTTTGGACATACCTCAATGACCGTCATTATGTCGTTGTCCGTCACCCAAAATACAGACAATTTTTCTCGAACTTCCTTGGGAGTGCTTTCCACGAGCCGCCCCGCAGCTGGAATGTGTCAAGCCAAGAGAAAAGAAGGTTTCCTGTTTGAACCAATGCTCATTTCTGACCAATTGAACGGAACACATCAATTTCGAGAAGACGTGACTCAACATATTACCAGCGGGGCGCAGAAGGCCTCTGATCAATTACACAATAAAACTAAACAAAAAAATAATAAATAAAATAAAATAAAAACAATAAAAATAAAATTCAGAAAAAGGAAGATTTTGTTTTGTTTGTATGGATAGCCCTATCCTTGATTTCCCATATTTCCCCTGGTATATAGGCAGCTCTCTGGGGTAGGTTTAGTCAGGAGCCAACGCCTGAAGTGGACCAGATTTTTTTGTTATAGGGTGAAAAGTGGCGGTGGCACTTCTTTTTTTGTAGTTTACATTTTATTAAAGGGTTTTCAAACAACATGAAAAAAAAAGAAAAACAAAAAAGTGGTTAAAAAAACAAAAAAAGAAAAAGTGGTAACAAAAAATATAAAAAAGCGGTTCTAGGCGCTACAGTCTGGAACTGCGCGACCGCTACGGTCGCAGGTTCGAATCCTGCCTTGGGCATGGATGTGTGTGATGTCCTTAGGTTAGTTAGGTTTAAGTAGTTCTACGTTCTACGGGACTGATGACCTCAGAAGTTAAGTCCCATAGTGCTCAGAGCCATTTGAACCATTTTGTTATCATTACGAGCGGTTCCCGGGTTCGATTCCCGGCGGGGTCAGGGATTTTCTCTGCCTCGTGATGGCTGGGTGTTGTGTGATGTCCTTAGGTTAGTTAGGTTTAAGTAGTTCTAAGTTCTAGGGGACTGATGACCTAAGATGTTAAGTCCCATAGTGCTCAGAGCCATTTGAACCATTACGAGCGGTACACACACAGTAACTTCCGCAAAGATCCAGGACAGTGTACAGTCCTCGCGAATTCACTTCCTATTTGTACCGAAAACAAGAGTTTAGTGTCATTCTGGCTGTGATGTCATCCGAGTTAGCGCGTTCACCGACGTTTGACTGACGCGGAGCGTACGGTACCGGTGTGAGAAGTGAAATGAAGTGAAGTCACTGCAGCCGGCTGCTGTGGCCGAGCAGTTCTAGGCACTTCAGTCTGGAACCGCGCGACCACTACGGTTGCAGGTTCGAATCCTGCCTCGGGCATGGATGTCTGTAGTGTTCAAAAAAATGGTTCAAATGGCTCTGAGCACTATGGGACGTAACTTCTGAGGTCATCAGTCCCGTAGAACGTAGAACTACTTTTTCTTGCTCTAGTGTACTTTGTTTGTTCAAGACACATTTAGCCTTTTACTTTTAGGCAACTTCAGTGGAATCTAGAATGATTCAGTTTTCTTTGGACATGTGATACTTGAAGATTATAAAACAGTTCACATCTTTTGGTTCAAATGGCTCTGAGCACTATGGGACTTAACGTCTATGGTCATCAGTCCCCTAGAACTTAGAACTACTTAAACCTAACTAACCTAAGGACATCACACATATCCATGCCCGAGGCAGGATTCGAACCTGCGACCGTAGCGGTCGCGCGGTTCCATACTGTAGCGCCTAGAACCACTCCGCTAATCCGGCCGGTGTGTGTGATGTCCTTAGGTTAGTTACGTTTAAGTGGTTCTAAGGTATAGGGGACTGATGACCTTAGAAGTTAAGTCCAATAGTGCTCAGAGCTATTTGAACCATTTTTTTGGCACTTAGTTCAGAAGACTCGACGTCATAAACACAGAAAGCGTGAAAAAGTAACGCATGATAAACGTTTAAGTTTATTACTTCGTTGCTTGTAATTCTGCTCACGACACTTTTCGTAGGCAGTATCCACATTGGCCGCTGAATGTACGGACAAAAATTGTACGACGCATAGAGGAGATATGAAGTCGAATGTTGAGATGCGGGAAAAAGTACCACATCGTGCTCGACGTTTTAATTTGACTGGTGACCTCAGATGTCAAGTCCCATAGTGCTCAGAGCTATTTGAACCATTTTTAAAGTGACTGCTTCTCCGGCCGTATTTATATATACGGGCGCAGCGGACGTCCGACGGAAAGAACTGCCGTCATCCACTCAATATCCAAATAGCAATATCTAAATGGCCGCTTTCTCGGACACATATCATTTTATAACACTGTCATATATTAAATTAGAATTTTTTTCAATTTTTGTATGAATGAAATTAAGTTCATTATAATCATATAAAAAGATTTAGCTTGACTGCATTTAAACTTTGCCGTATAGAATTTTTAGAACTGAGCCGACAGTAGAACTTGACCTCTGAACTATATCTTTATAAGACCTAGTATTGATTGTTGTTTACACCAGAGTGTTGAAACTTGTTATAACTTTACTACAGCCTCATCGAAGAATTTCGCCCGGCGGGCGCTGCCGCGCTCCGCGTTCGCAGGGCACTGTAGTTCAGCGCGACCCGTGTGTCGCTAGTGTCGGCGTAGGAGCGAGAGAGAGAGCTGCGGAGCGAGTGAGGCCGCTCAGCACTGCTCTGCGCTGGACTGTCCCGCGGTCAGGTCCAACGCAAACAAAATAACACAGGAAGCGCAGCTCGGTAAAAGAGGCCGATGAGCGGTGAAAGAAGCAAACCCTTTACTGTTCAGGTAACAATTAGTGTTCGTGTCGCAGAATTACTACACAAAGCTTTAGAAAAATATATCCTAAACAAGAATCGAAGAACCACTTAGTAGTTGTCTGACCCATAGTTCGATTCTGCTAGTACTGCACATGCACACTCGTCATATGTACAGTACGCGTCTTCTGAAAGATATATCAATATCTTAAATGAACCAGTGTCACACAGATTCTATTTTAGAAATAATTCTACGTAAGGGATATAGTGTCTCATTCTTACTGTTAGTAGTTACAAGTAAATTTTTTTTTTTGTACTTCGTGCTACAGCTTTTTGTATCTCTTTTCAGAGTTTAGAATCGGATCTTTCGTTCGTTGTTTTGTACGCAGTAATTTAAATTGACCATGTTTGAAAACTTATTAACAAAAATATAATAAGGTTATACAGACCTTTAATCCTTACAGTCAACACTGCTAAAGAAGACAAATAATATTTTACACGTTTTTCTTTTTAGAGGAAATGATTTTGTCTAGGTTTGGTACGACATTCCGGGAGACTGTTGACCTCAAGGAATTAGTCAAATTTTTATCACTAAGTAGTGAACGGTTCTTAGTTTTAGCACCCTTTAAAAGGGAGAGAAGAAACGAAACACTGAGAGAGCTTTGGGTGCGTGTTTATTGAAAAGAGGATACTTCTCTCGCGGAAAACAGATGTAAAACTCATCCAAAGTTTTACACATAGGAAAGGGGTCCTACAGGCGGATATCACACTGCGGGTCAATCAGCGCTAGTTGGAAAACTTGTGAGATGTCCTCTGCACAAAGGCAAATCGAGCGAACAGAGATATCTAAGGCCGGTGGAAGCTTACTTTTGTAATTGGCAAATTATTTGAAGGTAATCTGAAAAATCCACATCTTATTTAACACTGTCTAATGCAGGGAAGTGTCCACAGTTCTCATCGCGCAACTGTTTTTTCCACACAATAAGTTTTGTTTGAAATACTTGAATCGTCTGCATTAAATCAACAACAGAGTGATTTCCACCTTGGAGTGAAACGTTCAAAGTATTTAAATGACCAGTTAGTTCACTCAAAAAAGCCAGATTCACCACCCACGTAGGGTCACAAAGTAATTCTTCTGGACGTCCTTTCATTTCCAAAAAGATATAAACTTTGTACCTCAAGGATATGAAGCACCTTCCCTCTGCTTAGACATCTTACTTCGGCGTGATAGGGGTTGTCCGGGTCAGCTTCGATATCAGCTGAAATTCTTTAAATTGGCGATGTGCAAGTTCATGCTAGCGAAGATAATCAACAGTTCGGACAATCTTCGAATAAAGTGCCTCCTGTGGTATCAGACATTGGACTGCTGCTAATAAGCAGCAGCCGACTTCAGCCATTTTTGACCTGACGTAAAGCAGGAATCCAGTGCGTATCCCTCGTAGCGCAGGGGCTCCATCCGTTGTTGCACTGGTCGGGCGTTCCCATTTTAAACCCATTGAGTCGAACACGTTTTCCACTGCTAGAAAAATATCCAAACCCGTGGTTGCGTCTTTTAATGATGTAAGGGCGAGAAATTCTTCGAAGACACACAGATTGTCGTCGACACCTCAATGACCTTGACGAGCTGAGAAGTGTCTGCAACGTCCGTGGTCTCGTCAAGAGCGATAGAAAATGATACGAAGTTTGCCGCTCTCTCCATTAATTTCTGCTCCATATCTGAGGCCATATCTTCGACTCGGCGAGCAACAATTTTTTTTTTATTTTTCCCTGAGGTTTGGTGGACCAATATAAGCAGCCGAGTCGGCCAAGCAATCCTTGATGAGATTCTCAGCGGCCGGCCGGTGTGGCCGAGCGGTTCTAGGCGCTACAGTCTGGAACCGCGCGACCGCTACGGTCGAAGATTCGAATCCTGCCTCAGGCATGGGTGTGTGTGTTGTCCTTTGGTTGGTTAGGGTTAAGTAGTTCTAAGTTCTAGGGGACTGATGACCTCAGAAGTTAAGTCCCATAGTGCACCGAACCATATGAACCATATATGATTCTCAGCCGAAAAGGGTTTACCTGCTTTCGCAATTCTCAGCTGGCATTTGTAACTTCCACACAAACTTTGCCCACTGATTTCCTGCTCCTACCACAGCAAAAAATTAAAAAAAATGATCTTACAATTAATTTTTAGCAGTCCTGTTTTTAAAACACTTTATCAATTTCACAATAAATTTTTTCATTCATTGAAACCCAAATAAAAGACTAAGAAAAAAGATTGGTTTTAGGTGTGTTTTTCCCCAGTTCTTCTGCGAAGCGGTCTTAGATGCTAGTAAGGACAGTGAAATGTGGTCGCAAAATACATTTTTATCTGTTGTAATATTTGGGTTTTAATTAATTGAAAATGTAGATCAAACTACAACATATGTTCTTCATTGATCCATTATGGATCGTGGAACGACGGCTGGCATAAACTTCTTTATGTAATAATTTACCAGAAGCCGTATGTGTTGAAGAAATTTATTTTATTTTATGAACTTCTATGTGCTACCAGTTTCGGCATTATATTGATGCCATCTTCAGGCCCCATCATCACAGTCGTAAAATCGCTATACACGGAAGGAGCCATATAACTGCATCTGTGAATCAAATCGCTATGCAACCGCTCTTGGTGGTCAGGCGGCACAGACTCAGACTGAAAAGAAATGTTTCTTGTTGCTGAATGATATCCGATTACTGTCACATTGCTAAGTGACATATCAGATTATAAAATATAGTTCTATTGATCATCTTTATTAATAATAAAGAGTCACATGATAGGAAACACTTACTTCACTGTAATGCTGTTTGAAATTTTCTTTTGGTTCTTCAAGCTTTAACGCCAGCCGGTGTGGCCAAGCAGCTCTAGGCGCTTCATTCTGGAACTGTGTGACCACTACGGTCGCACATTCGAATCCTGTCTTGGGCATGGATGTGTGTGATGTCCTTAGGTTAGTTGGGTTTAAGTAGTTCTAAGTTCTAGGGGATTGATGACCTCAGATGTTAAGTCCCATAGTGCTCAGAGCCATTTGAACCATTTCAAGCTTTGACTGGCTTTCCTCGTGTGACAGATGTTCGAAATGGTCTTTGTGACAGGTATTTAAGTTCTGTTCAGTGGGGTACTTTTTTTAAATACATGAGGCTTCGATGACATAATAAACATTTGGCATGATTTTCGACAGAAGTACAAAAGAAATTAATATCCCACTTGGGTTTAAATAGTGCTCCTCCTTTTTTCTGTCTTTTGCTATTAACCATACAGCTCGATGCACTGTAGCCTTACATCTGTTGGCTAACGGCTTTGTGTCGTATCAATGCTTGTGACCGCTGCTGGCGCCGTATTAAGGACGGTTCCCACTAGAACTGCCGCGCGTCAAAACCGCGCGGCAGCTGCGTGGTTGCCATAGAAACGCCGTCAACGGTGCGGCCGATATCGAAAAGCTGCCTTTGCCGCGTGCCACGCTCCAGGTCCGAGCCGCCAATCACAGAACACGCTGAGCGTGACGTCAGACACAGAACCCCGGCTACACGAACTTTCGACGAAGCTCTGGCGCGGACGCGGCGGCAACTGTGAAATACTTATCATCCGATTCCAAGGAAACTATTTGGTGAACAAAATTCATTCTTCTTTCTCTTACAGACTGATATCTTCACTCTATAAAGGACTGAATTCCTTTTCGTTATTCCTAGTGATTACTTGCTTTATCGCTTTTATGTAAACCACTACCCGAAATTTTATTGATTGTGCAGAGGTAAAAACGTATTGTGTGGACTTTGCGTATAGTTCATTTTAGGTAATACATTATTGTGTATGAAATTTAGTCAGTATATCGAAATTGTTTTTAAAGTTGAGAGCAGAACTATAACTATCACCGTTCTCGAGATATTGGATGGTATGTCGGTGAACGGGCCGCGCGCGGGTCGCCCACAAGGCAACCGATAGTTCGCCCGCTCGTCGTAAACCATGTGGTTGTATCAACTGCAAATTTCGTAAACAGTTCAAGAAATCGAAAAGTGTTTTTTCGCAATTGATAATTTCTAAAAGGTCGTGTATTTCGTCGCATGATAAATATCCAAAATTGATTTATCTACCGAGATATGAAAGTAACTACAGTTTTTCAGAATGGATGGATGAATTTTTTTTAACGGCATTTAATAGCATGTGGGATGAGAATGACAGTGACATGGAACACATTAATATTTCCAATATTCTATATAGACTTACAGAAGTTAAACTGAAACTAATTTGCTCATATGTTACAAGATGTAATTCCCTAAGTATTTTGAATATTTCCTTTGGTAAGTCACAAATGTTTTTTTCTTGCTCTAGTGTACTTTGTTTGTTCAAGACACATTTAGCCTTTTACTTTAAGGCAACTTCAGTGGAATCTAGAATGATTCAGTTTTCTTTGGACATGTAATACTTGAAGATTATAAAACAGTTCACATCTTTTGGTTCAAATGGCTCTGAGCACTATGGGACTTAACGTCTATGGTCATCAGTCCCCTAGAACTTAGAACTACTTAAACCTAACTAACCTAAGGACATCACACACATCCATGCCCGAGGCAGGATTCGAACCTGCGACCGTAGCAGTCGTGCGGCTCCAGACTGAGCGCCTAGAACCGTTAGACCACCGCGGCCGGCCACATCTTCATTTTTTTCTTTTTTTTATGTGAATACTAATTACTTACAGTTAATCGAGTTTTTGGTGGACATCTGTGTTTCCCCTCACCTGATCACATGCTGGAGGTTCAACTAAAACTAGCTTTCGGAACATAAGCACATTTTCATGTTCACTCTTTTTTCTTCTGTCACTAGCTGTAGACATTTTACCCGAAACTCTGATTTAAAGTCGTTAACTACAGTGTATTTACCTCATGTCGCTTCCTGTTTTGTTTGTTTATGTACAGGTTGCCAACCTAAAGAATTATATGCTGAAAGCTAACGTTTGTTCTCCTTATATCTGTATGCGTGTGTCGCTTGCCAGTGATAGCTATAGAAAATTGAAAGTGCATGTAGTTGTCAGACAGCTAGGGTCAGCTGAACACGAAAACTTTCAACTACGCTCTGGCATATATTACATTCACATGCAATTTCTTCAGCTCCGCCTAACTACATGCACACATAAACAGATATAAAGAAAACAGAATGAACAGACTTTAGTTTTCAGCTTATGCTTCGTTAGGTTGGCAACGTGTACATAAACAAACCAAATAAGAAGAGGCATAAATTGAACACCCAGTAGCTACGACTCTAAATCAGTTTTTGGTAAAATATTCGCAGCGAGTGACAGAAGCTCCACACCAATTAGCACAAAGAACATAAAAACTGTGAAGGAAAAAAGTTTGTAACGAGAAATTAATGTGCTTACGTCTCGTAAGTGATTTTATAGTGCAATCTACAGCCCGCGACCAAATGAGAGGCAATGCAGACGCCAGCCAAAAATTCGATTAACTGTCAGTAATCACTTATTCACGTAAAAAAATAAGACCTGAACTGTTTCATAATCTACAAATAACATAAAGTTACTTAAAGTAAAAGGCGAAAAGCGTATAGAACAAATAAAATACGTCACAGGAAGACAATGGCGTTGGTTATTTACGAAACGAATATTTCTGTACTTGCTGCAGGTTATGGCCACATAAACAAATTTCTTATTTATTATTTCGTTTTGCCTTAAGATATTTTGTTTATTTCCAACGTTTAGAGTACTTTATAATTACATGTAAAAACACCTGATTGCCAATTACTCTTTCCAGCATCACTAAACCAGTGTTTACAGTCAGATGTATAGTCTTTGATAAGACGATTTCTTTTACCGAAAGATTTTATATCCCTGATCGAATCTTTGTGTCAAACACCTTGGCATAAAGCACCAAATATTATATCATGTGAATCGTTCCCAATATCCATAAAGTCTCACTGATCACAGTCTTGCAAGTAGTTATGAAGGACCAGTCATAATAATTGCTTTCACAGTTACCACTTTAGGCGCTATAATCCAATTGCTCATTCCATATTCGGTTGCCAAAATACCTTATTTATTTTTTGATTGATCTGCTTTCCCCGACAAAAAAGGTAATTAAAAATACGACATTCGTGCATTCTTTAACGTGCCTGAGAATGGTCACATGACATCTGAAGTCAGCGGAAAAGCCTCCACTGCACAAAAAACGTATGTCAGCATATGTAAAAGTGCATTACGATACATTTGCCACTGATGACTTTTACCCAGTTTGAGAACTGCCAGTGCATTCGAAAGTCACGGATAATATGTAACCAGTCATTGGTTGTTGTTTCATGAAAGAATACATGTCTTATGGAAAATGCTACAGATGGCAGAGTGGCCATAACGGTAATTAAACTTCATCATTTGCTGACAGTCGCCATAAGAAAACTGCATTCAAGTTGTAACTTTTCCCTAACATAAGGCTGTTTGCAGAGACTAACAGAGATGTATACACAAATACGTCACAAATATATGTGCTAGAGGCTACATTAAACAAATATTCTGGCAATAAATACGCAACTGACCTACCTAATGAAAAGTGATGTTATTTGCTGTTGGGCTGCTTAACAAGAAATACAATTCCTCTGTGTGTTGATACAATGTTAAACAGTAGTCTACCCTCTGCAAGCCTCTTCATCTTTACGTAACTACTGCATCCTACATCCATTCTAATCTGCTTACCGTTGGTAAGCCTTGGTCTCACTCTACCATTTAGCTTCCATTACCAAACTGACGGTTCTTTGATGCCTCATAATATGCCCTGTCAACTAACTCCTCTTGTAGTCAAGTTGTGCCATAATTTCCCCTTCCTCCTCTATTTAATTCAGTACCTCTTCTTTAGTTACACGATCCTCGTATCCAATCTTCAGCATTCTTATTTATCACCATGTTCTGAAAGCGTCCACTGTCTTCTTGACAGAACTTTTCATCGTCTACGTTTCATTTAAATACAAGGCTACACTCCACACAAATAGCTTTGTAAAGTACTACCCAACCGTTAAAATTTATATTCGATGTGAACAAATTTTCTTTTTTAGAATGCTTTTCTTGCTATTACAGTCTTCATTCTATATCCTCTCTACGTCTGCCTTCTCAGTTACTGCTTCCCTTTCAAGTGATTCAAGTCTTAAAAATGCAGTTTGGTTTCTGAACAAGTTGTAGATAACCTTGTGTCCCTGTGTTTTATCAGTGACATCTTCAGAGCTTAAAAGAATGTTTTTCAATTAGATTGTCAAAACCTTTCTCTAAACATGCAAATGCTATAAACACAGTTTTGCAGTTCTTCAGTCTGTCTACTTAGCTAAGTGATAGGATCACTTGCCTTGCGTGTTCAGATATTTCATTGGAATCTAACAGTGTGCTTATGTTAGTTTGTATAACCCCTCCCCCTCTCCTCTCTACATATCCATTCCATTTTGTAGCCTTCTTTTATTTGCGTAGTTCTGGCTTGCCACATGAGTTCTTGACGGTTGCTTCTACTTTGAGCAAACCTTTCTTTCTTCTTTCTCATTTTCATTCTCCTATGTATAACAAGTGTAAAATTGGACTCTTGGACTCTCTGTCAACGTCATGTTTAGACATTTCTGTTTCCCATGGCCTACTTTATTTGCTGCATTTTTATATTTTTTTCCTCTTGTCAATTAAATTAAATGTATCACGTTTTATCCAACGATTTCTACTTTACCTTTTTCCCGTTCACATACTCTGCTGCACTCACCACTTTTTCTCTCAAACATATTCATGAAATATGTTTATGATGAAATGAGAAAACATGAATAATGAAATATGTGAAAGGGCAAAAATGAAAAATTGGTATGTCTTCACCCAACTTCGTCTTTCCTTCATGTAGGTGCAAGATACAGTTAATCAAACGCACCGGGCGTTTCACTGAGTCCCGCCCCGTACCTCAGTGGCTGTCCGTCATTGGCTACCGCAAGCGTTTGCCGCTCCCAGATGGGAACGCCAATTCTGCGAACAGCCGCGTCGAAGCGGAAAACGCTTGCCGCTGCCGTTGCCGCACGCCGCTCTGCCACGCTGTAGTGGGAACCGGCCTTTACGTGCCAAGCGCCTGTACAGCAGCATTTCGAGGCGCGGCGGGTGGACCGCACGGTAGCTCAATGGGGTCACGTAGTTACTGTTTCTATGTTGAACCGAAGCTTCATACAAATTTTTGGCTTTCTAAGTTTATTATTTAGCGCCACTTATTTTTCGTAAAAACGTGGATTCTGTCTAAAATTTAGTTCCGATGAAGTTTAAACTTGTAACAATTGATTTTGACATACATTTGCACATTCTTCCTAGCTCTATTATTTATCGCCACATGTTTTGTTTTTTTTTTATTTAAAACCATGTATTTAGGGAAAGGTATTCACCTGATCAATCTGAGATTTGACACTTTAAATATTAATATACTGAACCATATGTTGCCAAGTTTGGTAAAGCAGCTTTAATTTTTAATTTCGTTCTTAAATTATGGTGCAATTCCTGTATACTACGCACAAGCGCGTTATGGTGACGTGGCGCAGCAGCAGTGAACTGGGGTGAGTCCCGGTCACACTCGTTCGCCTATGTATCTCTCAAATGATACAGCGCTTGCTTCGCCACACACGGTGAAAGAGTAGAATAATTGTATTCCGTACAGGGGAATATCTGTTTCTTTTCCTACCTTCCGTAATCGATCATTTTAATTCTTTCATAATTAAATAGGCGGACTATACCAGCCTGGACAAATGCAGTTGCTGCCCGTGGTGGCCGAGCGGTTCTAGGCGCTACAGTCTGGAACCGCGTGACCGCTACGGTCACAGGTTCGAATCCTGCCTCAGGCATGGATGTTGGTGAAGTCCTTAGGTTAGTTAGATTTAAGTAGTTCTAAGTTCTATGGGACTGATGACCTCGGAAGTTAAGTCCCATAGTGCTCAGAGCCATTTGAACCTTTTTTTTTAATGCAGTTCAAAATGGCTCTGAGCACTATGGGACTCAACTGCTGTGGTCATCAGTCCCCTAGAACTTAGAACTACTTAAACCTAACTAACCGAAGGACATCACACACATCCATGCCCGAGGCAGGATTCGAACCTGCGACCGTAGCAGTCGCACGGTTCCGGACTTTTAATGCAGTTGCTCATTATCATATTCCTCACACCATGGTTGGAAACCTGGGGTTATGTGTATTGCCTTGAAATACTTTATCCTTGTAAGAAAATTCATCCACATTACAGAGGATAGCTAGCCCTGGCGGGTGCTCAGAGCTACTGCAGGCATTTCCTATTTAAAAATAAAATTAGAACTTCCATTATAGCACGGAATTGCCACCAAAACCATCAAAAACGCTCCTATTTCCGTCTCCGAGGGAAACAGACAGGTTGCGATAGAAGTCTGTATGGGCTGCATATGCTGGCCGTCTCTGTTGTTAAAAATAATTCGAAACACAGCTCACTCTACATTCTCATCTCCACACATACACTGCAAACCACCATGGAGTGGATGGTGTAGAGTTGTTTATACCTCTGTTAGTCATTCTCTTTTTACTCCACTCACAAATCGAAGGGAGGAAAAATGCCAATCTATATTTCTCCGTACGACTTATAATTTCTCTTACCTGTCTTCGCGGGAGTTTGTGGGAGTAGTATCGTTCTGCACTCAGATCCAAATGCTTGCTCTCGAAATTTTCTCAATAGTGTTTCGCGATAAGACCATCGTCTCCCCTCCAGGGATACCCATTTTAGTTCACGTAGCATTTCAGTAGTACTCGTGTGTTGAACTAACCTGCCAGTAACGAAGCTAGCAGCACGCCTCTGAAATGCTTTGAGAGCTTCCTTTAATCCGATCTTGGGGGGATCCAAAACACACGAGCAGTACACAAGGATGTTTCGCACAAGTGTTCTGTATTTGGTCACTTTCATACATGAATTAGACTTTCTTAGAATTCCCCCAATAAAACGAAGTGGATCATTCACTTTCTATGCAACAAACATTGCTTGCTCGTTCCATTTCATGTCACTTTGCAAAATTACCCTAACTATTTTGTCAACACGATTGTGTCAACCAGCGAACCACTAATACTATATTCGAAAATTACAAAATTCTTTTTTCCTGCACGTGTGCCTGCATTTACTTATTCCCACATTTATAATATGTTGTCGTTCGTCGCACCTAATATAAATACTGTCAAAGTCAATCAAAGACGACACTTTTCCGTACACTACAGCGTCATCAGCTAACGGTCAGAGACAGCTGCTCACCTTATACGCCACATTATTTATGTACATAGAGAACAAGAGCGGTTTCATTACAACTGCCAGAGGTACCCAAGATGATGCCTTTGTCTTCGATGAACCCTCAGCGTCCGGGCCGACGAGGTGGGATCTATTACTTGAAATCTGCGAACGATTCACTTACATAAGATCTTTTCCCGTGTTTTCATACTTTCGATAACAGTCTATTCTGTGGCACTCTGTCAAAGTCTTCCTGGAAATCCAGGAATATGGAATCTGTGTGTTTGGCTTCATCCATGGTTCGCAAGTGAGTTTCACACGAGCGATGTTGATTTCCGGATATAAGCTTTTCTCTCTCAATGAAATTAATTATAGCTGAACTTAGAATATGCTCAAGAATTCTGAAGCAAATGGATGTTAAGGATATTCGTCTGTAAGTTTGTGGGTCCATTGCTTTATACTTCTCATTTGCGCCAGTCACCTCCGCTTTCTTCCAGTGGCTAGCGACTTTCCGCTGGACGAGAGACCCTCTATAAATGCAAACTACTCTTTGCAAAACCACATTGGGGCTCCATGTTGACCTAGCGATCTGTATTTTTTTTTTCAACGCCAGGGATGTCTGTTTCTACAGTCACATTAATGTGACCACCCGTAAAAAGCCTGAATAACGCCCTTTTTCACAGAGGTCGTATAAGAAGTGAGTTAGTGAGTTTCTAGGAGGTACTGACAGGGATATGGATCCATGCCGACTCCAATGCCATAGCCAGCTGCACAAGGTTTCTCGGTTGAGGACCCGTGGGGCGAACAGAACGATCGAGGTGATCCCACTAATTCTCAATTGGGTTTAAATCCGGTGAGCTTGGTGGTCAGGGGAGTACGATAAACTCATACTCGGCCCCCTAGAACCACGCACGTACACTGCGAGCTGTGTGACAGGTTGCATTATTCTGCTGATAGATGCCATCGTGCCGAAGACAAACAAACTGCTTATATTGGTGGACATGGTCCCCAAGGATAGATGCATATACTTGCTGATCCAATGTGCCTTCCATAATAACGATATCACATAGCGAATGCCATACAAACATTCCTCAAAACATAACGCTCCCTTCTGCGGCCTGGACACTTCCGTCGATTTTTACAGGGAGTTGCCTTTCAGACGTTTCACGCCGTACACGTCGAAAGACCGTCTGACCGATGAAGCATAAAACGTGGTTCATCTGAAAAGGTCAGCTGTCGCCACTCAGTGGACGTCCAGCTGCGATACTGTCGTGCAGGTACCGACCTCCGTCGCTGATGAACAATAGTCTGCATGGGTGTATGACCAGATGCCTGCTGGTGAAGTCCGTACACAGCAACGTTCGCTGGACGGTCGTTGAGGAGACACTTTTGGTAGTCCGTTGGTTCATCTGGGTGGTCAGTTATTCAACAGTTGCACGTCTATTCGCCCATTCGCCCATTCACACCTGGCATCTATGGCCTGTGGTGCACCACAGTTGCCTCGGCACCGGTTTAGATAGCGCCATTTTGCCATGCACGGTGTACTTCAACCACGGCGGTACGTCAACAGTTTACAAACTAAGCCGCTTCGGAAAAGCTTCCACCCATGGCCCGAAAGTCAGCGGTCATGCCCTTTTGGACCTCAGATGAATCGCTCCGCTTAGGCATTACGACAACGACTGCACTGTTTTCCGCGTCCCCCTGATAAGATTTACATGTCGTTATTGCTGGTGTTGCGACCTGCCATGGTTATTACACGTTGACGCTGATATCCAATATGATCCTCCACATGGGAGTTATTTTCTTTGCGTCAGCCCTTTTGACCGTAGAAACAAGATTGTCAAGAAGTCAGCTGATCTTGAGTGTATACTGTATATCTTATGTAGAACTGATTTTCTGGAACCAAATCTTTTGCTCCTTGTTCTGCATAGTGCATCAAAGCAGCATACTGTCACAATGAACGGCTATTGGATAGAATTTTTGTTGGAATTTAATTTTTTGCTGAGTATATGTTGCACTGACGGACTGTGAAAAGTTAAAGCTGTGAGGCCGCCGGGACTCACTTTATACTGTTCAGTATACAATATATGTGATGCTCTAATTATTTGCCCATTACAACTTTTCACAAGTTCCAAATACGGCCGTATCTTCTGAAAGTTTCGAAGGAAGGAAGGTTGTGGTTTAGTCTACCGTCGAAGACGTTGAAACGGAGTAGAAGCTCGGACTGGGAACAGAAATCGGCGCCGCCCTTTCAGAGCAACTATTTCGACACTTAATTCACGTGATATGAAAATCACAAAACCTTAAAAAACAACGGCCGAACTGGGATTCAAACCGCGATGCTCTTCAATACGAATCCAATGTCACACCACAGAATCGCCTCCATCTTCAAAGGACACACTAATAACGACTTACGCTATCTGATCAAAAGTCTTAGGACACCTATTACTGGACATTAATTTGAACTGTGTCCACCCTTCGCTTGATAATGCCTTGAACTCTGCTGGGGAGATTTTCAGTGAGGTGTCTGAATGTCTCTGGAGAAATGGCTAAAAATGACTCTGAGCACTATGGGACTTAATATCTGAGGTCAACAGCCACTAGAACTTAGAACTACTTAAACCTAACTAACCTAAGGACCATAGAATGAAGGCTTTCACGGCAGATGTTGTCATCACTTAACACTTCCGGGATCACATGCCGTGGTCCATATATAAGGTTCTCCCCTGACGTTTTAATAGAAACGATGAAGGCATTAAGCTGGATAAGATGTGGATGTCAACATTGCAGCAACAGCGTGACAATGGATTAATTTCAATTGAGAAAGTTGGTAATATCAGAGATTATAGCATAGCCGACGTCACGTGGTAGACAGCGGCGCCCTCTGGATAGCTTATATATACGGCTCTCACTCGTGCTCTCGTTGCAGTTCGCCGATTATCCTCGGAGGCCTTCCGTAGTCGATGACGAAACGTCAGGGGAGAGTCTTATGTATGGATCACGGCATCTCAGATCGGAAGTGTTAAGTGATAACCTAAGGACATCACACACATCCATGCCTGAGGCAGGATTCGAACCTGCGACCGTAGCGGTCGCGCGGTTCCAGACTGAAGCGCCTAGAACGGCTCGGCCACAGCGGCCGGCGGAGAAATGGCAACCCATTCTTTCTCAAGAGCCGAAGCCAGAGAAAGTAGTAGTGTTGGACACTGGGGTCTGAAGCGAAGTCAAAGTTGTAATTCGTCTCAGACGTGTTCAGTTGGGTTCAGGTCAGGAGTCTGGGCAGGACAGTCGAATTCAGGTGTAGTAATACCCACATACCATTGCTTCAAAGATACTGCTTTACCACAGGGTTGGCCGAGCGGTTCTGAGCGCTACAGTCTGGAACCGAGAGACCGCTATGGTCGCAGGTTCGGATCCTGCCTCGGGCAGGGATGTATGTGTGATGTCCTTAGGTTAGTTAGGGTAGGGGACCAATGACCTCATATGTTAAGTCCCATAGTGCTCAAAGCCATTTGAACCACAGGGGTCTATTGTAATGCCAGTAAGCACAGACATCGCCTCCGCAATGTTCCTTAAAGTGTACACTGTACACAGTGCTGTTGAAATGTGTTCCTGTCCTTCCGCATTTAGCGCTTTCTTGAACGCAGTAAGGGGACCACACCCCAACCACGAAAAACACCTCCATTCCGTAACACCACCTCCTCCGTACTGTACTGTTGGCATTGCAGGTAGTTGCCAGGTAACGTTCTCCAGGCATTCGTCAATCTCATCGGCTGCCACAGAGCATAACGTGATGCATCACTCATTTCCAGTTATCCACTGTTCATGACGTTGCTCTTTACACAACCGCAAAGGTCGCTTAGCATTGATTAGCGAAATTTGTGGCTTACGAGGAGCTGCTTGACCATTTGTGGATTCCTACACTAACTCATTGTGCTAGCTGGATGGTGACAGCACTCTGAAACTCACGAGTGATTCCTTCCTCAAATTTCATGCCATAGTTTACAACCACCCTCTGTTGTGACTGACAATTCGCAGTTTTTCATAAACACAACTTTTATTGAGGTAAGTTCACAAGTTTGATGACTGAACAACAAACGAAAAGATACAATAACGATGCCAGTAAAAGTCTCATAATTGAGGCCAAAAAAAGTTCACTTCTAATTCTCCACAAGGGTTCGTGGTAACACACACACACACGCTAGTAAGAGTCCAATTCAGAGACGAAAACGTAATCTTCAGTGGTCGAAGTACACGAGGTCGGCATCCGGTGAGAACTGAACTTCGAGGCTGGTTCTAGCCACTAAACAGCTGTATCCAGGCAATCAGGTTTTGGCATAGTGATACTTCCTGCAGGCCGTGGCTCGAGCTCCCCCTGCAGGAAGTAGTGCTTGGAATGTCTGTTTGCATTATCTAGTATGTAAATAGCCGGTGTTCACCATGGTGCTTTTGGTACGCCTTGGACATGGACAACCTCGTCCTCTGTGGTGTAATATGGGTTGCCGGCCCTCCGCCATAACACACTCCGTAATGCTCGACGACCTCTTCCCGTCAGTAGATGAGCTCTTGGTCTTGGTTTATCTATGGTTGTTCGTTTCCATTCCACAATCACATTTCCATCAGTTGGTTTGGGCAGCTCTAGAAGGGTTGAAATGTCCCTGATAGACTTGTCATTCACGTGGCGACCACTGATTAATACGCATTCGAAGTCATTTAGCTCTCCTATCCGACTTATTCTCCTCTTAATACCTCTCTACTGACAAAAAAATAATTCCTACCCCTGTTTACACTATCGGGTTAGCCTATCATAACCTCTGGTGATCAGTTCCGCATTGTCTAGGAGTGTCTGGATTAACAAACACGTAAATATTGTTGTTGATGTATCCTAGCCTAACGCAGGTTTGAGGATGCTCTCCACACCTGACTGTGAGGTTCAAGTACCTTCTTCTCTAAATAACTATTGTAATCTACGAGTACATTCATTCGAATCTGCTTAACATTATCAAGCTTTTGTCTCCCTTTATAATTTAGCTGCCCCTCTCATTCCTTCCATTATCAATTTAATCATTCCTTGATTCGTCAGATAATGTCCTTCCCACATATTCATTCGTTGACTTAAGTCGTTTCGTAAATGTCTTTTCTCCCTAATCAGTTGCCTATATTCGGTTCAAATGGTTCCAATGGCTCTGAGCACTACGGGACTTAACATCTATGGTCATCAGTCCCCTGGAACTTAGAACTACTTAAACCTAAGTAACCTAAGGACATCACACAACACCCAGTCATCACGAGGCAGAGAAAATCCCTGACCCCGCCGGGAATCGAACCCGGGAACCCGGGCGTGGGAAGCGAGAACGCTAACGCACGACCACGAGCTGCGGACTGCCTTTATTCGGTATGAGGCAAACTTTCTACTGACTTCTACGGATCCCCCGACACAGAAGATTCAACCGTTGAACCCTTCAAAGAAAACTTTAGTCTCAGCACAAATATGTTCCCCATTCATACAATTATAGTTGGTGGTGACTTCATCCTACCCTCAATACGTTGGTTCAAAATAGTTCAAATGGCTCTGAGCACTATGGGAATTGACATCTGAGGTCATCAGTCCACTAGAACTTAGAACTACTTAAACCTAACTAACCTAAGGACATCACACACATCCATGCCCGAGGCAGGATTCGAACCTGCGACCGTAGCGGTTGCGCGCTTCCGGACTGAAGTGCCTAGAACCACTCGGTCACAACCGCCGGCCAATACGTTGGTGAAAATAGGTTTTGCAAAGCCAATGGTAGGTATAAAATATCGTCAGAAACTGTACGAAATGATTTATCCGATAACTATTTTGAGCAATTGCTTCAGGGGCCCACTCGAAGCGTAATTGGTTGCGAAGATTCTTGATCCCTTAGCAACAAATAATCGTGAGCATTCAGGGATCATCATGACAGATACGGGAATTACTCAATCTATACAAATAGTGTAGCAAAAGGAACAAAATTTGTTACATACATTATTCATGAAGAAAATGAAGTTCATAATCTTCAAGCATTTTGCGCCTCATTTACGTGCTAAGACACCCACCCAAAAAGATCTATACAAAGCAGTATTGGATGAAAAACCTATATATTGTTCTGTGACTAGTACAATACTTGTACATGGTTCATTAGAAAAAGCTACTATTAACAACTGTAGGACTACTCCCTCCACCCGAATCTTAAAACAAGTGTTTAGTATATAATGTCCCATAAACATAAATGCTACGGAAAGAGCAATATGTTCTGCTGCCGGAAAACGTCCTGCACAAATACGATCGACTTGGAAAAAAAGGAAGTTAGATACTAAATACAAATGTTGTGTTACTAGGGCCTCCCGTCGGGTAGGCCGTTCGCCGGGTGCAAGTCTTTCGATTTGACGCCACTTCGGCGACTTGGGTGTCGATGGGGATGAAATGATGATGATTGGGACAACACAGCACCCAGTCCCTGAGCGAAGAAAATCTCCGACCCAGCCAGAAATCGAATACGGGCCCTTAGGATCGACATTCTGTCGCGCTGACCACTCAGCTACCGGGGACGGACAGTTAGATACTGAGGTTCTTAGAATCGGGAAATCAACCTGTTTGGGTGGGGATTGGAATAATACCGATTCGCCAATTCTCCGGAGGAGATTTTTAGAAATTGAGGAACACGAATGTAAATTGTTCGATATATATTCGAACACCTGATCTCTCTAGCTTTTGGACCATTACATCACCTTGCTCTATAGGTTTTGAATGGGTCTGGTGTAAAGTGCGAGAAAATAGCTTTTAACTCCAGTCTTAGCCATTACGATTCTCGTAAGTGAACACATAAGTGACTTGCAACCATATGCTGGTAGATACCACCGAGGTTAAGCCTTAGGACGTCATTGGATGGTACAGAACAAGGAATACGACAATTTAGACTAAAAGATTTGGTATTTATTCACATAAACACTTCCATAAATAAAACAATTTTCATATGAGTATTTGGTAATAAACTCTGCTACATTATACAATACATGGCAATCCTATCCCAAGATCTCCTTAATTGTGATAAGGAATAAGCTGATAATTAACACTATATCTATCTGACGCGCAATATGATAGTTTCCTTCACTGCTATCTAGTCACGCTATCCGAGAAAAGTCGGAATCATCCATTACCCATCCGATTTCTTCAGTTCCTGGAGACAAAATATTCAGCATGGTGTTTTCTCTTTGATAATATTACAGATTTAAAACATTCTAACACTCTGATCATAAAATCAAAATCCTCCAATGTCATGTATAGACGTGGCTATCAGACCGTTAGTTGCCTTCCACTGAAAAACACATTTGAGTAAATAATGTCTTAAGGACTAAAATGTTGATCTCTCATTGTCCATTCGATTTTGACAGACTTTCACCGTTTCGCGATGGACTAGGGACTTAGGTACTCTCACGCTATTCCTCTGGGCTTCACAGTGACAGCTGTACATCGTACAGGCCCCGGGCGTACATACGCCCATTTTCGCTGCTCGCACACGTGTTATAGCTTTGGGAATGTAAAAATTCGTAGAAAAGAGTTTGTTATGGCTCCAACTTATATTTTGTGCATGAAAGTACTAATATTCACAAAGAGCCGAGACCATTAACATAGTCCAACGTTAATGCAGACATTTCCAGAATTTTATTCCTAGTTGCTTTACAACATCAAGACAAACTCAAAACAGCTTCAGGTACTGACATTACAGTCGAGAATTATGACTTATATAGACAGCACGTTTTCTGTAGCTTTTTCGCATCTTCACATCTCTTTAGTGAATTTTCAGTCATTCATATAAAATAGTTTTAGTTTCATAACTAGAAATAAGAAATATTATGTACTGGTACATCAAAGTAACAATATACCTATGCAGCGTGTGTCGTAATGAATGGCACAAACGAATACATCGAAAGTACATGAGAGTTAAATTCAGAATGTAAATACTTGCCTATTTTTTCTCTTTCAAATCTTAATACAAGATTTCTTTAACTAAGAGTATTTAAATACAAAATGCAAAATAATATTTTCTAAATACCTTTAATCAAATAAAATATCTCTAATTAGTTAACATTTTCCATGCCATTTATTTCACTGATTTTAACACCAGTAATTGTTCAGATCTTTCACCTTTCACCTTTGTAGCCTCATTATCATTCCACGGAAGGAAAATAGTTATTCAACGGTAGCAGAACTAGGTAAACAAGTATTACATCTGAGGAAATTTGTAATGGGATATCTGCTCAAGGAATCTAAACTATTGTCATTACTTTTTAAATACTGTAGTGTTTCCACATTTACTGCAGTGTGGGCACTATCAATGGGTACAGAAGGATGAGTTCTCAACAAACATGTAATAAGATTAAACTGTTTCTTTTTTTATCAGAATGTTGCAAGTTCTTCCCATCTTCTTCTTCTTGTTTCATCTTCTGCACTTGTGAAACAAACTGTTCTTTAAGGTATCCTTTGACAGCCTTCGATATACAGTTCATTTTGAAAAATGATAAGATATGGATAGCAACATGACATTTTTTGCTTCTGGTTCCTGTAAATTATAGAATCTCTCGAAATGCCTATTAATACTTTCTTTGATAACTTATATCAGCACACCACACTACGTAGGGTTATCCCTTTGCAAGCTGCTTACCATTCTTCGCGTTTTGGTCAGTTTTGGGAGAGGACAACCATAGTAGGTATCTTTGTCCCCTTCTAAACTTCTGATGTCATCAGTAACAGGTTTCGAACAGCTTATGTACTCCTTACGAAACTGTATTTCAGTTTCTTTAAAGCTGATAATCCGAGGTACCTTGAAGTTTCATTTAGAGTATCCTTGACTGAGAACAGAATAGAATAGAATTATAGTATGCATTCCAATGTGTTGGACCTGGGTAAGAAGAGGATTTTCCATTTGATTCCAAATAGGTTTCATAAATTTTAGAAGACCTTGAACCCAGATACCAATATACTTGATATTTTGACATGATTGCGCCATGAAAGTTTTTTGTATAATTACATTGAGATCTGGCTTTATCCATACCTCTTTAGGCTATAAAACGTAATGTGTGTGTGGCACATCTCCCTAATGAGGCAGTTGCAACTCTTCAAAATCTTAAGATGCCCCCGGAAAATCTCTTAGTCTTAACATATAATCATCATCATCATGAGCAGCGACAACATTATCATGCACAACTTCAGTATTCTGAATAAGAACTGGCCGCTTTCACTTGTTCCTATATCCGAATCTTTTCCATATGTTTTAAAACTTTGATCATATTTGATCCATTGTCGATGACAGTTTTCGCGATTTTTGTCAGCTTTGAATCAAATTCAGAATGGAAGTCCACAATCTGTTCAGCTATTGTATAGTAACTGTGTGTTCCCTTAAATACCCAGCAAGCCAGGACTAAACCTCTTTTTTCAAATGTTTCACAATCGATCCAATGAGCGGTTACACACATATAGCTTCTCTTGGGTGATAACCGAACATTAACAGTAGTGCATATAAAATTAACCTTTTTCAACGTTCCTTCTGTATTCTCTACATATTCTGTGTATTGTTCTGCAATCTGTTATTACGTTTTTCCGTCGAATATTCTTTGGCTGGACAGATAACTACTGTCTACCTTCAATGAGAGCCTTAAAGGATTCATTTTCTACAACTGGTATAGGTGAGATGGTATCACTTAGGAAACAAACATTCACCTTAATCAAATCGTTGCCTGTGCTTACAATGTAATGTTCTATAAACATCGCTAGAATAACAATAGTATCGAAATCATAGATGGACGATAGAAACTATTGATACTAATATTACAAACGAAACGAAAACGTAGTTTTTCAAGTGCTCCCTAGATGTAGACACCGTTTACGAAGGTACAGCTGTCACCCTCACATTGTGTGAACTTCTGTGAGTAAACTCGTAACCACACAAAAATTCGATATCGACTTCACTCCCTCCTTCCTTCACTTCTTTTTGAGATCAGATAATTTCTGTACGTTTTACATTAAACAAAAAATAACAGTAAACTCAGTGTACTCATGTATTACTGCCTTTTCCAATTACAGATAGGGCCATGTTTATATTCACTTGACGGATATACCTTTGGCGCTAATTGCGCCATCTGTATCCGTCGTTGAACTATTTTGGTTTAAACAAATGGCTCATTGAATGAATGAGAACTACAAACCATTAAAAAAATCAAGAGAAGCGTTTAGCATTTTATAAATACAAAATACGCCTAATTAAGCTTCTCAAGTGAAAAGAGAAAATACTTTTGGAAAAAAAAGTGCGTCAGATGCAAAATAAAAGTAGGTACCTTGCATTTTCACCTCAATTCCAAATAAATATAATACACATAATTCACATCTCTGGATACTAGAACCAAAAAAGTCTAGTAAATATGAGCTCTATAATACATACCTGAAGAGCTGAGACTTCTTCATCCTCGATACTGCAAGCTCTTGCTTTCCATACTTTGAGAGGTGGTAGTATGGACCAAAACATGAAAGAAAGTCCAGTAAACAATGACTCTAAGTGCATACCTGAAGACCTATGAGCAACTGTTCATCTTCTACTCATCAAGCTCGTATAGCTGTTAAGTATTAATTTTGTAGCCCAGACAATTTTTTCTTGTTTTGGTCCATACTACTTCCTCCCAAAATATGGAAAGCAAAAAGTTTGCCGCGGAGGAGATGTGTTTCATAATATCGAAAATCCAGGTATGCATTTTAGCGTCCATATTTACTTGAATTTTTTGCTTGTAGTGCTGCGTAATTTCAACAGTATGCGTTCACTCCTTTAATGATGATGCAACATGCAAGAATATTAACAGCCACGTGCATGACTGCGTGAGAATTATTTAAAATACATAAAAAATGCGTACTGGAATACTAAGCGCTGAATTAAGGACAAACCTTAGTTAGACTTCAATTCTTAATAACAGCTTTCATAAATAAAAACTATAACATGCTTATTTTAGCAACAGGTGTCTTCTGAAGGTATAACTTGAGGTTTACTTAAATTTGTTGCAATTATTACAATTCGATATAAGCTCAAACGGCAAATTGAGTCTTCATTTTTATTTTATAATTTTTCCTAAATGTCACGACTTTTTTTTAATAAACTGCAGTTCTTTACGATACTTTTACACGTATTCGTGTGCATGATTGAACACAATACGTTATCCCATTACCGAGCTACGTCACTGCAGTTACAGGAACACTTCATCTCCTTCTATCTCCACATATCACATATAAATTTAATATACATGTGCTGAATTGACATTATATGCTGCTTGAGATAAAGATACAGCACTCAGAAGAGCAGGAGGAAATGAAATGAAATTTCAACAGTTAAGGCGATATGTGATGTTATTTCAGTGATTACTAAATCGAGTCAGAGTTACAAAAAAGTTGGCAGTATGAACTGAACCAAGCTTGTCCATAGCTGTTGTCACTGATCTTTGATACACTGTATACTGAGTCGGGACGCGGTTGGCGTGCGATTTGGTCTCATACATTTCGGTAAGAGATCTGTGGATCTTACTGGCCACGGGAGTACCTCAGTATGAAGCATACAGTTCATAGAGATACGTGCAACGTGTGCACAAGCACTGTCTTGTTGAAAATATCACCACCATACTGTCGCATCGCATGAGAGGTACTTCATGGAGACGCAGGATGTCGTTGATGTGCCTTGTCCAGCCATAGTTCCGTCAATCACTACCAGCCGTGACCGGAAGTCATTCACGATGGCTCCCCACACCATGACGACAGGATCAACAACGCTCTTATTCTCCAGAATATTGAAAAATGGGACTTCTCTCCAGGTTGTCGTACTATTCCGTGGTATCGCGGAACCGCAATTCATCTCTGAACACAAGGTGACGCCATTCATAAGCAGTCCATGCTTCCCGGTCACGGCCCACTCCAAACGCAGCCGTTAGTGTTGTGTCAGAGGCAGCCTACGCATGGGACGATATCTCCCTAGACCAGCTGCTGTTAGTCTCCGGCCAGTGTGGGGGACAGAATTTTACAAGAAATCCATTACTTTTAGTCGTATGACGGGGGTAGATGTGAACCGGTTCCGAAGTGCTTACAAGGGAACCTCCCCATCGCACCCCCCTCAGATTTAGTTATAAATTGACACAGTGGATAGGCCTTGAAAAACTGAACACAGATCAATCGAGAAAACAGGAAGAAGTTGTGTGGAACTATGAAGAAATAAGCAAAATATACAAACTGAGTAGTCCATGTGTAAGATAGGCAACATAAAGGACAATAAATCACTGCTGAGCGCCGTGGTCTCGTGGGTAGAGTGAGCAACTGCGGAACGAAAGGTCCTTGGTTCGAATCTTACCTCGAGTGAAAATTTTACTTTCTTTATTTTCGCAAAGTTACGATCTGTCGGTTCATTCATTGACGTCTCTGTTCACTGTAATAAGTTTAGTGTCTGTGTTTTGCGACCGCACCGCAAAACCGTGCGATTAGTAGACGAAAGGTCGTGCCACTCCAATAGGAACCGAAAACATTTGCTCGCAAGGTCATAGGTCAACCAATTCCTCCACAGGAAAACACGTCTGATATATTCTTTACGACACTGGTGACGGCATGTGCGTCACATGACAGGAATATGTTGTCGACCCACCTAACTTGCACACTTGGCGAATGGGTAAAAAGATTCTTCTAACTTACCCGATTTATATTTTCTTGTGGATGTGATAATCACTCCCAAAAAAGTGATGAAAACATAAGAGTTTGTCACATAAATTGCATCAAATGAATGCAACAGTTTCACAGTCGCACAGTTTTCCCTGTGCTCTGTCAAAACATATGTTTTTTTGCGTTTTCAAATGTTTCCGTGCGTAGACCGTCAAATCCTGTATATGTCCAAGCAAATCTGAACATGTCCTGGAATTTTGGAGAGCGAAGTTAATTATGTGTGAGTGCCTGAACTTTGATAATAATCTGAAAATAAAAAATTAAACTTTTCACTCGAGAGAAGATTTGAACCCAGGACCTGTTGTTCCGCAGCTGCTCACGCTAACCACGGGACCACGGCGCTCGTAAGCTAACACGCTCCTTAATGTTGCCTAGCTTGCGCATCGACTACTCAGTTTGTATATTTTGCTTATTTTTTTCATAGTTCCACACAACTTCTTCCTGTTTTCTCGATTGATCTGTGTACAGTTTTTCAAGGCCTATCACTGTGCCAACTTATAACTAAATCTGAGGGGGGTGCGATGGGGAGTTTCCCTTGTTAGTGCACAATACGGCGATCCTTCCTTGGGTTAGTCAGACGTAGTCAACCGGAACTTTGACAACGGTACTGCTGCCCTCACGTTTCCATACAGTCTAACACAGGGACTGTCACATCCGAATGCCCCACAAATCTTGATACCGCACTATTCGATCAGCCGGTCAAATGGGTACCCAAAATTAGGCTCCTTTCAAGATCTGCCAGGTGCTGATAACGTTGTCTCACAAGAATACGCGGCATCCCCGTGTCCTTCACAACGATGACTCAACATCTGACGCTTTTCACGCCCCTCATATTCCCTACTAGGCCTGGTAACAACGCTAAACAAGAACATCACTAACGCTTTCTGGTGGCCGTTCTTCGCATAACAGAACATTGCATCTCTAACCATTTACATAGTCGCCGAAAGAGTGTATGTGTACAAAGTTAAACTGACATCCTGCCATGCCTTCTGGTTACTTCACTTATTTGTCAGGAAATGTAATTAAAATATAACACAACATTTTTTCTTATCAGGATAAAGCGTTTCGACTTTCACCTATATGATTACTGGAGCAAATATTAATTACAAAACCGGAGATAAAAGTAGTATTCTCGTTTGCTCCAGTTTTAGGTTACTAACACTTTATTCGTCGTAGATGGCTAACTAAAATATAATGGAGGAAAGAAAGCGAAATAGATGCAAGACGGCAGCCGCCGTTCCACATTCGAGATTTTAATTATACTTACTTCTACGAATGTGACAAACATGTGAGAAGCTTTTAATTTCTTGTGTTGTGAGACTCTCCTGTTTTCTGGAATTCATGTAATTGTTTTCATTTATAACTGGTAAGAAGAATGCTCTTGTTTTTTAATAAATTGCACAGTAAAGAGTACGCTCCACTACACGCTTTTCTGTGATTTGCAGAATATAGATCTACAGCATTCGCAATTTTGTATTTTCATTGAGAAATATGAAATTTCTTGAGCAAGGAACATTGGTAGAATCTAAGCATTTTAAAAATATATGCCTTTAGAAAACACCAGTTTATATTTTATTGAGGGTTATGACAGAGGGTAACACGTTGTCTTCTGCGATCTGACAAGTAAATGACAAGGTTGTGACTCCTTTTATAGAAAGTCAGTCCTGCTTTATGAAAAGTCGTCCAACTGCTTGCACATATAACCGGTAAGACGAACGCTTTGTTTTTTTAATAGATAGCACAGTAAGGAGTACTCTCTTCGAAGCGGTTTCCTATGATTTGTAGAACTGTTCAATCCACTGAGAAAATTATCCATCCATCTCAGTCCTTAATGTCAATGTCAATGATAGAGAATATTCTCGATAAAATTTTGCTGTAGGGTGCTATTCTATGTGTCTTCAGGGAATGATATGAGCGTAACTGGATACTACTCTACGAAGAAATCGTCGGATTCGTATAGTCAATCTACATACAACAAACATTCCGTGTAAATATAACAGGAACGGAGTGATCGTTCCATTTCGTAGCAAGTAACGCCCTTCCCGGTACTGGGTGCGCGGTTCGTTCTGTTTGTATAGGACTCCGTCTCCCTGTGCAGCTAGGTACACAAGAGCTCGCCACCACCTTGGCCCTGTGTGCGATTTACCGACTGATATGTTCCACAGACTCGCTATGTTGACCACCTTAACCTTCTCAGATTTATAGCCGGCGTTTCTCGATACACATCTATGCAAACAATCATCATCAGATCCCTGTAGACATCTAACGTTATTTACATACACGACAGCTTTTAGAAATGGAATAAAGTGAAAAATACATTTTGGTACCTTTGAGAAACTCTCGTTCATTTTACAAGAATCTGTTGCGTATTTAATATCAAAGGCCGCAGCTAATTGATGTGAAATGACGACACAATGCTGATTACGGAGATACTAAATGCTGTAACCAATTCTGGCGACGGACGTGGAAAAACAGCTTATTAGTAAGACAAAAATCTACTCTAGAACACTCTTCGGTGTTGCTCGAGCGTGCATCATTATCTGTAATATTTTTCAAAGGTAGAGTGTGGATGCAACCATTTCTCAAAAAGTTTAAGAATGTTGCGAGAATCTCTTTCAGATTGTCAGCAGTCTTAAACAGAACATTTTAGAAGAAGTGTGACACTTATCTTACGAAAGACATCCGGGAACATTTCAGAGGCTTTATCACGATATGAGTCTTAAACTATTCTTTGTCTCACTTAACCATCAGCAGGGCGGCTATGGTGACCACAAACAATGAAGGCATTAAGGACAGAGATATATGGACAGTTTTCTATGTGGATTCAACACATAGATCAGTATTCTGCAAATCACTGGAAACCGCGCAGCAGAGAGTATTTCATACTGTGAAATTTATTAAAAAACAAAATCGTTCTTCTTACCAGTTCTACGTGCAAGGAATTGCACGACTTTTCATTAACCCTAGGATGCATGGTGCCGAAAAGACACATGAATGCATATGCAGGGCCTCCAAGGCCCTGTCCTAATTTAAAATTTTCCTCTTTTAATGAAATCATTCTTTGGAATTAAATTTATTTCTGTTAAATTTATTCTCATATTGAAAGATTCCTAAGATACAGTAACAGGGATCTGGTGGGCCTGATTAACGTTTTATTAATTTTTTTTAAATAAACTATGAGAGTGAATTTTTGTTAGTTACACCCATTTACATACAACATATACAAATAATTTTATTAATTCACTTATAAGTTGCAGTTTACATTTTATAATATTTATTACAACCAATTTCTTCAATTAAAACATACTCATTATTCAAAATATTATGTATATAGGCAATATTTTGACAAAAAGTTATTATTCATTGTGCACATTAAATTGCATTTTTCTTAGTTTTCAACATGTGACAAACAAAAAGCACAAAGAACGCCACTATTTTCCTTACAAATGTATCTTCTTCTTTTTCCTGAAACAGGTAGTTTGTTCGCTAATATGACATCTTTTTGAACACCACATCTTTGCATGGCATCAACGATTTTCTTTGGAAGATTAGTGATCTGAATACGAAGTTCCATTAGTGGTCTTACCATTTCCTCTGCTAAAGCTCTTAGGAACAAACGCCTTTTATCACTTCTTCCACTATGGTATGTCAGATGTTGGGCGGAAAATAAAATTTCACTGTTCATTGCTGCGACGTCCGTCATATTCATCCATAATGCAAATGGGCATCTTCTTGTTTGTCTCTTGCAAGTGTAATAACGAATTGTCTGGTCCATTTGATCTACTCCATCCTTCGTAGAGTTATAGAACTTTATTATATCTGGTTTCTTTTTTGCATGAGTTTCATCCATGTTTCTGTCGTGATGCTTTGTGCTAATGAGAACTACAGACTTTTTCTTTTTGGGAACATAACTCACCATTGTCATGTCACCTCTAAATGCAAACAAAGAGGAATGAATCGCTCTTGAGGCAGATGGTTTCATCGCATTAGGAATTTCTGGTTTATTTTGTTTGTTTGTTCCCACCACTGTAATTTGCTTCTGAAGCATCTCTTCTGCCAGCTGTACACTAGTAAAGAAGTTGTCAACAGTAATATTTTTTGATGATCCTTCAATGCTTTTAGCAAGATCTTTCACCACATTCAATCCAAGATTTTTCTGAATAGGTTCATGGCGCTTCCTTCCCGTGTAAACAATTCCGTCTAAAGCATATGCAGATGTAGCATCACATAACCAAAATATTTTTATGCCATACTTGGCTGGTTTAGAGGGCATATACTGGGTGAAGCTGCATCTTCCACGGAATGGGACTAGCTGTTCGTCAACTGTGAGCGAATCATTGGGAATCATTCTATTTCTACACTTGTCAAGAAATAGTTCCCATACATAGTGAACAGCTGCAAGTTTGTCATCTGCAGATCGAGCTTCACGGGTATGCCTATCATCAAATGTAATCATTCTCCTTATATCCTCGAATCTATTTACTGACATGGTGGCCTTATATGTAGGATTTGCCTTTCCACCCAAGAATAATTCTCTAATAGGGACATCCCAACTCTTCTCAACACCAGAAAGCAGTAAAAGACCAAGGAAACCCTCCATTTCAGGAAGCGAAACGTTTTTGCACGTTTTTCCACGTAAAGCAGCCACTCTTCTGCCTTCAATATTTGTGCATTTGATTATTTCCTCTAGAATTTCCTTGGAGATGAAACAGTCCCAGGCATCCTTAGGTTTACAGGTTTTCAAATCATGGGCTGGACCAGGTGCCTTCTTTACGATATTATGGACAGGCGTACGAAAAGTTGCAGGAGGATCTAATTTCCAAATCATTCCATTCCGACTAATGTATGTGTGGTCTTCTATACCTTTTTGTGGTGGTTCTTCATTTTCAGACTCTGATGAAGTAATATTATGGGAAGGACTGTCATCTACCTCAATATTCACATCTGCAGGTTCATTGGCTGATTCTTCACTACTTGCATCTTCAAAAATGTTTCCTTCCTCGCAAGAATCATCTCCTTCAGGCCACTGAGCCACAACACTTTCAAAATTAGCTGCATTCGCACGTACTGACACTCTTGCTTTGCGTGTCGAAGCCATAGCAAAAGGCGTGTCTCTCGAACAGCAGCTTGTGCAGCACTAAACGAATCATACTCGTAACAATATGGGCCTTGCAGCAACAAATAAACTACAGTAACAATGAGGCTGACAAGAGGAGCACAGGATAACAATACTATGCAATAATAAAACATTTGATTACAAAAAGATCAATAATACACTGACATCGCCAGTATGTGAAAGTAGTGTGTATTATTTTTTAGTTATACTATTACTACTACAGCTACTGCTGCTGTTGGCACTGTTGTTGCTGCAAATTCCACTACAGTTACTGTTGAATTAATAACTGCTCCCAAACAAATGTTGAAGACAATATAGGCTAAAGAACATTTATAAATGTGTCAGGGCTTCTGAAGCCCTGCTTATGCATTCACGGTGTATGGGTAAACGTATTGAATTATACAAAAATCTTAAAAAGGTATCTCGTTCAGACTTGATAGGAGAAATGTCACAGTGTTAGCGAAAGAGTACTGGAAAGCAGTTTGAAATCAAACAAAAAATTACAGAATGTTTTTAAAAATGAAGACATACAAGGGCCTCGTAGGCCCTGTATATGCATCCTAGGGTTAAGCGGCAGAAACTTTCGATGAAAGGAGTCACAAGCTTCTCATATATACACGCATCAAAAAAGTTTTGCATCACCTCGTTTCTGAGAGTTCCAAAACCTGTGCAGAAATTTCCGCCCTTTTTATTGCTCATGCAAACCACAGATTGCATGTTGTACCACCATACAGCGAGACCTTGAGAGGTTGTGGTCCAGATTTCTGAACACACTGGTACCTCTAATACCCAGTAGCACGTCCTCTTGCATTGAAGCATGCCTTTATTCGTCGTGGCGTACTATCCACAAGTTCATCAAGGCACTGTTGGTCCAGATTGTCCCACTCCTCAACGGTATTCGGCGTAGATCCCTCAGATTGGTTGGTGGGTCACGTCGTCCATAAACAGCCCTTTTCAATCTATCCCAGGCATGTCGATAGGATTCATGTCTGGATAACACGCTGGCCACTCTAGTCGGGCGATGCCATTATCCTGAAGGAAGTCATTCACAAGATGTGCACGATGGGGATGCGAATTGTCGTCCATGAAGACGAATGCCTCGCTAATTTGCTGCCGATATGGTTGCACTATCGGTCGGAGGATGGCATTTGCGTATCGTACAGCTGTTACGGCGCCTTCCATGACCACCAGCGGCGTACGTCGGCCCCACATAATGTCACTCCAAAACAGCAGGGAACCTCCATCTTGCTGCACTCGCTGAACAATGTGTCTAAGGCGTTCACCCTGATCGGGTTGTCACCAAACACGTTCAAAAAAATGTTCAAATGTGTGTGAAATCTTATGGGACTTAACTGCTAAGGTCATCAGTCCTTAAGCTTACGCACTACTTAACCTAAATTATCCTAAGAACAAACACACACGCCCATGCCCGAGGGAGGACTCGAACCTCCGCCGGGACCAGCCGCAAAATCCATGTCTGCAACGCCCTAGACCGCTCGGCTAATCCCGCGCGGCACCAAACACGTCTCCGACGATTGTCTTGTTGAAGGCATATGCGACACTCATCGGTGAAAAGAACGTGATGCCAGTCCTGAGCGGTCCATTCAGCACGTTGTTGCGCCCATCTGTACCGCGCTGCATGATGTCATTGTTGCAAAGATGGACCTCACCATAGACGTCGGGAGTGAAGTTGCGCATCATGCAGCCTATTGCGCACAGTTTGAGTCGTAACACGACGTCCTGGGACTGCACGAAAAGCATTATTCAACATGGTGGCATTGCTGTCAGGGTTCCTCGGAGCCATAATCCGTAGGTAGCGGTGATCCACTGCAGTAGTAGTCCTTGGGCAGCCTGAGTGAGTCATGCCATCGACAGTTCCTGTCTCTCTGTATCTCCTCGATGTCCGAACAACATCGCTTTGGTTCACGCCGAGACGCCTGGACACTTCCCTTGTTGAGAGCCCTTCCTAGCACAAAGTAACAATGCGGACGCGATCGAACCGCGGTATTGACCGTCTAGATATGGTTGAAATACAGACAACACGAGCCGTGAACCTCCTTCCTGATGGAATGACTGGAAATGATCGGCTGTCGGACCCCCTCCGTCCAATAGGCGCTGCTCATGCATGATTGTTTACATCTTTGGGTGGGATTAGTGACATTTCTAAACAGTCAGAGGGACTGTGTCTGTGATACAATATCCACAGCCAACGTCTATCTTCCGGAGTTCTGGGAACCGGGGTGATGCAAAACTTTTTTTAATGTGTGTATTTTTCAGATTCGCAGAAGACAAAGTGCTACCGTCTCTCATAAATTGTAAACTTGTGTTTTCTAGAGGCATTTATTTTTGAGATGCTTTGTTTCTATCGATGTTCATCGCTCAAGAAATTTCGTACTTCGAATGAAATTACAAAAATGCGAATGCTCAGTTAAATTTACGAGTTAGGAATCGGCTTCCCTAGACATTTTCAGAAAACAGCTTATCTGCATTCAAAGACAATGACTCCCAGTCATGAAACCTAGCTATCTGCTTTCAGAGATTCTCAGATAATACTCCATCTGAGTTACAAAACGTAGACTTTAAGAGACACCATAGAAGAATCATTTACAAACAAAACTTTAGTATTGGTATTCGCTTTAGATTAAATGCGACTTGTACAACACATCCTGTAACATAACAGCTGTAATTTCGTGTGTACAGAATACTTAAGTATAAGCAGAGGTTCCGTCTTAGTCACAGAAGAAAACAAAAGTCATACAGGGTGTTTCAAAAATGACCGGTATATTTGAAACGGCAATAAAAACTTAACGAGCAGCGATAGAAATACACCGTTTGTTGCAATATGCTTGGGACAACAGTACATTTTCAGGCGGACAAACTCTCGAAATTACAGTAGTTACAATTTTCAACAACAGATGGCGCTGCAAGTGATGTGAAAGAGATAGAAGACAACGCAGTCTGTGGGTGCGCCATTCTGTACGTCGTCTTTCTGCTGTAAGCGTGTGCTGTTCACAACGTGCAAGTGTGCTGTAGACAACATGGTTTATTCCTTAGAACAGAGGATTTTTCTGGTATTGGAATTCCACCGCCTAGAACACAGTGTTGTTGCAACAAGACGAAGCTTTCAACGGAGGTTTAATGTAACCAAAGGACCGAAAAGCGATACAATAAAGGATCTGTTTGAAAAATTTCAACGGACTGGGAACGTGACGGATGAACGTGCTGGAAAGGTAGGGCGACCGCGTACGGCAACCACAGAGGGCAACGCGCAGCTAGTGCAGCAGGTGATCCAACAGCGGCCTCGGGTTTCCGTTCGCCGTGTTGCAGCTGCGGTCCAAATGACGCCAACGTCCACGTATCGTCTCATGCGCCAGAGTTTACACCTCTATCCATACAAAATTCAAACGCGGCAACCCCTCAGCGCCGCTACCATTGCTGCACGAGAGACATTCGCTAACGATATAGTGCACAGGATTGATGACGGCGATATGCATGTGGGCAGCATTTGGTTTACTGACGAAGCTTATTTTTACCTGGACGGCTTCGTCAATAATCAGAACTGGCGCATATGGGGAACCGAAAAGCCCCATGTTGCAGTCCCATCGTCCCTGCATCCTCAAAAAGTACTGGTCTGGGCCGCCATTTCTTCCAAAGGAATCATTGGCCCATTTTTCAGATCCGAAACGATTACTGCATCACGCTATCTGGACATTCTTCGTGATTTTGTGGTGGTACAAACCGCCTTAGACGACACTGCGAACACCTCGTGGTTTATGCAAGATGGTGCCCGGCCACATCGCACGGCCGACGTCTTTAATTTCCTGAATGAATATTTCGATGATTGTGTGATTGCTTTGGGCTATGCGAAACATACAGGAGGCGGCGTGGATTGGCCTCCCTATTCGCCAGACATGAACCCCTGTGACTTCTTTCTGTGGGGACACCTGAAAGACCAGGTGTACCGCCAGAATCCAGAAACAATTGAACAGCTGAAGCAATACATCTCATCTGCATGTGAAGCCATTCCGCCAGACACGTTGTCAAAGGTTTCGGGTAATTTCATTCAGAGACTACGCCATATTATTGCTACGCATGGTGGATATGTGGAAAATATCGTACTATAGAGTTTCCCAGACCGCAGCGCCATCTGTTGTTGAAAATTGTAACTACTGTAATTTCGAAAGTTTGTCTGCCTGAAAATGTACTGTTGTCCCAAGCATATTGCAACAAACGGTGTATTTCTATCGCTGCTCGTTTAGTTTTTATTGCCGTTTCAAATATACCGGTCATTTTTGAAACACCCTGTATCTGCTGCTGCTGCCACCTGTGACGTACCAGCAGAGCCCCAAGTTACTTATTAAGATCTTCTTGTGTTTTTTCGTAGTTTAATTCTTTTATTACGAGCGTGTTTTGTGTTTAAGATTTGTAAATTCGCGTTTTAGTATCTGTAAATTGTAGATTCGCTCAGTCTGTAGGACAACTGGCATTTCTTTCAAAAAGCCAGTTACACAGCTCAGTAAGGCGTTAGTCCCTGTTGGCAACACGTCAGGAATGGTAGCAGGTTGCATATTTACAGCCTTTTAAGTAAGAGCGCGATCGACATTATACACAGGTGGTGGAAGATATCGCCTCAGTTCTTCCTCCAATAGAGGGAACCTTTGTCCTTCATGTAATGTCCATAAAGCATTAGTTTACTTTGAATTGTTGACTGAAATACATAAGAAAAGACATAAGTGCAGCTTACACGTTGCGTTTATCAAAGTCGCAGTCGACAAAATTGTTGTAGCTATCAAGGTCGAAATGGACTCTGACTGTCAAGTTACCTGGACTCGTGAAGCTAAAGTTAATTATCAGATGATTTCACCGGTCACATGATACTGGTTTTACAATCATTCAAAGATATTCTACGCTCAGTAGAGCGGAAATATCCAGATCATGCAGTATTACCGGGTGGTGGGGGGGGGGGCGGGGGGGGGGGCGGGGGGCGGGGGGGGGGGCTACCTTAACTACCTAGTATAGAAAGGGACGTCTATGGATTTATTGCAGGTGATTCGAATATGCAGTCTTGTGAACTACTTTTGATCACGTTTTTCGAAAACTGTCCCGAGCGGCTAGTTTGACAGCCCACACGCAGTGGAAACATTTTAAACCTTGCAGCTTCAAACAGGCCTTACCTTATGGACGTTGTCAGTATAGAAAAAGGGATCATGATCATGATGTCATCATAACGACAAAGTTTACTTAAGTTAATAAATCCATCAATGAGGCTAGGAGAGTATTTTTATCTGAAAGAACAGACCAGCATTTATTATCATCCCACTTAGAAAATGAATTGCCACCTTTGAGACCCACTGTAATTCACGTAAAGGAATTACAGGCAAAGTTTAAACAGCCTGTAAGTTGCGCAGTAGAGACTTATGGGCCGAGTAGGTGGTTTAAGGACAGACAAGACCCATTGTGGTTCAGTAACCAAATTCTGAAATCGCTGAGGCGCAGAGACTCTTGCACTCTCGGTTCAAAAAGAACGCACAAGTGACGACAGGCAGAAGTTAGTAGAAATTCGTGCCTCCGTAAAAATATCGATGCGAAAAGCATTGAATAACTACCACAGTCATACCTTAGCAAAAGATATTGCCGAGAACCTAACAAAAAATCTGGTCCTAAGAAAAAGCCGGCCGGAGTGGCCGAGCGGTTCTAGGCGCTACAGTCTGGAACCGCGCGACCGCTACGGTCGCAAGTTCGAATCCTGCCTCGGACATGGATGTGTGTGATGTCCTTAGGTTAGTTAGGTTTAAGTAGTTCTAAGTTCTAGTGGACTGATGACCTCAGAAGCTAAGTCCCATAGTGCTCAGAGCCATTTGAACCATCTGAACCTAAGAAAAACTGCCAGACGGGTGGCAAGCTTCTATACAGTCATTCGTTGACGAGTCTGGTGTGGCAACAGAAAACAGCAAAAGTGAAGCCGAAACCTTAAGTCCCACGTGTAAGAATCATTTACGCAGGAGGGTAGTATAAATATATTGCCATACGGCTGTCGTACAGGTTCCCGTATGGTGGACAGAGAAACGAACATCCGTGGCGTAATGTTACCAGACACAATTCCAATTCGGTTTTACAGAGAGTACTCTAAGGCATTGGCCCTTACTTAGCTTGCATTTATCGCGAACCTCTTGCCCAACGCAAAGTTCCAAGCAACCGGAAAAGCGCACGATGTCTCCTGTATAAAAGAAGGTTAAAATGAAGCACCCGGAAAATTACAGACCAATATCCGTAAATCGATTTGCTGCAGAGTTCTTGAATACATTCTCAGTCTGAATATAATAAATTTCTTTGAGACGGAAAAGCTTCTGTCCTTAAATCGGCACGGATTTCGAGAGCATCGCTTCTGAGAAACTCAGTTTGTCCTTTCCTCAAGTGGAATCCTGCAAACCATGGATGAAGGTAACAGGAAGATTCCGTATTCCTAGATTTCCAGAAAGCGTTTTACACGGTAACACAGTGCAGACTGTTAACGGAGGAACGAGCGTGCGGAGCAGATTAGAGATTTGTGAAGCTCGAAGACTACTTAAGTAACAGAATCGAGTACGTTGTTCTCGACGGCGAGTGTTCATCAGAGACAAGGGTATCGTTAGGAATGCCCCACGGATGTGTAATACGACAGTTCCTACTCACTATCTACGTAAATGATCTGACGTACACGGTGAGCAGCAGTCACCAGCTGTTTGCTGATGATGCTGTGGTGTACGCGGAGGTGTCGTCGTTGAGTAACTATAGTAGTAATGGCAGCTTATTCTAAATGAAGAGAATGAAAGTTAATGAAGATTAATAGAGGAAAGAGTGTCGTAATGTTCAAATGCATCATTAGCAGTGCCTTGCTTGACACAGTCATATCGAGTAAATACCAAGGATTATCGTTGCAAAACGACACGAAATGGAACGAGCACTTAAGGGCGGTAGTAGCGAAGGATAGTGGACGACTTAGGTTTACTGGGAGAATTTTAGGAAAGTGTGGTTGGTCTGTAAAAGAGACTTTCTATAGAACACTAGTGCCACTCATTTTTGTGTACTGCTCGAATGTTTGGGATATTCATCATGTCGGATTAAAGGAAGACATCGAAACAATTCAGAGGCTGGCTGCTATATGTGTTACAGCTAGGTTAGATCAACACTCGAGTGTTATGGAGATGCTACGTAAACTCAAGTTGGAGTACTTTTAGGAAATTTGACGCAGAACTATTCAGCTGCCGTCAACGTACGTTTCGCTTAAGGACCACTAAGATAAGACTAAAGAAACTAGAGCTCGCACAGAGGCACATACACAGTCGTTTTACCCTCTCTCTATTTGCGAGCCGAGCAGGAAAGGAAATGACTAGTCGTATTACAAGGTACCCTGTCCCAAGCGCCATACGGTGGCTCGCGGAGTGTTTATGTAGATGTAGATATATTATTAGTGACTGAGAATAAAAAACTTGTTTAAATGTGTTCTCTAACTATCTGTCTTCAAGGAAGACTATACTGTTGTCTCCGAGTCGTCGTCACTTATTGTTTGGGGATGGTTCTCGAATCGAATCTGGGCGTGTGAAGTAGCTAAACTATTGTAGATCATGTAGGTCTATAATTATGTATTTCACTGTCTCGATATTAATCCAGCCTAAATACGTTTCACGAGAACATTAAAACGGTTTACATTACAGGCATAAAAAATTACGCGTAATAACAAATGGTTCAAATGGCTCTGAGCACTATGGGACGCGTAATAACACTTCGCGAGTGTCCTCTCTGACGAACTAAATATTAGAATAAAAAGAAATGTCGCTAGTGTTCATTTTGTGTTAGAAGATACTTCATTTTCGACTTCCCATATTTTTCCAGCTACGTGTAATTTAACTTTCCTGTCCATTTGCTTTTGTCATCAAGTGAAGCTTTCTTATTTTACCTTCCATGAGAAACCTTTGTTTTTCCAATCACCTTTGAGCGTAGTATATTTAGTGTGCCGTGTCTGCAATGCAATATGCCTCACTCTACACTGATCGTCGCATAATATTTTACCACGTATTTATTAACTCACTTTCTTGTCTACCTGTTTGGTACAAATTTTGCAATTTATGTTTATTTACTTACTCCCCCATGAGCTAGAAACACAGAATTTTAAAAATAGCTCAGAACTGGATGTCAGCGCAACATTAACTCACTTATTTTGCCGCTCTGTTCGGTATAGGTAGTGGTAGGTGTGAAAAAGTTTGGTAATATCTGACATCAAGGCTGCCATGCTGGACTAGTGTGTTGTGCAGGTAGCGTCGGAATGCATTTCAGTGGACATACATGCTGAGGGGTGTAGCTGAACAGTGAGGGGGTGGGAGGTGTGGTTGGATAGCGAGAGGGTGGAGGAGGAGATGGAGAGAGAGGGGCATAGGAAGAGATGGACAGAGAAAAAGGAGGAGCTGACAGCCTGAGAGTAGTGGTAGGAAGAGATGGACCGAGATAGGGAGAGGAGGCAATGGACAGAGAAAGGGGGAGGAAGAGATGGAGAAAGAGAAAGCGAAGGAGATGAACAGAGTGTGTGGAGAAAGAGATGGACAGGGAGTCGGAAGAGGAAATGAGTGTACTATATGTGATATATTTGTGCAAGTGTGAAGTCTTGGATATAAACCTAGTATTGTAATAAAAGTCTTAGGAAAATATATGAAATTAATTATGATTCTTTCTTTGCTGAACTTCTTAGGAAAACAACAATTAAACAGGTAGGTATATCACTGTTCTATTTTAGATATTACCAGGTGGAAGGACAATGAAATGAAACTGAAATTTAACATATATCTCTCTTATAATCTCATCAACACATTTAAAATCCACAGAAAAATTTCATGCACACAAAACTAAAAGGCAAAAACTAATTATTAAAATAAAAATGAATTTTTAATATACCGCATTTTCAAATCAGATTAAAAGAGTATAAAATAATCTCTCCTATCCCCATACAGATTCCTAACGCCCACACAAATAGTCCTAAAATTTCTAATCGTGAAAATTTAATATTTATGAAAATACTTGTAGGATTTAAAGCGAGAAATATGGGAAGTATACAACACATAATACAAAGGAGGTGAACTATTCATGGATCAATTTTCCGTTCCTCTGAGTTCTCGCTTGCTTAGAAGGAAAAGAAGTTCAAGATTCTGTCGCTGCACAAACTAACCCAGATCTCAGGACTTTTGTCTGCGAATGTGCCAATAGATGCTTAAACCCTCTGTAAGACTGATGCTGACTGACAAACGTGGAGAATTATCTTCACAAACATCATAGCTCATCACTGTGTTTGTGATCACTAGTGTTGCACTTAAAAGGTAGTAATCGACTGAAATCGACATGATGGCAGAATTTTTCGTGACCAGCATTAGTCCTGCTGGGACAAAAGAAATGGTGTCACAAATTTCCTGATCAAGACAATGTATACAAATGCTTGAATGAAATCCAAAGCATTTCCATAGCATTCTATCGACTGGTGACATGTGATACATCCTTTATCAAGTGGTGTACCAAGGCTGTGATGGATGCGCACACACTGGAATAACAGAAATATAGTAACCATGAACTAAAATCAATACACCATCTGACTATGAATGTCCACACAACTTGATTGCAAGTGAAACGTCATTCCTTGACAATATCTAGAAGGTGCTCACTATGACAAAATCCTTAGATGTCATAGCATCAATGAACTGGGAGGTACTGTGGAAGTGTAGCGACACAGTTCCACAGGACTGTGCGCTTGTGGACAGTCCAGCTACCATAGCAAAATGCTCCCATGAGGCAGCAGCTCATGGACAGTCCACACATAGGCTAGCAAAGCAGGATCCTCAGGAGTGGCTCACAGCAAGGCAAATATGGCTCGGTCTGGCAGGCAGCAGCTGCACCCAGCGTTGAGTCCATAGCAAAGACTCAAGGCGGCTGACATTCAACCTAGAGCCTGGAGCAGAACTGGCTTCCATCGCTGGAAGACTACAGGCATGGTTTCACGTGGACGTGTGACCGCATGGACGCGATTACCTACCTGCCACTGTAGGGCTGTTTACTGCGAGCTGCACGCCATGTATCGGCACAGCTTGTGAGCCTGAACGCTGTCGTGCCTGCATGACGCTTGGCAGTAAACAGAACAGTGCTTCTTTGATCGACACACAACATGCATGGGCTGTTCCTGGCCAGTGATGCATACATGCGAATTTGGTTGCTTAACATGCATAGGCGCAGCCCTCCATATGCTACACTCCACACCCCCGTGACGGAGATGGCGAAACACAGCATCCAGGGAAGGAGGCGCTGAGCAGCCACCAGAGCAGACTAGAAGCACACTAGAGGACAGTCAGTAGAGGAACACAAAAATGATTCCAGCGAAAGAAGCTCACCATGTCCGCCTATAGTACGGAAACTGACCACTGCAGCTGTCGATGAGGGAGGCTTGGGTGGAGGCAGGGCTGACCGCGGAGAGTCTCAGAAGGCGCAACACAGGCCTGGAAGAAAACACGACGAGAATGAAAGTGCCAGAAATGACAGCTGGCTGGATGCAGGGACAGCTGCAGAGATGGCATTGGCGACAGGTGGAAACATGTCGGTTGCTGACTGCCAAAGCTGCTGCATGGATGGCTGGGGCGTTGCCAGCTGGTATCTGCCTGCAGGGATGGCCATAGATTTGGCCACAACAACAATGACTGGAGGGGTGGCCTTGACGGCGAGTTAGCGGGTGTCAGCATCGATTAGGCTGGCAAGTACATGAGCGATGGCCACGACAGGGCTGGCGACGAAAGAAGACTGGGCTGTGACTGGGTCTACATGGAATGGATGGACGGCTGATGGTGTCATGTGCAATGGCTGGTTTGATACTGTGGTGACGTCTGGTGTAGAACCACAACAACACTGCAAAAAATGTGACAGCATGTGGTCCAGCTTTGTTACAAACAGAAAAACATCTGGATCCTTTGCCTGAACGCTGCGGGAAAATAATCTGGAAGATCTGCAAAAAACAGGAATCAGTCAATGTTGTCGGCACGGAAACTTCCAGTCTCTCATAACAGGAGTGGCAGGGAAGCCCAATGGGAAGAGCAGACAGGCTGCCCTGAAGAGAAGAGGCGCTGCAGTCTGGAACCGCAAGACCGCTACGGTCGCAGGTTCGAATCCTGCCTCGGGCATGGATGTGTGTGATGTCCTTAGGTTAGTTAGGTTTAACTAGTTCTAAGTTCTAGGGGACTAATGACCTCAGAAGTTGAGTCCCATAGTGCTCAGAGCCATTTGAACCATTTGAAGAGAAGAGGTTCTCACTCTGCAGAAACGAGAAGGCTGTGGAGGTTTTGGGATATGACTATGATTGGTGATGTCCCATGGCAGCTACCAGGCTCAGGTAGCACCAGGCAGATTCCTACAAAAGATGTGATGTGGGCTGTGAAGTCGCCTGGCGCAAAAAAAAAGATGAGAGCATGAGATGGGTGTGACTCACACTCAATAGGAAAGAGGCCCCGGAGAGGAAAAATCGCAGTGAGGATAGGGGTGGGGCATCAGTAAGTCAGAAAGGAAGGTGGAACCAAGTTCAACATGCCAGGAGCAGACAGGCTAGGATCAGTGGAGATGAAAGCGAACAAAGTGACGCCATCATCAAACAGAGAAGTTGATGTCTCAAAGAGAACAGGAGTCGATGGCACAGGAAGCACAAGAGTGGGGGCGATGGATGAGAGTGTTTTGTGGGCCAGCAGCATGCAGTCAGACAGAGTGCAGGGTGGGGGAGTGCGGGCCAGTGGCATGTGGGCTGTCAGCAGGGAGGTTGCAGTTGGTGCTGGAACCAGAAAAGGAGCTGAAGTCAGTATTGAGGGATCCAGAGGCTTTGGTGTGGGAGGCGCAACGTATGAAGGCGCCGGAGCAGCAGGTTCTGGAGTAGATAGCTCCAGAGCGGGTGGTTCTGGAGCCGGTGGCTCTGAAAACGGCGGTACTGGCCCTGGCAATGCTGGAGCCAGTGTGGCGCGTGGCACAGGAGCCGTGACGCTAGAGTGGAGCAGGAGGAAGTGGCACAGCATGAGGCGGCAGTACTGCTGTTGAGGACGGTGTAGCCCAAGAATGCGGCACAACTGCAGATCGAGTCAGTGCCTTAGACGGATGTGCCAGAGGCAGAGTCGCCGAAGGCAGCCAGAAGAGAAACACCGTAAAGAGCAGAAACGTGTAGGAGGCGGTTGAGTGTAGTAAGGAAAGCGAGTGACGAATCCCAGGCAATGAAGAACTCAAAAAGGAAAGGAGCAACTGCTTACCCTGTATCTGTGAAACGTACAGGAACGATAATTCCAGTGTGGAAGAAGCAACGGCAGATGAATAGGAGAGACCAATGACAAAAACACAAAATAATGTCCGACAGCGACAGGAAAGCAGAGAATCGGATGGGCGCAACGAAACAACACAAGCAAGAACACCGGAAAATGAGTGCAGTCATCTTAGTACAAGACAGGAATAAGGCAAGATACGAGACAAAATTAAACATTGAAACACAGACTGTCCACGCACGAACGAAATGTTCGGCACTGCGACAAGGAAGAGACACAAAGCAATGTCCTGCATAAAAGCACTAAATAATGGAAAAGGACGAAAGGTGCAACGACGTCTTGGAAAGCAGAAGCAACGAATAGGGAATTCAATGAGCCACTATATCACAGAACTGAAGGAAAAAGACACATTGAAGGGTCTCTATAGGAGCCCCTTCGTACTGTTTCAATAAAATCTAACGTCACTTTACATGTCCTTTAGCACTTCATATTTACGGTGCATTAAATATAAATGCCGAGAGAAAGAAAGAGCAGCTGAGTATCTTCCAGTCAGTCATATCTGCATTCGCTGAATTCATATTTATTCTATGTATATTTTGTTTCCATATATAGATTCATTATGAATCTGTGTTTACTATGCCTTCCCTTCATTTAATTATAGTTTATTTATATTGTAAAACTATCCTTCTTTCCCATTCTTTCGATCTTAGAACGACATAGTAAGTGGATGCGTATGTATATTGAATTTTCGTAGTGTATGGTGCCGGATAACCTTCTTGTTTGTTGCTAGGGAAGTTTAGCCAACTTTGGTGTAAGCTTAGAGAGTGGCAAATAAGTTTCGTTCCCTTCTGATCAAAGCACTGTTGTTCTTAAGTTGATAAGGTGAGGTAAGGGTGTTGTCTGACAACTTTCGCTGCCCGTTTCGAGACCCCGATTTGGTTAGGGTGCTGATCACTAGGTCTTGGGAATTTGGTTAGTGAGGTTGTTCTAAGGAGCTGTTTCGTACAGTTCAGTATGTTATCTGAAGTCTTAATCGATTTCTCTCACAGCCTCAGACATTAATAATCATGCAGAGTATTTTACCCGGTATAGAATATGACAGTTTTTGTAGTAGTTCAGATTCATGAATGGTAGCTTTGTTCGCTCAGAACTTAGAAACGTGGGAGAATGGTGTGAGAAATATGCATGATTACAGTTAGGATTCGTGTTTATAGGTGTGAATTTGTGTGTTTGTTCGCGTTTCTTGTGTTGTTTTATTCTTCCGTTCGTTAATTTTCATGTGTTTTCAGCATTTTATGTCAGTTTAATATGTGTGTCATTCTTCGTTCAGTCCTACGTGTTCAGTGACGGTTTCTAGAGCCTTCAGCTCCCGGTATCAGCTTTAGCTTCCAACGGTTTAACAATAATTTACTCCTGAGTGTAGCTCCTTTCGTGAATTAACTGACTTTACAGAACTTTGTATTTTTCTTGGTTTGGCTTTTTGTGGCTCGGGCCACGTGGTTCTGTTCTGATCAGTGTTAGCTATATCCGTTTTCCCGTAAGTAACTGAAACTCTGTAGCCGACCCGAATCACATTTCGGATCGTAACTTTCATTTAACTACACGTATGAATTTTCTGCGTAGCGTTAGGCCGGTGGAAAAATCGCTGCCGTCTCTACGTGTGTTGTAGGGCATGTTGTAGTCTGCATTTCCTTTCTTCCTTCTTGTCTCATGTTAGTGTGGTTGTGGAGTGTGTGTGTGTGTGTGTGTGTGTGTGTGTGTGTGTGTGTGTGTGTGTGTGTGTGTGTGTGTTTCCTTTAATACGCTAGTCCCGTTCCTTGCGCTTTTTCAGTGATTTGAAGGCCCTTCAGGCGAGCCGTTTAATTAAGTTTTTGTGCTTACTTAACCGTCCAAACCCGGTACTAGCAGCTTTCAGGTTGCATGTAATGTTCATTTTAATCTGATTATGTAAAAAAAGGTTCAATGCAGTTTAAATTAAATTTAATTGTTAATGTTTTATCCCACACATTTCGATCTCTGTTTCACAAGATAGATCCTACGCCATTTGTTCCTTGTGCCATATATGCAGAAATATTTCTTTTCTTACTAAGTAAAATTTCAATTTTATAAATTACTTTCTCTGAATAGATCGATTGTCTGATTGAGAATAAAATGCACACTCCCGTTCGATGAGAGAGGCTTATCCTCCGTGTGCTAAATTAAAATCAATAATTGTTGAATTATTTAATTTATTATTGTTTTAAAAGACAGATCAGTCGATTATGCAATTAATCTTATGCACGACGACTATCAGCTTTTAATGGCGAACAAACTGCTTGCTAAGAGAGGCAAAATTTAATTGTAATTTTAACAGATGGCGTTCACGCAAATTTTAATAGATACTCTTCAACGCAAAGACCACGCGTTTTTACTTTGTCGTCACTGTTGTGTCCTTAACAGAGTGGTCTACCAAGGCTGTGATTGAAGTTCACACGTAGAAATAACAACAGTTTACTAACCATGAACTAAATTCGGAACAGCTCCTGAGGACGAATGTCCACACAACTTCGTTTCAACTAAAATGCCAATCCTTGACGATAGCTCGAACGTGCTCGCTTTGACAGAGTCTATGGATGTCATAGTGTGAATAAGCATTGTGGTGCTGTGGAAGAGCAGCGAACCGGTTCCACGAGGCTATGGGTTTGCGGAGTCACCGATGAGCAACCAGGTACCACTGAGACGTGGTTTGCACGAGGTGGTGTCCCGTGGGTAGTGCAGATGTATATCAGCAAAGCGGCATCCTTGGGAGCGGCTGACGGCGATAGCAAGATGGCACTGCCCGGCGGGTAGCTACCGCGGCGTGAGCGGAGAAAAATGGTTCAAATGGCTCTGAGCACTATGGGACTTAACATCTATGGTCATCAGTCCCCTAGAATTTAGAACTACTTAAACCTAACTAACCTAAGGACATCACACAACACCCAGCCATCACGAGGCAGAGAAAATCCCTGACCCCGCCGAGAATCGAACCCGGGAACCCGGGCGTGGGAAGCGAGAACGCTACCGTAGGCGTGAGCGGAGACTGCTGACAATTTGTGTAGGTAGTCGGGTACGCGATGCCACGCAAGACAGACCGAAGACCGCAATCTCGGCCGCGCAAGAGTTGGCCGATCGCTGTCCGGCGTGGCCTGCCCCACCGACGGCCCCATCGGCCGCTCCCCTTTTGACGACCCTGGCAACGGCGGAAGGGCAACGGATTATAACGAATAAGGCGCCGAACACGGTACACGAAGGAGTAGATTATGCAGAGTCCAACGGAGCGCCAGAGCCCCGCCTTAGGATGGTCAGCCCTCACCCTCAAATCGTGGTCGGGTATCCGGCAGTCGGAATCAAGCGAGATCGTTACATTAGATCCACACACTCCTCCTTCCCTGCCAATTCAATAGCTGTCGGTGGCACCGGACCACCGTATCACTGCCCAGAGCAGAAGACTCTTAGACGAGAGTGCTAAAGTACTCTCATCCAAAGGTGAAATAGTGCCATGCACCGTTGATAACGGAGGGGACATAGCACCTAATGCAGCGGAATCGCCAGAGTCATCAGATTCTGAGCCACCGAACATGTTGGACAACGACGATTCTCAACCATCTAAGCAGGACGAAGACCAAGAGCTTCAACTTGTCCATCAACGATCGGGGACAAAACGCAAAAACTGGGGTGAAGTGGAGGACATCGCGAAATGGCAGCACCCAGTGTCTACCTTTTTTTTAAAAAAAAAAAAAAAACATGCAGCCTGACGACGATCAGATGTAAGTGTCAACAAAACAGAGCACATCTGTAATGAGCAATGACTCAAACCACACACCAACGCATAACCCTACAATACCACCAGCGACGATACCGTTGCCATCGAATATTCAAGACAACGCCTATTTGTGAACAGTGAACTGAAGAAATATGTCGAGAGGCTCATAAGGGAGATACAATCATGTATCACTTCTCATCAGTGGATGAGCAGAAGATCGGTCTGCGGTTTTTCACTGATTCAAAACTTCCCTTTTTTACATGCCAGTCGTCAGCCGATAAGTCTATCAAATTCGTAAACAAGTACCATCCCGCGGAAATGACAGAAGAGAAGATAGCACAGTCTCTATACAACGTTGGGTTCCAACAATCCTCGGTCCATCACTTTAAATCGAGAGACTAGAAATCCGACAAACCAATACCACAGCCAGTCTACTGTGTGACCCTGTCAGTAGGCCCAGCCAGTGAGTCAATATATGACGTCAAACGTCTTCTTGAAACAAAAGTGCTAACTGAAAAATATCGATCAAAAGAGGGCCCTTCACAATGCAGAACGTTTCTTTAATACCGCCAGTTATTGCAACCTACCATCTCGGTGTGTGAAGTGCATGGATCACCAGCCGTTCAAGGCTTGCCAAAAGCCTCCAAACCAAGAGGCAAAATGTGTAAATTGTGAAGACGAAGGTCCTGCTACATGTAGAGGATGTCTCAAATTCCAGGAGGTACAGCGGACTCACACAGTGCAGGGACAAGCAGCACAGACCAAACACCAACATCCGACTGTTGCCCTCACTCAGCTTAATGTTGCCAACGACAAGGAATTTACGTCGGAGAGCGACACAGTCCACAGCCGCCTGGCGCTCTTCAGCTAGCAACAGAGGTCAACAACCTAGCACAACAACAAGGGACGCACATTCAGAGTTTGACTTCTCAGAATCCATGAATATGGTTGCGATGTTAACAGAATTTTTAGCGACTCTCCGCCAGAAGACGTTTTTACTGTCATTTAAGAGATGTTACGAAAATTTAATGAAGCACCGGACATCTTCACCTTAGCAGATTGTCCTATGACGATATTCGCCGCCAATAATGGCCCATAGATTAACAAGGCTGCATAACCTTTCGCTGTGTATAGTCTACGCAAACTTCGTCTACAGTACGAAGGGGGAACTGGTGGATTTATCACGCTCTTTAAGATTGACGTTCTATTCATGACGGAAACGCATCTCCACCCCACCCAACATCTCAACATGGTGCGCCACTGGACGGACAGAGCAAATGGCCAAGTGGGTGGCACAGCCAGATACATCGAGCGATTGATCACACGTGTACCTCTCTCGCTTCCACGCTTACATCTCCGGAAGCAAATGGAGACGCCTTTAGCCATCATTACATTGGTTACGGCGTATCTTAGCTCTCAGAGGCCGCTCGTAGAGGTTGACGTTCTGCTGATATTTGCTCGACAAAAGAGAATTCTGCTCTGCGGGGATCTCGACGCTAAACACTTTGGGTGGAATTCGCACCGCACCAACTCACGAGGGATCCATCTGTACGCATGGAGGAACGACTGGAAGCCATCACATTCGGACTGGACGATCCATTTCACGTCCAAAACAATCCTGCCCACAGACCGTACGTATTGGACACAGCTATCGTCAAAAATCGAATACTCGATGTGCGCCTCCAAACCATTAACAATATAACGTCTGACCACAATCCAGTTTTCGGTATCATCAGAAAGGCGCTGTAACTTCTACGGCCTCAAGTACAACAGATGAATTGGGACCAGTACCAGGCGTTCCCTAGCAACAATGTTCGCCCCACAACAGACGTATCAACAACGATCCTCATAGAGGTGTTCATCTCTGCATTGACTGGAAAGATCCGAAGGGTCTACCGTCAGGCTAGAGTCGCAACTGAGCGGCGCACGTTATACAGTGAAGAGTTTTCAGCACAACGCCAGGATCGGAAGAGCCTTAAAAATAAGATGCAAAACAGCTGGCAGGGGTAACGTCACCACGGCTACCGCCGAGAACTTAAGCGTCTTTCTAGGGAGTTAAATTACAGAGCCGTTGAATTCCGTCAATATAAGTGGCAAAAATAAGATGGCTGTTCGCACCTTACACATCAGGGATGGATGAGAAACTCGAGACCAGAGGGGGAGTGGGACTTCTGGGACCACGGGTCCATTGTTTGACCCACTGAGCAAGGCAGAATTTTAGCCATGACATATCCGGCACAAAATGTCTTAGCACATGAGGATGCCACCGAAGAAGAGGAGATAAGAATAAGAATCCACTCAGAAGACATCCGACGGATGGCGCGATAGATGGAACCGCTGCTAACGACACCGGCAAAGATCCAGTCGATTGTACGATGACTTGGCAACAACTCAGCCCCAGGACCAGGCGATATAACGAACGCACAGTTGAAGAAGTTGCCGCGCAAATCACTGTCGTTGATAGCCCGCACTTTTAGCAGTTTCCTCCTGCTAGGATACTCCCATCCGACTGCAAGAAGATCACTCACATGGTACTACTGTCCAAGCCAGAGAACGACCTTCACCAAACGCAAAACCATCGGCCCTCAGCCTCCTACCAACACTCTCGTAAGTACTGGAACGGATCGTACTTCAACGATGATGATGATGACGATGTTTGGTTTGAGGGGCGCTCAACTGCGCGGTTATCAGCGCCCGTAAAAATTCCCAATCTTTTCTCAGTCCAAACTCGCCAGTTTCATGAATGATGGTGAAATGATGAGGGCAGCACAAACAGCCAGTCATCTCGAGGCCGGGTACTTCAACGACTTCGCGCAGCAATCACCGAAGAGGATGTGGTATACCCAGACCAATTCGTCTTCTAGTCTCGAGTGTAGGCCAAATTCCAACTCCTCTGGGTTATGGAGTATATAGCAGGTAATATGAACCATGCGAACTATACAGTGGCGGCCTTTCTCGATATTGAAAAGACGTATGACCGAGTATGGAAAAATAAACTACTCACCAAACCACCTGACGTCCCCACCACCCTGGACTACTACACGAAGATTACTGACAGCTATCTTCAAGATAGGCGCTGCTTTATCCGAATAAGCAGTATAGCACTCAACAATAGCTGGAGGTCATCCCTCAGGGCACTGTTCTGTCCCTGTTTCTATTCGTCTTGTACGTGAATGACCTGCCGTTACTTCCACAGGTCATCCTTGCGCAGTTTGCGTACGGTACAGCAGTCCTTACCAGCAGCCACGGAGTTGACGCTGCGATAAGGCGCCTCCAACCTCAGCTTAAGCTTATTCAGTTATGGACATCAACAACCCACATTAGCCTGAATGCGGAGAGGACGCAGACCATTATGCTTACTCGCTGTAGACCAGAACTCAGATGCTGGGCAACATAGCACTCCTTTATACAAATTAGGTGAAATACCTGGGAGTGATACTGGACTGGAAACTCTTCTTCAATGACCATGTTCAGGGAAAACGCAATAGCACCATGCACCTGTTTCACCAATTATACCCCTGTTGTTGTGACAACATTTGAATGTGAGGACCAAACTACGCCTCTACCGAACATTAATGCTGCTGTCACTCTTATATGGATACTCGTCCTGGGGGATCACTTGCAACAGCTATCTCAAACCACTGCAAGCCCTACAAAACCGATGCCTACGATTAATCCTTGGAGCACCTAAATGGGCAAGGATCAGACATCTCCATCAGGAACTGCAAATGGAGACCATTAGAGAAGTAACTATATCATCCTCTAAAAAACAGCTTACTACCATTGAAGCACTAAGGTCCACTATGAGACATTTTGATTATGTGGGGTCCATCACCCCTGAGAAGTAGCATCGTGTCAGAGTCCCCCGCGCCATCGTCGAGACACCCCAATGATATATAACAAACTAATGTAAGTTTGAAAACACAAAAGAGAAAAAATATTGCAAAAGTTGGCTGACAGAAATACAATTTCAAGTGAAACATTCTGCAACATTAAATAAAATTCAATAAAGTAACCAACACCTTAGGAAGGTCAAAGAACCTAGTGCCCATACACTTCTCAAGCACCAATAAACAGAATATTACACCCCACCCTCCACACATAGGTTCAAATGGCTCTGAGCACTATGGGACCCTCCACACATAGGAAATCCAACCACGAAGTGCTAGTAATTCTCTGAAACCACCCAAGAAAGGTGGTCTTGGGCCTGAAGCAAAACTGTTTACCAAAGGGCTAAGCGGTGACCTAAGTACCCATCCGCGGAACACTACAGTCACGATATGACGTGGACGCGAATAGGTGGTTGCGACTGCAGCGCTCTTTACCAGGACCTGCACGCCACCTATCGGCGCAGCCTGTATCCCCTGACGCAGTGCCGGCTGCAGGAGGCTTGGCGGTAAACAGTTCACCGATTCTTCTGTTGACAAACAACTTACAGGGGCCGTGGCTGGCCGATGAAGCACATCAGCGAGTGTGGTGGCCGAATATGCAGGAATCCAGACCTGGACACATCACATAACATCACACTGTTGGTGGTGACGTGTTCGTTTGATGGGAATGTTAAGTTTAACACGCTTTGATACCATTCGTGATGTGCCGTTTATATGGTGCAAGCGAATCTTACCTTCTTCTTCACTCTCCTGTGATCAACAACAAAATATTATCATTCCCTCTGCCATCAATAATCACAGTCTTGTGCACTAAAACGTTATATGCAAGACACTATGCTTCTCGCTGTGCAGTAGAAAAGTGCCAAACTGGTACGATGATGTGGCGTGCGTACTGTAAGACCTTCGGTACACACACCATCAGATTATTTGACTTGTCGCTCTAACGAAGTAGGGGAGTGTCAGCAATATGTCTCGTGGTCTTATCGTCGCGTGTTTATCTTCTGCCGTTAGGTCAGACGATAGAAATGCCACTTGCACACTTAGAGTAGCAGACTGACGGTGTCCAACTTTAAACAGAACTTGATTAATTTTCACACACATTTATTAAAATAATAAGCATAAACATTACGTAACTTGGTCTGGATGCTATTTATAATTGACAATCTGAAGTTCCTTTGGTCTTGGTATGTTAATCTTATTCTAACATAACTCTGATACTTGACAAAAGTGTCTATACATTTATGTTCATGGCTATGTACAGGAATATGATAATCTTCTTAGGTGCAGACTGAAACTTGACTATAGACTGGTACAGACTAATGCAGACTGGTACAGACAGCTGCAGATAAATGCAGACTGATACAGACTGGTGCAGACAAATGCAGACTGACTCATCGGAGGTCTGTACACTCGTTATAATACCTCGCGCGTTCAGGTATCACTGCGAGTGTGATCCGCGAGGAGAAAAGGTTCTACGTTAGCAGCAATCTCATTGGCTGCGTTACATATTAATACGCGGATCGGCGGAAGCAGAATTTGGTCCCCTCTAAGGTAGCGCCATCTCGTAGTCCGGAGACGGACGAGCGCTGCGCCTGCGCTGTTGTGCTTAGCGGGGCGCGCTCTAGTGGGAGAGTTGTGTACGCGCTGACTATGCGGAACTATGTACACAACAGATGAAAAGGCTGCTCTGGGGATTAGGGGAAGGTACTAACTGAATATTACCTTAAGCATTGCGTTTTGATAGTGTTCAAGCGGCATTTGTGAATTTGGAGTCAGTTGACCGAGCGAACGAGCGACATCTGAAGAAGACTTTCTAGTCTCTGACAGGACTCTCTAATCAGTGTTTGGTCATAAACACGCCACGCTTAGCTGGAAAGATAATTTGCATTACCGTCTTGTGTAGGAAAGTCCCATCCTGCCGTGTTGTCATCCAGCACTGAGAAGCGCCATGAAACTGAGCCACCACTGCTGGTACAGCGATTACTGGCTTTGGTGTAAACGAGAAATTCTAGCACCACATTGTTATAACATGTATTTCAGGACGTATATCTGTTGTCTTCCAGAAATGCCGTTAAAGTGTCGGCCATAAAATGAGAAACTGTAAGCTTAATTCCGTTTCTTGTACTTCATCCTGTCCCGAAACTTGCTACCGGCTGCGCTCTCTTGGTGTGAAGGTACTCCAATGTGTTTTCATGCTGTTTCTCTGTGGGCGTACGACTTTTTATCGACGTTTCTGGAACAATGAAACGATTGTTTTGATCTTCCCCTTTCGTGATATCTGCTGATTTCTGCAGGATTTCTACGAAGAGGTAGTGAAAAACTCTCTGACTGACTAGGCTAGAAATAGGACACAGTATTAATAATTATAGCCTGTCCGACGACTCAACAAAACACAAGGATTTGCTGCAACATTACTGAATATTGACTACCTTCAGTCTACACTTTCAGGCTTAGAGGCCGTGGTCGGTATATACAACTGTTTCCTGACGTTTTGTCTCCGACTGCGGGAGGCATCTTCGAAGGTAAGACTGCAACTGGGCAAATGGCTGCAGGGTATCAAGACTAAATAGCAAGGAACTAAAATTACGAATAACCAAGTTGGAACAATTACATAGATATTGTTGTGGGGAAGGCAAACCAAAGACTACATTTTATTGCAGAACACTTGTAGAAGATGCAACAGTTCTGCCTTCCCAAAGCATGTTTGACCTCTATTAAAGTAATGCTGTGTTGTATGGGGTCCTTACCAGATAGGATTGACGGAGGACATCGAAAAGGTTCGAAGAAGAGCAGCTTGTTTATATTAACACGAAGTAGGGGAGAGAGTGTCACAGATATGAGAAGCGAGTTGGAAAGGCGAGATCTTTAGACGTATTTGCCACCACCATCCTTCTGCTCTTATTGTGAAAATATTTTATGTCACCAGTTTACATAGAGAGAAATGATCATCACAATAAAATATAAGATATCAGACCTCGTATTAAGTGTTCGTTTCTCCCTCACGCTCTTGGAGACTGGAACGGTAGAGAAATAGTCTGAATCGAATTTTCGTCAGTATCTGCTTCTTTCCAGCGACTCAAAGGCACCTTAAGAGTGGAAACATCAAATGTTTGTAAGCGAGCTAGTGTTGGGTGGGATTAGGACAGATATATTTTACGACCGTGATGCCTGACCACTCATCCGCACCCTCCAGCTAAAACCCACTTCTCCCTTCATTGTACTACACTGCAATCAATGTTAAATGTTTTTTTAATACATTGTGTACTATGGAGGGAACTGGTGAGTGCTATACTACCGAATGGTGTAACACAAAAATGGTTCAAATGGCTCTGGGCACTATGAGACTTAACTTCTGAGGTCATCAGTCCCCTAGAACTTAGAACTACTTAAACCTAACTAACCTAAGGACATCACACACATCCATGCCCGAGGCAGGATTCGAACCTCCGACCGTAGCGGTCGCGCCGTTCTAGACTATAGCGCCTAGAACCGCTCGGCCACTCCGGCCGGCGGTATAACACAAATCTGATAAGAACTCAGCATATTCACGTCAATGAACTTCACAGCGCTGCAGTGTTTACACACTGGGTATTATACAATATTTGAGGTCACGTTCGCTAAACCACTCCTATCGACCAAGCTTCTGTTCGGGGTTACGATAATTAATCCAGTAGTTCCGTTCATGCGGCGCTGGAGAAGTACGTGGATGTGAGCTCATATAGCACACGATTCCTTTAACCTTGTGTATTCTGCGAATCACCGTCACTATTAAGTGATGTGAACGTAATATGGACACCAATAAACAACTTTTAACTCAAATTTAAGATATTTTCATGTACCTCCGTCGAGTGAACCAGCCAGACTTACGTCTACTCAGTCAATCCCCACTCTCTATATCTCAGCTCCAGCCCCCGCCGTTTTGCTGCCAAATAAAATCGATGCTACCGACGCAGATGTTACTATCCATGTCAGCTATCGTATCAGTATCTTACACGTCTTAAGGGCCAAATATATTTTTTACGAGGATAAAAGAAAATGTATCTTGTTTTTCTACATAACCTGATTTTCTCCATCAAATGGAGAGGGTACACTGAAACCACATAACTATTCTGATCATCTCAGTATTGTAAAAACTAACCACACAAGTTACAAAATGATTAATTTATAAGGACATTCTAGGTGCTATACACGCACTTGACTGGTTCTAAATTCCACTAAGGAACTTTTTGTTCCAAATGCAATTGATACTTAGGTACTACGTTTTATTTGTGATAATGCAACTACATAAATACAGCAATAATGATTTAACTAGTACAAGTTGACAGTTGGCCGTTACTTTGCAGTTTTCTTAATTCAGTTTTGCCATTTTACAATTCAGTTACTTCGAGTGCTATTCGTTGTTGACTGATTGCAAAGATGCTATTCAGTTCCTAACATCGATGGCTAACAGCTTGGGTAGCTATCGGTAGTTTTTGAAGTGTACGGAAAGTATTTTCTTTGGTTTCTAAGAGCACAAGCCAATGAGATTGAAGCGCGCTCGCCTAGAACGCAAATGCTTGGGTTTGAATAGAGAGTTTTGTGTTCCCCTGCGTGCAGGATGGGTGTGCTTGAAGTTGAATGCCGCTGGTTGCTAGCCATGATAGTTGTCTTTTACTGGAACTATAGACATTGCATTGTAGCTTATTCGCTCGCCAAAACAACTATTCCTTCATAATGAAGCAGAACGTAACAGAAAACTTACACTTTTCTGGATTAAATTATTATTGTACCGTTCACGGTTTGATTAACTGTTGGAGAAATAACTAAGATATATTGTGCCAAAGGACAAATTTCACTGTACGTAATACATAGATAACGGTGCAATTCTTAGATACTTAATGGATGATTCTTCAACTAACATGAGAATATAATCATTGTGGTAGAATCTGCAGCTGCGACGAATTTCTTAAGCAATTTCATGATGCCTTCATCTGATATTTTCTTTATTTGATGTACGAGTTTAAAGGTTCGGCCTTACGCCATTTTCTCGTATCTACAACGAAATCATTGTACATTAGTTGCATTAGTATCACTTATGTATTTAACATAGGAATATGTCATATGCCAAGATCTTCTAGGAGGATTATAACTTACTTTATGGGCGATTCTTTAATGGTATGATAAAGGATGTCTTTGCTCTGTAATTGCATATAATTATCATAAAATAAATAAGAAATAATTTTTCATTGTTTTAAGAGCACGTTACTTTAGAGCTGTTGTTGCAAAGCTCTTATACACTGGAGAGTCAAAGTAACTTGTAAACATGCCTAACATCGCGTAGTGCCCATTCGAGCACGCAGAAGTGCTGCAACACGACGTGGCATGGACTCGACTAATATCTGAAGTAGTGCTGGACGAAACTGGCACCATGAATCCTGCAGGGCTGTCCACAAATCCGTAAGAGTACGAACGGGTGGAGATCTCCTCTAAACAGCGCGTCGCAAGGCGTCCCAGATACGCACAATAATGTTCATGTCTGCGGAGTCTCGTGTCCAGTCGAAGTGTTGAAACTCAGAAGAGTATTCCTGGAAAAACTCTGTAGCATTTCTGGATGTGTGGGGTGTGGAATTGTCCTCCTGGAATTGCCCGTCCTTCGGAATGCACAACGGACATAAAGGTGAGCAGATAGCATGTTAACGTATGTGAGGCCTCTCAGAGTAGTATCTAGACGTACCATGGGTCCAATATCACTCCCACTGCACACGCCCCACACCATTACAGAGCCTCCACCAGCATGAACAGTGCCCTGCTGACATGCAGGGTCCATAGTTTCATGAAGTTGTCTCCATACCCGTACACGCCAACCCGCTCGATACAATCTGAAACGAGACTCATCACACCAGGCAACATGTTTCCAGTCATCAACGATCGAATGTCGGTGTTGACAGGCCCAGGACAATCGTAAATCTTTGTGTCGTGCAGTCGTCAAGGGTACACGAGTGGTACTTTGGCTCTGAAAGCCCATATCGATTATGTTTCGTTGAATGGTTCGCACGCTGACACTTCCTGATGGTCCAGCACTGAAATGTGCAGCAGTTTGCGGAATGATTGCACTTCTGTCACGTTGAACGATTCTCTTCAAGTGTCGTCGGTCCCGTTCCTGCAGGAACTTTTTCCGACCGCAGCGATGTCGGAGATTTTATGTTTACCTGATTTCTGATAGCCACGGCACACTCGTGAAATGGTCGTACGGCAAAATCGCCACTTCATCGCTACCTCGGAGATGCTGTGTCCTATCGCTCTTGCGCCGAATACTACACCACGTTCAAACTCACTTCAATCTTGATAACCTGCAAATTTAGCAGCAGCAACCGATCTAAAAACTGCCCCTGACACTAGTTGTCTTATATAGGCGTTGCCGACACCAGCGCCGTATTGTGTCTGTTTACATATCACGGTATTTGAATACGGTACCGATACCAGTTTCTTTGGCGCTTCAGTGTATGTAAGTTCGACGTTTTTAGCTTACTTACACTAAGCAGATTATAATTACTTTATAGTAATTAGTTAATTAATCCATATAGGTCTTTGTTTTCAGTTACGTTTAATTATCGTTCATCATTAACGTAAATATGAGTGTACGTTGTTTCCTTAAAATAACTTGTAAATATTTGTTCTGCAATTTTGGGAGCACGTTATTTTGTAATAAGTGTTGCAAAGATCTTATGTATAAAGTCGATGACAGTACTCTAATGAAACAGTATCTTTCGTCACCTGCTTTATGGTTGCGTGATCTTTCGCATTACAGTTATTTTTATTAATGGTTATGGCGATAGTTACGGTTCTATAATGCCTCGTCGTAGATATGATAAAAGTTGTCTAGGAACTACCCATTTCACAGATCTTTTCTTTAATATAAAACTTCATCTGACTGGTCTTTTAGATGGATGTAAATTTCAATTTCTTCCATTGCAACCTTGACTTTACCTTTCTGCAACTTATATAATATTTATAACGGTTTATTAATATTACGTATTTTGTGGTTGGTGTCTTTTAAGTGCGCAGCAAATGGGATAGGCTGTTGTCGCTTATTGTCGAGAATTTTTTAAATCGTTTATAAAGACGAAGGAAAGGTAGCAACGAATTAAAGAACACACGACAAAAATCGACAATAACCCATCCCCTTTTCTGCGCACCTAAAAGACACCTGCCACAAAATATCTAACATTAATAAATCACTACATATATTACAGAAAGGTAAAGTTATGGATGTGATGGAAGAAATTGAAATTTACATCCTTATAAAATACCAGACAGACAAAGTTTTAAATGAACAAAAAGACATGCGAAATTAAAAATTCGTAGACAACTTTTTATCAGTTCTACGACGACGTATTATGGAACCACATAATGATTAATTACCGCTATTCTCATTAATAAATATAACTGTAATGTGAAAGATCACGCAATCATAAAGCAGGTTAGAAAGGTACTGTTTCATTAGAATACTGCCATCGACTTTATATATAAGATGTTTGTAACAACTATTCAAAAATGGCGTGCTCCCACAATAGCAGAACAAGTATTTGCAAGTTATTTTAAGAAATTACATACAGTCATATTTACGCCAATGATGAACGATAATTAAATATAATTTAGAACAAAGGGTTATACAGCTTAATTAACGAATTTCTGCAAAACAATTATAATCCTACTAGTGTAAGTACGCTAAAAACATCGACTTTATATTTAAGAGCTTTACAACAACTGCTCAAAAGTAACGTCCTTCTGAAATAACTAAAAACTATTTCTAATTTATTTTATGACAATCACATGCAATCACAGAAGCAAATTGGTACTTGGGCTAATATAACGTTAAAGAATCATCCATAAATTAAGTTACAAACCTGCTAGTATTGGGGTGTGACTTGCTCCTATGTTAAATTCATAAGTGATACTGATGCATCAAATGTACAATGTTTACCTTTTAGATACTTGAAAACGGCCTAAGGCCGAAATTGTACGATCGTACATCAAAATAAAGAAAATGCCGGCTGAAGGCATCACGGAATCATTTAAAAAAACAATGTGCGAATTATTTTGTTGTGAGTCGACGACGTTCAAACTTTTTCTCACGCCTTAAATATGCCCATAAAACAGAGAAAACCCTGTGAAGTTATTTTGGGAGAGCGTGGCAGGTACTCACGAAGCAGCAGTCTCGCGGAGCCCCTTCTACAAGAGAGAAACGCTAGCCGCGTTGTATGCCGGAAGGAAGCAATCGATTTATGCCCAGAGGCCGTCATTCGATTAACGCCTTCCATCGTCCGCCCCAGGTACTCGCCAAACCACCGGGAGAGGGGAGGAAAAACGAAAAACGGCGCTTCCCTGCGAAATGAAGTTATCACCCCAACAACAGAGTATCCTCATTACTGCGGGGAAGACGGCGCGCCGGAGACGAACGGCCCGGGCCCGTCGTCTACCTGCCACCATATCCTGCCTAGACACAAAATTCGATTACTGCCACGTTTAGCGCTAGAAAATTTATCGACACAGCTGATCGATCAGACACGACAGAGGTAGACCACATTTAGACTCTTCCTTCTTATAAATGAGGTTTGTCGTAAAAATAGCTTATACTGCGAAAGACCTATATAGTTTCTCCATTCCGAGTTTTGCTGTGCAGAACAGCATTCTTTTCCATCAGCTATGAATGGGGAGGAAAAATGCACTGAATTCTATGTTCCAATACCGACAACAGAACATAAGTAAAGTTCTAAACTTCGGGCGAGGTGAAGAAATTTATTTTCATGTTTTTCAAGTCCTGCCTGGACGAAGCTGACAAATTGACTGGGAATAGAAATGATGGAAGATCTGACTCTAGAGAGTAGACATTCCTTGAGAAGAATTTGTCTCGGAGCTTCACAAGTACAGATCTGATCTATTGTTAGAAAGAAAGTGATGAACAGCTCGTATGTCCGTACGTGCTCCAAGACATATTTGGTCCACATTGCACTGTGTCGTCATCATTACACTTAATCTAACAGTACTGATAAAATGACTGAGATCGTAAAACAGGTGTGCATATCCCGTATCTGTAGCTTTTTTCTCTCTGTAAACAAGTGAAAACGTTGTTGGAGACACTAATAGAGTGCTCTCAGTACTTCTACCGCCTTAACGCTGTGGTTCTATGCGACAAACGTATCCACTACTAGTCGCATCTGCTCTCAACACCTATAACACATTACAGAACACTAGCTGCTACCAGCCACGCTCCCTTACAACAGTCAGTTGTATTTGATGAGTCTGAACGCGGAGATACCGGAACGCCACTCCATCGATTACACAGGTCTACAAAAAAATATTATTTGAAAGTTGTTTGAAATTTGATAACTGAATTTTATGTACTGATTTCCAAAATGCAATCCATTTTTTCTGTCACGTCAGGTTTTCTCACAAAAAATGGAGTATTTATGAGTATTAATAACAAAATTTAAGAAATTTATCACATTTTTTCCAACTTTATAAAATTTTATTTTATTTATAATTCATGTTCTAAACTACATTTCCAGTAGCCTTCTATTTCTCTTTAAGCTCATAAATCCTTATAATAACGCTTTCGTTTTCTGTCGAGGCATCTTTTATTGCTTTTCCGGCTGTGGACTCATTGATGATCATCTCTTTTTATCATCCAGCAGTAGTCCGTCTTCATATTGACGTTCCTTCTTCCTTGATATCTTCTTTCCATTTCTTTGATGTCTTCATGGAATCTTTCACCCTGCTTTTCACTTACATCACCAAGGTTTGCAGGGAAGTAGTCAAGATGTGAGGAGCATATTTTATTTTGAAATGTGCAAAAAGTCCAGGAACATCACTGCAAAACACTAGGTCACCTTCTTGAGAGAAGAAAGATACAAACTCCTTTACCCTAGATCGATACCAAGAAACGGCTGTACCCGGAGCCAACATACGTTTATCTTTCAATTTAGATCCTAAAATCTCTGCCGATTCTTTAGAAAGGCCTAGGTCTCCAACTAAATCGTTAAGTTCAGATTGTTAGAATGGAATGAGATCGGTTTGCCAGGATCGTAACAATACCTGTCTTTTTCACTATCACCTTGCTGAGCCAATGGCTCGTGATCATCTATATCATCGAAAGAATCTGGAGCAGAGGGTATTGGTACTTCAGGCCCAAGAGGAACAGGGCGAATGGCTGACTGAATGGTAGGGTAAGAAATATCTTTTTGTTTTTCAAATTGAAACCTCGTACGTTGCAAAAACAAATATAACAGTCATCACTATGAATTTTGGCCTTCCTCCAAACCATTGGTATTCCAAAACGTAAGGACTGAAGGACTGCTTTTTACGTTGAAACTATTGCCTCAGTTCTTCAGCACACACTGAACAAACTTAATGTGGGACACAAGGCTTATATTGATTGCCTAAATTTATACCAAAATAGGCGAAATATACTTTTTCAACAAAATCGGAAATGTTTCTTTGTTGCTTTTTAACGGTATAGTTACCACAAATGTAGCAAAAGCAACACGTGAAAAGCAGAGAGTGAAGAGGTACTGTTAACTGAAGGACAATAGCAGAAGCTCACTGCTTGGTGATTGCGGGGGAAGGGGCAGCGCGACAGACAGGCACTGACATGAGAATTCTGCTGGTTTCTCCTAATTACTCTTTATTTCATATACATCTAGTATAAAAGCGGCTAAATAACAGTTTATGGAGACCCTAAAAACCAAAATTCAAACTCACTGGAGTGCTGAAATATCGACAAAAGCTAAAACTAGACAAGTACTTTGTGAAATAACTGTACGTGATTGAATTTTTGCACTACTTTTCCCAAAATCAGCGTTGAAAACACTATAAAAATCACTTAATAAATTTGAAACAATTTTTATGTCACAGACCTGTGAATTATTGTTGGTCTGAAGCGATGCTGCTGAGTCAGAGCTCTTTTTAAAGACCACTGAATATTACGACCCTATGGTGCATGGCGTTTTATGGATCCTGAGAGGGATGTGGACAATTTAAGAATTAATCTGCCATACGTTCAGAAACAACATTTAATGTCCTTTAGTCGGCGCAGAAAACGCCATTACTCGGGAGCAACAAATAATGCCAGTGGCTGGACTGAAAACTGTTGGTCAGTCAAAAGCTAAGACTTGCGTAGGGCAATTTTTTCTCAGAATTCCAAGAGAAACAAGAGCCTTAGTTATAATACTATTGTAGACTTCTGCTGCATGGTCGCTCAAGAGTTCGGTCTTGCTCTTAAGCAATGATGGTAAGAGTGAGTCTTTGCCACATGACGCTTCATTCAGTCCATCTGAATCTGAGACGCGACCAAATCACACATGACAGCTGATACTGCCATACTGCATACTCATTAAAACTATGAGACAAATGACAAGCCGGCTGTTGGTGGCCGAACGGTGCTAGGCGCTTCAGTCTGGAACCGCGCGACCGCTACGGTCCCAGGTTCGAATCCTGCCTCGGACATGGATGTGTGTGATGTCCTTAGGTTAGTTAGGTTTAAGTAGTTCTAAGTTCTAGGGGACTGATGACCTCAGATGTTTAGTCCCACAGTGCTCAGAGCCATTTGAACCATTATAATTGCTACACCAAGAAGAAATGCAGATGATAAACGGGTATTCATTGGACAGTTATATTGTAATAGAACTGACATGTGATTACATTTTCACGCAGTTTGGGTGCATAGATCCTGAGAAATCAGTACCCAGAACAACCACCTCTGGCCGTAATAACGGCCTCGATACGCCTGGGCATTGAGTCAAACAGAGCTTGGATGGCGTGTACAGGTACAGCTGTCCATGCAGCTTCAACACGATACCACAGTTCATCAAGAGCAGTGACTGGCGTATTGTGACGAGCCAGTTGATCGGCCACCATTCACCAGACGTTTTCAATTGGTGAGAGATCTGGAGAATATGCTGGCCACGGCAGCAGTCGAACATTTTCTGTGTCCAGAAAGGCCTGTACAGGACCTGCAACTTGCGGTCGTGCATTATCCTGCTGAAATGTAGGGTTTCGCAGGGATCGAATGAAGGGTAGAGCCACGGGTCGTAACACATCTGAAATGTAACGTCCACTGTTCAAAGTGCCGTCAATGCGAACAAGAGGTGACCGATACGTGTAACCACTGGCACCCCATGCCATCACGCCAGGTGATACGCCAGTATGGCGATGACGAATACACGCTTCCAATGTGCGTTCACCGCGATGTTGCCAAACACGGATGCGACCATCATGATGCTGTAAACAGAACCTGGATTCATCCGAAAAAATTACGTTTTGCCATTCGTGGACCCAGGTTCGTCGTTGAGTACACCATCGCAGGCGCTCCTGTCTGTGATGCAGCGTCAAGGGTAACCGCAGCCATGGTCTCCGAGCTGATAGTCCATGCTGCTGCAAATATCGTCGAACTGTTCGTGCAGATGGTTGTTGTCTTGCAAACGTCCCCATCTGTTGACTCAGGTATCGAGACGTGGCTGCACGATCCGTTACAGCCATGCGGATAAGATGCCTGTCATCTTGACTGCTAGTGATATGAGGCCATTGGGATCCAACACGGCGTTCCGTATTACCCTCCTGAACCCACCGATTCCATATTCTGCTAAAATTCATTGGATCTCGACCAACGCGAGCAGCAATGTCGCGATACGATAAACCGCAATCGCGATAGGCTACAATCCGACCTTTATCAAAGTCGGAAACGTGATGGTACGCATTTCTGCTCCTTATACGTGGCATCACAACAACGTTTCACCAGGCAACGCCGGTAACTGCTGTTTGCGTCTGAGAAATCGTTTGGCAACTTTCCTCATGTCATCACGTTGTAGGTGTCGCCACCGGCGCCAACCTTGTGTGAGTGCTCTGAAGAGCTTATTATTTGTATATCACAGCATCTTCTTCCTGTCGGTTAAATTTCGCGTCTGTAGCACGTCATCTTCGTGGTGTAGCAGTTTTAATGGCCAGTAGTGTAACACCCAGGGAAGTAATCCTGACATTATCGTTAACAGAACTGAGATTTCATAGACGAGACAATCGTCTTGGGAGATTCAGGAACAGTACTGATTTTTAAGACAATTCTCATTTCTTGTTCCATCTCAGCTGCACATTTTTAATTAGATTACATGTTTCGATCATTCTGCATCAATTTCACATCTATGTAATTGCGTCACTCTGATATGTGGCTCTGACACAACTACTTAGGTTTGAAGATAATCCAGAGTGATCGAAACGCAATCTAATCGTAAACGTGCAGCTGAGACGGAACAGTAAGTGGGAATTATCTTAAAGAACTAAGATAATTTTGTTTATATAACGTAGCTGTTGACAGCTGGAAGTTGTTTTGATTTTCAAAAAGTTTTCGGACCTCTACCTGTGTACATAAAATGAATTTTTGACTGTTTATCTCCGCTGGGAACACTTGAAAAGAGGTATCTGAATGTCTATGGCGGAGCGGCAGCCAGTTCTTCCTCAAGAGCAGGAACAAGAGAAAGTAGTGATATTGGACGCTTGGATCTGGAGCGAAGTTGTCGTTCTAACTCATCCCAAAGGTGTCACTGGATTCAGGTCAGGAATCGGAACAGGCCAGAGCATTTCAGGAATTTTATTGGGGCCAAACCATTGGCTCGCAGACGCTGGTTTATGATAGGGTGCATTTACATGCTTGTACAAACAGCCATCGTACGCAGTACATAATATTGTGAAATATGTTCATGTTCTTCCTCATTTAGCACTACCCTAAGCGCAATAAGAGGACCACACTCCAACCACGAAGACACGCCGGTATTGGAATACCATCTCCTCCGAACTTCACTGTTGGCACTACACACCATGGCAGGCGACATTCATCACGCAGTCGTCAAATCCAAGCCCTTCCGTCGGATTGCCACAGGGTGTAGCGTGATTCATCACTTCAGATCACTTTTTTCCGGTCATCCTCTGTCCATTGGCGTCGCTCTTTACACCACCTAAAGCGTCTCTCTATCATTGTACCCCATTCTTTTTAACGTCCTACGCACAGTCATTGTGTTAACTGGATTGCTGATAGCACTTTGGAACTCACGAGTGATATCTTCGGCTGATATCAGGCGATTCCCTACGTCCACACTTCGCAATGCGCGACAGCCCCCAACAGTCAGTACATGAGATCTGCACGGTCATGGTTTAGCTGTGGTGGCTGTTCCTCCACGTATTCACTTCACAATCATGTCATCAACAGCTTTAGAGACGTTTAAATGTCCCTGGTAGATTCTTTACTCAGGTGACCTCCAATGACTGAACCACGTCACTGAGCTCTCGCGACAACAAACACATTCTGCTGTTTCCGCTTCAATACTAACAACACAATATTGCCCCCTCCTTTTGTACTGGCTGGTCCGCCGCTCGTGACATGTAGTCGTCAATTCCGAATTACGTACTGGTGTCTTGATGGTTTTGACCACACAGTGTACCTTTTAAAAAGGAAATACCATCATATAAGACATGCTTTAAGATCGATCATTTAATCCGGAGTAACAGAAATTATTTCACTGGTATTATATTCATGGTGACGGTGCACCAAATCCTTTAATTTCACTGACTGCCATATGCTTTATTCATGTCTATTACCTTGACTAGAGTGTCTAATTGCAGTCTGTCGAGTTTAAGTGCACCGTTTGCAAATTAAACGAAGCCAGATTAAGTCATTAAGCTGAATTATGTACTTAATCCAACCCCATATGAATGGATTACAAAACTTTCACTTAGCAGCATACACCACAGTATTCCCAAGCATCCATTGTTTCAGTAAAGTCATTTAACGTCTCTACAATGAAGTTGTCATTAGGGAAGGTACACTAGTTCAGTTGGACAACGACGGTGGAAGAGGACATGGCCTATTTAAGCAACCATCCCCACGTTCGCTTGAATAATTTAGGAAAACTGTAGACATCTTAGGTCGGAACTGCCAAGAGAAGATTTCAGTCTTCGTATTCACGAAGAAACTGGCACACCTGCCTCACATCGTGTAGGGCCCCCGCGAGCACTTAAGTGCCGCAACACGACGTGGTGTGTACTCGACTAATGTCTGAAGTAGTGCTGTAGGGAACTGACACTATGAATCCTGCAGGGCTGTCCACAAATCCGTAAGAGTACGAGCGGGTGGAGATCTCCTCTAAACAGCGCGTCGCAAGGCATCCCAGATATGCACAATAATGTTCATGTCTGCGGAGTCTCGTGGCCAGTCGAAGTGTTGAAACTCAGAAGAGTGTTCCTGGAAAAACTCTGTAGCATTTCTGGATGTGTGGGGTGTGGAATGGTCCTCCTGGAATCGCCCGTCCATCGGAATGCACAACGGACATACAGGTGAGCAGATAGGATGCTTACGTATGTGAGGCCTCTCAGAGTAGTATCTAGACGTATCATGGGTCCCATATCACTCCAACTGCTCACACCCCATACCATTACAGAGACTCCACCACCTTGAACAGTGCCCTGCTGCCATGTGGGGTCCATAGATTCATGAGGTTGTCTATATACCCGTACACGTCCATCCGCTCGATGCAATTTGAAACGAGACTCCTCCGACCCGGCAAAACGTTTCCAGTCATCAACAGTCCAGTGTCGGTGTTGACGGGCCCAGGCGAGGCAGTCATCAAGGGTACACGAGTGCGCCTTCAGCTTTTCGGCTCAGAAAGCCCATATCGATGACGTTTCGTTGAATGGTTCACACGCTGACACTTCTTGATGGTCCAGAACCCAAATCTGCAGTAATTTTCGGTAAGGTTGCACTTCTGACACGTTGAACGATTCCTTTCAGTCGTCGTTGGTCCCGTTCTTGCAGGAACTTTTTCCGACCGCAGCGATGTCGAAGATTTGATGTTTTACCGGATTCCTGATAGTCACGGCACACTCGTGAAACGGTCGCACGGCAAAGTCGCCACTTCATCGCTACCTGGGAGATGCTGTGTCCCATCGCTCGTGCGCCGACTATAACACCACGTTCAAAGTCACTTAAATCTTGATAACCTGCCATTGTAGCAGCAGTAACCGATCTAAAAACTGCTCCCGACCCTAATTGTCTTGCATAGGCGTTGCCGACCGCAGCGCCGTATTCTGCCTGTTTACACATCTCTGCATTTATATACGCATGCTTATTGCAGACTCGGATTCCACGGAAAACTGCGTAAATTTTGTCTGAAACACTTTCCTTTTCGTTACACAACAGATGGCGCTGTAAATCTAGATGAGTAGAAAATCGTATTCTTCAAAATGCTATCCAATGACACGTGAATTACCCTTCCACATCCACGGTGGGAGGATGGGAATGGCAATTATTCCGTAGCTTGTAATAGGACTACAATGCCTGTTAGGATAAGTCGTAGCTCGCTACACGGCCACAGTGGCGTTTCAAGCAGCCATCATTCCGTTTTTTTTTTTTTCGGAAGAATACAACTTTGAGAATGGTATCTTCTATTAAAATATATGAAGTAATTTCCTGCCCTACCCTCGCAGTGCGGAGATGGGCGGTGAATTCGAGTTTCACTGCATAGCATTTTGAAACATACGATCTTCTACCCAGTTTGATTTTTCCACTAACAGCGTCATCTGCCGCGAAACGAAAAAAGAAAAATACTTTAGACAAGACTTTCGTATTTTTGTCCTTAGAATTCGAATCTGCAATGAAAATGCCCCCCCCCCCCCCCTCACACACGCGCACAAGGAGTGAGATGGGAGCTCGAGTTTATAGTTTACAACTATAAATTGTTCGGGTCCGATGTGTAGTTTTCGAGATATTTAAATGTCTTCAGATAAATTCAACACCCTGTATATGTGGTCGTTCAATTCCAGTAGTTCGTAATTGTAATTTCTGGGTATTTAGTTGGATAGACAACCCTTAAATTTGTTTGATTTATTATGTAACCGAAATTTGACGTATTACCTTTTGTTACAAATAAAACTAAAACTTTGAGGTGGGAGCTTGAAGTTGTAGATTCACTGGTCATGTGTCGATAATTCTCTCCTGTGAAGATGAGATTATGGACTGTTTCCTAGACTGTTATAAGTATCTGGAAGAGGTTTGAGGAACAATACATGCCTCAAATCTCAGAAGCGTTTGGAAACATCTGTTCAATTAACTCGTCAGTGCCGAGAAAGAAGAAATGATCTCGTTCCAACAATATCATAAGAGTCAGATCACTAAGTCAGTTCTGGACAGATGTGGCACGGTCGTTTGTAGCATTATCAAAGGAAATTATCCAGCTTTCTCTTTAGTTAAGTAATGAACGAAACTCCAGGAGGACGATGGGCTCATGGGGACACGAAACTAACTCCTCAATAACCTATGGATCAAATAGCTCTGAGCACTATGGGACTTAACATCTGTGGTCATCATTCCCCTAGAACTTAGAACTATTTAAACCTAACTAACCTAAGGACATCACACACACCGACCGGCAATAACCTATGTCCAGATGCTTAACAACTGGGTCTCGTCATTTGGTTCAAATGACAATTAGTTTTCACATCACTACAGTGCTGAAATACATCGTATAAATATCTGGCCTGCCTCTTCACAACACATTACTGAGTTTCTTCGACGAGGGTCTTTTTCTGCTCCATGTGACTTTGCCTTATTTCTATAAAAGCGATTCGACCGAAAGGAGCACGAGAAAAGCGCTTCTGCAGGTGTGAGCGATGAGTTTCCACAGTGTACGTGTTGCAGAAAAGTTTTTGCGAGCAATTTATGGAAGCTCAGAGGTGTACCGAGTGACAGAATGTGACGTATATTACTTAGAAAAAGTATAACTATGAGACTGTGTTGTGGAACTTTCCTAGTTCCTTTCGCATATAAGAGATTACAGCACAGCAATCGAATGTTTTGGTGAAGACAGTCTGCAGAAAGTAGACCTCTAGTAGCGATCTGGATCAGTTCCAGCATCCTTCTTCTTCTTCTTCTTCTTCTTCTTTTTCTGCTTCTGAGAGTTTATCCTGTCTAGTATGGCGGTCGCTACACTCAATATTTGGCAAATTTATTTTATTTAACTTTGCGTCTGTATGCCTTTCCTGTCTCCGCAGTTGTGTCACGTAAGGGAGGGAAGTCGTGTGCGCCTCCCGTCTGTGAATCTTGTAAAATTTGTTCTGCGTATGATCACATTTTAGCTGTTTGTGTATCGTATTTTATGAGGCTTAAATTGGGGATCAGTCCAGTACTTGCGTAAACGAGCGTGGAAAATCACACTGGGGCAGGCCGATGCACCAACCACGGTAATTAATCGGCACCGCGGAGTCGATCTGGGTCTGGGTCACCTTACTGTTTCACAAGGTAGCACGCTGTGCGTTACCACTTCAAACACGGAATGTAGAAATTAAGTGTAGGAGCAGAGGCACACATGTTGACGTTGGTAGCCCGCGGAATATCTGGGACACTTTTTGAAACCATATCGCTGGATAGTAGTCTATAACATCACTGGTGTCTCAGGTTACCCCAAAATATGATTTGTTACCTCGAACAGGCTAATTTGGATAGCCGGCAAAGTGTGACAATGTTGCAGAGGCAATAGTGTGTCACCTACCAACGGAATATACTACTTTAAATTACTTCTGGGATCTCTGCAATGAGGTGCAGCACTACCTTGGTGGCTGTAGATCGTATTCTATGACCGTGTAAAGAAGCAAAGGTCAGGGTGCGCTGCGTAACAAATGCAGAATTCTGATGTCGTCTAAAATTCCCCTGTTTGCTACGGTACCATAGAGTGGTATACTAGATTGCAACATATTGGATGTAGTTTTTCTTTGAGCAGAAATCTCGATTCTTTCCTGGTACTGACGAAAGTCGTATCAGTTTCTCTTGAGAAAACCCTCCGTTATAGAATTTCCGAGGTATTGTAGTCGTAACTTGGTAGAAGAGGTAGAACGTGAATGTTTATGCCCAGAATGAAGTACCAACTGGTCAATGACTCTAAACTCGTTTTCCAAGAATTTCTACGACGCAATGACGGTTGAGATAAAGAACTTGTGTTAAAAGACATTTAAATTAAGACAATCCAAAAAAAAATCAGTGCCACTGTCTACAGCCTTGCTCGTTGGAACAATGCTTCTGTATTCAGTGGCCGGTTGTGGACCAATTACCTAGAGAAGGGAAAACCAGAAAATTAGGATTAAATTTTTGACTTGTTGTTTAAACTGGTAAAAATGGCGGATGAGTTACAGTGCAACAACTTTGCTTTCAGTAAAAGACAAAAGTCATGGCTAACAATCAAATCGCAATGTTGGTTCTGATAAGTAAAATTAAATACTAAGATAGTCACACCTGTAATATTTAAATTAAACGAGAACTCACTGCTGACGGAACGCAGGAACTGGAAGGTGCTTAAGTATGTACGTCAAGAAAATTACTGTGTTTCGCAGGTCCCACATTGTTCAAGTTCGATTTTACTCAGATGAGATGTGATAAGGACTATTAGAAAATAAAAACTCACTCCAGAATGGAATTTTCACTCTGCAGTGGAAAGTGCGCTGATGTGAAATGCCCTGGCAGATCAAAACTGTGTAACAAACCGAGTCTCGAACTCGGGACCTCTGCCTTTCGCGGACAAATGTTCTGAGGACCGAGCAAGAGTCACAGCCTGTCCTGACAGCTTTACATCCTCCAGCACCTCATTCCCTACTCTGCAATCCACACAGAAGCTCTTCTGCGAAAGGTGGAAGAAAGGATATTGTGGAGACATGGTTTTGTCACAGTCTGGGGGATGTTTCCAGAATGAAATTTTAGCTCTCCAGCGGAGTGTGCGCTGATGTGAAACTTCCAGGCAGATTAAAGCACGTTCTTTACCAATTCCTACTGAATATTTATTTCTTTGTAAATTCACATAGAAATATCTCGTGTAAATTGTTGTTTTGTTGAAGCTGTAGCGGTACGTTACTGCCATAGCGAAGGAACTTCTGAAATATGTGTACACTCGCTTCTCGCGATGAAGTTGTTGAATAATTTTCAACAGATGATTAAAAAATCTGGTCGCATATGTTACGTAAGATCTGAAATGGGGAGTGTCACACTACAGTACACAATCTTGCAGGTTATGTCCTGCATCATTCTCCCGACACACCCACCACGACCTATATACAGGCCGTCAATGGAAACATTTTGTATTAAGGAACATTCACCTTTTCCCGTCAGTGACCTGTATGTATTAGAGAAAGCTCCACGTTTGTAGACGCCACTTGCGTACGGTGTAATTTGTATTCCCCCGAAGTCTTCCCAATAGCACGATAAATTTTCCATTGCAGTAGTGTAGAACAGAATACCAGATTCATGCCACTCATTTAAACTCAAGCTGATGTAGTGGCTAGTGTGACTACGAAATATGGACAATTTCAAATACACCTGGAACGTTATCGGCTGTCAGAATGTATCTTCCAAATCAGTTCCTTGGAAGCGCAGGAGTAAATTTACTTGTGCGACGACGCTTCATTACCATGAGTTTCCCGTCACCTTGTTGAAGGAACCGTCCAAATGAAATGATTTGAGGAACCTAACGAAAACGTAAATAAGAGTGGTCGGTAAGGGTTTGAGATATCAACGTCCCAACACTGTTCTGGAAAGTGTAACTTCTACGCTTTTTCTGCGCAGATTTAATCAGATAATCGCCAGAGCCATATATCGAACACGTTGGTCTTCCCTCTCGGCAGTGTCACGAGGCCGTCCGGTGCCCGGTCTTCTTGCGACCGCACATTCCCGTGACCACCGCTGCCAGCAATCATGTACAGTGGCTACATTCCTGCCAAGTCTTTACGTAGTATCGGAGCATCCAGCATCAAGTAGTCCTATAACATGACTTCGTTCAAGCTCAGTAAGGTGTTCATAATACAGTCTTAGTCACCTTAATGACATTCTTGATTAACATCAACTCACCGCGTCCAACCTCAAAGGTAACTAAAGCACACTACCGTTACAGTGTGCTACTAGCGCCACTCTTCTGCGACTAGCGTGAGATTTGAATAGATATCTTCCTTCAGATGTAGAAACAAGGCTAACAACTATCGTTTGTCTCGCTCAGATCCTTCTTAGTGTTGCGGATTTCGTTTTCCAGTCACTGTAGAAATACATTTTTATTCCATATGTAACTCCTAATTGTGTGCGTACCATACTTGAAATACTAGGAACAGACAATACATTCAAAGAAATTGTGAAACGCCTACTCATATAAGCCACTGTATATGATAGTACAATACAAGGAAATAATTTTCACCGAGAAAGCGCAACACCATCCGATTCGTCTTCCCACTATGATTGTAATGTTTCGATGACCTTTGTGTTACCGATGTACCTGAGGCTGCGCTGTATATGACCCAGTTTTTCAGTTGTAACTGGCCGGCCGCGGTGGTCTCGCGGTTCTAGGCGCGCAGTCCGGAACCGTGAGACTGCTACGGTCGCAGGTTCGAATTCTCCCTCGGGCATGGATGTGTGTGATGTCCTTAGGTTAGTTAGGTTTAAGTAGTTCTAAGTTCTAGGGGACTGATGACCACAGCAGTTGAGTCCCATAGTGCTCATAGCCATTTGAACCAATCAGTTGTAACTGGAGTCAGTCCGTTTCGTAATCGTGTGTAAATTCGTACGAGAGCTGACCGATTACGCTCGCATTCTGCTGAGGAAGGTAGTACATTAAAAGTTCTAGAAGCAAAAGAACATAGGGGTTGTTTAGTAAGTAAACCAACCTTTCCACCATACGGAAGGAGATATATGTTTTACTGCACTCCAAAGAGTACTCTGGTGGAAAGGGCCTTTGGCTGCCCGAAATGACGCCAGATTTTCCATAATAAAGCCACAGTCATACCCCAAAACTTGACTCATTATTGCGATGATTTCTAGAGCCTGAGTTTCCTCCCGCTGCCTGTGAGTTTCCCCCTTAAAGCGGGTACCAACATATTTGCCACAGCATGAATAGCTTCACATGCATACTTGTGTCTCAGGGCACAACATCTTTAATGGCAGATTTGCCTGCTGGAGAAAGTGTATTACATTCTAGGAGTACCGCCTCTGCTTCCCTACAAATGTATTCAAAGACTTCATGCATACTCGACAGCAAAAAAAGTGGGTCACATCTGAATTCCAACATGTAGCCTGCACCTGAATGTATGTAACCAACATAGGATATCTGTTGCACATCGTCGCAACCCTCCACAGTACAGTCGTTGTAAGATATACAATGGGTACCGCTAGAGACTACTAGAGAGCACCGGTCTTTATGACAGTCCGTCCAGATGTAAAGTAACACCACGATAGTACAGAAGAGATCAGACAGTCCCTAACGTTTGTAAACTAAACTTAACTACAATAAGTGACATTTCAAATGTAATGGGACAACTAATTTTGTCACATAAATCGTTCAGTAATCCTTAGGCAAAATTAAATATTTGAGACAGTATATGGATTTATAAAGTTGTATGGCAATTGTAAACAAGTTCTTTGCTGTCTAAAAGGTTTACCCAACACATGCTGATCGTCGTTCAATGTTCAACGGTAGGTGGTTTCGCATCAACATTATGTAATACTAAGCAGTTAAAACAAAACGTGATTAACGGTGGCAAGCACTCTACGGAAATCCCAACATTAACAGCGAATCACAAGTAATATCGTTGTTCACATTACTCACAACAGTTACAGAGTTGTACTTTAAATCACATGACCAACGTCTTCGGTCTGGATCCGGATGCAAACCCAGAACGTAAAGCCGTTGTTAACCAAGCAAAGCTTTGTGCCTTATCAAGACTCGATCACTAGGCAGAAAGGGACGTCAAATATTGACGTTTGCACCAGTATCAGTTATCAATTCTCAACTTGAACGTAAATGACGATAATGTTTGTGCGAAACCAGAAACCCCAACATGACAGTTATCTTCTTGGTAATTAACCTCGGAACACGTTGTATAATGTTGCATTGTCAAGGAACAAAGGATGCACATATTTAAAATTGAAATGACATCGTGTAATGCTGGTGACAAGGATGCGAACCCAGCACCTAATAGGATTGTTGAATAAGTACGTAAAATCAGAATGTAGATATCACAGTTTGTCACCAGTAGTGAGGTTGGAACCTTAAATGACGACTGAAGTTGTATTGCCTGACCGGGATTCGAACCCGGCGCCTATCGCCGTCGTTGTCTAACCAGGAACAGACGAGAAATTTCCAATGTTGGTCCACCATTAGCGAGATGTGCGCACGTTTAACTAGAAATAAGGTGACGAAAACGTCTATGCTGACTGAGAGTCGAACGCCGCACATATGGTTATGAAGACACGTTAATAATCAAATTCTTATTCATTAGTAGCTAGGAGTAGCATGTTTAGTTGCAAACCTTAAGGCCTTTCTTATCTCTAGTAACGTGTTGCCTAATATCTGCGATATCGTGGTGTTAATTTACAAGTGGATTTATTGCCGTAAAGAGTAATGTTCTCTAGTAGTACAAGAAAGAATAGTTTCCTGCGTCATGCTATTGCTAGGTAGGTGAAATATTTTGTGGTAGCTATGTTTAAAATGAATGTATTTTTGAACGTACTGTTCGTCAAATATTTGAATGAATCGTCAACTGTAGGTGTGCCTGCACATGTTATAGCAAAATAGCTGCAGCTGCGTTAGTTTATACTACAGACTTGGGTAGGTTAGGTGTAACTTTTGATCCTTCAAGAAGTGATCGTGGCCTTGCGGCCCGGGCCTGTACTAGCCGCGGCTCACGAGCTACAGGCCAGCCATGGTGGCCGAGGCGAGACGGAAGTCAGCGAGCTGCCCGGGACGAGCCAGCACGGCTGCGCCGCATGCATCTGCCTCTGCCGCTCCGTTTGACGTAAATATGTTTACCTCCTCTCCTGGCATCAGTATAAGAGCGGCAAGTAGAAATACACATCAAGCTGTCTGCCGTAATGGCTCACTGGGAGAGGTCTATTCGAGATAGTCGTCGCTCTGATTGAAGAAGAAGGTTGTTCCATCAGAGAACGGTATGGCGTACCACATACCACTGCAACGAGATGGTGGAGGATCTGCCTTCAAAGATGCACCACCAACAGGGCTCCTGGCTCAGGCAGGAATAGAGTGAGCTCACAGCAGGAAGACAGGGACCTAGTGTCTAGTAGCAGAGAAAATCCCTTTCTGAACGCGAAGACCAACTTCCCCGGCTCTAGTGACACGATTCGCCGAAGGCTGAGGAACGCTGGACTGCATGCACGACGATCCGTCGTGAAACAAGAGCTCAGCGAAGAACGTTTTATACCGGCTAGCATTTTCGGAGCTCCATCTGAGGGCGTCGTGGGACAACGTCATTTTCACTGATGAGAAGGTGTTTTCCACCAGTAACGACGGTCCACGAATCGTTTACAGGCCGCAAGGGACTCGCCATCGACGCGAATATGTAACCACGACGAGAAGAAGTGGCCGGCTATCTGTTACCTGCTGGGGTTGGATTTCTGCGAGAGGGGCGGGAGTTCTTCACAGGATAGAAGGAACTCTGGACGGCGTTCAGTATGCCCACATATTGGAAAATGTGATGCTTCCGTCAGTGCGAATGCTGTACGCAGAAGGGGACGTCACATTGCAAGAGGACCATTCTCCCATTCACAAGTCTGCATCTGTTCAGCAGCGGCTCTCCACGATTGGCGTCAACGTCATGGACTGGCCACTACGGGCGGCTGATATGAACCCCATGGAAAACATGTGGGCTGAGGTCGCCAGAACATTAACAGAGAACTGGCCACGAAACCAACAAACTTCTGCGGATGCTCATTGGGACTGTGTCCTGGAAAACTGGGAGAAGTTGCTTCTTCAGGCTGTAACACCCGACGGCTTATACATTCTATGCCAAGACGCATGATAGAAGTACAAAATAATAAAGGATTCTGGATAAAATTTTAGAGTCCTTAAAATGTTTTGTTATGTCTTTTTTTCGTCATTTTTCCTCATTGGGTGCTAGTGGAAGATCGCGTGCCAACAGAAAAGATACAATATGGGTTAGTTTTCCTTTGAGTTGCCTTTCTAATTCAAGTGGGTTTCTTTTGAATATACAGTTTGTTAAATATTCAGTTTTGATTTAATTTATACCCTGTTTAGATACTTACAAACTCATCAGCGTAGATGGACTCTGTCACAGTAGTTTTTGTTATTTCAAATACATCTCTGTCTTCCCCTCCATCCACGAATACACCCTCCGTCCTCCACACAATACGCAAACGATTTCATATTATGTTTACTCGTTGTTAATATCTCCTCTATTCTCTCTCTCTCTCTCTCTTTTTCTCTCTCTCTCTCTCTCTCTCTCTCTCTCTCTCTCTCTCTCTCTTTCTCTCTCTCTGACACTATCGCCGCAAGTGCCCTTCTATTCCATTCTCCCAAAACTTTATAAACAAATCTAGAGGTTTCCATTGACGCTACACTTTCTCTTTTAATTGCTGCTGTCTTTAGTCTCTGTCATTCCTCTCAACACCTATGAAACCGTATTCTTTGATGTCCCCTTCCCTATAACCCATTCTTCATTCTGAAAACAGTCCTTCCTTATCTCTCGGTCCTAAGATAAAACGAACTGTTGCACACATCTAAGTAAGCCACACTTTGCAACCATTTCACGCTTATATTTTGCACTTCTGCACTTCTATCCATTCCCAGATCCCGCCCTCCTTCCTGTTACCCGTCCCTTGACATCTGCATCTACATCTAAATGAATACTCTGCAATTCATAATTATGTGCTTGGCAGGGTGTTCTGTGGTCTGGTGGATTGTATTGATGTGTATAACGTGTAGGTTCACAACTCACGTCAGGCGTAGATTTTTAACGCACACAAGTAACTCTCCTTCATCCCTAGTAACGACAAGTGCAGAACGCCAGTAATCTCCGTAGTCCAATATCCGGAGTAAAGATAACATCCCTTCGTTGCCGACTGGGGCAGAGCGGCATTCTTTTGAGCTGTGACAGATGGAGAAACACCGGAAGGCAGAGATTCTGTCACCAGCAAGCCGTCGTAAACTAGAAAACGTATTTCATTTAATGCACCAATGGCCATGTAAGTTCACAAGGCTCTTACTTTATTTGAAACTGAGACGTTGAAAATTGTGGTGCTGGACTGGGATTCGAATTCGATTTCACTGTGTACCCCAATATTGCAAACTCTTTTAGGCCTCCTCGAAAGGCACCTAACTGGTTTCGAATCCTTATCAGCACAAAATATTCATTATTTCATTTCAAGCCCTAGCATGTACACTCCGAACTACTAGTGAAAAATAGTTGCATTTTCAACGTCTCTTCGTGCGTTGTCAGCTGTAACGTGTTCGTTTCAACTCACAGCCACATTATGAGCTTTTTATCACAACATTACAAGATCAAACGTTTCCTTACATCTTTTCAAGTTCAAACATTCCTCTCCATCCTACTGGCGTAAACGGATTTGGGTTTGTCGTTGTGTTCGTTGGGATCACCAACGACGATATTTTGTGGATTCAACTTCTAGCCAGCAGAGCATTTTCCATCACATAATTGAAAGTACAAACATGCCACTCCTAGCTATTATTGGAAAAGAATTTGATAGTTAAAGTTTCTTCATGACCACGTGTGCGGGGTTTGAATTCCATTCAGCACAGAACTTTTCGTCGCCTGATGCTAGCTAAACACGCGCACATCTCGCTACTGGTGAACCAACAATAGCTATTTATCGTCTGTTCCTGGCTAGAATACGACGGTGCTAGATGCTGGGTTCGAATGCCAGTCAGTCAAAAACAATTATATCGTCATTTAAGGTTCCAACATCTCGCTATTGGTGAAAACATTTGATATTTAACTTATGATTTTACGTACTTCGTTAACAATCCGATTAGGTGCTGGGTTCGCATCCCTGTCACAAGCTTCACACGATGGCATTTCAATTTCAAACATGAGCATGCCTTGTTCGTTGTGAATGACACCATATTAAACGACGTTGGGGGTAGTTCCCAGGAAGATAACTGTTATGACAGGATTCCCAGTTCAGTACAAACAATTTCGTCACTTATTTTCAGGATTTGAATCGATAACTGATACTGGTGCAAACGTCTACATGGCTCTGAGCACTATGGGACTCAACATCTGAGGTCATAAGTCCCCTAGAACTTAGAACTACTTAAACCTAACTAACCTAAGGACATCACACACACCCATGCCCGAGGCAGGATTCGAACCTGCGACCGTAGCAGTCCCGCGGTTCCGGACTGCAGCGCCAGAACCGCTAGACCACCGCGGCCGGCGCAAACGTCTATACTTCACGTCTCTTTATGCCTAGTGATCGGGTCTCAATAAGGCACAAACAAAGCTTATCTTAGTTAGCAATGGATATAGGTGATGGGTTTGAATCCAGGTCCTAAACGACGACGTTGGTCATGTCATTTAAAGATCAAATTTGTGTACACGTAGCTGTTGATGTGTTACGAGAACAATGATATTACTGGTGATTCGCTGTTAATGTTGAGACTTCCGTAGAGTGGTTGTTGCCGTTAATCGCGTTTTTTTACTGGTTCGTCCAATATCCAGTTTCCAGAGCCACTCGCCGTTGAGCGACGTTCAGCACGTGGATGGGAAACCTTTTCGAGAGCGAAAAACTTTTTCCAATTGCCGTACAGCTTTTTTAACTCCATATATTGTCTCAAGTATTTAATTTTGTCCAATGGTTACTGTACGATATATGTAAAATAATCAGTTTTCTCAGAACTTTTGGAATGTCACTTGTTGTAATTAAGGTTAGTTTATGAGTGTTATGGGGTGTCTCATCGCTAAAACGTGTTTTCTAATATGTTTTGTATGACGATATTAGTTGACTCTTAGACTGACTGCCATAAAGACCGTTGATCTCTGGTAGTCTCTTGCGGTACCCATTGTGTGTAGTCAAACAACTTTGGTGTTTAGAGGAACTGCAACACAGCTACGTTATGTTGGTTGTATTCGGCAGTGACACACATTATTTGCTGTCAAGTTTACATCCGAAAGTACAGCATTATTGCCTTCAGCCTTGCGTATGGCTTCTGATGCTGGTCCAGAGACGCCCTGCCTCATAGCATTGTTGTCACGTTTCGTCTGCTAACACAGAAGCTTTAAGTGTTATGTGGGACTGCACAGTTGGGCATAAAAGAGTTTCTAACACAGCCCATTTATCTTTAAGTAATCTGTCGAAACAAATTGCAATATTTTCCCAACCGGGTGGTGGTGGTGGAAGATTTAGTGTCACAGAGGTATGACCATGTTCCTCTTTCCTCTCGGTTTTCAATGAAGCATGGAGGATATACCACTTCCTAAAGAATTTTACAATTTTCTTTGCTAGATGGAAGCACTCTTCCAACGTTCTCAGTGACATTGTGTTTTTTGATAGTAGATTAAATACGTAAACTGACACCATGTGCAGGATGTGTGGGAATGAAATGTATTCGCATTTACGAATATGGACAACCATCAGCTACGTAATGGAATTACGACAATGAAAATTTGTGTCGCACTGGGAATCGAACCCGAATTGCCAGCTTTAAGCGAGCAGTCGTTCAACAGCTTTGGCTGTAAATGCAAGATTCATGGCCAGACCCAAACTTCCCTATGCCGTAGTTCATGCGTCACAACCTGGACAAGTACGCATTATGTAATGCACGTACAGGGGGAAGACATTTATGTGGTAGTCGCTACCTGGTATCTACGGATAAATACGTTATTGCAGTGCTTCTGTTGTTAAGAAGAATTATACAGGGGAACAGGTACTGCGACGACACAGGCACTATAATATCGTATTTATTCACCGATACCAGGCAGCGACTTACAATTATGATGTCCTCCCCCTGTACAGGAATTACATAACGTGTACTAATGCGGGTTGCAATGCATGATCGGCAACATGTGGAAGTTTGGATCAGGCAGTTTGTGGCCCACAGACAGCCAGAGCGCTTAAGGTGACCGCTCGCATAAAGCGGGAAATTTGGGATCGGGTTCCTGTCCGGTACAAATTTTCATTTCCGTCATTCCGTTACACAGCAGATGGCTGATGATTGTCCGTACTCCCAGCTGCGAATACATTTCGTGTATTTCATGACAGCTGTAGTCGCCGCAGTGCTTGTTCCTTCAGAAGACGCATGTAAGTCCGAAGGAACATTGCGCAGTACTCCTTAACGATATAGGCACTGCAATATCATATGTGTGTATATTGCTTCTCTGTTATTTTCCACACAGCACGTGCGTTTCTCGCGTTGCTTGCCGCCGCTGCTACGAATCTCTCCGCACCTATTTCATTAACAGCTTCAGTTAGTTGCGAAGCAATATACTGTGCTGTTTCCATCTCCTCAGCAGGGCATATACTTCTATACAATATTGGTTGGGGTGTTTTCACGATAAAGTCCACTATATTATTCACTGATACATCAGTCATTCCATACGAAATCAATGCAAGAGCAGTTGAACAATCCAACTTTTTTGTGACAAATGTCTTCACACTGTGATATGAATCAGAAAGCAAAGATTCACTAAACAGGAGGTCACTAGGAGGCTCATTGCCACGCCCACTTTCTTAAATGGTTCCTGCCAATATTTCGAACTGAACGTACGTAGTGGAGCAGCTGAAGCCTATATGGCCCTAGCAACGTCTTGTCACTGTGGACCACGCCCTTATACTCCGAAATGTTTACCAGCAGTAATGTCATCGGGTCGTGAAGGCCTTCATTCTAAATTTATGATCATCAATTTGCTTCAGACGAAGAGGCGCCCGCCTGTGTGTAATGAAGGTTCCGTAGGCAACCGCAAACATGTTTCCATGAAGGCACTGACTGTCTTCTCTCATTATGGGATAAATGCAGTAACAGTAATGGCGATTTCTTTTGAAAACATTAACAGTTTACTTACTTTCTTTCCATTTGTCTCGTTTTCATTTGACTATCCCTTCTACTTGTTGATGAAAACTTGTCTTACATCGAAGAGATTCCAGACCTTTCATCAAGGACGCATTCACTAACTAAACTATCCAATTTGATTGTAGCGTAGCGTCAACTGAGGCGCCTCAGATGTGTCTAGCTTTATACAAAGTGTTCACAAATTGCCGTTACAAACACCTAGGGCTTTTAGAGGGTAGTGAATACATAATATTATGAATAGGAACCCCTTTCTGCAAACGTACCGTTTGCGTTCTACAGCCGTTTGAAAACATACACTCCTGGAAATGGAAAAAAGAACACATTGACACCGGTGTGTCAGACCCACCATACTTGCTCCGGACACTGCGAGAGGGCTGTACAAGCAATGATCACACGCACGGCACAGCGGACACACCAGGAACCGCGGTGTTGGCCGTCGAACGGCGCTAGCTGCGCAGCATTTGTGCACCGCCGCCGTCAGTGTCAGCCAGTTTGCCGTGGCATACGGAGCTCCATCGCAGTCTTTAACACTGGTAGCATGCCGCGACAGCGTGGACGTGAACCGTATGTGCAGTTGACGGACTTTAAGCGAGGGCGTATAGTGGGCATGCGGGAGGCCGGGTGGACGTACCGCCGAATTGCTCAACACGTGGGGCGTGAGGTCTCCACAGTACATCGCTGTTGTCGCCAGTGGTCGGCGGAAGGTGCACGTGCCCGTCGACCTGGGACCGGACCGCAGCGACGCACGGATGCACGCCAAGACCGTAGGATCGTACGCAGTGCCGTAGGGGACCGCACCGCCACTTCCCAGCAAATTAGGGACACTGTTGCTCCTGGGGTATCGGCGAGGACCATTCGCAACCGTCTCCATGAAGCTGGGCTACGGTCCCGCACACCGTTAGGCCGTCTTCCGCTCACGCCCCAACATCGTGCAGCCCGCCTCCAGTGGTGTCGCGACAGGCGTGAATGGAGGGACGAATGGAGACGTGTCGTCTTCAGCGATGAGAGTCGCTTCTGCCTTGGTGCCAATGATGGTCGTATGCGTGTTTGGCGCCGTGCAGGTGAGTGCCACAATCAGGACTGCATACGACCGAGGCACACAGGGCCAACACCCGGCATCATGGTGTGGGGAGCGATCTCCTACACTGGCCGTACACCACTGGTGATCGTCGAGGGGACACTGAATAGTGCACGGTACATCCAAACCGTCATCGAACCCATCGTTCTACCATTCCTAGACTGGCAAGGGAACTTGCTGTTCCAACAGGACAATGCACGTCCGCATGCATGTATCCCGTGCCACCCAACGTGCTCTAGAAGGTGTAAGTCAACTACCCTGGCCAGCAAGATCTCCGGATCTGTCCCCCATTGAGCATGTTTGGGACTGGATGAAGCGTCGTCTCACGCGGTCTGCACGTCCACCACGAACGCTGGTCCAACTGAGGCGCCAGGTGGAAATGGCATGGCAAGCCGTTCCACAGGACTACATCCAGCATCTCTACGATCGTCTCCATGGGAGAATAGCAGCCTGCATTGCTGCGAAAGGTGGATATACACTGTACTAGTGCCGACATTGTGCATGCTCTGTTGCCTGTGTCTATGTGCCTTTGGTTCTGTCAGTGTGATCATGTGATGTATCTGACCCCAGGAATGTGTCAATAAAGTTTCCCCTTCCTGGGACAATGAATTCACGGTGTTCTTATTTCAATTTCCAGGAGTGTATTTGCTAGGTAGATATGCAACAGGGTACGAATGGTGTGGGATGGTTACGACATTTGACGTCCATCCTACCTCTCTGACCTGGTTCGATCCTCATACACTTTTTTGTGAATGCTAGAGCAACATGATTGAGTACACGTTTGCAGAAAACACCATGATCCTTTTGAATGGTGAAGTTCACGGTAACGAAAGAGCTGTTTGTCACCTGTATCAAGATCGTTCATCACAACGTCCGACTCCGTCGCATACCCTTTTCGCCATAATTACGCAACAGCTTCGAGAAAGGATACCTTCACCGTGTTCAATCCCGCGTCCGGCCATCCTGATTTAGGTTTTCCGTGATTTCCCTAAATCGCTCCAGGCAAATTCCGGGATGGTTCCTTTCAAAGGGCACGGCCGACTTCCTTCCCCGTCCTTCCCTAATCCGATGAGACCGATGACCTCGCTGTCTGGTCTCCTTCCCCAAACCAACCAACCTTCACCGTGACCAGGCGTGACTGTGCTGCTCCAAGGACACGCCACATATCCGAGTTGGAAGAGGCCGCCGTACTGCGGTTGAAGAGAACCATCAACTAGTAGGCGAGCAATTTCTTTTGCTTTTAGTGAGTGGAATTCTAAAACAATTGATGTAGTGCGTCACACCTAATCAGTGACTTGTAAAAGTGGTCGCGTTACCAACTACCGTTTCCGGACATGGATTACAATTGGCATTATTACCTTCCCACACTCCTCTTCAGGTCATAGAAGTCTGTAACAGGAATTCCCGAACACCCCGTATAGACCTGTGGGCTGTGATCCTCGTTCTCTTCCTGGTGTTTCCGGTTTCATTGCGTCAATTCCAATATGAAAGCCCCTGATGCGTATGCAGTACATGCTGCTGCATGGTATGGCAGGTTGCGTGACGACCAGGATGAAAGTTACCTATCCTACTATTCATATGGAGTTTTAAACTGTTTAAAACAACATGTTTGTGAATACAACGGTATTAAACCGTATTTGTAAATCTCTGCAGGAAGGTGACATGGAATATCCTCCTTTTCCGTATTACTTCGGAAAGCCGCGTCTGCAAAGGTTTACCTGCAGTATGACTAGCGAGAAGCAGGGAAGAGTTGACGTAACTTACCGTGCTGGAAATATGTGTTGTATCAGAGGACAGAAAAAGATGTACCAGAAAAAGTCAGATGTCTTTGAGCCATCTGTATAGAAGTACAGCTCATAAAAGGATAGAAGAGTATAAACCTTGCTACGTTGCATCCAATACATACACGACTGTTCCCTACGGCCTTCGGTGTAGTGGAATAACTTCTGCGGCATTGCAAGGTAAAAGCGCGGCGGAACGACAGTATCCTCTGCTCCATATACTTCTCATCTAACTAAATTCCTGTGCAAAGCTTCGTATACTTTGTAACATTCTCCTTTCTCGATGTTTTGCGGAATTTATTGCTTTTATCAAACTGGAAAATTCATAAACGACTTGCTGAACTAAAATTTAACAGGTACAATCAAGTATTTCGAATGAAAACTTACTTATATATTTTGTAATTCAGTGTAAAAGTTCCAAGGGTGGGCTCATGATTTCGTGGGCTGCATAATTTATAATGCACTATTCCTTCAGTTCTATTTTCTTCCTTTTTTGTAGGGTCTGTTGTTCACGTGATGGAACGCATATAAGGTCGTAAAAAAATAAATACTAAAATAAGAAATTCTTTGATTACCCAATAATTTCTTCCACCAATGAAACAGAGTATTTTTAATGCAAAAGTATACAGCACTATCCGCTAACTCTGTAACCTTGTGAGGAGACATTACAGCAGGATGAAAATTGTGAGAAAAAGTGTAACGATAATTAAAAATGCGGAGCGAGCGCGCACGTGCGGCGTCCACCGACTTTGTGCAAAGCGTAATGGAAAGCGTGTGAACACGAGAATATTGGCAGCGAGCTGTACAACGCCCGATAGGGGTCGCTACGCCTCGTCAACATCAAAGAACGCCATATAACGAAATCAGAGTTCCAGCTAGGATACGTAATTGGTTATTGAGTAGAAAAAGTTTTGCACCATGTCATTGTCACTGAAACGAGGAATGTTGCCACTGATGCAGTGTAGCAGTGAAAACTGTCGACTCATGTCAGGTGGATAATTCGAAAATTAGGCAGCAATTCTGACAGCGTGTCGACATCAATGATGAAATAGCTTCTGACTAGAATAGCAGAGATGAACTGTGGGTCTTCATACTGTATTTTTTTAATATTTTCACGTATCTAGTAATTTTTCAAGGAATCGTTTAGGCTTCATTACGCAATTCAATGTAAAACCTTCACAATGACGCTTGGATACTGCCATGAGCAAACATACTGAGAATAACTGGGCCTTCCTTGTCGATACGTAGGTGGAGCACATATCAAGTGTTGCTTGAAAGCGTACTGGTATTCAACAACACACGTGTTTATTAAGGTCGCGTTCTTCTACCGATTCCTCCATAGAAGGAGCGAGATGGTTGGATGTGTAGTGGTATACTTTTATTGACTGCTGACTGAGAAAATAAGAACCTATGTCATAATGATTATTCATCAGTAATCAGCAAATCCCTATCTGGAACAATTACACGTAGTGATTTCATCTAGTTACAAATAATTTGTTTCTACTGTCTCAGATCACTAACCTCACTACTATTACACTCAGCAATGTAGCGCTGCCGCTGAAGGCAAGAACGCATGGATTCATCGCAATAGCTAACGATTGTTTAACAGAAACTGAAATTCTAAGATCTAATTAGATATAATGCGCCGAATTTATAGTCAACATTACTGTTACATTGGCCTGGTGACAAACTTACATAATTCATGTGAAACTGACGATAAAATGAATTCAGAACAATTTATCCATGTGGTATTGGAGCACACCAGAGTGATTTGAAAGAAATGGTGTCTATCGATAAAATAATAGAAAAATCACACACATAACTTATTCCTTTCGAAGGTGACTGGATAATATACTTGGTCGATTATGAGTTGTCTTTGTCTAAAATGTTGTGTTGGTGAAGCTCCAGAATCGATGAAATGTTGTTGTTGTTGTGGTCATCAGTCCAGAGACTGGTTTGATGCAGCTCTCCATGCTACTCTATCCTGTGCAAGCTTCTTCATCTCCCAGTACCTACTGAACCTACTTCCTGAATGTGCTTAGTGTATTCATCTTTTGGTCTCCCTCTACGATTTTTACCCTCCATGCTGCCCTCCAATACTAAATTGGTGATCCCTTGATGCCTCAGAACATGTCCTACCAACCGATCCCTTCTTTTAGTCAAGGTGTGCCACAAGTTTCTCTTCTCCCTAATTCTATTCAATACATCCTCATTAGTTATGTGATCTACCCATCCAATCTTCAGCATTCTCCTGTAGCACCACATTTCGGAGGCTTCTATTCTCTTCTTGTCCAAACTATCGATGAAATATAACTATATATATATATATATATATATATATATATATATATATATATATATATATATATATATATATATATATATAACCTTTCCAACTATTCCGAGAAAAAGCGAATGCATAGGCAGGTGAAAAAGTTTTCCAATTTTAAAAGTTATATATCGATGAAATATAACTTTTAAAATTCGAAAGCTTTTTCACCTGCCCATGCATTCGCTGTTTCTCGGAATAGTTGGAAATGTTTATTATTAACCCTAGCAATAGCAACATATTTTCAATAACGTGTATTACCAAAGAGGGAAGAACTACTCCATGCCCGTATGAAACTTTTTTTAAATATGAAAATTCGTTAATTTTTGTTGACTTATATTAACAACACACTTTTTAAAAAGGACTGTTGTGTAAGTAAAATCCAGAATTTGAAAATATCTTTCAGCACACTCTTAACAATACCTACGTTCTTTCAATAACGTGTACTATAAATGGGGGTGGGGGAATAATTCATGATCACCACATAAATAGTTTTAAAACATAGAAATTTCGTTATTTGTCTTTTTCACTTTTACTCACAACATACTGATTTAAGATATACTGATGGGTAAGAAGGGTACTGAACCCCAAACTACTGACAATGGGATTCACTGTGAAAAGTGCCATCTACTACGGAAACGTAAATTTTTATGTTAAGTTTAACTCAAAATTTTAAAACATTGATGGACTCTGGTAGAAGACTTCATTAAATATAATACTTTTTAGAATAATTTTTAAATATAATAAAGTACCTGACGAAACAGCAATATTTTTAAAGGTGGGCGTAAAATAGCTCTTGTCCGCCTCACCCTAGGTATTGAGAGGGTTGTCAGACTGCAATAATTGTACAAATTTATCATGCGATGTCGAACTATGTTCTTGGCAATAAAAACTCTGCGTTTCGCCCTTTGGTCGCTAATAGGACTTTGTTTGATATATTAAATGGCTCATCTCAGAATAAGTTTAATGAAAACTGAAAATGACACCATTGTTCGAAGACCTTGCATGTATATCTATGTGAAAAGTGGTTCACAAGTGGGAGATAATAACATACTGTAGTGTGATAATTAATCGGTCCATGAGAACCACTTCGCTTCTAGCAAAATTTGTGATCTATTTTTATAGACTCGTCGAGTAAAGTGGTTGATTGTGTTGCAATTAATTTCTGAAACTTGTAACCAGGATGAGATATGTGATTGTGCCACAATGAATTCAAGTTCTTCTTTGTCGCTGTTTTGAAGAATCCTTTCAGGTTCCTGTTAAGTGAATGCATTTTTCAATAAGCAAATTCAAACCAAAAAAGAATTGGTTTCAGTGTGAGTCCTTTCTGTGCATCTCGACCATCTTTGTCAAGATAAAAATGTATTTTCGATAATTTTTACGTTTCTAGTAGTGTTGTAGAAATTATGAGACAGATACCACATGTAAATTAGAAAGGAAGAGATTCAAAGTCTCTGATGTGTGACTTTACTGAACGATGTTGAAAATTAAGTGGACTGATAACATAAGGCAAGAAGATAGTCTCCATAAACTCGGCGAGGGAAGGCACATCTGAGAAATAGAGACTAGAAGGGACAAGATGATACCAGGGAATAACTTATGTGGTATAAAATTGTATAAACTGTAGGGGAAGATGGACTATATCCAACAAATATTTGAGAACACAATGTTAATGGTGCTCTGAGCTGAAGAGGTTGGTACGAAAGAGGAAGTTTTTGAGTGCCACAGCAACCAGTAGGAAGTCTGATGAAAAGCCGACATGAATACGAACAAAATCAAAATACTGAGTTGTCCATTTTGTTGTATCTCTGGAACAGAATATAGAATAATTTAATATTCCTGAACTGACTAGAAATACCCTATACACTTAATTTCACAAGTATGAACAAAAATCAGAAAAGAACGTCATTAAAACTAGAAGCGATGCTATTAAAAGGCAACAGAACTAGAAAATTATTCTGTAAAAAACAATCATTTGTTTATTTATTGAATCAATACTGACTGTTTATTTATTGAATCAATACTGACTTAATATACCCACAATTTCATATAAAACTTCATTACTTTCATTCTGGATCATACATATAGCGAGACACAAACTGCACTGAACAGGCTGTATGTGTTTTTCCTTCTATGCACCGAGAAGGAACTGTTCACTACAGCTCTTTTTCCGTCTGGATTCGGAGACACCGATAGATTATAATTCAAAATATGAACCAAAGAGATCCAAATTGAAAACTGTAAATTTTCCAGAATTTTGATATAAAAGCACGTTTATGAAGCGTAATACTGATACAAAATTAACTATTTTATGGGAAACATACTTTTTTTGGCATTTCTAATGTACTTCACAGTTTTGTTCATTTGTGAAGCCGAGAATACATAGATTCGTATCATAATCATACTTATTGTTCTTCACAATTGTTGAAAATGGTGAAATCAATAGGAAACTGTCTTTTCGCTTTTATGAAATGTTAATCAACTACAATTCTTTGGTAAAAGACATCGATTATATCTTTCATGTGATCATATCTTTGTATGAGAACTTTTATGTCTCTCCTCTTGTTGTTTTGGCGTGAGGCAGTTATCCTGTTCTGAAGTCGTGATGCAGTTATTGTTGTAAGATGTAACAGCTGGAACTGCGTTAATTTGTGAAAACAGCAAAATACGGAATAAAATAATTTTGAAGCGAAAATACGTTCCTGCTTCATGGTATTGATGGATTTGATGTATGGATAAATAGAACCTGGACACTTTGTTGCGGCTTTAGTATGAAGGAATAATTTACCTACGACGACTGTGCCAACAAAAGGAAAAACCTACAACAAACGACTGGAAATAAGTTAATTACCAAATGTTTGTACTGACTCTCTCTCTCCTTCGTGGTTTTATTAGCTGAAGACTTATAATCTCCAATACACCCGCAGTAGTGCGTAAAACATTGGTTTAATTAACAATGACTTAGCTAAGTTTTGGAGCTTGCTACGGGTCTAAAGAGAGCGGAGGGACATCATAACAATAGAAATGCATACCGAACTCCGAAAGCCACAAGATCATATTGGAAAATATTAGTACACGAAACTCAGATGATCCTCAGGATCGCGCACTAATATGCAAATAGTACCGCTCAACACTACATCAAAACGTGGCTGCTAGAAACAGAAACTCGCAAATGTCAGCGTGTACAATGTAAGTATCACATTCAAATTCGATGAAGAACACTGGTGAGGCAATCGTAGGAGTATTTTTTCCTCGTTATTTAGGTTTTCTGTATATATGAAGGGTTGAAAATTTCTGCTTAGTACTACAATTGAGTTTGAAAGTTTATAGTACTTCCTTACTATTTCGATTGGTATAGAATTCGTTTTCGATTTTTTACGACTCAGTAATGCGCAGTTATTATCCGAGACCGAGGCAGGTGGCGCAGTTCTTAATACACGTGCCTCGCATTCGGCCAAACACAACTAGTTTCTCTGGAACCCCCATTTCATTTCAGGTTAGTGCCTTTATAGTTACTCCAAAAAGATCACTGTCGATGCTTTCATCCGATCTTTGCGCAATCAGACCTTAAGATACGTCTTTAATGACTTCATTTTCGACGCTATATTGAAGTTGAAACTTCGAGTCTTTACTATCTAAGTCCCGTCACCACTCCTGCACCTTCCACTCTTACAGAACTACCGCACTCCCCTATCCCAAGGGCAAGTAATTACTTAAGTCTGCTATGACAGTACTTTGCAGTGAATTGGCTATTGGAGTAGGGCTTTTTAAGGAAAACATATTTTTCACCTCTGAGCAGCAAACGTCATAAGTTTAAAAAAAAAGTACATGTTATCTGTGACGTGTAGTCTCCACGAAACATTATGCTGAATTTATGTCCCGGAGGTGAGACGTTTGTCCCTTTCCCAGCTAAACGGCTGTTACTCTTTTGAAAATTACTAACAGGTTGGTCACTGATGAGCCACAACGTTATGACAGCCTGTTGAATAGCATGTTGGTCCAACTTCAGAACGCAATACAGCAGCGATTATGAGTGGCATGGATTTTAGAAGTCCTTGGCAGGTTTCCGGAGGTATGGGGCACGAGATTTCTACTCACAGACCATCCAACTGCCACAAAATGCGGGGCGGTGGTTTATAGGTGTGGAGTTGGCTCCTGATTGCGCCACAAATGTGTTCCACCACTTTAAGATCAGGTGAGTCTGGTGGCCCACACATCAATGTGAGTTCACTACCACAATCCTCAAGTCACTGTTGCTCGATGACCTTACGACACGGACAGTTATGCTGCTGGAAAGAGTCATCGCCGCCTGAGAAGACGTTAAGGTTGAAGGCGTTCACTTAGACCACAGCTGTCACGATGCCCAGGCGAACGTCCACCAAGGCATAATACTGGAAAAAAAAAAAAAATGGCTCCAAGCACTATGGGACTTCACACCAAGGTCATCAGTCCCCTAAACTTAGAACTACTTAAATCTAACTAACCTAAGGCCAGCACACACATCCATGCCCGAGGCAGGATTCGACCTGCGACCGTAGCAGACGCGTGGTTCCAGAATGAAGCGCCTAGAGCCGCTCGGCCACAGCGTCCGGCATAATACTGCACTCAAGGTCCTACATACATGTGGGGTCCTTTTTTCAAGCAGCTGATCGCCTGGATGACTGAGTATGCAGACACGGCCATCGGCCTGGCGCAATAATAAAGGTGGTTCATCCAACCAGGTGACACCTTTCCTCTGATAAACGATCCAGTTTCGTTGCTTACATGCCACTGCAATCGTAAGTCAGTTTAAGTTAGGGACTGATGACCTCTGCAATTTGGTCCCATAAGACCTTACCACAAATTTCCAATTTACGCCAGAGTGTGCAGTGAAACAGAGGTAGCATTGACAGATGTTTGTTCAAGTAGTCTTATGCAGTATTGCCTCAGGGCCGCATTGTGTGTTTGCAAGCGCAGCCGACTGCGGAATATACTGACGCCCCGAACACGCCGATGACGCCCGTTGTCCTGCGTCGCGGCGTCAGCTGCCACGATGCCCGTAGGCCGCCGAGGCCCTCCGTAGTCACTCCCCAGCTGTATCCCAGGCCGGTGACCGATGACGTGTAAGTGGCTAGCCATCCGGATGTAGTAACGCCACCTACAGCGAAGGCCTGAGCGCTCCCTGTGAACAGCATGACGGGTATCCAAGAGCAGTCATAACAAAGGAAGCGACAACTGTCTTATAACGTTGTGCTGAGCATGGGAGTCCGTGAATGCAGCACACTTAAATCTATACTCGATGTTAACAAATTTCTCTTCTTCAGAAACGATTTCCTTGCCATTGCCAGTCTACATTTTACATCCTCTCTACTTCGACCACCATCAGTTATTTTGCTCCCTAAATAGCAAAACTCCTTTACTACTTTAAGTGTCTCATTTCCTAATCTAATCCCCTCAGCATCACCCGATTTAATTTGACTACATTCCATTATCCTCGTTTTGCTTTTGTTGATGTTCATCTTATATCCTCCTTTCAAGACACTGTCCATTCCGTTCAACTGCTCTTCCAAGTCTTTTGCTGTCTCTGACAGAATTACAATGTCATCGGCGAACCTCAAAGTTTTTACTTCTTCTCCATGAATTTTAAAACCTACTCCGAATTTTTCTTTTGTTTCCTTTACTGCTTGCTCAATATACAGATTGAATAACATCGGGGAAAGGCTACAACCCTGTCTCACTCCTTTCCCAACCACTGCTTCCCTTTCATGCCCCTCGACTCTTATAACTGCCATCTGGTTTCTGTACAAATTGTAAATAGCCTTTCGCTCCCTGTATTTTACCCCTGCCACCTTCAGAATTTGAAAGAGAGTATTCCAGTTAACGTTGTCAAAAGCTTTCTCTAAGTCTACAAATGCTAGAAACGTAGGTTTGCCTTTCCTTAATCTTTCTTCTAAGATAAGTCGTAAGGTTAGTATTGCCTCACGTGTTCCAACATTTCTACGGAATCCAAACTGATCTTCCCCGAGGTCCGCTTCTACCAGTTTTTCCATTCGTCTGTAAAAAATTCGCGTTAGTATTTTGCAGCTGTGACTTATTAAACTGATAGTTCGGTAATTTTCACATCTGTCAACACCTGCTTTCTTTGGGATTGGAATTATTATATTCTTCTTGAAGTCTGTGGGTATTTCGCCTGTCTCATACATCTTGCTCACCAGATGGTAGAGTTTTGTCATGACTGGCTCTACCAAGGCCATCAGTAGTTTCAGGAGATGTGACGTCATAAAAATTCAGATGCGTGAAAAACTAGCTCTCGCTTAAAACATAGCGCTAATTAACCAGACCACATTCATCCAGGGTTTCACATTGAAAGCACTTAGCGACGTTCAATAAATTTCCAGCCTAATTTGAAACCTTTTCAAAAATTTTTATAGCTTACATGCTTAACATCAAGTATTTAACATGTTAACTCAGTTGTAAAGTAATCAGAAGATTGTAACTGTTTTGTACATGGCATTTCGATTCTGTAAAGAATCAAGAGTTTATTGTCCATAAATCTTTAACTCTTACAATTATGGGCACGTGCCTTTTGAGACAAATATAAAACGTCTGTTTATTATACACAAGGTCTGCAAATCACGAAGACAATATAAGAAAAATGAGGCGCATACAGAATCAAATACGCTACGGGTGTCGCGCTTCACGTCAGTAGGATGATGGCTACGGATCAAGAACGTTAATTAAGACCAAAAAGAAAAAAAATGAACTGAGATATTCCTGTGTTACATGTAAGGCTTGAAGTGAGGTTTGAAGTGCTGTAAAACACTGAGATGAACTAAATACAAAACGTAGTGGGCTCGCCCAAACGAAGATCATTCGTGATGTCCCTGAATAATAATAATAATAATAATAATAATAATAATAATAAAGTGTTGTATCCGGACCTGTGCCTATCGAGGTTGGTGATATTCTAATTGAGCCATTCGAGATGGCCTTTATAGCTTCACTCTCAACTTAGATCTGCCAGTTATCTCACTCCCGCTACGAAACTCCAGTCAATTAACCCTAAAGCCACAAACAGTATTATGCTCCTTGTTCAACGGCTTCATAGTAAGCAACAGCTTACTTCACAACAAAAGCCAAGAACAAATAGTTCCTTTTTGCAAGTATCCATTGATTAGACGCATCCGTTTGAGTAAGATCCGTAGAGTAAATTTTCTGCCAACAGTATTTAACATTCTAATTTGTACACTTGATTATGCAAGTCTAAACTGTTCAGTAATATTCTGTTTAACACAAACAATGTGTTCACCTGTATGTTGCATAGTAATGTAAGTTTCGGTATGTCGGTAATTTTTGATTTTTGAGCAGTCTAATTACAACTGAAAGTAACACACCTTTCATGCCATACGCGTTTCACATTTATTTTTTGCAAGGTGTCTCTAGTGGCCTGGAATATGTACATATTTCTGTTTATACCATTTAGTTTCATTTTGGGACGACGTATGTACAGTTTATAAACTGTTCTGACAGTTGGTTTTTCTGTGTGTACGTCGTCCCAGAATGTAAACTAAATAGTCCAAACAAAAATATTTACACATTCCAGGCCACTGAAGATACCTTGCAAAAAGTAACGGCAAAACGCGTATGGCACGAAAATTGTGTTTCATTCAGTTGCAGTTAGATGGTAGAAAAGTAAAAATTATCAACATACCGTAATACTACAAGCAGCTGAGGACGACAGGACTACAGAAGTTGAAGATAATAATATAAGTTCATTTGTCAGAAGGTTTTAACCATCTACCTAACACAGTAGTATTGCAACTCTGACACACAAATTAACTGCTCTTTTCTGGCGGATGGATTCTACAGAGCCTGAGTATATGCTCGAACGTAATTGGTATACAACGGGGACAGGAGTTATTTGCACAACTAGTAATATGTACGTCATCAAGTTCCTTCTTCCCCCTCTCTCTACCCATCTCCTCCGTCCCATCTCTTCCTTTCCTCTCTCTATGTACATTCCCTCGGCACGGTCTCTGTCCTTCTCCTCTTTCCAACTCTCTGACCTGAGGCTTTCTTTATTGGCACTGCAAACGAAAATTGGTTGGGAACTGAAGTCAGTTAAAAGGCAAGGGTAAATCGGTTGGGATCATTAGTATACAGGGTGTGAGAGAGACCTCTCCAGCTACCGGATCTGTGAGGATAGTAGCTTCAATGAGAGTATTTCGCACGGTTTTAATATGTGAACGCGTAGTATTACAGAAGTTCGGGCGATTTAGGTTCCGTGGTAGTATTCTAACCATAAGAAGATAAGCTATAAGTACAACGTTCCTGTTTTCTGTTAAAACCGACAGGGTCGAAGAAACAAAAACATCACATTGTTGTGTACACATTTTTGTTTACAATTACATATAAGGCGAAAGAATATACACGGGAGAACCGTATGTATAATGGTGTAAATGCCCTGATATCGTAGTTAGAACTGGCTTCGAGAAAGAAAATGAAACTACTCATTGTAACATCACAGTAGAGCATTCTTTTCCTTGAAGTCGGATTTAACAGAAAACCAGTACATTGTTGTTGAAAACTCTATATATACTCTATAATCGTCTCAGTGTTCATTATAGTATTGTGGAAAAATTTGAAATAAAACTTTCAAGAACTATTCGAGATTGTTCCTAACAACGTTTTCCTGTTATGTATTATGCATATATATTTATACATTATATATAGTTAAAATGCATAGCCTATGTCCGTCAGAATGTTTATTACAGTATCGTGTAAGAATTTGAAGCATTTCGGTCAAGAACTTTTCGAGATTTTTGCTGACAAGTTTCCCATATATGTCCATCTGCACGTTTATTAGAGTATCGTGTAAATCGGTCAATAATTTTTTCAAGATTTTTGCTAACACCGGCAAACAACGGCAGGTGTTAATGTTTTCGTAGTCTGTAGATTACTACCATAGCCAGCATGTGGACATCAAAGAATGCTTACGTTCACCGGGCTTTCTGCAGGAAGATGGAGTATTCTGACACTACCGTAACCGTGATTTAACGGAAAGCGTAATTCTCTAAGCGAGCAACTTCTTTACTGTGTATCGTTCTATGTGTGAATAACGATATTTTCGTTCCAACTGCAACGTTAACTGAAGAATTCGTTAAGTGAGATGTCACATAAATTGACCATATGCAGCAGAGTCCTGCTCGGAACAGTTCCGGAAAGCTCACTTTCTCCGAAACACTTGTAGTATCCTTAGCATTGTACTGCATTGCACAGATTCACGCTCACCCAATTCTATAGAACGGCCAACCCCGTAGGAACGTGCACATTCTTTTATGTGACAGGGACGTGCTATTAAAGTACAGATTTTAGCCTCCTTTTGGCAAAAGACACTTCTTGTTCTTTACAAGAACAGATGAAAACTAGTTCTACAATCTTTTCTGCAATCGCATCTGCTTTTACAACCTCACTCCTGGGATTGATTACGGATGTCCAGTATTTCTCTTCTACTCGTCTACTGGTGGTTTCACTGTCATTCGTTCACTTTTAACTTACATAACGGAAATAGCCAAAGGCTTCGTCGTTTGCTCGTTACTACCCATCGTAACCTGTATTTGACAACGTCAGCCTGTATTTGCCTGTGGAATCTCCACTGACTTCTCACAGGGCCAACTAAATGATACCTCCGAGAGCCTAGAAAGTATTGCATACCTTCCGCACTTCCATATTACTTCCGCGAAACCATTCACACAACAGTGTTCTAGCTGAATAATCTACAGCTCACAGGCCGGTAATGCAAAAGGGAAGCTAGATTACGGACTATAAAAGAAATTAGAGGATCGAACCCTTAACCTTTCGTTTCCACGTGGACGCAGCTGAGTTCCATAAGGTGTAGTACGATTACCACTCATTTGATGAGCGCAATAAAAACGTTAACAGGTCTTACATTGTACATAAATTGCTATACATTGCAAGTAAATGATATATTGTTCGTCATGAGATAAAGTTTAAAATTTCACAGGTGTTCGAATTTCTGTAGGAAATATAACGGCACTCTCATTTACAAAGTAATTTTCGTGACTCTTTGGGTTAGACGGTAAGAAAGTCTTTTTGCATGACACACGACGCCTCGTCAGTCACCCCGGGCTAGACACGTTTCTGTTTTTAAGTCCAGCCTTGTGGGTCTGCCAGCGAGTCGCGCCAGGAAGGCGCCCTTGGCACGACGTCTGGCGCATACTACACACTCATTTTCACTGCACTTTAACGATCCGGAGCTCTCGCTTAAAATTCTTAGTCGCGAAACAAACGGAAAGATTAAGCTCATAAGAATTAATTTTAGAAGTTTTGCACAAAAATATACGATATTTATACGTACTATAAAGCCTTGAGACCTTACAAAACTAAGGGTCAGTCAGCTTAAAAGTCGAAAATGTAACTGAAAATTTCCCCTATATCTCTTACCTCTGAAACACTGAGTACATATCTGGCGAATAATACTCTCGCAAATAATCAATATATCTGGTCAGGGAACAGGATCGTAATTGACCGTCTCGTCAAGATCCAGGTTACTAGAGACATTCATCTTGATGTTGAAGCTCTTCTGTCCCTGCTTGCTTAAAAGTAGATCTGTTTTTGCAGGATGTTCGCCTTGAACAGTGATACCTTCTCCTCTGTTTCCCAGACATGTTTCGCTGAAGTTTCAGCATCATCAGTGGAATTTTATTTTCTTGCTATTAACCAGGAAAAATGCTCTTTACCAGTTGTATACAAACAGATTTGAGTTTTTAAGATAGTATTTACAAATTTGAAAAACAAATGAAATTTTGTATGTATACGTTGTTACAGCAGGCTGTAATTTTCTGTTTTTTTTTTTTTTTTGCACTTGTTTTCTTTCACAGTTAATCATCTGCAACTACATAGAACTTAATATAGAATACCTATTTACTTCGAGATTTGACGACTGAGAATGTTATCGTTAATCTTAACATTAATTAATTCTTTGTGAAATATTGTGTGTGTGTGTGTGTGTGTGTGTGTGTGTGTGTGTTTGCAATATGTTTCCAGTACTTTTTCTGGTTTCCCCATTAACATCACTGTGAAAAACCCCACTGCGTAACTTTCACTTTCACTGTCACTGTTTACAAAGTACGAAAACAAGGTGACAGAAAGCTAAATATGTTCTGGGTGGGAGTTCTGATGCTGATGATGCTGAAATTTTAGCGAAACATGCCTGGGAAATGAAAGAAAAGGTAACACTGTGTTTTTCTCAAGGCAGATCCCTTCAAAATCAACTCCAGAGACTTATTGTTAACTGAAACGGTCATCGATCGAAGACATCCTGATCGATGAACTCCTCTAAAGACACATTCTGGTAAATGCCTTAGAAAAGCATGAGCATTGAAGTCAAAAATTTTCCTTCACTCATTAGACTTCGACCTTAGTAGGACGAATTAAAATTATTTATTTATGAGATACTAGCTCCGCTATGCTCAGGGATTTTCTTTCGCTTAGGATCATATGATACTACTTTACTATATGCAGCACTTAACATACTCTTATTACAATCTATGCTTTCAAATATTAGGTATTGCTGAGTTACGTGCTAAATACACGACATTTCACATCGAAACATCTCTCTAAATGCTGTCGTCGAAGTATTTGTTGTTGTGATCTTAGTTCTACATCCTATTGAACGGCAATGGCAGTGAGCTGAAGACTGTGAGTTCAATCGGAAGTCATAACTTCAAGGCGAGAAGACTAACCGATTAATCAGCTGGTGTTCGTCTTTAAACTGAAACTTGGCCAGCAATTTCTGCGTTACCCAACTACTACGCCGTACCAGCGCGGAATTTTTCAGCCTGAGAGCTGTGCCTGTCCACGGCGCAGCTATACGGCCAGTTGCTGGGGTGGTAATATTAAATTAGGCTGCAATTTTAGCGGGTCTCCGGCAGCTCCTTTCGCTATTAGCGGAGGAGGAGGAGGATAAACGAGATAGGATTTTGTTTCCCACAGCAATTCCCTCCGATGAACAAAGATTAAGTTTTATAACATTACCGTATAGGAGCGTCAGGATCATTACAGTGATATATCAGTAATATATTATTATATCATCTTTTGAACTGTTCACTAGAGAGTAATAGGATGTCTATTTTTAACGCAAATACGATTAGATGCGGTAACTGTAAGAAGCAGAAACAAATGGAAATACGAAAATGTTTGGCATCCAGTAAGAATCAAGCAGTTTTGATACAGATAGTTCAGTTATAATTTAGTGTTAAAACGCTAGATTGTATTCACGGGGAGGGAACGGGCATGGCCGTGTTGCGGGAACTACTATGGCAGTCACGTCATCTGATTCGAAGAAACCTGAGTTTCTCCTGGCGTACACAATTTTCAAACAACTTAGGGGAATTAACAGCGACCGCTGTTACTTCGGCGGGAGCACACCCCGCCATTTTCAATGCAAACTGCAACGGACAGGCGATATACAGGCAAATTTAAAACCTCGGTTCTCGGACAAATGCAGGAAAGATAACACACAAACTGAACACTAGTGCCACCAAAGATGACCAAAGTCGGAATTATCGATAGTGAGACTACGAGCTAGCAGGTGACGTAACACTGACTCTGTCCCTCTGTTTTTTTGACAAGGGAGAGAGCAGGATTCCAAACAGAGTTTAAACAAAAACCTCCATCCCTGTTTACAAGGTTGCTCACTAATTTAATCTCAACTGCCACCTTAATAACACTGTCCCAATAGCTGGACGTGCATGCCAATATCTCGGTGTTGTTGTATAACATATGGTGACCAGTATCCAAGCAATGTTCTGTAATAGCAGATCTACTTGGCTGCTGCAATCGTGTGTGCCGTTTATGATCAGTACATCGGTCCTCCACGGTCCTGGTAGTTTGACCAATATATGCCATGCCACAGCTACAAGGAATGCGATACACACCCGCCTTACGCAAACCAAGATCATCCTTAACGGAACCCAAAAGCACTCTAATTTTAGATGGAGGTCGGAAAACACATTTCACATCGTATTTCTGTTAAATAAGACCGATCTTGTTGGAAGTGCTTCCTACGTAAGTGCTTCCTACGTAAGGTTCGGTTAAGAATGATCTTGGTTTGCATAAGGCGGGTGTATATCGCATTCCTTGTAGTTGTGGTATGGCATATATTGGTCAAACCACCAGGACCGTGGAGGGCCGATGTACTGAGCATATACTGCACACACGATTTCAGCAGCCAAATAGATCTGCTATTGCCGAACATTACTTGGATGCTGGTCACCATATGTTATACAACAACACCGAGATATTGGCATGCATGTCCAGCTATTGAGACAGTGTTATTAAGGTGGCAGTTGAGATTAAATTAGTGAGCAACCTTGGAAACAGGGATGGAGGTTTTTGTTTAAACTCTGTTTGGAATCCTGATCTGTCCCTTGTCAAAAAACAGGGGGACAGAGTCAGTGTTACCTCACCTGCTAGCTCGTAGTCTCACTATCGATATCTCTGACTTTGGTCATCTTTGTTGGCACTAGTGTTCAACGTGTGTGTTATCTTTTCGGCATTAGTCCGAGAACCGAGGTTTTAAATTTGCCTGTACTTTGTCTGTCCGTTGCAGTTTGCCTTGGAAATGGCGGAGTGTGCTCCCGCCGAAATATCGGCGGTCGCTGTTAATAATACCTGGCTGATTTCCCGTAAGATGTTTGAAATATGATTCGGAGAAAGTTAGAAGAACGAAAATCAAGGCCCTGTGCGGGTTTTTATTGCCTGAATCCACAGCTTCAGGGTGGATGGACGGTATCCTCTAGCAGAAAGAGTTCTCTTACTTATACTGATCTCACTGTTAAATATGATCAAGCTATATGTCATCTTTTCTCTATTAGTACTCGGCCTCTCCATATCAAGGGAACACCTCGGATAGCTGTTTCACTATCTATAGAAAATTGGGTCCCATCAGTGAAGAGGTTAGGTTTCGCCAGCTCATGATGTTAAATCTCACATTATTTAACCTTATCATCAGTATTAGAAGTATCATTGTTGGACAAACGCGTATCTCGAAGGTATATGCTTATCATACTTGCAGATATTGGCAGCCATGACACTAGGGTGGTGTTGTTTGCAGATTAGGCAAGCATGGTTCTCCGAGTATCAACCGTGATGTTTCAGTCGTCAGTGGTCGAAGTTATGTGCGATATTCCTCCACCATAACTCATTTCACAAATTTCGCCTGCTTATTTCGTGTACTTTCCGTTACGAAATCATTGTACAAGTACTCAAACACAACTTCACAGAAACTCTGAATACATTGTTACAGGAACCTGTCTTCTAAAATTTGCAGCAGCAGGAAGAATTCGTTATTGGTATGTCACAAACCTTCCGATAGACCTAATAATGACTCAGATACTAGACTCGCATCCTGGAGGAGCAGGGTTCAACTTTTGAATCCACCGTCATGGAGTGACCTGCGACTCCTCCAAGAAGCTGCAATCGATCTTGTTGAAAGAAGCTCCAGAATATTCTCTTGAAAACCAGAGTGTGAGCATCTGGCAGACGTTAGACCGTAGACCAGGCGTGGGCCCGAGTTACATACGTAAGCCCACGGGCTGCCTCATCAAGCACCGATATGAATGGCAACCCTTTCCCGAAATGCCATGCCAACACATTATGCCTCAAAACATTCATTTTTGACAGTACATTCATTTATGTTCACGTCATCTTCGGATGTTTACATTTATGTATGCGTCAGGAACAGTATTTCTTTACTTACGACGTTTTGCAATAGCTGCCTTAAAAAATTCCGCTGCAATATCCTGCAGCGTCTCGCTCTTTTCCACTAACTTCTTCCAGGGGCCAGGTTGAAACTAATCGCACACGCTAAGATTTTTGAAAAGGAACTTACGCATCACAGCCCGAAGCCCAATGCAGCAACTTTCAAGTGTACGTAGACTCAGCCACAATCTATCATTTAACACTCAGCCATCACTGATACATTTTTCTGGTTTGTATGAGAAATTTTGTGACAGATGAAAATTATATTTTATTAGCGAGAACACCAGTGAAAGAAGAACACAGTAGAATGCATTACCAATCAGAAATACGTTTTAATCTTTGACCTCTCGACTCTTTGCAATTAGTTGGTAATACCATTCAAACTTTTATCGGGTTTTCGAAAGGACACTAGGAACGTTACTACACTATTAAATTCAAAACCAGCACTTCACAGATATTGAATGGTTCAAATGGCCCTAAGCCCTATGGGACTTAACATCTGAGGTCATCAGACCCCTTGAACTTAGAACTACTTAAACCTAACTAACCTAAGGACATTACACATCCATGCCCGATGCAGGATTCGAACCTGCGACCGTAGTGGTCTCGCGGTTCCAGACTGAAGCGCCTAGAACCACTCGGCCACACCGGCCGGCACAGATATTGAAGCTTATATTGAAAATTACTGTAGCTGCTTCAACGTACTCTCGTTTGTTGTTGATAAATTACAGAATTTGCACGTGTGGAAAATATTCTCACGTTATTAAACCTGTTAACATTTCTCCTATGAGACACTGTGATTGTTCCTTAGTTTTTTGAATCAAGTACTTCATACATTTTTCTTCTGTGTTTGTCTTTCCATGAAAGCTGCTACTAATAACGGGCAATGGCCCACCGTGGATTTGGCAGATGCTTTATTTTCACTCTGTGGCCTGATACCCTTCGTTTCACCACAATCGTTATTAACCTCATTGGAGGAAAATCGTGTGTGCCCTCTATCTCTGAACCTACGTTTTTGTATTATAACTATATACTGTGCTTAAGGCGGAGACGAGGAGCTATTTACCTAGGTGAGTGAGGACAATCGTCGGAAAGCGCACTGGGGATAATCAATGTGCGTGACTGATGATTCGTAATTCGGCGTAGGTGTTCTTTCCGGGACTGACGCACGAATCTGCCTGTCCCTGACGGGATCAAATTTTACTATGCGGTACAGATGAAGAGTATTCAGAACAAATAATAAAGAAGAAATATAAGGTTTTAACTTGTTTTTTAGAAAAGTGCAACAAAAATTCATTTTTGTACAGTACGAAATTTTATTACCCTTAAACATGAATGAAGAATTTTCAGAATAGAATACAAAAGTAGCTTCTAGTGTTTGACACTCCGAAGGATCAGAACAGTGTATAGAAGAACGTTCTTATAATTTCACAGAGCTAGGTAGTACAGTGATTGCGGTCGGTGGAAGTTTCTCTAAATCACCCTAGGCAAACTGAAGGTTGGTCCCATTGACAGGATTATGGTCGAGTTTTGTCGCCAGTCACCATCATTTCTAGCTTGTGTTCTGTCGATGTCAACTGATCATTCAATTCTAAACATCCCGACATGCTCGTACTATGCATAAGAAAAAATTATTAAAGTACTGTTGCTATTTTTATTATCTGGACGCCTACTGAGAGCTACTACATTCGCCTGATGGACCTGAGACGTTAACATAAAGTTTTATAATTGTATCTAAAGACATTGCGAGAAAACATGAGTGACTGCATGAATGGAAATATTGAAATTCTTGCGGCCCTTGGAGAGTACTTGACGGTGTAATTTTGGTTGCTCTTCGGACAGATACAGGCATTGTTTCAGCTGAAGTGCTGATGGAGAGTATGCTGAGACAGCAATGCAACAAAAGCATCTCACGCAGCAACTAATTAGTTGCCGTTCACAGCTAAACAAAAGATCCATTGAAAGGTGTGACCACAGAATCGACACAGGCAGAAAGTGAGGCTTTCTGAGTTCATTAAATGCTAATGAGCTGCAAGAAGCCTCTCTCTCCACCGAAACCGCAATGTAATGTTCCAGGCTACACTACAAGCTTTTCTAGCTTCAATCATCGCCGATGTTTTGAATAATGCTAGAGAAGAATCAGTATTAACAACACTGAAAGTATAGCTCCTTGTTTCTCGCGCTTGCCTGATAAGAAATTAGGGGTACTTTCCTTTGTTACAATAAAGATAAGATGATGAACAAATGAGGATCCACGACTTAACTGTAATGAGAATATACAGTCGATAGGAAATCGTTAGATCCATTCAAGGACGAGAACCGTCATATAAGAAGATGAAGGAAGATATTCCACGAATGACGACAAATATGACTGTGTTAAAATCAGTAAGGAAACAGAACGACATCAGTTTCAGCTCACAATAAATACAGAGTGAAGCCAGCCAAAGTTACGGTTGATATGGCACGCAGTATAATAAAAGAACATACTGCACCCACGGAACGCAACACGACAGTATTAAAACATACTTGTGTTACAAACATGAAACATTTATGTAATTTGCTAGAACACGGCCAGTAATAGTTCTTATTCAATATATTTTTTTTACATATGTGCCGACAAATTATCTGGGCCACGTAATGAGTAAAATGAACGAACTTTTACGTAAGACAAATGTAAAATTATCATTTCGCACGTCTAGTAATCTGAAAACACGAATTCGGTCACGAAAAGCCAAAATCTCAGAATTTTCTAACCCAGGGGTCTAAAAAATTTCTTGTGAAAATCGTACGGAATTCTACTCAGACAAAAGGGAAGAGACATCAACATTCGATTGAAAGAACATATGAGAGCATGCGAAAGCAATCAATCAATTTTGTACCTACGCCTTAAAAATGAAAACCACAAATCAGAACACATTGAAAACAGAGTAAAAATTTTACAATAAATACTTAAAGCACGTACTATGAATATTTTGGAAGAATTAAAGATATACAGTCACATGAGAAATTGAAATACAAGACCCACAAAGGAAATTTTATTGAAATTTTCGACCACGAGGGAGGATGAACGTATGAAATCAGAGATAACACAAATGGTTCAAATGGCTCTGAGCACTATAAGACTCAACTGCTGAGGTCATCAGTCCCCTAGAACTTAGAACTACTTAAACCTAACTAACCTAAGGACATCACACAGCCGGCCGAAGTGGCCGTGCGGTTACAGGCGCTGCAGTCTGGAACCGCAAGACCGCTACGGTCGCAGGTTCGAATCCTGCCTCGGGCATGGATGTTTGTGATGTCCTTAGGTTAGTTAGGTTTAACTAGTTCTAAGTTCTAGGGGACTAATGACCTCAGCAGTTGAGTCCCATAGTGCTCAGAGCCATTTTTGACATCACACACATCCATGCCCGAGGCAGGATTCGAACCTGCGACCGTAGCGGTCTCGCGGTTCCAGACTGTAGCGCCTAGAACCGCTCGGAGAGATAACACATATACAAAAGCTATAACCAAATAATGTGTATGCAACAAAACCACCATCCCTGACTCCAAAAGATGAAAAATCTGTAACATACAGCACCTAGGGATCCCAATTGTCAAACAGCTGTCAGACGTTTATCACGAAAAATTTCATGATGATTGTGATGATGATGATGATTGGTTTGTGGGGTACTCAACTCCGCGATCATCAGCGCCCTTACAAATTTCAGTTTTTAAACGGTCCATCTTTTCACGCAATCCAATAGAGCCACAGTCATGAATAATGATGATGATTAAATGATGAGGACAACGCAAACACCCAGTCCCCGGGCAGAGAAAATCCCCAACCCGGACGGGAATCGAACCTGGGACCCGGTGATCCGGAGGCAGAAACGCTAGATACTAGATCAAGAGCTTCGCACGAAAAAATTTCATATTGTAAAATCTACGTGGTTACAGCCACTTCACAGTTGGCCCTTTGATGGTACATAATCGTCAACACCAAATTTATAGAAATGTCGTTATTAATCATAAGTAAGACGCAAATAAGGTTCGCTGTTCACAACACTCATAGGTGAACTTGAATGTGGCACTGTAACCCGAAACAGTCAAGCTTGTTGTACAGAAATCTCTTAACACAAGTACATAAAGATTACACTGTAGCTACTGAAACTGACGTCTTCTAAAAGTTATCGGTCAATTACGATGCATCCTGCAAAGAAGTTTGCAATATGAATAGAAATAACTGATGGTTACAATGTCAGTGTCTATATAGTGACTGTGTCTTCACAATACAATGTCCTTCAGACAATTATGAATCTTACAAACAGTCTGAAAATAATATAAGGTTGTTGCAGGGTAGGTTGTACTTAGAAATAATTGTTAAGAAAAACATTCGATAAGTTGCGCCGCTTTCTAGTTAATTAGTATTGAAATCAGCCAACTAGCCTGTGGGGGGGGGGGGGGGCGGCAAATTCAAGCGGCCCGCCAAATAAGACTAGTGTCAGTTTTTCTCTTAGCATAGAACAGTGCACGACACTGCTCAGCCTTTGGCTCGGGCTCAGACCTTACTACCTCCCCATGTCCAATTTTTGTATCGTTCTCTTGTTCAGTTTTAGCAAACCCAACGAAGAAATAGGTTGACGACATCATCTCTGGCAGGCCGTTTTAATCTGGGCGCGTAGTGGCCTGATTGGCTGACTTCAATGCTAGCTAACTATGAAACGAGGTTACGTATCGATTTTCTTCTAGTTATTATTTCTCATCACAAACTACCTTCCAACGCCCTTACAAGCTTAAAATGGTTCAAATGGCTCTGAGCACTATGGGACTCAACATCTTAGGTCATAAGTCCCCTAGAACTTAGAACTACTTAAACCTAACTAACCTAAGGACATCACACACACCCATGCCCGAGGCAGGATTCGAACCTGCGACCGTAGCAGTCCCGCGGTTCCGGACTGCAGCGCCAGAACCGCTAGACCACCGCGGCCGGCCCTTACAAGCTTCTGCAACTTTTTCCGACCATCTCGTATAAGCATAGCATAGTCGAATGCGGAATCAATCTAGAGACAGCACCAGCCGCTATTGGCTAAATCCACTGCCATATCCGACTTCGATAAAAGGCAGGTTGTTATCGCCCGGCGCCTGAGAACGAGCATCTCGGCAACGACGAAGCTGCCCTGCTGTTCGCGTGCTACTGTCCTCAGTGTCTATGGAAATTGATTAAGGGATGGTGAAGCAAGGAGTAGGCTGCTAGGTGATGGACGTCCAGGACCGCTCTGTAATGTAGGATAGGCGCCGACCTGTGGCAGAAATGACAGCGTACAGTGTCGGCGCAGACACAAGTGTTTCGTCGCACACCATTCAATGAACAGTGTTTAAGAAGGGACTCCACGGCATACGACCTTAGCGCATCCCATGTTGACCAAACGCCATCGTCAATTACGAGTGCAGTGGGCACAGAATCACCAAGATTAGCTCGTTCATCAATGAACATGTATCACCTGCTCGAATGAATCACGTTTCTTGTCACATCAGGTCGACAGTGGTGTCAGCATACGTCATGCAGACGGACGGCTACTCGAAACACGCCCCGTACTACCCACTGAGGCCGGTGGGTCAATATTACGCTATGGGAAACATTCACTTAGGGTTCCACGGTACCTATGGTAATATACTATGGCCCCATAACATCTGCGCAGTACGTGAACGGTGTTTCCAGAATCTCGTTGCATTGTTACAGCGGTTTGAAGTTCATGATAGTGAACTCATGTTGATATCTTGGACACCAGTTTCGCAGGATATGAACCCAATGGAGCATATCTGGCACGCTACCAGGAGCCACCTCCGTGCCCACATCTGTGCACATATCTGTCGGCACATATCTCGGGAAAGCTGCCATGGACTTGTCGAGTTAATGCCATGTACGACTGCGTTGCGAAGATGGAACGACGCGCTGTTAAGCAAGAGGTCATAACGTTTTGGCTCATTAGTGTAGCCAGCATTAGAGAAAGTGCTCGTTGAAGTATGTGCAAAATTTGAATAACTGTCGAAACATTTTCGAAAGTAAGACAGAAGAAAAATCTTGTAAAAAATTTGCATAAACTCGAAAATAAATTAGTACCGCAATAATTGTTTAACAATCTATCACGTAAGTAAATGTTAAAAATCTATATTATTGGCTTCAAAGTGGCTTCTATCTCTTGTCGCAGTAGTACAATTCAGAGTAGATTGCTAGTTGGTTCTCCAATTCTAATGACTTGATTCTAATGACTTCCAGGCATTGTTTACCTGAAGAATGCTTTCGAGTTCTATTGCTAAGACTGAAGGTATGCCAAAATGAGGCTGAAGCGCCGAGGTGATTATATATTCGTTATAGACTGTAGCAACAATTTCTAACTACATTTTCTCATCTAAAAGATAACAGCAAATTTTGTTATAAACATAAAGAATTTGGGCCAGACTGCCCATCAACGGCGATCTGCCTCAAACTGGAAAGACGATATGATTTCATAGTACGTGCAGAAAGCTGAACTAACGTTTTATGTTTGTCACTGCATCAGCTAGTTCTGATGTAATACAATATTGCAGATTTGCAGCACTGATGACATCACTTCTGGAAACTCTGTGGCCTCCCCTGAAGCAATTACACACACCTTCAATACAAATGTTGGCATGACTTCCTCAGTGATTGCACTGAAAAAGAGAATCAGAATAAATACAGTAAATTTACCAAAGTATAAATGGCTCAAAATTTGAACGAGCCAAATGTCTTACTTTAATTGAGAAAAATTCCAGTACCTCAGTCTCACATACGCGTTTTTTACTTGCCGTTTCACTTTAAGTCGCTCCAGACAGAGGGACGGTTTTACAGTTGCGCCCTGAAAAGTAATGCCTCCGAATTTTTTGTGTGGAAACGCGTCAGGGTTTTTAAATAAAACAAACGTTATTAACATTCTACTCCTTTATTCTGCATCTACATCTACATTTATACTCCGCAAGCCACCCAACTGTGTGTGGCGGAGGGCACTTTACGTGCCACTGTCATTACCTCCCTTTCCTGTTCCACTCGCGTATGGTTCGCGGGAAGAACGACTGCTGGAAAGCCTCCGTGCGCCCTCGAATCTCTCTAATTTTACATTCGTGATCTCCTCGGGAGGTACAAGTAGGGGGAAGCAATATATTCGATACCTCATCCAGAAACGCACCCTCTCGAAACTTGGACAGAAAGCTACACCGCGATGCAGAGCGACTTTCTTGAAGAGTCTGTCATTTGAGTTTGCTATACATCTCCGTAACGCTATCACGCTTACCAAATAACCCTGTGACGAAACGCGCCGCTCTTCTTTGGATCTTCTCTATCTCCTGTGTCAACCCGACCTGGTACGGATCCCACATTGATGAGCAATACTCAAGTATAGGCCGAACGAGTGTTTTGTAAGCCACCTCCTTTGTCGATGGACTACATTTTCTAAGGACTCTCCCAATGAATCTCAACCTGGCACCCGCCTTACCAACAATTAATGTTATATGATCATTCCACTTCAAATCGTTCCGTACGCATACTCCAAGATATTTTACAGAAGTAACTGCTACCAGTGTTTGTTATCATATAATCATACAATAAAGGATCCTTCTTTCTATGTATTCGCAATACATTACATTTGTCTATGCTAAGGATCAGTTGCCACTCCCTGCACCAAGTGCCTATCCGCTGCCGATCTTCCTGCATTTCGCTGCAATTTTCTAATGCTGCAACTTCTCTGTATACTACAGCATCATCCGCGAAAAGCCGCATGGAGCTTCTTCGTGTCTTCATATTTGCAGCCCTCTGGCGCTAGAGAGCACAGAATTGTAGCGTCTAACTTAACTATGTAGGTGCGTGAGAAACAGCGTTCTGTAATCGAGTTCCGAATTCTAAGAGTTCGTCCACTCATGGAGAACCCTCTCCTTCAGCATGACAATGCCAGAACACACACGGACGCTGCGACATCTGCAACAACACGATGCCTTGTTCCCACTGTCATCGACCATCTTCGAGACAGTCCTGACTTGGCCCCATCCGACTTTCATCTGATTCCAAAACTTAAAGAACACCTTCGAGGACTTCACTTTCATAGTGATGAACCGGTGCAAGCAGAGGTGAGGCTGTTGCTCCGTCATCATAGTCGCACATTCTACCGTGACAGTATCAACAAACTGGTTTCTCGTTGTGACAAATGCGTTCTTTGCCAGAGTGATTATGCTGAGACATAAGTATATAGATACCAAGAATAAAGATCTAGAATATTAATAGCGTTTCTTTTATATAAAAAGCCTTAAGAGTTCTCACAGAAAACTCGAAAGCATTATTTGTCAGCACACCCTCGAACTATACAGGGAGAAAAGAAACAATAACGTCACATTTCGAAAGACTTTAGAGAGGGTGGGCGGGATCATACTAAGGATAGCAAACCACGCCCGAAAACAATACTATAGAGCGTCGAAATTATGGGGCATAACGCCCACAGTTCAGTTCCGCTTTAGACGCGATAGCGACAGGACGCGTTGTTACTTTCGAAAACCCGTAGCACGAGTTCTTTATGTATAATGAACAAATGAAACGCAGTTTACTCCAGAAAATATGCATATTTTATTTACACGTTTGCGGCGATAGTGACATACAGTTATTTCCACAATGTTGTATAGTTTTAGCAGTAGTATTCTAAATCAAGTAATCGTCCAACCACAGCATTCGGTATTTATCAATGTGAATAAATGTATACTACTGGCCATTAAAATTGCTACGCCAAGAAGAAATGTAGGTACAGCTGCCCATGCAGCATCAACACGATACCACAGTTTATCAAGAGTAGTGACGCGTATTGTGACGAGCCATTTGCTCGGCCACCATTGACCAGACGTTTTCAATTGGTGAGAGATCTCGAGAATATGCTGGCCAGGGCAGCAGTCGAACATTTTCTGTATCCAGAAAGGCCCGTACAGGACCTGCAACATGCGGTCATGCATTATCCTGCTGAAATGTAGGGTTTCACAGGGATCGAATGAAGGGTAGAACCACGGGTCACGTCCACTGTTCAAAGTGCGTCAATGCGAACAAGAGGTGACAGAGACGTGAAACCAGTGGCACTCCATACCATCGCGTCGGGTGATACGCCAGTATGGCGATGACGAATACACGCTTCCAATGTGCGTTCACCGCGATGTCGCCAAACACGGATGCGACCATCATGATGCTGTGAACAGAACCTGGATTCATCCGAATAAAATGACGGTTTGCCATTCGTGCACCTAGGTTCGTCGTTGAGTACACCATCGCAGGCGCTCCTGTCTGTGATGCAGCGTCAAGGGTAACCGCAGCCATGGTCTCGAAGCTGATAGTCCATGCTGCTGCTAACATCGTCGAACTTTTCGTGCAGATGGTTGTTGCCTTGCAAACGTCCCCATCTGTTGACTCAGGGATCGAGACGTGGCTGCACGATCCGTTAGAGCCATGCGGATAAGATGCCTGTCATCTCGACTGTTCGTGATACAAGGTCGTTGGGATCCAGCACGGCGTTCCGTATTACCCTCCTGAACCCACCGATTCCATATTCTGCTAACAGTCATCGGATCTCGACCAACCCGACCAGTAATGTCGCGATACGATAAACCGCATTCGCGATAGGGTACAATCCGACCTTTATCAAAGTCGGAAACGTGATGGTACGCATTTCTCCTCCTTACACGAGGCATCACAACAACGTTTCACCAGACAACGCCGGTCAACTGCTGTTTGTGTATGAGAAATCGGTTGGAAACTTCCCTCATGTCAGCACGTTGTAGGTGTCGCCACCGGCGCCAACCTTGTGTGAATGCTCTGAAAAGCTAATCATTTGCATATCACAGCATCTTCTTCTGTCGCTTAAATTTCTCGTCTGTAGCACGTCATCTTCGTGGTGTAGCTATTTCAATGGCCAGTAGTGTACATTTTCAGATCTTCCTCAAGTTTAGAGTATACATTTTTAAAAGCTGTCTGAAATTTAAAGTGTTTTGCATAGTGTCTTTCGTAGAAAATCATCGTTTCTGATTCAGTTACTGTAGTACATACGAGGGGCGTTAAATAAATAAAGCACCATATTATTTTTCCTGAAAGCAGGTTGGTATTATTTAGGATTCAAATACACCATATTTTGGTTACAACACCCTTTTTTTCAACATAATTTCCGTTGAATGCGAAGATATTACGCCACCATCCTTGTAGAGCCTGTATGCCTGCGTCGTACCACTCTACATGCCAACGTTGGAGCCTCGCTGCTACAATAACCTCCCCATCATCCACGCACTGCTTCCCGCAGAGTGCATCCTTCAATGGACCAAACAGATGGAAGTCGGAAGATGTGAGATCTGGGTGTAGGGTGGGTGAAGCGGAACAGTCTATTGGCGTTTTGTGAGCTCCTCTTGGGTGCGCAGACTTGTGTGGTTCCTTACGTTGACAGAGAAGCTCGTTTACATTTTTGTGGCGACAAACACGCCGAAGTCGTTTCTTCAGTTTTCTGAGGGTAGCCTTGCAGGAGTCACAGCACTGTGCGGCCGACAAAAAACTGAAATCCACCAAGATAGAAATTGAAGCTGCATGTGAGATTGTTTGGGCAAATGTCAGCATCAGCGGTGGGCATAAAATAGTAATTCTATCGACGACCGGACTCACCTCCTTATGTAACCAAAAACTTTGCTTGTACGTAAGTTCCCCAGTCATACTCTTGTTATCAGTGAAGACTTTAATCATCAGACTGTCATTTGGAAAAATAACAGTTTTGTTAATCATGGGCATGATAAGCCATCTTGCGAAGGCTCGCGGGGTAGCCGCGTGGTCTCAGGCGCCTTGTTACGGCTCGCGTGGCTCCCACCGTCGGAGGCTCGAATCCTCCCTGGGGCATGTGTGTGTGTGTGTGTGTGTGTGTGTGTGTGTGTGTGTTGTCCTTAGCATAAGTTAGGTTAAGTAGTGTGTAAGCTTAGGGACCGATGACCTCAGCAGTTTGGTCCCACAGAACTTACCACAAATTTCCAATTTTTTTCCATCTTGTGAGTCATTACTAAACGTTCGAGCGGTTCTAGGCGCTGCAGTCTGGAACCGCGCGACCGCTACGGTCGCAGGTTCGAATCCTGCCTCGGGCATGGATGTGTGTGATGTCCTTAGGGCAGTTAGGTTTGAGTAGTTCTAAGTTCTAGGGAACTGATGACCTCCGATGATAAGTCCCATAGTGCTCAGAGCCATTATTAAACACTCGTTTTGTAAATAAAAATTGGCTTTTCTTCCTGCATTACATTTTATTTCTTCCAGGCTCGTTTCGCTCTTTTATTTAACGCATCTTCGGTGGAACCCAGAATGATACAGTTTTGCTTTGCTATGCCTTAAAGTAAAAGGCGAAGCGCGTCTGGAAGAATTAAAATACGTGGCAGCAAGGAAAGGCAGTTATTATGTACAAAACTAATCTTTCTGTGCTTGTTGCGTATGATGGCAACGCAAATTAACTTGATATTACTAAATGCCTTCTCCGAGAACGACTTAGAACAGATAAAAGATCCCACTCGTGATGGAAATATATTAGATCTAATGGCAAAAAATAGACCTTATCTCATGGAGGATTTCCACACCAAAACTGATATCAGTAACCAAGAGTCAGTTATTTCAACAATGATTATCACAAGAGCATGCAGAGGAAGTACCGTTCAAGTTTAAAAAAATAGTTGACCATGCGCTGGATAGATATGTACCCAGCAGAACAGTTCATAGTGGGAAGGACCCTCCCTGGTAGAGAGTCATTGTGAAGAAACCTCTAAAGAAGCAGAGACCGCAGCATAATATGTGCAAAGAAATCATAGAGCAATAGATAGAGATATACTGAATGAAACGCGCTTTGCTGACAGCAGAGCAATGCGTGATGCCTTTAGTGACTACCATCGAAAAATATTATCAAATGGTCTTTCACGAAACCCAAAGAAAGTTTGGTCATATATACTGGCTGGTAGTCCACAAACCTACTATGCTGTCATAGCAGACGGGAAGGTGATACCCCTACGTGGCACGTCACACGTGACGGATAGGGAGGGGTCTTCACTGGCTTCAAAGTGCACTTGGGCAAAATAAAATAGCTCTTGCGTATCAAACACACTCACTGCGGTTAACAGTCGTAGTAACTGAGGTTAATTACTTTTGAAAGTCAAATATGGAAAGGCCTTTTAGAAATAAATATCACCGTCAAGCCAAAAAGGGTTGGTTGGCTGGGTGGTTGGTTTATTTGGGGGAGGGGACCAACAGCGAGGTCATCGATCCCATCGGATTAGGGAAGGATGTCTGCCGTGACCTCTCAAAGGAACTATCCCAGCATTTGCCTGAAGCGATTTAGGCCAGATGCGGGTTTGAACCGTCGTCCTCCCGAGTGCGAGTTCAGTGTACTAACTACTGCGCCACATCTCTCGGTGACGAAACGAGTAGATAAAGTCTGAGGCGGATGCGGTGGGTAGCCAACACAATAACGAGTCGGAGCATTCGCAATCACTCAGATGCATACTAACACAGAAAAAGAAGATTCAACGTAAGTAAATAAACTACATAGCAATAACAAACTCATTACTTAAGACTGGAAACTCAAGAATTTCACAGACGAACTAAAAAACAAAAAAAAAAACATAATTGACAGGACTCCAAGAACTGAGAAACATAATGGAGGGCCCATTCGAAACGCAACGACACCGAATTTATAATGGGAAACTAGGACAGAGGGTCACTAAGCAATGTCCTCAGTTTGGAACTGGATACATAGTAAATAGATTCAATAATTGTTTTTCAAGCATTATCACCAATAATCACAACTCTAATTTTTAAAGCAATGAATAGAACAATAATAAATACTCAATGTCTACAAACGAAAATAGTTTTCTAATAAAAACAAAGCAAGATGTAGGTAAATTTTGGAAACTCCTAGAACAAAACGTGAACAGAATTGTAACGTAACAGAGCTGTAGATGGCCTTGAAGCAGAAGTCGGAGCCCAGAACTGCAATGAGGCCAGAGCCAGACAGCAGGTGCTGCTAACTGAAGTGCGTTATCAGCTCCTGTGTCGTCAGACCACGAGGCCACAGGGCGACGTCACGTTATCGACGCAGCTTGGCCGACTGCCGGTTTACGGCTCACCTTCCTGACATCGACGCGCTCCAGAGGTTTCGACGCACCCAGAAAAACCGCTGTTACCGTTTAATCAACATTGGGAAGCAGTATTTAATCACCGTCGTAGCAGCTTGTCGTCGTTCGACCATCTGAACAATGTGTGACGCCCAGTCTGTGTGAATCACCGCCGTCGCCATAACTGTGCCGCCAACGGGCCGCGATGGAGGGACCTCTGCCTGGCAGTCCAGCGTGAGCAGCCGATACCGCGCCAGCCACCCGCACCTGGTCTTCAGCTTCGGTTCAAAGGTCGACCACCGGCACCGCTATCGCCGTGTCACTGGGACGCCGCGACCTTCCGCAATAGCGAAGCCGTGGTGGCCGTCCGCGACTGCGGCGTAGCCACATCCTGCCGTTTCAGCTCGCCTCTCATGCCGGAGACGCCAGCACAGCGCTCTGTTTCCCGGGTAGCGCTTGCACTCCGCTCGCCGTACATCGCCTCCAGCTAAGACGTCGGAATATCACTTAAAAAAGGAAATCCTCTTAAATGACTGTACAAGCTTGTTCATGTTCATGAAGGAATCGGGTTGAATGATTGAATAAATGACTTTATATATGTTCACCTCTGGTCTGTCTACGGCTTCCACACAAGTCTCTCCTGCCTCTTAAATCATCAGCAGACCTTCCCAGGCCCACAGGAAGACTCGAAAATTTCTTGACATGCAAGAACTGCTCATGTTAAAGTTTGCTCGCAGCCAGCCGAGGTCTACTACAGAATAAATTGAAAGGCATGCAAAAGTCTTATTCGGAGACTTCAATGCCCAGTTGGGAAAGGAGACCATAACCATACATCTAAATCAGTGAACTTCAAGAGGATGCCAAATAAGCTTAAAACGTGGAAACACGCAGATTGGAGGAAGGAAGCTAGATCATGTCTACACAAACATTTCCATGAGGGAATTTACTGTGTTAACGTATTGAGATGAGTAAACACAATCTCAGACCATTACATATAACGACTGTTCAAATGAAAAGGTGTGAAATGTCGTAACAACCAAACCTGTTGAATTTCACATATGACAACGTAACGAAAGCATACTTCGTCACTTCCCGCTAAAAAATTCTAACAGGCAAGATGATGCTCACCGTCTTTTTCGACGTTCGAGGTCTGATGCTCATCGAATTCCTCCAGCACGGATATACCATTATCAGTGACGTGTACTGTGATACACTCCGTAGCTTACGCAAGTGCATCAAGAGCAAACGACTTGGACTGCACACGGAGGGAGTGATTCTGCTACACCATAAAGCGCGTCCACACGTCTCCAATATCACACAAAGTATAATGGCCAAGTTCATGAGTGAGCAACTTGATCATGGGCTCTACAACCTCGACACATCACTCTAACATTAACATGTGTGTGGTCCGCTAGAAAGTATCTCAGAGGGAAGCGCTTCATTTCGAACGACGAAGTGAAGGACACAGTGGAAAAATGGTGCCTGTCACAGCCACAGGAATCTTGGAAACAAGCAACCGTCGGCTCGCGAAACAGTGGGGTAGTTGTGCCCAAGTCTCCGGTGATTACTTTTCAATAAAGATTTCAATTATATCAACAGCGTTGTTTCGTACCTTTTCTTATGAATGCCCCTCATAGTTAAAATTAAACTCAAATTTACTACGTTAAAGAAAAAGAATGGAAAAACCAATAAAACAAACAGAAGGTATGACCAACATAGCTACTTAAAAATAACAGATATCAACAAATAACACAAACCATTACATTAACAGACGATCTATAAGAACTGGGGTTAAGTCTCAAAAAATAACTCGAGAATCTAGCTCCTCTGAACCAATGAAGAAAACTTGCATGGTGGACACCAGAATGTGACAAATTCCATGAAGAAAGATATCAAGCATGGTTAAACTTTCAAACACAAAAAAAAGAACAGCCATCAACCACAAAAACGAAAGAAAAAAATTCACACAAAACATTAGGATAACCAAGAGGAGATTTCATAAAGACGTAACAGACTTATCACAAAGCCAATTCCACGAACTACAACAAAATCACTGGGAAACAACTGGACCAGTATTAGCCCCCTACGCTAATACTGAAAGATGAAGATGGGCAGAGCGGTTCTAGGCGCTTCAGTCTGGAACCGCGCGACCGCTACGGTCGCAGGTTCGAATCCTACCTCGGGCATGGATGTGTGTGATGTCCTTAGGTTAGTTAGGTTTAAGTAGTTCTAAGTTCTAGGGAACTGATGACCTCACATGTTAAGTCCTATAGTGCTCAGAGCCATTTGAACCATTTTTTGAAGATGGAAGAATGGCACACAACAACAAGGAAAGTAGTGAAATAACTGATGTTTCCCTTCTCGTTGATAAGTTTACTACCAGAGGTAATAGTTGCATAGGGAGAACGGATGAACAGGGCGGTGGCTTACCATTCGGACTCTCGGAAACTCTGGTTTCATTCTTCCAAGTAACAGTAAGGATACACAAGTGGTATGGATAACTTGAGTCCCTCTTGGAGTAGTATTCGGATGGACTAAATACTTAAGGGATACGGGTCGCGAGGAATAAGAGATCCGGGATCGAATCTCGATAAGGCACAAATTTTCATTTGTTTTGACAATCACATTGTAGTTTAGACATTTTTGAAAATATATCACCTACATCATTGTATTTCACGGATTTCAAGCTGTGACAGAATGGAAATGGCATTCTTTCATTCGTAATAATCCTTCAATAAATACTTCAAAATTGCAAAAATTGGGCCCGATCTCAGTCACCTTCGCGCTAGCACTAGACTCCTCTGATATACCTTATATTGTGTTTTCGCTCAAAATCTTAGTAGTTACTATAGTCTAGAGCTTATTATCGACAGACCTACAGACAACAAACGGCGATTGTGATGTTGGTACTCACAGCACCAGTTCCAGCGCTTCGTATGCTTGTTCGTATAAACTGGTACTCATTTACAGGAATTCTGCGCTAACAGTCACTAACTAGGCTTAAATAAATCTCAATAGAACGAAATATTCCGTAGGGTTTAACAGATTGCAATCAAAACAACGATTAAAATTTTCTCCTCTTATAAGCTGTGTCAACAGATTCCAGTTGAATAAGGTGTGAGTTACAGTTAAATGGACATGTAAAATGCAATTAGAAGTACTGTTTGGACTGAAACTGTCTCAGAACATTGGCAATATTTCAATGTCTCTTCGTTGTCGTCTTTGTAATATAAAAACTACATCCTTAGAAATAAAAGTTACTGGCACATACGTTAATAAATTTAAATTTTCGGCGCCTGATAATTCCTGTAATATATTGTCGCGGAAAATTGCAACTGGTGTATAACAAGTAAATGTAAATCCAAAAAGAACACAAAGATTTAATACGCCAGGTAAACTATAAAGTTCACTGAACATTAATACTTACACTATTGAGCCATTAAATAAAATATTTAACTCTAACCGCGCATTTCTTCGGATAAGAAAATTTTTAAACAGTTTTATTTATTGTCTTATTATTTTTATTACTACATTGTATCTATCATTATGTGTAAATGACATACAACAAGAGCCGGCCGCGGTGGCCGTGCGGTTCTAGGCACTTCAGCCCGGAACCGCGTGACCGCTACGGTCGCAGGTTCGAATCCTGCCTCGGGCTTGGATGTGTGTAATATCCTTAGGTTAGTTAGGTTTAAGTAGTTCTAAGTTCTAGGGGACTGATGACCTCAGATGTTGAGTCCCATAGTGCTCAGAGCCATTTTGAAACCATACAACAAGAGAATGAAGAAACGACAATTACGATTACCTGAATATAAAGAGAGCTACTTATACCAGTTCACGAAACGTGCAAATGTTCCTCAACGAATAAGTCTGGCGAGATCCAGTAACAAAGACGATATTTTGGTCTCTGATGGGATGAAAATGTGACAAAACTGCTCTCTGTTGGTTGAACAGCAGAAGAAATGATCGAATATTAAACAAAACACCGCCTGTTCGGTGCCTTTGCTAGGCATTTCAGTACTCTCGCCATGAGAGTAGTTGGTGGATCAGGCCTGTTACCTCCAACACGTGACCTCACTGTTCTGTGTTAGAGTTTCATTTATTTATCTTGAAATTCTTCATTTCTTCTATTAGTATGGTCTAACAATTATTCAATTTAGACGCAGTGAAGTATCTGTGAGGCTTGATACCCTAACACGAATACCAGTCAGTGCTTTGATAACTGTTACGTTATTTTCATACCCTTTGATTGTGTGTATGTGTGCGAGCTGCACTGATATCTGACCATATTTTCTAAGTGCTCCACTTTTTTTCTTAGACAGTGTTCAAGGTGAACTGCCATTCTTTGGACTAATAATCGATTCTCGCAGGTCTTCCTGTAATTTACTACAGTTCGTGTCAGTTAATTTCTTACGCCACCTCAGCGCATACACGCCCGTCATGGTAGCTGAGTGGACAGCCCATCGGGTTGTCATGCCGGGGGCCCCGGCTTCGATTCCCGGCTGGGTTGGAAATTTTCTCCTCTCTGGGACTGGGCGTCCGCGTCGTCTTCATCATCATCATTTCATCCTCATCAACGCGCAAGACGCCGAAGCGGCGTCACCTCAAAAGACTTGCACCAGGTGATCCAGTCAACCCGCTAAGAGACCCTCACCACACGACATTTCATTTCAGCGAATACACGGTTCAGTTTCATTATTGTGACCACCAGTCAATTAACAGCACAGGCGTGCAGAAATGGAGTCGTTGAGGTACCAGAAGGTACCGACAGGGATACTGAGCCGTGCCGACTCCAGTGCCTAGGTCAGTGCCTAAGTTTCCTGATTGAGGATCCTTGGAGCCAAAAGAACGTCTAGGTGGTTCCACACATTCTCTATTGGGCTTAAATCCGGGGAGTCTGGTGGCCAGGGGAGGACGGTATATTCATCCTGGTGCTCTTCGAATCACGCACCTACATTACGAGCTGAGTGATACGTTGTATTTCCTGCTGGTAGATGCATTCAAGCCGAGGAGAAATCAGACAGCATGTAGGCGTGGACATGTTCCCCAAGGATAGGTAGAGGCGTTGATCCATTGTGCCTTCCAGAAAGACGAGACCACCAACGAATGCCAGGAAAACATACCCCAGACTATAACAGAGGTAGATCGTTAGCTTTCAGACGTTTCACGCCATATACGCCAATGGCCATCTTTCTGATGGCGCATAAAACGTGATTCATCCGCAAAGGCCACCTGTCGCCACTCAGCGGACGTCCAGTTGCTGTACTGGCGTGCAGATTCCAGCCTTCGTCACCATTGAACAGCAGTCACTACGGGTGACTTGCTACGGAGGCCGATACGCAGAAACGTTCGCTGAACGGTCGAGAGGAGACTCTGTTGGTACCCCTTTGGTCCATCTGGGCAGTCAGCTGCACAAAAATTGCACGTCTATTCATCTGCACACATCTCTGCATATGTCTTTCACCCCTGTTATCTATGGCTTCTGGTGAACCCGGCAGGGTAGCCGAGAGCGCTAACGCGCTGCTTCCTGGACTCGGCTAGGCGCGCCGGCCCCGGATCGATGGCCGATGTGCCGGCCAGCCTGGATGTGGTTCTTAGGCGGTTTTCCACATTCCGCTAGGTGAATACCGGGCTGGTCCCCATGTTCCTCCTCAGTTACACGGCTCGCAGACATCTGAATACTTTCGCACTATTCCATGGATTACACTCGACGAAGACAGTTGGGGTACACTAATTCCGTCCCGGGGGGTACGGGGTGGCGGCAGGAAGGGCATCCGGCCACCCCTTAAACATTAACATGCCAAATCCGATTAATGATGGCTGACCCTGGGTAACTGCAGGACAAGGCTCAATGGATAGATAGAATCTATGGCTTCTGGTGCACTACACTTGCTCCGACGGGCGTTTTGGATAGCGCCATTTTGCCATTCACAGTATACTTTAACCACGGCGACTAGCGAATAGTTCACACACTTAGCCGTTTCAGATATGCTTCTACCTTTGGCCCGAAAGCCAGTGATCACGCCATTTTGGACGTCAAATAAATGTGTGCGTTTCCGCTTTACAACGACTGCAATGTTTCGCGCTATCCCCTGATCGCTCTATGTAGAATCCACTGCTAGTGCTGTCACCTGAGCCGGCCGGTGTGGCCGAGCGGTTCTAGGCGCTTCAGTCTGGAACCGCGACACCGCTAAGGTCGCGGGTTCGCATCCTGCCTCGGGCATGGATGTGTGTAATGTCCTTAAGTTAGTTAGGTTTAAGTAGTTCTACGTTCTAGGGGACTGATGACCTCAGATGATAAATCCCATAGTGCTCAGAACCATTTGAACCATTATTTTGCAGTCACCTGCTGTCTGTGAGTGATTATTCTACGTTGACATCAAACTTGGTCACAATAATGTGACTTAACCGTGTGTTATCATGGCCCGTTCCAAATCACTGTATTACACCCGTCAGTTCGTTCTGATACGCCAAATGACATCTCGCTGAGCGCATTCAGTGTGTTGCCCAGAGAGCAGCCGCGCGTAATGTTTGTACTGTAGACACGACACGGTGGTTGTCGCATAGGCGGACAGAGCACGTTGTGCCGGCGGCAGAACGTGAGGGTTTAGTGTAGGCGCAGCGGCTGCATCGATTCGGCGGTCGGCCCGGCCGGAGCCGGCGGCCGCTCGCCGCACGCCGCACTGCAGCTGCGCCTCCCACACCGCCACGTCGCCTCGCAGGACGCACGCCGCCTCCTTCAGCTGTCACACGCCACGCGTGCCCCTCCACTGCCGGCGGCTTGTCAGCGCCGCTGCTACTTCACCATCTACTGTCATGTCACTGAAACACAATACCAGCAAGACTTCTCGTGCTGTTGACCGTGGTACATATCTACTGAACCCGGCAAGTTATTGGCGGATGTACGTAAGAAAGACTTGAAATACTTCGTGAAATACATACACACTCAAATACAAAAAAAAAAAAAACGCTGTATGAAGAAATCATCCGACTGGACGGAATTCGATAGATGCGATGTACTTGTGCGGATAAACGAATGATTACAAATTCAGAAAAATTTGATAATTTATTCAAGAGAAGGAGCTTCACAAATTGAGCAGGTCAATAACGCGGTCCACCTCTGGTTCTTAAGCAAGCGGTTATTCCGTTGGCGTTGATTTTTAGAGTTGATGGATGTCCTCCTCAGGGACATCTTACCAAATTCTGTCCAACTGGCGCGTCAGATCGTCAAAATCCCGAGCTGGTTGGAAGGTCCTGCCCGTAATGCTCCAAACGTTCACAGTTGGGAAGAGATCAGGTGACCTTGCGGGCAAAAGTAGTGTTGGAAGCACGAAGACAAGCAGTAAAAACCTTCGCCATTTGCGAGCGGGCATTATCTTACCGAATTTTTTTAAATTTAATCGTTTGGCTAGGGCCCCCCGTCGGGTAGATCGCTCGCCGGGAGCTGGTCTTTCAATTTGACGCCACTTCGGTGACCTGCAGTCGATGAGGATGATAGGATGATGATAGCACAACACTCTGTCCCTTGGCGGAGAAAATTCCCCGACCCAGCCGGGAACCGAACCCGGGCCCAGAGGATTGACAACCAGTCATGCTGACCATTTAGCTACCGGTGGCGGACGTCTTACCGAAATGTAAGAACAGGTTACCTTGCCATGAAGGTAAAAAAAACGGGGTACAGCATATAGACGACGTACCGCTGTGCTGTAAGGATGTCGTGGATGACAACCAAAGTGGTGCCGCTATGAAATGAAATGACAACCCAAATCATCACTCCTGGTTTTCGGGAAGTATGGCGGGCGCCAGTCAGGTTGATATCCCAACGCTGTCCAGGGCGTCTTCACAGACGTCCTGGGCCTGGAATATCATTCACTGGATTAGAATTGACACCAGTGATGAGTCCCGGCTTGAACTGAGACTCGATGTACTGCGAGAGTCTGGAGAAGCCTCAGACAGTAGTGGGATACCAACCAGACCGTGGTCCGCCATACGGCCTGACAAACAGAAGTGCAGAAGTGATGGTCTGCAGCGCTATTTTATTTCATAGGTGGGCAGTATTGGTTATTATACTCGGCGCTCTTGCAGCACAGTAATACGTCGAGGATATTCTACGTCACGCTTTGTTGCCCTTCATAGCAAGCCACCCGGGGCAAACATTCCAGCAAGATAATGCCCTCCCGCACATGGCAACAGTTTCCATGGCTGGTCTTCGTGCTTGCGAAATGATACATTGCCCAACAACATCACTGGATCTCTCCGCAACCATTTTGACGATTTAACACTATAATTGGACAGGATTTGGCACGATATCCCTCAGGAGAACATCTAACAACTCTATCGATCAATGCCAAACCGAATAACTGCTTGCATAAGGACCAGAGGTCAACTAGGTATTATTGACATGTTTAGTTTGTGAATCTCTTTCAAACCAATAATCCAACTAGACTAGGACAGTACGCTGTTAAAATGATCCTGGAAAGCGAGCCGAGTTGTAAACCATAATCACGCAAGATGCAGAAGAAAAATGGCCAGTTGCCTATGTAATAGTACACTACTGATCATTAAAATTGCTACACCACGAACATGACGTGGTACAGACGCGAAATGTAACCGACAGGAAGAAGATGCAGTGATATGCAAATGATTAGTTTTGCAGAGCATTCACACAAGGTTGGCGCCGGTGGCGACACCTACAGCGTGCTGACATGAGGAAAGTTTCCAACCGATTTCTCATACACAAACAGCAGTTGACCGGCGTTGCCTGGTCAAACGTTGTTGTGATGCCTCGTGTAAGGAGGAGAAATGCGTACCATCGCGTTTCCGACTTTGATAAAGGTCGGATTGTACCCTATCGCGATTGCGGTTTATCGTATCGCGACATTGCTGCTCGCGTTGGTCGAGATCCAATGACTGTTAGCAGAATATGGATCCGGTGGGTTCAGGAAGGTAATACGGAACGTCGTGCTGGATCCCAACGGCCTCGTATCACTAGCAGTCGAGATGACAGGCATCTTATCCGCATGGCTAACGGATCGTGCAGCCACGTCTCGATACCTGAGTCAACAGATGGGGACGTTTGCAAGACAACAACCATCTGCACTAACAGTTCGACTACGTTTGCAGCAGCATTAACTATCAGCTCGGAGACCATGGCTGCGGTTACCCTTGACGCTCCATCACAGACAGGAGCGGCTGCGATGGTGTACTCAACGACGAACCTGGGTGCACGAGTGGCAAAATGTCATTTTTTCGGATGAATCCAGGTTCTGTTCACAGCATCATGATGGTCACATTCATGTTTGGCGACATCGTGGTGAACGCACATTGGAAGCGTGTATTCATCATCGCCATACTGGCTTATCACCCGGCGTGATGGTATGGGGTGCCATTGGTTACACGCCTCGGTCACCTCTTGTTCGCATTGATGGCACTTTCAACAGAGGAAGTTACGTTTCAGATGTGTTACGACCCGTGACTCCACCCTTCATTCGATCCCAGCGAAACCCTACATTTCAGCAGGAAAATGCACGACCGCGTGTTGCAGGTCCTGTACGGGCCTATCTGGATACAGAAAATGTTCGACTGCTGCCCTGGCCAGCATATTCTCCAGATCTCTCACCAACTGAAAAAGTCTGGTCAGTGGTGGCCGAGCAACTGGCTCGTCACAATACGCCAGTCACTACTCATGATGAACTGTGGTATCGTGTTGATGCTGCATGGGCAGCTGTACCTGTACACGCCATCCAAGCTCTGCTTGACTCAATGCCCAGGCGTATCAAGGCCGTTATTACGACCAGAGGTGGTTGTTCTGGGCACTGATTTCTCAGGATCTATGCACCCAAACTGAGTGAAAATGTAATCGCATGTCAGTTCTAGTATAATACATTTGTCCAATGAATACCCGTTTATCATCTGCATTTCTTCTTGGTGTAGCAATTTTAATGGCCAGTAGTGTATATTGCCCTATTGTAATTGGCTGATAATACTAATGCATGTCATATCACTGCTCTTGCCAATGATGGTGTTTTAATGCATATTCAACTGATTTTTACGATCCGAACGATGGTTGTTGAACGCAATCGAAACAAGTCATCGTGTTTTAAATGTATAAAGTAAACTGAGGTTTAGGCAGTAGAAGATTTTATATTAAAAATTTTATTCAATAAACTATGTTCAGACCGCTGTCTCTTTCCTGACCTGACAACGTCAGGCTTCACTGATATCGTGAAACCCGAGCTTCTACCGGCGTATCGAATGTGCCGTATTCACCAATTACTTAGGTGCCCATCGAAAATGTAGCAGGAAGCGAACCCCCCAGCTACAGAATTGCATGGCAATACCTGATTATGTCAGGTTTCACTTATATCGTGAAACCTGAGCTTCTACCGGCGTATCGAATGTGGCGTATGCACCAATTACTTAAATGCCCGTCGTAAATGTAGCAGAAAGCGAAACCTCCAGCTACAGAATTCCGTCGCTATAGTGGCTAACTTGCACGCACATCACGGTCATATACCAGGACAGCATATGTGAAGTAGAATAACTAAGGGAACACATGAGAAACAACAACAATAATTTATTACAATAATGCAGCATAGAATATTTTACCTTGGTACACTTTTTACACTGCCCGCATCTCGTGGTCGTGCGGTAGCGTTCTCGCTTCCCACGTCCGGGTTCCCGGGTTCGATTCCTGGCGGGGTCAGGGATTTTCTCTGCCTCGTGATGGCTGGGTGTTGTGTGATGTCCTTAGGTTAGTTAGGTTTAAGTAGTTCTATGTTCTAGGGGACTGATGACCATAGATGTTAAGTCCCATAGTGCTCAGAGCCATTTGAACCATTTTTGAACACTTTTTACACTTTCGCCCCTGTAATAGAAAATTATCGTATTTTCTGATTCCATTTGCAAATTATGACATTTATTTTTTAAATGCTGTAGTCTTTGTCTGAAATTACAAAAATCACTCCGAAAAATTAAGGTTTTCCAACTGTGAAAGAATTTTCCAGGATACACGATGGTCCTGTACCTTGGAGTAAATGTTATATTGAAATTTAAAAGCGTTGCAATGGAGAAAATTTTCTCAGTAATGTATTTAATTGTCTACCTCTTACATTATTAGTCTACTGCACATCAATAATCAGTAAGTGAAATCAAATTAAGTAGAAATATTATCAAAAACTGCTTAAGTACATTCTGAAATAGAAAGTACTAGAAACCAACACATAATTCCATTTTCAAGATAGGTAAAATGGTCAACATATTAAAGAAACTTAGTACATTTGCAAGTATCACGTGTTTCGTGGTATAAGAACTTCTTGCGATTCAAGTTAGAAGATGGTGCACGACCGAGGAAGTATGATTTAATTATCCGCACGTTATGTACATAGTTCCAAAATATATAGTATTTAACTCATCATAAAATAATGTACCAGAAGTGCTAATAATACACTCCTGGAAATTGAAATAAGAACATCGTGAATTCATTGTCCCAGGAAGGGGAAACTTTATTGACACATTCCTGGGGTCAGCTACATCACATGATCGCACTGACAGAACCATAGGCACATAGACACAGGCAACAGAGCATGCACAATGTCGGCACTAGTACAGTGTATATCCACCTTTCGCAGCAATGCAGGCTGCTATTCTCCCATGGTCTCCCAGGTCGACGGGCACGTGCACCTTCCGCCGACCACTGGCGACAACATCGATGTACTGTGGAGACCTCACGCCCCACGTGTTGAGCAATTCGGCGGTACGTCCACCCGGCCTCCCGCATGCCCACTATACGCCCTCGCTCAAAGTCCGTCAACTGCACATACGGTTCACGTCCACGCTGTCGCGGCATGCTACCAGTGTTAAAGACTGCGATGGAGCTCCGTATGCCACGGCAAACTGGCTGACACTGACGGCGGCGGTGCACAAATTCTGCGCAGCTAGCGCCATTCGACGGCCAACACCGCGGTTCCTGGTGTGTCCGCTGTGCCGTGCGTGTGATCATTGCTTGTACAGCCCTCTCGCAGTGTCCGGAGCAAGTATGGTGGGTCTGACACACCGGTGTCAATGTGTTCTTTTTTCCATTTCCACGAGTGTATATTCTAAATGGCTTTCGGCTTAAATGTATGAAACACGAAATGTTTACAAATGCTGCACGATACACAGTCTCGTGCCAAAAAACAACAAAAACTATTGAAAATAGCGGAAAGTGCTCACCGCGGTCTCTAGTGGGCATTCCTTCTTGCGATCCGAAAATCAATCACTAGAGTGACGTTTCGACCGAAAAACGTAGTATGTTTCTATGTACAGCACTCTCCCCTACATGAAAAAATATACTCAGCTTTTGCTTTGCTGAGATGGCACTGCACTGATGTAAAAGCTATGACCCGACTCTAGCTTAACACAATATATGGTGACGGATTAATCTGATTGGTTTTAACACAATAGACGATTACTGACTAATTTAACTGAAGTTCAGTTTGGACTGTAGCTGGAAAGTTTGTAAGTTCAGCCTTCTAATAAGTTAAATACTTCGGCTAGCACTTCGACAAACCTTCGACACTGAGCATGGACATATATATATGACTGGACCTTGTCGGCAACTGTAGATAACATGCTGGCAACTGCTGGGCGATCACTGTACCGCTTTCTTCTTGCGCTCGGCGTATTAAAATGCAACTGCGTCCTATTTGGAGAATGCATCAAATAGTGCCTGGTTTCAGTGCTCTCTGTGGTGGCAGACGTAATTATTGGCGCATGAATGGATTATCTGAATGGTTTGTGGAGTAGATACACTCCTGCAAATTGAAATAAGAACACCGTGAATTCATTGTCCCAGGAAGTGGAAACTTTATTGACACATTCCTGGGGTCAGATACATCACATGATCACACTGACAGAACCACAGGCACATAGACACAGGCAACAGAGCATGCACAATGTCGGCACTAGTACAGTGTATATCCACCTTTCGCAGCAATGCAGGCTGCTATTCTCCCATGGAGACGATCGTAGAGATGCTGGATGTAGTCCTGTGGAACGGCTTGCCATGCCATTTCCACCTGGCGCCTCAGTTGGACCAGCTTTCGTGCTGGACGTGCAGACCGCGTGAGACGACGCTTCATCCAGTCCCAAACATGCTCAATGGGGGACAGATCCGGAGATCTTGCTGGCCAGGATAGTTGACTTACACCTTCTAGAGCACGTTGGGTGGCACGGGATACATGCGGACGTGCATTGTCCTGTTGGAACAGCAAGTTCCCTTGCCGGTCTAGGAATGGTAGAACGATGGGTTCGATGACGGTTTGGATGTACCGTGCACTATTCAGTGTCCCCTCGACGATCACCAGTGGTGTACGGCCAGTGTAGGAGATCGCTCCCCACACCATGATGCCTGGTGTTGGCCCTGTGTGCCTCGGTCGTATGCAGTCCTGATTGTGGCGCTCACCTGCACGGCGCCAAACACGCATACGACCATCATTGGCACCAAGGCAGAAGTGACTCTCATCGCTGAAGACGACACGTCTCCATTCGTCCCTCCATTCACGCCTGTCGCGACACCACTGGAGGCGGGCTGCACGATGTTGGGGCGTGAGCGGAAGACGGCCTAACGGTGTGCGGGACCGTAGCCCAGCTTCATGGAGACGGTTGCGAATGGTCCTCGCCGATACCCCAGGAGCAACAGTGTCCCTAATTTGCTGGGAAGTGGCGGTGCGGTCCCCTACGGCACTGCGTAGGATCCTACGGTCTTGGCGTGCATCCGTGCGTCGCTGCGGTCCGGTCCCAGGTCGACGGGCACGTGCACCTTCCGCCGACCACTGGCGACAACATCGATGTACTGTGGAGACCTCACGCCCCACGTGTTGAGCAATTCGGCGGTACGTCCACCCGGCCTCCCGCATGCCCACTATACGCCCTCGCTCAAAGTCCGTCAACTGCACATACGGTTCACGTCCACGCTGTCGCGGCATGCTACCAGTGTTAAAGACTGCGATGGAGCTCCGTATGCCACGGCAAACTGGCTGACACTGACGGCGGCGGTGCACAAATGCTGCGCAGCTAGCGCCATTCGACGGCCAACACCGCGGTTCCTGGTGTGTCCGCTGTGCCGTGCGTGTGATCATTGCTTGTACAGCCCTCTCGCAGTGTCCGGAGCAAGTATGGTGGGTCTGACACACCGGTGTCAATGTGTTCTTTTTTCCATTTCCAGGAGTGTATGTGGTCAGTGTAGATGGCTCAGATGCGGGAACCGCGTTCGATTCTCGGTACTGCCAAGGATTTTTTCTTTGTGGGGGACCAGTAAGGGGTGCATTCAGCTTCGTGTTGCCAACTGAGGAGCTGCCTGGCTAAGAAGTAGCTGTTACACTTTCTAGATAGTCGCAAAACGGTCGGGAGAACAGTGTGCGCAACACATGCCCGTCCATATCGCATCCGCATGACGCCGCGAGGCAGAGGATGATACGGCGGCCGGTCGGCATCCGTTGGACCTTAACGGCATGGACGAGGAACTCATTTTTGTAGCCTAAGGATTTTATTTATCTGCTATTTTCTTTTAGGATCCCATCTAGATATAAGAAAAGACTATATGTTGCGCACGAATTTGCATGAATACAGCACATAATATTTTAACAAAACCTCAATGTAACTAAATATAAAGAAGCAACGTCCCCTGCTGCTAACGCTGTGTACCGTAGCTGGTAGAGACAAGAGAATGTTGAAATAACTCACTGGCATGCGGCCGGGCAACGTTCTCTATAGCCGCTGATATTTCTAACACGTAAACAGTCCATCATTTGCTGGGTATAAATGAAATGAGAGATCGCTGTGAATGGCAATTTAAATCCAAGGTGGATGGGGCTATATCAACCAGGAAACAAAAGACGTCGTATTGAAAAACAAAACGCACACCGTAAACGACTAGTGCGACCACACAGTCAAAGATAGTCATTTGCAAGTGACCTTATAACTAGAGACGGAGGTTCTTCCTCAAATTCTGCCTGTAATCTTACTCAGCCCCTGGTCAAATAACAGAGGGAGGGAGAGAGCGCTACTTACTCATCCTTTGTTACGTAACAATAAGTGCCTCTCATTCCCAGAGACATAATAGGTTTTGTGATGGACAGCTTCAGTGAACTTATCACCGCAAATCTGGTCCGGGAGCAATGCGCAAGTAATTTTTTTATCCTTAATTTTATACGCATTCTGAGACCATTATGGCATATCAATCAAACACATTCTGTTCACTTACGACATGTTTAGTGACTTCCTTTTTCTAATCTTTTATTTCTTCTTTTCCCATGTCAGAGCGCTTCATTCAGTAATTCATAAGTGTGATTTGCATGTGAACAACACTGGAAATCTGTGAGAGTTTCCAAATTCTATTTTTGTGCACTGAATCTTTCTTAAAGCGTCATTTTAAATTGTATAAATGATAAATTTGGTACAAAAGATGTTGTGTAGTGTTGACGTATGGTTTTGTTGACGCTATAAGAATAGCTTCACAAGCCTCCATAATAAAAGTAACTGTCTCAGCTGAAGGGGGCAGTTTTTTCTGCCATTTATGGAGCTGCTACTAACAAAGACACGTGAGCGATAGCTGGTGACTAGTTCGCCACCTACAGATGACGCTGTATATATTCGTTTCTGAATAATGGTAGGGTGGCAACATTGAAGTGCAGCAGATACGTGTATTTATTTTGTGCTGGAGGTTAAGAAAAATAAACAGACTTCACGTAAAGGTTTTGCAAACTATTAACATCGAACATCATATGAAGTCGTGGAACCCTGAAGATAACTATAAAGTTTGATACGATATACACGGACGTTAGTGGGTTTGAGAAACAACTGATTGGGCCTCGAATTATACGACAAAAAGAAAACATAGGTAAATCTCAACACTACGAAAAGTCACTTGATGTTAAACTCATGTCCTTGACGCCGACTACAATGCCTTGTTCGGTTCACTTGCTGAAAATAACAGTGGATTATCAGTTTATACAAATCTGTTGTCTACTTTTACTTAATTTTTGCTTATTTTACTTGATTAGGTGAAGTATATATTGTTCGGTTCTCGTCGATCCCGTGGCATGACCGCCTGACACAGCTGATTTCAAGGGGGCTCCAAGTACACTTGGTAGTGCGCCAGATGACTTATGACATCGCGGGTCCAGAATTTGCGGAGCTAATGGTCCGACGAGTTCGTGTCGTTTTAACTGCAGTGTTGCTGTTTAAAAGCGATAGGTGTAGGATATTTTAATCGGAGCTTTGTCTCTCTCACATAAAAGGATTTTTTTTTATTGTTCTTGTAAAGGAACAAGCCAACAGACAAATTGTTCTGAGCCTTTGATAGCAAGGGTTGAAGGAAGCTTCGACTCATGAGCTACCTGTAACCTCTGAAAGCTATTTTCTTGCAGACTTTGCTGTAATTTGTATTTCAAGGCGTCTGAGAATTCGACTGCTAAAAAGGGTCAAAATGAGGTCTCTGTGGAGAAAGGAAGGAAGGTAGATTACGATACAGTAACTAGACGACGACGAGGTCATTTTAGATTAGCACAAGCCCGAATTTCGTAAGGATGGGGAAAGGAAACTGCCATACACTTTCAACCTAAACATCCCTACATTACCCTTAAGCACTTAAGGGAAATTACCGGAATACGTGAGTCTAGATGGCCAGATGAGGAGCTTCGGCGCCACCTTCCCGAATACGATTCCAGTGTCTTACCACTACGCTAAGTCACTCGGCGTCTTTGTAGATTGATCGAAACCTTAACAACGTTTGTTGATATTAAATTACGACCTGGCCATTTACGGTCGTTCTTCACATTTTGTCATTATATTTTGCTAATCTACCGATTATGTTAAACTTTTTGGCACTAGTTCATGACACAAAAAGAGATGATGATCTTCAGTAAGGTATACTGAATGATTCACATATAAAACGCCAGACGCCAGAACTATTTGATAACCTACTCGCCGACGTGTTTATCAGGCAACAGAAACACAAAAAATCTACTCGTTTCTTGTCAGCTAACTTCTGTTAAAGACTGATGCGTTCTTTAAAGTAAATAAAAATTAGTTACATCCAAGCATTGGAGTGTCACTTTTTTTAACACCGTCATTCTCTGTAATTGCCATGCAGAAGTTCGAAATTTGGCTGTACAGTGCCTACATGCTTCCTCTGTATTGGTGTAGAAACGTGGCAACCTGCGACGTCAACCTCGGCCTCGGTGACGTTCAAACAGCACGGTGTCGACATATGCAAAAAAAAAAAAAAGTCAGAGCTCCGAAGATCATGGAATCTGTAAAGTTTGTTATGATGTCACATTGGAACCAAATTTCACCACAATTCTGCCCATCGCCACCGTGGACGCATGACACCATGGGACGGTCGTGACACTTCCCCTTACACACACCTGAATCCATCTCCTGACGCCTCTGTGACAGAAGTCAGAACCGAGACACCAAGGTTTGAAATCAAACGGTTTTCTCATGGGTGAACGAGGAGAACATTTCGGACACACTGCTGCTCATAGCCGACATGAAAATGCCTGAGAAGGTGCCATAAAGAATGTGGATGAACCAGTCCCTTCCACATTTCGGGGTCTTAAACGATAGTTTTTCAATGTAGTATATAACAGGACGACGTCCTTCACAACCTCTGACATCGTTCAGCGGCGCACTGCCTGTCAGCCTATGGGTTTCGAAAGGGTTGCTTGTCACCTAGGAATCAGTGAATGACTGTCTCTGTACAGTGGCGTTTTTAAACTGCCTAGCAAAGGTGTGTGGGTGGCACTGAAGGTGTTGTCAAAGTGCGGGGTCTTGGTGGGATCTTTGCCGTTTGTTCTTGTCTACGTCAGTGTTGCACTCCCATTCCCATTCACACGGCACAGAGGGGGGAGGGGAGGGGCTCAAAAAGCGGGGATGAAAAGATTAACGAGCTTTTTTGCATCGCATCACATTAAAATTTCGTCGAATGATTTTGAACTGTCCCTAGTGGTTTTGCAATGCATGCTAGAGCAAACACTGATTTCACGCAATACTCCAAATGGATGATATCGCTTTCAGTAGATTTGTAACCCCAGTGTGTCTTTTAAGAAGGGTTGAGACGCCTGCGGGTATCAACAGTGTCAGAGGCTGCCAAGAACGTCGTCCCTCATCACGCTGAAAAACTGTCGTTTTCGACGGTAAATATGTGAAAATTACCGCTTTTAGACAAGGGGAAGGGTTTCATCCACACTCTTTATGGCACCTCCTGCGGCCTTTTCGTGTCGACTGTGAGTGGCAGTGTGTTCGAAATGTGTTCCTCGTCTACCCATAAGAAAACAGCATGATTTCAAAGCTGGGTGTCGCAGTTCTGACCACCTTCGAAGATTCGTCGGGAGATGGGGTGAAATGCGGCTAACAGGAAATGTGACTACCTTCCCATGATGTGACAAGTCAGTTTTGTTGTGCAATGCATGTACGCAACTATTTTTCAGATACATATAACAAACATAAGGATGAAATACTTGTGGCGAGCAATTTTGTAAGGTCTCACACTAAGAAATGTATCTCGAGCTTTCTGACGAACCCCTTTTGGTAGTTGGTTTCTGTGGTGAACCGTTGTGAAGCCCATTCTAGAAGTTAAGTAAGTGGTGACGGATCAGTTGCACCAGTCAGCTTGAGAAAACTATTTCTATTAATTACATCATATACATACTGTAAGACAAAAAACATGAGGAGCCACGAAGGAATTATCCGAAATGGATGGAAATCAGTAGATATGATGTACATTCACAGGAAAAACAAACGGTTACAACTTCAGGAAAAATGGATGATATATTCAAGAGAAAGAGCTTCAAAAATTTAGCATGTTAATAACGCGTTGGTCCACCTCTGGCCCTTACGTTATTAGTTATTCGGCTTGACATTGCTTGATAGAGTTGTTAGGTGTCCTCATGAAGGATTGCCGGCCGCGGTGGTCTCGCGGTTCTAGGCGCGCAGTCCGGAACCGTGCAACTGCTACGGTCGCAGGTTCGAATCCTGCCTCGGGCATGGATGTGTGTGATGTCCTTAGGTTAGTTAGGTTTAAGTAGTTCTAAGTTCTAGGGGACTGATAACCACAGCAGTTGAGTCCCATAGTGCTCAGAGCCATTTGAACCATTTGAACCTGAAGGATATCGTGCCAAATTCTTTCCAACTGGCGCTTTAGATAGTCAGAATCCCCAGGTGGTTGGAGAGACATGTCTATAATGCTCCAAATGTTCTGAATTGGGAAGATATCAGGCGACCTTGCTGTCCAAGGTAGGGTTTGGCAAGCACGCAGACAAACATTAGAAACGCTCGCCGAAATCCATGGCGTTATTGTCCGTCATTCGTGTTTGGACGTGTACTGTCTTGCTAAAATGTAATGACACGATTTTAAGGTTAATATTTTTGCAATTTTTAACAAGTCTTTGGCCATTTTGGTTTGTCCATTTATGCGCAGGAAATCCATCCACTGTTTTCTTATATTTTTTCCTCTATGTAATTGAGCCTTAAAATCAGCCATTAAAATTTTAACATGGTTTGCGAGAATATTGGAGGTGATGCTTTCTAGCGTTTTACCTACGTTATTGAATTTAAAATATTTTTGGAGACTGCAAAAGCAACTCCCGGATGTGGTGTGTTATTAAGTATTCTTTCATCAGTTTTACTTTTAAAAAGATGATAATTGCCGAAAAATGACAAAAATCTTGACGGGCACCCAATACGTTTATTGGGGAATCTCAAATCGATCATGAAGCAATTTCATATCCTAACGACAGAGAAATTTTAAATGTCCAAGTTATAAAAGGGGCTAATATTGATTCTGACCATTACTTAAGGCGAATAAAAGTAAAACTTCAACCTCAAAAACTCCTCAAAACAAAAAGTACTATCCCAAAATTTAACAACGCTAAAATAATCCGAACTCTAAAAAACGAACGTGAAAAAAAAATCCAGTAATTGGCAAAGCCCAAAAGGAAAGTTCATCAAAACAGCACAAAATTTCATTCCGCTTCGAAAGAAACAAAAATACGCTTGGTGGAAAGCGGATTGTGAAACAGCAGTTAAGTCTAGGGATGAGGCATTCAAAAACTGGAATAGTAACAAAACTGAAAATAAGTACCACACTTTTTTAACTGTAAGAAAAGAAACATTTAAATTAATCCTACAGACTAAAAGAAACTACGAAAATGCCCAACTTTTAGAGATCGGAAAGGCTTCCAAAAGAACAATACAAGAAACTTTTATGAAACATTAAGAACAAAACTAACCGGTTACCAATCTCAAAGTCTGCTTCAAATATGAAAACTGGCAGTTTGACTCTCAACAAACAGGAAAATTGTACGGTACTTGCTAATTATTTTGAAAACTATTAAACTGTACAGAACGAGCGAATAAATTCCAACCACAGCAAACTAATAATAACAACCCTAACTCTAAAGAACCTGACGAAATCGAAATAACTAAACAAATTATGAGACTGAAAAACAATAAAGCATCCAGGGAAGACGGTATAATTGCAGAACTACTAAAATCAGCTGGCCCTAACACTATAAAAAAGATCGCTCGACTAATAAGACATATCTGGCAAACTGAGAAAATACCTGAGGTCTGGAAAACTGCCCTAATTCATCCACTACATAAAAAACTGGATAGAACCGATGCTAACAATTACCGAGGAACGTCTCTTCTCTCGGTCACATTCAAAATTCTCTCGCAATGTTTACTTGATCGAGCGCAAGAACAGTTATAACCTAATATATATATGAAGATGGTATCTGTTCTTTCGGACAAACAGTGCCCGAACTCTTACAGGAATCGGTAGTAAAGGCGCGAGTAATGAGTATAATGGGCAGGGGCACTATGAATATAGTGCAGGACAATAAGTTGGGAATGTGGGTCTCACGGGAGGCATGCTAGAGATAAGTCCCTGCAGTCGCACTATCCTGTGTGTCCTCGGTGGCTCAGATGGATAGAGCGTCTGCCATGTAAGCAGGAGATCTCGGGTTCGAGTCCCAGTCGGGGCACACATTTTCAACTGTCCCCGTTGATGTATATCAACGCCTGTATGCAGCTAGGGGCATTAATTTCATTGTAGCTATAACCTAAAACTGGTAAATACCAAGCAGACTTTAGACCAAACAGATACTGTCCGGAACAAATTCTTAATTTAAAACTAATCCTAAGGCACCAAAGGATTTCTAGTAATAATACTGTATATACATTTGTGGATTTTAAAAAGGTCTACGATTCAGTTGATCGCAAATCTCTTTTCCAAAGTTTAAATGAACAAGGCTAGATAACAAAACTCTAATACTGATTAACACTAGCTCTAAAAGTAAATTCTGAACCATTTGCTATTAAGACCGGTATCAGACAGGGAGACCTACTCTCCCCATTACTGTTTAATTGTGTTTTGGAAAAGGTAATTACACAGTGGCGAGAGGAAAAATCGAGTCACAATATAGATCAATCAAGTTAGGGAGAAGTACTATTAGAGATGTTTGCTTCGCCTTTGCAGAGATCTGTCAGTTTTAACTAGGGATATTACAAATAGAAAGTCGTAAAGACATTGCGAAAAAAGTAGGACTACAAATACCATTCGAAAAAACGGAGTATATGAGTTGCAACAAGCAAACACTTAAGTATCTGAACATGAAATATGGAAAAATAAAAAGGGTTTCTCAGTTTAAATACTTGGAGGAATCATACGAGAAAACGGTCTGGAAAAAGCTACAAACGAAGTTCGATGTCAAAAAATGGCAACTGCATTCAGATTAACACAAAATATTTATAACAAAAGTCACTTTCTAAATTCAGTAACCTTAGGTATTACAGCACTGTAATCAAACCAGAATGTCTTTATGGAGCAGAAACTTATTTTGAAATAGAAGGAGGGATAATCATCTTGAGTTTGAAACTCTTTTGTCCATGTTTGATTTAACAATGCGTATTTTTTTGATAGGGTTCGCCTTTAGCAAAACACAGTTTTGTTTCTTATTCCAAACATGTTTCATTGCAGTTGTAGCATCATCAGTGAGCTTTTATTTTATGGCTGTTAAACATAAAGAATGTTCTTTACTGTTTATATACAGGTAAATATTAGTTTTCAAACGTAATTACAGATTTTTGAAGAACTCATAAATCTATATATTCATACCTTTTTACCTTTTTAGTACATCAGGAAAACTACACCATGTGGTAAAAAGGTAAGAATACATAATTTTAATTGTTCTTCAAAAGTCTGTAATTACGATTAAAAAGTAATGTTTACATGCATACAAACAGTAAAGAACATTCATTATGTTTAACAGCCATAAAATAGAAACCCACTGATGATGCTGCACCTGCAATGAAAGATTTTTGGGATAACAAACAAAACTGTGTTTCGCTAAAGGCGTACCCTATCCAAAACATATATATAGAAACAGGGATATTGAAAAAATTCAAAAGAAAGAAAGAAAGATTGTTAGAAAAATATTAGGCCCCAAAATTACTGATGGAGAAACTTATAGGCTGACAAGTAATAAGGAAATAGAAAACTACGCACACATACATGGTAACATGAGAAAACGAAGACTTAAATTTTATGGGCACATTAAAAGAATGGCACCCACTAGGTTGACAAAACAAATGGTAGAATTCGACGAAAAAAGAAGTTTAGACAAAAGATACTTGATTGGAAAGTTGGTCAGAGGGAAATTAGAAAATAGATTGGAGCGCCGTGGTATGATGAAAGAAAGAGAATTCATTCTGAAAGGAAGGAACAAATTTGAACAAAAGGGAAGGCCAACCATCAAAGGCGACATTGATTGATTGTACCTCGCGTGGTCCTATTTGGCCCATACTTGAATAATAATAAAATTAGTAATAAAATCAACTAAAGGATGCTGTTTAAGGACAGTCTGCATCTACAGTTTTCAACATTACAGTTAACAATTCTTTGATTCCTCACGAAGCGTCCTACCAACTTATTCATTCTTTTAATAAAGTTGTACCACACATACATTTTCTCCTAATCTAACGTAGTACCTCCTGGTTAGCAACACACTTTATAAAGCGGGAACCACAGCTGCGATAAGGCATTCTTGTTAAACAAAATAACAGCTGCTGCGGTTTGTTTAACAAGAACACTTTCTGAGTAGTTATTCAGCCTACGCATCTAATCTTCAACCTTCTTTTGTAGCACCACATTTCAAAAGTTTCCATTTTCTTCTAGTCTGAACTACTTAACGCCCATGCTTCACTTTTGTACAAGGCTACACTCCAGACAAAAGACTTCTTGACACTGCAATTTATTTAAAAATGTCAGAAAAAATTGTCTTTTTGAGAAACGCTTTTCTTGCTATTTCCAATCCGCATTTCATATTTTATGTACTTCGGCCATCGTCGGTTATTTCGCTGTTTAGATTTTATAACTCATCTGCTTCCTTAAATGTTTCATTCCCTAATTTAATCCCTTCACTATCACCTAATTTAATTCGACTACATCGATTACCCTCGTTTTACTGTTGTTGACATTTACAGTATAACCTCTTTTCAAAACTCTGTCTATGACAATCTAGTTTTTCGCTGCGACATTCATGAATAAATACTTCACGCAGCTCTTGCCGCATCAGAATTTTATTCGACGACTCTCTCCATGATGAAACTCTGCCAACTACAGACAAAAGTACCAAACGCTTTACCGAAATGTCCTGTCGATGACAACGGTGGAAGTCGTCGAAAGCGTGAGGCTAAATACAAACCGAGTAGGGTGGCGCAGTGGTTAGCACCCTGGACTCGCGTTCGGGAGGACGACGGTTCAATCCCGCGTCCGGCCATCCTGATTTAGGTTTTCCGTGATTTCCCTAAATGGCTCCAGGCAAATGCCGGGATGGTTCCTTTGAAAGGGCACGGCCGACTTCCTTCCTAACCCGATGAGACCGATGACCTCGCTGTTTGGTCTCTTCCCCCAAACAACTAACTAACTAACTAAATACAAATCTGTCTCGCCAAGAACTCCGTGAATCATTTATTCAAGACGCAATCTGTTCCGTTCAGCTGATTTTCCAAGTCCTCTGGCGTCTCTTACAGAAATACAGAGTGTTCAAAAAGTCTCTCCGCAGTGCCGTATGATTATTAGCCGCGCGTGCCGTATGCCGCAGTGAATGTACCGAAATGAAACTCAGTGAAATACAAGTTATTAATTTATTGAATATTCATTTTTACTTACAAGTTTTCACATTAAATGTTGAAAGTGTACCCCCTGTTGTTGAATACACAATACAATTCATCTAATCATGTTTCCAAACTCAAGCTGTAACATTTCTTCTGTAACAGAAGCAGTGAAAGTGGATATTGCAGTTTTCTATTCATCGATGGATTTTGGATGGTTTTTATAGACAGTTGTTTTCGCTGCACCTCGGAAGGAAAAGTCAGATGGTGTTAGGTCAGGCGTTCGTGGAGGCCACAGTCCCTGTGATATTGTGCGATCACCAAAAACATCAGCAAGCAGTAACATTGAAACGCGAGCTGTATGCGCGGTAGCACCATCTTGTTGAAAATAACCATTCAGTATTTCACTTAACACAAGTTCTCCTATGACAAGGTACAGAATATTACTGCAGTATCGTTGTGCGTTTATTGTTTCGTTGAAATAATGGGACCCACAATCCGACGTCTAGAAATTGCAATCCAAACTCCTATTTTCAGAGTATGAAGTGGTTCCTCATGAATACACAGTGGACTTGCAGTACTCCACATATGAGAATTTTGCGAGTTCATGTACCCGGATATACCGAGCGAGGTGGCGCAGTGGTTAGACACTGGACTCGCATTCGGGAGGACGACTGTTCAATCCCGCGTACGGCCATCCCGATTTAGGTTTTCCTAAATCGCTCCAGGCAAATGCCGGGATGGTTCCTTTCAAAGGGCACGGCCGACTTCCTTCCCCGTCCTTCCCTAATCCGATGAGACCGATGACCTCGCAGTCTGGTCTCCTTCCCCAAACAAACCAACCAACCATGTACCCGGATAAATGAAACCACACCTCATCAGTGAAAAACGTTTCATTAAGAATATTCCTTCCATTTTGTTGAACGAAATTTTTGAACCATTGACAATAATGCAGTCTCTTGCCGTGATCAGTATTTTTCAGTTCTTGCACGACTGTCACTTTATATAGGAAAAGTTCTAATTTTTTTCCTTACAGCTTGTGTGGGCCATTCCGACACTAGCATCGATTTCCTGGGCGAGTTTTCTTACTGACTTGTTCGGTTTCATAGACATTTTATCGGAAATATCGAGTAGCTTATTCTCAGACAAAACGCTAGGACAACCACTTCTCCGTGCATCTGTCACTGAACCCGTACTTCGAAATTTGTTAATCAAATATCGCACAGTATCACGATGTGGGAGTGTTGTCTCCGGGAAAATTGAATTAAATGTATGACGAACTGAAACTGTGTATTTACCGCCAGCTTTGAAGACTTGTTCAACTAAAAACACACGTTCTTCAATGGTTAGCATTTTAACAGTGACGAAAACGAAACAAGCGAACAAAGGAACTAAAACGTTCACGTCAACACGTAACGACACACACCAACGATAGTACTGATGCTGGCTGAGATAAACGAAACAGTGGAACGTTGGGAGAGTCCATTTGAATGGAAGTAACCAAGGCAGGCGAACAACCATACGGCACGCGCGGCTAACAATCACACGGCACTGCGGAGACTTTTTGAGCACCCGTTTCAATGTCACTAGCAAACCCTGAAATTTTCATTTCTCTCATTGAACTGTAATTCTTTTTCCAAAATTCTTTTTGGTTTACTTTTCTGCTTCTTTAGTGTACACCTTCATTAACATCGGTGTACGCTACAAACCTGACTCACTCCGTGCTAAACTATTGCTTCTGTTTCTTATACATGCAGCCTGATTTCTGATAACTTCCTATCCCTATATTTTATCCCTGCTACCATCAGAATTTTAAAAAGTGTATTCCATTCAACGTTCTCAAAACTTAGTCTACATATACAACCTACTGTCATACTTAGCCTACAACAAGAGTACATATTCAGTGAGAATCTGCTTATTGAAATAATTAGAAAACAATTGAATAAAATTAATTTTATCCCTTTACCGTTTTCAGGCAACTTCAGAAGGCAATAATTATCGCATTATTTGCGAGCCTCAAAAATAAGAATCTGTTGGCAGCGTATTGCTGTGGTCATCTTGATCATAATGCCTAGATCTGATTACCTCCCGTTCTGGCATGATGGCTGGATTTTTGTAAAAGCACTATAATTCTCATGACCACAGCAACATCCATCATAAATCTACTCTTTTTTAAGTTCGCAAATAATTCGATAATTATAACCTTCTAAAGAGTGACACTAAATGCCTGAAACCGGTTAAGGAATAAAATTTATTTTGTGCAACTGGTTGCCGATTATTTCAACAAATAGAAATAAAATTGCTGAAGATAGATGAAATAAAAATTTCCATGTTCTTCACGCATTTAATCAGCATAAGATTTCTAGCATCATTTTTCTTACGATACTTACAGGATTGAGAAGGTAAGTACGACAGCTTGTTTAAAAGTAATGCCTCCGAATTCATGCGAAAGCTCTGAGAGATTTTTAAATAAAAGATGCGTCATTTTTATTCTTCATGTCTACATATTTATTTATCACTATAGTCTACCTGGTGGCAAACACACTTCGCCCAACGAGAGACCACTTTGTTGATATCATCACTGTAGGATGTTTGACTTTATTGACGGAACCTCAACCTCTTCTCTGCTTGCACCGTTTCATCACTATCAAAGTGAAGTTCCCGAAAGTGTGCTCCTTTAGAAACAGATGAAAATCGAATGGGGCCAAGGAGGAACAGTGTGGAGGATGATCGACAAACGTGAACCCAAAGCGTCGGATCGTTTCAGATGCTGCAGCGCTCGTGTGTGGTCTAGCACTGTATTGCTGAAGGAGAGGCTGTCCATGTGTGGACGAATTCGAAACTCGATTACACCACGCTCACCGACATAGTTACGTTACACACCGCCATGCTACACGCTGGAATTAGTGGCCCTCTATCGGCAGAGTGCTGCAAACACGTAGACATGAAGAACGAAGATATAGAATGTTAATAACGTTTGTTTTATTTTAAAAAAAACTTTAAGAGTTCTTACATTAAAAAATTAGGAGGCATTACTTTTTAGCACACACTCGTATTCGCCGAGACCTTCTGAGCAGCAAATGGCGTGTCCTACTCCATGCAGTCTTCTTATATTATTCAATAATTTGTGATTCGTTGTAGAAAAGTATTTAAGTTACAGTTATGAATCAAGCATGCTCAATATTGAAACATTTCAGAGGACAAATAACAGTTCTACTGGTAGGAAACATGATCAATAAAGTGAACTTCAAGATTTTAAGTCCTATTTAACCGTTGCGCTAAGTATGTGGTTTCTGTGTTAACTTGTTCAAGAAATGAAGTCAGATCGCGTTACAATAGCACCTTCACGAGCCAGTATCCGTAGATAAAATGGGGGATTATAATTAGCGCAATCTACTATAGGCATTTCTATACGCACCCAGATTTAACACAATACACAGCCCGTTTACAACCGCACACACCATGGGTATTATCTCTCCATTAGCGTTGTGTAAAATTTGCTGCACTTTTCTCCTTCCCTCTGATTAGAGCGCTCGGATTCTTCGTCTCGCCAAAAAAAAAAAAAAAAAAAAAAAAAAAAAAAATGTTTGTTAACAATTTTCGTTGCCTTGTGTAACACCCTCCTATAGCGCGCAAAAGAAAGCATACTCTCGTCAATATGTTGCTTCCTGAAACAAATAATGATAATATTTGCTTTTCCGTTACAGGCAAATCGAGACGTCCGGCTGAGCTGCAAATAACAGCAGGTCACTTCTACAGGCGTCTCATGATATTATTATCTACAGGTGAAACCACACCGTGGTCCCTCCGGTTTCTGCAGTCGGTGTGGAACTTTCCTCCCTGGGGCGACATTGCTCGGAGAAAGCGCTTTCTTTCACTGTCCCCTGGCTACTCTTGGGGTTCACTCTTACAGATGGGTTCTTCTGCTAGAATTAGATGAGCACCTTCGTAATACTTCCGCATTTTCTCCACGAACCTGTGACGAAACCTCACACCCTTTTCTGAATCTTCTCCAGTTATTTTGTTAATTCCTCCTGGGAAGGTCCTAAAACCAATGAGGAATACTCGAGAATCATTCAAACAGGGGTGTAGTAAGCATCGTGTTTCCCTGTTACTAGTGTAATGTGGACATTCCAGTTTAGGTCGCTCCAGACGGGTGCTCCTTGCCATTTTTCGGATGTTATCTGACTGCAGTAATTTATTTGCCAATAGTGTAACCGAAATGAAATTTCTTTCTCTGCCTATTAATGTACAATACGTTACGTTCACTGATGTTGAGGATCGGCTGCGAGTGTCTGCAACAGACCTGGATCGGTTGTAGGGCTTACTGCATTTCACTACGGTTTTCCGGTAGTCAAACCTTCCTATACACGACAACATCAGCTACGAACTGCATTGTGATGCTTTCGATGCTATCCACTGGATCATTTATGTATGATCCAAAATTTAACTTCTCTGTAACACTCGCTTGGGGAACTACTGAAATTACTTTTACATTTGACGATAATGTCAGGCGAGGAGCTATATCTGCTAATAAGTCCACAAAAAAGTTCGGATTCTGTTCACTAAGCGACTGTGTGGAACTATATTGAATGCCTTCCAAAATTCAGCGAGCAAGGCAGTATGGTAAGCGAGGGTAAAACCCCGCAATTTACAGTTTAACTAATATTGTGGTCAATGAGGCGTAAAATTTCCACGGCTTCAAATTGATGTCATAGGTTCCGTTATTACCTATAAAACATGCATATTCCAGCTCTTTCTGATTATTAATTATCGAGAAATTTACAGTTTATCTGCTAGAGGTGCTCAACAAGTAATGGAGTACATACTTAAAAAAAAAATAGCTTCGTATTATTCCGGATTCCAGTACGCTATATTATTCCCCACTCTTCGGCTACAAAACCCTATTTTTCAGTATAATCTCTGTTCAATGCGATGGCCTTACACCACCTTACTGGGAGGGCCTGCATGCCCGCATGGTACCACTCTACTGGTCGGAGCCTGTGTCTTGCTGCATCAAAAATATCTTGTCCGCTGCTCTTGGTCTTGCGGTAGCGTTCTCGCTTCCCGCGCACGGGGTCCCGGGTTCGATTCCCGGCCGGGTCAGGGATTTTCTCTGCCTCGAGATGACTGGATGTTGTGTGTCTCTCATCATTTTATCCTCATTCACTCGCAAGGCGCCGTGGCGTTAAAGAACTTGCGGAGCGGCGGCCGAACCGCCCCGCGAGTGGTCTCCCGGCGACCAATGCCATACGCTCATTTTAATAACCTCCCCATCATTCACGTACTCTTTACAGTTGAGTGCATCCTTCATTGGGTCAAAGAGATGAAATTCGTAAGGTGCGACATCTGGGCTGTAGGGTGCATGAGGAAGAACAGTCCTCTCGACTACCCCGACTTGTGTGAGGCCATGCGTTGTCGTCAAGAAGGAGAAGTTCGTTTGAAACTTTGTGACGCCGAACAAGTAGAAGTCGTTTGTTCTATTTCCTGAGAGTAGTACAATATACTTCCGAGTTGATCGTATCTCCATGAGGGACAATGTCAAACAGGAGAACACCTGCAGAGTCCCAGAAGACCGTCGCCGTCACTTTACCGGCTGAGGGAGCCGCTTTGAACTTTTTCTTTGGAGGAGAGCTGATGTGGCAGCACTCCACGGACTGACGTTCTGCTTCCGGTTCGAAGTGATGAAACCATGTTTCATTGCCTGTGACGATCTTCGAAAAAAAATTGACAGGATCAGCCTAGTAACACGTAAGCAATTCCTTACAGCTAGTCCTTCGTTGCTCTTTATTGTCTTCTGTTAGACGTGAGGAACTCAGCGGGCACACTCTTCTGAGTATCTCAACTTGTGAAGGAGTGTGTCAGCACTACCAACTGAGATGTCCAGTTGTGCAGCGAGATGGTTTATTGTGATCCATCTGTCACCTCGAATGAGAGTGTCCAGACGTTCCAACATGGCAGTAGTCACAGCTGTGTGCAGCCCTCTGGCATACGGGAGATCGGACAGGTTTCCACAACCTTCTTACGATGACAGACCCCTCGCCCAAGGACTCAACGTCCTTTTGTTCACTAACAGGTCTCCGTAGACAATCTGCAAGAGCGTACGAATATCTGCAGTGCTCTGGTTTTCTACCAAAAGAAACTCAATGACAGCTCTCTGCTTGAAACGCACCTCAATTACAGACGCCATTTTGAAGGTATATATAGCGCCGCCATTTATCTGAATTTCATGAAACTGTAGGGGTTGCAGTACGAATATTCCACGATGTCCCACAACAAATTTTGCATTTTTTAACCGAAACTGGCTGAGAAAAAATAGTGTTGCACTACTTACTGAACGCCCCTCGTAATTTTACTGTGGACGATAATGTCACACTGGACTAGCATTCGGGCGGGCGACTCCAAAACCCGCGGCCGGGCATCCTGATTTAGGTTTTCCTTGATTTCCTTAAATCGCTGCGGGTAACTGCCGGGATTGTTCCTTTGAAAGGCCACGGCCGATTTCCTTCCCCATCCTTCCTTAATCCGAGCTTGTGCTCCGTCTATAATGACCTCACTGCCGACGGGACGTTAAACAACAACCTCCTCCTCACGACAATGTCAGACTAAGAGTTATATCTGCTAATAAATCCACACTCTAGGCATAAAACTGGCCAGAAATTTCCTAAGTTCGGATTTCGTTCGCCCACCAACTGTGCGAAACTGTGTCGAATGCCATCCAAAATTTTAATATTGTGGTCAGTGAAGGGTATATTTTCCCGCGATATCTGACTGATGTCACAAGTCGAGTCGTTATCCATAACCGATCGAAATTCCAGCTCTGTCTTATAATTGATTACAGAGAAATTTACACTTTAGCTATAACAGAAGTCGCAGGATATTAAATATTTGTAACATTGTTGTATTGTAGTCAAGTTACACAACACAGAATTGAACTGAAATTCCACCCTTCATTTTTGGGGATCAACAGGAAGAATTATTTCCACGCGAAAGTGAAGCTTAACCACAGTAGTGTTAGCGATTAATCCGTTGATTATTGTTTCCAAACGAGACATTACCACCTTTTTTAATAGCGACTTGTTCCACTTTTCAAGCACGGTACAACAGGGATTCTGCTTGGCATGGATTCTACAGGTCCTTGACAGGATTCCAAACGTATGTGGCACCAGATACCTACTCACAGGTCAAGCAGTTCTCGCAAATTACGGGGTGGTGGTTTACAGGCACACAACTGCCCGATGTGTGTACCAATGGGCACAGATCAGGCACATTTGCTGGCCAAGGCATCACTGTGAGTTCACTATAATGCCACTCAAATCACTGTAGCAAGATTCTGATGTCTCAGCAAGGACAGTTATCCTGTTGGATGATTTCTGTAGGGGGAGACTTGTATTTACTCATCAGCATAATTCTACCCCCACCAGCCTGCATCTGTGGTGCGGTGCCTGTTTCGAAGTCATTCGCCTGGATGAAGGCGTGTAGGGGCCCAGCCATACATCCGACAAGTGACACATTTCTATTGATCCAAGGTGAAAACTCAGTGATGCAGCAATCATATCTGACGATGTCGTTGGGTCAACGCAGGAACACCTAGGGGTCGTGTGGAGGGGTGTGTGGAGCACTATCTCTGCCTATCCTGGATTACACAGTGAGGGATCCTCCGACCTTTACGTTTTGTGATGAAACGTGGACGTCCTGTACCATACAGTCTGCTCGTTATTTCACCATCCTTCAACCACTTTCCATAGGTGCTCATGACAGTACTACGCCAACAGGCGACTGTCTTCGTCGTTTCAGGGATTCTCGTTTCCAATCGTAGCACCACAACAATGTTCACTTTGTCTAAACAGCTTATATCAGTGGATTTCGGCATTTACGCCCCGTATCTTCGCTGTAATGACAACCCATTCGTCTCTCTTCCGCTAACATTCTTTCTTTTCTGCGTCACGTGCCAGCAACACCACCAGGAGCCAGTTAACCTCGCGATGGGTAGTGGTCATAATGTTTTGGCTCATTAGTGTACGTAGTAAAAATCAGACTTACCTCTTTTTCTTACCTCTGGAGTCATCTGTTCAAGACGAACCTTTGTGGGACAATCAGTTACAATAAGACAAATCTACCATCTGGTGTCCAACTTTTGAATCGATGACAGTCAATTAAAAACTTCGGTGAGTGACTTTACCGGCTGGCCGGTGTGGCCGAGCGGTTCTAGGCGCTTCAGTCTGGAACCGCGCGACCGCTACGGTCGCAGGTTCGAATCCTGGCTCGGGCATGGATGTATGTGCTGTCATTAGGTTAGTTAGGTTTAAGTAGTTTTAAGTTCTAGGGGACTGATGACCACAGATGTTAAGTCCCATAGCGCTCAGAGCCATCTGAAACATTTTTAGTGACTTTACCCTTACGAGGGCCTTTACCCCCATCTACCCTAACCTGGACGCTGTAATCTAAATCCCTCTACATCTCGTTTACAAGCAGAACTGAGTTTCACAAGATACCAGTTTTCGTGGTGCAAATAACTACCTACAGAGTGAATTTCAGTTGTCCAAAATGGCCATAGCACAATATCATATATGTGTTCCAGAATTCTACGATCAACGTCAGCGATTGCAGGTCCTATTACATCGCCGGCCGGAGTGGCCGAACGGTTCTAGGCGCTACAGTCTGGAACCGTGCGACCGCTACGGTCGCAGGTTCGAATCCTGCCTCGGGCATGGATGTTTGTGATGTCCTTAGGTTAGTCAGGTTTAAGTAGTTCTAAGTTCTAGGGGACTGATGACCTTAGAAGTTAAGTCCCATAGTACTCAGAGCCATTTGAACCATTTGAACGAGTACATCGGATGACTTTTCTTGAAACTAGCGATGACCTACAACTTTTCCAATCATTTGGTATCCTTCGTTGCTCCAGCAACGTACAATTAACCGCTACTAGGTGTGGACCAAGTTCTTTCACAAAATTTGCATAGAATCGTAAGGCGTCTTATCAAGTCCAGAGGCTTTTCCTATGTCACACGATTAAGTTGATTTTCTATTCCACAGTTATTTATCCCAGTATATGTCATTTTGGTTCTAGTGCGATAACTGGAAGAAAGAGTCATATTATAATTTTCGCAGTTACTTACGTGGACTAATTATTTACCGATTAACAGGGCCTCGTGATGGTCTGTCCTCCAGGAGATACCTGAGTAAGTTGCGAAGCATTATGGTCTACAGGGTGACTTTTTCCACTCTAGAGAAGATACGGAACATTTCGGATACGTTCTTTTTGATTTGCTGCTTCCTGAAACTATCTTGTCTCAGAAAAACGGCGAAACACTGTTGCAAACATTGAATGCTGTAGTTGTTGCAGGCGGGGATAGGTCTCCTGATATAACCTTGCTCCCTACCGCCCGTTGCCATTTGCCTTTCCGTAAGTAAACACCATGTCGGCAACCTCTCGATTCAAATACGGACCCACTGTATACGACGTTGTGTCACGTCCACTACAAGGTGAGTCAGCAAGATAAGTGAATCGGATACAACATTACCAATTACAATGGCAGAAGAGAGCTCTAGGACAGGATGTATTAGAAACAGTACCACCCTCTAGGAGGAAATCATGCATATCGTAAATGTGCCTGCATGGTACAGCGCGTATTAGACCGCAGTCTCTGTAACGATGTATGGTTGAACAAATGGTTTCTATAACGAAAACCATGTATTTCCGAACATAAGTTCATTAGACCCTTTTTGTTCCGTATCATCTCATCTATCAATCCCTATAGTTTGTACACCGTAGAAAAAATCACCCTGTATATCCTCTCAACAATAGTCCACAATACATGCACTTTGGACGAAGCCTAATCCTCACATACATCGCACTTCTGATATGCTCAATGGAAATGGGTTCCGGCAAACTCAGTGGTCAAGGTAAACATAATGTGCTACTAATGATTGTCGATTCACTGCAAACAATTTAGGAGTACAGGTTGTTGCACTATTTGGTGAAACTCTCTGGTCTCTGTTGTGGACTGACAAGAGCAGCCAGTCCACAATGAAGTAGCCGATAGGGCACGCGTCAACTCACGCCGTCTTGCGTTAAATCTGAAACAGGATATGTGGTAAAAGCTATAAGGAAAAGAACGGAGCTTCTCATATACTTATCTTTAATTTCTTCTTGTACATCTCTATGGTGAACACAAGTGAGACTCTCTCCAGATATGGATAACTGCGCCTTGCTAGGTCGTCCGTACTACTGGGGGCCGAGTTCTAGTCAGTCTCTCGAGACCTGCCATGTGGTGGCGCTCGGTCTGCGATAACACAGTGGCGACACGCGGGTCCGACATGTACTAGAGGACCGCGGCCGATTTAAGCTACCACCTAGCAAATGTGGTGTCTGACGGTGACACCACATTCCTCCCCCGCAATTCGGCGAACGGTCGTGTTATAAGGCTTCCGTCCGCCGTGGGGAGGACCCCATGTTGACGTAGGTGATGAGGTGGGGAGCCTAACAACAGGCGAGGCTGTGCCACCCGCACCCTGCCATTCGGTCCGAGGGGAGCTAGGAAACGCCTGAAAACCTAGTCCAGGGTGCACGTCAACATGCGGTGTATGCGCCCGTAATGAGACAGGAGGGGCCGAAGGGTCGACCTCCATGGCGTCGGGGAATCCGACGCGCGATGACGACATCTGGTCCGGAGCGGGCAATAGTTCCATGGCGGAGGACGGCTGGTCACGGGAAGCAAGCGGCGGCCCGTGACCCAGGGAGGCGCGTGGCGGTTGCAGCGACGCGTCCACCGCAGGCGGCGCCGGAGGCGGCTGCGGCGGCTGCGGCGGCGCGGCGCCATGAGGCAAAATGGAAGGCAGCGTCGGGAACAACTGGGGATGAGGCGAGCCAGTAGATGGGTCCCCAGGGCGCTGACCGGACGGCCCCGTCGCTGAAAGCAGACGGGGAGCGGCAGAACCCAGGCGACGACAGAGGCGCAGCTGATTGAGATGCCGACGCACCTCACCAGAGGCCCCCAAAACCAAATACATCGCGCGGCCGAGGCAGCGAAGAATGCGCCCTGCGAGCCAACGCCGTGAACCGCGATAGTTGCGATAATAGACAACGTCGCCAGGAGCAAAAGCAGGAGTTTGGCGCAGCACAGGAACCTGATGCGGCGGATGCAGCAAAGACATCAAGGTTCGATGAGAACGACCATGGAGCAGCTCAGCCGGCGAGCGACCATCGCGGGGCTGAGAGCGATACGAGGACAAAAAGAGCAACAATGCATCCTCTCGAGAATGCGACTCTTTCAACTTCAACATCTGTGACTTGAAAGTCCGGACCAATCGTTCAGCGGCACCGTTTGACTGAGGCGAAAACGGCGCGGATGTCAGATGTTGGATACCATTGGCCTTGCAGAAAGACTGAAATTCTGCAGACATGAATTGTGGGCCATTGTCGGAAACAATAGTCTGTGGTAGACCTTCAATGCAAAAAATAGCGGACAACGCTTGGATGGTGGCAGATGACGTCGTTGAAGACATCCGGACAACAAACGGAAAATGACTGAAAGAATCGACCACAACCAACCATCGAGCATTCCAGAATGGACCAGCAAAATCGATGTGCAAGCGTTGCCAAGGGGAAGTGGTTGTTGGCCATGCAAAGAATTTCCGCAGCAGGGCGGCCTGGTGTTCAGCACACGCCACGCAAGAAGAGCACATATGCGTAATCGCAGCATCGATTCCGAACCAAGTACAGTGCTGACGAGCAAGTTGTTTCGTTCGCACTATACCCTAATGTCCTTGGTGGAGAAGCTTTAAAACAGAGGACTGTAACGAACGTGGGACCACAACCCGAGACTGATCATTATCAGAACGCAACAACAAAACACCACGTCGTACAAAAAGTCTCTCCTTGTGAGCAAAAAATCGGCGAACCAACGGATCCTCGATCCGTGACTTTGACAAGGGCCAGTGCGTAGCAACAAAACGCAAAACAGTAGCAAGGACAGGGTCAACAGCTGTGGCCGTAGCGACACGACGAAAATCAATCGGAAACGATTCGACCACGTCATCGGTTTCCGCATCAATGAACATGCAAGCAAGTTCAGAAGAATCGAATGCTTTATCCTCGGCAACAGACAAACGGGACAACGCATCAGCGTTTCCGTGCTTAGCAGTGGACCGATACAAGATATCGTAGCGGTACTGCGAGAGAAAAAGAGACCAGCGAATGAATTTCTGCGCTGTACGTGGAGGTACAGACGTGTTCTGATGAAAAAGCGATGTCAAAGGGTTGTGGTCTGTGAGGATGGTAAAGTGACGACCATACAAGAAATCATGAAACTTCGTAACACCAAATACGAGAGCCAAAGCTTCTTTCTCTATCTGGGAATAATTTCTTTGCGCAGATCAGAGCAATTTTGACGCAAAGGCAATAGGGCGATCATGCGATCCATCTTTGTGCGCAAGCACAGCACCGATCCAGAAATCCGATGCATCTACCATCAACAAAAGGGGTTTTCGGGGATCGAATGGCGTAAGGCAAGTATTGGAAAGCAACGCCGATTTCAACTGGCGAAAGGCGCGTTCGCATTCCGTCGTCCAGACGAACGGAACACCTTTACGGCGTAAGCGATGAAGCGGAGCTGAAATGGAAGAGGCATGGGGAACATATTTATGGTAGTAATTAAGTTTCCCCAACACACTCTGCAACTGTTTCAAGTTCTGCGGTGACGGCAAATCCTGTACGGCACGGAGGTGCTCTGGACTCGGATGTATTCCTTGGGCATTGAGGACATGGCCCAGGTAGGGTAGATCCCGAGCAAAAAACACACATTTGTCCTTCCTCAAGCGAAGACCATTTTGTCGCAAGACCTGAAATAACGTTCGGAGATTGTGCAAATGTTCGGCTTCTGTCTTTCCGGAGATCACAATATCGTCCAGATAGTTCGCAGCAGTAGGGACCGACGCACAAACAGTTTGTAAATATTGCTGAAACAATGCAGGTGCGGATGCACACCCGAATGGCAGTCTGTTGAAGCGATACAAACCAAGATGCGTGTTTACCACCAAGACGCGCTGGGATTCTTCGTCCACCGGTATTTGCAAGTACGCATCTGCTAGGTCCAACTTTGAAAAATATGTTCCCAGGCACAGTTTGTCAAAAAGATCTTCCGGGCGGGGCAAAGGAAAAGTTGCAGTCACAAGTTGTGGATTCACAGTTGCCTTGAAGTCCACACAAAGTCTCAATTTTCCGGAAGGTTTTGGCAAAATTACTAAGGGTGAGGCCCAGAGAGAAGCCTGCACACGTTCAATTACACCTTGAGATTCTAAATCGTGTAATGTTCTTGCGACCTCATCACGCAATGCGTGGGGAACATTGCGCGCTCTGAAAAACTTCGGTTGCGCGTTTGCTTTCAGTTCCAAATGCGCTGCATAATTCTTAGCGCAACCAAGGCCCAGTGCAAAAATGTCTGCAAATTCTTCACATAGACGAGAAACACTGGCGGAAGGCACAGTCTGATTCACTGATAGGACCTGATTTACGATAGACAAATTAAACAACTGAAATAAATCTAAACCAAACAAGTTCACTGCCGTAGAAGATCGAAGAACGTAAAATGACACAAGTTTTGTTTGTCCTTTGTAAGTTGCAAGAAGGCTGCACTGTCCTAACACAGGTATCCGCTGCCCTGAGTAACTATTGAGCTGAACATTCGCGGCACGCAATGGAGGGGCGCCCAGTTGTTCGTACGTGGCGTGATTGAGCAATGAAACTGCAGCTCCGGTATCGAGCTGGAATGGGATCACTTTGCCTTCAAAGTCTAAGTCCACAAAAAGTTTATTGTCCTGCTGACGACAAGAACGACGTTCACGTGCAATTTGAACTGATACAGGTACAGAAGCACTTGCGACTGTACGGGATTTCCGGCGACGTCGACGCACACTTTTTGTGGGACGAACACAGTCACTGTTAGATAAAGTGGCACAGGACGGGGTGGAATGAACTACATGAATGTCCATGGGCGAAGGTCCACTAGCCTGAGTGTCCTCGGTTCGATTCCGGCGCGAAGCAAAGGGCCTGGAATTGTTGTGATTGTCCGATCTAAGCCTTTTCTGGCAAACACTTTGTACATGTCCTTTCTTATGACAGTAAAAGCAAATAGCTTGGCGGGACGGGCAATTTTCACGCGAATGTCTAGTTGCACACCGCGGGCATGATTTTAGAACTTCATTTGCTTGCTTACGCGGCGCACGTGTGTGCGAGCTAGGCTGCCGCTGCGCTGACGGGCGCGAGGGCCGCCTAGCGTCCCGTGCAGCGGGCCCGGCGGGCCGGTTAATGTGACACACTGCTGGCGAAGTTTCAAACGAGTCCTGAGCAAAGTCAAGTGTGTCTTGCCTGTCCAATATGTCTATCACTTGTTGAAGGGAGGGATTAAACAGTTTCAAAATCTGTTCCCGTATGCGAACATCAGAAACGTTCTGTGCAATTGCATCACGCACCATAGTATCTGAATAAGGGAGGCCACATTCACACTGAAATTCACAATCCCTAGTAAGTCCTTGCAAAGTCGCAACCCACTCCCTATTAGTCTGACCGGCCGTACGTTTTGTACGAAAGAACGTATACCGTTTGGCAACGACATTTACTGTTTCCTTGAAATAGGCATCTAACGCCGACAAAATTTCGTCTTAGGACAGAGTTGCTACGTCTCGTCGGGGAAACAATTTCACTATCACATGGTAGGTGCACACACCGACACAAGAAAGCAAAAACGGCTGCCGCTCATTACCTTGAATTCTGTAGGCGGCGAGATGAAAGCCGAACTGGTGGGACCATTCCGGCCAGGACTCGTGGGTTGAATCAAAATTACGGAAGGGCGGTGCAACGGCGTGTTGTGGCTGCGGTAGCGATGAAGCGGCGGCTGCCGCATCGTGTTGCAGCACACGTTGACCCTGGACGAGCTGTCCAAGGGCATCCAATAACGCCTGCGTCTGCTGATTCTGCAAGCGAAAAAATTCGGACAGTACACCCGGAGATTGTGGCGAAGCCATGACACAAGCAATTCAGAGCAAAGCAAGGGAAAAAAGAACAATCCTTCAATCCTAGTCGCCAATGTTGTGGACTGACAAGAGCAGCCAGTCCACAATGAAGTAGCCGATAGGGCACGCGTCAACTCACGCCGTCTTGCGTTAAATCTGAAACAGGATATGTGGTAAAAGCTATAAGGAAAAGAACGGAGCTTCTCATATACTTATCTTTAATTTCTTCTTGTACATCTCTATGGTGAACACAAGTGAGACTCTCTCCAGATATGGATAACTGCGCCTTGCTAGGTCGTCCGTACTACTGGGGGCCGAGTTCTAGTCAGTCTCTCGAGACCTGCCATGTGGTGGCGCTCGGTCTGCGATAACACAGTGGCGACACGCGGGTCCGACATGTACTAGAGGACCGCGGCCGATTTAAGCTACCACCTAGCAAGTGTGGTGTCTGACGGTGACACCACAGTCTCCATCACTGCTAGGGAATCATCAGGGCCGGCCGCTGGTGGCCGAGCGGTTCTGGCGCTACAGTCTGAAACCGCGCGACCGCTACGGTCGCAGGTTCGAATCCTGCCTCGGGCATGGATGTTTGTGTTGTCCTTAGGTTAGTTAGGTTTAAGTAGTTCTAAGTTATAGGGGACTTATGACCTCAGCAGTTGGGTCCCATAGTGCTCAGAACCATTTGAACCATTTGAATCATCAGGTGTACACGAAGCGCTAGATGGATGATACGTCATGCGCATATGAGGAGCAATGACAGATGCACAAATAATCCCATTTCAATCAAAGTAAAAATTCCTCACATTAGATTGCAACCAGTGGCCTACCGAAAAGTCAGATTTATCGCCTCTAATACTCTGCCATCAAAGTGTAGAAATTTGCTCTGCAATCAATCAGTATAAGTTTCTTGCATCTAATGTTGAAATTTCTGCACACATGTGTGCTCCGTGTCATTTATTTAGGAGAGGTTCTCCAGTCGGCCACTGATTCTGTTCGACCCAGCAAGGTGATAGGTCTAGATGATATAGCGTTTCATGATTTTATCATAATCGAGTGCTAAATTATTGATTGCTCTGCAGCACAATAGCCTGTTTATCTACTACTACACTCGAAAGCATAGACAATTCTACGTGACCACAAGTTCGTACTATAATACTTCGCCAGAGACCATGAAAGTCTATATGCACACAACACTGTGGTGTGCAATTCCTCTTTCATATCACTATGATGATCCAGCCACGATTACATGCACTGATATCTTGTATGTTGCCACATCTTTACACAACTGTCAGTCAGACGAACAGTGAAGGGCGAGTCATCATCATAGTATTGTTCCCCGCCAAAGAATTGTATTCACCATGACGATTGTGGCGACACCTCTCCTATATGACACCGATTTCAACATACAATAACTCGTCGTAATGTATACAAGACGGCTTCTCTTTCGTTGCTAAGCAGAAGTGAGGTCTTTAGACTGCTGGAAATATGTTAAGAGTAGCGTAAAATAACACTGCTGCCTATTTCTGTTCAGTATTTTGGTGGCCCGAGGTGACAACCTGTAGTAACAGAGGAATTTTTGGATTTTATTTTCTGTCAACTAATGCGTTTCTGCTTTTACAAAACTAGTTGCAAAAATTCATATAGTTCCATTAGATATGTTATTGGGTTGGTGGATAAGTTCATAGCGTTTTTCCGTAAGTGTAATACCACAAAAATCCACATAACAGAGACTTTAGTCATCAATAGCATATTCTGCTTCACTATTTACAACAACCTTCCAGCACTGGGGTAGCTTTTCGATTCCGCGACTGTAGAAATCACGATGTTTTTGGGCGAAGACCTCGTCGAGTTTTGTTCGGAGCACATTTACATCCGGACAGGATATTCCTTGACGGTTGTTCGATAGAGAGAAGAAAAGGTGCAAATCTGAGGGCGCAAGATCAGATGAATAAGGCGGGTGCGAAATAACTTCCCAACGCAGCTTCTGTATAGTGTTTTTCGTCAGTCTAGCAGAATTCGGGTGGGCGTGATCGTGTAGTAGCACCACAACACTTAGTACTCCTGGTCACCGTCCTTGGACTGCGGCTGCAAGGCGCCTCAGTTGTTGACCATAAATGTCGGCAGTGATGGTTACATCTCGGGAAAGCAATTCGTAGTTCACCACACCGTAACTGTTATACCAGATCTATAAAATTACCTTTTGTGAATGCGAGCGGATCTTTGTACGGGGAGTTGCTGCTTTGTTCGGGTTCAACCATTCATTTCTTTTCCTTATGTTAGCGTAAATAGACCATTTATCGTCACCAGTAACGATACAAGACAGGAATGGTGGGTGCTGTTCACGAGCCACTTGATCACGAGCCAGCTAACCACGAGAAAGCACAGATGCACATATGGCCACCCACAGGTCTTTGTGATTTTGGCTTAGAGCATGCGGTACTTATACAACCGACTTTCGATCCTTCTGCAATTGTCGCATGATTGTGGAATTATCACAGTTCTTGAATACACTGACGTAGGTCACTATTGATTACTGCGATTAAACGACCTTCATCAAACACCGAAGGACTTTCTGAACGTGTAGAGTCACTAATATCGAAACAATCCTCCTTAAAACGAGAAAATTATTTTCTTACTGTGATACTCTGTCCAGTGGCATTATCCCCATACACGGCGGAAATGTTTCTGGCTACCTCTACTGCTATCCTCGACCTACTGAATTCAAACAAAATAATGTGTCGGGAATGTTCCAATTTCTCCACTTTTCACTCCATTTTCTAGTGACAACACTCACTAACTCAGATAGCAACAGTTAACCACAAATAAAAATTTACAATCGATAAATAGAACCATAGCAACCGGAATATCGACATGCAAATCAAAAGCTCGATCAACTTAAGCACCAACATAGTATATTTCTTACTTAGTGACGGATAATATTAACAGAAAATGACGAAGATGTGCTTAAGAATTGCTTCTCCAGAGGTATCGTGCGGAGGGACCTCTCTATCTGTCACCTAGCTGTGATCTCAGCAGCAATGATGATAATAAATCTTTAAGAGACGAATGCAGGCCACCGTAGCGTCGTATGGTTCGCAGCAGAAGACGGAATTCCACGAAGTCCTCGTCTGCCCTAGAAAGCGGCCACTAACGTGAGGCACCGCAGTATAACAGCGCTCTTTGACGGGTTTATTCCTCGCACAAAGGAAGAAGTGGCCGTATTTTCCTCTTGGACTGAAATCGATAGGCCGAACCTCCGACCCCGACATAAAGTGGCGCGTGTTACCTACCGGCGTTTTACGACCACGTCCGCCGGCACGACTACGTTCATAGGAGCCGGCATCCAGGATAGCAAAACAATACGGTTTGAAGGATGGCCCACGTGATACAGTACCTTCTTACTGGATCCTCTGTAATTACCTCTTCTAACTAGCTCCTAATATTGAAATGTATTGTCTAGGAGTTGTGTACTGTCAGTTGGTAAATATGTGAGACTTGGACGCGGTATGAGTAAGTGTGTGTGTGTGTGTGTGTGTGTGTGTGTGTGTGTGTGTGTGTGCGTTTGCATGTTTCTGTTTATTACGTGCTTCTAAGATCCGACAATTGACAGTTAATTTCAAGGAATTTTCAGAAAATTTCGCTTTTGAGGTTTTGTCATTAAGAGCTATCAAACATTTCTCTTTCATAATGCTAATCTCATATGACGATGAAGTTTCAATATTTAAATCCTGTATATATATCCTGAAACGTCAACATAGTTAACTATTTGTTGTTGCGTTTGAGGTCATGGTGAAACTGTTAGTGCGGTAGCGTTCTCGCTTCCCACGCCCGGGTTCCTGGGTTCGATTCCCGGCGGGGTCAGGGATTTTCTCTGTCTCGTGATGGCTGGGTGTTGTGTGATGTCCTTAGGTTAGTTAGGTTTAAGTAGTTCTAAGTTCTAGGGGACTGATGACCATAGATGTTGAGTCCCATAGTGCTCAGAGCCATTTGAAACTGTTACTTTAAATCTCTCTAATCACAATTAAAGAAAACAAATTTTTCTTGTCATATGCCCTTCTCCTTTATTATTTGCAATGTATCTTCCGTGGCCTTGAATATATACATACTTATGTTTCAAAGATTTTGCTTTACAAGTAAAAACAATCCTTTCATACAAACCACCGCGTTAAAATGTTACATACAATCAGGTCAAAACAAATACGGGCACACACACACACACACACACACACACACACACACACACACACGCATGATCACTGACACAACAGCGACACATTGAACAATTGGTAACAGCATTCAACATTTGGCAACACCATCGGAAACATAACATCAAGTAAAAATGTTCATTTCCTAGAGCTGTGAAAACGAAATTTCGCATGGCATAAACCATAAACGCTGTAAAACAGGAAAAAGTGCACTCATAGACTAGTATCTACGAAATCTTTAAGTAGAAATTTTATGCTATCATTACGGCATAGATAAGAAGAAAGTGCCAGAACTGTTTATAGCCTCAATATACAATTTCCAAAATGTAAAGCAAAATAGTTTAAACACAAATATGTACATATTTCAGGTCACTGAAGATGCCTTACTAATGATAACTGCGAAACGTGTATGGCAACAAAAATTTGTGTTATTCAGTTATGACTTGATGGATTTCAGGTAATAATTTACAAAATAATGAATCATCAAATTTAATCGTGTAACTAAGGCTTAAGCGTTTCCACTGTAAATATGTGCTGCCCCAGTTGTATGAAACCTGTGTTATAGTTTCACCCTCACTGAAACTCATTCACACAGCAAGAAATACAACAGATGACAAAATCAGCCTTACACTTTATGTGAAATGGATACCAACGCTGTTATCGATCTTAGCATCGCCTATGTTTCTGCAAGAAGACCTCCGTAGAACTGTTAAAACACACAAAATATGCTGTTCGCTAACGATAAAGGAGAGATTATGAGGGTCGGCTATAAAGTGAAACTACAAAGTAATGAAAATATTTGTGAAGAATCAAATTATCATTATAACTTGGTGCATATGTAGGATATTTTCAACTTTTGAAATAAATGAAAATCTGTGTCGCTAGGGCTGTACAGTTTCGGGTTAATTCGCTCCCTCTCCCCATCGAAAGAGTGGAACAGTTGGTGTGTTACGCTCTCAATGTGTGGACGGTCGTCTGCATGAGAACATTCCTTACCGTTAGTTTCTTTAGCGCGAAGCTACACTCCTGGAAATTGAAATGAGAACACCGTGAATTCATTGTCCCAGGAAGGGGAAACTTTATTGACACATTCCTGGGGTCAGATACATCACATGATCACACTGACAGAACCACAGGCACATAGACACAGGCAACAGAGCATGCACAATGTCGGCACTAGTACAGTGTATATCCACCTTTCGCAGCAATGCAGGCTGCTATTCTCCCATGGAGACGATCGTAGAGATGCTGGATGTAGTCCTGTGGAACGGCTTGCCATGCCATTTCCACCTGGCGCCTCAGTTGGACCAGCGTTCGTGCAGGACGTGCAGACCGCGTGAGACGACGCTTCATCCAGTCCCAAACATGCTCAATGGGGGACAGATCCGGAGATCTTGCTGGCCAGGGTAGTTGACTTACACCTTCTAGAGCACGTTGGGTGGCACGGGATACATGCGGACGTGCATTGTCCTGTTGGAACAGCAAGTTCCCTTGCCGGTCTAGGAATGGTAGAACGATGGGTTCGATGACGGTTTGGATGTACCGTGCACTATTCAGTGTCCCCTCGACGATCACCAGTGGTGTACGGCCAGTGTAGGAGATCGCTCCCCACACCATGATGCCGGGTGTTGGCCCTGTGTGCCTCGGTCGTATGCAGTCCTGATTGTGGCGCTCACCTGCACGGCGCCAAACACGCATACGACCATCATTGGCACCAAGGCAGAAGCGGCTCTCTTCGCTGAAGACGACACGTCTCCATTCGTCCCTCCATTCACGCCTGTCGCGACACCACTGGAGGCGGGCTGCACGATGTTGGGGCGTGAGCGGAAGACGGCCTAACGGTGTGCGGGACCGTAGCCCAGCTTCATGGAGACGGTTGCGAATGGTCCTCGCCGATACCCCAGGAGCAACAGTGTCCCTAATTTGCTGGGAAGTGGCGGTGCGGTCCCCTACGGCACTGCGTAGGATCCTACGGTCTTGGCGTGCATCCGTGCGTCGCTGCGGTCCGGTCCCAGGTCGATGGGCACGTGCACCTTCCGCCGACCACTGGCGACAACATCGATGTACTGTGGAGACCTCACGCCCCACGTGTTGAGCAATTCGGCGGTACGTCCACCCGGCCTCCCGCATGCCCACTATACGCCCTCGCTCAAAGTCCGTCAACTGCACATACGGTTCACGTCCACACTGTCGCGGCATGCTACCAGTGTTAAAGACTGCGATGGAGCTCCGTATGCCACGGCAAACTGGCTGACACTGACGGCGGCGGTGCACAAATGCTGCGCAGCTAGCGCCATTCGACGGCCAACACCGCGGTTCCTGGTGTGTCCGCTGTGCCGTGCGTGTGATCATTGCTTGTACAGCCCTCTCGCAGTGTCCGGAGCAAGTATGGTGGGTCTGACACACCGGTGTCAATGTGTTCTTTTTTCCATTTCCAGGAGTGTATTTTTGGTACGTCTGACCGCAAACGCTAGCAATAATTGCGTGTAGTAAAGGAAAACCCCAGCTAGCACTCAGATTTTTCTGTGCCATAACTGATCAACGCAGCGTCAATAATTTTTTTATTTCAGTTATTATTTACTTTTCCGCCTTGAGTTTACTGCAAAATGAAGAGTATTTTACACCAGAAGCGTTTCGATTTTATTTACAAAGCACCTTAAGTAGTCATTCTGGAAATATTGATACGTAGTATGTTGCACATCTTGGTCATTATCGATTAAAAATGTATTTTTCAAGCAGTTAGTGAACAGTTTTCTGACGTGTTTTTGCCACTAAAAACTGTATATACATATTCTGTATTCATATTTCCACAATGACCACGGAAGACCATTTGTAAATAAAAGCGAAACACGTCTGGTACAAAAATACTCTTTAACTACAGTAAGTTTTAGACTGAAAAACAAATAATAATTTATTATAAGAGCTGCTGTGGCAAATGGCAGTGCAAAAAAAATGATATTTTATTTCATTTTGGAATGGGGGAACACTATTTTTTCTTTTTAGCCGCTTATACTCAAGTACGCAGGTTACATCAACTGACATATTTTAGACAAGAAAACAGGATGTTTCAAAATTCCAACTGTGAGAAATTTTAAAGGAGACTGTCAGGTAAAGTTTACGAAGGAACGTATAGTGATATGCGAAACATTCTGAGCAGTGCCCACCGCAGAGGTGAATCCACCTGTTGGTGTTGCACGAGCGTGACGCGATAAGGAAAGTACACTGCCGGAAAAAATGCAACACCCTTAAGGACTGTGTTCAGTGGCACCAGGGTATTATACACTGAAGAGCCAAAGAAACTGGTACACCTAATATCGTGTAGGACCTCCGTGAGCACCCAGAAGTATCGCACCATGAGGTGGCACGGACTCAACTAATGTCTCAAGTAGTACTGGAGGGAAATGACACAAGAAATCATTCAGGGCTGTCCGTAAGAGTTGGAGGGTTGGAGGAGATCTCTCCTGAACAGCACGTTGCAAGGCATCCCAGAGATGCTTAATAATGTTCATGTCTGGGGAGTTTGGTGGTCAGCAGAAGTTTTTAAACTCAGAAGATTGTTCCTGCAGCCACTCTGTACCAATTATGGAGTGTGGGGTGTCGCATTGTCCTGCTGGAATTGCCTCGGTTCGTCGTAATGCACAATGGACATGAATGGATGAGTCGATCAGAAAGGATGCTTACGTACGTGTCACCTGTCAGAGTCGTATCTGAACGTATTATCGGTCCCATAACACTCCAAATGCACACACCGCACACCATTACAGAGACTCCACCAGCTTGAACAGTCTTCTGCTGACATGCAGAGTCCATGGATTCATGAGGTTGTCTCCATACCCGTACACGTCCATCCGCTCGATACAATTTGAAGCGAGACACGTCCGACCAGGCAGCGTGTTTCTAGTCATCAACAGTCCAATGTCGGTGTTGATGGGCCCAGGAGAGGCGTAAAACTTTGTGTCATGCAGTCTTCAAGCGTACACGAGTGGGCCTTCGGCTCCAAAAGCCCATATCGATGATGTTTCGTTGAATGGTCCGCACGCTGACACTTGTTGATGGCCAAACATTGAAATCTGCAGAAATTTGCGGAAGGATTGCACTTCTGTCACGTTGAACGATTCTCTTCAGTCGACGTTGATCCTATTCTAACAGGATCTTTCTCCGGCCACAGCTATGTGCGGAGATCTGATGTTTTACCGGATTCCTGATACTCACGGCACACTCGTGAAATGGTCGTACAGGAAAGTCCCCACTTCATCGCCACCTCGGAATGCTGTGTCCTGTCCCTCGTGCACCGACTATAACACCAAGTTCAGACTCACTTAAATCTTGATAACCAGCCATTTTAATAGCAGTAGCCGATCTAACAACTGCGCCAGACACTTGTTGTCTTATGTAGGCGTTGCCGACCGCAGCGCCATATTCTGCCTGTTTACATATCTCTGTATTTAAAGGCGCAAGTCTATACCAGTTTCTTTGGCTCTTCAATGCATGTACGTGCTGACGGGTTGTAGTGTTACCGAATCATTTGATACGGTCATTTGCGTTCAGATGGAGGTAAAGAGAGCTGTCTCTGTGCCCTCTGCATGCAGGACGTGTGCTGACTTTAGAAGTGAATAATGTTTGCAACATTCATTCTAGGGTACAATCACGCCCCACCGTCTGGTACGTATTCATGAGAACACCTTCAGCCGTTTGAAATGGATCACATTGTGGGCCTGTGGAAAACTGGATGGACGCATCGACGGATTGCTGCACTTGTTGGGCGCAATGCATTGATGGTGAGTCACTGCTTTCAACATAGGTCTGTAGAACCATCCCTCACACGTAGGCCAGGTTCTGGACGACACGTAAAGCTGATGCACGCCAAGATCGACACGTTGTGCGAGCATCAGTGGTCGGCATAAGCTGCACCTGCTATGCCATCAGTGATCATTGGGAGCCATCTGCCTGCAGTACCTCTGGTGAGGCTATCACTAACACCACAACACTGCCAAGCGTGCCTACTCCGGTGTAGTGAAAGAGTTGACTGTAAAGTGGAATGCCACTATGTTGTCTTCAATGAAGAGATTACGTTCTGCATGTATGCGAGTGACGGGTGAACACGTGTACGGAGTTGACCAAGAGAGTTTCCTATTCCAGAGTGCATTCGCCCACAACCCAAATCGCTTCTTATCGTTCGTGGTGTGGGGAGCCATTTGTTACAAACCTCTGTCACATTTGGTGTTTCTGAAGGGTGAACTAACCAGTGCCCACTACATTGCAGAGGCTGTTATCCTCATGCTACTACCATTTGCTCGACAGGAAGGCTTATCTGCTTTTTTAGTAGGACACTGCACGTCCACATACGGCTACGTTTTCTTCGTGGTGTACAACAACTGTCCTGAGCACAAGATCACCGTCTTTCTTTCTTTTGCTACTGCCTTTATCCGCCAATTGTGCACAGGGTCGGCAGGGTTAAGTTCGGATGTGGCATGGTTAATTTTAAGGGGTAGCCGGATGCAATTCCTGCCGCCACCCCATACCCCCCGGGACGGAATTAGTGTACCCCAGCGTGGACCATGCCGTTGGTGGGGAGGCATGCGTGCCTCAACCGTACAGATAGCCGTACTGTAGGTGCAACCACAATGGAGGGGTATCTGTTGAGAGGCCAGACAAACGTGTGGTTCCTGAAGAGGGGCAGCAGCCTTTTCAGTAGTTGCAGGGGCAACAGTCTGGATGATTGACTGATCTGGCCTTGTAACACTAACCAAAACGGCCTTGCTGTGCTGGTACTGTGAACGGTTGAAAGCAAGGGGAAACTACGGCCGTAATTTTTCCCGAGGGCATGCAGATTTCCTGTATGACTAAATGATGATGGCGTCCTCTTGGGTAAAATATTCCGGAGGTAAAATAGTCCCCCATTCGGATCTCCGGGCGGGGACTACTCAAGAGGACGTTGTTATCAGGAGAAAGAAAACTGGCGCTCTACGGATCGGAGCGTGGAATGTCAGATATCTTAATCGGGCAGGTAGGTTAGAAAATTTAAAAAGGGAAATGGATATTTTAAAGTTGAATATAGTGGGATTTAATGAAGTTCGGTGGCAGGAGGAACAAGACTTTTGGTCAGGTGAATACAGGGTTATAAATACAAAATCAGATAGGGGTAGGAGTAAGTTTAATAATGAATAAAAAAAACAGGAATGTGGGTAAGATACAACAAACAGCATAGTGAACGCATTATTGTGGCAAAGATAGACACGAAGCCCACGCCTACTAAGTAGTACAAGTTTATATGAAAACAAGCTCTGCAGATGATGAAGAAATTGATGAAATGTATGATGAGATAAAAGAAATTATTCAGGTAGTGAAGGGAGACGAAAATTTAATAGTCATGGGTGACTGGAATTCGACAGTAGGAAAAGGAAGAGAAGGAAACCTAGTAGGTGAATATGGATTGGGGCTAAGAAATGAAAGAGGAAGCCGCCTGGTAGAATTTTGCACAGAGCATAACTTAATCATAGCTAACACTTGTTTCAAGAATCATGAAAGAAGGTTGTATACATGGAAGAACCCTGGATATACTACAAGGTTTCAGATAGATTATATAATGGTAAGACAGAGATTTAGGAACCAGATTTTAAATTGTAAGACATTTCCATGGGCAGATGTGGACCCTGACCACAATCTATTGCTTATGAACTGTAGATTAAAACTGAAGAAACTGCAAAAAGGTGGGAATTTAAGGAGATGGGACCTGGATAAACTGAAGAACCAGAGGTTGTACAGATTTTCAGGGAGAGCATAAGGGAACAATTGACAGGAATGGGGGAAAGAAATACAGTAGAAGAAGAATGGGTAGCTTTGAGGAATGAAATAATGAAGGCAGCAGAGGATCAAGTTGGTAAAAATACAAAGGCTAGTAGAAATCCTTGGGTAACAGAAGAGATACTGAATTTAACTGATGAAAGGAGAAAATACAAAAAATGCAATAAGTGGAGCAGGGAAAAAGGAATAGAAACGTCTCAAAACTGAGATCGACAGGAAGTGCAAAATGGCTAAGCAGGGATGGCTAGAGGACAAATGTAAGGATGCGGAGGCTTATCTCACGAGTGGTAAGATAGATACTGCCCACAGGAAAATTAAAGATACCTTTGGAGAAAAGAGAACCACTTGTATGAATATCAAGAGCTCAGATGGAAACCCAGTTCAAAGCAAAGAAGGGAAAGCTGAAAGGTGGAAGGAGTATATAGAGGGTCTATACAGGGGCGATGTTCTTGAGGGCAATATTATGGAAATGGAAGAGGAGGTAGATGAAGATGAAATGGGAGATGTGATACTGCGTGAAGAGTTTGACAGAGCACTGAAAGACCTAAGTCGGAACTAGGCCCCGGGAGTAGACAACATTCCATTAGAACTACTGACAGACTTGGGAGAGCCAGTCCTGACAAAACTCTACCATCTGCTGAGCAAGATGTATGAGACAGGCGAAATTCCCTCAGACTTCAAGAAGAATATAATAATTCCAATCCCAAAGAAAGCAGGTGTTGACAGATGTGAAAACTACCGAACTATCAGTTTAATAAGTCACAGCTGCAAAATACTAACGCGAATTCTTTACAGACGAATGGAAAAACTGGTAGAAGCCGAACTAGGGAATGATCAGTTTGGATTCCATAGAAATGTTGGAACACGTGAGGCAATATTGACCCTACTACTTATCTTAGAAGAAAGATTAAGGAAAGGCAAACCTACGTTTCTAGCATTTGTAGACTTACAGAAAGCTTTTGACAATGTTGACTGGAATACTCTCTTTCAAATTCTAAAGGTGTCAGGGGTAAAATACAGTTAGCGAAAGGCTATTTACAATTTGTACAGAAAGCAGATGACAGTTATAAGAGTCGAGGGACATGAAAGGGAAGTAGTGGTTGGGAATGGAGTAAGACAGGGTTGTAGCCTCTCCCCGATGCTATTCAATCTGTATATTGAGCAAGCAGTAAAAGAAACAAAAGAAAAGTACGGAGTATGTATTAAAATCCATGGAGAAGAAACAAAAACATTGAGGTTTCCCGATGACATTGTAACTCTGTCAAAGACAGCAAAGGACTTGGAAGAGAGTTGAACGGAATGGACAGTGTCTTGAAAGGAGGATATAAGATGAACATCAACAAAAGCAAAACGAGGATAATGGAATGTAGTCGAATTAAGTCGGGTGATGCTGAGGGAATTAGATTAGGAAATGAGACACTTACAGTAGTAAAGGAGTTTTGCTATTTGGGGAGCAAAATAACTGATGATGGTCGAAGTAGAGAGGATATAAAATGTAGACTGGCAATGGCAAGGAAAGCGTTTCTGAAGAAGAGAAATTTCTTAACATCGAGTATAGATTTCAGTGTCAGGAAGTCGTTTCTGAAAGTATTTGTATGGAATGTAGCCATGTATTGAAGTGAAACATGGACGATAAATAGTTTAGACAAGAAGAGAATAGAAGCTTTCGAAATGTGGTGCTACAGAAGAATGCTGAAGATTAGATGGGTAGATCACATAACTAATGAGGAGGTATTGAATAGAATTGGGGAGAAGAGGAGTTTGTGGCACAACTGTACTAGAAGAAGGGACCGGTTGGTAGGACATGTTCTGAGGCATCAAGGTATCACCAATTTAGTACTGGAGGGCAGCGCGGAGGTTAAAAATCGTAGAGGGAGGCCAAGAGATGAATACACTAAGCAGATTCAGAAGGATGTAGGCTGCAGTAGGTACTGGGAGATGAAGAAGCTTGCACAGGACAGAGTAGCATGGAGAGCTGCATCAAACCAGTCTCAGGACTGAAGACCACAACAACAACAGCTGTCTGCATCTAGTGTGAATCGTGAAATAGTGTGAATGTGTTTCAAATGTCTGCGAGTCGTGGAACTGAGGCGGGACGTGGGGAAGAGCCCGGTATTCACCTAGTAGGATGTGGAAAACCGCCTAAAAACCAGATCCAGGCTGGCCAGCACACCAGCCGTCGTCCTTAATCCACCGGGCGGATTCGATCCCGAGTCCAGGAAGCAGCGCGTTAGCGCTCTCAGCAAGGTCACCGTATCTCTTCTGTTAATTGAACACGTTTGAGACACGATGAAGCTGGAACGTCTTCGTTCTCCAGGGTCTGCAAGAACCACTGTCGAATTCCAGCCAAAGGCGCAAGATGCTTAGGACAATCTATCGTAGGAACCCATTCGGCACCTTTATGATAGCTTGTCTGCGGGAATACACTCCTGTGTTACCGCCAAATTAGGGCACAATGTGTATTGATGCGACTGTTTGGCACCCTTCACTATGACGTGGATGAATTTGTTATCATATACTACTATAGCGATGAACTACCTGTCACCAGTCTTGTCAATACAACGACGACTTCCTTGAGTGGTCGCATTTTTTTCGGTAGTAGATATAAGAGGATGGATGGGTAATCATTCTAGCGAGAAACATCAACCGCAAATGGGGAAATCCACTGTCACAAGGTACTTTGAGAAATCACAGGTTGTTGTCACCTGACGCCCACGAACAAGCATCTTAGAAACAGCGAAGCTGGTCCGCTTTTCGGGTACTGATGTCGTGAAGATCCATGTGACTACGAGAATACAACATGATGTACGTCCTCGCCTCATCTCCGTAAGTGGGACACAGAGCCTTGTCCGTTTGTAAATCAGGCCACGCGGCGATCTGTGTCAGATCTTACGGCAGAGTACAGTGCTGGTGCTGCCGCATGTTTCGCAGCACACCGTTTAGAGCACATTGTTGAAAATGGCATTCAGTAGCAGACGACTCCTACGTGTTCCCATGCAGACACAGCGACATCGTTAGTTATGACAGCAGTGAGCACACGATCGTTAGATTGAATTGTGCATCAATTGAAACGTGTCGTCTGGTTGGATGATTCACAAGTTTATTGTTACAACAGGGCCATGATCGTGACAAGATACTCTGTCATGAACGTGAACGGCTGCCAGAAACATTCATTGCCCAACAGATGAAGGCCAGTTGTGGTAGTATTATGATGTGGGGGATATTCATTTGGGCTACCACTGGGCTTTTGTTAGTAACCAAAGACACGATAATACCTGTGGATTACGTGGACGTTATTGTGGACTACCTGCATGCCTTCATCCTTGATGTCGTCCCCGACGGCGACGCCATGTTTCATCTCGATAACTGTCCGAGTTACAGGGTCAGAATCGTTCTACAGTGGTTTGAGCAGCATGATGCTGAACTCACGTTAATCTCTTGTCCACCAAATCAGCCTGATACGAACCCGATGGAACACATCCGTAACGCTGTCAGGTGTCAGGTCCGAGCCGACGGACCACCGTTTCGTAATTTACGGTAATTAGGTGACTAGTGGGAATATATTTGGTGCCACGTTCCTCCGGAAGCCCATCACTTGCCGAATCCGTGCCACGCAGTATCTCTGCTGTACTGCATTCCAAAGGCGAACCAAAACGCTATCAGTCATGTGGTCATAATGTTTTGACTCATCGGGAAATGGCTGGAGACGGTTCCTTTTCATGTTATAGAAAAAACAAAACCGGCAAACAGTTCCAACTCATGGTATATTATTAGAGTTTCTTACGTTGTTTCCAACAACATCAGCTCGATATAACGACCACCATTTTCCTTACATAATCCATATAATGACTAATAACACCTAGTGTATGGTGGATGATCTCTATTTGCCGCAATCAAGACATGTGAAGACATATCGTATTCTGTCTACAGAGGGGTGTCGTAAACATGATTTCTCATACCTTCCTGAAAGAAAGAGTCGATTCCTATAATCTTTCTCGGCCAAGCAAGTGGTCCACCTCCATCTTCCTTTTTCCCTAAAGTTAGATCAATGTGGTCTTGTACGGGAAGCTTAAAATGTGCTAGCACAGAATCCTGTTAAATCTATATTTCTACAGGAATACTTAGTGGCTCGTCTTTAAACAAGTAAAGCAATACTTCTTGCAGGAACTATGTACCTCTGGTCCATTAACCAGGGAATAAGGATATCTTTCTCAATCAAGCCACCATTGATAATTCCCCTTCATATTTTGATTTAACGGCAATATTTGAATCCAACAAACATGCTATTCATCATATCTAGTTGCTTTTTCTGTTAACTACGCAACTAATGTACCGTACTTCCGTGAATCTAATGTGCACCTTTTCTTACCATATGCTAAGGGCGGCCAGGGAGAGGAAAAATTATAATGTATTCAGGCGTTTTTCTATCGAGAAAATGATTTAAAAGTCGAAAAGTTGGCGTTAAGTAGGTTTTTAACAGGGTTGGACCTGGAACTTTTTATGGCTACTTACAAGTCGCCAATCGTCTTTCAAAGCATTAAAAATACTCCATACCACCCCGCCCCCCCCCCCCCCCTATCGTATGGACGCCCTTGCCATAAGCAACAAGCAGTATTCAAAATTGGGGTTCGCATAAGTTTCGCTGACGCATTACATTCGAATACAAATTTGAATCCGTCGTTCATCGGCAACATCATTGAAGTTTACGTATTGTTTCTTACGTCACAGTGCATTGTTGTAGCTCTTGACTTCATTACATTATTGTTGGCTTATTACTGCGTTGCGTGTATGATTATATTGTCACGTAATGGAAGGCAAGGGGAGAAGTACAACGCATGATGCTACTTTTTTGCGTAAAGTAATTCCCTATGCCGAAAAATATGGTAGCGGTATGACGGGACGAAGGTTCAATTTTGCTGAGAGTAACGCTCGCTTATGGAAGAAACAGAAATTGGCATTATTGGCAGCTACCAGTAGTAGGAAGAAATTCACTAACCCTCGCAAAGGAAGACATCTTGACGCTGAAGTAAAAGTTTTGCAGTTAGTCCGTGAAAGGAGAACGAATGGGAAACCTCTGACTAGTGACACCATAAGCAACAAGGCAAAAGAGGTGGCTGCAGTTCTTAGTATTCTCAAGCAAGAGCTGAAGGCTAGCTGTGGATTTGCTGAGCGCTTTATGAAACGGACGGGCTTATCTCCAAGACAACACTATACCAAAAACTTCCACAGGATTTTGAGAAAAAACTTGAAGAATTTCTGCGATATGTCATCACACTTCGGAAAGAGAAGAATTTTTCGATGGGCCAAATAGGCAACGCTGATGAAACGCCATTTTGGTTTGATATGTCATGTTATTTCACGAGTGATGAGACGGGGACGAAATGGGACGAACAACAGCTGGGTGTGAAAAACAGCTCATAACTGTAATGCTGGCAATCAGAGCAGGTGGATGGAAACTTTCCCCTTTCTTAATCTTCAAGCAGAAAAGAAGCCCGAGGGTCCATGAAAACTAAAGCTGTTCCCTGATTACGTCAATATTCGAAGTGAAGAGAAGGGAGGAGTGACTGAAACTTCAATGCTTGAGTGGCTCCAAAACGTATGGGAATTCCGCCCTGGTGGGCCTCCCAAACTAACACAATGCATTTCGTGGCAACCACAATGTCGACGTAAAAAAAGGATACCAACGGTCTAGCCAGTGTGCTTGCTGTTGTTCCTGGAGAATGGCTACTGTGTTACAACCTATGGACGTGAGTATAAATAAACCTTTCAAAGGTTGCGTTCAGGAACAGTACCAAAACTGGTTTTGTGAACCAAATCGTGAAATGACTTCGATAGAATAAATTAAGGATGCTGCACCCACATTATTGCACACTTGGTTTCGGTTGCCTGTAAAAGTATCGACGCACCAATGATCGTAAAATAATTCAATAAAGTCTGCATTTCAAACGCTTAGGACGGTAGTGAAGATGAGGACGAGGAAGGAGGGAACGAATCTGTTTCTGATGTAGGCTCCACCGGGGATACCAGTAATGATGATATTAGGGAATGACGATGAGTGACACCTGTATTTTGCGGTGTGTTTGTTTGCATGTCGTTAGATCCGAGAAAAAACGGTAACTAATATCATGAGATTTGAAAACACGACAATTTTTCTTCCTTGTAACATGGAAAGGAATCTTTACAGGATGTGATTTCGTGTGCGAAACAACTTCAGGTAGTGTGTAACATGAATTATAGAACACGCTCTATTGTCTTCAACCGTTTGCTCTTGGAGAGGTTTGTAATTGACAAGTTCGTTTATATCTCATTCTGTGAACGCAAAATAGCTGCATCTGAGTTCTAGTGGTTTGTGGACTGAGGAAATGGCGTCCTTTGTGGAAAATAGCTTCTGTTGTATTTTGTAAGACTACTATCTTTACTTCGTGTTTCAACCCTATACTGTGTTTGGGGTGCATACGTGAACGAAAAACTAAACTATCGGATTCATATTATGACGCTTTTAAGACGATTACACTGATTAACGTTAGCTGTCTAATATTTGTCTAGCCTAAAGTCAAAGAAATCAATAACAATAAAGTTCATATGTTGTCATTCTGCTGTATGCCACGATTTAAAATACTGAGACAACTTATCATGAAGTTGTAAAAGTAATGCAGAGTGTAGGCAATAGAAGTACATGTTACAAACGCTTCTTTTAGTCTCTGTATCATAATATTTTAACAATCTTTCGTCTGAGCCTAGAATTACTAGACTAGATAGCGCATTGCTGTAAACAAACGGAACGTCTGGCGTAAGACAGATGTTCAGATTTGTTAAATGTCTAGGTGGTATCACCATGACCTTGGTTTGCAGTGTGCGAAAGCCTTGTTCTATAATTCAAGTCTCTACGAGTTATTCATGTAGGTCACTCGGTCGAAGCCAGAATGCCAAGGACTGCTGTGGTAAATATTTGAACGTCTACTCTCACATGTCTTGAAGCCTGAAATACGCACTTACGTCTTGAAACCATGAATCTCTCATTTTAAAGGGACTGTAATTGTACGTAACAAAGAAAGACAATGGTCACTGGTTATCTGAGAGCTTCCTTACTCTTAAGCGTTCCACTTTTCGGGGGGAGATCACTACGTAGCGTTGAGGCTGCGCCGACCCACCCGGAGAATGAATAAATGATTTTCATCTGTTTACCAAAACTTTTTGAGATTTCCCATTTCATCGCTAGTCAAAATTTTACTTTCCAGTACAATGAAGCGCTTTACTTTGCCTTTCTCACCCTCATTTTGTCTTAGTTCAGCTCTTGTTTGGCAAGAAGGCTTTGACTTCACTTACGATTTTTTTTTTTTGTTTCCGTAACAACTTCCTCACGCGATTATTGCACCACTGTGCATCTATCCCATCTCCCGCAACATTGCTCGGCACACACAAATCTGACCATTTTGGCACAATGCTCTTGAAATTTAGCTATTTGTGTTCCATGCCTCCGTACCCAGAGACCAATGTTAACTGTTCATACAATCTGCAATCTTTACTGTGCCATACTTCCAAAGTCAAAATATTTTCTACCTTTCCAAACATCCCTTTTTATACTATAATCACTGATTTCTAAACAGCCCTATGATCAGTGATCCGTCTTCCAGGTTAACTAATTCTCTCTTAGATTTAAGACGTTGCGCTCACGGGTCAATGGTCTAATTTTCAGAAATGGCGTTCAGAACAATCTCACACAAATCCCAGACTGTGACACCAGTTTTAATCGTGTAACTTCGCTATGCTGTAGCTGGCAAATTGAGATGCCCCCTCCCACCCTCTGTTACAATACATGATCGCGAAGTTTAGCCACGATCTTCTCAAAGCTTTATCTAAAGTGAGCTGTTTCTAAGCTGCTTTGGAAGCTGGTCTATAGGAAGCATCCGCTTCCCAAGTTTCATCCGTCCTTGATACTTACTTTAATTTCTGATATTTTTCATTCAGGATCTGTTCAAAAAAATGTTCAAATGTATGTGAAATCTTATGGGACATAACTGCCAAAGTCATCAGTCCCTAAGCTTACACACTACTTAACCTAAATTATCCTAAGGACAAACACACACACCCATACCCGATGGAGGACTCGAACCTCCGCCGGGGCCAGCCGCACAAACCATGACTGCAGCGCCTTTAGACCGCTCTGCTAATCCCGCGCGGCTTCAGGATCTGTAATAACACCACTAGATTCTATCTCGCTCTTTATGTCAATAAAAACGCCGCCAAAATTGCTGTCTAGTCTATCCCTGTGATACGTATTCCAAACGGAATTTAATATTTCTCTCTATACTCGTGCAGCAACGACAGCAAGATATAGCTCGAACTGAGTCATACGCACGACCGAACCTAACTACAATGCGAATAGGAAGACAACAAACTTGCACTTCACCCACAGTGTTGCCATTATCATTACTTATTTAATAATGCAGACGACGTGGTTTCCACCCGATTAAAAATGAAATACACTCGTGTTGTCAGTGTTTGCAATCATATTTCCGCAGTTGGTACTTGAATTATGATTTATCATATAGATAAGAAAAAGTCCGTGGTCTGCAACTGAATGATTTACACGTGTATACCAAATATCTTTCACCTATTCATGCTAGACATGGTCTGTAATGCAAAGAAAATTATTTAATGACACATATTTTGATTGTACATCTGCAGTGATTTTTGGCAGCTCATTTAAAGATATTTTATTTAGAGTAATACGTCTTTTTTTTTACACTCTCATTCATCTTATCTCCTTTTCATGCCTGCATGTGCTGTTCTATATGTACTAGATGCACATAGAACAGGTTTCTCCCATCTGATACGGCTCATTTAAACATTTCTCTGCATATAACCTTTACTGCAGCTCACTGACTGAATTTTGCTTCCTTCTGTTTGTATTTTCCTTCTAACTACACGATACAATTAAAAGGAAAATACAAACAGAAGGCAACAAAATTAAAAGCAGTCCAGATATATCAACACATAACAGTAATCAACATTGCACACTCACACCCCTCAACACAAATACGAAATAGCACATCATAACACACCACAAACAATTCACACACAAGATTGGCAACGTAATCAAAAAACATAAAATTAATATATTCTTATAGCACATAGCACCATACAGAAGAAATTATAAACTGCGACAGAAGAGAAAGCTAAATACGGTATTTCAGGAATACATAAATTAACACACAATAGCTGAAACTGCGTTGGTATGACTGCAAGAAATTTGTATATCAGGTGCAGAGAACGTACAACGGCATTGAAGAGTTAATATACCCACTCCACACATGCAGAACATCTAATAAAAGAATATCACCGCCACGATGGGATAAAAACAGACAGACAAAGCTATCTTACACTAAGACAACAAAGGAAAGGGAACGCTAACTTTACAGCAAGAATATTTCATACAGAAGGCCATAAATGAAAACAAAACTATTCTCATTGAATAGAAGAGCAATAACAGAAGAACAACATCCAAACTAATTCACAGTTTATCAAAAAAATAATTTCGCACACACACAGTGCCTAACTACCAAAATCCCCACACCATTACCCTATTCTATTTTCAGCCCCTACAGCTTCCTTGATTTCTCAGTCAGCCCTACAACATGTGAGCAAGAACATGTACAGTGTGCTACAGCGTAGGTTACGTGCAAATAAATGTTTAAATGGGACATATAAAATAGAAGAAACCTGTACTATATGCATACAGTTCATACACTACAACATATGGAGGCATGAAAAAACATAAAACGAATGAAAGTGTAAAAACACATATAGTTGTAAATAAAATGGTTAGATTTAAATGAGTAGCCAAGAATCACCGCAAATCTCCAATAAAAATAAGCATAATTAAAGAATTTTCTTTGTATTACAGACCAATAAAGATGTCTAGTATGAGCAGGCGAAACATGTTTGGTACACACAAATAAAACATTGTTACAAAAACAGAATTTTTCTTATCTATATGATAAAGAGTAATTGGAGTACATTCAGTTAGATCAAATGAAATACTAGCCTAATACAAAGAATGATAACTAGTTCTTAAGTGCGAATTCGAGCTCCACCGACAAAATTTTGGAGGTTGTTCAGGAATGTTTTCTGTATATGGAACCCGTGGTTTCCGGTGTCCCCTTGCAGAGTAATAATATAATTGTGATTTATTCGATTTGTTACAATTACCTATGTATAAACTTCTTGTAGTTGGGATTCACAGTCATAAAAATTTTTTTGAAGGGCATCATCTTTACGCCAGTGACTGTTATACATTTTTATTACACTATTGCAATTTCGGCCTTAGCTCATTAACAAGTGATATTATGGCTTTAAACCATGTCGACCTAATGTAAGCTGACACATTTGTATGTCGTCGTCAGCTTACATTACGTCGACATGGCTTAAAGCCATATCACTGCCGACCGGAGTGGCCGAGCGGTTCTAGGCGCTACAGTCTGGAACCGCGCGCCCGCTACGGTCGCAGGTTCGAATCCTGCTTCGGACATGGGTGTGTGTGATGTCGTTAGGTTAGTTAGGTTTAAATAGTTCTAAGTTCTAGGGAACTGATGACCTCAGAAGTTAAGTCCCATAGTGCTCAGATCCATTTGAACCATAATATCACTTGTTAATGGTCTAAGGCCGAAATTGCAGTAGTGTAATTAAAACTTATAACAGTCACTGGCGTAAAGATGATGTCCTTCAAAAATTACCTATATCTCTGTGAAAATACCTACACAAGAATAAAAATGCCTGTGACGTGGATTCACAAAAACGTGCAACACGAAACAGAGAGTAATGCAACAACTCTCAGATGATGCAACATTAGTGTGATATGGTTGCCGTTGCTGCGAGAACAGCTAGAAACAGCATCGCTGTGCCGCTCTTCCATTGCAAGTAATGAACCCATATACGAGCTGTATATCGACCAACTGCTCATCAGTCAACCTATCCACAGTGTTCTGGATCACTGCTTATGTACGGCTAACACTACCAGGAAACCAAACCCGAGAGAGTAACGAGCTGTACTGAATGCAAGCTTGGAGGTGATTAGTAAAGCCGATATCACAGTTGTCATCAGTAATTACTGTGAGTGAATGGAATAAGTTTGCTTCGAAACAAGACACACTACACATGCCGTTGGCCTTTGTACTGTAGTGCAGGTATTTTCAGTGAAGCACAGATACAAAGATAAATAGAGAGAAGAAATCGAACGAAATGCCATTACACTGTAACAGATTTTGCGCTCTGACAAAACTACGGTTCGGTAGTTTCGGCAAAGTACATAAATGACGTAGTAAATGGCAAGATTACCGGTAGTACTAGTAGGGAAAGAAACATGAATGATTGTATGGGGAGAAACTGGGAGACGACAACTTTTTTTGTTTTTTGTTTATTTGTATTTTGTTTTTCATGCATCGTTTTTCATGCATCGTTTTTCATGCATCGTTCAGTGCCAGTGCTTGATGTAGTTTATATCCATACAAAATGTAAATCACATTTTATAAGTAATAATATTTAGTTAATCGCGTAACTGCTCCTTTTTTATGTAACCAAAGCAATTAATTTTGATGCAAGTACAGTTTACATACTGAAACATCAAAAAATCTTTGTAATTATTGTTGTTATTTTGTACTCAGTAGAACGTTCTTCATCAAAGCATCAGTTTCCTGTTATTATTGACAACAGTGAAAGTTGTTTATGGATAACAGAAACACGTTTTATATAAACTCGACGAAGTATTGAAGTGATGTTTGATATGTTTTCGCTTTGCTGTTTTTTTTATTTTAACTGTTTTTAGGTAATTCCATTACGTTACAGGTTATTTTTAAGTAACAGACAGGAAGATTACTATGTAGAACAAAAATGATGCGTAACTTACTCTACTCTTCATGTATTCTCATCCGGTTTCTAGACAGTTCACTGCTTCCGATTTCAAGGCGAATGTGGTAAGACACTAATCGTTTATACTATCAAATGTTCAAATGTGTGTGAAATGTTATGGGACTTAACTGTTAAGGTCATCAGTCCCTAAGCTTACACACTACTTAACCTAAATTATCCTAAGGACAAACACACACACACTCATGCCCGAGGGAGGACTCGAACCTCCGCCGGCACCAGCCGCACAGTCCTTGACTGCAGCGCCTAAGACCGCTCGGCTAATCCCGCGCGGCGCTTACACTATCAAAACGATCGAAATGAGGTAACGCCGACATGTATGCAACACACCTGACGGACAGGTAATGAAGCTGCGATCTTAACTGACCAAGGCTGCTAGGAAAATTGGCGTAGTCTACACTTACTTATGTAAGTCTACGGTAGCCTAAGGCAGTTTTACAACTCTACTCTGTAACTAACCACTGCAGACCAAGAATCCCGCGTACCACGATACACTGATGAGCCAAAACATTATGACCACCTACTTAATAGCTTGTTTGTCCGTCTTTCTAACGAAATACATTGCTGATTCTGAATATCAGGGATCTGACAGTTTTTTGGTCGGTTTATGGGGCTATGTAGCATTAGATATTCACGCACAGGTCATGTAATGCGCGTAAGTAGTGGGCCACTGACTTGTGTAAGCGGTGATAGCTTCCGATAGCGCCCCGCATGGATTCTTTAGCATTTACATCAGGCCAATATGGTCGCCAAGAAATCAACGTGAGCTCACTATAATAATCCTAAAACCACAGTAGCGCGGTTCTGGCTCAGAGACACGGACAATTATACTACTAAAAGATGACATCGCTGTCGGGGAAAATATAATGCGTGAGGGGATGCAGGTGGTTCACAGCTGTCACCGTGTCTTCGATTACTACCACAGGTCTTGTGGAAGCACAGGAGAATGCCTCCCACACCATAATATTGCTCCCACCAGCCTGCGTTTGTGGCGCGTTGCACATTTCGAGGCGCCGTTCACCTCGATGACGGCGTTGGTGGAGACAACCATCAACCTTCGGTGGCAAAAATGTTATTCACCCAAAAAGTCGAAACATTTCCATTGATCGGCGGTCGAATCCCGATGGTCGCTTGTCCAATGTGATCGTAGTGGACCATGTCGTTGGTTCAACGTCTGAACACGTAGCGGTGGTCTCCTACGGAACTGTTCAACAATGTGTGATGAACGGTGTGCTCTGAAACTTTTGTGCGTGCACCAACATTGTGTCCTTTCCACGTAGATGCTATAGATCAGCATTTGACGTACTTTATGAAGCAGAGGAGCCTCTGAAGCCTACCTTCTGTGAAGAGTTGTTGTCGAACCATTTAGCACCTAATAGTAGTTTCACTGTGCTTCTACCTTTTCCCATAGATGCTCACGGCAGCAGCACGTGAACATTCGACCAGCTACGCCGTTTTCGAAATACTAGTTCACAGGCCGGCCGCGGTGGTCTAGCGGTTCTAGGCGCTCAGTCCGAAACCGCGCGACTGCTACGGTCGCAGGTTCGAATCCTGCTACGGTCGCAGGTTCGAATCCTGCCTCGGGCATGGATGTGTGTGACGTCCTTAGGTTAGTTAGGTTTAAGTAGTTCTAAGTTCTAGGGGACTAATGACCACAGATGTTAAGTCCCATAGTTGTCAGAGCCATTTACTAGTTCACAGATTGTGCGTAATAATAATATACCCTTTGTCAAAGTCGCTTATCTCAATGGATTTGCTCATTTGCAACCCACATCTTCGCTAGGGTGATCTCCCGTCCGTGTCTGCTCCGCTTACACACTTTTGTTAGAGCGTCATGCGCCCACAACGCCACCCGGCGGAATCCAACGTCGCGGTTGGCAGAGTTCATAATGTTCTGCGTTACCGGTGTATAAGGATCGAAATGAGGTAACGCCCGACGTGTATGCAACATTCCTAACGGACAGGTATTGCAGTTACGGTCTAAATTGGCCAAGATTACTGGCAAAGCTACCGTAGTCTTCACTTACTTGTGATAGTCTACGGTCCTGAACAAGGATCCTGTATACCAGGGGTCTCCAAACCAAGGCCCGCGGGCCGAAACCGGCCCGCGAGGGCCGGCAAACCGGCCCGCGTTAGCTGGCCGGTCATCCCCGGTATCCCGCCCGCCAAATATTTGAGGTGGTACCTATACTGGCAACAATTGAGTTTCGAGGCCTATCGCGACCAATACACCGCGACATTGTCGGGGCTCTATCTTTACGAAGCGGAAGGTCATGGTTAAACTTGTAGCTGTCCACAATAAACAGACAGACCATGCTCCGTGCGATAGTGAAAAAAAAAAGAACGGTTAAGGGTAGTTTAGCGAAAACATTTTAAGTAAAAAATTATTTGCATTTTATTCTACTCACGAGTCTGGTGCAAGTCTTTCAAATGGACGCCACTTCGGCGACTAGCCTTAGTAATCAATCATTATGGAAGATGCTTCTTAAGCGAGGTTTCACTTTCTTTTGATTACGTCGTAAAATACATACAGAATGTGCAGTGACATACGTTTTTGTCGGTGAAATTCGCGACAGTAAAATATGCCCGAATTTCGGTCAGGTACATCCATCAATCAAAATTATGTAATTAAATAAAAATCGTAGTTCGTTTCAGTGCTAGCTATTCCCACAATCTTAGATTTTTGCGATTTCATCTTTCCTTTAGCCTTACATTACGGTGATCATGGAGTGCTAGGGAGCTTTAATCCCACTAGGTAGATCTTGGCCCTTATGACTTCGTGGAGGAGTCAATGTGGCACGCAGACTAAAAAGTTTGGAGACCCCTGCTGTATACCATTATACAGAGATAATATCACTGAACAACTTCCAAAATTGGGAGATAGGGATAGAGTGTAAACTTCTATGCAGTTATTCCCCAAACGGATTAATGAAATTCAGCTTGTCTCAGTCATGTTATTAAGTAACACGAGCGTAGCAGTATTTTTCTATGGGACCGCATAGTCTCAATTGTATGCAATACAGGTGGCAGACTAAGTTTAATTGGTAGAATAAACTATAGTTTTTCTACGAAAAAGACAGATTATGGAACACTTGCACGCTCGTTACTGGAATATTACACTGAAGTGCCTGAAACTGGTATAGACATGCGTGTTCAAATACACAGATATGTAAACAGGCAGAATGCGGCGCTGCGGTGAGCAACGCCTATAAAAGACAGCAAGTGTCTGGCGCAGTTGTTAGACCCGTTATTGCTGCTACAATGGCAGGTTATTACGATTTAAGATAGTCTGAACTTGCTGTTACAGTCAGCGCACGACCGATAGGACACAGCATCACCGAGGTAGCGATGAAGTGGGGATTTTCTCGTACGACCATTTCACGAGTGTACCGTGTAGATCAGGAATCTGCTAAAATATCAAGTCTCCGACATCACTGCGGCCGAAAAAAAACGCTGCAAGAACGGGACCAGTGACGACTGAAGAGAATCGTTCAACGTGACAGAAGTGCAACACTTCCTCAAATTGCTGCAGATTTCAACTCTGGGCCATCAACAAGCGTCAGTGTGCGAACCATTCAACGAAACATCATCGATATGGGCTTTTGGAGACTTGAAGACCCTTGAAGACTGCATCACACAAAGCATTACGACTTGCCTTGGTCCGTCAGCACCGACATTGGACCGTTGATGACTGGAAACATGTCTGGTCGGACGAGTCTCGTTTCAAATTCTATCGGACGGATGGACGTGTACGGGTATGGAGACAAACTCATGAATCCATGGACTCCGCATATCAGCGGGGGACTTTTCAAGCTGGTGGGGGCTCTGTAATGGTGTGGGGCGTGTGCAATTGGAGTGATATGGGACCCTTGATACGTCTAGATACGACTCTGACAGGTGACACGTACGTAAGCATCCTGTCTGATCACCTCATCCATTCATGTTCATTGTGCATTCCGACGGACTTGGGCAATTCCAGGAGGGCAATGCGACACCCAAGACGTCTACATTTGCTACGGAGTGGCTCCAGGAACACTCTTCTGAAGTTCAACACTTCCGCTGGCCACCAAACTCCCCAGAAATGAACACTATTGAGCATATCTGGGGTGCCTGGCAACGTGCTGTGCAGAAGAGATCTCCACCCGCTCGCACTCTTACGGATCTATGGACAGCCCTGCAGGATTCATGGTGTCAGTTCCCTCAGGCACTACTTCAGCCATTAGTCGAGTCCATCCCACGTCGTGCTGCGGCATGTCTGTGTTCTCGCGGGGGTCCTACTCGATATGAGGCAGGTGTACCAGTTTCTTTGGCTCTTCAGTGTACTTTTCCAGCGCATGACGTACATTCTCCCTGCCAGTTTCTCTCTGATAACCTACAGTGACAAACTGTCAGGTCATGAAACAACCACCTTGTATAACAAAGAAAATATCGATTGTTTGTAACACAAACACTAAATAGTTTTCCAGAGTTGTATCACGCCTGCTGTTTACAAAGTTCAATCTGATTATGCTTCGGAAATAATGATATTTTCCCAACAGCCCTATAAAATGATCGTCGACAGCCGAAAATGCATACGAAGACACAGTGACATTAAGAGGAAACAAATACCACAATCAGTAGTCATAGTCCGATGTTAGGTTGTATTTCTAATGTGAGGGATAGTATTGCCGTTTCTCCTTGACCGCACGTCTCTAGAATGCCTCCTCTTTCCACTATTAACGTGTGTATATGTAGCACCAGTCCAGCCTCTTCCTCCAGAACACGCAGTTTTATTGATTTTGCTCAGTACTCATTTCATGGCATTTTTTCTCTAATTTTACATATTCTCAGTTAGTTTCCTTAATTTTATTTGATTTTCGCGATTTTACATATTTAATAGTATTTCCCTCAATTTTTACGTACATTACACAAATTTTTCGTGATTACACCAGATTTTCCTCAATTTTTACCAATTTTATGTCGTTTTTCATATTTTTTCGACGGTGTTAGTTCAAATGGCTCTGAGCACTATGGGACTTAACTTCTGAGGTCATCAGTCCCCTAGAACTTAGAACTACTTAAACCTAACTAACCTAAGGACATCACACGCATCCATGCCCGAGGCAGGATTCGAACCTGCGACCGTAGCGGTCGCGCGGCTCCAGACTGTAGCGCCTAGAACCGCGTGGCCACTCCGGCCGGCGTTCATGGTGTCAATTCCCTCCAGAAGTACTTCAGACATTAGTTGAATCCGGGGGCCCTACACGATGTTAGGCAGGTGTACCAGTTTCTTTGGTTCGTCAGAGTAAAAGTAGCTCGCGTGGAATTCTACAAGTGGTCGTTCTTCCCACCTTCTCAAGCCGTTGAATAACTTCTCAAGCCTTAGAATATCTTAATACGTGATATGACAGGCACGTTAGAGTGTTGACATTGATGTAGGTAGACGTCCAGGCAGAGAAATGCCGAGTCGCTGCGACTGACATAAATCCGGCGCAGGTGAGTCGCGAGCGGCGGCTGGCGCGCTCGGCTGCAGCCCGCTGGAGCTTGGCAGCGCGTCTTCCGCCCCAGCGGCCGCTGCGCGCGCTCGCTCGGACGGCTGCACCACTGTCACTGCCCCACCCTTTGAAAGATGCCTGATGTTACTACAGCCGTCTCCTGCCATTACACCGACCCACAACACAGTCAGCCTCACAAGTTAAATCAACTAAAGAAAATGTTGTGGCAGTTGCATTCATTTCAGAAAGGAGACTTACGTAATACCTCGAATAAAATAACTCTGCAATTGACAGACGGCAGCCACGTGCCGTGTGTTCCTCGTGTGTTGCAGACTGTGCGATTGACGCAGCGCACTGTAATCAGAAGAATGACCCAGTATTCAAGTCGGAAACATGCCGAGATGATGTTTGTGTACAGCCTAGAAGATGGAAACGGTCGAGAGGCAGCAGAGTTACGAACGGTGGGAGGTAGGGGAGCAGCTTTTCTGTTGTGAAGTCAGCCACGATTCAAAGCGCTCTGAATCTACCTAAACGGAACAATACAGCAAGCACGTGGTGCTCGAGCAACAACAACGATTATCTGTCAGCTGGCCTCTACCACTCGACTAGTAGGAGTGTTAATCAAAATTTATTTGAATCCAAGTTTAGAACATGACACGATATAACAAATGGCTTTTATTTTTCAAAGGTTGTTATATAACCGTACCGTCCTCATACAGGGTGAACATTAATAAAACTGACAAACTGAAGGTGCGAATTCTTGACTGGAAATGGAGGGAAAAAGTTGCCACGATAGATCAATGAAAGTTCCTTCAACCACGTGCCGTGTGTTCCTCGTGTGTTGCAGACTGTGTGATTGACGCAGCGCACTGTAATCAGAAGAATGACCCAGTATTCAAGTCGGAAACATGCCGAGATGATGTTTGTGTACAGCCTAGAAGATGGAAACGGTCGAGAGGCAGCAGAGTTATACCAAAGCAAGTAGCCTCACGGACACCAACGACAATACACAACTTTTCAAGGGCGTTTGTGTGATCCCGGGTCCTTTTAGACAGACTAACTCGCAGGGAGACGTCGGACTGTGCATACAGATTTAGAGTATCCGGTCATTCAAACGAACTCTGTGTGATGTGGTTTGTGTCTCCGACGGTACTTGTTTTGGCACAGCCATGCTGCCTCTCGACCGTTTCCATCTACTAGGCTGTACAGGAACACCATCTCGGCTTGTTCCAGACGTGAATACTGTACCATTCTGCTGCTTACAGTATGCTGCGTCAGTCACACTTCCGTTCGTCAACGCCATCTACCGTGGCAACGATGTATTTCCAGATACATTTTCATATGACCTTTTTTCCTCCATCTCCAGTCAAGAATACGCCCCTGTGGTTTGTCGGTTTTATTAATGTTCAAACTGTGTAATGATTGGAACATTACAAAGCCACTGTGTGTGATACTACCCTATCAGATCAAAGTTATCAGATGTCCCGATGTTATCCGAGATTGGCCACTAGACGTGACGAGGGGCGGACCCGCCAGTATAAAAGGAGACGCGAATCTCAAAAATGGTTGAAATGGCCATGAGCACTATGGGACTTAACTTCTGAGGTCATCAGTCCCGTAGAACTTAGAACTACTTAAACCTAGCTAACCTAAGGACATCACACACATCCATGCCCGAGGCAGGATTCGAACCTGCGACCGTAGCGAGACACGGAGTGTTGTGCTGTTCACAGAGAAGCAATAACAGCAGAATGGGTCGCTCTGGAGACATCAGTGACTTTGAACGTGGATTAGTAGTTGGCTATCACCTTGAAACTTCCTGGTAGATTAAAACTGTGTGCCGGACCGAGACTCGAACTCGGGACCTTTGCCTTTCGCGGGCAAGTGCTCTACCATCTGAGCTACCCAAGCACGACTCACGACCCGTCCTCACAGCTTCAGTTCTTCCAGTACCTTGTCTCCTATTTTCCCAACTTCACAGAAGCTCTTACGCGAACCTTGCAGAACTAGCACTCCTGGAAGAAAGAATATTGCGGAGACATGGCTTAGCCACAGCCTGGGGGATGTTTCCAGAATGAGAAAGTTTGGAAAATAGGAGACGAGGTACTGGCAGAATTGAAGCTGTGAGGACGGGCCGTGAATCGTGCTTGGGTAGCTCAGATAGTAGAGCACTTGCCCGCGAGAGGAAAAGGTCCTGAGTTCGAGTCTCGGTCCGGCACAAAGTTTTAATTTGCCAGGAAGTTTCATATCAGCGCACACTCAGCTACAGAGTGAAAATCTCATTCTGGGCTATCACCTTATTAACAAATACTTCAGGAACATTTCAACCATTCTAAACCAGCGCAACGTACCTGTTGGTGGTATGACTGTGAAGTGGAAACGCAATGGAACAAACACAGATAAACCAAGACCAGGCATACCTCGTGTACTGATGGACAGGGACGGTCGTGCATTGCGGAAGGTGGTTGTAAAAAAAAAACACCGGCACGTTTCACTCGTGAGTTCCAGTGTGGTTCCAGCTGTCGAGCTAGCAAATGACTTTGCAAAGGGAGTCAGAAAGAATACGGGACAGTGGTCGAACAGCAACACGTTTCTATAGTCAGCGCTGAGCGACGCCTGAGGTGCTGTGAAGAGCGATGCGACTGGACAGTGAATGACTGGAAACGAGTGATTTGGAGTGATTAATCACGCTGTGCCCGGACGCACTGCGACGGAAGGGTTTGGTTTTGGCGAATACCTGGAGTGCGTTACCTGCCGTGTGTGTAGTGCAGAGCCCAGTGGAACACCTTTAGGATGAGTTAGAACGTCGACATCGCTCCAGACGTCAGCGACAAACATCTCTACCTACTCTGGTTTTGGTCTCGTGAAGAGGAATGGCTACCATTCTTCCAGAGATATTGAGACACCTAACTGAAAATGTCACCAGGAGAGTGCAAGCCGCCTAGTGGTGAACAGGAGTCAAAACCCACATTTATGCCACTAATAGGAGTCTGGATACTTTTGATTACATATTGATTATTTTACACAAGCTCACCGGATTAAGCATTGGGCTCCTCCTTAACATACCACACTGGATGGTTTGGAGCACTGTGGATGGTTTATAACGGGTACTAGACGGTCGTATTACTCCCAACAACTGACGTAACTCATGCAAGTGAATCAGTGTGATATTTCAGTGGGATGTATGCACTATGTGGAGACGTGACAGAATGGCAGAGAGAAGCTATCGTGTTGGACATGACCATGACCACACAGCGAATGAGGAAGCCTTGCTTGTTAATATATCAGCGCGGGTTGTCCAGCGTGTCCGCAATGAATGGTGTGCCACTCGCAGGCAAGTAATACTACATAACAACGGGGGGCGTAAAAGGATCCTAACTGATGGGGATCGATGGCAAGTGACGAGCCTTGTCAGTAGCAATCGGTTTCAACCTTGAAAGGAGATATATGAAGATGGTATCTGTTCTTTCGGACATGTTCGAAAGAACAGACACCATCTTCATATAGTTAAGGCTAACCTGTCATTGACCTTCTTCTTCTGTGCTGGATGCACACACATTGCCCGAACTCTAACGGGATTCGGTAATATTGTCTGCCGCGAGTAATGAGTGTAATGGGCAGGGGCACTACGAATGTAGTGTGAGGACATTAAGTTGGGAATGTGGGTCTCACGGGGAGCGTGCGAGGAATAACTCCCTGCAGTCGCACTATCCTCTGTGCCCTCGGTGGCTCAGATGGATAGAGCGTCTGCCATGTAAGCAGGAAATCCCGGGTTCGAGTCCCGGTCGGGGCACACATTTTCAACTGTCCCCGTTGATGTATATCAACGCCTGTAGACAGCTTAGGGTCTTGATTTAATTATCATTTCATTGAAAGGAGATGTTGATCTCAGTGATTGCATCCCCATCTCAACCAGTTTCCGAGCGAAACTGCAAAGTAAACAGCATGCAATGCACATTTAGAATTGGGTATCTCGCGAAAGGTCATTACTCACATCGGCACACAATACTGCACCTCTTCAGTGCCCCAAACAACACAGAAACAGGGCAGTAGCGGACTGGAGGCGTGTAGTGTTGTCCAACGAGGTGCGATTTTGTGTCCTTTCAAATTATGCAAGACGTCGAGTGCTCCGACGGTTCAAAGCGGCCTTTAACCCGCAGTGCGTGTGGAGAGTATAATTCAAGCCAGAGGTGGTTCTGTTACGTTTTGTGTGTGTGTGTGTGTGTGTGTGTGTGTGTGTGTGTGTGTGTGTGTGCACTCATTCAGGTTACCGTGAACAAGAACAAGGATGTTTATTTCAACATTCTTGGAGACCATGCGTTGTGCTTTCTTCTACATCTTCATGGACGAATATGCTGTGAACATGCTTACCTTCTACTATGACAACAACCAAGTCCAGAGGGAAGTACGCATACGTTTCTGGTTTAACGAACACTCAAGTACCCTGTAACACCTCTACTGGTCCGCTTAATCATTAAACCTTAAACTCATGGAAAATATAAGGTGACGATTACCGAGCCATATGAAATAAAATCGTCATAACTTCTGAACGGTTTGCCTTAAGATGTTAAAACGGCTAGGTTGGCAGCGAGGCATTATGAGAATTAGTATGCGCATGCATGGTTTGGCTTAGCGACGAAGCCCACTTTCATTTGGATGAGTTCTTCATGACGCAAAATTGGCGCATTTGGGGCACTGAGACTTCGCATTTCGCGATCGAGAAATCTCTTCACCTTCAACCGGTGACTGTGTAGTCTGCAATGATTATTCCAATCGGTGCGATATTCCTTGATGCCATGGTGGCTACCTAACGAGACGCGAAGATTTTGGAAGATGATTTCATCCCCGTCCCAAAGTGACCGTGATTTCGACAGGATGTGGTTCATGCAAGACGGAGCACGACCCCTTCGAAGCAGGGGAGTGTTCCATGCCCTGGAGGAGCACTTTGGGGACCGCATTCTGACTCTGTGGTACCCAGACGCCACTGGCATGGGCCTCGATTGACCGCCATATTCTCCGGATCGGAACACATGCGACTCTTCTTTGTGGGGCTGTATTATAGTCCTGGTGTACAGAAATAGTCCCAAAACCATTGCCGAACTGAAAATAGCTATTCAGGAGGTCGTCGAGAGCATCGATGTTCCGACACTTCAGCGGGTCATGCGGAATTTCGCTATCATCGCCGCCACATCATTGACAATAATGGCAGGCATATCTAATATGTGTCAACCTAAATCTGAATATCTGTAGTGACGTTTACATGTTGAATGAAGTGTGCGCACACCGTCGTTCGTAACTAATTCACATTTTCTTCATCTAGTTCAATAATTGTCACCCCGTATATGGGACTATCACGAACAGCGATAGTCTGGTAGCTCTGCAGGATACATTCATCAGTACGTGTCTTTAACTGGATATAGCATATCTGAAGAAATTTTTGAAATATCTTCCTCACTCAATTGTGGCCGTTATCAGGGCTGGTTGCGGTGCTACATGGTAGAAGTGTTTTATCTCCTGCAGTTGACTAATAATTTGTCCAATGTACGTACTTGAACGAATTACGCCAATTGTAGACGGAAAACTTGGAGGCTGAATCATTATTGCAAGGTTGCTCATTTTTGCTTCAAGTGTGATTCGAGGAAGACTGTGAAATATGCTACACATTCCTTTAGGTAGCTTAAGAGGACGTTTCTTTTAGCACTATACAGGGTGTTACAAAAAGGTACGGCCAAACTTTCAGGAAACATTACTCACATACAAATAAAGAAAAGATGTTATGTGGACATGTGTCCGGAAACGCTTAATTTCCAGAGCTCATTTTAGTTTCGTCAGTATGTACTGTACTTCCTCGATTCACCGCCAGTTGTCCCAATTGAAGGAAGGTAATGTTGAACATGTGACTTTACAAGTACGACACAACATGTGGTTCATGCACGATGGAGCTCCTGCACATTTCAGTCGAAGTGTTCGTACGCTTCTCAACAAAAAAATCGGTTACCGATGGATTGGTAGAGGCGGACCAATTCTATGGCCTCCACGGTCTCCTGACCTCAACCCCCTTGTTTTTCATTTATGGGGGCATTTGAAAGCTCTTGTCTACGCAACCCCGGTACCAAATGTAGAGACTCTTCGTGTTCGTATTATGGATGGCTGTGATACAATACGCCATTCTCCAGGGCTGCATCAGCGCATCAGGGATTCCATGCGACGGAGGGTGGATGCATGTATCCTCGCTTACGGAGGACATTTTGAACATTTCCTGTAGCAAAGTGTTTGAAGTCACGCTGGTACGTTCTGTTGCTGTGTGTTTCCAATCCATGATTAATGTGATTTGAAGAGAAGTAATAAAATGAACTCTAACATGGAAAGTAAGCGTTTCCGGACACATGTCCATATAACATATTTTCTTTCTTTGTGTGTGAGGAATGTTTGCTGAAAGTTTGGCCGTACCTTTTTGTGACACCCTGTATAGGTTGCCGTAAGTTATTCGGTGTCGTAAAACAATGAATCTTGCACCTACTTGTGTGGAAGTTGCTAGTACGATGCTACGTGTTTAATACTTGATACTTGATCATTAATGAAATAGTGAAACAAATACACTCGAGAGACAAAAGAAGACAACGCACCACGAAAGGATTATCTGAATGGAACGGAAATTGGTAGTCATGATGTCCATGTACAGAGAAATAAATGATACAGTTTCAGAAAAACTTGATGATTTATTCAAGAGGAAGAGCTTAATAAAGTGAGCATGTCAGTAACGTTTTGTTCCACCTCTGGCCCATATGCAAGCAGTTATTCGGCTTGGCATTGATTGATAGAGTTGTTGCATGTCCTCTTGAGACGCCTTGGAGTGCGGTGGGATGCCAACCTGACAGTCGCCCGCCATACGGCGCGACAGCCAGGAGTTCTGCTCCGGGCCATTTCTTTTCTTAGCAGAACCCCTTTAGTAGCCGTCGGTTAGCTGTGCGGCCTAACGCACTGCTTTCCGGGTGGGAAGGCGAGCCGGTCCCAAGCACGAATCCGCTCAGAGGATTAGTGTCGAGGTCCGGTGTGCCGGCCAGTCTGTGAATGGTTTTTAAGGCGGTTTTTCATCTGCCTCGGCGAATGCGAACTGGTTCCAGTGTAACTATATCGGCGATTGCTATCAGTCCACTGAGGGCCGAACCGCACAATAACCCTGGGATCGGTGTAGGGCGGCGGTGGGGTGGGTGGACTGCTGTAGCCTGTTGTGGGGTTGTGAACCACTGAGGACTACGGCGGGGACGAAGCCTCTCCGTCGTTTCTAGGTCCCCAGTTCAACACCATACCATGTCATACTCCCTTGGTTGTCATCCGCGGCATCCCTATAGCACAGCGGTAAGTCGACGATATTCTACGCCCCGTTTTGTTGCTCTTCATGGCAAGCCATCCTGGGTTTACATTTCAGCAAGATAATGCCCTCCAACACACGACGACAGTTTCTACTGCAAGTAAGGTCACCGCATCTCTCCTCAATTTAGAACATTTGGAGCATTATGGGTAAAGCCCTCCAACCAGCTCGGGACTTTTACGAACTAAGGCGATAATTGGACAGCATTTGATACGATACAGACTTAGAGAAAGCTTTTGACAATGTTGACTGGAATACTCTCTTTCAAATTCTAAAGGCGGCAGGGGTAAAATACAGGGAGCGAAAGGCTATTTACAATTTGTACAGAAACCAGATGGCAGTTATAAGAGTCGAGGGGCATGAAAGGGAAGTAGTGGTTTGGAATGGAGTGAGACAGGGTTGTAGCCTCTCTCCGATGTTATTCAGTCTGTATATTGAGCAAGCAGTAAAGGAAACAAAAGAAAAATTCGGAGTAGGTATTAAAATCCATGGAGAAGAAATAAAAACTTTGAGGTTCGCCGATGACATTGTAATTCTGTCAGAGACAGCAAAGGACTTGGAAGAGCAACTGAACGGAATGGACAGTGTCTTCAAAGGAGGATATAAGATGAACATTAACAAAAGCAAAACGAGGATAATGGAATGTAGTCGAATTAAGTCGGGTGATGCTGAGGTAATTAGATTAGGAGTTTTGCTATTTGGGGGGCAAAACAACTGATGATGGTCGAAGTAGAGAGGTTATAAAATGTAGACTGGCAATGGCAAGGAAAGCGTTTCTGAAGAAGAGAAATTTGTTAACATCGAGTATAGATTTCAGTGTCAGGAAGTCGTTCCTGAAAGTATTTGTATGGAGTGTAGCCATGTATGGATGTGAAATGTAGATGATAAATAGTTTAGACAAGAAGAGAATGGAAGCTTTTGAAATGTGGTGCTACAGAAGACTACTGAAGATTAGATGGGTATATCACATAACTAATGAGGAGGTACTGAATAGAATTGGGGAGAAGAGGAATTTGTGGCACAACTTTATTAGAAGAAGGGACCGGTTGGTAGGACATGTTCTGAGGCATCAAGAGATCACAAGTTTAGCATTGGAGGGCAGCGTGGATGGTAAAAATCTTAGAGGGAGAAAAAAATGGCTCTGAGCACTATGGGACTCAACTTCTGAGGTCATTAGTCCCCTAGAACTTAGAACTAGTTAAACCTAACTAACCTAAGGACATCACAAACATCCATGCCCGAGGCAGGATTCGAACCTGCGACCGTAGCGGTCGCGCGGTTCCAGACTGCAGCGCCTTTAACCGCACGCCCACTTCGGCCGGCAATCTTAGAGGGAGACCGAGAGATGAATACACTAAGCAGATTCAGAAGGATGTAGGTTGCAGTAAGTACTGAGAGATGAAGAAGCTTGCACAGGATAGAGTAGCATGGAGAGCTGCATCAAACCAGACTCAGGACTGAAGACCACAACAACAACATAAGCACCAGTGGTGAACCAATGCGATATTGACTTGCTCAGATTGTGACGCTCTTTCTCTTGAATAAATCATCCATATTTTATGAAATTGAAATGATTTATTTATCTGTACATGTACACCATATTTATCGATTTCCGTCCGATTCTTATAAAGCCTTTTTTTAGAATGTCTTTTACGTTTCAGAGGAATTTTGTACAGTGATAAGTACTTTAATTACAGATAGAGCCCTTGCCGTCACAGAGTACGAATTAGTTTCACATGTCACGTAGTAACTCACCTGTACTGTGAGCCATTCCACGAACAGCTCTGTCTGTCGATGTCAGAGAAGGCTTGGTGAGACTGCTGTGTGGCTTTAGTTATCTGTGGCCAAAGAGAAAGTCGAAGCACCGTCGGCTAGTGCGGGGTCTTGGAAGAGTGACGCGAAAGCGAACAGACTATGTTGGGGTGGGTCGGCGAACAGCCCATCTGTTTACTGCAGCCACAGAGGTGCGATCGCTGAGCGACGAGGGCAGTAGCGAGCTACAGACGACGAGAGCAGGCTCTCTCTGTTCCCCTTTATCGCTGTCGTGTACGGTGGCCTAGTGGATGATATTCCTGGCACGTTCCGGTCAGGATGGATGCAGCAATGACGGGATCATCGTAGCATGGTTTTCCGCTGTGTTTACAAGAGGACAAATCCTCGTCACTGATCGCTGTAGTTGAAGGTCTGGTCCATTTGCCGTGTTTTACCGCTTGTTGTGTTCTGTTAGAGGCTTTTTAATTTAGTCTCTTTTTCTCTTTCCTGCTATATGGGATGGCACGGCAGTGTGGTGGGTACGTAAAGTGTGGTTCATCAGTCTTTGAGCGTCCTTATTTGGCAGACATTGTTGTTGATCAGTATTTGAGTGATTTTATTTGGCAGACATTGGTTGAACGGTGCATGAGCGATGTTGTTTTAAGATGTCATTGCGTTTTATTATGCCATAGTTACTTTTAGTTGCCTCTCCTGTCATGTTTCTGTCATAGTATGAGTCGATTTTATAAGCTCGTGTTTTGTTAAACTGTATTTGTTAGAGTATTTGTCTCTAGTATAGTAAGAAGGTGGTTTTGGATGACAAGAGTCTTCCTCATTCGTCCCTAATGTAAAGTCAGTATTTTGGTACGTGCGCCGCGCGGGATTAGCCGAGCGGTCTAGAGGCGCTGCAGTCATGGACTGTACGGTTCGTTCCGGCGGAGGTTCGAGTCCTCCCTCGGGCATGGATGTGTGTGTTTGTCCTTAGGATAATTTGGGTTAAGTAGTGTGTAAGCTCAGGGACTGATGACCTTAGCAGTTAAGTCCCATAAGATTTCACACACATTTGAACTTTTTTTTAATTCGTGCTTTCCTTATTGATTGGTTCAAATGGCTCTGAGCACTATGGGACTCAACTGCTGTGGTCATAAGTCCCTTATTGATTACATACATTATAACCGTATGTCGTAAGTGACGTAAAGGAATGTAATGTTTGGTTGAAAGTTTAATTTATGAATTTTGCTACCATTTCTATGCTTTAAATATTTACTGCGCTAGTAGTGCCAACATTGTATAACAGACGGTGAAATATTTATGAGAGCTATTGGTATAAGGTTGCCATCATTTAACTGTTTAAGTTTAGTGCACTGGATGCGCTAAGACTACATGAAGGGTTTAATATACGTGAAGTTAATTAAATACATTTGTTATGTATGTTTTTATAAGTGCGTGCGTCGAAGAGTGGTTTTTAAAGAAATCGAGAAATAACTGGGAAATGTCTTTAGTGATTCGTATTGAGAAAGATTTGTTTTCCTATTAGCTAATGCGCTGAAATACAGATGGCCATTGTACTGTTATTATCTATGATTGTGAAATTGCTATTTCCATTAAGTGTAATAAGCTGATTGTGTAATTATCAATAGAAGATGACTTTAATTATGTAAAGTGAAACTATCGGCACGCTCCAACCTCCACGCCCACACTCGCCCCGGCACAACGGTATTACAAGTTTTACAGCAAGTTAGTGTTACCATCTTATAGAAATTAGCCCCGTGATCTTGTAAGTAATGGATTTCAAGCAACTGGACTAATGCTTTGGTCCCTGAAACACAACTTCGTTTTATAAATGAGAATACAGCCCCTCCCTCCCACCCCACAACCACACTTCCCACCGACACAGAGGTATTACAAGCTATACGGCAAGTTAGTGTTTCTCTCTTATAGGAATTAGCTCCGTGATCGTGTAAGTAATGGATTTCAAGCAATAGTGCTAATGCTTTCGGCTCTGAAAAACAACTTTGTCTTATACATGAGAGTAAAAATTCAAATGCGGTATATGAGCAGGGATTCGTTTAACATTGGTAATTTTGTAGAGACGTACATATAAAGCCGACAGTCAAACCGGGTTTATAAATTTTAAATAAGAGTTTTTAATTTCAAATCTAAGAGATTAATTAGATACAATGGAACCTTATAGAATTTATCTGACATGTGGACAGATTCGCAAAATCAATAGCTAACAACAGCTCCTATATAGGTCTTTACAGTGAGATACTAAATGACAAGAAAACCTGTCCCTCACAATAACGTTTTCTAATTGATCTGTGACACATGTCTGTGACTGCTGACGTATCTTGTCACGGTTTGGCTTTCCTACGGCCGTATTTGACCATTGCGGTTTCAGCTTTAATGCCGTCATATCAATGGCTTTTAAATATGATTTATGTGGTCTCTGCTGTTCAAGATAATCTGAAGATGCGCTAAACGAATGAGGCGTGTCATTATTAATTAAACACTTGCAACAGAGGCTGTTATCTATTTTTGAAACATCTAATTACTGTCACTGCATCAAGCCAGACTGGAGTGGAGTAAAGTGTAGTGAAGTACATAACTTTGAAAGAATATCCCTCTTACGATATCCATTCAAGCAACGAGAAAACCTACCTCTAGAATATGAAGACTCTCTCAATAATATAAAAAATGGCAACATCTGATTCGAACGCTCTTGCACAGTATTCGACCTTTGTATCAATTATTTACTTAAGAATTGTTTCAAAATAGAAGGGAACAGAATATTAGTTTATCCAACAGGCAAATTTTCAGTTGGGAAGTTCAGTATTTTTTAAATGTTAATAGTGATTTTACTCATTTGTAGATCTTCAGTTGCTATTATTGAAAGCAGTCTTTTATAATTAGATAGAACCTAGACACTTTTAGGATTAGGAATAGGACCCTAGCACAGGTTACTGACCAAGGCCAATAACTATCTGAAACACAGAAAGATTAAATTCTACAAATGTATTAGAAGGCAGCAAAAGCGATAGTGATTCATGCACTTTTACAAATCTAATGCAATAGTAAATTAGCTGGAGGTGACTACGTGTTGACCTGCAGCGGTGATGACGTTGACTGCTATTGTGCAAGTATGGTTCAACGTACAAACAGTGCCAATGTAATTATGCTTCCTTCTTCATGCACACACCATAGAGTATCGCACAAACATTTGACGCTTCAGTAAGCTGATTATGCGTCCATCCGAGGCATATTTCGGGCAAAACTGGGGATAATTCAGCATCGTTTGCACACCAAGGCGTTCACAATCCAAGAGACGGATGGGCAAGAGGCGGCCTTCAGACCAGATTGGCTTCAGTCCGGCCCGTGGAAGAATTTCGTGGGAGAGAGGGTAAGGCGCTGCAGAATTTTCCAACGGAAGTTTTGAAGACAGTAATTGTGAAATATCGAAAGGAAAGGAACAATGTTCACGACGCATAAATAAACGTAAATATCTGAAGATGGGGTGAACATAGAATGAATGTATGTACTCTCAACAGCGCGTGTTTTGAATAATAATATTTTGGCGTGGCTTTCATATCGGTGCTTTACCCCATAAACATCACGGAAGCTATAGTTTTGACTTTATATGCTGTGAATGCTGCTGGCGCGTCGCGTCAAGTGTCGATGCGGCCTGCGAGTTAAATCAAGTATGTGAATCGGGCCTGCGGGTCATCAAAGGTAGCCCACGTCTGGCCTAAGGAGTAGCGACTGACTGCTTGGCCGTTGCTGTCTTGGCGCGTTTACTACTCGTCTTTGCGCCTTTTACGTTTGGCGTACTAATTACCTCCTACATACAGATGAACACCGCTCCAACAGTTTCTTCCCAACTCTTACATTTCTACCTATTGTTCCCATAGCATGAATCAGTAATAGGATCAACAATGTTTAATGCGTGAATCATAAACGATACAATAGTTATATTAGTAGCACGAAATGTTGGTGTTATAAGGTGACGGCCATGTTGTCAGACCTTACAGTGGTCGCCGGCGTGGCAATGAAGTGTAAATTGTGTAAGCAGATGCTGGCTTCCTGATACATGGGACACTCCGTCTCTACTGGACTTCTCAAATCAGACCCACTCTAGGACACGACATGAGTACCCGTACTTGACGACAATCATCAACGCCAAAATCATATGACGTGATCAACAATATATAGATTACAATTGTCGCTGTCGAGTAACAGCAACAGACGCACCACAGTGCGAAAAAGCACTCACCCATTCATAAAGATAAGAATTTATGAGTAGCAAAACTGTTGTTTCTCATATAGCTTCCGAGAATGCTACCGGGTAACGTCCTGGACAATCACCGATATTTCAACAGGTGAACACCAAATCATTTTCAAGGCACAAATGAAAAGAGAGATCGCTGTGCATAATAAGTTAAGCCTTCTGTGTGCTCTGTTGCATCAGCAGGGAAACCAAAAGGAAGCGTATGCAAAAAGATAACACACACCCCTAACAACTAGCCCCATCGAGCAACTGAAGAAGCAACTACAGAACACAGCCTTGGGATCTGTCATCCAATGGAACATATGCGGTCCGGTCACATTAATGTGACCACAGAATTTTCTCGACACGCTACTAGTGGTCGGCATATATAGCGATAACCTGCCCAGGGGGGCGCGGAAAGGAGTTTAGTCTTCTCGTAATTTGGAAACGAAGCGATTTATGTGAAGTTCGAGAAGTAACGATCATTGGCGTTCGGGCTAAAGTATACCAAACTTTCACAATGTGGGAGACCAAACTGGTGAGGTCATCGGTCCCTAGACTTACACACTAACTAACTTATGCTAAGAACAATACATACACCCATGCCCGAGGGAGCACTCGAATCTCCGGCGGGAGGGGCCGCGCAATCCGTGATATGGCGCCTCAAACCGCGCGGCTGAAGTATACCGTACATGGCAAAATGGCGCTATCAAAAACCAGCATCGAGGGAACCGCAGTGCACCACGGGCCATAGATGACGGAGGTGAACGGCGCCTGAGGAGATGTGTACGGGTGAATAGACGCGCGGCTGTTGAACAGTTGACCTCCCAGATGAACCAAGAACCTAACGACTGTGTCTCCTCAACGACTGTTCAACGAACGTTGCTGTGTATGTGCCTCCGCCGCAGTCACCTTATTTAGGCACCCATGCTGACTGCTGTTTGACGACGAAGGGTGGAATTTCCACGACAGTACCGCAACTGGATGCCCGCCGATGGGCGACAAGTGTCCTTTTCAGATGAATCCCGTTTTATGCTCCATCGGCGTGAAAGGTTCAAATGGTTCAAATGGCTCTGAGCACTATGGGACTCAACATCTTAGGTCATAAGTCCCCTAGAACTTAGAACTACTTAAACCTAACTAACCTAAGGACATCACACACACCAATGCCCGAGGCAGGATTCGAACCTGCGACCGTAGCAGTCCCGCGGTTCCGGACTGCAGCGCCAGAACCGCTAGACCACCGCGGCCGGCGGCGTGAAAGGTCTGAAAGCAAACACCCTGCAATAATCTTCGAAAGAGTCCAGACAGGAGCATTATGGTCTGGGGAATGCTTTCGTGGCATTTCCTGAGTGATCCCGTCATTCTGGATGGCACAACGGATCAATACAAGTTTGACCCTATCTCTGGGGACCAAGTCCACGACTACATGCAGTTTGCTTTTCCTCGGCACGAAGGCATCTGCCAGAAGGAAATACACTACTGCCCATTAAAATTGCTACACCACGAAGATGACGTGCTACAGACGAGAAATTTAACCGACAGGAAGAACATGCTGTGATATGCAAATGATTAGCTTTTCAGAGCATTCACACAAGGTTGGCGCCGATGGCGACACCTACATCGTGCTGACATGAGGAAAGTTTCCAACCGATTTCTCATACACAAACAGCAGTTGACCGGCGTTGCCTGGTGAAACGTTGTTATGATGCCTCGTGTATGGATGATAAATGCGTACCATCACGTTTCCGACTTTGATAAAGGTCGGATTGTAGCCTATCGCGATTGCGGTTTATCGTATCGTGACATTGCTGCTCGCGTTGGCGAGATCCAATGACTGTTAGCTAAATATGGAGTCGGTGGGTTCAGGAGGGTAATACGGAACGCCGTGCTGGATCCCAACGGCCTCGTATCACTAACATTCGAGATGACAGGCATCTTATCCGCATGGCTCTAACGGATCGTGCAGCCACGTCTCGATCCTTGAGTCAACAGATGGGGACGTTTGCAAGACAACAACCATCCGCACGAACAGTTCGACGACGTTTGCAGCAGTATGGACTATCAGCTCGGAGACCATGGCTGCGGTTACCCTTGACGCTCCATCACAGACAGGAGCGCCCGCGATGGTGTACTCAACGACGAACCTGGATGCACGAATGGCAAAACGTAATTTTTTCGGATGAATCCAGGTTCTATTTATAGCATCATGATGATCGCATCCGTGTTTGGCGACATCGCGGTGAACGCACATTGGAAGCGTGTATTCGTCATCGCCATACTGGCGTATTACCCGGTGAGATGGTGTGGGGTGCCATTGGTTACACGTCTCGGTCACCTCTTGTTCGCATTGACGGCACTTTGAACAGTGTGTTACGACCGGTGGCTCTACCCTTCATTCGATCCCTGCGAAACCCTACATTTCAGCAGGATAATGCACGACAGCATGTCGCAGGTCATGTACGGGCCTTTCTGGATACAGAAAATGTTCGACTGCTGCCCTGGCCAGCACATCCTCCAGATCTCTCACTAATTGAAAACGTCTGGTCAATGGTGGCCGAGAAACTGGCTCGTCACAATACGCCAATCACTACTGTTGATGAACTGTGGTATCGTGTTGAAGCTGCATGGGCAGCTGTACCTGTACACGTCATCCAAGCTCTGTTTGACTCAATGTCCTGGCGTATCAAGGCCGTTATTACGGCCAGAGGTGGTTGCTCTGCGTACTGATTTCTCAGGATCTATGCACCCAAATTGCGTGAAAATGTAATTAAATGTCAGGTCTAGTATAATATATTTGTCCAATGAATACCCGTTTATCATCTACATTTCTGCTTGGTGTAGCAATTTTAATGGCCAGTGGTGTACAATGTGTCACACAGTTCGCAGTGTAGGTGCGTGGTTCGAAGAGCACGAGGAGGATTTAACCGTAGTGCCGTGGCCACTAAACTCCCCGGATTCAAACACAATCGGGAATCTGTGAGATCACCTCGATCGGGCTGTTCGCACCATGGATCTTCAACCGAGAAACCTAACACAGTTGGCCACGGCACTGGAGTGGCATGACTCCACATCCCTATCGGTACCTCCTAGCACCTTAGTGACTCTTTTCCTGCACGTTTCGCAGCGGTCCGCGATTCGAAAGATGGTTATTCAGGCTTTTGGCCCTCGTCACATTAATGTGTCTGGACAGTGTAACAACACAGAGATTCCGGCGCGCACTTCCACTGGGGTTGTGTTATCACGGAATCTGTTGAGATTAAAGTAGCAAGTGACCTTATAGAGACGGATGCTTTTGTTTAAATTCTTCTTGGAATCCTACTCTATCTTTTGTCAAAACAACACAGGGACATATTTAGCGCTACTTCATCACCTGTTGTTGGTTAATATGTCACTATTTATAACGTCTGACATTGGTCACCTATGGTTGTACGGTGCACTAGCTGTTTATGGCATCCGCTGTCTTTTTGCACAAACGTTCGTTTGGTTCCTGTTTGATGCACCCCGCCCACCAAGGGCTTAGTCCGCTCCTGGTAGCTGAGTGGTCAGCGCGACGGAATGTGTACCTAACGGCCTGGATTCGATTCCCGGCTGGGTCGGAGATTTTCTCCGCTCAGGGACTGGGTGTTGTGTTGTCCTAATCATCATCATTTCATCCCCATCGACGGGCAAGTCACCGAAATGGCGTCAAATCGAAAGACTTGCAGCCGGCGAACGGTCTACCCAACGGGAGGCCCTAGCCACACGACATTTACATATACCAAGGGCTTAAGTCCCTTACACAGTGATCTCTCGTTTTATTTGGGCCTTCAATGTGAGGGTACATACATCAGTCGAAACATCGGCAGTTGTCGAGGACGTAATCCGACTGCATTCAAGTAAGTTGTCTGAACATTCGATGCGCCGGCAGAAGCACAAATTTCACAATATCAACCTTCAACAGCTCCCCTCTATGGTGGACAGAAAGCGTCGCCCCACCGTGTACGTCTGATGGAACCATGTAACAAGACACAGAGATTAACATGGCTGCAGGAACACATGCACTGAAGCGTAGAAGCAAAGAAAACCATCTGCTGGATTAATGAATTGCTGTCATACGTGGTAACAAGCCTATGGAAAGTTATCAAAACGTCGAAGGTCATATTAAGTGGTCCCGACTGCCAACACGCTACGTTTCAGGCAGGCCGTGCATATAATCTCGTGTAGGTGATGTTTGCATTGGATGCAATGGAACTCGAAATACTCCTGCCTTCGAACCTCTCCGGCGAACGACGTCGAAACCGGCAGTTCGTTGTTTTTCCTGGGATGAAGACCTTTGCTACTGGATACTGTTGTTTTACTGTCAGAGGTTCAAATGGCTCTGAGCACTATGGGACTTAACATCTGAGGTCATCAGTCCCCTAGAACTTAGAACTACTTAAACCTAACTAACCTAAGGACATCACACACATCCATGCCCGAGGCAGGATTCGAACCTGCGACCGTAGCGGTCGCGCGGTTCCAGACTGAAGCGCCTAGAACCGCTCGGCCACACCGGCCGGCTACTGTCAGAGGCATAAGGTTTCTAAGAAAAGATGATTGTCTGTCTCCTCAAGCATGTTATGTGGCTTTAACAGCTATCTTCTAACCAAGGTTAAAGCAAAATTTCTTTTGTCAATAGTTCCTTCAGGAGTACCCCAAATACAGTCTGTGTGAATACGAGTCACGTCCTCCACATATGCCGGCCGGAGTGGCTGAGCGGTTCTAGGCGCTACAGCCTCTGGCATGGATGTGTGTGATGTCCTTAGGTTAGTTAGGTTTAAGTAGTTCTAAGTTCTACGGGACTGATGACCTCAGCAGTTAAGTCTCAATAGTGCTCAGAGCCATTTGAACCCATTTTCCTCCACTTATGTAATACGTATTTACTAACGTGGTAAGAGTATATTTAAGCTACAATCGTGTAGTGAACGCACCTTCTGTACCTCGCGCATATGTCGCAGGCATTGAGTGCGGGAAAGGGGCTCTGCAGGGCAAGGAGCGTCTCTTCTGTTTTCGGTGGCTGTGAGGCCAACATATCGTGTAAGTGATAGTAACCTATGAGTTTAACAAATGTGTTGATTGCAAGTACGACTTTTATTTTAACCTATCACGGTAAATATTAAAATGTGAAGGCCTCGATTGTAAACAGTGGTAAGGGACAAGTTGATTGATTCGGGAAACTGCGTAGGAAAGTTTCAATAAAATATCATATATAAGATATTTCAAGGACATCCACTGTGATTTTTTTATTCATGTATTGTTTTCGAATATTTCTAGAGTAATGACACTTTTAAATAGTAAATTCTGTCGAAAACTTTGCTCTTAAAAATGCGTCTATAGAAACTTAATATTTTTTAGTTGCCGACTGATTTACCATTGACTTACCACTGTTTGTTTGCTGAGCGAGCTAACGGAACGTTATTGGGAACCCGCTCAAAATTACAAATCTAAATATCCGAATTACGTATTTTACTTCATGATACTAAATTAGAATTACCACGTCTTGAAATAATTATTAATAACAACCCAAAAGTTATTTATGATAGTAAAGATGTCCATTAATATTTCTGCCTTCATACTTTCATGTAAATTCAAGTAAACTATGTGAAGGGACATTACTTAACATTATATAAATTTGTAGGTTTCCTCGGCCAGTGTCACTTTGAATAAAATAATTTTGGATATTAGGCCGCGTTATTATAAGGCATTAAAACAGATGTTTCGACAGACTTGCTGCGGTCCATACGAGGATTACAGCAAGTTGGTCGAGATGTCAGAAGTTTAGTTGCTTTAGCGTTTTGCACATGGGTAATGCCTACCGTTAATCCGCCACCTAGCAGGAAATGTTGAGTTTATACGCTGCCACAGAGCTTAGCGGTCTCCACACTACAGTTGTGAGAGGCGTGGACGCCGTAATACGTCGTGAATGTTGTATGACCACTTGCGGTTCGTCAGCGTACAAATTCACATTTACTGCCCAAAAGGGCCGCGCGGGGTAGCCGCGAGGTCTGGGGCGCGCCTTGCCACGGTCCGTGCGGTTCCCCCCGTCGGAGGATCGAGTCCTCCCTCGGGCATTGGGGTGTATGTTGTCCGTAGTGTAAGTTAGTTTAAGTTAGATTACGTAGTGTGTAGGCTTAGGGACCGATGACCTCAGCTGTTTGGTCCCATAAGATCTTACCACAAATTTCCAATTTGCCCAAAGGGTCAGTAAACAGACATCGACGCTCTGTAGCGTCGCTGGGTGACTTTTCTGGACCTTGTTTAATAGTCTATACACCATTTATCCCTTAAGACCCACTCTAAAAACCCTCTTTGAACTTCCGCAGTATCGTTTCTTTACACTCTGCACTGTTTTCGCAAATAGCTCTCGATATTATTATCTACTTGAGCGAAACTGATTACGATTTTCTATAATTTTAACAAATATTTTCATAGGCAATAGCAGTAAACTAGCCGAGCACATCCCATTATTAATAATACGAAAATGATATGTTATACCGTTAGATTGTTGTTATTGCTCAGTATACAGGACCACATTACAATGTGACAGTGGTCAGATGGAATGTGAAATAAAATGAAAGCTGCTACCTTGATTATCCTGCTTCTTCATAAAATACGAAATTTCATCAAACGAGCTGCAATGGAGAACATTAACAATAACTGACCTAATCTGGCAGTCTACCTTGAGAGCTATTTCGCTCGTAAGTTTTCACTGCTCGACAGAAGCTGAATCAAACATCACTCGTATCACTGTTTGTCGCCGTGCGGTCTAAAGGCGCTGCAGTCATGGACTGTACGGCTGGTTCCGGCGGAGGTTCGAGACCTCCCTCGGGCATGGATGTGTGTGTTTGTCCTTAGGATAATTTAGGTTAAGTAGTGTGTAAACTTAGGGACTGATGACCTTAGCAGTTAAGTCCCATAAGATTTCACACACATTTTTTGAACTGTTTGTCGACATGGTTCAAAATGGTTCAAATGGCTCTGAGCACTATGGGACTCAACTTCTGAGGTCATTATTCCCCTAGAACTTAGAACTAGTTAAACCTAACTAACCTAAGGACATCACAAACATCCATGCCCGAGGCAGGATTCGAACCTGCGACCGAAGCGGTCTTGCGGCTCCAGACTGCAGCGCCTTTAACCGCACGGCCACTTCGGCCGGCTTGTCGACATGATGAGAGGAAGAATAGAGAATGAGAATAGGGGTAAATCTTGGTAATGATTATGGAAACCGTCTTCTCCTGTTAACGGACATACAGATGGAAGATAGTTTTGACGACATCGAACTCATTAAAGGCGAAGAACATAGTCCTGACAAGGCCTTCGGTTCGCTAAGGAACGCGTAAAAACGCAGCTCTATCTGATCCTGCAGCAAAGAAATAGTGAAATGTAAGACAATAAGGAACAAGACGAAGAATCGTTTTTAAAAATTACATTATGACAAAGCTATTTGTTCAAGGGGGAGTGAGTGTGCTCATAATCCACTTAGTAACGTGAGAAGTATCTGGATTCATTAGGATTAAATATACTCTTACAGGGTATAAAGGAAGAAATCATTTCTCAACTGAAACTTCTTGGCAGATTAAAACTGTGTGCCCGACCGAGACTCGAACTCGGGACCTTTGCCTTTCGCGGGCAAGTGCTCTACCATCTGAGCTACCGAAGCACAACTCACGCCCGGTCCTCACAGCTTTACTTCTGCCAGTATTTCGTCTCGTACCTTCCAAACTTTACAGAAGCTCTCCTGCGAACCATGCAGAACTAGCACTCCTGAAAGAAAGGATATTGCGGAGACATGGCTTACCCACAGCCTGGGGGATGTTTCCAGAAAGAGATTTTCACTCTGCAACGGAGTGTGCGCTGATATGAAACTTCCTGGCAGATTAAAACTGTGTGCTCGACCGAGACTCGAACTCGGGACCTTTGCCTTTCGCGGGCAAGTGCTCTACCAACTGAGCTACCGAAGCACGACTCACGCCCGGCCCTCACAGCTTTACTTCTGCCAGTATCTCGTCTCCTACCTTCCTTTCTTCCTTTCTACCTTCCTTTCTTTCCGGAGTGCTAGTTCTGCAAGGTTCGCAGGAGAGCTTCTGTAAAGTTTGGAAGGTAGGAGACGAGATACTGGCAGAAGTAAAGCTGTGAGTCCCGGGCGTGAGTCGTGCTTCGGTAGCTCAGTTGGTAGAGCACTTGCCCGCGAAAGGCAAAGGTCCCGAGTTCGAGTCTCGGTCGGGCACACAGTTTTAATCTGCCAGGAAGTTTCATATCAGCGCACACTCCGCTGCAGACTGAAAATCTCATTCATGAATGTTATTGATGGAACACAGGGAAATAACATAGCTAAACCAAAACCAGAATGAATTCAGACGGAAAAAGTTTACAGAGGATATCATAACAGCAGCTAATCCATAGTAAACAATGTTATCTAAGAACATTTAGTATAATAAATCATACTGTGTTAGCATTTCGACAACTTTTGGTGGTTTACTCTTTTCGCACGGTTTGGAGGAAGGAACATTCCGAGGTGTCTATATCAGATTCAAGGATCGCTAAAAGACTGAACAGTGAGATAGATTATCCCATTTTACAAGTAGAACTGTTGTCGAACTTAGCCCCGTGTCGAACGAAAAACTAGCATATTACTAACTTGACACATGCACAAATTGAAAATAATGAGAAATGTTATTTGTCTTTGCCTCTAGGTGGTAGGTTATCTGGAAAGAACAGGAAACAAATAAGCGCTTGTGCATATGCAAGGGAATATGAAAGGAATTTGCCTGTCTATTATTGAAATAATCATCCAGAAATTAATCTTTAATAATCCAAGGAACCCTAGAAGACCTAAATCTGGATATCTGGATGAATATTTAAAACCCGCCCTCGCTATTTCGAACGCAATGTCTTAAAACTGCACCGACAAATGTCGTCTATAGATGACGAATTTGTGTAGCAATATATGTGTTCTATTATTGTTCTGCATTAAGTTAACGTGCTCCTGGGCAATACTCCCTTCCGAGCCAATACTTTGCCTGAAATGCTGCATCTTGTGCTAAGATTATCCGATCTCGGCGGGTGGGAGCTCGGCGTTGAACATCGATTCCTCGGCCTGCGGTATACATTTTTTATGGGTCCCGTTCCTTAGACCGTCCAGGTTGCAGACCGGTGATGCTGGAAGAGCTGCTACAAGAGAAACCGTTCGTTCACTCATTCGCAGGTCTGCTTCATTCATTCGCATTACACAATTTCAGATTTACCAGCCGCATCAGTTACATACATGATCTTGTAGTATTGCTACACTGTTAATGTTGTTGAACATCACGCTGCTGGAAATCGGATATCATAGAGGCTGTGGAAGTACTATTTACATATCGTCGTGTGAATAGAGATTTCAACAAAATAAGAAGTGGTGTGTCTCAAAGATGTTTTATCTCTCCCAATAACTTTATTTTTTCCAGCTCTGAGCCTCAGTATTTCAATGAGCGATTGTCGCTCTCACTTGATGCTAATGTCCTTCATACGAATAGATCTTAGTTTGAAGTTCGAAAACTATGTCCGATGGAATGAAGACCTTACACTCCATTTAGACAGCGTCTTTGAGCTCATGGAGGGGCGTAATGAACCAGTGTGGATGACGTATGCCGCGCTGCGTGTAATCGGGCGGCGAGCTTTCAGCTGGAGTGGGCAGCATTAGCTGGTGGCTGGCGCCGTGCGGTCGATGTTATCTAGCGAACCATCGTCACGTCGCTCGTAGCGCTATCTCCTCTGGCGCCAGCTCCGCCCTTTGTCGAGGACGCGATACGCCGGACACGCCGTGGTGCAGGGGGAGGGGGTCACAAGTTTCCGGCTTAATGCCTCATCTCAGAGAAGCGCACTGCGGACAAAAAAATTAAAATTATCGGATAAAAGCCCACGCACCATCTCCTCTGTATCAGTTCGACGTGTTAGATAAACTCACGGGGAACTGGTTCGCTACAGCTGCGTTAGATATTTGGCACTGACAATCGCGCTGTTGATCAACATTAAGCGCAACTGCCACCATCACCATCACTAACACAAATTGGACGACAGATCTCACGGAGCGATTTCAATTGCTTGTTAGAGTGGCTTAGTAATGTAAAAATATGGTTTCGTACCTATATACGTTCGAGTGGTACTTCTCCGGAGACATTAACTGTATGCAACAGGAGAATTTCGAGTGAAACCAGCAGATGCAGTCCTCTTTCATTATTTGGCATGTTTAGTTCTATTTACATTTCGCAAGTTAAATTCGCGCCATAAACACGTGCAAAGCTACAAGTGCTAAGACGTAGTGGGAGTTCCATGAGTTATAGCTTTTCTAGTACCGTGGTATTTGAACCCGTCCTCTGCTTGTTGTGGTCTAGACGGGTAACAGCCATAGGGCATCGGGAGAAAGTCGAGGCCCACCTTGTTGCACCACACGTTGTTTCAGTAGTCATGAAAGCCATTTCAGTTCCAGAAGACACGCAGCCAAATAGCAGCACGAAGTATGAAAAGAAAATAAGTATACAATTGTGCAAATCAGTGAAAACGCTAAAGCAAGAGTAGGAAATACACTCTAAGATAAAAAAAAGGTCACACCACGAAGGAATTACCCGAATGGGATGGAAATCGGTAGATGTGATTCACATGTACAGACAAACGAATGACTACACTTTCAGAAAAATTGGATGATAGAGCTTCACAAATTGAACAGGTCTATATCGCGTCGGTCTACCTCCGGCGTTTAAGCAATCAGTTATTTGACTTGGTATTGATTGAAAGAGTTGTTCGATGTCCTCCTGGGGAAATCATGCCAAATTCTGTCCAATTGGCGCTGGTTGATGGGCCCTGGCCATAACGCTCCAAACGTTGTCAATTGGGGAGAGATCCGTCGACCTTCTTCGGCAAGGTAGTGTTTGCCAAGCGGGAACACAAGCAGTGGAAACCTTCGCCCGGTGCGGACGGGCATTATCTTGCTGAAGTGTGAAACCAGGATGACACGCCATGAAGGACAACAAAACGTGACGTACAATATCGTCAACGTACCGCTGTACTCCACGTCTGCCACGTATGACAACCAAGTGGCCCTGCTATGAAATGGAAAGTGGCACCCCAGGCGCCGGCCGATGTGGCCGAGCGGTTCTAGGCGCGTCAGTCTGGAACCGCGCGAATGCTACGGTCGCAGGTTCGAATCCTACCTCAGGCATGGATGTGTGTGATGTCCTTAGGTTAGTTATGTTTAAGTAGTTCTAAGTTCTAGGGGACCGATGACCTCAGATGTTAAGTCCCATAGTACTCGGAGCCATTTGAACCATTTGAGCACCGCAGGCATTCACTCGTGGCTGACGGGCCATATGGCGGGTGACAGTCGGTTTGCTATCCCATCGCTGTCTGGGGTGTCTCCAGAAACATCTTCGCTGCTCATGAGGGATCAGTTCGAAGTGAAACTAATCGCTGAAGACAATTCTACTCCAGTCAGTGATACTCCAGGCCGAAGGTATGTCTGGAGACGTCCCGCAAAGCAGTAGGATAGCAACCTGAATATCGCTCGCCATCCGGCCCGACAACGAGGAATGATGGTTTGGGTGCCACTTCATTTTATAGCAGGGCCCCTTTGGCTGTCAACCGCTGCACCCCTACAGCACAGAGGAGCTTCGACGCTATTCTACGCCCCGTTTTGTTATTCTTCATGTCAAGCCATATTGGGCTTACATTTCAGCAAGATAATTTCCGCCTCCACACGGCGATAATTTCTGCTGCTTGCCTTAATGCTTGCAAAACCCTACCTTGGCCAGCAAGGTCGCCGATATCTCCCCAATGGAGCACGTTTAGAGCATTACGGGTAGGGCCCACCAACCAGCACGGAATTTTGCGGACCTAGCGCGTCAGTTGGACAGAATTTGGCACGCTACCCCTCAGGAGGATATCCAAAAACAGTGTCAATCACTGTCAAGCCGAATAACTGCTTGCATGATGTCCATAGGAAGACCAACGCGTTATACACTTGCTCAATTTGTGAAGCTCTTTCTCTTGAATAAATCATTCAGTTTTCCTGAAAGCGTATTCACTAGTTTGTCTATACATATACATCACGCCTACCAATCTACCTATTTCAGGCCCGTTTGGATAATTCCTTCATGGTGCGACCTTTGTTTCTGTCTTGTTTAGATTGTATAATGATTTGTGCTCTTTGGCCTGGACAGTGTCTTTAAGGTTCCAAGAAAACTATCCTAAATCAGGAGTCGCTCATGTAGCCATGGCAAATGGAATAGTACTGCTTACCAAGTGACCTAGAAGTCCAAGATCTTATATTAGACGTCGGCGTAACAGTCCACTGCAGGATTTAGAAGATGCACATTATCAGTACATGTGATCGCGACCAATTTGTGACTATCCGACACATGGACTCATATGTCAGTGTTCGTGCAAGTATTTGAATTTTCACTTTCAAATGTTACTGCTGTACTGTGAGTACCTATTCTAAGTCGCTAGTTGTGACGCGAAAAACTTAAGATAAACAGTGTCGCCGCTGAATTTCTCAGTTTGCGTGAGGACGGAGCAAATCGCTGCTGGACAACAAAGACTTTTGAGCAATAATACCACATAAAACATCTAATAGCTATGGGTCTCTGCCGGTCCAGTACAACGACTTAGCAGTATCCTGTGGTTAAGAATGTAGAGAGATGGTTTGCACCTAGGCTACTCTTCCGACGGGAAAGGTCATTGTTACGCCAAACTCAAGGTGAAGTGAAAACAAGTAGAAGAATCTGTCTTCGAGACACAAAGATTAGTTCGAACGGGGCAGAATGTCAGTCTATGAACAATGAGTTTGTCATACTGTGGAGTTCGACTCGTATCGTGCATTCTACCATGGCATGATGACCATGTGGACCAGTGGATAGCTGATGCTCGTATGCAGCGACGGAAGTTTAATGAACCACGAAGCACTGGACGACTGGCCCTTCCCGATGTGACCGGACCAATGCAAACAGCATTATCAACCCTGCTGGTCCCACTTCAGTGCACTGCAACGGGTGTCCGTCTACATCGCAGGTTCGGCACAGTCTGTTGCACGTTGAACTGACGGCAAAAACACGCTGGACTGACGGCATGCATGTCTTCGTTTCCGTTTCTCAGAAAGCAGAAGCCCAGGAGACTGGAATTATGACTTGAACTTTGTTGGTATGTTGAATGGACAGATGTAGTTTATTTAAACGAGTTCTGCATCAACATACAGTCGATCAGCCGATATTGTTGACTGAACAGTGGAGAAACGTTTGTGGCGCCAATCGATACGACACACCATCTCGATTCTCATTTATTTAGCGCAATAATTTTTAAAGGTCGAGCTGTGTCTCTCTTTCAGATTACTCGAAACGACGTATTTCAGAAAGACTATGCTCTGGCACTTTAGACCATGAATTTTCAACTATGCTGGTACTGCTTCTTTGTTGCCCTGCTCCTTCGCCTGATCAGACCCCCATCAAATACGTGTGGAATATGATTGATTGGCAACTTGTTTAGAACTGTCCTCCACCATACAAAGCCGATGTTTTATGGGTTTCCAAAAAACCATAAACTCACCTTGTGATGCTGCAGTTCTTTTTATTTCCATAATGCCTAAGAAAATTGGATGAGGAATCCTCATCAAAATCATATTCTGCAGGAACGCATCCATAATCTCAATGTTGACATACCACAGGATTTAGAGGCTCTGGATGCACCACGTGGTTGGTTTACACGATACTGTAGAATGTATGTCGGAGAACATGTGCAATTCTTTAATGCCCGCCATGTGCTATTGTCATGTTCAAAAAAATGATTCAAATGGCTCTGAGCACTATGGGACTCAACTGCTGTGGTTATCAGTCCCCTAGAACTTAGAACTACTTAAACCTAACTAACCTAAGGACATCACACACATCCATGCCCGAGGCAGGATTCGAACCTGCGACCGTAGCGGTCGCACGGTTCCGGACTGCGCGCCTAGAACCGCGAGACCACCGCGGCCGGCAATATTGTCATGTTCCTCGTATGTTTCACACATACTATTGATGCAGTTTTCACAAACGTCTGTATGTAAAATATTTTTACTTGTAATGAGAGGCACCTGATGAGAAAATAATGTTGATCACATAGTTTGATAATACATGTGTGGAACGCAGTGAACATTCTAACACAGTGAAGCTTTCACAGAGCTGTGAAAATTCTGCTATAAGAGTGAGGCAGACTCTAGGTAATCGGTTCGCAGTTGGCATCTGGTCGAGCCGAAACCTCCTGAGGGTGGCTTCGGACTAATACAGAAGGATGACTACAGCGATTGAAGCAGCTAGTTTTTGTCCTGTTTCTCTCGGGTGTGGAGAGAAGGTACAAAAACAACAACTTACTAAAAAAAATTACTTTATCAACTACTACCGTAGTCTTACATTTTTGTATTAATTAGCACGAAATAAATATATATCACAGTTAATGTGTGTTGTAACACTGAAGGAAATTTTCTCCCTCCTGTCTGCGTCGTAAAGGGAGTGAATAAAAAGTTTGAATGGTAAGATAAGGTGCCTTCTGTATCCGACATAGTGATGCCGAAAAAGTCGTCACATATAACTATAGACATTTTTTTCTCACTGGCTAGAAAATCACTTTATTCCTCGTAAGTCACAGGGAAAATGTCTTTTGATACTGTATGGACGTACAAGTCACACAAGTGCTGATAAACTTCCTGGTTATTCGGCAATAAAAAATTATTTCATCTTACTGTGTTTGCCTAGCCAGTCCACTCACTTTTTCAATCGTTTGATCGATGTTTTTTAAAACCACTGAAGCATTTTTCGTATCAAGCATACCAACGGTGGACCGACATTCATTCATTTCTTGGGGCCTGTCAAGTTTCGTAGTGTATAGTACACCTACAGATCGTTATTACCATTTCTTTTTAGTTATTAGTATCGTATGGGTAACTCGAACAAATATACATTTCTTTACTTTATATATAATATCAATTTTTAACATCGACTGGAAGTAGGTAGTTGATTCTAATCATGTCTTATTTGCATATTCTGGATTATTTAGGAATTGTCATAAGTACATATCTCTTTTTTAGAAAATAAAGGAAAGCAGTACTGAAACATTATCATTTGAGTTTTCATATCTTGCGTCAGTTGTCACAAACGTTTACAAAAATATGGGCTTTCATATTAAAGAAAGGTTATGTTACAGATATTGTATTCCATTAACCAGTTTAAGCATCCTCACCTAACGACAAGTTATTTTACACTTACTTCTGTACCACGTTGTGTTGGATTGTTGCAAGAGGACAACTAATTATGTTCATGTAACTAACTCTAGATAACAACTTTTTAGTATTCTTACTTGGGAGCGGGTGTAGTATAGATTTTCTAGGATGCAGTAAGGCCCATACACGACTATACATACAGAGTGTTTCAGCACAGCGGTCACAAACTTTCAGGAGGATTAGGGTACACCCAAAAGATGGACAATTACATAGCAGTGCATGGTCGGAAACGCTTTCCTGGCGCGATAGTGCCGACAAAACGCGAGAAAGGAAGGACACGAACAGGATGAGAAAACATGTTTATTACGCTTAGCACAGCAGAAACCAAGAAATAAGAACAAAACAGACAACGATCGTTATCAAAGAGGGTGTTCGGAATTATGAAGCTGGACCGTGATGCAGGCCTCACATCTATGGCACATCACCTGCACACCTTCATTTTTAATGTCTTCCTCAACAGCGATGGCATCTTCCAGCAGGGTTACTATCCGTGACACAAGCCCAGAATACTTTGAGGTGCGTGATCGTGAGTTACCACCAAACTCACAAAACACATGTATGTTTAGGCACATACTGCTCACAATTGGTGCATTAAAAACAGAAATCTAGTAAAATAAGCCAATAATATCCTATTTAAACTGCTCAATCTATAATGCGCACCGCGTAAGGCCCGATGGGTACGGAAAGCTAATGAACGTTGAAAATGACACGACTATGTTCAGCGCCATGCAGACATTATGCAGTTGCCAGTACCATTCGACGACAATTAGGCTATGCCCTGTCCATCTTTACCACAGGAACCTCTTTGGCTGATGTATTTCCAAGGAATGGGTGTCGCTTAAGAACAATTTGAGAAATGGGTCTTGCAAAGGTGATATGGCAGTAAAACATCAACCTGTGAATGGGAGAGTTCTACATGTGTAAAGCTATTGGCTTAGAAGCTTAGAAGATTATTCCGAGGAAAAGAGCACTTCTTAGGCAGGGGAACAGGAGGGAAAGAGCCCAGACTAAAAAAGGGGGAGGGGTGTGGAGGGGAAGGGAAAGAAGGAGCAGAGGGGGATGGTTGAGAAGAAAAGAGGATGGGAGACGAGCAGTCAGGGAGAGGTGAAGTGGAGGGGGAAGGGAGAGGTGATTGGCGAGGGTGGGGAGGGAAGTCAGGGTGAAAAATTAAAGATCAAATTTGATCCAAAGTGTGCCCATTGTATTCCTACTATAAAAGTTCTTTGCCAGATGCCTCTGTGGTTAAGAATGGACCTAATTCACTTGATAATTTCCCAAGACGACTGGCAGGGTTTTATCAGGGAACATTAGGAATATGTATTTCAGCTTTCCTTTCCCAAAAGAGAATGGGCAAATAGTTTTGTGGCGTCGGAGCAGGTGTTCGATAGTGTCATAAATACTATCCATCCGGTTCAGACAAAGCAAATTTGGTGTTAAGACATCAACATGTGTTCACTATCATGCTCCTCTAAGTATTCTGATCTTCTATCAAGCACAGTCATCCTACTGGAAGATGCCTTCACCATCGGGGAAGATATTAAAATGAAGCTGTGTATGGTCTAAAATAAAGTTCACATAGACCACAGCTGTTATGGTTCCTTCAGTTAGTAACATACGCAACATGGAAACCCAGGTGACTGTCCCCATAGCATAATATTGCTTCCACTGGCCTACATTCGTGATGCAGTGCATCTTTATTACAACAGTTCGCCTGAATGACCGCATACCCTCACACTACCCTAGACCTAGTGTACCAAGAAACGTAATTGATCCGACCAGACGACACGTCTCTATTCATCCACGTTCCAAGATTTAATGATTACGTGCCCACTTCAGTTGTAATTGACGATGACGTTAGGTTAAGATGGGAATACGTAGAGGTCGTCTGCTGCGAAGCGCCATTTGCCACAATGTTCGCTGAACGGTGAGCTATAAAATCATCTGCCTGCACCTGCATTGTAATCTGTTCTCACTTTCGCCATAGGTAACCACCTAACCTGTTTCATTGAGTGGACAAGCCTTCGACGTCCGAGTTCTGTGATGAGGTGTGGACGTCCAGCAGCATGTAGTTTCATTGTCGTTCAATCTCTTTCCTTAGGTGCACATAACAGTAGCTTCGCCACTTTGCAGATGGTCGTAACGAGGTGCTGGTCCATATCAACGTCCCCTTTGCCGTAGCCGTTTATTTCAATAGATGTCTCCATTTGCTACCTGTATCGCAACTAGAATGATTCCCCATTCAAATCTGCTTAATTTACATATACTGATAACCCAAAACATTATGACTTCTGCTCATTGCAAAGTTGGATGCCTCCAGGTGGCGAAAAAAGTATGTAAGCTGTGCAGACACGGACGGGAGAGCACCCTAGTGAAGATATAGATTGCAAGTGAGCAAATCCATTGAGATAAGCGACCTTGACAAAGGGAAGATTATTATTACGCACACCCTACGAACGAGTATCTCGAAAACGGCGAAGCTGGTCGAATGTTCCAGGTGCTACTATCGTGAGCATCTATGGAAAGAGGTAGAAGGACACTGAAACTACCACTAGGCGCTAAATGACTGGACGTGAACGACTCTTCACAGAAGATGGGATTCGAAGGCTTGTCTGCTCTGTGAAATAGTATAGATGCTGGTCTGTGGCATCTCTGCGGAAAGGACACAATGCTGATGGACGCACAAGTGTTTCGGAGCACACCGTTCAACAATGGTTCAAATGGCTCTGAGCACTAGGGGGACTCAACTGCTGTGGTCATAAGTCCCCTAGAACTTAGAACTACTTAAACCTAACTAACCTAAGGACATCACACACATCCATGCCCGAGGCAGGATTCGAACCTGCGACCGTAGCGGTCGTGCGGTTCCAGACTGCAGCGCCTTTAACCGCTCGGCTACTCCGGCCGACACCGTTCAACACATATTGTTGTACATGGATTTCCGCAGCAGACCACCCCTACGTGCTCACATGTTGATCCATCGACAGTGTCAGTTACGATTGAAGTAGGCATGGGACCATCGGGATTCGACAGTCGATTAATGGAATCGTGTCGTCTCTTTGGGTGAATCACACTTTTGCTACACTAGGTCGATGAACAGCGGCTCGAGCAGCGAACCACGTACACAAGCTGATGGGTGGGTTATTACACTAAGGGAGACGTTCTACTGCTCTTGCATGGTACCTGTGGTAGTAATTGAAGACACGCTGACAGCTGAGAACCACCCGCATCCTCTTCATGCTTGATGTCTTTCCCGACGGCGGTGTCGTCCTTTAGGAGTAGGATTGTCGGTGTCTCGACAACAGAACCGTGTTACAGTAGTTTGATAAGCATTACAGTGAACTCACGCTGATGTCTCGGCGACCAAATTCGTCTGATGTAAATCGTATGCATCCCATCTGTTTCGTTATCGGGCGCCAGCACCGCGAAAGCAAATTAGCGTCCCGTTATTTACGCGAATTACATGACCTGTGCATACATAGACATCTAATGCCACGTACCTCCACAAACCTATCCACAAACTATTGAATGCCTGATACGCAGCCGGCCGCTGTGGGCGAGTGGTTCTAGGCGCTTCAGTCCGGAACCGCGCTCCCGCTACGGTCGCAGGTTCCAATCCTGCCTCGGGTAGGTTAGTTAGGTTTAAGTAGTTCTAAGTCTAGGGGACTGATGACCTCAGATGTTAAGTCCCATAGTGCTCTGAGCCATTTGAACCATTTGAACCTGATACGCAAAATCAGTGCTGTATTTCGTTCCAAATACGGAAAAACTAGCTAGTATGCAGGTGACTATAATATTTGGCTCATCAGCGCACTTTCCTTACCGTTTCAAATGGCGCAACACTAGTAGGTGACATTCAGTCTCGCCACGGGTTCCCGGGTTCGATTCCCGGCGGGGTCAGGGATTTTCTCTGCCTCGTGATGGCTGGGTGTTGTGTGATATCCTTAGGTTAGTTAGGTTTAAGTAGTTCTAAGTTCTAGGGGACTGATGACCATAGATGTTAAGTCCCATAGTGCTCAGAGCCATTTGAACCATTCAGTCTCGCAGTGGGCAGTCGTCATAATATTGTGTCTCGTTAGTGTGTTTTACCAAAAATTATGTAAATGAAGAAACCACCGTCCGAACAGGTCTTGAAGGCTCAACGGTGCCGACCGGCCGCCGTGTATCCTCAGCCCTTGGACGTCACCGGATGCGGATACGGAGGGACATGTGGTCAGCATACCGCTCTCCCGGCCGTCGTCAGCTTTCGTGACCGGTGCCATAACTTCTCCATCGAGTAACTTCTCAAATGGCGTCACAAGGGCTGAATGTACCCCACTTGCCAACAGTACTTAGTAGACCCAGACGGTGACCCATCCAAATGCTAGCCAGGCCCGACACCACTTAACTTCGGTGATCTGACGGGAACCTGTGTTACCTCTACAGCAAGGCCGTTGGCGCAATGTGTCTTACGGCCTCTAAAATAATTTAAATTTTACCGAAAATTCGAGGGTTATTTGACATTTTGTGTATACTGAATTTTATTATGTGTTTCTCGACTTTAGAAAAGATTTCTTTCAGTAGCACATCGAAGTACATTAACAAAAATACATTTCTATGGAAACATTAATTAGAGCTGCGACTGAACTGAAAATTTCATGGCATGGAAGTATAATTTTACAAGGGTTGTTGATGTTATACATCAATGAGTTCACAGAACATGTTAGTCTCATACTTTTCGCAGATGATACAGTTAGATATGAAAAAATTCTTTTCGAAAAAAAAAATGTTGTAATATCTAGTTGGATATCAACAAAATATTTCTAACAGCCAATGAAATGTAGCAGTCAAAATCTCCGCAAATGAATGGCTTTAGCTGGATGTGGCATATCTGAAGAAACATGTGGGCTCTCGTTCGCGCCGAACTGAGCCCTTTGTTAAGGCTAGAGATCGTATTACACGACATTTGCGTGGCGTCTCCTGGATGCGAATGTTATTTCCCGGTGGCCTTTACTTTCTTCAGGGAACATTATTTGTCATACAAAGTTCGACAGCAGTTTCAGAATTGACTAAAACATACAGTCTAAGAGAAAGAAAAACTACGCACCAACAAGGAGTTATGCAAACTGGTCACAAATTAATATTCATGCAGGTATTGACGGAAAATGCAAAACGGTAAACTTTAGCGGCGGCCGATGGATGAATGTGTTATGCTGCAGGGCAGTTCCGCCGCATAGCTGGCAAGGATGGTAAACAGGGATATGTCGATACCAGGGCATAAAGTATTTGCGCATTTCATTGCTTGTACTCAGTTGGGCAGTAACTATGGCTCACTGGCAGGCTTGTGAAGAATATACGCAGATGCCAGCATTTGAGAGAGAAAGTGTAGTTGGGCTCGAAGAAGCGGTTGGAATAATTAAAAAAATCGTTCGACATTTGAGTAGGAGGCCACTATTCGATGGCCGGCCGCTGTGGCCGAGCGGTTCTAGGCGCTTCAGTCTGGAACCGCGCTGCTGCTACGGTCTCAGGTTCGAATACTACCTCGGGCATGCATGTGCGTGGTGTCCTTAGGTTGGCTAGGTTTAAGTAGTTCTAAGTCTAGGTGACTGATGACCTCAGATGTTAAGTCCCATTGTGCTTAGAGCCATTTTAACCATTTGAATTATTCGATGATGTTGGCAAGAACGGGTGAACCATGGCGATACACAACGTCAAGAAAAACGCGGTCAACTTAGAGGGACGACAGAACATCAGGAACTCACAGCCCCGGTTTCATCATCATCGATCCTCCGTGCAAATGGTGCTTTAGTGCGGGCAAGGACCATTAATAGATGGCTCACAGAAAATGGGGCTGAGGTCACGGCGCCCCTTGCGCCGACTGCTATTGGCCACTGTACACCGAGAAGCCCGTTTGCTACAGTGTCGGGCACATCTGGCCTGGAATCTCGTTGACTGGAGTAGAACTGTCTTCACTGATGAGTCCTGCTTCAAACTGAGCCCCGATAACCAGTGAAGATGAGTCTGGAGACGCCCCGAACAGCGGTGAGATACCAACCTGAATGCCGCCCGCCATACGGCCCGATAACCGAGAGTGCTGGTCTGGGGTGCCATCTCATTTCACAGCAGGCTGTCATCCGCGGCACCTTTACGTCACAGCGATACGCCAACGATATTCAATGCCGCGCGTCGTTCCCCTGTGGCAGGCCGTCCTGCGCTTACCTTTCAGCAAGTTCAGCAAGATAGTGCCCGCCCGTGCACGTAGAGAGTTTCTCCTGCTTGTCTTCGTGTTTGCCAAATTCTGTCTTGGTCAGCAAGGTCGCCAAATTTCTCCCCAACTGAGAACACTCGGAGTTCCAACCAGCTCGCGATTTTGACGATCTAACGCACCAATTGGACAGAGTTTGGCACGATAATCCTCAGGAGGACAGCAAGCAACTCTATCAGTTAATCCCAAGCCGAATAACTGCTTGCCTAAGGGACAGAGTTGGACCAACGCGTTAGTAACTTGCTCCATTTGTGAGTAAATCATACAGTTTTCTGAAATTGTAATCATTTGATGTTTGTCTGTTCATGTACATTACGTAGCACATCCGATTTCGTCACCTCCGGATAATTCTTTCATGTTTAGGCGTTTTTTTAAGAATATTAAGTAAGAGAATGCATAGAAAACGAGAGGAAGTATAGGCCTGGAACGTCATGACAGTCATCTCAGTTGTTGTGACTGGTTGTTTTCATTGTTGGACCACTCCTGCTTTCACACAATTCTGTGTTTGAGTCTTGAACACTTTTACCTCCTTAAAGGGCAAATTCTTAATACTTTCTTACAACGATCCAATTCTTGTCCCTTCAACAGTGCGATGTCGCAAAAGCCAACCCGTGTCGCTGCCCGCGATCTCTCGACCTTTGAGACGTATGCTATCCCACTGCATGCCGCAGTTTCTCCATTGTTGCCTGAAGGAAGTGTTAATCGTCGGACACAGATCAACTCTCTACGCTACTGTATTGGTATACTGAGTTTACAGCCTCTTATCTACCCACGAATACATTTAAAAAGACACACAACTCCGTCACAACTGATTACTAACATGTAGGTGTCTATTTTATTTTATTGTCTTGATCACACAGCTTTTGACTATAATTACAAGTTTCGGCTATGCAATAGCTATTTTTAGATTCTACAATAGAAGTAAAGGAAAGCACATTACCAGCTAATACATTAAAAGATTAAAAAATTACAGAAGTTGTAATAAAAATAATAAATATGAGTGAATCAGCCAGTTATATATAGGATGCACAGCGAGATCGTTGACGCATGCATAACGTACGGATAATTATACAAATAATTAAGAGGAAATTCATTTAAAAGTACAATTATTTAAAATATTCTCAACTGAATATAAAGCAGTAAGATTTTTTAAAAAATGTTTATCATTATGAAAAATGGATTCGTCTTCTGAACTGGTCAGAAATTAACAAAATGCTCAAAATAAAAATTGATTACAGAAATCATTCTAAAACTGAATACATTTTCAAGCCTCTAAAACAATTTTATAAGCGAAGAAAAAGGAATTAACTTCGAGAACACGGGTCTTTTCCTGTTTTTCATGAGCTAGTTTAGTTGCTGGAAGCATTGCAGTTCTGACACGCGCTATTTTCATGTGATGACTTGTCGCTATGCCGCATAATGTTAGGTTTTTTTTTATTACAACTTCTGTCATTTGTTTTTCATCCCTTAATGTATTAGCGAATAACGTACTTTCTTTTTCTTCTGTTGTATAATTTGATGACGGCTCTTGCAAAACCGATACCGGTAATTCCACTCAAAAAGCTGTGCGATCAAGGTAGCTAAATAAAAGTTATGCAGATCATCATCGCTCTCCAAATGTTCATTTTATGTAAAATTCTGTGCAGTGTATTTGACTGCACTGAGATAAATTCAGAATCCGACTACTGGACGGAAAACATACATCGCCAACAAATTTGAACGAACTCGGGCATCTCAACAAAGAAAATGATAGCGGGATAATGGTTCAAAAATGTGAGTGTTAGAAGTCACACCATTTATTGCTGCTTCAATAAAAATTAAAATTTTAGGCTTGCACCTCCTTCAAATAACCGTATGCTCCCTTATCCAACACAAAGCTGCCGTAGAATAATAACCCTGTCTGGACCAAATAATTGTACACTCATCTTTGGAAGTCACGATTGTGGGTCCTCAATTACTGCAGTATAACTGTCCCCTTCAAATCAAGAATGTCTGCGCTAGAGTGATAAGCTCTGTCTACGAAACAAGGAAACTGCCAATAATATTCCGCTTCCTGCTACCTTAGGAACTGCCTTCTTCCCTCCGCGAGTGTCCACTACTGACTTCCGATTTCGCCAGTGTAGAGCAACTGCCGAACTTTATTAAATATTCACGCCTCTTATCCTATGAGTGCTATAGATGCAGAGTTCCGGACTACTTTATCGCACCTGAACATTCTGTTTGGTTCAGTCCCCTTTATAGATACTTATTTAACGACTTGAAAAGTTGCTGTGTCGTCACGGAAAATACTCTGATCGTACTATGTTGTGAACAGTTTCTAAATATTTATTGGGTATGGGAAAACCCTCTTATTTCCATTAATTGAGAATCTCACGTCTTGTGCACTTAGGAAAGCATTTTCTGAAAATCAAGCTCTTGCTCGCCCATGTCATAACGACTACCATACTGTCTCAGCGCCATTCAAGCAAAGAAGATTACTCTCCGGACTGCAATCCGGATAGAATAGAGAGAGATTGGTACTGTAGGCCCTCCACGCTGCTAGTTATGCACACTCTAGTATTTTAGTTTGCATTTTCACTGCTCCTTACTCCAATTATTTTTGAGCAGTGTCCATACTTCCTGAATTTGTCAATGTGGAGACGCATCGTACCTAATAGTGGTATCTGGCGGCTATATCCCGAAAACCACATACTATGCATAATTGATCATGCCTTGACCCAATTGTGGTTGAACTGTTACCTCTTAGAAAATGTGTAGTCTTCGTCAAGTCACTGCTAAAAACGTAGTGCTCATGTGGTCAGTGTAACACTTACAAGGCGGACGCAACTAAATTTGACTACCAAAATGCCTATTTACTTTCTGAGCTTCACAGATGGTTTTCACTTCTATCATACGTGGTACAGAATTCTTAAAGTTTCTGTATACAGGATGTTTCACAAAGATTCATTTGTTTTCGCAAGACTACATCTTCTACATTACCAAAGATAGAAACATGAAGTAAATTTTAACTTTCCCATTGAAACTAAAAGTTCACCATGACCTCAGTTGCAGTTTTCCGGTTATTGCGGCTACCTATTGCAGCTGGGTCACTAGCTAGCTCACTCATCCGTTCACTATTCAATGTGCGTCGAGTCGAGATGGCGATAAAACAGCGGTTTACGTTCTCCGTTTCAACAGCTGCAATTTCATTACATGTGTGCGGTGGGTTTTTCGTTGGGAGTTTGGCACACAATCTCCTACAGGTCAGTGCATTCACCGACGCCATCAGCTGTTTCAAAACACAGGTTGTGTACACAAGGCGAATTGTACAATCGAAAGCGCTCGTAAATAAATGAAAACAAACTCATACAGCTGAAGGTATTATCATTACTGCTCACATCGGTTCTAAAGGTCCTTCATGTTGGTCAAAAATAACAAAGTGTAAAGTTTTGCTAAATCATTCTGGACAACAGTTTCCTTGCACGTTTAACGTTCAGTGACAGCGGTGGGGGATCTGAACCACGTCATATTGGTGTGTCCAAGTACTCGGCTACGAAGGCGATCTGGTACAAAAAGTTGGTTTCGAGGGTCTACCCCTCTCCCCCCTACTAGAGCAACTACCTTACTTCACCTGTTCGATATATATAAGTTTCATTTCCTCGCGAACTATTTAGAAGATGGAGGTATCCAGCTTTGACCTGAAAGTGGTGTGGAACTTGTCCTCCCAAGGAACGAGCCCGGTTCGAAAACAGGGACGTCTGACTGTGTTTTTATTTTGGCTTAATAACTTATTTCTGTAAACGAAGCCGTTGTCCAGTCTTCAATTACAAGTTTCTGTGGATGTCATTCTCCTATGGAATTGGCTCGGTTCGAAAGCTCAGTCGCAATTTCGTGTTTTTAATTTATATTACGAAATTATTTTTGTAACTTACACTCTTGTCATTATTCCATTGTGAAAAACTTCACTAATGTTAACATTGCTCTATTGTAACTACTGTTGGCTGTATAGCATTCGTCTTTTAGTGTTTTTATATTACGTTAAGAAGTTACGCTTGTGCGTCGAACTCTATTTATTGTCTTACTGCGGATATTGCAATTATGTTGACATGGAACTTTTGTAACTACTTTTGGGTATATGGTCTTCGCTGCCAAAAGCCAAAAATTAATAAATTTTAAAAAAATTCAATGATGATGCTGGTTCCATTTATGTAGAAAAGTGAACCGCCAGGACGAAAGAATATGGGACACACAGCAGCCATATACATAATAGAGTAGGAGAAAAACTCCCCCAAGCTTAATGTGTTTTGAATCGTTTCCGGAGAAAAGATTTATGGGTTCCTCTTTTTCACGTAAAAACTGTTACAGTAATCACACATCCGGATGTGCTGGAGAATTGACATTCTCCATAGTTCCTACAACATGCCGAAAATTCATTTTGTAATTCCACAGAGTACCACCGCACTGGCATATGCAGCCGGCCGGTGTGGCCGTGCGGTTCTAGGCGCTACAGTCTGGAGCCGAGCGACCGCTACGGTCGCAGGTTCGAATCCTGCCTCGGCCATGGATGTGTGTGATGTCCTTAGGTTAGTTAGGTTTAATTACTTCTAAGTTCTAGGCGACTGATGACCTCAGAAGTTAAGTCGCATAGTGCTCAGAGCCATTTGACCCATTTGACATCTGCATGTAAAGGCATTCCTTAACAGCGAGCTGCCTCACCAATGGATCGTCCGTAATAGGTGTACGGACCTCCAAGGATGCCAGAGCTCACGATGTGTGATTTTTTTGTGGGTGTTTGTTCAATACTCCATGTATGTGCCGCCCTTCTAATATCTCCAAGCAACCTGCAATGCCGGACGGCAACAGTTGTGAATACAGAAACTCCAGACATGCTCACAAAAGTGACGAATTATCTATCGTCTGGATGTATGCCGTGCGTCCGCTGGAAAGCACAGTGAAAATTGGGAAAGACAAATGAAAGCTTTAATAGTAAACTTAATTGCAATAACTATTCCAAGATTGAAGTTCATGTGTGTAAAAGATACACAGAATGATTAAAATTAAACTTTCAGTTTCGAAAGCCTGTAAAATGAAAAGAGCCCCCGCTCAGAATGACTTCAAATTTGAACGGAATATTATCGAAGAAGGGGGAAACGTTATGGAAACACAAAAAGAAATTAATTAAAGTTTTCAAACTTGATAGCTCTCGAAGCGGCAGAATATCCAAAATAAGAGACTTGGGTTACACGGCTATTATTGAGTTTGAGTCTGAGATGTTAGGCATGACTGGATCGCGCGCTCCTGGTAAAGTTCTTTCACAAGAACTGTAGCTATAGAAGTTCCTCACAGTCAAGGGTATTAAAAAAGACATTGGACCGTCGCATGACAAGAGTCTGAAAAAAACGATTTCGAAATTCGAAAAGACAGGTTCTTCTGAAGTGCAATCTGGCAGGGTGAGGAAAGCATTTCAGCCGACGTCAGTAGAACATGTGGCCATGACATTGGAGGAGGGGTCGAAAGGTGATGTGAAAACATGCAGTGCGTGGGGAATTATCTGAACTTTGAAAATGCCTGTTAGCACTGTGCATAAAATTCTACGAAACATCCTGCATTGATATCCATACAAAATCGCCCATGTTCAGGAGTTGCTTCAAATGGTTCAAATGGCTCTGAGCACTATAGGACTTAACAGAGTTGCTTCATGTTGACTTATTAGTAGGACAAACGTTTCCTCTAGAATTTCTTGTTCACATGGAAGTGGACAACGAATGGGCTGGAACATTCTGTGGACAGAGGAAGCTCATTTCCATCCCCAAGGACATTTCAATACACAAAATTGCAGAATATGGACAACGGAAAATCCGCTTGCACATCAACCAGTAGTACTTCATTCTGCAAAGGTAACCGTGTGGTGCGTGTTGATGACATTGTTTGTCGTAGGGCCAAATCCTTTCGAGGACGTGGATCCTGGGGTCCTGTTACTTGTACCGCCACTGGTAAACGCTATGAGATTCTTTTGCGCACTATTGTCATTCCAACCCTTCAACAGCTTGAATGTGTGGTTAGGATCGCTTTTATGCAAGACAGCACTCCTCCGCACATTGCACGACTAGTGAAACGGCTGATGCACAGGCATTTTGAAAATTATACAATTATCAGCCATCTTTTCGCTGCAGCCTGGCTCCACAGATCACCTAATCGTAATCCGCGCAACTTCTGGCTGTGAAGTTAACTGAAAGATGCTGTTCCCAGTGCTCCGACGTAACTGAACTGAAGGCATGCATCGCGCAACGCGTTCTGAACGTGTTTCCTGAGACACTAAGATCTGTTTCTCGATATCAACTTGTGGCAGAAAACGATGGAAAGCATATTGTACATGTCTGACGCCAGTTTCACGACACTTAAAAAACCTTTTTCACTGATGCTTTATATACCTTTTTTGGCCGCACGGCAACGAAATAACCAATTTTTCTCATCCGTTGTGGTACGACTTTGCCGTGGTGGATAGGCTTACCTAACAGTGCCACAACTGTTGAATGCCAAACCTGTGTGGTCATGGACTTTGCACAGTATCGTTGATTCAATGTACAACTCTCACCGTAGCCATCGTACTGCAATCCGTCTGTCATTTGTAGCCTAACCCAGTTACGTCATGACGCTTTAGCTCTTTCTAGTAAGAAAATTTTCGTTACATTTGTTTTTGTTTCCGTTAAAATTTCACGTCATTCTCAGCAGTTGTTCTTTCTTTACAGAGTTTTGAAAATGGAACTTTATTTATAATCACCCTGTAGGCTGTTCTTGTAAAATAGTATGGTTCTTTTGAGTAAATAAAACTTTGTAGTTCTATGCGTAACTTTAAATTGAACCCACGTTTTTATTTTCATCCGTGTAGAAGATACAGCCTTGTAAATATCTCTGAAACACACGGTAGTTGCTATTTTACCTCTGCGTACTATAAACAATACTGTTATTCCCCCACTTACGCTTAGTTTACTTGAAATTCGAGTCTCAATGGAGCTGACAAGTATAGAGGATTTTTATCAATTTCAGACAAAGCGTGATAAGCTGGATAATGTGAGGCTATAACAAGCACGCATGTAACACGATAAATGTTATTCACAACTGTTATTCTGATAGCAGAGACACAATATTCACCGAAATAACTCGCTGAGTTTCTAAAGATGATTATCATGTTTTAGTAACTATCGAGGCTTCCATCAAAAAATAACCGCTGCGCTGTTCCTGGCAATTTGATCACATGATATGAAAGACTAATAACCGGATATCGCATGAACGAATATTTTCCGTTTCCAGCCTTTTATCTGAGCATAGCTTTACCTTGCATTCTAATCAGTTCAAAGGGTCTACACCTCACGTTTTATTTATTCCTTTAATTACCCAGTACGGAAGTATGTTATATGCCGTCAGTCCAAAAACTTTCGAGACGTGATTAGTAAAAAACAGAGAAAAGTTCAAATGGTGGTTTTAATTCTTCAGGTGTTGTACATAGTCACCTCGCACTTGCGTACAATGCCCAGAACGTTCATACAACCACGTGAAGCTGTCAGAAAAGTACTTCTTTGGGACGGCGTTCAACTCGCGCGTCACAGTGACTTCAGTGTCGGTTATGTCGTCAAAGCGTTGACCCCACATGTGAATTTCTGCAATTGGCCGTTTTGCATTGATAAGACCAAGTCTCGTCACCTGTGATGACTTTTTCCACCAAGGAAATGTCCGCTCTTGGCGATTCAGTCGTATCGCTTCAGATGTCCACTTAGTTCTTTTTGTTCGGGATTCAAGGTGTGTAGGACAAATTTTGCAGACACTTTTCTCTTCTTCAAAACTTTCTGGAGAATGTCGTGAACACTTTATTTAGAGATCTTACTCCACAGCATTTTGTGACCCAACGACACTGACACACTAAGGTTACGTGTTCGCTAGTTAATACTGCCTGCTGACAACTGACTGGTCGAATGTACATCTGTTGTCTAGAGGTTTTAGGTCAAGTTGCCACCGTATCTATTGTCCTGATATCGCTTATTCACCAAGAATGAAATCAGTCTCGGAATTTTTTGTACAGACGGTGTATATTGCTGTGATGTATCTTAGCTTCTTTATTTTCACGGAAGTAATCATTTACATTGTGATGTTGGCTTATTTACGTTTCAATTATTTTGCAGTAAAATTTTACAACCTTAAAACATAATTCCATTCGTGATCATTCTTGTAAGATACTGCGCACCATATCATAGATTTCAATGGAACAGACGATATGTCATTCACCGCACCGAGACCATTACTGAATGAGTTTAGTTAGATATTCCCTGACGGATTGCGGTTAGGCCTAAGTAACTTCCAAGATATGCATTTCGTAAGAATGTTGTGTAAGTAGCGTATATATTGCAGTTTCTATTGAGGAATCGAAATCTGATTTTTTTCTTAACCCAATAGCTGACTGTCATAAAATCGGTTCCAAAGCATGATATTTCTATTTTTATTATATTTCACGATTTTGGTAGTCTTACTATTGGTGATGAAGTGTTTACTATGATTTGTCACGGATCGAAGAGAGGAATCACTTACAGAACGGCTGTGTAACTATCCCACCATCTGCATACTGAAATTTACAGTCACTAATTTATCAACAGTCATAAGCGGGAAGTAAATTGCATTTCATGATGCCCACCTATTTAACGGTAATGGTTTGGATGGTAAAAATCATCTTTGAATTAAACTAGTATCATATTACATTTCCTTCCACGCTCCAATCCTACTTTGCATAAAGCGCTTATTCCTACTAATACCATAAAATGGGCAGGGAACAGACGTTAAGAGATTTATTAATTAAATAACACGCGTTACTGGACACACCTTTCGTGTATAGCAATTTCATGATGAGATTGCGCTACTAGCTTTGATCTGTCATTACATAACAAAACAAAAAACTGAAGAAAATGCTATCCTCAAGACTCCTACCTTAGGACAACTGCTAGAAGATGCACATAGTTCTGCTATCGAAGTGAAAATAAGATTTTCTTTTGAAAACTAAATTTGACAGAACGACACTTAAAAGTTTCCCAACTGTGAGAAAAATTCTCTCGAATTCACTGCAATTTGTATTTTCGTTATAATAATCATTCCCGACATTCCTCTTGTGTCTTAGGACCGCGCCGAAGACTGACTTGGTACGCGACCTATTACCCTACGCTTCCTCTGTTGTCTTGACGACTTTTTCAACTAAGAAAGAAAAACCTACAATGTCGATAAATAATTCTTTTACGCTAAACAGTGCATCTGCAGCGATGATTATATGTGTCAAGCTAAAAAGGGTTGTTCATAGACGGACTGCAATTCTAGCAGCCACGTTTAGCGGGCAGTGCGCTACCAATTATGTCACCCGAGCTTGCTACCCGGATCCAATCATAGGGCCTCATAAGTTGAAGCTTTGAGAGAATCAGGAGGGAATGCTTTCCAGTGAATCTAGTTCCGCAAGGTTCATTTGTAGTGAAGTTAGAAAACTGCACACGCAGATATCTAAGTACTTCTTTGGCAACTTCCTAAGAAAGTTAATCGAAATATTGGTTGATCGCTGAGTCGTTTGTCAGAGGTAGAGTTCATACTGGCTATACAAGTGAATGTGATTCCTAGGCCAATATTCATCAAATACGAATGTCTCCGTGCTTATGTGCTTGGTGGACGGCATCTATACGAAATATACAGTAGCTATAATGGAGGATACCGCAAATGCTTTTGATGACACCTTGTGGTCTCCGAGGTGCGATGTTTTCCCAACTAAGAGGTGCCCAATCACCTAAATGCTATGACAGTAGTCCTTTTGACTCCTGTAGAGGATTAACTATGAGTGGATATCTAGATGCATATAACGTAAATCAAATAAATTAGCGAAGGCTGTCCACATTATTCTATGTGCGGGCTAATTTTCATTACTAGGAGTCAAGTGTGTACCTTTTTGTGACTGTACTAGAATTAAACAGGTTTTTTTCGGTTCATCTCATTGAAACCATTAAGAAAGTTTCAACATCGTGCACAAGCCACCCCTAGTAAGAATTATGACTTATAAGTCATCACTGCTGGCAGTGCGGCTATACCGCAGACCCTCTTTATTGCCGCTATTGGATTCGAAGCAAACGTGTGGATCCAGCAGTTGGGTACGAACTTGTGAAAACTCACCTAAGATTTATGCAGTAAACTATACTTCTAAGATTATCAGGAGCATTTAGTGCATCACCAATAGAAGCACAGCTAGTCATTTTGGGACTGTATCCTGCAGGTATAATCGCCAATTACAGAGCTACATTCTACTAGTTGCAGAAAGGAGAGATTAAGAGAGTGAGATAGATCAGTGGTGATCAAATATTGAATGAGGTTCTGTTAAACGCCTAGAGAACCGGTAGGTGGCAAGGAGGCTAGAACAATAAAGTCACTGGCCATCGTATTCATGAATTCTTCCAGGACATTAGCGAAAGAAAGAAATGGCGGTACGTGAACCCAAGTAGAGATAATATCCATTTCATGACCGGACTGACCTGTCTCCTCTCTCTCTTCATATGAAATCATCAAAAGACAATCCGACAAATGCGAATATAGAGAGCTCAATAAACCATATCACTAAAGGGTAGATGTTAACTATCGCTCTGCATTAACTATCGGTCTGCATTAACAATCCCAGATTATTGGGGAACTATCAGTCAAATTGCCAAACGAATACCCCATACGTAATGACAGCTGTTCAGGGGACACACGAACAGTAAAAGCTGAAATGTGAAGCACTGCCCAGGCTACTCCACTTGCATTTTCAGAAAAAAAAGTAATTGCAAAGGTGTATGTCACTGACTTCAAGAAGTATCTAATAATTTCAATTCTAATTCCTATTTTACAGAACTATCAGTTTAATAAGTGATGGCTCCAAAATATTGATACAAATCATTTGCAGAAGAATGGATAAAACTGTTGCAAGCCGACCTCAGGAAAGATCAGTTTGTGTTTCGTGAAAATTTAAGAACACTCGAAGGAGCACTGGCCCTTCGCAAAGGCAAACCTACAATTATAACTTATGTAGATTTAGAGAAAACTTTTGACAATATTAAGTGGACTACAGTCCTTGAAATACTGAGGGTAGCACGGAAGAAATACGGGGAGCGAAAGGCTGCTTATAACTTGTACAGATACCAGACTGCAGTTATAACAGTCGAAGGACATGAAGTGCCAGCAGTAGTTAAGAAGATAGTGAGAAATTGATGTAACCTACCCTCATGTTATTCAAACTCTACATTAAGCAAGTAGTGAAGGAAACCAAGGAAAAATTTTGGAAGGGAAATAAAGTCAATGGAAGAGACAAAAAAACCATGAGGTTTTGCCGATGACATTGTAATTCTGTCAGAGTTGAAAAGGACTTGAAAGGGCAGCTGAAGGAAATGAATAAGTTCTTGAAATGAGATTAACAAATGAGCACCAATAAAAGTAAAACAAGGATAAATGAATGTTGTCGACTTAAAACTGCTGATGGTTATGGATTTGTATTATGAAATGAGACACTAAAAGTAATCGATGTGTGTTGCTGTTTGGGCAACGAGAAAACTGACAATGGAGGAAATAGAGACATTAGCAACGGAAACGAGAATTTTTCTTTGAAAGAGAAATTTGTGATCATCGAATGTAAATATAAGTTATGAAATTCATTCATACATTGCGAATAAGATTATATAATTGCTGTATGACTTTCTAATAACAAATGAAAGTTTGTGCCGTATCTGGACTCGAACTCGGATTGCCAGCTTTACGCGAATGGTCACTCTAACTAACTCTGCCATCCGAGAGTGCCTGAAGGACCGACCTAAAACTGTACAGGTCATAGCGTATACGATACGTAGTGCTCGCATACAAATCGTATGATTGCCGCTCATGTGCAGACATTGTTTCTCTCGTCAGATGGCCTTGGTTTGGCATGAAATACAGTCGGGCAATGTCTATATATTACTATGCGTGTATATATCGATGTTTTGTTGCTTTCGACTTGCAATAAAATTGCTTCGAACAATACAGGCCCTGTAAAGTACAGACACTGCCCTATTGTAAATTCAAGTGTTAGAGTGTATTATCTGAAAGTATTTCTATGGAGTGAGGTCTTGTACACAAGTGAAACGTGGAGGCTAAACAGTTCTGACGAGAAGGAAATAGAAACTTTTGAATTTGTATATTACAGATCAATACTGAATATAAGGTGGATATATCGAGTAACTAGCGATCAGGTACTGAATTGAACTGGCAGAAAAAGAAATTTATGGTATAACTTGACTAAAAGCAGGGATCGGATGATAGAACACATCTCGAGGCAACAAAGAATCGTCAATTAGGCAGTGGAAGAAAGTGTGGGGAGTAAAAATTGTAGAGGGAGATCAAGGCTTGGCTACAGCGTGGAAGTTCAAATGAATGTGAGTTATAGTAGATATGCAGAGATAAAGGAGATAGACGAGCGTGACGATGTGCAGCTATCCAGTCTCTGGACTGAAAGCCACAACAATAAAAACAATTAAATACAATTATTGTTATTAAATATATTAAACATCTCTTTAGCCGTTGCTTCCATTTACTTTTTACATCTTGTATAATGCTTTATAACTGAACTGATACGATAATTAGTGTAAGTAAAGAAACAATCAGTTCGTACGTAATAAGATGTTTGATAATTTTCGTTCATGAAATGTATAATAAAACTATTCCTCTGCCGAGACCCCCAATAATCATTGGGATCATGTAGAAAATACACTCCTGGAAATTGAAATAAGAACACCGTGAATTCATTGTCCCAGGAAGGGGAAACTTTATTGACACATTCCTGGGGTCAGATACATCACATGATCACACTGACAGAACCACAGGCACATAGACACAGGCAACAGAACATGCACAATGTCGGCACTAGTACAGTGTATATCCACCTTTCGCAGCAATGCAGGCTGCTATTCTCCCATGGAGACGATCGTAGAGATGCTGGATGTAGTCCTGTGGAACGGCTTGCCATGCCATTTCCACCTGGCGCCTCAGTTGGACCAGCGTTCTTGCTGGACGTGCAGACCGCGTGAGACGACGCTTCATCCAGTCCCAAACATGCTCAATGGGGGACAGATCCGGAGATCTTGCTGGCCAGGGTAGTTGACTTACACCTTCTAGAGCACGTTGGGTGGCACGGGATACATGCGGACGTGCATTGTCCTGTTGGAACAGCAAGTTCCCTTGCCGGTCTAGGAATGGTAGAACGATGGGTTCGATGACGGTTTGGATGTACCGTGCACTATTCAGTGTCCCCTCGACGATCACCAGTGGTGTACGGCCAGTGTAGGAGATCGCTCCCCACACCATGATGCCGGGTGTTGGCCCTGTGTGCCTCGGTCGTATGCAGTCCTGATTGTGGCGCTCACCTGCACGGCGCCAAACACGCATACGACCATCATTGGCACCAAGGCAGAAGCGACTCTCATCGCTGAAGACGACACGTCTCCATTCGTCCCTCCATTCACGCCTGTCGCGACACCACTGGAGGCGGGCTGCACGATGTTGGGGCGTGAGCGGAAGACGGCCTAACGGTGTGCGGGACCGTAGCCTAGCTTCATGGAGACGGTTGCGAATGGTCCTCGCCGATACCCCAGGAGCAACAGTGTCCCTAATTTGCTGGGAAGTGGCGGTGCGGTCCCCTACGGCACTGCGTAGGATCCTACGGTCTTGGCGTGCATCCGTGCGTCGCTGCGGTCCGGTCCCAGGTCGACGGGCACGTGCACCTTCCGCCGACCACTGGCGACAACATCGATGTACTGTGGAGACCTCACGCCCCACGTGTTGAGCAATTCGGCGGTACGTCCACCCGGCCTCCCGCATGCCCACTATACGCCCTCGCTCAAAGTCCGTCAACTGCACATACGGTTCACGTCCACACTGTCGCGGCATGCTACCAGTGTTAAAGACTGCGATGGAGCTCCGTATGCCACGGCAAACTGGCTGACACTGACGGCGGCGATGCACAAATGCTGCGCAGCTAGCGCCATTCGACGGCCAACACCGCGGTTCCTGGTGTGTCCGCTGTGCCGTGCGTGTGATCATTGCTTGTACAGCCCTCTCGCAGTGTCCGGAGCAAGTATGGTGGGTCTGACACACCGGTGTCAATGTGTTCTTTTTTCCATTTCCAGGAGTGTATAAATCGCGAGCGGGTAGTATAGAGGGTGATGCGATTCAATTTTACTGAGGCTGGTACAGAACCGGTGGATAGTAGACATTTAGTTCAGAATTAATTTTAGACCAGGTGAATGCTTTTCTAAATATTATCATTGAGATATAATTGTAGGATTTTTTCTAATTTAATTTTTATTTCCTTTATTTATCCTTGTTTTCGTTGGTTTGTTAAAATAACAAAAATAATAATAATTATTCATATTACTTTTACTGCATTAACCTGAGAAAATCGCAACTTTCCAAATAAAATTCCATTGTCCTGTTTATACGACCTGTTGTGACAACTAGCGTTATGAGTCAGGAAATTATGATCAATTACTTCATTCTGTGCTGCTCCATCTGTGGCCTTACAACGAGCTATATGAGACACGCAAAAACTTTTGGTGTGAGAGCAACAACATACAGGTTGACTCAGGTGCCCCTACCGCAGATGTTTTATGTAATCCGCAATGTTATAGCTTGCTTTCACAAAGCACGCCCGGGATTTTCATGTTCTCTCTCCCCCTACGCGCCAACTGTTAGTCCTACACAAAAAGTAAGCGGGAATTTTTTGTAGGAAAGTTTATGAAGCCGTAGTTTTCAAGTAGTTATTGAAGAAAAATGCAAAAGACCGACCTTGAAACCCCGCCCCCCCCCCCCCCCCCACTCAGCCTCCAACGGTCAGGATTAGTATGTTGTTCGTGTCACTTCCTCCTACCACTGAACAAATATTTTCGACTGCATGAACTATTTACTATAGTCAAATTTTTTGGTCTTCATTGACTTGCTTAGTCGAGCACTTGCAACTGTAAAATTGACGTATGCGTAAATTTTACCGAACAATTTCGTGAATTTTAACAGCGTAAAATAAGCAATTGCATCGTGGTATTCATCAACTCTTGTCACTACGAAGCTACTGTGCTTGTAAGGGCTAAGTTTGGATCGAACTGTTAACGAAATTAGTTTAGCGCAACGTTTACAAAAGCCGTTTGTCGTTCATTACCCTGACGGGCACGTTTAAATTAATAATGTTAACGAAGGAGCCGATTATGCTGGTGGCGTAATAGCCCAATCAAAAGAGCGAAAAAAAGTTCAAATATCGCGACTAGTTCGTGTAGCTGGAAGTTTTTGTACAGTTGTAGGAAGGAGTGCCACGAACAACGTACTTAAAAACCTGACTGGTGATGTATATGTGTGGGAGTGTAGGTATGTTTGAAGGCCACTTTTATACTTTTTTCTTGAATAACTCGAAAACTGTGGCCTTCAGTGAAAACTTATCCCAGCATAAAATTTAATTATATTAAATTTCCTACGAAAAGGTCCTGCTCATTTTCCCTATAGGACTAGCATTTTGCTCGTAGTGAGCGAGAGAATATAGAAGTCTCCCGAGTGGTTAATGAAGGCCAGCTATAACATTACGGGTTGCATAAAACGACAGCGGTTAAGTCAGTTTAATCACCCTGTATAGCAAACACATTGACGGCTGTCTAGTGATGGGGAACTGCCTGTAAATCCCTGTGCATTATATATTATTTTTATGATGCCAACAGCACATTAAAAAATAACACTCACGAATTAAAAATAAACGGAAGTAACAAATTGTTTATGGAAATAAACGGAAGTAACAAATTGTTTATGGTACCATATGGAAAGCGTTGAGATCTTAAAATAATATATAACATTTTTCTGCGTTTGTCATGTCTCAATAATTCATAGTATGGGATTGGATGGCAAAAAGTCACTTACCTTATCTATTCCTAAGTCTTATAGTTTTACAGGAAATACTTATCAGATCACAAACGATAATATTAGTCACAAAGGCAGAACAAAGCGAAAGCTATTTACGATGATGATGATGTTTGGTTTGTGAGGCGCTAAAATGCGCGGTTATTAGCGCCCGTATAAATTCCCAGCCTTTGCTCAGTCCAAACTCGCCGCTTTCGTGAATGATGATGAAATGATGAGGACAACACAAACACCCAATCATCTCGAGGCAGAAGCTATTTACGAGAAATGTTATGAATCGCGGAATGAAAGCTTTCCACGCGTCGCAATTTTCATCCGGTTACACGATTAACATAGACACAAAACGCGCCGAGAAATATTCTGGTAGAACAATAGCTACAGTGACTTCTGGCTAGTGCTACTACAGCATGAGACACATAAATAGGAATCTGAGCCTCCCTTTGTACGCCCAATATGTTTTCCCTGGCTGGCAGCGGTTCATACGGGTACAGCCGTCTTCTGGCAGCTGCTAAAATGAATAAACTGAGCGGTATACTGGCTTCTAGCTAGAAAACAAACGTTCCAATCAGACTATTCTTAATCACACAAAGGCTAACAGATACGTAACGATAAAGAGTTTTCAGCCAAAAGACTTCAATAGCTCAGTTGTCTCTGCAAAGCAAATATTCCTGACTCATCTGTCTTGCATAATTTACGAAGCTCCTTGGCACCCATTACAATTTGATGCAATCAAAGATTGTACGCAAGATGATATGTTACCATGTAGTTCTACAACATCTATATGAAGTCATGGAAACTGGATATAAATGTAAATAAAACAATGGGTACATCGCGCCCTAGAGCAATGACTAAAAAGTCTAAACCAACAACACGCTTTAGCAAATGCATCCTTTCTCATGGAAGTGATATCCTTCAAAACTCATAAAATTCGGAAGAAGGCATTGCGATCAAAATAGATTATTCAAAATCCAGGAAATTTGTAACCAATGGCACATAACTTATATGTTACCATTAAATATTACATGTTAAGTTCTGTTTTTTAAATGTATCTAGAAAGCAACTAATAGATAGACTGCAAACGCTATAGAATAATTATACCGAAGCCTTTTGAGTTGTTAAACTTCGAAAGATAAACTCATTTCTTCAAAACGTCTCTCCGTGATAGGCCTACATGAGATCAAATATGAATTTGAAAGTCACAAAACTTAAGGAGGTGAAGACATAGCCCCCGATAAACATGGAAACAGTCTCAACCATAAAATTCATACGACTCTTACACAAAGCCTACATCAAGGAACAAATCCCTGAAGATAAATAAAGTTATGAGGGCACCAATAATATCTAATAACGCATTTCCCTGCTAAAATAATTCTTAGACAAATCTTCTTCTTCTCTTATTCTTCTGCAGTTGATGTATTAGGCCCCTGCCTATTACGGGACCCATCTCTTCTTGGCCTTCCTAGAGTTTTTCTGTCCTAAAGGATTATAATATCTGGATTTTCGAGGCAATCTGCCATCGTTAATTCTTGCGAGATGCTCATCCCATTTTCTTCTGTTGTCTTCAGTTTTGTTTCTTATGCTAAACATGTTTAATCACTTCCTAATGTAACTATTTCTTAACCTCTATAGTCTGGTACAGCCATTCATAGTCCTAAGAAATGTCATATCAGCTGCCCAGATTTTTTCTTGTCGTTTATGAGTGACCCACGACTCACTTCACGTAGGGTAGTTTGAGGATGGCCAGTATTCCATAAAATTTCATTCCTATTGCTTTTGTATCTTGTTTCGAAAGCATTTGTTTATTGTTCCATATATGTTTCCTAATTTTGCTATTTTCTTGTCTACATCCTTGTCAGTGTGGTATGTGATTTCACATCTCAGATAATTAAAATAGTTGATTTCTTCTAATACTGTATTGTTTACCACTATTTGTCTTCTTACACACTCCCGCCCTATAAACGCCAATTCATTTTTCCAGGTTATTCTCTTTCTCTGTTCCACATGCGACATGGTTCTCATGTAAAACAAAATTCAGAGTGGTGTCTTTGGCTGTTGTCACACAGGAATGAAACTTGGTTTCCCTATTCTGGTATAGGATTTCGAAGGTGTTTATTAAATGTACTGGATATCCTCTTATCTTCATTACGTTACAATTTCCTCTCTATTAACTTTATCAAAGGCCTTAGCAGATCAACAAATGCTAAGTGGGTCTTTCGATTAAATTTTACATGTTTTCAGTTATCTGTTTCATAGTAAATACTGATTCTGTTGTTCACCTAACTTCCTCTACGGAAAGCTATTTGTTCTTCACTTAAGAAACTCTGTCTTATTAAGTTCTTGAAAACAGTCACAGGTCGTATTTTATATTGTAGCTATTTTCAAGAACTTAGTTTTAACAGTCGCTCACCCCTGAAGGCAATGCCTGCTCTTGCTAAAACTGTCTTATTACTCTTTATCTGCTGTTCAGGATCCTAATGTAGGCCATGTATGCTGCGTAAAATTTTTATTCTATATATTTGAAATATAAGCATATCGCAGAACTGACACATATTCCCCAGAATCAGAGGAATGGAGACGATCTGCGCAACGTATTTTTGATTCTGAAACCCGACTTACAAACCCATAAAGCAAGAAAACTATAAGCACATGTATTGTGATGAGAGAGGCATGTTACGCGGTAATTTTACATTTTTGTCAACAACCATAGTGGCTGTGTTACTATTCGTCTGTAAACAGATGTCAACATTGCATCATACAAAATTCGTTTTATATGTTTATACAGACTTATATACATTATATGTGTGAATGATAATGTCCCACAGAGGAAATTATCGTGTTGTAAGCTATATTCAGACTTCTACTTTGCATTTCCGTTTCGTTCCTAGCCTGCTCATCCAAAAAAATGGTTCAAATGGCTCTGAGCACTATGGGACTCAACTTCTGAGGTCATTAGTCCCCTAGAACTTAGAACTAGTTAAACCTAACTAACCTAAGGACATCACAAACATCAATGCCCGAGGCAGGATTCGAACCTGCGACCGTAGCGGTCTTGCGGTTCCAGACTGCAGCGCCTTTAACCGCACGGCCACTTCGGCCGGCTCTGCTCATCCACCTCAGATATTGTCCTCCACTGAACATTTCAGGAATTTCGTTTATCAGTCACACAGTCTTGACGGTCATTCAATTGCCAGTAAGCTGGATTCGGGCAGGATACTTATGGACCGCAAATGCTCAGTCTGGTCGAGTTCATGCCAAGACTCTGTATATAATTGTTTCCTCTTTAAGTATAATAATAGTAATAATAATAATAATAATACATCATTACTATAGGCTGTGTGTACAGAAAGTCACTATTTGAATTGAGTAGTTTTTCACTTCAGCTTACTTACCGACACGAAAAAAAGTGGACGAGGAAAGAAAACGTTTAATCAGATATTTACAGACAAGATTTACTGAGTTACTTTTTTTGTTAAATATTCGATTGTTTTAAAACTAGAGACTTTAAAAGGGTGATATGGCGTCCCTTTCGCTGATTTTCCTGCTAGAGAAGTATTCAGATTCTGAGAAAAAAACCTAAGGAAAAAGTCATGGACAGTCTAAGACGAAAAAAATTTACGGTGATGGTCCTTCTGCTGAACAATGAAGAAGCAATTGTTTTATAGACTTTTACAGAACAGACCACCAGCAATTCACTTCGTGAATGAAATTGCAGGACTCGAAAATTTTATACCTCAGTATATAAAAAAAATGCTGAAAATGAATGTCCCTAAAGTCAAGTACCTAGGTGAAAGTATCTAAGTGTCATCAGTAAATGTAGAATATAAAAACGAGAATATCTAAATTAGACTAAGCCTACAGAATCATTTTAAACATATTTTCCTTACTTGTTTAATTACTGTTCTTTACTTTTAACATGCCATCGAACGGTTAAAGCTGTATTTACCAACGTTTCAAATTGTACATTTCGTTACATAATAGAGGATAACATTTTAATCTAACACAGTACTAAACTAAAGAGCTTTTCTACTTATAAGTAAATTATTAATTTAAGTTTCATATTAATAATAAAGAGAAAGATTTGGTTGCTAAGACAGAAGTGCAGAATAAACTTGTAAAGTTGCTTAATATCATAATTTAAAACAACTAGTGCTATTACTGCCAAAAATACAAATGTAAAAGTGTATAATTGTTCCATATGTTCATAATATACAGAGGAAATGAGCAGTGAAGGAAAATATATGTGCTACAACTGTGCTGTCTACCATTGCAGCGCTTTTTTTTCTTCTTCCTTTTATGGCTGTTGCCATTACAGTGCCAAGCTGTTCTCAGTTTTCGCTTTAAATCCTTCAGGCATCCTAGTGATAGCCCTTACATTTTGTCGGTTACCTTTGACCAGCAGGCTGTAGAATTTTTGCACACATCTGAGTACATGTGACACCTGTTTAGAATCATCAGAAACGCTTCTGACATCCTGTACGACCCTATGAGCAGCAGAGGGGTTCATTCTTGCCTTCTGCCCGCACCGTTACTTTATAAATTTCAACTTTCGCACCCACATGCTGGACAAAAACTGAATACAGCCAAAAACGTATTTTCACATTACGCTTTATAACCTGTTTTAATGGTTTTTGTTTTCTATTGTAGATGCTTTCTCAATTTTTTCCTTATGTGGTCTTAAAACTGTTGTTACTCGTCCAGCATAACGCACGCTATGCGCTTGTCCACTTTAATATGCTTCGTAAGTATTTTCAGCTAAATGGAATTAAATAGTTTTCATTCGCTTTCCAATAAAGTTTACATTGTTCTGTAAAAACACTTATTATTCAGTTAAAACCGTATTTCGTCGATCTGTTTCAAGAATCATAGATGTTATTCGCTCAGGGTTTTCCGAAATATCCATCGTTCCGATCTTTCTTTCTTTTCAAAGTCAGCGTTCGTTTCATTAGATACTCCGACACACAAATTCGTACATATTGTAAAAATAGCTGTACGTATGTATGAATGTCTGTATGTTCCACATCTCCTAAACCACTGAACCGATTTCAACCAAACTTGGTACAGATATCTGAAAAGAATCACCGTGTATGAACCACCTACTACTCATATGGGGGAGGGGAGGGTGAAGAAATTGTGAAGGCCACGACACGTGAATACACAAATGGCATTCATCCAGTATTTGAGAAAGAGATCACTTAATGACTTGCAACAAGCTTTATACATAACTGAAAACCCTTACGAAACTTTTCTCGCTGACAACTTCCACAAAATTATGAAAGGGAAAAATTTTATTACTTTCTACGTTTTCCCTTTTCATGTTGTTGAAACTGCAGCATCAGGTATTACTTTTTAATTTATTACTTCTTTAATACTAACGGTATTCGTGACGCGAGCAGTATTTACTTACAGCAATAAATGTACCTGCAAAATTACAGCAGTGTACGCACATAGTTAAGGAGAGAGAACATCATAAACACTGCGACGTTTTGAAAACTGCCGCATTTTGCATGACCTTTAAATTTATTAATACTTTGCTACTAACTCTATCACATTTCACGGACGGCATCCACATGTTTCTCTGAATGTTCTTAAAAAATTATATCACTGTACAACAGTTCAGGAGCTATCGGTTGTAATCATTCAGGTGCGTAAGAACGAAACTGTGGCGCGAAATTCGCTGGAGATACAGCAGAAATATGTGTAAAAATATCTGTGAAGTATATTAAATATATGTGAACTATATTTGAAATGTGCGAATGTGGGCAAAGACGTGGATAGAAACTCCTCCTAACCACTCTTGATGCACATATTTATTACCTACTACCTGGAAAGAAATACTTTGTGGGTAAGAACCGGCAAGCTCCTATTGGGATGGGAGTGACAGTGGCGAGAGAGAAAGGTGGAGGAAGAGATGGACAGTCAGAGAGAGGGAATCAGGATATTAGGGAGGAGGAGATGGATATAGAGAGGGGGAGGGGAAATCGACAGAGAGAGGGAGGAGGTAACGGACAGAGAGAGAGAGGGGGGGGGCAGGAGGAGATGGACGGAGAGATGGAGCGGACAATGTGGACAGAGAGACGGGATGGAGGACGCAAAGGTAGTGAGGAGGAGATAGATTGGGCGGGAATAAATGGACTCAGACGGAGAGGAGTAGATGGATAAAAGGAGCAGGAGCAGATGGGCAGAGCGGGGGGGGGGGGGGGGGGGAGTAGATGGACAGAGACAGAGGAATAGCAAATGGGGAGACAGAGGGGGGAAGGAGGGGAAGGAGGAGATAGACAGAGAGTGCAGGGTGGTTGAGATGGACAGAGAGGGACAGTAACACAACATTACTAATTTTAGAATGTGTTTTTATTAACAATCGTAACAAGAGACTTTGCGTAGGTACCTGTACTTGCGGAAGACGGCCGTCGACCAGTAAAGATTTAATCTGATGACGCGAAATTCACGTGCCGCGCGAAGAACCGAAGTCAGCTCTCGCCCGATCATGCAGCAAGGAAAACTCTAAACACAGACTTTATAGTTTTATATAGCTATTTATTACCGTAAAATCATTAGCATCCATATCTAACATATTGTATAGCCTACTTGCCCAAATATCGTTGAGACGGATATTCCATGGTCATCTTTGTTACTACGACTCTGATTGCAGTAACACGGATACAGGTTTCAACTCTGGGTTGGCTCATAGCTTGATATTCACTCCCCATCCACCCCTTCCCTCCCCCCCCCCCCACCCGACCCGTAAAATATAACTTGTTTTGTCTCCCACTTTTAATGTGTCTCATATGCTTCGGGTTTTAATAATAACATCAATAAAATATGTGAAATGTTTTACTGTCACAATAATGTATTTACATCAGTGGCTTGTACTTTAGCATAATTTCCAGGAAATTTCTATTTTATTCTGTTATATGAAAAACCATAATCCGAAAACCTGAGAAGTACACGTGTCACGTAACTGATCTGTGTAAGAACTGTAATAGTAACAAACTCTTATATTTTTTGCAACGTCATAATTTACACAATATAAAATAGAAGTGTGCAGTCACCATTACCAGTGTTTTACTTAACACTACGATTGTGAACATAAGTCTGGCTATAATTACGCGAGCTTGAAAATAAAAGCAGTCACATTTCTTTAAGACATTTACACCTACGATGGGGAAGTAAATATTTCTGTTACTTTTTTCTTTTAACTGAGAGTCTTCCCCTTTCTGTCTTGCCTTGCTCAAGTCGTTGTGCCTTCCCAGATCTACGTAATTTATCTTGAAGCGTGTGAGATATGTTGTTGACAGTAGGTACAATCAGTTTGCGACTTCCCATCTTTCCCTACCTGGACCCTTCTCGGCAGGCGGTCAGGCCGTACGCCAACGAAAGTAACAGGCCCTGGTGCAAGCAACTGAAAGTATTCTGTGTTAATTATACCTTGTAATATTTTTAGAATTCCTTGTTGCTTTCGAGACTTTTAGTTTCCATGCTACGTCATTCACCCGAAGTTGGCTCATAAATTTGGAAAGTCGTATATACAGGGTGAAAATCAATAAAACCGACAAACTGCAAGGACGGATTCCTGACTGTAAATGGAGGAAGAAAGGTCCTATGAACATGTGTTCGGAAATTAATCGTTGCCGCGGTAGATGGCGTTGACGAATGGAAGTTTCTCTGACCACGTGCTGTGTGCTCCTTGTGTGTTGCAAGCTGTGTGATAAACGCAGCGTGCTATAAGCAGCAGAACTGTTCGGTATTCATGTCGGGAACAAGCCAAGATGGTGTCTGTATAAGGCTCAGTAGACAGAAACTGTCGAGAGGCAGCACGGCTACAAAAAAACAAGTCCCCTCAAAGACACCAATCACATCACCCATCATTTCAAGTCCTTAAGACGAACCCTAGTACAAGTTCCAGTCAAGTGGCCCACCGACGTGGTGTAAGCCAAAGTAAAATTATGTCTATGCTGCATGACAATCGCTACTATCCATCACCTGAAATCTCAGGGAAACCACTTTGAACATCTGTAGTGATGTGGATGCGATGCAGTTCTGCACCGTGTTCCGGCAAGATTTGTTGTGTTGCAAGCACTCAGTCCAGTCCCAGATACATATTCATAGGATCTTTTTTCCTGCATTTGCAGTCAGTAATTCGTATCTGCAGATTGTCTGTTTTATTAATGTTCAGCCCGTTTAGAAACATAAATTTGGAACTCACATGTACAGAAATATAAAAGCTTTTACTATCATTGTCTCTAGGTGGAGAGGGGATGGAATGATCCCAATAAGACATTTTCTAATTTGTTTTCGAAGCACCGTTTACTTACTATACCTAGGGGCAAGTCCCTATTCCCTGCAAATTTGCTTCTCTAATCGCCTACCGCTACTGTTAACAGATTGTCTGCGTAGTCCGTAATACCGTTAGCCAATGATGTTTATTCTGACCATTCGAGCACCAATTACCGAAAGGTCAATCCGTTTCTGGAGCTCTGTGGACAACCTATCGCTACCTATTTCTAAGGATGTCTTTCTGAAGCCGACATGACACGGTCCAATATTTGCAAAAGTCCGTGATACTATTTCATATATAGACACTGAAATATGTTCTTTCTGCTACTGCACAAAAGGAAAAAGCCATCCCAGCTTGTCTAACGCTCCTGTAAAATGAATCAAAATCACATACAACTAATAAACTCAGTTCCTTGAAACGCAGAATTCATACACTACAGTACAACAGTCAAACTCAGACTATTTACTAGAAATGCAAAAATTGTTCAAATGGCTCAGAGCACTATGGGACTTAACTGCTGAGGTCATCAGTCCCCTAGAACTTAGAACTACTTAAACCTAACTAACCTGAGGACATCATACACATCCATGCCCGAGGCAGGATTGGAACCTGCGACCGTAGCGGTCGCGCGGTTCCAGACTGTAGCGCCTAGAACCGCTCGGCCACTCCGGCCGGCTGGGACTTAACATCTAAGGTCATCAGTCCCCTAGAACGTAGAACTACTTAAATCTAACTAACCTAAAGACATCACACACATCCATGCCCGAGGCAGGATTCGAACCTGCGACCGTAGCGGTCACGCGGTTCCAGACTGAAGCGCCTAGAACCGCTCGGCCATTCCTGCCGGCCTAGAAATGCAAGAACCCACAACACAATTATACGTTTTGGCTGAATTTGCATGGACGGAATGTGGGTGAAAAGTTTTATCTGATTAGTAACACTAAAGTTCTAAAGAAAGCTTCCAGTAATGGCCTCATTCTCAAAACGAACATAGCTACGGGAAGCGAAAGAATTACGAGTCTTGTCGTCTGAAATTTAAAGGATTTGCATATTTGAACTGGAATGTGAACTCCAGAAGATCTGCGTCACGGATGCAGTTTTTGCGAGTTCATCTGCATTCAAAACGAAGAACGTGTACATAAAAACGCAAGGGAGGACTTAAAAGTACACGATCGAGTCATATTAATATGACCACGGACTATATTCGAAGCCGACATGTAAAAACCACTTACAGATGGCAGGTGGCAGACTAGCAGTGGACGGTATATAAAGTGTATCGGGGCAAGTGGAAAACAAGGCTTTGTCGTAATGTGGAAACGGAACAATTTATCTGACGTCAAAAAGGGCATGATTATTGGCTTCCAGGCATAGGATACAGCCATTTACGAAACGGTTAAGATGGTAAGCTGTTCACATGCCGCCGTAGTTAAAGAATACCGTGCATGGCAAACTGGCGCTATCCAAACCGGCGCTGATGCAACTGTCGTGCACCACGAACCATGGATGACATCGGCGAACGACGGTTGCGGAAGTGTGTATGGGCGAATAGACGTGCATCCGCTGAATAGCTGAACACCCAGATGAATCAAGGGACTACCAACAGGGTCTCACCACCATCCAGAGAACGTTGTTGCGTATGGGTCTCTGCAGCAGGCGCCTGGTTCATGCTCCCATCCTGACTGGTGTTAACCGGCGAAGAAGGCTGGGCGTCCATTGAGCGGTGACAGGTGGGCTTTCCAGATGAATCACGTTTTATGCTCCATGGGACAGATAGCAGTCGTCGGAAGAGCCCAGGCCAGAAGACGGAGGGTTATGACCTGGGCATTGTTTTCGTGGCATTCCCTGGGTGTTCTCGTCATTCTGGAAGGCACGATGGATCAACACAACTATGCGTCTATCCTTGGGGATCGTCTCCATCACTACATATAGTTTGTTTTTCCTCGGCACGATAGTATCTACCAACAGGACAATGCGACGTGCCACTCAGTTCGCAGAGTACATGCGTGGATCAAAGAGCACCAGGATGAGTTCACCGAACGCGCCTGGTCACTAAACTCTCCGGATTTCAACCCAATCGAGAATCTATCAGCAGCTCGCGGTCTAGTGGCTAGCATTGCTGCGTCTGGCTCACGGGGTCCCGGGTTCAATTCCCGGCCAGGTTGGGAATTTCTCAGCCCGGGGACTGCGTGTTTGTGTGTCCTCATAATTCCATCATCATTCATGGAAGTGTCGAGATAAGACGGAGTAAAGCTTGGGAATTTGTACGGGTGCTGATAACCGCGCAGTTGAGCACGGCAAACATCATCGTCATCATCATCGAGTCGAGAATCTGTGGGACCACATCTATCGAGCTGCATGCCCCATGGCTTCCCAACCGAAGAACCTAACGCAACTGGCCGCGGCTGTGGAGTCAGTGTGACTTCACATCTCTGTCGGTACCTTCGCTAACCGCATTGTCTCTCCTCTTGCACGTCTCGCAGCGGTTCGCGCTGCAAGAGGTTGACTCATCTCCAGCCACCACTAGTGCCAGGAACGCATTCCCTTCCCGAGCATAGCGCTGGAGATGAGCAAGACAGTGGACCATTCGAAATGCTTCCTGGTGTGGTTGAAGACTATGTGGCGCCCATTGGGCACACACTTTGGGTAAGTGTAGTCGTTCCTTCATGATGGTGTGAACACTTCCGACGCTCCGTCCGACCACTACGGCTATGGTTTTCAATAGCACTCGGCGGTCCTGGGTAATGAGTGCATCCACCAGCTGGACGATGTCATCGGTAATGCAGTGTGGTGCTCCAGACCGCGCGTCGTCGGTTAGCGACACCCGTCCTTCCCTGAAGCGCTTGTGCCAATCCTTGACCCTTGCAAAGGACGTGCAGTGTTCGTCGTACACTTGAGACGTTCGTCGATGAATGTCCGTTCCTCCTATTCCTTCCGCTGTCAGAAAACGAACAACACCTCTTTGCTCTTCTGTTGACGCCTCCACGTCACTGCAATGCGACTGTCAGCGTTGGACGATTGATGCATGCTGCTGTTAGCTCTCTATAGTCACATGACGTGCACGCGTGCCCTCTAGCGACGGGCTGTGAACTTCCACGCTCTAGTCGGAACCACACCTCGTTCTACACGCCACGATATTACCCTCCTGTTAGCAGTTTGCGCATTACAGACTCCGGCTCGTTTCTTTTTGAACGCCCCTTATGCAAAGAAGGGCGGTGCAAATGGCCATAAGCGCATTTGACAGGCGAGGTAACGAAACAGAAATGTTGAAAATGTTAAGTAGCAGACTCTCGAAGAAGCATGTCGTGCATCTAGTCCGAACTTACTTAGAGAACTACAGGAATTGTCGGTCAGGAATAAAGCTAGGAATGGTTCACGGTTCATACACACCTATCTCGTAGAAGACGTGCGTATCATGTTAGGCAAGTAATAATTTGCACCAACATTCATCCCACTCTCGATCCAATAACAGAATGGAAAGATACCATAATACGTGGCATAATCTAAGTGTCAAAAAATAGCTCTAAGCTCTATGGGACTTAACATCTGAGGTGATCAGTGCCCTAGACTTAGAACTACTTAAACCTAACTAACCTAAGGACATCACGTACATCCATGCCCAATTCAGGATTCGAACCTGCGGCCGTAACAGCAGCGCGGTTCCGGACTGAAGCGCCTTGAACCGCTCGGCCACAGCAATCTAAGTGTCCTCCACCACACACTTTACAGTGATTCCCTTAGTATAGACCTAAGTGTAGATTTTGATGGTAAGCGTTTCGAAACACTGTCTCCGCACGCTTTTCTGTTGACATATTCTCCAAAGACAGAATTTCAGTCCCAGAGAACAAGAAATTCCCAATCATAGCTTCAAGAACGTTTCTGAGAGGTACAGAACGTAATTTGTCCAATATAAATCGTATGAAGCACTTGTGAACATAACGAAGTGACCTCTCGGTTTACAGAACGAGGTGGCGCAGTGTAGCACACTGGATTCGCACTCGGTAGGACGACGTTTCAAACTCGCGTCCGGACTTCCTGATTTAAGTTTTCCGTGATTTCCCTAAATCGCTTCATGTAAATGGCGGCCGACTTCCTTCCCCATCCTTCCCTAATCCGATCGGATCGATGACCTCCCTGTTTTGTCCCCTCCTCTAAATCAACCAACTAACCAACCTCTCAGTAGTGTGTGTGTGTGTGTGTGTGTGTGTGTGTGTGTGTGTGTGTGTGTGTGCAGCAACTGCTACACTTCCTTAAACTACTGGGGTTTTGTAATCATTTAACTGGAGAATTCTTAGTCCGAGTACTCAAAGTTGTTCTGAGACATAATCTGGACTGTAATCACGACAACATAAACATTTTGTTCATCCTCTTCCCGCTGTTACCACATTATGCATCAAATGCAATTTCTTGTTTGTGGAAAAGCTCACGCACATATTAACGTGCTTCGATACTGAGATGAACATTTCAACGAGTCTCCAATTTGCCGCTAAAGATGCAAGCCTAAACGCACTAATGTTGAGATGGTTGCATAACCACAGGCGATACCAGTTCAGTATATGGTTTCTCCCAAAAAACGTTACGAGGCTGCGGACGTCCTTGTCTGATTGGGTATGTGTTCGTATATATGCGCGTGTGCATGTTTCCGTGTAGGTGCAAGTGTGTGTGTGTGTGTGTGTGTGTGTGAGTGAGAGAGAGAGAGAGAGAGAGAGAGAGAGAGAATTACTCCATAAGTACATCCATACTCCAATCACTGGCTTCCACTTCGATTGCTCTCCCCGTTAGCACAATAACAGTCCATTATTTTACCTAATAATTTCACAGGCTTCCTTACTTAACTGCTTAATTTAGCAGCTTATTGTTCGTACTTTTGACCTATATTGTTCCTGCTTATGAAGCTGTGCAAAGATCTAAGACAGATTTACATTTTTCCTGCGGAAATGTGCGAAAAAGGAGAATTTTAAAGAACGCATGTCTTAAAATTGAATAAATATGCAATATCCTGATGAAAACAATAGAATGAAATAGGATGTCATTTCATATGAAACAAATATTCATAAAGAGGTTAGAAGAGACTAACGTATAAAAGAAGGAAGTATAGGGAGTGTAATGGCAGGTCTAATGAAGAGAGTGACAAGCCAGAACAACCAATTTTCGTAATCAAGGTGAAAAACTGAATTATTTATGATGTAATCAAATTTCTTCAGAAAGCGGTATGCAAGTTATACGACACCAACAATACATCGACGAAGAACATCCCCATTTTCTTTTCATGATTAAAACCCCAGGGCTTAGCTGCTCATTCCATTGTTCGGATACTGCTCAAACTGCATTCTTCTACGAGAGTGGACATTATCGCTCTGCACACGCGTTTTGTCCACTAATTCAAGGGTGCAAACAATTTAAAATGGCACTCCAAGACGTCGTCCAGTATTTCTGAGCAAATTTCTACCTCTACAAAACACACAGATCTCACTGGTTTCTCTAAGAGAAGTGTAGGACTCCATAATTTAGAAGTAGGATCATAAATTAATTTCCATATTGGTGCATCTCTCTGATTTGAATACTCTGCGGTATTTCCAGGATTCAGACACTGTAGCTAACTTTTGCAGTAATATTTCCAATGTGTATTTCGCAATCACCTTTTAAATTGACCTGAGTACACCTGTAGAACATACTACAAGAACTAAATATTAAATTTATTCATTAAATTCCTACGTCTACACAACTCTTACTTTATAGTGTGCATTTCTTTCCTACGAATTGTTGTTGTCAGCTTAAAAACTAAGAAGACGGACTACTTGGGTTTAGTATATTGTCAACAAGAAGCTAATTTCAGACGGAGCACTGCACGGGGTAGCCTTGCGGCCTGAGGCGCCTTGTCACGGTTGGTTTTTAAGTTACATTAAGTAGTGTTAAGTCCAGGGACCGATGACCTCAGCAGTTTGGTCCCATAGTCCTTACCACAAATTTCCAAATTTTCAGACTGAGCTTAATTTCGATTCCGGATGGAATAGAGAAGAAAATTAGTAACGTCCTCTTTCAAACGAACCCTCCTGGAGTTTCCTTAATCTATTTAGGTAATCTGAATCGATGCTATCCCGAATACGAGTCCAGAGTCTCAAGCGCGGCGTCATCTGACTCTTTGTCACTTTTTGAACAGTGTATATTAATGTCGTGAATAGTTTTTCCGGGATAATGAATGAATTTTCTCGAAAACCACTAAACGAAATGCAAAATGTGTCATACACTATTGGCCATTAAAATTGCTACACCAAGAAGAAATGCAGATGATAAACGGGTATTCATTGGACAAATATATTATACTAGAATTGACATGTGATTACATTTTCACGCAATTTGGGTGCATAGATCCTGAGAAATCAGTACCCAGAACAACCACCTCTGGCCGTAATAACGACATTGATACGTCTGGGCATTGAGTCAAACAGAGCTTGGATGACGTGTACAGGTACAGCTGCCCATGCAGCTTCAACACGATATCACAGTTCATCAAGAGCAGTGACTGGCGTATTGTGACGAGCCAGTTCTTCGGCCACCATTGACCAGACGTTTTCAATTGGTGAGAGATCTGGAGGATGTGCTGGCCAGGGCAGCAGTCGAACATTTTCTGTATCCAGAAAGGCCCATACGGGACCTGCAACATGCGGTCGTGCATTATCCTGCTGAAATGTAGGGTTTCGCAGGGATCAAATGAAGGGTAGAGCCACGGGTCGTAACACATCTGAAATGTAACGTCCACTGTTCAAAGTGCCGTCGATGCGAACAAGAGGTGACCGAGACTTGTAACCAATGGTACCCCATACCATCACACCCGGTTATACGCCAGTATGGCGATGACTAATACACGCTTCCAATGTGAATTCACCGCGATGTCGCCAAACACGGATGCGACCATCATGATGCTGTAAACATAACCTGGATTCATCCGAAAAAATTACGTTTTGCCATTCGTGGACCCAGGTTCGTCGTTGTGTACACCATCGCAGGCGCTCCTGTCTGTGATGCAGTGTCAAGGGTAACCGCAGCCATGGTCTCCGAGCTGATAGTCCATGCTGCTGCAAACGTCGTCGAACTGTTCGTGCGGATGGTTGTTGTCTTGCAAACGTCTCCATCTGTTGACTCAGCGATCGAGACGTGGCTGCACGATCCGTTACAGTCATGCGGATAAGATGCCTGTCATCTCGACTGCTAATGATACGAGGCCGTTGGGATCCAGCACGGCGTTCCTTATTACCCTCTTGAACCCACCGATTCCATATTCTGGTAACAGTCATTGGATCTCGACCAACGCGAGCAGCAATGTCGCGATACGATAAACCGCAATCGCGATAGGCTACAATCCGACCTTTATCAAAGTCGGAAACGTGATGGTACGCATTTCTCATCCATACACGAGGCATCATAACAACGTTTCACCAGGCAACGCCGGTCAACTGCTGTTTGTGTATGAGAAATCGGTTGGAATCTTTCCTCATGTCAGCATGTTGTGTGAATTCTCTGAAAAGCTAGTCATTTGCATATCACAGCATCTTCTACCTGTCGGTTAAATTTCGCGTCTGTAGCACGTCATCTTCGTGGTGTAGCAATTTTAATGGCCAGTAGTGTAAATCCGTCGAGCGGGTCGCTATCACCTGTGTCTGATACAGGGGGTGAACGAAAATACGGAAATATCACGAACACAACACATTACCATGCCTAATAAGCTGTAAGAAACCCGTGGGTTTTGAAAACAGTTTCCAGTCATCTAGGAATGATTTAATGCAGGTACTCAATGGTTTTCAGTAGAATCAAAAATTGTGGAAAGTTCAGGTATCTATGATGGGCTTGAATAGTTCATCCTCGTGCTCTCAAAACCAGTCCTGGACTTTGCGAGCTGTGTGAGCAGGTGGTCTGTCGTCTTGGAACACAGCATCAGCTTTGTGGAACAAACATTGCGCCATGGAATGGACATCATCAGCCAAAGTGGTCACATAATCCTTGGCAGGAACGCGACCTTGCAAAGTAACCACGGGTATAATGGAAATGGAAATGCCGTGTGGCTAGGGCCTCCCGTCGGGTAGACCGTTCGCCTGGTGCAAGTCTTTCGAGTTGACGCCACTTTGGCGAATTGCGTGTCGATGGGGATGAAATGATGATGATAAGAACAACACAACACCCAGTCTCTGAGCGGAGAAAATCTCAGACCCACCCGAGATCGAACCCGGGCCGTTAGGTATGACATTCCGTCGCGCTGACCACTCAGCTACCAAGGCGGACACGGGGATAATGGAATAGGAATAGTACTGTAATGCTGTCCAAATCATCACCGAATCCTTCGGCACTACGTTTTCCTGTAATGGATACTTTCATCACTAATGAGTGGTTTAAAATTCCAGCTCGTCCTGCATTTACCTGCTTATGGAGCTGCCTTTGTGTTGTTTTCGTTGTGACAGGGGTCGTGAAAGCGACATCCAGTTCTGCACAGACTTTTGCGGCTGTTGTCCTATTATTTTTCGTCTCAGTCCTCTTCAACGACCGTCTGTCACGTTCACTCAGCACACACCTTCGTCCACGCTGTCACTTAGTGAATGATGTTTTTTCCCATTTTACTGTATGCGGTGCAAATCGTTGATATGGTGTCTCTTGAAACAGCAAAGACTTCGCCTATCTTGGTTACAGAGGCGCCCAACATACGTGCACCCACAATTTGCCCACGTTCGAGTATACTTCACTCTGATATAATTCATTCACAACTGCAGATAATGCCGGCGGTTCTAGGCGCTTCAGTCCGGAACCGCGCTGCTGCTACGGTCACAGGTTCTAATCCTGCCTCGTGCATGGATACGTGGGATGTCCTTAGGTTAGTTAGGTTTAAGTAGTTCTAAGTCTCGGGGACTGATGACCTCAGATGTTAAGTCCCATAGTGCTTGGATCCAGTTTTTGAACTACAGATAACACTGAAAATTTCCTGGCAGATTAAAACTGTGTGCCCGACCGAGACTCGAACTCGGGACCTTTGCCTTTCGCGGGCAAGTGCTCTACCAATAATATTCACTCCGCTGCAGAGTGAAAATCTCATTCTGGAAACATCCCCCAGGCTGTGGCTAAGCCATGTCTCCGCAGTATCCTTTCTTTCAGGGGTGCTAGTTCTGCAAGGTTCGCAGGAGAGCTTCTGTAAAGTTTGGAAGGTAGGAGACGAGATACTGGCAGAAGTAAAGCTGTGAGGACCGGGCGTGAGTCGTGCTTCGGTAGCTCAGGTGGTAGAGCACTTGCCCGCGAAAGGCAAAGGTCCCGAGTTCGAGTCTCGGTCGGGCACACAGTTTTAATCTGCCAGGAAGTTTCATATCAGCGCACACTCCGCTGCAGAGTGAAAATCTCATTCTACAGATAACACTGTTTTCACCACGACTGACACTTACAACGTATTGAGGACATCGAATAGATGCCGCTCGTGGTCCAACACAGCAGCGCAACCTGCAGGCTCAGTTACCACCTGCATTTGTGTTCAAGCACGCATCCTAGCGGTGATTCCTATTTTTGTCCAACTCTGTAGTTATGTAGCCAAGAATATTAGCATATGTCTGGTGGTCAGGAACTGTACATCGCCAAATTTTTTCTCCTTGGCGTATATATCATAACAATGAACATCTTTTCCACAAACAGAAATCGAATTTCAATACCTAGTACTACAATGTCACCACAGTTTTGTCAACACCGCCTGGAAGGCAAATACACATAAATATAGGGCGAGGTGGCACAGTGATAAGACACTATAATTGTTTCTGGGAAGACAGCGTTTCAAATTCCCCGTCCGGCCATCCAAATTTAGGTTAGTTGTGGTTTCCTAAAATTGTATTAAACAGATGATGTACTAAACAATACATTTGATAAGAGTGCGTATCCTTGTGGAATTGGTAACTTTCTCGAAAGACTGTAAATACGTGTCAGATAACTGCATTCTTCGGAAAGGCGAAAATTTATGGAGGCCATGATACTGGAAGCCAAAGAGGGAAAAGTTGATAATAGATCAACGAGAAAACTGAAACAAAACACATATCCAGTGCACAACAATACAAATATATCTGTTATCTTAAAAACGTTTGCCAGAGAAATACCCAACGAAGCTGAGTTAAGTTGTTCTAAGGCCACTATCCATTCAAGGGTACGCTTCCATCAGAATGATCACAGTCGATTCCTTATTGTGCCTATACAATAGCATAGTTTGCTCTCTAATAAAACTAAATTCCCTGTTGGAGTTATGTTAAGCAAGAAAGAACCTTTGTAGAAATAAATGATACTTGCTACAAGTTAAATCGAGCAGTACGTCTACGTCTACGTGATTACTCTGCTACTCACAGTAAAGTTCCTGGCAGAGGGTTCAATGAACCACCTTCAAGCTGTCTCTCTACCGTTTCACTCTCGAACGGCGAGCAGAAAAAACGAGCACTTCAATTTTTCTGTGCGAGCACTGATTTCTCTTATTTTATCGTGATGATCATTTCTCCCTATGTAGGTGGGTGCCAACAGAATGTTTTTGCAATCGGAGGAGAAAACTGGAGATTGAAATTTCATGTAAAGATCCCGTCGCAAAGAAAAACGCCTTTGTTTTAATGATTGCCACTCCAATCCACTTATCATGTCTGTGGCTTTATCTCCCCTATTTAGCGATACAAAAATAACTTCCCTTCTTTGAATTTTTTCGATGTCATCCGTTAGCCCACACCGCACAGCAGTACTCCAGAACAGGGTGGACAAGCGTGGTGTAAGCAGTCTCTATAGTAGTCCTGTTGCACCTTCTAAGTGTTTTGCCAATGAATCGCAGTCTTTGGTTTGCTCTACCCACAACACTATCTATGGAATCGTTCCAATTTAGGTTATTTGTAATTGTAGTTTCTAAGTATGTAGTTGAGTTTACAGCCTTCAGGTGTGTGTAACTTATCGCGTAATCGAAATTGAGCGGATTTCTTTTAGTACTCATATGAATAACTTCACGCTTTTCTTTATTCAGGGTCAATCGTTACTTTTCGCACCATACAGATATCGTATCTAAATGATTTGGCAATTCGTTTTGGTCATATAATGACTTTACAAGAAGGTAAATGACAGCATCATCTGCAAACAATCTAAGAGGGCTACTCAGATTGTCTCCTTTGTCGTCAATATAGATCTGAAACAATAGAGGGCCTATAACACTTCCTTGTGGGATGCCTAATATTACTTCTGTTTTACTCGATGACTTTCCGTCAATTACTACGAACTGTGACCTTTCTCACAGGAAATCACGAATCCAGTCGCACAACTAAGGCGATATTCCATAGGCATGCAGTTTGGTTAGAAGACGCTTGTGAGGAACGGTGTCAAAAGCCTTCTGGAAATCTAAAAATATGGAATCAATTTGGCATCCCCTGTCGATAGCACTCATTACTCCGTGAGTAGGAAGAGCTAGTTGTGTTTCACAAGAACAATATTTTCTGAATCCGTGCTGACTATGTGTCAATAAATCGTTTTCCTCGAGGTAATTCATAATGTTCGAACACAGTATATGTTCCAAAACCTTATTGCAAATCTACGTTAGAGATATTGGCCTGTAATTCAATGGATTTCTCCTAATTCCCTTTTTGGGTATTGGTGTGACCTGAGTAATTTCCCAGTCTTCAAGTGCGGATCTGTCTGTCAGCGAGCGGTTGTATATCAGCATAATCTGAAAGGCACCTGTCTGGTACACAATCTGGACCGGAGGCCTTACCTTTGCTAAGTGATTAAAGCTGCTTTTCTACACCGAGGATATCTACTTCTATGTTTCTCATCTTGGCAGTTGTTCTTGATGCGAATTCAGGAATATTTACTTCGTCTTCTTTGGTGTAGGAATTTCAGAAAACCGTCTTTAATAACTCTACTTTTGTGGCACTGTCATCAGTGACTTCACCTTTGTTATCGCGACTAGCAGTCTAAGAGTTAAATAACTTCTGCAGACGTCACACGTTATTTGAATCACACGTACCATGCAGCATAAGCATCTCCAACTCCTTAACTGTATAAGACAACTGCCCAGGAAAATAAACCAGGTATACTAACTGACGTCTTATTGCAGTTCCATCGCAGTCAAACCTACGTTTTTACTCAAGCAATTTTAGACAACGATGACTATTTTAAACATATCTCCTTTTTCCTATGAAACCGGAGAGTAATCGCATGTTATACATTTCTGACAATCAATCATTATTCAACATCCATGTATATCTGACGCATCACTCATGAATTTCAGACATTTTTGTTTCCCATTCCTAAACCTTTGAATTTGTTTATGTTGTCTGTGTGAAGTCACAATCGAAGTGTATAGATTAACGATTCTGTTTCATCAAGTACTGTTCTGCACCCAGGTCGTCCAATAGTAATCAGATTAACATACCCACTAATTTACCGTCCGAGCAAAATGACTATCATGAATATTATCACCGGATATTTCGGGAAGGGGCAGTAAGAATGACAGAAATAACCTCAAGGAGTTGAATAGCGAGGTAGGGGAGATACAGATGATAAATGTCACCCACTCCCCTTGCTCGAAGCTGACATTTATTCCCGACAGTCCAGGTCACCTGTGTTGAGTTCTCTTCTTCTGATGCTTCAATTTAACTAAACACATATCCTTGTTCTTGTACACAGCTGTATATCGCTGCGTCATTTCAACAAATTTTATGAACCATGGAGGTGATAACGATTTTGGAGGTTCCTCTAGTAGCCGAAGCCATTTACTGTTTTTATACTTATGACATCGCAATAGAATCAAATGTACAACACGAGACAATGCAATATTGGCTCTGAGCACTATGGGACATAACATCTATGGTCATCAGTCCCCTAGAACTTAGAACTACTTAAACCTAACTAACCTAAGGACAGCGCACAACACCCAGTCATCACGAGGCAGAGAAAATCCCTGACCCCGCCGGGAATCGAACCCGGGAACCCGGAGTGCAATATTGAGATACTAGACCATGTTCAGAAAAGTCTAGATCAAATTCACGGCTACATATCTAAACTGAGAGCTGCCGTTTCCAGCAATTTGATTTTCCTGTCATTGGTCGACTGAGGGATTTTAAAGATTTGAGCATGATAGGATGTTAAAGCCATAACCCCACCTCTCCTCAGGTCTTTTCTATACACTAATGCAAATCTTCGTAACGTGTACGATCCACATTTTCAGAAATAGTTTATAAATATGTCTCAATGAGAAGTCCCGCACTGTGCTAGGTTACTTAAATGCCACGGCAGAAGCCCAAAATACAAAAATGACTTCGTGTAAGCCCTATTGATAGCTATATTTCTACATTACATAATAAAATTTTTTACTACGTTGTCATCTGAGTTCGTTGTCATTAGTCTGGACGCAACCACAGCCTACAAAGAAACTTTAATGACATTGTAGGAGCCCAGATTGTAATTTTTAGTCCTGCTTTTTTAAGATTCGTAATCTTTTTTAAAAAAATTATGGTTTTCCAAGTTTGTCTGTGGTTTTTGTACATTGTTAAAGCTTCCCCACATGAACCATGGACCTTGCAGTTGGCGGGGAGCCTTGCGTGCCTCAGCGATACAGATAGCCGTACCGTAGGTGCAACCACAACGGAGGAGTATCTGTTGAGAGGCCAGACAAACGTGTGGTTCCTGAAGAGGGGCAGCAGCCTTTTCAGTAGTTGCAGGGGCAACAGTCTGAATGATTGACTGATCTGTCCTTGTAACATTAACCAAAACGGCCTTGGTGTGCTGGTACTGCAGACAGCTGAAAGCAAGGGGAAAATACAACCGTAATTTTTCCCGAGGGCAAGAAGCTTTATGATGATGGCGTCCTTTTGGGTAAAATATTCCGGAGGTAAAATAGTCCCCCATTCGGATCTCCGGGAGGGGACTACTCAGGAGGACGTCGTTTTTGGGAGAAACAAAATTGGTGTTCTGAGGATCGGAGCGTGGAATGTCAGATCCCTATATCGGGCGGGAACATTAGAAAATTTAAAAAGGCAAATGGATAGATTAAAGTTATATATAGCGGAAATTAGTGAAGTTCGGTGCCAGGAGGAGCAAGACTTCGGGTCAGGTGAATACAGGGTTATAAATACAAAATGAAATAGGGGCAATGCAGTAGTAGGTTTAATAATGAATAAAAAAAATAGGAGCATGGGCACGCTACTACGAACAGCATACTGAACGCATCATTGTACCCAAGATAGGCACGAAGCCCACGCCTATCACAGTAGTTTAAGTATATATGCCAAGTAGCTCCGCAGATGACGAAAAAATTGTAGAAATATATGATGAGATAAAAGAAATTATTCAGATAGTGAATTGAGACGAAAATTTAATAGTCATTGGGGACTGGAATTCGATAGTAAGAAAAGGAAGAGAAGGAAAAGTAGTAGGTGAATATGGAATGGGGGTAAGGAATGAAAGAGAAAGCCGCCTGGTACAATTTTGCACAGAGCATACCATAATCATAGCTAACACTTGGTTTAAGAATCATGAAAGAAGATTGTATACGTGGAAGAAGACTGGAGACACTGGAAGGTTTCCGATAGATAATATATATGGCTAGCGGATAAATGTAAGGATGTAGAGGCATATATCACTAGTGGTGAGATAGATACTGCGGACAGGAAAATTAAAGAGACCTTTGGAAAAAGAGAACCACTTGCTTGATTTCCAAGAGCTCAGATGTAAAACCAGTACTAAGCAGAGAAGGGAAAGCAGAAAGGAGTAACGAGTATATAGAGGGTCTATACAAGGGCGATGTACTTCAGGGCAATATTGTGGAGATGGAAGAGGGCGTAGATGAAGATGAAATGGGAGATATGATACTGCGTGAAGAATTCGACAGAGCACTGAAAGACCTCACTCGAAACAAGGCCCCGGGAATAGACAACATTCCATTAGAACTACTGATAGCCTTGGGAGAGCCTGCCATGACAAAACTGTACCATCTGGTTAGCAAGATGTATGAGACAGGCGAAATACCCTCAGATTTCAAGATGAATGTAATAATTCCAATCCCAAAGAAAGCAGGCGTTGACAGGTGTGAAAATTACCGAACTCTCAGTTTAATAAGTCACGGCTGCAAAATACTAACACGAATTCTTTACAGACGAATGGAAAAACTGGTAGATGTCGACCTTGAGGAAGATCAGTTTGGATTCTGTAGAAATGATGGAACACGTGAAGCAACACTGACCCTACGACTTATCTTAGAAGGTAGATTAATGAAAGTCAAACCCGCATTTCTGGCATTTGTAGACTTAGAGAAAGCTTTTGACAATGTTGACTGGAATACTCTCTTTAAAATTCTGAAGGTGGCAGGAATCACATACAGGGAGCGAAAGGCTATTTACAGTTTGTACAGAAACCAGATGGCGGTTATAAGAGTCGAGGGGCATGAAAGGGAAGCAGTGGTTGGGAAGGTAGCGAGACAGGTTTGTAGCCTATCCCTGATGTTATTCAATCTATATATTGAGCAAGCAGTAAAGGAAACAAAAGAAAAATTTGGAATAGGAATTAAAATCCACGGGGAAGAAATAAAAACTTTGAGGCTTGCTGACGACAATGTAATTCTGTCAGAGACAGCAAAGGACTTGGAAGAGCAGTTGAACGGAATGGACAGTGTCTGGAAAGGAGGATATAATATGAACATCAACAAAACCAAAACGACGGTAATGGAATTTAGTGGAATTAAATTAGGTGATGCTGAGGGAAATGAGACACTTAAAGTAGGAAATGAGTTTTGCTATTTGGGGAGCTAATGAAAATAACGGATGATGGTCGAAATAGAGAGGATATAAAATGTAGACTGTCAATGGCGAGGAAATCGTTTCTAAAGATGAGAAGTTTGTTAACATCGAGTATAGATTTAAGTGTCAGGAAGTCTTTGCTGAAAGTATTTGTGTGATGTGTAGCCTGGCTGCAGTGATGTGCTCTGTTGTGAGTGATTTAAGACAGATGTATGTGGTGAATAATTGTGGTTCAAATGGCTCTGAGCACTATGGGACTCAACTGCTGAGGTCATTAGTCCCCTAGAACTTAGAACTAGTTAAACCTAACTAACCTAAGGACATCACAAACATCCATGCCCGAGGCAGGATTCGAACCTGCGACCGTAGCGGTCTTGCGGTTCCAGGCTGCAGCGCCTTTAACCGCACGGCCACTTCGGCCGGCGAATAATTGTGTATAGAGTTGTTTTAATTTTGATATGGCGATGCATCAGTCTTGTAGTCTGTTACGTACCTGCCAAAAGGAAAATGCAATAACTTACCTGTCGAGATATGTTGTATTTCTTATTTTTTTTGTCCGGCTGCTTAGATGAGTAGTAGCGCGCTTGCCTCCCATGCAGCGGGCCCGGGTTCGATACCCAGCCGGGTTGGACATTTTTCTCCGCTCGTGAACTGGGAGTTGTGTTGTCCTCACCATCATCTCATCCTCATAACCGGCACCCAAGTCGCCCAGAAATAAGACTTTCACTCGGCGGCCGAACTTCCCCGAATGGGGCCTCCCGGCCAACAATGCAATACGATCATTTCATTTCTGATTTTTTTAGTATTGTACCTAATACAGTAAATTACAGTTGTTTTCTATGTAGTCACACTTTCTAGGTCTGAAGATGGGAACATCGATTACCGAAATCCGTTATCGAGAATAAAGCTTATTATTAACGATCTTGGCAAAGAAGTTTCTCTAATGTAGCAGTACAGATCGCCCCTTGCAGCTTAAATCGAGTAAAAAAACTACGCATTTAAATACCCGTTGAATGACTCGCTAATGACGTACATTTTCATTTTGAGGGTGACAGGTAAATGCGCCGTAAACTAACCAACCATTTATTTTGCTGCCTGTCACGCGATAGTGAGGGACGCTATGAGCAACTCACTGCGTTTGCTGCCTGCGTGCTTCTTGAGTTCCTTCCACTCGCACGTGGGTAACTTTCTTGACACTTTACTCGTGCTACTGGAAAATTCATTCATTTCGTATATTCCCTAAATTTAAAACCCTAACACCATCAAATATACAGTACAAATACATTAGATAAACTAATGTCTTAGATCAGGGCACTCTTGAAAGATTCTGCTGTATTAACGACGCTAGGAACCAAATAAGTTTTGGTAGAACTGTTTGGAGAATAGCGTGCTTCCCACCCAATGGCAAAGTTTCATAGCCTCGTGTACTCAAGGGACCATTACGTCTTGGCTGGAACAAAATACCACCGCCGACGACGACGACGACGGTGACGACGACGACGAAGAACCGCCCCCTCCCACTCCCCTCCCCGAAGCTGAACGCTCCAGCGTGACACGACGAACATCTTTGGAATGAACTGTAGCGTTCGTTGCGAGTTACTTTAAACGACTCGGAGACCTGACTACAGTTACTGCTCATTGTTTAGCAAAAAGATAAGTAAATCCACCTTCATTGAATAATAACTTAGAGGAAGGCTTTCCCCGATGATTAAATGCTCTAATGGCAACAAAAAACGATCCCAAATCCTATTACTGGCAGGCTGGATTATTAGGAGCCAGCAGCAATGAGTGTCCAGAATGACGTTTGGCCACATAGAGTGTTTCAGTACCTCATACTGAATTAATGTTTTAAATTAATGACCTTTAGTTCAGTACAACAGTTGGTCTATATGAAACGTTTTGATATAGTTCCACATTAGTGCACGGAAATGCTGTACTGGCTCCCCTTCTTCAACTAGGAAACACAATATATAACTAGTACAACGGTTAAATACTTTTTATAAAATTTACACGAGCTACAGACAGATTATGCACATGTATTTCCCTACGGCCTTAAGTTAAATGACGATTTGCTGATAACACTGACATATGGAGACTGAAATAATAAAGAAAATTGCCGAATCCAACATCTACAATTTTTCCTGGCGGGAGGAAACTGACATTAGTGTGCAGATGTGTAGACTTCCGATTTCACTCAAATTTGTATTACTTGTGAGCAATATAGCTTATATAGATTGCAGTTCGGAATACGTGTTAAAAATGGCGTACGTTCCGTTATATGTGTCTGAGAGTAGACGCGAATGATAACTGTATTATCCTACCCTTTTTTGTGTGTTGCTATCGTTTCCCAAGTATATTCTTCTACACTTCAATGTACTGTGCTTTATTCCGTGCCTTTGTTTCTCGTCTGACCTCGATATTATATCTGAAAGAACTGACTAAGTGAGGCCTTTATTCCATATAATTAATGAGCTCTAAATTGGCTCAGAACCTTTGAGAGGCACAACGTGACTAAAATGGGAAGCAGCGCTACACAGGGAATAAGTCGCAACTGGCGGGCCGCCTGGTTGGCTCGTCCTATTTATAAAACGGCCAGGGGAGCCGGCGTGCGGCTTCCAACTACTGGCAATTAGCGCCTCGCCCAGCATTCACACAAAATAATATTCACATTTATTGAGCGGCCTTCCAAGTGACACGATACTGTACATAAACAGGGTATCATGATTCAAAGAATTCACTACGGCGTCGAATGTCAGCAATATTTTTTGCGTGGAACATACATCTTAATGATGTGATCAGTATCACACCGCAGCTTCTTCGAGACCATACGGTGGTAGAAGAGGGCAGAGACTCTTAGAGAAGTGGACCTTACTCGTTCACACAGCACTTTAAAATCTAAAAGGCATTCTAGAGACGTGTACGTTGTGTGTGTACTGGTCTTAACAGTTGTGAAGCTCTTTTTTAAAAAAAAAATGCGTTCAGAAGCTCTTCTAAGAATAACTACAGAGAGAATGCGAGTAATGTGCCAGATATTAGAAGTGAAGTTTATTGTATCATGTTGGGCCGTGAGCGAATTTGTTAACCTTTTCCCAACTTTACAGGGAATTTATAGACTATTTAAGCTATCTATACTGAGCAACAACGTGTCTACCCCACACGGTGAATGATTCGTGCTGCTGTGTTTGAATGTTTACAAGACCTTGAATTGAAACTGAAACCTCCTTTCCCCGTAATTATGCACTTTATTTATTTACCCAAAGCAAAAGTAATTTAGTGATGCCGTGCAAAGATCGCGTACAGTATTTTAAATGCAACTTCCTCAACCAGTACGTCTGCTCTATTTGTTAAAAATGTAAATATTCCGAATGTAAACCAATCTAACCCTTTTACGACAAAGTACTAAACCGGGTGATAATGTGGTATTAGCCTTTCCTCAAAGTTTAAAGTTCGCGAAGTATGTTCATTTATCGTAGCTTTTGTTAATCACGAATTAAGATAGAAAACATCTATTTAATCGCTTGTCAGAGACACTGTGACCAAGAGAACGGTCAGCTTCGGACGTATATCGTTGACTTATAGTACAATTTCTGTTCTTTTATTTTTTATTTAATTTTAAAAGTTCTTTTTTCTCTCTTGCTTATTTTTGTAATTCTATCTCTATTCTTTCTTTAAATCATATTTTTATCTTTATAGGATAATGTTCACTTAGAATATGACTGTGTATTGAAATGTATGTCATTAAAGAATTTAATTTTGAACCTTTCGTAAGTATGTGAAATATATAATCTTTTTCTTTGTTCTCTTTCTTTGAGCTCTCGTCTTAGTGAAGTAATAAATTTTAAATTCTTTGAAAAATGAGGCTTTATGTTTCTTTGAATACACGGAATGGGTTTACCAATATATCAAATAGCTGTTGAATAGAAAATTCAAAAATTTCTTCTTTTATTGCTCTGAGGAATATTGACTTTATTGTCAGGTAACACCAGTTATATGTGCTAAAATCGAGTTCCACAGTTGTGATTTCCGAATCTAGCATTGCCTACCAAAAATATTAATTTGTGCTATGACCACTTGCTCCCTAAAAAGTTAACAATCAAGCAAATCTCCACCACTTCAGGCGTTCTCCGATCACTAACGCTAATTCCCAACATTCGTTACAGAATTTGTTGGATACTCGAATCATGTGAATGGTAAGTGACTACTTGCGCTGTACGCTATCCCGCTCAATGGTTCCTTAAAAGCTCATAAATGGAAAATCGAATTCAATTAACTAAACCTTGTAAGGTTAAGGTCAAAGTAACTGGCTAACAATCGAACGTTATGAGAACGTGTTCCCCGCTATGTCAACAAAATTTGCTCTTGGGCATATTACACGCACTCAAGATACTTCTTTCGATCCTTCATACACCGCGAGACAGCAACCACTCTAAGAATAGTTCTGTACAGGGAATCTATTGCGCAACAGAAATAATCGGACCTTACGCCGATCACAATAGTATGCACACTAAATATAATTGTATTAGAGTGGTTATCGATAAATGGCGTGATGACAACACTTTGAAGGTTACCAACGTAATATATTTTATAGTTCAGTATCCGCAAATTGCCAAATGACTCTAATTCATTTCACTTACTTACTGATAAAGAAACAATTCACATCAATTACTCTTTGGAACCGCGTGAAATCATAACTGACAGATAGTTTTATGTTGCCCTGACAACCATTTAGTAGCAACCTGAAATCAAGCTGTCAACCTGATTTACCTAACCTCAGTTTGACATCTTATCTATGCTAAAATTGTAGTGCCATAACAGCAATACCATAGTTGAGGACTCACTAAGACTCGACAAACGAATAGCGTTACTTGTACTTTTAGGCAATGCTTCCGTTATATTCGTTGGTCATCGTCAGTGTGTACAGTCGTCGGCTACGCGCTTGGAGTATACTCTTTGCTGCCACTGAGTATCAGCATAGCAGGCCACTCTTGGCACCCACAGCTTGCGGCATCCTTCTGCTTCCTTTTATCTACAACATATTGTACGCAATTCTTTACATCGATAAAAATAAAATACAACAAAATATCTCTTAATTCACATAAATATCTGTTTCCGCTTACCGTTGATTAGCAATTAATGATACGCAACAGTTTTTTGCCGTAACCAACGTTACGCGAATTATGGTTGCTGGTTCAGCGTGTTTTAGCCTCAGTTACCACGTAAATACGGGATAATGCTACTGCAGGCTATGAGGGCATAAATCGACCCACGTTTATTTTGTGCATTTTTAGGATAGTTTTGTGGTGTGTTTCACTAAAAATGTTAACAAACATTAAGACATATCTACTTTATTTTCAAGCGCTATCGAATACAATAAAAAAAATGTACTTCTATTTTTTAAAAATCTTATTTACCTTATCACTTCGGTAGTCAAGCGAAGTTTATAACTGATACAGCAAAACACCGTTCCCTTTTCGTCGTCTCACTCGCTGAAAGGTTTGTTTCGATAGCTGGATCATTAACAGAGTGTTTGGTGTATCATGTCACGTGGAACATTTCACACATTTTCTGCACTATTCGCGTTACCGTTTATGATCCATATATCATAACTATAGAGTGCCACCGACTGTGTATGGTAGCACTCCATTTTTCGATACCAATCGTTTTGCTGTTGTAACTCCCATAAATGAACTTTTGACGAAAAGAAGGATGACATACTCTGAGTCAATGGTACTCCGTATCCACTGATTACTCGACGTAACGCCTAGGGTGGCAGAGCATAAACGATCACTTGCAGGAACTAATTAGAGGTGATGCAGAAGACGCCATAATACGTTAATAGTCTACACAGGATTGCTTACCAATGACGCAAATGTGCCTAGTGGACGTCAATGGCTTTAAGTCAGTATGTGCTTGACTAATCAAGAGATACTCTTAGTCTGACAGTCTCTAGAATCTTCCTGATCATTGCAATTCGTCTCTTAAGTATTGCATCCACTGCCGTTACGCCACCTACATAAAATGCTTAAATGACTGCTAGGAGGTTTTTTTGTAAACCATAACTACATCTACGATCTACTCACTTATAAATAAAATCGGTGAAGTACATTCATATCGAAATTCGAAGTGCATATCGATGTACCAGTATGTTCGGACGACTCAGTAGTACGGCGGTACGCATTTATGGAATGCAAATTGAAAAGGGCACACCTCAGCTACCTTTATACAGAAGTGTCATTTCTTTACTAGAAGCTAGGTGATCGCGTTGTAGTATAGGATGGATTGTCATTTTCTAGAAGGACGTAGTATGTATCAAACTGACCTTGAAAAGGATTATTTCGTCGTTCGGGATGGTAAAATGATGAATTTTCAGTGACGGGTACCTGTCCAGAAAAGAATGCTTTAGACTGTATTGGGCATCAGACTTTGACAACATGGACATCAATATTTTCGCAGCTTTGTATTGTGTCCTAAGTGGCAGCACAACCCAGTAGCCAACATGAAATGTATCCACAGTTGCAAATACGGACAATCACCAGCTGTATATCAGAATGACGGAAATGAAACTTCTTCCATATGTTGTCGTTCATGCGTGACATATTCAAATGGCTCTGAGCACAATGGGACTTCACTTCTGAGGTCATCAGTCTCCTAGAACTTAGATCTACTTAAACCTAAGTAACCTAAAGACATCACACACATCCATGCCCGAGGCAGGATTCGAACCTGCGACCGTAGCAGTCGCACGGTTCCAGACTGTAGTGCCAAGAATCGCACGGCCACTCTGGCCGGCTCGTGCGTGACAGCGTGCACTCGTACACATTATGTAATTCCAAAGGGCTGGGGTGGAGAGGGAGGAGAGGGACATTTTAACTGGAAGTCGCTGCCTGGTATCGGCGGATAAATATAATGTGCACACACGTCGGGAGGAATATTACATCGTACTTCTTATCAACACAGGCACTGCAATATCGTATTTATCCGTCGATACCAGGCAGTGACATTCAGTCAAAATGGCAGTACGCAAGTAAATAGCTCACTTGTAAACAAACGACTAATGTTTATTTGAATAGAGAGAAACATAATTCGACTTAATAATGAAAAGTCTTGGGAATCATGAAACAAACTAAAGTCGTTTGGTTGACAGACTTTATCGCTTTGAAGGAGAAAGCAAAGTTTTGTATCCCTGAACTATTTTCGTGAAGGTAAAACCCAAATGAAGTCTTCTGAGTAGAATATAAAACCACTCCAACTTTCTAGTAATGAGGAAAACGAAGTGCTGTACAAAGCCTTGGCTTTAAAAGATAGGCTCTGATCGTAATTTCTTAACGCACTTCAGATCAACACTGTCGGAGTAAAATTCTTGAGTCTCACAGAAAATTAAGTCTGTTCAAGTTCACAACTCATTTAGGATAATTACGAAGTACGATAGACATTCTAAATCTAACGAGATAATACGTAGGGAACAGATAGAGTCTAAGTTTCAAAGCAGAATTTCCTATGTCCGGCGAGGCCGAACAACAGGCAATTACAGAAATATTAGGAAATGAAGAACCAGTCTTCCTGTCGGGGCAGCGTCTTCTGAACAGAGGGCGAGGAGGCTGGCTCGCACGGCATTGCAGCATAGCGACGACTCCGGAGGTATCTCCTGATTGTGGAAATGCAATAAGCATTCGACGCCTGGCCCACGAAGCTCGCTCGGCGGGAAATCGCTGCCTGGGCCCCGTGCGCCGCCCTAAATACAGTCCTCGCTGCCAGGATACAATCAGTTTAGCTTCTTGTCACGTGGATGGCGTCCGTGGCGCCAGCGCCCTTCGCTGCCACTTCGGTCGCCCTCTGGTAGTCGAGTGTGCCACGGCAGTCGCCGAATATCTTCTGCAAGGATGCAGGCTGCCTGCGCAGCTAGGATCTAGTTTGAGTTGCAGGCTGGGTAGCGCAAGGTCTGCTCACAGCATCTCTGAAGACCCATTTACTTTTTATGCTTTTAAGGAATAAAGGAAGGTTTCTCGCGCGTGTTCAATTCGTAGTCCATGGCGCTCAGCGCAGTTTGGTACCCTGTGTTGCGCAAAAACATTGTTGAGAGCGGTGTGTACACACAGCTACGTAAAACTGACTTTGAGGCATAAGGGACGAGATGAACCGCAGTGACACTACATACCCCAATTAAGAGATTCGTAATTGGGATGTGGGAGATCTGATACATGGTCAATACGTCCACGAGGGCTTACACTTGTTGACTGGTTTCTGTTAGTATTATGAGGCCTCTGACATATGTTAATCGTGCAACATCAAAGGAAAACATTATGACTGAAATACCGAGGACAGAGCCTGACTTATCTTCCTATTTTGCGTGGAACTTTGCAATTTGATATACATTGTGTGTTCGAGTAATCAATCAGAACTTTAAATTCCATTCGTAATTTATTGGACAATGTGTAGCACTTGTTGAGTTCAGTGATGATTTGTGTAGCGTACACCCATCACTACCTCTGCCATCACTACCTCTGAGCCATTATCACACTTCATCTCCTCAGCGACCAACCTACGTATTTATAGGTAGGACTTATACCTTGGACAATTTGTTGTATCTCACAACATGCTAAGCTTTGTGGGCAATTTGCAGAATAGGGCAAAATACAAAAATGATGTCGGTGCTTTTTCTATGGACCCAGGTTAACAATAAACTTAATTTATTCATTTTATAGTTGTTTTAGACTTACAATGATCAGTTATTTTACATGTATAATTTTTTTTTTACTTTTCGTTCCTTTTCTTCGTCGAACTGCTTTTCTGCGACGAATATCATTATCGTGATTTGTAGACTGGTATTCGGGAGTAACTATCTTCCATTCCTCTTCCACCAATCCTCTCTTAGGTTCCTCATGCTTCCACTACATCTCTTGACTCGAATGACAGCTGACGAAAGTATAATCGTACCTAGGTGAAGAGTCTCCCGCTAGTTGCTAGTTCAATGCTTTTCTTAATGCCACGAGGAATGCAAGCGTTACTTCGTGAACAGTCCAGGATACATTCATAGTCATTCAGTCCTACGAGACAGTACGTTCATTGTTGATTTTTATATATGTTATTAGATAACAATGTTTAGTCAGTTACATGTTCCACGGACCATTTATCCAATATAACATAATCGCGTGAAATGAATTTTGTATAATAATGAAGCGAAACGAAGGGTTTCGGGTGAAACTTCTGTGCTGGCACAATACCTACTCCTCCTGAACAGTACCAACGGTTCTGCTCACCTTACGGCACCATGTGGTGGGGGAATCATCATTAAATAGTCACTCCATGCGACACGAAACAGATGTTTGAGAATTGGCACAGGACATAAGATGAGAGCTAGTAGTCTGGAGCGTTGTGTCAGCAAGTGTGCTTTCCTTGCCGACCAGTTAATGGCCATGAAAATTTCTTCCATCGAGGATTCAAGCCGAGTAACTCCACGCCGTATTCGTAATAACGAAACAGACTACTATACACATCTTTAATATCACTTTTTGGTAGCCACTTATCTTTATTTCACTGCTTCTAATACGGATCGCTTTAAGTCTTTGCCTTTAAATTATATATCTGTTGTTTTAACATTTGATATAATAAATGACTGAAAAAGTAATACGGTCTTTTTTTTTCAGATCCCTATCCTTTATCAACTGGTATGGCCGTTTTATAGCCACCTGGAGAGGAAGTGGACGTTTTGTAAGAGCGGTAAGTCGAACTTCGCTATAAATTGCCGGTCAAAACTCATCAATTCTTACTTTAGGTGATACCCGCAAGTTTGGCATAGGTGGGGTATTTTTTGACGTGAAACAAGTCGAAACGTGGTCTAACAGATAAGCGCACGAATAAGATCGTATCTTAACATTTGTCACTTTAGGAGAAGATAATTCACCCGATAGCTTCCCAAAGTTATCGTAATTATTTCGGACGAATTTTTCGCGTCAGCGAAATACTGAAATTTTACTTAAAACAGTTTCTAGCTGCGGTGAAAATTAATCTTAAACCACATCAATAAATATACGTACAGACCCGATATTATAAAGGTGATCGCTGTACGGTATCTTGTCTAAGACTGTGGAACACTGGTATCGGTGAGTGTAGAACTTATTCGGGTTTCCTACTAACTGCTTTTTTTCTCTCTCTCGATCTTAGGTCGTCTTGCTCTAAGGAATGGTTAAAATGAAATACGAGTGCAACAGTCGCGCACAGTAGATTAGAATATAGGCAGAATTTCTTACAGCAAAGCGGCCGTGGTGAAGCACCGTATATTCAGGGAAGCAGCCAAATCGAAGAATCGAACGCGAACACCGAACCAGCGTAAGGCATTTCTCTGCGCTGCTGGTGGCTGATAAAAGGAAACTGAGCCAGCACCACACACCTACCCTGAGCAGTCTTGCTCAGCGTTCGTGTGCCAGCCGGGAGAATTGCTACACCAGTTCCAGCTTGCATTCGTCTCTCAAGGACATTACCGTGTTTGTGTTACACAGGATTTTGTGAGTGCATACCACACGCTTTATCATTTAGATACTGGATTGTACGAGGTCGTGCAGAAAAGCAATGCTTCCGAATTGTTTATGAAAAAACTCTTAAAGCTTTTATATAACACAAACTTTTTTTGACATTCTGCGCCTTTATCTTTCATGTCTACATATTTTCAGCCCTCGCCCGATAGGGGGCTACCAATTGTAGCGTGTATCATGGCAGTGTGCAGCGTAGCTACGTCCGTACGTGAGAAACAGCGATCTGTAACCGAGTTTCCGGACCCTGCGACATCTGCAACAATTTGGTTCACTGTCATCGATCAGCCTCCATGCAGTCCCTACTTATCCCCATCCGATTTTCATCCGTTTCCAAAATTTAAAGAACACCTTCGAGGACTTCACTTTGATAGTGATGAAGCGGTGCATGCAGAGGTGAGGTCGTGGCTCCGTCAACAAATCAAACATTCTACATGACGGTATCACGAAAATTGTCTCTCGTTCGGAGAAATGTGCTAGTCGGCAAGGCGATTATCTTGAGAAATAAATATGAAGACATGAAGGATAAAAATGTAGAATGTTAATAACGTTTGGTTCATTTGAAAAGTTTTAAGAGTTATCATATAAAATAAGTTTCATAAAAACAAAGACCTAATGCCACTATGGCTGCGGTACATTAGGACTTTGTTTTTCTGAAACAGATCTGATGATGGTCATGATAGACCGAAACCGGTAATCCGTTAACAAAAGTTTGTGACCATAGACGTAAAGTAAAGGAAACTTATTGCATACACTGGTCATTATTTTATTCACGACAATGTCGCAGCTTGTTTCATATAAAAAATTCGGAAGCACTACTTTTCAGCACGCACCCGTATAACGTAATTTATCTTCGGGGTTTTGGTCATTAACTATCATTTATTTCTCTCATTAGTTGTTCCGCAACACACTGTCATACCTCGAGTAAAATATAAGACATCGTCAGATCATTTGAAAAGTTTTTTTTTTCGCAATGAAAAGGATTCCGAAAAATAGTTACTCGACTAAATCCAAGAGGAGTTTGTTTCTACTAACTCGATTGCTTTCCTTTGCTTTAATATATGTAAAAAAACTCTACACATCATTTGCCGTTAAAGAGAGTACGACAAAGTCCACAACAAGTAGATTCTCATGAATGTACAGAAAGTGTGGCCATATTTCTTTAAAACGACAAAGGTATAAATATCTCAGCAATCCACTCATCCCACAGCCATATCTTGATTAAACATTGTAGTCTTGATATAAAACACTGTTTAAAAATTTTGTTGATCGTACTTCCCTGTATTGATAATCTTCATCGGTATTTTAAAGTCAGAGCGCTAATCCTAAATGCAACGTTGACAGAAGTAATGCAGTCGTATGGGGACGATTGCTATTACTTGCATGTGGGCAGCCAGCGTGTGATTCAGTGCTTCTGTCCTTTGATGAAGGGCTTGGGTCCACTCGCTAACGCCACACTTCTCTGTCTGGATTCACCTCATTGCTTGTCCAACAGTGAACGAATATTATATTTACGTTCCACAGTAACAATTTGTACATCATTGGTTTAGTATAACTCTCGCCTATAATACAGAACGAATCAAGCACAACGCAACAGTTCTTTCTGGTTCTGCATAGGGCACAGTACCCCTGTAGGTATTGGCCTAATACCGCATAGTATTCTCCACAATGGTCGCAGTGTATTGTTCACGCACCTATCGAGATTTATGGTTTGGTGGAAAAAGATTGGACCATTAAATTATGTTTCATCTATTACACGCCGCATTCCGTTTCCACATCACACCGACACTGTTGATGTAACTGATAAATAATTTTAGAACTCCAATGTTGGCCATTCTCTGTGTTCATGTACTCCGAAAAATGCAGCCACGCTTTATCAGAATAACTATTTAAATAAAACTAAATTTTTAATGTAACACGTTTTTAAATTGCACTAAAAATTATTAAATAAGTTCTACTAGCCCCGTGCAGATTCCTAACCCCAAACAAAATTACTGAAATTGTGCTTGTGAATCTTTAATAGATATGAAAATACTTGTAAGACGTTTAATGAAAAACATGGGGCACATGTAATACGTAACTGATGTCGAATAGTTCACCTCCTAACTACTATCTATTGCATGTGCACACATTTTTCGTTATAAATCGTAGAAGTTCTGCAAGGGGCTAGAAGAAATTATATTATACTTTCTAGTCCAGTCTAAAAAGTGTTATATTAAAAATTTATTTTTCCTTAAATAATTATCTTCTACCTTTTTGTCTTGTGCGTGTGAAATTTTTCAATGGGTTTTAAACATTTTGATAAGATGGTGTAAAGATATACGAGCTTTTTACACAAGGCTTCGCTCATGTATGCGTGTATCACACATATTCCACATATTTCCTGCCCCCCCCCCCCTCTCTCTGTCCGCGACATTGCGCAGGTGCTACCATCCCTTCTTCGACAGGAAGCCGATGCACTTTCCCAGCAGGGCACTGCACGTCCACATACGACTGCTGCAACTTAACGTCCTCTTAGTGGTGTACAACAACTGCCTTCGCCACCAAGATGACCATATCTCTCGCCAAATGAACACTTACGGGTCATGATGGTGAAGCGGGAACTTACTCGTTCTTCAGAGTCTGCCAGTACCATTCTCCAACTGCAACAGAAGGTGCAAGAACTTGCGACAATCAATTGGAGGATGCCATTCGCACCTTTATGATCGCTTTCATGCGAGAATATGTGCTTGCGTGTCGGCCAGAAGTGGATACACTGTGTACTAGTGCATCTGTTTGGGCACACTTTACTGTGAAACATGTGTTTCATTTGGCCTGAATTTGTTACCGTGTACTCCCACAGTGATTAACTGCCAGCACATTAATTGTCAACAAATTGGCCTTGTCCTTGGGAATGTTGCATTTTTATTTTAACACAGTGTATTTCATAATGAAACGTATGCCCATCGGTCTAATCAGACTGCCATACGACGTATAAAATATGTAAACTATAATTGTCATTGCATTTTCGTATGTATCAATAAGTGTCAATCTTCATCTAAATCTACATGGATACTCATAAAATCACACTTAAGTGCCTGGTAGAGGGTTCATCGAACCACCTTCACAATAATTCTGTTATTCCAATCTCGAAGTGTGCACGGAAAAAACGAACACTCGTGCGAGCTCTGATTTCCCTTATTTTATTACGATGACCGTTTCTCAATATTTCTCCCTGTATCAGCGTCAGCAAAATACTTTTGCATTCGAAGGAGAAAGTTCGTAAATTGAAATTTCATGAGAAGATTCCGCTGCAACGAGAATTTAATGATGTCCACACCAAATCCTGTATCATGTCAGTGACAATCTGCCTCCCCCCCCCCCCCCCCCCCACATTTCGCGATAATTCAGAGCGTGATGCCCTTCTTTGAACTTTGTGTTGTCCTCATCATTTCATCATCATTCGGGAAGTGACGAGATTGAAACTGGGTAGATTTGGAACTAGTACCGGCGCTGATGACCTCAACGTTGAGCGCCCTACAAACCAACATTATCATCTTTGAATTTTCTCGACGCACTCCGTTAATTCTATCTGGTATGGATCCCACACCGCGCAGCAGTATTCCAGAAGTGGACGGACAAGCGTATTTCACACAGTGTGTTTAGTAGATCTGTTACATTTTCTAAGTGTCCTGCCAATAAAAAGCAGTGTTTGGTTTGCCTACCCCACAACTTTTTCTGTGTGTTCTTTCCATAGGATCCCACACCGCGCAGCAGTACTCCAAAAAAGGACGGACAAGCTTATTGTAAACAGTGTCTTTAGTAGATCTGTTATATTTTCTAAGTGTCCTTCCAATGAAACTCAGTGTTTGGTTTGCCTACCCCACAACTTTTTCTGTGTGTTCTTTCCATAGGATCCCACACCGCGCAGCAGTATTCCAAAAGAGGGCGGACAAGTGTATTGTAAAGAGTGTCTTTAGTAGATCTGTAATATTTTCTAAGTGTCCTTCTAATGAAACGCATTGTTTGGTTTGCCTTCCCCACAACTTTTTCTATGTGTTCTTTCCACTGTAAGTTGTTCGTAATTGTAATTCCTAGGTATTTAGTTGAATTTACGGCCTTGTACCCAATCACAGCATGTTCTATCTCAGTTGCATGACTATATTGCTCCAGATTATTGTGAAAGCTACTGTAATGTGTATTACCTTACCTTCTGGGGTTTCTGACACAGTGACGTGATTATGGAAATTTAATATTTCATCCTGACTTGTCTGTTGTGGTTCTCGGTCCGAAGACTGCCTCGATGCGTCTCCGCATGCCAGTCTATACTGAGTAGTCCATCTCCGCATAACTGATGCAACCTACATCCACTTAAATATGCTTACTGCATTCAAGCCCTGTGATTTCTACCCCCACCTTTCCTTCCATTAAGAAATCAACTATTCCTCAATGAAAGTGTCCTGTCAACCTATCCCATTGTTCAGCAAAGCTGTGCCATAAAAGTCTTCTCCTCATAATTCATCCCGTTGTCTCTTTATTAATTACTCTATCCACCTACCTAATTTGCAGCATTTTCCTGTAGCACAACATTCAAAAGCTTCTATTCACATCATGTACGCATTGTTTATAGTCCTTGTTTCAATGCCATGTAAGGCTACACTCCAGACAAATATTTTATGGAAACAGTCCCTATCAGTTAAATTTATATTCGATGTTAACAAATTTTTCTTTTCCAGAAAACCATTTCATGCTCTTGGTTGTCTCCGTTTCATGCCCTCTTTACATTGAACCTCGCTATATATTATTCCGCCTAAATACAAAAAGTCATCAACTACTTTCACCGCCTCATTTCATAACCTAGTTCCTCAAAATTATATTGTGAGCTCCTAAATAGCAACAGGTCGGCTATGGTTGTATCCCACAATATTTTGGTTAGTTTCCGTTAAAGGAAAGTATTTTTTTCAACAGCATATACAGAGTTTTCCTTATAGCAACATAGTTTGATGCTATTGCACCCCTGCTGTATCCGATGAAGGAACTCCTTTGCACGTTTCACACTACTACCAACATGTCATCAGCATATATGACAACACTATCCGTTTGAGCGTCATTATTCAACATCCTGAAAAGCTAGTCAGGATCAATAATCAGAATATACGTCTACAGACCCATCCTTGCCAGGCATTTTTGGTCATTCATTTTATTCAGTAAGATCTCCTCGCATTCACTCAGCCCCCTCTGCCGACTATTAATCTCAAAGGCTATATAATAGAATGCATACGATTCTCAAGAGATTTCGATACCGAGTAAAATAAAGTCAATCATGCAGATATGACAGGCCATCAAAGTTTTGGAAAATACCAACAGCATACAAATGCCTGACAAAAAAAAAAAAAAAAAAAAAAAGAAAACGTGAATCACCGAGCAGACATGGTCGGATGTCATTGTAACTTCATACGCTTACACGCCACTGGCTGATGTGTAAACTATTAGAGCCGTGCGGAGTGGCAGCGCAGTTTGAGGCGCTATGTGAGAAATTGCGCGGCCCTTCCGCCGGAGGTTCGAGTCCTCCCTCGGGCATGGCTGTGTGAGTTATTCTTAGCATAAGTTAGTTTACGTTAATTTAAGTAGTATGTAAGTCTAGGGACCGATGACCTGAGCAGTTTGGTCCCATAGGAATTCACACACGTTTTAACATTTTTGTGAACTATTGGAGTTGCAACTCTCTGTAACAGATAGAATGGCCACCAGAGTGGATTAGTGTTGTGAGTGTTTAGTGTTGTCGCCAGGCCTGATACGACATACAAGCGGCGTGATCAGCGTCAAATGTTGAGTGATCGCTGTGGAGGACATAGAGATGCCGCGAACTCATGTGATGCAGCGTTGCCAGCACCTGACAGAATTTGCAAGGGGCCTCATTGTAGATCTCCATTTGCCCAGCTGGTCGAATCGCGCAATATTCAAATTTATGGTGCATTCAGATGTGGCAATGAGCCGGTGTTGGGCTGTATGGGAACGTGAGGACATGCATACTCATCGTCAAGGTTCTGGTCGACCATGTCTAGCCACTACAAGAGAGGATAGCCGTATTGTGCAACAAGTACCTCGCAACATCTTCACATATGCGCCTACCATTCGAGAACAAAATTAATAACGAATTCTCTGCAAAAGTTCTGGGACATTCTCAACCACTGGTAGGAGACAAGCAGCAGCCTCAGTTACCGTTCCATGAGCAGGCTGCTGTTAACACCACAACACAAACGACTGCGTTTGGGTTGGAGCAGTGACCGCGAAGCAGTGGCGTCGTATTGTGTTCAGCCAAAAGTCGCGATTCTCTCTGTCCATCATGACTATCGCCGGTGAGTATATCTGGGAACTGGAGAGAGATCCCATTTTTATAACATTTTGGGGAGGCAGTTGGTCTTACTCCTGTCGTTGTGGTGTGAGAAGACGTAGGATACGACTTCTGGTCGTGGCTAGCAGTGACTGAAGGAAATCTGACGGCAAAACTGTACGTCACGGACATCCTGTGTCCTCAAGGGTTACCTCTCATGCGACAGTACCGTAGTGCCATTTTTTAAAAAGGACAATGCTCGTCTGCATAATATGGAACGTGTGTCTATGTACTGTCTGCATGATGTACTCCCGTGGTCAGCTGGATCTTTAGATCGGTCCTCTATAGAACACGTGTGGGACCACCTCGGAGCCGGCCGGTGTGGCCGTGCGGTTCTAGGCGCGTCAGTCTGGAACCGCGTGACCGCTACGGTCGCAGGTTCGAATCCTGCCTAGGGCATGGATGTGTGTGATTTCCTTAGGTTAGTTAGGTTTAAGTAGTTCCAAGTTCCAGGGGACTGATGACCTCAGAAGTTAAGTCCCATAGTGCTCACAGCCATTTTAACCACCTCGGAAGTCAACTTCATCCCAGAACTATTTCCCAGAATATCAAGGGCCATTGACGACAGTTGTGGGCCAGATTGCCTCGGAAGAAGATACAAAGACTTTATGACATCCTTCCCAGCCAAATCAGTGCATGCATCCAGACCAGAGGGGGGTGGACCGTCATACTGATAAATGGGCTCCTGCTGCCAGCTTATTCATAAATTTCAGTTGCCATCGTAATTACTGAAGTAACATCACACACCCTCCAAACCTGTCAAATTTATTTTCGTTTCCTCTTCCGCTACTCAGTGCTTCAGTTCTTTTTAATCAGCGTATTTACTCGGTGTGGTGGTAAGTACCCCAAGCGTTTGATTTTTTCGGCCGTCAATTGATAATAACAATAATAATAATAATAATAATAGTAATAACTGATTTATAACTGATGGTTTGGGCTGTGGGCTGTGGAATAGAATGATTAGTGAGACAGAATGACACGCGAATGCAGGCGACAGGGAAATCTAGAAGGCTGGTAAAATTGAGTAATTTGCTTTGATTCTTTAAAAGTTGGTATGAAATGCTTGTAAGAAAGTAGATTGGTAAATTGGAATGAGTTCCTTTCAATTCGAACTTGAAGACAAGGCAAGGGAAGAAAAAACTGTACAGAGATAAGAAATGAGAATGCCTTTCGCTGTTATTCGACAACAAAATATCTTATTATATTATGTTGACGAAGTTACTGGATGAAAACATAAATATTTCAGTTTACCATTAAATCGACTACGAAAGGTCACAAGAAACCACAGGGACGCTAAATCCACAAGCTATTACCTGTGACCTAATACATTTCTCAGAGCTTTTTGTTTTGCGGGTGTATAAGATTAGTATACCGGGCAGATTCGATTTTGTAGGCTTACTGCCTTTGTAATGATGATAGGTACTCAAGGGATTCCAGGAAATGCTACAAAGAGACAAATACACAGCTTGTCCTGTCCATCCAACCTAATTGCCCGTACATTGAAGAGACAGAGTTGCATGTCACAAACATGTCTCGTGCAAACACTGTTAATCAGCTTAAATTGTCACATGTCTTCACTTTAATTACCGTTTTCAACTGCATCACAGTAATGAATACTCAACAGAACAAATAATAGCACGGGCATCTGTTTAAATTATGGTGGGAATGAGTTCTAAAAATTTTCTAAAAGCACACAGACAAACGCCTTGATGTATTCTGCGTCCTTTTTGCTTCACAAGTATTGTGCTCGTCCATGAAAGCAATGACTTTTTTATAATGTAATGAGATACGTCCAGATGATTTGAAGAGAGGCACTCGCTTGTCTGCTGAAATTTTAAATTACGTAGAGTTTCTTGCAGTCAGTCGGAAGCTCAATTCGCCATTCATTCACATAGTAGCAGCATTTCATTTCCTCGCGTTTGGTGCTTAAGTTTTGCTGGAGGTAACCTTTGTGAAAATAATATTCTCGGGGTGACAGAGAGGACGAGATAGGACAAGAAAAGCAATTAACATTGGACCTTGGGACACCCCTGAGAGAATTAACTTTCAAGACAACTGTCCAGTTCCACAGACAGCGCATTTAAGAGTGTTGTTCATCTAGCTGTCTACCAACTTATGTGTGCTATTAGGCATTATAGCTGTCTCATTTGCTCTAGTAAAATGTTAACGCTAAGGAATCAAAGTTAGTTATCTTTGAATGAAAGATATTTTCTCATTTTCACTTTGAAAGTACGTTATTGGCTAATAAGATGAGCATTAGGCATAACGTATGTTTTTCAACAAGACATAGATGCGCTGGGCGCACATAAGTCGCGATGTCCGCTGAATTACGAGTGTTTCGGCGAACTGGAGGAAGCGGCAGAGAGCAGCCGTTGGAACAGCATCGTTAGCGAAAGGGCCGGCGCCTCGTAAAGCCGCTGGATAAATAAACGCCTAATGAGCGCACTCGCCTATCTGATCTATTTTCTGGACGAGACAAAGCGAACCGCACGCTATGTGAACTGGATGCGAGCATTTCCGTGGTGAAAGCATGCAACCTACATCACGCTGCGGCATTTTCGTGTTCGGTAAAATCGTTACGCTACTTGCAAGCCAACAAAAAGCTTTTATTTGAGCTGGAGTTGCACTGACTTTTTTATTAATCGCGAATGTTTGCAAAAACTCCTTTACGCTCTGTAGTGAAGTGGATAGATTCCCTTCTGATGTAGTTCCTTATTAGTTCAGTATACTAAGCGTTTCGACATTAGGATCTCATCATCAAGAGTTTTCTCATGTACATAAACGTACAGTGTGTCCGGGTTAAACATACAGTAATATCAAATCTGATAACTTGAGAAGTACAGGGTGTTACGCAATGTTCAAATTTGAGCTACACACAAACTGATCACGAAACGAAGTTGCATATTTTACACGAGATACAATATTTACTCATGTTAGCTTATGAAATACTACATCAGTCAAATGACGACCATTCGCGGCTTCACAATACTCGAGGTGTTTCGCCCTGTTTTAAACACATTTTTCGTACCTGCTGAAGAAATTCTGGAAATATCGTCGTGAATTCCAACTTTTAACTGTTACAAGCCTCTCATCCGGTCGAAGAACACTCTCGCCTTCAAATAACCTCACAGGTAAAAGTCTAGCACTGTTGAATCAGGCGAGCGAGGCGGCTATTCGACACAACCGCATTTGGAAATAATGGGATCATAATGCAAATCACACGGGATTACGCGATGAGTGGACGCCGGCGAAATGTTCAGCGTTTGGGTACATTTTCGTAACGAACGTCGGTAGCTCGCCTGTAAACTGCTACGCACACGTTCGATATCCTCTGGAGTTCGGAGGGTTTCCGAGGGCCGGTTGACTTTCGATTTGACGCTCTGACAGCAGCACAGAAGCTTCTTCCAGAATTCAGCATTGTTCCACGAGCAGGAATTCGATATCGCGGCTGAATCTTGAAATGATTACGAGAGGCACGTTACACGCTCACGTCAGGTTCGCCTAGCGTAAATAGCACTCCACCGCGAGCGCACGATGTTTTTTCATCCAGTACGACATGATTACTAACATGGTTACATGACACTCCGCGCCGGTCGGTGTGGCCGTGCGGTTCTAGGCGCTTCAGTCTGGAACCGCGCGACCGCTACGTTCGCAGGTTCGAATCCTGCCTCGGGCATGGATGTGTGTGATGTCCTTAGTTTAGTTAGGTTTAAGTAGTTCTAAGTTCTAGGGGACTGATGACCTCAGATGTTAAGTCCCATAGTGCTCGGAGCCATTTGACACTCCGCGCTGGTAACAGAGGGCGCCACCATTGCTGTATCTTGTTTTTAGCGCGCGTTACTCAAATTTGAACTCGTCAAAAATTGTGAAACATCTTGTAATTGAGACTTTTATTGGCGGTATGTTTCTACAAGTATGGTAACGCGAAATGTTTTTTTACCCAGCCGGACGGAGTGGCCGAGCGGTTCTAGGCGCTACAGTCTGGAGTCGCGCAGGTTCGAATCCTGCCTCGGCCATGGATGTGTATGACGTCCTTAGGTTAGTTAGGTTTAAGCAGTTCTAAGTTCTAGTGGACTGATGACCTCAGAAGTTAAGTCCCATAGTGCTCAGAGCCATTTGAACCATTTTTTTACCCACCTCGATGTGCTCAACCAATAGTAGCACGACAGACATGCATGCATGTCCGAAGGAACGTTGCCTCGTACTTCTTAATAACACAGGCTCTCCTATTTCGTATTTATTCGCCAATACCAGGCCTTCGACTCTCAATAATTATATCATTGCTGGACGGGAATATACGTAACGTACAAGTGCAGGTTGTGAAACATGTGTGACGATACATGGAAGTTGGCCCTGATTCGTGCTCGCGTAGCCAAAGTTGTTAAGACGACCGCTCGCGTAAAGCAGGAAATCCAGCTTCGAGTCCCGGTCTGGCACATCTTTTCACTGACGTCATTCCAATATACAGGCGAATGTGGTTCATGTTCGCATCTGAGAATACGTTTCGTGCATTCCCTCCAAGGGTTTTGCAGCACTGCAAGTATGAAATTTGCGATAGCTGCACAAATGCGATAGTGCAGATCTGTTACATCTCCAACTGGTGTCTGGAACACTTATTTCTTGATAGACGTTCACAGGATAAAACCAAGTCTCGTAACGGCTTTGCTTGTAGGGGGCCGAGCAATCGATTGACTACCTTTCTTAATCCAGCGGTATGGGAACCCACCATTTAAGAAATCCCTCACCATGTTCGCAGAATGATATGGTGGCCATCTTGTTGAAAGTTCACGTCACAAGGAAGTTGTGGTATAGCATAGAGTTAAAACATGTCTACTTACGTGGCTGTTTTAACTGTTGGCTCCGGGAAGAAAAATGTGTCTAAAACCGTGTCCTTCAACAGGCCACACCACACATTCAGTTCAAGAGAGTCACGATCGCACTTTGTCACTGCTTGGGGGACAATTTTGAGTATTTACCGTACCAGAATCGTTGAATGTAGATTCGTCCGAGAAACAGACGAAACCGAGGAATGCCTCATTTTCATCCATTTTGCCAGAATTGTCTCCAGGAAGAGCTTCCGTTGTAGCCTGTCCTCCGGCTTGATTTTGTGAAGAAGCTGCAAGTTTGTACGCCGGTAGGCGCAATCTTTTATGGGCAACATCGTATACTGTCGAACGAGGTACCTATGACTGGTTACTTGCTTGTCGGATTGGTTTACGAGAGCGTACGGATTAATTCAACAGTAATCTCCGGAACTGCGTGCTTGGTGTGGTGGCCCGACATCGAAAGCAAACTCCCAGTTTCCCGATGCTGCCTGTCCCATTTCTTGAGTGTTACGTAATTGAGAACATCGTCAGTTGGTCGCAGTCCATACTTACGCCGAAAACGACGTTATACGAGTGTGACAAACCTTAGCTCCGCGAGGGAAGGCACGCAGAACACTCCTACTGTGGAGTCCACATACCTACTGACGTGCGTTTACATGAAAAGCCGTTAGGTGCATACACAAGAGGTGCCAACTGCCGCAAGTAAAGACAGAAAACATTTTGAGTTACCATACTTCTAGAAGCTAACCGCCAATAAATATTTCAATTACGTCTCAAGTTATTAAATTTTATATTATTATATCTGTAATCTGAACATCCTGTACTTGCCTTTAGAACGTTATGCTTTACATGACTCTTCAGTTTGATATTGCATCAGTCCAATATTTTGGAACCTCACTGAGGTAAAAGTAGTGGACTGAACCCCGATCCGACACATTGTACTCGTATTGTATTGTATTGTATGGAACTGGGGACCTACAAACGACGGATAGGCTTCGTCCCCGCTGAAGCGCTCAGTGGTTCACAGCCCCACAACAGGCTACAGTGGTCCACTCGCCCCACCGCCGCCCCACACCGAACCCAGGGTTATTGTGCTGTTCGGCCCCCAGTGAACATATTAGGAGCGTCACCTGAAACACATCACAATTGTTTTTCCGTGCAAAATTTATATATTTTGGACTATGGCTAAGTTGATGGTAGCTGCCAACTACAAAAATACTTGAATGAGATTTTCACTCTGCAGCAGAGTGTGCGCTGATGTGAAACTTCCTGGCAGATTAAAACTGTGTGCCGGACCGAGACCCGAACTCGGGACCTTTGCCTTTCGCGGGCAAGAGCGAAGTCGAGTCTCGGTCCGGCACACAGTTTTAATCTGCCAGGAAGTTTCACAAAAATACTTAATAACTTACTCTGAAGTATATAAACAACAAACATATTTCAATTATATACTAAGATTTGCAGAGTGCACTCCATATAGCAGCATGGAAGATAGAATCTGACAGATCACTAATATTGTTTAGTTGCGAAAACTCATTTTAACCTTGATAATAGCGAAAAACAACTTTTTTATTTGATTTTTAGTGACGCCACAGCAATAATGTTGTTGCCTCAAGACGGATAGTCGTTTCTGTTGGCAATGATTAAAGGTCTATTTTATCAGCAGCTCTTGATGGTATATTAATAAGACTTCCTTTAAGCATTTAGAATGTGGGGTATCGTCTGCACAAAATATATTCTTAATTCCTTACTCGCGAACAAAAATGTTCGTTGCCCTGATGACGCCGTTATTCTTCTTTGGTACATACGTCGTACGGCAGGTATTGATTGTAGCGATTGTACGCTGTAGACTTTCATCTGTCCTCTGCGTCTACCTTAGTCTGTAGTAACTTCAGAAATTTTTAATGCCATCGAACCGTCCATTTCTTCTTCTATTTCTTCCTCTTCATAATCTTTCCTTTTATGCCTGTTCGCTGCAGGCAATTTCCTCGCGGCATATGTCCTAACCAACATGTTTTGTTCATTCTTAAAGCTGTCAACTTACGTACCCTCTTTCTTTTCGACTGTTAGTGATTCGCTATCATATAGAAGTAAACTCTACCGAAAACAACTGGGGAATTTCTGTCTTAATTCCATCAGTATTCTTTTTGTTGTCGACAAACTGATACGCTTTTCAAACGCTCTTTTACTCATAGATACTACCACGTTACAAGCAACAATTTTGAGTCCTCTAATGGCAAACGGTTGTAACTTGCGTCAGCAAAGCCGAAAGTCGACCGAGTAATATGCATGACATTTCCGAGGCATATTCCAAAAGTAAGGTCTGATCGGTCGCGAAATGGAAACCACAGTGAGAATCAAAAGTGTTTTATTTGCAATAGTTAGCCACATCTTCCAGCAACGTCTCTATATAGTCGCCGCCTCGTCTGAGACGTTTGTTGTAGCGTTGCACCAACTTTCCAATTCCCTCGTATAGAAGGCAGCCGCCTGCAGTTTCCGCCGATTCTCTACGTTGATCTGCAGTTCACTGTCTGTGCCAAAACGTTCACTTCATACCCACCACTTCGCATCGAAAACGCTGCAGGGGCATCCTCATTGCCCTTGCATAGTGTGGTCGAGAACTGTCGTGAAGAAGGAAATGAACGACAGTTATATTGTGGAGACTGCATCAGATGAGGCAAAATCTCCCACTGGCTATCATACTCTGCGAGAGACACTGTTTTCTAGGCATCTTTACGTGCTCACTGTACGCTGAGAACTGTAAAAGACAGACGTGACGCGATCGATCAGCGGCCACACTAGGGACGCTGCCCAACACACCTATGCAAAGGTTTATCGGGTTTTCACCGTGGTTTCCATTTCGCGACCGATCGGACCTTACTTTCGGAATACGCTTCGCAATACCTTAACCGATATTGGGAACATAGAAGAAATTAAGAGGCATTGCGTAGCACGCCCTCGTATTTCTTGTTATCGTAACCGCTGTGTTCTGATGGTGTATCGAAACGCGTAACGTTGAACAAATTAATTTGCGACCAAGACATTTTCAGAATTCTATCCTGTGCTCCGCACTCTCCCGGAAGTCTTTCAATAAGACAACGTCTTCCATTCGCATTACCTATGACTACTTTTACATGTTTATCCCACTTCGTATCGTTCATTAGTATTATTTGTGTATGTAAACAATGTGACGAGATCCAGATGCTTGACTATCCTGTGCAGGGAGTTACAAATGCCGGACTGCACACTACGACACCACAGTCACTTTCCAGTTAACACTCACACCCGTCATTTTGGTATAAGGCTTTTATCTGGTAAAGTGTAATCGATATTATTCTATCGTTAGTACCTCAGAAACTAAAAAAGAATTTGATTTAGGTCCGATGACGCCATGACCCATAAGAGACACAGATAGTGATCCCATATGTAACAAAGAAGCGGAAAAACCCATACTCCGGAACCACTGAAGTCATATGTGATAAGGAAAGTAATATGTCTGTAGATTTCAGGCGCCATAAACATACCACGTCAATTGCATCCTGTTTCATAGTGAAGCGGAAAAATGGTGGGCTGTCAACAAATCAAAAACGACTCAACCCACCTCACTCTTTATGCATGATACTGGATCGAAAGTTGAAACAGACGTTATGAGAAATTAGTAAATAAGCTTCACCGTCTTTACCGAAGAATTCGCAAGTACCACCATACTTTTCGTAGTACCATGACTGTTTACCCGGGAAATGTGAAAATTTGATCCCCATTGCCGAGTTGCTGACAATGAAGATTGTGTTACATGAAGCGGGAAAACGGCCTTGACGCAGACGTAAGAACGGTTACCGTCAGATCACCGAAGTTAAGCGCTGTCGGACTTTTGTGGGTGACTGCGTCTGCCGAACGCTGTTGGCAGATGGGATGCGCTCAGCCTTTGTGAGGCCAATTGAGAAGCTACTCGATTGAAAAGTAGCAGCTCCAGTTGTGAAAACTAACAAGGGCAAGGAGAGCGGTGTGCTGAAAACATGCCGTGCCATATGCGCCTCCAGTTGAGCGTGTGGAGTGAGAATGACACGTCGGTCGCTCGGTACCGTTGGGCGTTCAAGGACGGTTGAGACGAAGTTTCTTTACACGAAGCAGAGACTACTGAATGATTGAGTTCAGCTAAATAGCACATCTGGAGCGTCATCTGTCCAATAAGATTAAAAAGAATTTTAAAAGGATGGCGGTGATAATTTTACATGCCAAGTATGTAACTGTTCGTAGACGTTGCTGTGGTACATCACGTATACCATGTCCTGCGAGGGGAAGCGTGTGAGTACAGGCAATTTCCCATAGCTGTGAGTTATCGTATCATCACTGATACGTATCAGTGTATCATCTGCACAGTAGACACATAAATTTTTTATTCATTGTTTATCAACACGAATTTTTATTTGTTATTGCTGACAATGAGCCGCAACTTTATCGCCAAGTGATTAAAAAAAATCTCAGTTTGCTCATTTTCTCCATTAATTTGATGCGTTAGATCGTCAAAACCCGGAGATGGTTGAAAGGTCCTGCTCATAACGCTCCAAACATTCTCACCCTGTTGGCCAAAATAGGCCTTGGCAAGCACAAAGACAAGCAGTAGAAACTCTCGATGTGTGCCGACGGGCGCTATCTTGCTGAAATGGAAGCCCAGGATGGCTGCTATGAAGGGTAACAGAACGGAGTGTAGAATATCGTCGACGTACCACCGTGCTGTAATGGTGCCGCGAATGACAACCAAAGGGGTCCTGCTATGAAATCAAATGACACCCCTGACCATCACTTCTGGTTGTCGGCCCGTATGTTGGGCGACAGTCAGGTTGGTATCCCACTGCTGCCCGGACGTTTCCAGACACGTCTGCGCTCAGCATCGGGGCTCAGTTCGAAGCGGCACTCATCGCTGAAGACAACTGTGCTCCAGTTAATGATATTCCACGCCGACACCACTATAAACGGGTTTGTTGGTATACAGAGGGCAATGGTGGTCGGCGCAAGGGTTTCCGTGAACCCAGTCCCCTTTTTGTGAGCCGTCTATAAATGGTCCTTGTGGTCACAGAAGCACCAGTTGCACGTCGGATCGATGATAATGATGAACCTGGGACTCTCAGTGCCTCTCTGATGGCTGTTCAGTCCTTACGTTCTGTCTTCTCTCTAGGTTGATCGCTTCCTTTTTGACACTGTGTTCGTCCATCGTTCACCCGTTCCTGCCAACGTCGTCGAATAGTGTCTGCGCTCCCATGTGAAATGTCGAGCGATTCGGCGATTACTCCAACCGGTTTCTTTGAGCCCAAATGCACGTCACATTCCTTTAGATCTTACATACAGTTATGGAACGTCTCACCAAATGCAGTCTGAGGACACACAAGAGCCACGTCTAGTACTCAACACATAAAGACATAATTTTAAAATATGATGATGTTGGGAGGACTCTACAATCTGATTTGTACTACGCTTAGAATCAATCACTTCGCCTAAAACTGTTAAGGACTATTAACTTATTTTCTACATAGCCTAATAAAAAAGCGACCAGAAAACGTGGTATGAGGTGAATGTAATTTCGTTCACGCACGGACCATTGGCAGCTATGTAAACAATTTGAGTTGTAATTTTTTGTAAAAGAAATGTTCAGACCAGATTGCACTAGCGTTATAGGTGATTACTGTTGTAGTCCAAATGCAGCATGAAAGAAAAGCAGCGTGTCACCGGGCCGGATGAGGTACATAAGTAACATGAACGGCGTCAGATGTTATCACCATGGACACAGAGACGCCGTGTACTCGCGCGAGCGAATATTATTAGCACCTGACAGAGTTTGAAAGAAGTTTCACTGTGAGTCTCCATTTGCCTGTCAGCAGCTCATGGTCTTGTGGTTGTAGTTTGATCACTGGGCCCCGTTGCTTTGCAGTATTTTGCCTAGATATTTAAACGAGGTGACTGCGTTAAGATGCTCACTGCTAATCCTGTATTGTTGGTAGTTTTCGTATGCTTCGCGCATAAATTTTCCATCCGTCCCTCCCCGCCTCCTCCCCCTGCACGGAAATTGTATAGCCCACTTCTTTGTGTCTAGTGTCACTGGTGTGAAAGTTTGAGAACTATTTAGGAATGATTTACTTATTCGTATGTGGAAAACCACCTAAAAACCACATTAAGGCTGGCAAGCACACTGGCCCTCATCGTTAATTCGATCCAGGGCCTGTCGCGCCTCCCAGAATCCCAGAGGCGGCATGTTAACACGCGAGGCTATTCTGGCTGGTGGGTTGGCCTTGGAAAACTACAGTACAGCAAGGGAAGAAGAAACCGTTTTCGTTTTAATCGATTATGGACTCGTTAAAGAGTAGACGCCCGTTTCGACTAGCTCCATAGTATTTTTCTACACAATCTGCAAGACGGCTTGAAGTTAGTGATGGTATATTTGAACATGTGTTGTTTCAGAAAAAATGACACTAAAAGACAACACGTAGCAACCTCTAAACACGTTATCACCTGGACCATTCCCATTCCTGGCTATTTCAAGTGCCTATATGTCGATAACCAATCAGAAAAGATCATACATTTGGTTGATGCTTCCACTCCAGTTGACTTAGCAGCCAACACTGCGATCCAAACAGTAATTAATAAATCCCACTGGTTTTGTAGATTTGAGGCGAGTGGGAAGACGATAATTACATTGGTACAAATGCGTATCAGACATGTTACAACTTGTATGTAGAGTGTTGTCTGTTTTGTTGGACATGTCTGACACAGCAGGCACCACTCATATCTACAATTCTATGAGTGCAACAGCTGTATGATGAAAACGTTTGAAACTTCTTTACTTAAATGAGTGTGTCTGTACTTAAATTGCAGAATGACTGAGAAAATGAAACTTCCACGTTATTTGATTCTGAAACAGCTGATTAAAACTGAACATACTGAGCCAACTTTCTCTTTACTTTTTCTTATAATGTCAAGACTGGCCCACAATAATCTAGCGCAACGCAATCTGACTGCTGAAAAGAATTACAACCTGACTTCAAATAATTAATTAAAAAGAATGGCCCTGACTAAAATGAAATCTTAACAATAACCTATATATTTCATTAAGCACTTACCTCACAAAAATCTTGATTACGCGAACTACTGCAATACAGCGAGCGTCAATACTGCCAGCTAAATAAAAGATTCTAACTACTAAAGCCACTAACTACTAATAGGCATGTCATTAGTAAAGGAAAGATTGTGTTGCAAACCAAATAATGTAATTTTTACCTTAATGACGTGACATCCAGTTCAAACACGAATATAAATCGTCATTGATACCCAGTACAAAGATATATAATCATGAATAATATTCAATCTCCAAGTCGAACATGTAGAGATCGTTAGCCTACGCTAACACTTCAGACCTCTACCCTCCATCAATGCTAACTTCTCACATTTAACATCCATCACTGTTGGCTGTTTACCTCCAACTTCCCAACAGTACTTCCATCACTGGTAGCGACTAACTTCCAACTGCCCAACAGTACTGGCGATTAACTTCCAACAACGAGTCCGACCAGCCACAGAGTCTCTTACAAAGAAAGCGCAGTCAGAGGTCCAATGCAAAGTGCTGCACAGCGCTGCCAACTCAGAAGCAGCCCACTTACACGTTTCACTGCAAATGCGCAAACAACGTCCGTACTCCTACGGAGTCAGAAATCTGCTAGTAGAGGGCTAATGGGCGGGGATAGTTGCGATACGGCAAGTGGGAAATTGGGAATTTGGGTCTGACGGAGAGTTTGTCCATATGGCCAAAACAGTCTGCCTTGTGCAGTACACCAGTGCAAACATACTGTCATCTTTCCACCTGAAGAGCAAGAGCTCGATTTGTTTACATTCTATTGGCCATTACTTACGTGTCATCTTAGCACCTAAGACACATGGCAACCTGTCACCGTAAACCTATACTCCGATTTAATTTTTGCAACAATTGTGCCTGATCCAAGATGCTAGAGGTAAAGTGTTTTCTGGAGATGATACTAAGATCTAGCAACCAATAACATAAGCATACACTTGTCGATCGTGAACATCATTGTCTGTGTTGAAGTCGTCAACAGTGTGACGTTCAAATGCATCCAGTGTGAGACTAAACAGGGGCTCTACTTCTGTAATGATGACGTCAATGTAGGAGCGGTAACCTTCCACCATGCCAGCTTAGGCATGTGTATGATACGCGTTGTCAAATTACCATTCGAGCTTCCATCAAATGAAATTGTCGTGGCACTCCGACTATCAACACAGTCCACCACCATACTGCAGAGAAATGGGCTCAGTTTCTGGCATACCATGTCCTAAACACAGTCTGACAGATCTCCATTGATCTCCGAGGCCACGTTCCATCGTGTCTATACATTGATGGATGCCGTGCAGTAATCATGGCTCTGAGCACTATGGGACTTAACATCTATGGTCATCAGTCCCCTAGAACTTAGAACTACTTAAACCTAACCAACCTAAGGACAGCACACAACACCCAGCCATCACGAGGCAGAGAAAATCCCTGACCCCGCCGGGAATCGAACCCGGGAAGCAGTAATCATACACAGCAGCCAGCTTAGGATGTGTTCCGGGTGCGGAAGAGGATGCCACCTAACAGCGGCGCAGTACGCAACTTCCAGCCACCAACAGGTCACTCCTAATGGAAACAAAAGTTGTGCTGGTGACCTACGCTGCTTCTATCTCTTCTCCTGCCACCTCGCAGTGACGCGCAGACGCCACCATTGAGCCGGATCATACCACTACAGAGGACACCCCGGAATACCTGCATCGTCGGACAGTCGTGGACCCCGCTCCGACAGTACCGACGCTGAAGCCCTCTGTCATTATTCCTTTTCTACCTCTTTCCCATCTTGTTTCCTTTCCATTCCATTCACCCAGATTATGCTAGTACCTTTGAACTTATTTCAATTTACTTCGAATAAGGATCAAGTATAAACTTTTCTGCGACTGTCAGAAGAATGAGACTTAAACTACTTGCTGTTTTCCTACAATTACCTCTAACAAGAGCAAAATTTCTGACTGCAAGTCCTTGTGAATTGGAAGATGGCCCTTCCAGCAAGTGTCTTGTGAAAATACTCAAATCCACAAAGCTCTCATTTATTATACACGAAATAGTGACGTGTGTATATGAAATACCTGTGCCATCTGTTGTTGCGTAAACACTCTATATCCAAGTGTACAGTCCCTCATCACTATCTCCGTTGAGTGCTTTTTTTATATTCTGTCTTGTCGATGGTTGGTATGTCAAGATTTTTTCACGATAGATATTGTGTCTACACATACTCTTAAATCGTTGTTCAAACTATTTATTTTGCAGTTTTTCTGCTTATACGATTTTATAAACGTAGCAAGTGTGTGGTACATGTTTCAATAATCTCAAGCCATATTTATATAAAAATTACTTATTTATATACGTTCGTTTCCAACTGAAGCATATTTTATTGTTTTTATTCCATTAAGACCCAATAAAGATAGAGTATGTGACCACTTTGAAGCTAATGGAATGTGTTAGGTTTGTATGGACAGCATGGTGGCTGCGTCGCAGGCCTGCCGGCGCCTCGCAGCTATCGATTCGGACGTCGGCTTGCACCGCCGTATGCCAGAAATCCCACTGTCTGACTCGCAGCTCTCCCGCCATTTTTTCTCGCTTGTTTACATACATTAGAAACGTGGCACGTCCAACGTCATGCACCTGCAGATGCTTGCAAACATGAAGCAGTGGGGACGAACTGATTCAGGAGAGCCGGCCGGAGTGGCCGAGCGGTTCTAGGCGCTTCAGTCTGGAACCGCGCGACCGCTACGGTCGCAGGTTCGAATCCTGCCTCGGGCATGGATGTGTGTGATGTCCTTAGGTTAGTTAGGTTTAAGTAGTTCTAAGTTCTAGGGGACTGATGACCTTAGAAGTTAAGTCCCATAGTGCTCAGAGCCATTTGAACCATTTCATTCAGGAGAGTATACAAGTGTTCAGAGTATGCCAGGAGTTGGTATCCATTAGTTGTCTCATTCGATGAGCCACACGTGGGATGCAATGCCAAGAGAACAGAGTGATATAAGAGGCAGACAAACGGATATCCTGTGAAGAAAGTGGAGTACTTCACAAATGTATCGCAACATTCTGCCCCCCGGATCTTTCAGTAGTGTCAAACGTATCATTTAGCAATTGGTGTGAAATTACAATAACGTACTTGGAGCAGCTGCATACGTCCCAGCTCGCGGCTCAAAATTGCTTTGCTACAAGGCGGGAAATGCTGCAGGACCCTTACTGGTTGTTCGTCCCAGTTTCCGAATGAAGACTTTTGGAGCAATGGAGCTGCAAAAGCATTCAGAGCAGGGCTTTACACAAAAGAAACTTTTGTTACCTACGAAGGAAGTTGTCCAGTAACAGTGGACAAAAAGACAACAGTGGACGGAGTAGGACCGTAACTGCGTCATCTAGTCAGAAGTACCACACACACAGTGAAGCAAAATGGTATGGCCAGACTTTCAGGAAGCACATGGCGAAATAAAATGTGTTATACGAGGGGCGTTCAGAAAGTAAGCTCCGATCGGTCGCGAAATGGAAACGACTATGAAAATCCGATAAAGCTTTGCACAGATGTGTTGGGTAGTGTCTCTAGTATAACCCCAGTTAGCATCACGTCGCTCTTCTCATTTCTGAGCTCGCAGTGAGTGCGTAAAGATGTCTAGAAAATAGTGTCTGCCGCCAAGTACGAGGGCCTGGTGAGAAATTTCGCCTGAAGCTATGCAGCTAACATTACATAACTGTCGTGCTGTTTCTTCTTCAAGACAATTCTCAGCCGCATTCTGCAGGGGCAATGAAGATGCTCCTGCATCGTTTTCAAATGGAAATGTGAGATTACCCACAATACAGTCCGCAATTGTCTCCCCCTGAGTTTCATCTCTGGTCACATGAACCGCTGTCTTTGAAGACAACATTTTGACACAGACAACGAGGTGTAGGCCAGCGTGGAGAATTGGCGGAAAGCACTGGCGGCTGCCTTCTATGATGAGGCTATTGAAAAGTTGGTACAACGCTATGACAAAAGTCTAAGTCAGAACGGCGACTACGTAGAGAAGTAGCTGAAAGGTGTAACTAATTGTTACAAGTAAAACATTTCTGATGTTCACTGTGGTTTCAATTTGGCAATCAATCGGAGCTTACTTTCTGAACAGGCCTCGTATGGACATAGGTCCAGAAGTGCGTAATTTTCATGTTAGAGCTCATTTTCCACTTCATATTCAGATTTAATCATGGCGACAACTGGTTTTAATCGTACTTGACAAACAATTCTAAAAGTTGTGCTGACTAATTCAAATAATTTTCGAGGGAGAAACACAATTTAGTGACAAGAATAAAGCACTAAGGGAGTCCCACAAGGTTCAGTTTTGGGCCCGCTCAAATTCCTTATGAAGGCATTATGAGAATCCTCTCGAATTTGTGTAATCACCTCATTAAGAAAGATTTTATGCAATGTTTGGGCCGGCATTGTTGATGATTGTTTCTTAGGACCTCATGTTCTTCCAGCCAAACTTAGCGGAGAAACGTACCATGCTTTCTTACAGAATACTCTACCTGTTCTGCTAGAACAAGTGATTTTACGAGTGCGTCAGAACATGTACTTCATACACGATTGAGCTCCTCTTCATTTCACTGTTAACGTTCGTAGCCTTCTACATAACATATTCCGTGAAAAATGGATAGGAAGAGGTGGGCCAGTTCCTTGGCCCACACACTCTTCAGATCTAAACCCACTAGACATTTATTCGTGGAGCGTTTGAAAGCTCTTGTGTACGAGTCTGAAATTTAACTATGCGAGAGTGGCTTAGAAATGCTCAATAAGCGGCAGTGGGAGATGAGATAAGGAGCAAGTTGTGCACGCATTGTTGCACAGCAGAATAATGTTACTGAGCGGACTTAAAATTTATTGCTAAAGTTCTATCAAGCGAGCTCGAAATAGAATAGGTTAGAGCTGAACTAATCTGCCAGTCGTTACACCAACATGACAAACCGGCGTTACAACAGACCTCGTAACGGGGAAGACAGAAATGCAAGCACTGCTGTACCATTTAGCAAGGCACTGTGAGGTAACAGTATGTAACTCCGTACTCGAGCGCCGCTACCAAATCGAACGTCAACGGCCTAGAATCATTACTGAAATTACCACAGTGAGGTAAGAAGCTCTGACGGGTCCTATACAATAAATAACCCAGCTTTCTGAGTAAAAGAACACATTGGTTGGTTGGTTGGTTAATTTGGGGGAGAGGAGCGTACAGCGAGGTATTTACCCTTTCAAAGGAACCATCCCGGCATTTGCCTGAAGCGATTTAGAAAATCAAGAAAAACCTAAATCAGGAAGGTCGGACGCTGGTTTGAACCGTCGTCCTGCCGAATGCGAGTCCAGTGTGCTAACCACTTCGTGTCCGCCCCCGGTAGCTGAGTGGTCAGCGTGACAGACTGTTAATCCTAAGGGCCCGGGTTCGATTCCCGGCTGGGTCGGAGATTTTCTCCGCTCAGGGACTGGGTGTTGTGTTGTCCTAATCATCATAATTTCATCCCCATCGACGCGCAGGTCGCCGAAGTGGCGTCAAATCGAAAGACCTGCACCAGGCGAACGGTCTACCCGACGGGAGGCCCTAGCCACACGACATTTCCATTACCACTTCGTCACCTCGCACGGTCAAGAACACATTCTGTCGTACTGCCACACTGGCCGTATCGAAGAACAGGAGAGAATGACAGTCTAATGAGGTTCAGCGAAACAACAACAATCTGTTCGATGATGGTCAGCTTGTTACCTCCTTGCTCACTTCAGCACCGAGACAGCCAAACCTAATGCACACCACAGCCGTGGACAGCCAGTCGTCCTCCTCCAGCCGGTCACGCGGCTGATCTACGAAGTGCTATCTTCACACCGACCAGTCGAGGCTCGTCCGCGCAGCCTCTTGGCTGACCCGCGAGCGTCTGCTGCAGTCTCGGTCGATCCGTGGTGGGTGACCAGGTCTCTGTGGATGAGAGCAGATATCCTGGAACATAGTCGTAAGGCTCTGCCTGAGTACATGACGGGGTTGTCTCCCAGTAAGCAGAGGTGGCAGCGGATCTGGGTCACTGCGGTACGTCCGGCGGGCCGCGCGCCTGCGCCCGCTGCTGCACACAGCCGAGCACTGACCTGCGGCAGACACGTCACGATGCGCTGACGAGGCGTCAGCATTCCTTCGCAGAACGTCCGCCCACGCCGGCCGCCGCTTGTAGCTTTGAAGGCACTATACTTTCGTAAACTTTGTTCGATAGAAATGTGTACTAACGGATGACGCTGTACAACTGACGCATCAGAGCATGTGCTAGGGATGGGTAAGAACGGACCAGTTAAAATCGATACTGGTATTTTGGTTCTGAGTAACCGGTATTTTTCGGTATTTGCCTGGTCTCAGTTATAACAGGTGTTTTTTTATGTTTTTACTAATAATCGAATAAAAAACCAAAATATCGATTAGCCATAGAAGCAGTGCTAAAATTTTTCGTTTTTAATAAAGCTGATTTGAAAAATGGGTAACTTTTATTCGTAAAATTGGCATTGGTTTGGAATATTGCGTCATTATGGAAAATGGGAAAAGCGAACACTAGTATTTTAATAACAATACGGACAGAAAGGAACAACAAACATATGGCACTAGAATTTGTACAACGCTGCTGACAAGGAAATCCCTGAGTGCGAGGTTACAAGCTCAATCTTTAGTAAGGCTCATTTGAAAGTGTTGTGTTAACAGCTGTGATAGGAAAAATATTAACTGTTAATGACTAACCGTCTGCATCAGGAGGGCGACAGAAAATGAGTGTCCAAGAGGTGCAGACAGCGACCTTCTATGGAATGTATTTATTACACTGCACAAAATGTTCATCGTCGACATTCAAGAAATGTTCAAAATAAACCATTAACTTTGACCAAGAATACCGAATGAAAAATGGCGAGTGACAATCATCACACGGGTTCTCACCACCAAGATCTAAAATGAACTGCTAGAGAGTTACAAACCGTGCAGGACGTTCAGCTGGGTATCCACTCTTAATGAATGCATATAGAATTATACTGGTGTAACGGGGTAATGAAAACTGATGTAAGGGTATCCACTCATAATGAAAGCATATAGAATTATACTAGTGTAACGGGGTAATGAGAACTGATGGAATACGATGGCATGCAACCGACTGCGAAATAGTCCGCCGTGGAGCTTATCGTGAAGCTGGCTATCGTTTAAGGCGTAGCTGCAGATATTGCGAATAATATGTTTTATAGGCACAGAAAAAAATTAAGATCCAGAGGATGAAGTTGGCCAGTGGTTCCATGTGATATGAATTGCAATGTCACACACTTTTCAGGAGGGATAGTTTGCTCTTAAGGAGTATGATCTTTATACGGAGACCAGGAATCAAGCGAAAGTATATTCTTTTTAAATACTATTGACCGAAAGCAGCGCTCATACCGTAGTTTTAGTTCTCTTACGCCCATTTTCCCACTCTTGCTTGCTGTGAAGTAAATATTCCCTCCTCTCCTTCCAAGATTACTTGGCGGGGAATGACTGCTAGTTAAACACGCGTACAGTGCATGTAGTATCAGTGAGCGTGCTGTCCGTGTGTGGAGTGGCCAAGGTGCGCAATGTATCTGAGTTTGACCGAGGGCAGATTGTGATGGCCCGGATATTCGGCACGAGTATTTCGGAAGTGCACGACTTGGGTGTTCGAGGAGTGCTGTGGTGACTGTCTTCAACATATTGCGAAACCAAGACGACCTCGTCCAGACGTCGTGGGGTCGGGCGGCCATCCCTCACTGCAGATGTCAGACGTCGTAGGCTGGGCAGACTGGTAAAACAAGACAGGAGGTGAACTGTGGCCGAACTAACATCAGGCTTTAATGCCGGGCAGAGTACAAGGGTGTCTGAACTCACAGTGCAGCGAACACTCCTAACGGTGGAACTCCGTAACCGACGGCCATGCATGTGCAAATGCCAACACCACGATATCTGCAACTACTACTGAAATGGGCACGTGACCATCGGTACTTCACGTTAGCCCAATGGCAGAGTATTGCATGGTCTGATGAATCTTGATTCTTTCTTCATCATGCCTATTGGAGGACGCGAATCGGTCATCTTCCAGGGGAACAGCTCTTTGACAGCTATACTGCGGGATGGAGACAAGCTGGCGGCGACTCCATTATGCTTTAGGAAACATTCACATTGGGATCCATGGGTCCATTGGAGCTCATGCAAGGCACCATCACAGCTAAGGAGTATCGTAACTTGGTTGTAGACCACGTACACCCTTTCATTGCGATCATGTCTGCCGACGGCAGTGGCATTTTTCAACAAGAAATGCATCATCTCACAAGGCCATGAGTTTGACGGAGTGGTTCCAGGAACACAGTGGTGAGTTCCAATTGATATAATGGCCTCCCAACTCGCCAGATCTGAGCCCGATCGACACATCTGGGATGTGACTGAAAGTGGCGTCAGACCTAATCGCCCCCCTCCCCGGAATTTACGGCAATTAGGTGACGTGTGTGTGAAGATGTGGTGCCAACTCCCTTCAGTTACCTACAGAGGTCTCGTTGCTTCCATGCCACGAAGCGTTGCCGCTGTTATCCGTACCAAAGGTGAACATACCGGCCATTAGGTAGTAGTCATAATGTTCTAGCTGATCAGTGTATATGTCCGATCGGGTTCCAGTAATAAACGCCAAAGAGCAGAGTTCTTTAAGGAAGAAATTGTCCCTCTGTTTGGCGCACGCTGCGAGCATGTCATCCTCGGAGGTGACTTTAACTGTGTAATCAGTGTTGAAGATCAAACTCCCCTGAAACGTATAGTAGAGGATCTATGCGTAACAGAATCATGGGAGCACAAGCAGAGATCGATACTTGGCTTTACAAACATCAACCATTCGGCAAGAAATTGAATAGTATGTATGTATCGCCTACTTCAAAAAACGGCATTATGCGGTCACAAATTTGGCCAACGTTGCTTTACGATCATGATGCATATATATGTACAGTAAACATCGAATGACAAGGGACGTATCGATACATAGGCCTTTGGAAACTAAATCTGTCAAATTTACAAGACCATGTATGTCATGAGGCATTCCTGTACACCTGGATGGACTGTGAGATCACATTCAACTCTCATAGCTCGGCCACAGATTGGTACCTCAAAAAGGCCATACCTAAAATACGAAGGTCTTTAATAAACTAATCTCGAGAATAGATCCCTCGGAATAAGAGAACAATCGATTCCTACTGTCGTTACCTCAGGGACATCTGCACACGCAAGACGCATAGGCTGTCGGGCAACATGATAGAACCAAGAAAAATATAGGAAAATTCTGGCCTTAAGACGACAACAATTAGAGGAATCTCCAATTAGGTCATGAGTCTAGACTGTGGTACAGCCAGAAGTAACTTCAGAATACCATGCAATCTGCGAAAGTAAAAGAGGATTCTGGAAAATACTGACTGGGATAACAACTGACGATGGTAAGACGGTGACCAGGAACAGCGAGATCAAAGAGGAAATCGTAAGACATTTCGCCACCTTCATGTTAAATAAAGACGTTGATGAACAAGCACAGGAAGATATACTGACTAACCTGCAAGGCTGGGTAAGCCACGTGGATGCAGAAACCCTCGTAGCTGTCGTGACTGAGCAAGACGTGGAGTGCGCCGTCTGAGAAAGTGCGTAAAATAAATCAGCCGGAACAGATGGCATTCCAGCGGAGTTTTATCCGGTATTCTGGAAACACATAAAAACCAAGATCACATGTATCTACAGTCAGCTCGTGAACCCGAACAACGTGATTCCGAAAGGCTTTATCATGAGCCCGCATCTCGTGGTCGTGCGGTAGCGTTCTCGCTTCCCACGCCCGGGTTCCCGGGTTCGATTCCCGGCGGGGTCAGGGATTTTCTCTGCCTCGTGATGACTGGGTGTTGTGTGCTGTCCTCAGGTTAGTTAGGTTTAAGTAGTTCTAAGTTCTAGGGGACTTATGACCACAGCAGTTGAGTCCCATAGTGCTCAGAGCCATTTGAACCATTTTGAACTTTATCATGAAGGAATCATAGTGTTAATTCCCGAAAAATTGGGTGGTAGGACATTAGTAAATCTAAGACCTATCACATTGCTAAATAACGACCATAAAATCTTTACTAGACTCTTGGCCGAAACGCTTAAGGCTATAATGTACAGCGTAACCGGCTCCTACACCTCAAGTGCACATTGTGCGTATCCTGTAGCCGCAAACCCAAATCAGCCACAGGCCTAATTAATACATCATGTCATCTGTAAAAATATGAAATATTAGGGTATTGATTACACTGAATGTTTGGTAGGAAACACATTTTTTCCTGCGTTGTAGCTGTTTTTTATTTTACCTGTCACGACCCTATGCGACCACCGAGATTTAATTTCAACAGGAGAAGCCTGTAAACTGAAATGCGCCATAATATCATTTGATTTTGACAAAGCCTTCGATAGGATCATCGAATAGTTTCTCCTTCGTACCATGCTTGCAGTGGGTTCCCGCCCAGATTCATTGCCATCAAACAGTATATGGTAACCATTAATTCTTCCAACATGATCATCAATGGACAGCCTAGCCGAACGATAGAAATTGTAAGTCCCGTTAGTCAGTGTCGTCCGATGTCTATGGCGCTATTTCTCATCGCCATCGAACCTCTGCTCCCCATCCAGGCGAAACACTGGCAAGGCCTACAAATGAATGAACACAGAATTGTGTGTAAGGCGTACGCAGAGGATATAAGTTTCCTCGTTATGAGCAGAACAGAATTAGATAACGCATTACGTATAATAAGAAAATATGAAGAGGCACTCGACAGCTGGCAGTTTTGAAATGTATAGGCATTGATTTCCAAAACAATATACAGCACACTATTGTGACAAACTACTAGAAGTTACAAACCAAAATTTGGTCAGTGCAGAAGTGCACAGTATAAGAAAACTAAATTAAATTCAGAAAGTTGCTCTAACAAACGTCTGCATTACTTCTACAATTCACTATGTAGCGCAAGTTTTGCCACTACCTGCAAACGTGGCCAAACGAATCATGTCAACGATGGGGTATCGCCATTTATTTAAATTTCAGTGAGGCACTTTGTCGCTTGCAACAATAAAAGTCATACATATTGATAAACAGGAGCAGGCGTCATACATCTCCAACACATTTAAGCAATGAAAAAAATCAAACAACGGTCTTGCAGCATATCTGCCCAACGAAATAGCTCCGGTTGAACTCATCCCACCGATTAATGTGCAACTAAAACACATTCCAAGTTGGCTTTTGACTTTAACATTTAAAATCCTTTGTAATAGAGTTATTTACAGGAGAGAATTCTCGAAAAAGCAGCGAGGAAAGTGAAGATAAGAGGCAAATTTCTTCTGAAAGAGAAAAAGAGAAATAATATAGAATATAAATATAAAGTCTATAACTCTAAAGTAATCCGGGACAATATTCATAGCCTTAACTTGAACCCTGAAATGAAAGCGACATGGTACTTTGTCATTAACAGACAAGTTGCGACTAACACCATGCCCTATAAAATCCGTCTTGTAGATTCCCATTTAAGTGCAACATGCAATTAATAGATAACGAAGAGCGCAGGTGCACAGAGTAATCCACGACAAAGTTACAGATATGTGGGTTCATATCAGGAAGCAGTTATCACAGATTTATGAAACTTCGCCTGCAGACTTCCTAACCTCCTGTGATGTACGTTCCCAAACACGGAAAGAAACGCAATTAATAGGTTAAATGAATTAACTGTAGATTGCCCACGAACAAGAGAAGGTAAGAGCGAGGAGGACTTTCCGGTCTATATGACAACCAAGAATCACATGTTAATGTAAAGCTCTCATCATATATATGCTTTCTTGGTAACATTCTGTTTATCACTTGTTGCAGTGACATAACTACTGGTGGTAACACATTCGCCATTCATTCAAATCGCATCTCCAGTGTTGCTCTTTTGCACTTCATTAATTTCGTTTAGCCCATGAATTACAAACCCTACAACTACTCAGCTTTCTAAAGTTTCATTTACACCAGCATATCATTATACAGCCTGAGCCATAATAACAGACATCAATAGCAAAGTATTTAAAAAATTTAGATAATTATACAATCAGAGTTCTAAATTCCTAGGACGGGCACACAACAACCCCTGGCCATGCAAGCAAATGAAAAAAGAAAGGCTCTTGGATTATACCCCATTGTGGTAAAGAAAGATAAAGTAAGGGCAAGAATGAGAAAAATACTTCTCTAAGTAACGTAATTTAACGAATAATAGCTTTTCATTTTAATTTTTAGCTTGAGAAATGTTTGGTCTGTAGATAGAGAGGAGAGTCAGAATTTGGTCCATGTATTAAGAAGCGTTCGTATGGTTCAGTAACAAGTCTGGCTGGAATATTAAGACGGTCTCCACATTCGGTTCAGCAACTCTTGGGCAACCTTCGCATTCCCGTCTTGGCGAAAAAACTCTGAAACAGTTCAACTATAAAAGTTCAAACGTCCACAGAAAAAATTACACTCCAGTAGCAGTTGGCGTGTTGTCTTTAACATGATGGATGACTTCCTTTTCCATACACATCCAATTCACATTTTTGTTCCTTCCAACACTACTGGCATTTCCGTAAGTGATTACTCTGTTAGCAGTGTTCTTTAACTCCGCATTGTACGGAGCACGCTTTCCACTGCCAAAGCATAACGTGATGACGTACGATTTCTGTGGTTTGAATGAATATTATTTAGGAATACATTTCATATACACAAATGTAAGCAGTTTTCGTGTTTCAGTAGCAATGAAATTAATTATTATACTATCACTGGAGACGCCAGAACTCACTTTCTTTATGGTTTCGTGAATATGACGTTTTCAAGTAAGTTTTCCACCTAGATTATTGTTCCACTTCAGCAACTATTTGATCAGCTTGTGAAAATAAAATATGACTTTATGTGTTTTCTGTTTCAGAAATGGTATGCTGCTACATACGATTAGTTGCAGTTAACCAACAGTCTGTAACACTGACAGAGAACACGCTCTGAGTATTTGAGACGGACTACTGGTATTAAATGGCAGCATGGACCACGTGATAGATACAGTCAGGTGAAGGAAAACACACAGGGCAAAGAAAAAGAAAAACACTAAATAAGAACGCTGTCATAAACTTTGCGACTTGTCGTGGTATTTAAATCATCAACTAACGAAATAAAAATAAAACTATTACAAGAGAAATCCATAATGTTGCTGAGTATTAAGGCAATTGTTATTTCAAGACAAAGGAAAAATAATGAGGCAATAATGAGAAATCTAGTCTGTAGCAGACAGCATATGAAAAAAGATGCATCGTAACTTAAACACAAATACTCTCACAAAAATCAAAAGGGAAAGACGAGGGCAGAAAGAAGAAGGGTAAAAAGTGCAGTATGTGCTGAGAACCTGAAGAAATAACGTTGATGAACGGGTGACAGTAGCAAAAAAAATTGTGAGGAAGTAAGAGAGTTGAAGATTAAGTAAATGCTGGACAGGAAAAATATCCGCTATGTCTTATAGAAATGAACGTCCCGGTGATGACAGCAAGTGGCACACGAGTCAAATCTGTGACATCTACATGCTAATTGATTGCAGAGTGGAATGGTTGTGGTGAAATTGATTTTGAAGAAAATTTTTGCTCTATGTAAAAATACAGCCCGAATCTGAATGCTGCATCTCGTCCTTCAGCGATGATATCAGTGTTCTCCCAAGAATAGCTACATTGGGTGCGACCCTGTTCCTCGCCCTTGAAATTATGACGTGGCTGAGAAATCCCGGGGCTACGAAGAGCGGGGCCACCCACCGCCACGTAAACAGAAGGTGATCAGCGGCCGCCGGCTTATCTGGAGCATACGACCAAGCCGAGGCTTACGCCGCTGTCATAAATTGGCGCCTAGCTGTAAGCTCACAGCTAGTGCCGGCTGCATTTCTCGCCTGTGTAGCCACATGCCTTCTGCCTCGCTCCGTCATCGTATATGTTTCGTTCCACGTGCTATTTCTCTGTTTATGTAAACCGACCTGAATGGTGCCACTGGAAAACGACTTCGTACCACCACTAAAGCTCTTTGAGCTTCGCGTTTTATTTGAATGAATATCATTCTGCCGTATGAGTCATCAACCGAGGGCACTTGAATTGATAACGATAACTTACTGCAATAACCGCCCGTAAAGACGCTGCTGTCTTGTGCGTTTTAGGTTAGTTTCGATAAATCATATTCACGATAAACGTAATGAAGTTGTCACCAACGCGAAAATTATATGCATTTTCTAAGAGCATACATTTACGAATAACAGTCATTTAGAAGTTAATTATTGACAATATATTTCCATTAAGGAATTTTTCTATGATATAAACGACCGGAAAAATTTCATTCTGTGTTCAAAAACACAGTTACTGTGTCTCATATATTTAACTTCCATGATTACATTAGAGATGAAGTTTTTAGCTGTATAAACCACTTCATTTTCTGTAAAAATTACATCTACTACAGGCTGATGACTATCGCAGCACTGTATTCTTGAGTTACTGTGAAACTCGAATAACGTTGACATTAATTTCCAAGAGTGACTACATGTAATGTTACACTTTAGTTAATAGAGCTAATTGATTACTACTTGTTACCTAAGTGACAAATTGTGTCAAATTATTGTAGGACATCAATAAATGAAAATCTGCAAACATATTAATTTACTGATTTCTATGTTCGCATAGTTGACAATCCTTGTTATGACAGAACTATTCGAACCTACACGTTTTAGCACAAGTATGAGTGAGAATAGCTCAAAAATACTAGTCTAAGCATTATTTTATATTACATCCTCATTTTTTCATAACGTAGACTAGTAAATTCCACCATGCTATTAAAATTTTATGGAGCACCATTATAGCAACGCCCCAAAAATTTGTTATTGCTACCGAACTATCTACGCTACATTTTTTTTTATTTATGGATCTAGGAAATTACATTCCACATTGTATAGGAACAACTCATTATTTCAGCTTTCTGTCTCAATAGGCCGGCCGCGGTGGTCTCGCGGTTCTAGGCGCGCAGTCCGTAACCGTGTGACTGCTACGGTCGCAGGTTCGAATCCTGCCTCGGGCATGGCTGTGTGTGATGTCCTTAGGTTAGTTAGGTTTAAGTAGTTCTAAGTTCTAGGGGACCGATGACCACAGCAGTTGAGTCCCATAGTGCTCAGAGCCATTTTTTTTGTCCCAATAAATAAATGGATATGTAGTGCTGTGAGCAATGGTAAAAACGACAAGCTACCACTTCACTTGAAGAACTAACTGTATCACCAAAATGGGCTGCAGTTCATAGACTGCAATGGAATACACCTGAGACAGTCCAACAGGAAACTGGTCATAATACACTGAAATAAAGATAGGCGAAGGCACTAGATACTAGCCGTGTGGTATACAGGGAAGGAAGCATCCAGCGAAGAGAAGTGTGGAGGTTTTGTCTTAATCGTATTCGCAAAGAGTGCGGTTCAATTATAGTACGGCCATCCTGAGTTAGGTTTTACATTTTTTCGTAAAAGATTGTCAGTGAATGCTGAGATGGTATCTTAAAAATGTTACGGCTGATTTATTTCTTAATACTCACGCAAATAAACTGGTATTCTGTCTCTAATAGCTACAATGTTAAAGGAACACTAAATGCAAAATTTTTGTTACGTTATTCTTTTCATAATTTGTCATTCTTAATGGACAGCAAGTAGTACAGGGTTCGTGAAACAAAATTTTCAGTTTCAGCTATTTATGTAATTTATTTTTTATTGTTATTATGTTTTCATGTACCAAATACGAAGAAAAATCCGGAAAGTTTGTAATAACGTTTTACAGCATTGTTTGTACATTACTACTCCAGTTTTCACTGATTTCACTTAAATATAGGCAAGTATTGCGAAAACAGACACGGAAATTTCACTACGCAACATTCCTACTTAGAGCAGCATCACAGTGAAATCATTTCGTGCGTTTCACAAAGCATAGTGTCTACAGAGTATGTATAGCTAAATAGCCATATATCTCGTTGTTGACTTGGTTTCAAGAATCCTGATGAACAAAAATGTTCTCGTTCTTCGACTGCAGCGATGTAAATGTTAAGAGGACAGCACATAATTATCAATAATTTAAAACAGGTTTACTAACAACTGTGGCCACTATTTCTACACGAAAGTTGTCTACATGCACGTCATTATTTCTTAACTGTTCTTTGTTATCGTCTAGCTTTGTATTTCCTCTAGATTTCCCATATGGTACAGTAATAAACTCCTTGTGACAAAACTAGTAATTTATAATAACAAACATGTAGTAGTTTATCAAGTGTACCACACAAAAAATGAACATCCTTGGACACGATGTTTACTTAGAAGTAACCGAAAACACGAAAGATTATGCGCATGTATAAGAGTGGTTTGCCGCAAGGAAATTATTGTACTTCAATAAAGGAGCTTTCGTTCTTTGCTAAACAAATAATTTTTTTTTTAATTAGAGCTGATTTCGAGCGTCTATTGTGATACTGCAATTCCACAGCCTGGCGGCGCTGTGAATGCGTAAGTATTTGACACGCTCAATACGTGACCTAGTTTCACGCTGTTTGCCAACAGCCGCTTCTTCGCCCGGGCGTGCTGAGGTTGAGTAACATTTGCATAATCTTTCGTGTAAGATAAGCAAAGGCGAATGTTTGCGCGAAAACCACATGACCAACTCCAGGGTGGATTTGGGACGCCTGTGGTTATTGACATTATCGATGGGTGCAGAGTCGTTAGCATAGCGGCATTTCAAAACAGTTTGTGCATGGCTGAAGAAGAGATCAATCACTAAGGCGATTCAACGGCTAACTCTCTTCGAGAAAGTTAAGGGAAATATTTTTTGCGGTTGAAATATCTAAATAGGGATCGCGAAAGAAAGAAAACTAAAATCATAATTTTCTTCGTAAGCGAACAAATATGAACAATGTCCCTGCGCTCGCTCTTTTAGAGAATACTAGTAGCAAAGGAGTTATAATACGCAACATATTACCAGTTTTAATTATTCTTCGCCGTTCTGTTTGTGAAATAGGGATGTCATAAAGGTCTAAAGAAATTTTAATTCACAGAAAAATGTCTAGTCAGCTGGTCTTCATGTTAAAGTTCTGATAGTGCAACAGTGCGCAGTTAATGATTACTTATCCGTGGTTTAGAAAACAGTATAATGACTAACATCGCTCATTTTATTACAAAAAACATGTTCATTGTTATCTGATACAAAACTGTACGGCTTCAGGAATATGATAAAGAAGTTAATGAAGTCGAACATTTAAATGCCGTATAGAGTAGACACAAGTAAGACTTTCTTGTAAATTACGCTTACTTAAACTTACACATAAATCTAGTGCTTCTTAGATTACTGCCCTTTCGAGTGACTCGTATGATGTCTCATCTGTAGATCAGATGATGTTGGTAATAAATTAAAACGTGACCAGTAACATTAATAGACTCCGCTGAGTAATCTAAATATAAGATTAGTAACTGATAGTAATTACTTGAAAACTATTCCAGCGCCTTAGCGACATCTGACCGAATATGTTTTTATCTCGGCAGCGAGTGACTGTGCTTTGATAGTGGATGACGGTTTTGACTATTTCTTTTCGGTTACTTACGTCGACGGCGGCTAAAAAGAGACTAACTATGATCGTTAAAATGCTTAGTGATGACTGGAGACGATTGTCAGAATAACACACTATGAATTCTTATCGAGGACTGACTATGGCCCTGCCCGCTGTGCCTGTTTAAGGACTCACGGAGCAACGTTTTCACTCAGTATTCAAATTCAGATCATTTACATTTGCAATAATAACATAAAATAATGAAATCGTAAGAAATATTTGTACGCATTTGACAGTGAAGTTATTCTTTTAAACTGCTCGCTTTATATTCTTTAAATGACTTGTTTGTTATTCAAAGACTGCGAATTTCGGCTCCTTATATGATTATGCATCAGAAGAAAAGAAGTTGGGAAAACATGTAGCCATGATCGAATCCTGACGTTCCTCTTATCCGGTATGCACTAAAGTACGAACTCAGCCGATAAAAGTTTTGACACTGTTCAGCAATATTCCTGAGTATTTTGGTGAAGGTACCTGTAATTTCCAGTGGCTCGTTAGAGAGTAATAATGTAACTTTGACTTACTTTATCTGTTCTCTCAATAATCCAATTTCTCATAACTTATCTTTGCGGTCCTTACGCCCAATGTATGTTGGTGGCAGAAGAACCCTTCGGCAGTCAGCTTCAAATGCTAGTTATCTAAATTTTCTCAACAGTGTTCCTCGAAAAGAGCGTCACCTTAACTCCATGGGTTCCCATTTGAGTTCCCAAAGCATCTCTATTAACACTTACGTGTTTTTCTAACCTACCGGTAACACATCTAGCAGCCAGACTCTGAATTGATTCGATGTCTTCCTTTAATGCGACCTGGTGCGGATTCCAAACACTCGAGCAGTACTCAAGAATAGGTCATACCAGCGTCCTATATGTGGTCTGGTTTTTGAGATTAACCACACTTTCCTAAAATTCTTCCAATAAACCGAAGTCAGTCATTCGACTTCCGTACCACATTCCTCAATGTCCGTTCCATTTCACATCGCTTTGCAACGTTACGCCCAGATATTGAAACGACGTGACTGTCTCAAGCAGCACTTTGCTAATGTATCCGACCATTAAGGGTTTGTTTTTGCCGCTGATCCGCATTAACTTACATTATCCTAGATTTACAGTTAACTGTCATTCATCACCCCAACTAGAAATTTTGACTAAGTCATATTATCAGCCTACAGTCACTCATCTTTCTCACCTTCCCACACACCACGGTATCATAAGCAAGAAACTGCATTTTGCTGCCCACCCGGTCCGCCAAATCATTTACGTATACAGGGTGTAACAAAACCATACGGCACGAATTGCAGGACACATTCCTCACACGTAAACGAAGAAATTATCTTACATTAACATGGGTCTGGAAACGCTTTGTTTCCATGTTAAAACTCATTTCCTCCAACTAATTAATCATGGGTAACACACAAGAACAGAACGTTAGAATCATGGAGAACGTGCATTCTTGGTGACGTCTGTTTACGATGTACACCACCAGTGTTTTGGTTTCCGTGTCGCTATTGCCATGGTACGTAGGTCATTGCTTGTTTACAGTTAACATCGACTGTTCCAGCGATCAGTATGACTGTTGCAAGCACACGGGCTGCTACGTGGAGTTAATAGACTTGGTTCGTGCAACGGCAGTGTACACAAATGCCGAGATGGCAGATGCCCATTCGATGTGGTTCCTTCTCTAGATTGTCGTACAGATGACAAATGGTAGATATCGAAATAGATGAAAGAGGGATAGAGAAACAATTAAAATCGCTCAAAAGAGGAAAGGCCGCTGGACCTGATGGGATACCAGTTCGATTTTACACAGAGTACGCGAAGGAACTTGCCACCCTTCTTGCAGCAGTGTACCGTAGGTCTCTAGAAGAGCGTAGCGTTCCAAAAGATTGGAAAAGGGCACAGGTCATCCCCGTTTTCAAGAAGGGACGTCGAACAGATGTGCAGAACTATAGACCTATTTCTCTAACGTCGATCAGTTGTAGAATTTTGGAACACGTATTATGTTCGAGTATAATGACTTTTCTGGATACTAGAAATCTACTCTGTAGGAATCAGCATGGGTTTCGAAAAAGATGATCGCGTGAATCCCAGCTCGCGCTATTCGTCCACGTCCGCAGCTCGTGGTCGTTCGGTAGTGTTCTCGCTTCCCACTCCCGGGTTCCCGGGTTCGATTCCCGGCGGGGTCAGGGATTTTCTCTGCCTCGTGATGACTGGGTGTTGTGTGATGTCCTTAGGTTAGTTAGGTTTAAGTAGTTCTAAGTTCTAGGGGACTGATGACCATAGATGTTAAGTCCCATAGTGCTCAGAGCCATTTGAACCATTTTTTATTCGTCCACGAGACTCAGAGGGCCATAGACACGAGTTCCCAGGTAGATGCCGTGCTTCTTGACTTCCGCAAGGCGTTTGAAACAATTCCCCACAGTCGTTTAATGAAGTAAGAGCATATGGGCTATCAGACAAATTGTGTGATTCGATTGAAGAGTTCCTAGATAACAGAAAGCAGCATGTCATTCTCAATGGAGAGAAGTCTTCCGAAGTAAGAGTGATTTCAGGTGTGCCGCAGGGGAGTGTCGTAGGACCGTTGTTGATCACAATATATATATAAATGACTTTGTGGATAATATCGGAAGTTCACTGAGGCTTTTTGCGGATGATGCTGTAGTATATCGAGAGGTTGTAACAATAGAAAATTGTACTCAAATGCAGGAGGATCTGCAACGAATTGACGCATGGTGCAGGGAATGGCAATTGAATCTCAATGTAGACAAGTGTAATGTGCTGCGAATACATAGAAAGAAAGATTCTTTATCATTTAGCTACAATATAGCAGGTCAGCAACTGGAGGCAGTTAATTCCATAAATCATCTGGGAGTAGGCATTAGGAGTGATTTAAAATGGAATTACCATATAAAATTAATCGTCGGTAAAGCAGATGCCAGACTGAGATTCATTGGAAGAATCCTAAGGAAATGCAATCCGAAAACAAAGGAATTAGGTTACATTATACTTCCAGAATGAGATTTTCACTCTGCAGCGGAGTGTGCGCTGATATGAAACTTCCTGGCAGATTAAAACTGTGTGCCCGACCGAGACTCGAGACGAGATACTGGCAGAAGTAAAGCTGTGAGGGCCGGGCGTGAGTCGTGCTTCGGTAGCTCAGTTGGTAGAGCACTTGCCCGCGAAAGGCAAAGTCCCGAGTTCGGGTCTCGGTCGGGCACACAGTTTTAATCTGCCAGGAAGTTTCATACAGTATACTTGTTCGCCCACTGCTTGAATACTGCTCATCGGTGTGGGATCCGTACCAGATAGGGTAGAAAGAAGAGATAGAGAAGATCCAACGGAGAGCAGCGCGCTTCGTTACAGGATCATTTAGTAATCGCGAAAGCGTTTCGGAGATGATAGATAAACTCCAGTGGAAGACTCTGCAGGAGAGACGCTCAGTAGTTCGGTACGGGCTTTTGTTGAAGTTTCGAGAACATACCTTCACCGAGGAGTCAAGCACTATATTGCTCTTTCCTACGTATATCTCGCGAAGAGACAATGAGGATAAAGTGAGAGAGATTAGAGCCAACACAGAGGCATACCGACAACCTTTCTTTCCACGAACACTACGAGACTGGAATAGAAAGGAGAACCGGTAGAGGTACTCAAAGTACCCTCCGCCACACACCGTCAGGTGGCTTGCGGAGTATGGATGTAGATGTAGATGTAGGTGTAGATATAGATGTATGGATTAGCTGATGGCGATGGTGCTCGCGCTCGACCTTTGTACTGGGAGAGATTTCCAGGACAGAAGTATCCACACAGGAAAACGGTTTAAGCCATTAGTCGTCTTACGGAACATGGGGCATTTAAGCATGATACACGTGCCCGGGGGAAGCTTAGAAGAAGGACAAGGACGCCGGAACGGGAGGTGGCAATTCTTCTTGCAGAAGACGACGACCCTGCTGTCACTACAAGATATGTAGCTACAACACTGAATGTTTACAACATGACTATCTGGCGAGTGTTACACGAGGAATATCTATAGCGTGTGCAGACACTATCAGCAGCTGATTTTCCTGCACCATCGGTTTATTCAACGAAGTGTAAACCCTAATTTTAGTGTGATGTACACAGATGAGGCGTAGTTTCAGCGAGATTCGATTGTAAATTTTTACAATTGGCGTGTATGAGCAGGCGTCAATCCTCACGCAACTGTTGAAGCAAGTCGGGGCCCAAAAATTTTCTCTCAGTGTTTGGCCCGGCGTTGTTGGTGACTGTTTGATGGAGCCTCATTTTCTTCCACCCAGGCTCAACGGACAAAATTATCATAATTTCACGGAGAATGTTCTTCCTGATCTGTTAGCAGATGTGCCTTCAACTGTGCGAAAAAGGATGTACTTCATGTACCATGAAGCACCTCCTCATTTTAGTGTTCATGTCCGTCGACTTCTAAATATCAGATTCAGTGACAGATGACTAGGCAGAGATGATCCAGTTGCCTGGCCTCCACGCTCTCAGGACCTAAACCGACTAGACTTTTAATTGTGGAGGCATTTGAAATCTCTTATGTGTTGAATTCTAGTACAAGCTGTTCAGAGTCTCCGAACCCATATTATAGAAGGCTGCTAGACCATATGCAATGCCCAGGGATACATCAGCGCATCAGAGATTCATTACGACGGCGGGTTGATGCACGTATCAGCGCCTCCGTGGGCATATTAAACATCTCCAATGAGAAAGAGTTGCATGTGGTATGCTGGTGCACTCTGTTCGTGTGTTTCACATGATTAATAAGTTGAGTTGTAACGTGGAAACAAAGCGTTTGGAGACCAATGTTCATAATACATAATTTCTTCGTCTATGTGTGAAGAATTTGTCCTGCAATTTGTGCCGTACATTTTTGTTACACCCTGTGTAGGTAACAACAGATGTCCTGCCACACTTCCCTGAGGCCCTCCTGACGGTAACCCTGTCTCTGGTGAACACTAGCCGTTGACGACAACATACTGGGTTCTACAACTTACAGAAAGTCTTCGAGCCCCTCACATATCTGTGAACCTAGTCCATATGCTCCTGCCTTCGTTAACAGCCTGCACATATGGAATTTGCCTGTTGACCTTCATCCATAGATCGCAGTATCTCATACGAGAAAAGGGCAAGTTGAGCTTTGCGCGGTCGATGCTTTCTTTAACCGTGCTGACTCGTGGAGATGAGTTTCTTGGTCTCAAGAAAATTTTTTTATATTCGGATTCAGAATACGTGCCAGGATTCAGTAAAAAACCGAAGCTAGGGTTATTAGTCTAATTTTGCGGGTCCGTTCTTTTACTCTTCTTATATACACGAGTTACCAGCATTTTTTCCAGTCGCCTGGGACTCTTCACTGGGCAAGAAATTCGCGATAAATGCAGGCTAAGTAAGGGTACAACGCCGTAGAGTACGCTTTGTAAAACTGAATTGGGATTCCATCCGGACCTGGCGACATATTTGTTTTCATCTCCTTTAGTTGCTGCTCTACGCTATGTCGTCCATACGGGAGTCTGTCCGATGGCCAACTGACGGTTATGTTCCTACGATTCTCCTGCGTAACGATTTCTTGAAAACGAAATTTAAAATTTCAGCTTCCATTCTGCTGTCTTCAGCTGCCACTCCAGACTGGGCAACATGGGACTACGATGTGGTGGAAGTAGCTGTTGAAATTATACTACTGATTTCTGTAGGCGTATTCAGTGATAGATTAAAGGTGGCATAGGGTGGTTCACTTTTCAGTACCTGCTTGATCTACTTATTGAAGAGCGACAACATTGAATTCCATATTTCAGAAATACACTGCGCAAGAGAAATAAAGGATCGCTTCTTCGAAACCCTGTAATTCCCAAACATTGCGGTTTGAAGGTGCGTGCAACTTTCTTCTGTAATTGTACAAAGAAGTGGCGGCCTTTGACGGCACACACGGTCTCGACGACGTTTCGAACAGTTACGTGTCGACACATGGAAAAATAGGCAATAGTCCAGAAGTTCATGGAATGTGTGAGGCGGATTAATTATGTGACATTGGCGTCAAACTTCACCACAATTTTGCCGAACACCAGCGTGTACGTGCCACAGGATGGGAAGTTCCACACAGCCTTTCTTACCTACATTTCACCCCTTCATTTGACGCCTCTGCGGTGAGCTCGTCACAGACCCTCTTACCCACACTAAACCCCTTCCTTTGACACCTCTGCTAGCTAGGTCAGAACAGCGATTCAGACTGTTGAAATAAGGCTGTTTTTTTATGAGCGGCCGATGAAAGCGTTCCGGATAAACCGCCGTTCAGAATCGATCCGCAAATGCCTCTGAGGCATTGATTCCCACACATTTCGCGGTAGAAAACGACAGTTCTTAATGTGATGAGCAACAGGAAGTCATTTTTGACAACCCTTGACACTGATGAGACTTTTGTACGTTTTAACCCTTCTCGACGGACATCATAGTGCTGTATCATCATCGAACGAGATCGTAGGCGTTCGGGTCACAGCGTTATGGCAATTTTTGCTCTTGTGTAGAGGTAGGATCCACTAGCGACCGTTCACACATATTACGAAATTTGAAACTGATCAGAAATACACTACTGGCCATTAAAATTGCTACACCAGGAAGCAATGCAGATGACAAACGGGTATTCATTGGACGAATATACACTCCTGGAAATGGAAAAAAGAACACATTGACACCGGTGTGTCAGACCCACCATACTTGCTCCGGACACTGCGAGAAGGCTGTACAAGCAATGATCACACGCACGGCACAGCGGACACACCAGGAACCGCGGTGTTGGCCGTCGAATGGCGCTAGCTGCGCAGCATTTGTGCACCGCCGCCGTCAGTGTCAGCCAGTTTGCCGTGGCATACGGAGCTCCATCGCAGTCTTTAACACTGGAAGCATGCCGTGACAGCGTGGACGTGAACCGTATGTGCAGTTGACGGACTTTGCTTTGAGCGAGGGCGTATAGTGGGCATGCGGGAGGCCGGGTGGACGTACCGCCGAATTGCTCAACACGTGGGGCGTGTGGTCTCCACAGTACATCGATGTTGTCGCCAGTGGTCGGCGGAAGGTGCACGTGCCCGTCGACCTGGGACCGGACCGCAGCGACGCACGGATGCACGCCAAGACCGTAGGATCCTACGCAGTGCCGTAGGGGACCGCACCGCCACTTCCCAGCAAATTAGGGACACTGTTGCTCCTGGGGTATCGGCGAGGACCATTCGCAACCGTCTCCATGAAGCTGGGCTACGGTCCCGCACACCGTTAGGCCGTCTTCCGCTCACGCCCCAACATCGTGCAGCCCGCCTCCAGTGGTGTCGCGACAGGCGTGAATGGAGGGACGAATGGAGACGTGTCGTCTTCAGCGATGAGAGTCGCTTCTGCCTTGGTGCCAATGATGGTCGTATGCGTGTTTGGCGCCGTGCAGGTGAGCGCCACAATCAGGACTGCATACGACCGAGGCACACAGGGCCAACACCCGGCATCATGGTGTGGGGAGCGATCTCCTACACTGGCCGTACACCACTGGTGATCGTCGAGGGGACACTGAATAGTGCACGGTACATCCAAACCGTCATCGAACCCATCGTTCTACCATTCCTAGACCGGCAAGGGAACTTGCTGTTCCAACAGGACAATGCACGTCCGCATGTATCCCGTGCCACCCAACGTGCTCTAGAAGGTGTAAGTCAACTACCCTGGCCAGCAAGATCTCCGGATCTGTCCCCCATTGAGCATGTTTGGGACTGGATGAAGCGTCGTCTCACGCGGTCTGCACGTCCAGCACGAACGCTGGTCCAACTGAGGCGCCAGGTGGAAATGGCATGGCAAGCCGTTCCACAGGACTATATCCAGCATCTCTACGATCGTCTCCATGGGAGAATAGCAGCCTGCATTGCTGCGAAAGGTGGATATACACTGTACTAGTGCCGACATTGTGCATGCTCTGTTGCCTGTGTCTATGTGCCTGTGGTTCTGTCAGTGTGATCATGTGATGTATCTGACCCCAGGAATGTGTCAATAAAGTTTCCCCTTCCTGGGACAATGAATTCACGGTGTTCTTATTTCAATTTCCAGGAGTGTATTATACTAGACCTGGCATGTGATTACATTTTCACGCAATTGGGTGCATAGATCCTGAGAAATCAGTACCCAGAACAACCACCTCTGGCCGTAATAACGGCCTTGATATGCCTGGGAATTGACTCAAACAGAGTTTGGATGGCGTGTACAGGTACAGCTGCCCATGCAGCTTCAACACGATACCACAGTTCATCAAGAGTAGTGACTGGCGTATTATGACGAGTCAGTTGCTCGGCCACCATTGACCAGACGTTTTCAATTGGGGAGAGATCTGGAGGATGTGCTGGCCAGGGCAGCAGTCGAACATTTTTTGTATCCAGAAAGGCCCGTACAGGACCTGCAACATGCGGTAGTGCATTACCCTGCTGAAATGTAGGGTATCATAGAGATCGAATGAAGGGTAGAGCCACATGTCGTAACACATCTGAAACGTAACGTCCACTGTTCAGAGTGCCGTCAATGCGAACAAGAGGTGACCGAGACGTGTAACCAATGCACCCCATACCATCACGCCGGGTGATACGCCAGTATGGCGATGACGAATACACGCTTCCAATGTGCGTTCATCGCAATGTCGCGCAACACGGATGCCACCATCATGATGCTGTAAACAGAACCTGGATTCATCCGAAAAAATGACGTTTTGCCATTCGTGCACCCAGGTTCGTCGTTGAGTACAACATCGCAGGCGCTCCTGTCTGTGATGCAGCGTCAAGGATAACCCCAGCCATGGTCTCCGAGCTGATAGTCCATGCTGCTGCAAACGTCGTCGAACAGTTCGTGCAGATGGTTGTTGTCTTGCGAACGTCCCCATCTGTTGACTCAGGGATCGAGATGTGGCTGCACGATTTGTTACAGCCATGCGGATAAGATGCCTGTCGTCTCGACTGCTAGTGATACGAGGCCGTTGGGAAGGGGGTGGGAAGAGGGGGGTGTGGAGAAGGGCTGCGATATTGACACATGCGTGTATAAAACGTAAAAGGGTCCTTCCAAGCCCTCCCAATTCGAGAAACCCTCGATACCACACACCCGCCCTCGTTGAACACCTTAAAAATGTACCAGTACAGACAGAGCGCCTGACGAGAGTCCCAGGCTCGTGTAGCCAGGCTAGGCTGCTGCTCTTTCGCCTCTGCGCTGCTGCTGCTGTGCAAGATAGTAGGCAATTCGAAAACGAAAGTTGTCGAAGAGGCTTCCAGTGTGTAAGAGCGTAGGCCTTTGTCACCAGTTATGTCCATACAGGCACATTTTTAAAATCCTAATAATGGTGGGTGGGTGCCAGCGAGGGTTTTGGGAAACTGTGTGGTTTTAGGGGAATCCTTAGCCATTTAGTTCACGCATTAGCCAATTTCATATCCCACTGCAATAGAGTTACAAAAGGACACAAAATGGGGGTGCTGAAAAATCATAATGTTCCTTTTATGCTTTGCATCGCGTTCAGATTTCGTCGAAATGTTTTGAAGGCTCAGTAGTGCCTCCAGTGGATCGTGAACACCAATTCAAAAATTATTTCTACCATACCATTGTTCTGATCTGGGATTGTTTAATCATTAAGAATTTCATGAAAAACGCAATTGTTAGGTCTTCAAATATTGCTAAAATACAGAGCTGGACCTTCTAGCAGTCAAAGTGGAATCACCCTAGAATCAACAAGATGAGCCATAACAACTTAGACGAAATCTACGTGGGAATCCATTCAAGATAAGTGCCAAAATTAATGATTTTTTTACAGTGACTTCATTATTTACATTCTGACGATACCATCCACAGTCAATAACTTTGTTGTTGCCCGATAAAGCGAACATATGCTGCATGAGCAACATTATTAATCTGATTTCTAACCTACTTCTCAAGTGGTGGTATTGTTAGATCCACTAGAGACCGTTCACACCATACTACGAAATTTGAAACTGATCCGAAATAGCGAAGGATGCTTATATTTTTTCATCCCTCATATTTCGAGTCCCACTTTGGTGTAATCAGAGGGGACTGGCGGGGTGGCCGAGCGGTTCTAGGCGCTACAGTCTGGAACCGCGCGACCGCTACGGTCGCAGGTTCGAATCCTGCCTCGGACATGGGTGTGTGTGATGTCCTTAGGTTAGTTAGGTTTAAGTAGTTCTAAGTTCTAGGGGACTGATGACCTCAGAAGTTAAGTCCCATAGTGCTCAGAGCCATTTGAACCATTTTTGATCAGACGGTGGGAAGGATGGGGGGGGGGAGGGGGGGGGGGAGAACACGACAGCAAAAATTGCAGTCGCTTGGTCGCCAAACGGGTGCGATCACGTTCGATGCGGATGCAGCCCTATGATGTCCATCGAGAAGGTTTGAAAGTCCGAAGATGTCAGCAGTGTCCAAGGTTGTGAATAATGAACTGTTGTTTCCAACAGTGAAATGTGTGGGAATCAATGCCCCAGGGAAAGGGGTGGTCTCACTGACACCCTTACTGACTCCCATTGAGGCCTTTCATGCCGATTCTGATCGTCGGTGTGTCTGGAATGTTTTCCTCTGCCATTCATAAGAAAACCGCTTGACTAAAACGCTCTGTGTCGCGGTTGTGGCCTCCGTCGCAGAGGCGTCAAAAGAAGGGGTGAAACATGGGTAAGAGGTTCAAATGGTTCAAATGGCTCTGAGCACTATGGGACTCAACTGCTGAGGTCATTAGTCCCCTAGAACTTAGAACTAGTTAAACCTAACTAACCTAAGGACATCACAAACATCCATGCCCGAGGCAGGATTCGAACCTGCGACCGTAGCGGTCTTGCGGTTCCAGACTGCAGCGCCTTTAACCGCACGGCCACTTCGGCCGGCTATGGGTAAGAGGGGCTGTGACGAGCTTCCCATTTTGTACACATCCACGGTGACATTGGGCAAAATGGTGGTGAAATTTGATGTCAATGTGTCATCATTAACCCACCTTACACGTTGCATGAGCTTCTGAGCTGTGTCCTTTTTTTCACAAGTGTCGACACCTTGCTGTTTGTAACTGCGTCGAAACCGAGGCTGATGTCGCAGCGAGCCACGCTTTTGTATTAAAAATGGTTCAAATGGCTCTGAGCACTATGGGACTCAACTGCTGAGGTCATTAGTCCCCTAGAACTTAGAACTAGTTAAACCTAACTAACCTAAGGACATCACAAACATCCATGCCCGAGGCAGGATTCGAACCTGCGACCGTAGCGGTCTTGCGGTTCCAGACTGCAGCGCCTTTAACCGCACGGCCACTTCGGCCGGCTATGGGTAAGAGGGGCTGTGACGAGCTTCCCATTTTGTACACATCCACGGTGACATTGGGCAAAATGGTGGTGAAATTTGATGTCAATGTGTCATCATTAACCCACCTTACACGTTGCATGAGCTTCTGAGCTGTGTCCTTTTTTTCACAAGTGTCGACACCTTGCTGTTTGTAACTGCGTCGAAACCGAGGCTGATGTCGCAGCGAGCCACGCTTTTGTATTATTACAGAGCAAAGTTGTATGCATCTTTTCGCCAATTTTCAAATTTAAGCGTATTAGTGGGTGGGAATTACGGGGTTTCGAAAAATTGATCCTATAATTCTGTTGCGCAGTGTAGTTCGGGGGAGTATCCAGGGTGCCAAAAGAAGACGGATTGTGTCGTATTATTTTCTTCCCTTACTGACTTGGTTTGACCTGAATGGGAGTGGAACTAAGGTAAGATTCAGTGGCTGACGATGAATGTGGCCCGCTTCTCTGGCTGTCGTCAGGTCGCGAAATAGTAGAAGTTGAGGAAATTGTCCTGCTGGGAAGTAAACTTTTACTTGGGATGTCTTTCTGGAGGGGTTCTTTTCCAGCCGAGAGAGTGGGAAGGGTGGCGCAGAGGGTACGGCGCGGGGTGGGGAGAGCAAAAGAAGGCGGACTCCCATCTCACTCATGGAGCCGACTTGCTCAGGGGGCCACTAGAGCCAGGTGTAGAAGTCGGCAAGGGTGATGTCGCCTTTGCTCGTGATGGACAGTTGACTGCCGTTTTGGTTAAGTTTACTGTTGTCTGTATGGGAGCGAAACGTTCGCATTTTTCTCGGTTGTTGTTGTATGTTACACTCCTTCTTTAACATAGCTAGGTTCTGTGAAGGGAAGAAGTGTTGTTTTCTACAGTTGATACGCAGGTGTGGTACACGAGGAGTTCCCTCGTCGGACCAAAAAAGATTGTGAATTCAGTGTGACTTTGTGTGTTCAAATTATATGCATTTAATGAATCGCGTGGAAGAGGGTGTACGCTCATGGCGATATACCTTTATTTTAATCTTTACAAGTACTGAACTGCTCTCAAAGTCGAAGATGAGGGCTCTAGTTTTAGATCTATTATCTTTTGGGCTCCGTTGGTTGCGGCAAAGAGATGAAACCCATGTCGTTTCAAGTTTTCAAGTAGTTCTTCAACCTTGTGCAGTATTAAATCACGATGGGTTTAATGCTCCGGATCAACGTTGATATTCTTATAAGAGGTTGCGTCTCTTAAGAAATCACCAAGCTTGTCACAAGATAGTACTGCTCGTGAATGCACGAACAACACCATTTTAATTAGGACGGAATAAATTCTGATTTTGCTGTTGCTGCCACATTTCCAAATCTATCTCCAATCTTTTGTACGAAAAATGACGATTTAACCGTCCCTCTAAATAAATTCGAGACTATTTTTATTCCTGGCGTATAAGCGACGACCCTGATTTCGACAAGATGTAGGCCATGTAAGACGGAGTTCGACCCCACTGAAGCAGGAAAACGTTTGATGTCCTAGAGGAGCACTCTGGAGTACCCAGAGGCCACTGGCATGGGCCTCGAATGGCGCCCATATTCTCCGGATGTAAACACATGCGACTCCTTCTTGTGGAGCTATAGTAAAGGCAAGGTGTACACCAATAACCCCAAAACCATTGGTACCACTGCTGAGCTGAAAACAGCCATTCAGGAGGTAATAATGGCCTGTGACGAGGGCCTCCCGTCGTGTAGACCGCTCGCCTGGTGGAAGTCTTTCGATTTGACGCCACTTCGGCGACTTGCGCGTCGATGGGGATGAAATGGTGATGATTAGGACAACACAACACCCAGTCCCTGAGTCGAGAAAATCTCCGACCCAGACGGGAATCGAACCCGGGCCCTTTGGACTGACAGTCTGTCGCGCTGACCACTCAGCTACCGGGGGCGGACATTCAGGAGGTCATCGACAACATCTATGTTCCAATTTAGCGGGGCATGCAGAATTTCGCTTTTCGTCTGCGCCACGTCTTCGCCGAGGATGGCAGGCATATCGAACATGTCATAACCTAAATCCGAATATCTGTAGCGACGTTTACATGTTGAATAAAGCGTGTGCACTCCGCAGTATCAAACACAAACTCTCCGACGTCCGGACGTTTCAGTACATACGAAAGGTTGTCTAATTTCCGCTTCGTAAAGGTGTAAAGGTGTGATAAGAACAACGTACGCCAATGCGATATTAAAGGTTTATATAGTTTCAGAATTGGCAAAGCAGAACAACTACCGCTACCGCAGTTGACTATAACGATTTCATCTCACATTTATAAACGCAGTCACGCAGTTCTTTGTATATTTTTCACCGCAGAAATGTGTTTAGGTTTTTCTTTATGATTCAGATACCAGAGGGATCATATCGGCATGTTTACAACAGAGCACCGTGCCAGCACGAGCAGTTAAGCAACAAGCAGCCTCTGATTGCCATAATAAGGGAAAATAACTTACATGTTCCAATTAGAGGCTGTCGTAAGAACTCGTTAGACTCATAAAGAAGTACACAGAAACCAGTGATTTCTGCGTCCGCGTAGCGTGTGCGATACTACTTCAGAACCAAATCACGAGACATCGGCACGCGACCTTCAAATGTAGCAGCAAGACCACTGGCAATACTAGTAATTTCAACATAAAACGAGCTCTCTATGACAGCTCGCTATAAAAACTAGTTATTGCAGCTATGACCTTATACTGGTAATCTACAACCACGTCTATACAGGTGAATTTGATTTTAATTTTACAACGGAGTTTACTTCCCATTATAATATTCAGTTACTCACAAAAAGAGTCAAGCACGCAGAACACATGGACAGGTGTCAATACAACTTTCTACACATACACCTCATCGACGTGTATGTAAATGATTTGAAGTTGCAATTCTCTGTGACAGATAGAGCGGCCACCAGAGGACAATAGTGTTGAACGTGTTTAATGTTGTTACCAGGCGTGGTAGGGTATATGAGGGTTGTCCAGAAAGTAAGTTCCGATCGGTCGCGAAATGGAAACCACTGGGAAAATCCGGTAAAGCTCAGCACATACGTGTTGGGCAGTGTCTCTAGTATGCCCGTCGATCTTGTCGATTCGCTCTTTTCAGTTTTGAGTGAACAGTGAGCACCTAAAGATTCGTTGGGAATGGGGTCTCCCGCCAAGTAAGAGGGCCTGGTTAGAGATTGCGCTTGTGTCATGCAGCGAACATAACACAACTGTCGAGCAGTTCCTTCATGCCAATTCTCGTCCGCACACTGCAGGGGCAATGAAGACGCTCCTGCAGCGTTTCCGATGACAAGTGTTTGTTTACCCCCAATACAGTTCGTAATTGGCTCCCCCTGAGTCTCATCTCTGCTCACAAGAGCCACTGCCTATGAAGACAAAATTTTTCCACAGACAACGAGCTGCAGACCAGTGAAGATAACTGGCCGAAAGCACAGGCGGCTACTTTCTTTGACGAGAATATTGGAAAGTTGATACAACACTACGACAAAACTCGAAGTTGGAGCCGCGACTATGTAGAAAAGTAGGTGAAAGGTGTACCTAACTGTTGCAAATAAAACGTTTCTGGTTTTCATTGTGGTTTCCACTTCGCGACCGATCGGAACTTACTTTCTGGACAACCCTCGTATAAGGAGCGTGACCAACCTCAGATAATTGGTAATCACTGTGAAGGACAACGAGATGCTTCATACTCGTGTGAGACGGCATTATCATCGCCTGAAAGAGTCTTAATGCTGCCTCATTGTGGATCTTCATGTGGCCAGCTAGTCGAATTGTGCAAAATAGAGATTTGTGCGGCATTCAGTTGTGGCAGTGGCCCGATGCTGGGCTGCATGGGAACGTGAGAGCCGGCTCACTCGTCGTCGACCACGTCTGACATCCGCAGAGGAAGGCCGCCGTGTGTGCACCAAGCACAAAGCAACCCCTTCAGGTTTGCGTCTGCCCTACGAACACAAGTAATGGACTCCCTGCAACATTTTTCGTTAACCCTCACCATAGGTCGTCAAGTAGCAGCTCCTGGACTAGGAAACTACCGTCCCATGTGTAAATACCACAGTACAAATAGCTGCGTTTGGAGGGTTGCCGTGACCCGGAAAGCACTGATTGCTGATGAGTGATTGTGTTGAGTGATGAATCGCGGTTCTGCATTACCGCGAATGACCACCGTCTCAGGGAATGACGACGGTCTGACGAGAGTTCCCCTTCTCCCAGTGTTTTGGAGGGGCGTAGCGCTCATACTCCTGGCGTCATGGTGTGAGAGCCATCGGGTATACATTCAGGTCATGGCTGGTAGTGACTGGGGGAACTCTGACGATACAGCAGTACATTGCAGACATCCTACGTGCTCACGTGACACGTCTCATGTGACAGTATCACGGTGCTACTTTTCAACAGGATAACGCTCAGCCACACCGGACACGATCTGTATGAACTGTCGGCGTGATGTTGAGGTACTCCCATGGAGAACAGGACGTCCAGAATTGTCCTCGATACAACATGTGTGTACCAACTCGGACTTCAACCGTGTCCCAGAGCCACTATCCAGGATAGTAAGGACCAGTTACAACAGTTGTGGGCCAGCTTGCCTAAGGCTACGACGGCCTTATGACACCCTCCACAAACCATTCATTGCATACATCCAGGACAGAGGCGGTGCACCGACACCCAGCTCAGAGGGCTAATACTGCCCAGTTCTAGTAAATTTGACTAGATTTTGTAATCACAGAAATAACCTGATACTCTCACAACTCGTGAAGATTTATTTAGTTTCCTCCTCCCCTTCTGGGTACTTAAGATTTTGTCATGCAGTGTATGTTAGAGGCCCTTCTTTATGTTTTAGTGACTGGGGCTTCGGACAAATAAGAGCTTGTACGCCTATACGAAATGTAGGTAAGACTTTGTTCTCACGATTCTACGACGATGCACTTTGGAGAGGTTTAAAATATTCGTAGACACCTTAAAAAATGGCTTGTTCTAACTTTCGGAGAAGGTTTTTACGAGATTATTTTGGTTGTTCTTAGGACGCCTAAAAAATGGAATTTTTTCAGATATCTGTGACATTCTAGCGTAACATACTTCTATGAGCGCTCATGTCGCTCTTAATTTCTTCATAACATTTAACTTGTTTGTGAACCTCATATAGGTTACATACAAACCGTCCTCTTTTCAAACATTTGCAAGCACTTTGTATACAGCGAATTTACGAATGAACTGTGATTTTACAGTATCCTACTAATTAACTGATATCTTATGCTCATGCCTGCCTTACTTATAAATCACCCTATATGATCACACTTATTTATACCTTCTCATCTCTAGTCCAGTTTACTGTGCTGTTGTGATAGAACTGATGTCACGTAAGTCTTCTTCCATACTATGTCGAATAGGTACTTGAACTTAGAAGCCCATAGAGGAACCCATTACTAATTTCCAAGGACGTTAATTCTTACGTATTGGATTTACCAGACACTGTCTTTTTTCCAAACCATGATAACATATTTCAATATGACATAGCATCCAGGTATATAGCACGCGCTGTCCACGAATGGTGTTAAGGATGTACGACGGGCTCATATCGTCTACAGGGACTCCTAGACTAACCAGTCCTGTCCTGCTAAGAGCTTATTAAACTATGTGGAAAATTGCATCCGATCACTCGATATCCACCCCATTTTCATTCGTTGTACGCTGAGAGATTACATATACTACATCTTGAGTTGGCTTTCTCACGCGGCAAACAAAAGAAGGACATAAAACATCTGGATAAATATGTACACGTAATATAGTGCAGGTCTCTTCTATGGCACCGATAACAGTCAGAATACTCCGCGGAACCAATACTTACTATTGGCGAAAAATAATTAATGAGATTGGCCGCGGTGGTCTAGCGGTTCTGGCGCTGCAGTCCGGAACCGCGGGACTGCTACGGTCGCAGGTTCGAATCCCGCCTCGGGCATGGGTGTGTGTGATGTCCTTAGGTTAGTTAGGTTTAAGTAGTTCTAAGTTCTAGGGGACTTATGACCTAAGATGTTGAGTCCCATAGTGCTCAGAGCCATTTGAACCATTTTTGAATTAATGAGATTCTAAACAATTCCACGAAAAAGAAATTTTCTACTTCTTTGGGAGATGCTAGACGCCGATAACGGGCCTTTAATACATTTTTTTTTCAATACTTTTCAAGATGGCGCAGCAATATTCAAATCAGACAATTGTTGAAACACGGGAAGACACTTTACTCCATCCTCCTGCTCGTATAACATCTTAGCTATTTGCGTCCGTGTGGATGAGCACATAATCATCTTGTTGGAAGCAGTTTGTAAATCACTGAGTGTAGAGACTTAGTTCCGGGGACTGGCCCTGACATGGCAGCTGTGTCATGCTCTCCCAATAGCGTCATTGTATGCGGTATGGAGGGGTATGGAATGATCACACGGCATCATACGATGACTGGGTGCAGCAAATCGGAGAGAGTGGTTTTGTTGTTCTAAACACATCCAGAACCATTGTTCTGGTTTTAATAGTGCAAACGTGAGGGACATTGCGCAACGCGTAACTCATATTATGACTTCCAAAGCCGGAGAAATCTTTTAAAAGTCGTAATGACAAGCGAACCATTTTCCCCTGTTGCCCTTCCCAAGGAACTCCACCTTATCAGTACTCATCTTAACATCATGACTTAGCTGTAAAGAATGGAAGATTGGCTTCCCTGGGCTAGCAACTATCCATAACCAGCATATAACATTCAACAAGTGACATAAACTGTTTAGAATGCCATGTAGAATAATGTTACGGGATAGTGGGACAGTGGAATGAGGTTTTGTGCAGTTACAAGTCGCATACCACAATGTGTTCTAGTGGAAACGCTCGTATGCGAAGATCGTCTTGCTGTGATCAGAGTAAGTCTAGATGCAATGGCCGGAGCTCACAAGAATGTGTCTCCCAAAGAATGTCAGATTACAATACATAATTCAGGCATACGCCTTGTTGCACTGAGTGCTGAGGAATAATAGCGGGCGTTGCAAGAACTACTGTACTAAGGAAATGGGTATGCTTTGACTGATAATGAAGATTTCTCTGTTTGCTCTTTTCGCCGATGACAGTGTATGGCAGAATTTTTATTTTCGTTTTTTTTTAACTATGGGACTTAACATCTGAGTTCATCAGTCCGCTAGACTTAGAACTACTTAAACCTAACTAACCTAAGGACACCACACACATCCATGCCCGAGACAGGATTCGAACCTGCGACCGTAGCAGGAGCGCGGTTCCGGACTGAAGCGCCTAGAACCGTTCGGCCACTACGTCCGGCGGGAGAACTTTCGTTTGCATCCTGTTACAGAGGAAATTATGGAAATCATGCTGAACAGGTACGTCCTCATTGAAGCTCTGATGCCAAACCTGAGTACAATTTGGTGTTTAATGACGGACGATCACATGGATTAGTTGAACAGAGACGATTGGACTCCATTTAGAAAAGTGTGAAGCAACGTGACCATAGTCCAGAAGACGCAACAGACCCGGAAAATGAGAGTTTAGACCCAGAGTACTGTACGCTGCTAAAGCTTGAAAATGCATGGATGAAGAATAAAGTTACTACCCACGATAAAATCTGCAGATGAGCAATTCAGAATGCTGCTCTGTCAATCAACATTTAATGAACTTGTGAATCGACGGTTCGGTGAAGGTCAGATTGCAAAGACGCATTTAATCGTGGAATAGTCCTCTGCCATTGTCAAAAGAACACTTACGCAATAGTGAGAGCAATAGCTAAATGAGCGGAGACCCTCATGAAATTTAAGAATAAGAATTTCTTTAACATATAATTTGGTGAAATGGTATCATGTGCCAATTTCGACAGCAGTTTCACATAATTAAGTAAATACATATGGTTTTCGCTCTCCGTCTATGTGAAGCCTCTTCGACAACTTGTGCACTTAAGTCGCTCCTCACTATTCGAGAAGCTTTAAGAGTTCCAGGCACTATTAAATAAACAGTGTGCGCAGCTGTAAACAAATATTGCCACATCAGAAGAAAATCTGCAGAAGGCTAAAACATTTGTGGTAAATGTGAACAATAGTATTACAAATTTAATAAAGGAAATATTTCTTCATGAATGACAACTATTTGGCGAAACACATAATTTTATGAATGCACTATTCACAAATGAAACAGCTAATATCTATGATGCAAACAAACTGTGCATGGTGCTGTTGGGTACAGGACAAGGTAATTGCTATTTGCAAACATCTGGAATTCGCCATGAGTACTATCAGGTGATTGGAAGCTGCTGCAAGTAGGTATGTTGGAAGGACTACCGGGAGTCACCGGAGATATCGAAGGTACCTCAAGTACTATCTTCTCCTGTGGATACTGTCTTTTCCACAGGACGTACAGAATCTGTCACTACTCCACTTAACAGTGAGTGGCGTGTTAAATAGTATGCCTAGGCCCCTGTATCGGAGACAGAGGGACAGCAAGAACTCAGGATGTTGCATCTATCTTCCTAACCAACAAGTCTGAGGTGTTGTCTTTCATTGGAACTGAAACTGAACCAATGAGATTCAGTTCACCTGTTGTAAAACGTGCTGTTTCCCACGTCAAGGCCGGCCGCGGTGGCCGTGCTGTTCTAGGCGCTCCAGTCCGGAGCCGCGCTGCTGCTACGGTCGCAGGTTCGAATCCTGCCTCGGGCATGGGTGTGTGTGATGTCCTTAGTTTAGTTAGGTTTCAGTAGTTCTAAGTTCTAGGGGACTGATGACCACAGCAGTTGAGTCCCATAGTGCTCAGAGCCATTTGAACCCACGTCAAGGGGAGGCAAACGCGTTCTATTAACCGTTGCCAGTTCAGACACGGGGCAAATAATCGTGCTCTTTACGCTCACAGGACGTGTTAGGTAACGCTGACGTGGCGCTCTACGAGTTCTGTGGGGTCACTTCCTGCTGTTTCACGTCGAGGAGCCGTTTCGTCAAGTGAGAAACAAAATAAGTTCTGCGATATTTCGGCCACGTGTCACGTAAGGTAGAAACAATAGGAAGCAAGAACGCTCCATACATCACAAGCAGAAAGCTTTAGCCCCACAGTAAGCAAGATGCCATATTGTATTTGTCGTATTCAGTAGAAGCCCATGTTCGGTGTATTTTATGTTATACCTTACACCCCGAAAAAATATGCTGTTTCTAAGCATCAGCGTATTGAATGTCTCGAGAAAGAATCGTTATTGGTACGATTTGTTGTAATAAAACGACGAGAAACGTCGAAGTGGTGGTTAAAGAGCTTTGTTATTTAGTTATTACTGCGCTGTAACTCGCTCGTTATGAGAGCAAATCGTTTCAAGGCAAGCACCTTGAAGATATATGAGAAAGTGTCGTTTTTGTTAGGATTTACTATAGTTAAATGTAAATTAATAACATTTCGACGACTGAATCCTACAGAAGACTTTAACATAAAATACAAAGTCGCTCGTTTCGAAGCTACAGGCCAGCGACGCTGGAATGGGATCAGAGGGTATACCGTCTGCTGATTTTACTTCCGTCCTTGCTAGTGATGTTACGCCAGTCCCGCATAAGGAATTTTTGGCAGCTTTTTATGGTGATGAGGTATCTGACATTGTAGTTCCTTCTCCGTCTCACAAATCGCCAGATTTGGTTGGCCTTCCAAAAGACCTTTATGTTTGGTTTTGTTCTCTGATACCAGATACGATAACATCTATGATGAATGAAGTGGAGCAATGCGTACACCTCCCGCCCTCCTTTAAGGCCGTACAAATTGTTTTATTCCCCAAAACACGGGTAGTCTATCCTTGGATCAGGTCCGGTCGATAACACTGCTCAATTTTCATTACAAAAGCGCAGGCGACAAATAACCGTTTTTTGATTTTCTTGCCGACATTGCCGCGTGTTATCAAAGTTATCTCCCCCGTCGTACTCTCCTGACTCCCATTGCTGAATGTCGTGATCTCATCTCGATTGCTTCCCCTGCTCCTACGTCGGAAGCTTTACTTTATAATGATTTTAATTATGCGTTTGACCGAGTTAGTTATGGTTATTGGTTGCGCATGCTGACGGCTGTTGGTTTCAATAATGCTGCACGACGTATGTTCATCTCTTTAATTACTGTTATTCTGGTGTCTACTGACGTGAATAGTCGCCTTACTCCCCTAAGTGTGTCCTCCAAGTGTGCAAGACAGTCCGCTATCTATGTTGTTATTCGTGCTATTTTTGGAACCCTAATTGCAGAGCATAGCTGCGCCTTTGGATGGTTGCTTGTTATTGTGAGAAAGGTTCATCGTCCGCGCGTATGCCGATGGCGTTATGGTACTTTTCGTACTCGTGACGACATACCGGCGCTCAAGAATGCTTTTTTCCGTCTTATGGGAGCACAGATTAACGATCGAAATTGTCGGTTACTCAGTTTGCGGAGATTTGATGCGGTTGAGATTCCATGGGCTGCAGCAGTCGCCCGCCATAGATTGCTGAATATTCTTATTGACCATTGTCCGATGAAGATGGCTGTGCTCGATTGGAAGTCCATCACGGGCAGGATTCAAGAAGCGATCCTTGAACACGAGCGTCGCATCCTCTCGTTACTTCGAGAGATTCGGACCTTGGGAACTTACGTGTTGAGAAAAACAAATTTTGTTGCACAAATTTTTCTCCTTCTTGCGATGATATCCCGAAAGTTACAACGATTATCGAGCAAGTTTATCTGACGAAAACATATTTTTCGGGTGCGCTGATGGGACGTTTAGGACACCCTGGTGTTCGGGCCAAAGCTTCTGCTTTACTTCTTCGACACACTATTTTAACGTCTCTTCGCGTCCCACAGTCACTTACAGTTCGCCTTTTTACCTGTCTCAGGCCAGCGACCTTAGCCCCTCCAGTAGATATTGGTTATATAAATAATGAATTAATCCATATTCTGGAATTCTTTATTTATGTCAGTCATTTGAGGGTTGATGTTCATTCCCAGCCGCATCTCTCTGTAAAAATGCTTATATGTCGCTCGACGTTTCCGAAGCGCGTTTCCTCTGTGGATTCCCTGTCGCCAGAGACAGATTGGAAGATTGTTTGGTCCAATGTCAGCTACCTATTTTTCCAATGGAAGTGTAGTCCTCATGGTACCAAGTCATTCATAACCTTGTCCCCACCAATGTTCTCCTTTTCATAATTGGCCTGAGTGAGACAGACTGACGCAGTCGTCGCCATGATGTGGATACTTTATGACACTGGTTGATCTCCTGTGGACACAGATCAGGCATTATGTTCATTATGTGACCGTTGTGCCTTTCACCGGTATGTGGTTATGGCCCATTGAACGTAACAATGGATGCCACGCTATCGTGAACTTTTGTGAATATGCTCCATCCCGTATTTAATCGACACGTGGTTGGATGATGTGCAGAATCCGTGGTCTGTTGAATGGGTCATTCCTGTTACATTGCTTTTGGTAAAATTGACAAAAAAAATGGTTAGAGTAGAGTTTTTACATGCTGAAGGATGTGGGTTCCACCCTATCCATGTGCTTTAAACTTCTTTTTTGTTTTGTTTTAAAATGTATATCGCAAAGACTTTGATCATTGTTTCTGTTCAGTTAAAAATTTCAAATAAAACAATTGAGTAGGAGACCTGTGTTAGAATCCCGCAGAAAAAAAAAATTAAAAAATGAGTAGACTGCTGGGACATGAACCCTACTCCACCATGGAGCTATGACTCGAATCCTGTTGCATCTAAATTTTTTTCGCAGTTTCGCGTTTTCTAAAAGTTTGTTGGACATTCTTACGAAATTAATAGAAATAATTTCTGTAATATCTTATGTTATGTTATTATAAGACCGTCCTCTGTCATGAGTGAGTTTGTTCCTTACTGACTACACATATATCTCACCTTTTTGTCTTATTACATGTTTACAAGTATTGAAGTTTTTATTTACGAATATCACAGACAGAACAACATAACTAGCATATGTGCGTTTTAATGCAGCTAATGGCGGAATTTCATGTGCTTCCATTTTCGTGAAGAAACTGTATTGCTTGCGAGCCAAATAAAGGCGACAACAGCCACTGGAGAGCGCTGAGGGCCAAAATCACGTTAACCAAATCGTCCCCTATTCCGTCAGCACTGTCTCTCGTGATTCTGGATATCCCGTCTGCGTGCACGTCATGTTAGCTGCCTTGTCGCGCATCGGACGCCTTTAGGGAAATGGCAACAAGGGATGAGAAGGAACACCATGTGCCTTTAGTGTTATGCCTGGGAGCCTCATTCAACGTGTTGAAGAGGCTTTTCTGGCAGCCACTGAAGGAATGGGGTGCAGCCAACTGTAGATTGTGGCACGCGTTATGACTGATGCCTGTCAGCTATGGTCCGATGCCATACTTGAATCATTCCAGCGACTGACAGAGAAGGTTGAGAATACCAGCCTTACTCACAGAATTTCAACACAGGTCTCCATCTGTATATTGTGTCCAGAACAGACCTTGACCCCGTGGTTCTAAGTTGAGTGGTCGGCTTCAACCAGATACACTGAAGGTTCTGTGACAAGATAAGCAGTGACTTTCTAGACTTGCGCTACATCTACATCTACATCTACATCTACATACATATTCCGCAAGTCACCGTACGGTGCGTATTGGAGGGTACCCTTTAACACAACTAGTCGTGTCGTTTCCTGTTCCACTCGCAGATAGAGCGTGGGGAAAACGACCGTCTATATGCCTCCATATGAGCCCAAATTTTTCGAATCTTATCTTCGTGGTCCCTACACCAAATACGTGATTGCGACAGTAGGATCGTCCTGCAGTCACCTTCAGATGCCGATTCTCTAAACTTTCTCTGTAATGTTATTCGAAATGAATGTCTTCTTCCCTGCAGGAATTCCCACTTGAGCCACTGAAGCATATCCGTAACGCCAGCATCTCGTGGTCGTGCGGTAGCGTTCTCGCTTCCCACTCCCGGGTTCCCGGGTTCGATTCCCGGCGGGGTCAGGGATTTTCTCTGCCTCGTGATGGCTGGGTGTTGTGCGCTGTCCTTAGGTTAGTTAGGTTTAAGTATTTCTAAGTTCTAGGGGACTTATGACCACAGCAGTTGAGTCCCATAGTGCTCAGAGCCATATCCGTAACACTTGAATGCTGATCGAACGTATCGGTTACAAATCTAGCAGGTCAACTCTGAATTGCTTTGATGTCTTCTTTTATTTCGACCTGTTGCGGATTCCAAACACTCGAGCAGTACTCAAGAATAGGTCGCACCAGCGTCCTATATGCGATCTCCTTTACAGATGAACCAAACTATCCTAAAATTACCCCAATAAACCGAAGTCGACCATTCGCCTTTCCTACCACAATCCTCACATGCTCGTTCCTTCTCATATCGCTTCACAACTTTACGCCCAAATATTTAAACTATTTGACTGTGTCAAGCAGGACACTACCAACTCTGTATCCGAACATTAGGGGTTTGTTTTTCCTAGTCATCCTCACCAGCTTACATTTTTCTACATTAAGAGGCAGCTGCCATTCATCACACCTACTAGAAATTTTGTCTACGTCATCTTGTATCAACCTACAGTCACTTATCTTCGACACTTTCCTGTACACCACAGCATCATCAGCGAACAACCGCAGATTGCTGACCACCCTGTCTGCCAGATCATTTATGTGTATAGAAAATATCAACGGTTCTTTCACAATTCCAATGGGCACTCCTGATGTTACACCTGTCTCCGATGAATACACGCTGTAGAGAACAACATAGTGCGTTCTATTGCTTAAGAAGGTTTCGAGACAGTCATATATCTGCAAGCCTATTCCGTATGCACGTACCTTCATTAAAGTTTACAATGGGGAACTGTGTCGACTGCTTTTCGTAAATCTAGAAATATGGAATCTGCCGTTGCCTTTCATCCATAATTCGTCGTATATCCTGCGAGAAAAGAGCAAGTTGGGTTTCGCACGAACGATGCTTTCCGATGTGTGCCGTTTCGTTGACATGAGTTTTTCGCTCTTTAAAAAATTTAATGTATTCGAACTACGAATATTCTCTAGAATTCTGCAGTAAATCTCCTGTATGTTAAGGATATTGGTCTGTAATTGTGTGGGCCCATTATTTTACCCTTCTTATATACAGGAGTCACGTGCGCTCTTTTCCGGTCGCTTAGCACTTTACGCTGGTCGAGAGATTTGCGATAAATGCAAACTAAGTAAGGGACCAATGACGTAGAGTATTACTCTTTGTAAAACCGAATTGGGAATCCAACCGGGACTGGCGACTTATTTGTTTTCAAGTCTATCATTTGATTTTCTACGCCAGGGATGCTTATTACTATGTCATCCATGCGGGATCCTGTGCGACGGTCAAACGACGATACATTTGTACGATTCTCCCGCCTAAAAGATTTCTTGAATGAGGAATTTAAAACTTCGGCCTTCCTTTTGCTTTCTTCTACTGCCAAACCACACTGGTCAACGAGTGACTGGATGGAAGATTTAGACCAGCTTAGAGTTTTTACATAGGACCAGCTTTTTTCGAGTTCTCCGTCAGATCTTTAGCCAAAGTCTGACGGCGGTAGATGTTATATGCTTCGCGCATAGATCTTTTCACAGACACACGAACCTCTAATAATCTTTACCTGTCGTCATTTGCGAGTCCTCTTTCGAACCAACAGTGCAACAGCCTTTGCTTCCTCAGCATTTTCCGAATTTTGTTATTAAACCAGGGTGGGTCTTTTCCGTCCTTAATTCACTCACTAGGCACATACTTGCCCACAGCACGATTTACATTATCTTTAACTTTGCCAATAATTCAATTCCTCTATGGCCATCATCCTAGAACTATTTGATTGCAGTTCATTATCTAAGTGAGTTGCTAACAACTGCTTATCTGCTCTTTCTGGCAGAAACACTCTCCTAGCCCTCTTAACCGATTTATTAACTTTCGTAACCATAGTCACTATGATGACATTATGATCACTAATTCCCGTCTCTATACTGACGCCATCGGTAAGGTCCCGCCTGTTTGGCTGCAAGGTACAAGATACTTCCATTGCGTGCGGGCTGCCGTACTAGCTGCTCAAGACAGTTTTCGGAAAACGTTTTCGAAACTACTTCACAAGATTGTCTGTTTGTACACCATGCAACGCTACAGTGGTTGAAAACTGTAGGATCTCCCTAAATGGATCAAGTGTCCAATATACATCAGAGGCTGCTACCCAGGTGTGACCGTGTGTGCGGTGGGCACAAGAGCTTTTTAGATTTGGTGACACCCCGTCCACTTTAGATAACGACAGCTGTAGGAGACGTGGAAGTATCGGTGTAAGATTCAAAGAAGTGCCCCCCCAGTTATTAAAATCCTAGTGATTAACTGCTGAAACACTCCCAACAAAGGGGCACAGTTTGAAGCACCCGTAAAAGGCAGTGAAGCTCAAATAATACTAAGTACTTTAAAGCTGGTCAAAACCTGAAAACTGACAGCTCTAAGATACGAAAATTTAAGCGCTTATGAAACGGTTAGGTGAACTGGAAATTGAGATTGTGTATTTATCACAACAGAATCTACTGACATAGAAAGTGAAGTAGCATTTGAGACTTTTAGGCAAGAAACAGTGTCAGGGCTGCGCATAAAATTGAAAATGGATCTTTCTTTCGACCAACAGGCTCACTTCCAGATGTTACTGAAAACTTAAAAAAAACTCATTTCGTAACTACCTAAGTTCCCCAGTCATACTGTAATCATCAATGAACACTTCAGTCATCCGACAATAAATTAGAATAATTACAGTTTTGTTAGCGGTGGACGTGTTGAGATATCCTGCAAAACATTATCAAGTGCTTTCCTTAAAACGACCTAGAACAGACAGTTCGGAGTCTCACTTATGATGGAAATATATTGGATCTAAGGGAAATAAATATATCTGACCTTTCTGAGGATGTCCACATTGAAAATGGTATCACTGGCCGTGAGGCAATTGTACCAACAATGATAACCAAAGTACAAAGGGCAATAAAACAAGTAGTAAGATTTATATGTGTACAAAACTAGATAAAGAAACAGTAATATCATACCTTAAAGAGCAATTTGAAACCTTTACCTCAGGTCTGAAGCATGTACAGAAACGACATTTCAAGTTTAAAAGACTAACTAGCCATGTACTGGATAGATATGTATACAGTGATGTGAGCCCCTCCATGGTATACAATAAGTGTGAAGAAACTACTGAGGAAACAGAGACTTCAGTGTAATAGGTGTAAAACAAGGCATAGGATTATAGATAGAAAAATGCTGACTAAAATGTGTTTTGCTGTCAAGAGCACAATGAGTGAAGCCTTCAATGACTACCGTAGAAGAATATTACCGAAATATCTTCCACAAGCCTCAAAGGAATTCTCGGCGCATGTAGAGGGAGTTAATGTCCAGACACTCATGGACGAGACAGGAAGTGAAATTGAGAATAACAAAGCAAAAGCAGAAGTTTATAGATGCTCCTTTACAAAGGAGACACAAGGAGCAATGCCCCACTTTATCTCTGGTACCACAGCAACGATGAATGCAGCAGATATTAGTGTCAGTGACGTTGAGGAGCAGTTGAAGACGTCAAAGTGAACAAAGCTCTAGCATCAATTTCTATCAAATTCTACACTGAAGCACCAAAGAAACTAGTAGAGGCATGCGTATACAAGTACAGAGATATGTAAACAGACAGAAGACGGCGGTGCGGTCAGCAACGCCTATATAAGCTGTGCGGCTGATCCCGGCGGAGGTTCGAGTCCTCCATCGGGCATGGGTGTGTGTGTTTGTCCTTAGGATAATTTAGGTTAAGTAGTGTGGAAGCTTAGGGACTGATGACCTTAGCAGCTAAGTCCCATAAGATTTGACACACATTTGAAAGTTTGAGCCTATATAAGACAACAAGTGCCTGCCGCAGTTGTTAGATCGGTTACTGCTGCTACAATGGCAGGTTACCGAGATTTAAATGAGTTTGTTATAGTCGGCGCACGAGCGATGGGACACAGCATTACCGAGGTAGCGATGGAGTGGGGATTTTCCTGTATTACCATTTCACGAGTGTACCGTGAATATCAGAAATCCGGTAAAACATCAAATCTCCGATATCGCTGCAGCCGGAAAAAGATCCTGCAAGAACGGGACCAACGACGACTGAAGAGAATTGCTCAGTGTGACAGAAGTGCAACCTTCCGCAAACTGCTGCAGATTTCGTTGCTGAGCCATCAACAAGTGTCAGCGTGCGAACCATCCAACGAAACATCATCGATATGGGGTTTCGAAGCCGAAATCTGGACTGTTGATAACTGAAAACATGTTACCTGGTCGGACGAGGCTCGTTTCAAATTGTATAGAGCGGATGGACGTGAACGGGTATATAGACAAAATCATGAACCCATGGACGTCGCATGTCAGCAGGGGACTGTTCAAGCTGGTGGAGGCTCTTTAATGGTGTGGGGTGCGTGCATTTGGAGTGATATGAGACCCCTGATACGTCTAGATACTACTCTGACAGGTGACACGTACGTAAGCATCCTGTCTGATCACCTGCACTCATTCATGTCCATTGTGCATTCCGACGGACTAGGGCAATTCCAGCAGAATAGTGCAAAATCTGCACGTCCAGAATTGCTACAGAGTGGCTCCAGGAACATTCTTCTGAGTTTCAACAATTCCGCTGTCACCAAACTTATGAACATATTGAGCATATCTGGGATGCCTTGCAACGTGCTGTTCAGCAGAAATCTCCACCCCATCGTACTATTACGGATTTATGCATATCTCTGCAGGATTCATGGTGTCAGTTACCTCAAGCACTACTTCAGACCTTAGTCGAGTCCATGCCACGTCGTTTTGTGGCACTTCTGCGTGCTCGCCGGGGCCCTGTAGGCCGGTGAACCAGTTTCTTTGGCTATTCAATGTCTACTGAATTTACGGCTATGCTAGCCCCTCTTTTAAGCATTATACATTGACGATGTCTGGAACAAAAAACTATGCCCAGTAACGGGAAGAAGCGCAGCTCACATCCATCTACAAGAAAGGCAGCGGAAATGATCTAGAAACTACTGTCCAATATCCTTGACACCTATTTGTTGTAGAATCTGAGAATTTACTCTGAGCACAGATGTTACGAGATATCTCTAACAGAGTGGCCTACTCTATATCAACGAGCATTGATTCAGAAAACATCGATCATGTGAAATCCATGTTCTTTTCTCCCATGTATTCCTGAAAGCCATGGAACAATGCAATCAGACAGTGTAGCGTTCCTTGATTTGAGAAATGCGTTTGATTCAGTTCCACACACATGCTTCTTACCGAAATTACGATCATATGGGGTTTCAAGAGAGATTCTTCTCTGGACTGAGGATTTGTTGGAGGGGAGGACACAACGCGTTAACTAGGACGGACGTAAATGTAGCTTCAGGTGTTCCCCATGGAAGTTTATTGAGACCTTTGCTGTTCATGTTCTTATATTAATGACCTTGGAGGCAGAACAGTTCAATTCACAAAACGAAAAAACGTAGTATCCTGCGGCTATAGTATCAGGGTGTCACAGTTGGAAGCGGTCAACTCCTGCAAATACTTGTATGTAACAATGTGCAAAAATATTAAATGGAACGATTACATAATTTCAGTCGTAGATCAAGCAGGTGACAGACTGCGGTTCAGTGGCAGAATACTACGGAAGTTCATTCAGTCTACAAAGGAGATTGGATACAAAACACTTGTGCAGCGCTTCCTGGAATATTGCTCAAGTCCGTGGGACCCATACCAGATACAAGGAAAACTGAACTGACAGATGCTTTAAGATAGAAGCATCGCAATGACAAGATTAAATTGCAGCGCGAATAGAGGCGTTGAAACAATCATGCTGCCAGCGGTCCATACTCGAATAGGACGGGAATAAGCCCTAATATTCGAAAGAATGAGACGTACCCTCTGCTAAACACTTCACAGTGGTTATCAGATTACAGATATAGGCGTAAATCACGACACAATTCCTACAGTGCATATTGTGTCAGTCTTGATGGCGACTTCAGGAGGACGTGTGACGTTACGACTACACAAAGTACAGAAACAACTTACTGTATTCGTCACCCGGTCATTACTAACCGCGTGCCTATCATGTAGGAAATAATTATTTGCGAATAATTGCAGATGCTTTTTGCGTCAGTTGCTATTTTATTTTCAACTTTTTTCTCAGCACTACTTGTTTGAGGACACGTCCTTAGTTGCCTGTACGATAACTTGGATTGGCTATTTATATTGTAGTGTACAGATTAGAAAATCTGAGTGACAGCGGCAGAATTCCAGAGGCAGTTGATCCTGAAGCTATTGGCATATGTGAACGAGTTCGCGTGGAATGAATTAATTTTGTAAACGCCATTGTTGCTGTATCTCTCTGTGTTAGGTGTCATGTGCATCAGTTGCTACTGTATTATTCTTTTAATGAAAATTAAATTCTATCTAGTTTTCTCTTTTGCTGAAAATTAAATTATATTTAGTTTTTTTTTTTTCATTTTATCTTCGGTAGTAAACATTTATGTGTGCAGTAGTCAGTTCTGATTTAGTTCTGTCACGCGACAATTTTTTCTTTAGTTTGATTTTTCACTTCGAAAAGTGGCAAACAAATACTGAAACAGATTTCATATAAATACCACTTAATTTAATGGCACACAGAGAGAATCAGTGCAGCTGTTATGACCCCGGATCTGCATTCGGAAGAAAGGTGGTTCAGATCGCCAACCAAATTCCGTACTTAGGTATTCCTTGGATTCCCGAAAAGCGTGCAAGGCAAAACCTAAAATGATTCCTTTGAATAGGTTACATCCGATTTCCTTTACTGCCTCTGTTGATAACGAGCTCGGCCGTAATTTCTAACGACATCGTCGTCTGTAAGATAATAAATTCTAGTCCTCCACCCTCTCTTCTCTGTGAAGGCACCTAACGTTGAGGGCGTAGTTCAGATCAAAGAAGTTGAAAATATGAATAAAAAAAGTTATTGCCACAGTAAATCGGGTTCCATTATTTAAATATACAGTCACAGAGCTCACAGTCTCCACACACACAGTAGAGGAGAACGAAGTGTTATCTTGATAGCTGTTTCTGCAGACGTCTCCTGTTTTGAAACTGCATACGCAAGACTACACTATTGATGTGTCTTTGAAGGTATATTTGGCCTTTCGAATTACGTCTTCATATGTTTGTAGAATAGTAGGTTAATGAAAGATGAGGCTAAACGGGACGTGCATAAGACGTAAATGATTCTCATCACCTGGCGGTGCTGTTTATATAGGTCAAGGTGGTTGTGGGCGCATCCTGTGGGTCACTGTGATTCGCGTTGTCCTAATTGCTGAGTTACGGCGGCTTGTGACGGCATTCCGCTACAGCGAGCCCGCTAGCGAGTTAATGCGATCGATTGGTCAGTTACGTGATACGTAGCGCCGATCCGGTAATGCGTGGCGCTGTAGCGTAGCAAACGCGGACTGCCCACCTACGAAGGTTTAGTGACCTCACAAGGACTTCAACTTCCCGTTCAGCACCGTCCCGTCCGATTTCGTGGCTGCCCGTGACTGGAAGACAAATGTTGTTCGTAGTCGTCTATTAAATGTCATTAACACAACAAAAGTGAAACACACACCCTTGCACCAGCGCTTCACTTGCAATGGCCCGTCTGAAAGTGGTAAGCGCTTGCCATATACATCTACATCTACATTTATACTCCCCAAGCCACCCAACGGTGTGTGGCGGAGGGCACTTTACGTGCAACTGTCATTACCTCCCTTTCCTGTTCCAGTCGCGTATGGTTCGCGGGAAGAACAACTGCCGGAAAGCCTCGGTGCGCGCTCGAATCTCTCTAATTTTAGATTCGTGATCTCCTCGGGAGGTATAAGTAGGGGGAAGCAATATATTCGATACCTCATCCAGAAACGCACCCTCTCGAAACCTGGACAGCAAGCTACACCGCGATTCAGAGCGCCTCTCTTGCAGAGTCTGCCACTTGACTTTGCTAAACATCTCCGTAACGCTGTCACGTTTACCAAATAACCCTGTGACGAAATGCGCCACTCTTCTTTGGATCTTCTCTATCTCCTCCGTCAACCCGACCTGGTACGGATCCCACACTGATGAGCAATACTCAAGTATAGGTCAAACGAGTGTTTTGTAAGCCACCTCCTTTGTTGATGGACTACATTTTCTAAGGATTCTCCCAATGCATCTCAACTTGACATCCGCCTTACCAACAATTAATTTTATATGATCATTCCACTTCAAATCGTTCCGTACGCACACTCCCAGATATTTTACAGAAGTAACTGCTACCAGTGTTTGTTCCGCTATCATATAATCATACAATAAAGGGTCCTTCTTTCTATGTCTTCGCAATACATTACATTTGTCTATGTTAAGGGTCAGTTGCCACTTCCTGCATCAAGTGCCTATCCGCTGTAGATCTTCTTGCATTTCGCTGCAATTTTTTTAATGCTGCAACTTCTCTGTATACTACAGCATCATCCGCGAAAAGCCGCATGGAACTTCCGACACGATCTACTAGGTCATTTATATATATTGTGAAAATCAATGGTCCAATAACATTCCCCTGTGGCACGCCAGAGGTTACTTTAACGTCTGTAGACGTCTCTCCATTGAGAACAACATGCTGTGTTCTGTTTGCTAAAAACTCTTCAATCCAGCGACACAGCTGGTCTGATACACTGTAGGCTCTTACTTTGTTTATCAGGCGACAGTGAGGAACTGTATCCAACGCCTTCCGGAAGTCAAGGAAAATGTCATCTACCTGGGAGCCAGTATCTAATATTTTATGGGTCTCATGAACAAATAAAGCGAGTTGGGTCTCACACGATCGCTGTTTCCGGAATCCATGTTGATTCTTACAGAGTAGATTCTGGGTTTCCAGAAACGACATGATACACGAGCAAAAAACATGTTCTAAAATTCTACAACAGATCGACATCGGAGATATAGGTCTATAGTTTTGCGCATCTGCTCGACGACCCTTCTTGAAGGCCGGGACTACCTGTGATCTTTTCCAATCATTTGGAACCTTCCGTTCCTCTAGAGACTTGCGGTACATGGCTGTTAGAAGGGGGCAAGTTCTTTCGCGTACTCTGTGTAGAAGCGAATTGGTATCCCGTCAGGTCCAGTGGACTTTCCTCTGTTGAGTGATTCCAGTTGCTTTTCTATTCCTTGGAGACTTATTTCGATGTCAGCCATTTTTTCGTTTGTGCGAGGATTTGGAGAAGGAACTGCAGTGCGGTCTTCCTCTGTGAAACATCTTTGGAAAAAGGTGTTTAGTATTTCAGCTTTACGCGTGTCATCCTCTGTTTCAATGCCATCATCATCCCGGAGTGTCTGGATATGCTGTTTCGAGCCACTTACTGATTTAACGTAAGACCAGAACTTCCTAGGATTTTCTGTCAAGTCGGTACATATAATTTTACTTTCGAATTCACTGAACGCTTCACGCCTAGCCTTCCTTACGCTAACTTTGACATCGTTTAGCTTCTGTTTGTCTGAGAGGTTTTGGCTGCGTTTAAACTTGGAGTGAAGCTCTCTTTGCTTTCGCGGTAATTTCCTAACTTTGTTGCTGAACTACGGTGGGTTTTTTCCCGTCCCTCACAGTATTACTCGGCACGTACCTGTCTAAAACGCATTTTACGATTGCCTTGAACTTTTTCCATAAAGACTCAACATTGTCAGTGTCGGAAGAGTAATTTTCGTTTTGATCTGTTAGGTAGTCTGAAATCTGCCTCTTATTACTCTTGCTAAACATATAAACCTTCCTCCATTTTTTTATATTCCTATTTACTTCCATATTCAGGGATCCTGGCGGCTGTCACCAAACTCCTAGGTCGATAATTTCCTCTTCCATCAGCTATAGTGGAATGCTCAGCTGGAATGGCGCATTCGTATGCTGCTGTTTGTGCGTTAGTCGTGCCTTTTAAATCCCGACAAATTCTCATGAAACTATTTTGTTTCCTTATGTTTATCAGTCGTTATCGTAAATGAGTTCGATAATTCTCATTTCTTATAATCTCTCCAGTTCTTTTCAAATGATATTCTGAGACCAAACAGAATCGGTCGAACCTTGCAACAGTTATCGGTAGCTGTTGATTTAAGTGTAATGTGACATTGTAACTGAGTTGCTTACCTTATCGCTAGCTCAAAAATTAGGTTCGAACTGTTCAGCAAATCCTCTTTTTCAGAGCACTCAGTGGGAAAAGATTGGAGTTACTTTATCTTGAATTAAGAAACCGAACACGGTGAAAGCTTCTCACGCAAAGATGTTTTTCACATCTGGTAAATTAACAACCATAATGTCTGTCGTTCCTACTACATTTTTGTTTCGAGCCCTTGTCTCGAATACTAATGAGAGGAAAAATAACCGTGACAGCTACGTGTAGGAACATATTGCGTTAAAAATGAGCATACATTCTTGGGTTTCTGATGCGAAAGGCCAATGTTCATGTTATCGTTTGTTTAAAAAATATTGTTATCAGATCATGTTTACTGCTGTTACACCGCGTCAAATGATCCGAACACGAATGCCTAGGACGTGACACAAAACCATTTTCACATTTCGATAACGAGGTCTATGAGCAAAAAGATTTCTGAGTGGCGTTGCAGATTTACTACTACTAAAGTCTTCGGAGCTAATACAACGGTGGCGTTTCATTCCTGGGATGTCCAACATATGTATTATGTCCCCTTGGAGGTGTGTTAGGTATATGTGGTATGGGCACTTCCAACTGTCGCTCTGTTTGCCTGTAGTTTCTGCCACCTTGAAACCTTGAGCTACGTAGAGCATTTTCTCTGAGGGCAGATCAGTTAATTTCATTGTTACCCGCCGAATTTCCCTATTTCGTTGTAGCCTAAGGCTACGATTCACCGAGTCCGCGGAAGGTGTTTGACACTTTCCACAACAGTGTTTGCATTTACACGTAAAGCTGTGAGGGGTGGTAATCCAGTGAGCGATATGATTGCTCTTGACTTTTTTGGCGTTATTTGGATGCCGGCCAGAGCACTACATGCGTGCGGCTACAAAAATGATTGCCTAATATGTTACAAATTGCACAAAACATGAAATCTACCGGTTTTACTAAGGGAGCTACTTGGCGCGAGATGCGAAAAACTTTAGAAATGGCTCTGAGCACTATGGGACTTAACTTCTGAGGTCATCAGTCACCTAGAACTTAGAACTACTTAAATCTAACTAACCTAAGGACATCACACACATTCATGCCCGAGGCAGGATTCAAATCTGAGACCGAAGCGGTCGCGCGGTTCCAGACTGTAACGCCTAGAACCGCTCGGCCACCTCGGCCGGCGAAAAACTTTAGAACATAAGAACAAAAAAGACTTTTGAAGTTACGCATCTGATTCTTGAAATTACTGAGAGTGATGCTGAAACCGTCGAACTTTTTCCCTGGCCTCGACGTAGGGCGCAAACGTCAGATGTGGAAAATATGACGGATTATAGCGTGAGTGCTGTCAGCGTTGTAGATTGCTGCTATTGTTCCTGCTAAAGACAGGTGAGCAGGGGCTCTTGCTGTTTCATTTGCTGGTGGTAACATATTCCTTCCTGTTCAAGCTTCTGATCCTGGCGCTTTCTTCCAAAGTCTGTAATTTCTAGAGAAATGCCAGTTACTGCTCTAAGATTTTTGGTAGCACAGGGTCCATCATGAGGCACACATAGAGTTGGAATAGCCTCGCCAACAATGTGTTACCAACGAAGCGGTTTATTGTACAATCATAGTATTTAGAGCACATCCAATCACCTCACAGCAGCCCAGAAATCGGAATCCAATTTCAGCTCGTAATTCAAGTAACATCTGTAGTAAGAGCAGCGGATGAGGCAGACACGCTGTAGAATGATTAGCGTGGAATGAGAATCTAAGCTCCCTCGTCGGGCTCAAAACCACTTTCTAGCGAGCGGTGTGTTTCATCTCACTTTAGGTTGCATGCTACGAGGTCCCCATCACTGATGCCGATATCTATCGATGTATAAAATATACCATCAATTGTCATCATCTTACATCTGTACGTATTTGTTCGTAGCATTCACAGAATGTCGGAGTTGTGTCGTCTGCACAGTAAGTCTGTAATTGATGCAATTATCTCTATCTCTATATCTCTATCTCTCTCTCTCTCTCACTCCCTCCCCAGCCCCCTCTCCCTCCCGCCGCCCAAATCGTCTGTAAGTTGACAGATATGACGTTCATTTTGTATCCTGACAAGATACGTTCTTTAAAATCAGGCGTGCTCCTGATATGCTTCACATCTGTAAACAAAAAGAACTGAAAGGATCTGAGGGTGCCCAGGGGACACCCGACTTCAAAATAAAAGAAGTTTGTGTGGAGGCTCCTTTCATATCCCCCATGTTGGATTACATGTGACACATGCCTTCCAAAACGAGGGGCTTGAAAATTATTATCTCTAAAAACATATAATGTGAAGTGCGCATGGTTTAAGCTGTTCAGACTCAGAGATATCAGTCAGTCGGCCTGTTATTGTTTCTTTCTCTTCCATATTCATCTGCAGTAGGGGGGCCAATTAGAGTGAAAGCAACGTAACATCACGATCCTCTTTGCATTATATACGCTAATCATGGTGCAGATCCACAAAACGTATCTGATACGTGGTGTTATACACCAAAATCCTATGTTTCATTAAGTTGCATTACGAATATAGCTGCCAGCAATTTTATCATCTTAGCACTATACAGGGTGTCCGGGGAGGAATGGTCATTATTCAGGTATACGACAGAAACGATCATTTGAAGCAAAAAAATTCATATGGATATACACGCTATTCCGAATGGTTTCCGAGACAGAACACATTAATGGACATCGCTATTTATTTTCTGTACTATGGAATAGGTTGTCAAGCTAACACATGTGCACAGAAACAATTGCGAGCCAACACTACAACGTGCTTTTTACAAAGTAACGACTGAAAAACAATTATTTTTATCACATTCACCTAGAAGCATTATCGTACACCTCACATTACATGTGTTCTACTGTTCTCAATAAACGTTCAAATGTCCCATTATCAACTTCAGTGCATTTGTGCACTCTTGGAAAAACATATTGTTTTTCTTGTCTGAGTACCTCTGCACGTTCCCTAGCCGCGCGGGGTAGCCTTACGGTCTAAAGCGCCTTGCTACGGTTCGCGCGGCTGCCCCCGTCGGAGGTTCGCGTCCTCCCTTGGGCATGGGTGTGTGTGTGTTGTCCTAAGCGTAAGTTAGTTTAAGTTAGATTAAGTAGTGTGTAAGCCTAGGGACCGATGACCTCAGCAGTTTGGTCCCATAGAACTTACCACAAATTTCAATTTTTTTCACGTTCCCTAATGAGGCCAGCAGCGTCCATTATGCGACCAAGCACTTCATTTCGCTTATTCACCTTTCGTTAGTACATCTAAGGCTTCATCCAACCCCTTATATAAAAATCTGATGGCATAAAGCCTGTCGATCTTGGTGGTCAGTTAATTGTACTACCACGACTAATACAGTGATTAGGGTAAGTGCGACTGAGATGTTCCCTCACACGTCTGGTAAAATGTGAAAGGGCTCCGTCATGCTGGAAGTACAATGCAGTCCGTGTGGGTAGAGAGACGTCCTCAAGGTGCTAAAAAAGAATTTTCCAAAAATTCAAGTAATTGCGCCCAGTCATGCGCTCTTCTAAAATGCTTGGACCCATCAACATATTACCGATCATGCCACACCAAACATTGATCGAGAAACGAGCTTCGAAATTTGTTTCCTGTGCGGCGTGTGGATTTTCCTGCGACACTTATGACGTGTGTTGTTGATTCCACTCCGTGTAAACGTGGCTCCTCAGTGAACAGCACATAATGACGACTGTCTTTTAATCAGTGATAAAACTGAAATCATGTGGCCATCTCGCCAATGTGAAGATTGTGGACACGCTGTATGTGAAATATATACAAGTTATCCGTGTATATTTACTCGTAGGACACTGATAAATGCAGAAAAGCGCCGTGTGCTGGTAGTGGCATTACGCTGCGCCATTTCAACAATGTATACAAGTTATTCGTGTATACTTACTTGTAGGAGGCTGATACGAAAATCGTCGTCTACTGGTAGTAGCATTACGCTGCACCATTTCAGCAGTGTGTGGCTGCTCCTGCACAGTCGTTGAACTTCACTTTATGAATCAAAATGTGAACGTGGAAGAATATCTGTTTCACGCAAGATGCTGAATAACTTGGTAAACACTGTATGATCAGGCATTCGACCTGTCGCAAAGCGCCGACGGTATTCTTTGGCAGAATCAGGAGCACAAATATCAAAGAAGCAGTAAACATACATCATATCCATATATTCTTCGTTAGTATAGATGTGTGGCATTCTAGCCAGCGTGTGTACTAACACAGTTAACAGATGCTTCTCTAGGATACACTCTCAGTCCTTCACACTACTTAATTCGCTACACACCATGGGCAACTCGCGTTCAGCGCTAGTTCAATGGCAGAAATACATCCCGAGCAAAGAGCATGAAAGCATCAAGGTAGGCTGGGCTAGAATACAACGTTAAAGAGACTCGGTGGGTAAGTCATATACGTCCGCGACACTAAACAAAAACAAATGTGCATTAAATGTATTCCACATCGGAAATCATTCGGAATAGGTCATATGTCCGTATGAAGTTTTCTGCTTCAGATGAGCGCTCCTGTCATATCCATGAATATTGACCATTCCTCCTGGGACACTCTATATACGCTAATCAAAATTTCACACAGCATAGCCAGTACACGATGCTATACACTACCGTCCTGCTATATACTAGGTTACGTCTCTAACATCGCTGCCAACCTATCACCTGACTGTTGAACACCTTCGTCAGGAACCCACTGTATCCAACATTGTCAGCGCGCTGCATTGACTGTAACCCTACCCCTTTCACAGAGCTGTACGCAACTAAGAACAATAGCCGCTGATTTTCAATGACCTGAATGACGTTATCAGTCACTGCAGAACGCCTCAAATTGAGTTGCTGCGAAAATTCGGCTCAGTAATTGCATACACTGCCCATCTTACTTTAATGATGACGTGTGCCGTTGAAACATAGTAATCAACACTTGGTACATATTGGTTACGCTGATTTTCAAGCAGGAGGTGAAGCAAATATATGATTAATTATTATGCAGTAACAGCTAGGTGCGTATTGCTAGCGATATTGTAACGAATGTAAGTAAAATGCTCTTCCGTTTCAACTATCAAAGTCACTTAAACATTTATTAGCTCTGATAGCTCCTGAAAATAGTCCAATAAACATTGGATATAAGATGCAACAAATTTCCTACGAACAGCAGTCATTACTACAACTAAAAAAATCGTATGAGTCACGGCAGAAGACAAATGTTCGATACATTCTTATGTAGACAGAAGGAAAGACATTGGAGAACTGCAAATAAATTTAAAATGTAAAAACCGTTTCCATTTCGCTTTTCAAAACTTTTATAAATGAAGAAACAAGCACTTCAGTAAGCAGCTTAAGAACAGACCTCACTTACGTTGGGCTCGTCATCTCCAGTTACACTCTTATTTTATTCTTGATGAGCTCACTACCTGGCATTGCTTGGTTAGTTTTTTATTCCAGTATCCTAATAGTCTATCTCCTTCTTCCTCTTTTCTCTGTCCATTTCCTCCACTCCCTTTCTCTCCTCCTCCGCTGCATCTCTTTCCATCTCCTCCTGTCCCCTCTCGTTGTCCATCGAGTCCTCCTCCACCTCTCTCTGTCAATCTCCATCTCTGACCTTTATCTGTCCACCTCCTTCATCCCCTCTCTCTGTCCATTTCTTCCTCCTTCCTTTCACTGTTCATTTCTTCCTCCCTTTCTCTCAGTCCATCTCCTCCTCCTCCCCCTCTTTGACCATCTCCTCCTTCCCCCTCTCTCTCCATTTCCTCCTTCCCCCTATGTTGATCGATCCCCTCCCCTCATCTCCTCATCTCCCCCCCTCTCTCTCTCTCTGTCTGTCTGTCTCTCTGTCCATCTCCACCTCTTTCCTTTGTCTGTCCACATCCTTCCTTCCAAATCTCTGTCCACCTCCCCCTTCTTCCTTTTCCTGTTCATTTTCTCCTCCCTTTGTCTCAGTCCATCTCCTCCCTCTTTCTGTCCATCTCCTCCTTCCCCCTCTCTCTCCATTTCCTCCTTCCCCCTATGTTGGTCGATCTCCTCCGCTCCCTCTCTATCTTCATCTCCTCATCTCCCCCCCCTCTCTCTCTCTCTCTCTCTCTCTCTCTGTCTCTCTGTCCATCACCACCACTTTCCTTTGTCTGTCCTCCTCCTTCCTTCCCACACTCTGTCCATCTCTTCCTTTCCCTGTTCATTATCTCCTCCCTTTGTCTCAGTCCATCTCCTCCTCCTCCCTTTCTCTCAGTCTATCTCCTCCTCCTCCCTCTTTCTGTCCATCTCCTCCTCCTCCCTCTTTCTGTCCATCTCCTACTTCCCCCTCTCTCTCCTTTTCCTCCTTCCCCTATCTTGGTCGATCTCCTTCTCTCCCTTTCTTTGTCCATCTGCTCCTCCCTCTCTCTCTGTCCATCTCCACCTCTTTCCTTTCTCTGCCAATCTCCTTCCTCCCCTCTCTCTGTCTACCTCTTCCCTTTCTCTGTTAATTTCCTCCTTTCTTTCAGTCCATCTCCTCCTCCTCCTCCCACTCTCTGTCCATCTCCTCCTTCCCCCACACTCTCCTTTTCCTCCTCCCCCTTCCTTGGTCAATCGCCTCCTCTCCTTCTCTCTCTCCATCTCCTCATCCCTCTTTCTCTGCCCAGTTCCTCCTACCTCTCTCTCTGTCCATCTCTCCTCCCCCTCTTTCTGTTTATTTCTTCCCCCTTCCCTTTCTCTCTCCACTTCTTCCTCCACTGTCCTTTGCCCATCTCCTCCACCTCACTCAGTATGTCCATGTCTTCCTTCTCCTTCTTTCTGTCCATCTCCTGCTCCTTCCTTTCTCTGTCCATCTCCTCCTCCCCCTCCCCCTGCCTATTTCTCTTCTTCCCTTTCTGCCTATTTCCCTGTCCCTCTCTCTACAGCCATGACTTCCTAACCCTATGTGTGTCCATCTCTCTCCACATTATGACCCCTATTGCACTAGGAAGCTGGTAGTTTTTACCCCCACAGTATTCTGTTCCAGATAGTTGGTAGTGTGTACACCAAGTTTGGTTGAAATTCATACAGAGGTCTTCTCCCGTGTACACACATGTCGCATATACACTGAAGAGCCAAAGAAACTGGTACACTTGCCTAAATCGTGTAGGGCCCCCGCGAACATGCAAAATCAAATAGTTCAAATGGCTCTGAGCACTTTGGGACTTAAGATCTGCGGTCATCAGTCCCCTAGAACTTAGATTACTTAAACCTAACTAACCCAAGGACATCACACACACCCATGCCTGAGGCAGGATTCGAACCTGCGACCGTAGCAATCGTGCGGTTCCAGACTAAAGCGCCTAGAACCGCTCGGCCACAACGGCCGACGCGAGCATGCAGAAGTGCCGCAACACGACATGGCATGGACTCGACTAACGTCTGAAGTAGTGCTGGAGGAAACTGACACCATGAATCCTGCAGGGTTGGCCATAAATCAGTAAGAGTACGAAGGTGTGGCGATCTCTTCTGAACAGCATGTTGCAAGGCATCCCAGATATGTTCAATAATGTTCATGTATTTCGATTTTGGTGGTCAGCGGAAGTGTTTAACCTCACAAGAGTCTTCCTGTAGCCACTCTGTAGCAATTGTAGACGTCTGGGGTGTCGCATTGTCCTGCTGGAATTGCCCAAGTTCGTCGGAATACACAATGGACATGAATGGATGCAGGTCATGATACAGGGATGCTTACTTACGAGTCACCTGTCAGAGTCGTATCTAGACGTATCATGGGTCCAATATCACTCCAAATGCACACACCCCACGCCATTACTGAGCCTCCACCAGCTTAAATAGTCCGCTGCTGACATGCTGGGTCAATGGATTCATGAAGTTGTCTCCATACCCGCACACGTCCATCCGCTCGATACAATTTGTAACGAGACACGTCCGAGCAGGAAACGTGTTTCCAGTCATCAACAGTCCAACGTCGGTATTGACGGGCCCAGACGAGGCGTAAAGCTTTGTGTCGTGCAGTCATCAAGGGTACACGAGTGGGCCTTCGGCTCCGAAAGCCATGTCGATGATGTTTCGTTGAATGTTTCGCAAGCTGACACTTGTTGATGACCCAGCACTGATATCCGCAGTAATTTGCGGAAAGCTTGCACGTCTGTCACGTTGAACGATTCTCTTCAGTCGTCGTTGGTCATGTTCTTGCAGGATCTTTTTCCGGCCGCAGCCATGTCGGAGATTTGATGTTTTACCGGATTCCTGATGTTCTTGGTACACTCGTGAAATGGTCGTACGGGAAAATCCCCACTTCATCACTACCTCGGACATGCTGTGTCCCATCGCTCGAGCGCCGACTATAACACCACGTTCAAACTCACTTAAATCGTGATAACCTGCCATTGTAGCAGCTGTATCCGATTTAACAACTGCACCAGGCCCGTGTTATCTTATATAGGCGTTGCCGACCGCAGTGCCGTCTTCTGCCTGTTTACATATCTCTGTATTTGAATACCCATGCCTATACCAATTTCTTTGGTGCTTCAGTGTATTTCACACATATTTAACATATTTTGCACATATTTGTACACATAATTCACCTGTATCTCTATCGCATTTCACCCTGCAGTTTCGTTCTCACGCAGCTTAATGTTTATGCCGCCAGATCTCCTTAACTATGTGTCGTATAATGATACAATTGCGCAGGTACATTCAGTAGTATAAATGAATACTGTCTACAACATGTGTTACGATCACAGTTAGTAGAAAGAAAGTAACAAATTGAAACTTAATGCCTGACGCGGCAGTTTTAGTACACCAACGGCGAAACTGTACTAAGCGATAATGTTTTTTCCTTTCATCATTTTGTTGGGATTGTCGGCGAGAAGAGTTTCGTAAACATTTTAAATTACGTGTAACGTTCGTAGCAAGTCATTGAGTGCTCTCATTCTCAAATACTGGATGAATAAATTCTAGGTATTCGCGCGTCGGCTACACTTCTTTTTCACTCCCATTTCTTTTATTGACAGTAGATGGTTCTTACTCCCACAACGATTCTTTCCAGACCGTAAATGATGTGAGTACCACTTTTAGTCGGGAAAAACGGAGATATTTCATTTTGAATGTAGTTTTAAGTTTACGTGTTTCTATATAATTTTCAGTCTGGAACCGCGCGACCTGCCTCGGGCATGGATGTGTGAGATGTCCTTAGGTTAGTAGTTCTAAGTTCTAGGGAACTGATGACCTCAGATGTTATGTCCCATAGTGCTCAGAGCCATTTGAACCATTTCTTTATATACAGGGTGTTACAAAAACGTACGGCCAAACTTTCAGGAAACATTCCTCACACACAAAGAAAGAAAATATGTTATGTCGACATGTGTCCGGAAACGCTAACTTTCCATGTTAGAGTTCATTTTATTACTTCTCTTCAAATCACATTAATCATGGAATGGAAACACACAGCAACAGAACGTACCAGAGTGACTTCAAACACTTTGTTACGGGAAATGTTCAAAATGTCCTCCGTTAGCCAGTATACATGCATCCACCCTCCGTCGCATGGAATCCCTGATGCGCTGATGCAGCACTGGAGAATGGCGTATTGTAACACAGCCGTCCACAATACGAGCACGAAGAGACTCCACACTTGGTACTTGGGTTGCGTAGACAAGAGTTTTCAAATGGCCCCAAAAATGAAAGTAAAGAGGGTTGAGGTCAGTAGAGCGTCGAGGCCATGGAATTGGTCCGCCTATACCAATCCATCGGTCACCGAATCTGTTGTTGAGAAGCGTACGAACACTTCGACTGAAATGTGCAGGAGCTCCATCGTGCATGAACCACATGTTGTGTCGTACTTGTAAAGGCACATGTTCTAGCAACACAGGTAGAGTATCCCGTATGAAATCAGGATAACGTGCTCCATTGAGCGTAGGTGGAAGAACATGGGGCCCAATCAAGACATCACTAACAATGTCTGCCCAAACGTTCACAGAAAATCTGTGTTGATGATGTGATTGCACAATTGCGTGCGGATTCTCGTCAGCCCACACATGTTGATTGTGAAAATTTACAATTTGATCACGTTGCAATGAAGCCTCATCCGTAAAGAGAACATTTGCACTGAAATGAAGATTGACACACTGTTGGATGAAACATTCGCAGAAGTGTACCCGTGGAGGCCAATCAGCTGCTGATAATGCCTGCACACGCTGTACGTGGTACGGAAACAACTGGTTCTCCCGTAGCACTCTCCATACAGTGACGTGGTCAACGCTACCTTGTACAGCAGCAACTTCTCTGACGCTGACATTAGGGTTATCGTCAACTGCACGAAGAATTGCCTCGTCCATTGCAGGTGTCCTCGTCGTTCTAGGTCTTCAACAGTCGCGAGTCATAGGCTGGAATGTTCCGTGCTCCCTAAGACGCCGATCAATTGCTTCAAACGTCTTCCTGTCGAGACACCTTGGTTCTGGAAATCTGTCTCGATACAAACGTACCGCGCCACGGCTATTGCCCCGTGCTAATCCATACATCAAATGGCATCTGCCAACTCCACATTTGTAAACATTGCTCTGACTGCAAAACCACGTTCGTGATGAACACTAACCTATTGATGCTACATACTGATGTGCTTGATGCTAATACTGTAGAGCAATGAGTCGCATGTCAACACAAGCACCGAAGTCAACATTACCTTCCTTCAATTGGGTCAAATGGAGGTGAATCGAGGAAGAACAGTACATACTGGCGAAACTAAAATGATCTCTAACATGGAAATTAGGCGTTTCCGGACACATGTCCACGTAACATCTTTTCTTTATTTGTGTGTGAGGAATGTTTCCTGAATGGTTGGCCGTACCTTTTTGTAACACCCTGTATAATTATTGGCATTTAAGAGGCGCTGAGGTTCTTCTGTCCTACACAGGTTCTAGAGATTCTAGAAACCACACTCTCACGTGTTTCAGTAAATACATCGTACCGTACGCTCATCCGTCTTCAGATAATTTACGACTTGGAGAGACAATGGATATAGCCTGTAACCTGCAACAGACTCCAAATTTAGTTTTCATGGGTCGAAATTCCTCATTCTGTGACAGTCCCATACACCCGTAAATGGCTACTCCATCTACTTCTATGTCGTTTCACTTGTGTTGCCATTTACTATCTGTCAGCAATACATATTTTTGCTTGTCATTACGCAATGTTGAACTAGTTTTTCTATGCGTCCCACTCTAGGCGAATAAGGAGTAGCTTGCAGATTTTTAAGACCAGCAGAAATTAAACAACACAAAGAATTAAGAAATTCATATCTATATTTTAAAAAATTCCTTAACCTAGAAATTTCTTGTCAGTTTCAGTGGAAACAAGAAACAGCTTGTAACAGTTACTGGAGATACGTTCTATTAGACCTCTATGAAGTGATCCATAACACTGTTGATCAACGGTAGGGGCCTATTGTCCTGCTGTTCATTTTGCCTGTTCAATAGCTCAGAACGACGGGCATACATCTATCACATACGCACGATTCAGGTGACCAGGCAGGTCAACCGACGTGTTCACACGAACAGCTCAAATACCCAGTGAAGTTAGGTAGTGAATGACGACGGGTGTGACCTGTGGTCTCACATTACGTATTCTACTAGCTCATCCATATTTTGTTTGCCGAATCTTCTGTAACTCGTGACGGCATCGATTTCTTATCGCATGTACTGTCACACCAACTGGTTAAAAAGGCTAAATTCGTCTATAACACAACGGACAGTTACACGACGGTTATCAAAGTGCCGTTCATAAAGTTCACAAATGTTACATATTGTTCAACTCCCAACGTTTGCAGGTTTGTTTACAGTTGACAGATAGATAGCTTAATAATACAAACGCTTTACTGGGACCTTCCTAAAGAAATTTCTGGTGGACTGGCGGGTCTCTCTGCCTTACGTTATCTCCAGGCCTAAGATTATTTTTAGCTATACTGCACAAGGTCCCTGCACATTAATATTCTCACGCATCGATCGGTAATTTCAAGGGCAGCAGGGTTTCTTTGCTGGATTGATTTTCTGCGTGCCTGGGTATATTCAAGCAAACTCTTGTTTTCAAGTCGGCCGTTTGGTGTTTGTTTTAATTTTGAAAAAGTAGTTCACATATCTTTTTCAGTACCTCCAGTAGCGTTGTGTGTCAGTTCGTAATGAGAACATAACTGAGAGCTGTGAACTTGAGAACTGTCGCAATCACAAATTAATTGCTCTATAAGGCCTTTCAACAACGAAACTACGGTTCTCGTCCGATCAACTGGTAGCATTAGCAAATAATGACAAAACCACATGTAGCCAACGAGACTCAAGCAACCATTGCCTGGGGAAAGATGCTGTATGTCTGAGCTCAACAACAGGGACAGAAATATGCACACCCTCTTACTCCTTGTCCCGGTGATGGTTTTCTTTTTTTTTTTTTTTTTTTTTTGTACAGTACACAGAAAAGTACATTTTGTAAGACTAGATATTTACTGTGAAGTCAGATTTATTTTATTATTTAAAGAAATTAATAATGTAAAACGGGATTGTACTGAGGAAATTCAAGCTTAGAAAAATTAACATCTGATACCTTCATTTTTGTACGCGTCAGTTTTTATGTATGCCCCATAAGACAATGAGCCGCGAAAAGAAATGGGGCAGGGGTTCTTAACTACCTTGCAGGTTAGTATAATCGGTTTTCAGACGAATCTTGCAATCGCCACTTTTAGTTACGGACCGTTTATCCTGAAACGAAGGGTGCAGCACATCTGAAACCGAGAAGTTTTACAGCATTCCCAGCAACAAAAATTTGTTTACCGGAAACATGCTTACGCTAACCGTACTCTCGAACGCCGTCGAAGAATATATGTGATTTTCGTAATTAAAAAGAGTGCTAAAAGGTAAGATATCCAGCTTCTAAGTGGAGGAGTTTGTGATCATACTTTTTATATTTGTTATGAAATACCAGTAGCACAGTTTCCCTATAAATACGTTCAGAAAGATGTGTGTTTCACGTTTGGTGTTTTGTTCATTACACGTATACTGAGTAAATATGTATCAAACGTTGTTGTTCTGTAGCTGTCGGCAGCGGCCCTAAAAATTTCTTAAGAACGGTAGCTGTGACCTGAGGAAGACTTGATCGTAACAGCCCACCTATCGAAGCAGCTGCCAGGATATATTTTAAGACTGGTTGTGAAACAGACAATTGAAAGTATGCTGACTTGAAAATAGAAAAAACGCACGGAATGAGCTGGTGCTAGGGGACATTATACACCAATGAATCAACACATCGTCAGCACAGACTTCACAGCGCGCAACATAAACTTATTGAGAAAAGACGCAATAGATAAGCAGTGAGTCATTATTTTAATCGTATAGTGAAAATATAAACAAATCTTTGCAGCAAAGCCACATTCCTTATCTGTTATTTGAGGTGAAGTGGAAAGATGAATACGATACATATTTTGTCGTCCTTACACTCCCACCTTGAACGCTATAGTTTGCTTTATTAACATGTTTAGATAGCTTGTTAATAAACGGAGAAGCTATACTTGAGACCATGGTTTGCCTGAATGCCCGGATCGACAGTTCTGTGACGACTTCTGTGCTAGAGGATGGAAACTTGGTAGAAGTTGGAAAATTTTTTACGGTCACTCAAGGGACCCACGCTACAGTAAACTTTTTAGAGCCACTGTAGAAAGGAGCAGCTTTTACACTAGGAGTCTCTAATTCGGGCCTCGGCTTTCGAAGTGCGAATAAAATAAATAAATAAAAAGGAATTCTGGTTGGGCACTATGAACCTCTGCAAAATTTTAAGCGCTTCCCAACTCAATTTGTGTACAAAATATTTTATTGCCTACATTTTAAAGTAGCCATTGTGATGGGTCTTTTTGTTAGCAAGTAGATCTTGTACAGAATAACGGAAAATGTGCATTAACGTTTTGCTCTGCGGTGGATAGTTTATTTAACAAATTAATTCATTTAATATATTTAATTTGTTTCGCCTCTGCGGTTACGAAACAAAACGATTCTTTAATAGTTTCAGGATTATTCACGCTTGTATAGAGAGGCTATCGAGATTGATAAACATCGTAATAATTTTAACAGGAAAACACGAAGGTGTTAAACTGGATAAAATTTGGATGTCAACGTTGCACCGCAAGCGTGACGATCGATTACTTTCAATCGAGAATGTTGGCATTACCAGAGACAATCTCATAGACGACGCCACGTGATCAACAGTGGCGCCATCTGAACTGCCTATATAATCAGCGCTTCCTCGAGTTCTTCGCAGTTCGCCGCTTTACCTCCGAGGATGTCTCCCGCAGTCGGAGACGAAACGTCAGGAGACAGTTTTATACTTCGACCACGGCCTATCAGCCCGGAAGTTTTAAGTGAAGAGTAATCAGGTGTGTTTCGCTGGAAAATTAGATGCACAAAAATGTATATCATAAACAGGGTGACGAAAAAAATGCCGCACTTGGAGGTCGGCATGCGATTCCTCACCCAGATTGAAAACAAAAGTTTATCCAGCACAATCACATCGAGTGAATTTTGAAAACACATGTATGGAAACGAGGCGCTGACAACAGTCACATCGTGCAGCTCGTCACAATGTACAGAGGAACGTGTATCACGTCACATTATCGGAACAGCTATCGCAGCTTACTGAGGCCGGCACGGTAGCTCAGCGTGTTCGGTCAGAGGGTTAGCTACCCTCTGTAACAAAAAACTGAGTGAACAGATCAACGAAGAACCTAAATGGGTGTCATCGGACGTCCGCCCCGAACAAATCGAACAATATAGAAGAAAATGAAATTAAAAAAAACCTGAGTAGACTGCTGGGACAGCAAACATACGTACATCATAGAGCTATGGATCGAATACTCTTCAACTTTATTTTCTTATTTTTTATACGTCCGTTTTCTAGTTCTCTCTACTTATAAGCAGGATATAATTTTGTCACAAGACAGCAGTCTATCACATGACAGCGGGATCCATTAAATTGCGTGCATGTGTCTACTAACCGCGCCATGCACAATCATAATAGGTTCCGTCAAGTCCATGAAGGGCGGCGTCCCAGTGGAGTACACAAACGATGATTACGTTGATATGCTTTTTGTTGTGGATTGGCAGGAGAGCCAACCCACTAATGTTAGAGGAAGCCGAAAGGCACGCGTTTAAGCTCACGCAGGCTGGCGTGAGGTCTGAAACAGGACAAGGAAATTAGAACTTAGAAAAACGGACGCAGATGGTGGAATACTTAACTTTAATCCATTAATGTTGAACGTAGCTCTTGTCTGTACATCATTTACAATATCAATAGCAACTGATAATGGCGCCTTGCTAGGTCGTAGCAAATGACGTAGCTGAAGGCTATGCTAACTTTCGTCTCGGCAAATGAGAGCGTATTTTGTCAGTGAACCATCGCTAGCAAAGTCGGTTGTACAACTGGGGCGAGTGCTAGGAAGTCTCTCTAGACCTGCCGTGTGGCGGCGCTCGGTCTGCAATCTCTGATAGTGGCGACACGCGGGTCCGACGTATACTAACGGACCGCGGCCGATTTAAAGGCTACCACCTAGCAAGTGTGGTGTCTGGCGGTGACACCACACTTTTGGTGTTGAATGCATCCGATAACCAAACTACTGCTGCTGCTGCTAGTGCGTGTACTTCACGGCACCCTCAAAGGCGTGATCCCGATAGGAATGTTTTTGGTCAGCTCGAGCAACGCACTTTAGTGAGTGCTTTCTTCGTCCACAAGTAAAGGACAGAGTTCGTGCAAGAACTAGACGTACTCTACGAACAGAGGGCGCAATTCTTGAAACGGTCCACTAGTCACCTCGGTAACGCACCCGTGATATTACAAGACAGTTCCAGATATCTGAAAGACTGGTTGTTGAAGTGTTGCACGATGAAGAACTGCATCCATATTATTGCACGTCAACTCAACACCAACGGCCAGAAGACAGCATTTGACGAGTTCAGTTTAGTGAGTGCTTTCTGCACCAAGTGATGTGACGAATCGTGACTTATTTTCAAACTCCAAAACAACCATTATTGGCCGGAACACTACCTTCGCGTCACCCGTGAACGTAGCTTTTAGGAACGCTTTGGCATAATCCTGTGGGCTGGAATCGTGGGAGACGTGCTTTGGGCCGTTACGTTACTGGACAAGTTGAATGCACCTTTGTATCCTATGTTTCTTTGCAATACTTTACCTGACGCATTAGAGACTGTTCCACGACAGCAATAGTTTCAGCATGATGGTACTTAACTACACTTCGGAATGAATGTGTGTAACTATTTGAATGAAGCGTTTCCAGGGAAATGGATTGGCCGTGAACGTCCAGTGCTGTAGCCTCCACGTTCCCCGATCTTAATCTACTAGATTTTTTATGTGAGGGAACACTTAAAGGAACCATTTTATAGTACTCCACCCAGGATGTACACGACTTAATAGCTCGCGTGTATGCCGCTTCGACAATAGTGGGTGCAGGTGTGTTGCGTAGGGTCCAGAAAAGTATGATCCACCAAATGGCAAAGTGTTTGCAAATGCAAGGTGATAGCATGGAACATCTTCTCGAAGGTGAATGTTGCTCGTACGAGTATGTATCGGCTCTGTGAAGGTAAGCCTAGAAGTGGAACGTGCAGAAACTAATTATTGTGCGTAGCACAACGTGCAATAGTAGGCCTAAAATGGTGATAGGAGCCCATGTTAAGCCCTAATGTTCACATTCTCTGGCAATGGGTATACGAGGAAGAGGTCAAGTATCGCCGTACTCAGATTCTATATTAATTGGTACCCACATCAACAAATAACAGAATGATATACACTATGTGATCAAAAGTATCCGGATACATGGCTGAAAATGACTTACAAGTTCGTGGCCCCCTCCATCGGAAATTCTGAAAATCAGTATGGTGTTGGCCCACCCTTAGCCTTGATGACAGCTTCCATTCTCACAGGCGTACGTTCAATCAGGTGCTGGAAGGTTTCTTTGGGAATGGCACTCCATTCTTCACGGAGTGCCGCACTGAGGAGAGGTATCGATGTGGTCGGTGAGGCCTGGCACGAAGTCAGCGTTCCAAAACATCCCAAAGGTGTTCTATAAGATTTAGGTCAGGACTCTGTGAAGGCCACTCCGTTACAGGGATGTTATTGTCGTGTAACCAGATCGCCACAGGCCGTGCTTTATGAACAGGTGCTCGATCGTGTTGAAAGATGCAATCGCCATCCCGAATTGCTCTTCAACAGTGGGAAGCAAGAAGGTGCTTAAAACGTCAATGTAGGCCTGTGCTGTGATAGTGCCACGTAGAAGAACAAGGGGTGTAAGCCCCTGCATGAAAAACACCACCACACCATGACAGCTCCGCCTCCGAATTTTAGTGTTGGCATTACACACGCTGGCAGATGACGTTCACCGGGCATTCGCCATACCCACAACCTGCCATCGGTTCGCCACATTGTATACCGTGATTCGTCACTCCACACAACATTTTCCCACTGTTCAAGCGTTCAACGTGTACGCTCCTTACACCAAGCGAGGCGTCGTTTGGCATTTACCGGCGTGAAGTGTGGCTTATGAGCAGCCGCTCGACCATGAAATACAAGTTTTCTCACCTCACACATAATTGTCATAGTACTTGCAGTGGATCCTGATGCAGTTTCGAGTTTCTGTGTGATGGTCTGTATAGATGTCTGCCTATTACACATTACGACCCTCTTCAACTTTCGGCGGTCTTTGTCAGTCAACAGATGAGGTGGGCCAGTACGACGGCCGGTGTGGCCGAGCGGTTCTAGGCACTTCAGTATGTAACCACGCGACCGCTACGGTCGCAGGTTCGAATCCTGCCTCGGGAATGGATGTGTGTGATGTCCTTAGGTTAGTTAGGTTTAAGTAGTTCTAAGTTCTAGGGGACCGATGACCTCAGATGTTACAACTCATAGTGCTCAGAGCCATTTTTTTTTTTCGTCCTGTACGCTTCTGTGCTGTACGTACCCTTCACGTTTCCACTTCACTATCACATCGGGAGCAGTGGACCTAGAGATGTTTAGGAGTGTTTAAATCTCGCGTACAGACGTATGACATAAGTGACACGCAATCACCTGACCCCATTCGAGGTCCGTGAGTTCCGCGGAGCGCCCCATTCTGCTCTCTCAAGATGTCTAATGACTAATGACGTCGCTGATAAGGAGTACCTGGCAGTAGGTGGCAGCACAATGCACCTAATATGAGAAAGGTATGTTTTTGGGGGTGTCCGGATACTTTTGATCACATAGTGCATTTCTCACGTCAGAGCAAATAAGCATATATTCCCTTTTGTGATTATGTCCAAGAAATCACTACGATGTTCAAGCGAACTTCATGCTTCCTGAAGTAATGAAGTAATTTAAAATTAATCTAAGAAGTTGATTAAGCCTTAATGTAAAACAGTTCCAACGAACGAAAAGAGCAGACAATAATGACATCACTCTTATATTCGAACAGACACTGAATACAACTCACATCTCGAAAGCTGGCAGCGGAAAAAATGCTCTACAGTCTTCCATGAAATACGAATTAAATGAGCTGACCTTCAGGGAAACCACTTGGGATGGTCGGTCTGAGTTCTGCGCTCCACTGCTGCGTCCCAGTCCAGAATCTTAATCACTGCACAACCATTCTTGATAAATATCTATATATTGGGGTGAGCCGTGGCTGGATCATGCTACGCACTGGATTAAACCTTCGTTGCGATTCTGTGTTTAGTCTCCCGCGGTTATCGCGATTATGCTGTTATCCTCTCCTTCCGTGGGTGGCAACAGCGGTGTGTATCGATATTCGCACCTTGGACTATCTTTGACTTGGGGCTTATAGTTTCCGGCTGGGCGGTGTGCGACCAGTCGGTCCGTTGGCGTCGAGCAACGAGGAATTTTCTGCGGGACGTAGTTTGGCCGGGGCCGCTAGCCGTCTCTACGCGATGTCGAAGTTTGTGGGGCTGTTCCCATTGCTACGAGGACCGTGGCTCACAGACCCTGGACATGAAAGTTAAGTTTTGATTTAATCCACCAGCAAGTCAAGACTGTTCACATTGTGTCGTTTGGAGTTCGTTGTCGGCTGTTGGGGTATTCCCGCGAGCAACAACTTGGTTTTCAAGTTGGAAAATTCTAGAGATCCTCCGGTGGAGTTTCACTGTATGTGGTTGTTTGAATTTAGGTGCACCAGCGGAATCTTCTGCCTTGTGGCCGTTAGCGTTCCAGTTACCTGCCCTGGCCGTTGAGGTAAATTCCAGGCAGTGTAGTTTCCTCATCGTGTTGTTGCTGTCCAGTACGGTGTGTAGTTTGACACATCCATGTATGATTGGTTGTGGGCGCCAATATCTTCTACGTTGTTCCGTTGAACTTCCTGTTGTGCCCTGGTCGGGTGAAGTGAAAGTTATCTTGTCGGTGGGTCTGTTGACCGTCGATCGGTTGGACTGTCGTCGGATCGTGAATGGTTGGCACGACTGCCTGTCTCACCTAAGCGAGCGTTAGTGTTTGAATTCCAGGCCGACCCTCGAACATCTGAGCGCCCATGGGTGTATTGCCTTTTTTTATTTGTTCTTGTTGTTTGTACTTGTATGGCTTCTAGCCGTTTTTTAATTAGGGTTGTTTTGCCTTTAAGGCGTAAGATTCTTTAGGCCTTCAGCCTAATTTAAAGAACTGTTTCACGTAAGACCTTTGGCATTTTAAAGGTTCTAATGTTGTTGAATTTTAAGTGTTGGTCCTTCAGCCGATTTTGAGTTTGAGCTGTTTTGTTTTTAAGGCCTTCAGCCTAAGTTAAAGAACTGTTTCACGTACGGCTTTTGGTATTAAAAAAAATTAATGTTGTGGAGTTTTAAGTGTTAGGCCTTCAGCCGATTTGAATTTAACTTGTTTGCTCTTGAAGTGTCTGATTCTTTCGGCCTTCAGCCTAACTAATGAACTGTTTTAAGATAAGGCTTTGCCTTTTAAATTTCTGTTTTGGTTGAAATTTGCCTAATTAAGAACTGTTTTACGTAAGGCCTTTGTTTTTTTTTTAGAAAAAAATTAATGTTGTTTAGCTTAAGTGTTGGGCTTTCAGCCGATTTTGGATTCAAATTGTTTGCTCTGAAAATCTCAGATTCTTTGGGCCTTCAGCCTAAATAAAGAAATGTTGTAAGGTAAGGCTTGCCTTTTAAATTTCTGATTATGCTTGCGTTTTAAGTTATTGGCCTTCAGCCGTTTTTAAATTAAAGTGGCTTTCAGCCTATAATTAAGTCCCAAAGATTAGAGCTGTGTGTTAAAAAACAATTTTTTTTTGGGCCCGTATAGTGTTTGATCAAATAATAAAGTTGTATGTTCGAGTGTAACTGACAGCCCCTTATTTTGGCCCCTTTCCACAATTTAAACAACCTGTCCTGTCCTGCGGGTTAAGCTGGGCGTTTCAGGGGGACAGATGTAAGAAGCGTACAGAGCGACTCTCTTATGATGTAAACCGCCACAAACAGCTGCAAATGGAACTTAACCCCTCAATACCGAATGACGCGAATTCACATCATACCAATGCTGTGTTAATAATTGGAAGGTTAACTGTTATGTAGCGCAAGCGCCGTTAGGTGCTGATTCTGCATGAAGCTGCCAACGCTTCTGACAAATGCTCCATTCTCCTGAGTGTTTCGGGCACATCTAAAGCGCCACAGTTTTTTATTTTTATCTTTCGTTTAGAAATTCATTCAGGTATTAAGGGGTTAATCGCACACGAGGGCAATCCATTTATTCTGGGTTATGCATTTCTCTGTAATGTCGTACATTCGTAGCTTTTCGTATGGTCAGAAGATATGCCACAAAAGCTTGAGTTAAGTCAGCACTCATCGTGTTACACTGCTTGTTGATAAGATCCAGAAGGTGCTAGATAGCGGATCTCAAGTTGATGCTGTGTTTCTTGACGTCCAGAATATTTGTGATACAGTTTCATACAGTCACCCAGTAGACAAATTAGCGGCATACGGTTTCCAAGAAGACACAGTTGTGTGCAAAGAGGTGATATCGTTAGAAATTTATTACGAAATGCAGACACACTCGAAAATGTTTAGCACCTGGTGTGATAGCTAATTATAAACTATAGTAAATGTGACGTAATGCGCATAAAAAGACAAAAGTATCCTATACCGTCTGATTATTCGATCGGCGATTAGTAGCTGGAATCGGTCACAACCTCCAAGTATCTGGAGGTATGCGTCAGGAGCGAGCTCAGGCCTAGCAGTGTAGAAGGCAAACTGCAGACTAGGAATTATTGGACAAATCGTAAAGGGAAGCAATGCACGCACTAAAGAGGTCGCTTACAAAAGCGTCATTCGATAAGCTCTTGAGTATTGTTCTTTCGGTCTGGGACCCTGACAAACTAAGATAGACATAACTGATAGAAAAGGTTCAATGAAGGGCTGCACAGTTTTTCATGTGTTGTCTTATCAGAGTGAGAATATCACACACATGTGTTCAACAAACTTCAACAGATGAATCTGCAAGAAAACCTTCCTGTATGTCGGAGCGCCTTACTCACAAAATAGCGAATGCCGACGTTCCAAAATGAGTCTGTCCTCTCGCATAATGACTGCATCTATAAAAAAGAAATGGGATTCTACCTCGCAGCTGTTTGGTCTCCAGAAATTTTATGGTACATGAGCACATTATACCTAGTTAGTGCAAGAGATTTTGAGACTCTATTAATAAGAAACAGAGAAAACTTAAAATAGTACTTTTTAATGTTTCGAGTGTTCTGTAGAGTCTCCCCAGCTTCACCCCTACTTGAATGTGACGCAGAGAACGTTCACACAATCATGTCAAACCTGGCAGAATAATACTTATTTACCTGCGTGTAACATTGACTCGAATGTTGGTTCTGTCGTCAAAGTTTTGACTCTTCATACGAATTTCTGCATTTTGTCTTTAGCGTTGGGCTCGTGTTGACAAAAACAAGTCTCGTCAACCTTCATGATTTATTCCAGGAATGAGTTGTCCGCGTTTTGCATTTCAGTCAAATAGCGGCTGGCCTCTATGCGTCGTTGTATTTTTCGGGAGTCAATGTGTGCGGAAGAAACTTTTCACACAGTTTTATGTTCTCCAAAATATTCTAGAGAATGACTTGAACACTTGGTTTAGAGATGTTGCCCCATTGAATCCTGCGATACAGTAATACTGGCACACTACAGCGCCACGACAAATAAATAACACTGCCTTTTCACAACTGATTGGTCGTATACACGTCTGTTGTTTGCAGTTGTTAGTTCAAGCTGTCACATTAGCTACTGTGCTGACGTAACTAATGAGAAGGTACTGAACAGAAATTGGGGCAAAAGAAATTTGTGGTGCAACTTGAATGAAAGAAGGGATCGGTCGATATGACGCATTCTGTTAGAGTAAGGCATAAGAAATTTAGTATTGCAAGCAAGTGTGGGGGTAAAAGTTTTAGAGGGAGACCAAGAGATGAATAAACTAAGTAGGTTGAAACTGAAATACGTTTCAGCATTTACGCAGAGACAGACAGGTTTGCGCAAGATGGAGTAGTGCAGAAAGCTGCATTAAACTAGTCTTCGGACTGAAGACCACAACAGTAACAGGTTTACAATTCTAGGAATCTGTCTAGCAATCCTTTCTGTAGTTTGGGAAGCTCTTTGCCTCTTTCCTGTCAAACCGCATACCAATTTCCTATGGTAAACAGAACATAGAAGGTAAATGTCCATCGCATGTTCAATAAGCAATATATCGACAGTTAATCAAATCCTGCTGTCAGTTGCTGCAGAAACGTCGAAACTGGTATAGCCTAAGAAATGAAGAACATTACTATTAATTATGGTTTCTGGCTACATCAATTCCTAGATGACGTTCAGAGCGCTTCGTAGCCATGTCTCATCTGCAGGAGAGAAACGTCAGCTGCCCCTCGTGCTGGGTGACCTCTGACCTTCTCGGGTGCGCGTCAGTCGCCCTCCGTCACTTGAACCGCAGGAATGAGACGACCGCCGCCGCGAAAGAGAGAACTGCAAACATACCGGAGGCGCCTCGCCGTAGCAAGTCTCAACTCTAACGTAACAGCGTCTTATCGATCGCTGACTTGGCATACTACTCGCCTTCCACCCGTCCGTGTGAGGCACGGCTACTTCATACTTTCTTTTGCAGGTGTATTTATGTGTAAACTTCGCGCACGACAGCATAATATAAAACCCAAGTGCTCATACTTAAAAGTACATCATCACATGCATAATCGAGTACGGTTTTCTATGTCGTACTCAACGATGCGAACTGTTAAGTCTTTAAGTGTAGGTACGACAGTGAGAAATTACTAATTAGTGGTCGACGAAGTAAATGTAGGCATTGGATTTCACAGCCGTCCTATGTACACATAACTACCCATCCTTGTACGGCGAATTAGTGCTGTCTCTCTGAAGGCAACGGTACACTAAAATCTGATTGTCTTCCTTTTCTCACAGTCAAGCGTTATAATGAGACCTCGTGCTAAATATGACAACGGATGTCATGAAGTGGTCAAACGTGTGCTTACACAACACCGAAACTTGCTTCTTCATGTACTGATACACGTAGTTTAGTCCGGATAGTTATACACTGGGGTGAAAAAAGTCTTGGGATACCTCCTAATATCGTGTCGGACCTCATTTTGCCCGGCGTAGTGCAGCAACTCGACGTAGCGCGGACTCAAAAAGTAGTGGGAAGTCCTCTGCGGAAATATTTAGCCGTGCTGTCTGTATAGCCGTCCATTATAGTGAAAATGTTTCCTGTGCAGGATTTTGTGTACGAACTGACCTGTCGATTATGTCCTATAAATGTTCGATGGGATTCATGTCAGACGATCTCGGTGGCCAAATCGTTCTCCCGAAATGTCCAGAATGTTCTTCAAACCAAACTGCATCTGCATCTAGATGTTTCTTCTGCAATTCACAGCTAAGCGCCTGGCAGAGTGTTCATCGAATCACCTTCAAGTTATTTCTCTACCGTTCCCACTCTCGAACAGCGCTCAGAAAAAAGAACAATTACGTCTTTCTGTGCGAGCTGTAATTTCTCTTATTTTATTATGATGATCATGTAGGTGGGCGCCAACAAAATATTTTCACGCTTTGAGGAGAAGGTAGCGAGTGAAGTTTCATGAAGATCCTGCGACAACGAAAAACGCCTTTGTTTTAATGACTGCTACCCCAATTCACGTATCATACCCGTGGCGCTCTCTCCCCTATTTCGTGAGAGTATAAAACCAGCTACCCTTCTTTGAACATTTTCGACGTCCTCCGTCGATCCTATCTGAAATCTGGAAATTTGTGGTAAGGTCTTATGGGACCAAACTGCTGAGGTCATCGGTCCCTAAGCTTACACACTATTTAATCTAACTTAAACTAACTTACTACAGACACACCCATGCCCGAGGGAGGACTCTAACCTCCGACTGGGGCAGCTGCGCGGACCGTGACAAGACACCCTAGACCGCACGGCTACCCCGCGCGGCTGATCCTGCGGACCACACGCAGCACAGCAACACTCCAGAAGAGGACGTACAAGAGTAGTGTAGACCTGTTGAATTTTCTCAGTGTTCTGCCGATAAGTCGTAGTCTCTGGTTTGCTTTCACTACAAATTTATCTCTGTCATCGTTCAAATGGTTCAAATGGCTCTGAGCACTATGGGATTTAACTTCTGAGGTCATAAGTCCCCTAGAACTTAGAACTACTTGAACCTAACTAACCTAAGGACATTACACACATCCATGCCCGAAGCAGGATTCGAACTTGCGACCGTAGCGGTCGCGCGGTTCCAGACTGTAGTGCCTAGAACCGCTCGGCCACTCCGGCCAACTGTGATCGTTCCAACTTAATTTATTCGTAATTATAATCACTAAGTATTTAGCTGAATTTACAACCTTTAGATTTGTGTCCTGTCGTGTGACCGAAATGTCGAGGTTTCCTTTTGATACTCATGCGGATAACATCACACTTTTCATTATTTAGCGTCAATTTCCACTTTTCGCACAATACAGATATCTTATGTAAATCGATTTTACAATTTGTTTTGATCATCTGATAACTCTACAAGACAGTAAAGAATAGCATTATCTGCAAACAATCTAAAAGTGCTACGTAGATTGTCTCCTAAACCGCTTAGGCAGATAAGGAACAGCAGGGGGCTTATAAGACTTCCTTAGAGACCGCTAGATATTACTTCTATTTTACTCGATATATTTCCATCAGTTACTATGAACTCTGACCTTTCTGACAGGAAACCACCAATCCAGTCGCACAACTGAGACGATAGTCCATAGGTACTCATTTTGATTAGAAGTCACTTGTGACGTACAGCGTCAAAAGCCTTCTGGAAATCTAAAAATAGGGAATCAATTTGGCATCCCCTTTCAATAGTACTCATTACTTCTTGAGAATGAAGAACTGGTTGTGTTTCACAAGAACAATATTTACTTAATCGCAAACAAGTGTGGCCCGGTGACATGACGCGAGCCGCGCGGTCTAAAGCGTCTTGTCACGGTCTGTGCGGCTCCCCACATCGGAGGTTCGAGTCCTCCCTCGGGCATGGGTGTGTTTGTTGCCCATAGCGTAAGTTAGATTAAGTAGTGTGTAGGCTTAGGGACCGATGGCCTCATCTGTATGGTCCCATAAGACCTTTCCACCAACTGACATGGCGCATTGTCATCCATAAACATTCTACCGTTGTTTCAATGGCTGTAAATGGTCTCCAAGTAGCCGAACATAACCGTTTCCAGTCATTGATCGTTTACGTTGTACCAAAGGTCCAGTACATTCAATGTAAACACAGTCCACACTATTATGGAGCCACCACCAACTTTTACAGTGCCACATGGATTCGTGGGGTCTGCGCCACACTCCAACCCTACCATCAGCTCTTACGAGATACAATTTGGACTAATCTGACCAGACAAAGGCTTTCCAATCGTCTAGGGTTCAACTGATATTGTCACTAGCCTAGGAGAGGCGATGAGGCGATGCTGTGCTGTTAGCAAAGGCACTCACACGGGTCGTCTGCTGCCATAGTCCATTAATTGCAAATTTTTCCGCACTCTGCTAAGTATTATGCTATAAGAGAAATTCACCTGGGCGTCCATGGGACCCGTGGCAGTACCCGATGACACCACGGCAGCTGCGGACGACGTGTATATTACTGCAGATCACCTGCACCCCTTCGTAGTTATGTCTTTCCTGAGGGCGGTGGCATCTTCCAGAAATATAACTCTTCATGTCATGAAGCCAGAATCGTGCTACAGTGACAGAAAATGATGATAGTGACTTGGTCACAAAATTCACCTGATCCTAAGGAAATGGAACACATAATGGACGCTATTGGGCGCCGGCACAGCGCTCAGAAACCACTGGCCCATAATGAATAAGAACTGCGTGACCCGTGAGTAGATGTCTGATGCCACACACCTCCGAAAACATACCAAGCACGTATTGAATCTACGCTGTACCATATTGCTGATTTATTGCATTCCAGAGTGAACCAACATGCTATTAAGCAACTGGTCATAAGGTTTTTGCTCATTGATGTAGTTGCTTTTTTGTCTTAAACCATTGATTTTCCAGATCTAAAGTAATAATGCCATACATTTATCGAACAAATCAGCATCATGTGTGAAAATTCTGAGGTTGCAGCTAATGTGTAATATTAACAATAATGGTCCTGAGGCATTCTCCTGTAGGTATAAATGACTCTTCATCCAGGAAAACAGCCGCATTATTTCTATCAAGAAGTAGTTTTCAAACCAGACTTAATGCTTTGCTTGCGGCTGACGTAATATTACGCCGTTTGCGGAAAATGGAAAAGTGCGACGGGCGTAACGTTACGTCACGCCAGGTACGATGATTTACCGCGGTGCCAAACGTATATTTACGGCTCCCACAAACGTCTGCCAGGTCTGCAGGCTTCGTAGCTTTTGCTAGAAGATAGGAACGATATTACTGGAAATATTCGTCGGTTTTGTAACCTTTGCGATCGTCTCTTGTTCCGTAGGCGTTAGCTGACGTTCAAGTTCTCTCCGTTTCGTGTATTTTGTGTTGATTTCGTGCTCAAAACGTTCACCGATGAGGAGAAATGTCTGAAGCAAATGCGTTACAAAGTCCTTGACGAGTCTGCAGATGATGAGAACGAAATATTTGAAGACGGATCAGATTACACGTTTATGGTATTACTCATATTGTCACAGATTGTATTGTTACTCAGGATTTTCCAGCTGATAAATCAGGAAATCAGCCAGAGCATATGCTTTCAGTGAGAGAAATGTTGGACCATGTAGCTCTCCAGGTCTCGATTTGAAACATACTGTACTCCACCATGAACGCTAAAATTTGCTTTGTTCTCGTGATTTTTGTGTTTCTGTAGATTTAAATTGACTGTGAAAGAAATTTAAACAGAAAGGTCAACTGTTTGCTTACTGTGGTATGTATTTGAATTCCAGAACCCACTTTCCATTTTTTCTTTGATAATTACTGTGAAATTGAAGTTTCATCACTTTTAATCCCCAATGCGTGTATGTAAAGTAGAAAGTCCAATAACCCTAAATATGTTTTAAAATTCCAACTATTTATTTGTACACACCAGTTCTAACTTGCAAAAATAATAATAATATTTTAGGCAGTCCACAGGTAATGGCAGCTACGTATAAAATCAGCACCGTAAGTCTTAAGCCGCGTTGTACATCCTTTCTCCTATAGCAGGCGCGACTGTAGCACGGACTCACAAGTTTTTCCTGAATTTTGTTGGATACCTTTCTCCATTGTTCTTATGATATCATGTGCAAACAGCAAGAGCTGTGTTTCACACAATCGATGTTGTGGGAAACTATGAATGTTCCCGCAAAGAAAGTATATTATGCTATTTTGATCAATATGTTTGAACTCAAAACACATTCTAAGACAAAAACAAGACGCACCACGTACGAATTATCCAAATTGGGTGGAAATTGATAGATTTGATGCATAAATACAGACAAAAAAGTGATTAAAATATTAAAATATTCCGGCCGATGTGGATGTACTGTAAGTAGGTTGTTTAGATTTTTTTAATGGTAACACCACGTAGCGCTCTGTATGAAAGACACTGGCTGTGCTGTGTGCAGTCTGTGGCTGGGTGGCATTGTTGGAATTTGCCACTGTAGTGTTGGGCAGTTGGCTGTTAACAGCGCGTAGCGTTGCGCAGTTGGAGGTGAGCCGCCAGCAGTGGTGGATGTGGAGAGAGAGATGGCGGAGTTGTGAGAGCGGATGATCTGGACAGAGACAGTAACTTTGTAAGACTGAATGTCATGAACTGATATATATAATATGACTTTTGAACAATATTAAGGTAAATACATTGTTTTTTCTCTATCAAAATATTTCATTTGCTAACTATGCCTATCAGTAGTTAGTGCCTTCAGTAGTTTGAATCTTTTATTTAGCTGGCAGTAGTGGCGCTCGCTGCATTGCAGTAGCTTGAGTAACGAAGATTTTTGTGAGGTAAGTGATTTGTGAAAGGTATAGTTTAATGTTAGTCAGGGCCATTCCTTTGTAGGGATTATTGAAAGTCAGATTCCGTTGCGCTAAAAATATTGTGTGTCAGTTTAAGCACAGTCATGTATAATTGTTGAAAGGGGACGTTTCAGTACAACATATTTCAGGTTTTCAGCCAGTGTTCGAGTAAGTCATTGCACGGACACCTGCCAGTCATCTTCAGGTGAGCCATCGAAGACTGACGAAGACTCGCTCTGTTCCGTCCTCGCTGGTGGAACCACTGAATTTAGTTGCCCTAAAGAACAAATCGTGGAGATGATGGGGTTCGACGCACTGTCCAGCTGGTAGCCGCTATTACGGTTCATTATATTTTGAGCCAAGCGTATTTCCACGGATTCTTCAATAATAGAGTCCCAAAAAGATATAGCTGTCGTCAGAATCACAGTTCTATCGTACTCCATTGAATGTCCAGGATAAATACAGTGTTCGGCAATAGCGCACTTACTTGGTTGCAAAAAGCGCATGCAACGTTGATGTTCAGTGCGGCGTTCCTTCACAGTGCGTGCAGTCTGTCCTATGTAGGACATACCACACCGTCAAGGTATTTTGTAAATTCCGGCCATGCGCAATAACAAGTCGTCCTTCACTGATCCCAAAAGGACACCAATCTTAGACGGTGGGCAGAAAATCAACTTCACTTGAAATTTACTGAGGATTCTTGGTATTTCAAACGAAATGTTACACACAAAACGAAGAAAAGCTAAATATTTCCGGCTTGTTCTCCTCTTTATCCACTTCCTGATACTTGATTTTGACTGACAGTGCCTTGTTAATCTGCTGGACAGAACATCATTCTTTCCAAACATTGTCTTTAGGTGGGCGAGCTCTTTAGGTAAACTATCAAGATCTGAGAGAGTGTGAGCTCTGTGTATGAGTGTTTTAAGCACTCTCATAGTTTGCGATGGGTGATGACAACTTGAGGCTTGCACTTAAAAATCAGTATGAGTGGGCTTACGATAAACAATGCCTCGGAGAACCATCATTCTTTCGTCTAACCAAGACAGCCAAGAAGGGCAGACAACCATCTGTCACTATTTCCTCGATGAATCTAATGTTGTTATGGATGGAGTTGAGTTGGTGAAGAAACTCCGTCAATTTATTTCCTCTATAGGGTCACGCTATGAAAGTATCGCCCACATACCTCCAAAATATAATTGGTTTAAGGGCAGCTGATTCAAGCGCTCTCTCCTCGAAATCCTCCATAAAAAGTTTGGTCACCAAAGGGGACAGAGGGCTGCCCACGGCTTCACCGTCAGTCCGTTCAAAATGTTCTTGGTTGAACATAAAATAGGTCGAGGACAGAGCATGCCGAAACATATCAGTGATGTCCACCTGAAACTTTTTCCCAATAAATGCTAGAGAATCTGCAAGAGGGAGTTTCCTAAAAAAATGATACTACATCAATGCCAACCAAACCGTCAGTACTGCTTAGACGGAGAGCCCCCCCCCCTCCCCCCCGCCTCAATAAGTCTATTGGTAGAGTCAGCTGAGTTTTTCCGTTTTTCCACCAAAGGTCTCATCAACGAAGCAAGATGTTTGGTTAAATCATATGTAGGCGCTCCAGTGTTGCTCGCTGCTGGACGTAATGGAACACTTCCGTTCTGGGTTGCCGCGTGGTCTATGACGCCTTGTCATGGTTCGCGCGGCTCCCTCCGTCGGAAGTTCGAATCCTTCCTCGGGCATGGTTGTGTGTGTTGTCCTTAGCGTAATTTAGTTTCAGTTAGTTTAATTGCTGTGTAAACCTAGGGACCGATGACCTCTGCAGTTTGGTCCCATAGAACCTTACCACAAATTTCCAAAATTTTTGGAAAGTTATACAGTCTTGGTGGTACACAACGATGTGGTCTTAACCTCTTGATGATCTCGTGGGGTAAGGAGGACGAATGTAATAGAGTGGAATTTTCCGTTTCACCCGTCCTGTAGGGTTGTAATCAATTCTCCTATAGGTAGACCCACTTAGCAGACTGGCCGAACACTGTATTTCTACTGGACAGTCAGTAGACTATGATGGAACTGTGATTTTGACTACAGCTACATCTCTTTGGGACTCTAATATTAAAGAATCCGTGGCAATACGCCTAGCGGAAAATCTGGCGAGCAGTTACGGCAGTTACCAGCTGGACACTGCGTGGAACCCGATAATCTCAACGATTTGTTCTAATTTAAGATGACAGAGTGCGCCAACTGCCGCGGTAACACACAGGACAGCCGTGTTCCGCGGTTCCACCGGCGGTGGCGCTGCGGCAGTTAAGTGTGGTTCGTCTATCGACTTGAATTTTGATGAATGTACGACGACTTCGCTGGCTAAGATATGGTTTGGCAAGCACGAAGACAAGCAGTAGAAACTCTCGCCGTGTGGGTACCGGCATTCTCTTGCTAAAATGTAAGCCAAAGATGGATTCCTATGAAGGGAAACAAAACGGGGGGTAGAACATTGTTGAAGTTCCCCTGTGCTGTAAGGGTGCCGCGTATGACAATGAAAGGAGTCATACTACGAAAAGAAAGCTCACCCCAGACGATCACTTCTGGCTGTTGCGCCCAATGGCGGTGACAGTCAGGTTGCTATCACACCGCTGTTCGGGTCGTTCCAGAGACATCTTCTCTAGTCATCGGGGCTAAGTTCGAAGTGGGGCTCATTACTGAAAACAACTCTAGTCGAGTCAGTGAGATTCCACGCCGAAGATGTGTCTTAGATTGTATATTTAAGGATTCGGTCGTAAAAAGAGGTGACTGTTATAGAACTCCAGCCTTCCTTTCTTTGGATAGTTCGAATTTTTTTCGAATTGCAGGAAACTTGTCTTCACAATGGCTGTTCAGTAAATTATGGTCAATAGTGGAGTTATTTAACTGCAAATTCTGTATAGAACCTGTTAGAGATTCTTTCCAGCCATGAAGCCTTGATGAATTTCGACGGTTTCATCTCTTTTTCAGCACCACTGGCACTGATTAGTATGTCACTCACCTTCGCAGTCTAACAACAATCGAGCTGTAACAAAATTTATGATATTTCTTTTTCAAGTAACATTTTATACACAAAATACAACATTTCGCTATTGTTCTGCTATTACCTACTCCAATCTCTGCTTCGCCAACGAGAGGCAGAACACTATTTTTCGACCACCAACAGTTTCAACACGAACGTCAAATTTCTTGTAACTTGGGAGAAATGCTTTGGTACTATTTTCCTCCAGTAATTATTGAAGACTTCACATGTTACCTTTCTTGTAGTCAAACGTGTTTCGTTTAACATTTGTCTGACTGTGGATTAATGTTTGAAAAAAATCCCAAACCAAGAGGTCATTGTGCGACATAAACGAAAGTTTTTAGGCTTGTTTCTACATCTGAAAGATGATGTCTATTCAAATTTCGCACCATTCGGCTAAGAATGGCGCTAGTACCGCCACTATGAGGACGTACATCAGGTTTGCTTTAAATATGCACTGTAGCGGTCGTGATCAATAACTCACCGAGTTTTAACGGTGTCGTGTAATAGGGCTACGAGAAACTGGATGCTCCTTCCGCGATATTGCAGAAAGACTTGCAAGGAACGTTGCCACTGTACATGATTGCTGGCAGCGGTGGTCACGGGAAGGTACGGTCGCAAGAAGACCGGGTTCCGAATGGCCGCGTGGCATTACAGAGAGAGAAGACCATCGTGTTTGGCGTGTGGCTGTGGCGCATCGTATTGCTTCTGCAGCAGAAATTCGAGCAGCAGTTGGCTCAACAGCGACATAAAAAACTGTTACGAATAGGTTACTTCAAAGAAATCTCCGATCCGTACGCCCTACAACGCGCATTCCACTTACCACACCGTGGTGACAAGCGAAGGCTGATCGGAGGGTGGAGCCGGAGTCTGTTGTGTTTTCTGATGAATGCCGGTTCTGCATAAGTGCCAGTGATAGCTGTGTGTTGGTTAGAAGAAGGCCAGTTGAGGGCTTGCAACCAACTTGTCTGCGTGCTAGACACGCTAGACATACGCCTGGAGTTATGGTCTGGGATGTGATAATGTATGATACCAGGTGCACTCTCGTCGTTATACCACGCACCTGACTGCATATTTGTACATCCGCCTCGTGAGTCGACGTGTTGTACCGTTTTTCATGAATAGCATTCCAGAGGTCCTTTTCCAGCAGGATAATGCTCGCCCACACATCGCTGTTGTAACCCAACAAGCTGTACAGAGTGTCGACACGGTGCCTTGAGCTGCTTGATCACGAGTTCTGTCTCCAATCGAGCACCTATGGGACATCACTGGACGACAACTCCAGCGCCATCCACAACCAGCATTAACCGTCTCTGTACTGACCGATCAAATGCAACAGGCATTGAACTCCATGCCATACACCGCCATCCGGCACCTGTAAAAGAAGATGCATGCGCGTTTGCAGGTTTCATTAAACATTCTGACGGTTACACCGGCTATTAATGTACCAGAATTATACTTTTGCAGTTGGGTTTTCTCGAGCTTACATTAACCTGTGAAGCTGCAACGTTAATCACTTAAGCATGTTACCTAGACAAATGTATTCCAGGAATTTCATTACTCTGCATTAATTACTTCTTGGTGTTACAATATGAGTAAGTCATCCCGCATAATGACTGCAACTCTATAAGTTAGAGAAATTGGATATCATACAGTTGGTAAAGAGATTTCTTCCTGCGTATAAACCTTTAATGGAACAGAAAGAAGGAAAATAGTCCTGGTACACCATTTGTCCTGTGTCATATACCCTACGGAGGCATCAAGTGTATTCTCATAGATGTTAATGTATACTCTTACTTTCTGAGTTTGTCTCAAAGGTGTAAAAATGTAACATCTAGGCAAAAAGACTCTGACATTATACGCAGACCGGCCGGTGTGGCCGAATGGTTCTAGGCGCTTCAGTCCGGAACAGCGCTGCTGCTACAGTCGCAGCTACATTCGCAGATTCAAGAATGGTTGTAGGAGAAATGCACATAATTATAGGCCTATATCGTCCAAGTCAATATGTTCCAGAATTACGGAACATGTTTTGTGCTCATGTTTTATGACACTTTGGAGAACGGAAACCTCGTTTATAAAAATCTACAGAGATTCCGCAAACAAAAATGTTGCGAAACTCAGCTCCTGCTGTTCCTCCATGTGATCCATAGGGCTGTATACATCGGCGCTCAGGTTGATGCCATGTTCCTTGACTTCAGGAAGACATCAGACACCGTTCCGCACTGTCGTTTAGCGAAAAAATACGAGCTTACCGAACATCGGACCAGACTTGTGACTGAATTTAAAATTTCCTTACCGACAGAACTCAACACGTCGCTCTTAGTGGAACAAAATCGACAGATGTAAAGTTGGTTTTGTGGGTGCCGAAAAGAAGTGTGATAGGAAGGCTACTATTTTCAACGTATGTACACACCAAACAAAGTTTTGCATCACGCCGGTTCCCAGAACTCCTGAAGATAGACGTTGACTGTGGATATTGTATCAAATACACAGTCCTTTTGACTGGTCAGAGATGTCACTAAACCCGACCAGCCGGCCGCGGTGAACGTGCAGTTCTAGGCGCTTCAGACTGGAACCACGGGACTGCTACGGTCGCAGGTTCGAATCCTGCCTCGGTCATGGATGTGTGTGATGTCCTAGGGTTAGTTAGGTTTAAGTAGTCCTAAGTCAAGGGGACTGATGACCTCAAATGTTAATTCCCATAGTGCTTAGAGCCATTTTTGTTACGCTGTGCTAAGGAATACGAGTACGTGACAGGAGTAGAGTTACTCTGTGAAGGCCGAACAGGTCTATCAATGACAGCCTCTCCTTCTGCACGCAGTCAGTTTGATGTAGCGTGCCACGAGCGATCACGCGAACATATTGATTATCTATGGTCAATTTTATATTTGGACAGCCTTCAAAGTATCTCCCTGTAGCGTTGTGTTAGCTGGAAGGTATTGCATAAGTTACAAGCTTCCACAAAACGGATACTGATCTAACTTAGTACGTCGCCCAGTTTTACACTGAGTTCGCAATTTTGAAAATAGTACTAATCTACTCCATTGAGTGAAAGCCAATAGAATCATTCTACCTACCTGCCTTCTACGCAAGCTTTGGACCATGGCTATTTGGTAATTACGATTCGAAGAACTGCGCTTAAGTTTAATATTGTAAGTAAGGTACAAAAGTTCAATCATTTTTTTCTTATTGTGTAATTTAATTTAAGATAGATAGTATTGTGTTATTGTTGTTGCCGTGTTCTTCAGTCCAGAGAATGGTTTGACGCAGCTCTCCATGGTACTATATCCTGTGCAAGCATCTTAATGCCAGAATCACCACTGCAACCTACATCCTTCTGAATCTGCTTTCTGTATTCATGTCCTCATCTCCCTCTACGAATTTTACCCCACACGCTTCCCTCCAGTACTAAATTAATGACCCCTTGATGCCTCAGAATGTGTCCCACCAACAGATCCCATCTTTTGGTCAGGTTGTACCACTAATTTCTCTTCTACCCGATTCTATTTAGTACCTCCTCATTAGTTACGTGATCTACCCATCTAATCTTCAGCATTCTTATGTAGTGCCACATTCAAAAACTTCTATTCTACTCTTGTCTAAACTGTTTGTCGCGCATTTTTCACTTCCATACATGGCTTCACTCCATGCAGATACTTTTAGAAAAGACATCTATACTCGATGTTACCAAATTTCTGTTCTTCAGAAACACTTTTCTTGACATTGCCAGTCGACGTTTTACATCTTCCATATTTCGACCATGATCAGTTATTTTGTTTCCCAAATAACAAAACTCACTTACTACGTTAAGTGTCTCATTTCTAATCTAATTCCCTTAGTATCATATGATATGATGCGACTACATTCCGTCATCCTCGTTTTTGCTTTTATTGATGTTCATCTTATATCCTCCTTTCAAGATGCTATCCACTCCGTTAAGCTGTTCTTTGAAGTCCTTTGCTAAACAAAATGGTTCAAATGGCTCTGAGCACTATGGGACTTAACAGCTGAGGTCATCAGTCCCCTAGAACTTAGAACTACTTAGAAGAACATTTCCGAAATATTGCCCGCCAGTGCATCTCCCTTGTATAGGCCCTCTATATACTCCTTCCACATTTCTACTTTCTCTTCTTTACTTAGGACTAGTTTTCCATCTGAGCTCTTGATATTCAAACAGGAGGTTGTCTTTTCACCTCTCTTTTGTTTTCCCGTAGGCAGTAGCTATCTTACCCCTAGTGCTATATGCTTCTACATCCTTGCCGCATGGAGTGACCGCGTGGTTTGAGGCGCCATGTCACGGATTGCGCGAGCCCTCCCATCGGAGGTTCGAGTCCTCCCTCGGGCATGGGTGTGTGTGTTGTTCTTAGCATAAGTTAGTTTAAGTAGTGTCCATGGACCTCAGCAGTTTTGCCCCTTAGGAATTCACACATTTGAACATTATTTTTTTACGTCCTTACATTTGTCATCTAACATTTCTGCTTAGCCATTTTGAATTTCCTGTCAATCTCATTTTTTAGACGTTTGTATTCCCTTTCACCCGCTTCATTTATTGCATTTTTATATTTTCTCCTTTCATCGATTAAATTCAATATCTCTTTTCTTATCCAAGGATTTCTACCAGCCCTCGTCTTTTTATCTACTTAATCCTCTGCTGCCTTCACTATTTCATCTCTCAAAGCCACCCATTCTTCTTCTATTGTATTTTTTTCCCCTGTTCTTGGCAATCCGTCCATAATACGCCATCTGAAACCCTCTACAACCTCTGGTTCTTTCTGCCTATCAAGGTCCCGTCTCATTATTCTTGATGAAAAAGGGTGTTTCATTTTACTTATACATTTTGTGCATGTGTGGTTTCCTTTTATTTGTAACATTTGTTGTATCACAGTTACATGACTCCAATCTGTTTGATGTTGGACATGTTTAACACCTGTAATGTGACTTAGTTGTCCATATTGTTCTCTCACATCAACAGGATATAACAGCTCCCGCCAACATTAGAATTTAATATGACACACTGACTTATATTTTTATATACTCATGTTCAGAAAAAACTCAACACCTTGAGCGACTAAAGACAAGACGTCCATATTCACAGGAAATGTACACAAGTATGTTCTGCAGCAATGATTAGCATTTCAGTCACATCGGTTCAGCATTTTTCCTGTTCCCTAGCAGCCTTAGGGTCCACCATGGGCCCTGAGAACTTGTTCCATGCGTAATGGCATCGACTTATACAAGGCGCGAATGGCGTGCTGTAGTATAGCCGTTCGTGATGCATTTACCTAGTTCCAAAGCTCATGTATGGTGGTTGGCATTGGGTCACAGCCCCGCAACCGTCGTTTTTCCATATCCCTCACATTTTCCATAGCGACAAGACTGGTGATATGCCGGGCTAGGGTAAAAGGCTGACATCCTGTGAAACCAAGAAGGCACGTGTTCGTGTAGCAACATCTGGTCGTGCATTGTCTTACTGAAAAATGGCGTCTGGTGAGTTACGCAGAAGGGGTATAGCTACAGCTCGCAGGATGTCATTTACCTAGGTCACACTGGTCACAGTGCCCTAGACACGCATCAGCTGTGATTTGTGGTTGTACCCAATAGCACCCCACACCATATGGCCCTGAATTGGCGCTGAATGTCTTGTGCGAATGCATCACTGTGATGCCGCTCCTCCTAATGCGGCGAATCAAAATTCGGCCATCATTTTTGAACAAAAAGAACTTGGATTCGTCCGAAAACACTATCTGATGCCATTCCTGTCCCTAGTGACGTCGTTCCATACACCACTGCCATCTAACGTATATCTGCACATTCGCCAAACGTAGATGCAGAAGTGGGCGACGTGCACGTAATCCATTCCGTAATGGCGACGGACTGTCACCCCTGATAGTGTAGGATGTGTTACACTGTTCCACTGTTGGGCCAGAGCCGACGAGGACGCAGATCTGTCCTGCAGTGCCATTCGGATGAGGTGTCGATCTTCTCGATGGTGGTCTGGTCGGTGCGACCAGACCCATCTCGTCGTGTTCCACGGCTTTCCGTGAACCATCCTGCACTCACCCATTGCACTGCCGACACACTTCGTCCCATTCGAGCAACAGTTTCCCGGATGGATGCATCACATTCTCTCATGCCAAAAATGCGCCCTCTTTCATAGTCACTGATTTGACGGTTCGGCTCGCGCATACGTCTGCGTGGCATCCTGCACGTCTGCTCAAGCTATACTAATCCTTAACCTTCAGTTTATAGCGACAATGAGAGCCGCAGGCACATTTTACTGGTGGGTGATGTAGCGCCTCGACATCGATGTTCATATTAAACAGGCGTACCGGCATGGTTCAAATGCTAATTATTTCTGCAGAACATACTTTTGTACATGTCCTGTGGATGTAAACGAGCCGGCCGGTGTGGCCGAGCGGTTCTAGGCGCTACAGTCTGGAACCGCGCGACCGCTACGGTCGCAGGTTCGAATCCTGCCTCGGGCATGGGTGTGTGTGATGTCCTTAGGTTAGTTAGGTTTAAGTAGTTCTAAGTTCTAGGCGACTGATGACCTCAGAAGTTGAGTCCCATAGTGCTCAGAGCCATTCGAACCAATGTAAACGACTTATCTCTAGTGTTTTTTTCTGAACATGAGTGTATATTAGCATAATATATATTTTATATCATTTTTCAACTGCGTGACGTAAAAAGTGAATCATCCAGAAGGGAAAGAGGAAACGAAATGGAACTTCACGGGCTGAGAGAGTAGGTGATGTTATTTTAGTAATTACAAAATAGAATCACATTTACAAAGAACTTGTTTGAATGAGGTAACATATCATTATGACATTGCTCCCCCTCTGGCTTGGATGCTTGAACTGATTCGTTTGGGAAGTGTGCCATAAAGCCATTGTATCCTCTCCTGAAGCAAGCTGGCCCACGTCTATTGTAACTGGTTCTTGATATCTTGGATACTATCTCCGGGACGGAACTGACGTCCGGGCTGGTCCTGCACATGTGCTATCGGGGGCGGCTCTAGGAACCTTGCTGGACACAGGAGTGTCTCATCACCATTGATAAACTTAGCATGGGTGACGAGCATTTTCCTGTGGAAGAATTGCAACCCGAGATTGTGACAGGAGAGGTAACGCATGAGGAGGCAGGATGTCCGCGACATACCATTGTGCCATTAGAGTTCTCACAACCTCTAGCAGTCGTGACCTGAAGTCATACCCGATGATTCCCCACGATATAACGCTAGTGTACCACCACTGTTACTCTCCAAAATATTGGAAGAATTGAGCCTCTCCCCAGGTCACCGTCTTGCTCTCTTACGATGGCCATCCGAGTTAGTAAAGAGCCGTGATTCATCGCTGAACCCAAATGCGACGCCATTTATCAGGAGTTCACGCTTCCTGGTCACGTCACCTCTCCAAACGCAACCGTTTGTCTTGTGTTAACTGCAGGCTACGCATGGAACCCTAATTCCTTTGGCCGGTTGCTTCTAGTCTCCGACTAATGGTGCAGTATTACACAGAATGGTGCAGGGAGTCCTCGTATGACAGGCGCAGATATGAGAGTGTAACGATGTGCTTGGTGCACAATACGACGATCCTCTCTTCATGTCAGATGTGGTCGACTAGGGTCTTGTCGGCGAGTATGGGTGCATTCCCATGCAGTCCAACTTCGGACCACTATCACATCAGAGTGCCCCACAAATCTGAATATTCCACGACTGGACCAGCTGGCCAAATTGAGACCCACAATGATGCCACTCTCTATCTCCGTCAGATGTTGATAACGCTGTCTCATGGGAGTACGATGTATCTCCGTGTCCTTCACGGTGTTCACTCATCATCTGAATTTGTTCATTAGCCTATCTGGCATGGCAACAACTCTACACACGGACAACACTAATGTGTGTCTTGTGTATTGAACCGGGGACCTAGAAACGACAGAGAGCCATTGTTGTAAACGTAGGGCCTTTGTTGACTTGTTGAATGTTGAGAGAAAATATGGACAATGAAAGTCATTACTGTTGTGGCGTAACAAGCTAGCTACGCCACACTGAGAAGTAGCCGGAAGGGCACGCGTCAACTCTCGCCGTCTTGTGTTAAGTCTGAAACAGGATACGTGATGAAAGCTATAAAGAAAAGAACGGAGCTTCTCGTATACTTAACTTTAATTTCTTGTTGTACATTGCTCTTGATAATACAAGTGAGACTCTCTCCAGATATGGTTAATGTCGCCTTGCTAGGTCGTAGCCATGGACTTAGCTGAAGGCTATTCTAACGGTCTCTCGGCAAATGAGAGAAAGGCTTCGTACGTGTAGTCGCTAGCAATGTCGTCCGTACAACTGGGGCGAGTGCTAGTCCGTCTCTCTAGACCTGCCGTGTGGTGGCGCTCGGTCTACGATCACACAGTGGCGACACGCGGGTCCGACATGTACTAATGGACCGCGGCCGATTTAAGCTACCACCTAGCAAGTGTGGTGTCTGGCGGTGACACCACAATTACTACTATAAAATATGAGACAACCAGAAAGTATTTTACTTTAGAGTAATCATATTAATGTTGGGTCACACTGACCCGAACATTAGGTATGTAACTGTTAAGGTTTATGACCAGATGACTTAAAATATTTTAAAACTTTTATAACCACATACTACCCTAGCATTTCCAGGCAAATCCACAAAATTTCATAAAGTTATTTTGATATTTAAATAATAAGAAACGAAATTTGTAACCATTTTGGGTCATATAGACCAGAACAGAACAGCAGGATTGAAACAAGTAACCAGTCTCTGGATCACTTTGAAATTATATTAAGATCTGCCAATATATTTGTGCAGCTTTTCTCAGATTGTGCTTCAGTACAGATATCTGCATCACCTGCTACAAGTCTGATGTTGCCATTAATAATATTAGCATTACTACTAATATCTGTAACAGGTATCTGCCCCACTGAAAAACGTAAGGTCAGAGAGGAGAAGGTCACGTGCTAAAACTAGCCGAGCCAAATGCCATGTGATAACCTATGGAAAGCCATCTCAGCTACCTGTGAATATGTGAAAGAATATAAGAGATTTTTTTAACCACCAAATTAGTTTCCTTCCTTTATCGATGCAACTGGTCATTGAAGTCCGAGGTATTTCGACAGGTACCAAAGAATCCACGTGCTGGGTCCTTCTGAGGGCCAAATAACCCGGTACGAACAGAGAAGTTTTCTTCTGTTAATTTTTCGATTAAACAAATTATTTTGGTGACAAAATAAAATTGGCAGTAAGTGGTATTCGAATTGAGCCCTGCTGTCAGATGGTAGCTTTCTAGCTTGTCGATTATGCCACAGAGCTACAAAAATATTATAAGAACTTACAAAAATATTATAAGAACTATTACAGCCCCAAGGTTTTTCTTACAGATGTTCCATTCTTGGCTCCATTTCAGGACATCAGCGATGTTTCGTAGGTAGGAATGCTATGAATGATGCGCAACAGTTTTCTTAAGTGTTTCAGGTGATGCATTTTTATACTGACTGTCAAGAACGTGTTAGAGCTTCAGTTACACTCACAAAAACAAGTGTTATTTACTTTTATGAACAGTACTACACACGCATTAATGCGGCTGGATGCTGTGTCATATGTCGGGTATTTCTAATTTCAGGCCCGGCTATTTTTCTGTTTTGCAATCGTACGTCATGCGCATTACAGAAGTGGTAAGCAGACAGTGCTTTCGCGACAGTCATCATTACTCCAGAGAAAAAAGAATTCATCAATAACTCCAATCTTCCTTTGCATCTTGCAATCTGTGAATGAAATCCGCCCTCATAAAAGCAACGGTAGTACGCGACACGCTGACCCCGCTACAGGCACAATTTAATTTTCATTCGGACCCTCGTAAAAAACCGTAGCCATGACGTCTTTCTGTCATGTCGTGTAGTTTCTTCCCTTTTTCTTTTCTTTTTTCAACAAGGGATCGTGGTGTGAGAGATTTAAAATTCGACACCGTCACAGCGAGCGTGCCTATTTTATGACTTTAGAATGCGACATAGGTCCACAACAATAGGGTCAATGTCGCAATAAACGTGTATGCAATTTATGACCCGAGCTTATCCACGGCTGTGTACGTAATTCTCGGCCGATTCAGCGCTGGGCAGCTCTTCGCACACTAGTAAGCCTCGCCACCACTACATGTTATCTTATGGTGGGTGTTTCAGGAAGAATGGTCAATAGTCAGGGATGTGACAGGAACGACCTCTCGAAGCAAAAACGTCCAGTAAACATGGGCTTTAAAATGCATACCTTAAAAGCTACGAGAACTTTTTTATCTTCGATACTATGAAACACAGCCGCGCGGGATTAGCCGAGCGGTCTTAGGCGCTGCAGTCATGGACTGTGCGGCTGGTCCCGGCGGAGGTTCGAGTCCTCCCTCGGGCATGGGTGTGTGTGTTTGTCCTTAGGGTAATTTAAGTTAAGTAGTGTGTAAACTTATGGACTGATGACCTTAGCAGTTAAATCCCATAAGATTTCACACACTTTTTTTTTAACTATGAAACAAATATGTTCTACACCAAGTTTTTTGCTTTCCATATTTTGAGAGGTGGTAGTTTAGACCAAAACAAGTACGGTAAGCACGGGCTCTGAAATGCATACGTTAGGAGCTGTGAGCACTTTTTCATCTTCGCTACTGTGAAACACGTCTCTTCCACTGAACAAGTGCCCATAGCTCTTAGGGTATGCAGTTCAGAGTGCATGTTTACCTGACCTTTTTTTGTTGTTTTCATCCACACTACCTCCTCCAAAAATAACAGAGAGCTTTGAGTAAAAGAGATCCGTTTCTCAAGATATGAAAAGCAAAGAGCTTGCTGTAGAAGAGATTTGTTCCACAATATCAAAGGTGAAGATGTACTCATAGTTCTTAAGGTATGCATTTTAGATCCCATGTTTACTAGACGTTTTGCTTCGAGTGATCATTCCTGCTATATCCCTAAATATTGGCCATTCCGCTTGGGACACTCTGTATGGCTCAATCATACACTCCTGGAAATTGAAATAAGAACACCGTGAATTCATTGTCCCAGGAAGGGGAAACTTTATTGACACATTCCTGGGGTCAGATACATCATATGATCACACTGACAGAACCACAGGCACACAGACACAGGCAACAGAGCATGCACAATGTTGGCACTAGTACAGTGTATATCCACCTTTCGCAGCAATGCAGGCTGCTATTCTCCCATGGAGACGATCGTAGAGATGCTGGATGTAGTCCTGTGGAACGGCTTGCCATGCCATTTCCACCTGGCGCCTCAGTTGGACCAGCTTTCGTGCTGGACGTGCAGACCGCGTGAGACGACGCTTCATCCAGTCCCAAACATGCTCAATGGGGGACAGATCCGGAGATCTTGCTGGCCAGGGTAGTTGACTTACACCTTCTAGAGCACGTTGGGTGGCACAGGATACATGCGGACGTGCATTGTCCTGTTGGAACAGCAAGTTCCCTTGCCGGTCTAGGAATGGTAGAACGATGGGTTCGATGACGGTTTGGATGTACCGTGCACTATTCAGTGTCCCCTCGACGATCACCAGTGGTGTACGGCCAGTGTAGGAGATCGCTCCCCACACCATGATGCCGGGTGTTGGCCCTGTGTGCCTCGGTCGTATGCAGTCCTGATTGTGGTGCTCACCTGCACGGCGCCAAACACGCATACGACCATCATTGACACCAAGGCAGAAGCGACTCTCATCGCTGAAGACGACAAATCTCCATTCGTCCCTCCATTCACGCCTGTCGCGACACCACTGGAGGCGGGCTGCACGATGTTGGGGCGTGAGCGGAAGACGGCCTAACGGTGTGCGGGACCGTAGCCCAGCTTCATGGAGACGGTTGCGAATGGTCCTCGCCGATACCCCAGGAGCAACAGTGTCCCTAATTTGCTGGGAAGTGGCGGTGCGGTCCCCTACGACACTGCGTAGGATCCTACGGTCTTGGCGTGCATCCGTGCGTCGCTGCGGTCCGGTCCCATGTCGACGGGCACGTGCACCTTCCGCCGACCACTGGCGACAACATCGATGTACTGTGGAGACCTCACGCCCCACGTGTTGAGCAATTCGGCGGTACGTCCACCCGGCCTCCCGCATGCCCACCATACGCCCTCGCTCAAAGTCCGTCAACTGCACATACGGTTCACGTCCACGCTGTCGCGGCATGCTACCAGTGTTAAAGACTGCGATGGAGCTCCGTATGCCACGGCAAACTGGCTGACACTGACGGCGGCGGTGCACAAATGCTGCGCAGCTAGCGCCATTCGACGGCCAACACCGCGGTTCCTGGTGTGTCCGCTGTGCCGTGCGTGTGATCATTGCTTGTACAGCCCTCTCGCAGCGTCCGGAGCAAGTATGGTGGGTCTGACACACCGGTGTCAATGTGTTCTTTTTTCCATTTCCAGGAGTGTAGATGTAATCCATTATGTGGCATCATTCGTGTACATCATTTAGTTACTTGTTCCATTCTCACTATTCTGTAGACAATGAATAAAACTTGGAAAGATTGTAAACTACCCATACCTTCAAGAACCGCACAGTGTTCTGAATGCACAGTGCACAAAAAATACAACGCAAACGCAGATAATTTTATAGGATTGTCTGTAATGGTGGGAATACCAGTTATATTCAACAATCAGCAAGAAACATGCACAGACAATGTATGAATCATATAAACCGCATACTACCTGATATTTTTATCAAGTCAGTAGTTGATACACTTACCGACTGACTCTGTGATGCACTAGTTGGGAAACACAGAAGCACAATAATATGATAACGAATGTTTGTATGTGAGAACATACTACTTTATACTGGAACGGGATTGGAGTTGGGTCCTTGACTTTCCTTATCAACAATCAACGCAACATATGTACCCTGTCGAGCTGAAGTATTTGTTTCTCAGTATGACGAACACAAATCGGGATAGAAGCAAATATGGAAAATATTAGTTCAGTATCATCCATTAACGTGTCTCTGCTAACTTTTGAAGTTTATCGTAGGGAGCAATGAATCTTAATGAAAATCATTTTTACTCGCTACAGACGTCTGGTAGATAAGACGTTTTAAATGACTGCTTAAGAGACATGTTTCAGAGCCACATCAGATCAAATAGATATCCATGGAATAGATCAGACAATTTCTTACGTTTGAAGGAAACTCTATCTAAGTATAGATGTAGATTTTGTAGACAATTCTTGTGACTTTTCTGGCTTTCCGAGCGGATCTGTTGCGCGTTTGCTGCCGGATAACATTGTGCAAGTCACACTGCATAATGTTATGCGTCGCCAAAAGCGGCAAGTTTATTAGCGACGGATCCTCCTGGGAAACCCCACAAGTCACATCTGAACCTCTACTGGAGGACATCGCCAATGACATACGTGAGTTTGAAAAATTACGTAACGTCCCATAACATCCGACAGAATACCAGAGAAGCGTTTTTTTTCAAGATAATTCTTAATTATAGTTATGAATAAAGAAAGTTGCAACCTGATATGCATGGATAAACAAATAGGTGTAAATGATGTGATAAGTTTGGAATTCTTCACTCCGCGAACGCAGTGTACACCACTGCATGTGACGTGGGTGGGCGAACAAACAAGACTGTTAAATAATCGTTCAGTATGCGCGGACACAGCTAATAGTTGATGGCCTTTTCCAAACGTTAAGCTTTTCGTCCACTGCGCTCTGTACCATTAGGCCCCAAGTAAACTGAGGAAGCAGAGATTGCTGCACCCTAGTGAGCCCACGGACCGACCGACAAAACGACTTGCTTGCCACCAATCGGTACATGAGAACTCAAACCCAAAATGTTACGGACGTAATTTTCAATAATCAAATATGTACAAACACTCGGTGTTGTTAACAGGAAAACCTCCCCAGCAGCGAACCACCGAAACGAACCACAACATGAATGGATGAGGCTTGGGTACTTAAAACACCACTCAACTATGACGTCCTGGGTCGGTGAACCACGAAGCTCGTAGCGATCGGACAGCTTCACACACGCTCCGACACAGCGCAGCGACCGTCAGCGGATCCAGCGACTGCACCGCGCGGAGATATCTTCCCTGGTCCACAGCAACCGATCGGCTGGCTGCCAGAATGCCGACAACATCTAAAATAGAAAATAGTCGTCAGTGGAAATAACACGAACTACACACACAACCTGACAAACACTTGCAAGAAGACCTGAACGATACCCAACAGTAACTAAGCACGCACGAAGACAAATCTGGAGTCGATGCACACACACACACACACACACACACACACACACACACACACACACACACACACACACAGCCGACTCATGAACGATCGGGCGAGCCAAAACGCGTCGTCCGTTAGGACGACCGACCGACGATCCACCAAAACCGTGGCCCGGCTCAAGTGATACGTGGTGGCAATGGTCGGGCGAGCCGTGTCGACGCAGACTGCTCCAACCCGACTGCACTAGTGTCCTGCGCGACCGCTACGGTCGCAGGTTCGACTCCTGCCTCGGGCATGGATGTGTGTGATGTCCTTAGGTTAGTGAGGTTTAAGTAGTTCTAAGTTCTAGGGGACTGATGACCTCAGAAGTTAAGTCCCATAGTGCTCAGAGCCAAGTCACTAGTGTCGCATTGCAACTGTCCGACTGGCCGTTCCGGACTGCGCTCCAGACACCTTCCAACCGACTGGCAGTCCGAACTCCCGACCCCGAACTCCCGACCCCGAACTCCCTATCCGAACTGGTTTACGACAGACAACGACCGGGAAGTAAAAGCAGTAGAGCAAAGGTACTACGACAGGGGATATATCGATACGTGCTGCTAACACCGCTCACGTCAGGCAAAACGGCAACTCAGTGACAGTAGTAATTTAAATTAACGTAGTGAGGTGGAAGTACGTTAAAATCAGAGTGTAAAATACAGCCGGCCGACGTGGCCGTGCGGTTAAAGGCGCTGCAGTCTGGAACCGCAAGACCGCTACGGTCGTAGGTTCGAATCCTGCCTCGGGCATGGATGTTTGTGATGTCCTTAGGTTAGTTAGGTTTAACTAGTTCTAAGTTCTAGGGGACTAATGACCTCAGCAGTTGAGTCCCATAGTGCTCAGAGCCATTTGAACCATTTGTAAAATACATGATGGCGGGAACACGAGCCACGCACGGCTCACTTACATCTTCTCAACACAGTCAATATTTAAAAACAATAATATAAAAATTGTATCAATAATTTTCTTAGGATTATTTTCCTGGATTTTAAAACTTTGAGACAAATGGAGCGTTGATAGCAGACCTTGACTGGAGTGCACTAGTGCATCTAATTATCACTGCGTTGTCAATGCAGTGTGGTTTTCACACTGTACATGGAAGAAAAAACATTTTCATGCTGCATCAACTGTGTGCATAACCGACTACCACAGCCAAAGAGATATTCAGTCCTAAAGGAAGTCCACTAGTATCAGACATAGCCCTAATCTGAGGAAGAAATTTCTGAGGATGTAACTCTGGAGCACAGTATCGTACGGAAGATACTCTTCGACTGTGGGAAAAGGAGAAAAAAAGACAATCGAAGAGTGTGAGATGTGATCTTACAGAAGGATGCTGAATATTATGTGGAGTGACAAAATAATAAATGAGGAAAATTGTCAGCAGAATCGCCGAGGAAAGTAATATATGACAAACTTTCTGTAGAAGAATGAGTAGGGTAATAGGACGCATATTAAGACATCAGCGGACAACTTCTTCTACCATTTTATACTGGGATGACGAGGTCCAGTTTAAAAAATAATGGAAAATCCAAGATGGGATAGTATTCGGGACATTTGTAGCCGGAAAAACAGAGAGAGAAAGAGGGGGGTGAGGGAGTCGTCATGTCATTTACAACCTTTAAATTGGGGTCAAGGCAATCTTGAACGTACACAGCTTATCTACCGTTGTCTTGTTCTAATTATATTTGACAGTCAGTGATTTCAATAAGAAAAAACATATCAGTACTAAGTGCGGTTGTGATATTTAAATATAATGATAATCTTTGTTCGCGTTCAGTATCATACTGACACAATATATTATTTTCCAATGTTAAAAATATTGTTCGGATAGGTGTTATTCTGATTGAATATAACATTCAAATAACATTAACGGTAAATATTCTCACAAAGTATCTATTATTTTTACATAATTAAAGCCTAAAAGTCACTAAATATTAATGTTTGGTCACGTGATCGAAAACGGTCTGTTATTTTCTGAAGCTCTGGTGTCATCACAGACTAGGAGTAGGACGAAGTTTACGTATTTTATGTGCATGTTAGCCGAAGTACGTGGTTTTTATGTACTTTTTCTGCATTATGTACTTTTTCTGCAAACAGTTTAGACTTTTAGTGATAGGAAACGCATTTACAACTTTTAAGTAAGAATAGAGAGATATTTCGTGAACGCAGATAGTTGGAAACCTTGGGAGAGTTGATGCGTTTATGCTCCATCCATTTAGAGAGGCGAAATGTGCAACGACGGACATTCTTTTCCCTGCTCCCTGCAACATCATTAACCTCGCTCAAAACTAAGAAATTGTAGAATTTTTTTCAAATGTGTCCGTATATTATAACTAGATTGACGACTACCAGTCATGAGCTACGACCCAAAGCATAATAAATTTATTCTTGGCAAATCACGGTGCTCATTTCCTCTACAGAAGACACCCAGAAGAGCTACTACCCAGAGCTGGCGCTCTGTGACGCAACAGACAGTGCAACTAACTCCAAATAAAGGGATCACATATTCGAATTCTGGAAGGGGTATATATTTTTAAAAGTTTTACACGAAACACGAAAACAGTGTTAGCAAGAACTGAGTGTACCATTTGTTTCGATGGTGGGATATATTTTACATAGCTGCACATTAATCTTAGTTTGAGAAATGGACAACAGAGGATAAATGCACTTACTTTGTAAAGAAACAACCCACTTTTTTGGAAACCATTGCTAGTAATGAAGATATCACCATACGCCCACCGAACAATGAGGTGTAGGACGATGAGGTTTTCTATAGCGAGAGATATAAAGCATGTACAACATGCAGATAATACAAACGTAAGGGCTGTGGTGTTAGTGAGTATAAACTAACGTCAGTCTCTGACGCATACATCATCTTTATGTAAGATGATAAAATTACGAAAGTTGAAACAACAATGATCCTAGCCGGACAATACGAAGATACAAACATTGTTTCTAGTAAAGCTAAAAATGGGTGGTCACATTAACTAGAAAATGTATTTTTGAAAGTGACGTGTGTAAATGGCATGGAAAACACAATACTCTGTTTCTGATCGGTGTAATGAAGTTTTGTAATAGTGATATGGTTTTCATATGAGAGGAGTGTTGATTTTACAAATAAGTTAAAATACTCTGTCCAGCGTTTTTTTAGCAACTGCACTGCTAAAGAGTGTATATTTGCCGAAGAGTGTATGTAATATTAGATATAACGGCAATTTTCACAGGGATTTTATTTTCGTTGAATGCCGCTGCCCTTCCTATCAACAGAGGGAAATAATATCTCCAAGGAAAATTAATGTTAACTTCAGAGTTAGGAAACTTGTGCATCGACGTTGTGGCGTTTTGCCGGTACAGTGCAACCAAATTTTATGCGTCTTCTCATTCTCTGGAGCTCTCGAAAACAACTTTTCAGGAGTTTTTATAGATATATTTGTACGGTATGGTACTAACACTATTTGTAACTCATTTCCCAAAAAGTAACTTCCATAACAAGACATCACTGTATTAGCATTATGAGAGTAGGAGCAGTGAGGTAGCCGGTGACGTCACAGGCATCACTTGACTCGAATGGGGTATTTAGCTGGCTTTCAAATTATTTGGATTTCATTTACTATTTTATAAAAGAATACTGAAATTCAGGAGGAAAATAAGCTTGTTAGGCGCATGAAATGACATAATTAGTCATTTACGACAATTTCCAGAAAATAGTCAAATAGCCTATTAGAAGCTGGACTAAAACTGAGTGCATGGAGCAATGTTGACAGATTTAATGACTGATTGCACTAGTTAATTAAACGATTACCTTCAGGGACTGAGGGAGAAGACGGTCTCGCAAGGCTGAAGCTCTGTGAGTGTCTCCGCACGCAATCTCATCCCTGGCCGGGTCCTCGGCAGACACAGGATATCGCCTACGTACGTCTCACGAAGCGCGCAGCGGCCGGGATCTCCTGGGGCGCCGCCGTCCTGATCAATGGCGACCGGGCGGCGGCCGCACGCGACCGGCTTTCAACCTAATTATTCGGCCGAATTACGGGGAGTGGCTGGGATGGCAGCAGCATCTCGCCGCCCACAAACGTCGGCCGCGAGAGACGGACGGCCAAGTGGCGCGCTCACGAGATCACACCACTTCTTCTCCCCCCCCCCATAAATAACGGCCGTTGCTTTCCGAGATGCCTCCAGCTATCTTCGTGGCCACTGAGAAACCCTATTTTTCCAAATATGACGCACAAGCGGACGTCTTCTTGTTATCATGAACTGTCTCCCGTTGCTGTGTTGGAGATTACAGTTTTTTTAGAAGGCTGTACTGACGTGACACACGAGCGTTTGTACGAAAACAAGGACTGTAATTTTATAAACACGTCTCAATCACGTTTATTAGCAGTCCTTAGTTTCAAACAACGTGTTACGTCTGTATGCTATCATTATCAGGTGCACGTCTATTAAATATACGAGGAGCGTTCAATAAGTAATGTAACACTTTTTTTTTTTCTCGGGCGGTTTCTGTTGATAGAAAGTGGAACTTGTTGTGGGACATCGCGGAATATTTCCGCTTCAGCCGCGATGCTTCACCAAGTTCCAATAGGTCGCGGTGCAATACGTAGCCTTCAAAATGGCGTCTATAACGGAGATGCGTTCCAAGCAGAGAGATGTCACCCAGTTCCTTTTGGTGGAAAACCATAGCATCGCAGGTATTCATAGGCGCTTGCAGAATGTCTACGGAGACCTAACACCGAAGAAAAAATAGCTCTGAGCACTATGGGACTCAACTGCTGTGGTCATAAGTCCCCTAGAACTTAGGACTACTTAAACCTAACTAACCTAAGGACATCACACACATCCATGCCCGAGGCAGGATTCGAACCTGCGACCGTAGCAGTCGCACGGTTCCGGACTGCGCGCCTAGAACCGCGAGACCACCGCGGCCGGCTAACACTGAAGAAAAACACGGCGAGTCGTTGGGTGAGGCATCCGTCATCATCGCAACGAGTTCGTGCAAATCTGTCCGATCTCCCGCGTGCCAGCCGGCCACGCGCATTGGTGACTCTTGTAATTTTGGAACGTGCGGACACTCTCATTCGACATCACCGACGAATCACAATGAAACATCTCGCTATATAACTGGATGTTTCTGTAGGTAGTGCTGACACACTCGTCCACTGGTTGGAGTACTCAAAAGTTTGTGCCCGAATCTCGCACCTTCCACCTTCAAATTGTTGGGCCCAATGAAGGATGCAGTTCGCGGCAGGTTGTTGATGCAGCGAGGCGCTGGCTGCGACATCTAGCAGTAGACTGGTACCATGCAGGCACTCAGACCCTCCCAGTAAGATGACATAAGGCAGTCGCACTGAACGGAGATTATGTTGAAAAAAGGTGAGTGGGGAATAATACGGTATAATGGAATCCTGAACAAAACTAACCTTCTTTCGAAATGAGATTTGTCGCATTACTTCCTGAACGCCCCTCGTTCGTTATTTTGTATGACTAGATATGTAATATATAAGAAACTATCAGCCTCGTTTGCGGTAATGAAACCAATCTTTACCTAGGTTTCAGCCCAAATAATTGAGCCTTCTTCAGAAGATATACCTGAATCTATAATTTGTCTAAGAGAGCATGATCTAGAAATAAAACTGAAACAGCCTGAATAGACGTAGTCACATTTTAAAAATGTGGTAAATACGTACTAAGTCAACAATAAGACTTAAGCTCTGGCGTGCGCCTCGTCTCCATGGACGCCGTGCGGTGGGCCTCGGGAGCTCACGTGAAACTAAGTAGGACTTAACGCGCTGCAAATCAACATGGCGGGGAACATTGCGCATGTCTAACTGAGACCATGACTGTCAAAGATAAAAGACCAACGCAGTTACATCTTAAACCAAATAACTTACAGAAAGGTTGCAAATCTTAAACATGAAGCCTCTGCACCAGGCGATGACTAAAATGTAACAAACTATGCATGGATTTATAGAAGTTCGAACACACTACCCTGACTTACACTGTTAGAATATGTCGGCTCTTTCACGACTAATGCTGCATAACGCACCCATCGTCATTAATGAAAGATGACATAGGACATAAAACTGTAGTATGTAAACGCCATAATGCAATAATCTCGGTTAACCCGTACACAGATGGTCGAGTAGGTGTTTTTATCAGTTGATGTAGATATACTTCTTATTGCTGACACGCACTGAGTGAAGAATATTATCAAGATTAATTTTTTATCTTATTACTAAAAATAACGCCTATTCAGGCTGTTTTAGTTTTATTTCTAGACCATGCCCTCTTAGACAAATTATAGATTCAGGTATATGTTCTGAAGACGGCTCAATTATTTGGGCTGAAACCTAGGTAAATGTTGGTTTCATTACCGCAATCGAGGCTGATAGTTTCTTATATATTAGATTATCACGATTGCTGACTGTGCTGCAATGTTGAAAGTACAAAGACTAGATATGTAACATGACCCGCCCACGTTAGCACACCGCTGTCGGGGAAACAACGACGCTGCATCGAATTCGCCAGACGGATTAACGACGAGAACCGGTGAGCCGAACAGCCTGGATGTGGTTTATAGGCTGTTTCTCACAGCTGAGCTGGTGAATACTGGGCCGGTACCCACGTACCGCCTAAGTTACACATTTCGCAAGTATATCGAAAAACGTACTCACACTTCCACATGTATGACAGTAGACACTTATGGATGGGGCACAGACGACCCTCTACCACTAACATTCCCAAATCTAGGTCGACATTACCGACCCTGTAAAGAGGAATACCTTGATACGCCACATGTGTAGTGTTGTTAAAGTTGTTGCTGTTGCCGGCCGGTGTGGCCAAGCGGTTCTAGGCGCTTCACTCTGGAACCGCGCGACCGCTACGGTCGCACGATCGAATCCTGACTCGGGCATGGATATGTGTGATGTCCTTAGGTTAGTTAGGTTTAAGTAATTCTAAGTTCTAGGGGACTCATGACCTCAGATGTTAAGTCCCATAGTGCTCAGAGCCATTTGAACCATTTTTTTGTTGTTGTTGCTGTTGTTGTTGTTGAGTGGGCTGGTGACGATAGATGGCGAAGTTCTGTTACAAAATTTACAACGCAATACTTACTGTTCAGTAACAACTTAACACATGGGTCTTTCTTTAGAGTTTCCGTAATTACAATGAAATATGTAAAAGTGTATCAAAATGCGTTGTACATCGCAATACGAAAAAGGAGTTGTGCGACATAAACGAAAGTTGGTACACGTGTTTCTACATCTGAAAGATGAAGTCTATTCAGATTTCACGCCGGTCGTTGTGGCCGAGCGGTTCTAGGCGCTTCAGTCCGGAACCGCGCTGCTGCTACGGTCGCAGGATCGAATCCTGCCTCGAGCACGGATGTGTGTGGTGTCCTTATGTTAATTAGGTTTAAGTAGTTCTAAGTCTAGGGGACTGATGACCTCAGATGTTATGTCCCATAGTGCTCAGAGCCATTTGAACCATCAAACTTCACGCCAGTCGCATAAGAGCGACTCCAGTAGCGCCACTCTGAGGATGCAAATCGGGTTTGCTTTAAATACACGCTGTAAGGGTGGTGAACGTTGGTTATCTTTGAGACTGAGCGTGGTGAATTGATGTTAGTCAAGAATTTCTTTAAGATGACAAAGACTCCATTACCAGCACCTCACTGAGTTGGAACGAAAGCTTGATGTTCCTTCTGTGATACCGCAGAAAGACTTAGCAGGAACGTAGTCACTATACATGATTGCTGGCAGCGGTAGTCACAGGAATGTACGGTCGCAAGAAGATCGGACTCCGGACGTCCACGTGGCACTGCCGAGACGGTAGACCATCGTGTCCGGCGTGCGGCGCTGACACATCGTGCTACATCTGCAGCAACAATCTGGGCAGCAGTTGGCACCACAGTGACACAACTAACTGTTCCGAATCGGTTACTTCTAGGGCAGACGCCTTGTAGCGTGCATTCCACTGACCCCAGATCACCACCATTTGCGAATTCAGTATCGCCGAGCGTGTTTTCTGAAGAAAGCTGGTTCTGCCTCGGTGCTAGTGATGGCCGTGTGTTGGTTCGAAGTAGGCCAGTTGAGGGCCTGCAACCAACCTGACTGTGTGCTAGACACACTGCACCTACACCTGGAGTTATGGTCTGGGATCGATTTCGTACAACAGCAGGAGCTCTCTCTTGGTTATCCCACGCACCCTGACTGCATATCTGTGTACATCAATCTGGTGATTCGACCTATTGTGTTGCCATTCATGAACCACATTCCATGGGGTGTTTTCCAACAGGACTATTGTAACCCAAGATGCTCTACATAGTGTCGACATGTTGCCTTCGCCTGGTCAATCGAACACATATGGGACATCATGGGACGACATCTCCGGCGGCATCAACAACAAGCATCAACCGTCCCTGTATTGTCCGAAGAAGTGCGTCACATATGGAGCTCCATCCAACAAACTGACATCCGGGACCTGTACAACACAATGAATGCATGTTTACATGCTGGCATTCAACGTTTCTATCGGTTACATCGGTCATTAATGTACCACATTTCACATTTGAAATGGCTTCCCTCGCACTTACCTTAAACTGTCATCTTGCAGTGTTAATCACTGAAGTATGTTAACTATACAAATCTATTCCCGAAATTTTATTACCCTACGTGAATTATTTTTTGGTATTGCGATTTTTTTCCGTCAGTGTATTTTCCTGTGATTTCTGTAAGAAACATTTATCCGTACTAAGAGTGGTCGTTGTATAATTCTTGTGTAATGAAATCTCGGTTCAAGGTCAGTATCATATTAGTGCAATTATCTCTGACTCCATATTAAAAACAGTACTTTGAAAATGTAAGAGGTGTTACTGTTTTAATGCCGGAAATTGGAAAGCATATTCGCACCATACATAAAACTTACGTTATTTCATTAAATATATGACATACGGAAGTACGGAAAATGTTAGCTCGTATCTCGCAGTAAATTTCTTGGCAGAACTTTGCCATTCAACCTTAAGGGTTAAAACTACCGTAACAGCCTAAAAGAAGCGTTTCCTTGACCCTTTTTTTAATGCGAAAGGAAAGGTGATAGATAATACTTGGGGTGGTTACTGAGAACATATATTAGTATATTACAAAAGATTTTTTCAGAAAAAAATTTCAAAATGGCAACACTGCAGCAGCTCTCCTGAGGCACGTTGAATTTGAGGCGATCTGTGCCATGCACTATAACTGGTGCCAGTTTGAATCTGGAAAAAAGAAAAAAGATCTATGTAATCCAAATGAATGAAGTTAAGGAAAGACATAGGGGATCTTAGAAATATTGTTTTTTGTGTGCCTGTCAAGTGTGGGGATGAAATCCTTCAGTTGTCACCAAAAAAGGACAATCATTTCTTAATAAATATTATTTAAAGTAACTAATCGAAAATCACCTACCTGGTTCACTCTGAAATGTTACGTATTTCAAAGTTGTGGTTAAATTTTCAAATAAAAAAAATTCTAGTGCGAATTTATTAAGTGCAGTGAAATTGCTGTCTACAAAAACTCAAATGCATACACGTGGAAGTCGAAGAAGAAGGCAATAAATAATACTGTAAAAGTAGAAAACCATAGTGTTACAGTCACCACTGAAGATGCTTTCAAAATAAGGCGAAACGCGCCTGGTCTTAATAAGACTTTTATCACAGTTGCAAAGGCAGCAGTTGACCTATTCACATGAAACATTTCTGTTAAACGTCACTGAAGATGCAAAGAGTGTTCATAAAATTCGTAAAACAGTCGTGGTTCGTACCCAGATCCAATAACATGGATAAATTTGAGCACTCTGCTTGTTCTCTTCAACTAACATCTAACTTGCAGAGAGTACGTGCAGTGCGTGTTGTTGATGGTCGAAATACAGTCGGTTACTTACGTTTAATATTGTTTTCTTACTTCGGCTAGTGCAGCAGTATCCTGCTATGGAAGACAGAGGTTCGGTAAACAGGAAGTGATAGGTTCGGCAAACAGAAAGTGATGAAACACTGATTTCACGTGTTATTATGAATGGCGTCGACTGTGCAGTGAAATTTTTTTCTAAGACATCCGGAATATATTTGTGTGACAATATGAATACTAAATATGACTCTATCCGTCGTACGCAACCACTTACGGACGTTGCAGATTGCAGCTGCTCCCATTATCTGTGAGATGAACTTCCCCGATGAAAATGGTTTGCTGTGACGTTCCTAGAAAGATTTTTATGGAATAAAAGTTTTGTCCAGCGCAATAGCTATTAGATCCTTTCCTTGGTGGTTCAATTGAATTGTCCTCGTGCGACCGATCACACTCATGATGCTTACAAAGAACTGTAAGTACCACGTAAGCGCCTAATCTAATCTACGCCGACCACAGTGCAACACATAAAGCCGTGCCACAGTTATGAGTCTTTGTTTCTTCCACCAGTCCATTCCAGACTTCTTCTGAGTACCTTGCTGTTGTACATATTCCTACTTGCAGTCTCCTTACGATTACTTAAAATACATGGGTGTTCTGCTATTTTTGATCGACTTCCTGTCGCTATTAAATTCAGTTAAATTATTATAGGTAGATGTTGAGTGGCCAAGGGCGCTTCAAGCTGAGTTCCCACGATTGGAGTTTTCTTTCCCAAACAACTGGCGATGCCAACAAAAAGGAATCTGCTCTAATTATTAACGAACTTTGAGTATGAGAGCGCCACTGGTTTTCGACTTTGTACCAAGTTTTCCTACGATGTAGCAAAATTTATTTCGTTCGATAGCCTCAGTACTGGTGAGGTAGTTCACTGCAGACTTGTACTTTAGCTCCTCTGAAAGACAAAAATGACGGAGTTGCAGGACAGCCTGATGGAAATGTTACAGGTAGGAAAAGGAATTGCAGACCTCTCTGGACGCAGACTAGTGCTGCTTTGAAGGTAACCACGCCTAATTCAACATACCTATTTTCATTTATGTCCTACCTCGTAGAAGATACACTATGTGATCAAAAGTATCCGGACACCTCGCTGAAAATGACCAAGTTCCTGGCGCCTTCCAGCGGTAATGCTGGAATTCAAAATGGTGTTGGCCCACTCTTAGCCTTGATGACAGCTTCCACTCTCGCAGACATACGTTCAATCAGGTGCTGGAAGATTTCTGGAGGAATGGCAGCCCATTCCTCATAGAGTGCTGCAATGAGGAGAGGTATCGATGTCGGTCGGTGAGGCCTGGCACGAAGTCGGCTTTCCAAAACATCCCAAAGGTGTTGTATAGCATTCAGATCAGGACTCTGTGCAGGCCGGTCCATTACGAGGGACGTTATTGTCGTGTAACCGCTCCGCCGCAGGCCGTGCATTATGATCAGGTGCTCGTTCGTGTTGAAAGATAGAATCGCCATCCCCGAATTGCTCTTAAACAGTGGTAAGCAAGAAGGTGCTTAAAACATCAATGTAGGCCTGTGTTGTGATCGTGCCACCCGAAGCAACAAGGGGTGCTAGTCCCCTCCATGAAAAAAAAAACGGCCACACCGTAACACCACAGCCTCCTAATTTTACTGTTGGCACTACATACTCTGGCAGATGACGGTCACCGGGCATTCGCCATACCCACACCATGCCATCGGACCGCCACAATGTGTACACAACGAGGCGTCGTTTGGCATTTACCGGCATGATGTGTGGCTTATGAGCAGCCGCTCGACCATGAAATCCAAGTTTTCTCCCCTCCCGCCTAACTGTAATAGTATTTGCAGTGGATCCTGGTGCAGTTTGGAATTCCTGTGTGACGGTCTGTATAGATATCTGCCTATTACACATTACGACCCTCTTCAAATGTCGGCGGTCTCTGTCAGTCAACAGACGAGGTCGACCGATACGCTTTTGTGCTGTACGTGTCCCTTCACGTTTCCACTTCACTATCACATCGGAAACAGTGGTCCTATGGATGTTTCGTAGTGTAGACAGACGTATGACACAAGTGACACCCAATCACCTGACCACGTTCAAAGTCCGTGAGTTCCGCGGAGCGCCCCATTCTGCTCTCTCACGACGTCTAATGACCACTGAGGTCGCTGATATGGAGTACCTGGCAGTAGGTGGCAGCACAATGCACCTAATATGAAATACGTATGTTTTTGGGGGTGTCCGGATACTTTTGATTACATAGTGTAAATTCCAGTGGAGAACATGTCTGTGGCATAGTAAACTGCTCTCCTACTGCTATTTATTTGATTGATTACGTGGCAATATGGCGCAGTGTGAGATACTGTGGCGCATTAATACGGCAAGAGAGCCGTTCTTTATATGGGAGCAGTCTCGTTCTTTTTCTGCCAAACCTCCTATGTTTGATTTGGAGTATACCATTAGTAGGTTTTCAGGGAGAGATGACTTTATGAAAGGCCGAGCGGTTCTAGACGCTTTAGTCTGGAACCGCGCGACCGCTACGGTCGCAGTTTCGAATCCTGCCTCGGGCATGGATGTGTGTGATGCCCTTAGCTTAGTTAGGTTTACGTGGTTCTACGTTCTAGTGGACTGATGACCTCAGATGATAAGTCCCATAGTGCTCAGAGCCATTCGACTTCATGAAATGTTTAGGAGTGATCGTGTACAAGTCGCCCAAATGGTGTAAAATATAAAGACTTGGGACAGTGGCCGAACCCCAGACCGGGTCTCCCAACCGACAACGCCGGATGACATTTGATTTCATTCCTGAACGGTTTGCGAAAAGAACCAGCGTCGGCAAATCTCCATATACATTCTGTTCATTTTGTCGTCGTAATCATATTGCGAGACGTACGTGGAACATGCACAATGCCTCTCTCCTTACGTCTTCCATTGGAGCTCGTTGAGCACCTCCGTAACATCCTCGCGCTTACTAAACGATCTCGTGACGAAACGCGCCGCTCTGAACAAGATCTTATCTTTCTCTTCTATTAATCCAACCTGGTAAGTGTTCCAAACAGAAAACACTAAAAAGCTTTGGATACCGCAGAGCCTCAGTCATTCAGCACTTTTGTAGGCATGCACCACCATATGACTGTATATATATATATATATATATATATATATATATATATATATATATATATATATGTATATTTCCTGTGTACAATCTAGGTTTCTGCTTTCACACCATGATCGAGTGCAATGGTCTTAGACCATTAACGTATTTTGCTGTTTACTATGCAGGATGACATTATTCCACGCTATTATAGAGAACAATGCTTTAACCTTTGATATTTGTGAACAATACTCAAGAATCGGTCGAACAAATGTTTTGAAATGCAGTTTTCCACAAATAGTTGAACGTAAGAGACTGAGTATTTGTATAAATTCTTAATACAACATGCAATACACGTACCTTTCGGCAGGCTGAAGTAACGATATTTTGGACCTACTCACCTTTTTTTAACAGCATTCTGTAGCTCGTAAGAGTGGGAGTATAGCAAAATAGCACACTTCATTATTTACCACGAGTGATTGTCGAAAGAAACAGAGGGAGATTGTGTTAAACTTGCTGACGACACCTTAAGCCACACCCCATTTTTTATTCCATTTCCACGTTAACCTAGCATAACAGGACAGAAATAACTAATTCGCGACGTAACAGTTCGGTTTCACATTTAGTACAGTTTCTGAATTTAGTTTGAAAAAAATGGTTATGAGCTCAGGTGTGTTCCATGTGACTGTATTCCACGTTTCATGGCCTCTAGAATACAGTTACAAAAAGCACATCGTCCCCTTAAAGAAAACTATCGTAAAGTAGCTTCTATATGTCAAAACAGGATACAGATTTTCTGAGGGTTAACCGCACAGCAAAATATTTGTTCCTTTGCGAACTGCCACTTGCAAAGGCCATCGTTTCGATAGGTCGGCACTGTTGTGAAATATTACGGGCATTTATATTTACACAGAAGTTCCACACGCTCCCGTTAGGTGGTTATAAAATCTGAAACCAAATGAAAGCACTGTTATTCTGACAGGCTAACCTTCAATTACCAGATCAGAATCTTTCTGCCGTACTTTGTCACACTTGAAATGCGTAAATTTTTAAACTACCAGTCCTGTGATTGATTTAATGCCATTCAGGTGTAAGCAGTGTAAAAGTTCTGTACGACTAATAATTCGCTATGAACTGAGTTGCAGAAATATTCAACACTAACTGACTACCTCAATTTTCAGCACCTAACCAAGAGTAGGTGCAACGGGTTTCCGTTGCGACGTATCGTTTCACGAGACGTTCACGCTTTCCGTTTAATAGATGGCAGTTCTCCGAAATAGGAGCGACTGAGTGGTGTTTAAAGAAATAGCAACGAAGTTCACCACACCTCTCATAGAACTGCGCTAGAGCCTTTTCATAACGTGTCACAACAGCCTCAAGTTTGGAGTATGAAAGTTTATTAATTTCATTTAAACCTTTAGTTTACCTGGAGATATTGAATTTGTGTCTCACATATTAAAATCGTTTTTTGCTCTTGAAGAATATATCTAAGGTGTGTGGACGTCTGTAATATTTATTAAAACCCTTGTGATCGGAAATAAATCTACCAAGAGCTGTAGCACGTGAAGTAGTAATATATAATTTTTTTTTGTTTAATATTCGTAACCTTTTTATTGGACAATATTTTAAAACGTTTTATTTTCATTTAGTATTTATTATTAATGTTCGAGCGCTCTAGTGACAAGTGATCGCTATTATATAGGACTAATTAATATTCCCATGAAATAATTCGTATGAATAACTGGGCAGTTTATTAAACGAAATGACGTGGACCATTCAAAAGTATAACTGCTATTCCGACTGCTATGTCAACTTTGCATAAAGGAGGTTTGCCCGTTGCCGTCAGCAGTTCGAAACATCCACTCCTACTTTCGTAACCACGACGCTTTTGCCATGCAGTAGATCCTTAGAACTCGCTTCAGATAAACTTCTCGTCCACTGCCAATGAGTTTAACGATTTTGAAAAGTCTTGTTGGAAACTTAAGTAAACACAGTCTTTGGATCTGAAACCTGCGCCTTACTTACGCTCACTCTGTTACACTGATGAGACAAAACGTTATGACCACCTGGTTGAAAACGTACTGGTCCATCTTTGGAAACCAAAATATATCAGAGATTCCTTATGGATTCGACGACTCTTTAGTAAGTTTCCGGAGGTATGTGACACACTCTAAGACGGAAAATCGGTAGGTGTGACTTACATGTGCATAGAAACAAATGACTATAAATTTTTTTTAAAAAAAGTGGGTGAGGTATTCAACAGAAAGACCTCCACAAATTGAGCAAGTCAATTACGAGTTTGTCCACCTCTGCCCATATAAAAGCAGTAATTCGGCTTGGCACTGATTCATACAGTTGTCGGATGTCCTCCTGAGAGATATAGTGCGAAATTCTGTCCAGTTTGTTGGATAGCCCGGCCATAAAGCTCCAAACGTTGTCATTTGGGGAGAGATCCAGAAACCTTGCTGGCCAAGGTAAGGTTTGACAAGCACAAAGATAAGCAGTACAAACTCTCGCCGTAGGACGGCGGGCTTTATCTTGCTGAGATCTAACCCCAGGATGGCTTTCGATGAAGGGCAACAGAACGGGGCGTACAATGTCGTCCACATTCCGCTGTGCTGTAAGGGTACTCCAGATCACAATAAAAGGGATCCATTTCATTTCTTAGCGGCGCCCTAACAGCACAACTGTACATCGACGAAATTCTACGCACCGTTTTGTTGTCGTTCATGGCAAGCCATCCAGGGGTTAGATTTCAATAAGTTAATTCCCGCTCGCACACGGCGAGAGTTTCTACTGCTTATCTTTGTGCTTGCCAGACCCAGCCTTGGCCATCAAGGTCACCGGATCTCTCCCCAGTTGAGAAGGTTTGGTGCATTATGGGCAGCCTCCAACCAAGTCGGGAGTTTGACGTTCTAACACACCAGTTGGACAGAATTCGGCACGACATCCCTCATGAGGACATCTAACAACTCTGTCAGTCAATGCCAAGCTGTATAACTGCTTGCATAAGGGCCAGGGTAGTACCAACGCGTTACTGACTCGATCAATTTGTAAGGTTCTTTCTCTTGAATAAATCAGACAGTTTTTCTGAAATTGTAATGATATCTTTGTCTGTACAACACACTATCAATTTCCGTCCCTTTAGGATAATTCTTTTCTGGTGTGCCATTTTTATTTTTAATTTTATTTTATTTTAATATTTTTTTTTTAATTTCGCGGCTACAACATCAACACGAGTCCGCTTTCATGCACATCAGACCACCGTAGAACGATTCCGGCCTCCTGACACGGACAGTAAGGTAGTGTAGCACGATTCTGTACTTCTGACATGGACAGTTATACTGCTGGAAGATGCCGGCGCCGTCGGGGCGCATCTAGCATAGAGACACACAGGTGGTCTGCTGTACTATCCACATAGTCAACATCTCTCGTGGTGGCTTAGGTTACACCAGAGGTGTCATGGGGACCTAGGTGTATGTCCTCCATATCATAATACTGCTCCCACTGGCCTGCGTCCTTGGCGAGGTGCATATTTCGAGGAGTCGTTCGCCTGTATGATGGCGTATCCAAACACGACCATCGACCTGGTGTAACAATAAACGTGAAACATGCGACCAGGTGGCAAGTTTCCACTGATACGCGGTCCGATCTCGATGATCTAGTGCCCACTGCAAATGTAATTAACGATGTAGTTGAGCCTACATGTGAACACGTAGATGTCGTCTACTTTGGAGCCCCTTGTTCAACAATGTGCCCTGAGACACTTGTACCCGCAGCAGCGTTGCACTAGGTGAGCAGACTGCCTCCAGTCGCGCTTTACACTGCGAGCAAGGTGCCGTCAACGCTACCAGGTGGCCATCACTCCCGCGGTGGGCAGTGATTATAATGTTTTCGCTCATCAGTAGTTTCTTTCTAGCAGTTCCCAGTTATTTTCCTTCTGCCCGACAGTAAACTTGTATCTCTGTCACTCTGTTTACACTATCCATACGTTTCTCATCCATATCTATTTCTTTTTTCATCCTTCCGTCGGATCAGCTAGCCTTAGTCCGCTGTTTCTCGCACTTCTTCTGGTCAGTCAACGTCTTGTCCACATTTTATTTCATCTGTGATGCTGTCACACAATTCTGTTGGATTTCGTTATATCCGTCAGTTTCTCAACATTATATTAGTAAGAATGACTTTACTTATATTCCGTATGTGCATTATTGTATCTATTATTATTAATATTACTGTTATTATCATCATGTACTGCTCATGTACCATACATATCGTAATGTTCACTCACTAAAGACATCTGGTTAGATGTAACAGAGGAACTGTAGCCCCTAATTTTGCCACTTGAAATAACTTCATAAATAAATAAATGGAAAGATGCCAAACGTAAACTTTCAGTAATAGCACAAAAATGAAGATTTGTTTATAATGTTTCTCTTTGGGTGAGCAATTTGCACCCAATGTTTGTATAAGTTTTTCTGACGTATCATTTCATTGTTGACTGAATATATAATATTAACGAAGAAAAGCACTTCACTATGTCGATGAATTTTTATACATTATTTATTAAGAGATAATTGAAAAGTCAGTATAAAATAGGACACACTCTAATCTTTATCGAAAAGCCTATCTCTATTTCGTTTCGATGTAGATGTCTGAAAAATAACGAGGAATAAATTGATTGTTTGACAAAAAGACAGAAACCGAGAGATACAAGGATTAAGTATTCAGGGAACATAGTGTGCTAATTGAAAATGGAAAAACTGTGTCTAATCTGTAGCCGAAAGCTAAGGTGTTTAGATTTTAATTCTAAATTTAGACAATGTTGTGGTATAGGTATCAGAGTGACTGATTTGCACTACGACCGCCGGCCGAGATGGCCGAGCGGTTCTAGGCGCTACAGTTTGGAACGGCGCGACCGCTACGGTCGCGGGTTCGAATCCTGCCTCGGGCATGGATGTGTGTGATGTCCTTAGGTCAGTTAGTTTTAAGTAGTTCTAAGTTCTAGGGGACTGTTGACCTCAGAAGTTAAGTCCCATAGTGCTCAGAGCCATTTGAACCATTTTGCACTACGACCTTCTAGACAAAATTCTGAATAATATTACGGCTGTGAAAATTATAGTATAGTGTATAATAATGTATAACACAATAAATGTAATATAGGTGTGTCAAAAATGCTTTTACAAACGTCTAGGTAAGGTTCTTCGCACAGAACAAAAACACCCCTTGTTGAGTCCAGTTAGACGGGGACTTAATCGGAAAGCTTACAACTGGTTTATTTTTTATCAAATATATTTTTACTATGTAGGAGAATATCTCCTAATTCAGTGGCGGCTCTTGACCGCACATTCGCAATTTTTTAAGAGGAGCAGCTATGCGTCTATTATCGTATACTTTCAGAGGGGTTAGTGTTTGCTATTAATTATGAAACGCCCTGTATAGGTCAGATGATCTAGATCCTTAAGCTCTAGCATACGCTGCAGTGGTTCACTGAGATCGTTGTATATATTTGTCATAACTAACTAATTAACGCATTAATCGTTTCTTTCTTTTCTCATTTGAATTGATGCGGAATTTCCGTCTGTGTGATTTGAACTGTTCAGCAGTTACGCTAATTTCGCTGGTTTTAATTTAGTTTCGTGTACTAGTGCCTCTTATTTCCAACTTCCACAGAGATGGCACTCGTATGAAATTATTCTCTTCCTTCAATTTTAAAAATGATTAAATTCACTCTGTTGTATTATGTACGGTAGACAAATGTTCTTTATTCCACATCATTTGTTTGTATTCTCCGCGCAGGTTTCCGCGTGCCCAGTGTTTGACGCCATGTTCCTTCTTGCAGCCATTCCTGTTGTTGGGAAACTCTGTGCCCAAAGTGACGTAACACTCAGACTTCACTGTGTTCTGAGGGCAAAGTTTTAAAATATCGATATATACTGTATCGATGTTATGAGAGACTTTGATATTGTTGATACAAAATATCGATTTTTTGAAACGTACGAGCTTTTCGTCCAACCCTACGTGTGAGAAGCATCGGGATTAAAATACTTCTCATATGTGTTTTGCACATGAAACATTGTACTTTCCATAAACATTTCAGACAGCAAGAGTCCATTTCCTATTACACTACAGTCACATTTGGGCCGAGTCTACGTTACTTTCACAGTGCATCTCTCTTTTCTTGATCTAGGTACTCCGGGGGTAACGAGAGCGCACATTCTGCCTCATAGTTTGGAGAAGGGATTGGCAGTTTCCGCCATTCCCATACCGTGCTGTCACCAAAGGAGTCCGTTTTTCACCCAGTACCTATCATTTGCAATGGTAGAAATGATATACGAAAGTAACAAATTTTCATTAATATGCACTACAGATACCTCATTTGTAGTACTGAATATGAAATTAAATTAAGCCCATTGCAAGACATTTACTGTTAGATTGCGAAGATCGATAGTAGCTGGAATGGGCAAGAAATCTGCCGATGAGAACTATAGTGCCTGTGAGATAAGAAAAGACGAAAAATAAAATATATCAGTTTCGATATTCAATATATAACATCAGTTAATCGATAGAGCGATAATTTATGGATCGGCGATATATACCGACATTATTATAAAAAAATACTGATATTTAGAGCACTTCTCTGGATATTTTGCTAGTGTGTAACTTCTCGTAATGTGATGAATAACACAAATTAAATAAATTCTTCGTCGTTTTCAAGGGGAGTATCTAGTCGACTGAAGGTAAAAGCGCACTGAACTGAACTGCACTGCAGCAGAGTGGAGCGGCACGACACGGTCAGACATTGTTTATTGTTTACATGACGCCGTATGAGACAGAATGCCCTGCGGGGCAGCGTAACTGCGCGGCGCAGCGATGGGCGCCGAAGTAGAGCAACTGGCTAACTATGACGCCCCGTGGCGTCGCGTAGTTCCGTTCTCGTTAGCGCGGTATAGAAAGTGAACCGACACTGCACGTCATTCAAATTGTAGCTCTTCTGACATCGAAATACGGTTCGTTTACCATAATGGCGTTATATGAGTGAATTTCCGGAGCGATACGACCTTCAAAATGAAAATTGCAAGAACATTACCAGGAAAATAAGTTGCTAATGAAATGGGAGTAAATATGACGTACGAATACTTGCAAATTACACTTTTTTATTTTGTGAAACACTATTACCTCTCTATTATGACTGCAGGCTTATTATTACATTTCTTCTACTTATTTTATCTTCGACAACATCCCCTGTTTAGATGTCGATTTGCCAGCCAAACTACCTTGCGGGGAATTGAAATAATATCTGAATTTATCACGTATCTGGACGGCATTACTCACAAAATTGTCACCTACATGAGGAATGTCTCGTAATTGTATCTCTTCAGTCTCTTCACTGTCAAACAACACTGTATCGTATCTAAGAAAAGTTTACATGACACAAGTGGCAAGAATCAGACAGATATTGAAAGATTAAATCCTTAAAGTTTGGCACAATATTCCAAAAGCGATTCCTGCAGCTCTTCGGGATCTCTTCTATCTGCAACCGTATAATACGTATTTTTTCGATTTGCCATCTAACTATGTATCAGAATAAGGTCTCATCAAAGGGCTTTTAATGGAGAATCTTAGTCTCCAAGAAACATGTGAGTCAGTCTGACTCTCGTGCCGAGAAATTCTTTTGAGATTGGTATATTCAAGATATTTATTTCTAGTTATTTTCTGCTAAATCTGACCGTGAAAAGATCCCATCATCGCTATTCTTTGCAAGGCCATCAACGTTCACATACACACAATACCCCGGTTGCCAGAACTCCTGGAGATAGACACAGTCCGTTTGACTGTTCAGAGACGTCACTAAATCCGCCCAAAGATGTAAACAACCGCCGGCCGCTGTGCCCGTGCGGTTCTGGGCGCTGCAGTCCGGAGCCGCGAGACTGCTACGGTCGCAGGTTCGAATCCTGCCTCGGGCATGGATGTGTGTGAGGTCCTTAGGTTAGTTAGGTTTAAGTAGTTCTAAGTTCTAGGGGACTGATGACCTAAGATGTTAAGTCCCATAGTGCTCAGAGCCATTTGAACCATTTTTTTTTGTAAACAACCATGCATGAGCAGTGCCTATTAGACGGAGGGGGTCCGACAGCCGATCAGTTCCTGTCATTCCACCAAGGAGATACACGGCTCGTGTTGTCTGTAGTTCAGCCATGCCTAGACGGTCAATACGTTAGTTCGATCGCGTCCGCACTGTTACTTTGTGCCAGGAAGGGCTCTCAAGAAGAGAAGTGTCCACGCGTCTCGTAGTGAACCAAAGAGATGTCGTTCGTACATGGAGGTGATACAGAGAGACAGGAACTGTCGATGACATGGCTCGTTCAGGCCGCCCAAGGGCTACTACTGCAGTGGACGACCGCTACCTACGGATTATGGCTCGGAGGAACCCTGACAGCAACGCCACCATGTTGAATAATGATTTTCGTGCAGTCACAGGACGTCGTGTTACAAGTCAAACTGTGCGCAATAGGCTGCATGATGCGCAACTTCACTCCTGACGTCCATGGCGGGATCCATCTTTCAAACCACGACACCATGCAACGCGGTACAGACGGGCCCAACAACATGGCGACTGGACCCCTCAGGATAGGCAAAGTGGTTCAAATTGCTCTGAGCACTATGGGACTTAACATCTGAGGTCATCAGTCCCATAGAACTTATAACTTCTTAAACCTAACTGACGTAAGGACATCACACACGTCCGTGCTAGAGGCAGGATTCGAACCTGCGACCGTAGTGGTCGCGCGGTTCCACCCTGAATCGCCTAGAACCGTTCGGCCACGACGGCCGGCTCAGGATTGGCATCACATTCTCTTCACCGATGAGTGTCGCATATGCCTTCAACCAGACAATCGTCGGAGACGTGTTTGGAGCCAACCTGGTCAGACGGAACGCCTTAGACACATTGTCCAAGGTGGAGGTTCCCTGCTGTTTTGGGGTGGCATTATGTGGGGCCGACGTACGCCGCTGGTGGTCATGGAAGGCGCCGTAACGTCTGTACGATACGTGAATGGCATCCTCCGACCGATAGTGCAACCATATCGGCAGCATATTGACGAGGCATTCGTCTTCATGGACGACAATTCGCGCCCCCATCGTGCACCACTTGTGATTGACTTCCTTCAAGATAACGACATCGCTCGACTAGAGTGGCCAGCATGTTCTCGAGATGTGAACTCTATCGAACATGCCTGGGATAGATTGAAAAGGCGGTCAGGGATTTTCTCTGCCTCGTGATGGCTGGGTGTTGTGTGCTGTCCTTAGGGTAGTTAGGTTTAAGTAGTTCTAAGTTCTAGGGGACTGATGACCATAGATGTTAAGTCCCATAGTGCTCAGAGCCATTGAAAAGGGCTGTTTATGGACGATGTGACCCACCAACCATTCTGAGGGATCTACGCCGAATCGCCGTTGAGCACTGCGACAATGTGGACCAACAGTGCCTTGACGAACTTGTGGATAGTATGCCACGACGAATACAGGCATGCATCAATGCAAGAGGACGTGCTACTGCGTATTGGAAGTACCGGTGTGTACAGCAAATCTGGACCACCACCTCTGTGGGTCTCGCTGTATGGTGTTACAACATGCAATGTGTGGTTTTGAAGAGCAATAAAAAGGGCAGAAATGTTTATGTTGATCTCTATTCCAATTTTGTGTGCAGCTTCCGGAGCTCTCAGAACAGAGGTGATGCAAAACTGTTTTTGATGTGTGTATAGTACTTCCTCATATAAGAAATTATTATTACATCCACGTCAATTTCGTACATTCCGATCGGAGGTTTCCGAACCACTTACGTACAGAACCTACAACGTATTGGCGCGCCGCTGCAGTTCAAATGCCGTGTACTAAATGGAGCTGCACTGCTCTGCAGCAGTGAAGTTCCACTCAGTGTGGTCTTACCTTTGTGCTCAGTGCAAGTGTTGTCTACTGTGACAAGTTACACTCAAATACTTACAGATAGGTAACATCTATGGTCACTTGCATCTTCAATACAGTTAAATTTTAAGTAATCCTGTATAATAGTCATCAGTGCAGTCAAATGCTTTGGAAAAACAACTGACTGCACAGCTGATGTTTTTTTTTAATTGATTAAAAGAATATGAAGCAGCGGTAGTAGTCTGACAAATTATATTTTGTGTTGAGAGAGAAGTAGGAGCGACCCTGATATGATATCGGCAGTTTGCAACGCGCAGTCTTTTTGAAGACATGAGTAAATTGAGTGGAATATCAGTTTCAAAAACTTCGAAAAGTATAACAGTAGCAAAACTGAGAAATTAAAGGAGTAGTCACAAAAGTAAGTTTCGCTATTCTGTTATTTCTATGACGTTTATAGAGGAAATCAAAATACTATGACTACAAAAACATCTTCCCTTACAGAGGAGGGCAAAAATATGGGAACACAAAAAAGTCAACGCATCACCATGCCTAATACAGTGTAGGAATATCGTTGACATTCAAAACAGCTTTCGGAATGGATAAACACCTTGACCTTGGATTTGTCATCAGTTGGTCCTGAGAAACTAGACGTGTAAATAAATAAAAATAAAACTGTTATTATATGATTTTCAAGTGTATCTTATGACGCTCTTTCTCCAAAGTAGTGAGAAGTTCAACCTACTATCAATGAGGTGGATTGTGATCACGTACCATACTCTCAAAAGTAGACCACAATGGCTCTATAATATTGTGATCTGGAGAAATTAGTGATAGACTGACATGCGGAAATTGCTCAAAATGATCATTCCTGGACAATGCGAGCTGTGTGAACAGGTGACCTGTCGGTTTGGCATACAGCATCACCATTGGAGAACAAACATTATACCCTGGGATGGACTTGATCAACCAAAATGGTCTCATAATCCTTGCGAACTTGCAGGGTAACCATCTAGCACAATGAATATCACGATATCTCTGCCCAAGATATTACCGAACCCACGCCATATTTCACTCTTGGGTCATAAAGTCAGCCAAAAGTTGGATACAGCGTGAAACAAGACGCATCCGACCAAATGACATTCTTCAATTGCTCCACAGTCCAGGTTTTATGTGTTCGTCTCCACGTTTTCCTATTACGGGCATACTCATCAGTGATCAGTGGTTTTTTAATTCCTGCTAGCTCTACAATTCCCAGCTTATGTAAGTCACTTCGTGGAGTTTTGTTGCTGACACGGTTCGGGAGTGCGACATTCAGCTCTGCTGTGACGTTTGGAGCTATCGTTCTCTTATTTTGCGCCGCAGTCTTTTCCAACGACCGTCTGTCACGGTCACTCAGCCGATATTTTCGTCCGCGCTGTGACTTAGCGGGTGATATTTTTCCGCTTTCCCTACATGCGACATAAAGTTTCGATACGGTGCATTTTGGAACACCGAACACTTCCGCTTCCTTGGTTATGGCAGCAAACACAATACGGGTACAGACGTTCGAATTCACTTACCTCTGACGCCATGTAGTCACAACTACACAGAGCACTGTTCTGGTCACGACTGACACTCGCAACGTACTGAGGACACCGCGCAGATGCCGTTCGTGCTGGAGAACAACAGCGCAACATGCGGTCTTCGTTAGCATTTGCATTTATTTTCAACCACGTATTTCTCGCGGTGTCCAGATATTTTTCTTCCAACCCTTTTACTTCTCCACGAGTAGGGTGTATTTCTATAAACAGTGAGACACCTATCATACATGACAATGAGATTTATCAACCGCACACATCAGACTCTGTGACATGTTCCGCCTGGAGAAATGCATAGCGCCATCAGTATCTTCGCTTAAGCTATATAAATATACACCACTGGCCATCAAAATTGCTACACCACGAAGATGACGTGCTACAGACGAGAAATTTAACCGACAAGAAGAACATGCTGTGATATGCAAATGATTAGCTTTTCAGAGCATTCACACAAGGTTGGCGTCGGTGACGACACCTACAACGTGCTGACATGAGGAAAGTTTCCAACCGATTTCTCATACACAAACAGCAGTTGACCGGGGTTGCCTGGAGAAACGTATTTGTGACGCCTCGTGTAAGGAGGAGGAATGCGTACCATCACGTTTCCGACTTTGATAAAGGTCGGATATTAGCCTATCGCGATTGCGGTTTATCGTATCGCGACATTGCTGCTCGCGTTGGTCGAGATCCGATGACTGTTAGCAGAATATGGAATCGGTGCGTTCAGGAGGGCAATACGGAACGCCGTACTGGATCCCAATGGCCTCGTATCACTAGCAGTCGAGATGACAGGCATCTCATCCGCATGGCTGTAACGGATCGTGCAGTCACGTCTCGATCCCTGAGTCAACAGATGGGGACGTCTGCAAGACAACAACCATCTGCACGAACAGTTCGAAGACGTTTGCAGTAGCATGGACTATCAGCTTGGAGACCATGGCTGCGGTTACCCTTGACGCTGCATCACAGACAGGAACGCCTGCGATGGTGTACTCATCGACGAACCTGGGTGCACGAATGGCAAAACGTAATTGTTTCGGATGAATCCAGGTTCTGTTTACAGCATCATGATGGTTGCATCCGTGTTTGGCGACATCGCGGTGAACACACATTGGAAGTGTGTATTCGTAATCGCCATCCGGCGTGATGGTATGGGGTGCCATTGGTTACACCTCTCGGTCACCTCTTGTTCGCACTGACGGCACTTTGAACAGTGGACGTTACATTTCAGATTTGTTACGACCCGTGGCTCTACCCTTCATTCGATCCCTCGAAACCCTACATTTCAGCAGGATAATGCACGACCGCATGTTGCAGGTCCTGTACGGGCCTTTCTGGATACAGGAAATGTTCGACTGCTGCCCTGGCCAGCACATTCTCCAGATCTCTGACCACTTGAAAACGTCTGGTCAATGGTGACCGAGTAACTGGCTCGTCACAATATTCCAGTCACTACTCTTGATGAACTGTGGTATCGTGTTGAAGCTGCATGGGCAGCTGTACCTGTACACGTCATCCAAGCTCAGTTTGACTCAATGCTAAAGCGTATCAAGGCCGTTATTACGGCCTGAGGTGGTTGTTCTGGGTACTGATTTCTCAGGATCTATGCACCCAAATTGCGTGGAAATGTAATCACATGTCAGATCTAGTATAATATATTTGTCCAATGAATACCCGTTTATCATCAGCATTTCTTCTTGGTGTAGCAATTTTAATGGCCAGTAGTGTAGAAATGCCTCGCTCTTCGAAGCCGAGAACCCAAGACCCCGACTACATGAAGAATTACGCAACAGCTCCAGACCTGCAGTTGTCGTCACAATTTAGGGTCATGCTTTATCTTGAAGAAGCACGAGACCCAATAAATGGATCAAATGGCTCTGAGCACTATGGGATTAACATCTGAGGTCATCAGACCCCTATAACTTAGAACTACTTAAACCTAACTAGCCTAAGGACATCACACACATACATGCCCGAGGAAGGATTCGAAACTGCGACCGTAGCGGTCGCGCGGTTCTAGACTTCAGATAGCGGCTTCCAGACTGCTCAACTTGATTTTCTTGTTGAACCGAAATCTTCGATGCTCGCATTCACTGGAGGCATTCTCTTCAAGGTGTAGCGGTAAGCCCAACGTTCGTCGCACAACACAATTACGTACAAAAATGTACGTATAGCGAAGGAGATGATGTAGTTAAGGTTGAACATCTACCAAGAAGTGACAGAGGAATCATAAATAAGGTAGTGTATATTAACGTCCATTCTTTGAAACACAGGGCAAAGAGTCAGCTGTTGTAGCGCCAATCGTGCAGTCACTCCGAGCCACTCGAGAATCTCCTTTATGCTGCATTGTTCAAGGCCTCTTCGATATTCAGATCCGTGACAAGATAACGCACGATTACTCGCCCATAGCCGGCAATCTAGGCCATTCGTTCATTCGACCGTCAGTAATATAGTCAAAGGTGCTATATGTTCAAGCTTCTGTTCATCTGACACACGCCTTGTTTAGATTTCTACACCAGTTGTCATAACTCTCCATTTTTAACGAAAAACAACCTTAAAACTGTGTTTCTAAGATATTTCTAACGCCCTGTTGTATGAGGGAGAGAGGTCACACCGAGCAGGTCGTTGCACTCAGACTAACTTTGCCAGTCTATGTCTACATAAATAACCTGCAAACCGCTGTGATGTGCGTCGCAGAGGTATTTCCCGTTGAAGCACGTATTACGGTTTGTTCTGCCTGTTCCACTCGAGTACGGAGCGCGGGCAGAATAATTGCTTACGCCTCCGTGAGTGCTGTAATTAGTGTAATCTTGTCTTCGCAGTCAGTGCTGGAACGAGGAGATGTGTAGTACACGTATAATCCTAAATTCTTCACTTAATACGGATTCTTAGAACCCTGCAAGTAGGCTTTCGCAGAGTAGTCAGCATCTCCGCGACGTTCTCTCGTGAGTCAAATAAAAGCACGGTGGCCATTCGAGCAGATCTTTGTATACGATTAACATCCTACGATGGTCCTGTTTCGTTCGGGTCCCACACACTTGAGTAATACTCTTGCTTCGATAGGACGACAGGTTTGTCAGCAATCTCCTGTGTAGACTGATGACATTTTCCAAGTATCGTACCAGTGAACCGAAGCACGTTACTATTCCAAATGCGAAAACATTTTGTTGACTCCCATAGAAAGAAATGACGTCGTGATAAATCAGAGCTCACGTGGAAAGAAATAACTCGAAAAATAGGTAGAAGAATAGTCAGAAACTGATTCTATGAACACTCAGCCAAACACTTACTTGTGAATAGTAGAGTAATTATGTAGATATAAATGGCTTAACCTAAAATTGTGTCTGTATGATAATTCCATTTCATATCTCTACAGACTTTTATACTCAGGTATTTGTATGAGTTGATTTATTCCACTTGTAACTCATAGATGTAGCTGTAGGACACTACATTGACGCGTTTGATGAAATGGTAAATTTTGCATTGCTGAATATTTAAAACTATTTGACAGTCTTTGCACCATTTTTAAATCCCATCAGTGAGAAGTATGCGATCACATGGCGCGTAAGAACAAGGGCAGATCTCAAACTGCAAAAGAGAACAAAATTATCTTTGGTAATAGACACACATAAATATCTGTACAAGAAACTTCTAACAGACGCACGTGATGGGTTTCGGATGCAGGTGGGACAGTAATAACAGGGGGCACGCGAAGTTGCACGTGGCGGGGAACGAACCGAGTTTTGCGCTGAGCAGGTCTGGGATGAGCACGCAGATGAACGCTCGCGGCCCGCCGTTTTGTTTCCAGGGAGATTAAAGTTTTCCCCTCCCTTTCTCTCCGCCGACTCGTGCCTGAAAAGAAGAAGGTATTTCTCTTTCTCCGCAACATCAAAAGGGGGCTGGACGAGATTTCTTCTGTTTAAAATTATGCGGAGATCTAAAAGTTGCCTCTGGGATTAATCAGAAATTTGTACGTGTCGCGGCAGGAAGTTGTTTTTCGGATGTCGTGTGTCATCAAAAGCCCTCACTTACTGACGTAACTCGAGAGTATTCACTTTCACAAGCAAATACATTTCCATCAGCGCATTTCTGTAAATTATTCAGCTGGTCTGGTAATGTACTTCTGGTAATGTACTTCTCCGAAAGCATATCATACACATAAAAAGTCATTTTACCAATGATCGGATTGCTCGCTACAGTTCTTTAATAGATAACTTTATCACCTTATTTCCTGCAGTCATTAAACCAACACCTGTGTACCATACATCAGGAAAAGCGGTATTTATAGTGTAATGAGAGTTCAAATCACGTAGCGATTTGTCGATTTTCATATGCTCTAGCGTATTCCAGTCTCGTGATGGCTGGCTGTTGTGTGCTGTCCTTAGGTTAGTTAGGTTTAAGTAGTTCTAAGTTCTAGGGGACTTATGACCACAGCAGTTGAGTCCCATAGTGCTCAGAGCCATTTGATTACGGCCGTACGACGGGAGTTAACAGACTTGGAACGCGGAATCGTAGTTGGAGCTTGACGCATGGGATATACCATTCCAAATATCGTTAGGAAATTCAGTATTCCGAGACCCACAGTGCCAAGAGTGTGCCGAGGATACCAGATTACATTTCCCTCACGACGAACAACGCACTAGCCGACGGCCTTCATTTAACTACCAAGAGCAGCGGCGTCTTCGCAGAATTGTCAGTGCTAACAGACAAGAAACACTGCATGAAATAACCGCAGAAATTAACGTGGGACGTACATGGACGTTGGCGTTAATGAGCTATGGCAGCAGACCACCGACGCGAGTGCCTTTGCTGGCAGCACGACATCGCCTGCAGCGCCTCTCCTGGGCTCGTGATCGTATCGGTTGGACCCTAGACAACTGGAAAACCGTGGCCTCATCAGATGATTCCCTATTTCGGTTGGTCAGAGCTGATGGTAGGGTTCGAGTATGGCGCAGCCATGGACCCAAGTTGTCAACATGTGCAAGTTGGTGGTGGCTCGATAATGGCGCCGACTATGTTTACATGGAATTGACTGGTTCCTCTGGTCCAACTGAACGATCATTGACAGGAAATCGTTATGTTCGGTTACTTCGAGACCATCTACAGCTATTCATGGACTTAATGTTCCTAAACGACGATGGTATTTTTATGGATGACTGTGTGCCATGTTACCGGGCCACAATTGTTCGCGATTGGTTTGAAGTACATTCCTGACCGTTCGAGCGGATGACTTGGTCATCCAGATCATCCCACATGAATCCCATCAAACATTTATGGGACATAATCGAGAGGTCAGTTCGTGCACAAAATCGTGAATCAGCAAAACTTTCTCAATTATGAACGGCTGTAGAGGGAGCATGACTCAGTTTTTCTGTATGGGACTTCCAGCTACTTATTGTGTCCACGCCACGTCGAGTTCATGCAGTTCGCCGGGCAAAAGGAGGTCAGGCACGATATGAGGAGGTACCCTACGATTTTAGTCACCTCATTGTATTGCCACTTAAACAAAAATTTCAACAACCACAGATACAGGTTAAGGCTGAGTACTAGAATGATTCCTGCCTTATTGGATCAGCACTGTCTTAACTGAGCCGTCAAGTGCGCCTTGGCAACTGTCTTCGCATCATGTATAGCTTGTGCGACGCATCCATATACAGGGTTTAACGGATATAAGGTCAGATATTTCAACTGGTGACCGACGATGGTGTACCGAAAAAAACTGCATCAGTATTTACATCATTTGCAGATTAATAATTACAGCTATTAGACGTCGTATGTTTCTAGGTCGTTTAGTACCTCCAAGAACATGAGGCAAGAGCAAACCGTTAATGCTTATTTTCTACTGGGCAGTAGGTCAGGTGTTGAATTATGGACGTGTGGGTACAAAACGGTTAGTCTATACTGATAGGCGTAGTCCACAAACTGGTGCAGTTTCGGCCATGTAGAAAACATCAGGTCGAAAAGTTAGTGATGTGTTTGTGGGAATACTGTTCGGTGCAGAGAAAAAATTGCCAAAACATTGATGTGTGTACATTTTAAGGTAGGACATATGAAAATGGCTGCACTTATATGCCCACACCCTGTATACACTGATGACCCAAAATATTAAGACCACCTGTTTAATAGTGTGTTAGTCCACCTTTGGCAGCTATCCTGTATTGCTTGAATCGACGGATCCTTGGTGGGTTGCCGGAGGTATGAAGCATCAGGTGTATAGATATATATCACGCTATTCCCTTAAAAAATTTATCATGCTGGAAAGTGTCACCGCCATTGCAGAAGACTCCACTGATGACCCAAAATATTAAGACCACCTGTTTAATAGTGTGTTAGTCCACCTTTGGCAGCTATCCTGTATTGCTTGAATCGACGGGCCTTGGTGGGTTTCCGGAGGTATGAGGCATCAGGTTTATAGACATATATCACGCTATTCCCTTAAAAAATTTATCATGTTGGAAAGTGTCACCGCCATTGCAGAAGACTTCAAACATGGAGGGATGCAGTTGGTCAGCAATAATGTTCATGTAGGCCGCAGCTGACATGGTGCTTTCGATTTCTACCTAACGTTCCATGGACGCCCAGGTAAATGTCCCCCACTGCATAATACTACTCCCTCCGGTTTGCATCTGTAGTATGGTGCATGTTTCGAGCAACGGTTCGCCTGCATGACACTGTATTTTGCCATGGCCATTGATCGGGAATAACAAAAAATCTTATTTATCCAACCAGGCGCACATTTACATTGCTCCACGATCACATCTCAATGTTACCATGTCTATCTTTACAGAGAGGGCAAACTTTCGATGTCCATGTTCTATGACGGTGCGTGGATGTCCAACACCTTTTCGTCTACTTGCGGTTTCTCCATACCCCAACCACTTTCCACAGATGCTCGTGACAGAAGAAAGCGTGCAGCCGACAGGTTGCGTTGTAACCGAGATGCCCGTTCTCAGGCACCAGGCCATAACAATCTGCCATTTGTCAAAGTCACTTATATCAGTGTATTTTCCCTTTTTTGGCCCCTGTCGTCTCTTGAATGGTTCCCCATTCGTTTCTGCTACGTGTTTGTGGTTTCCTTACCACGTCAAGTGCCCGAAACGACTTCAGGCGTCATTCAGTTTTGCGTTGGGAGGTAGACATGTTGTTTCGCTTCCTTAGTTTATTATGTTTATGTCGAGTCGGTAGTGCAGGTCGACACATTGAGCTCTGAGGACATTCATTGTCACTTCATCTGTTCATTTTTTGCAACGTCCTTCAAAAGTGTGGTACAATTCACTACTGGCCATTGAACTTGCTACACCAAGAAGAAATGCAGATGATAAACGGGTATTCATTGGACAAATATAATATACTAGAACTGACTGACATGTGATTACATTTTCACGCAGTTTGGGTGCATAGATACAGAGAAGTCAGTACCCAGAACAACCACCTCTGGCCGTAATAACGGCCTTGATACGCCTGGGCATTGAGTCAAACAGAGCTTGGATGGCGTCTATAGGTACAGCTGCCGATTACCATGGACCAGAAGTTTTCAATTGGTGAGAGGTCATGAGAATGTGCTGGCCAGGGCAGCAGTCGAACATTTTCTGTATCCAGAAAGGCCCGTACAGGATCTGCAACATGCGGTGGGCATTATCCTGCTGAAATGTAGGGTTTCGCAGAGATCGAATGAAGGGTAGAGCCACGGGTCGTAACAAATCTGAAATGTAACGTCCACTGTTTAAAGTGCCGTCAATGCCAACAAGAGGTGACCGAGACGTGTAAACAATGGCACCCAATACCATCACGCCGGGTGATACGCCAGTATGGCGATGACGAATACATGCTTCCAATGTGTATTCACCGCGATGTCGCCAAACACAGATGCGACCATCATGATGGTGTAAACAGAACCTGGATTCATCCGAAAAAATTACGTTTTGCCATTCGTGCACCCAGTTTCGTCGTTGAGTACACCATCGCAGGCGCTCCTGTCTGTGATAGAGCGTTAAGGGTAACCGCAACCATGGTCTCCGAGCTGATAGTCCATGCTGCTGCAAACGTCGTCGAACTGTTGGTGCAGATGGTTGTTGTCTTGCAAACGTCTCCATCTGTTGACTCATGGATCGATACGTGGCTGCACGATCGTTACAGCCATGCGGATAAGATGTCTGCCTTCTTGACTGCTATTGATACGAGGCCGTTGGGATCCAGCACGCCGTTCCGTATTACCCTCCTGAACCCACCGATTCCATATTCTGCTAACAGCCATTGGATCTCGACCAACGCGAGCAGCAATGTCGCGATACGATAAACCGTAATCGCGATAGGCAACAATCCGACCTTTATCAAAGTTGGAAACGTGATGGTACGCATTTCTTCTCCTTACACGAGGCATGCCGGCCGCGGTGGTCTCGCGGTTCTAGGCGCGCAGTCCGGAACCGTGCGACTGCTACGGTCGCAGGTTCGAATCCTGCCTCGGGCATGGCTGTGTGTGATGTCCTTAGGTTAGTTAGGTTTAAGTAGTTCTAAGTTCTAGGGGACTGATGACCACAGCAGTTGAGTCCCATAGTGCTCAGAGCCATTTGAACCATTTTTGAACACGAGGCATCACAACAACGTTTCACCAGCCAACGCCGGTCAACTGCTGTTTGTGTATGAGAAATCGGTTGGAAACTTTCCTCATGTCGGCACGTTGTAGGTGTCGCCACCGGCGTCAGCCTTGTGTGAATGCTCTGAAAAGCTAATCATTTGCGTATCACAGCATCTTCTTCCTGTCGGTTAAATTTCGCGTCTGTAGTACGTCATCTTCGTGGTGTAGCAATTTTAATGGCCAGTAGTGTAGTTGAGGGACACAGATTTCCATAACACACCTGAATACTGCAGACCGCCATAGTTTGTCGAAGGTACCTGCAAGTCTATCATAGCCACAAAATTTTCGAGCAGTCTGATCTGACATTCTGAAAGCCTGGTTTACTGTGAACATTAGTTTATTTTCCTTTACGAAAGCTTTAGAGCTGGTAACATAGAAGCCTTTCCTAAACCGTAGTCATTGCATTGATTAAAGAAATTGGTCGGTAGCTTTTCCGTTATCGTTCGTCTTTATTTGCACCGATCTCAGTAATTACTGTTCTGCCTTTTATCTAGATGTCCGGTAACTACTCACTACTCGATGATTATGGACATTGAGAACGGCACGATGACTAGCGATACCCTTTGTAAAATGTTGAAGCAAATGTGTTTCATAATGATGGAAGCAAACGAAATGAATTAAAATGTGTGTTGTTGATCGATTAACTCAGTTTTTTTTTTATTACAGAGGGCAGCTAGCCCTCTGACCGAACACGCTGAGCTACCGTGCCGGCGGACTCGAACCCGAGTCTTCTTACTTGTTAGGCAGAAATGCTAAGCATTACACCACCGCAGTACGGTGATCAACAGTGCTGCACGAACTACCTAAGCTTAGTGCCCTCCGCGACACAAACTTCAATTCATTTTTCCCTTACATATAGTCACTACTGCCAGGGCTCTCCGATATTGGCAAGAATTGGACGTAATGGGTCATCCTTGACCATCGGTGATCTTATAGATTATATAATTAAATGTTTCCCTGCGACATTTAAGCCTCTTTTTGTTATCTACGATAATGATCGAAGCAGACGAAATGAATTAAAATTTGTGCGTCGGCCAGGACTCGAACGCAAGTCTTCTTGCTTGTTAGGCATAAATGCTAACCATTACACCACAGGGAAACATTTAATTATAACATGTGTTTCAGATCTGGTGCGTTCCCTTCTTTTTGCATAGAAATAGCCGGCACGACATGCTGGACAAATGGAATGACAATAGAAGTTTTCCTGTACTTTAGCTGCATTTCCTGTCAGAGACTCAAATTATTCTGTGTGTAATGATATATCCTGCTAACCGTGGATGAGGGGCAAAAGACAGAGACTATATTCCTAGATTTACGAAAAGCGTTTGACACAGCGCCCTATTTCACACTGTTAACGAACGTTCGAGTATGCGGAACAGGTTCGCAGGAATGTGCGTGGTTTGCAGACTTCTTAAGTAACAGAACCCAGTACTTTGTCTTCATCGGAGACAAACGTGTCGTCAGTAGTGCCTCAGGAACGTGTGATAGGACAGCTGTTATTTTCTGTATACATAATAGATTTAGCGGACGGAGTGAGCAGCATTCGGCGGCTGTTTACTGATGATGTTGTGGTGCACGGGTTGGTGTCGTCGTTGACTGACCGTAGGAGGTTACAAGATGACTTAGAAAAAAAAATTTTGTTGGTATGATGAAGGGCGGCTAGCTCTAAATGTAGAAAAATGTAAGTTAATGCAGGTGAGAAGGTAAAACAAATCCGTAATGGCCGAATACTGCTTGACACATTCACATTATTTAAATATCTGTGTGTAACGTTGCGATGCGATATGAAGTGGAAAGAGCCCGTAAGGACTGTAGCAGGGAAGCCGAATGGTCGACTTCGGTTTATTGCGAGAAAAGTGTCGTTCATCTGTAAAGGAGGCGTCAGACAGGGCCCTAGTGCGACCTGTTATTGAGAACTGCTCGAGTGTTTGGGATCCACATAAGGTCCGATTAAAGGAGGTCATCGAAGCAATTCAGAGGCTGCTGGATTTGTTCCCGGTATTACGGAGCTGCTTCGCGGAACACAAATGGGAATCCCTGAGCGAAGGCAACGTTCTTTTACAGGAATACTATTGAGTAAATTTAGAGAACCAGCATTTGAAGCTGATTGCAGAACGGTTCTAGTTTCACCAACGTTTATTTCTCGTAAAGAGCACGGAGATAACATATGAGAAATTTCTGCTCGTACGGAGGAATATAGATAGTCGTTTTTCCTCGCTCTGTTTGAGAGTGGAACAGGAAAGAAAATTGCTAAACCGGCCGTCACGAAAATAGGCAACTCAAGGTTATCTCGCCGTCTTACAATATTGCCAGTTAGTGATCATTTAAAAATTTAGTAAAAACTCTGAAAAATATTAGACATCCCTGGTTTTAGTATAGAATATGATGTATTACTTTCCAGAAGAAAATTCTTGTCAGCTGCTACGAAAAAAAAAAGCATTTACGTTACAACAGATTTTCAAAAAAAATAGTTTCTTACTTCAGCATGTGGAAAAACCGAACCACTGACATATTTGGATTGAAAAAGATTCAAGAGATTTCTTAAAGTTTGTAGATGCAAGTGATACAAACGTAGAAGTATTCCGAGATAAAAAATAAAATAACGTAGGAAGTGTGAAATTGTTCCGCCTGCGTAACGAAACACGTCGCCGCTGATGAATATTTGTTCTCTTGGACTTTGTAGAAACTTTCAGCGAGAGAGTTGTTAAGAAAAATTTTTTTTCTGAGTCATCAGTCTTCTTGCCGGTTTGATGCGGCTCGCCACGAATTCCTCTCCTGTGCCAACGTCTTCATCCCAGAGTAGTACTTGCAACCTACGTCCTCAATTATTTGCTATATGTATTCCCATTTCTTTCTTCCTCTACAGTTTTTGCCCTCTACAGCACCTTAAAGCCATTCCCTGATGTCTCAACAGATGTCCTATCATCCTGTCCCTTGTACTTGTCAGTGTTTTCCACATATTCCTTTCCTCTCCGATTCTGCACAGAACCTCCTCATTCTTTACCCTATCAGTCCACCTTATTTTCAACATTCTCCCGTAGCACAACATCTCAAATGCTTCGACTTTCTTCTGTTCCAGCTTTCCCACAGTCCTTGCTTCACTACCATACAATACTGTGCTCCAAACATATATTCTCAGAACGGAGGTCAAATTAAGACCAATGTTTGATATTAAAAGACTTTTCTTGACCAGAAATGCCCTTTTTGCCAGTGCTAGTCTGCTTCTGATGTCCTCCTTGCCCCTTATGTCATTGGTAATTTTGCTGCCTAGATAGAAGAATTCCTTAACTTTAGTTATCATGTACTCATCAATCCTGATGTTAAGTTTCTCGCTGTTCACATTTCTGTTTCTTCTTATTACTTTAGTCTTTCTGTCACTTACTCTCAGTCCATATTTTTTAGTTATTAGACTGTTGAATCTATTCAGCAGATCATGTAATTCCTCTTCACTGAGGATAGCAATGTCATCAGCGAATCTTTCACTGGTATCCATTCACCTTGAATTTTAATTCGACTCCTGAACCTTCCTTTTATTTCCATCATTGCTTCTTCGATGTGTAGATTAAAGATTTGTGGCGAAAGACTACATCCCTCTCTTCCACCCTTTTTAATCCGAACACTTTAAGTGAAATACGTAACTTGATCAAATATTACTTTTGAAACTTCGATAAACGTGAAAAAAAGATATAAACTGTATTCCATATTTTTAACGCCAGATAATAGTCAGGTATTCGGATTACAACGACTAATACTTGAGCCACTTACGTTCCATTCGATATGGCTGCTAATGCACTCTGATTAATTAACATTGAATACCAATTTGTTGTCGTTACCACACTCAACACCAATACAGATTTTCAGCTTATATGTTTCCCTGTTGCGGGCGCTCTTATCTCAGCTCTGTTGACTTCGTCCCCATTCAAACTTGCTGACGATGATGATCCACGACAAATTTAAGAATACTGCGGCGTTCACGCTCACTTCTTGATTTGATGCCCGTTGGTTCTTGTCTCTGAGTCCTCGACAAACAGCCCTTTAAAGGATTTTTTGACATTTCGCTATTGCGAGTTGCAAGTACTGTGAGAGATTTATTTCTTCCCCCTCCTCCCCCGTCATTGCCGGTCGTCATCGTAGATAAAGGGCGAATCATCAACAACGGTAGTCACTCATGCTGGTATGCTGGTTGGTAGTGGTGGATGATTCGGGTAAAGGGACCAAACCGCGAGGTCATCGTTCCCATAGGATTAGGGAAGGATGGGGAAGGAAGTCGGCCGTGGCCTTTCAAAGGAACCATCCTGACATTTCCCTGAAGCGACTTAGGGTAATGACGGAAAACCTAAATCAGGATTGCCGGACGCAGTTTTGAACCGCCGTCCTTCCGACTGCGAGTTCAGTGTGCTAACTACTGCGCCAGCTCGCTCGGCACTCGTGCTGGCCAAAAGTCAGAAAAACCACTAAATGACCATCGGTCGAAGATCCTGAGAAGAGCGTCAACAGACAATCACGTCAAAAAATGACGATTTCACAAATATTACTCGTATTTTATCCATAATATACAAAAAGTGTGATAAATATCTTTAATATTCTTTAATTAATGTTGTTCTCTGCACATACATTGTAGACAAGAAAATGTTGAAATTACTTCGTACATGTGGTTGACTCCTTACGTAAGAGAATCCAGTACGTTGTCCTCGATGGTGAGTGTTCATCGGAGGTGAGGGCATCATCTGGAGTGCCCCAGGGAAGTGTGGTAGGTCCGCTGTTGTTTTCTATCTACATAAATGATCTTTTCGATAGGTTGGATAGCAATGTGCGGCTGTTTGCTGTTGATGCTGTGGTGTACGGGAAGGTGTCGCCGTTGAGTGACTGTAGGAGGATGCAAGATGACTTGGCCAGGATTTGTGATTGGTGTAAAGAATGGCAGCTAACTCTAAATATAGATAAATGTAAGTTAATGCAGATGAATAGGAAAAAGAATCCCGTAATGTTTGAATACTCTATTAGTCGTGTGGCGCTTGACACAGTCACGTCGATTAAATATTTGGGCGTAACATTGCAGAGCGATATGAAGTGGGACAAGCATGTAATGGCAGTTGTGGGGAAGGCGGATAGTCGACTTCGGTTCATTGGTAGAATTTTGGGAAGAGGTGGTTCATCTGTAAATGAGACCGCTTATAAAACACTAATATGACCTATTCTTGAGTACTGCTCGAGCGTTTGGGATCCCTATCGGGTCGGATTGAGGGAGGACATAGAAGCAATTCAGAGGCGGGCTCCTAGATATGTTACTGGTAGGTTTGATCATCACGCGAGTGTTACGGAAATGCTTCAGGAACTCGGGTGGGAGTCTCTGGAGGAAAGGAGGCGTTCTTTTCGTGAATCGCTACTGAGGAAATTTAGAGAACCAGCATTTGAGGCTGACTGCAGTACAATTTTACTGCCGCCAACTTATATTTCGCGGAAAGACCACAAAGATAAGATAAGAGAGATTAGGGCCCGTACAGAGGCATATAGGCAGTCATTTTTCCCTCGTTCTGTTTGGGAGTGGAACAGGGAGAGAAGATGCTAGTTGTGGTACGAGGTACCATCCACCACGCACCGTATGGTGGATTGCGGAGTATGTATGTAGATGCAGGTGGAGAACTGGAACCATCTTGGGATTTTATTATTTCTAGCGGGTGTAGAAGTCCAGTGATCGTTAATTCGGTATGCGAATTCGATCCAGATGTGGCTCGTCTCCCTGTATCAAAGCTAATACAGTACGCGTTTTTACTTTTTAATATCATTCCATTTTAATTTTCTTGAACTCAATGATAACTAAAATTCAGGACAGAGCAAACTACAGCAAACTTGTATAAGAATTTGAAGTGTATTTATTGCTGCACAGTCCTCGTTAGTTCTTTTACGCTAGGTGCATTCCTGACTTGTGCCTCCAGTACAGGTACGCCATTTCTTGAATGCGGAAGGAAGTGATCAGATCAAAAAGTCTCATCATTTTTAAAAAGCATTCTTGGCATTTTCACTGAACTGCTACGAATCAGCGCTCACCTTAAATTCTCACAGTTTCACTTTATACTCACACAGCATCACAGCGACCGTCTCGTTTTCTGCTTGTGTCCCTCAGTTACTTGCAGTACAGCAAAGTGAGGCACCGAAGAGATCCAGGGATCACAGAAGTTGTAACCTCTGGTTCTCCTCAATGTACGACGCATCACAGCATGCAGATAAACATGTGTTTAAGACACAAAGTTCACTTCCATTATACTGTAAAGCCATTACGTGTCTTCTGGCAAACAAGATATTGCATAAACGCCCTGCTGCTGTGCTATATTGCGTAATTTGTATAATTAATGGTGATTCATTCCTTCTTCATTCTACTCAGGCCTACGTCCTTTCGAAAAAGGTGTGACGCCACTTGAAGGGAGAATATAGTTCATCTGAAATCTATACCTCACTTTGATAAATTGAACAAATATACATCTTACCTTCACTTTGATAAATAAATCACATCTTCCCGCATACCACACCTCCAGCCTTTTCCGCATTATGTACGAAGTGATATCCTCTTCTGGGTTTTCTGTTTGCCTTACTCACCCTACCACTTTGCATAGGCCTATTTTTCACTACCAGAACTGCGCTTTCTTCTTTCTCATTGAAAGATGACTTGGACATCCGCCCAGTGAGCGTACTCAACTATCACTAAGCCTTCCTGGCGGTAGTCATCAGTCGCAACTCACCGAAGGCCTGAATTGAAAATTTTATCAACGGCAGTGTGGGCCATGCCTGGCGTCCTGGATTTAGCCACATTACGAATGAGCACGTCCAAAACCTAATTTTCGACAGATGTTGAAGCAGTACGAACATTTTGCCCACTTACTCAAATCGACATTATCATAATCAATTCTGTGTAAAAAAGATACATCGGCGTTTGCTTGTGAGCTATTCTTTGTATTTTAACCCTTTCAAACCGCGTACTTGGCTTAAAGCCAAACTACCGATGAGGAAACACAGACTTCTGATGAAAAGAACTATTTCACACGAATCTGGGTGTATCTGTCAAAATAAACATGTAGATAATAAACAATAATACACAGTAACAAGAGATATCGACAGTCATCTATCATTGTCACGCTACAACGGAAACTGGCAGTTTGGCATACGATACGTCACCAATCCGCGTCTCTGCAATGGTAAAAACGGTTAGAGGTGCATTTCACTAATTGACTAGATATTAGCTTTAGTGAGATAACAACAGATTTCTTCACAAGGAGATATAAAACGATAATTTTAATACCCGCAGAAATAACAATACAAACTGGCAAAAGTAGAACTCATTGGGGTTGTTATACTCTTTCATTAATCTCACAGTTGCAGAAAGCATTTACATTCATCAAATTTGTGATACAGCTGCATTCAAGTGCTCTGAATTTTTCCATACCTGTAGCAGTGCTAAATTTTATACCTCCCATCACTTGGCTAAAGATATACTACTCACAAAAATTCTATAAAAACAATGCGCCTTGACACTATTCTTGTGGTACTTTCAAAGAACAACATAGTTTCAACCAAGGAAGAAAAATTTTATAAGAAAGCTGGAATCAGTTTTTAAAAACTCATATAAAGCCGAAAACCCTACTTGAGCCTCAATACTTTTGAAATATGACATAATTAATCGTTTCTGTTATATGTTTCATATCAAAATTTTAGTCTGCAGCAGTTGAAATCCATTTTTTTATAATCTATACAGACAAACTTTTCACCGAAGTTCATATAAATTAGCCGAATTAATGAGGAAAATGTGCCTAAAGGGCACTGTTTTCAATTGCACGTTTCCCACACGTTGATATCCTTATTTCCATCATTTTCGGTTTGTTCAACATATGATTTATAAATATGTAAAAAAAATCTTTCCCAAAAATAATATGAAGTTCTAAATACAGCTTGTATCTAAAAAAAGTCAACAAAACGTCACCAAACAGCTGCCGTGTTTCACTTGGTCATGCAAATCTCAGTGCTGTGATATGAAAGAAAAGAAATCTCCTCAGTTCAGCTCAGATCCTCAGAAGACGTCAGGAACTTCAAATACAAGTGCTTTCGACCGGAAACGAAACAGAGCCGCAGTTTCGAAGAAAGAAGGAAGGAGTTTATAAAGTGATTTAGTCTTTACAGAAGTTGCGAGGGACGGGTGCCAAAGCCAGAGAAACGCGCGAAATATTCTCTCCCTGCTTTCAGTTCCACGTGCAGATGTTCAAGTGCGGAAACAGAATGTACAGCACCTTGTGTGTTTTCTAGCCTTAGCATCAGATAACTTATCGCACAGTATCTGAAACACGCATATGCATACATCAGAGATATTTAAAAATTTTAGTCATTCGTGTTAGGAAGATAAGGAAGATCAGAGAAAACGGTTTTCGACAACGTGACCTTGCCAAATGGAGTACTGGTTAAAACCGAAATGGATGAGCGTAACAATGACCCTTGTAGATGCTACTTGTCAATTTTTCAAACACATTCAGTATTGGAAACTTTATCTCTGAACCTACTTTAGCTCCTTTCTCTACATGTTTTCAGTTCTATCTTTTTTGCAAAGAGGACTACATGCAGCTGGAGTTCTGTACCTTTCTATTTCTACATCTTGATCAGACGCCAACTGTATTTTCACCTTACTACTCGTCCAGTACGATATCACTGAAATTCATTGTCTATAAAATCACTGAACTCACCGCAAACATTTTCAAAATTTTGATCCATTATCAAACTCCTTCGAAAAAAAAAGTGTGAACCACTGCAGAAGTAATGTAACACAGACAGCTATCAGCTCAGTACATACGCATTTACAGTCGTTGTTTCCAAACACTTGCAAGGGCAGTGCAGCATGCTTAAACACTGTTGTATAACTAGCCATATTCAGAGTAATCACTGAAATGTGCCATTGTTATTGTCTAAGAAAAAGTCGACTGTTATGTGTGGTGTTTCAGAAGAAGGTGTCCGTAAACCAAGAAAAAATTTTGAAAAAAATGAAAAGTTGTGTGATGGATGGGATGAAGTTTAACCTACATGTAGAACACTTGACAAAGCTTAACGGAATACCAGAACTAAGTCTGAAATAAATAATCCACATTCCTCGTAGAACAAGTTTTTAATACGCAAGATACATACAACAGTCTTTGATGCCACTAGTAATGTGAGTGCAGAATGTGATTCGTACAAGCAGTAGCTCTAAATATAAAGCTACATATGAGATATTAGTGACACTGTCTATGTACTGCCTCGGAAGCCACATCTATTCCGTTTGATTTTAGGTTTCCTGGTGTGGAGACATTTTTGAATATTTTGTGGCTATTCAGTCAGGTGACGTCGTCCAGAAGGCGCAATATTTTGGAAAGCCGGCTTTTGCCCTCTTCAGGTATTTCTGATGACTGTCTTTTGCTGGGCACACCTTATTTCCGCTCCTTCCCCCCTCCCACCTCCGCACCGCCCGCTGCCACCAGCCGGCGAGCTCTTGGCGCGGATCTGGTGCAGTGGTGGGAGAACCTCGACATCGGGGTCGATCCAATCTCCTGAGTGGCGCCGCGGCCGGTGCCGGACACGTGTCTCTGTCGAATTGCAGCACTTACAAGCCGTGTTCCATATGAACGGTTACAGAAACCGCCAGGCACAGCGTACCTTTAGTCCGAAGAAGCCATGAAAACAAAAAAAAAATGGTTCAAATGGCTCTGAGCACTATGAGACTTAACATCTGAGGTCATCAGTCCCCTAGACTTAGAACAACTTAAACCTAACTAACCTAAGGACATCACACACATCCATGCCCGAGGCAGGATTCGAACCTGCGACCGTAGCAGTCTCGCGGTTCCGGACTGAAGCGCCTAGAACCGCACGGCCACCAGGCCGGCGCCATGACAACAGCCTACTGAGGATGAGGAGAGCCTGTTGCGACAGTGATTATCCCGATCATCGGGAAAACATCAGCAAAAATCCGAAGGATACTCCGGAAATATAATTTGAATGTGTTTCTCGCCCACCAGCCAAGAAAGCCTTATTGAGAACAGTCAAGGATGACCTAGGGCTCCGGAAGCCGGAAGTCTACCACATCACTTATCAGAGTGGGAATTAATATAGGATGGGGCCCCTCCACGCCCACACCAACGTGGTGATCAAACCAAAAGTTCTACTGTCACCTCCGTATAACATGTTAGTTTTTGAATCAGGAGTCACAGGATGCGGGCTGTGATGTTATCCATGCATCTGGGTAAGATTACTCATTAACATGGTCCATCAGGAGATAGAAAGTGGATGAAAGCGATCTAAGGGTAGCGGTTGTAAGGGCAGAGGAAAAAAAGTGCCAAGGCAAGCGCCAAGGGAAGAAAACCTCTGCGACAGTAGGACGGGTAGTAAGGGCACTGGCGGCTTGCTAGCTGCGACAATGCATGCAAGGTGTGGCTATGTTAGTGCGAGGTATCGTGACCTTTCTCGTTGCGGAATCTCGTTATAGGGCTTGCTGCAGGAATCTCGTTATAGGGCTTGCTGCACTTGCTGCGTCCCTGTAACGGTTCAAGGTCGTCGTACATTAGTGGGCGATCGGTCATAGATTGGCTCACAGTGTAGGGGGTGTGTGTGGTTGGTTTGCGTGCTGTGTACAGTACAGTTTCCCTGCAATTGCCTGTTTTTAGGCGGGTCGAGCATCAAAGGTTACTAGTAGTAGCTGTGTTGCAGGGGCTCGCCAGTGCTATCGTGTTAGCGTGCTATGGACCATAGATGTTTAGTTCCTTGCCAATAGTGTCTTTGGTCTATTATGTTTTCATCTGTGGTTGTGGTCGTAGTTACCCAGAGAAAGGATAAACGGGTTACGCGAGTGTCTCGTGTTTTTGCACAGTCGTGTAGAGAGTTTTTGGAACACCTGCAAGATGGTATCTAGCTGATATTCCCGGTGAAGGTCCGAGGTGCGTGTGTAGCGCGGAGTGTTGCTTATGATTCTGAGTACTTTGTTCTGTATGAGCTCCTAACGGCGCAGGCGTGTGGGCGCAGCGTATCCCCAGACAGGGGCTGCGTACATCATCAGGAGTCGAATAAGTGTCATGTACATGGACCTAGATACCCTCCTATTCAGTGTGCTACGCCTGTTAAGCACAGGGTAGAGTTGTTTAAGCCTCGCGTTTGCTTTGTTGGTCACGTGTTGAATGTGGTCCCCCCAGAGTAGTTTCCGGTCCAGCCAGACACCGAGGTATTTGTCCTTCTCGCGGAATCGTATTGGGCGTGCGTGTGAGAGTGGGAAAATGTATCTAGGCCAGACTATCTGAATAGTACAGGAGAGATGCACTGAGCATAAACGGCACATAGACAACCAACAGCCGACAAAGTCCCGTGCTGCAGAGTACTGCATCGCCCACTGGCATTCCACGAATTACGACGATCCCAAGTTGTTGCAAACAGTCCAACGCATTCTGTGTTTGTATTCAGAAAGAGGCTGCAGAGATCCCTCTACATGATGAACTAATAATTAAAGACAACAGCTTTGAATTAAGCAAGGCCTGAGACCCAGCCTTGAACATGGTTAAAGCACAGCGGCAGTCTTTGTGCAACTCTATTCCCGTCGTGGCAACTGAAGAAGATGAGCATGCACTGTCGCCACGCCGGCAGAGACACGTGTCTGCCGCTGGCAGCGGAGCAGCTGGGGACATTGGCTCGAGTCTTGACATCGGCCTTTCTCCACCATCACCCCAGGTACGGGCCCGGAGCCGGCCAGGTGAAGGCTGCGGGTGGAGAAAGGGAATACAAAATTGGCACTCAACAGAATACAAACAGTCATTAGGAACGTATGAAAATGCAAGAGGTCGACTTGTCGATCACGCTTACAGGGCGACGGCACCCAACTAAATAACTTAGAAATTTCGAAACAAACTTTGTTCTCCATCCAAAAATAATCTTCTTTTCTTCTCTATTGACATTATCATCGACAGAAATTTAAGGCCTAATATTCCTTCTCCGTTCTTCCATTCTGTACATCACGGGTCATGCTTTATGGACTGAGGTTGGAAGACTGACCTAGCGATTTATTTTACTGCATTGTTTGGAATTTAAAATATTATTTGTTAAAACGAGACCCATGTAAATGAACATTTTCATACAGCCTAGTGCTCCTATTAGCGAACAAAATACCTGTTTATAGAACATAAGATCAAGTTTTTGACTGGATTCACGGGATATAAGTCAATACGACGTTCTTAACGGGATGAAGCCGTCATATATGACAGTAATTTTGAGAGTACCCCAACGGAATGTCATATGGTAGGTCTGATCATTACACAGGCAGCTCTGTGAAGCTGCTCGCGGGTGCTGCTGTTGTATACAAGAAAGCTGTAATGACAGAAAACTGTAGTGAAATCCAAGAAGTTCTGTGGAGGGTCGACATGGATTGGCAATTGACCCTCAACATAAGTAAATGTTACGTATTGCGTTTAAATGGGCAGGAAGACTCATTACTGTTTGATTACACTATTTACAATAAATCGCTGGTAACAGTAAAGTCCGTAAAAATCTACGAGTATCCATCTGGAATGACTTGACGCCAAACAACCACATAAAACTACTCTGTCCAGTCACATTAATGTGACCACCTGACAATAGCCTGAATAAACACCTTTTGCAGTGCAGGACGTACAGGGAGAAAGTCAATGAGATGCTGGAAGTTACCGACACAGATTTGGAGCCATACCCACTCCAATACCGTGGCTAGCTGCACTAGATTTCTCGGTTTAGTATCATGGCGCGAACAGCCCAATCGAAGTGGAACCACTGATTCCCGATTAGGTTTAAAAAATGGCTCTGAGCACTATGGGACTCAACTGCTGTGGTCATAAGTCCCCTAGAACTTAGAACTACTTAAACCTAACTAACCTAAGGACAGCACACAACACCCAGCCATCACGAGGCAGAGAAAATCCCTGACCCCGCCGGGAATCGAACCCGGGAACCCGGGCGTGGGAAGCGAGAACGCGACCGCACGACCACGAGATGCGGGCGATTAGGTTTAAACTCGGAGTGTTTGTTGGCGAGGGTAGTACAGTAAACTCATCCTGGTGCTCACTGAACTAAGGACATACATTGTGAGTTGTCTGAAACGTTACATTCTCCTGCCGCTATATGATGTGCTGAGAAAAAGCAAACCGCATGTAAGGGTGGACATGTTCTCCAAGGACAAATGCATACTTGTGTTGTTCCATTATGCCTTCCAGAATGACGAGATCCCCCGGGGAATGTCACAAAAACATTCTCCAGATCATAATGCTCCCTCCCAGGCCTGAAACCTACTGACAATTGTTGCAGGGTGTTTACCGTCTGTCCGATGGAATATAAAACGTGATTCATCTGAAAAGACTACCTGTCGCCACGCATTGGCTGGCGTGCAAATTCCGGCCTTTGTCGCCAGTGAACATCAGTTACTGGGAGTGCATGAAACAGGTACCTGCTGTCGAGGCCCATACACAGCAACGTTCACTGAACGGTTGTTGAGGAGATGCGTGTCCACATCTCTGGCGCTTTTGTGATCCATTTACCACACTTGCTACCTGAAATTTTAACTTAAGTGTTTATATCATCATTTCACCAGCTTCCTAACGTGTATGGCATACGGAATAGCAGATAAAGTCGCAACACCACATGCAGCTACTCTTGTACAGCGTGTCACAGCTTTATATTATCGAGCTGTTTACAGCATCCCATAATGCTTGAAAATGACCACCTGTCGAAATTGCAATTGCAATAAATAATGTTTTAGCAGCCGAAGGTGGAATGGTTTTAAAAAAATTTTAAAAAATAGAACCTCCCACCAACCAAGACACAATGAAACATCGTTCCTCAATGGACTAGCTTCCCATCAAAAGTTCGCGGAGTCTCATTACGTCAACAAACGTCACAGAGCGTCCCCCAGTCTGGGTGCTTATTTTCAGCATGCGTCCGAAATAGGTGTGAGAACATGCAAACAGAATAAGCAATGCAGAGTGCTTACGTGCGCGCTAGTGTATCGCCGTCCCTGCCGAATACGCTGTTGTGTGAGGAGCAGCACAGACAATGCCCGCAGACTCAGAGTTTGGCGCTTGGCCGTTTCCGCTAGCAGACATTGAGAGGCCTCCAGAATGCACCTCCACTACCAAAACCGGATTAACGTGGCACCAAACCGATGTGTGGGGCCTAGTATAAATGGGAAGCGGTCCCTTGTCTCCCACAGGACATCAGGCAGACACAGCCCTGTTCATTGTCACATGGCCACGTCCTTCCGGGAATTCATCTCAAGTCCCGGCTCTAGTGTGCCTCATCTGCACAAGGTGGCAGTGCAACACATTCCAGAAAATCCAGAGAAATGAAGCAATGCACCATCACCTAAAGTAATCAGTGCATCAAGTTGTGAAAGCTCACGTTACACTATCACTGTTATTATATTTCATTAACAGGCTCTATTCTCAACGAATATGCCTCGTGTACACAATAAAAATAAAAGGGGACAAGGGAAAAGGGCATGACGTATTTCAAATTTGTTTACAAAGTATCCATGAAACTCGCATAAATGCAACGAATCGTTTGATGATTGAAGTTTATTTCACTTACAAATCAAATTCAGCATATAGAAAAACAGATCCTGACTCATACTAATCAGAACTGTGTATCCCACCATACTTCTCACAATGGCTCCCTACAGAATTGAACATCTTGCACCGTTATGGATCACGGAACTATGCGTCGCAGTAAATATTATCTTTCCTTCCACTGAACGTATACAGAGAAATGCAGGTCTCAGTTCTCATTATAAGCTTTCACGTATGAACGCAGGTCGCAAAAATCAACCACTCTGCTTCTCTCTCCCAATATAATATATCAGAACAGCCCACACTTCCTTCCTATGGTGCCATCACAGCACAGACAATAACTGAATATAATATATTAGCATCTTTCGTTCTTCTTCAAAATATAGGTCATGCCGCACACTTTGTCCACATAGAATTCCTACTGGCCAAACCAACACCCGTCCCAAAGACCGTCATTAAGACAATCCACCGCAGCTGATTCCAGAGCAGCTGTACCACAGATATCGACCAGTGGGCATAGACTGTCAGAGCAAAGGGAGGCGTTGTCGTGAAGACCCAGTAGCTGCTACGGCCAACGTGGTCCAGCAGTTCATCGGCCTTGCGTGGTCGGCATTCCTAGACACCACTGTGCCGGGTGACGGCGCTGTGGGGTGGGTCTGTTAGGTGTCGTGGGCTTTCCGACTGTGGGCTTTCCAACCCACGACTCCACGCCCTGTTTCCGAATACATACATTTTAGATGCGGATTTTCCGGCCATCAAAAGAAGCCGTAACAGTGGGAGAGGTCCTGCCCACAGCTTTGTAATAACAACATCCTTTCACATATTATCCCCTCTTAGGACTCGCTATGCACGTGGTGTGTAGTCATGATCAAATGTTTATTTCTCATTTTTCAACTTTTTTATATTAACCTTTCTATTTTTATCTTTTTCCTGTTTACAACATAACTGCAGTAAATTATTGAACTTGTTGTATTAAGTTACGAATTTTAATTTCTCACTCAAATTGTTGAAGGAAGCCAGAGATTGTTGTTGTTGTTGTTGTGGTCTTCAGTCCTGAAACTGGTTTGATGCAGCTCTCCATGCTACTCTATCCTGTGCAAGCTTCTTCATCTCCCAGTAACTACTGCAGCCTACATCCTTCTGCATCTGCTTGGTCTCCATCTACAATTTTTACCCTCCGCGCTGCCCTCCAGTCCTAAATTGGTGATCCATCGATGTCTCAGAACATGTCCTACCAACCGATCCCTTCTTCTAGTCAAGTTGTGCCAAAAACTCCTCTTCTCCCCAATGCTATTCAATACCTCCTCATTAGTAATGTGATCGACCAATCTAATCTTCAGCATTCTTCTGTAGCACCACATTTCGAAGGCTTCTATTCACTTTTTGTCTAAACTATTTATCGTCCACGTTTCACTTCCATACATGGCTACACTCCACACAAATACTTTCAGAAACGACTTCCTGACACTTAAATTTATACTCGATGTTAACAAATTTTTCTTCTTCAGAAACGCTTTCCTTGCCATTGCCAGTCTACATTTTATATCCTCTCTACTTCGACCATCATCAGCTATTTTGCTCCCCAAACAGCAAAACTCCTTTACTACTTTAAGTGTCTCATTTCCTAATCTAATTACCTCAGCATCAACCGACTTAATTCCACTACATTCCATTATCCTCGTTTTGCTTTTGTTGATGTTCATCTTATATCCTCCTTTCAAGACACTATCCATTCCATTCAACTGCTCTTCCAAGTCCTTTGCTGTTTCTGACAGAATTACAATGTCATCGGCGAGCCTCAAAGTTTTTATTTCTTCTCCATGGACTTTAATGCCTACTCCGAATTTTTCTTTAGTTTCCTTCTCTGCTTGTTCAATATACAGATTGAACAATATCGGGGATAGGCTACAGCCCTGTCTCACTCCCTTCCCAACCACTGCTTCCCTTTCATACCCCTCGACTCTTATAACTGCCATCTGCATTCTGAACAAATTGTAAATAGCCTTCGCTCCCTATATTTTACCCCTGCCACCTTCATAATTTGAAAGAGAGTATTCCAATCAACATTGTCAAAAGCTTTCTCTAAGTCTACAAATGCTAGAAACGTAGGTTTGCCTTTCCTTAATCTTTCTTCTGAGATAAGTCGTAGGGTCAGTATTGCCTCACGTGTTCCAACATTTCGACGGAATCCAAACTGATCTTCCCCGTGGTCGGCTTCTATCAGTTTTTCCATTCGTCTGTAAAGAATTCGCGTTAGTATTTTGCAGCTGTGACTTATTAAACTGATAGTTCGGTAATTTTCACATCTGTCAACGCCTGCTTTCTTTGGGATTGGAATTATTATATTCTTCTTGAAGTCTGAGGGTATTTCGCCTGTCTCATACATCTTGCTCACCAGATGGTATAGTTCTGTCAGGACTGGCTCTCCCAAGGTTGTCAGTAGTTCTAATGGAATGTTGTTTCCTCCGGGGGCCTTGTTTCGACTCAGGTCCTTCAGTGCTCTGTCAAACTCTTCACGCAGTATCATATCTCCCATTTCATCTTCATCTCCATCCTCTTCCATTTCCATAATATTGTCCTTAAGTACATCGCCCTTGTATAGACCCTCTACATACTCCTTCCACCTTTCTGCTTTCCCTTCTTTGCTTAGAACTGGGTTTCCGTCAAAGCTCTTGATATTCATGCAAGTGGTTCTCCTTTCTCCAAAGGTCTCTTTAATTTTCCTGTACGTAGTATCTATCTTACCCCTAGTGAGATAAGCCTCTACATCCTTACATTTGTCCTCTAGCCATCCCTGATTAGCCATTTTGCACTTCCTGTCGATATCATTTTTGAGACGCTTGTATTCCTTTTCGCCTGCTTCATTTACTGCATTTTTATATTTTCTCCTTTCATCAATTAAATTCAATATTTCTCCTGTTACCCAAGTGCCAGAGATTGTATACATCTTAGAGATTGTATACATCTTAAAAACCTGAGTCGTTAGATATTCTTGTAATGTCTTTTACCCTGTGCTCAAGATATATGTGGTTGTCTCTTCTTTTTTGCCGAGCACGGGGTCCCGGGATCGACTCCCGGCAGGGTCAGGTATTTTCACCTGCCTCGTGATGAGTGGGTGTTTGTGTTGTCTTCATCATTTCATCATCATTCATGCACGTGGCACGATTGGTCTGCAAAAGGTTGGAAATTTGTACGGGAGCTGATAAACGCGCAGTTGAGCACCCCACAATCCAAACATCATCATCATCTTTTTTGATAAGGCAAACCACTGGAACCATTCTTAATTTCAAATGCAGAATTTACTGTTCTTCCTTCAGCTTATTTATCACACAGTACACGTTTAGATATTTTTGCTTTTCGAGGAGTTTGGTTTCCTATGCCAATGTTCGACAGTATTCGCAGTCCTGTGCCGCCAGTTAAAAACATTTCGCACTTTAACTGCTGTACAAGGATTTTCCATCAATTTAGTATGCGACTTTCATTACCTTTTCTTCATTGAGCATTTTCTTCCTTATTATCATCATCCGTACTTCGTCAACACTGTTTGGAGGAATATGCGCAACTGAAGCACACATGGAACAAAACAGTCGGAATTCCCTATGTCGTATTCTTCCTTAAATGCAATTCTTGTATTTTCGTCCACAGAAAATTGCAGCTGAAAAGGGATTTTCCTAGGAACACTGATTTCATAACTTTAATTGTAGCCATTTCAAATTTTACCACTGCAGTTTTCAATCCAGAAAAAAGTCTGTTATATGTATTTTGACTTTTTTTCTGGGAGCAGAGCAAATAAAACAGGGTGTACAATTGTTTGAATCCTTTCGAACAACATTCAAATGTCCCGTCCATAAAAACAGTTACATTTTCACACAAGATTTTCTCCACTTCTTCACAGTCAAACACCAGCAGTCTTTTGTCAAGAGCAGTTCCATTGTCAGTTTTCAAAAAACTATTATCTTCAGTTAATTTCAAGATGTCTTCGCTCAGCTGAGTCTCAGATATGTTTCTAGGCATCTGAGTAGCAAATCTTGAAACTACTTTAATAATTAGGAAAACAGGTACTGTCTTTACTTCTTGGACACTTTTCCTGTAGCTATGCATTCGTATCTTAATCTACCCATCTGCTTCATGTTGCTATTCAACCATGAGCGTGCCATTTGAAGTTTTAAAACAGCCATATCACTTACTCCGTTCGGAATTCATTCACAAGCAGTTCCTATACTCGTCACATTTTATGTGAACTGAGTGTCAATAACTATCCTTAGAAGACACGGCTTGTCTTTGGTCATTGTAATTACTTCTGTTACTCACACTCTACAGAACTCAAGTAGCTTGGTCCTATATAACTATACAGAAACGAATGCTATCGGCGAAGACACTGCCTTATTGACTCGTGCAGCTCATATACTGCTGGCGAACCACTGACTTAAATCAGATAGTAGAGGAAAACCCACTGTGGAAAATTGTTTGATCGGAAGGCCCACGGTACCTGCAGCACCTACAAATGGATCCCAAACGCCACGGCCAGAAACCCCACGTAGCTATCAGCGAGGCAGCCGGGACCTCCTCAGTCATGGGGAGTGACGTAAGGGTAGGCAGGGTCAACCTTCGTCTAGCTGATTGCGTATGGCGCTGGCGTACGCCCAGTGGCTCAGTGGTTGGGAGGACCTCACTTCAACCCTCGGCTCAGAAATTTTGTAGCTGAATCCTCTGTCAGGATAATAAATGAGCTGTGGTGGCCTCCCGACAAAAGGCCACGTTTACCAGAGGCCAGCTTGATGACTAGCTGATTCAGTGATCAGCACGGCCTGATGACCAGTATTTATACGTGCCAAAGCGGGCTGTTGTGACATGGCCGCCGCAGATTTCACGCGCACCATGTATCGAAATGTCCCTTGTTTCAAAAACCAGGTTGCCATCAAACGCCATGCAGACCGCTTCGTCTAAACTGGTACCATTCCGCAGTGCTGCAGCAACGAGCCCTCTTGTGTCACACTCACATCATTATACTCTTTCCCCCGTTGAAACAACTCAGCCCTCCGAATTCCTGATATGATAAAGGCTACCTAAAATAGATACTCAGTTACATTAAAAACCTTTCCACAGTCATAATGTTACCACTAACTGGTTGATGTTAAAAACTAGCATGAGTCCTGCTAACAAATACGCGTTATCACACTTCAACAAATTCTTGCCGTGTTCAAGAACAGCATTCACTATGGGACAGAATTGTGGTTGGATTTCTGTGAATATTATTGTGAAGGCAGCGGAGAAACTTCGGATAAAAGTTACTAACTTCTTGAAACTATTTTGCGATTTCAATGAAATTTAATGGTTCAAATGGCTCTGAGTACTATGGGACTTAACATCTATGGTCATCAGTCCCCTAGAACTTAGAACTACTTAAACCTAACTAACCTAAGGACATCACACAGCACCCAGTCATCACGAGGCAGAGAAAATCCCTGACCCCGCCAGGAATCGAACCCGGGAACCCGGGCGTGGGAAGCGAGAACGCTACCGCACGACCACGAGCTGCGAACAATTAAATTTACTACACACACTAGTTACAAACTGGGAAGATATACCATGGGTGTAAGAACCACAAGCCTCCTACAGGGTGAGCGTGATAACGTTAAGAGAGAAGGTGGTAGTGGGTGATGTATAGCCAGCAAGGGGAAGAAAGAGATGGGCACAGATAGTGGGAGGAGGGGATAGACAGACAGAGAGGAGGGGAAATGGGCAGAGGAAGGGGAGTGGAGGAGATGGTAGAGAAAGGAAAGAGGATGGGATGGACAGAGACAGGGGGAGGAAGGGGCGGGTGGATAGGGGGAGGAAGAGATGAACAGACATAGGGGGAGGAGGAAATGGACACAGAAAGGGAAGAGGAGGAGATGGACAGAGACAGAGGGAGAAAGGGACAGTCAGGGAGGGGGTGGTGGATATGAACACAAAGAGGGAGAGGAAGAAATGGACAGAGAAACGAAAGAGGAGGAGATGGACAGAGACAGGGGGAGGACAGGCACAGGCAGGGATGGGGAGATGGACAGACAGAGGGGGAGGAGGAAATGGACAGAGAAAGGGAAGAGGAGGAGATCGACACAGACAAGGGGAGGAAGGGACAGGTAGATAGGGGGAGGAGGAGATGAACAGAAAGAGGGGGAGGAGGAAATGGACACAGAAAGGGAAGAGGAGCAGATGGACAGAGAGAGCGGTGAAGAGGAGGTGGACAAAGACAGGAGGAAGGAGGAGATGGACTAATAGAAGATAAGAATAAATACACTCCTGGAAATTGAAATAAGAACACCGTGAATTCATTGTCCCAGGAAGGGGAAACTTTATTGACACATTCCTGGGGTCAGATACAGCACATGATCACACTGACAGAACCACAGGCACATAGACACAGGCAACAGAGCATGCACAATGTCGGCACTAGTACAGTGTATATCCACCTTTCGCAGCAATGCAGGCTGCTATTCTCCCATGGAGACGATCGTAGAGATGCTGGATGTAGTCCTGTGGAACGGCTTGCCATGCCATTTCCACCTGGCGCCTCAGTTGGACCAGCGTTCGTGCTGGACGTGCAGACCGCGTGAGACGACGCTTCATCCAGTCCCAAACATGCTCAATGGGGGACAGATCCGGAGATCTTGCTGGCCAGGGTAGTTGACTTACACCTTCTAGAGCACGTTGGGTGGCACGGGATACATGCGGACGTGCATTGTCCTGTTGGAACAGCAAGTTCCCTTGCCGGTCTAGGAATGGTAGAACGATGGGTTCGATGACGGTTTGGATGTACCGTGCACTATTCAGTGTCCCCTCGACGATCACCAGTGGTGTACGGCCAGTGTAGGAGATCGCTCCCCACACCATGATGCCGGGTGTTGGCCCTGTGTGCCTCGGTCGTATGCAGTCCTGATTGTGGCGCTCACCTGCACGGCGCCAAACACGCATACGACCATCATTGGCACCAAGGCAGAAGCGACTCTCATCGCTGAAGACGACACGTCTCCATTCGTCCCTCCATTCACGCCTGTCGCGACACCACTGGAGGCGGGCTGTACGATGTTGGGGCGTGAGCGGAAGACGGCCTAACGGTGTGCGGGACCGTAGCCTAGCTTCATGGAGACGGTTGCGAATGGTCCTCGCCGATACCCCAGGACCAACAGTGTCCCTAATTTGCTGGGAAGTGGCGGTGCGGTCCCCTACGGCACTGCGTAGGATCCTACGGTCTTGGCGTGCATCCGTGCGTCGCTGCGGTCCGGTCCCAGGTCGACGGGCACGTGCACCTTCCGCCGACCACTGGCGACAACATCGATGTCCTGTGGAGACCTCACGCCCCACGTGTTGAGCAATTCGGCGGTACGTCCACCCGGCCTCCCGCATGCCCACTATACGCCCTCGCTCAAAGTCCGTCAACTGCACATACGGTTCACGCCCACGCTGTCGCGGCATGCTACCAGTGTTAAAGACTACGATGGAGCTCCGTATGCCACGGCAAACTGGCTGACACTGACGGCGGCGGTGCACAAATGCTGCGCAGCTAGCGCCATTCGACGGCCAACACCGCGGTTCCTGGTGTGTCCGCTGTGCCATGCGTGTGATCATTGCTTGTACAGCCCTCTCGCAGTGTCCGGAGCAAGTATGGTGGGTCTGACACACCGGTGTCAATGTGTTCTTTTTTCCATTTCCAGGAGTGTACATACCCGGGCACCGCCGGGTAATCAGCTAGTTTACAATAAATGCAGACACTACACGTTCTTGTTGAAACGGAAAGGTAAATATAATACAATGTATTAGCTATAGTATGTCGTAAATGACGCACGCCGGTTTATTTACGAAATATATTACGCACAACACTTGTAACTTCCGAAAATTATAAAAATATACATTTATGGACGTTGATATACTTAAATTCAGAGTGAGCGATTCTTTGAACGTAGATATTACTGCTAAAATTGTATAAAGCACAAATGTTGATTACAACTGATTCTATAGCACGAAATACGTTATTCGCGGCACTCAACGTACGAAAATACACAATATCTCATGAAATAAGTAGGAGTTTCGATACAATCAATACAAAAACCACGTTTAAATTGTACGTGCAGTTTTTGGACCTACGTTTTGGAGGTGAAATTATCTGGCAGAAAGGAAAAATATATATGTGAATATAAGTAATTTATTAAGCGAATTTCACTGATTTGGCACTTAGCTGGTTTGGTGGGATTCATTACACTATCGTGCCAAAGATTAACAGTTTAACAGTGTAGCGTCAGCATATCTCAAAAGATGAAGTAAAATGTGAAGCACAACAAAGCACGTCTTCCACTTCCCATCTTGTTCGTTTTGACATTGGGTGTTCTTGTGACACTCCGCCAAAGCAGCCATTCATCTGAAACGGTGGCTTCTACGATTCGGACACGGTGCGGGATGGAAAGCTATCCAGATTGAGTCCAGCACTAAAATCAGAAATGATCTTGTCAGGCGTAGACCGTCGGTCCGCTTTTATAATGTGATGTTAGCCGACTGATGACTGCCGGCAAGGATTTTACGCCAAAATGAAGCCGGACAATAGTTGTCGGCCCGTGATAAACTACGCTATGATCTTATATCTAGCCTACCTTATCCGTCACTAATATATAGGACTATGGTTCATTCTGGATTTTTTCTGTCACTTAACATGAAAATCAACAAAAGCAAAACGAGGATATTGGAATGAAGTCGAATTAAATCTGGTGATGATCAGGGAATTAGATTAGGAAATGAGACATTTAAAGTAGTAGATCAGTTTTGCTATTTGGGGAGCAAAGTAACTGATGATGGTCGAAATAGAGAGGATATAAAATGTAGGTTGGCAATGGCAAGGAAAGCGTTTCTGAAGAAGAGAAATATGTTAACACCGAGTATAGATTTAAGTGTTCGAAAGTCATTTCTGGAAGTATTTGTATGGGGTGTAGCCATGTATGGAAGTGGAACGTGGACGATAACTAGTTGAGACAAGAAGGGAGTAGAAGCTTTCGAAATGTGGTGCTACAGAAGAATGCTGAAGATTAGGTGGGTAGATCACATAACTAATGAGGAGATACTGAATAGAATTGGGGAGAAGAGGAATTTGTGGCACAACTTGACTAGAAGAAGGATCGGTTGGTGGGACATGATCTGAGGCATCAAGAGATCACCAATTTAGTATTGGAGGGTAGCGTGGAGGGTAAAAACTGTAGAGGGAGACCAAGAGATGAATACACTAAGCGGATTCAGATGGATGTGGGTTGCAGTGGTTACTTGGAGATGAAGAATCTTGCGCAGGATAGAGTGGCGTGGAGGGCAGCATCAAACCAGTCCCTGGACTGAAAACCACAACAACAACAACATGACTTCATCCATTGTAGTGGACAACACGAAGCAGTGTAGTGTTGAGGAGTCACTCTCATTCAAAACCCGCTCTACAGGAGACCACAATCGACTGAAATTTTGGAGCAGGGCCAAGATGTACATGACAATCCATACAGGATGCCAGATATACTAATAGGACTGACTTTACATGGTCTCAGGGACCAACAAGCAGGTTGCATCTTCACAAAACACTTGAACAACTCAGAAGTGATGGAGTGGTACGATTTCCAGATCAACAGTACTCCATTTGAATGCTCATGAAAAATAAATTGATGCCGGAATCGTTCTTCTACAGGGTGTCCCAGGAGGAATGGACAATATTCGTGGATATGACAAGAACGTGAATTCGATGCTAAAAATTCTAATAAATATGGGCTTTAAAAAGCATACCATAAGAGCTATGAGCACTTCTTCATTTTAGATACTGTCAAACAAATCTTTTTTACTGGAAGCTCTTTGCTTTTAATATTTTGAGAGGTGGTTGTATGGTCCAAAATAAGAAAAAGATTCAGTAAGCATGGGCTCCAAAGTGCATACTTTAAGAGCTGTGAGAACTTTCTCATCTTGTCTACGGTGAAACACACCTCTTCTGCTGAAGAAGGGCTCATACCTTATAAGGTACGCTTTCTGGAGTCCATGTTTACTAGACAAATTTTTCTTGATTTGGTCCATATTACCTCCTCCCAGAATCTGAAAAGGAAAGAGCTTGCTGTGGAAGAGTTTTGTTTCACAGTATCTAAGATGAAGAAGTGCTCATAGCTCTCAAGGTAAGTGTTTCAGAGGTCTTTGCTTCGAATAATCGTTCCTGTCACATGACTGAATGTTGATCATTCCTCCCTGGACACCCTGTATATGGGACGATGACACGTGTCCCAGGTGTCTCATTTCATCTGTTGTAGAACTGTTCATAAGAATATAAAAAACTCTTTTTGAAATAGATGCAGATAATAGCGATCCATCAGATCATGTGCTTCCCTAATGCCCTTGTATTAAGGTGCCACCTTGCTTCTTAAAACCTACAGAGCTTTACGAGCCTCTACAGATAACATCGCTCGTTTTCCAATATCCTTGCCTTGTGATGTGTGGATTAGATGGTTCTGAATATTTAAGCTCTTCATTTGTAGCTAACGTGTCACCCTGAATTGTGTGATCAGTTTCACCATCTCCCTTTGATCTGCTCTACCAGCCAAACCTAGGTGACAGCGAGATACCACCAAATATGGCTGACTACAATTGACAGTGACAGCGTCACCGCAACTGAAGTAGGCCTACTCACAGAAAACCATTAACACAGCTAACCATCAAACGTCTAGCAGCTATACCAATTCAGAGAGTACTCTGCGTTTTGGTCGCGATAAGTGAGATGAGCTGTTGTATCTTGTTTGTGTTGCTGCGCTCAGGCAGCCATTACAAGATCTGAAGTCATCACGATTATGTTACTCACCGAGTTATTCAGTTTACCGACGCAATATCAGCGCTTTGTGCACAACTCAGGGCTAATCTCTGATTTACACTACTGGTCATTAAAATTACTACACCAAGAAGAAATGCAGATGATAAACGGGTATTCATTGGACGAATATATATTATACAAGAACTGACATGTGATTATATTTTCACGCAATTTGGGTGCATAGATCCCGAGAAATCAGTACCCAGGACAACCACCTCTGGCCGTAATAACGGCCTTAATACGCCTGGGCATTGAGTCAAACAGAGCTTGGATGGCGTGTACAGGTACAGCCGCCCATGCAGCTTCAACAGTGTCGTCGTAACTGCCGTCTGCGTCACGTCTGCTGTGCAGCGAGCTACGTTAATTTAAGTATTAACGGCATTTTTCTTACTTGTCACTTCTTCTTCCGTGTGTTTTTGCTTTTAGGAAGCTTTAATTGTCGAGTGCTAGTAATAGTGTTCTATAGATTTCGTGTCTGTTTTGAATACAGTCGTAGAGAGTCCCTTTAGTCATCCACAGTGCCAGTAGTGCTAGGGTTTGCTTTGAATACAGTCCAGAGACAGGTAGTGCTATTTTCATTGTTTTCTACAAGAAGTGTCTAGTAACCACAGTTTAGTCAAATATCAGCCGCCTTTAGTGAATTAGCAGTCTAGTTAAAAGTTGATTAACTCTCTACAGTAAATTGATTTCTTAGGATGGATAGGATGTGTGACTGCTGTGTACGGACGCAAGAAGAGCTGGCCACTGTTCGCGAACAGCTGAACGTGTTGATGGCCGCCGTCAGCCGTCTTCAGGCACCGCCTCGGAGTGTAGCGGCATTGGGGAGTCTGGTGCGTCGCATGGTACACCCCAGGTGTTACATGCTTCACCCACTGTCCCTGCTGTCGAGACATCTTCGCGGGTACCGGGCGCGGTTGGGCCACCCTCTCCCCAAGGGGAGTGGCGGGTTCAGCGGCGTTCGCTAGGCGGAGGGTCAATGTGGAAGCTGGCCGTGTGGCATCGCCCGCTCTGCCTGTCAGTGGACATGTGGCCGCTCCTTCAGCACGGTCCGAGCAGGCACACGGGGGGACGGGTTTATTAGTTATTGGGAGCTCCAACGTTAGGCGGGTGATGGAGCCCCTTAGGGAAATAGTGGAAAGGTCGGGGAAGAAGGCCAGTGTTCACTCCGTCTGCTTGCCGGGGGGTCTCATCTGAGATGTGGAGGAGGCCCTGCCGGTGGCGATAGAGAGCACTGGGTGCACCCGACTGCAAATTGTTGCTCATGTCGGCACCAATGACTCCTGCCGTCTGGGTTCAGAGGTCATCCTCAGTTCATACAGGCGATTGGCGGAGTTGGTGAAGGCGGAAATCCTCGCTCGCGGGGTGGAATCTGAGCAAACTATTTGTAGTATCGTTCGCAGAACCGATCGCGGTCGTCTGGTTTGGAGCCGAGTAGAAGGCTTAGACCAGAGGATCAGACAATTCTGCGGAGATCTGGGGTGCAAATTTCTCGACCTCCGCTATCGGGTGGAGAAAAGTAGGGTCTCCCTGAAAAGGTCAGGTGTGCACTACACGCAGGAAGCGGCTACAAGGGTAGCGGAGTACAGGTGGAGTGCACATGTGGGTTTTTTAGGTTAGAGAATTCCCTCCCTAGGCCCGAATAGACGCCTCCTGAGACGCGGCAAGGTAGTAGTAGGCAAAATGCTACAGGGAATAACAATATTAAAGTGCTAATAGTAAACTGCAGGAGCGTCTATAGAAAGGTCCCAGAACTGCTCTCATTAATAAACGGTCACAATGCCCACATAGTACTAGGGGCAGAAAGTTGGCTGAAACCAGATGTAAACAATAATGAAATTCTAAACTCAGATTGGAATGTATACCGCAGAGACAGGCTGGACAGTGAAGGGGGAGGCGTGTTTATAGCGATAAGAAGTGCAATAGTATGGAAGGAAATTGACGGAGATCCGAAATGTAAAATAATTTGGGTGAAGGTCACGGTTAAAGCAAGCTCAGACATGGTAATTGGATGTCTCTATAGGCCCCCTGGCTCAGCAGCTGTTGTGGCTGAGCACCTGAAGGATAATTTGGAAAATATTTCGAGTAGATTTCCCCACCATGTTATAGTTCTGGGTGGAGATTTTAATTTGCCGGATATAGACTGGGAGACTCAAACGTTCATAATAGGTGGCATGGACAAAGAATCCAGTGAAGTTTTTTTAAGTGTTTTATCTGTAAACTACCTTGAGCAGTTAAACAGAGAACCGACTCGTGGCGATAACGTACACTCCTGGAAATGGAAAAAAGAACACATTGACACCGGTGTGTCAGACCCACCATACTTGCTCCGGACACTGCGAGAGGGCTGTACAAGCAATGATCACACGCACGGCACAGCGGACACACCAGGAACCGCGGTGTTGGCCGTCGAATGGCGCTAGCTGCGCAGCATTTGTGCACCGCCGCCGTCAGTGTCAGCCAGTTTGCCGTGGCATACGGAGCTCCATCGCAGTCTTTAACACTGGTAGCATGCCGCGACAGCGTGGACGTGAACCGTATGTGCAGTTGACGGACTTTGAGCGAGGGCGTATAGTGGGCATGCGAGAGGCCGGGTGGACGTACCGCCGAATTGCTCAACACGTGGGGCGTGAGGTCTCCACAGTACATCGATGTTGTCGCCAGTGGTCGGCGGAAGGTGCACGTGCCCGTCGACCTGGGACCGGACCGCAGCGACGCACGGATGCACGCCAAGACCGTAGGATCCTACGCAGTGCCGTAGGGGACCGCACCGCCACTTCCCAGCAAATTAGGGACACTGTTGCTCCTGGGGTATCGGCGAGGACCATTCGCAACCGTCTCCATGAAGCTGGGCTACGGTCCCGCACACCGTTAGGCCGTCTTCCGCTCACGCCCCAACATCGTGCAGCCCGCCTCCAGTGGTGTCGCGACAGGCGTGAATGGAGGGACGAATGGAGACGTGTCGTCTTCAGCGATGAGAGTCGCTTCTGCCTTGGTGCCAATGATGGTCGTATGCGTGTTTGGCGCCGTGCAGGTGAGCGCCACAATCAGGACTGCATACGACCGAGGCACACAGGGCCAACACCCGGCATCATGGTGTGGGGAGCGATCTCCTACACTGGCCGTACACCACTGGTGATCGTCGAGGGGACACTGAATAGTGCACGGTACATCCAAACCGTCATCGAACCCATCGTTCTACCATTCCTAGACCGGCAAGGGAACTTGCTGTTCCAACAGGACAATGCACGTCCGCATGTATCCCGTGCCACCCAACGTGCTCTAGAAGGTGTAAGTCAACTACCCTGGCCAGCAAGATCTCCGGATCTGTCCCCCATTGAGCATGTTTGGGACTGGATGAAGCGTCGTCTCACGCGGTCTGCACGTCCAGCACGAACGCTGGTCCAACTGAGGCGCCAGGTGGAAATGGCATGGCAAGCCGTTCCACAGGACTACATCCAGCATCTCTACGATCGTCTCCATGGGAGAATAGCAGCCTGCATTGCTGCGAAAGGTGGATATACACTGTACTAGTGCCGACATTGTGCATGCTCTGTTGCCTGTGTCTATGTGCCTGTGGTTCTGTCAGTGTGATCATGTGCTGTATCTGACCCCAGGAATGTGTCAATAAAGTTTCCCCTTCCTGGGACAATGAATTCACGGTGTTCTTATTTCAATTTCCAGGAGTGTATTAGACCTTCTGGTGACAAACAGACGCGAACTATTTGAAACAGTTAACGCAGAACATGGAATCAGCGATCATAAAGTGGTTACTGCATCGATGATTTCAGCCGTAAATAAAAATATTAAAAAACGTAGGAAGATTTTTCTGTTTAGCAAAAGTGACAAAAAGCAAATTTCAGACTACCTGACGGCTCAACACTAAAGTTTTGTTTTAAGTACAGATAGTGTTGAGGATCAGTGGACAAAGTTCAAAACCATCGTACAATATGTGTTAGATGATTATGTGCCAATCAAGATCGTAAGAGATGGAAAAGAGCCACCGTGGTACAACAACCGATTTAGAAAACTGCTGCGAAAGCAAAGGGAACTTCACAGCAAACATAAACATAGCCAATACCTTGCAGACAACCGAAAATTACGCGAAGCGAAATGTAATGTGAGGAGGGGCATGCGAGAGGCGTTCAATCAATTCGAAAGTAAAGTTATATGTACTGACTTGGCAGAAAATCCTTAGAAATTTTGGTATTATGTTCAAATGGCTCTGAGCACTATGGGACTTAACATCAATGGTCATCAGTCCCCTAGAACTTAGAACTACTTAAACCTAACTAACCTAAGGACATCACACAACACCCAGCCATCACGAGGCAGAGAAAATCCCTGACCCCGCCGGGAATCGAACCCGGGAACCCGGGCGTGGGAAGCGAGAACGCTACCGCACGACCACGAGATGCGGGCTGGTACTACGTCAAAGCGGTAGGTGGCTCAAAACAAAATGTCCAGACACTCTGTGACCAAAATGGTAATGAAGCAAAGGATGACAGACTAAAGGCCGAAATACTAAATGTCTTTTTCCAAAGCTGTTTGACAGAGGAAGACCGCACTGTAGTTCCTTCTCGAGATTGTCGCACAGATGACAAAATGGTAGATATGGAAATAGAGGACAGAGGGATAGAGAAACAATTAAAATCGCTCAAAAGAGGAAAGGCCGCTGGACCTGATGGGATACCAGTTCGATTTTAGAGTACGCGAAGGAACTTGCCCCCCTTCTTGCAGCGGTGTACCGTAGGTCTCTAGAAGAGCGTAGCGTCCCAAAGGATTGGAAAAGGGCACAGGTCATCCCCGTTTTCAAGAAGGGACGTCGAACAGATGTGCAGAACTATAGACCTATATCTATAACGTCGATCAGTTGCAGAATTTGGGAACACGTATTATGTTCGAGTATAATGACTTTTCTGGAAACTAAAAATCTACTCTTTAGGAATCAGCATGGGTTTCGAAAAAGACGGTCGTGTGAAACCCAGCTCGCGCTATTCGTCCACGAGACTCAGAGGGCCATAGACACGGGTTCACAGGTAGATGCCGTGTTTCTTGACTTCCGCAAGGCGTTCGATACAGTTCTCCACAGTCGTTTAATGAACAAAGTAAGAGCATATGGACTATCAGACCAATTGTGTGATTGGATTGAAGAGTTCCTAGATAACAGAACGCAGCATGTCATTCTCAGTGGAGAGAAGTCTTCCGAAGTAAGAGTGATTTCAGGTGTGCCGCAGGGGAGTGTCGTAGGACCGTTGCTATTCACAATATACATAAATGACCTTGTGGATGACATCGGAAGTTCACTGAGGCTTTTTGCGGATGATGCTGTGGTAAATCGAGAGGTTGTAACAATGGAAAATTGTAATGAAATGCAGGAGGATCTGCAGCGAATTGACGCATGGCGCAGGGAATGGCAATTGAATCTCAATGTAGACAAGTGTAATGAGCTGCGAATACATAGAAAGATAGATCCCTTATCATTTAGCTACAATATAGCAGGTCAGCAACTGGAAGCAGTTAATTCCATAAATTATCTGGGAGTACGCATTAGGAGTGATTTAAAATGGAATGATTATTTAAAGTTGATCGTCGGTAAAGCTGATGCCAGACTGAGACTCATTGGAAGAATCCTAAGGAAATGCAATCCGAAAACAAAGGAAGTGGGTTACAGTACGCTTGTTCGCCCACTGCTTGAATACTGCTCAGCAGTGTGGGACCCGTACCGGATAGGATTGATAGAAGAGATAGAGAAGATCCAACGGAGAGCAACGCGCTTCGTTACAGGATCATTTAGTAATCGCGAAAGCGTTACGGAGATGATAGATAAACTCCAGTGGAAGACTCTGCAGGAGAGACGCTCAGTAACTCGGCACGGGCTTTTGTTGAAGTTTCGAGAACATACCTTCACCGAGGAGTCAAGCAGTATATTGCTCTCTCCTACGTATATCTCGCGAATAGACCATGAGGATAAAATCAGAGAGATTAGATCCCACAAAGGGACATGCCGACAATCCTTCTTTCCACGAACAATACGAGACTGGAATAGAAGGGAAAACCGATAGAGGTACTCAAGGTACCCTCCGCCACACACCGTCAGGTGGCTTGCGGAGTATGGATGTAGATGTAGATGTAGATACCACAGTTCATCAAGAGTAGTCACTGGCGTGTTGTAACGAGCCAGTTGCTCGGCCACCATTGACCACACGTTTTCAATTGGTCAGAGTTCTGGAGAATGTGCTGGCCAGGGCAGCAGTCGAACATTTTCTGTTTCCAGAAAGGCCCGTACAGGACCTGCAACATGCGGTCGTACATTATCCTGCTGAAATGTAGGGTTTCGCAGGGATCGAATGAAGGGTAGAGCCACGGGTCGTAACACATCTGAAATGTAACGTTCACTGTTCAAAGTGCAGTCAGTGCAAACAAGAGGTGACCGAGACGTGTAAGCAATGGCACCCCATACCATCACGCCGGGTGATACGCCAGAATGGCGAAGACGAGTACACGCTTCCAATGTGGGTTCACCGCGATGTCGCCAAACACGGATGCAACCAGCATGATGCTGTAAACAGGGCCTGGATTCATCCGAAAAAATGACGCTTTTGACATTCGTGCACCCAGGTTCGTCGTTGAGTACACCATCGCCGGCGCTCCTGTTTGTGATGTAGCGTCAAAGGTAACCGCAGCCATGGTCTCCGAGGTGATAGTCCATGCTGCTGCAAACGTCGTCGAACTGTTGGTGCAGATGGTTGTTGTCTTGCTAACGTCCCCATCTGTTGACTCAGGAATCGGAGACGTGGCTGCACGCTCCGTTAGAGCCATGCGGATAAGATGCCTTTAATCTCGACTGCTAGTGATAAGAGGCCGTTGGGATCCAGCACGCCGTTCCGTATTACCCTCCTGAACCCACCGATTCCATATTCTGCCAATAGTCATTGGATCTCGACCAACGCGAGCAGGAATGTCGCGATACGATAAACCGCAATCGCGATAGGCTATAATCCGACCTTTATCGAAGTCGGAAACGTGATGGTACGCATTTCTCCTCCTTACACGAGGCATCAGATCAACGTTTCACCAGGCAACGCTGTTAGTGTATGAGAAATCGGTTGGAAACTTTCCTTATGTCAGCACGTTGTAGGTGTCGCCACCGGCGCCAACCTTGTGTGAATGCTCTGAAAAGCTAATCATTTGCATACCACAGCATCGTCTTCCTGTCGGTTAAATTTCTCGTCTGTAGCACGTCATCTTCGTGCTGTAGCAATTTTAATGGCCGGTAGTGTAGTTCATCATCCGCATAAGTCACAGGACAAGTAACTGAATACATTTCTGTTTCAAATTTGGTGGAATTATCTTCTAAAATGTTTACCAACGGGCAAGATGTTCCTTCCGTATCTTATTGTGAAGGCGCTCGTAGAGATAACGTTTAGAATTTTTGTGTGGCAAAGCAGTGCCATCTAGAAATGTGAGAGGTAATATTCGTAGAAATTTGGGTTTATTATACTTTGATGAGATTTAAATTAACCTGAGAATTTTTAGTATCCAGTTAATATCCACATTCTGCTTTTGTCGTACAAAAGCGTGATGGCAAAATAAATGTGCCTAGGTTCATTGCCTCAATACATCTGGTACTCATGAAGATGGAAGTTGTATTTACATGAGTACAGAGGACTTGCACGAGCGCACAAAATAAAACGTTATAACATACCAACTAACACTGAAGCTGAAGGCTGTTTCACCTGTATTAAAGTGTACACGTGTTCATAAACTGCTGCGCCGTGTGCGTTTATGAAACGTATGTTTTCAGTGGATATATTGAGTCAGCTTCTATGAGTGGGGGAAGCCGTTTAGAGGGCATATAAATGGTGAAACACAGTCTCTGAATTGTGACTGATGAAGCCTCACATCCAAATACGGAGAAATTATTGCAGTTTTTTTTATGTACAATGGAGAGTCATTTGCGACAAGTGTGTCCTTCCTCTGGTAGCTGGTGTCGACGATCTGTGCCCCAGCAGTAATTCCAATTAAACTGATTACGAATCTGCATTAACAGCAGATACCAAGGTGATTTATTCCATTCTCTGCTGATATTTTGCAATTTGAAAGCAATTTACCCCGAATAAGGCTGCAGCGAAGGCACTCATTACAGCATACAGGGAGTGCAATTACTGCCGAGTTCACCAAAGCGCGACGTTTATCGATTTGACTTGCAGGTGAGAGCAAAATTTGTACGTAACCACAGAACACAGCACGTTGTTTCCACAGTAGCATTAGGCTAGCGAAATCCAAAGCTATTCGCTCACCGGCAACCTAATTCACGATAGGATCCAGCTAAACCCATTCCCCTTGTCATGTTATTTTTTTACTTGTTGTAAGTGTAAATAATCAGAGGTACGTTGGAAAGACAACTGAAAACTGTAGTGTGCATTTTGCTGTGTTTCATGACGTTTCATCTAACTGGGAACTGTCGCATCTTATTGCCATTATGTAAACCTCTGTCCTTTAAGCAGTATTTGCAAATATGTGGCTGAATGGGTTATGAAGAAGAGAAACTCCTTATTTGCCTCAACAAAAAACTGCAGTTAGAACGAGAAACTTGTTCATGTATCAGTCGTTTCGAAACTTCTTGTAGAAGTTCAGTACATAAGATCAGTACTTTGAGTTGAACAGTCCATTACATTTTGCAGAAGTAATCATCATCACGATTAATGACAACGGGACTTTAAAAATTAAGTTACACAGTGACTTGAAGTTTTCTCAGTATCGTACCGCGACATAACGTAAAAAAATAGTAGACCCATAAGAAGGCCACTGTAAACGTGGCAGAAACGTTGGTTTCTCCAGTATAGTTCTTTACATAACGACGCGGTACAACAGTGAAAAACCTTTTATGGCAGCTGGCTCTGGCCGCGGAAGCCTGCCCAGTTATATAAGTCACGTATTATTATAGCAGGCCAAGTATATTTTATTGAATGCTGCACTACACTTCAAAGTGACCCAGGTAAATAACACAATTCCTTAATATGGACACCAATACTCTGTAAGCAATGTTTCAGCTCCTCGACGACAGAAATCTAGTCCTTCGTCATGCAGCCATTCGAGAATCGCTGTGTGAACGTCCTCATCGTTGGAATGTCCCTTTTTCCCCAGATGTTCTCTCAGTTTCCCAAAAAAGATGTAAATCGCATGGTGCAACCTCGGTCAAGTTGTTGGCACAATTTCGCTAGGGGTGGAGGAAACATTGCATTTGGTCCACGTACCGTTAAAATTTCACGGTGAATCTGTGTGAATGGTTCAAATGGCTCTGAGCACTATGGGACTTAACATCTGAGGTCATCAGTCCCCTAGAACTCAGAACTACTTAAACCTAACTAACCTAAGGACATCACACACATCCATGCCCGAGGCAGGATTCGAACCTGCGACGGTAGTAGTCGCGCGATTCCGGATTGAAGCGCCTAGAACCGCTGGGCCACCGCGGCCGGCAATCTGTGTGAAATTTAGATGTTTTGCCCGTAAGAATAGTACTATCCCGCGTATTTTAACCTTGGATCACGTTTCCAGTTGCCGCACCATTTCAGTAGCACTCTGTAAGGAAGCTTTTATCCAGACTGCAGCAGGACTTTCTCTGTAGGCATTTCGTAACATAATCTCTTTTCTGATGAGTGTCTTAGAATGGAACGAGTGTAACTTACTGTCTGTATACCCTACGTAAACCGTTCGTCAAACGTATTTCAGTACCTTCCCTGAAAACTTAATCTCATAACGACGGAATGGATGTTAAAATGTGGACGATTTTATTGTCCGTACGATGTACTGCCTGAATACAATATTCGGCAACGGTGAATTTATCGGGCGGGTATAGCGTCGATGTTCCACGCAACGTTCTTGACCTGCACGTAAAGTACTTCCGATATGAGACAATCCATGCTGACAATGGCCGAGAAAGGAGGCCAGTGTTTCTGTCTGTATAACTGACGGCAGTCTGCCGTCTCATTTGAAGTTATGGGTGCGGCAACTATCCGTGGAAGAATGGCTAGGGGATTGGCGACTTTAAATCTACCATACAAATCGATACCACGGTGCGATCCAACCAGTAATTAGAGGCAGCCACTGGTTTCGAAAACTTCAGATGAGCAGGAAGCTAGTAACTTACACGAATACGTAACTACCGTGGTTCAACTCCTTCCTACTTACATCGCAAACACTTTGAGGATAAACCTTTCTGCGACTATTAGAAGAAAAAAAAGATGTGAACTACTTACTGTTTTCCTGCAGTTTCTTCGAAGCACAGAAAAAGAGCTACTGCAAAACCATGTGAAATTGACGGTGTCGCTAGCAACAAACGCTCTTGTTTTATTATATCATGACGATCCTAAAACATATAAGGGATTGTCAAATGAAAACGAGATAGATGGAAAAAGTAAGTAAACTGCCTATTGTTTCAAACGTAAACGCCTTAACCGCTAACACATTTATCCCATTGTGAGGCAAGACGGTCAGTGCGTTTATTGGAAAATGTTTGCGGTTGCCTACCGAATCATCACTGTACCCAGGCGTGCATCTCTTCGTCAGATGAAAATCGACGGCCACGAATGTCTTCCTTTAGGGCTCCAAAGTTATGGAAATCGAATAGGGAGAGATCCGAACTGTATGGAGGATGTGTAAAGGCTTCCCAGCGAAACTTCTGCAGCGTAGTCAAAACAACAGACACACCATCTCTGAGAAAGTCCCGCTGATCGTTGACTTCCTGGAAGACAGCGCCACAATTAACGCACAGCGATATGTGGACACTTTGCAAAACTCTTAAAGTGCAATGAGGCCCAAACGCCCAGGTACGTTTACGGACGGCATCATTCTGTTGAAAGTTAATGAGCGTCCAGATGTTGCCAAGGTTGTTTCGACTACCCTGCATACATTTTTCTGGGAAGCCCTTACACATCCTCCAATACAGTCCCGATCACTCTGCATGCGATTCCAGTATTATTGGAGCCCTAACCAAATATATTCCTGACCATTGATTTGCTTCCGACGAAGAGATGGCCGTAGGCAGCAGAAGACAATTTTCCATGAAGGCATTGATCGTCTTGTCTCAAAGAGGAATAAATTTGTTAACAGTTATGGCAATTACTTTAGAAATTATAAACAGTTTACTTACTTTTTCTTCATCTGTTTCGTTTTCATTTGACTGCCCCCTCATACAAAGCCCTTTTTTTTTTCAACGAGATTATAACGTGTATGTATAATTTTTTTTTTCTATCTGTGGCTGCATACACAGTCTAATCTCCAGGTGTATGGTTCCCGGACTCTGTTGAATTCCTTTTATTTTCTATTTTGTTTCTAATTAATAACTCAGTGTTCCTTAGTTATATGTATTTTACCTATGTAAAAACTGTAAAGTAATTTTAAGTAATTGTTCCAACTTTTGATTTAGTGATTTACCTGTAAATATGTTTCGTGTTTTCACCCAGTTGTTAGTAGTATGTAAACTTTTTTTGTCAGTTCCTATGGGACCAAACTGCTGAGGTCGTCGGTCCCTAAGCTTACACACTACTTAATCTAACGTAAACTAATTTACACTAAGGACAACACCCACACCCATGCCCGACGGAGGACTCGAACATCCGACGGGAGGGAAACGCGTGAACCGTGGCAAGGCGCCTCAGAGCGCGAGGCTAGCCCGCGGGGCGTTGGTAGCATGGCTTTTTCTTTCTTAAAAAAAACTGACACTGAATCTACATACTTAGAAAGAATTCCTCTGTTCAAATGCCTCAGTATAGACTCTAATTGTGTTATGGTCACTGCGTGAGATGCTCTATAGATCCAGTCCAGTTGTTTTACGGTATTTCTTGAGTACCTGTTCTCTAAATTTATCCGATGGATTTTCGTGAGAAGACAATCTTGTTTCTTCCAAAGCCTTACAATTTCAGACGTAGTGTACTGGCCCATTACCATCCCAACAGCGCCTCTATGCCTTGGTCGATGTTAACCGTGATGCCAACATGTTGGACTCCTAAATCTGGAACGGTAGTCTAGAATTTGTCACATTAAAATCGGTTTCCTTTACACAACATCTCTCACAGCAAGCTAAGTTCTCCATTAACCTTTCGTATTACTGATTCACGTGTTTATCCCATTCCATATCACTCCATTGTTTTGCTCGTGCATATACAACGTTTATTAGCCTCTAGTTTTCAAAGTGGTTGCTATCTCATTCGTCTCTTTGTTGTAAACTTTATTTTGTGTTTTGTCATGTTTAAAGGTAGGTGTCATTCACTGCACCAAATGTTAATTGGCCGAAACTGCGAACAACCTGTGATCTTAACTCCTATTTCCTGATGGGAACCACTACATTAAAATAGTTCAAAACTCAAAGTAGTACCCTTCTTCAGGCGATACTACAATACGCATTCCAGCAGGAGAATACGTATCCATGTAAGGGGACGTATTTGCAAGCTATCTTCCAATGTTGACGGCTACCACTGCCTCCATGGCCTAAGCACTTACATGACTTGTTTCCTGTCAGGAGAATATTGGTCGAAAACTTGTTAGTCACGACCTGCAATAACTACCGTAAATATTTTATGAGTTCACATACACAATGCTTAGACTGCGATACCGCAGGAAGTCCAGGTTCCCTTTGATTCTACATCACGCCGTTTAGAAACTCTGCAATGAATTTCCAGAGTCAGAGATAATGTACAATTCGATAACGTTGGTCGTTTTGGTATTGCCGTGGAGCTAATCCGTGGTAGAGAGCTCATTTCAATAAAATAAAACTGTTATAATATTACAGTTTCGACAGACATTAGTCTCTTTAATCCTGACGGAAGAACCTTGCTTACCTGCGTCGTAAACGAAATTACGATTTACGGTCATCTTCCTTTCCCCTCTACGTGTGGTATAGCACTTTCATTTATCACCTGGAACTGTCTGCGCGCATTTTCTCCGTCTGCGTTGTCTGAACTTTGTGTCTTTTGTCTCCATTTGTTTTCATTAGGAGACTTCGTGGGTACGTCATCAGGCGTTCCTTTCTCTCATTTCAAGTATTCCAACGAAGTTTTGTTTCCTTAACTCTCCGACTTCCATTTACCGTTGTCTGTGAATAATGTCTCCTTCCTTCTTGTGCAATCAAGGTTTCATCTAAGTTTTCGCAAACTTTTTTGCTCACTGCTATTTTTACTAGTTGCCAATGACAGGCAAGTGGACAAAGTTCTTGTCGTGATGTTTATTGTTGTCGTGGACAGACCGTCCTTAATTCTGTTAACTGTTTCTCTGTACCAGCAACCGGTTCAGTGTCAGAGTGCACACTATACGATACTACACAATAATACACAAAATGTGCAAACAGAGACTCATATTGCGTACAGAGATTCACTCTTTTCTCAGATTATTAGCATGAATTTGCAGTAGAAGCCTAAGTGATAATAACATCACGAAAATTTAACACAAATGAAACTAATTTTATGATTAATTATCTTTAACACATTTGCTATAGCCACATTGGTTGCTTTTGATTGTGACTGCTTTCTATAACTTGTTATGGGAAACTTCAAGCACAATTTTTCTATTGATTTTTATATATAATTAGTGGTGGGACTCGTTTCGTGGTATGAATCGTATCTTCAGGATAGTTTGGTTTCTTCTGATTTTCGTAAGCATAAGATTGTCATGACATATGGTAAGCTGCCAGACGCCTGGCCCACCGCGAAATATCTCGTCTTTCAGCTGTACCTTCTTCGTCTGCAGTGACCCTGTAATGCTCTTGAATGTCTCCTCTTTCACAGCACAACCAGAGATCTGTTCTTGCCAAATACATATAAGAGGCAGTCAAATGAAAAATTAGGTGTGGAAAAAGTAAGTACTAAGAACTGTGAAACAAGACAGTCAGTGCCTTCATGGAAAAATGTTTGCGATTGCCCGTGGACCTATGACTGTTCCCTGGTGTGCACCCCTTCGTATGAATCAAATCGACAACCAAGAATGTATTTCTTCAGGAATACAAACGATATGGAAATCGTATGGGGAGCGATCGGGACTGTATGAAAGATGTGTAAGGACTTCCCAGCAAAATTTCTGCAGGATTGTCGAAAAACTGTGGCAACATGTGTTTCGACTACGCTGCATAAGTTTTGCTGGGAAAGCCTTACATATGTTCCATACAGTCTTGATTTCTCTCATAAAGGCTGATATATTTTTGAAGCCCTGAAGAAAGACATTTGTGGCCCTCGATTTGCTTCGGACGAAGACGTGCACGCCTTGGTATAATCATTGTTCCGTAGGCAACCGGAAACATATTTATTTGATGTCAATAATCGTGTTGTACCACAGAGGGATAAATGTATTATCAGTTACGGCAATTACTCTCGAAATAATAAACAGTTTATTTACTTTTGTCAATCCCTCTCTTTTTCATTTGACTGTCCCTTATAACATCTCGGACGGAATAGACGTCATACAACATCTGAAAGATAATGCTGACGCAGGCGTCGGGTAGGATTAAGGAAGTGAAACTGTTCAACAACAGACCAACTTCGAGATGAGATATCACTAAGTTACGGACGTGCATCACCACAAGTTTCTACAACTTTATCATTAAGAAAACAGGTGTGTGTTTAGGTTAACTTTCGTATGATAACAGGAACCTGATTACGAGTCTCATTCTTCTAAATGAGACGGGTAAATAAAATTATGACTGGTACCGACTATTAAAAGAAATACACTCCTGGAAATTGAAATAAGAACACCGTGAATTCATTGTCCCAGGAAGGGGAAACTTTATTGACACATTCCTGGGGTCAGGTACGTCACATGATCACACTGACAGAACCACAGGCACATAGACACAGGCAACAGAGCATGCACAATGTCGGCACTAGTACAGTGTATATCCACCTTTCGCAGCAATGCAGGCTGCTATTCTCCCATGGAGACGATCGTAGAGATGCTGGATGTGGTCCTGTGGAACGGCTTGCCATGCCATTTCCACCTGGCGCCTCAGTCGGACCAGCGTTCGTGCTGGACGTGCAGACCGCGTGAGACGACGCTTCATCCAGTCCCTGCCGTCCGCGGTGGTCTAGCAGTTCTGGCGCTGCAGTCCGGAGCCGCGGGACTGCTACGGTCGCGGGTTCGAATCCCGCCTCGGGCATGGGTGTGTGTGATGTCCTTAGGTTAGTTAAGTTTAAGTAGTTCTAAGTTCTAGGGGACTTATGACCTAAGATGTTGAGTCCCATAGTGCTCAGAGCCATTTGAACCATTTGAACCATTTGAACCATCCAGTCCCAAACATGCTCGATGGGGGACAGATCCGGAGATCTTGCTGGCCAGGGTAGTTGACTTACACCTTCTAGAGCACGTTGGGTGGCACGGGATACATGCGGACGTGCATTGTCCTGTTGGAACAGCAAGTTCCCTTGCCGGTCTAGGAATGGTAGAACGATGGGTTCGATGACGGTTTGGATGTACCGTGCACTATTCAGTGTCCCCTCGACGATCACCAGTGGTGTACGGCCAGTGTAGGAGATCGCTCCCCACACCATGATGCCGGGTGTTGGCCCTGTGTCCCTCGGTCGTATGCAGTCCTGATTGTGGCGCTCACCTGCACGGCGCCAAACACGCATACGACCATCATTGGCACCAAGGCAGAAGCGACTCTCATCGCTGAAGACGACACGTCTCCATTCGTCCCACCATTCACGCCTGTCGCGACACCACTGGAGGCGGGCTGCACGATGTTGGGGCGTGAGCGGAAGACGGCCTAACGGTGTGCGGGACCGTAGCCCAGCTTCATGGAGACGGTTGCCAATGGTCCTCGCCGATACCCCAGGAGCAACAGTGTCCCTAATTTGCTGGGAAGTGGCGGTGCGGTCCCCTACGGCATTGCGTAGGATCCTACGGTCTTGGCGTGCATCCGTGCGTCGCTGCGGTCCGGTCCCAGGTCGACGGGCACGTGCACCTTCCGCCGACCACTGGCGACAACATCGATGTACTATGGAGACCTCACGCCCCACGTGTTGAGCAATTCGGCGGTACGTCCACCCGGCCTCCCGCATGCCCACTATACGCCCTCGCTCAAAGTCCGTCAACTGCACATACGGTTCACGTCCACGCTGTCGCGGCATGCTACCAGTGTTAAAGACTGCGATGGAGCTCCGTATGCCACGGCAAACTGGCTGACACTGACGGCGGCGGTGCACAAATGCTGCGCAGCTAGCGCCATTCGACGGCCAACACCGCGGTTCCTGGTGTGTCCGCTGTGCCGTGCGTGTGATCATTGCTTGTACAGCCCTCTCGCAGTGTCCGGAGCAAGTATGGTGGGTCTGACACACCGGTGTCAATGTGTTCTTTTTTCCATTTCCAGGAGTGTATATTAAATACCTTACATTTTTCCTCTCACTTACGTAGTGTAATATTTACACTTCTCGTTAGAGAAACCATTTTAGATGTAGCTGAATTATTACCTTTAGTCTGCAATCAGTGCAGGTCTCTAGGCCACAGTATCCCCGCGTATGATACGGATGGGCACCATTTTCGGCTCGCATTAGAATGAACTCTCAACATTCTGCGGTGACCTATCGATACATCAGTCAGCGATAGAATTCTTACTTCATTGCCTTCCCAACACATTATTCTAGCACAAAATCCCTTGGTTCACGTGGAGTAGACGTTTAAAAATTATATGCGTAAAAAATGTAGGAGTAGCTGTTTCATCCCAGTATCTCCACCAAATTATGAGTTTCGAGACCGCTCTGTTTTACATCTCTATCAGCTAAAGAGGACCAACTTTAGTTTCGCTAGTAAGCACAAAATAAAAATTTAAGTGAATTGATATCAGAAATTCGTTCATTAATAAATGCATTTTAACGTTCGATTTTAACATAGTGAAGACCTTAACGCATTGGAATTTATTGTTTCATTGTATACTCTGACACTTATTGCTTCTTTCATCTTTGGTAATTATTTATTACTGCGAACGAGGGTAACGGAATGTAGTCAATTAAATCGGGCTATGCTGAGGAAATTAGACTAGGAAATGAGACACTAAAAGTAGTAGATAATTTTTGCTATTTGGACAGCAAAATAACTGATAATGCCCCAAGTAGAAAGTGTACAAAATGTAGACTAAAATAGCAAGAAATTCACTTCTGAAAAGAGGAATTCTCTATCAGTTGTAACAATTTAAAGACTGGGAAATCTATTTTGAAGATATGTGTCTAGATTTTAGCCTTGTACGGAAGTAAAACGTGGACGACTAACAGATCATACAAGAACATAATAAAAGTTTTGGAGATGTGGTGCTACAGAATAACGCTGATGATTAGATGGGGAGATCAAAGAGCGTATAAGAAGGTAGTGAATCTAATTGGGAAGGAAGAAATTTTAGGCCAACTTGAATAAAAGACGGGATCAGTTGCTGGGACACACCCTGTGGCATCAAGGAATGTCAGTTTGGTCATGGAGGGATGTGGGGTAGGGGTGAAGGTGGGGTAAGAAATTGTAGAGGGATATCTAGGAATGAATACAGCAATCACGTTCATATCGATGTATTTTGCATTATTCAAAGATGGAGAGACTTGAACAGGATAGATAGCTGTGCATATCTGAAGGAACAGACACTGCTGCGAGTGACAGCTGTATGAAATACAGGAAACGTAATCGCAGTTGCGAATATGATCAGACTCCAGCTGCACAATGTACCGATGACGATGAAAATTAGTACCCATACCGGGAGACGAAATCGAATTCCCTGCTTTATTCGAACGGTCGCCTTAACCGCCTCGTCCATCAGAGCACACGTGGCGAAGTGACCCAAACTCCCATATGTCACCGTGTGCCAACGTCCTGTACTCGCACAATGGAAGAGTCTGGGTCAGTCCTGGAGGCGTGTTCGGACGTCAGAACCACCTGCCCTCGAAAGTCATTTTAAAAAAAAGGCTGAGGGGTAGGTTCGAGACCTGGTCCAGCACAAATTTTCATTGTCACAAATACAATGTGCAGCAGGAGTCTGATCATGTTCGCAATTACGAATACATTTCTTGTACAACTAGAAAAATGCCGAGTTCAACGGTGCTTCAGAATCTTCGCTAAACTATAGGTTCCTGGCTGAGTGTATCAGTTCAAAGGTCGGAGAAAGGCAATCGCGTACCATCTCCAGTAAGTCAACAACTAGTAAAGAGCTGCGCTGCTCAAATCAACCTTCTGGCTGACGACAACTTTATTTTTACTGTATATTCGCCTGACGTAAATTTATTTTCATTTAACAATTTGATTAAGAATAAACGAAATTCATTCTTTGATCATGGATGACACTAACAACAACGGAAATACGGTAAATGCTATAGCTGCATGAGCCACATCAGCAGAATGTCGTCAGACGTGTTCCTCGGTGTGATAATCAGGCGTAGTATGCGCAAGAAACATGTTATGAACTCCTCTGCTTGCTAGTTCTCGATGCGTGGGACACCCTATCTGCGACGTTGTGTAGGAATGGGTTAATGGGCTTTTCACCTGTAACCGTGTGACGGGAAGTGCCTCTAATCGGGAAAATGAAACGAAATAATCGTATTGCTTTGATGGCCACGAGTCCTCATCGGGAGAAGTTCAGCCGCCGAGTTGCAAGTCTTTTTCAGATTACACCACATTGGGCGACTTGCGTTTCACTGATGATGAAATGATGATGACGATAACACAATACCCAGCCCTCGAGCGAACCTGTCTCCGACCCGGCCAGAAATCGAACCTGGGTCCCCTGCATGGCAGTCAGACGCGGTGACTCAGCTAAGCAGGCAGACTCTAATCGGAGAAACCCGCAAACATCCTAGTCACCTGAATGAAAATTTCACTCTGCAGCGGAGCGTGCGCTGATATGAAACTTCCTGGAGGATTAAAACTGTGTGCCGGACCGAGACTCGAACTCGGGACCTTTGCCTTTCGCGGGCAGGTGCTCTACCAACTGAGCTACGCAAGCACGACTCACGACCCGACCTCACAGCCCCAATTTCGCCAGTTTCATCACAGTCACCTGCCGTGTGTAATAAAGTTTTCGTGGTAGGGTTTAGAAGACACGTGTACACCTGTTTGCTGCATGTCACAGAGAACAGGGATCTTCACGGGTGGACAAACGCCTATTGTTGGAACGTGTGCATCGGTACGGGTACAAGTGTGACCCCTGACCGTCAATCTCCATGAGATGTGAGTAACAGGTGAGTGGTCAAACATGAAGACGGTTTCCCAACACTTTCGATGTCTCGTGGACACAGTTCCAAGGCACGTCGCCACAGTTATCAGGCTGAATGTTACATGGTACAGGGGAGGTATCGTTAATCACACTGCTCATGAGTGCCATGCCTTAATCGAAGACACTTTCAGCTAAAGATGACATCAGATGCTTCAATAATTATTAGAAGCAAGGCAATATATTCATTCAAAAGTCATTTTGAAAAGTATTGAGGCCCATTTGGCAGTTTTCAGAAACTATTTTAGTCTCATTTACGTCCTCATTTTCATTCTAGATGTTGAAAAAACTATCTCATTATTTCCATTATTCACCTTCGTAATCGAGGTCACGAACACAATTCGTTGCAGTGGCTCTCGACCCGGAGATAATATATTTGAATTGGTAAAAATTTTCTTTGTCAATATCTCAGCTAAAAAGAGAGTATATATGTAAGCCTATACTTCCTGATGATTTCACAGTTAATTTTCAAATTTATTCCGGGATGTTACACGTAGCGAAGGCATGCAACAGTGGTGATCGTGGGCCGTTCATCAGATATGAACGTTAAGCTCCGCGGCACCCTCGACGATTTTTGATGGAAGTAGGCTCTCTCAGGACAACGAATTTCAACCTTCCTACCTTCCCACTGATTGTTGTCAACAATAAAGACCCGCACTACTCTCTACAAGCACTCACAACAATCACCTTCATAAAACAGGTACAATTACGGTCTAATATTCGCGCCTTCCGAAGGAAGTGTTGCAGTTTCTTTATAATTCTGCTGTTTCTAACATCACCATAACGAGAGGCAATAAAGATGCTACCAACCATAAAGGTCATATGTAGCTATCCCTTCTGCTGCTCCCTCTCTCCCTCTTGCAGTAGCTGACAAGCACCTATCGTGTTTGGCAGACCTGCGATTTTGCTCATGGAGTCAGACTGTGTTGTTGTATTATCCAACATATGAACATTCCTCAAACGTCAGGATAGGGCCGTATAAAGAACGCTTGGCACAATATGTGAAGAACAGGCCATTCTTGAGTGCAGACATTCCATTGGTTGCCGATCTGAGTTGTTATTCAGAAATATTACAACTGACGTAGAATATTTCCCAAGGGCAGTGTATCAGGTTATCTGATCGCATTGGTCTGTGCTGATACCAATCTGAAAAGTAAATATTTATCAGTAACTATAAAAGAGTTTTGGAAATAGGCGGAAGGTATTAGCAGAAGTAAAGCTATAAGGATGGATCATGAGCCGTCCCTCAGTAGCACAGTCGTAAGAGCATTTCGCACGAAATTCAAGCTTAATGCTTTCGATTCACGTAGTTTTAATATGCTAGGATGTTCCACAACGGTAAATTTCGTACATCTGCATAACAGTTTGTGAAAACATTTTTTCTGTCCCTTTCCTATCTGTCCTTCGTTGCTGGTGAGAAAAAAGCAGGCTTAATGTTGCTACAAACACGTCTTACCTTTCTCATGAAATGTAACAAAAGCAATCAACGCAGATCGCAAAAATGGTTCAAATGGCTCTGAGCACTATGTGACTTACCTTTTGAGGTCATCAGTCGCCGAGAACTTAGAACTAATTAAACCTAACTAACCTAAGGACATCACACACATCCATGCGCGAGGCAGGATTCGAACCTGCGACCGTAACGGTCACGCGGTTCCAGACTGAAGCGCCTAGAACCGCACGGCCACACCGGCCGGCATGCAGATCGCAAATACTGTTTATTTTTGGTATATGGTAACCAGTTTCAGTTGTACATGGACCAACTTCATATCAGTAATGTCTCCATTATGGAGTAGAGACGTGGAGGCGTTGAAAGTACCTATCGACAATTACTTCTTGTACGGCCCCGCGCGTCGGCTACACACGCGTCGACTACACATGTCACTAGTGGAGACATTACTGGTCTGAAGATCGTCTATGTACGACTGAAACCGGTTACTATACAATAAAAATAAACACCAATTGCGATCTGGTCTGGTTTTTAATTTTTTTGTCGTGTTACGAAACAAGATCGCTGACGTTTCTATTATGAGTTCAAAAATTATTTCTCGTGATAGCTTCGCAAGTGACGATTCGCGTCCCCCCTACTCTATATGAGCGGTGCTTGTAGCTGCAGGTTACTGATGAAAATGTAATCAACCTAATAAGAACCTGTGTGGTATAATTTTTTGACAAATAACGAAGCTATGCAGCAAAGTAAAAAATTGTCAGTAGGCAACAGTAGCGTAAATCATGAGCAGCACAGTTCGTTACTAAAGATACTTCCAAATTCAAATCGAAGCATATTTATAAACACATTACAAGAGGTGAATGCTATACATACAACCCAAAATTAGATATCTAGAGGTTTTCTAATCAAGCGAAAGAAGTTCTTCTCGAAACATTTTCATGGATTCAGCCTCCGTTTGGAACATACAAGAATATATTATATGGACAACCTCTTAATACAGTGTAGAGCCACAGACTGAATGCAATACAGTGTGAATTCTTTAATAAATCAACGGATAGAGTCGTGAATGATAGCTACTTAATATTATTTTTCTCATACAAACATCCAATTTCATAACAGATGTTAAATCAGGGCAACAGGTCCTTAATGTCCACCAGATCAATCGTCGTGGTCTCCATCCAAGTTATTAGGGGCCTTATTATCCTAGTGGTGGCTCCTCAGCATTTCCAGAGATATTACTGTACAAGCGGAAAAAAGGACAATGTCAGCGTGTAGTAAAACTATAAGCGCGCTACGTATAGTATGGTGTCCATATTACATTTCCCAGCTCTTGTGTACGGCTGTTTAGATGTTATAAACCAACTACTGTACCTCAGTATTGACCTATCAAGGGCATATCTCCTCGCCATGTCAAATCCCTGCGTTGTGTCCTGTATAGACGCTGAAGACCTCGTCGTACGCCTCGACGCCAGTATTGCAGTGTCCTGTTTATAACCTAGAGGCTTCGATTCGTGGCACCAGAGATCTGCAACAGGTGGGCAGTCCAGTCTCCTAACCAAATATTTACGATCTCGTTTGTTTCCACCACGCCAGCTTACGTGATATATCGGACACTAAGTAAATGTATTACCACACCCCCTAATTACGCACCTGACATAGATTCTCAGTGATGTGAAAGATTCACAGTTAATGCGTACACTCACAGAACATGAAAACGATGTTGTTCGTCACTGTTTTGAAGTGGCTCATCTCCTTGATGTTAAATGTATCAATAAACTCCTAATGGAGTACATACTTCAAACCTTACACTGACATGTTAAGTTATTAGTCAAGTGGTCCTCGAAGACCTAGAGCAACTTACGAAAATTACTACTTATTATCATTTAAAAATTAATACAACATTTATCAAAGATACTTAAATACAAACACACTGAAGGGCCCTAAATAGTTCGTAGGCTATTATAGAAAAATACTGTGAAATGAGGAGAATTTAAATTGTTTACTTAGACAGACCATATTAGCGAACTGTGTAGAAGTCTGACATCACATAGCATCCTCATTATATAATATTGTTTTTGTTGTTATTGTGGTCCTCAGTCCGAAGACCGTTTTCACTCGTCTGTCCACTTTAGTGTATCCTGTGCAGATCTCTTCGTCTCTATATTACTACTGCAAACTATTAACGTTTAAACCTGTTAACTCTACGCAAGTCTTTGTCCCCCTCTTAAATTTTTGCTCCTCACATTTCCCTCCGTCACCAAAGTAACTATTACTTGATACGTGAAGGACCAGTTAGTCAAGCTTTTTCCTCTCCGACTCCATTCAGTAAATTTCCACTAGTTATTTGATCTACTCAACTTATCTTCAGCACTATTCTGTAAAACATAATTCACAAGCTTTTATTAAGATACTGTCTGTACTGTTTCACTATTAGAATTCAAAATCTGACAAGGCGGCTTCCATGACTTACATCCTAATTATGAGTTACCCACATATCAGTTGGACAATGCCCTCTGAATGCCGAATACAAATGTGTGCAGGTACTACTTAAACAGAAGCTTCATGTCATTCGACTCTTATAACTTTAGTCTAGTTGTGCACATGTTGTACACAAACCTTCTCTCCCTTTAGTTTGTCCAGCTGGTGTTTTAAGACATTAGACGATGGAGCAAAAGGAACTAGTCACCAGCAAGTCCTTTGGATCTTCTTCAACAGTAGTTTTCTAATTTTTAATGTTTATAGTTGTTGATAGCCTTTTACTTACCTTCAGTGATTACCACAAAATATGATACCGCATAGGATTATAGAATGAAAATAAGTACATTATAACAGTTTTGCTATTTCTGTGTCATTTTTAACAAGATTCGCATTGCAAATAATTATTTGATCAGACCTTTCAACATTCCGTGGCTTTTTACTCCCAACGGACTTTTAATTTCGAGAATTTATAGCGGACAACGTCCTGTATTTGCAGATCCTCGCATTTTATGTGTATTCTTGATTTAAAACTCTTAAAATTTCTGAACTGCATGTAGCAACCTTACTGAAAGATCACTGATAACGAACTGAAAACAAACAAGTTAGTAATTAAACTAATTGACAGCTTTTTCAAAAGCTGTACCTCGCTAGCTATTTATTATAACATTATAGTTATAACGTAAATAGTATCTGGAAATTTGACTGTCTAAAGCTCAATAATACATCATAATAAACGGCAACTGGTCGCTTAACACATTGGTTTTCCTATTTGTCGCTCTTTGCTTCTTGATTGTGAGCTAGGATGTGAAACATTTTGCACTATTACCTGTGACGTCATAAGAGCCTAATTTCCTTATAAGGATTCGGCCTTGCAGTCAAGAAAGTCACAGAAAATATCAGTAACACTTAAATTATCTTCCCGCGCCCGGGTTCCCGGGTTCGATTCCCGGCGGGGTCGGGGATTTTCTCTGCCTCGTGATGACTGGGTGTTGCGTGATGTCCTTAGGTTAGTTAGGTTTAAGTAGTTCTAAGTTCTAGGGGGCTGATGACCATAGATGTTAAGTCCCATAGTGCTCAGAGCCATTTTTGAACTTAAATTATCTTATACTGGTTTAAGTACATGTTTGCTGTTTGAGAAAATAACCGTCTGTGTGCAGCTATTTAGATATTAAAAGCCAATTACAAGTGTTTAGCTTGCCCATAAATAAGTTAGGAATTGTTTAGGGTTCTTTAATATGGATACATTTACATATCTTTAACAACTACTATATTAATTTGCAAATAAAAATTTGTATAATTTTTTACTTGCTCTACATCCTTCAGGATCACTTCATTAATACCACCAAATTCGATGTACGAAATATGTGTTTTATATTGAGTTTACAATAAAACTACATTTACTTTAGAAACGTTCTGTATCCTGGTATCTAGGTAATCTGTTAATAGCATAAAAGAAATATCTTACATGCACAATAGAAGTAAATAAATTATCAGTCAATGAGTGATTTTAAAAATATGGGTCGAACGAGAATGCTGAGAGACTTTTTGTACAGAGCAACAACCCACTTGCATTGAACTGATGCACAATGTACACAGTGAAAAAATGCCTCACAATGACATGGTATTTCAGTAGCGTGCTATTACGGAATGAGATATTTTCGGCGTTGAAATACTGACTTTGGGATCTGCCTTGCATTGGCCTTCTCGATCAACCATCGTGACCAAAACTTAAGAAAGTCAGTAACTCTGTAAGGCAAGGGCGCTTGCACTACTTCATGTAGTTGTAGAGCGCCTGAAGAGAGGATTATAGAAATATAGCATCATCAAGTTTGCTCGCTAACTGACGCGGTTGTTGACAGCACACAAATTCCTCTGAATCCTCCCTACAGTTTGCCTTTGATTCCCTTCGCTTATTGAAGGGACCGATGACCGTTGCAGTCTGGTCCCTTTAATCCCACAAACCAACCAACCAACCTTCGCTTATTGCACATTAGACAAAGTCAGTGACCTGTAGGTTGAAAATTGGTTTTGTATTTCATGTGCTCTTCTAGGAAGTCAGTTTTCCAGTTCATTTGCTACTTCCAGATTCGTTTACGACCGTAATAATAAAATGGATTGTAATTGTTTCAGTACAAAGTGCTATCACCAAAATATTATCAGCATTGACAGCATCGTTTTATTTACTGCAATGAACAGCGTTTCGCAAACCATTTTTTCCGTCGACATTACACCCCATTGTCGAGCTTGATTTTAATGCCGCAAAATGCGTTTATTAACTAACAATACTGTGTCATAATTTCATGTGTTACATAAGTGTGCTGAATGTGTGTATTGATGCGGCCGTGAAGGCAATCGCTTATTTTTATTTCAGGCTTTATGTATGTTTCAAAGCTGCAGCGACTCGAAATGAAATAAAAATGATGCTGTTGAAAAATTCATTATATGAATCTGACGGAGGATTGTTTATTTCAACACTGTGATAGACGATTTATTTATAGAGCAGATTAAATTAAATCTGAACTGAATGAGATTCAAGAACTTTACTAGATAGTTTGATCATGATACCAATACAGAGTGTTCACCATGATTAAATTCAAATGGCTTATTGTGAACATTCAAGACATTATTCTGACAAGAGTAGTGTCTGAATGTGCAGGTTCCGGAAACAGATCCTACTTGTGGAAATTCCTGAAAGTTTACTGAGTATTCCAAAAATCACGGCGGATAATTCTGATTTTTGTCGCTGCATAACATTTAATGGAAAACAGACACGGCTCTCTGTCCGCCAAAGAAATTATCACCCATGTGATAAAAATGATTTGAATTAAAGATCTCGTCCGTAATCGCTCTCTACTTGATTAAGATTTTGCAGTGTCTCGCTCAAAAGGATAAAAGGTGAAATTCGGGGTCCGTTGTATTCCCCATATGGCATCAATGAAGCTATTCGTAATTTTTTTTTAAAACTTTTACAACTGCGACTCAAGAACACGAACATTTTGTCCGACACTAAGGTACGCTCTTTCATACAAGCATATATTTTTTTCTGATTTTTTTCACCTCATAATAAATTTTCACCACGACTTGTAGCGAGACTGTCCAAAATATACCATTAGGTTATACTAAGAAGCAGTTGCGATCTATCCAAAGAGACTGCACTCCTTTTAGCACCCACTTCATGAGCATACCTCACTGCAGGTGGCCGTAGCGGTGGTGGTTCTACGCTCATTTACGTGCAAAGGAGCGACCAGACCAGGTGGTTTGTGTAAGTATTGCATCTGCGTGACGTCAGAAACGGAGTCCTGGAGAATGCCATGCGTCTGCCCGTTGTGAACGGAGAGCACACAAATTCGTCGATATTTCGTGTTTTACCCTTTCAAAGTTCGGCAAATACATGTTCTAAGGGTTTATAGACGGTTGTAATAGAGAACTCTTTCGTTCGCCATAGGAATAGGATACGGAGGACATATAGGTGGCGGAGAAGAGTATGGACCACCACACTCATTACCATGCCTAATAGGACGTAGGAAGCCCGTTGTGATTCAAAACTGATTCCAGTCGTCTTGTATTGGATAAATACAGGTACTGCATGGTTTTTACGGGAATATTATACCATTATTCCTGTAAAATAATGGCACGTTCAGATATCAGTGATTGATGGAGGTGGATAGCGATCAGGCAGACTTCTCTCCAATGTAGACCACAAAGACTCGGTGATACTGAGATGCGGTGAGTGTGGTGGACGGGGCAGATACGACAATTCATCGTCGTGCTCAAAAAACAAGTCCTCGATGATTCGAGCTATGTGAACAGGGACCCTGTCTTCTTGGAATACAGCAGCGCCATTGGGGAACAAATATTGTACCATAGGATGATCCTGGTAAGCGAAAATGGCCACATAACTCTTGTCAGTAATGCGATCTTAGTGAGTAAGCACTGGGCCCATGGCATACCTTGATATTGCTGTCCAAACCGCCATCGACACATCCCTCCCCCCCCCCCCCCCCTATTACTCTTAGGGAAGTTGGAAACAGTGAGAAACACATCCGACCAAATACTTTTTCCCATTGCTCCAGTGGCTTCGGCAACCACGTTTCCTGTTACTGGCAGTTGCATCACTGATGAATGGTTTGGAATTCTAGCTCGCCTTGTAGTTCCCTGCTTATGGAACTCCCTTCGTGTTGTTTATGTGCGACATTCAGTTGTACAGTGACTTTTGCTGCTGTCGTACTCTTGTATTTTTTTTTCTTTTGTTGTCATAATACTCTTCAGTGTCCTGAGTCCTCGGAGTCTTTCGCGGTGGCATGCCTCAGTAAAATCGTCTCTGCTTTAAGGCCGCTTCATTTCGAATAAAACACTCGAGCTTTCGATATATGTCTCCGACATAGCCATCGGGATTTGAAATCACTGACTACCGGGGATGGCACGGTGTTCCGCCTGTATAGCTGTAATGGCAGCGTCTGGCACATCACAGAGAGGGTCGGAGTGGCGCATTCACGGATGGCAAGTTGGGCAGCTCCTAGCGATTCAGTCCTCCTACGGAACCGAGTGATGTCACATTGCGCTAGCGCCCAGAGCCACGTTTGAAACTGCCGCTCCCCCGTCCCTACAAGCGTCAAGCCTACGTCAGTGACCGTTCGTCACGATCACTCATTACACTCGTTGGTCCACGTTGTGACTCAGATGATGATTTTTTTCTGCTGTCCCTATATGCGGTATAAATCTTCCATATATTGCCTCTTGAAGCACCAAATACTTCCGCTGACATAGTTACGGAAGCACTCCGTTCGAATACACGGAGCTCCGACATAATGTACTCACAATTACACAGAAAACTTCTCTGAACGGCGCTGACACTTACAATGTATTGCCGGCACTGCACGTGGGCAAATGGTTCAAATGGCTCTAAGCACTATTGGACTTAACATCTGAGGTCCCCTAGACTTAGAACTACTTAAACCTAACTAACCTAAGGACATCACACACGTCCATGCCCGAGGCAGGATTCGAACCTGCGACCGTAGCAGCAACGAGGTTCTGGACTGAAGCGCCTAGAACCGCTCAGTCACAGCGGCTGGCCGTGGGCAAATACAACAGCGTAAACCGCAGGCTTGAATAACATCAGCATTTATGTTGAAAAATGCGTTTCTCGCATTCTTTCCACCACTTCTACTACGTCAGTTGCTCTACAATGCGTATAATTTATGAATGTCAACTAAAAGCGAAACAAACATTTCAACGACACCGAGACCGACGAAGCTGTTCAATCTACGACAGTCCCGTTAAGTTTTATTGTACATATTGAGAGTTATGTTCGTATTGAAAATAGAATGTGGTTAATGAAGAGTACAGTGTGGAGAAGGAGCCTAAAAATTTATACTGGTATCAAATGGATCACAGGGCTTTAGGTACTTCATTGTACTGAATTAATGCCGGAATATTTGTAGTAAATGCAAAGAGGAGGTCACAAATCAGAAGTAGTATACTAGCCGTTGTGACTGCTAAATGTCCAAAAGCACTGGAAATCAGACTCAGTTTAGCTAACAAAGATGGTAATTGTGTGATATGGATTGAGAGATTACAAGAGTACTTTCTAACGTAGACTGCATCTACACCACACCGTTAGGAAATATCTGAAAGCATGCTCTAAATGGTAGATCTAAACAACGATAAAATTTCACGCAGGTTTACATTCTTGGTGGTCTACGACATTCTTAACGTTTCGTCTTCCTTACGCTGAAGACATCCTCAGAGGCTATAAAGAAGTAGTTACTTCATTTCCACGTCGGAACAAGCTCAAGAAGTCGAAATGTTTATACATAACTGCGCAATAGACTGGTCGTGACGTCATCCGATCACTTCTAAAGGTCACGGATTCGCGCCCACTTAGTTACGGAACTCGCGCGGCACAACAGTAGGCACTGTTTCTTTTACTTAGCACTAGGGCCCATAACCTCCCCCCAATGAGCCATGGACCTTGCCGTTGGTGGGGAGGCTTGCGTGCCTCAGCGATACAGATAGCCGTACCGTAGGTGCGACCACAACGGAGGGGCCAGACAAACGTGTGGTTCCTGAAGAGGGGCTGCAGCCTTTTCAGTAGTTGCAGGGGCAACAGTCTGGATGATTGACTGATCTGGCCTTGTAACACTGCCCAAAACAGCCTTGCTGTGCTGGTACTGCGAACGGTTGAAAGCAAGGGGAAACTACAGCCGTAATTTTTCCCGAGGGCATTCAGCTTTACTGTATGGTTAATGATGATGGCGTCCTCTTGGGTAAAATAGTCCCCCAATTCTGATCTCCGTGCGGGGACTACTCAAGAGGACGTCGTCATCAGGAGAAATAAAACTGGCGTTCTACGGATCGGAGCGTGGAATGTCAGATCCCTTAATCGAGCATGTAGGTTAGAAAATTTAAAAAGGGAAATGGATAGGTTAAAGTTAGATATAGTGGAAATTAGTGAAGGTCGGTGGCAGGAGGAACAAGACTTTTGGTCAGGTGATTACAGGGTTATAAATACAAAGTCAAATAGGGGTAATGCAGGAGTAAGTTTAATAATGAATAAAAAAATAGGAATGCGGGTAAGCTACTACAAACAGCATAGTGAACGCATTATTGTGGCCAAGATAGACACGAAGCCCACGCCCACTACAGTAGTACAAGTTTATATGACAACTAGCTCTGCAGATGACGAAGAAATTGAAGAAATGTATGACGAAATAAAAGAAATTATTCAGGTAGTGAAGGGAGACGAAAATTTAATAGTCATGGGTGACTGGAATTCGGTAGTAGGGAAAGGGAGAGATGGAAACGTAGTAGGTGAATATGGATTGGGGGTAAGAAATGAAAGAGGAAGCAACCTGGTAGAATTTTGCACAGAGCACAACTTAATCATAGCTAACACTTGGTTCAAGAATCATAAAAGAAGGTTGTATACATGGAAGAAGCCTGGAGATACGGACAGATTGCAGATAGATTATATAAATGTAAGACAGAGATTTAGGAACCAGATTTTAAATTGTAAGACATTTCCAGGGGCGGATGTGGACTCCGACTACAATCTATTGGTTATGAACTGTAGATTAAAACTGAAGAAACTGCAAAAAGGTGGGAATTTAAGGAGACGGGATCTGGATAAACTGACTAAACCAGAGGTTGTACAGAGTTTCAGGGGGAGCGTCAGGTAACGAATGGCAGGAATGGGGGAAAGAAATACAGTAGAAGAAGAATGGGTAGCTTTGAGGGATGAAGTACTGAAGGCAGCAGAGGATCACGTAGGTAAAAAGACGAGGGCTAGTAGAAATCTTTGGGTAACAGAAGACATATTGAATTTAATTGATGAAAGGAGAAAGTATAAAAATGCAGTAAATGAAGCAGGCAAAAAGGAATACAAACGTCTCAAAAATGAGATCGACAGGAAGTGCAAAATGGCTAAGCAGGGATGGCTAGAGGATAAATGTAAGGATGTAGAGGCTTATCTCACTAGGGGTAAGTTAGATACTGCCTACAGGAAAATTAAAAGAGACCTTTGGAGAAAAGAGAACCACTTGTATGAATATCAAGAGCTCAGATGGAAACCCAGTTCTAAGCAAAGAAGGGAAAGCAGAAAGGTGGAAGGAGTTTATAGAAGGTCTATACAAGGGCGATGTACTTGAGGACAATATTATGGAAATGGAAGAGGATGTAGATGAAGATGAAATGGGAGATATGATACTGCGTGAAGAGTTTGACAGAGCACTGAAAGACCTGAGTCGAAACAAGGTCCCGGGAGTAGACAACATTCCATTAGAACTACTGACGGCCTTGGGAGAGCCAGTCCTGACAAAACTATACCATCTGGTGAGCAAGATGTATGAGACAGCCGAAATACCCTCAGACTTCAAGAAGAATATAATAATTCCAATCCCAAAGAAAGCAGGTGTTGACAGATGTGAAAATTACCGAACTATCAGTTTAATAAGTCACTGCTTCAAAATACTAAAGCGAAATCCTTACAGACGAATGGAAAACCTAGTAGAAGCCGACCTAGGGGAAGATCAGTTTGGATTCCGTAGAAATATTGGAACGCGTGAGGCAATTCTGATCCTACGACTTATCTTAGAAGCTAGATTAAGGAAAGGCAAACCTACGTTTCTAGCATTTGTAGACTTAGAGAAAGCTTTTGACAATGTTGACTGGAATACTCTCTTTCAAATTCTGAAGGTGGCAGGGGTAAAATATAGGGAGCGAAAGGCTATTTAAAATTTGTATAGAAACCAAATGGCAATTAAAAGAGTCGAGGGGTATGAAAGGGAAGCAGTGGTTGGGAAGGGAGTGAGACAGGGTTGTAGCCTCTCCCCGATGTTATTCAATCTGTATATTGAGCAAGCAGAGAAGGAAACAAAAGAAAAATTCGGAGTAGGCATTAAAGTCCATGGAGAAGAAATAAAAACTTTGAGGCTCGCCGATGACATTGTAATTCTGTCAGAAACAGCAAAGGACTTGGAAGAGCAGTTGAATGGAATGGATAGTGTCTTGAAAGGAGGATATAAGATGAACATCAACAAAAGCAAAACGAGGATAATGGAATGTAGTGGAATTAAGTCGGTTGATGCTGAGGGAATTAGATTAGGAAATGAGACACTTAAAGTAGTAAAGGAGTTTTGCTGTTTGGGGAGCAAAATAGCTGATGATGGTCGAAGTAGAGAGGATATAAAATGTAGACTGGCAATGGCAAGGAAAGCGTTTCTGAAGAAGAAAAATTTGTTAACATCGAGTATAAATTTAAGTGTCAGGAAGTCGTTTCTGAAAGTATTTGTGTGGAGTGTAGCCATGTATGGAAGTGAAACGTGGACGATAAATAGTTTAGACAAAAAGTGAATAGAAGCCTTCGAAATGTGGTGCTACAGAAGAATGCTGAAGATTAGATGGGTAGATCACATAACTAATGAGGAGATGTTGAAGAGGATTGGGGAGAAGAGAAGTTTGTGGCACATCTTGACTAGAAGAAGGGATCGGTTGGTAGGACATGTTATGAGGCATGAAGGAATCACCAATTTAGTATTGGAGGGCAGCGTGGAGGGTAAAAATCGTAGAGGGAGACCAAGAGATGAATACACCAAGCAGGTTCAGAAGGATGTAGGTTGCAGTAGGTACTGGGAGATGAAGAAGCTTGCACAGGATAGAGTAGCATGGAGAGCTGCATCAAACCAGTCTCAGAACTGAAGACCACAACAACAGGGTCCATAATTGTCTGATTTCGGTTTCATCTTCCTTTGTATTAAAATTGTTTTTGTGTTGTAAATTTCTATGGCTTCTGTGTACATCCTAGCATATTAATGATCGGACCCTGCTAAAACTGTAGTACGTATCAAAGGATCGAATTTTGTGGTTTCTTAGCCTGTCTATCGATGCTGCTTACACCACATTTGGCCGTTTGTTGACGTTTCTTTTAGCAGTTTCTTTGTAAATTTGACGGCATGTGCAAGGAGTGTTATGTACTCCTGTCGTGGCAAGCGGTGGGTATTTCAGAGAGACATACATCTGTTAACTGAAGAAAATGTGAGAATCAAGTTATCAGTTGATTTGGTTTCTTTGAAACTCATGATTGTTTCTGTCCAGTTTACATTGTACTTATACGGAAAGTTTTATATAAAAGCTCATATTATCAGACCTCTTTTGTACTGGAAAGGTAATTAAGATTCAGAGACCAAAATAACAGCATTTTAAATGTAGTTAATGCCTAATAAAATCAAAATTCTATAACGATACATGAAGTACACCACCTCGATTTTAATCAACAAAAATAGTAGTCAGCTAGAAGCCCTACAATTCGTGTTGAATTTGAGTATCTCGTTATTAATTAAGCTCATTGCTCCGGTTTCCCTAACTGTTGCTCGTACATCACATTACCGTTGTACTCGCATATTACGTTACCGTTGTCCTCTGTACTTTTCAATCGGTTGAAACTGAAAGAGCTTGGCCAAGAGTGTCGTGTGTCATCCCACAGCAAACTTGTGCGTTCTTTTGTCGTCGAGATTACTTTTTTAAATTTTTTAATGTTTAATACAGTGATACCTGATTCTTTAGACATGGTACTTTTGATTACTTGTTTTCCTGAAACCTTTAAGTATTCGTTATATCCATTTGGTACAAAGCAGAGAGCACATGTGTACTGCCAACACTAAGAGGGAAAGGCGGAAATTTTTGCCTCCCTCTCCTGTATGGTACGCAGTCCACTATAAACCTGGTTAGACACTGGACTCGCATTCGGGAGGACGACGGTTCAATCCCGCGTCTGGCCATCCTGATTTAGGTTTTCCGTGATTTCCCTAAATCATTCCAGGCAAATGCCGGGATGGTTCCTCTGAAAGGGCACGGCCGACTTCCTTCCCTAATCCGATGAGACCGATGACCACGCTGTCTGGTCTCCTTCCCCAAACAACCAACCAACCACTATAAACCTCTCCTAGTAGAAAACAAGAAAAAGTGAGTGAAAAAAATTTGAACTCCAATTTTATTCAGAATATGTAATGTCTTTAGGAGTCTCAAATAATCGCCTGTACTTGTATTTACAAGTTTTCTAAGTAAGTGGGTGGAATTACAGCTAAATGCAATACCACTCAAACTTGGTTCAGCCGTCCTCACTTAATATAAGTAACAAATGCTAAATGGCATTTGTTATTTTCCCATAAAATGGTTGCTTCTGATTTGACAACGACTCTGCTATTATAGGAGTAATTAAATTACATTTTCAATTCATTCATTATCAAAGGGCGTACGTATGACAATTTAGACCATATTATCTGCAAATTGTGTGTGTGTTTTCTGATAAGCTCTAAACGTATATGTAGCCTAATCAGAGCAAATTTTGGTTATGTAACCCAAAAAAAATGGCTCTGAGTACTATGGGACTTAACAGCTGTGGTCATCAGTCCCCTAGAACTTAGAAGTACTTAAACCTAATTGACCTAAGGACATCACACACATCCATGCCCGAGGCAGGATTCGAACCTGCGACCGTAGCAGTCGCGCGGTTCCGGACTGAGCGCCTAGAACCGCTAGACCACCGCGGCCGGCATGCAACCCAAAATCAGGTACAGTTCGATTGATGTATTTCAAGCACAACATTAGTGTGTATGTGTGCAGAGAGAGGGGATGATGGGAAGTACGTAGGACGCGGTGTTCGCGCTTGTCTCATTTCGTGTTCCTCCTTCCATTCGCCCCGTCACCACCACACTCTCCACGCCAGTCTGTTCCTTCAAACGAAAATCCCTTCTGCGCATACAAGAGTGCCCTGTCCGAGAATTTATTTACGGTACATGTGATCAAGTTCGCAGGAATTTAGATTATTCTCCTTAGGTTTTTTGGGAGGTAATCTCCCCATACATCTATCTAAGCAACTTATGGTTAAGACCGTTTTAAAATCTTCACACTTCAGCTATTTCATTCTGTGTAAGAAAAAAGCATTAAAATCATAAAATTATATCTTAAAGTTATCAAATAAATAAACTTACAAACTGAGACAGATAGTATCTGAACTCTATGAATTCTACAAGGGCAAAAGGTGAAATCTAATATTTTCAGCACAATATATTGTGACCACTGGACGAAGGGAGATATTTAAATGAAAAACGAAAATACGTAAGGTCACTAAGCGAACTTCCTACATTTTCTTTGCTGAAGGTACCACAGACACATGCTTATTAAATAAATCAAGCGGACTTCAATTGTGCGTTCAAACATGCCTCTAAGCACTGTGGGACTTAACTGCTTGAACACAAATGCAGGTGGTAACTAATCCTGCAGATTGCACTGCTGTGTTTGACCACGAGCGGCATCTCTTCGATGTTCAAATGGCTCTGAGCACTGTGGGACTCAACATCAGAGGTCATGAGTTCCCTAGAACTTAGAACTACTTAAACCTAACTAACCTAAGGACATCACACACATCCATGCCCGAGGCAGCATTCGAACCTGCGACCGTAGCAGTCACCCGGTTCCGGACTGAAGTGCCTAGAACCGCACGGCCACCGCGGCCGGCTCTCTTCGATGTCCTCAATACGTTGTAAGTGTCAGTCGTGGTCAAAACAGTTTTATCTGTAGTTCAAAAAATGGCTCCAGGCACTATGGGACCTAAAATCTGAGCTCATCAGTCCCCTAGACTTAGAACTACTTAAACCTAACTAACCTAAGGACATCACACACATTCATGCCGGAGGCAGGATTCGAACCTGCGACCGTAGCAGCAGCGCGGTTCCAGGGCCTAGAACTGCTCGGTCACAGCGGCCAGCTCAATTGTACGATATGACTATATTACATACATATATAGTTGTCTATTATCGAACACACTTTAGTTTGCGACTGGACAAAGAGCGATAAAAAGGTGGACATACAGTTAATCATGTATAGCTGAAACTGCGAGGCCTGTGAAATACGACATTGTGTCAGTTGATTCGCCACAATATCATGCGCAGTGTGTTCGGGGAACTGGATTTGGAAAGGTTTCAGAGACGATCTGCGTGATTTGTATCTGGGACACGCGCTCAATAAGAGCCTCCAGCGGATGTGCTGAATCGCTCAGCGCAGAAGACAAATGTCGTTATATAGGTCGCTAGCGCGAATCAGATTACTAAGTTACAGCAAGTATTGCGGACATACATCACAGGCCGATCCAAGACTACTCCGCTCGACGCTATTACTGGCACAAGCTGAAAAGAAATCTGGTGCATTCACACATTTCTGTCCAGTATGTGAAATCCAGATGCCAAATAACGGTTGTGCCCACTACTTTTTACATCTAATGTGTGCTGTCAAGTCGCTAAATAAGAAAGTACTCCGGCCGTTTGTTCACATAAGTTAGACCTCACATAAGTACGTCCGGTTTCGTTGCAATGGAATTGCGTTTCTTTAATGGAATTAGACACTTACTTGACACAAATTTCAGAAATTAATTTTTCCTTCAATGTTTTCGCTCCATTAATATCGATACTTTGCGTTATCTGCCAGCAACTCCTGAATTGACTCACAATATTAGCCCGTTATTCCGAAAGCATGAATTTTATTCGCTGCGTGACAGTTATGGCATCAGTTTTGGTGCTGTAATCTACTTTCTCTTAATTTCATGGATGAATAGACCGAACGAAGTTTCGCAAACCGATGTTTGCGGAATCAGTGATGTCTTGTACAAAAGTCTTACAGGGGGTAGACAAAAATATGGAAACACCAAATTCAAAACATATTACCATACCTAATACGGTGCAGGAAATCCGTTGGAATTAGAAACAGCTTTGACACACCTCGGAATGGATAAATACTAGTCCTGTATGGTTTCCAGTGGAATCTTATACCACACTTCCTGCAAAATAGTGGCAAGATGAGATAACGATGATCGAGGTAGATAGCGATCGCGCATTCACAACTACACAGAAGACTGTTCTGTCCACGACTGACTCTTCCAACGTAATGAGGACATTTCATATGTGCCGTTAGTGGGCAAATACAACAGCACAGCCTACACACTTGGCCAGCATCGGGATTTGTATTTAAGTACGCATTTCTCGCCGAGGTTCCATGTTTTTGTCCGATCCCTGTATTCATTCTCCTGAAAGATCATAATACTAGAGCATATAAACGTGCCCTATAGCTGTATAAGCGATTGATGTTAGTGATATAGCCCTATAATTATGAGTATCTGTAGGATGTCTCGCCAACGGCCTTGCCGTAGTGGTAACACCAGATCCCATCAGATCACTGAAGTTTAGCGCTACCGGGCTGGGCTAGCACTTAGATGGGTGACCATCCGGTCTCCCGAGCGCTGTTGGCACGCGTTTTGCACTCAGCCCTTGTGAGGCAAACTGAGGAGCTACTTCATTGAGAAGTAGCGGCTCCAGTCTCGGAAACTGACATAGGGCCGGGAGAGCGTTGTGGTGACCACGTGACCCTCCATATCCGCATCGAGTGGCGCCTGTGGGCTGAGGATGACACGGCGGTCGGTCGGTACTATTGGGCCTTCATGGCGTGTTCGGGCTGAGTAGTAGTAGGACGACTCACCTTAAAATGGGAATGATCTGCTCTTTTTCCAGTGGCTTGGAATCCTTCGTTGGACCAGTCACCTACGACGAACTGCTGCTAAATGGGGAGAAAGCATTTTCGAATAATCCTTTTAGAATCGTACAGGTATCTCACCAGGCTCAGTTTCCCTTCTTTGGTCAGTTTATTTGACTTCCTACTCCACTTCAATATCTGTCAATGCGGTGTCGGTGCGATGATTGACAGCTAGTAGTGAATTATAGTCTTCTGCAATGAAACAATTTCGAAAGATCGGATTGAGTAATTGGGACTCTCTGTCATTTTCCGTTTAGCTCTCACTGTCGTAACTGATCTGCCACGTAGATAATTTGAATTTGTTTATTGAATTCACCTAAAACATAAAGTTCATTGAATCTTCCATCGGATCGTTCGCTGGTTCTCCTTTTTTTCCCCTCAATTCATTCAACGCTTCTCGCATTGCATACCCTGCTAGCATTTTTGCTTGTTTTCATTTTTGTTTATCAGTACGGCTTTGACTTTGTTTAAAACTACGATGACGCTCCGTTTGCTTCCTTAGCAATTTTCTAACACGATTAAAGATCCACAGCAAGTCTGTCGCATTCCTTACTACGTTGCTTGGCATATATATGCCTAAAACGTGTTGTGCAGTACTTATGAATTTTGTCCGTTGATGTTACATAACATCGCCTCCAGAAATGAGTGTTTTATGTTGAGTTCTCACACCATATGCAATGAATTTCCTGCCTCATTTGCTAAGCAAAAATGTTAACCTGCCTTCTTAACACTCCTGTTAACAACTTTGGTCGCTGATGCTTTAACAGCCTTGAGGTTACCAATTCCTTACTCTACTGTCACTAATTCGAGACGTTCGTTCTGTTAGTTACTAGAAGATCTAAGATGTTCTCGTGATGAGTCAGTTCTCTAATTACGCACGGTAGTTTGCAGGAAAGACGTTCAGAGCAATCTTACATAAATCCCGTCCCTGGAACCTGATTTAATAGGTTGTATCGCCAATTATATAGCCGATAAGTTGAAATCTCCCCCTATTATAAAGCATAATTACTAAATTTATCATCGAAATTCTACAGGGTTCTTCCTGAATGGTTCTACCGCTACAGATGCTAAGCAATTTACAAGATTGATCGATCAGTATTTTTAAACCACATTTGACGTTTATCTTAAACTTGGTTATTTTCCATCCTGCATCTACAGAGATGAGCAGAAGCCGGGTTTTATCACCTCACGGGAGACCTGGACCAAAGTTGGCCATTCTCAACAGTTTTCCTTTCCTAAAGAGGATACGTTTCATGGGCGGAGGGTTATCGTGAAATCACAGTTATTTTTATTTAGCTTGTGGATACTGTGGAGATGACATTTGGAAGAACTTTGTTTCAGCATAGAAGGACAGGCCTTTCATCCACTACCTCTTGTGTAGACAATTATTTCGGCATTGACAATCTCATAAGACGAGTTTTGTGATACAGTCCAGAAGGGTGCGTTAATTTTTAGTGTAAATACTTGTTTTGGTCTGTATGTAATAACAATCTGGGAAATGAAATGTGCGTGTGATTAGGGCCTGCCATCGGGTGGACCGGTCACCTGGTGCAAGTCTTTTTAGTTCACAACTTGCGTTGTTGATGAGGATGAAATGGTGAGGAACACAACACAACACTCAGTCCTCGAACACGGAAAAAGCTCCCCGACCCTGCCAGGTATCGAACCAGGGCCCCGCATTCTGTTGCGCTGACCACTCAGCTACGAAGGTGGACAAGCAAGCTGGTAGAAAGTTTTGTTTTAATGAACGGACGCAGCAATGTTTAGCAATGTGGAAATGAAGTGTATGGTTTGCCTGGAAACTGAAGTGTTTGATCTTGTATGCTTGTTAGTCTCTCGTACTTTTGAACTATTATCCTGAGGATTTACTGAGGGCACTGGAAGGATTTAGGAGAAGACTGTTGCCAGTATATCGTTTCCGGCCCTACGGTCAGATCTCGGAGGTCTTCTAAGTGCAATCACATAGCAAAAGATTTAAAACAATTGTATTTAACCTTTTCTCAATTTGTTGTTGGTGTGTGCTTCCTCATAAAATTTATTCCAACCAGCAATTCCCAAATTGTTTTTAAAATTTTTAATCATGGTATCAATTATTAGCGTCCCTTATTCCCGTGAATGTTTCACTCTGCTGTTTGTCATTTACTACAATTAACTGTCCACAATGATCAAACAGTTCATTCACTATAGGGATACCGTTTATACGGTTCCTAACACAAACGTCAAAATGTGCACCATTCTTGTTGTGGTGGAACCATAATCGTTATTTTACCGCAGAGAGACATATTTCAAAAATTTTTCGCCACACATTAAGCCGAAAGAGAGCAAGCTGGGAGAAAGTTCTCTACAGAGCGTTTTAAGTACAAGAAAGAGCACCCCCTTCCGTACACGTCGTGGAAAGAAAGACTTGTATGAGGTAAATGGTACATCAGACAAATTTTTGTCATATAAATCACTTCGCTTCTTTAGAACCTTTGTAAATTCTGCCACGTTATAAATGATACGTTTTACACCTCTTATGTTTAAATGGTGGCTTGTCGTCATCTCTTTACTTACATCAATGCTTCGTCTATCTGATTAAGCAATTCCTCGTAATTAAAGTAGGTACGTTCTTGTATGACGGGCAAGAGTATGACCGCTGCGAACCTGGCGCTATGTGTGCGAATACTGCATCAGATGCTTCATTAAGTTACGTAATATAACGGGCAGCAGGAAATGGAATGCTTGCAATTCTCTTCGACGATCCCGAGTGTCCCTCTTGAATGCCAGGGATGCCTGCTAGTTGGATTAGGAATGTTTCTCTCTCAGCTTCACTAACGTTTCTATTGTCCACTAACCGCATCATCTAATGAATGAGCTGTCCCTATTGTCCCAGTAGAATTATTGTGGTTGAGACAATACAACAGACCTCGTTATGTTGTTATATTGCTATTTATTAGCTTTATATCGCTTTTGTACCGTTTATACGCTGTCCGTGGGTCCCCAGCGGCAGCAGTTTATTGAAATCCAGTGTAAGGAAGTGTTTTCAGTGTTGCATTTCATCTTTTTTAAACTTTTTAAAATTTTACATTTTTATTACAAAGCAATATGTTCGACAATGCGTGTCATTTAATTTAGAAATATTATTCAGTAATTTAACTGCCTTAGACTTATTTTAGCTAGCCGCGGTAGCCGAGCGGTTCTAGGCGCTTCAGTCCGAAATCGCGCGCCTGTTACGGTCGCAGGTTCGAATCCCGCCTCGGGCATGGGCGTGTGTGATGTCCTTAGGTTAGTAAGGTTTAAGTAGTTCTAGGTTCTAGGGGACTGATGACCTCAGATGTTAAGTCCCATAGTGCTCAGAGCCATTTTTTAGACCTACACTCCTGGAAATTGAAATAAGAACACCGTGAATTCATTGTCCCAGGAAGGGGAAACTTTATTGACACATTCCTGGGGTCAGATACATCACATGATCACACTGACAGAACCACAGGCACATAGACACAGGCAACAGAGCATGCACAATGTCGGCACTAGTACAGTGTATATCACCTTTCGCAGCAATGCAGGCTGCTATTCTCCCATGGAGACGATCGTAGAGATGCTGGATGTAGTCCTGTGGAACGGCTTGCCATGCCATTTCCACCTGGCGCCTCAGTTGGACCAGCGTTCGTGCTGGACGTGCAGACCGCGTGAGACGACGCTTCATCCAGTCCCAAACATGCTCAATGGGGGACAGATCCGGAGATCTTGCTGGCCAGGGTAGTTGACTTACACCTTCTAGAGCACGTTGGGTGGCACGGGATACATGCGGACGTGCATTGTCCTGTTGGAACAGCAAGTTCCCTTGCCGGTCTAGGAATGGTAGAACGATGGGTTCGATGACGGTTTGGATGTACCGTGCACTATTCAGTGTCCCCTCGACGATCACCAGTGGTGTACGGCCAGTGTAGGAGATCGCTCCCCACACCATGATGCCGGGTGTTGGCCCTGTGTGCCTCGGTCGTATGCAGTCCTGATTGTGGCGCTCACCTGCACGGCGCCAAACACGCATACGACCATCATTGGCACCAAGGCAGAAGCGACTCTCATCGCTGAAGACGACACGTCTCCATTCGTCCCTCCATTCACGCCTGTCGCGACACCACTGGAGGCGGGCTGCACGATGTTGGGGCGTGAGCGGAAGACGGCCTAACGGTGTGCGGGACCGTAGCCCAGCTTCATGCAGACGGTTGCGAATGGTCCTCGCCGATACCCCAGGAGCAACAGTGTCCCTAATTTGCTGGGAAGTGGCGGTGCGGTCCCCTACGGCACTGCGTAGGATCCTACGGTCTTGGCGTGCATCCGTGCGTCGCTGCGGTCCGGTCCCAGGTCGACGGGCACGTGCACCTTCCGCCGACCACTGGCGACAACATCGATGTACTGTGGAGACCTCACGCCCCACGTGTTGAGCAATTCGGCGGTACGTCCACCCGGCCTCCCGCATGCCCACTATACGCCCTCGCTCCAAGTCCGTCAACTGCACATACGGTTCACGTCCACGCTGTCGCGGCATGCTACCAGTGTTAAAGACTGCGATGGAGCTCCGTATGCCACGGCAAACTGGCTGACACTGACGGCGGCGGTGCTCAAATGCGGCGCAGCTAGCGCCATTCGACGACCAACACCGCGGTTCCTGGTGTGTCCGCTGTGCCGTGCGTGTGATCATTGCTTGTACAGCCCTCTCGCAGTGTCCGGAGCAAGTATGGTGGGTCTGACACACCGGTGTCAATGTGTTCTTTTTTCCATTTCCAGGAATGTATTTTACTGTGAGTCTTCCGCTGAAATACTAAGTGGTCGTAATTAAACTTCTGCTACTTGAGCCACTGTAGTCGGGTAACTATTTACCGTCTGGGTGCCGAACTATATAGGAATGATGCTCAGATTGCACGCTGCAGTGTTTCCTTTGTTATTTGGGTTTGTGTCTTGAGCTGCTGTTAGGTGCCTCATTGTACATCACAGTTGTAGACATTCAAATGGTTCAGATGCCTCTGAGCACTATGGGACTTAACAGCTATGGTCATCAGTCCCCTAGAACTTAGAACTACTTAAACCTAACTAACCTAAGGTCATCACACAACACCCAGTCATCACGAGGCAGAGAAAATCCCTGACGCCGCCGGGAATCGAACCCGGGCGGGAACCCGGGCGCTGTAGACATTCAAGAACGGTGTGGACAAGGTGAGAACAGCTTTACTGTTAAAGCTGATCTACCAAAAAAACACCAACAGTGCTGCTACTCATCACGAATATCGACGCATTAAAGGAATAGAGAGAAGTCCTCTCTCCGCACCGGGGATGAAAAACATGATTCGGAAGTTTGAATTAACTGGCGTTTTGAGAATTACTCCTGGGAGAGGCCAAGGGTCAATTGCACCACGAACTGTTGAAGAACATTGCCATGCCTGAGAATGCTGGACGCAATATGCGATCTTCAAGCAGTGCACGATCTGTGTCACGACAGCTGAACATTCCATGATCCACCTCAGATGTTCCTGGCAGCAGTAGAAGCAATCTCTAGTGCGGTTGCAGGCTGTCATGGCTGCAGCTGGTCGTCCCACTGTGCAACATTTCTAACTTTGAACGTAAACATGGTACGCAATCATCAAATGTTGCCCTCTCAATTTCAAATTGAAGTGGGTTTCTTTCAATGGTTTATTCGTTATTTCTGTGCCGCATGACCTTACAAATGTTTCCACTATATTTCATTGCCCTATGACTGCTTGTTTTCCACGGAGGCTCTTTCCAATGAAGGTTTCACCCTGGTGCTTGTCATTTACTGCAATTAACTGTCCATAATATTCAAACAGTTCATTCACTATAGGGATACCGTTTATATTTCATTCTGTATTTGGAGTTATTTTTTCTGCTCACTGTGATTATGATTTCTAAAAGTAACATCTGTTTATTACATTTTCTAAATATCTCTTGTTAATAAAATCCCTGTGTTGCGACTTTGCATACTGCAAGTAGCTGCTTTTCCGGTTTTTCTTTTGCAAAGCGCCGCCAATGAAGTGCTGGCAAATTTTATACACCTATGATCGTAAGTTAAGGGATCTATAAAACAATATGTGCGCATTAAAACGTCACCTGGCAACACTGTGATATGCGACATATTGATACGGGTAAAGTGGCATAAATCATTGCTCTATTGATGACCACAAACAGTTAATACGGGGTGTTATGCCATCGAGTGGCAATGTAGAATGCATAACAACTTCCTGTACCATGGATGAGGTAACCAAGCATAGTTTACATAACTCCCCACCCCACTCTCTCACAAGACTGATGACCATAGCTGTTAAGTCCCATAGTGCTCAGAGCCAGAGCCTCTCTCACAAAATTGCTGAACAACCCCTTCCGGAGACCACCAGTGCTCCATGATGATGGGCTTAGAGCCGCAATCTCTTAGCGTAGAGCGTCCATTGCATTCACAGTCCACTTAAAATTCAGTTAGCAACCTAATCACTCCAGAGGCATAATATTACCATGTCATTCAGCCAGTCCTGTTTCGTATCATCCATCAAGTGAAATCCAGATCCTTAAGTGTTACGAAAATGGTGCATGTCTGTTAAAGGATGTCATTCGGGCAGACTACAACCATACTAGTGAAACGTACGTTGTGGTGCTTGTATCCTAACATGAAACAGCCACAGAACATTGACACTGACTCATCGATCCTTTCCGGAACACTGGTAGGGCTATAACGTGGGCTAGACGTGTACCAAACCAACATGCGATCCACTAGCAGTGGACAAGGCACTACATTCGTCGAACGACGTTATCTTTTTGTATGATGGCAATTCATTTGACTGTATACGACCTGATGATCTATTGTGACACAGAGGTTCCCGCGCCTTATCTCTAAATTGAGAAGTTATGAGTTTGTTAGATGTATTCTGCCACTTAAAGTAAGACCGTGATGGCAGAGCTTTGTTGTTCCATATTTCACTTCCTCTATAAATTATTTCCATGGCCCGCCACTTACTGACTTTGTCTAATCTCTAATCTGCAATTGATCCGATCACATGCGATGTCAGCCAAATGTGTTCACTGTGCATCTCTATCGCTCTAATACTGTGTGCCAAGTACACGCAAAAACCGGAGTCAGGACTAGCATAGCCAGAATCTCAACCATATGAGTTGTTAAGGCGCACTAAGTGGTCTAGTTCGTGCTTGCAATGTATGTCACTTCTCTGTGCATTTTCCAGACACACTTCAGCCCCAGTAATGTATCATGATGCACTGTTTTCTTCGTGGATTTTGAAACACATGTGACACCTTACCAAAGAGTGAAACATAATAGACGGAAAATGCTCTCGCTGTAAACGTTAAAGAGTGAATTCAAAAATCTGTGTAACCAGAGAAGTAACTGGGTAAGAATTGTTTTCAATACCAATCCCAAATGCCGGCCGTGGTGGCCGTGCGGTTCTAGGCTCTGCAGTCCGGAACCGCGGGACTGCTACGGTCGCAGGTTCGAATCCTGCCTCGGGCATGGATGTGTGTAATGTCCTTAGGTTGGTTAGGTTTAAGTAGTTCTAAGTTCTACGGGACTGATGACCTAAGATGTTAAGTCCCATAGTGCTCAGAGCCATTTGAACCATTTGAACCAATCCCAATGATAGTCACAGATTTCTCTGAATCTGTCATATATACTGGTTTAATGTTTCTGAAATAGGTGCTTGAGCCGTGACTGAATATTAAAATGAATTTTTAGCTTAAAAAACCGTCTCTGGTTACAATTTTATTGTATTCATCATCACAATTCACATCAAAACTTGTGACATCATTTTCACGTGCAAGTTTATGAAGTTACATTGGTTAGGCCGTAACATAAGCTGCCGATCGTTATTTATGAAATGTGAGAACGTTCTAAAGGAAATGTAATGTCGTACAATTTGCTACTTACAGGGTAGTTTTTTTTCTTTTTTATGTCGTGTGTATTGTATCGTCCGTTATTTCCTAGCTGTAAAGTTTGACTGCTCAATCCGTTTGATACATCTTTCATTTCCTCATCCAACGACTCTGACTCTAGAGATAAAAATTCCGTAAGGCTAGCCGTGTCATACGCAAAGAAATTCGTGATACCTGAGAAAGGTATTACGTCAATCAAGTTGCTACCCGTGGGTGTAATAATCAACAACAGGATGCTATCGTGCGTCAGCACTGGGTTTGAGATATTGGGATTCAAAGACCTCACGAGGGAGAACGTAAGATTACCAGCACTGTTTGTAGTTAACGCATCTGACCTGTATGACGCACTCGTGAGATGTAAGATAAAAGATAATGTTACACGGAAGTAATTACAAATAGCAAGCGTGTTATAAAAATGCAGTGAAATGCAATTATCTGCTTGATAATATTGCCTCTAGCTTAATGGAATTTATTGCACTGTGGTATGAAATTTAAATAACTTTAAAGCTGATTGGACTGCGCGAACTGTCTATCGCAGCCCCGTGTTAAAATATCGTAAATCATCTATACAGGCTAAGCCCATTCAGAATTGACTTAAGAATGGATATTGGAAATAAAACTCTTCTCTCCTTGATAACGCACCAAATTCAGTAGCAAAAACTACTTACATAAACCTTTTTAGTATCGAAAATTCAATCCAGCGAAAATTACGATCTTTTGCTCTATAAGTTTAATACAATTAAGTTACAAGCCAGGTCAGTGATATTATTAGCTACCTATACTGGTTTCCTTTTGTTTTATTTTTATGAAAATATGTTGTCGGGCCGTACGGCGGGCGATACTCACGTTGATATCCTACCGCTGTCAGGGGGGAAGGGGGGGAGGGGCGCCTCCAGACACTCTTCGAATTGGAATCTCATTGACTGGAGAAGAATTGTCTTCAGTGATGATTCCCACTCGGAAATGAACCCCAATGTCCAACGAAGAGGTGTCTAGGGAGGGGGGGGGGGGGGGGGGGGTTCTTATTCAGAACACGAAACGATATTAATGTTGGATTTCTGTGAAAGTACATCATAGGACGAGTCAACAACTACCAAAAATACTAGCGACTACTGCATAAAAGATGCAAACATGCCACATGTAAACATGTAATAACCATATACGACATGATTGGTTATAGAAAAGGTAAAAAAACTGCAGCAGCCTCTGAGTCCACGTTATGTCCTAGGATGCAACGCTAAAAGTCAGCTACTAAATCGACAAGTGTAATTTTCTGTTGCTGCCGAGGTTGTACGAAAACTGTGTTTCAATCGTTCGTCAGTTGCATATAATCACAATTGATTTTAATCATATTTACTATGTCAGCTGCATACAGTCGTGAGGTAACCAGCATAGAGAAAATACTTACCTGTAACTTGATTGTATTAGTTAAATAACCCAAAAATTTCGGGTTTGATGTGCAGTTAGGTGTCGAATTATACTGGAGTAGCTAAGCTTCTTGCATATCAAGAAATTCCCATTTTGAGTACCGTTCGGATTCCACTCTAGTCTCTTTATCCTCTTATAATTGCCTGGGTGATCTTGTTATCAGGGCGAAAGAAGATAAGGACAGAAAACTTCCAGTAATACAATACCTGCTAACTCCACACGATATTTAAAATACATTCCAAAAACTAGCTGACGACATTATTGGTACGTAAGCCCTCAAAAGAACTGTGGAGCCCCAAGTGCCGACATTAGGATTCAAATCTGCTAGGGAATGCTACAAATAGCACATCGTTTTCGGCGGTTAACAGTTTCTGCAGTACTCACAGCGAAGAGCCTTTTCAGAAAGTAGACCCTTCCCGTTCGAATGCAGTGGAAATTATTTGTTTGACCTTAGTATCAAGACAACCACATGTTCGCTTACAACGGCTGAAAGCCAGTATCTCGTAAAGATTATGTTGAAACCAGCCATTTGTTTACGCTGGGGTAGAGCATTGCTTCTAAATCTTGTTTCATCTAAGAATTAACTCCACAATAGCAAAGGTTAGAGTTTAACGTGCTATTGACATCGAAGTCATTAGAGACGGCGTACTAGCTGAGTACAACAAATATGGAGTAGGAAATAATCAACAGTCTTTATGTAGGAAAAAAAATGTTCAAATGTGTGGGAAATTTTATGGGACTTAACTGCTAAGGTCATCAGTCCCTAAGCTTACACACTACTTAACCTAAATTATCCTTAGGACAAACACACACACCCATGCCCGAGGGAGGACTCGAACCTCCGCCGGGACCAGCCGCACAGTCCATGACTGCAGCTCCCCAGACCGCTCGGCTAATCCCGCGCGGCTTTATGTAGGACCTTCCCACGGCTCACCTGAAGTAGTTTCGAGAAACCACAAATAACCTGTCTCAAGATGCCCGAACAAGAATTTGAACTCCGCTCCTACCGGATACAGAAGCAGTGACTTAAGCTTTGTGCCATTTCACACGGTATCGGCAGCACAAAATTACTCTTTAAGTCATAAAAACCAATAATTCGAGAGGAATTAAGAGAGATAAAGACTCTCAGAAAATTTTCGAACTGCATAACCAGTTTTCGAAATTTTAAATAAAATATCTTTATTCTTTGACAGTTTCTTGATTCAGTTTTTTGTTCTTCGGCATAATGTTACCGGCTATTAAAACATCCATGTAGACTAACCGGTTCAGCACTGGGCTATAAGAAAGAACAGACGTCCCTACAGTGACACAGCGACGGTGGATAACGTGCTACCTATATCTGCCAACAGGCCCTGCGTGCTACTGACGTGTATTTTGCGCAGTGAGAGAGCTCTGCACGTCCAGCGACGGTTTTTAGTCCCACGTATCAATCCGGGGTTAATACTCCAGTTTGCACCCATGTATTACGTTCAAAATAAAATCAAGTTAGATTCCACTACAAATCGTTGTGCTCAGTCACTGTGAAATGATTATAATCAGGCATGAACACAGCAAACAGTCGCATGTCAAATTGTATTTTATAGATTTCAGCTACGATATAGCCATCATCAGTGTTAAAAAGAATAAGAAAACATAGGAATCAGGTACTCGAATTAATTATACCAAGAAGCATTTAGCAGTTGTACAGTCTGAAGAATACTTGGTAAGAAAACATACCGTTTAGTAGGTAGTCATATTGACCCAGGAAGCATGTGTACTGTCCATTCACATTATTATACCACCTGTCAAAATTCTGAATAACCACCTTTGCAGAGCGCGCCGCAGCGAGACGTTTAGGAGGACAGTCAGTGAGATTCTGGAAGGTACAGACAGGGATGTGGAGTCATGCCGACTGCAGTGCCGTGGCCAGCTGCCCAAGGTTTCTCAGTTGCCGGCCGCTGGTGGCCGAGCGGTTCTGGCGCTACAGTCTGGAACCGCGCGACCACTACGGTCGCAGGTTCGAATCCTGCCTCGGGCATGGATGTGTGTGTTGTCCTTAGGTTAGTTAGGTTTAAGTAGTTCTAAGTTCTAGGGGACTTATGACATCAGCAGTTGAGTCCCATAGTGCTCAGAGCCATTTGAACCATTTTTTTTTTCTCAGTTGACGATCAATGATGTGCTTCCACAGATACTTGATAGGGTTTTAATCTGGGGAGTTTGGTGGCCAGGCGAGTACGGTAAACTCATCCTGTTGTGCTCTTCGAACCATGCTTGTACACTGCTAGCTGTGACACATTGCATTGTCCTGCTGGTAGATGCCATCGTGCCGAGAAAAATAAGCCGCATGTAAGGGTCGAAATGGACCTCAAAAATAGATGCATACTTGTGCTGATCCATTGTGCCTTCCAGAATGACGAGTCACCCAGGGAATGCCAAGAAAACCATTTCCCAGACCTTAATGCTCCCTCCTACGTCGTCGACTCTTCCGACGATTGTTACTGGGTGTTGGCTTTCAGACGTTCCACGTAGTACACGCCAGAGGCCACCTGTCCGTTGGAGCATAAAACGTGAGTCGTCTGAAAGGGCCACCTGTCACAACTCAGTGGACGCACTGTTGCCGTTTTGGCATGCATATTCCAACCTTTGCCACCGATGAACAGGAGTCAGCAGGGGTGCATTAACCAGGTGCCTGCTGCGGAGGAGCGTACGCAGCAACGTTCGCTGAACGGTCGTTGAGGAGACACTGTTGGTAGCCCCTTGCTTCATCTGGGCGGTCAGTTGTTCAACAGCTGAACACCTAATTGTCCGTACACATCTCTGCAGCCGTCGTTCTTGCCTGTCATCTATGCACCACATATTATTCGACGCCAGTTTGGATAGCACCCATTTTGCCATGCAAGATATACTTTAACCACGGCGGCACGGGAACAGTTTACAGACTTGGCCGTTTCGTAAATATTTCCACCCTTGGATCGAAAGCCAATAATAATGCCCTTTACGAGTTCAGATAAATCACTCCGTTTCCACATTAGACTGTTTTCCGTGCCGTAACCCCACCATGACATGCTCTGTGTACCCTCTACGGCTATTGCTGGCACCTCCCGTCTGTGAGCGTTAATGCACTTTGACGTCGAACATAGGCAGTCGTCTCATTAATGTGACATGTAATTAGACGTGTGATTAAAAAGACCTTAAACAATCTGTATCTCAATTCACACTGAGGCTGCTGTTTACATGGCTACACAGCCAGGCACAGTATACTTCATAGAATCTTCAAATTGTTCAAATGACTCTAAGCACTATGTGACTTAATATCTGAGGTCATCAGTCCCCTAAACTTAAAACTACTTAAACCTAAGTAACCTAAGGACATCACACACGTCCATGCCCGAGGCAGGATTCGAACCTGCGACGTAGCAGCAGCGTGGTTCCGGACTGAAGCGCCTAGAACCTCTCGGCCACAGAGGCCGGCATTCATAGATTGTAGAAGACACTCTATACACTAGTTGTATTGTATTGTATGTTAACCGGGAGCGTAGAAACAACGGAGAGGCTCCGTCCCCGCCGCAGCCGCAGTGGTCCATAACCCCAAGACGACTACCGCAGTCCACTTCACCCCTCTGCCGCCCCACGCAGAACCCAGGGTTATTGTGCGGTTCGGCTCCCGGTGAGAACGTCTCACACCAGACGAGTATAACCCCTATGTTTGAGTGGTAGAGTAATGGTGGTGTACGCGCACATGGAGAACTTGTTGGCGCAGCAATCGCCGACATAGTGTAGCTGAGGCGGAATAAAGGGAACCAGCCCACATTCGCCGTGGTAGATTCAAAACCGCCTAAAAACCATCCACAGACTGGCCGGCTCACCGGACCTCGGCGCAAGTCTGTCGGGCGGATATTTGCCGGGGACCGGGCGCTCCTTCCCGCCCGGTTAGTTGCACGGCTAACCAGGCGGGCCTTATACACTAGTTACTCTTTGAGTACTTCTTGCAATTTATATTAAATTATATTCTGAACACCACATGGTTTCGATAGCCAAGACTAACTGGAAGGTGAACGTCAGTTCCTTATTCGCACCTAAAACCCTGCTAGCTAAACCAGCTATGGACACCCTTAAGGCTTATCTCTATCTGATATGCTATTTATGTCAAATAAAAATAGGCAAAACCTGTGTTCTCAATGTAAACTCCACTCAAGCAGCCTTCGCTCTAGAGTATGCAGAGCGTAATGTGGCCTGTGTGCCCCGGAATTGTCCTAGAATCTTTGTACAGAGTATCGGAACCCTGAAATTAATCGTAGGTTGTACCTTACTTAAGATATGGCCGAATATCGTAACGCAAATAGCACTTCTTTTCATTGAAGAAAAATTATCTACGCCCTAATGAGCTCTGAGTCGGCTGATCCCGGCGGCGGTTCGAGTCCTCCCTCGGGCATGGGTGTGTGTGTTTGTCCTTAGGATAATTTAGGTTATGTAGTGTGTAAGCTTAGGGACTGATGACCTTAGCAGTTAAGTCCCACAAGATTTCACACACATTTGAACATTTTTTGAGCTCTGAGTGCACGGCTAACGACCGATGTTCTTACACGACGCCAGATTGTATTTTCAACTGTTTTTCCGACACCAGAGTGAACTATTTGCCTATTTCAGACTGAAGTATACAGCACGTGAGCAACTTAACATGAGGCAAGCATACCAGACAGACAATGGCTGTGTAAGTTCCTGGGTTATTCTGCGTGTTTGAGTTACCGCATCACTAAAAAACTCCGTTGTCCCTTCCACTGCCGCACTGCGGAGCGAAACCGTACACAATGAGAACAAAACTGTGAATGAAATACACTCTCTTATACCTTACGTTACTGTTGGTTAGCGTCATATCATCGTAGAATCTATAACGATGTTCTGAAAGCAGAAGAAATCGCTACTTGTGGGATTCACAGTTAACCGTAAGTTATCGTGAAGAGTACTCTAATAAGAGCATTCATATAAAATTCGATTGGATTGGGAAAAAAGTAAAAACTGGCGTCATTATGCTCGTTAGTGAATAGAAAAAAGCGTTTTCACATAACAGTCAAGTAATCTGACAATGCTACAAAAATTAATGTTTATATGAGTATGTCGTTAGCTTTCTATGTGACGCGTCTGTGTCCCTAGTCTAGTAGTTGTGCTGATAAATGTGGCAAACGGACTGAAGCTACCGCAGTGTGTTTGTTCTGCGGAAGTGCTGTAAATGATGCTGTGGCCCCCTACATTCTACCGATTTTGCTAACTACTTCCCACAGATCTACATTACGAAACTTGTTATTATCATATAAATGACTTAGATGAAAATTTAACATTGCAAAATGTGCAGTCAAGTTCCTGCATACGTAATTTCTTACTTTAGGAAAAGTAAGATACGCATCTCCAAACATCACTGGGGATAAAGAGCCGATTCACATAACTATAACAACATATCAATATTCTGCGTAACTGCCGCATATTAGTAATTAGTTTGTCGGATTGGGGTCACAATATGCTATTCCGCCACAATCAAACACTTATGAACAACAATAGCTTCATTAACTTTTAAAACTATAGCATTGGTTGCGACATAAGAAGTGAGCAAGTAAATATGGAAACAGATGAGAAGTAAGCAATTTGTCTCTTCAAAACTTAAATTACGAACTACGCTAAATGCAGTTCAATAAAAATCACCCATAATGAACTATATGATTTAGTGCGGTCATAAATAATGCCTTCAGTATCTATACAGCTATTGGTTATCAATCATGGAATTGTCACATCATATACTTAAGGCTGATGCTTTTAATCCAATGGAAACATGCAAGATATTTGAATATACTGTATTATAAGATTTATTTCCTCAGAGTGTCTTTAGGTATTACATTATGCTTGTGTATTGTATCAATATAGTCATAAAATGTCACATATCTTTGTACAGAAATCTTTGTACAGCTATGAATTATCATTGAAGTTGTGTGGACTATCTGCTTAGTATTAACTTACCTGACGATGGCCTAAGAAGATGAAAGCTAGTTCATAACGAACTATTAAATAACTGTTATTGTGGAACACTAATACTGTGTATTCAAGTTATTAATATGTCTCTGCTCCTCCAAGAACCGACGGAATATTCCATTAAAAAACTGTCAGAACAATCTATAGGTACCTTCAGTTATCATCTGTGTATGTTTGTTGAATTTCCAATACAATCGAAAAATTCTCACAACGATATTTCAGTTTAACTGTTCGGTATTAACTTAGGATTTAAACGTCACTGGCATAAAAATACTCCCGACCTGAAAAGCCTTTACGTTCGGAACGACAGCCAAGGCCCTCCATAGTGTCATCTTACGCAATGCTGGCGGTACCTTGGGCAGTATTTCTGCTTCGGCGCTCAAGCACCATAAATCTCCAATTAGTGCCAGGATATCAGCCACTAACTAGGAACTTTCCTAGATGCTGTTGTGCGGTGATGTAACAATTCCTTGGCTTCTAATGGTCACAAGTCCGGCAAGCAGAATTCACCAGAATTCCTCTCAGTTCTTTCTTTCACATCGGGTGACCCTGATGACGTCATAGGTTATCCCCATCAGCACGTAGGCTTCTTCCCTTCCCCTCCCCTTTCCACCCGTCCCCTACCCTACCCTCCCCTCCCCTTCCCTTCAGACCCACTCAAGCTGCTAATGGTTACAAGTCCGACAAGCAGAATTCACCAGAATTCCTCTCAGTTCTTTCTTTCACATCGGGTGACCCTGATTACGTCATAGGTTTCCCCATCAGCACGTAGGCCTCTTCCCTTCCCCTTCCCTTTCCACCTCTCCCCTCCCCTTCCCTTCAAACCCACTCCCACTCCCACCCCCACACCTGAAAATGGTAGGGAAATTGAAATTTTTGAGAGAAATTAAAAATGGCAGGATATTCGAATTTATTTGCAATTTGTGTTTTCGCCTTGAGATCAGGAGACCAACTGACCTAGTTAACAACAACAACCACAACATTAACACCAGAGGGTGCTGTTGCTGTCGGTGGTGGTGTTTGTGTACCTGGATGTTGAACAACATGCTTCCCCTCATTCCTCCTGGAAACTGAAACGGTCTGAGATGTGTTTTCGAAATATCCTGGAAAGAACGACACATTGAGCAATAAAAAATGCCTGTCTACTGATCGCCACATTCCAAATGTGTACGAGTTTGTGATTAAATGTGTGTACTTATAAGACCAGCTAGTCCTCTGCTTGACACTGGCTAGGTAGAGAGTTATCAAAACAGGAAAAATAGCACACTAAGGTACAGGAGGGAACTCATAGCTGTCCAGAGTATACATGGATTTCACAAAGAAATTCAGAAGACGAACACCTACATTTCATCAATATCGAATTACTGACTATAAATATCTCTCCCATACATAATCTCTGTGATTATATTCCTACCATTACCACACTAGAAATATGACAGTGTAATGGTGTGTGAGTCTTCGTTGACAGCACAGTCTCTAACTCTCTCTCTCTCTCTTTCTCTCTCCTGTGAGTTTTGTAACACACAATATCAATCTTCACTAACATCATCCAGTAGCGAACTCAATAAGGTTTTACCATGTCTCTCTCTTCCAATATATCAAGAAACAAATAACATGTGCGTGTTGACATCGACCATATATGGTGATCCCATTAAACATACACATATCGGTCCGCTGGAGCAATTGACCAGTGAGCGAAGTCATTTCCATGGACCAGTGCAAAGTCTTATAGTCTGTACTGGAGGAAGACCATTCGACTATCAGTCACAAGGAGAGAGTCCTTGTGTTGTTGTTTCATAAGCAGTTTGATACATTGTTTTTTGCTGTAAGTCATCGAAGCAGTGTATGACTACAGCTGTGCACAGAACCATACATTTTGTTTTTCAACCATGACTTCGAAGTCTGTGTCAGGTGCTAAACTGATATTAACACATTTAGATCCATTGGCTCTCACAGAAAGCTGGACATCGCATGGTGAAAACTATCCTGCTCTCATTACATACTGGATAGTTGAAGTAAAAGGACAGAGGCGATGTTTCTTATTGACAAAAATGTGGAAGACATCGCATCGTAATGAAACTGGAAGAGTCTGTGGCATTGTGGAGCATTTCCAAGCACCTGTCTGAAGGTGATTTACACTTAATCACGTCTTGCACAGTGACAGTGTAGAAGATGCCTCGATGTTCCATTTCGAAGAGACCAGGAGCATTGATTCCTCACATTGCAGTCATGTACGTGATCGCTGTTTCAGAGCTGGCCATCCCCAGAAAGTGTTGCTTCAACCAACACTCTCGCCATCTCAAACAAGTGGTTTCAGTGAGTCATGATGTGGCGATCAACCGCATACCAGTGGACAGATGTGATGGGAAAAACACTGTCGATATGGGGTAATAAGCACCACAGTTGATAGTGCGATCAATTTTAGCAATTTTTCCAGCTTTTCTGTAATTTCAACCCCAACCAATGACACAGATGCATGCTTCCCAATTTCTGTATCATCGCTAAGCCACCCCTCCACTACTCTGTGAGTACCACATACTAGATTGCGAATGTAGGTAGATGACGGTGTACTAGATCCACTCATTGTTAATTCTCGGAAATGTACACCAAGGTATACCAAACAGCATGCTATACCGATGGAGTTAAGTTATCTACATATTTCTAGCACTTCGATCATAGTGTGTAATTTACTATTACGATTGCCCACCTTTTCCTATGTAGATGGAAGTCCCAGAGTATCTTTGCATTCATAGGATAAAGTTGGGTATTGAAAGATCTCCTTGTATTGTCTTTGACCAACTCTCCCTGAAACACTGGCATCGATTTAATTTGCAACTGACCAGAAGTGGAAAGTACTATACCCACTACGTTCCACATCTCGTGAAGGAACAGAGCAAGTTGAGTCCATAACTGCCGTTCAGAGAAGACTGTTCTGCACCAGTCTAACTCACAGCACCCATCCAAGAACACAAGATCTCTTCAGAAGCGAGCATGTCTAGGAGGTTAGCACCCCTATCGGTGTATGGTAGATGTGGCAGTGTTGTGATGATACAACAGACGGTTAAGAAGGAACGTGTGGTTTCTGTATGATGGAGCTCCAGATGGATGGAGTTTGAAGCATTTTATGTTAATCAACTGTTCTATCAATTCTTAAGTATTGTTCTAGTGTCTGGAGTCAATACCAAGAATGTACTGACAAGAGAGAAATGATAAAACATACATGGTTCCGCACTTAAGCACGCTAAATGTTTAAACCGCGTGGTTTCCGAAATATTAGTCATGCAGAGTGCAGCGCTCTTAATACTCTGATGCAGGATATATATGTCCAACATCTGACATACATCTACCTTGCCAGTTTTCTGTCCCAATTACTACAGTGATGAACTTTAATATGGTAAAACTACTTCTTTCTACACGAAGGAAAAACATAGATTTTTTGTGATACATGGACAGTATGCTTTCTGGAGATGTATGTCGCCCAGTGCTCACATCCGATTACCGTTAAGAAATAATGCTATGCTCGCATCAGTCCTATCAAAACATCGCCAGCAATGTAAACTGCATCTTATGAAGAAACAGGCAAATGTATAGCAGCCGTGTTTGATATGCAAAATTACACACCGTGCTGCACTAACTCCATAAATTGGACAACAGCCAAGCAAATGTACACACGCAGCGTTTCCAGTGCCTTACAAAATTCTGTCAGCGACTTAGAAAAGGAGTTTGAAACACTTTACGTAAATCGCTTGTTCTAACATTGCTCCTGTGTTTGGTGTCCATACCAAGAATATATCGCAAAGAGAGAAATGATCGTGCAAAGTAAACACATTCCAAGAGCTACACGGTTCTGCACTTAAACAGGCTATAATGCTAGAGCTGTGCGGTTTCCGGCCTATTAGTGGTGTGGAATACAACGCTGTTAGCATTCCAATGTAAGACATACATTGAAGCACCAAAAAAACTGGTATACGCATGGGTATTTAAATACAGAGGTATGGAAACAGGAATAATATTGCGCTGCGGTCGACAACACCTAAATAAGACAGCAAGTGTCTGCTGCAGTTGTTAGATCGGTTACTGGTGCTACAATGGCAGGTTATCAAGATTTAAGTGAGTTTGAACATGGTGTTACAGCCGGCGCCCGAGCGATGGGACACAGCATCTCCGAGCTAGCGATGAAGTGGGAATTATAAAACATCAAATCTCCGACATCGCTGCGGCCGGAAAAATATTCTGCAAGAACAGGTCCAACGACGACTGAAGAGAATCGTTCAAAGTTACACAAGTGCAACCCTTCCGCAAATTGCTGCAGATTTCAATGCTGGGCCATCAACAAGTATCAAGGAAACATCATCGATATGGGCGTTCGGAGCCGAGGGCCCACTCGTGTACCCTTGATGACCGCACGCCACAAACCTTTATGCCTCGACATCCGACTGTTGAAGACTGGAAATATATTGCCTGGTCGGACGAGTCTCGTTTCAAATTGTGTACTGGTATGGAGACTACCTCATAAATCCCTAGAACCTGCATGTCAGAAGGGGACTGTTTCAGCCGGTAGAGATTCTGCAATGGCGTGGGGTGTGTGCAGTTGGAGTGATATGGAACCCCTAATTCGTCTAGATACGACTCTGACAGGTGGTGCGTACGTAAGCATCCTGTCTGATCATCTGCATCCATTCATGTCTATTTTGCATTCCGACGGACTTGGACAATACCAGCAGGACAATGCGACACCCCATACGTCCAGAATTGCTACAGTGTGGCGCCAGGAATACTCTTCTGAGCTTAAACACTTCCGCTGGCCACCAGACTCCCCAGAGATGGACATTGTTGAGCATATCTCGGATGTCTTGCAACGTACGGATTTATGGACAGCCCTGCAAGATTCATAGTGTCAGTTCCCTCAGGCACTACTTCAGCCATTAGTCGAGTCCATCCCACGTCGTGCTGCGGCATGTCTGCGTTCTCGCGGGGGTCCTACACGATATGAGGCAGGTGTACCAGTTTCTTTGGCTCTTCAGTGTACTTTTCCAGCGCATGACGTACATTCTCCCTGCCAGTTTCTCTCTGATAACCTACAGTGACAAAGTGTCATGTCATGAAACAACTTCCTTGCACACCAAAAAAGTATCGACTGTTTGTAACACAAACACTAAATAGGTTTCCAGAGGGGTGTCACGCCTGCTGTTTACAAAGTTCAATCTGATTATACTTCGGAAATAATGATATTTTCCCAACAGCCGAAAATGCATACGAAGAAACAGTGACATTAAGAGGAAACAAATACCACAATCAGTAGTCATGGTCCGATGTTAGGTTGTATTGCTAAAGTGAGGGATAGTATTGCCGTTTCACCTTGACCCCACATCTCTAGAATGCCTCCTCTTTCCACTATTAACGTGTGTATATGTAGCACCAGTCCAGTCTCTTTCTCCAGAATACGCAATTTTATTGATTTTGCTCAGTACTCATTTCATGGCATTTTTTCTCTAATTTTACATATTCTCAGTTAGTTTCCGTAATTTTATTTGGTTTTCAAGATTTTACATATTTCATAGTATTTTCCTCAATTTTTACGTATTTTACACAAATTTTTCGTGATTATACCTGATTTTCCTCAATTTTTACCAATTTTATGTCGATTCTCATATTTTTTCGACAATTTTCAATATGTATATGGTCATATTGATAACATACCGATGTGTTGCTTGATTTTCCTCGAGAATATTTGCGCCTCCTATACACAACTTCCTAAAAAAATCTAAGACTTCCTCTGCCCCCGATGATCCACATGCATGCATTTTGGATAGGGCGATCATGGAGAGTATAGTAGTAGTCGCTTCGTGCCTGTATGAGACTCAACGAGCGCTGCATATGATGGAAGTGCTGGAAACTCAGTCTAGAAACAGTTCGGTGTGCTGCTTCCACCCATCAGAGAACCTGTCTGTAGATTCATGGAATGCTGTACTTGATGGAAACGTTGTTGTTGTTGTTGTTGTCTTCAGTCCTGAAACTGGTTTGATACAGCTCTCCATGCTACTCTATCCTGTGCAAGCTTCTTCAACTCCCAGTACCTACTGCAGCCTACATCCTTCTGAACCGGTTAGTGTATTCATCTCTTGGTCTCCCTCTACGATTTTTACCCTCCACGCTGCCCTCCAGTACTAAATTGGTGATCCCTTGATGCCTCAGAACATGTTCTACCAACCGATCCCTTCTTCTAGTCAAGTTTTGCCACAAACTCCTCTTCTCCCCAATTCTATTCAATACCTCCTCATTAGTTATGTGATCTACCCATCTAATCTTCAGCATTCTTCTGTAGCACCACATTTCGAAAGCTTCTATTCTCTTCTTGTCTAAACTATTTATCGTCCATGTTCCACTTCCATACATGCCTACATTCCATACAAATACTTTCAGATACAACTTCCTGACACTTAAATCAATACTCGATGTTAACAAATTTCTCTTCTTCAGAAATGCTTTCCTTGCCATTGCCAGTCTACATTTGATATCCTCTCTACTTCGACCATCATCAGTTATTTCGCTCCCCAAATAGCACAACTCCTTTACTACTTTTAGTTCCACTACATTCCATTATCCTCATTTTGCTTTTGTTGATGTTCATCTTATATCCTCCTTTCAAGACACTATCCATTCCGTTCAACTGCTCTTCCAAGTCCTTTACGGTCTCTGACAGAATTACAATGTCATCGGCGAACCTCAAAGTTTTTATTTCTCCTCCATGGATTTTAATACCTACTCCGAACTTTTCTTTTGTTTCCTTTACTGCTTGTTCAATATAGAGACTGAATAGCATCGGGGAGAGGCTACAACCCTGTCTCACTCCCTTCCCAACCGCTGATTCCCTTTCATGTCCCTCGACTGTTATAACTGCTATCTGGAAACGTAAAGTCTAGAAATAGTTCTATATGTTCATTTGACTTCCACCCCATCGTTTAGGGGGTCTGCAACAGGGATTTGACATGTGTACAGAATTGATTTCTGTTGCTACTCAGATTTTTTTCCGTAAGTATATGCTCTTATTGCTCACCAGGTGTGCTTCATTACTTCTCTTTATACCTTCCAACAAAGCCACAACCCTGTCAGGCCGTCTACAAACTGCACCTTTCGGGTATTTATTTTTATTGGTTCAAATGGCTCTGAGCACTATGGGACTCAACTGCTGTGGTTATCAGTCTCCTAGAACTTAGAACTGCTTAAACCTAACTAACCTAAGGACATCACACACATCCATGCCCGAGGCAGGATTCGAACCTGCGACCGTAGCAGTCGCACGGTTCCGAACTGCGCGCCTAGAACCGCGAGACCACCGCGGCCGGCATTTATGTTTTTTTTTTTGTTTTTATTTATTTTTTTTTATATTTTATTTACCCCAGTAATAAGGTACTCGCTAGGTTGACGGTGTGTCGACTGCAGGTAACATCTTGGACCATAAGAATTTCCTTTCTCTACCTACAGAACGCGTCTCCCTGGCAGCGTCATTTATAGACGACCAGTTAGCATGTTATGTGTCTGAATCGCAACAATCCACCGCTGGCAGCTCTTCACACATACACACAGAGACTCTGCACGCATATTACCAATTGCGATGTCTCGATTTCAACCACTTGTATGTTATTTTCGACAGTGCTACAGCTCTGCAAATAGCCAAATACTTTTTGCAAAATTGTTCTGCAGCAGGTGTAAGCACAATTAAATTCATCCTGTGAAGAGCATAACATCTTCGATATAATTTATATTACCACTATTTGTAACAAGACTGTCTAGGTTCTTCAATAATAACAACCATCTAAGGCGCCCCGATGCGCCTATCACACCTTTTATACTCTAATGATCCACGATGACGCCGCATAATCGCCCCAGTCACGTTATTTTGTGTACTAGATGTCCATTGGATGGAGGGATACAGTCTTTCGTGAGTATCACTCTTATGTACTAGATAGAACAACACATTAGTCGGACGCTGAAGTATAGTACTGTACACGAATGCATCCAGTTACTTCCAACCACGTATTCTACAGTTGCATTGCATTTGCTCTATTTTCTGTATGTCTGGGTCGCGGATGGCTCCCATGACCCAGAGTAGATCCGAGTTATTGTTCGAGTGTATTTAATGGGATCACCACGTATGATCAATGTCAACACGTAGACGGTATTTGTTTCCCTACATATCGGAAGAGACAGACACGGTAAAATCTTGAGTTCTTTACCAGATGACGTTAGCAGAGCTTTTATAGTTCGTAGTTTTATTCAGTTGTGTGTTGCAAAAATAACGAGGGGAGCGAGAGAGGGAGGGGGCCAGCACTCTGCCAACGAAGACCATTACACTGTCGTGTTTCTAGTGTCTTTATTATAGTAATACGGTTAAGGAATTAGGTCATGTACAGGAGGGATATTTATAGTCAGTCATTCGACAGCGATGAAATGTAGGTGTAATGCTTCCGAATTTCTTTTTGCAGTCCATATATGGTTTGTTGGTTGGTTGGTTTGGGGAAGGAGACCAGACAGCGTGGTCATCGGTCTCATCGGATTAGGGAAGGATGGGGAAGGAAGTCGGCCGTGCCCTTTCAGAGGAACCATCCCAGCATTTGCCTGGAGTAATTTAGGGAAATCACGGAAAACCTAAATCTGGATGGCCGGACGCGGGATTGAACCGTCGTCCTCCCGATCCATGTATGGTCTGCATGGTTATGAGTTTCCTCCTGTACGTTAGTGTGCTGTTTTCTCTTTGTGTTAGCTCTCTACATAGGCAGTGGACTAGACGGTCTTCTAACTAATGGAACAGCGCTATCGGAGCATGATGGCATTTCGAGAGTTTTAAAAGGAGTCTGCAACTTTGCGGGGGACATCGCCTACTCGTCGTAATCAGGTGTATTCAGTTGTTATATATTGAAGACTGGAAGGTTCGGTAGAATACAACAGGTTCGCGATACTGTGACGGAAGGGGTTTGAGAGGTGAGATCAATGCCATGTCTTCTAAGTGTTATGGGCAAACATACAACATCTCACATTCGTCTTGCGAAGCGACTGCAATGAGAACATTAGAGGCTAATACGAAGGTTTCGCTGAGAGACAATCAGCAGGAGAAGTTCCATCTTTTGTTTTGCCTGTCCTCTGGTGGTGGTGTGGTGGACTAGGTCAGTTGGTCCATTTTCCCATTATTTTGAATTTCCCACCAAAATTTCAATTTCCCGCTATTGCCAGGGTTGGGGGTGGAGACTGGGAAGGGAATGGAGGGGAGGGGAGGTTGAAGGGACCCACATCAGTCTGGTACCAAAAGTGACACCCATCTCTTTTTGCCCCACTACTTATGATTACGAGGGGTGTTCAGTAATTAATGCTACACATTTTTGCCTCGACCAGTTTCGGTTGAAAAATGCGGAATTTGTTGTGGTACAACGCGGAATATTCCAGCTTCAGCCCTGGTAGTTCCATGCAGTTTCCATAGTAGGCGGCGCTACACGTAGCCTTCAAAATGTAGTCTGTAACAGAGGTGCGTTCCAAGCACGGAGCTGCCACTGAGTTTTTTTGGCGAAAAAACTGAGCATCGTGTATATTCTTAGGTGCTTGCAGAATGTTTATGGAGACCTGGATGTGAACAAAAGCACGGTAAGTCGTTGGGCTAGGCGCGCCTATTATCAACTCACACGGTCTCATAGACCTGTCCTATCTCCCGCGTGCCAGCTGGCCGCACACGGCTGTGACTCCTGCAGTGCTGGAACTTGCGGATACTCTCATTCAAGGGACTGACAGATCGCAACCGATCATCTCGCTGCACAACTGGACGTCTCTGTTGGTAGTACTGACACACTCGTCCATCAGTTGGTGTTCTGAAAGGTGTGTGCTTCCTTGTTTATCCGCCGCCTAATAGAAGACTATAAAGAGCAATGAAAGACCGTCTCTGCGGAATTGCTTGCGCGTTACGGGCCTGATGGTGACACTTTTTTATCGGACATCGTCAAAGGTGACGAAACATGGGTTCATCGCTTCGAACTGGAAAAAAGACGGCAGTCTATGGAGTGGCGCCACGTGACCTCTCTTCCGAAGAAAACGTTCAAAACCATTCTCTCAGCCGGTAAAGTCACGGCGATGGTCTTCTGAGACTCAGAAGGGGTTATTCTGTTCGATGTCCTTCCACATGCTCAACGATTAACTCCAAAGTGTATTGTGCTACCCTCAGGAATCTAAAGACACGACTTCAAGGTGTTCAGTGCCACAAAAATGCAAACGAACTGCTCTTTCTCCATGATAACGCAAGGACTCACACAAGTCTACGCACCCGAGAGGAGTTCACAGAACTTCATTGCCCTATTCTTCTTTATCCACCCTATAGCCCTGGTGTCGCACCTTCCGACTTCCATCTGTTTGGCCCAATGAAGGATGCACTCCGTGGGAGTTGTTCATGGATTCCTACCGGATATGATTGATAGAGGACATCATAAAAGTTCAAAGAAGGGCAGCTCTTTTCTTATTGCAAAACAAGTGAGAGAGTGGTATAAATATGAAAATGCCAGTAGGAGTGGTGGCAAACATTAAAACAGAGATGTTTTTCGTTGCTGATTGAACTTTTGAGGAAATGTCAATCACCAGCTTTGTCCTCAAATGGTTCAAATGGCTCTGAGCACTGTGGAACTCAACTGCTGAGGTCATAAGTCCCCTAGAACTTAGAACTAGTTAAACCTAACTAACCTAAGGACAACACACACATCCAAGCCCGAGGCAGGATTCGAACCTGCGACCGTAGCGGTCGCGCGGTTCCAGACTGTAGCGCCAGAACCGCTCGGCCACCAGCGGCCGGCTAGCTTTCTCCTCCCAATGTCAAAATATTTTTTGACTTCCACTTATATAGAGAGAAAAGAACATCACAATAAAATAAGAGAAATCAGATCTCTCACGGAAAGATTTAGGTGTTCGTTTTCAAAACACGCTATTCGAGAGTGGAACGTTCAAGAAACAGCCTAAAAGTGGTTCTATGAACCCTATGCCAAACGCTTAAATGTAAATTACAGAGTAAGCATGTAGATGTAAACGTAGAAGCCATCTTTTTTGTGGCACTGTTAGCTGTAAGTTAAGAATGATACTGAGCTGTATGGGTAGATTTGCTGATGAAGATCTTGCCGATAAGCATGCCATACGGCTTCACTGAATGCAATGAAAGAGCGTGTTAACAACATTTTTCTGATCTCTCCTGCAGCGACAACCACATCACATCATTTTGGACGGTCTTTGGGTTATTCTGTTTCGGGTTGTAGTTTTATTGATAGTATGTCACAGACATTTCCAGTGATGTGAAGATATTTTCTCTGGAGAAAGGTAATTAGGGTAACAAACTGAATACATTGTAATTACATTACTACTCTGTAACGAGTCACCGTTGACCAAGGGTCCATAAGCAAAAAGTACTCAGAACATACGCCTGAAAAACCTCCCCAGTTTTGTCGGTTTACTTCAGGTTCACCCTGTATGTAGACCACTGACCAAAAGCAGCTCACCAATATGTAAGAAACAGACCCGCCAGTATAAAACAACATCGGGAGTATTGTGCAGCCGGTACCAGCTCCCCGCAAAGCTACTGAACGATGAGCCTACTCTCTGGAGTATCCAAGGCGTTCGAGCATCTCTACCTGCAAAGTCTTCTCCATCGTATGGAAGCTGAAAACCTTTTACAAGATGTCCAGCTCGTATTCCGGAAAGGGCATTCTACAATCCATCACGTAATGTACTTGATGGATGACGCAGTGGAGGCCGTCGAACCCACGAGTTCTCTGGAGTCCTGCTGTCTGATGTCACTTTCGATTACGTTTGGCACGAGAGACTACTGTATAAGTTGCTAAGACACGGAGTCACAGTGCCTCACGCGAGATTGCTGTGCAACTACTTGGATGAACGCATGTTCCACGTACATGCTACCGAAGGAGTGTCATCACAACATCTCATCGCCGCCCATGTACTGCAGGAGCCACTGCTTGATCTGATCCTCCACGGTCCAGTCACGTTAATGTGACCACCGCCTATGTTCGACGCCAACGTGCAATAACCACTCACAGACAGCAGGTGGCAGCACCAGTAGTGGAGGATATGCAAAGCGTGTCCCTGGGACTCAGGAAACAGTGCAGTCGTTGTCCTAATACAGAAACAGAGCGATTTATCTGACGTCCAAGATGACGTGATCATTGGGTTTCAGGCCAAGGATGGAAGCATTTCCAAAACAGCTGAGTTTGTAATCTGCTCGCGTGCTGCTGTGATTAAAGTATTCGGTGTATGGCAAGATGATGACACCATAGGTCATACATGACAAGGAAGAACGACGGCTATGGATATGTGCATGGGCGAACTGACGTGCAGCTGTTGAGCAACTAACGGCCCAAATGAACCAATGAGCTAACAATGGAGTGTCCTGAACGACTCTTCAGCGAACGTTGCTGCGTATGGACTACCGCAGTAGGAGCCTAGTTCATGCACCCATACTGACTGCTGTCCATTGGCGACGAAGGCGGAATTTGCACCCAAGTACCGCATCTGGACGTCCACTGATTGTCGACAATTGGCCTTTGCAGATGAATCGTGTTTTACGCTGCATCAGCGTGGAATATCTTAGTGTAAACACCCTGCAACAATCGTCGCAAGGATACATGCTGAAGGAGAGAGCGTTATGGTATGGGGAATATTTTCTTGGTATTCGCTGGATGGTCTCGTCATGCTAGAAAGCACATTGGATCAACATAAGTATGCTTCTATCCTTAAAAACCATGTCAACCTCTGCTTGCAGTTCGGCTTCCCTTGACAAGATGGTATCTACCAGCAGGGCAATGCAACATGTCACATTGCTCGCAGTGTACGTGCGTGGATCGAAGATCATCACGATGAGTTTATCGTACTCCCCTGGCCATCAAACTCACCGGATTTAAACCCAATCGAGAATCTGCGGAATCACCACTATCGGGCTGTTCGCACCATGTTGTCGGCATGGCTTTACGCCTTTGACGGTACATTCCCCTTACTGACCTCTCCTGCATGTCTCGCAGCGGTCCGCATGACAAAAGTTGGTTAGTCAGGCTTTTGACAGGTGGTCACAGTGATGCGAGTGGTCAGTTTATACATGTTATATGTAGCAAACATCTCCACAACACGAAGGGTGAAGCTGGCCTTATATGCTGGCAAGACTGTCTTGTGGTCCACGAGCCTTAATGGAGGGATACTGCATGGGAGACTTAAGACTGCGATGAATCAACTCGGCGACTGGGTAACATAATAGCTAGCTAGCTTTCAGCCCAAACAAGACGCAGGTAATTATCGTTTCGAGGGTGGTGTCAGCGGTATCGCCACCTGTCGTCGTCGAAGGAACAGCTGTAAACTGGGCGTCACCTGCTCGATACCGTGGTGTCACGCTGGACGTCCAACGTGGCGTCAACACATAGAAGTAGGTGGTAGGGCCCTTGAACGACTCAGGCTCCTGCTTCCAGTTCTCGACCCACAATATACGCTGCTCGCCCACGCCGGTCTTGCTATCTACAAGTGCCTCATACGCCCTCTGCTCGAGTATGCAGCAGTTCCTCTGGGCCGTGCTGCCGAAACCCACATCCGACGGCTGCAACGAATTTAGAAAATGTCTCTGCAACTGGCTCTCCACCTTCCTCGGTACTATCCATCGCGAGAACTGCACCTACTGGCTCATGTGCCGCGACTGAAGAGCGATATCGAAAAACTGCAACGAAATTCTATTAATATACTTGTAACTTTGCGTATATACGCACCAGATACCTGGGCAGCTAAAGCGAGTACCGGCTTGCTCTGCAATAGCAACATCATCTTCGTGACTCATGTGGTGTAATCATTAAAATCACTAAGTAAAATAAAATGAAATATAAAAAAAACATTTAATTAGGCATTGGCATTAGGTTCCAATAAATTATCTGAAAGCAGTGGTAGCCCTACGTAAGAACCAGACACAAAATCACGGAAGATGACTGAAGGCAAAGCAAAAAGTTTTGAAACTACGTCTTAAACTGGAAGTTGAGAGTTGCCAGTACTAAAGCTCGCGACGTCGGAGTTCTGTTGCCAGTAGAGAGGTAGAAACAGCAGAATTGTTTCGGTCAGGAAAGCTCAGTGACTTCGAAGATTGACTGGTCACTGAATGTAACCTGACCAACAAACCCATCTGGGACCTTTCAAACCTTCCAAATTTTCCTAAGTCGACGGTTGGTGATACGACTTTGTAGTGAAAACGCGAAAGGATAACCACAGTTAAACCAAACAGAGCTCATGTGGTGCTGGACAGGGACCGTTCATCATTGCGGGGCGTGGTTGCAAAAGCTCGCGTGAAATCAACGGAAGGAATTACTCGTGAGTTACGAAGTGCTACGAACAGCCCAAGAAGCACAATGACTGTGCGTAGGGACTCTGTACTGCTTACAGTAGAGGAACAGTTCGGACACAATGATCGTTTGTACCAGCACGGAAATGCAGCCTGTCACGAAACAGCAGCTGTGACACAATGGTGTGTGGACAATAACACTGCTGAAACAGACTGGCCTGCCCAGTCCCCATCTGCGATCTGCACCCTATGGTACACATTTGAAATGAGCTGCATCGTCGACTTCAGTCTAGACCGCAGCGTCCAGCATCACTATCTTCTCTGGTTTCGGATATTGAGGACAAATGGGCTCCCATTGCTCCACAGACATTCAGACACATCATTGAAAGTGAACCTAGTAGATTTCAAGCCTTCATGAAGGAAAAGCATGGACACATCTCATATCCATTCATGTCCACTAATAGGTGTCCAGATACTTACTGACGTACTTAGCCAGGGTAGAGGGACTTAAGAGTTTACGTGGACTCCGAAATACGGGGAAAATTGGCGTTTTTTACATCAAAAATGAATTGCCATATGCGAAATAAACGAAAAGTGACAGAAATAATCCTCCTACAAACTAAGGAGCGCTAGTTCTGCAAGGTTCGCAGGAGAGGTTGGAAAGTAGGAGACGAGGTACTGGCAGAAGTAAAGCTATGAGGACGGGGCGTGAGTCGTGCTTGGATAGCTCAGGTGGTAGACCACTTGCCCGCGAAAGGCAAAGGTCCCGAGATCGAGTCTCGGTCCGGCACACAGTTTTAATCTGCCAGGAAGTTTCATATCAGCGCACACTCCGCTGCAGAGTGAAAATCTCGTTCTGAAAATAAACGTTATTAACATTTTTAATCTTTATTCTTCATGTTTCCGTATTTGCAGCCATCTGCCGCTAGATGACGCCGAACTGTAGCGTGTACCATAACGGTGTACAGCCTAACTATGTCGGTACGTGAGAAACAGAGTGCTGTAATATAGTTTCGAATTAGAAGAGTTCGTCCTACAAGGATCACCCTCTCCTTCAGCAGACAATGCCAGACAGCACGCGAGCGCTGCTACGTCTGCAACGATCCGACACCCTGTGTTCACTGTCATCGATCATCCTCCATACAGTCCCGACCTGGCTCTATCTGATTTTCATCAGTTTCCAAAACTTAAACAATACCTTCGCGTACTTCACTTTGATAGTGGTGATGCGATGCAAGTAAAGGTGTGGTTCTGTCTTCGTAACAAAATTAAACATCCTACAGTGAGCGTAACAACAAACTGATCTCTCAGATGGGAGAAATGTGCTCGTCGCCAGGGTGACTACTTTGAGAAAGAAATATGTAGACATGAAGAATAAAGACGTTTAATGTTAATAACGTTTATTTTATTTAAAAAAAATATAAGACTTTTCGCATAAAAAATTCGGAAACAGCGGCTCTACGTACGCCGCAGTAACCAACTACACTACTGGCCATTAAAATTGCTACACCACGAAGATGACGTGCTACAGACGCGAAATTTAGCCGACAGGAAGTAGATGCTGTGATATGAAAATGATTAGCTTTTCAGAGCATTCACACAAGGTTGGCACCGGTGGCGACACCTACAACATACTGACATCAGGAACGTTTCCAACCGATTTCTCATACACAATCAGCAGTTGACCGGCGTTGCCGGGTGAAACGTTGTTGTGATGCCTCGTGTAAGGAGGAGAAATGCGTACCATCACGTTTCCGACTTTGATAAAGGTCGGATTGTACCCTATCTCGATTGCGGTTTATCGTATCGCGACATTTCTACTCGCGTTGGTCGAGATCCAATGACTGTTAGCAGAAAATGGACTCCGTGGGTTCAGGAGGGTAATACGGAACGACGTGCTGGATCCCACTAGCAGTCGAGATGACAGGCATCTTATCCGCATGGCTGTAACGGATCGTGCAGCTACGTCTCGATCCCTGAGTCAACAGATGGGGACGTTTGCAAGACAACAACCATCTGCACCAACAGTTTGACGACGTTAGCAGCAGCATGGACTATCAGCTCGGAGACCATGGCTGCAGTTACCCTTGACGCTGCATCACAGACAGGAGCGCCTGCGATGATGTAGGCTATTCAACGACTAACCTGGGTGCACGAATGGCAAAACGTCATTTTTTCGGATGAATCCAGGTTCTGTTTAGAGCATCATGATGGTCGCATCCGTGTTTGGCGACATCGCGGTGAACGCACATTGGAAGCGTGTATTCGTCATCGCCAAACTGGCGTATCACCCGGCATAATGGTACGGGGTGCCATTGGTTACACGTCTCGGTCACCTCTTGTTCGCATTGACGGCACTATGCACAGTGGACGTTACATTTCAGATGTGCTACGACCCGTGGCTCTACCCTTCATTCGATCCCTGCGAAACCCTACATTTCAGCAGGATAATGCACGACCGCATGTTGCAGGTCCTGTACGGGCCTTTCTGGATACAGAAAATGTTCGACTGCTGCCCTGTCAGCACATTCTCCAGATCTCTCACCAACTGAAAACGTCTGGTCAATGGTGGCCGAGCAACTGGCTCGTCACAATACGCCAGTTACTACTCTTGATGAACTGTGGTATCGTGTTGAAGCTGCATGGGCAGCTGTACCTGTACACGCGATTCAAGCTCAAGCTGATTGACTCAATGGCCTGGCGTATCAAGGCCGTTATTACGGCCAGAGGTGGTTGTTCTGGGTACTGATTTCTCAGGCTCTATGCACTCAAACTGCGTCAAAATGTAATCACATGTCAGTTCTAGTATAATATATTTGTCCAATGAATACCCGTTTATCATCTGTATTTCTTCTTGGTGTATCAATTTTAATGGCCGATAGTGTATTTCACTAATTTTACTATCCTTATCAGAAACCGAGTTGTACATGGAAGGAAGAAATAAGTCTGTTGATTCGTCTTGGAACGTATGTTGTCCGAGTTTCAAGAACCTCTTAACATGACACATGGTGTCCTCCCTGCAGCGTTCCCCGCTAAAATGGCGCTGGACGTTGTTTGACTAAACAAACATATGACAGCTGTCCAGCCATAGCCACGTACATTTCCAATAACGGAGTTGGAACTGCAAGGAGCCCACAGAAGATGGTATCCCATTTTCCACGTTTCCCTACCTCTTTAACGAAACTCTAGCAGTGTATCACTATAATACACAAAAACTGCAAAGAGCCCACATATACGAAACACTACCGTTGTTTCACTATAATATACTTACCCTCTTGCGTGCTATAAATTGCTGAGAACATTGTTTCGTCATGTTGAACCGTTCATGAGATACTTATGAGGAACACGCACATTACGAGGGACGTTAAGTGAAGTCACACAGCACTCTTCCAGCAACGTGTAAATGATGTGCAAGTGTAATAACATGAATATAATAATGTTACATACTGTATAGTGACGCATAAAACGTCCAGACGTCGAAAGCTAATGACGGACGAGACCTTACTTAGAAAATATATTATTACAGCTCTTAAAAATACCAACACATTCCGAAGTTTATGTGAAATTATAATTTATTTTATACAGATTTGTGAAATCAGGTGAATATTATTGAAACCTTCATGTAATTGAAAGCAGAAAATGGGAGACAAATACGTAGACGTCAAGCATCCTAAAACCCACCTCCAGCAAGATGATTGAAACTGGAAAAATAAAATAAATTCTAAATCCTATTCGTAGGTCAAGAATCATAAAAGAAGATTGTATACATGGAAGAAGCCTGGAGATACTGGAACGTTTCAGATAGATTATATAATGGTAAGACAGAGGTTTAGGAACCAGGTTTTAAATTGTAAGACATTTCCAGGGTCAGATGTGGACTCTGGCCACAATCTATTGGTTATGAACTGTAGATTAAAACTGAAAAAACTGCAAAAATTTGGGAATTTAAGGAGATAAGACCTGGATAAACTGACTAAACCAGAGGTTGTACAGAGTTTCAGGGAGAGCATAAGGGAACAATTGACAATAATGGGGGAAAGAAATACAGTAGAAGAAGAATGGGTAGCTTTGAGGGATGAAGTGGTGAAGGCAGCAGAGAATCAAGTAGGTAAAAAGACGAGGGCTAGTAGAAATCCTTGGGTAACAGAAGAAATATTGAATTTAATTGATGAAAGGAGAAAATATAAAAATGCAGTAAATGAAGCAGGCAAAAAGGAATACAAACGTCTCAAAAATGAGATCGACAGGAAGTGCAAAATGGCTAAGCAGGGATGGCTAGAGGACAAATGTAAGGATGTAGAGGCTTATCTCACTAGGGGTAAGATAGATACTGCCTACAGGAAAATTAAAAGAGACCTTTGGAGAAAAGAGAACCACTTGTATGAATATCAAGAGCTCAGATGGAAACCCAGTTCTAAGCAAAGAAGGGAAAGCAGAAAGGTGGAAGGAGTATATAGAGGGTCTATACAAGGGCGATGTTCTTGAGAACAATATTATGGAAATGGAAGAGGATGTAGATGAAGATGAAATGGAAGATATGATACTGCGTAAAGAGTTTCACAGAGCACTGAAAGACCTGAGTCGCAACAAAGCTCCGGCAGTAGATAACATTCCATTAGATCAACTGACAGCCTTGGGAAACCCAGTCCTGACAAAACTCTACCATCTGGTGAGCAAGATGTATGAGACAGGCGAAATACCCTCAGACTTCAAGAAGAATATAATAATTCCAATCCCAAAGAAAGCAGGTGTTGACAAATGCGCCGGCCGATGTGGCCGTGCGGTTAAAGGCGCTGCAGCCTGGAACCGCCAGACCGCTACTGTCGCAGGTTCGAATCCTGCCTCGGGCATGGATGTTTGTGATGTCCTTAGGTTAGTTAGGTTTAAGTAGTTCTAAGTTCTAGGGGACTAATGACCTCAGCAGTTGAGTCCCATAGTGCTCAGAGCCATTTGAACCATTTTTCTGTTGACAAATGTGAAAATTACCGAAATATCAGTTTAATAAGTCACGGCTGCAAAATACTGACACGAATTCCTTACAAACTTGAGGCAATACTGACCCTACGACTTATCTTAGAAGCTAGATTAAGGAAAGGCAAACCTACGTTTCTAGCATTTGTAGACTTAGAGAAAGCTTTTGACAATGTTGACTGGAATACTCTCTTTCAAATTCTGAAGGTGGCAGGGGTAAAATACATGGAGCGAAAAGCTATTTACAATTTGTACAGAAACCAGATGGCAGTTATAAGAGTCGAGGGACATCAAAGGGAAGCAGTGGTTGGGAAGGGAGTGAAACAGGGTTGTAGCCTCTCCCCGATGTTGTTCAATCTGTATATTGATCAAGCAGTAAAGGGAACAAAAGAACAAATCGGAGTAGGTATTAAAATCCATGGAGAAGAAATAAAAACTTTAAGGTTCGCCGATGACATTGTAATTCTGTCAGAAACAGCAAAGGACTTGGAAGAGCAGTTGAACGGAATGGATAGTGTCTTGAAAGGAGGATATAAGATGAACATCAACAAAAGCAAAATGAGGTTAATGGAATGTAGTGGAACTAAAAGTAGTAAAGGAGTTGTGCTATTTGGGGAGCGAAATAACTGATGATGGTCGAAGTAGAGAGGATATCAAATGTAGACTGGCAATGGCAAGGAAAGCATTTCTGAAGAAGAGAAATTTGTTAACATCGATTGTAGGTTTAAGTGTCAGGAAGTCGTTTCGGAAAGTATTTGTATGGAGTGTAGCCATGCATGGTAGTGAAACATGGACGATAAATAGTTTGGACAAGAAGAGAATAGAAGCTTTCGAAATGTGGTGCTACAGAAGAATGCTGAAGATTAGATGGGTAGATCACATGACTAATGAGGAAGTATTGAATAGGATTGGGGAGAAGAGAAGTTTGTCGCACAACTTGACTAGAAGAAGGGATCGGTTGGTAGGAAATGTTCTGAGGCAGCAAGGGATCACCAGTTTAGTATTGGAGGGCATCGTGGAGGGTAAAAGCCGTAGAGGGAGACCAAGAGATGAATACACTAAGCAGATTCAGAAGGATGTAGGTTGCAGTAGGTACTGGGAGATGGAGACGCTTGCACAGGATAGAGTAGCATGGAGAGCTGCATCAAACCAGTCTCAGGACTGAAGACCACAACAACAAACAACAAACATTCGTAGGTCACTTTTGTAGGCCCTCTCTATAGTCAGTTTGGTGATCTATACGTAGACACGATGGCAATAAACCTTGTGAATAGTCGGAACGAATGTGTCATCGCAAAAGAAAGAAGGAAAATTAGGCTTTAACTCCAAGTCCACGTTGAGGCCATTAGAAAAGAAAGGAGGAAGAATAGAGTATTAGCTCCAGCCGAAGGCAGCCTCTTCATTAGGCAACACTAAATGCAAAGATAACCATCACTTTACGGTTTCGCCCCGTCTCCGTAAGACTGCTGCGTTTGTAGACAAATGAATGACGCAACATATGACCTACTGATCGAGCAACATAATCCACGCACAAAGACACTAGATTTATTTTAGTGGGCGGAGCGGTCATCTTATAATTCAAATACTTTATTTTCGATTCCACATACGTACGTATTGTAGACATACACTGACGAGCCAAAACTTATGACCACTGATCCATAAATTTCGGGCGCACTACCGCAGAATCCCTGCTTATTCTCCTATTATTTCGATCGTATACACTTCGCCCACTTTCAGAGTGAGCCGGCAGACTGCAGCTACGTCATTCTCTGCGTCCGTTTAAACCCGTTGACCGCACCTCTATGAAAATGTCGAAATTCTAGCGTCGACTTCATCTTTTTGGGACTCAGTGGTGAAAGATGTGGCTGAAATTCACTTGGTGAAGGATTTAATTAATAGAGATAGCATTTTCTGCCTCAACAAATCATGGAAACCGTTACTTTCTGTAATAAACTCAGACACGTGCAGCTCACAATAATAAACCGACATATCGGCACGAATCCGCTGCGTAGTCACAACTTCAGTTTATGCAGAGTTCTTTGCCGACGAGCGACGTCGCTGGCGCTTTTGTAACTGTGGCGGAATGCGCAGTTGCGCAGTCCCGGTTCCGGGTGTAAAAGGTCGCAGCGAGAACTGTAGCGTAAGTCTGTTCACTCTGAAAATGGGCAGAAGGTATAAGCCCGGAATGTTAGAAAAATAAATAGTTTTTCTTCGGTTGCAGAACGAAAATTAAATGGATCAGTCATTCCACCGTGAAAACATGAAGATGCATGCCCATTATGACCACTGCCCACCGCCGGACTGAATGCCTCCTGGGGGCGTTGCGGGCACGTAATGCGGTAAGAAAGATATAGAAGCAGAGACGAATGAGGAACCGGGCCGCAACTAGGGAAATCGACTGAGACAAGCGAGTTTGACAAAGGACAGACTACAGGCTTTCACGAACAGTGTCGTTCGAAATTCGGCTTTCTGAGATTGTTTTTTGAGACTGTAACTGCTTCGGAGTCATTTAATCCTCTGGTATGTCCCCAGCACTGAAATACGAAACATTAAGCAGATAAAAATTATGCCTTCGACCACGGCTTAATACCTATAAAACAAACATCAGCAAATGGCAGTCTCTTATGGCCCAGTGCGTGGGGACGAGTATTTCGGACAGGGGCGAAGACGATCAGCTTTTGGCGTACTAGTGTCACGAGCATCTGTGAAATGTAGTTAAATGATGTCGAAACCCGGAATAGATGACAAACTTTTGTACTTTCACTCCCTATCACAGAACGTGTGGCTCGGAGACCTGCCCGCTCCGTAAATCAGGGAGGCGGTTATCTGTAGCAGATCTGATTACAGAGTTCAAATCTGATGAGGGCAGTATTACGTAGTGCTGGGCTTTCATTGAATCTGTGGAAGTAAATGATTGCACAATGACAGCTGAGTAGTACGTGAACTTCATTGCGGACCATCTGCATCCATTCACGTTTAATGTCTCCCCCAAAAATGATGGCAGCTTCCAACAGGATAACTGATTAATAAATTTTCACTATTCTAGGCATTTAAAACGTGGCTATGAAAGCAGAATCAGATTTGCCGAAGAGGTTTATTGTAGCTTAACGAATATAAAATACATGGGTGATTACTCGCATTACGAAGAGTTCTGCAATTGCAGAGACTACGTGTACAACTGAGAAGGTAGGAAGAGTAGAGATTACCGTCCCGTCGAAGACGATGTTTCTATAAACGAAGAACGACCTCAGATTATTGAAGGGCTACCCATGGAAATGGGCCGTGAACTTTTCAAAAGAAGCATCCTAGTGTTTGCCTTCAGCTATTAAGGAAAACCACAGAAAACCTAAATATAGATGGCCTTAGAAGCTTTGAACTGCTGTCATTCAGAAAATGTGCTCATTGTGATAAATACCATGCCACTTCGCCCGGTAAAACAAGTTGAGGAACTGCTTTAGAGGAACTGCCAACAGAAGGATAAGTGGAACTGGCTGCTGACCAAAATCTGGGTCATGCGACAGATACATGTGTATTGCCTCAGACTGCATTATGTAAGCTCCGGTGGCCTCACGGTGCCTCAGGCGTAACAGATACAGCTCGCCACGCGGGCATCACTTCTGAGATCGATCGCTCACGCTAACACGATGGAAGGTGATTGAACACGCGCCACATGTTACTCGCTTCCCGTGACACTCACAACCTCGCTGCGTATTGTATGATCAGTATTGACCCAACGATTACTAAGACTGATTAGAGGACAACGGCGTACCTTTATGGAAACGCTGTTTCAATGTATACACGTATCTTGCTCTTATAAACACGTCGTTGAATGCTGTGTATCATTAAGGAAGGAATTTCAGGAAAGAGTGGCATAGAAAAAAAATGTGGCGCTCAACAAGGTTGCAAATAACTGTGTGAGTAATATTTTAACTACAGGGTCACCTAACACCCGTTCTTCCACGAAGTTTGTTGTTTATATGCCATTAGAGTAGAGAAGATACGATTACAAATCATTATTGCATTGATATAAGGACGTAGGCTTCCGCGGCCGGTGTCATAGTGATTAAAATTCTTCTGGGTATTATGCCGCGTCATTGCTAAAATCTAACAACAATACTAAACTAAAACCGACGTTTCGGCCGAACTGCAGCGGCCTTCCTCAGGGCATGACTGGTTTTGCATGGGGATAAGTGCTTCTGTTTATTACAGACTATCGATGTCTGACGTCACTGTTGTAAAACTTTTAACTGGCACTCTAGTATGCGCAGTCCGGAACCGCGCGGCTGCTACGGTCGCAGGTTCGAATCCTGCCTCGGGCATGGATGTGTGTGATGTCCTTAGGTTAGTTAGGTTTAAGTAGTTCTAAGTTCAGATGTTAAGTCCCATAGTGCTCAGAGCCATTTGAACCATAGTATGATTAGCTAGTCATGACGTAAGGGAACGATTGGTAGCTGTCCGCCAATCAGCGTTCGGCTTCTGGTCGGCAAGTTTTCCTCCCGTTGTGCGCGGAAGTGGACTGACAGTTGCTCTACAGCTGTTTGTGCAGATACGTCCGTGTCCCGTGTAGCTTCTGCCCCGCGACCGCTCGCGGCCCGTTGGACTGGGATGGCCGGCAGCCAGGACGCCGGGAGTTTGTAGCCATCTTCTCTGTTGATGTTGTCAGACTGCTTAATAATTTCGATCGCCTCCCGTATTTTGCGTTCTTGCATCCACGATTCTTTCGCCACTGTCGGACAGGTACCAATCGTTGACGACATGGACATCCACGGATAGCCTCTTTCTTTCCTCCTTCCCTTACGTGATGACTATCCAAACATATTAGAGGGCCAATTAAAAGTTTTACAACAGTGACGTCGGACATCGATAGTCTGTAATAAATAGAAGCACTTATCCCCATGCAAAACCAGTCGTGCCCTGAGGAAGGCCGTTGCAATTCGGCCGAAATGTCGGTTTTAGTTTACTATCGTTGTTAGTTTTTAGCAATGACGTGGCATAATACCCAGAAGAATTTTAATCGCCATTATTGCATTACTAGGAGAAAATAGTGTATGTAGGTGGCAGTAGAATGTTCTGCAGTCAACTTAAAAGGTCGGTTGCCTAAATTTTCTCAATATTTTTCCTCGAAAAGAAAGCAGCTTTCCTTCCAGGGATTCTCATTTGAGTTCCCAAAGCATCTCCGTAATTCGTGCATGTTGTTCGAACAAACTGCTAACAAATCCAGCAGTCCACTTCTAAATTGAACCGATGTCTCCCTTTAACGCGACCTGGTGTGGATCACAAACACTCGATCAGTACTAAAGAATAGGTCGTACTATATGCAGTCTCCTTTACAGACAAACCGTCAACGGTTTTCACACAGTAGTGAAACGGTTTCCCGTCAGATCACCGAAGAGAAGCGCTGTCGGTCTTGGCTAGCACTTTGATGTGTCACCGTACAGATCTGCCGAGTGCTGTTGGCAAGGGGGGGGGGGGGGCACTCAGCCCTTGTGAGGCCAATTGAGGAATTACGTGATTGAGAAACAGCAACACCGATCACGAAAACTGACAACGGCTGGGAGAGCAGTGTGCTGACCACATGCCCCTCCGTATTCGCATCAAGTGACGCCTAAGAGCTGCGGATGAGACCGCTGCCGGTCAGTACCAATGGCCCTGAGCACTATGGGACTTGACAGCGGAGGTCGTCAGTCCCCTAGAACTTAGAACTGCTTAAACCTAACTAACCTAAGGACATCACACACATCCATGCCCGAGGCAGGATTCGAACCTGTGACCGTAGCAAAAAAATGGTTCAAATGGCTCTGAGCACTATGGGACTCAACTGCTGAGGTCATCAGTCCCCTAGAACTTAGAACTAGTTAAACGTAACTAACCTAAGGACATCACAAACATCCATGCCCGAGGCAGGATTCGAACCTGCGACCGTAGCGGTCTCGCGGTTCCAGACTGCAGCGCCTTTAACCGCACGGCCACTTCGGCCGGCCTTGACCGTAGCAGTCGCGCGGTTTCGGACTGAAGCGCCTAGAAAAGCTCGGCCACCACGGCCGGCCGGTCAGTACCGTTAGGCCTTCAAGGCCTGCTCGGACGGTGTTTATTTATTTATTTATCTACAGATGAACCACACTTTTCCAAAATTCTCCCAATAAACCGAAGTCGACCATCCGCCTTCTCTACTACAAACATGTAGGTCAACCTTAGGAGCGCACTGCAGCAGTGATTCTACGTGGCATGGATTCGACAAGTCCTTGGTGGACTTACGGAGTTATCTGTCACTAGATATCTACACACAGGTCACGAAATTAACGTAAATCGCTGGCCAGTGGTTTGTTAAAATGGAACTGCTGCCCCGTAGCGTCCCAGATGTGTTCCATCGGGTTCATATCAGACGCATTTGATGTCCATGACACCAACGGCTCTGAGCACTATGGGACTTAACATCTGAGGTCATCAGTTCCCTAGAACTTAGAACTACTTAAACCTAACTAACCTAAGGACATCACACACATCCATGCCCGAGGCAGGATTCGAAAATGCGACCGTAGCAGTCACGCGGTTCCGGACTGAAGCGCCTAGAACCGCTTGGCCACCACGGCCGGCTGACACCAACGCACCTTCACTATCACGCTCCTCAAATCACTGCAGCACGGTACTGGCCTGTTGTTCATTAGCATACACAAATTATTTTACATATCCACTACTTTTCGTGGGGATAATATTGTTTGTCGTGTTCTGAAGATCGCCTGGGCCATCTATGCGAAGAAAAACAGAGGCAAACCGCATCTTCCAAAAATTTACTTAACTGACCAGCCTGTCTTAGCAAATACATCTTTTTATAACACTATTAATCCAGTTAAGATGCTGTCTTTGTTCTACATATTAACCAAAAAGTAGAATACATTGAGGTAGGAGGCACAAAGAATTGGATACACATATTCCGTGCACTTACGTTCTCGAAGTATCCTGTGCACTTATGTTCTTGAAGCAGCACTTTTAACTTGACAAATATATCGATGCTCCGTAAATACCTAGTTTCTACTAGAATCATAATATCTAGCTTGTTATGAGTGACTTTTTTGCGCTTGCCACAATAAAAACTTACCTAGACGAAAAAGGTATTCTATCTACATCTACATCCATACTCCGCAAGCCACCTGACGGTGTGTGGCGGAGGGTACCTGGAGCACCTCTATCGGTTCTCCCTTCTATTCCAGTCTCGTATTGTTCGTGGAAAAGAAAGATTGTTGGTATGCCTCCGTGTGGGCTCTACTCTCTCTGATTTTATCCTCATGGTCTCCTCGCGAGATATACGTAGGAGGGAGCAATATACTGCTTGACTCCTCTGTGAAGGCATGTTCTCCAAACTTTAACAAAAGCCCGTACCGAGCTACTGAGCGTCTCTTCTGCAGAGTCTTCCACTGGAGTTTATCTATCATCTCCGTAACGCTTTCGCCATTACTAAATGATCCTGTAACGAAGCGCGCTGCTCTCCGTTGGATCTTCTCTATCTCTTCTATCAACCCTATCTGGTACGGATCCCACACTGCTGAGCAGTATTCAAGCAGTGGACGAACAAGTGTACTATATCTTACTTTTTTTGTTTTCGGATTGCATTTCCTTAGGATTCTTCCAATGAATCTCAGTCTGGCATCAGCTTTACAGACGATCAACTTTATATGATCATTCCATTTTAAATCACTCCTAATGCCTACTAGCAGATAATTTATGGAATTAACTGCTTCCAGTTGCTGACCTGCTATATTGTAGCTAAATGATAAGGGGTCTTTCTTTCTATGTATTCGCAGCACATTACACTTGTCTACTTTGAGATTCAATTGCCATTCCCTGCACCATGCGTCAATTAGCTGCAGATGCTCCTGCATTTCAGTACAATTTTCCATTGTTACAACCTCTCGATATACCACAGCATCATCCGCAAAAAGCCTCAGTGAACTTCCGATGTCATCCACAAGGTCATTTATGTATATTGTGAATAGCAACGGTCCTACGACACTCCCCTGCGGCACACCTGAAATCACTCTTACTTTGGAAGACTTCTCTCCATTGAGAATGACGTGCTGCGTTCTGTTATGTAGGAACTCTTCAATCCAATCACACAATTGGTGTGATAGTCCATATGCTCTTACTTTGTTCATTAAACGACTGTGGGGAACTGTATCGAACGCCTTGCGGAAGTCAAGAAACACGGCATCTACCTGTGAGCCCGTGTCTATGGCCCTCTGAGTCTCGTGGACGAATAGCGCGAGCTGGGTTTCACACGATCGTCTTTTTCGAAACCCTTGCTGATTCCTACAGAGTAGATTTCTAGTCTCCAGACAAGTCATTATACTCGAACATAATACGTGTTCCAAAATTCTACAACTGATCGACGTTAGAGATAGTCTATAGTTCTGCACATCTGTTCGACGTCCCTTCTTGAAAACGGGGACGACCTGTGCTCTTTTCCAATCCTTTGGAACGCTACGCTCTTATAGAGACCTACGGTACACCGCTGCAAGAAGGGGGGCAAGTTCCTTCGCGTACTCTGTATAAAATCGAATTACTTATGAGGTAAACAACACGTACTTTGGCAACATCAGCAAGAGAAAATGCATTCATTACTTTAACATGTTTAACTCTATGACATGGGAGAGGGCCACAAAGTGAATCCCACATTCTTTGACATTTGGTACCTCAAGTGCAAGTATCAAAGCAAATAGTTTAATACGGGATACACAAAAGACTCTTCATTGGAGCGATTCTTTGTTACGGAGGACAGTTGTACGTTATCTGATCGGAGAGTCATCATAGGACACGTATGCGACTCTGGATGTGAGACATTGTCATTAAGGTCCATGACTGCTTCCATAAGTTTGGAAGGTAGAAGAGGAGATACTGGAAGTAAAGTTATGAGGGCGAGTCGTGAATCGGACATCATTATTTTGAAATGGCGTTAATACGAGCACATCTAATAAACTTAGAAACGCAAATTCACAATTCCTGTGGATACACTTTGGTTGGCTGGTTGTATTTTCCTTAAGGGTTGCTTGTCTACGATTCATTTTATGTATGACGTCATTTATTTAACTTTATAAATAAGAAACGAGAAGTTGACGGAATTTTTGTGTACTTGGATTTCAAAGGTAAACAACAAAACAACTGAAATGCACTGAACTATCTCGTTGCATCAGTGTTGTCATTTTCACACTAAGCAACGACTGTTTAAGCACCATCTTCAAAAAACAAACATGTATAGCTGCTAAAACGTCTGTTTGCTACACCCATCTCTATCGTGCCGAGACTCTCTCCCCCATCTGCGTTATCTGGTCCTAAAATGGTGGCTTGTGACATCATTGTTAGGGCGTCGGCTCACTTATACGTCAAAATTACAGTGTCTTCTGACTTAAATTAATTTTAATAAATATGCGAGAATTACATTCATATTTGCGATCTGGCTAAAATTTAGTTGCAGTATGCATTGGTGCCAATGAAAATTTGTAGAGGGCTGGGAAACGACCCCGGATCTTCCACTTGACGTGAGCGGTCGCATTGACGGCCTTTTTTTATCTTATTTTGTTCTATACATTTCGTTGATTTTGTTCGGGGCGGATGTCCGATGACAAGCGTTCAAGTTCTTCGTCGATCTGTTCACTCAGTTTTTTTTTTTTTTTTTTTTTTTTTTATTAGAGAGTAGCTAACCATCAGACCGAACACGCAGAGCTACAGTGCCGGCAGACCTCGGCCACCCAGGCACGCTCATCTGACTGGTCCAAACTTCCATATGTCACCGCTTTCGTCTACATCCTAAACTCACACAGATACTGTGAGTCCATACAGGAGAACACATAGGATTAAAATCGAAGCGCAGTTAACAGGTATAAAACACTTAATTGTAGTACCTGTGTTTTTCTAACGCACTTTGCAGATATGCATGCATATCCCCACTAATAGTGCGTTCTTTTCGTATGCAGATCGTGTCGGTAATATGTTGGTTGTATCAGGTTGAACGGGGATGCCAGGGCTAAAAAAGTACAAACACAAATATCACCAGCTAAAGATAAAGCTAAAATAAAACTTAAACAGAATGTTATTGCAATATATTTCAAACGATTCCATTTGATAAGAGGACTGGAAACTGGAATTTTCTTTTGTCTAGGAAAATTATTATGAAAGTTATGGATATATGTTTCTCGATGTTTTATTTAAGTAACTGCAATTGAAACATCGCCTTTTAAGTAAAATCAGTTATCAGGATTAAGATACTTTTACCTCGAATGAAATAGCTCAGCTGTTTCAAAAGATTTTCTAGAAAAAGCGTTAAAATTTAGATGAGCATTTTTCTCCCATCAGATTTGGCGGGGTTAGTTACTGCAAGCTACACTCCACAAAACCTTCTACGTCACTGTAAACAAGAGGTGTTTCTCACTTCCAACAAATGTTCGTAGTGTTAGGCATAATTTGTAAAACAGAAATCAAATACGAAAATTTTAGTTACGTTATGGTAGCTGGTATATTAAATATAAAAAATTAACTAGGATAATTAGAGACGTTTAGTTTCAAGCAATCAGATGTTGAAGACAAAAGGGTCTGTTACGTTACATCAGAAATAAGTTTTACTAGATAAAGTTTTAGGTTGTCATTTAGATTTCATCTAAAGCAGCAGGGTAGTTATTAGATGTAGGTCGACTATTCGCAGTCGATCTCGGATTTATGAAAGAGCTGTGAGTTCTGGAGATTTACATCACAAGTTGTGTCTGGATAGAGTACTTGCACGCAAAAGGCAAAGGTCTAACACACAATTTTAATCTGCCAGCAAGTTCCAAGTCTCTTGTTAACAGCTAAGCAGATAACATTTGTGGGACAGTCGGAAATATTTCAGATGACGGTTAAAGACGAAGACGGGAAAAACCAATCAGATTTTGATCAGGTATCAGCTTGTTGCTTATGGTATCAAATAGCGCTAAAATAATATATTTACTTCTGACCATGGTTCCAATCAGATACACCTTTAGTCAGTCTGCAATAACAAAGTAGAAGAAGTACGTAGATGCAGGAGTGGACAATGCAGGCGATAATGCACGATTCTTTGACACATAAAGGGATGCTAGCGATCATCTGCAGAAGAGACAGCTTGTACAGTATGTAATCTAAATGACGGAGTTGTGAAAGATCCTTGTCAAGCTGTACTGACAAAGGATAATGAATATAAAGACAACAGCTGCCTGAATTGTAACGGGTTCTTTCAACAAAGACCAAAATTTTAAAGTGAGCTGTTTTCTTGTGAAAATATTTCGAAAACCTGGTTTTCAGTGACGTTAGTAGGAATGTAACGTGACCTCTCTCCTTGTAATAATAAAAATAAAGGCTAAATATATTTGTCGCAGATCGGCATTAGCTGCTCCTCTATAGTTCTATTTGAGAAATTAAGTACGAGAACGTCTTAAGTGTAATGAATTAAAAACACTTTTTGTAAACACTTCTAAGCTGTCAGCTATGTATAAACTGATGTAAATTCACTGCAGAGCCAAATAAACTGGTACAGCTGTAAGGCTGTCAATAAATCCGTAAGAGTACGAGGGGGTGGAGATCTCTTCAGAACAGCACGTTGCAAGGCATCCCGGATTTGCTCAATAATGTTCATGTCTGGGAAGTTTGGTGGCAGGCGGAAGTGTTTTAACTCGGAAGAGTGTTCATGGAACCACTCTGTAGCAATTCTGGATGTATGGTGTGTCGCGTTGTCCTGCTGGAATTGCCCAAGTCCATCGTAATGCACAATGGACAGAAATGGATGCAGGTGATCAGACAGGATACTTATGTACGTGTAACCTGTCAGAGTCGTATCTAGACGTATTATGGGTCCCACATCCCTCCAACAGCACACGCCCCACACCATTCCAGAGCCTCAACTAGCTTACGTACGTGTCAGCTTTCAGAGTCGTGTCTAGACGTATTATAGATCCCATATCCCTCCAACACCACACGCCCCACACCATTACAGAGCCTCCACCAGCTTACGTACGTGTCACCTGCCAGAGCCATATCTAGACGTATTATGGGTCCCATATCCCTCCAAAATCATACGCCCCGCAACATTACAGAGCCTCCACCAGCTTGAACAGTCTCATATTGACATGCACGGTCCACGGATTCATGAGGTTGTCTCCATACCCGTACACGTCCATCCGCTAGACACAATTAGAAACGAGACTCATCCGACCAGATAACATGTTTCCAGTCATCGAAAGTCCAATGTCGGTGTTGACGAGCCCAAGCGAGGCGTAAAGCTTTGTGTAGTGCAGTCATCAAGGGTACACCAGTGGGCCTTCGGCTACGAAAGCCTATATCGATGATGTTTCGTTGAATGGTTCACACGCTGACACTTGTTAATGGCCCAGCATTTAAATCTACAGCAATTTTGCGGAAGAGCTGCACTTGTGTCACATTGAACGATTCTATTCAGTCTTCGTTGGTCCCGTTCTTGCAGGATCTTTTTTCGACCGCAGCGATGTCGAAGATTTGATGTTTTATCGGATTCCTGATATTCACGATACACTCGTGAAGTGGTCGTACGGGAAAATCCCCACCTCATCGCTGCCTCGGAGATGCTATGTCCCATCGCTCGTGTGCTGACTATAACACCACCTTCAAACTTACTTAAATCTTGATAACCTGCCATTGTAGTACCAGTAACCGATCTAAGAACTGAACCAGACACTTGTTGTCTTATGTATGCGTTGCCGATCGCATCGCCGTATTCTGCCTGTTTACACATCTCTGAATTTGAATACGCATGCCTATACCAGTTTCTTTGGCGCTTCATTGTAGTTGGTGAGTTAGCGCAAACGGCCGCTTGTAAGGACGCACTTATAAACATTAACCTACCGCTATCACACGCGAAGACTACGTTGTATAGGTGAGCAAGTCGGCATTGGGAACCAGGTATTATCATGTATCGAACCGCAGTAAACTGAACTATTACGGAGAAGTATGGCCCAACATTCTGTCGAAGCCCTGTTTCGAAGCAGGTAAAGTGAATAAAAAACTTAGATGTGTTAAATAACTGGAATGAGTTCTTCGTAACCCAGTCATCTTCACGAAACACACATATGGAAAAGTCGTTACTGTGAATGTGGTTGAGTAACAATAGTAACTACATTAATATGGTAGTCGATGTTCATGTTAATTTTAGAACGATAATAATTTTTAAATCAATTGAACAATACACTGTCAATACATAGCATATCCCCGTATCATTATATGATAGCTGTATGACCTATAGGCCGAAGTCCAGTAAATGGAGGAAAGGGAATTACCAGCCCACCTCCACCCTTACTAAATTGTTCTTAAGTCATTTTAACTCATGCATTTGCTTAAATATGTTAATAATTAATGTTTTTCTGTTTGTTTCAGATACCTGCTGCTGATCAGAATGACTTTTACAGGTACGTCATTTGAAAATCATTTTCGTTTCTCTGACTCCAACTGCTATTAATACTGATAATCTGACTGATGAGTTCTCAGAAATAATTTTTTTCTCACTTCTTCTGTTTGCATTAGTTTCGACTGAAATACCACCAGCAGATGTTGTAGGTTTCCTGCCTTTTATGAGCAGATTCAGTGGAATTGAGAGAAATATAGTGAATATACTGTATGAGAGAGGAACTGGTGCGTAGCGTGAAGTAACGGGCGAGTTGTGGCGCCCTGAAAATATTCGAAGTTTGGAGTTGGCGTTGCCGCACTGGGGCTTCTCGGTGGCTCGCGGCTCGTCGGCGGCCGCATGGTGCTGAACGTTAACCGCGGGGTCCAGGCCGACCACGTGGCTGGGAGTTCCTTGGTGACGCTGTGTCAATGAAAGAGACTTGTATGCCGAGAGTGCCAAAGATGGCAGACCTTGTGAAACCCTCATGGCAGACATTTCGCAGTTCGTATAGAAATTAATACTAGCCAGATGAATCATGATACCTCAAAAAGAAACATGTACATTACCATTATCTGCATGGCGATTCTGATGGTGTAATCAGATTTTCAATATCTTTATTAGTTTATAGTTAAGTATCTGACGATAAATTATATAAGTAACACCCAGCAATGAATTTCCAAAATCTAAACGGTTCATCCGATTTGGTCGATCAATATGTCTTTAGAAAGTTATTGGTGTAAACCCAAATTGGTATAAATTACAGGCATATAACTTGAACAGTACATGAGTTATTGGAGGTCAAAGTGGCCATAAGTACTTCACAGTTACACGAAAAAACGGTAGCAGCATGTTTATAAGTATATTTATTCGTCTATGTCTTTGTTTATATCCAATATAAACTATTCATGAAGAAATTGGTTAAATATTTACTGTGTTTTAGAAAGCACAGAGACATTAGGCTACTGGCCTACCTTTTGTTTCTATTCCTTTGATATATGTTTATTTGCTTTGTTTATGTATTTAATAATGTGTATTAGAGCGTGTTTATGTTCTAGCAGTAGGAATATTTATTTAATTTCAAGTTATTTAATTGTAAATCCAGTATTTCGAATGTATTTCGTTATGTTTGTAAGTGTTCATTGGCTTGAAGATATGGCGGGAGAGCTCTAGCCAATCACAATGGTCGTTAATGGAGAGACTGTGTGGGAGTACAGGGGAGGACACGAGAGAGTTCTGGACAGTACGGCACAGGATACAGGAGGTGCTGCATCGAGGGTCCTGGACATTACGGCGCGATGGACGCACTGTCGCGGGAAAGACTTGGAGAGTGGAGCAGTTTGCGTGTGGTCGCGGGGGATTGAAATATTTTGTAGTGCCGACTTGTGCACTTGTGAGATTTCCGTGGCTTGTGCAGTGAAGACGTAGTATGCGTTTGGAACTGAATATCTCGCGAGCTATGTTGTTGTTCATTACTGATTACGTGAAGTAGTAATCTTTTGTTTCCCTGTTATTCAACATATATTTTATTTAATTGCTAGACCAACGACACCAATAAGTGTTTTGCAGTTATAGAGGGCATTCTGAAAGGTACTTCTGCAATTGTACTCATCATTTAAAGTCGTTAAAATATTACCTACAGAATTTATTTAATTGCAATCTTTCATTTATAAATTTATATGTTACATTCATAATTCGCAATTGCTGAGTGATAGGAACCTTAGAGCATTCGGTTCATGTGTGTATTCATATTGTATACTGTAGACTCAGCAGTATTTGGCTTGTAATTGGGCAACAACGTATCCCAGCCTCTAGACAACGAAACCAGCCAAAACCTTTACTATTTCGACTCTGAGTCTGAGGGTACGTAGTTGAGGGCCACCACCCCACACCATTTTGATTTGAAAGCCAGCAATTTGAGGTTTGTCATCTGGGATTTGTGTCCTGCAAAGTGATAATTCCTTTGCTGTCTGTTATTCAGCATACTATGCGAAATGTAAAAATCTTTACAAAAACCAGTAGAGATTTCTGTAGAGTGAACCTCTCACAAAGCATGGTTTGAGATCGGTTTTTTTTCCGCAAGTAGGTTTCTGGAAATACTGAAATTACGCAGTGATTTTCACAATCAACACATTTTATCGATAGATATCCTAATCTATTACGTTAAAATCAGTTTCTGTGGGGTTTAAGAGTCAAAATAAGTTGAGTGCAGGGAACGGTAGCTGCTAGAGCGTTTAATGGACAGCGGTATCTGGGACGGTTGGAACACGCGATAACCGGCAGGAGCTACGACTACGTCAGGCGACTTCCCCATTGGCGGACGGCAGTGTCTTCGACTACTCCAGGATAGTCTTCAATATCGGCTTCCACTACAACCGACGACATCACCATTGCAGAGGGCATCTCAGATCAGATAAGTGCCTTCGCAAATAGTGAGATAGCGTTTGACTCTGAAGTTCAAGCTCCACTTATAGATCTCGCGGATATAAAACAGTCACCTAGAATGTGTAATTCTAAAAACGGAAGTGAGCTGGTTAGTCCGAAATCAGAGCTCAAAGTGTAACTAGTAGGAATTTAGGCAAAGGGAAAGAATGTGGGGGAGATATGATGTCTCAGCTAATGCAAATGATCCAGAGATTGGGAAATAATATGAATAAAATGGGAAATAGTATCAGTACAATTCAGTTACGGATACAATTCGGACTGATATGGGTACAACGCGAACTGAAATAAGTTCCGCTGTGAAGGAGGAAGTTGAAAAAATTGTGGGTAACTTTCAAAAAGCAATTAATGTAAGTAATGAATGAGTGTGTGAATGGTGATAAATGGAAAGATTCAGTGGTTCGAAAAGAAGTTAGAGAAGGAGATGAATTTTGTGAAAGCAAATCGTGTGGAGAGTTCTCAAGAGGTATTAGCAAATAGAAGCAACTGCAGTAAAGAAGGTGTTGTAGTAGCAAGTATTTTTGAGTCGGCGGAAAGCGTCGATGTTAGTCAAGGCCGCATAGCTTTGCTCTCACCAGCTGCAAGTGAGAGTGATTGTGTTTCGACGGAAAGCGTCGATATTACTAAAGGAGGCTTAGCGTTGGTCTCGCCAGCAGTTGTAGTTAAAAACGTATCGGAGGAGGTAGATGATTTCTGTTTAAAGGAACAGAGTAACAGTAATTTATGTAATGATGTAAAAACTACTGGTATTGATACTTCGGATGAAGGATTTTACGCGTTTCTAGTCACGAATGAAGGCGAAACGAAACTTATAGATGAGTGTGTGAATCTAAAACGTTTGTCAGAGGATGAATGTGAGAATGTATGTAATGTAAGGCCGGAAGTTTATCTGGATGAAAAGGGTGTACAAATGGCAGTGTGTGCTGATTTTTGTCCGGTCACAGCGGAATGTAGCAAGACTGGAAGTCCCAAAATTGTACGACAAGGTAGCAGCAATTTGTGTAATGTAGCGGCGGATGATAAAGTTGAGTACTATTCACGTAAAGTTAATTTGTCGGCGGTGGAAAGTAATATTTCTGACGTGAATTTATGTCGTGATTTATATGGTGTATCACCAGATAAGGTTGCTGAGATGAATATTTATAGTGATGGTGGCTTAGGCATCGATGTATTATTTCAGAAAGATGAAGTGCTTAACAGTGAATTGATGTGTAATTCTGTTGAAGCTGCAAGTGTCGATATTTTGAAGCGGAAAAACAGTAAAGTTGAGCATGCTGTGGGTAGTGAAACAGCGAAATGTGTGGAAGAACTAACTGAAAACTTAGAGAGGGCTGAAGTAAATAGTGTGGAAGGGGGTAGTTAGGGTAATGAAGTTCGTACGAATTGGTATACGAAGGAGGAGTGTGATTGTAGTGTGAGTGATTGGCGTTGCTACGGTAGAACGTTACGGTCGTTGCTACCGCATCTGTGGAAACGAGAGAATTTTAAAATTGTAAGGGTATATAGAGAAAGGGCAGAAGTGAAAAGATGTTCTAATGTACACTCCTGGAAATTGAAATAAGAACACCGTGAATTCATTGTCCCAGGAAGGGGAAACTTTGACACATTCCTGGGGTCAGATACATCACATGATCACACTGACAGAACCACAGGCACATAGACACAGGCGACAGAGCATGCACAATGTCGGCACTAGTACAGTGTATATCCACCTTTCGCAGCAATGCAGGCTGCTATTCTCCCATGGAGACGATCGTAGAGATGCTGGATGTAGTCCTGTGGAACGGCTTGCCATGCCATTTCCACCTGGTGCCTCAGTTGGACCAGCGTTCGTGCTGGACGTGCAGACCGCGTGAGACGACGCTTCATCCAGTCCCAAACATGATCAATGGGGGACAGATCCGGAGATCTTGCTGGCCAGGGTAGTTGACTTACACCTTCTAGAGCACGTTGGGTGGCACGGGATACATGCGGACGTGCATTGTCCTGTTGGAACAGCAAGTTCCCTTGCCAGTCTAGGAATGGTAGAACGATGGGTTCGATGACGGTTTGGATGTACCGTGCACTATTCAGTGTCCCCTCGACGATCACCAGTGGTGTACGGCCAGTGTAGGAGATCGCTCCCCACACCATGATGCCGGGTGTTGGCTCTGTGTGCCTCGGTCGTATGCAGTCCTGATTGTGGCGCTCACCTGCACGGCGCCAAACACGCATACGACCATCATTGGCACCAAGGCAGAAGCGACTCTCATCGCTGAAGACGACACGTCTCCATTCGTCCCTCCATTCACGCCTGTCGCGACACCACTGGAGGCGGGCTGCACGATGTTGGGGCGTGAGCGGAAGACGGCCTAACGGTGTGCGGGACCGTAGCCCAGCTTCATGGAGACGGTTGCCAATGGTCCTCGCCGATACCCCAGGAGCAACAGTGTCCCTAATTTGCTGGGAAGTGGCGGTGCGGTCCCCTACGGCACTGCGTAGGATCCTACGGTCTTGGCGTGCATCCGTGCGTCGCTGCGGTCCGGTTCCAGGTCGACGGGCACGTGCACCTTCCGCCGACCACTGGCGACAACATCGATGTACTGTGGAGACCTCACGCCCCACGTGTTGAGCAATTCGGCGGTACGTCCACCCGGCCTCCCGCATGCCCACTATACGCCCTCGCTCAAAGTCCGTCAACTGCACATACGGCTCACGTCCACGCTGTCGCGGCATGCTACCAGTGTTAAAGACTGCGATGGAGCTCCGTATGCCACGGAAAACTGGCTGACACTGACGGCGGCGGTGCACAAATGCTGCGCAGCTAGCGCCATTCGACGGGCAACACCGCGGTTCCTGGTGTGTCCGCTGTGCCGTGCGTGTGATCATTGCTTGTACAGCTGTCTCGCAGTGTCCGGAGCAAGTATGGTGGGTCTGACACACCGGTGTCAATGTGTTCTTTTTTCCATTTCCAGGAGTGTATTATTAGTGTTACTAATTTTGGAGGGATAATTTATATGTTTATTTGGGGATTCATTAGTAATTTGTTAGTTTATTGTGGCACTGTATATGTGCAAAACGGGGAAGTTTAGGCAATGAGAGTGTGTGGAGGTCAGCGACCTCGAGGATTTAAGTAAAATATATATTGATTTATGCTTTGTATAAGAGTGTGGCAAAGAATTTAGTGGTCAATTTGAAGGGTATTAAAATTGTAACTGTATGTGCACGCATTTTTTGGTGCGTGGAGGTAGGAAGGATTGATTAAAGTCAATTAAACAGAACTTGTGGTAACCTGAGCCTATTGTGATTCAGTCGTTTGCCTTGTGACTTTGTTCCTAAATTATCGTTTCTGCTGAAGGGAATCTTTAGCGAGGATCCTGGTTGATTTTGGGAAGTGGTTTGTTGACGGGTTTCTACTTTTGGTTTCCGTTGTAGACAGATTTGTCACGATAAACGGTGGAACTCGGAATTCAGAGGTAGACACGATTTCTGCGAGGCACTTGGTCAAAAGACTGATGTGACTTGATCAATACTTCAGGCTAAAATCCGTGTGAGCGTGTGTAGTGTGACAGAAAAAGTAGTGCACGAAGGAGCCTTAGCGCTGAGTGAGTGGCACAAGAAGTACTTACAAAATCGCACGTAAGTAAAAGTGCATTAAAAATTTTATTTCTAGTCCAAAAAATTATTTATGTATAACTGAAGTGTGTGCATTTATTTAAAATGCCGTTTCGTTCATAATTTGTGTTAGTTTAAGCTTATTTGGAAGTTCGTGGTTGTTTGTGTACATCTGAAATGCAGGCATTTATTTAATATGCCGTTACATTGATAATTTGTGTTAATTTAAGTTTATTTTGAAATTCATGCTGCTTCCACACCACTACAAAAAATTTGTAAACACTATTGGCCTGGCGTTTTGATCGTGTTATCTGGCAAGCCAGAATGTTAATAAGTGGAGGTGTGTGAGGTAACGAGCGAATTGTGGCGCCCTCATAATATTCGAAGTTCGGAGTTTGCGTGGCCGCGCTGGGGCTTCTCGGAGGGCCGCATGGTTCCGAATGTTAACCGGGGTCCAGGCTAACCACGTGGCTGGGAATTCCTTGGTGACGCTGTGTCAATGAAATAGACTTGTATGCCGAGAGTGCCAAAGATGGCAGACCTTGTGAAACCCTCACGGCAAACATTTACAGTTCGTACAGAAATTAATACCAGCCAGATGAATCATGATACCTCAAAAAGAAACATGTATATTACCATTATTTGCACGGCGATTCTGATGGTATAATCAGATTTTCAATATCTTTATTAGTTTAAAGTTAAGTATCTGACGATAAATTATATAAGTAACACCCAGCAACGAATTTCCAAAATCTAAACGGTTCATCCGATTTGGTCGATCAATATGTCTTTAGAAAGTTATTAGTGTAAACCCAAATTGGTATAAATTACAGGCGTATAACGTGAATAGTACATGAGTTATTGGAGGTCAAAGTGGCCATAAGTACTTCACAGTTACACGAAAAAACGGTAGCAGCATGTTTATAAATATATTTATTCGTCTATGTCTTTGTTTATATCCGATATAAACTATTCATGAAGAAATTGGTTAAATATTTACTGTGTTTTAGAAAGCACAGAGACATTAGGCTACTGGCCTACCTTTTGTTTCTATTCCTTTGATATATGTTTATTTGCTTTGTTTATGTATTTGATAACGTGTGTTAGAGCGTGTTTATGGTCCAGCCGTAGGAATATTTATTTAATTTCAAGTTATTTAAATGTAAATCCAGTATTTCGAATGTATTTCATTATGTTTGTGAGTGTTCATTGGCTTGAAGATATGGCGGGAATATATTGTTTCCCTTTTATTCAACATATATTTCATTTAATTGCTGGACCATCGACACCAATAAGTGTTTTGCAGTAATAAAGGGCATTGTTAAAGGTATTTCTGCTATTGTACTCCTCATTTAAAGTCCTTAAAATATTACCTGCAGAATTTATTTAATTGCAATCTTTCATTTATAACTTTATATGTTACATTCGTAATTCGCAATTGCTGAGTGATAGGAACATTAGAGCATTCGGTTCATGTGTGTATTCATATTGTATACTGTAGACTCAGCAGTATTTGGCTTGTAATTGGGAAACAACATATCTCAGCCCCTAGACAACGAAACCAGCCAAAAACTTTTAATATTTCAACTCTGAGTCCGAGGGTACGTAGTTGAGGGTCACCACACTCATCATCATTTCATTCTATTTGAAAGCCTGTAGTGGGATGTAAAAAACGATGCTTTTTTTCATTTTCAGATTAGTAGGCTTTATAAATGACTAGATATTTACACTGTCTGAGTTTCAAAAATACGACGAAGTCATTGACACAGAGTAAACCTAAGGCGATTGATGTAGTTTTATGGCGTTACTGTTATGTTCTTCCCATGAATGTCCACAAGGGAAAATTGCAGACTATTTAAAGAACAGCCTGAATGATACCCTACAGCCTTGCGGGAATATGCTGATAGGGCTTTAAAATTTCCCTACGACCAGTGGGACCATGGACGTTGTTGTACGCCCAGTAAAACGTTTTAAAATGTATGTTGGTAGACGAATCTGAGCTATCGACGCCTCACGCTACAACAGGAACAAGTACAACCAATGATTATCAGTCTGATCTTTCTCATTTGTAGATAAAAAAACTGATGCCATAATGTGATTTTCCGCGAATATTATCGGCAGCGTCAAATAGAAAGAAAAAAAAGTGGCTGTTCCAGGACTTGAGGAGCTACAGACCATAAAGCTCTTTCAGCATTAACAACAAATCAGCACTGAATTTCACAACTGTTATCAAACTTCCTGCCTGGTAGGTACTAGTGAAAATACTACATCGAATACATTTAACAAAGTCCAAAGACACGAAGAGAAGGTAATGTTTGAGAAGGGGGTGAATCAAGGTTGTAGCCTATCCCCTGTGTTATACAGTCTATACATTCAGAAACCTCTAACGGAAACTTAGAAGAAAAATAATTAAACTTCAGGAAAAAAAAAATAAAAACTTTGAGGTTTACCGGTGACATTGTAATACTGTCAGAGAAGACAAAGGACTTGTGAGAGCAACTGAACGGCACTGGTATTGTCTTGAAAAGGGATTGCGAGATGAATTAAAGGAAAGGTAACGGAATTAGTCGAATTAAATCAGTCTACACCGAGGTAATTTGATTAGGAAATGAGATGTCAATGTTAGAGATGAGTTTTGCTGACAGCAAAATAACAGACGATATCAGAAGTAAAGATGACATCAAAACTGAAAGGAAACAGCAGGAAAATCGTCTGTGAAAAACAGAAATTTGTAACACCGAATATAAATATTAGGAAGTCCATTCTGAAGACATTCGTCTGATGTGTAGCCTTGTACGGAAGTGAAACAAGGCCAATAAACAGTTCTGCCATGAATAAAACAGAAGCTTTTGGGATGAGCGCTTCAGAATAAAGTTGAAGATTAGATGGATAAATAGAATAACTGATGAAGAGATACTTAATCGAACTGAGGAGAAAAGTAATTTACGGCACAACTTGAGCAAAAGAAAGGACAGGTTGACAGATCATATCCTGAGGCTGAAGAATTCAATTCAGTAATGGTGGGAAGCGTGGGGGGTTAAAGCTGCAGAGGAAGACCACGGCATGGCTACGGTAATCAGGTACAAATGGATGTTGGTTAAAGCAGAAACGCCGAGATGAAGAGGCCTGCATAAGATAGGTAAGCATGGAAAATTGCAGAAAATCAGTTTTCGAACTGAAAACAAGAAGATTCGCGGATAATACTTCTTTCTTGATGCCTTGACGTAACTAATGGCGTATTGCAGATGTATATGGGGCCACAAAAGCCGGATTTTTAGCGGTAATGCAACATTGTTAATCGTAGATAGTAAATTTTATAGTTATGTTAAAATACTGGAATTACAAATATGGTACATCACCTTTATACACATTCTCGAAGTTTTTACAATGCAGCTTAGTGTTACAAAAAGATCTCGGGGAAATGGATTTATTTAAATAGTGACAAATCTATGTTTTTACGTAGTTTATTTTCATACATTGGTGTTATTTTCAAAAATCAACGATTTTAAAATAAAAAGTAAATGTCATTGAATTAAACTGGTACAGCTGTCAGTGCTGAATATTTCATCTCTCCGTCCGCTCTCCGTAACCCCTCTCTTGCTAGTGTCTCGGACTGCTTTATAATGAACTTTGATCTATCTGAATGCACCCATACAATCTGCAGGAGAAAAGCTATGAACTGTTAATCGTTTACTCTGTTACCCAAGTTTCGCGTGTCACATAAGTTACAGAGCCTTGTATTCATTATCTTTTCGTGTCACTACGTCTTGTCCCTTTGTGTATTTCTACCCGTGGAACGTAAATGGACTACGCGAAGAGATCTAATTGAGTGGGAGGTCTGCTTCCAGACTTGCTCTTCTAAGTTCATCAGTTAGATGAAACGTAGATGGTTCAGGCGTATCTGATTGATATGTTTTTTGTTTATTTTTTCCTTACTGCTGACAAAAGTTTTGATCATGTGGAATCTCCTTACTTGACTCCCCTTTCAGTTGTTAGTTTCCCACAATGTTGATGAAATCTATTAGACGCTTCTGTATTGACACGTATATTATTCAGTATACAAACCTAGACTGAAGCAGTACCTCCCTTTTTAAGGGCTGTTTGTACTGATGTTGTTGAAACTGTGTCAGAAACTTTCTCAAAATCTATTAATCCCAGAGGAAGCAGTTAATCGTACTCATCTGCTGCCATTTATCAATTTTTCTAACTTTTCGCAAAAATCTTCATCCTCCTCATCAAAACGTGTTAACTTAATATGCTGCAGGTAATGCAGATTTATTTTCCATGCATTTTAGTTATCACGTATAAACTTAGTATATCAGCTCCTTATAAACAAAAGTGCCGGAATTAAAGCAACAGTTTTCAGAAATGGTTCAAATGGCACTGAGGACTATGGGACTTAACATCTAAGGTCATCAGTCCCCTAGAACTTAGAACTACTTAAACATAACTAACCTAAGGGCATCACACACATCCATGCCCGAGGCAGGATTCGAATCTGCGACCGTAGCGGTCGCGCGGTTCCAGACTGAAGCGACTAGAACCGCTCAGCTACAACAGCTGGCCAACAGTTTTCATCGTATATTGTGTACATATGCACTGATGGGAAAAATCGCAACATTAAAAAATAATTAATATGGAATAAAGAAATTTCCGGAATACATTCGTCCAGGTAACAAATTTGAGTAATTAACATTGCAAGATCACATGCAGATAAGCCATATCAATGCTGGCACATTAGTAATAGATGTAACCGCCAGAATGTTGAATATTGGAATGTAAAAGCGCATGCATTGTGTTGTACAGGTGCCGGATGTCAGTTTCTGCTTACGATAACCATGAGAGTGCTCCTGCTGTTATATGAAATTGCACCCCATGCCATAACCCCAGGTGCACGTCCAGTGTGGCTAGCACGCAGACAGGTTGGTTATATTACCTCAACTGGCATCCTTCTAACCAACACACGGTCATCACTGGCACCGAGGCAGAACCAACTTTCATCAGAAAACACAACAGACCTCCACTCTGCCGCCGGCCAGTGTGGCCGAGCGGTTCTAGGCGCTTCAGTCTGGAACCGCGCGACCGCTACGGTCGCAGGTTCGAATCCTGCCTCGGGCATGGATGTGTGTGATGTCCTTAGTTAGGTTTAAGTAGTTCTAAGTTCTAGGGGACTGATGACCTCAGATGTTAAGTCCCATAGTGCTCAGAGCCATTTGAACCATCCACTCTGCCCTCCAAAGAGCTCTTGCTTAACACCGCTGAAGTCGCAAATGGCCGTGGTTTGGGGTCAGTAGAAAGTACTCTACAGGGCATCTGGCTCGGAGCTGTCCTTGAAGTAACCGGTTTGCAAAAGTTCGTCGTGTCATTATTGTGCCAACTGCTGTTGGCATTGCTGCTAAAGATACAGTACCATGTGCTATAGCCCCACGCCGAACTCGATGGTTTTCCCTATCGGTAGTGCCACGTGGCCGACCGGAATCCGGTCTTCTTGTGACTGTACGTTCAGGAGACTACCGCTGCCAGCAGTCACGTACAGTGGCTACATTCCTGGCAGGTCTTTCTGTAATGTCGCAGAAGGAACATCCAGTTTCTCGTAGTCTATTACACGACCTCGATCAAACTCACTGAGGCTCATAGTGGGGTTACTAGCGGCACCCTTACGCAACTGGCGTGAAATTTGAATAGATTTCATCTTCCAGATGTAGAAAAGTGCCTACCAACTTTCGTTTTTGTCGCACTACGACTTCTTGGTATTACGATTTTTTTCCCGTCAATGTTTAACAGTGATGTCACCTGTTTCTGCTGTAATTCACATCCACAAAAATTTGGTAAGAATTACGTGCACATATCTGTGACATAGGCAACAAATATCATAGTTAACTTAACGTGTAAGACACAATATTAAAAATTATTACCACACACATTAGTATAGGAACACAATTGGACCCTTATGTTTATCTCTGAGACAGGCCGTAATGTGTAGTTCTCCATCCACTTGATATCAGAGACCAAAACTCATAGTGAATTACGATGTTAGAGACAAGTTCGAATGAAGCAACCAAAACTTTACCGAGTGAAGAAGATTTATCTCCAAATGTGTTATGAAAATGAAGCGAATGATTACGGTGTTTCGTTTATAAACTTAGTCGAGTTACGTGTAGCTATTTTCATCCACGTTTATCTGGAGGTGTGGGAGCAAATCCACCTGGCGTAAACACAGTTTCCTTTATGAATTTGTCTCGAAAATACAGTGCGTCTACTGGAGACGAAGGCGTGTTGTTGCCCCCAGCCACCAACGATGGCTGCACACGCAAGTAGAAAGGGTTGCCGCTACATCAGGGGCAGCAGACTGCCGTCGCAAGAGGTGGAGCTCGTGTCCTTCCACTATTCAAGCGTTTAATTTCAAAACGCACTTTAGCATTTACAGTTTCATTTATTTCATTTTTGTAAAATGTTTCAAAACAATTTTGGAAACGCTTTATATGCTGATCATCGTTTCAAAAAAGATTGGAACCAAGGATTGAGGAAAAAAAATGATATCTCTCAGCGCTCAAAGCATATTGTTCTGACGGAGATCTCCCTTTCATCAACGGTGAGCTTGGCGTTCCGTAATAAAAACAAACATTGTCGTTGTCGTTTTGAAACGCTATTTATGGCTTTGAAGTTAGTAAGGTAAACATCGTTTATAATTGGTAATTTTCATTAACAGTAAAACCATTGTTTCCGGAATGAATCTTTGACTATGCACTTGTTTGTGCGCTGTTCTGAAACTTCCTGGCAGATAAAAACTGTGGGCAGAATCCTGAACTCGTAACCGAAGCCTTGCCTTTCGGAGACAATGCTCTTACCGCATGAGCTATCCAAGGTTGACTGACATACCGTCCTCACAGCCCCACATCGGCCAGTACCCCTCTCCTCGAAAGAGATACCGGCAGAAGTGAGGCTTTAAGGGCAGGCTGTGAGTCGACCTTGAATAGCTGGGTACTTATCATCTAGTGTTGCAACTGTTCGCTCTGTGACCAGTCTACAGTCGGAATACAGAAACGCAGTCCCTCTCACGCTAATATACCAGACTAAATTAGCTCTCGTTTTCCTCGATTCTGACAAAGCTTAAGATAGGATCTATCACTCATTTTTACTATAAATTTTGAAGAAGATGGGTTTTAGTTAACAATTTAGAAAAATTATTCAAAAAAATTTAACGGATACTTATTCAAGAATCATAGTAAAATGACATCTTACGGGACTAATTTCTATTAAAAGCTCAGTCCTGCAAGGCTGTCCCCTATCAACATTATTACACGCAGTGTATGTGCAATCGCTACTCAGGACGCTACACCTAAGATTAAAAGGTCTGCAAATTTTTAACACTAAGACTGTATGTCAGGCATATGCGGACGACATAGTTTCATACTGAACGGTAGTGAGGAAATACAGACAGCTGAACGCATTATCGACGACTATTGTAACGCAGCAGGAGCTAAGATTAATTTTCAGAAATCTCAACTGCTGGAACTAGGTCGAAGCGCTAACACATTCGCGCAGAACTGATTGGCTACGACAGTAAACAGAACTCGACCGAACCCAAGTACATGAGCACCGATAACTGGGCACATAAGCTGATCGTACTTCAAGTCACAATTAAAGACCATAAAGCGAGAACGCTAGACAAATATAAGAGAGTAGATTTTATTAACAAATATGTGTTTTGTAATGACACAATTTCATAGACTTTACTGGTCACATACAGACATGATTTAATGTGTATAGATTGAAACACCGAGCGACAATTTGTATGAAAGCCGGGAATTGACCTTGTGTCTTCCGGTTAGTAGGCAAGTGCGTTAGCTACTAAGCTATCTTGGCACAGCGGTCCATGTAACTTGCACGGATTACCCTTGCACGCCTCTCTCCTCGATCCAAATTCTCACAGATGTCCCAGTTTACTTTAAATTCCGCCTTACATAAGAACTGAGTTGCCGAGGCTCTCCATGTTCTGGAATAGCACCTCAGCACGGAAAGTAAATGGTAGATCCTGTTTGAAACACATGAGCCGCTTCAGTCTACATACATAAAATTGTATCTGTATGAGACCAGTAAAGTATCTCAAATCGTGTCATTTCATTTGTAGAAGTACCTGCACCTGTGTTTTAGGCTGGATCCGCCATTTGTGTTTTAGGCTGGATCCGCCATTTATGGCATGGTATGGTGTTGTTAATGACACCACTCCCAATCCGCAAGAACAACTACATAATATCAACCTAAAGCCAAGCCCGATATGTTCACAATGCCGACTCGGTGACTTCCTTGCGCACATCTTTGTGTACAACGGTCACAGTAAGACTTGAAAATGAATAAGCAAGAAAGTGGCCACTGTCACAAGAACTACCGAATCGCAGATAAAGTTAAATTATATAACGAAACCTGATTGGAAATGGTATCCAAATGCAAAAACTAACAACGTGACTTGGCTGCTGGGAAAACATTTTCCTTACACGATATCAAAAGCAGTCGTTTCCTTGTAAGAATTTTTCCGGTTCCTAACCGCGAAGCATTTTCGTTTGTCATAAAAACCTAAATACAAAGAGTGGTTGCAAAACTATATGAAAAACTCACTGCGTATTCAGTAAATATCGGGCGCCAGGAGAGAACGAATTCCTATCCACTATCGGATTAATTATATTTGAGAGTCACACTTGTTTGTCTAGTATGTCCATGTTTACTTAAACGGAAAAAAGGAGGCATTATAAACACTTTTGTTTTATCCGTAGATGAAAATTATGAGGACAGAGTCACAAGGTAACGCACCTTCAAATACACTCCTGGAAATTGAAATAAGAACACCGTGAATTCATTGTCCCAGGAAGGGGAAACTTTATTGACACATTCCTGGGGTCAGATACATCACATGATCACACTGACAGAACCACAGGCACATAGACACAGGCAACAGAGCATGCACAATGTCGGCACTAGTACAGTGTATATCCACCTTTCGCAGCAATGCAGGCTGCTATTCTCCCATGGAGACGATCGTAGAGATGCTGGATGTAGTCCTGTGGAACGGCTTGCCATGCCATTTCCACCTGGCGCCTCAGTTGGACCAGCGTTCGTGCTGGACGTGCAGACCGCGTGAGACGACGCTTCATCCAGTCCCAAACATGCTCAATGGGGGACAGATCCGGAGATCTTGCTGGCCAGGGTAGTTGACTTACACCTTCTAGAGCACGTTGGGTGGCACGGGATACATGCGGACGTGCATTGTCCTGTTGGAACAGCAAGTTCCCTTGCCGGTCTAGGAATGGTAGAACGATGGGTTCGATGACGGTTTGGATGTACCGTGCACTATTCAGTGTCCCCTCGACGATCACCAGTGGTGTACGGCCAGTGTAGGAGATCGCTCCCCACACCATGATGCCGGGTGTTGGCCCTGTGTGCCTCGGTCGTATGCAGTCCTGATTGTGGCGCTCACCTGCACGGCGCCAAACACGCATACGACCATCATTGGCACCAAGGCAGAAGTGACTCTCATCGCTGAAGACAACACGTCTCCATTTGTCCCTCCATTCACGCCTGTCGCGACACTACTGGAGGCGGGCTGCACGATGTTGGGGCGTGAGCGGAAGACGGCCTAACGGTGTGCGGGACCGTAGCCCAGCTTCATGGAGACGGTTGCGAATGGTCCTCGCCGATACCCCAGGAGCAACAGTGTCCCTAATTTGCTGGGAAGTGGCGGTGCGGTCCCCTACGGCACTGCGTAGGATCCTACGGTCTTGGCGTGCATCCGTGCGTCGCTGCGGTCCGGTCCCAGGTCGACGAGCACGTGCACCTTCCGCCGACCACTGGCGACAACATCGATGTACTGTGGAGACCTCACGCCCCACGTGTTGAGCAATTCGGCGGTCCGTCCACCCGGCCTCCCGCATGCCCACTATACGCCCTCGCTCAAAGTCCGTCAACTGCACATACGGTTCACGTCCACGCTGTCGCGGCATGCTACCAGTGTTAAAGACTGCGATGGAGCTCCGTATGCCACGGCAAACTGGCTAACACTGACAGTGGCGGTGCACAAATGCTGCGCAGCTAGCGCCATTCGACGGCCAACACCGCGGTTCCTGGTGTGTCCGCTGTGCCGTGCGTGTGATCATTGCTTGTACAGCCCTCTCGCAGTGTCCGGAGCAAGTATGGTGGGTCTGACACACCGGTGTCAATGTGTTCTTTTTTTCATTTCCAGGAGTGTATTATATGGCATCAGGAAAATATCGCCTTTAAGTTCCATATTCGCTCTAGGATGTTGGAGTGATTTAACTTTTTACGTTGATTTGTTAAGGCTGCAGAATCCACGTTCTTTTCAGAACTTAGAATACAGGCGACACCTCCATCTTTCAACATGAGAAATTCCGCAGCGTAAAATATGCAAAAAAGAAAATACAAATAATTTAAAAAATAAAAATATGAACTTAGACATCGTGTTTGATAAGAGGATGAACGATGCCTTCAGGAAGAAGAAAATTTTTCTTCTCTATGGTGGGCGCTGAATCATTTTTGTACCATTCTTACAAGGACACATTGAAAGAACGTTATCAAAGATGACCTTTATTGTCACACTATTTCTTATCTTTTCTTCACCTTATTAAGTATCAGCAGAAGATAGTCCTCAACGAAAGCACGGACAAAAATCGCAGAAATCAGTTTATCTTTTGTTTCAGGTTGATAAATGGATAACCAAGAAGCTCGTCAAAGAAGGCAAGTTGGAAAGTGCGCGGAGGGCAGTAAGTCGAGGCTTGGAAGAAAAAAAGAAAAGAATAGATTACTGGACTACAGTATTGCCCGCGAATGTCAACGTTAAATGTTCAGTTACTGGTCTAGTACACAATTTTAATCTTCCAGGAAGCTTCAACAAACCATTAGTATCAGCATTGCTTCAAAGCTGGGCCATTGTCTATTACACTTGACGAACGGAAAAAGATTCTTGTAGGTGTCATACGAGAAGAAAGTGAACTCTTGGAACTTCTTTAGCCTACAACAGAAGACTTGTCACAGTGTCTGAAAGGCATGAGAACCGAAGACATACAGTCAGCAAGGTTATCGTAAGTGAAACGAGTAGTTTACGGTTAATGCATCTTAATGATGGTAGCAGCTGAGGTGCTAGCTCTCAGGGATTACGATGGGCGTTCAGCAAGTAATGGATCACAATTTTTTTCTCGGACAGTTTCGGTTAAAAAAAATGCGAAATTTGTTGTGGGACATCGTGGAATATTCCCATCTCACTACCTATAGCTACCTATAGCTTCATGAACCTCCGGTGGGTGGTGGCGCTACATGTGGCCTTCAAAACGCTGTCTGTAACGAAGGTGCGTTCCAAGCAGAGAGCTGTCATTGAGTTTCTTCTGGCGGAACACCAGAGCACCGCATGTATTCATACGGGCTTCCAGAATGTCTACGGAAACCTGGGAGTGAACAAAACCACGGTGAGTCGTTGGATTATCGCAACAAGGTTATGCAAACCTGTATGATCTCACGCGTGTTGGTCGACCACACATAGCTGTTACTCCTGTAATGTTGGAAGATCTGGACACCCTAATTCGAGGTGATCGACGGATCGCAGCCGAACATCTCGCTGCACAGTTGGACGTCTGTGTTGGTAGTGGTAACCCACTCGTCCACCAGTTCGTGTACTCGAAGCTGTGTGTCCCCTGAGATCGTCACCGCCATCAGAAGACTACAAAGAGCACCGAAGGACCGTCTCTGTGGAATTTCTTGCACGTTACGAGGCTGGTCGTGACAATTTTTTGCCGAATATCGTGGGTTTATTGCTTCGAACCGGAAACGAAACGGTAATACATGGAGTGGCATCACACTACATCTCCTCCGAAGAAACAGTTCAAAGCCGCATATTGAAGAATAATTCAATTTGATGTCCTCCTCATGGTGCAACGATCAACTCTACAGTGTATTCTGCTAACCTCAGGAAACTGAACAGACTACTTCAGCGTGTTCGTGGTCACAAAACTGCAAACGAACTGCTTTTGTCCATGGCTATGCAAAGTCTCACATAAGTCTCTCTCCCAACCCGAGAGGAGCTCACAAAACGTCATTGGCCTGCTCTTCCTCATCCACCCTACAGCCCGGATCTCGCACCTTCGGCCCAATGAAAGATGCACTTTACTGGAAGCAGTTCCTGGATGATGGGAGGGAGGGAGGATGGTTATTGATGCAGCACGACATTGGCTCCGACGTCGACGGTCGACAAGTAGAGTGGTACCATGCATGCACACAGGCTCTCCAAGTAAGGTGGCGTAAGGCCATCGCATTGAACGGAGATCATGTTGAAAAATAAGGTTTTGTAGCCAAAAGAATGGGAAGTAATATGGTGTATTGGAACTGTGAATAGAACCGACCTACTTTCAGAAAAAAAAATGTTAAATTTAGTTGGAAATTTTGGAAATTTTTGGTAATTTCCTATGGGACGAAACTGTTGAGGTCATCGGCCCCTAGGCTTACACACTACTTAATCTAACCGAAACTAACCTACCCTAAGAACAACACACACACCCATGCCCAAGGGAGGACTCGAACCTCCGACAGGGAGAGCCGCGCGAACCGTGACAACGCACCCTACACCGCGCGACTACCCCGCGTGGCTTAAATTAGTTATTGAACGCCTCTCGTACTTTACATAGTCGATAGCTGATGGGTCACCGATACGCTTCCCGGTAACGTCTACACGGTGGAATACGGACGTGCCATGTTGCGCTTCCTGGTCAGCCAAAATCATTCGAAAAAACATGGAATTTTCCCACGAGTTATTTCTTATCTAATAAGAATGTGACTGACCGTAAATGTAAATACACTAATAATAACTGCAGTGAACCTAGTACCTAAGAAGGCGGGAAGCCATAGTAGCAGAGATGTCGTGGTAATAATCGCAAGAGAAAGAATAATGGAGAGTAAAGGTGGTGTAGAGCTGATTGTGGGCTAGTATCGGAGAAGTGTCTGAAAACTTTGAAACAAGACACCCGTGGACAGGACTTCAACCTGCCTGCTAAAACCTTATGTGTTCTTTGTAAACACAATTAGCCGCATTTATCGGCCGATTTAATACTGGCACATAAAATACTGTTGTATCCATCATTAAACATGGAATAGTGCGCGGACACGATCGGAAATATATTGTGGCACAAGCTGCTATAACCGGATAACTATGACTATTTGTTGTTATGACATGCAACTGGTTTAAGCACTATTAGATATGATTTATGTTTTACTCTAATATTCTAAAAAAGATATTTGAAAATAACCCTGTGGGTTGAAACTGGTGAATAGCGCTCATAAAAATAATAAAAAAAAGTTATAAAAAGGAATGTGGATACTTTTACCAGCATTTCGTGCATTAATTTGCGGATGAATACATTTTTGAGTAAACATCTCTGCAGCTCGAATTAACGAGTGTTAATGGTACTTGATGGCAGAGTCCGTCCAGTGCATATGGTGCCAGACCGTAACGTTCTTGCTGCATCGGGTAATTCTGCTCCCCTCACCCGTTTGCCGAGAACAGGTATCCAACAAAAATTTACCAGTCATTTTATAGCTTTCAGCGGCTTTAGTAGAATTACCTTCTGACAAACAAAATTGAAGACCTAGGTTTTTTTCTCGTAAGTAAAACATGCGACGCTAAAATCCAGAATGGGCAAAGGGGTTAGATTCATCGTATTGTACATAGTGTACTAATTGTCTTCGTGATTAACACTAAAATCATTCAGACTATCAGCTACAGCAAAGGATGACTGGGAAGCCCTGGAAATATTGTAAAACCCAAACTGTTGTAGAAATAAACAAAGAATTATGCTCGATAGAACACGTTTTATATTTTCGTGCTGTATGGTGGTGAATTAAGCACAGCGAATAAAAAATTAGTTACCTCTAGGCGACGTCACCTTAACACCGGTTGACACCACTTCTACTGTAGGTAACGGCCTCATTTCGGCAAAAGTGGGTCCACAACTTCCTTCAGCTATGCCGTATGATTATATCCCGCAGAGCTACCAAAATGAGAGGTTGTTTGTTGAGTCTAGCCCTTCACCCGCAGCTTCAAAGAGTCCCAGTCAGTTTCTAGGGGATTACGATCGGTTACTATAGCGGGATGGCAGAGGTACGATATGATGCCTGAGTGTTTGTCAAACCAGGAACGTATGCGTAAAGCCCTGTGAACACGGCTGTTGTCATGTTGTAAGATTGCAGTGCCCATAGCATTGTCATCGTGAAGATGCAGAAGAAAGGACAACATTTCGTCACTGAGAATATTGAAACAAACATCCTTGTTGACGTTGACGGTGACCTGATTGAGTGGGCCCAGGACTTGGTATGAAAAATACCCTTGAAACATCATACAACCACCTCCAGCCTGAGAAACACCCTCCACACATCCCCAGTTAAATGTCCAATTGGACCACTGGTGCATTCGACACCTCGTCTAATTTGAAAAGAGGCAAATTCACCACTCATAGGCCCACACTGCAATTTCTGTCGAGTTACAAACCGATTGTCATTGACAAGGCATGACACTCAAATGGTTCAAATGGCTTTGAGCACTATGACACATAACATCTGAGGCCATCAGTCCCCTAGAACTTAGAACTACTTAAACCTAACTAACCTAAGGACATCACACACATCCACGCCCGAGGCAGGATTCGAACCTGCGACCGTGGCGGTCGCGCGGTTCCAGACTGAAGCGCCTAGAACCGCTCGGCCACACCGGGCGGCGCGTGACACTCGTGTCAGGTCACTGTCTGTTAGTATCATTTTGTGAGCGCTGTCTTACGCCTCGTTACGTATCTACGAGTGGTACACCATTCTTTATAGACACGTTGGAAATTCCACATTGATGCACCAACAAACTGGGAAAGTTCTTCCACGGTGTACCTATGGACACGTCCAATCACGATAGCTCCGTTCCGCCATCTTCACACGTTTTCACATCTTGTCGCGCTGATTCCGTATAATCGTCTGGCATATACACAACTTCTACTCATGTTTTACGTCAGCACTGAGGGTCACATCGGCACATAGTACCACTTCTTCACAAGCTACAATACTCCAAAGATACCAATGTTCTCTTTTCAGGAGATGACTAAGATTTAGTTCAATGTGTGGTGTCACCGCCAGACACCACACTTGCTAGGTGGTAGCCTGTAAATCGGCCGCGGTCCGTTAGTATACGTCGGACCCGCGTCTCGCCACTATCAGTGATTGCAGACCGAGCGCCGCCACACGGCAGGTCTATAGAGACTTCCTAGCACTCGCCCCAGTTGTACAACCGACTTTGCTAGCGATGGTTCACTGACAAAATACGCTCTCATTTGCCGAGACGATAGTTTAGCATAGCCTTCAGCTACGTCATTTGCTACGACCGAGCAAGGCGCCATTATCAGTTACTATTGATATTGAATCATGTACCGTCAAGACCGACGTTCTTCATTAACGGATTAAAGTTAAGTATTCCACCAGCTACGTCCGTTTTTCTAAATTCTAATTTGCTTGTCCTGTTCCAGACCTCACGCCAGCCTGCGTGAGCTAAAACGCGTGCCTTTCGGCCTCCTCTAGTAACACGGTGTTGGCCCTCCTGCCAACCAAAACACAATGAACTTAGGTAATGTCGTGAGGAGAGGTCACACAGTCGATAGTTGTGAGCTGTCAAGCGTTACCAGCCAGGCAATTGTTGATGAACGCCGCGAATGTCGACTGATTATTCCCACGTATATCAGGGGCAGACAAATTAAAACGATACAGATGGGAAAAAATCAAGTGAACTGTTCATTATTTCAAAAGTAGTTGCTTAACTGTTAACACATTCATCCCACTGACATAAGAGACGGCCAGTGCTTTCATGGGAAAATGTTAACGGTTGCCTATAAAATCGTGATTGTATGCAGGCGTGCGCTTCTTCGTCCAAAGCAAATCGACGGCCACGAGTGTATTACTTCAGAGTTCCAAAAAAAGGGAAATCGCGTGGGGAGAGATTGGAACTCTGTGGAGCATGTGTAACGGCTTCTCAGCGAAACGTCTACAGCGTACTCGAAAGAACCTTGGGAACATATGGTTGCCTTTTGTTACAGATTGTTTACGCTATATAAGTTTCGCTGGCAAGCCCTTCAGTATCCTCCATAGAGTCCCGATCTCCGCAATGCGATTTCCGTGTTTTTGGAGCCCCGAATAAAGATATTCGTGGCCGTCGATTTCCTTTGGACGAAGAGGTGCACGCCGGCATACAGTCACGGTTTCGCAGGCAACCGCAAATACACTCCTGGAAATGGAAAAAAGAACACATTGACACCGGTGTGTCAGACCCACCATACTTGCTCCGGACACTGCGAGAGGGCTGTACAAGCAATGATCACACGCACGGCACAGCGGACACACCAGGAACCGCGGTGTTGGCCGTCGAATGGCGCTAGCTGCGCAGCATTTGTGCACCGCCGCCGTCAGTGTCAGCCAGTTTGCCGTGGCATACGGAGCTCCATCGCAGTCTTTAACACTGGTAGCATGCCGCGACAGCGTGGACGTGAACCGTATGTGCAGTTGACGGACTTTGAGCGAGGGCGTATTGTGGGCATGTGGGAGGCCGGGTGGACGTACCGCCGAATTGCTCAACACGTGGGGCGTGAGGTCTCCACAGTACATCGATGTTGTCGCCAGTGGTCGGCGGAAGGTGCACGTGCCCGTCGACCTGGGACCGGACCGCAGCGACGCACGGATGCACGCCAAGACCGTAGGATCCTACGCAGTGCCGTAGGGGACCGCACCGCCACTTCCCAGCAAATTAGGGACACTGTTGCTCCTGGGGTATCGGCGAGGACCATTCGCAACCGTCTTCATGAAGCTGGGCTACGGTCCCGCACACCGTTAGGCCGTCTTCCGCTCACGCCCCAACATCGTGCAGCCCGCCTCCAGTGGTGTCGCGACAGGCGTGAATGGAGGGACGAATGGAGACGTGTCGTCTTCAGCGATGAGAGTCGCTTCTGCCTTGGTGCCAATGATGGTCGTATGCGTGTTTGGCGCCGTGCAGGTGAGCGCCACAATCAGGACTGCATACGACCGAGGCACACAGGGCCAACACCCGGCCTCATGGTGTGGGGAGCGATCTCCTACACTGGCCGTACACCACTGGTGATCGTCGAGGGGACACTGAATAGTGCACGGTACATCCAAACCGTCATCGAACCCATCGTTCTACCATTCCTAGACCGGCAAGGGAACTTGCTGTTCCAACAGGACAATGCACGTCCGCATGTATCCCGTGCCACCCAACGTGCTCTAGAAGGTGTAAGTCAACTACCCTGGCCAGCAAGATCTCCGGATCTGTCCACCATTGAGCATGTCTGGGACTGGATGAAGCGTCGTCTCACGCGGTCTGCACGTCCAGCACGAACGCTGGTCCAACTGAGGCGCCAGGTGGAAATGGCATGGCAAGCCGTTCCACAGGACTACATCCAGCATCTGTACGATCGTCTCCATGGGAGAATAGCAGCCTGCATTGCTGCGAAAGGTGGATATACACTGTACTAGTGCCGACATTGTGCATGCTCTGTTGCCTGTGTCTGTGTGCCTGTGGTCGTGTCAGTGTGATCATGTGATGTATCTGACCCCAGGAATGTGTCAATAAAGTTTCCCCTTCCTGGGACAATGAATTCACGGTGTTCTTATTTCAATTTCCAGGAGTGTATTTTTCCATGACAGCATTGACCTTCTTGTCTCCCAGAAGGATTAATGTATAACAGTTGATTACTTTTGAAATAATAAAGAGTTCACTTACTTTTTTTCCATCTGCCTTGTTTTCAGCCGGCCGAAGTGGCCGTGCGGTTAAAGGCGCTGCAGTCTGGAACCGCAAGACCGCTACGGTCGCAGGTTCGAATCCTGCCTCGGGCATGGATGTTTGTGATGTCCTTAGGTTAGTTAGGTTTAACTAGTTCTAAGTTCTACGGGACTAATGACCTCAGAAGTTGAGTCCCATAGTGCTCAGAGCCACTTGAACCACTTGAACCTTGTTTTCATTGATTGCCCTCTATAGAAAACTATGAGCATATTTCATTACACAAGGCTGCAATTGGCATCCCGGACATTTTCAATTTTGAGACCGACTAGCCATCGGCCGCTTCCCAACAGATGAGCCATATCTCCGATGCGGTATCTGTGTCAGGTGCAGCAGGAGCATCAGAAGCAAAACAGCAACGCACGTGTGGTATATGCAGCGCTATCCAGCCACTGGTTACAAAGCGAATATGGCTTCGCGACACACCATGAGGTACCGCACTGACTAATACGAGAATTGCGTGCACTAATACGATAGCATAATGTGCTTATGCTGTTGTGGATGTTTAAGGAAATGAAAGGAACGGGAAGACTGCAATACGGTGCCAGCATACATAAGTATAATTGCTGCGATACCCCGAACTTAGCGTCCGATATCTGAGTAGAGAGAGTACCAACAGACGCTTCTATAAAGATGACATAAATTATTGTTTAAACAATATTTATCTACTTTTTAGTCATTTTATGTTAGCATATCTGGAGAAGAATGATGGCGTCTTAAGTTATGAAAAAACCTTTATTCATGTTAATTTTATTGTGAACGATCTGTTTGTGACCGAATGTTTATAACATTTCTTTATTTAAATACTGTTATAATATATTAGTTTAGTGCGGAAAGTGGTCAGATTTAATCGAAATCGTGTCTGTAGAACATAAGAACGATGTATATTTGATGAGGATAGTCTTCAGCTAATGTAGAAGTAGGCAGAGAAGGAACACTACTGGAGCCAGGTGGAGAGAGAGACTATTTGAGCAGCGCACGTAACGGAGCGATTTGAGACACTTTTACGTTAGAGATGGCAGAAGGCAGACCTATCTGTGCTAATGAGTGTTATTCGGCTGTGTAGGTGAATCATTCTGGGCATGGAACGGCTGCTACAATACTTTAACTTTAGAGTTGACACTAACTTTTGCAAGGTGTGAATGTGCTCCAGTGCAGAACTTTAACTTTCCGCTTCCATTATGGGACTGAGAATGGACAGGGTATGAGTTCCCACTCGTTCTCTCGTGTGTTGTTATGTAAATTGTCATACTGAACTCTGAATTATTTGAGCTAGTGAATATTTCGTGCATTGTGATCACGAACTAGATTGAATTTGTCGCATGCCTTGGATGACTATTTAACTTGGGGAGTCTGCTACCATTCTTGTAAAGCTTTCAACGCAACTTTATTGTATTTAATAAGGATATCTGTCTGGTTCTGTTATAATTGATTATCGTAGAAACACATTCCATTTATTTGAAATCTGCTTTCTTGAAACAATATTATTTAACCAAATTCCCTGTTGTCATTTACATGAATAACAGATCTTAGAATAGAACACTTTTTATTAAATATTCATTTATCTTTTATTTACTAATTTTTGTTTATTTTATTAATTCACAATTCTAGCCAATATATTTGATTGCAGAATCGCAGCTACAGTTTATTATTTGCAGCGAGTTAGCTGCTGGGTAAGAAAGCAGACGTACGCGGCTCGACACTACGACGGCGAGATATTCTCTTTAAAAAGATCCTTGCGTAACCTAATAACCTAACGTGCGAGGAACATCAGATTAAGTCGCATTTGGGTTGATAGCTTGGGATTCGGGTTAGAAAAGCTGGTACTCTGCAGGAGCCTCTATCGGGTAACGTTGCATGCCGAAGAAGTTCTTTCGCTTAATCTCCGAAGAATCTCACAGGTATCTCATCCGGTTCCGATGCCTTTACACTGTTGAGCGGTTGTAGTTGACTGAAAAGCCTGTTTACAGAACATGGACGCACACTAAGTTATAACCTTCTGTAGAAATAAACCCTCTTCTAGCGTTGGCAGAAAAACTGTCAGGATAGATGTCTTGATAACTAGTGGCAGATTACTTGTATATAACTGGTAACAACCGAAGAAATTGGTGAAAGGGGACAAATGTAATTAATTTTGCGAAGGACGTGAATATTAAAGAGCATACCTTTTTGCAGTATACCTGAATTGCTTACTTTATAGTACAGAGTTAATTTTGTTTGTCAAATAAATTTTTACCGTGTCTAGTGGAGTTGATAAAATCCAAGATATAACTGCATTCTATTCGTACTCTTCTGTACCTTTGTTTGCTCTTGAGAAATAGTGTTTGTAACTACGTCTAATTTTTGGGATTTCTGGTAGCTCATTCTTGCACATGTGCCTCACAATAATTGCCTCAAACTTTTTAACTCCATAGTTGTGTTGGTGATAAAGCACGTATCATTTTTCTAACATATCACCAACTAGAAATACATTGATTGATTGTTCCGTTGGTTCTTGATAAAATATTTTATACATTATGAACGAAAACACACACGACATTGGTGTAATATTCTACAATATTTATTATTTATTTTACAAACTGGATTTCCGTTCTTACGCCATCATCGGGTACAAAGGTAAATATGATTTTAAACTAGTGCGTCTACAGAGTGTACTATCTAGATGCACTACTTTAAAGACTTTTGAGCCTACACGGCGTAACAGCCGAAAACCTGTTTTTAAACTATATAATAAATACTGTGGAATATTACAGCAGGGTCGTATGTGTTTTCATTCATAACTAGAAATACTGTTACACAGAAAAAAGTGCCTTCACACTTAGATACTCTTTAACTAGTTAAAATTTTTATAAATATATTGTGGAACTAAAAATGTTCGTATGCATGTAAATATTTTTATACTTGCTATAACTTAAAAGCCATGTAACCACAGCTGGTAGCAGTAAATAAGACTCCTTCTTGTTATAGTTTTATAAAAGCAGCAGCTTCATCACCCTGTAATATACCATTGTACTCTCAAAACAACCAATAGCATCCTGTTTTCAAAAAATAATGTAAACTCATCAGTCAGCTGAAGATGAGCTCCCAGTGCTCGAAATGGTATTGAAATAAAAATCATGAAGGCGAATTTTTTCCTTTTTTTTTTGTACGAAAGTAATATAATCACGGCGACAACAATGGCAATAGTGGACAAAATAAAGCAAAATAAAGCAATCATCTGAAAAAATAATAACTTCGTGTCGAACTAAAGCAGCAAGTCAAACAAGAAACGAATCTTTGATTATGGCTGGTTGTTCAAGAAAAATTAAATTTTTATGTTTTTGGGTACGATAGTGATACAAATTGGGGATACTAATGCTGCCGGCGTAGTTTTCACATACGTTTTAAGTGTAAGTCACATTCACAGAAACTTCCTTATTTGACTCTAGTGAAAAAATTACATTCGGTATAACATCCTGAAGAAATGAAATTGGAATGTAGACTATATATGGCACACGGCGAAGTCGTTCTTGACTGTCAGACAAGTCAGACAACTCACAACCGACCCGAACGTCATAACGTAACAGTCATAGCTTAGTGGAGATTTCTTCTGCTTAGGCATCCACACTGTCGTTTAATGGAACAAATAACTGTGAACTACGAATTACCAGTGACATACTCCAATGTATCTGCGTAGCTGTCTGTGAAATTGAATTAGTATGTGATTCTCTTGTTTCCTTAAGCTTCGAATACCTATAGTACGGACGATATCTCAGGGACGAAGGCACACGAGGCGCGAATGTGTTGAGTCTTTACTGTTTTCGTGTTCTTGGCTTCTATCCTCCGGAGCTGAGTGACGTGTTAAAAGGCTTGACTTGCATTCGGGAGGACGGCGTTTCAAACCACAGTCCGGCGATCTAGTTCTAAGTTTCCATTAGTTTCCCTAAATCGTTTAAGGAAAATTCTTAGATGATTCCTTTGAAAAGGATACTGTCCATTTCCCTACTTATCCTTCTACAGTCCGAACTTGCGCTGAGTCTCTAACGACCGCGTCGTAGTCAGAATCTTAAATTCTTATCTTCCTCCCTCCATTCCTTCTAACCTTTGGTGACATTGATTCCTCATATTCCGGATCCCCTAAGGTACACTTTCCAATCACATTAATATGACCACCTGTCAAACACCTGACTAACCACCTTTAGCACTCGGCACCACTGCGAGACGTTCAGGAAGAAAGTCAATGTGGTTCTGGAAGGAGCCATGTCAACTCCAGTTCCGTGAATAGTTGCGCCAGACCGATCGAGGTTGGTCCCACAGATTCTCGATTGGGCTTAAATCCAGATAGTTTGGCAGCCAGAGGAATGTGGTGAACTCATCCAGCTGCTCTTCGACCCACGCACTTACACGGCGAGCTATATGTCACGTTGCCTTGTCATGCTGATAGACGCCATCTTGCCGAGGAAAAGCAAACTGCATACAGGGGTGGACACGGTGCCCAAGGATAGATTTATGCTTGTGTTGATCCATTGTGCTTTCTAGAACGACGAGATCACCCAGGTAATGGCGCGAAAACATATTCCAGTCTATAACGCATGCAGGGTGTTTGCTTTCAGACGTTTCAAGCCGGACGCGCCAACGGCCAACCATCCGATGGAGCACAAAAGGTGATTCATCTGAAAAGGCCACCAGTCGCCACACAATGGACATCCAGTTGCGGTATTGTTGAGCAAATTCCAGCCTTCGTCGCCGATGAACAGCTGTCAGCATGCGTGCAGGTACCTGCTATGGAGCTCCATACGCAGCAAACTTCGCTGAACGCTCGTTAAGGACTGGCAGCCGCTTGGTTTATCTAGGCGAACAGTTGCTCAACAATTGCACGTCAATTAGCCCGTACACATCTCCTCAGCCGTCATACACCACTGTCATCTATTGCCCGTAGTCCATCACAGTTGACTCGGAGTCGGTTTTGGATAGCACCACCTTGCCATGCACAGTATGATTTAACCATGGTGGCATCCGAACAGTTTACGAACTTAGCCGTTTCGAAAATTTCTACACCCTTTGCTCCAAATACAATGATTGTACTTCTATGAAAGTCAGATAAATCCTTCCGTTTCCGAATTACCAAAACGACTGCACTGTTATCTGCGTTCTCCGACATATTTTAAGTACCCTCCGCTACTAGTGCTGCCACCTGCCATCTGTGAATGGTTGTTGGACTTTTACATCAGACATAGGCGGTGGTCACATTAATGCGACTAGACCGAGTATCAAGAGTTTCTGAAATGAAATCAGAGAGAATACTAAGTGTTGAGGACACCCGTGACGTGTCCTTCCCCACCGCGGCCCAGAGTGCACCGGCTAGAAAGGAGCACACTAGACAGTAGGTCTGCTGAAGGCAGTCGCAAACAATCTCCATTAGCAGTTTGGCTGGTGCCGTGGCAGACAAAGAGCTCTCCGGCGAGTTTCCCGTCGCCTGCTGAGCTACGGCCAAACACGCGTTATCGGGAATGCTGCTGGGCGCCGGCCAACCGGGACAACCCACTTCCATTAGGGGCGCGCCCAAAAACATTCCGCTGGCACGTTCCGCTGGCCGGAGGTGTTCACGCACTGCCTGAGAGCGTGCCCCTCGTTACTTGCTGCCACAAAAGAGAAAGCGTTCACAGTTTAGACGCGTTTCTTATGAACGCTCGCTCCCGGGATTATTACGTTGCTTCATTACGTTTGGCACTAGAATAAGAAACTAGATCTGTACGACGTTACCACTTATCTGGAGGTGTTACGGAGTAAGTATAACGGAGATCAACCGCTCGGTGTAGCTTTAATATTCGTACACATAAAGTCTGGTGAAAACCGTCATTTTAGGATAGTTTGAAGCCCATTGAACACGAGTGGCTTTCTCTTCGAACTGGAACACTCGTAGTGGGGCGTATGACGTACCTGTGTGAAAATCAGCCGCCAAGCGCCTGACGAGTAGGTCAGTGACGCAATGACCAATCACTTGTGCCGAATGCAGGTTTGTAAAATACGTATGCCGCGCTCACTCCTACTATAACAATGAATCTTTTGCTTTCGTGTCTTTGTTTTCTTGTTTAATTTGTATTCGCGGCGCACCACATACGATCTAGCATTTTTCCTGCTACCATCCTCCCATATGATACTGTAATTCTGTCACTGGCAGCAAAGAACTTGAAAGAGCAGTTGAACGGAATGGACAGCGTCTTGAAAGGAGAATATAATATGAACGCCAGAAAAAGAAAACAAGGGTAATGGGATGTAGTGGAATTAAATCAAGCGATGTTTGGGGAATTCGACTAGGAAACGAGACGCTACATGCAGTAGATCAGTTATACTATTCGAGCAGTATAACAACCAATGATGGCCGATATAAAATATAGACTGGCAATGGCAAGAAAAGCGCATCTGAAGCAGAAAAACTTGTGAGCATCGAGTTGAAATTTCTGGACATCAACGATCAGATGAAGATCATGGGGTCTGTCTGTGCACCCTCTGCTTTGACTCTGCAGGCACTAACTGTGCTGAGTTTAGAGGTTAATGGTGTCTGCAGCATTCATTCTAGGGTACAACGATGCCATAGCGACCAGTAAATACTCCTGCTGAACAGCTTGAGCCATTTGAACGGGATCTCACATTTGGTCCGCGGGAAGCTGGACGGATGTATCGACGTATTTCTGCATGTGTTGGGCACAACGTATGGATGCCATGAGGCTGCTTTTAACAGTAGTATCTGGATTATTCCCATACCCTTAGACCAGGTTCTGAACGTCCGAGTAGTACAGACGCACGTCAAGATCGACGCATTGTGTGAGCAGCGGTGGCCGACCGAATATCATCCAGGGACTAAACCCGGGCACAGGTCGCACCTGCTGTGTCATCAGGAACCACTGGGAACCATCTGCTAGCAGCAGATTTAAGATCACGTGCGTCTCTGGCCATGCTACCACTGACACCACGACACCGCCAAGTACGGTTAGTCTGGTGTCGTAAGAGTTGACTGGAGTGTGGAATGGCGCTCTTTTGTCTTCAGTGATGAGACTAGGTTCTGTCTGTATACGAGTGATGGACATACACATGTATGGCGTCAAACTGGTGAGCTGCCTATTCCAGCGTGCTTTTGCCCATTACACACTGGTCCTATCCCAGCCTCCCGTACTACTGCCATTTCTTCGACAGGAAGGAGATGTGCTTTTTCAGCAGGACAACGCACGTCCACACAGCTGCTGCGACGCAACATTCTCTTCGTGGTGTACAACAACTGCCCTCGACAGTAAGATCACCGGATCTCTCGCCAATTGAACACGTATGTAGGAACGTACTCGAGCTCCAAACCTGCAAGTACCATTGTCCAACTGAACTAAATGCGCAAAATGCTTGGGATCATCTATTGTGGGATGCCATTCGGCACCATTATCGTTTGTATTGTGAACACACGCGTGCTTTGCCACCAGAGGGTGGTACACTGAATACGATGCAACTGTTTGGACACCATTTCCTCTGAAAAGTGTACTTCATTGGGTCTGGATTTGTTGTCACATATTCCTACAATGATGAACTATTCGTCACCTCACTTGTCAATAAGATGAGCTTGTCCTTGAGGTTGTTGCGATTGTGTTCCGCCAGTTTCCTTTTTATTTACTGAAATGTACTGCAGAAACGAAGTGTGGGCCTCACACAGGATCAGACAGATACCTGAAGAACGATTGTATAGGAAAAGGAAATGTCTGCGTAAATTGCAAGCCGTAAGATGGTTAGAAAGACAAGAAACTATATGGAAATATCTTAGCTATGAGTGAGATAACGCCTTGGTAATTCGTTCGTTCGTTACTCTTCTGAGGGCATTTAAAACACTGCTACGAAGCTTGTATGATGTTTATATGGAAAGAGGGGCAAGTGGCACACAGACAAGAGGGAAGCAAAAAGCTGTGACAACGCGCAGATTTTGGCTAACACGTGAATTTTGCACTTAATACAGGCTCAGGGACTGGATCAAAACACACTTTACCTACACAGAGAAATATCTGCACCCACTTGTACAACTATTTTTGTACTTCAGCTGTGTTACATTCTTGAGAACCTGCTGCATTAATTCTGGAATAGTGGAGACGCTGCACTCGCGGCAAATAGTAATGTGAGCAGTCTTATTTATTTTGGGCCAAGGTAGTATATTTAACCTCGTTATTTTATTCTTTGTAACAATTTATTGTGAATTTATCAACGAAGAATGTTTTCTAAGCACAGTGTTACCGATATTTAATACATTACCGTGCCGAGATTTCCTTAAGCACAATATACTGTATTTATGCAAAATGTTGTTATTCAAAGTGAGTACTCATTTCCACAAACGTGCGATGGTCTTTAACCTCCACGAGTTCTCTTTAATCATTCAAAAACAGATAAGTTATCAACTACAAAATTTACGGTATGTAATTTACAGTCTTACCTTCACCCTGCTTTAATAATTTTTAAATTTAAGAAGACACCAATTCACAAGGGCTTCAGAAGTAACGTCTGTTTAAGAGCATTCTAAGAACCACTGGAAGAACACTACTGTGTCGTCCGTTGAAGGGAACATCTTCGAAGAAACACAGAGTAGTCACAACTGTAGCGGTATGTTACTCTACTGATAAACATCGATTATATTTGTCTTTGTGAGAATTATAAATTCTTTCACGTATTGTTTGGAAAGCACAGAGAAGGCAGATACTTTGAAAATGCTATCTAGTTATACACAATTGGATTACTGACTTACGGAAACACATTAACAATTCTGTAAATTTTCAGCATACATTTTCCCCTGGGATTACAAAAATGGTGTCATCACTGGTTTCTGTTTATCAACTTATCATCAGATGACACGTTCAAAGAGAAAGAAAAGCGGGTTAGTAAATCAACAGAAAACTAAATTACAAATCAAATTAACTTACATCCAAAGAACGAAGATAACTTTCGCATGGTGTGTCACTGCAAAGTAATAAAGCTCGATGAAAATTTAACCACAGATAAAAAGAACTGGTAAAGTATAGTGTAGAAGGAAACTTAATGGAATAGGCAATCAGATGAACGGAAATGACACTTTTATTCAAAGACAATAACTGTACTGAAGTCATCGCGACTCATGACGGTCCCCTGGACATTACGAACGACGGGAACTGGTTCTTAATGCTGTGTTTGATCACCACGGACAGCAATGCATGCTCTGCAACGTGCTCCGTGCTGGTCACAAGGTTGATAAGCAGTTCTTGTGGTAGGGAGTTGCATTCTTCCTTCAGCGCGTTTGACAACTGCTGAATAGTCATTGGTACATGTGGACGTGCTCTAATACGATTTCCCGGCTGTCGCCATATGAAGCTACGTTCAGAATCACCACTCAGACTAAATGTGCCCTCTGGGAATAGCACGCGACACCACTCATCACTGGTCTAGTCCGTATGCTGTTGACACCATCGCAAACGGTGTCGTCGACGTGCGAATGTCAGCGGAACACAATATTCTGGTCGTCGTGTATAGAGACCACCCACATTCAGTCGCCGTGTCACTGTGAAGCGTGAGATTGTGTACCTTGCAGTCCTGTTATATGTGGTTGCAATTGCACTGTTATTTGAGGTGGGTCCCTTTTTGCCCGTTGCACAGAGTAGCGGTCATCAGCTGACCGTGGTGGGCCTCCTTCGGAAAGCAATGCCTGTGTTCGGAATGCTCCCCATGCACGCGAAAAATGCTATGAGCAATACCAAACTCCTGACCCACACTCGTCACACTTCGTCCTTCTTCCAGTTTCCCAATGATTATTGCTCGTGTGAAGTCATCCATATATAATCTCTTGGCCATGTTATAATGAAGAACGCCTCCACATCTCTTCGTAACTGCTCGCTAACTGATGCACTATGTCTTTTATCGTTTTATCAACTGCCTCGTGTTATGGGGTGAGCCCCATTTAGTTCTATAGTCACGCTGACCTCACGCCACGTCACGTCCAACTTTCTGTGCACGATTGGGATAACTCTGGAAACATCCTCCCGCATGTTCATTCATTTCCACTGAGTAAGTTATACGTTACGTTACTTTATCTATCTTGTCCTTAACTTTTGCAGAGCAGCGTAGCAACTCGGCAGCTGAAGAGGCCGGAAGAGGCTCTCAAAGAGTAAACATATTTTTGCTCTTATTGTTAGAACTGAAAGCTACAGCTATCTACGTAAAAACAATACAAAGTTGATAACTCTAAATTCACAAATATAAGATTAAGAATATTCTCAATTTAATACTGATTTTGAGAGAGAGCCTTCTCATAGTGATAACTAGTAAAAAACATTCGGAAATAATAAAAATCACGTAATTTTCGATGTACAGAAGCTAGACGTGCAGTAGATGTATATGCGATCAGCGAGTAGCAAACTGTTATCTTGTAGTTGTCTTCACATTGTGGTCCAGTTACTAGCGTCGCTGCCTCTGGATCCATGAGGCTCGGGGTTCGATTCCCAGTGGGGTCGATGATTTTCTTCTCTCGCTCATTTCGTGTCTGTGTTGACGTCAGCTTTTCATCTCATCTTCATCGACGCTCAAGTAGCCGAAATAGCGCCAAATAGAAAAACTTATGACAAGCGGCCCATCTACCACAGACGGGATCTCCCGGCCAAAACTCTATACAATAACTTCATTTCATTTGGAGATAGCAAGTGTACACTGAGCAGCCAAAAATCAAGCTACTATTAGACGAGCACAGGCTAACAGAAAATGGAACCCCACGTAGAAGACACCATAACAGATCAGAAAATACTTCGAAAAAGACTTTCCCATGAAAACTGCTTTGTTTATTTAACAGTAGATTCGAGTATTGAGGAAGCTCAGAATCAATTTTACTTTGTAAATATCTTTAATCTTCGTACTGGAGCTTTAAGAGTGTCAGCTTGATATTATTATGTAGTGAACTGTAGCCTTCAGTGCCAAAACTAAGAGAATAGATATGTTTGCTCTGGCAGCGCCTCTCCGAGCCTTTGTAGTTGCCGAGTTACTATTTTCGTACGATTTTGCATTGAAAATAATTTGATTTCCAGTTTAGTTTTCAATTATTTTGCTGTTTCCCTTTTCCTTCTCTTTGAAAGTATCATCTGATGATGACTTAAAATAAGTCGAAGCCCCTTGTGAGATTCGAGGTTGACATATATAACAATAAAAAAGCAATCAATTTAATCGTGTATCGTTACAAAGAAACTCTCATCAGAGGAAATTAGCAGCAAATATTGATATTTCGGATTGTCTCTCAATGTGATATATTTACTGTGCGTGTTTGACGTTGTTGTTGTTGTTGTTGTGGTCTTCAGTCCTGAGACTGGTTTGATGCAGCTCTCCATGCTACTCTATCCTGTGCAAGCTTCTTCATCTCCCAGTACCTACTGCAACCTACATCCTTCTGAATCTGCTTAGTGTATTCATCTATTGGTCTCCCTCTACGATTTCTACCCTCCACGCTGCCCTCCAATGCTAAATTTGTGATCCCTTGGTGCCTCAAAACATGTCCTACCAACCGATCCCTTCTTCTAGTCAAGTTGTGCCACAAACTTCTCTTCTCCCCAATCCTATTCAATACCTCCTCAATAGTTACGTGATCTACCCACGTAACTCAAGGCTGACGAAGGTTTATTTCTATCGCAGGTAGACGGAATTTGTCGTTTACTCTTCCTGACCCAAGAGATTAATTTATATACCATCCACGGTTGTGGTGGAGAATAATTAATGGTGTTCACCCAAGGACGTCATGTAGGCACCTATTCAAGGAGTTAGGTATTTTAACTGCACCCTCAGAATACATATATTTGCTAATGAAATTCGTTATAAATAATTCATCTCAGTTCGCGAAGAACAGTGATGTTCATACGTACAACACTAGAGGGAAAAAAGACCTTACTTACCCGTTATTGAAGTTGTCAGTTGCTCAAAAAGGATTACATTATTCAGCAACAAAAATCTTTGATCATTTTCCCAACAACATAAAGTGTCTGGCAGGTAGCAGATCAAGTTTTAAATATAGCTTAAAATCATTTCTTTTGGACAACTCCTTCTATTCCATGGACGGGTTTCTGTTTCATAACTGGTAAAAAAAAGAAAAAAAATGTACCTCTAAATGTAGTTGCAAGTGTAGAACTAAAAGTTTCATTAATATTATTATTAGCACTATTCATGTGTCTAAATGTATCTTGTAATCTGTCTTGCTCCACATCATATCGATAAAATGATCGTGAAAATGATCTACGGAACATGACATAACTAAACTAAACTAACTCAACTAAAGCTAAATATCATTAAAAGGTCTCTCCCTTTTCCAACCAATAATGGACGCTCTGCTACATGCTTGTTCGGTTTTTGTAAGTATCGCAATTTCTCACATTTTACCACCTTTGTCGTCTTTCGAAAACATAGAACAACACATTCTTCAAATCGTCTCTAATAATAGTTCTCGGAGATCTTATACTAGCCGTTTTCGAGATGTACACTCACGTTAGGTGCCATTCTTCAAATTAAACTAATAGCGTAAATACATAAACTGTACGAAGGAGAAATATTTGAAAAGCGCTTTCCGAGATGGGAAGTGTTATTTGTACGTTTAGTGAGCACGAAAACGATTAAACTAGCGCGAAGTGTCGTAAAAAGGGACTCTCTTATATACACAGGAGACAGCCAAGAATAGTCGTAGCTCACACAGAACAGTTTCAGAGGAACCAACTAACTTCTCTGTAACTTTGATTAGCAGCTCAGATTCAACGCCGTAAGATCTAGATCTCCAGAGCTTGTCGTCTGATGAGTGAGATGAAATCAGAGCAACTTAATTTACGAACTTCCAACTGCCAGAGAGAAAATTCCAGGTGCTAGAAAGAACGTCCCGAGTCCAATATCGCTAAAGATAACGAGAATCCGTGCTGTCATTTCGCTGCGGGTCAAAAGGTCACACCAAGTCGGCAGTCCCCGAAGGCATCGATCCTCGCCACACAAAGACGGACATCTGGGAAGAAAAAATATATTGTCTGTGCCTGCTCATGCAACCAGTCTTGCGTAACTGTCTCAGCCGGATCACAGTCTCATCACAAGCAAAGAGATGGCAAACGTATGATTTCAGAGGAGTAGTTCTTTCTTCTAAGACGGATATCCATTACAAAGTTTAATATGCTCAGGTGCTTACCATCACTTTGGTCTCGTACACTAGAATAACGCCAAATGTGGCGCTCAGTTTCCCATCTTTGATCAGTAAGAAAATGTTTTTCGTGGTGTGGACTCACAAGCCGTTTAAGAGAAGATTACATTTCAGCCCCCGTACCATTGGCGAAGGTCGACATGGGGAGTGGATTGTTCCATTCACACGTAACTGTTTCCGGATTGTTGCACAATATGAATTTGAATATGTTCAAATTGTAATGCTTAACATCTTCTCTGTACTTATAGTAATACAAGAACTGCCTTCAGAAAGCATACATGAATATACCACATATCTTAAATTTGTCTCTCTAACAGATCACAAAAATAATAATAATAATAATTGCTCGATCACGTCTGGCACTGTTTAACAACTTAAACACATTTTTCATCTCCATGAATGAATAATTTATGTTCTGTATTAATTACAAAACTTCATATAGGTTCAGTTGATATAAGATATTATTCACCCATGCTCCTTTCCTGAATATTTGAGCGAGCACGCATAGCTTTGTGACAGTGCCTCCCATACTTTATGCAGATATACACTCCTGGAAATTGAAATAAGAACACCGTGAATTCATTGTCCCAGGAAGGGGAAACTTTATTGACACATTCCTGGGGTCAGATACATCACATGATCACACTGACAGAACCACAGGCACATAGACACAGGCAACAGAGCATGCACAATGTCGGCACTAGTACAGTGTATATCCACCTTTCGCAGCAATGCAGGCTGCTATTCTCCCATGGAGACGATCGTACAGATGCTGGATGTAGTCCTGTGGAACGGCTTGCCATGCCATTTCCACCTGGCGCCTCAGTTGGACCAGCGTTCGTGCTGGACGTGCAGACCGCGTGAGACGACGCTTCATCCAGTCCCAAACATGCTCAATGGGGGACAGATCCGGAGATCTTGCTGGCCAGGGTAGTTGACTTACACCTTCTAGAGCACGTTGGGTGGCACGGGATACATGCGGACGTGCATTGTCCTGTTGGAACAGCAAGTTCCCTTGCCGGTCTAGGAATGGTAAAACGATGGGTTCGATGACGGTTTGGATGTACCGTGCACTATTCAGTGTCCCCTCGACGATCACCAGTGGTGTACGGCCAGTGTACCCCACACCATGATGCCGGGTGTTGGCCCTGTGTGCCTCGGTCGTATGCAGTCCTGATTGTGGCGCTCACCTGCACGGCGCCAAACACGCATACGACCATCATTGGCACCAAGGCAGAAGCGACTCTCATCGCTGAAGACGACACGTCTCCATTCGTCCCTCCATTCACGCCTGTCGCGACACCACTGGAGGCGGGCTGCACGATGTTGGGGCGTGAGCGGAAGACGGCCTAACGGTGTGCGGGACCGTAGCCCAGCTTCATGGAGACGGTTGCCAATGGTCCTCGCCGATACCCCAGGAGCAACAGTGTCCCTAATTTGCTGGGAAGTGGCGGTGCGGTCCCCTACGGCACTGCGTAGGATCCTACGGTCTTGGCGTGCATCCGTGCGTCGCTGCGGTCCGGTCCCAGGTCGACGGGCACGTGCACCTTCCGCCGACCACTGGCGACAACATCGATGTACTGCGGAGACCTCACGCCCCACGTGTTGAGCCATTCGGCGGTACGTCCACCCGGCCTCCCGCATGCCCACTATACGCCCTCGCTCAAAGTCCGTCAATTGCACATACGGTTCACGTCCACGCTGTCGCGGCATGCTACCAGTGTTAAAGACTGCGATGGAGCTCCGTATGCCACGGCAAACTGGCTGACACTGACGGCGGCGGTGCACAAATGCTGCGCAGCTAGCGCCATTCGACGGCCAACACCGCGGTTCCTGGTGTGTCCGCTGTGCCGTGCGTGTGATCATTGCTTGTACAGCCCTCTCGCAGTGTCCGGAGCAAGTATGGTGGGTCTGACACACCGGTGTCAATGTGTTCTTTTTTCCATTTCCAGGAGTGTACATGTTACGTGGCAGCTTATCCCCCCTGTCATACAATATGTTTCATATGAACATTCTCATGGTCAATGTAGTCAACTGTTTAAAGCTGCATAATAACCACAGATAATATTCAATACTATTAGTGACAGCCCAGCTAATTTACTTATTCTTTTCTTCCTTTCCTTTCTTTTATTACAGCGAGGGGCCTGTAACTTTCTGCAGACTTATAGAGCTTTTTCTAGCTGAATGACAACATGATAGTCTATTTAAAAATACCAGCGAGAGTCATAAATTTGTAAATTTGTTCAGAGTTGAATACACCGGTAGACACAGACGGCCGTCTATCTGTCATGAAACAGTATTGTTTGAAAAACTAGGCGGAAACCTTTTAGGGAATATAAAATCTAAGCCAGGTAGGTTAGGTTAGGTTAGGTTAGGTTAGGTTACTTGATTGGGCCATCCGTATTAGTTACTTTCAATAAGATGTTTCCATTGCAGGACATTGATATTTAATTAAAATTAGGGATATACTAAACAGCTCAACCATACCTCAGATAGAGCGTAGATACGTAAACGTATACACAATCGATGAATGTGTAGCCAGGAAATGCGTAGTATACAGAGTATTTAAAAAAGTCACATATTCCTACAGGAGGGTGTATTAGTCAAAGCTAGAGAACTGAAATGATATGAGAAATGATATGTCCGGAGACCAATACCTTTTCAGATATGGGCCTTATCTTCTAGTTTTTTTAAACACCTTACACACAATGCCTCGAGAGCACTGAAGAAGGGAGGCATGCAGAGCTCGTAACAGGCGAGAACACTGACGGTACCCATTGGGGATCACGCCGTCACATCAGCCGTTCGGTCAGAATGAAGTAAATGAAGTACCGAAGTCATGGGGCTAAACACAGTATTGTCTGATGCTGAATCGGCCTCTATAGCAAACAATCCATTGCCAGTCTTCATTTGGTTTCATATGTTCAAAATGGTTCAAATGGCTCTGAGCACTATGCGACTTAACTTCTGAGGTCATCAGTCGCCTAGAACTTAGAACTAACTAAACCCAACTAACCTAAGGACATCACACACATCCATGCCCGAGGCAGTATTCGAACCTGCGACCGTAGCGGTCGCTCGGTTCCAGACTGTAGCGCCTAGAACCGCACGGCCACTCCGGCCGGCGGTTTCATATGTTGCTCAGCCTTAAGGCAAAGGAGTGAATATTAGGTCCCACAGTCGGATATTTGACACGATCTCTTCTGCTTACAGACACGAACCACAGACGAGGTGGAAGTTCTCCCCACACAAAACGGACTACCAGTTGTCTTTCGAATTGTTGTTTTCTTGAACAGTTCCCTTTCAATATGATGTAATCTAGTTGTAGAAATGTTTAGGCTCAATGATAGTAATACACTATCCGCTGAATTCTCACAAACCTGTTCACTATGTTCCTCAAATTATTATGCAGGTATTTTAGTGACATATGGATTCCTCTAAGTGTGTCCTCCCCTACTTCGCATTTACAATAGGTTTAGTAATTTTCCAATGATTCTTGCACAGTATTACATAAAAACCATGAATGTATTTGGTACTATACATCGATCGGTTTCAATTCACTCAAGATGAAGTATATAGCGTATTGTTCGACAAACAGCATTGCAGAAGGCATTGCTTTGGAAAGAGGGTGTGTGTGTGTGTGTGTGTGTGTGTGTGTGTGTGTGTGCGCGCGTGTGTGTGTCTGTTTTGTTCATGTTTAAAAAAATCAACGTCGACGCTGAAAACCCAGCTATACGCAAACATTCATAAGTATACCTTTTAACTTGATAATCGTTCTCTCCTGGAAATTTTTCTAGAAAACGCTAGGTAACTCATATCTTGAGTATGATCAGTTGCCAAATCAGAATCACTGATTAACTACCTCGTTGAAACTGGAGTACCAAGGTGAAAGATACATACCTATCGCCGCATGAATTTGCTTTTTTCCAGTGTAAAAAACGCATCTGCACGCTGATCGTCTGATATTAATTTATTTCAGTGCCGTTCTTCTCAACAATTAACATCTTTTCTCAACTTATGTTTGGATTTATGGGCAAGGCAAGAGGAGTTAGTCACTCATCTCCAGCGTTACACAAATAGTCTGGTACATCACGTTATGTTACTAAATTTGAAGTCACCGCAGATTAGCTGCTAAAGTTACATGGAAACTGCCATATCTGCGGTCTGGACATGCAGAATGCTGGAACAGGCACCTCATCCAACCGACTCACTCCTCCGGCCAGGCGAGTGACGTGGTTCTGCTGCTTTGAATCGTTACACCAAGTGGAAGATCTCGGGCAGAAGCCTGTCACGTATGGCAGCCAACGAGCCGTAGCGCTGATTCTCTCTCATTGTATGAGGGACGACCTAAAAGTTCCCGTTCGAAGGCCGTGCAGTCCAGAATTGGTATGCCAGTAAGGTAAATTTGTCATGAGCGTTGAGTTAATCATCCCACCGACGGACGCACCAGGTTGAAGATATCCGTTTGGTAAAACATCGTGTCCTGTTATGTGAAGAAGCCCGTAACTGCGTGCTGAACATCCTCGTCGGATAGAAATCGTCGACCCTTCAAGGCCTTTTTTTAAGGGACCGAATGCGTGGTAATCGCATAGGGACCATAGGGCGGATGCTTGAGTGTCTACCACTTGAGTTGGCCTAACTTCTGCGTTATAACATTTGCGATAGGGGCACTGCGTTATCATGAATCAGCACCACTCCCTTGTCACTGTTTTCCATAACGGTGGTTTTCGACACACATGCTGCCCCATACGCATACTTCATTCACCGTTGGATGTCTCCCGGTGTTTGTCCGTCGGTAGCCAAGTAAAGAATAACAGCACGTTGGTCCTGTTTGAACGCATTTGGTAAAAACGTCGCTATAGTTCACATTTCCGCATTTATCGCACGTACTTCGAAAGACACGAACGCCACACTAATCCCTTGCCTACATGTGGGTGCGTATTTACCCACATCGGAGTCGCGCTGGGTTGCATATACTCTGAAGCAACGCCGTCAAACGGAAACTTTTTCATCGCCCCATATGTATCACCCAAACAAACCATAGCAAGTTGTAATGGTCTTAAAATTTCGTTCAGAGTCAGAGGGCGCCGAGGATGCTAAACTAAAAAAGTATCAACATTTTCCAGGGAATTCGCCATTAGATCACCTAAAATTCTCCCACCTCACCCATCTCGCAGCGGAACTCGTAACCGTGTAAAGGTCGTTTAGCTGTTATACCGGGTGATCAAAAAGTCAGCATAAATTTGAAAACTTACCACGGAATAATGTGGATAGACAGGTAAAAACTGACACACATGCTTGGAATGACATGGGGTTTTATTAGAACCGAAAAAAAAACAAAGTTCAAAAATGTCCGACAGATGGCGCTGGACAGCAAAACGTCAGTGTCTGCGCATGACAATCGTGTATAAAAGGAGCTGTAACGAGAGAGAGAATCAGATGCGCCAGCAGTCGCAGCATGTTGACATTACCTGAAAAGGCGCTTTTAGTGAAGCTTTATTATCAGAATGGGTAATGTGCTAGTTCAGCGTTACGATCCTATCGCCATTGGAAGGGGATTCGAACGGGTAAAGGTCCGTTGACAAATGCAGCTGTGGTGAGAATGATTTCGAAGTTCGAAGCCATGGGTTGTTTAGACAATAGACCCCGTAGTGGCCGACCGAGCACAAGGCGTAATGCTGCTGAGACAGTTCAGTAAGAAATGGAGACTGTAGCGGGTTCGTCTATGCACGGGGAAGTGAGCGCTCGTGCAGTCGCACGTCGCACCGGCATTCCATACACTACTGTTTGGTTGGCACTTTAGCTTACCCTCCGATGCTGTCCGTACAGAATCCATTGGCATCATGAACTGTTACCTGGCGATTTAGTGAAGCGGAGGGCATTTGCGGTGTGGGCGTTTCAAAAGATGGCGGAAGATAACGATTGGTTGAGTGACATGTTGTGGAGCGACGAAGCTCATTTCACGCTCCGAGGGTATGTCAACGGCCACAACTGCAGAATTTGGGTTACCGAAAATCCTATAACTGTCGTGGAAACTTCATTGCATGACGAGTCACGGTATGGGTTGGATTTACCACATCTACCGTTATCGGGCCTTTTTTCTTCGAGGAAATGCGTGATTCTGGTTTTTTAACTGCTGCCGTCACGGGTGAGAGGTACGCCGATATGTTACAGAATCGCATCATCCCCAGCCTGGCTGATAAACACCTCCTGGAACGTACGATGTTTATGCAGGATAGCGCTCCACCCCATATTGCTAGACGCGTTACAGATCTCTTGCGCCCGTCGTTTGGTGATCATCGTGTGCTCAGGTCCGCAGACCTCAGTCCGTGCGATTATTGGCTTTGGGGTTACCCGACGTCGCAAGTGCATCGTGATCGACCGACATCTCTAGGGATGCTGAAAGACAACATCCGACGCCAATGCCTCACCATAACTCCGGACATGCTTTACAGTACTTTTCGCAACATTATTCCTCGACTAAAGCTTTTGTTGAGGAATGATGGTGGACATATTGAGCATTTCCTGTAAAGAACATCATCTTTGCTTTGCCTTACTTTGTTATGCTAATTATTGTTATTCTGATCAGATGAAGCGCCATCTGTCGGACTTTTTTGAATTTTTGTATTTTTTTGGTTATAATAAAACCCCATGTCATTCCAAGCATGTGTGTCAATTTGTACCTCTCTATCTACATTATTCCGTGATTTATTCAGTTTTCAAATTTATACTGACTTTTTGATCACCCGGTATATCATATGGAGAACCTTCTGTAACCGAGTCAGAAACTGAATATTTATTCAGTACTATAAACTCCTCCCACTCACGATTCCTTCACTCCGCTCTCTTCTCTCAGATTTAGTTTACTACTATTTTTAGATTCAAGATTTTCGGTCTCGATAATGAAGGTAACACAAAATTTTCCTCATTTTGCTACTGAGCGTACATATCACAATGACCGTAATGACCGTAAGGGGTCTGAAATATTGAAGGATCGGTCAGATAATTCTGAAAGGGGGCATAACTACTTTTGCACTTACGTGCATATTTATTAGGTTTGTCCATATGTTCGAAGCAGTTTTGTTTTGTATGTTGGTATTCCGGTTGCTATGGGTTTATTTATCGATTTTCAATTTCTATTTGTACTTCACTGTTGCTATTTGAGTTCAAATATTACCATTTTGTCATTCGAAGAAAGTGAGTCCAACTATGGGCGGTAGACAGTGGAGTGCCAAGTGAAGAAATCGGAAAATTTCCGCCCTGATCTTCTATTTCAGTTAAACACAGTATGACAGCAGTGGAGACAGGCAGGAACATTTGCGCTGTGGGCTGGGATACAAAGGAAATGGCTTTCTCGTTTTAAGGAGGATCGTTTTGACGTTAGTGACTCTCCACGATCAGTAAGACCTTCGGTATTTGATTAAAATCGTTTAAACGCATTACTCCACAATAATGCACGTCAGTATATTGGAGAACTGACAGATGTGATGAACTGTGATCATTACACCATCGTGGGACATTTGTATACACCGGGGAAGGTTCAAAACTGGGATGCATGATCTAAGCAAAAATCACAAAAATAAGTGGATGGCTATATGTGGATCTCTGCTTGCTCACCATCAGTTGGTTCGCGAACAACACCGACCATTCCTATCCTGTATTGTTACTGGCGACGACAAATGTTGTCTTTATGTTAATATAAGAAAAGGGAGGAATGGTTGCGCCCAAACAAAGCAGCAACTTCCCGTGCAAAGCCCTGCACACATCCACAGAAGATAATGCTGTGTGTCTGGTGGAACAGTGATAGTGTGGCGTTTTACAAATTGCTTCCCCAAAGTGTAACAATCAGTGCTGACATTTATTGTCAACAACTGGTACGTCTTGCAGACGCAGTCCAAGAACAACGACCAGGAAAACTGCGTGAAATGCATTTTATTCATGCACAACGCCACATTCTAGTGAGTGTCATTATACTCGTAGGTCGCTGTTTATTCACGCTGGTGAGCGCCGCTTATTTTCTTAGCACTTTTTCGTTTGAGATAGTATCAAACTTTCTCTTCCGATATGCCACTAAAGCTTTGGTGACACTTTGAGAGTTATTTGCTGTATAACGCTTTGTGAATCTCACCATGAGCTTCATCAAGCTCACGGTAAGATTTTCAAAGCATTATATCCAAAATGATACGTGGAAGCTACCTAGTGGAAAAGCAATCACCGTTACGTCAGTAAAATGAGTCAGTCTACCCTCCATCAGGAAAGTTGGTGCACTCACCGACTGTGATATTATTTATAAATTATAGAGCGCAGCAATCAGTCGTCCTTTCTTTGCAGGTTTTATTTGGAAAATCCAGATTTAGGCTAGTGCTTCGCCGTTATCAATGGATATTTTCTAGTCTCGATACATGTCAGTCACAGTTCTTTGAATACTACTCATTACTACACGAGTAGTATTCAAAGAACTGTGACTGACGCATGAACAACGGGGAACTGACATGTATCGATTATAAGTAAAATAAGTCTCTAAATGTTGCACTTCTAGTTATAATTTTCCATAGTTTACCACGGAACAAAATAAGCAGTGATTCCTCCCAATCACATCTTACAACGGAAAGGAAACTACGTTTTTCCTCCTTTCCTTTTTTTATTTCCTTCTGTTTCCACTTAAGTTTTCGTCTGCTAGTTTCTGTAATTTTCTAGCAGTCCCTCATTCTCAGCATTTTGACAGGACCTTGTGCGAAGTATCACACATATGAATTCTCGGCACTCCTACCAGTACATTTTGTCTTCCATATCCTGGATATACATTTTCCGATTGGCCCTCCTGCTGCAAGACTCCGGCTGGGGCCAAGCGTGGGAATTCAATGCACTACAGGTCTATGACTATATGGGAGCTGTGCCTGTGACCTGTGTCGACGAACACCCGCAATATGCACCCCCCCCCCCCTCACACTCCAGCTCAGATGTGATGTGACGAACTGGAGCAACGGAAAAAATATTAATGGCTCTGCTGGTGCGTTCCATGCTAAAATTAGTAACAATAAATGAAGCTATAGGGTTCCCCTAACCACTGAAATCAAAAATAGGTCCACTTTGACCAACATTTATTGTTACAATATTCAAACTGAAAACTATAACATGATTTCTGATGAAAATGGCAGTTTCTCCTACCTTACATATGTAAGAAAAAATTGTGCATCAGAATCTCTACTGTGCATTCAATTAACATAATAACAGCAGTGAACGGTAAAATCTTTGGGAAATGCTGATAACGCATCTGGTACTGAACTTGTGTTTCGCCGCATAAAATTGAAGACATGCTTCCAAAGCAGACATGATGATCGCATCGATCACTGTGGTGTGAAGAAAAACGCATGCATGAACCCCAAATATCTGACTCAAGAGCGTGCCATCGAGAACAACGTAACTCATAACAGGATTCCCCCAACTTTGAACAGAATGCTGCTAACACTGACTCGTCACTTTAAACCGACAATCACATTGGCGGCGTCAACTCACCTTGATGCTGCGGTACGAGATGGTGGACTGAATCCTAAGTAGCTGTAGAGGCAGAAATTGAAGTCATAGCTGAAGACAAAGTGCCTCAATAGAGGCAGCCAAAGAATCTGCACCAAAGTTCGCCGAAGGAGACTCGAAGAAGAGTGCAAGACTCACGGTCCTCAGAGTTCTAGGTGGAGAAGTCACCAAAAACTGTCTATCTGCCAACCGGCAAATTTGTAAGACATGCTTCCAATGTGATACAGCATAATAACCCCTGCCCTCTCTCCCCTAAAAAAGTTTATTTACCCGCTAGCGAATCCCTAAATTTTGCAAGTTAAACAATTTAGTATTGGACTTCCGCTCTCGAGACAGGTTGTGGCTCAGACCAATGCTTCGATTTCTTGGAAAAGGCGCCCTAACTCCCACTCGGTCTACTTTTATAAGCACAGACCAATCATAATGTCTCCGGCTCTGTGCGACGAGAGACAGTTCAACCTCCATTCCCTGGCATCGGAAAGACGTACTGGCACCTTTTCAAAAATGGGCCGAAGCTTGTGCAAGCCTCAGACTCCCATGGACCTGACGATATTACCTACTGGGTCTTCCGACCACAGCCTGTTCTCTAATATCTAGCGACCGGCCTCTGACCAGTAAGCGCTACAGTGGGCAAATTCGTTGAATACCAGACTACATAAAGATACGGACAGATCCTCTTCAGTTCCATCTAATCCTTTACTCGCCGGCCGAAGTGGCCGTGCGGTTAAAGGCGCTGCAGTCTGGAACCGCAAGACCGCTACGGTCGCAGGTTCGAATCCTGCCTTGGTCATGGATGTTTGTGATGTCCTTAGGTTAGTTAGGTTTAACTAGTTCTAAGTTCTAGGGGACTAATAACCTCAGCAGTTGAGTCCCATAGTGCTCAGAGCCATTTGAACCATTTTGAATCCTTTACTCCACATTCCCACAGATATTTTGTGCGGAATTCCTGCCAGACGCCTGCTCAGTTTCCGCGAAAAAATCTCCTTGCCTCGCCAAAGTGGCTTAGTGGACCGGATACCGACCACTTTATACAGGGGAGCTGCCCTGTACTGTGCCAAAGCTCTTAGATCTTTAGAAAGCAGGTCCTCAGGAGCGCTCACCTACCTATTAAAGGGTCATCCGATGCTGTGGCAGTTAATCCTGGCAAATTCAAATACAGTACCAAATAAATCAAAATAACATCCTTAGAGGGAAGTTATGACCTCTGATATTATCTATGTTCTAATTTCCATATATAATAGTATATCACTTAATCAAGGAAAGGAAAAACCGATTCTAATTATCGCATAATCGAAGAGGAAATAATAGTAACAAAAATGAAACAGTGGAAAACTTCGAGCCTGTCGCATTTCACTGCAAACAGAGGGCTGAGGTTCAAAAATATTGTCCTATTATGTAGAGAGCCGGCGTAAATTTCCATCTTCGGACACCACCAAATAATAGCAATAGACTGATATATACGGGATGTCTATAATTAAAGGTCCCATTTCAAAACGATGTAGAATGATTTCAAATTTGAACATCATATTATTAGCGCAGAGGGAAACATCATGGAAAAAGAAAAAGAAGATTTTTGACAGCTCCACTGCCAGAAGTCACACCGATTAAGGATGATGTGAGCCGACCAGTGTGGCAGAGCGGTTCTAGGCGCTTCAGTCTGGAACCGTGCGACCGCTACGGTCGCAGGTTCGAATCCTGCCTCGGGTATGGATGTGTGTGATGTCCTTAGGTTAGTTAGGTTTAAGTAGTTCTAAGTTCTAGGGGACTGATGACCTCAGATGTTAAGTCCCATAGTGCTCAGAGCCATTTGATTTGAACCAGGTGATGTGGACGGCCAGGCTGTACGGAAATTCTATCATTTCCGAAATGCCTCTGCAGCAGCCGCTTCACTGGCTGTGCAGTGTGCGGAGGAGCGCCATCTTGCATAAAGAAGATTCTATCCACACATTCACGCTGTTGAAGACGTGGAATGACGCAGGAGGGCAGAAGATTCTCATGGCGTTTACAAGTGACAGCACAGGTAACAGAACTCACATGACTCATATCCTCCAAAATATACGGCCCTACGACAAACCACGCCGTAACCCGCACTACACAGTCACCTCTGCAGAGCGAAATGGGACCGGTTGACGTACGTACGGATTTTCTGTCGGCCATATGGTACAATACTGCGTATTGCCATGTCATTCTAGACAGAAGTGGGCTTCATCTGCCCACAGAATGTTCCATGGTCATTCATCGTCCCATGCGAGCAAGAAATCTCAGAGCGAACGTTTGTCTTGTTGGTAGGTCAGTAGCAAACAACACCTAAACATGGGCGATTTTGTATGAATAACAATTCAGGATGCTTCGTAGGATGTTAAGCTCCCTGGTCGCAGGCACGTCCAACGATCGGGCAATTGTCCGTGCACTGCATGTCTGCACACCACCGCACGACCACTCCTGCAACCTGTAGCCACAGTTTCGACAGGCGTCAGATCAACTGCTTCCCTCCTTCACCCACACTCCATTTCAGAAAACTGTTTTTTCGAATTTTGCAATCATTTCCTCGATACCCGTAGCAGACCTCGGACCAATGCGTTTTTTCACACGTTTGAGTGTCCGGTATTTCTGTAGAGCTCCTGGCGTACAATTTCAGTTCCCGTTCTCGTAAAATAGCTTTACCACCAGGGCGATCCTCCATAGAGACAGGCAAGTTGGGCGACTGAGACGCAAACTAAGGATCAGAAGGATGCCGCTCGTCTGTTGGTGTGCATATTCCGACGCTTACGGCGCCATGTATTGTTCAGATTTTTATTTAAATTTATGTGTGTGTGTGTGTTCCATGAAGTTTCACCCTGCGTCGATAATATGCTGTTCAAATTTGACGTCATTCTGAGCAAGGGTTCTCTTTCCACAGCGTCTTGAAACTGGAACTTTAATTATGGACATCCTGTGCACAAGAGCCGCAGGATATAACTCTAATCGTGGGAAATGAAAAAGTTTCTCCTCTTGATGGAATTTACATCTCGACCAATAGTGAAAATGGCACGGAGTTATACCTCCCTTGTCCTCTGTTTCTCGTGGAACTCCGAACTCGAGGACAATTCCAAAAATCCTAAAAGAATTAAACAATCTCGTACGGTACTATCGAAGTTAATGAAATAGATGCGCCAAATCACAAGTGTATATCGCTGACGTGCATGTGCTATTCATCCCTCAAAAGTATTCGAAAGAAGCTTTGTAGAAGATTGTGTACATGGAATTTTCGTGCTCCAAGTTCCCAGCAGGAGTTCAAGAAGGTTTTATATTACAACCGGTATAGCTCCTGTGAGAAATCTGAAGTACAGATTACGTAATTACCAAAAAAGGATGTCGTTATTGAATAAGTGCGACATGGTTATAATGAAGGGTACAGCGATCCAGTGTTTCAAACTGTAGAATTTTAATGTATCTGTCTTTGATCGCAATATATTCTAATGTATTATTTGACTGCTAGTTATGGTCAGTTATGATCACCTTCATATCGGTCTGTGTTAAGGAAATGGTATAAAAATTACAAAATTTTGACCAGTAATTGCAATGTCAGTAAATACAAAACTCTATGAAACTGAAACACAACCAATGCTGACGCTGGCCCCGCCATACGGGCCACATACAGTTTCAGGTTCACCATGTTTTATTCGTTCTGACGTTGCCATCCTTGATGTTGCCATTATCATAATTAATGGACAATAGTAATGAAACAAAACATAGAAGATTCTTGTGATGAAGGACAGATACAAATTCTAGATGTCACTGCTGTTACAATTCTCAATCATTGTGGTAAGTGGCCAGTCAAACTTTGTACTAAAATTGTTTGATAGTGGTGCCTGTACCAGGAGGGATGTTTCGTTACGTCATACTAACGAAATCAAGAATCATCCACAACTCGCATTCGCCCAATTTGCACAGTTACATAAACCCAAGCCTCAGATTAATAGTAAAAGAAGACAAAGTACAACAAGGGAAGAAAGATTTCCATTTTGCGTCATTCATATGGAACAGCTAAACGAATAAAGAAAAGCAAGAGTTACAGGAAAAAATACGTTAACTGATCTAGTGTGAACCTCATTTTTTCCCTTACGCTGTTCAAATTTCCTTTTCCACAACCAACTTGGATTACATATTCCGGTTGCCGTCCTCTGTTAGAGGGCTTACCCCGCGCTGCTCCCGGTAACTCAGCCTTGCTGTAACTTAAGATGTCTCACTACGCTGTTCATTTCTCATTCTTCCATTATTTACACACACGCCTGATTCTTCAGCTACCCAAATACTTTTTTGTGTGATGTTCGCTTTGTACGTGTAATAATGTGAAAAACTCCTGTAGTAATGGTTAAAAATGTTTTCTTACCTTCCTTTCCCTATGAAAAAATTCTTACTTAAAGGGCTATACGAAAATTTTTCCTAATCTGTGATTCGGAAAAGTTTCCTTAACTTTCATTAATTTGATTCTATTTCTTCTCTGTTTCGACCATTCGAGTGATTTTGATTCTTGAATGTAAACGTGTGAGATGGCGAAAAGTTTATGGCGCTGGACTGACATTCGGTAGGAGCGGGGTAGAAATTCCAGTCCTGATATCCGGAGTTAGGTTTTTCATAGTTTCTTCAATCGTTTGAGATGAATGTCAGGATGGATATTTTTGGAAAGAGACGTCTAGTTTCTTTTCCAGTAACTGTCCACGTGGAGCCCTAAGAGCCAGTTGTGATATATCATCGACGATGGGGTGTAAACTCCTGATACTCTTTCTTCGGAAGGACGACGGTTCAATCCCGCGTCCGACCATCCTGATTTAGGTTTTCCGTGATTTCCCTAAATCGCTCCAGGCAAATGCCGGGATGGTTCCTTTGAAAGGGCACGGCCGACTTCCTTCCCCATCCTTCCCTAACCCTAATAGACCGATAACCTCGCTGTTTGGTCTCTTCCCTCAAACAACCAACCAACCAACCAACTCTTTCTTCTTAAAATGGTTTACGTCTTTACGTATGTCTTATACCGACTTTTACTTTCTTTTTTTTCATTCTCCGAAAAAAAAATATCATCGACAAGACTACACTGACAGTTATTTGCTCTTTATTTTAAAGTACAATTGAAACGTAAAACGTAACAGGAAAAATGAAAAACCTATTACCGGTTGCGCAATATATTTTCCACAAAAATATACAAGAAACCATGGCAAATATGGTTTATAATATAAGTCATCAGCAGAATAGTTTCATTTTTAATGACGTGTGCTGCTGCAGCGGTTCTAGGGTATCTGTCTTTCGTTACTTAAACAGATTCCCTACCAAATACAAATCAGAATACTGTTTAATGGGTATAAAAAGTCCTGCGGCTGACGAAGCGCAGTTCTCATTTAATGAAGCAGTAATTGCATATTAATGACTACTTCACGGTGGGCCTGTACCAACTACTGGCGAAACGAAATGCTGCGAACGAACAGAGTAGTCTCTACAATTATTTTTCCCATATTTTCCCTGTTGTTTAATATCGCGAGGCTGTGATTTCGTACTCTTAGTAATCCGTGAACCGCTCTTAATTTTGAAACTGGCATTTGTAGGTGCTAAAAATATTCGTTTGACAACTGTGAGTGAAAAGTATACATATTATGGCAACATAAATTTTCATTATTGAAAAGAATGCCACAGTTGTGACTAAATTAACCATTTCTTGAGTGGCTACTGCCCAGTGCTAGCAATGGTTACATTACCGCTCGAAGAGGAACTGACGAACCAAACTAGTTTTCAGGTAAAAGATCGGTCTAAAACTACAGTGTTCTTTGCGGTAAGATGTCATACATTAAGTATCTCAATTCTTTGCTACACAGTTTTAATTAATTTATCTGAACGTATCTAGTGCTCTTCATTTTCCAAATTAAAAAGATAACTCTATAAGTGAATATTTCCTGAAAATTACTACACGAATCTACACACATGTCTCCACAGAGCATCTTTTACGTAAGACATAGATTTACATTATCTGTTCCGTGGATGAGACTCGTTCATGTAGCGCGTGTGGAAGTGTCATCCGACATTTCAGTACTTACTAAATATTAATTCCAGTTTTATTTCAGCAGTTTATTCTACTATCTCACACACTTAGTTTTACGGACAGTCGCCTCGCACAAATACGGCTACGTATCATACCTTTACAACAAAAAGAGTAATTCTCTTGCGTACGCATCCGCACGCATTTCACTCTTAATCGTATACTGGTAATGCCATGCCTCAAATTCTCTAACGGTTGCAGTTTATGAGACAGCTTATAAAATATTGTGTCTCGAAGAAGTTCATTATTTTTTAATTTAATTCAGAAATTTCCGCGTGAGAACTCACGTATTTAGGTAGAGACAACAGTTGATTTGATGGACTAACACTTTGCTGAAGCCAAGTTAGAGAAGTCAAACTTGGTCGTTTCCTGAGAGCTTTCTCCTTCCGTGGCGAGTACAAACTTCCGCCGAAAGAGGAACTGCGGCGCAGCAGCGGTGTCGCATCTCTCCCCGCGAACAGCCGGCACAGAAAATTCAATCCGCAGGGCTTTGTGTAGGGACTCGCCTTCCCCGGCATCCAAATCTCTTCACCGTGGTCCAAAGTATTCATCTTGCTTTACTCCTTATATTATTATGATGCAGACGACGAAGAATGTAACGGTAAACTGAAAGTTAAGCCATGTATTTTAATTCCACTCGTATGGATGTCAGTTAAACAATAACACGTTCTTCCTTTTAAGGTTTTTCACTCCTTAATTCCGTAAAGAGTCTCGATATAGCTGGTAGTATAACTGGAATTATATATAGTTTGCACGTTTAAATGTGGAGAGATCACAGATTTGTTGATAATATTCTGGGAGATTATAAACTGTCATCACCTTTGACCCATTGTACAGTACCTGCAACGCATCGTCATTCCCTTTCGTATATCCCTAAGATAATATGTCTGTAGTCCGTTATCATCAAGCAACGGGGCGAGTTACTCAGAAGAGTATTCTTTCATTGAAACTAGTCCTTCTGCTATACATTAACACGGACTAAAAGAATTACATCTGTCCGTGGTATGGAATAACGGTATATCGTAGCAGTAACGCACGGAAGTCATATCACTTGAGTTTCAGCTTTGTTCACGACACTTACGTTGTTTTCGTACGTGCAAGAGACATCAAGTCTTCCTAAAACTAACAGATAGCGAACTAGAAGGAAGGATGTATTGTTGTGTAATAAAATAGGGAACACCGAACAACGCGGGAGAATAATTGATGTTTTAAAAATTATGTGCGCTGACATTGCCTACAGTATTTCAAGTGGAAGTCAATGTACAGCGCACCTGAGTAGAAGTGATAAGAGAACATATGTAAATTACGGTAGTTGTTGTCATTCATCCATAGATCACTTTTGTAGAGAAGAAAATTGGGGAAACCGCAAAAAAATAAATCAAGAAGGTGGGATGAGGATTAGAGACTCCATCTTCCCAAGGCTAATATTTTAAAAACCACCCAATCTTTTTCGGTTTATCGTCAAAGTACAATACTGTTTTATTTGTACATTCTTGCATAGAAATTATTTAATAATTCAGAAAACTGAAACTAACTGCTCATTCATCTCTCAACACTACTCACTCACTGTACGCACTACACATACATTATTTCATAACGCAGAAAGCTAGGGCAGTACTGTTTATTAATTTGCCAATACCAGTCACTGCACACACTACTCACACTACATTCTCACAATCAGCAGACATTGAGACCATGACGATGACGTCTGGTTTCCATTTTGTGTACGCAACTTCCGTTTTTATTTCCTGAAAATAGAGGCAGCATCCCTTCATAATGAGTGAAGTGTTGAGCACAGAAAGAGGTCCCACTACAGAGATTTGGAGTAAGATTTTCGAGAAACAAAACATTATAGTGCTGAATTGTATCGTGAAATGTCAGAAGTGTTTTATTATTATTCCCTTGTGTCCCATTTCTTACATTCCCTTTCTCTGTGTCATTTAATAAATCATTCAACGTATAGAGGATATTGCTTAACAGGAACTTATTAATTACCTTTTTAAATAATTTTTTTTAGTTTTCTGTTTCACCTCCTTAGGCAACTTATTTTACAGTTTTAGCCTTTGATAGTAAATGTTTTAAGTTCTATCTTTCTTCTTTCCAGGTCATGGACTGATCTATTAGTCTGTTAATTATCAGGTTTATTTTTGTGCATAAAAAAAATGGTTCAAATGGCTCTGAGCACTATGGGACTCAACTGCTGTGGTCATAAGTCCCCTAGAACTTAGAACTACTTAAACCTAACTAACCTAAGGACAGCACACAACACCCAGCCATCACGAGGCAGAGAAAATCCCTGACCCCGCCGGGAATCGAACCCGGGAACCCGGGCGTGGGAAGCGAGAACGCTACCGCACGACCACGAGATGCGGGCATTTGTGCATAACTGACGGTTAAATGTGCTCAGATGATTGAGTTAAAATCCCCAGTGTTTTGAACAGATCTTTACAGTAAGTCCGATTACATTTTTTTTATTATTATCTGGAATTCGAAAACTACGTTCACATTTGGTATATATGTTTCCTAGAACTAAATCACATAGCTGAGACTTGGGTATATGTGCGAATAGTATGTAACCAAGAAGCACCGATTATTAGAAACTGTTGACAGGATTCTAAGGACATAACATATTGATGACATTCTGTTTACGAATGTCTATATTTGTTCAGACCACTTAAAATGACAGTCAGTATTCGTTAAAAGAAATTTTATGTTATAACGCAATCTCTAGAGGTACCACCTACATTTGATTAAACAGTGTCGTTTTCCCTCTTCAGACTGAAATTCATGACATTACCTTTCTTTATGTTCAATGTAACCATTGAGATTTTCATTTGTTTTCCTGCAAGGAGGTGGCTTTTTTTTTTTTTTTTTTTTTTTTTTTGACTATAGCGTTTCGGCCTTAAGCAAAGACAATTTTCCTTACGGCTAACACTATTGGGGAAGTCATACTATTTTAGGAATAGGATTGGTGCTGATATGTTACCTTGAGCAAAGCCAATGATTCTATGGCCTTGTTTTAAGTTTGTATTACCTTTGCCCTAACTGCTAGGTCGTTAGCTACATCTCTCGTTAAAAATGATTCTAGCTTAATTAGTAATGTCCTGCGATCTACAGTATGAAAAGCCTGGATAGGTCTAACAAATATGTCGGTAACACTCCCATACTCACCAAGAGAATCAAGTACCACTTTTGTAAATTCCTCTGTTATTGATTTTGTACTTGCACTTTTTCGAAAAGCAAACTGTGACACGCTTAGAACATCGTCTTTATTCAAGTAATTCATTACATTATCTTTCATAACTGATTATATCATTTTTTTGAAACAATGACAGTAGAAAAAGGGCTAATAGTATTTTACGTCTCCCGCACTACAATTATTTAGCAAAGTCACAACTTTTACCTGTTTCAAGTACTCTGCAAGGTGCCCTGATGCGTATCATTCGTTTATTAATTTTTTTAAGGGAACCTGTATGCTTTATTTAGCACACAGACTGTTACATCAGCAAGGCCTACTGACTTTGCATCTTTTGATTTTCGTACATTTTTACTGACTTCATGCTCTGTGGTTGGAAAATACAGATTTGCTCGCTGATATTCATCGTTTATTACTTCTTCCTCGTCTCTTATCTGTATATTATCATGCTTTTTCCTGGTCTCTTCCAGTTTTCTTTTTTATCATATCCCAGACTACTTCTTTTTAATCTCTTCATTGTTTAATACATTCCTTTTTTAATGAGGAAGTGACAGATTCCCACGTTCACAGTTTGCTGGCGTTATTTTTACGCCAGTCTGAACAGACTGTCGCTAAGGATTTGCTATTTGTGGCTGTGGAGCAGCAGGCGTGGACTGTTGTTTGTCGGTAATCTGGCACGCGGCGTGCTGCCACCGCCGCTGGGACGCCCTGCAGGCGCCGAAGCCCTATACTTCCCTCTGCGGTCCGAACTCCGGCGGCGGCCGCGCCCACTGTTCTCGCTGAAATTCAACTTGTCTCTTCCGTACATAGCGGGAGGTTAAAGCGCGACTGCTCACGGAGATCCAGTGTCGGCAGTATCGTATGACAGCGAAAATTTGTAGATACGCTAATGCGTTATTGCGGAACCGATATACGCCGGAAAAAATTCCAGTTTCTACAAACACTTGAAAATCTGAGGGTGTACAGCATCTCGTCGACGTCTCCGGTGCACATATTGAAAAAATTGTGTAAGTGGTGACTAATAATAAAATCAAAATTATGCTTTCTCACTTGTTTGATGTCCGCAGCTCGTGGTCGTGCGGTAGCGTTCTCGCTTCCCGCGCCCGGGCTCCAGGGTTCGATTTCTGGTGGTGAAAGTAATTTTCATCACAAGTATTTCGCTAGCAAGGAGTGAAGATGTGGTGGTGTGGTATCAACGTTCGACATCACACTTGTTAGGGGTTGCAGTTATCGACCGTAGTCCGTATTAGTATCGTTGGACCCGTGAGTAGCGACCAGAGCCGCTAGCGCCGCTCCGCGACTTGTATCAAGTTTCTAGCGAGCTCTCATCCACTCTTGCTCGGGACGTCAAGCAGTAAAGTAGCAAAGCCTTCAGCTGATAGGAAGCAACCTCTAACAAGGCGCTTAGTAACGTATGGCCTAAGTGAGGCCTCAATAGCTACCTATTTATAATTATATGTATGCAGCCAAGAAGAATCTTGTACAACCAGTTGAGTACAATATATATATAATTTTTTACCAATGAATTCAAATTATTTTAGTCGTTGCAGAGACAAACGATGAAGCCAGCACCTTATCGACGTTACTGACAAACCTGCTGTGATTTATATTTTTCTATTTAGCATTGGCCACCAGTCAACATTGGCGACGACTCGTTCGTCGTCATCATAACAGGTGCCATAATGATTTCTAATCTCCAGAACATCTTGCAATATCTGCCTCGCGGAATGAAGATATGTGGCATTGTTGATGACGATCTGTCCGTCGTATAAGGGCGTTAAGCTTTACAGTCCCCAAGACGCTATTGGAAAGAAGGACCCGCACCAGCTTTCTCCCTGACCCTTCTCTCTCGTTATCATGAACGTCGCAGATACTACACTACTAACTACACACACTCATTGCAGTCACCACTTCGAGACAGTTACTCCTGAGATACAGCACCGACACGTAGAAAAGAAAAGGTGACTACTGGGTACGAATAAAGAAAACCTTTCCAGTGTAAGCGCCTAACCATCAAGAGATATATCAGCTAACAGCAGCGTACGACATTTACGTTTTTGATGAGGGGCAGCAAAACATTTACAGAAATAGTTATATGAGCGACAAAAATGTGTGAACTGGAATAGTAGTGTACCTTTCAATTGAGGCAGGACTTTGGTAAACACATTAGACCCGTATTCTTAAGCACTGCACATCAGATTTCCATAAGAAAGAGGCAAACAAAGAAAACCTCCCCGATTTAACTCCCGAACGTCCAAGAAGTTTTCCTTCCAATAATATCATATGACATTTGCATTTACTTCATCACTTTTGTTACGAGCAGGTGTCAGTACAGTTGTCTGGCCAAAACTATGGGTTCTATAAGTCCTCTGTGAGATGGCTCGTTGAAACTACAACATACGAAATATTATACTGTAAGTAAGGTTCTGGTATCACTGCTTAAAACATTTCTTGAATATTACGACAGCTGTTTCGGAAGATTTCCATTTTCGAGTACCTGCGCATACAAAGTTTGAGAGTTACAGTGTGGTGTAGTTGTACAGGAATTTTAATTTAATTTTCATAAGTGAAGAATTTCGTGAGATATTGAGGTATAACGGAAACTGCAGTCGTAATTTTCGTGATCACGAATTACATTTTTGTTCCAGACTTTAATTAGCACAACAATCATCGATCTAACCACAGGTCACAGAATCATATGAGTTATTTCCTGTTTCTTATAATGTTTCCACAATTTCTAACGAAATGTCGACATCATTAGTTTGAACGTACTAGTTCAAATGGTTCAAATGGCTCTGAGCACTATGGGACTTAACTTCTGAGGTCATGAGTCCCCTAGAACTTAAAACTACTTAAACCTAACTAACCTAACGACATCACACACATCCATGGCCGAGGCAGGATTCGAACCTGCAACCGTAGCGGTCGCGCGGTTCCAGACTGTAGCGCTTAGAACCGCTAGGCTACTCCAGCCGGCGAATGTACTAGTATTAACTAACAAAATAACACATATGTGAGTCTTTAGGCGCAGTAGGTGATTTCGATTGCATACCACGTTCTTCCCATTTAATTTTTGCAAGGTTGAAAATTTTAACTGTATTCCTCATTACTGTGAAACTCTGGAACCCGCACAAAGACAGACGCTATTAGCAATCGTACACCAAGAAATCACAAAGAAAATTAATTCACTTCCATTTCCATTGTTAACACTTTGCGATGACGCATACCTAACTACTAATTATTATGGATATTGAATGAGTTGCAAAAGCAAGCAAACAGTAACCGTGAATAATTTTGTCAGAGAAATCATCACCGGACATTGAAAAACTCTCTTTACAAATTACGATCGCGTTGTGCCGTATTTTCTGTTTACCAGTGTGCCACCAACCAAAGGTATGTGTCCGCCGAGATGCACATGCGCTTTTCACTCCAACTGCACATGCCCCGCACCATTACAGAGCCTCCACCAACTTGAACAGTATCCTGTTAACATGCCGGGTTCGTGGATTCATGAGGTTGTCTCCAAACCCGTTACGTCCATCCGCTCGAAAAAATTGGAAACGAGATTCGTCCGACCAGGCAACACGTTTCCAGTCATTGACAGTACAATGTCGGTGTTGAGGGGCCCAGGCGAGGCGTAGAGCTTTGTGTCGTGCAATCATCAAGGGTACACGAGCGGGCCTCTGAAAGCCCATATCAATCATGTTTCGTTGAATGATTCACACTCTCACACTTGTTGATGGCCCAGCACTGAAATCTGCATCAATTTGCGGAAGGGTTGCACTTCTATCACGTTGAACGAGTCTCTTCAGTCGTCGTTGGTCCCGTTCTTGCAGGATCTTTTTCCGGCCGCAGCGATGTCGGAGATTTGATGTTTTACCGTTTCCTGATATTCACGGTGCACTCGTGAAATGGTCGTACGGGAAAATCCCCACTTCATCGCTACCTCGGAGATGTTGTGTCCCGTTGCTCGTGCGCCAACTATAACACCATGTTCAAATTCACTTAAATCTTGATAACCTACCATTGTAGCAGCAGTAATCGATCTAACAACTGCGCCAGACACCTGTTGTCTTATATAGGCGTTGCCGACCGCAGCGCCGTATTCTGCCTGTTTAAGTATCTCTGTATTTGAATACGCATGCCTATACCAGTTTCTTTGGGGCTTGAGTGTAATTAGTAGAAGGAGTTGTGGAAGCACAGTGCGTGAGATTCTCCTTCTCTACCCTATTATTTTATGTATAGATTGAGTTCCTTGCGTAGGCATAGCATGAGCAGCTCTCGTTAATTTTATTATTCGATTTACACTTTATAAAGTCTGTAAGTGTTGACTCCTAGCCTCAGCTCTAAGACATGCTGCGGCTGTGCGAGTTCTTACGAAGGTAAGACGCGTCACGGGGAATACGTCTCCGCTCCACCGAACGTTCTTCAAGCAAAGCTCGCTGCGACGCTCCATGGGACGCTCTTGGTGACAACAGCCACGAGTCGCGCATTTCATGTAGGTGGCCCTAGCCAAGGGCAAAGACAGAAGTCCTTTGGTGACGCTCTGACGAGCAGCCCCACTGCATTTAAGCATTCTGTGTATCCATTAACAATGGCAACATTCCGACAGTGTGGTTTGCTGGCACCGGGAGACGGCGTGTCCAAACAGATTTTTTTCTCCCAAATAGCCACTCGTGAGCGTCTCGTCTCAAATAATGGAAGGAGGGACTCTCTTTGAAGTTCTGACGATGAAATTTTCTAACAGGAGACCGAACTCATTCGCCAAGTTGGCGTCCGACTTTCGATGTCACAAACAAGCGCTTTCTCTCTCACTCATTATCGTCTTTCTCTCTATGGTTTTACGTGGTAATTTTCCATTCGAGTTTTGTACGAGGGGAGGCCAGGATTTCCTCTACACCGTATTGGACGGTCTCTATCAGTTGCTCCTGCTACGCCATTGGTCAACGAATGAACACACGCGTTTCTTAGGCGGAGCCTAGGTGGAATTCAAATAGTATATAGAAAACGACATTCGCCTTTTAGTTCTGGAGGGGGAAGTGCTTCGGAACCGGGGGTGACGGCTGCGGTGCAAGACTTTGATGTGAGTAGCCTTCTGATAACCACAGCTGGACTTAAACTATAGCGCCTCCAAATGGGCGGCCACGCTGATCTCAGAGGCGGGCCCAACTACTTGGTCGTAAGCATTGCTGTGCCGGTTGTGCGACTGGTTCAATTAGGTTCTGCTCATCCTAATATGTGAACTTCTCATTAGATAAATTTCCTTAATCCCATTAGATTTCTTACTCTTAGTTCATAAATGGATTTAAAATTAGTTTCGCGAATCTGATGCTTTTCCCACATGTACTGCAAATACGAATGTCTAATGCGTAGGTTTGACTTCCTTTTAAGGCATGATTAACCGCCTGGTAGTCACAATATGACGATCTCTGCGATTTCTTTTGGCATTATCTGATTACGAGTATACCAGCTTAGAACGCTTACTATTGGAGAGGAATGAATTTACGTTTTTTCTTTTCCCGTAGTCCACATACGCGAGAACTGTGCAACTAATGTCAGCGGTCCTCTAATGATCCAACTTTTGATGCTGTGTTGTGCGTACGAAACTATTAATTAAACTGTCTTGATACTGCACATACTGAAAACGACATTAAGTGAGTATTTGTCATGTGAATTAAGAGTTTCCTTTTTATAATGATTATATTTCCTTTCATAATCGATTAGTAGAGCGCACAGGTGCCAAAATTTGCAAATTCTAGTGATATTGCCGGCCGCGGTGGCCGTGCGGTTCTAGGCGCTCCAGTCCGGAACCGCGCTGCTGCTACGGTCGCAGGTTCGAATCCTGCCTCGGGCATGGGTGTGTGTGATGCCCTTAGGTTAGTTAGGTTTAAGTAGTTCTAAGTTCTAGGGGACTGATGACCACAGCAGTTGAGTCCCATAGTGCTCAGAGCCATTTTTTCTAGTGATATTTATCTATCGAGACGCTTCCTTGAGAAAGTCAGTATGTGACTATATACAAACATCCCACCTCCTTCCTCTCACACCAACACCTTGTACAGAAATAGATTCGAGAGTATGCCTCAAATTAGAGGAACTCAGTCACCAAAGATACCGCGAATATTAGAATGTTTGTCAAAAACTTTAACAGATATAACATTCAGAAATTCATGGAATCGGGTGCTTGGTACCGGGAGATTACAACTAAGTCAGTTCCAAATTGTACATTGCGATGGGAACAATGACGCTTTGAACGATGTATCGTCGATGGCGACGATGTAATTTGTGGTCACTGTGAACATTACGATGTCATTTACTTCGGTGGATTCTCATCATTGGTTTGTCAGTTAGTCTGTATCCTGATGACGAATATTCTCGAGAGCTCAGAATTGTATACAGATTCACCGTGACATTTCCGCGAGAACACTGCATACAAAAAATCCATCGCTAAAGTTCTCATGATGTAGTAGTGAATTCTTCTTTATGGTATTTGGGTGGCTGTTTAATTTTAGTGATAATCTCTGTTTTAATTGAAAGTAATATGTGTTTACTGGGGATTAAAGCTCTGAATTTTTTCTAGTCACCTTCCTGAAAACTAATGTCTAATTGATTGTTTACGCTTTGAGGAGTAACGTATTCCTTCGTACATTCCCTCTGCTGTTGTTTTAACAGTGTCTCATATCCGAGTTTATCCTGTGTGTGTGTGTGTGTGTGTGTGTGTGTGTGTGTGTGTGTGTGTGTGTGTGTGTGTGTGTGTTTTGGTGGCAGCGGAGAAAAGCAGTGTACTGCCACGTGTAGCAGATTGTGAAATTGCCGCGCAGACCGTCGAGATACCCGCTCTGCTCCCCACACTGTTCCGCTGGCTGTCAACGATGCGATCGTCGGTAAGCGAGGGCTGTTTTCCCATAGACTTTCTGATGTTCTCTCCAAGTGCCCGCAACGAGATGATCTTCCCGGCACCAGACTATCAGTCACCGCTGTGTTCTGTGGCGGCCAATATCTTTTTTAAAGAAAGCCACAACAGAAAATATGAAGAATACGATAGTAATATTTTGGCGTTATGTGTCTATGTAACAGAATATCGTTTCACAAATCAAATGAAAAGCGAAAAAAGAGAAATCAGAATGACATCGAGGTTGTCTGATATGCAGAACCTGCTGTTTCGGAGAAAATAGGCTGTGGTTTTCCTGAAGAACTACCTCAGCATTCGTCGTCTGAAATGATTATGGCAGAACACGGATAATCTAACTCAAAGTGACCAACTGCAGGTCTGACCTTTGCTTCTCCACCGTCGTACTCCGTCCTCTTCTCCCGAATACAAAGAAGGAAGGAAGGTTGTGGTCTAAAGTCCTATCGACATCGAAGTCCTTAGAGACGACGCACAAGCTCGAATTGTTTCACGTGTAGGGAAGGAAATCGGCCCTGGCCTTTCAAAGGAACTACCCCAGTATTTGCCTGGAGCGATTTGTGCAAATTACGGAAAACCTAAATCAGGAAGGCTGGAAGAGTATTTGACGATGATGATGTTTGGTTTGTGGGGCGCTCAACTGCGCGGTTATCAGCGCCTGTACAAATTCCCAACCTTTGCTCACCCCAATCTCGCCACTTTCATGAATGATGATGAAATGATGAGGACAACACAAACACCCAGTCATCTCGAGGCAGGTGAAAATCCTTGACCCTGCCGGGAATCGAATCCGGGACCCCGCGCTCGGGAAGCGAGAACGCGACCGCGAGACCACGAGCTGCGGACGAAGCGTATTTGAACCGCTGTCTTCCCGAATGCTAGTCCACTGTGCTAACCACTGTGCCATCTCGCTCGACGAATACGAGTCCAGTGTGCAGTGTCTATCACACTGCTCAACAAATAATAGAGGCTAACCACCGAAAAGTGTTATTAAAGATGTATCATCTCGCAACTGTTAAGGTGTTCCCGTCACTGTAAAACACGACCGTCACATCTCTTCCTCCTGGAAGATGAGGGTGAATCATCTTCAGGTATAGATTCAGGACGCATTTCAACAATAGCACTGACGCTAGATAACTTACACATCACGACGACCTGAAAATAAACATATATATATATATATATATATATATATATATATATATATATATATAGGGTGAGTCACCTAACGTTACCGCTGAATATATTTCGTAAACCACATCAAATACTGACGAACCGATTCCACAGACCGAACGTGAGGAGAGGGGCTGGTGTAATTGTTTAATACAAACCATACAAAAATTCACGGAAGTATGTTTTTTAACACAAACCTACGTTTTTTAAAATGGAACCACGTTACTTTTGTTAGCACATCTGAACATATAAACAAATACGTAATCAGTGCCGTTTGTTGCATTGTAAAATGTTAATTACATCCGGAGATATTGTAACCTAAAGTTGACGCTTGAAACCTCCGACGTTCAGTTGCGTGTTGTAACAAACACGGGCCACGGTCGGCGAGCAGCATCTGCTGCGATGACGATGACGACCGTGTTTACGAGTGTGGCTGTAGTGCACTGTTGTGGTTTGGTCTAGCTGTCACAGTGTCCGCATGTAGCGCTTGCTGCTATTGTTATTCTGCATTCGTCTCCGCACGCAGACCAACTGTAGTACACTGTGTTACCAGACGTCTGTGATAGTGTAGTGTTGTAGGAACTGTGACCATGGTGTATTCGAACTCTGAAAAGGCGGAGATGGTACTCATCTATGGCGAGTGTCGACGAAATGCAGCTGAAGCCTGCAGGGTGTATGCAGAACGGTACCCGGGCAGAGAGCATCCAACGTGCCGCACATTGCAAAACATCTACCGCCAACTGTATGCAACAGGTATGCTCGTAGCACGCGAACGGGTCCGTAACAGGCCCGTCACAGGAGAAGCTGGTGCAGTTGATGTGTTAGCTGCTGTTGCCATGAACCCACACATGAGTACACGGGACATTGCGAGAGCCGGTGGACTGAGTCAAAATAGTGTCATGCGCATACTGCATCGTCACCTCTTTCACCCGTTTCATGTGTCGCTACATCAGCAATTACATGGCGATGACTTTAATCATCGAGTGCAATTCTGTCAATGGGCATTAACAGAGAATGCGTTGCAGTTCTACCTGTTTACCGATGAAGCGGGTTTCACAAACCACGGGGCAGTGAATCTACGGAACATGCATTACTGGTCCGTGGACAATCTTCGCTGGCTCAGACAGGTAGAGCGACAGCGACCGTGGACTGTAAACGTATGGTGCGGAATCATTGGCGACCACCTCATCGGTCCTCACTTCATTGCAGGGGCCCAAACAGCTGCAACATACATCGCGTTTCTACAGAATGATCTGCCAACGTTGCTCGAAAATGTCCCACTGGAAACGCGTCGACGTATGTGGTATCAGCATGATGGTGCACCTGCACATTCCGCAGTTAACACTAGGCTGACCCTTGATAGGATGTTCGACGGGCGTTTCATAGGACGTGGAGGACGCATAAATTGGCCAGCCCGTTCTCCTGATCTTACACCACTGGACTTCTTTCTGTGGGGTACGTTAAAGGAGAATGTGTACTGTGATGTGCCTACAACCCCAGATGATATGAAACAACGTATTGTGGCAGCCTGCGGCGACATTAAACCAGATGTACTGCAGCGTGTACGACATTCATTACGCCAGAGATTACAGTTGTGTGCAGCAAATGATGGCCACCCCATTGAACATCTATTGGCCTGACATGTCGGGACACACTCTATTCCACTCCGTAGTTGAAAACGGAAACCACGTGTGTACGTGTACCTCACCCCTCATGGTAATGTACATGTCCGTCAGTAAAAAAGACCAATAAAAAGGTGTTAGCATGTGGACGTAATGTGCTGTTCCAGTCTCTTCTGTACCTAAGGTCCATCACCGTTCCCTTAGGATCCCTACGTAATTCGGTGCTCTCCGATACTCACGATCGAACAACGGAGGAGTGGTACTCAAGCGTCAACTTTACGTTACAATATCTCCGGATGTAATTAACATTTTACAATGCAACAAACGGCACTGATTACGTATTTGTTTATATGTTCAGATGTGCTAACAAAACTAATGGGGTTCCATTTAAAAAAACCTAGGTTTGTGTTAAAAAACATACTTCCGTGCATTTTTTTATGGTTTGTATTGTAAGTAGGCTGTTTAGGTTTTCTTATTGGTAACGCCACGTAGCGCTCTGTGCTGTGTGCAGTCTGTGGCTAGTTTGCATTGTTGTCTGCCATTGTAGTGTTGGGCAGCTTGATGTTAACAGCGCGTAGCGTTGCGCAGTTGGAGGTGAGCCGCCAGCAGTGGTGGATGTGGGGAGAGAAATGGCGGAGTTTTGAAATTTGTAAGACTGGATGTCATGAACTGCTATATATATTATGATTTTTCAACACTATTAAGGTAAATACATTGTTTGTTCTCTATCAAAATCTTTCATTTGCTAACTATGCCTATCTGTAGTTAGTGCCTTCAGTAGTTAGAATCTTTTATTTAGCTGGCGGTAGTGGCGCTCGCTGTATTGCCGTAGTTCGTGTAACGAAGATTTTTGTGAGGTAAGTAATTTGTGAAAGGTATAGGTTAATGTTAGTCAGGGCCATTCTTTTGTAGGGATTATTGAAAGTCAGATTGCGTTGCGCTAAAAATATTGTGTGTCACTTTAAGCACAGTCTTGTATAATTTTTCTAAGGGGACGTATCAGTATTAACCAATTACACTAGCCCCTCTCCTCACATTCGGTCTGTGGAATCGATTCGTGAGTATTTGATGTGGTTTACGAAATATATCCAGCAGTAATGTTAGGTGACTCACCCTATATATATATATATATATATATATATATATATATATATATATATATATATATAAAACTGGCCATTAAAATTGCTACACCACGAAGATGACGTCCTACAGATGCGAAATTTTACCGAAAGGAAGAAGATGCTGTGATCTGCAAATGATTACCTTTTCAGAGCATTCACACAAGGTTGACGCCGGTGGCGACACCTAAAACGTTCTGACATGAGGACAGTTTCCAACCGATTTCTCATACACAAATAGCAGTTGACCGGCGTTACCTGGTGGAACGTTGTTGTGATGCCTCGTGTAAGGAGGAGAAATGCGTATCATCACATTTCTGATTTTGATAACGGCCGGATTGTAGCCTATCGCGATTGAGGTTTATCGTATTGCGACATTGCTGCTCACGTTCGTCGAGATCCAATGACTGTTAACAGAGTATGGGATCGCTGGGTTCAGGAGGGTAATACGGATCGCCGTGCTGGATCCCAACGGCCTCGTATCACTAGCAGTCGAGATGACAAGAATCTTATCTGCATACCTGTAACGGATCGTGCAGCCACGGCTCGATCCCTGAGTCAACAGATGGGGACGTTTGCAAGAAAATAACCATCTGTACGAGCAGTTCAACGGCGTTTGCAGCCGCATGGACTATCAGCTCGGAGACCAGGACTGCGGTCACCCTTGACGCTGCATCACAGAAAGCAGCGCCTCCGCTGGTGTACTCAACGACGAACCTGAGTGCACGAATGGCAAAACGTCATTTTTTCGGATGAATCCTTGTTCTGTTGACAGCATCATGATGGTCACATCCGTGTTTGGCGACATCGCGGTGAACACACATCGGAAGCGTGTATTCGACATCGCCATAATGGCGTATCACCCGGCGTGATGGTAAGGGGTGCCATTGTTTTCACGTCTCGGTCACCTCTTGTTCGCATTGACTGCACTTTTAACAGTGGACGTTACATTTCAGATGTGTTACGACCCGTGGCTCTACCCTTCATTCGATCCCTGCGAAACCCTACATTTCAGCAGGATAATGCACGACCGCATGTTGCAGGTCCTGTACGGGCCTTTCTGGACACAGAAAATGTTCGACTGCTGCCCTGGCCAGCACATTCTCCAGATCTCTCACCAATTGAGCCGAGCAACTGCCTCGTCACAATACGCCAGTCCCTACTGTTGATGAGCTGTGGTATCGTGTTGAATCTGCATGGGCAGCTGTACCTGTACACGCCATCCTAGCTCTGTTTGACTCAATGCCCAGGCGTATCAAGGCCGTTATTACGGTCAGAGGTGCTTGTTTTGGGTACTGATTTCTCAGGATCTATGCACCCAAACTGCGTGAAAATGTAATCACATGTCAGTTCTAGTATAATATATTTTTCCAATGAATACTCGTTTATCATCTGTATTTCTTCCTGGTGTAGCAAATTTTAATGTCCAGTTGTATATATATATATATATATATATATATATATATATATATATATATATGTGTGTGTGTGTGTGTGTGTGTGTGTGTGTAGGGTGGTCCATTGATGGTGACCGGGCCAAATATCTCATGCAATAAGCGTCAAACGAAAAAACTACAAAGAACGAAACTTGTCTAGCTTGTCTATTTAAAAAAAACGCAGTTGACATCCGTTTGACCTATGGGAGCGCCATCTAGCGGGCCAACCATTGCGCCATCTGCTTTCCGCCTTCAAGCTAGACGAGTTCTGTTCTTTGTAGTTGTTTCATTTGATTCTTATTTCGTGACGTATTTGGCCCGGTTCAATGCGACGGCCTTACGCTACCTTACTGCGAGGAAATGTGTGGTTGTATGGTACCACTCCACAGGACGACGACGGAGCCGAAGTCTTGTTGCATCAATAACCTCCCTATCATCCACGCACATCTTCCTGTGGAGTGGTGGAGTGCATCCTTCACTAGGCCAAGCACATGGGAGTCTGAAGGTGCGAGATACGCGCTGTAGGGTGGATGAACAAGAACTGTGCAGTGAAGGTTTATGAGTTCCTTCAGACTTGTATGAGGCGTTGCGTTGTCACGGAGAAGGAGAAGTTCCTTTGCATCCGTTGATTACCTCTAACGAGAGTGTCCGCACGTTCCAACATTGCAGGAGTCACAGCTGTATGCGGCCAGCTGGCACGTGGGAGATCGGACGAGTATGCGATGACAGACGCCTCGCTCAACGACTCAACGTGCTTTTATTCAATGCCAGGTCTCCGCAGACATTCTGCAAGCGTCTGTGAATATCTATGATGTTCTGGTTTCCGTCAAAAGAAACTAAATGAGAACTCTCTGCCTGCAACGCTCCTCTGTTACAGATGACATTCTCAAGATTGCATATAGCACCGCCACCTATTGGAACTTCATGAAACTATAGGGGTTGAAGTGAGAACGTTTCACGTTGCCGTACAAGAAAATTCTCAGTTTCGCAACTGAAATGGACCGAGAAAAAAAGTGTTACATTGCTTTTTAAACGACCATCGTACACGTTATACATGTAACTCGGTTGACTTTCGCTCTTCGCTGACGCATGTTGCAACCCTCTGCCGGTAGAGGGCTCCGTATTGTAACATAGCGGTGTGTGGCATAACTTCGTTGGTGCGTGAGAAACAGCGTGCTGTAATCCCTGAGAAAAGTGGAAGCATGAATTCGAGGAATTCGCCCTCGCATGAAGCATCTTCTCCTTCAGTATGACAGTGCCAGACCGCACACGATACAGCCCCGACTTCGCCCCATCCGATATTCATATGTTTCCATAACTTAAAGACCACCTTCGAGGACTTCACTCATCAATGCAATGAAACGGAGCAAGCAGAGATGTAGTTTTTGTTCCTTCAGCGAAGTCTGACATTCTACAGCGGCAGTATCAACATACTGGTGTCTCGTTTGGAGAAATGTGTTCGTTTCCAAGGTGATTATGTTCACAAATAAATAAGTATACATGAAGAATAAAAGTTCAAAATGTTAATAAAGTTTATTTTATTTATAAAACTTTAAGAGTTTTCGTATAAAAAAATTGACAGGCATTACTTTTCAGCACGCACTCGTAATAAACGTGTTCAAGGATCTAATTTGCGAGTTTAAACCTACTAGAGACTGTCTATTTTATAGTTATCATGCACGAAAATAGTGGCACTGTCGTAGATAATACGCAAGGTGAGACAGGTAAGACACACCACTCCCCAATATATACAGAACAGGTAAGTATATCGAAGTGCAGTTTTTGTATGAGTTATAGTGGATAACTCTGTAAATTTTTTGAAATACTAAAGAAATTTTTACTTCCGTGTCGAATTATGGCACTGACATTTTAAAAATGAAACTATATACTTTTTTGTGGCACTGGAAAGAGCCTTCGAAGAGAACTTCAATAATATAGACTGATACAACAGTAACAGGATGAAAGCGCCATAAATTTCTGGCCCACTATGCCAAATTTAAACAGAAGAAAGTATGAAATTTCATTAAGAATAAGAACCAGATCGGTATCACAATTACGCAGAATTAAGCACCCACACCTAACTCACACATACTCAACGAAATATAAAACGTGCAGAATTTTTAATATTAACTAAGACTGCGGTCTAAAATATTCTCAAGAAATTCATTAAAAACAAAATATTTAATTATATGCAAAGTGCGTCAATTAATTAAAAATCATATGGACCGTCACAGACAACAGCCCTCTGCTGATACTGACCGTTTTACTTCACGTACACTCCTGGAAATTGAAATAAGAACACCGTGAATTCATTGTCCCAGGAAGGGGAAACTTTATTGACACATTCCTGGGGTCAGATACATCACATGATCACACTGACAGAACCACAGGCACATAGACACAGGCAACAGAGCATGCACAATGTCGGCACTAGTACAGTGTATATCCACCTTTCGCAGCAATGCAGGCTGCTATTCTCTCATGGAGACGATCGTAGAGATGCTGGATGTAGTCCTGTGGAACGGCTTGCCATGCCATTTCCACCTGGCGCCTCAGTTGGACCAGCGTTCGTGCTGGACGTGCAGACCGCGTGAGACGACGCTTCATCCAGTCCCAAACATGCTCAATGGGGGACAGATCCGGAGATCTTGCTGGCCAGGGTAGTTGACTTACACCTTCTAGAGCACGTTGGGTGGCACGGGATACATGCGGACGTGCATTGTCCTGTTGGAACAGCAAGTTCCCTTGCCGGTCTAGGAATGGTAGAACGATGGGTTCGATGACGGTTTGGATGTACCGTGCACTATTCAGTGTCCCCTCGACGATCACCAGTGGTGTACGGCCAGTGTAGGAGATCGCTCCCCACACCATGATGACGGGTGTTGGCCCTGTGTGCCTCGGTCGTATGCAGTCCTGATTGTGGCGCTCACCTGCACGGCGCCAAACACGCATACGACCATCATTGGCACCAAGGCAGAAGCGACTCTCATCGCTGAAGACGACACGTCTCCATTCGTCCCTCCATTCACGCCTGTCGCGACACCACTGGAGGCGGGCTGCACAATGTTGGGGCGTGAGCGGAAGACGGCCTAACGGTGTGCGGGACCGTAGCCCAGCTTCATGGAGACGGTTGCGAATGGTCCTCGCCGATACCCCAGGAGCAACAGTGTCCCTAATTTGCTGGGAAGTGGCGGTGCGGTCCCCTACGGCACTGCGTAGGATCCTACGGTCTTGGCGTGCATCCGTGCGTCGCTGCGGTCCGGTCCCAGGTCGACGGGCACGTGCACCTTCCGCCGACCACTGGCGACAACATCGATGTACTGTGGAGACCTCACGCCCCACGTGTTGAGCAATTCGGCGGTACGTCCACCCGGCCTCCCGCATGCCCACTATACGCCCTCGCTCAAAGTCCGTCAACTGCACATACGGTTCACGTCCACGCTGTCGCGGCATGCTACCAGTGTTAAAGACTGCGATGGAGCTCCGTATGCCACGGCAAACTGGCTGACACTGACGGCGGCGGTGCACAAATGCTGCGCAGCTAGCGCCATTCGACGGCCAACACCGCGGTTCCTGGTGTGTCCGCTGTGCCGTGCGTGTGATCATTGCTTTTACAGCCCTCTTGCAGTGTCCGGAGCAAGTATGGTGGGTCTGACACACCGGTGTCAATGTGTTCTTTTTTCCATTTCCAGGAGTGTATTTTACACATTCGCATTCAAGAACTCGATAACATCGTTTTCCAGTTCTTATTAAATGATAACACCAGCAGTACTGAACTTTTGCTGATCTTATCACCCACTCATCGACTAATCAGTTAATCTCAATTCCCACGTTACGTCAAATGCATCTTATGTCAGATAATGAGAAGAATGTTTTAGGTATGATTGGTAATTAAGTATCAGAGTGCTCATGAATTCAAAGATGGAGTAGAGTAATCAACCACGCAAAAAATTATAGGTAAAAGTAACATTCAACTGCATTTCACGAAAAGAAATCGCAAGCAATATGCAATCAGACACCACTAACATGCTATATTTTGCTAAAGTGGAAATCCCAAAATCGAAGATGTCGCGTGCTGGTTTGTAAAGCACTGACAACATGTTGCAAAAATCGACAGCATCCACGCTGTATGTTTTTATTGTAATAAGATTCACCTTATTACCTTTATTGTAATAAGATTCACCTTATTACCAGAGAAGTGATAGTGCCGAAATACACTACTAAATCTACCCTGTTGGTATGTTTCTTTACCGTTTGCAGAGTCAACTTTTGACTTAACGAAGTTGACTGCAACGTGATATGGCGCTCTAGTTAAGGCAATGGGCTTGTTTGGGCCTAAGACACTAGATCTGTATACGAAACATGTGTGGTTCACGTCCTCATCTGTTAATCCAGATTCATGATTTTCCGTAGTTTCTCAAAATCAGTTCAGGAGACTTCGGTTTGGTACCTGCCCAAATCTTTCTTCATTTGAACTCGGCCGTTAAATACCTCGAAATATTAAACACTAACTTTTTTGCCTGACTCCTCTTCCGGTGGAACTGCGTACAAATCCTTTGTCAAGCATCATTCTCTACAATCTTCGCAGTTTCACAGAAGCACTTCCTGCGAATTCAAAATGGATTTACCAACAACTTTACGACGATTGCTATCCACCTTAACGAAAATAAACTGGTGCACAGGCTCTAATAATCTTGGTTCTTGTCGGAAAGGGACACTAAGGAACAAAGGAATACATTTTTGAGAAATTTGACGCAGCCAGATTGCGTTTCAGGTCTCGAGGTGAAGAGAATATACACCTACATTTATATCTACGTGACTTCTCTCTGATTCACACTTAAGTACCTGGCAGATGATTTATCCAGTCATCTTCAGACTGTTCCTTTACCGTTCCACTCTCTAACATTGAGTGGGAAAATGAACGCTTTAATCTGTTTGTACGAACTCTGAATTCTCTTGTTCTATTACGATGATAATTTCTCCCTCTGTGCATGGTGACCATTATTGAACTATATTGCATAAAACCATCATAACTTCTGCACGGTTTGAGTTAGGACGTTCAAACTGCACGGTGAGTCGCGGGGCTTGGGAATTAGTATGCGCTATATGGTTTGGTTTAGCGACTATGGTGTTGATGTTTGGTTTGTGGGACGCTCAACTACGCTGTCATCAGCGCCTGTACAACGTCCCAATTTTTACACATTTCAATTTTTTTTTACACAGTCTAATCTAGCCACTGTCACGAATGATGATGAACTGATGAGGACAACACAAACACCTAGTCTCCAGGTAGAGAAAATCCTCAACCCGGCCGGGAATCGAACCCGGGTCCCCGTGATCGAGAGACAGCAACGCTAGCCACTAGACTAAGAGCTGCGGACTGGTTTAGCGTCAATAAGCAAAACTGGAGAATTTGGGGGACTGAGAATCCGCATTTCGCGATCGAGAAGTCTCTTCACCCTCAACGGCTGACTGTATTGTCTGCAACGTCCAGTCACGAAATAATCGGTGCGATATTCCTTGATGGCACGGTGACTACCGAACGGTACCTGAAGATTTTGGAAGATGGTTTGATCCTCATTATCAAAAGTGACCCTGATCTCCACAAGATGTGGTTCATGCAAGACGGAGTTCAGCCACATCGATTCAGGGTGTTTGATAACCTGGAGGAGCGCTCTGGGACGGCATTCTGGCTCTGGGGTACCCAGAGGCCACCGGCATGGGCCTCGATTGGCCGCCATATTCTCCAGATCTGAACACATGCGACTTCTTTTTTTGGGGCTGTATTAAAGACAAGGTGTACAGAAATAAACCCAAAACCATTACTGAGCTGAAAAAAGCCATTCAGGAGCTCATCGACAGCATCGATGTTCAGACACTTCAGCGGGTGATGCAGAATTTCGTTGTTCGTCTGCACCACACCATCTCCAGTAATGGCATGGCGTATCGAACATGTCATAACCTAAATTTGAATATCTGCAATGACGTTTACATGTTGAATAAAGCGTGGGCAAGCCGTAGTTTGTAACTAATTTACGTTTTCTTTCATGTAGTTCAATAATTTTCACCCTGTAGTTTGGCACAATACAATATTTTCGCATTTAGATGAGAAAGCTGGTGACTGAAACTTCATAAACAGCTCTGGCCGCAACGAAAAACGCCTCCGTCTTAATTATAACCGTTCCCCAACTTGCTTATTATATCCGTGACCCTCCCTCCCTTATTGCTCGATAATGCAAAACGACTTGTCCTCTGGGCTTGTTCAGTGACCTCCGTCAGTCCTATATGGTAAGGATCCCACACCACCAAGCAATACTCAGGCACAGGGCGGACAAGCGTAGTGTAGGCAGTCTATTTAATACACCTGTTGCATCTTCTAGGTGTTCCGTCAATAAAATCTAGTCTTCGGTTAGCTTTCCACGTCCCAGTTTACGAGGACGTGCTGAAAAGTAATGCCTTTGAATTTCTTATGTGAAAACTCTTGAACCTTTTTAAATAAAATGAACTGTATTAAAACCACATATCTTTGTTCTTCATTTCTACACATATATTTCCCAATATAGTCACCCTGGTGACGAACTCATTTCTCGTAGCGAGAGACCAGTTTGTTGATACTGTCACTGTAGAATGCGACTTTGTTGATGGAGCCATAACCTCACGTCTGCTTGCACCGCTTCATCACTTCCGAAGCGAACTCCTTTAAGATATTCTCCAAGTCTTGGAAACAGATATAAATCGGATAGGGTCATGTCGGGACTGTGTGATTGATCATCGATGTCAGTGAATCCTAGGGATGGATTGTTGCAAATGTTGCTCATTACTGATGTCGATACAATCATCACCGTACACAGCTTTCATTCTTTCATGTATTTCAATTGGAGGCACGTTTTCTGCAATTAAAATCTCGATTACAGCACGCTGTTTCTCACGCACCGAAATAGTTACGTTGCACACCGCCGTTACACGCTGCTACTCGGAGCCCTCTAGCGGCAGAGGGTTGCAATTTGCGTCAGCAAAGTGGGAAAGTCGACCGAATAATATGTATGGAATTTAAAACCGTAACTGATATTGGGAACAGAATAAAAAATTTGTAGGCATTACTTTTCAGCAAGCGCTCGTAAGTTCTTCGTAATTGTAATTCCTAGTTATTTAGCTGTAATGACAGCCTTGAAATATGTGTTATTTATCGTGTAACAGAAATTTAACTATTTCTTTTCATACTCATGTGGATGACCTCACACTTTTGCTTTGTCAGAGACATTTGCCACTTTTCGCACAATACAGATATCGTATCTCAGTCATTTTGCAATGGGTCTTAATATCCATAAGAATATCCATTATTTATTAGCACTGTTTAGTCTCATCTGGCGGTAAGTGTAAGATTAAAATTGTGTGAAGGACGTAGGGAGGTTCAATTCGAAAACATGTAACACTGAAACGCCGGGAGCTGTTTTTGATTTCAGGTCGAGCCCAAATTTTTTTTTTCCTTTCGTTGAAGTTCAACTGAAATACCGTTATGACGTCGGTGCACGGTGTGAAATTCACTGTACAACAGTAAGTACATTGGAAAAAAAGTAGGTCACATCCAGGAAAGCACACTAACACAGTGTAACACCACCTCTAGCCTTGGTAATGGTTTCAGGCGAGGAAGAGAGTCACGAAGTTTGTTCAAGTATGCAGTATCCATATGAAGCCACTCATTGATGTTTAGACAATGTGGCGCTATCAAATTGCGTGGATGTTCATTGCTACGTTTCATTCGCTGTCCCATGTAGTGCCAGGCATACTCTATGGGATTAAAGCAGGGTGATTCAGCAGGCCAGTCTACGTGTGAAAGGTTACGTGAATGTTCGTCAAAACAAGAATGTATGCATCTATTTTTGTGGACACGGCTGCTGTCGTCATGGAAGGTGGGAGTGTCCACAGCACGCTCACAATGAATATGTAAAAGGAAGAACAATACTTGGGCACCGAAAATGTTGAAAAATGTTGCCACTTTCCGCACAATACAGATATCGTATCTCAGTCACTTTGCAATGGGTTTTAATATCCCTAAGAAAATCCATTATTTATTAGCACTGTGTAGTCTCATCTGGCGGTAAGTGTAAGATTAAAATTGTGTGAAGGACGTGGGGTTATGCTGTCGTCATGGAAGGTGGGACTGTCCACAGCACACTCACAATGAATACGTAAAAGGAAGAACAATACTTGGGCACCGAAAATGTTGAAATAAGCATCCCGGTTCAAGTTCACAGTCATCTAAATGAGTGGGCCCAAGTCATTATACGAAAAATATCCACAAAACATAAGAGAACCACCTTCAGCCTGAACTACACAAACTACACATTGCGGGTTAAATGGCTCAGAGGCGCATCAGTGCACTCGAGACCCTGCGTCATTTGAAAAGAGGCAAAATCGCGTCTCATTGTAACACAATATGTGCCTCCAGTCAGCTACGGCCCAGTTTCGTTGTTCTTTGGCCTACTAAAAACCTGCTGCTTTTGTGATTTACCTGATTCCAAAATGTCAGTTATGCTGTTGCCTTTCCAGTGTTCGTCAGGACACTGGTAGAGACGTGCAATGTGTATTGGATAAAAGTCCAGATATTTCTACTGGTGACTGGCGACGGTATACAGAACAACAATACATCAGTATTTACGTCATTTTCAGACTAATAATTATAGCTGTTATAAGTCATATGTTTTTAGCTTAGATAGTACCTACAAGTATATGTGGCAAGAGGAAGCCATTAATGTTTATTTTACCGTGGCCAGCAGGTCAGGTGTTGAAGTGTGGACACATGGATGCAAAACAGTTGGACTATATTGACAGGCGTAGTCCATTTAGCGGTACAGTTAGCGGGTACGACCATCCAGAAACATTAGGTTCAAATGGCTCTGAGCACTATAGGACTTAACATCTGTGGTTATCAGTCCCCTAGAACTTAGAACTACTTAAACCTAACTAACCTAAGGACATCACACACATCCATGCCCGAGGCAGGATTCGAACCTGCGACCGTAGCAGTCGCGCGGTTCCGGACTGAGCGCCTTAACCGCGAGAACACCGCGGCCGGCCAGAAACATTAGGTTTTAAAGTTTGTGATATGTTTGTGGGATGACTGTTTAACACAGCGAGAAAACAACGAACGCACTGATTTGTGAACACATTAAGGTACTACATATAAAAATATCTACACTTATACCTATTACACCCTCTATATGAGTTCAATAAGAGTAGATATTGGTGTAGGACATCGTACTGATTGTCACTGACAAGCGTGACGCTCGTCTCCAGTTCGGATCCTTTTACAGCCAATGTCCTTATGCTGTATTACATTGCTGCAATTGGTATACCTTTCCTTGCAGTCATGTTGGACAGTCCATGGTGTTACACCAACAAATTGGACAACTTTCATTCACTGCGTGGTCATGGGCACATCCAAACACAGCAGTTCATTTCTGCCTTCATAAACTGGTAAAAACAAATCATCTCATTGATATGAATTACGTGCCTGCTCTATACCACCTGCAGCGCTCTGAAACGACCAGTGAGCTCTTTTAAGAGAGTTACTATTATTTTGTCCAGTCACTTTATTGCTACCACGGCCTACGTTCGACGTCTAGGTACAATGACCACTCACAGACGGCAGGTGGCATCACTAGCAGCGGAGGATATACAAAGTATATCGGGGGAAACAGATAACAGTGCAGTCGTCGGCGCAGTGCGGAAAAGGAGTGATTTATCTAACGTCCAAAAGGGCATGATCATTTGCTTTCGGGAAATAGCTAAGTTTTTAAGATGTTCACATGTTGCTGTACATGACAAAATGACGCTATCCAAAACTGACAATGAGGCAGCTTTGGTGCACCACAGGCCATAGATGACAGGGATGAACAATGGATGCGGACATACGATATTTCAGCGAACTTTGCTGCGTATGGGTCTCGGCAGCTGGCGAATGGTTCTTACACCCATGCTCACTGTTGCTCACAAGCGACGACGACTGGAATTTTCCCACCAATATCGCAAACTCTATATGGCGACAAGTGGCCTATATGCTCCATCAGACAGACGATCTTTGGCGCGTAAGGTTCTGCAAATATCGCCAGAAGGTTTCAGACCCGTAGATTCAAATGTTTCCAACACTAGGGGACTTAGCATTTGAGGTCATCAGCCCCGAGACTTAAACCTCACTACTGGCCATTAAAATTGCCACACCAAGAAGAAATGCAGATGATAAACGGGTATTCATTGGACAAATATATTAGACTAGAACTAACATGTGATTACATTTTCACGCAATTTGGGTGCATAGATCCTGAGAAATCAGTACCGGGAACAACCACCCCTGGCCGTAATAACGGCCTTGATACGCCTGGGCATTGAGTCAAACAGAGCTTGGATGGCGTATACAGGTACAGCTGCCCATGCACCTTCAACAGGATACCACAGTTCATCAAGAGTAGTGACTGGCGTAATGTGACGGGGCAGTTGCTCGGCCACCATTGACCAGACTTTTTCAGTTGGTGAGAGATCTGGAGAATGTGCTGGCCAGGGCAGCAGTCGAACATTTTCTGTGTCCAGAAAGGCCCGTACAGGACCTGCAACATGCGGTCGTGCATTATCCTGCTGAAATGTAGGGTTTCGCAGGGATCGAATGAAGGGTAGAGCCACGGGTCGAGACACATCTGCAATGTAACGTACACTGTTCAAAGTGCCGTCAATTCGAACAAGAGGTGACCGAGACGTGTAACCAATCGCACCCCATACCATCATGCCGGGTGATACGCCAGTATGGCGATGACGAATACACGCTTCCGATGTGCGTTCACCGCGATGTCGCCAAACACGGATGCGACCATCATGATGCTGTAAACAGAGCCTGAATTCATCCGAAAAAATGACGTTTTGCCATTCGTGCACCCAGGTTCGTCGTTGAGTACACCATCGCAGGCGCTACTGTCTGTGATGCAGCGTCAAGGGTAACCGCAGCCATGGTATCCGAGCTGATAGTACATGCGGCTGCAAACGTCGTCGAACAGTTCGTGCAGATGGTTGTTGTCTTGCAAACATCACCATCTGTTGACTCAGGGATCGAGACGTGGCTGTACGATCCGTTACACCTATGCGGATAAGGTTCCTGTCATCTCGACTTTTAGTGATACGAGGCCGTTGGGATCCAGCACGGCGTTCTGTATTACCGTCCTGAACCCAGCGATTCCATATTCCGCTAACAGTCATTGGATCTCGACCAACGCGAGCAGCAATGTCGCGATACGATAAACCACAATCGCGATAGGCTACAATCCGACCATTATCAAAGTCGGATACGTGATGGTACGCATTTCTCCTCCTTACTCGAGGCATCACAACAACGTTTCACCAGTTAACGCCGGTCAACTGCTGTTTGTGTATGAGAAATCGTTTGGAAATTTTCCTCATGTCAGCACGTTGTAGGTGTCGCCACCGGCGCCAACCTTGTGTGAATGCTCTGAAAAGCTAATGATTTGCATATCACAGCATCTCCTTCCTGTCGGTTAAATTTCGCGTCTGTAGCACGTTATCTTCGTGGTGTAGCAATTTTAATGGCCATAAGTGTACTTAAACCTAACTAACCTAAGGACATCACACACATCCATGCCCGAGGCGGGATTCGAACCTGCGACTGTAGCAGCAGCGCGGTTTCGGACTGAAGTGCCTAGAACCGCTCGGCCACAGCGGCCGGCCAAGACCGGTGGTGGGAGCGTTATGGTCTGGGGAAGGTGTTCGTAGAATTATGTGGATGATCTCGTTTATGTGGAAGGCACAATGGATCACAAAAAGTATGCATCTATACTTGGGAATCATGTCAACACCTACATTTTTTCTCAACACGACGCAGTTTACCAGCAGAACACGTCACACAGCTCTCAGTGTACGTCTGTGGTTCAATGGTTCAGGGATGAGTTTACCGTGTTCCCCTGGCCACCAGACTCCCTGGATTTAAAGCCAATCGAGAATCTGTGGGACCACCTCGGTCGCTATAGATTCCTAACCGAGCATCCTACAGCAGCTGGCCACAGCACTCTGGTCGGCATGGCTCCACATCCTGTCCGTACCTTCCAGAACTTCACTGACTCTCTTCCTGCACGCGTTGCTAAAGGTGGTTATCAGGCTGTTGTCAGCTGGTCACATTAATGTGACGGACATTGTAATTTACTTAAAATTGTAAAAAACCAATTCCAAATTGAAAAATTACGAAAGTTTGTGAATACTTATGAAGCACACTGGCCTCTTTTATGATGAGAATCTTTACTCACAAATCTGAAGTTTACGTTCTTTCTAGATGTAAATTACGAAATAAGTGCCTAACCTGACATGGTGCGTGGAAAAAAAAAGAAAAACAAGATTAAAGTTTGATGTTCCGTTCACGACGAACTTAATAAACATGTGCAAACTGTGAACGAATGTTTGGCACTTGAGTGTGCTCCTGTTGTCCTTCAGTTCATTACGTGTTTGCTATTTCCAGATTTAAAACAAATGCCGAAAACATTATGAAAATTTTTCACCTTTGGGCTATGGGTAATTCTGTCTTAATACAGTCTGAGCTCAGCTGAAAAAATTTGTACGATAAGGTACTATAAAAGTTGAACTGCTTCAAATACATTTCCAACAATTATTTATGACGTCGTAAACGGCTCAGGGATCGGCTTCCAACAATTTTGAGGGGCAGTTGGGACCCACTTCACAGTCGCCCCGTACAGATAACACGATCACCAATTGTTGGTAAAACATTACGTTGATTACTCACAGTTTATCCTTGCAGCTTCGTCACGTTCACATTATGTTACGAAAATAGCTCAGCGATCTATTCACTGTGGTACTGTTGGAGGTGATATCCCTTTGTTTTCTCTCTCTCTCTCTCAAAACACACTTTATAATTCGGTAAATGTTGAATGTTCAATTTGACACAGAATGCGAACAACACTATGACTTGCCATGTTTCATATTTATGAAGTATTCTCATATGTGATAGAGACAATACGTTTCCAGGCCAACTGGTTATTGAATAAAAACTCTTAGGCCCATTTATCTCACGTTTACCGAATTAGAGTATCCATCCATTAAAAATGCTTGACACTTGACAGTAGACTGGTCTTTCTCCCTTAGCTATTAACCCTGTACAGGGAAAATCCATTTTTGCGCCACACGAACTGTAACTTCCCTCCCCTGGCCACTAGGTGGAAGTGCCCTGCACAAATAAATGACTGTTGCGTTCGAGCGAAAATTTAGGTTGAAGGCTGTTTTCCTAGAACAGGATTGGAACGACGCATGTTATGGACGTAGAACAAACGAAAGTGAATAGTGTCTTCATCTTAGGCAAAGTGAACTGGAAAGCGAGGTCTAACTCTTATCTTGTTTGCTCTTAGATCATTGTTATCTCTAAGTGCACTGGGACTTCGATCGATGAGGCAGTGGGTAGATAACGGCAGCGTGGATGCATGCAGCGGAAAGGCCTAACGGAACCAGATGATGATCCAAGTCAACTGCGTCTCTTCCACAACATACTGCTGCATATCGACCGGAGAGAAGCCGTGGTAGAATGCTGCGCACGTTTGAGAAGGGTTATTGGTATGCATAAGAGGCTAGTGAGTTCGCGAAATTCATGTTATTCCTAGATTGTACTCTTCGAATGCAAATTTAAGCGTTCTCTCTTTTCTGCATGATGAACCAAGTATCACCACGAATAATAATGGAACGATATTACGTTACGTATGGCACAAAATTAGTCATTCTCTTTGTGTAAACGTGTGTGTTGGAAAGACAGTGCTGTTTCGATCCCGTAGGCCATACATTTAACTAACAGAGTGTAGGGTCTTCTTCTGCAACTAGTGCAACATTTAACTATCGAAGAAACTCTCGTGCTATTCTGATACTGTGAAAGTGAAATTTCTCTCCATTCTCCTGACGCAAGGTGAATACTTCATTATTTCCTGATTGTGGACGAACACATCCTACGCGAATCAGCGTTCTGATTCATTCTAAAGCTGTGCAATGGGGAGCTGAGGCTCTGAGGAGGTTAACAACTAATGCATCTGTTTTTCTAAGAACTAGGATGCAAGTGTCCTCTGTGAAAGAAACGTTACCGTACTAACATAAAAAAGGCTCGATTCCCATTTTTTGTGCAGTGGAAAAGTCATATTATTGTCTCAGTAGCCGAGTGGTCAAGAACGCCACAGACCCTCGTGCGGGGGGTCGGTTCGCGGTAGGGCCAGGTGTTTTTCCTTGGTGGGAGGACTGAGTTAACTGTGGAGGTACCTCATTGACAGGCAGCAGCTACAAGGTTGAATCATCGACAACGGATGGGAATACCGTGTGCTGATCCCATAGCCCTCGATACAGCATCCGATGATGAACGCCCGAGGATGACACGGCGGTCGGTGGACTATCGGACGGTCTTTTAATTCATTTTTCCAGCAACCATACTAATGGTCTGAGCCTAAACTAAGACAAACAGTTCCTTACAGGGCACTTCCAATCAGATTCCGTGCCTGTGGAGCATCGCTTCAGTTGTGCGACTGGATTCGTAGTTTCCTCTCAGAAACCTCACAGTAATCGACGTAAAATCGTCGGAAAAACAGAAGTGACATCCGGCGTTCTCCAAGGAAGTGTTACAGGCAGTGTGCTGTTCTAATCTATACATACGATTTAGGAGATAATCTGAACAGACCTCTAGATTGCTTGCAGATGATGCTGCGATTTACAGACTAGCAAGACCGTAGGAAGATCAAAACCAATTGTAAAATGACTTAGACAAGATATCTTTTTGGTGTGAAAAGACGCAATTTTCTCTCAATAAGGAAAAGTGTGAGGTTATCCACAAGAGTACAAAAAGAATTCTGTTAAATTTCGGAATTGGAACCCTCACGTACATATGGTGTGGGGAAGACAAATTTAAGACCACAATTGATTCACAGAACGCTTAGAAGATGCAACCGGTCAATTACAGAGGCTGCCTACACTAGGCTTGTTCGTCCTCTACTACTGTCCTGTACGGGATCTTTACTTGATACGATTGACACAGGACATCGAAAAAATTCAAAGAAGGGCAGCTTGTTCAGCATTATCGCGAAACAGGGGAGAGAGTGAAACGGATGTGAAAAGAGAGGTGCGATGGCAATCATTAAAATGAAAGCATTTTTTGTTGCGGCGAGATCTTTTCACGAAATTTCCGTCCCCTACATTCTTTTCTGAATGTGAAAATACTTTCTTCTCGCCAACCGACATAAGAAGAAATTTCATCATAATAAAATAAGAGAAATCAGAGTTCGTGCAGAAATATTTAAGTGTTCCTTTTTCCTACGCATTGTTACAGAGTAGAACCGGTAGCGGTGGCCGAGCGGTTTTAGGTGCTTCAGTCTGGAACCGCGCGACTGCTACGGTCGCAGGTTCGAATCCTGCCTCGGGCATGGATGTGTGTGATGTCCTTAGGTTAGTTAGGTTTAAGTAGTTCTAAGTTCTAGGGGACTGATGACCACAGCTGCTAAGTCCCATAGTGCTGAGAGCCATTTGAACCATTTTTTTGTTAAGTACCATAGTGCTCAGAGCCATTTGAACCATTTTGTTAGAGACTGGAACGGTAGAGGGATAGTCTGCAGATGGTTTGAAGAACCCACTGTCAGGCATTTAAGTGTGAACTGCAGAGTAGTCATGTAGATGTAGATATATCACAACACCGCCACCATCAAATTTCACTGTAGTCAAAACACGCTTAATAGGATACATGCTACAGTCGCACTAATTTGACCACCGCCTATGTTCGAGGTCAGCATGCAACAACCACTCACAAACGGCGGGTAGCAGCAGTAGCATTGGAGGTTATATAAATCGTGTTGGGGAAAGTGGAAAACTATGCAGCCGTAATGTGGAAACTGGATTTATCTGACGCCCAAAAGGGCATGATGATCGGCTTTCGGAACAAGGGTGGAAGCATTTCCGAAATGGCTAAGTTTGTAAACTGTTTGTGAGCAGTCACTGTTGAAGTACACCGTGCGTGACAAAATGATGTGTACGGGTGAACCGACTTGCAACTGACTGCCCATACGAAGCAAGGGGATACCAACAACGTCTCCTCAACGACTGTTCAGCGAACGTTGCTGCGTATGGTCCTTCGCAGCAGGCAGATGGTTCATGCATTCGTGTTGACTGCTGTTCATCGGTGAGGAAATCTGGAATTTGTACACCAGTACCGCAACTGTAAATCGACTGTGTGGAGACAGATGGCCTTTTCAGATAAAGCACTCTATGTTCCATCCGACAGATGGCCTTTTGCGCCTAACGCCGTGCAAATATCGTCGGATGGGTCCAGAACGGAGGAGAGAACTTTTTGGTCTGGGGAATTTTTTCGTGTTATTCCGTGGGTGATCTCATCTTTCTGGAAGGCATAGTTTTGATGATGATGTTTCGTTTGTGGGGAGCTCAACTTCGCGGTTATCAGCGCCCGTACAAAGTCTCATTTTTTTTACAGTCCAATTTTTTACGCAGTCCAAACCAGCCACTGTCACGAATGACGATGATGATGAAATGATGAGGACAGCACAAACACACAGTGCCCGGGCAGAGAAAATCCCCAAGCCGGCTGGGAATCGAACAGGAGAGGGTCAACTACCTTCCCCATCTTTCCCTAATCCGATGGGACCTCGCTGTTTGGTCCCCTCCCCCGAATCAACCAACGAGCCACTCCCATTAATGTGACCACCTGTCAAAAGTCCACCCCAGGTAACTGAGTGGTCAGCGCGACAGAATGTCAATCCTAAGGGCCTGGGTTCTATTCCCGGCTGGGTCAGAGATTTTCTCCGCTCAGGGACTGGGTGTTGTGTTGTCCTAATCATCATAATTTCATCCTCAGCGACGCGCAAGTCGCCGAAGTGGCGTCCAGTGGAAAGACTTGCACCCGGTGAAGGGTCTAACCGACGGGAGGCCCTAGTCACACCTGTCAAAAGCAGCCTAAACAACAAACTTTTGCTGCGCTCGTTGCTGCGAGACTTGCAAGAAGAGAGTCAATGACGTTCTGATGGGTACCGACAGGGATGTGGAGCCATGCCGACTCCAGTGCCGTGACTAGCTGTCATAAGTCTCACGGTTGAGGATCCATGGCATGAACAGCCCGATGGAGATGGTCCCACAGATTATCGATGAGGTTTAAATCCAGGGAGCTTGGTGGCCAGGGGAGTACAGTAAACTCATCCTGGTGCTCTTCGAACCACACATGTACATTGCGAGCTGTGTGACACGTTGCATTCTCCTGCTGCTAGATACCATCCTCCTAAGGAAAAACAAACTCCATGCAGGGATGGAAATGGTTCCAAAGGATAGATACATACTTGTGCTGATCCACTATGCCTTCCATGGATCACGGGGTCCCGGGTTCGATTAGGGAAAGATGGGGAAGGTAGTTGACCCTCTCCTTGCAAAGGAACCATCCCAGCATTTTTCTAAAGCGATTTTGGGAAATCACGGAAAACCTAAATCAGGATGGCCGGACGTGGGTTTGAATCATCGTCGTCCCGAATGCGAGTCCAGTGTGCTAACCACTGCGCCACCTCGCCAGGCTTCCACTGGGTCAACACATGCATTCTGAGCATCCCATGACTCACCATTGCTCAAGAAACATTCTGGAACTTCTCTACGAACCAATAACGGCGTTTTCTCTTCCACTGTATGTGACATCACGTAGTCGGTCTTGTGATAAGCGGTTTCTGAGCAGCAGCATGCTCGTAGAAATCGACTCCTATCGCTTCTTGACGAATGGTTCCGTCGTTGACTTACGGTCTTCAGATGCGAAGGTAGTCCTTAGCAGTACCTGACCCAATATTTACGATGGATCGTGCAATACATTCAAGGGCGCCGCAGAAATTACTGGAAAAAGTGTTTGGTCCTAACAGGGCCACGATTAAGTTTAGTTCTTCTCTGACTTTTTCATTGCATAGTGATCTACATCTACATCTACGTGAGCACTCTGCTATTCACAATAAAGTGCCTGTCTCTCTACCGTTTCACTCTCGAACGGCGCGCGGGAGAAACTAGCACATAAATTTTTCTGTGCTAGCCCTGATTTCTCCTATTTTATCGCAGTCTCCGAAGTTGTAAAGAAGGAGCCTGTTTAAACCAAAAGGCGATGGGCTTTACCCACTTCCCATGAATGCATTTCATAATTCATGTACGACTCGTGTCTGTCGTTCATTGTTTTGTTATTTTGACGCATGTTATCGCCGTTTATGTAAGAGTTTTCCTTGTTGCTATAATGTCATTCGCAGTTTTCGATACGAATAAATAAAACACGCTGAATGCAAGCTCTCGCAGTCATTTTCGTTACGTCATTCGCAGGTTGTGTTTTTGATGTGTGCCTACGTTTGCTGCACATTTTCATGTTTCTATCTTGTCTTTCGTGAAGGACGTTGTTCGCTTCGATTACACGCATTTAAGAAATTAGCAGCTTCAAATAAATAATACGGAAGCAAGAATGAGAACTTCGTTGCGAATAGCTCAAACTTAACATATAGTACCCAACATGGTTCAAATGGCTCTGAGCACTATGGGACTCAACTGCTGAGGTCATTAGTCCCCTAGAACTTAGAACTAGTTAAACCTAACTAACCTAAGGACATCACAAACATCCATGCCCGAGGCAGGATTCGAACCTGCGACCGTAGCGGTCTTGCGGTTCCAGACTGCAGCGCCTTTAACCGCACGGCCACTTCGGCCGGCCTACCCAACATGCATAACGTCTTTTCAGGAAGATATAGATACCTAGTATTTTCAGATAACGTCATATCTGCTTCAAACTCGGAATGAGGCACCAGATAATGCGATAGTTCCTAAATATGCCCCTGGGGCTATTGACACCACCATAAGACTGATGCGGAATTGACCCTCGTTAATGAGCATCACAGAAGATGTATTTCGCGCCATTTTGCCACTAATTTTTGCACTGTAGACTCTCCTGAAGGTTTTGCCAAAATATTTCCACTCTTAAACCCTTGCACAAACGTTTCTGTGACTGCCGAAGCTCTCCCCCTAGGCACGGACCCTAAGCCACAGTGCTTCAGGTGCCAAGCTGAAGAGCATGTGGCTAAATACTGCCGCAACTCGCCGCGGTGCGTAGAGTGCGCCGGCGCGCTCGACACCCGCGCCTGTGACAGACGACGAGAAGAGGCGCCAACTTGTGCTCGCTGCGGAGGGCCACATGTGGCAAACTGGCGTGGCTGCCCGGCTTTCGCCAGCGACGGCTGCGTTGGAGACAAGGCGCAAAACCGAACAAAGACGCAACTGAAAGGCGAGAAGACAGCTCCCACCACAGTCTAACATAACAGTCGCGACACTCACTACTGTAAAAGATGTTACCGTTTGACAGATGGAGCGACACTAGCGCTCCAAGCGGCGAGTAAGGTGAACGTCAGACGCGTCGTAAGCATAATGTTTGTTTTGCATCCATTTCCTACGTAATTTACGAAATAAAAGCCGTGAATCGAGTGGCAAGCTACAACACATTCGTGAAGAAACACTTGTGACGTTGGATAGAATTGCAGCTTACTACATTGATATCAAAAGAATATAAACACACGGATTCACACGTAAGAAGCACAGACATGTATCTCTACATGCAAAAGCGATCGACAGCTCATTTATCGTTCTGTAGACCTACTGTGTTTGTCATTGTCGCCTGTTGCCACAAGTACGACCTTCGTCTTTATATTATTCTAAGTGGGACAAGCAAATGCCAAATAGTGGGAGAAATGTGTTGAAAACATTATAATGAGCTGCTTACATTACATTTCACGCAAAACCAAATATTTGAATAATTTTCAAACGATCTGTCAGTGAACAAGGTGCTAACAAAATGATGTCATCACACGAAGGTCGCAAGGAAAATTAAGTCACTAACAACAAAAGTGAATGAAATACATACCAAACATTACGCTTTTGTAAGGCACGAATGACTGCAATTAATCTAACCGATTCATCGTCAAATCATATCTGTGTTAAAAATTCACACGGATCTGGCACTAATACATGGAGAGCTGAAGTGGCTGCTTCTGTGTCATAGGACTGTTTTACAACTTTAGATGGATTGTCGAATCTTTGTGGCAGTTTCCTCTTCATCGTCAGTTGAGGTGGCTTATTTGGTATGTCAAACAGTGTGGGTACTGAATTCCACACGAGTTTATTATTGTCTGTGTTCATGAACTGGTTTTGTTCGAAATGTAGCGAACAAAACCTAATATTATTATACAGGTAAACTGGCTCTCTTTTCATAAGGTCGTCTCGTCTGCTATTAACTAGGTATTTTCTGCTCCTACAACGAAACATTAATCATCAATACACATGTAGTTTGCAAGTGAATCATGACGATACAGTTTAGTAACATGATGGTATATACCTGGAAACCTAAAAAAAGACAGCTGTGGTGTCTTCTTCCTGTTGTTGTTGCAATTTATGGCGCTACAAACGCTCCCGCTTGTAAAAACCATTGTAGAAATCAAAATAAACAACCACTATTCGCTTTCACGATCGCGCCGAACTCACAGTTTAAGTTACCGGCCGCTTGGGGCGCTGCTGGCGCGGTAGGCAACAAAATCGAGGCCAAGTGTCGCGACTGTTATGTTAGACTGCGGCTCCCACTGCCACAGCCGGCCGGAATCCCGCGCCAGTGAGAGTGCCGCGGGGGACCGGCCGCCGGCGGCAGCACAGCAGGCGCCGCAAGTGCAGGAGATGCGCGCCATTCTGGCGGCCGCGGCGGAGGCGATTGCGGCCTTTAAAGCCACCATGGAGGCAGATAGGACAGCTTTTAAAAGGTCACCCTGTCTGCAGATACGGAGGAGGCATGCAACCAACTGCGGCAATTGCGCTCGCCACAGGTGAAGGGAAGACACCTGCTGCCGCTCCCCTTGTGGAGCAGCCGGCGGTAAAAGACGGACGCCCCGAGGAAGAACACGCGTGCCGCCGCAAGAACGCCGAAGCCCATCGGTTCCGAGCAGCTCTGCTCCGACGTGTGGGCTACCAGAGCGATCACGACGCTCAAGGGCTCGGGCTACGTCGTCCGCAACACAGGGAAGACTCAACCGCGGCCAACGAGTGAGGAGTGGTGCCGCTACGCGACCGCACATCGAGCGCTTGGCTCCGACGCTCGTCCACCGGACACCGATGGGCGACCTGGGCCTTCCCACGCGCCAAGTCACCACTGACGCAGGTCGCCAGGGGGCTCTCACAGCCGTGCTGCAGCACCGTCACGGACTGATCCCTTATGACGAACATTTGGCTTGACATGGTATCCGCTTGCACGATACCACTTCTAACTTAATCCATCCTTGCATGACCTGTCGCAGTCAGCAAGATTCAGCTAGTGCTCTAACTACCCGACCTAACTGTCGCAGAGGTCTTTTTTCCCTTGGTGCTTGCCTTGTCACTTTTTTTCCCTCTGCCCTTCAAACCGCTACCCTTCGTTCAACTTTCGACCTAATCTATCTCCAGATGAGCGCGTATTAATGGTTAACCTTAACCAGACGTACGCAAACGTCGCAGTACCCACACCCTGCGAGACCTCACCTTTAGAGAAAACTATCCCTTATGCAGAGATGGCAGTAGACCTTTTGTGTTGGCCATCATACCGGTGTGGGCGTGGAGGGGCTCAACCTTAAAATAATGCTCAAACAATTCCACCAAAGTATTCAACTACACTCCTGGAAATTGAAATAAGAACACCGTGAATTCATTGTCCCAGGAAGGGGAAACTTTATTGACACATTCCTGGGGTCAGATACATCACATAATCACACTGACAGAACCACAGGCACATAGACACAGGCAACAGAGCATGCACAATGTCGGCACTAGTACAGTGTATATCCACCTTTCGCAGCAATGCAGGCTGCTATTCTCCCATGGAGACGATCGTAGAGATGCTGGATGTAGTCCTGTGGAACGGCTTGCCATGCCATTTCCACCTGGCGCCTCAGTTGGACCAGTGTTCGTGCTGGACGTGCAGACCGCGTGAGACGACGCTTCATCCAGTCCCAAACATGCTCAATGGGGGACAGATCCGGAGATCTTGCTGGCCAGGGTAGTTGACTTACACCTTCTAGAGCACGTTGGGTGGCACGGGATACATGCGGACGTGCATTGTCCTGTTGGAACAGCAAGTTCCCTTGCCGGTCTAGGAATGGTAGAACGATGGGTTCGATGACGGTTTGGATGTACCGTGCACTATTCAGTGTCCCCTCGACGATCACCAGTGGTGTACGGCCAGTGTAGGAGATCGCTCCCCACACCATGATGCCGGGTGTTGGCCCTGTGTGCCTCGGTCGTATGCAGTCCTGATTGTGGCGCTCACCTGCACGGCGCCAAACACGCATACGACCATCATTGGCACCAAGGCAGAAGCGACTCTCATCGCTGAAGACGACACGTCTCCATTCGTCCCTCCATTCACGCCTGTCGCGACACCACTGGAGGCGGGCTGCACGATGTTGGGGCGTGAGCGGAAGACGGCCTAACGGTGTGCGGGACCGTAGCCCAGCTTCATGGAGACGGTTGCGAATGGTCCTCGCCGATACCCCAGGAGCAACAGTGTCCCTAATTTGCTGGGAAGTGGCGGTGCGGTCCCCTACGGCACTGCGTAGGATCCTACGGTCTTGGCGTGCATCCGTGCGTCGCTGCGGTCCGGTCCCAGGTCGACGGGCACGTGCACCTTCCGCCGACCACTGGCGACAACATCGATGTACTGTGGAGACCTCACGCCCCACGTGTTGAGCAATTCGGCGGTACGTCCACCCGGCCTCCCGCATGCCCACTATACGCCCTCGCTCAAAGTCCGTCAACTGCACATACGGTTCACGTCCACGCTGTCGCGGCATGCTACCAGTGTTAAAGACTGCGATGGAGCTCCGTATGCCACGGCAAACTGGCTGACACTGACGGCGGCGGTGCACAAATGCTGCGCAGCTAGCGCCATTCGACGGCCAACACCGCGGTTCCTGGTGTGTCCGCTGTGCCGTGCGTGTGATCATTGCTTGTACAGCCCTCTCGCAGTGTCCGGAGCAAGTATGGTGGGTCTGCCACACCGGTGTCAATGTGTTCTTTTTTCCATTTCCAGGAGTGTAATTGTGCTTCGCATAAGACTCGAGAATGAACACGCTCTCTTTTATCGTAAACACCATTTTGTGTTGAATTCAACTCATTATTAAAATCGCCTACTTCTCTCACTCTCTCTAAAGTAATGACACAACAAAGTATTTGGGACAGAGAACATGCGACAGATCACATTACGTGACACAAACCGATTGGTGGATCTAAACTATGGTTTCCGCCATTTCCTACAGCTCTCCTGTTCATTAACAGCGTCAGTTCTGCGTTAGTCATACACACATTTCCTAGACTATTTTTATTTTGCCGTCCCTAATACGCCTGCAGCAGACTTCATTACTAGCATCTAAGGAATACTTCTGTCACGAATAACTTATCTTGCGAATGCTTAACAACGAACATTTTTATGTTGTTTCTTCACCCAGTACTCCGTAAACCTTAAATAATACTGTCAATGATATATGTGTTGTGGTGTGAGATCAAACCTTTGTAATCCAGCTTCATAACTTTCCGTGCTTTCATTAGTCCACACCCGACATGGTGCTTGACCACAAACTCCAACCAGCCTCTGGTCATCATTCCTTTGTTTTCCAGTTTACTTGCGTCACTGAAACGCTCTATGCAGAACAGTAAACATAGGTTTTGAATCACGCGGTATAAGTATTGGCCCTCTGAATCTCTCGCAAATGCTGAGTTCAGTGAAGATCCTAAGCACTCCTATGGTGGTGGTAAGTGCCTATGGGACCAAACTGCTGAGGTCGTCGGTCCCAGGCTTACGCACTATTTAATCTAACGTAAACTAACTTACGCTATGGACAACACACACACACACACACGCCCGAGGGAGGACTCGAACCTCCGATGTGGGGAGCAGCGCGAACCGTGGCAAGGCGCCTTATCCCACGCGGCTACCACTCTTATGCACCATGTATTTATAATTAATGTAGTAGACTATTAAATGAGAAATATGTAAAGTCAGCTTTAACAGTGTCACGTAGACAACGTAATGAAAATTAAAGAAACATCCTTAACAAGCGACAAAATGTTACATTCATTTCTCATAGAGCGTGTTTCCGTATACCAAACGCTAGTCGATTCCGTTTCTTTAGTATTTCGTGTAAGTACAGTTGAGAACACCTGTGAATTTCCTGTGAGTAATGTCTTTTTCCAGGAGAACATGTCGTACTGACGAAGTGTTTGTACTGAAGCACAATGTCAGCCTATCGCTACGCATATTTGAATTTCTTCGTCATCCACTCTCTCTCTCTTTATGCACATAATTCAGGGAAACGCGTTCACATTTAAATTCACTATTCATTTTGCCACAAAGTGAGGTATTTTTTCTTTGTTACTTCATCATTTATAGAGTGGTTCTTCCGTGAAATGCCAGGCTTTAAATGGAGGATAAATTCGACTGCTAGCTCCCGTGGCAACAAAGGATTATATCGAATCTCTGTATCTTCGTTAACGGAGTGTTATAACTTCTCCTGTAGTAGCACTAAAACTTTTGTAAAGCCTTCGGGTTATATCGATAACATGTATCTGTCGTAAGGTAGCTTGTCTTCCATTACGTACTGTAGTATCTTACATAGGCATAAGCAGCCTACTGCCTCAATTTTTCATCAAGGAAGACAGAAATGTCACAGCTACATTAAATCTTCTGGGCACAGAATTCTTGTATTTACATGAATTGACATCCTACACAGGCTTCATCTTCCTGGGAACCGACATGTCAGTATATGCAGTAGGCACCTAAATAAATAAAATGGCTCTCATCATGTCTATGGTATTTTACTTCTTCATCCAACGTAAATAAGAGGTCTCTTGTGCAACGTACCTATTTTTGCTGTATTTTTTAAAATAAAACTTAAACGTAGTTCGGCAATACACTTAAAATCTGCATGCTTACATGGATGCAGCAATCAGTATAATAAGAACAACGTGCGAAGTTGAAATAAAGAGAACATTCACGAGGCTAGTTTGTGTCCCTCCGAGGAACTCAAGTCACTACTCACAACCACAACGTTCACGCACTCGTTTATCACTTCCGGCCGAGTGACAGATAAATATGTTTCCTTTGAAATTATATCGGCAGGAAACATACGTGATACATACGTGAAAGACCATTACTTGGAAATAGTAAACTTGGAATGTGACAAGGTGCACATTTCACAATATACATCGTAACGTCCTGCGAACCGGTCCACAGAGCACTTACGAAACAAGTAACCAAAATTCAAAGGCCAATATTCGTTGTCATTCTTTATCTGTTCCTCCTCCTCTCTAATCGCTCATGTGTATATTTTCATAGATTTAAAGCCATCATTGTTCACCGCAATCTGTCTGACTACTTACACTGAACGAAACATTTCTGTATGCTAACATTCACTTTCTTATGAGAAATGTCTTCTTCCATATTAAGCTTCTAAGATACGAAGTAATAATACTCAAGTATGCGTCGTGTTAATTATATCTCGCAGAAGTGATTTTATGCCCCTCCGAATAGTGAGACTCATGACAGCAGAGACGTTTGTAGTAGCTATCCACTTTTTAGAGATGGAATTAAACCTCATTGACCCTATTAAATTGCTGCGGTGTTATACTGTAGAAATTATTACGTTATTTTGTTTATTTTAGAGTCGGGAGATGATGCATAACTACTAAATACATCGTACCTAAGGTACAGGTCGATGCCTCTCACAGGCGTACTGTAGGCAGGCATTGACTGTTTCCGTGAGCCGTGGATAGCCTCAAATGCTATTGTACATAAAAACATTGTGCTAGGCATCCGTATGACCATTGTCAGATCAGTAAGTCCATACAACTTTTATCTCTCGTAACGACTAAAAATGTGAAATTGCCGGCCGCGGTGGCCAAGCGGTTCTAGGCGCTTCAGTCCGGGACCGCGCGACTGCTACGGTCGCAGGTTCGAATCCTGCCTCGGGCATGGATGTGTGTGATGTCCTTAAGTTAGTTAGGTTTAAGTATTTCTAAGTTCTAGGGGACTGATGACCTCAGATGTTAAGTCCCATAGTGCTCAGAGCCATTTGAATGTGAAATTACAGAAAACAACGTGTATACAGAAAGCATGACGGTCTTCCATTCTGTTGTATGCAACAGATGTACTTGACAGCAAACATATAAATGTGGCAGGAAGAGAACCCCCTACCACCGAAAGTAATTGCTGTTTTGAAGTGACTTGCAGTAACTATGCAGCCTCGCCACAGGGCCAGAAATGATGGCAATACACATTAACAACAATTTAAAATAACTTAGGGGGGCATGCTGAAAAGTAATGCCTAGTAATTTTTATGTGACACGTCTTAAAGCCTTTTAAATGAAACATACGTTATTAACATTATACATCACTATTCCTCATGTCTACACAATTGCAGCCCGCTGCCGCTAGAGGTTTCCTAATTGCAGCGTGTAACATGGGGGTGTGTAACGTAACTATGTCGGTGAATGAGAAACAGCGTGCTGTAATCCGGTTTCACGAATTCGGAGAGTTCGTCCACACATGCAGCACCCTCTAATTCAGGTCGACAATGCCACACCACGTACGAGTGCTGTGACATCTGCAACAAGCCGACGCCTTGGATTCACTGTAATCAATAATCCTCCGTACAATCTCGACCTGACCTCATCTGATTTTCATCCCTCTCCAAAACTTAAAGAACATTTTCGATGACTTCACGTTGACACAGATGAAGTGGTGCAAGCAGAGGTGAGACTATGGCTCTGTCAACAAAGTCAAATATTCTACAGTGGCGGTATGAACAAACTGATCGTTCGTTGGAAGAAATGTGTTTGTCGCCAGAGTGACTATGCTGCGAAGTAAATATGTGTACATGAAAAACAAAGACGTAGAATGTTAATTACGTTTGTTTAATTGCCTTAATTTCCTACCTTTCTGCAATTTCTTCAGCTTTCATACACTCATAAATTGAGGTTAGAGTCCTCTTCTGCCCCTGGAAATATCTTACAGTTTATATTCTGGTTCTTGAATCTCTTAAATTATCCTCTCCCTTACCTATCGAAATAATTTCTTCTATCTCATCATACATTTTTTGACTCTCTTCACCACCTGCCTAGCCCCTGGCATATTAACTTGTACTATTGTTCACAAGTTTTCAGTAATATAAATGAGATTCTTGTACAGGAATCTATTCAAAGATTTTTTGTCAGTTTACAAAACAAGCTTTCGAGAGTTAAAAAAATTACTGTCCTCAGTACACTGTATCAGTACCACCAGAGACGAAAGGGTGAAGATTAGAAATAGCTTTAGTAGAGAACGGAATAAGTGTTGTGGCGTGCAGAGAAATACGTATCCGTAGAGGCCTATTCGCACAGTTACACTCTCTAAAATTGCACAGTAGTCGCAACACAAAATGGACTTTTCAGCTAATTCATAAACGTAACGAGAGTTAGAAACCTATGTGGCACCAGTCTTGTATTTTCTAGAACGTAATGAATTGCAGGTCAGTTTGTGTCCACCCCTACATGGACCAGCACGCGAGGTAGATCAGGTCATCCATTTTAATAAGGGTTGTAACAAGTACGCTGTGGTGTCAGCTGGCGGCATACATTTTAACACGCGTCTAACGAGCAGTGAGTTAGCTTCCTTTTGGGTGCTGTACGATACAGAATCATGTCACAGCGCCTGCTGAAACTCCCTTAATAATAACACGGCCACGGCGCAGGTGCCCTGCACGCAACGAACTCGTGTCACATAATGTAATGCCGTGATATAATTCTGTTGAACTCTCCGCTCTTTTTGTCCATCTAAGATCTACCCCAAACACTCAATCTACACGTAATCTTATGCTTCCGATGGAAGACTCTTTGTTCGCCGTCACCTAAATTTTCACGAAATAATATTGGGTTTTAATGTAACATTACAAATTTCGGTCAAAGCGTAAAATTTCTTGTAACAACTATGCCTCTCTTTTCATATAAATCTTTTTACTTATATTTGCTTAATCAACTATTATCGTGTAATTGAAGTTTCGATTTTGGTATTCTTTCCGGAAATTATATACAGTTTTGCTAACATTTATTGGAAGTAAGGACCACCTCTTATTCTCAGTAAGATAATAGTTTTTGTGGGAGCTTATTTTCCACGAACTGATTCCATCTACACCAGAGCATTGTGAACCTATTATTTGATTCATTCTTTAAAAAGCAGTCCAAGCACGAGGCAAAATACCTCTTCCTCCTTTTTCCGGGTCTTTATCCGTGATTTTCATGGGGTCGGGATGTTGATTTTGGATTTGGCATTGTTAGTGGTGCTTCCCCATCATTTCACTTTCAGCTCCTGCAGTATGTACTTGTGACTGGAGAATTAGATACTGCGTCTATTTAAGTAGTTTTCAGTCCGCAATCTCTCCAATATCTCTTCTTGTGCATCCAATATCAATCATCTCTACGTAAATATAATATCGGTTCTGATATGTCTGGTATACTAAATGTATTTGTTCATGAAACAAGGACATCTAAAAGTTCAAATAAGGTCAGCTCTTTTTCGCGAAACAGAGTAGATGATGTCATGAATATCATACGCGAGTTGGGGAGGCAATTATTAAAACAAAGGCGTTTTTCGTTGCGACGAGATCTTTTCACAAACATTCAGTTATCATCTTTCTCCTCCGAATTCGAAAACATTTTGTTGACTCCCTCCTGCACAGGGAAAACTGACCAGGGAGAACTGACCAGGGAGAAAAATAAAAGTAATCAGAGCTCGCACAGTGTGTCTTTGGTATTCATTTTTCCCAGGTGCTATTCGAGAGTGGAACTGCCGAGAAACACTCTAAAAGTTGTTCTGTGAACCCTGAGCAACTGGATTTGAATTGCAGAGTAGCAATGAAAATGTAGTTGTCGACCCAGTTCTCCACTGGATATCCACATTTAGAATCCCCCCCCCCCCCTTGGTTGTTTACGTTTATAGACTGAATAAAGTAAGTTTGTGATTAACAGATGAAAGTAGAAGCGACGGAGTTACCAGGGTAGTACGCGGCACGTCACATGCTCATGCAACAATAAAAATTTCACGGTTTATGTAGCGTGCCTCTCCTGACGAGGTTCTGCATCTACCTGCAAACCAATCAAAAGATCGTGTACGTGCCTCGCCAGAAACAGATGATGCCTGTCTCTTACCAATCGACTCGCTGAAACGTCAATCAGTCAATCACAAAGTTAATTTAACTTAATAATATTACTTGTGTAGAAAAATATCCGGTACCGATCACAATAAAACGTTGTTTATTTGTCACACCACAGGTTTCGGGCCTGCGCCCATCCTCAGGTGTTTATACATTCATTTACATGTTTATACTGTTGGAGATCACTGTATAAATACAAAAAATTATTTGCTGGTGACTACACAGATACAAGTGGGACAATTGTAAGTGGTCAGGCCGCATTTAACGAAAATATATTTGTACTTACATAAAGATGAAGCACCATTAATACAGTTATGCTGTGGTGCCAGTTTTGCCACTTAGTTACACACTTATTGTCATTTTCACGTGCATATTTCAGTTTTACCAAGTATAGCTTCATTTTTCACTATCATGAGGTGCACTCGTGAAATACACTATGTTTACATACAAACATGTGGGCTGTGGTCAAAGAATTTAGATGTAGCAGATGTAAAGATATTGCTCGTACAGAAACTTGTAGGTTATGGTCAGAGAACTTAGCCACAGGAAGTGCAAGGGTGTTGCATATATAGAAATTTAAAAAACTATTATAGACTGCGACGTTTTTTGGTACACATTTTGAAATTTTTTGATTCACATTTTTGTCGGAGAACTTAGATCTAGGAAGTGCAATGATGTTATATATATGAAATTACTCAAAGCTATTACATATTAAAAAATATCAGCTAGAACTGTTTTGAGCCACACTGTTGTCAGAGAACTTAGATCTAGGAGGTACAATAATGTAACACACATGAAATTTTGAAAGCTACTACACATTATACAATGGCAGTTACAGCTTGTGTTAACAATATGACAATTATAAATTTCGATAATGACACTTGGACTGTTGTATGACTGCTACATCGAATTTCCATAGAATATTACTTTGTTATTATATCAGAGGATAATTAGTTTCTGTTTTTGAATATTTCATGAAATATGTAAAATAGGATTTGTTTGCACGTGAAAATGACAATAAGCGTGTAACTAAGTGGCAAAACTGTCACCACAGCATAAATGTAATAATGGTGCTTCATCTTTATGTAAGTACAGATATATTTTCATCAAGTGCTGACATACCACCTACAATTGTCCCACTTGTATCTGTGTAGTCACCAGAAAATAATTTTTTGTTTTTATACAATGATCTCCAACAGTACAAACACCTGAGGATGGGCGCAAGCCCGAAACCGGTCGTGTGACAAATAAATAATCTTTTATTGTGACTGGTAGCGGATATTTTTCTACACCCGATAAAGGAACAGTTACGGAGCTTGACAGCATCCAGTATGGATAAAATTCATTAAATAATATTACATTTAAGAAAAAAGATGCTGCACTCTCTGCTGTCACCACGGTAAACTGAAAAAGAAATTTACCCACAGTTCCTCGGTTATCCCGTCATCACTTTCTTTTTTATTTTCTCATGCTTTAAAGTGAGCCCGCCAGGTTAGTTGTGTTAACACGCCGCTGGAATTCCGCGATGCGCGCCACCTCCGCGTCGTATCCACCTGGCGGATTAAAAACGAAGGCCAGTGTGCTGACCAGCCTGGATGTAGCTTTAGGGTATTTCCTACATCTGACTGAGTCAGTACTGAGTTGGTACCCACTTCCCTCCTCAGTTCAACGATTCGCAGACATTTCGAAAACTTTTTCACACTTCTACGTGGATAACACTAGACGCAAAGAGATGTGCTATGTAATTTCCGTCCTGGGTGGTAGGGAATAGTTGGTGACAGGAATGCCATCTGGCGGCTCTGCACCGGTAATATAATCAAATCTAGATTAACATACCGATACAGTGTAGATGCGGGTTAAAGGCCAGTAGAAAGAAGAGACTTTCAAAGTGACTCGTCATATTTTACCTGCTTTTATTCTTGCATCATTTCTTGTATCCTCCAGACTCGCCAATTTCTTCTGCCTTCTCAACGCCCAGTGCTTTAATATCCCCCCCTCTCTTCTTCTTCTTCTCCCATTACTGCCACCAACACTACTACTACTACTACTACTACCACTACTAATTATTATTATTATTATTATTATATCTGCTACTACTGTTATCACTATTCTCATTGTTATAGCTCTCACCGTTATTGTTATTATTATTACTAATTATTAATATTACGAGACTCACTAATTCACCCAACTGCTGCAGCAGTTGAAAAACAAGACACACATTCGGGAGTACTTGTGTTCATATTCTCATCTGGAAATTCTAATTGTTGAAAAATTCGGAAATTTGTGGTAAGTTCCTATGGGACCAAACTGCTGAGGTCATCGGTCCCTAGGCTTACACACTACTTACTCTAACTTAAACTAACTTACGCTAAGTACAAGACACACACCCATGCCCTAGGAAGGACTCGAACTTCCGACGGGGGCAGCCACGCGAACGTGCCAAGTCGCCCAAGACCGCAAGGCTACCCCGCGCGGCTTATTGTTGGTATTATTAAATTCAACAAAGGTCTAATAATAATGTTTATTATTATTATTATTATTGTTCTTGTTATTATTATTAATGCCTTTTTCATTATTCCTTGCCTTAAATACAACTGGTATCTCACATCGTTTAAAGCCTGCTGTTAGTGAAATGGTCGTTGTTACTATTATAATAATTTATTTTCTTAACATTACTATTAACACTCTAATGCTTCTGTCTGAGATTCATAAATTCTTTCATCAACTGTTGGCAACTATTACCTAGTACCATGCTTCACATTAGCAGAATTAGTGAAGAAAAACGTGGACCTCTAGGGCAGCTGGGAATATTAAATACATAAAATTAAGTAAATAAAATGTTCCTGGAATAATGTATGAAGACATGTTCTCTCGATGAAAGAGAAAACTTTCATGTTCTGCATGCTATTTGACTTGCAGTTTACCACAGGACGCAACCGAGCTTATCTATTACATGACGCACGACAGAGACAAGTTAGCAATCGTATAACTGGCATCGAGACCCTGTATATTTCTTCCGTCATTTTCACAGATGGACGAACAATACTCAAATACGAGCAACATGCAGATTTTCTAAATTAAATTTTTGTTGGCGGCGGTCGGGTGAGTGGACTGCTGCTGTAGCCTGTTGTGAGGTTGTGAAACATTGAGGGCTACGACGGGGACGAAGCCTCTCCGTCATTTCTAGGTCCCCAATTCCATACGACACAATACAATACAATGTCAATATTATGAAAAGGGACTGATGTAGAGGCGCCAGCTATCTCTTCTGGGGTACTTTCTTATTTGGAGCACGTACGCAAATGGATACTTGTGCCGGAGGCACTGTGATGACTGCGCTCCATAGCGTATCGTCCTGGAACAGTACGTGCGCCTTTTCCATGTTGTATATGAACATCAGTTCCATCTCATCTGATGGAAAATAAAGCGCGATCATATGGAGCTGTTCAGGTGTACGAGAACCTGGAACATTGGGGCATTGCGAGTCAATAGTAGCCAGCACGTTTTTGGGAGTTAATTTCGAGTGAACATGCATGGAAGGCTCTGGATCGAAGTAATGGAGCCCTAACACTGACATCATGAACAATTGTTACACGGCAGACGACACTCTCTCAGCAGTACGGGGCATCACCGTAAGCGATGCTGTTGACGTGATCTACAGTTGTGCGTCATGTAGTCAACGTGACGGAATTTTCCCGTATTGACGTTATGTATCACTGACGGAGGCGCATTATACACGATAAGCGCCTTCCACGGCTCTTGGCCGATTTGTTGCGATGCTTTGTACTCGTAACATCGTGTCACACACAAAACTGCCGGATCACGTCTTAGCACTGATAATACCGCGTAGTTTCGTGATCCTCAAAGACCTCTGAGCATATGAACGTGAGTCGCAAATCCCGCTACTGAATAGCGAGGAGACTGTGATTGTCCGAAATATCTGAGGAGGGAAATTCATGGTTGCTGCTATGACTTCGTGGATTCACGGATTCTCACTTTCATAAATACTGTCGATTCAATTTTCTTGGTGTGTCCTTACTTTTAATGTAAGAGTCTTTGACAAAAGTATAGTTAGACGGAAATGTTTTGGCCAACTGGAGAGTTTGCCTTTAAAACTAAAACAGGAATTACTGGAAGCAATGTTAAACTACTCTTGTGACAATAACATTGAGATATTTAGCGTAAAAATAATCGTTTCACTATCTTCTTGAGTAGTTGTAATTCTATAGACTTTCGGTACTTGCATATCAATATTTTTGGAAATTTGAAACGCTTTTTGCTGTCTCTGAGAAAAAGACAATATCATAGACAAAGATCAAAGATTTTATTTTTTCTTCGTGAACTTCAAAATTTACCTAGTGCCTTCTTTACTGCTTGCTCATTGTACCGATTAAATAACACTGGGGCATGCTAGAACACCGCCTCACTCCCTTCTCAGCCATTGCTTCCCTTTCATTCTCCCCCACTCTTATAACGACCGTCTGGTTTCTGTATAAATTGTATACAATCTTTATCTCTCTGTATTTTACCGCACCTTCGAAGAGCGTATCCTAGTCAACATTGTCAACAGCGTTCTCCAAATATACAAAAGCCATACAGCTAGGTTGTCTTTCTTTTGTCTAACTTCTAAGATAATTCATAACCAGTACTGCCTCGCGTGTTCCTACATTTCTCCGGAAATTCAAACTGTTCTTCCTCTACCAGTCTTTCCATTCTTCTGTACGTGATTCGTGTTAGTATTTTGCAACCATGATTTATTAAACTGAGAGTACGGTAATATTAATACCTATCAGCACCTTCTTTCATTGCAATCTGAATTATTACTTGCTTCGGACTGAATTTTGCCTGTCACATTCATCTTGCATACCAGGTTGAATAGTTCTGTTGCGGCTGGTCCTCCTAATGATATCAGTAGTTTTTAGGGAATGTCGTCTGCTACGGGGCCTTGTTTCGACTTAGATCTTTCAGTGCTTTGTCCAATTCTTCTCAGTATCGTATCTCCTATTTCATTTTTATCTACGCCATCTTATCTTTCTAAAATATTGCCTTAAACGTCATTTCTCTTGTACAGCCCTTCTGTATGCTCCTTTCACCTTTCGGCTTTCTGTTCTTTTCTGAGTACTGGATTTCCATCTAAGCACTTCATATTCCTACAACTGATATTCTTTTCCCCAAACAACTCTTTAATTTTCCTAAAGGCGGTATCTATCTTTCCCCTAGTTATGTATGCCTCTATAATCTTACGTTTGTCCTCTGTCCATTCCTGATTAGCCATTTTTCTTTTACTGTCTTATTATTTAGACGTTTGTATTCCCTTTCGCCTGCATCATCTGCTGTATTTTTATATTTTGTCCTTTCATCAATTAAATTAAATATCTCCTATGATATCCAAGGATTTCTACCAGACCTTGTCTTTTTTACCTGTTTGACCCTCTGCTGCCGCCGCTATGGCATCTCTCAAAACTACCCATTCGTTTTCTATTCTATTCCTTTCCCCTGCTTCGGTCAATCGCTGCCTAGTGTTACCTCTGAAATTCTCAACAACCTCTGGTTCTGTCAACTTACCCAAGTTTCATCTCCTTAATTTCCTATATTTTTTTTCAATTTCTTCAGTTTTAATCTACAATTCATATTCCATAAATTGTGGTCAGAGTCCTAATCTGCCCCTGAAAATCTGTTACCATCTAAATTCTGTCTCCGAAACCTCTGTTTTACCATTATATAATCAATCTGAAATCTTTCTGTGTCTCCAATTCTCTTCCACATATACGACCTTCTTTCATGATTCTTAAACCAAGAGTTAACGATAATTAAATTATGCTCTATTCAAAATTCTACCAGACGGCTTCCTCATTCATTCCTTTCCCCCAGTCCATATTCATTTACTGTCTTTTCTTCTATTTCTTTTCCTACTACTGAATACCATACCCAATCAAATTAAACTTTCCTCTCCCTTAATTATCTGAATAATCTCTTTTACCTCATACACTTTTCTAACCTCTTCATTATCTGCTGAGCTGTTGGCATATAAACATGTACTATTTTGGTGAGTCTTGGCTTGTTGTCTGTCTTGGCTGTGATAATGAGTTCACTATGCTGTTCGTAGTAGACCTCTATCTGCTTTAATCCTATTTGATTTTGGATTTATAGCCACATTGTAACCCAACTAATCAGTACATTAAATTAGCACTGTCAAGACAACATATGTAACAGATTTAACCATACACGCAGAAGAACTGTCATATCATATCTAAATCAAACTGCCATCTCTTGTTTCTTCCATTAAACACACTTTTAGTTTTAATTTAAAATACACCCACAACCTATTACGTATCTTATTTATTATCATTATCTAAGTTAGTAACAAGTTTAAACAAAATTGCGTATACACATTTGTACTTATTATATACATTTTTATTTGTTTTTTATTTTATCCTTTTGTAAAATTTTCAATAAAAATGTAATGGTAATAAAACTGAGTTTGTATTGTATAACATGTAAAATAACCAAATTACGACCAGCTATATAATTACAGGCAGCAGGTCTTTGCTTGAGAAATAAATCAATTTATAATCCAATAACGACCTGACCAAAAGTCCTTCACGTCCTGTGACCGATCTTCGCTGATACCCACTACATCTAACTTCAGCCTAGCCATTTGCGTTTTTAAATTTACAACCTACACTTGCCCGATCAGGGGATCTAACATACCACGCTCCGACCCGTAAATTGTCAGTTTAGTTTCTCCTATAGACGACATCCTCCTGAGTAGTATCCGCCCAGAGATCCGAGTGGGGGACAAATTTATCTCTAGAAAATTTTACTCATCATCATCATTTAACCATACAGTAGAGCTGACTACCCTCAGGTAAATAACGTCTGTAGTTTCCCTTTGCTTTCAGCCTTTCGTAGTATAAGCAAAGCAAGCCAGGTCAGTCTGTCATCCAGACTGCTGTCGCTGCACCTACAGAAAAAGCTGTTGCCCCCCTTCAGGGACCATACGTTTGTTTGGCCTCCCAACAAATAACCCTCCGTTGTAGATGCGCCTAAGACACAGCTATCTGCATTGTTGAGGCACGCAAGCCACACCCCCACGGCAAGCCCATAGTTACTGGGGTAGAGGTGAACTGGTAAAGAAGAGAAGAAAAACAATGCAACAGTTGTAACTACTATTAACACAACCGTAATAGTAATTCCTGAAAACCCAACTGTTAATGCCACAATAGGTGCGAGACATGTGTGGCTGTAGAAATATGGATGGAAAATATTTTACACATGACGGGTTCAATTTTACAAAACAAGTAAAAATACAGGAAGGATAAATCGATATCTAATGTACAGCGATTTTGCTACCCCATTGTACACTGAGAGCTTCATTAAGCGTGTATATCCATGGATATTTCCTTTATTTAAAACCCAATGCAAGGCCATGAAAGGCATTGACGAATGTCACCAGGGGAAGGTGTCGAGAAGACCATGGTGTGTCTAGCAAGCGTGACGCATCATTTAGCAGATATACGGACACAAGGATTTTTAAATTACATCACCGAATTTTAAATGCATTTGAAATCCATTAAAATAGTAACTAAATTGTACAAAAATTATAATAACTTCCATAAAACGTTTTACAAAAGCTGTCAGAACTGTATTAGTTGCAACGATGAAGGAAATTAACAACAGTCAGTAATTAATCTGCAGCGTTACACGTTGCCTACAAAGCATACAAGCTAGACGTGCCGTCTTTTGGTAGCTTTCGCTCTCTGATTTAATACAGTTAGCTTTTGTTCTTCTCGAAAGTTTCATTACAAACGCCAAAAATGTATATTGCATTCCTCTTTCAACGATAATTTTAATATTTTTCGAATTACGTACCTTATGTAAAATAGGTCAATCATGGATGCTGCAATATCTCAGTAAATATAAAATTTATTAAAAATTAAGGATAAAAACAGTAGGAGAAATTAAAGATGCAACATTATTCCGCATTGACATGATGCATACACTGATGAGCCAGAGCAATACGACCGCTGCTCACCGCGAGATTTCATGCTACCTCGTGGCGCCACGGGAACGTGATGCAGTAACGAAAGTATATAAGAAGAATAGAGACGAATGTGGAATCATTTCTAGTGACGATACATGCTTTGTCAAAGGGAAGATTATTACAACCGGCGTAAAGGAACGCGCATCTCGGAAACGGCGAAGCTGGTCGGCTTTTTACGTACTACTGACGTAAGGATCTGTGGAAAGTGGTTGACGACGGTGCAAACACGAGTAGGTGACAAGTTGTTGGACGTCCAGGCCTCATAACAGAACGTGGATGTCCAAGGTTTGTCCTCTCCGTATAGCAGGAGACGCGGGCGATCAGTTACAGATCGTCAGCCAGAGTGAATTCATCAGCAAGCAGAAGGGTTTCAGAGCACACTGTCCAGTGCATATCGTTGAGAATGGGACTCCGCAGCAGACTGTCTCTAGGTTTTCCCATGTTGATCAAATAAAATAGTCAATGACGACTGCAGTGAGCACAGGGTCATCGAGATTGGACAGTGGAGCAATGGGAATGTCTCGGTTGGTCGGATGGATCACGTTTCTTTTGACACCTGGTCGATGGTAGTGTCCGAATACGCCGTCATCCAGGCGGACGGCTGCTTGAACCATGCACCGCTCCATAGGCGGTGAGGGAAGTATCCTGCTAGGGAGGACATTTATCTGGGCTTCCATGGGCCCGGTGGTAGCAGTCGAAGGCACCATGGCAGTGGTGGGTTACGTGAACGGACGTTTAATTTGATGTCTTCCCCTTCGGCGATTGTATCCTCCAGCAAGATAACGGTACTTTTCACGATCGTCCTAAAATGGTTTGAGGAGCACGATAGTTAACTCTTGTTCATGTCTTGGCCACAGTATTCACCTGATCTGAATCGGATCTCACACATCTAGGACGGTTTCGGGAACCAGCTCCTCACTCACAACCCACTGGCTCGTAATTTACGAGAATTCCGTGACATGTGCGTAGAAGTCTGTATCACAACCTCCAGAAAGCTACAAAGGACTTATTGAACGCATACCACGCAAAATCGCTGTTGTACTGTGTCCATAGGTAGACCAGCATGGTATTTTCGTAGCGTTTTGTCCATCAGTATCTCTTCCACATCCCTAGCCAATAGTCCAGTGCACGATACCAACCTGCACATCCATGACTAAACTAAGAAATAACTAGCAAAAAATGAGAGACTTCTTCCCACGCATTCAAAGAATTAGAAGACATAGAAGTCCTGCCATAACTTCACAAGGTATATGAAAACCTGTAAAAATGAAATCTCGTGGTGTCATTGACTTTGCGATGTAGTACGAAGCAGATACGTGACGAGGTTCTACAACTCGCTGCGTCACCAGCGACGTGCAGACTGCAAAATCTTTTCAAAGTGTGGTGAAACGCAGTTAAAGTTGCCAACTTTTGATACCCTGTTTTGTGAAATATTGTTTTCGTTTCATTTTTATTAACTGTAACTAATCATGATAACTTATTCTCACTTTTTCGCTGACTTAATAATAGACAATCGAATAAACTCTAAGATAAAGAAAAACGACGCTCTACAAAGGAGTTGCCCGAATGGGGCGGAAATCGGTAGATGTGTCGTACATGTAAAGACAAGCAAGTGATTACAATTTCCGAAAAACTGGATGATTTATTCAAGAGAAGGAACTTCATAAATTGAGGAAGTCAGTAACACGTTGGTCCACCTGTGGCCATTATGTAAGCATTTATTTGGCTTGGCAATGATTGTTAGAGTTGTTGGATGTTCTCCTGAGGGACATATATCAAATTCTGTGTAAATGGCGAGTGAGATCATCAAAATCCCGAACTAGTTGGACTGGCGTGCCCATAATGCTTCAAACGTTATCAATTGGTTTGAGATCCGGTGACCTTGCTGGACAAGGTATGGTTTGGGAAACACGAAGGCAAGCAGTAAAAACTCGGGGCGTATGAATTATCTTACTGAAATGTAAGCCCAGGATTGCTCGTCATGAAGAGCAACAACAGTGTCGTTGATGTACCGCTGTGCTGTAAGGGTAACGCGGGTGACAACAAAAGGGATCCTGCTATGAAAAGAAATGGCACCCCAGATTTTCAGGCCGCATGGTGGTTGACAGACAGGTTGGTATCCCACGGTTGTCTGGGGGGTCTCCAGGCACGTCTTGGCTCATCACTGGAGACAATTTTACTCCTGAAAGATTCCACGCCGAATGTGACAGATACCACAGCAAACGTGCTTGTTTGTGTGTAGAGGTCAATGGTGGTCGGTGCAAGGTGCGCCATGATCTCAGCGCCTTTCTGTGAGCCGCCTATTAATGGTCCCTGTGGTCACTGAAGCACCAGTTGCACATCATATCGATGGTAATGCTCTATGCAGGGCTGTGAGAACGTTTCTGACGATTGATTGCTCGTTCTTCATGTTCTGTCGTCTCTCTAGGAGTCTAGGTTGACCGCTTACTTCTTGACGCTGTGTTCGGCAGTGGTTCATCCATACCTGCCATCCATCGTCGAATAATGGCATCACTCCTAGTCAGATGTCGAGCGATTTGCCGATTACTCCAACTGACTTTTCTGAGCCCAGCTTCACGTCCGCTAAAATGTTGACACCTGCGTATATTGTTCAGCCGCCTGTCTGCAAGGCACAGTTACTGTCCAACTGAGTACACTGGATGAAATCGACATGTCCCCTGCTTACTATATTTGCAGTGCGTGGTGAAATTGCGCTGCATTTATCCACCGGTCGCCAAAGTTTACAATTTTGCATTTTCCGTCAACACCTGTATGAATATCGATTTTTTTCTTTTTTGTTACCATCGATATTCATACTTTTGCGAATCTAAGAATGATATGCTTTTATTCCATTGTCGGGGAAACGATCCGTCGACGTACTCAATGACTGTATCGCTATGCACCACAACGTCTTGAACCCTTTAGCTGTACTCCAAATCTGCACACTACCGTTATCCTGCAGTAAACTAATTTACAATTTTTAACATCGTCAGGCTGTTTAAATGTCCATTGTATTGCTAGTGTCGATAGCATATCCTTGGAACAAAATTTCGACCTATAGTTCATCTGCTTCTCAAAAATTGTTTTTTACATCTTTTCGGCGCCAAGTTAAATTTTTTTTCATGCGTTAGTGGATTGGCACCTTTCAGTTGGTTGCTGCTTATTGTAAAGATTGTGAAGATCTACCAAAGTGAAAGGTGACTTTCATAGTGCATCACACACAATCGCTTATACGATCAGTCACAATACGTTCTTTGTCCATGGTAGGATTTCGATTTAACAGTGCTATTTCGAATTCATTGTATTAAATAATATCACTTGTTGGAGACGTCTTTCAGCCGTTTATAACTTATTATTCTCTCCACGTGTCATGGAAGCATCTTAAGAGCAACGAATAGAAAATCAGGACATTTACTGGGTGCTGAAACGATGACTTTTCCCTTTCTCCTCCGTCCGCGAGTAGACCAGGAAAGAGAATGACGAGGTGTACCTCCGCCACCCAAAGCATACAGTGATGTGTCGCGTATTTACAAAGAATCAGATGAAAATAAACAAGAAAACGTCACCCGAATGAGATTTTCACTCTGCAGCGGAGTGTGCGCTGATATGAAACTTCCTGGCAGATTAAAACTGTGTGCCCGACCGAGACTCGAACCCGGGACCTTTGCCTTTCGCGGGCAAGTGCTCTACCAACTGAGCTACCGAAGCACGACTCACGCCCGGTACTCACAGCTTTACTTCTGCCAGTACTTCGTCTCCTACCTTCCAAACTTTACAGAAGCTCTCCTGCGAACCATGTAGAACTAGCACTCGTGAAAGAAAGGATATTGCGGAGACATGGCTTAGCCACAGCCTGAGGGATGTTTCCAGAATGAGATTTTCACTCTGCAGCGGAGTGTGCGCTGATATGAAACTTCCTGGCAGACTCGAACTCGGGACCTTTGCCTTTCGCGGGCAAGTGCTCTACCAACTGAGCTACCGAAGCACGACTCACGCCCGGTACTCACAGCTTTACTTCTGCCAGTACCTCGTCTCCTACCTTCCAACCTTCCTTTCAGGAGTGCTAGTTCTGCATGGTTCGCAGGAGAGCTTCTGTAAAGTTTGGAAGGTAGGAGACGAGGTACTGGCAGAAGTAAAGCTGTGAGTACCGGCCGTGAGTCGTGCTTCGGTAGCTCAGTTGGTAGAGCACTTGCCCGCGAAAAGCAAAGGTCCCGAGTTCGAGTCTCGGTCGGGCACACAGTTTTAATCTGCCAGGAAGTTTCAAGAAAACGTCGTTTTACGCGTCGTCTAGAGCCAGTTTCTTCTCATCTAATCACGGATTCAATATTGATTTAGCCCGGAACTACTTTTAATCTTGTTTCAACATCCTGCTTCTAGTAAATCGCGCAACAATATTTTGTAATATTCTTTAAAGAAAATAAATCTAGTCAACAATACCACTGTTTCGCTTCACTTTAAAAGAAAATAAAGTTAGTTTTCTGACTAGGCTAGACACTGAACGTCAGTCCGCAGCGCTGAGCAGTTCATTTTGTGGCAGAGCTTTGTGTCCCGGTAATACGGGCTTATCTTATCACACACATCGCTGTTTACTGTGCTCGTTCACACACTCGCCGGATGTTGCAGCCAACGAAATGAGAGCCAAACTTTCAATCCGAAAATCTTATTACAAGTACAGTGACCTGATCTGTCAATACTGACTTTGCAACACAATTCTTCTTGTGTAAATGCTAACAGGCATACCTGACTACGTATTACGTCTAATAGCTTATGAGGTTACTTGGATAAGTGCTTTAAGATGCTGTGAACTGAAACTAATGCACTACAATGAATTCACACAGTACTTTTTTGGTAGAGTAATTCCATAATTTTAATAAGTTAGAGGTCGCTTGACCTAATGAAATTAGTGCATGGAGCAGAAAGGTCCGTTAGGAAACTGCAGTATCCCTAGAGCATCTTTGTTTCATATACATTTTATTCTTTTTCCAGAAAGGAGACCAGTGATATAAAACTTTATGCTTAGGAATCTATTTTATTTATTTCCTCTGCTTATGTGCTTCACTCCAAAGCACGCCCCAGTGCTGCACACGTCTCCGCTTTGACACTTCGTTTGATCGTGTTACATTTTTAAGAATCCATTTACCGGCAACAAAGAATCATAGACATCAAAGAAGACAACTTACAGAAAAATATCAAAACAAATTTTGTTCCAGTAGTAATTTCGTTGTAAATTGTTATTTATTTGCTGTATTTTCCATATATACTCGTATTGTAGTTACTGATCCCAAGAGCGCCCTAGTTCTACTTCTATACAGTTCTTCAATGTGTAAGATTGAATATCTCTTACCTCTTACGTGGTTTAAAATTTGCTTCCTTGTGGGCCTATTCTTTTTACAACAGTGTTAATAGCATAATGCAGGCTAAATTTATAATCAAAAGAGAGGATTAATTCCACTAAGTGAGATAAATTTTATTAAGTCCTCCTCGTCGCTATAATCTGAGTCGTATCATCAATTGATATTTTCTCATTGTTTAACATTCTCTTGTGCTGAGTCTGAGTATTACCGTCGTGCTAACATCGAATTGAGTTTTAAGGTACGTAACCAGAAAGCTGGCTAGTAACAAATGTAAACTGCATACTTCATTTACAATTTTGTGCTTTCACTTTTGAATGATAACAATACATTCTTTACATGTTTCAGTAGCTAAAACTTGAATACACGAGGAGGAAGCACCGCACATGCGCACAAGAGCACGCCCGTGCTCAAACCCACGGGAAAGACAGAAATTCCGTCTGCAAGTACACTCGATGCTACAGTCTGAGCCCACCTGGAGCGTTCGCATTATAGTTGCGAAAACGTATCTGTCTTTCAAGCGCGAGCGAGCAAGAGGAGCAATATGTGTAAAGTCCCTAGAAGGGAAAGAAATAAATCTCAGAAATTTTGTACATGTGTACGGGCGAATCTAAAACACTCACCGTTTGATGCAGAAATGGGAATCTCACGTAATATGGCGATTCGTACACATTCTTCCTCACTCAATTTTCATAAGTACTTAGGCCAGTCTGAAACAACTATACATTCATTAATTATAAACATACAACAAGTTACATTTTTGCATCATATTAAATACTTAGGTGCCTCAGATTTCGTATTACATATGGTGGTTCAGGTATAGGCCCTAACTGCTTATGTTTCAGAAGATGCGAGTTTGTACAGTCCGCAGCTCGTGGTCGTGCGGTAGCGTTCTCGCTTCCCACGCCCGGGTTCCCGGGTTCGATTCCCGGCGGGGTCAGGGATTTTCTCTGCCTCGTGATGACTGGGTGTTGTGTGATGTCCTTAGGTTAGTTTGGTTTAAGTAGTTCTAAGTTCTAGGGGACTGATGACCATAGATGTTAAGTCCCATAGTGCTCAGAGCCATTTTTCGAGTTTGTACAATAAATTTCGTTCTGTTTTGAGACACGTTGGAATAAAACGGAAAGCTCTGTCTGAAATCTGTTACAGGTAAAAATCAGCGTTCCATCAGGGCTATCGTCAGAAATTTAGTAATTTGTAGCTGTTCACTAGAGACTTGTTTTCGGAAGTTGCGCCATTATCAAGTGATATCTAAAACATGATAAATGTACATCGAATGTACTTAGGTTTAGACTGACATGTACATTGCATTGCCACAGCCACAAAAATTTTCGGGACGTAAGGTGCAATAAATCTTAGACTATGTAACAAAAACTTATGTACATTGAACGCCAAAGGCATTTCAGTATGTCACTGAGCGTATAAACGCCCTGGTAGATAACGTCGCTAGCTTTCTGAGACTCTCTGAGAACATGAAATTTGGATGCAGAAGAACACATCACCAAAAATACACTAACTTTAGAAGAACTGCAACACTCAGGAAGAATGGCCAGAATAAATTCAAGATTAGTTGTAGAAGCAAGCCACCCAGAGAAATCTTTTGCGTGACCAGAAATTTCGGTGTTATGCTAATTTCATACAGTAAAGATTGTCAAACGAAGTGCTAACGTGTAGGCAAGTTCCAGTATGCCTCGTCAACATGAGAGAACACAGTTCCAGCATATCAGTGAGTCTGAAAGAGTGGAAAATTTGGTCTCTGGAATTTCGATCTGTGCAGATGTAAGTTGATGAGACAGTGTTTCTCTCGCGTGCATAGTTAATGTATGTGTGTATGTGTGTGTGTAAATAGCGGATAGCACGACGCAGCACGCAGCGACCGAATGGTACAAAATAAGGTACATTCAGGACATTAGATATTTTATGCTATTTAGCTGAAGAACGCATTCTGAGGATTTTACAGACGACGCGAGAGGTGCTGGTCAGTCGGAGAGGTGAGACTCGCAGTCGTAATGGTATAGTAGCTAGGGCGATTCTTGCTGACACCAAGCCAGGTTGCAACAGGAGCGGGGAACGCTAGATGCCAGTGACGTGAGAATGCGAGGCTACGACAAAAGTAGAGCCCTGATTATTTAAGTAAATAAAAATCGACAAATGAAATATAAAGCGCAGGTCTTACACGTCGATCTCGGATGTACGCGTAAATACATTAATTTAATTGCCAGAACAGTAATAATTAACGAGGTGATAATTTTAAGATAGTTTAGTGCGGGAAATGGACTCTGATGACTCGTCAGTATTGCTGCTTTTCTTGAAAGACGGAAAAGGACATTTTCGAGTGGCAAGAACGAGCACTTGGCTAGCTGATCCTCGAAGATAAGGCTGTGTTCCAGATTGAGGAGAGCGTGAAGTATAGGCTCTGATTTAGTCACGTTGGTAGATAAAAAATATGGCTTTGCACATTCACCTGCAGTTGAATTGAGACACTTAATATATCAGTAGTACTAATAGATAATATTAGCTGAACACATCAATCACCCAGTTTAAGAGCATGCTCTGTTCCACCCATGACTATTTGTTGCATTATGGCTTATTGCATTCGATGGTTGATTGATAAGCATCGATATAATAAATGTAACATTGTTATCAAATGATGTTATTATTCCGGGACGTATCCCAAAGGTAACCTTGCAAAGAATCTAATATTAGTATTTTAACTGTTTGAGCAGCACTTCCCGCAGTTGCACCGTAAAGGCCGACTGCTTTATAACTGGATCACTGAAAGTTATCGCAGAACAAGATGACTGCAGTCTTGTCCACATGGCCGTTAAGGACCGTAATGTTTCGTCCACAATGTACGCTCGGCGTTGGAGCTCTGAAGTTGGCGTGGACCTGTTCGTGTCAACGGTACGACGCCACCTGCCAAGGTCTGCACTCGACTTCCATTGTCCTGAAACCACAAACGCCTCAGACTGTAACGGACACGCAAACGTCGCTAGTACTGTGTTGAATGGAACCGAGTAATGTTTTTGGTCGTGCCCCGTTTCTACGTGTTTCACGAGGTAGACACAAATGTGTGTCACGCTAATTTGGTTACGCAGTATGGGAGCCTGCACAGTTTGCCAGCATAGAAGTCAAACGACAAGTGTGAAGGTTTGAGGGATGATTGGATAAAGACTACCCGATTGGCTGCTACATACTGAAGATAACATATTAGGGAATTTTTAGTGCCTCACGTGCTGCCTCTTCTCGAGGTGACTGAAATTTCATATTTCTGCAGGATAGGCCCATCCAAATGTGGCAGTGACTGTAACAGCCTCCTTCAGTGAACGATGTGTATTACTGTTTCCTTATCCTCCACGTTCGTCACACATGAGAGTCATCGAACATCTTTGGGAGATGTTTAGCTGTCACATCTTACAAGGGAGGCCAACGTAGGCATCACAGATTTACTTCAAACTTTGTATATCTTTAGCAGGACATTAAAACAACAGAATGCGGGAGTAGTAAGGTGCACTGCTCTGGCAATTCCGAGAAAATCGCAAGTGAAGTTTCACGTGTCTGTTATGTACCTGATGAGTCTGTCCATAGGTGCTGGATGACAGGGCTCATGGTGGTCAAGTGGTTAGCGTTCGAGCTTGCGAAGAGGAACGTGTGTATGGCGACAGTTTTTTCATCATCGGTGATATTATTTAGTCTATACGACATTTGAGAGGTAATATAATTCGAAAACGTGTATATTTGCATGAAGTTTTAGCGGATTTCATGTTATTGGACTATTTACTATTTTTTATTATATTTAATTGTTAGAACAAACAAATCTGTAACTATCGATAAGTAAATGAAGAAACGAATAGAGTTTTCACGAAAATGTATGCCTGTCGTGATTTGGGAAATCGCTTATACATGCAATCTGGTAAGATACTCGGAATTACTTTGCACCTCGACGCTTCGAGCTGCAGACACAGAGGCAGGCCCCTTTTGGCACTAAACATGCTTAGTGGTGAGACGTTGCTCATGTAGCAAGAAGGAATAGTGTACGTGCAAATTTTTTGATTATGACAGAATTTACATTCGTACTGCAAAAATGAAGGTCGAACCGTCGCCTCGTACACATTCGTCTTTGGAAGCTAATCACGTTTTTTTGTATTTGGTCGTAGCATCCGTTGAAGAGTACAAACAAATGGTTCAAATGGCTCTAAGCACTATGGGACTTAACATCCGAGGTCATCAGTCCCCAAGACTTAGAACTACTTAAACCTAACTATCCTAAGGGCATCACACACATCCATGCCCGAGGCAGGATTCGAACCAACGACTGTAGCAGCAGCGCGGTTCCGGACTGAAGCGCCTAAAACCACTCGGCCACAGTTGAAGAGTTCGTTGTTTTTCCCCTCACTCAGTTTTTTATTACAGAGGCCAGCTTGCTCTCTGACCGAACGCGCTGAGCTACCGTGTCGGCATCACTTGACCACCATGAACTGTGACGTCCGGCACCTATGCACAGATACATGTTACATAATAGAGGCCTAAAACTTCCCTTGCGATATTCTCGGAATTGTCAGAGTAGTGCACCTTACTATTTGCACATTATGTTGTTTTAAGGCCGGCCACGGTGGCCGTGCGGTTCTAGGCGCTCCAGTTCGGAGCCGCGCTGCTGCTACGGTCGCAGGTTCGAATCCTGCCTCGGGCATGGGTGTGTGTGATGTTCTTAGGTTGGTTAGGTTTAAGTAGTTCTAAGTTCTAGGGGACTGATAACCACAGCAGTTGAGTCCCATAGTGCTCAGAGCCATTTGAACCATTTTTTTGTTGTTTTAATGTGCAAAAATTTGGAAGTAAATCCGTGATGACAACATGGTGACCTCCCGTTGTTAGTCACAATGCTCCATTGGCCACGTTTAATGTTTCATGAAGTCACATGCACGTCCTGTCCAGGGAGATTCCCTAGTGAAATATCGAAGGCCTCTTTGAAACCAAGGCACGACAAGGCGTTTAGATACAGAATTCTGGTATTTGAAGATGAGTACAATTGTGCAATGAAAATTGTTAAGGCTTTCGTGGCCACCTGTTGACAAATGTCATGTTGCTTCTGTATCGCGTTCTTCGGCCGACGTTTGTTTGATGATTTTGCTGACGTTCCGCTAGCACGAGTGGCTGGCATTGTCAAAACTTCACCCTCTATTGCTAGTGGCGGATGGCGTCGAGACCTCTGTCGTATGCCGTATGCACCTGTCGAGCCAGCCTCCCAAGGCTTTTTCCTAATCATTCCGGCCGTGGTTCTCCTCTTGTTGCCTGCAGTGGTCGCTCGCTGCAGCACGGAAATCCAGGATCTGTTCACCTTGAGCCTATCGTTTCATGATAGGGCTGTTGTCATGTTTGTGGATTTTCTAACGCTTCCCGGAACAAGTGTGCGTGGGTGCTCTTTCTCACAGCTAGAACATTCGTGTCGGTGAGGTGTATCACTTCGTCGGTCTACCACAGCGCGTGCTCCGCCATGGCTGATTTCTCCACCTGTCCGCCCGCATCTCGTGGTCGTGCAGTAGCGTTCTCGCTTCCCACGCCCGGGTTCCCGGGTTCGATTCCCGGCGGGGTCAGGGATTTTCTCTGCCTCGTGATGGCTGGGCGTTGTGTGCTGTCCTTAGGTTCGTTAGGTTTAAGTAGTTCTAAGTTCTAGGGGCCTTATGACCATAGCAGTTGAGTCCCATAGTGCTCAGAGCCATTTGAACCATTTCTCCACCTGTCCCACCTGCAATGCCGTTTCGTTTGTCTAGTCGTTTCAACATAGACTCTTCGGCATGTAGAAGGAACGCAGTATACTCCCGACATTGCAAGTTACTCCCTTTTGTTGTTTGCCAATCTGAGACATTCTTTGTGTTTATATTTCATTTTAAAAATAGTGTTAACGCTGTGTTTGCCTAACATATGACCGCTTATCTCCGCCATCCTGGTGAATTATGGCAGAAATGCTGTACTCGATATTTCTTCTTCCTTTACACTCCGTGTTCAGGCCACAAGTGGCCCATCGGGACCATCCGACCGCCGTGTCATCCTCAGATGAGGATGGAGATAGGAGGGGCGTGTGGTCAGCACACCGCTCTCCCGGTCGTTATGATGGATTTCTGTGACCGGAGCTGCTACTATTCGGTCGAGTAGCTCCTCAATTGGCATCACGAGGCTGAGTGCACCCCGAAAAATGTCGACAGCGCATGGCTGCCCGGATGGTCACCCATCCAAGTGCCGGCCGCACCCGACTGCGCTTAACTTAAGTGTTCTGACGGGAACCGGTGTATCCACTGCGGCAAGGCCGTTGCCCTGTGTCACTTTACCTAGTGTTACAGTTCGTGACACTTCTTTTGTAACTGGCGGTGTACCCATTTCCCTTCAGAGCGCTTTCGAGGTGTTGCATATCACTTCCGAGGTGCTGCAGCTCATATATTCGTCTTGCGCAAATTACGAGCACATTAGTCATACCTCTTTTCTGACTCGGGTGGTGATTTGACAGTGCAGGTATCGGTCTGTGTGTGTCGGTTTTCGATACACACTGTGCCCGGGTTCTCACCATCCGTCATAGCAAGCTCAACTAAAAAGTTAGGTTTTGATCCTCTTCTAGCTCCATAATAAATATTATGTCGCGATTGAGACTGTTCAAATGCCTTAGGATGATGCCGAGGTAAGTGTACTACCCATGGCGACGCCTTCCAGCTCACCGAGTGGTACTATAGTAAACAAAGAAACGACATCAATGTTGACCAGGATGTCATTTGACCAGTTTTCGTTTCTTCAGTTTCTCAGCCAAATGTCCCGGGTCCTTTACATACGTGTTAGTCTTCCCACGTTCGGCTGAAGCAGAGTTGCCAAGTATTTCGTTAGTTCATACGTCGGTGAGATAGCAACGCTTATGAACGGTCCTTGTGGTACAGCATCCTTCTGAATTTTTGGTAATAAGATTATGAGCAGAAGATTTGGGACCTATTCGGTCCGACGATGTACTGAAAACGAATCGGTTAATCAGGGCATCTTCTCTCTCAGTGGCTGTACACAGAAACCTGCGCAACACAGAAGCCCTACCACCTCGGCTGTACGAATTACTAAAAATCCATACGGATGATGTCCCACTAAGACTGATTTAAGTGCTGCTGCCTCACCGATGTATAAACTGGAGAACACTTGGCTTCTCTGATTCAGCTACAAGTGCTCAAGAGTGACACATACATAAGGTATTCGGGACATATCATTGCGAAGCTGAAGAAACTAAAACTAGGACCAAACGACGTCCTGGTCAGCTAATGTTGTTTCTTTGTTTACTAAAGTTCCAGTCAGTGATTCTCTAGAGTATATCGGCTCCGGTTTCCCGCATGACATTACCATGCCCTTTCATCCGTGTCTTACCACGAGCTGTTTCATGTGGCATGGCGACTTCTACGAGTAGCTGGAAGGCGACACCACAGATAGTCCACTTAGTCCACTCTTCACCGAACATTTCGAAACACAGGCACTGGATACGGCACCTTGTACAGTTAAAGTGTGGTGCAGGTACGTCGACAGCACCTTAATGTTGCGGAGCCATGGTTATGAATAGCTCGGCGACTTCCTAAGGCATCTGAACAGTCTTCATGTTATTATAAAATTTACTACTAAGGTAGAAAAGAACCAACAGCAAAACTTTCTGGGTTTGCTGATTATGAAGGATGGTGAGAACCTAAGGCACAGTTCGTATCGGAAACTGACACACATGGACCGATACCTGCACAGACTTAAATTACCGCCGGAGCGGTATGATGAATACGCCCATAACGCGCACAAGACGAATTTGTAAATGATTAATACGGCCACAACGCGCACCAGACGAATGTGTCAGAAGCGATATGCAACAATTGGAAGGCGTTCTGAGGAGCAATGGGCACATCACCAGTTACATAAGAAGTGTCATGAAATTTAACAATCGGCGAAGAGACACATCAAATGAAGAAGTGTCGGGTACGGCCTTTCTGTCGTACATCCCCAGGGTGACGGAGACAATCGGCCGTATGGTGCGCCAACACGGAGTAAATACCATTTTTAAATCGACAAATAAAATCAGAAGATGTCTCAGATCGTCAAAGAACAAAGGGGACCAACTTGCAATGTCGGGAGTATACCACACTGCCTGAAAATGTGAAAAAGTCGATATTAGAATGACTAGACGATCCATCAACAGCAGGATTGCCGAACATAAAGGGTACTGCTGGTTGGGACAGGTGGAAAAATCAGCTATGGCGGAGCACGAGCTGTGTGAGGCCGACCAAGTTCAAATGGTTCAAATGGCTCTGAGCACTATGGGACTCAACATCTTAGGTCATAAGTCCCCTAGAACTTAGAACTACTTAAACCTAACTAACCTAAGGACATCACACACACCCATGCCCGAGGCAGGATTCGAACCTGCGACCGTAGCAGTCCCGCGGTTCCGGACTGCAGCGCCAGAACCGCTAGACCACCGCGGCCGGCGCCGACCAAGTATTCGTAATAAACTTCGCCGACACGGAAGTTGTTTCTGTAGAAAAGATCTACCACGTCCGCTTGTTGAGGGAAGCCTTAGGAAACCACAGACTTGACAATAGCAACAACAAGAAAACGTAAAGCCCAAAGGTGAATGAACCTGAATTTTCGAGCTGCAGCAAACGACTGTTGCTGGTAGCAAGGGGAGAATCACAGAAGTAATGATCAGAGAAAAGCTCTCGGACGTTGGCATGACAGATGCATATAATTGATCTGTGCCCACGATTTCGATTCAGTCTGCCACGAGCAATGGAGGGTGAAGCCTTGACAATGCCAGCCAGCAACTCGTGCTGGCTAAACGTCAACAAAATCATCAAACGTGCGCTGGCCGAAGAACCCGAGACAGAAGCCAGCAGGCAGTTTGTCAACTGTGTTATCCTAATCATTTGTGTACTTTTATATTCTTAAGAGATTAAAGGACCGATGTATCCATCTTGAAAATTCAGTTTCCAAAAACCTTAGTGTAGCTCAGATACGCAGAAAAATCTGGACATGATAAATGCTTGGTGCAAAACCAGGTAGCTGTTCTTCGACGTAAACAAATGTAGTATAAAGTGGAAAAAAGGAGAAAAGAGCCGATACTTTTTGATTACATCAACGCTGAGAAATCAGTGAGCAAAGTCATTACCGTCAAGTATTAAGCTCTCTGCGCCTACATCAATTTTGGGTGGATCGACTACATAAATTTAGATTTGAGGGAGGCCCGTTCCGGTTTGATATTCAATGGAAGTGTTCATTTTAATTCATCCAGCAAGAAAGTCACTCATAAAATTCTTGTTTACGAAGGAAGGCTGGAATTTCCCATCGAAAATGAGGTCAATAAAGACAGTGCACAAGGTATGACTGGGGAAGGATGGATAATAAAATCGACCGTGTCCTAATTAAAGAAACCATTCCAACATTTATTTCAATCGATTTAGGGAAAGCACGGAAAACCCAAATCTGAATGGCTGTCTAGGATTTGAAATGCCGTTCTCCGAAATTTGAGTGCAGTGCGCAAAGCAACTCGCCACCTAGCTCAGTCAAGCCCTCGTTCAACTGATTACTTAACGTTGTTCGTATGTGTTGGATTCTAATTAATTTGAAATAAGGGAAGAGAAAGAAAAATTCCACAGTGAAGCGTTCCACTAACCGCGACGAATATGTTTAGTCACTACAAGAACGTCTACGAGAACGTCTGGTCCAAGACGAGTAAAGCTGCTTATTGCTTCTGCCCACGTATAATAATCATGACGACAATACTTGGTAACTCCTGGTTTATGGAGAGGGAGGGGGGGGGTTACTTACAGCCGTTCTTCCTGGTCCAGTAATGGGACTAGAAAGCATACAAGAGAGAGAATAATACAGTTACGCTTTAAACTATTTACAGGGACAACGGAAAAACTAAATCTGGGTGGCCAGAGCCACTAAATTAGTGCTGATGGCGACTCAATTTTATTAATCAGCCTCCCGCCTCGCCACTTATCTCTGTGTACAGGATGTAACAAAATATGCGGCGAAGCTTTCAGCGCACGTTCTCATAATACACTCCTGGAAATGGAAAAAAGAACACATTGACATCGGTGTGTCAGACCCACCATACTTGCTCCGGACACTGCGAGAGGGCTGTACAAGCAATGATCACACGCACGGCACAGCGGACACACCAGGAACCGCGGTGTTGGCCGTCGAATGGCGCTAGCTGCGCAGCATTTGTGCACCGCCGCCGTCAGTGTCAGCCAGTTTGCCGTGGCATACGGAGCTCCATCGCAGTCTTTAACACTGGTAGCATGCCGCGACAGCGTGGACGTGAACCGTATGTGCAGTTGACGGACTTTGAGCGAGGGCGTATAGTGGGCATGCGGGAGGCCGGGTGGACGTACCGCCGAATTGCTCAACACGTGGGGCGTGAGGTCTCCACAGTACATCGATGTTGTCGCCAGTGGTCGGCGGAAGGTGCACGTGCCCGTCGACCTGGGACCGGACCGCAGCGACGCACGGATGCACGCCAAGACCGTAGGATCCTACGCAGTGCCGTAGGGGACCGCACCGCCACTTCCCAGCAAATTAGGGACACTGTTGCTCCTGGGGTATCGGCGAGGACCATTCGCAACCGTCTCCATGAAGTTGGGCTACGGTCCCGCACACCGTTAGGCCGTCTTCCGCTCACGCCCCAACATCGTGCAGCCCGCCTCCAGTGGTGTCGCGACAGGCGTGAATGGAGGGACGAATGGAGACGTGTCGTCTTCAGCGATGAGAGTCGCTTCTGCCTTGGTGCCAGTGATGGTCGTATGCGTGTTTGGCGCCGTGCATGTGAGCGCCACAATCAGGACTGCATACGACCGAGGCACACAGGGCCAACACCCGGCATCATGGTGTGGGGAGCGATCTCCTACACTGGCCGTACACCACTGGTGATCGTCGAGGGGACACTGAATAGTGCACGGTACATCCAAACCGTCATCGAACCCATCGTTCTACCATTCCTAGACCGGCAAGGGAACTTGCTGTTCCAACAGGACAATGCACGTCCGCATGTATCCCGTGCCACCCAACGTGCTCTAGAAGGTGTAAGTCAACTACCCTGGCCAGCAAGATCTCCGGATCTGTCCCCCATTGAGCATGTTTGGGACTGGATGAAGCGTCGTCTCACGCGGTCTGCACGTCCAGCACGAACGCTGGTCCAACTGAGGCGCCAGGTGGAAATGGCATGGCAAGCCGTTCCACAGGACTACATCCAGCATCTCTACGATCGTCTCCATGGGAGAATAGCAGCCTGCATTGCTGCGAAAGGTGGATATACACTGTACTAGTGCCGACATTGTGCATGCTCTGTTGCCTGTGTCTATGTGCCTGTGGTTCTGTCAGTGTGATCATGTGATGTATCTGACCCCAGGAATGTGTCAATAAAGTTTCCCATTCCTGGGACAATGAATTCACGGTGTTCTTATTTCAATTTCCAGGAGTGTAGAACAAGGAAATGTATTTTATAGATATGGGTCCACTTTATTTCTCTATCAGAACTAATTTTTAAGGCCTAAAGGGTGCTCTATGGCTTTAGCCCACATCATTCCGGATTAAGACTAGGTACGTCAGTCGAGGGCGCAATAAACAGATAACAGAGCACACCCCGCGTAAATATGCAATAGTGATTTTAATTAACATTGCAGGAGCCTTCGACAATCTTTGGTGGCCTGTTTTGTTTGCGCGACATTGTGAACTTCTGGTACCCGTAGCCCTGCACAATAGTTTTCTCGACTATTGTAAAAGTAGATTGCCAAGTATGTACCCACAGAATAAACAACAGGTTTACAAAGGGATGTCCCCAAGACTCGATTTGCGGTCCCATCTTCTCGTATATCACATTCGAACCCCTCTTACATCTCACGACCTGCTGGTAGTGGTATCAGGAGGCACAAGATCGGCACTACAGAGCAACAAACCAGCAATTGCCGCACACAAAACAGTTTCCATGCTAACGAAAGGCACACTACAAATATACCCAGCAATAAAAATAAACAATACAAACATCAAAAGAGACACAATCACTTTATACTTGGGACTACATACTGATGAAAAACATAACATCAACTAGCACATAAAACTAACAACAAATAAGACGGGGGAATTTTACACAAATTAACACTTTTAAAGACCGCATAATATAGACTACCCATCATGCACATGAGAGCATACCGCTGCACTCTCTCTGAGTAGTCTGTGTGCTGGTGTAAGCTGTCGCTAGCACACCGGTCGGCAGAGATGTAGCAAGAAGATCGATAGCAGGCGCTGGATCAGGCGCGCCTATTGGGAGAGAGGCCAAAGACAGACTAGCAGGCAACACGCCACCACTGACTGGAGGGCTCAGTCTGTCGGTCTCAGTCATTAGCTCAGCCGCTCAGTCACTGGCGCACTAACTCGCACTCCAAGTTTGCGCCTGTCAGTACATTGCGACCAGATTACTGTTCATAGCGGGAGTTGTACTTCTCCAGCAGTGAGGTTAACGTGGACTGTTATTTGAAGAGCTTGTACCACAACACATGGACGCACTTAAAGATAAGGAGCTTCCTGTTTATGTAAATAAAGAACCCTGTTAATACATGTGTGCAGTTGTGTTGTAGAAAGAGGATACTGGCCACCAAACAACAGTCTCTCCTTTGATTCCTGAGGTACAAGACTCAACAGTGGCGACAAGGACACAAAAGTATGTTCCGTGGCAAGTTTGTGGGCACATAGACTCGTCCCCGGGATGAAGAGGACACCTGTGCGGCGCGGACAGAGGAATGTGCTTCTGAGATTGTCAGGAGCATTTAGCACCAGCTCAGTAGAGGCAATATGTGTTATTTTGGATGCCTTTCCAATAGATACACCCATCAGATATCGAGATGCACCCTACTGGCTGAAGGAGGGAAGCTCCGATAAGGCCAGGGAAATTACAGGAGAAAATATCGGGCAGAAACGGCAATAAAACTTCTGGCGGGTTGACATCTGGCTACAACAGTGGAACCAAAGCGACAAGAGTCGTAGGTTGTACACCTTTTCCCAGACATCTGGGAGCGCTTATGAGTGAAACATACCAATCCGAGTCGTGGCATGGTACACTCCAGCGTATTTGCTGCGCGTTTCACTTGCAGACAGCGGCGACTGTTAGTGTGGGGCATATAGATCTCCGGAATATTTAGCTCTGTATTGTGAGCGGTACAGCCTCTTACACAGAAATATACGGGAAATTACCATAGAGGTACTACAAGAAACACGCCGGGACGTAGGCAAGTGGGAACTACTGAACAAACACACAGATCAAATCTCAAAAATTGAACACACTACCTATAAAGAAATGAGACCTTACCGATGTCGAGTTAGACGACAGTGATACGAATGGGTTAGTTCTTATGAAGACTATCATAATGGATTCCTCAGACGTTAACACCAAAGACGAAACAAATGAACAACAACATTTACATCACATAGACACAACACTGAATGATGAAATAGAAACACAGAAAAATTTGCATAGAAACCTGTTTATCTATTAAGTAGGACAGTTCGTGGCCTGCTATTGTATGAGGTGCCACGTAAAACATGTTATTGATTACATTAACATAGAAAAACTGCAAAACTAGTTATCTAGCTGATTAAAACACAAATAATAATGACGAGTCGAAAATAACACTCGACACATACAATAAACGACTAAATGTAGAGATAGTAAAACATAGATAAATTAGAATAGAAACTTGTCAATAGATAAAGTAGGAGAGAGCGTGATCAGTTACTGTACCAGGTGCCACGTTAAACCTGTAACTAGATTACGGTAACATAGAAAAACCTGTAACACAAGTAATCTTCCATTTCTTGATGGAGAAACACATTCATGATAGAGGCAGGCGCCCATTCAGATTTGCCTCAACTTTGAAATAAAGAAAGGTCTTGATCGCACAGATCTTTATTAAGAATTACGCGTTTCAAAATTTCAGTGTCGGACTAAAACTGTGGAATGAAGCGTACAAAGGAATTAACGATGGTAGACATGTACATCCTAACGAAAGTATGCATCTTACTGACTCATGTACAGAATTTTCAATTAACATACAATTTAAATCAAACTTTAGTAAAACGTTCACGAAAGTGAGCGCATACACTGAATATAATATAGATCTCGTCTCGTATAAATATGTTTGACAGTGTTGTTGGCTATTCGAAGAGAATCAGTGTCAAACTGACTGTGGCGATTATTCTACGCAAGAAGTAAAGGAAGGCCGATATGTCAAGTTAAATAGTAACTTTAAAAAGAAATATACATTGCGATGCACTATACGTCAGAACATCGTGAAAAACTTGACAAAGATACAGTTATGCTACTTTTGTGGATGAGAAAATGATGTATTGACTGTGGGTAAAATTTACGTAGCATGAAATGTGCGTCATTAGGTAACATCGTGAGTGAAACCCCAAAGATAGTAGTTAGTCAATAACCAAAACAGAAGACATGTTTGCAGCCATTAAATGATTGAAAACAATGTAAGCACAAAATCAATACAGATCACAAATAAAAGTCGTGAAGGAATGAGTTTGTAGCCGTCACAAAATGAAATCTTACATAACTATCACCAAATGTTGTAATATTACAATAGTCTAACATATAATAATTAATATATAACAGAATCATTTAGGTACTCCTAGATTAGTGGCAACAGCCTGAATAAAAAGGAAGCTAATATTACTATGAAAACGATTTTTTATTTTTTTAAAAACAGTTAATGGGGTAGTATTCGTCCATAATAACGGTTCAGCTGTTATTCGTTAATAACCATCAAAAACTAAAATGTTACAAGATTATGATCAACTGTAGTCATCTTACAATAGTGGAACATATTATAGTTGACATACAATAGAACCATTTAGGTTATCCTAGATGAATGGCAACAATTTGAAATAAAATAGTAGCTACTATTACAATTTAAATTTTTCTTTCTCTTTTTGCCTTACTTTAAACTGAGAAGTGTAATTTTGCAAAGGTAACGGAGACAACTTTGAAGATTTTATGTAAGAAATATTTTCATTTGGCGTGCTAATTTTCTGTTCCTGTGTGTTTCCCATGATTAATACACAATCAAGAGCGTCAGAAGATTAGTACTACTATGAAAATAAAGTATTTCCGGATCCATGTCCATGCCAGTGTATAGAAGATTGGCGGTACCTTTATTTTTCACGCTGTTTACGTAGGTGTAAATGCTTCTCAGGTAATGAAGCGTGGATTTTCATTGAAACACCAATCTTGGTTACGAAATTTTCCATGTCAAGTGTAGTGGACTGACAAGGCAGCCAGTCCACAGAGACGGATAGCCGAAAGGGCACACGTACACACACGCCGACTGGCGCGAAGTCTGGAACAGGATACGTGGTGAATGTGATAAAGAAAAGAACGTAGCTACTAGAACACTTAACTTTTATATCGTCCTTTGGTATACAGCATTCTTGATGATACAAGTGAGACTCTTTAGATTCATGAAGTAACTAATGGCGCCTTGCTAGGTCGTAGCCATGGACTTAGCTGAAGGCTATTCTAACTGTCTCTCGGCAAATGAGAGAAAGGCTTCGTCAGTGTAGTCGCTAGCAAAGTCGTCGTACAACTGGGACGAGTGCTAGTCCGTCTCTCGAGACCTGCCGTGTGGTGGCGCTCGGTCTGCGATCACTGCCAGTGGCGACACGCGGGTCCGACATGTACTAATGGACCGCGGCCGATTTAAGCTACCACCTAGCAAGTGTGGTGTCTGGCGGTGACACCACATTCCTCCCCCGCAAATCGGCGAACGGTCGTGTGATAAGGCTTCCGACCGCCGTGGGAAGGACCCCATGTTGACGTATGCGATGGGGTGGGGAGCCTAACAACAGGCGAGGCTGTGCCACCCGCACCCTGCCATTCGGTCCGAGGGGAGCTAGGAAACGCCTGAAAACCTAGTCCAGGGTGCACGTCAACATGCGGTGTATGCGCCCGTAGAGAGACAGGAGGGCCGAAGGGTCGACCTCCATTGCGTCGGGGGATCCGACGCGCGATGACGACATCTGGGCCGGAGCGGGCAAGAGTTCCATGGCGGAGGACAGCTGGTCACGGGGAGCGATCGGCGGCGCGCGACCCAGGGAGGCGCTGGGCTGCTGCAGCGAAGCGTCCACTGCGGGCGGCGCCGGCGGGAGAACAGGCGGCGGCGGCGGCGGCGGCAGCGGCAGCGGCGCGTCGTCATGGGGCAAAATGGAAGGCATCGTCGGTAACACCTGGGGCTGAGGCGAGCCAGTAGATGGGTCCCCAGGGCGCTGACCGGACGGCACCGTCGCTGAAAGCAGACGGGGAGCGGCAGAACCCGGGCGACGACAGAGGCGCAGCTGATTGAGATGCCGACGCACCTCACCAGAGGCCCCCAAAACCAAATACATCGCGCGGCCGAGGCAGCGAAGAATGCGCCCTGCGAGCCAACGCCGTGAACCTCGATAGTTGCGATAGAAGACAACGTCGCCAGGAGCAAAAGCAGGAGTCTGCCGCTGCACAGGAACCTGATGCGGCGGATGCAGCAAAGACATCAAGGTTCGATGAGGACGACCGTGGAGCAACTCAGCTGGCGAGCAACCATCGCGGGGCTGAGAGCGATACGAGGACAAAAAAAGCAACAACGCGTCCTCCCGAGAATGCGACTCTTTCAACTTCAACATCTGTGACTTGAAAGTCCGGACCAACCGTTCAGCGGCACCGTTTGACTGAGGCGAAAATGGCGCGGATGTCAGATGTTGAATACCGTTGGCCTTGCAGAATGACTGAAATTCTGCGGACATGAATTGTGGGCCATTGTCGGAAACATTAGTCTGCGGAAGACCTTCAACGCAAAAAATAGCGGATAACGCTTGTATAGTGGCAGACGACGTCGTGGAAGACATCCGGACAACAAATGGAAAATTGCTGAAGGAATCGACAACAACCAACCATCGAGCATTCCAGAATGGACTGGCAAAACTATGTGCAAGCGTTGCCAAGGGGAAGTGGCTTTCGGCCATGCAAAGAATTTCCGCGACGGTGCGGATTGTTGTTCGGCACACGCCATGCAAGAAGAGCACATATTGGTAATCGCAGCATCGATTCCGAACCAAGTACAGTGCTGACGAGCAAGTTGTTTCGTTCACACTATACCCCAATGTCCTTGGTGAAGGAGCCGTAAGACAGAGGACTGTAACGAACGTGGGACCACTACTCGGGACTGATCATTATCAGAACGCAACAACAAAACACCACGTCGTACAAAAAGTCTCTCCTTGTCAGCAAAAAATCGGCGAACCAACGGATCCTCGATCCGAGACTTTGACAAGGGCCATTGCGTAGCAACAAAATGCAAAACAGTAGCAAGGACAGGGTCAGGAGCTGTGGCTGTAGCGACACGACGAAAATCAATCGGAAGCGATTCGACCACGTTATCGGTTTCCGCATCAATGAACATACAAGCAAGTTCGGAAGAATCGAATGCTCTTGCGATCTCATCACGCAATGCGTGGGGAACATTGCGCACTCTGAAAAATTTCGGTTGCGCGTTGACTTTCAGTTCCAATTGTGCTGCATAGTTCGTAGCGCAACCTAGGCCCATGCAAAAATGTCTGCAGATTCGTCACATAGAGTAGAAACACTGGCTGAAGGCACAGTCTGATTCACTGATAGGACCTGATTGACGATAGACAAGTTAAACAACTGAAATAAATCTAACCCAAACAAGTTCACTGCAGTAGAAGAACGAAGAACGGAAAATGACACAAGTTTTGTTTGTTCCTTGTATGTAGCAAGAAGAGTGCACTGTCCTAACACAGGGATAGCTTGTCCGGAATAACTCGTGAGCTGAACATTTGCGGCACGCAACGGAGGTTTGGTTCAAATGGCTCTGAGCACTATGGGACTCAACTGCTGTGGTCATAAGTCCCCTAGAACTTAGAACTACTTAAACCTAACTAACCTAAGGACAGCACACAACACCCAGCCATCACGAGGCAGAGAAAATACCTGACCCCGCCGGGAATCGAACCCGGGAACCCGGGCGTGGGAAGCGAGAACGCTACCGCACGACCACGAGATGCGGGCACAACGGAGGTTTGCCCAGTTGTTTGTACGTGTCGTGATTGAGTAGTGAAACTGCAGCTCCGGTATCGAGCTGGAATGGGATCACTTTGCCGGCAAAGTCCAAATCTACAAAAAGTTTATTGTCCTGCTGACGACAAGAGCGACTGTTTTGTGCAACTTGAACAGACACTGGAACAGAATCACGCGCGACGTGACGGGACTTCCGTCGACGTCGACGCACACTTTTTGTGGGACGAACACAGTCACTGTTAGCGATAGGAACACTGGGCGGAGGGGCATGAACGACATGAATGTCCATGGGCGAAGGTTCCCGAGCCTGAGTGTCCTTGATTCGATTCCGGCGCGAAGCAAAGGGCCTGGAATGGTTGTGAGTGTCCGTTCGAAGCTTTTTCTGGCAAACACTTTGAACATGTCCTTTCTTATTACAGAAAAAGCAAAGAACTTGGCGTGACTGGCAATTGTCACGCGAATGTCTAGTTGCACACCGCGGGCATGATTTCACTGCAGTTGCTTGCTTGCGCGGGACACGTGGCTGCGCGGACGTGCGCGAGGGCAGGTTAGCGTTCCGTGCAGCGGGCCCGGCGGGCCAGTTAATGTGACACACTGCTGGCGAAGTTGCAAATGAGTCCTGAGCAAAGTCAAGTGTGTCTTGCCTATCTAAAATGTCTATCACTTGTTGAAGGGAGGGATTGACGAGTTTCAAAATCTGTTCCCGTATGCGAACGTCAGAAACGTTCTGTGCTATTGCATCACGCACCATAGTATCTGAATAAGGGAGTCCACAGTCACATTCACATGCACACTCCCTAGTAAGTCCTTGCAAAGTTGCAACCCACTCCCGATTAGTCTGACCGGCCGTACGTTTGATACGAAAGAACGCATACCTTTTTGCAACGACATTTACTGTTTCCTTGAAATAGGCATCTAAAGCAGACAAAATTTCTTCGTATGACAGAGTCGCTACGTCGCGTCGGGGAAACAACTTCACTATCACACGGTAGGTGGACACACCTACACACGAAAGCAAAAACGGCTGCCCCTCATTACCTTGAATTCTGTAGGCGGCGAGATCAAATCCAAATTGTCGGGACCATTCCGTCCAGGTTTCGATAGCTGCATCAAAGCTACGAAACGAGGGTGCAACGGCATGTTGTGGCTGTGGTAGCGATGAATCGGCGGCGGCCGCATCGGGGTGCAGTGCACGTTGACCCTGGACGAGCTGTCCAAGGGCATCCAATAACGCCTGCGTCTGCTGATTCTGCAAGCGATAAAATTCGGACAGTACATCTGGAGAATGTGGCGAAGCCATGACACAAGCAAATTAATACAATACGAACGCTAAAGTCCCTTTTTAGACTCGTCGCCAATGTAGTGGACTGACAAGGCAGCCAGTCCACAGAGACGGGTAGCCGAAAGGGCACACGTACACACACGCCGACTGGCGCGAAGTCTGGAACAGGATACGTGATGAATGTGATAAAGAAAAGAACGTAGCTACTAGAACACTTAACTTTTATATCGTCCTTTGGTATACAGCATTCTTGATGATACAAGTGAGACTCTTTAGATTCATGAAGTAACTAATGGCGCCTTGCTAGGTCGTAGCCATGGACTTAGCTGAAGGCTATTCTAACTGTCTCTCGGCAAATGAGAGAAAGGCTTCGTCAGTGTAGTCGCTAGCAAAGTCGTCGTACAACTGGGACGAGTGCTAGTCCGTCTCTCGAGACCTGCCGTGTGGTGGCGCTCGGTCTGCGATCACTGCCAGTGGCGACACGCGGGTCCGACATGTACTAATGGACCGCGGCCGATTTAAGCTACCACCTAGCAAGTGTGGTGTCTGGCGGTGACACCACATCAAGATCATGTAGCTACGGAGATCTAGCTATATGCAAGTGTGTAATACCATCACGTATGCAGACATACTCGTAGAGCACACTGTCACTCAGTACTGCACATTTCTTAGTTGCCGAAAACAATTTTTTCAGAAAAGTAGCCGATTTTTACATCATAAAAAGCCTTGTAACGTTGTTCTTGGAAATAACAGCGGTCGTAAAGCACTATTAAGAATTTTAATTAAAAAACAGTCATGACTGAATAAAATGACTTATTTTTATTGTACAAGGAGATTGATTTCGATCAGTATAAGACACTCTTCAGACCAGTTACTCCATGATGACTCTTGGACACGTCGGCAAGGAGGAGCAACCGCTCGGGGAAGGCATAAACAGCAACTGATCTGCACGGCTTCCCAGAGAAGTTCCCGATCCGTGCCACTGTCTCCAACAGTTATTATGTAGTAACTGGTCTGAAGATGACTTTACACAGATCGAAACCGGTCATATTTTAAAACGAAAATAAATCATTTTATGTGGCCAGGACCGTATCTGAATTCAATTTTTCAATATTCCGTCATAGATATTTGTTACAGTTTCAAACATCATACACGTTTATTCGATCTACATCTTCCTGCTACGAGACTGAAGGATCGGCACTTAATTCAAACTGGATGTATCCGTTCAACGATGCGCCAAACAAGAGTATCTGATAGTGATCTTAATGTTACTGTGCCCAAAAAAAAGAAGAGTTTCGCGCTTTCTTCGATCTGGTCAGAATGCCTGATTATTCCAGTAACTAAAATAAATGGCGTCTAAAAGTGTGCTACCGTGTGATGTATACAGCATAACACAGCATAACAGGAAGTCCATCAGGTCTCCTGGCTTTACGGCTATTTATTGACTTCTGTCTGTTTCCTGCGTTGGTGACTTTAACTTTGTTATGTCCTGGAGGACATTAACTGACAGCATCCTCCCAGAGAAGAACATCTGAAAAGAGTCTCAAAATTTGGAGCCTGAGTTCGTATATCAATCGTCTTTGTTAGCGATATAATCAGTAACGGAACAAATAATTTCGAGACACCAACTCTTCTTCTGCAATTGTTTTGTAATTCTGAGTGAGCAGTTTGTCTCCGCAAACATTAAGAGATTCGTGTGCAGCCTTCTTTGTATCCCGTCTGCTTTTAACTGGTACACAAGACTTCTGCACTCTGTTACCACTTCTTCAGTAGCTTCCAACACATAAAACGAATATCACCTGTCTATTATTAATCTTATCACTGTGTACTCATCCAGCTCTCATGTCTCATACTGTGCCAAGGTTTCTCCGCTTCGGGGTTCTGAAATTAAAATATTTGTAACCGTGTAATATAGAATTTCCTTAGAATTTTTTTAGAAAGCAGTAAGCGAGCTGTGATTGTGAATAAAACAAGGGGCCTATTAGCAATGTCCTCCAATAACCTGTCAAATACGATGCTTCTCCTGTGTCGGGCAAAAACGGCCGTCTGACTCAGCTGCGAGTATTAGCGATACTGAGGAAGGTTTATAAACTAAGCTCTGGGTGTATAAAGAGCGTTTGTGCGTTCTTCTGTAGGAGGAGCTAAATATATTACGGAGACGACTCAAAGCGCTGGCAGTTGCGATGCTGCGCTGTTTGCTTTCCTGTGGGTCGCGAAGCAGTCGGGACACCTATATCGATTTTACGACGAGCGCTACCTCGACTCCGGCGTCTTTTATGCAGAAAGAAGTCTCACACTATTCTCTGTGTGAGTGTCGCTGGAGAAGTAAAGCGGGCAAGCGCCTCGTGAGCTTCCAATTGACGAGGTCCTCGCACTCGTCAGCTCCCCTAGCGCTCCGTCCCATACACGGTCTGCTCCCTTTAGACTGCCAGAGAGTAACTTCACGAGGTGCACAATAAAAGTATTGCAGAGAACATGAGAAAATTGAAAATATATTTTCTTAAAAATGTGAATGTAGACTTCCACTATGTATACTGCTGACAAAGTCATCTCGGGATTCCGTCCAGGTGGCTGCGTTTAAATTCCGCGATGTTTCGTTGAGTGTCACTCTCATCATTTTCTGACAAAGTGTCGAGACTACGCTGGCTATTTAGACCTAAGCGGCCGCTTCTCCGCACCCCTTTCCCCTTCAAAGGCGTTGGTGTCCCGTGGCGGGGAGGGGGCGGGAAGAGGGCGGACGGCCTTTGACTATCGGCGTGTTCAGTCTTCCTCAGACTCGCAAAGAGTCAACTGCTGAGAGCATTCCCGGTGTATAGCTGCTCACGTAGGGTTCCATGTCGAAGTTAAATGTTCAAATGTGTGTGAAATCTTATGGGACTTAATGCTAAGGTCATCAGTCCCTAAGCTTACACACTACTTAACTTAAATTATCTTAAGGAAAAACACACACACCCATGCCCGAGGGAGGACTCGAACCTCCGCCGGGACCAGCCGCACAGTCCATGACTGCAGCGCCTCTGACCGCTCGGCTAATCCCACGCGGCTGTCGAAGTTAGGTGGTAGCCATCGACCCTGTTGACGATACTGTCATGGAGCCTTATCTCAATTGATTCTTTACTAACGCTCTCCCGAGAACCACCAGCTCGCTACATCACTTTTGTTTTCTAAAATCTGAACGTACGTCCTCGCTGAGGCTGTGTTCTGACACTGCTGACTTATCTTTATGCCCTAGACGTACGCATCTAATGTGTTCCACGCAGCGTTATGAGATACAGCGCTGTGTTTGCACTGCGTACTCGAGGCCACACCTAGTTGAAGTTTGTCCTTTCCCGAGCCAAGCATATTTCGTTTTCTGCGGTAGATGGCTACCAGCTAAGTTAAAAAAAATGGTTCAAATGGCTCTGAGCACTATGGGACTTAACATCTGAGGTCATCAGTCCCCTAGAACTTAGAACTACTTAAACCCAACTAACGTAAGGACATCACACACATCCATGCCCGCGGCAGGATTCGAACTTGCGACCGTAGCGGTCGCGCGGTTCCAGACTGAAGCGCCTAGAACCGCTCGGCCACATCAGCCGGCCAGCTAAGTTCGGCGCGAAGCACTACACTTCGAGCTACATTCCGAAGTTGTGTCCAGTAGTTGACAATTCGCAAGGTTAGGCAAGCGCCCCTGCCCATAGTGGACGCCGACCCCCACGCCAAGGACATGTGCTGAGGGCGATGCCCGCGTAATCTCGACATTTCACCAGGTTCCGTACCTGAGACGGTAAAAACGGAACCCTTATAGGATCACCTTCTTGTCCCCCTGTCTGTCCATCTGTTAAAACCCCTTTCTTTTTAGCAAAAAATACAGGTATCAAGTTGAAATTCATGTCAAATATTAAGGACCACGGTTCGTTGGTGATGTAAATAATTTAAACTTCTAAACCAATGCAGTCAAAGAGACTGTCATTCATGTCACATACTTTGATAGTCGCAAACTCGCTCATCAATAACCTATAGATTTTTTTCCCTTTATTGCATTGCCTGGCAGCAGCCTAGTACGCTGCTCTTCAGCCTTCAGAATTTTTAAAACATAAGAAGATAAGAAACAATAAAAGCAGGCGATAAAACGATGACGTAAATTGTAAAACGGCGGAAAATTGTGGAAAGTTAAAACATAAGGCAAGTGGTGGGCGATGATAATAAAATACACTGAAAACAGACAGGGAAAGTAGTAGACAGACAGTTAAAAAACACGGCGTCAGTCTGGTTTCTGTTCGCAAGAGATACAAAAATCACACCCTGCGACAGCGTGATGTAAACCTATAAATGAACTATATCTACACATACATAGTGAAGTTTGTACGGTAACCCCAGAGAGCGAGACCTACACGCACTTTTTCGTTTGTTTTTTTTTTTCCTGAGTTTGTTGGTTTAGCACTATTCATACCTGAGGAGACTTTAGTCATTATCGAGAGAGAACTGTTTTTTTTTTTAGGGACCTTCCTGAAATAAATACGCAAGCCTAATCTAAGAGAAATACTGATGTGTACGCCATCTGCGTGAAGCAAGAACGATTAGGGCTTACCGTCATATGGACAACGCGGTCATTGAAGACGGAGCCTAAGCTCCGTTAAGACAAGTATGGGGAAGGAGACCAGCCGTGTGCTTTTCAAATGAACCATCCCGATAATCGCCTTAGTCGACTTAGGGGAACCATGGAAAACCTAAATCTGGATACCTGACTCAGATTTGAACTCCTCTCGCGGGCCGGGGTGGCCGGGCGGTTCTAGGCGCTACTGTCTGGAACCGCGCGACCGCTACGGTCGCTGGTTCGAATCCTGCCTCGGGCATGGATGTGTGTGATGTCCTTACGTTAGTTAGGTTTAATTAGTTCTAAGTTCTAGAGGACTGATTACCTGAGATAAAGCGTCCCATAGTGCTAAGAGCCATTTTTTTTTTTTTTTTTTTTTAGCTCCGCTCCACACGACTGTGGGTCTAGTGTCTTGATCACTGCGTCACCTGGCTTGGTATCACCTGTCTTGGAAAAGTGTTAACCATCCTATATATTTTCGTGTTTTACCTCTTTGCGTTTCTGAGTCAGAGATGGGAAGTAACGTAAATTGATTTGGTACTCACTTCCATATCTCCCAAACTAGTGTTCGTATACATGTTATGCTTATAAGTGCGGATCACAGTACAAATGCCTTGCCAAGACATTACAGAGCTATCGCAGTCTTAACAGAATATGACTCACGTAGGGCCGGCCGCGGTGGCCGAGCTGTTCTAGGCGCTTCAGTGCGGAACCACGCGGCTGCTACGGTCGCAGGTTCGAATCCTGCCTTGGGTATGGATGTGTGTGATGTCCTTAGGTTAGTCAGGTTTAAGTAGTTTTAAGTCTGCGGCCGAGGTGGTCGAGCGGTTCTAGGCGCATCAGTCCAGAACCGCGCTGCTGCTACGGTCGCAGGTTCGAATCCTGCCTCGGGTGTGCATGTGTGTAATGTCCTTAGGTTAGTTAGGTTTAAGTAGTTCTAAGTTCTAGGGGACTGATGACCTCAGAAGTTAAGTCCCATAGTGCTCAGAGCCATCTTAATTTTAGTTCTAAGTCTAGGGGACTGATGACCTCAGATGTTAAGTCCCATAGTGCTTAGAGCAATTTGAACCAAACGACACACGTACATTTTCGAAGCAGGGAGTACCCCTTTTCTATTTTGCGTATAATTTCATAGTCATTTAGATTACTTCTCACCTTTCATCTTTCCATTTTCATCGTTGTCTGAACACGCGTAACTTTTGTACTCTTGTGTAACACATATCCCATGCCATGAATCTGAACATATAACAAGAAACATAAAATACGTAATACCACTATGACACTGTAAATTTGGCGAAAAGAAATGCTGTTACTATACGAAGAAACTGTAACAGTATTTGAAGGGAAGAAAATATATGAAACTAAAGAAAAAGAAATGAAAACATTGACACAGCCATCAATTAAACATTCACCAACTAATACTCGGTACTAGTTTGCCGCCTTAGTTTGTGTCAGCTTCAGAACTGCTCGAGTCTCAAATTACCATCAGGTTTCCTAGATTAGTACTAATCTTGGTGGTACCTCTAGTTATATGATGTATTTCAGAAACATTATAGGCCCGTCCATTACTAGTCAATTTCTATTAATACTAATGGCATAACACCAGGCTAATTAAGTAATTGGCAAATAAATATATATTACTAAATAAATTATGTTCAATTACTGTTTGGTGATTCTCTGAAACTATTGTTGGTGCATTATGAATGACGAAACACACGAGACTGGTGTAACGTTCTGTAATATTTATTATCTTACAAACCGGTTTTAGGTTGTTATGCCATAGTCAGGTACAAATATAAACAGTAATGTTTTTACCAGACTACGGCGGAACAGTCGAAAACCGGTTTGTAAAATAATAAATATTTTACAATATTACATCAGTGTCATGTGCTTCTTTTCATTAATAACAGAAAAAATATTCTACAAAGATCCGACAGAACAGGCGCGGGCGCCTCAGTCTGATGCTACCTGCAGCTCGACATATGCGAGCAGCCCGTAGTGGCTCGCTTTCCACGCATATTACTTTAATATTGTGACTAAAGCTTTTTCGCTTAATATTTATTTTAGGCGTGACGTGTAAGGGCTGCTTCTTTTTGTACAGTTAATCAGTTTTCAAACTGTATTTCTATGCTTTTACATAAGCAAAAAGTTACCATGTCTGCTGTTGCCATATAAAATTTTGCCGGTGTGTTCATGTACTAAATAATGTCCATTCTAACATTCAACTGTCTATATTTTAAATGTTAAGTAGCCTACTTATATTAATGTTCACCTGCCCGCACTTGATAACGCGGGCGCCACAGTCTGTTGCTACTTGTGGCTTTACAGGTATGAGTAGCCCACAGTGGCTCGCCTTTCATGTATTCTTTTTAAATTTTTGTGACTTGAGTCCTTCTGGCTTGTTATTTATTTTATACGTGACATGTAAGTACTGTCTCTTTCTTATACTGTTAGCCAGTACTTACACTTTTATATGAAATTTTCTTTCCCCATAAATTAGTAATTATGTTATAGGCCACTTTAAATATTTAAATTCTGATGAAGAGACTCTTAGAAGTGTTGAAACCTGGTCAAAAAGACTAAAAATTGTGACAGTAGGCTTATTTAGTTCAACTTTGAATTAATGCAGTTGTTAGAGTTTCTGGGTGCCGACAAGTGCTTTCTGTCTTCTCCTTAAAGCATTCTCCTTAAAGCATTCTCCAATGAATTGCCTGCTATACGTCTCTATGAAGTGACCAATACTAGCCTCGCATCACATATGTAATGCAGCTGCACTGATACCTTCTTTCCACCACTTTTACATCTTATGGAAGAGTTCATGTTGTTCCCAAATAAAATCACACAAAATTTAAGGCAAAAATCAAAGTGACGGTTCGAAAAGTGAATCTGTAGGCTCATGAAACAGCTTGATTTCCTGAACTTTTTCAGCATGTTGACCACAACAGAGATACAATGCGCGTCATTTTCTGGCTTAAGAATCTAACAACTACCTTCCTGAATGATGATACCCAAGCCTGCTTTTCACTAGCAGTCTTTTTTGAATCAAAATTGGAACTGAACATCATTAATAAAACTTAAGATGCAACAAACACGCCATCTTTCAGCTTCGTTTCCGCTAGATAAGGAAACTTCTCTCAGACGTACTTGAAACAGTCACCACCTCTGAGTAAGGGCTTCTCAAACTGTTTCATTACGTCCGGCTAAATGTGTAAAGGAGGCATTTTTTTTCACAGATCCACGACATTCTCGCTCAAAAAGAAGAGCCAAAGAGCAGGCCTTGGTAGTTACGGCATGAACTGACCTGTGCAACCACTTCCATCGAAATTTCAACTTCGTATCATAATTAATGGAAATGGTATATGAAATATATATCATTAAAATTGCTGAAAACATATTTTTCGAATGACGCCGTGTTAATCGTAACAAAATGATGGGCTATACTGCTTTTTTGTCATCATATCACGATTTAGAACGCTAAAAACCACTTTCATTAAAATAGTTATTTCATCTTTTGCTGCGTAATATTTTTATAAATATCTCTACTCGTCTATTAATTTTAAAACGTGCCTCTTAATTGTCCTCTGGGTGCTGAAGTCAATGGTTTAAGGCGTGTAACTTCCAGTCATCAATTTATTTGCCGCCGCTATTTAACTACAGTTTGACAGTGAAACATGTGGCGAGAGGCAACAAATGAATTTTTCATTCTGTGAGGATGGAGCACCCAGGAGAGGACACTAAGCCTTCACCTCGACGTAAATCGTAGTTCGCGCCTGCTAAATTCCCACTGTCGACAAGTCTGCCAGCACCTTAATCCCACAACGGGTAAAGTACAGTCAAGCCCTGTTGCTTAACATTTACGTCGGGAACGTTTCTTCTGTTTCCTCGCAGCAGATACGAGGCTGTCGAATTAGTATGTCGAGAGACCGGAGAAGGTTTAAACGCCAAATCAAGAAACCGTAGTAAAATGATGCCAACACATTCTCTTATCTGACACGTAGCGAGCGGGAGTAAACAACAAATGGTACTGACACGCCGAATTGCTAGGTAAATGCAGGGTATGACGTGTAGCGGGAAATGTGAGAAGCGCAACATCACAAAAAGAGGCACCGACCGGCAGTGGCGAATATTTCTCAACCTCGATCACAGGAGCAGATGTAATTGAGCTGCATGAAATATTCCGCATCATGAGCGGCTAAACGCGGAATATGCTTGACATTTGAAACTAGCAAAGGTCAGAGGTTTCCGTGTCATGTTTGAGTGTAGAGAAGCGTGCTCTAATGACAGACGTTGTGGAGCTATGCTGGATGAGGCGTGGATACGCTGGGCGCGAGTCGTCGGCTGGCCACGCGGCTCTCCCCCACAACCAAAATGTCACCAGCCAGCGATGTCAATATTTGCAAAGCTTCACGTGACCTGCACTTACGGCAGGATTTTTTTTCATCCTCAGATAAAGCCTGGAAATAGAACAGTAGTAAATAACAAAAAAGGTTTATGTACAGATGGTAAATACCGGTATTTACTGATTTTCAACACAGTCACCATGCATTTGTTACAAAATCAGGTGTCCAACTGTTTGAACATTTAACTGTAGAGTGGAAAACCTAATTGATCTAAGTGCCATAACCGGTATTACGCCACGACCTGGTCTGGACCACCGAAATGCTTATCGCCTATGCAGCAAAACGACGTCATTGAAAGCGAGGTGCTGTCATTAGGGTGACCACACACTATCAAGTAAGAAGACATATTCACAGAGTAAGAGTACTTATTCAGAACGCCGACACAGCAAAATACGCCTCCACCGCTTCTGAAAAGCGAAGCTGAGGCACTTCAGCTATGACAGGGCATTCAGAAAAACTAACCAGACAAGCAAAGCAGGCCAAATGAAGTCATTGTTCATTCACATTGAAAGCGAGGATGCTGACTTGTTTCGGTTTCCGAGCTTAAGTGTTGGCGAGGGGAAAACACAAGTCAGCCTGGTTTGCATAAATAGTAGTTGAATCGCACCCTCTTCCCTAGTGTGTGCTCAGATGTTCTGAGACAGTATCCAGGTGCGTATGTGATGCCAAGCTACGTCGTCAACACTAGCCCCTAACTTAAATAATGATGCTGCCAGTCACTTCTTCTGGGCTTAGGCTCCAGAAGCCGCAGCTATTCATCTGAGCAGATGACTGTATCCGGGCTACCTGGTGTATTTACGTCGACGAGTCACCTACTGGGTGAATAATTCCTGAGGGCATCCACCTCCCTGGTGGGAGGTGTGTTCGAGTTCGAACTGACAGCTGTCTGCCCATCCTGTCACTGCACACCACTCCTTCTGTCACTGACAGTGACCACCGCCCATGTTGAACACATACCTTCCACGTCGATCATGGAGCCTCAGTTTGAGTATCGTCCTTCCCTCTGCTGTATTGCGCAATTCGAGGCGGGCAAGCAGCCTGGACGTGGCTGCCATTCCCTATCAAATATCAGCAGGTGACTCTGCCTACGCACGCCACTGCCCAGCTGATCCTGTTGACGGCGGCTTCCTGAGCTTTTGCAGCTCACTACGTCATTCTGGAACCAATCACCTTCACTCCGTCACGACCACACCTCTCAACCTAACATGAATAAAAGTCTTAATTCATTCAGGGATGTCCTACTAGCGGCCCGCCGCTCGATTCCAGTCACCACCACCGGTCTCAACCCACGTTCAGGAGAAGGGAGCGGTGCTTCATCCCGACGTTGGTACAGCCGTTTTTTCCATCACTGTTCAGGCCACCTCCTGCTTTCAATACTAGTCAATTAGCGTTCTTCTCCCATAATAATATTTATTTATATATTTCTATTTGTTACATCTTAGCCACTTACTTACATTTTTAACACAAGCTGTATCTGTTCTTACACACGATAAACATCTTTTTTCTTGCTACACTTATAACTAATGGTGCAATATGCATTATTACTCCCACAACAATACTATTCCTAAGCTAGAGCTCATTGGAGGGCGGAGTGTAGGTCTGTTGTGTTTGTGATGATGGCCAGTTCTGTTGGTTAGAAGGAGAATAGGTGAGCGCCTACCGCGCGGGTTTAGCCGAGCGGTCTAGGGCGCTGCAGTCACGGACTGTGCGGCTGGTACCGGCGGAGGTTCGAGTCCTCCCTCGGGCATGGGTGTGTGTGTGTTTGTTCTTAGGGTAATTTAGGTTAAGTAGTGTGTAAGCTTAGGGACTCATGACCTTAGCAGTTAAGTCCCATAAGATTTCACACACATTTGATCATTTGGTGAGTGCCCTAACCAGTCTGCGGCCTGCAGACACAGGACCTACGCCTGGAGTTATGGTCTGGAGTGTGATTTCGTGTGACAGCAGGAGCATCCTTGAGGATATCCGACGCACCCTGACTGCAAATTTATACATCAGTCTGGTGATTCGACCTGTTGTGCTGCCATTCACGAACAATATTCCTGGTGGTGTTGTGCAACAGGGTAACGTTCACTCACATATCGCTGTTGTAACCCAACATGCTCTGCAGAGTGTCGACATGTTACCTTGGCCTGCACGATCACCAGATCTGTCTCTAATCGAGCACATATGGGACTTCACTGGACGACAACTCCAGCGATATCCACAACCAGCATTAACCGTCCCTGTGTTGATCAACCAAGTGCCACAGGCATCTAACTCCATCCCACAAGTTGACGTACGACATAATACATGTACGTCTGCATGCTTGCATTCAACATTCTGGCAGTTACACTGGTCACTGATGTAACAGCGTTTCCCATTTGCAATGGATTTTCTCGCGCTTACATTAACTTGTGACCTTGCAATATTAATCATTTAAATATGTTATCTCTACAAACGTATTCCCGAAATTTCGTTATTCTATATTGATTATTAATTGCTTCTGGGATTTTTTTCCATCAGTGTATTCCTGCTATTAATAAAAACTAAACATACTTCCCAATCTAACTACGTCTACCACTATTATTGTCCTACAACTTTTCTTCTCCTATCTGTCACTAGTATATTAGTATAGTCGGTTCCTTGAGCACAGGGCAGTGTTCTGTGCAGTTGTGAGTGCCTTACGTTGGAGGTAAGTGGACAAGTTGGTTGTGCTCGTGTGTTGATTGCGTGGCAGAGTGGGGGGCGGGGGGGGGGGGGGGGGGGGAGGTGGGCGGTCTTTTCCCAACCAAGATAGCCGAAGCGTCTGGCGTTTCAAGAGGCATCATATCGAAGATTTTTACCGCACACAAGGAAAGCAGAAAAACGTCATTCGGTAAGTCATAACGCGGACGAAAGTGTGTATTGAGTGATCGTGACAGACTGACATTGAAGAGGATTGTAACGAAAAACAAGAGGACGATAACGGCAAAAGTCATTGCAGAACTGAATGTCACATCGCGAACCCAGCTTTTGGCCGAGTTGACGTCTAGCGTACGTCGCTACAGGCCTGCTATGCACACTGCTTGCTGCCAAGACTGACTGATGGCAGCAGTTCGGTGATGATTTGACCAGTCGTATTGTGGCATTCCATGAACCCCATGATTACTCTGAAAATTCGGATTACTGAAAACGACTATGTGGCCAATTGGGCCGATTAGGTCCATTCCATGATACAATATATACTCATCAGTGGTTCAGAGTGGTTCAAATGGCTCTGAGCACTATGGGACTTAACCTCTGAGGTCATCATTCCCCTAGAACTTGGAACTACTTAAACCTAACTAACCTAAGGACATCACCCACATCCATGCCAGAGGCAGGATTCGAACCTGCGACTGTAGCGTTCGCGCGGTTCCAGACTGAAGCGCCTAGAACCGCTCGGCCACACCGGCCGGCACTCATCAGTGGTGGTGGTGTGTCCCAAGACTACAAGGCCTCCTTCACACAGCTCGCATCGTCCAGGACTGGTTTTGTGAGCAAGATGATTAATTGCTCATCCCACCTGGCTACCACAATAACCTGATCTCATTATAATTGAGCCTTTGTGGTCTACTTTGGAGAGAAACGTGTGTGATAGCTATCCACCTCGATCATCGTTATCTGAACTCGCCATTATTCTGCAGGAAGCTGGAATAAGATTCCTTTGAAACCATAGGGGACCTGTAATTTATCCATTCCGAGGCGACTGGAAGCTGTTTCGACGCCAATGGTTTTCCTTCGTCCATTTAAACATAGTAAGGTGTTCTGTTTTCGGTGATTCCATATTTTTGTCTACCCCCTGTATATGATCCAGGTCGAAAGGCCTAACCCCTATAGTCCTTTCTGACAGCAGCACATCTCCTTCTTCCTCTTCTTCTTCTTCTTCTTCTTCTTCTTCTTCTTCTTTGCCTGTTCTGTTCTTTGCTGGGTGCCGGCCGTGGTGGCCGAGCGGTTCTAGGCGCTTCAGTCCAGAACCGCGCGACTGCTACGGTCGGCCGGCCCGGTGGCCGAGCGGTTCTAGGCGCTTCAGTTCGGAACCGCGCTGCTACTACGGTCGCAGGTTCGAATCCTGCCTAGGGCATGGATATGTGTGATGTCCTTAGGTTAGTTAGGTTTAAGTAGTTCTAAGTCTAGGGGATTGGTGACCTCAGATGTTAAATCCCATAGTGCTTAGAGCCATTTTGCTACTGTCGCAGGTTCGAATCCTGGTTCGGACATGGATGTGTGTGATGTTCTTAGGTTAGTTAGGTTTAAGTAGTTTTAAGTTCCAGGGGACTGGTGACCTCAGATGTTAAGTCCCATAGTTCTCAGAGCCATTTGAACCAATTGAATCTTTACTGGGTCGTCGTTGTTATGTGTGTTAAAGCAATTTTATGAGAGCTGGTGGCCGGAAGCCACTCCTGACACCACTACTCTCCTAGGGACGGAGTCTGTGTACCCCATCTGTCTCGTACAGAGTAAATTTCATGTTTAAGTGTGACAATGTTTTCTAAATAATTGTGTAGCGTGTATCTATGGAGGGGCTTGTGTACCATCCCAGTATTTACATATTTGGATGAGGGAAGTCATCTAAAAACCATATCCAAGCATTTCTCGTCGTTACTTCTCAACACGGTTTCACTCCAGGTCAGACTCTCCTCCTAGAATCCGGGATGCGGAGTGTTAGTGCGCTCGACTATCCCAGCGGATTTGTGGTACAACAGATAATGCCACCAATACGACCAGAGGTGATCGTGTACGCGGCGCAGATACAGGGTCCAGTTCTCGGGAGAGGTGGAAGCTCTCGTATTGCTTCTGTCTCCCACTCCCACCCCCCAAATCACAAACTGCTTCTACTTCCACTTCAACGTGCTATAGATGAACGTACAAGGTCCAGCCACATTAATGTGACCACCATCTATGTTCGGCGTCAGCGTGGAATAACCACTAACAGACGGGATGTTGCAGCACTAGCAGTCGAGGTATATAAAGGGTGTCGGGGGGAAGCGGACAACAGTAATGTAATGCGGGACGGATGTCCAAAAGGGCATAATCATTGGCTTTCGGGCTAAGGGTGGAAGCATTTCCGACATGGCTAAGTTTTTAAACTGTGCGTGTACCAAATGGCTCTGAGCACTATGCGACCTAACTTCTGAGGTCATCAGTCGCCTAAAACTCAGAACTAATTAAACCTAACTAAGCTAAGGACGTCACACACATCCATGCCCGAGGCAGGATTCGAACGTGCGACCGTAGTGGTCACTCGGTTCCAGACTGGAGCGCCTAGAATCGCACGGCCACTCCGGCCGCCCTGTTCGTGTACCGCCATGGTTAAAGTATACCGTGCATGGCCAAATGGCTCTATCCAAAACTGGTGTGGATGCAAATGTAATGCACTACGGGAGATAGACAACAGGGGTGAACGATGATTGCCTAGCTGTGTACGGGTGAACAGATGTGCACCTGTTGAAACTGACCGTCCAAATGAACCAAGGGGCTACATTTGTCTCCTCAACACCGTTCAGTGAACGCTACTGGGTATGGGCCTCCGCAACAGCCGCCTGGTTCACGCATCCGTGCTGGCTACTGTTCATTGGCGACGAACAAAACTGGATATAATTTGACTCTGACAGGTGCCGTTTCTACATAAATCATGTTTTATGCTCCATCGGACAAATTGCGTTGGCGTGTACCGCTCTTCAACAGTTCTCGGAAGGGTCCAGACAAGAGGAGGGAGTGTTATGGTCTGAGGAATGTTTACGTGCCATTCCATGCGTGATCTCGTCATTCTCGAATTCGCAGTGGATCAACACAAGTATGCATCTATCCTTGGGGAGCATGTCCACCATTTCATGCATTTTTTTTTCCTCGGCGTGATGGCATCTACCAACAGGATAAGGCAAAGTGTCACACAACTCGCAGTGTACGTGCGTGGTTTGAAGAACACCAGGCTGAGTTTACCGTACTCCCCTGGCCACCGAACTTCCCAGATTTAAACTCGATCGGGCTGTTCTGACTTGGACGCACCTGGCCACGTCACTGGAGTCTCCGTGGCTCCACATCGCCGTCGGTACCTTCCAGAACCTTACTGACTTTCCTCCTGCACGTCCCGCTCTGCATAAGATGGTTATTCAGGCTTTTGACAGGTAGTCACATTAACGAGACTAGACAAGCGGCTCTGAGCACTATGGGACTTAACATCTTAGGTCATCAGCCCCCTAGAACTTAGAACTACTTAAACCTAACTAACCTAAGGACGTCACACACATCCATGCCCGAGGCAGGATTCGAACCTGCGACCGTAGCAGCAGTGCGGTTCCAGACTGAAGCGCCTAGAACCGATCGGCCACAGCGGCTATATATAAAAATATGACGCTTTTATCAATACGTCTCTGCACGCCAAAGAGATCTAAGTGCCGCAGGTTACCTCCAGCTTGTGAATGAAACTTGTGTCTCACTGTAATGTAGTTTATGCTCTTCCCATTTATTGTTTTTCATTACATGGATGTCCAAGTTTTCATTTCGTCAAAGAAAATGTAGGATAAACGGAAAAGGAAGCTGAAGCACGATTTAGGAGTACGTGAAAAGTCATACACTGGTGGCAAACTGTATGGCAGACGAGGCTTCTTCGATTTTGATACTGCCTCCAGAAAATCCATAGACACCTCGAGACTTGATATTAGCATTGTGGTTTCGAACCACAAAAGGCGACTCAGGAGTCGTTTATAACGAGAAAAGCTATAGTGACCATCTTCAGAGAGAGTAGTAATTTATTATGAAACGACGAATCACGATCCATACATCAGAAGTATTTTCGCGCTTGCCTTCTGCAGTATCTTTGAGCGAATAAAAAGAAAAAAGAATTTTATAACAGCAGTCTAAATGTCTAACAACTTACTTAAAAATTCTAAGTAGATGACATACGACAGTTCACCATAGACGTAGACTTTTTCACACTCTTAGAAACTGTAAGAAATCGATTTCATCTGGTTTTCTCGAAACTGTTGCTCTGACATAAAAATAAAGAGAGAATTTGTTTGAATTTTTACCATCACACTGTGTTTCTTTCCACTGGAAAATAAGTTTTTTAACGTCAAATCTGTTAACTTTTCCACCTTATACTTGTAGTTCATGTGGTATGATCCACCTCTTAACGCACGATTGATTCTGAAATCACTAATAATATGTGGATTGGGTGCCGCTGTTGCTAAATCTACAAAATAAATTGCAACGAACGGGCATGACTTTGCAAGATGTCATTCTAATCCATGATGAAAAAAAAAGTCATCCGTCATTATCTCAAGTGATGAATTTTGGATTCTCTCTTGGCGAATAGAGAAAACCGAACGTCGAGACGGTGAATAGATACCACGTGAACTGATAAAATAAATGTTTAAAGTGACACCTTCCAATGTGAAAGTGTTGCTAACTGTCGTCTAGGACGAGGACGGTGTGTTTTTTCACCGTACTCCGGTCTAAATGACTAAGCGTAAACGTCAGCTTCTAGCGTAACATCCTCAGGAAATGTCGAAAGTCCAAACAACAGAAGTGACTAGGAGATCGCAGCAAAGGCGTGCCGCTTTTGAGCGCGCAGACGCCATGACGTCGTCAAAACATTTGACACGCCCGCAAACACCCCCGTGTACCCCCGACCATGGTGCCGTCGCAGGAATTGAAGCCACACTGATTAATACTTAATAGATATTTTGGATGAAGTAAAGATTGGCACCATTAAGCATCAAGAAGTTAATTTATTATTGATAAGGTTCATCTACGCTTCCACCATATTGAAACGGTAAATGCCTTAGAAGAACGGAGAAAACCGACATATATAAACGCAGTTGGCGACTTCACCGTTTACATTATATACGCTGGTGTTCAAAAGTTATGGGCGAAAGTAACATATGTCAAGGCCAAGTAACACAACTCGAGTAAACTTCATCGATCATAGGAAGAAATGCCCTGGACGTTGTGGCCGAGCGGTTCTAGGCGCTTCAGTCAGTAACCGCGCTGCTGCTACGGTCGCAGGTTCGAATCCTGCCTCGGGCATGGGTTTGTGTGATGTCCTTAGGTTAGTTAGGTTTAAGTAGTTCTAAGTTTAGGGGACTGATGACCTCAGATGTTAAGTCCCATAGTGTTTAGAGCCATTTGAACCATTTTTTTAAGAACAGCTACAGTATAGTACACAAGGTAACTAAGCGATGGGCTAAGAACAACTAGTTCACGGGTGGACGGCCGACGTCGTCCTCCAACGGGTACAATATTTCGGCAAGCGAGCACATCATCAGGTGCGTTGGGTGAACTGAGCACTCGGGGGCCGGCACGGCGCTTTGCCCTCGTCGCCCCCCGCCACTGTATCCGCGCCCAGCATCGCCGCCCTCACTCCTCCCGCCGACACACAACTCCGTCCAAAGTTCGCGCCGAGGTACGCGCGCTGGCGTACTGCTGTTCCTTCACCTGTCTCCGAAATCAGTTCATTGTGTAATGTCTCCTTCGTATTCTTAATCTGACTAATAGCGGGTTCGCAGGCCCTTACCAAGAATGTAACGACTATCATGATTGATCATCAGTTCCCTTACTCGAGTCTCGAGAGATTATTTAATAACACATTCGCAGTAGTTAAACGCCTGCGTCAGGACTTTAGTATCGTCGCAGTCCATTCCGTGTAATTCCGATAGACAATGTTCTTCGACTGCCGACTCACTGGGCTGCTGCAATCAGATGTGCTGTTAGTATTCTCGGAAACAATCTTCAGCAATAGGCACCGTCTTGCCTATATATACACTACTGGCCATTAAAATTGCTACACCACGAACATGACTCGCTACAGACGCGATATTTAACAGACAGGAAGAAGATGCTGTGATATGCAAATGATTAGCTTTTCAGAGCATTCACATAAGGTTGGTGCCGGTGGCGACACCTACAACGTACCGACATGAGGAAAGTTTCCAACCGATTTATCATACACAAACAGCAGTTGACCGGCGTTGCCTGGAGAAACGTAGTTGTGATGCCTCGTGTAAGGAGGAGAAATGCGTACCATCACGTTTCCGACTTTGGTACAGGTCGTATCACGACATTGCTGCTCGCGTTGGTCGAGATCCAATGACTGTTACCAGAATATGGAATCGGTGGGTTCATGAGGGTAATACAGAACGCCGTGCTGGATCCCAACGGTCTCGTATCACTAGCAGTCGCGATGACAGGCAGCTTATAGGCATGGCTGTAACGGATCGTGCAGCCACGTCTCGATCCCTGAGTCAACAGATGGGGACGTTTGAAAGACAACAACCATCTGCACGAACAGTTCGAAGACGTTTGCACCAGCATGGACTATCAGCTCGGAGACCATGGCTGCGGTTACCCTTGACGCTGCATCACAGACAGTAGCGACTGCGATGGTGTACTCAACGACGAACCTGGCTGCACGAATGCCAAAACGTCATGTTTTCGGATGAATCCAGGTTCTGTTTACAGCATCATGATGGTCGCATCCGTGTTTGGCGACATCGCGGTGAACGCACATTGAAGTGTGTATTCGTCATCGCCATACTGGAGTATCACCCGGCGTGATAGTATGGGGTGCCACTGGTTACACGTCTCGGTCACCTCTTGTTCGCATTGACGGCACTTTGAACAGTGGAAGTTACATCTCAGATGTGTTACGACCCGTGGCTCTACCCTTCATCTGATCCCTGTGAAACCCCACATTTCAGCAGGGTAATGCACGACCGATTGTTTCAAGTCCTGCACGGGCCTTTCTGGATACAGAAAATGTTCGTCTGCTGCCCTGGCCAGCATATTCTCCTGATCTCTCACCAACTGAAAACGTCTGGTCAATGGTGGCCGAGCAACTGGCTCGTCACAAGACGCCAGTCACTACTCTGGATGAACTGTGGTATCGTGTTGAAGCTGCATGGGCAGCTGTACCTGTACACGCCATCCAAGCTCTGTTTGACTCAATGCCCAGACGTATCAAGGCCGTTATTATGGCCAGATGTGGTTGTTCTGGGTACTGATTTCTCAGGATCTATGCACTCAAATTGCGTGAAAATGTAATCACATGTCAGTTCTAGTATAATATATTTGTCCAATGAATACCCGTTTATCATCTGCATTTCTTCTTGGCGTAGCAATTTTAATGGCCAGTAGTGTATCTTGACGCATAGGCAGGGTATCTGATGGATCCTTTATTTCGATTGTCTGATGTCGTCTTTGACACTACTATAGAGGCTGGGCTCGAGACCTCTACTGTTTTGGGTGCAGTGGTGCAAAAAGGACTGAGCTGATGCCTGTTCGAGGCCCCAAATGTGCTAGTGAAACATCACTAATAAAATAAATATTTATTGCTCACAGATAAACAACAGTCTTGATTCTCTGGCCGCTCGCAGAGGCTGGTAGTAGTGGCGTCCAACACACCAAGTACGCACCGATACCAGCGCGCAGCATACAGTCTCGACCTTTAGTGGCAGTGGAAGTAGCAGCGTTAGCGTCCAGTGACGTCATGGGGCCACTGGCCACAATGTGCAGTCAGAATTGTCAACCCCACGGACAAGCTGGTTAGGCCACCAGAAGGCCTTCTGGATAATGGGATCCACAGCTCCCCGTTACCTTTGAGTCAGATGGCTGCAATAAAGCTCACAGCAACCACATCCCCGAGGCAAGACTTGCTGCGTCATCAGAGGTTGTACACATAGGTCCAACCTCCAGGCTGGATGGCTGCGAACACAGTAAATATCCCCATAGGAAAAGATTTTTTAACGGAACTGGTCTGTGTTCTTCGGTACTTTGAGGCGGCAGTGACATCACTTAACCCCTTTTTTTGTCCGGTCAGCTCCTCTGGTAACCCTGGTGCTCTAGCGGCTGTGTTTTGGTCAGTCAGTGTACCGAATTATTATTCTTAGCTCTGACTTCCGCTTTCTTACTCCACGCTGCCTGGTCATCACAATGACGGCATCCCTCTCTCTCTCTCTGCGTTGTCATTCTGTTGCATTGGCCGCCTTGGGCACCCAGTTCATATGGTGTGTCTCAATTAACTTTGCCTTGACCCATACTACATGCAACATCAGTGGTCTTTCCTTGTTAGCATTCCATCCGGCTGTTGCATAAGCGACTTGCTTTGCTCACCTCTTGCGCCATCAGGGGAAGGCTTCAAAATTTTGCCCTGCTACGCAAAGCCTATTATCCCGTGGCACTTCACTGACAAGGAAGGCCCGTGTTTAAGTTGGTGTGTGGAAGGCCGTCTTCACTTGGTGTTTCTCGAGAATTCGTTCTACCTTTTCAGGTCATGTGCCACAATGTTTTGAACACGCCGTTTCTCTGTCCCAGTTCGTGGCAGTGATCTCCATATAAACATAGGTCGGCATGCGTTTTCGCGGTGGTCTCGCGGTTCTAGGCGCGCAGTCCGGAACCGCGCTACTGCTACGGTCGCAGGTTCGAATCCTGCCTCGGTCATGGATGTGTGTGATGTCCTTAGGCTAGTTAAGTTTAAGTAGTTCTAAGTTCTAGGGGACTGATGACCACAGCTGTTAAGTCCCATAGTGCTCAGATCCATTTGAACCATGCGTTTTCTTCCGTTACACAACGTTGTTTAACGTGCCATTCACACATATTTTTACTAGGACATCCTGAAAGGGGAGCAATCCATTCAGTTCGACTTGAATGGTAAAACAGCTGTTCTGGTGGAGCGAACCGAGATGTATGAGGGAGTTCTACAGCTTATCTCTTCCATGTGACCATATGAAGATGTCTACACACCGGAAGAAATATATAGGTTTCAGTTGGGCAAATTCCGGGACATCCTCCTCGAAATGTTCCAAATATGTGTTGGTGACAACTGGTGAGAGGGGGCTTCCCACGGCCATTGCATCAATCTGCTCATAGTAGCCACCACCGAAAACAGGTATGTCGACGTCAAGACGTACGTAAAAAATGTTAGGCTCTTTGTCTCAAATTTCTCACCAATAATTTCTAATGATTATTGTAAAGGTTCTCTGGTAAAAAGAGAGACAAGTTAAAATGTTGTTAAGGCGTCCCACAAAATCAACGGATTTGCGAATGTGATGTGAACAAAATGAAACTGAATGCCGGACCGAGAATCGAAATCGAGACCTCTGCCTTTGGCGGCGAAATGCTCTACCAGCTGAGCTACCCAAGCACGACTTACGACCCGTCCTCACAATTTTACTTCCGCCAGTAACGCGTCTCCTTTCTTCCAATCTTCATAGAAGTTCTCTTGTGAAACTTACGGGACTAACTCTCCTGGAAGAGAGGATATGCATACCTAGGCGTGAACCTAGGACAGAGTAGTGTGTTGGGAGGAGTGGGGGAGGAGATGCTGGGCGCGGGCGGGGTATAGAACGGCAGATCAGAGGGGGGGGGGGGGGGGCGGCAGATGAAAGCGTCGAACTGGCTCCCATGTGGTCAAACTATATTGCGATCCTCAACTTCTCCGGCAGGCTTCTGACGCCACGCTATTACAAATGGCGAAAGTCATTTGAAGCAGACAAAGTGAACCGGGAAAGTTCACCCTGACCTTGTCTTCCTGGATCCCTACTGGAAGCATGAAAAATGCCGATCGTGGGCTTCGGGACAGGGGCCTCCACAGCAAGCCAGGAAGAGAGCCGAATGCGGACAAGTCAAACGAGGTCGGGCAAGGATAATGCAATAGTGCACAACCAACAACGAGGTAAACCAACAGGAGCTCTAACGAGGTTTTGCAGGTTTTCCTTGGGCTGTAAGGTCTATACTGGGGCTGTCCCCAAATTTCCTGCAAATAAATTCCCAATTGGGAGATATAAGACCCTCTACCCTACCTAGTTTTAAGATCGACAAAAATAAAGTGTGTCCAAACAGCATTCCATAGTCTTAGGCCCCAATAGAGGAAGATACTCTCCAGCGGCCCATCCTACCCCATAAGGATCGGGGATTATGAAAAGAAAACTGTTGTCGATACAACCATTACCGAACACAGCTTTCATTCTAATGGATATCAGTTGAAGTCACGTCTTTTGCGGCTAGAAACTCGATTGAAACACGCTGTTTCCTACGCGACTAAATACTCACGGTGCACACTTTCATGTTCCTCGCTAAATTCAGAGCCCTGCAGCGGCGGAGGGTTCCCCTGTCAGCGACTCGGGGAAGTCAAACACGTAATACCTCAGCCGATATCGAGAACAGAATAAAAAATTTGGAGACGTTACTTTTCAGCACACGGTCGTAACAATTTCGCGCACAAGTATTCGTTAAATAATCGTAATCATTTTGTGATTTTAATTGGTTGCGTTACACATCCTCATTAAACGGCTGTCAGCGATTCCTTTCCTCGCTCTTTAGGTTCTCGAATGAAATTAAAATGCAAATGTGTTTCGAATGCACGATAAAATGTAGTTAGCTGTAAAGTTCTTATGACGCGAGGAACGTTTGTCCCAGCTTTACTTTAAAATATTTAATTACTAGAAACACAAGCAAAGTACCTACTGTGACCTGAAAGTGCTACAGCTCTGTTGCCTTGAATGCTAACGACGGCCCGATGTGAGAGAGCAGGTGTAACACAACACTTGCTGCGACGTGAATGTGGATGAAACGCGCCATCGATCGGGGCGGCACTGAGCGCCTGATCTAGATAACGGGCCAAGCACATCGGCCCGCGCTGTTCCACCCACCACTTTACTTGCTTTACGAGGAAAGCCGACCTGTAATACTTAAACCGGAGAATCGTCTTCACACACTGCCGGCTAGCGTCGCAAACCACGACGGCAGAAGTCACTTTTAAACATAGAAATGAATGTTCGTGTACTTACCAAGTACCTTGTTAGCTCTGTATGCAAAACACCCACAGCGTCACACAGCGTGTAAAATATCTGGGAGTATGCGTGCGGAACGATTTGAAGTGGAATGATCATATAAAATTAATTGTTGGTAAGGCGGGTTCCAGGTTGAGATTCATTGGGAGAGTGCTTAGAAAATTTAGTCCATCAACAAAGGAGGTGGCTTACAAAACACTCGTTCGACCTATACTTGAGTATTGCTCATCAGTGTGGGATCCGTACCAGATCGGGTTGACGGAGGAGATAGAGAAGATCCAAAGAAGAGCGGTGCGTTTCGTCACAGGGTTATTTGGTAACCGTGATAGCGTTACGGAGATGTTTAATACACTCAAGTGGCAGACTCTGCAAGAGAGGCGCTCTGCATCGCGGTGTAGCTTGCTCACCAGGTTTCGAGAGGGTGCGTTTCTGGATGAGGTACCGAATATATTGCTTCCCCCTACTTACACCTCCAGAGGAGATCACGAATGTAAAATTAGAGAGATTAGAGCGCGCACGGAGGCTTTCAGACAGTCGTTCTTCCCGCGAACCATACGCGACTGGAACAGGAAAGGGAGGTAATGACAGTGGCACGTAAAGTGCCCTCCGCCACACACCGTTGGGTGGCTTGCGGAGTATAAATGTAGATGTAGATGTAGAAGAGCACCTGGCACGTGGAACCGTATTTCTAACTACGCCTCCTAGTAGTTGCTCATTAGCAGCACCACAGATAGCTTATAGGATGAAATATTTCGACATTTCTATACGGTCCAATGACAGGAATACGACCACCGCCTCTGTTCGACGTCGACGTGCAGAAATCACTTACAGACGGCACGTGGCAGCACTAGTAGTGGATGATATACAGGGTGTTACAAAAAGGTACGGCCAAACTTTCAGGAAACGTTCCTCACACACAAAGATAGAAAATATGGTATGTGGACATGTGTCCGGAAACGCTTACTTTCCATGTTAGAGCTCATTTTATTACTTCTCTTCAAATCACATTAATCATGGAATGGAAACACACAGCAACAGAATGTACCAGCGTGACTTCAAACACTTTGTTACAGGAAATGTTCAAAATGTCCTCCGTTAGCGAGGATATATGCATCCACCCTCCGTCGCATGGAATCCCTGATGCGCTGATGCAGCCCTGGAGAATGGCGTATTGTATCACAGCCGTCCACAATACGAGCACGATGACTTCTGACACTGGCGTTTGTCTCCTCCAGAACCTCCCTGACACTTTTCCTGAATGTCTCGCAGCGGTCCGCGCAGGAGAAGGTGGTTATTCAGGCTTCTGACAGGTGATCACGTTAATGAAACTGGGCCGTGTATATTTCGGCACAGAATCTTACTCATCGAACAAATTGTAGAAATAACACGAACGTGCAGTAACATTACAGGTGCCATACATGTCATGCATGGCCCTTCAAGTAGTTTCGTCCGCAGCTGGTGGTCTCGCGGTCGCGTTCTCGCTTTCCGAGCACGGGGTCTCGGGTTCGATTCCCTGACGGATTTTCACCTGCCTCGAGATGACTGGGTGTTTGTGTTGTCCTCATCATTCATGAAAGTGGCGAGATTGGGCTGAGCAAAGTTAACAAAGTAAACAGAAGTGTATGAAGACTCATTAAAAATAATGCAGTAAGAAGTAGAGTCCACCTCTCACTGTCACCAAGGAATGAGCTCCCTGCACTAGAGCATGAACGATGGTGTCAGAGCTGTGACTAGGTGGCGTGTGAGTAGCATCTTGTAGCGAAGAGGCTTCAAGCACAGTTGGGTCTGCCTGGCTGCCACTGGTTTTCTTCTGTCATGGCGGTAGAGTGTGCTAATAGTCCAGAGCCGCTGGAGCTCTGACTCAGCCAGCGTGCACCATTGGGTCTGCAGGATACCACACTACCGTTATTGATGTCTTACGGAAAGTTGCAGTTCTATGCCAACTGTGTTACGTCCGGAGGTGGTACCGATAAGTGATAGCTCATTACCCTCCCCCCCCCCCCGCCCCCCCACACACACACACATACAAACTTCCTCACTGACATGACAAGGAGGAGGGCTAGATGCAATGAGGAAATGGGAGCTGAAACTAAGGTCGGTGCCAAACTCCCTCCCATACCCTGGCATACGCCCTTAGCCCTCTGGGAAAGACCAGCTGAAAAAACGGTCACAGGGCGTATACCCACATCCAGAGATGGAGCAGCAAAGGTAGACTGAGGAATCTCGACGACTGCAGAGGGACCTGGGACATGGGACAGCCGCTGGGAAGATGGGCCCATCCCCAGACGACGGCTCTGCCGAAACGGCGACGACCGTAAAAAGATGTCGACTTTCAGAGGCTGCGGGACCAGCGCCGAGACACAGGGTCCAGGGGACCCGGATGCAGTGTGGGCTGCTGCGTCGAGGCAGGCATGGAATCTGAAAGCACAGAGCCTGTGGCAGGATCATGGAATTCACATGGACGAATTTTATTCTGGTGGCGTCTCATCAGTCCTCTTGGTCCCTGCAGGAGAAACATAGAACGTCCAATAAATCATACAATGATGTCCCCTTCAGGAGAAAAATAGAACATTCGAGAAATCGTACAATGGTGCCACACTCCCAGCACCTCCGTCCGCCATACAGTCTGTATAAGACCGAATCGTTAGTGCTATGCCTTACCTGTCTGGGCAGAGTTGGTGCCACCCACTGTGGTGGGTGCAGCGACTCGAGCAAAGTATGGTGGCGCAGTCCATGTAAGAATTGCATTGGTTGATCCACTATGTGGGAGGCACGAATTTTGTCCATCTCTTGCATAAATGTTTTTACAAATTGTTCAGCTTCGCCATTGAATTGCAGGTGGAAAGGTGCACCCATGATGTGGTTCATTCCGGAGGTTCTACAAACCTGTTAAAAAAAAACGGCGACAAATTGGGGTCCGTTGTCAGTAACAATCACTTCAGGCCATTCTTCGAGGAAAAAGATCGACACGAGCCTTGGATTGTGGAACAACCCATAATGTAGTTTATAAGTATCACGAAAGAAAATTTGCTGAAAGCGTCAGCGACACAACGACAGTGAGCCAACGTGTTTTCTAGTAAGGATCCGAGAAATTCAAGTGCAAATGTTGCCAGGGTGCCTGAGGTTTGGACCATTCAAACAACTCCTGAGGTGGGGCTGACTAATGTTCAGCACAGGCTTGGCACTGAGAAGTCAACTGTGCAATGACGTCGCACCAACTGCTTGGTGCGAATGACGCCCCAGTGATCCTAGTGTAGCAAACGAAGCACGTCAGTCTGGAGGGCATGGACAACCATAACAAGCGCCTGGTCATTATCGATCGAAGCAAAATGACGCCTTGATGAAAAGCAAGGGCGTACCGGCGGGCAAAATATCGGCGAACCACAGAGCTACGAATATGTCTTACTGAAAGCGGCCAGATAGTGCGGATGTAGTGCATCAGAATCTTCAAATCAGGATCTGTTGCTGTGGCCTGGACAATTTCCGCTGATTGAGAGAAATAGCTATGCAAAGCATCTCTGTCTTGTGCATCTTTGTAGCAATAATAAGCAGAGGACTCGTCGAATGTTGAATCTGAGCCAACAAGGAGGCTACAAAGAGCATATGCATGGGTTAGAAATGGGTCGATACGCAATCTCATATTGGTAATTTGAGAAAAGAAGAGCCCTCCATTGCAGCTTCTGACCTGTGCGAGTTGGGACAGACTGACAAGGGCTAAACAAAGATTATACATGTTTATGGTCAGTCGCCAAGAAAAAATTTCTGCCAAAAAGATACTGGTGAAACTTAATGACACCATACACAATGGTGAAAGCCTTCTTTTCAGTCTCCGAATAATTACATTGAGCAATGTTCAACAACTTCGAAGAAGAGGCAGTCAGCCTGTCAACAGAACCAAATTTACATGACATAATTATACCGATACCGAAACGGGAAGCATCCACAGCCAAGACCACAGGTTTGGCTGGATCAAAGTGAACAAGGTATCGATCACTGACCAAAACATCTTCCGACTTCTTGAAAGCAGACCGACACTATTGCAACCAAACAAAATGAACATTCTTCCTGCGCAAGCGATGCAAGGAAACCGCGATTTGAGCGGCGTTAGAAATAGATAGGAAGCAATGTGCGAGCGTCCCCCGACACAGACCGCAATTTCCATACATTTCGTGGCCGTGGAAGCTCAGGGATAACAAGCAAATGTGACGGCAACATTTGAACACTTTGGCTATTAATGACATGTCGTAAGTACTCTGGTTCAGTCTGAAAAAACACACATTTGTCTCTGCTACATTTGAGACCAGCTGCAGACGACACGTGAAACAGAGTGCGAAGATTGCTGATCTGTTCCTCAGGAGTGCGTCCTGAAACGACTATGTCATATAAACAATTTGAGCAAAAAGGAACTTCTGCAGTCAGCTGCTCCAGAAAGCGCTGGAATATGGCGGGTGCGGAAGCACTGCCGTATGGCAATCTAAAAAATTTGAAGAGATTCAGATGAGTGTTAATGACAAAGACTTCTTGCGACTTCTCATCCAGAAGGATTGCAAGTTAGCGTAGTGAAAATCAGTTTTACTACTATAAAAGTAACGTGACTACCCAATTTATCCATCAGTTCTTTCGGGCGCGCCAAGGGATAACTGTTAATGACTGTTTGAGGATTCAGTTTTCGTAAAATCGGAGCACAACCGGATTCTGCCGGACGGCTTCTTTAGTATAAAAAGAGGGAGCCGCCCACTAACTGGCACTAATGAGTGCTACGGCTCCACGATCTTGCAAAGCGGTAAGTTCCTGAGCCACCTGTTCTCGAAAAGCGTGAGGAACAGGATGAGCTCTAACAAAACGTGGCTCTGCAATGTCCGCCATTATGACATAGGCAACAGAATTACTAGCTTTGCCTAAAACTTCAGAAAACAAATCCTGAAGTTCTGTACATAACATAACAACATTGTCAAATGGTTCAAATGGCTCTGAGCACTATGGGACTCAACTGCTGAGGTCATTAGTGCCCTAGAACTTAGAACTAGTTAAACCTAACTAACCTAAGGACATCACACACATCCATGCCCGAGGCAGGATTCGAACCTGCGACCGTAGCGGTCTCGCGGTTCCAGACAACAACATTGTCCCGAGGATCAAAGGAAGAAACAAAATACACTGTCCTGAATGCTTAACCCCAACAGATGAAAAGAACCAAGACCAAAAATATTGGCACTGTCTTTCTCAAATTTTGGAACGTTGCAGGAAGGGTATAAGTGCCTAAGACAGGAATGTCACGGCCGTTATATGCCGTCAGTGTATGTCGCGATGTGCAGAAATTAAGTTTTCCTAGCAATTAATAAGTGCTACGATTAAGCAAAGCCACCAGTGTCAAATAGTAAACGGACTGATTGTCCAGCAACAGTAAGAGACTCAAAACGTTTGTTGTCTTCACGTAACGCTACAGCTAGCCGAGCGGTCTAAGACGCTGCAGTCATGGACTGTGCGGCTGGTCCCGGCGGAGGTTCGAGTCCTCCCTCGGGCATGGGTGTGTGTGTTTGTCCTTAGGATAATTTAGGTTAAGTAGTGTGTAAGCTTAGGGACTCATGACCTTAGCAGTTAAGTCCCATAAGATTTCACACACATTTGAATATTTTTTGAACGCTACATCTGAGTTGTGAGCCTTTCCTGAATGGCTATTACCTTGTTCTTTTGCACTAACGACAACGTGGGACTTTGAAAACACACTACACACTGTTTCTGTCTTGGACTTGCATGAAGGAGCAGCATAAGAGGGTGCCTTACGCTTCTATAAGCAAACACATTATATATATCCTCGTTTGCCGCAAAAGAAGCAATTCGCTTCAAGCGAGGGGCAAGATCGGCGATCATGCGCCGTATTACAGCCGGGGCACAACTTCTTACCGTGTTCCGGACCGACACATGTTTACGTGAGCGCTGTGGCTGTGGCCGGCCAGGCAGCTGTTTGCGAGCCAGCTGCGAGGCCCGCTTGTCACGGATGTCTGCAGAACAAACAGGCGCTACCTCAAAACTGTCTCCTCCGCTTTCGCAGGAATCTTGAAATACTAGAATAGACAGAACCTTTTGCAAGGAGGGTTCGGGTATTTAAAAATCTGTTCCCGAATTCGACAGTCAGCTGTGTGCATGACGGCATCACGAACCATTGTATCACTGTAATATTTGCCGCAATCACATTTGAATGTACACTGTCTACTCTGACGATATGTCTGTCCTTGTTGTATATACAACCTAAGAAATTTGTGATGGGCAGCCGCCACTGGAACACTTTCCTCATAATACTTTGTGAACAACTGCAGTAAGTCCTCATATTGTACTAGTTCTGGGCAGGACGTGGGAAAAGCTTCAGGCACAAGCGGTAAATAGCCACTCCCACCACGGCCAAGTAATAAGAATGCTGTATGCGATGTGAGCGTGGAACTGTGCGAGGTAAACTGTCCAGTCTTCCTTCGCCATCTCAAACTCACGAAATAGAGGTCTATACGAAGGCAGACAAACGTATGGTTCCTGAAGAGGGGCAGCAGCCTTTTCAGTAGTTGCAAGGGCAACAGTCTGGATGATTGACTGATCTGGCCTTGTAACAATAACCAAAACGGCCTTGCTGTGCTGGTACTGCGAACGGCTGAAAGCAAGGGGAAACTACGGCCGTAATTTTTCCCGAGGGCATGCAACTTTACTGTATGATTAAATGATGATGGCGTCCTCTTGGGTAAAATATTCCGGAGGTAAAATAGTCCCCCATTCGGATCTCCGGGCGGGGACTATTCAAGAGGATGTCGTTATCAGGAGAAAGAAAACTGGCGTTCTACGGATCGGAGCGTGGAATGTCAGATCCCTTAATCGGGCAGGTAGGTTAGAAAATTTAAAAAGGGAAATGGATAGGTTAAAGTTAGATATAGTGGGAATTAGTGATGTTCGGTGGCAGGAGGAACAAGACTTCTGGTCAGGTGACTACAGGGTTATAAACACAAAATCAAATAGGGGTAATGCAGGAGTAGGTTTAATAATGTATAGGAAAATAGGAATGCGGGTAAGCCACTACAAACAGCATAGTGAACGCATTATTGTGGCCAAGATAGATAAGAAGCCCACACCTACTACAGTAGTACAAGTTTATATGCCAACTAGCTCTGCAGACGACGAAGAAATTGAAGAAATGTATGATGAAATAAAAGAAATTATTCAGATAGTGAAGGGAGACGAAAATTTAATAGTCATGGGTGACTGGAATTCGAGTGTAGGAAAAGGGAGAGAAGGAAACGTACTAGGTGGATATGGATTGGGGCTAAGAAATGAAAGAGGAAGCCGCCTGGTAGAATTTTGCACAGAGCACAACTTAATCATAACTAACACTTGGTTTAAGAATCATGAAAGAAGGTTGTATACATGGAAGAATCCTGGAGATACTAAAAGGTGTCAGATAGATTATATAATGGTATGACAGAGATTTAGGAACCAGGTTTTAAATAATAAGACATTTTCAGGGGCAGATGTGGACTCTGACCACAATTTATTGGTTATGACCTGTAGATTAAAACTGAAGAAACTGCAAAAAGGTGGGAATTTAAGGAGATGGGACCTGGATAAACTGAAAGAACCAGAGGTTGTACAGAGTTTCAGGGAGAGCATAAGGGAACAATTGACAGGAATGGAGGAAAGAAATACAGTAGAAGAAGAATGGGTAGCTTTGAGGGATGAAGTAGTGAAGGCAGCAGAGGATCAAGTAGGTAAAAAGACGAGGGCTAGTAGAAATCCTTGGGTAACACAAGAAATATTGAATTTAATTGATGAAAGGAGAAAATATAAAAATGCAATAAATGAAGCAGGCAAAAAGGAATACAAACGCCTCAAAAATGAGATCGACAGGAAGTGCAAAATGGCTAAGCAGGGATGGCTAGAGGACAAATGTAAGGATGTAGAGGCTTATCTCACGAGTGGTAAGATAGATACTGCCTACAGGAAAATTAAAGAGACCTTTGGAGACAAGAGAACCACTTGTATGAACATCAAGAGCTCAGATGGAAACCCAGTTCTAAGCAAAGAAGGGAAACCAGAAAGGTGGAAGGCGTATATAGAGGATCTATACAAGGGCGATGTACTTGAGGACAATGTTATGGAAATGGAAGAGGATGTAGATGAAGATGAAATGGGAGATACGATACTGCGTGAAGAGTTTGACAGAGCACTGAAAGACCTGAGTCGAAACAAGGCCCCCGGAGTAGACAACATTCCATTGGAACTATTGACGGCCTTGGGAGAGCCAGTCCTGACAAAACTCTACCATCTGGAGAGAAGATGTATGAAACAGGCGAAATACCCTCAGACTTCAAGAAGAATATAATAATTCCAATCCCAAAGAGAGCAGGTGTTGACAGATGTGAAAATTACCGAACAATCAGTTTAATAAGCCACAGCTGCAAAATACTAACACGAATTCTTTACAGACGAATGGAAAAACTAGTAGAAGCCGACCTCGGGGAAGATCAGTTTGGATTTCGTAGAAATACTGGAACACGTGAGGCAATACTGACCTTACGACTTATCTTAGAAGAAAGATTAAGGAAAGGCAAACCTACGTTTCTAGCATTTGTAGACTTAGAGAAAGCTTTTGACAATGTTGACTGGAATACTCTCTTTCAAATTCTAAAGGTGGCAGGGGTAAAATACAAGGAGCGAAAGGCTATTTACAATTTGTCCAGAAACCAGATAGCAATTATAAGAGTCGAGGGGCATGAAAGGGAAGCAGCGGTTGGGAAGGGAGTAAGACAGGGTTGTAGCCTCTCCCCGATGTTATTCAATCTGTATATTGAGCAAGCAGTAAAGGAAACAAAAGAAAAATTCGGAGTAGGTATTAAAATCCATGGAGAAGAAATAAAAACTTTGAGGTTCGCCGATGACATTGTAATTCTGTCAGAGACAGCAAAGGACTTGGAAGAGCAGTTGAATGGAATGGACAGTGTCTTCAGAGGAGTCTATAAGATGAACATCAACAAAAGCAAAACTAGGATAATGGAACGTAGTCGAATTAAGTCGGGTGATGCTGAGGGAATTAGATTAAGCAATGAGACACTTAAAGTAGTAAAGGAGTTTCGCTATTTGGGGAGCAAAATAACTGATGATGGTCGAAGTAGAGAGGATATAAAATGTAGACTGGCAATGGCAAGGAAAGCGTTTCTGAAGAAGAGAAATTTGTTAACATCGAGTATAGATTTAAGTGTCAGGAAGTCTTTTCTGAAAGTATTTGTATGGAGTGTAGCCATGTATGGAAGTGAAACATGGACGATAAATTGTTTGGACAAGAAGAGAATAGAAGCTTTCGAAATGTGGTGCTACAGAAGAATGCTGAAGATTAGATGGGTAGATCACATAAATAATGAGGAAGTACTGAATAGGATTGGGGAGAAGAGAAGTTTGTGGCACAACTTGACCAGAAGAAGGGATCGGTTGGTAAGACATGTTCTGAGGCATCAAGGGATCACCAATTTAGTATTGGAGGGCAGCGTGGAGGGTAAAAATCGTAGAGGGAGGCCAAGAGATGAATACACTAAGTAGATTCAGAAGGATGTAGGTTGCAGTAGGTACTGGGAGATGAAGAACCTTGCACAGGATAGAGTAGCATGGAGAGCTGCATCAAACCAGTCTCAGGACTGAAGACCACAACAACAAACAACGAAGGCAGTGCAAGCAGTGGCTCTGCCACGGGGTGTGGCACCTTGTGTGAAGTCATCTGCGCAGTCATAAAGCGATTCATCACTTCAAGTAGCTGCGCCTTTCCCGACTCTGAAACTGAATAAACTGAGTTAGATAAACTGCGGGCAGCGCAGCAGGTGATTGCGGCTTGGCAGTCATAGTATCCATGAAAAAAATGAAAAAAAAGACAGAGAAAGGAAACATGGGTGCAAAAGCAGCAGCCGTGGAACCAAGAACATAAGGAGCACAAGCGAGGCAAATAATGGGGACACAAAAGACAAGCGACCGGAAAAAGAACAAAAATACGACAGAACAGAAAAAAGTAAACTTGAAGACTTGAAGATGGCCACACGTAGGCACGATTACTCGTGGCCTAGGATGTTATGTACAATTTCGTACACAACGGTAAGGAGAGTTGGCTACAGAATGGTGCGGCAACTATCGTCGTAAAAAAAATGTTCAAATGTGTGTGAAATCTCATGGGACTTAACTGTTAAGGTCATCAGTCCCTAAGCTTACACACTACTTAATCTAAATTATCCTAAGAACTAACACACACACCCATGCCCGAGGGAGGACCCGAACCTCCACTGGGACCAGCCACACAGTCCATGACTGCAGCGCCTAAGACCGCGTGGCTAATCCCGCGCGGCCATCGTCGTAGGAAAGATGGACAGGAGCAGAAATGTTTGGCAAACAAGTTAACACAGTAAACAGAAGATTTACTTGTATTTCTCCAAGTGCACTCACACTCATTACAAATAAGGCATCAAGAAACAGTCCATACACAAACGATGGTGTCAGAGCTGCGACTAGGCTGCCTCTGATCACGTAGCGAAGATTCTCCCTGCGTGAGCGCGGCAGCCTGGCTGCCACCGGCTGTTCTGTCTCGTGGCGACAGGGGCGCACATAGTCCAGAGCTCCTGGAGGCGTGGCTCAGTGGGCGTGCGCCATTAGGTCCACAGGATCCTGCACAACCACTATCGGCATCTGACAGAAACTTGGAATTACGTTGGCAGCCGTATGACGTCCGTGTAGTGGTATTGATACATGATACGACATAGAGAACAGACTGGATACTTGAGGCAGTCTTCGCAACAACACTTTCTGATGGAGAATGTCGATCCTTTGCGCATCATCCCTAACATACTGCTCCACTTGTGCTTTCTTTTCCTCCACCAAAACTGCTCTGCTGCACGTCTATCCATCGCACATCGACGTCCGTGGCCTGACAACATATGGTCATGATGCGAAACTTCCATCTGAAAATCTGCTGAAAAGTTGCCAGCACGTTCTTTACTCCAAACAGCATGTGATTGTAATGGTAGTGTCCACATAGTACAGTAAATAATATTTATGGCATATCCGTAGGCGCCTCTTCCAATTGACTGTACCCACTCCTGGGATCCATAATTGTAAAGAACCAGCACTGACCGAGGTTATCCAAAGTTCCTGTGATATTTTGAATTGGACAAGCATCCGAAATGGTTCGTGTATTAATATCTGTAGCCACAGCAAAATCTGAATATCCTTGTTCCAATAACCGATTTCTTCGGCACAACCACTATATTCTCACGTCAGGGGCTATCACTTGGTTCTATGATACCATCCTGTAGTTGTTGCTCAATAAATTCTTCTACTAATAGTTACCTTGCTATATGGTATGGCTTCCTACAGATTAGTGTGCTATCCCCAGTGGGTACATGATGTTGTGTCATAAGGTCTGCTGGTAAGACTTCGTCTGCACAAAATAAATCACTAAATCTCAACAACAAGTTTTCCGTAGACCTTCCAGCATTTCCCTTCAAGTGACACACTCTCCCTCGTAACACTTTCGTTTCGATGGTTTGCTGGTGGCTTTCCTCTAGACTCGACCTATCTAAGTGCTCGTCTTCCAGAACATCAGAGTGGTCACTACTGCACCCTTTGACACAGTCAGACTCATAATGGACACGTCCTCCACTGTGTCTAACAGCGGGACTGCTACGGTTGCAGGTTCGAATCCTGCCTCGGGCATGGATGTGTGTGATGTCCTTAGGTTAGTTAGGTTTAAGTAGTTCTAAGTTCTAGGGGACTGATGACCACAGATGTTAAGTCCCATAGTGCTCAGAGCCATTTTCTTGTGTCTAACAAAATTCTCTGTTTTCTGCCACTCACCAAGCCCACTAAGCAGCATTCCATCTGTGCAATAATTTTTGCAGTGTTGCGGTCTATCGGGAATGCCTTCCGATGCTGGATGCACTCCCAATTGCGTTTAATAGCTGCTTCCTTTACTGGTGCATCCCACCTTTCTGACTTCTACAATCAGATGCCAACTCCGCCACACGCATAGCATTCTGGTTGTCTACATTGCTTCCTTATATGCCCCTCCTGACCACACCACCGAATTTCATAAGCGAACACCTGGTGGTCCACTCTTTGCTTGTTGCGGTATACATCTATATATGTTGTTATCCTAAGAGTTGACGCTAAGTCCTCCATATTTTCCATTAGTACCCTCCATGACATCTCTGCTGCTATACCGGCGAGAAAAAGTGCACTGCTCTATTTTATGCCTCTTGTAATACCACCCCATTAGCTTCTGCATTCTGGGTCTGTACATATGTCTTTGCATTCACTTTACGGATTGTGTGCAAGAAAATCTCTACAGACTCGTTCCGCTGCATTGACAAATTATTTAGTTTCTCCCGAAAAAAAAGAGTACTATTTTGCTTCTGGTACCGCTGGCACAGTCCAGCGGCCCACTCCTGAAACATCTGTGCCCTACTCAACGCTTCATGGTACACATCACATGCTTTGGCGTCCCCTGCGAAACACATACACTACTGGCCATTAAAATTGCTACACCAAGAAGAAATGCAGATGATAAACGGGTATTCATTGGACAAATATATTATACTAGAACTGACATGTGATTAAATTTTTACGCAATTTGGGTGCATAGATCCTGAGAAATCAGTACCCAGAACAACCATCTCTGGCCGTAATAACAGCCTTGATACACCTGGGCATTGAGTCAAACAGAGCTTGGATGGCGTGTACAGGTACAGCTACCCATGCAGCTTCAACACGATACCACGGTTCATCAAGAGTAGCGACTGGCGTATTGTGACCAGCCAGTTGCTCGGCCACCATTGACCAGACGTTTCCAATTGGTGAGAGATCTGGAAAATGTGCTGGCCAGAGCAGCAGTCGAACATTTTCTGTATCCAGAAAGGCCCGTAAAGGACCTGCAACATGCGGTCGTCCATTATCCTGCGGAAATGTAGGGTTTCGCAGGGATCGAATGAAGGGTAGAGTCACGGGTCGTAACACATCTGAGATGTAACGTCCACTGTTCAAAGTGCCGTCAATGCGAACAAGAGGTGACCGAGACGTAGAACCAATGGCACCCCGTACCATCACGCCGGGCGATACGCCAGTATGGCGATGACGAATTCACGCTTCCAATGTGCGTTCACCGCGATGTCGCCAAACACGGATGCGACCATCATGATGCTGTAAACAGAACCTGGATTCATCCGAAAAAATTACGTTTTCCCATTCGTGCACCCAGGTTCGTCGTTGAGTACACCATCGCAGGCGCTCCTGTCTGTGATGCAGCGTCAAGGGTAACCACAGTCATGGTCTCTGCGCTGATAGTCCATGCTGGTGCAAACGTCGTCGAACTGTTCGTGCGGATGGTTGTTGTCTTGCAAACGTCCCCATCTGTTGACTCAGGGATCGAGACGTGGCTGCACGATCCGTTACAGCCATACGGATAAGATGCCTGTCATTTCGGTTGCTGGTGATACGAGGCCGTTGGGATCCAGCACGGCGTTCTGTATTACCGTCCTGAACCCACCGATTCCATATTCTGGTAACAGTCATTGGATCTCGACCAACGCGAGCAGCAATGTCGCGATTCGATAAACCGCAATCGCGATAGGCTACAATCAGACCTTTATCAAAGTCGGAAACGTGATGGTACGCATTTCTCCTCTTTACACTAGGTATCACAACAACGTTTCACCATGCAACGCCGGTCAACTGCTGTTTGTGTATGAGAAATCGGTGGGAAACTTTCCTCATGTCAGTACGTTGCAGGAGTCGCCACCGGCGCCAACCTTGTGTGAATGCTCTGAAAAGCTAATCATTTGCATATCACAGCATCTTCTTCCTGTCGGTTAAATTTCACGTCTGTGGCACGTCATCTTCGTGGTGTAGCAATTTTAGTGGCCAGTAGTGTACTAGCAACATGCAGGGTTATTTCGTCTGACCACCCATGCGCTTCCTCAGCATCCGTAACATCCTTAATAAGAGCAGTCACGGCCTCCAATGCCTTGTCCGAGAAGGGATTAATTAATGCAACCACTGGCGGGTTATACGGAACAGACAGCACTCTCAACCAGGCATAGTTTTGTCTGACTTCAACTGCAGCTAAACCTGACTTGCTTTCCCAGTTTCTAACCCACGATTAAGTTTGAAATTTCGCTGACTCTCGCACTCCAATTTCTGTGTTGACTTTTGCACTTGCTGAGTTAAAAACTGCATCTGCGTTGGTGGTAGCATGTGTTTCCACCAATAGGCGTGCTTTACTTAATTCAGATGTTTAAAAAAGCACTCGAATTCCGTTTAAGCGCCCGACGCACAAAAATCTAACTACAAGTTAATTCTTCCTCGAATCAATGCAATCTCTGCAAGAGAGACGATCAGTAGCTCGGTACGGGCTTTTGCTGAAGTTTCGAGAACATACCTTCACCGAGGAGTCAAGCACTATATTGCTCCCTCCTACGTATGTCTCGCGAAGAGACCATGAGGATAAAATCAGAGAGATTAGAGCCCACACAGAGGCATACCGATAATCTTTCTTTCCACGAACAATACGAGACTGGAATAGAAGGGAGAATCGATAGAGGTACTCGAGGTACCCTCCACCACACACCGTCAGGTGGCTTGCGGAGTATGGATGTAGATGTAGATGTAGATGTACACGCAGAACAAGTAGCTGCTACAGCTCTGGTACACGACAAATCATGTCCAGACAAGCTACAGAATGGACACCTCACTGCCACCAAATGATCATGCCACAATCACCTCTAAAAAAGATAAGTTTATGGGTTCGTGTGGCTTCAAAAAGTAACTCTAAATATCGGGTACCCTAGATCACACAATTAACTCATACACTCAGAGAAAACATCGAAGGTAATGTAAATAAAACTAGACTCACCACACCACATTATGCTGGGCAGCTACACTGAATTCCCGTCAAGTGCTACAGTCTCACTCACCACTCACCAAAACCAACTCTCTCACCAAATTGTAGTGGTGGATGTGGATTCACATTTTCCAACACAACTAGTGTTGGGAAGCGAAACGACCACTCTCATACCAAATTTTTACGACTCCCCGACCTTACGTGTCGTAATGCCAATTGACGACTGAGAGATGTGGTTTGGGAGAGAGGGGTGAATCACGCACAGAGATACACAGACAAGTTTGGCATTGAGTTTTACTCTGCTAAAGAACACACAGTGCCTCTACTGAACACCAGAGCCAGAATCTGCTGCTAAGGCACCCGGCCGCTCGGTCCTCGTGACGTAATGGCTCCTGCCCCGATCTGGGCGGTGTGGCCAGCAGTGTGTGCTCGCAGAGCCGGAACCCTGTGCCTGCCTTCCGAGGCTCGGCTGGCTGTTCCTGCCTCGCGCCTGCCCTCCGGAGCTCGGCTGGTTATTCTCTCAAGCGCTTCTCGTGGTCACCATGTAGAGTGCCGAGGGTAACAGACAGCAGCCGTCGTTGTAGTAGAGCCTCAGCAGCTCCCGTCGGCCGCCCATTCGGCTCGGTCGGTGACAGGACGTCCTCAGACCCAGGAGGCTGCGAGATCGCGTCCCGGCTCCGCCCTTGCAGATGGCAGCTCGCAGTTCGTCGGACGACGTCACCCAGAGAGCTGAGGCTGGCCACACCCTGGTCCCAGTACCCATGCAGCACCAAGTTTCGGACCCGCCTTGCCACAGCTGCGGCACGTCTGTACAGCAGAGCCTGGTGGTTGATTCAGCGGGCTGGTTGGCCTGCAACTTAAACAATTGTCTTTACAGACGAGGACAGTATGGAGACACAACTGCCTCCCTTTGAGCCTATGAACTCCATTATATGTATCACTTTTCTAGCGCCTCTAACGTAGTCCCTCTGGAGGAGACGAGTGGAGTGTTCTTCAATACTTGCCTCGTCAGCTTTTCTCAGCTCGCCTCAGCCTCCACATGCTGGTTGCTAGGCTCTGTTTGAACTGCAACGTACAGGTTTTTCATTACACAGGGCTTACTCTAGCTTATATAACGGTTTTTTGTTCATTATGCAAGTGTGGTAGACACAAACAAGAAGCATAAACGTTTAAAGTCGATATGACTCGGTTTTCTTGCAGGCCACAAGCTCCTAACCACTTTATTGAGTATAGTTATCCAAATGGAGTTGTTATTTCACTATTTTTATTCACTCTCGTAATTGGATTCATGTTCTGTTTGATAGGCGACTGGTTGCCACCACAATGTTCTTTTTTCAAATCATTATTTAAGTTAAAGAAGTACATCGCTATAATCACAATATAAAATAGGAACCAGTAAAAAAAAGTACGCAAAATTACTATGTAATTCACTGGTATATTTGCCAACGTACATGGCTCCTAATCATGTAAATCGTTATGAAGTAATTTAATAATGATTGAATTAATTAACTAATTAATTAAAAAGATCTGATAATTGTTGAACCGTGGAATCATGGAGGCATAAAGCAATCGATAAAAATTCTGCGGTTATTCAAGAGCTCTGGGAAAGCGAAAAACTACCAAATGGCTGGAGATCTTCTGCAATTCATCCAGTATATAAGAAACAGGACATCTCTCTCCTGCTAACAACTTACAAGATCCTCTCAAAAGCTCTACAGAATAGGAACAACAAATCAATCCATAATTTGAGAAATACCAAGAGGGTTTCAGGAAGGGACGATCATGTGCTGAGCAGATTAAGAATCTGAAGCCCATCCTTTTATACCTGAAACTGAGGAACAGGAAATTTCACGTGAACTTGTTGATTTTGGGAAGGCGTCCAGTTCAGTCGAACCATCCTTCTTCAGATTCTTGAAGAGTTTGGCGTAGATAACAACAGAAAGGCGATTATCCAGTAAACCCTGACCAACACCGCTTCTGTTGTGAATTTCAGAGCACTGACGTCTGGTGCTTTAGAAATCGCAACGGGAGTGAGACAACACAACGAGCTGGATTATCGCCTCTGCTATTCAACTATTTTAGATAAGATCACACGAAAATTAAAATTCAGTTGCAGAAAAAGGTACATGATTAGGCTACAACTATATGAATGTTGCAATGGACTGTGTAGCATTTTTAGATGATCCGGTGATCTGACGGCCGCTGTGGCCGAGCGGTTCAGTCCGGAACCGCGCTGCTGTTGCGGTCGCAGGTTCGAATCCTGCCTCGGGCACGAATGTGTGTGATGTCCTTAGGTTAGTTAGGTTTAAGTAGTTCTAAGTCTAGGAGACTGATGACCTCGGATGTTAAGTCATATAGTACTTACAACCATTTGAACCATCTGGTGATCTCTCCAGAATCCACAGATACGGCATCAAAACTACTTAACCAGCTGAGCACACAGTCAGAGATGGATGGGCTTCAGATCTCCTTTGAAAAAGAAGCACTTTATGACAAACATAAAAACAGTGCCAAGACAGCTGGAGGTCGGAATAGGAAAAGGCAGAAACGTTTAAAGACATTGGTGAATGGATGAAGTCTAACCTGTCACAGAAAGAAGCCTTCGTGTCATCATTCATTGACAAAATATAAATGGCGTACCAACTAACTAGAATAAAACAACTTCAATAAGAGACCAATAACATTAAATGAAAAAAAAGTCGACACTACTCCACGCTTATTCGATCAGAGGCTCGACAGGGTGGGCCATAATGATAGGTACATGCTTTGAGGGGTGACTGTATTATTGATTCTGAACAAAAACACATCATTTGATCGTACGTCCTATTCTCGACAGTTTCGAAGGAAATTAATGAAAACAATGAGGAACAGGACAAATGTAGATGATAGTAAATGAATATCTTGGTTGTTGTTTCTGTTGAAATATCCTTAATTGGAGTAGCATCAGCCCAACTGGTGTACAAGTCGATTGTCGTTAAGATATACCAGGACTCTGCTGCTGGAAGCAGCGGACACCACGTGAGGAAAAAACATGTCGTTTCAGAAAAATTACCTATGAAAAGTAAAAAACAGTACGTAGCCTAATGTCGCTTTGGTCGCATTTGCATATAAGTGCTGGTGAAGAAGGACATGCCATTGACGTTCGTGATTTTCAAATATCTGTATGTCGGATACGATTAAGAAAACAGCTTATGGCAAGTCGAAGTTTTTTTGTTCAAAATCCCCAGAACTATCACCCCACGAAACATGTACCATTTCTCCCGACTCATCGTGTATATGCGGCAGAGACTCTTACAATAAACAAGAAATGTCTAATGGAGAAACCTGACGCGAAAGACGAAAACCACGACCTAGACAGGGTGGTCCATTGATAGTGACCGGGCCAAATATCTCACGAAATAAGCGTCAAACGAAAAAACTACAAAGAACGAAACGTGTCTAGCTTGAAGGGGGAAACCAGATGGCGCTATGGTTGGCCCGCTACATGGCATTGCCATAGGTCAAACGGATATCAACTGCATTTTTTTTAATAGGAACCCCAATTTTTATTACATATTCGTGTAGTACGTAAAGAAATATGAATCTTTTAGTTGGACCACTTTTTTCGCTTTGTGATAGATAGCGCTGTAATAGTCACAAACGTACACTCCTGGAAATGGAAAAAAGAACACATTGACACCGGTGTGTCAGACCCACCATACTTGCTCCGGACACTGCGAGAGGGCTGTACAAGCAATGATCACACGCACGGCACAGCGGACACACCAGGAACCGCGGTGTTGGCCGTCGAATGGCGCTAGCTGCGCAGCATTTGTGTACCGCCGCCGTCAGTGTCAGCCAGTTTGCCGTGGCATACGGAGCTCCATCGCAGTCTTTAACACTGGTAGCATGCCGCGACAGCGTGGACGTGAACCGTATGTGCAGTTGACGGACTTTGAGCGAGGGCGTATAGTGGGCATGCGGGAGGCCGGGTGGACGTACCGCCGAATTGCTCAACACGTGGGGCGTGAGGTCTCCACAGTACATCGATGTTGTCGCCAGTGGTCGGCGGAAGGTGCACGTGCCCGTCGACCTGAGACCGGACCGCAGCGACGCACGGATGCACGCCAAGACCGTAGGATCCTACGCAGTGCCGTAGGGGACCGCACCGCCACTTCCCAGCAAATTAGGGACACTGTTGCTCCTGGGGTATCGGCGAGGACCATTCGCAACCGTCTCCATGAAGCTGGGCTACGGTCCCGCACACCGTTAGGCCGGCTTCCGCTCACGCCCCAACATCGTGCAGCCCGCCTCCAGTGGTGTCGCGACAGGCGTGAATGGAGGGACGAATGGAGACGTGTCGTCTTCAGCGATGAGAGTCGCTTCTGCCTTGGTGCCAATGATGGTCGTATGCGTGTTTGGCGCCGTGCAGGTGCGCGCCACAAGCAGGACTGCATACGACCGAGGCACACAGGGCCAACACCCGGCATCATGGTGTGGGGAGCGATCTCCTACACTGGCCGTACACCACTGGTGATCGTCGAGGGGACACTGAATAGTGCACGGTACATCCAAACCGTCATCGAACCCATCGTTCTACCATTCCTAGACCGGCAAGGGAACTTGCTGTTCCAACAGGACAATGCACGTCCGCATGTATCCCGTGCCACCCAACGTGCTCTAGAAGGTGTAAGTCAACTACCCTGGCCAGCAAGATCTCCGGATCTGTCCCCCATTGAGCATGTTTGGGACTGAATGAAGCGTCGTCTCACGCGGTCTGCACGTCCAGCACGAACGCTGGTCCAACTGAGGCGCCAGGTGGAAATGGCATGGCAAGCCGTTCCACAGGACTACATCCAGCATCTCTACGATCGTCTCCATGGGAGAATAGCAGCCTGCATTGCTGCGAAAGGTGGATATACACTGTACTAGTGCCGACATTGTGCATGCTCTGTTGCCTGTGTCTATGTGCCTGTGGTTCTGTCAGTGTGATCATGTGATGTATCTGACCCCAGGAATGTGTCAATAAAGTTTCCCCTTCCTGGGACAATGAATTCACGGTGTTCTTATTTCAATTTCCAGGAGTGTATAAGTACGTGGTATCACGTAACATTCCGCCAGTGCGGACGGTATTTGCTACGTGATACATTACCCGTGTTAAAATGGACCGTTTACTAATTGCGGAAAAGGTCGATATCGTGTTGATGTATAGCTATTGTGATCAAAATGCCCAACGGGCGTGTGCTATGTACGCTGCTCCGTATCCTGGACGACATCATCCAAGTGTCCGGACCGTTCGCTGTATAGTTACGTTTGTTAAGGAAATAGGAGGTGTTCAGCCACATGTGGAACGTCAACCACGACCTGCAACAAATGATGATGCCCAAGTAGATGTTTTAGCTGCTGTCGCGGCTAATCCGCACATCAGTAACAGACAATTTGTGCGAGAATCGGGAATCTCAAAAACGTCGGTGTTGAGAATGCTACTGTAGTGGACTGATAAGGCAGCCAGTCCACAGTGAAGTAGCCGAAAGGGCACGCGTCAACTCACGCCGTCTGGCGTTAAGTCTGGAACAGGATTCGTAATGAATGTGATAAAGAAAAGAACGTAGCTACTAGAACACTTAACTTTTATATTGTCCTTTGGTATACAGCATTCTGGATGATACAAGTGAGACTCTATCTTGAGGTACATGCAACGTTACAAATGGTTAATGGCGCCTTGCTAGGTCGTAGCCATTAACTTAGCTGAAGGCTATTCTAACTGTCTCTCGGCAAATGAGAGAAAGGCTTCGTCAGTGTAGTCGCTAGCAACGTCGTCGTACAACTGGGGCGAGTGCTAGTACGTCTCTCGAGACCTGCCTTGTGGTGGCGCTCGGTCTGCGATCCTGACAGTGGCGACACGCGGGTCCGACATGTACTAATGGACCGCGGCCGATTTAAGCTACCACCTAGCAAGTGTGGTGTCTGGCGGTGACACCACAGCTACATTAACATCGATTACACCCGTACCATATTTCTATGCACCAGGAATTGCATGGCGACGACTTTGAACGTCGTGTACAATTCTCACACTGGGCACTGGAGAAATTACGGGACGATGACAGATTTTTTGTACGCGTTCTATTTAGCGACGAAGCGTCATTCACCAACAGCGCTAACGTAAACCGGAATAATGTACCCTATTGGGCAACGGAAAATCCACGATGGCTGAGACAAGTGGAACATCAGCGACCTTGGCGGGTTAATGTATGGTGCGGCATTATGGGAGGAAGGATAATTGGCCACCATTTTATCGATGGCAATCTAAATTGTGCAATGTATGCTGATTTCCTACGCAATGTTCTACCGATGTTACTACAAGATGTTTCACTGCGTGACAGAATGGCGATGTACTTCCAACATGATGGATGTCCGGCACATAGCTCGCGTGCGGTTGAAGCGGTATTGAATAGCATATTTCATGACAGGTGGATTGGTGGTTGAAGCACCATACCATGTCCCGCACGTTCACCAGATCTGACGACCACAGATTTCTTTCTGTGGGGAAAGTTGAAGGATATTTGCTATCGTGATCTACCGACAACACCTGACAACATGCGTCAGCGCATTGTCAATGCATGTGCGAACATTACGGAAGGCGATCTACTCGTGGTTAAGAGGAATGTCGTTACACGTATTGCCAAATGCATTGAGGTTCACGGACATCATTTTGAGCATTTATTGCATTAATGTGGTATTTACAGGTAATCACGCAGTAACAGCATGCGTTCTCAAAAATGATAAGTTCACAAAGTTACATGTATCACATTGGAACAACCGAAATAAAATGTTCAAACGTACCTACGTTCTGTATTTTAATTTAAAAAACCTACCTGTTACCAACTGTTCGTCTAAAATTGTGAGCCATATGTTTGTGACTATTACAGCGCCATCTATCACAAAGCGAAAAAAGTGGTCCAACTAAAACATTCATATTTCTTTACGTACTACACGAATACGTAATAAAAAATGGGAGTTCCTATTAAAAAAAACGCAGTTCATACACTCCTGGAAATGGAAAAAAGAACACATTGACACCGGTGTGTCAGACCCACCATACTTGCTCCGGACACTGCGAGAGGGCTGTACAAGCAATGATCACACGCACGGCACAGCGGACACACCAGGAACCGCGGTGTTGGCCGTCGAATGGCGCTAGCTGCGCAGCATTTGTGCACCGCCGCCGTCAGTGTCAGCCAGTTTGCCGTGGCATACGGAGCTCCATCGCAGTCTTTAACACTGGTAGCATGCCGCGACAGCGTGGACGTGAACCGTATGTGCAGTTGACAGACTTTGAGCGAGGGCGTATAGTGGGCATGCGGGAGGCCGGGTGGACGTACCGCCGAATTGCTCAACACGTGGGGCGTGAGGTCTCCACAGTACATCGATGTTGTCGCCAGTGGTCGGCGGAAGGTGCACGTGCCCGTCGACCTGGGACCGGACCGCAGCGACGCACGGATGCACGCCAAGACCGTAGGATCCTACGCAGTGCCGTAGGGGACCGCACCGCCACTTCCCAGCAAATTAGGGACACTGTTGCTCCTGGGGTATCGCCGAGGACCATTCGCAACCGTCTCCATGAAGCTGGGCTACGGTCCCGCACACCGTTAGGCCGGCTTCCGCTCACGCCCCAACATCGTGCAGCCCGCCTCCAGTGGTGTCGCGACAGGCGTGAATGGAGGGACGAATGGAGACGTGACGTCTTCAGCGATGAGAGTCGCTTCTGCCTTGGTGCCAATGATGGTCGTATGCGTGTTTGGCGCCGTGCAGATGAGCGCCACAAGCAGGACTGCATACGACCGAGGCACACAGGGCCAACACCCGGCATCATGGTGTGGGGAGCGATCTCCTACACTGGCCGTACACCACTGGTGATCGTCGAGGGGACACTGAATAGTGCACGGTACATCCAAACCGTCATCGAACCCATCGTTCTACCATTCCTAGACCGGCAAGGGAACTTGCTGTTCCAACAGGACAATGCACGTCCGCATGTATCCCGTGCCACCCAACGTGCTCTAGAAGGTGTAAGTCAACTACCCTGGCCAGCAAGATCTCCGGATCTGTCCCCCATTGAGCATGTTTGGGACTGAATGAAGCGTCGTCTCACGCGGTCTGCACGTCCAGCACGAACGCTGGTCCAACTGAGGCGCCAGGTGGAAATGGCATGGCAAGCCGTTCCACAGGATTACATCCAGCATCTCTACGATCGTCTCCATTGGAGAATAGCAGCCTGCATTGCTGCGAAAGGTGGATATACACTGTACTAGTGCCGACATTGTGCATGCTCTGTTGCCTGTGTCTATGTGCCTGTGGTTCTGTCAGTGTGATCATGTGATGTATCTGACCCCAGGAATGTGTCAATAAAGTTTCCCCTTCCTGGGACAATGAATTCACGGTGTTCTTATTTCAATTTCCAGGAGTGTATTCGTTTGACCTATGGCAGCGGCATCTGGCGGGCCAACCATAGCGCCATCTGGTTTCCGCCTTCAAGCTAGACAAGTTCCGTTGTTTGTAGTTTCTTCGTGAGATATTTGGCCCGATCACGATGAATGGACCACCCTGTACATGCACGTGGAGATCGTAAATTACACGATTCGGTAAACTATGTCTGTCTTTTATAATCACGTGACACAAATGAGCCCATGAAGGTTACCTAAAATGATATTACCCTAATTTAAAGATAAGGAAAGTAAAGGGCCATGTTTCACAGAAACGTCTCCTAATGATATCCAGGAGCGTGATACGCTGAAGAACAAACTACGAACACACAGAGGTTTTCAGGAAATCCGGAAGCAGTAGGCATGGAAAGGGTGAAGGTAATAAAGAAGAGAACAACACTAGAAACGGCTGCAGGACACCTGGGCGGCAGTTAAAGCGTCGAAAGAGAAACAGTTGAGTTGACGTGGTATCTAACTGGCCGAAACGATAAAAAAAGAATTAAACTCAATTCAAATTTATCCAGTTCGTATATTTAGTAAAATAATTTTATATACGCATGCAGTTTATAAGGTTTTTCTTTTGTATTTTGACTGTAGTGATGTAGTTCTTATTTATAAGTCACAGTTGAAAATAAACAACGTTTTCTTAACCAGTTATAAATTAATTTGGGTACGAATTCCACCACGACAGAAAATAAAAGGACAAGAAGTAAGAAGGGAGTCGTGCAGTGTGAGGCTCGCGCGCGAACTGTCGAAGGCCACTACTGAGACGGGCCGGGTTGCCGCTGGGCGGCGGGTATCGCTGCAGCCGAAGGCGCCCATTGTCGCAGCTACTGAAGGCGTGGCGCAGTGGGCGCGCGTAATTGGATCGGCTGGGCCCCGCGCGACTGCTATGGGCATCTGTCGGTAACATGTGTTCCCGCTGCGAACTATGAGGCACCGGTGAGGGTGGTATCGATACCATAAGAAGTGATTAAGGACTGCAGAGAGATTGCGTGTATGTAGGTCAACGGTGCCCTGTCTGACCGGGCATATCTACGTTATGCCACGCTCAGTTGGTGCAGTGTCGTTAAATGAAGTGGAAACGTGCAAGCACGTACCAACATGCGTTATTAATTCAGAGAAGGCAATATAAAAATGTTAGTGAGTTCGAACGGGGCAGAATGATTGGTCAAGCCGTGATATTGCAGCCCATATTTGGGAACTGCCTCGACAACGATGCGTGTGTGGAACCGGTGGACAGAACAGGTTTGTACATAGTAAATAGCGGACAGTGGACCACACTATGTGGCTACAGCGTAGGATAATCGAACTCTTATCACATGGTCATAACTAACGGAACAGCTTCGTAGCAATGTTGGCTCGATGTAGGAGCACTGCAACGGGTGTGGACAGTCTGTATCGACGGTTCGATGCCATCTGCTGCGGGCTGTGCTGGTATGCTACAATGTCGACTTTCATTCGCAAGAAACCACAAACAGCTCAGACCGTAACGGGCACTTAGACTCCGTCAGCCGGCTGCTGTGACCGAGCTTTTCTACGCGCTTTGTTCCGGAACCGCGCTGCTGCTACGGTCGCAGGTTCGAAACCTGCCTCGGGCATGGGTGTGTGTGATGTCCTTAGGTTAGTTATGTTTAAGTAGTTCTAAGTCTAGGGGACTGATGACCTCAGATGTTAAGTCCCATAGTACTTAGAGCCATTTGAACCATTTGATTTGACTCCGACAGTGGCGTTCTGAGTGGAAAAATGTAGTGTTCTCTGACGAGTCCCACTTTAACTTGACCTACAGTGATGACCACGTACGTGTTAGACGCTACTGTGGTAAACGCGATCGGGCTGACTGCATTGTTGAGCTACACAGCGGACAAACGTCAAGTGTGATACTTTTGGGCGCCATTAGCTGTAACGTGCTATCTCGCCTCCTACGTACTGAAGGTAAACTGAATAGCAGTCGCTACATCAGGGAGGTTTTAGAGCCTAAGGCACTGCGCCCTCTCCATGCTGCTCCACATGCCATACATCCGCGGGACCGTGCCCGGATGGCGAGGGGCCGCGCGGGAGTAACCGAGCGGTTTGTGGCGCTGCAAAAAAATTGTTCAAATGGCTCTGAGAACTATGGGACTCAACGTCTGAGGTCATCAGTCCCCTAGAACTTATAACTACTTAAACCTAACTAACCTAAGGACATCACACACATCCATGCCCGAGGCAGGATTCGAATCTGCGACCGTAGCGATAGCGCGGTTCCAGACGGTAGCGCCTAGTACCGCTCGGCCATCCGGCCGGCTAGGGCGCTGCAGTCGTGGACTGTGCGGCTGGTCCCGGCGGAGGTTCGAGTCCTCCCTCGGGCATGGGTGTGTGTGTTTGTCCTTCGGATCATTTAGGTTAATTAGTGTGTAAGCTTAGGGACTGATGACCTTAGCAGTTAAGTCCCATAAGATTTCACACACATTTGAACATTTTTTTGATGGCGAGGGATGTGCAACTCTGCTTCAGAGGACAACGGTTACCATTGCTTCCCAGGCCTGCACTTTCCCCTGACATGTCGCCCATTGGACATAACTGGGATATGGTCAGCCGGTAACTTGTTCGTTCTAGTCCGCCTAAAACTACGCCCTGTTCTTTGTGGAAGCGTCTCTAAACTGTGTGACAGTGTGTTCCCTTGCTGTATATATAGGTCCTCTTTGATTACGTGTGACAACGATTACAGGCTCAGGTAGCAGCACCTGGCGGCTTCGTACCATACTGAATTGTCACCATCGAAATGGCTTTACAGTTCTATAATTATATTAATTTGTATATTTCCGTGTCTCTGCTCTATCAAATAAATTTCATTGGAATCATATTGTATCTCTCTTTGAGTTGCAATACACAAGTAGTGGTGTATTTATGTAAAACATTCTAGATGATAGTATGTTCCCTGCAATGTGGCAACAGTTTAGAATCGAACCCTTTCTGTATCAGTATAAAAATAATCCTAAACTGCCAAAGCCTCAATTTGAATCCAATCTGGCATCTGCTGATTGAGCTAGTGGGTCCATTACATAGAGGTCATTTCACGCAAGACGCCAGCTGCAGCAACTGACCATAGTTCAGAAAGAGGGAAAAACTGAGTCTTGTGATTATGAATCTTGAAGGAAAACCTTGCCCGAAAGTTTATCGTCGTAAAACCTGCAGAAGATGATCTCACGCGCTCGCGACTCGAACGAACAGCGATGGATGTCCGAATACTCTTGGCTACGTAGTGTAGGTGCGGTACTGTTGTTGTTGCACATACGTGAAAGCTGTTTGCCACGCCTTATACTTACGATCAGAGTGGTAACTCACGTAGGTCATACTGAAGGTCATAGCAAATTTCTGTACCAGACATTGCGTCAATGTAGGTACAGAGGTAGACGTTCTCTCTGAGCCTCCTGCTACGAGTCGATAAGACTCTCGTTAGAGACCGTGCGTAGAATGCTGTTATCGTAGCACTGCAAAGGGTAATTGTATGTACTTAAGAGGGCCGGTAAAGGCTCGGGACGCGGATGGCATCGGCGGGACAGCGCAGCGCGAGCGGGGCCAGCGACTGCAGTCTGGATCGATGCGGTTGCCTGACCCGCACGGAGCCAAGGCTGCACCCCGCCATCTCTGTGTGCCACCATCCGGCCTCCGATTTCTCTCGGGCACGCTTTCTCAAGCGCTGCGGGAGGCCTCCAGCTTCCCATTAATAACCTGCGAGGCTCCAGAAGCCAGACAGGAGGAAAGGGAGAGTTTAGCATCCCAGAGGCATCAAGGTCACCAGGGAACAAGCGCCTACTTAGTTGGAGAAGAAAGGGCTGGGGGAGATCTTCACTGAAGTTATTTAACTAAGTCGGACCTCAACAGATCTCGTAACCTAGAACTGATTTAGTGCGTGTGGCCTTCAAAAAGTAAGTTCCACATCACCATGGCAGGACAAGTATTTTTTTATTGAATGTTGCAATATACTTCAGTGTGACACAGATACGTGACACTGTTTTTCATCATAGTCAAGAAGTCTCTATAAACAACGATTGGAACGTTCTGTCACTCGTTCAGTTCCACAACGATAGAAATCTGCTCCTCGGTCACGGGGGCATTCGAGTACCGCTGTGTGAACGTCCGGCCGACTGAAGTGGCCGAGCGGTTCTAGGCACTACAGTCAGGAACCGCGCGACAGCTACAGTCGCAAGTGCGAATCATGCCTCGGGCATGGGCGTGTGTGATGTCCTTAGGTTAGTTAGGTTTAAGTAGTTCTAAGTTCTAGGGGACTGATGACCTCAGAAGTTAAGTTCCATAGTGCTCAGAGCCATTTGAACCATTTTTTTGTGAAAGTCCTCTTCACTGGCAAAAAATCAGGACAGTAATCGTACCCATCTATACCTACACCTACACTCTGTAGACCACAGAGAAGTGAACGGCAGAGGGTACGTCCCACTGTACCAGTTATTAGGACTTTTCTCGCGTTCATTTCACGTATGGATCGCGGGAAGAACTGATTGCATCAGTGCCTCTGTGCATGCTGTAATTAGCGTAGTCTTGTCGCCGCGATCCCTTTGGGACCAATACAATAAATTCCTTGATTCATCATTTAAAGATCACAGTCAGGCCGTGTCCGCTGCCGCGCGGCCCCTCTCAACTTGCACGGTGATTGCCGCTCCCATTATTTAAAAATTTTTAAAAAAGATTTTTAAATTTTAACTACAGCTTTCACCAGATGACGGTATATTTGACGTGAGTGGTAGGTAGTGGCTATAGGTCAAGTTTCAACGTTACTATGTTATAAATAGCGTATATTGCCTGAGGATGCATCGATAAGTGGTGTGAAACCGGTCGCAGATTTAATAAAAATCATTCATACAGCCAGTGCGGGATTCTCTTTGAAAATATTTAAAGATGGTTCTAGAAACATTCTAAGTAAGTTTCCAAGGTACAGTTTGCGTCTATCTTCAAGCGCCTATCAGTTCAGTTCTTTCAGCACCTTCGTGGTACCCTCCAAAGGGTCAAACAAACCTGTCACTATTCGTGATGCCTTTTTGTATGTGTTCAATATCCGGTGATAGTCCTATCTGGTAAGGGTTCTACTTACTTTAGCAGTATTCTAGGATAGATCGCACGAGTGTGTCCGTATGGTGAAAGGATCTGGACTGTAAGGTGGATCAGCATCACCGACATCTGTGAGGCCCTAATCAATAAGATGTTTATTTGCGTGGCCATCATCCGTAGCAAGTGCAGAAATATACGTATTGTACATAAAAACCGCATTTTCTTGCTGCGATGTATTTTATTTGTTCAAGATGCGTTTCGCCTTCTACTTTAAGGCATCTTCAGTAGAATCTACAATGATACAGTTTTGTTTTGATGTTCGATATTTACAGGTTATGAAACAGTGCACGTCCTTATTTTTTTAAGTAAATAAGCAATTACTTACAGTTATTCGAGTTTTTGGCTGACACCTGTGTGAACTGTTTTATAATCTCCCGTTACGGGGGAAGCGGGCTCGCCAATGCCGGTAAAGGTGGTGCGAAGAGATGGGGGGAGAGGTTACAGGTTAGTCCTAAGCCCGTACGTAGGGAAGAGCGGAGGCCCTCCACCCACTCTTTGGCGGCACAGTCTTTGACTGGATTAGTAGCTCTGTCGGCAAACGGCGCCGGAGAGGCCGTGAGTTCCCTGGCAGCCCTCAGATCTCGCTGTGGGCAGCGAAATAAATACAGAGTTACTCCGAAGCACCCTTAACAACCCGTGTGGTAGGTGAAGACTTCCGGTGGCCGGGACGTGAGTGTTCCCGTTTCAAGCACCTAGAGCATGTAAGACCTCTCCGTAGTGTGGGGTAAACAGAATCCTCAGTTAGGCTGGTCTCTGTTACGTGCTGCCAGCCCTCAGCGACGTGATCATAAACGTGCTTACGAAGAATTTTAGGGAATTTTAGGTAGGACCATATTTGGTTGGTCGGCGCTCGCAAACTTTCGGAATGGCGACTTGCCGTTGGTCGGCGTCCACAGTTACCCGAAAATTGGACAGAACATACTGGAACATGGGAGCGCTAATGTTGTATCAAGATTGTCTATCTGGAGAATCAGAGACGTGGACGCCTTTGGCTCGAAAGGTAGTTTTTGGCGGGTCTGCGCTGCGAAGGAGCAGAGAGCACTAGTTTTCAGATATTCCGGCCGAGACCGTCTTACGAGTCAGATGTATATTCTGGTCGGATACTCCTCGTGAGCTGATTGATGAAGTAGAGGAGATTCTATATGACCCCATAGAGTTATACAGTCTGCATCCTTGTCTCACCTCGGGTTGGGTTGGGTTGTTTGGGGGAGGAGACCAGACAGCGGAAGTCATCGCTCTCATCGGATTAGGGGAGGACGGGGAAGAAAGTCGGCCGTGCCCTTTCAAATGAACCATCCCGGAATTCGCCTGGAGCGATTTAGGGAAATCACGAAAAACCTAAATCAGGATGGCCAGACGCGGAATTGAACTCTCGTAAATTGGAAATTTGTGGTAAGGTCTTATGGGACCAAACTGCTGAGGTCATCGGTACCTAAGCTTACGCACTACTTAATCCAACTTAAACTAAATTACGGTAAGGACAACACACACACACCCATGCCCGAGGGAGGAATCGAACCTCCGTCGGGGGGAGCCGTCCGGACGGTGACAAGACGCCTTTGACCGCGCGGCTACCCTGCGCGACTGAACCGTCGTCCTCCCCGAATCCGAGTCCAGTGTGCCAGCCACTGCGCCACCTCGCTCGGTGTCTCACCTCGGCTTACGTGTTTTATGTAAGTGACACAGGGATGCGGCAAGCGCGTAACTCTTGCGAGATGATTTTGCAGATTCATTAATCAGTCAGTTTCAAGGCGAACTCTTGGCCATGACTTTGCTATTTGGGGTTCCCATTCCATTTATTTCCCACCAACCTACCGATGCAATCATCACCATTGACATTAAAAGCTCGTTTAAATTCAGCCGGAACAGATCGGCACGTTCTTCACCACTTCAGCCTTTATGCTGTTACAGCAGCTCCGCACATTCTTTTTCCTATTATCCATTAATTACATTTGGGATGTTAACATCTGCAGTCATCTTCTCCAAGTAAAGTATTTGTTTAATTGTTTGTTTTTGGCTATTAATTTCGATCTCTGATCAATTAATTTAATGGTTCAGAATGCTTGCCTCATTCCAGTAGATAATACTTCCCATTACTACTTACTGAATTATTAACGTTTATCAGGGCACATAGATACGGTCTACATGTCAGGGCCATACTTCCTCTCGTTTCCTTGCACACATATCATTTTCATACATATGGATCTTAGTGGAGTGATTTGCACTTCGAGAGGGGATACTCAGTGCACTTCAGAGGCATATTTGTTATAGTATAGCCGACCCCAGTGACACGTTGCAGTTACATCTGAAGCGAGATTGGAAATTGTCTTCGCTGTAGCTCCCTGCTAAAGTAATCCAAGACCAGAATCTACTGTACAAATACGTACATCAAAAAAGGTTTTGCATCACCTCGGTTCCCAGAACTCCTGAAGATAGACGTTGACTGTGGGTATTGTATCACAGACACAGCCCCTTTGACTGTTCAGAGATGTCGCTAAACCCGCCCAAAGATGTAAACAACCATGCGTGATCAGCGCCTATAAGACGGAGGGGGTCCGACAGCCGACCAGTGCCAGTCATTCCACCAGGAAGGAGGTATACGGCTCGTGTTCACTGTAGTTTAACCATGCCTAGACGGTCAATACCGCGGTGTTCGCTCCCGGTAGCTGAGTGGTCAGTGCGACAGAATGTTAATCCTAAGGGCCCAGGTTCGATTCCCGGCTGGATCGGAGATTTTCTCCACTCAGGGACTGGGCGTTGTGTTGTCCTAATCATCATCATTTCATCCCCATAGGCGTGCAAGTCGCCGACGTGGCGTCAAATCGAAAGACTTGCATCGGGCGAACGGTCCACCCGACGGGAGGCCCTAGTCACACGATATTTTTATTTAATACTGCTGTTCGATCGCGTCCGCATTGTTACTTTGCGCCAGGAAGGGCTCTCGACAAGGGAAGTGTCCAGGAGTCTCGAAGTGAACCAAAACGATGTTGTTCGGACATGGAGGAGATACAGAGAGACAGGAAATGTCGATGACATGCCTCGCTTAGGACGCCCAAGGGCTACTTCTGCAGTGGATGACCGCTACCTAGAGATTATGGCTCGGAAGAACCCTGACAGCAATTCCAACATGTGGAGTAACGTTTTTCGTGCAGCCACAGGACGCAGGACGTCGTGTTAGGACTCAATCTGTGCGCAGTAGTCTGCATGATGCGCAACTTCACTCCCGGCGTCCATATCTAGGTCCGTCTTTGTAACCACGACACTATGCAGCGCGGTACAGATGGGCCCAACAACATGCCGAATGGACCGCTCAAGATTGGCACCACTTTCTCTTCACCGATGAGTGTCGCATATGCCTTCAACAATAATATGCATATAGTAAAATGGCATGATCATGTGGTTCATAGTCTCTGTATACGAATACAGTTGCTGAGGATGGATAAGATACTAATATCCCCTGTATGCATACATTGAAGGCGAAGAGTAGTAATCTAGATGTTGCTAGTCTGCCTTTCACAAATGGATTGACAACTGCATGTGCTGTTGTCAAAATAATGCCATCAGTTTATCTTTAGTGGTGGTGGTGGTGGTTAGTGTTTAACGTCCCGTCGACAACGAGGTCATTAGAGACGGAGCTCATGCTCGGGTTAGGGAAGGATTGGGAAGGAAATCGGCCGTGCCCTTTCAAAGGAACCATCCCGGCATTTGCCTGAAGCGATTTAGGGAAATCACGGAAAACCTAAATCAGGATGGCTGGAGACGGGATTGAACCGTCGTCCTCCCGAATGCGAGTCCAGTGTGCTAACCACTGCGCCACCTCGCTCGGTATCTGTAGTGATCTCGATACCAACAGAATAGTAAAACCTTACAAAACTTTTCATACAGATGTATGCAGACTCTTGCTGGAAGTACTGGTAGATCTGTAGACAGACAAACTGCGTGACAGATTAACGAAGCGACTGGTATCTTTCTTGTCGCTAAAAATAGGACGCAACCGTATACTCAGCATAATCGTAACGGAGAGAAAACTGAGATGAATTTTGGAGTGCAATCTATCTAAATTTCAAACGTACATCTTCGAATTCAAATAAAAGAAAAGGAGTAGACATAACTATTCTCCAATTGAAACAACGGTTTGATGTTCCGAGGATATTTCATATTACGCTCTTGGTCTGCGCACATAGATATACTTTGCATGACTTCACTTTTGCTTTTTCTTCTATCACTGCTGACCAAGTCGTAGTTCATAGTAGTATATGAGTTACCGAAAGCGTCCACTCGCCAACGAGATATACAAGGTGCGTTCCATAAGTAATGCGACCAAATTCATAAAAAATCATTTGTACAAATAATCAAAAATTTTCAAAATAGCACCCTCTTGCGTCGATACACTTCTGGAGGCGGTATTTCCATGTCTGGAAGGCATTCTGGAATGCCTTTTCCGGAATGTCCTTTAGAGCTGATGCTTTCAATCGTGTCCCAATGTTTTCCTTTCATGACTCCTTTTAACCGAGGAAACAAAAATAAGTCGGAGGGAGCCAGGTCAGGACTGCAGGGAGGCTGGGGAACCAATGGGGTCTTGGTCCTGGCCAGGAAGTCGTTGACAATGAAGGCGTCGTGACTCGGCGTGTTGTCGTGGTGAATTTTCCACGTGTCCTTGATGTCGCTTCGGCAGCGCGAGACCCTCCTTTTCTGTCTTTTGAGCACTTCCAAGTAGAAAACTGAGTTCACTGTAGTCCCAGTTGGTACGAATTCGTGGTGGACAATGCCTCTGACGTCAGAGAAGACAATGAGCATTGTTTTGATCCTGGTCTTGCTCATGCATGCCTTCTGGGGACAGGACGACGATGGGGTGTGCCACTCTGAACTCTGCCTTTTTGTCTGAGGGTCGTACTCAGAAATCCACGACTCATCACCAGTGATAACTGAGTTTAAAAAATGAGGATCATTTTCACGCATTTCCAACATTTCTCGGCACCGAAGCACTCGCAAGTGCTTGCGTTTGTCGGTCAACACTTTTGGTACGAGTTTGGCACACACCTTTCTCATGTTCAAATCTTCGATCACAATGCGGAAAACGGCTGTTTTTGACATGTTTAGAGTTTTTGCTATCAGTTGAAGGCTCGGCCGTCTGTCAGAGTTCAAAAAATCGCGCGCACACGTCACATTTTCGTCGACTCGTGCGATTGATGGTCGTCCACTGCCAGGTTCGTCGGTGATCACCTCTCGGCCCTCCATGAACGACTTGTGCCATCGGAAAACTTGTGTTTGGACAAGCAATCATTCCCAAAGGCATGCTGAAGTAATGGAAACGTTTCGGTGGCGGAGTTCTTAAGTTCAACGCAAAATTTGATAGCGTACCGTTGCTCTACAGAATGATCCATTGTGCCGTGTTACATAAACTCAAAACGGGGTTGAAGGAAACGCACGTCCTGACTCTCCGGCAGCTCGCAGCCGAATGAGACAAAGAGTGTTTTGAAGCTAACACGCCCCCTCCACTTAGCCCAGCCGGTTACAACACGCTATGGTGTACCGTTGCGTCAGACAAAAATTGGTCGCATTACTTATGGAACGCACTCTGTACACTCTGGGATATCTCCTAATACCACGTCGAACCTCCTTTTGCCCGGGGTTGTGCAGCAACTCGACATGGCATTGACTCAACAAGTCCCTAGAAGGACCCTGCAGAAATATTGAGCCACGCTTTCTCTATAGCCATCCAGTTGCAGAAGTGTTTCCGTTGCAGGATTATGTGCACGAACTGATCTCTCGATTATGTCCCATAAATGTTCGATGGGATTCATATCGGGCGATCTGGGTGGCCAAATCATTCGCTCGAACTGTCCGGAATGTTCTTCAATCCAATCGCGAACAATTATGCCCCAGTGGTGCATTGTTGTTTGGGAACACGAAGTCCCTGAATTGGATAATGGCGCTGCCACCAGCTTTCAGAGTGCCTTGTCGACAACTTGAGTCCATGGCTTCATGGTGTCCGCACCACACTCGAACCCAACCATCATCTCTTACCAACTGAAATCGGGACTCATCTGACAATATCAAGGTTTTCCAGTCGTCTAGGGACCAGCTGATATGGTCACGAAACCAGGAGACATGCTGCACGCCAACGACGCTGTTCTCGGTCGTTAAGAGAAAGCCCTCGGCCACTGCGTTGTCCATTGGTGAGAGGTAATACCTGCAATTTGGTATTCTCGGCACACACGTGACACTGTGGATCTCAGAATATTGAATTCCGAAATGGAATGTCCTAGGCGTCTAGCTCCAGCTACCGTTCCGCGTTCAAAGTCTGTTAATTCCCGTCGCGCGACGACAGTCACATTTATTTTTACTTTCGATAAACCGCTGGGGAACAGGACGGCGGGTAGCGCAGGGGTTGACACCCAAGGCCTGGCCATCCCGTCGTTACGCCCACGCAACGTGCTCTAAGACCAGGAAGGGTTACAGAGCAGGTTTTTTCCTGTTATATATGGTGTATTTGAAACGGATTCAAAAAGTGAGAGGCTGGCAGAGTGGGTCATAACGAGCATATTTCACAAAAAACACATGTCAGCATACCTTATCGTACCGCACTAGGTGTCGTTGAACAACATAGCGTGCTGCCAACAAGGTAGGCGCACGACATACCATCTGACCAATCATGGTAGCAGGTCTGCAGAGCAACGTTTTAAATGTATTTGTGGGACCAAGGTAAACGAGAAGTTGGGAGAAACTTTACAACCTTTATTTGAAAACAGTTACAAAAAGTGCTCAAAATTACACCCTCCTCTTTGAATGCATGCCGTGCCACGACGCTGGAGTGACTGTTGCACTTTTTCAAATGCTCCTGGCAAAGTGGAAATTGCATATGAAGCTGTCATAATGTGCTATATCAACTCTGCATCAGCCACGCGGAGTAGCCGCTAGGTCTGAGGATCCATGGTTCGCGCGACTCCCTCTGTCGGAGATTCGAGTCCTCCCTCGCGCATAGGTGTGTGTGTGTGTGTGTGTGTGTGTGTGTGTGTGTGTGTGTGTGTGTGTGTGTGTGTGTGTGTTGTCCTTAGCGTAAGTTAGTTTAAGTTAGATTTAGTGGTTTGTAAGCCTAGGGACCGATGACCTCATCAGTTTGGTCCCATAGGCACTTAACACAAATTTCCAAAAACTTTCCATCAATCTCAATGGATATTTCAGGTGGCTCCAGAAGAGAAAAACAATGGACGTCAGGTCGGGGGAACTTGCAGGCCATGCCACCGGCCTACCAGTCGCGTCAAAAGTCAGGTAGTGCGCATCCGAATCAATGGCTGAGCAGCTCGGACACAAGGGGTCCTCCATCAGATGAATGGAATATAGCCGCTGACGACTAGCGAACTTTCCATTCACAGCCGTATACCATAACGAACGCACTGACGTACGTAGAAAAAGTGTGTGTACTGTACGCCACACTGTGTTCCAGCCAACTTCGGCGTACTATTGTGCGACCGTGTTGATAGGTTGCTGCTGTTGGTAAAGGCAGTAATAGTCTTTCATGCTGGGCATCTATGTCAACGGAACGTCCGCTCGTACGAAGCTGTGGTCAGTCAAGAACTCGCCGATTTGAGCGAATGCCGGTGAAGTGAGTCACACAAAAACAGAGGTTGTAGAAAACGTGGTGCCACTTCAGCTATCGATCGGTGTGTCCGTCAGATTGGCGTGGGCAGAGATCGACGTGCAACGTATAGTGTTGAAATAGAGCGTTAGTGCACCGTTATAGACATGAATTAAACCGACAACGCCTGCTCGTTGCTGCAATCTCAGGGTGGCGTATCGGACTTTAAAAACGAGTCTGGCGCTCCATGTGCTGCTTGAAATCTGTCGGCCATCATAGCCGTCAAGAGAGGGATGTGCGTGAAATGGTTCAAATGGCTCTAAGCACTATGGGACTTAACATCTGAGGTCATCAGTCCCCTAGACTTAGAACTACTTAAACCTAACTAACCTAAGGACATCACACACATCCATGCCCGAGGCAGGATTCGAACCTGCGACCATAGCACCAGCGCGGTTCCAGACTGAAGCGCCTAGAACCGCTCGGCCACCGCAGCAGGCTGTGCGTGAAGTAGTTCAGTTTTAAGACAAGACAGGTGTTGACATAACGTGTTCGTAGGAGCAAGTCCATTCGACACAGTTTGTTGCTCTGTATCAGAGCGCATGTGTGGTGTAGTAGTTGGCAGTATGTAGCTGCCGCCATGCAGCGAACATTGCTAGAAAACAGCACCCCCAAACATTTGAGTGTGGCCACCTTGTCAGCAGGCACCACCGTTGTTTGAGGGAGGCCCCCTCCGATGTTCATGTATTGTGTCTTGTTCATGTTGACGATGATCCCAATATCCGCCCCACCCAAACTGTCTTAGCCACTGAAGTGCCATATGTATCTCACACCCTGATCTGGCCAGGGACACCACATCATCGGCGAATGGACTACACTGAAAAGTCCCATATACAGATGGCTGCTAATTGCTGCCGTAGACCATTCAAAGCTGGTTCGAGCGCTGCCGCAAATAAAATGCCCGACAAGGGACACACTTGTCACACTGACCGTCTAAAAATAATGTAACCAGACTGGTAACCGTTCATCATAATGTGGGAAAATGCCCCATGGATCAGTCGTAGGACCACCTCTGCAGATTCTAGAGAGAGGGTTCAAAAATGGCTCTGAGCACTATGGGACTTAACATCTATGGTCATCAGTCCCCTAGAACTTAGAACTACTTAAACCTAACTAACCTAAGGACAGCACACAACACCTAGAGAGAGGGCCATGAATTCCAAAACTACGAGTAGAAATTCGTGGTTGACTTGGTCGAATACCTGGTCGAAATCAACTGTGATAAGGGTGCCCCATATTTTGCAGGCCACCGTCAATACTGTTACGTCACGGTATGCTCCTAACGCTGTATGAATGTTACTGACACAAACTAAGCAGGTGTGATCGGTGTGGACTGCTTTCCCGATAGCCACGTGGAGAGACGTGCGGAGGATGTTGGTGAAGATCTTGAAGTCAGTGCTGAGGAGCATGAGTGGGTGAAAGTCCTACCATCTAAAATCACCACTCGGTTTCGGTTCCTGGATCAGCATGCTGTCTGTGAATTCTGTGGCAGAGTGAAATCAGGGCAGATCAGTTCTTGAAACATCTGGAGATTCCTGGGGTAAACCATATGGCCCTGGCGATATGTTTGGTGCTCTTCGCGCCAAGGGCGATGTGAACTCGTCGGATGTGCCCCGCAACAGCAGGTTATCATCGAGTGCCACGCCCCTACGGGCGGGAAATCGTGCAGCACCTCTTCATAAATTTCTTGGATCTTCAATGTACAGCGTCCCATGGTACTGGGCAATCGTGTGCGCTGTGTCCGTTTATGTCACGGAGGGTCCTCCCGCCTCTGTGTGTATCGCCATGATTAGCTGAAGTTTGCAGTGGCGCCCCTAGCGCACAATGTGATAGACTAAAGCCATTTCCAAAAACGCTTCATGAGTCTCAATGGTCATAGACAACAGATTTCAGGTGGCTCCAGAAAAAAAGAACAATGGACGTCCAGTCAGGGGAACGTGCAGGCCATGCCACCGACCTACCAGTCGCGTCACAAGTCAGGTGGTGCGCATCTGATTCCGTCATGGCTCTCCCATGGGCGCAGGGTGGATGGGGTTAGATGTTTTGTCCAGCCAACTGCGTTCGGGCGATAGCGGTTGTATCGCCAGCTCATGTAACACTGTGTAGTAAAACACCAATGTCGTCCTTTACCAGCTCGATCTGTCACATGTGTAAGCCATCAGGGTCTTTTGGAGTGCAGTTGTGACACACTCCAGCTTCCACAGTAATGTGGAAGCGTATGTGGGCAGGTGCCTGAGACAATGGCGCCCTGTGTCAGCAACTGCTTGCTAATAAGCTTCCTCCTGAAGGAGGGTGACGTTTAGCATCCATGGAACTCTGCTGCATCATATGAGTTTATGGGTTAAGATGACAGTGTAGATACATATGAGATGATGTGTGAAGGCTATTCGCCAGATTTGTGCATCACTGGTCGCTGTGTGGAGCCCGCACAAGACAGATTGATCCAGTCGACTGGCAGAATGGCTGGTAAAGTGGGTGTACCAGCATTGGTTCCCGAGGTGTAAGAGCCAAGTGTCGTGGAGTGCTAGGTAACGTACCAGTGTGTGTAGAGTTGGGCATGGGATGTGATGTGGTATCTGCTCCTCAGGCTGCAGGACACTGTTAAAATCACTACCCACTATGTAATGGTCTGTGTTTCCCTGTAAATTTAGGGCTGCCTCCTCCCAATAGAAGATTGGCCTGTCATCACGGTGTGATATACCAGAGGGTGCATATACATTAATGAGGTGGACCATGCCAAGTGTGAGTTCATGGTTCACACATTTGGCAAGTATGCCACATCTGTCACTTCTATATCATCTCAAAGAAGGATGGCCATTCCTCCTGTGCCATTGCCCGACAGTAGGGTGTAGCTGGTGTAGACATAAAGATCTAGCCACAGCTCTGGACAGACCTCCTGGAGAAGGACAATGACCAAGTCTGCCACTCTTACCATGTCGTGCAACATGCAGATCTTGACAGTGGAGTGGATACCACTGAAATTGACTGATTGACACATCTCAAGCGGTGGAAGCAATGCTGTATGGTTCCCTCACAGGGAGGGCCCTACAGACTCAACGCCAGCTATGGGCGTCGGAGGAGGTATCGACGTGTGTTTTGTCATCCACCTCCACGTAGTCTGCCCAGTCGCTAAGAGGGGATTGGGATATCAGTGGTGGCTGGCTACTTTCATTGGAGATCACGTTTTGGAGGTCGACCTGATGCGCCACGTTTTCAGGACCACGAGGAGGAGGTAACTGTTCCATACTGTCTGGCGCCTGGTAGTGAATGAGGCTGCTGGAATCCATTGCAACTGTAGATGCCACGACAGTGTTATTGTCTTCCTCCAACATCACATCCCCATCCCAATCTTCAGGTGACAGTGTCCTGTTCTTCAGCTGACAATTGTCTCTTCTTGTGCTGCTTGGGTGACTTTTGTTTGCACGTCCACAACTCAACATCCACCAGAGGGCAGGGCTTGGCACAGTCATCGGGAATCCGTGTTTCCGATCCTGACAGCAACAGTGGTTGGGTGTTCCTCACACAAGACTGTAGGAACCTCTGTACTCTGTGCCATCGGTGATGGGACTCCAACAGAACTCGAAATGGTTTCAGATAGTATCAGGTTTTGATCATCCATCACATCGTGCCGTGTCACTTCCACATACACTGGCAGGAGGGAGGTCGTTGTGGAACGCTAGGGAAGTTCCGTGCAGGGTACCTGGACGAGGCGTCACTGAAGACATTCTGATCGGACATGGCCCTCCTGACCATAACCTGAGAAGGGCCTCGGTAGTCCATCATATATAACAATGCGCGGCAGTCACCCATGAAAACATAAGATGGAACGTGCTTCACAAGTTCCATGCGTACTTGGCATACCCTATTAAGTACGGGGTAAGTTTCAACGGTATTCCATTTCTCTTCTGTGTGGCTGCAGCGCGTTAACGACGAGGTTGGCGGGAATTACGAACGGCAGTTCAAAGATGTGTATGGTATGGTCCATCATGGTCAACGGCTAACACGCTCACATGACTGTCAGCGCGGTGGAAGCGAAAGCCGTTAGTAGATCGTTGTAGGAGTCTTTCACAGGCCATTTCGTCAGTCAGTTTGAGGTGGATACAATAGGCAAATGGATACCTTTAGTTCTTGCGGTTCTACGTGCATCACGACTCGAAGAAATCGTTCTATTTCTAGAGCTTTCGGTCTTTTGTACGACGCTTTGAACTTGAGTTTGATTGTAGCTTGTAGATACGATAATGCCATGGCGGACCGGTACACAACGACGCAGGACCGCGCGCTAGCGGGTAAGCAAGCACGGCTGCGGAGCGCTGCCCGGCGCGTCAAGCCCGTCCGCACCGTGCCACGGCCGAAAGCCATCTGCCCGACTGTGCTACCCAAGCACAGCTCACAACCCGTCCTCTCAGCTTTACTTCCGACAGTACCTCGTCTCCCATCTTCCGAACTTCATAGAACCTCTTCTGCGAAACTTGCAGAACTAGCACTCGTGGAAAGAAGGACGCCGCAAAGACATGACTTCGCCACAGCATGGGAAATGTTTCCAGAATGAAATTTTCACTCTACACCGGAGTGTGCGCTGATATGAAACATCCTGGCAGACTAAAACAGTTTCCATCTGCCAGGAAGTTTCATATCAGCGCACACTTCGGTGTAGAGTGAAATTTCATTCTGGAAACATCTCCCACGCTGTGGCTAAACCATGCCTCCATAGTGTCCTTTTTTCCAGGAGTACTAGTTCTACAAGTTTCACAGGAGAGCTTCTGTGAAATTCGGAAGGCAGGAGAGGAGATACCGGCGGAAGTAAAGCTGAGGACCGGTCGTCAGTCGCGCTTGGGTACCTCAGGCGGTAGAACACTTGCCCGTCAAAGCCAGAGGTCCCGGGTTCGAGTCTCGGTCCGGCACACAGTTTTAATCTGCCAACAGGTTTCATATCAATGCACTCTCCGCTGCAGAGTGAAAATGTGATTTTGGAAACATAATAATTCATTGAAGCAAAATGCTCTCTACCGCCTTGTGGAATTAATGGGAAGAATAGAGCCGGCCGAAGTGGCCGTGCGGTTAAAGGTGCTGCAGTCTGGAACCGCAAGACCGCTACGGTCGCAGGCTCGAATCCTGCCTCAGGCATGGATGTTTGTGATGTCCTTAGGTTAGTTGGGTTTAATTAGTTCTAAGTTCTAGGGGACTAATGACCTCAGAAGTTGAGTCCCATAGTGCTCAGAGCCATTTGAACCATTTTTTTGGAAGAATAGAAGCTCACCTATGTAAGTTTCCGATCTAAATATGAAAATGCGACGTTTGCCATTTGCCTGTAGTCAATTGACAATGAGTCCTGTGTCATACTATACACGATTTTGTACAGTAATTCGTGAGTTTATACGTCACCATTTAATGCTGTTCCTAGAACAGTAGAAAATTCTTGAGACAAATAATCTCATACGCACGCTTGGACTTTTGATAGACTATAAATACCTTACACTGATGAGGGAGATGCTGCTCTTATTATTTCTGTACGGTTTCAGTTGGTTATACGTTGTATTGCTAAATAAACTATGTCTGGTTTTTCAGAGACTTCTATATTCCTATAAAGAGCTTTCTATGCATTGGCCTGTAGCACTCTGCGTAATATTTACAAAGTTTATTTTCTCTCCCTCGTACTTTTTGTGAAAACGTTCCATCCATAAGAATTCAACGTAGTTCACACTACATTATGTTAGATAACACACATATGGTAGTCCACGAAAAATTGCTAATCTATTAGTGTATTTACGCATAAATTCATCAAAATGACAATATATTGCCTAAAAATACGTTTCTTAACTAGGAATTTGCTACATGAATGGTCACAGTTTCTCATAATACAATTCCAGACCAAACAGGCGTATGAAAGTAGTATAAACTGTAAACTACGATGACACTACATTCAAATGGCACGCACAAGATACCTTTTTAATTTTCAAGTGTCCACGACATACTACAAAAAAGAACAAACATGCCACCACTTGTCTCGAAGGCGTCTTGAATTTTAGCTCAAAGGTATCACCCCTAAAGATAATTATTACGTAAGTTTAGCTTTAATGTGTTGATTGCACGGTACGTAAATCCTTTCTACTAATGTAGGACGTGTAACATGCAAACGTAATGGATTAGCTGGACCGAGGGAATGAAAATGTAAGCTGAATGCCCTATCGCAACAGAGAGACTGATGGATAGGCAGCGCACAGAACTTGTTGCACAATGCGGCCTGGTATAGAGCAATCTCCATTAGCGCACAGCACACAGCGCGCGGGGAGGCTGCCCACGTGCGTGACGTCACATGCCCGCGCCGCAGGCCGCGGCCTAACAAGGCGAGCGGCGCATGCGCGTCGTAGCGGTCGCAAGTTCGCGTGCCCGGCCGTGTACGGGCTGCAAATGAACTCGTACCTTCGCGAGAAGGCTGCACGTCGGGCAAAGGAATATAAATTATGGAATGAGATATCAAATGCACATGTTACATAATTGGCTATTCCTAATTTCCAGTTAAATATTGTGACAAGTATAGCGACTCTCACCCTTTACCGAAAATCTTTTTTCCTGTTCGTAGTAGTAACCTTGGTAATGATATAACGTAAAATCAGGTGCGGACTTATCGGGCGTTTGTCCAAGAGTGTTTACGTTAAGGAAATAGTGTTGTTCGCCTCCAGTAAGTTGCGGACGTCACAGAATGGTCAACCAGGGTAATACGAGCTATATTTTTCTAGACGTCCGCCCAAAGAGGAATCATATCTCCTGTAGTTGCGCCACCGTGCTTGTTGAAGTTCGTTATTCATAATGCAGACTTAAATGAATGGAATGTTGTTTTGTGTTCGTCGGCCGGCCGAAGTGGCCGAGCGGTTCTAGGCACTTCAGTCTGGAGCCGCGCTACTGCTACGGTCGCAGGTTCGAATCCTGCCTCGGGCATGGATGTGTGTGATGTCCTTAGGTTTAAGTAGTTCCAAGTTCTAGGGGACTGATGACCTCAGATGTTAAGTCCCATAGTGCTCAGAGCCACTTGAACCTTTTGTGTTCGTCAATAAGCTTGAATAGATCTACTTAATTCACAACTGCACCAACATAATGGTGATAGTTAGGGCGTTAGGTTATTCCCTCTTGAGCAGTATCAGAAGGGCGAGCCAAATATTACGACGTGAGTATCACTATCAGCAACTTCATATGCCTACACTCCGAGAGACACTGCTGAGAGGTTTCGAATCTAAATCAGCAAATTTTTGCACAGTCCCGTGATTAGATACTGTATAACAGTATCTCCAACCTCTGCTGGCCAAGTAATGGATGAGAAACTGGACTCGCTGCCTTATGGTTCAAATGGCTCTGAGCACTATGGGACTTAACATCTGAGGTCATCAGTCCCCTAAAACTTAAAACTACTTAAACCTAACTAATCTAAGGGCATCACACACATCCATGCCCGAGGCAGGATTCGAACCTGCGACCGTAGCGGTCGCGCGGTTACAGACTGAAGCGCCTAGAACCGCTCGGCCACACCGGCCGGCACTCGCTTCTTTATGGAGCGAGGCACAAATCACCGTCTGGTCACCCTATCTGGCTTCTCTGTGGTTCTCCTAAATGACGCAGGCAAGTACTGGGACGGTTTCTTTGAAAAGGACGTGCCCAATTTCCTACATGTGTCCCCAGTCCGAGTTTGTGCTCATTCTCTAAAAACTTGGTCGTCGATTGACAGTGTGCGACGTTCTCTGACCTCTTCAAATACCTCAGTTCTGACAGCAAAAGAATGTTTATTAGTTACCTTCTACATTACGCTTATTTACCTCGAGACTCATCACACACCTTCAACTGGCTGCTCCTTTGAGCTCACAGTTTGGAATCGACGTTGGTGCAATGTCTGGTATTCAGAAGCTTGAAGCCTCTTCTCCCTTCCTAGCTAAGTACTAGGGATTTGCCACCATGATTTGAACCGACTACTTCTGAGTACAGTGTCATTTCACAAGTCTCGATTACCGACATCCAGTAAGGAGGTTAGTTCCTGTGTGAGGATGCCACAAGGCACTGCTGATGGTGATCCATACATTGGATGTAGACATAAAGATATATAGTTCTCCTGACCCCATTCGAGAGGCGTAGCTACAGGTTTCACCTTTCTCTTTTTTTCGTTTCCGTAATTATTCACAACCGCCAAATCACAACGCCCCACGCGAGGAACGGCCAAAAATTCGGCATGCCATCTGGCCTGGCTGCACACTTTCCCCACCATCACGCCACACTCTCTGAGCACGAGGAGGGGGAAGAGGCAGAAACTGCGAAACTGCTGCATTTAAGTGGCAATGAAATAGCACGGTGTACAAATTTATTTCATATTTCTCGACGGCATATATCACCAAAAAAGATTTCGGTGTTATTTCATTATTTTTTGGTACACTGAGGACATAATACAATTATTAACTGGAACGAACTGTTGGCATATGGACAGACGTAGACAAATTCGCAGATTTTTGCAGTCAGGTTTCCACGTAATCGTGACTTATTTAGTTTAATGTCCGCTCCCGGTAGCTGAGTGGCAGCGCTACTGAATTTCAATCGTAAGAGCCCGGCTGGGTCGGAGATTTTCTCCGCTCTGGGACTGGGTGTTGTCCTAATCATCATCATTTCATCCCCATCGACGCGGAAGCCGCCGAAGTGGCGTCAAATCGAAAGACTTGCACCCGGCGAACGGTCCACCCGACGGGAGGCCCTAGTCACTCGACAAAAAAAAAGGTAGTTTAATAATCAAGAAAAGCCTCTCTCGCATGTATGTTGATCGATATATTTTACAGTGTTTGCAACATAATTAAGGAGACGTAAAAACTCTTCGCGAGAAAAACACTGACCTCCTGGACAGACTTAACGTAAAAGAATTTGTCTATATGAAGATGGTATCTTCATATAGTTAAGGCTAACCGGCCAATAACCATATTCTTCTGTACTGGATGCACACACATTGCCCGAACTCTTACGGGACTCGGTAAGATTGTCTGCCTCGAGTAATGAGTGTAATGGGCAGGGGTACTACGAATTCGGTAGAGGGTTTAGCTACCCTCTATAATAAAAAACTGTGTGAACGGATCAACGAACAACCTGAATGGGTGTCATCGGAAGTCCGCCACGAACAAATTCTGCGAACAATATAGAACAAAATGAGATTAAAAAAAGATGGATAGAGCGTCTGCCATGCAAGCAGGAGATCCCGGCTTCGAGCCCCGGTCGGGGCACACATTTTCACCTGTTCCCGTTGATGTATATCAACGCCTGTCGGCAGCTTAGGGTCTTGATTTAATTATCATTTCAAGAATTTGTCTTTTAAATGGGAATTATATTGCGGATCAGTAAGTTCCAGCAGCACATCCACATCCACTGAAACGGCAAATGGTCTCGAAAACAGATGTAAGATTGGCACTGTTCTCAAAAGGTTTAGAAAACTGTTCTTGTATTCTTTCAAGGCCACAATGAATTCTTCAACCTTCGCCTTTTCTTTAGCGTCAGTGAGCTTAGGAAAATGGATGGAATTTTTTATCAAAATTTATCTCTTCCAAAATGCGATTTTATTTTTGAATGCATCCCCATCAAATAACAAATAAGTTGTTTCTCACCTTGCAATGTCTTACTGTCGATAGTGTGTCCACTTAAAATGCGAAGTCTGTAATCAATTGCAGATGTTCTAATTTTCGTTCCTACTCTTCTTAGCCGGCCGTAGTGGCCGTGCGGTTCTAGGCGCTACAGTCTGGAGCCGAGCGACCGCTACGGTCGCAGGTTCGAATCCTGCCTCCGGCATGAATGTGTGTGATGTCCTTAGGTTAGTTAGGTTTAATTAGTTCTAAGTTCTAGGCGACTGATGACCTCAGAAGTTAAGTCGCATAGTGCTCAGAGTCATTTGAACCATTTTGCTCTTCTTCATAAATTCAAAAATAGCGAGTTTTAAATCGAAAAATCTTCCCAGGCATTCCCCTTGACTTAACAGACGTACTTTGCACTAACACATGAATTCTCCACACTCTTCGTTCAGTTCCACCTAAAACTATTGCAACTGATAGTGGAATAATGCGTGTGACTTCATAAATTTTACTATTCGTACAAGCAGTTCTTCAGGTGCTCCAAGGTTCCAAATTTCGCACATAGTGCTTCTTGATGTACGGTACAATGATTCCCGTCTGTCGATCGTTGTAATTTTGTGCTCTTTCATTGTCAACTAAATCTTTAAAATACTTTTCCATAGTATTGTAATGTCATTTCATAGCAGATTTGTGGTATCGGTCGATTACGCGTCTGCATAATAGATATTGCGAAACTTTCATCCCCCTTTTCTCTCATTCACATTTCATTTTAAAGTCTTGTGACGACAGATCGCTAGATGGCCTCTTTTTGAGCCAGTAGCCACTAGATCTGTGAACTTCTTGTATACCACGAACAAATAGCGAGGCTTCAACAGCGCTGACACCACAGTTCTACCGAACTGAAGAGACGTACCGACGGAAAAATGCCTCACCGCAGTGCTAAATGAAATCTCGCACGGTACTGGGTACTTCCGAGAAGTACCGAGGAAAGCCGAGAGATGCCAAACACTGCCCGGCCCGCACGAGGCCCGCGCTTCGGGCTCGCATGCAGACTGCCACGCCATGGCCGACGCTGTCCCACACCACAAAAGGTGTTGCAGTGACCCGCCTGCTAAGTGCAAAATATGATAAATTTCCTGTGAGTAAAAGGAAGCTAGCTGCAAGCCGCTCGTCTAAAGGCTTCCCTAGAGAACAATGTAGGATGTCTCAAATTGTCACCATGTTAGCAGGGACTACAAAAATGCAGCCATTTATTTGGTTAGAGAGAACTACTTTGTGTGTACTACCTTAATAACAGTGTTACAGTATATGCGACTTCTTTTATCAGAATCAAATCATTTACTTCGATGTATTTTTGTATCGTTTAACACGCCCCATTAAGTTGCATTTATGTGACTTCATAAACATAAACAGAGTTTTATTTTGTACGTACACATCACAGAAAAATAATATTGTTTGTTAATCAAAGTTATACGAAAAGTCAGATTTAAAGTCCAAGATAAACGTAAATTAGAAATTTCTGAATGGGAATTTCAAAGCCTTTCCTGGCAAATATAAGTCAGTTACTTAACCACTGCATTACCTTGCTGAACAGCATGATATGAATAACAGCGAAAAACACTGGTCCCTCTTTCTTGACTCTACTGGCATAGTGACAGATGCAAAATTGTGCATTATTTAGAAAACATAATGCAATGAAGCATCGTACTTCCACTGTCGTGCCGGCCGCGGTGGTCTAGCGGTTCTAGGCGCTCAGTCCGGAACCGCGCGACTGCTACGGTCGCAGGTTCGAATCCTGCCTCGGGCATGGATGTGTGTGATGTTCTTAGGTTAGTTAGGTTTAAGTAGTTCTAAGTTCTAGGGGACTGATGTACACAGATGTTAAGTCCCATAGTGCTCAGAGCCATTTAAAAACTCCACTGTCGCATGCCACGGGAGATGAACCGACAGGCATTTCAGCCTTAGCAAGGAATCTTAATTTACTCAAAATTGATAGAAGACCCACACACGACGCAGAATTGGAAGAAATAAAAGGTCAAATAACGTACCTTAGTTTTGTCGAAAAGACAGTCTATGCTAAATAATCAATATAAAACATACCAAAGATTACTGTTGGAATATTTGTCACACAGGAAAACATTCCAATTCAGAAAGGAGTAATTTGATAAGTTTAATTATTGTTAAATGCTTCTCAGTACGTGATAAGGACACTATAAATTGTATGTAAATGTAGTAAAATCTGTAGCGGTTACCAGTAAATCGCTGCTACGTAAGATTCCCATTTTTAACAGATGTTTCTATCACCATTGTCTAGCGGTAGCGTCTTTGACTAGTAATAAAAATGTCCTGGGTACCAGGTTAAACCCCAGAATTTTGAATAAAATCATCAGCAACGGCAGCCGAAGACCCGGCGTAAGACGTCAACCTCGTTCTGTCAACGGCCTAGTCCTAGTCAAAGAGGCCAGGGGAGCGGATAGAGGCTTAGCGTACCCTCTTGCCCTTGGGATGGAAAACTGCCTTTGATAGGGCGCTGACATGATAGCTGAAGAAACTGAAGCCTATTTGGAAACATAGGGATCGAGTTTTACAATCAGAGTTTACAGAGCTTTGGAGAACTTGCGAAAAAATAAGGCAGAATGCATGGATAATATTCCGTTTGAATTTATAAAATCACTGGTGGAATTTGTAAACAAACGACAATTCAGGTTGGTGGTCAGAATCTACGGCACTGGAGACATACCATCAGACTTTTGGAAACATAACAGTTAATGCAGTGAAGTTGCTGACAAGAATAACATGCAGAAGAACGGAAAATAAAATTAAAATTCTCTTAGTTGAGGTTAATTTTCGCTTTAAGGAAGGTAAAAAATGGAAATGAGCGTATGGCATCGTTGGCCGGGAGGCCCCATCCGGGGAAGTTCGGCTGCCAGAAGCAAGTCTAATTTCAGTCGACGGCACATTGGGCGACTTGCGCGCCGGTGATGAGGGTAACACAACACCCAGTCCCCGAGCGGAGAAAAATCTCCAACCCGGTCGGGAATCGAACCCGGGCCCATTTGCATGGGAGGCAAGCACGTTACCACCCAGCTAAGTAGGCGTACTTAAGAGAGGTAAACACACCAGAGAGGAAATTCTGATAATGCCCTTGGTTAATGGAAGCAAGACTTAAGAATAATCAAGACATGTTCATAGGATTTTGCGGATCTAGAAAAAGCGTTCGACATTGTATAACAAAATGGTGTAAGATGTTTGAAATTCTGGGAAATATACGAGGGGCCTTCAATAAGTAATGCAACATTTTTTTTCTGAAAGCAGGTTGCTTCTATTCAGGATTCCAATACACCATATTATTCCCCATTCTTTTGGCTACAAAGCCCTATTTCTGAACATCACCTCCGTTCAATGCAACGGCCTTATGTCACCTGAATGCTCGCATGGTACCATTCTTCTAGTGGACGTCGGAGCCAATGTCTTGCTGCAGAAACAACCTCCCCATCATCCACCTACTGCCTGCCGCGGAGTGCAGCCTTCATTAGGCCAAACAAATGGAAGTAGGAGTCCGAGAAACACCCCTTTGAGTACGCTACTGGTTGGCGAGTGTGTCAGCACTACCAACAGAGATGTCTAGCTGAGCAGCCAGGTATCTGATCGTGATCCGTCGATCACTTCTAATGGGAGTGTGTGCAAGTTACAACATCGCAGGAGTCATAGCTGAGTGCGGCCGATCGACACGCGGAATATCGGACAGTTTTGAGCGACCTTGTTGCGATGATGACACACGTCTCCCTCAACGACTCACTGTGTTTTTTTTTTTCAGTCCTAAATCTCCGTAGGTATTCTGCAAGTGCCTATGAATATCTGCGATGCTCTGGTTGTCCGCCAAAAGAAACTCAGTGAGAGCTCTCTGCTTCGAACGCACCTCCGTTACATACGCCATTTTGAAGACTACATGTCACGCCACCACCAATCGGAACTTCAGGAAACTATAAGAGCTGTAGGGGGAATATTTCACGATGTCCTACAACAATTCTGCATTTCTAAACAGGAATTGTCAGAGAAAAAAAGTATTGCATTAATTATTGAACGCTCCTCGTAGATGTAAGCTGTAGAGATAGGTTCGTAATATACAGCATATGTAAGAAGCAAGAAGGAACTATAAGAATCGAGCACCTCGAACGAAATGCTCGGGGTAAAAAGAGTGCAAGACAGGGGTGCAGTGTTTCTCCTCTACTCTTCGATCTGTTCGTCGTAGTAGCAAAGACGGAAGTAAAAGATAGTACCTGCAGTGGGATTAAAATTCAGGATGGAAGAATATCAATGATAAGATCCGCTGATGACATTTGTATCCTAAGTGAAAGCGAGGAAGAATTATAGGACGTACTGAATGGAATGAACAATCTACTAAGCACAGAATACTGAGTGAGAGTAAACCAAAGAAAGAAGAAAGTAATGGACAGTAGCAGAAATTAGACTAGTGGCAAACTTACCGTCACAATTGGAGATCACGAAGTGGATGAAGTGATGGAATTCTGATACCTTTGAACCAAAATAGCGTATCACGGACGAAGCAAGTAAGAGGTAAAAAGCAGACTAGCGCAGGTAAAGAAAGTATTCTCGGTTAAAAGAAATCTACCAGTATCAAACATTGGCCTTAATTTGAAGAATAAATTTCGGAGTATGCACGTTTGGAGCAAAGCATTACATTGAAGTGAACTATGTACTGAGGAAACACCGGAAAAGAAAAGGATCGAAGCAAGATCTTGAAAATTACTTGATCTTTTAAGATAACAAAGTAGGAGGTTCTCCGCACAATCGGTTTGGAAAACACTGACAAGAAGGGACGGGATAACAGGACATGTGTTAAGACATCAGGTAGTAACCTCCACGGTGTTAGAGGGAACGTTAGAGGATAAAAACAAGAGGAGGAGAAAGAGACTGCAACATAGCGTACAATAAATGAATGAGGGCGTTGTGTGTAAGCGTTACGGTGAGATGAAGTGATTGTCCACAACAGAGAAAATCGTAGTGGGCCACATCAAACCAAACATAAGATTACTGACACAAGAAGTAAACACTGCGTAACAGTTCGTTTTTCTTAAGCCTATTTTTTGCCACCAATAGCAACAATAACTTTGAGAATTACTTTATCTGCTCACACAGTCTAGCAGTTTTGTATTTCTTTCTGCTGTTTTACACATTTTCTTATATTCTTAACCCATATTTTTTTGTCTCTTGCTTAGCCCCTTGCTTCGTCTCCTCTCACGGGGAAAGTTAGCGTCACCTAGCTTCTCACACTGTCTATTTTAGAGCCTTCACTAGGCACCTGCGTGATTCAGAGCTGTATGACGCTACTTTTGAGTCACTGGACCAGCCGCACAATGCTCCTCGTAAATAGAGTGATTCAGAGACACAAATACTTGAACACGTCTTACGATCGAGCATCAGCGCCAGATTTGTAGTAGCATGTTTTTTTTTTCTGTACAACACACAATATGTCATACCACAAATGTAACTGCAATCTTACAAATGAGAGTCGAAACAGACGAAGAACAAATTTTGACCGTACGTTACGAATAAAAGCTTCAGTGTAAGTGGCCGCTCTTTGACGGGAACCAGTTTCTGACAAATGTTTCAGATATATTTTATGTGACGTAAAGAGAATGAAGTTCATGATACTGCGGCTTAACCCACGGAAAATAGCGATACAAAAAGGCTCAAGTGACATTCAGACCCCAGTATGAGAATGCTGCACGACAGACAATATGTGAATGTGTAATAAACTGTTTTACATTAACGCACACAAACACGTACATATAAATATGCTGAAAAAGTAATACCTCCGAATTTTTTATGTGCAAACTCTTAAGGTTTTTTAAATAAAACAAAGTTTATTAACATTCTATATCTTTGTTGTTAATGTCTACATACTTATTTCTCAACATAGTCACCCTTTCGACGAACACTTTTCTCCCAGGGAGAGACCAGTTCGTCGGTATTATCACTGTAGAATGTTTGACTTTGTTGATGGAGGCACAACCTCACCTCTGCTCGCACCGCTTCATCACTGTTAGAGTGAAATCCTCGAGGGTGTTCTTTAAGTTTTGGAAACAGATGAAAATCAGATGCGCCTATGTTGGGATTGTATGAAGGATGATCGATGACAGTGTACCCAAGGCGTCGAATTGTTGATAGATGTCACAGCGTTCATGTGTGCTCTGGTATTGTCATGCTGAAGGAAAGGGTGCCCCGTGCGTGGACGAACTCAAAACTTAATTACAGCACACAGTTTCTCACGCACTGAAATAATTCCGTTACACACCGCCATGTTACACGCAACACTTCGGAATGGTCTACCGACAAAGGGCTGCAAATATATAGACATGAAGATGTAGAATGTTAATAACGTTTGTTTTATTTAAAAAGCTTTAAGAGTTTTCACATAAAAATTTCGGGGTCGTTACTTTTCAGCACATGGTTTTAGGGGTATAAGCGCATTTTGGTCATTGGTGTCTTAATATGGACCCACTTTAGTGAGTTATCTTTTTTTCTCTGTGCCTAGCAGTCTTCCCGAAAACATGTCACATAATTTACTACGTCATGTTTCTTCCACTGTCCTAGCATAGGACGACCATTTTCTGTAGTTGTAAATGTAGCAGAAAATGTTTGATACAGTTTCTGTTTCAGAGAGGTGAAGGCAGGCGTTCTACTACCCATCCACAAAAGATGTATTCATTCCACTCGCAATCAGGGATGCTTCCTTCAGTGCTAGAGAGTTTTTGATGGCATTAGGGAAAACTTCTCTGGAAGTTAAGAAGAGACAGTAATTAGCAACAGCCGACCGATGTGGCCGAGCGGTTCTAGGCGCTACAGTCTAGAACCGCGCGACCGCTACTGTCGCAGCTTCGAATCCTGCCTCGGGCATGGGTGTGTGTGATGTCCTTAGGCTAGTTAGGTTTAAGTAGTTCTAAGTACTAGGGGACTGATGACCTCAGCAGTTAAGTCCCATATTGCTCAGAGCCATTTGAACCATTTTTTTAAATTAGCAACAAAGAATAATTCGCAAAAGAAGGTAACGCCTAGAAATTCGCCCCGAATACACATTGCTGAGTGTCTGAAAAACGAAATGTTAAACAATTTCAGGCAATTTTCTAGAAGTCGGGAATGTTTTGAGAATTTCTGGCACGTTGAAGGCAATGCCGGTTTGAGAAAGTGTTTCTACAAAGCAACGTGTCATTTGGCACCCCCCTCCAGTCGTTCTCCCACCATCCACTCTCAGGTAAGACCTTTAAAAATTAATCTAAATCTACTAAGCGTGGAAATGGGATGTTCTTCCCTTCAAAAGAAGTACTACATAGACATTCCTCTGTAGAAAAAATAAATTTCTGAATCTTTTTTCTGTGTTTCTTGTTTAAACAATGGAACTTTTCTATTCTCTAATTCACAAATTATCTCACTTTCCGTAAAGGAAAAGGAGTAGGGAACAAAAGGTCATAGAATTATATGGTGGTTCTGAGCACTATGGGACTCAACTGCTGAGGTCATAAGTCCCCTAGAACTTAGAACTACTTAAACCTAATTAACCTAAGGACAACACAAACATCCATGCCCGAGGCAGGATTCGAACGTGCGACCGTAGCGGTCGCGCGGTTCCAGACTGTAGCGCCAGAACCGCTCAGCCACCAGCGGCCGGCCATAGAATTATACATTGAGGTGCTAAACATAGGACACTCTTTAACTGGGTACGTTGTACATTACCTGTGAGAAAAACGCTACTTGTAGTTACATTTTAGAAATTTTTCCATTAAAGTGGTTGAAAACTGATAGACATGGTCAAGCATTTTACATGTACATCTGAAAATGACAAATTTTCGTGTGATCCGAAGAAGAAATATTCTGTTAATAAGACATATATAATCCGTACAGTAGTTAAGTATACGCACTCACAAATTTTCCCTTGGATAAAACCATTACATTGCTTTTATTCTAGTCTTTAACTTAGCGAAGTCTTTCAAAAGGCACTACTCGGAAAAAAAATTAGTACATCTCGAAAGACGACGCCGAATTTGATCCGATGACGGTATATATCACCTGGAAGATAGTAGATGTACTGATAATGGTTTCAACGTCCACTGCCGACAGATAGCGTAGTGGCACAGTTACCTGAGCGTCATCTGTGTCTACCCTTTAATAGGGAACGCTCACAGCCAGAAGACTCAGTGTGGCGCAGAAGCGTGAAGCAAATAGGCAATTAGGCCACGGAGGCACATTCGTGGTTTCTATAGCCAACTGAGCGAGTTTGGGAGGGGTCAAATTGTGGCCTTCCGGGTGGCGGAATGGTCCTCTCGGAGAATTGCCACACAAGTTGGACGTGCTGCGTCAGTTGTGCAACAATGCTGGTATCAACAGTCAAGTGGGCATTTGACACTCGTAGACGAGTTCTGAACGTCCACGTAGCACAAACGCCCGCCAGGATCGTTGTATTGTAAGGGCAACGGTGTCAGATTTAACAGCTACCACAGCACAAATAAGAGGGCTTGTGAGCCCAGACGTGTCAACACCAACTGTAGCGAACCTGTTATTAGCAGTGGTATTACGGGCACGTAGACCTGCGGCCCTTCTTCCACTCACACCACAGCATCGACTTGCACTGATCGACTGGCGCTGTCAGAGGATGACTTGGAAAATGAAATGGGGCGCTATGGTCTTCAGCGATGAAAGCAGATTATGCGTGCACGCAAGTGATGGTCGTTTACGCGAACGACACAGACCTGGTGAGAACTGTCTCGTAGAGTGCATTCGTCCAAGATACACTGACCCCACCCGAGGCCTTAATGATCTGGAATGTGATAGGCTACAGCTCTCGTTCGCCTTTGATATATCTGGAGGAGAGTCCAATCAGCACTCGGTACGTGCAGAATGTTGTTAGACCCGTTCTTTGGCCGTTCTTGCAACAGGAAGGTGATGTGTTGTTCCAGCAGGATAATGCTCACCCACATACTGCCTGCGAAACCCAACGTGGTCTGCAAGGCGTGCAGAAGCTTGCCTGGCCAGCACAGTCTCCGGATTTGGCACCAATCGAACACGTATGGGATATGAGGGATCGAGAAATGACTTGTGTGACTCGTTAGCCAACAACTCTTACAGAACTACATGAACAGGTCGAACAGAGGTGACACATCGTATTCCAGGACAGTATTCTCCATCTGTACGATCGACTGGATGCCAGACTCGGCGCCTGCATTGCCGCCCTTGGAGGCTACACCAAATACTAATATGAGTGTTTCATCATGGGTCGATACCTAGTATCTCAAAACCGTTAGTGCTATTGATCTGTAAATACAATCATTTCACGTACTGCATCTGTATTATTGCAATAATAATTCTTGATAGAATTGGAAACCTTTAAAAGGGTGCACTATTTTTTCTCGCCAGTGTAGAATCCAAATATATTGACTTCAAGGTATCACTTTCAGTGGCCAAAATTGACAGTTCACATAATTGTTATTGATTAATTGTTGACCTAAAGTATGTCTTTATCAACCTTGAGTTTTGAAAACTTCCTTTCACCACATGTGACGCGCTTAAGTAGTATTGTATGTCTATTTAAGGTAGGACCTGGGTGAAATTTGAACCCAGTTGCATGGGTCTTACCCGAAAGCTTCCATCTCAAATACATTTATACTAACGACGACAATATTTGACTTCCGAGAAATGCAGTATATCAATCTCGACAATCCATTAGATCAATTGGAAGCGGCGTAGCTATGGAGGGAATCAAAACATGACGCACAACGCAGCCTCTAATATCGTGGAGCACGGAAAGTCACACGGGTCCCACTCTTTGCAGTGGTGATTTCGTGATGGCTAACGCACCCCTGTTTCACTTGATATCACTCGTTACTATTGATGCAATTTCAGCTGTAACCTACCTCAACGACCTTCGCTGTTCTTGGACATCGACTATGAACTGTTTTCAAGAGGACTGTGTAAACATTACGTTGGTCTTCATCTGTCTCTATAGACTTTCACCGGGTCGCGAAGTGTTAGTATAGAGCAGTACTATTTTCGGTGTTGTAGCTTCCGTAGGGAAGAATAACATGGATAGTAGTCAAGCGAATAGACGCTATAAGTCCTGGTTATGACTCTTTTTGCATTCTTCTAGTCTGCAGTACAGGTGTGCAGTAGTTTTACGTTAGAGCGTCCCCCCTCCCTTTTCTCATTCAACTATGTTAGTTAGAATTTTTTTTGGAAATTTGTGGTACGTTTTCAATTGGTGAGAGATCTGGAGAATGTGATGGCCAGGGCAGCATTCGAACATTTTCGGTAGCCAGAAAGGCCCGTACAGGACCTGCAACTTGCGATCGTGCATTATCCTGCTGAAATGTAGGGTTTCGCAGGGATCGAATGAAGGGTAAAGCTACGGGTCGTAACACATCTGAAATGTAACGTCCACTGTTCAAAGTGCCGTTAATACGAACAAGAGGTGACCGAGACGTGTAACCAATGGCACCCCATACCGCCGGGTGATACGCCAGTATGGCGATGACGAATACACGCTTCCAATGTGCGTTCAACGCGATGTCGCCAAACACGGATGCGACCATCATGATGCTGTAAACAGAACTTGGATTCATCCGAAAAAATTACGTTTTGCCATTCGTGCACCCAAGTTCGTCGTTGAGTACACCATCGCAGGCGCTACTGTCTGTGATGCAGCCTCAAGGGTAACCGCAGCCATGGTCTCCGAGCTGATAGTCCATTCTGCGGCAAACGTCGTCGAACTGTTCGTGCAGATGGTTGTTGTCTTTCAAACGTCTCCATCTGTTGACTCAGGGATCGAGACGTGGCTGCACGATCCGTTATAGCCATGCGGATAAGATGCCTGTCATCTCGACTGCTAGTGATACAAGGCCGTTGGGATCCAGCACTGCTTTCCGTATTACCCTCCTGAACCAACTGATTCCATATTCTGCTAACAGTCATTGGATCTCGACCAACGCGATCAGCAATGTCGCGATACGATAAACTGCAAACGCGATAGGCTACAATCCGACCTTTATCAAAGTCGGAAGCGTGATGATACGCATTTCTCCTGCTTACACGAGGTATCACAACAAGGTTTCACCAGGCAACGCCGGTCAACTGCTGCTTGTGTATGAGACATCGGTTGGAAACTTTCCTCATGTCAGCACGCTGTAGGTGTCGCCACCGGCGCCAACCTTGTGTGAATGCCCTGAAAAGCTAATAATTTGCATATCACAGCATCTTCTTCCTGTCGATTAAATTTCGCGTCTGTAGCACGTCATCTTCGTGGTGTAGCAGTTTTAATGGCCGGTAATGTACAATGTCTTCTACCATCATACACTAGCAAACTACACTCTACGACATAAAAGACACACACCACGAAGGAATTATCCGAATGGGACGGAAATCAGTAGATGTGATGTACATGTACAGACAAACAAATAATTACAAATTCAGAAAAATTGGCCGATTTATTCAAGAGAAAGAGCACCACAAATTGAGCAAGTCAATAACGCACTGGTCGAGCCCTGGCTCTTGTAAAAGTACTTATTCGATTTTGCACTGATTGATTGTTGGATGTTCTCCTGAGTGATAATGTCCGTGCCGATAATGTTCCAAACGTTCTCAATTGGGGAGAGATTTGGCGACCTTGCTGGCAGAGGTTTGGTTGGGAAAGCCCGATGACAAGTTGTAGAAACTCTCGCCGTGTGTGAGGGAGGGGGGGGGGGGGAGGGGAGGGGTCATTACCTCGCTGAAGTTTAAACCCAGGATGGCTTGCCATGAAGGACAACAAAACGGGGAGTAGAATATCGTCGATGTACCGCTGTGCTGTAAGGGTGCCGCTGGTGACAACCAAAGGGGTCCTGCTATGAAAAGAAATGCCACCCTAGCGCATCTCTCCTGATCGTCGGACTGTATGGCGGGCGACATGTTGGTATCCCACCACTGTCCGAAGAATCTCCAGCAGCGTCTTCGCTGGTCATCGATTTTCATTTCGTAACGGGACTCATTAATGAAGACAATTCTACTACAGTCGATGAGATTCCAAGCTGATTTTGCCCGACACCATTGCAAACGGACTTGATGGTCAATGGTAGTCGGCGCAAGGTGCAAGGGGCTCCGTGACCTCCTGTGAGCCAGCTATTAACGGTCCTTGTGCTCACTGAAGCACGAGTTGCACGTCGTATCGATGATAATAATTAATACAGGGCTGTGAGTGCCTGACGTTCTGTAGTCTCGCTAGCTCGATCGCTTCCTTCTTGATCCTGTGTTCGGCCACGGTTCATCAGTGCCTGCGAACGTCGTCGAATAGTAACATCTCTCTTGTTCAAATTCGAGTGATTCACCGATTACTCCAACGGGTTTCTTTGATCCCAACTACACGTCCACTCTCAAATGCTGACATCTGAGTAAGTTGTTCACGCGACTGCCTGTGATGCATATTTACTATCCAAATGAGTACACGGGATGAAATTTGCAAAGACTTTACGCCCCGGTACCGACCTGTCCACTGTTTACTGCCCTTGCCAGCTGCTCGGTGAAATTTTGCCCCAGCACTACAGATTCATCTATTGGCCGCCAAAATTTTAAAATTTACAATTTTACTTTTTCCGTCAGTATCTACATGAAAATCAATTTATGACTAATTTACGTAACTCCTTTGTGTGCATTATTTTTTTTCTTTGGAGTGCGTCTTGCTGAGAATCCTAGAAAATTTTGGGCATACGAAAAATCAGTAAGGTGATCAAAGGCTTGACTTAATGACTTATAGACTTCTTTGATGAGGCAATAGAAGACCGTAAAAAGAAAGCTCAAATTTCACTTTTCGAGAATCATTCATGTCGAAAGAGCATACAGACATGCCATCATCTGACCATCACACAGACCGCAGTATGGAAGACATAGTAATAGGCACCCCCTGGCGCTGAAAAGAAAATGAAAGAGTTGAAAACAAATAAGCCGCCAGGTCCAGATGGAATCCCTGTTCGATTTTACAGAGACTACTCTTTGGCTATGTGGCCGTTTGTTTCCAAACTGAACCGTAGCCTGTTTTACAACTTAATATGCATGTCCCAAATGTCAATCAACACAAACCACCAACTCATCATCGAAACTGCAAGCAATAGTCAATACTGCCAGTGACTACATTTCTGATTATTTCTGTATCACCTTTGGCGAGGGAGTCTTGAGGCTTTTAGCAGGTTTGCAATAGGGAAGTTTCCCTTAAGGGAACAGAAGAGATCAGTCGTTAAGTTGTTCTCTGCTGAAAGCATTTCTCCGCAAGGGTATAGAGCAGATGAGAACGGTTAGCAGTGACGCCAATAGTGTGCCATAAAATTGTACTGTGCGAGAAGCGAAAGGAATTCTTTTTAGCTAAGATAAGAATTTGAAAGAAGGGAAAGAACACAAAGTAACAAAACATGAGAACGCCGTTAAGCCCAGTAGAAGCAACTGGAATGTTTGTTCAAATTTTAGTAATACATTCTATGGTTGGTCCATAGTAATTCTTTCGGTAGTGGGAGCGAGTTCCCACAGACGTGTATATGCACGTCTTCTGGTTGGTCATGACTCATAATCTGTCATGTAGTGGAAGAACTTTTCTGCTTTCTTTCCCTTGCCAAGGGAGAAATATATCTCACTGGTTAACCATGAGAAAATTCGCAAGATTAGGAAATTGTTAAGCTTGTCTATTAAATTATCATTGGTTGGAACTCGCAAGGTCGGCTGCAGTTCGCCGGTGAGATTACAACGCTAGCAGAACCTGCTAAGATTTGGAGGGAAAAGATAGAAGATGTTTCTCCACAGTCTGCCGCAGACGACACTTGTTCAAGGACTTGCGGCAATTCATTGGGTCTTAGAACTGGAGAGCTAGAATACGGAGGTCCACCTGAACTTAACAGCTTTCCGACACTACTGCAGGCGTCTCCCGCTCTTGCACTTCTCAAGAGCGGTAAGCATAAGCGTAGGCCAGTGTCGCATCCGCCGAGACGAGGCGAGCGTAAATTCAGTGAATTTACATCAGGGTTTCATTTTGGTGATCTAATTTTCACAGCCAGTCATTCGCGTCCACCATGCGCTTAGATGTGAATACTGGTGTTTTTTGATACTTTTCCGGGGACTTTTCTATAATTCATCAATCTTTTCTGCAGTCATTGGCGGTATTCGCGACACAGCTTTACATCGTTCTTTTCTGTGTCTACCCGCCTGTGCCAAGGCTATTGTTTGTATTTTCAATCCCTTGTCCACTTGTTAAATGCGTGTATTCTTGATTCATTGAGTAAATCATTTTTGATGTCTCCTGGCAATAAACCAGACTGTTACAGTGACCATTAGTTTCCTTTCATAGTTTGATGGAGCCCATTATCAGTGTGTCCATGAAAGGTGAGATACCCATACTCACATTCTTAACGGGATAACTCCTAGTAATTTTCATTTATTAAGCCGTTATCCGTTGCACTACCTTGTTTCTTTTAAATTTGCTTGACCTTATGGGAAAGTTTCCACCCCTGAAGGTTACAGGTAATCAGGTCCGTAGCGTTGCCAGGGTACGATAAACAGCCCAACCAACAACTTACACCCTACTTAGAATACATTTATCTCGAATCTCTTGCCCAGCAGAAAGCCCGAAGCGATTGGAAAAAAGCTCAAGAAACTCCTGTATATAAGAAGGATTAAAGAACGGAACCGTTATATTACAAACTAATGTCCTTAACGTCGTTTTGTTGCAGAATTCTTATGTCGTTAGTCCAAATACAATAAATTTGCTTGAGAGAAAAAAACACTCTATTGAGAAAGCATCACTCGTATGTAACTCAACTTGCTCTATTCTCGCACGGTATCCTGGTGACCATGGATGAAGGGAAACAGGCAGATTCCGTATGCTTAGCTTTTCGGAAAGCATTTGGCACAAGGACCCATTACAAACTGTTAATGGAAGTTCGAACATAGGGATAGATTCTCAGATAAGTGATTGGCTCCAAGACTTTCCAAGTAATACAACCCAGTATGTCGTCCTGAACGGCGAGTGTTCATCAAAGACAACGTTATCGTCAAGCGTCCCCCAGGGAAGTGTGACAGGACTGCTCTTGTTCTCTGTATACATAAACGATATGACGGATAGGGTGATAGGGTGAGCAACAATCTGCGATTGTTTGAAGACGACACTGCAGTGGACGGATAATTATCGTCTTTGAGTGACTGTAGAATGATAAAAGATGACTTAGACCGAATTTCTGGTTGGTGTGACAAATGGCAGCTTGCTCTAAAGGTGGAAAAACGTAATTTAATTCTGATAAGTAGGTGTGCTGCTTGACACAGTCACACCAGTTAAATATCTGAACGTAACCTTCGAAAGCAACATGAAATTGAACGAGCGCGTAAGATAGATTGTAGGGAAGGCGAATGGTCGATTTTGTTTCATTGGAGGAATCCTAGGATAGAATAGCTCATCTATAAAGACCACGTATAGAACACTAGTGCGACCCATTCTTGAGTACTGCTAGTGTGTCTGGAATCCCCACTAGGTCGGATTAAAGGAAGATGTTCAGAGGCGTGCTGCGAGATTTGTTATCGTTAGACTGGATCAGCACTCGAGTATTACGGAAATACCCTGTAAACTCAAATGAGAATCAATGCAAAACACTACCGAGAAAGTTTAGAGAATCAGGATTTGCAGCAGACTGAAGTATGATCTCACTGCCACCGACGACATTTCGCGTAAGGACAACAAAGGCGAGATAAGGAAAAGCAGGACTCGTACGAAAGCATACAGAAAATAGATTTGCCTCGTTCCATTTGCGAGTTTAACAGGAAAGGAAATGAATAGCAGTAGCCCAACATACCATCCGCCATGCGCCGTATTGATGGCCTGCGAAGTATGCATGCAGGTATTTGTGCGGTAGCCATCATGTACGGCATCACTGCTTTCTGAAGCCAATTTTAGTGCCATAGGATTTAGAGCTCGAGGAAGAGAATAATGCGAATATCATAAGAACATGTAAATTTTAACATATGACTGCGAATGCTGACAAAATTTACAAATTAAAAGAATTGGTCGTCATTGTCCTTTCAAGTTCTTCTTGATTACAAGAACATTATACAAGTGCCGGTGAATGCAGCCCAGGAATGTACATATTTTTAACCAAACAGTGGAGTTACATACCTGGAACAATTGAAGAAGGTTTCTACTGTATTTTGGTTTTGGATTTTTAAGTGACAGTATTTAATTTTCTGTTAATTGAAAAGAATAGACCGCTGGAAGCAATATTAATTTCTATGGTTCATTTAAGTAAATACTTTTATATATTTTAGTTCATAAGCATCAGAAGTGACTGAAGACTTCCAGTTAGTAAGTAGGTACATAGTAATAAGTAGACAATTAAGTCTGCGATAATGTCGAGTAAAAGACACTGAAATTTTGTTGGTAGCAGGGACAAAATACAGTGATCGAAAGGAAATGAATAGCTTGAATGGAAATGAATAGCTTGAATGGAAAGCACCAAAAGTTATGAGTCGAAGGACATGAAAGGGAAGCAGAGGTCAAGAAAGGACTGAGAGAAGATTGCACATTATTCACAGTTTGTATTTGAGCAAATATTAAAGGAAACCAAGTAAAAGGGAAGTAAGTCTTAAGGAGAAGAAATTAAAGCTCTGCGATTTTCCGATTTAGTTATGTGAGGCTCGCAAAAGCAGTTGTACAGAATGAACAGCGTCTTGAAAAGAACTATAGTACGAATATCAACAACAGTAAAACAAGGATAATGGGACGTAATCGAATCAAGTCAGACGGTGCTGACGGAAGTAAATTAGGAAATAAAACACTAAAAGTAGTAGACGAGTTTTGCTATTTACTCAGAAAAATAACTGACGATGGCCGAGGCAGAGAGAATGTAAAAGGTGGGCTGGCAATACTCAGAAAAGCGTTTTTAATAAACAGAAATTTGTTAACATCCAAATTGGAGTTTTAGTAAATCTGTTCTGAATGTATCTGTCTGGAGTGTAGCCTTGTACGGAAGTGAAACATGGATGATTAAAAGTTCAGACAAGGACAGAACAGATGCTTTCAAAACGTGGTACTACAGAATAGTGTTTAAGACTAGAGGACTATGTCGGATAATTTGAAGAGCTGATCCGAAATGAGGAAAAAAGTCATTTATCACGTAACTTGACTAAAAGAAGGGTATGTTGATGGGACTCGTCCTGTGGCAACAATGAATCGTCTGTTTCGTAGTGAATGTTAGTAGAGAGACGACGGGGCGGGGGGGTAAACATCGCCTATAGAAAATAGGTTCGAGTGAATGTAGGTTCCGATAATTACAGAGATGATTGGGCTTGGAAAGGACTGATTAACCTGGAGAGTTGCATCAAATCAGTCATCGGACTAAAGAGCACAACAGCAACAAGTAGTCAGTTAACTAAAAAAGAAAGTGTATGTCAGCAATAGCTTAATAAATAAAATCCTTACAGCATTTTAGGGCATTCGGAGTGCCTCCGTCAAACGACTGTACCCTTTCCACATTTTTTTGTCGATTTGAGCTGTAGTTCCGTCTCTGATAACTAAGATGTCTTTCCACCACTGCGCCTTCTCCCTCAGTCTTCAGCTATACTGGTAGCTTGATCCGCAAAACAACATAATGGCTAAGCAGATTCAGCGCGAACATCAACGGGCGGCTCGCATTCCTGGGTTGGCTGTGACGCCAGCGGATGGACGCGTGCCCACTGCCGCCTCTTCACCTAGCTGCCTCACGTCACATCGAAAGGCGCGTCGGGGCCCTCCCGTACCGTTTTTTGAGGCTCTGCCCTCACTGGTCTTTTGTGGAAACGTGCAGCGAACTGAATCACCCCGACGCAAGCAGATAGAACAGGTATGACATCGTTCCACAGAATTCTTGTCTTCCGGCATGACACACTGGTGCAGCCCACTGAACTTGTCATCTTCTCTGCCCTCTCTCTACGTGTTTCCCGAAATGTCACTCTAGATCTACAGTCACTGGCATGCCTTGCCCACATTTTATTTATTTTACGTGTCTTATTTTTCTACCAAGTGTCCACAACGCATCGTAGGCGTTCGGGAGGAGGTAAAATGATTCATAAGTATGAAGAGCAACCAGCCACCTTAAATACTACCTGATCATGTCATTACAACAATGTTTTTCTTGTTATCTCTGATTGAGTTCTGACGTCCTCTGACACATAAATTCAAATCTATTATAAAGAGCTAAGCTACTGAAAATATGTTTTGTTGCTCGCACCAAATAATGTCAAGTATTACTGTTATAATTTTCGGTCATGTACTGACACAGTATCAGCCTGTCTCAAATATTGGCAAATGGCTCATAATGTAGAGAAATGCAAAAGCGGAAGAACATGGCAGCCTTTGATTACATGATTAGTTATAACTGGAATCAATAACGTTATACAAATATCTGTTGTTACCATAGCATAGCGATTCGAAATGGAATGATAATACAGCCTCAGTCGTTCAGAAACCATTTATTAGACTTCTGTTTATTGGTAGAGTGCGATAATATCAAAAAGAGAGACAGAGTTGTATGGCATTGCTGACTAGAAGACTACGAGGAAGAGCTTCAGCCGCCTAATAGGAGGGGGACGTAAAGTTCGCTACGTCAGACTCGTGTGTGACGTCATTGTGACTTGTACTCGCTGTATCGAAGTTAATGATCGCTTGAGACGCTAAACTGCGGTAACCATTCTTGCTGATGAATAAAGGGGCAGCTGATTGTATCTTCAGCTCATCGCAGTTTTGGAAGCTATTGTATGTGTTATTTCTTTAAAGGCCAGAAACAAACAGCTTTACGAAAGGGACCTAACAAAATGGTTCAAATGGCTCTGAGCACTATGGGACTTAACAGCTATGGTCATCAGTCCCCTAGAACTTAGAACTACTTAAACCTAACTAACCTAAGGACAACACACAACACCCAGTCATCACGAGGCAGAGAAAATCCCTGACCCCGCCGGGCACCTAACAACGTGATATATGTGTGTTCAAATAGTTACCTCTGATGTCGTGTCATCGTGGCTCACTGAATTAAGTGGTGGTGTGTGGTGGTAAAAGTGTTATGTTTGAATCTAAAGGAGATCTGATTTTTTTCTTTATGCGAAAAATGCCACCAAGTTGCACCGTGGCACGAAGTCCACACTCACCTCGACGAGGACAATTTACAGAAACCAAACTACGGAGCGTGCACGTGCACAAGCGCATTTTGACGTGTACGACATCCGAACACAACACAGTGTCGTGGTATGTATGTTTTTCGCCATAACTATAAATAAGGTACGTTGGATGTTAGTACACATATTCATTAAAAATGTTCAAATGTGTGAAATCTTATGGGACTTAACTGCTAAGGTCATCAGTCCCTAAGCTTACACACTACTTAACCTAAATGATCCTAAGGACAAACACACACACCCATGCCCGAGGGAGGACTCGAACCTCCGCCGGGACCAGCCGCACAGTTCATGACTGCAGGGCGTAGACCGTTCGGTTAATCCCGCGCGGCACATATTCATTACAGTGGCCTTGTAAACATCATAGAACACACAATTCTTAAAAAATTGTGTACTTATTTGCCGACAGTGTTAAGTTACTGTAATGTGGAATTTCTTCTCGCTAAAATTGTGCAAAGTTTGGTCCCATATAGAACTACAATGTGTTATTATAAACACAGTTATCAATATTTTTCTTTAAATGACATTCAAAAGGAAGTCAAAATTTCTGTCATTTTAAGCAGTGTTATGCAATGACCATTTCTGTCATCATCTGTATTGTTCATTTCTGCACTATAAAGGTTGTAGCTATCTGTCACAAGCCTGAAAATGTTGGCCACGACGAAAGCCGATGCACATACAGCAAGCGAAGTAGTCTACCGCGGCACGCGAAACATAATGTACACCTCTTAGAAGTTGACTGTCGTAGCATGGCGTAGAGATTATTTTCTTCATTATTTTAACATCTTCATACAATTTTACTAGACATTCAGCACGTATAGAATTCTTCGATCCAGTATTCAACACAGTTTGGCTACTGCAAGAAAATACCGTGTAAATTCTGAAATGTGTGGAATGTAAGTGTCAGACGAGAAATGTTAACAGAACTTTGTATTTTACAGATATAAAGAACCATTTTCAAATTTTTTTAGAGTAGTACAGCCCTCCGAAACTGATGCTTGAGGAGAAACAGCTCTTTGGTCACCCATTTTCAGCCGAAACGCTGTACGTTATGTACACAGAAGCTAAATACGGAGTTAACTTTGCATTATGGTGTGACTATTGATCTCTCAGAGCAAATAAATCAGACTGTCTCTTTTCTTCCTCCTCGCACTGTAACGAGTATTAGTATTAGCAACCGTGTTATTTTAAATTTAGTTTTGGGGAAAGCAGACATACCGTGACACTGTATTGCTTTCAGTCAAAATACGCTAACACACATATTCGCTGGATTCTTTATCTGTAGTCTGTCCTTGTCGCGTCTGGATGACGTTACTTGAACCCATAAACTAACTGAAGATTTAATGGGCTACTCCTTTAATTCGTCTTCTAGAATGGTTACTGCAGAAACATCACGAACGATCACATAAGTCGAAAAATCGATACACGACTTCTGTTATCTTTGATACAGCGTTTACACCTTATAATGACGTCACACGTGAATTTGGTGGAGTGAAATTAATGTAATCCGTAATAGGAAAGTGTTTTCATGTCCCACGAACAATGGTTGTTATCCTCGCGATGTGTGCGAGTTGTGCATTTTGTTCTTTAATGTGCAACTAGTGATGGTCAGAGACCATCACCCAGCAAGTTTTGGATTTATAAAGGGTGGTCCATTGATAGTGACCGGGCCAAATATCTCAGGAAATAAGCGCCAAACGAAAAAACTACAAACAACGAAACTTGTCTAGCTTGAAAGGTCATCAGTCCCCTAGAACTTAGAACTACTTAAACCTAACTAACCTAAGGATATCACACACATCCATGCCCGAGGCAGGATTCGAACCTGCGACCGTTGCGGTCGCGCGGTTCCAGACTGAAGCGCCTAGATCCGCTCGGCCACACTAACATGCGTCAGCGCATTGTCAACGCACGTGCGAACATTACGGAGGGCAAACTACTCGCTGTTAGAGGAATGTCGTTACACGTATTGCCAAATTCATTGAGGTTGACGGACATCACTTTGAGCATTTATTACATTAATGTCGTATTTACAGGTAATCACGCTGTAACAGCATGCGTTCTCAGAAATGATAAGTTCACAAAGGTACATGTATCACATTGGAACAATCGAAATAAAATGTTCAAACGTTCTGTATTTTCATTTAAGAAACGTACCTGTTACCAACTGTTCGTCTAAAATTGTGAGCCATATGTTTGTGACTATTACAGCGCCATCTATCACAAAGCGAAAAATGTGGTCCAACTAAAACATTCATATTTCTTTACGTACTACACGTATATGTAATAAAAAATGGAGGTTCCTATTTAAAAAAAACGCAGTTGATATCCGTTTGACCTATGGCAGCGCCATCTAGCGGGCTAACCATAGCGCCATCTGGTTTCCCGCTTCAAGCTAGACGCTTATTTCGTGAGATATTTGGCCCGGTCACGATCAAAGGACCACCCTGTATATACAGGGTGTGAATGGTGTAAGTTGCCAAAAGAATCCTGTTAGTAGATCACAAGTAACTGATTTAAAACATCTAGTAACATGTTTGTCCATTTCCTTTGGTTGTCACAGGGAAAAAAAATCATTTAATCTCGTGACAATGTTTTTGGAAAAGTAGACATTTCCGCTGCACATATTGACATCGCGAGGGTGAGTCGCAAACACGTAGGCCACAATGGCCTGCGTGGATGAGTCACTGTAATACGCCGATCGTCGACAGTCGTGGAGTTACCTGTGTAGACATTACTGCAACTCCGTTAAACATTAGAATGGAAGGGAGATTTGCTATCAGTGAACTGTGCGATATTTATATAATTTATGGCGAGGCAAAAGCTGTTGCGAGGGCAGCTGTACGAATTTCCCAGAACGAAGACTTCCTGTACGATCGACATTTGTTGCTGTTCATCAAATGTCTGTATCATCATAATTCTCTATTTTTACACGATTATTCTGTGATTAATTCGTAACAAAATGTAGTAGTTATTTTTAATTCTGTTTGCGTAACTTATTCCCTGTTATGATACGTTCTCGTTTTGTTATTGAGTAAATCACGACAGAATACAACTTTCGAGTACGTATTTAGTTTGCATAGATTGAGAGTTACTGGCTCTTTACTACGCCGCGCGGAAGGCAGAGGCCCACGACGCGAAGAACTTACGTTGGAAGCTGAGAAACAAATTCTGGACCACATCCACGAAGATCCTACTCAGAATGCTAGAAGCATCGCCCGCCAAGTAAGTGTATAGCACACTGTCGTTCATCGACTTTGAAAGAGGAGCGTTTGCTGCCTTACCAGATTCAACGCGTACAAGCGTTGGAAGCCCAAGATTTTTAACCGCGACGAGAATTCTCAGAGTGGTTTTTGTTACAAAGTGCGCAACATGATTTTATAAACAAAATACTCGTCACAGATGAAGCGTTGTTTCACTCGCGACTAAATAACCAATTTCCGTAACACGCACACGTGGAGTGTACACAGTCCGCGCCAAGTAGTAGAACACATTTTTTGCGTCGCTTTTCCGTAAATGTATGGGCGGATATAATCGATAATTACAGTAATGGGTCTTACGTTTTGCCTGTATGATTGACTGGTAACAATTATCGAACCTTTCGAGAGGAAACATTGCTACCAACTTTTTAGAAAATACTCCGTTAGCCGTACGTCATTACATGTGGTTCCTTCACGATAGTGCTCCACTCCACATTGGTCAGAGAGTATGAAGATTTTTGAGTAGACGATTTCCAGGACGATGGATAGGACGTTTCGGTCCACGTCGATGGCCACCACGCAGTCCTGATTTAAATCCACTGGATTTTTATTTTTGGGGCCATATGAAGGAACTTATTAGTGTTCAGAAAATAAATAATGTGGACGAACTTATGCAGAGGATTTTCGATGCTGCCACTACTATAAAGGCAAATGTGCGTTTGTGTGAACGAGTGCGACGAAACTGGGTTCGCCGTAATGAAGCATGTGTCGAATCGAATGGTGCGCATTTTTAACACTTATTGTATTATTGGTGTAACAGGAAACAAAGTAATGTGGGTTTCATTTTCGTTACGGTACTGTTGTAGAAAAGGAAAATAATCTGACTTTAATTTTACTTATGGTATTGGTTCAAATGGTTCTGAGCACTATGGGACATTATATCTGAGGGCATCAGTCCCCTAGAACTTAGAACTACTTAAACTTAACTAACCTAAGGACATCACACACATCCATGCCCGAGGCAGGATTCGAACCTGTGACCGTAGTGGTCGCACGGTTCCAGACTGAAGCGCGTGGAACCGCTAGGAAACACCGGCCGACTTACTTATGGTATTGTAAAAAGAGGAAACACGTGGTTGTAATTCAAACACAACAAATTACGTGGTAATTGGTTGATTTTGTACTGAGGGAAACATTTTATTTGATGCTAGCTTTTCTTTACTACCACGACCTTCGTTATGGTAATGGTTAAAAGAGAAAATGCCTGGTTGTACACGTTCTTGATTACCCATTGAGTGTTTACATCGTTTGTTTCGGTAGTAGCTAGCTGCCGCGCCGCGTCGTTGTACATGTCCAATGTTTACATTGCTCTGGTACGTCCGTTGCCTTTCTCTGACCGCCGCGTCGATGTCGGTAGCACAGAAGCAAGGTCGTGTTCCGTCAGTTGACAATGTAAACAGAAATGCGTCTACTATCAAACCTACAAATGTCAGTGTTTTAGAAATATAAAAATAATGAACGCGATGCAACGACATTCCATTAGACGTTTTTGTAAATCACACCAAAAATCTATCGTCTGCATGATTTTGGCAGCTTATACGGTTTATAGACTGTATGTACAGAAAAATACCGTTTCCCTGCTACAGCCGTTTGAAAGCTTGTTGATAACGCGATCACTTCTACTAGCAATTTATTACGCATAACCCAGTACATCACTTGTTTTACAATTCCACTCATTAATAACCAAAGAAACACGCTCAATTGCTCATGTATTCGTTTATTGGTTCTCTCAGTGCGATGCTATACGGCCTCTTCCAATTCGCGCGTGCGGCGTATCCTTGGAGCAACAATGTCACGTCTGCTGTCGGTCAAGGTACCCTTTCTCGAAGCCGTTGCAAAATTGTGGCGAAAATGGTGTGGAATGGAGTCGGACGTTGTGGATAACGATCTTGATAAAGGCAACGAGCAGCTATTTCACTGCTGTGAGCTTCGGCATGCAGAAGGACCATGTCGGTGTATTCTGCAAACGTGTACTCAACCATGTTGTTCTAACATACGCAGACACGTGAATAAGGCTCGAACCAGGTCAGAGAGTTAGCATAAACGTCAAATGACACGAGCCGATCAGTCGTTAGAAACACTCCCCCCGCCCCCCCCCCCCCTCCCAACCGCGACTACCATGTTGCATACCTGCCTAGCAAACACGTTTTCAAACAGCTGTAGCACGGAAACGGTACGTTTCCGTACATGGGTTCCAATTCAAAATATTGTGTACCCACTCCCCTCTACAATCCCCTCTACAGGTCCTAGAAATTTGTAGCAGGAATTTCCGAAGACGTTGTATAAAATAGAATACTGGCCATTAAAATCGCTACACCACGAAGGTGAAGTGCTAGAGACGCGAAATTTAACCGACAGGAAGAAGATGCTGTGATATGCAAATGATTAGCTTTTCAGAGTATTCACACAAGGTTGGCGCCAGAGGCGACACCTACAACGTGTTGCGTGAGGAAAGTTTCCAACCTATTTCTCATACACAAACAACAGTTGACCGGCAATGGCTGGTGAAACGTTGTTGTGATGCCTCGTGTAAGGAGGAGAAATGCGTACCATCACGTTTCCGACTTTGACAATGGTCGGATTGTAGCCTATCGCGATTGCGGTTTATCGTATCGCGACATTGCTGATCGCGTTGGTCGAGATCCAGTGACTGTTAGCAGAATATGGAATCGGTGGGTTCAGGAGGGTAATAACGAACGCCGTGCTGGATCCCAACGGCCTTGTATCACTAGCAGTCGAGATGACAGGCATCTTATCCGCATGGCTATAACGAATCGTGCAGCCACGTCTCGATCCCTGAGTCAACAGATGGAGACGTTTGCAAGACAACAACTATCTGCACGAACAGTTCGACGACGTTTGCACCAGCATGGACTATCAGCTCAGAGACCATGGCTGCGGCTACCCTTGACGCTGCGTCGCCGACGGGAGCGCCTGCGATGTTGTACTCAACGACGAACCTGGGTGCACTAATGGCAAAACGTAATTTTTTCGGATGAACCCAGGTTCTGTTTACAGCATCATGATGGTCGTATCCGTGTTTGAAGACATCGCGGTGAACGCACATTGGAAGCGTGTACTCGTCATCGCCATACTGGCGTATCACCCGGGGTGATGGTGTGGAGTGCCATTGGTTACACGTATCGGTCACCTCTTGTTCGCATTGACGGCACTTTGAACAGTGGACGTTACATTTCAGATGTGTTACGACCCGTTGGTCTACCCTTCATTCGATCCCTGCGAGACCCTACATTTCAGCAGGATAATGCACGACCGCATGTTTCAGGTCCTGTACGGGCCTTTCTGGATACAGAAAATGTTCGACTGCTGCCATGGCCAGCACATTCTCCAGATCTCTCACCAATTGAAAACGTCTGGTCAAATGTGGCCGAGCAACTGGCTCGTCACAATACGCCATTCAGTACTCTTGGTGAACTGTGGTATCGTATTGAAGCTGATGGGCAGCTGTACCTGTACACGCCCTCCAAGCTCTGTTTGACTCAATGCCCAGGCGTATCAAGGCTGTTATTACGGCCAGAGGTGGTTGTTCTGGGTACTGATTTCTCATGATCTATGCACCCAAATTGCGTGAAAAAGTAATCACATGTCAGTTCTAGTATAACATTATTGTCCAATGAATACCCGTTTATCATCTGCATTTCTTCTTGGTGCAGCAATTTTAATGGCCAGTAGTGTATTTTCTAACACTTATCACAAGCCGGCCGGAGTGGCCGAGCGGTTCTAGGCGTTTCAGTCTGGAATCGCGCGACCGCTGCGGCTGCAGGTTCGAATCCTGCCTCGGGCATGGATGTGTGTGATGTCCTTAGGTCAGTTAGGTTTAAGTAGTTCTAAGTTCTAGGGGACTGATGACCTCAGATGTTAAGTCCCATAGTGCTCAGTGCCAATTTTTTTTAACTTATCACGCTGTGGAATACAATAAACAAATAGCTGTTTTTAAGTGCTTCTGTTTGAGTGCAGGTGAGTGTAACTGATGTGCGTATATAACACAGCAAAACACCGCCGTCCTCTCCACAGACGAGTTAACCAGGACCTAACGACAGCCAGGTCACCTTCTGCCAATGGCTTCATTTGGATGATGCCGTATGGGGGGCGGCACACTGTACTCCGGCCGTTGCCGGTTTAGCAGAGCTGGTGCCGCTACTGCTCGGTCAAGCATCTCCTCAACTGGCAGCGCGGAGCTAAGTGCATTCCGTTCCAGTCCCACAGCTCCCCCTCACCCCTCCAAGGAAAAAAAAAAAAATCCCAGCTGCACTGGAATGAACCCAGATCCTTCATGCGGCAGTCAGCCACAATTACCTCTCGCCTACTGGGACGGACGATATGTGAGTAATATATTGATACGTCTTTTTTGTATCACAGTGACTGAAGTGACGGGGTAAAGCACGGGTGCGAACGCATTGCCTACACCGTGGAGAGGCGTGAAATTAAATCCATGAAATACATGACTTAAGCGTAACGTCTGAGGATCATAAACTTTAAGCCATCATATCTCCTTCCCTTGCCGGCCAAAGACTGGGCCGGACGGGGTGGCCGTGCGGTTCTAGGCGCTACAGTCTGGAACAACGGAACCGCTACGGTCGCAGGTTCGAATCCTGCCTCGGGCATGGATGTGTGTGATGTCTTTAGGTCAGTTAGGTTTAAGTAGTTCTAAGTTCTAGGGGACTGATGGCCTCAGAAGTTACGTCCCATAGTGCTCAGAGCCATTTGAACCAACCACCACTCCACTGGCTATGACAGAGAGTCCAAATCGGTAGAATTCCAAAATGATTTCTAAATTCCACATACTCTACACTGATTACACATGTTGTCCCAGTAGGAATGGTCAGTATTCAGACATGACAGGAACGATCACATGAAGCAAAAAGTCTGCTAAACATGGGATGTAAAATGTGTACCTTAACAGCTATGAGCACTTATTCGTCGTCGCTACAGTGGCGCACATCTCTTCTACTGAACGAATGCTCACGGCTCTTAAGGTAAGCATTCTAGAGTATGTGGTTACTAGACAATTTTTTCTTGTTTTGGCCGTTACTATCTCCTCCTAAATATGGAAAGCAAAGGCCTTGCAGTAAAATGATTTGTTTCACAGCATCAAAGATGAATGAGTGCTCATAGGTCTTAAGATTTGCAGCTTAGAGCCCATGTTTACCAGAAATTTTTGCATCGAATGATCGTTTCTGTCATATCCCTGAATATTGACCAGTCCTCCTGGGAAACCCTGTATTTTTTAAACAGACAGAACTGCACTATTACATTAAAAAATAGTACTGCTAACATTTAAGCAAGCAAAATCGTAACATTAATAGCAAATCACTGTTGTCAGCAAAAGGAAAAAATACTACTTTGAACGTAGAATTTCTCTGCGTATACCGCAGATGAAAAGTTCTTACAAGGGAACCTCCCCATTGCACCCCCCTCAGATTTAGTTATAAGTTAGCACAGTGGATAGGCCTTGAAAAACTGAATACAGATCAGTCGAGATAACAGGAGGAAGTTGTGTGGAACTACGAAAACAATAAGCAAGATATACAAACTGAGTAGTCCATGCGCAGGACAGGCACCATCAAGGAGCGCCGTGGTCCTGTTGTTAGCGTGAGCAGCTGCGGAGCAGGAGGTCCTTGGTTCAAGTCTTCACTCAAGCGAAAGGTTAATTTTTTATTTTCAGAGAATTATTATCTGTCCGTCCGTCCGCTATATTTGCTGGATTCATATTGCCCACGGAATACGTCTCACGTATTTAATGCACTCTCGTCCAAAGTAGCGAACAGTCAACTGCCAGCCAGGGAGCCTCGTCAGCAGGAATACTCTCTCTTCCGTGCGCTGTAGTCGACTGACGTCGTGTGTTTCGATGTTTGTTTAGGTGTGGTGCCCCCATACTACGGCGCAGTTACCTCGCATCGGACGGGCAGACGGACAGATAATAATTGTCTGAAAATAAAAAATTAAAATTTTCAATCCAGGGAGACTTGAACCAAAGACCTTTTGTTCCGCAGCTGCTCACGCTAACTACGGGACCACGGCGCTCCTGAGCTCAGTTTATCCTTGATGTTGCATATCTTGCGCATGAACTACTCAGTTTGTATATTTTGCTTATTTTTTTCATAGTTCCACACAACTTGTTCCTGTTTTCTCGATTGATCTGTGTTCAGTTTTTTCAAGGCCTATCCACTGTGCCAACTTATAACTACATCTGACGGGGGTGCGATGGGGAGGTTCCCTTGTTAGGGTTCACTTCACCAGAACTGAGGAGTATGACATGTCTAATGAAAGCTACAGACTAAAAAAACCGGGGAATTTTCTGTAGATATTCTTCTAGGACATTTGTGGATGATTTAAGTGTCAAACTTCATCCAACGTGGAAGCAGTATTTATTAGGAAAAGTGTCGTTCGTAATGGTTTTGAGACGTGAACAGACGACGAGAAGGAAGTTTCCTCCGTGTCGGCGACTGTCTGGCACTAGAGTTTCGTTGTTCCCCAGTCGCTGGGCGGCGCGAGGCTAGGTGCTCATTAATCCGGGCGATGCGCCAGAAGAGGCCCTCACGCGCCCGTTGCATATTCATGGCTCGGGCGTCAGCCTCGTGCCTGCGCCCCCGGGCCGGCGCCATCGCCCTAATCCCGTTACCGTGCCTCCACTACTCGTCTCGTCTGCCTGCATTTGCGAGCGCGCCTCCCGCTCTGGAACACCGGCATTTAACGGACACCGTGTCCGACAGTTCACTACGCTCGTGATGCTGCACCTGACATTTCCGGAATTACATTTCCAACCACTCTTTCCATTTTTTTTTTTATCCCTGATAACGAAGCACACAGTCATACACACGTACAAGACCAAACGCTCCAGTCGCGTTCTATAGACTGCAGCTTGAAAAGTAAGCTTCAGTAATGTAGAAAGGGGAAACGAACAATTTGACTGAATGTAGCACCCACGATAATCTGCTTCTGTGTGAGTCAGGTTGAGGACTACGAATGAATAACGTCATATGCGCTGGGAGAAACCCAGGAATACGCTCAGTTGCGGCACTGGGCGGTTTTTCTCGCTTTTTATTCGTTCACATCTTTCCTCCATAAAGTGTGAGTGATTCGTTTAAAACATTAATACAGCTGGCTGTGATGGGCATATATTGACTGCAGGGTTGTGGTTATGTCATTGATGAGCATTAGTACAAAGAGCGAAGATGATATCCAGTGCCAGCTTGCAAATGGCTCAAATGGCTCTGAGCAATATGGGACTTAACATCTGAGGTCATCAGTCCCCTAGAACTTAGAACTACTTAAACCTAACTAACCTAAGGACACCACACACATCCATGCCCGAGGCAGGATTCGAACCGGGGACTGTAGCGGTCGCGCGGTTTCAGACTGAAACGTCTAGAACCGCTCGGCCACACCGGCCGGCAGCATGCAGTCTAGTTCTCATGATGTTAACTATTAACTAACATTAATGACAACCTGAAGTGTAAGATATTAGTAAGTGATATTAATTTTTATTTATTTCATCTAAGATTTAGAGTACAGGTTTGGTGAACAATATGTGTTCTCATTACACCAAACTCGTCATATATTTCATATCACTCACTTTATGAAATTTTTAATTCATACAAATGTTTTAGAAATTTTATTGTACATTCTGTGTTTTTTTTATCCACCAAAATTCGGAACTGGTCATCAATCTTTTCTTGACAGTCTTCTCCAAATGGAACTACTGGATTCATAACTAAAGAACATATTTCATGTTTTTTGTTAAATCTTGTATGTGGATGGAAATTTTCAAGTAAGACCAAGCCCATGTTACTTAAACTTTCTACCTTCAAAAAATATATTTTTTTCTTTTATGGCAGTATCAAAAAATTTGAGCAACCACTATTAATAAACATACATAGATTATTCTCTTGATCAAATATTGTATCATTGTAGAAAAGTTTGATTTTTAATATGTCAGTTATAGTCAGCAGTTAAATATTTATTGATAACATTATTACTATAAAAATTTTCGTCCAGTCAATGAAAATGAATAAATTTTAACTTTAATGATTCTTCCATAATACTTTATATTCCAAAATGTTTTGTTATGTTATGATTACTACTTCTATCACTTAGAATGGTAATTCTTTATTTCGACAACTATAAAGCCATATTCTAACACAAATTGTCTCATATTTTTCATTTCAAAAATACTTAACAACAGAAGAACTGCTGGCCTTTTGATCTAGAAACGAAACTAAATGTAATATTCTCTATATTTCCCTATGGAAGCAGATAATACACCTTCATGAACATATTTGTTATATGTTGTAATTATTGAAAATGTTCATGGGTTTCTTATTCATGGTTGTTTACATGTTCCATAACTGTATTGTTAGTACTTCTAAATTCCAAAATCTTAGCTACATATGTAGTACATAACAAATGTCATTTTCTCCATTAAAGATTATAACCACTGCCTTTCACTGTGTGAGAATGCATTGTTGATTGTCAGCATCTTTTACCACATAACCTTCTATAATTAGATAAAAATATAATATCTTTATATTTGGCTGACTCTTAAAGCCTTCAATTTAAATAAAATGGACAACTGCAGGTGTGACTTTTTCTCTGAGGGTTCTGTATAAACTTAATTATGTATACAGACGATAATAATAATAATAATAATAATAATAATAATAATAATAATATCGCTTTGCACAGTTGCCTAATGCAAGTCTATTGGACTCACCTTTGTGTCCATAAACTAAGACAGTAATCCAACAGGAGAAAGGGGACCTATATTTTAACGTGGAGTGTGAACCACATATTGTTTCTGGCGACTCTTGACATCGCTGAGAGATGAATGTTACAATAAAAAAGGACTGAAAGATCCGTGTTCCGACCGAAATTCGATCGCGCGACCTCTCGGTTTCCAAGTACGCACTTTACTGCTATACCATAGATGCGACTTCCACGTATGTAGTTCATTTACAGGTTTAGAAGTGTGAGTTTGAGAGTATCGAAATACTTGGCCAATGTTGTTGTATCTTTTGATTGCACTGACTTAGAAGCTTAAATTTTTACACCATCAGAGGTCCATAGATCTTAGTATTTGACATAAATTTCTACTTGATACCTCTACCCATTCCTGAGAAATAAGGAGGTCTTTATGTAAGGGCGTATCCTTTTATTACATTGACTTAGAATCTTAAATATTTTACACCACCAAGGAACTGTAGATCTTAGATCTCACATATATTTTCACTTCATATTTCTGTCCATTCCTGAGGAAAAGGCAAAAAAATATTTTTATGCGCTATAATTACAAATTGACAGTTTTCGAATTTTTTTTTTCCTGTCCTTTTACTATGAAACCTTGCTTCTTGTCAAATTTCATGTTTCACAATCAGCAGTAAGTACCCTGTGTAAAATTTTATATTCTATCTTTAGAATACCTTTAAGTTTTCTTCAATATTTGTCATATACGTTTAGATTGGCACTCTTTGCATATGATCCTTTTCAAGTGGAATATTTACTTCACTGCCCAAAGTAAATATATCCCACTATTACACTTGACATTAATAAGTGTTCCTTCTTTTTATGACTTCCATCATTTCACACAGCACGTAGACATTGCCCTTTAATTGCAAATTGCAAATTGTTTTCTTATTATGATGTCTTATAACCAGGCTGATTCTTTAGCTTGGAACAATGTTACTATTATAAAAATTATTTCTTTAATAGTCTCTAAACGTCAGGATTCAGTAATGAATTTTTTAAATTTATTTTATTCAGTCATCAACTATCTGTGATACATTTTCTCAAACAGTTATTTTCTGTATGCATTGAAACTTGGGGATTTTCTTAATGTGATACTTGTAGAGAATGAGATTAGTTTCTACAATTATTTTTCATGTTAATCATATATCTTTCAAAATGGCTCTGAGCACTATGGGACTTAACATCTATGGTCATCAGTCCCCTAGAACTTAGAACTACTTAAACCTAACTAACCTAAGGACAGCACACAACACCCAGCTATCACGAGGCAGAGAAAATCCCTGACCCCGCCGGGAATCGAACCCGGGAACCCGGGCGTGGGAAGCGAGAACGCTACCGCACGACCACGAGATGCGGGCAATCATATATCTTTACATTATTTTACTGTAGATTGATATGTATTAGTTTTTCCACCTACAGTTATAATTATGTGTAAAAATATTTCATTGTCAAGCTTTTAGGAATTTCTACTTATCTTAAAACGTTTCTTCTGTCTCTGTTCATGGGAGCACTCAGAATACGAAAGACAAGAACTTAAATTTACACAGTTCATAAAATACAAGCATAGTTGCTTTAATTATTGTAACATTGCTAAATTACAACTGGTTATACTATATTTGTTATTTAAGAATCTATTCATATGAGATACACAAAGATAAATTGAAATGTTATAAGAAGCACAAGGGAATAGAAATAAAGAAAAAATTAGTAAAATGCTATGATATACTTGAAGGAAATGTAGAAACAGAAAGTCTAAGTTAAATAATAATCTGAGACAATTTTGATACAAATCAGAATTGGAAGTATCTTGGAGACTAGTACAAAATGCAGGATAATAAAAATATTGCAGAATTTGCTAAAAAATTTAGACAGCAGAAACGTGTTTTTAATATTTTTAAAACATTTTAAAGTAGACATAAATTTATGGAAGAAAATAGTTCTTTGAATGTGATTATTCCAAATTTATAATATATAAAAATAATTTGACTCTCTTCTGAACCTGCATACTCATCTGCAACATTGTAAAGTTTTTTCTTATGTTTGTAAGGTTCTATTTTTAATTCTGTCAAGGTGAAATATACTTATGAAGTAAGTAGAATGATTTATTTTCATAACTGTTAGAGAAAATTGCAAACATAGTTTCATGATGATATGGACGTAATTAATGACGACTCTAACGATAAGTCAGTACCATATAAGTACTTAGTAGAAGAAATTACAGATGACTGAAATATTAATTGCTGCAGCCGCCCTCTTACCTCTGTAGAAGATCCTCTTTGAATAACATTATTTTAGCTGATCGCAAAATGTTAGTTCTGTGAGTAGAGAGTGATCGATGAGAAACAGACTCCTAGGGATATTATTAATGGCTCTTACACGTACCAAACTGCGGTTTCTTCTCGGTTCAGGTTGTACATAAATGTATTCTCTTTACAGCTACAGCCCCTCGACCAGAAAACTCGTGCCGACCGGTGGTGACCCAGCGGTTCTAGGCGCTACAGTCTGGAGCCGCGCGACCGCTACGGTCGCAGGTTCGAATCCTGCCTCGGGCATGGATGTGTGTGATGTCCTTTGGTTAATTAGGTTTAAGTAGTTCTAAGTTCTAGGGGACTGATGACCACAGCAGTTAAGTCCCATAGTGCTCAGAGCCATTTGAACCATTTTTGAAACAGGAAACTCGTCTCGGTTCTCTGATTGAATCCTCTCTAACGTCATCCAGGTGATAAATTGCAAGTAGATACATTACATCTACATGTCTACATTAAGTCTAGGTCCATCTTAGGCGTCCATCTGGAGCCCATACGGGGTCATATGAATGTCAGCACAAAGCTCCCTCAACCATCAAGCTGATTATGGACAGGACTCACAGCAGATTCGACAGTCAGTGCTGTTGTGGCGATAAAGCGAGACTACAGGCATCTGTCGCAGATACACACAGATCGGAGTAACACATCGATATATCACCACCATAAGGACCTCATGGTATGTGAGTGTTCCTATAGTTTCACGCCAGTTAGATACAGTATAAATTGTCTACTGCAACTCAGTGTGTTACAACGTGTGGTTTCGAAGTCTAAAGCTTTGAATTCAGTAGATAAGTTAGCGAAACAGCTGATGAACAAAAAGGAATCTACTCTATGACGATGAGACAATATCATCAAATGATCATTTTTTCTGTAGTGTACTGCTAGCAAGAAATACTAGAGTAAGGCTTCTTTAGCTGGGCAGATGCTTAGGGTGTTTCATGACCACAGCGACAATCTCGGGCGGACACGTCACACACAAACGACCATGTCTTTTATAAAAACACATCTTCTTCAACCAGTCGTTTGTGAATAAGGTGCAAGGCGCGTATCGCGCAGTATATTACTCTAAGATTGTTATTGTTCTTCTTCTAAGTCTCCGGTGAGCCTTACTAACTGTTGTTGTTGTTTTTGTTGTGATACATGAGCCCAAGTCACATTATCATTTGCAGGGTACTGCGGGGGTATATTTTGCACAGACACTAAGACGACTTTTCTCTGCCTCGTGATGACTGGGTGTTGTGTGCTGTCCTTAGGTTAGTTAGGTTTAAGTAGTTCTAAGTTCTAGGGGACTGATGACCATAGATGTTAAGTCCCATAGTGCTCAGAGCCATTTTTGAACTAAGACGACTGTACTTCACATCCCATATAGATTTTCCACAATCGTTTCTTCATCAGTGTTCCAATGGTGCTCTTTACTCAGTCACGTGTTATTCACATGTGAGGCCTACTTTATACGAGCCAGTTATTTCAACATTCATAATAGTCATACATACGACTGTAAGAACTCATTCCTCAAGTAGGTATCTTGGAAGCAGTTGGGCTGGAATGGTTGGTAAAGGTCTTCTAGGATACCAGTACGCTTAAATAACGCCTCGTGACTAGCAACCGATTAAATGTGCAAGGCCAGACGACAATCTTCGACGCTGTATGATTTCAACGTCAGTCAGTAAAAGTGACGAAATATTCTGGCGTATAATATTGAGAAAGAAAATTCTAGAAAGAAGATATCTGGGAGAGTTCTGGCGAAAAGTAACTTCTTGACAAGCGAGACTGTTTGCAGTATACACGACGAGATACACTTGATCGCTATTTATCTGTCTGAGATTCTTATCACGTCGGAATGACTGAAGAGACTGTGTCATGTTCCTTTAATTCTCAGATACAGCCCCTGCCATACAGAGAGGTCCCACAAGCGTTGTGGCCTTGGTTCAAATGGCTCTGAGCACTATGGGACTTAACTTCTCAGGTCATCAGTCCCCTAGAACTTAGAACTAGTTAAACCTAACTAACCTAAGGACATCACACACATCCATGCCCGAGGCAGGATTCGAACCTGCGACCGTAGCGGTCGCGCGGTTCCAGACTGTAGCGCCTAGAACCGCTCGGCGACTCCGGCCGGCGTTGTGGCCTTCACCGGCTGAAAAGCAAAGACGCTATGTCGGACAGATCACATTTGCGACATACTCGTATGAATTGTCTACACGCTACTGTTACTTTTAAAAATTAGATAGAGTTCCTGTCGACCAGGAAGCAGGGTTAGCAGTTCTTCCACAACTATACGTATACATCGCTATTCTGCAGTTCACAGTTAAATGCTTGGCAGAGGGACCATAGAACTACTATCAGACTGTTTATCGAACAGTCTGTTATTGAATAACACGTGGGAAAATGAGCACCAAAACTTTTCCGTGCAAGTTCTGATTTCTCTTGTTGTATTATGATGTTCATTTCTCACTACGTAGATGGGAGTTCCCAAAATACTTTAACATCCGGAGGAGAAAGTAGGCGACTGAAACGTCGTGAAAAGATTTCGTCACAACGAAAATCGCCTTTGTTTTTATGATTGCCATCCCTACTCGCATATAATATCCGTGGCATTCTCTCTTCTATTTCTCGATAAGTAAAACATGATCTGCCCTTCTTTGAACTTTTTCGATATCCTCCATCAGTTCTATCTGGGAAGAACCCCATACAGCGCAGCAGTACTCCAGGAGAAGACGAACAAGCGAATACAAGAACATAGTGTAAGAGCTACTATTAAGAGACATTCCAGTGCGTTTTGTCTCAAAACAGTTACTTTGTTTCCTTCTCAGTGCTTGTCCAGGTCTGTCAAATAATTATTGCTTCTGGCGCTCGTAGAGTTTGAGATGACTGAAGCCTAGCGCAGGCTCGTACCCTATCTTTTCCACCTCATACCTCCATTTCCTGCAGGAAAAGACAGTGAATTTCTGTCTCAGCGTCTAGCTAACATCGGTCGCTCACGTCCACTCTAAACTCTACCTTTGACTTACTTTCAGCCAAGTCCAACCTGACACTTCCCTTACAATCCTCCTTTCAACTTTTGCTTCTCCTAACCCAACACAAGATGCTCTATCGACAGTGAGATTCAGCATCTCGTGAAGTTACATCACAAGAAAAATTCACCAGAAACAGCTTAGCGAAAAACTAATTCATGTACTAGGAGTACTAATAATAGTCTTTGAAACAGCTAGCACCAAACATAGGGAATCACCAGTGCAGTCCTTAATAATCCAGACTTTTATTGAAACCATCCGAAACCAAGCCAATGAGCCATGTGCATATGTATATAGGTAACATAATTAGTCTTGCGTCTATTCTTTGTGAATTAACCCTGACTATACTTCTTCCTGGATTTCTTTTTTTATATACAAAGTTGGTGCTTTTATATCGAAGAACCGTGAGAGAAATTCTCCCTTTAAAAAGTTCTCGATACCTCTTGCCTATTAACAAGGAGTGGGTAACGTTCAGAAAACCCAAAGAGTTGTACTCTGAAGGACACCTGCTCACGATATCTACATGATGCCCTAATTACACTGCGCAAGAACATCCGTCAAACATTCTTCCCATTCTAATCACAATATTCTAAAATACGAATTTAACGATTGGTTCCAGACTTTTTTCATCAGCTGAAGAACTTTATTAAAATTGTCAGCAGACTCTATAAGAAAATTTTCGTTCATTGAGACAAGCGTCAACTATTCATAGTAGGGAAAGACAGCACCTAACAGTTACATTTCCTCTGTTCGTATATGAGGAAGCAGTGATTTTACACAACGGGAAAACCCTCGTTCTGCATCGAAGTTTCCATGGCAACGAGTGAATAGCAGGAACTTGAAAAGAAATTATTTTCTCAGTATGCCAAAATTAATAACAATGTCGTGTGAACGTGTCTAGTGTGAGCAATAGACGAGCAGCCTTCCCGATTCCTTACAAGGTTAACTTGTTCGTTTGGTGGAGATCACTACGGATTTCTTTTCCGGTTTCGAAAAGCCCCAGTAAAGGTGCTGCCCCTGCAGTGACCTCAACTGGTGAACACTGCTGTTGTACCCCGTTAGTGCCATGTCAACCTACGTCCGCCATTTATGTCTTGATTTATATGATTTTTCTCTGTAGTTAGTGTGGATATTGGACGTTATTAGATATGAATCAACAGGTATAAATTATCGGCAACAAAAGCTCTGCTGCTTTGACTAACGGCTGAGGTTTACGTCTGCGTTATCGCATTATCCTCTGCAGAAGGGGCTAGATTGTTGAAGCATTAACCACGCTGAGCCCTCTTCTACTTCGTACTTATCCCTCGAAAAGTTAGTGACCTCTCTGGTGGTGTAGTAAGTACCTACATGTATTCGGGAGCTATCAATTTCGAACAACATGATCGGTAGCCACTGGATTACCATCCACGTCGCATGCCAAACAATAAACACTTCACGTTGCAGCGATGTGTGCGTCATACTTAATCTGTCTGCTGATGGCTGAGTCTCTCCAGACACTTGAGATGTAATCTCGATTAATAATGACCCCGGAGCCACTTAATCTCCACCCACGCCGCTCAGCTGTGTTCTCTTGATGAAGTGCGGCTCCCTTGTAATTTCGAGGCGAAATCTGCGTCAGCAACGTGTCTTTCACGTCATCAGTCCACAACACTTGAAGTTACAGCTATCAAAATAGCTATGTCACCGTTCGTTTCCGAAATGCATAATCTGAATATCACTTACTTACGTGCTTGCTAGAGCAGCGTGTCAAGTGGAGCTCGCACACCAGCCATCTTCCATTAAATCCTCTGTGTGGTGGCACTTCTTTCAATCACAGGGACAGATAACTAAATCGAAATCAAACCAGCCATTAGTGTGTCAGTAATACAGATTGAACATAAAGTCTTTCCTTGATTACAAACAATTATTCCTAAGAAACTAAGCTAGATACACCTGTACGGCTTATTGCGAATGGTAGCTTAACTTATAAATTTTCTTGTAGATATACTTCCACGTGTGCTCCGATTGTCACCCGCAGAACGCCCTGGTGAGACTCAGATTCTTTCCTTGTCTTTGACAACAAACTCAGGACATCTGTACCCATCATCCGGTGGAAAAGCTTGCAGATAGAAGGAAGACTGAAGTTGAACGTTCCGTCGACAGCATGGTCATTAGAGACAGAGCACAAGCTCAGGTTACGAAAGGCAAGGGGAGGAAATCGGCCGTGCCCTTTGCAAAGAAACCATTCCGGCATTTATCTGGAGCGATTTTGGGAAATCGTGGAAAAACTAAATCTGGATGGCTGGACGGGGATATGAACCGTCGTCCTCCCGAATGCGAATCCAGTGTGTTAACCACTGCAACGCCTAGGTCGGTAGCTCGTAGGTGTTACACTTTGTACGCATTTGTTTGTGTAAAATCTTCACCACAATGTTTTGAGGTTGCCCGTTTCTCAGCAAACACGGGAATTCAGTTTTCGCTAATTGCGTTGAAATGTTGTGTGCATAGCATCAACTGTGTTCTCACTCACTCCAGGTCCATCGCTTTTTGCCTTGTCACCAATATTGCCAGTTTCTTTAAATTTTTCGTACAGAATGCTGTCAGAGGACATGTAGAAGTGTATTCAGAAAAACTTCACGATTTAAACTACCATTTCCAATAAACCTCGTAGCTGTATCTAAGAAATATTTTTTGCAATCAGCAAAGAATTACCCTCACCCTGTATTTGTTATCTGACGAGCCCAATAGTAACTATGGCATCGCCCGTGAGAGAGTTCCTCCTACGTCCTGCCTGCCCTCCACAGCTTCTTTCGATCTGTTACAAAGTGCTAATTATGCCTCTGCAGAATGTAAATCATCAAGTTAAGCACTTGGGCTGTATTTGTATTGTTATAGGTGAGAAAGGAATAGAAGGAAACGGGTGTCATAAAATCACTTACTCCCCTCAATTGCCTCCAAGGAAGTAAATGCGTTCAAGATGCTCATGCGATTGATGAATCACCGTCAGTTTCTTTGAAAGTACTTTCCAAATCCTTATTAAAAGTAACAGAGGAACTAGCAGATCTTCAAAAAGGGTAATACCAAGGAGGCATCAGGAAAGTATGATCCTGTGTGAAACAGATTTTCTATCCGAAAAGTATTCTCATAGTAAGAGGTAGAAACACTGTAGTTGTGTTTCTTAACTCTGAAAAAGTTAACTCGATCGACCAGTAGTCGCTAATTAGTGTTTTGGAAGAATTCGCAATAGGCTAAAAAACTAGGGCAATTACATATAAAGCAGACGCAAATGGAAACTATCCCGAAAGAAAAAAGTCATGGGGACATTTCAGAGCCCATTGAGATGAAGACAGGAGTTAGGCAGAGAAACGGGCTGTCAGCCATTTAATTTACATTGTCCTGGGAAAGTTAACGAGGACAAGGAAGGAAGCCACGATAAAAGAGGGGGTATAAGGAACCTGTTTAGGTCTAAAGAAACTGGGTTTGAAGGTGGAGTACCTAGCGTTCGCTGATTATTTGGCATTGTTAGCCAAAAATAAAGAAGAAACTCTAATAACGCTCGAAAACTACATAAGATAGTAGAAAAATCAAGACTGGTGATGTCTTACGAAGCAACAGAGTACATGGATTCCAAATACGATGGAGAAACTCTGTAAGGTGGCTATAATTTCGCACCTTACAAGAACTCATCCACATAATTTGCCGTGATCTACAAACACAATTAGGTATCATGTGATAGGTTGTACATCGTATATATGAATACATAAAGGAGACTGACATTGTCACGTACGTCTTGTAAATAACTGTTAACGCTTATTGCATGAAAGGTGACGGAGTGTCTTTATTATAAAAACGGCGTAATGAATGATTGCCTATACTAGTAGAAGTTGGAACACCTATGGAGATGAAAAGGCAGGCAGAACTCAAGCTCTGGGTGGAAGGCCCGCACAGGTGTTGGTCCTGCTTAAACACAGGAAGTAGCTTGACGTACGTCGTGGCACCTGAAAATCTTGGAAGCAGGTGAGATGAACGAAGAAGCGGCACCTCGGAAACCACGCAGGCTGGGTTATTTCCAAGGATTTTTACTCAGAAGCATACCATTGTACGAGTATAGGTTTTTCCTCGCAAACTTTCCGCGCTGGACGACAAAAGACTAAAATATGGTTGGTCGGCGTTCGGAAGAATCTGTAGAGAGGGAGAATATTTCGTGGTTTCGTGAATATGATTCGTTTTCGGAATTATGATGGTGGGGATCCAAGCCTTGCTGGGAAGCCAGCGCTGTAGAGACGGGATCTTCCGTTGTGAGCGCCGGTGTGTGACGGTCGCTCGATATCAGCTTTTCTTGGTACAGACGGACTTGCTGTCTTTGCTCTCAGTAGAGTATATAGTTAGAACAGTTAGGAACTGTACTGTTGCGAGCCTATACGACTCCGGACTTTACCTTCTGGTTGGAAGTCGTCGTTGAGTACGCAGCGTTCAGTAATTGAGAGCACTTCCTCTGCCTATACTTACGTTGAGACGTTATCTGAACTCCGTCCTTGTGGCTGGGAGTTCGCGTTTCTCGTCTGTAGAACACAGAGAGGAGAAGACAGTATTAGAGTATGTTGGTCAGAGGACCGCCTTCTGCCGTCCTAGTGTTTGAAAGAGTTTTTATTTTTGTGGCTGGAGTTCTTCCATCTACGCAGACGTGTACGAGAACCAGCACGCTGACGCCCCAGACGCTATACATACGATGATATCGCAAATTGCTTCGCCTTATTAGGGCTATAAAGCTAAACAGCTATGATCACGTTAATATTTCCACTGAGGTTCCACACCACCGTAGATCATCTTCGAAAGTAGTATCTTCTAGTGTTTGGTACGTAGATGATGTCAGTCATTTCGCGTTATTGATATTAGATCGGGCAGTCATAATAAGGGGCAGAGTTGGGCAATTGATTAGTAATTTTACTTAGGAAATGTAAACATTGTAATATAACGGTGTTTTAAATCTACAATAAATATGTAAGAAGGAACAACGTTTATCATTTAGTAGGATTAGTTGCCTTCATCATTCATTTATGTTTAGATTGTAATTTATAGAAATAAGAGATCCTAAGACTTGGTCCAGGGAGTAGTCAGACAGGGCTAAATCTTCATTTTAGCGTTTATTATTCTCCGTTGCGCACATTCATTTTACACCCGCCTGGAGAAGCATCTTGGAACTCACCTGAATACAGCCCTGACAAAATCAAGAGAACAGGTAAATTCAAGTATTTTGATGAATTGATGAAACCGAATGGGATTGATAAAGAAGAAAACAAAAGACGAGCCAGTAAGATAGAACTGGCATACAGATTAGTACAGAATAGATATAACACAATAACAATCTCCTTCAATGCAAAGATTAGGCACTACACCACGGTTGTTACGCCAGAAGCGCTTTACAGTTCCGAATACGTCATACTGAATAAGAAAGGACAAATGGAAAAATGAAAGAAAATCTTAAGGAAGATTCTCAGACTGCAAAAAGAAATGATGGTACATGAAACAAGAGGAAAAATGAAGATTTATGGAGAAGATCACAGGTGCTATAGGTAAGACAAGCTTGAAGTTTTATGGGCACCTCCTCCTCAGAATGAGCGAATGCAGATTAACAAATAAAATCAATAACTACATCACAAAATTAAAGCCGACCAGAAAATGGGTTCAGGAAATAAGAAAGGACATGGAAGAAATTGGGATCAATCAGAAAGAGATCTGGAATAAAGCGGTATTTCGAATGAAGTTTGACAATTTTAAGAAGTTCCAGGAAAGCAAAGCGCAAATACCTAGATCGTCTGGGCACAGAGAAAGAGGAGGAACATCAGCGAAAGAACTAACAGTTTCTGGGAGGAAAGAAAGGATTAATTAACAAACCAATTGTTTCCATGGTCCACAGAAAGTCAAAGTCGAAAGAAATACATTACGTTTTCTTCCCGTTCGATTTGGGGATGGAGTGTGGGAGTCACAATCGCTTATATCCATCTCGGAAACATATTATTAATCTGTTTTTTCTTCACCTTCTCTGTTTGAGTCATACGGAAGGAACAGATTATTACTGGCCCAACACCAAAAAGGTCTAACCCAGAAAACATTATCATCATCAATCCATATGCTTTTCGAATTTCGGAGTCCTGAGCGATATCTGTCCCATGGATCAGGTATGTCGGATCGCTTTTATTCGCATAGTGCCTGTACGCCATGTGTTGTGAACATAATGTTCGCAATGTTCCAAGTGCGTGTTTACACATGTAATGCTGCTGCCAGGTGATAACTGTCGGATTGGATGTTACTGTAGCGCGGAAGAAACTCATGCTGTGACGCAGGTTTTCGATGAGTTCAGAATGTTATAAGGTAGACATAGGGATTGGCTACCATTGGGCCCCTGAGCAGTTACCAACCTATTATTACAGAGTAGTCATGTTACAAAAGCCGTAAGGATACGAAGCATATAGTCTCATAATATTTTTGAGAGACCATGTTACTACTTATATTAGACGAGAATGTATTGAACTCGGATAGTCATTATCTGAGTGAGTGGCAGTATGCTGGAATAGCATTCAGGAGGGCGGTTACTAGATTTCCTTGCCGGAGATCCAGATTTAAGATAGGAAAAATACCGGAATGATTCCCCTGAAAAGGTTATGGCCGATTTCCTTCGTTATCTTACCCTAGACCGAGTTTGTTCTCCGTCTCTAAAGACATCGTCGTCGACGAAATATTAATCCTTAATCTTCTTTCCTTCCTTCCTTCCTTCCTTTCTTCCTTCCCTTATTTATGGCTGGTGTCCGCAACTCTAGCGCCTAGTCTTGAACACAATGCTGTAGTCACACTTGTTACAAGGTACTTCAGTCTGGTTGATCTCCATAAGTATGCGAGCTAAATTAACAGTCTCAGCTACGCGAGAGATCCTACAATGATACGTCAACTGTAACCACCTCTGAATCTTCTTTTGATGCCAGACAAAAATATTGCGAAACAGCACAATACTTTCCACACACCTATTATCACCTTTCAGGATTTCCGCACCACAAAATAGAGATTTTCTGAACTTTCTCGGTCTCAGACAGTGAACATCGGTATGGACTCAAATGAGAGAACAGAGTTGATTGCAACAAAAAAGAAAAAAACTTCGTTTGTAAAGAAGTTCTTTTTGACAAGTATATTTCTCTCGACATGCGCCTAAACAATAAATTCATTTGTTGCACAGCTGGTATCCAATTGCGCGTTTTGTTATCTGACAACCTGCGCAGTCGTTAAAAGCAGATCCTATAAACCCTATTCTGTTTAGCAATGACTTATGTGGGAATGTGTCGAAGTTCTTCATAAAAAGAGGTTACACACGGTTGCTCCATACCTCTCTCTTGCATCCTCATGACGCGCAGCTAACGCACATACTTACATAACATGTTTACAAACGTGAGCGTCAACACATACAACACTATCTATGAAAATTACAACGTTGTGGGGAACGTGGCGAGAGCATGTAAGCGATGTGTGCACAGAGGCGGAGAGCTACTGGTTATTGTTTGGGGGCATCGGTCAAATAGCGCGTGACTTCTCGACTGTTCCCGCGGCAGTTGGAACAGCGATATATACAATATAGTGGACGCTAGATTCCGGTAAAATAATGTTGTGTCTTGGGCCATACTGCTCTAATACGAACAACGAGAGGATTTAGAAGGCAGAAGGGAAGTGGCAACATTTTATTCAGTGTCCAGTTACCATCGAGGCCATTAAAGATGAAACTCTAGCTGCGATGGAGAGAAACGGCCGTGGTACCAAAGCAGCGTCCTCTTCATTTTCTATGAATCAAAAATAATTTCTAACGCTAGTGTCACACACCGTAAGGTTCAAATGGTTCAAATGGCTCTGAGCACTATGGGACTTAACTGCTGTGGTCATCAGTCCCCTAGAACTTAGAACTACTTAAACCTAACTAACCTAAGGACATCACACACATCCATGCCCGAGGCAGGATTCGAACCTGCGACCGTAGGGGTCACGCGGTTCCAGACTGTAGCGCCTAGAACCGCACGGTCACTCCGGCCGGCCACCGTAAAGTGGCTTACGAATTTCAGATGTAGATGAATACTTAAATGTACACTAATGTGTTAAATATCCCAGCGTATCGTGAGGCGAATTTGACAGTCTGTATTGTGTGTTGCGTTTTATGTTTTTAACATCAAGGTCATCAACGACAGGTTGAAGCTCAGTCGCTCAGTGTTTCTACAGGAAGAATAAAAACCCGTTTCGCTCGCCTACACGCGTTAACGAGGCGCGACTAATATGGGACTAGAGATCCACGAGCCTGTAGTGTATGTTTCAACAACTTCATTTACAGAACTCAGCCATACGGTGAAACATTGGTAGGTCAGAAATTCGTCATTCAGAGCGTGAGGCGGCAGTATGCCATTATAACGTCTTATAGCGCAATTTAATGACTACGAACATGGTATAATCCAATTCAGCTGCAGCGAGTCTTACAAACAGCAACAGTGCGTCAATTTTAAGCTTTCCACGGAATAGAGACAACACCATTTAGTAATCAAGGCTACGTCACCTTAAAATAAATCGTAGATACGGGGTACAAAATTAGAGGCTTGTGATGTCTACGAACACAGTTGTATTGTGATATACTCGTAAATCAATTACGGAGAAGTATACATTCCAAGAATGAACGTTTGCTGATGAACGGTAATCTCGAAAACTATTTAAATCAAGAGGAATACACGAGAGACTAAGATCCATTTCTCCTGAATACGAGACTAGTGTCCACTATAGCGCTCTACCTCTAAATATGAAATATTATTACAGTAAATAGCAGAAGCTCAGTTACGTATCGCAATATTATACACCTTGTGGTTCTGTGTTTACCCCTTCATAACTTTGAGAACAGTTTTGAATTCGAAATAACAAATTCTGTTTCACATCCTTTCGTATCAACTGATTTAACTCTACGTATAGACTATGTATTGTAGAAGATATGAAACAAAACAAAGTTTTTTCGGAGAAAACAATGTATTACAAGGGGAGAAAGATTCTGTATCTTGTAACAACCCAAAAGAAACTTACAGTAAACATTGTGATGAATGTAATATCACTACTACAGGTACAGATGACGAATGTTACCAAGCAATCTACATTATTAATGCAATTTAATTATCGTTTAATATCTGGTCTGCAATTTAGTATCTGGTCTACGGCCTCAGAACCCTGGAAGAGCTCTTCTAATCATTGAATTGATATGAAGAAGAAATACACATTAACGGATCTCTTCTGAACTACGTTTGATCCGCAGAGGACATTCTTTTGTTTGCTTCTGATGCACAAGAACTTCAGGAGGTGTTGGAGGAACTGGAACAAAGCAGGTATGATAGTGGCTGGGAAGTTGAATTACAGTAATATGAAAATGATGTGCAATTAATATGCCGATAGGTAAACAGGAATGATTAATGATGGAATTATAGAAACAACTGACTCACTCGGATAGCTGTGCGCGCTAGCACGTCGCTTCCGGGATTCAGGGAGGCACGCCGGCCCTGGATCGAACCCGCCCGATGGAATGCCGACGAAGCCCAGTGTGCCGGCCAGCCTGAATGTGGGTTTTAGGCGGTTTCCCACACCTGAGTAGGTGAACACCAGACTGGTACCCACCTCTCTTCTCAGTTACACAGCACACTTTCACATTGGATGACACTAGATGGGGACAGGGGGGGAGGGGAGCGGGGGGGGGGGGGGTGTTAAGAATTGAATTCCCAATCAGTCTAGAAGTAATGTACACTGTCAGTACTAACTTACAGAAATGAAATAGGTACATTAAATGACCAAATAGTTCAAATATTGAGTATCACCTAACGATCAATGAGATGCACGTTAGGCATAGCAAATAGCAAGAAGGGGCAGGAAAACTAACAAATAAATCAAAAGTAAAACAGAAGGTGGGGAGATTATAGTGACTTTTACGAAACTGTAATGGAGATGCGCTGAGCATACAGCAAAACCAAATGACAGGAGATGGACTAAAGAGATTCTGTGCTGAATTCCTCGTGATGAGAAAGACCTAGAGGACGAAGTAAAGAAACAAATAGGACACATTTTGATCCTAAAAGCACAACATCGTTATGTAGGGAAGAGTCTGGATGGACCTATATCCAGCTGTAGATGAATTCTATGCGGTTAACGGGACATAACGTTAAGTACATAGGCCCTACAGCTACTATTGGTGATGGAACAATGTACATCTGATAACCGGTATTCCAATTACGCAAATGAATAGCTGAGATGGTTTTTGGTCTCGATGATGGTCTGATCCTAGACCGAAATCCATCTTCTGTAATAAACTTTACTGTTACAGCTGTTTATAGCACAATTCATTTCTTAACTCTTTCATCGTTAGAACTGATTTTGCATATATTTGAAAAATAGACGGTCAAAAACTGTCATCCTCTGTGATTAATAATTTGTTTTCACTATCAAAAAACTTTTAAGCTCACCGGTTTTGAATACTGGTGAAGTGTAACGCATGTGGCCCACGTAACTAACTGGATCCATGTGTTAATGTGAACCTAGGATTTTCAGAGTTAAATTATTAATTTTAGAATGATTGTATCAGGATGGCAACTATGGAGAAAAGTATAACATATCAGTACTAAAACACATTTGCTATTATGACAATGAAAAGCATTAAATATCGCACACCAGTTTTCAACATAACATTTGAAGAATGGTTTTACATACAACACACCAATGTTTTCTACATTCTATGAAGTTTTCTGGAGCATATATGTCACACTACATAAAATTATGTACAGTCCAGCAGAATTACTGAGTTGTGCAATAATCTTACAGAACAATGTGTGTGATGTATAAGAAAACACAGTTAGTTAGTTCAGAGATTCTTGGGATGGAAAAGATGGTTATTCGATTTTATTTACGTGGAACAAACGCACTGTGCCACCTATAAATACCCGCCTTCCCATTTTATAGCTCAAAGACTTCTATACATCAGCCAAATGGTCCTGTATTTCTCCTAGTTGCGAAGGCATCTCGCTACTTGCTACCAGTAGACAGATATGAGATATAGACGTCCCAACGCTCAAAACTGCATATTACTTTGGTGGGACACATGTATCACATCAACCACGCAAGGGTTACATTAATTACAGTTGTACAACACCACCTCCACAAAAATATTTATAAATTGTATTCACAAACCTTCTTCGTGAATCAGTCTATTAGGGAAATCCGTAACAAAATCCCTACAGTAGTTCCTGAGATTAGCCTTCACATACAGACATAAAAACGCCGTGGAGTACTTAAATTTGGTAAGAGGTGTAGATGTAAATAATCGAAATGTTGTACATTGTGAAACGTATGAACCCACAATATGGACTCTACGAGTGTCGTATGTTTAGATGAGCTGTTCATGGGGCAGCACTGCTACGTCCAACCCCAACATCGTATTCAAAGGGTACCTGTGCCCCCAGATGGAACTGCGTAAATTACCGTCATCCAGGAAGTATGGCAGGACGCGTTCAAGAAACCTTTCGTAAATGCCTCAGTTCAGCCACTCAGGAAATGCAGTCGGCAACAAGATGGAAACCATACGGTAGTTTTCCCGTATCGAAAGAGTCAGCGAAAATCTCGGATCAGCCGCTGGAAGCTTAATACTTATCTTCACTGCTGTCTGTATTTTTATCTCTTAAGCGTATCTATATGCAGCTTATGGCTAAAATCAAAAGAAAATAGCAATTATTACATTTTTGGAGTAGATGTGAATACTGACATCAACGGGAGTCCTCCAGCCTCTGATTCTCTGCTTCGGCAGTGTGAATGGACTGCGGCTGGAAAAGTTACCTAGTCTGACAGTGTAATCGGGGTCAACTCCGCCGGAAGACTGAGTGCAAATGTGAGAATTTCTCGACACTGCGTCGTTCCTGACACGCCAGCTTTCGCAAGCTGGACGTTGCGTCAGGCCTGCAACGATTAGACGCCCGACTCTCCCACCTGCCGAGGACATCCGGCCTCACACTAAACCTTCTGCTCACTCTCTAAGTAGTAAATCTACTATCGCAAAATACTGAATAAAGATGCGATTCCTTTATTGACAAATGTGGCAGGAACAACGTATCAAATTTGTAACGAAAATGGAAAAGAAAATCAAAAAACTTATTTTTTCCAGTTTCTGTCACGGTTTCATTCAAAAAAATTTTAGCTGTGATGATTAGGTTCGGATTACCTTGTCCATAGCTTTCGTTGTATGCGTTAAAATACGAAGGCTGTGGTTTGAGAATGACAATGTAGCCAGAAACTAGTTACCACAAAAAAAATTTTTCAATGAAACTGTAAAAAATAAAATTTAGTAATCCAAGTTGCTGGTACGTGTTCCTGCATTATGGTGGAAATTAAAAAGAAATCTTTTACCTTGGTTACAGAAGGTACTATAAGCTTTCCTTGTCTATTTATTTACCAAGTTCCGTGGAACCATGCGAGCCAAACCTGCTTTGTCATGGACTGAGTCAGTCTACCGTTTACAGAATGGTGATTAAAAATTTTATAAACAAACAATTAAGGAACTAACAAAACACGAAAAAACAAGGGGTATAAGAATAAAAAAGCATTACAGCGATAATTATCAGCCACTGTGGGGAACACCTGTCCAGAACAGAAGGATTTTGTCATAAGGAAGCATTTCAACTTTAATTTGTTTACTGGAGTTTATCTCTCAGTTTTCTTCAATTTGACTGGAATCGTATTAAAAATAATGAACAACTTTCGTACAATGCTTACGAAGGTGTTATCCAAGTGTATATAGTTTTTCCGTCTATTGTTCATTGAATGAATGTTTCAGTTTCTCCAGAATGAGCCAATACCCTCAACAACAAATCCTATCACGAAATATGTTGTATAAGTGCAGATCTTTCTCGTGATGTTTGAGGTCAGTGTATTGAACAAAATTACATCAGTATTTACTTCATTTGCAGACAAATAATTATATATTTTACGAGTAGTATTTTTTGGCTTGGTCAGTACGCATGGCACAAGCAAGCCCTTAAAGTTTATTTTCCGCCGGGCAGCAGATCAGGTATTGAGGCGTGCTTGGGTGAAGGCTAAAGGATAGTCTATACTGACAGGCGTAGTCCAATTCACGGTGCATTTACGACCATGCAGAAAACTTCAGCTAGTAAATTAAGAGATGTATTTACGGGAAGGCTGTTAGATGTAAAGAAAAACAACTTACGTACTAAGCTCGGTACATATTAAGGTACCAATCATCACAATATCTGTACTTTCACCCCTAATGCACTGAATGTACAGGGATTGCAATGTCAGAATTCCGAGACACCTGAACAAAGGCTTGCACGAAGATCGCGAAAGGATCGCGCCCTTTCTGAGATAATGACGTTCTCGGTGAGTGAACAGAGTAGCACCAAAATATAACACCAAACGAGATAAGTAAGCAAAGTAAACAAACCTTTAGTTGTCAGTGTGAGAGAGACAGCGGAGATCATTCTTATAGTGACATAGCAGCATTCAGTCTCTCCACAAAATCTTGACCGTGGCACTTCTAAGATAGCCTTCCATCTGCCCCCCAGTCCTGAGAGTTTAAAATGGTTTACTTCACTGACTATTTGGCAACTTTCAGATAGTAAAATTAACAAGAGTTCCGAGTAGGGAGCAGTAAGCATCGCGTTTGTTGCGGTTACGCGTTAATCTGTTCTCTCAAAGCCATTGGCCGATGATACTGAATATCGTATTAAGTACATCATCTTACACTGAGGTAACAAAAGGCATTGAATAACGACATACGGAAATACATACACTCCTGGAAATTGAAATAAGAACACCGTGAATTCATTGTCCCAGGAAGGGGAAACTTTATTGACACATTCCTGGGGTCAGATACATCACATGATCACACTGACAGAACCACAGGCACATAGACACAGGCAACAGAGCATGCACAATGTCGGCACTAGTACAGTGTATATCCACCTTTCGCAGCAATGCAGGCTGCTATTCTCCCATGGAGACGATCGTAGAGATGCTGGATGTAGTCCTGTGGAACGGCTTGCCATGCCATTTCCACCTGGCGCCTCAGTTGGACCAGCGTTCGTGCTGGACGTGCAGACCGCGTGAGACGACGCTTCATCCAGTCCCAAACATGCTCAATGGGGGACAGATCCGGAGATCTTGCTGGCCAGGGTAGTTGACTTACACCTTCTAGAGCACGTTGGGTGGCACGGGATACATGCGGACGTGCATTGTCCTGTTGGAACAGCAAGTTCCCTTGCCGGTCTAGGAATGGTAGAACGGTGGGTTCGATGACGGTTTGGATGTACCGTGCACTATTCAGTGTCCCCTCGACGATCACCAGTGGTGTACGGCCAGTGTAGGAGATCGCTCCCCACACCATGATGCCGGGTGTTGGCCCTGTGTGCCTCGGTCGTATGCAGTCCTGATTGTGGCGCTCACCTGCACGGCGCCAAACACGCATACGACCATCATTGGCACCAAGGCAGAAGCGACTCTCATCGCTGAAGACGACACGTCTCCATTCGTCCCTCCATTCACGCCTGTCGCGACACCACTGGAGGCGGGCTGCACGATGTTGGGGCGTGAGCGGAAGACGGCCTAACGGTGTGCGGGACCGTAGCCCAGCTTCATGGAGACGGTTGCGAATGGTCCTCGCCGATACCCCAGGAGCAACAGTGTCCCTAATTTGCTGGGAAGTGGCGGTGCGGTCCCCTACGGCACTGCGTAGGATCCTACGGTCTTGGCGTGCATCCGTGCGTCGCTGCGGTCCGGTCCCAGGTCGACGGGCACGTGCACCTTCCGCCGACCACTGGCGACAACATCGATGTACTGTGGAGACCTCACGCCCCACGTGTTGAGCAATTCGGCGGTACGTCCACCCGGCCTCCCGCATGCCCACTATACGCCCTCGCTGAAAGTCCGTCAACTGCACATACGGTTCACGTCCACGCTGTCGCGGCATGCTACCAGTGTTAAAGACTGCGATGGAGCTCCGTATGCCACGGCAAACTGGCTGACACTGACGGCGGCGGTGCACAAATGCTGCGCAGCTAGCGCCATTCGACGGCCAACACCGCGGTTCCTGGTGTGTCCGCTGTGCCGTGCGTGTGATCATTGCTTGTACAGCCCTCTCGCAGTGTCCGGAGCAAGTATGGTGGGTCTGACACACCGGTGTCAATGTGTTCTTTTTTCCATTTCCAGGAGTGTATAACAGGGCAGTGCGTTCGTGCAGCTGTCATTTGTACTCAGGTGATTCATGTGAAAAGGTTTCCGACGTGATTATGGCAGCATGACGGGAATAAACAGACTTTGAACGCGGAATGGTAGTTGGAGCTAGATGCAGAGGACACTCCATTTTGGAAATCATTAGGTAATTCAATATTCAGAGATCCACAGTGTGCCAAATTTCAGGCATTACCTCTCACCACGGGCAAAGTGGTGGCCGACGGCCTTCACGTAACGACCGAGTGCAGTAATATTTTCGTACAGTTTTCGGGGCGAGAAGACAAGCAACATTACGTCAAATAACCGCACAAATCAATGTGGGACGTACGGCGAACGTATCCGTTAGGACGAATGCCGGACATTTGCCACACCGGACATTTGCCACACCGGACATTTGCCACACTTGCCCCTTCGCCAGGTAGCTTGCCTTCGCCAGGTAGCTTGAGTAGCGATCCCTCAGGTAAGGGACGCCCTTCCCCGCACTACCTCCGTCCGCTTTCAAACCGCCGTCTCCACATCTTACTCGACACAACCAGTACGTAAGGGACCTTCTTCTTCGACATCTTGACCAAATACAGAGCTTCTTTTCCGAAATCGAAATATTTATAACATTTGGGAAACAAAAGCAATACCGGTGATTATGTCAGTATGTAATTAGTTCTGCCAAGTATAAATATAGATTCCTCTGTCTATACGGTAGCTTCCTTTCACGATGAAACGAGAATGTGAATGTACGCTAATCATTTCTTTCAGATCACTGCATTTGTGCCTACTTTAATTAGTACAACTGCATACCCAAAAGACAATAGGGAAAGAATAAATGGGTTTGTGAATATTTGAAAAGAAGAACGACGTACTCCATATTAATTTACTCTCTAAGAACATTAGTTAATGAAGTGTAGCGGGGCAATGTTCAAAACGTAACTGAAAAAAAACGTTCACTAAATAGAGATAAGAACATCTATGATTGACATGTCATCTAAAGTCGACTTACAATTTTAAAATGTTAGAAATAAGGAAATGAAGTAATACAGAATGCTACGCTTGCAACGTATATTGTTGTTCTACATTGTTTAGCTCTGGTATTCACAGGGTCACAGAGAAAGCATCTTAGGTTCTGGGGGAAAAAGCCGTAATTGTAATTATCTGGACTACAACAGAAACAAGAAGGACAACTTAAGGAAAAATAATGTAAGCTCACAATCGATTTTGAAGCAGATAGTTCCAGTGACTTAGTATGGGCAGAGGTTATATTCGACAACCGGAATAAATTAATAACTGGCTCCTTTTACCGACCCACTGTCTCACATGAAACACTTGCTGAACAGTTCAAAGAAAGGAAAAATTGAGTCTCATCACAAATAGGTACCCTACTCATACAATTATAGTTGACAGTTACTTCAATCTACCTTCCGCATGTTGACAAAAATACAAAATGGCTCTGAGCACTATGGGACTTAACATCTATGGTCATCAGTCCCCTAGAACTTAGAACTACTTACACCTAACTAACCTAAGGACATCACACAACACCCAGTCATCACGAGGCAGAGAAAATCCCTGACCCCGCCGGGAATCGAACCCGGGAACCCGGGCGCGGGAAGCGAGAACGCTACCGCACGACCACGAGCTGCGGACCGACAAAAATACATTTTCATACCCTATTGTAAATAGAAAACAACTTCTGTAATTGTTCTAAATGCTTTTTTTTAAATTATTTTTAACAATTGCTTGACGAGGCAATTCAAATTGTAAATGGTTACGCCGACGGCGGTGGTCTTGCGGTTCTAGGTGCTCAGTCCGGAACCGCGCGACTGCTACGGTCGCAGGTTCGAATCCTGCCTCAGGCATGGATGTGTGTGATGTCCTTAGGTTAGTTAGGTTTAAGTAGTTCTAAGTTCTAGGGGACTAATGACCACAGATGTTAAGTCCCATAGTGCTCAGAGCCATTTGAACCATTTGTAAATGATTACGAAAACACACTTGAACTCTTAGCCACAAATAATCCTGAGCATCACGACGGATACAGGAATTAGTGAACACGCAGTCGTAGCGAGGCTCACTTCCGTAACAAAAAAATTCACCAAAACTAAACGCGAAATATATCTATTTATAAAAGCAGCTAAACATTCGGGTGACGTCTTTCCAAGAGGTAGTCTCCAATCCTTCCAAACTATGTAAATTAAGACCATACCTGGCTTAAGTTCAAAGAAATAGTATCAACAGCACTCGAGATATTCATACCAAGAGACGGAACTGATCCCCCATGGTACACAAAACACGACAGAAAGCTGTTGCAGGAGCACCGCAAAAGGCACGTATAATTTAGACGAACGCAAAATCTCCAAGATTGGTGAAGTTTTACAGAGGTTCGAAATTTGGCGCGGATTTCAATGCGACATGCATTTAATAGCTTCCACAACGAAACTCGCTCTAGAAATGTGGCGGAAAATCCAAAGAGATACTGGTCCCATGTTAAGTAAACCAGCGGAAAGGCTCAGTAAGTACCTTTACTGCGCGACAGCGATGTTAATGTTACTGTAGTCAGTGCCACTAAAGTGGAGTTAGTAAATGCATTTTCCGAAATTCCTTCACCAAAGAAGACGAAGTAAATATTCCAGAATTCGAAATGAGAACAGCTGGAAACATAATTTAGGAGTAGATATCCCTGGTGTTGCAAAGCAACTGAAATTACACTGTCAGTGACAGAGGAAATGATCAAATATATTTTCAAAAAGTGTGTAGTGTATAAGAAAAGTAGGTCTAATACATTTTATTCTGATGTTCTTTAGTAACAATTAATTATCAGTAGTAAGCTCCTTACTTTTCTGGCCTGTTTAAAGATAATCAACAATTTAGTAAGAAATTTCAATTTTTAAAGGACTCTATTAAAATGTACTTAAGTAGATTTACATCTACTATAAATGTTTGCAGCTAAACTTAAATAAAAAATGTTTGAGGAGCCAAAATTGTCAACCTTAGGATCAGATCAGTTTTGGGATGTCAATTTTAGGTGCAATTCAAAGGTTAAGGTCCCATTTTCTTTCACAAAAGCGTATACTATCAGTTTAACAAACCATGATATTTTAGGTGATAGTTGCGATTCTGAAGCTTCAGAAAATTATTTTAGAACTCACAATTATTTAATAGTATGGCCATAATATTGGAAGGTAGAAAAAAGTTATCTTAACGTGACAACAATAGGGATACTTTTGTGAGGCTTGAAACACTTTTTAATTTTTACATTAAAAGCTGATTCGCATCACACTTTGCACAGGCTTTGGACCGTGAAAATGATAAATGACCATCTACCATTCTGGCGTGTGTAAAATCAGCCTAAACACGCTGAACAAACGTACACTCTATTTACAATTACAACTTAATATTAGCTCCGATAATGCTGCTTCAATGTTTTAATAATTTTATCTTAGTAATCTGCGAGGACTCAGTGGTCTTCATAGATTTTAATACATTTTTAACGTATTTTAGTCCAGTTTCTGAATATGAGGCAACGGCCTTGCCGCAGTGGCTACACCGGTTCCCGTGAGATCACCGAAGTTAAGCGCTGTCGGGCGTGGCCGGCGCTTGGATGGGTCACCATCCCGCCGCCATGTGCTGTTGCCATTTTTCGGGGTGCACTCAGCCTCGTGATGCCAATTGAGGAGCTACTCGACCGATTAGTAGCGGCTTCGGTCAAAGAATACCGTCCTAACGGTCGGGAGTGCGGTGTGCTGACCACACGCCCCTCCTTATCCGCATCCTCCTCGGAAGATGACACGGCGGCCGGACGGTCCCGGAAGGGCCACTTGTGGCCTAAAGACGGAGCTTTTTTTTTTTTTCTGAATATGGGCAATGGCTCTCAACCAAGGCCTAATGTTGCCAGTCTCTTCATAATTCTTTACGATTCTCTCTATCCTGTCGTCCAGCTCCAAGTACTTCTTCTTCCTCCTCTTACCTTCAAGATTCATTTCCAATTTCATGTACATTCAGTTTGTGAGCTCTGCTTCCTTTTTCAAGCAATCCACCAAATAGTTGATTCTAGGGTGAGGGTTTCCAATAATACTATTTATTTTGTTTTGCCACCCTTCAACAGCATTCGTCGTTCGGTGCCTTCTTCCGGAACAGTCCCACATTTCTATTGCGATATCCTCATTCTCTAGCCAGTTATCCACAAAGTAGTCAAGAAAATGAGAGAACCTTCCGTTATCAGAAGCTTCTACATGAATCTCAATCCATCCATTGCTTACGTCCTCCGATTTTACAACTGCCAGCGCTGCACACACCCTGACGTGAAGTCTTAAATCCTCGTTCTAGCGGTACTCCTCAGTTAGACCGAGAACTTTAATTCTTCTCCATAAACGTTTCTTCATATGGAAATAGAATCCATATATTTCAGTTGTGGGAAAAACTTGACGAATGGTCGATATCGCAGCTGCCTCAAAGTCCACCTTTATTTGTTTAGGACACCACTCAGACACTGCCTGTTTTATCAGACGAAACAGACGAACATATGTGTCTTCCTTCTTACTAGGGAGCAGTGCAAATACAATAGAAAGAATGTTTGTTTCTTTAATTGGGCCTCCTAAGTCTACGTGTATGGTGAAGGTCTGTACAAACTGCTTGCTGCATCTCTTAAATGTTCCATCCATAAAAAAATGGGCACATGTTTTTAAAATTTCTTTTCCTTTGCTTCCACTAAAAATCATTATTCTCGCCTCTAATCGATCGTCTTCCAGAAGAAAACTACTGCCATCTCCCATTTTAATAGATCTTCATGAAGATCAATTTCATAAGAGTTCTTAGGCTGTTGTTGGTTCCCCCGCTCTTGATTCCGTCGACGACGCATGGTTCTCTTAACAGATTCTGAATTAGGCATCACTGTAACAAAGTCACAAACTGTATTACGTAGATTTCCCATTTCATCCGCGTATATCTCCGATAACTGTGTAGTTTCTTCTCGAGACCTTCTCTCTGCCCTTTCCACTTGCTTTCTCACTTTCAGAGCTGCATCGTCAGGTGGTCCACAGAGATGTTCTAATATGCTCAACACTTCTGCATTCCTCGAAAGCAGCTTTCTCTTGCAATGATCCGCTTTTCGGGGTAAACACATCCATGTAACAACACCTTCTTTAGATTCCCTCTGTTTAAGATACGCGTAACCTTTGTAATGAGCAGGAGGCCTGCCCTTGTTTGTTGTAATATCTTCCATACTGATGTCACGTTCGGAACTTCGAAAGCAAACTGGGCGGCCGGGTGAGGAGGAGGAGGGGGGGGGGGGGGGGCGGACAAGGGACCCGACCCTTCGAAGCAGGTAAAACCGTGGCAAATGTCCGGTGTGGCAAATGTCCGGTGTGGAAAATGTCCGGACACCCCGTTAGGACAGTGCTGCGAAATTTGACGTTAATTGGCTGTGGCAGCTGACGACCGACGCAAGTGCCTTTGCTAACATCACGAGAACGCCACCAGCGCCTCGTCTGGGCCTGTAGCCATATCGGTTGGACCCTAGGCGACTGGAAAACCGTGGCCTGGTCAGATGAGTCCCGATTTCAGTTGGTAAGATCTTGTAGTAGTGTTCGAGTGTGGCGTAGACCTCACGAAGCCATAGACCCAAGTTGTCAACAAGGTACTGTGGAAACTGGTGGTGGCTACCTAGAAACCATTTGCAATCATTCATGGACTTCATCTTCCCAGTCAACGATGCGTTATGTCATCAGGCCACAATTGTTCGCTATTGGTTTGAAGAACAATCTGAACATTTCGAGCGAATGATTTGACCATCCATATCGCCTGACAAGGATCCCATCGAACATTTATGGGACATAATCTAGAGGTCAGTTGGACCCGCCAGGGTAGCCTAGAGCGCTAACACGCTGCTTCCTGGACTCAGGTAGGCGCGCCGGCCCCGGACCGAATCCGCCCTGCGGGTTAACGACGAGGACCGGTGTGCCGGCCAGCCTGGATGTGGTTTTTAGGCTGTTTTCCACATCCCGCTAGTGAATACCGGGCTGGTCCCCACGTTCCGCTTCAGTTCCACGACTCGCAGACATCTGAACACGCTCGCACTATTCTATTAATTACACTCGACGCAGACAGTAGGGATGCTCTAATTCCATCCTGGGGGGTACGGGGTTGCGGCAGGAAGGGCATCCGGACATCCCTGTCCACTAACCTTGCCAAATCCGTTCCTAACAATGCCGACCCTACGTCAGCGCGGTACATGGCACCAAAGAAAGAAAGAAAGTTTCTAGAGGTCAGTTGCTGCACAGAATCCTGCATCGGCAAAATTTTCGCAGTTATGGACTTCTATAGGGGTAGCATGGCTCAATATTTCTGCAGGGGATTTCCAACGACTTGAGCTTGAGTCCATTCCATGTCGAGTTGCTGCATTACGCCGGGTAAAAGGAGGTCCGACACGATGCTGGGAGGTATCCCATAACTTGTCACCTCAGTGCATAATACGTTCCACGCCTTTCACAATAACGCTGGTGTCGTCTGTAAAGAGAACCAGTTTTCTGTCATCTGCCATGTTTAGTAGCAGATCATTAATATATATCAAAACATTCAATGGATCCAAGCAAACTGTTATCCCCCATTTCACAAGACCCCAGTCAGATTCAAACCTCTCCCATGTTTGTTGACACTTGAGAACAACCTTCTGCCGCCTACTTGCTCAAACGTCTTGGAGGCTTGTGTCATGGAGTGAAACCTATACATATAGGACTGGAAATACCCAAACCGAAAGAACGGCCATACTACTGTGAAACACATTCTCGCTAGGCGGCAGGCAGTTCACCATCCCATACGTTCTCCTTCCTTACTTCGAGCGGCATATAGATTATCCTGGGTGCAGGAGCAGTGCTTTAAGCATGGAAAATATCTCGTGGACTAATTAGTTATTGTAGACACTGGTACAGTACACGCCAATCGCAGGATGCTAGTGCTTCGGAAACCACCGGAGACGAGACATTCCGCTTGCCACCAGGAACGTCCATTTATCCCATAAAAACACATACAACATGGGAACACATTCACTATCTGCCTATCACTGGCGAACCACACAGGACTTCACTGTTCGATAACGATCATCCTTTTGATCATATTTTGTACAACGTGTAGACAATCTGTAATTTCAAAAAAACACCACCCCATCGCACACAAAAACTCTCCAGAAAGTTCAGGGAGCACTCTTCGCACATGAAGATGCTTCGGTGGTCTTCAAATCACCCGACCTCAGTCCTATTGAACGCAACTGATACGCCATCGAGCTAGATGAGTGCCCCTTATCATAGCTCCGTACAATATCGGCGAGTTATAGGAGGTGACTGAGAGGCAATGGATAGAGATGGCTCCCTCAGAGCTTACAGAGTCCCACAGAGTCATTGGTACGACCGTGACATCAGGGTGAAAACGGATGCTAATTTAATCGCTTAATTGTTTTGTTTTGACTACCACAGTACTAATCCAGATAGTTGTACGTATCGGTGTGTCTTGTCCTGTAAAGATCGCCAACATTTGGTGACTGGACAGGCCCGTAAAGAATATAAGACGGCAGATCTCATTCATCTGAGGTCTCTGTTCTTCACCCATCTCTGGCGAACTCGCTTCCGACAGAACTTCAAACCATCATCTTCCTTCCTTCAGCCATTTTTTTGCAGTGAGCAGGCGTCGACTGTTATTGTTTTGTGCTGGCAGCATTGACGTTAATAGGTTCCACACGTCATCAACGAGTTCTGGTCAGAGAATGGTCCATTGGACTCAAACCGGTAACCGGAATTAATAAGTAAAACATTTTTGCGATATGGTTTTTTTTCTGTCGTATTATTAAATACAATAGTCATCGTTCCGCTATGACATTAAAAATTTTTGAAAAGCGGATTCTGTCACAGCATTGGCCGTCTCAGTGGTTAGCGGATGGAGGACAAATATTGTTACTTGGTTTCATCTCTCATAGAAACTGCACCTTGTACGTATACTGGCACATTAGCTTTCGGGACACATCCTACATTGCGTCTGCAGCGCTCGAGAAGTCCAGACAGTATGAATACGGACTTGCTATACCTGGTAACTGAGACTTCATTTCCGATCTGCAGCGATCACTTTCAGGACATTGCCTGCAGCCAGAATATTCTTTTTCCTCAGTTGTAAGAAGTATGAACTTTTCTTCAACGCATGCTTAAATTCGATTTTCACCTTCATGTTAGAAGTAAGCTCCAAAAACAGCACAACGACTCCCACGTTTACAAGTGCTGAATCCAATTTTATAAAAACTGATCAAGAGTAATTAAGGTAACCTGTAAAAAAATAGGAAAATTTATGGCATACATTTTAACGCTAACACACAGCAATAGATAAACGAAACAAAACGAAGACAAAAGTTTGAAAGTGGTCAAAATCAGGATGTCCCATTGTAGGTACTCTGAGATGTCTACTTCATAAAGAGGTTGTATTCTTGCGTTCATGTTAAAAGCATCCGAAAATTTTGACATCATCAATAAACTCACATCCTGACCAAAAACCTGAAGCATTCAGAAGGAGAGGGCGAAACGAAATGAAACTTCGTGAGTTGAGGGGGTATGTGATGTTATTTCAGTGATTATAAAATCGAATAAAATTTAAGTATGAGCCCACTTATCAATACAATTGCAATCCCTTCAGCCTGGCCGCATGCACTGATTTGGATGGAAATAATGTCATACAGCTGCTGTATCCCCTCCTGAGGAATGCTGGCTCACAACTGTTGTAAGAGGTTCTTGACATACTGGATACTTGCACTGGGATCGAGTTGACATCTGAGATGGTCCAACGTATATTCTATTGGGGACACATCTCGGGATCTTGTTAGCCGTGCGAGTACTTCAACACTACGCAGACTGTTCATAGAGATAAGAGCCATTTCTGGACGAACATTATCCTGTTGAAAAATGACACCACGGAACTGTCACACATAATCACACGGGACATCCCTGAAGTACCGCTGTGCCGAGAGAATTTTCTCCATCACTACCAGCCGTGACATGAAGTTGTGCCGGATGGCTTCCCACACCATGTTGCCAGGAGTAACATCACTGCGCCTCTCCAAAAACATTGGAAGAATGGACATCTCCCCAGGTCCCCGACCTACTCGACAATAATGATCATTCGCGATAGTGTAGGAACACAATTCGACACTGAACACAATGCGACACCATTCACCAGGAGTCAATACTTCCTGGTCGCGGCACCACTCCCAACGCAGCCTTCAGTGTTGTAGTGTTTTTGGGAACTTACGCATTGGACGGCAATTCCCTAGTCCGGCTGCTTCTAGTCTCTGGCCTATGCCGCAGGTTGACACACAGTATTGGTAGGAGTGCTTTACCTGTTTTCGGATGCAGATACTGATGTGAAGGGTTACGATTTGCTTGACGCACAATGTGGTGATCCTTCCTTTTTGAGTTCAGATGTCCTATACCGGAACATTGACAACAAGTCTGTCTGTCCCCTAGTTCTCATGCAGTCCAACATCCGAATGTCCGAAAAATCTAGATGTTTAGCGAATCGATTAGACGCCAAATGGAGAACCACACATAGACCCCTTCCAAGCTCTTGTCAGGTGCTGATGAAACTGTCTCACACGAGAATGCGCCAAACCTTTGTCGTTCACTGTGATCAGTCAACAAATGAAGCTGTTCACGACCTTTATATACCCAACCAAGCAGGGTAACAAAAAAAAAAAACTCGAACAACACTAATGCATTCTGGCGGCCGTTCACAGAGAACTGAAACTCTAACCACGTACATACTCACCGATGGTGTGTGCTTATACGAAGTTACATTGACTTCCGACCTTGTCTTCTGGGTTCTTCACTCTTCTTATCAGGCAGCGGAAATTGTAATTGGTATTCTGACATCTTTTCTAAAAATCTGTGGAGCGAGATACATTAATTGACTAGATATCCCAGCTTGACAATAAGACATCAATATAGAGGGTGAAATATATTACTCAGAGTTTGGGGGCGAAAAGAATAACGTCGCGCGTGTCGTTAAGTCACCAGCCTGTTTGTAAAAGTGGCATGTTACTACAACGGGAGATCACCCGTTTGGAGTAACAGAAAGGGGAACGTAGTAAGGCACAGAGCGCAGGAAAAATATAAACCCTAAGACCAGCAACCGTGAACAGTTATTATCCAAGGCCCCAAAAGGTATCAGCTGAGGTTCCTAAAAAGAATGGTTAACGAAGAGGGCTCCTGTGTACAACTAACTTGAAGTCGGCAGCACTGCTGTGGAAAGAAGATTTCTGTAGTTGGTGGAAGCCAGAAGCGAAGGTAGAAAGGAATCTGATAGGATTTAATGCGTAGACATACACTACGTGATAAAAAGTATCCGGACACGTGGCTGAAAATTACTTACAATTTCGTGGCGCCCTCCGTCGGTAATGCTGGAATTCAATATGGTGTTGGCCCACTCTTAGCCTTGATGACAGCTTCCACTCTCTCAGGCATACGTTCAGTTAGGTGATGGAAGGTTTCTTGGAGAATGGCAGCCCATTCTTCACGGATTGCTGCACTGAAGAGAGGTATCGATGTCGGTCGGTGAAGCCGGGCACGAAGTCGGCGTTCCAAAACATCCCAAGGGTGTTCTATAGGATTCAGTTCAGACCTCTGTGCGCAGGCCAGGCCATTACAGAGACGTTATTATCGTGTAACCACTCCGCCACAGGCCGTGCATTATGAACAGTTGCTAGATCGTGTTGAAAGACGCAATCGCCATCTCCGAATTGCTCTTCAACAGTGGGAAGCGAGAACGTGCTTAAAACATCAATGTAGGCCTATGCTGTGATAGTGCCACGCACAACAACAAGGGGTGCAAGCCCCCTCCGTGAAAAACAAGACCGCACCGTAACATCACCGCCTCCGAATTTTACTGTTGGCACTCCACACGCTGGCAGATGACGTTCATCGGGCATTCACCATACCCACACCCTGCCATCGGATCGCCACATTGTGTACAGTGATTCGTCACTCCGCACAATCGTTTTCCACTCTTCAATCGTCCAATGTTTACGCTCCATACACCAAGCGAGGCCTCGTTTGGCATTTACCGGTGTGATGTGTGGCTTATGAGCAGCCACTCGACCATGAAATCCAAGTTTTCTCACCTCCTGCTAACTGTCATAGTACTTGCAGTGGATCTTGATGAGGTTTGGAATTCCTCTGTGATGGTATGGATAGATGTCTGCCTATAATATATTACGACCCCCTTCAATTGTCGGCAGTCTCTGTCAGTCAACAGACGAGGGCGGCCTGTACGCTTTTGTGCTGTACGTGTCCCTTCACGTTTCCACTTCACTATCACTTCGGAAACAGTGGACCTAGGGATGTTTAGGAGTGTGGAAATCTCGCGTACAGACGTATGACACAAGTAACACCCAATCACCTGACCACGTTCGAAGTCCGAGAGTTCCGCGGAGCGCCACATTCTGCTCTCTCACGATGTCGGATGACCACTGAGGTCGCTGATATGGAATACCTGGCAGTAGGTGGCAGCACAATGCACCTAATATGGAAAACGTATCTTTTCTTGGGTGTCAGGATATTTTTGATCACATAGTGCATGTTGCTAAACCGTGTCGAGGCTTATGGAAAAACGTTTTCCTACCACAGGTACCAAACTCTGGTCGTCTCTCGTCTCAGTTTCACTGCTTCGTTCATGAAAAGGACGAAGAAAGCAGTACGTGTTTTCAACTGATTAAGGTAGCTACAAAATATCACATATTACTGAGTCAAGTGTTCCGAGGTTTTTATGTATATGATACAAATTTTAGAAACTTGCTCTCTACAGACTAGAGCTGGTATTATGTTATTGACGAAAATATTTTCGATTCATGTGTCATAACGATTACAGGGTTTATCCTAAACGATAAATGATTGGCTCAGTTCCCATTTACTAGACAATATCACCCTGTTCCGTTTTTCTGCGCTTAAAGTTCTGCCAGCAACTCAGTAGTTACTCCCGCACCTTATCAGGTCTGTAAACATATTTCTCTCGTCTTCAAGTGGATTATAATTTAAGTCCGTGTAGCTCCGTTGACGAAGGTTTTACTGTTGTTTGTTCCCGCGACGCCACCCTATACTTTCAATGACTGCATGTGGCACTTCAAGCTATTACATCTACTGTTCATTCACTACGATGTTCCAAAAAGCATGCTGAAACACTGAGCTGAATAAACGTACACGGATGCATAAAACTGCAATTGTGACCTATTTTAACAAACGCTTTTTCGATCTTCCTTATGGGCTTACTCCCACCGTTTCTTATAGTTCAGTTTATTCCGGCAGTCATTGTTGTGTCTGATGAAGGTGCATGTCGATACCACTGAAGTTTCAGTCACTCAGTTATTGCTCCACATACTCAGTTTCTTGAACTTGTTGTAGTATTTGACATGACTACTTCTCTAACGACTCACAACCTTCCAGGCTATTCACTCCATGTGGTAATCAGGGGAGGGAGATTAAGAAACACCATCTATCCTACGAGATATGTTATTCTGCCTTACACAGGTCTCAGTGTGCCCTTGTCGGCATTTTACTCAGTATGGGTACCCAGTGTGCATTGGAGGTATGCAGGAAACTTTCCTAGGAATTACGTCCGTGTTGAAATGGCTCCTGTAATAGGACCACTGTCAGTTCCTATTATTTCAGCCATTCTCTATCTGAAATGAGCCCATTGTTGTGTGATCGTCGTGTTCATATTTTCATTATCTTCCTCTTTCGCCTCTCCTCTTCCTAGTAGACCTCCTCCTAGTACTATTCCCCCATCCCTTCTTCCCCAGCTATACCAGATTACTGTAAAAAAGCTACAGCTTCACTATTGGTGAAGGAGATATGACGAGTTTATCTGCAGACACACAATGCCACTTAAAACTAAACTTCGCCCGAACTGGCCATGAAGACCCAACGGTACCGACCGGCCGCCGTGTCATCCTCAGCACACTGGATGCGGATATGTGGTCAGCACACCACTCTCCCGGCTATATGTCAGTTTACGAGACCGACACAATGCCACTTAGGATACAGTATTCCTCACCGGGTGTAGTAACGCGAAGGATCAACCTACATCATTCTCGTACCATAATAGTTACAAACACTTTCCAATGTATTTCCGTTCGCTCTGCTGTAAAAATGTTATGTACTGCATTTCATAAGCTGTCTTCTGAATTTTCTTCTAAATGACCTGCTACGTTGAGAAAATAAGGTCAGTAACGAGGAATAATCCATTTCACATTCGTTCCTAAGAGACTTGCTTAGCCTTACGAGAGACGACGAAACTTTCATTATCTCAGAGCGAAATTTGACCTCCATTTCGCGACCAGCTATTGTTGCGACGGACGAACACGTGCGTTCAGACTGGTCACACAGAGGCAGATGGACTTGCCAAGTCTCGTGTGTGAACGGGGACGTCGGCAGCGCCGTCTTTCTAAAATAAGCGACCCGCTGAGGCGCCCAAGGCCAGCAGATCTCCACTGCTTACCGCTTATACCGTTGTGCATCCACAGTTGGAGAATCTTCTTATGGCAGTAGCTTCCTCGCAGCAGTTTCTAAGACCACATCCCTTGTTATTGGGTATGGAGTTCAAGTCCGCCTTAGTGACTGAAGTCGCTAACCCGTGAACCGTACTAGCCACCGATATGAAGGTAGCGGATTTCAATCCTGAATATAGAACAGATTTTCATTTGCGTAATTCCTCGACGTGTCTGCAATTTTTTTCATTCTAGCACTAGCGGCAGGATGTACCGCATATTAGGGACTCGGGAGGAAGTTCAGTTTGCAGCTCGCTTTCTTTGCTACTGGCAGTGTGGCATATTCTTTTAGCTCTCTAAACACTAATGCAGTTAATAATTATAGCACCAATGTAATGTTGTAGTAAAATGTTTACAAGAGCACTTTCTTTGTGTGTAAAATGAAGCGTGCGCGCACCGCCGCGCCAAGTCGTTGCGACACACGGCACAGCTCCGCCAGACTGCCAGCCCGTCTAGACAGTAGACACCCTGTCTCCTGCCTCGCTCGCTTCTCATCCTCTCGTTTTGTTCCTCCAGGCTGCTTCGAGATTCCCAAAGAATACAGTGGTTCTTACGGTACGAGAGAGCACATGTTCTAGCTGGAAAACGTAAAATTATCTTCCCGAACTGGGGTTTTTTTTAATTTACAGACATGCCTAGAGGCATTCATCCACCGAGAAATTTAAACATTTGGGCATTATTGATAAAACTCGAAATTAGAGCACGCAGGACTTCACCCAAAAACATTAGATTAGGCAAAGGGTAATCTAAAGAACTTATCACTAGCATCTCCTAAAGGGCTTCACAGACTTCCATAGGAATCACGGTTGTGCTGAAAATGTATCTCGTCTCCAAAAACATTTCATGTGTACCGTATCTCTTCAGCAATTTGTCAAATCAGCCCAATCAGGTTTAACATATCAATGGCTTAAAACACTTTACCAATAAAATACATACACTCTGAAATTCTGTTCGCTCAAATACGATCCTATGATTCGCCGATCATGATATATTAATTTTCTAAGTTCATCTGTTTAGGCAATGAAAACTAAATCTATATCTGACGAATGAATACGTTCCGTGAATTCCGGTATTTCAACACTCTGACACGAAATAGCAATAAAACTATAGAATATTTGGATATTTTCATTATCCTTATACAGGACTGTAACATTCAGGGGAATGGTCGATCGGCGGCATGCTCAGTACTGCCAACCAGTAACACGGAACCTTAATACGGCCAGTCAAAATGAGGATGTCGTACATAACGCGACTGAAACTAAGTTTAGTTTTACTTTTTTTGAACACTTTTGTAAAAGAAACTGGGTTTGAGTAACTCTCCATAGCATATTTCCAAAATAGTGGAGCGAGGAACCAGCGAACACAATTCGGGATGGCAGAAAATCAGTTCTCTTGTAGCAGTCACTTCATTTAGAAGGCTCTTAGACCCAACCTAACCCAGCCTGGTGGTTTAAGACTAATACCGATACATAAAAGACAGAGATTATGCATGTAAATCACGAACGACAGATGGCTTGAAAACAAATGACTATGAAGCATTCCATCGACGATGCCTTCATTTTACGAATTGAATAGATCCGCTATGTCATTCTGAAGACCGCAAACGGTACCGTCTGGAAGTTAACGCCGAGCGCGAAGTGAGGAAAGAGGTAATCTCTTCTCCTAATTCTGTACAAGATCTTCGAAACCCAAAAACGCTTTAAAGAATTGTTGTGATCGATTGTGTATGGAATTCCTTGTAAAAGCAAGTGAAAATGAAAGAGAGCTGACTTCTTACTGCTATCGCGTCCTTGTAGTCAGTAAGTAAATAAATGAGCAGTGAACTACTTGAGATTGCATTACCACACTAGATGCTTTGATAAGCTTTGTAATGCCGTAGAGTAATTTCAAGCGTGGCTCTCGAGATAAACGCTTTAAGTGGTTAGTAATTGTACTGCACACTTTGAAAACTTGGTGAACTAGAACCAACGTTTGAAACAAAGTTTCATTTTGTTTCGCAACATATTTCTGGTGTTGGCTGTTTCTCTTGGTGCGTAATGCGTTTGTTACAAGTGTCTAAATTCACTTGGTGAAATATCTTTCGAACGAGCGTGTCGGAGTCTTGGCGCGTCCTGTTTTTATGCAGTGCACAGGACATCAGGAAGATGTTTCACATGGTTACATTGACAGAAGAAATTTAGTCCGACAGCTATAAATGGCATCGCACATAGCGCCAGTAACCAAGAACTATAGGAGGGTGACGCGTGGTTCGGGTTGTACTGCACCTAGAGTATTGTTATGGGGATAAATCTCTCGTACAGTGCTGTACACATTCGGACGTGCAGTACGTCAGAATAAACCTCACATATCTCAGACTAAAAAGATATTAGAAAGTACTGAGGTATTCTAGTTACAGGAGTTATGTGGTGGACGTCAAGAATAGTTTTGCTATTGCGGAGTGGGCCCGTCATAACACGCCATCTGTGGGGTCATTGCAAACATAGTTCTACGTAATATGTTGCTTACATAATTTCACGTAAGCTATTGCTAATGTAGTTTCACGGAAGCTCTTCCTGACATTAATGTCTCAAACGAATGGCCTAATTATCACCATTTTATAACAGATGTTATACGGTCGAAAAAAGTGTCTGTTTTTTCAATGCAAACTGATCTTTTAACGAATCTTTGGATTTTAGACAGGGATGTTTACATATTACGACTCTTCCAAAAGGTTCATTTTGTGGCCCTTGTCAATTGTACGCAGAATTTCCATATTATGCAAAGATAGAAGAGGAAAAGTATATTTCTCGATTTTGAAGTGATCTACAGAAATTGACTTATATGAATCTTCACCATCTTTCTTGAGCAAGTGTTCACGAAAGCGGGTCTTGAATCCGCTCCCTGTCTGTTCTGGACAGACATGCTCTCCTTCCTCCATTTTTGCTTAACATGGAAATTATGCCTATAGCTGACAAGGGCTACAAAATCAACCTTTTGTAATAGTTTTGAAATAAATAAACATTCCTATCTAACATCCAGAAATTCGTAGAGTGACCACCTTGCATTGGAAAACAGACACTATTTCGACTGTATAGCGTCTCTTATAAAATAGTGAAAATTAGCACATCCTTTTAGATATTAATGTCAGCACTAGCGTATGTGGAACTACGTGAAATGTCTTTCAGATATATTATATATAAATTCCTTGATATCCCTTAGTTATACTTTTTATATGCTTTTAGATGCTTTTTAAATGCTTTATATTTCTGTACAACAGCTTGACTATGCACATAAATGTGAAATATTTACTGTAAATTATCAGTCTGTGGTTATAATTATCGTACAAAATATGTACATTTTTGGACTAAATCTTATACTTTACATAAATGTATAATAATTCCAATCGCAAAGAAAGCAGGTGTTGAAAGATGTGAAAATTACCGAACTATCAGTTTAATGAATCACAGCTGCAAAATACTAACACGAATTATTTACAGACGAATGGAAAAACTGGTAGAAGCCGACCTCGGGGAAGATCAGTTTGGATTCCGTAGAAATGTTGGAACACGTGAGGCAATACTGACCTTACGACTTATCTTAGAAGAAAGATTAAGGAAAGGCAAACCTACGTTTCTAGCATTTGTAGACTTAGAGAAAGCTTTTGACAATGTTGACTGGAATACTCTCTTTCAAATTCTGAAGGTGGCAGGGGTAAAATACAGGGAGCGAAAGGCTATTTACAATTTGTACAGAAACCAGATGGCAGTTATAAGAGTCGAGGGACATGAAAAGGAAGAAGTGGTTGGGAAGGGAGTGAGACAGGGTTGTAGCCTCTCCCCGATGTTATTCAATATGTATATTGAGCAAGCAGTAAAGGCAACAAAAGAGAAATTCGGAGTAGGTATTAAAATCCAGGGAGAAGAAATAAAAACTTTGAGGTTCGCCGATGACATTGTAATTCTGTCAGAGACAGCAAAGGACTTGGAAGAGCAGTTGAACGGAATGGACAGTGTCTTGAAAGGAGGATATAAGATGAACATCAACAAAAGCAAAACGAGGATAATGGAATGTAGTCGAATTAAGTCGGGTGATGCTGAGGGAATTAGATTAGGAAATGAGACACTTAAAGTAGTAAATGAGTTTTGCTATTTGGGGAGCAAAATAACTGATGATGGTCGAAGTAGATAGGATATAAAATGTAGACTGGCAATGGCAAGGAAATCGTTTCTGAAGAAGAAAAATATGGTAACATCGAGTATAGATTTAAGTGTCAGGTAGTCGTTTCTGAAAGTATTTGTATGGAGTGTAGTCATGTGTGGAAGTGAAACATGGACAATAAGTAGTTTGGACAAGAAGAGAATAGAAGCTTTCGAAATGTGGTGCTACAGAAGAATGTTGAAGATTATGTGGGTATATCACGTAACTAATGAGAAGGTATTGAATAGGATTGGGGAGATGAGAAGTTTGTGGCACAACTTGACTAGAAGAAGGGATCGGTTGGTAGGACATGTCCTGAGGCATCAAGGGATCACAAATTTAGCATTGGAGGCCAGCGTGGAGTGTAAAAATCGTAGAGGGAGACAAAGAGATCAATACACTAAGCAGATTAAGAAGGATGTAGGTTGCAGTAGGTACTGGGAGATGAAGGAGCTTGCACAGGATAGATTAGCATGGAGAGCTGCATCAAACCAGTCTCAGGACTGAAGACCACAACAACAACAATGGTCAAGTTCTTTAACTTTACGTTATCCCAAATTTTGTGGCTTTTGGATACGACAGATTAATTTGTCGAAAACGGTAATGTAAAATAAAAATAACTGTGTAACTGTCAGCTGAATTTTATTCTGAAAAAAGTATCGGAGGGTTATAATTAAAGTGCAGCTACTCACAGAGGGCTGTAATTATCGTATGGCAGTGAAGCTTGGTAGACATTCTAATGCGTTAATGCGGAACCGATGTACGCTGGAAAAAATTAGTTCCAATTTTCGCTACCAATCACGAATATGGCGCTGTGAATGCAAGGAAGCGGTATAGAAATGTTTCCATATGTGATGGTTCAGGATATGGATGTGGGCAAAAGAAAATGTCAAACAAGTGAGAAAGGCATGATGTTGGTTCTACTATCAACCGCCGCTTACACTGTTTGCTCAATATGAACACGTCGACGAGACGTTATACAGCACCAGATTCGCACCTAGTGGCCACAATTGAAACTATTTTTTTTTTCAGAGAAAACCGTTTCCGTATTAACACATTAGCATACCCAGGAAGTATCGCTGCCATATGATAGTAACAGCGCTGGACCTCTGTGAGTAGCTTCACTTTAATTACAACGCCCTGGCACTTGCTTTAATATCTCGGTTGATACCAGCGTTGCGACTGTTGACAAAGTAACAAAATTAAGTGCCCCCCACGCATCATCATTTGCGAAAACCTCGTTTCGATATCTAGAACCATTCGAGGAATAAAAGGAGTGTTGCGTCTTACGCAACTCGGCCCTTAGATTAGGAGTAGTGAGCACTACTTGGCTCGTAAGGAAGTGTAAAACTGGAGAGAAGAGCGTCAACAATGAGCGAGATAGGCTGTGCTGGCCCTGGCAGCGAGCGAGCCGCCGCTTTTAGCCAGGTGCGCCTGGCTCCCAGCCACCGCTCACCGGACTGGTCCGCCATTGTGCCACCACAATCCGGATTCGCAACCAGTGCGTTCACATTCACCTTCCCTATTAATTTTATTTTGGTACTCTAGCTGGGAAAGTACCAGGCACAGCTTTAATTGTCTACGTCCCGGCGTCTGAGCTCCGTGTCTCCATCTCGCCTTTTCTCCTTTTATCTATGCTAAGAAAGGACACAATTGTCAAAGGCTTACTGCCGTCGTTCTTGACTCTCAATCGAAATTCCTTTCGTATGTCACAGGATAATTGCTTTGGTGGTGTATGAAGGGGAAAAAAAGACAGATGACATTACTATTATAACTATAGAAGACTTACCACAACCAAAATCGGTGAGCATTTCAGACTTGGTTGGGTGTTTGGAAGCAATAGTAGTGCACACGACTCGACTTCAGAGGATTCAGGGTTCAAATCCCATACCGCCCACCGTGAAATCCTACATCCACATCTACATCTGCACTCTGCAAGCCAACTTGTGATGTATGGCGGAACGTACTTTGTGTGAAACTGTCACTTCTCTTTTCCTGTTTCAGTCGCGGATGATACGCGGAATGAGCGTTTGTTGGTAATGCTGCGTATGAGCTTGAAACTCTCAAATTCTACCTTGGTGATCTTTCAGCTAGATATACGTGAGACGAAGCAATATGTTGGTTGACTCTTCTAGAAACGTACTCACTCACAATTTTAACTCTAAACTGAACCGTGATGCACAACGCCTCTCTTGTAGCGTCTGCCATCGGGCTCGACGAGCATCTCCGTGAGGGTTTCGCACTTACTAAACGAACATGTGACGAAACGCGCTGATCTTCTTTGGATCGTCTCTATTTCTTCTATCAATCCTATCTGGAACAGGTCCAAGACTAACAAGCATTAGTTCAGTATTGGTCGTATGAAGGTTCTCTAAGTTACCTCCGTCATGGGTGGATTCCACTTCTTGAGGGATTCTTCAAATGAAACTCAGTCTGGCATCTACCTTCCTTTTATCTGGTCGTTCCACTTTAAATCCCACTTTACGTATATTCCCTGATATTTTAAATATATAACTCGATTCCAATGACTGTTCTGCAATCTTGTAAACATACAGTAAGTTGGCTTGGGGTACCTCTGAAACCCTGGAGATGGAATAAGTTCTCATCTACAGCATTTGGATCGCAAATAAAGGAGGGATGGTAGCGTAACGTACGTGATCATCGTAGTGCACACCAGTGTCTTGGGCTAATTCCAACCTATTTGCAGTGTAGCACGGATTGAAGACATGTAATCCATCCGTCGGAAGGGAACGCTACACTCCGCGTTTCTGCTTGCTACTACTAGAACAGAAAGAAACCGGACAAGTGTGAATAGGATTCGCGCTCTGACGGTTCTGCACAAACTTAATTATCTATATAGAGTGTTCATCTGTAAGTTTTGATGAGTGTGTTCTCGAGTATAAAAATATGAGACATAAATGCCGATATTTTTTTACTGCATTGACTTAGAAGCTTAAATTTTTTACACCGCCAAAGACCGTATATTTCAGCTTGATACCTCTATCCGTTCTTGAGAATGGAGTGTCTTAACAGACGGACAGAAGGACGGACAACAAAGTGATGCTGTAACGGTTCCGTTTTCGTTTATTGAGATACGGGACTCAAAAAAAAAGACGGCACCGGACGTTACCAGTTCTCTTCTCTCTCTCTCTCTCTCTCTCTCTCTGCTTTATCAGCTGTATAAATTCGATTTTCCGACTGTTTGTTCAATCATGGGCGTGGTAGGTTTACGCACGTCGTTGACATGCAGGAAATTTTAAACAGTATTAGATACCTCATCTACATTGTTTTTCACTTTTAGTCTGTCAGAGTGTTTCCTGCGTATCATCTTCCTCTCTTTTTATTCTCCAGTGTACTTTGCACGCACCGGCTGGTTATAAGTACAGTGCAACTACTCACGAAGATCAAGTGAGTGATGTAATTATCGTGGTCGTGCGGTAGCATTCTAGGTTCCCGCGCCCGGGTTCCCGGGTTCGATTCCCGGCGGGGTCAGGGATTTTCTCTGTCTCGTGATGACTGGGTGTTGTGTGATGTCCTTAGGTTAGTTAAGTTTAAGTAGTTCTAGGGGACTGATGATGTTAAGTCCCATAGTGCTCAGAGCCGTTCGAACCATTTTTGTAATTATCGTGTGGCAACGACACTTGTTAGATATGCTAATACGTTAGTATAGAACTGATTTACACTGGAAAAAAATTAGTTCAAATTTTGGTCATCAACTGCAAACCTGGTGCTGTACAGCATCCCGCCGACTTTTCCGGTGCTCATGTTGAACAAACTATGTAAGCAGCAGTTAATAACAACATAAACATTATGCCTTTCTCACTTGTTTGGCGTTTTCTGCACATGTCCCGTTCCTAATCCATTACATACGGAAACATGTCTCTCTCTCTCTCTTCCTTGCATTCACAGCGCCAGATTTGCACCTGGTGCCCAAAACTGGGACTAATTTTTCTCCAGCGTAAATCGGTTCCAGATTAACGCTTTAGAATATCTACCAAGTTTCGCTGCCAGACGATAATTACTACCCACGCTATACCTCTGTGAATAGCCGCACTTTAATTATAACCACCCGGTATTTGTGAATTCATGACGAGTCGCGGATGGTATTGTGATGTGCACAGTCGCATGACCCGTCAGGTAATTATTGGAAAGTAAAGAAAGAGAAGTCCGTGACCGAGCTATTGGCCTGACTCTAGGTAGAGTACAGCCTTTTATCGCACCAGCACTAGGAGGAGAAGGAGGTGGTGGGCCCATCGCCAGGGCTGCATCCTCCCCCTCCTCCCACCCACCGCTCGAGAATATCACCGGTATTCATATGACAACAAGCTGGGTGAACCTGTGGCCGCCCTGGAGAAACTAGAATGAGGAAGAGTCTCCGCCATTACCACGATTGAACCAGGGAGCTCCAGGGGCAGAGTGTACTGCTCTGTTCGCTAAAGCACCACGGCCAAAGTTATTGCAAAGTACTATTAACCCCTAGACCGTCCTCTACGAACTGAGTACGGTCAGCCCGAGAGCGCCGCGCTATGTTCTCGACGAAATGCACTCCACACCTCAGTTGGCAACATTCTGGAAGAACTACAAAGTTTATTTCGAGCATTACATCAGTCGGAAGGGTCCTCTTGGTATTTTCACATTCGTTTTTGATGATTGGTTGTTAACGAGAATAATTAATGAGACGAACCAATATGCTGAACAGTTTGGAAATTCACAAGTGGATTCACTGAAACAACGATCGTACGTGCATAGATGGGTACCAACCAACAATTGAGATTTTTAGAATGAGATTTTCACTCTGCAGCGGATTGTGCGCTGATATGAAACTTCCTGGCAGATTAAAACTGTGTGCCCGACCGAGACTCGAACTCGGGACCTTTGCCTTTCGCGGGCAAGTGCTCCACCATCTGAGCTACCGAAGCACGACTCACACCCGGTCCTCACAGCTTTACTTCTGCCAGCATCTCGTCTCCTACCTTCCAAACTTTACAGAAGCTCTCCTGCGAACCTTGCAGAACTAGCACTCCTGAAAGAAAGGATACTGGGGAGACATGGCTTAGCCACAGCCTGGGGGATGTTTCCAGAATGAATTTTTCACTCTGCAGCGGAGTGTGCGCTGATATGAAACTATATATCAGTGCACACTCCGCTGCAGAGTGAAAATCTCATTCTGGCTAAGCCATGTCTCCGCAGTATCCTTTCTTTCAGGAGTGCTAGTTCTGCAAGGTTCGCAGGAGAGCTTCTGTAAAGTTTGGAAGGTAGGAAACGAGATACTGGCAGAAGTAAAGCTGTGAGGACCGGCCGTGAGTCGTGCTTCGGTAGCTCAGATGTTAGAGCACTTGCCCGCGAAAGGCAAAGGTCCCGAGTTCGAGTCTCGGTCGGGCACACAACTGAGATTTTTGTTCTTTGTTCGCAATGTTATTTCTACAAGGCATAGTTCAGAGACCGGGTTTTGAAATTTAATACTCAGGGAAAGAAATTCTTGAAGCACCCATTTTCCGAAAAGTACTGTGTATGCGTTCGCTCCTCCATCAGAAACCTGCATGAGACTGTCAAAATAAATCAATTCCAACGTCCTCATTTTCATAGCACGCATTTATGCTACTATAAGCTTTTAATTGTTGAAAACTTTAAATCTCAAAAATCACTTGGTTTGAAAAAAGTTTACTGAAACGTGTCAGATTAAGCCGTGCTGCAAGAAAGCGCCGCGGGGCGCAAGAATAATTACACGTGCGTGAACAGATAGTGGCGCAAGGTAGAGCCGGGTCAAGGGGTTAAAATGACGAAATTGTATAAATTTCTCAAAAAATGTGCGTCGAAGATGGCACTCTGCTGGCTGCTTGAAACGAGAAAATTATCTCCTAATGAGGTCAGCTACAAAACCCTCGTACAACATCTGCTTGAGTGCTCTTCAAATTACAGATATCTATGATACCAGAGCACTGGGGAAAAACTGAGAGATATCAACTACGTGCTGTGGAAACAACTGAATAAGTTTATGTAATTCCGACGACAGTATGACGCAAATACGAAATGACGCCCCCTGTTAGACGTAGAAAGTACGCGACATTCTTTGTTGCGAGACATTATTTGTAGACGCATACTGTGTGATGAAGGAGGTCGGTACCTGTGGTAGACAGTAATACAAACAAATGAGGATTTCGGAACCTAGTTCAGATTAAGTCCCTTACTTTACCATCACAGTAAGGTACAATGATGTACACAGCACATTAATAAATTTGCACAGAAATAGCGGTAACTAGTGCAAGCAACGTTAACTCAAAAACTTTAGTAGATATTGAAATAAAACATTAACCAAATAATTGGTAGATTGTGACATCTGTGTGGAAAAAAATTAACAACTGTGAGAGACATAGTAGAATGAATATTGATTTTTATCTTATGTACTGAATTACGTATAATTTTTATTTTAGGTACACTGCGCTTCCACACTATTAAAAATAAAACCTCAAAACAAATTTTATTCTTTTAATTATTAATTTGTGGAAACTGTAAACCAGGAATGTTTACCAAAATGCTGTTCTCCTTATCTAAGGAAGCTTTTTTTTTTTTTTTGGAAGTCAATTATTTTCTCCTAATAATTAACATTATTAAATAATGCGATTCGCTGTGTAGGCAAGCACTATACTATTATACATGCAAAATTTTGTTATTGTAACTTTAATATTGTGTGAGTGAAAGTATGAAAAAACTTTGATTACTGAAAATGCAAAACTAAAGATTTCCATGTCATTTCCTTCTCAATGCTGACGTATCAAAACATTCCAACTTGTTGATTCTAAGTTCCCTCTTAACCTTCTTTTTTTTTACTGTGGGACTTAACATCTTAGGTCATCAGTCCCCTAGAACTTAGAACTACTTAAATCTAACTAACCTAAGGACATCACACACATCCATGCCCGAGGCAGGATTCGAACCTGCGACCGCAGCAGGCCTGCGATTCCGGACTGCAGCGCCTAGAACCGCACGGCCACCTCTGCCGGCTTAGTTTTCTTTATTTTCTTCGCTATCCTGACCTCCTTTGTCATGCTTTCAGCAGTTTTTTCAGTTTCAGTTACACGTTGCCTGTCCACTCGTAGCAGTCCACTTTTCATGTTGTGAGTGTGTGGGTTTTATTTTGTCAAGTTGCGCAATGGATTGATCTAACAAGTACCCTTTGACCCCTGCAAGGAACGATTTCCACCTCACACTACTACAGAAGTCAGACAGACGCTCCTAATGTACCAACAAGAACTGCTTGAAAAACATTCAGCAACAAATATCTTCTGGAGTCGTCTGCTGTAAGGAAAAGGCACAAAAATATTCTATATTCTTACGTAACTAGTGGAATACTTGGGTACTGGAGTATTGCTAGTTAGTGTAAGAAAAACATTAAACGAACGAAAAACATTATTTACTGCAAAAAAATTCTGAGAAATCAAGTGAATCTTTTTCTTATAAATTAATAAATTTCCGGGTTCTTTTCGGAACAGTAGGTATCCTCTCATGGATAGGAATGCTATTATTTTATGAAGTATGGAAAGGTTCTTTACTCCCTTTTCTTTAAGAATGTTATTTACTCAGCAGAATGGCTGAGAGCCGCACCTACACAACTTGAATAACTTTTCTAGGTACGGTCAAGTCTGTCGAGTGAGAAATGTTATGGAGTGTACTGTTAGGGAGGAAAGATGGGGCTCGCATACGCTGTAGCGCACGATACCGTGAGCTGCGACGGCTGCTGCCTGCGTCGCTCACTGCTGACAAATAACACAACTATCTCATTCTATCTGGATTGACCTTCGCCAATCAAACTCTCCCTATGCCTTGATGAAGTTGAGGACTCCCATCCACCCCTAGTCTAGCTATTGGCGTCGTACACCGGTCAGATAACCAGTCCACCGTGATGCCACTCAATATTCGCTCACAGGCGTTTAGCTAGTACTCTGTCCATGTTCACACCGCACAATAAGTGAGGTGGCCAACACAGTGAAATACTGAGGAAAGACTTTGTTCCTCTCCCTTTGCGTAAAAGTACGAGTGCACTCGCTCTCGTTACGTGTTCCCACTCCAAGAGCGACAAGGGAACTGGCCTTTTTTTGGAAAAATTTCAAGGGTATATCATTCGCGCCGGCCGGAGTGGCCGTGCGGTTCTAGGCGCTACAGTCTGGAACTGAGCGACCGCTACGGTCGCAGGTTCGAATCCTGCCTCGGGCGTGGATGTGTGTGATGTCCTTAGGTTAGTCAGGTTTAATTAGTTCTAAGTTCTAGGCGACTGATAACCTCAGAAGTTAAGTCGCATAGTGCTCAGAACCATTTGAACCATTTTTTTTTATATCATTCGCTGTCTTCCCTCACTCCTCTGGCTCTTTGTGTCAGAAATATTCCCCCAATTAGCGTTGCTCTTTTAAACAGGAGAATGACGTTTCGTTTAAGTCGACCAATGTGGAAATATGTAGCATCTGCGTTAGGTGTATACTGTCCTCCTGTGGGAACTCCGTAACTACACAGTCGGTCCGTCAAAAAATGCGTCTTCTGGGCACTCCCACACAATGTAGCGAAATTTGCTTTTAAGTCGAACACGGGGTTTGTTATCCCTTCACTCTTCACTCTGGCAAAAGCTGTCCTCTCTCTGGGCGGTCGCTCCGACCGAAGTATGTGTGTCTTGACTCAACCCTCTGAAGGGACGGGCCTCCCAGTGGGCTGGTTGCCTCTTTAGAACAAAAAGTCCTGTGGCCGTCATGTTGTGTACGCCAGCCACGACTTTTTGAACCTCTGTGCGCACTTGCGATTTACTTATTAGATCTGCATATCGCTTGCATGAATTCATACAAAATTGACTCTACCTTATCGAGTTTGGGTTCGAATGAAGCGTCTTGACGTGCAGAATACGATTGTGAGGACGGAATATGTAAGAAATGAAGGTCAGGAGACCACGCCACCTTACAATGTTGTCGCCAGTTTTGATGCCTAGTCTCCTCATGTTTTGTAAAGTGCTTGTTATACCATCAGTAAAACGTATTATGGTGTCCACACCAATCTGAAAAGCTGACATGCCAACAAGAACAGATTTTGGTTAGCAGTCCCAGATGCAACTGCTGAAGCTTTCTTTTGGATTCTGTGTTTTTCCATGTAAACATTTTTCCAACAGTTTAGACACTGAAAGACCTCTATATATCGACTTTAGTTCCTACCGTAACAGTTTCTGGTATTGGGTGTGCATTTGTATACTCTTGTACATTTGCTTCACTCCTACTGTACTTGCACCGTGAAGAGTTTCGCTTTGAGCAGAAGCGATTCTGTGGATGCTCATCAATGGATATTCTGTGAAACAGTTGCCCAAATGGCTTTTCTCATCTCACTGACATTTTCGCTGTTTCTCCTGATGGCTAGACCATAATATTCGGTGGCGTTTTCTGTTTCTGATGGCAAGTTTGCCTTGGCCACCAATTACTTTATCATCAGAGAGCCTTTCTCCTGTCAGAAAGATCGAGGGCAATAAATCGTTGCTCAAAGTACAGTCGACATGTTCTGCAAGGATATTACAAGAACTAGTTGTTATGGAAATAGCGGCGACAAAATTAAGTACTGAGACATTGTAGGCAAGGTTTCGTGTTTGACAGTAGCGTGACAGCTAGGCATTCAAGTGCCACATCTGAGTTAGAAAGTCTTTTACACACGGAAATGATAAGGTACTATACATAAAGTATATATTTTTAGAATTAGGAAGAATCACAGAATTTTTGAATAAAAAATTCCATTTGTGAACCCTCATGACGTCCAGGTCTCCTTAGTGAAGGAGTTTAATAACATACAACCGTATTTAACGATTAATAACAATGAGAAACGAGATTGAACACAAGTGCAAAGAAATATCACAGACACACACTGCCACACGATCGTATGAAAAAGCAGTTTGAAGGTGCATGCTTCCCGTAACACATAATTACTGCCAGAGGAAGCACACGTATGAAACAATAACAAATGAGAATGAAAATAAGGGGGACCGAGCTGCTCCCCTAAATAGCCTCGGCGCCGAGTATATACAAGGGACGCGCGGTGGAGGCAGTGCTTTCTACAGTCAGCGTAACCGAGGGGTACCAAAATACTCTGCCCCTGCCGTGCCGTGGGCTTAGGAAACTTCAAAGCAACATTGGACTGTTAGCTACCGAAACGTTCCACAATGGTGTACCTTTGACAGAGATCTAGCGTGCCGTTGGCTGAGGAAACTTCAAAGCAACATTGATTGTTACTTACCGAAACGTTCCACAATGGTGTACCTCTGACGTGTGTCTATCAAGTACGCAAACAAAAATACAGAAGTTAATCTCGTTACACGCGATAGTTACGTTCGGCGGAACTGCCGCGCATACCGAATATCCGTAAATCGAGAGTCATTTGATAAGTAAAATATGGGATTGTGTTCTCGTTTACTCTCATATTAGATGAAACATAGCAGAGTTCCTTAGCATTTTCTTTTTGTCAAAAATAATCGTTATCGTCTTTCTAAAACACATTTTAATGCAAAATTTATGTAATTGAAAATTTAACAGTGAAACACATTATAATACAGTAAACCCATTTTCGTTAAGTGTACGTCCTAAACAGCTTCTGGACCATCTAAATCAGAAGAATTTGTTTTTACTGCAGACAGATTAGTTTCCGTTTATTACATGCAAAAAAAATGTGTGTGAAATCTTATGGGACTTAACTGCTAAGGTCATCAGTCCCTAAGCTTACACACTACTTAACCTAAATTATCCTAAGGACAAACACACACACCCATGCCCGAGGGAGGACTCGAACCTCCGTCGGGACTAGCCGCACAGTCCATGACTGCAGCGTATAACATGCAAATCCTTTGTAGCCGAATATTCTCGGTTGGCGCTTGACATTCATTTGAAGTGCCACACGGTTTTGCGAAGAAATGTTTAATTGACAGCTATGCAGTCTTCTTTGTTCAGTTGAGTGTACAACTCTTCGTAACATTTATGAGTCTTCTCCCTTCACTATTGCACTCCTTACTTCTTCAGGATCATGTTTCGCAAAACTTGTCATTACAGCGTCTATCATTCTGAAAGACAAACTGCCTGTCGGCTTACGTCTCGGGTTTTCCGGTCGACGTATGTTCAAATGGCTCTGAGCACTATGGGACTCAACATCTGTGGTCATCAGTCCCCTAGAACTTAGAACTACTTAAACCTAACTAACCTAAGGACATCACACACATCCATGCCCGAGCAGTCGCGCGGTTCCGGACTGAGCGCCTAGAACCGCTAGACCACCGCGGCCGGCGCCGACGTATGTCTGATAATTTTTCTGACGTTTCGCCAGCATGAGTGGCTGGCATTGTCAAAGTTCGCCATCCAATACCGGTGGTGGACTGGAGCGTGAAGGTTTGATAATGCCAACCACTTGTGCTGGCGAAACGTCAGAAAAATCATCAAACAAACGTCGGCCGAAGAACCCGAGACAGAAGCCAACAGGCAGCTTTTCAACAAGTGGCCACGAAAGCCTCGACAGTTTTGTACATGCTGAAGGACTTGGCCATTCTCTTCGTTGTCAGCTTTCCAACAGACTGAGCTTCCTCGAATTCTATTTCTTCTTTATTGCTATTGTCACTGAAAACTTTAAAATCTTCGTTGCTCAAATCTGTGGAACAGGAGTTTAGGAGGGCCCACACATTGTCATCGACATCAGTTAAACCAATACGCAGTGACATGTTTACAATTTCTCTCGTTGCTACAAGGATATCAGTGATACTTCATCTTCTATCACTGGCACAATGGCACTTGATAGGGGCGCAGTTTACTTCATACACGTTTCATACATTTTGGAGTCATTCAGTCTTCACTTCTCTAATAACACCAACCGCCATCTTCATATTACACTCGCGCCAGAAAGTACTGATAGTAAGTTTGTTCCTCCAATCACATTTTCTGTGAGATCGGAGAAAATTTTATACAGATAGTATGCCTTTAATGTAGAAATAATTCCCTAGTCCATGAGTTGCAGGATAGGTGCAGTGTTCGGTGGTGGAAACAGAACTCCAATGCTTTTATTTGAATCAATAATGGAAAGTGGGTGGTGGGAACATTATCAAGGGTGATAAGTATTTTGAAAGTGATTTTTTTTCTTTGTCATAGTAGGTCTTCAATACCTATTTAATTCATTAAAAATAGACCCTGAAACAACAGAACTCATCCAACACTTTTTATACCAATTCCAATGAACTCCCAGCCTGCTCTTGTCATAACTCTTTGGTGCCCTAGAATTTTGAGAGTAGTAGACTACAAGAGGTTTTAATTTGCAACCTTCTGCAAAATTTCCTGCGAAAAGAAAGTTGCATCGGTTCATGGGAGCCTTAAAATCTGAGCTCTTTTCTCTTGAATAAGAAACGGCTCTAAAATAAGTCTGTTTCGTGAAGTTTGAAAACCTGTTTCGAAGTATAGTCTTTTCCAGTCAAAATTTCTTTAAATGTGTTTTTAGAGTTCTCGACGTCAGCCTCATCAGCCGCAGCTGCCTCTCCTCTCATTTTAATGTCGTGAAAACCAAAACGATGCTTGAAGTGATCAAACCAACATGAGCTGGCCGAGAAAGGTGATGGCTCGCGCTCTTCTTTCGTTAAATCTGTATACAAGTTCCTGGCATTAGCTTAAACAGCAGTTCCAGAGAGAGGCGTGCGCTGATAGTTGTGGTACTCAATCTAGGAGCTAAGCATTTTTTCCATTCTTTCATTCACCTCCGAGCGAGATTTGGTCACTCTAGTCAGACTTAAGTTAGTTGAAGATAGAGCAGTTTTTAGAACTGATTCCGCATTGGCACGAATACTTCTTTTCACTAAACACCAAAGCACGCTGAATGTCATCATGATCCAAAACTTCTAACTTTGTTTCTATTGACTAGTACCTTCGTACATGCTTCTTTCCGTCGACTGACACTCTTTCCTAATTTTTAGCCGACATTTTAAACACAGACTATGTTAAGTGCAACTTCACCGTTCACGTCTCGCCAGATACGACAGAACGTGCGCGGTGAGATGCGCTAACGCATTACTGCTTCGCGTACTGTTAACAAATGGCAGCTATGGACTTAAAACACAAATAACGTATATACGAAAACGCTGATAACGAATCCCCGTGTAATGGAGTCTACCAGTATTTGTAACGGTCATCCGGCATCTTAACAAAGTTATTATTTTCCAAATCAGAAACTAAACCATAAAAAAATATATAGTTTTTGATGTGCACGTAAGTTTATATGAGAGTTAACTTTCGACTAACGCTTCATGTGGAATACGTACGAAATTGATCTTAAAATCTACAGCATTATTATAAATTAGATTAATCAACAAATTGAATATATGAGGCAAAATGTCAGTCCCATTAGCCTGAAGTATTACACTCTTCCCATCTTAACGTTTCCGGGATTCTAAGGCTCGGAGTTGGAGTAAGCTGAGATTTAGCCCATCATCTCTCAAGTCTAAGCTCCATAAGAAGATTGATTTTTGATCATGAACTAAAAGTCGACTACAGAATGTTCATTGCGGCATGAAAATAGGATTCGACAATGAAACCATGATTCCTGGCCATATATGCACTCAATCTTGTCTTTGGAAAAACTTGTATTAAAATTTCTCGTAACGCAAAACAATAATTTTATTCCCCACATCTCTTTAACGTATGCAGATGTCAGCACATCATGTGCCAATTTCCATTGCTTTTTAAAACATCTTTCTGCCTGATTATTAGGCTGTGACACCCGTTATGATGCTGAAGTATGCAGTTTTATATGCTTATGCCTACTTTTTTTGTAAATAATATACATAAAAACTATTTTTGCAAATGAGAGGATAATACATTCACCTTACTCAAAACTAAATACTGTTTTGTCAACAACGTCACACGATATTCACTTTTACAGCTTGTTGTCTGAAGCTAAAAAGAAATTTCATTTTCTTTTCTCATTTCAGATTGGCAGACTTATCAGGTGCCCCATTTAATTTCATGAGAACATCCCGTTACCGATGGGAGCCCATTACCATGTGTCTGACTGATAACCTGGCTTCATCGCCACATGTGGTTTCCATAACAACTGTATCCTGCATTTAACGTGTACCACAGAGTACCGTGAGAAATTACTGCATGAGCACTTGCTCCATGCTTCGCACATCCAGTGCTCGTGTTTCTGCGCCCATGCTCATCTATCTGCCCCGCGATATGCGGTTTAACAGAGCTACACCTTGGGGTGATGGAATCTACACCTCGTAAAGGCGAACGGCTTCTAGGTGGTAGTCTGCTCACCAGATGTTTTCCAGCTTCATTTCGCGAGATGTATGTAGGAGGAAATAATACGTTGTCCAACTCTTTCCGGAAAGTACTCTCTCCAAATTTCAGTATCAAACCTCTCCGTGATGCACAATCCCATTCTTATAGCATCTGCCAGTGGAATTTTTTGAGCATCTCTGTAACGCTCTCGAGCCGAGACTAAACGATCCCGTGACAAAATGCGTCGCTCTTCTTTGGAACTTCTCTCTCTCTCTCTCTCTCTCTCTCTCCTCCATCAATCCTACCCGGTAAGGATCTCAAACTGATGAACAGTAATAAAGAATTGCTTCACTTTTTTTGCCAGGCAGTGTAATACAAGGATGACAAGTCGCCTCGGCTTTGAGGAAGTCTTCGGGCAAACGACATCAGAAGCTGAACCCGTATATCAGCACCACAAAGAAGGTGCTGCCGCGAAACCCTACCTACATGCGGTAAGTTAACAATATTCGCCCCCGAAAATCCTAAGTGGAAGTATATGCGCCCTGATCCTGCCTTTTTCCTTGTCCTGAGGTCCAAGAACGAGTCCTAGATCTCTCCATCAGAGCAGCTCTCTTGATTTTTTGAACGTTTGAAGTATTTAACGGAACCAGCACAAGTGGTTCATAAAGATTGTTTTGTATCTCACCAACGGGAATTACATGTAGTTCAAGCACCTCTTTAGCTAAAAAGGCGTTACCGGTATCCGTTCAGCACTGCTGCGACATTGAACATTGCCTAACCTATTAATGACTGTCATGGGAAACGCCCTGATCGCTCTTCAAGTCGAGGACTAAAGCGAAGACTACAGAAAAGTATTGATAAGACATTCAAAAATTTTTCGAGTGCCACACTATGCACGGATATGGAAAAATTTGCTCCCTTTGTACAAAGCATTTATCGGAAATTGGAAAATTTTACGACTGTCACACTATGCATGGTTTTGGAAAAGTTCGCTCCGTATGTCAAAGGCAGCTGCCTCTTCCAGAAAATACGATAGTACAATGCCTGCGTTGTTAAAAAGAACGCCTCCGGACATGAACACATATCCGAATGAACACTGCATCGTTCTTCTTAACAACACAGGCACTGAAGTATGGTATTTATCCACCGATACCAGGCAGCGACATTTAATTAAAATGTCTCCCTTGTGCGGGCATTACATAATGTGTGTACGAGTACAGTTTGTGACGCGGCAACGGCGAAAACGGAAGTTTGGGTTTGGCTGAGAGTCGTGCACGGACAGTCAAAGCAGTTAAGGAGCGGGAAATGCGAGTCCAGCGTCAATTTCCATTCTCGTCATTCCCCTATACAGCTGCGAATGCCTTTCATGTCTTTCAGGTAACGCAGCCAATGCTTGCACACATCTGAGTGAGGACACTGTCAGACCGTACTAAATGCTTGTAAAACCACTATTCGGACGGAATGATTACTACTTCCCCAAGCTAACCCTGTCTGGTTGGAAAATACACTATGTGATCAAAAGTATCCGGACACCCCAAAAACATACGTTTTTCATATTAGGTGAATGTGCTGCCACCTACTGCCAGGAACTCCATATCAGCGACCTCAGTAGTAATTAGACATCGTGAGAGAGCAGAATGGGGCGTTACGCGGAACTAACGGACTTCGAACATGGTCAGGTTATTGGGTGTCACTCGTGTCATACGTCTGTAGGCGAGATTTCCACACTCGTAAACATCCCTAGGTCCACTGTTTCCGAAGTGATAGTGAAGTGGAAACGTGAAGGGATACGTACAGCACAAAAGCGTACAGGCCGACCTCGCCTGTTGACTGACAAAGACAGCTGACAGCTGAAGAGGGTTATGGTGTGGTCGTGTGTTTCATGGAGGGGACTTGCACCCCTGGTTGTTTTGCGTGGCACTTACACAGCACAGGCCTACAGTGATGTTTTAAGCACCTTCTTGGTTCCCAGCGGTGAAGTGCAATTCAGGGATGCCGATTGCATCTTTCAACACGATCGATCACCTGTTCATAATGCACGGCCTGTAGAGGAGTGGCTACGCGACAGTAACGTCCCTGTAATGGGCTGGCCTGCACAGAGTCCTGACCTGAATCCTATAGAACACCCTTGGGATGTTTTTGAACGTCGACTTCGTGCCAGGCCTCACCGACCGACATCGATACCTCTCCTCAGTGCAGCACTCCGTGAAGAATGGACTGCCATTCCCCAAGGAACCTTCGAGCACCTGATTGAACGTATGCCGACGGGAGTGGAAGTTGTCATCAAGGGTGAGGGTATGCCAAAACCATATTGAATTCCAGCATTACCGATGGAGGGCGCCACGGACTTGTAAGTCATTTTCAGGCAGGTGTCCGGATATTTTTGATCACATAGTGTGTGTTACAGAACCTACATGGAATGTGCAAGGACCGACAGTATGAAACTCAGCTTGTTCTGTTCGTATTTGAGATCCATAAGGCAGTAGACAGTGGAATATGAGATGATTCCGTGTTTCTTGAGTTACAAAAAGCATCTAAAACGGTTCCCCACCACTGCCTTTTAAATAAAATCCGTGTTTACAGACTCAAACGGCACTGAGTTCGTCGTCCTTAATGGGGAGACTTTGTCACAAGCAAAATTAGCGTCCTTCATTGCTCGGAATACCGTGATAGGACCGATACTGCATACGTTATATAAAAATGGTCTAACAGATGGTGTATCTGTCTTTCTGGGGTTGTGCAAAGAAGGTAACGCTGTGTGCAATGCTTGATATCATTGGAAGATTGTTACAAACCATCGATATACTTGAAAATTATGTGCTCCTCGTATAGAGATTGGTAGCAGACATAAATAAATGTAATGTAATATAAATAAATGTAACGTAATGCTCTTGAACAGACGATTCGAGCCGACGATCAGTCACTGGAATCAGCCAAAAACATAATGTATCTTACAACATTTATTGGGTGTAATTTAAAGTAGAATTCCTGCATTAATTGGGCTGCGGGGGAAGCTCGCACTAGCCTGTTATTTCCTGGGAGAATCGTGGGGAAGAGAAATTTCTCCATGTGGCACACACAGCTTACGAAACCTTAGTTCTTGCGGAGTACGAATGTAGATGTCGATCAGCTGGGTGTTTCTGTTGTTACGCTTCCATCGGCCCATGGCTCTTCAGGCGACTGTATCTGGCCCCAGGTGGTTTATCTTTAGTGCCTACCGTTACGCGCATGCAATCCGCGTCTGTTCAGTAACGACCATCCATATAGCGTCCAGCAGAACTACTGCCCCCTTCCTCGAGCGCCGCCATTTCGCAGATACTCAAAGTTTTAACTGCTGTACAGATAAACATCGCTATTGCCCGTTTACACGTAGCTTTAATAACCTACTAGCGATTGTCTGTTCGTTCGTACTAGTAAAGGTCTTTAGAAGAAAATACATGCGAAATTTTTGTTGGATATGCATGTGTTATCTTTAAGAAACTGTTTCTCAAGTTTAACGGTTGTCAGGTTCGCGCTTGTGTGACTACCTTCAAGCATCCAGTCAACACCCAAGACTTATGTCTTGATAGATGATAGACACTTTAGCAGAGAATTGCTTTTTTCAGGTTCATTTGAGTTTTCCTTTTTTTTTTTTTTTTTTTTTTTTTGTACACGTTCATGTCTGATGGACTGCGTTCAAAAAATGACTCTGAGCACTATGGGACTTAACATCTGAGGTCATCAGTCCCTTAGAACTTAGAACTATTGAAACCTAGCTAACCTAAGGACATCACACACATCCATGCCCGAGGCAGGATTCGAACCTGCGACCGTAGCGGTCGCGCGATGGTCGCGCGATTTCAGACTGAAGCGCCTAGAACCGCTCGGCCAAACCGGCCGGCGATGGACTGCGTCAAAAGTGTACCCTTATGAGGGAAGACTTTTCCTGTGGCCGAAGAACGAATAGTACGGCGCGGCATGTGCCTGTGAAGTCCCCATTCCATCCACCGGTCGCCTGCATGACAGTTGCGTAAACGAGATCTCAGCATATTTGTACGCAGTTAAATCACAGGCACCATATGTTTCCTACCGGATCATATAAAACGGCTGGCGTCCTGATACGGATGGCACAAGAGTACCTCTGATAATCTAACATTGCAAGGCAAAGAGACTAGCATAGATGCTGAACGTCCCATGTATTCCGTCGTCAGGCCACGAGTGGCCTACCGGGACCATCCGACCGCCGTGTCATCCTCAGTGGAGGATGCGGATAGGAGGGGCGTGGGGTCATCACACCGCTCTCGAACGTCCCATGTACAGTACGTAAATGGTAACGGAAATGAGTGTTTGGCGTCATTGGCCGGGAGGCCCCTTGCGGGGCAGGTCCGGCCTCCGTGGTGCAGGTCTTATTACATTCGACGCCACATTGGGCGACCTGCGCGTCGGATGGGGATGAAATGATGATGCAGACAACACAAAATCCAGTCCCTGAGCGGAGAAAATCCCCGACCCAGCCGGGAATCGAACCCGGGCCAGTAGGACGGCAAACCATCACGCTGACCCCTCAGCTACCGGGGCGGACTACGTAAATGGTCATCTTCACTTAAGAATTGCCGTTCTTGCACATACAGGACAGCATGCAAAAGTGATGGACACTCCTTAGCACAAAGGACTGTTCAAGGAGGAGGAGGAGGAGATTAGTGTTTAACGTCCCGTCAACAACGAGGTCATTAGAGACGGAGCGCAAGCTCGGGTTAGGGAAGGACGGGGGAAGGAAATCGGCCGTGCCCTCTCAAAGGAACCATCCCGGCATTTGCCTAAAAGGATTTAGGGAAATCACGGAAAACTTAAATCAGGATGGCCGGAGACGGGATTGAACCGTCGTCCTCCCGAATGCGAGGACTGTTCAAACTGACGAGGATACCTAAGGACTTCAGAAAGTAAGTTACGCATGTCGTCCCACGCTAAGATCATTTCGTAATAAGAGCGGCGCAAAGTCAGAACTGACTACCTGTTCCGGGTTTACTGCACAGACAGTTCTGATGCAGTACAAAAACAGGTGCATCACAGTGTAATAGTGATAAGCGCAGCAACTGGAACCGTACTGCAAACCTGAAGTACGTGCGACTGTACATTCTTGTGGCAAAACGTCTAAATTTCACACAGATTCACCGTGAAATTCTGGCGGTGTATGGACTAAATGCAATGTCGCTTCCAGCCGTAGTGAAATGGTGTCCACAATTTGACTAAGGCAGCACAGGTGTGGGTGATGCTGATCGCGAAGTCCAGAACTTGCACGTAGCTGTTTCCATCTCTCCGGAAGACTGGTAGAACAGCTGGGGGAAAAAGAGACTTTAAAACAATGAGGACGTTCACACAGCGGTTCTGGAATACCTCCGTGACCAAGGACCGGATTTCTGTCGTCGAGAAATTGAACGATTGCTAGAATGCTCCGATCGTTGTTTACAGGGTGTTTTTGACTATCTTTAAAAATATTGTCATTATTGTGACACTTTGAAGTGTAGTGAAGCATTTAATTAAACGTACTTGGCGTGCCATAATAATGTGTAACTTACTTTTTGAACTCCGCTCATACCTAGTGTGAAAGTTAGAGGTGGGGCTGTAATACAAATGTTTCTGCAGAGATTTCAACCATGTCAGGCCAGAGTTATTGGCGGTGTTCTGTGACCGTGCAGCATATCTTCTACCATAAGTAAAAATGGTTGTTTGGCGTGCCATGCAATGTTAATTATATCACTGACACTAAAACGCGAAACCACGATTAATCTGTTTATCGTAGGTCACGGAAATACATGACTGTGTGCAGCACGAAGCTGTATTCTGTTTAGTGCACACTAGCTGTGGAAACAGACTTGCAGCTGTAGGAGTCGAAGACAGCACAGGAGCACTGATGCACGCTACGTAGAAGCTTCAAGAGAAGGCGAGTATATTGCGCCTGAAAACTCTACCACATATGATGTTACAGCGGTAGGCCAGCAATAGTGAAGAACAGTGATAGGTCAGAAACACAACAGTTGGCAAATAATGGGACAATACATCGAAAACAATTCAATATACTGTCGAATTATGATAAAATTTGCATACAGTTACTGAAGATTACAACTGGATACGTCTCTACGCAGTACGTCTATTCACTAATACTATCACGCGAAAGAAATGAGAGTGTCTCAAACAGTTGCCTGACTGTACAGGTCTTGACTTGCAAAACTGAACGTACAGTACAATGATGTCCGAAAGCTACGAGTAAATTTATAGGCCTAGTAGTCAAAGAATGTTTTTCTAAGTCAAATATGCTCTAATTATTCGACGTATTCCACTTTTTGGGCAAACTCCAGTGAGTAAATTCCGTCCCTGACGAGCGATACCGGACGATCTACCTAATATCCAACCAGAGCTGCCGTAAGCACTTAAATCATCTCACAAATTTTACAACCAAAAAATCTTTAAATGCGAGACTCAGTGGCAGCCAGAGAGTGCCAAAACCGGCAAATTATGAAGGATGCCAAAACAACACGTACTTCAAATTCTAGTTGTCCCATTCCAAAACAACATTTGTAGGCAAGAGCATTCTGATGATTAAATAAGATTTTTTTTCTTTTGAAATCCAGACCTCTTGTCATCTATTGCTTCGTCCAGTTAGTCCAGAAAACTTATGTGTTGCTGTATTAGTCTTAGCAAGGTAATCAGAAACTAGAATCCCATTCTGATCCCGTAAAACACTGGCTATAACCTTTCTGGAAGATGAAACCAATTCATCTTCTTTTGATCGCTGTTGCGTCTCTCACGTGAAACGATGACCTACGATTCATCCACTGTACCGAACGGAACACAATACCAGTTGAATGCTTTTTTTGAAAAAAGAATGGTCCACATATTGCTGACATTCGTTTTTTATTTCCTTTTGATCAACATTCAACAAATGTGGCACCCGCCAAGCAGCAAGCTTTTTCGTAATGAATTGTACATGTAATATGCACCATTTTTTATTCCAATATGCGCATGCCTTTACTCGTCGACGATGTTTTATCTGTGGTTGCAGTTTTGAGACTTCCTGTAGAGGAACATATTCGAGAGATGCACTGTAGTTAATGAATAGAGTTTTTAAAACATTCATCAGCCTTGAATAAAATTCCGTTGAGGATAAAAATCCAAACCAGTTTTTCTTTCACCTTATTCTCCGTCTCTACTGCTATCGTTGTAGATGGTACATTACACTTTAATCTTCTTTCTTCTCATTTATGACCTATTCTCATTCCCCCTACGCTAGCCTGAAATGTCTCTTTAAATAACCATGCTTCGCGATGCCAGCCAGTGAAAAGCTTATGAATTGCTTATGGAAATCCTTGATGTCGGTTATTACTGCCTGTCGCAAACTGCTTACCCCTCTACAAGGGTCTTTTAGTAAAAGGAAGAATGGTTTGTGTTTAGGGACCCATGAACGCCGACGTCATGGGCAGTAGCCTGGACTGGATAGCAACGGAGAAAGCGTTGGGCTTTATTGTATAATCTTGACGTTCACCTTGTGTAATTTACGGAAATCGTGGAGCACCTGTATCGGGATGGCTAAATAGGAGTTTGAGGTTTGCTTCTTCTGAGATTCTTATTGAAGCACAGTTTATTGCCCCATCTGATTGCTCGTCCTTCAGACCTGTGATTACGCAATACATATTCTTATGCCTGGTGATTAAAATCATCGACGCATAAAATAGATAATATTTATAAACCGACAAAACACATTCGAGAGTACAGACGAACTGTTATATTTTTTACTCTTACTTATCACGTTATATGAAATGTAGTAATTCATCGATATAAAAAGGTGTACATATTACCGAAGAGGTGGCTCATTTTTTAGGGGAGTGGACTTCAGATACCTATTGGTCCATCCTGTTTTGTACGTTCCTGTAAGTAAGTTAAGAATAGTACTATGGTTGCCTCGAATAGGTCAGAATGGATACCGATTCATATTCCTGATCGTCTGACTTAATATTCACTATTTAATGATCTCATGACTCAGGAAGGAATAACTGGCCTTCTCTTCACTTAAAGCGTAAAGTACCTATTGAACAATAAATAAAAAACATTATATTGCTTATGTTCTACAAGATAATGCAGAACCTAAGCATTAGACACTTAGGTGACACAAAGTCATGGGATACTGATATGCACAAATTAAAATGCTGATGGTATCACCTACACATAGAATAAAAGGGCAGTGCATTGGCAGAGCTGTAATTTGTACTCACATGATTTATGTCAAAAGGTTTCCGACGTGATCATTATTCGCACCACGGGAATGAACAAACTTCGAACGCGGAATGGTAGTTGGAGCTAGACGCATGGGACATTCCATTTCGTAAATCGTTAGGGGATCCAGTATTCCGAGATCCACAGTGTCAAGAGTGTACCGAGAATATCAAATTTCAGGCATTATCACTCACCACGTACAACGCAGTGGCTGACGGCCTTCGCTTAGCGACCGAGAGCAGCGACTTTTGCGTAGTGTTGTCAGTGCTAACATACAGGTAAAACTGCGTGAAATAACAGCAGAAATCAATGTGGGACATATGACAAACGTATACGTTAGGACAGTGCTGCGAAAATTGATGTTAATGGGCTATGGCAGCAGACGAACGATGCGAGTGCCTTTTCTAACACCACAACATCATCTGCAGCGCCTCTCCTGGGCTTGTGACCATATCGGTCGGGCCCTAGACGACTTAGAAACCGTGCCTGGTCAGATGAGTCCCGATTTCAGTCGGTAAGAGCTGATAGTAGGGTTCGAGTGTGGCGCAGAGCCCACGAAGCCATGGACCCAAGTTGTCAACTAGGCACTGTGCAAGCTGGCGGTGGTTCCCTGATGGTGTGGGATATGTTTACATGGAATGGACTGGGCTCTCTTGTCCAACTGAACCGATCATTGAGTGCAAACAGTTACGTTCGGTTTCTTGGAGGCCATTTGTAGCCATTCATGGACTTCATGTTCCCAAACAACGATTAAATTTTTATGTATGACAATGCGCCATGTCACTGGGTCACAGCTGTTGGTGATTGGTTTGAAGAACATTCTGGACAGTTCGAGCGAATGATTTGGCCAGCCATATCACCCGATATGGGACGTAATAGAAATGCCAGTTCGTACACAAAATCCGGCACCGGCAACGCTTTCGCAGTTACGGACAGTTATAGAGGTAACATGGCTCAAAATTTCTGCAGGGGACTTCCAATGACTTGTGGAGTCCATGCCACGTCGTGCCGTTGTACTACACGGGTCAAAAGGAGGTCCGACACGATGTTAGGTGTCCCATAACTTTTGTCACCTTAGTGTAGTGCTTCTCATTTATTATAATGAGGTAAGACTCAGCATCGCCAGAAGCACCTCCGAAGATGTTCGGCTCAGCTCTGAACGAAACATCAGGAACCGAAAAGTTTCTTCGACCACGGCCATGCAATCCAGAAAATTCATTTACTTTTGGTAACAATTTTTCTTAGACGTCTTTCGTCACTCATTCGTTCTCTTACCTCTTCATTTCGTACTTCATCCGCTTCCATAACCATTAACTGCTTTTTTTTCATATTTTTCCACCGCTCGAGGTGGCTCAGTGATTTGCAGCCTGGACCTGCATTCGGGAGGACGTCAGTTCAAATTACCGTCCAGCCATCCACGTTTAGGTGTGCAACGATTTCCGTAAATCGCTTAAGGCAAATGCCACGATTATTCCTTTGGAAAGGGCGCCGCCTATCTTCCCTGTCCTTCCCTAATCTGAACGTTTGCTCCGTTTCTAATGACTCGTTCTCGATGGGACGCTAAACACTGATTTTCCTTTTTCCAATGTTTCCTTTTTTTACTTCCCTGTCCATGTGGAACACTTTGTCGTCGTAAACAGCAGCAAAATTTTGCTTCTTCTATCGTGTTTTACCCAATTATTATATTCAGCTAGCGGCTACACTTTCATTACTTTCTTCTTTTCTTTGTCTCTCCTGAATCCAATGTGTGTGTTCGTCAGTTTTCACAACACACCCCCTAACTCTTCGTTACGGTCGATTAGAAGCGGTCTGATACTTTCTCCAGTTGCATATTTTTTTCTTATTCTCATATTGTATTACTCTTTTTCTGTTGCTTGTTTAACGTACCAATTAAACAACAGCTGCGATAAGCTGTATCCTTACATTGCACCGTTCTTAACACAAACATGTATCCGTTGAATTTCCATTCTTATTATGCCTATCTTTTTTTTAATAGCTTACGTGTTTGTGCATTATTCCAACTGCCTTTCGAACATCGTTCTTTATATTGCACATTAAAACTTCGAAAGTTCTCTCTGCGTCCATAAAGACCATGAAGATATACCTTGTATAAAAGATTAAAATCACTTCAAAAAGAAGGACCATTATTGAACCATTAATTTCAAGAAAACATCTAGAGGCAGGAAAACTCTGTGAAAGGTGAAAGGTACAAGGAGATAGCAGCTTTGAGCGCACTCGTGAGGAGCGCCTGTATAGTTTATTTGGTGAGAGCATTGCCTCATAAAGGCGAAGATTTAGATTATGTTCCTGTTACGGCGTCCATTTCCGATTTGTTACGAAATTTCATTGCAATGTTTCCTGCACTACTGAGACGAGCTTTTATTCTCCCAGGCAGTAGCTATATACCATCATCATTAGATGTTATTACCTCTGTATGTAGATTTTAGTTTTGAACTGAACACTTAGGCCCGTGAAGGTGGAGTGTTAGGTCTATTCGAACAAGAATCTGGGCAATTATCTTCCACCATATTACTGTATAAATCTGAAGGGTTAAGACTTTATTGTGCCGTTGGCGAGTACAGTGGTACATCTCCAGCCCATAAACTTCTCTGCAATTACGAGCAGACACGGTAAAAAAAAAAAAAAAATTCTTTCCAACCGACAAGTGACGTGAGGTGTACTTGGCTGATGTGCAAATAATGCAACACGTGGACGACCTCGCGACGCGGGAATGGGGTCTCGTGTTCGCACGCTTAGCTATGCACAGCTGCAACTGTGCAGTGAGGCTTGCGGATGAAAGACCCTCAGAAATATTTTCTGTCCCATGAAATAACTACATCCTGGTGGCGTGTGCAGTTACTGAAGTTCATGTGTAAATCGTATTTTTTGGTAGTGATATTAACACAGGCTACAAAATTAAGAGCCTACCCTCCTTCCATTAACTTTAACTTGGAAGCTCACATGAGGCTATGACCCTGGTGCATGCCCTGAAAAGTTGCCCCTTTATATTAAATCTAACCCAAATGTAAGTAGATGCAATCTGACTGTAATGACTAAAGATTCTGAGTGGCAACGCCTTTCGCAAAAACACAACGGAAGCAAGTGATGTAAACCAGATTTAATCAAGGCATCACTGAAATCAGAATCCTCACTGTAGATCTCATGCACCTACTGACTGCGTAAGTAAAGAAATGATATCTTACAGACACAATTTTTGCAATACAGGTGTTTTTTGCCATCTGTGCCTTGGACTAATTAACAATATGAAGAAAACCCTGAAATTCTGTAGTAGGAGAAATTATCTCCATGACTCCGTCTCCATCACGTCTCGAATTTCCACAGCGACGTTGACTTACATACACAGCTGAAAATTATTACATCATATAATTGTGAGCATTGCCTAATTCAGGCTGCTCCAATCGAGCTTTAAATACAATTAAAACTGATGGGGTCTGTTGTGAGAATTGAGTAAACACATGTGGAGGTATGGAACACACGGAAAGGTTATTGAACTAAGACCAGGGAAGAGAATAATAAAATCGTAAAATCCCAGCCATACTCGAATCCAACATAATGATCAAAGTTCATAATCATGGATAATTCAACAGACCCTGCGCTATAAATCCTCACCAGATATGACTGGCAAACGAAAATTACGAAATAATATCATTAATTTCTGAAGCAGTGTCTTATGATTGGAAGAGCATTGAGATAAGCCACATGAAACCTTTGATGACCAAATTAGGAATGGACACTGATCTCTACGTGTTCCAAGTAGTTGAAAACGTGAGCGAAGCCCTGTTATTCCCACGGTAAATGTGGCTGCAAAATTTATCGTGAAAAGAAACCTAATCCTTTATTATCTGAACGGCCTCATAATTTACAATCACATAATTGAAGCGCAAATGTGCGACGCCAGGCAAAAATCTCACCATAGCCCAGAACGAAGGCCTTTGAGCGTGCCTATCTTTAGATCACAAGACGAAGTGTTTATACTACGAGGGACATCAGGAGAATCAGTCACCACGGCAGCAGAATCAGAAGGGATCCATTGGTGCTGTGGCCAAAAAGGCTTTCCTAATCAAAACGTGCCGCCCAGCACTCTGATTGGCCAGAGCATGCCAAAGCTCGTTCGTCCCATCAAGATATGCCTTACTGTGTCTACCGAGAGATGCACCGCGCTAGCAGACAGATAGGCGACTGTAGATCTTTGAAGCTAACGAGTGGCTGTCGTAGCGCGCACGAATGGCTTGCGTGAAAGGTCTTCTCGCCAAAGCAGACTACTTTCGAATGAATAAAAGTTGAAATAATCACAATGAAATACGGAGACCAGATGCTGGAGCTGGAGAGCAGCGTGCATAAAGTTATTAACTGCGATTCCTTGGGACGCACAACCATGGCAATAAGAGGAACAATCGAATCTGAAGTGACTGACAAGTAGAAAAGATTCTCAAAAGAAATAATCGTCAGTGGAGAACAAATCATAGGAAAATTAAGGAAATGTGCTACGTGGGGAAAGAGAAGGACATGCGAAGTAGAATAGAAAGTGTCCTTTCGCTGAAAAGTAGTCGTGTTAGGGAAACCTTGGAAACAGATTTCTTACTAGGAGAGTAATAACGTTGTCTCTGTGCGTGCTTATTATTTTGTTCCACTTCAGAACTTCAAAGCCTTTGTCTCTGTTTCCCGTTCAACAATCCTGAAAGTACGTGTATTCTCATTTCGGATCCATACTTTTTATTGAATTAACGTATAATAAATTAAGTGTTTCGTTTGACGAGTTGCGGCATGCATTACATTATTGCCACGAGGAGAGTCCGAATTATTTAGTGACTTATAATTGGGAAGTAGACGTTGTAGGTGGGTAGTAAGACTTTGTCGGCGTGTAACGCCGACGGTCCGTATAACTGCTCAAGATGGATTTGTGAATTATTCAGCTGCAGAGTATAACTTATTGAAATGTATTACAGTTGCTCTGCGTCGTAAGAAATTCTGGGAAGCGTACTTCCGTGAGGGAAGTATAATTTTATTACAAGTTACCAGTTCCAAGTTTCAAAAATCAACCATGACTGTTACGTAAAAATTAGCATGTATTTTCTTCAGCGAAACTAAAGTACTCTCTTGTGCTTACCGAGAATACGCGCAATTAAAGCCATTTGCGTCTGTGGAAAACGTACTTGCTTGCTTAGAGGTGGCCTTTTCTTTCCCTATTTACATTTGTTTAAGATCATAGTTCTTTTCTTAATGTAACACAGTTAGTCGACCTCTATTAAAAATACTCAAAGCAACATTTAATAGCAACGATCTATACTCACTAATAATGGGTTAAATTGGCACGTAACCATCCTCTATACCAAACTAAGTTTGTCCAGTGCACAAACGGTTACTATATTAAGACATTCACTGCACTTTTGCTTAGAATATTCTTTTCTCATTTCATTCACGCATTTGTTGACGTATTTATTCCAAAATCTTTGCATAAGCATTCGTCTCTAAATGGTTCAAATGGCTCTGAGCACTATGGGACTCAACTTCTGAGGTCATCAGTCACCTAGAACTTAGAACTACTTAAACCTAACTAACCTAAGGACAACACACACATCCATGCCCGAGGCAGGATTCGAACCTGCGACCGTAGCGGTCTCGCGGTTCCAGACTGTAGCGCCTAGAACCGCACGGCCACACCGGCCGGTCATTCTTCTCTGTTTGGCTGTAACTGGAAACACTTTCGCTCCAGCTACTTACAACATTTTCTGAGCTGTATTTCTACAGGTAAATATTAGTAGCGATGACCAACATTGCAATTTTATTCTTAGACCTTCAGCTTATTCCGTTTCATTACATGTTAACACAGTCTGAAAATTGGAAGGATCCTATAACACAGTTCGCTTCATATACATATGGTCTACGATCTGCTCAAAGTTATAGAGTGTACTTAAGACTTCTTCATTCTACAGCCGATGCAAATATGATATGGAGCGTCAGTGGCAGTTACCTTTTAATGTGACTCCATTTACGTCCGTAACCAGCGTGGTTAGCATGTAAAAGGATTCGACGGCGCTACTGCCTACTACATAAGTTCAAAAATGGTTCATATGGCTCTGAGCACTATGGGACTCAACTGCTGAGGTCATTAGTCCCCTAGAACTTAGAACTAGTTAAACCTAACTAACCTAAGGACATCACAAACAACCATGCCCGAGGCAGGATTCGAGCCTGCGACCGTAGCGGTCTTGCGGTTCCTGACTGCAGCGCCTTTAACCGCACGGCCACTTCGGCCGGCCCTACATAAGTACTTCTATTTTTACTATGCTTGTCTTTGCGTGCCTATGTTGACTTTTGACTCTATAGCTCAGTGACACTAACTCCGTTTTGTCGTGCTACCTTGCTCTGATGCATTCTCAAAATAACTTTATGCTTGACTTCAGCAAAGCATTCTTCAACTAGTTATATTTGGTCGTTTTCAGAATTATGTTGTAACAAATTAAAATATAACTCGTTTTGTGAGCATGTTGGTGCTATTCTGTCATTCTGCGCAACGGATTAATCTGAGATGTACCCTTTACCCTGTGGCTCCTGCAAGATGCAATTTCCACCCCCACACTACTACAGAAGTCAGACAGACGCTCCTAACGTTCTAAAGTGAAATGTCTGAAAAACTTTCAGCAATAAATATCTTCTGGAGTCGTCCGCTGTAAGGAAATGACACAAAAATTCACAAAATTTCTTACGTAACTAGTGGGATACTTGGGTACTGGGGTAGTGCTAGTTAGTGTAAGAAAAAACATGAAACTAACGAAAATTATTATTTATTTTGCAAAAATTCTGAGAAATCACAATGGCACTTTTAGTTATGAACGGAACAAGTTATTTCCGGGTTCTTTTTGGAATGTGAAGTTACCTCTTAAGGATACGATTCGCTAATGAAATTTCTATACAAAGTTTAAGATTGTTATTGACTTCGCAGAATGGCTGAGAGCCGCGCCTACTCAACTGGAATAATTATCCGTGAGAACGTTGCTAGGTATGGTCGAGGCTGTAGTGTGTGAAATGCAGTGAAGTGTACTGTTGTGGAGGGAAATATGGGGCTCGCAAGATCTGTAGGGCTCAGTACCGTAAGCTGCGATGACTGCTGTCTGTGCCGCTCGCTGCTGACAAATAAGATAACTCTCGTTCTATCTGGATTGACCTTCGCCAATCAAACTCTCCCTATGCATTGATGAAGTCAAGGACTCCTATTCGCCCCTAGTCTAACTATTGGTGTGGTACACCGGTCAGATAACCAGTCCACCGCGATGCCACTCAAAAATTCGCTCCCAGGCGTTTAACTATATCTTTGTCCGTTCACACCGCACAATAAGTGTGGCGCCCACCACAGTGAACAACACTTAATCGCAAGGACTCAATATAGAGTCGCACTCCGATTTGCTCTCGACAGAGGTGCTCTCTCAGTGAAGTACTGAGGAGAGACTTGTTCCTCGCTCTTTGAGTACACGTACGAGTGCACACGCTCTCGTTACGTGTTCTCGCTCCAAGAGCGACAATGGAACGTCCCCTCTCCACGCCAGGCGTGAAGGGGTATATCTTTCGGTCTCTTCCATTACTTCTTCAGCTCAAGGCATCAGGAATATCGTCTGCCAATCAGCATTGCTCTTCTAAAACAGGAGGATGACGTTTCGTTTAAGGCGACCAATCCGGAAATCTGTAGCATCGGCGTTTGGCGTTTGCTGTCTCCCTGTGAAAACCTCTGATACTGCGTGCTGTGTTTGGAAATAATGCGTAGGCTGGGCGCTCCCACACAATGTAGCGGAATTTGCTTTTAAGCCAAACACGGGGTCGTTCTGTCTTTCACTTGGGCAAACGCTGTCTGCTCTACAGGCGGTTGCCGTCCGACGTAGATAGGCTGGCTCGTCCTCTGAAGGGACTGGCCTCCCAGCGTACGGTCTGCCTCTCCCGAACTAAAAGCGCCTGTGACCATCGTGTCTGGAATGTGTGTGTGTACGCCAGCCTCGAGTATTTCACTCTCTGTGCGCATTTGCGATTTACTAGTTATTTGCATATCGTGTACATGAATTCATACAACATTGACTTTATCTTATCGTGTTTGGGTTCGAATGAAGCGTCTTGATGTGCGGAATATGATTGTGAGGGCGGAATATGTAAGCAATGAAGGTCAGCAGACCATGACGTCTTACAGTTTTAATTCCGATAAAATGTAATGAAACTGTATCCTGCAACTGTTGTTACTTTTACGTCTGACTATTTTATTGTTGTTGAAATACATTCAGAGGAAAATCAGTTTCCATTGGTAACATCTACGAGATTAATTCATCCTTATCTGTTGGTGTATTAATATGTAACTCATTGCCTATGTTGGATACATGACAGATAATAATCAAAACGTCCAATATTCAAATCACAGTTTGTCCTAGCCATTGTTCTGGTATTTACTGTGACCTTTGTCAAAGCCTTACGTATGCAAAAGGTACCATGCAGTAATATGGCAGTTGACCAGATACCACATTAGCTAATTCCATGTGACTTGTCTTACGGAGGGAGTTATTCGCAGTAAGACCAAATAGATTGCCGCAGTACTAGGTCGCCAGAAGTGTGACAAAACATCGTAAGAAATCTTATTGTTGTGAAAGAAAAAAAAATAATATTCCTTTTTCTATTACACAGGGTGTGGTAAAACTATGCCTAATTATTTCGCTACAAGAAAGAAGGAAAATTAGTGTTTAAATTCCCGTCGACATCGAAGTCATCAGGGATGGAGCACTTCTCGAGTTAAGGAACAACATGGAAGGAAATCGGCTGTGCCCTTTCAGAGGAATCATTCCGCCCTTTGCCTCCTGAAGCTATTTAGAGAAATCATGGGAAACTCGAAACAGAATGTCTGGACGGGAATTTGAACCGGTGTCCTCCTTAATGCAAGTCCATTGTGCTAACCACTTCGCTACTTCACTCGGTGTATTTCTGTATAGTTTTGTATGCTAATAGTATTTTATAGAGTTCGTTTATACACACTGATATCTTAAAGTCACCCAGTTCTCGTCATTCTCGCAGGGCAGTGGGCTTGGCTCCGTTTACACACTGGTGTGCAAAACTGAAGGGCGAAAGTAACAAATGGCTCTGAGCACTATGGGACTCAACATCTGAGGTCATAAGTCCCCTAGAACTCAGAACTACTTAAACCTAACTAACCTAAGGACATCACACACACCCATGCCCGAGGCAGGATTCGAACCTGCGACCGTAGCAGACCCGCGGTTCCGGACTGCAGCGCCAGAACCGCACGGCCACCGCGGCCGGCGCGAAAGTAACATTAGCGTGATGTGTCGCTACAAAGTAGTATACCTAGATCAAACTTGGATCAAACGTAAAAGAACCGCTACAGTTTACTAGAGTATGTAAATGAAAGAAATATGCAATGAGATGGACATAAATCACACTTTGTATAACTACAGTAAAGTCACCGCAGTTTATGATGGGCGTTTGGACATTACTATTGGCCAGACATGGCTCTTAATAGGATATGTGATCACCCCGGCGGCAGCGCATGCTCTGCAACGTGGTTCCAAGCTGGTCATGAGGTTGTTGAGGAGTGCTTGTGTTAGGGCGTTCCATTCTTCCACCAGCGCCATTGCCAGCTACTGGATGGTCGTTCGCATGTGAACGTGCTGAAAAAAGAATTCACAGTGCGTCCCACAAGTACTTGATCGGATTTAAGTCGGAGGAACTAGCAGGGTACTGTATTCGTAGAATATCCTCTCTTTCCAAGAGATCCAAAAATGGTTCAAATGGCCCTGAGCACTGCCGGACTTAACATCTGGGGTCATCAGTCCCCTAGAACGTAGAACTACTTAAAACCTAACTAACCTAAGAACATCACACACATCCATGCCTGAGGCAGGATTCTAACCTTCGATCGTAGCGATCGCGTGGTCCCACCAAGAGATCCTTCGTGTTCAAAGATCTGGAGGTCAGTACGCCCATGCCACGTTATGCCTCCCCGCTCCCTGACACTTGGGCCACCATGACAGCGTTCCCGGGTGCACTACGTGTTCCCACCTCTCACAGTACGAGGAACACTGCCGAACGCTAGCTTTTGTGGTCCGGGTGTTAGGGTGTGGGAAGGCATCATGTTGTATGGGTGTTCTGATCTCCAAATTTTGAACACGGGACACTCACCAGTGAACGTTATTGTGACAGTGTATTCCGTCCAAATGCACATTTTTTCAGGGATGCATTCGTCCCTGACTTCAGTTTTATGGATGACAATGCGCTATTGCCTCGAACTGCGCAGGTGGAGGAGCTCTTCGAATGAGACGATGTTCGGCGAATTTACATCTACATACATACTCCGCAAGCCACTGTACGGTACATGGTGTATGGTTGCTGGGGTTTGTTCTTGCTTGCTTATCCTTGAATTGAGAACAACTGTGTGAGGTGCAATGTCTAGTTTAATGTCGCAATATTTCTCACGAAATTACAGCTTTTCACACAGTTTTCAGCTCACCAACATAAAAACAGCGCAATGGATAACGCATCTTGCCAACATCAAAAAGTGAAATAAGTTTATACACACTAATGTTAAATATTCCGAAAGAACATTAATCTTAAGCACAATATTATGAAAGTTTAATTGGACGTTTCTTTACAAAACTGCTCCAACACATACGTTGTGATGTTGGTCGGTACTACGAAAATCGTCGGATTCCGGTTCAAAGTTCGGTACTGTTTAGGATGACAATCATGCCTACAATGGATGGTTTGTCAAGTGACAAATTTGAGAGCAAGGTTACCCAAGGCCGTTCGAGTTTACGATGGACGCAAGCTGGTGAACCAACAAAGTTTACGCCTCTGCAGGCGGTATTAACCTTAAGCTGCGACGTGCTGCTGTCTGCAAGGCCGGTCTCTCCCACTAAAATTCCTACAAAACTAATCTGACCTTTGCTGAACTTTCCAGCAGAAACTTTCCCTATATTTATCGTTCTGCGAGAAAACATGTACTCAGCTCTAGTCTTATTATGTGGCGAGATACACGCGCATAGTTGGAGCGGCGTGCATATTATAGTGCCCTCTCAGTTCTCGCAAGAACAGTTAACTAATTCGGCTGCTTCGTTTCTCCACAGCTGGAGCTAAACGTTGCTACAGCTAATTTTAGCTGGAGTGCAGCCGCTGTGAACGCAGTGTCCACGCCAATTTCTTCTCTGCGTCATACAGAGCGTTAAGCGCTCTGTTCTGCACTTGACGCCAGTTCAGAGAAGAGTCCATACACAAAATTTCTCTCTTGTCCTACTCATGGCAGAACTGCCTCCTTCCACTTGGGTTCCTTTTTCACGTCACAGCTTTTTTCGACCAATAGGAGCGTTCCTCTCATTTTGTAGAAACACCCTCTACCAATCGCAACGTCCCTTCTATCAAATTGCATCGAAACTTCAGTAGATTTCTCCTTCATAGTGAGTTTCCGCCAATCGGACGTTTTGTGCCCGTTCCAGACGCCTAAAGTACATTGACCTTTCCATGTGTTGCACTCGTTGGACGAAAATGCGTCACTTGCTTTTGTTCGTATCCCGTTGGAATTTAGGAACCCAGTTTTCTAAAGCTTCTTCTCTGCTCTTCTACCGATGACCTCGCTACAGGCGGCCCTCCAGCTTGAATCACCTGGCCCGGGGTCGCTGTCCTCCTTTCTGCCACCCCTTTAGGTGGTTGCCGGCATAACTCTTGCAGTGCGGCTTCGCTACACCATTGTGTAGCTGGCTTTTCAAAACTAAAAGCGACTCGATTCGCATTCCCTGTTCTACCTTCCGCTCAAAGACATGCATTGTATAGGAATGGTGTGTTAATTACTGTCGATTGACTGTCATCCCTTTTTGCATTACATACTGATAGGCAACTGTTCTCATAACTGTCGATTTACATTAGGTGTCATCTTCACCTTTTCATTGCGATTTGTAAAGGTCTTATGTAAGGTGCGAATCTGACCATTTATTCTGCCACCTTACAATGGCGGAGGTACCCTGTACCACAACCAGTCGTTTCCTTTCTCATTCCACTCATAAGCAAGCAACCGCAGATTTCTGCCCACGCTGTCCCCCAGATCATTCATGATTATAGAAAACATACTACTGTCATATTACCCTAGGGCATTCCTGACGATACCCTTGTTTCTGATGAACACTGGCGTCGAGGACAACATACTGGTTTCAACTACTTCGAACCACTCATTTATCTGGAAACCTATTCCAAATGCTCGCACCTTCGTTAATAGTCTGCAGTGGGGTACCGTGTCAAATTCTTTTCGGAAACCTAGAAAGACAGAATATATTGCCCCCCACCACCCACAATTAGCAGTGTATCATTTCAGAAAAGGGAAAGCTGAATCTCGCACGTGAGGTGCTTTTTAAAACCATGCTGATACGTGGACAGAATATTCTACGTCTCAAAGAAATTTATTATATTCAGACTGAGATTATTTTCACTTATTCTACAGCAAAACGATGTTAAGGATATTGGTCTGTAATTTTGAGGGTCCGTTCTTTTACCTTTCCTATATACAGTAGTCACTTGCGCTTTTTTCCAGTCGCTTGGGATTTTGCGCTGGGCGAGAAATTCACGAAAAATGCACACTAAGTAAGGAGCCAATGCCGTAGAGTACTCTTTGTAAAATCAGATTTGGGTTTCATCAGAACCGGGCGACTTATTTGTTTTCACCTCTTTCAGTTGTTTCTCTACGCCAGGGATGCTTATTACTTTGTCGTCCGTACGAGACTCTGTGCGGTGGTCAGACGTCGGTATGTTTGTACGATTCTACTGAGCGAACGATTTTCTAAACGCGGAATTTAAAACTTCGGCTTTCGCTTTGCTATCTTCAACTGCCACACTAGACTGGTCAACGAGTGGCTGGATGGAAGCGTTAGACCAGCTTAGCGATTTCACAGAGAACCAGAATTTTCTCAGGTCCTCAGCCAGATCTTTTGCTAAGATACGACTGTTGTAGTTGCATGCTTCGCCCATAGAGCTTTTCACAGACGCACGAATCCCTACTAATTTTTGGCTGTCTTCATTTCTGCGTTCTCTTTTGAACCGGGAGTGCAACAACCTTTTGGCCCCTCCCACCAGAGGTTCGAGTCCTCCCTCGGGCATGGGGGTGTGTGTTATGTTCTTAGCATAGGTTAGTAAGTAGTGTGTACGTCTAGGGATCGATGACGTCAGCACTTTGGTCCCTTAGGAATTCACACACATTGGAACATTCCAACAACCTTTGCTTCTTAAGTATTTTCCTAATTTCGTTGCTAAGCCACGGTGGGTGTTTTTCCATCCTTTATCCACTTACTAGTCACATACTTTCCTAGAGCACGATTTAAAATCTTTTTAAACTTTGTCCGTAATTCCTCTACGTCCATCATACTGGAACTAAATGATTACAGTTTATTGTCTAAGTGAGATGCCAACGACTTCTTACCTGTTCTTTTTAGCAGAAACATTCTCCTAGCCTTTTTGTCTGATTTATTAACTTTCGTAACCACAGCCACTATGACGACATCATGATCACCAATCCCTGTCTCCATACTGATGCCATCGATAAGCCCCCCTTCCCCCCTCCCTCCCCCCCTGTTTGTAGCTACAAGGTCAAATACATCATATTATATGGCTATGAGAAGGAGATGGGTGGGTTCTAAACCTGTTCTGCAATCAAAAATTAGAGGAGGAGAAACATAGTTAGATAACTGATCAGTGTTGGAACAATCTGAGACAAACCATCCTGATTTAATATGCCGTAATTCAAACAAGGAGAGGCGTCTTTCATGCTAGATTACGACCGCCGATTTTTTCGCCCATGCTTGTTGAACAGAGATGATATTACGCTTCTAGTGATCTGTGTACCGACCATAACAAAAACAAGTGAATAATCCGACTGGTATATATATATATATATATATATATATATATATATATATATATATATATATATATATATCGCCATCTGAAGCGCACACTTAGGACAAATGCGATATTTCCTCCACGCATTCAGCTATCTTAGCAGTAGATCTAGAGTCGTCAGGCGCATTTTCTCTGGTGTTTCAGCAGATACTTGCAATTTAATTTTTGCAATCCCAAGCCCAAACAAGTACTGCTCATCACGCCTTTCATACAACGTCCAGAGTCAACGAAAAGAGTCGGTTTGTTTCCCGCTACAAACAAAATTATTTCTAAAATGGAATTTTACCTGCGCATTCGATAGGGCGATCCCAAATTAGTTTATTTCTATATTTTTTTTATCAACTTGTATCAAACGGGACAGTAAAACAAGGAGAATAGCCCGTACTCCAGGAGCGACTCAGCACCACTTCTGCATGGCGGTAGCAGTCAACAAGGGGTCAGGGTGGTGCTGTGGCTCCTGACAAGGGAACCTCCCCATCGCACCCCCCTCAGATTTAGTTATAAGTTGGCACAGTGGATAGACCTTGAAAAACTGAAAACAGATCAATTGAGAAAACAGGAAGAAGTTGTGTGCAACTGTGAAAAAATAAGCAAAATATACAAACTGAGTAGTTCATGGGAAGATATGCAATGTCAAGGAGATTGAGAACGCAGGAGCGCCGTGGTCTCGTGGTAACGTGAGCAGCTGCGGAACGAAAGGTCCTAGGTTCAAGTCTACTTTCGAGTAAAAACTTTAATTTTTTTATTTTCAGTTTATGTGAAAACTCTTATGTTTTCATCACTTTTTTGGGAGTGATTATCGCATCCACAAGAAAACCTAAATCGGGCAAGGTAGAAGAATCTTTTTACCCCTTCGCCAAGTGTACAAGTTAGGTGGGTCGATAACATATTCCTGTCATGTGACGCACATGCCGTCACCAGTGTCGTATAGAATATATCAGATGTGTTTTCCTGTGGAGGAATCGGTTGACCTATGACCTTGCGATCAAATGTTTTCGGTTCCCATTGGAGAGGCACGTCCTTTCGTCTACTAATCGCACGGTTTTGCGATGCGGTCGCAAAACACAGACACTAAACTTATTACAGTGAACAAAGACGTCAATGAACGAACGGACAGATAATAACTATGCAAAAACAAAGAAAATAAAATTTTCACTCGAGGGAAGACTTGAACCAAGGACCTCTCGTTCCGCAGCTGCTCACGCTACCACGGGACCACGACGCTCCGGAGCTAAATTTGTCCATGGTGTGCCTATGCGGCCCGTGGACTACTCAGTTTGTATATTTTGCTTATTTTTTCACAGTTCCACACAACTTTTTCCTGTTTTCTCAATTGATCTGTGTTCAGTTTATCAAGGCCTATCCACTGTGCCAACTTATAACTAAATCTGAGGGGGATGCGATGGGGAGGTTCCCTTGTGAGTACAGCGTATTCTTAGTGTTTTTCTGTCCCTGTCAATAAATATTGATGAAACGAAGATCACACTGGACTAATCTGAGATCGCTCAATCGAATTTACACGTAAAATTCCGCTTTAAAAATCACTTTGTTTGCGCTTATCGTCGATAGTGGGCGGCGAATGAAAGACGTGATGAGCAGTATAAGTATCGGTTGTCCCCAACTACAGACCGCAAAAACGAAATTGCAGATACCTGCTAAAACAGCAGAGAAACTACGCCTAATAACTCTTAGAAGGAACACGTGATAGACTCACACGTCTGTTCACACGTAGAGTGATGCCAGATTGGAAAATAGAAGTCATAAATAGTTAATGATCTCTGACAGAAACGTCATATCTACAATAGAAATTTACATTTACATGTACACTACGTAACCCATTGTACACTGCATTGTGAAGGAAACGTTGTTCAAATATGAGCCACTTTCTGTCTTATTCCAATCACATATGCGTGAATGACGGACTACAAGCCTCGGTACTCGCGCTAATCTCTGTAATCTTTCTCTCATGGGCTACGCGAGCTATGCGATGGAAGTGGTAGAACTGATCCACAGTCTTCCATAAATACCGGCTCTCTAAATTTATCCAACGGCGTTTCCAGAGAACAACGTCGCCTTTCTTCCAAGGATTCCTATTTAAGTCCTTAGTGCATCTCCATTACACTTTCGTATGAATGTACACGGACAAGACAAAACATTATGGCAACTGCCCACCGTAATGTTGGATGCCGCCTGGTGGCGTTGCGGGCATCCGTCGCGGTAACAAAAGTATGTAAGAAGAGCAGACACGGAAGCGGGATCTTCCTAGCGAAGATATGGGCTGAAAATGGGGAAATCCATTGAGATAAACCACTCTGACAAAGGACAGATAATTATTACGCAGAGACTGTGAACGATTATCTCTAAAACGCCAAAGCTGTTCGAATGTGCGCGTGCTACTGTCATGTGTTGTTGCATCTATGGAAAGAGGTAGGACAGTGAAACTATCACTAGGCGCTAAATGGTTGGACGTCCACAACTCTGCACAGAACGTGGGGTTCGGAGGCTTGGCTGCTCTGAAGTAGGCTGGAACCGCGCGAGCGCTAAGGTCGCAGGTTCGAATCCTGCCTCGGGCATGGATGTATGTGATGTTCTTAGGTTAGTTAGGTTTAAGTAGTTCTAAGCTCTAGGGGACTGATGACCTCAGATGTTAAGTCCCATATGCTCAGAGCCATTTGAACCATCTGTGAGATGTGCGTGAAAAACAGCAATCTGTACTTCGAACGAATGGTTCTTCCTCAGACCGTTCTCATTCTTTGGGGGGGCTCTTATTTTTTCTTTCTTTTTTTTCAGGAACGTTATGATATTCGAACTCATATTCGAAGACCCTGTAACAAACGGATTTAGGAAAATTGCAAAACAGTATTACTTTCAGTAACAACAGCAAACTTTTACAGCTATGTGCAGATCCTTAAGTCATCATAAAAAAGGCAGTAAACAATCAGATTAAAAAAAATGTGTGTGAAATCCTATGGGACTTAACCGCTAAGGTCATCAGTCCTTAAGCTTACACACTACTTAATCTAAATTATCCTAAGGACAAACACACACACCCATGCCCGAGGGAGGACTCGAACCTCCGCCGCACAGCGGCACAGTCCATGACTGCTGCGCCTAAGACCGCTCGGCTAATCCCGCGCGGCTCAACAATCAGATTCCTCGGGACGGGCGCGCCCTGTCTAATTCCACGCAGTCATTTTCTTTCGCTTTTAAAGAAGGCAGCACCCTCACTTTTTCCTAGTCACTGAAAACATCTCGCTGTATGAGAGATTCTCCTTAAATACGTACTACAGACAGGGCCAATTCACCACGTACTCGTATTCAGCGTAAAAACTAATAGGGTTAGTGTCATGTTCGTTTTGAATAGTCTCAACTGTTTCTCATCGTATGCGAGGTTTCCCTTCTTTCGTGAATATACACAGCGACCACAGTTTGCTACTGTATTCGAATTCTCATGCTTGAATGTATTTTTTATAAATCTTAAATGTGAAATTTAATATTTCAGGTTCCTGTCTGTTACACACGGTTTCAACACCAGACTGCTCCACGAGAGAATTTGAAGAACGTTTAAATCCGTCACTGACTCTACGTTCTGTCACAACCTGCTAGAGTGTTCTGAGAGATATTCCACCACAACACGGCAGTTTAAATGTTCAAATGTGTGAAATGTTATGGGACTTAACTGCTAAGGTCATCAGTCCCTAAGCTTACACACTTCTTAATCTAAATTATCCTAAGGACAAACACATACACCCACGCCCGAGGGAGGACGCGAACCTCCGCCGAGACCAACCTCACAGTCCATGACTGCAGCGCTTCAAACCGATCGGCTAATCCCGCGCGGCAACACGGCAGTGGAAATTGATGCAGGCTTCTGCGGAATCGTAATAATCTCTGTTTTCGCACCATTCCCCGATTGGTACTATTAAACCAAGTTTTGTTGTTTTCTATTACGTTAATTTGCACGAATGTATCTACAGCACGATTGACGATGTGTCTGAGCTTTAATCACAACTCTGCTGCAATTGTCGGATTTGAACTAAATTATCCCTTTCATCTTTTACGTAGAATGTAAGTAACTCTGCATCAGTTCTCCTCCTGGCCGCCTTAATTAACTTTTCGCTAGTGATGACCGTCCTCCCACGGTTGTTGATAAGCCCTGTCTTCTTGATGGCACTCACGAAAAGGTCGAGTTTGCTTGTTACCAGGAGAACTAAAATATTTCTTTCATGTGTGGACTTGTTTCAAACGGTCGTCTGATAACGCTCCCGCAGTACTTCAAAATAACGATGAGTAGTTCTCCCAGCCGATACTTCCTCTAACGACTGCACATTCAAATTTAGGCTCTCCTGAATGGCTCTACGACTGACGTGTCTCAACGCAGTTGCCGGCAGAAGGATGTAATTATTTATTTAAGTGCATCACCGCCGATTATTTATATCCATATGAATTCATTGTATGACTTATTATGTATCCTCCTTTGTATTTTTTTTTTTGTATCATTTTGCTTGTTGCTATAGACACTCCACCTGATGGGGACTTTTATTTTACACTGCGGGCAGCCAAAGCAAAATTTTCACATTTTGAGAGAAATAATCTGGGTTGGCTGTAGAATACTTTTTATTAAAGACCACGACCGGTTTTGCGCCGCTAGAAGATCCTCTGGTACTAAAGACTCCTTTTAACAAGTCATCACCGAAAGATAACTTGTCTTGAAAACCACTCCCCATCGTTCACGTCAAGATGTAAACAAATAGCGCGCTAAAAGAGGTAGTCCGTATTTAAAGCTGAGGGGATAACAGAACCGCGCCACAAGGAGGAAGACGGTTGAGCGGCAGCAGACAAGGCAAGCTAATCGATAAAAGGGCTACTAATTAGGCATTGCTTGTCAAATCACTCCCTCACATTTAATTCCGAGCTGTATACTTAACTAAAGGAATAAATCACTTTGAAATCAAATCACAAATACTTATGACGCTAGAAGCGAAGAGACAGGGGAAACAACAGATAGAGCAGCTGTTACCATACTAACCTTTGGATTGTACAAAGCCATGTTGGAGATTCTAAAAACATATAGAACGTTAAATTAAGCTTGAATTATTTTAATGAAGCAAATTAAATATTAGAAATCGGCTAATCTAAAGCTTCTAATTCTGCTTCCATTGTCGCAGATTATTCAGAAACTTCTTGCAGTTCTTTGTGATAATTAAAAGTATAAACCCACTCATTGTTTCACAAGAAATGATTAGTTTCCAACAAATTTTCGGGTCTGTGATGCATGCATAGAAATTTCTAAATTTCCCGAAGATAATAATGGCTGCGACTTCTTCTTTTTAGTATGCGATTTACAAGTTTGGTCCAGTCTTATGACTTTAATAAAGCTTTTCGATCAGTACTTGACATTTTGAAGGTTCCGTGGTTGTATTATAAGATACGTTATAAAAACACCTACAATCCACTATTCTCAAGACTTTTTGTCTAACACATTTTTTGCCAGTATTTTAAACTGTAATTAAAAAGTGCTTTACTCTCGTAAGGAAAGGCTTACTTGATGTAGGTCTTTTTTTCCCAAGAGAATGCCACACCACTGAAAGGTATATACCTTGTGTGTGTGTGTCTGTGTGTGTGTGTGTGTGTGTGTGTGTGTGTGTGTGTGTGTGTGTGTGTGTGTGTGTGTGCTGAAGTTGAAAACGAAACGATAAATGTCTAGGTTTAACGTTATTATCATATTTTATCCGGTATATCTCCTAATCAGCAACTTTACAAAATATGTTTCACAAATAAAAAAATCATGTTGAGGAATTAATGTCGTGATCAATGTTTCAGTCCTCATTTTAATACTACCAAACCGCAGCTCGTACACCCGAAATAATTTTAATTATAATTAGTTGAAAAATTGATATCAGGTACTATTTGCATATGAAGCAGTTAATGAAGGAATACCTGGTAATGAGCAAAATATGCATTACGAATAATTAAATCGATTCTTGTGGCAGCAGCATTTGTCAGTAAATAGTGACGTTAGGAAAATATGTAAATAATCCTACTGAACTATCAGAAAAACTGTGTTTTAGGAAATGTGTCGGTATCAAGGAAAAATATTCGGAAAACATTTCGTTAATTTAGTATGAAATACAGAATATTTGTGCGAAACTTAAAATTAAATCTGCATAACTGTTCAGGATAATGAGTTGGTTCGGTGATTCAAGAACTTTATGTAGTTATTCGCTGAAATATTTTTCATTCGACTTGTCCCATGCACCGTTTAGCTGTGCATTTAAGACAAATAATATACAATGTCATTTTCTTAATAGTGAATTTACACGCTGGAGCTAAGCTTCCTCTGTATCTACATCTTAAATTTATACGGTATCAAATATACTGTCATACTAGTTTAATCGCAGAACATCTTCATTATTTTTTATGTGGATAGAAAGAAGCTTTTAGTGCATCGTATATCTGCACCTGTAATCCGCGAGCGAATGTATAGTATGTATCTGACGGTATACAGTGTACCACTACCATTTTCTTCTCCTGCTGTTCGATTTACGGAAGGTACAAACGAAGAAAGACTGTTGGTACCAACTGCATGAGCCCGAACTTCAGTAAGTTGGCACAGTGAGCATTACGTGGAATGTATGTTGGAAGATGTTGTATACCAACAAAAATCAAATCAATATCAGTCAGATAACAGCTTTGTGACAGTCTGGACAATGACAACGATAAGAACATAACAACGATTTAACAGGACACAGCAAATAAAGATATGTCGGTAACTTGTACATCTACATTTACGGATGGCAAAACACCGTAAATCGCGTGACAGCGTCCAGTGACTTGAGTGTTTTGAAGCCTTGCTACTTGTGCACGAGGGTAAACAGCATGCCAGCAGAGCTGCTACAGGTTGTAGCCTCTATGTGCAACTTAAATATCGACATAGCAACACTTATAGTTAAACACGATAGCCTGAATATTATTGAAAGTAACCTACAGCAGGACTCTGAATTAAAAGATAATGTCCTTAGGTGGACCCTGCAAACTTGAATGTGAGACTAAATTTCTAAACGAATGGCTTGCTCTCCTGCCAAAGCTAACCTTAGCAAAGAATCAGGATTGAACCTTTACCACGCAGCCATTGCTAGACCATCAGCATGAGCGAAAATACACCAGACATCAAAAATCACTCAAATTCAAAATCAAGCGCCTTAGTCACGTACCCGTCTTGCACTCAGCATAAAATAAAGTTACGCAACCCTCGAGTGGTCCATCATTACACAGTCGTAGATGGAACCAAAACTGACCAGTAGATGCATATGCTGCAAACTGTTCTGGATTGGTGATGGGATGGGAGTACAAGCTGAAACATAGTAGGAACTTCTTCAGACCAGTTAGTAGAGGAGTGGCGGTGATGAGATCGATGAACAAGTCGAAACCTGTAGGGAACTTGCTCACAACAGTCAGCCGCCACCTTCGGACGGAGTCTCTGCTCATGCTGAGTCGACGGCCGTCTCTGATAGCGTATGCTGTGTGGGTGGAAGCTGTCTGCACCAGCACTCATGCACTGCCCCAAAAATCATTCAGAAATTATTTATAAATATAATAATAATAACAATAATGATAATGATAATGATAGGGTGCACAGCTCCAAACTGTTTGTGGCGGAGGGGCAGTGCTCTGGTATCTGCCCATTTCTTTCATCTGCAGTTTCAAAGTCAGTATTTTCAAGTAGCACAAGTGGGCTATCTCCAAAGTAGTGGAAGATATAAAATGCCAATTGAGCCACTTCAGCTTAGAACAAGTGACGTACTTCCACCATCTTGATTTTTAAGTAGCAGCATAGTAGTAGATTCATATACCTGCCATACATCAATAATCTGTTAGATTTCCCCACCAGATGTACGAGTATGGCAGGAGTTTTGGAGGAGGAGGTTATCTTAAGGTGTGCGGATGGAGTGACCTTGAGGGGTAATCTTGAGTGTGGAGAGTGTGGGTGGTTTTGACGGAGGGGGTGGGAAGGGGTTATCTTAAGCCCTCCAAGAAACTGCATAACCCCACAACTGACGACAGTATAGTGCGAGATTTAACTAATATATATTTCCACGCGTCACAACATGTTATTAATATCCTTTTATCCTTATTACTGTAACTTAAGCAATTTCTAAGCAATCAGTCTGAGTATATGTGGAACTCTTGGAGACTGGTATCACGATGCATCTGATACCATCAAGCAACGCAACGCAATCAAGCAACGCTATCAGCGTTTGCTAATATTCTGTATACAACTCAATACATCAGTAATCAACTGTGTCACATGCAAAATTCATTACATCTACATTTTCAAATGAACTGCACAAGCCACAATCCAACCAGTGGTCTGTGATGCTCTGTACCGTTCCACATTGATCACTTTTCTGTTTCAGAAAGCGAGGAAAAAATGACAGTGTGTATGACTTGTCTTCCTGATACTTTGCTTAAAATTACTTTGGGAGACATTTGATGAAATCTCTCAAACATGTTATCAGCTTCCCTAGTGAGTCTATCGAATTAACTTACATAAAAATTAACATTACCGTCCACTGTCTTTATTAGGAAAGCAACCGATTGTCAAAGAGATGACTAGCATCTGCAGATGTAAATGCGGTAGTGGTGGACCCTACTGTCAAAGATTACATCGTCGCAACGGGCATACATTGTCCACTGCGTCATTATCCTAATCACTAACTAAAATGTGGAACATACTCCTCTACAAATACTTGGCATCGACGCACACTTCCTTGCGTTACTGAATGCGTAGCCCACAGTTCAGTTCTCGCAATCTGAAGCGTAAGTAAGAGCCCACGTGTGCTCAAACATGATCTTGTACTTGTTGATAAGAAAGTGTTCAACCACTGTTTACTTTTCTTCATCTCTCTGCTTGATTTGTCGGTGCTGTCTCATGCAGTGTTCGGAAATGATTCGAACAGGCTGTCTCGTACAGTTACTACGACATTCGCGAGCTATCTAAATTTAACCTGCTTCCTTTCGAGAGATGTATTTTGTACTTCTAACAGCTGCATCTACATTCACTGATTACCTATGCAACATTTCCGTATTCTCTGTACAGGATGGCTATGCCAGTATCGAGTTGACTTAACACTACACAACAATCAGTCACTAGTCACACAAATATATTATTATATACTTGTTAGATACTTATAGTTTTTCCAGATTAGTTTTATTTTGACCACCATGTATTACTCTCAGATTTCAAACCATTTCGTATACAAAAAAATACTTTTTTCTTTTTTATTTCTCTTTTTAGCCGTACTCGGAACATGCTCACGAATAAAGTCTGAAGGTTCCTGTACTGCACTGTTATGAATTCACAGTGAGAAGTTCTTATAACTTTCTTCCAGTGGAAAGATACGCTGGAGTTCGAAGAACCAAAACTCTATCGGTTAAGATTTGTTCCTTAGTTTGATAGCTATCATCGTGCAGCTCCTCTTGAGTTTTTGACCCCCGTTAGTACTGTTTGCCACTGTGACGAATCCCGCGCTCCTCTACGCCTAGTCCCCATCGTGTCGCCATGTCTTGTGAGGGTGTGCCTTGATGTGAAAGGAAACAACGCATTCGAGCACTTGGATACCTGATTTTACTCTGTAATTTAGATTAACTGTGAAAAATTTAAATTTGGATGTGCACGTCGGATTTCAACCCAAGTCTTTTCAAATCATCATACTGCGCACGTACTCCTCCTACACTACAAGAAAGCAATAACATCCAAATCTAAAATGACATTAATTTGTTTATCTTCTTTCTTTGTTGCTATGTCACAATTGCAGCATATCACCTATGTGTGTAAAATACACTCTAAAACAAAACAAAAAAAAGGACGCACCATGAAGGCATTATTCGAATCGGACGGAAATCGGTAGAGATTATGTTCGTGTACAGACAAACAATTGATTATAATTTAAGAAAAATTGGATAATTTATTCAAGAGAAAGATCTTCCCAAATTGAGCAAGTCAGTAACGCTTTGGCCTGCTTCAGGCCCATATACAGGCAGTTAGTTGGCTTGTTACTGATTGACAGAGTTGCGGGATGTCCTCCTGAGAGATATCGTGCCAAAGTCTGTCCAACTGGCTCGTTAGACCGTCAAAATCCCAAGTTGGTTGGAGGGCCCTGCCCATAATGCTCGAGACACTGTCAACTGGGGAAGGATCTGGTGACCTTGCACGCCAAGAAATGGTTTCGCAAGAACGAAGACAAGCAGTAGAAACTCTCGCCGTTTCCGTGCGAACATTATCTTGCTGAAATGTAAGACCAGGATGGCTTGCCATGAAGGGTAACAAAACGGGGCGTAGAGTATTGTCCACGTACCGCTGTGCTGTAAGGGTGAAATTTCCCCTTAGAAAAATTACGAACTGGTAAATTATGAACTGGTAAACGTCTACGTTATTTGATTTTCAAACAGCTGAGCAAAACTCAACGTACTCAAACAGTTTTCTGTTTACTTATTCTGATCATCACTAAACTGACACACAATATTTTTAGCGCAACGCAATGTGACTTTCAAAGATCCCTACAAAAGAATGGCCCTGACTAACAATAACCTATATCTTTCATGAATCACTTACCTCACAAAAATCTTCGTTACTCGAACTACTGCAATACAGCGAGCATCAACACTGCCAGCTAAATAAAGGATTCTAACTACTGAAGGCACTAACTACGGATAGGCATAGTTAGCAAATGAAAGATTTTGGTATCTTAATAGTGTTCAAAAGTCATCAATTCATGACGTCCATCTTTACTAATTTCCTTTTTCTGGCGGACACACGTCCAGATCGTCCGCTTATAGCAACCTCTCAAAACTCTGGCATCTCTCTCTCCACATCCACCACTGCTGGCGACTCACTTCCAACTGCGCAACGCTACGCGCTGTTCCCATCCAACGGCCCAACACTACAATAGCGAATATTCCAAAAATGCCAACCAGCCACAGACTGCACACAGCACAGTTGGCGTTACCAACATAGAAACCTAAATAGCCTACTTACAAGGGTGCTGTGGATGACACACCAAGGGGTCGTGCTATAAAATGAAATGGCACCCCAAAATAGCATTCGCAGTTGTCGGGCCGCATGGCGAGCGACGGTCAGTTTGGTGTCCCACCACTGTCCGGGGTGTCTCCAGACATGTCTTCTCTTATCATCGGGGCTCCATTCGAAGTGCGACTCATCACTGAAGACAATTCTGCTCCAGTCAATGAGATTCCTGGCCGAAAACGTGTGTGGAGACGCCCCGGTCACCAGTGGGTTCAAAAAATGGCTCTGAGCACTATGGGTCTTAACATCACCAGTGGGATACTAGGATACTAACCTGACTGTCGCCCGTCGTATGACCCAACAACCAAGAGTGATGGTCTGGAGTGCCACTTCTTTTCATAGTAGGACCCCCTCGACTGTCATCCGCTGCACTCTTACAGCACAGCGGTACGTTGCGGCATTCTACGTCTCGCTCTTGTTGCCCTTCATGGCAAGCCATCTAGAGCTTACATTTCAGCAAGATAATGTCCTCCCTCTCACGGCGTGAGTTTCTACTGTTGCCAAACTCTAACTTTTTCAATAAGGTCGAAGGATCTCTCCCCAGTTGAAAACGTTTGGAGCTTTATCGACGTCTACATACACACTCCACAAGCCACCGTATAGTGAGTGGCGGACGGTACACGTACCACTACCAGACATTTCTTTTCCTGTTTCATTCGGAAAGAGAGCGAGGGGAAAACGACTGTCTATATGTCTCCGTACGAGCCCCGCTCTCTGTATCTTATATCTTATCTTTGTGGTTCTTATGCGAAATGTACGATGGAGGCAGAAGGATCGTTCTGCAGTCAGCGGTTATCTAAATTTTCTCAATAATGCTCCTCTAAAAGGACGTCGCCTTCCCTCCAGTGATTCCCATTTGAGTTCCCGAAGCAGCTCCATAATGTTTTCGCGTTGTTCGAACCTACTGATAACAAATCTAGCACTTCGCCTCTAAATTGCTTTGATGTCTTTCTCTAATCCGACCCGGTCTAAGGCGCTGCAGTTATGGACTGTGCGGCTGGTCCCGGCGGAGGTTCGAGTCCTCCCTCGGGCATGGGTGTGTGTGTGTTTGTCCTTAGGATAATTTAGGTTAAGTAGTGTGTAAGCTTAGGGACTGATGACCTTAGCAGATAAGTCCCATAAGATTTCGCACACATTTGAACATTTTTTAATCCGACCTGGAGCGGAACCCAAACACTGGAACAGTAGTTCAAATGGCTCTGAGCACTATGGAACTCAACTGCTGAGGTCATTAGTCCCCTAGAACTTAGAACTAGTTAAACCTAACTAACCTAAGGACATCACACACATCCATGCCCGAGGCAGGATTCGAACCTTCTGTGGTATGGAGAAACAACTGAGAGAGTTAAAAGGCCGGCCGAAGTGGCCGTGCGGTTAAAGGCGCTGCAGTCTGGAACCGCAAGACCGCTACGGTCGCAGGTTCGAATCCTGCCTCGGGCATGGATGTTTGTGATGTACTTAGGTTAGTTAGGTTTAACTAGTTCTAAGTTCTAGGGGACTAATGACGTCAGAAGTTGAGTCCCATAGTGCTCAGAGCCATTTGAACCATTTGAAGAGTTAAAAGCAAATAAGTCGCCAGGTCCTGATGGAATCCCAATTCGGTTATACAAAGAGTACACTACACCATTGGCCCCTTGCTCAGCTTGTATTTATGGTAAATCTCTCGCCCGGCGCAAAGTCGTACGCGATTGGAAAAAAGCGTAGGTGACTCCTGTATATAAGAACAGTAAAAGGACGGACCGCAGAATTACAGAGCAATATCCTTAATATAGATTTTCTACGGGATCGTTGGACATATTCTCATTTCGAATACAATATGTACTGAGGTGACAAAAGTCATGGGATACCTCCTAACATCGTGGCGAACCTCCTTCTACTGGCGTGTTGCAGCAGCCAGACGTGACGTGGACCCAACCAGTCATTGAATGTCTTTCTTCGGGGCTCAAAAAATATGGAAATCGCATGGGAAGAGATCGAGACTATTTCGACGATGTGTAACAGATGCGCAGCGAAACTTCTGCAGCTTACTCGAAACAACCTTGGCAACATGAGGGCCCAGCCGTGTAGGTATATGTTCTCAGTGTACACTCACAATGACTACATAAACATCACTATCCTTTTTTCCACGTGTATTTATCCATTATTGGCACTCGGTTGGATCTAAAATGAACATATTTGATCGCATTAATTTTTTTTTTTTTTTTTTTTTTTTTTTTTTTTTTTTTTTTTTTTTTTTGTGGCCGGTGCACCCTTCCTGAAACTATTTGACCTAGAGCCATTGTGAAGTGACAAAGTGCTAGAACTTAGTTCCAGGCGGAGTTTCTTAAAACTGCTGCACAAGGTGGCGTCATCCTGTTACACATTCATGGAAAATTGCCGGGTACCCGAACCTTGAGATAAAAGATAAGGTTCTGTCCTCAGACTGAAGATTTGGAGAAGTGTTGTGTCTCGTGTTTTTCGGCAATCTCCTTTAGTGATTTCGCGTATTACATAAGAAGGCTGTCGAGATAAGTCCGGCGGCACACGGTCATCATAGGGGAAGGAGCGTGGCACGTGTAGCGAAAAACATCACCTGCCTGTGAGTGCCAAGAGTCAACACAAACTGTGATCATAAGTGAGGGAAGCACTGGGCACACTCAGCACGCATTCTTAGTAGTTATAAGGTCCCGAGTTTACAAAAGGACTGTAAAACAAGTAAATGACCATTCCAACTGAAATAATTATATCTCATCAGATAGGGCTCTAGGGAAACAACGACGAAATAATTTTTATCTATGGCCCTCAATTTTGGAGGAAACTGAAGCGATATTATCAAGTGTATCTACTGACTACAGATTGGAGCAGAAGGCCGCAGTCGGGCGCTGAACGACGAGCCGAAGTTATTGTAGACAAAGACATTTGTGTTCCGAAAAGACTGTGAGGTATCTGTTGGTCGGTATGCTGTCTACCATTTATACCCATTTTCCTACTCAAGTTCACCTACATTGATGTAAGAAGAACCAAGTGTATCACTGCGTTACTACCTTTCATTTCACATAGCGTGAGAGTGCAGCGCAATAATTGTTAGAGGTATCTGGATCACCATACAGACCTAGCTTTTCGTACCACATAAAGATTCTACCAAGGAAAGCACAGCAAGATAGGCAGCGCAGTGGGTGAGGCACTGGAGTTGCATTCTGGACGAGCATGGTTCAAAATGGTTCAAGTGGCTCTAAGCACTATGGGACTTAACATCTGAGGTCATCAGTCCCCTAGAACTTAGAACTACTTAAACCTAACTAACCTAAAGACATCACACACATACATGCCCGAGGCAGGATTCGAACCTTCGACCGTAGCAGCAGCGCGGTTCCGGACTGAAGCGCCTAGAACCGCTCGGCCAATGTGACCGGCGAGCATGGTTCAAAACCCATTTGGCCACCAAGATTTCGGGTCTGCAAAAGCAGTCTGGGACGTTTCCTATGTTGTATTAAACCATTCGTATCAACTGACGAACTGTAGCCGCATGAAACTGCTATGGCATTTAAATCGTATGACGAGCCAGCTCTAAAATGCGGACTTCACCGTATAAATTCATGGAGCTCAATTTTTAGCTAAGGATGGCCCGTAAACGTATTCTAAAACAAAGCACATGCCACGTGTGTCACATGGTAGCAGATCCTAGTAACAAACCAACATGGCGAAGAGAGAAGTTCTTGGTGATGATGAAGAGGGCTTGCAGAACCTTGTTGATGGTGTTTTCAACAATGATTTGTCCCAGCGAGTACTAACCCTACAAGATTTCAGGCAAAAATGTGAGCTCATTTCTCGATGCGCATAACCCCAACCGGCAAGCGCAAATATGGCACAAAAAGTTGTGGTACGTAGTATTCAAGTGGAAAAAGATACGAAAATGCATGGCAGTGTGAAAAGTGTGGTGTAGTTCTACATTTAGAAGACTCTGATTTCATAGCAACCAGTAGTATATTTAAATGCAATGTCATTGGGTTAATAGAAGAGGCAGAGAGAAGATCCAACGTACAGCAACTCGTTTAATCACGGGATCATTTAGTCGGCGCAACAGCGTTACGGAGGTGCTCAATAAATTGCAGTGCCGAACGCTTGGAGGTAAGCATTGTGTATCACTGTGAGGTTTACTGTTGAAGTTCCTGTAGATCACGCACAGCGTAGAGTCGCTGAACATCTTACTTTCTCCCACATAAGTCTCGTGAAAAGGTCACAACGAGAAAACCAGACAAATTAGAGCTAATAACGAGGTTTACCAGCGGTTACTCTTCGCACGTGCCATTCACGAATGGAGCACGGAAGTAGGGACAACATAGTGATACCGAAAGTACCCCCCGCCACACATCCCGTGGTCGGTTGCGGTGTATAGATGTCGATTTAGATCATGTCATACGCCTGGAAAGTTTCTTTGAAAAGGACATAATCTAATTAAAGTTTTTGTATGTCCATTCTCCTGCATGAAGATTTGAGGGACTTTAGCCGTTCCCTTAGGTAATAAAATGAAACACCTACAGCTGTCCTTTCGACGTTATTTATTATATGACTACCAATTTAGGTGATTCAGTACATCATCTTCAGGTCCTAACTGACGCTGAGGGGGTTTACTCCACTCGTATATATGATTCCATCAGTGACCAACATCTGTGACCTGGTTTCCATAGACTGTAACAACGACGTTGTATCTCCAACCATCAGCTACCAGTTATTAGCAATAAGGTGAACCCGTTATCGACGATTGGTCTACGCTTCCTGGAAAGTATCAAGGTTAACGCTGAGCATCAACAATACCCTCTGCCTTCATAAGGCACTCCTGGAGATGTAAGATATATAATCCAGGACACTGGAGCACATTATGATGGTGTACATTGTTACCACTCTTCCCCATGTCTCGCCCCAGATGACTAAACATCTTGCTTCGACAGCATCAGCTCCGGATAACTCAGACAGAGCAGCATGGTTGCTACTGATTCGAATGGAGATACTGAAGTGGATGATTTTCGGCGTTTTCGAGGGAACTATTTTTAATTCTTCTTTTGTTGTACCCACCATTCTATACAGTTCTATTATAACGTAATCAGTCATATGAGTCGTCCATACGATTCAGCTGCACGTTTTACACTTGAATGATGAGCATCTCCAAGGAAATATTACCCGGAATCAGAGATTTCTGCACTGTTACCATAACTAATTAGTGAATAGGGGACTTTATTCATATCACTGAATAACCGTAAAAATATTTCAAAGGAGATTCTAACAACTACGGAAAGCGCTTTGTATGTAAGGGAACTGCTTACCGAAGCAAACTACTACCACAGTGAAATTACCCAGAATTCTAAATTACTGAAAAAATTTTCTTGCCAACCTCATGAGTTGCATAGGATGATCGGGAGCCTCATCCTAAACAACAGTTCAGTAAAGAGAGCTTTTCCTCCAATTCTATCGCTTGTTCACTATTATTCTGTTTACGTGCCACTAAGAATGAAAAAATGGTTCAAATGGCTCTGAGCACTATGGGACTTAACATCTGTGGTCATCAGTCCCCTAGAACTTAGAACTACTTAAACCTAACTAACCTAAGGACATCACACACATCCATGCCCGAGGCAAGATTCGAACCTGCGACTGTAGCGGTCACGCGGTTCCAGACTGTAGCGCCTAGAACCGCACGGCCACAGCGGCCGGCCACTAAGTATCACTTCAAGCTTAAACAGAACGAACATTCCCACTTTACGGCAACAACGGTTGTCAACAGCGGAAATTGTCTCCGAATTGGCATACACCACAGCGTCGTCATTCGAAAATTGAGCGGCTATTGTGAGAAAAATATTTAAAATCTGCCTCTCAGGGTCACTCAGGCTGTGTCGACCTACACAGGACACAGTCTCCTCCACAGAATGAATTTGGTCCATAGGCGTCCATTATGAACAACAGTGAAAACCCTCGTGCACATCGAATGCAAACTAGATTAATAGCACCGAGTTTCTTCACTGCTGAGTGGGGGGTTGGTCTGGCGCCTTATGACCGTCGTAGAAGAGTGTGGATGTGCCCAGGTACCGATGCACGTCTCAGGCATGCAGACCCATTCGTTCAACAGGGTGGCTTGGGAGATGGGCGGGGGAGGAAAGGGAATCGGGAGTGCGTGGGGAGAGGGCCTCCTCTTACCTATTTTCCAGCCGTCTAGTCAACATTTCGGCGATGAATTTCTTATTGGAGACTATAATTCACAAGAACATCGCGCCCACCAACTTGACGCCTTTCTCCACGAGACAGTAATCAACATTATGGAATGACCTTTGGTAGCTGCTGATATGAACTCGATTGGGTATACGTGGGACTAGTCAAAACTTGCAGTGCATCGTCGCGGGGATCCTGCTCACGCAGTGGGTGACTCAGGAGGGTCACCTTGGAAAAGTGAGACAGCCTCGAGTAGCAACGTCTAGACCACCTTGTGGACGGCATGACGAGGAATGCCCGCACATGTGGTGGTGTAACACGCTTCTGAATGTTACTGTGCAGTAGATTTTGAGTTCACAGATGTGCAAAGATCTACGCCCTGGAAGAAATTGCCATTCTTTGGTCGCTGTTTTGTTTTTAATTAGTAGTAAAGCTACCAATCGGTAAAAACTGAATCCTTGCCACTACTTTTTACTGAAGATAATGGATTTCGGTCCAATATCAGAGCATCTTCGGGTCTCAAAAGATGTTGACTGGACATAAAGGTTACGCACAGACAATTACTAATAGTAGTGAAACAATCTGTAAGTTACGATTCGTATTTCAACTGTCAAATGCATAGCTTAGTTGATTTTGCGACCTGATGACGGTCTGATGTTGGACCGAAATCGAATGTTTTCAGTAAAAAATATTGGTTCTTGTGTGTATTCCAAAATGCAATTTTTAGCCTTCCTAAAGGCTGTTTCACATAACTTACATAAAGTATTTCTTATAGGATGACCTTGTTGTCTGTCTGTATATCTGATGTCTGTCTATCCTACTGTTAAGATCCCTTTTCCTCAAGAACGAGTACAGGTATCAAGTTGAGATGTATGCCACGTACTAAAGTCTACGGTCCCTTGGCGGTGAGGAAAATTTAAGTTTCTATGTCAGTAAAGGCAAAAGACACGGCCATTATGTCACATACTGGGTGATCAAAAAGTCAGTATAAATTTGAAAACTGAATAAATCACGGAATAATGTAGATAGAGAGGTACAAATTGACACACATGCTTCGAATGACATGGGGTTTTATTAGAACCAAAAAAATACAAAAGTTCAAAAAATGTCCGACAGATGGCGCTTCATCTGATCAGAATAGCAATAATTAGCATAACAAAGTTATACAAAGCAAAGATGATGTTCTTTACAGGAAATGCTCAATATGTCCACCATCATTCCTCAACAATAGCTGTAGTCGAGAAATAATGTTGTGAACAGCACTGTAAAGCATGTCCGGAGTTATGGTGAGGCATTGGCGTCCGATGTCGTCTTTCAGCATCCCTAGAGATGTCGGTCGATCACGATACACTTGTGACTTCAGGTAACCCCAAAGCCAATAATCGCACGGACTGAGGTCGGGGATCTGGGAGGCCAAGCATGACGAAAGTGGCGGCTGAGCACACGATCATCACCAAACGACGCGCGCAAGAGATCTTTCACGCGTCTAGCAATATGGGGTGGAGCGCCATCATGCATAAACATCGTACGTTCCAGCAGGTGTTTATCAGCCAGGCTGGGGATGATGCGATTCTGTAACATATTGGCGTACCTCTCGCCCGTCACGGTAGCAGTTAAAAAACCAGAATCAAGCATTTCCTCGAAGAAAAAAGGCCCTATAATGGTAGATGTGGTAAATCCAACATATACCGTGACTTTCTCGTCGTGCAAAGGAGTTTCCACGACAGTTCTAGGATTTTCGGTAGCCCAAATTCCGCAGTTGTGGGCGTTGAGAGACCCTCGAAGCGTGAAATGAGCTTCGTCGGTCCACAACACGTTACTTAACCAATCGTCATCTTCCGCCATCTTTTGAAACGCCCACACCGCAAATGCCCTCCGCTTCACTAAATCGCCAGGTAACAGTTCATGATGCCGATGGATTTTGTACGGATAGCAACCAAACAGTAGTGTATGGAATGCCGATGCGACGTGCGACTGCACGATCGCTCACTTCCCCGTGCATAGACGAAACCACTACAGTCTCCATTTCTTCCTGAACTGTCTCAGCACCACTATGCCTTGTGCTCGGTCGGCCACTACGGGGTCTATCGTATAAACAACCCGTGGCTTCGAACTTCGAAATCATTCTCACCACAGCTGCATTTATCAACGGACCTTTACCCGTTCGAATCCCCTTCCTATGGCGATGGGATCGTAACGCTGAACTAGCACATTCCCCATTCTGATAATACAGCTTCACTAAAACCGCCTTTTCAGGTAACGTCAACATGCTGCGACTGCTGGCGCATTTGATTCTCTCTCTCATTGCAACTCCTTTTATACACGATTGTCATGCGCAGTCACTGACGTTTTGCTGTCCAGCGCCATCTGTCGGACATTTTGTGAACTTTTTTTTTTTTTTGTTCTAATAAAACCCCATGTCATTCCAAGCATGTGTGTCAATTTTTACCTCTCTATCCACATTATTCCGTGGTTTATTAAGTTTTCAAATATATACTGACTTTTTGATCACACGGTATTTCGATACTCGCAGGCTCACTCATCAACACCTATAGTGTACATTCCGTTGACCTAGAGTAATGAAATTTAACAAGAAGCGAAACTTCACAGCGCAAGTAAAGGAAAAATTCCAAAAATCGTTACTTTGTATTTATATCACATGAAAAATGTTTTTTTTGCCATTTTCTGTCCGTCTGTGTGTTCGTCCGTCTGTTAAGACCAATTTTTCTCTGGAACAGATAGAGGTGTAAAGTTGAAATTTATGTCTAATATTAAGGTTTGAGGTCCCTTGGCGCTGGAAATATTTTAAGCTTCTAAGTCAATACAGTCAAAATATATGGCCATTTATGTCACATATTTTGATACTCGTAAATTCACTAAACTTGTTGATGAACTATCTGTATTCACATCGGCTCTGGTATCGTGGAGGTAAAGGACGTAAAGTCGAGCGTGCGCGGTATCGAATCACTGTCGGACGACGGATTTTCCGGTCTTCTAGCGTTCACCTCTCCACGAAGTCAAGAGTTGCCAGAAACAACACGTGGTTCGGATTCCACGTTAAACTGTAGTTCCCTTTCCCCGGTTGGGTAACTGCTGTATGTTAGTTACACACAAGTCGTCGAAGTGGTGTCCAATAATAAGACTTGCACCAGGCCGTTGAGCCATACGAAAACATCATTATTATTATTATTATTGTTCAATATATACATAATTAAGTTTGTACAGAACCCTCAGACCGCGAGTTCTACTTCACATGTCCAGTTTCATGGGTCCTATTTCTTTCAGTATATACCCTGAATCTAAGCCAACACACGCTCGCAAATGTGGAAGTAGTGAAAACAATTTTTCGGCAGCTTATATTAGAGGCAGAAGTGGTGTACCCAATACAGGACAGAGGGGTATTAAACAGAGGAGACAAAAGTCATGAGATACCTCCTAATATCGTATCTGACCTCCTTTTTCCCGGCGTAGTGCAGCAGCTCGACGTGGCATGGACTCAACAGGTCGTTGAAGGCCTTCTGGAGAAATACTGAGCCACACTGCCTCTATAGACGTCCATAACTGCGAAAGTGTTGCTGGTGCAGGATTTTGTGCACGAACTGACTTTTCGTTTATGTGCCATAATTGTTCGATGATGTTCATGTCGGGTGATTAGGGTGGCCAATCATCATCATCATTTTTTTTTTGGCCTTTGGCCCGCTTCAATGAGGGTCGGCCTTGTCAGTATGGATTTGGCGGTATTAGTGTCAGAGGGTGACCGGATGCCTTTCCTGTCGCCACCCCGAATTCCCTACGACAGAATTAGTGTACCCCAGTTGTCTACGTCTGGTGTAAGCCAGGAAATAGTGCGAACATTTTCAAATGTCTGCGAGTCGTGTAACTGAACGTGGGGACCAGCCCAGTATTCACCTAGCGGGATGTAGAAAACCGCCTAAAAACCACATCCAGGCAGGCTGGCATACCGGCCCTCGTCGTTAATCCACCAGGCGTATAGGGTGGCCAAATCATGTGCTAAACTTCTCCAGATGGTGTTTCAAACCAATCGCGAACAATTGTGGCCTGGTGACATGGCGCATTGTCATCCATAAAACTTGCACTTTGTTTGGTAATATGACATCCATGAATGGCTGCAAATGATTTCCAAGTATCCGAAGATCCAGAGGATTCAGTCGATTCCATGTGAGCACAGCCCACACTATTATGAAGCCACCAACTGCTTGCACAGTGCCTTGTTCACAACTTGAATCCTTGACCCCGTGGGGTCTGCACCATACTCGAACCCTACCATCAGTTCTTACCATCTCAAATCGGGACTCATCTGACCAGGCTACGGTTTACCGGTCGTCGAGGGTGAAACCGATACGGTCACGAGGCCACGAGAGATGCTGCAGGTGATGTGCTGTTAAAAAAGGCACTCACGTCGGTCGCCTGCTGCAGTAGCCCCCTAACGCAAAATTTCACCACACTGTGCTACCGGATACGTTCGTCGTAGGTCCCATATTGATTTCTGCAGTTATTTCACGCAGTGTTTCTTGTCTGTTAGCACTGACAAGTCTACGCAAACGCCGCTGCTCTCGGTCGTTAAATGTAGACCGTCGGCCACTGTGTTGTTCGTGGTGAGAGGTAATGCCTGGAATTTGGTATTCCCGGCACACTCTTGATACTGTAAATCTCAGAATATCGATTTCCCTAACGATTTCCGAAATGGAATGTTCCATGCATCTAGCTCCAACTACTGTTCAAAGTCTGTTAACACCAGTCGAGCGACCATAATTACGTCGGAACCCCTTTCACATGAATCAGTTGAGTAGAGGTGATAGCTCCATCAATGCACTGCCCTTTTCTACCTTGTTTAAGCGTTACTAACGCCATCTATGTGTGTATCGCTATCCCATGACTTTTATCACCTCAGTGTGTATGGTTATAGGACTGCAGACGCCGGTGACATTCTCTCGAGCGACAGAATTGGCGACACGTCTGGTTCAGGAACGCTATTGTAAACAGGACGCACCGACCTCCATGGAGCAGTCTTTTGCTTGTTAGGACCGGTTTCCCGGGAACGATCCACGTAATACTATTCTGGGTGCAAACGACGGCGTTTGTTGGCTATTCGTGGACAAGTAGTAGCACGTGGTACAAGAATAGTTCCCGCCAGTGAGCATTGTTCCTCGGCTGGCTATGAGCCAGTACTATCTCGAGTTGACTGTCAACCAGGACTCTCTCACATCCGTCCTGCTAGATTCATTTATGCTCAGAAATACCAAACAGCATTCTAACTTTAAACAGAAAAGTAAGTTCCATTAGGTATGAAACGATTAATACGAGTTGTGTATCTGAAAACTATCAACGACGACTCCGTTCGGGATATTTTTCTGCTAAATTGGTCAAATGGTTCAAATGGCTCTGAGCACTATGGGACTCAACTGCTGTGGTCATCAGTCCCCTAGAACTTAGAACTACTTAAACCTAACTAACCTAAGGACATCACACACACCCATGCCCGAGGCAGGATTCGAACCTGTGACCGGCTGGAGCGCCTAGAACCGCACGGCCACCGCGGCCGGCTCTGCTAAATTGTATGACCTTATAAGCACTACACATGATAACGAAGAACATGGCTTGCAAAAGAACACATAAGATTGCTTATGTTTGGATTTCATCAGCCTATCACCAGTTAATGAACACGAAATAAATATAGCAATTCGAGTGACCCAAAGAAACGTGATAAATTATATTGGCCTTTCGCTGACAGCTGCATTGAGGAGAGTTCCAGCGTTGCAGCGAAATTTTTATTTGGGACGGAATATTCACATCGTATAATGAGTGCCAGTTCGCATTTACTGTTTTTACGTACAATGTTGCGTGCTTGAATTAATTCTCGCTCTTGACAAAAAGAGTAGTTTTACTATTGCAGAATAACGAACAGCGACGCGAGACCTACTAAACAGCAGAAACATTAGGCTTTCAGATCTGTGTGTGACTTTCGAGTGGAGTGAAAACAACATGCCTCTTCAGTGCCTTGAAAATGTCGGGATAAAACTGCATTTGCATGAAATGTTACTCTCCTGCTTCCATCAGAATAAATTTTCTGAGGAATGGCATCGTTTGGTAGTGGAAGCGTATGGAGAACGTACTCCGTCGGAACCAAAGTGCAGAGATTGGTTTCAATTATTCAAAGGTTACGATTCTGAAATAAATGACAAAATACATTGTGGTCAGTGTGGTGTACAATTAGTTGCTGCAACCGGATCAGACAGTGAATGCTGAACGCTACAAAGAGCAATTATTCAATCTCAAAGACAAACGCCCGTAGTATGCTCAGACACATCAAAAAGTCATTCTGCTTCATGACAGGACCAAACCACATGTTGCAAACCAAAGTGATGGAAGCCTTGAAGGGGCGTTGATGGGAAGTGTTACGAGGGGCTACCCATAAAAAGGAATTATTTTTTAAAAGCTGTATATTTTCAAATTGTTTACAAAACAACCTTATCCCCTTCAAAATACTCTCCATTACAATTAATACATTTGTCCCACAGGTGCTTCCATTGTCTGAAACTTTTTTGTAGTCATCTTTAGAAATGGCTGAAGGCTCCTCCCTCGGTTTTTTTTCTTGGTTTCTTCAATGTTGTCCTAATCGGTGTCCTTTCATGCCCCTTTTCATGGGTAGAAATAAGAAAAAATCGCACGGGGCCAGGTCAGGCGAGTTAGGGGCGTGGGACAGCGAAACCATTCCACTTTTAGCCAAAAACTAACAGAGATGGCTGTGTGTGCAGGTACGTTGTCGTGGCGGAATAACCAGTCTACTGTCTGCCACAAATCGGGTATTTTTTGACGAACACTGTTTCGCTATCTTCTTGAAACTCCGAAATAAAAGGTTTGATTGACAGTCTGACATGGGGAAACAAACTCTGAATGAAATATGCCCTCAGCATCAAAAAAGCAAATCAGCGTTGTTTCGATGTTTGATTTGACAGGGTGACGATGACGTCTTCCATTGGCTTGACCGTGCTTTGTTTCTGGGACGTAACCATAGCACCATGACCCATCACCAGTAATGATCTTTGACAGAAAATGTGGATCAGTTTCAAGCTGTCTTTCAAAGCACGAGATGTTTCAACTCGACATTCCTTTTGATTGTCAGTCAGAGCCTGAGGAACAAACTTGGCAGCAATCTTCCCATTCCGAAATCTTGCGTTAAAATTCGCTGAACCGAGCTCCAGGATAACCCACTGGTCTTTGACTGTTGATCGATTGTCTGTCGACGGTCTGTGACCACAAGGTCTCGAATTTTTTCAATATTTTCGTCGATTCGGGCAGCTGATGGACATCCAGAACGAGGTTTGTCATCAATCGACATGTCACTATTTTTAAATCGAGCAAACCACTCTTACACTTGAGTTTCTCCCACAGCGTCATCTTGGTAAACTGTTTTCAACGTTAAAACAGTTTCAGCAGCATTTTACCGAGTAGAAAACAAAATTTCACAGCTGCACTTTATTCACTTAAAGCTGCCATAATAAAAAACGAAACAAGTACAAAAAGCGCTAGCAAAAACAATCATTGCAGATGAACAGAACAAGTCAGGTCGACAACACAGGCGGCACTGAACTGAAAATGAGTTGCGCTATACTCGCCTAGCGGTAGCAATGCGTACTACACAAGCTCCACCCACGGCAATCTTATTCCGGTTTTTTTTTTTCCTCGTATACCCCGCCATACCCACCAGACATCACTCCTTCGGATTACCATTTGTTTTGGTCCACGCAGCATAGCCTATCTGAACAACACTTCACGTCTTTTAATGTTCTCGAAAACTGGCTCCATGAGCGGATCAGCGCAAAATAATATGACATTTTTTATCGCGGATTCCATTTGTTACTCGAAGAGTGGGAAAATCTTGTAACTGCCGAAAGACATTAGGCAGTTTTAAAGAACCAACATTAATGACTGACTCAAAACGATTTTGCTGCCTCCACCACATACCTCGTGTAAGGACACAAACAAGTTGGGGCGTATTTTTGCCAGATCTGTATTTACCGGCGGAACGAAAAGGGAGGGATATGTAATGGTAGGAACTACTCTCCGCTATGCACTACACAGTAGTTTACGCAGTACCGTGTAAATGTAAATGTAGGGACAAGAATCTGCGTCACAAATTCACAAGCTGCGTGACCGTGTATATGTGCTATAACAGTGTACGTATGATTACTGTTAAGCCAACAATTATTCGTTGCTGCAGCAGCTTGTAACGTTGCTTAGAGTTTAGTTTCAGCGGTAGAGCGGAACATTGCTGGTGACATCTCGCTTCATTCAAGAGCAGATAAAGAATAATACTAATGTGAACATCGTCCTCACACTACTATTAAAGTCGAGAGGGAGTACATTTGTTTCTCATTATTTTTTAGTCGCCACTGTCATATGATTTACTATGAGATATACATGCAACACACACAGTACTATATAATATAAACTGTGCTCCAGTGAAAGAAATTCACACTTTTTATAGACGAATCTGTAAATATAAGGGACTGTCAAAATGGCACGCTTCAGTTAACGCACAGCGGACATTTTGCAAATACTGAAGATCGGTATCAAGTCCAGAAGCCCAGGAATGTTGATGGATGGCATCATTGTGTTGCGGGAGAATACTCTCCCACACGTTGGCAAGGTTTTTTCGACTACGTTGCAAAATTTTCGCCAGGGAGCCCTTACACATCCTGCATACCATCCCGATCTCTCCTGATGCGGCTTCCACATTTTTGGAACCATCAAGAAAGGCATTCGTGGTAGCCGATCTGCTTCGGACCAAGAGGTGCACGTCTGGTTATAATCATGGTTCTGTAGGTAACCTCAATCATTTTCCCATGAAGGCATTCACTGTCTTGCCTCATAATGGGATAAATTTGTTAACACTTATGACAATTATTTTTGAAATAATACAGGGTGTTACAAAAAGGTACGGCCAAACTTTCAGGAAGCATTCCTCACATACAAAGAAAGAAAATATGTTATGTCGACATGTGTCCGGAAACGCTTACTTTCCATGTTAGAGCTCATTTTATTACTTCTCTTCAAATCACATTAATCATGGAATGGAAACACACAGCAACAGAACGTACCAGCGTGACTTCAAACACTTTGTTACAGGAAATGTTCAAAATGTCCTCCGTTAGTGAGGATACATGCATCCACCCTCCGTCGCATGGAATCCCTGATGCGCTGATGCAGCCCTGGAGAATGGCGTATTGTATCACAGCCGTCCACAATACGAGCACGAAGAGTCTCTACATTTGGTACCGGGGTGGCGTAGACAAGAGCTTTCAAATGCCCCCATAAATGAAAGTCAAGAGGGTTGAGGTCAGGAGAGCATGGAGGCCATGGAATTGGTCCGCCTCTACCAATCCATCGGTCACCGAATCTGTTGTTGAGAAGCGTACGAACACTTCGACTGAAATGCGCAGGAGCTCCATCGTGCATGAACCACATGTTGTGTTGTACTTGTAAAGGCACATGTTCTGGCAGCACAGGTATCCATAACATATCCCGTATGAAATCATGATAACGTGCTCCATTGAGCGTAGGTGGACGAAACTAAAATGAGCTCTAACGTGTAAATTAAGCGTTTCCTCACACATGTCCACATAACATCTTTTCTTTATTTGTGGGTGAGGAATGTTTCCTGAAAGTTTGGCCGTACCTTTTTGTAACACCCTGTATATAGGTTGCTCACTTTATTTCTATCTGTCTTATTTTCATTTGACTGCTCCTTATAATTTACAACTGAGAGGAATTAAATATTTATTTTAATACATATATATCATCTTTTTGTGGAACTACAAGTACTTATGGATGTGCCAGTATGGATGAATTAGAGTCACATGTTTCATATAGTGTTGCAAGCGTTCTTTAGTAGCACTGAACTTACAGCTATCCGAAACTTACGCTAACATAATATAAACCTTATGAAAGTAACTGATAGTATACAAATAACTCGTTGAGTAAAATAGAATAGTGTGTTACGGTTTAAGAATAATTTTTGTGTGCTCGCCACCTATTTCATTGCCACAACAGTACGTGTAGCTCTTCCGACGCTATTTTGATTTTCTTTTGTGTGGTTAGTAACAATCGTAAACCGAGCCACAAGTTCATCTCTGGTGTGTGTTTTTATTCTGAAGACTTCAATTTCCGCTTCAGTTTTCATACATCCGGTGTCCTTGGAGGGCAGTAAGCAGAACTGACGCGTTAACTACCATGCAAAGCAAGTCCTATTACTGAGAGATTTCAGACCAAAATAACATCTCATTGCTATGTAATTTCTTGCAGAACGCTTAATTAAATGGATTTCCTTCATATATCGACGCTTATGAACAGAGAAACGCATTGAAGTTGTCTATTTAGTAACACTTGAATTTTCATCATATGACCAGCATAAACTAGGTATGTTTTTACTATCTGCATTATAAGTAACAACAAATTGTGGAACATCATATAGTCGCCGCAGAAAGAAAGGTACAGCAGACTGGAAGACGTGTAACAAAGACTAGGTTATAAACAAAACGAACTAGAAATAAGACGGTGTTGCTTGAGGGCAGTGTTCAAGGGAGCGGTGGAAACAGGCAACGACAGTTTAAGTATGGGTCACAAGCATTGTGAAAGCAAGCTTTAGTGTTAACAAGTTGGTGAGAACATAATTCCAAAGTGAATACACTACTGGCCATTAAAATTGCTACACCACGAAGATGACGTGCTACAGACGCGAAATTTAACCGACAGGAAGAAGATGCTGTGATATGCAAATGATTAGCTTTTCAGAACATTCACACAAGGTTGGCGCCGGTGGTAACACCTACAACGTGCTGACATGAGGAAAGTTTCCAAACGATTTCTCATACACAAACAGCAGTTGTCCGGCGTTGCCTGGTGAAACGTTGTTGTGATGCCTCGTGTAAGGAGGACAAACGCGTACCATCAAGTTTCCGACTTTGCTAAAGGTCGGATTGTAGCCTATCGCGATTGCGGTTTATCGTATCGCGACATTGCTGCTCGCGTTGGTCGAGATCCAATGACTGTTAGCAGAATATGAAATCGGTGGGTTCAGGAGGGTAATACGGAACGCCGTGCTGGATTCCAACGGCCTCATATCACTAGCAGTCGAGATGACAGACATCTTATCCGCATGGCTGTAACGGATCGTGCAGCCACGTCTCGATCCCTGAGTCAACAGATGGGGACGTTTGCAAGACAACAACCGTCTGCACGAACAGTTCGACGACGTTTGCAGCAGCACGAACTATCAGCTCGGAGACCATGGCTGCGGTTACCCTTGACACAGCATCACAGACAGGAGCGCCTGCGATGGTGTACTCAACGACAAACCTGGGTGCACGAATGGCTAAACGTCATTTTTTCGGATGACTCCAGGCTCTGTTTACAGCATCATGATGGTCGCATCCGTGTTTGGCGACATAGCGGTGAATGCACGTTGGAAGCGTGTATTCGTCATCGCGATACTGACGTATCACCCTGCGTGATGGTATGGGATGCCAATGGTTACACGTCTCGGTCATCTCTTGTTCGCGCTGACGACACTTTGAACAGTGGACGTTACAATTCAGATGTGGCTCTGCCATTCACTCGATCCCTGCGAAACCCTACATTTCAGCAAGACAATGCACGGCCGCATGTTGCTGGTCCTGTACGGGCCTTTCTGGATACAGAAAATGTTCGGCTGCTGCCCTGACCAGCACATTCTCCAGATCTCTCACCAATTGAAAACGTCTGGTCAATGGTGGCCGAGCAACTGGCTCGTCACAATACGCCAGCCACTATTCTCGATGAACTGTGGTATCGTGTTGAAGCTGCATGGGCAGCTGTACCTGTACACGCCATCCAAGCTCTGTTTGACTCAATGTCCAGGAGTATCGAGGCCGTTATTTCGGCCAGGGGTGGTTGTTCTGGGTACTTATTTCTCAGGATCTATGCACCCAAATTGCGTGAAAATGTAATGACATGTCAGTTCTAGTATAGTATATTTGTCCAATGAATACCCGTTTATCATCTGCATTTCTTCTTGGTGCAGCAACTTTAATGGCCAGTAGTGTACATTTTGATGAAGAGAGACTGGTGATCATAGCAGATGGAGTAAGTCACAGCCTTGCAAAGGACATAGAGTACCGCACTAGGGATGATCTGGTTAGAACAGGTGTGGAAACTACTGATAGAAACGTGTGGTTGGTGGACGTCCTGCGTGCCACAATCAGTCCAGCCTGCTTCTGACGCTAAAAAAAATCTATGAGACGGCCGCTGTGTCTGTTGCTGCCACTAGATATCTGAATAGGAGTGGAAATAACAAGTTAACTGAGTTCCTGCAGAGATCGTGCAGACTTCTCTGTTGCAACGGGAACCTAAGCACCAAACCCCGTCAGCTGTACCTCTGTGCGAAAAGTTGAAATGTAGAGGCTTTTTGCAACTAGGAACGGGAATCAGTGTTTCAGTGTTTTCATGTACATGTCTGGGAGTACTAATACGTGGAGATATAAAATGCAACTATAACAAAGTTTTACTCTTGAGAAAAGGAAACGGTAAGCAATGAATCGAGTTCGATTCATTGCTACTACTTTGGAAAAGTGTAGTTCATCTACGAAACATATTGCTTGTAAAGTGCTTGGAGACTCTGCAGTGGGACAATGTTGGTGTTTGTATAGCCCACATCAGATTAAACTAGAGGAAGACACAGATCGCATGCAAATAAGGAAGAAAGGAAGGTTTAGGTTTAACGTTCCGTCGACATCGAGGTCACTACAGACGGAGCTCAGGCTCGGAATATTTCAAGGATGGGGTAGGACATCGGCCATGATCTTACAAAGGAACCACTGCGGAATTTTCCTGGAATGGTTTGGGAAAATCATGGAAACCTAAGTCTCGGTCGGCCGGAGTGGCCGTGCGGTTCTAGGCGCTACAGTCTGGAGCGTCGCTGCCGCTACGGTCGCAGGTTCGAATCCTGCCTCCGGCATGGATGTGTGTGATGTCCTTAGCTTAGTTAGGTATAGTAGTTCTAAGTTCTAGGGGACTGATGACCTCAGAAGTTAAGTCCCATAGTGCTCAGAGCCATTTGAACCATTTGAACCTATGTCTGGATGGTCGGACGCGGATATGGCCTGTCGTCATCCCGAATGCAAGTCCAACGTGCTAACCACTGCACCACCTCGTTTGGCCAGCAAAGAAGGGAAGCACGATTAGGCAATGAATTGGAATCGTGAGAGACTGTCACATAAATTGTGGAAATACAAAGTCGCACTCAATGAAACTTTCTAGTTATTTCTAAACCTAATTAAAAAGCAACTGATTCTAAAGTGAACTCTAAGGGTATTCTTCTTCTCTCTATATACCGGCCGTAAAAGGACCATGAAGATAAAGTTAGAACATCAAGAGCGTCCAGAGATCCATGTCCGTCTCAAATAACTACGTCCACGACGAGTTGTTAAAGTCTAACGTTATTACTTTCAGTGGCAGATAATCAGTCATTTTTCTCAAGTGCGCCCATCAATGGAGTAAGAAATAACCTTAACACAATACAATAAAAAATGCAAATAATGGACATAATAACATAAACGTCCCAGTCCGAATATCTCAAGTCAGTAACTCTTTGTCTAATTTATATGTGAGAGACTGACTTTGCAAAGTCGATGGTCTGCGCGTAGTATACGCAGGTTTGTGAAGAACAACTTAAGTCCAAAATACTCAACTTACGTGTCAACTATTTTAAGTTTTTCTATGTGATTACTGTTTCTTGTTATTTTTGTTAATTTATAAAAACGATAGATCTATTTCATCTCTAAAGAACCTCGTCGTTGACAAGGCATTACACTCAAATGTTACTTCCTTCCATTTTCTTTTTTTTTTATGATTCGAGCCAAAAGTAATTCACGAAGATAATGATCGATACCTGGAGGCGCACTTTTGGCATTATCATTATGCCGCCGCCCCCTCCCTCCCCGTGGCATGGTCTTGATTCCAGTTAATTCCACTCGGCGTACTTCCCACGGCTCAGCTATATTACGAGGACTCTGTATTTTACTGATGTAGTACCGTTCAGACTTTGCTGACTTGGTGTGGTGATGCAATTCCTGACTTGGTGTGATGATGCAACGGGATTAACCTTAAGCTTTTGTGGCTCAGAATGTCCTAAACTCTGAATGTGGTATCATAGATCGATACCACCTCGACAGGCGTCTCACAGTTGGCAACAGAAACGCACGTTTGCTACAGACGCCTATAGGGGTCGTGCGGGGACCCGGTGGATTCAGTGATCTGCGTCCACTGGGCCATGCCTTCAGCGGCTCCGACTACCAGTGCTCTCTGCCGCCGCGACACAGGATGGCCGGAGGCGGCTACCTGCTCGTCCAGTCTCACAAAGAACCCGTTGAGCGAGACATCGCAAGTGCAATATTTAGTACGGCCCATTTGAAACCATTAACTTGTTGCACAACGAACACCGAATGAAAAATGGCGCGCCACAGTGACCACAAAAGTTCGCACCATGAAGATCGAAGGTGAGTTACAAACAGTGCGGGACGTTCAACTAGATAGCCACTCTTAAAAAATGCACACAGAGTCATATTAGTGGGGACTGGGTTGTTTGGGGAGGAGACCAGACATCGAGGTCATCGGTCTCATCGGATTAGGGAAGGATGGGGAAGGAAGTCGGTCGTGCCCTTTCAAAGGAACCATCCCGGCATTTGTCTGGAGCGATTTAGGGAAATCACGGAAAACCTAAATCAGGACGGCCGGACGCGGGACTGAACTGTCGTTCATATTAGTGCAACGAGGTGATGAGGACTGATGAAATGTGTTGGCATGCAACAGAATGCGAAATAATCTGTCATGGAACTTATCGTGAAACTAGCTGTCCTTTCAGGCGTAGCTGCAGATAATGCAATGAAATGTTTTATAGGCACGGGAAAAACAAACATCCAGTGGCTAAAATTGTCCTGTGGTTCAAGGTCGTATGAACTGCAATGTCATCACTTTTCAGGATGGATAATTTGCTCTAAAGGACTACGATTTTTATACGCACACCAGGAATCAAGCAAAAGCAAGTTATTTTGAGCCCCTATTGGCTGAAAGCAGTGCTCATATCATAATTGTAGTTCTCTTACGCCCATTTTTTCACTCGTGCTTGTTGTGACGTAAATATTCCCTACTGCCCTTGCGATATTACGCACATGAGAAAGAATCATAGGGGGCAGAGCATCTCCAACTTCTCGCAGCGCAATAAATAACTTTCCAGCAATTTATCACCCAGATTATCAGTCGGCATAATTGTGCACGAATGCGCTAAGGCATTGATAATAGTTGATCTTGATGCAACTCTCTTGGTACCTCTAATCTCCAGTGTTCCTTTCATATACATTTTCTCTTTAAATCTCGATTGGTTGGAGTTGAAAACAAATTCCTCATTGAACGATGGGATAAAACTGTTTATCTCATCTACAGTTTTTGGGCCGGTCCCGCAGTTTTCTGTGCATCGTCAAGTTGACACTTTGTTTGAAAAGTCGTTATCTTACGTCTTCCAGTTCTGTAGCACTGCTTGAAGTCATGCAACCATCCATTGCTTCCGTTGAAATTACTGTAATTTATGATGCGCGCAATTTGATGTGCATAATGTAGTAGGTCACTATCATGTACATCCATTAGATTGCATCGAGGGTCCTTGAAATGGGAACATACCGGTTTTGTAACAAGTGCGCCTTGTCCTCCCTTGAATATCCGTAGTTTTTCTTACGCACTCCAGGGTAATATTGTTGCGGAGTTATTCGAAACTTGTTCATAATATTTTTTTACTGTGCTGCGGGTGATCATCCACGTACGAGATTTTGTTTAGTACCCGCTCCTTGGACAACGATTGTCCTTTGCTACTTTTTACTGGAGACGGGATTTGTGCCTTCCTGTGCGACAAGGACGATGCACTACGTATCTCGACACCTCTTTCAATATCACTTTCGCTAGTTAAGCATGTAGCGTCATCATTGTACTCCTCATGTACAGTACATTGTCCGCACAGTCAAGCGTATACGACACCACACTTTCCACTGACTTATCTTTCAGAAACGCTAGTATTTTATCTGACACTTCTTTCTCACTCTGCGAAATTCCTTGGGTTCTTTTCGGACGGAATGTCAACTTCGGCAGCTAGTGTTGCAAGCATACTGCAGTGTTTGCTTTGTTTGTCGTTGCCATTGCTCTGCTTTGTATTAATACCACTAGCACTGTAGCGAGTTACTCGTCGATTAACCAGTTCAACTATGCTCCATAGTTTCAGGCTGTGGTCACCATTGGATACCTCCAATCCCGCTCCCTGTGGCCGTTAGCAGCCAGTATTGTGGTTGCATGGCAGACAATGTGTGGGGGCGTCGAATGCCGTAAACATCGTTGTCCTTTTGCAACCTCGCACTGAAGAGGTTCCTTGTCAGTCGCAAACTTCGACAGTCTTCAGTCTTGATCAGCCTTCGAAAGTTCGCTTGTACGTTAGTAGCGGGAACCTCACACTGCACGACGTTCTTTTTTTGCTTCTAATAACAGCTGTACGTATTTTCTTTTTATTCTCTTGTAATGTTTCTTCGCCACGCTTGGAGGAAGCTACGAGTTAAGTGAATCTTCTGTTTACTTTATTTACGTTTTCGCCAATCATTTTTCCTTTACAGCTTCCGTGCGACAGCTGCTGCCCACTCTCTACCCCACCTCTCTTTATCGTTGTGTACGAAGTAGTACACAACACTGAACAGTTTGCATTAGCAGATGTTTGATTTGTAAACGGGTAAATCGTATTTTGGCTAAAATAATAGAAAGTGTACTTACGTGTACAATTACCACATGGGATTAGTTCATTTAAAAAAAAATAGTTCAAATGGTTCTGAGCACTATGGGACTCAACTGCTGTGGTTATCAGTCCCCTAGAACTTAGAACTACTTAAACCTAACTAACCTAAGGACATCACACACATCCATGCCCGAGGCAGGATTCGAACCTGTGATCGTAGCAGTCGCACGGTTCCGGACTGCGCGTCTAGAACCGCGAGACCACCGCGGCCGGCAGTTCATTTCACAACCTGGGTAAGTTATTATGGTTACTACACTACTGGCCATTAAAACTGCTACACCACGAAGATGACGTGCTAGAGACGTGAAATTTAACCGACAAGAAGAAGATACTGTGATATGCAAATTATTAGCTTTTCAGAGCATTTACACAAGGTTGGCGCCGGTGGCGACACCTACAACGTGCTGACATGAGGATAGTTTCCAACCGATTTCTCATACACAAACAGCAGTTGACCGGCGTTGCCTGGTGAAACGTTGTTGTGATGCCTCGTGTAAGGAGGAGAAATGCGTGCCATCACGTCTCCGACTTTGATAAAGGTCGGATTGTAGCCTATCGCGATTGCAATTTATCGTATCACGACATTGCTGCTCGCGTTGTTCGAGATCCAATGACTGTTAGCAGAATATGGAATCGGTGGGTTCAGGAGGGTAATACGGAACGCCGTGCTGGATCCCAACGGCCTCGTATCACTAGCAGTTGAAATGACAGGCACCTTATCCGCATGGCTGTAACGGATCGTGCAGCCACATCTCGATCCCTGAGTCAACAGATGGGGACGTTAGCAAGACAACAACCATCCGCACGAACAGTTCGACGACGTTTGCAGCAGCATGGACTATCAGCTCGGAGACCATGGCTGCGGTTACCCTTGACGCTGCATCACAGACAGGAGCGCCTGCGATGGTGTACTCAACGACGAACCTGGGTGCACGAATGGCAAAACGTTATTTTTTCGGATGAATCTAGGTTCTGTTTACACCATCATGATGGTCGAATCCGTGTTTGGCGACATCGCGGTGAACGCACATTGGAAGAGTGTATTCGTCATCGCCATACTGACGTATCACCCGGCGTGATGGTATGGGATGCCATTGGTTACACGTCTCGGTCACCTCTTGTTCACTTTGACGACACTTTGAACAGTGGACGTTACATTTCACATGTGTTACGACCCGTGGCTCAACCCTTCATTCGAACCCTGCGAAACCCTACATTTCAGTAGGATAATGCACGACCGCATGTTGCAGTTCCTGTACGGGCCTTTCTGGATACAGAAAATGTTCGACTGCTGCCCTGGCGAGCACATTCTCCAGATCTCTCACCAATTGGAAACGTCTGGTCAATGGTGGCCGAGCAACTGGCTCGTCACAATACGCCAGTCACTACCCTTGATCAACTGTGGTATCGTGTTGAAGCTGCATGGGCAGCTGTACCTGTACACGCCATCCAAGCTCTGTTTGACTCAATGCCCAGGCGTATCAAGGCCGTTATTACGGCCAGAGGTGGTTGTTCTGGGTACTGATTTCTCAGGATCTATGCACCCAAATTGCGTGAAAATGTAATCACATGTCAGTTCTAGTATAATATATTTGTCCAATGAACCCGTTTATCATCTGCATTTCTTCTTGGTGTAGCAATTTTAATGGCCAGTAATGTATAAATTTCACTATCGAGACTGTCTATACTGTTGCTTCTTAAAAAGGTTGCAGTTGATTGTTAATTAAATGGAAAAAAATTCCAGAGTACATCTTCATTGTGAGGTTGCCATACTGATCATTCATGTGTGGTATTGGTATTTGTTGTTGAAGTTAAAAATGTTAATGAACAATACGGTTTTTAATTTATTCCGTGTTGTCCCATGTAGCTGGACAGACATGGCTGAAGACTTCTCTGATCTTCCATGAGCACACATTATTGGAACGTATTTACTAGGAGCGAACCTATCGAAGACTGTTAATGTGTTTCTCGTTTCGAATCCACTGCTGAACACGAAATCCACAAATATCTTCACCGAAGAGTAATAGTGGATAAAAAACAGTCGTCCGTGATCACTGAAGATAATTCTCACCAAAAGCCCAAGAGCTAACGCGATACAAGTAACGTTAAAAACTAATCAGACTTCCAGACAACTAGTCTCTGTAATCACAATCCTGAGTAATGTGCACAATTTGAAAATCTGTGGCCGTATTCAAGTAATGAATCCTTGGTCACAAGGATAACACGTTCGTAAAATGTAGACTATTTCAAGACCATGCAATATCGACCGACAAGTGGAAGATGATTAAATAGATTGGTGAGTCATCCAACATTACTTATAATTACAGTTCTGACATATAAAGAGGATACCCAAAAAAGCTTATCCACTCAGCCGCCCCTTATACACCTCTAACCATGCAAATCAGTCTGTGGTGACGTTGGTCTCAGTTCCATGATGTTCGCTTGGTCCAATGGCTACTGTCGGTGGAAGAATCGTAAGGAATATGTAAAGCGTTCAGCCAAGCTAGTATATGGCATAGTATAAATATTCTCTAACAAAATCAGCATCTTATGAAACATTGTAGACTTCCATTACTGATGTTTATCTCCGTGAGACTTAGTTTTCAAGAATTAGATCGTAGTTTTAAGCACAGTATTCTGCTGACTCTTTATTCGATCCTGTTGGTGGGATCGTGAGAGGGACGCTATGGAGAGAAGTATTTAAAGTTCTTCGAAAAGCAAATACTTCACATACTTCATTGGCAATTGAACGGGTAACCATTTTTCCTACCCACATACTAACTTCTTCATCGTACCATCTGACAATCGCAAAATCGAGAAGACATGACTCTAAAGCTCGTTCGAAGAATGAATCACGCTAAAGAAACGCTGCGCAGAAAATTGTCCCTAAGACCGCTGCCTTCACCTGGAAGACTATATGTCTCAAAGAAATTGGCGATGACTGTTTAGAGGACAGTTATTTACGTGTCTAGCGCTATGTGATTGATCGAGTATGCAGATGGATTTAAAAGACCATATTTGTCGCACTACATCTACACCTACATGGATACTCTACAAATCACATTTAAGTGCCTGGCAGAGGGTTCACTGAACCACTTGGTTTGACGGACAGCTTTGAAGCAAAGATTTTGGTCCAGGTTTCCTCCCCATCTAGAGTGACTGACAAAAGAAGTGAAGCAGCCAGAAGGGGAGGAGGAGACGAAATGAAACCTCGCGGGTTGAGAGGGTATTTGTTGTTATTTTAGTGATTGCAATACCGATTCAAATTTACAAATAACGTAGGCATCGTAAGCCCAATTGGCGGTGTGCCCCTCTTTCTTGGATGTGTGCACTGATTCCGTTGGGAAGGGTGTCATCTGAAGGCCAACCTAGCCCGCAACTGTTGTAACTGGCCCTTAATATCTTGGATACTTGCGCTGGGACGCATTTGATGTGCAAGGTGGTGCCACTGATGTTCCGTTGGGGCAGATCCGAGGATCCTTCTTGCCACGGGAGTACCTCAACATCACGCAGACAGTTCATAGAGACATGTCCTATGTTTGGATGAGCATTGTCTTGTTGAAAAATGCCACTAGTATACTGTCGCATGAGAGGTAACAACAGAGGACGCAGGATGTTTGTGACATACCGTTGTGCCGTCAGAGTTCCCTGACTTACTACTAACCACTCATTGGTGCCGGGAGTAACACCGTTGTTTCTCTCCGGAACATTGGAAGAATGCACCTGCTCCTTAGATCGCAGCCGTATTCGCCGACGATGTTCATCCGGGATAGAGCAAAATCGCGATTCATTCGCATAAGCAGTGCGTCGCCATTCATCAGCGTTCCATGCTTCTCGGTCACAGCATTACTACAAATGCAGCCTTTTGTGGTTGGGTGTTAACGACAGCCTGCGTGTGGGACTGAAATTCCCTAATCCGGCTACTGCTAGTCTCCAGAAATTGGTGCGGAATGACACAGAACGTTACAGGGAGTGTCCTCGGATGGATGGCGTAGGTGTGACGGGGTCGTGATGTGGTTGGCGCACAATACGATTATCCTCCGTTGTAGTGGTCAGACTTGAACGACCAGAGCGAAGATAACGACTATGTTTGCCCTCACGTTCGCATGCAATCTAGCATTGGGTCACTGTCACATCCGAATGCCCTGCAAATCTGGATATTGCACGATTCGACCTGTCGACCATATGGGGACCTATAATAACATTTTTTTCAAGCACTCGACAGGCGCTTATAACACTGTCTCGCACGAGTACGCGCCACCTCCGTGTCCTTCACAGTAATCATTCAACATCTGGCCCTACTCACCCCCATATTATACCCTCCTAGACCTGGTAACAACCCAAAATGCGCACATCAGTAATGCACACTGGTGGTCGCTTTACTTATCATAGAGAATTGCAACTCTAATCATTTACATACCAGCCGATGGTATATACGTGTACAAGCTACACTGACATCCGACCCATGTCTTCCGGGTGCTTCACTTGATGGACCTTGATGGAATTAGCCCGTCGTTCAACTAAAACGATTTAATAAAATCACCTGTCACACTCCAACAATAATGCATGCACTGTATCCTCGACTGCAACGAATTGCTATGTAGATATGTTTACATTTGAAATTTATGTCCATTTTTAGGTTAGCACGTTCCACGTGCGCCGTAGTGGCGACAAATATGTTAAGTGTTCCGTTTAACTGTGGTTGAATTTTTGTATCGTGAGTTGGGAGGTATCATTTTTAGATACGGCTGTGACACTGCTAAGGACCGTGACGCTGCACACTACGTCAGAACACGTTTCTAGGCAGAGGACATCATTTTATCCAACCGTTGCCTTTATTCACCATCGCGTTGCTGAGACAAGATCCGTAACACCACTAATGATGGATCAAGGAGGACCACGAATCGCTCGTACACGTCACCGTGAGGCCCAGGTATCAGTACACGACATGCCTGTTTAATATGTGATATCCCTCATAGTAGCGTGTCAAATGTAAATGACGACTAAATGTCTCTGTAATACGTGATACATCTCATAGCAGCGTATGATAAGTACTACATGGATGTATCTGTATAATCTTCAACGTTGGCATTATGTTTCGTCTGGCAGTCATCGACCTCACGAGAATTGTTGCCGATGGTTTGTTGCACGAACTGCCATTCCGTTGTGGGAATCTTCTCGCTGATAGACGAGGTAGCAAATGGGAATTTTTACAACTATCGTTTCTAACTCCATGAAAATTACCTCGGTCCAGCTTACGCAAGGCATTACTAGTAGTTTAAAAGTAGTGTGTGGATTGTAATCGTGTATGTCTCTCTCGTGGGTGCATATACTCTTCCAACACGTCTTGCAGGTGCTCTTTACAAGAACTTTATTCGAAACATTCCGTCAGACTTGCTACCGGACGTTTCCCTGCCGATAAACGAAGCTTGTGGTTTATGCATGCCAAGGTGCCAGCATTTTTCAGCCACATTATATATATATACTGTTTGATATTTACCGTGACAAATTCTTAGGCAGAGAAGCAATAGTTCCGTGGTCTTTGTTTCCCCCCGACTTTAGTCCTTTAAAAACTTATCTGTGCGTCCAGCTGAAACAACTGGTTACCGAGCGAGGTGGCGCAGTGGTTAGACACTGGACCCGCATTCGGGAGGACGACGGTTCAATCCCGCGTCCGGCCATCCTGATTTAGGTTTTCCGTGATTTCCCTAAATCGCTCCAGGCAAATGCCGGGATGGTTCCTTTCGAAGGGCACGGCTGACTTCCTTCCCCGTCCTTCCCTAATCCGATGAGACCGATGACCTCGCTGTCTGGTCTCCTTCCCGAAAACCAACCAACCAACCAACAACTGGTTTATTCAGAAGACAGTCCCAATGCTTCATCGAAGTTGTATGGAAGCCTGCAAAACAACTCCAATCCGTCCAGGACTGTTTAAAATGATGTGAGGTCCACGATTCGACAAGTTTATGTGGGTGTAGAAAAAATTGCAAGACGTTTTGAAACTTTGTTATGAGTTTCCGGCTCTAAAACAACGTAAAACATTCTGTCATTAATAAATCAAAACCAAAGAAATTTCGGACATATTTTTATGTGAACTTATTGCTTATTTTCGTGTAAGGAATCTGTTCTCAAAGTTTGTTGAAATATTTCTCATACAATGTTTAACAGCATATCCTTAGCTACTGCAAGGCCTCTCCCAGTCCTACAGCATATAATACTGCTAATGTTAAATTTCTGTCCTACAATACCTTTCATTTTACTAGTTTCTGTTTAGTATTCTCCTGGAAACCTTGTCACATAAGGAAAACAAAGTTGTTTTCTGAGGACAGATCAACAAGTCGAAAGTCGGCTAGCAAGACATATGGTCGTAGTGTAGCATCAACTTTGTATTTTTTAATTCTTTAAAATTGGTAGTAAAACATTTAAAGCTGTATTCATTTCCAGTTTTTCGCTATGTGCGAATGTATTTAACCTTATGTGTTGTCCTGGAAGTGTGCATGTCGCAACATGCGAGCTCTGAAGAGCAGTTTTTCTGGCGAATTTCTTGTCGTACCGTCCCGACAATGTCTGTCCGCAGGTGCCGTACAGAACATTGCGGATGACGGCGTTTTTCGTTATGTTTCTTTTCCAGTCCATTATCTCGTTTGTCGCGAAATGAAAAGTTGTTTACGCTGGCGGCGGAAGTGCTGCAAGGCGGCTGTCGCTAGGCGCCGTACACAGCGTCCCACCTGTTCCTGCTATCGAATATTTGCGGACTCAAGAGACCAGCTCCTCCTTCATAGTTTCACTAAGACACTCACACAATGAAGCGTTCATCGCTAGCTAAAAATACTCAGAACAGAAGGAGGTTGCAGTTTCTATTTATTTTTGTAACTTCGTTCATGACTATCACTGTAGGCAACACTGATGAAATACTCATATCTGTTCAGTTCTATCTCTTCCCTTTTTTCGGCTGGCCGTGGTTGCCAGGCGGTTCTAGGCGCTTCGGTCCCGAACCACGCGGCTGCTACGGTCGCAGGTTCGAATCCTGCCTCTGGCATGGATGTGAGTGATGTCCTTAGGTTAATTAGGTTGAGGTGGTTCTAAGTTCAAGGGGACTGATGACCTCAGATGTTAAGTCCCATAGTGCTCAGAGCCATTTGAACAATTTTGTTATGTTTCGTCTCTGTTGTTCTGTTCGTATCCGTAAAAGTAGACGTTGCCAAGGGTCAAGAACATCTCTCTCTTGAAATTCGTTTTTGTGAAGGGAACCAAGTAGTTTCTTTCGTGAGATACTCTGGTGATATATTTCAAACGCCTATTCATGAAACTGTAGCAAATCTCTTTCGTCTTCCGAAATCTTTCTTAATCAGACGCGTAACATGACAGTCCGCCTATTGTTCGTCATTTAGTTGACACGATTTTCGCAAACGACATTCTCAGGTTGTATACAGTGCCCAGCTTCTGTATCTCAATCAGTAACTCACTTCCTCTACTACGTCCATTATAACTAATCTTAGGTGAACAGGGTCAACAACATCGTTATTACTCGAAAGATAGAACAGTCTGCAAATCTTAGTTGAAATAAAAAAAAAAGATCTTATTCTATAGGATATTGCATACGCAGTAAGAGCACAGTCTTTTGAAATTTGAAAAAATAATAAAATGGCGGACGTTTCAAACGAAGATGTAGTTTTGTTGTGGGTTCCTGCTCACATTTTTACAGTAACTAATGAAAAAATTAAAATAAAAAATTAGCATCTTACTCCTTGCGGACATGCCCCCGGAGCACTTCGGATAAATTTCAGAAAAATATCTTTGTTAACCTGCCCTCAGTACATTGCGTCAACGTGAGATACAGTGTATTTAAATCTGACGGAATGTATCGTGGGCACATTAATAAAAATATTTTTCTGAAATTTGGCTGAATTACACCATGGGCATGTCCGCAAGAAGTAATAGACTGCTTTTTATTTTAATTTATTCATTAGTTATTGCAAAATAGTGATCAGAAACACACGATTAAATTACATCTTTGTTTAAAACGTCCGCCATTTTATTAGTTTTTCAAATTTTTAAAAAAAACGGTGCTGTTACTCTGTGCGCAATAACATAGAAATTAAGAAAATTTTTTTTTTTATTTCAACTAAGATTTTCAGACTGCAGGACTTCCGTCATCGACACTCCTCATTTTCGACAGAGCAACTTTAACTCGACGGATGTGTGGCTTAATGATGACCGAATTTCTTTAAAAAATCAGAAAACGTTGCCCAAGCATCAAAAAATACTACACAAAAAGATTTACGTTGATTGCTTCATTACTTTTTTCAAAAAAAGTCTTACAAATATTTTACAAGCTGACTGAGGATAATGGATCCTGGAAAGGTTTCCTACCATTATTCTCAGCCCTGTTAGCACGCGTGTTTCTTAGAAAATTCCATGTCAGTACACTGAATAGGGCTTCAACATTTTTATGTTGACCCTACGTCAGTGATACAATAAATGTGCTAGAAGAATTAATAGAATTCTCAAGTTTCGATTGGATGGCTCTGAGCACTATGGGACTCAACTGCTGTGGTCATAAGTCCCCTAGAACTTAGAACTACTTAAACCTAAGGACAGCACACAACACCCAGCCATCACGAGGCAGAGAAAATCCCTGACCCCGCCGGGAATCGAACCCGGGAACCCGGGCGTGGGAAGCGAGAACGCTACCGCACGACCACGAGATGCGGGCTTTACAGAACAATCTAAAGATGAAATTTGAACACATTATCTAGTAACACAAACGTGTTGCGCGATAGAACCTATATCTACAGTAGTACTGCTCAAAAGGTAATGAACAAAAATCGTTCCGACCTCGAGTGAAATCAGCGGACATCATAGGACATAAATTTCCACGAAACAGTCCCAGCTGCCCCTGTTACATAACCAGCTACACATAGGTAACAGCGAAAAGGTGAGAAAACAATATATAGACAAAAGGAAAGTCGTACTTCAAGAAATGAAAAGTTCGAACGATACTGTGAAATGATGAAGAGTAAGATAAAAACTGAAAACACCGAAAAAACATTTTAAGCAGATGCTTAAAGGCAAACTATGAGTTATAGAAATGAGTTAAAATGATTCTTAATTAATATTGACATGCTGTAAGTAAAGTGAGAGAAAAATAGTGTAATTATTTCGAATATAAAAAATTTTAATCGAGATAATTTACACGCTCGGAATGACTTAATGAAATACAGAAAATGCTAGTGTTACGAACCTGTCCGACGTGTCTAAGCGACTTGCAGACAAGCTGTGTAAGGCACCCATGACTGCGTTTGAAAATTCAAGTCACGTTTGTGCCGTGGGCAGAGCTTTATTCTAGTCACGGTTCGGCGAAACAGTCGTAAACACATTTAGCACGTCGTTTTTTAAGAACCTTTCCCGATTGTCTAGTGTAACACTGCCCTTTATTTTCGTGCTACCAACACGTCTCCCGTCTCCAGCAAACCGCTGGCAAAACTGTTCACCATATGTGCTGCAGCATGCGAGCGACATCTTCAAGGATGTATGTACTCTAACGTTTGTGAAATTCGCAACTTCAGAAAATATACGAATCACTAAGATCAACTTTAAATCATAATTCAGGTATCGTTTAAAAAAAAAAATACTGTACATCTACTCTGCGTAGTGTGAAGACGCCAGATGCTCCAGAGACAATAAATACATTAGTAAGCAAGCAAATAGGACTTAGATTTGTTCCTGGGAAATCTCCGTCCATGCAAGTCCACAAAGCATGAAGTGCTTTTTGGAGCACCATCCAGGAAAGTGGCCGGACAACTATATCCAAAAAATGTACGAAAGACGACATGCCAGTCGAACATGTAGGACTAGGAAGACGAGGAACGCGTCGCTCTTCGAAGATAACTCGCACAGACCTGGAAAAACCTGTATGACTCCGGCATATGCAGTTGCATATTGAAAGGATAGTACATCGGGCCCTAAAACATCAGAGATGTAACGCTTGTTGTTCAAATTTAGGTTTCGACTAATGCGGCGAGAGCGTCACCTACCATCACGCGTAGTGCCGACATTGAAGAACAGAGGAGGAGGTGGTGTTACGGTACGGGGTGTTTTTTGTGGTCGGGATGTGGACCCTTTATCGCCCTTAAGGCAACACTAAATGCGGAAGGATATAATCACATGTCACAGCATGGCATACTGCGTACAGCAGAGTAACATTTTGGAGTCGATGACTGCTTTTACCAGCATGACAATGCGCTCTGTCCCAAAGCAGCATCTATTTTTGGACAATAACATTCATGGAATAGACTGGTATGCCCAGAGTCCCTACCTGAACCCAATGGAACACTTTTGGGATGAGTTAACGTCGACTTTTCTCCAGTCTCCAACATCACTACCTTATACGGTTTCGGCTCTTAAGAAATAATGGGCTGCCATTCTGCACAGAGAATCAGACACCTCACTGAAGTATCCCAGCAGAGTTCAAGGCGACATAAAGGCGAAAAGTGGACACACCGCGTCTTAATGACCACTAATAGATGTCCGCACACATTTGATCAGATACTGTACGTTCGGCGTTCTTAGAACTTCAGTCTTAAAAGTATTTGTTATCTTCTTCCTCCATTACACTGTAGTTTAGCAGATACTTAATAGAGACAATCTGAAATATTTCTGAAACACAGATTTTAGATCGTTTCTCAAAACAGTGTTGGTGGAAAATTTGCGTTGGGAGTCGGTGAAGCTGAGCACTTACGGAGGTCTTTTGTCCTTGGACATCAGTGTTTGCAAGGTGTTTCTCACTACCTTGGGAAGTCCACAGCTGTCTGAAATTACCGCTCGTTGCAAAATTTGCTGTTTCATCTCATTACGGTTTATCCGCTTACGCTTGGAAGTCATAGTAATTTTCTCTCTAAATGTATAAAACAGATTACGACCAAAAACATTTTAATGCATAACAGTCAGTGGGCAAAACAGTTGTCTTCATTTCAAATGAAGCGTAAGAAAATTACGTCTATAATTTGCGGATTACTACAATGAGATAACAGAGAATGATATCTAATTTGCCGTTCACGTATACAGACCAGGAAGAATGACTGGGTGTTTGCCTCTGTCGGAGATTTTATTAGTCAATTTTTCATATAAGAATGAAAGGTATCGGTATTGTCCACCTCGAAAACCGGATCTTGTACTGTTGCAAGTAGATTTTCGTAATACATTAGACGCCTTTCTTAAAGCAGACGGTCGAAGCATAAATTACGATTCGACTGTTTGGATTATATACATTTATTCCTTCTATTTCATAAATGAATATTTTTTTCCTTAGGTTTTAACCTGGCACATTTATAATTCTATTAACTGTTTTTGATGTCATATATGGACTAATGAAGGAGAAAAATTTCCTTCCTTGTGTCAGTACTTACCGTGTACTATGACATTACCTCAAACTTACGTATAAATTGTTTACTTTTGGCTGTTTCTCTTTTTACACAGACATCAAATCACGATGATAATACAAGTCTGAAACTTGTTGTATAATAAGGGTAATTGACTGTACGTCATGGTATGTCTTAGTGTACAGTGTACGTGGTTTTGAGGTGAAAAGCTGTTTTGATCTTCTGTGTAAGTCAACCTAGTCATTTGAGCTGGAACAGAAGATGATATGCAACGTGTGCTGTACATGCATGTGATCATAACAAATGAATATAAGTATATAGGATGTGAATCAGCTAAGGCCAAAATAGTTAATCTTGACTGTGATATTACTTACACATCTGATGCACTATGAGTTTATAGCTACAAAATTTCCGTTATCTTCGTGGCACAGTCAAACACCATTTTAAAATAGGAGAAGATATAAACTGCTTAAACTGATGGTACAGCCAACGTTGCAGGACGGTTTCCAAAAGACAGACTAAAAAGACAGGCAGTGAAGAGATGATTTTCCTGACAGCAGTAACTGTCTTCACATCAACTGGTATGAAGGTGAATGAAGATATCAGGAAAGATTTAAACATATTTAATCTGAATGAAATAATAGTGAAGTACAGGAACAAATACAAAGAATATGTAACAACAATACAAGAAATCAAAACTCTGCAAAAGTATAAGCTATAACAAGAAAGGACGAAGACTAGTCGGCCAAAGAAAATATGGAGCGTAATGCTTGAGAACGAAACAAAAATGACAAGCATGGCGGCTTTACTGTCACTTGTGAAGGATGGGGAGGATCACTGTTGGTGTGTCTCCCAGGTTCCTTGGTAGAAACTTACCCTTCAAACGTCAAAGAAGATTTTCACAAGGTAGTGAGCGGCTTTTCTAGAACGTGGCATTACAGGGTTTTCAAAATTTCTGTGGCATTTTTCCATTACTCGAACAAACCTCTGATATCCCGTGTTATCGCCTTCATAGGCGACCTACAATGCGCTTAATGCTCACAAGAAACCTAACTTTGCCGCCTACTTTTACTTCTTTTCTTTCATTTCAGCGTTTAAAGGCTATGGACAGCTGTATCATGTCCCAGCAGCCTGAAGCCGCCTTAAAGCAGGTCGTACATTTCATAATTTTTCATGTGACAACATAAATTGTTCCTTATTCAAAGCAATATTGTGTTCAGCAATAAAGACATAAAGACTGTTAGCAGTTTGTTGAAACTGAAGTTTAAAGATGATAGGAAAAATTAGTTGTAGATTCTCGCCGCCGAAGTCCAGCGGGTGAGGATATATCGGAAAGACATCAAACCATGCGCCCAACATTGGCTATTTTGTTACTAAGCTATGTACCTATATATACCACATAGGTTTTATGAGACTCCAAGTACAACAACCTCTCATGTCCTACATTAGGTGATTTGGTCAAGGAAGTTGTCGTCATAATAGTCTGCATTTTTGCTTTGATTGGTTCCGCCATTTTCCTCTAATGTTTCTGTCATGATGATTGTTTGCTGTGTCCTGGGTCTCATGTTACGTCTAATTTGTCGTTCGTTTACGTAGTGAAGGTACAGAAAATTTGAGATCGAGTCTGCCGTGCTATTGATTTCTTTTCACGCCGTTTCGTCTCTTATCGCATTCCCCACAAGCACATTCTTCCCTTTCACGGAGATGCATACGGTGGCCCATTGCTTTACCCACGATTGGTTCCATTTGCCGAATTTAATCACTTAGTGATATGCACAAATTTACATTTATCTGCATTTAAATTCATGTAAGGCCATTTGACAACCTGTTCAGCAAGCTTTTTCAGATTTAATTAGATGTTCGTTAGTGGCACATGGGCTAGAATCAGAACACCCTGTTGTTATCGAGGCCATTAGAAGTGGTTCGATATTAAACACCCAGGTAGTGATATGTCAGTTACAAGCTACTCCATACTGGTGTCCAATGCCACAACACCAAAGGACGCCACAGTAGTCAGCCGGTATCACGTGGCCCGTACGTCTTGTTACGAAGGTCTGTGTTACTTCCGAATACGAATGCAGTGGTTTAACCACGGTGTCGCATGGTTGGTTAAAATTCTCTTGCAGTTTTCTTCAGCTGTGACTGCTAACCTTTTGATTTATAGCTTACGTCATCCCATTCTAACGCGAACAGCAGCGGTCGCGAAGCACACGTCGGGTTGCATCTACGACTTCTGAAGGCTCTCCGTGCTTTTTCATGTGCTGCGTCTGCCCGTCAGTAAGTCCTTAATGCAGGCGGCAGCGTTTAAAGGCTATGGACAGGTGTATCACGTCTCAGCTGCTTGAAGCCGCCTTGTGTGACACACGGGGCCTTCACCTTTGCCTCTCTATTGCGCGGAGGTGACTACCGGACTTCTCCGAGTTTAATGTCAAGTGGCCCGGCAGCACGCCACAAAAGAAGTTTCAGTGTCACAGTAAACATCCCAGATTTATTGAAGTTACTGTCTGTTCCTTCCAAACAAACACGTCAGGCCGAGAAAAGAATAAATCGGACAGCTGCTGGGCCGGCTTGGCGCTCAGCCGGACCCCTTCGTCATCGCCCAGGTTGGCCCCCCTATAATACAGTGTCTCTGTCAGCCGAGGCGCGCGACCTGCGTAGCCGCCAGACCCGCTCACATACTCCAGAAACCTCATTTCCTCGACGACTCCCTTTTCTCAGTAACTCACTTTTGTAATTTCTGTTCTGTGTAGCCTTGAATATTTTTAATGTATACAATCTTGCCCATTACTAATATAAAAATCGCACTCTGAAACTACGGGAATTTGAAGTATTAACGTCACCTCCGTTTGAAATGCTCATTTTATCAAGCACTGGGGGTTTTGAATGTTTAGGCAGTTATAAAGCGCATACAATGAGTGGACTTTACCATATCACAGCACACTTGACAGAGATGAGTTTGTCTCCACAATCTAAGCAGAAGACAAAATGGCTCTTAGCACTGTGGGACTTAACATTTGAGGTCATCATTCCCCTAGAACTTAGAACTAAGTAAACCTAACTAACCTAAGAATATCACACACATCCATGCCCGAGGCAGGATTCGAACCTGCGACCGTGGCAGTCGCGCGGTTCCGGACTGAAGCGCCTAGAACCGCACGGCCACAGTGGCCGGCTAAGCAGGAGACACCACCCAACCTTAAGTCTTACAGTTGGTAATGACTTCAAAGGTCGGAACCAATCATCGGCCCGAGTGGCCGACTGGTTCTAGGCGCTACAATCTGGAACCGCACGACCGCTGCGGTCGCGGGTTCAAATCCTGCCTCGGACGTGGATGTGTGTGCTGTCCTTAGGTTAGTTAGGTTTAAGTAGTTCTAAGTGCTAGGGGACTGATGACCTCAGGAGTCTCATAGTGCTCAGAGCCATTTGAATATTCGGAACCCATCTTGTTCAATAAATCGAAATTTGCAACCGGGAATGACATCTTTAACGCATTTAAAATATATCTCAGCTAATTGTTAAACATTTAGTTAAAAGGCTAAAGGTTTCACAAAGGACTGTAACCCAAAAATAAAGGCACAGAATGACATCTACACTATACGTAAGTAAGTAATTCATGGTCTGAAAGGAGGAGTAATGTCTGCGGAGAAGCTCTCCAGTGAATAAGTAGTCTTCTGTGTGCTATTTCACTCCACTGTGTACAGTGTATATCTTACTTCATTAGTAGTCTCTTTTTTTACTAAAATTCTTTTAGATTCAAGATGTTTTGTGTTTTTCAGTCAGATGTGCTATCTGTTTGTAGTGTCTATAGTGTATTTTCCTATCTACTTAATATTTTTTCTCACATGTTATCTTGTAAATTATGATTCGTGTTTTTACCTTGTGGCATATTATTATGATGTATTTTATTTTGCGATATATTATTCTCTTAGTCATGTTGGACATATGTATACTGTTCAGTCACGTTAATGTGATCACCCGTCAAAAGCCAGAATAATCATATTCTGCAACGCGGAACGCTGCGAGACGTGCACGAAGAGGGTCAGTGGGGTTCTGAAAGGTACAGATAGGGACGTGAAGCTACGCGGACTCCAGTGCTGTGGCCAGCTAAGTTAGGTTTCTCGGCTGAGGACCCACGGCGCGTACAGGCTATCAAGGTGGTACCACAGATTCTCCATTGGGTTTAAATTCGGGGAGTTTAGTGGCCACCATCTTGGTGCTCTTCGAACCACGCACGTACGCTGCGAGCTGTGTGACACGTTGCATTGCCCTGCTGGTAGATGCCATTGTCCCGAGCAAAAACAAAACGCCTATAGGGGTGGACATGGTTCCGAAGGATAGATGATCCGCTGTTCCTTCCAGAATGACCATGTCACCCATGGAATGCCACGAAAACAGTCCCCGGACCATAACGCTCCCTCATCCGGCCTGGACCCTTCCGACGATTGTCGCAGGGTGTTTACTTTCAGATGTTTCATGCCTTACACGCCAATGCCCATCAGTCTGAAAAGGCCACTTGGCGGCAATCAGAGGAAGGCCAGTTTTGTTGGCCCTCGTGAGCAGCACTCAGCAAAGGTGCATGAACCAGGCCGCTGCTCCGGAAGTCCATACGCAGGAATGTTCGCCGAATGGTCGCTAAGGAGACACTGTTGGTACCCTTTGGTTCACCTGGGTCATCACTTACTCATCTATTCTTCCGTGCACATCTCCGCAGCAGTTGTTCACCAGTGTCATCAATAGCCCATAGTGCGCCACAGTTGCCATGGCGGCGGTTTTGAATAGTGCCATTTTGCCATGCACGATATAATTTAACCGCGGCTCCAAGCGAACAGTTTACAAACTTAGCCTGTTCTGAAATGCTTCCACCCTCGGGCTGAAGCCAATGATCATACCCTTCCTGACGTCAGATAAATCTCTCCGTTTCCACTTTACAACCACCACACTATTTTCGCGTCCACCGGACCCGTTTTATATACGTTCCACTGCTAGTGCTCCAACTTCAGTCTTTGAGCTGTTATTGCACGTTGACGTCAAATATAGGCGGTAATCACATTAATACGACTGCACCATGTATATGATGGCCATTAAAACTGCGAACAATACTGGTGTCCATGCTGACTGTGCATAGAAACATCAGAAACACAACGCATTAACATTCCTAATACGATGTAGGAAAACTGTTGCCATTCACAACAACTTACAGCCGTCACGGAATGGATAAATACTGGTCCTGTATGGAATTTCAAGACAATATTATATCATTCTTCTTGCAAAACAATGCAAATTAAAATAACGATAATGGGGGAGGATAACGATCACGCAACCTTCTCTCCGGAGTAGACCACAAAGGCTCAATAATACTGATATCTGATGACTGTGGTGACCAGGGGAGACGTCCTCGTGCTCACAAAAGCAGCCCTGGACAAAGTGAATTGTGTAACAGGGTTCCTGTTATCTTGGAGCACAACATCACCATTCGGGAAGAAATATTTTACCATGGAATGGAATCGATCAGCAAAAATGGTCTCATAATTCTTGACAGTAATGCGATGTAGCAGAGTACCCATGGAGCCCATGGAATACCACGATATGGCTGTCCAAATCGTCACCGAATCCCTGCCATGTTTCACTCTTGGCAGCAAGCAGTCTGCATCGTAGGCTGGAGATGGCGAACGCTAGACCTAAACTCGACCAGAAGTTGGAAACAGTGTGAAACATGGGTCTTCCTTTGATCCATAGTCCTGGTTTTATGGCTTCTGAACCAAGTTTTCCACTTACGAGCATTTCCATTCTGATGTTTGGTTTTGGAATTCCACCTCCCCCCGTAATTCTCAGCTTCTGCAGCTCCCTTCGTGTTGTTTTGGTGCTGACAGGGTTCGCGAGTGCAAACATTCAGTTCTGCGGTGGATTTTACAGCTGTCGTCATCTTATTTTTCGTCATAATCCTCTTCAGTGACCGTCGATCATGGTTACTCAACACACACTTTCGCCCGCGGTGTGACATAGCGGATGATGTTTTGCCGCTTTCACTGTATGCGGTAAACATCTTCGACACCGTGCCTCTTGAAACACCAAACACATTGTCTATCTAGGTCACCACGGAAGCCCTAACAGGAGCACCAATAATTTGCTCACATTCGAATCCACTTAGCTCCGACGTAATATACTCACAACGCAGAGCACTGTTGTGACTATGACAAACATTTGGAAGGTAATTTAGGCACAGCATAGGTGCCGATCGTGATCAGATTTGTCTATCATCTGGATTTATGTTCAAGCATGCATTTCCATATTTCTGTCCACCCCCGTGTAAGATTCTTCACGATCGAACGATCAATATATCTGTCCTCTCGGGCGCTAGTCGCGTGAAACCGTTGAGACCCTGCATGGCATTGAGTATGGCCCTCTTGAACCCATCGATTCCACTGCCTCAATTCATTCTTAATATCCCAATCAATACGAGAAGCTATAGTGCAAGAAGATAAACCGCAGCCTCGATGGTCCATGATTCTGCCGATCCTCTCGCTATTGACAATATACTAATATATTTTCTCACCATAAAAGAAACTGATTACATTTTTGTCTGAGGAGTAGATTCAACTCCGGAAAGGATTTTGGAAGGGATGCCATTTTCCTTGTGCGATATTGTGATGCATGAGAAGCTTAGAAATACCGAAAGAAGGAAAGAAAAGCAAATTTTACACAACAGTTAACAAATGGAAACCTAAATCATGTTTAATTTGACAGTTGTTCGGCTGTGACGTTAGTAGGGAATGTCTGAACTAATGTATGACTGAGTTACGTCCTCTGTTCTTACTAGCAGAGCTACGTATATATTGTTTTCTACGGAGTATCACCAGCAGGAACGGAGGTAGTACTTACTGCATATCAGAAAAGTGAAATAGGATTGTCTTTATTAATAGCCGCAATAAAATTCTTTCAGGTGGCGCAATGTTACTTCATAACTTATCACTGATGGCACTGTTATTTATACCGAAGCGATGCCACAGGAATATAGTTGAGAAATTCCTGGAAGCATATCATGAAATATAGCAGGCAACTACTGTCACCTAAGTGTGAGTAGGTGAATGATTGTGTAGCGGATGAAATTACACAAGTCCCTTGCAGTTTGCAACAGGTTAACTAATAGATTTCAGCTTCAGAGGATTTGTATGTGGATGGGTCTTTAGTGTTTAGATTTATCTATAATGTGTTGTTTGTGCGGAATGATATTTGCAGTCTTTGTTTCTTCAGGGTGTCCCCCCCCCCCCATTTGTGAACATTTTTGTTGCCGTATCTTAGTATGAGCCATGCTGTGTCATTTGTAAGGAGTTCCTCGGTCCTTGCGTTCTCTGTTCTGGCTGGTGATCTGTTCATGTTTTTTTTATTTTGCTTTTTATTTTATTGTTCAGTTTTTTTATTAATTGTGTGTTTTACCCATTGTCTCTAGCTGTATGATGTATTGTGTTTAGTTCCTGTGTGTAGCTAAGTTTGTCCAGTGGAGTTCAATGGAGCCTGTGTAGCACGTGTCTGAATCTTGAGAGGTTGTCTGCCTGGGATGACTGGAATGGCTGTGAGTGGTTGGATTTGTGGCTGTAGGTTTTCTAAATATTCCAAAATTATGTTTCATGTTGACTCTGTGTACAGTGGTCTATTATTGTCTCAATGATGAATTTTATTTTTGGGTGAACTGTGTTTATGACATTGTGTAATTGTTTTAGATGGGTGTCTGTTTTGTCTGTCAAGCAGATCATGTCACCCACTACGTTGTAGCGTACATCCCATCTATTTCACAACGAAAACAATAGTGGAAAATTTAAGACTTAATGTCCCGTCGACGACGAGGTCGTTACAAGTAGAGCACAAGGTCTGATTGAGAATGGATGGGGAAAGACAACGGCCGTATTTTTTCAAAGGAACCATCCTTATATTCGCCTCAGGCTGTTTAATGGAATCAGAGAAATGCTAAACCTGGGTGGCCGGAGTATCTTATCGCTGCCCCTCCTTCCTTGGTGTTTCAGAATGAAAACGGATTTGCACATAGCAGTCTGTAATGCCGTACTTTCCTTTTTCTGTTTTCATTTCTCAGTCACTCACACCACCTTCTTTTCTCCTGTCCTCATTACTTGTGTATTATCATGTTCCTCTCTCCACCTTTTACAATTCTCTCATGTCTATGTCACTCAATAATGTGCTATGATAAATAGATCTTGAACAATGCGAGTAGTTTTGTTCCTTTTGTGTTGAGTTAGTACATTCACATTGCTGCTACCCCTCATAGTTTAACTCAGCCTACTTGTTATCTGTCTCCATTTTTCTACTTTTCATGAACGAATACATAAACTATGTTCATTTCTCCACTATGTGTCTGATAGTAGTTTCTAAATGTTGGATTCTATATTATATGTAATTTTAGCATTCTTGTCCTAATGGAGGGAATATGTGAACTGTGGAATGCCTGGTCAAATGTGGGAGAGGGCCTGATGCCCTTTTGCCATGATAAATAATGTTTCTTATTTTTTGCGGTGTGAATATTCTATGATTAACAACAGAATAATCTGAACTGTATAAGTAAGAACCTACACTCACTGTGACTCCATTAACAGAACACAAATAGTCCTTTATTTTCCAACTTTAGTTGCCGTCAATTTCTGGACCACTCCGTGGAAAACGCTTTGCACTTTTATAAGGTTAAATCTGTAGAGTTAATGACTATGAAGTACCGGGCTACCATTGTACGATTGTAATTTTATCGTTAAGAGACACAATTTGGCCAAAAGTCTTCGGACAACTTATTACGACAGTCTGCTGAAAAGTAATGTCTCCAAATTTTTTATGTGAAAATTCTTCAAACTTTTTAAAATGAAACAAACATTATTAACATTATACATTTTTACTCTTCATATCCGCTTATTTATTTCTCAACATAGTCACCCTGCCGACAAAGACATTTCTCCCAACACTCAGATCAGTTATCTGATACCGTTACTGTAGAATGTTTGACTCTGTTGACGGAGCTGCAACCTCACCTCTACTTGCACCGTTTCATCGCTGTCAAAGTGTAGTCCTCGATGTTCTTTAAGTTTTGGGAACAGTTAAAATCGGATGGGGCCAAGTCGAGATTTGATGTAGGATGTTCGATGATAGCGTACCTAAGACATCGTACTGTCGCAGATGTAGCAGCGCTCGTGTGTGATCTGTTATTGTTATGCTGAAGGAAAGGGTGCTCCCTGTGTGGAAGAACAATTCGAATTTGAAATCTGACTACAGCACACGTACTGTCATGTTGTACGCTACAATTCGGAGCCATCTAGCAGCAGTGTGCTGCAAATACGTAGGCATGAAGAATGAAGATGTAGAATGTTAATAAAGTTTGTTTTATTCAAAAAACCTTAAAAGTTCCACATAAAAAATTCAGAGGCATTACTTTTCATCACTCCCTCGAATATCCGCTGTGTGTCATTCCATCGAGTGAAGTTCAGTTATTGGACTTGCTTTGAGGCGCATGGTTCAAATGACCGATTGACCTTACAGAGCGAAGTTATCCGCAGTTTCTCCAAATCACATAAGGTGAATATGGGGATCTTTTTCTTCCAAAATGCTGCGCTCAATTGTCTGCCATATTCTACTTAAGTCCGTATGTGTATTCCGGTTCTGATGATCTCTTCGTCGATGATATTTTTTTCGAGTGTGGTTAGGCTATGAATCCGAGGTTAATAGTGTGAAGCATAACGCATCAACATCAAAAAAGTGTTTTCTGATAGACAAATTTAATGAATGTAATTAAGTTGAAATGGAACATGGTTACTGATCCCCACAAATTTCGATATGCCACCAGAGACGCATCACAGGTGTTACTTGTGTCCACGATGTCTCTCAGCGATGTCATTGTTAACTGGAAACGTCAGAAATCAAATCTCTGTTGACCTACGAATCTGAGTGATAGGTGCCCCCCTGTTCTTAAGAGTGCTGTACGGACGAGCAAAAAGGCACCCTTGCCAGTTATTGCGTATGTCTCGAGTTGAAACTCAGTTAAAGACATCACTACCAAATTGAGTCACGGAGCTTTCATGATCATGTTAATGACCCTGTCCACAAGACAAGAATACTGTATTCTGCAAGAAAAAGAAAAAGAAACCAGAGGTGGATTGTTCAAAATGCTGTCCGTAAGCCGTCGAAGGTCGCCCAGATGAGCCAGACTGTCGACTGCGTATTAGACACGTTCATCCAACATCGACTACTCACCATGCTTCAGAGAGAATAGAAATTGATTCCAACTTCAGTGCATCAAAGGTTGTGGAAACCATTTCCCTGGGACTGAACGTTGTAATTTCAGCAAAATAAGGTCCCATGTTCTATTACTTATATTGCTGCAGTTGCCTTTACACACTCATGCGCTGGCCTTGGTCATTCGGCTAAAACATAGTTACAGTCTCCGACTCATCCCAAGAATAACAACTGCATCGAATTGATTGCCACGTATCAGTCATTCCCCCCTTCACCATTAGTGTGGTAGAAGTTAGTCGACAGATTAAATTTTTATTATTGAATCACTTCCATTTTCACAACTGTAATTGTTTTACACCGTCCAGACACATTAACGCGACCGCCTGTCAAAAGCGTGAATAGGTACAGTTTACAGCGCGGATCGATGCGAGACTTGCAGTACGAGAATTAGTGAGATTCTGAAAGATGTCGACAGGGATGTGGAGCCATGACGACTCCAGATTTCTCGGTTGAGGATCCACGTCACGAACAGCCTGATTGATATGGCACCACCTTCATTGGGTTTAAATCTGGGTGGAAGGGGCAGTGGACATGGAAGTATGGTATACTCATCCTGGTGATCTTTGAACCACGCACGTACACTGCAAACTCTGTGACGCGTTGTATTTTCTTGTTGGTAGATGTAATGGCGAGAAAAAAACAGACTGCAATTAGGAGTGGACATGGTCCCCAAGGATAGATGCATACTTGTATTGCTCCATTGTGCCTCCCAGAATGACGAGGTCACCGAGGGAATGCCACAGAAACATTCCCCACATCATAACGCTCCCTCCTCCGGCCGACACCCTTACGTCGATTGTTACAAGAGAAGACGTCCGATGGAGCATAAAACGTGACTTATCTGAAAAGGCCACGTGCCGATGAACCGCAGTCAGCATGGCTACGTGTTCCAGGCGCCTGCTGCGGAGGCACGTGGGCAGCAACACTGGATGAATGGTCTCTGAGGAGATAATGTTGGTAGCTCCTTGGTTTATCGGGGCGTTCGTTGCGCAACATTTGCACGTCTTCTAGTCCGTACACGTCTCCGTAGCCTTCCTTCACCACTGTCATCTATAATTCATTGTGCACCAATTCGGTGCCGGTTTTGGATAGCGCCACTTTGTCATGCATTCCATGCTTTAACCACAGCGACAGGCGAACAGTTCACGAACTTCTTCTGCTTCTATCCTTGGCCCGTAAGCAAAGATTCAAAAATGGCTCGGAGCACTATGTGACTTAACTTCTGAGGTCATCAGTCGCCTAGAACTTAGAACTAATTAAACCTAACTAACCTAAGGACATCACACACATCCATGCCCGAAGCAGGATTCGAACCTGCGACCGTAGCGGTTGTTCGGCTCCAGACTGAACAGCCTAGAACCGCACGGCTACTCCGGCCGGCCAAGGATTATGTCCTTTTTGGGCAGCATATAAATCGATCCATTTCCTCATTACGAGAATGACTGCACTGTTTTCCGCGTTCTCCTGACACACACTATATGCCCTCCACTGCTAGTGCTACCACCTGCTGTCTGTGAATGGTTATTGCACATTGACGTCGAACATAGATGGCCACATTAGTATGATTAGACCGTGTACAAAATATTTTGTACACGGAGATGTATTGTAATTTTTGGTAATTCACTCCTCAGAGAGGGAATGAACCAACAGAATCCTTCAGCACACACATAAATGTGTGGAGCTGCATGTTATAGAGGATGAACCAGGAGGAATTGTCAGTATTTAGGGATATGAAAGAAACGCTCATGTGAAGCAAAGAACTTCATATTGACATATTCCCTACTTAGAATGGTTTCTGAAATGAAACGTACTTCATAAACATTTGTTTTCGGGCTAGTGGCGCACTCGTATGTCTTTTACTTACGCAACCTCTTTGATGTTTTCAAAAAATGGTTCAAATGGCTATGAGCACTATGGAACTCAACTTCTGAGGTCATTAGTCCCCTAGAACTTAGAACTAGTTAAACCTAACTAACCTAAGGACATCACACACAGCAATGCCCGAGGCAGGATTCGAACCTGCGACCGTAGTGGTCTCGCGGTTCCAGACTGCAGCGCCTAGAACCGCACGGCCACTATCTTTGATGTTTTATTCTGGCCTAAACTACCTCGTTGCTCTCAACCTCTGCACGGGACGTCTTTCTGCCATAGGAATGGGAGTTGACCTGCATTTATTTTGTGAAGTATGATCCAAACCAGTTGTGTGTAATCCCATTAATTCCGTAAACAATGTACATCAAATATGTTCTGTCATGAAAACCATATGGAATAAGGCGTACTCGAAGAATAGATCTACGTATTCTTCGAGTCTCCGCCTCTGTAGCGTACCGGTAGCGTACCGCCAACCACGCAGGGGGCCCGGGTTCGATTCCCGGCAGGGGTCTGGGTGTTGTGTGTCCTCCATCAACATTGACTTGCAAGTCGCCGAAGTAGAGGCAACTAAACTAAAAGACTTGCAATACGGCGGGCGAACTCCCCCGAATGGGGCCTCCCGGGCAACAATGTCATAGGATCATTTGATTTTTTTATTCTTCGAGTCTCGTTCCTGTCGTATCCCTAAATGCTGATTACTTCTCCTATACTAACGAAATTCGATCATCGTTTGTAGCACCAGTCCTCAAGTATTAGTCGCACGTCTCGGATTATTAACAAGAAATAATGACTGCAAGGACCAAGTAGGTTCAATGAGGAGCATTTTGATTTGTGACGAGTTTATTTGCTCGCTTTCAGAGGCTTTCATACCCTCCAAGACAGCACGCTGCAGCAGTAGTGTTGTGTATCATCTAAAGAGCTGCTTGTGACACTCATAGAGTCTCATTTCGTAGAGCGCTCTTAGAACGTTATACTCCCCGGTCTTTCATGCAGAAGTGTGACAAAGACATAATGAAAGGAAATACGCTAGCTACAAAAGTTTATAGATTGTAGTTTCTCGTGAATAGCAGCAGTGAGTGGTACAGTAAGGAAGAATATCCTTAGTTATTTCAAGAACTGTCTGTCATATACCAGAGATTACGACCTGCCTTTTGCGGTGCCTCAGCTTCTCGTCCTGTCTAAAGAACCTCCATTTGCAACAGCAGCGGAAACGTGACGAAGAGGCAAAAAGTAGAGCCGGTGAAATAACAGGCGAGCGAGACTAGTGTGCTGACTGTACGTGACCAGCCACATCGACGGTGAGTAATGACGTGGAAACGGAACGCCGTATCCATCAGCGCGCTGCCGCTGACGCGCGGTTGTCGTCGGCACGCGGTTCTCCGCAAACGTTGGTGCTGCCCTACACTGTGTTTACAAGTACTCGCCTCCTGTTTACGTCTACGGCGTCTCTCGAGAAAGCGTAAAGAATTGCAGCCGAGATTTGTGCGTCTGTCAGTAAGGCTTGCCGCCAGCTGTCCCCCTAAAGCCCCCCCGCCAATTTATGAGCGTCATTTTTAAGCGTTCGTCATCTGGCAGCCACTAGGCGCCTTTTATTGCAGGCGTTTATTTTCCCGTCAACTGCGCGTGTCTGCGAGATAAGGCCGGACGCACATTATGTCCAGCCAATTGTCCTTAGCGAAAATTCGAGCCGCTCTCTGGGCACAGACGTCTTTCTTTGCGGAAGTCTCGAGTAATAAGCTGGCCATTATCGTCGAACAACACTGTGATAACAGTAGAACAGCTAATTTCTGCTACCAATAATCAGTACTTAGATTAGTTTAATGTGGTTTTCCACTATTCCACCACCTCCATGCCTGCTTATACATGCGATGGCCATGTTATACAACAATCTACTTTAACCAACTGAGCCATCATCTCCTGCTACATTTCTTCCTGTCTATTGCTCTTCACAACATAAAATTAAGTAACACAAGATGTCGTAAGGCGCGCATCCTCTTTCATTACTGAGCGATATGGGGAAATGTTACTCAAACCGAAAGAAACGATATTCAAACCCCCGTTCGGCTATAGCGATTAGAGTTTTCCATGGTTTTCCATAATCACATTAGGAGACAGCTGGAATGTTTCCTTCAGATAGGTCACAGCTGACTCCTTCCTCTCATTCACGTCTAACTCAAGTCGTCTGCTGTCATCTCGATCTCGACGGGACATTGACCTTTCCCCGTGTTTCCTTCCTTATTTTCTTCTGTAACCGCAGTAGTGACTTGGTATGTCGAGTGCTGTTGGCATGTTTTTACTGCACATCATTTTTTTGGCGAATCACACCCTTTTTGGCGAAATAATTAAATTAATTTTACATTAATACACATTTTAATTAAAGTTAGTTTGAAACAACAAAAATGAAAAGGGGCATATCAAATTCAACTGCAGTATAGTAATTTGTGATATCTAGTTCAAAATTTGTCTTGCTGCTTGATCATGCTATGTTAACTGTTTGAAGTACATAAAAAGATATAGGAACTTCAGGTTACTTGATTAAATTTTCTGGTTGTTCAGTTTCAGAATTCGATTCAGATAGGTAAGATTAACACTTTACTTTACTTTCAGCTACTCCACTTTCAGCTACTTTTGGAAACAATTAAATTTTATTATTTTGCACCTCTAGTTCTAGCTACTTATACACAAATCTAATAAAAAATCTTCTATATAAATGGAAGCTGAAAGTAAAATGTGTGCTACAAATAAAAAGCAAATTTCTGTAACAGACCTACATTGAAATAAAAAAAGAGACAACCAACAAAAGATTTGGTTTATGGTTTCTTACAGAAAATTTAAATATTAATAATCTTATTACAAATATTGGAAATATTAATTTCACAAAAGCAGAAAAAAATTAGAAGACTTTAAACCAATTACAGAACACTTATGAGATAGTATTATGGTTTTTAAAATAACAGATTTTATAGATTGCAATGAAGAAGGGAAAATTATAAATTTCTTGTAAAAAATCGGCATGTGGCAGTTTTAATGGTTTTTGAGATCTAGATTTGCTTAACTTATTTGGCTAGACATGGAATTGAATCAAAAATTCCTTATTTATTAGATTCTAATGAACACACAATTAATGGTATTAAACAAATTATTAATAAATGTATAAAAGTTATTAAGCAAAAATGTAAACATTCGATTGCTATTCCTTATAAAATAGTATTAGTAGATATAAATTAGATACAGTATTAAAAGAATTACCAGATTTTTAAAAGAACTTATGAAAAAAACATTATTATTTATTGGATTTAGATATAACACAAGATTTTGCAGGTATTTTTAATGAAGAAGAAATGTGCGAATATTTAACAAATAATTATAATTTTGGAATGTAAGGAAAATATAAAAAGGATTTAATATAGTAGTTAACAACAATAATACTGTAGGAAGAGATTGCTTAAATTGGATAAATTCTAATTCTAGACTAAAAATTTACAGCAAATTTATTTGTCAATCATCAAGTCAAGGTGTTAACAAATTATAGGTTTTTCAAACTGTCCGGATACAACATTAAAAGATACATTTATTTTTAAATTAGGTAAGGAAAATAGAAATATAAGATTAGAAACAAAAATTTACAATTATATCAACACAGGTTTCCAAAAAGAACAAGAATTCGATCTGTTAACAAATTGTTTAGAATTAACAATAAGTTATAGCAAATATTTCGAGGTAGATCCTTTTTATTCTGTTCCATTATTCAAAATGCGGCAAGAACAAATAAAAATTTAAACAGATACTAAAGAAGAAAGACAAACATTGATTAAATATGTTTTATCTACTTTTAGTCTTAACTGCTTGCCTATAAAATGCATAGAAATTTTATACGAGGAAGAGAATCTAATTTCTGTGAAACAAACTTGTTTTACAAAGTCTGGAGAAACATATTTTCCTAAAGCCAAGTATATAAATGTTTAAGAATTAGGATTAATAAAAACAAATAATATTATTCCATATGTGTCTAGCAAAAGAACAAATATTACCAACAAAATCTATCCATATTCAATTAAAGAGATTAAACCAATTAAGGTGGTATATTTACAGTGCACTAAAAATGAGAACAAGAACTAGGAAATTTAATTATACAAGAAACAGACTAGAATATTTGAATAATAATATATCTTTAAAATATGAATACAAAATATTTTGGTGAAAGGAACAAAATGTAAGAGAAAAGAAAGAAGAAATAAAAATTGTTAAAGGTCCCATTAAAAATAAATTTATAGAACTTAAGAAAAATATAAATATCCTTAAAAAGACGGATATATTTGTATTCCATATAAGAGTTTTAAATATAAACCCTAAAGAAGAACCAGTTTTGGAAATAAAAACAGATGGTCTTTCTACTTTTAATGGAAATTCCTTTCCCAGAATAGTTTACCTAAAATGTTACTGACTTTTGAGAACAAAAGAAGAAAATAAAGATATAATGAAAAATAGCAAACCGTGACAAATATTAAGAAATATAAAAATAAAAGATTGTAAACGATTAGAAACTTTACAAGAAGGATTAGACCTATTTATTTCCAAAATTCCTATTGCAGATTATTGAGGGAAGACTAGATATATTTTTAAATTTGAGAAATACAAAATTGTTATTGTTCTAATTGTTATTTAGGATGCAAAATTCGAATTAATGGATATAAATTACAAGATTAAAGTTGAATGAGATAAAATTGAACCAACACCAAATATGCAAAAATAAACACTTTCATTTATTGTTTTTTTATATATCTATTGTAACTGTTTAGAACTTTTCTGGAATAACTGTACTATTCTCTTTAAAGCTTCTGTCATTAATTTTGGATGTCTTGATTAGTTGCAACTAAACTTGCTATATATTTACAAATATAATAATATTGTTGTCACGTATAACTGCAACATCTATTTTCCATTCCATGTTGGAGTGCTAGCATTTCTTGAGGCTTTGTGTATTGAGTTCTTGGAGCTGTTTCAGTCCAAAACACCCAACTGCATTTAATAACGCAACAACACTTATGAAGAGTGAACCTCATTATAGCGTTATAAGTCATATTTAACGTTAACAATAGGCAAAATTTTCAGCTAATGATAATTATGACCATCATTATATTGCATTGGTGCATATGTTCGTGGCGTTTCCCGATAAGTTCAATAAACACAACAGACACACATAAAAGTGACCTTAGTCTTAATTAATTATATTTCCCTTCAATATTTACTGCAGTCTGACAACGCAGGGGTAACTTTTCCATTCTGTGACTGTAGAAATCACGTTGTTTTGAGGCGAAGAACTCGTCGAGCCATGTTCGGAGAGCATTTTCATCCAGAAAGAAAGTTCCTTGAAGGTCGTTCGATAGAGAGCGGAAAAGGTGAAAATCTGAGGTTTCAAGATTATGTGAATTAGGTAGGCCCGGCATGACTTCTCAATCCAACTCCTGTATAGAGTTTCTGTCACTCCAGCAGAAGGCGGGTGGGCGTTATCGTGGAGTAGCATCACTTCACGCAATCTTCCTAGTCGTTGTTCTTGTATATCAACCGTCGCTGTTCCACCAGATGCGTAACATTATCTTTTGTGGACGTGCGAATTTGTTTGTATGCGGAGCTGATGTTTCTTTGGGCCCGACCATTCCTTTCTTTTCCTTATGTTAGCATGAAGACACTATTTCTTGTCACCAGTAACAATACAGAATAGGTACGGTCGGTGTTGTTCATGAGCCAATTGATGACGAGCAGACAGATGCACATATGCTCATCCACTGATTTTTTTTGATTTTCGCTTAGAGCAGGCGGTACCCATACACTCGAAATTTGAACCTTCCCAATTGCATTCAAATGTCGCACGAAGGTGGAATGATCACCGTTCATCACATTTCCCAGTTCTCAAGTACAATGACGTAGATCATTGTGCTCAATGCGTTAAAGGATCTTTATCATACCCCGAAGGTCTTCCTGAACGAAGTCGCTAATGTCAAAACGATAATCCTTCAAACGACAAAACCATTTCATCGCCGTGCTCTGTGCAACTGGGACACTGGCCATTTCTTTTGTAACTGATTTGGCTTGAAAATATCCAGCTTTTAATTGTTTAATTTCATCATTATTTTTCACTGTAGAAGTATGATATTGTAAATATGTCTGCTGCCTTTCACTAGGGGTAGTTTCGGATTGTTTTAAAAAGTCAAAAGGCTTTTGGCATTTTTTCAGCACGTGCTTCCATTTCCACATTCGAGAACACTCAACAAAAATTACATAGCTTTGCGTGATTCAGTTGTTGAATTCTAAGCCCGATTTTAAGTAGTTTCGTCATCTTGTTTTGTCGGGTGTCACCCGCGTCTTATTGACTACCTTTGTGTGCATGTTGTGCCTGCGCATGCGTGTTTGTGGGTGTGTTTTTGTGTGTGTGTGCGCGTGTGTGTGGGTCGGCCGGAGTGGCCGAGCGGTTCTAGGCGCTTCAGTCTGGAACCGCGCGACCGCTACGGTCGCAGGTTCGAATCTTGCCTCGGGCGTGGATGTGTGTGATGTCCTTAGGTTAGTTAGGTTTAAGTAGTTCTAAGTTCTAGGGGACTGATGACCTCCGATGTTAAGTCCCATAGTGCTCAGATCCATTTTGTGTGTGTGTGTGTGTGTGTGTGTGCGTGTGTGTGTGCACCTATTTTGACCAGCTGTTTTCCAACGACTGATTCGGAAACCTTAATATTGTTTTGATGCTTAGCAAGTGGTTCAAATGGCTCTGAGCACTATGGGACTTAACTGCTGAGGTCATCAGTCCCCTTGAACTTAGAACTACTTAAACCTAACTAACCTAAGGAAATCACACACATCCATGTCCGAGGCAGGATTCGAACCTGCGACCGCAGCGGTAGCGTGGTTCCAGACTGTAGCGCCTAGAACCGCTCTGCCACCCCGGCCGGCATTGCTTAGGAAAGTTTGATCATTGCGATTTTTAAACCCAGAGTCTCTTCCACTCACGGATATCCAGTTTACAAATATCTCGGCGTGCTATGGAGTTATGGAGCATCTCGACCAGCCTAACATTACAGTAAGTTTGAAGAAAAAAATAATCACTCTACTGCCATACAAAGTACCCACCGCAGCACACTGTAAGCTGACAAGGAGAGTGCAGATGTACTCGACACAAAAGTAAGAAAACTACTCGCATTGCTAAGAATCTGTTTGTCATGACAAGTTAGTGCCAGACTGTTGAAGTGTTCCCTTACGCTGCGGCGTTTTCATCAATTTATAGCAGGCCTGTTCTTACACTGGGCCGGAAGGCAGAAACAGCGGAACTGCTGTAAAACCTCGAGGCAGGTGGGAATGATCTGAACCATGGAAGGAAAGAATGTATATGTGACAACAACAAGCCCGACTTTGAAAGCTATCACTACTAACTGAACAAGTACACATATTTTCAACTTCAGCCTCGTCTTTTTCGTAACTGATGACCCGTCCACAGTAGACTGGTCGTCTGCTACCACTGAGTAGATCGATATTAATTGAACACGCCATACCGAAAGGATACGACTCATGGAGAAAAAGGAGTTGCGCACTGGTACGCTGCGACAAATTGATCCTGGCAAACGCGAACAGTCGCGTTTCTTTTGTGTCGAGGTAATAAATTACCACAACGCTGTTGCAGCTTTTCTCTTGCGCCCAGCGCGTTTCGTTCTCTCCCTTTTTATTCTACACAGCGACTGCTCGTGTGCTGACTAATTCCTGAAACATGAACACAGGAACCGCTACGATACCGTGGCAACAGCAACCTCGAACCAGCTTATTCGTACCCGAGCAATTTACGGAACATTATCGTCTGGGAAATGATATAGTCAACTGATAAAATGTTTCGTTTAAATATTTTAGGGGAATTTAATGGCAATACACTCGTATTCAAAAAATTAATTCTAGAAACTTTTACATAGGGCATTCTCGTGTTCCAAGAATTTCACCGAGGACACCACTTCAACAAACCACGCAGTAAATATAGCACAATATTTTACAGAAATTTATCATTATTGGATAGAACAGCTTATTTGTTAGGATTCGCACATGTATTCCTGGAAACCAGACACCTATGAAACCTAACAAAAGCCTGGAACACTATGTGGTGTAATTTCAGTTTCCAGCTTAAAAATGATAGTGACGTTCACCACAAAATAACAAAGAAAGGCAGGCATTATGTATGAAAGCTGTTCAAAACTTTGTCTTATAGACAATTTTTTCTGTTCAATAGATGAAATACTGATTACCTTTAAGAAGTAGTACTTTGTGTCCAGCAACTTTGGTGTTAAATAATACTGTGTACAGCAACTTCAAAGTAAACTTCGTTAAATGATACATTGCATTTTTCTGATAAAAAATATATAATAGCAATTAGCATCATTGTTGAACATGTTACAGTGAAAGCGATTTTCATTTCTGTTTTATTTACACGACACATTACTCCATGCCTCACTTCTGCTTTCGTAGACTGCCGTTAAGAATTACAGGTATGCCACTTGCATTTTGTGAAGGAAACGGGATATACAGGCCGCGATGTGGCAGGACTTACAGCCTGCGCTCCCCGCTTCCGTCTCTAAAATAGACCAAAGTGAAGCTTACACATTGATATGTGCCACAGATTACCTCCACTTTTCCCGCTGCTTTTGTGGATTAGATACGAGAAGAAATATTATCGCTTACTCACTGTGTAAAGTCGAATACATCTAATTTTGCTCTTGTGCGAATTGCGTGAGATATAGACTGATCAAACAGAACATTAACACCACCTATCTAATAGCCGGTACGTCCACCTTTAGAACGGGTAACAGTGGCGACGCGTCGCTGGCTTGGAAGCAATGAGGCCTCGGTAGGTCGCCGGAGGGAGTTGGAACCGCATCTGCACACGCAAGTCACCTAACTCCCGTAAATCCCAGGGAAGGGGCAGACGATGAGTTCAATCACATCCAAGATGTTTTCGATCGGGTGCAGATCCGGTGAGTTGGGGACCAGTACATCAGCTGGAAACTGCCACTGTGTTCCTCGAACCACTCCATCACACTTCTGGCCTTGTGACGTTGACCATTATCTTGTTGAAAAATGCCGCTGCTGTTGGGAAACATGATCGTCATGAAGGGGCGTAAGTCGTCTGCAACAAGTGTACGACACTCCTTGGCCGTCATGGTGCCTTGCATGAGCTCCACTGCACCCATAGATGCCCACGTGAATGTTCCCCAGAGCATAATGGAGTCGCCGCATGTTTGTCTCCGTCCCGCAGTGCAGGTGTCTAGAAGCTGTTCCCCTGGAAGACGACGGATTCACGTTCTCCCAATGGCACGATGAAGAAGTTACTGTGGTTCATCGGACCATGCAACGCTCTGTTCTGCCACTGCGCCAACGCCCAGTGCCGATGGTCACGGGCCCATTTCACTCGTAGTTGTCGATGTCTCGGTCGTAACATTGGCAGATGGACGGATCGTCGACCGCAGAGGCCCATCGTTGGAAGTGTTCGGTGCACTGTGTGTTCAGGCACACTCGTACTCTGCCAAGCATTAACGTCTGATTTTAAGTTTCCCCACAGTTCGCCTCTGTCCTGTTTTACCAGTCTGCCCAGCCTACGATGTCCGACATCTGTAATGAGGGCTGGCCGCGCAACCCCACGACGTTTGGGCGTGGTTTCACCTTCGTTTTGCCTAGTGCTGATGACACTCACCACAGCAGTCTTCGAACACCTGAAAAGACGTGCACTTTCCATTTTTCTCATGTCGAGCCTCCGGGCCATTCAATCTGCCCTCGGTCAAAATCAGACAGATCGCGCGCCTTCCCCAATCTACACAGGAACAGCACGCTCACTGATACTACATGCACCGTGCGTTTGTTGACTAGCGCTATGTGACGCTTCTATCGGGGGGCGGGTTTATTTCGATAGCAGGTCGGTAGTCATTATGTTCTGGCTGATCAGTGTACAGTAGAAGAGGAAATATACACTTAGGTGACAAAAATCATAGGATAGCGATATGCACAATTACAGGTTGCGTCAGTACCACCTACACAAAGTATAAAAGGCCAATGTATTGGTAGAGCAGTCATTTGTACCCCAGCGATTAACGTGAAGAGGTTTCCGATTTGATTACAGCCACACGACGAGAAGTACGTCTGCACCTCCATCTGTACAGATAATCCGCAAGCCATCGTACGGTGCGTGGCGGAGGGTACACTGTACCACTACTTGTCATTTCCTTTCCTGTTTCACACGCAAATAGAGCGAGGGTAAAAAGACTGTCCATATGCCTCCGTATGAGTCCTAATGTCTCAAATCTTAACTTCGTGGTCTGTACTGGCAATGTACGTTGGCGGCAGTAGAATCGGCAGTCAGCTTCAAATGCCAGTTCTCTAAGTTTTCTCATCAGTGTTTCTCGAAAAGGACGTCGCCTTCCCTCCAGGGATTCCCATTTGAGTTCCCGAAGCATCTCCGTAACACTTACGTGTTGTTCGAACCTACCGGAAACAAATCTAGCAGCCCGCCTCTGAACTGCTTCGATGTTTTCCTTCTTTCCGACCTGGTACGTCTCCCAAACACTCGAGCAGTACTCAAGAATGGGTCACACCAGCGTCCTATATGCGGTCTCCTTTACAGGTGAACCACTCTTTCCTAATATTCTCTCAATAAACCGAAGTCGACCATAAGCCTTGCCTACCACAATCCTCACATGCTCTTTCTATTTTGTTTTGCTTTGCGACATTATGTCCAGATATTTAAACGACGTGACTGTGTCAAGCAGGACACTACTAACGCTGTATCTGAACATTATGGGTTTGTTTCTCCGCATTAACTTACATTTCCACATCTAGGGCTAGCTCTCATTCATCACACCGACTAGAAATTTTGTCTAGGTCGTCTTGTATATTCTTACAGTCACTCAACTTAGACGCCTTACCGTACACCACGGCATCATCAGCAAAACACCGCAGATTACTGTCCACCCTGCCAGCCAAATCATTTATGTATGTAGGGAACAGCAGCGGTCCCATCACACGTCCCTGGGGCACTCCTGACGTTACCCATGTCTCTGATAAACACTCGCCGTCGAGGACAACATACCGGGTTCTATTATTTAAGAAATCTTCTAGCCGCTCACGTATCTGTGAACTTATTCCATATGCTCGTACCTTCGTTAACAGCCTGCAATGGGGCTCTGTGTCAAATGCTTTCCGGAAATCTATAAATATGGAATCTGCCTGTTGCTCTTCATCCATAGTTCTCAGTATATCATGTGAGGAGAGGACAAGCTGAGATTCGCACGAGCGATACTTTCTAAAGCCATTATCATTCGTGCAGATATATTCGAAATATGAATATGTACAAGGATTCTGCAGCAAATAGAAGTTAGAAATACGGTCTGTAATTTTTCGGATCCCTTCTTTTACCTTTCTTATATACTGGAGTCACCTCCGCTTTTTTCCAGTCGATTTGGACTTGGTGCTGAGCGAGAGATTCACGATAAATGCAAACTAGGTAAGGGGTCAGTGCCGTAGTGTACTCTCTGTAAAATCTAACTGCGATTCCATCCGAACCTGGTGATTTATTTGATTTCAAATCTTCCTGTTGTTTCTCTATGTCAGATATGCTTTTACTACGTCGTCCATACGGGAGTCTGTCTGTTGTCAGACGATGGTACGTTTGTACGATTCTCCTGTGTGAACGATTTTTTGAACATGAAATTCAAAACTTCAGCTTTCGTTTTGCTATCTTCAGCTGTCACTCCAGACTGGTCAACAGGGGACTGAGTGAAAGCCTTAGACCCGCACAGCGATTTTACATACGACCAGAATTTTCTCGGGTTCTGTTCCAGATCTTTACGTGTGACGGCGGTAGTCGCATAGATCTTATCACTGACGCCCGAATCTTACCAACCTTCGCTTGTCGTTATTTATGCGTTCCCTTTTGAACCGAGAGTGCAACAGCCTCTGCTTCCTCAGCATCCGCCGAATTTCGCGTTTAAACCACGGTGTGTCTTTTCCATCCTCTGTCCACTTGCTAGGTACATAACTCTCCAGACCACGATTTACAATCTGCTTGAACTATGCTCAAATTTCCTCCATATTACTAGAATTAAGTGATGCCAATTCACTGTCTAAGTGAGGTGTTTATAACTGTTTATCTGCTCTGTCTAGCAGAAACACTCTCCAAGTTCTTGACAGATTTATTAACTTTCGTAATCATAATTCATATAATGATATCTTGATCGCTAATCCTCGTTTCTACACTGATATTGTCGATAAGGTCCGGCCTATTTGTAACTACAAGGTACAAGGTAAACTATGTGATCAAAAGTATCCGGACACCTGGCTGAAAATAACTTAAAAGTTCGTGGCGCCCTCCATCAGTAATGCTGGAATTCAGTATGGTGTTGGCCCACTCTTAGCCTTGATGACAGCTTCCACTCTCGCAGGGCATACGTTCAATCAGGTGCTGGAAGGTTTCTTGGGGAATGACAGCCCATTCTTCACGGAGTGCTGCACTGAGGAGAGTTATCGATGTCGGTCGGTGAGGCTTAGCACTAAATCTTCGTTCCAAGGTGCTCCACAGAATTCAGGTCAGGACTCTGTGCAGGCGAGTCCATTACAGGGATGTTATTGTCGTGTAACCACTCCGCACAGGCCGCGCATTATGAACAGGTGCTCGATCGTGTTGAAAGATGCAATCGCCATTCGCGAATTGCTCCTCAACATTGGTAAGCAAGAAGGTGCTTAAAACGTCAATGTAGGACTGTGCTGTGATAGTACCACGCTAAACAACGAGGGGTGCAAGCCCCTTCCATGAAAAACACGACCACACCATAACACCACCGCCTCCGAATTTTACTGTTGGGACTACACACGCTGGCAGATGACGTTCACCGGGAATTCGCCACACCCACACCCTGCCATAGGATCGCAACACTGTGTAACGTGATTCGTCACTCCACACGTTTTTCCACTGTTCAATCGTCCAATGTTTACGCTCTTTACGCCAAGTGAGGCGTCGTTTGGCATTTACCGGCATGATGTGTGGCTTATGAGCAGCCGCTCGATTATGAAATCCGAGTTTTGTCACCTCTCGCCTAACTGTCGTAGTAATTGTAATGGATCCTGATGCAGTTTGGAATTTCTGTGTGATGGTCTGGATAGATGTCTGCCTATTACACAATACGACATTCTTCAACTGTCGGTGATCTCTGTCATTCAGCAGACGAGGTTGGCATGTACGCTTTTGTGCTGTACGTGTCCCTTCACGTAACCACATCACTATAACATCGGAAACAGTGGACCTAGGGATGTTTAGGAGGATGGAAATCTCGCATGCAGGCGTATGGCACAAGTGACACCCAATCACCTGACCACGTTCGAAGTCCGTGAGTTCTGCGGAGTCCCCCATTCTGCTGTCTCACGATGTCTAATGACTACTGATGTGGAGTACCTGGCAGTAGGTGGCATCGCAATGCACCTAATATGAAAAACGTACGTTTTTATGGGTGTCCGGATACTTTTGAGCACGCAGTGTGTTTCTATTGCGTTTGGGCTGCCGAGCTAGCTGCTCAAGACAATTTTCAGAAAACGTGCTCAAAAGTACTTCGCATGACTGTCTGTCAGTATCGCCCCCCCCCCCCCCCCCCCAAAGAATCCATAGGCATCCCAGTCTATACTCGGCAGGTTAAAATCGTCTCCAACCATTATTGCATGATCTGGGTATTTTTGCGCTATTGACCATAGAATTTCTTTGAATGACTCTAGAACAGTCACAGCCGAATGAGGTGGCCAGTAAAAACTTCCAGCAATTAACTTGGTTTCACCTACACCTGTTATAAGCGACCAGCTGGCTTTACTGTCACACTCAACTTCGACCTCAATAGGGACAATGTTTTTGTCTACTGCAATAAACACTCCCCCTCCTATGACCTCTACTCTGTCTTTCCGATGTACATTCCACGGCACGCTATATATCTCAGAGCTTTCCACTTCGGGTTCAGGACAGCTCTCAGTCCCAAGAATGATCTGAGCGCGAGAACTTTCTTGGAAGGCATTAAGTTCAGGAACATTATTACATATAATTCGACAGTTTACTGATAATATTTGATAGTCAAAGTGTCTTTAGTTTGAACGCCGTTTGACTTCCCTTGCTGAATATCGAGTGGCGAGTATTCATCAGAGCACCTCAAGTTACTGTCTAGCCTAAAAAACCCTTATGTACACTCCACAAGTACTCTGCTTCCTTTGTGTAGTGCACCGCTGACCTATCAAGAGGATTCCTACAAATTCCCACACGATAACGCAGGTCTAGAAATCTGCAGTCAAGACCGTCACAGAGTCGACGAAGCCTTTGACTGAGACCCTCCACTAGGCTCCAAACCAAAGGACACCGATCAACTCTGGAAACGATGTTGCAAATTCAGAGCTCTGCTTGCACCCCGCGAGCGAGACCAGCAGTCTTCACCACCTCCGCCAGACGCCTGTATGAACTGAGGATGGACTCAGAACCCATGCGATGGTGCCGATGTCAACCACAACATGCAGTCGACTACACCCTGCACGCTCGACAGCCACTGGCAAGGCCGCCTCCACATCTCGGATGAGGCCACCCGGCAGACATACCGAGTGCACATTGGCTTTCTTTCCAGCCTTGAAAGCTATCAGCCTAAGGGGCTCCTTAACGCGCCTAACAATGGAGCTCCTAATAGCTAGTAAACCCCTCTCCCCGTGTGCCAGCTCCGACCCTGGTGAAGGAGCGGCCCCTTGTCCACACACAGAGTGACTAGGCGAGGCCGGACGACCAGTCTCCACATCGGCGCTCCGCCTCGAGCGACGCGAACTCGCTACCCACCCGCCAATCACCCTGCTGTTAGGGCGGATCCACTGCGTCAGGTGTACTAGGAGGTTCCTTGGAAGCAGAGCCCGTAGGCAAAACAAGTGACACCTGCAGTGTCCCATGCGACGCGCCAGATTCTCCGCTACCGCCACACCCCGAGGCAGCAGCCTGAAGATGACTGACAGTAGCCAAAAGCACGTTCAGCCGCTCGCGAACTGCAGTCAGATCCTACTGCGTCCGCACACAGCATGCACACATCCTAGCCATCCTAGAAAGACTATCTGAAGAGGTGAACTATAAAAGCAGACAATCCTAGATATGCAACTTGCTACCCTTCTGATGTGTCACCAATGGAAGCTGATGCGTTAATGAGCTACGTAGCTAGCTGTCCAGAGAGCAAGTATTGCGCTACAAAATGGCTCTGATCACTATTGGACTTAACTTCTGTGGTCATCAGTCCCCTAGAACTTGAACTATTTAAACTTAACTAACCTAAGGACATCACACACAGCCATGCCCGAGGCGGGATTCGAACCTGCGACCGTAGGGGTCGCGCGGTTCCAGACTGTAGCGCCTAGAAACGCTCGGTCACTCCGGCCGGCTATTGCGCTACAGACTGAACGAATTTACACTTATAAAAACGCAAGATCAAACCTCTTAGAGAAACACGCACGAAATTTAATAAATATACTATATGGAAAACACAGAGAAAGATAAACACTTAATTTGCAGCTCTGTAGACATGTATCAGCTGAGAGCTGGACCCTTACTGTGACGTACTCTGATCATGGAATGGAAAGCTATTTGGAGCTAGGCGCGGAGGACATTGTATTTCAGACATCGTTGGGGAATTCAGTATACTGAGACCCACAGTGTCGAGAATGTGCCGAAAATACCAAATTTCAGGCATTACCTCTCTCCATGGACAAAGAAGTGGCCGACGGCCTTCACTTAACGAGAGGGAGCAGCGGCGTTTGCGTAGAATTGTCAGTACTATCAGACAAGCAATACTGCATTAAATAACCGCAGAAATAAACGTGGGACGTACGACAAACGTATCCGTTAGGGCGCGGAGAAATTCGGCGTTAACGGGCTACGGCAGCAGACCACCGATTCGAGTGCCTTTGCTAACACCACATTACCTGAAGCGTCTCTCCTGGGCTTATGACCATATCGGTTGGACCCTAGACGATTGGACAACCATGGCCTGGACAGATGAGTCTCGAATTTAGTTGATAAGAGTTGTTGGGATGGTTCAAGTGTGGCGTACACCCCACAAAGCCATCGATCCAGGTTGTCAAGAAGGCACTTTGGAAGTTGGTGGTGGTTCCGTAATAGTGTGGGCTGTGTTTACGTGGAACAGTCTGGGTCCTCTGGTCCAACAGAATCGATCATTAATTTCAAATGGTTATGTTCGGCTACTTGGAGACTATTGGCAGCCATTCGTCGACTTCAGTTAGGATGCCAGTGCGTGATGTCACTGAGCCACAACTGTTCGCGATTGGTTTGAAGAACATTCTGGACAGTTCTAGTGAATGATTTGGCAACCCAGATCGCTTGATATGATTCCTATCGAACATTTAAGGGACGTAATAGAGAGTCCAGTTCGTGCACAAAATCCTCCACCGGCAACACTTTCGCAATTGTGGACGGCTATAGAGACAGCATGGCTCAATATTTCTGCAGGGGACTTCCAACGACTTGTTGAGTCCAAGCCACGTCGAACTGCTGCACTACACCGGGCAAAAAGAGGTACGACACGATATTAGGAGGTATCCCATGACTTTCGTCACCTCGGTGCGATTCTTCATACGCGGACTTTCGGGGCGTTGAGAGTAAGATTCTCCATGATGAACATCTTCCTTGTTGCGTCACCCATACGAGTCTCCTGAGCAGTCATGTAAGGCTCTCGCGCCGAGCAGAGATGAATCCTGCAGCTCTGCTCTGAATCATCTCCAACGGTTCTTTTAACCATACTTGGACTTAGACCCAGCCTGTCTAGCAACACTCAAGAATAAGCTCATTAGACAAAAAGTTAGTCACCCCTAGAGAAGTCGTTACAAGCATTGTTTAATACCGTGTAATTCCGCCCCTGGACTAGATAACCGCCAGGCTTCGGTTAGGAAGTGAGTCCATAAGGTTGTACAGGTAGTCACATCCAGGCTAAGCCACTCGCTGAGGACTGGACTGCGCAGTTCGGTGATGTTGATGTCGACGTAAATAAGGGCTCTAAAATGCATACCTTAAATGCTATGGGTACTTATTCAATAGAAGAGATATGTTCCAAACTAGCGAAGATGAACAAGTGCGTATAGCTCTCAATGTATGCATTGTAGAGCCTATACCCACTGGACATTTTGTCTTATTTTCATCCATGTTACCAACTCTGAAGGTTGCCTACCCGACAACCTTAGGAACAACAGCACCGGTACATGTATTTCACTGTCAGATGTATCAGAACGATTTTCTTCTGTAACTCTCGACTCGGTCGTCTCCGGACCAGTGTTCCTTACCTCAAATTGCTACATTTACCCTTCTCTACCAAGCCTGAAAATTTGTAGCATTATCATGGAATCACCGTTTATAGGTAGAATAAGTAAAATTTCGTTGTGTGCAATACTTTCTTGCGTTTTTTGCGGTGTCTATTTACATGCTTTACTTTTTTTTTCTGGCCGTCATTCGTTGAACCAATGTCGGCTGTAGCTCCATCATCTCACAACAGTCGCAGAGAGCTACAAACTCTGTCCTTAAGGTAAAGGGTCGATCACCTAATGAGATTCTGTAATACATATGAGCTATAAAATGACCATGGGAATTTGCGCGTTAAGACAGATCTCGCTGTGCGTTTTGGTTTGTGCTATAATTTGTCGTAGCTTAGTAAAAAAAATATTTCATTTCATTTCGTGTGATTCTTTTATACAACCACTATATCAAACTACAATAGCAGAACACTATCAACACTATATATGTTCATAAGCATGAAATGTACAGTATATCAAATAATTTCTGCTCGAGCGTCATTTGTGCTTGAACACAGATTATTTGAATTATTGGTGGTATTTGTTTCCTTTCTTGTGGATTCTAGTGATAAGTTCTATAAACCACAACACATACACACTCACTCATCTCTCTCTCTCTCTCTCACACACACACACATACACACCTATTAGTGCGTTGTAATGCAACGAAGGTCCAGTAACGTAGTCAGTGTATGTCGCACACTACCTATTAAAGACTGAATCTTTGATTTCCTGCCAGAAAGGTCATAATTCGTAGTAACTAACGGAAAGTCATCGAGTGAAACAAAAGTAATATCTGCTGTTCCCTCTTTCCCCAAGGAGGTGTTATACAAACGATTTAGGAGAAATTCCGAGCAGCTGTTTGCAGATTACTCTGTCATTTACCGTCCAGTAAAGTCATCAGACGATCAAAGCCAACTGAAAAATGATTTAGATTAAATATCCGTATTTTGCGAAAAGTGGCAGTTGACCCTAAATAATGAAAAGTGTGACGTCATCGATGTGAGTACTAAAAGGAACTCGTTAAATTTCTGTTACACGATAATTCACACAAATCTAAAAGCTGTCAAATCAACTAAATAGCTAAGGTTAACAACTAGAACAGTTTAAACTGGAACGATCACACAGATAATTTTGTGGGGAAGACTAGCCAGAGACTGCGTTTTATTGACAGAACTCTTAGAAGTTTCAGCAAATACACTAAAGAGACTGCCTACACTACGCTTGTGCGTTCTCTACCAAGAGTACAGATGTACAGCATGTAATCTTTACAACATAGGATTGAAGAGGGACATCGGAAAGTTTCAAAGAAAGACAGCTCGTTTTGTATTATGGTGAAATAGGGGAGAGAGTGTCACGACTATGACACGCGAATTGGGGTGGAAATCATTACAAAAAAAGGCGTTATTTGTTGCGGCGAGCTTTTCATGAAATCTCAATCTCCAGCTTTCCGCTCCGAGTGGGTTAATATTTTTTTGACCCCACCTACATGGGGAGAAATGATAACTGTAATAAAATACGAGAAATCAGAGCACGCACGGAAAGATTTAAGTGTTCGTTTTTCGCGTACGCTGAAAATGGTTCGATGCACCCTCTGCCAGGCGCTTAAACGAGAATTGCAGAGCATTCATGTAGATGCAGGCGTAGATGTAATGAGAGCACCCAAACAGTTCGTCTCCAGCTCAGTTACACGAGTCCTTTACACTACCAATTCTGTTACTTCCGCACACAAAAATTTCTGTTAATAAAACATCTGTGCTCACTGCCCAAAATCCTTATTAGTTTCAAACTGAAATCTCTGTTGCAGGCATTCCGTGCAGAATGTTGAAGCTGCAGCCAACAGGCTAGTCCTCTGAGGTAAGTGAAAGAATTTTTCCGATTTGATAAATCAGTATTTAGTAGCAAATCAGATTTTCTATACTCGTACATTACTCGCCTCCATAGCAGAGGGGGTTAGTAGGGTATTCGGTTTGATGTCTGGTGGTACAGGGAATATTCACCGCCAATGTTGGCAGGGACAAATATTCAATTCTCTATCCGTAACTTCTGGAACAGTTCATGTAGGACGGACAAAAGAAAATTTTATTGTTAATTTAGATATATAGTCATTAATATGAATTAAATGGGCAATATCCCAAATGTGTACCAATGGCAATTTATCATTTCATATTCTGCTACCAATACGTTTTTTAGAGCTTAGTCCCTCTACGTATCCTGTGTTACATTTTCGTCTTGTTTACTCGTTTCAGTATATTACTGTCGTAAAACTTTTGGTATGTCGGACTCAGTCCTTTGTTAAGCCTATGTAATTTCGTCACAGGGTTCGACTTAAAGTCTACTTTGAATTGTCAAAACAAGCTGCAATCTGTCATATAACATTTCCAGTGTTGATATGGCTGTATGGGCACGTTCCGATAGCCAATAAATTAAAAAAAAAATGTTTACAGGGCTACAGGATTAACAAATTAACAATAGTAACTAAGGTTAGTCATCTTTAGACTATGCATTGATGTCCTTGTCGTTACATTCCGTTCCTCACATGCGTCTATACATACATGGCTACTCTGCACTCGCACGGGATAGCCTTGCAGTCTTAGGCGCCTTGCCACGGTTCGCGCGGCTCCCCCCCCCCCCCCCCCCCCCCGTCGGGAGTTCGAGTCATCCCTCGGGCGTGGGTGTGTGTGTGTGTGTTGTCCTTAGCGTAAGTTAGTTTAAGTTATATTAAGTAGCATGTAAGCTTAGGGACCGATGACCTCAGCAGTTTGGCCCTATAGAACTTATCACAAATTTACAAATTTCTGGTCTGCAGTTCACACTTAAGTGCAATGGCGGAGGGACCACAAAATCATTGTCAGACTATTTTCCTGCCGTTCCACTCTCGATTATCGCTTGGGAAAAAAGAACGCCTAAGTCTTTGCGTCCGAGCTCCGATTTCTTTTATTTTATCACGATAGTCATTTTTACCTGTGTAGCTGGGAATCGACCAAATATCTTGCATTCGGAGGACAAAGTTGGTGATTGAAAAAACGTGAAAAGATCCCACCGCAACTAGAAATGATTGCTTTTCCATCTCGCGTATCATATCCGTGACACTTTCTCGACTATTTCTGGATAATACAAAACGAGATGCCCTTCTTTGAACTTTTCGATGTCCTCCGTCAGTCCCTTCTGGTAAGGTTCCCATACAGTGCGTCAGTACTCCAGAAGAAGACGGATTTGCAGATGTAGTGGTTGTATTACGTGCCAATATTTGCTTTGAAGGCGATTGTTTGATAATGGGCGACATGTTCGAAACTAGTCAGAGCAAATAAAGGATATTTCTCAACTCAAATAATAGTTTTAAGCGTAGTGTAGGCTGTCTCTTTAGTAAGTTTCTGGTAGCTTTCAGGTGTTCTCCCGATACAACGCACTATTTGGTTCGCTTTCCCCTCAACATGTTCCATGTGATAGTTCCAATTTAAGTTGTTCGTAACTTTAATCCTTTATATTTTTGTAACTCATCGTGTAACCGAAATATAACGGATTTCTTTTGGTATTCATGTGGTGGATCGCACAATTTTTATTGTTTACAGTCAATTGCCACTTTTCGCACCATACAGATATCTTGTATACATCATTTTGCAATTGGTTTCGATCTTCTGATAACATTACTAGGCGGTAAGAGACAGCATCATCTGCAAAAAAACACAAGAGAGATACTCAGAATGTCTCTTAAATCGTTTATATAAACACTTCTTTCGGGAACGACAGGTGTCACTTATGTTTCACTCGTTGACTTTCCGCAATTACTGCGAACTGTGACCTTTCTGACAGGAAATCGGGAACCGTGTCACACAATTGTAACGATGCTGTGTAGGCAGGCAGTTTGATTAGAGGCTGCCGTGTGTCATGGAATAAGGTCTTGTGACGGTATTGATAGTCCGTCCATCATTGGGTGACGTTAAGAATGGCGGCCCTGTTGGTGCTACCTGTAAGTTGAAACATACGTGCATCCGGTTTTATACACTCTCTTCTATTAATTTACGTAATCGTCCATACTAACGTAGCCTCATTACTATACTGTACTGCACAAACACTCACCTCTGTCAGGGAGACATCAGAAAAAATGAAGGAAGCTTAGCGTTTAACGTTTTATCAATGGCGTGGTCATTAAATGATGCCACAAGCTGCGGGAGAATGCGGTAGGAAATTAGCCACGTTCTTTTCTAAGTTACCTAATTGACACTCGCCTTAATATTCTCATGGAAACCATGGACAACCTAAATCTGTACAACCATACTTAGATCTGAATCTCGCTCCTCCTGATTACTTCTCCAGCGTCTCAATCACTGCTCGCCATCACACAACACAAATACACACATGTTAAACTTCGTGCTGGAAATAAGACTGACCATAGCATTTCAGTGTAGTTCACAGCCTCCTAAAAAAATAAATCGCAACGTTCTCTGCCCTGATGACTCGTTATGCAACGCTTACTAGTGTGCCGCCGATTTTTCTTTTTCTTTTTTTTTTTTTTTTTTGCACCAATTTCCCTCTCCCTCTGGCCGTGCGGTTAAAGGCGCTTCAGTCTGGAACCGCGTGACCGCTCCGGTCGCAGGTTCGAATCCTGCCTCGGGCATGGATGTGTGTGATGTCCTTAGGTTAGTTAGGTTTAAGTAGTTCTAAGTTCTAGGGGACTGATGACCACAGATGTTAAGTCCCATAGTGCTCAGAACCCTCTCCCTCAGATTAGCTTGTTTATTAACCCTGGAAATTGCTATCTCCGTTGATTCATTCGACTTAAACACGAAAAAATAACAAATAAATATGAAAAAATACTAAATTTATTGGTAAAAAACTTATATTAATGTCTGTGCGTATGTGTGTGCGTGCGTGTGTGTGTGTATGTGTTTGTGTGTGTGTGTAAGAGAGAGAGAGAGAGAGAGAGAGAGAGAGAGAGACAGAGAGAGAGAGGGAGGGAGGGAGGGAGAGAGGGAGGGAGAGAGGGAGGGAGGGAGATGAAGAGAGAGAGGGAGAGAGATTTTTAATGTACATGGCGTTGCAGCTGTTTTATGCTTTTCACTCTTATACCGTCACAGAGAAAATTTAGTTAGCAGATAGCAATTTTATCGTTAGTTAAATAGTAATTGGATTTTAATTTCATCGACGCTACTCACCTGTGCATACAGCATTATGCCTTGCTAGGTAGGTTTCGAAACGTGGTTTTTTAACACGTTTTTATTAAATCATTCTCCTGTCCGTTCGTTCGGTACAAGTTTTGAAATTGATTTTAAACTAAATTCCCAATTAGCCAGAGACTTGAAATTTTCAACATAGCTCATAACTGGATGACAATGCGGTATTAACTTACTTACTTGCCCGGTGTGTGGCGGAGGGTACTTCGTTCACTGCTATCATTTCCCAATGAGCTAAAGAATTGAAACTTTCAACATAGCTAAGAACTGTATGATAATGCAGTATTAATACGCTTTCTTTTCCGGTGCGTGGCTGAGGGTGCTTCGTGTACGACTGCTGTTTTCCCCTTCTCCTGTTCCACTTGAGAATGTTTTGTGGGAAGAACGGTAAGTGTAAGTTCCCAAGTGAGCTCGATTCTCTCTCATTTTTACCTTCGAGGTCTTTTCCTGAGACAATCTTAGGAGGAAGGAATGTGACTGGTTGACTCAGGTGAAGAGAAACTGACATAACCCCGTAATTTAAAAATTGCCTCTGTTGTAATCTCATCAAAATGTTTGAAATCGATGGAAAAATTTGAATAACACAAGACTAAAAGGTAGAAAATGGTTATTCAAATATAAAACTTTTCATATAACACGTTTTGAAAACGGACTAAAAAGTATAAAATAATTTCTCCTAGCCCCATACAGATTCCTGACCCTACGCAGATAGTCCTGAAAATCTGTGCCTGTGAATTTTTGATAGGTATGAAAATCTTTGTAGAGTTTAAAAAGAAAAACGTGGCGCGGGGCGCATGAAATACATAACTCTTGCATAAATATTTCACCTCCTTACTGTTATCTATTGCATGCACCCCAAGTTTTTCGTTTTAAATTCTACAAGTATTTTCATTGCTAATAAAAATTTTAAAGAATAAATTTTCAGGAACCTCTGTATAGGTTTAGGAATCTGTACGAGGATATGAGAAACTATTTTAAACTTTTTGTCCGTTTTAAAAACCTTTTATGTTAAGAAGTTTTTATTTGAATAATTATTGGCAGTTTCCCAATTGCTTTTACGAGAAGTTAGACACTGGTTCCCCATCTAGTTCTCAGAAGCGTACATAGACGCACGCAAATAAACACATACAGACACATTCAAAAAGTTAAGACATGAAATTTCACGGAAGAGAGTTTTTATCAGTCGCAGACATACGACGCACACGAATGCTACCCTTTGACTAAGATGAGGTTATGGTTTCTATTCACCGAAACAAGTACCAGATCCAGTATGAGTAAACAGTCATCAGGCGTCGACTTTAAAGTGTTGGGATAAAGCAACTAGGAAAAAAATCCGGCAGTAGTTTCTATTTCTGAAACTTCTTTATTTACGGCGTAATGAACAACATCAGCAACTTAATTCAGAAGCCCGACGATAATGCCCTTGTTGTCATTGCAATAAAATGTTTAGCTGTGAATGGATGCTTCAGAAGTAATCAAACCAAAGACTGGTATGAACATCGCAGTTACTTCGGAGATTGTATGTCTTCACTTTCTTGCGACCAGTGAAGCAGTGTACCCAGCCTGGTATAACGGAATTCACAGTCTAAGGTGGGATTTGTAATACTGAGCCATTATTGTTTTGTACACACTCGCACATTAGGTATAAAAACTCTCGCGACAATCGGTTCGAGTCCGATTGGATCTAGGAACGAAGGTGTGGAAGTCGGGACTTTAATTTTCCTTCCTGCCTGGAACCATTTGGAACTAAACACATCGAGACATACCAGTGTTCTACATCTGCATCGATACTCTGTAAATCACACTTAAGTGAATGCCGGAGGGTTCATCGAACCACTTTCACAATAATTCTCTATTATTCCGCTCTCGAACTGCGCGCGGGAAAAACGAATACCTATATCTTTCCGTGAGAGCTCTGATTTCCCTTATTTTCGTATCTCTCTATGTAGGTCGGCGTCAATAAAATAGTTTTGCATTCGGACGAGAAAGTTGGCGATTGAAATTACATGAGATGATTGAAATTTCGTGAAAAGATTCGGCCCCAAGGAAAAACGCCTTTGCTTTAATTATGTCCATCCGAAATCATCATGTTCGTGACTCTCTCTCCCCTATTTCGTGATAACACAAAATGTGCTGTTCTTCTTTGAAATTTCTCGATATCTCCGTTAATCCTATCTGGTAAGGACCCAGACCGCGCAGCAGTGCTCCAAAAGAGGACGGACAAGCTTAGTTTAGCAGGCAGTCCCTTCAGTGGATCTGCTACATTTTCTAAGTATTCTGCCAAAAAAACGCAGTCTTTGGTTTGCCTTCACACAACATCTTCTATGCGTTTTTTCCAGTTTAAATTGTTCGTAATTGTAATTCCTAGGTATTTAGTTGAATTTACGACCTTTGGATTAGACTCATGTATCGTGTAACCAAAGTTCCTTTTAGCACTCATGTGCATTACCTCACATTTTCCATTATTTAGAATCAACTGCCAATTTTCGCACCATTCAGATATCTTGTCTAAATCGTTTTGCAATTTGTTATGATCTGATGAGTTTACTAGACGATAAACAAACGACAGCATCAACTGCAAACAACCTTAGATGGTTGCTCAGATTGTCTGCTAAATGGTTTGTATAGATAAGGAACAGCAGAGTTACTATAAAACTACCTTGGGGAACGCCAGAAATCACATCTGTTCAACTAGATGACTCTCCGTCAATTACAACGAACTGTGACTTCTCCGAAAGGAAATCACAAATCCAGTCACATAACTGAGACGATTTCCGTAAGCAGGCAGTTTCCCTACAAGCCGATTGTGTGGTACAGTGTCAAAAGCCTTTTGGAAATCTAGAAACTCGGAATCAATTTGATATCCCTTATCAATGGCACTCAACACTTCGTGTATGTAAAGAGCTATTGTGTTTCACAATAACGATTTTTCTAAATCTGTGTTGACTGTGTTTCAATAGACCGCTCTCTTCGAGGTAATTGATATTGTTCGAACACAATATATGTTCCAGAATCTTGCTGCAGATCGACGTTAATTATATGGCACTAATTTAGTCGATTGATCCTACTATCTCTCTGCAACTTTCCAGTCTTTGGGTAAGGATCTTTCGTCGAGCGAGCGGTAGTATATGATTGTTAAGTATGGAGCTATTGCATCAGCATACTCTGAAAGGTATCTAATTGACGTACAGTCTGGACCAGAAAACTTGCTTTTATTAAGTGATTTAAGTTTCTTCACTACTCCAAGGGTATCTACATCTAAGTTACTCATGTTGGCAGCTGTTCTTGATCCGAAATATGGAATATTTATTTCGTCTTCTTTGGTGAAGGCATTTCGAAAGACTGTGTTTAGTTCAAAAATGGTTCAAATGGCTCTAAGCACTATGGGAACATCTGAGGTCATCAGTCCACTAGACTTAGAACTACTTAAAACTAACTAACCTAAGGAAATCACACACATCCATGCCCGAGGCAGCATTCGAACCTGCGACCGTAGCAGCAGAGCGGTTCCGAACTGAAGTGCCTAGAACCTGTCGGCCGTGTGTTCAGTAACTCTGCTTTCGCAGCACTGTCGTCAATAGTATTTCCATTGCTATTGTACAGAGAAGGCGTTCATTGTGTATTGCCACTAGTATAATTTTCATACGATCGGAATCTCTTTGGATTTTCTGCCAGGTTTAGAGATAAAGTTTCGTTGTGGAAACTACTATAAACATCTCACATTGAGGTCCGCGCTAAATTTCGAGAATCTGTAAAAGATCGCCAATCTTGGTGATTTTGCGATCGTTTGAATTTGGCATTCTATTTTCGTTATTTCTGCAACAGTGTTCTGACCCGTTTTGTGTACCAAGGGCGATCGTTTAATTTATTTGGTATAAATATCTCAATTGCTGTCGATACTATTTCTTTGAGTTTAAGCCACATGTGGTCTACACTTACATTGTTAATTTGGAAAGAGTGAAGATTGTCTCTCAGGAAGGACTCTAGTGAAATTTTACCTGCTTTTTTGAATAGGTATTTTTCTTTTACTTTTGGAGGATTTCAGGGTTACAATATTCAGTCTCGCTACGACAACTCTGTGTTCACTAATCTCTGTAATCGTTTTGATGTACGTTAGTAGCTCAGGATTATTTTTTGTTAAGAGGACAAGTGTGTTTTCACAGTCGTTTACTATTCGTTAAATGAATTCGAAATCGCGAATAAGGACAAACACCAGGTGTAGAATGGAATGACTATAATGAAAATTTGTGCCGGAGGGACTCGAACCCGGATTTCCCGCTTATCGCGGGCGGTCGCCTTACAATTTGACTATCCGTGCACGACTCACGGCTAGACTCAAAACCATATGTCGTCAACCATACCTTCCTTGGGCCAGGCATGCATATCCAAAGGAACTTAGCATCGTAATCAGAACAGCACAGGCACTGAAATATCGTGTTTGCTATTCGCATGGGCTCATGAACTAACTGCTCGAAATAATTTTCAGAGAAAGCGTTTAGCACAATTTCGCATGATGTTTTATGCGTACTTCCGGATTTACACATGTTTTTTCGCCAACGTGTCGAGGGCAAATTAAAGTCTCCACCAAATATAATTGTATGAATCAGGTACGTGTTTGAAATTAAACTCAAGTTTTCTTGGAACCTTTCAGCAAATGTTTCATCTGAGTTGCCGGCTGGCCGTGCGGTTAAAGGCGCTGCAGTCTGGAACCGCAAGACCGCTACGGTCGCAGGTTCGAATCCTGCCTCGGGCATGGATGTTTGTGATGTCCTTAGGTTAGTTAGGTTTAACTAGTTCTAAGTTCTAGGGGACTAATGACCTCAGCAGTTGAGTCCCATAGTGCTCAGAGCCATTTTTTGAGTTGCCGGCCGGGGTGGCCGAGCGGTTCTAGGCGCTTCAGTCTGGATCCGCGCGACCGCTACGGTCGCAGGTTCGAATCCTGCCTCGGGCATGGATGTGTGTGATGTCCTTAGGTTAGTTAGGTTTAAGTAGTTCTAAGTTCTAGGGGACTGTTGACCTCAGATGTTAAGTCCCATAGTGCTCAGAGCCATTTGAACCATTTTTCATCTGAGTTGTGAGGTCGGTAACAGCATCCAATTCTTATTTTATTCCGGTCCCCAAGAATGACCTCTGCACATACTAACTCACAGGAGCTATCTACTTCAATTTCGCTACGAGATAAACTAGTTCTAACAGCAACAAACACGCCACAGCCAAATGTGTTTAGCTTATCCTATAAGAACACCGTAAGGTCTTTCACAAATATTTCGGCTGAACTTATCTGCGGCTTTAGTCAGCTTTCAGTGACCATAACGATTTGAGCATCAGTGCTTTCTATTAGCGCTTGGAGCTCTGGTACTTTCCCAACATAGCTACGACAATTTACAATTGTTATATACACTCCTGGAAATGGAAAAAAGAACACATTGACACCGGTGTGTCAGACCCACCATACTTGCTCCGGACACTGCGAGAGGGCTGTACAAGCAATGATCACACGCACGGCACAGCGGACACACCAGGAACCGCGGTGTTGGCCGTCGAATGGCGCTAGCTGCGCAGCATTTGTGCACCGCCGCCGTCAGTGTCAGCCAGTTTGCCGTGGCATACGGAGCTCCATCGCAGTCTTTAACACTGGTAGCATGCCGCGACAGCGTGGACGTGAACCGTATGTGCAGTTGACGGACTTTGAGCGAGGGCGTATAGTGGGCATGCGGGAGGCCGGGTGGACGTACCGCCGAATTGCTCAACACGTGGGGCGTGAGGTCTCCACAGTACATCGATGTTGTCGCCAGTGGTCGGCGGAAGGTGCACGTGCCCGTCGACCTGGGACCGGACCGCAGCGACGCACGGATGCACGCCAAGACCGTAGGATCCTACGCAGTGCCGTAGGGGACCGCACCGCCACTTCCCAGCAAATTAGGGACACTGTTGCTCCTGGGGTATCGGCGAGGACCATTCGCAACCGTCTCCATGAAGCTGGGCTACGGTCCCGCACACCGTTAGGCCGTCTTCCGCTGGTGATCGTCGAAGGGACACTGAATAGTGCACGGTACATCCAAACCGTCATCGAACCCATCGTTCTACCATTCCTAGACCGGCAAGGGAACTTGCTGTTCCAACAGGACAATGCACGTCCGCATGTATCCCGTGCCACCCAACGTGCTCTAGAAGGTGTAAGTCAACTACCCTGGCCAGCAAGATCTCCGGATCTGTCCCCCATTGAGCATGTTTGGGACTGGATGAAGCGTCGTCTCACGCGGTCTGCACGTCCAGCACGAACGCTGGTCCAACTGAGGCGCCAGGTGGAAATGGCATGGCAAGCCGTTCCACAGGACTACATCCAGCATCTCTACGATCGTCTCCATGGGAGAATAGCAGCCTGCATTGCTGCGAAAGGTGGATATACACTGTACTAGTGCCGACATTGTGCATGCTCTGTTGCCTGTGTCTATTTGCCTGTGGTTCTGTCAGTGTGATCATGTGATGTATCTGACCCCAGGAACGTGTCAATAAAGTTTCCCCTTCCTGGGACAATGAATTCACGGTGTTCTTATTTCAATTTCCAGGAGTGTAGATGGTTCCTTTATCTACCTTCTTCCTATGTTCGACCTGCACCCATTAAGACTGAAACCCTTTTTGTATTTCTCCGCGACCCAAAACCTAAATAACCACCCTCCACGCTACACCGCCCCTGTTCCCCGTGTAGCCCCTCTTGCGTGTAGTGGACTCCTGACCTATTCAGTGGAACCCGAAACCCTACCACCTTTTGGCGTAAATCGAGAAATCTGCAGCCTACACTGTCGCAGAAGCATCTGAGCCTCTGATTCAGATCCTCCACTCGGCTCTGTACCAAAGGTCTGCAATCGGTCCTGTCGATTATGCTGCAAATGGTGAGCGCTGCTTTCATCTCGCAAGCAAGACTGGCAACCTTTACCACTTCTGTTAGCCGCTTGAAGCCAGAGAGAATCTCTTCCGATCTAAAGCGACACACATCACTGGTACCGACCACCACCTGCAGTTGGCTACATCCTGCGCTTTTCATGGCATCCGGAAGGACCCTTTCCACGTCTGGAATGACTCCACAAAGTATGCACACGGAGTGCTCATTGGCTTTCTTCCCCTCCTTGGCAGTTATCTGCCCAAGGTGCCCCATAAGCACCTGACATTTGAGCTCCCGACTACTAGTAATCCCACCCTCTGTGACTGCCAGGATCTTGCAGGCTGAGAGGTACCCTGTGTAACAGGACAAGCGACTGTACCTGGATGAGGGACAGTGTCAGCCACAGACAGCACCTGGAACCTGTTTGTCAGACTTACGAGGCAGGCCTCACGTGCGGTCCCCTGGGAAGTCTTTCGCCGCCTGCAACGCCCCGAGGCAATCTCCCTCTCGACAACGGTGTTGACTTTCTATCTGCTCTCAGTCGCCATGACCGACCTTATTTGAGCTTGTCTGTGAGGAGAGTTAGTTTTGAGTTGGAACGGCTGCTAATATAGGGTGTAGGGTCAAATATTAGGGTGCCTCCCATTGATCCTCTCAGTAGATGGGATTGTACTAAGCATGGCCATCATTTCAACAGGAAAGGGAAGTATAAACTGTCTGGGCTAATAGCAGAGAATTTAAGGAGCGCAGGCACTGTCATGAGTGGTTAAAATACCAGTGGTTACAGCGCTCAGAACAGCATCATTTTTAGGGTGGTGAGGACAGAAAGAAACCAAGTTTTAAAAGAGGTTAGGATTCAAACAAACCTTAAGACTGATAAAGAAACCAAAAACTTGATTGTGGCATAAAGCATCAGCACAAACAGCAGCTGGTTAAAAATTTTCAGCAATGAGAAGAAATTTATTAAATCAAAATTTTCGAAGACTAAGAAATAAAATTAATGAACTACTTATCTGCATTGATGGATTACTGCCATCAAAGACAGATGACGTAATCTCCCTTTTTGAACATCGGTGTGACCGGTGGAAAGATATGTTAAGTGTTACAGGATTAAGGTAAGCATACCACTTTTGTGGAACAGAAATGGAGAAAGGAAGTGTTGCCACATTCATCAGAAATTGTCATAAATTTAAGAACATAGGCGCGTATAAATTTTGCATATAGCAGCCTATGGAAGCACATGCGACAGAAGTAGAATTTCATAACAAATCCTTAATAACTGTAAGTCTATACTTATCATCTGCAGGAAACCTTGACCGAGCGAGGTGGCGCAGTGGTTAGCACACTGGACTCGCATTCGGGAGGACGACGGTTCAATCCCGTCTCCAGCCATCCTGATTTAGGTTTTCCGTGATTTCCCTAAATCGTTTCAGGCATATGCCGGGATGGTTCCTTTGAAAGGGCACGGCCGATTTCCTTCCCAATCCTTCCCTAACCCGAGCTTGCGCTCCGTCTCTAATGACCTCGTTGTCGACGGGACGTTAAACACTAACCACCACCACCACCACCAGGAAACCTTGAAGCTCTGCTGGCCTATTCAACAACAAAAACAAAGAAATACTGTTTGCTGACGACTTTAATGTAGATTTTGTTAAAAGCTCTCCCAGTAATAATTTATTAGAGTCAGTAACAATGTCATTCAACTTAATTTCTACCACAAACTTCCCAACTAGAGTAGCTAATTTCTCACAAAAAACAGAAGATAATATCTTTATAGGAAAGTCTAATGGACAAAATTATATCACAAAACAAATAGTCGCTGGCCTCTCATCCCATAACATACTGTTTCTTTTGTTAAATATTAATACTAGATAGGATATAAAATCTATTAAATCTGAATTCAAGAGAGAAGTCAGTAACCCAAAAATTGATTGTTTTAATACTCCTCAAGTACAAGAACTGGAGCTGGTACACAGGGCTTATGATATGAATGAAAATTACAACACAATTATTAGTAAATTTCTTACCTTATCTGAATATTGCTTTCCTCCAAAACTAACCGATATTGGACCAAAGTTTACTAAACAGCCATGTATTACTTGTGGAATAAAGGTATCTTTTAAAATAAAAAGGAAACTGTATCTTTCAGTCACATGCTGAAAATGTTAAAGATGATAATACGGACATCAAGGCAAATATATCACAAGAAAATGATAATCACATCAAATAACAAAAGAAAGACCATATGGGATATAGTGAAGGAGGAGACTGGTAGAGCCAGACATGAAGAGGGGCAGACAGCATTCAGAGTAAATGATACATTGGTAGCAGATGTGTGCAGTGTTACAAAACTTTTTGCCATAACTATGACTGAAAACCATTAAAAGTAATGTCCACCGTTTATCAACAAAATTAATTAAAGAATGTGCTTCTGAGTTCAGTATCATATTAAGCTATCTGCGTAACTAGTCAGTTATAAGGGAAACATTTCCTGAATGGTTGAAATATGCTGACGTTAGGCAAGGAGGTAAGGAAATACTGTCAAATTTCTGTCCAGTTTCACTTTTGACTTTATTCTCAAAAATTTTAGAAAAGGTTATATACAGTCGGCTTCTTAACCATCTAACAGCAAACAATATATTGTCAGACTCGCATTTCGGATTTCTAATTGTTACTGAGAAGGCTATCTACACATGCACTGAAAATGTACTTACTTCACTAAACAATAAATTACAGGCTACTGGTATATTTTGTGAGCTGTCAAAGGCATTTGACTGTGAAAATCATAATATCCTTTTAAGTAAATTAGAATATTATGGTGTAACAGGAAATGTTGCAAAATGGTTCACATCCTATATCTCTGACGGGAAACGAAGGATGACAAAGGGGAAGAGACATGAATTAGGTTATGAGACATCATCCAACTACGAAATAATTACATGTGATGTCCCACAAGGCTGCATCTTAGGGCCCTTACTTTTGTTGTGTATGTCCACCAGTCACATTACCAAATGCTATTTTGTTTTGTTTGCAGACTGTACAAACATTACAATAAATGGCGAATCAAGTGTAGTTCTAGAAAGAACGGTTAATGAAATTTTCATTAACATATGCGTAATACGTGATGACGAGCACGTTGAAGAAGTGGACAGTGTTAAATTCTTGGGATTATAGCTTGATAATAAATTGAACTGGGAGGAGGAGGCCACAGAACCGCTGAAGTACCTAAACAAAGCCCTATTTGCAGAGCGAATGTAAGACAAGAAAACAATTGTCACGGTCATCATTTAGCTGTCGTGGGGAGGATAGGTGGTGACGTACAGTTCCTGATCACATGCGCCCAAGCCCTGCGATAAATTGCGAACCTCTCCGCAGCATCTCGTTAAGTCAGGGTACGCGACACTTGACAATGATCCCACAGATGTGAACATTAAGATCGGTTGTCCCCTTGGTGTTTTTTAAGGGTAGGCTATGTACTCGAAGTGTATTTCACATTGCCTCTTCTCACTCGTCGCCATGAACAACACAAACTTGATACTGAAGATCGTCACGCACTCATCACAGTCACTGCTCTCCTTACATTTACTTTTAGCGTATTGATTTACGCACATAGTTTCACTTAAACTTTGGAGTCATGCGTTCAAGAGACAAATTGACATAACAGAACGTATAGATGTGGAACTTTGGTGTGTAAAATGGTCTCGAGTTTTTAACCAGTAAGAGCATCGTCTTGATTCAACGCTTCGTCAGCTTCTCTATTCGTCAAGCTTCAACCCTCAAGATCAAACTTAGTCGAAGTTAATGAAAAATCTGTAGAGGCTTCAAAGTATCCTTTAATGTTTTCCTATTTATTGAGCTGCTATAACAACTGCATCTGTAAGTAATTAATTTCAGAGGAAACAGCAAACGTGCGATAACATTAACAACGCTCTAAAGACGTACCAGCGTGTAACACAATACCACCACAGCAAATCCGTCTTCAACCAAATTGATTGCCTGAAAAATGTTCTGGTACCCTCCATGAGCGTACGAATTAATTGCTTCGAAACAATTTGGTGGACGAATGAAGGAAAAACTGTGAGCCACGAGGACATATGAAACCGGTCAGCCAACATCACTGATCAATATGTGAATGATGTTCAGTAGAGTTTAGAACGGCGTCTGTGTTTTCTACGCAATTACACAGATGGGTCAGGCTGGTAAACAAATCGTTCTCCACATTACGTTCGCCGTTTAGCGTCACTTTATGCGTTAAACATGCTTTTCTCAAGATCTTTCTGCAAACATGGAATTCTGTAGGCTTGGTTAAGATTTATGCCCTGAAAACATGTACTTGCGCAGACTTTGCAGTTCACTAATGCCGAGGCATAAATTACTCCTATAGCTGAAAAGCATTATTCGAGATTTCAGCGTCGGACAAGACAATGAAGTGGTCTTTGTATTACACGATAAGGAACGTGAGACGCACGCTTCGCTGACGCTTGCGTCAGCGCATGTATGCTGGAAAATTCGGTCACGCCAGTACCAGTAGACCTGCCACAAGATGTAATTTCCTAATTCCGATACAGTCCTGGCCTTCTGTTACAAGATGGTTTGGAACGATCGTCTCTCAAGCGACTACCTATTAAAAAGGCATTCGAAGAAGAGGTGTCAGACCTACGACTCACAAAAATCTCTCTTGACGCGTTTAACATTTAGTGAACTCAGATTTATATGTTATACAGGAACATTAGTTTAATCCGTTCGTGTTAATATGTAATGTTGTGGAAAATTCAGTATGAAAGAATGACTGAGAAAGCACGGTCTTGATGCTGAACAGTACCGTCAGTGACATCAATGAATTGTTACAGTTTCTGACGTCAACAACCGAACAGCTCAGAGAAAATCTTCATTTATTGCAGACACTATGATCTTAAACAGTACACCATGTCACGAAGTCGGATACGACATCTTTCAGTGTCTCCACTGTGTTTCTTCGATTAGAGTTATTGTGGTAATGAGTACGTTATGCTCAATTACCAAATAACCGTCTATCATAAGCGATCGGTCAGCGGAACATCTGGTAAAAGGGCAGAAACGAGAAGAATTGTTTTTGCTTTGCTCGAAAAAGATATACCTATTCTTCGGCGAGTGGATGTTACTCGCGTTGATTACATTACAATTCATGACTCATATTGCATAGATTTCTCTGCGATAAGTCTCAGTTTTATGGGAGATGCCCAACACGTAATGTATTGTGAAACAGTTTTCGAAGTACCAAGGTGTTTTTAAGAAAGCTTTGCATTTCGCTCCCGGGATAACCTCAAATATAGCTCGTACAACACATTTCTGTATGCTTTAGATGTTTTATCTGTACAGGTCGAGTTTCCCCGAAAACTAGAGACGTGCCTCATTAGTGAACTAAAGTATACAGTATAAAAGGTTGTTTTCATTTATAAATGAGTCCGCCTCCGTAGTTCAGTGGCCAGCGTGTCTGGCTGCTATGCTGACGACTCGGGTTCGAGGCCGGGTACTGCCATGGAGTTTTCCTTGGTGGGAGGACTGGTACGGGGTGCACTCAGCCTTTGATTCCGACTGAGGAGCTACTTGTGTGAGAAGTAGCGGCTCCAAGGCCAAGAAAGCCACAACGGCCGGGAGAGCGGTAGGCTGATCCAGTGCCTCGCCAAACCGTGTCCAGTGACGCCACTGGCGGAGGATATCACCGTGGTCTGTCGGTGCCAATTGTCCACTCGGAGCCAGAAGGCGGAGCTTTGCTTTTTTTGCATTTATTTCTAAATCAGCGTTGGAACTGATCCCACGAACTGCAAATGTAACTAAAATCCGTTGCTTCATTACCTCGTAAGTGTAAATTTTCGAGTTCTCTTTGTGATCTACTTGTAACATCAGACATTAAGCATTATCTGCTTCTTAGATTTCATTGTTTGAAGAGATTATAAGGTCTGTAAAAAGTGCTGAACTGCATGAATTGTGTCTTGTTAAAGTTTAATGACTCAGTTTGCGTTGGACTGTCTATTTACTGATACTTTCAATTTCACAATAACTAGGGCCAAAATTTGTAAACAGGACAAAATTTGTGTCTTGCGAAAATACGATTGGGCGATCATTGAAGCACATTATAAACAGCACAGAACACTGGTTTCTATCGTATAGATAAGAAACGAATGTCTTAATATTCCAACTACTGCTACATTTCGTCACGATTAACCTAATGAAGGGCCAAAAAATATTTCCAATTGTAATAATTTCTGATTCGTTGATCGCATTATCATTGCTCTAGGCAGTTGTTTACTGATACAAGATATTAATTAAAGGTTTTCTAAGTCAATTCAAATTCAGATGGCTCTGAGCACTATGGGACTTAACATCTGAGATCATCAGCCCCCTCGAACTTAGAACCAGTTAAACCTAACTAACCTAAGGTTCAAAATGGCTCTGAGCACTATGGGACTTAACATCTAAACTAACCTAAGGACATCACACACATCCATGCCCGAGGCAGGATTCGAACCTGCGACCGTAGCGGTCGCGCGGTTCCCTACTGAAGCGCCTAGAACCGCTCGGCCACGCCGGCCGGCTCTAAGTCAGTTGTTTCCGTTTCAGCAGTATATGCAGATCATAGTAGTTATCACCACTGCAAATAAACACCGGCGCCGTGCAGCATCATCTATCATGTTTGCCCATCATAATATACCAAAATTCCCCTTGGAACAAAAAACCCTTCACTTTGATACTTCAGGCTAAAACAAACGCCTAAACAAAGCTAGTGGCAAGTTGGTTGGCGATAAGACGCTTTGCAAAGTTTCACTATTGCATTACTGTATTTAATAATAAACAACGTCTCTTGTCACATTATCTTTGTACTTTCTATGTTGCGCGATGCATTTCCAAGTACTACGTTGATCATTATACACTCTAACACAAAGAAAAAGACGCACCACGAAGGAATTATCCGAACGGGACGGAAATTGGTAGATGTACAGATAAACAGATGATTATAGTTTCAGAAAAATCAAATGATTTGTTCATAACGTTTTGATCCACCTCTGGCCCTTGTGCAGGCAGTTAACAGCTTGACAGCGATTGATAGTGTTATTAGATGTCATCCTAGAGACATCTTGCCAAATTCTGTCAATCTGGCGCGTTAGACCATCAGAATCGCGAGCTGGGTGGACGGCTCTGCTCATAATGCTCCAAACGTTCCCCACTGCGGAGAGACTCGGCGGCCTTTATGCCCAAGATAGGGTTTGGCAAGCACTAAGACAAGCAGTAGAAACTCTCGCTGTGTGCGGGCGATCATTATCTTGCTGAAATGTAAGCCCAGGATGGCTTGCTATGAAGGGTAACATAAAGGGGCGTAGAATGTATTCGACGTAATGCTGTGCTGTAATGGTGCCACGGATGAAAACCAAAGTGGATCTGCTATGAGTTGAAATGGCAATCCAGACCGTCACTCCAGGCTGTCCGGCCGTATACCAGGGGACTATCAGGGTAGTATCATTGTCCGGGGCATCTCCTGACACGTCTTCTGTGGTCACAGGGGCTCAGTCCGAAGTGGGACTCATCACTGAAGCCAATTCTACTCCAGTCAACGAGATTTCAGGACGAATGTGCCCAACACCACTGCAATGAGCACATGAGGTGCTGTGATCTCAGCCCGCTTTCTGTGAGCCGTCTATTAACGGTTCTAGTGGTCATTGAAGCACCAGTTATACGTCGGATCCATGACAATCATGAATCCGGGGCTCTGATTGTCTCCCTGACGACTCCTCGGTCCTCACGTTCCGTCCTCTCTCAAAATCGACCGCTTCCTTCTGGCCGCTGTTCGGCCTTAGTCTACTCATTCCTGCCAAAGCATCGAATAGTGGCATAGCTCCCATTCAAATGTCGAGCGATTCACTGATTACTCCAACCGGCTTCTTTGAGCCAAGCCGCGCGGGATTAGCCGAGCGGCCTAAGGCGCTCCAGTCATCGACTGTGCGGCTGGTCCCGGCGGAGGTTCGAGTCCTCCCTCGGGCATGGGTGTGTGTGTTTGTCCATAGGATAATTTACGTTAAGTAGTGTGTAAGCTTAGGGACTGATGACCTTAGCATTAAGTCCCATAAGATTTCACACACATTTGAACATTTTCTTTGAGCCAAACAACACGTCGTCTTTCAAATGCTGACGTCTGTGTATATTGTTCACGCGTCTGCCTGCGAGGCATAGTTACTGTCCAACTGTGGCGGAATGAAATTTGCAAAGGCTGGAGTGGCCGAACGGTTCTAGGCGCTTCAGTCTGGAACCGTGCGACCGCTACAGTCGCAGGTTCGAATCCTGCTTGGGCATGGATGTGTGCGATGTCCTTAGGTTAGTTAGTTTTAAGTAGTTCTAAGTTATAGTTTTGCAATACCCGTCGATACCTGTATGAATATCAATTTGTGACCAGTTCACATAACTCCGTCATGGTGCGCCATTTTTTTGTTCATCTATTTACCATACAACACACAGTAAAGCAACGCCAACACTGTCGCACGTTTTGAGAGACACGCTCTCATCATCTGCCGTATCTGTCCAAATAATCACTCAGAAATATTTAAGTAAACTGGACAAAAACGTCCTCGTCTTACTTTAAACTTTTCAGCTTGTGTTTTCTGTTCAGTCCTATCACACTACCGTTCGAATACCACTTTGCCTACTTTTTTATAGCAGTGTCTCCGACCGTGTCTATTTATCGTATTAGATTTCTAGTACAATGCTTATCCGGTATTCTCTGGACACTCGAAAGTGTTAGTAATTCGCTTTTGTCACAGAACTTGTATGCCCTAGCAATGATCAGGTACACAGAGATCTGTGTGCTACAATCATTTGGATCCTCATTACAGGGTCTGGTGGCATGACAGGACGTACCGCGCCGAATTATTCCAACCGGTAATACTGCAGCACTTCTACCTCTGAAGCGTTGCAGCTATCCCATGTAATTTTTAATTGGTACATGAATGTGTCTGATTTAGTTAAGATAACTCATCTTTACACCTGTCAGCATTTCACTGCTGGACTATTTACAGCCGGCCGGAGTGGCCAAGCGGTTCTAGGCGCTACAGTCTGGAACCGCGCGACCGCTACGGTCGCAGGTTCGAATCCTGCCTCAGGCATGGATGTGTGTGATGTCCTTAGATTAGTTAGGTTTAAGTAGTTCTAAGTTCTAGGGGACTGATGACCTCAGAAGTTAAGTCCCATAGTGCTGAGAGCCATTTTTGACTATTTACAATCCTCAGTTAATTAAAGCCCATTGTTATCTTGACCAACTAATACTGATAATCCAACACATGTGGCCATTGTGCTTCACCCTTATGTTTGGCTAAATTTAAACTGCACCACCAAAACAGTACTGGCGGTTTAGTATCAAACGGAAGGTAGTATGTACTACACACTTGGACTTCATTGCAAACACAACACAACACTGCTCAAACACTCACTACATCATTAACATGGCAAACGCACCCACATGACATTTCATAATATGTCAGAGGTAGGCAACGGGAAACACCCTTCAATTGGTAAGTAACTCCTCTGCTCACTTGTTCAGTCCTCTGCGCTTATAGCTCCCTGTTGACGTAGAAAGATGTTTCTCTCAATGCATGGCGATAACCGCTGGTGGCGGCAGACATGTAGTGATTATGTGGAAAGGTGCTGCAATGCCAGGCAATACATCATCTGCTGTAGTGGACAGGCTGACTTGTAATGCTCTGTCCTCTACGAGAATGGAAAATGAAACTCTCACTCCCGATTAGTAATCAAATATGTGATTCTCTCTCACGCTACGAAGTCGTTGTTTTAATTGATCTGGGAAAATGATAAAATAAAACTTTACGGAACAGTAGCACAATAAGAGAACAGCACTGAGTTTCACTGTCAAGATAAAAGGATGGAAGAGTTTAACGCCCCGTCCACAGTGATATCATTACAGACGGAGCAGAAGCACGGATTGGGGAAGGATTGGGAATGAAATCTGCGTGCCCTTTCAAAAGGTACTCAAGATGTGAAGCTGAAGCTCCCCGTTAGACGATTCAGTACCGACCGGCCGCCGTGCCACCCTCTACCAATGGTGTCATTCGGATGCGGTATGTAGGGGTATGTGGTCAACATACCGGTCTGGCGGCCGTTGTCATCTTCCCACACCGCCACTCACTCAAGCACCTCCTTAACGGGCATCATGGCTGAGTGCACCCCGTTCCACTCCTCCCACTAAGAAAAAATCCCTAGCAGTACCGGAAATCAAACACGGGTTCTCTGCATAACAATCAGACACGCTGACCTTTCTGCTACGGAGATGGACCACTGTCTAGATACCGCAGAGATAACATCAGGTAGTAGCCTCTGTCTTGCAGGCGCTGCATTTAATGGGTCAGTCATTTTCTAATCTTCGTGGTTTGATAAAACAGCTAAGAATCAATATCTGGCTAATTTAATAAAACACCTAGCGATGTAACTGTACATCACCTGTGACCTCGGGTGGTGTAATGATCAAGAACTACCGAGAACACCTCAGACAGTGTCCGTCATTCTGAAAACAAGTGCAGAACGTACCAATCTTACATAGGCCCTATACATGGTAGCGAAACTTGCACTTTATGCATCAAAACGAATATGCTGGAAAAGGTGATGACAAAAGCTTAACAATAATAACCACGATAATAGTAATAATTGTGGGCCATGGAAATACATGCATCAAAAAACGTTTTGCATCACTCCCGTTCTCAGAACTCCTGAAGGTAGACGTTGACTGTATCACAGACACAGTCCCTCTGACTGTTCACAGATGTCACTAAACCCGCCCAAAGATGTAAACAACCATGCATGAGCAGCGCCTATTAGACGGAGGGGGTCCGACAGCCGATCAGTTCCAGTCGTTCCACCAGGAAGGAGGTACACGGCTCGTGTTGTCCGTAGTTCAACCATGCCTAGACGATCAATACCGCGGTTCGATCGCGTCTGCAATGTTACTTTGTGCCAGGAAGGGCTCTCAACAAGGGAGGTGTCCAGGCGTCTCGGAGTGGACCAAAGCGATGTTGTTCGGACATGGAGGAGATACAGAGAGACCGGAACTGTCGATGACATGCCTCGCTCAGACCGCCCAAGGGCTACTACAGCAGTAGATGACCGCTACCTACGGATTATGGATCGGAGCAATCCTGACAGCAACGGCACCATGTTGAATAATGCTTTTCGTGCAGCCATAGGACGTCGTGTTACGACTCAAACTGTGCGCAATAGGCTGCATGTTGCGCAGCTTCATTCCCGACGTCCACGGCGAGGTCCATCTTTGCAACCACGACACCATGTAGCGCGGTACAAATGGGCCCAACAACATGCCGAATGGACCGCTGAGGATTGGCATCACGTTCTCTTCACCGAAGAATATCGCATATGCCTTCAATCAGACAATCGTCGGAGACGTGTTTGGAGGCAACCCGGCCAGGCTGAACGCCTTACACACACAGTCCAGCGAGTGCAGCAAGGTGGAGGTTCACTAATGTTTTGGGGTGGCATTATGTGGGACCGACGTACGCCGCTGGTGGTCATGGAAGGCGCCATAACTGCTGTACGATACGTGAATACCATCCTCCGACCGACAGTGCAACCATATCGGCAGCATATTGGCGAGGCATTCGACTTCATGGACGACAATTCGCGTCCCCATCGTGCACATCTTGTGAATGACTTCCTTCAAGATGACATCGCTCGACTAGAGTGGCCAGCATGTTCTCCAGATATGAACCCTATCGAACATGACTGGGATAGATTGAAAAGGACTGTTTATGGACGACGTGACCCACCAACCACTCTGAGAGATCCACGCCGAATCGCCGTTGAGCAGTGGAACAATCTGGACCAACAGTGCATTGATGATCTTGTGGATAGTATGTCACGACAAATACAGGCATGAGTCAATGCGAGAGGACGTGCTACTGGGTATTAGAGGTACCGGTGTGTACAGCAAAATGGTTCAAATGGCTCTGAGCACTATGGGACTCAACTGCTGAGGTCATTAGTCCCCTAGAACTTAGAACTAGTTAAACCTAACTAACCTAAGGACATCACAAACATCCATGCCCGAGGCAGGATTCGAAACTGCGACCGTAGCGGTCTTGCGGTTCCAGACTGCAGCGCCTTTAACCGCACGGCCACTTCGGCCGGCTGTGTACAGCAATCTGGACCACCACCTTTTAAGGTCTCGCTGTATGGTGGTACAACATGCAATGTGTCGTTTTCATGAACAATAAAGTCCGCAGCTCGTGGTCTAGTAGCTAGTGTTCTTGCCTCTGGACCACGGAGTCCCGGGTTCGATTCCCGCTCGGGTTGTGGATTTTCTCTGCCGGGATAAACCCAACAATATCATCATCATGAGCAATAAAAAGGGCGGAAATTATATTTATGTTGATCTCTATTCCAATTTTCTGTACAGGTGATGCAAAACGTTTTTGATGCGTGTATAAGCAATTTGGGACCATAAACTATCTAATAGAATGAAACATGCGACTTAATAAGATTCTATAAAACAGAAATGCCCTTTCCATTTAACTATAGATATATATACGACAAATAATCATTACCTCATCAACATTTTTACGATAGGAGCAGATGGTGCTGACATGTACGACTGTTACCGAGCGATCTGTTTAATAAGTCATGCTTTCAAAATACAAACACGAATTATCTGCAGGAGGATGAAAAGACTGATGGAATCCAACTTGGAGGAAGAGCAGTTTGGATTCCGGAGAAATTTAGAACATTACACTCAATACTGACACAAAGTTTTACCTTCCAGAAACATATCCACGACGAAAATGAGTAGTGCTGCTTACAAAGAAACAAATAATAATAAAAACCTCTCTGGGCAGTTACACAGACGTCGAAGTCAGTATGCAGGTTCACAGCTTTTGTGTACACCCTCTATGAACGCCAAAAGTACAGTACCCCAAACTTCACGCCTGCTTAACGAAACCTAAGTGAGTACGAAAATCTACCGTCAGTAACTACGTGCATAAAAAATCATTATTTTCACGTCGTACGAACAACCATTCATAGGTTCTCATATTCTAATGGCAGAGTTGTCCCACAGGACGTTTGGCTTCACAATTTTCGATTCGGTCGTTTCCGAACCACGGTCATTTATCATAAACTGAAACTTTTGCCCTTCTCAGTCGTCCTGACAGTTTTGATGTTCATCAAGAAAACACCTCGATTATTCATTTGGAACTGAAAGTAGAGACTGATGTTGGTGAGGCTAGCTGAGATCATTTTCTAGCAAATAATGATCGAACAGGCCCATTAGAGCTGGTGTCAATGGGACGTTCTATGTCTGCACGTATCCAACGTGGCCAGCTCGTTCACTTGATTTGACCGCACTTGATATCACGTGAAAAGTTCTGCGTATAAGACACTTGACTGAAGAGGATTTCTTACCAGGAATTATCACTGCTGGTGTCATTATTCAAACAACACCATTGCTGTTTCAACGTGTGTGACAGAGCTTCATGCAACGATGTCGCACCTTCCTAAGAGCTAAAGCACACCACTTCGGACAACTGTGGTGGATATAATACATTGTGCAACTTATACAGACAAAAAGAAGTTATTACACGAATGAGCATACTTGGACTTTAACACAGCCGGAAAGAAATGGATGCCCTCAAGGATTGTTTTCGGCGCCACAACGGTATAGTACGTGCATACTGAGGGGCTGTAGTGTCAGAGATTCATTTGTCACGATCATCGGTGATCAGATGACCCTCAGGAGTCCAGTTTGTGCATCCTCTGTTTTGACTCTGCAGCCACTAACTATGCTGAATTTATAGGTGAACAGTGTTTACAACAATCATTCTAGGGTTCAATAATGCCCCAGAAACTAGTACGTACTCGTACTCGGGATGGGAAAAACCGACAGGTTGAAACCGATACCGGTATTTAGTTCTGAATAACCGATAGTTTTCAGTATTTGTTTGGTCTCGGTTACATTACGCGTCTTTTTCTTTTTTACTAATTAGCTGTAGCAGCAGAGCTAAATTTCTTCAGTTTTAAATAAACCTTTTTTTAAAAACGAATAACTTTTATTCGTAAAATTTACGTTGGTCTGAAATATTGCACTATTACAGAAAATGGGAAAAGTGATCAGTACTATTTTAATAATAATGCCCACAGAAACGGGCAACAAACACATGACATATGAATATGGACAGCATTGCTGAGACAACAGTGTCCCTGTTGTCATGTGTCGTGGCTTCAGGCACACGTGTACAAGCAGTGTGCAACACTTATCTTCACCTATCTATGGGATAGTTTCTCGATGTCGTCACCGGACATCTGTTTTATTACAGAACAGCACCATCCCTAGTCTGAAAATATTTTTTACGAAGTGATGTAGTAACGAAGTACATTGCTTCATATGCATTAAAATATTAAATATTTGTCTGCCATTTCTATCAAATAATAAGGAAGAAGGAGATTATGGTAACAGTAATAAATTAACAACAATTGATTAATAGTAAACAATAAAAATAGCCTGTGTCTACATAATATGCCTTTATCTGCTTGTATCCCTTGTAAACGAACAAATTAACACGAAAAATGGAGTTCTCCAACCTCAATTTCTTACCTTTCACACTGACTATTCTTAATGCCCAAATGCCCGTTTACAATATGATTTTTTAGCATAATTTCAACAAAAAAATAGAATTAATAGAACATTACCGGTGATTTTTTTGTAGTATTCAACAGTTTATCACTTTTCGAGAAAGATAAAGTTCTTTTTATTTGTCTATTTAATTTAATATTTTGATTCTATACATCTTGAAACAGAGAGAGCGAAAATTTTTCATTCGTTGTTCGATTTCTACGTTTGTTACAGGAAATAATAGGAATAAAAAACTGAAAATCAGTTATTTCAGAAGCCGGTTATTTTGAGCGGTTTTAAGTGTCAGGTTAAATTGGCGTTGAAAAAAAAACAATATAACCGAAAACCGATTGTTTCAGGGATAACCGCCATCCCTAGTACATACCCATGATGAAAAGCTTCCGCCATTTGAACGGGGTCGCATGATGGGCCTGCGGAAAGTTGGATGGATGTATCAACGGATTGCTGCACGTGTTGGGCACGGTTTATCGGCGGTGTATCGTTGCTTTCAACAGTGGTCTGTAGAACATTCCCACACCTGTAGACCAGGTTCTCGACGTCCGCATAGTACAGACGCACGTCAAACTCGAGACATTCTGCGAGCAGTGGTGGCCAACCGAACATCATCCAGGGACAAAATCTAGGCGTCTTGTCCACCTGTTATGTCATCAGAGAGCGTGCTTATAACTGTCTGCTTACAGCAGGGCTAAGTACACGTGTGAATCAGGTCAGGCTATCACTGACACCACGACACCGCGAATCGTGGTTACTCTGGTGTCCTGCAAAAGCTGAATGGAGAATGGAACAGCGCTCTTTTGTCTTCAGTGATGAGAGCAGGTTCTGTCTGTATGTTAGTGACGGAGCAGACCTGGCGAGCGGCCTGTTCCAGAGTGCATTTATCCGTAACTCATAGGTCGCATCGCAGGCTTTACGGTGGCGGGTTCAGCAGTTACAACTCGCTGTCTCATTTGGTGCTCTTGAGGGGTGAAGTAAGCAGTGCCCACAACATGGCACAGATTTTTATTCGCGTGCTACAGCCATTTCTTCGCCAAGAAGGTGTTCTGCTTTTTCAGGAGGACAATGAACGTCCACATACGATTGCTGCGGCGCAAGGTGCTCTTCGTGGCGTGCACAACTGCCCAGGCCAGATCTCTCGCCAACTGAAAATGTAAGGATATGATGAAGTGGGAGTTTACTCGTTCTCCAGGGCCTACAAGAGCCATTGCCGAATAGCAACAGCCGGCACGGTAGCTCAGCGTGTTCGGTCAGAGGGCCGATTGTCCTCTGTAATAAAAAATCTGAGTAAAGGAATCAACGATCAACTTGAACGGGCGCCATGTGACGTCCGTACAGACCAAACGCAACGAACTATACTAAAAAAAAAAAGAGGGAGGTACTCAGTGTAATGATGCGATCGTTTGGACACCCTTAGTGTGACGTGTGTGTTTTATTTGTTCTGAATTTGTTATCATGCACACCTATAATGACAAATTACCTGTCTTTGTCAGTAAAACGACCTTTTCTTCTTGGAGATGCTGCATTTTTTCCGGCAGTTTATTTTCGTCATTTGAATTTGAAATTTCTTATTTTCGCTTAGAAGTTTCGCGTTAGTCTTTTCCGGACCAAGGTTTCCTAGTTCAGAATGATACACTGGTTCTTCTTCACCACCGCTGTCTACCTGTCTCACGTGGCAAGTTACTATACACAGGATATACACCTCGCTGAGAAGCAGCGGGAATACTAATGTGGGAAATGTGCCCGCCTCATATGACAAGCAGCGTGCCGAGCACCAATACACACACAAACTCTCTTTGAGGATGTTGCAGGCCAGCATAGTGAGGCTTCTAGGAAAAACAGAAAAGACAAAACTGCTAAGAATTTGACTGAAGAAAGAAAAGAAGCGGTTAGAATACTAATGTAGGAAGAATGAGGACATGTTAAACCTAGAGCCACGACGTTCTTGAGACAAAGTGACTCACCTCTAATGAGATTTCGGGCTATAATCCGAGAAAAAACAGGAAACTTGTCGAAACGTTGCCTCAAGACGACTTGTCACTCGGCTGATAACCAGTGGAGATTGTGTTAAAGCAGTACAATGATTGTTAGCTGTTCGAAAAGCAGAAGAACGAAGAAGAATAGAATTGTGACACGACATGTTGAAGCATTCTGTACAGCCACTATCTCCATGACAAGTGCACCAATCTGAGTGCCTGTCTGCTCATCCACTTCACATACGTTTCGCACACTTAATACCAAGAACGAAATACCGCATCGATTTACAGTGCCAACATCGCCAATCCAGTGGTACTTTGTAATCCACCTTTCACAACTCACATAAAACGTGAAATCTTAATTTCAACTGCTTCCCTTCAAAACTAAGTTTTAACCGGAGCACACCAAAAAGATAGTATTATATCGTTTCCTCACTTTACTTCTAGTCCGGCCCTTAGCTGGGTGGTCAGGATTTCTGACTAACATGTAGCGGGCCCGGGTTCGATTGCCGGCCGGGTCAGAGATTTTCTCCTCTCTGGGACTAAATGCTGTGTTGTCTTGTCTTCATCATCACCTCATCATCATCGACACCCAAGTGACCCAGCGTGGCATCAACTGAAAAGACTTGCAATTCGACGGCCGAACTTTCCCAGATGGGGACTTCCAGCCATCAATGCCATACGATCATTTTCACTATAGTACTAAGGAAGGTCAGCTTGTTGCCACATTTTCCTCTGAGAAGATATACTAAATTGTAAAGCTAACTTGTTCCATAACACAGTGAGAGACCACGGGTATAGTCCCCTTAACATGCAAATAACTGACTACGTGAACAAACAGGAATTCGCACCCAAGGCGTTGACAGCTGCTGGAGATAGGACATAAGACAATGACTAAATAAGAAAAAAATATAGTGAAGGATAAGATCTTTGGTAACATGTGCCTAGGTAGTGTGGAGCAGCAGCAAGGCATTAGATTTTAATAAAGTTGTATACATATGCTACTTTACCAACATAGTTCAAGTGTTCCTGTCACCTTTTTCCTATAGAAATAGATTGTCAATCCAAATAGTGAATATAAAACCGTGACTGACACAATAAAAGTGTTTTTATGACCTCACAGCACCCAAAACAGACGATGAAGGTAGAAATAGAAAAAATCTCTAATTACAGATCATATCCTTTTAGCTATGAATTTCGTGCAAAGCTTTTACAAAACATGCGAGTCACAAGAGATGAGACACTACAAAAGCGAGTTCTGAAGAAAAATTACTTGAGTTATTTGGATTTCAGTAAAGTTTTACGGTTAAGTTCATACATATTCCTTTACACTGTGTTGTAAAAGATAAAATTTCAGCGATCGTTCTCAAATAATTTTTTTTTTCATCAATCTACTGACTGGTTTGATGCGGCCCGCCACGAATTCCTTCCCTGTGCTAACCTCTTCATCTCAGAGTAGCACTTGCAACCTATGTCCTCAATTATTTGCTTGACGTATTCCAATCTCTGTCTTCCTCTACAGTTTTTGCCCTCTACAGCTCCCTCTAGTGCCATGGAAGTCATTCCCTCATGTCTTAGCAGATGTCCTGTCATCCTGTCCCTTCTCCTTATCAGTGTTTTCCACATATTCCTTTCCTCTCCGATTCTGCGTAGAACCTCCTCATTCCTTACCTTATCAGTCCACCTAATTTTCAACATTCGTCTATAGCACCACATCTCAAATGCTTCGATTCTCTTCTGATCCGGTTTTCCCACAGTCCATGTTTCACTACCATACAATGCTGTACTCCAGACGTACATCCTCAGAAATTTCTTCCTCAAATTAAGGCCGGTATTTGATATTAGTACACTTCTCTTTGCCAGAAATGCCTTTTTTGCCATAGCGAGTCTGCTTTTGATGTCCTCCTTGCTCCGTCCGTCATTGGTTATTTTACTGCCTAGGTAGCAGAATTCCTTAACTTCATTGACTTCGTGACCATCAATCCTGATGTTAAGTTTCTCGCTGTTCTCATTTCTACTACTTCTCATTACCTTCGTCTTTCTCCGATTTACTCTCAAACCATACTGTGTACTCATTAGACTGTTCATTCCGTTCAGCAGATCATTTAATTCTTCTTCACTTTCACTCAGGATAGCAATGTCATCAGCGAATCGTATCATTGATATCCTTTCACCTTGTATTTTAATTCCACTCCTGAACCTTTCTTTTATTTCCATCATTGCTTCCTCGATGTACAGATTGAAGAGTAGGGGCGAAAGGCTACAGCCTTGTCTTATACCCTTCTTAATACGAGCACTTCGTTCTTGATCGTCCACTCTTATTATTCCCTCTTGGTTGTTGTACATATTGTATATGACCCGTTTTTCCCTATAGCTTACCCCTACTTTTTTCAGAAACTCGAACAGCTTGCACCATTTTATATTGTCGAACGCTTTTTCCAGGTCGACAAATCCTATGAAAGTGTCTTGATTTTTCTTTAGCCTTGCTTCCAAGCCGGCCGGAGTGGCCGAGCGGTTAACGGCGCTACAATCTGGAACCGCACGACCGCTACGGTCGCAGGTTCGAATCCTGCCTCGGGCATGGATGTGTGTGATGTCCTTAGGTTAGTTAGGTTTAAGTACTTCTAAGTTCTAGGGGACTTATGACCACAGCAGTTGAGTCCCATTATTAGCCGTAACGTCAGAATTGCCTCTCTCGTCCCTTTACTTTTCCTAAAGCCAAACTGATCGTCACCTAGCGCATTCTCAATTTTCTTTTCCGTTCTTCTGTATATTATTCTTGTAAGCAGCTTCGATGCATGAGCTGTTAAGCTGATTGTGCGATAATTCTCGCACTTGTCAGCTCTTGCCGTCTTCGGAATTGTGTGGATGATGCTTTTCCGAAAGTCAGGTGGTATGTCGCCAGACTCATATATTCTACACACCAACGTGAATAGTCGTTTTGTTGCCACTTCCCCCAATGATTTTAGAAATTCTGATGGAATGTTATCTATCCCTTCTGCCTTATTTGACCGTAACTCCTCCAAAGCTCTTTTAAATTCCGATTCTAATACTGGATCCCCTATCTCTTCTAAATCGACTCATGTTTCTTCTTCTATCACATCAGACAAATCTTCACCCTCATAGAGGCTTTCAATGTATTCTTTCCACCTATCTGCTCTCTCCTCTGCATTTAACAGTGGAATTCCCGTTACACTCTTAATGTTACCACCGTTGCTTTTAATGTCGCCAAAGGTTGTTTTGACTTTCCTGTATGCTGAGTCTGTCCTTCCGACAATCATATCTTTTTCGATGTCTTCACATTTTTCCTCCAGCCATTTCGTCTTAGCTTCCCTGCACTTCCTATTTATTTCATTCCTCAGCGACTTGTATTTCTGTATTCCTGATTTTCCCGGAACATGTTTGTACTTCCTCCTTTCATCAATCAACTGAAGTATTTCTTCTGTTACCCATGGTTTCTTCGCAGTTCTTCTTTGTACCTATGTTTTCCTTTCCAACTTCTGTGATGGCCCTTTTTAGAGATATCCATTCCTCTTCAACTGTACTGCCTACTGCGCTATTCTTTATTGCTGTATCTATAGCGTTAGAGAACTTCAAACGTATCTCGTCATTCCTTAGTACTTCCGTATCCCACTTCTTTGCGTATTGATTCTTCCTGACTAATATCTTGAACTTCAGCCTACTCTTCATCACTACTATATTATGATCTGAGTCTATATCTATCTCTAATAATAGACGTCCATAAAAACTGTAAATTCGAAATTAACATTAGCTTTAATGGCGACATCTGTAAGTTACGCCGCGGTTGAAGAGGACAGAGGGTAACGGATGGGGAAGGTTGAATGTGTAGAACATTATGTAATAAGAGACGGCGATCATAGTTAAAACGTGACATTCCAAAAACTTAAAAAAAGCAGTTTTGACACATTTTGCAATTTATGGAACACCCCCATAAACACTTAGGTCAGAGAACGACAATCCCCGTAGGGGCCTGCTGCTTGTAAAAGGATGAACGCAGTATTGCCTCTGTCCCAATAGAAACAACTTCTGTTGCAGGCATGCAGAAATTATACGTTTATTGCTGTCCGCTTTCACCTCGGTAGGTGAAAGTTACTGGAAACTACAGCCGTTACATTTCCCGAGGACATGCAGCACGACTGTATGCTTTAATGATTACGATGTGACCTTGGGTAAAATAATTTCGGATGGGAAATACTCAGGAGGATGCAGTCATTATAAAAGACCGATCTGGCGTTCTATCGGTTGGTCCGTGGAAAGATACATCCTTTATTGGATAGGTGGGTTAGACAACTTAAAAATAGAAGCAGACAGGTTATAGCTAGTTATAGTGAAAATCAGAGAACTGTGGTGTATTTCTCGTCAGGCAAGTACGGAGTTAGCAACACAAAATAAAATAGCGCAATGCAGAAGTAGGATTAGTAGTTAATAAGAAAATAGGAATTCGCGTAAGCTGCTTTGCCCACGTAGTGAAGACGTTACCGTAGACATGGTACACAGAAAATAAAGTCAGCATCCACCATAGTAGTATAAATTTATATGTCTGCTTCCTCCGCTGCTGATGAAAATATTGAAAATATACGTGAAGAAATGAAATATTGAAATCACTAAGGGAGGCGAAAATTTAATTTTGACTGGAGACTGGACTTCGGTAGTAAGAAATGAATAGTGGGAAATGAAATAGAAGGTTAAATAGTGAGAGAATATGCACTGGGGAAAAAGAATGAAAAGGAGTGCCGCCTGGTAGAATTTTGCAGAGAGAGCAATTTAATCATTGCAAAAATTTGATTTAAGAGTAACGCAAGACACAGTTTTCTAAACCAGACTTCAAACTGCAAAACATTTCTAGGAGTAGACGTGTACTCTGACCAAATTTTACTGGTTATTATTGATTAGAACTGAAGAAATTGCTGAAAAATAGAAAATTAAAGAAATGGGACTGGGGGACATTGAAAGAACCAGAGGATGTAAAGAGCTTCAAATGGTGCTTTAGACAGAGCTTCAAATGGTGCTTTGGACAACTATTGACTGAAACAAGGGAAAGGAGTACAACAGAAGACGCACGGTAGCTAGAGATGAAATCGTGAAGACAGCAGGGCTTGAAATAGGAAAAAAGACGAGGCAAAGTAGAAATATTTGGCTGTCGTAAGAGATATTGATTCCATTTGAAGTAAAAGTAAAATACAAAAACTCAACAAATGAAGAAAAAAATGGTTCAAATGGCTCTGAGCACTATGGGACTCAACTGCTGAGGTCATAAGTCCCCTAGAACTTAGAACTACTTAAACCTAACTAACCTAAGGACAACACACACATCCATGCCCGAGGCAGGATTCGAACCTGCGACCGTAGCGGTCGCGCGGTTCCAGACTGTAGCGCCAGAACCGCTCGGCCACCAGCGGCCGGCAAATGAAGAAAACGAAAAGGAATATAGACGTCTAAAAAATAAATTTGAAAGGATTGCTAGTAGACAAAGCAGAAATGACTGGAGGAGAAATGAAAATATGAAGAGGCATGCTTGCCTATTGGAAAGATAGATGCCACGTATAGGAAAAGAGACGTTTGGAGAAGAAAGAAAATCAAGTGCTCAGATAGCAAGCCTATAACTGCATAAAAGGTTAACACTGAAATGTTGAAGAAATATATAGAATGGCCATAGAAAGGCATTGAACCTAAGGACAAAGTTATGGAAAGGGAAGAATAAGTAGCTGAAGAAGTTACGGAGATATGATACTGCGAGAAGAATTTTACTGAGCACCGAAAGACATAAGTCGAAACGAGTAGACGACATTTGCTTAGAATAACTGAGATACTAGGAAGAATTAAAATCTGTATCAAAACTATTCCACGTGGTATTCGTGATTTATGAGACAGGTGAAATACCCTTAGACTTCAAGAAAAATATAATAGGAAGAGTTCCAAAGAAAGTATTTGCTGACATGTACTATTATTATCGAACCATCAGTTTAACAAATTATGTTTGCAGAATATTAATACGGATTATTTACAAAGACTGGAATAACTGGTAGAAGTCAAACTGGGAGAAGGTCACTTTTGGTTTCAGAGAAATGTAGGAACAATCTAAGCAAAACTGACCCAACGACTTCTTTTAGGCGACAGGTTAAAGAAGGCAAACCTTCGTTGTAGCGTTTATACACTTAGTGAAAGCTTTTAACAATGCTGACTGGAATAAACTCTTTGGAATTCTGAAGGTAGCACGGGTGAACCACAGGAAGCGAAAGGTTATATACAACTTGTAAAGAAACCAGACGGCAGTTATAAGAGTCGAAGGGCGGAAAAGGGAAGCAGGAAGCAGTGGTTGAGAACGGAGTGAGACAATGTTGTAGCCTACCCCCGATGTTATTCAATACATTGAGCAATCAATAAAAGAAACAAAAGAAAAATCTGGAGAAGGAGTTCAAGTTCAGCGAGAAGAAATAAAAACGTTGAACTTTTCCGACGACATTTTTTTCTGTCAGAGGCGGCAAAGGACCTGGAAGAGCATTTGAAAGAAATGGATAGACTTTTCAAAGGATGGTACAAGATAAACGTCAACAGAAGCAAAACGAGGATAATGGAATGTCTCGAATTAAATCTGGCGATGCTGAGGGAATTAGATTAGAAAATGAGATACTAAAAGTAGTAAACGAGTGTTGCTGTTTGGAGAGCAAAAGAACTTAAGACAGTGGAACTGAAGAGGATATAAACTGCAGACTTGCAAAAGCAGGGAAGCTTTTCTCAAAATAGTTTAGCATCTAATATCATTTTACGTGTTAAAAAGTTTTTCTAAAGGAATTTGTTTGTAGTGTAGCCGAGTACGAAACTGAAGCGTTGTCGATAAACAGAGAATAGGTTTTGAAATGTGATGCTACATGAGAATGCTCAAGATTAAATAGCTAGAAGTGATAACTAATGAAGAGGTACTGAATCGAATACCGAAGAAAAGAAATTTATGGCACAACCTGACTGAAGGAGAAGCGGCTAGGAGAACGCACTCTGAAGTATTAAGAAGTAGTTAATTTGCTAATGGCGTGAAGTTTGGGAGGGGGGGATAAAATCGTAGAGGGAGACCAGTTCTTGATTATGATAAACAAGTTCAAATGGATGTAGGTTACAGTAATTGTGCAGAAATGAAGAGGCCTGCACAAGATAGACAAGCGTAATGAGTCGCATTCGCATCTAACTAGTCTTCGCCCTGAAGATCACCACGAAAATTGCACTGAATTGGAATAAGTGGAATTTGCGCCCATCCTGAGCAAACAATAGCTTATAATGAGTGTCTCACAAACTGGCCCATAGTCTAATGTCTGTGTAACCAACCGTCACCGAAGAACGAAACTCCTGCTGTTTAAATAGTCAAGGGAAAGAGTTAAAATTACTTCCGTTAAACAGCGTTGTTAGCGCTGTGAGCGTGTTTTATGTCAGAATCAATCGTTCATCATCATCATAAGTCGTTGTGCTCATTGCTAAGCATAGTGACCCCATGAACCCAGCGTCTCCACCCCGGACGGTTGCCACCTTCTCTTAGTGCCTGCTGAAGAGGCAGACCGGAGAATTCTTGATTTGATCTATCCATCTGCTCGCCGCTCTTCCTCTTGGTCTAGTGTCGTCGATCTTTCCTTCCAAGATTATTTTCTCTAGATTTTCTCTATTTCTTCTCACAATATGGACAAAGAACTGGAGAATTTTTTCGGTGACTCGAGAAGAAAGGCGTCTGGAGAAATCGAGTTGTTCAAAAATTGACACATTTGTTCTTCTTTCGGTCCATTTTATGCGTAGCATCCTACGCCAGCACCAAAGCGCAAACACATCAGTGCGCTGTTTGTCTGTGGCCTTGAGTGTCCATTTTTCGCAAACATAAAAGAAGACAGAAGACACGAGTGTTTCAAGTAGCCGGAACTTCGTGCTATTTGTTATTGCTCTGCTCTGCCAGATCTTGGTGAGCTTCTTCATAGCCACTCTCCCTAGCGTGATCCGTCTTCTTATATCATCTTCACAACTTCCCGTGCTGCAGATGGTTGACCCAATATAGATGAAAGAATGCACGACTTAAAGTTCCTTTAATCTACCTGTGAGCTGGATCTGTTCTTCTCGATCAATTATCATGAGTTTGGACTTGCTGAGGTTGATGTCTAATCCATATGCTAGACTAATGTCCTTTATACTTGTTAGTAGCTCAGCAAGTTCATCTTTGCTGTTGGCTAAAAGCACAGTGTCATCAGAAAAACTGAGGTTGTTGATAGTTCTCCCACCAATTGAGATGCCTTTGGTCCAACCATCAAGAGCTTTCCTAATGACATGTGCTGCATAGATGTTGCACAGTTGTGGGGATAAGACACAGCCCTGTCTCACACCTTTTGATAATCTGAAGAAATCAGACGTGCCAGCACCTGTCTTTACAACTGCGAAGTGATTATTATATAGACTTTTGATCAATGTTATCAAGTGGGGTGGGACACCGAACTCTAAAAGCACCTGCCACAACTTTTCCCATACAAAACAGTCAAAGGCTTTCCTATAGTCAAGGAAGTGGATGAAAACAGGAACACAGAACTTGGTTCAAATGGCTCTGAGCACTATGGGACTTAACAGCTGAGGTCATCAGTCCCCTAGAAATTAGAACTATTTAAACCTAACTAACCTAAGGAAATCACACACATCCATGCCCGAGGCAGGATTCGAACCTGCGACCGTAGCGGTCGCGCGGTTCCAGACTGTAGCCCCTAGAACCGCTCGGCCACTTCGGCCGGCGGAACACAGAACTCTCGCGATTTTTCTATTATTTGTCTTATGTTCAGGATCTGTTCAAGAGCTCCTTTCCCTTCAACAAATCCTGCTTGTTCTATGGATACGTGAGGCTGAATGCACGGCTTCAAACATTGGTTAAGGATGTAGAGCAAAATTTTACTTGCGTGAGATATGAAGGCAATAGTACAGTAGTTGGAGCAGTTCCTGATAGACCCTTTCTTGCGTAAGGGATTGAAGAGAGGCTTTGACCAGTCATCCGGCGTTATGGTCCTTTAATTTATTTAAATATGTATATAAATAATTATTGGCTTTTTCTATGTTAAGCTTAGTCTTGTTGTTGTTGTTGTTGTTTGTCCTCAGACTGAAGATATGTTTAATTCAACTCTCGACGGTATTATATCCTGTGCAAGCCTCTTCATCTGCGTATAACTGCTGCAACTTACATCCATTTGAACCTGGTTGCTGTATTTGCTTCTTGGTCTCCCTTTCCAGTTTTTACCTCCAACACTTACCTCCAATACTAAACTGACTAAGTCTTGATGTTTCCGATTGTGTCCTATCAACCGATTCCGTCATTGTGTCACCCGCCCGGGTAGCCGCGGCTGTTACTGCGACCGCTTTCGGGGGGTGAGGAATGCTGGCCATTAGGTGTATTTCAGTCTGGTTCCCATCTTCGGCTTCAAAAGGGGACCATAAGACCTGTTAATCACGAATTTTTATGAATCTTGGGTATACTGTAGAGGGAACTGTCCTAAAACATAGATAGTAGCTTTTCATTCGACAGCCCATCGCGTCCGAGAAATTCGGTGTTGAAGATTCATGTATATCTCCTATATCCGTAACGTTCGTCATGCTTCGATCAAGTGAGCGTAGTGGAGTGGATAAGGTTCACGGCTACCACACTGGTGGTACATATTTGCATATTCTGTTGTGTTTATTTTTATAGGCAGGTTAAAATTTTCACGAAAAAAAATCAAAATTCTTCCCACTAATAGAGAAATCTCTTCGAGTAATAATTCCGTAAACATTCATTCTTTAATTTGGCATCAATTTAGAGCACCTACTTTCACAGGAATGACAAAATACGCGTGGTTTGCATCGAAATTGATCGAAGAAAGTACAGTCTTTTTTAAAATGGTTCAAATGGCTCTGAGCACAATGCGACTTAACTTCTGAGGTCATCAGTCACCTAGAACTTAGAACTAATTAAACGTAACTAACCTAAAGACATCACACACACCCATACCCGAGGCAGGATTCGAACCTGTGACCGTAGTGGTCGCTCGGTTCCAGACTGTAGCGCCTAGAACCGCACGGTCACTCCTGCCGGCAGTCTTTTTTAATTTAGCAGACTGTGTTTACCGGTATCGCTTTTGAAAAATCCATGTGTCTGCTAGGCGGTAGCTTTCGTTAAATGTGCGACGATGTGTTCTACGAATTTGTGTTTCGTTGGCTTCTGCAACAAATACCATCCCGAGTTGTATTCTAGCACAGTAAGCGACGCAAGCGATTGCAAGTAGGAATATTTTATAACAAACGGTATACACATATGAAGCAAATTTTCTGTAATGACTGATTTATGAATGAATGACATATGCCATTTAATGATATTGTGTACGATGACAATGCACACAATAATGGATGGGATCTGAACCCTCACCACTAGCAAGGTGATCGCAAATTATAGCCACTGCGCTGCACTGTGTAGATCAAAACAGTTGAAGATTACAGGTGTTGGAGATACGCATCAAATTTCAACATCGATTTTCTCGCAAACTTGGGGCCGTCGCACGAAAAACCGTTAGCTACGTACTCAGGACGGGTCCCTCTATAACATATCTAAGACTCGTCAGAATCTGTGACGGTCCCCTTCTCAAATATACGCTACGCAAGCATTTAGAACACTCTCTCACACATACATACAGAATTTAGTCCATACGCAGACAGATTGGGTACACTGCCTCTGTCCTGGAGAGTGAACAAGAGACTGATGACCTCAGATGTCTGGTATCAAAAAAGGTATAAAAATCCTCACACGTCATCTTTTAGTCAAGTTACGCCACAAATTTCTTTTCTTCCTAATTCTTTTCGTTATTTCCTCATTAGTTACGTGATCTACTCATCTAATCTTCCGTATTCTTCTGTAGCACCGAAACTCAAAGCTTCTATTCTCTTCTAGTCTGAACTGCTTATCGTCCATGTTTCACTTCCGCACAAGGATGCACTCCAGGCAAATATCTTCAGAAAAGAATTCCTAACACATAAATCTACATTCGATGTGAACAAATTTCTCTTCTTCAGAAACGCTTTTCTTACTGGCGCCAGTCTACATTTCAGATCCTCTCTACTTCGACTGTCAAATGGTTCAAATGGCTCTGAGCACTATGGGACTTAACATCTGCGGTCATCAGTCCCCTAGAACTTAGAACTACTTAAACCTAAATAACCTAAGGACAGCACACAACACCCAGTCATCACGAGGCAGAGAAAATCCCTGACCCCGCCGGGAATCGAACCCGGGAACCCGGGCGTGGGAAGCGAGAACGCTACCGCACGACCACGAGTTGCGGACTTCGACTGTCACCAGTTATTTTACTGCTCAAAACAATAGAATTCACCTAGTACTTTTAGTGTTTCTTTTGCTAATCTACTTCCCCCAGAATAGCCAGATTTAATTTGACGACATTCTGTGACGTTTGTTTTGCTTTTGTCAATGTTCATCTCATATCCTCTTTCCAACACTCTATACATTCCGTAAAAATGCACTTCCAAGTCCTTTGATGTCTCTGACAGAGCAATGTCATCGGCAGACCTCAAAGTTTTTATTTCTTCTCACTGAAATTTAATTCCTTCTCCAAATTTTTCTTTGCTTTCCTTCCCTGCTTGGTCAGTGTACAAATTGAATAACATCCTTGTCTCACTCGCTTACCAACCACTGCGTCCCTTTCATGCCCTTCGACTCTTATAATTGCCGCCTGGTTTCTGCACAAGTTGTGTATAACCTTCGAAGCCTTCTCTAAGTGACTCATGACCATAGCTGTTAAGTCCCATAGTGCTCCGAGCCTTCTCTAAGTCTACACATGCTATAAACGTAGGTTTACTTTTCTTAAACCCATCGACTAAGATATGTCACAGAGTCAGTTTCCGTTCGCTTTTTCCTACCTTTCTCCGGAATCCAAACTGATCTTCTCTGAGGTCGGCTTCTACCTGTCTTTCTAGTCGACTGTAAACAATTCGTGTCAGTATTTCGCAACCGTGACCTCTTACACTGATAGTTCGGTAATATTCACACCTGTAAGCACCGGCCATTTTTGGAATTGAAATCATTATATTCTTTCTTGATGTTTGAGGATATTTACCCTCTCTCATTTCTCTTGCACACCAGGTGGAACATTTTTGTCATAGCTGGCTCTCCCCAGGATATCAGTGGTTCTGAGGGAATGTCTAGTCCACGAGCCTAGTTTTGATTTAGGTCTTTCCGTGCCCTGTCGAATTCTTCTCGTAGTATCATTGAGCTTACTATAATTTCCGACTGTGTTTTACGAAGCGCGCTTTTATTGACGAAGCATGTTCAGTGGTCCTAGTTATTTTTTCCTCTTCCTTACAGATTCCGAAGACCGACAGATTTTCCCTCGTTGTTTGCAAAGGTTAAATTATAAAATAATAATAAATAAAACGAAATATGGTGAAAAGTGAAAGTGGAACCACTTTTTTCTACTTCAACATCCGCTATAAACTACAGTAAGATCTGTCGACGTCAGGTTAAGTAAGAAAGAGGAAGAAACACATGTGACAAGTAAGGATGCTTTGCAAATAAAAGCGAAGCACGTCTGGTAAAAACGCTCCTAAACTGCAATAAGCTTAAGACGCTATATAAGAAATAGTAATTTATATTTAAATCGATGTTTCTGTTGGACAAAATTATCTTAAAACATGTTAGTATTGTCTCTTTCCAAACTTTCAGGTAAACTCTGATAATTTTTTCGATATTACGAAAAGAAGTATGAACTAATTTGTGCACAATTCCCAAGTCTATTTTGAAACACCACTTACCAGAGACGCAGGCAGTTGCGCGCTACATCAGTATACGTTTCGGCTACGCATCCGACTGTACTCCTTCTGTTCTCTGACGTGTTTGTTCTCTAGAACTGAGTCCTTGCTTCCCTCAGGATCAAGAGTCTGTCTACCAACAAAGTACCGCGAGTGTCTACATTGGGGGAAACAGCCGCTGCTAGAGTTAATTGCTGTGGGGAACGTCGTGTCGTGACGGCAGTCATTGTCGATTTCCAGGGATTGCACAGTTACTGCTTCATTAACAACAACCACTGAGCAGCTATACCATCCAGAACGACCTCCTTGCTAGGGGTGCAGAAGCCAGTGCGGGTACTTGTGATGGAGGCATTTTCTTACGTATACATAAGATAAAAAGGGTTCCCCGATACATCGACTACTCTCTGTTACCTGCGAAGAACGATCTCCTGGTGACCTTTCAGTCTCCCCCCCCCCCTCCTCCTTCTTAATTCAAGTTATTGTCCACAATAAGCAAAGTCTTTTATGAAAAATTTGAAAGGAGCGAAGATTATAATAAACTTTCCAGTTTACTTAGCTTCTCGTGGAGAGTTGGTTCCAGCTATTCTTGTCTAGGGGTCTGATTCTTGAAGCTGAAATTATCACATTTTATGTCCTCATGGTTGAATTGATCTGAATAAATTGGAAGATTGTTGGTGCCGAAATTTTGTTGTCACGTTAATATATTTTGCCATATTTTAGTATATCATACAGTCTTTTGAATTTTCACATTAACATAGCCGAAATTACATTGTTCGCCAAAAATACAAAAATACGTCCGATCACATCAGAGGCATGCTTACTACTATCTCACTCTGCGGTAATAACAATATTCCAAAGTGTTTATAATTTTTCTTGACAAATGAATTTCTATTAGTTTCGATTATTATTTCATAAATGAATCCAGGAGTAAACATAATAAACACTACCAGACTGTGTAATTAATAATAGAAATTTTAAGTGTGCCAAATAATTCCTATATAATTCCAAATATTACTAAAAAATATAATTTTAACTGTACATTCAGAACTAGTATTTATCGATTATAACATCGTACATAAAATAATTCCTTTTCATAAATTTTAGCTTGAAATATAACATATTGAGTACAAAATTACATGAAAGGTTTCAGAAAAATAGCTGAGATAGTGCTGATCCTTCCCAAATTCGAAAAATAATATGGTATCGACAACTACTGTTGAGGAAAAGTAATGCAAGAGGAGGATGTCCTGTTACACTCTACAGTTTTCAGAAGAAAATGCGCCATTCCACTGACTGCGAATCATATCAAAATGATTTGCGAAACATTTCGCGGACGCGAGGACGTTTTTGTTGCCCAGAGGTTATGTGACGTCAGTCCTGTTGAGAACAACTCGGACACCATGAAAAAAAGATGTAAGTGATGTGAGCAGATCGAACCCAGCTCCACTAAGTCTCCTTGAGTTGTGGACGACGGTCTTGCTGTCATGGAATGGTGTTCGATGTCTCGGGAAGACCAAACCATGATTTTTCGCCAGAGTTAATGTGAGTGCTACTCGCAGCTCAGTGGATGTCTCTAATGCTATGTCTCATGACTGTATAATGAAAAGAAATGATCGTATGGCATTTATTGGGCGGGATATTCCCTAAGGGGTTCGGCCGCCATATTGCAAGTCTTCCTAGTTGACGCCACTTCGGCGACTTGAGTGTCAATGATGATGGACACACAGCACCCAGTCCCCTGCCGGGAATCGAACCTGGGCCCCCCTTGCGTGGTAGGCGGTAACGCTACCGCTGAGCTACGGTGGCGGACACGACTGTATAACATGTAGCTAACGGCACAAACACATCAGTTTTCCAATAAAGACCACTACTGGTCAACAATGTTCACACCTGACTCTTCTACATGCCAATAAGACACTTTGTTCCATCTTCATTCAGATGAAACCAATGTTTCACAACAGGATCAGACTCAGTACTTTATGCCTTTACTATTGCTTCCATACACAAACATATACAGCGATAGGGAACAGTGCAAATGTCGGTGCGTTGGACCATATTATATATTACAGTTTTTGGATTGTCGAGTTTTGTGCCGATTGCTCAGCTGCAGTTCCTTCTCTGTGAGTACAGGTGACTGGTAAACAAACGACATGCCAATAATATTTTTATCATGAATTCTTTTCCCCTCGCACTGTTTTCTTTGATATTGTTTTGTCTAAATACATATCAAGCTCAGTATTTACTTTCATGACAGCGGTTCCCCCATTAAAAATAACAATTACCAAGATTACCCCAGCATGGGAAGATTTTTAATGTTTCTCGGGTATCTGATCGGGTGTAGTCATCGAAAAGGCGCGATATTTCGATAATACGAATTCTTGTCATCTTCAGATGTTCCCGATGCCTGTCTGACGCTGACGCTCCATTGGGGAGCTTTTCCTTGCTCGGCACGTTGTGCAGTATAAGCATAAATATGTTGTTCCTGCTCTTCCTGTTGTGAAGAAAGAAAACAAATCTAACGTATTCGAATCGGCCTTTGGTGATGTGGTGATGCTTTCCTGTGTCTGGTACGAGTAAAATTATTCTCGCAGCAGGTCAAGCCAACGCGTGGTTGGCCTGTAGTGTGGTTGGTGGCCCAGTTCACAGACGAGCCGGTTGCGAGACTGTCCCTCCTTCTCGTAGAAGAACCTCGCGGTAATCCGAAAGCTCTCCTGCAGGAGTAGGATGCCAGTGTCTTCGTATAGCAGACGAGTGGAAGACGCAGAGCGATCTTCTGGGCGCGCTTCTGGACCCTTCGCAGCGTTGCGATGAGTGAATCTGCTGCCTTTCCCCACACACAGCTGCGTACTCCAACACTGGTCCGACCAGCGCTAGGTAAAGCGTGACACCACGGTGGTATGGCAACTTCGACTGCGGGTTGAGCAGCGGATATAGAGCGCAAATGTGCCCTATGGTTCAAATGGCTCTGAGCACTATGGGACTTAAATGCTGAGGTCATCAGTCCCCTAGAACTTAGAACTACTTAAACCTAACTAACCTAAGGACATCACACACGTCCATGCCCGAGGCAGGATTCGAACCTGCGACCGTAGCGGTCGAGCGGTTTCCAGACTGTAGCGCCTGTGCTGGACGGAACTTACACCATGAATCCTGCTGGGCTGTCCATAAATCCGTATGAGTACGACGGGGTGGAGATCTGTTCTGTACAGCACGGTGCAAGACATCCCACATATGTTCAATAGTGTTCATGTCTGGGGAGTCTGGCGGCCAGCGGAAGTGTTTAAACTCAGAAGAGTGTTCTTGGAGCCACTCTGTAGCAATTCTGGACGTGTGGGGTGTCGCATTGCCCAGCTGGAATTACCCTAGTCCGTCGGAATGCACAATGGACATGAATAGATGCAGGTGATCAGACAGGATGCTTAAGTAAGTGTCACCTCTCAGAGTCGTATCTAGACGTATCATGGGTCCAATATCACTCCAACTGCACACGCTCCACACCATTACAGAACATCCACCAGCTTGAACAGTCCCCTGCTGACATGCAGGGTCCATGGATTCATGAGGTAGTTCTCCATACTCGTACACTTCCGCCGGCTGTATACAATTTGAAATGAGGCTCGTCCAACCAGGAAACATGTTTCCAGTCATTAACAGTCCAATGTCGGTGTTCACGGGCCCAGGCGAGGCGTAAAGCTTTGTGTCGTGAAGTCGTCAAGGGTACACGAGTGGACCTTCAGCTCCGAAACCCATATCGATGATGTTTCGTTGAATGGTTCGCACGCTGACACTTGTTGATGGCCCAGCATTGAAATCTGCAGTAAACGAATTCACTTAAGATACTCACAGACAGCATGCTATGCTATTATTTACTGTTTACTACAGTAATACAATAGTGACAGAGTCAGGAGTGAGAACTAACTGGAGGAAAACTGGAGTTCCACGAAACACGTAAACATTCCGAAATCATTGTTCTACAAAAATCCTTCCAGCATATGCGTACACATTCTCTTCGATGTCCCGAATTCGATGCACTGCATTCTGACAATAACGAGAAGTATGAGGATCACACATATACACCTGTTACTGACGCAAACATAGGAGTTCGTTACAACGAACAGCAGAGGACACTTCGAAAGCAAATCAGCGTAAGTCTCTTTACTAGAAATATTTTTTTTTTTTTTTGTAGGCAGCATTCTGCTACCTGTCGAGTAGCGCATCTGGCACGGCCGGGAGGTACAAGTACGTCCGCCCACACCTGGGGCAACAAGCAAATGTTAACTATGGACACTTCATTAAGAACCTGACTGATCGTGTTCCTGGCCTCAACATCCCTTGAAGAACCTGGGTGCCACTAAACAGAATGAGAACTAGTGTTGGACGGTGCAAGGAGCTGATGGCCAAGTGGGGCTACGTGGACGGTCCTCACTGTGACTGCGGCGAAATACAGACGATGCAGCACATAATCGAGTGTGAAATTCATGGTTTTCGGGACGGTGCACTAGAGGATCTGCATAGACTCATAGTTGGGCCATTTCTTAGCTCTGTAATTTAAGTGTTTCTGTTTAATTGTTAATTTTTTGACAGATTACAACATTTATGCACTATAGGTTTATAAGTACTGTAATATGTATAACTAAATTTATAATGAATAATGTTTTGTTACATTTGCATGTTAATTTCCCATGCTGAAAGGTTAGTTAATTTTAACAGAAGCTGCAAGGAGATAACCCAAAGAATAATCAGCTACAAGACAGTTATCCACTGACAGCTGACTGTTGTGATGATCAAAGTTTATCTCACTACGTTTATCTAAACACGTCAAAATACTATCAAAAGTTAAATAAACAACACCAAACACGTCCCTGTCATAATTAAAGTAAAAGGAATTGAAAAGTACAAAATCAAAATTAGCACTTTCTAATACCTGCTCCGAAAAAGCATATCTGTCCACTTACCGAGCCATCCAGGAAGTGCTGAAAACCACGCTCGCTAGCGAAATGGCTCCTCTGCTTCAAAACTGGTAGACAGCGATTCATTGAGTTTAAAATGCTCAACCACTCTCTCGCATCGTGCCTACCTTTCCCACCCTCGTCAGAGCCCGTTCTCTTCTCAGTCTCCTTCTATATTTTCTGTTTCAAACACCCACACAATCATCTAAAGACAGTCACACGTGGAATACAGGATAAAAATGAAATTTCGGAAACACGTTTGTCTAGGTAACATATTTAAGTGATTAACATGGTAAGATCACAAGTTAATGTAAGTGCGAGATAAGCCATTGCAAATGTGGAACGCTGGTATATTTAATAACCGCTGTAGTCGCCAGAATGTTGAATGCAAACGTACATGCGTTGTGTTTTACAGGTGCCGCATGTCTGTTTGTGGAATGGAGTTTCATGCCTGTTGCACTTCGTCGGTCAATACAGGAACGGTTAATGCTGGTTGTGGATGGCCCTGGAGTTGTCGTCTGATGATATCCCACATGTGCTCGATTGCACACAGATCTGGTGATCGTGCAGGCCGAGGCAACATGTCAACACTCTGTAGAGCATGTCGGATTACAAGAGTGGTATTTCGGCTAGCGTTATCCTGTTGGGAAAAAAAACCTGGAATGTTGTTCATCAATGGTAGCACAACAGATCTAATTACTAGATTGACGTATAAATGTGCTGTCAGGGTGCGTGGGATAACCACGTGAATGCACCTGTTGTCATACGAAATCGCACCCCAGACCATAACTTCAGGTGTAGATCCAGTGTGTCAACCACGCAGACAGGTTGGTTGCAAACGCTCAAATGACCTCCATCTAACCTACACGCGGCCATTACTGACACAGAGGCAGAATCAGAAAATGCAACAGACTTCAACCCTACACTCCAATGAGCTCTCGCTTTACAGCATTGAAATCGCAAATGGCGGTGATTTTGGGTCAGTGAAGTGCACGATACACGGCGTCTGGCTCGGATCTGTCCTTGAAATAATCAATTTGTAACATTTTGTAGTGTCACTGTGCTGCTCAAATAGTTGCTGCAGATGCAGTACGATGCGCCAAAAGCCATACGCCGAACACGATGGTCTTCCCCCTCTGTGCGGCTGGTCCCGGCGGAGGTTCGAGTCCTCCCTCTGGCATGAGTGTGTGTGTTTGTCCTTAAGATACTTTAGGTTAAGTAGTGTGTAAGCTTAGGGACTGATGACCTTAGCAGTTAAGTCCCATAAGATTTCACACACATTTGAACATTTTTTTCTTCCCCCTCGGTAGTGCCACGTCGTCGCCCAGAGCCGGTCTTCTTGCGATCATACATACCTTTTATCACCGTTGCCAGCAGTCATGTACAGTGTCTACATTCCTGCCAAGTCTTTCTGCCTTAAAGGCGTTCGCGAGTAACATCAGTTCACTACGTACAATCTCAAAGGAAATAATACTCACGACTGTTACAGGGTGTATTTAAAACAAATCTGATTTGCATACTTATAGTGGCGCTACTAGAGCCTCTCTTATGCGATTGGTGTGATATTTTAATACACATCATCATTAAAATGTAGAAACACGCATACCAACTTCCGTTTATGTCGCACAATTCCTTCTGGATGGTGGGATTTTTTTCCGGCAGTATAGTTTGGTCAACATTTCTACAGAGGTTTTTCTATCGTCTTGCCAGGACGAAAACTGGCATCTCTGACTCGTTGAAGGCGCAAAAAATATCACGCACTAATGACAAAATAACTCAAGTTACATGAAACTAACCGATGGATTCGTTTCAAGGGCGTGCACAGTTATACTTCGTCTAAGTAGTTTTAGTGTGTCGTAGTGGCGTAACTTTTTTTGTCCCAGGCCTCCCATGTAAGGTAATGCTATGTTCAAACAGATGGATGTTACAAACTAAATACAAATAAGCTTTCATGGCTAGTTCTAACTTTTCAGAGTTTTCACTACTCGGCCATGATCGATGACATCCTAATAGTAGAGATTTGACAGAACAAGTTGCGGTGCAGGAATCTCTAGCACATCCTGTGAAAATGTGTTCAGAAATTTCTGGATGAAATAGAACAAGCGATAGTCTTCTTACACACGGCGACTGTGTTTTCTACCCAGCTCAAGTGCCGATCTCAAGTCACTACCAGATTTTTTCAGCATCACTTGATACGGTATTGGGGTACCGTGAAGAATAACACGGAACAACTGCTTGCAAAGTCCAGGTCTAACTGATTTCTGATGGTATTCTGAAATTACCTGGGAATACCACGCATTTAATTTAGGCCTAGGTTGGGCGTCTATCTAATGACTTTGAGAAATTCGTTCTTGGAATAAACTGTGATGGCAGATGCTTGGAAAGGGTATAACTAATACAAATTCGTGTCTTGATTCGGTCTCTGAGGTGCGCTTTGATAATACGGTTGCTGGAGTGACGCCCGCGGAAAGCAGAGATCCATGTTCGAAAAAAAATTACAAAACTGTGTCACTGCAATTAGAGGTGGAGTTCAAGAAGAGAATGCTCAAGAGTGGAAAGTAAATCTGACTTGGGTTCCTTTAAAGAACCATACCGACTATCTCCTCGAGTGAAATAGCGTAAATTAAAATGAGGGGGTCCCAAAACGAGTCGTGTCTTAAACCGTCTGCTACCTCGTTCGGTACGAGATTCGACTCAGTTCTACTTTGTTAAAAAGATTCAAGGAATCATAAAAATATGACTCTGCGTGATGGACAGCTCATTTCTCGTACTGTCTGCCACTGAATTTGTCAAACAAACAGGTAACGAATCGCGCAGCTTGCTTCTGAAACTTTCCAGACCCATCAGACTTTCGGTCCTGGCAAAGAGGACCTACCAAAGGCAGCAGACAGAGGAGCAGTAATGTAGCGTATCACATGAGTGGTTTGTTAACTGATCGTTTCATAGGTACCTGATACTTTCCTTCACCATATGTCTATCAGAGTGCGTTTATGCTGTCACCTCCCAGCTCGCTGGCATGGCACGGCGATGTCTCCCCACTGTGTCTTATCGATCAATTTAACATGCACCTTTGCTGCTCGCTCCGATGCTCGCTATGATCCTCGCCAGACAATGCGCGTTTCACCCTCCGACCATCGCCGTATATCCTAAAACTTGAGCCTCGATAGACAGCATCAAGACCACTCCACCATTGCCGCGTTTGACGCTGCTAACACGCTGCTCGCTATGTGAACAGCTGCAGGGTAATTGCTCCCGGCGAGCAGCGAGCAGCAACGCTGCAAAAAAATGGTTCAAATGGCTCTGAGCACTATGGGAGTCAACTGCTGAGGTCATAAGTCCCCTAGAACTTAGAACTACTTAAACCTAACTAACCTAAGGACAACACACACATCCATGCCCGAGGCAGGATTCGAACCTGCGACCGTACGGTCGCGCGGTTCCAGACTGTAGCGCCAGAACCGCTCGGCCACCAGCGGCTGGCTGCAACGCTGCAGCGAGGTGTAATCTGCAACGTGCCAGTGGCGACGTGTGACATGCCACCAGCGAGGATGCAGCGTAAAAGTACTCCAAGAATCGCGATGATGTTCCGTCCATCATCATTTAAAGTGATCACGAGAAAATATTTTGTAGACAGCGCTTCGTATAGCGATTTCTCAGCAAAACCTTATTCAGACAATTCTCTAGCGTTTTGTCTCGTGAATAACAGTTATATACTGGGATTTAATATTGTTAAATACTGTTGCCATATGCAGGAAGACTTAAAGATGGCAAGTGAAGACTAGCAACTGACTCAACAAGTTAAAGCAGTGTAATAAGTGCAAATACTTTATTGTTTGACTGAACAATTTCTGTGTGGTCACCGGAACCACTTTAAAAATTTAAATATTTAGTGATAACCATCAAAGGCGTTTTAAGATGAAGTGATCACATAAATTTCCTCGATGGACAAACAGATACCAGACTGAGATTTGTCGAAATAATTCATAAAGCTAGAGTAATTTGACTCGCTTAAGAAGTCACTGACGTAACTCTCGACCGAACGATTCATGTTCTTCTTGATGCAGTAATTTACCAACAGCCGTATGATTTGTAGAAGTTTATTTTATTTTATGAACTTCTATGTGCTACTAGTTTCGGCATTACATTGTTGCCATCTTCAGGCCACACTCGTCATAGTCGTAAAATCGCTATACACGAAAGGAGCCATATAACTGGATCCGTGAATCAATCGTCCTGCAACAGCTCTTGGTGGCCGGGCGACACAGACGACTATGACGAGTGGGGCTTGAAGATAGTATCAATGTAATGAAGAAACTTGTAGCTTGAAGTTCATAAAATAAAATAAACTTCTACAAATCATACGGCTGTTGGTAAATTATTGCATCAAGAAGTTAATGCCAGGCGTCGTCCCACGATCCATAATGGAAGATTAAGGAACGATTCATGAGTTTTCCAGTTTTGGACCATTATCGTTTCTGATTAGCCGCAGAATTAGAGAATATTTAAGGAAAAGCTGCATATCTACTCATGTGTTTATTTAATTACAGCAGTGCAGTAAATTACACCCTATCCAGCAAAGGCGCTAATGGAATATGATTTCGGGAACAGACATTTCAAGACGAATCAAAAAACGTATTATTCTAATGACGAAATTTGAAGATCAGAAGCATTGCAAATAACGGAAGCTTACTTATCGTGGTACACAACGTAAAAAGAAGGATACATGGTTAAATTAGTAGGTGCTTTGAGGGTACAACGCAGCCATGAGCAACCTTTGGTGATCAGCGGGCCTGATTCACATATACTGAGGTGACAAGAGTCATAGGATACCTCCTAATATCGTGTCGGACCTCCTTCTGCTTGGCGTAGTGTAGCAGCTCGACGTGGCATAGACTCAACATGTCGTTGAGAGACCCCTGCAAAAATATTGAGCCATGCTGCCTCTATACCCGTCCATGAGTCTGAAAGAGGTGCCGGTGCAGGATTTTCTGCACGAACTGACCTCTCGATTATGTGCCATAAATTTCGAAGGGATTCATGTCGGGCGATCTGTGGTCAAGTCATTCACTCGAATTGTCCAGAATGTTCTTCAAACCAGAACAATTGTGGCCTGCTGACATGGCACATCCATGAAACTTCCATCGGTTTGGGAGCATGAAGTCCATAAATGGCTACAAATGATCTCCAAATAGCCGTTGATCGATTCCGTTGGACCAGAGGACCCAGTCCATTCCATGTAAACACTCCACACCATTACACGCAGTGTACTTGCACAGTGTCATGTTGACAACTTCCTTCCACGGTTTCGTGGGGTCTGCGCCACACTCGAACTCTTCCACCAGCTCTTACCAGCTGAAATCGGAACTCATCTGACCAGCCCAAGGTTTCCCCGTGGTCTACGGACCACCAATATGGTCACGAGCCCGGGAGAGGTGCTGCAGGCAGCGACATGCTGTTACCAAAGGCACTCACAACTGTCGTCTGCTGGCATAGCCCATCAACGCTAAATATCGCAGCACTGTGCTAACGGATACGTTCGTCGTACATTCCACATTGATTTCTGTTAGCACCGCCATCTCTACACACAAACGCCGCTGCTGTCGCTCGTTAAGTGAAGACCGTCGGCCACTGCGTTGTCCGTGGTGAGAGGTAATGCCTGAAATTTGGTATTCTCCGTATACTCTTGACACTGTGGATCTAGGAATATTGAATCCCCTTAGGATTTCCGAAACTGAATGTCCCATGCGTCTAGCTGCAACTACCACTCCGCGTTCAACGTCGGTTGATTCCTGTTGTGCGGCCATAATCATGTTGGAAACCTTTTCACACGAGTCACCTGGGTACAGATGACAGCTCCGCCAATGCACTGCCCTTTTATACCCTGTGTAGGCGATACTACCGCCATCTGTATATGTGCATATCACTAATCTATGATTTTTGTCACCTCAAGGTTTTTATTCAAGTTCCCGGGTCATCTCGTGACGTAAAGCGACAGCTGCGCTCTTAGCACATGAAATCGAAACTGTAGTGTCAGTGACGTTAATGATTAAGGGATAGCGCACCAATATGAAAGGCACTCCATTCCCGACACACCACACCAACAAATTATCTCCCAAAACATGCGTTTTTGAAATTACATCTGTTTTATGTTCACAGCATCTTAAGATGTTTACATTTATTTACACTTCGCGAACATTGTTTCTTTGCGTAGGACGTATTACAATAGCTGCCTTAAAAACTCGTGTTGCAAAATTCTGCAGCGCCTAGCTCTCTCTCCCACGAATGTCTTCCGCGGGCCGGATTGAAACTAGTCGGGGGCCGGATCCATCCGCCAGTTGCTCACCCGTGGTATGAACGATGCGTCATTTAGTACACAGAGTTGTCGCCTCTGGCAGCATCAACACAACTAACCCGGTTCGGTATTTTCATTCGAACTGAGCTTGGATGACAGATATGAGTACGTCATTCCATACTGCTTCAATGCTATGTGAGAGTTCAAAATTATATCTGCTGACGATTGGTGGCGTTCGGTCTCTCGGCAACAAATGAAAAGGTGTTTTCAGAGGGGAAGAGATCCGTAGAACGTTCTGGCCAGGCCAACAGTCAATCACCCTCTGTACCAAGGTTGATCAGGATAGTGTGGGCAACATGATGTGTCGAGTTATTTTATTGAAAGATCACGTCAGGGGGGCCTCAAAGATAGGGCACAGCTACTGGCCTTGATACGTCAGAAACTCCTACTATCCAAGTTACCCGCTATATGAACCAGGCGGGATCGTGTTGTGTAGTCATAACTGGGCCCGTATGACGATGACGAATGCAACTGCCAACTTTCGTTTTCCTACTTGAACAACAGTGTGGCAGAACGATTAACTACGGTCCCGGTAAGTCACGATCCTGTAGCTGTTGAACTCTCCGATACCCCTCCTTCTTACACGAGGCACAACATAAACTTCTGACAAATTAGCAACAATCAAGTGCCATTTCTCAATGGGAAACCAGCTGCGAAATGTTTCCCTGTGTACAGACTGTAGATGGCGTTACTCCTAATTACTTCATTCGTATTCGCAATAAATAAACACTTTTACAGTTAGAGTGTGTACAGCCCATCAAACACGAACACAACTTAAATCGACGGATATTTGCGTCCGAAAAAAATTAAAGGCACAATAAAATAAACGAAGTAGGAGGAACTGATTATTTATTTGTATTTTCTGCTACCAAACATTATTATTTGTTTTATGTTTAATTTAACATAGCAAAACGCGTTTCAAGCACGCCTGCATATCTCCAGACGTTTGTGCATACAGAATTGAATAACTGTATAGTGTTTACTTGTATGTAGAAAAAATTTGTGCAGTGAATTACGCCGGAAAACAGTGAAAAAATAAAGAGTAATGTTAGACAACAGCTCCACCAGTATACCAAGGATGAAAAACGGAACTTGGAGACGCCAAATTTGCTTCTGTGTCAGTCATAATAAACAACGAGACACAGCTCCACATAAGCAGAAGACATCACGGGACATCAGTTTCTGGCCAAACACTGCACACCACCCCCTCTCTCCAAATATCCCAACAGCTCCTCCAGCAGCGAGCAGTAAACAAAAAGTTCTATGTTAATCCAGTTTAAGACAATTTATTTTAATGTAACAATTTTCTATATGCATAACCGCCTGAAGATGGGCAGAACATGCTCGAGACGCGTTGCATTGCGTTAAAGTAAACATCAAACAAATATGGCATGTAGTAATTCCATGAAAAGTTTTGACCACTAAAAACTTTATACTTTTTAAATACAAATAAATAATTATTCCACACAGCCACGATTCCCAAACGTAACCAGAGTGGCCATAGTTAATTAAGAAGAAACTGAATCTGAAGTTCCAGAAGTTCAGCGTGTATTGCTGGTAATATGAGGAAGTCGAGTGTATTCCCCATGACAGAGATCACAGTAGCACAGCTATCCAGAGGAAATACTTCTGGCTCCATCGTCTGTAGTCAAATACTGCTTACAGACTCAATGACCCGCGGCAGGACAGCAGGACGAGACGACGAATTCCGCAGAGTCCACCTGAGTGGAGCAATGCTGTACTGAGCTGCAGTAGGGCGGTGAGAACGCAGTGGCTTAGTGTTGTGTTGCTGGTGATCTAGTTGAAGTGGCTGCCCAAAGAGAACTTCCACCTTGCTCGCCTCGCTGGACTTGTAGGACGTGGAAGAAGCACAAAATTCCAGTTCTTTGATGAAGTTTAAACATTCACACTGTTGTTCCTTCTGCAAGGGGGGTGATTTTTCATGGGTTTGCCAGACACTGGAAATAGTGACTAGATTAATTGCATGGCTTAACTTCGTAACTGGTCTGGCTAGCGATGAATCGCGTGCGATTGTTGCCTCCGTCTGAGCTTACGTGTCTGTAAATTGCGCGACTCGTCCGATTTTGTGTAAAAGATGGCAGCGATTTCTTTGAAGCGCTGTCGGAGAATCGCAGTTGTGAGTTGATGGGTTACATCGTTGGGGAAGCCTCGAAGTACGCGACGTGACACTCTGAGTGCCCTGTTCTACAGTCGTGGAGATTCGTGTCGGCGATGATAACTCACACAACCGATGTGTGCTCCAGCACTGGTCGTATGAGTGTCGTGAAAACGATGGTGCGAGATTTCGCGGCAGCGTTGATGTCGGATTGAGCACCGGACCGCCGGCCGCGGTGGTCTAGCGGTTCTAGGCGCGCAGACCGGAACCGCTCGACTGCTACGGTCGCAGGTTCGAATCCTGCCTCGGGCATGGATGTGTCTGATGTCCTTAGTTTAGTTAGGTTTAAGTAGTTCTAAGTTCTAGGGGACTGATGACCACAGATGTTAAGTCCCATAGTGCTCAGAACCATTTGAACCATTTAGCACCGAACAGGGTAGTCTCATCCTATGCAGTGCTTTCTTCGTCATTTCCTCTATGTGTGGGCCCCTCATTACAAGTGTGTCTATGGTATTTAGCTGTGGCACTCCACTGCATAGACCTTCTCCGCACCGTACCTGGCTGTAGATCCTGCGGGACCTGTCGCCGGTGGCCGAGCGGTTCTGGGCGCTTCAGTCTGGAACCAGCGGCTGTTACGGTCGCAGGTTTGAATCCTGCCTCGGGCATGGATGTGTGTGATGTCCTTAGGTTTACGTAGTTCTATGTCTAGGGGACTGATTACCTCAGATGTTAAGTCCCATAGTGCTTAGAGCCATTTGAACCATTTTTGAACCCGTCGCCGAGTTACGATGATTGCTTGGCTCTTCTCGAGACTGTAAGCTAGGCGTCACTGTGTCGCCAAGGGTAGCAAGTACATAACAGGTCGACTGCAGCCTCCGCTGCACTACCGTGCTGCGACAGTATACCGCCGTATCGTTCGGGTACATCTCGTTTTGTAGAGATCTTTGTAGTTCCCCAGACGATCGACATTCGTGGACGGCAGTTACAATGCATAGTTACCGCCAGTTGTGGTGTAGCCGCTAAGCATGCGATGCCCATGGCATCTGATGTCGATGTGTGTTGGCCTACCAGTGCTAAAGACATGCCGCGCGAGGTACCCGCGCGGTCTAGGTGCCTTACGACGGTTCGCGCGGCTGCCCCCTGTCGGAGGGGTGGTTAGATTAAGTAGTGTGTAGGCCTAGCGACCGATGACCTCAGCAGTATGATCCCATAGGAACTTACCACAAATTTCCAAATGTACCAAAGATACAAGAAATCAACTGCGCTGAAATGCTTCACACCATTTTGACGTTCATTGCATGCTGTACTCATGCTGTTGTAATTTTATTCGTCAGCACTGTTCATGCAATACATGTAAGGACCGTCATGATGAAATAAAAAATTTAGTTCATCCGCGAATGGAATGGAAATATGGAAATCTATACTGATACATACTGTAGCAAACACCGTATTGTGGCTGCGAGTCGCGTATGCTAAATATTGCGCCACTTGCCAGTAGAGCAGCAGTAACAGCAGAATGGGTCGGTGAGAAGACCTCAGTGACAAGAAATATGGACTTGGTTCAAATGGCTCTGAGCACTATGGGACTTAACATCTGAGGTCATCAGTCCCCTAGAACTTAGAACTACTTAAACCTAACTAACCTAAGGACATCACACACATCCATGCCCGAGGCAGGATTCGAACCTGCGACCGTAGCGGTCGCGCGGTTCCAGACTGAAGCACGTAGAACCCCTCGGCCGCAGCGGCCGTCGAATGTGGATTACACATTCAATGTCGCCCGAGTAGCAAATCCATCACTGCCCTTTCATCCCTTCTAAAGCTTCCCAAGTCGACTGCTGGTAATGTCATTGTTAAGTGAAACGGGAAAAAAGAACCACAGCTAACCCACGAGCGGGCAGACCTTATGTGCCGACGAACAGGGAACGTCGACCATTGCGGAGGGTGGTTGTAAAAAACTGCATGAAATCAGTGGAAGGAATCACTCGTGACATCCAAGGTGCTACCAGCAGTTCACCTAAATGACTGTGCGTAGGAAGTTAAAAAGAATGGGGTACAATAGTCTTGATGTTCAAGTGTGTGTGAATTCGTAAGGGACCAAACTGCTGAGATCTTCGTTCCCTAGACTTACACACTACTTAAACTAACTTATGCCAAGAACAACACACACACCAATGCCCGAAGGAGGACTCGAACCTCCGGCTGAAGAGGCTGCGCAATCTGTCATGGCGCCTTAAACCGCGCGGCCACATCCGCGCGGCTACAACGGTCGAGCAGCTCCGTATAAGCCATACAGTCATGTAGTCTGTGCTGAGCGAAGCTTGAGATCCTGTAAAGAGCGACACCACTGGAGAGAGGATGATTGGAAACGAGTGATTTGGGGCGTGAATCACTCTGTACCCTGTGTCAATCCAGTGGAAGATTTCGGTTTCGCAAGTGCCTGGGGAGCGTTACTTGCCATCAAAGCAAGTGTAGTGCAAACATTGAAGTGGAGGAAGTAGCGATAAGGTAAATGGGTGTTTTTCGTGGTTAGGGTGTGGTCGTCCCATCCACCCCTCCCCCCCCCCCCAAAATGCAGAAGGATATGAACACAGGTTACGGAACTGTGTACTTCGTATTCGTACTGCACAGGAACAGTTTGGAGACGCTGATCGTGTCAGCATGACAATACACCTTGTCATAAAGCAGGATCTGTGACGTAATGCTTTGTGGAGAATGACATCCGTGAAGAGGGCTGGCCTGCCGCGATTCCCGAACTGAACTCAATGAAGCATCGTTGTGATGAGTTACGTCGGCTTCGCTCCAGAACCCAGCGTCCAACATCTCTACCCTGCTAAGTGAAAAGAATTTGTAGCACTAAAGCAGTAGTCGTGTTAATAGTTGGGTAATTGGTTGAGATATATATATTTTTTTTAAATGGCTCTAAGCACTATAGGACTTAACATCTGGGCCGGCCGCGGTGGTCTAGCGGTTCTAGGCGCGCAGTCCGGAACCGCGCGACTGCTACGGTCGCAGGTTCGAATCCTGCCTCGGGCATGGATGTGTGTGATGTCCTTAGGTTAATTAGGTTTAAGTAGTTCTAAGTTCTAGGGGACTGATGACCACAGATGTTAAGTCCCATAGTGCTCAGAGCCATTCGAGCCAACTTAACATCTGAGGTCATCAGTCCGCTAGACTTAGGACTACTTAAACCTAACTAACCTAAGGACATCACACACATCCATGCCCGAGGCAGGATTCGAAACTGCGATCGTAGTAGCAGCGCGGCTCCGGACTGAAGCGCCTAGAACTGCTCGGCCACAGCCACCGGCGGTATTTCTTTTTTTTTAGTGGTAGTTTTGTAATGGTAGAGAACAACTGTCTTAGTAGGCATTTTTGTAGAATTATTAATATTTATAAATACCAGAAATAAATAATTAATACATATATTTACCACCATTCAAAAAACTGTAACTGTATGGTCTTTGTTAGCTTTCTAGATAATAGGTTGTAATGTGACGGACAAATAAATAAAAACCACCACCTCTCTGGCTTGGGCCCTTGAGAAAGAATGGACTGCCACCGCAGTAGAGTTGAAGCTATCATAAAGGCGAAGGTACCACATTAATGTCCACTATTAGGTGTCCGAATACACGCGATCAGACACCGTATGCGCTTATTACTCTGCGCGTGTATCTATTACGGCGAGCTGCCAGTCAACACCACAAGCACAAATTCTCCGCCGATCACATTTACTAGGTCAGACGAGATACTCGCTAGAGACGTTGCCTCTATGTACCGGCAGCCCGCATGTTGGCTGTCGCGCTGATAGCGCATCGTTAGGGATCGCCGGCAAATTTGCGGGCCGGCGTACAAAGGCCGTATGTGTGCTCCGCTGGGTACGGACGTTACGCTGGTCACTTCAAAGGCGTGCTGCGGTGCGCTGCGCCCACGGGACGGGATGAGCCACACCGCGCCGGCTCCCGCCGCTGTTTGATGTGGCTTAATTAGCCTCCTCCCCCCGCGCTCTTTCCCGGAGTTATTTTCCTATACTGTTATCCTGGAAACTTATAATACGTTGCTGGACTCTCAGTATTACACGCAACGTTTTACATTTTTATTATAATGACTGTCACAGAAACTGTTGACGTGTTTTACGCTGAGAACAGTAAATTGTTGGTACAATGGGAAAATTTTAAAATGTCTTAATTCTTATGTTAGTAACGTAAACAACGTAAATTAATTTTCTAAATTCTGGCTGGAGTATTTATTGTCCTGAATATTTGAGAAAAAGTTAAAAATTTATGCTGAACCGGAAGTGTACTGCACGTGATATAGGCGAGCGAGTTCGAATCTCCGGCCGACACTATTTTAACTCTTTCCAAACAGATTTTTTTTTCCTGATCATCTCGAAATCTGATACATACACTGCTGAGCCAAACATTATGACCACCATCTTAATAGTTTGTTCGTCGGTCTTAAGAACGAACTGGAAATGGAAATGAGCGTGTGGCGTCATTGGCCGGGAGGCTCTTACCGGACAGATCTGGCTGCCTTGGTGCAGGTCTTATAACATTCGACGCCACATTGGGCGACCCACCCGCCGGATGGGGATGAAATGATGATGAAGACAACACAACCACTCAGTCCCTAAGCAGAGGAAATCCCCGACCCAGCCTGGAATCGAACCCGGGCTCCCTAGCACGACAATCCGTCACGCTGACCATTTTTTATGCAATAATCTTTATTGAACAAACTAACAGTACAAATATATGCACAATGCGACAGTTCTTTAATGTACAATTTAAACATATATAAATGATTGTTAGTTTAACAAAAATATTAGAAAAACATTAAATACAACAAAATATAACACATTCTATCTTTTCTTGACGTTGCATGAGAACGTGGATAAGGGTATTGCATCATGTGACTGGTAGACATGGCATACCCCAACTTTGAGGGTGGGTCGAGGAAGACGCTGTGGAGATTGTTGTGTCACCGCCAGACACCACACTTGCTAGGTGGTAGCCTTTAAATCGGTCGCGGTCCATTAGTATACGTCGGACCCGCGTGTCGCCACTGTCACTGATTGCAGACCGAGCGCCGCCACACGGCAGGTCTAGAGAGACGTCCTAGCACTCGCCCCAGTTGTACAGCAGACTTTGCCAGAGATGGATCACTGACAAATACGCTCTCATTTGCCGAGACGATAGTTAGCATAGCCTTCAGCTACGTCATTTGCTACGACCTAGCAAGGCGCCATTACCAGTTTATATTGAGATTGTAATTATGTATCATCAAGAACGATGTTCTCCAATTATGGATTAAAGTTAAGTATTCCAAAAGCTATGTACTATTTTTGGCTACTATAATTACTTTACCTTGTTCCAGACCTCACGCCAGTCTGCGTGAGCTTAAAAGCGTGCATTTCGGCCTCCTCTAGCAACACGGTGTTGGCTCTTCTGCCAACACATCAGAGATAACCAGCAAAAGCTCGTCGGTAAAATGGTTTTCGAGTGAGGGTGCTACGCGCGGTCACAACTTTGTACCAGAAGTCGAGGACTGTATGCGGACCACTCTGAAAGAGGTATTCTAAAGCCTGTCCTCGAAACCAGATGAGTGTATGGTGCTTAGCAAAATGGTTCAAATGCCTCTGAGCACTATGCGATTTAACTTCTGAGGTCATCAGTCGCCTAGAAATTAGAACTAATTAAACCTAACTAACCTAAGGACAACACACACATCCATGCCCGAGGCAGGATTCGAACCTGCGACCGTAGCGGGGTGCTTAGCAAGAGGGTAGTGAAATATCTGGGGCAACAACAAGAAATCCGAGGTTACCGTCGTTGGCGGGGCACGGAGGTAAAAGCCCACAATTCGTTGGATGCGGAGCCAAACGTTTCGTTTTAGGGGGCACGTAAGACGGTGCTCGTCAGTGTCTTCGAGCTGACATTCAGGGTAGACTGGGGAGGTGGCCAGTCCTATGCGATAAAGTCAACTATTAGTCGGGAATTTGCCATGGACTAAAACATACCTGAGTGCAGACACAGACGACGGTAAAAAGGGTGCATGCACATACCCCCAAATCGTTCGCCAGTTAATGTCAGGGTGCTGTAGCACTATGAGGTTGCAAGGGGTGGACAGCACAAACAAATGATAACAGTCTTTTGTATGGGGAGGACGGGTGACTGGAAGATCGGTCCGAACGTAGCTGAGTTCTATGAAACAATTGGCCACATGGTACAATAATGGAGAAATACACTCCTGGAAATTGAAATAAGAACACCGTGAATTCATTGTCCCAGGAAGGGGAAACTTTATTGACACATTCCTGGGGTCAGATACATCACATGATCACACTGACAGAACCACAGGCACATAGACACAGGCAACAGAGCATGCACAATGTCGGCACTAGTACAGTGTATATCCACCTTTCGCAGCAATGCAGGCTGCTATTCTCCCATGGAGACGATCGTAGAGATGCTGGATGTAGTCCTGTGGAACGGCTTGCCATGCCATTTCCACCTGGCGCCTCAGTTGGACCAGCGTTCGTGCTGGACGTGCAGACCGCGTGAGACGACGCTTCATCCAGTCCCAAACATGCTCAATGGGGGACAGATCCGGAGATCTTGCTGGCCAGGGTAGTTGACTTACACCTTCTAGAGCACGTTGGGTGGCACGGGATACATGCGGACGTGCATTGTCCTGTTGGAACAGCAAGTTCCCTTGCCGGTCTAGGAATGGTAGAACGATGGGTTCGATGACGGTTTGGATGTACCGTGCACTATTCAGTGTCCCCTCGACGATCACCAGTGGTGTACGGCCAGTGTAGGAGATCGCTCCCCACACCATGATGCCGGGTGTTGGCCCTGTGTGCCTCAGTCGTATGCAGTCCTGATTGTGGCGCTCACCTGCACGGCGCCAAACACGCATACGACCATCATTGGCACCAAGGCAGAAGCGACTCTCATCGCTGAAGACGACACGTCTCCATTCGTCCCTCCATTCACGCCTGTCGCGACACCACTGGAGGCGGGCTGCACGATGTTGGGGCGTGAGCGGAAGACGGCCTAACGGTGTGCGGGACCGTAGCCCAGCTTCATGGAGACGGTTGCGAATGGTCCTCGCCGATACCCCAGGAGCAACAGTGTCCCTAATTTGCTGGGAAGTGGCGGTGAGGTCCCCTACGGCACTGCGTAGGATCCTACGGTCTTGGCGTGCATCCGTGCGTCGCTGCGGTCCGGTCCCAGGTCGACGGGCACGTGCACCTTCCGCCGACCACTGGCGACAACATCGATGTACTGTGGAGACCTCACGCCCCACGTGTTGAGCAATTCGGCGGTACGTCCACCCGGCCTCCCGCATGCCCACTATACGCCCTCGCTCAAAGACCGTCAACTGCACATACGGTTCACGTCCACGCTGTCGCGGCATGCTACCAGTGTTAAAGACTGCGATGGAGCTCCGTATGCCACGGCAAACTGGCTGACACTGACGGCGGCGGTGCACAAATGCTGCGCAGCTAGCGCCATTCGACGGCCAACACCGCGGGTCCTGGTGTGTCCGCTGTGCCGTGCGTGTGATCATTGCTTGTACAGCCCTCTCGCAGTGTCCGGAGCAAGTATGGTGGGTCTGACACACCGGTGTCAATGTGTTCTTTTTTCCATTTCCAGGAGTGTAGGTGCCACATTGTTCGGTGGATCGAGAGAAGCTGGTCGGAGGATATAGAATGCGTGTTAACGACGGGACCGGCCCCCGCCAGTGCCGCAACATAGTATGGAGACCGTGCCTGCACGTTGACGAGTCCGAGGCCACCTTTTGCAGGAGGCAGTGTTAGAGTGTTGTAGCGGACTTTGAAAAGTGCCCCTGCTAACACGAAATATCCAAAGGCTGATTGGATGCGGGTGCCAAGGAGTAACGGCATTGGGAGGATCTGGGCGACGTGTACCAGTTTATGGGCGACATACATGTTGACATAGGAAACACATTAAAGTTGGTTTAAGTTACGGTGCACTTGACCGCGGACATGGTGCCGAATCGACTGCAAAATCCGCCGGTAAGCGAGGGCCACTGTGCGGTGTGTGGACCACGTAAATTCGATAACTAAGTAACGAAGGGTGATACTGACTGGGAGAGGTGTCGGTACCATAACCGGGAGGCCGCGCCCAATGTGCATCATAGTCGATTTGCGGACGTTAAGAATGCTACCCCAAAGACATCCATACTGGTGGATCCATTGGATGGCGTCATTGAGTTCCGTGGAGGAGCAGATGAGAAAGAGGAGGTCGTTCGCATAAGCCCTGCAGTGAAAGGTGCAGTCACGTAAAGTGAGACCCTGCAGTCTAGAGGTAAGACGAGTGATGAGGGGCTCAAGTGCAATGGCATATGGCGAAGTAGACATAGGGCATCCTTGACGCACAGAGCGGCGTATAGGAGTCGGTCCTACAAGCCTCCCATTGACTTGTACCATCGAGACCGCGGGAAGTAGTAACCGGCGAATGGCATCGACAAAGAGTAATGGGAACCCCATACGTGTCGCCACCATGAGGAGGAATGGGTGTCGAACGCGATCAAAGGCACTCGTGAAATCGATGGATACCAGCGCTGCACGAAGGCGACAAACTGCCGCCAGCGCGATGAGGTCACGGCATTCTCCTAGGGCTGCTTATAAGGTGGTCCCACAACCACGTGCAGTGTGCTCCGGTGAAAGGACCTTAGGTAAGGCAGTGCGTATGCGCGCTGCTAAGAGGCGTGCATAGATTTTATAGTCTGCATTCATTAATCTAAGGGGGCGATATGCAGAGACATGAGACCCTCCCTTTGGCTTAGGCACAGGTAGAAGAATGCCAGTGACGAATTCAGGTGGAATTGGGAAGGACGGATCCAGCGAGGAAGCATTAATATGGTGAAAGCTCGGTAAAACTCCACGGGGAAACCATCCGGTCCTGGTGATTCGTTCTTGGCTCCGTTGTTGATCGCATCTTCCACCTCTTCCGCGGTGATTGCAGACATCATGGACGTTGACTCCGCTACGGTGAGGGTCTGATCAGGGGAAGGATGGAGATCATCAGGAATTGGCGTTGCCATCGGTTCGTCGTAATAAAATTGGCGATAATGTTCAGCAAAGGCAGACACCACTGCCGCCTGTGTTGTGTGGTGAACACTGTCGTAGGTCGTAATGCTACGAACGAAAAGTCGACGTCGACGACGATGGTCGGATGCGGCATGGATTGTGGATGGTGTTTCGTTGTGGAGGAGGTCCTGTCGTGGGGAACGCACCATGACACCATACAGTCGTGCACGTTGGAGAGAGAGGAGACGAGCTTTAGTACGCTGTCGTTCGCTATGGGTTTCATGTGATGGAGGGAGCGCATCGAGCTCACGGAGGACGCCGTAATGAAAATTTGTAGTGTCTCGATGCCATGCTGCTGCCTCTTATCCACATTGCATGAAGACCTTTCTGATCGCAGGTTTGGCACATTTGAGCCACCAATGGAACGTGGATGTGTACTGCGGGAGACGTCTTTCGCAAGACGCCACGTAGTGGCAATACATTGTCGGCAGTGTGGATCATTAAGGAGGAAGGTATTAAGCTTCCAGTAACCTCTGCTGCGCCATACTGACTGAGGTGTCAAAGCCAGGGAGCAAATGACGGCGCAATGGTCCGAAAATGCAAGGGTCCATCGTTCTGCTTGGGAGGCTTTGTTGCCAAGGTGGGCAGAGATATAAGACCGGTCCAGTCTGCTCGCAGAATGTGCTGTGTAATGGGTAAAACCGGGGGTATTGCCAAGAATTTTATCGCAAACGTCCACTAGATGAAAATCTTCGATCAAGGTGAGCAGCGCCGGGCATGGCGAATAACCAGGCATTTGGTCCAGCGGATGAAGGACGCAGTTGAAATCGCCTCCCATGATGAGGCAATCATAGCGTCCAGAAAACAGGGGCGCCACGTCATGTCCGAAAAAAGTGGATCACTGCCGACGATTCGTGGAGCCAGACGGACCGTAGATATTGATGACGCGAGTGTCGAAGATGGTAACAGCCATGCCCCTACCAGAGGGGAGGATTGTCGTGTCCGTGAGTGGAATTCCTTTGCGTATATAGAAAGCCACTCCACGCCCTGATTGATCACATGTGGACGTGTATGAATCGTAGCCGTAGACCGGTGGCAGTGTGGCAACGCGAACTTCCGTAAATGTAGTGTGAGGAGGGCTATGCGAGAGGCGTTCAATTAATTCGAAAGTAAAGTTCTATGTACTGACTTGGCAGAAAATCCTACGAAATTTTGGTCTTATGTCTAAGCGGTAGGTGGATCAAAACAAAATGTCCAGACACTCTGTGACCAAAATGGTACTGAAACAGAGGATGACAGACTAAAGGCCGAAATACTAAATGTCTTTTTCCAAAGCTGTTTCACAGAGGAAGACTGCACTGAAGTTCCTTCTCTAGATTGTCGCACAGATCACAAAATGATAGATATCGAAATAGACGACAGAGGGATAGAGAAACAATTAAAATCGCTCAAAAGAGGAAAGGCCGCTGGACCTGATGGGATACCAGTTCGATTTTACATAGAGTATGCGAAGGAACTTGCCCCCCTTCTTGCAGCGGTGTACCGTAGGTCTCTAGAAGAGCGTAGCGTTCCAAAGGATTGGAAAAGGGCACAGGTCATCCCCGTTTTCAAGAAGGGACGTCGAACAGATGTGCAGAACTATAGACCTATATCTCTAACGTCGATCAGTTGTAGAATTTTGGAACACGTATTATGTTCGAGTATAATGACTTGTCTGGAGTCTAGAAATCTACTCTGTAGGAATCAGCATGGGTGTAGAAAAAGACGGTCGTGTGAAACCCAGCTCGCGCTATTCGTCCACGAGACTCCGAGGGCCATAGACACGGGTTCACAGGTAGATGCCGTGTTTCTTGACTTCCGCAAGGCGTTCGATACAGTTCTCCACAGTCGTTTGATGAACAAAGTAAGAGCATATGGACTATCAGACCAATTGTGTGATTGGATTGAAGAGTTCCTAGATAACAGAACGCAGCATGTCATTCTCAATGGAGAGAAGTCTTCCGAAGTAAGAGTGATTTCAGGTGTGCCGCGGGGGAGTGTCATAGGACCGTTGCTATTCACAATATACATAAATGACCTTGTGGATGACATCGGAAGTTCACTGAGGCTTTTTGCAGATGATGCCGTGGTGTATCGAGAGGTTGTAACAATGCAAAATTGTACTGAAATGCAGGAGGATCTGCAGCGAATTCACGCATGGTGCAGGGAAGGGCAATTCAATCTCAATGTAGACAAGTGTAATGTGCTGCGAATACATAGAAAGATAGATCCCTTATCATTTAGCTACAAAATAGCAGGTCAGCAACTGGAAGCAGTTAATTCCATAAATTATCTGGGAGTACGCATTAGGAGTGATTTAAAATGGAATGATCATATAAAGTTGATCGTCGGTAAAGCAGATGCCAGACTGAGATTCATTGGAAGAATCCTAAGGAAATGCAATCCGAAAACAAAGGAAGCAGGTTACAGTACGCTTGTCCGCCCACTGCTTGAATACTGCTCAGCAGTGTGGGATCCGTACCAGATAGGGTTGATAGAAGAGATAGAGAAGATCCAACGGAGAGCAGCGCGCTTCGTTACAGGATCATTTAGTAATCGCGAAAGCGTTACGGAGATGATAGATAAACTCCAGTGGAAGACTCTGCAGGAGAGACGCTCAGTAGCTCGGTACGGGCTTTTGTTGAAGTATCGAGAACATACCTTCACCGAAGAGTCAAGCAGGATATTGCTCCCTCCTATGTATATCTCGCGAAGAGAACATGAGGATAAAATCAGAGAGATTGGAGCCCACACAGAAGCATACCGACAATCCTTCTTTCCACGAACAATACGAGACTGGAATAGAAGGGAGAACCGACAGAGGTACTCAGGGTACCCTCCGCCACACACCGTCAGGTGGCTTGCGGAGTATGGATGTAGATGTAGATGTAGAAGAAGGGCGACGTCGACGTCAGAGACCCGAAGCATGTCACATAGCAGCTGCAGCTTTGGTGCCGATCATGTTGATGTTCAGTGTGGCGAACCGGTACGTTTGTTTCTTTGGTGGTGGACGCGGGTCTACCATCACCAAGGGAAGTATGAGGAGGGTGACAGGAAGTCCCGTCCCATCTGCTGCAGTGCCTCGATTTTGATGTTAACTGGCAGCCTCGTGCGGGGGAGGCAACTCATCCGGAGGAGGGGGCGTACCTTCCTTAACGTCGTCGGCCGATGCTCGTGTGCCGTGGGTCTGTCCAATGTCCATGGGAATTGCATCGTGGCGAGAGAGATCTGGAGCTGTCGGCGGGGAGACAGGCGTCTCAACCTGCGCACCGATCGTTTCATTGTGCGTGGCGACCTCCATAGTGGTCCCGTCCTGTGAAACGTCTTGTTAATCGTGAAAGATGTTTGCCGACATCTGCGTGGAAATGTCGGCTGCTTGGCTGTCGTCTTCGTCGTCTTGGGTGGCGATGCTTTGAGAGCCCGTGGGTGAACGGCGGCAGCGTTTCCGCCTACGTGGCGAGCGCTGTTTGCGCACGTGTTCTTCATTGTCGGACGACGGCAAGGAGGAGCGTCGACCTGGTTCGAAAGCGTCGGTAGGTACAATGAAATTGTCAAACAGGTGTTGTGAAGCAGTACTGGTCTCCTCAGCGTCCGGTGCGGGAGCCTGTTCGGCAGGAAGGTTGTCAGGTGGGACGTCTGCACCGTCCGTAGGTGAATGGGACGGTGGGACGTGCTGACCCGAGGGACCGGGCGACGGACTGGACGAAACTGTAGACGTGGCATGAGCCGCTGCGTAAGTGACAGGTAGGGCGGTCATCATGGGTTTGACGGACGCTTCCGACAACGGGAGCTGCGCAACACGTCGTTGAATGTATTCAGACCGTAGTTGACCTTCTTTCCCGCAACCGGAACAGGTGCGAGGTTGGCCGTCGGACATTACAATGGCACGGCAGCCTCCGATACGTAGATAGGAAGGCACGTATTTCTGCAACTCGATGAGGACCTGTTGAAAACGGGATAGGTTTGAAATTGTAACCAGGGACGGAGCGCCGCGATGACAACGTCTGCAGGTAGTTCGAACTGCAGTTCGATGATCCTTATCGTTCGTGTGCCGAGACCTGCGTGATCCACGGTAACGGGTCCGACGTTGCCGTCGGAATGACAGAACCGCAGTCCACGATTTGACTCTTGAAGCACTTTGTCGCACGCCGCATCGTTGGTCATGTTGATGTATACGGTACTGCTAACTATGGACAAGTGGGTACCAATTAGATGCGTTGGTGGTATTTTAACTTCATCGCGAATAAATCATTCTACCTCCAGGGTCTTGGGTCGGGCGAAGTGTGAACAAAAGTTGAAACGTAGTTTCTTCTTCCGATAGTTGTGCGCCATGGTGGTCTAGAAGGAACACGGCACTTACAGCGGCCGAAGTCAACACAAACACACGCTGCGCGCCTCGCCTGCAGCACTCTGGCGCGTGACCGCCTCGCAGCACTGCCGGCGGCAGACTGCTATTCAGCTATCGGGGCGGACAGCTTAGAACGAAATACATTACTGATTATGCGTATCTCTGATACTATAGTTTGTTGCAGGTTTGTGGGGGTATGCGGCTGGTGCCCGTTAGCGATCCACATGGGTTCCATAGGATTTACATCAGGCGAATTACGTCGCCGAGATAGCAACGTGAGATCATTATAACATTCTTCAAACCACTGTAGCACGGTTCTGGCTCCGAGACATGGACAGCTATACTGCTGAACGTTGACACCGCCGTCGGGGAAGACGTCAAGCATGAAGGAATGCCGGTGGTTCGCGAGTGTCAGCGTGTCTTCCATTGCTACCCCAGGTCCCATGCAAGAGCAGGAGAATGTCTCCCATCGCATAATACTGCAACCATCAGCCTGCGTCCGTGGCACGGTGCACATTTCGTGTCGCCGCTCACCTCGATGACGGCGTTTGTGGAGACGACCATCAACCTAGTATAGCAAAATTGTGATTCATCCGAAGAGTCGACAAGTTTCCATTCTCCTACGGTCGAATCCCGATGATCTAGTGCCCACTGCAATCGTAATAGACGATGTTGTTTGGTCAACATGTCAACCCGTAGGGGTGGTCTACTACGGAGCTCCATGTTTAACAATGTACGATGAACGGTGCGCCAGCGTTGTGCTCTTTCAGCAGAGATGCCACAGATCACCATATGTCCTACTTCAGAGAGCAGACAAGCCTTCGAATCCCACAGTCTGCAGCCGGCCGCGGTGGCCGCGTGTTTCTAGGCGCTTCAGTCCGGAACCGCGCGACTGCTACGGTCGCAGGTTCGAATCCTGCCTCGGGTATGGATGTGTGTGATGTCCTTAGGGTAGTTAGGTTTAAGTAGTTCTAAGTCTAGGGGACTGATGACCTCAGATGTTAAGCCCCATACTGCTCAGAGACATTTGAACCATTTTGAACCCACAGTCTGTGAAGAGCCGTGGACGTTCAACCATTTAGCGCCTAGTGGTAGCTTCACTGTCCTCGTACCTCTTTCAGTAGATGCTCACGACAGTAGCACGTGAACATTCGACAAGCTTTGCAGTTTTCTAAATACTCGTTCGCACGCTCGGCATAATAATAATCTGCCCTTCTGCAAAGTCTCTTATATCTGTGTATTTCGCCATTTACAGCCCATATCTACGCTAGGGTGATCCCCCGTTTGTGTCTGCTCCGCTTACATGCTTTTGTAGCCGCGTCACGTGCCCGCAACGCCACCAGGCGGCATCCAACGTCGTGGTGGTTCAAAAATGGTTCAAATGGCTCTGAGCACTATGCGACTTAACTTCTGAGGTCATCAGTCGCCTAGAACCTAGAACTAATTAAACCTAACTAACCTAAGGACATCACACACATCCATCCCGAGGCAGGATTCGAACCTGCGACCGCAGCGGTAGCTCGGTTTCAGACTGTAGCGCCTAGAACCGCACGGCCACTCCGGCCGGCAACGTGGTGGTGGGCAGAGGTCATAATGTTTTGGCTTATCAGTGTACTTCAGGGAAATGAGAATAAAGTGGAAGTTATTTTGTTGGGCGACAGAATGAGAAAGGCAACAGAGGCAGTGTAAATACTTTGTTACAACTGTCTCCTTTGTGAACAGCGCAAAATACTGTAAACGACTTCGGGTTCTTCTCCACAGAAAAATTAATTTTTATCCAGCACCATGAAAGATACGCATGATATCTCTTGCATAATGTTTAATCAGTCTCTATTGTCGCTTCTGCCCCTCGCTACTCAGTTATGATAGCAGTAAACCTCGAGGAAGGAGGAGTGTGTCTGTTTATTCCAGCCTATAAGAAGCATCAGCATTGTTCCTACTCTCTCTATCCTGTGTGTACGTAAATATGAGTATACAATAGACTGAATGAGTGTATCCTTATTCCTACTTTCCACCTCCTGTTTGTCTGTGGAGACGAATGTACTGTACATTAGATGTGTTTTATTTTTTTGGGTGAAGGGAAGTAAATTATGCTAACACAGGTTTGCCAATCTTAGAACATTAGTGAGAGGACAGAGAGGTTACCTATACAACTCATTAAGTGTAGTAGTCAGTGGGTGTTTCCGCAGAGCCGAGCGGTCTAGGGCGCTGCAGTCATGGCCTGTGCGGCTGGTCCCGGCGGAGGTTCGAGTCCTCCCTCGGGCATGGGTGTGTGTGTTTGTCCTTACGATGGTTAACGTTAAGTAGTGTGTAAGCTTAGAGACTGATGACCTTAGTAGTTAAGTCCAATAAGATTTCACACACATTTTTTTAGTGTTTCCGCAGAGCTACGCATCGCGAGCTAAGCTTCTGTGAAATACTTTTCCCATGCACTGGTGTGAGCGGCCAGCGAACGGAAACGTTTTCAAATAATGTTTGGGGCTTAGGGACTAGGTAAGACAGATTTGGATGCGCTCTACTCTGTATTTCAATTTTTACTTTAATACGTTATTATGTTATCTAATCATTTTTCTTTCAGTGTTTATTAGTCGACATTTCCAAAATGGTTCTAACGGCTCTGAGCACTATGGGAATTAACATCTGAGGTCATCAGTCCCCTAGAACTTAGAACTACTTAAACCTAACTAACCTAAGGACATTACACACATCCATGCCCGAGGCAGGATTCGAACCTGCGACCGTAGCTGCCACGTGGTCCAGACTGAAGGGCCTAGAACCGCTCAGCCACTCCGGCCGGCCGACATTTCCGTGTTCAGATGTTTGTAATTCATGGGCTGAGGGAAATTATTGATTTTTTCGCGAGATTACTTTGTGTGTTGGACCACTGGCCATGTGTAGTGATCCCACAAAGGAAGTGGATTCTTGTTTCACTTTTTTGTGATAAATCTACTCCCGGTTCTAAGAAATAATTAATGCGAGCTAAAGCTCTTCACATGAGTTCGCAATTCAGATTCCCTTTCGAGTTATCGAACTTAGACGTTATTTGTCTTTGTGCTTTTGGACGATCACTTGTTAACATGTGGTACAGTGAGGATAAATTGTTAGAAATCTGGTCAAGTTGTGAGTACAGTACGACTTATTACGCATTTTTTTCTGAAACCGCCTCCCTGTCGTCGTCATACAGGCTGAAGCGAAATTCGCGCACTCGGGCTTCGCAGGGTGACTCCTCACATGTCAGCGATAAAAAAGGCTTTCACAAAATTTCGTCTGGAGAGTACATCCGGCAGAAAAAGGACGTTAAAGAGTGGCAATCTGGCAACACTATAACCAAATGTACTGTAACTACCTCCGTCAGCAGATGTTAGCCGTGTTGTACAGTTGGTGAAGTGCACATAGTATGGGTTAGCATGCAGGAGATCGATGGTTCGATCCTGTGATTAGGCATATATTTTTTTTATATGGTAAATGTAGTCCAGGTAGTGGTATATTAATCCGTCAACAGCGATTGCAGCGGGATCTCTAGAAAACATTGGCACTTACATACTACAATCGTAGAAATGGAAGATTTGTCAACTTTGAAAGAAGCCCTTTCCACGTCGTGGGCGTGGGTTTATTCGCACCACTTCATCTACTGGATGCGAAACCTGTTTTCTTTGTATCCTCCTCCAATGCCCCCATAGATTAATAGCAAATATTATTCTTGCCTCGTTTAGGTGCATTACATTTCGTTAGGGCCTTACGTTACCAGTAGGACTACCAACGTGCTTTGCGAATAATGTCCAAATTCGGTTACTATTTGTATGTGTTATCACCATGGTTCCACTAATTATGCCTTTGAACATTGACTCTGGTAACCGCATGCTGTTTAGCACGTATCTCAATGCATTTTTTACATTATTATTATTATTATTATTATATCAATGGGATTGTGGAAACATCACGTCTAAGATCGTTAGGAAAACAGTGTAATTCGAAACCGAACATTTCACAATTAGCGGTGTCGACATGAATCATGCAAAACAATGTCTGTCAGAGGGGTAATGCGCGTTACGTAGAACAGCGTGCAGGACGGACGGCGTGTTTATACTGTATGTGCTGTCCACCAGGCAGGTACTAGTTGCGAGCGGAGTAACGCTCCCGTGACAGACTCTAAGGTACAAGCGCACACATTCCGAATTTTTTCATTGTAAACCGATAAACCAGTGTGGCAGACCTATGGCATACATAAACAATGAATATATGGATATGCTTCTGGTCCTTCGTGCATCTGATAACCGGACTGGTATTGCCACTCGTGACTATGCTGTTAGATGGTTGCCCGCATCTCGTGGTCGTGCGGTAGCGTTCTCGCTTCCCACGCCCGGGTTCCCGGGTTCGATTTCCGGCGGGGTCAGGGATTTTCTCTGCCTCGTGATGGCTGGGTGTTGTGTGCAGTCCTTAGGTTAGTTAGGTTTAAGTAGTTCTAAGTTCTATGGGACTTATGACCACAGCAGTTGAGTCCCATAGTGCTCAGAGCCATTTGAACCATTTTTGTTAGATGGTTCAAATGGCTCTGAGCACTATGGGACTTATCATCTGAGATCATATGTCCCCTAGACTTAGAACTACTTAAACCTAACTAACCTAAGCACATCACACACATCCATGCCCGGGGCAGGATTCGAACCTGCGACCGTAGCGGTCGCGCGTTCCAGACTGAAGCGCCTAGAACCGCTCGGCCACACCGGCCGGCATGCTGCTAGATATCCTCGTTGACGCCACCCAGATAAAAATGTGTTTCGTCGTCTGGGGCTGCGCCTTCGGGAATCAGGTTCACTGCTTCAACCATCACGTGACAGAGGTCGCCCACGGACTCGCGCGTAATCCAGCTACTGAGGAAGCTATTCTGGAGGTCATATACTAAGAACCTCAGCGAAGCACACGTAGCGTAGCAAGGCAGCTGCGTGTCTCGCAATGCACAGTCGTTAACGTGCTGCACCAACATGGGCTGCACATCTATCATTATGCTTTCGTCCAACACCTGCATCCTGTATCATGCAACACCTGCATCCTGCAGATCGCCATCGGTGGATGCAGTTCTGTGAATGCTTCCAAAAACAACAGGAAACCAACGATATGGTCGGATGAAGAAACATTCCGTCGTGAAGGTGTCTTCAATATGCACAGTTCCCACTACTGGTTTGAGGATAACCTGCACGTCACCCGTGACCGTGGACATCAAGTTCACTTTGACATCAACATCTGGACCGGTATGTTCGGGCCCCTACATGTTGCCAGACCAGTTGACTGCACAAAGGTATCATGCATTCCTCTCAAACTATTTGCCTGTTGCGCTGGAAGATGTTCCACTACATGTTCGGCAGAGGATATGGTTCCAACATGATGGTGCATCTCCGCACTCTGGAATTAATGTGCGACAGTATTTGGACAGAACATTACCAGGGAAATGGATCGACCGTGGAGGTCCAGATGCATGGCCACCGCGATCACCTGACCTAAATCCCCGGGATTTCTTCCTGAGGGGACTCCTGAAGCAGCACGTGTACTCTACTCCACCGACGAGAGTGGAAGAATTGGTAGCGCGTGTCCATGCTGCTCTTAAGAGTCCAGAGCTGTATGATTCGGCAGGTTACGCTATGTTTGGACAGGCAGGGTGATCACTTTGAGCATGGACATTATTATTGTCATCGGTTGCTAATGTGTGACATCTGAGCGCTTATATTACATGTAGTATAAATGACAAATAGATGTTGTGTTATTGTACTGTGCTATCATGTTTAGCATTTCGAAATAGGTATTGTTTTTGCAGTTATTCTGTACTATGACATGTCATTTATTTCAGCTGTCGACTTCTTATTTGTCTAACCACGTATTTGTTATGTACAGCGTTACAAAATGTTGTAAATTTAGGATACATGTGACCTAAGAAAGGGTGCATATTACAGTATGAAATGCCAGAATGAAATTAGCAAATTAGAAAAATGTGCTCTAACCAGAATAGAACCGTCGACCTCCTGCATGCTAACCCAAAACTGGATTTACTGCTCTTTTTTTGGTGAAATCTCATTTTGTTCGTTTTCGGTCGTTGTATCTGCTCTGGGTGGACGTCGCAAGACACTAGTTTCAGTTCGTCGTTGATCCATTAACACAGTTTTTTTTTATTACAGAGGGCAGCTAACCCTCTGACCGAGCACGCTGAGTTACCGTGCTGGCAACTGCTCCACCTGTACAGATCAACTAAAAGACGGGAGGACGACGGTTCAATCCCGTCTCCAGCCATCCGGATTTAGGTTTTCCGTGATTTCCCTAAATCGTTTCAGGCAAATGCCGGGATGGTTCCTTTGAAAGGGCACGGCCGATTTCCTTCCCCATCCTTCCCTTACCCGAGCTTGCGCTCCGTCTCTAATGACCTCGTTGTCGACGGGACGTTAAACAACACTGACCTGACCAACTAAAAGACGCTGACAGAGGTAGTTACCATACATGTGGTTATAGTGTTGCCAGATTGCCACTCTTAAGCATCATTTTTCTGCCGGATGGACTCGCCGGACGAAATTTTGTGAGAAACATGTTTTTATCTATGGCATGTGTGGAGTCCCACTGCGAAGCCCGAGTGCGCGAATTTCGCTTCACACTGTATAGTATTGCATGCTGTAAAACAGGGGCGAGCAACCTGCGGCCCATGGCCAGCCCGGCTTGCGATTGTTTTCAGTTAGCCGGAGAAGAAATTAGTGGGAGAGAACGAGATGCTCGAATTGTGTTCCACCCAGGACGCATTTTCGGATATTTCCGCCAAAGCTGCTCATCCCGGGTTTGCAACTCATGAGTCAGATAAATGAAAACTCTCTTTACTTCGTGCATGCACAATGCCATTTCGCTATTCTGTTGTTCGCATATTTCCAGCTCCGATTTTGTATAATACAGCCGATATACGCAAAGTTCAAGCGGTTTAGATTTTTAAACTTTTATAAACGAACGTGAAATGATGGCTCAATTTAATTAGTGTTACAGAGACCACCCATGCACGAGCGATCAGTTATCAAAAGGATTCTCGCAGAAATATTTAAAAATATCTTGCTAATATTGTTTGTGAATATTAACACATTAAATTTGACACACTTGAATGACCTGCCTGTGGCCAAAAATCGCTAAGTTACTCTTAATTACTTGTTGCCTCGGACTGCCTATCTCATAGCTGTATTTTGTTTTTCTGTTCTTTCTTGTTTTAACATTAACAAATAATTCCGGTCCGTCGAGGACACTGCAAGTGTCGAAGCTGAAAGTAATTTATAATGAAGTAGCTACAACCAGCTGCTTTTATAGGACTTTATCTTTCCGTGCTTTTGACAATGTTGACTGGAATACTCTCTTTCAAATTCTGAAGGTGGCAGGAGTAAAATACAAGGAGCGAAAGGCTATCTACAATTTCTACAGAAAGCAGATGGCAGTTATAAGAGTCGAGGGACATGAAAGGGAAGCAATGGTTGGGAAGGGAGTGGGGAGTGAGACAGGGTTGTAGCCTCTCCCCGATGTTATTCAATCTGTATATAGAGCAAGCAATAAAGGAAACAAAAGAGAAATTCGGAGTAGGTATTAAAATCCATGGAGAAGAAATAAAAACTTTGAGGTTCGCTGATGACATTGTAATTCTGTCAGAGACAGCAAAGGACTTGGAAGAGCAGTTGAACGGAATGGACAGTGTCTTGAAAGAAGGATATAAGATGAACATCAACAAAAGCAAAACGATGATAGTGGAATGTAGTCGAGTTAACTCGGGTGATGCTGAGGGAATTAGATTAGGAAGTGAGACACTTAAAGTAGTAAAGGAGTTTTGCTATTTGGCGAGCAAAATAACTGATGATGGTCGAAGTAGAGAGGATATAAAATGTAGACTGGCAATGGCAAGGAAAGCGTTTCTGAAGAAGAGAAATTTGTTAACATCGAGTATTGATTTAAGTGTTACGAAGTCATTTCTGAAAGTATTTGTATGGAGTGTAGCCATGTATGGAAGTGAAACATGGATGGTAAATAGTTTAGACAAGAAGAGAATAGACGCTTTCGAAATGTGGTGCTACAGAAGAATGCTGAAGATTAGATGGGTAGATCACATAACTAATGAGGAGTTATTGAATAGAATTGGGGAGAAGAGGAGTTTGTGGAACAACTTGACTAGAAGAAGGGATCGGTTGATAGGACATGTTCTGAGGCATCAAGGGACCACCAATTTAGTATTGGAGGGCAGCGTTGAGGGTAAAAATCGTAGAGGGAGATCAAGAGATGAATACACTAAGCAGATTCAGAAGGATGTAGGCTCCAGTAGGTACTGGGAGATTAAGCAGCTTGCACAGGATAGAGTAGCATGGAGAGCTGCATCAAACCAGTCTCTGGACTGAAGACAACAACAACAACAACATCTTTCCGTGGAGACATTTCAAGATGCCAGTCATCCCAGCTTCGCCAACGGCCTTGCCGCAGTGACGCCACCCATTCCCGTCAAATCACTGTAGTTAAGCGCTGTCTGACTTGGTTAGCACTTGAATGGGTCACCATCCGGGTCTGCTGAGTACTGTTGGTAAGCGGGATGCACTCAGCCCTTGTGAGGTCAATTGAGGAGCTACTCTATTGAGAAGTAGCGGTATCGGTCACGAAAACCAACAATGGCTGACCATATGCTTCTCACTGTCCGCATCCGGTGGCGCCTAAGGGCTGGGAATGACGCGGCTGCAGGTCGGTATCGTTGGACCTTCAATGCCTGTTCGGTCGGTGTTCATTTTTCTTTATCTTTTTTTTGTCATCCCATTTTCAGAAGTTTACATGTAATGAACTTCGTTTCTTAATTAATGGCGTTGCAGAGCTTAGAAACGGAAATTTTAAAGAGAGCTATTGTGAAACGTCGTAAGTAAAGAAACAATGTTCACGACGTGTTCATTGATGTAAACATCTGAGCCTGGGGTGAACAAAAAGTGAATGTGGCGTGTCGGGAAATGCATGCCATTCATATCGATGCGTTAGCCCATTGCCATGGACGCTGTTGTATTGGCTTTATGCGCTAGGAGCATTGCTGTCTTCTCACGTGGTGAGGCGGCCTGCGAGTGAAGGAAGTACGTGAATATGGCCCACGGGTTGCAAATACCTACTGCAGAACTGTAATAGAGTGGCTGTTTCTGAGTGATCCATTCAATGCATATGCAAGTGTCTGATTTGTCACGTGTTTCTCACCCCAGTATCCTGACAATTACCTTGATACTCGCCATGGTCATGTGTAGAAATAGTAGTATCATCCATCCTCATGCATAATATTGTCTTATTGCTCATTAATACCATAAACCACTTTTATTCATTTTAACATGTGTGTTAATTGTACGAGGGCGTGTTGATAGTAATGCCTCCGAATTTTGTATGTGAAAACTCTGAAAGTGTTTTACATATAACAAATGTTACTAACACTAAACATCATTATAATTGCTGTTTACAAGTTTATTTCTCAACATAGTCACCCTGGCGAACAACTAAAAAAAAAAAAATAAGAAATGATCGTATAGCATTGTTGGCCGCGAGGTCCCATTCGGGGGAGTTCGGCCGTCGTATTGCAAGTCCTTTTTAGTTGACGCCACTTCGGCGATTTGCGAGTCAATGATGATGAAGGACACACAAAACCCAGTCCCCTGCCGGGAATCAAACCCGGGCCCCCTGCGCAGTAGGCGGTAACGCTACCGCTACGCTACGGAGGCGGACAACAAATTTTTCTCAACGAGAAACCAATTTGTTGATACTGTCACTGTAGAAGGTTTGACTTCGTTGACGAAGCCACAACATCACCTCTGCTTGCATTGCTTCATCGCTGCCAAAGTGAAGTCTTTGAACGTGTTCTTTGAATGTCGGAAACAGGTGAAAATCGGATGTGGCCAGTTTGTGACTGTATGCAGGATAGTAGATGGCTGTGAACCCAAGGTGTTGGACTGTTCCACGTGTTGCAGCACTTATGTGTGGTCTGGCATTGTCATGCTGAAAGAGAATGTCCTGCATGTGTAGATGAAGTTTTCTGTGGTTATAAACTCTATTACAGCACACTGTATCTCTTACACACCGCCATGTTGAGTACCCTGAGTACAGTTCAGTATCCTCTACTGCCAGAGGCCTGCAAATATGTAGACATGAAGGATACAAAGAATGTTGATAAAGTTTGCTTTATTTAAAAAGTTTTAAGAGTATTCACATAAAAAATTCGGAGCCATTACTTCTCAGGGTGCCCCTTCTAAAAACGTTTGTCAAGTTAGTAATGAATAAGCCCCAAGTGGAAGTTCACAATAAGCTATATCACGATTTCCTAACCCAATCACTATCCTGATTTAATAATTTGACTACTGAGTTCACTGAAGTCAACAGTACTGGGGAGTCACTGAGAGTTCTGGTCACAAATTCATTTACATCAGCATTTCCAGAAGTGCCAAAATTAGAATCCGATGCTCAGGTAGTTGTACCTGTTATATTTGGCTGAAAGCAATATCGGTATTCCTAGAATTCTGATATCGTTGCTTCCAGACAATTGATCCAACGCTAGAACATCATGATATAACTGACCTTTGAAAGCTACCCTCCCCCTCTCCCCAACACACTCTTTCCCCTGCGCCCTCACGTCACGCGGGAGTGCTTATTGACGTCGTTGTCCTGTCTGCCAATCGCTGTCGAGCACCATAGCACCAGTGGAGTACAGGCTCAGCCCTTACCACTAAAGCAATTTTAATTTTTATAATTCGAGTGCGAAAGTGTCATCAGTGACTGTCTCTGCTGTGTCCAGTCATCATCATCACCATCATCATCATTATCATCATCATTCTACAATTCCAGTTTCCCAGGTACTGGTAATGAGCCTCTTCCACTTCGTCCTGTCTAGATACACCTGTTCACGGAGAACATCATCCACTGTCCATCCTCTGGTCACTAGATCATACTGAGTAGTATGAAGCAAAATTGGGAAATTTGTAGTAAGTTCCTATGGGACCAGACTGCTGTGGTGATCGGTCCCTAGGCTTACACACTACCTAATCTAACTTAAACTAACTTACGCTAAGGACAACATATACGCACCAATGCCCGAGGGAGGACTTGAACCTCCGACGGGGAGAAGCCGCGCGAACCGTGGCTTGGCGCCCAAGACCACGCGTACCAGTATGAAGCGTCAGCAGCAGTAGCAAATAGCAGGGGAGAAGTAGTTTGACAGTAAGTGTTTGTCAATTCTTTTTCTTCTGATAATATGGCTGTTATTGGCAAAACCAACCAATATGTGTGCATGCGTCACAGCATTTCTACATGGTGCAGCGTGGTGCCTAATGTTATACTACTTCTGCACTGCTGGCCATTAAAATTGCTACACCAAGAAGAAATGCAGATCATACACGGGTATTCATTGGACAAATATATTATACTAGAACTGACATGTGACTACATTTTTACGAAATTTTGGTGCATAGATCCTGAGAAATCAGTGCCCAGAACAACCACCTCTGGCCGTAATAACGGCCTTGATACGCATGGGCATTGAGTCAATCAGAGCTTGAATGGCGTGTACAGGTACAGCTGCCCATGCAGCTTCAACACGATACCACAGTTCATCAAGAGTAGTGACTGGCGTATTGGGACGAGCCAGTTGCTCGGCCACCTTTGACCAGACGTTTTCAGTTGGTGAGAGATCTGGGGAATGTGCTGGCCAGGGTAGCAGTCGAACATTTCCTGTATCCAGAAAGGCCAGTACAGGACCTGCAACATGCGGTCGTGAATTATCCTGCTGAAATGTAGGGTTTCGCAGTGATCGAATGAAGGGTAGAGCCACGGGTCGTAACACATCTGAAATGTAACGTCCACTGTTCAAAGTGCCGTCAATGCGAACAAGGGGTGACCGAGACGTGTAACCAATGGCACCCCATACCATCACGTCGGGTGATACGCCAGCACGGCGATGACGAATGCACACTTCCAATGTGCGTTCACCGCGATGTCGCCAAACACGGATGCATCCGAAAAAATGACGTTTTGCCATTCGTGCACCCAGGTTCGTCGATGAGTACACCATCGCAGGCGCTCCTGTCTGTGATGCAGCGTCAAGGGTAACCGCAGCCATGGTCTCCGAGCTCATAGTCCATGGTGCTGCAACCGTCGTCTAACTGTTCGTGCAGATGGTTGTTGTCTTGCAAACATCCCCATCTGTTGACTCAGGGATCGAGACGTGGCCGCACGATCCGTTACAGCCATGCGGATAAGATGTCTGTCATCTCGACTGCTAGTGATACGAGGCCGTTGGGACCCAGCACGGCGTTCCGTATTACCATCATGAACCCACCGATTCCATATTCTGCTAACAAAATGGTTCAAATGGCTCTGAGCACTATGGGACTCAACTGCTGAGGTCATTAGTGCCCTAGAACTTAGAACTAGTTAAACCTAACTAACCTAAGGACATCACAAACATCCATGCCCGAGGCAGGATTCGAACCTGCGACCGCAGCGGTCCTGCGGTTCCAGACTGCAGCGCCTTTAACCGCACGGCCACTTCGGCCGGCATTCTGCTAACAGTCATTGGATCTTGACCAACGCGAGCAGCAATGTCGCGATACGATAAACCGCAATCGCGATAGGCTACAATCCGACATTTATCAAAGTCGGAAACGTGATGGTACGCATTTCTCCTCCTTACACGAGGCATCACAACAACGTTTCACCAGGCAACGCCGGTCAACTGCTGTTTGTGTATGAGAAATCGGTTGGAAACTTTCCTCATGTCAGCACGTTGTAGGTGTCGCCACCGGCGCCAGCCTTATGTGAATGCTCTGAAAAGCTAATCATTTGCATACCACAGCATCTTCTTCCTGTCGGTTAAATTTCGCGTCTGTAGCACGTCATCTTCGTGGTGTAGCAATTTTAAAGGACAGTGGTGTATGCAAGACTTAGAAAACTACCACTAGTGCATTTTTACGGATGCCCCGATCACTTGTGATAATTAATAATATTATTACGTTCTCTGTATGCACTTTAAGCACTAAAGAAAAAGTATCGCAACTCCAAAAAAAATTAATGTAGAGTAATGAAATTTCGGGAATGCGTTTGTCTGGGTGACATATTTAAGTGATTAATATTGCAAGATCACAGGTTAATGTCAGAAAGTGAGGAGCCACTGCAAATGTGAAATGCTGGTACATTAATAAATGGTGTAATCGCCAGGATGTTGAATGCAAGCATGAAAATGAACATGCATTGTGTTCTACATGCGCCAGATATCATTTTGTGGAATGGAGCTCCTTGCCTGTCGCACTTTGTCGGTCAACACAGGGGTAGTTAATGCTGTTTGTGGAGCACGCTGGAGTTGTCGACGATTATGTCCCATAATGTGCTCTATTGGAGATGGATCTTGTGATCGAGCTGGCCAAGGCAACATCTCAACACTCTGTGGAGCATGCTGGGTTACAAGAAAGGTATGTGGTCGGGTGTTATCCTCTTGGAAACTGTTCATGACTGGCAGCACAACAGGTCGAATCAGCAGACTGACGTACATATTTGCAGCCTGGGTGCGTGGCATAACCCCGAGAATGCTCCTATTGTCATACGAAATGGCTCCCCAGACCATAACTCCAGGTGTAGGTCTAGAGTACATAGCACGCAGACAGGTTGGTAACAGGTCTTCAACTGGCATCCTTCTAACCAACACACAGCAATCACTGACACTGAGGGCAGAACCAGCTTTCATCAGAAAATACAACAGACCTCTACCTTGCCATTTAGCTCATGCTTGACACCACTGAAGTCGCAAATTCCGGTGGTAGAATGCATGCTATAGCGTATCTGACTCGGAGCTGTCCTTAAAGTAACCGTTTTGAAACAGTTTGTTGTGTCACTGTGGTGCCGGTTTCTACGCAGATTGCTGCTCCAGATGCAGTATGATGCCCCAGAGCCATATGCCACGTGTATTACAGCGTGTATTAAAAGCAGACCTGATACACATCCCCATAGTGGCGCTACTACCGCCACTCCTATGCGACTGGCGGGAAATTTGAATAGATATCAAGTGTAGAAACAAGCCTATCAACTTTCGTTTACGTCGCACAACTCTTTCTTGATGCTGCGATTTTTTTTCTGTCAGTGCATTTAAAGTGTTTATAGTTAGGTTTTGTTGTTATTGTTATAGTCCTCAAACCGGTGCAGGTGGGGTCACAACAGTTTATTGAATTTAGATGTAATATGAGAGGGATGGATGGTGATCTGCATCCTGTAAGTTGCACGCCATGTAATCTGAGTAGTCACCGTGCCCTGAAGTGTCATCAGTCTACGTCACATGCAGTAGTTCTCTAAGTCTTGCACCAAAACACCAGAATGTAAGCTGCTTCCCTCACACCACATTACTGACGTCAGTAACTTCAGGAATGCTGATGCCAATATCATCCATGCCAGGGATGCTGATGCTGATGTCAGCGAATTCCTGGTCAGAACTCTCAGTGATCCTCTAACATGTGGATCTCAACCATCCCCCAGGTGTATTACGAGAGAGCTATCCACGGAAGCTATGAGAAATTAAAGGCAAAGTTGTTTCGGCTGTAGGCCATTAATCAATTCCTCTTCCCCAACATGTTTCATAACCAGTCTGCCCCCTATCTTTGATGAAAGTCATTTAGATGAAATGAAAATCTATATACGGTCTCCATACATACCCCTCCTTATTCGTGGCAGTGCGCTATGTGTGGCGACCCGTTACTTACGCTCATACATGTCTAAGTCCACCAGAATTGCCATCCCCAATAGCACTACCCAGAACAGTCAGTAGCGGCTGTTCCATTTCTAATAATCGGTTTATATTCTTCTGGGACGGAAAGCCTTGTGATGCCAAATGAGGAACTACTAATATTAAATGGTTCAAATGGCTCTGAGCACTATGAGACTTAACATCTGTGGTCGTCAGTCTCCTAGAACTTAGAACTACTTAAACCTAACTAATCTAAGGACAGCACACAACACCCACTCATCACGAGGCAGAGAAAATCCCTGACCCCGCCGGGAATCGAACCCGGGAACCCGGGCGCTGGGAAGCGAGAACGCTACCGCACGACCACGAGCTGCGGACTACTAATATTAATTATCAACATAATTTACATACAGGCTAATCACTCACTGTAATTGTTTTTTTTTTTATGCTGTGAACCAACTCTAGGTGGGCTTCATTGGTTAGCCTGCTGACTTTTCAGAGAGAAATGTAGACCTGGGATAGCCTTATGTAGTAATGATTAGTCGAGATTCATATGCGTCATTTATATTTGGTTTCTTCGTGTAAATCATGCGAAGTGAAATAGCGTTGTATAATAAAATGTTAGCAGAAGGTTATGTGCCAGAGCATATGCTAACAGACTATTATCGGTTCACCGGTATGCGCCAGATGAAACTGTCATATCCCTCCTCCATTATTCGTAGCCTCATTTCCCACTCAAATACTGCTCACAAACGTACGTACGCCCGCCCGCACGCGAACACACACACTCACACACACACACACACACACACACACACACACGACTTACACATGAAGAGTACGCACTCATTTCCCAAACATTAACAGAAAATTGAATATCAATGACGAATGTAGTGTTAGGCCGAAACGTTCTTACGGGTATACTTTTTAATTTATTACAGTGACAAATGCATCACCGAGTTTCAGCGTCAGTGGGCAGCAACCACCATTACACGATTTTGCAGGAGAGTATTGACAAAACAGTGTTGTAGCTTCTGAATGCATGGTTAACGAGCCACGTAATAAACGATAATGTAGATTCAGTCATGGGCGCAGAAAGTTACAAGCTCTTACAATACTGTAGGAAACTTGAGTGTTCCTACGGACGGAACTATCTACAGTACCCAGAGCTGACAAAACATATCCAGAGAAATACAATGCCGATAATTTTTCAGCTGTTACAGTCTCGCGAAGATGCTAAAAGCTTTGATCTGACAAATGCTGTAAGAATAATGTCTATTCTTTGTCCAAAATTCACTCACAAATTTGCAGTGCATAATCCAAGAATATCACGCGACCCCCTACATGCTGCCCCTATAGAGACCGTGTAGACAATGTCGTACTGGAATATCCTAACAGATTTAAACTGTGACTCTAAATGAGGTATATTCCACCTGCAGGCGTAGTATTAGAGCGCAGAAAATAAAATAAACTATGTTCAAAAAATGGCTCTGAGCACTATGGGACTCAACTGCTGAGGTCATAAGTCCCCTATAACTTAGAACTACTTAAACCTAACTAACCTAAGGACAACACACACATCCATGCCCGAGGCAGGATTCGAACCTGCGACCGTAGCGGTCGCGCGGTTCCAGACTGTAGCGCCAGAACCGCTCGGCCACCAGCGGCCGGCAAACTACGTTCATTTGGTGGCGCATCGTTAACCTGATATCGCAAGGAGAAAATGAACGGTAAGATCAGTTAGGTTCTCAGATGTCATGAAATCAAGACACCAAAATTTTCAGCAAAAAGATGAAAGTTTTCATAATCTATTCTCAAGTTTAAGAATTGAGAGAGACACGTAGGTGTTGTAGGAAAAAGTTTCTTTCGTCACCTTTGGTATAAAAACTGCTGTGTGTCGTTCTTGTCTTAGGTTCAATTTGACACGTTCTACTAAGGGTGTAAGAAGGAATCCATCATTGGGCAGTTATAAGAGCCATCCCATAATTATGAGCCAATCGCCCCGCCTCTCTAACTGCTGCCTCTCCATCGTACGGCCTACAGCTCCAGACATCTCGCCATCGATCACGCAGCACTTCAAGTGATGTGCGTCACTGCTTCTTCGTTATCCTGTACTTGTGAAGATCGAGGCGATTAAATTATTTAACATGGCAATTAAACTTCTGATGGTTAACAGTGAAAAACGACCTTAAAGTCCACAAAAAAATTAAATTCATCAGATAAGCAACGACCCGCAACGCTCACAGATAAGGTACATAGAGAGGTTGGGAAAGATAAAACTCATTAAAATGCCACTGGATATGTGCCTGTAAAGTCTGCGGAGTTCCCATGTGCAAAAAGAAAAAAAAGGAAAAACGAAAAGAAAATATTTCGTGTAGTTTAAGGAAAATGTAGGACTAAGGTATCGGAGATCCTAAAAACAAGAAGTGTCATAGCATTAGACGCAAGAAGAACAAAACACAATATTTGGAGTATATGTAGTTAAATGCTGTATTGCTGAACTCGTATCCTAGAGGAATCGGCTCAGATCCGAACACTATTCATCCTGACTTCATCCAATGACTGTGCAGACGATCAGCTTCTTCTTAGGCAGTCAAGGGAACTAAGCACACATTCCCTCCATTATTGCACTACGAGATAACGTCATCCAAAGTATGAAACAGGTGGTGGTAGGCCTATAATGTACGGTGAATGCTCTAATCACATTCTTAGTCCTTAAACGGCCAGTTTTTCGATATGTGAACAAGAATAGGCGAATGGCTCTGTCCTTATCTCCTTGTAGGATCCACAGTGAAAAAAAAAATGAAAAAAAAACTTAAACACCAAATGAGGATGGTAGGATGGGGTTTCAGAATCAACGCTCTGCATCACAATCAATGTGAAATGGATAGCTTTTGCAAACGATTGCGATGGAAATGGCATCCTACACAACAAAAAGGTGTATGAAAAGAAGTTGCACAAACTCAACGACTTGCGACAGTTACTGCAACACACTCCTAGTACTATAGTTTTGGAAGTAATTAACTGCAGTACATATGCAGAATAATTTCGGCAGCGACTCTTACGATCATTAAATAAAGTCCAGATACCCAAATTTATTTGTACATCTTTTAAATAAAGTCATGACATACAGTAACAAATTCACATAATCACAAAATAAAACACACTTTTCGTATGTCCTACATCAATTTTTCTTTCTTCACGGAAAGACCTCCTACCTCACGGGCTACCGTCATTGTCAAGACATCGTCACAACCTCACATAAAGTAAATACAGGGCAAAAAAAAAAATATTGAACTACGCAGAAGATAAGAAATTTACAAATCTAAAGTTAATCTTGAGCATGGACTTTAAATAAATGAGAAATTGCGAGATTTTAAAAACCAGAGTTGAACCCAGACTTGTAATTATGCAATTTTATTATACATGCTTACGTGAATATAACGGAAGGAAAAAAAACGAAACTATGCCTCTTCATTAAAAATTAAACAGGAGTTTTATTGTTCTCGGTAATACCTTTCCTAACTGTGTGCAGAGTATCAAACAGTGCACCATGAAGACGCTTTTCAGTCGTATATGCATCACTGTATATTTTGCAAAAATATAGAAAACTTTTGTCCAGAGACATCAAAACTACTCGTAAAATGATCCACCGACCAGGTGAGTTATTATGCCGTCCTACAACAAGATCCAAACAGCGACAACTCGTGACGCTTTCACTTCTCCCTCAATTCATGTGTAAGATACGATACCGACTGACCACTGCATGATCACCTCATTCCTTCATCAGTCCCTCTACAGTCACAACCCCAATTATTTTTGCTCAAATACAGCATTTTAGATCAATAGAATTTGCGAGACATTAGACAGTAATATTCGTAATTATTGTCTCCTACTGTAAATGTTATTGTCAGATCCTTCAGTAACTTCTATGTCACACGTACTTGGGGGAGAAACCTGAAGTTGCGAAACTGTTTACAGCTGAAGCGATAAATTTAATACCTAGTCACTTTAATAGTTTCTAGACGCAACAAGGATTTAGTTTTTTAAAGCCTGTGAGTTTGTTCCTATTACAGCTGTCGAACTCCTTACTGACTGGATGTGCAGACAGTATTTCAAGTGCTTAAAATGTGTTCATAGTGTCACTGTTTCACGCGATCGGAATTGTGTCCCACCCTTTCCGGAGGAGTAAAGCAAAGCTGTGGGCGCTCAGTGTAATCGATTGCAGTCTACGGAATATTGTTTAAATTATTTATGATAGAAAAGGCAATGGGTGGAATATTATTTGGAATATTGTTTATTTAAAGAATTTATAGGATACAAGGCACTGTTTTGAATATAGTTTACTTATTTATTAAAGAATTTGTTGGGAAATTGATGTCAGTGTATGGAATAGAGTTTATTTAAACAGTATGGAATACTTAAATGATTGCAGTGCTCTTTTATTCCGATCGTGCAAGGAATACTGTCATGAAACACTCACTACATGTAATAATCTTTCCATCCTGTCTTCACACCTATTGCAGGGCAGATGTGTCGGCTGCTTCTTGTATTCCTGCAACCCCTGTCGGCTGCCGCACCGCCAGCCGCCTCCTGTATTATGACGCACACGGTGACATTTTATGCGACGCACAACACAGAAGTCGAGATAATCCCTGAGCAAAGCATCAGGCGGCAGCAACCATTTGATATTGATACCTGGGAAACTCCTCTCGAAACATTTGCTCTCTCTCTCTCTCTCTCTCTCTCTCTCTCTCTCAGGTGGCTACTTCCTTCCCATTGTTTGTCGTAATACACAGTAATTCTATCTAATTCCACCCTCACATAGATCGTTACATGTAAAAATCCTGTACAACACTATGGCATACATTTTATTTCCTCTAAGTATTCTCCCATCAGGTAAAAAAGAATCTGTTCTAATCAGCTAAATATCTGTTACGTCCTGAATCACAGGATTGTTATTTGTTGTGAAAATCCTATACAACTCTGTGGCATAGGCTATATTTTCTCTACGTACTCTCTCTTTAGGTAAAAAAAATATTGTAATCAGCTTAATATATGTTACTTCCTGCATCACAGGACTTGAATATTATACTCATTTTAGGCTCATGATGGAGTGCTGAGATTTGCCTCTGTCACACGATGGATGCCTCCTCACTTTCAAACTTACATAAAGTGACCAAATGCTCCACCACACACGAAATCTCTTAACCTAACATCACAGAGAGGTTGTAAATATGTTTCATACTATTTATCACTTTACAGATTCGGTTATACATCTGATTTTATTACAATGGTCATCTCTCCCTGTTTAGGTGAAAGATTGAAATTTCATTAAAAGATATTGCCACAACGCCTGTTTACCACTCCAGTTCCCAAATCATGTCTGTGTTACCCTAGCCATCGCTTCCACCAGCCCAGTGGCACATCATCGATATTAAATTAATAGGTTAATTAATTAAATTGATAATGAGAGTCATTTTGCATGGCTCGAAATGAGTCACCTTCATCGAACCTGTCTGCTAACGACCACATACAGCAAAACTCCAGCATGGTTTTCGACAGTCTCCCTGCATCTTGTAACTGTTCCTCACTCTCTGCCCCACCCTCCCTGCAGCTTTGTCCAAGTGTTCATTCCAGTTTAAGCCACAACTGAGCGAAAGTCTGAAAGCACTATATCTACCACCTTCTGCATCCCACAGAGAAATGTGAACTGAGTTAATGTGACAGGACCATGTTTTAACACTTGGTGGAAATGGGAACATGTTGTTGTAGCTCCACCAACCATATACGATGTGTATGGCCAGCATCAGACGAAGCTTTCTCCTCCAACACTAAGTGGTAGAAAAGACAGTATAAGCAGTTACGGTGGAGTTTCTTACTGGGAAAATTTGGAAGACTTCACATCATACGGGAAATGGGAGAAGGACATGGTTTTTGCTACTGAATTGCAGTGAATTTCCAAACTACAAACAGGCACTGCAGTCCAAAGAATATCTGTATCTCTCAGGCTCTCAGGGTACATTCATGTCTGTCACCCAAACATTCTCTCCCTCCTTGTTATTTTCTCCCATTCGACAGGGAAAAACTATGAACTTTTAAAAACTTCTCAAACGTCACCCAGTAGAGAGCTCAATAAGATATTACCACATCCCTCTCTTTTCATATATCGAAAACGAGTACCATCTGAATGCTAACATTGAGTATATGTGGCGATCCTATTAAATATACAGTTATTGGTCCACTGGAGCAGGTGGCCAGTGATTGAAGTTGCTTGCACAGACCAGTGTAAAGTTTCGTCGCCAATACTGAAGGAGGACCATATCCCAAAGACTATCAGTTGCAAGAGAGCGTCCCTGTGTTGTTGTTTCATAAGCAGTTTAATACATTCTTTATCTGCTGTCATACATAAAAACAGCGTAAGACCACAGCTTTGTAGACCACAATACATGTTTGTTTTTCCACCATGACTTCAATGTCTGTGTCAGGTTGTACATTGCATGGTATAAACTATGCTGCTCCCGCAACACACAGGACTGTTGAAATAGAAGACAGAGGCAGTCTTCCTTATTGACAAAAATGTGGAGGACATCATAACATATGAAAAGTGGAAGAGTTTGTGGCATTGTGGAGCGTTTCCAAACAGCTGTCTAAAGTGATGACTTCGACATTTATTCTCAATTTCCACAGTGATGGGGAAGCAGATGTCCGGGTGTTCCATTGCGAAGAGATCAAGAGCGTTGATTCCTCATATTGCCGTCATGTATGCTTGCATTCAACATTCTGGCGACTACACCGGTTATTAAATATACCAGCGTTCCACATTTGCAATGGCTTATCTCGCGCTTACATTCACCTGTGATCTTGCAATGTTTATCACTTAAGTATGTTATCTAGACAAATGTATCCCCGAAATTTCATTATTTTTTGGAGTTGCGATTGTTTTCCGTCAGTTTAGTTTTCTTAATCAAGCAGTGAAAAAAAGCGAGACGTTGCCTAGACTGAAAAAATGTGAAACCGTATTTCATTAGCATAATGACCCTGCCCTGTGTTAGCTGCCTGAAAATTGTTGGAACATGCACCCTATTCTACAAATAATCTTGTAACTTCCACTTACCCTCAGACCGGTTTTGTTGACAAAAATGAAGTGTTTATGGCAGTTGCACTTTTGATAACGGGGATGAAATCATCTTCCAAAATCTTCACATACCGTTCGGTGGTCACCGTGCCATCAAGGAATATCGCACCGATTATTCCGTGACCGGACCTTGCACACCACACAGTCACCCGTTGAGGGTGAAGAGACTTCTCGAGCGCGAAAAGCGGATTCTCAGTCCCCAAAATTCGCCAATTTCGCTTATTGACGAACCCATCCAAATGAAAGTAGGCTTCGTCGCAAAACCAAACCACACTGTGCGTACTAATTCCCATCATGCTCCGCGGCCAACTGCTCAGTTTGAACGTCCTAACACAAACCGTTCAGAAGTTACGACAATTTTATTTCATATAGTTTGATAATTGTCATCCTGTATGTTCTCGCCTGTATAGGCGAACACTTGTCAGGATATAAGGCTAGCGTGTTCAGTAACCCAACTGACAAAAAGTTACGTGGGATTATTTTGTTATCATTTGCAGTCACTCTTTCTGCGTTGTTACGTGATAATCAAACGTCAGAGGCGGAGAGTCCTCGATAACAGCTAACACAGAGTGCCACATGTTAGCGGAAATTCGTACTTCTAAAATATTCGAAACGCTTTCTGCATGTGGCGATTTTCCCCATAATTAAAAAAAGGATAAATGCACAGCAATAGTTTGGGACGTCAGAGTATCATATTTTAAGGGCTAAACTCAACACAATTTTCTACAAACAAACTCTAAACTAGATGGCATAACATATCACAATTTTCAAGAAGAGCTTATTTCGTGAAACTGTACTTTAACGGCTAATCTGTTAGAAACACAAACAGGGAAAGAAATTTTGATGTTATATGTGTGAAAAAAATATCCTACGAAGAACTTCGCACGAAAGTATTATTACGAAAGTATCAGATGTTATTGCCAACATGAATTAAACGGAATTTTTAGTTTTTATTTAGTTTGTACGACATACAAAGTTAAATATGGAATATTTAACAGTGACATTTTCCTTTTCAAAGCATCAGTCACTTAATTTGTTTAACTAGTACTAGATCAGAGTCGAAGACCATAAGTGCAACGTTCGTTATAAAACAAATGTTTGATCATACAAGGTCTGTGAATGCAATGACCGTTCATTTGTCTGAATTCTTAATGTAACTGATCGTTGAGTTTGGCTTCAGTGCACAACGGTAACACCGTCAAAGTGAGAACAACAAGGTTATGTGTGTTTCAGATTATATTTATTATCAGTGGGTCGCCTAACCACGGAAATGTTGTAGATACAAAAGGAGCCTGGAGTAAGACTGAGAGAAACATGTATTTATTTGGTCTAATGTATAACGAAAGCTACAATAAAAATTAGCAAAGAGCAAATTTCTCTAACTCTCAGATCAAAATACTAAATGACCCTAAACCTGTGGGGAGAAACTAAGAAAGTGTGGGAGAAGCACGAATGGAGAATGCACAACAAGATCTGCTCATCTGGGCAGTTCACGAAATCTAAGTGAACGATAAAACGAGATGCCTCAAATTATATCCAAATTAAGCAACACAATTTGTCTAACAATGTAAGCAACTAACGAGCTGCTCAGAATATTAATCTCACTACTGCAGTTGCTTCACTTACATCCCTCAACATGAGTAAAATATGCACCAAACAGTGACCATGAGACGAGTGACTCTCACAGCAAGTGGCAATCGAATGACCATGAAACATAGATCTCCCTCCACCAACCTCATAGTTAAAAACAAATAAATAAATAAATTGTGTGGAGGGGACTACTCAATCCCGCCGCCAATGTAACGGACGCGAATATCACTTATTTCATGAAAAAACGGAAAATGCTGCAGGAACATCCCACTCTTAGCGTGCAAAACGCACATTAACAAATAAAGAGGTTGGTAGTAGGATAGAACAACGTCCCATCGACTGATCGGCTCCTTCGGGTAGACTCATGTCGGTTGGATACACGAAATTTTAGAGAGAAAGCAACGGACCTTCCCATGCGTTTTGGGTGTCATCTCTGTGTCTCGCCCTTTGATGTCCAAATGTCGTTCTCAGTTATTCTCTGCGGCCGGCAGTGGGGATATGGCACCTCCCACTCAATTACAGGAAGGCGCCGGCTCTGCCAACAAATGTGCATAGCAGCCTCTTAATGAGATTTACTGACCACCTTCTGGTGATAAAAAGGATCCAGAGACCACACCTGTAGGACATCTTCCCACTCAGAAAACGTCAAGTTTTGCTCCCAGCAAATGTACAATCTAAATACAAGTAACTACGAAATGGTGGCAAAGATGAGTCAAAGAGACATAGCAATATGTGACGGTAATGGCACACACAGTTTATTAATTTGTTGACAGAGCAGTATACAATATTCTTCAGTATGAATCCTAAAATATGGCTGTTTACACAATGGTGACTTACAAACAAATCATTTAGCATGCTACAGCGAAATGTTTCTTTACTGCAGGAAAATTGGTTCTGTTTGTGGAAATATTTTATTTACAAAATGGTTCAAATGTCTTTGAGCACTATGGGACTTAACTTCTGAGGTCATCAGTACCCTAGAACTTAGAACTACTTAAACCTAAGGACATCACACACACCCATGCCCGAGGCAGGATTCGAACCTGCGATCGTAGCGGTCGCGTGGTTCCAGACTGTAGCGCTTAGAACCGCTCGTCCACCCCGGCCGGCTTTTATTTACAACCACATAAGTTTAAGCTACACATCACACGTGACATCAACAGATGGATAACAAAAACACCCGCTATCAGTCGGATGCATAGTATTTGTGCAAGTATTTTATTTACAGAAATGTAAGTTTAAGTTACATATAGTATATAACATCAACAGAGGGTCAAAATAAACCACCAACATCACTTGGATGTATAGTAAGATAGTTTCTATCTGTCAAATTAGTTTCTATCATCATACAAGCTCTGTCCGCAGCTAGTACTGCTGCCTCTGGATCACGAGGTCACGGGTTCGATTCCCGGCCAGGTTGGGGATTTTCTCTACCCGGGGACTCGGTGTTTGTGTTGTCCTCATCATTTAGAGTTTACTCTACGCGCAGTCAGATTGGGTACTTCATTTCTCAGTAGACCACTTCAGTGTAACTTCCAAAAATTGTATTTCGGATTAATACATCATTTCAAAATAATTTGTACAAAAATTTCGGAAGTATGAGAAGACTTCAGAATGTTATAAGAATTTCAGAACTACGAGAGGACTACAAAAAGTAAGCTACACTTTATTATGGCAGGCCAAGTAACTTTCACTATTTACAGGAAATTCGCAGCTGCGAAAACAGGCCACCTTCAGTAGTAGAATGGAATGACGACATTGAAAATTTGTGCCATACTGGAACCCGAACCCGGATTTCCCACTTCTCGCGAGCAGTCGGATTAACCATTTCTGCCGGCCAGAGTGGCCGAGCGGTTCTAGGCGCTACAGTCTGGAATCGCGCGACCACTACGGTCGCCTCGTGCATGGATGTGTGTGATGTTCTTAGGTTAGTTAGGTTTAAGTAGTTCTAAGTTCTAGGGGACTGATGACCTCAGGACTTAAGTCCCATAGTGCTCAGAGCCATTTGAACCATTTAACCATTTCGACTGTCTGTTTATGTTTCAAGGCCTGACCCAAACTTTCATATGTCTTCGTCCATATGTTGTTGACCTACTCTCGTGCACTTACTGTAATTCTCGTAGAGGGGAGACATTTAATCGAAAGTCGCTAGCCTGGTATCGGCGGATAAATACGATATTGCAGTGTCTGTGTTTCGGACATGAATACATAAGAGGCTAGCGACTTTCGATCAAATGACTCCCTTGTACAGGAATTACAGTAAGTGTACGAGTGCAGATGAATAAGACACGGACGACGACATATGGAAGCCTGGATCAGAGTTTGAAGAGTTCTCGGATAGCCGAAGTTGTTAAGGCGACCACTCGTGACAAGTGGGAAATCCGGATTCGAATCTCCGTAAGGCACAAATTTTCAGTGTTGTCATTCCATTCAACAGTTGCAAGTTACCTGTATTCGCAACAGCGAATAAATTACCTGTATTTCATAACGGCAGAATTTGCCGCCGTGCCTGTTCCTTCAGACACGAATGTAAGTCCGAACGGACATCGCATCGTACTGCTTACGAACACAGGCGTTGCAATATTGTAACTTTTACTGACTGCTGCTTTGCACTTCAAAGCGACACAGATACATGACACTATTTTGCAACATAGTCACCAAATGTCTGTAAACACCAGTCGGAACTTTCTATCAATCGATCTTAGAAATCCGGTATTCGGTTACGGAGCAATTCGAGAACCGCTGTGTGAATGTCTTCATCTTTGGAACGCCTCATTACCCCAGATGTTCTTTCAGTGTGCTGGGAAGTACCTCTATTGCATGGACATTGTCGTCCGTGATTGTTGTCCTTCCTTTCCGATCACTGTCACCCACATCTCTACGGCCTTGGCCAAATTATTGGCACCAGTTCACTATAGATAGTACGACATTGCGTTTGGTCCATGTACCTACAGAATTCCACGATGAATATGTGTGCAATTTGGATGGTCGGTTGATTCGCGGGAGGGGACCAACATCTAGGTCAAATGTCCCATCGGATTAGGGGAGGATGGTGAAGGAAGTCGGCCGTACCCTTTCGAAGGAACCATCCCGGCGTTTGCCTGAAACGATTTAGGGAAATGACGGATGGCCGGACGCGGGTTTGAACCGTCGTTTTCCCGAATGCGAGTCCAGTGCAATTTAGACACTTTCCCGCAAGAATAGTACTGTCCCGCGTACTTCAACTTTAGAGTACGTTTCCATTTGGCACCCCATTTCGCCCGCACACTATGATGCACCTGTTATCTGTATCACAGCAAAATTGTGTCTTTTATCTTCTGACAATGCTTCATTGCTGTTGCCCAATGGTCTAAGCGTGTGAGCATTTTAGGTTCCTACGTACCTATGTTGTGCAACTGTTTTTAGAGCTGTGATAGCTACAAACTTTCAAATCTTTGACAGTTACATAATTTATACCAAATAAATTCTAAGTATAACTCACCATTGTTAGTATTTTACTTAGCTCTAAGATTGTAAACTGAGATCTGGACGTCACGGGTACCTGAGCATATAAATAGAGGAGATGTATCTTTCTGTCGCTTCCACCAATGTTCGGGGAAGTCAGTCTTTCTGTTATTTTACTCTAATGGAGCACCTTTCCCCTTCCGTTTTGCCTTCCCTCAACTTCTTGTGGTTTGTCAGTCCCACCAACGGACTCGAGAACCGTGTCATATTTGTTATTGGCTGCCTGCATTATCGGCCACAGAATGGGCGCCTGCTCCGTGCTGTAATGTTTTCTACGGCCAGTCAGGCTACGTACTTATCAACGTGGGTTAGCGCAACTGAAAAGCATCCTGTATTAAATAAAGTTTGTGACTTTTAGAATTTCTTGCCATTTTCGAGATTCTTAGCTTTTACAATACAGTACTCTCCAAAAATAAGGTGAAAAGTTTGGAAATTAATATACGTAAAAACAGACGCTTTCAGTAAAATGAAATCATAACCCCCACCCTTCCTCTCCCTTGGATTCGCACCTGTGTCAGTTGACGTATGTCGTTTAGCAGCGGTGCCCAACTGTACAGTACTATAGGATGTGGAAGAAAGCCGATGAGATTTTCCGACTTCATCTGAAGATTTCTGCGAACGCTTAGACGACAGGATTCTCACGTTCTCTCGCCCCCAAAGCCTCAAAGCTGCTATACAATGAACACTTCCTCACAATTAATTGCGTCTGACTCTTTGTAGCAAAACTAGCTGCAGTGGCATGTAGCGGCTATGTGTGGTAGTATTTGTGGCGACGCGCCGTGGAAGGGCAATCAGCTGAATGCGACCAGTTCGCGGCGGATTTAGCGGGGCGCCAATTACATTTGGCTGCCTGTCGCTCGGCACTCTCAACAAAGTGAATGCCTGCAACTTTGTCCAGCCAATTGCTCCGCGCACCACCGTCTTTCCACAGCTTAACTGATTCTCCACTGTGCACAGTTGTGCAGCTCCGATACATTTCGAACCAAAATAAAATGAAAAGGATCGCAGTGATGTTTCCTTGGTCGCCAAAACCTCTTATTGAATAACTTCTCTCCAAACACTGTCTACAAGTCTCCAGTTGCTAGACAAACAGCAGAACCTGAAGCTACCCATACTCTCATCTGATACGAAGTATTATCGACGAATTATTCTCTTCAGGTTGCCAGAAGTCGCAACAACTCTGCCGCAATTATCTCTTGCTTAAAAATTCGTGCTGGACTCCGTGACAGAATATCTACAGCAGAAACTGACCAGAAGCTTCGAGAAAAACAAATTCGTGTTATTAATGACAAATAAAATGAAACTCTGAAATATCATTAGGGTAAGATTGTAGAGAAAAAAACACGAAATGAATGCATGACAGTGTGGTGTCACCGCTAGACACCACACTTGCTAGGTGGTAACTTAAATCGGCCGCGGTCCTGTAGTACATGTCGGACCCGCGTGTCGCCACTGTGTATTCGCAAACGTAGCGCCACCACAGGGCAGGTCACAAGACACGGACTTGACCTCGCCCAGTTGTACGGACGACATAGCTTGCGACTAGACCTACCAAGTATTCCTCTCATTTGCCGAGAGACAGATTAAATAGCCTTCAGCTAGTCCATCGCTACTACCTAGCAAGGCGCCATGTGTATCATTGCTAATTGCTTACTACTATGCAAGAGATGTATTTCAACAAGAACAAGACTACATTAAAGTTAAGTATATTAAAATCTCTCTTCTTTTCTTTATAGTTTTTCATCCAGTCTCCTGTTTCAGAATTTACGCCCGTCTGCGTTAGTTTCGCGTGCACCTAGCCACTCATTGTGTCGAGACCTTAGGGAATCGACACAACAGACAGCTTGTAATAGACTGGGAAGTACTGTTAGAGGCGTAAATGGAAACTAAGTAGACTAGCAACGTAAAGGCCAGATTCCGTACTTTTACATAATAAAAGAAATTAAATATATAATTATATCAGTAAGAAAATAGCGACAGTAAAAAGAGGTAAATTGCTCGTTACCTTTTGGTTTATTTAATGAAAAACAACAGAGCGAGCATAAATACACTTAAGTCGACAGTAAGAGAATACATAGGGTAAGATTTTCTGACGACAGTAATCATAGTAGGGTATGAATTTTAAAATAAAATGAAACACCAGTATTATGTAACAGCAATCACCAAACCAAAACATAGTGCTCTAAATCATGTAAGTGAATTCCACTATTTGCATCGTATAACAGCTATGAACAACAAAAGCGTAAAGGGAATAGTAAAAGCAAAATAAGTGTGTAGAAATAAAAGTGAGTTACTAAGAACCGTCCAATTAAATATACTATTAAGAAAAACTATTACCATGACATCTGTTTGGAATTTTCTTGAGTTCAGGATATGAATATGGGATTCTTGGAAAAGACAGAAAAGAGAGAAACTACAAGAAAAAATGTGGATTAAAGGCGACAAAGTTCATATTTAATTCCATAAAAATTTACAAAAAAATTATCTGTTCATAATGTTAACAGTATGATCAGTAGGGATGTTTGATGAATAAAAGCAAAAAGCGTCTGGTGAATGTGGGTTTCAGTTCGGAGTAGCTTTAAGATAAAGAGAAATCAAAATGTTAGTAAAACTTAGTAAGACTACAAACGGTTTCTTCTTCTTCGAAAGAGCCTAATGACAGCGAATCTTTAAATAGAAAAACTGCTGATGATAAGACTAAATGTTTGAAAATAGCCTCTTTGGCGAAAGCATGGAGTGCAACTTGCTTTTTACAACGTCCACATGCAGCCTACTATAATTAATGGCTGTCACATTACGCTGCTGAATTCTAAAAATGTGCTTTTTTTTTACTTAGTCACAAAACAGTTTTTATGCCATAAGAGGCGGAAATAATTAAATGATTTATGTATGAACTATTTTATAATTATGTTCTTTAATCTACGTTTCATACTTTCTTAGAAATTTTCGTGTTTCGTGGTATAGAGCAGACAGCCTGTCAGATATTCCGACCGACGACATAGCACAGGATTAAGTTATTATATAAAATCTATGAATAGGAGATTCAGTCTCTAGATAGTTGAGGAACGTGGACAGAGTCATTAGCTGCACACTGGGTACAAAGCTGAGACCAGAGGCTCTCTCCACTCAGAGGTGCATCGTCTCTTGTCTGTTCCCAAGTCCAAGAAGGTTTCAAAGCAGAGACAGACGGAATAAAATTTATTGCCTCCACCAATGGCTTTAAACCTGACCTGATTGATTGCATCGTGCACGGGAAACAAAAATTGAAAATTATACTCTAGATATACAATTACGCTGGCTGAACGCAGCTGGAGGTTTCAGAATTATGACTCCACATTTGCTGAGTGAGGTCCACAGCAATGTCCTCCACTTAGCAAAGGCCAAAAACTTCATCCGTCACAAGCCCTGGAAATCTACAAACACCTGGCTCAAAGTCCTGATTTACTATTAAATGACCAAGGTCAATTCAATATTTCCCCTCTTCTTAACTCCACTTAATGGTCGCAGTTTTCCAATGCTTTACACACTGTCTGTTTCATTCTGCTCCTCCATCTTTCCTGTACTTATTTATTTTACTGCGCTTGTCTATTCACGTAAATTCTATTATTACGAGGGTTGCCCAGAAACTAATGCACCTCATTTTTTTCTTCGACACTTCTTTATTGAATATAATAAAAATTACTTACACGAAAGACTGATGTTTTATCTACACACTCTATTTTTCCACGTAATCTCCATCCTGTTCTATAGCCTTCCTCCAGCGCGAAACAAGGGCGTGTATGCCCTGTCGGTACCAATCATTGTCCTGGTGGCGGAGGCAGTGCTTCACTGTGTGAATCACCTCCTCATAGTCCTCAAATGGTCTTCCACGAAAGGCATCCCTTAATGGTCCAAACAAATGGAAGTAGCTGGGCAACACCTCTTTTGAGTTGAGGGCGAATAGCCGGGGATTCCCAGTACCCACTGTAAGGGGGAGCTGACACTACTGATCGACATTGTCCGTCGAATTACGACGTTAAGCTCAGAACCCGTCTACTATACCCTGGCGTGTTGGTGGATGCCTGCCCCGTCACTGCCATCAACAACAAAACATCACACTACCCACAATATTCAGAATTACAAATAGGAAACAGCTACACTTAAAGCGCACATTTCTTTACGAAATGTGCGAATGAACAATAAATTCCCAATTCTGACGACTGAATACCAGTTGTCCAACCCAAAAGTTCCATATGATATTTTTAATTTTCACTGTTGAAGAAACCCTGGGCAACTGTTTCAGGGAGGACACACTCGATTCCCTTCGACATTTCTGTCGTAACTCAGCTAGTGAGTCACTCACCATGATCTGGACGCCGGTGGGACGCTAAACCCAACCAGTCAGATGCAAGATATATCTTTCAATTTAAATTCTTGAGGCGCGCTCCTAGATTTGTTACCGTAAGGTTCGACCGAGCGAGATGGCGTAGTGGTTAGCACACTGGACTCGCATTCGGGAGGACGACGGTTCAATCCCGTCTCCGGCCATCCTGATTTAGGTTTTCCGTGATTTCCCTAAATCGTTTCAGGCAAATTCCGGGATGGTTCCTTTGAAAGGGCACGGCCGATTTCCTTCCCAATCCTTCCCTAACCCGAGCTTGCGCTCCGTCTCTAATGACCTCGTTGTCGACGGTACGTTAAACACTAACCACCACCACCACCACGTAAGGTTCGACGAACATTTTAGTTGTTCGGAAATGCTCCATGAACTCGAATGGGAATCCTTGGATGGAAAATGAAGTTTTTTTTCGCGAAACACTACTGAGAAAGTTTAGATAACCGCTATTTATGGGTGACTGCAGGACAATTCTATCGCCACCAAAGCACAAATCGCGTAATGACTGTCAAGACAGATGTGAGAAATAAGGGCTCTTACGGAGGCATATAGATAGTCGTTTATCCTTCGTTCCATATGCGAGTGGAACAGGAAATGAAATGACTAGTAGTGTTACAAGGTAACCTCCACCATGTACCGTGTGGTGACTTGCGGAATAGGTAAGTAGATGTAGATAGCCAGACTTGTACAAGCTCTGATGATAGTAAGATTGTTGAGGCTCATCGATACACTATGTTGTGATTGACACTGCTTCGTGCAAGCATCTGCTTAACCCTGGGGCTCCATATCTACGCGTACCAAGAAATTTCTTTCCCCTCGCGCATTTCCAGACTAGCACCAGCTCACTCACTAATTTTAAAACATCAGAGAAAGGAGGCCGTTAAACTCGAGTAAAATACTGCGACACTAACTGCCACAGCTTCCGCTGCCACAGATCCTTTCATTCTTTGTGGCAGGCTGTCTGGACCAACATGCAAAATGTTACGGAGTTGCCGAGACAGCCCCACTGGTGACGAGCGAGATAACCCTCAAGCGTTTTCAACTTCCGGAATCGTTATCAGCGTAGAAACTCCTGTGACCAATATAAGCCAACATAGTCACTTATTTCTCGATGCTTGCTGGTAAAATAACACATTTTCAAATCACAGTGATACTTCACACATTCGACACACAAAATCCTTGCGAAGATAAAATACTCGAATGTTATAGACACTGCATTGTGAACATGTTCTTTTCGCACTCAAAATTTATTCTTAGGAAGCATGAAATGAAACATATATTTACAGTTTTTAGAATTTTGTAAAATTAAATAGGGAGGGGGTAGAAAATGATGTTGCTGAGATGTGATCAGTTACAGGAGAGCCGAATTCTTCAGCAACAGCAGTCTCACAAAACTTCAGCTTTATTCAAGTGAAAGTAAAGTAACGGTCTGGTAGTTGCACTGTAGTTAAATAATCGCTGACAGACAGTAAGATAGAGTTTTCTTCTTCTCATATGCGTGAATCACATCACTCATATGTACGGAACTACCGTACACCACATTCCTCACTTGCATGCTGAAACTGATAATTGACAGCAAGTCGAATTCATGTGTATGCCTCAAATTTTCAAGCGGCGTGTTGAAAGAGCTTCAGCAGGACCACTGAGATAATGGACCCTACAGCAAGCCGGTGCTCTAAACTTGGACGGAACAGTTCCTCGATAGCCAACACTCTGAAAGCACAGCACTTAGGCTCTCGTCCGAGGGCAATCTAGTAGTTAAACGGATTTCGCTGCTCACTGACTACAAAGCTACCAGTCGCCAGGGGGAAGTCGGTGCCTGAGAAAAAGTACTGCTAGTAACGGGATATCCAAAGCATCTGGCTGCAGCGACAGACAAGGCATGTTGTGCCAACTTGACGACAACCGGAAGAGACGATATTGCTAAAGAGCTCCATTCCTGTCTCGTACAGACGTGACTTAAGAGTATTTTAAAGCTTCCTCACAGTTAGAGTTTAACAGAAGGCACAGGAGAACAAACTTGGGAGAGAAGACACAAAGGGAACCATTAAAGGCGACTGCACCTGGTGGGAAAAACTCCAGTTCCTCCCTTCATCTTAGCATTTTCTGTGGCCATAAAAGAGTTTCAGAAAGACAAACTCTGGAGACCGACTTGGGAGGCTGATGCGTAGATTCTTCCTTATTCTGTTAACTTACGATATTCACCTTTTGATTAGTCAACCTTATCGCTGGCTTCTTCTGAGTCATGCGTATTGTTTGCTCAGTCTGATGTTGCTGATGGCTAACCACTACGACGCTCATGCACTGAGGTGCAACGTCATCCCTTTCAGTGACTGCAACTATTGCAAACGAGAAATATTTTTCCAGATAAACGTAAGATCCGCACAGTGAACAACGATTAAGAGATGTTCGTGTAGGGGTATCCCATTCCTTTCAAACTCATGATTTTCCATGTCACGCTTGACTGGAACAGTCGTTATAAAGGGGGGACTTCTAAAAGTAAATTACATATTCTTGTAATATGACAAGTAATGTTTATTGAGCACTGCAATACACTTCACTATGACACAATTTGTTAAGAAAGTCACCCAATCGCTGCAAACAACGGTCGGAATGCTCTATGAGTGCTAATCATTGAATTCCGCGATGATAGGAATCCGCTCCTTGGTCATACCTCCAGAATAGCTCCGTGAACATCCTCATCATTCGAATCTCTCTTTCCACCCAGATGTTCTTCCTCGATTGCCTGGACATTGTCGTCTGTGGTCGATGTCGATGGCTTTCGTTCCCAATCAGCAGCACCGACGCGTGTGCGGCCTTGCTCAAACTGTTGACACTACTCGCCACGGATGGATGCGATGCTTCATTTAGTCCTCATACCTGAAGAATTTCACGGTGAGTCAACGTGCAACTTAGACGTTTTGCCCACAAAAATCGTGCTTTTGAAGTGGGACTTTACGTCGCTGTAATAAATAATAATTGTCTGGGCCTGAAAGACAAATTATCCAAGCAATTCTTCCTTCAGTTACTTTTATTTTGGCAATGAAATGTAATTAAATTAAATAATCTGAAATAATATATAGGTACATTCAACTTGAGCGTGAGGACGCCAGAGAAAACCGTGCTGTCACTGATTAAGAACGAGCAGTCTTTGAATAAGGTAGGTACACTATGTCATCAAAAGTATCCAGACACCCCCCAAAAACCTACGTTTTTCGTATAAGGTGCATTGTGCTGCCACCTACTGCTAGGTACTCCATATCAGCAACCTCAGTAGTCATTAGACATCGTGAGAGAGCAGGATAGGGTGCTTTGCGGAACTGACGGACTTCGAACGTGGTCAGGTGTTTGGGTGTCATTTGTGTCATACGTCTGTACGCGAGATTTCCACACTCCTGAACATCCCCAGGTCCACTGTTTCCGATACGATAGTGAAGTGGAAACGTGAAGGGACACGTGCAGCACAAAAGCGCACTGGCCGACCTCGTCTATTGACTGACAGAGACCGCCGACAGTTGAAGACGGTGTAAGGTGTCCGGATTTTATGGCTCTGAGCACTATGGGACTTTACATTTGAGATCATCAATCGCCTAGAACTTAGAACTAATTAAACCTAACTAACCTAAGGACATCACATACATCCATGCCCGAGGTAGGATTCGAACCTGTGACCGTAGCAGTCGTGCGGTTCTGGACTGAAGCGCCTAGAGCCGCTCGGCCACCTCGCCCGGCCGGATTTTACGCACTTTGCATGATCTCGACACATAACGACAGGACGATACAGTATGAGATCCTCACAAAATAATAATTATATTCTATCAACAAAATGCAATGGCACTTAATCTCATGTATCGAAAACTAAGAAAACAATATATACCAATATACGGACTGTCATGAACAAACAAGTTAAAGTAAAACGTATTTTGGAGACAAACCGAGCAGATGGTTAATTATATCGTCAAACTCCCATTTAGCAAGAGAACGGCGAACTTCAGCGCAGAAAGGGATAAGGCCATAACAATACATTACTCCGTTTAACGTAAATAAGGGCCGGGACCGAGGGTAAGTGGCTGCTCATCATTAACAGGGCTAGGCTGAGACCCAGCAAGAAAAATAAAAATGTATTCACCTCTAGCGAGACGGTGATTGGCGATGCAGACGCAACACAGTGGGGAGATCCCCATTATGTAAAAGGATTTTGAGACCTAAAATTAAGGTTCTATCTCTCTCTCTCGTCTCGCAGCGGACTGCAAAAGTGTGTGGAAATAAGAAAAGGCGTCGAGAGCTTTGCTTTCTGCAAAATGAGGACGATACACTTCACGTATCGTGGCGACAGATAGCAAAGCGGTACTTAATTATCCCTGTGGGAATTTTTGCTGGCAAAGAAATTGTGCGTGTCGCTCCAACCCACAGCAAGTGTGCAGTAGCCATTATTTCGACTAGGGAAAGATTACGTTCTACAGATTGCAGAAAAGTTGCGACTGAGTGAATTCAGTCAAGACTAGAGTAGGAAATTAACGTTTCAGATCCAGCACAGAGACAATTTCGTTGCAGATGCCGCTTGATAAAGTACCATCGTGCATTAGGCCACCGTAAATACTGAGTCTAGATTTAGCTCACTCCAACTTGCATATGCTTTGACCATTGAATATCAAAAGCTAGGATCCTACCCTACCCTCACATTGAGTACATGAGAGGTTTTTCATTGGTTTAAAAAGTAAATTTATTCTCCACCAACTCAGTGCATTGAAAAGCTACAACAACGTAGATTTAAATGAGCTCATGAGGATTTTTAATAATCATTCTTCCCTGTGATAAAAAAATTTCATATGTACAAATAACGATTTTAATAATCGTCATTTCAATATGTCCAAAAATTAAACATTTTGTTATTGAGTGTCAAAAGTAATTGAACATGATTGTTGTTTATCACTTGACCCCTGAAAGCAACAGTTGATAAATTATATGTAGAATAAAAAAGGGAATAGCTGTGTTGTCTTTCTAGAATAGACCCCAAACTGCCACTTTTATTAATTCATGCATTCTAGATATGTGACAGCAGCATTTCTAATTATTTTTGTTACACTCTGCACCTGATATTAGCTGCCTTACAGGGGCTGGGTCATATTTATTTAAAATGTCTGTTTGACACCCTGGGCTTGATAAGACAGTTCAGAGGTTTTGTCCATTTGCGTGCTAAGTGGTAAGTTAGGTTTACACATTAGTACACTCACGGTGCAGATACAAAGGTCGGACGTACGACAACAGTCATAATGTGTAATAGGCAGACATCTATCCAGACCGTCAAACAGGAATTCCAAACTGCATCAGGATCCAATGCAAATACTATGACAGTTAGGTGGGAAGTGAGAAAACTTGGATTTCATGGTCGAGCGGCTGCTCATAAGCCACACATCACGCCGGTAAATGCCAAACGACGCCTCGCTTGGTGTAAGGAGTGTAAACATTGGATGATTGAACAGTGGAAAAACGTTGTGTGGAGCGACGAATCACGACACACAATGTGGCGATCCGATGGCAGGGTGTGGGTATGGCGAATGCCCGGTGAACGCCATCTGTCAGAGTGTGTAGTGCCAACAGTAAAATTTGGAGGTGGTTGTTTTCTGGTGTGGTCGTGTTTTTGATGGAGGGGGCTTGCACCCCTTGTTCCTTTGCATGGCACTATCACAGCACTGGCCTACATTGAAGTTTTAAGCACCTTCTTCCATCACACTGTTGAAGAGCAATTTGGGGATGGCGATTGCATCTTTCAACATGATCAAGCACCTGTTCATAATGCACGGCCTGTAGCGGAGTGGTTACACGACAGTAACATCCCTGTTCTAGACTGGCCTGCTCAGAGTCCTGACCTGAATCCTATAGAACGCCTCCGTTTTGGAAAGCCGACTCCGTGCCAGGCCTCATCGACCGATATCGATACCTCTCCTCAGTGCAGCACTCCGTGAAGAATGGGCTGCCATTCCCCAAGAAACCTTCCAGCACCCGACTGAACATATGACTGCGAGAGTGGAAGCTGTCATCAAGGCTAAGGATAGGCCAATACCATACTGAATTCCAGCATTACCGATGGAGGACGTCACGGACTTGTAAGTCATTTTCAGCCAGGTGTCGGGATAGTTTTGATCACTTAGTGTATACCTATGATCTGAGCTCTTCTTATAGTGGTTGTTGAGACCAGGCAGATGTCACGGTCAGTTAGTGCGTATTTCCATGGAGTGAAATCATAAGTGACTTACCGGAGAGAAAAATGCGTAACGGAAATTATTTCAAGTTGTATCCCAAAAGAGTCTTAGAGAAAAAGAATTCTGCAACAAGGAAATGAAGTCCATATAACTGCACGGCGACCGAATTTCTACACAGGATCCGACAAACAAGTCATAAGTCATCGCCTCTTAGACAAAATAAAACATACTAGGCACTATCATAACTCATGAGCAAAACTTATAACAATAGACAATAATTTTGTATTTTAAAAAATTCTCTGTAGGAAGCAGTTTTAATTAGTCGGCGATTGGGAACTAAATGATGGTGTAGTAGAGCTGTAAGGTACCATAACTTCCAATTCAACACATTTAAATATAAATGTATTCTCTCATTTATGTAATTAAATAACATCTCTTTATTACTCCTTTTTTATAATTTAATTACATTTCTTTTATTTGATCCTGCTACACTCTCCCGCGTAATTCAGCTTAGGAATACATTTCCAGCTGCTATGCCATTTTACTCCCACACTGTGATGTACCTGTTATCCGTACCGTAGCAGAACTGTATCTACAGGGAACCCAGAACATGTACTCTCTTCTGACAATGTACCAGTCTTGTTGCACAATTGTCTTAAGGTGGGACGACATCTGTAACTTACTTTCTGAAATGAGTCTCTTGCCAGGACACAGTTTCCTCCATATGCGATTTTTTTGCACTGTATCTTGTAATTTATTCGTATCAGCAGCACGAGCGCTATCAGGAAAGTAATCTCCGTTAGACTACATATTAAATACTGAAATATTTAAAGCAAATTTATGAGAAAAAGTATAAAATTACATCTTTGTATTGCTTCTCTATATAATCAGAAATTGGATTTAAACGTTATACTATCACGTGGGGACTTATCACATTCGTTTTGTATAAACTTATGACGCCTGAGAGTCTTGGACAACAACTGGCACAGAACATGCTATACCCAAATCGTTTAGTCACGATCTCATACAAAGTGACATTGTAATTCTGTCAGAGACAGCGAAGGACCTGGAAGAGCAGCTGAACGGAATGGACAGTGTCTTAAAAGGAGGATATAAGATGAACATCAACAAAAGCAAAACGAGGATAATGGAATGTTGTCGAATTAAATCGGGTGATGCTGAGGGTATTAGATTAGGAAATCAGACACTTAAAGTAGTAAATGAGTTTTGCTCTTTGGGGAGCAAAATAACTGATGATGGTCGAAGTAGAGAGGATATAAAATGTAGACTGGCAATGGCAAGGAAAGCGTTTCTGAAGAAGAGAAATTTGTTAACATCGAGATTAGATTTAAGTGTAAGGAAGTCGTTTCTGAAAGTATTTGTATGGAGTGTAGCCATGTGTGGAAGTGAAACGTGGACGCTAAATAGTTTAGACAAAAAGAGAATAGAAGCTTTCGAAATTTGGTGCTACAGAAGAATGCTTAAGATTAGATGGGTAGATAACATAACTAATGAGGATGTATTGAATAGAATTGGGGAGAAGAGAAATTTGTGGAACAACTTGACTAGAAGAAGGGATCGGTTGGTAGGACATATTCTGAGGCATCAAGGGATCACCAGTTTAGTACTGGAGGGCAGCGTGGAGGGTAAAAATCGTAGAGGGAGACCAAGAGATGAATACACTAAACATATTCAGAAAGATGTAGGTTTCAGTAAGTACTGGGAGATGAAGAAGCTTGCACGGAATAGAGTAGCATGGAGAGCTGCATCAAACCAGTCTCTGGACTGAAGATCACAACAACAACTCACACAAAGTACTCCCAGAAATCTGTGGGGAAGTTTTCCGGTAGTTGACATAACGTAAAACGCCGGTTTTCACGAATTTGATTCTAAATTTTTTTTGTGTCCGTCCACCGCTGCCTACAAACAGAAGGCCACTCGCCTCATCGTCGTGAAAAGTCGTCCCCCTACTCTAATAAACGACGCCATTTACTCACACCTTCACTCATCACATTCCTCCGCATACAGCACAAACGTTGTGACGGACGACAGTAGCTACAGAACGTTTGCCGATCAAAAACCGTATGCCTTTGACATTTGGGGGATTTCCGGTTGCAGCGCTCACTTTAATCGACAAGCACCGAGCGTGGTTAGCACAATAGACTCGCATTCCGGAGGATGACGCTCAAATCCGCGTCTCGTCCAACCATCCTGATATAGGTTTTCCGTGATTGCTTTACATAAGCTCGCAGCAAACGCCCAGATGTTTCCATTGAAAAGGCAAGGCTGATATCCTTCCCCATCCTTGAAGCAATCCGAGCTTCTGCTCTGTCTCTAATGACTCCAATGTCCACGGGACGTTACACCGTAATTTCCCTTCCCTCATTCTTTCCGAACGGGAAGCCATGTAGCTTTCTCGCTATCGCAGCTTTAAGCATACTGATGTAATGCGTAAGTCAGTGTTCCGATTCTTCCATTCCTCCCACTACTTTCCAAGCATCGTGAAAATGTTTCTTTTTAGCTACGTCACATTCTCATTACTCATCGTCCAACAATTTTTGACGCCCGATGCGTAGTACATGAATTTAACTACCCATTTTAGGTCACGTGCAGTCCTGCATAAATATCAATCAAACTAGTTCATTTGCATAATGCTGGATTACTGAAATTAAAGTCCCACGCAATCAACATCTGTGTACTACAGTTAAAAACTTGAAATTTGTATACTTTTTCGTTTCAAACAAGGTACTTGAAAGTATACTTCACTCAGTTATCACAGTTCGTCATAATGATTTATTAATGAAGATCTGCTACAAAAGAACAGTGGGAACACCATTAGAATTCTGCTTGTTTATGAGCTAACTGAAGCGAAACTATGAAAGAAGAAATATAAGGAATGATGAATGCTGGTCGTTTTATGAATATTCAGTTTTGGATTCTGTATCGTGCCTTATTAAGTGATATTTTTAATTTGCCTCATTACAGCTTGTGGGGCAATATTTCGCTCTCTACCTGCTGAAGAGAGAGATAAAAAAAAGCAGAAGACAGTAATTATTTGTAGTCTGTGAATCTGATCGACAACAATTAAAATTTTTTACATTTCAGAATTTTAGACATATATTCCTTCACATTTAGAGGTTCAGATCAACTCCATGAGATGTAAAAATACAGTACTGGCCATTAAAATTGTTACACCAACAAGAAATGCACATGATAAACGGGTTTTCATTGGACAAATATATTATACTAGAACTGACATGTGATTACATTTTCACGCAATTTGGGTGCATAGATCCTGAGAAATCAGTACCCAGAACAACCACCTCTGGCCCTAATAACGGCCTTGATACGCCTGGGCATTGAGTCAAACAGAGCTTGGATGGCGTGTACAGGTACAGCTGCCCATACAGCTTCACCGCGATACCACGGTTAATCAATAGTAGTGACTGGTGTACTGTGACGAGCCAGTTGCTCGGCCACCTTTGACCAGACGTTTTCAATTGGTCAGAGATCTGGAGAATGTGGTGGCCAGGGCAGCAGTCGAACATTTTCTGTATCCACAAAGGCCCGTACAGGACCTGCAACATGCGGTCGTGCATTATCCTGCTGAAATGTAGGGTTTCGCAGGGATAGAATGAAGGGTAGAGCTACGGGTCGTAACACATCTGAAATGTAACGTCCACTGTCAAAGTGCCGTCAACGCGAACAAGAGGTGAACGAGACGTGTAAACAATGGCACCTCATACCATCACGCTGGGTGATACGCCAGTATGGCGAAGACGAATACGCGCTTCCAATGTGCGTTCACCGCAATGTCGCCAAACACAGATGCGACCATCATGATGCTGTAAACAGAACCTGGATTCATCCGGAAAAATGACGTATTGCCTTCGTGCGCCCAGGTTCGTCGATGAGTACACCATCGCAGGCGCTCCTGTCTGTGATGCACCGTCAAGGGTAACCGCAGCCATGGTCTCCGAGCTGATAGTCCATGCTGCTGCAAACATCGTCGAACTGTTCTAGCAGATGGTTGTTGTCTTGCAGACGTCCCCATCTGTTGACTCACGGATCGAGACGTGGCTGCACGATCCGTTACAGCCATGCGGATAAGATGCCTGTCATCTCGACTGCTAGTGATACGAGGCCGTTGGGATCCAGCACGGCGTTCCGTATTACCCTCCTGAACCCACCGATTCCATATTCTGCTAACAGTCATTGGATCTTGACCAAAGCGAGCAGCAATGTCGCGATACCATAAACCGCAATCGCGATAGGCTACAATCCGACCTTTATAAAAGTCGGAAACTTGTTGGTACGCATTTCTCCTCCTTACACGAGGCATCATAACAACGTTTCACCAGGCAACGCCATTCAACTGCTGTTTGTGTATGAGAAATCGGTTGGAAACTTTCCTCATGTCAGCACGTTGTAGGTGTCGCCACCGGCGCCAACCTTGTGGAATGCTCTGAAAAGCTAATGATTTGCATACCACAGCATCTTCTTCCTGTCGGTTAAATTTCGCGTCTGTAGCACGTCATCTTCATGGTGTAGAAATTTTAATGGCCAGTAGTGTATAACCAAGTAACAAGTACTTCTGGTACTGCTAAAAATATTTAACATTCTTAACAGTTCCCATGAATGGAGTTGAAGGAACAATTTCCACTCTCGTCAGAGTATCTAACACAGTGACACTGAGCCATGGACTATACTGATTAGCTTGTGCTACCGACAGATAGTTCGCGTTGTACCTCGACACAAAAGAGACGAAACTTGAAGTTGTAAAGGAACTATTTGTCGTCGCTTATTAACGACTAACGACGGCCTGCCGCAATGGCCGAGCGGTTCTAGGCGCTTCAGTCTGGAATCGCGCGAGTGCTACGGTTGCAGGTTCGAATCCTGCCTCGGGCATGGATGTGTGTGATGTCCTTAGGTTAGTTAGGTTTAAATAGTTCTTAGTTCTAGGGGACTGATGACCTCAGATGTTAAGTTCCATAGTGCTCAGAGCCATTTTTTTGAGTAACGACGGGGTTCCAGTGCAGTCTCATGGAAACTATTTATACTAATATTTCTTCGCCTCAAGTATCACGTGCTGCTGACTTACTGCTTGCATGATAGAGTGAAACACGAGTAAGTAAATTATGTAGTAAATGAATACCGTAGTGTACAGAAAGGAAAGCTAATAATTTCAGACAACGCACTGAGTACTCGCAACTGACAATGTTTAAAAGAGGACTGAATTATCGTTTATATAATAATACAGGCCTTAATTAACCAAGTACATTCCAGCAACAGCACGCCCGGTTGGCTGTGCGGTCTAACGCACGGCTTTCCGGGCGGGAAGGAGCGCCTGGTCCCCGGCACGCATCCGCCCGGCGGATTTGTGTCGAGGTCCGGTGAACCGGCCAGTCTGTGGATGGTTTTCAGGTGGTTTTCCATCTGCCTCGGCGAATGCGGGCTGGTTCCCCTTATTCCGCCTCAGCTACACTATGTCGGCGAGTGCTGCGCAAACCAGTTCTCCACGTACGAGTTCACCACCATTACTCTACCACGCAAACATAGGAGTTACAATCGTCTGGTGTGAGACGTTCCCTGGGGGGTCCACCGGGGGCCGAACCGCACAATAACCCTGGGTTCGGTGTGGGGCGGCGGAGGGGTGACGTGGACAGCGGTAGTCGTCGTGGGGTTGCGGACCACTGCGGGTGCGGCGAGGACGGAGCCTCTTCGTCGTTTTTAGGTCGCCGGTTAACGTACAATACAATACAATACATTCCAGCAACAGTATTAACATCTGGATGGAGTGGTAAATCCAAATACACTGGTGTGCAAAACTTAAGGAAGACAATATCATTCGTATGATGTGTCACTGCCAAGCAACACATCTCGATGAAGCTTGGGCCATACATACCGTAGTAAAGAATGTTGCAGTATAGTACAAAAGGTAACTGAAAGAAATACAAAATCGTGTTCGCCAGAAATATGCAGTCATGTTCGACAACATTTCTGGGTGAACTACATGTTCCCACCTCTCGCCTTATGAGGGTATGTCCAGCAATGTCGGAAATGTTCGTTTTGGTAGTCCAGGAGTTATGGTGCGGGGAGGCGTACTGTTGCATGGGCGTGCTGACTTCCAAATATTTGAACACGGTACACCCACCAGTCAAAGTTATTGTGACACTGTACTCCCTTCCCCATGTGCGTCTTTTCAGGGGTGCATTCGACCAATACTTCGTTTCTTTTCTTTTTTTGTGGGTGACAATACGCTACGGTATCGAACTGCGCAGGTGAAGAAGCTTTTGAGCGAAGGAATATTCGGCGAATGGACCGGCCTGCCCGTTCCCCCGACTTACACCCCATAGAGCACGTGTGGAATGCGTTGGGGAGACCTGTTGTAGCACGTCCACATGCATCAACGACCATCCAGCCATTGTCAGCCGCCCTGATGGTGGAATGGAACAGCCTACCACAAGCGCTCCTTTCCAACCATGTGGCCAGCATGGAGGCACGTTGCAGAGCTTGTATAGCCGTTCGTAACGGTCACACACCCTATTAAGAATCATGTCCCGCCTTTTCTTCAAATGGTTCAAATGGCTCTGAGCACTATGGGACTTAACATCTATGGTCATCAGTCCCCTAGAACTTAGAACTACTTAAACCTAACTAACCTAAGGACAGCACACAACACCCAGCCATCACGAGGCAGAGAAAATCCCTGACCCCGCCGGGAATCGAACCCGGGAACCCGGGCGTGGGAAGCGAGAACGCTACCGCACGACCACGAGATGCGGGCCCCGCCTTTTCTGAAGCCGAGGGAACCATCATGAATTTCTGTGACTTCAGCGTAATTATTTTCTTTGAAAAAAAAAAAGTATTTCTTTCCGTACTGTACTCCACTGTACTGTAATAATTCTTTCTACGTGTGGTCCAAGTTTCATCGAGCTGTATTACTTGGGAGTGACACATCATGCGAAAGTTACTTTCGTTCTTAAGTTTCGCACACCAGCCTAATTTATATACAGAGGGGTCCAAAAAAATGTGTCCACTGTTTAAAAGTTCATAACTTGCAAACTAATTGACGGAGTTGTCTCATTTTTGGTGAAAGTATAGCTTAAAGTCCAACTTAAAGATATCACTGTAGGTGTTAGAAATGGTCACCATTAACATCCACACACAAACTATGCCGCCGAACTGCAGCGCGAACTACTGACTGCAACGTATTCAGTTGGATATTTGCACATGAACGTACGGTGGATTCTCGAAGTTCAACCAATGTGCGTGGCTTTTGTCGACAAACGACGTCCTTTAGTGTTCCCCCAGGTAAACGTCCAGAGGAGTTAGGTCTGCGGAACGTGGTGGATACTCCACAGCACCTCTATGGCCTATCCATCTTCCTGGTAGATTTTCGCCCAGATACGCCCTCCCACGATTTTGGTAGTGCGCTGGGGCACCATCTTGTTGAAAGTAAACTCTTCCGTCTCCATACAAGTCTCGGATGGCAGGTAAAATGGATGTCTGAAGCTTCTGAAGGTACACCTCACCGGTAAATGTGCCGTCAAAGAAGAATGGCCCAATCAAGCCCCGGTAAGACAACCCACACAACACATTTACTCCTGGCAAATTCACGGCTTTGTCTACATGGACGTTCGGATTTTCGGCGGCCCAGTAGATGCAATTGTGGCGATTTACTGAACCATTGAGTTTGAACTGTGCCTCATCAGACCACACTTTAAACTCTTCATCGTTGCGTACCATGTAAGTAAACCACTCGCAGTACTCCATTCTGCGATCTGGGTCGTCCTTGTTCATTGCGTGTAGCAATCGTGGGATGTAGCACTTCCACTTTGCTGTCTTCAAAATTCGCCGAACACTTGAGCGACCACTCCAGTTTCACGGGCACACTGTCTCACAGACTTCTGTGGTGAGCGAGTGAATTGTTGTAACACACGACGGGAGTTAGCTGGACTTGTCACTGTTACAGGTCGTCCAGATCGTTGTTTGAGTACGTCTTTAACACAGCCTTCGGCTTCAAATTTGTCTCGAATGCGACGAATCGTTAAACGTGTCGGTGGCTCTGTTTGATACTCATTTCGCCATTGCCGTTGAACCTCATTAATGTTTTCGTACTTAAAATATCACTTCAAAACTGACTTCCTTTCATCGAATGTAAGCCTTGCGCCAGCCATGTTTACTCGAGTAACTAGGTGCAACTATGAACAAAACACTGACTATCTGGCGACTACCATCAGACAAAACAAAACAACGCAATACAACGCTTGTGTGGCGATTGCCGGAACTACAAACTATTATACTACTGAAGATGAGACAACTCCGTCAATTAGTTTGCCAGTTGTGGAGTTTTAAACAGTGGATACATTTTTCTGGACCACTCTGTATATGAATTTAATTCTTTTTTTTTTTATTCATGTTTGTCCCATGGTTTTAGTCAAACGCGTGACGGTAGCTAGTTAAATATTTAACGGCTACAATATTAGACATCTTTCAGAACTTTTTCTAGCTATGCAATATTTCTGAGAATATTGTATCTTATAGTTCCAATTTGCTTGTCACGTAGGGGGATGTCCAACGATACCCCACTAGACTCGCCATCCTACGCCGTGCGTCGGTGGCGGGGGTTAACTTTGAAATTTTCAATGACAATGCCAGGTTTTTATGCAGATTACGATTCTACGGCAGAATCTACATACGTTTTGTCTGAAGCATTATCTTCGTTTCGCCACAGATGACGCTGTAATCGGAAGAATAGAAATGAGTTCACGATCGTAATTTACGACATGCTGCTCAATGGCCCTTGAATGTCGAATAGCACGTGGGACCCCACCTCCATGCTGCGAGGGTAGGACAGGCCAGTATTTCATAACTTCTAACTGGAAACCCGATTAGCAACGTTGTATTCCTCCAACATATCGAACAGGGGACTACTCGACGCGCCACTGTGGCCGTGGCTCAAAGCGAACGCGACTCTACTTTTCTAATTAGAGTAAGTGTTCAAACGTAGTACCGCCAACTATAATACACTTAGTGATCCGTTTTTCAAATAACTGTACATAGGACAGAGGGATATCTGCGGGAATGTCAGCATAGGCGTTTCTGATGCAGCATCTGTGGCGAAACGAAGAAACTGCTTCAGACAAAACTGACGTAGATTTTGCCGTAGAGTCGTAATCTGCAATAAAAGCCAAGGGTTCTCATTGAAGATTTCGAAGTCCGCCACCCCCCTCCCTTCCTCCCCCCGTTGAGTGTGGTATCATTGGACGTCTCCCTTCGAGAGAAACAAACTGGGATTATAATTTTTTTTTGATCCGATGTGTAATTTTCGAGATATTTCAGTGTCTTTAGTTAAAATAAACACAGTGTATTGAAGTTGGCTGTAGGACGTTTGAACACTTACCACTTTCTCTAATTGCAAACCGTTACTATGTTCACTCCGCCCGTGTTATCAGCGGGCAGAACGCTTTTTTAAACTCCATTCGGATCCTTAAGATTCCATATATACTATATATCGTATAGGAAGCCAAGTATTGAAGCTTGAAAGCTACTTTATCTGATGTTTCTCGTTTTGAGGCTCGGAAGACTATATTAAAATGATCCTAACATTTTTGTTATGTCGTCATTAACTAGAAAGCTTCATAGACGTTAGCCATCATGTACTATAACAAAATTACGACGTATTTGGCCTGTGGGATCATATCATCGTCGGAGGAGACTACGTGCTGTCTGGAGGGACGAGACTGTTCTGGGAAGCTTGGGGAGAACAGCATGATGTTGCTGAAGATGATCTATATGCAAATAGCGACCCGCCCAGGTGACAAGCACCATTATTAATTCACACGCGCCAGGGCGCAACATCAGCCCGTCTAGGGGTTCGGCTGCCGAAACCCCGGAGTCGATACAAGTTCACCAACTCCGACCATCTTATATTATGCCCACAGCTAAGAATAATAAGCGTAAGAACTGCTTTAACGAAACATCTGAATAATTTACGTGATGTGTAATGCCTCATTTAATATGCAACTGAAACCTTGCGTTTACGATATGAAAACTCAAAGCATACTTACGTAAGCTAATTATAACGAGCAAGAATAAGTATTTTAAGATGTGAATATATGGACATTTCGCGCAGAAAATTTCGCATTGACAAGTCTCTAATTATTAGTGGTAATTTACATCTACATATGTTACAAGAGACAGTCAAATGAAAGCGAAACAGACGGAAAAGGTAAGTAAACTGATCATTATTTGAAAAGTAATCATCATAACTGTTAATACATTTATCCCAATGTGGGACAATGGAAAAATGTTTGTGGTTACTTACGGAAGAATGATTGTACCCAGGAGTACATCTCTTGGTCCGAAGCAAATCGACGGCCAGTAATGTCTTTCCTTATGGCTCATAGAAAAAAAGGAAATCGCATTGGGAGAGATCTGGACTGTATGGCGGATGTATAAGGGCCCACTTGTTGCCAGGATTGTTTCGACTACGCTGCAGACATTTCGCTGGGATGCCCTAACACATCCTCCATACAGTCACGATCTGTCCAATGCGATTTCCATGTTTTTGGAGCCTTGGAGAAAGACATTCGTGGCCGTCGATTTCTTTCGGACGAAGAAGTGTGCTTCTGGATACAATCATGGTTTCGTACGCAACGGCAAACATTTTTCTACGAAGTCATTGACCGTCTGATCTCACAGTGGGATAAATTTATTAACAGTTATGGCGATTACTTTTGATATAATAAACAGTTTACTTACTTTCTTTGCATCTGTATCGTTTTCATTTGCCTGCCCTTATACATCAACAGTTACATGTCTGCTCTGCAATTGATACCTAATTTCCCCTGGCAGAGGGTTCATCGAACCACTCTCAGATTATTCCTTTACCGTTTCACTCTCTAATAGCGTTCAGGAAATGTGAACGCTTAAATCTTTCCGTTAGAGACCTAATTTCTCTTGGTACCTCCAAAAATTATACACACTTATTTTTTGACACTATTTGATGTGGTTCGTGTACTGAAGATTACAGAAAAGAAAGGAAAGAAAGATTAGGCTTTAGCCTTGACGATGAGGCAACTAGAGACAGAGTGAAGCACGGACTGGGGAAGGATACGGAATGAAATCGACAGTGCTTTTTCAAAGGAATCGACCCGGCATTCACCTTAAACGATTTAGACAAATCACGAAGATTACAGCTCTGACATGCTGTAGAAATACAGTATTTTTCGAGCAAAGACCGATCGATAAGGATCAAAATGGTTCAAATGGCTCTGAGCACTATGGGACTCAACATTTGTGTTCATAAGTCCCCTAGAACTTAGAACTACTTAAACCTAACTAACCTAAGGACATCACACACATCAATGCCCGAGGCAGGATTCGAACCTGCGACCGTAGCAGTCGCGCGGTTCCTGACTGAGCGCCTAGAACCGCTAGACCACCGCGGCCGGCGATAAGGATCAATAGTTCTGGAGGATTGGAACTTGAATTTATATTCTTTTGCACTGTTGCACCCAGAAAATGAGGAAGAAACAAAATGAGACTTCACCGGTTGGAAGGGTATGTGATGCTATTTCAGTGATAACAAAATCAAGTCAAATTTGCAAACAACTCCGCAGTGTGAGTCCGCTTATCAACACGAGCATCCACTGTGTCCTGGATTCATGCAATGATTCGCTTGGAAAAGGTGTCATAAAGATGTTGTAACCTCTCGTGATACAACCTGGCCGCAGTTGTGGTAACAGGTCCTTCATATCATTAATACTGGTGCGGGGATGGAGTTGAAATTTAAGCTGGTCCCCACAAGTCCTGTCTGGGTAAAATCTGGGGATCTTGCTGGTCACAAGAGTACCTCAACATAAAACAGATACGTGCTATGTAAGGACGAGTATTGTACTGTTGGGAAACGGTACCACAATAGTGTCTCATCAGAGGTAACACATGAAGACGCAGGATGTCCGTGAGGCACCCTTGTGCCGTCAGAGTTCCCTCAGTCACTAAAAGCCGTGACCTAAAGTCAAACTCGAAGAAGAACTGATATTGCTTCGGAAAATGGTAACAAACTGAAATGCTAGAGATATGTAAAAAAGTTTTGTATACAGTGCATGGTGCCTCCTTCGTTAACCATTGATTTCGACAGTTACATAGCGCACTGGGCTGAGTAACGCTGTTTCATCTTGCAGACCGGAAAGAGATGATAAAACTTTCGGTGACAGGGAGTCAGTGGTCTATCTGATCTCTGAAAAATAGCTTTGGGAACGAACGCTACGCTCCGTGTCCTCCCATGAGTAAACTCTTTTATTTCGATAGGCGTGGGAGGAAGTACTACTGTTAAAGTGACAGCGATCGACTGCCTCGTAATCCAACCTATTTAGATCATATATGAAGTGCTCCTGTATTATTCTGATACCAGATACTGCCAACGGCAATTTGTCACCAACTCTGCCGATTAGCACCGTAGTTTCATTAAACAAGCCGTTGTATAATACCTGCAGTCAAAAGACACTCCGCAGAAAATCAACTAGGATTCTTCAACAGGGAATGAACCGAGCGAGGTGGCGCAGTGGTTAGCACGCTGGACTCGCATTCGGGAGGACGACGGTTCAATCCCGTCTCTGGCCATCCTGATTTAGGTTTTCCGTGATTTCCCTAAATCGCTACAGGCAAATGCTGGGATGGTTCCTTTAAAAGGGCACGGCCGATTTCCTTCCCCATCCTTTCCTCACCCGAGCTTGCGCTCCGTCTCTAATGACCTCGTTGTCGACGGGACGTTAAACACTAATCTCCTCCTCAACAGGGAATGATGACTCATCCCACGTGGTAAGACGTTTTCTTGTGAAGCCACCACGCATAACTACAAAGCTTTTCGCTGACGTAGCAGTGACTGTCAACCTTTACGTCATCGTCATCCAGCGATTAAAGCTCGTGAAAAACGATGCCATAACAAGTTGCCTCCGCCCGCATCCATCCAGAACTTTCTTCTTAAAGTCACCTAAAGTATACAGTTGGGTTAAATAATTTTACAGATCACATTGCCAACGATGTCTTGGTCTACCAAGAGAATGCGTTTTCCATGATTTTCCCTCCATCAGAAATTGCATTTTCTGACATCCGTGTTACATGATCAGCCCATTTGCTCTTCATTATGTTCGTAATCCGATTTCCGTCTATCATACCATAAAATTCTTTCATCCCCGCCCTTAACAGGTCCTAAAATCCTTCTCATTCCCCTTGTTTCGAAGATATCACGTTTCTGTCTATTAAGTTCTCTCGTTATCCATGTTCCAAGCCATAACATAAAATTGTGCTAATTATGGTGGTATAGACATTTATCTTTGTTCTATATGACAGAGCTTAAGATTTGAAAGCTATTGGCACACTGAAGCCGGCCGAAGTGGCCGCGCGGTTCTGGCGCTGCAGTCTGGAACCGCGAGACCGCTACGGTCGCAGGTTCGAATCCTGCCTCGGGCATGGATGTGTGTGATGTCCTTAGGTTAGTTAGGTTTAACTAGTTCTAAGTTCTAGGGGACTGATAACCACAGCAGTTGAGTCCCATAGTGCTCAGAGCCATTTGAACCATTTGGCACACTGAAGATAGATATCGCTTCTGCTTGTATTTTATTCTGTAAATCAGGATCTAATTCATTGCGTATGGTGAATCAAGCTCCTACGTACGAAGTTGCTAGACTAATATCTCGAAGGTTCAGTTAGTACCAAAACATTCTGGAAACAATGAATATTAATAAAAGAAAATAAAACCAGTAATAAGCACGATGAGGAAGAAGCTTATCTCATTCTTTGAACATCTGATGAGAACATCAGAAAAAGGAATTAGTAAGGGAATAATTGAAAAATTTTGGAATAGTAGAGCAACATTAAATGGATCATAGAAATTAAAGAAGATACTAGAGAACTCCAAATTACAGTACACGATTTATACAACAAAACAGAGAAAATCAGAGTACTACAAGACACGCAACCCAGGCTACAAACAAAGATCAATAAAAGGGCTACAGGAAGAGTACTCTCAGACGAAGAAGGAAAGAAAATGTCTGAAAGAATGAAGAAGTATTGGCCAGACAGAAGAGCAAAACACAATTCATATAACGATAAATTATAACAATCCCTAATAACTACTGCACTATCGCATTTCTTATTGATTTATTATTGAAATGTATTGTATTATTGACCAACAACAACCTACGTAAACCTTTGTATAAATGATTAGAGTGGTCCAATGAAGATCATAAAATAAAAAAAATATTAAAGGAAAAGAACTATATTGCTTATGTTCTACAGCGTTAATTTATTCACGTTAACCATATTTCGGCTTACAAGGCCATCATAAGACTTTAACTGACTATCGTCAACAAGGAAGTTACAGCGTTTGTAAACAACATTGGAACAGATGACTGAGGCACATGCACACATTAAAAGTCATCTTTGACAGTACAGTGGCAATACAATTAAAAGGTAAAAAGTTGAACAAGAAATAAAAATAAAGGGAGCAAACAGGAAAAAACATTAACGCTAAACTCGGAAAACAGTACCTATGTAACACTTTATATTAAATAAACAAACCAAATAAAATAAAATAAAATTTGAACTTAAACTTGAGATGACTACTGGATGTATGGGTACATTTTGCTTATGTATTTCAGGAAGCCAATGCAGTTTAGGAGGCACTGCGTCCATATTAGTTAAGTCATTCAGTAAAATCCAACTAAATTATTCAAAGATTATATTAAATGTGTATTCATTCAAAAGCATATTTTCTGAGTGTGAATCAATTTAGTAACTAACGTGGGTCTAGTGCCTCCTAGACTGCATGGGCTCGCTGAACTACATAATCAAGGGGCAACCATCCATCCAGTTGTATCACCATTCACTGCTCCACCTTACAAACTCACTAGTAAATTGGACGCCTTAATTAAGAGCTAGGCAAAAATCTAATAAAAGCATGGTATTTCAAACCCAGTGGGCGTTGCAAATAAGACAAAAAATCTATCTATCTCTCACAGCACTAAATTAGTATCTTTTTATGTCTGCAGTTTGTTTTCCAACATTACAGTAGGGTAAAGTGTTGATATTCTGACAGAGTTGATGTATAAGTCTAATGTCAACCCTGTGGAACTGAATGACTTGATAAAGGCCATTCAGATATGCTTAGCACAAAACTATTTCCAATTCCAAGGAACTTCGCATAAACAGTTATATGGCTTAGCAATGGGGTCCCCTCTTAGTCCTCTTTTGGCTGAAATATTCATGGCCCATTTTGAACAACATTCTTTGAATAAAGAATCTTTGAATGCACATATTAAATACTGAATGAGACGTGTAGACGATGTGCTGTGCATGTGAACACGTACTATAAGATAGACCAACAAATTTTTGCATAGTGCGAAAAGTAAACATAGAAATATTCAGTTCACAGTGAAGGTTGGCAACAAGTACATAAACTTCCTATATCTCACCAATGACATCAGTACACAGACACAGTGTTTCAAAATTTGTAGAAGAACTACGACTACAGACTCAGTAATACCTTCTTCATCACAACACCCAGTAACACAAACATGCAGCTTTTCACTCAGTGCCGCGCGGGATTAGCCGAGCGGTCTCAGGCGCTGCAGTCATGGATTGTGCGGCTGGTCCCGGCGGAGGTTCGAGTCCTCCCTCGGGCATGGTACGTGTGTTTGTCCTTAGGATAATTTAGGTTAAGTAGTGTGTAAGCTTAGCGACTGATGACCTTAGCAGTGAAGTCCCATAAGATTTCACACACATTTGAACATTTTTTCACTCAGTGGTACACCGTCTCATATGTGGTTCCATGTCCAAAGAGGATTTCAGAGCCGAGCTGGACACAGTAAAGTTTCCTATTTTTGTTAGTACACTCTATGTAGGTAATTATATCAAAAAAGTTTTTTAAATTATTGAGCAGTTAGTTGATCTAGGCATTATTAAGAAAAGAGTTTCTATGATATCTTGTTATTATTGTTTTTGTGGTTGTCAGTCTCACGACTGATTCGACATAGCTCTCCACGCTATACTTGTTAATAAAGACAATGAACGCAAATTATGAGTCTGTGACTTTTTTACACTTCAACAAGTATTTCCTATCCAGCCCGCGTGGATGGTCTTTATCAATAACACGTTTAGACACAGCTATCTTCAGACTCTACGATGATAAATTAACAAGAAGTGCGATACAAGTACAGGGTGACTCAAAAGAATGGGAGATTTTGGAACGTGTTGTGGCAGCGCTGCGAGGTAGGTGGCACCGAATGGCATATAAAATGCTGCTCGCACTTTCTTGCTATTTGGTAAACGGTAAACATGAAACAATGGAACGCTGTGTAGCGTGCCTTTGCGGTAAAAGCTTATTACAAGAGTGGAAGTGTGAAGGTCGCATGTCGAGAATTTCGGCGTCATTTCAACATCGGACGGCATGGTCGTGTTTCCTAAACGCATGCAATTAACACCTCGGTTGGCAATTTTGAAGCAACGGGTTCTGTACTGAAGAATCAATCTGTAGGAAGACCCCGAACCGCTCGTACGGGAGACAATATCGAAGCTGTGCGAACTGCTTTCGTAAGAAGCCCACATTCGACGCCAGGCAGACTCTCAACAGTTGCATAGTCAGAGTTTTCAACGAATACTGAAAGTGGATTTAAAATTCCCTCCGTAGAAGCTGCAGAACGTTCAGTAACTTCAACCTACCGACCTGCTAATGCTTAGACAATATGCTGAACGCGTATTCGCTAAAGTGCACGACGACAATTTCGTTAACAACCTGTGGATGTCGGACGATGCTCACTTTCACCTCAGTGGCTTTGCCATCAGAGAGAATTTTCGCTGTTGGTCTTAGCAAAATCCACGTCAGCTACACGGGCGTCGATTGCACAGCAGCAAAATTACTGTATGGTGCGCAGTGTCATCGAATGGCGTTATAGGTTCCTATTTTTTTGAAGATGATGATGAGTGCGCAACCACAGTAACGTCTGTTCGGTATGTTGTCACGATGGAAAAGTCTTGTTACGCTTGAACAACAGTTAGTTTCAACATGATGGAGCAAAGGCACATACGGCACGGGTATCAAATGGCTATGAGCACTATGGGACTTAACATCTACGGTCATCAGTCCCCTAGAATTTTCTCTGTCTCGTGATGACTGGGTGTTGTGTGATGTACTTAGGTTAGTTAGGTTTAAGTAACCTAACTAACCTAAGTACATCACACAACACCCAGTCATCACGAGACAGAGAAAATCCCTGACCCCGCCGGGAATCGAATCCGGGAACCCGGGCGTGGGAAGCGAGAACGCTACCGCACGACCACGAGCCGCGGACTGGCACGGGTATCAGTGGGAGCTTTACGACAGTTATTTGGTAAAAGTGTCACTTCATGGCGTGGTGACATTGCGTGGTCCCCAAGATTGCCTGACGTGACAGTGTGTGATTTTTTCTTATGGGGCCACCTTAACAGCGCAGTTTGCCGTACTCGACCTGCTACCACCGAAGAACTTACAGCATGAACACGAGAGGAAATCTCCACGATCCTTTTGAAATTTTAAGTCGAACCATGCACAACGTTCCTATCAGGCTGCAGGAATGTGTGCGCCCAGAAGAAGGCCATCTATCGCATTGATATTCGAGAAACAAAATGCTTGTGAAATTTAATTATGGCACATTCTATGCCATACAATGACATACATAAATATGTGTAAAGTAGTTGTGCTCATCCATTTATCTTCATTTTCAAAGTTCCCGTTCTCTTGATCCTCCCTGTATTACAACATACTTCTGTTAAATTTATTTCTATTTTATTGTCACAATATCTGAAGATAGCTATGCGGAAACCTGTTATTAGTAAAGACCATCCAATGGTTGTAGACAAGAAACTTTACTGCCGACCATACATAACGACGCTTGAAGGAAGTGTTCCGCGACTTACGTTGGAACACTAAACCTTCATTTCCAGTGAGCCGTTCCTACTACACCCATACAACTGCACAATATACGCAGGTCTGCTTTTGCTTTTTATCATTACAATATTATTTCAACACATATTCCAAATACCTACATACAAAAAAATTAAATGCAGACAAAACATTATTTCACAGAACTGTAGCATGTTATAAATTTTTACTATTTATTTTTGTCAGTGTAGTGCGTAATCTCCGTTGACAGCTCTTGCAAGTCACAGTGTAGAAAGTGTGGACGCTGTAATCAAAGGATGTTTTTGTTCTTACTCGATTTAGTTATATTAGCTCAGGGGAAAGTTTATGCAGGCGTATGCTGGGCATTATGATCAGACAGAGTAAATGTTTGACATCTGACAAAAAGTTTGCCCATGTTCCGTCCTCTGTTCTGTTACAGCATACCTATTAAATTTCTGAGTCAACATTTTTATTGGTGTTGTATTAGAGTCCACGACACCATGTCATTAGTGATCCTGAACAAATAAATATTACGGCATAACAAGTTAGATGCCATTTTCCTTGACTTCCGGAAGGCGTTCGATACAATTCCGCACTGTCGCCTGATAAACAAAATAAGAGCCTACGGAATATCAGACAAGATGTGTGGTTGGATTGAAAGTTTTTAGCAAACAGAACACAGCATGTTGTTCTCAATGGAGAGACGTCTACAGACATTAAAGTAACCTCTGGAGTACCACAGGGGAGTGTTATGGGACCATTGCTTTTCACAATATACACTCCTGGAAATTGAAATAAGAACACCGTGAATTCATTGTCCCAGGAAGGGGAAACTTTATTGACACATTCCTGGGGTCAGATACATCACATGATCACACTGACAGAACCACAGGCACATAGACACAGGCAACAGAGCATGCACAATGTCGGCACTAGTACAGTGTATATCCACCTTTCGCAGCAATGCAGGCTGCTATTCTCCCATGGAGACGATCGTAGAGATGCTGGATGTAGTCCTGTGGAACGGCTTGCCATGCCATTTCCACCTGGCGCCTCAGTTGGACCAGCGTTCGTGCTGGACGTGCAGACCGCGTGAGACGATGCTTCATCCAGTCCCAAACATGCTCAATGGGGGACAGATCCGGAGATCGTGCTGGCCAGGGTAGTTGACTTACACCTTCTAGAGCACGTTGGGTGGCACGGGATACATGCGGACGTGCATTGTCCTGTTGGAACAGAAAGTTCCCTTGCCGGTCTAGGAATGGTAGAACGATGGGTTCGATGACGGTTTGGATGTACCGTGCACTATTCAGTGTCCCCTCGACGATCACCAGTGGTGTACGGCCAGTGTAGGAGATCGCTCCCCACACCATGATGCCGGGTGTTGGCCCTGTGTGCCTCGGTCGTATGCAGTCCTGATTGTGGCGCTCACCTGCACGGCGCCAAACACGCATACGACCATCATTGGCACCAAGGCAGAAGCGACTCTCATCACTGAAGACGACACGTCTCCATTCGTCCCTCCATTCACGCCTGTCGCGACACCACTGGAGGCGGGCTGCACGATGTTGGGGCATGAGCGGAAGACGGCCTAACGGTGTGCGGGACCGTAGCCCAGCTTCATGGAGACGGTTGCGAATGGTCCTCGCCGATACCCCAGGAGCAACAGTGTCCCTAATTTGCTGGGAAGTGGCGGTGCGGTCCCCTACGGCACTGCGTAGGATCCTACGGTCTTGGCGTGCATCCGTGCGTCGCTGCGGTCCGGTCCCAGGTCGACGGGCACGTGCACCTTCCGCCGACCACTGGCGACAACATCGATGTACTGTGGAGACCTCACGCCCCACGTGTTGAGCAATTCGGCGGTACGTCCACACGGCCTCCCGCATGCCCACTATACGCCCTCGCTCAAAGTCCGTCAACTGCACATACGGTTCACGTCCACGCTGTCGCGGCATGCTACCAGTGTTAAAGACTGCGATGGAGCTCCGTATGCCACGGCAAACTGGCTGACACTGACGGCGGCGGTGCACAAATGCCGCGCAGCTAGCGCCATTCGACGGCCAACACCGCGGTTCCTGGTGTGTCCGCTGTGCCGTGCGTGTGATCATTGCTTGTACAGCCCTCTCGCAGTGTCCGGAGCAAGTATGGTGGGTCTGACACACCGGTGTCAATGTGTTCTTTTTTCCATTTCCAGGAGTGTATATAAATCATCTAGTACGTACTGTCGGAAGTTCTATGCGGCTTTTCGCGGATGATGCTGTAGTATACAGAGAAGTTGCAACATTAGAAAATTGCAGCGAAATGCAGGAAGATCTGCAGCGGATAGGCACTTGGTGCAGGGCCGGCCGCAGTGGTCTAGCGGTTCTAGGCGCTCAGTCCGGAACCGCGCGACTGCTACGGTCGCAGGTTCGAATTCTGCCTCGGGCATGGATGTGTGTGATGTCCTTAGGTTAGTTAGGTTTAAGTAGTTCTAAGTTCTAGGGGACTGATGACCATAGATGTTAAGTCCCATAGTGCTCAGAGCCATTTTTTTGAACTTGGTGCAGGGAGTGGCAACTGACCCTTAACATAGACAAATGTAATGTATTACGAATACACAGAAAGAAGGATCCTTTATTGTATGATTATATGATAGCGGAACAAACACTGGTAGCAGTTACTTCTGTAAAATATCTGGGAGTACGCGTACGGAACGATTTGAAGTGGAATGATCATATAAAATTAATTGTTGGTAAGGCGGGTGCCAGGTTGAGATTCATTGGGAGAGTCCTTAGAAAATGTAGTCCATCAACAAAGGAGGTGGCTTACAAAACACTCGTTCGGCATATACCAGGTCGGGTTCACAGAGGAGATAGAGAAGATCCAAAGAAGAGCGGCACGTTTCATCACAGGGTTATTTGGTAAGCGTGATAGCGTTACGGAGACGTTTAGCAAACTCAAGTGGCAGACTCTTCAAGGGAGGCGCACTGCATCGCGGTGTAGCTTGCTGTGCAGGCTTCGAGAGGGTGCGTTTCTGGATGAGGTATCGAATATATTGCTTCAAAATGGTTCAAATGGCTCTGAGCACTATGGGACTTAACTTCTAAGGTCATCAGTCCCCTAGAACTTAGAACTACTTAAACCTAACTAACCTAAGGACATCACAAACATCCATGCCCGAGGCAGGATTCGAACCTGCGACCGTAGCGGTCTTGCGGTTCCAGACTACAGCGCCTTTAACCGCACGGCCACTTCGGCCGGCAATATATTGCTTCCCCCTACTTATACCTCCCGAGGAGATCACGATTGTAAAATTAGAGAGATTCAAGCGCGCACAGACGCTTTCCGGCAGTCGTTCTACCCGCGAACCATACGCGACTGGAACAGGAAAGGGAGGTAACGACAGTGGCACGTAGAGTGCCCTCCGCCACACACCGTTGGGTGGCTTGTGGAGTATAAATGTAGATGTAGATGTAATCAAAAATGACTCTGAGCACTATGGGACTTAACATCTGAGGTCATCAGTCTCCTAGAACTTAGAACTACCCAAATCTAACTAACCTAAGGACATCACACACATCCATGCACGAGGCAGGATTCGAACCTGCGACCGTAGCAGTCGTGCGGTTCCGGACTGAAGCGCGTAGAGCCGCTCAGCCACCGCGGCCGGCAACAAGTTAATCAAGAGGCAAAATAATATCCATATGGATATCTTAGAAAATACTATGATTCAAGAATGTGTGTGTGTGTGTGTGTGTGTGTGTGTGTGTTTGTGTGTGTGTGTGTGTTTAAGAGGTGTGGTCCACATATTTCAAATATTCTAAATATTCTGATCGGTCAGATTCACAGACGACAAATACGAGTAATTACTGTCTTCTGCTTTTTTTATCTACATCTACATCCATACTCTGCAAGCCACCCGACGGTATGTGGCGGAGGGTACTTTGAGTACCTCTATCTGTTCTCACTTCTATTCCAGTCTCGTATTGTTCGTGGAAAGAAATATTGTCGGGGTGCCTCTGTGTGGGCTCTAATCTCTCTGATTTTATCCTCATGGTCTCTTCGCGAGATATACGTAGGAGGGAGCAATATACTGCTTGACTCCACGGTGAAGGTATGTTCTCGAAACTTCAACAAAAGCCCGTACCGAGCTACTGAGCGTCTCTCCTGCAAAGTCTTCCACTGGAGTATATCTATCATATCCGTAACGCTTTCGCGATTACTAAATGATCCTGTAACGAAGCGCGCTGCTCTCCGTTGGATCTTCTCTATCTCTTCTATCAACCCTATCTGGTACGGATCCCACATTGCTGAGCTATATTCAAGCAGTCGGGGAACAAGTATACTGTAACCTACTTATTTTGTTTTCTGATTGCATTTCCTTAGGATTCTTCCAGTGTATCTCAGTCTGGCATCTGCTTTACCGACGATCAACTTTATATGATCATTCCATTTTAAATCACTCTTAATGCCTACTCCCAGATAATTTATGGAATTAACTGCTTCAAGTTGCTGACCTGCTATATTGTAGCTAAATGATAAAGGATCTTTCTTTCTATGTATTCGTAGAATATTACACTTATCTACATTGAGATTCAATTGCCATTCCCTGCACGATGCGTCAATTCGTTGCAGATCCTCCTGCATTTCAGTACAATTTTCCATTGTTACAACCTCCCGATATACTACAGCATCATCCACAAAAAGCCTCAGTTTATCTCTCTCTACTCCACATATCGACGTTAGTTGGAACCTCAGTGTGAGAAGTCGACAGTTTTCTGTGACATGAGTGTAAATCTAAGAATTATACGTAAGTAGGCCTAATCTGTGCGATTTCAGTTACAAGAATCGCACATTTCTAAAAAACGTCTCATTCCTGCTACCTCCACGTCTCGGACGCGTAGAAGGGAAGTTGTAGAGCTGAGAGGAGGGAAACAGCAGTCAGGAAGTAAGGAGATGAAGAGGGCCGCCGCTCCAGGAGGCGAACCGCGAGCAGCTGCGGCCTGAGCCGCTCTCGGCGGGACGAGCCGCCGCTAAAAATACCCCGCCTACCGCCGCTGGCAGCCCTAACTTCACTTCCTCCACTCTGCACAGCTGTTAGAATGATACTCCTATATGCTTACAATTCAACTACGAGTGGAACTGGGGGAAAAATGACTCTCCGTACGTTTCAATGCGTTCCGTCGCATCATTTATGTGGCTCGGTGAATAAGTGTCAGACGACAAATCTAATACTATGTTGCTTCAGTGGTTCACGGACGTCGCGTCGGATAATATTGTGGAAGCCGCACAGTATATTATGTTGATAATAATCACTTTAGGTCTGTCTAATAAAAACTGAATAAAACGAATTTTTCGTGCCATACTTTCTCCACCAGTATTATTTGAAATTCAGCATCAATGGCTTGAAATAGACATATATATTTGTGCTTCTACTACTGTGTTTCACGTATTGGACATCGTGTATTGAGGTTATAAACTGTTCTGACACTTTCTGATTTTCTATGACGTAATAAAGGTTTAAATTTCTACTGACAGAATTCGTAGAATTTGCTCTACGTGTGTTGTTGCTCTGGTTCTGGAGCTGTCCCTTTTTTTACCTACTGCCCTTCGAAATTTCATTTGCACACGTACTGTTACCAGCTGTTTAGTATTAGAACGAAATATCTAATAGGTGCTTGTGATAGCTGTGATCTATGATTGTGTACTGTGTGGGTATGTGTGAATATGTGTGTGTGCGCGCGCGCGCGCACGTTTTAATTTATATTTGCTTCAGTATGATTCCTTTTATTATATTCCATATTTCTGGATATTCAAAAGGCTTTTTACACCGTTCCTCACAAATGGCTTGTAATCAAGTTGTGTGGTATGGACTATCGTCTCAGTTGGGCGACTGGGTTCGCGATTTCCTGTCAGAAAGGTCACAGTTCGCAGTAACTGACGAAAAGCCATCGAATAAAACATGAGTGATATCTGGCGTTCCCGGAGGAAGTGTAATAGGGCCCCTGCTGTTCCTAATATACACTCCTGGAAATGGAAAAAAGAACACATTGACACCGGTGTGTCAGACCCACCATACTTGCTCCGGACACTGCGAGAGGGCTGTACAAGCAATGATCACACGTACGGCACAGCGGACACACCAGGAACCGCGGTGTTGGCCGTCGAATGGCGCTAGCTGCGCAGCATTTGTGCACCGCCGCCGTCAGTGTCAGCCAGTTTGCCGTGGCATACGGAGCTCCATCGCAGTCTTTAACACTGGTAGCATGCCGCGACAGCGTGGACGTGAACCGTATGTGCAGTTGAAGGACTTTGAGCGAGGGCGTATAGTGGGCATGCGGGAGGCCGGGTGGACGTACCGCCGAATTGCTCAACACGTAGGGCGTGAGGTCTCCACAGTACATCGATGTTGTCGCCAGTGGTCGGCGGAAGTTGCACGTGCCCGTCGACCTGGGACCGGACCGCAGCGACGCACGGATGCACGCCAAGACCGTAGGATCCTACGCAGTGCCGTAGGGGACCGCACCGCCACTTCCCAGCAAATTAGGGACACTGTTGCTCCTGGGGTATCGGCGAGGACCATTCGCAACCGTCTCCATGAAGCTGGGCTACGGTCCCGCACACCGTTAGGCCGTCTTCCGCTCACGCCCCAACATCGTGCAGCCCGCCTCCAGTGGTGTCGCGACAGGCGTGAATGGAGGGACGAATGGAGACGTGTCGTCTTCAGCGATGAGAGTCGCTTCTGCCTTGGTGCCAATGATGGTCGTATGCGTGTTTGGCGCCGTGCAGGTGAGCGCCACAATCAGGACTGCATACGACCGAGGCACACAGGGCCAACACCCGGCATCATGGTGTGGGGAGCGATCTCCTACACTGGCCGTACACCACTGGTGATCGTCGAGGGGACACTGAATAGTGCACGGTACATCCAAACCGTCATCGAACCCATCGTTCTACCATTCCTAGACCGGCAAGGGAACTTTCTGTTCCAACAGGACAATGCACGTCCGCATGTATCCCGTGCCACCCAACGTGCTCTAGAAGGTGTAAGTCAACTACCCTGGCCAGCAAGATCTCCGGATCTGTCGCCCATTGAGCATGTTTGGGACTGGATGAAGCGTCGTCTCACGCGGTCTGCACGTCCAGCACGAACGCTGGTCCAACTGAGGCGCCAGGTGGAAATGGCATGGCAAGCCGTTCCACAGGACTACATCCAGCATCTCTACGATCGTCTCCATGGGAGAATAGCAGCCTGCATTGCTGCGAAAGGCGGATGTACACTGTACTAGTGCCGACATTGTGCATGCTCTGTTGCCTGTGTCTATGTGCCTGTGGTTCTGTCAGTGTGATCATGTGATGTATCTGACCCCAGGAATGTGTCAATAAAGTTTCCCCTTCCTGGGACAATGAATTCACGGTGTTCTTATTTCAATTTCCAGGAGTGTATATAAACGACTTAAGAGACAATCTGAGCAGCCATCTTAGACTGGTTGCAAATGATGCTGTCATTTGCCGCCTAGTAAAGTCATCAGAAGATCAAAACCAATTGCAAAATGCTTTGAACTACATGTCTGAATGGTGCGAAGTGACAATTGATCCTAAATAATGAAATGTCTAAGATGATCCACATGAGTAACAAAAGGAATGCGTTAAATTTCGGTTAAATGACAAATCACACAAATCTAAAGGCTGTCAATTCAACTAAACACCTAGAAATTACAATTACGAACAATTTAAATTGGCACGATCGCATAGGTAATATTGTGAGGAAGGAAAACCAAAGACTGCGTTCTATTGGCAGAAAACTTAGAAGACGCAACAGGTCTGCTGATGAGACTGCCTTCTCTACGCTTGTCCATCCTCTACTAGACTACTGCTCAGCATTATGGGATCCTTATCCGATGGTATTGACGGAGGATACCGAAAAAGTTCAAAGAAGGGCGGCTCGTTTTGTGTTATCTAGAAATAGGCAACGGGGTGCGACGTACATGATACGCGAGTTGGGATGGCCATTTCAATCTCCATCATTCTCCTCTGAATGCGAAAATATCTTGTTAACAACCATCTACATAGGAAGAAATGATCATTTTAATAAAATAAGAGAAGTCAGAGCTCGCACGCAAAGACTCAAGTGTTCCTTTTTGCCACGCGTTGTTAGAGAGTGGAACGGTAGAGAAATAGTGTGAAAGTGACATAAAAGTTTTCTGAGCGGCCCGCATCTCGTGGTCGTGCGGTAGCGTTCTCGCTTCCCACGCCCGGGTTCCCGGGTTCCCGGGTTCGATTCCCGGCGGGGTCAGGGATTTTCTCTGCCTCGTGAAGGCTGGGTGTTGTGTGCTGTCCTTAGGTTAGTAAGGTTTAAGTAGTTCTAAGTTCTAGGGGACTGATGACCACAGCTGTTAAGTCCCATAGTGCTCAGAGCCATTTTTTTTCTGAGCGTCGAACCGCTTCCTAACGTAAAAAAACTATTTGTTATTAAAAACTACACATTACGACATGGTACGACGCTCATAAAATTTTTACACCAACTGACTCTGGCCGCGAAAGTCCACACAATTATAGTGTGAAAGTGGTCCGAAGTCAGGCACTTGTGACTTGCAGAGTATTCATGAAGATATAGATGTAGATTTAGCAGAGAACTTGTGAGGATGTGTCTGGTATTTAATCACCTGATTGTTTTCTGCAATAGTTTTCTGGATGTGGCAGTTTTCCTGCTTTGGGATAAGACATATGTTGTGGTTACACACAACTGAAGACGACAGGGCAGCAAAAATTGAACATGAGATGTCTCCAGTAAGATCTGGGACTTACTCTGTCAGTTATCGCATCTTTATCCTTGGCAATGAAAATCAAAGGGAGGCAACGGCATACCATTTCCAACACAACCATACCTACTAAAGTGTCGCAGTGCTCAAGCCAACCTTCTGGCTGAGGACAGATTTACTCTTACGGAAATAATTTATGTTCTTCATTCAGCTGTTACTTGAAACGTGCAAAACTCTGCAAAAGCATCCAGTCACTTCGGTTAGCGCCCACTGTGTGACAGGGGACTATATATCCGACGGCAGGTACAATGCGTCAACATACAGTATTAAGTGTAAGTTAGCGGAGAGGACTCATTATGTCTGAAAGGAACATCATTCAAGGGAGTTATACAAATACACAAATGGAAAATTCTAGAGATACAGTGCATCTTCTTATACGCGAAAGTTGCTGACACTGAAACATTTTCAAACTCCAATACACCAAAGTGTTATACTTGCGATGTTTTTATGACTATCACCGAATCTGCCAAAACAATACAGTAACAGGAGAATACAGAAAAGCAGGAGAAGATAAACAGTTTTCACCCACCTCGAATTCGGGAACTCACACCGGATGCTCTTTCTTCTCTCCACAAACTATGGGAGACAGAAAAGTTCAACTACAGGAGGTGCTCCTATATCTCCAGTCGCACCATTCGCGCTTGTGGAAACCTGAAAATACTAAGAGTGGCAACAACCGACAAGTCACATAGGGTTCTGAGCGAAATCTCTTACAGCAGATGAAAAAAAGAACAAGTCAGTACGCTCTGCATCAGGTAGATCAGTGTCACCAAGCAAAGAGAAATACTGAAATCATAGAATTCGTCTTGATCAAATATCATATCAGCATTGCAGACAACAGAGTAGTGGACCAACTAGTGGACGATATACGGGCGTAAAAGTCCCATACACAGACTTACTCCTCAAAATGAAGCAACAAGCAGTTCTTTCGTGGCAGGGAAATCGAAATAAAACTGCAGGTTTACAGATGTTTGTACAATGACAGCTATTCTTTGTGAAGTAGAACAAATCGAGGGGAGTAATAGCGTTTGCTGTGTGAAACTGTCTCACTCACTGAGCATTTCCCGGCATAAAATCTGCGTTTTAGACACGCCTTACTGCCAATGAGGAGCTTCTGCAAATTCAGTTTCATTACATTACATTAATAAATCTTCCATAGATCATGAATACGACATTTCGTAAACATGTGGAACGTGTGAGTTTAACGCAAGTTTTCTTTACACAATATTTTTTTTCAGTTACGACTTCATATCTAAACCTTCATCTATTGAGTAGAAGGAGTTGTCATTCAGAAATCCTTTTAATTTGTTTTTAAATACCGGTTGACTATCTGTCAGACTTTTAATGCTGTTTGGCAAATGAAATGACTAAAGATTTTTGTGGCAGCATAATTCACCTCTTTCTGTGCCCAAGTCAGGTTTAACCCAGAATAGTGAAGATCATCCTTTCCTCTAGCTATACGCTTCGCTAATGTTTTTGAACTGGTATGGGTAGTAACAATCAAGTACCATTTGTCCATTTTGATGCACACAGTTTAGGACACTCTAACCGATTTATATAATCACACAGCGCCGTAGGGTCAAGGCATTTAACCTACAGTACATTTATTACATTTAGATCTTACTTCATGTTGTAACTAATACTCAATTACCTATCTAAGTAAAGAAATGTAAATAAAACAAAACAGTTAAAACGAAATATTATTCTTAAATCGTCCACAACAGTGATGCTTTTATAAAAATACGATTATATTATTAAATAATGCGATTATATTATTAAATATAGATTGATACCTAACTCATCACCAGTATTTTTATATTTATTTCTGTTCTTTTGCTAAATTTAAGATTCGTCTTCCGTTTTGGTTTTCTATGTCCAGGTTTTTATTTCTATTTATCACAAATGGCTCTGAGCACCATGAGACTTAATACACTCCTGGAAATTGAAATAAGAACACCGTGAATTCATTGTCCCAGGAAGGGGAAACTTTATTGACACATTCCTGGGGTCAGATACATCACATGATCACACTGACAGAACCACAGGCACATAGACACAGGCAACAGAGCATGCACAATGTCGGCACTAGTACAGTGTATATCCACCTTTCGCAGCAATGCAGGCTGCTATTCTCCCATGGAGACGATCGTAGAGATGCTGGATGTAGTCCTGTGGAACGGCTTGCCATGCCATTTCCACCTGGCGCCTCAGTTGGACCAGCGTTCGTGCTGGACGTGCAGACCGCGTGAGACGACGCTTCATCCAGTCCCAAACATGCTCAATGGGGGACAGATCCGGAGATCTTGCTGGCCAGGGTAGTTGACTTACACCTTCTAGAGCACGTTGGGTGGCACGGGATACATGCGGACGTGCATTGTCCTGTTGGAACAGCAAGTTCCCTTGCCGGTCTAGGAATGGTAGAACGATGGGTTCGATGACGGTTTGGATGTACCGTGCACTATTCAGTGTCCCCTCGACGATCACCAGTGGTGTACGGCCAGTGTAGGAGATCGCTCCCCACACCATGATGCCGGGTGTTGGCCCTGTGTGCCTCGGTCGTATGCAGTCCTGATTGTGGCGCTCACCTGCACGGCGCCAAACACGCATACGACCATCATTGGCACCAAGGCAGAAGCGACTCTCATCGCTGAAGACGACACGTCTCCGTTCGTCCCTCCATTCACGCCTGTCGCGACACCACTGGAGGCGGGCTGCACGATGTTGGGGCGTGAGCGGAAGACGGCCTAACGGTGTGCGGGACCGTAGCCCAGCTTCATGGAGACGGTTGCGAATGGTCCTCGCCGATACCCCAGGAGCAACAGTGTCCCTAATTTGCTGGGAAGTGGCGGTGCGGTCCCCTACGGCACTGCGTAGGGTCCTACGGTCTTGGCGTGCATCCGTGCGTCGCTGCGGTCCGGTCCCAGGTCGACGGGCACGTGCACCTTCCGCCGACCACTGGCGACAACATCGATGTACTGTGGAGACCTCACGCCCCACGTGTTGAGCAATTCGGCGGTACGTCCACACGGCCTCCCGCATGCCCACTATACGCCCTCGCTCAAAGTCCGTCAACTGCACATACGGTTCACGTCCACGCTGTCGCGGCATGCTACCAGTGTTAAAGACTGCGATGGAGCTCCGTATGCCACGGCAAACTGGCTGACACTGACGGCGGCGGTGCACAAATGCTGCGCAGCTAGCGCCATTCGACGGCCAACACCGCGGTTCCTGGTGTGTCCGCTGTGCCGTGCGTGTGATCATTGCTTGTACAGCCCTCTCGCAGTGTCCGGAGCAAGTATGGTGGGTCTGACACACCGGTGTCAATGTGTTCTTTTTTCCATTTCCAGGAGTGTATCTGAGGTCATCAGTCCCCTAGAACTTAGAACTACTTAAACTTAACTAACCTAAGGATATCATACATATTCATGCCCGAAGCAGCATTCGAACCTGCGACCGTAGCGGTCGCGCGGTTCCAGACTGAAGCGCCTAGAACCGCTCGGCCACAGCGGCCGGCTCCGTTTATTACGCATCCAGTTATTGGGTCATATATAGTCCAAGTTGAGTCATCAAGAAGTAGGGTAGTGCAAAGCAGGCTACGCTCAAGATTTCCTATGCAAATGTAATTTAAATCACAGCTTATTTCATTGCAAACTCTGTGGGGAAAAATGGGAGAAGTTGTAAATGAACTGTTGACCCTACCCTACTGCTTTACACTATCCCAACCACCTGATAAAATTTAAAGACTGAGATGGCGTATATATGTTGTCACCACAACCTAACAAGTCAACTTCAGATGTCAATGTAAAATCTGGAACGTTATACGTTGAACTGATAATGACTGATTTTGTACTACATACTATTTTTCCTACAAAAAATTTTGATAGAGTATGCAAGTAGATGAACAGTTGTCCTCTCCAGCTAATGGCAAATTGTGTAAGAATATTTTCCTACAAATCTTACTGAGGCCATTGGCAAATGTCAACGTTATTCACAACATCGACAAGTCCAAAAAGTCTCCAATAGTAGTGTTCATTTACAAACTATCAACTGCATTCTTCTTAGAAAAAGGAGCCGTACTAAATGAAGACAGTTGTCCTTTTCCCGTAGTTACGAGCCGAAGATACTAATTGTACATTTTATTTCTTAGAAACTACTGCCAGCAGAACAAATGACAAACCCAATTAAAAGTTATGAGATACGTTGGCAACAACGAAAAGCTACAAGGAGGATAAGCTCACAATACACCAACCATAATCTCGAATTTGAGGCTATGTTTCTTATTATTACAGAGGAAACTGCTGTACTCCATAACGTGATAATTTGTGTAAGATATGTAAATCAAGTAAAATTACTCACGGTACTGATATTAAACAGGTCGCCAGCTACCAGACCATAACGTGTTAAAGTTTCGCTAGGCAGAATATCTATGTATAATCTGGAGTGTAGCACGTATGCTGTATTTCTCACTGTTAAAAACGTGTTATTCATCTTCCGAAAGGATTTTTCTTCGTATTAATTCGGAGCAAGAAATGCTGATAAGGCGATAGCACGCTTATAGAGGCGATTTATCATGCTATTGGCTGGAACTCGAGCACAGAAACCATCCGAGCAGATTCTGCCCAAAGCAGGAAAAATAAAATGATATGAAGAGACGAAAGGACATTAGAATAGTTTGAACAAAACCTTAAGTTGTTCGCAGTTTTATTACAACAACCGTTCAGTACTTTAATTCGAGACTGTGACTACGAAATAATACGTCTTCAGTTGCAATCGGATATTTCAGTGATGGAGTTCTGGACAAAGCTACAGAGGTTTCTTTGTTAATAGCAATGACTTTGAATTATGAGAACGTGCTGAAAAGTAATGCCTCAGAATTTTTTATGTGAAAAATCTTAAAGCTGAACTGTAGCTTTCCCACACCAGGAGTTAAACGCCTAATGAGTCATCGGTGACGTTGACGAGTTAGACCGTTTGGAAAGAGACAAATGCGGGACTCGCCGGACTATGTCCCACGGTATGACATTCAGCTACTCTCCAATTACCGTGTTGTTTGGAGCATTAAAGACGTGCGTGTTTACAAGCAGCTGTAATCAATGGCCTTTTGAGGGGTACCAGACACAAAATGTCCACTGCATGCAGTTATCTTCGCAATGTTCGCTTAGAGACTAGTTTAGGTGAACCTGCATTACTGTTAGACCAGCGCCCACCACGACTGTTCCAGAGCTCCAGACTGCTCTCACTGTCAGGAGTTTCTTCATAATCTTATCTCATCAAGGACGCGCCGGTATTAACCGGTTACGAAAATTCGCCATTTCTATAGGGTCTGTAACCAATTGCCATTGACAAACTATGATACTCGTCCCTGGCGCTGTCAGGATCGTTTTATGACCACTGTAATTACGTCGTTTTATAGGCGGCGGGTAGTACACCACGCCTTGTAGACATGTTAACATTTGGAGAGTTGACACACCAACAAATCAGCCAACTTAAATCCTCTCTGCGATTCTGTCACATTTTCACATCAACCTGTCTTACTGTGCCAATTCTATACAACCTACTGGTACACATACACGACTTCAATGTCATATGATTTATCGGCAACAGAGTGTCACACATTCACCTGGTACCAGTTCTACACCAACTTCAACACTCCAAAGCGACCAGAGTGCTCTTTTAAGAGGGGTGACACATAATAAAGAATGACTGTGTTCCGTGTCAAGAGCATGTTGAAGCGCAAACAGTTCCTCCAAGTAAACCATGCTTTAGCGCCTCCAGCTGCCACTACCTGGAGCATGTGGCGGGATCACATGCAGGAAACAAAATAGTGGCCGAGATGCGTTCTCTCTCTGTGCGGTTGTTAACGAAGGTCCTAGTAATCAGAAAGGTTTACCAAATAAGTGAGTGGATAGAAGACTTATCAAGTACTAGAAGCGAGTACGTTGTCCTCGACGTCGAGTGTTCATCAGAAGTAAGGGTATCGCCAGGAATGCCCCAGGAAAACGTTATACGACTGCTTTCCTGATGTATGGGGTAAACAGCAATCTGCGACTGTTTGCTGGTAACGCTGTAGTTTACGTGAAAGTAACACCGTTGAGTGACTGTAGAAAGATACAGAATGACTTAGATAGAATTTCTATTTGGTGTGATGAATGGTATCTTGGCCTACGTGCAGGAAAATGTATGTTAGTCAAGGTAAGTAGGAAAAATAATTCTGTAATGTTCGAATTCAATATTAGTGGTGTGCTGCTTGACACAGTCATGTCGGCTAAACATCTCGTTGCAAAGTGATATGAAGTGAAACGAACGCATATGGTCGGCAGAAGGGAAGACATCGGTTTACGTGACTGGTGCGAAATCTGAACAGACATCATCTTTCAGATGTTGAAACACACCTACCACCATTCGTTTATGTCGCACAACTCCTTCTCGGTGTTGTGATTTTTTCCGTCATTGTAGTTCTAAATGGGGAAGAATAACCCTTTCGATTAATGAAAGTCTCGTCTTGCTACATACTACCTGAACGATGACAAATGTCACAGATTTGCAATCAAAAATAGACGGTAGTTCATTACACACATTTCAAAGTGTTGCAGAAGATTTGCAGTAAATTAATAGTCAGGCATAGACATTGCCTGTTCCCACATGATTTCTAAATCGCTTCTGATGAAAGTGGGTGTGATTCCTTCTACAACAAACGTGCGATGGAAGTCTTTTGCTGGCCAAGTTTGTGGATGGTCATGATACAGAGGTCTGCTGTTACAACTTATACTACATTCAACAAGCAAGCTTATAATTCCAGAATGAGATTTTCACTCTGCAGCGGAGTGTGCGCTGATATGAAACTTCCTGGCAGATTAAAACTGTGTGCCGGACCGAGACTCGAACTCGGGACCTTTGCCTTTCGAGGGCAAGTGCTGTACCATCTGAGCTACCCAAGTACGACTCACGCCCCGTCCTCACAGCATCAATTTTGCCAGTATCTCGTCTCCTACCTTCCGAACTTCACAGAAGCTCTCCTGCCAACCTTGCAGAACTAGCACTCCAGGAAGAAAGGATATTGCGGAGACATGACTTAGCCACAGCCTTGGGGATGTTTCCAGAATGAGATTTTCACTCTGCAGCGGAGTGCGCGCTGATATGAAACTTCCTGGCAGATTAAAACTGTGGGCCGGACCGAGACTCGAACTCGGGACATTTGCCTTTCGCGAGCAAGTGCTCTACCACTTGCCCGCGAAAGGCAAAGGTCCCGAGTTCGAGTCTACCACTTGCCCGCGAAAGGCAAAGGTCCCGAGTTCGAGTTTCGGTCCGGCACACAGTTGTCATCAGCCAGGAAGTTTCAAGCTTATAATTGTTGGCAGATCGAGTACGCAGACGAATCAGTTGTACAGACGTTCCTTCCGGAGGTATCAGGAACCTGCACGTTTACACAAATCTATCGTAAATTACAAGATGATATGACGTCCAATAACATTCCAGATGCATTCAGGTCAGACGAATTTGATGGCTAAGATATAAATGGGTGTGCTCCTCAAACCACTATAGCTCTAATGAATCTAATATCGCAGTCATTTATAAGGATTCTTGTGTAAGAAAGTACATTTTATCAGTTCTTAAAGATGTGTGGCAGAATCGGCATGTGTCACTGTGGACTTAATTGTGGCTGGTCAGCGAGCGGGGTTTGCTGCTCGCGGCCTTCGACCCTCCAGTCGTGTGGGCGGGCTGACTGCAGACACACACGCGATCCACTCATTGCGCGGCAGCTCTGGGACTCCGACACGGCGTGTGGCCTTAGGCAGCTGGCCCGGCGGCGGTGACTTCGCCCGGTGGTGGGCGGCGTGAACTAAACTTCGCGATACGCAGGTCCAGAGACAGTGCAAGTGGGGCTCTCTCCGATGTAGTATTTGTTTAAATAAAGATAAAATTTTTCTATCCTATCAGCAGTGGTCACTGTTTGAGCGCAGCACAAGTATACTTACACTTACATCAAATGAACCGTAGCATCGTTGGAAAAGCAATGATATTACACAACTGGGCATTAAAATTGCTACACCACGAAGATGACGTGCTACAGACGCGAAATTTAACCGACAGGAAGAAGATGCTGTGGAATGCAAATGATTAGCTTTTCAGAGCATTCACATAAGGCTGGCGCCGGTGGCGACACCTACAACGTGCTGACATGAGGAAAGTTTCCAACCGATTTCTCATACACAAACAGCAGTTGACCGGCGTTGCCTGGTGAAACGTTGTTGTGATGCCTCGTGTAAGGAGGAGAAATGCGTACCATCAAATTTCCGACTTTTATAAAGGTCGGATTGCAGCCTATCGCGATTGCGGTTTATCGTATCGCGAAATTGCTGCTCGCGTTGGTCAAGATCCAATTACTGTTAGCAGAATATGGAATCGGTGGGTTCAGGAGGGTAATACGGGACGCCGTACTGGATCCCAACGGCCTCGTATCACTAGCAGTCGAGATGACAGGCATCTTACCCGCATGGCTGTAACGGATCGTGCAGCCACGTCTCGATCCGTGAGTCAACAGATGGGGACGTTTGCAAGACAACAACCATCTGCTAGAACAGTTCGACGACGTTTGCAGCAGCATGGACTATCAGCACAGAGACAGTGGTGCGGTTACCCTTGACGCAGCACCACAGACAGGAGCGCCTGTGATGGTGTACTCAACGACGAACCTGGGTGCACGAATAGCAAAACGTCATTTTTTCGGATGAATCCAGGTTCTGTTTACACCATCATGATGGTCGCATCCGTGTTTGGCGACATCGCGGTGAACGCACATTGGAAGCGTCTATTCGTCATCGCCATACTGGTTCAAAATGGCTCTGAGCACTATGGGACTCAGCTGCTGTGGTCATTAGTCCCCTAGAACTTAGAACTACTTAAACCTAACTAACCTAAGGACATCACACACATCCATGCCCGAGGCAGGATTCGAACTTGCGACCGTAGCAGTCGCACGGTTCCGGACTGCGCGCCTAGAACCGCGAGACCACCGCGGCCGGCTCGCCATACTGGAGTATCACCTGGTGTAATGGTATGGAGTGCCATTGGTTACACGTCTCGGTCACCTCTTGTTCGCATTGACGGCACTTTGAACGGTGGACGTTACATTTTAGATGTGTTACGACCCGTGGCTCTGCCCTCCATTCGATCCCTGCGAAACCCTACATTTCAGCAGGATAATGCACGACCGCATGTTGCAGGTCCTGTACGGGCCTTTCTGGATACATAAAATGTTCGACTTCTGCACTGGCCAGCACATTCTCCAGATCTCTCACCAATTCAGAACGTCTGGTCAATGGTGGCAGAGCAACTGGCTTGTCACAATACTCCAGTCACTACTCTTGATGAACTGTGGTATCGTGTTGAAGCTGCATGGGTAGCTGTACCTCTACACGTCATCCAAGCTCTGTTTGACTCAATGCCTAGGCATGTCAAGGCCGTTATTACGGCCAGAGGTGGTTGTTCTGGGTACCGATTTCTCAGGATCTATGCACCCAATTTGCGTGAAAATGTAATCACATGTCAGTTCTAGTATAATATAGTTGTCCAATGAATACCCGTTTATCATCTGCATTTCTTCTTGGTGTAGCAATTTTTTATGGTTAGTAGTGTATAAGTTCGTACCGTTTTGAACTTAGCATTCTGTACTGTTTTTTAAACTTATGATTTGCGAGTTGGCAACCTTGCAGACAGTATCAGTGATCCGGGAATTAGGACAATCATGACTGCTATAAATAGCCCTGCAGGTCGCTGTACATCTGAGTGAATAACAACTTTGTACCTGCATGGGGAAAACATATTTACATCTATTAAGTGGTTTTTATGTTACTGAAAGTAGGTCAGCTATAAATAACAGGCAAGTTCAGACTGGTTACTACCCGTAGAATAAAAATATATTTTCACGATCCTAAGTGGGTTCTTGGAAATAGCCATCAGGAATCTCAAGGCAAATTAAGACCAAAAATTTAAAAATGTCTATTTAGCTGCAAAAATCTTGTAATCCATGTAGCGAAGTCCGAAGAAATGGGAGAGAAAAACTGTCAGTCCTGCATCTGACACTTCTTCTTACCAGGCGCAGAAAATATTTCATTGCTTTTGCTGGACCCTTGGCCTCGAGATAACGACATCTCTGCCCTTAGGGGGACAGCAAAAAGACTGTTAATATAATTTGGATTTCACCATGAACTAATAATACACTCCTGGAAATGGAAAAAAGAACACATTGACACCGGTGTGTCAGACCCACCATACTTGCTCCGGACACTGCGAGAGGGCTGTACAAGCAATGATCACACGCACGGCACAGCGGACACACCAGGAACCGCGGTGTTGGCCGTCGAATGGCGCTAGCTGCGCAGCATTTGTGCACCGCCGCCGTCAGTGTCAGCCAGTTTGCCGTGGCATACGGAGCTCCATCGCAGTCTTTAACACTGGTAGCATGCCGCGACAGCGTGGACGTGAACCGTATGTGCAGTTGACGGACTTTGAGCGAGGGCGTATAGTGGGCATGCGGGAGGCCGGGTGGACGTACCGCCGAATTGCTCAACACGTGGGGCGTGAGGTCTCCACAGTACATCGATGTTGTCGCCAGTGGTCGGCGGAAGGTGCACGTGCCCGTCGACCTGGGACCGGACCGCAGCGACGCACGGATGCACGCCAAGACCGTAGGATCCTACGCAGTGCCGTAGGGGACCGCACCGCCACTTCCCAGCAAATTAGGGACACTGTTGCTCCTGGGGTATCGGCGAGGACCATTCGCAACCGTCTCCATGAAGCTGGGCTACGGTCCCGCACACCGTTAGGCCGTCTTCCGCTCACGCCCCAACATCGTGCAGCCCGCCTCCAGTGGTGTCGCGACAGGCGTGAATGGAGGGACAAATGGAGACGTGTCGTCTCCAGCGATGAGAGTTGCTTCTGCCTTGGTGCCAATGATGGTCGTATGCGTGTTTGGCGCCGTGCAGGTGAGCGCCACAATCAGGACTGCATACGACCGAGGCACACAGGGCCAACACCCGGCATCATGGTGTGGGGAACGATCTCCTACACTGGCCGTACACCACTGGTGATCGTCGAGGGGACACTGAATAGTGCACGGTACATCCAAACCGTCATCGAACCCGTCGTTCTACCATTCCTAGACCGGCAAGGGAACTTGCTGTTCCAACAGGACAATGCACGTCCGCATGTATCCCGTGCCACCCAACGTGCTCTAGAAGGTGTAAGTCAACTACCCTGGCCAGCAAGATCTCCGGATCTGTCCCCCATTGAGCATGTTTGGGACTGGATGAAGCGTCGTCTCACGCGGTCTGCACGTCCAGCACGAACGCTGGTCCAACTGAGGCGCCAGGTGGAAATGGCATGGCAAGCCGTTCCACAGGACTACATCCAGCATCTCTACGATCGTCTCCATGGGAGAATAGCAGCCTGCATTGCTGCGAAAGGTGGATGTACACTGTACTAGTGCCGACATTGTGCATGCTCTGTTGCCTGTGTCTATGTGCCTGTGGTTCTGTCAGTGTGATCATGTGATGTATCTGACCCCAGGAATGTGTCAATAAAGTTTCCCCTTCCTGGGACAATGAATTCACGGTGTTCTTATTTCAATTTCCAGGAGTGTATATTGCAGCCTTTCACTGAATAAAAGTTTTCGACAGTATAAAGAAGTTTTCAGAAAATAGTCAGACAATATTGTTCACTGTAGCTCCTGGTCATTTCAGTTGTATCAGAGGAGATTTCTTAAATTTTAGTCATTAGTGAATTGTCCGTCTTGATCATATTTTACGAATTCGATCAAGTGTGCCGAGTACACAAAACAATATGCAGAACAATGGCCATCACAGTTATGTCTAAATAAACTAATAATTATTATGAAGTGCATGAATGTGTTAATATATATATATATATATATATATATATATATATATATATATATATATATATATTGTCAGGTGTGCCTGCTGTAATAAAAATGTTTCTTTCCTTCATCCAATAGGAACTACACATTTTGGTGATGACTGCAGGAAATAAACACGAACTGTTTCACTGTTAGTAAAATACACTATGTGATGAAAAGTACCCGGACACCTGGCTGAAAATGACTTACAAGTTCGTGGCGCCCTCCATCGACAATGCTGGAATTCAATATGGTGTTGCCCCACCCTTAGCCTTGATGGCAGATTCCACTCTCGCGGGGAATACGTTTATAAAGTGCTGGAAGGTTTCTTGGGGAAACGCAGCCCATTCTTCACGGAGTTCTGTGCTGAGGAGAGGTACCGATGTCGGTCGGCGAGGCTTGGCACGAAGTCGGCGTTACAAAACATCCCAAAGGTGTTCTATAGGATTCAGGTCAAGACTCTGAGCAGGCCAGTCCATTACGGGAATGTTATTGTCTTATAACCACTCCACAACAGGCCGTGCATTATGAACAGGTGCTCCATCGTGTTGAAAGATGCAATCGCCATCCCCGAATTGCGGGAGGCAAGATGATGCTTAAAACGTCAATGGAGGCCTGTGCTGTGATAGTGCCATGCAAAACAAGGGGTGCAAGCCCCTTCCATCAAAAACACGACCAACACCATAACACCACCGCCTCCGGATTTTACTGTTGGCACTACACACGCTGACAGATGACGTTCACCGGGCATTCGCCATCCCACACCCTGCCATCGGATCGCCACACTGTGTACCGTGATTCGTCGCTCCACACAACGTTCTTCCACTGTTCAATCGTCCAATGTTTACGCTCCTTACACCAATCGAGGCGTCGTTTAGCATTTACCGGCATGATGTGTGGCTTAAGAGCAGCCGCTCGACCACGAAATCCAAGTTTTTTCACATCCCGCCTAACTGTCATAGTACTTGCAGTGGATCCCGAAGCAGTTTGTAATTCCTGTGTGATGGTCTAGATAGATGTCTCCCTATTACATATTACGACCATCTTCAACTGTCGGCGGTCTCTGTCAGCCAGCAGACGAGGTCGGTCTGTACGTTTTTGTGCTGTACGTGTCCCTCCACGTTTGCACTTCACTATCACATCGGAAACAGTGCACCCAAGGGAGTGTAGAAATCTCGCGTACAGACGTGTGACACCAGTGACACCCAATCACCTGACCTCGTTCCAAGTCCTTGAGTTCCGCAGAGCGCCCCATTCTGCTCTCTCACGATGCCTAATGACTACTGAAGTCACTGATATGGATCACCTGGCAGTAGGTGGCAGTACAATGCACTTAATATGAAAAACGTATGTTTTTGGGGGTGTCCGGATACTTTTGGTCACATGGTATATACATCAAACGTTCAATCCTGCATTTAGATCGGATTTCCTTAATTCTTGTGCAGAAAGATGTGCAGTATACAGCTGCATCCTTTTTCAATAAGCTATCACTCGAATTCAAAAATCTTAGCAGTAATCCACACGCATTCATATCGAAACTGAAGAGTTTCCTCATGGGTCACTCCTTCTATTCTGTCGAGGAGATCCTTCAAAAATTAAGCTGATTCTTGTTGTATTGTTGATTGCGTGTACTTAAACTTATGGACTTGACTTTTTTCGGGTTTATAAATGTTTTATTTTTATCAGTTATTACTTGTATGTTATAATTTCATGTACTGACACGTTCCATGACCTTGGGGATTTGCTCCTCTATTTGGTCCTACGGAACTTGACGTGTAAATAAATAAATAAAAACATTATTTAAAAAGAATCTTGAGAATTGTGCTACTCGAATTGTTATAAAAATGTTATGTCAACAAATTAAAATCGCGATTGAAGGTAGTCCTCTGTAAAGTAACATCATGCACTGCCTCGACTTTCTTTCCTCTACTAGTCACTTGTATAACAATTACATCTGCAACACTTTAGCTGTAGATATAAACGAAAAAATTAATGATCCGAGTCGTCTTTGGTGTGGTTTAAATGCTTTAAATTCACGTGTGTGCAGTTTGGATTATACTCGTAGTTTATGCAGCACTATGTTCTCTTGTCATGCCTGCATCTGCTTATTTGCCGATTTGCATGTTAGGCAGGGCGGGCTGTACAAATTGTTGTTATAAGAGGTTCTTTGTGAGGCAAAAATGAGTAAATTTAACATTTTTTCTAATAGAAGCACTGCATCTTTGCAGCTGTAATTTTTACAGCGTATTTCGTCCGGTGTATTCTTATTGTGTGAAAAATTTCACGGTAGATTTTAACATGTCTGGTTGGGCCATTCCCTTGTTAGAACAACCGCCTTACTTCCACAGTCATGACTTAGAAGTGGGCAAAAACTCTGTAGCACAATTCGGTTATTTTTTAGTTTTCTGACATTGTTTGAATTTCCTGCCTTTTTATACATAGGACAACTAGAGGGGTTGGGGGAGAGAGGGGGGGGGTGACCTTGGGAGACTCAAAGGGAAGGATGGTGGCAGTTTTCTTTGTTCCAGAACAACTTATGGGGCAGAGATGACCTTGAGAAAAATGCCCCTTGCTCCAGACCTATGGCAGGGGAGGAAATTGCCTTGAGAACAATATTCTTTGTTCCAGAACAATAGACTGGCCAATGGGAGGGTGTGGTGGCATCCTTTTCAGAAGGACTCTCTTTGCTATATTACTACTAACTTTTATAGTGTGCTGAAATTGGTACGCCACACATAGGATTGGAAACCCATGTGTCATTGAATTATCTCTCCCTCTCTCTCTCTCTCGGTGATTAGCCAAGGACAGAGATATACTGAGGCAAATCGTTGACCTAACGAATGACAGCTTATTGTCCATTGTTTCCTGCTACTATTGCTCCCAACAGCTTGTGACTCTGTACTTCAACAGTGCGGTGATGTCATTTAGGAGGATGGCACTGCATTTTTCAGTACATCCCACATCCGCTGTTTTCTTTTTTTCAATCGCCAAGTGACCTGATACAAATAAAAATGATTCTTTCTTCACCTGTCTTTGTAGGCTGGGAAGATAATCGCAGATATTGTTGCCTTGTTCATCTTCTAGGTACATGTGTTGTATACAGCGAAGGACACTAAGCGTGTCTGAGCAGACGAGAAATTTTTCAGTGTAAGTACGAGCTCATCTACTCCATATCTCAATTAATTCTGCATAAAGTACTGTAAACTCATTTAGTAAGCAAATCTTGAAGATAAAGAAAGTACAAGGTGGCTTCTCTTTGAAAATATTCTATATATTCCAGACAATGTTATTTTGGTATCGTGGGGCTTAGTGCCGTGAACTATGTACTTACTGGTGTTGTTTTAAGACTTAACTCACAGGGACGAGTAGGGAGGTTAGATGAGGGCATAAATACATAAGCCGTGGACCATTCAAGACTTCACGAGGCATGTTAAGTGACTGCGAATTACCCTAACCAGCACTCTAAAATTACATTTGCTATGAATGTAATTAACGTGCGAACGATGTCGTCGCAAAACCAGAAGGAGAAATCATGAGAATTACATGTAACTCGGATATGCATCTGAGTATTAGAAATACATCAGCAAGTATTATAACTGTAAAAAAAAAAAAAACAACAGCTGTCGTTAGTTCAGTGCAAAGTCTTGAGTCAGGCCACTTGCTCTTTTGCCTGAAGAATGAAGTACCAACGCGAAGACAACTTTACAAAAGAGGCCTGAAGGGCATGTATTGCTTCGACATACCTCATACAAGAGAGAGTTCAATCCCTTGAAGTGTTAGTGCACATATATTTCTCCATCTCTCGCTCAATGAGGCGTTGATCATTCCCGAGTTAACATAAACCGTTTAAAAAAAAAAAAAGATACATTTACAGACAAATATATGATTAAAATTTCAGAAAAACTGAATGATTTATTCAAGGGAAAGAGCTTCACAAATTGAACAAGTCAATAATACGTTGGACCACATCTGGCCCTTATGAAACCATTTATTCGGCTTGGCATTGATTGTCAGAGCTGGTGGATGTTATCCTGAAGGGTATCGTGTGAAATTCTGTCCAAATGGCGCATTGGATCGTCAAAATCTCTAACTGGTTGGAGGGCCCTGACCATAATGCTCCAAATGTTCTCAGTGTGGGAGACATCTGGCGATCTTTCTGCCCACGGCAGGTTTGGCAGGCACGAAGACAAGCAGTAGATATTCTCGCTGTGTGCCGGCTGACCTTATCTTGCTGAAATGTAAGCCCAGGAAGGCTTGCCATGAACGGCAACAAAACGGGGCGAAGAATATCATCGACGTACCGCTGTGCTGTAAGCGTGCGGCGACTGGCAACTAAAGCCGTCCTGCTATGAAGTGACACTTCAGACCATCACTTTTTGTATTATCGCGAAATATGGGAGAGAAATGATATAGGATTTGGGCTGGACATCATTAAAAGAAAGGCGTTTTTCGTCACGACGGAATCTTCTCACGAAATTCCAATCACCAACTTTCTCCTCCGAATGCGAAAATATTTTCTTGACACTGACCTACATAGGGAGGAACGACCACCACGATAAAATAAGGGAAATCAGAGCTCGTGCGGAAAGATATAGGTGTTCATTATTTCCGCGCGCAATACGAGATTGGAATAACAGAGAATTGTGAAGGTGGTTCGATGAACCCTCTGCCAGGTACTTAAATGTGATTTGCAGAGTATCCATATAGATGTAGATGTAGATCACTCCTGGTTGTTGAGCCGTATGGCGAAAGACTGTGAAAGGTCTCTGTTGGATTCCTTTCATGTTAATTTCTTAAATCTCTTGTCATTTACGGCATAAATTCCTCTTCTAAACTTACTGTGGTGTTTCTGACTATCTGGGAGGAGACTGAGCGGTGAAACGTGTTACTTTTACACAGAAACAAGAACGATCTGTCACACTACTACACTTTAAAACACAGTTTATATGTAATTCATGTCACACAGTCTCATACGGAACCTACATCCGCTTTCTTTTATATACTGTATATGATAAGATACTGTCATCCCCCTTCCCTTCTGTGTGAAAGAATGAATGAGCAAATGTATTTCTAGTTGCATGCTTGATGGTAGCAGACAAGCCTGTCTGCTAGAGAACAGTAGGACCAACGTCGGAAGAGGTGGCTACGCTTTCTAGAAGCAAAGAGGTTTCTATTCTTAGTATGGTCCTGTCCGTCCCTTGTCATGTTGGTATAGGGAGCTGCCTCTCTGGTCACTTCCGTTTGTATTTGTGAAGCACGCTCGGTAGGAGCCCAGCAGGGCAGTCTGTCCGCGGCGAGCGTCTGAAGTGGTAAGCTCTCCGGCTAAGCGCGTGTCTGCTAAGTCCGTAGGACAATGGATTTCTTAAGTTCAGCCTAACTGAAAATTTAATCACCTTTATTTCAGGTTTAGCTCTAAAATATCTAATGTTGTCTTAAATTGCAACGCAGTGTATTTCGAGTGTGAAGTTCAGAATAACTTCCAGTAGTTGCTTTGTCACTACTCTGTGAGTAAAGTGGAACCACGTGTTGATCAGTAACTCTAACTAAGATCATCAATCTTAAATGCGAATGTGCGTGAGATTATAACGTCTCGTCTTGACAATATTTTTCAATATAGCAACTTTTCTTTACGTTCAACCCACGTGGGGTGTACTTACTGAGACCAGTACCACGTGCTTATACAATTGTTTGGCCCATCAGGTTAATAGTAAGACGTTAGTAACCAGTTCGAGGTTTTTCTTTTGTAAATTGCTTTTCGATCTAATTTATTTTAATTATCAAAATTATTGTCGAGTTACACTCTTTGTGTAAACCAAGTTGACCACGTGAAGCATATGGTGTAATCATCAAAGTAGCCCTCAGCTATTCTTTTCGGGAAGATTTCACAGAGAGTTAGTATGAATTTAGTATACCAGTGTGTGGTAATTACATGACGGACGGGATTGCGCTACGAACGTAACTTCTTTGGGTGAAAATTGAATCGGTTGGTAGTGGTTAATTTCCTCTTGCATATGTTTCAACGTTCTTCGTGTGTTATTTTATGAATGCAGTGTTGTATGCAGTCTCCCAATCTTGGCTCCATATTTGATGTGTTCTGTAAGATTACAAACTCACATTTTCACAATCCTAAATAAGGCACCAGTTTAGTTATGAATCAAGTTTAATATGCTGAAATTTCAATGACCAATGTTAAAATAAATTTCCAAATACAAACTGATTTATTTCGTTTTATTTAAATTCTCTTTATATATATATATATATATATATATATATATATATATATATATATATATATATATATCACCGGTTGTCGTATGACGATTAAAAGATTATAATTAATGTTAGTCTGGTTGGGAATTTGGTAAGCTAGACTGGATACCTGGTGAAACAGTTGCTCAGTAATGCAAGGTTAACTTCCCCAGACAGCTCACAGCTTTTAACCCGCAGTTATTGTCTATCAGCACCGCTTTCATAGCAAATTAAAGCAACAACGTTACAACTGTTACGTTGGTATTCCACTGCTGTCTACTGTGTCTCCAGACTTATCTTCGCTGGTCATCGAGGCTCAAATCGAAAACGGGACTTATCAGTGAAGACAATTCTACTCCAGTCAATGAGATTCCAAGCTGCGTGTGCCTGACGCCACTGCAAATGGGCTGGTTGAAGGTCAATGGAAGTCGGCGCAAGGGGTGCCGTGTGCTCGGCCCACGTTATGTAACCCGCCTATTAATGGTCCTAGTGGTCACTGAAGCACCAGTTGTACGTCGCATCGATGATAATCATGAATCCGAGGCTGTGAGTGCCTCTCTGGTCGATTGCTCCATCCCCACGTTCTGTCATCTCTCTAGGTCGCCAAGCTTCCTTTTCAAATGTCGAACGATTCGCCAACCGGCTTCTTTAAGTCCAACTACACGTCCTCTCTCAAATGCTAACATGTGCGTATATTGTGCAGGTGCATGTCTGCGAGGCATATTTACTGTCCAACTAAGTATACGGAATGAAATTCGCGAGAACTTTAGGCCCTCGTATCGACATACCCCCTGATTACTATCGTTGCTAGCTGCGCAGTGAAACTGCGCTGCTGCATCATACATTCATCCATCGATCACCAAAGTTTACAATTTTGCATTGTCTTAGAGTTTATACACGGAAGTGTCACAAGTCACAGGATAGCGATATGCACATATACAGATCGCGGTAGTATCGCGTACACAAGATTTAAAAGGGCAATACACTGGCGGAGTAAGGTGACTCACGTGCAAAGGTTTCCTACGTAATTTTGGCCGCACGATGGGAGTTAACAGACTTTGAACGCGGAATGATAGTCGAAGCTAGACGCAGGAGACATTCCATTTCAGAAATCGTTAGAAGATTCAGTGATCCGATATCTGAGTGCTGAGAATACCAAGCTTCAGTCATTACCTCTCACCATGGACAACGCTGTGACCGACGGCCTTCACTTAACGACCGAGAGCAGCGGCGTTTGCATAGGTTTGTCAGTGCCAACACACAAGCAGCGCTGCTTGAAATAATGGCAGAAATCAATGTGGGACGTACGATGAACGTATCCGTTAGGACACTGCGTCGAAATTTGGCGTTAATGGGGTATGGCAGCAGACGACCGACGCGAGTGCCTTTGCTAACAGCACGATATCGCCTGCACCGTCCCTCCTGGACTCGTGACCATATTGGTTGGACCCTAGACGACTGGAAAACCGTAGCCTGGCCAGATGAGTCCCGATTTCAGTTGGTAAGAGCTGATGGTAGGGTTCGAGTGTGGTGCAGACCCCACGAAGCCATGGACTCAAGTTGTCAAGAAGGCACCGTACAAGCTGGTGGTGGTTCGTCAATGGTGTCAGCTGTTTTTACATGAATTGGACTTGGTCCTCTGGTCTAACTGAACGGATCGTTAACTGGTAATGATCATGTTCGGCTACTTGGAGACCATTTGCAACCATTCATTGGCTTTATGTTCCTTAACAACGATGGAATTTTTATGGATGACAATGCGCCATATCACCGGGCTACAGTTGTTCGAGATTGGTTTGAAGAACATTTTGGACAATTCGAGCGGATGATTTGGCCACCCAGATCGCCGGACATGGATACCATCGAACATTTATGTGGCGTAATTAAGAGGTCAGTTCGTGCACAACATCCTGCACAAGCAACACATTTGCAAATACGGACCGCTTTGAGGAAACATCGCTCAATATTTCTGCAGGGGACTTTCAACGGCTTGTTGAATCCTTGCCACGTCGAGTTGCTGCACTACGCCAAGGAAAAGGAAGTCGGACAAGATTTTAAGAGGTATTCCATGGCTTTTGCCACCACAGTGCACGTAATGCCTTATTGTTCGATTTAAAAAATTTTAGAAAAAATATGACTGAATAAATATATGTGTCGTATATAAACAACTGGAAACAACAAAATGAACAAAGGAAATCAGTTTTATTGCACAAAGATTACCAGCGCGACTCACATGTCGGAGACGTCATTACAGCAGAGCAAGCAACAATATATTTGTCACATATCGTAGCGAGAAGGAAACATGTCAAGTATCGATGCATAAATATTGGCTCTGAGCACTATGCAACTTAACTTCTGAGGTCATCATCCGCCTAGAACTTAGAACTAATTAAACCTAACTAACCTAAGGACAACACACACATCCATGCCCGAGGCAGGATTCGAACCTGCGACCGTAGCGGCCGCTCGGTTCCAGACTGTAGCGCCTAGAACCGCACGGCCACTCCGGCCGGCGATGCATAAATATTGTTAAGGATGATGACAAGAGTGAAAAGAAGGCTAGACTCCTTTTAACACAGTCACGCGAAACTGCAGACCTGTCACGTTAGTCCTGTGCTTGGGCTCCCGTGTGAATATAGCCAAATGTCGACTGAGTGGTCAAAATTAATGGGAAAGCTGTAGCCTATGCGGTGCGTTTGCCTCCATAAAGTCCTGGAAGAAAGATATCCCTGACGCCTTACATTCAAATTGGATGCGGTCTGACTCATAGTAGACAGTCGATCACTCTATATGGCTCTCCGGATGCCACATGACCTTCGTTCCTCAAACATTTGAGGTCGTCATGTACGTCATTCAACGCTTGTGGGAACATTATCTCTGCGATACTGACGATCAATCCTCGGCACTGTTGATCTTGGAAACCAAAATTTTTATGTTATCTCTGATTTGCTGTGACTCATGCGTCTTGAACTGGTCATCAGCCCACATTAAAAGTCGGCTAACCCTTTCCAGCCCAAATTTTATCTTGTATCAGAAAAAAATTAAAACGCTATTTCTGACTTGTAAGTACTTGAAGCGACTCTGTCAACATTATTTCAATTTTTGTTTCGAATTAGGGTAATTTTTTTCCTAATGGGTCCGTACTGGGAATATAGGTCAGGAATCTGAATCGAGTAAATATTATTTGTAACATCATTTTAAAAACTTTCAAGTACTTTAATACTTTTTTATCCACTGACAGGAAAAATTATGATAATCAATAGAAACAATGAATCTCACTGGAAGAAAATTGCAATATTCACTTATAGTCAAATTTTACAAAACACTTATTTTTGTCATAGATACACAATGCCACGTCACATTGATAATGATTGATTTAATCTGTATACACAATTTGTATCTTTGTTAGTTACGTCTATACACAGGCCGCTGTCCAATATGGTCGAACCTAACATCGTCAGCAGGTGCAAGATGAACAGCATGCTTCCGTGGATATTGCACAGTCACTAGTTCAGTTCAAGGGCGACCGCGTTTCCTCTTGTCAAGTTTCTCTGTCTGAAGCAATGCATTAGCTATTTGTAGTCGGAGCTGCATCAAAGACATAGGCTTCTCTTACAGCTGGGAACAACGTTGCTTATAAAGAAGCCAAGCGTTCAGTACACATAATATCTTTCTGCGCTAGGATTTATTATTCAAAGTAATGTTTTCTCTCATAACCTCACTTGTAGATCTACCCCTAGATACTAATGTTCCCAATGGATCCCTGTGGTCCAATTTGTTTATAACATTGCAGTATTGAAAGTAACACAAGTACTTCTTTGTAAAAAAAATTCAACAGCATTTCGTACACTCTAATTACATATTCTTTAAATAATGAATGAACATAATTTACCTCAGAAATAATTCAACTTCATTAGCAGAACTCCTGATGCAACAACTCCATGCATTCACTTGATTACAAAATGTAAGAAATGTCCTGCATACTCATGATCCTGTTGGCGCTGCCATGCAGTGATTCAGTTTACACCTGCCCGCATCTCGTGGTCGTGCGGTAGCGTTCTCGCTTCCCACGCCCGGGTTCCCGGGTTCGATTCCCGGCGGGGTCAGGGATTTTCTCTGCCTCGTGATGGCTGGGTGTTGTGTGCTGTCCTTAGGTTAGTTAGGTTTAAGTAGTTCTAAGTTCTAGGGGACTTATGACCACAGCAGTTGAGTCCCATAGTGCTCAGAGCTATTTGAACCATCAGTTTACACCAGGGCCGGCCAAACGCTGCACAGTGTGCAGACGTGCGGAAGTGCTGCACATGTGCGCACGTGTGCGACAGCGAGCGACAGCGACATCTGTTATTAGACATGTGACCTAAATGAACGGCGGCGGCTCCTCTTCCCTGTTTATGTGGTACAAGCAAGAGCGAAACATACCCAGTCTCGTTTACCCCTGGTGACCGTAACCTTAACAGAGAAGTACTGAGAAATGCCGGGTACTGTGAAAAAGCAAAGAACGGAAGATCTATGTTCCCAGTCCTCTCGATCAAGCATCAGTGATGAAAATCTCCCGCAACTGCTTGCGTTTGTCAATGAGCCGTGCTTTTGTGCCCGATATTAACTATATCATTTCTCATGACCAGTGATAAACGTATTTGGATTTATTCCTTTCACAATTAAAAATTATTGTTTACTAACTGTGCATTATTGCATCATTCTGCTCCATGTTACATTATTATCAGGAAAATTGGTCATTAAACCGATTGTTGTATACTTACAAATGGCTCTGAGCACTATGGGACTCAACTGCTGTGGTTATCAGTCCCCTAGAACTTAGAACTACTTAAACCTAACCAACCTAAGGACAACACACACATCCATGCCCGAGGCAGGATTCGAACCTGCGACCGTAGCAGTCGCACGGTTCCGGACTGCGCGCCTAGAACCGCGAGACCACCGCGGCCGGCGTATACTTACATTTAGGGTCTTTTTTTTTTTAATGTGTGAAGGGCTACGCTCAGCTGAAGTCGATAAAACATAACATTCATCTAATTGTCGGTTATTATGCAGATTTCAGACAGAACTGATGAAAGATATAGCAATAATGGTACAGGTCATCATCGAGAGGTCTGCGGTTGTCATTCTGTTCAGAGGTCAGTGAGACAGAAATTATGTGGGTGTAACTGAGGGCACCGAGAATTAGTTGTAGTAAACCTTGCATTGGTTTAATGTTATTTGAAATCATGTTTAATACGCGAAATACCTTCCCATGGTTGGCTTGCAAGCTGTGGAAAGAGCACTAGAATTCGCCGGTACAGAGTACCTCAGCAAGTGGATAAAGCGACGTCTGTGCGTAGAAACATGCACTACATGAACGCTGACGACTGCGGCGTGCACGCTGTGACCCGGAAGTTGCACATGTGCAGGAGCACCGCACGCGTGCAGAATTTCTGGCCGGCCCTTGTTTACACACTACCATGGAATGGTGTCATGTAGAACCGGTAGGATTTCGTGAATATTCCATAAATTACTAAAAACTGTAATGATTCCACATGGACCCAGTGGCCTGGAAAGGGTGCTTCCGTGTTCACCGTACACCCGGCTGTAACAAACTGCTCAGATATCACGTCAACATTCGCGCCATACTGTGCATATATCTGTATCATTCGGGCGTGATACACTGCACCTCTTCAAATAAAAACGTGTCAAGGTGAGTCGTCCTTTCTGTACCTCAGTACATCCAAACTGATAATGGGTGTCTTCAGTAATCAGGGTGACTGTTGGTTCCAAGGTCATGCTTTTCACGGGTTTTAAATGGCCTCATTACCCCCGAAGGCGACTTGCGAAAAGCGATTGGATGATAGGGCGAGCACCAGTTAAGTTTGCTAGTAATTCTGGAACAGCGAAGAACCAGTACGTCTGATTCCAGGAAAAGGTATTAGCTCTCTCCTCCCCTGCACAGAGGCTAAGTAGACGACCGAGAGTCGAGATAAGGACGATCTTAATGGGATTCGAAAGAGCACCCTTTCGAAATAAGTGCCTCCATTTTGACCACTGTGCTACCTCACTTTGTGGGAACCACATATCTCGTGCCACATACGCCTGAATTGCCATCGGACTAAAACTGTTACTGCGGTAGCAGTTACCTATCAAAAAGTGATGGAGGGTCATCGACAGACGTAGAAGTTTTATAATTATTTTCTTGTTGGGGCCTCGTTTTGTATTCGTTATTTGTTTGCTGCCCTAGGATAGACAGAAAGTTTTGGTTCAATATTTGGTACAGTTTACAATAGATTTATTTCTTATGACCTCTATAAAAGCATTTATGAAATGGCTTCAAAAGTTATTAAAACGTCAAATGTAGTGAAAATTTATTTCTTATGACCTCTATAAAAGCATTTATGAAATGGCTTCAAAAGTTATTAAAACGTCAAATGTAGTGAAAAATTAAGTACTGTATGCTTCTTTGTGACAAAATCACTCTGTGTTTTTGTAGTGAAATTTGAAGTTAACTCATTTGTGTATGTGTACTATGCGAGTGCTGTTCAATTTCTTCTTAAACACCTTACACCACAGCATTATCTCTTTAATGACAGCACACGCGATAAACATTTACAAAGTTTGGCCCAGATTCACATGAATAGCATAAACAATATTTTCAAAGATCTTACAGACGTAAATATGTTAGATTACAGATGCTGTGAGAGTGTATAGGCTTAGTAAAATATGTCTTTGCTAGTGTAATGGAATTAATTTTAAATTTAAAAAACAAAACGGAAGTAAAATTATTTACAGTAGTTTCAGATATGCTGAGTGATTAGGATCACACGTACAACGGTTATATATGTACAGTACCAAACAATGTGTACGTTGCATAAGCACAATAAATGGTTCAAATGGCTCTGAACACTATGGGACTCAACTGCTGTGGTCATTAGTCAAAAAATGGTTCAAATGGCTCTGAGCACTATGCGACTTAACTGCTGAGGTCATCAGTCGCCTAGAACTTAGAACTAATTAAACCTAACTAACCTAAGGACATCACACATATCCATGCCCGAGGCAGGATTCGAACCTGCGACCGTAGCGGTCGCTCGGTTCCAGACTGTAGCGCCTAGAACCGCACGGCCACTCAGGCCGGCGGTCATTAGTCCCCTAGAACTTAGAACTAATTAAACCTAACTAACCTAAGGACAACACACACATCCATGCCCGAGGCAGGATTCGAACCTGCGACCGTAGCGGCCGCTCGGTTCCAGACTGTAGCGCCTAGAACCGCACGGCCACTCCGGCCGGCGATGCATAAATATTGTTAAGGATGATGACAAGAGTGAAAAGAAGGCTAGACTCCTTTTAACACAGTCACGCGAAACTGCAGACCTGTCACGTTAGTCCTGTGCTTGGGCTCCCGTGTGAATATAGCCAAATGTCGACTGAGTGGTCAAAATTAATGGGAAAGCTGTAGCCTATGCGGTGCGTTTGCCTCCATAAAGTCCTGGAAGAAAGATATCCCTGACGCCTTACATTCAAATTGGATGCGGTCTGACTCATAGTAGACAGTCGATCACTCTATATGGCTCTCCGGATGCCACATGACCTTCGTTCCTCAAACATTTGAGGTCGTCATGTACGTCATTCAACGCTTGTGGGAACATTATCTCTGCGATACTGACGATCAATCCTCGGCACTGTTGATCTTGGAAACCAAAATTTTTATGTTATCTCTGATTTGCTGTGACTCATGCGTCTTGAACTGGTCATCAGCCCACATTAAAAGTCGGCTAACCCTTTCCAGCCCAAATTTTATCTTGTATCAGAAAAAAATTAAAACGCTATTTCTGACTTGTAAGTACTTGAAGCGACTCTGTCAACATTATTTCAATTTTTGTTTCGAATTAGGGTAATTTTTTTCCTAATGGGTCCGTACTGGGAATATAGGTCAGGAATCTGAATCGAGTAAATATTATTTGTAACATCATTTTAAAAACTTTCAAGTACTTTAATACTTTTTTATCCACTGACAGGAAAAATTATGATAATCAATAGAAACAATGAATCTCACTGGAAGAAAATTGCAATATTCACTTATAGTCAAATTTTACAAAACACTTATTTTTGTCATAGATACACAATGCCACGTCACATTGATAATGATTGATTTAATCTGTATACACAATTTGTATCTTTGTTAGTTACGTCTATACACAGGCCGCTGTCCAATATGGTCGAACCTAACATCGTCAGCAGGTGCAAGATGAACAGCATGCTTCCGTGGATATTGCACAGTCACTAGTTCAGTTCAAGGGCGACCGCGTTTCCTCTTGTCAAGTTTCTCTGTCTGAAGCAATGCATTAGCTATTTGTAGTCGGAGCTGCATCAAAGACATAGGCTTCTCTTACAGCTGGGAACAACGTTGCTTATAAAGAAGCCAAGCGTTCAGTACACATAATATCTTTCTGCGCTAGGATTTATTATTCAAAGTAATGTTTTCTCTCATAACCTCACTTGTAGATCTACCCCTAGATACTAATGTTCCCAATGGATCCCTGTGGTCCAATTTGTTTATAACATTGCAGTATTGAAAGTAACACAAGTACTTCTTTGTAAAAAAAATTCAACAGCATTTCGTACACTCTAATTACATATTCTTTAAATAATGAATGAACATAATTTACCTCAGAAATAATTCAACTTCATTAGCAGAACTCCTGATGCAACAACTCCATGCATTCACTTGATTACAAAATGTAAGAAATGTCCTGCATACTCATGATCCTGTTGGCGCTGCCATGCAGTGATTCAGTTTACACCTGCCCGCATCTCGTGGTCGTGCGGTAGCGTTCTCGCTTCCCACGCCCGGGTTCCCGGGTTCGATTCCCGGCGGGGTCAGGGATTTTCTCTGCCTCGTGATGGCTGGGTGTTGTGTGCTGTCCTTAGGTTAGTTAGGTTTAAGTAGTTCTAAGTTCTAGGGGACTTATGACCACAGCAGTTGAGTCCCATAGTGCTCAGAGCTATTTGAACCATCAGTTTACACCAGGGCCGGCCAAACGCTGCACAGTGTGCAGACGTGCGGAAGTGCTGCACATGTGCGCACGTGTGCGACAGCGAGCGACAGCGACATCTGTTATTAGACATGTGACCTAAATGAACGGCGGCGGCTCCTCTTCCCTGTTTATGTGGTACAAGCAAGAGCGAAACATACCCAGTCTCGTTTACCCCTGGTGACCGTAACCTTAACAGAGAAGTACTGAGAAATGCCGGGTACTGTGAAAAAGCAAAGAACGGAAGATCTATGTTCCCAGTCCTCTCGATCAAGCATCAGTGATGAAAATCTCCCGCAACTGCTTGCGTTTGTCAATGAGCCGTGCTTTTGTGCCCGATATTAACTATATCATTTCTCATGACCAGTGATAAACGTATTTGGATTTATTCCTTTCACAATTAAAAATTATTGTTTACTAACTGTGCATTATTGCATCATTCTGCTCCATGTTACATTATTATCAGGAAAATTGGTCATTAAACCGATTGTTGTATACTTACAAATGGCTCTGAGCACTATGGGACTCAACTGCTGTGGTTATCAGTCCCCTAGAACTTAGAACTACTTAAACCTAACCAACCTAAGGACAACACACACATCCATGCCCGAGGCAGGATTCGAACCTGCGACCGTAGCAGTCGCACGGTTCCGGACTGCGCGCCTAGAACCGCGAGACCACCGCGGCCGGCGTATACTTACATTTAGGGTCTTTTTTTTTTTTAATGTGTGAAGGGCTACGCTCAGCTGAAGTCGATAAAACATAACATTCATCTAATTGTCGGTTATTATGCAGATTTCAGACAGAACTGATGAAAGATATAGCAATAATGGTACAGGTCATCATCGAGAGGTCTGCGGTTGTCATTCTGTTCAGAGGTCAGTGAGACAGAAATTATGTGGGTGTAACTGAGGGCACCGAGAATTAGTTGTAGTAAACCTTGCATTGGTTTAATGTTATTTGAAATCATGTTTAATACGCGAAATACCTTCCCATGGTTGGCTTGCAAGCTGTGGAAAGAGCACTAGAATTCGCCGGTACAGAGTACCTCAGCAAGTGGATAAAGCGACGTCTGTGCGTAGAAACATGCACTACATGAACGCTGACGACTGCGGCGTGCACGCTGTGACCCGGAAGTTGCACATGTGCAGGAGCACCGCACGCGTGCAGAATTTCTGGCCGGCCCTTGTTTACACACTACCATGGAATGGTGTCATGTAGAACCGGTAGGATTTCGTGAATATTCCATAAATTACTAAAAACTGTAATGATTCCACATGGACCCAGTGGCCTGGAAAGGGTGCTTCCGTGTTCACCGTACACCCGGCTGTAACAAACTGCTCAGATATCACGTCAACATTCGCGCCATACTGTGCATATATCTGTATCATTCGGGCGTGATACACTGCACCTCTTCAAATAAAAACGTGTCAAGGTGAGTCGTCCTTTCTGTACCTCAGTACATCCAAACTGATAATGGGTGTCTTCAGTAATCAGGGTGACTGTTGGTTCCAAGGTCATGCTTTTCACGGGTTTTAAATGGCCTCATTACCCCCGAAGGCGACTTGCGAAAAGCGATTGGATGATAGGGCGAGCACCAGTTAAGTTTGCTAGTAATTCTGGAACAGCGAAGAACCAGTACGTCTGATTCCAGGAAAAGGTATTAGCTCTCTCCTCCCCTGCACAGAGGCTAAGTAGACGACCGAGAGTCGAGATAAGGACGATCTTAATGGGATTCGAAAGAGCACCCTTTCGAAATAAGTGCCTCCATTTTGACCACTGTGCTACCTCACTTTGTGGGAACCACATATCTCGTGCCACATACGCCTGAATTGCCATCGGACTAAAACTGTTACTGCGGTAGCAGTTACCTATCAAAAAGTGATGGAGGGTCATCGACAGACGTAGAAGTTTTATAATTATTTTCTTGTTGGGGCCTCGTTTTGTATTCGTTATTTGTTTGCTGCCCTAGGATAGACAGAAAGTTTTGGTTCAATATTTGGTACAGTTTACAATAGATTTATTTCTTATGACCTCTATAAAAGCATTTATGAAATGGCTTCAAAAGTTATTAAAACGTCAAATGTAGTGAAAATTTATTTCTTATGACCTCTATAAAAGCATTTATGAAATGGCTTCAAAAGTTATCAAAACGTCAAATGTAGTGAAAAATTAAGTACTGTATGCTTCTTTGTGACAAAATCACTCTGTGTTTTTGTAGTGAAATTTGAAGTTAACTCATTTGTGTATGTGTACTATGCGAGTGCTGTTCAATTTCTTCTTAAACACCTTACACCACAGCATTATCTCTTTAATGACAGCACACGCGATAAACATTTACAAAGTTTGGCCCAGATTCACATGAATAGCATAAACAATATTTTCAAAGATCTTACAGACGTAAATATGTTAGATTACAGATGCTGTGAGAGTGTATAGGCTTAGTAAAATATGTCTTTGCTAGTGTAATGGAATTAATTTTAAATTTAAAAAACAAAACGGAAGTAAAATTATTTACAGTAGTTTCAGATATGCTGAGTGATTAGGATCACACGTACAACGGTTATATATGGACAGTACCAAACAATGTGTACGTTGCATAAGCACAATAAATGGTTCAAATGGCTCTGAACACTATGGGACTCAACTGCTGTGGTCATTAGTCAAAAAATGGTTCAAATGGCTCTGAGCACTATGCGACTTAACTGCTGAGGTCATCAGTCGCCTAGAACTTAGAACTAATTAAACCTAACTAACCTAAGGACATCACACATATCCATGCCCGAGGCAGGATTCGAACCTGCGACCGTAGCGGTCGCTCGGTTCCAGACTGTAGCGCCTAGAACCGCACGGCCACTCAGGCCGGCGGTCATTAGTCCCCTAGAACTTAGAACTACTTAAACCTAACTAACCTAAGGACATCACACACACCCATGCCCGAGGCAGGATTCGAACCTGCGACCGTAGCAGTCGCACGGTTCCGGACTGCGCGCCTAGAACCGCGAGACCACCGCGGCCGGCCATAAGCACAATAATATACGTTTTCTATTATAGAGATAAAGCTAAGTTTGAACACTGATTCTGTGGTTGCATTTTACATTATAAATAGTAATGTTTTAATACATCAGACAATGGGTATCATTTAGATATAGGGGTAACTTCGAGTGTATTCCAGGAAAGTGTGCTGGGTCCCTTGTTGTTTATGGTCTATATTATGATCTTGCGGACAATATTAATAGTAACCCCAGATTTTTCGTAAATGATGCAGTTATCTGCAACGAAGTACAGTCAGAACTAATCTGTACTAATATTCACTCAGATCTTGATAAGATTTCAAAGTGGTTCAATGATTGGAAGCTTGCTTTAAATGTTCATAAATGTAAAACTGTGCGGCTCAAAAAGCGAAGAAACGTAGTATATCATGAATATAATGTTAGTGAGTCGCAGCTGTAATCTATAAACCCATACAAATATTTGGGTGTAACACTTAGTAGGGACATGAAGCGGAAGGACGACATAAATTGTTCAAATGGCTCTGAGCACTATGGGACTTAACTTCTAAGGTCATCAGTCCCCTAGAACTTAGAACTACTTAAACCTAACAAACCTAAGGACATCACACACATCCATGCCCGAGGCAGGATTCTAACCTGCGACCGTAGCGGTCGCGCGGATCCAGACTGTAGCGCCTAGAACTGCTCGGCCACCCCGGCCAGCGGAAGGACGACATAGACTCAATCCTTGGTGAAGTAGGTAATAGACTTCGGTTTGTTGTAGAATACTAGTAAAATCAGTCTACAAAGGAGATTGTTCAAAAATCGCTCGTGTGACCCATTCTAGAATATTGCTCTAGTGTGTGGGATCCGTGCCAACTAGGACAAATCGGGGATATTGAACGTATACAGAGAAGGGCAACGCGAATGGTCACAAGTTTGCTAGAGCCGCAAGAGAGTGTCACTGAAATGTTGAAAGAACTGAACCGGTCGGCTCTTGTAGATAGAGGGAAACTATCCCAAGAAAGTGTACTAACAACCGGCTCTAGTAATACACTACAAGCCCCCACTAATCACTCACACAGGCATCGTGGGGACAAGATTAAATTAATTACAACGACTACAGATGCTTTTAAACAATCATTTTTCCGGCTCTCTATATGTGAATGGAACGGAAAAAGCCCTAATAACTGGTACAGGGGGACGTATCCTCCGCCATGCTCTTCACAGTCGTTCGCAATGTTTAGATATAGAGATGTAGACGAGGAAGATGGCCAAAAACGTGCATCAGAAAACGCCATAGGCGTGCGAAAATCCTAAGTCTCTGTCGAAGCTCCTCGTCGTGTTTACGATGTATTCTCGGTATCTGTCCTCTTCCTTCTCTCTGGAATTTAATAACACGGCCCTGACTCTGCATCTCGGCTGTCATCGCAGGTCACCGAACAGATACTCGACTTCCCACGGAAATTCATCGTGACTCTAATATGCTGGCGCTGTCAACACGTTGGACGAGGTTAGCGCGCACGTTGTACGGGGCGCCAACTGCAGCCGCGGAGCGCGGGCAGCGGGCAGCGGGCAGCGTCGCCGCGCTGACGTGTAGTAGTGGAGTAGCGGTCGATGGCTGGCGCCGTGGAGGGGGGCTATTTCCGGGGCCGGGACAGGCCGCGTGGCCCAGTTCGCAGACGCCAGACACCCGACACCGCCGCCGGCTCCGCGCCACCGCGGCCGCGAGCAGCCGCCGCCGACCCGACCTTCACTTTCCAATCGCAGATGAGGCGTGCCGATAAGGCTCTCTGTACGATCTGCAGCTAAAATCAGAGTTCAAGTGCGCACCGAATAAAAAATGAGTCACCCACAGGTGACCTCACACTAATGCAATGCTTCCCAACCTGTCGGTCAGTACCCCCTTAGGAGTAAAACGAAAATTTTTTATGGAGTCGAAACAAAATGGTGCGGTCACGAAACTAAATTATTTTCTAAATATCATTACTCTTATCACTGTTTCATAAGACTATAATACTCATTACGTAACAGTAATATCACAAATTGGGTCCGCCTTGATGCGAAACACCTTGTTATTCGTTTATTTCTTTATTATCCCAAACTAGTTTCGGCGACAAATATCACCATCATCAGTGGGTTTTTTTAATCTAAAACATGCAGAAAATGGTATGGGTGTACAAACACAGTAAAACATTATTACATTTTTACAAATCGTCTTTTGAAATACAGTTTTATATTGATTTTTCATACTACCTTATATATTGTATGCTACAGCATGTTTTAAACAATTATTGGCACTGTTTGTGACATATTTTCTGTTCTCTTTTTTTTAAGAAAAACATGCTGTAGCATACAATATATAAGGTAGTATGAAAATATCAATATAAAACTGTATTTCAAAAGACAATTTGTAAAAATGTAATAATGTTTTACTGTGTTTGTACAACCATACCATTTTCTGCATGTTTTAGATTAAAAAATCCCACTAATGATGGTGATATTTGTCGCCGAAACTAGTTTGAGATAATAAAGAAATAAACGAATAACAAGGTGTTTTGCATCAATGCGGACTCAATTTGTGATATTACTGTATTTCTATGCAAATACGGACCAAATGGAAGAGTTCCAAGATAATATTATTGTTCATTATGTAAATCACTAATAATTCAATTTTTCACAAATATTAGCATTAACGCGTGTCACAATGTGATGGAGATTACAGCTCGTGAAACGAATGTACGAACAATTTCTTCAAACAGGCCACTCGCTACAGACATTCTTTGTAGTTTGTACCATTCATCTACGACAATAAGACTGAGGCAAATATGGGGTGTTTCACAATTCATGTTACATACTTCTAGAGGTTGTTGAAGGCACTTGGTGGATCAAGTTTTACATAGGAACCCATGTCCAGAAACGTCATACAACGACACCATAGAGGGTAAAAGTTATAGGCGCCGACGCCTATATACATATAGGGTGATTCCGTGGTGATGTTACAGACTTTCAAGGATGATGGAGACGGATAAATGTATCAATTTGAGGTACCGGCCCCTGAACCAGAAACAAAAGAGTCGAAAGTTTTAGGCGAAAACCGTTCTGATGCATCTGACAGTGGAATATACACTGGTACTGTTGTTGCTAAGACTGTAGGGTAGGCAACTTAAGGTGGTGGTAGAATTGAACAAAACAAGAAAAATGTATAGTAAACATGGGCTTTAAAAAATAACCCACTAAAAGTTTTACTTTTTAGTTGGTTCAAATGGCTCTGAGCATATGGGACTCAACTGCTGTGGTCATCAGTCCCCTAGAACTTAGAACTACTTAAACCTAACTAACCTAAGGACATCACACACATCCATGCCCGAGGCAGGATTCGAACCTGCGACCGTAGCAGTCGCACGGTTCCGGACTGCGCGCCTAGAACCGCGAGACCACCGCGGCCGGCCACTTTTTAGTTGACTGAGCAAGAAATGAAAACGATACTATCACTGGAATCGAGAGTAACGGCACTGTGACAGCGGTATGTCACGCTTGCAAACATCAGCGCTCAGCTATCGCCGGTGCTGTTGCATATTCTCACCAATCTGTTGCGGCGGCAACTCGGCCGTGCGTGGTCGGAATGTGAAGAACCCGAATCTCCCTCGTCAGGCGTCGGACACCGTGAAGTCCCATCCACTATCTGAACTCGGAGTCCCTCAAGTCTAAAACCGGCGACTTTTCACCTTCCATATCCAAACCAAGGGTGTCATTCTTCACGTTTCCCCCCAACTCTGCTATTTTCGCCGATCCAGCCACAACCACCATTCAGGAGAAATGTAATTATTTTCGACCAGTAACGTGAAAACTGCCACATTTAATTAATTCCGACGACAGAATGTTTCCAGAGGAGGGCCAATCAAGTAACATCTTCCTCGCCAGTTTGCTCAAGAAATTCCGATCTGACGTCAGTAGGTGATGGGCGAATCAGACCAACGTGACGGGAACTTTCCGAGGATTCTCCTCCCACTGCGTAGGCCCAGACATTCCAAGACTTATGATTTCTCACCATAAATTATTAGGTGGCAGCCAGCACTTGAGACTACCTCCCTCAGCCTTCTACAAAGCCGAACCATGCCGAATACCGCGAACCCCGTCCTACCTTGTTTCACAGGGGACTTCGATGAGCCCTCTCAGGTGAGTCCCTGACACAAGGAAGACGGAACAGAGCCTCCGAATGTCGTGTGGTCTCCTATGTCGCTTTCAGAGTTATGTGCACGCTGTGCGGTTCTTATACATTCTTAGAATAGAACTACATGCCTTGATCGACAACCACTGGACTTTAATAAAATACATTCCCCAGAATTAAACAGCGTCATGGCACCTTTAGCATGATGAAACTTGAGTGTCCTGTCTAACGCTAGTCGTGACAAGAGGCAGATGAATTCAGCATATGAATGGATGGAGGCAAGCCAGATGGCTTGTAACCTTTGAGTCAGCAGCCTTAAGTCATCCAATTTCTAACAGTTCAAAAGGAGTCTAATAATCAAGTCCCTTACAAACGGTAAGTACAGTGCACACATTTTAATTTGGTTGATTTTAAATGGGTTGCAGGATGTAAGGGGGAAGCAAGTGTCTCTAGCGGCTAAGGAGAGGAACGGAGCTGAGAAAGTATGTTTTGTAATAAGTTTCTGCCCTCACTGTGGACAGTTAGCATTCTTTTCTGAGGAGAAGCTGTAGGTAGCAAACGCGATGCACTGAGAATTGATTCATCGCTTGAAATTTAAAAAAAATAGGTTGTTATAAATAAGCAGCATCAGTTGTCTCATTGGCTCATTAGTTCATGATTTACGAAACCTAAAAACTAAATGTTATTTATTTTTATCATTTTAAAAATAAAAGTGGCCAAAGAAAATTTTGTTCCATTCTAAAGCTTAGTTAAATGTTAATGTTGATCATTGATCACCACGATAAAATAAGGGAAATCAGAGCTCGTACGGAAAGATATAGGTGTTCATTCTTTCCGCGTGCTATACGAGATTGGAATAATAGGGAATTGTGAAGGTGGTTCGATGAAGCTTCTGCCAGGCACTTAAATGTGATTTGCAGAGTATCCATGTAGATGTAGGGGGCAGGGATAATAGATGACATCTGATTGCATTCAGGGATAATGGTTTCATAAAAGTTGGGAATCACTGCGCTAGTGCCATATAATACCGCCTCTAGCCTTCATAGTTGGGTCAGTTCGGCAATAAAGTTTCTTCAGGTATGTCACATCCAGCTGAAGTCACTCACAATGATGAGATCCCGCAGAGCTACCCAGCTTCGGGATGCTGACTGCTACGTTTCACCAAGCTGTTCCAAATAGTCCGAGACATTTTCTGTTTAATTAAGAGCAAGTGATTTGATGGGCCAGTCGATGTGTGGTAGGTTTCTTCAGTGTTCGTCAAACCAGGAACATACGCGTGCCGCCCTGTAGAGATGGCTGCCGTCTTCCTGAAGGACAGCAATCTCATCGTGAAGATGTATAAGAAAGGACATCACTTGGTCACCGAGCATTTTGAAATAAAAGTCCTGTTTCATATTTACGGTATTCTGACTGAGTGGGCCCAGTCATGATATGGAAAAATATCCCCAAAACATGACAGAGCTACAGCCTCCACACACTGCGGGTTAAACGTCGCATTGGACCGTCTGTGCACTCGACGACTTGCATCATTTGAAAATAGGCAAAATTGAATCACATTATACGGTTGCAGTCAGTTACTGTCCGTTTTCCACCGAAGATGATAAACTTTATGTACTGCTCTTAGCATTGGCATTTTGCAAGGTAATCGACTACAAATACCCATTGAATGCAGTTTCCTTCGCAAGGTTCGGCTAGAAATGAGTTTAGATGCACGTTCATTAAGTGACTGCAACAATTCGTGTCGGGTCTGAATCCGATCGCCATTGATAATGGACGTGACACTCGTTTCCGTTACGTGTCCTTTAAGGTGCTTGTATGACCACTGTTCTTACGTCCTGTTACGTGGCCGCGAGTGATACACCATAAAAAGTGACCCCAGGAGAGGTGGGGCGGGGGGGGGGGGGGGGGAAGCTGGAGACTACCTGATCTGTATAAACCAGTACTAGAGATGAGCTCATTAATACCAACCACCCCCAAGTCACTAGACATAAAAATGTTACACAAGGATTCGAATAGGCGACTTTCTTGTTGGCCGTTGTGTAACGCCACAGCTTCAAATAAATAATTATTAGAAAAATTCATTTATATCCCCCAAAATCTGCGATCACGTAATGGGTACGCAAACTATGTTTCACCACTTATATTACGTAGAGTCTAGATATCCAAGTGAGACTTATTTAAATCAAACACAATCGTGTGAATAGTTATTAGACACTTGATTATTAGATGAATATTAATCTTAAAAATCAAGGACAAGTGAAATCAAAGACTGTACAGTTGACAAGATTGGCCACGGATCCTAACCCCTCTCTGTGAGATAATGTGCAACCTAGTGTGTACCGGAGGGCAACGAGATCAGACGTGAATTAGAATACAGCGCACCGCTAATTGATAACTTGGGAAAGAGTACTAGGGAGCGTGCACAATTGATTTGTACTGCAGTCTCGGTACAGTTGAGTCTGCTACAGAGGAGCGTTTGAACAGCCTATTAATTACCTAAATGCCGGATCTGCCTATATTACCACTACTGCTGTTGTCGTGAGAGAGGGCAATGGATGCTTCGGGTGGTGGTCGATGCTGCGATCAGGGCAGCAGCGAACCAGGTCGATCAAAGGACTGAAGTCCACGAAAGAAGCACGTCCGCGAAAGTTCTAAGTTTTGCGTCCGGCGGTCCAGATGATGCCCGAACTTCTCTCCATCAACCCAGATGAGATCTGCTGCCACGTTCCTCACAGCAACCACCATAACCCACAGTGCTGACTGAGTCCACTAAATGCCCGTAATTGCTGGCTGAGCAGCAAACTCTGCGCCAGGTACACATTGTAAACTAGTGCGCTGGAGTTCCGCCACACACATAGTTAAACAATATCCTCCAATAGATTAGCTCCTCGCCAGAGTAAATAGCGCCGGCATATGTGAACTGACATCACGGCCAGGTCACCAATAATCGAGCGTGCAGCTAGGAAGGCCAGCAAACAAACCCTGCTGTCTCTGTAGTTGGAGCTTCGTGATTGCTCACACAAGCACCCCCGCTGTCAAAGTATTAGGAAAGACGCCAGCACGGCACAGCCGGCAAAATCTGAATGCGATCCGCATGCCTCATCCAATGTACGAGCGCAGTTCAGTAAGTAATGCAACACATTTATTTTCTGAAACAGGGGTTGTTTTATTCAGCATTCAAATACACCAGGTTATTCCCCAATCTTTTAGCTCCATTCAATGCTATGGCCTTACGCCACCTTGAAATGAGGGCCTGTATGCCTGCACGATACCATTCCACTGGTCGATGTCGGAGCCAACGCCGTACTGCATCAATAACTTCTTCATCATCCGCGTAGTGCCTCCCACGGATTGCGTCCTTCATTGGGCCAAACATATGGAAATCCGACGGTGCGAGATCGGGGCTGTAGGGTGCATGAGGAAGAACAGTCCACTGAAGTTTTGTGAGCTCCTCTCGTGTGCGAAGACTTGTGTGAGGTCTTGCGTTGTCATGAAGAAGGAGAAGTTCGTTCAGATTTTTGTGCCTACGAACACGCTGAAGTCGTTTCTTCAATTTCTGAAGAGTAGCACAATACACTTCAGAGTTGATCGTTTCACCATGGGGAAGGACATCGAACAGAATAACCCCTTAAGCGTCCCAGAAGACTGTAACCATGACTTTACCGGCTGAGGGTATGGCTTTAAACTTTTTCTTGGTAGGGGAGTGGGTGTGGCGCCACTCCATTGATTGCCGTTTTGTTTCAGGTTCGAAGTGATAAACCCATGTTTCATCGCCTGTAACAATCTTTGACAAGAAATTGTCACCCTCAGCCACATGACGAGCAAGCAATTCCGCACAGATGGTTCTCCTTTGCTCTTTATGGTGTTCGGTTAGACAACGAGGGACCCAGCGGGAACAAACCTTTGAATATCTCAACTGGTGAACAATTGTGACAGCACTACCAATAGAGATGTCAAGTTGAGCACTGAGTTGTTTGATGGTGATCCGTCGATCATCTCGAACAAGTGTGTTCGCACGCTCCGCCATTGCAGGAGTCACAGCTGTGCACGGCCGGCCCGCACGCGGGAGATCAGACAGTCTTGCTTGACCTTGCGGCGATGATGACACACGCTTTGCCCAACGACTCACCGTGCTTTTGTCCACTGCCTGATCACCGTAGACATTCTGCAAGCGCCTATGAATATCTGAGATGCCCTGGTTTTCCGCCAAAAGAAACTCGATCACTGCCCGTTGTTTGAAACGCACATCCGTTACAGACGCCATTTTAACAGCTCCGTGCAGCGCTGCCACCTGTCTGAAGTCAATGAAACTATACGAGACGGAGCGGGAATGTTTGAAAATATTCCACAAGAAATTTCCGGTTTTTTCAACCAAAATTGGCCGAGAAAAAAATTGTGTTGCATTACTTATTGAACTGCCCTCGTACATTAGCGGCCACGGGTGCAGTCGCCTGTCCATCAACCATCGACAACCCCCATCCCATGGTTGCCTCAGCACCCGGCAGGCCTGCTATTACCCATTCCTCTTACCCTTCCAAGAAATCGTCCAACATCCTCGACGCGCTAACACACCCCTCGGCTCTGTGTGCCTCAGTTGTACCAAGTGGCCACGAAACACAAGACAGAAAACAGTAGCGGAAAGAAGACAGTTCCACAAACCAAATTGATTGAAATATCAAGTCATTAGAGTACATAGTGCTCAATCACCGTATCTGCATATAAAATATCGACCCAGACACAATAAATAAACTTCGCATAATCGATCAAATAAAAGTGGGTGGGCCTCAAGGGCGATCCATGCAGAAGATGCACAAGCCGGAAGGGCCTGACGTCCTTCAACTAATCCTTGTAGACATTTTGAAAACTTGGACTGATAGAGGACAAATCAGACAAATTCATTCACCGTGTCGTCATGGGCACGTCCTTACACAAAAACTAATTTGTTCCATTCTGTTATGTATCGACGTCGCCGGCCGCGGTGGCCGAGCGGTTCTAGGCGTTTCAGTCCAGAACCGCGCTACTGCTACGGTCGCAGGTTCGAATCCTGCCTCAGGCATGAATGTGTGTGATGTCCTTAGGTTAGTTAGGTGTAAGTAGTTCTAAGTTCTAGAGGACTGATGACCTCAGATGTTAAGTCCCATAGTGCTCAGAGACATTTTAACATTTTTTTTTAACTGTACTGATTCCATGCAACCGATGGGACATACGTACGACATCACTGAGATGGCTTACAGTTTTAGTGAAGCGTCACATGACCTCCTGATACCTGCTGTACACCACCTACAGCGCACCAAAAACGACCAGTGTGCTCTTATAAGGGGGTGTCTACTAATTTGGTCGGTAAACTTTTATTTTTCGCTGTAAACAATTTTTGATGTTTCACAAGCAGTTATTTGTGAAATAAGTGGTCTCGATCTTTAAATGTTTGCCATTTCACGTAGTATTGACGTAATACGTCCTCATTAATTTAAAAAAAAAATTCCGGTCAGTCGTTTACACATGCACAATGTGCGTCATAATTAAGAAAACTGATTGTTTAGACGTTTCAAGACATGAATATAAATCCTTCGAGAAAAGACAGTAAGCAAAGAGATGCTGTGATAAGATTAATACTTGCAACTTTTTTTATACCGTAAAATACAGGGGATTAAGCTTTTCTGTCATAAAACGTGTTTATTCTTAACGTCATTCGAGGGTTCTTTGAAAACACTCATGCCGCGCTCTTCAATGGTTATAGTGAAATTTAATAGAAGAGGAAATGCACTAAATTTGGAAGCCACATACTAGAGACTCCACAAATTTTCCTTCAGTTGCCACATAAAGTTACGGTAACAAGACCAAAACTGCAGTGACTATACAGACAGCCATGACTTTCTTTGCACATACACTCTAAGACATAATAAAACGATTCACCATGAAGTAATTATCAGAATGGGATCTACATCAACAGATATGATGTTCATCTACTTCGGTGGTCATCGGGTTTCATCCAAAGCGGGACTTTTCACTGTAGATACTTCTACTCCAGTCATTGAGATACCAGGCCGAAGACGTTTCTGGAGACACCAATGACAGCGGAGGGATACCATGCGAGGTGCCGGGGCTAGCAGTGTATTTATCACTAAATTCTACTAGAATCCACATATGTAAATCATGCTCTAAGCCCCCCCTATTCTAACTCCGACTTTTGCTGTTGCACAAGGATAAAAAAAATACGCGAACTGACTCTAATCAACCCTGCCAGTGGAGTAGAAGAGAGTTTGGCACCTGCAATAATTTAATTTGATAAATAAGTTAAATAAACAAAGGTTTCATTAGCATAGTGAGGAATGATAGGGTTGCACTATCGATTAACAGAATGAAAGTTCTGTCCAAAATAACAATATGATTTATTAAGACTAAACACAGAATAGTAAAAGAAACACAGGAAATATTTATAATACATCAAATTGGCTCAAATTGGAGATTCATACAAACACTGTAAAGGTGAAGTTGTCCCTAAACTAGATCGTGAGGTTTAAGACGAAGTGGTATGTGGAGCCAATTCCTTGCCACTCAAATCTCAAGAGAGACACACAGCTAACCCAACAGTAATTGCTGCTACTCAAGACAGAACAAAGTTAGAAAAAGACGAACAGGCGCGCTCTGCTGAGCTCTGATTATCACCTAGGAAAATCTGTCTGCCGGTGCTGCGGACATACATTACCAAACTGTCTTCTTGACTGCCAGAACGCGATCTGGCGTACCGCAGGCGAGGGCTGGTTGCTTCGACGTCCTCGACCGAAAAGCGACTGCCGACTACTTAGAGCACCCGTACAGGCTGAACACACAACATCCCCCCCCCCCCCCACGACAGTGGCCGTGGTTACGTTCCAATCAGCAACTCGAAAACGGCGGAAATTCCACTCCATTGCCGGGGCACTACCATTCCACCAATGGAGATTCTTGGCGCCAATTTCTGTGCTGATTTTGCTCCGTCACGAAGCTATGCCCTGAGCAAGCCAATCACAGTTCCTATTTTGCAGAAAGCGCGGGAATTTTCCCGCCACAGCTGCCTGGGTACATAAGTCATTCCCACGCCTCGCTGGTAGCCCGCCAGAAAGTGTTTTCGCTAAGCTTCTGCGAAGCAACGGAACCTCCAGCCCTGCCGCCACTTCCGGCCCCCGCGGGCGCGTCTCCTGACAATGCCGGCGTCCGGAAAGCATTCACTCGACCCCCCACGCCTGTCGGCCTACCCTTTCAAAGTCAGAAGAGCCCGCCTGTCACTGGACCACCCGGGTGACGAGAGACGCTGCATGGGAAGTCCGCGTGTGAAGGAATAACAACCCTCCACCGCATGCAACTAGAGAGGAGAATCGTAAGATAGAAATATGAGAGGGGGCTCATGCCACCTCTCAACCAACCTGACTGTCGACCGTCTTACGACCCGACAAAGAGGAGTGACGGTTTGGGGTAACATTTCTGTTCATAGCACGACCTTGGTTGTCATCCGCTGCAGCCTTACAGCACAGCCGGACGTCGACGATATTCTACGCGCCGTTTTGTTGCCCTCGATGCAAATCGTCTTGGGCTTATATTTCAGGAAGATAATGCCCTCCAGTACACGACGAGAGTTTCTACTGCTTGTCTTCATGCTTGCCAAACCTTACCGTGACCAGAAAGGCAGCCGGATCTCTCAACAATTGAGAGCGTTTGGAGCAATATGGGTAGGAGCCTCCAACCAGCTTGGGATTTTGACGATCTAATGCACCAGTTGGACAGAATTCGGCCCGATTTCCCTCAGGGGCAAATTCAACAATTCTTTCAACCAGTGCCAAGTAGAATAACTGCTTGCATAAGGGCATTAGGGCGAGAGGTAGACCAACACTTTATTGACTTGCTCAGTATGTGAAGCTCTTGAATAAATTATCCAGTTTTTCCAAAATTGTAATCATTTGTTTGTCTGTACATATACGATGGTTGGAACTTAAATAGTGGCAACTATTTATTCACAACCGATACAAAAGAGTTACGTGTTTGCACCTGTTATTGTCCTTCAAAGTAGTCACCAGCGTTTTGTAGAACCCGTTGCCAGCGATGTGGAAGGCGTAGTATACCGTTAGCAGAGCCTGTTCTGTTCATGGTGCGAATGGTGCGGTCTAAAGTTATGGTGATCCTCGTGTACGACTGTGATGGTGTTACCCAAACGCATTACGTTCCTCCACGGCAGACCGTCAATGCACAGTATTACTGTTCGTTTTTGGAGCATCACCTGCGACCAGCTTTGCGAAAGAAGCGGCGACACTTTCAGCGCAACCCAACCATCATTTTGCACGAAAATGCGCGGGTGCATTCAGCGCAAGCTGTGGCTGTTCTGTTGGGTCGATGGGACTAGGAAGTACTGTACCATCAACCATACTCCCCGGCCTTAAGTCCTTGTGACTTTCATTTGTTTCCGAAGATGAAGGATCCACTTCGTGGCATTCGCTTCAGAACTGTTCCGGAGATTCGACAGGCAGTAGACCGATCCATTCGCACCATCAACAGAACAGGCTCTGCTAACGGTATACTACGCCTTCCACATCGCTGGCAACGGGTTCTATACAACACTGGTGACAACCTTGAAGGACAGTAAAAGGTGCAGACATGTAACGCTTTTGTATCGGTTGTGAATAAATAGTTGCCACTTTTTAAGTTCCTAACCGCGTACATCACATCTATTGATTTCCATCCCATTCGGATATCTTAGAAAGTTTATCATGTGCACTCGGGAGCTTTCAGATACCACCATGAAAATTACATCTCTCATTTGAAAAGGAAGGAATGGCCACTTCATTGTCTTGACTGACAGACACTGTGCAAGTATTAGTTATATCCAAAGACAACCACGTCTTTGCGTGATTTGATTTTCGGACACCTCATCTCTATATCATGAACTGCTTATGAAAAATAAGGTGTGTCCATCCCGCGTGGGTTACGACGTCTGTTCGATGCTCCTAGAATAGAGCCGCCACACCTAGTTTAGGTTGCACAAGTACTTGGCAGTTTCGCAGCATCATACCAGCAAAACGATGTTTTCCTCTCGCTTGACACAACACTGAATCTGCGCGACTGCTCCTACTCAACCATTCTTATACTAGCATGCACAGATATCCGCATAAGATTAGTGATTTATACGTTTACATCTACACCCACATCTCCAACTACATCTACACTCCGTACGCCATATTACTGTGTGTGGTTAAGGGTACTTCTAGTGACACTATCTTTTGTCAACTTCTTTGCCTCAATAGTGGATGGGTGGAATGATTGTCAGAGAGACGTATGTGGGAAAAAGTAATACGTTGCCCTGCCCTTACCGGACCGAACTGTCTCGCAAATGCATTAGTAAACCTATTCGTGATGCATTACGACTCACTTGTAACGTCTGCTACTGTGATTTGCTGAGTATACAGGGTGTTACAAAAAGGTACGGCCAAACTTTCAGGAAACATTCCTCACATACAAATAAAGAAAAGATGTTATGTGGACATGTTTCCGGAAACGCTTAATTTCCATGTTAGAGCTCATTTTAGTTTCGTCAGTATGTTCTTCCACCTACGCTCAATGGAGCACGTTATCATGATTTCACACGGGATACTCTACCTGTGCTGTTAGAACATGTGTCTTTACAAGTACGACACAACATGTGGTTCATGCACGATGGAGCTCCTGCACATTTCAGTCGAAGTGTTCGTGCGCTTCTCAACAACAGATTCGGTGACCGATGGATTGGTAGAGGCGGACCAATTCCATGGCCTCCACGCTCTCCTGACCTCAACCCTCTTGAGTTTCATTTATGGGGACATTTGAAAGCTCTTGTCTACGCAACCCCGGTACCAAATGCAGAGACTCTTCGTGCTCGTATTGTGGACGGCTGTGATACAATACGCCATTCTCCAGAGCTGCATCAGCGCATCAGGGATTCCATGCGACGGAGGGTCGATGCACGTATCCTCGCTAACGGAGGACATTTTGAACATTTCCTGTAACAAAGTGTTTGAAGTCACACTGGTACGTTCTGTTGCTGTGTGTTTCCATTCCATGATTAATGTGATTTGAAGAGAAGTAATAAAATGAGCTCTAACATGGAAAGTAAGCGTTTCCGGACGCATGTCCACATAACATATTTTCTTTCTTTGTGTGTGAGGAATGTTTCCCGAAAGTTTGGCTGTACCTTTTTGTAACACCCTGTAAACATACTGCTTTTGCGCCAAGTAAACGATCTCGCGACGAAACGCGCCGTTCTTAGTTCAATCTCCTCTTCTATAAATGGAACCTGATAAGTAGACAGATGAGCAATACTCAAGAATCGGATGAATAAATGGTTTGTTAAGCACTTCTTTCGTGGGTGGCTTACATTTCCTTAGGGTTCTTCCCATGAATCTCAGCTTGGCAGCTGCTTTTCAGTCGTGACTCGTGGCTCTTTAGCCATAGGCTGCTATCTCCTTACGTTTAATGAAGTCTTCAACTTTGCAAAATGATTTAGATAAGATATCTGTATGGTACGAAAAGTGGAAATTGACCCTGAATAAAGAAAAGTGTGAAGTTATTCACATGAGTACTAAAAGAAATCAGCTAAATTTCGATTACGCGATAAGTCACACAAATCTGAAGGCTGCAAATACAGCTAAATACTTAGGGATTACAATTACAAATAACCTAAATCGGAACGATCACATAGATAATATTGTGGGTAGAGCAAACCAAAGACTGCGATTCATTGGCAGAACACTTAGGAGGTGCAACAGGTCTACTAAAGAGACTGCTTACACCACGCTTGTCCGCCCTATTCTAGAGTATTGCTGGGCGGTGTGGGATCCACATCAGGTGGGACTGATGGATGACATCGAAAAAGTACAAAGAAGGACAGCTCGTTTGTATTATCGCGAAATAGGGGAGATAGTGTCACAGACATGGTACGTGAATTGGAGTGGCAATCTTTAAAACAAAGACGTTTTTCGTTGCGACGGGATCTTGTCATGAAATTTCAATCACCAGTTTTCTCCTCCGATTGCGAAAACATTCTGTTGGCAGTCACCTACATAGAGAGAAATGATCATCACGATAAAATAAGAGAAATCAGGGCTCGCAAAGAAAAATTTAAGTGCTCGTTTTTCCCGCGTGCCCTTCGAGAGTGGAACGGTAAAGAGACAGCGTGAAGGTGTTCATTGAACCCTCTGCCAGGCACTTTATTGTGAATAGCAGAGTAATCACGTAGATGTAGATGCAGAACTTTAGTTGCTTCACGTTTACGGTCATTTGTCCATTCTTGCACCAATCTAGGCGGGATTCCTGGTCTTTCCGTCACCTACGAAAAATGTGAGGCCACTTGCCAAGTTGTAAATATGTAGTATCATTAATATGGCACTATCACACATTCAGAGTTAATTAATGTCATTTGATGACTGTCAGTGCTGCGTTTTGCCATTCTGGGAATTCTTGCTCGAATCAAGGTACTTTTCTTCGGTAAGCGATGGTTACGAATGGACCACTTTCCGAAACGACAAATTTTAAAAATGCAAAAGATAATGAACTTCTAGAATGTGTTGTAATGTGATACGAGAATAACGTTAACTGAAGTTCTTATGGATGGCGGCCTTGTCACCTGCATAGCCTGGTTACTCGAGATGAATCATTACATCCTAAGCCAGGAAGTGTCCTAGCATCCTGTGGAAGACGTATGTCAGCTATGTTGACAGCTGTTCTTCTTGTAGGACGGAGTCATTTATACTAGATTTCAGCCACTGAAGGTAATTTTCTAATCAAGAATGTGCAGTAACTGAATACTGATGATTTTGTACAGAACTGCAGTCTGACGTTCTTCGGATTTAGCTGTACAGTATTTCAAGACCGTTATGTGTGGCATCTACATACTCCTAGCACTGGCACAACAATTAAATGGGAGTTTTACTTCGGTATCTTCGTTTGTACTGCGCTATGGTCCATATCACGATTCGCACTATATGTTAAGCTTATCACATTTTTTCGTAAAATTTAATTTCCAGCAATACTCTGTCTATCGGCAATTTTTCACTTTACTTTAAATGTGATTCGGAGAGCCGGCCGAAGTGGCCGTGCGGTTAAAGGCGCTGCAGTCTGGAACCGGAAGACCGCTACGGTCGCGGGTTCGAATCCTGCCTCGGGCATGGATGTTTGTGATGTCCTTAGGTTAGTTAGGTTTAACTAGTTCTAAGTTCTAGGGGACTAATAACCTCAGCAGTTGAGTCCCACAGTGCTCAGAGCCATTTGAACCTTTGTGATTCGGAGAAATTAAATATTTTTCTTTCTTTTTTACGGTTCCTGACATTATTTGTACAACAGAATGTCTACCGTCTTTCTTTGCTCTACTTATTTTCCAGAGCACTCGTAACTTCTCGTTAAAAAGTTACGCCTTTGTTCTTCCACGTTTGAGAGAAGACCGGTATTAATTGCGCTGCTCCATCTCTAATGAGGTCACAGCTAGCAAGGTGGAGAACTCCTTGCCTTAAGGAAATGGAAAAACGTTAGCGCTTGACAGTATCTGTCTAAAAAATTAAAACCCAATCACATACAGAAAATGAAAAACCATGTTGCAACATAATGTCAAATAAGAAATATACATAGCCGAAGAAAGTAATGTCATTATGCCAGTAAATAGATGAAAACATATCAATATCCTTACAACAAAAGGTAAACATCACTTATGCACAAACTGAGATAATGATAAAAAAACGTGGGAATTAAAAAATGAAACGTTACAATGACACATTACTGGCAGAATGCTTGAACTGAGCTTACACTCAATACATTTTATGGTAACGACTATTATACTTCAATTGAAATTATTCTCGGTTGTCCAGCCGGATATAGTAGTTGATACAGCACAAATTAGCCGCGCGGGATTAGCCGAGCGGTTTAGGGCGCTGCAGTCATGGACTGTGCGGCTGGTCCCGGCGGAGGTGCGAGTCCCCCCTCGGGCATGGGTGTGTGTGTTTTCGTCCTTAAGGATAATTTAGGTTAATTAGTGTGTAAGGTTAGGGACTGATGACCTTAGCAGTTAAGTCCCATAAGATTTCACACACTTTTTTTTCACACACAAAGCAGTGCGGTAACAAGGACTACACCCGGCTAAACGCGCGAGAAGAATTTAAACCACACGTTCTCGTAGAAAATGTCCGATCTTATATCACAATATGAACGAAAACACAGTTACATTTAGATAAGCTCTACAGAAGACAAAAATTTGCATTTACAATCCCTCGCTAGATGGCAGATTTTCAAATGTGGTTTACTGAAAGAAAAAAAACGCCGATTTTCATTATGTTGGTGCTTTGCTCTTTTCATTCTGCATTCTTGATGCTTGATCGTCACAGGCTCATAGTGTCATCGCACGGCTCTCTGTTCCAGTGGGGAGCCTGCGAAGTCATCGCCAGTACCAATTCCTTGTCAACAGATGCTACGTCTCTCGTCCATCGTGCGGTTTTCAAAATGTGCATTTCTGAGTGCCAATTATGCGGGGCAAATATGTGTAGTAGCACCAGAGCCATACAGCTAACGTCACTAACGTCTTTAAAATTAAAGTTACGCCTTGTTTATTGTGCGTGCCGTAACCTCCCGTCGATGCGTGCGTAGGCCACTGGCTGCCTCGTGAGCTGTACGCACGTCACGCGCTTGGGCTCCCTTTAGCCTTGCCTAATGACCCAGTGACCGGTTTCCGTGATGTCAAGAGTACGTTGCCTTCGTGCGTGCCACGATGTCCTTCCGGTGATGCACGTTTCTACTAATCATTTATTGTTCATGCATGCACAAAACTGTTCTTTCACTAATGTGTCTGGTTCCACGAAACTACACTCCTGGAAATTGAAATAAGAACACCGTGAATTCATTGTCCCAGGAAGGGGAAACTTTATTGACACATTCATGGGGTCAGATACATCACATGATCACACTGACGGAACCACAGGCACATAGACACAGGCAACAGAGCATGCACAATGTCGGCACTAGTACAGTGTATATCCACCTTTCGCAGCAATGCAGGCTGCTATTCTCCCATGGAGACGATCGTAGAGATGCTGGATGTAGTCCTGTGGAACGGCTTGCCATGCCATTTCCACCTGGCGCCTCAGTTGGACCAGCGTTCGTGCTGGACGTGCAGACCGCGTGAGACGACGCTTCATCCAGTCCCAAACATGCTCAATGGGGGACAGATCCGGAGATCTTGCTGGCCAGGGTAGTTGACTTACACCTTCTAGAGCACGTTGGGTGGCACGGGATACATGCGGACGTGCATTGTCCTGTTGGAACAGCAAGTTCCCTTGCCGGTCTAGGAATGGTAGAACGATGGGTTCGATGACGGTTTGGATGTACCGTGCACTATTCAGTGTCCCCTCGACGATCACCAGTGGTGTACGGCCAGTGTAGGAGATCGCTCCCCACACCATGATGCCGGGTGTTGGCCCTGTGTGCCTCGGTCGTATGCAGTCCTGATTGTGGCGCTCACCTGCACGGCGCCAAACACGCATACGACCATCATTGGCACCAAGGCAGAAGCGACTCTCATCGCTGAAGACGACACGTCTCCATTCGTCCCTCCATTCACGCCTGTCGCGACACCACTGGAGGCGGGCTGCACGATGTTGGGGCGTGAGCGGAAGACGGCCTAACGGTGTGCGGGACCGTAGCCCAGCTTCATGGAGACGGTTGCGAATGGTCCTCGCCGATACCCCAGGAGCAACAGTGTCCCTAATTTGCTGGGAAGTGGCGGTGCGGTCCCCTACGGCACTGCGTAGGATCCTACGGTCTTGGCGTGCATCCGTGCGTCGCTGCGGTCCGGTCCCAGGTCGACGGGCACGTGCACCTTCCGCCGACCACTGGCGACAACATCGATGTACTGTGGAGACCTCACGCCCCACGTGTTGAGCAATTCGGCGGTACGTCCACCCGGCCTCCCGCATGCCCACTATACGCCCTCGTCAACTGCACATACGGTTCACGTCCACGCTGTCGCGGCATGCTACCAGTGTTAAAGACTGCGATGGAGCTCCGTATGCCACGGCAAACTGGCTGACACTGACGGCGGCGGTGCACAAATGCTGCGCAGCTAGCGCCATTCGACGGCCAACACCGCGGTTCCTGGTGTGTCCGCTGTGCCGTGCGTGTGATCATTGCTTGTACAGCCCTCTCGCAGTGTCCGGAGCAAGTATGGTGGGTCTGACACACCGGTGTCAATGTGTTCTTTTTTCCATTTCCAGGAGTGTATATGTTTTATCACTAAGGATTCAGAATACTGCCGTCCGTTCAGCTATATTTGAAGTGAGTAACTGTTTACTTACATCTAATAGCAACACATACAAACTTGCGGAATAGATTTCACTCTGCAGAGGAGTGTGCATTGTTTTGAAACTTCCTCATAGATTAAAACTGTCTACTGGACATGGGCTCATATATAGGAGGGGCGCTCGATAAGTAATGCAACACATTTATTTTCTCGGCATATTTTGATTGAAAAAATTCGGAATTTACTGCGGACATAGTGGAATATTCCGGCTTCAGCCCCTATACTTTCATGAAGTTTCGCCAGGTGGCGGTGCTACACGTACCCTTCAAAACATCGTGCGTAACGGAGCTGCGTACCATGCAGAGAGCTGTCATTGAGTTTCTTTTGGCGGAAAACCAGAGCATCGGAGATATTCATAGGAGCTTGCAGAATGTATACGGAGATTCGGCAGCAGACAGAAGCATGGTGAGTCGTTGGGCGAGGCGTCTGTCATCATCGCAACGCGGTCGCGCAAACCTGGAGTCCTCCAGCGCTGTACAACTAGACGTCTCTGTTGGTAGTGCTGACACACGCATCCACCAATTGGGGTACTCAAAGGTTTGTGCCCCCTGGGTTCCTCGCCACTTAACAGAAGACCATAAAGTACAACTAAGGATCATCTGAGAGGAGTTTCTTGTACTCCGTGAGAACCAGTATGTGGGTGGTGGGGGGATTATTAATGCAGCAAGATGTTGGCTCCAACGTCGACCAGTAGAATGGTATCATACGGTCATACAGTCCCTAATAGTGAGGTGGCGTAAGGCTGTCGCATTGAACCGAGATTAAGGTGAAAAATGGGATTTCGTGACCGAAAGAGTGGGGAATAACATGGTAAACTGGAATCCTCGACAAAATCAGCCTGCATCCAGAAAAAAAGTGTTGCATTACTTCACCTCGTCGTCGGAGCTGAATCACTTTCCGGCAAAATGTTCTTTTAACTTAGGGAACACGTGATAGTCACTGGGCGCCAAGTCAGGACTATAGGGTGAGTGGGTGATTATGTTCCACTGAAACTGTTGTAGGAGAGCAACGGTTTGCCGAGCAATGTGTGGGCGAGCGTTGTCAGGGAGAATGTGTACGCCCTTGATCAACATTCCTCTTCTCCGGTTCTGAAATGCCCGTTTGAGTTTTTTCAGAGTCTCACAGTACCTGTCAGCGTTAATTGTAGTCCCAGTGGGCATAAAGTCGACCAACAATACCCATTTCCGATCCCAAAAAACGGTTATCATGACTTTAGCGGCAGACTGTGTTTGTTTGAATTTCCGTGGCTTTGGCGAAGAAGGATGCCGCCAGTGGCGTGACTGTTGCTTGGTCGCAGGTTTAATGTGGTATGTCCAGGTTTCGTCACCCGTGACAATTGAGTCCGGAAAGTTGTCCTGTTCGGCTGCAAGGGGGTGAAGAAATGCGCAGGAAGCATCAACTCGTTTCCGCATGTGGTCCTCAGTCAGCATGTGTGGCACCCATCTTGCGCACACCTTCCGGTAATTCAATGTTTCCGTTAAACTTCTGTGTGCGGTGCTTCGGGAAACCTCAGGAACCACCGTGCAAAGGTCATCCAGGGTGATCCGCCGATCTTCACGCATGATTTGCTCAACCTTCAACACTGTCTCCTCAGAAATTGACGGTCTCCCGCTTCTTTGTTCGTCGTGAATTTCGGTCCGACCAGCTGCAAACTCTCTACACCACTTACGAACATTTTTGACGTCCATGCACGACTTACCATAAACTTCCGTCAATTTGGCGATGGATTTCAATCGGCGCAGTTCCCTTTACATTCCAAAACCGAGTAGCTGCGCGCAATTCGCACTTGGCGGTAACATCCAACGGGAGCTCCATTCTCAACGGTTGTCAAGCCAAGACTGAGCGCCTCAGAGCGCCGTGCGCATGTTTACACACAGCGCGTGAAGCATTCTTTATAACAGTGTGACCAACTGCCACAGAAACAGAGTTCTGTACTTATAAAAAAAATAGGAGACCTTACTTTTGGGATTACCGTATATCATCAGCATTTGTAGACTCAGACAAAGCATTTGACAATGTTGACTGGAATACTCTCTTTCAAATTCTGAAGGTGGCGGGGGTAAAATACAGGGAGCGAAAGGCTATTTACAATTTGTACAGAAACCGGATGGCAGTTATAAGAGTCGAGGGACATGAAAGGGAAGCAGTGGTTGGGAAGGGAGTGAGACAGGGTTGTAGCCTCTCCCCGATGCTATTCAGTCTGTATATTGAGCAAGCAGTAAAGGAAACAAAAGAAAAGTTCGGAGTAGGTATTAAAATCCATGGAGAAGAAATAAAAACTTTGAGGTTCGCCGATGACATTGTAATTCTGTCAGAAACAGCAAAGGACTTGGAAGTGCAGTTGAAAGGAGGGTGTAAGATAAACATCAACAAAAGCAAAACAAGGATAATGGAATGTAGTCGAATTAAGTCGGGTGATGATGAGGGAATTAGATTAGGAAATGAGACACTTAAAGTAGTAAAGGAGTTTTGCTATTTGGGGAGCAAAATAACTGATCATGGTCGAAGTAGAGAGGATATAAAATGTAGACTGGCAATGGCAAGGAAAGCGTTTCTGAAGAAGAGAAATTTGTTAACATCGAGTATTGATTTAAGTATTAGGAAGTCATTTCTGAAAATATTTGTATGGAGTGTAGCCATGTATGGAAGTGAAAAATGGACGATAAATAGTTTGGACAAGAAGAGAATAGAAGCTTTCGAAATGTGGTGCTACAGAAGAATGCTGAATATTAGATGGGTAGATCACATAACTAATGAGGACTTATTGAATAGAATTGGGGAGAAGAGGAGTTTGTGGCACAACTTGACTAGAAGAAGGGATCAGTTGGTAGGACATGTTCTGAGGCATCAAGGGATCACCAATTTAGTACTGGAGGGCAGCGTGGAGGGTAAAAATCGTAGAGGGAGACCAAGAGATGAATACACTAAGCAGATTCAGAAGGATGTAGGTTGCAGTAAGTACTGGGAGATGAAGAAGCTTGCACAGGATAGAGTAGCATGGAGAGCTGCATCAAACCAGTCTCAGGACTGAAGACCAAAACAACAACATCATCAGGAAATGATTTCGGTAGGAGAACTATGGTTTTCCATGTTTTCTGTAGGTGTCATTTTCCATTGATTGTAATCTTGACTCAGTGTACATTTCTAAGTTTTCATTCTGTGGGGATCCTCGCTTTCCGTTTCTGCGATATTGTTCGTTGCGACGGTTGCGTTGCCTCGCCGGCCGCGCCCGCATAATTGAGCAGCACGTTGATAGCGTCGCCGTGCGCTCGACCGCCGCTCCGTGCGGCAGCTGGGCCACGCGCCGCTGCGAGCTCTCGCCACGCATATGCTCACTGAAGCTGTAGACGACACATGTCCTAGGCCAGGGTCGGTCACGGCGTGGCAAATTGCACGCGAGCATAGTGTGCGGGCTGCATGCGAGTCGCGCATCGTGCTGTCTCGGCTATGCTCACTACTTCTCGTAAATACGCTGTACAGTGCGATATTTCATTTAGCATCCCCGTGCGGCATTTTTCGGGCGGCAAGACTTTTTCACTTCGGTAGAATCGCGGTGTCAGCGCTGTTTACCGTTCGCTCTTTGTTCGTGGTATAAACGAAGTTCACAGTTGCAGGGGCTGTTTTCACAAAAAGAGGCAGTCGGGAGATCTATCGTCACAAACCTTTAAAACGAGTGGTACTGACAAGAGAGAAGGATATGAATTCTCAGTTTCTGTTATGCGATATACAGTCGCAGTACCGCAAATTTACTATGAACGACAGTACAACACCTTGCAGAAGACTACCATGGCCGCGGGGGATTGGCTCTAATGGCTCTGAGCACTATGCGACTTAACGTCTGAGGTCATCAGTCGCCTAGAGCTTAGAACTAATTAAACCTAACTAACCTAAGGACATCACACACATCCATGCCCGAGGCAGGATTTGAACCTGCGACCGTAGCGGTCGCTCGACTCCAGACTGTAGCGCCTAGAACCGCACGGACACCCCGGCCGGCCGCGGGGGATTATCCGAGTGGTCTAGGGCGCTGCAGTCATGGACTGCGCGGCCGGTCCCGGCGGAGGTTCGAGTCCTCCCTCGGGCATGGGTGTGTGTGTTTGTCCTTAGGATAATTTAGGTTAAGTAGTGTGTAAGCTTAGGGACTGATAACAAAATGGTTCAAATGGCTCTGAGTACTATGGGACTCAACATCTGTGGTCATCAGTCCCCTAGACTTACAACTACTTAAACCTAAGGACATCACACACATCCATGCCCGAGGCAGGATTCGAACCTGCGACCGAAGCAGTAGCGCGGTTCCGGACTGTATCGCCTAGAACCGCTCGGCCACCGCGGCCGGCGGGACTGATAACCTTAGCAGTTAAGTCCCATAGGATTTCACACACATTTGAACATTTTGAAGACTAGCATGTACTCGCGGTGGCTTATCACCATCATAAAGGGCTTGTAGTAATTGAATCCTTTATGATTTGAAACACAAACGTACACAAGTATATGTGCTGCACTGCAAGATTAGGATTCTTCCCATATACAGGGTGACAATTATTGAACTATATGAAATAAAATCTTCATAACTTCTGATCGGTTTGCGGTAGGACGTTCAAACTGCACGGTTGGCCGCGGGGCTTGATGGGAATTAGTATTGCGCAGTGTTGTTTAGTTTATCGACGAAGACCACTTTCATTTGGGTGGTTCCGTCAATAAGCAAAATTGGTGAATTTGGGGGAGTGAGAACTCTCATTTCGCGGTCGAAAATTCTCTTCACCCTCAACGGGTGACTGTGTGATGTGCAATGTCCGGTGACGGAATAATCGGTGCGATATTCCTTGATGGCACGTTGACCACCGAACGGTACGTGAAGGTGTTGGAAGATGATTTCATCCCCATTATCAAAAATGACCCTGATTCCGTCAAGATGTGGTTCATGCAAGACGGAGCTCGACATCATCGAAGCAGGAAAGTGTTTGATATCCTGTAGGAGCACTTTGTGGACGGCAATCTGGATCTAGGGTACCCAGAGGCCACTGACATGGACCTAGATTAGCCGCCATATTCTCTGGATATGAGCACATGCGACTCCTTTTTGTGGGGCTATATTAAAAACAAGGTGTACAGCAATAACCACAAAGCCATTGCTGAGCAGATAACAGCCGTTCAGGGGGTCATCGACGCCATCGATGTTCCGACAGCCGGCCGTGTGGCCGAGCGGTTCTAGGCGCTTCAGTCTGGAACCGCGCGACCGCTACGGTCGCAGGTTCGAATCCTGCCTCGGGCATGGATGTGTGTGATGTCCTTAGGTTAGTTAGGTTTAAGTAGTTCTAAGTCTAGTGGACTGATGACCTCCGATGTTAAGTCCCCTAGTGTTTACAGCCATTTGACCCATTTTTTTAAATGTTCGGATACTCCAGCTGGTCATGCAGAATTTCTCTATTCGTTTGCGTCACATCAGCGTCAATGATGGCAGACATATCTAATATGTCATTACCTAAATTCGATTATGTGTAGTGACGTTTACATGATGAATAAAGTGTGTGCACGCAGTAGTTTGTAACTGATTTACATTCTAGTTCAATATTTTTCAGCCGGCCGAAGTGGCCGTGCGGTTAAAGGCGCTGCAGTCTGGAACCGCAAGACCGCTACGGTCGCAGGTTCGAATCCTGCCTCGGGCATGGATGTTTGTGATGTCCTTAGGTTAGTTAGGTTTAACTAGTTCTAAGTTCTAGGGGACTAATGACCTCAGAAGTTGAGTCCCATAGTGCTCAGAGCCATTTGAACCATTTGAACCAATATTTTTCACCCTATAGATTCCTCCTTGTTACACTAGAATAATTACCTGTTAGATGTGGTTGTTTCATGACTATATTTCTGGCGCTTCTCTTGCAACGGCGAGCAATTAGTGGAGTATCATATCTTGCTCGAGAGTACTGACCGCGAAACTGTGTTGTAGGTGTGTCTAAACTAATCATTTAAACTGTTCGTAAAGTACTTATGTGTCATGGGACGATCTCCACTTAGATGAGAAAACGATCTTGTTCATTTGTATACGGGGCAGGGATAAGGACGCGACGTCTCACTGGTGTGGATAACCGTAAGTAATGGATCCTGACCTTCACAGCTTCCGAAGCGAATTCAGAGTAATTTCAGTAAAATCTGTAGTGGTTACTGTGTTTCAAAAGAATAATTGAAAATTTTATTTTATTTTAAATAAATTGTTGGGACTTGGTTGTGTGTCTATCCTTTTCGCTAATCAGCCACTGCCAATAGGGTGTGGTCTCAGCAGCGCCACACAGCTGACGACAAGGTAAGCTTTTAGATTCGATACATAACTTCCTTATTATTTGGCAGCTACATTGTACACTAACATTATTTATCAGGCAGTACACATGTTTCTGCTTGCAATTTATTATGTGGCAACTACATAGTACACCAGCATTATTTATCAGGCAGTACATATGTTTCTGCTAACAAAATGAACTTACTCCACTTCTAACTGTGAGACCACTTGACTACCCCATAATTACTTCAGCACTACAACTTTCATCTCTTTGCATACTCTGGTTTCCGACTCATTGTCCGATTCCGCCTAATTAAGTCCAATTATTTCCGTGTTTCTTTGTTTTACCTTTACTTCCTGCTGCATCATCTACAGTTTAATTATCTGCTTTTAAAAAATTCTCTGTCTTTTGTTAAAACATTCATTTGTAATTGTTTCTTACAGCGCTATTCTGAGCTCCCTCTCCTGGTCTACTCGCACATCTACAGTCATCACCCAGAACATTACGACCACAGACCTATTGTAGATGTAAATCCGTGCAAGTGAGAGCAGCGTCATTTGGCGTGGAATGACTACTGGTTAGACACACGTACGGTGCATGTAGTATCAAAGAGCGTGCTGTCCGTGTGTGGAATGGGGAAGGCGCGCGACCTATCTGAGTTTGATTGACAGAGGGCAGATTGTCATGGCACACAGGTTTGGCACGAGTATTTCGTAAGTGCACGACTTGTCGATTGTTCGAAGAATGCTGTGGTGAGTCTCTTCAACACGTGGCGAAACCAAGGTGAAACCACACCAGGCGGCGCGTGGTCGGGCGGCTACCCTTCATTACAATTGTCGGACGTCTTACGTTAGGCAGACTGGCAAAACAGGACAGGCGGCGAACTGTGGAACGACTAACATCAGATTTTAATGCTAGGAAGAGTACAAGTGTGTCTGAACACACAGTGCACCGAACGCTCCTAACGATGGGCCTCCACAGCCGACGACCCATGCATGTGCCAATATTAACACCATGACATCTGCAACTGCGACTGAAATGGGCACGTGGCCGTTGGCACTGGACGTTGGCACAGTGGCAGAGCATTGCATGGTCTGATGAATCACGTTACCTTCTTCATCATGCAGATGGGAGTGCACGAACCCACCGTCTACCAGGGGAACATCTGTACTGCTGGACGGCCATGGGTCTAGTGGAGCTCGTGAAAGGCGTCATGACGGCCAAGGAGTATCGTACACTGGTTGCAGACCACGTTCGCCTCCTCATGACGATCATGTTTCCCAGTGGCAGTGGCATTTTTCAACAAGATAATGCGCCATTCCACAAAGCCAGGAGTCTGATGGAGTGGTTCGAGAAACACAGTGGTGAGTTCTAATTGTTGTGATGGTCCCCCAACTCGCCAGATTTGAACCCGATCGAGGACATCTGGGATGTGATTGAAAGTGGCATCAGAGCTCATCGTCCCCCTTCCCGGAACTGACGGTGAACCACTAAAAAAAAAGCGTTTTTCGTTGCGACGGAATCTTCTCATGAAATTTCAATCACCAGTTTTCTCCTCCGATTGCGAAAACATTCGGTTGGCACCCATCTACATTGGGAGAAATGCTCATCGTGACAAAATAAGAGAAAGCAGGGCTCGCACAGAAAAATTTAAGTGCTCGTTTTCCCCGCGCGTCGTTTGAGAGTGGAACGGTAGAGAGACAGCTTGAGGGTGGTTCACTGAACCTTCTGCCGGGCACTTTACTGTGAATAACAGAGTAATCACGTAGATGTTGACTATACTTTCAGGCTACGTGGTGAAATTGCGCTGCAACGTCATACAACCGTCCATCGCCCGCCAAAGTTAACAGTTTCAAAATATCCGTAGATAGTCTGACTATTACTATTATTATTATTATTATTATTATTAGAATGCATTTTGGGGATGGTAAGACACTGATGGAGACGGAAAGTGTTATACCATGAAGCACCAGCCTGTCATCTAGCGAACGTTGTGGAGATGTACATCACTTAGCAGATATTAAATGATCAAACGTTCATTCCATTCGGAACTTACGACTATCATCAACATCAGTACAAGGTGCGACCCCCACGAGCACGAATTAATCTTGTATTAGTTGTGGCACGGAAGCTAACAGCCTCCAAATGTCACGTTGAGGAATTCACTGCCATGCCTAAAACTCATGCTGTGTCATTTCATAAAGACTGCTGGATGGAGGCGAGTATAAGTGTATTTTCTTCCCATAGCATCCAAAATATGTTATATCGGTGACAACACATTGGATCTGGAAGGCCAGCCAAGGATCCGTACATTCCTCAAGTCGTTTGTAGTGGTAACTGCGGTATGGGATATTACATTATCCTGCTGAAACACCCAATTTTGTACCGTGATCATGAAGGGTATGACAACAGGGTTTACCATTCTTGCCACATACTGGTGAACGTTTAGCTTCCTTACCAAATTATTCCTGCTGACATATCCAACAGCTTCTCATACCATAATTCCAGGAGTCGTCGACGTATGGGTCTCTAGAACTGCTGCTTTCAGTGACCTCTCACCAAATCGTCTACGGACACATTGGCGTTAATCTGGCCGCCACAAACAGAATCGACACTCGTCACCGAGTGAGGTGGCACAGTGGTTAGCACACTGGACTCGTATTCGGGAGGACGACGTTTCAATCCTGCGTCCGGTCATCCTGATTTAGGTTTTCCTGGATTTCCCTAAATCACTTCAGACAAATGCCAGGATGGTTCCTTTGACAGGGCACGGCTGACTTCCTTCCCCATCCTTCCCTAATCCGATGAGACCGATAACCTCGCTGTTTGGTCAAAACTTGAAGTTTACACTCAGCTTCCAGAAAATCCTTCACGGCGGTTCGTGATCCGTCCGGATTTCGGATGTTGTCATTCATCTGTTCGTTAGCACCACTCGAACAATCCTAAGAGTGGTGTAGTCCTTCTGAAACGACCCACCCACCTCTTGCCCTCACACTGTCGTCCTGAGATAATTACTTCAACATGCGTTCTGCAGTCATTGCGCTCTGTCGTTATGATGCTCCCACGCCCCTCACGCCAATGGTTCGATCTTCCTCAAAGTCCGAAAGATGACGATAAGCTGCCTGTACTTGTCCTGTGGGCATGTTGGGCTGCGATTTACACCAGAAAAGTTCCAGTAATGTAAGACACACTCAACAGCCATCAAGTACTCTTACCGTTCTTCATCTCTTGGAATGGCCTCTCTCTGTACTGAAAATAAGCTCGCGTAAGCATGAAATTTTTATCGACATATCCGACGGACATGGAAGTACAGGAGTATTAGTTTGGGACTGTTGTGTCAGTGTACGTATTGACTCGTAGTCCCATTCACATAATCCCTGTTCTTCCAGGTCACAGAATTTACTTGTTTTATCTGTCCACGTTTTTATTATATTCTAAAGAAGCACATTACACTATTAAAATTATTTATTGCCTTGTTCCTGATAAACAGCAACATACATGCAAGTGCGTGCTGCCAAATACCAAACATCACGGATGACGACTGACTACCGGTTGCAGCCGACCGCCTAAGCTGCACCCCGAGTTGTCGCGTTGTAGAATGCCTTGACCTTCCGCTCTACCACTCCGTTTTCGTCTTAACTACGCTGCGCTGGTGTGACTGTAATTGCTTGCGAGCGACTTCTGTGATTATGACTCCACGCCAGATTTTGTGTTACCGGGGTTTCCATGCTCGAGCTGTCTAGTTGGTCTTACACCGCGGGTCGTAGTTGGTGCGGGCTGTCCCAGCTGCAAAATTACTTGTATACATGTGGCACTTAAGTGTTCGACGACGACCTCCTTAAAATCTGAAAGATGGGACAGGACAATGAGATTTATGAAACTAGAAGTTGAGAGTTACATTTGTGGCTGCTTACTTTTAGAGTCATAGTCAGGTGAACAAGAAACGTTAGATTAAACATCATATTTCGTAACTGTCCTGATATGTGGTGATCGACTAAGATCAAGCATGGACAAGCACTAGCTCTATTCGGTGCAACTGGTGACTCTACTGCGAGATTCACTACAGCTTCAGCCATTTTTATTGTCAATGAAAGACTGATAATACTAATTTCATCACTTAACTGATTCCTTAAATATGGACCTCCCCAGGAAAGCCCATGGTTCAAATGGCTCTGAGCACTATGGGACTTAACTTCTAAGGTCATCAGTCCCCTAGAACTTAGAACTACTTAAACCTAACTAACCTAAGGACATCACACACATCCATGCCCGAGGCAGTATTCGAACCTGCGACCGTAGCGGTCGCGCGGTTCCAGACTGTAGCGCCTTTAACCGCTTGGCCAACACGGCCGGCGAAAGCCCATGTAGGGAAAAGTTTCGACCGTAGCGTATGAAAAAAAATATGGACATTTGTCAGGCCGCAGAGGCGTAATACCGACGTTTGCGTGCTGTCGGACGGGTATGTCGGCCATCTCTCTTGTCTGCCCACTGACATTGACCTGCTCCACGTAGCACGCACACCCAAGTGTCGGTAGTCGCGCGCAGAGAGGGAAATAACAGACCGATCGACTTACGGCGCCGTAGCGGGTGCGAGCGCATTGCAGGCTGTAATTACTTCCAAAACGGGTCTCTCATTGAATGAAATGAAATGAACAAGTAAACAACCACAGGTAAACTTGTCACACCGCAGTCAATTCCTTTCAGTCGTGACGTCACATGTAGGGGAAAAAATGGTTCAAATGGCTCTGAGCACTATGGGACTTAACAGCTATGGTCATCAGTCCCCTAGAACTTAGAACTACTTAAACCTAACTAACCTAAGAACATCACACAACACCCAGTCATCACGAGGCAGAGAAAATCCCTGACCCCGTCGGGAATCGAACGCGGGAACCCGGGCGTGGGAAGCGAGAACGCTACCACACGACCACGAGCTGCGGACTCACATGTAGGACATCGCTTATATAAGGCAATGGCAGCAATACTACGACGAGTTCCGACATAAGCTGTTTGGCGTAGTGGTCAGCGTTGCTGTCTATCCTTAAGAAATACGTTAGGTCAAACGCGGCCTCCAGCAATTTTTTCTTACTTAGTACTTATCATTTCTGGAAGGTACTCGAAATATTTTATGTTCGTAAAGTTTATACACTAATTGACATTAAAATTGCTACACCACGAAGATGACGTGCTACAGACGCGAAATTTAACCGACAGGGAGAAGTTGCTGTGATACGCAAATGATTAGCTTTTCAGAGCATTCACACTAGGTTGGCGCCGGTGGCGACACCTACAACGTGCTGACATGAGGAAAGTTTCCAACCGATTTCTCATACACAAACAGCAGTTGACAGGCGTTGCCTGGTGAAACGTTATGATGCCTCGTGTAAGGACGAGAAATGCGCACCGTCAGGTTTCCGACTTTGATAAAGGTCGGATTGTAGCCTATCGCGATTGCGCTTTATCGTATCGTGACATTGCTGCTCGCTTTGGTCGAGATTAAGTGACTGTTATCAGAGTATAGAATCAGTGGGTTCAGGAGGGTAATACGGACCGCCGTACTGGATCCCAACGGCCTCGTATCACTAGCAGTCGAGATGACAGGCATCTTATCCACATGGTTATAACGGATCGTGCAGCCACGTCTCGATCCCTGAGTCAACAGATGGGGATGTTTGCAAGACAACAACCATCTGCACGAACAGTTCGACGACGTTTGCAGCAGCATGGACTATCAGCTCGGAGACCATGGCTGCGGTTACCCTTGACGCTGCATCACAGACGGGAGCGCCTGCGATAGTGTACTGAACGACGAACCTTGGTGCACGAATGGCAAAACGTATTTTTTTCGGATGAATCCAGGTTCAGTTTACAGCATCATGATGGTCGCATCCGTGTTTGGCGACATCGCGGTGAACGCACTGGCGTATCACCCGGCGTGATGGTATGGGGTACCATTGGTTACATGTCTCGGTCACCTCTTGTTCTCATTGACGGCACTTTGAAGAGTGGACGTTACATTTCAGATATGTTATGACCCGTGGCTCTACTCTTCATTCCATACCTGCGGAACCCTACATTTCAGCAGGATAATGCACGACCGCATGTTGCAGGTCCTGTACGGGCCTTTCTGGATACAGAAAATGTTCGACTGATGCCCTGGCCAGCACATTCTCCAGATCTCTCACCAACTGAAAACGTCTGGTCAATGGTTGCCGAGCAACTGGCTCGTCACAATACGCCAGTCACTACTCTTGATGAACTGTGGTGTTGTGTTGAAGCTGCATTAGCAGCTGTACCTGTACACGCCATCCAAGCTCTGTTTGACTCAATGCCCAGGCGTATGAAGGCCTTTATTTCGGCCAGAGGTGGTTGTTCTGGTTGCTAATTTCTCAGGGTTTATGCACACAAATTGCGTGAAAATGTAATCACATGTCAGTTCTAGTATAATATATTTGTCCAATGAATACCCGTTTATCATCTGCATTTCTTCTTGGTGTAGCAATTTTAATGTCCAGTAGTGTATATTTTGGGACACTCGATGTTTGTGTTAATAACAGCACTTTCCACCCAGGAGTTCAGTTCTGTTTTGGCTGTACGATGGTGTTCGTAATAAATGTGCTTTCAGTGCTAAGTTCAAAATGTTCAAATGTGTGTGAATTCATAAGGGACCAGACTGCTGAGATTATCGGTCCCAAGACTTACACACTACTTAAACTAACTTAGACTGACTTACGCTAAGAATAAGACACACACCCATGCCCGAGGGAGGACTCAAACCTCTGGTGGGAGGGGCATCGCAATGCGTGACATGGCGCCTCTAACCGCGCTGCCACTCCGCGCGGCTCAGTGCTAACTCTTTACACTTCACTGACGACCCTGCTTTCTGATTTGGACTTGAGTGTGGTTGCGACGTGACCTTGTCATCTTAAGGTTGTTGCTGTGACAGTCAAAATTGCTTATGCAGTATATTAATTGCGATTTTGTGGGTTGAATAAACATTTCCAATAGAGACCAAATCACGTTATACTCCGTCGCAAAACGATGTCGTGCTTCACAGCGCGGATCGGTACATAAATCAGTCAATAAGAAAAGCTTCAACCTATTTCCAGTGATAACAACAGAACATGACAGTCGTTAAATCCGAAAGACAAGAATAATACCAACGATTGACAATTACAAGGGGTACCAAAGCGTTACGGTCAAAATTATACAGATTACACGGATCTTAAAATGATTACTTTGAGAAAAGGACTTAACGTTCGTAAATCAATATTAATTTTTAATTGTAAACTTAATGTTAGCGTCTGTTCAAAATTAGCACTGCCAATCGCAGTGCATGCACTACAACGGCGCGTAAATTTTCCCAGCAGTCTCTACAGTATCCCTATTGTCTGTTGTACAACTAGAAAGCCAACTAGTACCAAGCAACCAGTTCCTATTTAGCTTCTATTACAGTTTCTATTAGTCAGCTGCTGCGAATCATTTATTTGTATGTTTGTCCGTCTTTACAACCCCCACCACCTGAGGCCCCTAACATTATATGCATGTATCCTAGTACCTATAACGAGAAACTCTCCATCTTCGACAACCAATCACGAACTGTATACAGTGATAAACGGCGTGGTGAACGTATTACAGACGACATGCATTGTTATGCGAGTTAACGCCACAACGTCGATGTGGTAGGGAAATGTTTATTATAGATCATAAGCAGTTTGCAAGCACGTGTCACACACACATTGCTCATTCAAGACCTCTTACTTCCAAAAAGATTCATTTCCGACCACTGATTCCTTGGCTCAAAACACTCAATTTATAGCCCTGTATTATTTCGACTCTATATATTTGAAGTAACCTGTATATTCACTGTTAGTGACAAATTATTGGAACTGATATAAAAAGAAACGTCCATCATATCACAAAATTACACAAAATAAAGAACCTATGCACAGGCTTCCCTCGTCCAGATCCTCCGCTACACACACACACACACACACACACACACACAGTCCCTACAATAGCGAGAGCAACAAAAACATTCAAACCTGATGTGCCAGGAGACGTCGAAACCCGACGTTTCGTGAAGGATTACTCGACTGGATAACCGAAGGAAAGAATAATTGAAAGTTTGCAGTTGTCTGCGCCACGGCTATTGCCCCGTGCTAATCCATAGATCAAATGGGCATCTGCCAACTCTGCATTTGTAAACATTGCACCGACTGCAAAACCACGTTCGTCATGAACGCCAACCTGTTGATGCTACGTACTGGTGTGCTTGATGCTAGTACTGTAGAACAATGAGTCGCATGTCGACACAAGCACCGAAGTCAACATTACCTTCCTTCAATTGGGCCAACTGGCGGTGAATCGAGGAAGTACAGTACATACTGACGAAACTAAAATGAGCTCTAACATGGAAATTAAGCGTTTCCGGACACATGTCCACGTAACATATTTTCTTTATTTGTGTGTGAGGAATGTTTCCTTGCTCGCATCTCGTGGTCGTGCGGTAGCGTTCTCGCTTCCCACGCCCGGGTTCCCGGGTTCGATTCCCGGCGGCGTCAGGGATTTTCTCTGCCTCGTGATGGCTGGGTGTTGTGTGATGTCGTTAGGTTTAAGTAGTTCTAAGTTCTAGGGGACTGATGACCATAGATGTTAAGTCCCATAGTGCTCAGAGCCATTTGAACCTTTGAATGTTTCCTTAAAGTTTGGCCGTACCTTTTTGTAACACCCTGTATAAACTGTGAATGATGGTCAATGCGATTTTGATTATTCCTTGCTATAAACTGTTTCAGTTTCTTACAATATATTCGAGAAAGTAAGGAGACCGTAACAGTTTGTCCAACGAAGACTGCTGTACGCCAATAATGTTTCTCTAGAAGGGAAAAAACTGAGCATACGCATTATCATAAAAAAGACGTAATCCCGTGCTGGTAACAATGTAAGCGTAATCAAATGATTGTGGCCACCTAAAATATAGACATGGACAATTCAAAATTACTTTTATTATTAGTGAATCTAGTGATAGCGACTATATGACTGTCGCTTCACAATCTCGGTCACGCTTCGCACGTAGAAAGTGACAGATTGGACTGAACACTTACTGTGGTGTTTTTCGTAAGTAAGTAGGTCCTGTGATAGGGAACAGCGTAAAAATAGAATCGTGGAAGGACATTACCCGTGTCCATTGGCCTTCAGTACTTAAAAATGACAGACAGAAATTGCAAACTGGAAAATCAGGAACGGCTAGAGAAGATTGCAAAGCTGTAGAAGCATGCATGACTATGGCAGAAGTAGATGTCGCCTATAGGGCAATTAAACAAACCTTTGGGGAAAGGAGAAGCACTTACAGGGATGGAAAAAAATATGGACACATCAAAAACGCAACACTTTATTATGCCTAAAATGATGTAGGATAACTGTTGGCATTACTCTCTAGGTCGGAAGAGGAGCTGGAGCAAATGACCAAAGCACTAAAGGAGGCTACCAGCAAATTTGGGCTAAACGTAAATGAAGCCAAGACAGAGTACCTCGTTATGACGCGTGGTCATTGTCAGACTGCTGATCATCTACAATCACTGCAGGTTGGGGACCAGTCCTACAATACAGTGCAAGAATTCAAATACTTAGAGGCACTTTTCGCTGAGAACTCGTTATGTGAAGCAGAGATCAGTGCCAGATTACAAGCAGGAAACCGATCTTACCAGAGCCTAGCACAACTGCTTCGGTCCAGATATCTCTTCAGACAGTTCAAGATTCGACTGTACAAAACCCTGATCCAATCTGTTGTTCTATATGGCTGTGAGACATGGAGTATCCGGAAACAGGACTTCCATAAGCTCCTTGTTTTTGAGGGAAAAGTGCTTCGGAAGATCTTCGGTCCGGTTCTGGATGCAGATACAGTTGAATGGAGGATCAGATACAACCAAGAGCTTGAGGAACTATACCAGCAGCCCAACATAGCAGGAACTGTCAAAGCCAAACGAATGCAGTGGGCCGGCCATGTGGCCCGGATGGAGGATCACGGATGGCCTCGGAAGCTCCTGGATTTCACACCTACAGGAAAGAGACCGCCATGGAGACCCAAGAAGCGTTGGAGGGATGCATTCCATGAATATGTAACCAAGTGTCAATAGATGTGAACGGATGGCGGATAGCAGCAGTGGACACAATACAGTGGAGGAGGAAACTTGTAGATGCGTGCGGTACACTGGGCCTGATCACGTAGTAGTAGTAGTAGTAGTAGTAGTAGTAGTAGTATTCAAAACAGCTTCCAATGGTCTCGGAATGGATAAATATTGGTCCTGTGTGGCTTTCAAGAGCATCTTATAACATTCTTCTTGCAAAATATCGGCAAGTTCAGGTAACGATGATGGTGGTGGGTAGCGATCACGCACCCTTCCCTCCAAAATAGACCACAAAGGCTCAATAATATTGAGATCTGGTGACTGTCGTGGGCAGGGGAGATCAGACGATTCATCTTCGTGCTCAGAATACCAGCCCTGAACGATGTGATCTGTGTGAACAGGGGCCCTGATGTCATGGAACAAAGCATCACCATTGAGGAGCAAACACTGTACTATGGGACGGACCAGACCAGCAGAAATGATCACATAATCCTGGTCAGTAATGCGACCTTGTCCAACGAATACCACGATGTGGCTGTCCTAATCATCACCAGACTCCCACCATGTCTCACTCTTGTGACGTAACTCGGCCAGAAGTTGGAAATAATGTAAAGAAAGACGCATGCGACCAAATGACTTTCTATCGTTGCTCTATTGCCCAGGCTTAATGGATTCGGCACCACGTTTGCCTGCTACCGATATTTGCTTTCTGAAGCGTGATTTTGGAATTCTAGCTCGCCCTGCAGTTCCTTTCTTATGAACCTCCATTCGCGTTGTTTTGGCGCTGACAGGGTCCGTGAGTGCGACATTTAATTCTGCGGCGACGTTTGCAGCTGTCGTCCCTTTATCCTCTTCAATGGCCATCTGTCACGATCACTCAGCACACACTTTCGTCCGAATTGTGACTTAGTGAATGATGTTTTTCCGCTTTCCCTGTATGTGGTATAAAGCTTCGGTACGGTGCCTCTTGAAAGACCAAACACTTCGGGTATCTTGGTTACGGGAGCACCGACAGTACGAGCACGAACAACTTGCCTACCTTCGAATTCACTTAGCTCCTACATAATGCAGTCAACACTCTAGAGAATCCTGTTCTGACGGCTGGCACTTGCAACGTACTGAGGACATCACGCAGGTGCCTTTCGTGGTCACAGGCTTGCCTAGCATCTACACTACTGGCCATTAAAATTGCTACACCAAGAAGAAATGCAGATGATAAACGGGTATTCATTGGACCAATATATTATACTAGAACTGACATGAGATTACATTTTCACGCAATTTGGGTGCATAGATCCTGAGAAATCAGTACCCAGAACAACCACCTCTGGCCCTAATAGCGGCCGTGATACGCCTGGGCATTGAGTCAAACAGAGCTTGGATGGCGTGTACAGGTACAGCTGCTCATGCAGCTTCAACGCGATACCACAGTTCATCAAGAGTAGTGACTGGCGTATTGTGACGAGCCAGTTACTCGGGCACCATTGACCAGACGTTTTCAGTTGGTGAGAGATCTGGAGAATGTGCTGGCCAGGGCAGCAGTCGAACATTTTCTGTATCCAGAAAGGCCCGTACAGGACCTGCAACATGCGGTCGTGCATTATCCTGCTCAAATGTAGGGTTTTTGAGGGATCGAATGAAGGGTAGAGTCACGGGTCGTAACACATCTGAAATATAACGTCCACTGTTCAAAGTGCCGTCAATGCGAACAAGAGGTGACCGAAACGTGTAACCAATGGCACCCCATACCATCACGCCGGGTGATACGCCAGTATGGCGATGACGAATACACGCTTCCAATGTTCGCTCACCGCGATGTCGCCAAACACGGATGCGACCATCATGATGCTGTAAACTGAACCTGGATTCATCCGAAAAAATTACGTTTTGCCATTCGTGCACCCAGATTCGCCTTTGAGTACACCATCTCAGGCGCTCCTGTCTATGATGCAGCGTCAAGGGTAACCCCAGCCATGGTCTCCGAGCTGATAGTCCATGCTGCTGCAAACGTTGTCGAACTGTTCGTGCAGATGGTTGTTGTCTTGGAAACGTCCCCATCTTTTGACTCGGGGATCGAGACGTGGCTGCACGATCCGTTACAGCCATGCGGATAAGATGCCTGTCATCTCGACTGCTAGTGATACGAGGCCGTTGGGATCCAGCACGGCGTTCCGTATTACCCTCCTGAACCCACCGATTCCATATTCTGCTAACAGTCATTGAAGCTCGACCAACGCGAGCAGCAATGTCGTGATACGATAAACCGCAATCGAGATAGGCTACAATCTGACATTTATCAAAGTCGGAAACGTGATGATACGCATTTCTCCTTCTTCACGAGGCATCACAACAATGTTTCACCAGGCAACGCCGGTCAACTGCTGTTTGCCTATGAGAAATCGGTTGGAAACTTTCCTCATGTCAGCACGTTGTGGGTGTCGCCACCGGCGCCAACCTTGTGTGAATGCTCTGAAAAGCTAATCATTTGCATATCACAGCATCTCCTACCTGTCAGTTAATTTCGCGTCTCTAGCACGTCATCTTCGTGGTGTAGCAATTTTAATGGCCAGTAGTGTACATTTGTCTCGGTGTTTTCATATTTTTCTCCAACCGTTGTATATGAATATTAAGGTTTCAGATGAGAAGACAGTACTAAGGAAAGAACGGAAGACTGAAATGAGGGAGGAATACACAAGGGAAACAAGATTGAAGGTAATATTATAGAAAGAGAAGAGAAACTAGTTGAATGTGAGAAGGGAGATATGATATTGCGAGAAGACTGTGACAGAGCACTGAAAGAACTAAATCTAAACACGGCCCCTACAGAGGTAGACGACATTCTCTTCGAATTATTGAGATTCTTGGAAGAACCAGCCATGACAAAACTATTCCACTTGCTACTCGAGATATACGAGACAGGTGAAATACCCTCGGCTCTCAAGAAGAATGAAAGGATTCCTATTCCAAAGAAGGCAAGTGCATTCATATAAGTAAGAGTGTGTCTTAAGACATTAATTTGGTCAGGATAAATCGGCAACAAATAAATAAATATTAACGAACCATCAGTTTAATAAGTGTAGTTAGAAAATACTGACACGAATTATTTACAGATGAATGTAACCATTAGTAGAACCAGAGTTTTGGAAATGTCAGAAATTTAAGAACACGGCTGGTAAAACTGACACTAAGACTTTAATGTTCACCCTGTGTACTGTATATATTTGTTTGGAACACTATAGACCATACCCTAATTCCACGAGCTCCTGAACTTGAGCGTTATATCTTAAGTATTTCACGGCTGTGCCCAGGCTAGCTGCTGTAGGTAGTATTTCTGAATGCTAAAAGCATAAATCGCAGTATTAGGCCTAAGAAATCAACTTACAGGGACGCAGAACTATAAGTCGCTATGTATCCTTCCCAGCTAATGCAGACGTCTTCCGGTTTGGTTTAAGCACAGGGACAACACCGCAACGATCCGTCGAGGACTCTGTTTTCATAATCATGCTGCCATTAAGATACCGCTGATTACAATAACGATTATATGACTACCTGATGCATCATGCTGTCATTAGTTTTTGCGGCACGGGGAGAAGGGTTTGTGGAATTACGAGTCACTGAACATAATATGGCTCTGAGATGGGCGTGTGTGGATCTAGTGGATGCCTAGTGAACAACATTTACCTAAGTGTGCTGTGGCGACTGTGATGCTCGCTGGAGAGTACGTGAGTTTAGAATTGTTTCTTGTGGTTCGAGTTGGAACCATTATTTTTGGTCAAATAAAATATGTACGTAGACGTTCATGAAAACGCTGCAGGCAGTGACGAGCTTCTCACAGTGAGGAAACGGTTTGGAATCTGATTTTGTAAAGTTATGTGTCAGCATGGCAATGCCTTAGCCCACAAAGCGGAGATAACTGCGTCGTGTCTCGAAGAAAATTACCTGGATATGCTTGTCCGACATGTTCAAAGCACAAACTACTGCCCGAGCGAACACTCGTCCGCACGGCTACCCCGCGCGGCCCGCACTTTCGCAAGAGGCTTCAATTCTGCTCCTTGGAGCAGATTTCGTTCAACAGCAACGCTTCTAAACTGTTTGGGTGTTTGATATGCACGTAAAACTCTTACGTGTTTACAGTCTTTTTAGGTCAGCGTCACCTAAACACGACTGCTAGGATCCATCATCGAATGTCGAGTTCAGGCTAAAGCGAAAGATGAATTCTAAGCATAGGAGGTTCAACTATTTTCCATTATATAATAATGTATGCTCTACACTGTTAGCCTCACCTAATACGTAACTATTTTATGCAATCCTGTAACCAGTACAGCACTGAAAGTGGTCTAATGACTATGCTTTCTCCTGGATCCTTATTTTACACATCACTCACGGTTTTCATCAGAGTTCAGGAAAGATATTCAGTACAACAAAAACGAGAAATAAATATGAGGAAAAGAAGAAAGACGTTTCTTTTACAAAGTTTAACTTTGTAAGATTTCGACCCCATTGGCATCTCATTGGGTTACAATTACTTGAACCTTTCTCATTGCCAGATGCTAAATTGATCACAAGTATTGCCCCATCTGTAACACTGAAACGGCATATAATGGATATACAGTGTGTCCCAGGAAAAATGATCAGTATTCAGGGATACGACAGGAACGATCATTCGAAGCAAAAGATTCTAGTAGACAGTGCCTCTGAAATGCATACCTTAAAAGCTATGAGCACTCCTTCCTCTTCGAAACTGTGAAACAGATCTCTTTTACTGCAAGTTCTTTGCTTTCCATATTTTGGGAGGCGTTAATATGGACGAAAACAACAACAATCGTCTCATAAACATGGGCTCTAAAATGCATACCTTAAGAGCTATGAACACTTTTTTCAGTAGAAGGGACGTGTTTCACAGTAGCTAAGCTGAAAAACTACCCGTAGCTCTTAAGATATGGACTTAAGAGTTCTTGTTTACTGAACTTTTTTTCTTCTTATGGTCAGTACTACCACCTCTTAGAACATGGAAAGCCAAAAGCTTACAGTACATTTTTGTCCCAATATAGAAGATGAAAAACTGCTCATAGTGCTAGAGGTATGCGTGTTAGAAACCATGTTTAGTAGACTATTTTGCTTTCAATGGTCGCGCCTGTCATATCCTTGAACATTGACCAATCCTTCTGGGACACCCAGTACAACGGGAAAACATTATAGCTGAAGATTTTTTTGTATTGTTAGTCTCTTACTAAATAATAAAAATTGTGTCTAACCAAAACCTCTGCAACCCGAAATCTTACTCTTCAGCAGAGAGAGCGTTGGCGAAAGATTAATAACTGTATCCTCACTTTACTTCCAGTGGGTCTGATACGCTTATGCCAACTTTTCGAGTGGATGCCATTTTCCGGCTAGCGTGTTCGATGTATCACTTTATAGTTGTGTACTATCGGTGTCCGTCATGAGTGCCAGTCGCGATAATTTACATTATGGAGACAGTTATAATGATGAGAGAGAAAGCAGACGTCCATAACCTACACTTTTCGAATAACTTCAATAGTGAGACCGAGGCCAATGTCCCTGTTCGATGGATGTATCTCCAGCCACAGTCTTACATGCCCTTACTCCACTAGAAGCTCCAATTAGGCACATCTTTAAAATTATTCGTATATAACTTCTTTAGACACTGGAAACCTTCGTTATGAAGTTACAACAACTGAAGTCAGCAATTTTGTGGTGATCAGGTCTACGACAGATCCTTCTGCTCTCATGTTCAAAATGTTCAAATGTGTGTGAATTCCTAAGGAACCCAACAGCCGAGGTCATCGTTCCCTAGACTTACACACTACTTAAACTAACTTATGCTAAGAACAACATACACATACCCATGCTCGAGGGAGGACTCGAACCTCCGGCGGGAGGGGCCGCGCAATCCGTGACATGACGCCTCAAACGGCGCGGCCACTCGCTCTGCTCTCATTTGTTGCCAGTTAATAATGACTGAAATCAACCTTGTAAAACAAACTGCTGTTACAACTGGAACTGCATTGTCATCAATGAAATTTTCTTTCCCCACGAGGACTCGAAACGGTCATCTCGTATTCTGCTGCCATCTTACAGTCATTAACGACCTCGGTTACGGAGGCGATTAAAACCGTGCGCAGGACTGCCCATCAGTCTCCAACTGATTCTCCTGCCGTTGTCAAACTGTTAACCTGGAGGGAACTGCCATCGAAAAAAAAAAAGAAAAAAAAACATTTCGCCTGAAGTTCCGCGCTGTTACAGAGATTTAACATCTGGAATTGCTACTATTGCGTTGTCTGTATGCTTTTGAATCCGTAAGTGTTGTTTAATGTTATTGTACCACTATCTTCAGAAACAAACTACAAATCCGTAAAAAAGTGCCTCAGGGTTTACCATGGAATGAGAAGGGAACCCGTTGGCCTCCGAGGGACAAACAGAATGGGCACCTGCATTGCGTCAGCGGTACCCCACTTAGGACGGCGCCACACGTTGTTCTTGTCGTTCGCCGCTCCAGGTTTCGCCGACATTTGTTTCTCGATTTACACGAACTTCAGTCACTTACAGCCGTCGGACGTCTACGACTGCGTCTGCAGAGCGTTGGTCGTTGCGTTTATTTGCAAAGCCGACCAACGAGAAAAGCGAGACGGCCACTTCTGCGATGATGGCTGCAAATGTCAAGCCTCAAACACAAATCGTCTTCTAACGTGAAGAAACCGTCAATTACTTCGTTTCTCTACTCTTAATTCGAACAGTGTGGTATTCAAATGCCCGTTAATTTTTTCTGTTACTATTCATTTTCTGTTCCTTTATTTACTTTCATCTGTGACCACGTCCCTACTGTCTTCAGTGTCAACCAACGGTTCTTATGCCACATAACTTGAGTTATTTTTCTTTGCTGTCCTGGTGTTTCTCATTCGCGTTATGTGATGTGACAGTACCTGTAACGTTTACGACTGCCTCAAACACCAATAATAGTACTTTACTGTCAGCTTCTTTCCTATTTTGCTCTTTCTAAATTTATCTACCCTGAACCGCCGGTAGTCGTTTCAATAATTATTTCAGCTGTCTGGTTTTGCTTTTTCTCTCTTTCTCCCCTCCCACTTACAGCTACATCTTTATATTAACATACATACTCCGCAAGCTACCGTATGGTGCATGGCGGGGGGGGGGGGGGGGGTTACTTTGTTTCGCTACTAGTCATTTCTTCTCCTGTGTTCAACTCACAAATGGAGCTAGGGGAAAACGACTGTCTATATGTCTCCGTACGAACCCTAATTTCTATTATCTAGTTTACGCGATCCTTAGGCGAAATGTACGCTGGCTTTAGTAAAATCGTTCTGCAATCGGCTGCGAATGTCGGTTCTCTAAATTTTCTCAGTAGTGGGTTTTGATAATCTTTGTTTTGATATTAGGCCCCGTCACAATAAAACACTAGAGCAATTAAACTGCCGACGTTTCGACCACCTTGCAGCAGTCCTCATCAGGACAGCTAACGGCCCTGAAGACGACCATAGCAAGTCAGTCGAAACGACGGCAATTTAGTTGCTTCAGTGTTTTATAATGACGAAGGCTAATACCCAAAATTATTGAAATCAAAATGACACTGGCCGTGGAAGCCTACAAACTTATTTCTCAATAGTGTTTCACGAAAAGAACGGCGTCGTCTCCTTCTCTTTCTGTTTATCTACCTATCTTTCTACCTACAACAACACGGTTCCAAATCACACCATAAGTAAGCATAAAAGAATGCATTCAAAACTGGTATGTACACTAAGGAACTCGTTAAATTTCGGTTACACGATAAATCAGTCAAATCTAAAAGCCGTAAATTTAACTAAATACATAGGTATTACAATTACGAACAACTTAAATTCGAAGGAACACATAGAAAATGTTGTGGGGAAGGCTAACCAAAGACTGCGTTTTATTGGTAGGACACTTAGAAAATGTAACAGACCTACTAAGGAGACTGCCTACACTACCTTTGTCCTTCCTCTTTTAGAATACTGCTGCATGGTGTGGGATTCTTCCCAGATAGGACTGACGGAGTACTTCGAAAAGTTCAATGGAAGGGCAGCACGTTTTGTATTATCGAGAAATATGAGAGAGAGTGTCACAGAAATGATACAGGATTTGGGCTGGACATCACTAAAAGAAAGGCGTTTTTCGTTGCGACGGAATGTTCTCACGAAACTCCTATCACCAACTTTCTCCTCCGAATGCGAAAACATTATGTTGAGACCGACCTTCATAGGGCGGAACGATCACCACGATAAAATAAGGGAGATCAGATCTCGTACAGAAAGATATAGGTGTTCATTCTTTCCACGCGCTATACGAGATTGGAATAATAGAGAATTGTGAAGGTGGTTCGATGAACCCTCTGCCTGGCACTTAAATGTGATTTGCAGAGTATCCATGTAGATGTAGATTTCTTGGGATTTTCTTGTGCCGGAGGATTCGTATCACTTAACTGAAGAAATATGAATCCATCTAGTTTTTATTGAGAATTTCTTGTCTGTTAGTGTGATAATTACACACGAAATTTCAAACTTCGAAACTGATTCTAGCATACGATGCCGTGAGATATTGGAATCTGTTCGGATTATGTTCGTGGTCGTTTGTCCTATTTTGGATTGCGTATTAAATGTCAAAAAACTTTGGAGATCTAATAACAAATAGTCATCTTTCACTGTGTGATTCTTCCTCCGTCTCCATACTACGAATTAAATTTGCAGAAACAAGGGCACTAGTTTCCGATTCAGTTACTTTAATATGATCTTATTTTTTAATATTTCAGTGATAGATATAAATTGAATAAAATACTTCCTGTTCAGACTTTATTCTTTATTTCAGTCCACTTAAATCCTTCGGTCCCCATCGGGAATTAGAGGGTTTTCGTCAAGTATCGCAATTTTTTAGGCAGTTCAGATTGAAACATTCACGTTTTACAAGTACTAGGAGAGTTCAGGGAAATAATAGAATTTGTCTCGTGTGTGCAGACAAAGGATTCCACCTATGCTTTAGTTAATTTACGCAAAAGATGCTTTTTCAGATTTGCACGTAGTGATAGAAGAAATGTCCTCCTTTGGCTAGCGTTTTGTCTTCAACTTAATGAAGGATTCGGGAGAACGACGGTTCAAATTCGGATCTGGCCATGCAGATTTACGTTTTTCGTGGTCGCTCTAAATCGGTTAAGGCAAATGTCGGGAAGGCCACTTTGAAAAGAACACGACGGAATTCCTTCCCTGTACATCCCCATTCCGATTTTGCATTCTGTTTGAAAACATCTCGCCCTCTGTGAAACGTTGAACATAATCTTGCTTCGTTTCTGATGCAATTAGTAATATTAGTATATGGTTCGTAAGTGAGAATTGGATTAATTATTACAATGCGGCATTCGTCATTTGTGGAAATAGAGACGAAAATGAATTAATGTGCTACAGACGTCGCTTTTAGATATCATTTTTCAGTTTTTGCTATTGGTCATGAGAAAGCTAGTTACTTAAAGGCAGATTAGTCAAATGGTTCAAATGGCTCTGAGCACTATGGGACTCAACTGCTGTGGTCATAAGTCCCCTAGAACTTAGAACTACTTAAACCTAACTAACCTAAGGACATCACACACATCCATGCCCGAGGCAGGATTCGAACCTGCGACCGTAGCAGTCGTGCGGTTCCAGACTGTAGCGCCTTTAACCGCTCGGCCACTCCGGCCGGCGCAGATTAGTCCTCCTTGATAAATATAGTCTACCAATGTTTTCTAGGTCAACCCCCGTCCTGTTTCTCACCTGCTCCCTTTGAAACTGTACCCCACTTTCAACACTTCAGAGATCGTCTAACCTAAAAATTCGCCCAGTCCACTCCTCAGATCCTCCACTACCCGTGTCCCTGCTTCCAGTGTGTAGTGGACCCCTGATATACAAAGCTTATCCCGACATCTTACCTCCTCACTTCGCAAGTCAAGAATTCTTCGGCTTCCAAGGTCGGAGAACCGTCTCTGATTCAGACCCCCTTTTGGCTCTGTACCGAAGGTCCTCATTCAATTCTTCAAACGATCTTGCAGATCAGGAGCTCCGCTTTCATCTTACAAGCATGTCTGGCTGTCCTTACCACCTCAGATAGACGCCAAAAACCAGAAAGAATACCTTCCGATCCAAAGCAGCACACACCACTGTTGGCGACATGAGCCACCACCTGCAGTTGGCCTCACTTCATACTCTTCATGGCATCTGCAAGGTGACGTCACTCTGGTATGCACACAGATTACACTTCCACTCCTCGGTAGTCCTATCCCCATAGGACTTAATTACGTGCCTAGGACTGGATCTCTCAACACCAGTAATCTCACTCTCTGTAAACGCCCGCACCTTGCAAACCGAGAGGCTTCCTCTGAAACAGGGAAACAACTGGGGGATTACTATTGATTGGTTATCCAGAAAGCCTTTCGCTGCCTGCCACATCTTTCAATGACCTCTTAATCGACCACAGGTGAGGCTCAACATCAGTTCGGAAAAGTAACCCAGCCAATCACAGCAGCAGACTGATCATGAGATAAGTGAGACGTGCTGGATTTCCCCTAGATCCCGATGTCCAACCTCCCACACTGGCAACAGCTTCAAACTGAGTGATTGAATCCAGCATTCCCTGGAGCTGTGAACAGTTGAACTCCAACTCAGCTCGCATCCGAACATATCATCTGTACTAAAGACAATTTAATATATAGTACCCAATCGACACATGCGAGTATAGGCTTCATAAAACACAAACGCGCAAGGGATTAAATATTAACTTATAAAAGCACACAGACAGAGCTCTATTAGTAACTCGGTATCACACAGAAACTCATAATATACTGAACAAATAAAACATCTACATGACTGGTGCTGCTCGAACGGAGATGGACTCCTTGATATAGGAGCTATGATAAAATGAATGAGGATGTTATCCATTGGGATAACGATTTATTGATGCAAAGCTCCCGTTATGTAAGTCCTCCTAATGGCGTATTTGTTCCATCACTGCGCTACGTAAGTCGCAATCAACTACATCTACTCTTACATCCTTTACCTTTCCGCTGACGTGCCTCAAGGGTATTCTGGTCCATTCGGTGCTGATGACACCGGTTTTCTCGCTGTCCAGCACAATCTCCCATTCCTTTCTCTGATATTATTTTAATCTTCAACTCGAATGGTATAATAAATGGAAATTCTAAGTAAACCCTCAGAGTAGTCTTACCATTTTATAATTCCTATCTCCTTTCCTCCATGTTGAACCAACCCACTCCTCTCACTAACACAGTAAAGTACTTAAGACTAATCCTAGATAGAATACTAAACAGAAATGTTCACCTCCTCACTATCCGACACGAGGCCCAAAAACAGCACATTCTAGATATCGGTAGGATTTTGAAGATCGTTCAAATGGCTCTGAGCACTATGGGACTTAACTTCTGAGGTCATCAGTCCCCTAGAACTTAGAACCGCTCGGCCACTCCGGCCGGCTTTTGAAGAACGTTATTCCGGTTTTTGATTAGGGTAAGGATTTGACACTGTAGGCACCTCAGTCTCCATAAGAGTACGCCTGGATCTGTCGGGGTAGATAACTGGTTGGGTGTTGGGTATGGTTAGGGGCATGGTAGGAGATCTGAAGGACAGGTGAATGATCACCCCCAGTTGAATTCAGGAATTCTGCTGTAGAGCTCCTCAACAAGTTTGGGGAGGTAATCGTATACATTCACACAACGTAGACAGTGATGAGAATAGGTTATACTTTGGACATGACTTGGATGCAAAGTTCTTGGATACAGAAAAGAGTACTAACATGCACAATTTTTATAGAGTTACTTTTTAGCTACACATAACATCGAAGGACATCCCGTACGGAGTACTAGATCAATTGATTAGGATGCAAAAAAAAAATAAATAAGAAAATCTGGAGAAACCGCTCTCCCACTCGCTTAAAACTTCATAGGGATTCGGAAGCAATCCTATAACTCGATGGACAATTGGACAGAGATCATCCTGCACAGAGCTTCAGGTTTTTAAATGTATCATCGCATGACTTGATGATATTCTCTGAGTTCATTGATACAGCACAATATCGTTAAGACCATTCAGAGTGCTCCACTTTTCTGGCTGAGAGACAAATCTACCATTTTATAGAGACTGTTTTCAGATCCTGACAGAACAGAATGTAGCCACGAGTAGCGGTGCAGATGCTCTATATTAAGGTCGGGAAGTAAAAACGAGACGCGGCGTGCTTACTGATGAGCTTAGTGGAAACGGGAGAGTTTCATTCATGCATCATGCTGCTTTCTGAGCGAGAAGTTGGGGAAGCTGTATTAATGGCTTCTTCCTTGTATCTGTTGATAATGAGACAAATATTTAACTGAATGACAAAGACAAGTAAGTGCCACATGACCCGGAGTCTGATATAAAACTTTCGACTCACCTGCGTGTACGCGTCGCTAATCATCGCTTTAATAACTTCTCATCTGGTTTCACGAGACTTTGTAGACATCTATACAGACCTTGTCACCACAGGGAAAATCTTTTACCAGGAATCAAATCTCTGAACCCCCTCCCCAGCAGATAGTCACCGTATCGGACTTTCGACTGTGAGGAGTAATTTTGAACCATAATTTTCTGTTTGTGTTATTGTGGATGAGTGTGAAATGAGAAGGGAGACGATGTAATCTGATTTCAGTACAAAGGTTACTCCTCTTCGAAACCATTAAATGGGTCATGAGGACTGACATCCGCAAAAAAAAAAGCGAAATAGAATGAACCGTATATAAAAACGGTTGCATGAAAATCAAACGATTTTAAATCAGGGACGGAGCTCTGAGCCTTTAATGTTCAGTTGTAAATTACCCAAATGAGTTACTAATCATCACTGTCTCAGAAGTTTGTGATCGCAATGACGATATCTTGCAAGCAGCGTTTCGATATGGTTGGGAAGTGATCACGGGAAGCGAATGTAACATTAGGCTTTCCTCAGGTAAGTGCTACAAAATTTCCATTGTTGTTGTTGTGGTCTTCAGTCAAAAGACTGGTATGATGGAACTCTCCTTGCTACTCTACTCTGTGCAAGCCTCTTCATCTCCGAGTAACATCTGCGACATACATCCTTCTGAATATGCTTACTGTATTCATACCTTGGTCTCCCTCTACGACTTTTACCCCCCACGCTTCCCTCCAGTACTAAATTGGTAATCCCTTGATGTCTCAAATGTGTCCTGCCAACTGATCCCTTCGTTTAGTGAGGTTGTGCCACTAATTTCTTTTCTCCCCAATTCTATTGAGTACCTCCTCATTAGTTATGTGATATACCCATCTAATCTTCAGCATTCTTATGCAGCACCACATTTCAAAAGCTTCTATTCTCTTCTTGTCTAAGCTGTTTATCGTCCATGTTTCACTTCCATACATAGCTACGCTCCAGACAAATACTTTCAGAAAAGACTTCCTCACATATAAATCTACACTGGATGTTATCAATTTTCTCTTCTTCAGAAACGCTTTTCTTGCCATTGCCAGTTTACATCTTATGTCCTCTCTACTTCGACCATCATCAGTTATTTTGCTACCTAAATAGCAAAACCCATCTACTACTTTAAGTGTCTCATTTCCTAATCTAATTCCCTCAGCATCAACCGATTTAATTCGACTACATTCCATTATACTCGTTTTACTCTTGTTGATGTTAATCTTATATCCTCCTTTCAAGACACAGTCTATTCCGTTCAACTGCTCTTCCAAGTCCTTTGCTGTCTCTGACAGAAATACAATGTCATCGGAAACTTCAACATTTTTAGTTCTTTCCTCTGGACTTTAATTCCTACTCCAAATTTTTGTTTTGTTTCCTTTACTGCTTGATCAATACACAGACTGAACAGCATCGGGGTAGGCTACAACCCTGTCTCACTCACTCCTCAACCACTGCTTCACTTTCATGCCCCTCGACTCTTATAACTGCCATCTGATTTCTGTACAAATTGTAAATAGTCTTTCGATCCCTATATTTTATCCCTGCCACCTTTAGAATTTCAAAGAGAATATCCCAGTCAACAATGTCAAAAGCTTTCTCTAAGTCTACAAATGCTATAAATGTAGGTTTGCCTTTCCTGAATCTCTCCTCTATGAGAAGTCGTTGGGTCAGTATTGCCTCGCGTGTTTCTACGTTTCTCGCGAATCCAAACTGATCTTCCGCGATCTCGGATCTACCAGTTTTTCCATTCTTCAGTAAAGAATTCGTGTTAGTATTCTGCAAACTTATTCACAACGTTCATAAGAGCTTATACAAACTATGTCAAAAGTGCAGTAACATCGTTCGCAAACCGTTCTGGTTTTATTTAGGAAGAAGAAAACGAAGAAAATTTTAATCAAATATGTTAAGACCTACAGAAAATCTTGCTTGGAGAAACGACTGGTACCTAATCCTAGACCGAGCGAGGTGGCGCAGTGGTTAGCACACTGGACTCGCATTCGGGAGGACGACGGTTCAATCCCGTCTCCGGCCATCCTGATTTAGGTTCTCGTGATTTCTCTAAATCGCTTCAGGCAAATGCCGGGATGGATCCTTTGAAAGGGCACGGCTGACTTCCTTCCCCATCCTTCCCTAACCCGAGCTTGCGCTCCGTCTCTAATGAACTCGTTGTCGACGGGACGTTAAAAACACTAATCTCCTCCTCTCCTCCTAATCCTAGACACAGGGTGACCAGAAATTTTTGCATCCAGGCTCTGTTTTGATCCATTTGAAGAGAAAGAATAGACCACATAGTACAAAAGTAACAGCAGAAGGAAAAAACCGATTACTCGAAAAATATTACTTGTAGCTCCACGTGGTTTTGACGTAAATGCACAGGAAAGATGATGAACTTTTGTTTAATAGTAAAAAAATTCTGTAACATCCACAGTTTTTTTTTTTTTTTTTTACAAGAGGTGGCGATGTGGCGGCCCAGAACTGCCGTCCGACGTTGTTTGAACAGATTCACAGGCTGTCACTCTTCATATTGCGAGTGGCTGCGAATATTGATCCATCAGACCTTGCACTGGGATTGTAATTTAGAACACTGACGTTAAATGTTCTATATTTCATGATTTTTTCTTTTACTCAGCTGTAGTACCACGTGTCAGTAAAAATATAACTATTCTGGCAATAATTTTTTCATTGCTAACAAAATTTCATTGGTTCCTGTGTATTCGTGTGGGTATTTTCAGATTATCACTGAGTGGTTCAAATTTTAGCAGCTGATCCTAAATATAAGCAAATTTACTTTTACGTACTTTAACAGACGAGACATCCCGCATCGTTCGACTATACCGTAGGAGTCGCTCACATCAACTACATCTTAGGGATTAGAGTTCAGACTGACTTAACGTAGAACAACCACATAAATTAGGTCACGTAATAAACTCTTGTCCGACGCAATCTTGAATGTCGTCCCTTAGCATGTTTCCTCTGCGGAACAAGACTAACGGGAAATGTAGAGAAGCGGCAAAGATTAGCTGAGAGTTCGTACCAAGTTCGTTTACAGAGTGAAAGTTTAACAGAATTGCTCAAAAAATTACCAGCGCGTGAGGCTCGGAAAAAGACGTTGTACATCAAGAATTGAATTGCTCTGAACGTACCACGAGTCTGCCTTACAAGAAGAGTGAAGGAACATGCACTGTACTTAAAATAGCTTCGCTACTTATTCTGTAAAGCAAAATTTGTGACGATTGAGGATTTTTTGGTAGGAAGAACGCAGCAAGTTACCTTGGATAAAAAGTTATCAACAAAGGAAGGAGTAACTTCACATGTGTCCCAGGGAAGTGTTTTAGGACCCTTCCTGTTCATGTTTTATATTAATGACACTGTGGACAATATTAACTGTAACCTCAGTTTTTTTTCAGATGATGCAGTTATTTCTAATGAAGTAATGAAGTAAGTTACATAAATGTTCAGTCAGATTTTGATAAGTTTTCAAAGTGGTGCAAAGATTGACAACTAAGTTTAAATGAGCATAAATGTGACACTGAGCACTTAACAAAACGAAAAAACATAGTATCCTGTAGCTATAATATCAATGAGTCACGGTTAGAATCGATAAACTCGTATAAATACCTGTGTGTAATACTTTGTAGGGATATGAAATGGAATGAGCACATAGACTCAGTCGTGGGTCAAGCAGGGGGTAGACCTCGGTTTATTGGTAGAACACCAAGGAAATATAATCAGTTTAGAAAGGAGACTGCTTACAAATCACTAGTGCGACACGTCCTTGAGCAATGCTCAAGTCTGTGGGACCCGCACCAAATACGAGAACTAACAGGGGATATTGAACGTATACAGAGAAGAGCAGCACGAATGGTCGCAAGTTTGTTTGATCCGTGGTAGAGAGTCACTGAGATGCTGAAGAAATTAAACTGGCGGACTCTTGAAGACAAACGTAAACCATCCAGAGAAAGCCTACTTGCAGAGTTTCAAGAATGTTCTTTCAATGATGTCTCTAGGGATATACTAGAACCCCATACATATCTCTCCCATAGGAATCGTAAGGACAAGATTAGACTAATTATAGCAATCACGGAAGCATTTAAACAATCATTCCTCCCACGCTCCATATGTGAATGGAACGGGGAAGACCCTAATAACTGGTACAGTTGGACATACCCTCTGCAGTGCACTATACAGTGGTTTGCAGAGTATAGATGTAGATGTAGATTATCACTATCGTACAACTACTACAGCTAATAATCGGCCTGAAGTCTCAGATGATATTTGTATAGATGAGAGGATCACTGAATATAAATCTGTCGTTTAGCAGTTAATTGCCGAAATTAAAAAAAAACGTAAATGAAGGAACTTCGTTGTTGTTTAAGGAATGCAAAATGCAGTTATAGGCTATTTGGACTCCACATATTCAGTTATACATTGAAATAAGCAAGTTGTACATTTAAATCAGCAAGTTATTCATTGAAATCAACAAGTTTAAATGTTTCCAGCTTGTAATTTATAATGTAAGTAAGGGGTACTTTTTGAACGTGGATCATGTGTTAGTGACGAGAATCCCATTAACTGACAATGGTTGCGTGTGTGGGATGATATATCGTTAAATCTGTTAAATCTTAGTAGATGCAAACATTGTAACGTAGGTGTAAGAATTTTTTCGTATTTTTCAAAGCTTTTTTTTGTATTGACGACATATCGTTGGTAGCACTGATGTACACGAGACAAGACAGTATAATCTTTAGTAAGTGGTTGTCAGTCGACTTTCGTTAGTAAACAGAACTCTGGAAAAGTGTTAAGCATCACCGGTAATTATGAACGTTATGAGATGTATAATGGAGTATCTTATATGTTTGCAAATGCATGTTTGCTGCTTCTTTGTTGTTTTTGAGTCCCCCTAATGGAATATTAATTTTAAGGTACGTATACTACATGGCAATATGGACAGATTTCCATGCCGTGTATGTCGGTATCTATAACAACACGAAGTAATGATTTGTGTTTCACTTGCTTTGCATAGGTTGATAATGGGATCATGTTGTCCCGAAACATGTTGTGTTAGATGCTTTTATGGCCCAAAAAAAAAAAAAAAAAAAAAGACGGGGACATCAGCAGATAAAGGTCTTAGTAAGGAGTAGACTCTCTTTACGTACTTTTATTATTATTTTACGTTCAAAAAACTGTATTTATTGTGTTTCATTAACTGCGATAGATTTCGAAGTACAGAAGACTTCATCCTCAAGCACATAGTACATCAGGTTATCATAAAGCAGAAGTTAGACACCACTGGTATGACTGTACCGCAAATGCTGTTCTCCGTACTATCGCAAACTTCTTCTGTTTAAATACAGACTTGTCGATGTACTAGTGGAAAATAAGAAACAAACTCTCTGAAGCAATGGGGCCACAGGAATAAGTTTTTTTCTCATAATATATCTTACCAGCTATGACCGTAACCAAACGGGCATACACTTGAGGACACTGCCATGGACAAAAATAAAGTTTGCTCTAGTTTCAGTTCAGTCCTGAAATCACACTTATGAGTCCCTAAAGTTGTCATATACAATGCTGTAAAATAGTGTTCCATGTTGTTGCCACCTGTTGTCGCCATTCGTCAGGGGAATTTGCTGTCAATGCAAACAGAAGGCAGCATCCCATCATGCCCAACATACGTCCATCGAGTGCCTGGCCTGACAGTCGCGCTGGTTAGGGCATTTTACGAACATTTTGGAAAGCTATTAGGTTAAAGTCAAAACTGCAGGTGCAGTTCGGGTGAGCATGCTTCCACGACGTGGAACGAACAGCATTTGAAGGGTAGCACATTTGGAACGCAATACAGCAGCTATTCTGAGTGGCCCGCATTCGAGAAATGATTCTTGGTAGGGTGCCGCAGGTATGTCATACCAGATCTCTACGCGCGCAGGTTACACAATTCCCACCACTTACGGGCCGGCTGTTCGTGGAAGCGGATGTGGCACCCTATAACATCCCACACGTACACTACTGGCCATTAAAATTGCTACACCACGAAGATGACGTGCCACAGACGCGAAATTCAACCGACAGGAAGAAGATGCTGTGATACACAAATGATCAGCTTTTCAGAGCATTCACACACGGTTGGCGCCGTTGGCGACACCTACAACGTGCTGACATGAGGAAAGTTTCCAACCGATTTCTCATACACAAACAGCAGTTGACCGGGGTTGCCTGGAGAAACGTATTTGTGACGCCTCGTGTAAGGAGGAGGAATGCGTACCATCACGTTTCCGACTTTGATAAAGGTCGGATATTAGCCTATCGCGATTCCGGTTTATCGTATCGCAACATTGCTGCTCGCGTTGGTCGAGATCCAGTGACTGTCAGCAGAATATGGAATCGGTGGGTTCAGGAGGGTAATACGGAACGCCGTGCTGGATCCCAACGGCCTCGTATCACTAGCAGTCGAGATGACAGGTATCTTATCCGCATGGCTGTAACGGATCGCGCAGCCACGTCTCGATCCCTGAGTCAACAGATGGGGACGTTTGCAAGACAACAACCAACTTCTCGAACAGTTCGACGACGTTTGCAGCAGCATGGACTATCAGCTCGGAGACCATGGCTGCGGTTACCCTTGACGCTGCATCACAGACAGGAGCGCCTGCGATGGTGTACTCAACGACGAACATGGGTGCATGAATGGCAAAACGGCATTTTTTTCGGATGAATCCAGGTTCTGTTTACAGCATCATGATGGTCGCATCCGTGTTTGGCGACATCGCGGTGAACGCACATTGGAAGCGTGTATTCGTCATCGCCATACTGGCGTATCACCTGGCGTGATGGTATGGGGTGCCATTGATTACACGTCTCGGTCATCTCTTGTTCGCATTGACGGCACTTTGAACAGTGGACGTTACATCTCAGATGTGTTACGACCCGTGGCTCTATCCTTCATTCGATCCTTGCGAAACCCCACATTTCAGCAGGATAATGCACGACCGCATGTTGCAGGTCCTGTACGGGCCTTTCTGGATACAGAAAATGTTCGACTGCTGCCCTGGCCAGCACATTCTCCAGATCTCTCACCAACTGAAAACGTCTAGTCAATGGTGGCCGAGCAACTGCCTCGTCACAATACGCCAGTCACTACTCTTGATGAACTGTGGTATTGTGTTGAAGCTGCATTAGCAGCTGTACCTGTACACGCCATCCAAGCTCTGTTTGACTCAATGACCAGGCGTATCAAGGCCTTTATTACGGCCAGAGGTGGTCGTTCTGGGTACTGATTTCTCAGGGTTTATGCACCCAAATTACGTGGAAATGTAATCACATGTCAGTTCTAGTATAATATATTTGTCCAATGAATACCCGTTTATCATCTGCATTTCTTCTTGGTGTAGCAATTTTAATGGCCAGTAGCGTATTTCATCGGGTTCAGATCAGGCGAATTTAGTGGACAAGACATCAACGCAAGTTCATTATCCAACTGCACTGAAGCACGATTTTGGCGTAGTGACACGGGCAGTTATATTGCTGGGAGATACCATCGCCATTGGGGAAGACATCAAGCATGTACGGATGTAGGTGGTCCACAATAAGGTTTACGCTGTCCATAGCTATCATAGTGCCTTCTACTACTACCACACGTCCCATGGAAGCCCAAGTGAATGTCCTCCATACCACAATACTGTCGCCACCGTGCTGCGTCCATTGAGTTGTGCATTTTTCAAATAGACTTTCGCCTGGATGACAGCCTATCCGGTCCCGACCGTCGACACGTTTCCATTGATCCTTGGGCCAATCTCGATGATCCCGTGATGCTGTAACATCACCTCCTCAGTACTTCACTGTTGACACCACACATGACGGGAGGTAATGTTCTCCTAGCATTCACCAAACCCAAACCCTTCCCTAGGACGGCCACACGGTATAGAATGATTTATCACTCCAAATCACTCGTTTACAATCACCAACTGCCCAGTGACGTCGCTCTTTACACCATTTCAAGCGTCTCTTAACAATGACTACAGAAATGTGTGGGTTATGAGGTGCTGTTTCACCACTGTAGCTCATTCTTTTTAACTCCCTACGCACAGTCACTGAGTTAGAGCGCTTGCTGGCAGCGCTTTGGAACTCACAAGTGATTCCTTCCGCTGATTTCATGTACTTTTTGCAGCCATCTTCCACAATCCTCGACGGTCCCTGTTCTTCAGTACATGTGATCTGCCTGGTCTTGTTAGAGCTGTGGTTTGTTCCTTCGCGTTTCCACTTTAAAATCACATCACCAACAGTCGGCTTCGGCAGCTTTAGAAGGGCTGAAATGTCTTAGATGGATTTGTTGGTCAAATGTTTGAACGGAGCGAAAATAAAACTCCCTATGAATTACACAATGAGTTTCTGTCCGAAATTTTGAAGTCAAACGAAGAGTGGGGAATGGATAAATGGGGTATCAAATTGGCCAGCGTAAGATCTTCTAGGTCCACAACTTTGCTTCCGCCGTTTTTTCTCGAAGTTCGGGGCTGTATTGTGAAAACTTACAAAAAAAATTGTGATTAATTGTAGTGCCCATCGCTGGCCACTACACTCTCCCATCTTTCGGATAAAATACGAATCCCGTGGTGGAAGAACTGGACGTCTTTTATGGGGATCCATGAATCGATTCAATTTTGCACTTATTCATATGATCGAAAATGCTGGTCAGCCAGACTGTGCGCCACTTATCGAAAAAAGTGGTAGTCAGAGAGAGCAACGTATGGAGAATACGGTGGGAGTGGTAGGACTTCTCATTTCAACGTTTCCATGTATATTTTGACGGGTTTTGCGACGTGGGGTCGAGCACTGACCTGCTGCAAAATTACCTTTCGTGTCTATCGCGGTATTGTGGCCGTTTATGTTTCAGTGTTGGGCTCGGACGCACAGATTACTTTCGGTAATGATGCCCTGTGACTGTCTTCGTCTGTTTCAGTAGCTACGAAAACGATCTGTCTTCCACAGACATGCCGGTTTTCGACATCAGAATCACCGTCCTTAAGACGTTGAAAACATTCTCTGCACGTTCTTACACTAATAGTTCCCTCACCATTGGTCTTTCCCTGCATTTTAAGAGCCACAGCCGCAGATTTCTTCATGTTAAGGCAGAAAATTAAAACTTCCCGCTAATGGCGAGAAATGGGTAGGTAAGTTGACGTACTTAATCGAGAATAACCTTATGATGCAATCACAAATCGACTAATGTTTTTAAGGCATTATGTTTACAGATGCCTAAGCTTATTGTATTACACCTATGACCAACCATCCGAACCCCACTTGCCGCTACTGCCGTCTATTGCAAAACGGCGGAAGCAAAGTTGTAGACCTAATAGTTTTGTAAAAAAAATATTTAACTGGTTTAATGTAATTACGGTGACTCAGAAAGACTTAGTGATTTGAGGGGAAACTGAAATACTTCACGTACATCTGCTGCTCTGTAAATGAAGATTCAAAAAGTTCATCTCTTCAAGGCCTAGTTACTTTGGGCGTAAGAAGTTACATAGTGTGATATTTGACTGTCAAAATGGTTTCTTTCGAATATTCTATATTCAGGACATTACGAGAAAAGAAAACGCTGGGAAAGCAAATGAAGTGTCAATAATATAATTCTTTCTGAACAAAACTTGAAAATAAAGGAAAGTGGAAAACCGATTCAGTGTTCTGTGGTATTACTTGTCTACAAGTAAGAAATAAACTCGATCAGAGAAACATTGAATGCGCATTATAATGATGCTCATAATCGTTTACAGAAAATGAGGTGTGTGAAATGTTTCTCTAATCCATGTCGCTTCCTACTTTTAGACAAATCATTTCACAGAACATTTGACCAACTTCTTTCCTTTTTTTTCCTTCGATTACGCAGGTGATATCCACTGACTAGTCCACGTACCAAGTCGCTGAGCTCTTCTGACCTATCCATTCTGCTGTTACTGCCTCTTTACTGACAACAGAATACTTTCCGCCTCCTTCTTGCCCGGATACTTTTACCAGATAGAGCAAAACGAAATAGTTTCGATGCAGTAAAAGAAACTATTAAGTCCTAGACTCTCCAACTTGCAATCTAAATGCATTACCCCAATTTAATACACATTTACATTAAGCACCTCTTATTTCATAGCATAAAATTATAAACAATAATGTCGTATGGCACTGTTGGCTAGGAGATCCAGAAGGGCGGGTTCACCCACCTAATTTGAAAGATTTTTTCCCTGCCCTTCGCGCACAACTGCACAATACCTTCTCAAAGTGTGTGTTTAAGTATATCTGGTAACTGTGACTGTAATAGGTATGTGTGCAGTGTACTGTCGTGTTTTTGTTGAATAATGATGAGAGATGAGGGAGGGTGAAACCCAGTGCCGGCCCATGGCCTACTCCTCTAGAATAGTACCACGGGGACCGCCTAGCTTAACGTCCCCATCCGACAGACAGATCACCACCAACAGCGTCACCGCCCTCTCTCACTGAGACAGGGCGGAGAGGTCTGGAATTTAATCCAGAACACTTGTGCAAAAATAGGTATTCATGGAATTTACACCACTTCTCCTCCCATTTGCCGTAAAGACAAATGGAAAGCAGCCAACAGTACGCGACGTACCTACTCCATGACTCATTCAAGAACTAGCCACATCCCATGTCGCTTAACGTGAGTGATCTGACGAGAACCGGTGTATTCGACGAGGTATACCCACTGATTCGCAGAAAATTGTCTACTCATTATTTTCTGCAGCGTAATTAGCGCACTGTTTCTTTTACAGAAAGAAGACGAAGCTATCACAGCATTGCAGTACAATTAGACAGGTGATGTAACATCCACGGAGAGTTGAATTAGAGATAGCTCAAGTGCTGGAGAGAGTGGCCTCCTGTGTCAGGGAACAGGGACGTCGTCAGACGCTGTAGTGGCTGTCGGCGCGACAACTGCGCGCAGGATGGTGCGACGCGCGGTATCATAGCATGTGACGGGGCCAACGAGATATGCGGCGACCTGCAACGAACTTGTGACGTCACACTAGTAGGCTTGTCCGCCAAACTTGAAGAACACTCGGCTCCTTGTAGGGCCCACGGGAAATCAATATGTAATTCAAGAGGTGCCTACTAAAGGTCTTATATTTCTTACGTGCTATCGAGAACTTGCATGCATTTCAACACGCAATCAAGAATCATTAAACTCATCTGGAATAGTTACTCGGCCATTCCGAACACGGCTGCTGCCACTCGTAAGAGCTGCAGTGTCACATGTTTTGACGTGCGTGACACGGCCTGTCTTTCTCGGGGTCCTCGCCTGACGCAAGGGACGCTCCCCTGCGCCCGTGCAAATGGTAATCTCGTGCTATGAGTCTTTACATGGGACGCGACGCGGCGCCTAGCACGTTTCCTATCATCTCTCACCGCGAACGATACAGAAATCTACTGTCAACTGACTTCCGTTTGGTCACCCACAACAGCTCGCAGTCGACCTCTACCTCTAAATACAGTATGAGCAAAGTTGCAAATGTCAAGCATAAGTAATGGTATATTCATACTGGGTTATGGTTGAATCAGACAGCTTCCTAAATTTATTTGGCGGGAGGGGGGGGAGGGGAGGGGAGGTGGGTGGAGGGAGGGGCAGGAATAGATTTTTCTTCATTTACCCCATGAATTATAAATATTTGATGCAACAGCTTAGAGCAGCTCTTGATTGTTCCGTCTGTAAATAAAGTTCTCGACTGTTTCAGGCAATTCAAATTGCTTTGACATGAGATACTCACAATACTCTTATCAGAGTCATTTACAAAGAAAAAAATTTGAGCTCTGTTTGTGTGGAAAACATTTCTCGCCAGTGCTTCCTGTAATTCTGATAACTGGGCAACTTCGGAAGTTTGCGTAATCGAGTGGCATTAATATTTCTTCTTATTAGAACCAAATCCTGAGTTTTTAGAATGTCGATATCACCATTAACCAACTCGACACGTGTAAGTTTGGAGGAGCGCTCGCACATACTTTCTTCCTCCTTTTTCTTCACAGTATTACTGACTTTCTGCCGGTTTAATATACCAGAGTCATCGTTTTCATGATTATGGTCTAACTGCGAACCGACAATACAATTTAAAGAATTTAATTTCACAAAACACTCACATGTTCCCTCGTGCACTTGCATGTATCAGCGCCATCGAGCAGACACTTATGAAACAGAATTTATAACCGTCTATCACCAACAGTTTCTTGCCTTTTTCACCTATCATTAAAATAACCTCCACTGCTAACACACAGTGTATTGATTTCTTACAAGTCTGACTGACCTGTTCTCGCTGCGGTGGAATGAAGTAGTGAAGCGCCACCAGCCGAAAGTAAGCAGTATCAAAACGGATGTTACTATTCGGCGAACTTATCGAAACTAGGAATCAAGTCCTTCTCTTCCCACCGCAGGGGAAGTAAAACGGCAGCAGGAAAATTCGCCATCTCTTTGTGTCAGAATGAGAAGCACTCCAAGGATATGAGACTTCTTTCTTGGCTCCCCAGGTCATCTGGCCTCAATCTTATTGATCATATCTGAGATGCATTGGAAGCCTGGGACATTTCCTCCCAATTACGAAGAGCTGTGGGCGACGGTTGTCCAAGATGGCTCCGCAGTGTTTCCGTGTCTGGTGAAGTCCATGCCACGAGGCATCTCTCCCGTTATCAGGGCGAAACGGTGAGCTGTATGTTCTAAGAAAGTTCATCTAATTCATTTACTAGTGAGTTTTACAGAAAAAATATTTTTCGCTTAGATAAAATGCTGTTTTTCAGTACGCGAAGAACTGTAGTATATGTTCACATTAACAGCAGGTGCTGCTGGTTCTCTACCGCCACACACCATAAAGAAATGGAACTCTGCCTTACTCGGCAAAGACGCACAGTCTTACTTCTTGTATTGTTACAGTATTGCCGCAAGGAAGAATCAACATTATATGTCTGCATTGGAAATTCTTGCCATAATGGGAGACCACATTAAAGAGAGGGAGTTCTATATCTGTGAGGTCTTGCCGCACTCCTTGACAGAGCAACAGAGATAAGTTATGTATATTACAGCTATTAACTACAGTTAACTTCGTAACGCTATTATTCATCGTCTGCCTAAAGCGGCACATCTCGGTACGTAAATGCCATTGCTCAAGGTCGGCGAAATGCTGCTGCGGTTAGGGAACTGCAGCCTGTTACGTTTCCTTGGCTGTAAGTGAAGTGTTGGGAAAGGTTCGAGTCTCAGACAACAGTAACTACAGTAACAATGAGTAGTCACGTAATGAGTTCCGCCGAGACTCTGTAGACATGCCTTTATTATCAGGATCTAATAGTTGACTTCTTCCTCACAACAGCCCTCCAGCATGTTGTTCATCAAATACACTCGCTCTCAGCTAAAGTAGACCTCAAGGATATTAGCACCCACTCTGAAACCGGGGAGTCACTATATAAACGACTTCCCAAGGAATTACGCACAACATATGAATGTATGTTCTGGATCGTACGGCAACCTTTTCCCCATATACTACATCTCCGCCATCTATATCAATACTCCGCAAGTCACGTCCACTCTCGAATGGCTTGTGGGAAGAATGACTGTAGGTAAGCCTCTGTATTAGATCTGATTTTTCGAATTTTCTCGTTGTGGTCTCCTCATGAGATACCTTTTGGGAGAAGTACACTACTGGCCATTAAAATTGCTACACCAAGAAGAAATGCAGATGATAAACGGGTATCCATTGGACAAATATATTATACTAGTACTGACATGTGACTACATTTTCACGCAGTTTAGGTGCATAGATCCTGAGAAATCAGTACCCAGAACAACCACCTCTGGCCGTAATAACGGCCTTGATACACCTGGGCATTGAGTCAAACAGAGCTTGGATGGCGTGTACAGGTACAGCTGCCCATGCAGCTTCAACACAATACCACAGTTCATCAAGAGTAGTGACTGGCGTATTGTGACAAGCAAGTTTCTCGGCCATCATTGACCAGACGTTTTCAATTTGTGTGATATCTGGAGAATGTGCTGGCCAGGGTAGCAGTCGAACATTTTCTGTATCCAGGAAGGCCCGTACAGGACCTGAAACATGCGGTCGTGCATTATCCTGCTGAAATGTGGGGTTTCGCAGGGATCGAATGAAGGGTAGAGCCACGGGTCGTAACACATCTGAAATGTAACGTCCATTGTTCAAAGTGCCGTTAATGCGAACAAGCGGTGACCGAGACGTGTAACCAATGGCACCCCATACCACCACACCGGGTGATACGCCAGTACGGCGATGACGAATACACGCTTCCAATGTGCGTTCACTATGATGTCGCTAAACACGGAGGTGACCGTCATGATGCTGTAAACAGAGCCTGGATTCATCCGAAAAAATGACGTTTTGCCATTCGTGCACCCAGGTTTGTCATTGAGTACACCACCGCACGCGCTCCTGTCTGTGATGCAGCGTCAAGGGTAACCGCAGCCATGGTCTCCGAGCTGATAATCCATGCTGCTACAAACGTCGTCGAACTGTTCGTGCAGATGGTTGTTGTCTTGCAAACATCCCCATCTGTTGACTCAGGGATCGAGACGTGGTTGCACGATCCGTTACAGCCATGCGGATAAGATGCCTGTCATCTCGACTGCTAGTGATACGAGGCCGTTGGGATCCAGCACGGCGTTCTGTATTACCCTCCTGAACCCACCGATTCCATATTCTGCTAACAGTCATTGGATCTCGACCAACGCGAGCAGCAATGTCACGATACGATAAAGCGCAATCGCGATAGGCTACAATCCGACCTTTATCAAAGTCGGAAACGTGATGGTACGCATTTCTCGTCTTTACACGAGGCATCACAACGTTTCACCAGGCAACGCCTGTCAACTGCTGTTTATGTATGAGAAATCGGTTGGAAACTTTTCTCATGTCAGCACGTTGTAGGTGTCGCCAACGGCGCCAACGTGTGAATGCTCTGAAAAGCTAATCATTTGCATATCACAGCATCTTCTTCCTGTCGGTTAAGTTTCGCGTCTGTAGCACGTCATCTTCGTGGTGTAGCAGTTTTAATGGCCAGTAGTGTAATATGTTGTCCGACTACTCTCGGAAAGCATTTTTTCGAAATTTCAGTACTTAACCTCTGCGTGATGCACAACATCTCTTTTGTTGCGTCTACCGTTGGAGTTTGCTGAGCATCTCTATAACGCTCTCTCGCCGAATAAACAATCCCGTGACGAGACGCGCCGCTCTTCATTGGATCTTCTGTATCTCTTTTATCAGTCCTACCTAGTAAGAGTTCCATATTGATTAACAACACTACAGTCGGTCGAACAAGGGCCTTGTAAGACATTTCTTTCTGGATGAGCTACATTTCCGTAAGATCCTTCCTACGAATCTCTGGCTGGCATCTTCCTTCCTAGCTATTTGTTTTACGTGGTCATTTCCTTTTAAGGTCGCTCTGCATCGTTACTCCTAGATATTTTACGGTAGATTCCGTTTCCAGCAGTTTGTCATCAGCAGTGTAATTGTACAGTAATAGATATTTTTTCCGATGAATACACAATATTCTACAATTACTTATGTTCAGGATCAACTGTTGAAGTTAGCACTATTCCTGAACCCTCTGTATGTCATTCTGCAATTCTATACTGTTTTCTGCGTTGATACTTTCTTATAGACAACCGCGCCATCTGCGATCAGTCTTTCGACGTTTTCTACGTGATCATTTATGTACATTGTAAACAATAACGATCCTATCACACCTCCTTGGAATACACCGAAAAAGACCTACACATCTGTCAATTTTATTCCGTTAAGATCCACGTCTTCACTTCTTCCTTCAAGGAAGTCTTGAATCCAGTCGTAGATCTGGCTTGATACTCGGTAAGCTCAGGTTTTTACTAAACGGCAGTGCGCGACGCTGTCAGATGCCTTCGTGAAGTCAATGGACAATGAACAGGACATAGAACTGAGCATAGTTTTCTACAGCGCTATGGAACTCATGGAGGAACAAAACGAGCTGAGTTTCGCAAGATCTCTATTTGCGGAATCCATGTTGATTATTATAGAGGAGATTACATGCATCTGTCCTACGACCCTTCTTGGTAACGGAAAGGACTTGCGTTTTATCAAGTCACTAGGTACCCTTCGTTATTCCAGCGAACTACGATAAACTGCTACTACAAGAGGGAGCAAGTTCTGCAGAATCTTAGAAGTATCTCATCTGGTCCGGGAACCTTCCCACTACAAAGCGATTGTTGTTGTTTTCCATTCCGCGATCTCTTATCTCATTACCTGCCCTTTCGAAGTACGTACGGTACTATAAAGGTAGGCTCGTGTTACAATATTTTGATGTGTCTTCTTTGCGTCGAGATCTAATTAGGAAATTTCTTCCGAATGCGAAAATATTTTGTTGACACCTACCTACGTACAAAGAAATGATCATCATAATAAAATAAGAGAAATCAGAGCTCGAACGGAAAGACTTATGTGTTTCTTTTCCCCACGCGCCATTCGAGAGTGGAATGGTAGAGAAACAGTATTAAAAAGGTTCGATAAACCCTCTGCCACGCACTTAAGCGTGAATTGCAGAGGAACCATGTAGATGTAAATGTAGATTTGAAAGTCCGAATTAAGTGTTTCGGACTTCTCTCCCTCATTGTCCGTTTCGTGTCATTACAGTCTCTAAGTGACTGAATAGATGACTTCGAACGTCTTAATGATTTTACTTCGGGTTTTTGGTCAGATCGGATTTTACTTTCAAAGTTACTCAAAGGTTGTCTCATTGCCCTCCTTATGCTCATTTTCGCTTCGTTCAGCTTTCGTTTGTCAGCTAGCTTTTTGACTTCTCATAAATCTGTGATGAAGCACTCTTTGTTTACGTAGCAGTTTTCTAACATGGCTGTTAAATCACAGTGGATCTTTCCGATCGCTTAAGACCTTGTTCGGAACATACTTGTCTAAGGTATATCGAATGATGCTTTTAAATTTTCTCCATTTGTGTTCCACACCTTCGTCCTTAACGCTGACTATTCGATGTTGACTACTCAGATACTGTGCAATTTGTATGCTGTCACTCTTGATAAGTAAAAATATTTTCGAACCTTTCTTCACATTCCTTGCAATGCCCATACTCATCCTTGCTATCACAGCCTCAAGATCACTGAAACCTTCTTCTATGTTATCTGATTCAAGAACTTCAGGTCTTTATGTTGCTAGGAGGAAAGAGGACGCGGCTGGAGCTGTACCAGTTTGTCTGATATAGAGTAATTTATTTTAGTTCCTGTTTCTCACGTACTTCTGCGAGGAAGTGGTTTTTACCTTGTTTTACTGTGTAGCCAACGGCCTCGCCGCAGTTGTAAAACCGCTTCCCGTCAGATCACCGAAGTTAAGCGCAGTCGGGCTGGGCTAGCACTTGGATGGGTGACCATCCGGTCTGCCGAGCGCTGTTGGCAAGCGCGACGCACTCAGCCCTTGTGAGGCAAACTGAGGAGCTACTTGATTTAGAAGTAGCGGCTCCGGTCTCAGAAACTGATATACGGCCGGGAGAGCGGTGTGCTGACCTCGTGTCTTTCCGAGGTGCCGTGATGACTGGGTTTTGCGTGATGTCCTTAGGTTAGTTAGGTTTAAGTAGTTCTAAGTTCTAGGGGACTGATGACCATAGCTGTTAAGTCCCATAGTGCTCAGAGCCATTTTTTTTGCGTGCACTAAATACGGAAACGTGGACCGTAACGAAGTTTTTAGCAAAGTTGTCGAAAAATGCCCAACGAATTGTTATTCTTTTTCTTGGCTGCCGAAGCACAAACAGCGGTAGACACCTATTGGAGAATGAAGAATGTGTACGGGGCATCATGTCGTCGGAAACTACCGTTGTGTAATTTTGCGCCAAGTTACATGATGGTCACGATTCGACACAAGACGCCGGTCGATCTGGGAGGCCAGCCTCATCCATTACGAAAAACAATACGCGGGCGATTGATAATTTGATCAGGGCGTACCAGTGCATAACTATTCGCGTGCTAGCACAAGACCTCGCCATCAGAATCGGTAGTGTGCAACACATTATCAGGAAAGAGTTAGACTATTGTAAGCTCTACAACCAGTGGATACAACGAGAAAAGAGGAAACCGGTTGCCTTTTGCCTGAACCACCACATGCATTTCAGTGTTGAAGGCAACACGTTCCTTGAGCACATTGTAGCAGGCAATGAAAGTTGGTGCCACTACTGAGAACCGGAGTCGAAAGTGTCGACGATGCAGTGGTGTTATCCATCGACCCCTCGTCCCAGGAAGTTCAAGAGCCAACCATCTGCTGAAAACGTGATGTTCACTCTTATTGATTTCAAGGAACGTGGTGTCTCCATCACCGGCCAACGGTACTGCGTAATACTGGAGAAATTATGGCGTGCAATTAAGGCGAAACACCTTCGAAAACTGGGACAATGGGCGCTGCTGCTTCATGATAATCCAGGTTCCCATGTCGTGTCATGGAAGTTACGCCAAATCAAGAGGGAGACACTCGAGCACCCGCCCTATAATCCCGATCTTTCCCCGTGCGATTATCACGCCTTCGGTCCCGTTAAAAAAGGCCTTGAAGGATCGACGATTCCTGTCGGATGAGGACGTGCAGCATGCAGGTACGGACTTCTTCATGCAGCAGGACACAGTGCTTTACCTAATGGGTCTCTTCAACTTGGTGCATCTGTGGGATGATTGCCTCAAATCTCAAGGTGATTTTGCCTGACTTGCATACCGATTCTGGACTGTAGTCCCTCCAAACGAGAATTTTTTGATCACTCTTACAATTTTAAGATTTTATTTAGTATTTTACGCAGTAAAATATGGATATGGACTGTACCTGTTGTGAGCGGGCATAAGGAGAATTGGCTGCTGCCGGCAGGTGTGGCCGAGCTGTTCTAGGCACTTCAGTCTGGAACGGCGCGACCGCTACGATCGCAGGTCCGAATCCTGCCTCAGGCATGGATGTGTGTGGTGTCCTTAGGTTACTTAGGTTTAAGTAGTTCTAAGTTCTAGGGGACTGATGACCTCAGATGTTAAGTCCTATAGTGCTCAGAGCCATTTGAACCAGTTGGCTGCTGTCTGCAAACAGCTGGACGTTGGTTGTCACTGTGTCTTCCAATACGCAACATCTGATTGCTTCATCTACACTCAAAAGTGACTGTCAAACAGTGGTGGGTTCGTGTTTAACTTGGCGCAAAGCGAAATAGCGAATGGGCTGCATATCTGGCTTCTTACGTCCTAGCAATAGATACAAGATGCTACACAGTGTTGACAATTTATACGTACCCGCCGATGATGTGGATGTGTACGAAGTTACACTGGCACCTAACTATGCCTTGTGGATGATTCACTTTTTTTTGTCACGCTTTGCATTTGCCGTGTAGCCTTCAGCTTTCTAGAGGGAATAGAAAAAAAGGAAAACATGGATACTGCAGTCTATCTACTTCAATACTGAATACAGACGCTATGCATTCAGAGTTGTCAGCCGAAGTAAAAATAAACTTTATGCAGGAAGCGTGTTAAATGACTTTATCCCGGTGCTACTCCTTTTGCCCGTCATTTCCGTTTGTTTTAAGGAACAGAAAGAGCAGTGTGAGATTGAAGGCCATTGCACCGTATTTTTGGTTGTTTGAATCCCAGGCTTTTAGGCGTTCATTATGTGCAAACAGAAGAGCAAGAACTGCACGTTCATACTGAGTCGTTAGGAAGCGACAACGCTGGGAGCGGCCAGACCAATTCGCCCATACGTCAGCCGTATCTTTGAACAGGTTGCACGGAATAGCCACTTCCCACGCAAGCCGTATCTGGTCATTCAAGCTTGCTTGTGCTCCATCCACCCTGTCTTCCTCTGCTCTTCCACTCCTTAACTAAAATAAACTTTTATTCCTTTTCTCGTATGTGTAGAATATGTCGAGTTCCGATTACTTTTCTCGTATGTATAGAATATGTCGAGTTCCGATTATACTAAGTGATTACAATTAACGTGCAGTTACTCACAAAGGTTCAGTGTGGGCTGCGATCGTCGCATGGCAGCGAAATTTGATAGATATTCTAATGCGAAACCGATTTCCGCAGGAAAAATTACGAGTTTCAATTTTCGCCACAAGGTGCAAATCTGGTGCTGTGAATGCAAGAAAGACGTATAGAAATGTTTCCATGTGTAATAATTAGGAACAGGATATGAGCAGAAAAAAACGTCAAACAAGTGAGAAAGGCATAATGCTGATTTTACCGGTGCTTACAAATTTGTTCTTCCTCTTATTCTTTCTAATAACCGATTTGGAGAGTACGATGAATCATCTTTGGCTACTCTTCATTTTATTATAATGCCTTAGTTTCGAAATTTCCTTCATCCTTTTAGAGTGTTGTTCCCTTTCTTTTTGAGTCCACTTTCGTCTAGTTGTTTTTTCTTTCTCTCCTGAAATTCTGCCTTTTGAACTGCCTTTCTGAAATGTGTTCTGTTTTCTATTGTGTCTAGTGTAATTCCAGCGTTTTCCATGACCTTTTCAGTCTCTATGAACCACGCGGGCTTGGGTTTGTAGCTACTGAAAAAAATGGTTAAAATGGCTCTGAGCACTATGGGACTCAACTGCTGAGGTCATTAGTCCCCTAGAACTTAGAACTAGTTAAACCTAACTAACCTAAGGACATCACAAACATCCATGCCCGAGGCAGGATTCGAACCTGCGACCGTAGCGGTCTTGCGGTTCCAGACTGCAGCGCCTTTAACCGCACGGCCACTTCGGCCGGCGATATTGTAGCTACTGACTAATGTGCATATCCGCTTGGTTAGTCTGTTGTTATCCATTCTGAATATATGTCCAGAAAACTAGTCTTCTCTTCCTCATTACATCAGTTAGTTTTTCAGTTTTCAAGTACAGCTCTCTGTTTGATCTTAACCTGTTTTCAACATATCGTTTCTTTTAGCTCCCAGTATTTTCCTTAAAATTCTTCTTTCGACCTTCTCTAGTTTCTCAAGATTTCCATTTCTTGTTAGTTTAAGTGTTTCTGCCGCATACAGAGCTTCAGGTCTGGCCACTGTTTGGCAGTGTCTTACTTTCGTGTTCCAGGACAAGGAAGTTTTGTTATACACGTTTTTGGTCATATGAAACACTCTTTCCATTTCGTGCACTCTAGTTTCTATAGTTGTCTTTTCTTTTGCATTGCATGTAATCCATTCTCCTAGGTATTTAAAGGAATCTGTTTTGTGTATTGTATTGTTGTCAACTGCAATATATTGAGGAGCATCACAGATGTTTGTCATGAACTCTGTTTTTTCAAAGGATATTTGTAGTCCTACTTCGGCGACTTGTTTTTTCACTTCTCTTATCTGTTCTTGGGCATTATCTAGCGAATCTGTAGTCAATGCCATGTCGTCTGCGAAGACTAAACAGTCGACAGTTATCTTGTATGCATTTCTTCCTAGATGAATCCCTTTAGTATTGATGGCCATTGATGGCCTTCCTCCATTCTCGAACTACCTTCTCTAACACACAATTGAAACGCAGAGGTGACAAACCATCTCCCTGTTGGACAGCTGACTTTATTTCAAACGATTTTGAGAGCTCTCCCCTAAATTTTACTTTCGATTTTGTGTTTTTCAAAGTTGCTTTAATTATTTCAGTTGTTTTATTATCGAGTCACAATTATTTTAAGATATCAAGCAGTGTATTTCTGTCAATTCAATCATAGGCTTTTCTAAAATCCAAAAAAGTAATTACATATTTTAAGTTCGTGATTTTCCTCATTTCTGTTATGTTCTTTAAGTTTAATATTTGTTCTACACATGACCTTCCCTTCCTCAATCCAGCCTGATACTTTCCTAGTTGTTTGTCAAGTATTTATTCTGCTCTTTTTAAAAGCACCTTAGACAAGAACTTATAGGTCACTGGTAAGAGGGAGAGTCCCCTATAATTGCTATGGTCTTTCTTCCCTTTTTTATGTAGTAGATGTGTTATTGCAGATGTCCATTCTGTTGGTAATCTGTGTGTTGTACAGATTTCTTTGAGTATTTCTCATAGACATTGTATCATGTTGTCACTAGAGTACTTCCATAGTTCAGCAACTATATTATCTTCTCCAGGTGCGTTATTATTTTTAAGGTCTTTTATGACTTCTTTTATTTCTTCTGCGGTTGGTGACTTTGAGTCTGGAGGTGTTGGGTTTACAATATCGAAATTAAATCTTTCGGTGGATCACAGTTATGTAGCTCTTCAAAGTATTCGGTAAGTATTCTATAGTTCTATGTGCTATTATATGCAGTTTTCTGCGTTTTTGGGTCCGTGAAAAATAGACTAGGTGGAGTGTATTACTTTAAGCTTCTTTTGAAAGTTTTGTGAAAATCCCTATCATTGTTCTGTTTGAAGTTGTAGTCTATTGATGCTAGCTGGTCTTTCATGTATTGTACTTTGATCTTTTTAAGGCTTACTTCCTGGCTTGTTTTAGGGAGTTCCTATTTTTATCATTTTTATTTGCATTCCATATGTTCCAAGCTCGTTTCCTTGCTAGGATTAGTTCGTCACACTCATCATTCCACCAGGCATGTTTCCATTTTGTGGTAAGGAGAATGGTTTCTTCTGCTGTCTGTGCTATGTCCTTTTGAAGTTGTTCCCATGTTTTAGGCGTTCTCTTTTCCAAAAGTGTCCTGAAATTATCTGAGTGCCAAACGTTTTAGGTTGATATTGGCTCTTTCTTTTATATATTGGCCTAATTTTGAATTTAACGATAGATAGTGATCTGAATCTAAACATGCACTCTTAGTAACTTTTACATTGAGTATCTCTGATGTAGACTGTCTGCTTCTAGCAACATGGTCAAGTTGTCTCTCCCCACAGACTCGATTCGGGGATACCCGTGTAGTTTGTTTCCTAGGGAGTTCTTTGAAAAAATGTAGATTTTAGGACTATGTCATGTTCTCTGCATAAACTAATAAGTCTTTCTCCATTTGCATTGGTTCTTTGATGGGCAGGTAATTTGCCTACTATAGATCGGTGATGACGTTCTTTGCCGATTTGAACAGTAAAGTCTCCCAGCAATATTATTGTGTTTTTGAATGAAATCTGGTCTAAGGTGTTTGACAGTTCCTGCCAAAAAAATTCTGTTTGTTCTTTTTGTATTCTGTTTTTCTCGTTAGTTGGTACATGTGTATTTAGAATGGTATACAGTTTGTTTACTGATTTGAAGGTTAATGTTGAAAGTCCTTCATTGATAGATTTAAATTCTACTATTGAGTTTAATGTATTTTGATTTATACTGTATCCTGTTCCAAATTGAGGTATAGTCTTCATAACTCTTTTTCCCAGCTTCCCTTTGAAGATTCAAAAATGGCTCTGAGCACAATGCGATTTAACTTCTGAGGACATCAATCGCCTAGAACTTAGAACTAATTAAACCTAACTAACCTAAGGACATCACACACATCCATGCCCGAGGCAGGATTCGAACCTGTGACCGTAGCGGCGCTCGGTTCCAGACTGCAACGCCTAGAACCGCACGGCCACTCCGGCCGGCCCCCTTTGAAGATTCTGAATCCCTCTGAATCAAATGAATGTTCATCAGTATACCTTGTTTCTTGGAGTGCTGTTATCATTTTATTTTTTCTGTTTTATAAAATTTATTAACGTTTGAAGTTTTCCTGTTTTTAGAAGTGAGTTTACTTTGAAAGTTGCCAAATAGTTTATATTTGTGTGTTTAATTTTATTTGTTGCTTGGTTAAGGCAGGTTTCAGGATGCTCCAACTCATCCTTCGCACATTGCTGTAGGCCCCCAGAATCCGAATGCCTACTTTTAATTTCCTTCGAAATTGGAGATTGTTTACCCTCTGGGGTAAAATCTCTTACAAGGTGCGTAACCATTGTTGATTGTTTGTTGGGTTAGGGGAACAAGCCCCTAAGGATTCTACTCGAAGATGTTAGCTCCGAGGAACGGTTTTCATCAGCACTACTGGTAGACAGACACTGACCACTTAGCCGTTTGTTTCAAGACAGAGGCCGAGTGGATTTTTTCTTTGGTTGCCTTTTCCGCTAGTTCCGCCGTACCGAAAACTATTCCCTCCGCCTTCACTATCGTTGAGGTCTTCACTGCAGTCCTAGCAAGGAGTCCTCACAAGGTATTATCACCCGGGCCAGGGTAACATTGGTTTTTTAACGAGGTTGTTTCTCCTTCCCATTCTCCTTCCTCACCTCTTGTATGGTGAGGTCCCCGGCTTGGAACAGACTCAGCGGAGTTTTACAAATTCGTTCAATATAAGCACCGAAGGCGTCAACTTTGCGCTGTACAGCCCCAGATTTTCTCCTGGTGGCTGAAATGGGAACTACTTTTTTCCAGCTTAGATTTCCGGCTTAGCATTAACGCATTAGCATATCTATCACGTTTCGCTGCCATACGATAACTACAGCCCATACTGGATCTCTGTGAGTAGCTGCACTTTTATTATAACCACCCATTACTATGACAGCACTGTGCATTTCGATGGAAACACTGCAAGTTTTTCAAAAGCATGCAGATTTCTTTTTATATGTAAGGTTTTCGGCGATTCCAACCTTAACTCGATGCGAATGGGACATTAAAGCACTTGCGCCGTCTCCATTAGCAATACATATGAGCCGTATAGAAATTAAAAGGCATATTTTCATATTTCCTTAATATTATTCACGCTGATTTTAGATTTCTTGATGCAGTAAGTGGCTTGAATGTCATTCTACGTTACACTGAAAAAAATAAGTAGGAAAGTGTTTCGAGCATAAGAAAACCGTTTTTCTTTTTCATTCTAGTACACTAGTCCACTGAGCAAAACCCGGCTGCAGTTAGTGTGCTTGATTTGAGAGTTTTCAGATGTGGGAGTTTTTAGAAACACACAGAATAACTTGTTCCCAGAATGAATGTTTTCCCCGCAACGGAAGCTACATTACACTAAACTTCGTGAGAGATTGAAGGGAAATACTGAAGCTCCCGATACCACTCGTCTACTTTGCTCCATAATGTTATCAAACTGTCGAGCCTTCATCGCTCATCGAAATTCAATATAGGTAAAATATGCGCCATAACAAGAATTATTTTTATTCTCGTTGTATCATAACTCAAAACTAAACTGTCACCTTTCAGGATAACCTAGACCTCGGGCTATGCTACAGATCAGTCTGTCACCACAACCTAAAGCCCAAAAATAATAAAGGAGCGAAGTAAATATTTTCGGGGTTCTGTTATATCTGTGTTCGCGCAAATATTGCGTCACACGCCACAGCAACCTTTCGTCACAGATCAAAACCAATATCCGGTATCGGCAGATACAACCCACCCGGTTACTGCTTTGTGGCGGACTGGGACGCATACCGAGATTTCAGCAATGTGCTCTTATCAGTTGAGCTATCCAGAGTCTCACTCAAATCGTTTATCTGTCTGTCTCTTTTATTTCCAAATTCGATAGAGGTCCTTATGCGCAAGTTGCTGAACGAGTACACATTTTTAATTTGTTAGGTAGTACCAGTACAGTGCACTCTCCTCTCATGCGAAGAGAAAGATTCGTTTCGGCGACCACCAAGAGTCTGCGGCTAAGCCATTCCATGCTTTCTTAATCCACAGAGAACTGCTAGTGTGGCGAAGCATGCAGTTCAGCCTTGGTGAAATTTGGAACGTGGAAGAAAAGTACTGACGCACTGAAACTCCGAGATGAGCCCTGAGGCTTGCTTAGGTAGACCAGTTGTTAAGATCATTGACGGCGAAAGGCAAGGGTCTAGGTTCGTCCCATGACATAGCAGAACGTTTTCATCTGTCAGGAAATTGCGCTATTTCACACACATTGAAATCCAGTACTCATGAAACTAAATCAACAGGGCTACTGAGTCAAGGAATCTCGATGAAAGCGAGTACGCGACTAAATTAGACGAGAAAAATTGTTATTCCAAATTCCAGTTCCATCAACGATTAGCTTTTCAAGGGAGTAACCAACATTAGGCCAGGACAGTCCACAACAGTCGTATGCTTTTTGCTGCCTTAAGTTCTTCTTCTCACCAGCAGTAATATGTGTAACACGATAGCACTCTCAGTTCAGTCTCAGAGACATTACTGGCGTGATACACTACTGAAAAAGTCTACTGGGCAACGATGCACGCGGTAGCGTTCTCGCTTCCCGCGCCCGGGTTCCCGGGTTCGATTCCCGGCGGGGTCAGGTATTTACTCTGCCTCGTGATGACTGGGTGTTGTGTGATGTCCTTAGGTTGGTTAGGTTTAAGTAGTTCTAAGTTCTAGGGGACTGATGACCATAGATGTTAAGTCCCATAGTGCTCAGAGCCATTTGAACCAACGATGCACGAGTAGCTGCTTATATTTTCGCTGCGCAACGGGTGGCACATATGACGGAACTGCTTATTTAAAGCAGTGGTGCTGTGAACGGTGCGTTCTGCAGTTAGCAGTCGGCGGCTCTGTAGAGACAAATCATGTAAGCGACGGCCCTCTTATCGATTCACCCAAAATTTCACAACCCGTCCCATGATACTACCACTTCCACGCTAACATACGTCTCTCCACGATGGTTGTGGTGGTCGGTGCAGTTGGGGTGGGAGGGAGGGGGGAGCAATATTCAGTCACAATATTTTTTGTCTTCTCTATCAAAAGTCATCACGTAGGACCGAAAATCTATCATCTCCTTACTTTCTGGGATTTTACAGGCTTTCTCTTTGTACGCCATTTGGCTGAAGACCAAGGAATTTCCTCAGTGTCAAATACACAGACTCCTCATGTGAGCGTGACCACGTAACGAATGCCGGTTCTCTTTTATGTCTGTCGGGATGACAGAAGATAGATGCCGCCCTTTGTACTTACAATGAATCTAGAATACAATGCAATTAAAAAAGTCACTGTCGGGATTCCTCCAAGTCACACAGTTTCTACTTTGTATACTGAGTTTTAATACAACTATTATGATTCTCACATGATCCTCACTTACATGAGAAAGGTACTTTAGTAGTTTCAGAGATCAATAACCAAGTGATTAAGCACTCATAATCATTTAATAATGTAATTTTATGCCCTATCCGACATTTCAACCACTTTTACCATATGACTGTACCGTAGTGAGTGATTGATCTTCTATTGACCGAATGAAATTGGTCAAATGTCTTATATCAGGTTAATCCATACAGTTATTTAGACTATAGCGTGAAGCAGGCTCTCAGTCAATTTGATGGATGTTTCGAACACAGATCGTTTGATGTCATTAACAAGGGCTAGTAACTGAGCAAGATATCTATTGGGCGGTGTCGTCCCGTTTGGTCGTATTAAAAAAAAATGGTCATTAGATTTAAATAATGTTGCAGGCGGCTTCTTTCTCATTCGTATTACTGGAGTCTTTTTTATTTCGATTCATGTTATTCTAGACGTCTGTATTAGTTCTATTTACTTACGAACCCAATTCTTTTCTTATGAAAGACACAGCTATAGGCTTCGAAATCTCTTCGCACATTACATTAATATTCAGCGGCTAAATTTTTATGTTTGCGTTAAGCGTATAACTGATTTTTCAGCGGGATGTGTCTGTTCCTATAATTTTTAAGTATCTATGTAGTAGTACAATTCTGTTAATGCAGGTTTAATTTTAGAAATGTTTGAGACCTTTATGCGATGGTATGTATGTACGTGTTTTCTTGTATGTGTGTGTGTGTGTGTGTGTGTGTGTAAGAGAGAGAGAGAGAGAGAGAGAGAGAGAGAGAGAGAGAGAGAGAGAGAATGAAAGAGAGAGAGAGAGAGACGGGGGAGGGGGGGAGGGGAGGGAAAGAAAAGACAGGATGAAAAAGGGCGAAGAGGAAATGTGTTTTCCTCGTAACTTAATACCAAAATAGTCGTGAAATGTACTATGTCTGATATGGTTCTACTTTTTCTTTTCCAGGCTAGGCTCATAGCTCGAGGGCACGACATTTCGTCACTTTCCCTGTCGTACACTTCATTTCGTCAAAAGGTAAGTCCCTCATTGAGAACCTTCTTAAGTTACCTTTGAAATTTTAACTAAATATGAAGGAAACATTCGTTGTTTATGATATTCAGTGAGTAATCTGGAAGCATTATTTATGGAGTATCGTCATTCATAGCCGCAATTGGTTGGTTGGTTGATTTGTGGGAGGGGACCAAATAGCAAGGTCATCGGTCCTATCGGATTAGGAAAGGACGCGGGTTTGAATCGTCGTCCTCCCGAATGCGAGTCAAGTGTGCTAACCACTGCGCCACCCCGCTCGGAAGCCACAATTCTATCACATTCATATGCTTGAATCTAATAATTAACTTCGAGTTTAAACATCTTGTAACAGTTAATTTTTGCACTTAGCGGGGAATCTGTTCATGTGTACTTGAGTTTCCCTATTATGTAGCATGGATGGTAGAAGCCCCATTATTCTTCTTTAACTACAGTTTGATTTGCGTCTTCATACGTCTGTAGTAGATTGGTAGTTTAATATAACACTTGTGAATTAACACTTTGTTCATTAATTACAGAATTACTTTCTGGTACTCATTGTCAATTTTATTGTAAGAAAAGTGGCTGATAAATTCGTGCTTTCTGGTTGTTTCCTGTCAATAGTTTAATAGCTTTCACTTATCACACCAATGATACGTTGTGAAATCCTTGATATTTGATAGGAATATGAGACGTCAAACGTTTTCATGAAAAACTATCATTCTTGAAGAAGCTGTATGCATGTTGAGCAGTCTGGTGGACCATCGCTTACACCTAACGACTAATGTTCGTGAAAATTTTGCCTCAGAGACGGGTGGGTAGCTGATGGATTGTCTTTGCATGACATCAATTTTCTGTGGTAATTAATACCTGACTTTACAGGAACTAGCGCAAGTGATCCCCAGTTTCAAAGAAAGTCGGATAAAGAGCAGAACATGACCGTAAGTAACGTCGAAGGATACCCAAAGATCACGCAGATTCTTCCCTTTCCAACTACTGGCAAATGTTGCTGCAGAGGTTTCCGACAACAGTCTCACAGAAATCAACGCAGCTCTGATCATGCGACAGTGGGGAGTGCTGAATTTTTATGGCTACAGCTATCAGGTAATCTTTCACAGGATTTTAAGCAGTATATCAGAAAAAGACACATAATCGTTTGATATTCTTCCTGTAGTGATCTGTGGTCCAGAAAAATGCGATACTTGTTTTATTTTTTTATTAATGATTTTTGCATAGCATACGGCATTGATGATGAGCAAGAATCTATGGCTCAAATCAAATCTTCTTTCCAGGCTGCATTTCATTCTAGTATTCTCAGTTATAATCTTCTTCTTTTCCTTTAGCTTTTGTGCTGCCTGGCGGCCGGGTCAGCTATGTGGATTCGCTGTCTCCGTTTCGTTCAATCTTGGGGCAGATCTGGATGAATATTTACAGCTTTCAGGTCGTTGTGCAGAGTATCAGCCAATGGTTTCTAGCTCGTCCCTTGGGTCTCTTTCCCATGACTTCCACTGTGTATGGTGCCTTTACAGTGGTATCGTCCTATGCGGCCAGTGCGTGTCCAGACCATCGCAGACGGCTTTCCCGCATTTTCTTTTGTGTCCGTGCGACCCCGAAATGATCTCTGCTAGAGTGATTCGAGACTTGATCCAGTCGAGTAGTGTCACGCGCCCGTCTAAGCATCTTAGTCTCCACGGCCGCCAATCGTCGTTCTGCCTCTTTTGTAGCTGAGCAACACTCGGTGCCGTAGAGAGCAACAGGACTGATGACAGTCAGGTAGATCTTTGACTTCAGATTATTCTTACTCCGACAATCACAGGTGACGCCTTTTATCCTCCGCCACTTTATCCATGCTGCTTGCGTCCTTGCGCTGACCTCGTTTGTAAGATGGCCATCGCTATAAATTGTAGAACCGTCATTCTTAAATTTTTCAGCTCTTGGTAAATCTTCTCCATCAATGTTGATGGTCCCAATTATAAGAAACTGTTATATAGGAAAGGAATACTAAAGTCAAATAATAACTGTTATAACAGTAAAAATAAATTTTTTACCACTAATGCACCAACGCTACGACTACCTCTAGCACTTGTATCTTGCTAGTGATGATTTTAACGTCTTCTTGGTCGACTGGGGGCACACGTGTAAATGTCTGTTAACAATGGTAGTAAAAAATGGAATTATTAGCAGACACGCTTTTCACATAACAACTAGCACTCTTCGTTATTAGAGGGAGATTTACAGCAATCGAGTGTGTGAACTTTTCAGTTATCAGCTGCACGCAGTTGCAATATATACGTGACAGAACAGACACTACACATACATGTACACTGAAACGCCAAAGAAACTGGTATAGGTATGTGTATTCATGTACAGAGATATATAAACCGGCAGAATACAGTGTTGCGGTCGGTAACGCCTATATAAGACAACAAGTGTTTACCGCTGTTGCTAGAGTGATTACTGCTGCTGCAATGGCAGGTTATCAAGATTTAAGTGAATTTGAACGTGGTGTTATAATCGGTGCACAAGCGATGGGGCACAACATATCCCAGATAGCGATGAAGTGGGGATTTTCCCGTACTACCATTTCACGAGTGTACAGTGAATATCAGGAATCCGGTAAAACATCAAATTTCCGACATCGCTGCTGCCGGAAAAAGATCCTGCAAGAACAGGACCAACGACGACTGCAGTTTAACAATACCCCCGATTCGGCAGTTCTGTATATTCACTGCACTTTACTTTCTTTCTTTCGGCATTTGTCCCGCTTCAACACGGGGTCGGCTTTTTTATTATGGATTTGTCAGTGTTAGTTGCAGAGGGTGGCTGAATGCCCTTCCTGCCGCCACCCCGAACCTCCTGGGACGCAAGTAGTGTACCCCGTCTGTCTGCGTCTAGTGTAAGCTATGGAAGAGTGCGAAAGTTTGCAAATGTCTGTGAGTCGTGTAACTGAGGCGGAACGTGTGGACCAGCTCGGTATTCACCTAGCGAGATGTGAAAAAGCGCCTAAAAACCACATCCAACTGGCCAGCATACGGGCCCTCGTCGTTAATCCGCCGGGCGGATTCGATCCGGGGCCGGCGCGCCTACCCGAGTCCAGGAAGCAACGCATTAGCGCTCTTTTTTCTTCATTGATCTCATTTTATTTGTCACTGTTCCTTCCATTTGTTCGGGGCGGACGTCCCATGACACCTGTTCAAGTTCATCGTTAATCCGTTCACTCAGTTTTATTACTGCAGGGGGCAACTAACCCTCTGACTGAACATGCTGAGCTACCGTGCCGTTACCCTGGGGGATTGTATATTGACTGTACTCCGTAGTGTAAAATTTGCCTCGTCACTCCATAGAATGTTCCCCGGCCACATGTCGTCAACTTCCGTCCGTGCCAGAAACCGAAGAGCAAATTCAGATTATTGCTGCAGATCATGAGGTTTCAGTTTTTGCGCCGTCTGGATCTCGTACGCGTACCAATGTAAAATAGACCGCAAAACTTTCCATACTGTTGACCATCGGATGGACAATTCACGTTACACTGCTGGAGCACTAACACTACCCGGGGCACGTGCTGTACGGTCAGTTACAGCAACAACTGCGTCAACAACTTCCACCGGGATTTGACGCCTTCCTCTTCCAGGTGTCACTCAAAGCCCACCCGCGTTTTCTAATTTCATTATCATCTTCTTTAAACCACTTAATGAAGTTGTGGCTGTCCTCAGACTTATCAGTCGGCACTGTAATCGCTGTCGTTCACGTAAAATAGTTTCACTAACAGCGCACGGCTACTCTTCGAGATAGCTATATTGTTCACTCACTTTATGGCTTGTCAAATGACTGCGTGGATGTCATACCGTCATACAAACAGTGTACAGCGCCATATTTGAATCTGGTGGCCACAATTGGAACTACTTTGTTTCCCAGTGTAAATCGGTTCCCCATTAACGAACCGGTCGGCGAGGGTAATCCCAAAAGCAAGGTCTCCTATTTTTTTATAAGTACATAGACCTGTTTACTTCTACAATGGTTTACATCAGTTTACAGCTTGAACATTTAGCTATTTTCCGACATAATCACTATTTCTGTCGATGCATTTTTGTAGACGCTGTGGCAGTTTATGTATGCCCGTGTCATACCAGCTCGCCTCCATGCTGTTCAGAAAGTTATGAACCTCTTCTTTCATCTCGTAGTCGGAGCTGAATCGCTTTCCGGCTAAATGTTCTTTTAACCAGTCCAGAAAGTTGTCCTGTTCGGCTGCAAGGCGGTGAAGAAATGCGCGGGAAGCATCAACACGTTGCCGCATGTGGTCCTCAGTCAGCATGCGTGGCACCCATCTTGCGGACACCTTCCGGTAATTCAATGTTTCCGTTAAAATTCTGTGGGTGGTACTTCGGTAAACCTCAGGAACGAACGTGCAGAGATCATCCAGGGTGATCCGCCGATATTCACGCATGCTTTGTTCAACCTTCAACACTGTCTCCTCAGAAACTGACGGTCTCCCGCGCCTTTGTTCGTCGTGAATTTCGGTCCGACCAGCTGCAAACTATCTAAACCACTTACGAACATTTTTGACATCCATGCACGACTCACCATATACTTCCGTCAATTGGCGATGGATATCAATCGGCGCAGTGCCCTTAGCGTTCAAAAACCGAATAACTGCGCGCAATTCGCACTTGGCGGTAACATCCAACGGGAGCTCCATTCTCAACGGCTGCCAAGCCAAGACTGAGCGCCTGAGCGCGGCGTGTGCATGTTTAAACACAGCGCGTGAAGCACTCTTCATAACAGTGTGACCAACTGCCACACGAACAGAGTTCTGGACTTTTAAAAAAATAGGAGACCTTACTTTTGGGATTACCCTCGTAATAATGATGGTGAGGTAGTGATGAGAGTGATGATGATGACGATGTATAAAGAGCATTGATACGCAGGGAGAGAATGCTCAACTTCAGACGGAACATGACTGTAGAGACCTGGAAGTTCTAGCATTCCTTCAAACAGATTTCACTGGAGCCTCTTGCGACCAGTTCCACCATTAGCGATGATAAACTTGAACATATTTTCCTCTGTGGTCGGCCTGAAAAATCACTGATTGGCACGCCAATCTCTAATGGACTTTCAGAACCAATCTACAGACACTGTTATCAACTATTATGGAGCATCTGTGTTGTAGCTAAGATGCTGCGATAAGTTGCGAAATAATGCCCCAAGGAATTAAAGGACTCGGTTTCGATAGTCGTGTTGCTCCTCATACGGTTTTCATCGTCAGAACGGTTGGGCGACGTCGCCTACACAGAAGCAAGCAACGACATTAACCTGTGGCAGAATGGAAGGAGGTTTTATATACTAATGAGTTACAGTACATAATGTGTCACTCAGAAGGGCGTGTACGATGCTTGGCGTACAGTGGTTATAGGAGTGCTAGTGGCGTCAGTGGAAGTCTGGATAGTTGTTGCGATGGTCTAGGGTCTGAGTTACGACCATTGGTTTTTGGTCAGGGCAAGATTAAGATAGACGTTAAGAAACCACTCTACTCAATAACACACTCTCCTCATTGCCTCTCCATTTAGGAGTACAGTCTATTCTGCATCCTCTCATATCCAGAAAAGAAGGGTCGAAAGAAATTAGACTTAATTACTGTACTCGGCTGCTCCGAAGCCGAACACCTTGGGTATCGACAAGAGCATCGATTACAACTATTTTGTCAAAAAAAAAATCATCAATACATCATGGCTTACGAAGAACAGAAAAAATTACCTTCAGTCGGTCACAGTTTAGTGGAAAGCCTTCCTTGAAATTTAAACCCAGTAACAGAATTAATCTGTTGTATTAGTTCAAAGGCTGTCGTGTATGGAATGATCGGGAATGGGCGTCCGGATTCGTGGTCCTAAATAGAATAAATGCTTCCTCTCTACTGATTGAACGAGCCATCTTTATCTCCAGCTTATCTAACTGCACATGTAATAATTTTATCCTCTAGTGTAAATGCAGAAAATCTCCTCTAACTCCTGATCTCCAGGTTACTTGTCCTTTTTTTAATTTTTTGCAAGTACCTGAAAAAACATGGAAGCTAGTACGTATCAGCAAGTAGTGCACATTACTTGCCTCTTCTCGAACACATTGGGCAATCTTAACGTATATTATGAAATGCAGTGTTGCTTATATGTCTCTTATCTGTACAATGTCTTGATGCCAAAGCAGTCATTCCCGTGACGAAGCTAATGAGAACATGAGAGATACTGTCTGTATTATTCAGTATTTGTTCTAGACATGTATCCACTGAACAGAATGTACTAAAAATTAAGATGTAGCTGGGCAAGGTTGTTCGTCAGCAAAGAACTTTAATAGTTCACGATAAAGCGAGTTTCAATATCCCATCGTTTGCTGTGGGTGCGAGTCCCTACATCTTTGAGATTTATTGTACGATAATCGACACACACCGAGTATTCCAGAAATTCAGAATATTAACAGTAATTATTTGAAAGATAGTAAGTTAAAAAACACAATGACATCTTTAAAAAAAGCTAGCAGCAACTTTTAGATAGGTTTTTTTTTTCGTCGTTGACTACCTAGACTCGTTACAGTACACAGAAGTGAACTGTAGACATAAAACTTAATGCATTTCAAATACTATGCGAGGTGAGACAGTTAGACGCTATGCGTACTTATCGACCGTGGTTTCTAATTATTTCGCCTAGTATTTTGTGGCCGCTTTGCTTGTTTCGTGGGCACACTCAGTACTTGTTCATAGCAACGTTAACTTCACAGTATCTGTTAAATTCCTAAAATTTTAGTCTTCCCTTTTAGGAAAAGTGTTTGGTGAAGTTTTCAGACATGGAACAGAGCTTTGTTCCTAATGAATTCTGGAACTTAGGCAACGTAGAGACAGTTGAACGGCACTGACGACACGTCGTGATTTTATCGGTTTTGCAAAATAAAGCACTTTCAATTACGTTAACTCCCTACATATTTTCAAACAGGTATTGTCAGCCTTTTATAAAGAAGTCGACGTTGAACCTACAGCAAGAAACAGTATAACAGTATGAGAACCTGATCAGAAACAATGTCGGTGGGGTCGGGGATTTTCACTCGCCTCGAGATGACTGGGTGTTTGTGTTGTCTTCATCATTTCATCATCATTTATGGACGTGGCAAGATTGGACTGAGAAATGGTTGGGAATTTGTACGGGCGCTGATAACCGCGTAGTTGAGCGCCCCACAATCCAAACATCATCATCAGAAACAATGCAACAAAGAAGTGTAGAACTATAGAATTTAAACTGCGATAGTTTTCTGCGTGCACCACACTATACAGACTTCCGAAAAACCACTTATCGCATTGTACAGTTGTATCATGTACTGGCGAGGAAAAGGTTCGTCAGAGAATTAGTCAACGAAAATACAGATGAAAGTTTTCTTCGTATAAAACACTTCCACCCTTAGTACGATGTTTCCACTAGTACGACACTGAGGGTGCACATTCGACTAATAAAACGTCCATTCAAACTAAGGTTGCCCGGAGACTGAGATAAAAAGTACATTTCATTTGTGACAACACGAAAGCAAACGTCAAAATAGTAATTCACGACATCATCGCATAGAGCTGACATTCAGATTTACTCAAACATCTGTAACTCCACAGCCGGCCGAAGTGGCCGTGCGGTTAAAGGCGCTGCAGTCTGGAACCGCAAGACTGCTACGGTCGCAGGTTCGAATCCTGCCTCGGGCATGGATGTTTGTGATGTCCTTAGGTTAGTTAGTTTTAACTAGTTCTAAGTTCTAGGGGACTAATGACCTCAGAAGTTGAGTCCCATAGTGCTCAGAGCCATTTTTTTGTAACTCCACAATGCATGAAATTTATATATAGGGCAGTCAAGTGAAAAGGAGACAGATGGAAAAAAGGCAAGTAAAATGTTCATTATTTCAAAAGTAATCGCCATAACTGCTAATACATTTATCCCACTGCGAGATAACACTGTCAGTGCCTTCAGGGAAAAATGTTTGCGGTTGCTCGCGGAACCATTATTGTACCCAGGTGAGCTCGTCTTCCTCTGTAGCGAATCGACAGTCACGAATGTCTTTCTTCAGATCTCCAAGAATACAGAAATCGCAGGGGGAGAGATCAGGAATGTATGGACTATGTGTAAGGGCTTCCCAGTGAAACTTCTGCAACGCACTCGAAACAAACTTGGCAACATGTGGGAATGCCATTGGACATCCTCCATACAGTCCAAATCTGTCGCCAAACGATTTTTGGAACCCTGATGAAAGACATTCGTGGCCATCGATTTGCTTCGGACGAAGAGGTGCACGTCTGGGTACAATCATAGTTCCGTAGGCAAACTCAAAAATTTTGCCATGAAAGCACTGACAGTCTTGTCTCACAGTGGGACAAATGTGAGTGAATAACGCAACCAGCCACAAACACTTTTAAAATGTTTTATTTAAATGCCATAACCGGTTTCGGGCTACCGTGCCCATCTTAAGATTGCTAATATTTTCAGTTACATAGACGTTTTGGCCAGCAGCGTGTCATCTGCCCCTGCACTGCACACAGACATCTGAGTATTCAGTGTCACTTTGCAAGATGCTTCAAAAATAAAAACACACTAAAGTGCTTGTATTTTTTTATATACTCTGAAAATTTCTAAAATTTTTTTTGCTATATTCATCACAATTGCGATAATAAGCATCTCTTTGTGGCCACAAAGAGATGATTATTATTGTAGCTGTGACGGATATTGTAAAAATAAAAAATGATTACGTACCTAATTTGCTAGTCCTACCCTCGATTATGTTGGAACTTAATTAATTACTGCCTTTTCAGGCGTTACACGCCACAAAGAGCTGACTGTTATCGGAACTGTGACGGATACTGGAAAAAATGAAAAATATTACATACCCAAGTTGCTGGATCCTCCATTACGTTGGAACTTCACAATGTGAAATATTTGTATTCGCTTACGTAAGTTCCAATGGATGGCAATTTGTTTTGTTGTGGTCCATATGGATTTCCAGGACTATGTGTATGTTGTTGATTGATCCATCATGGGTAAAATAACAATGTTTTAATAATTATGGTGATAACTTTTGAAATAATAAATAGTTTGCTTACTTTTTTAATCCGTATCGTCTTCATTTGACTGCCCTTTATATACGCTCGTCAGAAGGAAAACTTAGAAGGTATCACAGGAACGTGGAGACTTTAACACATGAATGAACAGATCTTAGAATATCCGTCAAATAGTTTATGAGGATAAGAATAATTACTATTAGCGTAACTTCATTTTAAGTGGAACTTATGGGCAACAGGTGACCTTCCAAGTTTCAGGAAGCAAAAAAAAACCGAGTTAATGTAAACTCACGTGCATCCGAGCAGATGAGTCACATAGTGCAGTAATACAGAAATTGTCGCTCCTGGTCTTAGTAGGTATCCACTTTTATTTATTAAGAGACAAGATACAGTGAAAATTAGGAGGTAGGCGCTGTCGGGACACTTTGTAGCGCGGATGACACAGACATGGCAGGCGTCTCTGATGGCTACTCCACTCTGTTTACGGACATGGCGATAAGGCGCCCACGAACAAGTTACAACTGAGCTTTGCGGAGATGTGTTCCTGGCTGGCGGGGCCGCCTCGGTGCTATGTTTAGAAGCATAGCTTTATCTTGGCTATTTCGGGTGGTGCTTTCCTCGAGCTCTCGTCTCGAAACCTTGCCCAACATCCTAACCGGTGAGGCTAGCCGCGCGTGGAAAGCACGTTGAGTGGTCCGAGGAGACGAGCAACACCGGTGTTTCGGCTGAAGCCCAAACTCACTGTAAAGTGGCTGTCTCCTTTAACTTTCTTCACACATCATCTGCTCACTTAAATAGCAGTGCCACATGCTGAATCACGCGGAACACGTCACGCAGCCTTCCACGTCAATACGAATGCAACCATACGCCTAGTTACGCAACATTTCAACTGTTCCTACTGCATGACTAAGACACGCTTTCCACATCTAACAGACGTTCGGAGCTACGTGAGACAAAACAGAATTCATTCTCGAGGCAGGAGAGCAAAGGGGCGGGGGCGGGTGGGGAGGGGGGAGGGGTGCTGGGGGAGATGGTGTGCTCTGTCAAAATTTTCGTTTGTCCCCTCTAAAATTATGTATATAAGAAATAGATTATCCAGTGTAAAAATTATTCTTCTATAATGATTTCAACGTGAATGAGCCATTCTTATCGATAGTATGAAAAAAAATAAAGTGGAAAACATTCTTTCGATACTTCCTCACAACAAAAAGGAGTACAAACACGCGACTAATTTTTTAACCGGTCGCTTACTCTATACGAAAATCTTAAACGAATATTAACAGAACGAAAATCTGTGTCGTTGTAAAAACTCGTACAAAACGATGTTGGTCATACTCGTTCCCCCAATGCTTCAGATGGACTGTAAACAATTCTAGTGCCTCCTACACATACATTGTGTAAGGAACACAATAAGTTAAGAGAATCAGTGGATTAGCGAAAGTGAACAGTCCTCGCCTCTAAGCGAATGGAACAAGCAAGGGAGCATCTAATGATTTCAAATCAGCCACAATGATACCGTGTAAAGTGACGTACGGAGTATACACATAGAGTTTAATCAAAATGTTTACGAAGAATATACCACGAATTCCACGCTTCTCATATTTTGTCACCACGATTACGACACAGTTCGAAACATACATAATGCGTTTACAACCACATTGCTCATTTAATCATATCCAGCTGCCGTTTCTCTCTGGGTCTCTTTGTCAAGCGCTCAAAACCAGAACAACTAAAATCGAAACATCAAACTGTGAGCATTAGTGGCAAAATTTCAGGAGGAACCATTTACTTTAAGTGTGCCTTAATCTACTATCGCTGCACTTGCGGTAACTTGAAAAAAGAATGGAGAAGTTATGGATGGCGATTCCCTTGATCTCACTAAGAAACACGTGACCCATCATCCTGAAAGATATCCACATCCGGCCACCTGAAATGAAATGTTTTACCTTCGCGTACCTGATGAGAAAACGTCTAGAACGCTGTGCGTCCAAAGAAGTTAATAGTGTTTCGTGTTTACTACTGCTGTTACTGTCTGTTCGATCTGAAATGCTGTGGAAGCAGTGTATGCTGAAAAATGATTGTTTAATTCTATCGAAAATCGTGAGTTAAGCCGCACAGATTGATGAACAGAATAGATTTTTTTTTTTAATTTGTGGTAAGGTCTTATGGGACCAAACTGCTGAGGTCATCGGTCCATAAGCTTACACACTATTTAATCTAACTTAAACTAACTTACGCTAAGGACGACAGACACACCCATGCCCGAAGGAGAACTCGAACCTCCGACGGGGGTAGCCGCGCGGACCGTGACAAGACCCCCAAGACCGCACGGCTACCCCGCGCTGCCCGGAATAGAATTATTAGAGATAACGCGCAGCAATGCTATTTCCCACGTCACAAAATCAACTGCCCGAAAATTACGCAGCTTACCCTGTATCACTCATATCCGCTCCCAAATTGTTTTCACACCCGTCTGTCAACTTGTTCGAAATTTTTTGAAAATTCACGTTTTTGCCCAATAGCTGTATGTAACTTTTAATCCTCGTGCGGCTGGTCTGTTGTGATACGTAGTTTTAACAAAGATGTGACACAGCTGTTGAATCAGATACTGATTTTTCAAAAATACACTCCTGGAAATGGAAAAAAGAACACATTGACACCGGTGTGTCAGACCCACCATATTTGCTCCGGACACTGCGAGAGGGCTGTACAAGCAATGATCACACGCACGGCACAGCGGACACACCAGGAACCGCGGTGTTGGCCGTCGAATGGCGCTAGCTGCGCAGCATTTGTGCACCGCCGCCGTCAGTGTCAGCCAGTTTGCCGTGGCATACGGAGCTCCATCGCAGTCTTTAACACTGGTAGCATGCCGCGACAGCGTGGACGTGAACCGTATCTGCAGTTGACGGACTTTGAGCGAGGGCGTATAGTGGGCATACGGGAGGCCGGGTGGACGTACCGCCGAATTGCTCAACACGTGGGGCGTGAGGTCTCCACAGTACATCGATGTTGTCGCCAGTGGTCGGCGGAAGGTGCACGTGCCCGTCGACCTGGGACCGGACCGCAGCGACGCACGGATGCACGCCAAGACCGTAGGATCCTACGCAGTGCCGTAGGGGACCGCACCGCCACTTCCCAGCAAATTAGGGACACTGTTGCTCCTGGGGTATCGGCGAGGACCATTCGCAACCGTCTCCATGAAGCTGGGCTACGGTCCCGCACACCGTTAGGCCGTCTTCCGCTCACGCCCCAACATCGTGCAGCCCGCCTCCAGTGGTGTCGCGACAGGCGTGAATGGAGGGACGAATGGAGACGTGTCGTCTTCAGCGATGAGAGTCGCTTCTGCCTTGGTGCCAATGATGGTCGTATGCGTGTTTGGCGCCGTGCAGGTGAGCGCCACAATCAGGACTGCATACGACCGTGGCACACAGGGCCAACACCCGGCATCATGGTGTGGGGAGCGATCTCCTACACTGGCCGTACACCACTGGTGATCGTCGAGGGGACACTGAATAGTGCACGGTACATCCAAACCGTCATCGAACCCATCGTTCTACCATTCCTAGACCGGCAAGGGAACTTGCTGTTCCAACAGGACAATGCACGTCCGCATGTATCCCGTGCCACCCAACGTGCTCTAGAAGGTGTAAGTCAACTACCCTGGCCAGCAAGATCTCCGGATCTGTCCCCCATTGAGCATGTTTGGGACTGGATGAAGCGTCGTCTCACGCGGTCTGCACGTCCAGCACGAACGCTGGTCCAACTGAGGCGCCAGGTGGAAATGGCATGGCAAGCCGTTCCACAGGACTACATCCAGCATCTCTACGATCGTCTCCATGGGAGAATAGCAGCCTGCATTGCTGCGAAAGGTGGATATACACTGTACTAGTGCCGACATTGTGCATGCTCTATTGCCTGTGTCTATGTGCCTGTGGTTCTGTCAGTGTGATCATGTGATGTATCTGACCCCAGGAATGTGTCAATAAAGTTTCCCCTTCCTGGGACAATGAATTCAAGGTGTTCTTATTTCAATTTCCAGGAGTGTATTTTACTTGTTACTTGTCTGTTAGTAAACACAGCTATCCCGCGTTCAAGGTCTGTTAATTCACGTCGTGCGGCCCTAATAGCACCTTTAACCTCTCCACATGAATCACCTGAGTACAAATGACAGATACACCAATGCACCGCCCTTTTATACCTTGTGTACGAGATTGTAATGCCATTTGTACATGTCCATATCGCTATCCCATGACTTTTGTCTCCTCAGTGTAAACTCAATGAAATTATTAGAGTACATATGGGTGAATAGAGTGCGATAGTACGAAAGGAGGAGCATACAGACAACCTTTCCTGATAAGAACTAGGTTAAGACACTGGTATGTAATTTCATTCAAATGGATCTGAGCACTATGAGAGTTAACATCTGAGGTCATCAGTCCCCTAGAACTTAAAACTACTTAAACCTAACTAACCTAAGGACATCACACACACCCATGCCCGAGGAAGGATTCGAACCTGCGACCGTAGCGGTCGCGCGGTTCTAGACTGAAGCACCTAGAAGCGCTCGGCCACAACGGTCGGCTACTGTCATTCGTACTGTTTAATATCACACTGGAGGAATTCGTAAGGGAGAGCAATGTTGGAGGGTGTAAGGGGGTACGAAAGAAAGGTAGCAGTTTTGAGATTTTTGCTTACGCAGACGACATAGTGTTAGTGAGCGAGGGCGAACTGTACGTTGGGGAGATGCATAAAAGTATCGGCATAGTAGCAACTAAAGCAGGACTACTCATAAGTAAATAAAAAACAGAACATACGCAAGCTGGCAGAACTAAATGTACACACCAGCACTTTCACAACTGACGGACACAAGTTTAAGTCTATTGTTCAGATCAAGCACCGGGTATGTTGATATGGTTGTTGTAATCAAATCCCATAGATGTAAACGAAACTGCCATACCACATTCTGCGAAAATGAAGATCTACAGTGCCATTACACGCTCCATTGTTTTCTATGATTCAGAAAGGTGCACACTAACTAATAAGGAGACACAAAAGTTTCTAACATTTGGAAGAAAGACGACGAGAAGAATTTAGGATAAGGTGAGAGATACTTGAAGAGCAAGAAATAATAACGAAATCTGTGAGATCAAGAAGCAGCCAAAGTTTTACAGCATCAAAAGAACAGACAGTTCCAGTGGGCAGGTCACGTAATCCGTGTGCCAGAGACCAAACTTCTTAAACAGGCTTTGATTGCCCATATTACAACAAAAAGATCCATGGGTAGGTCAAGAAAGAGATGTGAGGATGACATAAAGAAAGATGGAGAAGCTCTGAAGTAAGCCAATTGAGACGAAACAGTAACAGGCAGACTAGAATGCAGTGGATACTTATTGTTGATGCAGCACGTTGTCTGCGGGACTGGTGACCGCTGGATAAGGAAGTAAGTAACATTCAATACACTTTTTGTTGTGATGTAGCTCGATAATGCTCAAGGGAACGAAATTAGCTAACCGCTAAATTATGAAACAAACTCTACGCAGGAAAATGGCTTCTCTCACGAAATCCACAGCGGCTGTGGACCTGCATATACGAAAGACTAAATCCTAAAAGAGCGAGGTGGTGGCACAATGGTTAACAAACAGGCATCACCTTCGGAAGAAGCGAGGTTGCAATTGCCAGTCGTCTATCCAGCCTTAGGTTTTCCGCGGATTCCATTAATCCATTGAGGCGACTGCCGAGATGATTCCGTTGAAAAGGTCACTGCCGGCTTCCTTCCCTATCTGTGTCTAACTAGCATGTACTCCACCTTTAATGACCTCATCGCCCATGGAACGTTAAACTCTGACGTCACTTCCTGTTGCTAAATCCATTAGTTTAGTGTGTAACTGTATAACGTTCAGGATGGTGTGTGTAACTATGGTATTCTTTTTGATGGTGTTCTAGTCTCGGTAGCAGGAAATCAGTCTTCATTATTTCTTGTCTTTGATGAGAAGAAACTCACATTTCAGTTTCATCCCCCTTTTTCCGCAAAGATGGGAAGCGAGCTGGCAGCAGTGTAAAACAAGCTCTTCAGCTAACCGATTTTTAAAGCAATGAAAATGTACTTAACGGATTTTAAAAAATGTATAAAATGTGGATCGTTGGATATTCACGCAGTGATTTTCTTGATGCTTCACAATGCAACAGGGAGTGGTGTTTATTTTTTTGTGAAACGAGAAGATGATGGTGGTTGGTGATATTGTTGATTTTACTTAAAAGATCCTTACTAGGGGTATGGAGATGATAGAAGAAATGTGGCTGAGAAGAGGTGATGTGTGAGTGTAGTACCAGTGGCAACAGTGGATTAAGTCAGGAAGATAGAAGGGTGTGTGGTGATTGAAAATGATTTCGGGATCAAATGTATTGGAGTAGGAAGGAAAGAGAAATATGCTGTATTTAGTAACGTGAGCAGATTTCATCATGGATATGGTGATGTAAGTTGGGTGGAGATCCGTTGGAAGCTCATCACACACAAATTGCACTTAGCAGACCAGTGTGAAACTCCTTCCTGATGCCCCAGAGAGACAGCTAGTTACAAAGTTTTCTGACTCGATCTTCGAAGTCATTTCTAGATTTCAGATGTTTTGCTCTCTCGCGATAGGTCTGTCGGGTTCCGATAGGAAGTTCACCAGAAAGTAATTGACCACTAACTTCGACAACAGAGGCACTCGATGAGTATGAGAACGGCAGACACTCCTCCTAAGTAAATACAATTTCGAGACGAGTGCTTTTCGAGTGCTTTAGACGTTCCGTTGCGGCGCCCTGACTTGCCTCGGGGAGGCAGGAACTGCGGGGTGTGCAGTCTTGCGTCGCTTCCAGCTGAACGAGCTCTCCCGCTCGCTACTCGCTCTACTAACCTCCCGCAAACGGGGTCGCTGCTGCACGGCCGCTCGCACGCATTTGGCAACGGTATGTGGCGTGACTGCACTTCCAGATATCCCGTCGATCGTCTGGAAGGTTTTAAGAAAACAACGGAAAACTTTATTCTAAATGATTACGCCATAATTTCAATTAGTATACTGCGGTACTGCTTTTCAGTTTCACATCTACATCGTTAGCAGCATTGCCTACAGTCAGGGTTAGTTGGTTTTGATAAGCTCCCTATCGGAGCGTGACAGGTCAATCACGAGAACGTCAGTAACATAGAAGAGGTGGAGGCAAAAGGGCTTCTACTTTGCTGTGACCCTGGAATAATGGAGAGAAGCCAAGCGGAGAGACTAAAGTCATGGGATCCCCGAAGAAAATACTTTGGTGGGGCCCCTTCCTCTCCTATACCCCATTCCCAACTCACCAAAATCATCGCTCACCTGCCGTCACTCACAACTAACAATCCCCCCCCCCCCTCATCTGAAAACTAAACTGCCTGATAAAAAAAAAAGTGAAGCACCAAGAAGGGGACGAAAAAACTAAATGAAACTTCACGGTTTGAAAGGGTATGTAATTTTATTTCAGTGCTTGCAAATTCGAGTCAGATTTACAAATAACTTGGCGGTATGAGTCCACTTATGAGTATGACGTTGCACCTCCTCTAATCTGAGTGTATGCAGGTGTGTCATAAAGCCGTTGTGTCGTCTCCTGAGGCAAGCCGACCCACAGCTATTTGTAACCGGTCTTCGATATACTGGAAACTGGCAGTGGACAGAGCTGACGTCCGAGCTGTTCCCACAGATGTTCTATCGGAGACAGATCTGGGGATCATTCTAGCCACAAGAGTAATTCATCATCACGCAGACATGTGTCATTCGTGAAAGATCGTTGTCCCGTTGAAAAATGGCACTATGACACTCTCGCATGGGGGGTAATATATGAGGAGGCAGGATATTCCTGACGTACTGTTGTGCTGTCAAAGGTCCCCCAATGACTACCAGCCATTAGCTGGTGTCATACTCAATGAGTCCCCACACTATGACGCCAGCAGTGACACTACTGTGCCTCTCCAAGACGTTGGAAGAATGGGGAATGATCCCCGCCACATTCTTTGGCAATGGTCATCCCGGATAATGCACTATCACGATTCATCACTGAACACAGTGCGACTGCTTCCCGGTCGCGGCACCATTCTAAATGCAGTCGTTCCTGTTGTGTTGTGTACGGCAGCCTACGCATGTGACGGTAATTCCCTAGTCTGGCTGGCATTAGATTCCGACCAATGATACGGCATGACACAGAATGTCACAGGAAGTCCACTACATGTTCTCGGATGGAAGGCGGAGATATGAAGGCGTTGCGATGTGGTTTGGGCACAATATGGCGATCCCTCGTTGTACGTTTGTAAACTTCACAACAAGTATGCCTGCCCTCTAGTTCCCATCCACGCAATTGGACATCCGGATTGTGGCCCGGAGGGGGGGGGGGGGGAGGAAGACAAAAAAATGGCCCTGAGCACTATGGGACTTAACATCTGAGGTCATCAGTGCCCTAGAACTTAGAATTACTTAAACCTAACTAACCTAAGGACATCACACACATCCATTCCCGGGGCAGGAATCGAACCTGCGACCGTAGCGGTCGCGCGGCTCCAGACTGTGGCGCCTAGAACCGCTTGGCCACTTCGGCCGGCGCATTAGTGCACGCACCTCGGAAAAAATGGCTCTGAGCACTATGGGACCTAACAGCTATGGTCATCAGTCCCCTAGAACTTAGAACTACTTAAACCTAACTAACCTAAGGACATCACACACATCGATGCCCGAGGCAGGATTAGAACCTGCGACCGTAGCAGTCGCGCGGTTCCAGACTGAAGCGCCTAGAACCGCTCGGCCACACTGGCCGGCGGAGGAAGACAGAAGAGTGGCTAAGAGTGGCTGGAAGTCACAGACAAGGTTACGATGTGGTACTCTTACTACGCTTAAAAAACGCAGTATGTGGAAGGATATGAACACTTTTTATTGTGTACTGCGTACAGTAGAAGAACGGTTCATAGACGATGATTGTATCAGCATGACAATGCACCTTGCCATACAGCAGCATCTGTGAGACAGTGGTTTGTGGGGAATATCACTTCTAAAATGGACTGGCCTACTCAAAGCCCCAGCTTGAACCCAGTGGAACACTTGCGGGATAAGTTAGAACGTCTGCTCACTCCATACCCCAGCATCCAACATGACTACCTTCTCTAGTTTCGGCCCCTCAGACACTTCACTAAAAGTGATCCCAGCAGGTTTCAAGCCATCATAAAGGCGCAGAGCATTCACAACCCATATTAATCGCCACTGCCGGCCGATGTGGCCGTGCGGTTCTAGGCGCTTCAGCTGGAACCGCGTGACCGCTACGGTCGCAGGTTCGAATCCTGCCTCGGGCATCGATGTGTGTGATGTCCTTAGGTAAGTTAGGTTTAATTAGTTCTAAGTTATAGGCGACTGATGACCTCAGAAGTTAAGTTGGATAGTGCTCAGAGCCATTTGAACCATTTTTTAATCGCCACTAATAGACTTCCGGATACTTTTGATCGGACCATGTATGAACAGATTCTGGTCGAGCTTAGCTGCTCTCTGATTAGTTCACTCCTTTTTTTGGCAGACACCGTCTCCTCTGTAGCTGATCAGCTCGTAGCTTCCATCACCGCCACGAGATGCCACTCCTAACGCCAATTATATTTGGAACCGATAACAACTTTTATCAACTTAGCGATAATAAATTACACACATCAAAAAAAGTTTTGCATCACCTCGGTTCCGAGAGTTCCGGAACCCGCACAGAAAATTGGAATAGAGATCAACATAAACATCGTTTCCGCCCTTTTTATTGCTCATGAAAACCACACATTACATGGTGTACCACTATACATCGAGGCCTTCAGAGGTGGTGGTCCAGATTGCTGTACACACCGGTACCTCTAACACCCAATAGCACGTCCTCTTTCATTGATGCATGTCTGTATTCGTCGTGCCATATTATCCACAAGTTCATCAAGGCACTGTTGGTCCAGATTGTCCCACTCCTCAATGGCGATTTGGCATAGATCTCTCAGAGTGGTTGGTGGGTCACGTTATCCACAAACAACCCTTTTCAATCCATCCCAGACGTGTTCGGCAGGGTTCATGTCTGCAGAACATGCTGGCCACTCTAGTCCAGGGATGTCGTTATCCTGAAGGAAGTCATCCACAAAATGTGCACGATGGAGGCGCGAACTGTCGTCCATGAAGACGAATGCCTCGCCAATATGCTGCCGATATGGTTGCACTATCGGTCGGAGGATGGCATTCACGTATCGTACAGCCATTACGGCGCCTTCCATGACGTCGGCCCCACATAATGCCACCCCAAAACGGCAGGGAACCTCCACCTTGCTGCACTCGCTGGACAGTGTGTCTAAGGCGTTCAGCCTGGCCGGGTTGCCTCCAAACACGTCTCTGACGATTGTCTGGTTGAAGGCGTATGCAACGCTTATCGGCGAAGAGAACGTGATGCCAATCCTGAGCGGCCCATTCGGCATGTTGTTGGACCGATATGTACCGCGCTGCATGGTGTCGTGGTAGCAAATATGGACCTCGCCATGGACGTCGGGAGTGGAGTTGCGCATCATGCAGCGTACTGCGTACAGTTTGAGTCGTAACACGACGTCCTGTGGCTGCAAGAGAAGCATTATTCAACTCGGTGGCGTCGCTATCAGGGTTCCTCCGAGCCATTCCCGTAGGTAGCGGTCATCCACTGCAGTAGTAGTCCTTGGGCGGCCTGAGCGAGGCATGTCATCGACAGTTCCTGTGTCTCTGTATCTTCTCCACGTCCGAACAACATCGCTTTGGTTCACTCCGAGACACCTGGACACTTCCCTTGTTGAGAGTCCTTCCTGGCACAAAGTAACAATTCGGACGCGATCTAACCGCGGTATTGACCGTCTAGGCATGGTTGAACTACAGACAACACGAGCTGTGTACCTCCTTCCTGGTGGAGTGACAGGAACTGATCGGCTGTCGGACCCCCTCCGTCAAATAGGCGCTACTCATGCATGGTTGTTTACATCTTTGGGCGGGTTTAGTGACATCTGTGAACAGTCAGAGGGACTGTGTCTGTGATACAATATCCACAGTCAACGTCTATCTTCAGAAGTTCTGGGAACCGTGGTGATGCAAAACTTTTTTTGATGTGCGTATATACATAAACCTTCATCGTGAATCAGTCTGTCTATTCGACAAAACCGTATCAAAACCCCTACAGTGTTTCCTGAGATTAGTCTCCATCCGCCCGCATCTCGTGGTCGTGCGGTAGCGTTCTCGCTTCCCACGCCCGGGTTCCCGGGTTCGATTCCCGGCGGGGTCAGGGATTTTCTCTGCCTCGTGATGGCTGGGTCTTGTGTGCTGTCCATAGGTTAGTTAGGTTTAAGTAGTTCTAAGTTCTAGGGGACTGATGACCATAGATGTTAAGTCCCATAGTGCTCAGAGCCATTTGAACCATTTAGTCTCCATCTACTGACAGAAATTTATATGATAGATTAAAGATCGACAGGAATTGGTCGCGGCCTTATTTTTAAATGAATCACACTTCCATGAAATGCCGATCTTGAGCCTGCCTATCACACGACTATATTTATGTGGTCGTTCCTGTATACCTGACCACTGTAACTGATTTCAGTGATTGATCACCGATTGCAGAGTTCAGTGATTGCGCATCTCCATGGTTTTTTCTTTTTTTCTTTTTTGTCTACTTATGCAGATTACTTTGTGTTTACTTATGTTGAGGATCAGCTACCAGTCTTTGTAACAACCGCCTATCATCTTTTAAATACCTCTAAGTCGTCTTCCAATAGCAGACTACTGAAACGGTTTTATAACACTGCGCTTAACCGCCGTGTCCAGAAAAAGGAAGGAAGATGAGTGTTTGGTGTCCCGTCGACATCGAGGTCATTAGAGACGGAGTACAAGCTAGCATTGTTGCAACGATGGGGAAGAAAATCGGCCGTGTCTTTCCAAAGCATCCATCGGCATTTTCCTGTAGCGGTTTAGGGAAATCACGGGAAACCTTACTCTGGATTCCTGGACGTGTATTTGAACCATGTCCTCCCGAATGCGAATCCAGTGTGCTAACCACTGCGCCACCTCGCTCGGTGTCGTATCCAGAAGAAGCGTTCCGAGGTATAGCGTTATTGGAAGCTGCTAATTCAGAAAATATCCGTTTCCGCTACTAGGATGACATAGCACATCACATTTACGAGTCGCCAACGTCAACGTTTCTGCCACAGAACAATTTCTCCCACTATATCTGAACGAAGTGGAAACGAACAGCTAATGGTGAGCAGGAATTCACTGTACGGCTAAAGTGGAAAGCAGAGACTTAAAGAGAACAACGAGGCGTGACGTCCCTTCGTTTTGCGAGACAGCGCCGCGGCCCAAGACGGCACTGCCTTAATTGAATTGCTCCGGCTGTTCCGGGCCGCGCTCCGGTCTTTCACTCGTCCCCCGTTGACGGCGACGCAAAGCCCACACGCAACCCATCCCTCCAAAGGTCGCAGCTCGAGTCTTTTCGGGTCAGAGATTTCTTTATAACACGACGACACTGACGTGAACAGACATAAATACTTAACTGCAATAAATGGGAGATAAGAAGTACGTCGCAAGGACCGTGAATGCATCAGAGGCAGAAGAGACAGGGACTAGGATTTACAGGGCTCCAAGGCGACTTCTTTCGTTCCTCTATCTGAAAATTTCGTCTGTTTTTCTTCGTGTTTGAATGTCAACTAGGCGAGCCAAAGGCCAAAATTTCAATCTGCGAAAGGTATCTATGAGCATTTTTCCTCAAAATGTAACACTTTAATTTTTAAGTAATTTAACCTGACGCCCTCTCACAGAAATTTTAAACTGCTGATGGAAAGGAAACTATATTCATGCCAGTTATTTCGAGAAAGCTTTTCGCTCGTTTCATTCTTATGATGGTACCAATTGTTAGTGTAAACAAAGACGGTAAACAGTATCGCAAAAAGTATTTATGCTTTGAAATACTCTTTAGAATAGTACACGTGTTTTGGGGCAAAGGAAATGTAACCGAGATGTCCCTTGTCGTAACTCGATTTTGTTGAAACATTGAACTAAACAAAAAAATTTACACGGTAGATCGTAGAAATCGTATATAATAAACTGTCAGAATAGTTTGTTTTTTTTTCGTATAGGAAACCGCTGGTGAATCCGAGTAAGACGAAGGAAGAAGTACAGAAAAGTTGTTCCTGATGAGGGCCTTAGAGAAATATTTCGTTAGATGTAAAAAGAAATTCCCGCCAAAGGGTACTAATTCGTACAGTGGAATTCTGTCTGTAATTGATAAATACAGCGTGATCGTTAATAAAACCAACAAACGCCAGGGACGGAGTCTTCACTGGGAATGGAGGAGAAAAGGTCCTATGAGCATGTGTCCAGGAAATGCATCGTTGCCACGACAGATTTCGCTGACGAATGACCGTTCCTCTGATCACATCCTGTGTATTCCGTGTGTGTTGCAGACTGTGTGGTTGATGCAGCAGAATGGTCCGGTCTTCATGTAGGGAACAAGCCGAGACGGTGTTTGTGTACGGCGAAGCAGATAGAAACGGTCGAGAGGCAGCACGACCATACCAGAACACCCTTACTGACACCAGCCACATCGCACATCATTTCAAACCCTTTGAGCGTTTGCGTAGCACAGACGAATATGCAGGAAGGTGGCTGACTGTGCGTTCAACAGATTTGGAGGACCGTGCTCTGCAGGATATTGAGACGAACCCTAGTACAAGCTCCAAGAAAGTGGCCCGTCATCATGGTGTAAGCCGAAGTACAATTATGTGTATCCTGTATGACAACTGCTACTATCCATGTCACCTGCAATCCCATGGATGCGATGCAGCTCTGTACTGTGTTCCGGAACCATTTGTTATCGTTGTACGCACACCTTTCCGGACACATGTTCGTAGAATCTTTTTTCCTCAATTTCCAATCAGGAATCCATCCCTGCAGTTTGTCGTTTTTATTAATGTTCACCTCGTATATTTCTCGAAAAATTATTTATTGTATGCCTATACTGCATAAAGCTCGCTGTCGCGGGTGGCAAAATTAAGAAAAAACCAAGCGAAATTAAAGTTAACAGGCGTAAGAGACTGCTGTACGTTTAAATGTATATTATTTCCCCATAATCAATGTCACAGCTTTTGCGTGTCTTTCGACGGTCAAACCCATTTCGCCCATCACTGTCAGTTCAATTTTCGGGAATAAGTTTAAACTTATACTTTAACATTTACTGTAAATTACGAATCAATTTCGACCCGAGGCCATTTTTCCAATTCAAAATTAGACCAATGACGTGTGTGTCTTCATATTCAAAATCAATTCGCGTTATGTGGGAACAGTAATTTTTGTTGTGTCTAGGAAAAAATTTCTGTTCTCACACCACAAGAATTGGTTTTAAATATGATGGCATCTACATCTACATCCATACTCCGCAAGCCACCTGACGGTGTGTGGCGGAGGGTACCTTGAGTACCTCTATCGGTTCTCCCTTCTATTCCAGTCTCGTATTATTCGTGGAAAGAAAGATTGTCGGTATGCCTCTGTGTGGGCTCTAATCTCTCTGATTTTATCCTCATAGTCTCCTCGCGAGATATACGTAGGAGGGAGCAATATACTGCTTGTCTCTTCTGGGAAGGTATGTTCTCGAAACTTCAACAAAAGCCCGTACCGAGCTACTGAGCGCCTCTCCTGCAGAGTCTTCCGCTGGAGTTTATCTATCATCTCCGTAACGCTTTTGCGATTACTAAATGATCCTGTAACGAAGCGCGCTGCTCTCAGCTGGATCTTCTGTATCTCTTCTATCAACCCTATCTGTTACGGATCCCACACTGGTGAGCAATATTTAAGCAGTGGGCGAACAAGTGTACTGTAACCTACTTCCTTTGTTTTCGGATTGCATTTCCTTAGGATTCTTCCAACGAATCTCAGTCTGGCATCTGCTTTACCGACGATCAACTTTATATGATCATTTGATTTTAAATCACTCCTAATGCCTACTCCCAGACTTTTTTATGGAATTAACTGCTTCCAGTTGCTGACCTGCTATATTGTAGCTAAATGATAAAGGATCTTTCTTTCTATGTAATCGCAGCACATTACACTTGTCTACATTGAGATTCAATTGCCATTCCCTGCACCATGAGTCAATTCGTTGCAGATCCTCCTGCATTTCAGTACAATTTTCCGTTCTTACAACCTCTCGATATACTACAGCATCATCAGCAAAAAGACTCAGTGAACTTCCGATGTTATTCACAAGGTCATTTATGTATATTGTGAATAGCAACGGTCCTACGACACTCCCCTGCGGCACACCTGAAATCACTCTTACTCCGGTAGACTTCTCTCCATTGAGAATGACATGCTGCGTTCTGTTATCTAGGAACTCTTCAATCCAATCACACCATTGGTCCGATAGTCCATATGCTCTTACTTTGTTCATTAAACGACTGTGGGGAACCGTATCGAACGCCTTGCGGAAGTCAAGAAACACGGCATCTACCTGGGAACCCGTGTCTATGGCCCTCTGAGTCTCGTGGACGAATAGCGCGAGCTGGGTTTCACACGATCGTCTTTTTCGAAACCCATGCTGATTCCTACAGAGTAGATTTCTAGTCTCCAGACAAGTCATTATACTCGAACATAATACATGTTCCAAAATTCTACAACTGACCGACATTAGAGATATAGGTCTATAGTTCTGCAAATCTGTTCGGCGTCCCTTCTTGAGAAAGAGGATGACCTGTGCCCTTTTCCAATCCTTTGGAACGCTACGCTCTTCTAGAGACCTACGGTACACCGCTGCAAGAAGGGGGGCAAGTCGCTTCGCGTACTCTGTGTAAAATCGAACTGGTATCCCATCAGGTCCAGCGGCCTTTCCTCTTTTGAGCGATTTTAATTGCTTTTCTATCCCTCTGTCATCTAATTCGATATCTATCATCCGTGCGACAATCTAGAGAAGGAACTACAGTGCAGTCTTCCTCTGTGAAAGAGCTTTGGGAAAAGACATTTAGTATTTCGGCGTTTAGTCTGTCATCCTCTGTTTCAGTGCCATTTTGGTCACAGAGTGTCTGGACATTTTGTTCTGATCCACCTACCGCTTTGACATAAGACCAAAATTTCTTAGGATTTTCTGCCGTGGCACGCACTTCATAACGTACAGCTGCATTTGAAAATGACTACAGTCCAAAATTGACTAATGAGGCACCATTAATGTAGAGGTAAAATGAAGGGTGATACTGCAGCGGGACATTAAGCGGAATCAGCGGCGACAAGCGAAAATGTGTACTGGACCAGGATTCGAACCCAGGATCTTCTTCTTCCTATGCAGGTGCGGTAGGCACTGCGTCATGGGGGACACAGCGTTATCGCAACAGCACAGAGTGTCTCGGTACGCCTCACGGCCGATCCACACCCCCACCGAGCGTTACGTATCTATAGTCCCTGTCCAATATACTCCTGTTCGCTACTTAGAGATTCCCACAGGAGGTCGGACGAATTTGTACCAACTGAAATCGGGTCTTTTCTGACCAGGCCACGGTTTTCTAGTCGTCTATGGTTCAACCGATATGGTCACGGGCCCAGGAGAGGCGCTGAATTCGATGTCGCGCTGTTAGAAAAGGCAGTCATGTCGGTCGTTTGCTGGCATAGCGCATTAACGCCAAATTGCGCCGCACTGTACTAACGTATGTTCATCGTACGTCCCACTCTGATTTCTGCGGTTATTTCATGCAGTGTTTCTTGTCTGTTAGCACTGACAACTCTACGCAAAAGCCGCTGCTCTCGGTCGTTATGTGAAGACCGTCGGCCACTGCGTTGTCCGTGACGAGCGGCAATGCCTGCGATTTAGTATTCTCGGCACACTGTTGACACTGTGGATCTCAGGATACTGAATTCCTTACCGATTTCCGAAATGGGATGTCCCATGCATCTAGCTCCAACTACCATTCCGCGTTCAGAGTCTGTTAACTCCCGTCGTGCGGTCATTATTACGTTGGAAACATTTTCACATGAATCAACTGAGTGCAAATGACTTTCCGCCAGTGCACCGCCCTTGTATACCTAGTGTACGCTATACTTCCGCCATCTGTATGCGTGCATATCGCTATACCATGACATCTGCAACCTCATTGTATAAGAAAAGATGGTTGAAATGGCTCTGAGCACTATGCGACTTAACTGCTAAGGCCATCAGTCCTCTAGAACTTAGAACTACTTAAACGTAACTAACCTAAGGACATCACACACATCCATGCTCGAGGCAGGATTCGAACCTGCGACTGTAGCGGTCGCGCGGTTGCAGACCGCTCGGCCACTCGGCCGGACATTGTATAAGACATAATGTTAGTACTGTCTAGTAACGTCGTGCTACTTGAATGTGACATTCCCCACTGCAATGTTCCACACTAATATTTCTAATTCTATACAGGGTTATTTTTTCCAGCGTGTACAAACTCTAGGGACTGGTCGATGACAGGATACGGAACAAAGAAGCTCTAATGAACTTACATCCGGAAATGCATGGTTTCCATGCCAGAAACCATTTATTCAATCATACGTTGTTTACAGAGGCTGCGGTGTAATACGCGCTGCACCATGCAGCCATAGTTGCATAATGTGTTGAGAATGGTTTCCATGTGCTCAACGCATGCGTGTACACACCGTAGCATGTTCACATCGGGCAGGCTGCATCTGAACAGTGTCAAAGGCAGCATGAATAGGCTGCTCCAGTGTCTCCACATCTGGAACGGGCTCTGCATACACGATACTTTTGAGATGGCCCTATAACCAGAAATCGCACGGGTTGTGATCCGGTGAACGAGCAGGCCATGCAACTGGATCCCCACTGAAGAAACGTTTGAGTTGTGTCCAGACGTTAACGGCGAAGTGGGCTGGAGCACCATCATACAGCAGCCACATAACCCTTCGAACCATCAATGGCACTTCTTGCAACAGGGGCGGCAAAGTCACCCACAAGAAACGCCGATAATTTCGGCCTTTTAGGTGACGTGGAAGGAAGACGTTGAAGGAAGATCGCCAATTATTCCGCCCACACATGCCAGTTGCACGGATGCTGATGATTCGCGGTCACAATACCATGGGGCCTCTGCATACTATACCACAGGTGACTGTTATGAAAGTTGAAGATACTACTCCGCATAAAGATGGCCTCATCTGTGAATAGGATGGATGACACAAATACCGGAATTGTGGTTGCCTGGTGAAGAAATCAGTGGCAAAATTGCTACCGATGTGGAAAGTCTGTCGCTAGTAAGCCCTACATACTCTGTAAGTGATAATAGTAGTAACAATTGTCATGGAGAATTTTCCACACGGTCGTCTGGCTTACCCTGTACTGGCGGGCCTACTGCCTGTTACTGACACGGCGGTCGCCTTCCACAGTGTTAATCCTATTTTCTGCCAAGTCTGGTGTTCGAACATTTCGGTTATGTGTTCGTGATTTCCTGCTTCCTGAAACGTCCCTGTCTCAGACAAACGGCGAAACACTGTTGCAAACACTGAATGCTGTGGTTCCTATCGGTGTGGATAGATCTCCTGATACAACCTTGCTGCCCGCCGCCCGTTGCTATTAACCTTGCCGTAAGTAAACACCATGTCGGCAAGCTCTCGCTTCGAATACTGAACCATTGTTTACAACGCTGTAGCACATCCACTACAAGGTGAGTCAGCAAGAGATGTGAATCGGACAACATTACCAATGACTATGGCAGAAGAGGGCGCTAGGGCATGACGCATGAGGAACAGTACCACCCTCTAGGAGGAAACTATGCATACTGTAACTGTGACTGCATGGTACGACGCGTATTATACCGCAGTCTCAGTTACACAGTATGACTGAATAAATGGTATCTAGCATGGAAACCATGCATTTCCGCACATAAGTTTATTAGACCTTTTTTATTCCGTATCCTCTCATCGATCAACCCCTAGAGTTTGTACAAGGCGGAAAAAATCACTCTGTACATTCACCCGATGTGGGGAGAGCTCTGAATTGCGGCTGCTTAAAAGGACGCGCCTGCCAATCAGAGGTGGGTGCAGTGAGGTCATGTTACTTCCGCGTCCTTTAGTGGCGTGTATGCGTGGCGCCACCCGACGCAGAATAGCGAGCGGTGGATAACGAGCCCGCCCCCGCGCGGCGGCGCGCTGGCGGGAGGTTTACAGAAGTGCCGTCTCTCGCGTAGCTGTGTGCGGCGCGCGGCGGCCGTGCCGGCTGCGGTCGATGGAGATGCTGTCGATAGCGCAGAAGGACTGTTAACCCTACTTCCCTCGTCCAGGGTCGGTTATTGCTGTGGTGTCAATGGAGCAATATTCACGTATACAATTTTTTTAAAGTGGATAAACTTTTTCGACTTTTATTCAACTATGTGTCAGGTAATGATATAGTAACTTATACGAACCTCGCCGCTTATGTGTACACTTATGTTTGAGAATAGCGTCTAACTCTGGCTCGACCAGACCTATCCTGTTGGTAAAGCCTTTCACTATAAGCCTGAGCCTACGTTGCGGAAGCACAGTTGATCGACAAACAGAGGACGTGGTACGGAGGGCCACAGCATTCTTCTGTTCTGTTCTACGAAGCAATAATCTGACATGTATCCGATACTGTTCCGCCGGACGTTGATCCTCGCCAATGCATGGTTCCCTTTCCTTCACTGGTCGTTGCCCAGCATGACATATAAAAATTTTACAGTAACGTAATTAAATGTACATAATTATATAACTTATAATATATGTAATGTTAATTGCCCCTAGAAACAACTGTAATGGGCAAACAAAAAGTTTCTGTTTGAGGCCTTTACTGCGGCGTATATGCAACACAGCGCGACTGCGATGCGGTTACATAAGCACCGACCAAGCTCGCGCTATTTGTCCACGAGACTCAGAGGGCCATAGACACGGGTTCCCAGGTAGATGCCGTGTTTCTTGACTTCCGCAAGGCGTTACATACAGTTCCCCACAGTCGTTTAATGAACAAAGTAAGAGCATATGGACTATCAGACCAATTGTGTGATTGGATTGAAGAGTTCCTAGATAACAGAACGCAGCATGTCATTCTCAATGGAGAGAAGTCTTCCGAAGTAAGAGTGATTTCAGGTGTGCCCCAGGGGAGTGTCGTAGGTTGCTTTGCTTTGTTTGGGGAAGGAGACCAGACAGCGAGGTCATCGGTCTCATCGGACTGGGGAAGGATGGGGAAGGAAGTCGACCGTGCCCTTTCAAAGGAACCATCCCGGCATTTGCCTGGAGCGATTCAGGGAAATCACGGAAAACCTAAATCAGGATGGCCGGACGCGGGATTGAACCGTCGTCCTTCCGAATGCGAGTCCAGTGTCTAACCACTGCGCCACCCCGCTCGGTGAGTGTCGTAGGTCCGTTGCTATTCACAATATATATAAATGACCTTGTGGATGACATCGGAAGTTCACTGAGTCTTTTTGCGGATGATGCTGTAGTATAAGTTGACTGAGGCTTTTTGCGGATGATGCTGTAGTATATCGAGAGGTTGTAAGAACGGAAAATTGTACTGAAATGCAGGAGGATCTGCAACGAATTCACTCATGGTGCAGGGAATGGCAATTGAATCTCAATGTAGACAAGTGTAATGTGCTGCGATTACATAGAAAGAAAGATCCTTTATCATTTAGCTACAATATAGCAGGTCAGCAACTGGAAGCAGTTAATTCCATAAATTATCTGGGAGTAGGAATTAGGAGTTATTTAAAATGGAATGATCATATAAAGTTGATCGTCGGTAAAGCAGATGCCAGACTGAGATTCGTTGGAAGAATCCTAAGGAAATACAATCCGAAAACAAAGGAAGTAGGTTACAGTACACTTGTTCGCCCACTGCTTAAATATTGCTCACCAGTGTGGGATCCGTACCAGATAGGGTTGATAGAACTGATAGAGAAGATCCAATGTAGAGCAGCGCACTTCGTTACAGGATCATTTAGTAATCGCGACAGTGTTACGGAGATGATAGATAAAATCCAGTGGAAGACTCTGCAGGAGAGACGCTCAGTAGCTCGGTACGGGCTTTTGTTGAAGTTTCGAGAACATACCTTCGCAGAAGAGACAAGCAGTATATTGCTCCCTCCTACGTATATCTCGCGAAGAGACCATGAGGATAAAATCAGAGAGATTAGAGCCCACACAGAGGCATACTGACAAACCTTCTTTCAACGAACAATACGGGACTGGAATAGAAAGGAGAACCGATAGAGGTACTCAAGGTACCCTCCGCCACACACCGTCAGGTGGCTTGCGGAGTATGGATGTAGATGTAGATGTAGATGTAGATGTAGACATGTATGCGAGGGATGAGTGTGACATTCAAGTCCTTCCAATGTGCATGCGATAAATGTGAAACACTTGAACTGTGGCAACCAGATGCGTCCAAACAGGACCAACGTGCTGTTATTCTTTTCTTGGCTGCCGAAGGACGAACACCGGTAGACATCCAGTGGAGGGTGAAGAATGTGTATCGGGCAGCATGCCTGTCGAGAACAACCGATGTGGAACGGTGCGCCAAGCGGTGCTGGTGCTTCAGGATAATGCACGACTCCATTCACCATATGTAACGCAGAATTAGGTCAACTCAAGTGGGAGAGAATCGAGCACACGCCCTATAGTCCTGATCTCGCCCCATGCGATTATCACGCCCTCAGTCCTTAAACAATGCCTTGAAGAGTCGACGAGTCCTGTCTGACAATGATATACAGCATGCATTTACGGACTTCTTCACCCAGTTAGAAACGGTGTTCTGCAAACAGGTATCTTCAATCTGGTGCGGCGGTGGGATGATTGCCTCAACGTTCATTGCGATTTTGCCTGTTTGTCATATCGTTTCTGGACTGTACGGGCATCGAACGAAAATGTTTTGACTGGTCCTTATACATATCCAAAACTGAAACAACAAGACGCTAATCAGCAACAATGAGCAAGAACTGTCTGTTACTCGTTGCAGTTAGGATACTAGTTACGTGGCAGTTTATCATGAACGATATGTTACACATTACAAGTTTATTTCTTTTAACATACTATGTCTTGTCGTCAGTGAATTCACGATAGGGAATACAACCAAGTTGGGTAGTACAGATGTAGACGTAGCTGCAAATTACATTGTAGGAAAAAGAAGCCCACGAGTAATTTCAGTTCTTATCCAGTGCACTCTGCTGCAGCAGATTCGGGTACAGCGATCCTCTACAGTCACAGGTATCAGAGGTAGCTGATGCAATTTATTGTGTGATCGCGCTCTACCATGAGGCAATCGGTTCGGGTCCTGTTCACAAAATAAATTTTTATCACCGTGATTTGGCAGGCAAGGAGAGCAAAAGTGGTGGGTAACGAACCCTAATCACAAAACTGTACTCCAGTTCTTCAACAATGATAATGACTATCTGCTCGTTAGATGAAGGCGTTAAGTTCGGTGGCCCTGTTGGTGCTATTTGAGAAGTGTAGATTATGAGCGTGCACATCGGACTTCACACCTCCCTCTGTTTTCATGCCCAATAAATAGACATACAAATTTCTACACCATACTGAGCAAATATTCGTCATCACAAACACTTGGCGTATTACGAGGAGGAAAGGAGAGCACTTCAATATTTCTGACGAACATCCGTTAATATATATCACATTACGCAAACATTAAGTGGTTATTAGACAGGCAGGCCTAGTGCCTATGTGGTGCATAGCTGAACACATCCGACTTTCATCAATGATAAGACATTTGTTACTTCTGCTTCATGGGATAAACAACTACAAACATCCGTGTGGTATAAGCATAACTTGGTGGCGAAGCGAACTTAATAACACTGTATAACCTAAAAATGCAGCACATAACGTCGTGAAACTTTAGTGATGGCTCGGAAGTACTGAAACGTGTATAGCTCAAGATATGAGGTCTAAATTAATTCGTGGTGCGTTATTAACTATGAGACCTCGAAGAGTAGTTTAGCCGCCGAACTTCTAAAGTTTTTCTTATTCGGCGCAAAATGGCCTTTTCTTACGAAGTGTGAGCGTTGTACCTTAAGTCCGACTCTTTAGGTTAGATGCCCGGTTAGTATGTGTGCAGTGGTTCAAATGGTTCAAATGGCTCTGAGCACTATGGCACTTAACATCTGAGGTCATCAGTCCCCTAGAACTTAGAACTACTTAAACCTAACTAACCTAAGGACATCACACACACCCATGCCCGAGGCAGGATTCGAACCTGCGACCGTAGCAGTCACGCGATTCCGGACTGAAGCGCCTAGAACCGCACGGCCACCGCGGCCGGCTTGTGTTCAGTGCATTGGCATTATGTTGCCGATGACGATTAGGGAGAGGAAGAAGAAGAAGTTAGAATGCAGTGTTACGACATAGCCTGCTCTACTCGTAAATAATCAAGAGTAACAGGACATTGGCCAATGGACGATCATGATCAACAGCGCCACGTGCCTTCGCTCCAACAAACACTAGGGACAGGCTTTTAGATTTAAACCACGACACTGGTGCGTAGTCTGGTGATAAGAAACTATTCACCATCGCCTCTCCTACCCTAACCGACCAAATATTGGTTACGAAGCTTTCTTTCACCACAGTATTTGAACAGGCTACCTCTGGTAGCTTCGGAAGAAGAATTCTGCAATTGCTAAAACAGTTGGAAGACGAAAGGTCCTTTCGACCCACATTTATTCCACTTTATTTGCTCATGTTCTGTGGTCATTTAGATTATTAGAGTGGGTTGACAGTGGGCGTAACGCTGAATTCAGTCCTAGCGAAGTGCATGCCGTCGCTTGGTGGAGGATATGAGCGCTTATTTTCCATAGGGCAGCCACCGCTGTGCCATGTGAAACTGAATAGCGTGAATTCTGGGAAGAACAGGCCATAGGCATGCAAAGGGCAGCCGGCCAGTACTTTACACGGCAATGGCCGTAACAAGAGGCTGCAGTCCGAACCACAAAGAGTCACCGGACACGCAGAACTGGAGAGCCAGCAGCAGATCCTGAGCTGTATTGCCCCTGTAGCCCGAGGAGAAATGCCCAGCTTCTTTCGCAGAAGTTGCGTAGGAATGTGAGAAAGGCAATTGTTTCTGGCCAAAGGGAGGTGCAGTCAGCCGGCCGCGGTGGTCTAGCGGTTCTAGGCGCGCAGTCCGGAACCGCGCGACTGCTACGGTTGCAGGTTCGAATCCTGCCTCGGGCATGGATGTGTGTAATGTCCTTAGGTTAGTTAGGTTTAAGTAGTTCTAAGTTCTAGGGGACTGATGACCACAGTAGTTAAGTCCCATAGTGCTCAGAGCCATTTGAACCATTTTTTTGGAGGTGCAGTCCACGTTCCAGCAGGGGCTTCATATTGCCTCCCGTTTCCGCTAAGACCGGTATATGATTCTTGGCGAAAACGTTTCTCTGAAACACTACTGGTGGCCGGAGATTGGGTGGCTGAGAAGACTGAGACGTGTTTTCCAGGTCACATAGGCGCGAGTTTCTGCGTGCGAAACAGCAGTATGTTGATAACAACGCAGTCCGTGACGTAAGAGATCGTCACGGTAGACGCCTGTCGATGTACTAGGATTCGAGGACCCATTTTTCCCATATTATGGGGGGAGGCTGTATAGTACGCGAAGTGATGCGTAATTGGCACACGAGTGTTTCCCGAGCTTTCGACTGGCGGTTTTAGTTTGTTGGCGAAAACTCCACGCGGAGCATTCCGCGGCCTGGGAGATATTGTGTGAAAGAGGGCATTCGGCCATGGTCTGCGCAATAGTGTGGACGTATACACTGAGGTGACAAAAGATAAGCACATACAGATGGCGGTACTGTCGCGTACACAAGCTATAAAAGGGCAGTGCATTGGAGGAGCTGTCATTTGTAAGGTGATTCATATGAAAAGGTGTCCGACGTCATTGTGGCTGCACGACGGGAACTGACGGACTTTTTATGCAGTTAGTTGGTAGTTGGTAGTTGGAGCTAGGATGGGACCATTCCATTTTTGAAGTCGTTAGGGAATTAAACATTCCGAGATCCACAGTGTCAAGAGTACGCCACGATTACTGAATTTCAGGCATTACCTATTACCACAGACAACACAGTGGCCACCGGCATTCACTTAACGAGCGAGAGCAGCAGCGTTTGCACAGAGTTGTCACTGCTAACATATAAGCAACACTGCGTCAAATAACCGCAGAAATCAATGAGGGGCGTACGATGAACGTATCCATTGACAGTACAGCGAAATTTGGCGTTAATATAGCACGATATCGGTTACAGCGTCTCTCCTGGGCTCGTGACCATATCGGTTGAACCTTAGACGACTGGAAAACCGTGGCCTGATCAGATGAGTCCCGATTTCAGATGGTAATAGCCGATGATCGGATTCGAGTATGGCGCTGACCCAACGAAGCCATGTTCCCAGTTTGTCAAAAAAGCGCTATGCATGCTGGTGCTAGCTCTATAATGCTAGCTTTGTTTACATGGAATGGACTAGGTCCTCTGGTCCAAATAAACCGATCATTGACTGGAAATGGTTGTGTTCGGCTACTTAGAGTCAATTTGCACCCTTTCGTGGACTTCATGTTCCCAAACAACGATGGAATTTTTTGGATGACACGACTGGTCGAAGAACATTCTGGACAGTTCGAGCGAATGATTTGGACATCCAGACCGCCCAACATGAATCCCATCGAACACTTATGGGACATAATCGAGAGGTCACTTAGTGCACAAAATCCTGGACCGGCGACACTGTTGCAATGGACTTGACACGTCCATATCACGCCGAGTTGCTGCACTACGGCCGGCTGGGGTGGCCGAGCGGTTCTAGGCGCTTCAGTCTGGAACCGCGCGATCGCTACGGTCGCAGGTTCGAATCCTGCCTCGGGCATGGATGTGTGTGATACCCTTAGGTTAGTTAGGTTTAAGTAGTCCAAAGCTCTAGGGGATTGATGACCTCAGATGTTAAGTCCCATAGTGCTCAGAGCCATTTGAACCATTTTTTTGCTGCACTACGCCTGGAAAAAGGAGGTCCTACACGATATTAGGAGTTATTCAATGTCCTTTGTCACCTCGGTGTATTATTCGTTGAGGATCGATGACAAGATTCGGCGTTGCTCCGAGGGAGAGTGCGGATGAAGGGTTCACCGTCTGACCCGACGCCTAGATGCACTACGCAAATGCATCTCGAGTTTTCTATATGCATGTCCAACATTGCGCAGCACCAGCGTTAGGAATCTTGAGAGAAAATTCTCGACCTTTAGTGCTCATTCACGGAAGCAGCAGTTGTAGTCCAATCCAAGTGCATTATAGTAGTTTGTTTCAGTGTTTAGTTCACAATCCTGTCAGTCGTATTGATGATAGTCAGTTAGGGCTATGACTTTAAAGTCGCGGTTGAAGTCGAGTTATCATCCTTGGTTGAACTTCGCCAACCGCCAATAATATCATTCTCTGAGAAGTAGCGGTGAGGAAAACTGACAACGCTCATAAGAGCGGTGTGCTTACCACATACCCCACCATATCCGCATCCAATGACGCCTATCGACTGAGGATAACACGGCAGTTGGTCGGTACCATTGGGCCTGCCGAGGCCTGCTTCGACCGGGTACAATCATATCATTCTCCTTTATGAATATAAGATAGTGTATAATCAAGGTGTTATGTTGACCCACATTCCATATTTTATAGGTATATTATGAATAAATCTGTCGTAATATTTAATTCTTTCTCTCCTTCTAGTTCACAAGATCCTTTGATCAGCTTTAATAATTTTGTTTAATTATATGGGAGATAACAGGAGGAGTCTCTGGTAGTGAGAAATACAGTGTGTCGGCTTCAGTGACACAACACAGGGCCACCTTTTATAGTCATTTGCGTTCATATCCCTTGTGCATAGCTTTCATAGTAGTGTCAATGAAGTGTCTTAGAGTTATTGTCTTAGAGTGTCTTAGAGTTACTGAGAGGAAGAGGGTGATTAGAGGCACACACATGACTGCCCATCAGAGTGACACTGTGTACAGTCTCAGCCCTCTCCTTTGATATACGAAATTATTTCCCCCTGATTTATACGAAACTCATTGTTAGTTTTTTTTTCCACTCAACTCTTGTTGTCTAGGTCTTAAAACAGAGGGAAGAGAGACTGCCTTGATATGGATAATGTGCTGTACTGACATGGTGCAACCAAATTGGCCCTCATCTACATCAACATCTACATGGATACCCTGCAAATCACGTTTAAGTGCCTGGCAGTGGCTTCATCGAACCACCTTCACTCGAACTGGACTCTACTTTACTTCTATACAAATTATCCGTAAATCATTATTTGACTTTGAGAAGGAAGTAATATTAGGGTGGGGAAGGAAATCAGCTATTACTGAAATCACGGAAAACCGTAATCTAGATCGCCAGACGCGTCGTCCTCCCGAATGCGAGTCACTGCGCCACCGCACTCGGTATTTGACATTAGGTACATTCAGACAGGGTGTAAACGTAAAGGAGAATCAGAATCGTCTCCACATCTCCATCTCCATCTACACATATACTCTGCAGACCACTGTGAAGTGCGTGGCGAAAGGTCCTTCCTACTGCACCAGTTATCAGAGCTTACTTCCGTTTCTTTCGAGCATGGAACGCGAAGTAGGACGATTGATGAAACTCCTTCTGTGCGATGTAATTAGCCAAACTTGTCTTCGTGATCCCTGCGGCATCGATACATACGCGGTGGCAGTAAATTCCTAAATTCTTCACTTTTATTTGGTTCTTGAAACTTTATATGTCAGCTTTGGGCTCTGAGCACTATGGGACTCAACTGATGTGGTCATTAGTCCCCTAGAACTTAGAACTACTTAAACCTGACTAACCTAAGGTCATCACACACATCCATGCCCGAGGCAGGATTCGAACCTGCGACCGTAGCAGTCGCACTATGTCAGCTTTCACGGGGTAGTTTACATCTGTGGTGTCTGTTCTCTCGGACATGTCCAAAAGAACCGACAGTATTTTGATCCTACAGCCATCATGAATTAAGACACAAAGGAGTGAATGACATTTAGATGCTAGTGGGTACTGATTTACATCAATGGGAATGTTGAAAATTTGTGCCGGACCAGGATTTGAACCCAAGCCTCCTGCTCACTAGGTAGATACTCTGACCACTAAACCATCCGGACGCAGTGGTCATTGCAAGTGCACCGACCACCCTAGCATGCCTCCCTTCAGACCCGAATTCTAAAATTATCCGCACACTACTGACGTAGTACCCCTGCCCATTATCCTCATTACTCGCTGCGTTTTGCTGATTCCCGTATGAGTTTAAGAGTGGTGTGCATCAGCACTAAAGGAATCATCGGTCAGCCTCACCTTAATTATATATGTGGTGTCTGATGTTTAGGACCCAGTCTCGGAAACTGACATACGGCCGGGAGAGCGGTTTGTGCTGACCACATGTCCCTCCATATCTGCATCCAGTGACGCCTATGAGCTGAGGATGACACGGCGGCCGGTCAGTACCGTTGGGCCTTCATGGCCTGTTCGGGAGGAGTTTAGTTTGTTGTTTAGCACGCGTCCGAAAGAACAGACAGATTTTCAGCATCCCATGAGTCAAATAACCCTGTGACCATTTGCGTTGCCGTTCTTTGCATAGGTTCATTAAGCCCTGTTAGGCCCACGCGCTTGAGTAACATTCTAGGACGGCTCACACCAGTTCTGAAGCTACTATCAAATTTAAACAGACTTGGAAAGAAATTCAATACTCCAGTTTGATTCTTTTTCGTGTTTCATTTCCAGCGTGATTAACGCTCGGAAGTGAAAGAGTACGTGTGAATCGGACGAGTGAAATACTAGTAAGCAACGCAGAGGGGGCGCAGGCCTCGCAATTATCAGCCAACGTGTTGACGATTGATGCTAAAAATCCGGCGTCGAAAATTTTAACTGCGTGTCGTGTTGCCGAGCGGCGGGACACGCGTAGGCCGGGCGGGCGGGTTCGCGTTTAATTTCTGCGTTATCGATTAGCTGCAATACCGTGGCGGCGGCGGCAGGCAAGTTATTGAGTGGCAGTGGCGGCGGCGGCAGCGCCGGCTTGGCACGGGGCCCGGCCCGCAGTAGAAATAGCCCAGAATCCCATTGTTCGGCCGCCAGCGGCCATGCTTCCTTAGCGCGGGCACGCCACCGCTCAAAGCCCGGCTACTCGCTAACACTTTTACCCTATTTTAATTACCGCCCGCATTTTCGGGTATGTCTATAGGAACTCGTGCAGGGGACGGCAGGACGGCTGCGACTTTAAAAACTACTTCGCAGCTCACTCGGTACCTGCCACGAATCTCGTCGGCGAAAGATTTTCCTCGGTGACTGGACGGTACCGCAAGTGCCATACACCGACTGGAGCAACAGTGGGCCTCACTGATAGGAGTTTCACCTAATGTCAATGATTTCCATTAACTTCAGAACCTTAAGACAAATTACACAAACGGAAATGAAAAGTGTTACACCAAGAACACATTGGCCGAACACTATATGCATGTGGGATATCTTGATTAAAATGCCATCTTTATATCTTATTATTTAAATAAAGCTATTCCTACATACTGGGTGGATATACGACAGGCATTCAATAAGTAATGCAATACTTCTTTTCCCGGCAATCCCTGTTTAAAAAATCCGGAACTTGTTGTAGAATATTCTTGCTTCAGCCCCTATAGATTTATGACATTCCGATATGTGGCGGCGCCATACGCAGCCTTGAAAATGGTGGCTGTAACGAAGGGGCCTTCCAAATAGACAGCTATCACTGAACTGCTTTTGGCGGAAAACCAGAGCACCACAGATATTCATAGGTGCTGCGGAGACTTGGTAGTGATCAAAAACGCGGTAAGTCTTTGGCGGTGGCGTATGTCATCATCGCAACAAGTTCGGCCAAACCTATATGATCTCCCGTGTGCCGGCCGGCCACACTCAGCTGTGACTCCTACAATGTTGGAACGTGTGGACACTCTCGTTCGAGGTAATGTACGAATCGCAGTCAGACACCTCGCTGCTCAACTGAACGTCTCTAATGGTAGTGCTGACACGCTCGTCCATCAGTTGGAGTACTCAAAGGTGTGTGCCCATTGGGTTCAAAAATGGTTCAAATGGCTCTGAGCACTATGGGACTTAACATCTAAGGTCATCAGTCCCCTAGAACTTAGAACTACTTAAACCTAACTAACCTAAGGACAGCACACAACACCCAGTCATCACGAGGCAGAGAAAATCCCTGACCCCGCCGGGAATCGAACCCGGGAACCCGGGCGTGGGAAGCGAGAACGCTACCGCACGACCACGAGCTGCGGACCCCATTGGGTTCCCCGCCAGCTAACAGAAGACCATAAAGAGCAACAAAGGGAATTTCCTGCATGTTACGGAGCTCAAATAATGGTTCAATTGACTCTGAGCACTATGGGACTTAACATCTGAGGTCATCAGTCCCCTAGAACTTAGAACTACTTAAACCTAACTAACATAAGGATATCACACACATCCATGCCCGAGGCAGGATTCGAACCTGCGACCGTAGCGGTCGCGCGGTTCCAGACTGTAGCGCCTAGAACCCCTCGGCCACTCCGGCCGGCTGTTACGGAGCTCATCGAGAGTGTTCGTCGCAACAAAAACGCAAACGAACATCTCCTTCTCCATGAAAAAGCAAGGCCTCATAAAAGTCTGTGCACCAGAGAGAAAGTGACAAACTTCATTGGAATGTTCTTCCTCATTCACCCTACAGCCCGGATCTCGTATCTTCCGACTTCTATCTAAATGGTCCAACGAAGGATGCACTTTACGGGAAGCAGTACATGGAGAACAGCGAGGTTACTATGAAACAAGACGTCGGTACCATGCTGACATACACGGCCTCTCAGAAAGATGGTGCAAGGTCGTCGTATTGAACGGAGATTATATTGAAAATTTGATTTTGTAGCCAAAAGAATGGGGAATATTATGGTGCTCTGGAATCCCGAATAAAACCAACCTGCTTCCAGAAAAAAATATGTTCCATTTCTCATCGAACGCCCCTCGTAATTAAAGTGCAGCTATCACAAAGATCCAGTGTCGGCTGTAATTATCGTACGGAAGCAAAACTTGGTAGATATTCTAACGCATTAATGTGGAGCCGATTTACGCTGGAGAAAGATTAGTTTCTATTTTGGTCACCTCGTGCAAATCTAGCGCTGTGAATGCAAGAAAAACCTATAAAAATGTAGCAATACTATATGTTATAGGTAAGGAGCGGGACATGGGCAGAAAAGGTCAAACAAATGAGAAAGACATAATGTTGATTTTATTTTTAACCACCACTTACAAAATTGTTCTATATGAGCACCGGAAGCGTCGAAGAGATGGTGTAGAGAGCCAGATTTGCACCTGGTGGCCAAAATTTGAACTAATTTTTCTCTGAGGTAAATCGATTCCGCATTAAGGCATAAGCATTTCTTCCAAGTTTCGTTACCGCGATAATTACAGCGTGAGTAAATGATGGCTATTGAGTGCCTGTATCGTTGCTGGCTCTTTTCAGATGGAGATCGCAAAACATCGTGTCCAAGAGGATGTGCACGGCCAGCTTATCCTAATCTTTCGGACCTTGAGAAAAGGCGAATTATCGGCATGGGGGACTGGGAGCATCATACCAACACAGCGCTCAGACAGCTGTCTGTAGTGCGATTATTGCAGAACGAATGGTGACGAGATGATATTCAGGGCAACGATGTGGCAAGAACCATAGGCGCAGATCATTCCAGGAGAAATGTACCACGAAAAGATCGTAGGATTTTTCAACTGAGCCTGACGAGTACACGGAAGACAAAAGCAGAAATCCCTGCAGGGGTTGCAGGCAAAGTGCCACTAGGAACCGCTGGGAACAGATTACTGGAGGCTGGGTTTAGGTATCGGGCCGCTGTGCGACGTTTTCCGCTGACACCATACCATGGGAAACAGTACCAGTCAACTGGGTCACTGAGTAAGGCTCTGCAGTGTTCGGCAGTGAGTCTCGCTATTGTGTGAGGCGCTCAAATCGACACCATTGAGTCCATTGATGACCTCCTGTAAAGCTACAGGGAGCAGCGATTCTCCAGATCCATGCCTCTCCAGCTCCTGGAATTATGGTGTTGGTACACATTCATGGCCAGGCTATCAAAAGTAATATCCAGCAATATAACGCAAGGCCCCACAACTGCCTTGAGAAATGTACAAATATTTAGTAGAATTTCTGACTAAATGAAGTTTTTATTACGTGCAGAATGTATAATGTTATTTACAACGGAAAGTAATTAAAAGGCACAGAAATATCTGCATCTGCATCATACTCCGCAAGCTATCTATCGGAGTCTGGCGGAGGGTATCTCTGGTACCACAAACTGATTCCCCCCTCCAAAAAAAAATGGTTCAAATGGCTCTGAGCACTATGGGACTCAACTGCTGTGGTCATAAGTCCCCTAGAACTTAGAACTACTTAAACCTAACTAACCGAAGGACATCACACACATCCATGCCCGAGGCAGGATTCGAACCTGCGACCGTAGCGGTCGTGCGGTTCCAGACTGTAGCGCCTTTAACCGCTCGGCCACTCCGGCCGGCTGATTCCCCCCTCCCCCCTTCACTGTTCCACACGCGAAGGTGCGTGAAAAGAATGATTGTCGGTAAGCCTCTGAATTGGCTCTACTTTTTTAATTTTCTCGTCCTGGACGTTTCTTGGGATGTGTGTGGTAGGAAATAATATGTAGTCCAACTCTTCCCGGAAAGTGCTCACTCGAAATTTCAATAGTAAACCTCTCCGTAATGCACAATGCCCCTCTTGTAACGTGTGCCACTGGAGTGTGTTGAGTATCTCAGTAATGCTCTCGCGCCGACTGAACGATTCCGTGACGAAACGCGCCGCTCTTCGTTGAATCTTCTCTATCTCTTCTCTCAGTCCTACCTGGTACAGACCCCAGCTTGGTGAACACTACTCAAGACACGGCGGTACAACCGCCTTGTAAGCCATTTACTTCGTTCATGAGCTACGTTTCCTTAAGATTCTTCCTATGAATCTCTCTCCGGCATCTGCTTTTGGTACTATTTGTTTCACTTGACCTTTCCACTTAAGCTCACTTTGGATGGTTACACCTAGATTTTTGTACGGTAGGTACTGTTTCCAGCAATTTGTCATCAGTACTGTAGTTGTACAGTAATGGATTCCTTTCCCTGTATATTCGCAATGTGTAACATTTTTTTACGTTCTGGGTCAACTGCCAGAGCCTGCACCATGCGTCAGTCGCCTGTAGGTCATTCTGCAAATCGATAATATCTTCTAGCGTTGCTGCTTTCTTATAGACAACCGCATCATCTGCGAATAGTCATAAAGAGCTTCTAGAGCATTCTGCTACATCATTTATATACATAGCAAACAGTAACAGTCCTATCACAAGTCGTTGCGGTATTCGGGAAATTACCTTCACATCTGTCGATTTTATTCCATTAAGAGCGGCGCATTAAGTTCAATCTGCGAGGAAGCCTTGAATCCAGCAGCAAATCTGGTCTCGTACTCGGTAAACTCGCATTTTTTTTTTTCAGTAAACGGCAGTGCAGGACGGTGTCAAATACCTTCCGGCGGTCAAGGAACACGCTATCACGCTGAGTGCCGTTGTTTACTGAACTATGGATCGCATAGAGGAACGGAGCGAGCTGAGTTTCGCAAGATCCGTGTTTGCGGGATCCATGTCGATTTTTATAGAGGAAGTTTTCGTTCTCCCAAAAATCATAATTCTTGAACATGCAACATGTTCCATAATTCTACAGCAGATTAACTTCAACGAAGGAGGTCTTTATGTGCACCTGTCCTACGACCCTTCTTGAAAATGTTAATGACCTGCACTTTTTACCAGTCGCTAGGTACCCTTCGTTGGTCCAGCGAAGGGGAGCTCTGTAGAATGTTACTGGTGTCTAATGCCATCTTGGTGTCTTTGTACTACAAAGTGATTGTAGATGCCTTTCTATTCCGCGATCGGTTATCTCAATATCTGTCAAAAAAAATAGTTCAAATGGCTCTGAGCACTATGGGACTCAACTTCTGAGGTCATTAGTCCCCTAGAACTTAGAACTAGTTAAACCTAACCAACCTAAGGACATCACAAACATCCATGCCCGAGGCAGGATTCGAACCTGCGACCGTAGCGGTCTTGCGGTTCCAGACTGCAGCGCCTTTAAACGCACGGCCACTTTTTTTTTTGTCTTTTTTTTCGTTTTGTTCGATATTGATCGTTGTGTTTGGTCGTTGCGGACGTCGCAAGACATCCTGTGCAAGTTCGGTGGTTGATCCTTCCACTCAGTTTTTTTATTACAGAGGCCAACCGGCTCTCTGGCCGAACACGCTGAGCTACCGTGCCGGCTGTCACTTCGGCCGGCTCAATATCTGTCATTTGGACGTTGGTACTATGATTGAAACGAAGGATTGTGTTACGGTATTCCACGGGAAACATTTTCGGAAGACCGGCCTTATCTCTGTTATTTTCGTTTCGATGACAGTATGGTCACTGAGTGAATGAATAGAGTATTTCGAACCACTTAATGATCTTACGTACGACCAGAACCTCTTAAGGTTTCCACTCAGGTCGGGTGGCAAAATTTTACTTTCAAAGTCATTGAACACTTGTCTCGTTGCATTCCTTACGCTCATTTTTGCTTCGTTCAGGAGTACCAGTGGACAGAATTTTAGAGATATTTATAACTTAGCACGCAGTATTATTTGTAAGCCCTGACTTCTTGCACATGCCCGAGCGTTGTGGCACAGTAGTTCAGGCACCAGGATACTGTACTCATATTTTGCGGAAGAAGAGGCATATTCCATTCCGGCCGCCCAGATTTAGGTTTCTAGTTATTTCACTAAATCACTTCAGGCAAATTTCATGGTGGTTCCTTCAAGCAAGGCAGACTGATTTCTTCAACTATCCTAAAACAAATGACATATTAGTCTGTCTCTACTGGCATCGATGTAGGCGAGACTTCCAATTCGAACCTCCGTACCTCACTTCCTTCTTATCTATGATTATACGTTTGACCTCGACAGCTGTGCTTCACCCCATTGTTTCGAGAATATTAAATATGGCTGTCAGTTCAATTTATGATTTTTCGTTGTTGTTGCGGTCTTCTGTCCGAAGACTTGTTTGATACTGCTCAAATGGTTCAAATGGCTCTGAGCACTATGGGACTTAACATCTGTGGTCATCAGTCCCCTAGAACTTAGAACTACTTAAACCTAACTAACCTAAGGACGTCACACACATCCATGCCCGAGGCAGGATTCGTTTGATACTGCCCTCCACGCCAGTCTGTCCTGTACAAGCCTCTTCATCTCTGCATAATTACTGTAATTTACTTCCATTTAAAGCTGCTCACTACATTTAAGCTTTGGCCTCTACAAGTCCTCCCCCCCTCCCCCCCCAACCACAAAAGTCCTCCAATTACAAAACTGACTACTCCTTGGTGCCTCGGGATATTTTCTATCAACTAATCCCGTGTTGTTTTAGTCAACTTGTGCCATAAATTTGTTTTCCCCCCAATGCGAATCAGTACCTCCTCATTAATTATTCGATTAACGCATCTATACTTCGACATTCTTCAGTAGCATCAGATATCAAAAGCCTCTGTTCTCTTCCTGTGTGGAATGTTTATTGTTCAAGTTTGACTTCCGTAAAAAGCTACACTCCTGCAAATACCTTCGGGAAAGACTTCCTTACACATAAATTTACGTTAGATGTTAACTAATTTCTCTTTTTTTGGATATTCTTGTCTTACTGTTGTCAGTCTGCATTTATATTCTCTTTACTTCGGTCGTCATCAGTTATCTTGTTGCTCTAATAGCAAAAATCATCTACTGTTTCTAGTGTCTCATTTCGCCGGCCGCGGTGGTCTAGCGGTTCTAGGCGCTCAGTCCGGAACCGCGCGACTGCTACGGTCGCAGGTTCGAATCCTGCCTCGGGCATGGATGTATGTGATGTCCTTAGGTCAGTTAGGTTTAACTAGTTCTAAGTTCTATGGGACTAATGACCTCAGAAGTTGAGTCCCATAGTGCTCAGAGCCATTTGAACCATTTTTTTGTCTCATTTCCCAATCTAATTGCTTCGGCATCCTCTTTGTCCTCGCCTTTTGCTGTTACCCGGGATCAGCTTTCTTCAAATGGTTCAAATGGCTCTGAGCACTATGGGACTTAACAGCTGAGGTCATCAGTCCCCTAGAACTTAGAACTACTTAAACCTAACTAACCTAATCACATTACACACATCCATGCCCGAGGCAGGATTCGAACCTGCGACCGAAGCGCCTAGAACCGATCGGCCACTCCGGCCGGTTCAGCTTTCTTAATCACTTCCACTTTCTTAATTTCTGAGAGACACACATATTAATCATGTGGCGCCATCCATCCCGCTATTTGGCATTATCTTTACTAAGGTTTAACTTCTTCATATCATTTTGGATATTCGTCAGTCAGCTCCTCTGAGGTCTTCCTTTTCGTCTCATCTTTGTAGCCATGGAAAGACGCTTTTTCACTACATGCCGTAAGGTTATGGGTTCTGACAGTTTTTCTTTTATGGAGACGCCTTTAAAATATCTATTATGAATTCATTGCGCAGTTTATCTTTCAATATTAATTCTCCCACCCATCATAACACATGCATTTCTGTTGCATGGAGCTTCTGTTTGTAAGTTATTTGTACACACAGACTTCACTAACAGACAATAATATTGGTCTTACAGTTGTTTTATAAACTCTGCATTTGCCCTTTTATGGGCATCTTTGCATCGCACATAATCGCTGAAAGCATCCGCCAGTTGTTCCAACCACGTGTTATTCTGTGGGTTATGTCTCTTTTAGTTGATCCGTCCTCTGATGTTGCTGATCCCACAAATTTAAAATGCGTAATACCTGAAAGTGTGACGTTGTCAGAATTGATATCTGTAGTTTTTGTGGTATCGAGGCTGAAGTTGCACATCATGAAATCAGTCTTTGTTCTTCTGATGCATTAGTCATTTTTTTTTCAAGTTTGATCAAATACTCCTCTAGGTGCTCTTGAATTCCCTACGTGTCAGAGGATACTGTGGCGCCGGCCGCGGTGGCCGAGCGGTTCTAGGCGCTCAGTCCGGAACCGCGTGACTGCTACGGTCTCAGGTTCGAATCCTGCCTCGGGCATCGATGTGTGTGATGTCCTTAGGTTAGTTAGGTTTAAGTAGTTCTAAGTTCTAGGGGACTGATGACCATAGAAGTTAAGTCCCATAGTGCTCAGAGCCATTTGATACTGTGGCTCTATCAACAACATATAGAAGATTACACGGTGTTGGTTAGATAATGCATTATAGCATTAAACAGTATGTGACTCAGGGCGCTTCCCTGAGAGACACACGCATTAACATCAGAGCTCGTTAATATACCTGCTGGACTTTGGTCTCAAGTTTGGACATTGTTGTGCATGTCCACGATAAGTCGTGTATAGTGCTCCGGGACATTATACGAATGTAGAACTTGCCATATTATTGTTCTTGGCACTTCATCGATTACCTTTTCTCCATCTATAAAGGCCATCCAAAGATTTTGCTTGTTTTATCGAGATTTTTCCTTCACTAGTCTTATCGCATGAGCAGCATCTCTGATTTCCTTTCCTGCTGCAAATTAAAATTGATTTTCTGTTAATGAGGTAAGCTGGGTGGTCTTCAAAATTTCTTTCACAAATTTTAAGTGCAGGAAATGTGAGGTTTGTGCCCTTACAGCTTCCACAGCATCGCCTTATATAATTCGACTACATTCCGTTAACATAGTTTTACTTTTTGTGTTCACCTTATAACCTCTTTAGTATGTGTTGTGTATGAAATACCTTCCTCTTCCTTTGTAGTTTGATGCAGGGTATTTTCTCGAATATTTAAATTTTAAGTTTCCATTGATACCCGTACATTTACTTCTTCGGGCCTCATTTCAATTATCTTCTAAATATTCTAGTATATTTTTAGCAAATAGTGCAGTGGGTAACCATAATTTACAGCTCAGTCAGCGTTATTGTCAGCTTTCACTGGTAGTTTACCGTTTCCACAGAAAACCACTTTCGCTGACTGGAAAACGGTAGTGGCATAGGAAACTACCGCCATAGAGCAGTGATTTATGTCTGCTTCAAAATTATAAGAAAAAGTGTAACAGTGTGCTTTGAAAAAGAAAGTCAGGTTGAAGGTAAACAGCATGGGTACCTACACCATCACCGAGCGAACCAATATCTGCCCCCCACACATTGTGAAATGCGTTGATGTTCGTAGCCAAGTTAGATTCCCTGTTTCCTAACTTTCAATCATCATTCACTAGCGCGACGACGCCTATTAAAGAAAATATGTTAAAGCAGGATTTGCTCCTGAATTTGTGGCTTAGAGATAAATTCTTCACAAGCAGGACGTAACACGATATTCTGGACATAAAGTTGTTAAGAGACTACCCCATAATTCTAACCCATTTCTAGGACAGTGGTTTACTTGGCAGTTGCTGCCTAAGACGTTATTGGGTAGAACTATAGTAGAGGTGTAGCCCGTGGTATGTGGTTATCACGCGGCTTTCCTGGTCGATAATGACAGCTCTCGAAACCATAGCTGCTACTTCTCTTTGAGGTAGTTTCTCAGTCGCCCTCGGGAAGTCGTTCCTGACTCCCCCGAGGATATCCTACACAATACAGGCAATTGCAAACCTTCTACCTCGCAGGCCGCTATTAAGACACACAGAAGTAGCTTTGGGTGTGCCCCATGGCAGCGTTTCAACGTTAGTACTGTTCATATTTATAAATTGGGTCCATCGACCCGAATCCAGGTTCAGTGGTAGGAAATCAGGGTCCCCAAGGTCGTATTGAAAACAGGAGCCTCATGAAATGTACACCTGATACAGAAATATACAATCAGTATGTGGGATCGCCGTCACGATCAGCACGTAGGAGCCACAGAGTTTCGCGAAACTACAAAATGAATGTTCGGAAGTGTTACAGAAATATTGAAAAATCATAACTGGTAAATTCTAGTAGAAGTACACCTTGCATTACCAAGCAGAAAGCCGTTGTAGTAGGGGCAGATCCAGGATGGAGTCCAGGCAGAGGGCGGAGGAGTTAGGGGCTGAATTTTTTTCCTATGGTCTGAAGCTGTTGCATATTACCACTTAATTAAACTGTTTATCAGGACAAGGAGAAACCGGTCGAAAGTTTCCAAATTTTTTTTTTATTCACTTGATGACTTTCGGACCGAGACCCATTTTCAGATCATCGTAACATAGTCACAAATGGTAATTCCGAAGAAGTCAAAACCATGTCAAAAATGTACAATGAACAGTTACAGCGCATGCAGATAACTTCTGAACTTTCACGTTGTAGTTTCGCGAAACTCAGTGGCCCCTACTAGCTGATCGTGATTGCGCTCTCACGTACTGACTCTATATTTCTGTATCAGGTGTCTATTTCATAAGGCTAGGCTCCTGTTTTCAATACGACCTTGGAGTCCCAGATTTCCTACCAATGAACCTGGATCCGGATCGATGGACCGCGATTTCAGCCTGCTCTTCCCGAAAGCAAGTCCAGTTTTTCAACCGTGGTGCTGCCTTATTTGGACAATTCAAGAAGTTTGAGGTTACAAATAATTTCGCACGGCCAAATTATAATTATGAACAGTTACACCGTATACAGATTACTCAGTTATCTGCATGCACTGTAACTGTTCGTTGCACATTTTTGACATGGTTTTCACGTCTTCAGAAATATTTTTAACTATGTTACGATGATTTGAAAATGGGTCGAAACTAGTCGTTGAGTGAATAAGAAAGGTAAAATTTGTAACTTTTGACTGGATTTTCATGGTACTGATTAACAGGAGTTGCTGACCCACAGCTACTCCAGTGTGCTGGAAGTTCGTAAACTGTTTATGGTTCGTTTCCTTGCCATTAACCAGGTTTAGGATATTTAGTGCTGTTGGAAAAATCAAATCGAAAAAAGGACGTCATTTTTAGGCTGAGCTTTGAAGACCCGGGCTTTTCCAGCACTGGTCCCTGTGCTGCTTGGGGGGGGGGGGGGGGGGGAGGAGGAGGAGGCGTCAACCCTTTGTCCCCTGAATCCACATACTCTTTATAACGACCAACAGGTGCAAGTATACATTTGTACAGGTATACGTGATCCCAAACAAAAGATCATTTCAATTGCAACAAACAGTTTAATGCAAATAGCAAAAAAAAAAAAATGGTTCAAATGGCTCTGAGCACTATGCGACTTAACTTCTGAGGTCATCAGTCGCCTAGTACTTAGAACTAATTAAACCTAACTAACCTAAGGACATCACACACATCCATGCCCGAGGCAGGATTCGAACCGGCGACCGTAGCGGTCGCTCGGCTCCAGACTGTAGCGCCCAGAACCGCACGGCCACTCCGGCCGGCTGCAAATAGCAGTGTTTAATGACAACAAATAGTCTTTTCCTGTGACTCATCCTTAAGGATGAACTATATGACGACCTTACACTCTTTAAATTCAGAAGGCAGGAGGCGGTGGAAGTGCTGCGATGATGCCGTGACCTTTCACTGCTGGAAGGCTTTCGATACAGCTCCCTACTATTGGCTCGTGAACATAATACGTTCCTCCGGAGTAGAGGATCAGATTTCTAACTACAGACTCCCTCGAAACAGAACTCAGCTATTCCAAGCTGCGATTACTGTGACCACAATACCGGGGAAGTTATCGAGCCCGAAATAGTGACGCCATTCACCGCATTCCTGAATTGTAGTCCAATAGGGCAACGAACGTCCCTGCACCGCAGGCATCCCGTCTTCCCTGACTGTCTATTCACCTCGCATAGCGTCCACTGAATTGAGCTGGGAACACAATTGTAAGCGCCACTGCCATGTATTTTGAGTTAAAGAGCAACCGGCGCTACCTCTGAACAGCAGAATATAGTACAATAGGAAAAATATCTAGTTTCACTCAACAAATGTCTGAGCGATGCCTCATGGTAAACGCCAGTGGCTGCCTGCCGCGGGAACACAATGGCAAGCGACAATTAAAATGTCTGGCGCTAAGAGGGTCCGTGTACGTTTTCCGAGACTATAACCACATTTGGCGAGTTAGAAGAAAACGAAGATATTCCTAGTGATCCTTATACCTGTGATGAGGCTCCTGAGTACATTCCTAATAACTCAAATGATTCAGAGGTATGTAAATTCGCAAATATATTGCCCGTCGTATGTTTCACAAACATAATAGTAAGTGTATGCATATACCATTATGTTCCCGAAATGCCTCAAATATGTGGTTATTACTTAATGGCTGCCGTTGAAGGCTTGATCGGGTGTATATGGATATTTTTTCATTTATATTCGTACAAGCAATAATAACAACAATCATTTTGACGATAATAATAAAGGCAATAATCTTTGTTGCTACTCAGGTAATTTCGAATTGGCCTTAATATCGAGCAGTCTGTCACTATTTCAAATACCTGTCATCAAGGAGCAGAAGAAGAGATGTAGAGGTCTGCTCGGAAAAGAGTGAGATGCACGTCACAAAGAAAGTTGAAGCAGAAGACGTGTAACACAGGCGAAGAACATGTATCTTATTCTGGAGAAACTGCAGATAAAATGGATGTAGGACCTAACTCCCACTGTACTCTTAACTGTTTCGAGGAAATAGATACAAGCAATATGAGGCCAACGTTCAAAACATTCTGGGAATTGCTGGCTGTGATGTTCAGAATACATCTGGCTGTCAAACTAAGAAATGTATGCAGGTGGAAGGTGACTTCTGAATTCCTATCATCTTTATTCATCAGCGAGACATTATGTTGTGACATCTGGCGCCAAGTAAGTTTCAGGAAACGTGGGAGGCAAAACCCAGTTCTTACTCTTTGATTAAAATACGGCAGACCAAGCTCATTGAAAAGAAGAAAGTTGCTGGCGTTCTGTCCCTCTTAGATTACATCCTACCTCTTCATTATGGATTTTTCATTTTTCTTGCACTGTAACAAATACTTTTGGTCATCTTACACATCCGTGACGAGAGTAATAACTGATGAAGTGCTTTCAAGCAACAAGCTACGCAGTTAACTCTTCTACCAACTCGGTGTAAATGTTCTCAGATGATTATCTACCATTATGTTTTGATGCCAGCGTATGTGATTTGGGTATCATAATGGTATCGCCTCTACAGTAATATGTTAATTTTTGTATATTTCATGTATTATAGGCTGTTTCGTGTTCTTTTTATGTCTGTATGGAAAATATAGATGTTAAATTCCATCCAGAACAAAATGGATGTTAGAGCAAAATTATTCAGTTCTGTGGACCAATTGCAACCCTTAATCCTCTGTATCTCGAAACTCCCATTTTGGCTCTTACTATTTTATCCCCCGGAGCAGCTCTTATGCTTTGTCAGCTTTCGATTCAAGCAAAACACTCGTCCGTTTGAAAATTTAATGGTGTGCACCGTAGCCTGGTGCAACTTCTATTACTTCCTTGTTGATGTCCTTGCTAACATGTCAGTTTTGCCATTTGAAAGATGTCAAAATCCTTATTTGTTCTCATCAAAGCGAAGCACATCCTGTCCCACAGACACTCGTCTTCTCTATTTCAGAATCAGGAAACAGAATCTTAAATGATCGTGTGTGTGTGTTTGTGTGTGCGTGTGTGTGGACGAGCGCGCGCGCGCGCGCTGTGGGTTAGGAACGGTCAACGACAGGGTTATCAGCGCCCATACGAAATTAGTAGATATGAACGTGCTTCAAACGGAGAAAATGCGACAAGAGAGATAAAAAGCGGTCTGAGATAATATCGCACTCACTCTCACTAAACCTTACCCATGATCACTTGCACAATCACACCAGCTCACATCATGGAACATAGCGTTAAAATTGTTCAAATGTTCTAAAACTGTTAAATAAAACTACGTAAGATAAGTGAAAACTAAAATAATTCAAAGGAATATGTCGTTCACTGATCACTTACCAAAAACACGAATGAGCCAGCCACCCTGATAACATATGAAAAACGTTGCCTTAAAATTTTAGGGAACAAGTCGGGCAATTCATAAGCTTTTAAAAGCCGTGCCACATTCGTCTCTCAATTAAAATAGAGGGAAAATCTGTCGGCAAATGAGCTGCCGGCCTTTGGTCCGAAAATAAAACACAGTCTAGTACAATGTGACACACTTTGATCAGTTCGCCACAGGCACCACATACCACACATTGGAGGGTCCTCTCGCTGGAGCAAGAAATAACGCACATTTCTGGCTTCACAAGATAGCTGAAGATTTCTCTCCTAAAACAATAATAACTTTTCTCCTTGGTTTTGAATTTAGTTTTAATTCCACTACAACTGAGTAGCTTCCCAGATTTTTCGCCATTAGCTCACACACTCTATCTGCATATCTGGTTCTTATTGCTCCATATATCACAACATTCTTACTTCTGTACCCTTCTGTTTATTCAAGTTAGTATTCTGCAAAGTTACTGCTACTATTAATGGCATTATTTATTACCCTGACAGTATAGTTAACAGATCCATCTTCCCAATCGAGTGGATCGGTGGCTTAGTGACGAAGTGACACACTATAGATCCAAAGGCTGTGGTTTCGATAGTCGGTCAGACTCAGGATATTTATCAGTCTCTTATAGCTTCTTTCACCTCTTTCAATGTTTGTTGACGAGAAAATTGTCGAACTGATCCGTTGTTCGGAATCGACGTTAAATTGTTGGTCTCCTATGACTAGCTGTTATTTACTCAACATATATGCAGAGAACATTATGAGGAATGCCGGACAAGGTGAAGAAGAAACCAGAATAAAATAGCTACGGTAAATATAAATAATCTTAGATCTGCAGATGATACCGTACTGATGGCAGAAAGTGAAGAGGAGTTGAATACCCTCTTACTGAAGGTGAAAGAAGAAAGAGCAAAGGCTGGTCTAATGCTGAACGTCAAGGCAACGAAAATCATGGCAATTACACCTATCACTTCATGAAATGTAGCAAGAGAAACAATGGAGGTACTTCCTATGTTGACTTATCTCGGTTCCCAGCTTTCTTCTGATGGTGACTGCAGCCATGAAATCAAGAAGCGCTTGTTACTTGGCAGAAAGCCAATGTCAACCTTGGCAATGTTTTAAGGGGTAGAGACATAACGTTAACAACAAAGATCCATATGATAAGGGCTATGGACTTTCCAATTGTGTTGTATGGACCATAAGAAAGGGCGAACGACGTAGAACAGACACCTTTGGATTGTGATGTCGGAGGAAAGAGTTTCATGCACTGCAAAGAGAACGAGTAGGTCTGTACGACAGCAAATAAAACCAGATTGCTCCTTGGAAGGTCCGATAATGAAACAAAAGCTGACCTTCTTTGGGTACATCATGAAAAAACATGATTCTCTGGAAATTATGTTAAAGCCGGGGAAGATCGAAGGCACCACGAGGAGAGGGTGGTAAAGGATGAGATAGAGCGACGGCATCGTAAAAGTAATGGTTTACAGCTTGGAGAGAAGGAATTGGCGTGCCATGGTTCATAAGGATACCGATAGTCGGAACAGACTAAAGGAATAAAGAGAAAGAAGTCAGTTCAAAGGTCGAAGGAAGACAACGGCGTACCACTTCCAACACTACCATACCTAGTAAAGCTCTGTGGTTGTTTAACCCAATCATTGGATTGATGATACCTTTATCTTTACTTAAGCCGTTTAAAATCACCTTGTTATAACTATTACTACCAATTTTATAATTATCATATATAACCTTTAGTCATTTTTGTTATTTAAATAAACTATTGTCCAGAACTTCTGTATGTTTAATCCTTGTCCTGGTATGAGAGAGGACTGATTCAAGAAATTTCTCTCGTAGCTTCAACATACCAGATGGACTACGATCTAGACGTTCATATCACACAACATCTGAAGTGGTTACTGTTAATCCAAACCGGTACTTAAGTTCAGAATATACATCAGCGATTTGTCATATAAAATTTGCAGAATTATCTGATTATTAACCGACGATTCTGTTGTCTACAAGGACGCATTGTCGCTAGATGATCGATAGGAGATGTAGATCGTTGTGGACGACTTTTTACACAAAAGTGAAGATACGTGGGCTACAGAGTGGTGTGGCAACTGTCATCGAACGAAAGCTGGACAGAAGCAGAAGTGATTAGCGAAAACGTTAACACACAAACGGAAGATCTACTTAATTGTATTTTGCCAAGTGAACAAAGACTTATTACAAATAATACAGCAAGAAACAGTGCCCAGCTATCAGAATGTCAACAAATATGAGGCTCCCTGAAGTAAGAACAAACGATGGCGTTATAGAGATAAGACCTCAAGTACAAGAGGGTTGTTTGGCTGCCGCCGGCCGCCCCATATCACGGTGGCAGAGGGCGCTTGTTTGGGGGGGTCTGCTGGGGGCGTGGCTCAGTGGGAGTGCACCATTGGGTCCGCCGGATCGTGCGCGACAGCTATCGGCGACCGACGGAAACTTGTAATTCCGTCACCAACTGTAACGCCCGTGAGTTAGTACTGATACGGGATACCACATATATCATCTATTTGTTATGCTTAACAGCAGCTCTCTACAGATGTGCGTAAATGCAAGGTAACTCCCATAAAACGGTAGAATTTGATCGTACAATCGGCGAACAACTTCTAGAACCTGTTACATCCTTTAAGTATCCAGGGTAATACGAGTCTCTAAGGAATGGGATGAACACATTACACCAATAACCAGAAAGGTGAATGAAAGACATAAATTAATCTGAATTCTGGTGGAAGTATTGTGCGTCTATAAAGGAAACTGTAGACAAGTGCTAATGTGAAATATTTTAGAGTATTATTCCAGTGTTTGGTGTGCTTCTCAAGGAAGCGTAGCCAGAACATAACAGGTCAGTAGAGAATAAAGAGTAATATAAATGATCAGTGAACTGAAATAGGCGTGTCTGGAAAATAAAAGAGGAAATTCTGTTCAGTAAACTCAGAAAAGCACTATTTGGGGATCATTGTGGAACAGCTATAATGTCTGCATCGGGTATTTCGAGTTGAATACATGAAAAAAGAGATTATGGGGAGTACCGAGGAGTATAAATAATTCATAATCGTCACAACTTCACCCATATAGACCAGAACAGTCAGAGGTCTGCGTGGGATAACGTGCTCGTCCATGCGTCGACATAAAGATACCTGCACTCATTCGTGTACAAAACTGCCCTACATTGATCGGCAACCGAGTGTTCCAGTTTCCCTTACAACCACTCTCACCTATGACGGGTGCCGAGCGATAAACGTGGCGTACACACGCAACCTTCACCAAGCCTTCTGCGCACAGTATTCGATGATATACAAGTGCCTGCAGCATGTGCAGACCATAGTGTGGACGGGATCATAGGCCAGTTTCAAATGTAACAGGAAATATCGTTCGCTGGCACGCATTTAACGCTTAGCCGTCCTCTTGCGAACTTTCTGGATATCTAAACTGGGGTTAGGAATTGACACCATGATTTTGATCAGAGGAATAAAAATTTAGCGTCATGATTATCACTGACCCTAAGACTCCGTCTTATGAACCTAGTTTCGAAATTGATGAAATATTCTCGGCTTATCAGTCGAATCGTAGCGTCGTGTGTCGGAGCATTTCAAAGAGTTTCCTACTCCTCATCTTCAGACGAAGATGAAGATGACGAATAGGAAATACGTGGAAGAGTAGCGACAACGCGACGCCACGAATCAGATGATAGCCTGAGAAGATTTCATCAATGAAATTCGCCGAGGAAACCTGCATTCCCAAATGGTTTTTGAAAGTTTATAGGCAGGTTGTTTAGAGATATTGGGTGTCTTTCTCCAACAGTTTGGCTATCCGGCGCAACTATGAGAGTGGCGTCCCAGTCAAATAAACCATTCGTACTACAGTTCTGTGTGTACGTTATCATAGGCTGCCATGTTCGAACTTTTTGTGAAGTGCTCACCTTTATACTATTTCTCTTCATTAAGAGTTATTTCCCGATATTTGCATATAGCTGGGATGCTTTGTGCCGTAGAGACAGAGGTTTGGTAAATAATGGATCATATTCAATTCAAACGAACTATTTATTCAGCAGTATGATTGCCGCTGTGTGGGCGGCTACGCAGCAGCTGTGACTCGGTGCACCTGGTCGGACGCACTTTGACCCTGCATTTCCTTGTAGTCGGTGCTCCGATGTCAGAGAGCTAGCGTCCTTTGTGTAATGCGATCTCCAGAGCTGTCACAAGTCTAAGCAGAGCTTCGTTTTCTGAAAACCACTTTAACTGTCCATATACATCTGGTTTCCATGCCCAAGATATCACCGGTGGCGGAAGTCGACTACGTCACTGCTGCCGACTTTCCGGCGGTTACTTCGTGCTCAGTGCAAATATAAGCCACTAGTTGAGAGGCTAGAGCCATCATCATAAGCATTAAAATGCAGCAGCATCAACGCCATCAACTCTGTGTGCTTTAAATACGGATACTTTATGCTACGCTTAACCGTGACAGTTACGAATATCAATTTAAAACATAAATTACTGTGTCCTGTCGCATGGAGTGGTATTCACACTAGGCCTTTCGGAATATTATACCTCCATCATAAGGTGTATTTATTTATTTTCGTAATAAGACAAAGGAGATTTGTATATACGACTATTGTGGGCAGACCGTGGCACTGTCAGCCAACAGAATACAAAAGTTATTTTATTACATGCCTCATAGTTATGTGGATCCATTGATTACATAGGTTAATAGTAATATTGACACATTTCAGTGGTCACAGTCTGATTTTCATGTCGTATATACCTTATATAAACTTTCTGTAAACTTAACTCAGAAAAGATTCCATGTTGGAAGTTAACAAGTGCAAGGAATGAAAATAGTAATTACGTAATACAGACGAATATTACATATTTTTAAAAAATATTATTATTGTTTTGTTGATATCATGTAGGTGTGTGTGTGAGTGTGTCTATTCATATTTAATAGTTTAATCTCAGCCGTCCTGGTCCACACGGGCCAATCGGGACCCAGCGACCACCGCGTTACCCTCAGAGAATGGTGTCATCGTGATACGTTACGGAGGGGCACGGGGGCAACACACCGCTCTTGCGGCCGTGGTCGAAGTCACTACTTCTCATTCTAGTAACTCCTCTGTTGGAATCATGAGGCTGAATGGAGCCCAATCCAGTCCTCCCACCAAGGAAAACCCCCTGACAGTGCCGGACGTTGGACCTAGTTTTCCGCATGACAGTCAGTAACGCCAACCACTCAGGTACGGAGGCATACACATTTAATTGTAAGGGTATTATTAAAAACAGATGCTGTAGTAAATGTTGGTATTTAGAGTGCATTTACATTGTTTCCTTTGAATCGAACAGCAGCCTACACCTTCACACAGTCACACACGAGTGCGCGCCCCCATTGCTTCCCTTTCTGTACTTACCCGAGATATCTTCAGTTAATCATCCTACTCATAAAACCCAACAGATCCAAATTCTGAGATTTTATGTCTTACTGATTTAAATAAATCTACATTATGACTGAGATATAATCGAACGAAACATTAATAAATGTGACTGTTACATAAGTTCCTATTTTCAATTTAACTATGTGTAATTGTAACTGCTGTGAAAAATTATCTGTCAGTCGCAAGTTCGACAAATAATCGTCTATGTATAACCTCACCTGTTTATGTAATGAACTTTTGTAAAATATGTTAAGCTATTGGCTGTAGATTGATTGTATTCACTGCAAACCCTTCGATCCATAGGGAATTGAAGCTTTTGGGGTGGTACTTTCCGTCAAGGGGTGGTACTTTAGTGTTTATTATTGTATTCAATTTACCTTTAATCGCAGATTATATGTAGTTAGATATGAAAAGCAAATGGCAACTCTCTCTTCGATACCCGCGTCTCTCAATTTTTGGGAGTTTACAATAATTTTAATATATCAAGAATGGAGACGTCTTTAGTCCTCTACGTGTTGGCACTAGCCAGAGAAAACGGAAGACGTCGTACTGGATCGCTACTCAGAGACTGAAAGAGAGAGGCAAGCTACCTTCAATTCCACACAAAAAGTGTAGTACAGAAGTGAGTACTTTTACATGCTCTACAATCTGCTGTTCGCCACGGAATATACATGACACTACATACAATTAGCGACGATTTGAAAGCATAAATGCCGCTAGTGGACAAACATCATGCAAAAACTTGTGAGCACTCTTCACCCAGTAATTTAGTCCACAGGGTCTATCCAGAATACATTTTCCAAATCTGACAGAAATTTACAAAAAAAATGGTTCAAATGGCAATGAGCACTATGGGACTTAACTTCTACGGTCATCAGTCCCCTGGAACTTAGAACTACTTAAACCTAACTAACCTAAGGACATTACACACATCCATGCCCGAGGCAGGATTCGAACCTGCGACGGTAGCGGTAGCGCGGTTCCAGACTGTAGCGCCTAGAACCGCTCGGCCACTCCGGCCGGCACACAAATATACACCTTTAGGTTTCATTCTTGATTAAGAGTAGTGCAAATCCGAATGTTATGCTTCGAAGTAAGATTTTACGCATGAATTTTCCTGTGGTTTTGTAGTGGCTCGGCTCTGAGCACTATGGGACTTAACATCTATGGTCATCAGTCCCCTAGAACTTAGAACTACTTAAACCTAACTAACCTAAGGACATCACACAACACCCAGTCATCACGAGGCAGAGAAAATCCCTGACCCCGCCGGGAATCGAACCCGGGAACCCGGGCGTGGGAAGCGAGAACGCTACCGCACGACCACGAGCTGCGGACGGTTTTGTAGTCTTGTGCATCATAACGTCATAAAGAAAACCTTTAAGATCGTCTCTCATCAAAAGTTCAAATTATTCTCAGAATCCTTGTGCAGTGAAAAATGTTACTTCTCTAATGAAACAGAACTTAACGATACAGAAAGTAAAAATGACATGGAATGCTTTCCGTAAACTAAATCGGGTATCTTCCGACGGGTCTGTAAAAGAATGCTTATTATCAGCGTTATCACCAATTCTAATTTACGGCAGGGAGATATCGACTTCTAACGCAAAAACTGCTCAAGAACTAGGGTTGCTCAGCGAGCAAATGGAGAGACGCATGTTAGGAATTACTCGCAGAGACAGAAATCAAAAAATAAATCAGAGAAATGGCCAGAGTGGAAGACGTAATAATTATGACCGCCATAAAAATGAAAAGGATGTGGACGGGACGTATAGCCAACCGAATGGATGGTAGATGGACCAAGTTCTTTGCTGAATTCTAATATATACAGCCGACAAAAAAAGTTAAGCATCCGGAAGACATGGTCGGATATCAATGTAAATTCATACACGTACACTCACTGTATCGGCAGGTATGAAAATGAGTAGAGTTGCAATTCTCTGTGACAAGTAGAACGGCCGCTAGAGTGAATTAGTGTTGTTCGTGTTTAGTGTTGTTCCCAGTCGTGGTAACGTATGTAAGGGGCGTGAACAGCGTCGGATGTTGAGTGACCACTGTAAAGGACATGGAGATGCAGCCCAATCGTGTCAGACAGCGTTATCAGCACCTGACAGTGTTTGAAAGAGTCTCCATTTGGATGGCTAATCGAATCGTGCAGTATCCAGATTTGTGGGGCATCCGGATATGACAGTGGTCTGATGTTGGATTGCATGAGAACGTGGGGCCAGACGTCCTCGTCCTCGAAGTTCCGGTCGACCACATCTGATCACCACAAGAGAGGATCTTTTGGGTTTTTCACCTAGCACATTGTCAACCTCCCACGTCTATGTCTGCCATCAGAGAACAAGTAATGGACTCTGTGTAACATCGTCTGTCACCCCACACCACTGGTCGAAAACTATCAGCAGCCGGACTAGGGAGTTATCGTCCCATGCGAAGACTGCAGTTAACACCACAACGCAAGCGGCGGTTCTGAACTATGACCATCGTCAGGGAGTATGGGGGAGACGTGTAGAAAGGTACACCTCGTCCGACGTTTTGGAGAGACACAGTTGCGTTATTCCTGGCGTCATAGTGTGGGAAGCCATGGGATATGGCTACATCCAGGTCACGGCTGCTAGTGACTCCCCAGAGATCTCTGGCGGCACAAAAGTATGTCACGGACAAACTGCGTCCTCATGTGTTACCTCTCATGCGACAGTATCGTGGTGCCATTTTTCAACAGGACAATGCCCATCAACACATGGCACGTATCCTTATGAAATGTCTGCGTGATTTTGAAGTACTCTCGGGCCAGCAAGATCCCCAGATTTGTCATTAGTAGGACACACGTTGGAGCAGCTAGGACGTTAACTCCATCCCCAGCACAAGTATCCAGGATCAGAGTGCCAGTTACGGACAGTTGTGGGTTATTTTGCCTCACTACAGGATACAACGGCTCTGTCACACCCTTCCCAGCCGAATCAGTACTTGTATCCAGGTCAGAGAGGGTGCAACGTCATACTAATAAGTGGACTCATACAGCCAAGTTCTTTGTAAATTTGGCTGGATTCGTAATAACGTTATATATCACCTCAACACGTGAAGTTTCATTTCGTTTACTTCTTCACTTACGTGTGATTCACATGTTTGTCAGGATGTTTATGAGGAAAGACCGAGACGACGGCCTGCTGGACGGTAAGTCAGAAAACGTACAGGACTCATATGGATGCACGAAAAAGTCTTGAGCAAGCCTTCCTCCAGCAGTGGATGCAAAACGGCTTATGACGACAACGATCTCTCGCTCTCCACTTTCTCCCTCCTTTCTTCCATTTCAGCACACTCATTCAAAAGAACACGTGTACACCACATATTGAAGAAAGCAAACACGATATCAACAAAAAACTGATAAATGTTCGAAAGAAGTGAAATACGTTTCGGGTAGCAGATCTACACTAATCGTGCATGTAGATGAGCTTCGAGGCATCACAAGAATTCGTAACAGATTCGGATTATTGTATTCTCTTCTCATTACCGCTAACAGCAACACGACATACTGATAAACGCCAGGCCTGGGCATCCTTATGATGCTTTATCAAACTCCTGAATTTTGTACAGATCCTTCAACAAGGCCTCGGAGTTTCATACATTTGTACACTTGTAACCTGCTGAACTTGGAGTACAGCGTTTAGTGGAATGCATGCGGAGTGCATCTTCAACGGAGCTAGTGATTTTGTATATAATGATCTCAGTTTGGACAAGACACTAGACTCTGATTTTTCGTGATTTATTATTGAAATAATTTGTTTTGGGAATCCATTTGCCTCTAACGATCTCCATTTCGACGGTAAATTAAAATTTAAAAGACGTTCATTCATTTTGATAACTCTGACGTCAATAAAATATCACTTTTCGTAATGTTATACTCGATGAATGGTATTCGTTTATTCGTTCGTGTAAAGAGAGGTTGATAGCGAATTCGGTTTCAGTTTTATGCTTGAATGAGGATTGCCTGAGACTAATCTGATTTTAAGGGAAAATTCTGAGGCTTCCTATATTAGGTATTCTCTGGCACATTTTGCTGCGAGCAACACAGACAGCGGGAAAGTAGCTCCGTTGTTTTATAGTATATGCTGATTAACAAAAACTGGCTACGTGTTGCGCTTTACAGTTTAGTCCCCCTAAGCAGTCTTTTAATTAATTAATTAACCGCCTGAAAATCTGGCAACTTTCACCACTAAATCACGTTGTATCATACGTCCAAAAATTGTTACATTTATTCATAATTTTACATTTATGCTTATGTTTAATAATGTTTTATTAAAGAAAATAAATCCTTATTTCTAACCAAACAAGGAGAGTGCCTCAGTATTACAAAACAAACATTACAGTTAATAACCACCACAATGAAATGATAAAAGAATCAAATTGATAAGTGACTAAAAACAAAAATGCAGTCTCAACAATAATAATCTTTCATCTATAGGTGCAGATTCGCCTCTACATTTGTCCGCCCGGAACGGGACGTCATTTATATCCATTCAGGTACTCTTTACAAATCCTACATTCATTATCATTCCACTGCATTACAACGTGAATCACCCCGTAACTATTGTCGGTCTCGGCATGCAACTACTCATGTATCAGAACTCCATAAGGATTTGGAGTTACATGTACATCGGTGCGCTCTAAATCACTATAAGAGTTAGGGGCGTAATCCATTTGCTGTACCACTGTCAGAATGTCACATGCCAATTGTGTTATAAATCATCTTACTGTTATTGTATAGCTGGAAATATTTGCGTCATCACAACTTCGTTCAGGCTATGCCTACTAAGCTGTTATTGTGATTTTTAAAAACATCTCTACGGGAAGAAAATGAGGCAATGCGCCCGAAGAAAGGCTTGATATACCTTCTCTAGTACACGCCTGAAGATGACCAGAAGAACTTACGCCGAGATATTGTTGCAGAAGATTGCTGATATCGGATAGTTCTCCCAAAATTTCATAGAATAAGCTGTTATTAATTGCTGTCTCATTACAAGGTTTATGACATAGATAGTACTTCATGGGTCTTACAGATCACCGTTCGCGTGAGAGGTCACTTTACATTGCTTATACATGTACAATATCATATTCACTCGCACCTTCAACCTTACTCGCCCCAACATTTCAAAACCACATTGCTTGCGCGTTTGCCACCGCACCTACGTTCGGTCTTACATCAGCGCTGTCGTCTTCACTATTATTCATCACTTTTCGATTTTTTCGCTCAATGCACACTACCTCCTCTGCCGTCACTGGCATCCACGCCGTTGCTCTCCTCTACACTCCACTACTTCTAGACTCAGTCTTGTGTCTGCGTCACTGTTGTTGACGCCTGCCCTAAATTTGCTCAGTCCACTGTCAGATATTTTGATACATCGTTTATGAATGTCGACCCCACAAAATTTCCAGTTAAGAAATGCGTCTTGCCCTGAGGACGTTCTTCTCTTCGAGTTTCCCAAGAAGTTCCTATTCTGTAGAACTATTGGAGTGCAGGCTGTTTAGTACGAGGAATCGATCTTAACAATGGTTTAACTATTTTGACGCAGTTTTAGCCGTTCCCGGACACCCAGAAGGCAAATGAACACAATGCCCGATGCCTCCATGGTCCAAATCTCGTTTTACATTCGTTAAAGTTCCAGTTTAATACATTTGCACACTCGTAACCTGTTGAACGTGGAGTACAATGTATAGTGGAATGCATGTGGAGTGCATTGTCACTGCGCCACCTGCCTCAACAGGCGTTTTGGACTCTGACGTAAGAGACAAAGCTTATTTATCAGGTTTTCTGAGTTTTTTTGTCCATGAGCGCAAGGGAACAACCCATTTTAACCGTCATTCTACCAGTAGTGATGAACAATGCTCTCCGGATACATCTTCACTGATCATCGGGGCTCAGCTCGAAGCGGGACTCATCACTGAAGAAAATTCCACTCCAGTCAATGGGATTCTGAGCCGAAGAAGTGTCTGGAGACGTCCCAGATATCGGTGGGATACCAACCTGACGGTCGCCCGCCGTACGCCCCGACAACCAGGAGTGATGGTCTGAAGTGCCGTTTCTTTTCATAGCAGGACCCCTTTGGTTGTCATCCGCAGCGCCCTCACAGCACAGTTGGACGTAGACGGTATTCTACGCACCATTTTGTTGCCCTTCATGGCAAGCCATCCTAGGCTTACATTTCAGCAAGAAATTGGCTGCCCGTCCACAGCTAGAGTTTCCAGTGCTTCTCTTCGCGCTTGCCAAATCGTACCTTGACCAATAAGGTTGCCGGATATGTTCCCAGTTGAGAACTATTGGAGCATTATAGGCAGCGCCGTCCTACCAGCTCGGTATTTTCACGATCTAACTCTCCAGTTGGATAGAATATGGCACGATACCGCTCAGGCGGACATCCAGTAACTTTATCAATCAATGCCAAGCCGAATAACTGTCTACATATGGGTTATAGGTGGACCAACGCATTATTAACTTGTTCAATCTGTGAAGCTCTTTCTGTTGAATAAATCATCCAGTTTTTTTTTAAACTTAAAACATTTGTTTGTCTTTAGATGTACAACACATCTACCGATTTCCGTCCCATTCGAATAACACCTTCGTGGGGCATCTTTCTTTTATTTTCTTTTTTTCCCTCCTTTCTTTCTTAGAGATGTCACTGAACATTGAACATGCAAAATGGAAACCTATTCACATAAGAAAATCGGTCACTGCAAGACAACAAGAAAATACGAGGGTCACTCCAAAAAAAATGCACACTATTTTTTTAATCCATTTTTTATTCTACATGTTTGAAAGTTTTACAGTGTGTAGATACATCCTTTAGGCACAATATTTTCATTTATCCACACAATTTCCATCCCTCTCAACTGCCTTACGCCATCTTGGAACCAGCGCCTGTATACCCGCACGGTAAAATTCTGGACCAACCTGTTGGAGCCACTGTTTGGCAGCGTGCACAAGGGAGTCATCATCTTCAAACCTTGTTCCACGAAGATAGTCTTTCAGTTTCCCAACGAGATGATAGTCACATGGAGCCAGTTCAGGACCGTAAGGCGGGTGTTTCAGTGTTGTCCATCCGAGTTTTGTGATCGCTTCCACGGTTTTTTGACTGACATGTGGCCGTACGTTGTCGTGCAACAGCAAAACATCCTGCTTTTGCCGATGTGGTCGAACACGACTCAGTCGAGGTTGAAGTTTCTTCGGTGTCGTCACATATGCATCAGAATTTATGGTGGTTCCACTTGGCACGATGTCCACAAGCAAGAGTCCTTCGGAATCGGAAAACACCGTAGCCATAACTTTTCCAGCAGAAGGTGTGGTTTTGATTTTTTTTTCTTAGGTGCATTTGCATGATGCCACTCCATTGATTGCCTCTTCGTCTCTGGTGAAAAATGATGGAGCCATGTTTCATAGCCTGTCACAATTCTTCCAAGAAATTCATCTCCACCATTCTCGTACTGTTCCAAAAGTTCGCCGCATGCCGTTTATCTTGTTTCTTTGTGAGCCACTGGCAACATCCTGGGAACCCACCTGGCACAAACTTTTTTTTAACGCCAACACTTTCAGTATTCTGCAAACACTTCCTTCCCCTATCCCAACGTAGTGTGACAATTCGTTCGCTGTGATACGTCTGTCAGCAGTCACCAGTTTGTTAACTCTCTGCACATTGTCTGGAATGAGTGCAGCACGAGGCCTGCCTCTGCGAGGACAATCCTCAATATTGCAGTGCCCGCTTTCATCACGTAACCTGCTTGGCCACCGACTAACTGTTCTGCGATCGACAGCAGCATCTCCATACACCTTTTTCAACTTCTTGTGGATGTTTCCCTCTGTCTCGTTTTCACAGCACAGGAATTCTATGACAGCACGTTGCTCCAGACGAACGTCAAGTGTAGCAGCCACCTTGAAGACATGCTGTGACGGCGCCACTCACGGGAACAGGTTGAACTAAGTTTGAAAACAAAAGGGAAGGATGTATCTACACACTGTAAAACTTTCACACATGCAGAATGAAAACTGTGTTTTTACAAAAATAGTGTGCACTTCGTTTGAAGTGACCCTCGTAAGAGCAACTGCTTGACAGGTCCACAGAAAGACTAACAGTGTATCCCACCAATAGGAAGTTCTCACAGAGTCCAAGGTCTACATCTACATCCATACTCCGCAAGCCACCTGACGGTGTGTGGCGTAGGGTACCCTGAGTACCTCTATCGGTTCTCCCTTCTATTCCAGTCTCGTATTGTTCGTGGAAAGAAGGATTGTCGGTATGCTTCTGTGTGGGCTCTAATCTCTCTGATTTTGTCCTCATGGTCTCTTCGCGAGATGTACGTAGGAGGGAGCAATATACTGCTTGACTCTTCGGTGGAGGTATGTTCTCGAAACTTTAACAAAAGCCCTTACCGAGCTACTGAGCGTCTCTCCTGCAGAGTCTTCCACTGGAGTTTATCTATCATCTCCGTAACGCTTTTGCGATTACTAAATGATCCTGTAACGAAGTGCGCTGCTCTACATTGGATCTTCTCTATCTCTTCTATCAACCCTATATGGTACGGATCCCACACTGCTGAGCAGTATTCAAGCAGTGAGCGAACAAGCGTACTGTAACCTACTTCCTTTGTTTTCGGATTGCATTTCCTTAGGATTCTTCCAATGAATATCAGTCTGGCATCTGCTTTACCGACGACCAACTTTATATGATCATTCAATTTTAAATCACTCCTAATGCGTATTCCCAGATAATTTATGGAATTAACTGCTTCCAGTTGCTGACCTGCTATTTTGTAGCTAAATGATAAGGGATCTATCTTTCTATGTATTCGCTTCACATTACACTTGTCTACATTGAGATTCAATTGCCATTCCCTGCACCATGCGTCAATTCGCTGCAGATCCTCCTGCATTTCAGTACAATTTTCCATTGTTACAACCTCTCGATACACCACAGCATCATCTGCAAAAAGCCTCAGTGAACTTCCGATGTCATCCACGAGGTCATTTATGTATATTGTGAATAGCAACGGTCCTATGACACTCCCCTGCGGCACACCTGAAATCACTCTTACTTTGGAAGACTTCTCTCCATTGAGAATGACATGCTGCGTTCTGTTATCTAGGAACTCTTCAATCCAATCACACCATTGGTCTGATTGTCCATATGCTGTCACTTTGTTCATTAAACGACTGTGGGGAACTGTATCGAACGCCTTGCGGAAGTCAAGAAACACGGCATCTACCTGTGAACCCGTGTCTATGGCCCTCTGAGTCTCGTGGACGAATAGCGCGAGCTGGGTTTCACACGACCGTCTTTTTCGAAACCCATGGTGATTCCTACAGAGTAGATTTCTAGTCTCCAGACAAGTCATTATACTCGAACATAATACGTGTTCCAAAATTCTACAACTGATCGACGTTAGAGAAATAGGTCTATAGTTCTGCACCTCTGTTCGACGTCCCTTCTTGAAAACGGGGATGACCTGTGCCCTTTTCCAATCCTTTGGAACGCTACGGTCTTCTAGAGACCTACGGTGCACCGCTGCAAGAAGGGGGGCAAGTTCCTTCGCGTACTCTGTATAAAATCGAACTGGTATCCCATCAGGTCCAGCGGCCTTTCCTCTTGTGAGCGATTTTAATTGTTTCTCTATCCCTCTGTCTATTTCGATATCTACCATTTTGTCATCTGTGCGACAATCCAGAGAAGGAACTACAGTGCAGTCTTCCTCTGTGAAACAGCTTTGGAAAAAGACATTTAGTATTTCGGCCTTTAGTCTGTCATCCTCTGTTTCAGTACCATTTTGGTCACAGAGTGTCTGGACATTTTGTTTTGATCCACCTACCGCTTTGACATAAGACCAAAATTTCTTAGGATTTTCTGCCAAGTCAGTACAGTACTTAAATAACCTCTAGGCAGAAGGATACCAGACCAGGGGCACCTGATTAGTGGAAGTGAGGCAGTGCCATGATGCTTGTAGCGATGCTTATAAATCCGGCGGCGGCTAGGCTTGTGCCGCACAGTAATGTGGCAACTGCTGACTGGCGTGTTTGTGTTTGTGTTGATCAGAGAAATAGGAAGTTTTTCACGGTGTCTATTAATGCCGAGTACCAGCGAGGCAGTCGTGAGCAATGGGCGGTAGCTGCAGCTGGTGATGGCTGGGCTGTTCGAAGGATGTACGCTAGGCAGCGTCTGGTGAAGCCGTGGTCAGCGGTAAGCGGCGGCTGTTTATGGCGACAGCGTACCGGCTCGTAGAACGTACGGTGAAGCTGAATCCATAGAGGAGTGGTCGATGGTAAGCGGCGATCGCACGTGGCGGCTCGGGAAGTGTGCTGTAGCCTCTGGTCGGTGGTGATGGCTGCATCAAATGGCGGCTAGACTGTTTGTAGAGGTGACTGGTGTCTAGCACAGGAGTTCGGCTGGAACAGGCTGGCTGTGCGTTGGGCGGCTGGTTATATACACTCCCAGCAGAAGCTTATACGATCGGTTTCCAGGCGACATATGACCGCTGTAGGAAAATAGTTCCGTGGTTGTGGTGCCGCCTGGGGCGACATTGGAGCCCCAGTGTTGTGCGGAGCTTTGTGTAAGCCTGCAGGTAAATAAGTTTACATTTACCGGCAGTGGGCGCGGAGTCTTCCGCCGATCCAGTGTGTGTTAACGGCGGTCGAATTGCGGTGAGAGCATCCCTAGTACTCTGTATTGAGGTGTTGACGAGTTTTCGAGAGGGTATCAAATATGGATATATTTCGATAGCCCCTTTTGAAGTGGTCGTAACCAAGGGGAACAACACACTATAACTGAAGTTCCCAGGTAACAAAGAACATATGTATATTTATTAATTATAAGGGACATAATACAATAACACAGTTTCCTTTGGATGTCGGTCTGCACGATTTGGTTCAAGTGGAAAGTCAGTGACTGGTGCTGTACTGGAATGTTCTTATGCAAACCGATGTCCGTGAGGCCGTTTTAGATGGACAGTGGTAAGCTGCTCGAGGAGAAGATAAAAGAGTCCAATGAGGCGGTGAGCTTGAGGACGCTGAAGGTGAGATCCAGTAACGTTGTAATTCAAGAACGTCTGAAACGACGCCTGTGAGGTGGTAGCTCGAGGACAGTTGTAGTTCGAGGGTGTAGCAGTGAGATGTTCCTCGCTCAACTGGGCGAGGTGAACTCCGAGTGATGGGCTGCTAGCAACAGCCAGCGTAAACCCAGAGTGTGAACTGATTGCAGAGTCGTCAGGTGGCAACTTAAATAACCTCTCGGCAGAAGGATACCAGACCAGCTTAGTGCCCTAGGGGCACGTGATTCATGGAAGCGAGGCAGTGCCATGATGCTTGTTCCGATGCTTATACCTTTGGCGGCGGCGAGGTTGGTGCCTCACAGTAATGTGGCAGCTGCTAGAGAATCGGTTGAAAACAAGCTGACGTGTTTGTGTTGATATCGGATTGTTTTCGTTTTCTTTTTTTTAATTTATTGGCTTTCGGAATGTGCCCATACAGCCATCTTAACAGTGGAATGTCAATTATGACGATACGAACATAAGGACAACGCGACACCTACTCCTCGAGCGAAGAAAGTTTCCGACCCGGCCGGGAATCGAAGATGACATCACTCTGCTCCGTGGAACCTCAAGCCACTGTCACAGTTTGAACTCTGCTTGGTCTCTGAGTGGTCCGTATTTCACAGTTTTCTAGAATATTCAAAAATGGTTCAAACGGCTCTGAGCACTATGGGACTCAACTGCTGAGGTCATAAGTCCCCTAGAACTTAGAACTACTTAAACCTAACGACAACACACACATCCATGCCCGAGGCAGGATTCGAACCTGCGACCGTAGCGGTCGCGCGGTTCCAGACTGTAGCTCCAGAACCGCTCGGCCACCAGCGGCCGGCTCTAGAATATTACTTTCATCTTCACAAGCCTAATTCACTTCTTTGCCGCAGCGACGGCAGGGGAAAGAGGGCGACGGAAGTGATTTCCGGACTCGTCAGACTTGTCACAAAATTTCACTGCCTCCTCCACGAGTCTATTAATTGTTTCAACAAATCTGTGGTTACCAGTGGGCTGAGATCTGCTTTTACTCTACTCAGACACGTCCACTCACTTCACAGCCTTCGCGTTTGTATCCCATCTCACAATGAAGACGCCCACCATACCGCATGAAATATGAGAAGCAACACCAGCAAGTAGCTAGGGAAAGCGCCAAAATCGGCAACTGGCTCCCAACGCGAAATGAAGGATGTGGAGTTTAAAAGGAACTAAGTAATGATTTTTATTCTGCTAACAAAATTTATAAACGCAAGCTTAAGCTTTCCATTTTTCAGCCCTATAACATCCATAGTGTATTAATTAAATACTAAATCGCTAAGCCGTGAATTAATTGCTGGAAGAAAGGCCAACAGGACAAGAGCAATCCTAATGATATACGAGGGCGTGCTGAAAACTAATGCCTCCGAATTTTTTATTCTTTTCTCAACGTCGGTTGAGGTATTACATGTCATGCGTATTACTAGGTCGGATTTCCCGGTTCGCTGCGGCAACTTGCAACCGTCTACCGCTAGAAAGAAGGAAGGAAGGTTGGAGTTTAATGTCTCATCGATCTCTCGCTAGAGGACTCCGATTTTTTGTGTGTAACGTGGCGGTATTTAACGTAACTATGTCGATTTGAGTGAGACCCTCAGAAAACTGAAAGCACGAATTGGAAGAGTTCGTACACACATGGAACAGCCTTTCCTTCAGCATGGGCGGCCGGTGTCGACGTGCGGTTCTAGGCGCTTCAGTCTGAAACCGCGTGACCACTACGCTCGCAGGTTCGAATCCTGCCTCGGGCATGGATGTGTGTGATGTCCTTAGGTTAGTTAGGTTTAAGTAGTTCTAACTTCTAGGGGACTGATGACCACAGATGTTAAGTCCAATAGTGCTCAGAGCCATTTGAACCATTTTCCTTCAGCATGACAATACCACACCACACACGAGCGCTGCGAAATCTGCAACAATCCGACGCCTTGGATTCTCGATCATCCTCCATACAGTCCCGACTTGGCCCCATCCGATTTTCATCTGATTCCAAAACTTAAAGAACACCTTCGAGGTCTTCACTTTGATAATGATGAAGCAGTGAGCAGAGGTGGGGCTGTGTTTCCGTCAACAATGTCAAACATTCTACAGGACGGTATCAACAGACTGGTCTCCCGTTAAGACAAATATGTTCGTAACCGGGGAGACTATGCTGAGGATTAAGCTTGTAGACATGACGGATAAAAATTTAGAATGTAAAAAATTTGTTTTATTCTAAAGGCTTGACGAGTTTCCACATTACAGTTCGAAGGCATTACTTTTCAGCACATCCTCGTACAATACCTCACCAAGTGTTTATAATACTTATACATATCTCTAAGTGATCAGAGGCAAACCCATATTGCGTCCGACGACTGCGAATCCTCCTGAAGAAGTGTCTTAACATGGAGGCTGCGTCATTTAACAAGCATCTTGCACAATTAATTTTATGCCAGCGAATCAGAGACAGGCAATACCCTTCTTCATTCATGATCTTATGTAGTTTTCCAAACAATGCAGACTTTGGTAACTCGAATAACAGCCACAAACAATTGGAATGGAGTCAGGCTCTCTACCTAGTTTCTTTGGACGTAAGTAATCCTCGGACGAATTCTGGGTCACAATACAAAAGTTAAATGTGGGACTGTGATACGCTGACACAGTTTTGGCGGACCTTCGCGTGTCTGTGAGAGCTTTCTGCTTTAGTCGCTGGATTGCCACTTCCGCGCCACAGGCTGTTCGTAATGGCGTCCGGCCCTCTGTGGCCGCCCGCTGAGCTTTTCCCGGCTAACGCCTTGCTACGACGACCAGAGATGTTCTCGGCTCGCAGGCCCATCCTCAGCCGATTCTTTCGAATCCGGCCTCACTATAGTGAAAGCAAAGACAGTGTCCGAAGTTATTTCCTTGGTTATTTCCCGTTCCATTATTTTTAGGGCATGTCTAACTATGTCTACGACCTTGAAAGCTTAAAGCGTTAAACAAGTCAACATGTCAACGGACAAAGAGTTTAATGCGAACTGTGTGACACTAGGCTGTCCATTAAAAGACATTTCCACACAGTTCCGATGTGTGACATAATATCTAAAAATGGGATTAAGTTCAACTATCAGAAGTAAGGAGACATTATGAAGATCAAACAGAAATTCCATACTGCCCAAACTTTTCCCTCATTGTCACAGAATAAGTTTTCAAATCCCTAAACTTAGAAACAGAAGAGAATATGTTAATGGAACATATTTGGACCACTCAGGCTTTGCTACTTACATTGTACTGTTTGCCGCTGATATGGATCAAGTTCAGCAACAAATGGGGAAGCTCGATGGAGTAAGTCGAGATGGAGGCCTAAAGTTCAATTAAAATAAGAATAAAAAGTGTAGAATTAACACATGAAAATAGTACAAAAACTGAAGTCATAGAACAAACTGATGAATTTCTGTGTTTAGGGGAATTGAAGATAACGACTCAGTACATCGCAAAAGGAATAAACAGGAAAGTTAAAATGACCTGGAGTGCTTCTGGAAAACTATACAAGTTTCCAAGACTAATATTCCGATGTATCGAGCGCGAAAACTTTACAATCAGTCTATTACTAGTTCTGACGTATAGTACAAAGACGCGAAAATTTAATGTGAAAACCGTTCAAAAACTGAAGGTTCCCCGGCGAACAGCGGTTAAATGTATGCTGAAGATCGCTAGTAGAGACATAAAAGCAAAGAAATCGATAAGAGAACAGACTGAAGTAAAATAAATCACTATGAATGGAATGAAAATAAACTGGGGAAACACGTGCAAATATATCCTGCTTCGAACGAAATACAGCCTGCTTAACGTCATTATCGTATATGGCCTTGATGGATGGATCTACGGCGCCTTGATATGGTTACTAAGGAACCAAGAAGGAACTGTTGCATCGTATGAGGCCAAAATACGTCACTATAAGACATAGTTTTCAAGCTGAAGTTACTATAGTTTAGATACATCAGAGGAATGTGTTTTATGAAGAAAGAGGGAAAAACTAAGCGGCTGTGAACTGACGCGTTGAGTGCAGGATACATGAGTCCCCCAGACAAATTTGCGGGAGTTAGTTGGAAATTTAAAATCGACACACGAGATGACCGAGATTCAGTCATGTAGTACGTATAAGGAGGATGTCTGTGTAATAATATAAGTACTCTATTGAATTTCTGGAAAATGTGACGAACAGCGCTGTAAATAAGTACAGTAGAAAAGTGAATGACTGATTATCAGTAAACTATTAAATGAAATAAAAATTAAGTAGCAGGTGAGTCAAGCTTCTCTAGCGATTTGGATGTTGTGCCAGTTCTTGCTTTCTCCGCCGATGTATTTTCATTCTAGGAGAGCTGCGGTAGACCGAACCGTAAGTGCAGAGAGGCGGACGAGGAGGCTGTAAGTTTTTGTTGAGGCTTGCGTCAGCTGCCACGTCACAGTGGCCGACGGCGGACTATGATCGGCTTTCCACTGCGGCGTCCGGCACAGCAGTAGAACGTTGGTTCCCTGTTCCAGGTGCCTTATTCTGTGTCTACATACCAACAAGGGATGCATCTGATACTGCGGGTTTCATTGTTTCAACTCTTGATGTCGCCATAGTTATCTACCATGTGAAGTGGAACCAATTCGCCATTCTAAGCAATAACAGGTAAAAGCACCTGAAATGTATATGTGGTTAACTATTCCTCATCACTGCAGGATTCGTCGAAGAATCGTCTTTCTCTACGATATGTTGGCACAATGGGTGCACAGGTACCGCAAACAAAACACTCAACTCGAAAGTGAACTGTTACCTCTTTGTGTTGCACGAATCCTATCGTAAAACTGTCTATGTGAGTAGTATAAGACTTCGTGTTGTGCTACAGCTATGTTTCTTTCAGTTACTCGATGCAGTAACACTCGTACTTAATAATCATTTCTGTAAGTGAGTAGAGGGTAATTGTGGGTTCGGGTAGGTTTGGCGGAGGTGTCCCATGCGTATGGTTGGAGTGTCACGTGACAGGGAGTATCACGTTGTAGATGCATAGAACCGTTTTGGGTGTAGGTATCGTTTCACTGTCCAAGGATGTAAATTATGGGCAATGGTCGTGCTTTGTATTGCTTAGAAACAACGCATCAACTTGTGGCAGATAGGGACAATTTGTCTTCCTTTAAAATGGAGGCAGTGCCTCTAATTGTGTAAAAGGCAGCCGTGCAATTATTCAAAATGAAATTATTATCTTAACAGTAGGCAAATAATTCAACCAACTTTTTTCGGCCTGAATTTTTCTCGATTCCCCCACTTTTTATGGCATTTGACAAGGACGGCATGTGGACATGCTAAAGTCCTTTTTTGTGCACGCGTAGTCCAGTAGTACAATATCTTCTTCTTCGTATTTGTAGGATAGATACTGAAGTTATAAATCGAGGCTTAACACACAAAATAGATAAATCATATGCTGCTAGACGTAATGCAACAGTGTCTCGATTTCCTCGTTAAATAATTAAATCTATAGAACTATAGACAGGTAGATAATAGTTTGCATTTGATACACCCGCTCTTTTTCATAAGATCTACAGTCCGATAAGGCCAGTAAACAAAATGTCCTGGCAAACTGGGGCTTTCAAAAGCGCTTACTCAATACACATAGCAATCACCGACTTGGCAGAAATGCTTGTGTGTTTGTAGGGACAGACTGAGACATGCAGAAATGCGAGTTGAGTCGAATATTTAATGCATAAGGCAGTGCAACTTTTGTTTCCTCGTAGCAGTGGTTTCGATCTCATAAATAGAGTGGTTTTCTTATGATAAATACTCACACCCTAATCCTCCCACCACAGAGCACAGACCCAGAATGGACCAAATTTTGTGAGAGCAGTGGAGCCCTACAGCTACTGGCTGAGAGCAACAGCGCATGATTTATAAATAACTCCGATCGTTCGGATACTTTTGAGTACAGACTACGTTGTGATATTTTGATTAGCTATTGCTCTAGTGCTTTTAGGGCAAAGACCTAAAGCTAATTATTTACATTGCGTGTATCTTTTCCTGCAAGAAATTGATGCATTTACGCAGAGGTCAGATACAGACACATCAGCAAAAAGTGCTCAATTTTTTGGTTGTTGCATCTGTCTTTTGGGGTATCCCAGCAATTTTACCAATTTCCAAATTTGGTGTCCCAACAATTTACCAATTTTAACAATTTCCAGATTTGGCGCCCTTCGACTAACATTTTGCAGGATGTGCTATGACATCATATTGCAATTACGTCAAGTGTTTGTGTGTGTGTGTGTGTGTGTGTGTGTGTGTGTGTGTGTGTGTGTGTGTGTGTGTGCGTGCTGTTGTTGTTGGCAGTCATACATATTCCTCTTACTGTTTGGCAGTCCAAATAAACTGTCATGTCTTGATGTAAAACGCTACTGCTGGTGTATGGGCAATAACAGGTCGTGGAACATCTCTGTGTCCCGGTCTATCAGTTCCGCCATCATTGGATTAGGGGCTGTTTGGGCCGTGGACAGTACCTGCTGTGGCTGTGCTATGGCATTACCGAACAACAGGTCCGTTAGGTCAGGCAGACATCCAGTAAAGACTGACTCCTGCTACACCTGAGGGGTGCATGTCCTCGTCTGTAACAAAAACCTAAGCATAACCACATTAAATAAGAGAATGTCGAAACGTTAGTCAGCGCAGCTGTAAAAGACACATGCGATAGTTCTCTAAATCTTGCATGGAAGGAGTAATACGTTAACTGCTGCCCTCACACCGTGTTGGAATTCTAAGAGGCACGCACTCTTATTGGTTTGTTTTACTAGTAACAACCATATTGCTATAACAAAAAGAACTGACAAATACTTACAGATAATCTTCTTCTTACCAGTTTATCGCTGCTGCTGCCGGCAGCACATCATACTAGGTGGACGCACACATGGTAAATGACAACGCACCCGCAATCAAATTATAAAAATTAAAATTGCTCAAGAGTGGAGGACCAAGCGCGCACGCCATTGGTGCCTCAGGGGGGGGGGGGGGTCCAGGTAACTCCATTGGCTACAGGAGAGGGGATGGGATGATGTCATCGCACGAGCGCCGGATGCTGGCATCAGCGATTCTGGGACAGCTGATGTCCATGTCATAAATGCCCAGAAAGCTGTTGCTAATGTCAGTGAAATCCTTTCCCAAACCTACAGTGACCCTCTACTTACGTGGTATTTATTTGGGAGCAACATCTATGCACAACGTCACTGAAGACAATAAAAACGAATTTTTTGATATTCCACTTAGTACATTTCTCCAAAAGAGTGCAGGATTAATGTGTCGTTGGAAAGGCAAGAAAGGCGTTTTCTGAATCTGCAGACTATTACCTTTTAATAGATATATAATTTATTCAATTCCGAAGACTACAACTATTTTTAAATTTTTTTTGAAATGTGTTCTACATGGGCGTGACCCACTGTGGCGCTGTTAAACTGCTGTCAAATGGTGTTATTATTAACGTCCGTGTTCATCAGGTACATTTTAGTGATGTGAGATAAAGTATAAAACCTATTTTCAGAGACTTAGCAGCACCTGAACTGTTGAAAAAGTGTATTCACGGAAAAACTCAAAACCCCAATGAAAGTGTAAATAGTGTTATATGGTCGAGAATCCCCAAGACTGTATTTGTTGGAATAGAAACACTTCACTTTGGTGTGTATGATGCTGTTGCGACTTTCAATGATGGCAACATTGTAAGGTGCAAGGTATTTAGAAATATGGGAATGAAAATAGGTACTAACATGGTACGAGCGATGCTTGCTTTAGACAAGGAACGCCTTCGGGCTGCAGACAGGGCTGTAAAGAGTCTAGAAATACAAGCAAGAGTAAACAGGAGGAGGAACAAGAGGAAGCTGGAGGAGGAGTTTGCAGAGGATGAAGATAATCCATCCTATGGACCTGGAATGCACTAAAAAGTTAATCCAATCTTTGTCGCTCGATTCCCAAAACTTTTATTTTCTCATACTAATTACATGTTTTCTAAGGATCTTCCAAACATATTTGTTTCAAACTTTCAGTAAATGCTACACAGTACCTTCTGCATAATTTAACACAGCCTTTTTCCAAAAAACTGTATATTTTTGAATATATAAATAAAAAATTGCAAAAAAATGTTGTGAATTTTCATTACAATTGAAAAAAAATCATCTTTAATAACTGAACTAAAATTTTGTAAAATCCCTGTGTTAAGTTGTAGCCCATATTCCAATAAATAATCTGTAAAAAGTTCAACTTCCTACCTCAAATACTTTGTGAGGAAAGATGTAATTTATAAGCGTTATTTTAATATTGCAAGTATAGGGCGTTCCGGAGCCCCTTAAACCTAACTAACCTAAGGACATCACACACATCCATGCCCAAGGCAGGATTCGAACCTGCGACCGTAGCGGTCACGCGGTTCCAGACTGTAGCGCCTAGAACCGCTCAGCCACCCCGGCCGGTATTCCGCCATCCATGACCCGCCGCCTGCTAGCGGCATTGGGTTAGTTTTTTTGCCACGGCTTGCTATTCAAGACAAGGAGCGAGACCCTCACCCTCTCGTGGTGCAGGGGCGGTTTAGGTCCGTATCATTTGCCTAACAGAGCGGTAGCCCTTTTCATTGGCTCTCACATGACGTTGTGGCGTCGTAGTCCTACGTGCCTTACCAGCCTATTGCTGGAGGCCCTTGCACGGCACTCTCTCTCAGCACCTACAATACTTTCGGAAGTCTCCCCGCCCTTCTTTACTTTCGCCACTTTTTTCTTGAACTGAGCTACGTCTGTACTGTGTCATCCACGAAGGCGATCTATGGTTTCCTTCAGCAGTCACAGGTCACCGAATGTGGTTGAAGGGAAGCTTCCCCTCGTCAACTGGCTTGCCGTTTGGCGATCGGTGTGCGCTCCTTCTCTTGACACTGACGTCCAGTCTGTAAGGTACCTTACTGTCATAGGGAAGCAAGTATGCCACTCACGCCTTCATAGGATTCACCTCGCAAACATCCCGTTTTGTGTCGACTATGAAGTTATGGACACAGACGAGCACTGCCTGGTTTGCAGATCGGCGAGAGGTGTCTCGTTCTTGGTACGACAGATGTTCTCATTAATTACCCGTACGACTCCTCATCACTTACTTACTCAACTGTCCTCTTTCCAGACGCGGGATATTTTCCGCCAGCAAAGACGAATTCTGTGAGGTGGATTTGTGGACACGCAGCATACTACTTCTTTGCTGACGGCGAGAAAAATATCCTTCACTTTTGGCAGTTGCTTAATGAACGTCGCTGTGCAGTTGTCCGCAATCCAAAATACAGACAGTTTTTCTCCAATTTCCTCTGCAGTGTCTTCCTTAACCCACCCCGGAGCTGGGGTGTTCCTGTCACGAAAAGTTGATCCCTGCTTCTTCCACATTTAGAACCGATATATTCACTGGTAATCGGAATTTTCTTCTTAGTATGGCGTCTTGCTGCGCCATCCTCCTCGCGTGACGCCTGTTTGCTGATATTCTAGGTGATATTAAGGACAAAAATAAATAAATAAATAAACTATGTTCATTGTACCTCTACTCCACGCTCCTTGGTTCCTGGAGGGTGGGAACAGGACATGGTGGCCAGGCCTCGGGTTGCGACCCATGCCCACTTCGCCCCCACAACTCCCTTTGGGCGCCGGGAAGGTTCCTTTTTTAAAAAAAAAAAAAAGTTCTAGTCCAGACTTGGCACATATTTTCACTCGTCGCCACTGATTCCGACAGTCCCTTTGCAGCTCATATCTAGTTACTTGTCTTTCCTTTCCATTCTCCCCCTCCCCCTTCAGTTCACATAATTTGTTCTATGTGTCATGCTGCTGAATACTGATATCTTCACTGTAAGAATAATCTCCACCATCTCTGACACAAAAGGCAAAGGCTTGTTTACTTTCCTTAGTTTCACTCTCTTATCTCCTAGGGTGCCAAATTTGGGGCAGCTCTGTGCAGAATGTACTCAACCCAAAAAAAATCAGGCATATCTGTGACATTACTTCGCCAACTCCGTGTATGTCGTAGCGTGATTACCTCGGAATTATCACTCTGTCATGTCTGTGCATATACTCCATAGCGGTATTTCAAAAAACGTTCAAACGTGAGTGAATTCCTAAGGGACCAAACTGCTGTGGTCATCGGTCCCTAGACTTACGCACTACTTAAATTAACTTATGCTAAGAACAACACACACACACACACACACACACACACACACACCCATGCCCGAGGAAGGACTCGAACCTCCGGCGTGAGGAGCCGAGCAATCCGTGACATGGCGCCTCAAACCGCGCGCCCACTTCCCGCGGCTAGTGGGATTTATTGTTGACAATATTTATTCTTTCAGAAGAAACTGCAAAAGACACTCAATGAATACTTGGATAACACTTTCTTTATTATTGTACAGGAATGTGTGCACTATTCAACAGGTTTCTGTTTTAGTAGGCTTGAGCAGAACCGAAAAAAGAGTGATATACCCTTAGTATTTGAAAAGTTTCCTTGTGCCATACTCCTGTTCTGGACAGGAGTTCCTCTCAGTAGTTAAGAACTTTTCTCTGTGAAGTGTTATTCTGTAGTGTGCCCTCTAACATTTTTCCATGTTTTTCTTGAATCTTTAGCGTCTTTTGTTTATAGATTTTCTAACCCGCATTCTGTAAACAGTTTGCTGATTCGTTCAGTGACCAAGTAGCTTTCGCTCACATGGTGTCGAGGAAACCTAGCAAAAATAAATAAAATAAGTTTTACTTTTTGTGTATCTTGATTTCTGGACAGAAATCTGAGGACACCACAGCGTTCGCCTAAACGAACCCGGGAAACCGTATAAAAGCTGCACTCGGGCCGAGTGGTGTAAGAGACATGAAATTTATTAATACTATAGATGCGGAGCGTGGAATCTATCCTGTCGCGGCTCGCCACCCCGTCTCTGAAGCCAGCGCTGCTCGTCAAGCTACACAGACAGGTCGTTAGGAGTGCGATACAGTTACAGAAAAGTACAAACACTCATTTACGTCAGAAATCACCGGCAACCCCTTAGGCATGCTACTGAGGACCATTACTGTAAAAGACGCTCTGTTAGCGCCGATGTGCCTCCAGCAGTCAGGTCGTAACAGGCTGGACACTTGCATCTACTCCAAGGATATTTGTGGCAGAATCGCACACATGTCCACGTACAGAAATACCATGGCTTTCACTCACCGAGTACAGAATAAAAATGTCGCGTATTTAAGATACGGGAACACATCAAGTGTCTCAAACAAAAACAAAAAAATCACGCAATTACTGTAGCACTCCTACCTAACTTACTCTTATGCTCTTTATCTCTCCCCAAAGACAGTGTATTACTCTTTCTTCTGTCTGTCTTCTAACAGGCGCTTGCATAAGGATTTTCAGTAGTGAGTGTTTCTTCTTAAAATACCAACGCTGCGTACTCTATCTCTCGGTCAATGTAGCTAAATGGACTCCTGTGACACCTAGCACGTACTTCTCCGTAAAATATCTGCGAATGGAAAGGGAGGAAATTTTAATAATCTCCATCAAAATTTTCGTACAATGATTGAGCTAATTAGTCTCTTTCAGTGCACATCGTTTTCTAGATCTTAAAGATTCTGTCCTCCAAGTAGTCATCCATTTCCTTGTTACGACAAGGTATTTTTATGGTTTTATTGATTCCAGTTGTAACTCACTGATGTTGTAATCACAAGACAGTACTTCTCTAGCTTTTATGAAGTGCACAATTTACATTTATGTGTATTTAAACAAATTGCCCGTCTTAGCAAAATTTTGAAATCTTATCAAGATCTGACTGGATATTTGTGAAGCTTTTTTTTAGATACTACTTAATTATAGATAACTGCAAACAGGCTGCGGTTGCTGTTAACATTGCCTGCAATGTTATTAACACACAACATTAACTGCATGGCTCCAAACACACTTCTTTGCGGCAGGTCAGAAGTTACATACGAATATGCGTATATCGATGACTCTCCATCCAAGATATCATGCTACGTCCTCCCCGCCACGAAATTCTCAATCCGCTCACAAATTTTGTCTGATATCTCATATAACAGTACTTTCCATAGTAAACGTTGGTATTGTACTGAGATAAATGTTGGAAGTATGAATTAACAAACGCCTTCAGTCATAACTTTCCGTGTTTTATTAAGTACACGATGCATTTAGGACCCTGTGGGTCAATCATCAGGAGTAATTTGTCTTAATACATGCTTTATTTCTTCCCTTGAATGAGGTGACATGCCTATTCCTGTCATGAAAAGGTTTGGTGATAGGTTATGAATTTCTCAAGACAAACGCGGAAAATATGTGCGAAATCGTGGAAAAGATGAACAGTGTAAATTTACCACATAATCCAAGAAAAACGTTTTTATCACTTTAGCACAAGCATACATTCTTTATTACATCGTTTTCGTACACTGCACTTCATTCAAGAGGCACATTTGTATACACATGTTTGTAAACTGGTGCTAAAGTGATAAAAACGCTTTTCTTGGATTATGTGGTAAGTTTACACTGTTCATCTTTTCCACGATTTCGCACATGTTTTCTGCGTTTGACTTAAGAAATTCATAACCTAACACCAAATCCTTTCATGACAGGAATCTGCATTACACCTTCTTCAAGGGGAAAAAAATAAAGCATGTATTAGCCGGCCTGTGTGGCCGTGCGGTTAAAGGCGCTTCAGTCTGGAACCGCGTGACCGCTCCGGTCGCAGGTTCGAATCCTGCCTCGGGCATGGATGTGTGTGATGTCCTTAGGTTAGTTAGGTTTAAGTAGTTCTAAGTTCTAGGGGACTGATGACCACAGATGTTAAGTCCCATAGTGCTCAGAGCCATTTGATTTTTGAAAGCATGTATTAAGACAAATTACACCTAATAATGGACCCACATGGTCCGAAATGCATCGTGTACTTAGTAAAACACGAAAAGTTGTGACTGAAAACGTTTGTTAATTCATACTTCCAATGTATTGAATATAGTCACGTCTGCGAAATATTGACAAAATTAAAGAGATAAATGTTTTTCGGAAGTCAAGAACTACATCTACCCGATTATCTTGATCCGTGGTTTCCTCCTGTAGTGCCCGTGAAGTCAACATGAGATCAGTTACAGCTCGCACAGTGCCATTTAAGCATTCATTCATCCCGTGCTAAATACGCGATTAGCACGGAATGAGACCCTACCGTGTGGTACAGTCGGCAGACCCTCTGCCATGCCCAACACTTGTTAGAACTTTTGGTCGCCTAACAGCATTTTTGAGCGTGGTATCTTTACCCAGGAACGTGATAACTTTTGTCTCTCTTTTAGACACTGATAGTCCACAGTGTAGGCAGGGTATATGTAGTCTGTAGTCCCTTTGCAAGTCATTTTCATTCCGTTGTTAAATGACTATATTATTCGCATACAAAGGGAATGTAAGAGCGTGTAAGTATTCAACCAGAATCCGGCCGTTATTTCAATCTTACACTCCCTTAGACAGTCATCCACACACATTTTAAACAGTGTAGAAGTTGCACAGCAAACTTGTCTCGCCCCTTTTTTGTATGATCGTATAGATCTAAATTTATTGAGGTACTCTGATAGCGACTTTGAAATCCTGCAGTCGGTTGTGTGGGATAGTCTGTCGTATCAATTACCGGCAATATTTTAGCTCTTGATATACTGCCGAAAGCTTTTTTCAAGTTTATAAATTCCATCTGCGCCTCTACGTGATCTCTGTCTTTTTCGACTAGTTGTCTCAGTGTGAAACTGCATCTACGTATGATTTTCCCAGTGTAATATGCGATAGAATTAAGAGTGCTCCTGGTACACAGTTCATAGTGATTCGTAGAGTATATGTGTAAATACGGGAACGTAATTCAGTTTGTGAAGAGAGTGGTCGTTATATCGCTAGAAGCGATAGTCATACGTAAAGTTTAAACTCCCCATCTTCTGGAAGAAGAGTTCCGCAGCTCACAGTCGATAAGGCAGTTTGAGCATCCTGTCTGTCTCCGTTCTCCGCCTCTTTGCCTCCCCGCCTACACTGCCATAATTACACTGCTGAAAAGTAAATCTCATAAATTACACTTAATCAAAAACTCTGCTTTCCATCCGTGACAGTTTCTTGGACGTAAGGGCATCCGGTTAGTTGCTCAAATCTAATCTACTCCACTCCCTACTGACGTGTTGTCCGGCTCCGGATTACACAAGGACGAGTTCGTCGTACTTCTCGCTTGCGGCTCGCACAGCGCAATCAGGAGAGAGATCTTTCTGCTGTCGTCGTTTCCGCGCCTTACGTCAGCCCGGCGGATATGTCACCAGCTTGACGTCAATGAAACTAGTGTCTGATTCGAGGCACATTCCCGCAAGGCTAAAACTGACCTACCGAAAACGGTGCAGACTCCGGTATCGGGTACGATACATCAGATATCCTGAATCCCACGAAATTGCGTTTCTCAAGCGTTTCAAGACACTGATGTTCGGAGTTTTTCGAGAGCCATGCCGCGCGGGGTAGCCGAGTGGTCTAGGGCGTCTTCTCACGGCCCGCGCGGCTTCCCCCGTCGGAGCTTCGAGTCCTCCCTCGGGCATGGGTGTGTGTGTCGTCCTTAGCGTAAGTTAGTTTAAGTTAGATTAAGTAGTGTGTAAGCTTAGGGACCGATGACCTCAGCAGTTCGGTCCCATAAAACCTAACCACAAATTTCCAATTTTTTTGAGCGCCAACCGTCGAGCGAGCGGAGTTAGCGCAACAGGCTATGGTGGCAAGTCCGTACGGCCTTCCAGTCTTTATTTTATTTATTATTTTTTTCTTATCGTCCGCCAAACACCTGCATCGTTACAAAGTTCTTATTCCTTCAAAAAGGAGCAGCAATAAGAGTGATAATCATTGTGGTAGATGTGTGACGATGTACAGGGTGGTCCCGAATTCATGGTACAAACTTTAATGGTAGGTGCAGGACATTGTAACAAGGATATATTGTATAGGAATGTATAGTCCCAGGTGACGCGGTGAGGCGTAAACAGGGGAAATAACGGCCGAAAGGAAAACGAAAGATTTTATTGAAATCGTTGTTGACAAGTGTCATGTTTACAGTAAGTGTTCAAAATTGCGTCCACCATGAGCGATACATGCTTGACAGCGTCGGTGCAGCGATTGGCGTACACGTTCAAAGATGCCTGGTATTTCACGCACACCTGCAGCAGCTACAGATATGCGAGCAACGAGATCCTCATCTGAGTCAACTGGAGTCTCATAAACAAGGCTCTTAAGATGTCCCCATAAAAAGTAATCGAGGCAAGAGAAATCAGGAGATCGGGGTGGCCAAGGGACTGGTCCACCACGCCCAATCCATCTAGCACCAAACGTGGCATTCAGGTAATTCCGTACAGCAGTGCTGAAGTGTGCTGGCGCTCCATCGTGCTGAAACCACATGCGGTTACGAATGGCGAGCGGAACATCTTGCAGCAGTTCTGGTAACACTTCTTGCAGAAAAATACGATAGCTTTCGCCACAGAGTCGCGTGGGTAGTAAGTATGGCCCAATCAAAAAGTCGTTCACAATACCAGCCCACACATTAATACCGAAACGTTGTTGATACGCATGTGGACGCGTTGCATGTGGATTATCTGTTGCCCACACATGGGAATTGTGCGCATTAAAGACACCCTCGCGTGAAAATGTCGCTTCATCTGTAAATAGCACATGACCTACGAAATCCGGCTGCAACGCACATTGCTGCAACAACCACTGGCAGAAGTTCACGCGAAGAGGATAATCTGCCGGATTCAATGCTTGTACTTTTTGAAAATGGAAGGGGTGTAAGCGATTTTCATTTAACACTCTGCATACAGTCTGATGACTCACATGTACGTCACGCGCAACAGTTCTTGTGCTTGACTCGGGTCTATCAGCCACTATGTTCAAGATGCGTTCTTCCAGTCTTGGAGTGCGTACAGCTCTTAATCGACCAGCGTCATGTCTGTTGACGTCGAACGTACCTGTTTCACAAAGTTGACGATGTAACCGTTGAAAAATTCTATGATCCGGCATTCGTCGATTAGGATACTCCGCGCGATACATTCGTAACGCAGCTCTGGCGTTACCATTTGCACGGCCGTACATGTAATGCATGTCTGCTTTTTCTGCATACGTAAAGTCACCCATCGTCTACGGCAGCACAATTGTGAATGGCGCTTGTCCCTACTGCGATACATCATGTTCATCTACTGCCCTCTACCGGCAGTGACACCAACCGATCACTCCATTTCTCTTTCCCCTGTTTACGCCTCACCGCGTCACCTGCGACTATACATTCCTATACAATAAATCCTTGTTACAATGTCCTGTACCTACCATTAAAGTTTGTACCATGAATTCGGGACCACCCTGTATAATCGAAGTATAATAAGACGTAGCGATGAAACGAACATTTACTTATTGATACATTCATTCATGGGCAAATTACAAATTTCTCGCAGTGGTGTCACTACACCTATACGAAGAGCGCGCTGAAAAGTAGTGCCTCTGAATTTTTTATGTGAAAACTCTGAAAGCTTTTTAAATAAAACAGACATTATTAACAGCCAACATCTTTATTTCTCATGTCTGCATATTTATTTCTGAGCGTAATCGCCTTGGCGAAGAACACATTTCTCCAAACCAGAGACCAGTTTGTTGATACTGTCACTATAGAATATCTGACTTTGTTGGCGGAACCACAAGCTCACTTCTGCTTGGAGCACTTCGTCACTATCAACCTGAAGTCCTCAAGTTAAGTTTTGGAAAACAGGTGAAAATCGAATTGGGACACGTCAAGACTGTATAGACGATGACCCGCCAGGGTAGCCGAGAGCGCTAACGCGCTGCTTCCTGGACTCGGGTAGGCGCGCCGGCTCCGGATCGAATCCGCCCGGCGGAAGGGCCGGTGTGCCGGCCAGCCTGGGTGTGGTTTTTAGGCGGTTTTCCACATCCCCCTAGTTGAATACCGGGTTGGTCCCCACGTTCCGCCTCAATTACACGACTCGCAGACATTTGCAACAACACATTCACACTATTCCATGGCCTACATTAGACACAGACAGCTAGGGTACACTAATTCCTTCCCAGGGGGTACGGGGTGGCGGCAGGAAGGGCATCCGGCCACCCCTTAAACTTACCATCCGATTAACCATGGCCGACCCTGCGTATCTGTGGGACAAGGCTCAGACAAAGAAAGAAAGACTGTATAGACAATGATCGATGACAGTGATCCCAAGGGATCGGATTGTTGCAGATTTCGCAGTTCTCGTGTGTGTTGTGGTATTGTCATGCTGAAGGATAGGATGCTCCATGTGTGGAAGAACTCTTCGAATTCGAAACTCGGTTACAGCACGCTGTTTCCCACGCATCGACTTAGTTAGGGTACACGCCGCCATGTTGCACCCTACGATTCGGAGTCCTTTAGCGGCAGAAGGATACAACTTGCGTCAGCGAAGCGGAAAAGTCGACCGAGTAATGTACATGACATGTAACACCTCAGCCGATACTGAGAAAAGAATAAAAAATTCGGAGGAATTCATTTTCAGCAGACCCTCGTAATTATGCATCGTATTTGTAAGACCGACAGTACTGACTTGCGCCAAGCACACTTTATGAATGCCACTTTCTGACACGCACATTTGATATTTCACAATGATTGCGGAAATAGAATATCCGTTCAGAAATAATATTTTTCGCAAACTGTATGTATTTCAACACAGGTACGAATACTGAACTGTCAGCTGTTGCAGTACCAGGGAATGAAGGGCAATGCAGTCTTCACGAGATGTTATTTCTCTATGGTCCTGGAACAATGTAGAAGCATTCAGCAAACGCTTAAGAAATTTCTGACTTGGCAGTAGAAGTATGCATAGCAAGGCAGATATAGTCCGGTACGATGTCACTGTGATACGCGCAAGAATTTATCGATAAATCAATGCTCATTTCATATACCTCGATCATACCTCGCCACGATTGTGCCATTATCATTACTGTAAAAGTTCCTTTCACAGTAAACAAAATTCGTTGTAGCGATAGAAGTGTTCAGTGGATGTTAAAAAAAATGCGAGAGACTGGACCACAGTACGAACAGACTTCCAGTTTACAGCCTTAGCAAGTAGCTAAAAAATAAAAAGCAAGCTTGTGAATAGGAGTCAGCTGCAGGGAGGCAGTGTTAAGTAGTGGACTTGCAACCATAGTGTGTCAGTGTTCTTGTGTCAAATCACAATGTAGCAACGTCTCTAAATCAACTGTTGAAGATGTTACCCGGAATGTTTTGAAGGAGAGATTAGTGTGTGTAACGTTCGTCACGCATATTCACAAGGTTGTATGAACTATCTGCGCTTCGTATTCAGGTGCGGAGGGGGGGGGGGGGGAGTGGGGGGGAGGGAGGGGGAGTGGGGGGGGGGGGGCAATGGAAACTACATCTACATCTGAAAACATACTCCGCAAGCCACCATACGGTGCACGGCGGAGGGTGCCTCGTACCGATACTAGTCATTTCCTTCCCTGTTCCATTCGCCAATAGAATGAGGGAAAAACGACTCTCTATAAGCCTCTTTACGAGACCTAATTTCTCTCATCTTATCTTCGTGGTCCTTACACGAAATGTACGTTCGCGGCAGTTGAATCGATGTGCAATCAGCCTCAAATGCCAGTGCTCTAAATTTCCGCAACAATGCCTCGCGAAATGAGCGCCGTCTTCCCTCCGGGGATTCGCATTTGAATTCACGAAGCATCTCCGTAATACCTGTGTGCTGATATAACCCGCCGTAACGAATCTAGCAGTACGCCTCTTAATTGTTTCGATGTCTTCCTTTAATCCGATCTGGTGTGGGTGCCAAACACTCGAGCAGTACTCAAGAATGCACTAGCAATCTAAAGTCCGGCTCCTTTTAGATGAGCTACACTTCCCGAAAATCTGCTCAACAAAACGAAGTCGAGGATTTGCCTTCCCCACTACCACCCTGAGGTGCTCATTGCTTTTCGTATCGCTTTGCAACATTACACCTATATATTTAATCAATATGACTGTGTCATCAAGTAGCACACTACTAATGTTGTTGCGGGATTGTTTTTCCTTCTCACCAACATTAACTTACAGTTTTCTACATTTACATCAAGCTACCGTTCATCACACCAACTAGAAATTCCGTCTAAGTCACCTTTATCTTCCCACATTCACTCAATGACACCTTCCCGTGCACCACAGCGTCATCAGAAAACAGCCATAAATTGCTATTCACCCCGGACGTCAGATCATTTACGTATATAAGAATAAGATCGGTTCTATGTCAAACACCTGAAGCAGTTTAAGCACCACATTGACTTTCCTCTATTTTTTTTATTACTCCAGTCTCGAATCTTTCCGGAGTTGCGGGTTATGTACTATAGTCGTGTAATACACGAGAAAAATCGATGAGCTGTTTCCGCTGTTCGTGATGATAAGATGTATCCCCGGTTAAACCGATTTCTCGTCGCGCATCGACATCTAAGACACGGTGAGTCTGGGAGCGCAATGCGGTCTGTAGGTCAACCACGAGGCACCAGCAGAGGCTACCCACGCTGGACGCGATGGAATCTAACCGGAGGTTAAGTAAACAAGGTGCGTCGCGCGAGGACGGACAGGTCGTCGTATCCCACGGGGAGCCTCTCAGTAATGGCGGAGGGAAATGGACGCTGCAAGAGCGAGAAGGGCGTGCCGGCACAGCGGCCCGCTCTCTGTACCAGCGTCTCCCCGCCTTTCTGTAGCTCTCGCACATATTCTTACTTCTATTCTGCGACAGTGTTCCATATTTTTGCTATTAAACCTCCTTCAACGTCCTAGAATATTTGGTCATAAATTCCATGTCATCATCATCAAGCGCTGGACATTCGCCGCTGGATTATATTCGTAATCACGTCCTCCACTCCAGTCCGTTTCCTGATCCGTATGTAAGAGGGGTAGTCGTGAAGTTTTAATCATCACCTCCAAAAAATAAAGATAAGTAATTTTTTTTCAGGTACATGTCTGCAGTCCTAGTCCACGTTCAAATTCCCGCACCAAAGTACCGTAGCACGCCGCTAGATGAATCAAAACAAAATGGCGCAACTCTAGTTATATGCTATGGTACTGTGGGGCGAGCATTTTCATGCTTAGCAGAGCTGCAGACATATACACCTACGAGTAAACAAACAAAAAATTAATTTCGTAACTTTATTTTTTGGAGTTGTTGTTGTGGTCTTCAGTCCTGAGACTGGTTTGATGCAGCTCTCCATGCTACTCTATCCTGTGCAAGCTTCTTCATCTCCCAGTACCTACTGCAACCTACATCCTTCTGAATCTGTTTAGTGTAGTCATCTCTTGGTCTCCCTCTACGATTTTTACCCTCCACGCTGCCCTCCAATACTAAATTGGTGATCCCTTGATGCCTCAGAACATGTCCTACCAATCGATCCCTTCTTCAAGTCAAGATGTGCCACAAACTTCTCTTCTCCCCAATCCTATTCAATACCTCCTCATTAGTTATGTGATCTACCCATATAATATTCAGCATTCTTCTGTAGCACCACATTTCGAAAGCTTCTATTCTCTTCTTGTCTAAACTATTTATCGTCCATGTTTCACTTCCATACATGGCTACACTCCATACAAATACTTTCAGAAACGACTTCCTGACATTTAAATCTATACTCGATGTTAACAAATTTCTCTTCTTCAGAAACGCTTTCCTTGCCATTGCTAGTCTACATTTTATATCCTGTCTACTTCGACCATCGTCAGTTATTTTGCTCCCGAAATAGCAAAACTCCTTTACTACTTTAAGCGTCTCATTTCCTAATCTAATTCCCGCAGCATCACCCGACTTAATTCAACTACATTCCATTATCCTCGTTTTGTTTTTGTTGATGTTCATCTTATATCCTCCTTTCAAGACACTATCCATTCCGTTCAACTGCTCTTCCAAGTCCTTTGCTGTCTCTGACAGAATTATAATGTCATCGGCGAACCTCAAAGTTTTTATTTCTGCTCCATGGATTTTAATACCTACTCCGAACTTTTCTTTTGTTTCCTTTATTGCTTGCTCAATATACAGATTGAATGATATCGGGGAGAGGCTACAACCCTGTCTCACTCCCTTCCCAACCACTGCTTCCCTTTCATGTCCCTCAACTCTTATAACTGCCATTTGGTTTCTATACAAATTGTAAATAGCCTTTCGCTCCCTGTGTTTTACCCCTGCCACCTTCAGAATTTGAAAGAGAGTATTTTTGGAGATGATACTTAAAACTTTATGATTACCCCTTATATCTGCTAGAAAACAAGTAACTCAATTTTCATAAATTATTAGATTGTTGCATAAGTTCGTAGCGTTTTTTTTCTTTTTTTTGCATTTTGGTATCCCGTTTGCTATGGGTTTATTTGACGATCGTCATTTTTTATTGGTGGTTCACTGTTGCTATTTGAGTTTACATAGCGTCATTTTGCCATTTGCAGATAGTAAATGCAGCTGCGAACATTAGAAAACGGAGTGCCAAGCTGAAAAATCGGAACATTTCCACATATTCTTCTGTATGAGTTCAATAGAGGGATGACAGCAGCGGAGGAAGCCAGAAAAATTTGCGCCGCGTATGGGGATAGCGCCACTGGACAGAGTGGGGCAAGAAAATGTTCTTCTCGTTTTAGGGAGAACCGTTTTGACATTAGTGACTCTCCTCGTTCAGGAAGACCTTCGGGATTTGTTGAAGATCGTTGAAAAGTATTAATCTACAATGATCGACGTGAGTCTACTTGAGAACTGGCAAGTGTGATGAACTGTAATCATTCCACCACCGTGTGACATTTGCGTGCAGTGGGGAAGGCTCAAAAATCGGGTGTACGGGAACCGCGTACTCTAAGCCACAATCATAAAAATCAGCGGGTGGCTATGCGTGCATTTCTGCTTGCTCATCATCAGTTCGATCGTGAGCAACACCGATCATTCCTACCGTGTATCGTTACTGGTCACGCTACTTCACGATAACTCCCGCCCGCACTCTGCTAGCGACTGGCAAGAAACGCCATACAGGAGCTAGGCTGGGAAGTCATTCCGCACCCAACTTGTTCACCTGACCTTACGCCCTCAGATTTTCACCTTTTCCGTTCTCTATCGAACAAGCTCCAAGGATCTTCTCGCCAAATGAAAATGCGCGCCGAACATTGCTCGACGAGTTCTCCACCTCAAAATCACGTGACTTCTAGAGTCGTGTAATCGAAAAGTTACACCAGCGTTGGCAGACCGTTGTAAATACCGAATGAGAATATATTATTGATGACTAAAGTTTCTGTTATCTGTATCTGCTGTGTTTATTAAACGTGTGGAAAAACGCTACGAACTTGTGCAAGAACATAGTACAAAGTCCTCAGTGTCTTGTTACATTTTGTGCTTTTCATGATCAGCCTAAGTCATAAAAGAGTATGTCCTAAACAGAAATGCAGCAAAACGTCAAATAAAATACGTGTAGTGCATTATTTATCGAATAGAAATTTGTTCAGACTCGTAAGAACTGACACTGATTCTCATACAAATAAAGAGCTCCTTGCTGACCGAGGCGGAAGAAAACTGCCCTTAAGGGAATCACGAAAACCGCGGAAGACCGAAAGCTGCAGAGATGGTTCGGACACAAGTCAAGTGTCTTAACCATTGTGCAACCGTGCTCGGTCGAGAGAAGGATGTGAAAGAGACATCAACCTTGTGATTCCACTCGAGTAACATCATTTGTTCCAATGACGTTTTCAACAGCGTCTTTAACTCGCTTCCGTCGAGAAATAGCGTGTGGCGTTCGCCCAAGAGTAATAATCTCGAACTCTGACGACGTAAGGAGTTTTAATCGCCAGTATTAGGCAGATTATCGCGAGGGGAGGGAGGGGGTGTAAGATACTGACGTCAAACCCTTGGTCAGCAGACTGTGCGTCAACTTCTCGTCGATGACTCACGGAGTGAGGACATGTGACACTGTTGGTGATTCGTCCGCCTGGTGGAGACACTCATCTCGGTAACCCTGCCTTTCGCCCTATCACTTCGTTTCTTTCTTTCCATACTCGTCAATAACAATACAAACACAATACCACACTGCACAAACCTTCATCACGGTGACATACCTCGCAAATGTCCGCCACTTTAGCTGAGTGGTCAGCGCGTTTGACTGCTATCCAGTGGGCCGGGGTTCGATTCCCGGCGGGTTCGGAGTTTTTCTCCGATCAGGGATTTGGTGTTGTGTTGTTCTCTGCATCAGTTCATCATCATCGACACGCAAGTCGTCGAGTGTGGCATCAACTGAAAAGACTCGGCGGCCGAACTTGCCCAGATGGATATCCCCAAATCCGGCCATTAATTCCATACGATCACTTCATTTCACCTGATAAATATACATGATCAGTCATTGCAACATGGATGAAGTCAAACGCAGACCATCTCCAGTAGGACCATATTCAAGACGGCAATCCACGATTCCCGCATTGTACCCACATTCTTTGGGATTGACTTTTTGGCAGTGTCTTTCGAAGAAGTAAATTCTGGTGCTCAGCGAAGCGTGCTGTTACCGATTAAAATGTCTATGGGGACGTGCTATATGCATTCAGACGTATTGTTATTTGTTGATTTATTCAACACTTCACAGATCAAGGCAGTCTAGTAGATGCAGTATTTCTTCATTTCGGAAGATCATTTGACTCAGTATCTCATCTATGCTTATTATCGGAAGTACAATCGTATGAGGTATAGAGTCATCGACATAAGCGCATGTAACTTCGGACGTAGCCTAGAGAAGTGTGCTGAGGCCCCTGCTGTTACAGTAACCTCAAAATTTTCACAGGTGACGCAGTTTCTATAATGAGGCACAGTCTGAAAAAACTGCGCAAATATTCAGTCGACTCTTGACGAGAGTCCAAAGTGGTGCAAAGATTGGCAAGTTTTAATTTTTTGAAATGCAAAATGTGCGCATCACAACAGGAAAAAGTAGTGTCGTATGACTACAATATTAACAAGTCACAACTGTAATCGGTCAACTCGTACAAATGCCTGGTTGTAACAACTTGTCGGGAAATGAAAAGAAACGACCACATATCCTCAGTTGTAGGTAAAGCAGGTGGCCGACTTCGGTTCACTGGTAGAACACTAGGGAAACGGAATCAGTTGACAAAGGAGACTGCTTTCAAAACACTGGTGCGACGCACTCTAGAATACTGCTCGTGTGTGTGGAATCAGTACCAGATAGGACTAACAGGAGATATTAAACGTATACAGAGAAGGGCAGCACGAATGGTCAGAGGTATGTTTGACCTGTGGGAGATACTGAAGAAACTTAACTGGCAGACACTTGAACATGGATGCAAACCATCCCTAGAAGGCCTACTTACAAAGTTTTAAGAACCGGCTTTAACTGATGAATACAGTATAGGAATATACTACAGCCCCAACGTGTCGCTCCTCTACGGGTCGTGAGGACAAGATTAGATTAGTTACAGCGGGAACGGAGGCATTTAAACAGGCATTCTTCCCGTGCTCAATACGTGGACTGCACGTGAAGAAGTCGTATTACGATTAGAAGTACCCTCTGTAATGCACTTCACTGTGGCTTGCGCAGTATGGGTGTAGATGTGGAAGTATTTCTTGACATTGCATCAGTGTCAATCTTGTATCCCTATGACCCTGAAAAACATTTTGCTCCGTACGCTGTCACTAACCGAAAAATAACGATAAAGGGATTACGTTTTCAAATGTTCACTGTCAGGTGAGAACCATCACTTGTGATCTCTTTAACAGTGGGGAAAGGTAATTGTTTGCTACATATCAACTTCGAAAAAGTTCTACGAACCATTACCCAGGCTGTATAGTGAATCAGTGTTGTATTTTTTTCAGACAAGTAAGATACATATTCCTTGCAGGAAGTTTAGATGACAAATAGAACATAATTTAATAATTTGGTAGCGAGTGACTAGAGATGTTGGAATCTTCTCACTAACTTCTCTGTAAATTTCCCTCAAAAATCTCCGAAAGTTTGTCATTCTGTACGAGAGAAGCGACTAGAAGTGCAGGCAGCCCTGGCGCTTCCAGTGACACAGACGAGTGCGCACTGCGCGTGACCGAGACACCACTTCCGGCCTCCGTGGCCTTCCCGGAACTGATTACGGTCATCGCAGCTCTACCCACCAACACTTCCAGCGATGAGCTAGCTTCGGTTACATTCGACCCTTCTGAGAAGCGCTTCGATATTGATAGTTGGATAATCCGTCTTACTTATATTATAGTGCAATATTCAGTGACACGATGCTCATTTCTTGAGGTTACTTGGAATTTTCAGTACCAAGAATGTGCAAATTAATATTGCAGGCCACGTAGGAGGGACTATAAATTGCATATTTTTATTTACGGTCGGAAAAAATGAGGTCGTTAAGAATGGCAACCCCTACTGGCAATATCGTGAAAGATTTAGAGTGTAGGCCAGCATGAGGCATCACACTCTCTCTCTGTACATTCCACTTCCACAGTTCCACAAATAACTCACAGCACTGTATAAGAGCTCGTTAAAGTCATACTCACGATAAAATTTCACATCTGGGTCACTATAAAACGTTGGAGGAGGACACTGTTAAACCAAATGTCGTAAGAGTTTACCAAGAAAACAAATTTAATTCTGTGTTGCTGCCAAGACTCATTTTCAACGAATAACAGGTTACAGGAAAATCGTGCAGTTTGGGTAACAGGCCACGGCAAATGGCCCCGGAAGAACAACGCCAAGGTCCTGGGAGATGCAAGGAACCACCCACGTGGATACTGGCAGCACTATAATGAAAGTAGCTATTACACCTGTAAACACATACTCAAAAACACACTTATTTGCATAAGAATAGAGTTGTGATATTTCTTGCGGCTCTAGTCGCAGCTGTAAAGCACCCTCAATTCAGGTTGTTGATACACGCTAATCCTAGTGACAGAAAAAGAAACTTATCGAGTTCCTCCCGCAGTGGGAGGGATGGAGAGGAGGTAGCTTTACGGCTCTGTCACTGTATCTTGCCCCGATGTTCCGAGTTTAATTCTGAGCCTCTCCACAGTGAGTGTACGTAACACTATTGATAGTGATACGATTCTTAGATGGTGTCGTTGAACTCCGCGTCACCCTCGACTCTGTTAAGAGTAGTAAATAATGTGGCAACACCGCGCATCAACCTCTCCCGTCCGTTCGTGCCATGCTCATTAGTTACTCTATAAAAACAATGTTGTTGTTGTTGTTGTTGTTGTTGTTGTTGTGGTCTTCAGTCCTGAGACTCGTTTGATGTAGCTCTCCATGCTACTCTATCCTGTGCAAGCTTCTTCATCTCCCAGTACTTACTGCAGCCTACATCCTTCTGAATCTGCTTAGTGTATTCCTCTCTTGGTCTCCCTCTACGATTTTTACCCTCCACGCTGCCCTCCAATACTAAATTGGTGATCCCTCGATGTCTCAGAACATGTCCTACCAACCAATCCCTTCTTCTAGTCAAGATGTGCCACAAGCTCCTCTTCCCCCCAATTATATTCAATACCTCCTCATTAGTTATGTGATCTACCCATCTAATCTTCAGCATTCTTCTGCAGCACCACATTTCGAAAGCTTCTATTCTCTTCTTGTCTAAACTATTTATCGTCCACGTTTCACTTCCATACATGGCTACACTCCATACAAATACTTTCAGAAACGACTTCCTGACATTTAAATCTATACTCGATGTTAACAAATTTTTCTTCTTCAGAAACGCTTTCCTTGCCATTGCCAGTCTACATTTTATATCCTCTCTACTTCGATCATCGTCAGTCATTTTGCTCCCCAAATAGCAAAACTCCTTTACTACTTTAAGTGTCTCATTTCCTAATCTAATTCCCTCAGCATCACCCGACTTAATTCGACTACATTCCATTATTCTCGTTTTGCTTTTGTTGATGTTCATCTTATACCCTCCTTTCAAGATACTGTCCATTCCGTTCAACTGCTCTTCCAAGTCCTTTGCTGTCTCTGACAGAATTACAATGTCATCGGCGAACCTCACAGTTTTTATTTCTTCTCCATGGATTTTAATACCTACTCCGAATTTTTCTTTTGTTTCCTTCACTGCTTGCTCAATATACAGATTGAATGACATCGGGGAGAGGCTACAACCCTGTCTCACTCCCTTCCCAACCATTGCTTCCCTATCATGTCCCTCGACTCTTATAACTGCCATCTGCTTTCTGTACAAATTGTAAATAGCCTTTCGGTCCATGTATTTTACCCCTGCCACCTTCAGAATTTGAAAGAGAGTATTCCAATCAACATTGTCAAAAGCTTTCTCTAGGTCTACAAATGCTAGAACAATACTACACTTAAAATCACTAAAAGCAGTCACCAGAGTAGTTTGACTAGTCTAAGAAATTGTAAGAAGACAAGAGAGAAACCTATCATCACAAGAACCTTGCCCAATATAGGAAAGCAAGAGTTCAGAGTTGCTCATGCCTGAGTCTAGGACTGATTACTTTTCAGTACCAGATTGCACATCAGATAATGCGTTGTGAGTATGAAAGTACCAAACTGCACAGTGGTTAGAATGCTGCATTGAACAGTAATTCCCCCATAACTGGCTGGCTGCGATAATTTAACCAATCGCAGGAACGAAACGCCAAGTCGAACTGCAGTCGTTCTACTGTGGACATTTGTAACCAACTTGTAACGAAAAAATATGTCACACGATCTCCATGTAGGAGATGCAATACGTCACTCGGTTGGTCAAACATCTTAGCGTTGTCGTCTTCGGTCCTAAGAAAGTTTTGATGCAGCTCTCCACAACTTATCTGTGCAGGCCTCTTCATTTCTGCGTAACTGTCGCAACCGATCCCCTCCTTTAGTCAAGTTGTCACAGAATTTCTTTTATCTCCCAATTTCACTCAGTACCTCCACGTTTGTTATTCGATCTATGCAGCTAATCTTCAACATTCTTCTGTAGCTCCACATTTCTAATGCTTCTATTCTCTTCTCGTTTAAACTGCTTATTGTCCACCTTCCACTTCCTTAGGAGGCTGTATTCCAGACAAATACCTTCAGAAGAGACTTCCTTACACTTAAATTTGTGCTCAATGTTAACAAATTTCTCTTTTTCATAAATGGTTTTCCTACTGTTGTCAGTCTGCAGTTTATATCCTCTCTTCTTCGGCCATTATCAGTTATTTTTCTGTCCAAATAGCAAAACACATCTACTACATACGTAACTATTTTAAGTTCTTATTTCCTAATCTAATTCCGCCAGTTTCACCTAATTTAACTCGACTACATTCTGTTACTCTTATTTTAATTTTATTGATGTTCACTTTATAATCTCTTTTTAAAAGAATATGCATTCCGTTTAACTGCGCTTCGAAGTTCTTTGCTGTCAGTATCGGAATTCCAACGTCATTGGCAAACTGTAAAGCAATTATTTCTTCTTCCTTAACTTTATTCCCCCTTTCAAAAGTCTATGCCATGATGAACAACGTGATATTTACTGGCAGTTTAATTGCAGTTACTTCAGTTCTGATGAAATAGTTTTATTTACTCTTATGAGGGGTCAACCTGCTGCATTCATTCACAGTAGACCAAGAAGATGATTATTATCGCCGTTTGTCGTTACACGAATCCTCGTTCCTCTACCAGGCTGACTGAATCTGCGAATAACAGTCGACAAAACTTTTTCAAAGGTTTTCCCGGCGTGACAATTAGACTGTATAAATTCTGAATTAAGGCGGATTGACGATTCCATTTTTGTGTACAATATTCAACATCTGGTAGCGTTGGTATTAAGTGTGCTTGGATTCCAGACATTCTGGCTGGCAACTCTTCATCGGACTCCACTGCGCTACTGACTTCCTAGTCCTTCCCACCTTCACAACCGCAGTTGCTAGAAAGTAGTCCAATGCTCGTGGTTACCTGGGATTAACAACACTTGCTCATCTTCAAAAATCCAATTTTTTCAGTTGAATAGACGAATTGTCATCTGTCTTACTGTTCGTTTATTTATGTACACAGTCGCACGCTTTTGGCTTCCTCTTCACTTTCACTATATAGCACGAAGTTGAACGCGAGAACGCCATGTCACATGCCCCCCGCCGGTTAGAATGCTCCTTGATCAGTGGCTCAAGACGGGGTCGACGGAAGAAAGTGCTAATCCACAAGAGCCTGTTTTGCTTTACTGCATGTTTGGTTAAATTCAAAGGCAAGAAAATAAATACAGTAAGACAGAGCAATTTATTTTGTAGACAACATTTTGTACATTTTCTAGCGCCACATATGTAACTATTTGTACCACCATGTGGTGCTGCTGCTGCTAAGTAAGGATTTGAAGAGACTAAACACGTAAGGTCATCAGTCTCTTATACATCCCCGAGGATGGAATCTGTGTACCCCATCCTTCTGCGTCTACAGTTAATCCTATGTGCAACTGTGGGAACGTGTTCTAAACGTATGTGTAACTTTTATCTGAGGCGGGATGTAGGTACCATCCCAGTATACACTTAGCGGTGTATCGGCAACCGCCTAAAAACCACATCGAGGCAGGCTGGTTAACCAACCCTGGTCGTTATGTCGTGAGGAGTATCAATTCGGGTTAGGCTCGCCCCCATCATAACGGAAGCGCTACCCAGGTAAGAAAACACACCAGATAACGTGATCAGACTAATCCTTCCCAAAAACAGTAAGCACTTTCTTCGCCGTCCGCTTGGTACATTCCCCCACATTGCTCCTCTTTCAGCTCGGCATTTGCTTCTTGCGATATATACAAATATAGCCAAAAATCAGCCTTGTAGGACGTTATTTCTAAGTTTTAAAATACTATGTTAATACGAAGTGATGCATTAAGCGAGAGAGAGATGAATGTACTTTAAATGCAGAGGGCAAGGGCGCAAATAATAAAAAGTCGCCGATTATGCAGTATTTCGCTGTGGAACAATAGGAAAGTTTTATGCCCACGTATTATGACGTTTTTGAAGAATGAAAATTTCTCTATAAAAATGAACATGGATTCTGCAAACAGCGATCTTGCGAAACTCAGCTCGCACTTTTCCACCACGAGATCCATAGTGGTTTAGATTTAAGTGGTCATGATTAAAATCGTTGCCTTCCAAAATAATAATGAAGGAATTCGTTATCAACGAAAATAAAAGAAGATCACAATTAAGTTAGTTTATTACATAAAATACAAGAGAAGTGGTTGGACTATCACTGACAATGATAAGCTAAAGCCTTGGCAAGCCAGGACAAGAAGTCTGGAATATGATTCAAATGAATGTGTATCTCAATAAAACAAATATATTCATGTAGGCACTGCAGAAGGGTACGCAGTTGCACCTATGGCTACCGCTGAAAGCATGCTGAACCTTTAATTACAAACAAGTCTTCAGAATGAAGATTGAAAAGACTGACTCTCGGTAAAAATGACTCGACTTTCCCTTCAGTTTGCCTCGTTGTTATGGCTAGCTCTAATATTATTAATCTACAGAATCAGTCATTAAACCTATACCAACAACTTTCATCTGCGTTTAAGTTCGAATCAGCCACCTAAGTGCCTAGGTGAAGCCTGCCAGAGAAGTCACCTCCTCGTCAAGCCTTCCCAAGATGGCTCCTTGCCATAGAGATGCCTGGCTGTAGAGTAACTTTCCGCTGTTTTCTTCCTACATGGAAGACTCAAATCTCTGCATTTTTCTGGCATCATGTAAGTTTCATTGGCTGACTCATAAATATTCTGACCAGTAAGAAATTTTCCTATGAGACTTTTTCTCCCTCCCTTACACTCATTTCAGGTGTTTAACCAGTAACAAAATTCATAACATTTGGCAGTGCAAAAGTGAGTCCCATTGTCTCTCTCTCTCTCTCTCCCTCTCTCTCTCTCTCTCTACGTCCACGTGTCGAGTAATGAGCGTGGATCGCCGAAAGCACAGCCATTTTCAACTCATATTTCTAAAGCATTTAGTAGTAGCTGCTTTCACATTTCATTAATCATTTTGCCTTTGAGCCTGTGCTCAGTGGCGGTGTCCCACAGTATTCGGAGGGGCCATAAACTTAGCTATTCTCCATTCCACTCTCAGATGTTATCTTTTGTGGGCTGTGTACTTCGACGATTTCTGACTTTCAACAGTTCTGCTCACAATAGCGCTCTTCTATGAGGCTTCCACAAACGGTACGCGCCCCCCTGCCACACACCTCGTTAAAAACAGACTCTGGCGTCCTGGCACAACCTGAAGATACCATCCACATTGTGACTTTAGGGTCCAACGCCCAGGGCAGCTTTCCTCAAAGCGCGGCCTGCTGGTTTATGACCGACAGCGCATTCCCTCGCTCACAGCTAAGGACAATTTGCTTTCATAGAGGCTTCCTATTTGGGGGTACATGCAATTCAGTATAGGACACTACTCTACGTTATTTACGTACTGGCAATCACTGATACTGATACGTATTTCGTTTATCAGTGAGAATTAATTATTCTGATTTCATTTGTCTTTTAATTTAGCTTTTAGGTCAGTTATGGGACAGTTTGGGAAAAATGGTCAGGTAACATCACCTCTTCCTGCTCTTTTTAAATGTATGCAGACGCAGTTGCACTCAGAACTTCTTGTAGCATTAATGCATCAACCAAATTTGTCGAAATATGGCATAAGAATTATGTGCTCATTTGAGTCACTGCTTAGGATTTGGATTTTGACAGAGGTACACACCATCATTTATTATATTCGTTACTACTTCAATAAGCAATGACACCCTCACTGTTTTTCTTGCTGGCGTAAAGTTAACTTTGTTTATCAAACATAATAGATTCACTTAATGTACCAGCTCATAACACACTCATTCATCTTTTAAAATTGGCATAACTCACATTCACACTCCATGACTTCAAAAAACAATGTATGATTACGTTTCTTGCTCGTACGTTCACTGATGCCTTATACACACTCACTTTTTCATTCTTTCAACATCAGTTAATCACTTATTCTCACTTGAAACAATTTAAACAAATCAACCTCACCCATACTTCTGCAAATGTATGTATCAAGGCATGGCACATATTGTAAAGCACTTGAAAATACATCAATGCACACTAATATATACATAGTACCAGATATACATAAAATTCAAGTTATGTACAGCAACATACTTCGTACAAAAGAACGTAAAACTCAAAAAGTAGTGCAAGATGTACATAAAAATCCAGTTACATATCTGTAAATATTGATCCAGTTGGTGTAATCACATATTAAATAAATAATAATACAAAACTGGTGGAGTCAAACATTACAACATGTGTGTGCTCCGTCTGTAAGATCACTTTTTAACTAGTTTTAATTTAGCTTTTATGCCAATTATGGGACAGACTTCTTAATAGAGTTCATGTGAAGATCTATATGTCAAACTCTCTCATGCAAAAAATGCAGTACACACCAGAAGTACACTGTCTTCTTCCTGAAAACGAAACATACCAAACGGTCTTCAGTTTGAGGCACAAAATTAAGTTCATCACACAGGATTAGTTTCTGTGTTCAAGGTTCATGGTAATAAGTATATTTTATTGTGACACACTGGCTTTAGTTTGACAAGAAGGTGAACTGTTTTCGATGTAAATTGTTCTCACAAAGTTTCTCCCTATTGTCTTTTTTGCACACACATATACAAAGTCATTAGTTCAGGTGTTCACAGTTCTGATGATCATAATCTGTCTCACAAATGGTCAGTTCTCTTATCTGTTCACAGTAGCTTTTAGGTAAAGTTGTAGGAACAAAGTCGAAATAATGTCTGTCGCTTCCTGTATTATGTCACACGATAACATCAAAATGAGTGGTTAGTGTCCTTTCACTTACTCAACATTGTGATCTGTGGCTTTTGTTCACTTGGGAAACATTCAATTACATCCTCTCAATCGACAAAATGTTTCACACAATATTTGCCGCAAAGGCAACACGTAGTGGTTCATTGACAGACTACATGCAGCTCCCACATGGCATCTTCATTTCCATACGAGCATGTACACAGGATGGCTTTCGCACACCTGTGTTATAGTAGTGAAGTCATGTAACGGCTGTGCACTCACTCGCATAAAGGCGGTGGTGGGTTCCTGAAATTCCCCTGGGACGTCTGCTGGCACGGTGGGTTCATTCAGCAGCAAGCAGGGAAGCGCGGAGCATATTGTCCTTGCAGCAGAAGTTTGTTTCGACTGGCGGGCAGTGACCGCCGCCATTCACCTCAGCTGGTCAACCTGCTGGGATAGTTTCTTGTGCCATACGAGGCTGTGTGACTACAGCTGAGCCAGACCGCAAAGTCCATTCCAATTCCCTTGTCTCATTTGCCAGTTGCAACTCTCTTGTGCTCCTCTCAACGTTACTAGTGTAACCTCAAACAGTTCACAATACATATATTAATAATATAATCCTCATAAAATACATACATATTCCAGTCCAATTGCACCTCCTTAAATAACAACCTACAATATCTTTCTCATCTGACAATAATTTCAATGAATCTGCTCAATTACATAATCAATTTTTATTATAATTAATTACTGTTAATACTTAAGGGATTCCTATTCCTTCAAAGAGACGTCTTTACACATTTAATTTATATCATTCTTTGCAATATTCCTATTTACATTTAATTTACTTTACGATAGTTGATTTATGATCGTAATTCACTTACACGTTTTCTAAACTACTTTTTCTATTTTCATAATTACAGATTTCTCATTATTCTTCTGGTTGGGAGGTTTGCATTAATCTTTTCAAATGGTTACTTACTGTTCACGTGCACTAGTAGTTAGCCCAGAGAGGTCTGCCAATGTCAAGTAAATGACACAAGTAACAGCACACTTGCCATGTTTTACCTGTCAACCAAATCTACTGTAGCCACTCTATATACTTTACCATCTCACCACGTTACTTATATTCCGATCTCTTAAACTGGTACTTTTCCTCTCGTAAATCAAATTCTCCATACATTCACTACCTTTCATCTTATGAATTCGCTTTATTACTTATACAGTGGGTTCTTTAAATTGTGGCGACTGCTGATCTGAAACATAAATGCAAGCATAATATAGTTCTCAACTATACGTGAAAATTTACAATACAACCTGTAACCTACTTTATGCGATTTTACTAAAGTGGGTCCTTATGTAACTGACTCTTACTCTTAACTGTTACCTTTTTTCCACATTTGCAATGGCTTTTGGTCTGTATCTTTACTCATGTAAATTCACAACTAACTTGCTCCTTCCTTCTCGTCGTGGTTTCTTCCATAAGTTCAGCTACGAGTCCTGTCAACACTACATGCGGATACACAAAAATATCCATATCATACTCTCATCAACAAGAAAATAGTATTTAAATCAGCGTATTGTATTCTCAACAGTTATCCGCATATTGCTGTGTTCTTCCATGCCTGCTAAATGCTCACAGTTCAGCATTCCTTCACGTCTAATAAATCCTTACAGTGTAGCATTCCTTCATGTCTGTTATCAAATTATCGAGCTCCGTGGCTTCTTGCTCGGTGCTTCTTCTCATCTGGCGAGCGTATGTAAAACAAACCTCAACCAATACGCACATCTCCATCTGGGCAACCACAGCTAACGATCTGTCTAATGTTTCTCTCCTCAGTATCCGTTATACTACTTTTCTGACTCCTTCTGATGACAATTCGAACTTATTCCATGCGAAAACTGGCGTCTGTGACCTCCTAACTCTTTTCATTTATTTAATTATCACTGGCGCTTTATGTTATTTAACACCTTTTTCTCTTAATCAGCATTATTTGTAGAATTTTATAACAATCTGCCCCGTTGACCGAAATTTTGTATACAATTTTTACAATTCCCTTCCACTTGATAATGTTGCATACAATGGTCTCAGACCTTTTTCTTCGCTTCACTAACGTTTCCTGATTCCCAAACATGTACTGATCGCTTCATTACCCTCATGACATGGGTTTTGTGCAGATACGCTAATTAAGAGAAAACAAGGAGAAAAGGTTCATGGTAACAAGGGTTAACGACACGAATCTACACAAAAAGAACAAATCATGGCCATGATAACATACAGGGTGGGACAAATAAAAGCGGCCCGGACTTGGAACTGCGCATGCATCCCTACCGAGTGTCTGGTGTTCATGCGTTAAAACCAGCAGATGCTAATCAGCGAGTCCAATTTTGTGAGTGGCTGCTCACTGAGGAAACAATGAATGGGTTGTACATGGATCTGCTCTATGTCTGATGAAGCCTGGTTTCACCTGAATGGTTATGTCAGTTCACAGAATGAAAGATTCTGAGCAGCGGAGAATCCACATAACTTACACAAAACACCATTGCATGACCAAAAGGTTGGGGTTTGGTGTGCAGGGTCTACACGCTGCGTTATTGGCCCCATCTTCTTTCATCAGGGCTGACTTAGGCGCGTTACATTGCCAACATTTTGAAACCATTAACAGAGGAGGAAAAACCTACAGTTACTACCAACAGGATCGAGAGACTGCTCATTCGGCCAACCGAGCCTTGGACCACAGTTACACAAACTTCACGCCAGTCGGAGTTGTTACCAGAGGTCAATCTGGTTGCGGCCCTAGCTGGCTACCCCACTCACCTGACCTGTCAGTGTGTCATTGCTTTGTGTGGGGGCCCTCAAGTCTAAGGTGTATCGCAACAACCCTCACAGTCTTCAAGAACTACAGCAGAACATATTGGATGAGACTGCAGCAATTCCAGCAGTTCTGATTCAATCTGCATTCAGCAACTTGCAGACCAGGGCTCGAAAGTGCAAAGAGATGAATGGTGGTCACTTTCAACATCTGAATAGTTAGGTTAGTACTGTATATCCTTTCCTCTGCTGTGTTTCTTAGTGCCCTGGTACTGTGTTCTCTGAGGAACTTTTATTTGCCCCGTAACTAATATAATACAAAATCTTATCTCAGACCTTCTTCTTCTCTTCATGGCATTACAACCCTGCATGAATCTTAACTTCAACAAATTTCCTCCATTGTACTTTCCACAGCAGTTCTCCGTCATCCTCTGACTCAGAGAGATTTCATATCTTCTTCCACATCGTCTGTCCATCGCTTTTGTGGCCTTTTTCTCTGTATTCTTCCAGCTGGCCTCCATTCAGAAACCTTTTTAATCGTTCATCCAGTATCCATCTAAGGACATGAGCAAGCCTACTTTTCATTTTTCTTACAATGTCAGCTTCTTGTATGAGGCGATCTAGCTCATTGTTCGTTCTATATCTCTAGAAAACATTGTTAACCTGAAGTGTCCCATAGATATTGCGCAGAACCCTGCGTTCAAGTATCTTGAGCTGCTGCTCATCAACTCTCGTTAGTGCCCATGTTTCACATCTGTACGTTACTGGCCTGATCATGACGTAATTTGTTCAGCTGTCTATTTAATAACCTAGGGACCAACAATTTCTTAAAGGCGTGGAACCATCTATTACCACTGAGGATGCGCTGTTTTATTTCAGGAGACATGGAGTTTGTCCTATTAATATTAGGTCCTAGATAAAGTTCTGCACATGTTCAAAATTGGAACCAGCTGCTGATAGTTCATCCAAGTTATAATTTTGATTCCTCGTGAAATTCATCTACTTAGTCTTCACTTCACTAATAGCACGGCCCATAGGTGGTGTGTCTCCTTTTAGCTCTCCTATTGTCCTCTCTGGTAAAACTCTTCTTCTACTCATTATCGCTACATCATCATCATATGCATATATGTGGGCTGACTTTGTGTCTATGTAACCAAACATTTGAAGTTTTGGGTGGCTGCTTCAAGAGTCAGATTCAAAAACGTTGTGGAGAAGGTATCCCCTTGTCTGACTCCTTTATTGATGCTAAACCATTTACTGAGCTCTCCATCCACTCGCACTGCAGTCTTGGAACCAGCCAATGTTGCTTGGATAAGTGAAACTAACTTAGATGATACACCAATCGGTACCAAAACATTTAGCATTTCTGTCCTATCAAGACTATTAAAGGCCCGCTTAAAGCCTATGTAGAGGTTATGATGTTCAGTATTATACTCGTACACTTTTTCGTGTATTTGCCTCAGTACAAATACTTGATCTGTTGCTGACATTGTAGGCCGAAACCCACACTGATATTCTCCCAGAATCTCTTCTGCGTGTGGACTAACCTGCTGTAGATAATACTAGAGAGAATCTTATAGATTCGAGATTAACTTGATAAGTTTGTGGATTCCCTTCTGGAGACAATTTCCTCCATTTTTAACAGTCTACCGTTATTCCATCAGTTCCAGCTGCCTTGTATTTTTTTAGACAGTGCATAACGTTCTGTACCTTCTCTAATATGTGTTCTTCTACCTCTAGATCTGCAGTGCAGAGTGGGTGCTCACTTCTGGTAGGATTGCCGTCCAGAATTCCCTTGAAGTATTCTCTCCACCTAGCCAGAGCATTTTGTTTACCTATCAACCCATTTCCCTCTTTGTGCTTACATGCTGCCATTTTCGATCTATGTTCTTAAGTTCCTTCTTTAATTTTCTTGTAAAACTTTTTTCTCTCATTCGTTTAATAGTGCTCTTCCATTTCCTCTGTTTTTTTCCTATGGCTTCCCTTTTTTCCTCGTACATACCGTTGCTGCCTCTATTCTCTTTTCATTATATAACGCCTGATTTGATTACATATTCGCTGTAATCACTTTAGTCTTGCCTCCTTTTTCTGTTCCACTGCCTGCCTACATTCATCATCATACCAGTCTTCATTCCTAAGTCTCCTTGTTTCTCCTAATATATCATGCAATGTTCTCAAAATGGCTCCTCGGAAAGTGTACACATTTTCCATATCAAATGCCCACCCCTTTGTTATTAATATAGATTTGGTTTGTTTCTGTTCCTAATATTCTCCAGCTCTCTTTGTAGATACTTTTCCTTGGGAAACAGATACTCACTGCCTTTAATTTGTTCGCAGAGGTAAACTGGGCAGCCTTTTTACTGTTATTACTAGTTGCACTGTGCAGACTTTCCTCACCAAATACGCATCTCAAAGCCCCTTCTTTGGCATTGTAGTCGCCAAGGACTATTTTGGAGTCGTGTCTAGTTATTCTACCACACAACTCCTGTAGCTTATCATTGAAACCATCTACCACTACTTCATCTGACTCTTCTGTTGACACATATACATTCACGACGGTCACATTGCGAAATTTGCCTTTGATATGCACAATACATATTCCTTCATCATGTGGAGTGAAAGCAATAACAAATCTATGGCTATCCTTGGAGAGCATAAATCCAACTCTATGCTCCCATTGTCTTTCGTCTTTTCCTGAATAACATAGGCAGAATTTATGCTTATTAATCTCACCTTTATCCTTCCACCTGATTTCCTGAAGGGTAACAAACTCATTCCATCCCTTAGCATCTCTTCTGCAATAGCAGTCATAGCTCCTATACGCGGCAGTGCATGCACGTTCCATGTTCCAAATTAAGCACCGGTACATCCATATTCATGTTCCTTGGCGCGATTCGCCTTTATAAGGGCAGTCAGGCATTCATTATTAAATTATTCGCGATGATAGCCTTTTTACAAAGCAGGGGTATCGACCCTGTGCTCTACCCCAACCTGGAGGACCAGGCTTTCATTTGGCTCCCCTAAAGAGGTTGATGATCTAGTCTATAGAGCCCCCCACCCCCACTCTATGGTGTCGAACACGCATCGTGTGGCTCCTCCGCTGTGATCAATCCGGATCGGGTGACCCTGCCAGCAGCCGCGCTACTGCCAACAAAGCCACTAGCTTCTTCAGAGCTCACAAGCCTCCCTACCCAGCACATTAAGTCCTTTCAACAAGTTGATATCCACTGGGGAGTTACCTCGAACCTAATTACTAGAATATTTACGAGTCTGCCTTTCCTGTGGACAATAATTCCTTCTTATCCTTCTCAACTGAAAATCCTCAAATTTGATATCCACTACGTCTCTTCATAGCAATATCGACATCCACTACTCTATCTCTTGCATTGTTAACTTTGAAACATGTTAACTTATCTACGTACGTGACTTACAACGGTCGAGCAGCGGTCATGGACCAAATAGTTTTATCTTGTGACTTCGGTTTTACATACCTTACGGAAAAGAAAGACCATGAGAGCAGTTGTTTTTTTTATTTTTTGTGCCAATGATTTGATATCAGCTGGTCTGCCTCATGTATCGTTATATCCAAATGGTTTATAAATGTTGATCTACATTCAGATCCGGTGATGGCACCTTTAGTGTGTTGAAACGGGTTATCCAGTAAACAGTATTTAAGCGATCTGGGCTTTTGAATTATTTCTACAACAGAGTGATCGCCCCACTACGCGCTACGTGTTCACTGCAAAATAAAGTAAAAGTTTCATTTATAAGAATAATAAACTCAAATATTAGGACTTAAATCATAACAGAAAGTACGAACTATAACAAATCTTAACAGGGAATAGAGCGTAGGATAATGTTTTTAGGATTACGGATACTTTATTCGAAACGGGACAAAACCTACATCTGACATAAAATATTCCAAGAATCCTTCATTCGTCTCTGAAGCTGTCGTTTTAGGATTTCTTGCAACTGGCTGCAAAGGTCGCACATCGTTATCTCTGGAAATGAGTTCTCTCTATGTTCCACAAATAATTTCACCAGTTTTTGTACCCTCGTTATCAAAACTCTAAGGCGTTGAATAATACCTTTCTGTTTATGGCTGTTATAGGAGAAAATTATGAAGAGAAACTCAAATTAGCACACAGTCAATGACAGAACTTTACAGTTTAATTTCTAATGGGTAACGGAAAATTTTGAACACTGATACCGGTAACTCGAAGACACTTTTAACAATATGACTTGCTCGAGACAGTTTATAATTAAGAACCATTTTCATAGAACTTTTGTTAAAGCGAGTTGCAGAATGTCTCACGACATACACCACCAAGACAAAAGCGCTATCAGTTATCAAAATATAAGGCACTGGCAACGTGGCACCGAATATATCTTTAGCCATTCGTAAGTTCACAGGACTGTTTTCAAATTTTTAGTAGAGAAGACTGGTTTTGCACCCGCTAACATCAGACAGTCGGACGCGACGACCAACTTTAACCGGTCGTTATGGCCGAGCGATTCTAGGCGCTTCAGTCTGGAACCGCGCGACCGCTACGATCGCAGGTTCGAATCCTACCTCGGGTATGGATGTGATGTCCTTAGGTTAGTTAGGTTTGAGTAGTTCTAAGTTCTAAGAGACTGATGACCTCAGATGTTAAGTCCCATAGTGCTCAGAGCCATTTGAACCATTTTTGAACGAACTTTAACCCACGTGAAGCAACACTTACAACCAGATCAGGCAAGCAGAACTATGCACTGACTGCCCCTGTAATTGTAATGTCCAGGTACAGTGTTCTCTGGTCGTTGCGGCATAAAATGTTCGACATCATGTGTACTCACTTCATTGGCAATAATTGCTTTCAACCATTGCCTTGCAGCTATAATTACAATTTAGCACTTAAGCGAAAAATTTCGGCCTATTTCATCCGTAAGAGTTAACAACGCCTCGAAAATGTGCAACTGAATAATTTTCTAACTAAAAGAACATTTTTATTGTTCGCGTTTTACGTGGTGACGGCACAATGCCGTTTCTTAGTGTAAGACTGTGTTTCGAAACGAATCAAAATTAATAAGGAAGAGTTCATAAAATAAGATGAGAAAACCTGGAAACAAAAGAGTTATTCAATCTGTCACTGAAATGAGTCACGAAAACAAAGACGCTGGCTGCTGATAAATAATAACTACCATCATTAGAAAACTGACTCACGCAATCAAATAAACGCCTCATTATTTTCTTTATATTTGTTTACTTACGAGGAAAGGTTGTAATTCAGCTACAATGATCTGTGTGCTCCAGAAAATGAACTTGCAGAAGCTGTGTTTCCTTCAACAGCTTTTTCATCCTACACTAATGAGAGCAGTGGTTATCATGTAGACGATATCTTTCATTTTTCTACACCTCTGACGAAGAAAGAATGGAAATCTTATCAGAATCAAGTGTTCTTTTCATAAATTCACGTTTTTAAAGCAAATTTCTTCAGCAATCAACTTACATTCTGTGCACACTCCACCGGTACACCAATTACGGGCAGAAAAACTTGCAATTACAAATAAAGTTACACTAAACACCGCTAATAACATAGGTTCATTAGTACTTGTAATGCATCGCGCCGAAATTAGTAAAAGAGCACCAAACGTTGAGCTAATGAGCTCGCGAAACTCCTTGCGATTGAGCCGTTAAAAGCAGGCTCTTAGGTCATGCTGGAAAGAAAGGGTAAGCTCAAGCTTAAACGAAATATGAAACACAGGGTAACAACGAAGAGAGAAACGAAAACGAAAGAGCGTAGATGTACCTTCTTCTCCCACACGTCAGCAGACCGTGGTGTTGTGGTTACGGTTACTGAATCTCGATCAGGGGGCCACGGGATCAATCCCGGCCAGGAAGAGGATTTTCACCGCTCGGGACTTGCCGCGTGTGTTGTCTTCATCATCATTTCATCGCCATTGACGCGCAAGTCACAGAAGTGGCGTCAAATAAAAAGCCTTGCACCACACGACCGAACTCCCCAGAAGGGGACTCACGGCCAAAAATGCAAAACGCACATTTAATTTCTACCGGACGTAACTGACAAAGACGTATGATATAACTGTCAGTAGGACCATGCCTCGTAATGTAATGTGCTGTTCAAACCGACCTTCGTGTTGTTTACCCATTTACCAGTCAACGGATCGCTATCTTTCTACGTTCCTAGTGAATCATACATAGTTCGTTATGTGTTTGTAATATGTATTACTATAGGCTCAAGTCAGTAAAAAGTTCGACCGAATGGTACCACATATCCATTGGGCGTTACTCCGAAAGCACGATATTAGACAAAAAAAATTGTACACGGATATTAACCGACACTTGCAGCCGATTTGCTCTCCAGGCTGGATTCTTGTGTGTACCAGAAGCGTTGCATATTCTTGCGAATAATGGTTAAATTGTCTTGCAATAACATGAAATACAAATATGACTATGGTGTCATTTAAAAACGCGCAACAGGTTCCTTCACTTGTTGCAAGTATAGCATCACGGTTCATTATTCAAACAAACGACCACATAGCACAATATCTTATTTACTGTATTAAACAAAAAACCCAGTACTGCTGCAAAATTTCGTGATCTCTGGGCGGCATTGTTGTGAGGTGCACATAGCGGCATCCTCTCAGGTGTCGAGCTACACATGTTGTGCGATTCACTGGCAGGCAAAAGCTCTTGTGGGCCACAAAGAAGCCACTGCGAGGAGCGCAGGGCGTTCACTTCCACGTTGACTGTGGATAATTGTCGTATGTTCAGAGCAGAAATGTGCAGTATAGCTAACGGCCAAGCGTCATCGGGGACAACGTGTCAAACGTGGAAGGGGTTTTCGCCATCTCTAGTAGGTTATATTTATTGGTGTTGAGGGTCAGCTGCCAATCCTTATACCAAATGTCAATCCTCTGCAGGTCTTCCTGCATTTCGCTACAATTTCCTGGCGTTGTGACTCCGCTATATACATCATAATACGCAAAAAAACCTCATGGAAATTTCGACGTTATCCATTAGTAGGCCAGTTATGTATACACAGAGGTGATGAAAATCATTGGATTCCTCCTAATATCGTGTCGGACCTCCTTTTTTCCGGCGTAGAGCAGCAAATCGGCGTGGCAGGGACTCAACAAGTTTTTGAAAGTTCCCTGCAGAAATATAGAGGCCTGCTGCCGCTATCATCATCATCAGCAGCAGCAGCAGCCAATTCAATCATTAAATAATTTAGCCTCTTCGAGTCGTGGATTCAGTTAGGCTTTCAGCAGTCTTCTCCAAGTGGGACGGTCTTGGGCAGTTCTCTGCCAGGTGTTACCTGCGATTTTCTTGATGTCTTTGTCCCATCTGTCTGGTGGTCTTCCTCTAGGCCTCTGGTGATCTCTCGGACTCCACTCCAGTACTAGCTTCGTCCATCTGTTGTCTTTTCTTCTTGCGACGTGGCCAGCCCACTGCCATTTCAAGGAACCTACTGTCTCTAAGATGTCATTAACCTGCGTCACAAACCGGATGTCATCTGCCGCTATAGCCTTACATAATTGCGGAAGTGTTGCCCGTGCAGGATTTTGTGCATGAACGAACCTCTCGATTATGTCCCATAAATGTTCGATGAGATTCGTGTCGAGCGCTCTCTCTTCAAGCCATTCGCGAACACCTGTGGCCCAGTGGCAGGGTGCAGTATCATCCAGAAAAATTCCATCGTTGTTTGGGAACATGAAGTCCATGAATGGCTGCAAGTGGTCTCAAAGTAGCCGAACACTGACATTTCCAGTCAATGATCGGTTCAGTTGGACCAGAGGACCCAATCTATTCCATGTAAACACAGCTCACACCATTATGGTGCCACCACTAGCTTGCAAAGTGCCTTGTTGACAACTTTGGTCCATGGTTCAAATGGCTCTGAGCATTATGCGACTTCTGAGGTCATCAGTCGCCCAGAACTTAGGACTAATTAAACCTAACTAACCTACGGACATCACACACATCCATGCCCGAGGCAGGATTCGAACCTGCGACCGTAGCAGGCGCTCGGTTCCAGACTGTAGCGCCTACAACTGCACGGCCACTCCGGCCGACTTTGGTCCATGGCTCCGTGGCGTCTGCACCACACTCTAACCCTGCCATCAGCTCTGACCAATTGAAATCGTCACTCATCTGACCAAGCCACAGTTTTTCAGTAGTCAAGGGTCCAACCGATATGGGTACGAGCCCAGACGAGGAGCTGCAGGCAATGTCGTGCTGTTAGCAAAAGCACTCGCGTCGGTCGTCTGCTGCCATAGCCCATTAAAGCCAAATTTCGCCGCTCTGTCCTAACATACACGTTCGTCGTACGTCCCACACTAATTTCTACGATTATTTCATGCAGTGTTGCTCGTCTGTTAGCACTGACAACTCTACGCAAAAGCGGCTGCTCTCGGTCGTTAAGTGAAGGCCGTCGACCACAGTGTTGTCCATGGTGAGAGATAATGCTTGAAATTTGGTATACTTGGCATACTCTTGACACTGTGGATCCCAGAATATTGAATTCCTTGACGATTTCCAAAGGGAATGTCCCATGCGTCTAACTCCAACTACCACTCCACGTTAAAAGTCTGTTAATTCCCGTTGTGCAACCATAATCACGTCGGAAGCCTTTCCACATGAATCACCTGAGTAAAATTGAAAATTCCGCCAGTACACTGCCTTTTTATATCTTGTGTACGCGATACTGCCCCCCTCTGCATATATACATATCGCTGTCCCATCACTTCCTTCACCTCAGTGTGTTGTGGACAGCAATGATCCTAGAACACTCCCACCGACCGAGATAGCGCAGCTGTTAGCACACTAGACTCGCATTCGGGATGACGACGGTTAAAATCTACATCCAGCCATCGAAAGTTAGGTTTTCCGTGATTTTCTTAAATCGCTCCACGCAAATGCTAGGATAGTTCCTTTGAAAGGACACGGCCGATTTTCCTCTCCAGTCTCAAAAACAAACAATCCGAGATTATGCTCCGTCTTTAATAGCCTCGTTGTCGATGGGACGTAAAACCCTAATCTTCTCTTTAGAACACTCCCTTGGCGTACGCCCGAAACTACTTTTTTCCACCTGAAGATTTCTCTCCATTAAGAACGGCATACTATGGCCTGTTTGGAAGGAACTCTTCAGTCCAGTCACAAATCAATTGAGGGTCAACTGCCAATCACGACGTGTCTATCCTTTGTAGGTCTCCCTGCATTTCTCTACGATTTTGTAGCGTTGTGACTCCTCTATACAGTATACATCATCATCGGCGAACAGTGTCATGGAAGTTCTGACATTATCCAATACACCATTTATTTCTCTTCATTAAGAATGGCATACCTTGTTCTGTCTGGAAGGAACATGTACGCTCGTCTTTTATTCATTAAGCGACAGTTTCCCCGCGTAACTGGCGAGGAAAGGAATATGTGGAAATAACTATTTACAAAAAAGGATATGACGGTCAGAGATGAGAATAATGCCCATTGCAGTAGTGGATACAGTAGATGGCAAAAATTGTAGAGGAAGACAGAAACTGAAATATATATAACAGAGAGCCGGCCGCGGTGGCCGAGCAGTTCTAGGAGCTTCAGTCCGGAACCGCGCTACTGCTACGGTCGCAGATTCGAATCCTGCCTCGGGCATAGATGTATGTGATGTCCTTAGGTTAGTTAGGTTTAAGTAGTTCTAAGTTCTAGGGGACTGATGACCTCAGATATTAATTCACATAGTTCTCAGAGCCATTTTTGAACCATATACAACTGAGGACCTTTGGTGTAATTGCTACTCTGATGTGAAGACTGGCAAAACAGGCTAAAACATGACAGGCCTCTTTTAAACAGTCTGAAGTTTATCACGTAAAATAAAAAGAAGCATACAAGGCGAGTGTATTGAAATATGCCTCAACTGTGTGAAAAATAGCAATAATTGTTCAAACAAATAGCAATAGCGTACCACTGGGTGAAAAAATAGGATTTCAGTTCTTTTTCCTTTTAATTTCATTTGGCTTTCGCACCTAAGAGCCATTTAGCCAGCTGAACTGTAAATAACTGACATACAGTACAAAACATAAATTGACGACACAATAAGCAAGCACGTATAAAGATGCAAGTTTAACAGAGGAAGCCGCGCGGGATTAGCCGAGCGGTCTGGGGCACTGCAGTCATGGACTGTGCGGCTGGTCCCGGCGGAGGTTCGAGTCCTCCCTCGGGCATTGGTGTGTGTGTTTGTCCTTAGGATAATTTAGTAGTGTGTAAGTTTAGGGACTGATGACTTTAGCACCCGAGTCCCATAGGTAAACAAAAGAAAAAAAAGGAATTTTTAAGCGTACTGTTCATTGGCATGTATGCACAGTATTGAACATAGATCTGGTGAATTTAAAGCATAACACAATGAACAATGCAACAATATTAGCGATTAACAGTGGTGGTCTTGCTCTGGTTGGAAGCTCGGTGGTGTTGGGACACAATTATAAATATTCAAAGACACGTTTAACAAAGGTATTTGATACGCTGTGTGAAATTTTACAGAATATTTTGACAAACTGAGTTGTTTTGGCAACACAAATTTACTAAATAAAACAAAAATGAATAAGAGCAATAGCGATACATATGTTAGATGCCCAAGTTGAAGTAAGTTTACAAATAAAACACCTTAAAATAAAACGACTGTTATCACAGTTCCCAGTGCTGCGTTATTACTCTAAAGATACCTAGTCATCTTGTAAAAATGTGTAATGGTCTTTATTATATGCGTAATTACTCAAAGAAAGTAGAGTGGCGGCGCTATAATAGAACTCTGATCTCATACGACGTAACTGTTGTTAAGCTTTTGTCTTTTTCTCTTTCATTTTGAAGATGCAAAGAGGAAGCGATTCATGTCACCTTCTGCAGCGTTCAAATGGTTCAAATGGCTCTGAGCACTATGGGACTTAACATCTGAGGTCATCAGTCCCCTAGAACTTAGAACTACTTAAACCTAACTAACCTAAGGACATCACATACATCCATGCCCGAGGCAGGATTCGAACCTGCGACCGTACGAGTCGCGCGGTTCCTGACTGAAGCGCCTAGAACCGCTCGGCCACACCGACCGGCCTTCTGCAGCGTTAGTGGAGCCACAGAACGGAGTTGGAATAATTCTAGTGGTGGTGAAAGTGCATCGGCAAACTTCCATGGTTGAATCTCATTCGGTAGATAGTGGATACCAGCCATCTGGGTAGGTGAACTGAATACAGACATATCATCTTCCCCTGAAGAAAGGAACGTAACAGTCCTCTTGCCATTTCTGAAAAGAAATTGTGGGCAGAAAATACAATTCAAAAGGCTAAAGTTTGAGGTCGATAAAAGTTGCGGATTTTATGGCTGCTTTAGCAAGAATATCTGCTTCTTAATTATGAACGATTTCGCAGTGAGATTTATCCCACAGGAACCCTATCGACAGACTTTGAATGTCACGCTGGAACCAACGCAAAATAATTGCTAAGGTGAGGTTACTCGGTTTTGAATTAGGATATTCAGCTGCGAAAGGCTGTCGTGTCCTGACACAGGATAGAGGGAAGCCAGGGGGTTGAGGCCAGTCTGTAATTTCCGAGCGGCGAGGAGCAAATGCAGTAAGACAAATTCCCAGTGAAGGCAGTCGATGACTTGGATCAGCGCCGAACATTGTCACAGGGCACCTACGAGAGATTCGGATTCTGGGACACGACAGAGTGCTTGCAGCAGCAGACTAATGGAATTCAGGGGTCTGATTAACCCTACTTATTTGCGATCAGACCAACTGTAGGCTAATTTTAAACATTAGAAAAAGCAAAGGAGACAATTGGTTGTACTATAGCAGTCACTGTCTGAAGTCACGGCGGTGGATGCTAACAGAAGTAGCGAGCGCTAGCAGCACGTTAAGTACAAACTTGAGAGCAGCACTCCAACTGAGAAAAACAGACGTGTCGGAGCTTACCGTGCTGGCACGAGCGACGAAGAGTCAGCGCCCCAGAGATCTGACTTAAAACTCCACCTGAATACAATAACACTGGTTTTAAAAAATCTTGGCGGCGCATCTTTTCTCCCTTCCTGCAGTCGACCCACCAATCCACCGGCGCTTAACAAGCTTCGGCCAATCTGGCGAGTCGCTCTGCACCTCCTGGGCGCCCCTGGCCAACCACACTTTAATTCCTCCCCTACTCCTCCTCGATAGGTAGGGACGCTTCTAGATTTCATATTACCAAACTTCAATCAGCTGAAATCTTAATGTCACTGCCACTCCTATTACGACCAGCAACAACAGTGTTTTACGTCACTTGGCCTCGCCTCCGTCCTCCTGTGGGTGGAAACTGCTGTAGTAGGACTCTAAACTGTGTAAACCCAGTGACGTTGCAGTTCTGAGGAGCAAGTATCAAGCTTGCTGCCTGTGCTGAGACGTGCCTTTTCGTGGCCATCTTCTACAGTTACTCCTTACAACAGCGTCTAGGCGGTGGATGGAGTTACCAGTTAATTCTCTGAAGTGAAACTACTCCCCTGGGACAGCTTCCCAGAGCGTGTGCAATTTGCAGGGTTCTAGTGTTACAATTTGTCCGCAGCTCGTGGTCTTGCGGTAGCGTTCTCGCTTCCCGCGCACGAGGTCCCGGGTTCGATTCCGGCGGCTCAGGGATTTTCCCTGCCTCGAGATGACTGTGTTTTGTTGTGTCTTCTTCATCATTATCATTCATCCCCAATACGGTCGAAGGAAGGCAATGGCAAACCATCTCCGCCTGGACCTTGCCTGGTCGGGTCTCCCGCACCGTCCCCTACGCTCCTCGGAGTATGGGACCTCATCATCATCAGTGTTACTATCTATCTCCGGTAACCTAAACTCTACCACATTGGCCTGCTCTCTGCATTGTGTCTCTGATTTCCTGTCTCTGCGTGCCCTTGATGGCTCCCAACAACCTTAAACGTAACAACGTACAAGTCATTATGTCGTCCATATATGACAAGGCAGCCTTATTTTCTAGTATCAACAGAGAGGATGAGAAGCACTGAGGCCTGAGCGCCCAGTCAGAAGCGAGTGGCCTGCCGTCAGAGGCGAATCTAGTGAACAGAGGCTGTGACTTCACAGATTAGTAATAAGCGCGAGTGATGCACGGCGTAAGGCGGTGGTTGCGCTTCGCGGAAGCCGGCTGACCTTCCTGCTGTACTGACGTGGCCGAGCGCCGCAGGCAGTTCCACTCGCCCGCACAGACAAGACAAGCACACAACCTGGCAACCGGCACCTGCTTAGATCCACGGGGCTCCGCCTTCGTTCTTAGAATACCTATCGCTGACGTTTAAATCTGCATCTATGCTTCGCAAGCCACCTAACGCTGTGTGGCGGAGGGTACTTTTGGTACCACTAACACTTAGCTCTATATTCGTTGTTAACAAATTTCTCCTCTTCAGAAACGCTTTCCTTGCCCTTGCTAGTCTACATTTTGTTATGACCACTGTCGGTAAGCCTCTGATTAGTCCTAATTTCTCGAATTTTCTCGTCGTGGAGACTTCGTGAGATGTATGTTGTCCGACTCTTCCCGGAAAGTGCTTTCTCAAAACTTCAGTAATAAACCTCTCCGTTTTCTGGGCAAATCGACTAGGTTAGTAGTAATTGCACCAGACACGCGTGTTTCGAAACGTTTCTTCTGTATGAATGAAAAGAGAAAACTGGAATAAATTTTAACTTAAGCAAAGGACTACAAAACTTTCATTTTCACAAGAACTGTCCAATTTTCAAGAGCGTATCTACATCTCTAGAACATAAATGCGTACACTAGCCAAACCTGCAGGTTGCGCTGTGGTATTTGACTACGAACGGCACCTGTTCAATGTCCTCAACAGGTTGCAAATGTCAGTCGTTGTCAGTAAAGAGATCTGTGTAGCTGCGAGTGTATTCATTTTTTTCTATTGTTGTGGTCGTATGTCCGAAGACTGATTTAATGCAGCTCTCCATGCTACTCTATCATTTATAAGCCTCTTCATCTCCCAAAAACTACTTGCAACCTACATCCTCTTAAATTTGCTTACTGCACTCGTCTCTTGGTCTCCCTCTACGATTTTTACCTCCATCCTTTCCTCATACACAAAATATGTGGTCTCTTGATGTCTCAGAATGTGTCCTATCAACCGATTCCTTGTTTTAAAATGTCGAATCAAAACACCTTCAGCCGTGTAAATTTCCAGTTGTTATTTTACTTGAGCAACCAGTTTCAGCGCTACGTTACGCCATTTTCCGCCCCCTGATCGACATGTAGGGAGATTCCCACCTCTGACCCAGGCAAAATAGGGGCCAGCATTCTTTGACTGATATCCACAGATTTTTGATACAATGACCCCTTCGATCATCCAGATCGAAAGGGACAACTGCATCAAACACGTATGAATATCAGTCACTGAACGCTGGCCCCTATTTTGCCTGGGTCAGAGGTGGGATTTTTCCTACACGTCGGTCATGGGACCTGAAAATGGTGTAATTTAGCGCTGAAACTGGTTGCTTAAATAAGATAACAAGTGGAAATTTAGATGGCTGAAGGTGTTTTGATTCGATAATTAATACTTAACAGCCGAGGTTCCGCAAGCGTCTGCATAAAGATGGACTTACAGATATTCCTTCTTTTAGTCAAGCCGAGCCACATATTTCTTGTCTCCCAAATTTCGTTAAGTACCTCCTCATTAGTTACGCAGCCAACAGCCTTGCCGCAGTGGTAACACCTGTTCCCGTCAGATCACTGAAGTTAAGCGCTGTCGGGCTGGGCTAGCGCCTGGATGGGTGACCATCCGGTCTGCCGGGCGCTGTTGGCATGCGGGGTGCACTCAACCCTTGTGAGGTGAGCTGAGCTGCTACTTGATCGAGAAGTAGCGGCTCCGGTCTCGTAAACTGACAAAACGGCTGGGAGAGCAGTGTGCTGACCACATGCCCCTCCATATACGCATCCAGTGACGCCTGTGGGCTTTGGATGACACGGCGGCCGGTCGGTACCGTTGGACCTACATGGCGGGTTCGGGCAGAGTTAACTTTTTTAGTTTCATTAGTTACGCGATCTACCTATCTAATCTTCAGCATTCTTCTGTAGCACCATATTTCAAAAGTTTCTATTCTCTTCTTATCTAAACTATCCGTTGTACATGTTTCACTTCCTTACAAGGCTACACTCCATACAGATACCTCCCGAAAAAACTTCCTAACACTTAGCTCTATATTCGTTGTTAGCAAATTTCTCCTCTTCAGAAACGCTTTCCTTGCCATTGCTGGTCTACACTTTGTTATGACCAGACGTAACTACTTTCGTCCGACCGTAACTCTGGGCCCTTTGATTGGGCGGTGAGGTAACAAATAGGAATTGTAACCCATGAAATTTTAAATCACCTTATTAGATTAAATAATTAAATATTCATTTAACACACTTCATTGCCACGGGAGTACTGGAAAATTTACAAATGCCATTGACTAGCAAAACATCAGTTGAGCTACTAATCAAGAAAATGTTCTCTCGAGGTACAATGTTCAGACTTTACTCTAAGTACAAGTTCATCAGTAACTTTAACAACTCGTTGCTCCTACACTATTACGTTGACTCCTTCAGATGAGGTCACCAACTGGGTCTGAGCTCTTGCATTATCGACACTATTTTGGCTTCAGTCTGTGGGTGCCGCTATGCTGAGAGAGAGACGTGGTCTTCTGGCGTTCATCCCATTGGTTGTTGCGTATTTCAGCGAACCCTCACAAATGTCTGTGGAATCGATTCTGGACAATACCACATATTTTATATCCTCTCTACTTCGGCCATCACCAGTTAATACCAAAATTCATCCACTACTTTTAGTGTCTCGTTTTCTAATCTAATTCTCTCGGTGACGCCTCATTTAATTCGTTTACATCCCATTATCGTTGTTTTGCTTTTGTCTATGTTCATCTTATACCCTCCTTTCAACACGGTGTCTATTCCTTTTAGGTGTTCTTCCAAGTCCTTTGCTGTCTCTGACAGAATTACAATGTCATCAGCAAGCCTCAAAAGTTTTATTTCTTCTCTCTGAACTTTGATTCCTACTCCAAATTTTTCTTTGGTTTCCTTTACTGCTTTCTCAATGTACATATTGAATAACGTCGGGGACAGGCTGCCATCCTGTCTCATTCCCTTCTCAACCTCTGCTTCCCTTTCATACCCCTCGACACTTATAACTGCCGTTTGTTTCCGTACGAGTTGTAAATAGCCTTTCGCTCCCTGGATTTTACCCCTGCTACCCTCAGTATTTCGAGGAGAGTGTAAAAGTCAGCATTGTCAAAAGCTTTCTCTGTGTCTACAAATTCTATAAACGTATTTTTGCATTTCCTTCACCTATCTTCTAAACAAAGTCGTAGGGTCAGTCTTCACTTATGCTTTTTAAGTTAGAACGTTCTTTACTGAATATCATGGCATGTAAAAACTGCGTATCAAATCGTCTGGGACGCCAACCCCGGTAGCTCGTCGCACATTTTCTAAAAACTTATACTTTTACTTGCACTGAAAGTGTACTGACTCGCCTACTTAAACTTAAACTCGATTCGTGTACACAATAAATAAGACAAGCTGTTAACCCCGAATATTTTCATAGCTATCGAAAATATGGAAAGAAATCTGTAGACATTTCACAATACGCAAAAGGATGAGTTTTTTTACTGTTTGGTCAGTTCTCGCGAGAAATGAGTCTAATATTAAGAACAGAAGTGCCGGTACGTGATAGACTCGCCTGATTTTCCACGAAACACTGGACAGATAGTTTAAAAACTACGCTGTGTCGGTACTTTCGGATCTCGTATTCAGCATATTCGTAGCCTCTTTTGTGAAACGTATAGCTGAAAACAGCGACAAATGTGTTATCACTACATTCATTTTTTCAAAGGGTCTCAATTCAGTACAAAAACAAAGCCACCTTCTTTCACAGTATCATTTAGTGGAAACTTTATGTGTCGCCTTTGTTGACATCCCTCTATTTATAGGGTGTTTCGTGTGATCGGACGCCCCTGTCATCTCGTCAGCTATTCAACATAACGAAACAGGATTTTCGATCACAGATAATTAGCAAAGAACGAGTATTTTGCTGTATTATAAATATTTATAGCTTTTTAAACTAACGAAGAGGTTTTTTTTCTTTTTTAATGGCTATCTATAGCTTCTGAAAGAAGCTGCACAGTAATACAATGCATTTGTATCCAAAATTGGTCTGAAGTGAACTAAATATGCGGCCGACATCAGCAAGTAAAGCACAGTTTCACCTCGTTGCATGATGCTTACTTGGCAATAGAGATGAGATAACTCTGTGCTGCCCGCATCTCGTGGTCGTGCGGTAGCGTTCTCGCTTCCCACGCCCGGGTTCCCGGGTTCGATTCCCGGCGGGGTCAGTGATTTTCTCTGCCTCGTGATGGCTGGGTGTTGTGTGCTGTCCTTAGGTTAGTTAGGTTTAAGTAGTTCTAAGTTCTAGGGGACTGATGACCATAGATGTTAAGTCCCATAGTGCTCAGAGCCATTTGAGCCATTTTGAACTCTGTGCTGGCACTTTTGGTTCAAATGGTTCAAATGGCTCTGAGCACTATGCGACTTAACTTCTGAGGTCATCAGTCGCCTAGAACTTAGAACTAATTAAACCTAACTAACCTAAGGACATCACACACATCCATGCCCGAGGCAGGATTCGAACCTGCTACCGTAGCGGTCGCGCGGTTCCAGACTGTAGCGCCTAGAACCGCACGGCCACTCCGGCCGGCGGCACTTTTGGCCTTCCCATTTGGATAACCATATGGGAACGCTTGCAAAATGTTTCAAGTCGACCGCCGACAATCCCTATATCAGCTTTCTTCTCTTTAATGGTTCCAGTTCCATTACCGGCTAGAAATCAATATAACACTCTAAGCAAAAGATTTCGCTGAAAATATTAATAAGCGATAAACCAACGAAACCCTGTTTCTATATAGTTCATACTAAACGCATTTGCTTTAATACCGTGGAAGACGAAAAATACTACTTTTACGTGTACAGTTAAATATTCGTTCATCTGCACACCGTCAGTTGCTGAAATGCTTATGTCGAAAACTGGAACCTTCATCAAATGTTATGTACGTCCATGTTGTATGGAACACAATACACACAAAAATATTGGATGTTTCAAAGGACTCATCTGTGAGCGTATTTGTCGAGTGGAAGCAAATTTAATCTGTTGTTAAACGTATTTCTGCTCCATGACAGACACTTTACTCCGCTAGATGGAGTATCAAACAATTACGCGTGTACCGGGTGGCTACCATTGAAGTGCAACTACTCACAGAGGTCCAGAGTGGGCTGTAATTATCACAGGACAACGAAACTTAGCAGATATGTTAATGCGGAACCGATTTACTTTGGAAAACAAATTAGTTCCAATTGTGGCCACCAGATGCAAATCTGGCGTTGCATGAAGGTATGACATCGAAGCCGTCATTTGTGAGGCCATAACGTGTGTGAACAGTGCGGCTGTCGAGAAGAGAGACCGTGTACTGTTAGTGAAACTGTTTTCTGTGAACGGTAGCACTTACAGTGCTGCATTGAGAGAGTATCGCCAACTGAAAGGTCTGAGGAGAGGCCCGATGTCATTAAATAGTTTCAAGAAGATGGCAATGAATTTCGAAAACACGGGTGAGCTTGGTGTGGCACCTGGAAGAGGAGGGAGTCCTATCCCGGTGGGCGTTGTTGACGAGGTTGCTGTTGCTTATCTGGCCATGCAGCACGTAGCCCGGGTGGTGCTAGTGCTCGCGCAGTGTCATGACAATTATCCATCCCGTGGTCAACGGTACAGAAAGTTTTGCAGTTGACTTTACACTGATACAGGATCGAGAAGGTGCAGCAACTGAAATCTCATGATCCACAGAAGCGTTCTGAATTTGCTTTTCGGTTTCCGGCATGAGTAGAAGTTGACGACATGTGGCCAGGCAATACTCTATGGAGTGACGACGCCCATTTTACAGTACAGGGTGCATTGAACACACAGAACTGCTGAACTTGGGGTACTGTTAAATCGGTTGTTGATCAAGAAGAACCACTGCACTCGCCATATGCGACTGTGTGGCGTGGATTCACTAGCAGCTTTGTTCTCGGTCCGATCTTCTTTGAAGATAATATACCCAGAGGGTCTGTCAGGTTTACCGTGACGTTTTCATGATATCGAAACCTCCTTGTACAGCATGTGATTCCTGCACTGTGTTTCATGCAAGATGGGGCAACACCTCATGTCCCTAGCCCAGTGAAACATCTGCTTAATGCAACATCCCATAAGTTTTCCAGATGCATGGCCTGCAAGATCATCTGATCTGAATCCATGTGACTTTTGGCTCTGGGGAAATCTAAAAGAACGCGTTTACCAGGAACACGTTCAGTCTCTATCAGAAAAAAAATGTCAAATGTGTGTGAAATCTTATGGGACTTAACTGCTAAGGTCATCAGCCCCTAAGCTTACACACTACTTAACCTAAATTATCCTAAGGACACACACACACACACACCCATGCCCGAGGGAGGACTCGAGCCTCCGCCGGGACCAGCCGCACAGTCCACGACTGGAGCGCCTAAGACCACTCGGCTAATCCTGCGCGGCTCTCTATCAGATCTGTTGGCCAGTATACAGGAATACGTTGCTCAGATTGCACCGGCCCCCCAGGGGGTCCACAACTCTTTTGTGGATACGTGCGTAGCAAGCACGGGACCCCGAGCTAATGTGGCCCTCCTTCCTTTCCGGGCTGCATACCTTCCTTTTCCGCATCCTTCCCTCTCCCCCATCTTCGCCCCTCCCCCCCTCACCTCTGGCTCTTTCCTTCCCTTTCTCCCCCTCTGGGAGTACGGTTTGTGCCTACGTCCTGAGACGGACGCTCAAAAATGTACCGCATTCTTCGCCTTCTCTGCTTGTATGTCTTCATCCTTCCTTTGTCCTTCTCTTTTCCTTACCTCTTCTCTTTACCCTTTTCTCCGCTGCGGCGTTTGAGACCTCTCCTCTTTCCTTTCTCTTTCTTTGTTTTTCCCTTTCTCTTTCTTCCTCCCTGTGCGTGTCTGAAGGCCGACCCACGCATTTTTGTGCGTAGCCGGTGACGAGGTAACGCGTAATTCCCCGCCCCGGGTAGACAGGTAGGACACGTACGTACCCCCTGGTAACGGCCAGGCCCAGGGAGGGGTGATTACCCGAGCTGATACCTTCCGAAAGTGCCGATTGGTCCCTCCGTCCGTTTGTCGGGAGGTGTGACCTGATGTGTGAACAATCACCTAAGGCGGGAGTGCCCTCAGAGGGGGCCCCCACATGGGAGGAGCGCGCCATCAGAGACGCCGGTAATCATGGGGGATTCTTCCGCAATGGTTTCCGCACCTTCCACTATGTCTGCTCACAAGCGTAAGTTCACTGAGTCTCAGCCACAGACAGTTCTTCCATCGTTGCCACAGTTCCTTGTTGTTTCTCGGTCTGACGAAGGTCACGACTTCTCCACGGTCAACCCATTCATTATTCAGAAAGGTGTCGACGCAATTGTAGATCCTGTAAAGTCTTGTTCCAGATTACGGAATGGCACCTTGTTGTTAGAAACAGTCAGTGCCCTCCAGGCACAAAAATTGCTGCGTACTTCACTGCTCCACACCTTCCCTGTCCGGGTTGAAGCGCACCGCACTTTAAATTCCTCACGTGGAGTTGTTTATACACGCTCCCTCGATGTATTGTCTGACGAAGAAATTCAGCACTACCTGTCTGACCAGGGCGTAACGGCTGTTCATAGAGTTCTGAAAAGAGTTGACACAAACATCATTCCAACCCGCACTGTCTTCTTGACATTTGACAAAGTTCAACTCCCATCGAAAATCCAAGCAGGCTATGAGATAATTTCCGTTAGCCCTTACGTCCCAAACCCTATGCGTTGCTATCGGTGTCAGTGGTTCAATCACACCAGCCAGTCCTGTTCCAATCCGGCCAAATGTGTTACGTGTGGCAAGGATGCCAATGAGGGTGCTTGTCCACCTCCATCCCCTCGCTGCATCAACTGTATGGGTGACCACGCTGCTTCCTCTCGAGATTGCCCCGTTTTTAAGGACGAAAAGCTCGTCCAGGAAATCAGAGTGAAGGAAAAGGTGTCGACCTTTGCTGCTCGAAAATTATTCGCCAGTCGACAGCCCACCGTGACTCAGACGGGAAAATACAGCACTGTCCTTGCTTCTCCTCGGCCAACAAAGAAGGCGGCCACGCAGACTTGCGACCTCACCTTTAGTGCCACGATAGTCAGATCGGCCAGCGCAAAGATCGCCCGTTCAACCTCACCACTTTCGCCTGCCCACTCTATGGCTCACCCTTCATCGGGTTCTGCTAAATCTCGAGCCCAAAAGTCAGACACCAAGACTTCAAAAAAAGAGCATACTCGTGAAGATTTTTTACGTACCCCAACTGCACAACCATCGTTTCCTCCTTCATCTAAACATCATATTTCCAAGAAGGCTACAAAGAAACCCAGTTCCTCTCCTTCTCCGCCAAGGCATGTCCATCTACAGCACCACCTGGCGGAAATCGCCCTCGGCCGTCTTCTGTGTCGCCGAGGCGCATTGCTGGCGGCCGATCAACCGGCCAATCGCTGGTGGCAGGAGCTACTCCTGAACAACCTATGGATCAGGATCTTCTGCCTTCGGCTGAATGCCATTCCATGCTGTCGGTCGCAAGCTCTGAGCAGTCGTTGAGTTGACGGCAACCTTGGTCACATTCCTCCATTTTCTGTTCACCCTATGTCCATTATCCACTGGAATATCCGCGGCATTCGAGCCAATCGGGATGAATTGTCGATCCTCTTACGATCCTACTCGCTGGTCATCTTCTGTCTTCAGGAAACAAAGCTGCGTCCCCATGACCGCTTTGTTCTCCCTCATTTTCAGTCCATCCGATATGACCTCCCCTCTGTTGAAGGTACTCCAGCCCATGGAGGACTCATGATTCTTCTCCATGATACTCTCCATTATCACCCAATCCCCTTAAACAGTTCCTTCCAAGCTGTCGCCATCCGTCTTTCCCTTTCCGGATACACGTTCTCTCTTTGTACTGTATACATTCCATCGTCCACACAAATGGCACGAGCTGATCTCCTTCATCTTCTTGGTCAGCTTCCACCCCCCTATTTGCTGGTTGGGGACTTCAATGCCCACCACTCGCTTTGGGGATCTCCACATCCTTGTCCACGTGGCTCACTATTGCTAGACGTCTTCCACCAAGCGGATCTAGTTTGCCTCAACACTGGGGTCCCTACATTTTTGTCTGCCTCCACGACAAATTTATCTTATTTGGACCTTGCGGTCGGTACTGTTCCGCTAGCTCGGCGCTTCGAATGGTTCGCTCTTGATGACACACACTCGAGTGACCACTTTCCATGTGTCCTTAGACTGCAGCCTCACTGCCATATATGCGCCCGCGACGCTGGAAGTTTGCCCAAGCCGATTGGACACTTTTTTCGTCTCTAGCGACATTCGATGACCGTCACTGTCCCAGCGTCGACGATGAGGTCACACATATTATCGACGTTATTCTTACAGCTGCGGAACGTTCAATACCACGCACCTCCGAATTGCCCCAGCGCCTCCCAGTTCCTTGGTGGAACGAGGCATGCCGTGACGCAATACGTGAGCGGCGACGTGCTCTTCGCGTTTTCCGCCACCATCCTACTTTGGCCAACTGTATCCGCTATAAGCAGTTCCGTGCGCGATGCCGTCGTGTCATCCGCGATAGCAGGAAGGCAAGCTGGAAATTCTTTATCAGCTCCTTTAACACCTTCACTCCGTCCTCGGAAGTTTGGAGTCGGCTTCGACGGTTCTCAGGCGCGCCTAGTTTCTCCCCGGTCTCTGGGCTCACTGTCGCGCATGATACATTAGTGGACCCCGTCGCAATTTCTAACTCATTGGGTCAGCACTTTGCTGAGATTTCGAGCTCTTCAAATTACCCGCCAGCGTTTCTCCCGAAGAAACGTGCAGCGGAAGAGCGACATCTTGCTTTCTCCTCTCAAAATCGCGAAAGCTACAATACTGTTTTCTCCATGCGGGAACTCCAACATGCACTCTCTTCTTCTCGCTCCTCCGCCCCAGGACCGGATGGTATCCACGTCCAAATGTTGCTTCATTTATCAACACATAGTCCGCGCTACCTCCTTCGCCGTTATAATGGAATTTGGACCGACAGTACTTTTCCCAGACGATGGCGGGAAGCTATCGTCGTTCCTGTTCCGAAACCTGGAAAGGACAAACATCTCCCCTCTAGCTATCGCCCCATTTCTCTCACGAGTAGTGTCTGTAAGGTTTTGGAGCGTGTGGTGAATTACCGTTTAGCTTGGTGGCTGGAATCCCGCAGTCTTTTAACACCTGCCCAATGCGGATTCCGAAAGCATCGTTCTGCAGTTGACCATCTTGTTGCTCTCTCCACTTATGTCATGAACAATTTTCTCCAGAAACGCCAAACAGTAGCAATATTTTTTGATCTGGAGAGAGCATATACCTGTTGGAGGACAGGCATCCTCCGCACACTATTCTCTTGGGGCTTTCGAGGTCGGCTGCCCCTTTTTCTTCGCGAATTTATGGCAGAGCGCACATTTAGGGTGCGGGTGAACACTACTCTCTCCCGTACTTTCTCTCAAGGAAACGGGGTACCCCAGGGCTCCGTGCTGAGTGTTGTACTGTTTGCCATTGCCATAAATCCAATTAAGAATTGTCTCCTTCCTGATGTCTCGGGCTCCCTCTTTGTGGACGATTTTGCGATCTACTACAGCTCTCAACGGACCAGCCTTCTTGAACGACGTCTTCAAGGATGTCTCGATCGCCTCCACTCTTGAAGCATCGAAACCGGCTTCCGTTTTTCTCCTAGTAAGACCGTTTGTGTTAATTTTTGGCGACGTAAGGAGTTTCTTCCACCCTCCTTACATCTAGGACCTGTCAACCTTCCGTTTTCAGACGTCGCTAAATTCTTGGGTCTTATGTTTGACAGAAAACTGTGCTGGTCCTCCCACGTTTCCTATCTTTCGGCTCGCTGTCTGCGATCCCCCAACACCCTCCGTGTCCTGAATGGTACCTCCTGGGGAGCGGACCGAGTGGTCCTTCTCCGCCTCTATCGCGCCTTAGTGCGCTCGAAATTGGACTATGGAAGCATAGTCTACTCCTCTGCTCGACCGTCTATTCTTCGGCGTCTCGACTCTATCCACCACCGTGGATTACGTTTAGTGTCTGGAGCTTTTTACACCAGCCCTGTGGAAAGCCTTTATGCTGAGACTGCTGAACCTCCGCTGTCCAAACGGCGAGCAGTCCTTCTGAGTCGTTATGCTAGCCATCTGTCTTCCATGCCTGCTAATCCAGCCCATGACATTTTTTTCGACGCCTCCTTTGATGTGGGGTATGCAGGCCGCCCGTCCTCCCTACTACCACCGGGAGTCCGCTTCCGTCAACTGCTCCATTCTCTTTCCTTCCGCTTTCCTAAAACCTTCTTGACAACTTGGGGTACAGCACCGCCTTGGCTCCGTCCCCGGATCTGCCTGCTCCGTGACCTTTGTCGATTTCCCAAGGATGGTACCCCTTCACTTGTTTATCGTCGGGCATTTGCTGCTCTATGTGCACAAATGAAGGAAGCCACATTTATTTACACCGATGGCTCGAAAACATCGTTAGGTGTAGGGAGTGCCTATATTGTTGGCGACACCTCAAATCACTTTCGGCTTCCCGACCAGTGTTCGGTTTATACTGCGGAGCTTTACGCTGTTCTCCAGGCTGTCCACTACATCCGCCGCCATCAGCGTATACAGTACGTTATCTGCTCAGATTCTCTCGGCTCTCTCCTCAGTCTCCAAGCTCCTTACCCTGTCCACCCTCTGGTCCACCGGATTCAGGACTGTCTGCGCTTGCTCCACCTGGGGGGCGTCTCGGTGGCGTTCCTCTGGCTCCCGGGACACGTTGGTATCTGTGGAAATGAGGCGGCCGATATAGCAGCCAAGGCTGCAGTCTCTCTTCTTCGGCCAGCTATTCAATCGATTCCCTTCGCCGATCTACGGAGCGTTTTATGTCGTCGTGTTGTTCTTTTATGGCACGCACATTGGTCGACACTTCCCCATAATAAATTGCGGGACATGAAAGCTCTTCCTTGTGCTTGGGCCTCTTCCTCCCGAACGCGTCGTCGGGAGGAGGTAATTTTAACTAGACTCCGGATAGGGCACTGTCTTTTTAGCCATCGACATCTTTCAAGCGGCGATCCTCCCCCACTCTGTCCCCACTGCTCTCAGCTGTGGACGGTAAGACACCTTTTAATTGAGTGCCCCTATTTTAATCCGTTACGCTCCCGTCTACAGCTGTCGCCTGATGTATCGTCGATTTTAGCAGATGACACGCGCTCAGCCGATCGCGTTCTCGAGTTTATTAGTGCCAGTGAAATGATGTCAGTCATTTGAAGCTTTTTTTGGGGACAACCAAGCCCTTTCTGTAGTGGATTTTTAAGCCTTCCTTCTGCTTTTAGTTTCTCCAATTTTATGACTTTCGTTCCCCTTGCTGCTGGTTTCCATTTTCGGTTTTTTACTGTTTCCTAAGACACGGTCCGGGCGCTAATGACCATAGCAGTTTTGCGCCCTAAAACCAAAAAACAAAAAAAAAACAAAAAGATTGCACCGGAACTGCTGCGAGCAACTGTTGATCGCGTTATTTTAAGAGAGCAGTATTTCGTAGACATATCCTGTTCTCACATTGAACAAATTGTGTAAGCGCAGGTTAGTAATAAAATCAACGTCATACTTTTCCCATTTCATTCACTTTCACTGACCGCGTCCCGTTCCTAATCCATTACATATGGAAACATTTATATACGTCTTTCTTGCATTTACAACGCCCGATTTGCAACTGGTAGCCAAAATTAGGACTAATTTTTCCCAACGTAAATCGGTTCCTCATTAACGCATTAGACTATCTACCATGTTTCGTTGACAGTCCACACTGAACCTCTGCTAGTAGCCGCACTTTAATTATAACGACCCTACATGTGCATCATTCCTTTCCGTGCGCAAGGTAGATTCATTAGACAATAGCGTAGTTCCTTACACGGTGCTATTGGAGGTGATTTGCCGTTGCCTTCCTCCGACCTCTGAATTGACTCAGCCAGTCAGTTTCAGGGCGACTTACAGCTTATAGTGGACTCCGAACTTCGGTGCAACTTGGTATTTTTCACACACACAAATAATCTCAAGATCGGAAATAAGCGATAAGTGAAAAGAAAAAAAAAAAAGAGTTCTTTGACTAACTGCGGATTGAACCGCGGACCTTAGGGCTTTTCGCTTGACGCGTAGCCCTTGAGCCACAGAACTACATGATCGTGGCATATTATTTGATCCAATAGTCCTCGAACTGCAAAGGATTGCTGGCAGTCAGCTTTGCCAGCGAACAAATACGCAGAGACGAATAACAGATTGTTAACCCGATATTTTGTATAAACTATGCAGTTACTATAATCTCATTTATGAAAACACTTGAATTAACTATTCGGAACTTAGCTCTTCTTGCTGCTAATCGTCAAAAGTTAACTAGTATTATCCGCTTATGTGGAAGGTTTCCTTCTAAATAACATTTAAAAAATCTGACAGTTCTACGCAAGGGGCGAGAGCAATAATGTTTGAATTTTCTAATTAGGAGTGCCTTGCGTTTATTGACTATGCGACATTGATAGCAAGATTATTATGGATGTAATACGTAACAGGAGCAACAGGTATCCTATATTTATTACACGTTTTTCCACCTAAGATACGCTTACATGCAGTTTTCTTGCTTATGGTGATCGCTGTTGTTCTATAAGTACAGCTAGAAGCGTGTAAGAAGTATTTCCCCCCGAAGTCCGTTCGCGACTGGACAGCGAAATTTTGCAAAACGAGTGTTATTAAAAATACGCTCCTCGATGATTTTTTTATATAGATCCAAATTTCGCTTTAAGCTGTTTTGAGCAATGCTTTTTCGAGTGTGAATTGCAGAGAACGTTCATTAGAAAAGTCCCATACTACGGTACTTAAAACGCTTCTGGTTCTGTTATGGAACAGCGGAAAACTACATGTGAACTGGTTTGTCCCACTTGGAATACTGTATGGTAAAATGCGTATCATTTCAGCAAAAGCTTTGCGCTTGGAATGCGTTAATAATCAGTCAAATCATTGTATATTAAGTATCAGAAGTATTTTAAGCGGACTTTGTGATCGCCATGTTGTACACACAAAGTGAAAATTTTGAAAAAACTTCGCACTGCGGCAGTCTGGACGCGAAGACATTTGCTACCTTCAGCGTCAATATATCAGTGTGTAGTGCCTTACCGAAGACCTAGCGTAGTTCACAATTTCGAGTTATCTTTGAGAAACTTGACTTCACCTTCTGAGTCTAATTTTAAAAGAAAGAGGAGACTAACAAGCATCAGAACACATAACAGCTCAGCATTATGAAGGTAAAGTGCAGGGAATCTAATATTCCGTTCATCTCAGCTTTAATAAAAAATTTTCAAAGGCGTAGAATTGCTCATTAAATATATTATAGAACCGAAAAAGTTACAGTAAGTATTGTACCACTTCTGTGCTTATGTTTGTTTGACGTAGTAAATGTATGGTTTTACGCAACAGCTCCTTCTTTCTAAACGCTGTTGTGTTTCAAGTTACTCAATGAAAGACTGCTGCATATCTACAGGCGAAAGTAAATATACGCAAAAGAAATGTAATATATACTCTTATGATATAAGACTCACTCATAATTAGACCGTTGCTGGTGATACTACAATGAATTTGCAACTTTGTATATGTTCCGTACCTGAAACAAACATTTTACGGTCTTCCTTTATGTTACAGCAATATGTACAAAAGAAAACAATTAACTGAAATCAAGAGTAACCGTAAACAAGTTTTCTTCAATTTATTTTCGCTTCTGTCCTGTGTAGCTGCCGTAGTTCAGTCACGTAAAGTCGTCACGATTTAAAAAGGAGACGAAGACGCGGCTATTCGTTCGTCATCTAACCACGACGAGGCGCTAGTATCGATCGACTCGCGGATACGCCGCCAGAGGCGGTGCTGTCGGCCGAGCACAGTCCTGCTGCAGCGTTCAGTTGGGTTAGTTGGTAGTGGCGGTGGTCGTGAGGTTTGTGTGAGGTGGTGTAAGTCATCGACTTATAGGATATTTGAGGCGGAGCACCGGCCTACTCTTCTGTGAGTACAATCGCAATTTCAAGTTTTTTATTGATTGTTTAACTCAGTACGGGTAGTTTTCGTCCCGACATACAGTTTCGATAAATTATTTCGTTTGCCTGAAAGTAGCGTCAAGACACATGTGCAACAATGTAACAGTTTTAATTTCTTTCTTCGGATAAGGTCAAAACTTTTCGAAGGGCTCGTATTAATAACCTTTAAGTTCTTAAGAGCACGAGTTGATAAACCTTGTGCAGTTAAATATATGTTGTAAGTTCCCCTGGCAATTTTCTATGGTGTGCCCAGGGGGATGAGTAACAAAATGAAGCTTTGAAGTTATTCGTAGTACGAATTTTGTAAAAGTATAACAAATTGCTGCGTAATGATCGCTTCACAGTGTCATTGTGGTATTTCGTTGCTTATATGAAAATTATATTGTTGGAACCTATCACTATAAAGTCACTAGAATTGAATATCTGATAAATACATCGTGTTAATTTATGGGTAAAACTGTATTGCTGATATTCTTGTTGCAAATCTCATCTTTTTATCTATTTACTTTTCACACGGCTAGTGTATTTTGGGACAAGTATCTCATTGCATCGCTACCGTTAATGGTCTGTCTGATGTAGTGGTCACGTAGAGGTCCCATACAGTGTCTTGGCTTTAAGCATGTAACTAGTTAATAAATTCACTTGGCTGATCATTGATTTAGCGTTACCGTAGGTACTTAAAATGTCCTGAATTGTATGTTCTGCAAAAATTCGTACAGACGTAGGTTACGAGCACGTTGTGTAAATTTAACTGGGACTCTTTCTAATCTTAACATCCGTTCTTGAAAGCAACGAGGAAGCGGAATTGCCAAGAAGTCAGTTTTAATAGCTGTGCTTTCGAATTTGAATGTCAGTGCTGTTCGTTACGGAAAACGGAAGTTAAAAGTGGACGTAGGCTACTATAGTTATGCGGTCGTTCTGTTGCATAAATCAAGCTCCGCAGAGGTCAAAGTGCATGTGGGAAAGAAATTAAACTTTCCTTTCATGTTATCCATCAATGTATGGCTGGGTTAGACGTCGTGACTTAATACAGATTCGATTTTTGGGATGTAAATAGCACTATAAATGTAGTCTTCCAGGACATTGAACTTAGTGGCAATTGCAGTACACATATTAGACCGTAAATAAGTCGTGGTTTGCTTCATTGAATACTAGAATATACAAAATACCGGCACGAAAATTTTTCTGCCGAGAGATGTGGTGGTAGTGTCAGATAACAGTATTTGTTGACGCACGGGACATACTCGCGGACGACGTGTATCTGTCGGCTCATAACATGCCGGCACGTAAATGATGTCATAGCTGCTCAGCAGATCGCGTGCGTGAGTCACAGTGCAGTGGGTGGCAGAGGGTGTGACGTCAGCGTTGTCACGGGTAGAGCATGCGTTTACACTGACCGCGCGGCAGCCAAGAAATGACGTAATATCTTACAAGCGTGGGAAGCTAACATGGCGGTTATCAGTTCATCTGTTTAAGATTTCTTGATCGGAGCGGTAAGAATCCAGACACACACGCTGCAACCTTCTCGCTATTCACATCCCTGGCACTAGGTACGTACCAACTCAACTTAGTTAAGTGTATCATGAAAGTTTACATGCTCTGGACGTAGTTTACTAGCCCTCATTAATTGGTTCTAAGCAGCGCAGCCTGTGTATAGAGGGGAAGCGTCGTTGGCCTATGCTGTGGGAACAGGGCAAGTGTGCGCGGGTGGGATACGACAAAGGTCGCGAGCTGGCTGCACGGCCGGCCCGGGCTTATCGGCCGTCCGAGCACCAGTGTACCCGGCGAACGGCCCAGACACTGTTGCTCAGTCGCCCACGATAACACAAAAGCTCATGTCTACACCATTTAGGAGCCTTTAATAAACCTGACCGAATTCAGTAATTAAAGGTGTTTGGACCGTGTTTGACAGTTCAGAATATTGTGAAATTGTAAAGTTCACTCGTGTCGCTTCAGTTTGTGAAATCTGCTCTTCAACATTTAAAAGTTGTAAAATTATATTCCTTGGAATCTTGTTAGCTCTTCGTAACCATCGCTTCAGTTTTTCTACACTTCGCAGATGAAGTGCGAAAAGTATACGTAGATTGCCTATAATTACTATCACCCTGACGGGCACACGCTGAGTAACTATATAATTTTCCGGGTCCTATGCTTAACCATGTCGAAAGCTTGATGTACAGTTCATGGAGTCTTTAAATCGGCACCAACGACGTTCCTCGTTCGTGGAGAAGACAGCTTTTGGCTCGTCACTAAATCGTGTTCGTTCTACGGGTATGTAATATGCTCCCTTCAGTTCTGCGGGTCAGAGCTGTGTAGGCTCTGTGGTAAATTTCAACGCTTCCCTCACACTATCGTGTGTAATCGTTCTGGCTCTGTAGTGTACCCGTGTCAAACTTACGTACAGTACTTGCAAACGGGGAGTGAAAGTGTTTACGAATTTAGTATGTCTTAATTAAACGTATGTATACTGCACGAGATGGGAAATTTACTTCCGGTTAGCAATTACAGATAATTGACGAAATTCTAGTGAAGCATTTGACGTTAACGAGAATTGCATATCGATATTGTGACGTCAGAACGTTAACAATAACACTAACATTTAGGCTGCAGTCTTCGTACAAGTAGCACGTACTATCGCAGCTGTTTCTGTACAAGAAAAAATAGATGAAATTTGACATAATTAAGAATAAATAACCATGTAAAATTATAGCTTTACAAATTATGTGGAAGGAGAGCGTTTTGCCATATTTTTCGCTTGTTCCAAATCAAAGCGAGAGGTCGCAGTTATGATACATGAAACAACTAAATCGAAACTGTCAGATATGATGTAGCGTCATGACTTACGATGAGAAAATCATGTATGAAGCTGTTTCTCGTCTATACGGCGCAATAAATGTGTGTTCGTATAGCCAGTTACTATCTGCAGCGTGTATATTGCAGCAATAATGGCGAAAGGTTGGTTTGTCGTATCGTCGCTTGTAAGTCCAATTCCCCCTCCCCAGATGTCACAGGGGTGTATTCGGTAAGAATTTTGAGCACACGTCTTCATTTAAGTAACACCTGTATCACCTAGATTCTTTGTGGCGTTGAGAAGTACAGTGACGTATTAGCGCAACGCTTGTTGAATAGAGCGCACGACCTTGTTGCCGTACTACCGAACACCGGTTGCCTGACAGTTGCTTCATTTGTTGGCTAATGAACAAGTGCGAGCAGAAAGTTTCTTGGAGTGTTTATTTCCATATGTGGAATGCAGTTCAGGTGTATTGATGCGTAAGGATAAGTAAAAATTTGTCCACTTCCAAATAAAGCTATGCGATGGATAGTCGTGGAAGTATAGATGTAGAACTTTCCTTTGGTGTAAATTTCTGGTAATGAAGGCAGGTAAGTTGTACATTAGCCATGGAAAAACTGTAGGGAGACACTAGGTATCGCTAACAAAAATAGTTAACCCTCGGTATGTTGCTATATTTTCTCTGAGAAAGTATTCTACATTTGAACTCTGTCAAGTTCCACATCGTAGCAAGAGATAATTACGTTGCCATGGAAACACAAATAACTACATTGAAAAATGTGCTACGACACTTTAGTCAGTTTTCCTTCCGTTACTCAGCAGGGCTCCAGACCGTTCAAATTCTGCAAGTCTGCTGGAGATTGCTTGCTATAGAATATCCTCTGTTAGAAGTCAGATGTCACTCTGCAATTTAGTAATAAATCTGGCTTCTCTACGAAATAAGAGTATTGTTGTCACGTTCTGTAGCTTTTTTTACTTCATGGAGTTGGAATATGAAGTAAGACTGTTTGTCGCCAGACAGATTTTTAACAAATGCTGGTGCAGTGTTTTTGCAATTATAGTTCTGTTACAGTAATTATTTTCTAGTATATTCCCTACATATCCTAAGCGGTATTATTATTATTATTGGTACAACACTGATGGCCATTGGTCAGCGCGAGATTTAGCACTGCCTGTTGGCGTGATGCGGTAAGGAAAGTATACTCCGAAGAGGCAGACGATAGCGACAATACGGAGTACTAATGGGGAAATCCAGTGGACAGATTGTGATGGTCCAGCTTCTGGGACCGAGCATCTCGCAAACGCCGAAGGTGATTGGCTATTTACGCGCTACTGTCCCTGTGCCTCTGTGAAAAATGGTTTCAGGACGTGAAACCACGAGTAGGCGACAGTATGTTAGACGTCCAAGCCTCATCACATTACGTGGTCGTAAATTTGCTCCCTCCGCAAAGCGGGATAGGCGGCGGTGTGTGGCATACCTCACGAGAGTATGCTAGTGCAGACCCAAGGGTTCGGAAACGCATCGTTTAGCGCACGTTGTTGAACATGCGTCTCAGCAGCAGAACGCCCGCTACGTGTTCCCATGTTGCTCCAACGACACCGTGGTAATGACCTTACGTTGTCATGGCCGCCAAATTCGTCTGATATTAACCCGATGGAGAACATCTGGGACACTATCAGGCGCGAGCAGCGCTCCCATGAACCACTGACCTGTAATTTACGTGAACTGCGTGTCTTGGGTGTAGACGTCTGGCGCCACATTCCTCCGGGAACCTACTCAGTGCAACTCAGAATTGCTATTGCATTGCGTTCCGAAGGTGAAACACGCTGTGAAGCAGGTGGTCATGTATCTATATGGCTGTATATAAAGTTTGTATTAAGTAAAGGTTACAGTAGTTGCTAAATATATGGAGAAACGCTTTCTTAACTAGATTTTGATTTAAAAGGGCAGAAAATGTAAAATCGTATTGTTGTTGTAAGTTCACCAAACCTAAGCGCAAGGTCAGAACTCCGGCGGCAGTGTAGACTGTAGAGGTTTCTAAAACACAAGTATTAGACAGAAGACTACACGGACGTGGTTCTCACGCTCTACTTATTTTAAATTTGTTTTAGTTGTGGAAAAATAGAAACCCGCACGTAAATAACATGCATTTATTGTTGAGCTATAAATTCTCGGAATCTCTTAATCATGACACGTGTTCCAAAGTTTTCGCTCCGAATTCAACGTTGGAACTCGTCCAGAAACAACTTAATCGAATTCTTGATTGCTTCATACTGTAATATCGAAGTTTCAGGTGCGCAAGTCTGCTGGCTACCATGTTCTGCTTGTTAAAAAAAGGCCCTCCAAACGTAAGTTATCCCGTTCTTAAACAGCTAAACGTTATCGGCATATTTCTTAGCCCCGTTAACTATGTTACGTGGTATACGCACACATCTGCCGTCGTAATTGTCGGCTACTTTCTAAAAGACACTGTCGTAATTACTGGGATGTTTCTGAATATACACACTGCAATATGATTACGGTCATAGTTTCATAAACTTATATGCTAACTACTCATAAGAATTTAAAAAATATGTAAGGCTACCCAATACTCGTACCTCGCACGTGAACCAAAATACATGGAGCCACACGGCAACGTTGAGACAATGCAGTTTCCTGCCTAATATTCATGTATGTCCACACTTATCTTCATTCTTACTGAAAGCTGGTGAATCTTACTTCTCATTGTTATTTGTCTGCGTAGTATTCGTTCCAATGTCAATATCGTTAATAAACGCCTTTATTCACGTAGAAGTTGAAAATATTTGATCAGCCTTAAAAGCCAATTTGAGGCTGGATACACGTTCGATGTCCGATTACGTGATTTATGTAGGGCGACACACCCCCTTTCAATCTAGGTTAGTTCAGTATGTTCCCAGTAATTTAACAAACGTCGGTATCTTGGCGTAGTCCGTAACAGCACGTTTTCGGGCGATTGGCGCCAGTCTTAATTCAATACTGGAAATTGATCACACTCGTAAAAACGGAGAAGTGAATTACACACACAACAGGATATCCACACTAGGTCGGAGGAAATTTATTTTATACCCGAAATATGTCCACGGAAAACGCGGCTTCGCAGTAGCCCATTTGCCATTGACATTATCTCCAGTTGTATATGTGGCAAGGAGACGTTTTCGTTTCCGAAGACTGTTACTTGTATTGTCGTAGGTTATGGTGCAAGTCTGGACTAAGACAAACATTGGGACATGAACCTAAACGAAATTATGTTCGCTACACGGTATAGTGAATCGTCTATTATAAATTATCCGTGGACATTGACTGGAGCGTACTAGCGCAGTTTCTCAGTGATGAAAACACCTGCTGGAACAAAGTCCGCTGCAGGATGCTTCAATTTGGCGGTGCTCCACCACTCGTCGGTGGTCGTCCGGAATCATCTGCATAATATATGGGTAGAAACGATAGGACCTTCCCCCCACGATGGCCAAGTTATCAGATCTTACGCCAGTAGCAGTTTTCGTGAGATGTCATTTAAAACAAGTGATACATGTATAGGAGACCGGCCGACCTGTTAAATCTGTAATGTTGAAACTTGCAGGCCTGTCTTTACAAGGCAGTGAGCAGCTCATTGCGAGCAAGTGCCTCACGAAGCTGTAACAGGCGATAACAACGAAAGGAGAATCAGTCCCTCTTAAACTCAAGCTAGGTCTACCACTATCATCGACTGCTCGTTTCCAAGTGAGCTGCTGCCAAGCCTGGTTGCCAGTGGACAGACGGCGGTAATACAGTCTAGGATTGTGGGTCTCCAAAGCGTTTCATAGACAACTGTAGTTGCTGTGGGTATATTTTCCCTATATTGAGTTAAGGGGGCGCCTCCTCGTATTAACTTGTTCGTAGAGGGGCAATATCTCAAAACTACGGGTTGCGTAATAATGGACTCACTTGTGAACCACGAAGCGTAACTAGTACCATGGTGTGAAGCTTAAGCGTTGCATAGGGGTATTAATCTGCAAACTATGGAAAATAACGGAATATTATTTCTTCCAAATCGGTATTGAAGCTAGAAAGTACCCGTTAATATCGAAAGTTATACAAAATGAAAATTACATTTTATTAGATGCGGGTAGTAACAAAAACCTCTCATTAGGTTAGATTCGTTGAAGGAATTTTTAAATGATTTGAGATATTCAGTGACATGGTGCGGATGTTGACGTTTCGTAGGCTACGATTTTGCATAAAGCATACAATGATCTGTACTGTCAGAGAACGCAGTAAGGTATCAAACTGACGCAGTTAATCTATGAACTTCAAATGAATCGCCTTTGACTGTTAGTATTTAGATACAAAATACCACTGATTAGCAAATGAACGTGAAGTGGTGAAAGTTTCTCCAAGTTTATATTCTGAACGAGAATTTCGTTAAAAGGATAGTGAGTGACTCAACGTTGCAGGAAGTACGTGGAAGGATTATTTTCCTTGTCGAGACCCTACAGCCGTCTCCAGCTTCACCAGTGCAGAGAAACACGTGACTCGCCTTATGTCACCGGTGTCGTAACAAGCGCGGCACTATATGCTAAGCGGATGAGGCACTGACTTCCGTGGAACGATCTCCTTCGCGTCATGTCAGCATCTCTGCAGCCTACTGAACGTATCAAACATTTTCCTTCCTTATTGTCGGCTGCCCTTCCCCCGTCGGTCTGCGGCAGTTTTTTTCCAGCGTCTGCTCTTGGCAGGGTCCTGATATAGATCTAGAATACGATCTCGGTTGGCGCACAGTTTGCGTGCGTGCGTTTCGCTCCCGTGGCGAATACGACTAAAAATAATAGACCTGGTGCTACCACTAAAAATAGGGAGCGCCGTTGTTGCGGAATTTCGTCGGAGCCGGCCAAGGCGGCGCCAATTATACACAGAGCGGGCGCGCCGCCGCTACCTCGCACCTGGCCTCGGGGCCCCGGCGACCGCCGCTTCCTGCCAAACACCTTCTCCCGAAGATATGTCAGTAGGCGGCGGCGCTTGTTGCTGCTTCTGCGAGCGTAAATACACGCCGCGCAAGAGCCCGATATACGAATTAAATTCCGAAGCAGCGGATGAAAATGAAAGAAACAGTTTACATAAGTTTATGGGAAAACACCTATCACTGTTGACCTCAATGCTACTAACAAATTCTACACATGCACCGTAAAAGGATTCTTATCCAGTCAAACAATGTGTTGACGTTACAGTGTAGAGTAGGAACAATTCTAAAGCCTTAATCCTTCTATTCATGCCCTTTATGTTGTGCACATTTACATACCTTGGGTCCATTGGACCAGTTATGCCTAATACGAAATTTTAAATTAAAACGAGTGTTTTGTGCATGTTATCGTACTCCATAGCGTACCCTTGTAGCAAATATGTTAGCAGTTCTGCTGCTTCTTTGATCACAGGCATTATTTCCTACACTGCCACCACATTTTATTTTTCATCCAAAGAGATACATGCTACTGCCTGAGGAACAATATCCTGGTTTTCGACTGAAGCAGTACCTAGATTTGATAGGAAATAATATTCTTCTACCAATTAACAACTGATTCAAAATCTGGTCTTGAAAAAATGTATGCTGTTTACTTTCCTCCTCATTTTTTTAGATGAAGATTCCGACATTCATCTGAAAAAGAATAATTTGTAGAAATAACCCAAGTACCATCTTCCTGTGTGGAATGTAGGTATACAACTGCTGTTCATATTTATTTATTTTACAATTGGCCATTACAGCTAAACAAGTTGTAAGTTGTCGATGTAGTTTCTGCGGTGACAGCAGTGCATATCTGTGCCAGTAATGTATTCTGTGAATACAACCCAGTGTAATTTGACACAACATAAACCACAGGGTCCATCGGACCCAGCTTACGTAAATGTGTGGTTTAAAGAACAACAGTCACATTTAAAACTTTTTTCTGATAGTACCTTTGTGTTACTGATATTGCAAGGATGAGCGGGGGCTAAACTTTGTCTTTCATATACCAATTAAAAGTTCATTCTCTCCGGGTCCATCGGACCCAGTGTATGCCTATTATCGTTATAGAGATAGTTAAGCTTGAAGTGGTTTCAAAATGTCTTGAGCCGGCCGCAGTGGCCGTGCGGTTAAAGGCGCTGCAGTCTGGAACCGCAAGACCGCTACGGTCGCAGGTTCGAATCTTGCCTCGGGCATGGATGTTTGTGATGTCCTTAGGTTAGTTAGGTTTAACTAGTTCTAAGTTCTAGGGGACTAATGACCTCAGTAGTTGAGTCCCATAGTGCTCAGAGCCATTTGAACCAAAATGTCTTGGAACACACATATTGCGGTATTACTTACTCGTTCACAGCATAAATAGAGCCGCCTCTTAGTAGCATATGCCCCTCCCATTTTTTCCTCACTATCTGTGGGACCATTTGAGCCAAAATTGCACGGCCATAATAAGACACTATTATTCGCGCGGACTAAGTTGCTGCGCGGTGGCTGATCGACGCGACCGAGTGCAGAATGCTTCTACGGTCGCTCCCACCAACCACAGCGCGAATAATACGTAATTCAGAACTCTGACGGCAGGAATTGTAGTTACATGGAAAATGAACTCTGCAGTGGTACAGGTAAATATAGTTGTACGCGATAGTAACGTTACGCGGAATCGCTGCGCATACCGAATTCTCGTAAAGTGTGTAAAATACGGGGGTTAGGCTCTGGTTTACTCGCATATTAAGTTTAAAATTGCCGTGATTATTAGTATTTCTGCCAAGAAAACCAGTTTTTCTGAAACGCGTTTAATGCAAAATTTATACCTTTACAAATTAACAGTGAAACACAATAATACACTAACAGAACTCCCAGTCTGCTCTTGTCACAACCCTTTAGAGACATAGAATTTTGAGAGTGGCACATCGCAGGGGTTTTAATTTGAAATCCCCTGCAGCATTTCTTCGTAAAAGGTTGCACTGGTTTTCGGCATCCTTATATCCAGGTGCTGTTTTTTCTTCCATAGAAAGGGGTGGGGCTAGGTATCAGTCTTCAAAAAAAAGCCCGCTTCATCAAGGTTGAAAACTTGCTTCGCAATATAGCCTTTTTCGTAAAATTGTCTGCACCAATCTGGTCTGGCCGAGAAAGGTACTGAATCGCCCTCTTTCGTTAAATCTGCTTGCAAGGTCTTGGGTTTAGCTTGAATAGCATCTATAGAGGCAGGCATGTGCTGTTTGTTATGCTCTGTCGGTTTTCTGTATCGATCCAAAACTTCTCTTTCTAATCAATACGACCTTAGTACAGGCTTCTTTTCCTGAACAGGTACGCTCTTTCCTTTTACCTGAAATTTTAAGTACAGACCATGTCAAGTGTACCGTCACAGATGTTCTGACCTGAACTAACGATTAACTTTTCGAGAAACACGACAGAAGATGGGCGCTATGCGTTAATACTTCCGCGTACTGTTGAACAGATGGCAGCACTCAAATTAACACAAAAGTCCCGTATATGCGAAAACGCTGGAAACGAATCCGTGTGTAACTGTGTCAACCTGTACATGCAAATAAAACGTAGAAAACGCCTCTGAACTGAACTGAACTGCTGCACAGAGTAAAAAGAAGTGAAAGAGATTACAACAATAAAGCTAACTTCGATCTGAAAATTCGTGGTCCATCGCGAAAATTTCAGTTCTAGAGAAAGGCTACTGAAAACTGAATCAGTTCCACTAGCAGATGCTATTGGAGCATCTCTCGATGTTAGTCTGTCCTGTGCAACACACATCATCTCAGCGTAACTACACAATCTACAGCCATTTTCATGTATTTTCTATATTATAGCTTTGGTCTCCCTTTACAATTTTTGCCTTTCCACACTTCGATAGTCAAACAATTACTTGATGCCCCCAGGATGTGTCCTATCAACCGATTCTTTCTTTTAGTCAAGTTGTTCCATAAATTTCTTACTTTCCCCAGTTCGATTTACCACCTCTTTGTTTCTTGATCTACCCGTCGAACCTTCAGCATTCTTCTACAGAACCACAATTCAAAAGCATCTATTCTCTTGTGTGAACTGCTTACCGTCTATGTTTCACTTCTTTACAAGGTTATACTCCAAAGTCCTTCAGAAAAGAGTTCGCAAAACTTAAGTTCATATTAGTAGATGGTAAAATAGCAAATGCTGAACGTTAAAAATCCCCTTTTTTTCATAAATTTATTGTTGACTCTCAGGCGTTTTGTCCCGAAAGTGGTAATTTGAGTACACCGCTTAAATTAAATTCTCTGAAATGAAATAAATGGAATAAATAACGGCATCAATGTAATATGACACGGAATTGTATCGGTGAAAGCCTCTTGAGGTATACAGAGCCTGCAGTGTTGTCATAACTGAAAGCTGTCCACCTCCGTACCTGAGCAGTTAGCACCGCTGACTGCCATGCAGGGGGGCGCGGGTTTGATTCCAGCCGTGACGGAAATTCTATCCGCTCGGGGACTCGGAGATGTGTTGCCCTCATTATTTCATCATCGACACGCAAGTCGCGGAAGTGGCGTCAAATGAAAACTAGGCTGCCGATCAACCCCAGATGAAGTATCTTGGCCAATGTTGTCTTACGATTATTTCATTTCACTGAAAGCTAATGCCAGACCTAGAGTCGTGTTCGGGTGTCCTGCGTGGCTATAGCGACTGCTTCCAATAAGTCAGCGATCGGGGTTGATTTCTAGTCTCAGTGATCTGGTACAAATTTTCGTTTAGTACGGCGTACTGAATGTCAGATAACTCTTCAGAAAATGACACTGGCAGTCTTATAAACAAAAAAAAATCCTTAAGAGAAGTACAAAACTGTTTCCGTATGACTGGACACGATTTCGTTTGTGCTCAGTCTCGAATGACTTCGTCGTCGAGGGACACTAAACCACAATATTCCTTTTTTCAAACTTATTAAAAAGTAGTCGTGACATTTTAGTATCTGGTGGCTCAAATAATTGTGTATAGTATCTGACGGTGCGTTTACATAGCATGAATCCAAGTAAAATTAGTACATCTATCGAGAAATTGAAGTAACTGCTCATGTGGGATTGCTATCCCACTTAACGGCGTTCGATAGCTCGTGGAAAAGATAGTCATATGGCACATAACAATATCCACGCAAACTTTTCGCCATGAAGTAAAACAGTGCGCCAACGGTGAGGGCGAAATATGGCGACGCAGTGCAGTTTCCGTCCTATTAGTCTATATTTCCAAGGAAGTGGAACTGAAAAGGCACTGTGCCAGCATGCTCCTTTGTTTCCTTTTCTTTGCGGAAGTTTGTGAGAATGGAATTACGCTATTGCCATTGTGCTCCTTTCTTAACGAGCTGTCGAGCGCAATTAGAATAGTCCCTTTTCCTCTTAAAATGAGATACAGGTGCTGCTATATTTCGATAGATAGCGTTATTATCCACATAGCAAAACATTTTTCCATTTGCTATCATTAGCTGCAAACCTCTTCGATATATTGAAATGGTTGTGAAACATTCGCGATCATAAAATGTAGAGTCGCGCCGTATATGCGGTACCAAATGTGTGTAATATTTGGCAGTGTAATAGAGGCTGGGTCAGTACTTAACGTTTAAAATATAAGCGCCGGTCGTAGACTACGAAGTTAAAAAAATAGTATTTGCATTTTAGCTCTCCGTGTCACACTTTGAAAATTTACAGCATTAATACTGTAGTAACAGAGTGAACACATTAAGGATGCGTCTGGCACGTGATCAAAACCGAACTGATCGTATTGATCCCATGCCCTGAGATTTGGAAGCGCGCAAGCTTGGTTAGGCTGCAGTAGGCATAGCTTTACTGAGGTTTTGCTCTGTTCATGTATCACGGCAAACTCTTCGTGCCCTGTTAGCCTATTTTACGATCGGTAGGGTTGTGATAGGGAGTACAACCACGTGAGAATTCCTGGGACTTAAGCTTCGCTAGTTGTGCTATGCTATTCTGATCTGGTTGAAATAAAATAGGGAGATTTAGACCGAGGGCAGTGGCTAAAGGCCTTGGGACACGGTTAGCTGTTTCTGCTCAGCACGTTTATGTAAACAACATAGACCGTCAAAACCCAGCTGCTTGTACTTTCCTTCAGCCACGGTCCATCCACTAGAGTGGAGGCATCTTACATATTAACTTCAATAAATTCTGCGCCATCAGCTATCACTGTGTTCATGCAGCCATCTTCATATCATTAACCCACCTATTCTGTCTCTTCAAGGTTTATGTTCGCATGCTCTCCAATAAGCATCTTTACTGCTTTGTGTTTGGGTCACGCCTCGCTATACTTTCGTGGTTCGTTTTAACATTTAATTCCTTGGATATTAAGACTGAGGACTTTAGTTTTCCCCTATTCGTTTCCAAAATTCTGCAGATGCAGCTTAGTTAGCGAGTCATTTAGTTTTGCCAGGTCTTCATTTGCAAACACGGTTCCCTCACCAAGCTGGAGGTGGGTCAGGGACTGAACATCGATTTTTTTATACTGCAATCATCTCGATCAAAATCTTTGAAAGCATTCTCTATGTTAGTGCGTAGACTCCCTTGGTCAGTTAGTTGCCGTGGATTTCGGGGTGCCGTACACCGAAAAATAAGTAAAACCTTCCCTGGTTCGGCAAAACCCGGCGAAATCATTTTGTTGCTGGAAAGTTGTCGGTTATTTCATCTGTCATCGTTACTCGTTGATGGGTCTGAGTAAAGAACCTTCTGTATTTTGTTTCTCCTTAGATCATTCAGTGCAACAGTATCCGACGTGTCAGAAAAATTAGTTAACTTTGCATCAGATACTAATATTTTATGATTAGTACAGTGGCTTGCTGTGACCATATAGCTGAAGCTCGGAATATATTTTATGTTATAGTTACATGACTAATGTTTATATTATTTTTAGTGAACAGTAAATCAAGGGACAGGCTTATCTCGATACCACTCGTAACTAGTAAGGGCTGACATAGTAAGGATAGATATTTAAATAATTAGACCTGATATAAATGTGTATTACTACAAACTAACTTTACATAAAATAGTTTGTGGCTTCACATTCACCCTGCACGCTTTGGTAGATCACCTGCAAGATCAATGGAATTAAAATTCCACTCTTTTTCTGAGAAGCAAATTTGGTAACTACTTGCGGTGCTCAGTTAATCTAAACGCGCATGTTTCGGCTCGTCTCGCAATGCACTATCAATAATTTAGCGTAATAAACGCATCGAAGATAGGTAACGATTTTATCTAGATATCGTTGAATTAACGCGTGCCTCTAATTGCATAAAATCTTTACAGTTACTGTTACCAAAGAATCCCCTGAATGCACGTCACTGGATTAGAATTAGAGTTTCGCAGCTTATGATCTATTTTACAAATATGATTGAAACTACCTGCTTTCTGTCGCTTTCATCCCATTGCTTCCGAACTTATGTAGAAGTGTTCCATGACTAACAATATAGAAATCTTTAGGATGATATAAATTAACTCATCCAACCTTATGTATTATCAACTCAGGACAGGACTTGAAAATAAACTTCGTAGTTTGAAACTAGTCGCCAGCGTAATAAAACGACACAGTGGCGTACTTATAATTTACTCGTATGTTATTCGACACTATTGTTGCTGTTACTCTACTTCTACCTGGTCGAAAGCCATGTTGGAAACCACTGTATTCAGTTGATTGTAGCCGATCAACTACTTGGTGATTCGTTGTTCCAATAATCTCAATTGTGTGTGCGGAAAGGATGATACGGCGATAATTTTCAACTTCGTCTATTACCACACTCCAATAAAGTTATCACTTTCTGGATGTTTAATATTTAGTGAACACTCCCTCAGCGAATGAGACATTAACAATGTGAGCCAAGGGCTTTGCAGTTAGTGAAGCAGTACGAATTCTGATACTGGTACTTCGTGTACACTTCGTGATAGGATGCGTTTGAGGCTTGCAATCACGTGTAAATCATCATGTTCACTAGTTGGTACTTGACCCCACGCTGTACGTGTAGATACTTAAGTTTCATTATTTGTGAAATTCGAGCTGAGTGTTTGAAAAGCGTTTATACAGTAATCATTTATTTAATTTGGCAGATCTCTTTTGGCAATATCAGCATTTGTAAGTGTAATTTCCTGCCATTCATGTATCTTCGGTGTTAAGATTTTTACACTATCCCGTACAGATTTTGATTCGTTACTCGACAGTCTTACACTGTCGTTTCTAAGTAATTTGTCCTCTGCGATTACCTGTCGCTACTTCCTAACTGACCCTGCCATTCGTAAGGACTTCGATTGCCTAAATGTTAACTGAATCCAATGTTTTACATTAGTTAGTCAATGCTTGTTATATGTTGATGTATTCTGTGGTCTTTCCAAGGAAAAATTTATTGGCCTGTGTAAGGTAAACAGCATAGAACCCATTCCGCACCCGACATGCTCGGCTCACTGGCAGAAAGGGTCGCCTGGTAATGGCTTTAATTAGAAGCTTTTAAAGACGTTCTTAAAGACTTACACAAGGATGATCCTAAATATTTTCTGTAGACTTTATTGAACTGTCGTAAGACGCCAATATTTTCAGAGATGTTGTTATTCTCTTCGAACACATGAGAATATTACTGTAGCTTCAAATACAAGCTTAATGTTTCGTATTTTATTCTCTCGTAGAACCTTCGTTTCCACTTGACTACAGGTGTTATCTACTTCTGTCCATAACTTCAGGTATTTCTTCAATGTTCACATCCAAGGATGGTGGATACTAAGATGATGCATCTGTAGTCGATGAGCTGTATAAATCGAAGCACGAACCATATCTTGCTTATGTTTCTGTCCTCATTTGCTTGTTCCTAATTTCTTTTACTTTGATTCATCTGGTTACCATCCTGTATTTCAAAATTGTCACGTTTTTTGAGACTTCGATAGTAAACGATGTTAAATTTCCTCCAGTTTTTCAGAAAGCTTTCCGCAATGATTCGTGACGCATCCGTAATTCACCTTGGATCAGGAATTAAATCTTCCTCTTTGCCGATCTCGAATGCTGTACTATGATGAACATTGATCGTAATGCATGGAGAAGCCGAGAGGCGGCGTTAATCTAGGAGCGGATATCAAATGGCTGATTACATCAGCTCTTACGAAATCGTAGATTCAATAGATAAATGTTATTCTGCAACCGTTACAGTCCTGTGAAATAAACGGCAGTCTCGCTTTCAGGCGGAGCGTAACGTCTAGATAATTATGAGCCCCGAATAAATAGATATTTAATTTTTATCATTCGAAGACTTGCAGATGTGGAAAGAAATCTTTCTTAGAGATGAATGTACGACGACATGGGAACGCGGAAAGTGTTATATTTAGGAAAGTAAGGTTTATTTAATAAAAAGCACGATTCAGGAGGAAACGTTGGGTCTATTTATGGGTAGGGTATACATTCACGACGTATTTAGTAGCACAATGCGGGATTAGTTTGTAGTAGTAGTAGTAGTAGCAGTAGCAGTAGTATTGGTATTTGAAACGGTAATCATTTGTACAGTACTACGAACAGAAATAAGAGAACCAAACTGTAAAAATTGCTGCGTTTGAAGCGCTCGTTTAAGTTATAGTTAAAGAAGCTGTGGAAAATACACTAGTTGCTAAGGAACTAGTGTGCAGCAAAAAATTGAGTTGTAGATTATGTTCCTAAGTACACACTGAGCAAAGTAGTTGAATATTACTAGCATAAGTTACTTGTTTCAAAATTATATTTATTAGGAATATTTTGTGTAACTCGTTACCTATTGAATTACCATAAATTTGCTGTTTCGACTACATCCAGGCATTTCTTTGGTCATAAGTGTCCTGATCACCTGTATATAATTTAGTTCAGTGTGGAAGAAGACTAAAATATTCTACCAATCATATTGTTCGGAGATACAAAGTGAGTCGGTAGAAGTTCCGTATCTTGCCGTTGTCGGGTTGTTGGAAGTGGTAAGTTCGTAAAGATTTTAACTCATTCACTCGTATATTTGTGCTCATAGGTCAGCAAGCGCTTTTTTAACGTTCTGTTAAGATACGGATTCCAGAATATTGGAAATTGTTAAATGCTGAAAAAGCTATTGATATGTGAAAACTACGTCTCTGGACATAAGAATTTATCTTACGGCAAGTATACCAATAGAATGTAAGCTCTTCCGCTTTGTCTTTAGCAGAAAATAGAAAGTCTCATGCAAATGGAAGAGTCTGCAGGTTATCAAGTTCAGTGCGAACATTTTTCATTATGGAAATTCTGTTCTGATGTCTTCTTACGTGTGAAACGAGGGACAGACAAATGGTAACCGAACACCCGCCACAATCGAACCATACAACGGTTCGATTCAAAAGTAATCACCACACGCATTAAGACGTTATCCCACTTGGAGTCCAGACTGGTAGATTCCTGTTTCGCAGGATGCGGTCGGCCTCTGACAGTTCCAGACCAGTACCCACTCTTGCACTTCCTCGTCAGACTGAAACCGACGTCCACATATGTCTTTCTTCAGATCGTCAAAGATGTGAAAACCACACCGTGAAAGAACTGGACTACACAGATATTTCAGCGTCTCCCAACCAAATCGCTAAAGCGTAGCCTTCGTTTGATAGGAAGTGCGGAGGCGGGCGTTATTGTGCAACAGGATGATTCCCTCAGAAAGCATTCTGATAGCCCAAGGTCAAACGGCAAAGCCAACAGTGGAAACGTCCCACATATCCCTCATTAAAAACTTCCAAAGCTGTTCTCCCAAGTTCCGGTAAGGTCCTGATGTACTTCTCGACTGCAAGCGCCCCCTGCCCGTGAAGTTTGTAGTGTGTGGGACGACTATGTGCAGCGCTATAAAGACACTTCGCAGAAACTGCGACATGCCATACATAGACAAAACACCCAGGAATGACGTCGGACGGAATCATCCTCTTGCACGATGACGCCGCCCTCACACTGCCAACAGGACGAAGGCTACGCTTCAGCAGATCTTCAACCGTCTGATGATGATTAAATCTTGGGCGACCCGAAGAGACATACATGGAATTCCCTTTGTCAGGCGAGGAAGTGCAAGAGTGGGTGTGGTTGTGGCGACGTTAGCGGCCTACCGCTTTCTACGAAACCGGAATCTATCGTCTCGACTTTAAATGGGATAAATATATTTAACTTTTGTGGTGATCACTTCTGAATGGAACCAATGGAACCTGTCTTCACCGACCTTTAAATATTGAGATAATAAAATGGCTTAGCGAAATACGAAATGTTAGAGCACACAGTTTTCTTATAAAACAGGATTTATTCCGGCATGTTTAGATCAAAAGGGCACAATTGTTAGCATACTGGATAAAGATTCAAATCCGCGTCCGATCGTCCAGACAACATTTTCCGTCATTTTCCTAAATCGCTGCAGGCAAATGTCGGGATGGTTCTTTTGGAGGGAGAGAGAGGGAGGGGGAGAGAGAGAGAGAGAGAAAACACGGCCGACTTTCTTCCTTTCGTAATCCGAGCTTGTGCTCTTTAGCTGACCGCGCTGTCGACGAGGCGTTAATGTCTAATTTGCCTTTTTTGCAGTTCAGAAGCGAATTTGGTAGTGGAGTGTGTGTAAAGAATTGTGATCTGTTCACTCTGTGAACAAATGACTTTACATTGTTCTTTACACTTACTTGGTCAACCCAGTTTATCGGACGGATTACACCCGCGAAATCGTTTAAGTGCTACTGTTGTCCAAACATAAGTACATAAGTACATAAAATACGAACGACGTAAGTAGATTGAGTCCCAAATATTAGCTCGCTTACTGTTCATAAAATCCATTGAAGTAAGCTGGATAAATTGATGCATGGAAACCGTATACCAAACTACTTGCTCTCTCCATTTTCTCGAAGTGAGATAGCTTTTCCGCCTGCTAAAAGCGAGCTTGAATCTTCTTATAAATTCTGTGTTTGGGAGTTCACTTATCGCCGTGAACTATTATGGCATACAGTCGTTCTGCATTCCATGGAAAACTGCTGCTACTTCCTTGAATACCTGGAGGAAACACAGACGTATAGCAAAGTTCAAATAGTGCCCTTTGGAATATGCAGTATCGTAATCCGAAATGGATATGGATCCCTGCTGATCCGCTAATACTTGAATTTGCTCGATATGGAATCTGCCTACCTTAAGTTTATCTGTACCGGGCGATGTGGCGGAATGGCTAAGGTACTAGACTCGCATTCAGGAGAAACTTACTTCAGACCCCCGTCCGGCCGTCCAGAGTTAAGCTTTCCGTCGTTCCCCTACATCCGTCACGACGAATGCCGGGATGTTTCCACCCCGTCCGTGTCCTACAAGAGATAACGCTCCATCTCTAGTGACCTCGTCGCGACGGGGCATTAAGCCTCAATCTTAAATATCTTAGCTAACGTCTATCATGTGTCTTGGCCCAGAGTTGTAATGGCTTTCGTATGGGTCTTCTTGCAAGTGGTTTTCGTTTGCATGTTTCTCAATAACTCTGCATCATTATAGAAAAAGGTGGCGGGTACATTGAAATGTTACTTTTTGTAGCACTTCTCCCATTACGCATATGTACTGTACTTTAATATGGTACAGTTTTTGGTTTGGCTTTCTTGGTTCCGAGAATTTGTGCTTCACATAAATTTCAACGGACGGCTATCCGAGTGGGATGTTAAGCGTAACTGTGAGCGAATTAAGGTTATAGCTGAGCCAGTGCTTCGACGTTTAATAACGCTGCTGTTTGACACTTTTTTAAAAAAACCGACGAGTTTGTCGTGACGTTAAATACATATGTAAATTTCTTGGTAAAGTTTGTTCGGATCGTTTGAAATGTGCAGCGTCGAAGTGTTAACCATAAACGGGATGTTAACTTGATGCTTTCGTGCTCATTGTCATTATAAAGTCAAGGATAGAAAGTGGAGGTTCCATACCAGAGTTGAAGTCGATGAAAGCTGCCGTCACAAATGAATTACTCAGTGACCCCTCTTATTCTGTTCTGCAAATTTCTAAGTGGCGATGCAAGCTAATGGCGGTTCAGCACCAGATTTGAAAAGCGTAATGTTAAAAATTAAAGACAGAAGTTGAAATTGAAGACATCGCTGTTAAATAGCATACCCCTGAAGCTGCAGCATCGGTGTGAATGACGTATAGGGAAAAAGTATGGCGGCCAGGGCTTCCGTCTATGCGGGAAAGTTGGCGCTGCTCTCTTTGCGGGGCTTCTCCCCCCCCCCCCCCCCCCTCTCTCTCTCTCTCTCTCTCTCTCTCTCTCTCTCTCTCTCTCTCTCTCTCTCTCTCTCTCTCTCGTTCCCCCCTCCGCATTTCCATTCCCCTCCCCGTGTGATGACGTATCCGGCTGACGTCATAGTGCGCCTGGTGACGGCGCAGGGAGCTGAGGCTGCCGGCTTAGGACAGACGCGCACGTGCTGCTTCAGCGCGGCGTTCCTCGCTGCTGCCATCCGCTGCTCTTCGTTACGCAAAACGAGTTTGAGTCCCGGCGCCTCCTGTATCTGGCACCGTTGTCACAACACGCACCACAGGTAACTTGTCGACCATGAATCAGTAGTAGACACACACAAAATGTATGTAATGCCCGCAGCATACATCAGTTTCGACTTCTCACAACTTAATAACTCGTCCCCATTTCGGTTATGAATACAGTACGCAAAAAAAATTACTTCGTGAAGTATTGTGATCTTTGCTCACACAATGCAAGAAAGCCCTTTCTATGAAATAGTATAGTGACCCTTATACATTTCTGAACTTGTTCAGTGCTTTGTGCGTGTGTGCAAATCAAACGTCATCTATGTCCTCGCTGCCTTTCTCTAAAGTGTGAAAGATAAAAGTGTCATTTTAGCAGCATAGCCTCTCTTGCGGCGATTCAGCCTAGACGTTGACCGCACGAGGAGATCAAACTGTACAAAAACTGTATTTCCAGCGGTCTTAATTACAGAGTGCAGCGACACTTAGGGTCGTGAACTCGTAAACTGGAGGAGCCGGAATAAAATTTTACGTGAACCCATAACTCGCCTTGCGCGAATTCTTTAGCTCACGCAAGGCCACAGCGCAAGTTCTTCCCCCGTTCTTGTTCAGTGCTAATTAGGGATTCTAGGACAAATTAGTTCTTCCAAGAAAGGAACAGCAGTTTCCGATCGTAATGATTCTGAAAACTGAGCTAGCTACATACACAAAAATATCTGAACCTGGGCTCCGCCTTAAATGAAATCATACAAGAACTCGGCCATATTTAGTGACTTATGGAAAAACATTTAGCCAGAGTAATAGATCTTGTAACATATTCGAAGTAGTATTATGGCTACAGATCGCTATCATGATGGACGTTTTAATATAAAATGTGATTCGGCTAAGCTGGGAAACACTTACTGAATGGCATTTGTGTTATTAGTCAGACATGGTCTTAAGAGTTCTTAGATTAGATTCTGCTTGTGACTACGCTGTGATTTTCTTCAATCGCAGTTCTTCGAATTGTTTGATAGCTTAGCGGAAGAACACCGTTCAGAAGGTAGTGGAGCATCTACTTCATCTTATCTGCTGAAATCTTTCGTGGCTACTGGTTGCACTGTCAGATTACACACCACAAATGTTTGACACGTCGTGAGAATCCCTGTCTGATTATTTGTATGCAATTAATAAATATTGCATTTTATAGTATACTACTTGAATGATGAATTTGTTGTATAGTCCTCTGGTGAATATGCCAGCAGCGTAAATAACTCTGCCCACTATATTTAGCAATATTTCAGTCGGTGGAACACGTCTTCGAGTCGAGGAGGCACAGCCGATAAGAAGGGTTACCTCGTTTCGAGTCCCACTTTTTGAGTGACGCGTGGCCGGCTTGCCTGTTCAGCGCCGCGACACCGTTGCTCGAAGGCCGGCCGGGCCGTGTGATCTCAGATCCCTTTTCAGTTACGTCATGAGGGTGCGCCACAGCAGTTTCCTAAGACCGGTGCGCAAAGAATACCCGTGACGGCAGCGCGCAGGTATCCGCCGCCTAATCGCGGTTCCGTCACGACGTGACTTCATTTCGCTGCCAGGCTATGCTGTTCCTATTCTGTGTGCTCCAAATATTGAAACTAAGCAGCATTCTTTCTATTTGAACACGCTAAATTATTTCAAATTGCAGATTCTGTCGCAGGTACTTGTGTATTATTAGCGAACCCGGCAATGCTTCGCAATTGCTAAATATCTATAGGAATCGGGTATAGGCTACGTCCTAATCACCCCCTCTTTCTTACCCATTACGTCCTCTTCCCTGTAACTCCTCCTCCCTCTTCATGTCTTTTCCCCTCCCCCTCTGCCATCTCCTCTTTCCGGCTCTCTGAGCTTGAGCTCTGTTTATTTTCAACAAAACTCTCATATAAATTGGAATGGGTAAATTGGTTGAGTTCTTTGGTACACCGGGTATAGACACGTCTCTTACTGCTCACAGGATTCGAGAGATAGTTTTTCCACAATAACCGTAAATCGCTCAGGACAAATGTCTGTAAGATTCCTTTGAAAGGGCACAGCCGATTTCCTCCCCCATCATTGAAACCTAAACTGCTTGTTCTCCGTCTCTAATGACCTAAATGTTGACGGGACGTTAAACCCTACTTCTGCTTGCTTGTCTCTGTGACGGTGGTTGCTTCGGTGACAGTATTTCGCATAGCTTTACTCTACAAACGGGTAAGATTACTAAGTTTCAAACAATTCAGATTCCACAGTAGTACTTCACTTATAAGCCGATAAGCCATAAATGCAACTTTCCTCTTGTCGAAATAGACTGTGAGGAAGAAAACGAAACAGCACGTAGTTGAGTACGAAATTCTTTTTATGATATTATGTTTAAGGAGAAAAGGATATACATAGAAGAAACAATTCGTGTGATGGTATAAATGCCCTGCTCTCGTATCTGAAACTAATTGCGAGAAGGAAAACATAACCGCACATTTTCACAGCACTGCAGTTTTTCTCGCAGTTGGTTTCAATAGAGAACCTGTACATTGTTGTTTAAGAAAATATTCGGTCAAGAACTTCCCGAGAACTTATGTAACAACGTTGAACCACTACTTGTCTTTATATAGTAGTTACATGCCTATTTTCGACAATAGAAACGTTCTGTATGGAACTAGTGTTAAATTTTAAAGTTATGATACTTGCTAACTTTCATGCGTCGGGACTTTGTTCTGTCGCACACGTTTTTCTGAATTCATGAAATTGTTCCTTTATGCCTATTTCAGATAAATTAGTTGCCATTAGTTCACGCTAAATTCAGCTCTGAAGACAGGTTTCAAACTGTGCTGGTGGCCGTGAAGAATTTCGATAACGCTGCTAGTTGAATCCGCTGTCTAAAGCTTCCTTTGTAAATCATCATTTACAGGAAAGCTTTTAGCAGCGTATCGTCACTGCTGACTAGAAGCCAACGGAAAAAGCGTGAATATTGCTACAAGACAATTGTTGACTGGATCATTTCAGCGTGAGGGGTAACAGATGGAGGAAGCAAAGTTAAACTACCTTGAAACATTTCTTGCAATTAATGCGAAGAATTCCAGTGAAGCGCTTTCTGATCTCGGCGTGAGTAGGAAATGCCCGAAACACGCATAGCGGGCAGCGCGTTCGTATTCGGCCGGCGTCTCTGAGGTGTCGCCAAATCCGGCTCGCCACTTCCGGGACGCGCGAGTGTGCGTGCAGCCACGCACTCGCTCAGTGTGCAGAAGCCTGTCACGTTTACTACACAACTTCGACAGGAAAAAAGCGTCTCTTGCTGTGAACAAGGTGGTGTTTAATTCAACATTTTCACGTTCATGTTGAAAACATAAAAATGGTGGACATCATTACAATCTGAAAACTACTGCTCAGTAAGCCTTTCTTGTTCGTATTTCTTTTCACCATTACTGTAACAATGTTCTTTCTCTTCGTTGTACATCACTGAAGAAGTCTGGTACGTATCATATTTACGAAGTAACTTTGTGATCAGCCAAAGTCAGCTTGCAAAATTTGGTATTCTTTTAGAATGTTCTAACAGTAAGACCCTAAGAGCCGTCCGGCGCATTTTCCATGGTTATTCGGTAGATACTTGCAGTTTAGCTTTTGAGATGTGTAGCTGCAGCCAAACGAAACAAATGTTGCTCCCTTACGTCTTTCATGCGCAGCCCAGTGTCGACGGAAAGCGTAGGGTTGCTTACTGCTACAAAAAAAAAAAAATTTTAATCGGAATTTTACGTTTTCACTCAATAGAACGGTCCGAAATTAGTCTAGGGCGATATGCAAATGATCCGTACACCTGTGTGGCACTGGGAGTCAGCCAGGGCCAAGGCGGTGCTACCGATTTTGATAAAGTTCCGCCAGGATTACCTATGTTCAAAATAGACGCGTGTTTCTCGTTTTTCTAGGCATTCCGTATTTTCTGGAAAAAATCGAGGTCAAAATTGATGACGAAAAATTCTCATTGCTACACATCGAAGATCGTCTAGAAACACATTTATTAATATAATATGGAGTTACAAGTTACTAATGTTTCAGTTACTAAAGTTTCTGTGTTATCATGCTGTAGATTGGATACCCGGCATTCGACGCCTCTAACAGAGGGAAGTCGGCCGTCAAGGTATTAGACTACCTAACCGCTGGTCCGTGTTAGATTCTTCATCGTGGCTTTTCATTAGATATTTTTTTCGGTGTATCTGGCAACATTCAGATAATGGGAGTACTTTTCTTTGCCTTTATTCAGGTAAAACATCGGGAGGTGTGGTTAACAATAAGCATATATAATGTATTGAGGTACTTCAGTCATGATAGTACTAAAGTACACCTGAAGTATATTCGTCTATTCGTGAGCGTTCTCGCAATCTGTAGGTGTCAACTGTTCACAAAAGCAATCAGAATTTCTCGTACCATGCATAATACACGAGCGAAATCTCTCATCATTGACATGTTTCCCGTACACTGTTAGTGAAAAACGTATCTGATTCACATTCGTGAAATAAATTTATCGTATATCAATTTGGATGCCTACCAAGTGTATAAAAGCAGATCTTGAGACAGGCGCGGACAACCAGTTATGGACGAACGCGTGGATTTTGATAGCATCCTCCCTATCTTTTCTCTGCCCCGCTGTGATTTCGCATGATCTTGATGTTGTTGTTGTTGTTGTTGTTGTTGTTGTTGTTGTCTTTGTCTTCAGTCCTGAGACTGGTTTGATGAACCTCTCCATGCTACCCTATCATGTGCAAGCTTCATCATCTCCCAGTACCTACTGCGACCTACATCCTTCTGAATCTGCTTAGTGTATTCATCTCTTGGTCTCCCCCTACGATTTTTACCCTCCACGCTGCCCTCCAGTGCTAAATTGGTGATCCCTTGATGCCTCAGAACATGCCCTACCAACCGATCCCTTCTTCTGGTCAAGTTGTGCCACAAACTCCTCTTCTCCCCAATCCTATTCAGTACCTCCTCATTAGTTATGTGATCTACCCATCTAATCTTCAGCATTCTTCTGTAGCACCACATTTCGAAAGCTTCTATTCTCTTCTTGTCCAAACTATTTACCGTCCATGTTTCACTTCCATACATGGCTACACTCCATACAAATACTTTCAGAAATGACTTCCTGACACTTAAATCTATACTCGATGTTAACAAATTTCTCTTCTTCAGAAACGCTTTCCTTGCCATTGCCAGTCTACATTTTATATCCTCTCTACTTCGACCATCGTCAGTTACTTTGCTCCCCAAATAACAAAACTCCTTTACTACTTTGTCTCATTTCCTAATCTAATACCCTCAACATCACCCGACTTAATTCGACTACATTCAATTATCCTCGTTTTGCTTTTGTTAATGTTCATCTTATATCCTCCCTTCAAGACACCATTCATTCCGTTCAACTGCTCTTCAAAGTCCTTTGCTGCCTCTGACAGAATTACAATGTCATCGGCAAACCTCAAAGTTTTTATTTCTTCTCCATGGGTTTTAATACCTACTCCGAATTTTTCTTTTGTTTCCTTTACTGCTTGCTCAATATACAGATTGAATAACATCGGGGAGAGGCTACAACCCTCTCTTACTCCCTTCCCAACCACTGCTTCCCTTTCATGCCCCTCGACTCTTATAACTGCCATCTGGTTTTTGTACAAATTGTAAATAGCCTTTCGCTCCCTGTATTTTACCCCTGCCACCTTCAGAATTTGAAAGAGTATTCCAATCAACATTGTCAAAAGCTTTCTCTAAGTCTACAAATGCTAGAAACGTAAGTTTGCCTTTCCTTAATCTTTCTTCTAAGATAAGTCGTAAGGTCAGTATTGCCTCACGTGTTCCAGTATTTCTACGAAATCCAAACTGATCTTCCCCGAGGTCGGCTTCTACTAGTTTTTCCATTCGTCTGCAAAGAATTCGCGTTAGTATTTTGCAGCTGTGACTTATTAAACTGATAGTTCGGTAATTTTCACATCTGTCAACACCTGCTTTCTTTGGGATTGGAATTGTTATATTCTTCTTGAAGTCTGAGGGTATTTCGCCTGTTTCATACATTTTGCTCACCAGATGGTAGAGTTTTGTCAGGACTGGCTCTCCCAAGGCCGCCAGTAGTTCCAATGGAATGTTGTCTACTCCGGGGGCCTTGTTTCGATTCAGGTCTTTCAGTGCTCTGTCAAACTCTTCACGCAGTATCGTATCTCCCATTTCATCTTCATCTACATCCTCTTCTATTTCCATAATATTGTCCTCAAGTGCATCGCCCTTGTATAGACGCTCTATATACTCCTTCCACCTTTCTGCTTTCCCTTCTTTGCTTAGAACTGGGTTTCCATCTGAGCTCTTGATATTCATACAAGTGGTTCTCTTATCTCCAAAGGTCTCTTTAATTTTCCTGTAGGCAGTATCTATCTTACCCCTAGTGAGATAAGCCTCTACATCCTTACATTTTTCCTCTAGCCATCCCTGCTTAGCCATTTTGCACTTCCTGTCGATCTCATTTTTGAGACGTTTGTATTCCTTTTTGCCTGCTTCATTTACTGCATTTTTATATTTTCTCCTTTCATCAATTAAATTCAATATTTCTTCTGTTACCCAAGGATTTCTACTAGCCCTCGTCTTTTTACCTATTTGATCCTCTGCTGCTTTCACTACTTCATCCCTCAAAGCTACCCATTCTTCTTCTACTGTATTTCTTTCCCCCATTCCTGTCAATTGTGCCCTTATGCTCTCCCTGAAACTCTGTACAACCTCTGGTTCTTTCAGTTTATCCAGGTCCCATCTCCTTAAATTCACACCTTTTTGCAGTTTCTTCAGTTTTAATCTACAGGTCATAACCAATAGATTGTGGTCAGAGTCCACATCTGCCCCTGGAAATGTCTTACAATTTAAAACCTGGTTCCTAAATCTCTGTCTTACCATTATATAATCTATCTGATACCTTTTAGTATCTCCAGGGTTCTTCCATGTATACAACCTCCTTTCATGATTCTTAAACCAAGTGTTAGCTATGATTAAGTTGTGCTCTGTGCAAAATTCTCCCCCCCCCCCCCCCCCCCCCATGAACCATGGACCTTGCCGTTGGTGGGGAGGCTTGCGTGCCTCAGCGATACAGATAACCGTACCGTAGGTACAGCCACAACGGAGGGGTATCTGTTGAGAGGCCAGACAAACGTGTGGTTCCTGAAGAGGGGCAGCAGCCTTTTCAGTAGTTGCAAGGGCAACAGTCCGGATGATTGACTGATCTGGCCTTGTAACAATAACCAAAACGGCCTTGCTGTGCTGGTACTGCGAACGGCTGAAAGCAAGGGGAAACTACGGCCGTAATTTTTCCCGAGGGCATGCAGCTTTACTGTATGATTAAATGATGATGGCGTCCTCTTGGGTAAAATATTCCGGAGGTAAAATAGTCCCCCATTCGGATCTTCCGGCGGGGACTCCTCAAGAGGATGTCGTTATCAGGAGAAAGAAAACTGGCGTTCTACGGATCGGAGCGTGGAATGTCAGGTCCCTTAATCGGGCAGGTAGGTTAGAAAATTTGAAAAGGGAAATTGATAGGTTAAAGTTAGATATAGTGTGAATTAGTGAAGTTCGGTGGCAGGAGGAACAAGACTTCTGGTCAGGTGACTACAGGGTTACAAACACAAAGTCAAATAGGGGTAATGCAGGAGTAGGTTTAATAATGAATAGGAAAATAGGAACGCGGGTAAGCTACTACAAATAGCTTAGTGAACGCATTATTGTGGCCAAGATAGATACGAAGCCCACACCTACTACAGTAGTACAAGTTTATATGCCAACTAGCTCTGCAGATGACGAAGAAATTGAAGAAATGTATGATGAAATAAAAGAAATTATTCAGATAGTGAAGGGAGACGAAAATTTAATAGTCATGGGTCACTGGAATTCGAGTGTAGGAAAAGGGAGAGAAGGAAACGTAGTAGGTGAATATGGATTGGGGCTAAGAAATGAAAGAGGAAGCCGCCTGGTAGAATTTTGCACACATGATCTTGATATCATGAGATATTTTCCTGTTGGAAAAAGTAAACATCTTCGGTTGATAAAGGGGGTACATTTCGGTGATACCACTTTCACGGTGCAGGTCGCTTGAGCTTTATGTACGAAAGTTCTATCGTAGCGCTTCATGTACCACAATGAAAATAACTATTTATGAATTATATACACTTATTTGACTACTAATCACACCTCCCGATATTTTACTCCAAAAAAGGCAAAGAACGGTGTTTCCATTACCAGATTGACCGAAAAAATATAGTGAAAAAAATCCCGCTCAACAATCGAACACGGATCACAGGTTTGATAGTCTAACGTCTCGTTCACCGACCTCGCCCTGCTAAGTACGTAGAATGATGGGTACCTTAGCTGCAGCATCAAAACTCACAAACGTAATTGATGTTGGACCCTACATTATATTAATAAAAAAGTTTGTCTTTAGACACGTTCGATGTATAGCATTGAAAATATATTCAATCGTGAACTTTGACAGAGATTTTTCAAAATGTGGGGAGCGTCTAGCAAAAAGCTAAAAGTGTCTACTTTCAATATAGAACGTCCTTGCAAAACTTGATCAACATCGGTGACCCACATCACAGACACTCTGCTGTTAGTGCTTTAACGTACATGTTGATACTTACCGATGAAACGAATATCTCATTACGCTAATTTGTGACAGGTCTATCGAATGGACACGAGAAACTTTGCTTCAAAATAATTGCGTTTGTAACGGGAAACAAACCGGCGCTACCGCGTTCAGTGTCTTTGCAAGAACTGAGATGACCAGTATTTGTTTTGGCTGCCTGCAGCTACGTAATGTGAAAACTGCATGGCGTATATGTGCCGAAACAGAGAGAGAATGTGTGACAGGTCTCAAGGGAGACAACCAGCATATGAAGAACTTCGCTGTAAATAGTGTTAAGGGGCAACCGAAGACCTGGTATACAAAACATGGTGCTGGATGTGCTTTATCCATATTAGTTGATAGTTCCGATGTCAGGCGAGAAATGGTAGCTTTGTTTCTAATTTGTCTTACTAATGGCGACTTTTACAGGGTATGTGCATGTAAAGTGGTAAGTGCCAAAAACCATGGCTGCCAGTAGCAGTAACGTGTGCGGTGTTCGTCGCTGGAAGATGCTTTTCAGGCGCGATTTGTACAAATCCGAGGATTATGTCGATAACTACGACCCATATAAAAGTACTGAATGTTCTTTGACGCAAATGCGCTTCAAAAGTTACTGCTAATCAGGTAAATGTGAATAACTAAGTAAACAATGTTGTGCCCCTTATCATGTGAACATACGTGAACGGCTGACCATGTTTTACGTCTCACTCGCGAAGATTGTTTCGACTCGGCTCTAAGAGTTCAGTCACTTTCTCCTCATTGACCGCCTGAGGGTTGAAGGGGCACCCCTCGCGTGCTCTGGCCCCATGGCGGCCCTTGCTCGGCGATCTGGCCGGGCCCTTACCCTTCCCACCTATTTATGCTTCTTGTTCTTCCACGTTTACCGTTTTTAATGTTTGCTAAAATTGTATCATCTCGTCTGTGCTCCTCGTTTTCTTGGGATAACGGGCAGTGAGGTAGTGCTAGTGCGTCTCCCTCCGCATACCGTACTCTGGGGACCTAAAACTGCATTCTGGGCAGAGCGGCTCGCCCACCTCTCCTCCCTCTCCTCCCGCCTCTCCTCCTCCCGCCTCTCCTCCTCCCGCCTCTCCTCCTCCCGCCTCTCCTCCTCCCGCCTCTCCTCCTCCCGCCTCTCCTCCTCCCGCCTCTCCTCCTCCCGCCTCTCCTCCTCCCGCCTCTCCTCCTCCCGCCTCTCCTCCTCCCGCCTCTCCTCCTCCCGCCTCTCCTCCTCCCGCCTCTCCTCCTCCCGCCTCTCCTCCTCCCGCCTCTCCTCCTCCCGCCTCTCCTCCTCCCGCCTCTCCTCCTCCCGCCTCTCCTCCTCCCGCCTCTCCTCCTCCCGCCTCTCCTCCTCCCGCCTCTCCTCCTCCCGCCTCTCCTCCTCCCGCCTCTCCTCCTCCCGCCTCTCCTCCTCCCGCCTCTCCTCCTCCCGCCTCTCCTCCTCCCGCCTCTCCTCCTCCCGCCTCTCCTCCTCCCGCCTCTCCTCCTCCCGCCTCTCCTCCTCCCGCCTCTCCTCCTCCCGCCTCTCCTCCTCCCGCCTCTCCTCCTCCCGCCTCTCCTCCTCCCGCCTCTCCTCCTCCCGCCTCTCCTCCTCCCGCCTCTCCTCCTCCCGCCTCTCCCCGATTTTGTGTCTTTATGTATCTTGCTTACAGTTGGGCTTCCCAGGTTTTGCCTTTTCTATCCTCCTTCCGAGAACTATTTTTGGTTCGATACATACAGAGTGGAGTGATGACCTTGCAGCTTGGTCCCTTTAAATGCAACAACCAATCAGTAAACATGTGACAGTAAGAGGGCAGAGTATTAAGGGCCATCCTTAACAATGTTTACGCGCTGGATTAATTTCGGGTCGGTCCGGGTAGCGTGCACGGATAGCCGAAATGATTTAGCTGACCGCTCGCTATAAGCGGGAAATCTGGCTTACAGTCACTATTGCGTAATAGATTTACGCGTAATACAGCTGCTGTCAATGAATTTTCAGGTGGTAGCTGTGGTTTTACGCCCTCAAACACTGGTTTGATACATCTCTTGATGCAAGTCAGTCCTGTGCAAGCGTCATTGCTGCATAACTACCGCAGTCTACATCCATTGTACCTGCTTAATGTATTTAAGCCTAATTTTAAAATAAATCACTAGTGATCGCTAGTAACAAGCAAAATTAACTGTCTGTTGTATGATAAATTTGTTTTCGTGTAAGCGATTTACCTCATTGACAGAACAGTACGAAATTTGCTAGACTATATAACATATTTCATAATAGGTAAAAACCATGGAAACACATTGTCAGCCTGCTACACGTGTATCGTGTTTAGATTCCGACCAGCGGTAAGGCAAATGCAACACACCCAGTGGCTATCTTAATAGTACTTAAATCTGTGTGTGTAGGGGAACATAGGCCACCAATTGCGTCAAAGTGATTCATGGCTTCATAACGCTGAATTCTTAAAGAGTCTCACTTCGGGTGCAAGTGATGGCTGAAATGTCTTAAATGGACGACAGGAGCAGCAAAAACCAGAAGTCACAACTTGACAATAACGGAGGAGTACTCGGCCGAGAGCTCGTGGATTTTAAACCACTTGATGCGGCTGGTATCCCGAGAAAACTTTATTAGTACATATCGCCGTGAAACTATGCACTCCGATGTCTCTTAAATGTGATTTACTAAGCTGCAGAATGAAATGGATCTGAGCACTATGGGACTTAACAGCTATGGTCATCAGTCCCCTAGAACTCAGAACTACTTAAACCTAACTAACCTAAGGACAACACACAACACCCAGTCATCACGAGGCAGAGAAAATCCCTGACCCCGCCGGGAATCGAACCCGGGAACCCAGGCGCGGGAAGCGAGAACGCTACCGCACGACCACGAGCTGCGGACAAGCTGCAAAATGTAATATGAACTATTCGGAAAAAAAATTAATAAAATGTGATGTATTTGAAGTTCACATTTCAACAGAGCTACAGAAGAATGCTGAAAATTAGATGGGTAGATCACATAACTAATGAAGTACTGAATAGGATTGAGGAGGAGAGAAGTTTGTGGCACAACGTGACCAGAAGAAGGGATCGGTTGGTAGGACATGTTCTGAGGCATCAAGGGATCACCAATTTAGTATTGGAGGGCAGCGTGGAGGGTAAAAATCATAGATGGAGACCAAGAGATGAATACACTAAGCAGATTCAGAAGGATGTAGGTTGCAGTAGGTACTGGGAGATGATGAAGCTTGCACAGGATAGAGTAGCATGGAGAGCTGCATCAAACCAGTCTCAGGACTGAAGACCACAACAACAACACATTTCAACAGAAATTCTACTAACTGTAAGACTTCAAAGGAAACCGCACTGCAATCGGATTTTTGTAATTTTATATTTATGGTACGTCAAATTAGGAACTCAAATATTAATCCCCCGCAACAGTTTCATGCCACTCCCAAAATTCTCGAGAAAACCGACGATGAAATTTTCGGAACATCTTTAATTCCTCAATTCACGGCCTGATTTGTCGTTGGTCCACATGGCTTTATAGAACAACTTGCGCCTGCACCGTGGGCCGCTCGGTTCGATTCCTGAGCGATGCAAATTTTTAAACAGTGGTGCATGTTCCACGAGCATTTCCTCGAAACATTAAATACATAAAGACGAAAGAATTAATTTGTAAGGTTTTAATGTAAAAAAAACTTCGTTAATCTTTCACAGGGGATTGGTAACAAAGAACTTCTGTCTGCGATATGTATTTTGAAATAAGAAGAGGTATATTTTTCATATAAAATGGCAATTAATATGTGTTAATTAGCGTATTTGATAGTTATATGTAAATTTCGTAAATATTTGATCCGAACGGAAAACACACACAAACGGAAACTACTCGAAGCAGGACTTTACAGTATCGAGCGGCATGTACCTTCCACATCTCCACGTTTAACGGGGATATTGACAGAAAATGCACCATTGTTAAAATACTTAAATCAGCCGGGAGTCGAACCTATGTCACCCACGTTATAGGCGATCTTTCTCCCATGGAGCTATGTGACCCGTCGATAAAATCGGATGTGAACTTTTTGAATTAAAGTCGCTAGGTCAATCTATTTTATCGAGAATTTTTGAGCTGCATAGAACTACTTTGGCACATAGGTATTTGAGTAATGAACTTCACGTATCATAAACATAAAAATGACAAAAGTCAGATTGTCGTGCGGGATTCTTGTTAACCGAAAACCACATCAAAGTTTTCGGAAGAATTTGTCTAAGATGCATAACGATCTTAATTATTACTCGTTGCAGACCAGTACTTCGCGGGCTGAAATTAAGTAGTAATGTTTACACATAGCAATTTTTTGTGTATGTGAAAAAATGATTATGTTAAAATTTAAGTCCACGGTGTAACTGTAGCTGGATGAGACAGCTTTCGGAGGGAAAGTGAAGAGTACTTCGTTTCTGTATTTTCCAGTAACTGTTTCCATCAGTATAGAAAAGTTAGTTTCCAATAACGGACGCTTTCGTAACAGAGGTATTAAAATTTTATCACAGAAAATTTCCGACAAAACGAACGTAGTATATAATTTCCACTGTTTGTTAACGTGTAATTGCTTTCAATATTTTCATTTGTAGTCCGACGTACATCCGACAATTCGTTGCTCATTTTAACGGTTTTCTGCCGTTAAGAATATCTGCAACGCAACTCATATTACTAAAAGATTTGGAACTCTTTGACAGATCTAATATTTGATTGCAGAAATAGGTGTTTCGTTACTATGTACTAAATTTGCAGCTATCCGCGTGTAAGATTACAGTTCCATCTAACACGCGTGCATTTTCAGTAATATCTTAAGTCGAACGTAGTAGCTGTGCGCTTGAGCCGCTTGGTAAAGCGCGATATCACTTCGCAGGCGGGGCACGTGGAGACAGCATGTGAATGGAATGCTGCTTCTCGCGGCCGTAGCATCTCAGAGTTTGGCTACCGCACAATCAACTCAAAAATAAACTTTAAATTGGTGGATAAATTTAATTCGTTCTTTCCAACCGGTCGGTTTTCATGAAACCTACTAACGAATACAAAGCGCTATGTAAAACGCAATAAAAGATGCAAAAGTCGTTTGTTCTGACGACACTGGATGGAGTGCATAAAAGATTCTGCGCGTTTTGAGGAGAGGGGGGAATGTTGGACTATTTCATTGAGCTACAAATTTTGTCGTCCCATGTACCGATGGCATGTCTGTCGCTCATTTGGTTACATGCCAGGTAGATAATTAGGGAGGCCACGTCAGTCCTCTGTTTCTGAGACTGACACTGATGACGTCATACGCAGCAGACCTTTTAACAAAATTAATCGTCTCTCTTCCAGCGTTTTGTCCATATGACTGAGGAGCTGATTCGCGTGTGAGATATGCAGTGGCGCCCCACATAAGTGTTCAAAGGCTGTAGTGTTTTCATGTAGAAACTTGAACGCGAGAAAAAATACATGCTACATTCTCATGTACCACGTCAATCTAGCTGACGCAGTTAGCATGTTCCTCCAGGTGAAGACAGTGTGAAAAGAAAGAAACTGGCGTTTACAATGAAGTGTGCGAATAATCGATGGTGCAGTTTATAGGCCGACCCGTTGTATGTGGATTCGTTATCCGCATTTCCGCAATTTTAGATTTAAGTCCAGTGCTGCCATCTGTTAACAGTAGGGAAGCAGTGATGCGTTAGCGCATCTGAACGCACATCTCGTCATGTTTGTCCAGATGTGAATCGGCAGTTCGGACCAGTATAGCTGTGAAGTCGTAGTTGACAGGGTCTGTATTTAAAATGCCGAGTAAAAGGAAATAGTGTTAATGTCGAAGGAAAGAAGCGTGTGCGAAGATCGTATTCAGCAGAAACAAAGTAGTTCTGGGTAGCTGTGATATTTGCACTTACTGAAACCACTGTGAGAAATATTCGTGACAATGCGCAGACAGTTCGAAAAACTTGTCAATCTTAAACTTGAGTGACTAGTCACAAAATCTCGTTCGGAGGCGATGGAGAGAACGAGGAAAGAACCTAAACCATTGGACTGAGCACCACTAACAACACGTGCCTCTCTTTGCAGCTGCTACTCAGACTAAAGCCAAAGGCTTGAATGCATATTTAACGAAAGACGGCGGCGGCGGCTGCGGCGACGACGACGACGATCCGGGACTTTTCTTGGTCATCAGAGGTTGGTTTTATCGCTTTTGCTTTCACAGCATTAAAATTATACGGGAGGCAGCTGCGGCAAATGGAGTTTGAGCCGAGCAATTCAAGGAGAGGTTAGAGGTTGTGACAGAAAAAGACTGTATTGCGAAGCAAATTTTCGACATTTAAGGAGCGAGGCCTTCAGAATGATCAAAGCTGCAATGACAATTTTTGAAGAACATGATGCTAAAGGAGTCGTGCATCAGTGAAGAGAAATGTTAAACATTCTCCCTGCAAAACAGTGTGGCACTTCAAATGAATATCAAGCGCCTAGCGAGAGCACTTCAGCTACTAAGAATTGCGTTTAAGAAAATCCGTCACGATCACGTTCTTTCAATGTAGATGAACCTGAGGCTGTTTAGGATGTAGATGCTCTTAATGTAATGTATGTATTATTGTGTCCATTAAATTTTTAAGTGTATAAGTATTGCAATAAAATGAGTTTCAGAAAGGTTATTTTTGGTAAAAATATTTAAAACGCCGTTTTAAAGTTAACATGTGAGTAAACGAGAACCTAACCGCATATTTTACATATAAAATAACTCTAGATAGCGAATTCGGTATGCACGACGACCCTGCAGAACATAATTATCGCGTATAACGAGATTTACCTGTATATCCGCCGACACATTAACGAGAACTCACAAAGCAAATTGCAAAAATCAGTATTGCTGTCTTGCTTGAGGACAGGTTGCAGCAAAAAACTACTATTTACTCACACTGGTGTGCAATTCGGTTCCGTTCTGACAGAAGTAAGTCGTCCAAAGCAGTATTCTCGCCAGTTCAGTAAACTTGGAAATCAATCGGTAAACGACGTAAACTTGCGTATTAATTAGCTGTAAAATCTCAAGGCAATTTTAATTTGTATGCACGAAACTTAGCACTCTCCAGAGCGAGCGTTTGCTACACTGAAGATAAAGTGGGTACTGCCGGTTGTATTCTAAAATTACACCACACAGTGCGGTAGCGAGGCAAAATATTCGGGCCATTAAAAGTTGGCCGTCGTGGCGTCCAGAGCCCCCGAGGGACAATCGCCTGGCCCCACTCACTAGCTGACCTGCTTACCTCCCTCACCTTGTTTCGTAATTGACAAAACTATCTCCATTACACTTTTGCCTACTCACTTCCACTACTAATTCTCCTGCGGCTAGAAGGTATTCAATACACTCCAACTTTAATACGGTGGAGTTTCTCTCGTCATAGTGCTTTTTTTTCCTTAAATTATTTCTCAGCTTTGGCGTCAACGTTGTTTTCATTGCGTCGATTTCGAAATCCCTACACAGTCCGACAAAGTTTCTGGCGGACATCACTAACTATAGGTGAACTCCCTTGACCGAGAGACTGATGAACTCGCTGTTTAGTCCCTTAACACCCGTCAACCGTCCGACCAAGCAACCTAGTTTCCCGTCATTAAATTGAAAGATCGAACCTTAGTGACAATAGAACCTCGCACTTGTAACTCAATTACAGAGTCCTGTATGTTGTTCAGGATAGTCCTCGCCAGAATAGTACATTTGCCACAAGAGCAACGGTCACCGATTGTCATACAGAGAACAACTGATAGAGAGGTCTACAAATATTAGTTCCAATCCGCCAGTTTGGAAGATGAAGTCACATCAGTTCCACGGTGCTATGTGGATTGCCCAGGGATAGAAAAATGTCCAAAATAGTAATAAAAAACGATTTTTCATAAGACTGAGAAAAAATCGTTACATTGGCTTGGTCAGTGTCAGGAGACGAAAAAGTGTGCATTCAATAGAGGTATGGTGGGTTTGCTGAGCCTCCCCATCCTTCCCCAGCCTATTTACGCAACAAATTAAGTTCTTTGCCCGGGGACAAGGGAAGAGCCGTGGTGTATACAATCGCGTAGTTCACCATAATGTAGCAAGTAACAAGACATGTAGTGGCGCTGTAAGTCGTCTGCATGTTCTTACTGGAACTCGCTATCAATCTTACTTTATTTTTACTTACTTAAAACTTTGTCAAAACATGGCTTCATCGATCGAATTAAACTATTGGACTCAAGAGACCTTATCAGGTCTCAAACATATGATTTATATATGCAGACTGGAGCTACTGATGAAGATTGGTACCGAGGCCGGAATTCGAACCCAGGTCTCTCCAGATCACTGGGTACACTGGCTAACCACTACGCAAGCCTGGCACAATGGCTTTGCGTAACTGCACGGACTCCCTTCTGCGTCCAAATTCCCATTCACGCTTCAGCCCACTTATCAGTGACGTTAGAGTATGGGGGAGTACAAACTGGACTGAGGCGTGAATGAATGGGAATTTGGACTCAGGAGGGAAGCGCGCTAGGGTAGTCCACGGAGTTGTGCAAAGCCACTGTGCCACGGTGGCGAAGTGGTTAGTGTATCTGCCTAATGAGCAGGAGACCCGGATTCGAAGCGCAGCTTTGGAACAAATTTTCATTAGTCACATCAGTCGTCGTACACACATCACAGCTTCGTCGAATCCCAAATTTTAATGGCGCGTTAAGGGACGTTCTCACAGTAGTAATGATTCGTATCGCACCGTGTGTACCAGAGCGTATTTGCTGTGTAGTTTGACTCCGTCAGGTCAGTTCCCTTAATCGGCGGCAGTGGAGATGTGGAGCCGCGCCGCAGGCCCTCTTAAGCTGCTGCTCACGTCGCGCCAATTGTAGCTGGCGGCGCGTCTGAGCGGTTTGCGCGCGCCTTTGGATGGCCGCCGATCTCATTACAATGGCAGCTCGCCGTCACTGTCGCGCCACGCTTCATTCGGCATTTGTCATAATTTCGTCATTCCCTGATCTGTGCTTGCTACTCAAGGGATCTTTGCGTTAAACCTAGTTCCTGAATTCAAGGAGACGTAGCTTTCTTCCCTTGGCCGTTAAAACACTTCACTAACAACTATTACAAGATAATCGGCCGGCTATCCGCGAGTGTTAGCACGTCGCTTCCGGGATTCGGGCAGGTGCACAGCCGGATCGAAGGCGCCCGGCGGATTAACGACGCGACCTATGTGCCGGCCAACCTGAATTTGATTTTTAGGCGCTTTCCCACAACCGACTTGGTGACTGCGGGGTTAACACCCAAGCTCCGCCTCAGTTACGCGATTGGAATCATTTCAAAAACTTTTGGACCAGTCCACATGGATAACACTGTACGCAGGCAGTTGGGATACACGTATTCCGTCCTGGTGCTAACGACGTTGCGGTAGAAAGGGCACCAAGCCAGCCCTTACATTAACCATGCCGAATCCGGTAGTAGCAATGGTGACTCGGTATCTACATCAACATCCATACTCCGCAAGCCACCTGACGGTGTGTCGCGGGGAGGGTACCTTGAGCACCTCTATCGGTTCTCCCTTCTATTCCATACTCGTTTTCTTCGTGGAAAGGACTGTCGGTATGCCTCTGTGTGGGCTCTAATCTCGCTCATTTTATCCTCATGGTCTCTTCGCGAGTTGTAAGTAGGAGGGAGCAATATACTGCTTGACTCTTCGGTGAAGGTATGTTCTCGAAACTTTAACAAAAGCCCTTACCGAGCTACTGAGCATCACTACTGCAAAGTCTTCCACTGGAGTTCATCTATCATCTCCGTAACGCTTTCGCAATTACTAAATGATCCTGTAACGAAGCGCGCTGCTCTCCGTTGGATCTTCTGTAACTCTTCTATCAACCCTATATGGTACAGATTCCACACTGCTGAGCAGTATTCAAGCAGTGGGCGAACAAGCGTACTGGAACCTACTTCCTTTGTTTTCGGATTGCATTTCCTTAGGATTCTTCCAATGAATCTGTCTGGCATCTGCTTTACCGACGATCAACTTTATATGATCATTCCATTTTAAATCACTCCTAATGCGTACTTCCAGATAATTTATGGAATTAACTGCTTCCAGTTGCTGACCTGCTATATTGTAGCTAAATGCTAAGTGATCTATCTATCTATTCACAGCATATTACATTTGTCTACATGGAGATTCAATTGCAATTCGCTGCAGATCCTCGTGCATTTCAGTAAAATTTTCCGTTGTTACAACCTCTCGATGTACCACAGCATCATCCGCAAAAAGCCTCAGTGAACTTCCGAAGTCATCCACAGGGTCATTTATGTATATTGTGAATAGCAACGGTCCTATGACACTCCCCTGCGGCACACCTGAAAGCACTCTTACTTCGGAAGACTTCTCTCCATTGAGAATGATGCGGGACACGGGCACAAGGAAAAACGGGAAGTATTAAGATGGCTTGCATTTGAAGTTCAGTTACCTCTGCGCTTCCTCGGTATCTTAAATGCCGGTGTCGTCTGTGTTTCAACTTTTTGCTCACAATTAGAGCAAGTTACAAATTTCGACAGACTCGCCATGGTAGCAGAAGTTCTTGTTTGCGAATGAGTTCTGGCTCCCGAAACAGTAGTTGCATGAATCCGTTTGTAGGCAGTCATTGTGATGCGCCCAGAAATGTTATCCTGAATGTAGTTACATACAGCAGCTACTTGCGTGTTTCCTGTAAAACAAAATCTAGCTTAAGAGCGAGACACTGAGTGAGATGGAGCCATGATAAGGCTCTGGAGACTATGGTCTTAGGTGGATACAGCCAGAGCAAGATATCAGAGAATAAAATGATGATTAAATCAAGACCCTAAGCTGTCGACAGGCGTTGATATACATCAACGGGGACAATTGAAAATGTGTGCCCCGACCGGGACTCGAACCCGGGATCTCCTGCTTACATGGCAGACGCTCTATCCATCTGAGTCATCGGGGGCACAGGGGATGGGGATAGTGCGACTGCAGGGATTTATCCCTTGCACGCTCCCCGTGAGACCCACATTCTCAACTTAATGTCCACACACTACATTCGTAGTGCACCTGCCCATTACACTCATTACTCGGGGCAGATAATCTTGCCGAGTCCAGTAAGAGTTCGGGCAATGCGTGTGCATCCAGTACAGGAGGTCAATGGCCGGTTACTCTTGACTATATGATGGTATCTGTTCTTTCGAACATGTCGGAAAGAACAGATACGATCTTCATATAGATATAAGAGATCTTTCGTGAAATTTCTAGGCTCCATCAGCACCTATAAAATTCGTAAGTTGGCGAGTTCGTAAGGGGGCCCTGCATGTGTAAAGGGGCTGTGATGTTATCAGCATAGTTCTTTGCACATTGCACTTCTGAATCTGAAAGAAGGCGTAACGATAGAGAAAGCATTCAGCTTTATCACTAATCTCCCCACACCCCGTCGCCCCCATTCATTCTCTATCCATCTCTGGTGTTCTCGAAAATACTACACTGATTTTAACCGTAGTGGCAGATACAAGCTATCGTCACACATCTGGCTGGTATACCTTTCTATACTCGCCAACTGGGGCATTCGGAGTAGTCTCACTGTTCGTAACCTTAGGAGGTTAGCGGGAGGTGAGGGTGTTTTAGATTGCACTAAGATACGTGCTTAGATGGCAAAGTAAGGAAAACTGGCCAAAAAATGTAAGAATACCGGTCCAAGTCCGTGTCTACCATATAGTTTTCTGCTAAGGCTCCCTCTACGTGATTGTATTCATGTAATAGTCTGCAATTCTCCCAAGAGTTCCTTTTTTAATGGTTGGTAGTTGCTAGAGCTACTTAGCAAATGGTGCATACTAGCTCTAGAAGGGCGCCGCATTGCTGCATTTAGCGTATGAGGAAACAGTTCTCCATCCGCTGTAATTCCGAAACTATTTGAGTGTAGACGAGCGAGCAGTTGCGACCACACGTTTCACTGGGAATGTGGCGTCGGGGAAAGCAGGTCAGTTGGCATGAAAGCGGATCAGCCTGGGCGACACGCAAGCTGAAGGACAAGGTTCGCATACATTGCGGGCTCCTCTACGGATCTGCATGCGTGTAGGCAGGTAGGACTGTTAAGCTGAATTACTACGGGGACACTTCGGACGTTTTTAAACCTTAGTTTCGTTAATCAAGTATTTGACTCTCAGGATGAATTTTTACTCTGCAGCAGTGTACTGATTTGAGGCTTCCTGGCAGATTGTGTGCCGGACCGGAACTCGAGCTTGGGCCGCACGTTAACATCCCGGTCCGTCACAGTTCCAATCTGCCATCTATCGTGGTGTCCTGTCGGACTCAAAGATACACATTTTTGTAAGAGTGCGACGGCTTCGTGACTTTTGTTTCAGTGTGTATGTACTATTGTCGTCCGAACGCCTACGGGAATCGATAATTTGCGAGTAGGGGGTTAATGGACGAGGAACGCTGCATGTCAGCCTGCGATAAGTTGGAAGTTAGGCAGTCAGCAACCTTGTTCGGATGGTGGCTCACGAAAAACGGTAAATCCCGGTGCGGCACAAATTTTCACCTTTCGCCAGTGAATTATCACCATGCACTGTACGGTTGGAAGGCATGAAATCTCACATCTCACCCTCCCTTCCAGTTCTTTCCCCTTTATCTATTAATGACCTCCTGTGTGATACTTCACCTACGGAAGAGAATATAAACACGATTTTTTAAATCGTATGTTGTAGCCAATAGACATGCAGGGTGACAATTATTGGACGGTATGAAAAAAACGTAAGTTAGTATCAAACTACGGTGTGCGCACACTTCATTCAACATGTAAATGTCACTACAGATATTTTGATGTAGGCAATGACACGTTCTATTTGCGTGTCTTCATTGGCGATGATGTGCCGCAGACCAATAGCGAAATTCTGCGTGACTCGCTGAAGTGTCGGAACATAGATGCTGTCGACGACCGCATGAATGGCTGTTTTCGGATCAGTAATGGTTTTGGGATTATTGCTGTACACCTTGTTTTTAACATAGCTCCACAAAAAAGTGTGTGTTCAGATCCGGAGAATGTGGCGGCCAATCGAGGCCCATGCCAGTGGCATCTCGGTACCCCAGCGCCAGAATACAGTCCCCAAAGCGCTCCTCCAGGACAACACACACTCCTGCTTCGATGGGGTCGAGCTTCGTCTAGCATGAACCACATCTTGTCGAAATTAGGGTCACTTCGGATAATAGGGATGAAATCATCTTCCAAAAACCTTCACGTACCGTTCGGTAGTCAGTGTGCCATCAAGGAATATCGCACCGATTATTCCGTGACTGGACATTGCACAGAAGTCACCCGTTGAGCGTGAAGAGACTTCTCGATCGCGAAATGCTGATTTTCTGTCCCCGAAATGCACGAATTTAGCTTATTGATGAACCCATCCAAATGAAAGTAGGGTTTGTCACTAAACCAAACCATATAATTCCCATCATGCCCCGCGGCCAAACGTACAGTTTGAACGTCCTAACGGAAACCGTTTAAAGTTATGACGGTTTTATTTCATGTAATTCAATAATTGTCACCCTGTGCTTAACTACGTAACTATAAACGACAGTAAACGTCACTGTTTACTGTGGGGGCGTAACGTTTAGAGCTCTGAACTGTGATTGGTAGGGCTAGACTTCACTCATACAGTGCTCTCGATATAGGGGAACACTGTCAAGTTTTCTTCCACTGCGTCTTTATCTGGTCTTTTTGTGGAAGATTCACTCTATATTCCTCGTAAAACTGAGCGAATACAATGCACGATTCACGTGATTTTGGATTGTGTGAAAAGCCGAGTAGCACTTTTGGTCAGCGATGTTGGCTTTCGTGGAAACCCATTTTCTCAAAAGTCAGACTCGGCAGCGCCGCCAGTGCTCCGCTGCCGTAAGCTCTCTACGTGATCCAGTGACCACTGTTCGCTATGACTGTAAAACTATCGCAAGAATAACAGAAACGTCTGAAATCACATTCCTTTTCAAAACATTGATAGTGGTGAATATTAACACCGTAGCACATTTTTGTAATCCATAAAAACAAAGAGGTATTACTCAGCGATGAAGCTTGTTACTTAGCACTGTACCGCCATGAATTTTGAAGTAAATCTTAAAATGTGAAATTTGTTTCGTCATTCACGTGAGTGAATGCTGTTGGTGTGTCTGTAGAACTTACTCCCGATCTGAACCATGATGTTTTCGCCACTTTGTTCCTCAGTAGTTCAAAGTCCAACCTGTTCCACAATGTTCCTGCTACATTAAACCATCATAACGCGTTCTTCTATGCAATTTAGTTTTAGTCGCTTCATTTGTGCGTTTTGCCCATACATTCGGTTTGTTCCAATTTAGTTCAGTTTTCAGGTCGCGGTTACACGGAGGTAATCAACGAACAGTGGTTTAATGTAAAACTTCTCCACGATATATACAGGCCTTGCTCTAGTTTGCCTCAATAATTCGTAACAGTTATCGCTTGGTTTTTTTTTTTCTCTCCATTACAATTTTTCTTTGGTTTCCAAGGTAGGTTTTCCTTGAACTGTGTTGGGAAGAATTTGAGGTCTTCGTTCGGTACGTGAGATAGTACAGCTAGTGACGTTTTATTTGGAAATACCTCTCTGCGTATCCAAGGAAAAAATACAGTAGACATTCTGCAGTTTACACGAACAGCTGCTTTACAGACTACGCTCGTAGTTAAACGTTGCTGTAGGGCACGCGACTCCTCGCACTGCTAAACATAGTATTCAGACGGGCTGTCTTGATAGTATCGCTCAGAAGCTTAGATGACTGTCACATTTGTAAAACAGTAGGTAATAGCTCACTGACCGCCAGACCTTGTAGTTTTCAGACAGTAAGTGCAATTCTTCAAAATGAGGCGAGGTGCAGCAGCGATTTGTACTTCCGCAAGACCTTACCTTCAGTTACACGAAGCTGATTTGTTGTCAGACTGAGAAGTTCTCGCAATCTGTTAGAATATTGCTGCGCGGTGTGGGATCCTTACCAGGTGGGATTGACGGAGGACATCGAAAGGGTGCAAAAAAAGGGCAGCTCGTTTTGTATTATCACGTAATAGGGGAGAGAGTGTGGCAGATATGATACGCGAATTGGGATGCAAGTCATTAAAGCAAAGAAGTTTTTCGTCGCGGCGAGATCTATTTACGAAATTTGTCACCAACTTTCTCTTCCGAATGCGAAAATATTTTGTTGAGCCCAACCTACATAGGTAGGCATGATCATCAAAATAAATCAGAGGTCGAACAGAAAGCTTTAGGTGTTCGTTTTCCACGCGCGCTCTTCGGGAGTGGAATGATAGAGAGATAGTATGATTGTGATTCGATGACCCCTCTGCCAAGCACTAAAATGTGAATTGCAGAGTAATCATGTAGATGTAGAAAATTTTGGACTATCTGTCTTCAGGCGCTTCACAGTTCTTCGCTAAACTCTTTAAGGTACGCAGAGATTTAAAGATCCGTAAAATAGAGCCATTCCTGTAAAGAAGTTCAATTAATTGAATATTATTTGTGCTCAGAATATTTTTTCAGATGCAAAACGTACCGAACGTCATAAAATTATAACAGCCAGAAATAGTTTCGTTCAGTAATGATCGTAGAATCGTGTATCGTATGTCTGGCGTTTTGGGAAACCGTACTGTGCTAAGTCTGTAGGTACAACAGAGCAATTCCAAATAACGTGCACTGCTATCTGTACACTTACAACAGAAAACACGTAATATACAACAAAAATTAGGGACGAATCGTCATAGCTGCTGTTGGTTCGAGAGAGCGAAGTTTTTTTACGACGCAAGAGTTATCCTCAGACCTACTGGTCAAAACTAGTGAGAGCCTGTTGATACCGCCACGCATTTAGGTTACAAAAATTGACGTTTAAAATAGCGCTGACAATTTGCAACTCACTCACAGTATGCAGACTAAATACTTTTTTGTATCACTGGATATGAGAGTATATCTACTTTTTGTGTAATGGGGAAGGCGGCAGTGAATGCCAGCAAGTTACCATCGAGAACGCTACTACTGATAAGGCAGTGTACCTGCGTCTGGAAATGTGGCCTTGTTGTGAGACCAAGAACTGGTGAAAACAGGAAAATTTATCACAGTTCTTTATCCGATGAGAACTGGAGTTGAGTTCTTAGTCTGTCTGAAGTTAGTCAAACCAAGAGTGGTCGGAAGGATCTTCTCAAAGTAAGTAATAGTTCGTCACTATTTCTTTAATGCACAATTTCCGAACAGTTGTTGTGCAATATAATGTTCCTTAACTATAATTTCAGAAATAATTGGTGTTGCATGTTGTAGTGAAGGACAACGGAGTGTGATGTCTGGCAGTTTCCAGAGTTCGTAAAATGAGCGTAGTGAATCAACCTTTAATAATTGGGTTCATGTAAATAATGTCGCCAATATTGAACTGTGGTTTTGAAACTGTGACTGATGATGAAATAAAAAAGTCACTTCTTTCTCCCACGATGCGTTTCAGGGGTTACACACTCACCTTAAAGTGGATCAGTGGATTACAGTAAATTTATGTTCGCTGGATGTAGCCATTTGTCTGTTTTGAACTTCCTTTCGCTAAAAATAAGCGAAATGGAGTTGAGGCAACTGGCTACCTTCAGCAAACAAAAGTGAATGCAGTTCACTGATCGACCTGAAGATCATGGTGTAAACTGTAAACCCTCGAAAAGTGTTGTGGGAGAAAATAAATAATGGTTATTTATCTTCCGTACGTAAGCGTAGCGGCAGTTATTGGAAATCCCAGAATTTGCTAGCTGCACTGTACTGCGAAGCTCCCGGGCAGATCGCGAAGTGTTTACCGCCAAAGTTGTCAATGGAATATATGTTAAGGTAACGGGTGTCTAATTGCAGCAAACCTGTGCGGCATAAGTAAAGCGCCAACTTCCTCGACAATGACTTCAAACAACGTGAAAATTCTCAGCAACTTTAGTAACACTAATAACTACGACGGATTCCATGGGGACTGCGTAGGAACATAAGACAACGAGGGCTCGGTAGATTTTCCAAATTCGAGCCGTTGCGTCCACACTTCGTGGCAAAACCTCCACTGCAGATTATCTGATCAGACAGAAGACTATTTTGATTGTCGACTGTGTTGTTCCTCGAATCTGTCAAAGAACATAAAAGCTTCGCCGAAACATTTAAAAAAATCTTTGATTTTGGATGGACACTTTTTCTCTCAAACTTCCACATTTTGTGCCTTCAAGGTTTTGTTTTGAATGTTGAACATTCGATGTGCAATGAATTGGCGAGATACATTGATTTCTATGTTCGTCATTAGTTTACGCATAAGTTTTTGTGCATGTAGTTCATTATTTAAATATCTTTTCTTTCCAGCCTCACTGACGGTATTAAACTCGTGTTACTTCCTATTCTTTGGCGTCATGTTTGAGGAACCAAATGGTATAAGCCAGACTAGTAGCTGTCGTTTAGGACAAATATGACGTCAGCTGTACTGTTTAAGGCGCTGATGGAGTAACTTCAAAATGAGTTTTTCAAATGCAAGATCACAAAAGATTAATTTAGGAAAGCAATGAAATACTGGGAATTCTTAGACATGAACCTTCCAACAATACTGCGCCACCAGAGTGATAAAAAAAATTAGCGTAATTTTGGAACGCATATTTTTGTACACACACCCAGAAGGAGAAAGATGAAAAAGTGCGTTATTAGCGGTTTTGGGCGCTGCCTGTTGCACATAATTTCGAGTACTTAGGTGGATGGGGTGATGTACCGGCGCTATCGTGGGAACATGGAAAGCAACTGGGTTATAGGGATTGATAGTGAAGATGTTCGCGTTTGTGTTGGTAGACTCTGCTGTTCGTATGCCCGTATTCAGTTCCGACGCAGATTTCCATTCTGTGATCTCTTATTTAGATTGTGATAAAAGTTCGGGTGATAGGTTTATCTCAAACGAAAAGACTGATCACGTTGGACCGGATGCAGCTACTGGTTATTAACACAGGCGTTGGCTGTAGGCATTGTAGGCTGAAACGTAATGAAGCAATGGCTGTTGAGTAATATCGGTCGGCCAATGGTGTGAATATAAAAGGGAAGTTAAGAGTATTTCTACAGCCCGCTACAGCTTAGTCCGAGTATACACGTTAAGTTTTATATAGCCATGCATAGCGTTGAATCTCAGATCCTGTTTCCCTGTGTTGGATGCGTACACTTTACTTGCATCACAACCAGAGTAATTTCTAATAATCAGCATTATAGAAATAGAGACTTTAGAGTTAAGCTCTAATGGGTGCTTCTCTGCTCCGCGATTAATTTTAATCTGGATTTAATTCTGATATGTACTGAATCCCTTTGTCAGAAATATTGTTTCGTTGGTAATTTGAGTAGGCGAAGCTAAAGAATTAACTAATCCAAAGAGAAGTTTCAACGCCAGTTACGACCAAGATACACTGCTTTCTTCTATGCAGTGACGTTATGACGTTACCCAGACGAATTAAAGCGATTGGGATCCTGATGCGATTTTCGTAGTGTGGGCTTCATGTGGTATCAGTGAACCACAAGAAAGATGCACATATGTTCAGAATCATGTGCAAAGAACCAATAGTAAACGTGGTTTGCACTGTCGACCCGCACTCCCGATAAGCGAGGTTGAAATCTCCATTGCGTAATCCAGATCTCCCTAAACCATCCAAGGCCAACATTACAGTGGTTCTTCCAAAAGAGCCAGAGCGAATTTCCTGTATCGTACTTGTCCGGTTCAGACTTCATCCCCGAAAGACAGCGTTAGTGGTGGGCCGTCTTTCACCTAGATTAAATGTCTAGGCGTAACGTTGCAGAGCGATGTGAAACGGAACGAGCACAAGAGGTTGGAAATAGGGCACGCAAATGGTCGACTAGGATTTATTGGTCGAATTTTAGGAAACCGTATAGAATACTTGTGCGAATTGAGTACTGGATCCCCACCTGATCGGATTAAATGATCATAATGGAAATGAACTCAAATGTGAATCGAATTTCTTTTCGCGGAACGCTATTGAAAAAAATTAAGAGAAGTGGGATTTGCGGCTGACTGCAGAACGATTCTACTGTTATCAACGTATATTACGCTTAAGGATCGCAAAGACGAGAGAAATTAGGGGTCGTACGGAAACGAAGTGGTTTTTCCTCCCTCTCTCCCTTTGCGAGTGGAACAAGAGGAAAATACTGCTTGCAAAGTATGTACGTAGATGTTGAAGGAAAATAGAGATTTGACGTCATTTTCCTCTTGAAACAGCTTTCCTGTTAGCTTAAAAGTAACATGGAAGGCATTTATCCCTAAGATTTAGAAATCCTGTAGAACGGAAGCATGCAGACCGGAACGCACTGACTTAACATGGAAGGGGAGAACCTACTTTCTCCGGACACGGACTGATATCTAGCCAGTTCCCTTCGTTCATAGCGAGCGCAGCTACATCCCAGTAGTCTCAAGAAAGCAAACTGTTTCGCAATAACTATCGTTCTGAGGGCTCTAACAAAAAGTTTGTGACAAAGATGGACGCGATGTCTTCGATCCGAATTATTTTGTTGTTAGCGATTTGCTGGAAGTAATTTCAGTACCAACTTCGATACGCTATTCTATTTAAGGAACCTTCTTTTCTTCCAGAGGAAGGTAAGGAACTATCACGTCGCTTTAGGGGCCATTAAAGACACAGCACTAAATTATTAGGAGAGTCGGAGGAAGGAATCGACCGTGCAGTTACTGAAGAAACGACGCTGTTATACGTCTGGGGTAGGTCTGAAAAATTACGGAAGATCTAAATCAGGATGGTCAGTCTCGGATGTGAATTCGTCATGAGCGAGTTCCGTTTTTAATTGTGCCATCTAATTTGCTTTTCCCTCTTTCGTAAAATGTCGCCCGTTAATGAAGGCAATACTCAAGGAAGTTACCACTGTAGTGAAGTCTCGTGGCATGTTTCCCATTGGTTAACTGCTGTCTCGGTGCACACGAACTAAGGCGCCAAAATATCATCACGGTTTTTATTTGACGCTCATAAAAATACGAGCGTTTACCCTACGGTTGAATTTAATCAGCATTTCATAAAACTGTTAATAGTTTATTATTTGAAAGTTTTCCATTGCTATTTAGTCGCTGTTTATTCCTAAAACTGCATTCGATTCAGGGCAGAAGGTACCTGGAAAATAACGAAAATACCTTTTTTAACACTATGATAGTTTGAGTATACTTTGTTCGAATGTCTTTTATACCAAATACTTAATTATAGACAATGTCGGTTTAAATGGCAGCTTGCAGAGTGTGTAATGCCCACTTGTTGATCGGTGACTTACATTTAAATTCATAAGTCTAGGGACATTTCTTCCGTTGCTTTGAGCTTTCAGGTATTGGTTATGTTGTCTTGTATTCGGTTCTTCCCTATTGTAATAACATACGTGTTTCTGTTCCTGAGCAAAGAATGCCAAGATCGGCCTCAGTTGTCAAGAAAAGGTCTGGGGGACTGGAAAGAAAGAAAAAATCGTGGATATAATGAAAACAATAATAGGTTTGCGTATGACATGCATCCTATTGGAAAGGGGTTAACAGCAGGGATAATATTGTGCATTTGTGAACTTTCCAAGACCTTCAACAGAAACCCATAAATACGATTCTTTACAGCGTGCTACTTGCAAACCACTGGCAGAAGAATCTGACACACAGTGAAAGAAACTGTGAATTGAAATGAGTACATAACCGGAATGTATTGAGGATACTGCAAGGTCAGTAACGCTTCAAACGCAATTCCCCGCAACTTTTGTTTTCTAGCTTAATGTAAATTTTCTGATTCGGTCACTTGTCTTACTAAACGTGACTGGAGTGACTTGATGCAGCTTCCTTGCTATAATATAAAAAAAAACCATGTTTCTTATTGCAAAACTTTATCCGAAAAACGGACTATTAAAAAAATTTTCAAAATCAGTTTTAATAGACTATTCTCAAAGTGTCAGCTTGTTAGCAAATAGTGTAAATGTGAAAAAATTCATGTTCTGCTGTTAATACTTCCTGAGAAAAGTTGCATTGAAAACGGCCAATTTAACATGTCTGAGATGCAGTACCTTATCCCTTTAAGCACTAGTGATGTTTCGAATACTATTACGTTACGCTCACCCGGTGTAGTTCACCTACTTCCGAAGTGTAAACTCCACAAATACATACTCAAACTGATCGGCACTAACTTATATTCAGATAAAAAATTCCTTTCATGGATGCTAGTTAAAAGTTGGTGGTGCCTCTTCAGTGGCGTGACAAAACTTCGTCCTGGGCGCAAGCAGTAATAGCCGCTAACACAGCACTTCCAGTAACTTACAACTGTCAAACCCTTGGATTCACAAGACGTTTTACCTTCCATTATATTGTGACCAAAATAACTGACGTACCGTTTCCTTGTTATACGGAGAACTTAAAGGGATGACCCAGTGCGAATATTTCTCTTAAGAGAATGGAGCTTCCTAGATGATTATATCAGACCGCCCAGTCATGTACATTGAAGTAACATTGTTTCTCAGGAAACAGATAAGGGAACAATATCAAAGAAATGGATACACTTCGAGCTCAGGTAAACAGGACATTCTCCTCCACATACATACCAAATACAAAATTATGGCCCAGCGTTAGTAAAAACCATAAACTGTGGGCTATAGCTAACCCTGCAGAATAATTGCACGAAGTTTGACAAATTTTGACTGCTGTGTATCGGGTGTGTACGTAATTCGGTCTTTTGTGAGGCATGCCCGCTCCCTTCCCCCTCATCACTTTTTAACATTCTGTCTGCGGTAATATTTAGTGAATGAATGATACCATCACATTGCTTGAGTGAGAGAACACTTTGATGCAGCCTCATCGTGGGTGTTCTTTAGAACCTGAAGGAATATCTCAAATATAGGGCATGGGAAAGACTCTTTAACCCGAAAATTTTTTGAAGTCACGGACATTTTGCGAAAAGTAGCAAATAACCACTTGACCTGCTACCCTGTAACGTAAATCACGCTGGAGTAGATATGTTTAAAACTTCTAAATTATGAAAATGAAGTAATAAAAATAGAGAGATTAAAGTTCGTGATCATGGGTCAGTGAAAATGCCAGGTTAGAGCAGTGTGGTGCTGGTTTCAGACAATTGTTTGACAGGTAGTTTTTGGTTGTTGGTGCTGAAATCCACTATTTCTGTACTATCAGTTTTCAAATATTAAAAGTTTCGTAACACCGACGCTCATTCCACAAAGCCGATTGAAGTCAAAAACACGAGGAAATGAGCAATTATTCTTATTGCTAACTTGAAACAGGGCAATACCGGCCGGGGAGTTTCTTTCTTAGGTTGGGATATATTTAATTTTGCTATGATGATTCTTCTCCACAAATGTGTCCAAATCTTGAAGCCACTCGAACATTCTTTTTTAATGTAGTGTCACAAGTTTACTAGGATGTCAAATCGACTTTCGCCTTACGAGAGGATAGTTTTGTTAGAAAAATATGCTCTAAATTAGATCAGTACAGCTCTCGATATACCTAGGAATTGATATCAGCCGCCTTGTATTCGTTCGGTAGCACCAAAGTTTACCCACGCGTGTGAGAAACAGGCACATTACATTTCTCTGAAAATAAACTAGCTAGAGATATTAAGTTGTAGTTGCTTGGCAGCCGAATAAGCTGCACTGGCATGCATACCAAACTCAGAGCACGTGGCAGAAATTTGCATCATTGTGGATGCATCTTGGCTACTGAACTGAAACACCCATCGTATATAAGGGTGTGTGTGCGCCAGCTGCTCGACACAAATACGGAGCTGTACGGGAATACTAATGCTCGACCTTTTGGAAATGAGCGTAGCAGTAGTATGGCAGGAGCTATCCCGCAGTGGTGCGCTTTGTCTCCCACGCGGGTATTTGTAGGTATTGGCGTGACAATCTGTGCACTTGGCAGGCTTCGCGTTTTGGCCTAATTTTAGCCTGGTGCGGGCCGGTCGGGCTGGGTTCCCGGCTACCGCGACAAGTCGCTCTGTCTGCCGAGTTGTGCGCATACCGCCGCCCTCACAACCTCTCTACACAGTCGCGTGCTACAGTATGCGTGTCAAGTTACACAGAAATTCACTTCCGACCTGAGCTGTGAATGGTAGTCACTTAACTACAGATGTATTCCAGTCTCGCATTTTAAAAGAATAAACCACAATTACAGTTCTAACCATCGCAAGCGGCATTGTTTTCTGAAGATGGAATGTAGCGTGAATTCTGTATTTTGTATAAACCCGTTTCAGTTCACAGGAGTGCTGTATTACAAAGCTGAGGTGGGAAATCATGTTGCGTATGTAGCATTTTCACGCTAAACGACACTCTCTCTCTCTCTCTCTCTCTCTCTCTCTCTCTCTCTCTCTCTCTGCCACAGATGTATTTAATATCTGTTTATCTATTGTCCAGTGTAAACCAAGCCTGTAAGCAAACACAGAATTACCACTAGGCGATCTGATTCCGTAGGCGAGAAATAGAGAAGCGAGGTAGTAACATAATACGTTCCAGTACTCTAAAGTGGAACGCTGTCACTCGTACACGCCTAGATAGCATTGGAATTAAACACTGTTTGGCACTTATGTTTCACAATACTCCTCGCACTCTACTAGCGTGATATATATTCGTAGTGCAGTGTGCGCGGTTCCACGTTTCGATGAATAACCCACAGGAAGCTTCAGTTTTGACTAGCGAGCCATTCCGGCTTCACAACGGGTAGCACTAAACATTTGCGGCCGGTTTACTTGTCCGATTTAACGGTAATTAATTACGTATACAAACATTCCTCGTGAATAAGCCGATTAGAGAAAACTGTATAAAATTCCCTACAGTAGTTCCTGAGATTAGCCTTTAGATACAGAAACGCCCGGTAAATTTTTTTACTATGCGACAAAGTAATGATCGTTTAGAAAAACGTTTACGTACATTTTAACCTACTACGCTAGAATTACCTCCAAAGTAACTCCCTTGCGTTTGCACATTTCTTCAATAGGTATTACCGTTGTTGGTAGTCTCTCTGGAACTCATCTTCTGGTTTGTCAGCAGAGGCCCTTGGTACAGCTGTTTCAATCTCCTGTACCATTGTAAAATGCCCATCGGCTCCACTTCTGGCGATAAAGACACGGCGCCATGTCGGGAGAAAAAGGACGTTGTGCTACCACTGCAACTGACGTGGACGTCAAAAATTGGCCAACAGGCAATGCGGTATGGGACGGTGTGTTATCGTGATGGAAGATCCAGTTGTTAGCTTTGTGTGGACTAACACGGCGGATGAGATTTCCATGTTTTCCGAGAATTTCCTCGTAGTAATATCCGTTTGCTGTCGCGCCTGGAAGTAAATGTTCTTTGTGCCCAATACCCATAGAGTCGGAGAAACTTTTGACTTAGACATGCGCGCTTTTTGGTCTTTGCGATTCCTTCCAAAACGAGTGCTAAATTTAACGTTTCGTGTTGGGATCGTACTGGAAAAACCTAGTTTAATCACTAGTCATTTTCGTGTTCCATGGATGATTTTGTGTGATAATTGTTAAGTATGTGGAACAGGTCAATTTACATTCACATTCACATCGCAATTTAATTTGTACCTGTTACATGCTGAACGTTTGTAACTCCTTTTTACACAGATGTGAGTTACGAATTCCTATCCAACACCGTTTACACTTCACAATAATGGAAATTATTCTACAGAACAGACGTTGCCAAGGAGAAAAGTTCTTAGTGTTTCAAAATTTGATTTGTCGTCGGTTTGATATTTGATATCGCTGGGTAAGTGGTCAAAACTTTGTTGCAGCATTGTGCACTTCTTCTTATGCTAAAGACAACTTCAATGTGGAATTATTTCATTTCTTCTTCTGTTGTTCTAATTATATAAACCATTGTCCCTTTCCAATTGTACTGGATTATTTACAACAAACTTGGTGAGGAATATAAAGTGGAGCAGTAGTCAGAATCAGGGTGCGATTTGTGCTTCTACCAGTGGGGGGGGGGGGGGGGGGGGGGATGTCTTAGGGGGTTAGTAGAATTATATATGTTACTAGCTTGGACCGTGGTGTTAAGCATGGTTAAACAGCTATTTATAAATAGATGTTAATGCCGAAACTCACTATTGACACGTATGCATTATCAGAAAAGCCATCCCTTGTTATATCTCTAAAAGTACAGTATAGGTAAAGCTTACTTACAAAATCATCTACATGCGGGTACAGATATACGAGGGGAATTCAGAACGTAGAAGCACATTTCTGAACAGTTGTACTTATTCTGATGATAGAAAACTGAAACATATTAATAGTGTTAATAGTAAGACTTATTAAAAACTTTGTGTTCGGCTCCACAAATTTTCATTATATGTAAAGTTTTACTCCAGTGCGTGGGAAATAAACATCCCAGGTTGGGATACATAAACTAAAACCAGAGGAGTGGATGGTCTGATGCAGAGAGGGGGGGGGGGGATTTACCCCCCCATCCCCCCCATCCCCCCCTGCAAATCGCACACTGGTCAGAATGCCCAAATCCTTAAACCAATGTCTAAAAGATTATCGTGAGCACCCCATATTATTATTAAAGCAAGTTTTTAAGCGATTAAAGCTGCTTTTCTTAAAGATAGCTGCACCAGAACATTATTCCATATATTACTGGACGATAACTCGATTCAGTAATTCTGGGTCAATTCCTCTTGTTCAAATAGACCAGCAACTACAGTCTTCCGTTGATCTTTTTGTTGCAGTATGAAATTATTGGAAACCATTTTGGCACAGTTACCTGATTTTCAGATTTCCAGTTAATGTCAGGCGAAGTATTCCAGTTAGTGTTCAGTTTGATTGCAGTCTTTTTCAAGATTAATCTTCGATCAGCTTGCACAAGTTCACTCATCCTGACTGTGTTATCAGTCAGTGCTGTTGATGGTCGCACACTGCGGTGTTCATCTTAGACATCGGTTCTGCCTTAAAAAAAAAAATTGTGCCAGTGAAACGCTTGTGCACCACGTTTCCGTAAGTGTGGCGAAGCGTCCCGTATATTACTGTGGCAGTCTCACACAGAGAGAGACTGCGTACTACTGCATAATATTTTGAGATTTCATTGTTGTGACGAGGAGCAGACACAAGAGTTTACTGTTAAAGCTGTTACTCCTTACTGAAACTTAGGCGCACGCCACTTGTGGGTGTAGTGGGGAGAGACAGAGGTCAACACCGCCTGCGGTAGCAGGCTGCTGAGTTGTCGCCCTATGTAGGAGGAAAGTCTCACTGCTTCATTCTCGTCCCTCCGTGTGGATATTTAATTTTTCATAAAAAATCTAATTTAGTATGCCTTATTAGAAACATTCTCGTCTAGTTCGCGCATGACCAGTTTACTCTAACTTTTTAAAAACCGTATCCCAGAGGCAGACAATTTTTTCAGTCTACTCTCGCTATCATTGATGTCTAGTTAAGTTAGACAACAGCCGTGAAGAAATTGCTGCCTAATAACTCATTCGTCAGTATCGTCAATGAGACAAGAATGACGTTAACAGCAAGCCGCTACCCGCGAAGTTCGCCGCGATTGTTTCCCGTACTTGCAGTTAGGGGTTGCAACGCGCACTACTTTGATCTGGAACTTCGCTGCTCCTAGTGGACAAGTTACTTCGCGATAACGCCGGGTCTGCGGTTCGCTTTGTCGAGTAGTAGAACTGGTAAGCGTAATTAGAACGCTTGTATGATTCTCTGAGTTAGTACATAAAGGAAGGCTCGTTACAGTCTGCATGTCAGCAACTAGAGTTACTAACCCTAGATTACTAAAACCTCGTAAAATTTACGATTGCGTGGTACCAATTCGCGGTTCCCACCAAACTGGCATCGTCAGTATAGGGTGTAAAACAGCAAATTTTGTACTTTCTGAAATATCATTGGAGACCTTATAATTGTAATTAACTATTGCAGACACTATAAATTACGTCGTCCTCTAAATAAAATGGGGCAACTTTGTACCTGAAATACAGCAAAACCTAAGTTAACCAAACTTGGGCAACCGAAACAAGATTTATGTGAAACAACTCCGAAAATCACAGATAAAATCCTGTACTCGCTGAAGTAATTCATGGCGAGAGCGTGATGGGCTGCGGTTAGCGGGGAGCGAGAGGTGAACGCTCGCCAGTTGCTTCCCGACCCACCGACTAACAGCTCTAAACAAAGCTAAACTGCGAACAGTTGTGCATTAGCTTGGTTGTTTTCCGTTGCGTATTCCTGTGATATGCTAAAACTATTAAGTACAGTAATTCTGAAAACGCAATTTTAACTCTAATAAAGAACGTGAGCGTAGCCTACAGATAGTTTCGACTCAGTTTGATCTTCAAAGCTTCCAAAAATACGTGTAACACAAAATACTGTAGTACATACTAGATGCTCATGGCTTAACCGCAAAATTACTCTAAACGGGTTTCCCCCTCCACCCCTTCCTTTTAGTTGGGTAACCCGCGTTGTACTTTATTACTTCGTGACAACAGCGCGCTTCAGCTTTTTAATCCTAAATACCTTTATACGGGTCAACACCAAGCATAAAACTCAGCTGGTATTTGTTCTTGGATGGTACTGCCGTTAGTGATGGGAACCTGAGAAGGCATTGCTAAATTACGCCTATAAATTTTTTTCGTGATTTTCTTTAGATTTCTATTATTTTTCTTTTGTTCATATGGGCATTTCTAATTGTGATTATGTAACATTCTACTGTGGTTTTTAAATGTAAAGATGTAATTGTGATGATTTCGTTTGCCAATGGATAAATGTTTCTTGCTTTGTACCTGTGGTAAAGTTTCTAAAGTTCTCTTTTGGAATATTATTAATTGTGAAAAATGCAGTCAATAACATTCATAAAGGTTTATGTAATTTACGATAACGATATAACATCTATAGACAGGGGACATCGATAGTGATGTCGAGAGTTGAAAGGTTGTTGCGTAGTAGAGGGGATGGTGGATGGCCTGTCAGTGAAGCGTGCGCGGGAAAAATAGTACTGTGTTCCATGAAAAGCATACGTAATTGTATGGATAGTGATACCGAACTATCAGATTGTTAATTCTCTTTACCACTGCGGTATGTAATGCCATCGCCAGCGAACTTCAAGAGCAAATAAACCGGACTGTGAAAGTGCCGCTAACATTACTTTGTTGTGGCCGACACGAACTGTGCCTTTATTCGAATGAACTTTGCTGATATTGGTTTTGGGTGGTGGAACTGTTGTATATCACATTCTATCAAGCCATGAAAGTGAAGACTAATCAACTGTGCAATATAAATGGCTTTCAGTGACGTTGTCGAAGTTTGAAATGCGAGAACAGAGTGGACATTGTTTAAGGGGTGCTTCACATACATGAACAATTCTATGAACTGTGCATTTGTGGCTAAGACTATATGAATGTGACGAACCGTGTATTTATGGACGATAGCGTTACGGACAGTGCATAAAGTGTAAAAACGAGCGATGTCTACGTCATGTGCTTTGAAAGAGAGGACATGTCAACAACATTCGTATACTGGCGTCTTGTGGTTTGTTAATCACCACGGGGTTAATCATACATCTGTGCCGGAACTTTATTTGCGTTTCGCCGGAGAAGATTAACCAGCGGAACTGTCTGTATCCTGCTCTCATCATCGTAACCCGCAGACATCGTGCTGCCTAACGCAACGCTTCGTATGCAACAAAAAGTTAAAGGACTTAGGACCCTGACCTAAAAACTTTCTCTATTAAAGGTATAAGAATTACAGACTCTGTTTAATTAAATTCGTTGTTTAGTTTGTTTGCTTTCTGCTAACGAAAATAAAATTACAATCAGTGAATTAAAAGTTGCCTGGTAGTTATTGTTGAAACACCAGTAAATATAAACTTCTTCCTCTCATTAGGACTAATTCTCCTTGCATGTCAAAATTATTGTAGTTATTTTATGTAGTTTTATGTATTGTTATGAGACTAGATATGACAGTAACTAATAAGAGTATTTTGTCGCGAGATATGGCTTCGCGCGAAAATTACGGCGACTGCCATAATTGCTGGCGTTCTGACCAATAATGTAAAAGCTGCTATTCCCGTATTGGTGCTTTTCCTGACGTGAGCGGGAATTATAAATGTCAGCTGTCAAATCACGTAGTGACTCTTTACCCAGTAATAAAAGTTTTTTTTAATATTGTATTGCTACGAGTCGTAGTATTAAGAGACACTGGTTATACTCAAAAGTGGGAAGATGTATGGTGAAACCCCCCAGTGTTCATGCGATTGTTAACAGTATTGTGTGTGATTCACGAAATTTTGTCACTTTTTCTAGTTCCTTTGAAGTTTCAGAGAATATATACACAATTTTGTCGGTTCAGGTTAATTTCAGAGCAGTTTCTCGTGAATATTAGTTTTCAGTTCATAAACAAAGTGGGATCGTGACCAATTGAGAAGTGTAACAGAGGGTGTGGTTTTCAAACTAGAATTTTGGATGACTTCACAGTTCAGATTTTGATAATTATTTTTCCTGTGGGTTGAGGTAGCATTACCGCTGAGCTCTTCCCAAAGCGTTTTCTTTCTATTTCTTTTTTTGGCTGCTAGATAAACGTGTCTGTGGATTTCTTGGAAACTTCCTGCTACTGCCGATAACTTTGAAGAGCTAACTCGCCGAATGCAAGTCGATACAAGTAAGATAAATATGCAGATCACTCTGTACAAAGAACTAAATTGTACAGGAATATTATTCAGCCATTGGAAAACGAGAAATTTATTGCTGGGTATTGTAGAGGTAACTTCCTGAAAGCACACATAGCAGCAGAAAGAACAGTGACTACTGAAATTGTAGAAAACAAATCTAAATGAAATTAAGGACCTTTGTGAATTTTTTACTAAAAAAAGACTAAATACCACACAGTTCCTCAGGTTATACTGAACGTGTTGTGACTTTCTCATACAGCTAAATTTGTAAAAAGTGTCCAACAGTTTGAACTAATTACGTTGCTAAAAGGGTACTGTTTTAGATGTAAGTGCTGTAACCTTTTTTTCTCATACGGTTCCAGTGAACCGATAAGTAGGTGTGTTAACAAATTTGACTACCTTGTTTGATGCAGTTCACACGATAGGCCTGTGATTATATTTTAAGAAAGTTAGAAAAATAATCTCACTAAATTGGTAAAATTTTTGACGGATGTTTTTCTGCGTATGGATTAAACAAAACTCGTAAAACTGGGCAATTTTGTAACACAGATACTTCATTTCTCCTGTTGTCCTAAGCTTCGTGACAATTTTGACTATCTTCGATATTTGCAATACCTCATTGAGCATGAAAATTTTCTCTCAAAATTAAAGGTTGAAGGCTATAAAATTCCATATACAAGGAAGCTGAATGTTGCGCTAAATATTTGTACCAGGTTGTAGTACCCAAAGTACTAAGTGTCCAAAATTTCCTAGCTTCATGGTAACAAGACTGACGATAAGGCAGTAACACATTTCCCCCTTTAGTGTTAGAGGGCTGATCAGAATTTGCCTTTCGAGGCTGTACTACGTTCTTCTCTTGGTTGTACTTTAAATAAAATCTCCCCGCAGAACAAAACTGTCTCCATAACAGATCGTAAGTCAACTGCAGGTATCATCTATTATTCAAATAACTATTATTGCTAGAGGAGGGGGTTCCCCGGCAAGTTGTTGTTGTAATCTTAGGCTGCAGTGTTGCCGCAGCCAGATCGTGAAACAGAAGAAGAGCGCAGAATGAAAGCTCTATGGGGCATAGCGGTGGGGCGAGGGGCAGCGCACGGTAAACAAACTTAACGATCGCCGCCGCCCTAAGTTATTAAGCGGCGGCAACGGGCACTCGCTCGATCTCTTGCCTGCTTGCCGCCAGACTCAACTACTCTCTTCGTATTTCTATTTTGACATTGCCAAATCAGACAACCGACGTTGTAGAAATCCTACTGCTTGCAGTAGTCTCAAAAGCTCTCGATCATACATGGATACACCCACTCCGTCACAATTGACAATACTGAGATGCTTACAGTCGGAACCCACAGCGTTACCTTGACCCTTGTTCCCAGCAGATATTCGTACTCGTGAGAGCGCCTTAGAAGCAAAAGTTTATCTTCTCAGTTCTCTAATGGCATTATAGTGGAATTTCGATATGGCGAATTAAGGCGCCTTTCCGTATCCGAGTGTACGCACGCCTAATGTCAAACCCCGTCCGTGGTGATCCGGAAAAGGCTTTCCTGGCAAAGAAGTGGTTTCAGTTTCTGTTGGTCAAATGTCTACTCCCTATAAATTACAAAACGAGTTTTCGTCCATATTTTAGTAGCCAAACGAAGAGCGAGAAGCGAATAAATGTGGTGTCTCAAATTAACCAGTGAGAGGTCTAGTTCTGTAAATAAATAAATTTACGTCACGGTATTTAAGAAAATATCCATGATTTTAAGGAAAATTGAAATACTTAAAGATTAGCTGCTGCTAAATGAAACGTTGAAAAATTAATCTTTTAAAGTTTGTTTTGCACATAAAAATAAGTTTGTGTGATATTTAATGTCAAAATGTTTTACTTCAAATCAAGTACTGAATTCAGTACATTTCGAGAACAGAAGGCGCTAGGAAAACAAATGGGGTCAGTAAGATCATGCTTTCTGAGAAAAAACTTTAAAATAATTCGGTGAACTGTTTTGTGACATGATCTTTTCTAAAAATGTTACTTTACGCACCTCACTTCCTGTACGTGATTTCGAGCATCATTCAAAGGCTCGTGAAATGCTTCTTTAATCTATTTCATATCTTACTTTTTGATAAATCATTTCACAAAACATTTGACAATTTTTGAAAATTTACATATTCGCCTGTTCTGTGCTGCTAACTCCTCGCGTTTCTGGGATATATATAATATTTTTGCAAGTATTATTAGATTTTGATTAGTTGTCTCGCTTGTAGCTGTTTGATACAACGTACTGGTCACTATAATTCCGTATGCCGTTGCCGTGGTGCGAAATTGCCGGTGACAAAATTCTGATTTGGTATAATGCTAACAGTTTTGCTACTTAATTACTAGCATTAATTTCTGCTTTACTCTTAGTGCGTAGTGATATATTACGCCCAATTTACTAATTATGTGCACTTCATTATCAGTGCCACCCGGTCTTCCCCTGTTCGCGCTAGTTCCCACATTGTAAGGATCGAAATCCATTGCAACATCTACTGCGTCGCCGTTGAGCGCGCACTCATCTTACGACTGTCAATCGCTGCAATTGTCAACCATATCGCACGAGGGACTACCGAACTACTAGTCACGTGGAAAACTGTAAAATTGTCAACTGCAGGAATCACTTCTGAATTAAAATGTATCCGTGTAGTAACTTTCTAAGAATCTTGCAGATATTTCTTCTATTGTGGGATCGGAGTAAGCAGACTTACACAGCGTTCTAAAGTACTGCAGAATCCACAGTTTTAACGAGTTTCAGTTAATGAATTTCAGCCCACGTCTTTTTGTTGGTCTGTACAAATTTTTTCCTTGCAAATATTTTTTAGGGGTTTCTAAGGAGCACGGATATTAGTATTCAACTTTTATATATTCACTGATATAAATGAAACGTTTTTCTTCGAGAAAGATTTGTAACAGAGGTATTAGTACCAACAAAAACGTACTCCTGCTGTTTATATTCCTCAGTATATGCAACGGAAAAAATTAAACCCCGAACATAGTGTTACGTTTTATACCTGTTTTAGCATAGACATCCTCTTACTTGCGCGCTGCCTGTCACACAGGCGTAGTTAGAAATGTGGATCATTAACTCAACAGGATAAACGAAGCCACATTATCGTCAGAATTGCAGAATTGAATTCCATTAGCAGCTTTTCCTCGTAAAAGCACTTAAATTTCTCTCGATTCAGTGAAAATACTCAGCGTAAATGTGGTCATGCAACACAAACTTATTGTTGCAGGTATTTTGAGATATTTCGCAGTTTTATTTTTAAACGAAGAGCCAATACATGGTGCGTGTGAGGTTATAGAACAAATGTACACTCATTTTCGTAAAAAGAACGGCACCCAGTCGGACAAAACCGATCCACTGCAAGCTGGGTAGTTGTGGTCAAGGAGCGCATGAGCCGTGATACGCACATAGGTCGATTTAAGGTCCCAAACGGCTGCACCGGCCAGTACCAGTGCAAATAGCATCAAGAAAGCATGACCTGCAAATGGGTGGTACCAGGCGAAACATTTGGCAGTAAGTTGCCCAGCTAGACGAGTTAGAAAGGGGCAGCATCATGGGGTTGAGGAAGGCTGGGGGTCTTGTCGTACGTACATCACCATTGCTCGTTGTTAGAGGTAATGGATGCGTGGAGGCACGCATGCGTGATATGTAGGACCGGGACGTCACACGCTCCACAAAGAGCGAGCACTGAAGGTGTCTTCACCGACCACATGCAGGTCCAACGTAAACGATAAGAGCCATTCAGTGGGCTGTCCTGCCGTCTGTACAACATCCTGTAAGTGGTAATACCATTGGCAGCCGGCTGCAGGACGCAAGGATCCCCACAGGCCATCCTTCAGGACGTCTGCCACTCACACCTAAGGCGTCGCACCCGACGTGTCTGCAACGACGGACAAGGGGCCATGCAGAGGGGTAGGTCATGTTTAGTGTCGATTCCCGCTTCTGTCTTCAAGGTGCAGTGGAGAGGGCCCGAAGAGCAGCCTGGTGCGATGGTGTGGGGAGCGTTATCCTATGGAGCCCATTCACCGCTAGTGTGTTCCTAACGGGCTGCATGCCAGCCGCACGGTACATGGATGAGGTCCTGCAAGCGGTAACTCTGCTGTTGGTGAGCGCCTACGCTCCATGCTCCGTGTTTCCAGGACAACCCTTGTCCTCATACGGCTCCCACCTCCCAAGCGTGGCTTGCAGCTATGGATACTTTCGCACGGTCAGCCGAATGGCCCCATCTGTACGCCATTCAGAGTGTGTGGGGATGCCACAGAGCGTTTCATCAGGACTCCACCTCCAGCCACATCTGTAGGATCTGTGCGCGCAGGGAAGGCGACACCGGATGAAGTATCACAGGACTACATCAGACATAACACAACTTCGTGTCGCGACGTCTAGACGCTCGTATTGACAACTGTGGGGCCCCAATTTCATATTACTACGCAAGTTTTATAGCCGTTAAACACAATGTTGTTCCTCCCAAGTTGAAAGTGTAATAATTTCGTATGTGTGGCACTATTTACCTACCAGCCCACAATGATCGCAATCCGTCATGTTTTTGCGGGTGCAACTCTTTCCATGGTGACGATTGTAGTTTTCAGGCGTTCAGACGTCACATTTCTGTATTCAGTGTCTTACTGCTAGACCTGAGAGCACGAGTATTTGTAAATCAGCATGTGTTTGTGATTAGTGTGATACCGATGCACGAAAAGCATATTCGTGAAGTTACGAGAACCTTCCGTCCTCAAAAATAAGTTTAAATATTAAAATGCGCACTGGAATGCTGTGAACTCGCAGAAAGAAATACATTTAGAACTTTAGAACTATACCACTTCAGAAGAGCATGCAAGAATTCTCGACTTAACATCAGAAATGAGGAAATAACGGAGAGGATGCAGACCCCTTAGAGTATTACAGACAATAGAAGACGGCTCATGGCAAAAGATAGAGATACGTGGTCCAAGAGAGTACTCTCATGGCAACCACGTGGAAGAAGAGGAGGAGGAGAAGAAGAAGAAGACCACTAATGGCCTGTTCGAATAGTATCCAAGACGCGATGGAGAAAAGAGGCAGAGGATGACGAAGAATAGCAAGACCGAGGCGTTTGGTGACAGATGCGGGATGCGGCGATAGCTGTAGGACCCCTGCGACAACAGGGGAAAAAATAAGAGCAAGAATCAACTATTTTTGAGCATTTCTTGAAAAAACTACCCAGTTTCCAGAAGATATTTTTTTGTATCTACACCGAAGCCAATACTTTCAGGAAAGATAAGTCACGAGTGCTCTAAAGACATGTTTAGCCGATTCGGTCAAGATAGCGACATAAGTATGTCTAGTAAGTGCTAATTGTGGAGTACAGTGAGACGTAACAATTGCAGAATATCTTTCGTATGCGATTGTTCTGCTGTCCTTCGGGCATAACACCTTCCTATACACGTGCTGTTTCATCTATTAAAGCCCATGCACTGCGTTATGGACAAGTTTTAATATTTCGAATGAGTAACGAAACAGTATTACATACTGTGATGTCAACTACGTTGTTTCTCGGGGGCTAGTAGTACTTTGTGAAAACATCTCGCGTTGTAAATTATACAAGGAAGCTCGTGCTGTGGCAGTAGTGTCTGATTATTACTGGGTCCTCAGTGGCCCAGTTTAAAATACTTCACAAATTCCTTACAATCTGGTTGCACTGCTCTGCTACTTCAACTTAATAGTTAGTCCAATAAATGTTGATTGCGTTTAATACGTTGTTAATTTTTTACAGTCAAGAACCTTGTAAAACGTCAGAGGGGACAATTAAAGCTACATACGAATTAGTTACGGCTCTCCTTGAACTTGGTACCCAGTGCGGTTTGTCACGTATGTTTCGCCGGTGTCCGGTTGCTAATTGGGCGTTACGTAAATGCTGAAATATGTGGCTGTCCACGAGGAGAGCAGGAGAATTAAGTGGAACACGTGATGCAGCGGGCGCTCGTGGCAGCGGGGGGCGGGGCGGCGGCGCGACTTCCGGTGCACGGCCCACGGCCCACTTCCGGAGTCACGCCACCTGCGTCCTGCCCGCCTCTCTACGAACACAACACGCTATAAAAATGCTAAGCTGTGAAACAAAGATTTCCACCTGTCTCTCTGCAACTGGGCTGCCTAGCAACTCGGTAGCTTCTAGCGTTAAGTCACTTCAAATTAAACGTTTGCTGAGACGTTGACGCAGTGAAACAATCTATTGGGGTGTACCCTAGACACTTCATTTTAAATTTCGTAGTTAAAGGTTAGCTTACCCAGTAACTGATGGTTTTAGTGCTAGCACATCACGTTTCTGGAAAATACAGCATTTTTCCAGAAATTTTTCATCTTAGTACATGGGATTACAGAGAAAGTCAAATGCACAAAGTTAAACAAAAATTCCTTCCCTCGAGGCTTCGATTGGGAAACGCGGAATTGCTGAAATTTCATTGTCGTTAAAATATTATTCCCGTATCAGAACGAGTACCTTCTTGATAGTCTACTTGCACTTCGGGTCAAGCAGTGTTACGTCGTTCTGTCAGGAAGTGTAGTACCCATGAACAGTCATTCTGTTTAACTTTTTAATAATGTAATATTGTGTGACTTTAAGTTGCATTCAGGTCCACAGAAATCGTTAGCTACGCTACTGGCCATTAAAATTGCTACACCAAGAAGAAATGCAGATGATAAACGGATATTCATTGGACAAATATTTTATACTAGAACTGACATGTGATTTCATTTTCACGCAATTTGGGTGCATAGATCCTGAGAAATCAGTACCCAGCACAACCACCTCTGGCCGTAATAACGGCCTTGATACGCCTGGGTATTGAGTAAAACAGAGCTTGGATGGCGTGTACAGGTACAGCTGCCCATGCAGCTTCAACACGATACCACAGTTCATCACGTGTAGTGACTGGCGTATTGTGACGAGCCAGTTGCCCGGCCAACATTGACCATACGTTTTCAATTGGTGAGAGATCTGGAGAATGTTCTGGCCAGGGCAGCAGTCGAACATTTTCTGTATCCAGAAAGGCCCATACAGGACCTGCAACATGCGGTCGTGCATTATCCTGCTGAAATGTTGGGATTCGCAGGGATCGAATGAAGGGTAGAGCCACGGGTCGTAACACATCTGAAATGTAACGTCCACTGTCAAAGTGCCGTCAATGCGAACAAGAGGTGACAAATGTGTAACCAATGGCACCCCATCCCATTATGCCGGGTGATACGCCAGTATGGCGATGACGAATACGCGCTTCCAATGTGCGTTCACCGCGATGTCGCTAAACACGGATGCGACCATCATGATGCTGTAAACAGAACCTGGATTCATCCGAGAAAATGACGTTTTGCCGTTCGTGCACACAGGTTCGTCGTGGAGTACACCATCGCAGGCGCTCCTGTCTGTGTTGCAGCGTCAAGGGTAACCGTAGCCATGGTCTCCGAGCTGATAGTCCATGCTACTGCAAACGTCGTCGAACTGTTCGTGCAGATGATTGTCTTGCAAACGTCCCCCATCTACTGACTCACGGATCGAGACGTGGCTGCACGATCCGTTACAGCCGTGCGGATAAGATGCCTGTCATCTCGACTGCTGGTGATACAAGGCCGTTAGGACCCAGCACGGCATTCCGTATTACCCTCCTGAACCCACCGATTCCATATTCTGCTAACAGTCATTAGATCTCGACCAACGCGAGCAGCAATGTCACGATACGATAAACCGCAATCGCGATAGGCTACAATCCGACCTTTATCAAAGTCGGAAACGTGATGGTACATATTTCTCCTCCTTACATGAGGCATCACAATGTTTCACCAGGCAACGCCGTTCAACCACTGTTCGTGTATGAGAAATCGGTTGGAAACTTTCCTCATGTCAGCACGTTGTAGGTGTCGCCACCGGCGCCAACTTTGTGTGAATGCTCTGAAAAGCTAATCATTTGCATATCACAGCATCTTCTTTCTGTCGGTTAAATTTCGCGTCTGTAGCACGTCATCTTCTTGGTGTTGCAATTTCGTTGGCCAGTAGTGTAGTTTCATGACATCTTTCTTCCTTCCACGACACTGCATCCCTGCATTTATTTTTGAAACAACAAAATTATCATCGTTCGAACATAAAGTTTACGGTAGAGATAGAGAATAACGGCGAGCTACCGTTCCTGGGCCTCTTGGTGCGGAGAAAAGATGGCACCTCCGGTCACGCTGTGTATCATAAACATTCACACACGGACTCACCATCAGCTGTCACCATTCAGCACAACGAAGTGGCGTGTTTCGGACGTTGGTGCACAGAGCACGAGACTACCAGATTCAGACAGTTTACCTTATGAGCTACGCCAACTCCGTGCCATGTTTTTAGATAGCTGATATTTTGAAAGGGAAATTCGCCATCTCTTCCTACCGGCGCGTCTTACACAGAGAAGATCCAACTGAGAGCGGCACTCTTCGTTACAGGATCATTTAGTAATCGCGAAAGCGTTACGGAGATGATAAACTCCAGTGGAAGACTCTGCAGGAGAGACGCTCAATAGCTCGGTACGGGCTTTCGTTGAAGTTTTGAGAGCATACCTTCACGGAGGAGTGAAGCAGTATATTGCTCCGTCCTACGTATATCTCGCGAAGAGACCACGAGGATAAAATCAGAGAAAGAAATAGATTAGAGCCCACACAGAGGCATGCCGACAATCTTTTCCACGAACAATACGAGACTGGAATAGAAGGGAGCACCGATAGAGGTACTCAAAGTAACGTCCGCCACACACCGTCGGGTGGCTTGCGGAGTATGGATGTAGATGTAGAGAGGAACTGGAAGAAAGTGAAGAACGAAGAATAACTGTCGTCTTGGCTTACGTCAGTAGTTTTTTTTTTTCGAAAATAGGAAGATTATTCGAGAAATTAAGTTCAATGCATCTGTCGTCCACTGCACTCTTTCAGGCTAAGTGAAAGATTATCTTGGTTTAAGAAGGCATAATGTGTACATCATTTCCTCTAGCTGCATACATTGGACAAACTTGTCTCACCGTGGACAAATGGTTCAAATGGCTCTGAGCACTATGCGACTTCACTCCTGAAGTCATCAGTCGCCTAGAACTTAGAACTAATTAAACCTAACTACCTAAGTACATCACACATCCATGCCCGAGGCAAATTCTAACCTGCGACCGTAGCGGTCTCTCGGTTCGGACTGCAGCGCCTAGAACCGCACGGCCACTCCGGCCGGCCACCGTGGACAGATGCGCCAAACATCGACGATACACGTCCGGGCCTGCCAGAGAGATCTGCAGTGGCCGAGCATTCTGTCAGTACAGGATACAGTATGGAATACAAAAACCGCAAAATTCTCTCGTCGGCGTCTTCGTACTACTGGGACAGCGTTATTAAATCAGCAGTGGAAATTCGCAGCTCCACTAATGTGCTGAACAGGGACACAGCAAGGGATTCAGCGCTTACTAAAAACACGGCAACAACAAATAACTGTTGATCGTACAAGCGATGACACTGCTGTGGCTACGTAGATATTCGGATGACGAGGACGGGCGCACGCCAGCGCGGATACACATCGGTAGGCGGCGCCCGGCAGGGGGGCGCTGGGGCTGCCGATGGCTGTGCACCGTGTGATAGACAGCCTCTGCGCGTGCTTCGAAGCTGTTCGTTCATCGTCGACAGATGGCGTAGCTGTTTCTCGCTACCGATCAGGTTATCTGCGCTGTTGGTCACGGAATTTGGGCGTTCACGGCTGCGTAGTTCTCAGATTCGTATAAATAAGAGACATCGGTCACAGTATCAGCAGCGTGTTCAACTCGCCGGAAGATGTCGATTAGTTGTGCCTACTAAATATTGTGTACTTTTCACGACGAAATCCGGCGTCTCGTCCGTGAACCATAATTACAACTAGTCCGTCGGGAAAGCCTCAAGCAACACGTAAGGCGAACTACTTGAATAAGTGGGAATGGATTTCGACGATGGCGAAGCAGTAGTTTGCTAGACGAAACACAGTTCGTTTATTCGCGGTGACTTGTCTGATTTCGGGCTGATGGGAGCCGGATGTAGCATGAACCTCCAGAAAACCACTCCTAAAAATTGCGTTTTAGTACTTCCCTTCAAAAGTGTTAAAAAATGTAAGAACTCTGTAGGAATGGGCAAACATCTGTAGGTATCTGTATATTTTATGTTACAATTGACTGCTACATATACGGTGTACATAAAGCCCGGGAACACTTCCAATTATTTACTGCACAAGAACCAAACATTGTACAGATGTCGTATATAGGCCGTTTTGAAGAAAACCCCGAAAGTTTTTCATGTATACCGCCACAGCGCGGTTTGGTAATTTGCCGATAGTCAGCGCTAGTCGCAAACATGGCGAGTTCAGATGCGGGGCGTGCTTTCTGTGTGTTGGAGTTCGACAAAAACAAGTGTGCTATAGCTGTTCAACGGGTGTTTAGAACCAAGTACGGTAAGAAGCCACCAGCAAGGAAGGCCATTTACCACTTGCACAACAAATTCGCTACGAGGGGTTTCTTGTGCCCGGCAAAGAGAAGCGGACGTCCCAGTGTGAGTGAAGTTAATGTGGAGCGCGTCCGAGACACATTCATAAGCAGTACAAAGAAATCGGTTCGTCGTGCATCCCGTGAACTCGAAAGGGCTCCAATGACTGTGGAAAGTTCTGAGACAAACTAGGAAACCATTCAAATTGGAGCTAGTGCAGCTCATTTTGTTCGCAGTTGCAACAATTGAATGAGGATGGGGATGGCATTGTTGTTCGCTTAATTTTTAGCGACGAAGCCAGTTTTCACTCTAATGGGAAAGTGAACAGGCATAATTGTCGAATTTGAGGTACAAAGCATCCTTTCGAATGCACTGAATTTGAGCGTGAATCCCCAAAGGTAAATGTTTCTTCTGCCTTGTCACGTCGAAAACTGTACGGGCTATTCTTGTTCGCCGAGAGCAATGTCATTGGATATTCTTACTTGGATGCGGTGCAGCAATGGCTGATGCCTCAGGTGCAATCGGACTCTCCATCTTTCAGCAGGATGGGGCTCCATCCCATTTTCATCGTGAAGTTCGTGGGTACCTGAACACGGAGCTGCCGCATCGATAGATCAGCCTTGCTGCAGAACGGGACAGCTGTTCCATGAAATAGCCTCCCCGACCACCAGAACTCAATCCGTGTGACTCTTTTTTTCTGTGGGGACACGTAAAAGATCTGATTTATGTACCGCCTCTACCACGCGATGTAGCAAAACTCCGGGACAGAATACGGGAAGCGACTGCCACAGTCGACGATGTTAGTGCTCGGATGAGTATGGCAAGAATTCGATTACCGTATTTACATCTGCCGGGACACTCATGGTTCTCATATCGAATGTTTGTAAAAACTCTTCAAAATGCAGAATGTTTGACTTCTGTACAACGTTTAGTTCTTGTGCAGTAAATACTGTGTTCCCAGACTTAATGTATACCCTGTACATGTGCTGACGATGAGCGAAGATCGTCTTCCATTGAGGATGCACACGGTGCCCGATCTGTTAGGGACTGCGGGTAAGTGGTTCTTGGGTGGGTGTCACTACGTCAGTAGTAACAGGCTGGGAATTTGGGTGGCAAGGGGAAGCGTGCTCAGATAGCAGAGACGCTTCAGGCGACCGCTCGCCTTAAGCTGGAAATCCGGGTTTGTCCCCCTCCGGCACAAATTTTCACCTGTTGCCATGGATACATGTCAATGCCCAATTTGGTTACTGCCATTACAACATTTGAACAATGAAAGAGAAAACACTCTCTCTCTCTCTCTCTCTCTCTCTCTCTCTCTCTCTCTCTCTCTCTCTCTAGAAATTTGAAGCCTCCCAATAGCAAATGGCGTGAAGTATTGTTGTTTGTCGATTCATATACGTGTAAATAATAAATTTGTAAACAGGAAATACAGTGAATGCGATAGTAAAATCTGGCGTTTGCCTGTAATTGGTAAAGGTGCGTCCTACTTAGGAATTAGGTATGTTACCTCGTTTTTTCTCATGAGCAACATTTGTAGATAAATCTGAAAAATTCCAAGTCATTGATTAGTAGTAGTAGTAGTAGTAGTAGTAGTAGTACACGTTAGGGTTCTAATCTGACTGGTAATTAGCAGGCGTGCCGCTCCAGAAAGAGCCATGTCTGGAAAAGAGTCGCCACTTGGAATGAAAGCGAGCGTCGCATTATTGACAGGCTTGAAAGATTTTGTGTGTGTGTGTGTGTGTGTGTGTGTGTGTGTGTGTGTGTGTGTGTGTGTGTGTGTGTGTGTGTGTGTGCGTGCGCGCGCTACTACGTTTTACAAAACGGTTATTAAAAATATTTAGAGTGAATGTCATAGTACATGTAATCAGTTCGTTGTGATGTCTTGGGTACTGGTGTAATGCTGCGTGTCGTTTCAGTACACAGTCTCAAAATGTTAAGCTCGGCGGCTCACTTGGTTCTATTAGAAATAATCATCAAATACAAATGTCACAACACTATGCACACCCATTAGTCACCTAGTTACCAGATACTTTAATCAAACAACTGTCACACTCAGCGAAGAAAGGCGACATTGTGTTAAAACAACAGAAAACTTTCCAATTAGGTGCCTGAATATGCCCTTCAGGGCCTCCCAGTAAACAATGCGATACGACTCCACTGGTACTCCATGATGGTAGTCTATAACGGCGCGTATTCAGTTTCTCAGTACATGTGGTTACCGGTACACAAGGCCACGCGAAACTGCGGCAAATTTTCGCGAGTCCATTGAAAGCCGTCTAGGATGTCGAAGCAACACAGTGTGAGACAATGTTGCTTATGTATTACTTAGAAAACTGTGGCGTATTACTGATTCAGTAGAAAGCGTTAACGACTGTGAGACTCGCAGCAAATATGAAGTGTAGACGTAGCATAACGAAGGAAAGGAATTGGAGGTCAGAGGAAGAAAGCTGTGGTGGCTATTCTGAGACGGGCTCGGGCCATGCAAATGAAGCTGGCGGCACGCGACGCCTCCGCGCCCCAGTCGATACCACGCCAAGCCGCGCTGCCCTCGTAACCCCTCAGCTGGCTCGTCCTTGCTGGACACCAACTCCGAAACCTGACGGACAATCACTAAGCTACCGTATGTGCCTAATCCGCAGCTGTTGAAACGACGCACGTGCATCAGAGTCTTTCAAATCGAGGAAACATAACGCACGGCGATATTTGCACAAAAATGCCGTTCCAACATACTCATCTGTCTCGAAGTACAGGGCGTAGCGTTTCAGGGCAAAAGCAGTGTGTGACGCCCCTGTATGAGTGGCATACAGAAAGTTAGTACTGGTTGTGATAATTCGGCGTGGCAATACAGAATTAGCAACGGCCCATTCAGTGGCTCTGACCATTCAGCATAGCACGCAGTGACGACTTCCATCACAGAGAGCAGCTCATGTGACGAGGTCGACAATCTTTCGGTCTTACGAATTCCATCGGATTTACATTCGGAGGGCGGGCTAGACACGTGGTACGTTGCAGCTATTTATCTACTAGCCCAGTCATGCGTGGTCGGGCATTGTCAGATGTTTCACGAACAAGCCACATTTACCGCAGCAGGGAGCCGTTCAATTTGACCGCAGCCGTCACAATATCCCTGGAAAACACGCACTGACAAGGGAACCTCCCCATCGCACCCCCCATCAGATTTAGTTATAAGTTGGCACAGTGGATAGGCCTTGAAAAACTGAACACAGATCAATCGAGAAAACAGGAAGAAGTTGTGTGGAACTAAGAAAAAAATAAGCAAAAATACAAACTGAGTAGTCCATGCGCAAGATAGGCAACATGAAGGAGTGTGTGAGCTCGGGAGCGCCGTGGTCCCGTGGTTAGCGTGAACAGCTGCGGAACGAGAGGTCCTTGGTTCAAGTCTTCCCTCGAGTGAAAAGTTTACTTTCCTTATTTTCGCAAAATTATGATCTGTCCGTTCATTGACGTCTCAGTTCACTGTGATAAGTTTAGTGTCTGTATTTTGCGACCGCACCGCAAACCCGTGCGATTAGCAGACGAAAGGACGTGGCTCTCCAATGGGAACCGAAAGGATTTGATCGCATGGTCATAGGTCAACCGATTACTCCACAGGAAAACACGTCTGGCATATTCTATACGATACTGGTGACGGAATGTGCGTCACATGACAGGAATATGTGGTCGACCCACCTAACTAGTACACTTGGCGAATGGGTGAAAAGATTCTTCTACCTTGCCCGATGTAGGTTTTCTTGTGGATGTGATAATCACTCCCAAAAAGGTGATCGCATCGGTTGGACGGACGGACAGATAATAACTGTCTGAAAATAAAATGTAGTGGACTGTTAAGGCAGCCAGTCCACAGTGAAGTAGCCGAAAGGGCACGCGTCAACTCACGCCGTCTGGCGTTAAGTCTGGAACAGGATTCGTAAGGAATGTGATAAAGAAAAGAACGTAGCTACTAGAACACTTAACTTTATTATTGTCCTTTGGTATACAGCATTCTGGATGATACAAGTGAGACTCTATCTTGAGGTACATGCAACGTTACAAATGGTTAATGACGCCTTGCTAGGTCGTAGCCATTAACTTAGCTGAAGGCTATTCTAACTGTCTCTCGGCAAATGAGAGAAAGGCTTCGTCAGTGTAGTCGCTAGCAACGTCGTCGTACAACTGGGGCGAGTGCTCGTACGTCTCTCGAGACCTGCCTTGTGGTGGCGCTCGGTCTGCGATCCTGACAGTGGCGACACGCGGGTCCGACATGTACTAATGGACCGCGGCCGATTTAAGCTACCACCTAGCAAGTGTGGTGTCTGGCGGTGACACCACATAAAAAATTAAACTTTTCACTCGAGGGAAGACTTGAACGAAGGACCTATAGCTGCGCAGCTGCTCACGCTAACCACGGGTTCAGGGTGCTCCCGAGCTCAAACCATCTTGGATGTTGCATATCTTGAACATGGAGTATTCAGTTCGTATATTTTTTCATAGTTCCATATAACTTGTTCCTGTTTTCATGATTGATCTGTGTTCAGTTTTTCAAGCCCTATCCACTGTGCCAACTTACAACTTAATATGAGGGGGGTGCGATGGGGAGGTTCCCTTGTGAGTGCTACTTCAGTGTCGCTAGAGACAAGAATACTGAAGCTGTCGTATCGGTGCTTCGCAGTATTGGCACAATTGTAACATTTACAATGAAGATCAACAGACTGAAACAATCTATATTACTAACCATAAGAGACAAACCAGAGACACGGTAACCAAATCAGTTGAAAGTTGCCCATCTAACGTTTTCCAGGGTCAAAAAAATTGGTTCAGTATTTCAGACAACTATTGACGAAATGCTGTCATGTTCTACTCATTAGTCGTAAGTTACAGGTTAACACAGTAAGAGAAGGGTATTGCAGTTAGAAACTGTATCTTCAGGCAGCGTAACGCAGAACGCACAAATACTCGCTATATTCATCCAGTATTTGAGAATGAGAGCACTGACAGACTTTAAACAGATTTTATATATAATTTCAGATATCTTCCAAACCTTTTCTCGCTTCCATGTTTAAGGTCAAATATTTGAAACATTAACAGATTTTTAAAGAATAAGAAATTTGAAGCTGTTTTGCATTTGGCAGTTAAATTCATTAAAGAAGCAGGGGTTTACTGGTTAGTCTCTAAAGACACATCCGTGAAATGGGCACGACACCAGTGTTTGTGGCTCCTCTCGTGTTCGGGACTGCACCGTATCTGCCGAGCTTTGCGGTGCATCTGTGCGGGGGAAATAAATCTGGCAGTTCGCAGTGTGTGAGGAGCAACGTGTTAATAAACTGAAGTCCTCTGCGTCAATTTCTGTTGCAGGCAATCTAAGCAATAGTGCAGTGACGTGTTACGTCAAGCGTATCCACGTTGACATGCAACAGTCAATTTATCGACTTATTTAGAGTTCTGTTCTGTGGGTAAAAATGCGTAACGAGCATTAGCATAAGCGTGTGAAACGATCGACTGCTGTAGACTAAAAGTGTGTACAATTGACTGTCACGTTTAGAGAAAATCTTAATACTGCGTCAACATAATCGTTTTGCTATTGAAACAGTACTGAGGTACAACTTCCTTTGATAGCTCTAATATCACATGAGTGTATTACGGGAATTCCAGAAGTGTCACCCATAGGCGTTGGACGTCTGTGCAGGGTTCTGCTGAATCACATTTGTGTTCTTTCTTTCGTATCACGCTTAGATTCACTTACAGGTTTGAAAATGTATGTAGTTCGTTGTGCCTTGATCATTTTCGGGCTCTTCTAACGTAGAGCTGTATGGATACGGCCAGCGGCTAATATGGTTCAAACGGCTCTGAGCACTATGGGACTCAACATCTGCGGTCATCAGTCCCCTTGACTTACAACTACTTAAACCTAAGGACACCACACACATCCATGCCCGAGGCAGGATTCGAACCTGCGACCGTAGCAGCAGCGCGGTTCCGGGCTGGAGCGCCTAGAACCGCTCGGCCACCGCGGCCGGCGCCAGCGGCTAAACTCCGTGCCGTTAACTAGCTGTTTACCAAATTCTTCAGTATATATTTCCTTCCATCCTTAGTGGACTCCAAACTAGCTATAATTCCATATGCGTTGTGTAGATCTCGTGGTTGCAGTTGAGAGAGAAGTCCAATCGATGGTCTGATACCGTTGGGAAACAGTTATTCAGCAGTTGACGCTCAGATACTCGCAATTCATCTTAAGTTCCTGAATTTACGCTAATTGAGCATGAATTTGTCCCAAACATACTGGCCTCAGTGCCGAGTGTCAGACCGAAACTTTTAAAGGCAAATTCGACGTAGTAGTATATCTAGTCGGCGAATAGAGCTTGGCCAAACAGCGAATATCTGGGGCATCGCTCACATACTTGCGTTGTATTCGACGGGGACGAGATTCTAACTAACGTTACACTAAAAGCTCTGCCAAATTTTCGGTAAAGTACAAACAGAATGCTGGAAAACGTAGTTACACTTGTCAAGCTAGTAAGGAACGAGGAAAGCTAACCCAACATTGAAATATGGTATTTGATATCAAATATCTATGTTAAGTAAATTTTCCCGCGGTACCCATCCACAGTATCTAGTAATAGGAAACGAAAATTCTCTCCCTTACTACTTACGCAACGCTACTCATGATTGTCAGTTTAATCATAAAAAGTACATTTTCCTCGGACTATGGTAAAAGTTCAATTTTCTAACAGTCTTCCCTATATTTTAGTGTGGACGTCGAAGACTTCATTGTCCAGCGGCGTAAATATAAAAGCACTGACATGTGAAAATTAACCTGGTTGGCGCCGCAATCGTCCGCAGTAACTAACCAGGAATGGGAGGAATTTGAGCGATCAATACCTAATGTGCTTACCGGGAAATGAGAGAAAAGGTCGAGGTCAGAGTTCGCGGGAGGAATCTGCAAAGGGCAGTCTGCCTCTCATGTTGCTGGGATGCGCAGGGTGTGGTCATTAAATCGCGGCTACCAAAAGTAATGTGATTCGTAAAGAAAGAACGTCGTATCATGGCATTAACATTTCCGTATGAAGAATTTCTATCCTCTACGGATCTGATTCGAAATGGTCACTAACAATCTCCTTCCGTAGTATGTAGTGCAGAAGTTGTGTTTAACATGTAGCCCTCTAGTAGCGAACATACTAAATCATTTTTTGGAACACGAGGAAGGAGAGTTTCGGAAGTCGTGTAATTAATGGAAGGTTCTTCCAGCAATTGTGAACCATTTCAGAATGAGGTTTTCGCCCTGCAGTAGTGTGTGCACCAATATTAACTTCCTTTCGGATTTAAATTGTGTGCCGAGCCTAGATTCGAATTCGGGACCTTCGCCTGTCGCGGGCAACGGAGGTAGGAAATTAGGTACTGGTGGAAGTGGGGACAGGTCGTGAGTCGTGTTTGGGTAGCCCCGTTGGTAGAGCACTTGATCACGAGAGGTAAAAGTCTCGAGTTCGGGTCTGTCCGACAGTCAATTTCAATCTGCCAGGAAGCTTTACGTGAATAAATGTTATTTCGGTTTAAACTCTAGTCGAGTCGTTACTGGGTCAGCGAGGTCGAATTCGGACATGGTGAATCCCATTACGGACTCACAAGGAATCAGTTCCAATAATAACTATATCTTCACTGTTGGTAGTAAACCCGAAACAGAAATAGATCTTTCCCAAGTGAAAACAGTTGTTTTATGAACCAGCGGAATACGTGGCTAAGCGCTTCTTTATATTATCAGCATCGAACTGAACCACCACCATCCAAGACTAAGTTCGGGAGAAAGACACACACAGCTGCAAATGTGAACGTGCTTGCAAAATTTAAAAACACACATTTCTTTAGCACTAGTATCCCCCTAGCTTCCAGATCTGGTGAGAGTTGTTCAGGATCGGCCAACAACTGATCCCTCCACGTCTTGGTTTCATTTCTCGGCTGCGTTTACCGAATTGGGAGCGCACTGAGTCGCCGAATGAGTCAGCGAGAGGTGTGCCTGCAGGTTCATTGAACCGGCGGCCGAAACAGGTTTGGCAGCGAGGGCCCGTATCTGTGCGATGCTGGCAGCAATGCCTTCGGGTTAGGTAAGCCGCGAACCGGTTGTGTCGCTCGTAAAGCGGAGAGCCGGCCGTGTTTTCCCCCGAGGCGGGCGTATCGATTGTGGGCCGGCCGCGGCTCATCGGAGGCGTGCTGCGGCCGCTGCAGCCGCCGTATCGAGCGCGCATGCCGGCCCTCTGTTTTTCTTTCTCCATCTGAGTCCCCGTGCGACACAATGTAAACGTGCCAGTTCAGGCCTTCACGTAACTTAATCGGAAAATTTGGAGAGGAAAAGAGGGACAAGCGGAAGCTACTCTGTGAAGGCGGGTTCGCGAGTTTCGCTCAGTCCGCAGAGCATTTGCCTGCAAAATGCGGAATTTTCATGTTAAGAGTCCCATTCGGCCCACAGTTTTAATCTGTCAATTCCCCCCCCCCCCCCCCTCTTGCTTACAGGGCCGCCAGACGCCTTAATCTACATCAAAAATCTACAAAGAATTCAACTCGTGGAGTGTCAAGATGTAGAACGTCTTTGAGTTCTGTTTGCCAGCGGCTAGGTGCTTGTCATATCGAATAACTTACTGCTAGTAATGTTAGGCGCCTCTACAAAGTTTAGTTTTTGTTTGAGACTATGGTGATGCTGGGATTCGGAGGTTTTCACATTTCATACCTATTACGTTACGCTGAATGTGTACTAAAAACTGTGTTAGATTTAGGTTAAATGCTGTCGCTCTCAACTGTGTAATAGCCGTCCATAATTCCGAATGTGTTGGTAGTGCAGGATTTTGTGCACGAACTACCCCTCCATTATGTCGCACGAATGTTGGATGGGATTCATATCTGGCGGTCTGGGTGGCCAAATCATTTGCTCGCGTTATTTAGAATGTTCTTCAAACCATGCGCGAGTAAATGTGGCCCGGTGACATGGCGCATTGTTAGCCATAAAAATTCCATCGTTGTTTGCGAACATGTAGTCCAGAAGCCGGCCGATGTGGCCGAGCGGTTCTAGGCGCTTCAGTGGAACCGCGCGACCGCTACGGTCGCAGGTTCCAATCCTGCCTCGGGCATGGATGTGTGTGATGTCCTTAGGTTAGTTAGGTTTAAGTAGGTCTAAGTTCTAGGGGACTGATAACCTCAGCTGTTAAGTCCCATAGTGCTCAGAGCCATTTGAACCATTTTTGAATTCCCGTCGTGCGCCCATAAACGCGTCGGAAGCCTTCCCACGTCAATCAACTGAGTACAAATGATAGCTCGGCGAATACACAGCTCTTCATACACAGTGTACGCGATACAACCGCCTTCTGCATGTGTGCACATAGCTATCAGATGACTTTAGTCACCTGAGGGTGTACACGAACAGGAAGGCACACTAGCTGATAATGAGCTGTCACTTGATACGTGACGGCGTAACTTCTTCAGAGTGAGCGATTGCTGAATTTACTCATCAATCGTTGGTTGAATGTAATAGAACATAGGGCGCTGAACGTTTACAGTGTGCTCACTTCGATACGTAACTGTCCTCCCTGGATATTATAGAAGCGTAGCGGTCGAGCTCAAGTGAGTCACCGGCTGTCTTTTGCAGTTTTGAACTCTGTCCAGTGTGAATTTAATTTCGGCTTGGTATTTCTGTGGCCATTGCTTCACACTGTTGCTTGTACAACAAGCGGTTGGCTGATTGATAAGTCACGTCGCTTGCCAGTTATTCGTGTCGAATTCTACATTTATTGAAAGTTACACTTACATCGAAACAAGATGCAAGAAAGCCAGTAGCAGTAGTGGTACTTCACTGAAAAAAAACAGATACATAAGCAATTTGTTGGTGTTTGTATGGTCCAGTGAAACTATTAACTTCGATAGAGCAATTAGTACTGATTATTCGTTAATACGTCACCCCTTCTGAGTTTGATTTTCCTACTGCATTAGATTCTTTCGGCCAGTGATCTTGTAGTCGCTGCTCATCTGTTCTGTGCATCCGTTATTCTCATTGCTTGAGAATAACTGTGGTAGCATTGTTCTCGGGAAAAATTCCACAAGGACAGTTTCCAAAAGTGATTTGAAACTTTGCCGTTCTATTGTCTCGTAAGACGAAATTAGGTAATAGAACTCATTTCTTCCTTGAACTCCGCTCTAACCAAACTTCAAATTTTTTTGACCATACGAACTTTTCTTAGATCATGGCGCAGTAGTAGAAAGGTATCTATTAGGTGTCTATCTTCATTCAGTGATATCCCTTAGTTTGTAGTGCTCTTAATGGTGCTGGTTGATGATCACTGCTCTGCACGTTTGCAATTTTCCTTGTAGGCCTGTTCAATATATCGTTAAAATGAAAGCGAAACAGATGGAAAATTACAGTTTATTTTAAAAGTAATCGCCATAATTCAATACATTTATCCCACAGAAGCAAGACGGTCAATGCCTTCATGCCAAAATGTTTTCGGTTGCCTACGGAATTATCCGAAGCAAGTACAGCCACAAATGCCTTTCTTTAGGGCGCCAAAAACATGTAAATCGTATACGGGGAGATGAGGTACTGGCAGAAGTAAAGCTGTGAGGACGGGGCGTGAGTTGTGCTTGGGTAGCTCAGTTAGTAGAGCACTTGCCCGCGAAAGGCAAAGGTCCCGAGTTCGAGTCTCGGTCCGGCACACAGTTTTAATCTGCCAGAAGGTTTCGTATACGGGGAGATCGGGACCGTACAAAGGATGTTTAATGGCTTGTCAGTGAAATTAGCTAATAGCTGTATGCTGCACCATGCTCTATGCAGCACGTTCGTATGATCAAAAACATCTGAAGTTCCTCTGAAGTGGGTAGGTTTATAAACTTATTAGAGAGTAGGATGAAATATCTATTAAGATGTCTGTAGAGCGAACATAAGAACGACAAAGTTGCAAATCGCTTCTGAAAACGATCATCCTGGAATATTAGCCAGAAACAATTCTACTTTAATTCCTCCGAAATGAAGAGAACGAAGGATGCAGAGAATGGAAAGGCGACTACCAGGTTAATGGCCTAAAAGAATAAAGTGCAGTAGGAAAATTTTAATCTCGCAAGGGTGCAGGCTTTCCTTTAAAAAAAGGCGAAATGATGGTGTGGTGGCCCTCAACTACGTACCCTCCGACTCAGAGTTGCAATATTAATAGTTTTTACTGATTTCGTTGTCTAGGGGCTGGGATACGTAGTTGCCATATTACAGGCCAAATACTGCCGAGTCTACAGTATACGATAAGAACACACACATGACTCGAATGGTCGAAGGTTTCTATCACTCGGCAATTGCGAATTATGAATGTAACATATAAATTTATAAATGAGATTGCAATTAAATAAAATCTGCATGTACTATTTTAACGACTTTAAATGATGAGTACAATAGTAGAAGTCCTTTTGAGAATGCGGTGTGTTTCTGCAAAACACCTATTGGTGTCGATGGTTCAGCAATTAAATAAAATATAGGTTGAATAACAGGGAAACAATAGATTCCTACTTCACGTAATTAGTTATGAACAGCAACATAGCGCGCGAGATATTCACTTCTGAACGCATACTAAGTCTTCACTGCAGAAGCCACGGAAATAACACAAGAACGCAGGTCGGCACTCAGAAATATTTCTATCCTCCGCGACCACGCCCAAACTGCTCCACTGTCCAAGCCTGTCGGCCGACTGTGCGTCCGTCGCGCCGCGCGCCGTATCGTCCCGGACTCTCCGTGCGCTGTTCCGTACTCTCTCGCGCCGCCCTGTCCAGAACTCCCGCTCCATTCACTTCGGTAGTCGCCTCTCTTAGTAACGAGCGCTGTGATTGGCGATACCGCTTCCGTCATGTCTCCAAGCCAACGCACACTCTCTAACATTTTGAAACACATTCGAAATACTGGATTTACATTTAAATAACTTGAAATTAAATATTCCGACGACTGGACCATAGACACGCTCCAACACCTATTATTAAATAAACAAATAGTTCAAACAAACTTACATCAAAGGAATAGAACAGAAGATAGCCAGTAGCCTAAAGTCTGTGCTTTCCAAAACACAGTAAATATTTAAACAATTTCTTCATGAATAGTATATATCGAATATAAACAAAGACATAGGCGAATAAATATATTTATAAGCATGCTGCTACAGTTTATTCGTGTATCCGTGGAATACTTAAAGCCTGACACGATCGATAGTAATGGGCCACTTTGACCTCCAATAACTCATGTACCATTCAAGTTACATGCCTGTAATTCATATCAATTTAGGTAGACACTAATAGCTTTCTAAAGACACGTCAATCGACGGAATCGTTTAGATTTTGGAAATTCGTTGCTGCGTCTTGCTTGTATAATTGTCAGATACTAAACTTTAAATTAATAAAGATAGTGAAAATCTGATTACACCATCAGAATCGTCGTGCAAATAATGGTAATGTACATATTTCTTTTTGAGGTATCATGATTCCTATGGCTACTATTAATTTCTATACGAACTGTGAAATGTCTGACATTAAGGTTTCACAAAGTCCGCCGTCTTTGGCACTCCCGGCATAGACACCTCCTTCATAGACACAAAGCACCGTCTTCGTCACAGCGTCAACATGGAGTTCCCAGCCACGCGATGGGACTGGACCCCTCTTCCTTCGGCCAACGTCCGGCACCACGTGGTCGGCCCGCCGAACGGTCCGTGCGGCCACGCCAACACCCAACTTAGAATATTTTCACGCCACAATTCGCCCGTTACCTCACAAGGGGAGCGACCTACTGAAAAAGTATTAAGTACTTCGTCGAAGTAAAAAATTCCACTGATCGAAACTATTTCTTTAAATGTACATTTGAAGTATCACTAGTGATATTGACTTAAATATCTTTTCGACTTGTAAATTTAGCTTAAGATACGTTAATATGAGTTAAATATGTTGGAACACGTGAGGCAATACTGACCTTACGACTTAAATTAGAAGAAAGATTAAGGAAAGGCAAACCTACGTTTCTAGCATTTGTAGACTTAGAGAAAGCTTTTGACAATGTTGATTGGAATACTCTTACAAATTCTGAAGGTGGCAGGGGTAAAATACAGGGAGCGAAAGGCTATTTACAGTAGGTACAGAAAGCAGATGGCGGTTGTAAGAGTCGAGGGGCATGAAAGGGAAGAAGTGGTTGAGAAGGGAGTGAGACAGGGTTGTAGCCTATCCCCGATGTTATTCAATCTGTATATTGAGCAAGCAGTAAAGGAAACAAAAGAGAAATTCGGAGTAGGTATTAAAATCCATGGAGAATAAATAAAAACTTTGAGGCTCGCCGATGACATTGTAATTCTGTCAGAGGCAGCAAAGGACTAGGAAGAGCAGTTGAACGGAATGGACAGTGTCTTGAAACGAGGGTATAAGATGAACATCAACAAAAGCAAAACGAGGATAATGGAATGTAGTGGAATTAAGTCGGTTGATGCTGAGGGAATTAGATTAGGAAATGAGACACTTAAAGTAGTAAAGGAGTTTTGTTATTTGGGGAGCAAAATAACTGACGATGGTCGAAGTAGAGAGGGTATAAAATGTAGACTGGCAATGGCAAGGAAAGTGTTTCTGAAGAAGAGAAATTTGTTAACATCGAGTATAGATTTAAATGTCAGGAAGTCGTTTCTGAAAGTATTTGTATGGAGTGTAGCCATGTATGGAAGTGAAACGTGGACGATAAGTAGCTTAGACAAGAAGAGAATAGAAGCTTTCGAAATGTGGTGCTACAGAAGAATGCTGAAGATTAGATGGGTAGATCACATAACTAATGAGGAGGTATTGAATAGGATTGGGGAGAAGTTTGTGGCATAACTTGACTAAAAGAAGGGATCGGTTGGTAGGACATATTCTGAGGCATCAAGGGATCACCAGTTTAGTACTGGAGGGTAGCGTGGAGGGTAAAAATCGTAGAGGGAGACCAAGAGATGAATACACTAAGCAGATTCAGAAGGATGTAGGCTGCAGGAGGTACTGGGAGATGAAGCTTGCACAGGATAGAGTAGCATGGAGAGCTGCAGCAAAACCAGTCTTGGGAGTGAAGACAACAACATCATGTTAATTCGGCAAGAATTGACAAGCTACGTGACATTCCATCCAATGGTTTTAAATGTCCAAGAGATTGTTTGAGTTGATGGCCGCAAAAAAAAACCAGCCAAAATGAAATGCACATTGATCAGAGTTCAAACCTGCAAATGACAGCCAGTCGGAACAACGTTGGCAACATGTGGGCCCATCCGCGTGTCGCCAAAGTTGTGTAGAGTGCGCTGGGAAGCCCTTAGGCATCCTCCGCACAGTCCCATTCACTTCCCATAATTTTTGGATCCCTGAAGAGACATTCGTGGCCGTCTATTTCTTTGGACGAAACGGTGCACGACTGGGTAAAATCATGGTTCCGTAGGCAACTGAGACCGTTTTGTCTCACAGTGAGTTAAATGTATTAAGTTATGGCGATTACTGTCGAAATAATAAACAGTTCACTATTCCATCTATCTCGTTTTCATATTCAAATGTGTGTGAAATCTTATGGGACTTAACTGCTAAGGTCATCAGTCCCTAAGGTTACACACTACTTAACCTAAATTATCCTAAGGACGCACGCGCGCACGCGCACTCCCCGCGCCCGAGGGAGGACTCGAACCTCCGCTGGGACCAGTCGCACAGTCCATGACTGCAGGCGCCTCAGAGCGCCCGGCTAATCCCGCGCGGCTTGTTTTCATGTCTCTCCCTGTTACAGTGCGTCTGCACTATGTAACAACTGCTCGCCCATTCCCTCCTTTCTCCGCTCTCTGTATGCTTGGAGTCATCTGAAATTCTGTGCTACAAATTATTTACTACTTTTTCTGTAAGATTCACCATAAAAATTGCGCAGAAACGCTAATTTGATGGGCTGCAAAATGTTAGTCAGTGTTACTTTCACTATCAAACTGAAATTTTCGAAGTTACATTGATTCTTTACGCTTGCAAAAGTATTTCGTCTAAAAATAGTTGCAAAACGAGAAAAGGTATATAATCTATAAAAATAAAATGCCGTTCCTAGTTATCTATTCGACCAGCGGCAATACAAAAATCTAATTCGTTTCAAATAATAAATATCTGGTTTGATTCTACTTACAGACGGTCCAGGGAACCTGCCAGTCAGTTTTATTTTGAAGAGATTAATGTTACACAATACTGGCTACGTCAAAGGAAAAAGAGCGTGCCCATCGGTGCTTCAAGCTTACACTGCATAACGTGAGGGAGAAAAAGTGGTTGTGGGCGTAGCTGAGCGTGCAAATATTTTCGGTGACATTTCTAGAGCCTGCAGCAGTCAACACAAATATTTCACTAACCCTTTCAGAACTGGCAACGGAGAAAGTTTCATTAAAAATAGTGGGCGTTCACACGAAATAAATTCCGACGAGAATTTCCAATCACCGGATTAACGATGTTCCCATGTCTTCCGGCTTAGGGCTTAGAGGAAACTGTAATGCAGAACTTAGACTGAAAACCTGCTTAAAGCTTTTGAATTTGACGACGCTGCTTCGAATATTCTTCTTTAGTTAACCTCGAACGTTTTGCATAAAGTGGGATGCATTTGGAACTCTAGTTTTCATTCTATTTTCGTTTTGCAACCGGTTAACGGTAACGTAAAATGCACGTGGTAGCTCCTTGCCGTTTTAGAGGGATCCTAGTCTACATACGTACAAAGTAATCCTATGATACATCTAAGTAAACAGCAGCGTGCTTCAATAACCAGAGGTATGTATCGTCTCACAGCGTAAGTCGTCTCGCCAGATCGAGATAATACTGAGATCAGCAGCTTAACTCGGGCGCATTTAATGCGGCCGCTTGGTAGATTCTGGCTGGCGCCACGTGTATTGATTCTCGTTCGTGACTCGGACGAGGCTGTGTAGTGGACTACATCCACCCATCAAAAAGCAGGCGCGCGTCAGTTGCTGCGCATCGCCGCTCTCCACTACCGCGCGTCTTCGATAGCATTGCCATGGAAAACAAACCTTCCAATTGCCCATACTAGTCGAGCTAAAGTTTCTTTTAAAGGGAACAGCCTTTCCTAATTGTAAATCGTAAATTGTTACCTACACTAGCGACTGAAAGTGTCCAAAAATCTTAAACACACGTGTGTTTGAAGTTAGTGTGTGACTGACACACACACACTTTAAAGGGAAGCATCAAATCTTGGGCGATAGTATTGGAGTGATACGAGCTAATTTACGAAACAAATTAGACATTGTGCTTTCAGGATGTTTGTTAGGATACTAGTCATTAAGTTAGTAATTTTCCAGTTGGCGTTAGTTTAGAGAACGTCCCCTTTCATCACGGACAATCTCTGTTGAAATGCATTTGTTCTAGCTGAATACGAAACGGACAACACGTTTCGTTTGTTTAGAAAGTGCGATAGCGGGGAAGTTTTTCTGTGGTGCCGCGACGGTGTGATAACTTTTAGCGGCGACAGTTCGTGAAACTTTACAAAATAGAGGAAATAAGGTAGTTGGCTAATCACTTTCGCAGATACTGGAAGCAGCTGGATCACTCTGAGATACTGACAACATCTATATTTAGCGAAAAAGTTAGTGATAAAATACTGAACGCTTCGTTACGACCCATGTCACTGTAGGAAGATTTTGTTAAAGAATGAATTCAACGAGGTAGTCAAAAGGGAGTACATAGACGCACTGTTGTAAAAAACAAAAAAAAAAGATTCTGCTGGTAAGACACTTTCTAAATTCTATCTGCATCAGGTGGACAACTTTAAGAAACTGGAGAGAGGGGAAGAGCGACAATCAGTTGTTAAGTCAGCGAGAGAACTTAAGTGAATTTCGCGAAGATTTGTTGATTATGGTTCTAACTCGCGTCTCTTTTGATAGTTAGCTGTTAAAATGGAAGCAGCTGCGTACAGAAACGGCAACAATTTGGTAGCATCTGTGCTGGCAGCCACGGTTCGTGTTTCCGCGCTCATGTAGGCAGATCATCGTAAGTGGCAGTAATTCTCCTCTTGCTACTCCGTGTTTGCCAGTGTGCCATGTCTGTGTGTAGCAGAGTTGCGGTCGGTAAACAGTAAGTGGAGCAAAATCTACCCTAAATGGTTTCCAAAGAGTCTTCTGACGAGAATGTGTAATCTTAATTAGGAATTCTGCAAGTATTTCATTCGAGGTGTGTGTGTGTGTGTGTGTGTGTGTGTGTGTGTGTGTGTGAGAGAGAGAGAGAGAGAGAGAGAGAGAGAGAGAGAGAGAGAGAGCGCGCGCGCGTTAGCTTCCATTGGCAACGACCCACAATGCGGGAGAGTGTAACGCTCACTTTCTTCATAGCTTCTCAATACGACTGACAAAATTAGGTTACAGATGTCATAGGCACTAAAGCAACTCAGATTCGCATTCACAGCTTCAGTTCCACAAGAACCTCACAATTTGCAAGTTTCGAGTCTCCGTCTGGCACACACTTCTAATTTCTCAGGAAATATCAAATCGGTGCACACTCCACAGCACCCAGCTACTACAAATTCACTAAAATTCTTTCGCTGACAAAAGAATAGCAGCCAGACCAATATTTGAACATCTGTCTCAAAGCTAACGTTTGCCTCTCGTTCTGAAGCTCTCTTGTTAATTGAATAATATTTTCCCCTTCTTATAGGGAGAGAACGTTTTAAAACTAGCTTATTAGCAGGATCCTTCCCTTTCAAACAGTCTAATTTTCTGTTGCTCTATCTGATTCTCTCATTGGATTCGCAGTGAGATGGATTAATGACGCGTCGAAAATGGCATGCGGATTTGCCGGAACCAGAAACGTGTAAACCTACTTCCGGGATTCCAGCCACTAGACGTTTGGTTTTCTTTACAAAATCAGTTAAGGCGACCACTGTGGCCTCAGCGTTCGCTTTCCAGTACCCAATCTGAGCTTTCACTACCACTCTAATAACCTCGTTGTTACGATAATCGTACTCATGCTAACGTATTTCCCATCACGGATGAGGTAGCTAAGCGGGATCCTGAAATAGCCTCTGCGATCCTGTAAGTGGAAGAAATGTTCTTATAGAACAAGGCTAACATTTCTTTCAAATTCTTAAGAGAAGTTGGACGTGGACCGCTGGAAATGAACGGAGAGACTGATGATAGGGATTAGACATACAGATATCAGCCTGTTAAAACAGCTCCGCGAAAATTGTCCTTTTTAAAGTGTATCTATCTTCACAGTGACATCTGTGTGGTGCAGTTGTTCGCTTAGTTTCCACGAAAAATAGGGCACTTCGGCTCACTGCAGAGTAGTGGGTATTAAGAGAACTGAAAATAAATTTTCATGTAAGATCTCTTGGAAGGCATTTTGCAAAGTTATATTCAGTATGATTTCCTTTGATGACGACACTCCGGCCGCGCTGTTGAGGGCATCCACCTAATGTAGGAATGTTGTCGACAGACCATAGTTCAGCCCGCATAGAAACAGCGTGCATACGAGGCCATTTGGTCTGACAGAAAGAGACTTCTTTAGATCGTAATATGTTAGATTTGGAGATGTCGGTTGACGATAAACTGTCCAGAACTAAGAATTTTCTGACGGCACAGTATTTGCCTAACCGATTGATCTAAATGCAGAAAAAACGGATAATTAAAATTCATGTAACCGAAGCTATCATATTTAACTTCATACTTCACAATATTTAACCAATAACTTCTAAATTTCATTTATATGTACCTGCCATTTTTCACAACTTAATCGGGACACTCCTAATTTGCCACTTCCTCTCGCGCCTCCCGATTATTTCATTACGTCTCCGGATTTTTAGCTAATAATTGCCAAATCGTAAGAAATTCGTTTCGAAAAGCCGCCATTTCAGTCTTTTGGCCAATGGTCGGAAGTCCTTTAGTAATTAGTCGTTTTTAATTGATGTGTGTATCGAGGTTCATAGAAATTAGGAAGTCGCCTGCGACCTACACATGGATTGCAATTTTTCCACTCTCCCGTGCTTCTATAGAAAGTCCACTTATACTGCTCAGTGTTTCGCTCTGTCTGGGCTTGGGTCTTGTCATTGTGCTCAAGTGAAGTCGCTTATTAAACGTTTCTATAATTGGTATAAATCATTAGAGTGGGTGGTAATGTGTGTAATTTTGTCACCTGTATCCCTGAAAGGCTTTATTTTTGTGTAAGCGTTTGTTCCACGTGTATCTTATTCGTCATATTCGTAGCGTTTTGATTTGATAGTTTGTTTTTCATTATGGCGTAAAATATAACGGTTTTTGATGTGGAAACAAAAGCATAAAGAAAACGTTACATTTGTGAATCGCAATAAAAATCTGAAATTCGGTGTTAAAAGTGAGTTACGGGGTTGGTAAGCTGCTGAATGCTTACTTCGTTTGTTTTAGAACATATTTGCCTATCAGTTGCGCTAACCGGCGAGCCAGCTGTTCACGAAAGTTTTCCCGGATAGCAGTGCAGCGAAACCTGTCGTAATTATAGGAAAAATGACGAAAAAGCTAAAAAAATCTTATAAAATGGCCAATCTTTCAAAATTTCTATTTCAGTTAAAGATAGTAACAAAGGTGATGCGAATTTGTACCGTGCTTCTTACTGTTTATAATAATACGACCCAAAAAATAGAGTAGCTTATTATATCTGCCTGACTTCCAAGAGGGGTTCCACTGGTGTCAGCTTCCCAACGTAGCACAGAGTACCAGGCTTACGCCCCAGATAAATGATAGGGAATCAACGTTTTGGGTAGTTACAGTATCTTCGTGTTTTTATAACTGTTACAGAACTTCACAACGTCATAGGGAGACGCAGATCATTTCTCTGCACTATAGCGAGAATGAGCTGCGGTTTTTGATCATTCTTAGCTCTTGATTTTTAAAGCTGACTCTCCCGATATTTTATTTTTTGAAGTTTCGCAAGTATGTGCATATCGACGCCATTTGGATGGCAGGCAGAGAATATCAGCCTGGCTTTTAACAATAGATAAATGACAAAAATAACATTTAAACAATTACCTAAAGTGGCAAAGAACGTATAATTTCGCCCTTTTTCAGTTTGTCTACCTTACTGATCTCACGAAGAGTATTTCATATGTGGTATGCCAGGGGACTAAGAATGTTTACATAACAGGCTTTTGTATTCTGTCTAGAGTGACAGGACCAAAGTGATATTTTTTTACCTGTGTAGTCTCGCGATAGTGTAAATTAAATTTTTTTTGTTCGTCTGTGTAATAGATCAAGGGGGGCGAGGAGAGGGAGAAGAGAGGTGATGGAAATTCATGCACTATGTAGAGGCCACAAGACTGAACTAGCTGAAGAGAGTTGGAAGAACTTCCAGATAGCTGTAAGCCTGGGGACTCTAGAAACGTTGTCCCAAACCGTAGTGAACTAATTTACTAAAAATATAACTGCTTGCCAATACCTGTCTGAAAGCGGCTACTAGCTTCGTCGAATACATTGTGATTCTTAAACACTTTCCTTTGATTTCTGCAGTTAGGTGTTAACACATTGCCCTCAGTTCTGTGACAAAGTTTCAATCTTAAATGAATATTAGATATAAGAGGGATTGTTGTGAAATTGTACAAAATAATGGTTGAAATGCAGTGCTTTTATGGATATAAAAAAAATCAGAACTTCGACGGCAAAAAATTTTTTGATCAGTTGTATATGCCACGAGAATGTGGACTGACTGACTAGCAGCTGAACATCTGGAACTAACGGGCAAATGTGACACAATGCCCAGTGTAAGACTTGCTACACGAGCGATTCATGTCTATTATTTTATTTTCTGCCCTCGGTTCAGGTAGAACAGTTTCTGATCACTCGCGTTGGCGGCGACACGGAGATCCGGAACAAACAGGCGGTTATTGTTGTCGACGACGGCAGAGCTCACGAAGTGAACGACTAGCCAGAAGCAGTCCGAAGCGTAGTGAAAGACAACGTATGCGTGCGCAAACTGTCCAGTGAGCGATCAGAATAAAAAAACGTAAATACAGGCAAGGCCAGTCACTCGTCAATGGCACGTATTGAAGGCTTCAGAGAATATCGAGAGCCGCGGGCAGCGGTATTTACGGCGTGTCACGTCAGTGGACAGGCGCACGCCGTCTGCCTGAGGCGGCGGGAGCGAGCGCGGCTGTGCTGGACAGACGCCCCGACCTTCGCTCCATATCGATACTCAGCCTGGGCGGGCTGTCCGAATCACTGTCTGACACGAGAAATCCTCAAATACAGTGCAGGATTAAAACTGTACCGGCCTTACGGTTTATTGCTGGATGCTGACAAGTATTGAGTCCGACACGTGTTAAGTACGGACTGCATAGTAGTTAACGGTTTAATATTCTGTTAGACGTTGTCTACACGCATATGTGGCCAAACCCCCAAGTATCCGCTGTTTACATAATCTCCCCGAATATGATTCTAACGTTCAAAAAACGCACGCAGTCTGTGCTTCCCCGTACTACTTCCTCAGTCTACCAGCTAATGATGTGTCGGCTATTTCCGGGTCGTTTGTTAGACGGGAGTCAAAAGTCTGACACAGATGGCTCTGGTCCATAACTCATTTCTCTCATTTATGATAGTAACCCGTTAATCTTGCGAGCAGCTTGCGGCATCGCCTGAACGCTGCAGTGAAGTGTGAAACACTTATGTGATACTCCAGTTGTGGGAGAAAACAAATAGATTCGCCCAGAAAAGAACACAAACATTTTCCCTACGCCGGCTGTAGGCATCACGAGCAGATGCGCGCAGGCGGCCGACGACGAACTCTGTTAGTACTGACCGCTTAATGTATTGAACATGCAGATAATACCTAATGAAACTTAGTTACAGGCGTCTCTAAATCCAACAGAAAAAGTCAGTAGTATCCCTTAAACATCCTAAGTTGTAATTTCCTTGCGCAGTTACTGTAATGCATTCCAGCCTTCGGGCAGAATGCGGTAAAGTGATGGCTAAGGACAGCCTAAAATATTAGAAAATTCAACTCAAGTTTCCTGTCTTGAGTGCAGGCTTCCACACTAGTAGCTTCCAAATATGACTATTGATGGAAAAGTGATACATAAACATTGACTTGAAAACCTTTCCAGATTAATTTCCTCGAGTAGCAACTGACTAAAACCTCCACGGTCGTTATGCAGGATAGTAGTTTTCACCTCTGCCTTGGAGTAAAAAAATATTAGCCAGTCGTTCCCTGGCTACGTTATGTTTTTCCTAAATAAGTATTTATAATAGTTCCTTCCTTGATGGTAGGCATGAGCAGCTCGACGTATCAATTCGTTGCTACTGCAGTAAACGTTGCCGGAAGAAATGCGGCTAGGCAAGCTTCTGCGAAGGACTAGCGGGCTGGTTCGTAGGCGGAATGGTCTATTACAGTCTACGTTGGTCCAGCGGGCGCTAATGTAATACCCCACTCTTCCGTGTGGGAACGAAGTGAAGAGTAGAAATTAAAAACGAAGTGCCACTTCACAAAACGTGTTTTCAGTGCTATTGTGTACTTGGTTGTTGTCCTTAGACTTGAGCCAAGTGCCAAGTTGTGGAGAAAGTCTTTCAAAGATGCATTAGGAGATGGCACATCGTCTTCGTGCCAAGCTGTGCTTCTCGCTGGAGTGCCAAAATTTAAGATATAAGTGGCTTTCGTGGAGTACAGTTTTATTACATAAAAACCTGTTTATTCATTATTTCTGTTCTTCTGTTACCACAAAACTTAATGCTTCATTCTTTATGGCACTTCCAACGAAAACTTTCTTTCCGATATTTCATCGAAAACTTTCATTTTCAAGATCGTGACTGTGTGCACAATGCAAGTTCAGCGTTGGAGAGAACCACCAGCAATCAGCCACTGTTAATGATGCCATTCATGTGCACAAGTAGCGCCGTTACCGATTTCGAGCCGACATATTAACCTTCAGACGACTGTTAGCGTTTAGATGACATTGTTGTTTACATTAGATGTTGAGAACAAACCAGTCAACTAATGTAAACACCGAGCGAGGTGGCGCAGTGGTTAGCACACTGGACTCGCATTCGGGAGGACGACGGTTCAATCCCGTCTCCAGCCATCCTGATTTAGGTTTTCCGTGATTTCCCTAAATCGTCTCTGGCAAATCCCGGGATGGTTCCTTTGAAAGGGCACGGCCGATTTCCTTCCCAACCCGAGCTTGCGCTCCGTCTCTAATGACCTCGTTGTCGACGGGACGTTAAACACTAACCACCACCACCACCACCAACTAATGTAAACAAATACAAATGTAACGTAAACTTCACAGCCGTCTGGAGATGAACCTTTCGGTTCGAAACTAGTAATGGCGCAAGTTTTGTACATGCATGACATTAACAGTAGCTGGTTTCTGATGGTTTCTTCGTTACAAGAACGAACGCATAAAAACTTTATTGGCACCTAGAACCAATCAGTTTCCTGGTACAGCACTCCGAATGATGTTAGTATTTTCCTTATTCGTCTCACTAATCTTTTTTTTTTGTGATACGGCGAGCAGCGTAATTCTGTGGTATCAGAATACCATAAGTTTTTTGCTACAGATAGTTTCTCGTTCTTCTGACAAGTGTGAGATTACGCATTAAAAACCCTTTAACCTCCCACTCTCCAGACGTTGCGTGAGCGGCAGTGCAATAGCAGGAGCTATTAAAGGCAGTAGTGCGGAAGGGCCACTAGTGGATTGGTGTCTCATCCATATTGCGTGCGTGCGGCATGCCAGCGAGGTGAACGACACAGTGCGTGCGGGCTCTGGCGTATCGATTCGGGCGCCACCGAGGCCTAGACGCGGCAAGGACACTGCCTACCGCTAACAAGCGACACCCGCCCGCCTTTGAATGTCCTCCGCTGCCGATTCCCCGCCCTGAGCCACGCCCCCAAGTTGTCGGCTTCAAAATATGTCAGGCGGGCGGGTCGCCTCTCCGGGTTAAAAGGGAATAGATTTTTTGAGACACGCTATATTCTGCTGACTACTACACAAAATGTGATGTAACATAAAGTGCTCGCTCCATTCACAGAACACGTGGACAGTCTGAAACGACACGTAACTGCTATATTTCATAGCAGCAGGATTAATCACTTCACACATTAGAATTGATGAAAAGTTTTTTTTTTATATTCGTACGGCAGAACAATACCAGAGCACCTGACCAAATGTTTGTGCGAGTGCTAAGATCGTTACTTGTTCTGGCGTTTCCAGTGACAGTCTACATCTACATCTACATCCATACTCCGCAAACCACCCGACGGTGTGTGGCGGAGGGTACCCTGAGTACCTATATCGGTTCTCCCTTCTATTCGTCTCGTTTTGTTCGTGGAAAGAAGAATTGTCGGTATGCTTCTGTGTGGGCTCTAATCTCTCTGATTTTATCCTCATGGTCTCTTCGCGAGATATACGTAGGAGGGAGCAATATACTGCTTGACTCTTCGGTGAAGGTATGTTCTCGAAACTTCAACAAAAGCCCGTACCGAGCTACTGAGCGTCTCACATGCAGAGTCTTCCACTGGAGTTTATCTATCACCTCCGTAACGCTTTCGCGATTACTAAATGATCCTGTAACGAAGCGCGCTGCTCCCCGTTGGATCTTCTCTCTCTCTCTCTCTCTCTCTCTCTCTCTCTCTCTCTCTCTCTCTCTCTCTCTCTTTTCTATCAACCCTATCTGGCACGGATCCCACACTGCTGAGCAGTATTAAAGCAGTGGGCGAACAAGCGTACTGTAACCTACTTCCTTTGTTTTCGGATTGCATTTCCTTAGGATTCTTCCAATGAATCTGTCTGGCATCTGCTTTACCGACGATCAACTTTATATGATCATTTCATTTTAAATCACTCCTAATGCCTACTCCCAGACCATTTATGGAATTAACTGCTTCCAGTTACTGACCTGCTATATTGTAGCTAAATGATAAAGGATCTTTCTTTCTATGTATTCGCAGAACATTACACTTGTCTACATTGAGATTCAATTGCCATTCCCTACACCACAGCATCATCTGCAAAAAGCCTCGGTGAACTTCCGATGTTATCCACAAGGTCATTTATGTAGATTGTGAATAGCAACTGTCCTATGACACTCCCCTGCGGCACACCTGAAATCACTCTTACTTCGGAAGACTTCTCTCCATTGAGAATGACATGCAGCGTTCTGTTATCTAGGAACTCTTCAATCCAATCACACAATTGGTCTGATAGTCCATATGCTCTTACTTTGTTCATTAAACGACTGTGAGGAACTGTATCGAACGCCTTGCGGAAGTCAAGAAACACGGCATCTAGCTGGGAACCCGTGTCTATGGCCCTCCGAGTCTTTCGTTTTTGAATGCATTAGTGCCATAGTTTGGGATAATTGGCAAATCATACCTTTCATTCCACCTCTGTTCCCTTTCCTCATCGCAATACCTTAAATATTTTCGAACAGTCTACCTGGTCAGTTGGCTCTCAGGTCCGAAGCACTTACAGGACGAAGAGACGGGTTGATTGAGAAATTGAACTCGTATTTGGTAGGCTCGGGCTTCAAATTCCAGTCCTGCCATTGAGATTTAGGCCTCCGTAGTTTCCTAAATCGGGCTGATGGTCTTGTTTACACTGAAGTTGCAGCTAAATTGAGTGCCCGCTGCTTACGGCTGCAGAATGCGTCCCACGTTACGTGGCAGTTTAACTGTGTGAACGAGTTCTGGGGCATAGCGAATAAATACCTGATTGTCACTGCTATATAAATTAATTTGATGAGCCAGTTGTCTCAAGGAAGTATTAACTACTGAAAGCTCATGGTCCTGAGGATTCCATACCACGACTCCATGCGGTCTCATCCTCCGATAGCGTTGAATGGCGCCTGGAAGAACGTCTTTTCGTAGCTGCACCCACATAAACGCCGGCCCGTGCTGGCGCTTCTGAAACGGGCCAAGAATAAACTTGTCACGCTACTGCAAATTGATGTACTTACCGCCTAGCGGGCTTGTGCAACAGCGTGGCGTCTGCTGTTTGTTGTAGCTGCAACAAATCTGCTTGTAACTATAGCGTATTGCACTGGAGCCCACTATACAATATATTGGTTAACTGACTCTTGACGCCTCGTCATTTAACACATCTTTTGTCAGGGGAAGGGTTATTTTTTGGCAGAAACAAAAATTGCTTGGAAACAACTTCAGAACTTTTCACCACGCAATGGGCGTTAGAAAAGAAATATGATTGGCCAAGAAACAATAATTGTTCAAAGAAAATAGTACTTAAACCATTTCATTGCAAGCATGTAAATAAAGAAAAAAGTAGGCAACAAGATGATCTGAAGTATTTTTTCGTAATATGATAGTGGGTTAGGTATGAAGTTATCACGCTATAGCTAGGACGGTGACTCCGAATTCTAATGGTGGTGGTGATACATTGCTCACTTCTTATTTTTTGAAGATACAGAAGGTATCCCAGACCTTTAGGGGCAAATGCTTTCACGGAAGGTTGAGAATCCTAAACTGAAACATTTGAGGTAAGGATCTCTAATGAGCGGAAATATTCATTATTGACGTTAACAATTTATACATTATAGCAGCAACTTACGCTCGCAACAGCGTTCCAGTACAGACTGCAGAGTCGACATGTGACTGCTGGTGAGTATCGTACCTCACGACCAGTCATCATAATCGTCACCATCACCATCATCGTCTCCGTATTCTCTTCGTTGTAATTCTTCTTCGAAAGCCTTGGACAGCGCTGTGTGGTTTGAACGACATAGCTTTTCGTATGTTTCTATACGACGATAAATTTCTTTAAATTAGAGCGACGCCTGTTGAGACAGCTTTCTCTGTTTTCCAACCACTACATTAATAAGTACTTGGATGTAGGTTCCTGTAACGAGTAGTACTCCGTCTTAGTCACGAATTGTAAACTGTAGTCACTCCACGGTGTACTTGTTACGTATTGTTTCCTGTTTTCTTTTTCTTAAAGGCATTCGTCGACCACTGTATTATTGCACCTGGAAGTGAGGGCGTTTCGGTCGGCTCATTGAGAGTCAGCACGTAATCGGGGTTGATAGTACACGCACAACCGACTTGAAATCATTGACAATGCGACTGCGACACGTATTTAATCATCACTGACTTGATTACCATAGCGTCACCGCGTATTTCCGACAACGGCCAAGTGAAATAACATTGTCGTTGAGTGATACCGTCACTTAAGTGGATGCGGCAGGCAGTTTTTGCGAAACAAGCGCTGTTTGTAGATACACGCCCCAAGCTCTTTCCTCATTCTAGACATCGTATCGCCTGAAATAACAGCTCTGACAATAGGTTCGGAATGCCTAATACTCTATATAGGTTCCTCCACATGCCGTGAGGATTTGGCTGGCACTACCTGTGTAATACAATCTCGACGAAATAGTTCACTGACAAACTCGAGGCAGCTTCAATTCTATTCAATTTACATGTTAATTTTCGGAGAAAACGTGCGCTTGATTTTACATGACTGCGCTGTGATCAAAATACGGTAGTTAACTGGCGGTACTGTCTACGCAGCTAGATTGTTATGTAACAGTCGTTGATAACTGTGTTATCGCGACAAAGTAACCACCTCTCACGCAGAAGTGCAGTCGGGAAAGGTCCTTTTAACTGGGCAGCAGTGTTCAAATACCGCGACTTTTCAGCAAGTGTTCTACTGGCACTTTTTACTGATCTGATTAAGCGCATTTACACATTCTGGAACCTCTGCAGTCCGTTCATTATCGCCGAGACTCGTTCATCCCCTTTACGAGGCGACTTCCGCAAATTAAATTTCGTGTTTGTCATAAATTTTATCATTCGTGTTCGATGAAAATTTAATAATGTTTCTTTTTTTTTTCAGGAACGCTGTCTGCGGCCAGCATTTCATATAGAAGAAATTTGATGTCCATCTCGTTTTACTACAGGTACTTAACTCAAGCATTTCTTATATACGACTTGGAGGTAGTTCACTATGATGCGTATGATTTACATACGTGTATACTTTCGTAAACTAATTGTACAGAGGAAAGTACTAAGAGCCGAAATGTTTGACTGCATTGATCTTGTAATGTGAAAGCTGGAAAAATTTCTAGACCAGCAAAGGCAAGTGACAAGCGACTGCTGAAATGAATCCATGAGCTCAGCAGTTCACAATTTGCTTTTAACTTGTAGATACAGTCATTCAATCTTTCACGTGACTTCTAATCAGTAACGTTTTGGAGCAGGAGCTAGGTCTCTCATGAGCAAAATACCCTTGAATATTCGTGCGAATAACCGATGACAAGAACATTTTGTGTCGTAATAACAGGGTGTAAATTTCAAACGAAATGGTTACGTGGAACGTGTTATAAAAGACACACATAATGTATGTATTCACCTGATAAACTAACAGCTGGAGTCTAGTTCTACATTTCGTCAAATACGAAATACTAGTTGCTCTCTTAAAGGTAAATGAGTACTTCATGACACTCATCAAAATAACATTCAATTGCCCGTTATCAGTATGAGATTAATTTTCGGTGTTTAAAACAGAATTTCCGGGATGCTAGACCAATATCGACGTTCATTCTACAGCGAAAACCGTAACTTTCCCGGAGAAGTTAGTTTTTTTATACTGTCGCCACGGTAAAGCCAGCCAAGTTTTAATCAAATTAGCACGAAGCACGTCTGAACAGCTTTTGATTCTCTCTGTGCTCATAACCTAACGTGAAATGAGTTATCCTGTGACACCCTTGTATGTCTGAGTTTGTCAAGTTCATGCTTCCAAAGATTCTTGTAGTTTAAAATGACAGCGGTGACTTGTACATTTCTTTCGGAGGTGTACTTCTAAGAATCTGCCAACGAGTTGCCTGTGACAATGTCGCTGTTCTGGTAGTTTAACCAAATACTTTTTCCTTCAACCAATTACAAACAATATGGATCAGAGGGCAGCCAGATGCTAAGTTCTGTTCAATTTTTTAACTTTCTCCTGTAGAGCTTAAGTTTGTATGAATACGTGGTATCGTCTCTAGCATTTTATCCGAAGAGTAACAGGAAAATAAATATATTCAATTCTGGGAACCGAATATCAGAAGCTCAGTGTGTCCACGACTGAAATAAAATTCTCAAATTGTTTCATTCAGTGTACTAGAGGTAAACGGCGTAAACACAAACATTACTCTCCACTAGGATTAATCCAACTGATCCACTTTAATGACCGTCCGTAGTTGGAGTCCTTGGACTATTGCAACTTCTAAGTGGTGTACGTAAAAGTTATTCATAGAATTGATTTGAGTGTACATCTGTTATTTTAATAGCGTTAACAGCACTAGAGAGAACTGTGCCACTGAATTTAAAAAGTCCATTAACAAATCTTCCTTTGTACATTTGAGCGTTCCGAAATTTCTATAAACCGAATAAGTGCACAAACCCCAAATTATCGACTAATGGAAACAGTGCATCGTAAGGGTCACCCACTGTTCCCAGCACGTGACCTTTCTTAATGTAGCCAACAGTAAGAAAGTAGACTGTACGAGGCACATAATAAATATTTTTATAAATGAAGCCTAGAACTTCTAATGACTTAAGCGGTCATATAGTAGTTTCCTGTTGCTAAAGTAGTTATACTCACGTAATTGACAAAATCTTTGAAACATGTTTCAGGATATGCCCATTCTGTTGTCCAGCCATGATAATACCCCAGTTTGCAAGGCTGGAAGTTACATCTACATCTACGTGATTACTATTCACAATAAAGTGCCTGGCAGAGTTCAGAAGTAAACACCAGAAAATCCCAAGGGAATGGGACTGCTACCTTGAGAGATCACTCTGGCCTACATACTCCGTATCAATAGTCATCGGTGACTGTCTACTAAAAACTGCCCGCACATAACGTTAGATAAGTGTTCATGTTGCCATCACCAGTACTGTACTTTGTTGCTGACGACAATGAGCTGGACAGAAGTGACTGCTAAAAAAGGATGGGAGGCGGTCGTAGTGGGTCGCCAGCCACCATTGTTGTGCGGGATGTGAAAGCGGCTGCACCGCCGGCCTTGGCATACTGCGCTACACCTCGGCGGAACACGCCAGCGCTTCTGAAACCACACGGAGCCGCCGGCACAATGACGAATGCTGACGACCTGCCGTGCCACGTTGTTTCTATGTCACGGCCTTCGCGCTGGATTGAAACACTAGTCTCCTCAGACTTTCACATTTATTTCGAGTGGGCGGAATGAAGCTGCACTGTGGTGAGGACTGTTCTTTGTTGTAGTTACTTCTTCGAGAAAGACGGTTCCACGTTTCCTCGTAAAGTAGTATCACCGATGTGTAGAGCTATCAACTGTAGTCATAATTTAATAGGAATTTTTTTGATGTGAAAGAAGCTAAATCGCTTAATTTTGTTACAGTAGCTTTCCTGATCAAACAGATGTGAAAGTGGACATTCCTGCCGAGAATCGTTATCAGTTTTGCAAAAACGCCTGAAAAGACAATGTAGCATTATCGAGAGCTCGGTAACGCGTTGTTCGTAGCACCAGTTACGTGTAGAAGGGTTTGATATCCCATTTCGGTCATACTCATTTATAATTTTCGTAGTTTCTATGTGGAAATGGAATGGTGCTGTAAGGAAGACGACAGCCAGTTCATTCTGATTTCATTTGCTGAAGTACTGACTACTTTCCAAGCACAAGCATGTGGACTGGGTGTAAAAACACGAACTTCATGCACCCTTCTCAACCATGTATGTTTACGTGTAAGCTAAGAGACTTTGTCAGGGGAAGAACTGAAAATAAGTTGGCGTTGATCCTCTGCAATTATTATAATCATGTGACGTTGGAGTCCCTGCATATTTAGTTCGTGTGTTGGTGTCTGAAAATAAAACTAAACGTAATATATTACTTAAAGAATTGCTGGAGTATGCTTAGATTCATTGTATAGCTTGTGATCAGATGCTTTCTCGATAATTTCGTGTAACTGCTTTGGTCGTGGTGATTTCGACCCGCGTCACTCTGACAGAGTAGATCTGTTTTATATATATATATATATATATATATATATATATATATATATATATATATATAATACTGGCCATTAAAATTGCTACACCAAGAAGAAATGCAGATGATAAACGGGTATTCATTGGACAAATATATTACACTAGATCTGACATTTGATTACATTTTCACGAAATTTGGGAGCATAGATCCTGAGAAATCAGTACCCAGAACAACCACCTCTGGCCGTAATACCGGCCCTGATACGCCTGGGCATTGAGTCAAACAGAGCTTGGATGGCGTGTACAGGTACAGCTCCCCATGCAGCTTCAACACGATACCACAGTTCATCAAGACTAGTGACTGGTGTATTGTGACGAGCCAATTGCTCGGCTACCATTGACCAGACGTTTTTAATTGGTGAGAGATCTGGAGAATGTGCTGGCCAGGGCAGCAGAAGAACATTATCTGTATCGAGAAAGGCCCGTACATGACTGCAGCATGCGGTAGTGCATTATCCTGCTGAAATGATGGGTTTCACAAAGATCGAATGAAGGGTAAAGCCACGGTTCGTAACACATCTGAAATATAACGTCCACGGTTCAAAGTGCCGCCAATGCGAACAAGAGGTGACAGACTTGACGTTTTGCCATTCGTGCACCCAGGTTCGTCGTTGAGTACACCATCGCAGGCGCTCTTGTCTGTGATGCAGCGTCAAGGGTAACCGCAGCCATGGTCTCAGAGCTGATAGTCCATGCTGCTGCAAACGTCATCGAACTGTTGGTGCAGATGGTTGTTGTTTTGCAAACGTCCCCATCTGTTGACTCAGGGATCGAGACGTGGCTGCACATCCGTTACAGCCATGCGGATAAGATGCTTGTCATCTCGACTGCTAGTGATACGAGGCTATTGTGATCCAGCACGGCGTTCCGTATTACCGCCCTGAACCCACCGATTCCATATTCTGCTAAAAGTCATTGGATTTCGACCAACGCGAGCAGCAATGTCGCGATACGATAAACGGCAATCGCGATAGGTTACAATCCGACCTTTATCAAAGTCGGAAACGTGATGGTACGCATTCCTCCTCCTTACACGAGGCGTCACAAATACGTTTCTCCAGGCAACCCCGGTCAACTGCTGTTTGTGTATGAGAAATCGGTTGGAAACTTTCCTCATGTCAGCACGATCTACATCCATACTCCGCAAGCCACCTGACATTGTGTGGCGGAGGGTACCCTGAGTACCTCTATCGGTTCTCCCTTCTATTCCAGTCTCGTATTGTTCGTGGAAAGGAGGATTGTCGGTATGCTTCTGTGTGGGCTCTAATCTCTCTGATTTTATCCTCATGGTCTCTTCGCGAGATATACGTAGGAGGGAGCAATATACTGCTTGACTCTTCGGTGAAGGTATGTTCTCGAAACTTCAACAAAAGCCCGTACCGAGCTACTGAGCGTCTCTCCTGCAGAGTCTTCCACTGGAGTTTATCTATCATATCCGTAACGCTTTCGCGATTACTAAATGATCCTGTAACGAAGCGCGCTGCTCCCCGTTGGATCTTCTCTCTCTCTTCTATCAACCCTATCTGGCACGGATCCCACACTGCTGAGCAGTATTAAAGCAGTGGGCGAACAAGCGTACTGCAACCTACTTCCTTTGTTTTCGGATTGCATTTCCTTAGGACTCTTCCAATGAATCTGTCTGGCATCTGCTTTACCGATGATCAACTTTATATGATCATTCCATTTTAAATCACTCCTAATGCGTACTCCCAGACTATTTATGGAATTAACTGCTTCCAGTTGCTGACCTGCTATTTTGTAGCTAAATGATAAGGGATCTATCTTTCTATGTATTCGCGGCACATTTCACTTGTCTACATTGAGATTCAATTGCCATTCCCTGCACCATGCGTCAATTCGCTGCAGATCCTCCTGCATTTCAGTACAATTTTCCATTGTTACAACCTCTCGATACACCACAGCATCATCTGCAAAAAGCCTCAGTGAACTTCCGATGTCATCCACAAAGTTATTTATGTAGATTGTGAATAGCAAAGGTCCTATGACACTCCCCTGCGGCACACCTGAAATCACTCTTACTTCGGAAGACTTCTCTCCATTGAGAATGACATGCAGCGTTCTGTTATCTAGGAACTCTTCAATCCAATCACACAATTGGTGTGATAGTCCATATGCTCTTACTTTGTTAATTAAACGACTGTGGGGAACCGTATCGAACGCCTTGCGGAAGTCAAGAAACACGGCATCTACCTGTGAACCCGTGTCTATGGCCATCTGAGTCTCGTGGACGAATAGCGCGAGCTGGGTTTCACATGACCGTCTTTTTTTAAACCCATGCTGATTCCTACAGAGTAGATTTCTAGTCTCCAGAAAAGTAATTATACTCGAACATAATACGTGTTCCAAAATTCTATAACTGATCGACGTTAGAGATATAGGTCTATAGTTCTGCACATCTGTTCGACGTCCCTTCTTGAAAACGGGGATGACCTGTGCCCTTTTCCAATCCTTAGGAACGCTATGCCCTGCTAGAGACCTACGGTACACCGCTGCAAGAAGGGGGGCAAGTTCCTTCACGTACTCTGTGTAAAATCGAACTGGTATCCCATCAGGTCCAACGGCCTTTCCTCTTTTGAGCGATTTCAATTGTTTCTCTATTTAAGTGTCGCCACCGGCGCCAACCTTGTGTGTGAATGCTCTGAAAAGCTAATCACTTGCATATCACAGCATCTTCTTCCTGTCAGTTAAATTTCGCGTCTGTAGCACGTCGTCTTCGTGGTGTTGCAAATTTAATGGCCAGTAGTATATGCAGTTCTCTAGAATACTTTATAGGTAAAGCATGTGGAGCTATTTTCAGAAATTTTCATTGTATGAAGAGTAAGAAACAAGGTTGCAAATTTGAAAGTTTATATTTGTAAGTGTAACTAAATTGCAAAGCCACAAATTCATACGGCAGTTACGAAACTTTTGCTGTGCAGTTCACCAAAATCATTCTGTGACATACCAACGAGATAGCTGACTGAAGCCTACGGAGAAAATACTCTCATTTCGAAGTTACGATAAAAGCGTTTCATAATAATAGAGACCGCGAGGAAGAAACGTTTACCCTTCGAAACACATTTTGTTAAGACGGATGAAGCTGCAGTGCCACTTCACTGAACAGTCTCGCATGTGGTGCAAGTTAGCTTCATACATTCAAAACCGTGAGGTGGTAGCGAAATATCAGTCGTGATTAAGAGTAGTTATTGTTATGAATGATTGTAATTAAAGAGCAGTTACTTCGGTTGCCTGGCGCACCTTGCCTAAGTGTCAGGTCTAAGCTCTGCGTTCTCGTTTCGTTGCGTGGAAGTACTGCAGCTAGGTAAATTCATCACGTAATCTCCGTTATCAGTGAACAGTGATAACTTATCTCTGTGCTTCAGTTATATCACTGCCGGGATGTTTCAGTAGCCGCCGCAACGGTGACGTGCCCTGGTTCACATCTGTGCTTATCCTCTGCAGTGTAGTAAGCGGGTTAGATTTACAGCTTCCACTAACAACGCTGAATAATACCTGTTTATATTCAACCTTCAGTTTATGTAGGACTTGCCGTGAGCACTTAGCATCAAATTGCGTTCTCTCCCATTACTAACCGCATGCCTCTTGCCTAGTGTGTGTGGTCAATACGTCCTGTTTTGGAACAGTTATTCACCGTTCGAATTAAATGTTATCACTGTAATAGATATCGTAATATGTCCAACAAAACCACAGTGACAAAGCTTGGACTAAAACAACTCCTGTCCAGATAGTATCTTCCCGCTTCAGCACATTACAAAAAAGTCTGTTTTTAAATTAATGCTTTCTGCCTACTGTGTCTTTAGAGCAAGTCTACGCATTATCATCTCCAGCTGTTTAATACTTAATACTGGCGCCGCCTTTCAAATCATTTAGTGGGTGTAGCGGAGTGTTTCCTGATCCGTATCACTTTCGAGATCTTATTTATTGTAGCCTAAACAATAAGTTACAAAAATACTTAAACAATACCATTCTCAGCTTCAGGATGTTGTTCTTGGTATCTGATGTAAATAATGGAACTTCGGAGGAAAAAAAACACTAAAACTTTCTAAAAATCGGCATGTGGCGCAAATTAGGAATTCGGTTTCCTAATTTGTACCACCCTTCTGAACCATGTCCATGAGTTTGAAGATATGTACTAGTCTAAGGAAGTGCTCCATATTTTAGTTCTTACATCACTATTTGCAGACATTACAACATAAAAATTTCACTTTCCCCGTCCCTGTACACGTCTGGTGAAACTAAATTTGTATTTCGCACGTGTGATCAATTTATGTATTCGATCTTCGTCACACAACTCGAGATACTCCCGCTTCCCCGTGACCACAAAACTTACCTTTTACAAATGAAGGTGTAATTTGACGTGTTACCCTTTTCGAGGATCGATTTTTTTTCATAGGTTACTTTTCAGCTCAGATGCTTGAAGTTTTTCTTGGAGCTCTCATCATATGCCTCGGATTCGGTGATGTTTGCTGGGTGGACGCATTCAGCCCTCTTCTTGCTTGCCATGAATTCATCAATACGGAAATCGTGGGGCAATCCGTTTTCTTCTACATGGTCGAAAGCAAGCTTTTATACTTCAGACATGCATAAACCGATCACTATCTCTTCAAATGTAAGAATATGCACTTCCAGTTCGTTTCAGCTTCGTTGAAAACACTCTACTGCGGTCAGAACCTTCGCATTGCCTTATGAATTTATATTTTCAGCATTATCTATAACTGTTCGCTTAGCCACTTCCTCTATGCGTGCACAGTCACTCATGATCCCCATGCAGATACAGTGTTAAAGCTTGACCATATGCACTTGTCGTAGACTTCAATAACTGGTAGTCATTTCAGTATTTAAGATGAAGTTGCACTGTGGTTCCAATCCATGTTGAACATCTACATTCCTTATGGTAATAGGATGGGCTATTTCACAGTAAGATGGTATGTTAGTACAATCTCCTATTGGACGATGTGTTAAATTATTGTGGCTTGAAAAGCAAGCTGCCTTGGCTGACTTAACCTTGAAGGTAACAACACAGAAGTTCTATCCACTGTGTAATGAGCGCCAAAAGTTGATAAAACTACTTCTGTAAACTTCATCTACGATACAACATGTATTAAAGACACTATGAGAGACTTCCTTCAACAGCTACAATACAAATGTTCTTGTGTCGTTCGTAGTAATTCGTTAGCTTAAAATGCAAGAGGCACTTTAGCAGTAAGATACGCTTTTTTATTTACGCACATTCTTCTTAACGTAATCGTAAGAGTATATAACGTTGTCATTATCTGACGTAACTCAATTGGCCCTGTTCACACTGACCTTAAATATTTACCCTCTCAGCTTCGTGTGTTCAAAGAGTGGCTACCCCGAGTTTAGCATCATAAAGCAAAAGTTTTTTTTCCCTTCCAGCCAACATTCACACGTTTTCATCTTTCCTGTAAACTACTGTACTTCACAATATACTGCTCAAGCGGTCTACAAAATATTACCTCGGAAGGTGGTGCTCTGTAAGACACTGGATTCGTATTCGGGAGGACGCCGGTTCCAATCCCTGTCCGCCCATCCAGATACAGATTTTCCGTGGTTCCCTAAACCACGTAAGGCTAAAGCTGGGATGATTCCGTAGAAAAGGTCATGGCCGATTTCCACTCACACTTTCCCCGAGCTTTTCTCCGTCTATAATGACCTCGTCGTATGTATGTTAGACCATAAGTTTTCTTCATTAAAACAATATTGCTGGTATATAGCTTAAAGTCGCTGTGATACGACTGAATTCATTATAAAAATATATCGTATATTGCTGAAATTTCCGCCCCCCCCCCCCCTTCAGGCTGTCCTTCGGTGCACTTTATATTCTCACGGGGTTCCGCAATTTCCTGTTGCGCCATCGACTCGCAATCAGTAATCCATATCTCGTCCCAAAAAAAAAAAAAAAAAAAAAAAAAAAAAAAAAAAAAAAATCTTAACTGTAAACTTAGCTGGCATTCTTAATGGCGCTAAATTCTGTTGCTGTGACCACCGTACCATTCAACATTCCGATGGTCATCATGAAACAGCTGTATCGTATGATGGAACTGGATGGATATCATCGGTGAAAATGGATTTGTCGTTAGCTTAATCTAGCACTTGTCCATAGTCACCAGTACTAAGATGCGTACGTAATCGTGTGCGCGTGCTATCGTGGCCGCCCGCCTAGCTGAGTGCGCGCGCCTTTGTGCGGAAACGTTGCGAGAAAATTAGCGTGCGCAGTGGCAAGAGGAAAATTAGGCCTGCAAGAAAGAGGCTGCAATTACTGCGCAAGAATTACGCCGGCGCTCCTCGTTGCCGCCATATTGATTCAGATCTTCCGCGCCGTCTTGGCTGACACCATGGCAGTTGAAGGCAGAATAGAGCAACTGCTACAAAAAGACTTCATATTCGCCATGAACACTTTGTTCTCAGAAACCCATGCCACATTTGAGGCATCTCCCAAATCAACTTCAAAACATACATTGAAACGTGCTTAGCATTAGTTGTACCACCGCTGATGATGTACAGAATGTCATTATGGAGTGTAATGCCCCAGCACGGTAATCCGGAATGCACAGTCCTGTGTGGATTGAGGCAGTCTTCCCATTACTCTGAAAGCATCGCCTTGAGGTCAGTAGTGGTGCCTCGACCTATTGCGTCCATGCGTGTTCAAAGATCACAGGGAGCTGATAAATGTAGAAACGTGATCTTGCAGGTACTCACCAGCCCAGTTCTCTATAGTGGGACACTCTCATAAGTCATTTGGAAACAAAAAAAAAAATACTCACATAATCGTCTACAGGATTCATTTACATAACAGCCGTCACATTACCCGTAGTGCACACATTCTGCTGCATACATGCTAACAGGATACAGACCCAGATAACATTGACACCACTTATCGCGTTTTTTCAAAGTACTGGTCCCGATGCCCGTGCGTATTCGTTGAGCGATACACGGTTCGGTGCGGTAAGAACGTAAACCTTAACTCAATTGGATCCTGCCACTCACTGAATGAATGAGTTCTTAAAATTATTCCATTCTGTATTCCATAAATACCCGTGGTAGCAGTTGAGATGAGAATTAGCTTTGTAGAACTTGCACACAAAATCGTTCCCTTCAGAGTTTATTTAACCACAGTTTCCATTTGTTAGTAATGATTACAGGCGATTAGATTTTAGAGCATTAGCAACGGGTGCCTCGCGGGCCGCGATTTGTTTCAAAAAATGGTTCAAATGGCTCTGAGCACTATGGGACTTACCATCTAAGGTCATCAGTCCCTTAGAACTTAGAACTACTTAAACCTAACCAACCTAAGGACATCGCACACATCCATGCCCGAGGCAGGATTCGATCCTGCGACCGTAGCGGTCGCGCGGTTCCAGACTGAAGCGCCTAGAACCGCTCGGCCACACCGACCGGCGCGATTTGCTTCAATTCGGGCCGCGGACGATATTTCGGGTGAACATAAAAAGCCCGTGTCTGGAGAGACAATTTGTCTGCGTGGCATGTCTGGATAGGTGTGCGATTCGTATCGGTGCATTACTATTTTTATGATTGACTTCATACAATGGGTGCGCTTCTGCGTCACGTGAGGAGGCGGCCCTGCGAGCAAGTATGTGTATGAATCAGTCCCGCGGGTCACCAGAGGTTGCCCATGCCTGTTTCAGAGCAAATGTTGTCATGGAATTGAATGTAGGTATTGCCGACATTCTACCACTCAATTTTTTTCTCAACACGCTATGTAGTCTGTATGACACGCTCTTTCGCAGGCGGTTTGAGTTTGCTACGAAGATCGAACGGATCGATAGGCGCACCCCGCAGTTCTTGCGATAAAGGCAGTAAACCATGGCCAGGCCTTACGGGCTTTTGCTTTCACGTCGATTGATTTTCACCGCAGAGTTATTCGCTACATCTCGATTTAGGTTTTTCCCTATTCAGGTCACGCGATGAACCAATGAAATGTAAAACTAGCAGTGCCACATGCAGCCAGATGGCAGTTACTCTGTGCTTTGTCAAACAAATTAAGGATGTAAGTTAACACACACTCCTGCACAGTTAACATTTCAAATGTGTTCCTAAAATCTTAGTAAAGTGCACCGTATGTGATGTTTCCCATATGATTGACTACAAAGAATATTCCCAGTATCGCTTCATTTCATTATCAGAGCGCATATACAAGAAACATAAATATTGGTAGAAATGCAGCATCTTTACATCTGAAATACTTTGACTTGTTTACAAAATGTGCTGTAGAACGAAAGGTGTATGTATGTACATAAACATGGTGACTCTCACTGTGCTTCAAAAACCATGTATGCACCACTGGAAACAGGAAGTTATTTTTCGATTTGTATTAGTTTCGTAAACTTACACTCACAATGTGCCCGTTTTGTAATGTGCCATTGTAACCTTACCAGGACCAGAATTAATCTAAATCTGGAAAAATAATCTATGTAGGCTGTCAAAGCATCTGAAGATGAGCCCCCAGGGCTCGAAATGGATCGTGAATTCAAATAATACGATTATGACTGAAGGCGATATGTCTTCATTTTACGGAAGTAATACAATCACGAAAGAAACATCGACAGAAATGGATAAAATTACATTAATAATTACCGACCAGTTTCATTGCTTGTTTCGTTCTCAAACGTATTTGAAAAGGCTATGTATGCCAGAACGATAACATGGCTGTTACGAAAGGAGTTAATTCTCAGATTCGATTTACAAAGGAGCTCTGCGCGGAAAATGCCATTTCTTACGAAGTGAATCATACTTTACTCACGTTAAGTGAAAGAGACTGCAGACAGTTCTTTTTTACTTTTTAGGAGCGTTTAATTTTGATTCCTACAGTAGTCTCAAACTCACGACGTTAAAGATGGTATTGATAAAGAATCTTGCGTGCCGTATGAACGTTAGACAGTGCAAGTCATGAATCAGCTTCTTCAGAGGACGGATTTAATATTTACTGGGATTGACAGTGTGTCCCATCTTGTTGCGTATGAATGTTAGACTTCCGTATATCGAGGAAGCTGAAGTATTACTTTATTTTCAGCAAAATGTTACTAGACTGATAAAACACGGTACCAGCTACTCTGTACTGGACAGGATCTGACCACCCCACTGAAAATATATTTGTTTCCTAATTCTTAATTGTTCATGTTAATAAAAACTTAAAGCACAAGTCACTGGTTGGATATCATCTTAAACTTATAAATTCTTTTAAATGGCTCTGAGCACTATGGGACTCAACATGTGTGGTCGTAAGTCCCCTAGAACTTAGAACTACTTAAACCTAACTAACCTAAGGACATCACACACATCCATGCCCGAGGCAGGATTCGAACCTGCGACCGTAGCAGTCGCGCGGTTCCTGACTGAGCGCCTAGAACCGCTAGACCACCGCGGCCGGCATATAAATTCTTTTGTATGGCTAGATATCAAAACAACAAAAATTGCGTATTTTCCCACTCCTACGGATCACAGTGGGGACCAACTCTTAACACACGAAGAAAGTATTCGTTGTGCAGATGTTCACTCTGGAGCGTGTTGTAAGCAACTGTTCATAGGTGGACATGCTATCAGCCTCACACTAAATTTCATCTCTTGTAATGTTCGCTGCTAACAATAAATCAGTTTGGTAGAAGTAACATCAATAACACCTGCGTGCGTTAGGTTTAATGTAACGAAATTAAGGCCAATGTAAAAGCTAGCTGTGGAAATGGCACCATGTGAAAGATAACATGTTAGTTGTAAAACAACTGACGTCTTCCACATCATAGAAAAAAGACCGCAGCTGAGGTTTGTGGATCATAGGAATAAACACAGCTTTCGCATTTATGTTGCGGTTTTGGTAATTTATTCGTTCGTACTTCAGTCATGTAAGGCTACTGAATTGCCATTCATCCATAAACTGCTACCACTTGGTATGTCTAAACAGTGCTTGCTTGTGCACATTTGACGGACTTCAATTCGCATAGCAAGCCGAACGTCAGTGTCCCGAAAATTGTAAGTTCATGTACTTATTTTAAATATACAGGAATTGACAGAAATATGGAAACACAAGCGAGAAATGCACGCTTGAACATCACTGCAGATGCTGGCGAAGCCTACAGGTTGCGCTGTTGTAAAGAGTATGCGACGACGAACGGCGCCTGTGCAGCGTCCTCAAAACGTTTAGTTTCAATCTTAGTCATAACAGTGTTCTGTGTCGCCGTGAATTACATCAGTGCTCTTTGCATCAGAACACGGGCAGATTGTTGGTGCTCATATGGTGGATGCTTCGGTAACAGAGGTAGTCGGAGTGTTCGGATTATAAGAGGCACAGTATCGAAGATACACCGCATACAGGGTAAGGGCGAAAACACCATCCGCTAAACCGTAGTGACAGTCATTCAAGAAGACTGACCAGCAGTAACGGGCGACAGCTGCAAAAGTCACTGGAGAACTAAATGTCGTGCTGGTGAACAGTCACCATCAAAACAGCGCGAACGGAGATAATACGCAGTGAATTGCAGGGCGAGGTGGAATTCCAGTAATGCAGTGCCCACAACAGGAAATTGTGGCGCCGACGTCATAAATCCCGGACTACGGAGCAATGAAATACAGTAATTTGGTCAGATAGGTCTTGTTTCTCAGTTTTAAACTGCTGGCCGACTTTTACTTCCCAATAGTGAAACGTGGCCGGGGTTCGGTGACGATTTGGGCAGCCATATGCTGGTATTCCATGGCCCCATCGTTACTCTGCGGCGTTGCATTATTGCCAAGAGTTGCGTGACCCTTTTGGCTAACCAGATCCGTCCAATAATAAATGTTCGGACAGTTCGCATCGCCCATGACTGGTTTCGTGAGCACGAGGATGAATTGTCGCATCTGTCCTGGCCAGCAGTCACTAAATCTCAATGTTGTTGAGCGTTTGTGGTACACTTTAAAGAGAAGTGTACGTGATTGCTATCGACGTCGACCATCATTATCCGAAACTGCCAGTCTTTTGCAGGAAGAATGGTGGATTCCCTTAACCATACAGCACTTCTGTTTATCCATTCCGAGACAACCGAAAGCTGTTTCGAATGTCAACGGGTTTGCTACACCGTATTAGGCAGGGAAATGCGTTCTGTTTTTACTGTTCCCATATTTTTGTCCAACCAAGATATTGGAAGACAGTGTGCGGTGCAAGTAGATAAAATCGAACGGCCCTGCTGATTTTACAGATTTTCTGGGTGTGCCGAAGTGAAACGCATGAAAAGGGCAAAAATTAAGATTAGAATTTCTACGTTGTATGAAATATTAGTTTTAGCTGTCCGTTGCATAAGTATTAAAAAGCTGACCATCAAACTCATTAGCCCGAAGCACATTCTTGCGTCTGGATAATATCCTGTGAACCGAAGTGTCCTCCGTGCATCAGTTCGCAGTTTCGGTTACTTGTATGTGTAGTGCCAGTACACGTTAAGAAATGTATTTTCCTGTTAGTACAGTAGAGCTTCGCGTATTGATCACGACTATAATCACGTCCTAAGAATTTCTCTAAATAGGAGAGTAATAGTATGAGAATTTTTTTCAACAGGACCTCATCGAATGCCTATTACACTTGGATAAGACGTTGCTAGCTTTTCTGATGGAAATCCATATGATGTAAAATTTCAAATCTGAATCAGTAACAGATAGCTGCATATTTACGTAGTCCACGTCTTAAGACTTCTGTAGTTGCTGTTTGTTTTGTATATAACAAACGACGAGCCGTCTTTTGCAGCTGAATTTTCAGGTCCAGAAGACTAGCAATAATTATTTAAAAGATTAACATAACAAAACTGGAAGTTTAGGAATGGCTGCGAATATAAATGTTGTTTTTGCACTGTAAGATGAACCTTGATTCTTGAATGCAGAACAGATTTAGATATTAACGTGAAGCTTGTTTTTTAGAATGGGAATAATACTTGGTGCCCTTACTTTCCTCATTCAGTAGTGAGATTGGCAACCGGTATCAGCTGGAACATAGATCCTTCGCAAACGTTCATTTCTCCGCCCATTTTAGAAACTAAGGCCCCCTAGTGTAGTACTCAGCTAAGCTGACAAGACGCATTGTTTCAGTTCATCAGTAGTGTAGCAGCTTGACGTCAGCGCGAACTGCAGTGACCCAATTAAAACGGATTTCCTTCTCAGATTGCGACAGCCCCGCCAGTTGCGCGTTTAGATGCCGTCCCTGCTGTCGGTATATGCGTCGTACTATACGAGTCCGGAAGCCTGAATTGATACCAATTCACCTGTGATACTGTCGGAGCCACGCAGAAGTAACGAATAATGTTATTTACGACGAGAAATCTGTGAAATACGTAAATTAGTCTGCCAGGAAACGCAATCAGATTTGTTAGCAATTTTCTGCTGCAGTACGTAAAGCAGTCGCAGCGCAACTGGCAGTGACTACGAAACTGCTGGTTGAGATGCAAACGCAAACGATTCATCATTGATTCTTTGGTATAGAATAGACGGGTCGAAACTGTATGTTACGTAATTCAGTATCACTTCGTTCATATACAGACAGAAAGCTTATACAGGAAACGTTAAGTCCGTACCTGAGGTCGTTAATCCAAGGTAGTGCTGCAGGTTTACATTGATGTACTCCCATGTGAGAATGGGATAATTTCGGTGGTGGTCTGTCCGTCGGATGGGGGTGTTCAACTTGGCGACCCGTTGTGGGTCATTAGAGAACTATGGTTTAGATGTAGTCTTATCTACATTCTCATAACCTCAAAGCTGCTCAGGGCGCACTCATTTGTGCTGTACATCGTTATGGCGCAACACATTTCAAGAAAATTTAAACTCGAATGTAGAAAGGTTCTCCAACAAGACGACTGACATGACGCCTCGGAGTCTCCCAACTATGCCATACTTCGCTGTAGCTATCATTTACGTTGATGTGGGAGGTAGGGTATATATGGCCTCTGACGTACTTGATACCATCTTGAAACATCTAAGGCTGTTTCATTTGTAGCGCCACTCAAGGGCAGCAGGGAGAACAGTCTTCTAAAAGTGTGATGCAGCAGCAACATACACTACTGACCATTACAATTGCTACACCACGAAGATGACGTGCTACAGACGCGAAATTCAACCGATAGGAAGAAGATGCTGTGATATGCAAATGAATAGCTTTTCAGAGCATTCACACAAGGTTGGCGCCTGTGGCGACACCTACAACGTGCTGACATGAGGAAAGTTTCCAACTGATTTCTCATACACAAACAGCAGTTGACCGGCGTTGCCTGGTGAAACGTTGTTGTGATGCCTCGTGTAAAGAGGAGAAATGCCTACCATCACGTTTGCTACTTCAATAGAGGTCGGATTGAAGCCTATCGCGATTCCAGTTCATTGTATCGCGACATTGCTGCTCGCGTTGGTCGATATCCAATGACTGTTAGCAGAATATGGAATCGGTGGGTTCAGGAGGGTAATACGGAACGCCGTGCTGGATCCCAACGGCCTCGTATCACTAGCAGTCGAGATGACAGGCATCTTATCCGCACGGCTGTAACGGATCGTGCAACCACGTCTCGATCCCTGAGTCAACAGATGGGGACATTTGCAAGACGACAACCATCTCCACGAACAGTTCGACGACGTTTGCAGCAGCATGGACTATCAGCTCGGAGACCATGGCTGCGGTTACCCTTCATGCTGCATCACAGACAGGAGCGCCTGCGATGGTGTACTCAGCGACGAATCTGGGTGCAAGAATGGCAAAACGTCACTTTTTCGGATGAATCCAGGTTCTGTTTACAGCATCATGATGGTCGCATCCTTGTTTAGCGACATCGTGGTGAACGCACATTGGAAGCCTGTATACGTCATTGCCATACTGGCGTTTCACCCGGCGTGATGGGATGGGGTGCCATTGGTTACACGTCTCGGTCACCTCTTGTTCTCACTGACGGCAGTTTGAACCGTGGACGTTACATTTCAGATGTGCTACGACCCGTGGCTGTACCCTTCATTCGATCACTGCGAAACCCTACATTTCAGCAGGATAATGCACGACCGCATGTTTCAGGTCCTGCACGGGCCTTTCTGGATACAGAAAATGTTAGACTGCTGCCCTGGCCAGAACATTCTCCAGATCTCTCACCAATTGAAAACGACTGGTCAGTGGTGGCCGAGCAACTGGCTCGTCACAATACGCCAGTCACTACTCTTGATGAACTGGCATCATGTTGAAGCTACATGGGCAGCTGTACCTGGACACGCCATCCAAGCTCTGTTTGACTCAATGACCAGGCGTATCAAGGCCGTTATTACGGCCAGAGGTGGTTGTTCTGAGTACTGATTTCTCAGGATCTATGCACCGAAACTGCGTGAAAATGTAATCACATGTCAGTTCTAGTATAATATATTTGTCCAATGAATACCCGTTTATCATCTGCATTTTCTCTTGGTGTAGCAATTTTAATGACCAGTTGTGTACGTCTCGGTGGTCTTGCATCGAACAATATGACCCTGAAAATTCCTATTTCCGACGTATTAAAACTGATATAAAAGCTGTTACGGTTTTTAAACAACCTCTACGTTAGCGTGTGTTGCTATCATTGTTAACCATAGACATGCTAATGTACGATTGAAAGCTGTTGGAGACAAACTGAGATTTGTTTTCTCGCAGTTCTAAATTCTGTTTTCACATACCTCGTTTTTGCTGTTCTTCGAAGAGACAAGCACGTGGGACATACTAGCATATACGCTTTATCATACTAAATACCTAGGAAAGCCCATGGAACATCAGTACCCAGATCTGAGCCTAAATTTCCCCATTACGTCCATGGTTTTGCGTTCGGGACCCCAATAGTCAGAATGATTGACGAATTGCGTAAAAATAGCACGGAAACATTGTGGCATGCGACGTATCCTAATGTAAATTTAGTTTAAAGTTAAAACTTAATGCGTTTACGCTTGTATAAGCCCTTCTCCTGTGTGACAATCTCGAGCAGAATAAACCCGTCTGCTGCGGACCGTTTAAGTTGCTTGTAATTTATTAATCTCCGTAGACACTGATTTTCTGAGTTACCAATGTAATAAAGATGAGAAACGTCTCGTAACGCGCTCCGTTTATTCGCACGTTGGTCAATTTCCTTAGTAATCGTATGTTATTGCAATAAAAAGTCTTAGCCATCTCCCACCTCGCTTCGCCCCCTTCCACCCCAGTTTCATCTGCCTCACCAGCTGCAAATCACTACAACTGCCGATAAATAATTGTCGATTTCAATGATTACATCTAATCGACACGTCTACTTGAGCACAGTGCGTTATGCGTTGAGAGACGTTCGATAGTCAGCCCAAAGTACTGATGTTCCATGGGCTTTCCTAGGTATTTAGTTTTCTCATGATAGCTTCCCGGAGAAACGGAGTTATCTATAGATTTGGTGTCAGAAGCTTGTTATTGAGACATCTGAATATAAGCAGATACTTAGTTATACATACAATACGTCCAATGCAATGTTGTTATTTAGCAAATATTAAGGTAAAATTGTGGCTACACTGTGTTCTTGTATTTCCTTCATTCAGAAACAGGATGTATTTGTATCTTACATTTGGAAGTAGACAAAGATGTAATTATTTCTGGTACACTATTAACTACTTACTGCCCTTTAGGAAAGAAGTGAGGTTTGGCAACGCGTAGTATCGTGGTTTGTTTGCCAGTCTGGCTTATTGTGGATTCCAGGCCTTTCGCTACAAAAGGCTCCTAATGACATTCTGCAGTCACAGAAGTGAGGATGCACTAGTTTACTGCTCGTTATCAGATCTGTACAGATGATCTCGGCTAGAAATTTAACAACGTAAGAAATGTAGTTCCTGTCAAAAATTAATGGCTGGATTTTTTATGGTTTACGAAAAATTTGAATAGCAAGTTTGCAATAAGCGTGTCTTGATATGTACAATCTCCCGGCAAACTCGTAGAATTCCTAACTAAACCTTAGTTTGCTTTTTGGAAATTTGTTTATGCAAATATGTAATTTAACCTGTTATTTCGAACTCTGATGACACAGGATGGTCTAAAACGTCAGTTCGTTGTGCCGCATCGCGAAAGGGCAGGAGCTTTCTTCTGCTTTTAGTGTAGTATAATCAGTATAGAATAACCAGCCTGTCAGTCTAGAGCAACTGGTGGGAACTACTGAACCCAAATCTGACAGGCCAGCAGGAACTCCAGCTATTTTCGCTCCTGATACAGTTCATTTTCAGGACTTGGTCTCATCTTCTCCACTAAAGTTTCGTATCTAACAACAACTTTTCCATAGTTAAAACTCCACTGACATTTCTGAGGTCACATAAATGATAAGCAATAGGAAAAATTATTTATAGCATGTACAAAAAGTTACCTTTCTCCGAGCTTCAGGTTGCACACTAGATGAGTATGGAAGCGGCACTTCCGAGGTCGGGCGGACTATGAATTTTATGTCCTGTTCTCCTCTGAGGCATTGTAATTATGACTCCACCTACATCGCATTCGATAATTGTGTAAAAGATAAGGCTGTTTCTGGATGGTAACTTCTGCTCATAATTCACTGCACGGATAATCTTTACTTCTATGTAGACGAAAAATCTTTGTTCAATATTGACTTTTTTAATTTAATTAGACGTGATTATTGTGTTTCATACACTTCATCAGTTTTATTGGCATTTACAGGTCAATAAACAATAAAAGTGCGAGACGAGAGATTCATAAGCTTCAGCCGCAGTACACGTACGATGAACATCGTGGTATTAGAAGCGAATAAAATAGAGCTAAAATATTTTCTAATTTTTAAATGGTTGTTAGTATAACGGCAGATACTAGCTGCAGTCACTACATCGCTCTAATTTTAGGTTCCTTGTCATATAAGAGTAGGCAGCAAAATCCTCAAGGACTTCATTTCCATTGTTTACGGCTGTTGTCTGCGCAACTGCTGTTGGGTGACGCAAACGAAGCAGCTTCACCTCGGGCAATTCTAGGATTGCTTCTTCGTGACAGAAATATCCGTCCTCCACATCAGCTAGTGGTGTGTGTTTAACGTCGGCGCAGTCAAGTTGATTTTTACTTTGAGAACAAAATGCGGAATACATTTTCCACTGAAAGTGAGGACATATGTCTTAGTTGTGTCTATTTTCACATTAAGATATGCAACAAATGTAGCAATCTCAAGTGATCTTATTTTTCATCCTGCTTCTGTAAGAAATATTTTGGCTTTCGTCTGTAGTTGTTTTTGAAACGTTCACGTGGCCGCGGTAGTTTAAATAGACCATCAGAAGTTTCAGAATGCGTCGCAAGTTAACATTCCACCGTCAAGGGCTTATAACTTCAGTAGACTTTGACGCTAAGCCGTACTCCCTCGCCTTAAGTTAATTAATTAATCGTCAGAACAGGTAACGTATAAAGGAAGACATTACCTTATGATTCAGCCTCCTCCTCCTTTCTCATCCTCGTTACGATATTTTAGAGATTGTCTTCTTCAGCTCGTGCAATAATTCTTCCGTCGCTCCATTTGGAAGTGATGCACGAAGCGGAATGACTAGCCGTGGTACAGAATGCTGTCCGAAATTCAGTGGCTTGAGGAGTATCTGGGGATGATGGACTTTCCCTAAGCTCACGATCTGTTCTTCTTAGTGTCTGGAAACCATCTAGGAAGCCAACTTCGCATACGGACTAGGCATAATCTGACAGCCCGATCATTCAGATATATCTTCCATTCATTACGTGTAGAAGTGAGCATAAACCAATTTCAGATATTGATTACCAGGATTTTAGTGTACCCTTACATTAAACATAGCGTTAAATCGATCTAATACTATTGTTAGGTGCCTTTATTCTACTGGATCTTCGTCAAACATAAAATTAAAATGTTTCTTAAACTAAACACTTGTCTGGGAAAATTTGTTTTATGACAGTATGGTATTCCGGCGAGCGAAACTTACTAGTTTCAAAGTGGCTTTTCCTGTGCCCAACTTCTGTATCGACCTATGTTCTTCTCATAAGTTTAGTGCAGCCCGTGTCACTAATATGGTGTATAATTCCTGGTGTTACTTTGCCGAAGCTAGTCTGTCAAGAGAAAGTTCATTGTTGTTATCCGTTTCCGTATTGCGTGTGTTAGAGGTTGACACTTGCTATCTGTCTCTGCTTCGCCCGTATCTGATGTTTTGCGAAGCCCATGGAGTACTAAAACGTGTTCGTAACGGTCGTTGGACAGCGTGTCAACTTGTCGACTGGCAACTATTCGTCTGTTACACAGTGAATTAGAACAAAACTAATGAATTCTTCCTATAGCTGTGCCATTAATTTTATCTATGTATCATCGTATTCTATGCTGCAGTTTAAACTAATAGTTACACGTATTCAATTTGTGTCGCTGATTGTGGGATTTACTGGGTGGTGGTGGTGGTGGTGGTGGTGGTGGTGGTGGTGGTGGTGGTGGTGGTGGTGGTGGTGATTCGTGCAGTATTTGCAGCACGTCGTTGCGTAACTACCTAGATTTCTCAGAGACAAAGATCTCATCTCGTTAACTGCCTTGGTTTCAAACTGTTGAACACTTAATATGCGATTACGTCACGGATCAGGGAGCGAGGGTAAGTAGTGGTTAAGATACTGTGCTGCCATTCCATTACAACCGGTTTCCAAATCACCAACCTACTATCAATGAGTGCAAACCATTAATGGCGAATGATGTGGACTCAATTCACAACGGTTTTTCTTCAACAATAAAGAAAATGCTCCGTCCCTTATTGTTGATGTCGGCGGATTATCACTTTAAAGTTTCGTTTCTTTTCATAGAATTATGTTTACCGTGAGGCTTCCGGCCTGAATTAATTTTTGTATTAGTAATTTCAGCAGTATACACCCGCATTGAAATGTCTCCATTTGCAGCTTCGCCCCTGAAACTGTTCGCATTTTTTCCTGCCTTACTTGCTTGTTGGGGAAATGGGGCTTCGATGCAGCCACCGCGGAGTAGTAGCTCTACTGCTGGACCTCCTGGATGTAAGTAACATAAGAGTCCAGCGACAGGTGAACTGTGACGCAGCGTTAGTAAAAATGCACGTCTTGCAGCGATTTGCTTCATTGGCTGTGTGCCCACTCATTTCCGACCTGCTGCGCAAGTGCTGAAGCAGCGTTGTTCCCGCTACCTTAGCGTCAGCGAATTATCTGTTGTACTTGGGAAAGCTGAAAACTGATGACCGTAGTGACGTATGTGAGAGGGGGCAGTGACAGCGTTGTGGCTGCTAGTCGCAGAAAGGTCGCTGCCTGCATATTGATTCTGGTTGCCTAATAGTCGTTTTGGCGCAGAGAGAGTTTCAGTGGGTACAATCTCCGCCACTTACCGTCTGGTTACCAGCCAATGCCTTGCAAACATTTGATATATTTCAGGGAAAAATACAGCGTCCTATAGGTTCGTGGAAAAATCTGAAATCTAGTACACTCAATTACGCTGCGGTTTTTGTGATACCCTCGCTGCACTCCAGTGCTTAGTATGAAAGGTATAATGCAGAGAGATCACAGTCGAAGCCAGACAGTTGGCGTAAGTTAGATTTGTCTCCCGCTGTAATTTGAATATAGTGGCATTCAAAGCTCTTGAAAACATCCGATTTCCGCTGCTCCTACGGTGTGATATGTACCGAGACGTGTACGATTGATAAAAAATGACTATTTTTTGGTGCTTCACGATGTGTCTATCAATCCATTCTTTTAGTAAAGTTGTGCCATAAAAGTTTCCCAGTCCGATATATTACCTACTCGTCGGTTATTCTGTTTACGTATTTAACCTCCAGCATTAAATTTGAAAAGCTTCTCTTCGCTGAACTGCTTGCAACGTTTCGCTTCCGTACGCGTCAGACAAACGCCTTCAGAAGAGCCTTCGTAACATTTAAATTTTAATTAGATGTTCATAAAATTCTTCTTCAGAAACTTTCCTTTTCCACTTAATTTTAAATTTTGTATCCTCTCCACTTCAGCCATCATCTGTTCTTTTACTGCCCGAATACCAAAACTAATCTAATGTTAGTGCCTCATTTCCTAATAAAATTCCCTCGGCGTCACCTGATTTAATGTGACTTCGTTCCATTACCCTTGTTTTACTTTCGTTGATATTGATCTTATCTCTCTTCAGAACACTATCCATTACTAATGCTCTTCCAAATCCTTCGCCGTCTCTGATAATGACAATTTCGTCGGCAAAACCTCAAAATTACTTCTTCGTTTTCCCTTGCACTTCCTTGCCAGTCTGCAAATTGAATACCACTGGGAATAGGGTGCAGTCCTGTCTCACTCCCTTCTCGGTTAGCTTCCATTCCATGTGCTTTCACTCGTACAACTGCAGTTTGGTTTCTGAAAGAGTTATAAATGGGTAAATCTACAAATGCTATAAATTCAGGTTTTCCTTGCTTCAACCTGTCGCCTAAAAAAACGTAGGGCCAGTATTACCTCTCGGGAACGAGAATTGATGTTCCCCCGAAGTTGGTTTTTACAGACGGTGTAAAGAATACCCGGCAACCATGACTTACTGAAACTGATGATTCGATGGTACACACGCCTGTCAGCACCTGCCTTCTGTGGAAGTGGAATTTTTACATTCTCATAAATGAAAAGCACAATACTCTGTGTAAGATATTGGTGTGCCTGTGTTGTTCAGAGGTAACATGCAATGGTCCCTCGGACGCAGAAGGAACAGCCACTGCGGCGACTACAGCCTTTACTAATTACATGAAGTTTTCGCAGTTGCGAATATGGACACCCATCTGCTGTATGATGGAATGACGACAGTGAAAATTTGTGCCGGACTGGGAATCTAATCCGGATTTCCCGCTTATCGCGAGCGGTCGCTTTTTATTAGACTGTTAGCGCACTGCTCACTACCAGATCCAAGCTTCAATTTGTCGTCAACCGTGTGTCTGCAACCTGAAGTCGTACGTTCATTTTGTGTATTCCCGGATAGGGAGACATTTTAATTTAAAGTCGTTTGCCCGGTGTTGGCGGGCAAATAAGATATTGGAACATTGCATAGTAGTTCTGAACAACACAGGCACTGAAGTATCGTATTTATGCGCCGACACGGGCAGGCGGCTTTCAATAAAAAAGTCTTCTGCACAGGGATATACATAATGAATGCAAGAGTAGAAGTTGTAGGCATGTGGTGGGGGATATAGGGAAGTTTGGGTATGGCGTGACTCGTGCTCGGATAGCCTAATGGCAAGGAGACCGCTCGCGATAATCGAGAAATCTGGGTTCGAGTCCCAGTCGGGGACAAATTTTCATTGTCATTCCATTATACAGGTGATGGTTGTTCATATTCGCAACTGCGAACACTATTAAATATTGTGTGTGGTGTACAACATTGATTTTAATAAGAGGTTTTTGGCTTACAAGGCCATAATGAGTACGGCTATCGTCATGAAAGAAGGAAAAGTGTTGGTGGACAACTTTGAAAAACGTTACACGCAATGAAGTATACAGAAAGTTGTATGAACACAGAATGTCATCAGACAGTACAGTAGTCTCATTAAAAGTATTAAAGAGCAAATAAAAGCATACCAGAAACCTACTATCACTGAACACGAAAAGAAAATGCCTAAATAACAATTTAACAAGGCCAATAAAATAAATTTAGTACGTGGGAATATTGAAGAATAGCTTCATGTATTGCATACGGAAGGAGATACAGAAACAGTAAAAGATATTTGACAATCATTACAATAGAATTTTTGGGGTAGATAAATAATGACAAGAAAATGAATAAGTGCAGGAAAACAGTAGGAACAGAACGGAACACAATGCGGGAAAATGGCAAAACACAATTAAGTTTAAAAGAGAAAAGTACTGAGCTGTCATAGTTCATTTAATATGTATAATGACTATGGGCCAGGTGTGTGTTGATTCCCAGGGCTTCCGTCTTCGTTTGCAAAGTGGTCACGGGAATGTGAGTGCCCTCAGTGAGTGTGAAATCATAATTCTACAACTTCCAGCCACGTTCAGTTCAGCTGCTATGTCTCTGATAGACCTATATGAAACTTACAATAAGGACAAGTAACATTGTATACCCTAATGTTGACAAATAATTGGGTCGTACTTCACTGGTGAAAAACACTGTTACGCATGTAATAGGAAATCCTGTAGTTTCAGAATTTTGTTTTGGCTCCACTCGGATACTTGTTCTAGGTATGGGATTATACACACCACTTCTTGTAAACATTGGCACAGCAGATGGAGATGGGTTGCAAAATAAGGTCAATCAAGAGAAGGTTATAGCAATCGGATGAGGCAATACATTTTATTGTATCTAACTCCGCTTTGAATTTATGTTTGGAACTGGGAACAGATACGTTTGTGCACCATTGAGTGGACAGTGTAGGTTTGAGTGTTACCGTGTGCTACGAACACGAAGGCATTATAGGCTTTCCTACTCACGTTAGTGGCTAGATCAAGTAAGTTTGTTTTCCACGTCAATGATGAATTGAACGTGTTTATGTTGACTGTTACGGAAAAATTTATCTGTCTTGTAGTGCCTGTCGACATGCACAGTATATCATCGACCAGATTTGAATCAGCATTTAATATTTGCACTCAAAGGGTGCACATTCAAGAAACGTTGCTCAGAATTGTCCATGAACACTACTGCCAAAAGCGGACTGAGAGGGGTCCCCATAGCTAAGCCACCTGTTTCTCCTAATTCTTAAGCTACAGGGTTTTCGCTCCCGTCTCATATCTTGCACACCAGGTGGAAGAGTTCCGTCACGGCTGGCTCGCCCAAAGGTCTCAATAATTGCGTGCTAATGCCGTCTACTCCAGGTGCCTTGTTTCGACTTAGCTCGTTCAGTACCACGTCAAAACCTTCTCACCTTGTATCTGCCACCTGATCTTCACCTACAACCTATTCCTGTAATACTGTCAGTTCGTTTCCCTTATACAGATCCTCCACATATTCCTTCCCATTTTTGCTTGCTTAGTACGCGGCTTACCATTTGAGCTCTTGATATTTGAATAGCTGTTTCCCTTTTCCCAAATATCTCTTCAGATTTGCTATAGGCTTTATCTACTTTCCCCTTGTCATGCATGCTTCTAAAGCTTTGCATTGGTCCTCTAGCAATTCCTGCCGTCCATTTTGCATTTTCTTGGGTTACTTTTTAGACCTCTGTATTGCATTTCACCTGATAGGTTTTCTGACTTGTTATATCTTCCTCTCATGTCAGTTACATTCAATCTGCGGTGCTATCCAAGGATTTCTTCTAGGCTTTCCCATTTTGTAATAAATGGAGAAAAACCGTCTGAATCACAATTTCTTTTAGTAACGATTACCAGTTTCCAACTGCACTGTAGCTAAATCTTCAGATCTGGTGCCGCAAGGTGTAGTTCGTCCAGTGGTAAGAATGACCGATAGCCGTTAATAAAAAACTGATCCAGACAGTGTTCACCTGTTACAATTTAGATCACGATTCTTGAGACATGGCTTGAATATTGTCGTCTTACAAAATTAAGGCTGTCGTGACCCCTTGTTGACACACTGCCAGTTGACGTCAGTCTCGGGTTCTTCGGCCGAATCTGATGATTTTTCTGACGTTTCGCCAGCACGAGTGGCTGGCATTATCGAAGCTTAACCCTCCATTGCTGGCGGTGGGCTGATGACGAGCTCGCGGCCGCAGATTACATGTACGTGGCGAGCCAGCGTAGAAGGGCTTTTCCGTGGTCGTTTCCCTCGTGGGCCACGAAACAGCCCTTTGACGTCAGCGCGCCAGGTACATGTAATCTGCGGCCGCGGGCTGGACTGGAGTCCACCGGCAATGAAGGGTGAAGCTTTAACAATGCTAGCGACTCGTGCTGGCGAAACGCCGGAAAAATCACAGGTCGGCCGAAGAACCAGAGACAAAGCCAACACGCAGCTTACCTTCATACCTGAGTGATCCTATGCTGCCTTCGCTGTTTCATCTTTAAAAGCTACTTATTTCTCATCTATTGTATTGCTTTCCCCTATATCCCAGTCAAATCTAATGCTCTCTGAAAGTCTCAAAAACCCCTTGTTCAAAATATGATTTCGAAGTATGTCTTACCATTTTGTAATCTGTCAGAAACCTACCCTTGTCTCCAGGCCTTTTCCACGTTACTTTTATTTACACGTCAAGTTCCGTAGGACCAAATTGAGGAGCAAATCTGCAAGGTCGTCTAACGTGTCAGTACATGCAATAACATAAAAGTAGTAACAGATAAAAAAAAATGTTTATGAACCCGAAAGAGTCAGTCCATAAGTTTAAGTAAACGCAATCAATAATACAACAAGAATCAGCTTAATTTTTCAAGGAACTCTTCGACAGAACAGTTTAGATTTGAAAGCGCGTGGATTACTGCTAAGACTTTTGAAGTCGAGTGGTAGCTTATTGGAAATGGATGCAGCAGTATACTGCACACCTTTCTGCACAAGAGTTAAGTCCGATTCAAATACAGGTTTGATTTCTGCCGAGTATTAACTGAGTGAATGCTGCTTATTCTTGGGAATAAGCTAATATTGTTAACAATAAATGACAGTAAGGAATATATATGTTGAGAGGCCAATGTCAAAATACCCAGACTTGCGAACAGCGGTCGACAAGAGGTAGGTGAACTTACACGACTTATTACACGAACCGCCCGTTTCTGAGCCAAAAATATAGTTTTAGAATAGGAAGAGTTACCCCAAAAGTACAGTACCATACGACATAAGCGAATGAAAATAAGTGGACTGGTTTTCGTGTCGAACGATCTCTCACTTCAGGTACCATTCGAATAGTAAAAATGACAGCATTAAGTCTTCGAACAAGATCCTGAACATGGGCTTTCCACGACAGTTTACTATCAGAACACCTAGAAATTCGAACTGTTCAGTTTTTTTCTTGGACATCCTGCTGAATAGTCCTCATCCGGAGATTCAGACGGGGAATATTTTATCTTTGAAACATTGTACTCATATGGATGCAATCATGATTAAGCCATACGGTAGAGTGGCATGCCGTCAGGAAAAAAATTAACAGCTGTAAGTTTCCCTTTCTTTGAACCGTTGGCAGTACTAACGCAGCAACGCAATGTTAGCTAGTGTGTTTGTAAGGCCTAATCATCCATCCATCCAGTTTCCCTGGCAGTTACTGAAAAAGGAGCCATGGGTTTCTCACACCTCTCAACAGATACGCATCCGTTGTGGTTGCGACTACGGTACGGCTATGTTATCTATGAGGCACGCAGGCCACCTCACCTCTGCACGGTCCATGATAAATGAACGTTTAGTAGTGTTCCCAATAGTTGGAAGAGAAACCAAACACAATAGACGTGCTGTTGCTACTACTAAGCTGTATATCCCGAGATCATGATATTCTAGTAGATTAACCCTGAGAATTTCAGTAAAAAGTTGCTCGGTCTCTTCAAGTACTGTTTATAGAATCCAAAAAATCATAAAATGGGATCTCTTTTTTGGATTATTTGGCCAAAACCTTCGGGGAAAATTACTTTTTGGAGAATAAACATTTTTCATTTAAAATGGGATTGTTGAGAAAAACCTGAGGATGTGAGCTGAATGACCATGTCAAGGATTAATTTTGACAGAATTTTATTGGTAGGTGTGAAGACATCAGCTAATTTCCACTTTCATAACACATGATCAAATAATAATTAATGCATGTTAGTGCATTGCAGAACACAAAGTTCGGAAATTTCATGTACGTGATTTCGTATTGTTTTCGAAACGCAGCCATTCTACTCAGACGACCTTGAAAATGAAATTTAGCAAAGTGCGCTGTTGTCGGTCCTTCAGCATTACAGGAGCCACATCACACACACAATGTGTGTAAATCATATTGCATTAAAAAGTTGTAGCTACTCTCCACATTATAACGAAAAATTATTATCTTCAAGAATTACAGTCCTTGATTTTTTGGGTCGTCTGCTCACTGCATCGACAAACGCGCATTCTGTAGAGATCGTAGCGGAACATGCATTGTTCGAAGTGTGGAAGGCGTTTTGTGTAATATATGGAAGTCTGCCAGGTAATAATCATTGCAAAGTAGGTAGTGGATGTAAACGTAAATACTCTGTCGGGAGATATTTTAGCGACTAAACACTGTTGCAGGCAGTACGTTCCGGTAGGGTGAGGGCGATCTGCCAATACTCTGGGAATTCTACTACCTCCGCTGTTCCGGCAAGGCACTGACGAACTGTGGTGCTTTAGTGGAGGTTAAGATATTTGATTCTTATCAGAAATTTCGGCGTTTTGGAAAAACATTGTTGCCTTGTCGGCGGGGCGCGTAGAGAACAGAAACATGAAAGTACACTGGTGTGTAAAACTTCAGGACGAAAGTAACTTTTACGTGGTGTGCCACTGCCAAGTAACATAGCTCTATGAAACTAGGACCACACATAGAAAGAACAGCTGCAGTATAATACAGAAGCTACCAAATACACAGTGAAATCAACCGAAATGACTTTCTATAAAAAGTCAAAAATCATAGTGAAGCACCGCGATTTATAATCGTTCCCTGGACATAAAAAATTGTCTTTTTACTTCACTGGCCTTTGCACGTGCCCATAAAGCCAGCTAATTACAGGAAGTGTTACATTACAATTGGTTTTGCGATTCATGGTAGAAATTTAGTCGTGCCCTGGTACGAAGTAATAAGGGATTAAGAAAGGACTGATTGGACACCAGATTTACAGTCAAGAGTATACGAAAACGAGTAAACGAGACGAAAATGGAGCACAGTATACACACTGGTAGTATACTATAAAAATCCTACTGGTAACACAATAAGAAATGATAAATCGCTTTCGGCACACATTTGGGATCTTCTCTACTTAGTCGATATTAACAACTATATCGCTAAATTAACAATTTCTATGTACTGTGGGAAAACATGGTTCTTACTAGTGTGTGATCACCACTGACGACAGTACGCTGTCTCCAACGTGCTCCATTGCCGGCCTAACCTTGGTAAGGCTTTCTTGGGGTAGGATGTTCGTTTTCGACCATTGTGTTTGAAGACTGCTGGGTGGCCGTTGGTGCATGTGGACGTGTTCTAGTACTTCTCCCCAACTCATCTCAGACTTCGATGGGACTTAAGTCAGAGGAACGTGCAGGCTAGTCCATTCGTCGAATATCCCCTTCTTCCAAGAGCTGGCCCTACTGTTCGATGCAGTTGCGCATTGTCATCCAGGAAAATGGAGTCCGGGTCGAATATACCCCTGAAAAGGCAAATGGGGAAGGAGTACAGTGCTAAAATAACGTTGACCGGTAATGTACAGTGTTCACAGATTCTGAGGTCAGTGCGCCCTTGCAACATTTTGCGTCCCCACACCATAACACCTGGTTCACAAAAACTCGTGTTCGACAGTGTTCCTGGGTGCATTACGTACCCTAGTATGATGATAGGTTGGAAACACGTAGTGCAGCCAGGAACACTGCCATGACTTTTCTGGTGGTCCAGATGTCACGGAGTGAGGAGGAAAAATGTTGCATGGGTGTACTGACCTCAAAATCTTTGAACACAGCACATTCACCGGTCAACGTTATTTTGGTATTGTACTCCTTCCCCATGTGTCTTTTCAGTTGTGCATCCGGCCTTGACTTTATGGATAACAATGCGCGACCGCATCGAGCAATGCAGTTGGAGGACCTCCTGGAACAAGGTGTTCGGCGAATGGACCGGCCTGCCTGCCTGCCTGCTCCATCGACGTAATTCCCATCGAACACGCTAGGAATGCGTTGGGGAGACATACTGCATAACATCCACATGCACCAACGACCATCCAGCAGTTGGCGAAGGAATGGAACGCCCTACAAGAACTCGACCAACCTTGGCGCCAGCATACGAGCACGTAGAAGAGCATTCACTGCCGTCTCTGGTGATCTCACACCGTATAAGCAACCATGTCTCTACTTTCGTTATGTCCAGGGACCCATCATAGATTGCGGTGACTCCAGTGTAATTATTGTCTCTGAATAAAACTGTCATTTCTGTTTATCTCATTGTTTTCTTTGTTGCTGTCTGTACTTAGCTGTGTAGCAGTTCTATTTACGATCAAAGTTCGAGTTACGTTATTTGGCAGTGACACAGCATTAGAAAGGTACTTTTGTCCGTAAGCTTCGCACACAGGTGTATTTCTCCGTAAAACTTTCGCCTTTGTGGAGCAAATTACCGCTTTCCGTAGGTAGTCAGACGCCTATTAGAAAGGGTCTATTAGGATCGGATTTACCTGCCGTCACACACTTTATTCCTCGGTGAACTCCAGTTCTCACTGCTTGGCTATCTGCAGTGAACGGTCTGACCGTTGTCCTCATGAGCAGCGTCAGCGTCACAGTTTCTTCACATACACTCCTGGAAATTGAAATAAGAACACCGTGAATTCATTGTCCCAGGAAGGGGAAACTTTATTGACACATTCCTGGGGTCAGATACATCACATGATCACACTGACAGAACCACAGGCACATAGACACAGGCAACAGAGCATGCACAATGTCGGCACTAGTACAGTGTATATCCACCTTTCGCAGCAATGCAGGCTGCTATTCTCCCATGGAGACGATCGTAGAGATGCTGGATGTAGTCCTGTGGAACGGCTTGCCATGCCATTTCCACCTGGCGCCTCAGTTGGACCAGCGTTCGTGCTGGACGTGCAGACCGCGTGAGACGACGCTTCATCCAGTCCCAAACATGCTCAATGGGGGACAGATCCGGAGATCTTGCTGGCCAGGGTAGTTACACCTTCTAGAGCACGTAGTTACACCTTCTAGAGCACGGGATACATTCGGACGTGCATTGTCCTGTTGGAACAGCAAGTTCCCTTGCCGGTCTAGGAATGGTAGAACGATGGGTTCGATGACGGTTTGGATGTACCGTGCACTATTCAGTGTCCCCTCGACGATCACCAGTGGTGTACGGCCAGTGTAGGAGATCGCTCCCCACACCATGATGCCGGGTGTTGGCCCTGTGTGCCTCGGTCGTATGCAGTCCTGATTGTGGCGCTCACCTGCACGGCGCCAAACACGCATACGACCATCATTGGCACCAAGGCAGAAGCGACTCTCATCACTGAAGACGACACGTCTCCATTCGTCCCTCCATTCACGCCTGTCGCGACACCACTGGAGGCGGGCTGCACGATGTTGGGGCGTGAGCGGAAGACGGCCTAACGGTGTGCGGGACCGTAGCCCAGCTTCATGGAGACGGTTGCGAATGGTCCTCGCCGATACCCCAGGAGCAACAGTGTCCCTAATTTGCTGGGAAGTGGCGGTGCGGTCCCCTACGGCACTGCGTAGGATCCTACGGTCTTGGCGTGCATCCGTGCGTCGCTGCGGTCCGGTCCCAGGTCGACGGGCACGTGCACCTTCCGCCGACCACTGGCGACAACATCGATGTACTGTGGAGACCTCACGCCCCACGTTGAGCAATTCGGCGGTACGTCCACCCGGCCTCCCGCATGCCCACTATACGCCCTCGCTCAAAGTCCGTCAACTGCACATACGGTTCACGTCCACGCTGTCGCGGCATGCTACCAGTGTTAAAGACTGCAATGGAGCTCCGTATGCCACGGCAAACTGGCTGACACTGACGGCGGCGGTGCACAAATGCTGCGCAGCTAGCGCCATTCGACGGCCAACACCGCGGTTCCTGGTGTGTCCGCTGTGCCGTGCGTGTGATCATTGCTTGTACAGCCCTCTCGCAGTGTCCGGAGCAAGTATGGTGGGTCTGACAAACCGGTGTCAATGTGTTCTTTTTTCCATTTCCAGGAGTGTATCTCACAAGAAGGCAATGCCTTAGCAAATATTGCTATGAGTTCCTTATCGACAATAGGTTTCATAGGTTTACGAATGCTACCGAACTATTCGGACGACGATGTTGGTACAGGTAGCCAGTGCGACGGAGCGATTGTCTCAAGCTGAGAACTTTCGAGGAAAGACTGTATTCTTCAATAAGCGGCTTTCGCCTTCGATAACTGACAACTGCATTCAGTAGGACGTGACCTTTGCCAATACGACAGCTAGTTGACGCTAACCCATTTGGATCCTAACTTACTACAAAACCAGGACGTGGCTCGTTGGTTACAACCTTGGACTAGTTTGGGAGGATCGGTGTTAAATTTCCCATACAGCGATCAAGATTCATGTTTCTGTGGATCCCCTAAATCGCTCCATGTAAATAATTGGATGTCAATGAACTTGTGCTATCTCTAAAGACCTCGTCATCAACGGAAAGTAAAACCGTGATCTTCATTCATTGAGATGTTACAGCTTCTTTCTCTCTTGCCAACTGTTTAGTTCAGAACTGGACTGAACTTCGGAAGATCAGTAATGACGATATGCTGTAATTCGTTACCCTGGGGTTCTCAGAAATAGTGTAATGCTATATCAATTTCTTAAGCACACAGAGACTTGACATGATTTGGACGAAGAAATTGGGTGCGATGAATGAAAAAAGTTGTCCCTTCGTCGCATCATAGCTGCAGAGAGCTGCCGAGTGACAGTTGGCCGCCGATCTTAGAGGAATGTACTGTCGTGAAGCAGCTTTTTATTCATTAGCTCCGTTCTAGAAACAGTTAACCAATTCACACGCTAACGTAGAGCGAAAGCATCGCTGGAGCCGATATTTCGCAGTTTCACAAACGTAAAGGACATCTGACCACCTCAAATTATAAGCCGGCACAAGTGTATGGCTCTTCATGTAAAGTTACGTAGCTTCCTGTCAAAGAAAATAGGTCATTTTTTTTCTCGTTCTCATATCGCCATGTCATTAGCAGGGAAGTGTCTTTTTCAACGTTGAAGCCACTTCCTTCCCATATTCAGAAACAAAACTTGCTTTCCATTCAACATTGCAGTCTTTAGAACCTGTGTAGGTCTCATCTTAATGTGTGGTGTTTAAATTTATAGGTTGTTAATCGTTGATAAATTATTAACTTACGAGCCACGTTTTGTTGTAATATCCTTCTCTAGTTTCTCACGTTTTCTTTTTTTATTCACTTTAGAGATTATTGGGTTTAGTTAGCATTCACTAACAAGCGAAGGAAGGAATCATAGACGTAACATCTCTGCGAGAGTTGTTTGACAATGGTTTAGCTCAGGTGTAAGCCGCAGTGGCAACAAATTTAACGATGCCAGGATCTTAATGAATTTTCATATATAATTTATAACCTCATTCTTTACAGATACACATGTTAATAAACACAATTCCGAGCTACTAGGTTTGTTCCTGCGTGTTTTCTGTGGGAATTTGTACGTCTATTAAATGTCATGAGCTTCCCTGCATTGAATTATGAATCCTATTTTAGCATTCGGGGACACAGTGAAATCAATATACAGGGTGTCTGGGTTAAACATAAAATAATATAAAATGTAATAACTTGAAGTAATGGAGATATTTATTGGCGGTATGTTTCTGCAAGAATAGTAACTGAAAATGGTTTTCACACACCTAAAACACATCGATGTGATCACCATTGTATCTGTGACAACCACCTAATCTGTATTCCACTTCCCTCACTGTTTCGCAGCATTGGAGGCGTAACACTCGCGATAGCTGCACGATGCGATGGCGCAGATCTGATAGATCACAAACATGCCTGGTAGACTTGATTCTTGATAAACCCTCACAGAAAAAAATGAAGTGGCATAATGTCTGGGCTTCTATGGGGCAAAGTAATCGATGGAGTACCTCTCCTCGCGTCCTGTCCTCTCGTCCTGTCCTCTGGCTTTATTTTGTGACGAAGCTGCAGTCTTGTGGGCATATAGGCGCAATCTTTTGGGGCGACACCGTGTACTGTCGGACGAGCTAACTGTAATTGTCTATTAGGTTTGATGGACTGACTCAGCAGGGCTGTGCTGGAAGGACGTGTGGATTAAATCAACAGTAGTCTCTGGAACTGCTTGCATGGCTTGGTGACCTGTCATTAAAACTAAACTTCCAGCTTCCCGAAGCAGATTGTTACATAAGTGGGAAGATCCTCAGTTGAACAGTCCATACGCCGGAAACATTGTACCAGTTTAGCAGACTTCGGCTTCACGAGAGAACACACAGAACATCTCCTCGCGTTGAGTCCACATTCCTATTAATGCGCGTTTACGTGAACAAAGCAGTTACGCATATCCGCACGCAGTACCAACTGGCACAAGCAACCAGCAAACATTTGGAGTTACCATACTTGCAGACGCAAACGTCTATAAATATGTTACATAATGCACACACGATCAAGATAAAACGAGAACTCAGGAATCTGAGGAATAAGGCGACAGAAACTGAATACGGTCTCCCTTTCTCACTCGAAGAAATAGAAACAGCACTCAAAGAGGTCAAGCCAGGGAAAGCACCAGGACTCGACAGCATTAACCCAGAACTCCTGATACACTGCGGTAAATACACAAAACTCTGGCTGGCGAGATTCTTCACCGACATCATCCAAACCGGTAATGTGCCTAGTGACCTCAAAAGATCGAAAATAATAGCCATCTTAAAACCAGGGAAACCAACAAACTCACCGAAGAGCTACAGGCCCATAGCACTACTGTCAGTAATATATAAATTGTTAGAAAGGCTCATCTACAATAGAATCTGCCAGAAAATACTCAATGCTATACAAATCGAACAAGCAGGTTTCAGACCAAACCGCAGCTGTGTCGATCAAGTTCTCTCACTCACGACGTACATTGAAGCTGGGTTCCAAAGAAAGCTTAAAACCTCTGCAGCATTCATAGACCTGTCAGCTGCCTACGACACAGTCTGGAGAGAAGGCATGATTTATAAGTTCCTCCGCATAATCCCATGTAAACTAACAGCTCGCCTACTAAACAACATGCTGAATGACAGAACGATCCAAGTAACCATGGGTTCAGATATTAGTTCACCGAGGAAATTAAAAAATGGCTTACCTCAAGGATCGGTGCTTGCACCACTCCTCTTCAATCCCTACATTGCAGACATACCGGAAACAAGATCAAAGAAGTTTGGCTACGCCGATGACTGGGTCCTTGCAACGAGAAGTCAGTCATTTGAAGGGGCAGAGGAGACCCTAACAGCTGACTTGGAGAAGATGGGAGAATATTTCCGAAAATGGCACCTGCAACCTAACGCCAACAAAACAGAAGTATCATGTTTTCACCTAAACAATAAAGCGGCTAAGAGGGAGCTCAGAATAAAATTCGAGACCACATGGCTTACCCACAATAAAACTCCAAAGTACCTAGGTGTGACCCTCGATAGAACACTCTCTTTCAAAGGTCACCTAATGAAAACAGCAGAGAAACTAAAAACAAGGAATAACATTATACAGAAGCTCTGTGGAACGACATGGGGAGCGGCAGCTACTACGTTACGGACATCAGCCTTAAGTCTCGTCTTCTCAGCTGCCGAATATTGTGCGCCGGTATGGCTAAACAGCCCCCACACCCATAGAATCGATGCACAGCTCAATAACACAATGAGAATGATCGCTGGTGTAATAAAGACTACACCCGTGGAATGGCTCCCAGTACTAAGCCACATACCACCCCCTAACCTACGCCGCACAAACGCTCTTATAAGAGAGTACAAAAAGATGAGCAATCGGAATCTACCCATCCATGAGAATTTTGAAGATGCCACCCAAAGCCGCCTCCGCTCCAGGTGGTCACCCATCAGAACCGCAATAGCCACATCTGCAACAGAGGAAGAATTCAACATAACCAGCGCCTGGCACCAAGAATGGTCCTTAAAGAACATCAGCAAACTTCCATGTATCTCCCAGAAGCCTCCAGGTTTTGACTTATCACGCAAAACCTGGGCAACTTTAAACAGAATTAGAACTAAACATGGCAGATGCGCCTATTCCCTCTACCAGTGGGGCATGACAGAATCGCCGCTATGTCAATGTGGAGAAAATCAAACTATCCAGCACATAATAGAAGACTGCCCCAGGACAGCCTATGATGGGACTCCAGAAGATTTCCTGATGGCGACTCCAGAATCAATTGCATATATTAACTCATTAGATGTTTGTTTGTAATTACTTCCAAACTACTATAACTTTGTATAACTACTGTAACATGTGTATTATGTGTAATTTTGTATAATTTTGTATAATTCTGTATAATTCTGTATAACTATTGTAATAACTGTAAGAATATCTAATGCCAAATTATTACAATTTTGCATATTGATTGTAATAACAATTGTGTCTAAATGCCATACGCTAAATAAACATAATGCATGTTGACTCAAACCTGCAGGAAATTCCATCAGTTGGGAAAACGGATAGCGAAACCTAATGTAAATATATCTTAACGTGAACCTGTCGGTTCGAAACCGATAACGGCGCTATTTAAATAAATAGCATTGTGAAAAGTAGGTGGTTGCTATTACCTTCTAACCTATGTAAGAGTCAGCCTTATATCCTGTACACAGCCACAGCCACGGGCTCAGAATGTCAGGTTTCGACAAAATAGCATATTTCAATTACGTTTAAAGGTATTAGACTTTATAATATGTTTAACCGGGACAGTTTTATCAGTTACCTATATTTTACGATAACAATTCAATGCACGACTATTTTCAAGCATCATATCCTCGTAGAAGGAAATAAAAAATATGGTATTTTACCTTCAAAACGATATAATCCAATATTAGGTATGGCGACGTTGATGAAGTGACATTTCGAGGAAAACATGACATAACGTTGTAACAGTACAATATCTCAGGTGGTTTAAAATTCGTTTATTGGCGCGCATACACCACAGAAGCTTTCGCAAAAAAAATCAGTACCGTATCGCTGCCCGAAGAAAAAAGATCTGTGGCTGCCTACATAACCTGCCACGCATCTGCTCGGGACTGCTTCATGAATCTGAAGTAATTTTATGACAACTGTAGGTACACCATTACTACATTCTAAAAATCATTGTTTTGTTTTAGACCAGGAAACTTTGTTAGACAACATACACGCTCAAAACATTATGTCGCACCATGAATTATGAAGTTTTCTTCATTATACTTTGTTCTGCACTTGGCAATAAAAATGAGAATTTCCTTAAGTGGTTATGCACGCACACAGACTAGCCCAGCTGAACACCTTCAGAGAATTCCGTGAGTTTTACTAAAAACGTTCCAACGTAACTTATTCGTTAGGGATACCTGAAACTCTGATCAGTCGCAGCGACGTGCGTAAGCAGTGGCAACTTTCTTTTTTTGGCCAGATACGTTCTAGCAAGATTCTACGAGGATCAGTTGGGCTTTTATTAACGAAAAAAGGTTGTTTATTGTATAAAAACGTTTTTATACGAAGCTTTGTGCGTTAAGTAGGCTCTGAGTAAGACTCGCTGTTGTGAGCGCAGTGGCTCTCCTGGCGCTGCGACTGATTCTCTTTTAGGTGTACAGATTCTGATCATAGACTCTCGCCAAATTCAGCATACCCTTGCTATTTGGGAAAAATAAGAGAAAACAGAGACGGACTGATCTCCTATGCATTCATTTTTTGACGATCTGTATTTTTCCTGGCTATTGTCGGTGAAATTTCCAACTAAAGAACTCCATGAATATCTTTCTAATCACTGCACGGTACGAAAAAAGCATTTTTTATCCTCTATGGTGAAGCGAATCTTTAAACGTTGACGGTCGGAAGCAGCCTCGATTCCTGACTTGAGCTTCCTTTTAACTCTTCCAGTGATTAGCAGTCTGCTATTCGTCTTTCATAACATTTGCCTTACTTCTTAACAAGGTTTCGTCTTCTAGAACGCTTGCCAAGAGGAATCTGAGAATCTGTTTAGATAGATTGAAGTATTTTACAGCTGTTCAAGATTGTCGTTCATATGAGTAAGGTAGGTTCTCTTATTTTAGAAAGAGGTATTCTTTAGATAGACTTAATATATATGTCCCATTAGATGGCGAAACATGTACTGCGCCGTAATCAAACAGCATCGCTCGGAAGCAGTCAGTGTTATAAAATATTGTGTGAATAACAGAATCTATGTATCCGCCACAACGCATGATCTTTCTATTTGCCTCTTTGCTACACTGTTTCTGCTTGTTGTTACCTCGTTAACATGGTTTGTTCTCCTTCCGCTTCACAATATACTGATTCACAGAACGTAAGGAATGCTGTGTGCTGCTGCTGTTGGCTTGACTATCCACATTTCCTGTTGCGCACTTTCTTGTTAGTCTTTTGGAAAACAACTCATCAAAAGTACCCAACTTGTTTGAGCCAGCAAGACGAAACAAATACGTGAGCAGGAGTCTGGACATCAGAATATCCGTACAATGAAAGGTGCTTTGAATCATGCAGAAACTAAAGACTCTGAAACACAGAATTGCTTGTTAAACCTGCTTTTTCCTCTACTCGTCAGATATTACTCTAACATAACCCTATTCACGCATCGTAAGACACCGGAAAACCTTTTCCGCTGTAACTGTCCATGACGGCTATGTTGCAGATCTACTAGTGTCGGTCTACAAGCTTTCGGCTTACTTCTTGGAAAAAAACTGGATAAACTGAATTGATCTAAATAATTACTCGGAAAAATGTGCGCATTTGTGAGATAGTCTCCCTCTGCCAGGCTTGCTGTCGTACCTCAGCGTTGCCACTTGATGACTGTTAGGTGCTCTGTTTTCCAGTTCGTGTTGAGCGTTCAACTAAATTCCCTGCCGGAACACGATAGCGGGATAATTGACTAAAGGGTAGGTGAACGTGTTGCTGTTCACAGTACAGACAGATGAGCCAAAACATTGACAACCTGCTCAGTAGCTTGTTGGTCCGTCTTCGGAACGAAATAAATCACTGATTCTGCGTCTCAGAGATCAGACAGTTTGTTGTTAGGTTTATGGAGATACATGGCATTATAGGTCCACACACAGGCCACGTAATTCACTTAAATAATATGCCGCTGATTTGCGTACGCGGTGATGGCACCCGATAGCGACCCAGACGGGTTCCATAGGATTCACATCAGACGAATTTGGTCCTTGAGACATCGACGTGAATTCACTAATAATGCTCCTTAAACCACTGTAGCACGGTTCTGGCTCCAAGACACTGACAGTTGTACTGCTGAAAGATAAGGTCGTCGGGGAAGAAATCAAGCATGAAGGTATACAGGTGGTTTACAGCTGCCAGCGGAGGGGAGGGGGGGGGGGTTGTATCAGGGACGGATGACCTTAGCCGTTTGGTCTCCTTAAACACTTACTCAGCAGCTTTGGGCAAAACGATTTATGAAGACCACAGCAGTTGCAAAAATTAAAATATCATACTTCACATCTCATTTTTCCAGTACAAAAATGTATACTTCATTTACATTTAACTAGGGACTAAATGGCTGTAGTCGTAGTTAAAAATTACCTCCTCCTGCCTCCTCCCCTCCCTCAAATATAAAATATAATCCTCCAGAAAGAGCGCGGCGTTCTGTTACATGGGAAATTACGTCCAAATTACCAGCGTGATAGATCGGGAGAAGCATAAACGTAGGAAAGAGTGTAGTGCTTATGGAGGAAGGGAAAGATTTTTTCGGATCAAGATTTCAATGACAAAAGCGTTTCCCGAGTGAGCAAGCGATTGGGTAATTGAGGTCAGTGTATTGCTGCACTAGAATAGTGTCTTCACGGCGCTGATAACCTCGACGTTGAGCGCCCATAAGTCCCAACACACACAATAGTGTCTTCACGCTCTATGTACTTCTGCGATCTCAGACGTATGTGTATAACGTTCTATAACTCAAATTTTTCTTACGGTGGGAGATAAAAAAAAACTTTCCAGCTTGATAGAGTTTCCTATTCATAGTCGGAAATGATGAGCGACTTAATATTGCTGTCCTGGATTAGGTGATGTGCCACATCATTAGCCCTGCGATTGTCAATTTAATAATTGTAGCATGTAACTTACTGCAATGAACGATCTGTAGTCGGTTATTTTAACAGAATTTGTCGTAAAGGTGGGTGGGGGTGGGGGGGGGGGGGGGCGTTAGTAGTCGTTGCCTCTTCCAAATCCAAGGTGATAGACCCAAACGTCAGTATGTCAGGCATACAAAAATCAGATCGGCCTGAAGTGCACGCTACAGACAGTCCATATAGGTGTGCGCTGTAACTAAATACAGCGGCGCGCTGTCTAGAACTGAACGATGTTCTCTCAGTAATTAACCGGTACTACTTTCAGTGGGATTCAGTCAGTCTGCTTCCTATTGAGCACCACCCAACAGACTAGTGATCTCGACTGCAAAGACCGAACTTCCACGAGGGAACTTGACGCGAATTTATGGCGGGTCGTGGCTTTGCGTTTCAAATATTATTTCATAATATTTAAACGTAGATTTATCCATGTTATAGAGAACGGGATGAAGGTTTACACGAAATCTTTCATGCTGCAGTCACCCATATTTCGTTTGACACTGTGTTCTTGTAGCGTGCTACCATCAGGTGAGCATCTAAATCATTTTTAAATTATTTACATCGAATCTATAATTGATAGACGAGCGCCAGAAACGCACCTCGGCAGGTAGTGGCAGTACTGGTACTAACTCGTGACCGAAACAGAAAAGTAGGATTATTACAAGGTTTTATAATGTTGAAGAGTGGCCGTTACAGCCAGCTAACGTCTACGTCGTAGGAAACCTCATGTAGTAGAAAGAAATAGCAATATTTTTCGTTCAAATTTTTAGAAAGTTTGTAAGTCACTAGTAATATTTCTTCTGATAACTCATAACCGGAGTATTTTTGCGGTTAATGTATTGTTATCCACTCAATTACAGCGCAATTTAGTTTTGTAAGCGAAGCACATCCCGCAAATTCTATCGTCTGCACTTCAAAAAATGTTATACTTTGGGTACGGCAATCAAATTATTATTATTATTATTATTATTATTATTATTATTATTATTATTAATATAGCTGTAGGAGAAAATATTATTACAAATTACGAAGAAATAGGGAAGTAATATTGCCGATTGTTTAGGAAATCTAGAACATGGGCATTAAAATAAGCTCTGTACCTGCACGAATCAAATGAGTGGGCAGATAATTTGATTTTCGTTCTTAGTGATTATGGAATATAAATTAAAAATTCATATTAAATTCCACTGTAAACATCCAGTACCGTATTACATAACAATGAACGATAATGCTCAGAAAACGTACCTCTAAATTCGAATGCAAACAGATGTTGACACATCAGATCGCAGCACTATAGGTTGGGGAATTTATCAAGCTGTAACAGTGCAGGGTCTTTCGGTGAATGAGAGATTGTATTGAGACTTCATTGGCGTGCGATTGAAGTAAATTCAGACATTCTTGACAATGACATGTCCGTTTTTTTCTGAAAATAAGAAACGCTGCTTCGAGCTGACTGCAGGATGGAGACTTCTACTTTAGTGCAAGCGAATAATAAAAGTTAGGGTTTATTTTTAAAACAGTTGATGCTAACGCACTTAGTGAAATAAGGGGAGACATTTTCCCCCGAACTCTATTTTCTACATTGCATTGTTTTCCAGACATCTCAAGAAGTGTTGTTCATGTTGCACAATCATGTTTAAAATGGATATGGCACATGTATAAAGTTGTTCGAATGGAAACATGTGCAGACTTGATGGTGAATCTGGAAGAGTTAATTTGTAAAAGAATAACACTTGTTCAACCAAATTTTTTTCTGCAATTTTTGCATGTTTCCAAGACAGGACATCGAAAGAGATACCTCTAAGATCAGAATTACAATACTGAGCAAACTTTATAAATGATCTGAAGTTAAATGAAACGTGCAAAAAAAAAAGAAATGCAAGACTACGACTGTTGGAACATCCACATTTTCTTCGAAGATAATGATAAAAGTGGGAAAACATGCAGTACTGTACGGGAAAATTTAAGTATACCAAAGCTATTGCTCAGTGCGTATGTCATCCTCCCCAATCAGCAGGCCTATTCTTTATGTAACATGACTGCAATTTCCTCTCACGGTTAAATTCAGCTTAATTGTCAAAGTTCACGTACCCGTCTCGGATGGGGTGCACGAATCTGTGCAAAACTCCAAAGTGCGTGGGAACCACGCAGAATACCAAACGTAATATTGACATTTTCAATACCTTCAGAGAGGTGAGGGCGGTATCAGAATTTTTGGAAAAAGACAACGTCTAGGGAGAAGTGATTCATGTATCACAAAATTTATTTTATCCTCAATCACACAATACAGCAATCTGAACCGGTTCCGGCCATGCATTGGCCATCTTCAGATTCTATTTGTCATGGGTGGCATTCAGCGGTCGAAGATTTAGTATAACAAAACAACTGGCAAACTCTCTGTTCCTATATGATGTGTTCAATTTTACTGTGGCCCATATATAGCCTAAACCGAATATCATTGTTCTGTAATCGCATTTTTACTGTAGAGAATAATAAACCAGATTCATACGACGGAACACTACTTTCACTAGTTTATAAACGTATTTCCACGGTTCTAACTATGCTAGGAAGTTTGAGTGAATATTCTGCTCCCGACATACGGGCAGAATTTGTGACAGCTCAAGAATGGACAACAAACTTGCAAAAAGTTCATGGACTACGAAACAGTCAGTAACTACTTTGTCAGTCTTTTCATTTGTCGTACAATTGGCTCGAAACTCGCGTCGAATGTCGTTTCCAGCTTCCTTTTCCGCTCTTCTCGTCGGCTGAATCTGAGCGACGCGGAGGGAAAGGGGTCTTGAACGGGAAGACACACAACAGAGGTGGTGTAATGTAATTATATCCATACTGTTATGCAACAAAGTGATCTTCGTTACTGTGCAATAAATAAGTTTTGAACTATTGTCATCTTCCAGTTATCATTTCAGTATCTTGTAAGCAGCTGTATTCACAAGTCGCTAAGCAGCACGACTTCATTCTATTGTTAGCCAGCAGGCTTGATCATCAGGTGTTGGGTTCCAGTTGTACGCCGGATGCTACAATATGATCAATACGTTCTAGAAACGTAAAGTAGTTAAACATGAATAAACATGTTGTGAAGACTTAAATTTAATAACAACCCACTATGAATTTCTGGAGTGTTGAAACGTGTTATGCAGTTGAAACCATCTGTTTGTCAATTCTCGAGGATACGCATGCTATTCTCATAGTTCCATTAGTTTTTATGAAGTTTGAATCATTGTTACGGTGTAAAAAATCAGTGAAAAATTCAACGCGAATTTCTCTGTGGGAATAGTTTTAATATTAGCAGTAATGAAACTGCTGTCTGAACACATTGATCGTCAATCTACAGCAATGACCTTTTCCGACTAGTTGTAGCGAAGGGATATAACCAAGTAAAACCAGTAGAGACGACGGTTTGGTTTGTGTGTACCATCGGCGGACGGAATACTGCGACGCAAAAGCTTAAATAGCAATGAAATGCGTGAATGTCGCGATTAATAAAGAGCATGTAAGGAGATACTGTTAACTATAAAGCATTTACCCTGATGGAAAGTAATTAATATATAGTAATGAATACATTTTTGTATGTAACATATTTAAATGATCAACAAGGCAAGTTAAAGTAAGCATATAAGCCATTGCAACTCTGAAATGCTGGTACATTAATAACCAGCGTAACCGTTAAAATATTAAATGCAAGCATGAAAAAGTGCAGGTGCCGGATGTCAGTTTGTAGGATGGAGTTCCACGGCTGTTGCATTTGGTCCGTCAGTACAGGAACGGTTAAAGCTCGTTGTAGATGACGCTGGAGTTGTCGATTGGAGACAGTTATGGTGATAGAGCAGGCCAAGGCTACATGTAGACACTCTGCAGAGCATATTGGATTACAACAGCGGTAGTATGTTGGTGAGCGTTATCCTGTTGGAATACACCCCATGAAATACTCTTCATGAATGGCAGCCCAACAGGTCGAATCTCCACTTCATCAAAATACACGACAGACATCCACCCTGCCCTCCAGTGAGCTCTCGCTTGACGCTACTGAAGTCAGAAATGGTGGTGGTTTGGAGTCAGTGGAATGCACGCCGAAGGGCGTTTGGCTCGGAGCTGTCCGTGAAATAACGGTTTTGTAACATTTTGTAGTGTCACTATGGTGCCAACTGATGCTCGAATTGCTGCTGCAGACGCAGTGCGAGCCATATGCCGAACACGGTGGTCTTACCTCTCGGTAGCACCACGTGAGCATCCGGAGCTTAGTCTTCAAACGACCGTAAGTTCTCCTGACCCCCGCTGCAGCAATAATGTACGGTGGCCACATTCCTGTCGTCTCTACCTGTAATATCGCGGAAGGAATGTCCAGCTTCTCGTAGCCCAATTACACAACGTCGTTCACTCAGTGAGGTGTTGATAATGGCGTCTTTGTCACCTGAAAGGCATTTGACTCACCTCGTCCATTTTCAAAGTATCTAACGCTCACGACCGTTACAGCATGTATTTGAAGAAAACCTAATATGCATGCTCAGTGGCGGTACTGGCGCGAAATCTAAATATACATCTTTCACATGTAGAAGTACGCCTACCAACTTGCGCGCGTCTAAACACCTCGGTGGTATTCAGATATTTTACCGTCACTGTAATTGCTTTAGTGAAGATAGCCATCCTAATAGGCATTATCTGGAAAGATTAAAGTTAAAAATCAGAAGCAGGCGTGTTCAAACTGTCTTCATTTCATCTGAACTAATTCCATTATGGTATTCGTCACATTATTACCTCTGACATAAGAATGCTGAGAAGAAAAGAAGTTGCAGCGTATAAGTGAAAGGCCAAATTAGCAGCTTCGCCAGCGTACTGAGACGGAATTTTCAGAACTTTCTCTTTCTGTACCTATCTCAGCGACCGTCTGGTGATGGTTCGGTGTTCACATAGTGAACAAAATGGCAGCTATAACGACGAGGGACCTTTTAATCTGCTAATACTGTGGAGCATTTTTGTCAGTGCGAAGGCCAGGCAACGTGATTCCTTGGTGGCTCGCCGCGGCAGGCACACGCGCAGCGGAGCAAAGCGGAATGCTTTCGCTTGTGCCCCTACACTGCAAACGTCTCACTTCCACCTGTAAACTCACTTGCATTACGGAAAATACTGGCCGTTCCCGTTAAATCGTTAATAAATGCGTCGACAGTAGGACCTTACCTGTTTCTCGATGAGAACTAGGAAAAAAATTTAATGTTTTGTCGAATCTTTAAGAAAAGCGAATAAATGCAAGATATTCTCTCTCGAAACGTCACAATGTTTCGTGATTTCAGTGAAGACTTCTCCAAAATTTCAGATGCTCGAGGTATCATACTTCCAATTAAAGGCTGTGAAAGATATGCGCTAGGTGTTGAGATTGCTCTTGCAATTCTGTGAGGCAAATCTGAGGTGAACTGAACCGTTCACGGCTCCCTCCTGGGTGCCATACGTACATACATGAATTGTGTGTACATGTTTACACTCATTGCTGTTTCCCTGTATCTCATTAATATAAGTTTGCCTTGTTTCGCATTAGCTTAGTGGAAGTCGATGGGTGTAACTGTTCAGGCTTTCTCAAATCTGCAGCAGTGCTTCGCTGTAGCGTGCTCCTGCGAGCTGTTGTCGGCTTTTTATTTTTTCGGGGAGAGGGGGGGGGGGGGTGAGGGTTGGGGCGGAGTTAGCTCCAGGAAATGTCAAAATGTCAGAGAATTGCGTTAATGGTGGTTGCGATTCTCCTTGCTACAGCATTACATGGTTCACATGGGCGGCCGCACACAAGAATAATTCACACTATTTGTTTCTGGGCCTGAAAGAAAAAACAAGCAGGGCAAGTAAACTCCCTAGAGATAAAAAGAAAAAACCAACGCGCCTTAAGTATTTACAGGAAAACAACAGACGGAACACTACACCAGTCATCACATCACACAGTCGCAAAAACAGGCGTATCTCAAACACATGGTCAACACAGTTGACTGCGCTGGACATAGTGATGAATCTTAGCCCGGCAGACCAGGCCACAGCGTCAGGTGTAGGGCTTTGCTGTAGCCGTCGGCGGCCTTGTGTAAGTCAGTGTGTTAAATACAGGGCCAGTAGAAAAACGCAACTAGAATAAGGAACTAGATATAATAAATCAATCAGTAAAAAAAACAGTGGATACAAAAAACCTCTAACTCCAAAATTATATAATAAACTCCAGAAAAACGTCAGCAACTAAAATAAAACACACACACACACACACACACACACACACACACACACACACACACACACACAGAGAGAGAGAGAAAACAAAATACTGTCCCATCTCGCAGCATTAAAACGAAGTACGCGAGGTATAAGCGGGTCTAAACAAAAATATGTACATATGTATATATAATCTCCAGTATCAGGGAGGTAGAATGTTCTAAAAATAGAGCATATATGTGTGAAGGAAAATCGAGAATGAAGTAGGAAATAATCGTGAGTAGTAATTGCAATTCAGTGTTCTGAATAGGAGTGACGAACAACATGAGAACTGTTCACGAACTTCAGAAAGAGATTGTCAAGAAAACCAAATCGTCACAGTGACCACATCTTGCGAAAGAAAGCGAAATGCTTATGGTCTTAAACATTTTTACAGCCGAAAAGAACGGTGTGTAACCTGTATTACTTACACATCTAAAACTTACTGGATACGTAACCGGTTACTAAGGTTGGAAACTAGATAGTGTTAGATAACTGAACTTTTTAGCGGCAACCAATTTCCAGCTTAAGAGCTCGAACCGGCTAGTATTGATCAAAACATCTCATTTAGTCTGGCAACCTTACTGTCACCACTCATACAATGCTTAGCGTCGCGTGGCGCAGTATCAAGATGGAACTCCACCACTAATATAGAGAGAATTGTTCGTATAGGGCAGCCGCAACTGTATAAATCCATTTTGTAGAGTGAAGAATCCGCCCAACAGTTGCTTAATTTAGTCTCCTACTGGGTACACAACCCGTTTCGGAACACGTAAGTACCATCATCTGGTGTAAATATGAGGTCATCCCATCTCGAAAGTTGTCATGGAACCGAAGATTCCCTGTTAGGATAAAAGGGACATAAATTCCATGAAACCTTTCCCCCGTGCTGCGCAACCGGGAACAAAAACAGCAAAACTATAATTACTGATCACATATTTTTCATGTTTTTGTCCCCGGTCGCGAAGCACGGGGGAACGGTTTTTATGAAATTCGTCCTTTCAATCCATTTGGCATGGAACCTCAGATAATATGTATGGAACTCAAGTGTCCGGAGACGGGTTGTATTCACAACAAAATACAGTGGAGTAAGCAACTGTTGTGCGGTTTCTTCACTTTACAAAAATAGTAATACAAAAGTTAAATTGAAACCTTAATACATGGTCGGCATTTAACCACTGCCGTTAATCCGCTCTACGGGCAGGCTAAATTCATGGCTGTCTTGGGTGCTTCTGAGATCTCTCCCACCCCCACCCCATCCACAGTGTCGACCTATGCTGAATGCAGGAACATTATCTACAAATTTAAAACCTAGTGCACAGTATATCCAAAACTCTCTCTCGGCTGTGGAATGCGCATTCTCCAGAAACTTCCATAGGTAATTGCGTGTTGAATAAGACTTCAGAATCCGAAACCTCGTCTCTGGCGGACAATGCTCTCACCGTCTGAGCTATCCTGGCCCGTCTCACAACCTACCTTCTGCCAGCTTCTCTGTCCTGCTTTCAGAGCTTCACAGGAACCTTGCTGGATCAGTACTCCAGAAATGTCGCAGTGAATTCGTTTATGCCGTCGGCACACGGACCGTGCAGTCGAAACGTCATCGTTGAACGTGTCTGGTTTACGTTCTGTTGAACACTCAAACGATGCAACTCGCGCATACGGTACGTGGGCCCCAACGTGGTATACGCGATCGCAATGCGCTCCAGCGGCAGTTGCCGGCTACATCTGGCTCGTGAATCACACTGTTCGTTTACGAAATGGACGGGCGTTTAATACCTATATTAACTCTATTAAAACGGACTTTCCTGCATTGTCAATACGCTGGTCGTGTTCTGTTTGCAGTATACATAAGTAAAAACTTCAATATCCGTGAAAACCTTATAAGGGAAAAAGGATACCACCATGTCTACTCAATAAGGACATCGGCTTATAAAAGTTCCATTACAAATAATGATACAAATTTACAATAGTTTTCCACGTAAGAAAATTTTTCTCATCATCCTCACTCTTTAGTAAAACCGTAAGGTCATTCTTAAGTGACCACTGTTCCTACTCTGTAGGAGAATCTCTACATGCGAATTACAAAACTTATAAGAAAAAACGGCAAAATACAGTATCTTATTGCAGATAGTGCTAGGTGCCCTGTAGATTAAGCCAATCGAACAAACTCATTCCTAAAAAAAGAGCGCCGTTATACAGGGTGATTCAAAAAGAATACCACAACTTTAGGAATGTAAAACTCTGCAACGACAAAAGGCAGAGCTAATCACTATCTGTCGGCGAATTAAGGGAGCTATAAAGTTTCATTTAGTTGTAAATTTGTTCGCTTGAGGCGCTGTTGACTAGGCGTCAGCGTCAGTTGATGCTAAGATGGCGACCGCTCAACAGAAAGCTTTTTGTGTTATTGAGTACGGCAGAAGTGAATCGACGACAGTTGTTCAGCGTGCATTTCGAACGAAGTATGGTGTTAAACCTCCTGATAGGTGGTGTATTAAACGTTGGTATAAACAGTTTACAGAGGATGGGTGTTTGTGCAAAGGGAAAAGTTCTGGACGGCCGAGAACGAGTGATGAAAATGTAGCACGCATCCAGCAAGCATTTGTTGGCTGTTCCCTCAGCTCGAACAAGAAGCACAATAATTCATATTTCAGCAGGATGGAGCGCCACCACATTGGCACTTATCTGTCCGTAACTACCTGAACGTCAACTACCCGAGGCGATGGATCGGCCGCCAGGCAGCCCGTGACAGAGCACTTCATCACTGGCCTCCAAGAAGCCCTGATCTTACCCCCTGCGATTTTTTCTTATGGGGGTATGTTAAGGATATGGTGTTTCGGCCACCTCTCCCAGCCACCATTGATGATTTGAAACGAGAAATAACAGCAGCTATCCAAACTGTTAGGCCTGATATGCTACAGAGAGTGTGGAACGAGTTGGAGTATCGGGTTGATATTGCTCGAGTGTCTGGAGGGGGCCATATTGAATATCTCTGAACTTGTTTTTGAGTGAAAAAAAACCGTTTTAAATACTCTTTGTAATGATGTATAAGAGAAGGTTATATTATGTTTCTTTCATTAAATACACATTTTTAAAGTTGTGGTATTCTTTTTGAATCACCCTGTATTTACATAACGTCGAATTTCGTAGTATATACTCATATCAAATTAATAATGAACCATCAGAACCTATTAAAAAAAGCGGATTTGTTGGGATGCGAACCACGAACACTTCAAAATTTCACAGTGAAACTGGGACGCTGCTCATTGCGCTATCGCCACCACGCTTGTTCAAAGACCATATCTAGCTTGTCACCGTATCCTGAAAGCTTTCATTGTAGGTATATTACTAGCTGAAATTGAATTAACAACAAATTCTGCCAAGAACAATGTGTTCTTAATGGATCCTCTATGTGCTGTTGATTTCAAATGGCCTACTCTCATACGCAAGTTAGATTAATTCTTTTACAACGAATAAGACTTTAATGCAACGAATCATACAATTAACGGAGTGGTTTCAAGAGCTCCCCAGCTAGCGAGTGTTCAGAAACGGCGTATATACATATGGGCTTCAACTGAAAGCCAATGTGGCGCCTCTCAAGGGAGAGGGCGTGCATGTGATGTAAGTGGAGTTCAGCCATCTCATTGGTCAACGTTCAACCTCGGTTCGTCATATCTGACATGATAGATACTGCTCTGCACGTTCGGAAATACTTCCCAACATTCTATTTCACGCTATGACGTCAGAAAATCGGCGCGCTCAACGTTCGGATGAACGGTCCGTGTGCCAATGGCCTTACCCACAGCCCAGAGGTTTGCTTGAATGGCAAGAGTGTGGTACTGACGGAAATGAAGATATGAGGGTGTTTCCTGAGTCGCACCTGGATAGCAGTGTCTGCGAAAGAAGAAATTCCAATTTCAAGTTCCCATCTGCACAGCTCCAATCGGCCAGGAATTTTTTTTCTTTAGAGTTGGAGCCCCTCCACACTCACACTGGCATAATGGCCAACTCAAATGGTCTGCTGCCATCTCTGCATAAGGGTTAGTTTTCACTAAAGTGAGGTGTCGCAGGATGTGGGTACTGCGATGTTTGCGTACGTCTGGTTAAGGTTAACCGTTAATACGCGCTCATCTGGAGATAGATTCGGTCGAAGTCGAACGAAGGGTAGCGGTTTGAAGGGCAGAGGAAAAAAGTACAAAGGCAAGAGCCAAGGGAGAAAAACCTCTGCGATAGTTAGGTCGGGTGGTAAGAGCAGTAGCGGATGTCTTGCTGCCTGCGATAGGTCGAGCAAGGGTAGGCTTCGATAGTAGTTGGTATCGTGCACGTCGATACCTTGACGTTGTGCGGTGCTGTTGCTCGGCGGCTGCCGTTGGGTGTCGGTGTTGAACTCTCGATCAGTGTCAGCAACCTGCAACAGTTAGGTTTATCATCGTTTTTGTGTCCGATAGGTCATATATCGGATACACAGTGTAGGGTGATGTTGGCGAATTGCTTGTGCATCAGTGGGCGAGCTTGTCGGTTTCCCTTCTGTGGCCTGTTGGTCGGCTGTGATAGCGGCTGGTAGTTTCCAGTCAGTGCTGCTGATGTGCAGGGGCTCGCCGACGTTTTCCGCTTGTTGGTGTATGTTAGCTTGCCATAGGTGGCTATGCCCTAGCTAGTAGTGTCTTGCAAAACACTGATACTATATACAGCGCCTGCCAATAAAGAGAAGCACCCAGAAGGGACGCAGGGAATGAAATTAAACTTAACGGGCTGAGGGGGTAAACACAGTCAAATTTGCAACGACTTGCCGGCCGGAGTGGCCAAGCGGTTCTAGGCGCTACAGTCTGGAACCGCGCGACCGCTACGGTCGCTGGTTCGAATCCTGCCTCGGACATGGATATGTGTGATGTCCGTAGGTTAGTTAGGTTTAAGTAGTTCTAGGGGACTGATGACCAAAGTAGTTAAATCCCATAGTGCTCAGAGCCATTTGAACCTTTTTTGCAAAGACTTGGTAATGTGAGTCAGTCTGTCAGCAGGACGTTCCACTCCCTCTGGCGTATATGTGTGTGTGTAGATTCGTTTGGGAAGGGTTTCATACAGCCGCTGAATCCTCGGCTCAGACAATCCGGCCCACGATTGTTGTAACTGATCTTTGATAGCCTGGATACTGACACTGGGACAGAGTTGAACTGCGAGCTAGTATCACACAACGATATGTTGGGGACAGATATGGGGAGCGTGCTGACCGTGGGATTACCTCAGCATCACGCACAGTTAGTAGATTGTGGCATCTGTGGACGAGCACTGTGCTGTCGAAAAGTGGACGAGACGACGATGCTGTCGCATGTGAGGAAACAAAGGACGTAGGATGTCCGTGACCTACCGTTGTGCCATCAGTTCTCTGTCGCCACCAGCTGTAACCTGAAGTTACACCCGATAGTTCCCCACACCATAACACCAGGAGTAATACCGCTGTGCCTCGCGGAAATAGAGGAAGAAAGGGAACTGTCCCAGGTAGCCGCCATACTAGCCGGCGATGGTTTTCCATGGTACTGTAGAACCATGATCTATGACTGAACACAACGCGCCGCCTTTCATCAGCAGTCCACGCTTGCCGTTTAAGGCACCACTCCAACCGCAGCCGTTTCTTCTAGAGTTGACGGCAGCCTATGCAGGGGGCGTTAATTTCCTACTCCGGCTGCTGGTACTTGTTCTGGGATGGCACTTGCAGATGTGAAGGGGCTACAAGAGAGAAGATCGTCCCACTCCTAAACGGCGATTCGGCGTAGATACCTCAGTCGTTGGTGGGTCGCGTCGTCCATAAACAGCCCTTTTCAACCTATCCCAGGCATGTTTGATAGAGTTCTTGTCTGGATAACATGCTGGCCACTCTAGTCGAGCGATGTCGTTATCCTGAAGGAAGTCATTCACAAGATCTGGCGATGCAGGCGTGAATTGTTGTCCATGAACACGAATGCCTCGCCAGTAAGCTGCCGATATGGTTGCACTATCGGTCGGAGGGTGGCATTCACGTATTGTACAGCCGTTACGGCGCCTTCCATGACCACCAGCGGCGTACGTCGGCCCCACATAATGACACCCATAAACAGCAGGGAACCTCTACTCGCTGGACAATGTGTCTAAGGTGTTCAGCCTGACCGGGTTGCCTCCAAACACGTCTCTGACTATTGTCTGGTTGAAGGCATATGCGACACTCGTCGGTGAAGAGAACGTGATGCCAATCCTGAGCGGTCCATTCGGCATGTTGCTGGGCCCATCTGTACCGCGCTGCATGGTGTTGTGGTTGCAAAGAGGGACCTCGCCATGGACGTCGGGAGAGTAGTTGTGCGTCATGCAGCCTATTGCGCACAGTTTGACTCGTAACACGACGTCTTGTGGCTGCACGAAAAGCATTATTCAACATGGTGGCGTTACTGTCAGGGTTCCGCCGAGCCATAATCCGTAGGTAGCGGTCATCCACTGCAGTAATAGCACTTGGGTGGCCTGAGCGAGGCATGTCATCGACAGTTCCTGTCTCTCTGTATCTCCTCCATGTTCGAACAACATCGGTTTGGTTCACTCCGAGACACCTGTACACTTTACTTCAGCCCGCATCTCGTGGTCGTGCGGTAGCGTTCTCGCTTCCCACGCCCGGGTTCCCGGGTTCGATTCCCGGCGGGGTCAGGGATTTTCTCTGCCTCGTGATGGCTGGGTGTTGTGTGCTGTCCTTAGGTTAGTTAGGTTTAAGTAGTTCTAAGTTCTAGGGGACTAATGACCACAGCAGTTGAGTCCCATAGTGCTCAGAGCCATTTGAACCACTTTACTTGAGAGCTGTTCCTGGTACAAAGTAACAACGCGGATGCGATCGAACCACGGTATTGACTGCTAGGCATGGTTGAATTACAGACAACACGAGCCGTGTGCCTCCTTCCTGGTGGAATGAGAGGAGCTGATTGGCTGTCGGACCCCCTCCGTCTAATAGGCGCTGTTCATGCATGGATGTGTACATCTTTGGGCGGGTTTAGTGACATCTCTGAACAGTCAAAGGGACTGTGTCTGTGGTACAATATCCATTGTCAACGTTTTTCTTCAGCAGTTCTGGAAACTAGAATGACAAACTTTTGATGTGTGTAATAAGAGTGTGACACGCGGTATTTTCATAGTGGCCATATTGAGATCATTGACAGTAGAGATAAGTACATCATCAAGGTTACTTTGACGTAAATTTCAGTTTGTGCTAATGCTCCTCTCCCCCTCCCCTTCTCCCCTGGCACCCTTCCTGCTAGGTCACCGGCACAATATCCAGTCTGTGTGGTGGGGCTGTTATGTACCCTCCTGACAACGCAGGGATTACAGTGCTAGTACCTGAGCTGTTAACACTTCGTGTATGCCAAGGCGTTGATGCTCATGACTTTGGGGCATCAGAACTCCCAGTAATGGCCGCCGTGCCAGACGGCCCTTGCTGTGGCTGGGTGGCGCGCATGGGGCGAGCCCCTGGTCGGAGTGGGTGGTACTAAGGCGGACGTCTTGCACATGAAGCGACAAAAGGTTCAAAATCCCGGCCATTCTGTGACCATCTCTAAAAGTGATAGAAGGCATGACGCTCCTGTTTCTGATCATTCGGCCTTCCTCTCCCCAGCCACCTCCTGGGAAGAGGGTCAAGCTCCCCAGCTTGGGTTGAAACCTGTCCCCCAGTACCTGGTTTGTACCAAGACAGATGGCGAAAGTTTTGCCTCGACCAAGCCTTTGTTTTTCGTGGATACAGTTGAAGATAAGTATGCCGAAGTGGAATCCATTAGTAAAATGTGGTCCGGTTCTTTGCTCATAGAAATCTTCTTCTGCTCAATCTGAAGCCCTGCGTGCTTGTGACCATCTTGGTGACATCCCAGTCTCTGTCACACCCCTCCAATCTTTGAACTCGGCACAAGGCGTCATTTTCCACCTGGATCTTCTCCAAACCGACGAGGAGCTCCGTGCAAAGCTTGAGCAGCGAGGAGTCCGATTTGTCCACAGTGTACAGCGAGGCCCTAAAAGCAATAGCACCGATACAGGCGCCTTTATCCTTGCTTTCGAGGGGTATACCCTCCCAGATAAGGTAAAGGTGATGATGTATCGGTGTGATGTAAAACCTTGCATTCCACCACTGATGAGATGCTTTAGATGCTTACGGTTTGGACACACGTTGTCCTGCTCTACAGGTGATCCTCTCTACCGTGACTGAGGGTGCCCCCTCCATGAGGGGAGTGCGTGTGCTCCACCAGTGTGCATCAGTTGTAATGCACAGCATCCTCCACGCTCGCCAGCATGCCCGGTGTATGTGAAAGAACGACGGATTCAAGGGTACAAGACCTTAGATCGACTTATCTACACCGACGCTTGTCGAAAGTATGATCGGCTCCATCCCGTGCCTATAACTTCTACTTTCAGTTCAGTTACGTCCATTCCCCCTCCTACCCCCTCCTCTTCCCAGCCCCATCCTATTCGCACCACACCTTTGGCCTTACCCTCACTCTCCCACTCCCCATCCCCATCAGTACCCATATCCATCCCTTCAGGTGCTGCTGCTCCTAGCCTGCCAGAGAAGTGCTTCCCTTCTTCAGTAGCCACTGGTACTGGACCTCCCTCCTGGGACTCCTCTGAAAGGCGATCTGCAGCTCCACATCGGCCGCGGGATCAGCGGCCGGTGGGCACCAAGATTTGCCAGGTGTAATTCTGTGCCTGATCTCACTGCAGTCTGCCATTCTCTTCCTTCACAACAGAAGGAGCGGAAACACAAGAACAAGGGCAAGGCGCCTCCAGTACCCCTGTGGGTGCCGCCTTCCACTCCTCCAGTGGAATTGTAGTGGGTATTTGCGTCATCTCCCGGAGTTGCAGCCCCTTCTTTCCTCCTACTCTGCTGCTTGCATTGCTCTCCAGGAGATGCATTTTGTCAATTTTTACTCACCCAACCTTCGTGGTTTCCACACTTCCTGTCGAAACCGAATTGGCCCCTTTCGGGATGCTGATAGTCTTTGTGCCTTGGTCCACAAAGACATTGTTAGTAAATGGGCTCCCCTCCATACCATTCTGGAAGCAACTGCTGTCAGGGTCCATCTGGCCACTCCAATCATAATCTGTAATCTCTACCACCCGCCTGACAGGCCGCCCACATCCCTTGCCCTAACCACCCTTCAACAGCTCCCTTCTTCCTTACTGCTTCTAGGGTAATTTAATGCCTACAACCCTCTTCGAGGTAGTCACGTGACTACTGCGTGGGCAGGACAGTTGAAACTGTTCTGGCAGGGCTTGACCTCTGTCTCCTAAACACTGGCGCTCCCACACAGCACTTTCTCTGCCATTGACCTCTCCATATGCAGTCCCTGTCTTCTTCCCTCCATTCAGTGGGGTGTCCAAGATGACTAACGTGTCAGTGATCATTACCCGATTGTTTCGATCTTCCTTCAGTATATCTCGCTCCATCACCCTCCCAGGTGGGCCTTCTCTAAAGCTGACTGTGGTGCCTTCTCCTCTGATACCATCCCCCCTGTACTACCACATAGTAGTATTGATAAGTCTACACAGACTTTCACTGCCGCCATTCTTTCCGCAGCTGTTTCAGCATCCTTTCTTCCTCGGGTTCCCCATGTCGGAAGATGGTCCCATGGTGGACTCTGGAAATTTCTGCGGCTATAAGGCCGCCGCCGTGCTCTTCAATGCTTCAAGTGGCACTCTCCTACTGCTCTCCTTCTGGTCTTAAAACGATTTTGCCCCTGGGCCTGTTACATAATCAGATTTCAGAAACGGATTTCTTGGGAGCGATATATGGCTACCATGGGACTGCACACTCCCTCTTCACAAGTCTGGGCGAAACTTAGGCGAGTTCTTGGCCATCGCCCTCCCACCAGCGTTGCAGGAATTTCTGTGTGTGGTGTTGTCCTTACCCATCAGGACTCTGTCGCAGAGCATGTCGCTCAACACTTAGCCCAAGCCACTGCAAAGACTCAGTATCTGTCCACGTTCCTCCTCCTGAAAGAGCGCTCGGAACGACTGCCTTTGTCTTTCGTTTCTCTCTACTTGGAGCCTTACAATGCCCCATTTAGCGAGTGGGAATTCACCAGCGCCCTCGCCCTTTGTCCCGACATGGCTCGTGGACCGGATCAGATACATAACCAAATGCTCAAACACTTATCAGTGGCTGGCCACTGTTGTATACTGACCCTTTTCAGCCGTCTGTGGAGTGAGGAGATATTTCCTACCCAGTGGCAGGAAAGCATTATTTTGGTGTTGAAGCTTTGGAAGCCACCTCTTCAGTTGGATAGCTACCGTCCAATTAGCCTTACCAACATCCCCTGCATGCTGCTTGAAGGCCTGGTGAGTTGGTGGCTGTTCTGGGGAATGTTTCTGTGGATTTTCCTAGGTGAGATCGTCATTCTGGTTGGCACAGTGGATCAACACAAGTATGCATCGGTCATTGGGGACCATATGCACACCTACATGCTGCTTGTACTTGCCACGATGGCATCTACCAGCTGGACAATGCAACGTGTCACGCAGCTCGCAGTGTCCTGCGTGGTTCGAAGAGCACCAGAAAAAATTTACTGTAATCTCCTGGTCACCAAACTCTCAGGGCTTCAACACAATCCAGAATCTGTGGATCACCTCGATCGGTCTATGCACGCCATGGATCCCCAATCGAGAAACTTAGTACAGCTGGCTTCGGCACTAGTGTCGGCATGATTCCACATCCCTATCAGGACCTTCCTGGAACTCATTGACTCCCTTCCTGCACATCGGCGTAGGAAAATCTGATCATTCAGGCTTCTGACACATGATCACATTAATGCAACTGTACCGTATAGAAGCTCGCAGCCATTTACAGCCGCTGAGTACATAGCTGATAGCGCGTGGCTCACTTAGTTTGCTACATGAGATTAAATGCGCACTAGAGACCCCTGTGCTAGCGTGGACGTGCAGATTTTCAATGCTAAGGAGTAAATAAGGGTCGATTGGATTCGTGATCCACATCGGGCGAATACTGCGTGGTAAATTAGGCTACTACGAGGGCAGTTCAATAAGTAATGCAACACATTTTTTTCTGAAACAGGGGTTGTTTTATTCAGCATTGAAATACACCAGGTTATTCCCCAATCTTTTAGCTACACAACACTGTTTTTCAACGTAATCTCCATTCAATGCTACGGCCTTACGCCACCTTGAAATGAGGGCCTGTATGCCTGCACGGTACCATTCCACTGGTCGATGTCGGAGCCAACGTCGTACTGCATCAATAACTTCATCATCCGCGTAGTGCCTCCCACGGACTGCGTCATTCATTGGGCCAAACATGTGGAAATCCGACGGTGCGAGATCGGGGCTGTAGGGTGCATGAAGAAGAACAGTCCACTGAAGTTTTGTGAGCTCCTCTCGGGTGCGAAGACTTGTGTGAGGTCTTGCGTTGTCATGAAGAAGAAGTTCGTTCAGATTTTTGTGCCTACGAACACGCTGAAATCGTTTCTTCAATTTCTGAAGAGTAGCACAATACACTTCAGAGTTGATCGTTTGACCATGGGGAAGGACATCGAACAGAATAACCCCTTCAGCGTCCCAGAAGACTGTAACCATGACTTTACCGGCTGAGGGTATGGCTTTAAACTGTTTCTTGGTAGGGGAGTGGGTGTGGCGCCACTCCATTGATTGCCGTTTTGTTTCAGGTTCGCAGTGATGAACCCATGTTTCATCGCCTGTAACAATCTTTGACAAGAAATTGTCACCCACAGCCACATGACGAGCAAGCAATTCCGCACAGATGGTTCTCCTTTGCTCTTTATGGTGTTCGGTTAGACAACGAGGGACCCAGCGGGAACAAACCTTTGAATATCCCAACTGGTGAACAATTGTGACAGCACTACCAACAGAGATATAAGTTGAGCACTGAGTTGTTTGATGGTGATCCTTCGATCATCTCGAACGAGTGTGTTCGCACGCTCCGTCATTGCAGGAGTCAAAGCTGTGCACGGCCGGCCCGCACGCGGGAGATCAGACAGTCTTGCTTGACCTTGCGGCGATGATGACACACGCTTTGCCCAACAACTCACCGTGCTTTTGTCCACTGCCAGATCACCGTAGACATTCTGCAAGCGCCTATGAATATCTGAGATGCCCAGGTTTTCCGCCAAAAGAAACTCGATCACTGCCCGTTGTTTGCAACGCACATCCGTTACAGACGCCATTTTAACAGCTCCGTACAGCGCTGCCAAGTCAATGAAACTATACGAGACGAAGCGGGAATGTTTGAAAATATTCCACAAGAAATTTCCGGTTTTTTCAACCAAAATTGGCCGAGAAAAAAAATGTGTTGCATTACTTATTGAACTGCCCTCGTATTTTCACCCAGTCATGGGTCAAGAGTGGTGTCAGACGAAAAAAATAATGTATCACTTGTTGTTCTTTCCACCATTAAGTGTTTTCTATGTGCAAAAAGGCAGATGACATGTTCTAATTTAACGGGCCATACTCCTCTGTGTAAGCAAGTTATTCAGGTTAGAGCAAAGAAAAGGTGTACTACGTCTCGTAGATAAATGCCTATTAAAATACTGTGATATTAGCCCTTTCTTTTTATACTACGCTGCCTTTTATATATACTCGACACAATATTTAGAGAGCTGGTTTCCTTATGCACATGCCACTCTTTAGACACGAAACCGCCAGTTGCGCCCCCTTCTGACACAGCAAAGTAACGAAGAGCAATGACTACGCGCAGAGAAACGGGCGAACATGATTCGGTTTCCCATTCCCTCCGTGATTTAGGTACTAATTACTGGCATGAAATCTGTCGAAGGAATTCGCTGACAATTACTTGCTTCGTATGCCGTAGATACATTTTGGCACTGTCCTAAAATTTATCATTCGCCATGATAATGTTCGTAGGTTCCCAGCTCTGTTACAAATGTACGAAAGTGCAGTTCGAGGAGATTACATGATATGATGAAATTTTGCTGGCCACTGGTTACATTGGCACAAGCTCTGTCCTTTGGACTGGGCAGACTCTGACATTAACGTATGACTTGCCAACCTCAAAAGATTGAATGTATTTTCCAGTAATAACGTATGTGACATTTTATTGCTGTCTGTCGCTATCCAGTCTGTGCTCGTTGTGTCGTGTCACCATAGCTCCAGCTGAAATGCTGAAGACCTGCCGATATGTTGTCGCCCGATATGTTGTCGCCCGATATGTTGTCGCCCGATATGTTGTCGCCCGATATGTTGTCGCCCGATATGTTGTCGCCCGATATGTTGTCGCCCGATATGTTGTCGCCCGATATGTTGTCGCAAATACTGACTGTAAGACTGTGTTCAAAGAGGTCTGCTAGTAAACCGCTAGAGTGGGTGATGAGCTCCGAAACAATTCTGTTGTGTAAAAATTGTTACACTATCTGATTAAAAGTATTAGGACACCCCCAAAACATAAGTTTTTCATATTAGGTGCATTGTGCTGCTACCTACAGCCAAGAAATCAATGTCAGTCGTTAGACATCGTGAGAGAGCAGAATGGGGCGCTCCGCGGAACTCAGACTTCGAACGTGGTCAGGTGATTGCGTGTCACTTGTCATACGTCTGTACGCGAAATTTCCACACTCCTAAACATCCCTAGGTCCACTGTTTCCGGTGTGATAGTGAAGTGGAAACGTGAAGGAACACGTACAGCATAAAAGCGTATACGCCGACCTTGTGTATTGACTGGGAGAGGTCGCCGACAATTGAAGAGGGTTGTAATGTGTAATAGGCAGATATCTACCCATACCATCATACAGGAATTCCAAACTGCATCAGGATCTACTGCAAGTACTATGACAGTTAGGTGGGAGGTGAGGAAACTTGGATTTCATGGTCGAGCGGCTGCTCATAATCCACACATCACGCCCGTAAATGTTTCCATTGGACAATTGAACAGTGGAAAAATGTTGTGTGGAGTGACGAATAACGGTACACAATGTGGCGATCCGACGGCAGGGTGTGGGTATGGCGAACGGCCGGTGAACGTCATTTGCCAGTGTGTGTAGTGCCAACAGTAAAATTCGGAGGCGGTGGTGTTATGGTGTGATCGTGTTTTCCATGGAGGGGGCTTGCACCCCCTTGTTTTATGTGACACTATCACAGCACATTGATGTTTTAAGCACCTTCTTGCTTCCAACTGTTGAACAATTCGGGGATGGCGATTGCATCTTTCAACACGATCGAGCACCTGTTCATAATGCACGGCCTGTCGCGGAGTGGTTACACGACAATAACATCTCTTTAATGGACTGGCCTGCACGGAGTCCTGACCTGAATCCTATAGAACACCTCTGGGATGTTTTGGAACGCCGACTTCGAGCCAGGCCTCACCGACGGACATCCATACCTCTCCTCATTGCAGCACTCCGTGAAGAATGGACTGCCATTTCCCAAGAAACCTTCCAGCACCTGACTGAACTGCGAGAGTGGAAGCTGTCATCAAGGCTAAGGGTGGGCCAACACCATATTGAATTCCAACATTCCCGATGGAGGGCACCACGAACTTGTCATTTTCAGCCAGGTGTCCGGATACTTTTGATCACATAGTGTATATTCTAAAATGGGGAGAAGGTGTGCTTGTGGGGTGTTACCAGTTGACACGGAATGGATCAGAACAAAGTGGTGAGAAGAGTTGGAATGGAGAATTTTCAGATTAGGTACAGAGTGACTGTTCTTCACTCAGTGAGTGAGGTGATGGTGGGCATGGTAGTGTCTTGGTGGATGAGTGAGTTTGTGACGAACCACGGTGCGCTGTGATAATTCTAAAAAAAAAAAAAAAAAAAAAAAAAAACACGCACAATATAGGAGGAAAGAACGGTTTTCCGTATGCTCTGGTGATCATTTCAATTTCAATGTCTTTCAGTAATGGGTATAAAGTAAAAATATTACCCAAACATATGTTACACACGTTATGTGCAAGTTCCACGGTAATTTAAAGTTGAGTTTTAATCCTAAGTACTTCAGCGGTGTCGCATCAGAAGCGGTCCCACCCGTCAATGGAAATCTGGGGGTCCTCTTCCGGTGGTGAACACGACGGCGTTGCATTTATCAGAATTTATTTTAATTTTCCATATATTACACCATTGGCGTAATTGTGGTTGGGTGGCTGGAGTAGACTGCAATGTTGTCTGCAAATAAAGATTGCGTGTTGTTGCGCTTAGTGATGTCTCTGTGTAGGATCTGCCCGGTAGCTGCTTGCATCTGCGTTAACGAAGAATTTCATACTGCATAAGAAAGAAGTCAGAATTTCCGTAATGCGCGCAGGACGCTAGTTCTGGTGGAGCTTCTATGTAAGTTAGGAGACGACCGAAAGCTTTCTCTGTCTATGAAGACAGCACCCATGCTGTGCTCGTCTGCCCTTGCCTTGCATATTTAGTGAACCACTAGGGTGGCCTGGGATATGGTGACATGCCCAGCATGAAAGCCACTCTGTTACAGAATGGTGATATTCTTCTGGTAAAGTAAGGTTTGGACTGGGTTAAGGGTCAAGCGTATGAGCACCTTTCCTTGAGAACTTAGCAGTGAGATAAGTCGATAGTTATGTGGGAATAGGGGATTTTGGTTTAGTTCGGAAATGTTAATAACTTCGGCGATTTTTCAATACGATGGAAGCACATCAGTTTGAGATAAGCATTACAAATAGACGTGAGATATTTCAGAGGGCGGGAGGTTTTGAGTAGTAACGATGGACTCACTTCTAAAGACAGCCAAAGGAAATAACACAGATTCAAAGACTTCACTAGACTCACAGTTAAGATTTTATATATGTAGACCGTAGCGGCGAGTGAAAATTTGTACAGAGGCCGGGAACTGAACCCAGTACTCCTGCTTACGAGGCAGGCGTGTCGGCCACTAAGCCACCTTGGTGCAGCTCTTCACACAACTGCACAGATTACCCTGGCACGCCTCCCTCCTCGGTCTTAATTCTCCCTGCAGCCCCAGACTACTTTAATTTCCTCCTTACACACGAGCAATGCAATCCGTGTAGATGTGTGAATCCCTGTGCCAAGGTGGCTTACTGGCAAACGCACATGCCCCCCTGCGGGTTTGGGGGTTAGAATAGGCCCGAGGTATTCCTGCCTGTCGTAAGAGGCGACTAAAAGGAGTCTCAACCGTTTCGGCCTTCCATGTGATGGTCCCCCTTGGGGTTTGACCTCCATTTTTCAAAATTCTACAGAAGTACAAGCCTTTTGGAGAAGGACGCCTTACGTGGTGTCTCACTGGTCCTCAGTGCACTAAGACCTTGGCACTCAGCATTGTAACGGCGTTGTAACCACACCCACTATTCCTCAAATTGGGCCTAAACGCCTGATGGGTTGCACAAGTTACGCCCATAGTGCGTCCCCATCTGCACCTACGATCATGATGGACTTTCCATGGCACCCGAAATCCAGCACAGTAGCCATCCCGTTGTGGTGGGGTCGTCATGTACCCTCTAGGTTGTAGCCCCCTGACAACACAGGGATCGTACTGCCGATACCTGAGCTGCACCCTCCCCACGTCGGCCAAGGAGTAGATGCCCGTCTCCTTGGGGCATCATCTCCCGGCAACGGTCATCCTGCCAGGTGGCCCTTGCTGAGGCTGGGTGGCGCCCGTGGGGAGAGCCCCTTGTCGGAGTGGGTGGTATCGGGGCGGAAGTTTAGCAGATGAAACGTCAACATGTATCAGGTCGCTCTGCGACCGAGTCTTTTAAAAAGAAAGGTACTTTCCCTGGTTCTGGTTCTCCTGCCCCTTCCCCCTTGGCCACTCCCTGGGAGGAAGGACAGGCCCGCCGGCTTGGGGCGAAGTACTTCCCCCGCTACTTAGTCTGTTCTCGGACCGATGGGGGGACATTCGCCACCTCCAAGCCCATGTTCTTTGTCCAGCACATCGAGGACATCTTCGGGGAAATCGAGGCTCTCAGTAAAATGCGTTCGGGGTCCGTTCTTATAAAGACCACCTCCGCCACACAGTCGGCGGCGCTCCAGGCGTGCGACCGACTAGGGGACATCCCAGTTTCCATTGTCCTGCATCTGGCACTGAATAGGACGCAGGAGGTTATTTTTCATCAGGACCTCCTGCTGAAATCTGATGAGGAGCTCAGGGCCAACCTGGAGCGCCGAGGCGTGCATTTCGTCCGGCGAGTCCAGCGCGGCCCCAAAGACCGTCGCATCGACACCGGGGCCTTTATCCTCGCCTTCGAGGCGGACGTTCTCCCGGAGAAGGTAAAGGTGATGTGCTACCGGTGCGACGTGCGACCTTACCTCCCGCCTCCTATGCGCTGCTTTCGGTGTTTGCGCTTTGGGCACATGTCGTCACGGTGTGAGGCTGAGCCCCTTTGTGGCGATTGCGGACGTCCTCTTCGTGAGGAACATACATGCACCCCACCACCTCGGTGCGTCAATTGTCCTGGCATCCACTCGCCTAGATCTTTAGACTGCCCTGCGTATCAGAAGGAGAAGAAGATTCAAGAATTAAAAACTTTGGATCGTCTCTCTTATTCTGAGGCCAGGAAGAAGTATGACCGCCTCCATCTCGTGACGTTCACAACTTCGTTTGCCTCAGTCGTGTCCACTCCTTCTACAGTATCCTCACCCCTCTCCTGTCCCCCCTCCACCTCCTCACCCCATCCGGGGTCTATCCCTCCGCCTCCCAAATCCTCCTCCCTCGCGGCCCCTGCCCCCTCTGCCCCGGGGGCCACCCTTCCTCCTCCTACCCCTCCGCCGCCTGAGAAGCGATCCTCTTCTCAGGCGTCCATCGGGAAAACATTCCGGACCCCAGCTTCCGAGGTCCGGCGTTCCAACACGGACCCCGCGCGTGAGGACCTTCTTCGGGGTCCAGCCCACCATCCCCGTGCCTCATCGGACTTCCAAGAAGGCCTCCAAAAAGAAATCTTTATCCCCCTCTCCACCCCGGCGCGTTTCGTCTGACGCTCCATCCGTGAGTCGCTGCTCCCGGCCGTCCTCAGTTTCGCCGGGACGCTCTGCTGCCAGGCGCTCAGCTGGCCTCTCGTCGGCGAATGATGCTGCCCCTCCTACGCAACCCGGGAAAGCGGCCGCCGCTGGCGACGACTCTATGGAACAGGATCCGCCTCCCGCCGGTTGTAGCGTTGTTCCCTCGACACCTGGCCCTCCGCGGCCGTCGAGGTGACCAGATCTTCACCCGTTTCGTTCCCCCTCTTTTCTGACTAGCGATGGCTTTGTTACATTGGAACATAAGAGGTATTCGATCTAATCGGGAGGAATTACAACTGCTCCTCCGCCTGCACTGTCCGCTCGTCCTTGGTCTCCAGGAAACCAAGTTGCGCCCAACTGACCGTATTGCTTTTACCCACTATACCTCGGAGCGGTCTGACCTCCCCCCTGTGGACGGTATTCCAGCTCATGATGGGGTTACGTTGCTCGTTCGGGACGATGTCTATTACCATCCGATCCCATTGACCACCCCACTCCAAGCAATAGCTGTCTGTATTACTCTTTCTGCCTTTACTTTTTCTGTTTGTACCGTCTACACTCCATCGTCATCCGCAGTTAGTTGGGCTGACATGATGCACCTGATTGTTCAGCTTCCTCCGCCGTTATTATTGTTTGGCGACTTAAGTGCCCATCATCCCCTTTGGGGCTCTCCTGCATCCTGTCAGAGAGGCTCCCTCTTGGCGGATGTCTTCAACCATCTCAATCTTGTCTGCCTCAATACTGGCGCCCCGACTTTCCTCTCTGACTCTACCCATACCTACTCCCACTTGGACCTCTCGATCTGTTCTACCACTCCTGCCTGTCGGTTCGAGTGGTATGTCCTTTCTGACACCTATTCGAGCGACCACTTCCCCTGTGTCGTTCGTCTCCTGCGCCACACCCCATCCCCACGTCCTTCGAGCTGGAACATACCGAAAGCTGACTGGGGACTTTACTCCTCCCTGGCGACCTTTCCGGACCACGATTTTCTCAGTTGTGACAGTCAGGTCGAATACCTCACGGCTGTTATCATCAATGCTGCCGAACGTTCCATTCCTCGTACTACCTCTCCTTCACGTCGCGTTTACGTCCCCTGGTGGAATGAGGCTTGTCGAGACGCTATCCGTGCTCGACGACGTGCTTTACGCACCTTTCGCCGCCATCCTACGTTGGCGAATTGTATTTGATACAAACGACTCCGAGCGCAATGCCGTAGAGTCATCAAAGACAGCAAAAAAGCTTGTTGGGCCTCTTTCACCAGCTCCTTTAACAGTTTTACTCCCTCTTCTGTCGTCTGGGGTGGTCTGCGCCGGCTGTCGGGCATTAAGGCCCACTCCTCGGTACCTGGCCTGACTTCAGGTGATGAGGTCCTTATTGATCCTGTGGATATCTCCAACGCCTTCGGCCGCTTTTTCGCGGAGGTTTCAAGCTCCGCCCATTACCACCCTGCCTGCCTTCCCAGGAAAGAGGCAGAAGAGGCTCGGCGAACTTACTTCCACCCGCTGAATCTGGAAAATTATAATGCCCCCTTTACTATGCGGGAACTCGAACGTGCACTTGCACTGTCCCGGTCCTCTGCTCCGGGACCAGATGCCATTCACGTTCAGATGCTGGCACACCTTTCTCGGGCAGGCAAAAGCTTCCTTCTTCGTACCTACAATCGCGTCTGGACCGAAGGTCAAGTCCCCATGCGTTGGCGTGACGCCGTCGTTGTTCCTATACCCTAACCCGGGAAGGATAGACACCTTCCTTCTAGTTACCGCCCCATTTCTCTTACAAGCTGTGTCTGTAAGGTGATTGAGCGCATGCTTAACGCTCGGTTAGTTTGGATTCTTGAATCTCTACAGCTACTTACCAATGTTCAATGCGGCTTTCGTCGCCGCCGCTCCGCTGTTGACCACCTTGTGACCTTGTCGACATTCATCATGAACAACTTTTTGCGAAAGCGCCAAACGGTAGCCGTGTTCTCCGATTTGGAGAAGGCTTATGATACCTGTTGGAGAGGAGGTATCCTCCGCACTATGCAAGGGTGGGGTCTACGCGGTCGCCTGCCCCTTTTTATTGATTCCTTTTTAACAGATCGACAGTTTAGGGTCCGTGTGGGTTCCGTATTGTCCGACATCTTCCTCCAGGAGAACGGAGTGCCTCAGGGCTCCGTCTTGAGCGTAGCCCTTTTTGCCATAGCGATCAATCCAATTATGGATTGCATTCCACCTAATGTCTCAGGCTCTCTCTTTGTCGATGACTTCGCGATCTACTGCAGTGCCCAGCGAACATGCCTCCTGGAGCACTGCGTTCAGAGTTGTCTAGACAGCCTATACTCATGGAGTGTGGCAAATGACTTCCGGTTCTCTGAAGAGAAGACGGTTTGCATCAACTTTTGGCGATATAAAGAGTTCCTTCCGCCATCCTTACATCTCGGTCCCGTTGTTCTCCCATTCGTGGAAACAACTAAGTTTCTAGGGCTCACACTGGACAGGAAACTTTGTTGGTCTCCGCACGTCTCTTATTTGGCTGCCCGTTGTACACGTTCCCTTAATGTCCTCAGAGTTCTTAGTGGTTCATCTTGGGGAGCGGATCGCACTGTCCTGCTTCGCTTGTATCGGTCCATAGTCCGATCAAAGCTGGATTATGGGAGCCTCGTCTACTCGTCTGCTCGGCCATCCCTCTTACGCCGTCTCAACTCCATCCACCATAGGGGGTTACGTCTTGCGACCGGAGCTTTCTACACTAGGCCCGTCGAGAGTCTGTATGCTGAAGCTGCCGAATTACCATTGACCTACCGGCGCGACGTACTGCTTTGTCGGTATGCCTGCCGGCTGTTGTCAATGCCCGACCACCCGTCTTATCAGTCCTTCTTTGCCGATTCTCTCGACCGTCAGTATGGGTTGTATGTGTCTGCCCTGCTGCCCTCTGGAGTCCGCTTTCGTCGCCTGCTTCGACAATTTGATTTTGCCCTCCCTACCACCTTCAGAGAGGGTGAGAGCCCGACACTAGAGATGGGGGATCCGCTCTTGAACTAATTCATAGAGTTCAATCTTTCAAAGGAGTGAACAATCAGTGATTCAGAAAAAAAGAACGGTAGCTCCAAACGTTTCCCACGGCAGAGAGAGAGAGAGAGAGAGAGAGAGAGAGAGAGAGAGAGAGACGGAGCATATCAGCAGCGCCTCTGCTGGTCAGAGCACAGTGCACGCAACACAACACAGCCAGCGCCGGCCTCTGCCCTGCTTCTACCTTGGCTGCCTGCATTGTGCAGTGCCCCATTGGATTTTGTGTTTCACATATGCCGTGCTGTCTCTGTGCGTCGTCTGCCGCGTGCAGTGTCTGGCGCAGCTTAACTTCGCATCGCAATCTGTCGGCGATCGTTTCAGTCGCACGTCCTGCCCTCTGGGCAGTTGATGCGAGCAACAGGACAGAGAGCCACCTAGCGGATAACATAGGAACTACTTGCAAAAACCTGCTCGCAAGGGAACGGACGATTTGTCTCGGAGCGGGTGAGCTCCCCCCACCCTCGGAACTCGCCCGCTCAACGCTCACCCTACCGTCTCGACTCTAGCCAGAGCGTTGAGCAAAGCGACTCAGGTGTCACTCTGGTCTCTGCGGTCTCAGCTCATGCAGCAATACAGCTCGCGGCTCGACCTGCTCGACTCAGCGCCTCTGCATCGGAGTTCGTCCCCACTGGATATTGTTCTTCGTAGTAATACCGCTATGTATATTACATTATTATGTTATGTATACATCAATCGTTTTTATTTTATTTTTATTTGTTTAAACTGATTAGATTAGGTTGCTGATGACTCCTCTTACCATAGGATTTTTATTATGGACACTCGAATTTACGCTTTAATTACGAGCGAACCGATAAACGTATCGCAAAATGTGATACACCAATATTTTCCTTGTTTTATTCTGCGTAAGGCTATATGCAGCACTTTCGTTTTACAGTCAAATTTATATATTTTTTTCTTATTCTGCTACGGATTTTGCGATGTTAGGCGTCTTCGGAAGGAAACGTTCACTTTAAAAATATATGGCTTGCGATGTATTTGTATGAGGTTAATGAAATTTTAATACATTATAGCCAAATATATTGTTAATGTAAATCTCAAGTTACAACATTTTCCGATCACCCAAAAAACCACGATAGTGCAAAATAAATCAATAATCAAAAACTTTGTCATATCGTGGAAATTTCAATAAACAATACAAATTTCTTACTCATTATCTGTGTTACTTCAAAATAGGATCAAATAAGATCAAAATACAGGTATAGTACTGGAATAAACCAAGTTTAAAGGGCAATGTGCCTTCCATTTATTTTCTATTGTAAATGAGTGGTGAGTCATGAAAAAGAGCTAATTCATTTCAGGGAGTGAACAGTTCTGATCCAATCTCTGAAAAGAACAGTTTTGCCCATCTCTACCCGACACCACCTTGGCTCCAGGCTCCGGTTCATATTTATCTCGACCTCAGCTCGCTCGCGAAGGAGGGTACTCCGGCTGCAATGTATTGCTCACGGTTTGTCGAACTTCGTGCGCGACTTGCCAGTCACACCTTTATTTACACCGATGGCTCCAAAACTGACGATGGTGTCGGCTGTGCCTTTGTCGTCGGGGCCGTCACCTTTAAATACCGGCTCCTCGACCAGTGTTCCAGCTTTACGGCCGAGCTTTTTGCTCTCCATCAGGCCGTTCAGTATGCCCGTCGCCACCGCCATTCATCGTATGTACTCTGCTCTGATTCACTCAGTGCTCTTCAGAGCCTTGGTGCTCCATATCCGGTCCATCCCTTGGTGCAACGGATCCAGCAGTCCCTCCATTATTTTGCTGAGGGTGACTCTCCTGTCAGCTTTCTGTGGGTTCCCGGCCATGTAGGAGTGCCTGGGAATGAGGCTGCTGATGCTGCAGCCAAGGCTGCAGTCGTCCTGCCTCGGCCAGCCTCCCATTGTGTCCCGTCATCTGACGTTAGTGGGGTTGTTTGTAAGAGGCTTGTGTCCTTGTGGTGGGATACTTGGTCCTCACTTCAAGGAAACAAGCTCCGGGCAGTAAAACCGTTCCCAACTGCTTGGACAACCTCCTCCCAACCATCTCGGCGAGAAGAGGTCCTTCTGACCAGGTTGCGGATTGGGCATTGCCGGTTTAGCCACCGCTACCTGCTCTCCGGTGACCCAGCCCCGCAGTGCCCTTGTGGTCATGCATTAACAGTGCGCCATGTTTTATTGTCGTGTCCCAGTTTTAGTCAATCTCGTGTTGTCCTGTCTCTGCCATCTACTTTACAGGATATTTTAGCGGATGACGCTCGAGCAGCTGCTCGTGTTCTTTGTTTCATTACTTTGTCTGGATTGTCCAAAGACATCTAACTCTTTCACTTATTTTATCTGCATCCTTGTAAGGACTTTCTGGTGTCCCCCCCCCCCTTGATTTTTACTAGATTCTATGTGCTCTAACAATTGTGACTGGGCGCTACTAAGGGGACTCAGGTTCAATTCCAGGCCTTAGCACAAATTTTCACTCGCGGATTGCGTGAATATACTAAAGATAGCCAAGGTACGCCCGAACATGTTGGATACATCGGTGACGAAACAAACGGGAAAATATACACAAAAAATGCGGACTTTCACACTGAGGTGGTACCTCATCTGAACGACAGTCGAGTAGGCGCAGTTCGATAATATAATCAAAGAATGCTGAAAATATTCAACGAGAAACCCGCCACGAGAGGAGACGACAGGACCAGCCTGACGAACTCTGTGTACTTATCCGTACAAAGAGCTGCCCGAGGAAAGGCTGGCAGACGTATGGCGGCCCAGTGCACAGGAGAACTGCAAACAGCTTAAGGTAAGAAATTAATTCACCTAAGAGAGTACAGAAGAGCTCGCTGGGTGCAAACCTTACAGGAAAGGCAAAACAATTCCCAGAAATTCTGGCGGATATTAAGTCACAAATAGCGATGCATCTAATCACTTAACCCTTAAAACTGTCTCCTACACGGCGCCCCTACGTAGGGGAATTCTCTGGAACTTCGTATCAAAGTACGAAATTCGCGGTAAACTTCTGCAGCTGCCGCATCATTTAAATATATAGGGTAATACGAAGACACGATGTGAAATAGGAGGCGTGCGTGAAATACACTACTGGTCATTAAAATAGCTATACCAAGAAGGAATGCAGATGATCAACGGGTATTCATTGGACAAATATTTTATACTAAAACTGACATGTGATTACATTTTCACGCAATTTGGGTGCATAGATCCTGAGAAATCAGTACCTACAACCACCACCTCTGGCCGTAATAACGGCCTTGATACGCCTGGGCATTGAGTCAAACAGAGCTTGGATGGCGTGTACAGGTACAGCTGCAGCTGCCCATGCAGCTTCAACACGATACCACAGATCATCAAGAGTAGTGACTGGCGTATTGTGACGAGGCAGTTGCTCGGCCACCATTGACCAGTCGTTTTCAATTGGTGGGAGATCTGGAGAATGTGCTGACCAGGGCAGCAGTCGAACATTTTCTGTATCCAGAAAGGCCCGTACAGGACCTGCAACATGCGGTCGTGCATTATCCTGCTGAAATATAGGGTTTCGCAGGGATCGAATGAAGGGTAGAGCCACGGGTCGTAACACATCTGAAATGAAATGTAACGTCCTCTGTTCAAAGCGCCGTCAATGCGAACAAAAGGTGACTGAGACGTGTAACCAATGGCACCCCATACCATCACGCCGGGTGATACGCCAGTATGGCGATGACGAATACACGCTTCCAATGTTCGCTCACCGCGATGTCGCCAAACACGGATGCGACTATCATGATGCTGTAAACAAAACCTGGATTCATCCGAAAAAATGACGGTGTGCCATTCGTGCACCCAGGTTCGTCGTTGAGTACACCATCGCAAGCGCTCCTGTCTGTGGTGATACAGCATCAAGGGTAACCGCAGCCACGGTCTCCGAGCTGATAGTCCATGCTGCTGCAAACGTCGTCGGAATGTTCATGCAGATGGTTGTCGTCTTGCAAATGTCCCCATCTGTTGACTCAGGGATCGAGACGTGGCTGCACGATCCGTTACAGCCATGCAGATAAGATGCCTGTCATCTCGACTGCTAGTGATACGAGGCCGTTGGGATCTAGCACGGCGTTCCGTATTACCCTCCTGAAGCCACCGATTCCATATTCTGCTAACAGTCATTGGATCTCGACCAACGCGAGCAGCAATGTCGCGATACGATAAACCGCAATCGCGATAGGCTACAATCCGACCTTTATCAAAGTCGGAAACGTGATGGTAGGCATTTCTCCTCCTTACACGAGGTATCACAACGACGTTTCACCAGGCAACACAGGTCACCTGCTGTTTGTGTATGAGAAATCTGTTGGAAACTTTCCTCATGTCAGCTCGTTGTAGGTGTCGCCACCGGCGCCAACTTTGTGTGAATGCTATGATAAGCTAATCAGTTGCATATCACAGCATCTTCTTCCCATCGGTTAAATTTCGCGTCTGTACCACGTCGGCCGGCCGGGGTGGCCGAGCGGTTCTAGGCGCTACAGTCTGAAACCGCACGACCGCTACGGTCACACGTTCGAATCCTGCCTCGGGCATGGATGTGTGTCATGTCCTTAGGTTAGTTAGGTTTAAGTAGTTCTACGTTCTGATGACCTCAAGTTAAGTCCCATAGTGCTCAGAGCCATTTGAACCATTGTTTTGTAGCACGTCATCTTCGTGGTGTAGCAATTGTAGTGGCCAGTAGTGTATATTACAAGGAAGGCAAAGAGAAAGCAGGTTTGTTGGAAGTTTTCTGTGAAAGGGTGACAGATATGCAGAGGAATCAGCATACAAGACGTCGTATCACCAATTAAATTACTGCTCCCGCGTGTAAAGTCCTTGTCAAGTGTGTGATGACAGCAGTCTTAGAATTTAGACTTAGGTTGTTGGGTATGACCGTAAAATGGTCAGCCAACCGGAAATTGTAACAGATAGTCAGGGTACATAAGTAGGAAATCTTTGAAAGAAACGTGATCATCATCTATGGCGTGTAGAGATCATGAGAAGAGATTAAGGCATCCACCTATTTTCCGGTTCGCGAATACATAAAAACAAAGTATATAACATTGATACGGAGTACTCCCCTCGAATTTACCACTGGAACATACTTCCTCAAATCGATCAGGATATTGGTTGATGTCCCTAGCTACAGATACACAGTATCTTGACGGAGAGACTGATAACCTCGCTGTTTAGTCCCTTACCCCCTCCCCCTTTCCACGAAATCTCCACTATACACGTTACAGCAGCAAGCGGATTACTGTGTATTATGTACATAGAAAAAAAAGTAGCGCTTTTACACCAGAAGCCGAATAGGCTACTGCACAATTTGAGCTTAAAACGTATCTTACATTAAAAGAATGTGGCTCTTATCTCGGTGTAACAACACTCTTCCATTTGAATTACAAGGCTCGTGTTACTTGAACATGTACAAATGGTAGTTCCTGTAAGAAGTGTGTCGACGTTGTGGACAAATGTCATCTACGTTTACATACATACTCCGCGAGGCACCATACTGTACATGGCGGAGAGTAGCTTGCGGTTCTACTAGTCATTCCTATTCCTCTTCTACTCGCAAGTGGAGTGAGGGAGAAACTACTGTCTGTATGCCTCTGTACAAGACCTAATTTTTCTTGTCTTTGCGGTCCTTACGCGCAATGTACATTGGTGGCAGAATCATTCTGCAGGCAGTCGCAAATGCTGATTCTCCAATTTTCACTATAGCGTTTCGCGAAAATAAAAATTGTGTTCCTTCCATTGTTTCACATTGGAGTTCAGGATCGAAACACTTTCGTGATCCTTGGTTGTTGATCGAACCTGCTGGTAACAAATCTAGCAGCACGTCTCTGAATTGATTCGGCGTCTTCATTTAATCCGACCTGGTGGGATCCCAAACACTCGAGTAGTACTAAAGAATGGGTCACATAAATGTTCTGCACTTCAGAGACGAGCTAATCTTCATTAAAACTCTAACAATGAACTCAGTTCGACCATTCGCCTCCCCTACTAGCGACCTTACGTGCTCGTTCCATTTCATATCGCCTAGGTTTTTAAACCAAGTGACTGTTACGCAGCACACCGCTGATACTGTGTTCGAACGCTTTAAGGCTTATTTTTCCTACTCATCTGCTGTAACTTAAATTTTCCCACATTTACAAGAAGTTGCTATTCACAATACCAAATAAAAGTTCTGTTACCCTCTATCCCCCTGTCACTTTCCCGTACGCTACGACGTCATAAGCAGACAGTGGTAGATTCCCGCTGACGCTGTCTAATCGTTTACTTATATGGAGAACGAGGGGTGGTTTCTGTCACACTCGCGAGGGGCATTCCTGGTGATATCCTTGTCTCTGAACACCCGCTGTCCAGGACGTCGTGCTCGGAGGTCTTCGACCCACTCTCATGTCCGATAATTTATTCCGTATGCTTCGTCCTTAGTTAAGTCTGCCGTACGGTACTGTTGCAAATACTGTCCAGAAATCTAGGCATACGGATAAGCATGGTTCATAATAGGTTTCCTTGTGCCGCGCTTCTGTCCCCCCCCCCCCCCCCCCCCCCCCCCGCTGCATCGCCAGAAGCTTTGAAATAATTTTCCCAGTTTTGGCTACTAACAGTACGAAATCTCGTATTTACTGTGTACAGTTTTTTTGCATCATATTCGTCTTATTTCACGGATCCCCCGGAGAGGTCTCTCTGGGATATGGAAAAAGTAAAGGATTTATCATCAAAAGATATAGGCCTACAGTGATTCATGATATCCTTCAGTTCATAAGAACAGTTTCTTCTCAGTCAGTAACTGATAAATTTCTTGTGCGGAGATAAGCCCCACAGATATTTACTTTTTTCTTTGGTCGCAACTAATTTCGGGTCCGCAGCGCCTTCCTCAGTCGGCAATTCTCGTTGAAATCAGCCAAGATATCGTGCTGCAGCTTGGAATCTTCACTGCCCACACCTGCGTCATGAAACACTATTGTAATATTCGTTATTGACTAAAAATAACGTAAAACATTAATGGAGTACCAGTAATTCATCAATAGAATATTTACATTCAACCACACTAACCATAAGAGAATTGATGATTTGGCAGGTTGTTTGATACATGTGAAGTCACGTATCTCAAATCTTGCAGTACAAACGTTAAGACCTTGAAGTCTTGGCGAAGGATTCTTTTTTTATGGAAACCAATGTTCATTAACTTATCTAAAAATTTGCACACTTGAAATGAAGACTCGAATGAATCCAAGCTCTGTGTACCAAGGATAAGTGATACTGCACAGACGGCGAATGTTGGCTCACAAGGGAACGTCCCCATCGCACCCCCCTCAGATTTAGTTATAAGTTGGCACAGTGGATAGGCCTTGAAAAACTGAGCACTGATCGATCGATAAAACAGGAAGAAGTTGTGTGGAACTATGAAAAAAATAAGCAAAATATACAAACTGAGTAGTCCATGCGCAAGATAGGCAATATCAAGGACAATGGGCGTTCAGGAGCGCCGTGGTCCCGTGGTTAGCGTGACGAGCTGTGGAATGGGAGATCCTTGGTTCAAGTCTTCCCTCGAGTGAAAAGTTTAACTTTGTTTTCAGTGTATGTGACAAACTCTTATGTTTTCATCACTTTTTTGGGAGTGATTATAACATCCACAAGAAAACCTAAAGCGGGCAAGGTAGAAGAATCATTTTACCCATTCGCCAAGTGTACTAGTTAGGTGGGTCGACAACATATTCCTGTCATGTGACGCACATGCTGTCACCAGTGTCGTATAGAATATATCAGACGTGTTTTCCTGTGGAGGAATCGGTTGACCTATGACCTTGCGATAAAATCCTTTCGGTTCCCATTGGAGAGCCACGTCCTTTCGTCAACTAATCGCACGGTTTTGCGGCGCGGTCGCAAAATACAGACACTAAACTTATTACAGTGAACAGAGACGTCAATGAACGAACGGACAGATCATAACTTTGGGAAATTAAAGAAAGTAAAATTTTCAGTCGAGGGAAGATCTGAACTAAAGACATCTCGTTCCGCAGCTTCTCACGCCAACCACGGGACCACGGCGCTCCTGGGCTCACACTGTCCTTAATATTGCGTTTCTTGAGCATGAACTACTCAGTTTGTACATTTTGTTTATTTTTTCATAGTTCCGCAGAACTTCTTCCTGTTTTCTCGATTGGTCTGTGTTCAGTTTTTCAAGGCCCATCCACTGTGCCAACTTATAACTAAATCTGAGGAGGGTGCGATGGGGATGTTCCCTTGTCAGTAGCGCCGTCTTGTGTGACGTGAAAGGTCGGTAGTAGACAGTGTTCAGCCAGCATTTCCGTTGAATGCTGTTATGATGGTGGTACGTTATATGCGCGCAGTTGCGTCGTATTAAATTATCTGCAAGTAGAAAATATTTGAGATCTCATTGGACACATGAACGATGTTGCTGGTCTGCCGAGTTCCAAAATGTGCTGCTGCTGCTGCTGCTGCTGTTGTTTCTGACTTTGGTCATCCTTCTGTTCGAGGCTTTACTCTGGTGACCGGAATCTAGGAGCCGGCATTGTTGAAATGCAGGCCTGACAAACTACAAAATGTGGTTGTCACACCGTCCGATTCGACGTAAGATTTTAACTAGCACATACTGTGGGAAATCAGAGTACGAACTCCTGCATGCGGGTGGCTACAGAGCATGAGGTACTTCTTCTTCTTTTTCTTCTCCTCCTCCTCCTCCTCCTCCACCACCACCACCACCACCACCACCACCACCACCACCACCACCATTATACATGTGGCATATTTTAGCAGAATTCTCGGCGATACGAGATAAATGTGCAAACCTAACGGCGGGCACCGCTGCCTGTTGGCTTTCATGTTCGCCTGAGAAGTCTGCAAGATGTTCTGCAAGATGTTCTGCAACTTGTTCGTCATGGCCCTGCTACAACCACTGTTGATACTTAATGAATTAGTACACAAACCAGGTGGAGAGAACATTTCCAAGATCTCTTTGATTAATGGTCCCAACGCTTACAGGCTGTGGTTGTAGTTAAGTGGCGAATTGACGCGATGCTGAATTCCTGAAGTCGGAGATAAATGTATGTTTTGTAAGAATAATCAATGTTTCGTATTCTCATGTTTCTAATGAGGGGTATAGAGTTGATTTATCACGTGTATTCTCCCCAGTGTTGCCGTTTCTAGAAACTTTAGGGTGCGTAAGAGCACACGTCGCTTGTTCTGCGTTGTGTGTGAGAAAGCAATGACACACTAAAGTTAGGCGGGAGCAGCCTGATCAAAATATAGGGTGATTCAATATGAAAGAGATAAAAAGGAAATATACCTGTGACAACAGTAAAAAAATAAAAATAGAGCGAAACGTTCTCTCACAATTTAGGTTGGGAACTGTGAATCAACGGAAAGTCACCGTTGTTCGTCTCTGACGTTATACTCGTCCAGTAACTCTAAATTAAATTTTCCGAAAGATTTCACACAGAAACAAAATTTAAAGGGACGACTACCATCCTTAATATAAAGCACACATTCAAAGGAAGTTGCTTTTACGAGAATAAGTGAATAATTTATTTACCTCAGTAACTTCAGGTAATAAGCAGAACTGAGCTAGAAAGTGCGGTACAAAATAACCCTATAATGTTACACACGAGAGTTATTCTGAAAGTAAGGTCAGACTGGTCGCTGAATTGAAACAACACTGAATATACTATGACGCTTCGCATAAATGCGTTGGGCAGTTTCTCTAGTACGCCCATCGACCGCATCACGTCACCCCTCTTCAGTTCTGAGCGCACAGTGAGCACGTAAAGATGCCTAGAAAATAGTGTCTCCCGCCAAGTGTGGATGACTGCTGAGAGATTTCGCCTAATTTTATGCAACCCCATGTAACGTAACTGTTGTACATTTGCTTCCTGAGAATTTCTCGACTGCACGCTGCAGGGGCAATGAGGACGACCGTGCAGTGTCTTCGGTGGGAAGTGTTCGATCATCCACTATAAAACCTGGACTTGGTCCCTCTGACGTTCATCCTGCTCACATGAACCACTGGCTGCGAAGACAACGTTCTCGCACAGACAATGAGCTGCAGACGATCGTAGAGAATTTGCAGAAAACACAGGTGGCTGCCTTCTCTGACAGGGTATTGTAAAGTTGGTACAGTGTTACAACAGATGTCTGAAGACGAAGCGGCGACTATGTAGAGAACTAGCTGGAAGGTGTAGCTATATGCTGCAAATAAAACCACCTTGATTTCCACTGCGTTTCCCATTTCGGGACCGATCGGATTTCACTTAACGAATAACCCTCTTGTATTTTGAATACATAAAAACTTTTGTCCCTGAAAAGGCTAGCCGAATTAAAATACCTTTGGACTTACGAAATCTTTTCGGGAGATCATCCGAGTAGTGATGTCTTCTTGCCGCAACGTTTAGATTAGTTTCGTACCCATCATCTTCACGCTTTTAGCTGATAGGTACGAAAAGAATCGAAACGTTGCAACAAGACATCACCATTTGGCTGGTCACCGACATGATTCCATCATTGGAATACTTAGAGAAAGCATGCAGTCACACGTTTTGTCATTCGTTACGTGTATTCGTATCATACTTTTTTCTTAACACAGACAAACTATAAATGTCAACATCGAGTTTCCTTGTCAGACGGTTCAAGCTATTAGGGCAACTGTTACTTCTGGCGTACAACAAAGCTGTTTCGGCAGTCCTGTAAATGGAACAAAATATGCATGGTTTTTTACGTGTGCCGTAGCTTCTTCAAAATGTGTGATGTACTGAATTAGAGGGGGAAAATTGTAAGAGCGCTACAATGCTTGTTAGTAATTTCCAATGTAAAATAAAAACAAAAGTTTAAAATGACTATTTCCCCTTACTTCACCCTCTGTCTATATTCTCTTGAGTGTGTTCAAGTAATTCTTTTCAGCAGATTAATGCCAAAATATGATTTTGTGAAACGTTAGGAGTGATTGGACTTAAAATGCAAATACTGAAATCATACCTATATTATGCCGAAGCCGGCCGGAGTGGCCGTGCGGTTCTAGGCGCTACAGTCTGGAACCGAGCGACCGCTACGGTCGCAGGTTCGAATCCTGCCTCGGGCATGGATGTGTGTGGTGTCCTTAGGTTAGTTAGGTTTAATTAGTTCTAAGTTCTAGGCGACTGATGACCTCAGAAGTTAAGTCGCATAGTGCTCACAAGGGAACCTCCGCATCGCACCCCCCTCAGAATTAGTTAAAAGTTCGTACAGTGGATAGGCCTTGAAAAACTGAACACATCAATCGAGAAAACAGGAAGAAGTTGTGTGGAACTATGAAAAAATAAGCAAAATATACAAACTGAGTAGTCCATGTGTAAGATAGGCAACATACAGGTGAGTGTAAACTCATGAGCGCCGTGGTCCCGTGGTTAGTGTGTGCAGTTGCGGAACGATAGGTCCTTGGTTCAAGTCTTCCCTCGGGAGAAAATTTTAATTTTTTATTTTCAGACAATTATCAAAGTTCAGGCACTCACATATAATCAACTTCGCTCTCCAAAATTCCAGGACATGTTCAGATTTGCTTGGACATATGCAGGATTTGACGGTCTACACACGGAAAAATTTGAAAATGTTAAAAACATGTTTTGACAGAGCACAGACAAAACTGTGCGACTGTGAAACTGTTACATTCATTTGTTGCAGTTTATGTGACACTCTTATGTTTTCATTACTTTTTTGGGAGTGATGATCACATCCACAAGAAAACCTAAAGCGGGCAAGGTAGAAGAATCTTTTCACCCATTCGCCAAGTGTACAAGTTAGGTAGGTCGACAACATATTCCTGTCACGTGACGCACATGCCGTCACCAGTGTCGTATAGAATATATCAGACGTGTTTTCCTGTGGAGGAATCGGTTGACCTATGACCTTGCGATCAAATCCTTTCGGTTCCCATTGGAGAGGCACGTCCTTTCGTCTACTAATCGCACGGTTTTGCGGTGCAGTCGCAAAACACACACACACTAAACTTATTACAGTGAACAGAGACGTCAGTGAACGAACGGACAGATCATAACTTTGCGAAAATAAACTTTTCACTCGAGGGAAGACTTGAACCAAGGACTTCTCGTTCCGCAGCTGCTCACACTAACCACGGGACCACGGCGCTCCTGAGCTCACACTATCCTTGATGTTGCGTATGTTGCGTATAGACTGCTCAGTTTGTATATTTTGCTTACTTTTTCATAGTTCCACATAACTACGTCCTGTTTTCTCGATTGATGTGTGTTCAGTTTTTCAAGGCCTATACACTGTGCCAACTTACAACTAAATCTGAGGTGGGTGAGAGGGGGAGGTTCCCTTGTAAGTATAACAGTGTAATAGAAATACAGTAGTAATAGATATAGATTCTGCACTGCAATTCCGACGTTAAAATTGGGTTAGACTGCAGGTGGCTGCATCTCAATGGTATAGTCGGACTGCAGAGGGTGGTGTGGCGTCGGCTGCTTTTTTCTCTCGACGCGAAGGTGGCGTGTCGCGTTGTAAGGCTGCCGAAGGCCGCTAATTGGATCGTCGGAGGCCGCGGTGGGCGCCGGCCGCCGCCAGGGCTGCAAGCTTACGCAATAGTGGACGCCGCTCCTACAGCCAAGAAGCGCATAACCATTATGAGTGGCCTCTAAAATATATATATATATATATATATATATATATATATATATATATATATATCCATTCCCTGAGAGACTTCACCCTCATTTTCTGTTTCGGGAGATGAATGTAATTTGGTTTTTGCAATGTGTACCTGGAGTCTGTACCAACAAATACCGCTTATCACATCTTGCATGCGAAGCCAAATGTCAGTAAAAAGGCTCAGTTTGTTTCCCGTTACAAACAAAATTTTTAAAATTCAGTTTTACGTCACTGTTCGACAGAGCGTTCCCAAATTAGTGCGAAATTCGTTTTAGCGATTTGTATTAACATGGGCATTAAAATACGCAGAATAATCCGGACGCCCTGGCCCACACTGACTGCTGCCTGGGCGCTGCTCAATCACTGCTGGAGTACGGATTATTCTCCGCGGTCTACTGTCCCTGTTAATACAGATCGATGAAGCGAATACCGCACTGCTGGCCGGAATGGCCGAGCGGTTCTAGGCGCTACAGTCTGGAACCGTGCGACCGCTAGGGTCGCAGGTTCGAATCCTGCCTCGGGCATGGATGTGTGTGATGTCCTTAGGTTATTTAGGTTTAGGTAGTTCTAAGTATATGGGACTGATGACCTTAGAAGTTAAGTCTCATAGTGCTCAGAGCCATTTGAACCATTTTTGAATACCGCACTGCAGCAGTATGGGACCGCTCTGTCGAATGAGTACATAAAATTCTGCGTTAAGAGACATTTTGTCCATAATAGAAAACAAACCGACCCTGTCAAACGACAACGGGCGTCGCATGAGAGATATGATAAGCAGTATTCTTTAGCTCACTCATGATACACATTCCAAAAACGAAATTACAAATAAACAAGAGAGAGAATGCGCCTTGACCACTATTCAGACAAAACTGATGCCTTTTACATCCTCATTTGGGAAGAATAGCAAGGCGGCCTTACTGCGAGACACTATCTTAGCAATCAGGCGTATTTGCGTACTGTTCTATCATCTTACACTGATAATTACTATGTTACTTTGTGTTTTCGAGCGAGTTTGTATGTTTTTTTCGTATAGGAGGCGCAGCGAAAGGTTTCACAGACGAGAAAATTGTCAAATTCACTGCGGTTTTATGCGCTTGTTGTGAACCATAGTGGCTTGTGTGCTGACGCTTTTCGCATTCTCGATGTTTGGGTCTTACAAGGAGACGGCACGACCGTGGGGTCGGGGATTTGTCCGAAATTTTGTGTGGTGAAAGAGGACCTCTAACGCCTCACGTGGTTAAAGTATTAGGACGCACTACCCGGAAAATCCCGGGAAAAATCGATCCAAAGTATCTTAGGTGCCATATGAGTACAAAATGTTAGTGAATTGCCGAGCCGCCGTCTGTCCTAGATGTTTAGGGCTCGGTCTATTGCGCCAGAGGTCTCGTGTTCGATTCCTCCTCTGGCACTTTTTCCCTTCTGTTTCATTTTCTTTTGTTATTCCACCAATTATTCAGGAGGTTTCCCAAACGTACATTATCTTCAACAAATTAGTTACATTATTGAATAAAAATTGTTTTATGTCCAACACAATTCATGGCGGTGGGTTTTCCATTTTTCATTGTAAAGTATATGAGGAAAAAACATTGGGAATAACAAAGCCGATTGGGAAACATTCAATTTTTAAACATATAATAATTATAAAAAGAACCGCTGTGGTAATTATCGTAAAAACAAAGCAATAATTTTTGCGACATCTTGCGCAACATATAAAAGCGGATTTTTTTACAATCACAGGGCGTTTGCAATAAATCTGTACAAAAACATGCCCCATTAACATTTACGAAAGTGTTTTGAGTTTGATAATTTTGAGGCAAACCAGGAATATTGAATCATATCTCGGAATATTGGTGACGATAATTGATGGTGAATTATAGAATGAGTTTTTTTACAGTCTTCCCGGGAATTAATTTCTCGATTTTCCTGTAACAATGCGCTGCAATTTTGCAAGCAACACAAGGAAAAAAAGTGTGGGAGGAGGAATCGAACCCGAGACCTCTGGCTTAAGGGTCCGAGCGCTAACCATGTAGGCCAAACGGCGACTCGGGAATGGACCAACATTTTAAACTCATATGGCACCTAAGAAACGTTGCATTGATTTTTCTCGGGATTTTCCGAGTAGTGCGCCTTAATTAACCACGTGAGGCGTTAGGGGTCCTCTTTCACAACACAAAATTTCGGACAAATCCCCGACCCCACGGTCGTGCCGTCTCCTTGTTAGCAGATTACATTCACTCACTTCACAGATCCAAAGTGAAGGCGATACTGTGATCCCGCTGCAGCGAGACGTAAGAATGAAGCTACTTCGATGCAGGTGCTTGAAATTACACTAACAAGCGGAAGGCCTCAGACACAGCCACCCGGTTCTGCACATTTTTGGCTCACTTGTGTAAAACCTAAAATGGGAGGACGTGATATTTTGGCTCAACATCCCTTTGTTTTTGAGAAAACAAATGTTCACGACACGTAATCGATAGATGTGATCGATAGGTTATTAAAATAGGGCATTTTTTATCATGTGTGGGGTCCACAAACGCATATTTTCCTAGAAATTAAGGAAAAACGGTTAAGAACGCAGCTTATATACCCATAAGATATACGCTATTCAACGATTGTGCCGCTATCTTAGCGACAAATTCATCTTAATGGGGAGCAGAGGACGTTTGTTACGTTCCCAGAGGTATTCAGTATTTTTTTTCCATTTGCATATATTTCGCATCGAAATTCGTAGTAATAGGAGGGATAATACATTAATTAAATCAATAAGGAATTGCAACAAAGTGGGCAAATGTCTCAAACTAATTGGGTTAGTAAAGAACAAAAATTTTAAACCTCGTTTAGGAAAAAATTACATGTAAGACTGCTGAGAAGACCAGCATATTCTATCCACGTTATAGCATAATGGAGAAAAACAAATTGCTTTCACATTCGTACATGGCGTTGTTATTCTATCACAGCGTCTGGAATTTTTTTTGCTCAAATTTTCCCTGTGCTTATAAGAACCTAATTAATTTGGCCCTCGGCGTGTTGGACAGCTCAAACGTATAACTGACTCCTTAAAGTGTTGACGTCACTTGCTCAAAGTCTGAAATCGTCAGACTCGGTTATCAAACGTGTCTTCGTTACATTGTAAACCCATGTTGTTAAGTTTACTGACATTTGATTGCTGAGGAAGACAAATACCCGCCGTGTATGATGACGTACTAACAGATGACGATAGTAAACAGATTTGCACGGTAGAAGTAATATCGCCAAACTACATACAAGTGTGATAGCCGTTCATTTTTATTACCAAGTTTAAAAAAACGTTATTTCGAGGCTTCAAAATGGCTATTTGCTTCTGGAAACCTAACGGGAATTACACAACCACACGGATACAATAACTTGCTAAACTTTCAGCACCGATTTTTCAGCGTTATCGTACGCGTGGTATGCAGAAAAAATTCCCCCAAAGAAGTGTAAACGAAGTCTGTTTTGCGCCGAATCTTCAGAAGGTACGATGTAGTTGCGCTGAGATTGCATTCATTGGATGTTCTTGACGCTGCGAGTATATTTGCTTGGAGTGTTTATATGACAAGTACCATCACGTAGTTCTTCGAAGGAAACTGAGGGCAAATAACAGAGCTAGTGAAAGTGCCGTTGCAAAGCGACCAGGATTAGATTTTTAATTCTTTGCGAAAGCAAGTTGGTTGAGAAGTCCATTTGCCTACCTTGTTGTTAATTTGCTTAGCTTATTAACCCTCCTATTACTACAAATTTCGAAACGGAAAATATACAAATGTTAAACTGCAAAACTCGTGTGCGAATGTAACACGGGTTATCTGCTCCCCAGGCAGATGCTTTGGTCGCTACGCCATCGCCGCTTATGCTGAATGGCGCTAACCTTACTCGTACATTAGCGGCAGTAGCAAAAATTTATTTCCTTGATTTTTAGGAAAATATGCATTCGTGGCCCCATTATATGATAATTAAAACGCTCAAGTCTCAATTACCCATCGATGGTAAGTTTTGAATTGACTGCGCATCATGAACTTCGGGGATGGTTTCCTCAAAAACGGGAGTTATCTTGAGCCAAAATAGTTTAATATTTTGTTTCAGGTTACACACAAACTACCTGCCAAATAAGAACCGAATCGGTTGGCTGTGTCTCAGGCCTTTCCCTTGCAAGTTAATACTACTACCTTTCGATCGTAAGAGTTTTTTATTTGGTAAAACATTTGTCAGTCATTAACTTCAGAAATGTCTAGCAGACACAAAAACGATACAAGTGAAAGTGGTACCCCACGGGTAGAAATTATTTGCAATAACTATATCAGTGCGTGGTGTCTGTTCTTTCGGACGAAATAACGTATTCATGTAATGGACTCACCTCGATGGGCAATGAATGAATCCACCACCTTCAGTGCGGACACACAAATACGCTCGACCTCCTGTAAGATTCTCGAAGGTAGTGATCATGGAGGGCATCGACGGACACTGTGAAAAGGCGGCGGCGTTAGGTGCGAGTGTGGATCAGCCGAGAGGCGTGCCGAGGTCGTATGCGCATTTGCTGTGATTTCTGTGTCCAGAAGGAGCAGTGGTTAATGCAACTGCCTAGGGAGCAGGAGATCCCGGGTTCGAACCCCGGTCCGGGACACATTTTCACTCGACGCTGCCGATTCCACATAAAGTTCCGATGCAACTGGCATCAAAAGTTCCTTCCCTTCCCTTTCCTTTCCCCCATTCACCTTCGATTTACAGAATATTAGCCATTAGTTCTGTGTACGACCGTGCTTATTGAGTCACGGTAATCAACTGTTGATTCAGAGTTCTAGGTTCTTCCTTTGTCACGCACACAATTTTGTGTGTGTGTGTGTGTGTGTGTGTGTGTGTGTGTGTGTGTGTGTGTGTGTGTGTGTGTGTGTGTATAGGTGGGGGGGGGGGGGAGAGAGAGAGAGAGAGAGAGAGAGAGAGAGAGAGAGAGAGAGAGAGAGAGAGAGAGAGAGACCGACCTGGCGAAGGTGCTGCTCTGGCGTGTACGTGCGTGCCGCAGCTGAAAGCACAACATGAAGACATTGCAGACGCACTACAAGTCACGCTGTAAGTTTGTGCTTTGTTTTGCCGTAAATTTTCGCAGGAACTTTATTTATGCAGTTACAGTTCGCTTAAGACGATATTATTTTTCGTATCTCGTGGTTCTGTCACATAGCACATACATGTTGTTGCTAATGATTTCTAATCTTGGTGCAATGCTTTCACCTTTACACATTCTTCTGATGTCTTCTAGATTGATGTGAAAATAGTAATTACTGATTCAAACTAGCTAGCAAATAAAATACTTTCTTTTAAAGTTCGGTTTAAGTAATAAAATGCCAACCATCTGCTGAGGTTATACGCGTGTAGTTCAGCAATGATTCGATCCATGCGTGCCATTACTTCACTGCTAAGTGTTTCGGTTGAATGGGGAATGACATCTGTAATAGAGGAAATCAGATACTCGAGCCTGGTGTTAGTTCTCTATCATAAATAGCGATGTTAACTTTTGCACGAGGTTCGTTAAAAATCAATACGGTTATTTTTTTTAGCCAAACAGCCTGGGCCGTGAGGTAAAGTGCTACACTGACGGGTTATGTGACATCTCTCAATTCCACTCAGTCGGACTGTTGCTTTTTTGAGTCTGACTGTGTATGCACAGCACGTCGAAAAAAGGTGAGAGAGCAACATACGATGTAAAACTTGGAAAGTCCGCCACACAGGCCTATTATTCGGTGAAACAAGTGTAGACTGATCAATGTATTTCACACACTCAAGGTATTTTTTAGTGTTAAAGCAATTCAAATAGGGACGAGAAGAGGTTGGAGATTAGTCATGTCTAGGGCGACCTCCAGCGTCACCAACGGAGGGAAACACTGAAAAAACGGGAATTTAATCAGAATTACAGTCGGTTTAGTATTTGTGCGGCCGTCAAAAAACAGTTCCGCAAATTTCGGAAGAAAATGTTTCATATAAAAAAGTTTCATATAAGAAAATTTTGTAGAAAAACGATGCCCAAAAAACTTACGCCTGTGAAGTGGTTTTGGGTAAGCATGGAATTCCTGTGTTGAAACATCCACCATACTCACCAGATCTTGCTCCGTGTTACTTTTCTCGATTCCCGAAGATGAAATCGGCACTGGAAAGAGCAAGATTTGAAACCATTAAGCTGTGAAAGAGAAAGCGACGGTGACGAACGTGCTATCACAAGAAAACTTCCAACATTATTTTGGACAGTGAAAAAGTCGCATCGAGCGGTGTAAGGCTCTTGGAGGAAACTATTTTTAAGCCGGTAACGAAAAGTAGCGAATAAGCAAACTTTGTCACTAACCAGGTTAGTACTTAGACAAACCTTGTATATAACTGCAACAAATGACACCTGTACTCTCGTAGTTGCACAAAAGTCGAGATAGAGCGTTATATACCCTTCTTTCAGTGTGGGTCATATAGCTTCATTTATTAACAAATGATAAAGATGGAAATGCTGTAACTCCTATCATATTCATTACGGCTCAAGTTGAGAAAATGTAAAACTAGCAAGGTTACATAATGCTCGGACGAGCCAGTCCTTATTTTTAGAAAATGAAGCAGCCTCTTTTACCATGCCTATTGTTTCGGGCGTTTATCATGATACACCCCCCCCCTCTCTCTCTCTCTCTCTCTCTCTCTCTCTCTCTCTCTCTCTGTGTGTGTGTGTGTGTGTGTGTGTGTGTGTGTGTGTGTGTGTGTGTGTGTGAGACCTTTCGAGATATCCCGCGTGGACTTCTTATCAATTAGAAGGAACTGTTTTGCTGTCGTGTTGTAATCTAGTTTTTATGTATTTGTTTCAGATTCAAAAACACAATTTCCCGATGACCCGAAGATAAGGATTAGCTGCCACAAGATCACAGGTGAGTATCTGTTGCGTGTCGCTGCTCAATATCGGAGTGTTAAAGAGAGACGAAGACTCACCTCAGTGCTTTCCTTTCTGCTTGGTTCAGTGTTTCTGTTCGCCCAAACTTCGTAATGAGGCCAGCAACCTGGAAATCAGAAACTGCGTAAGGTAGGCCACATCAGAGGCGCGTACTGCTTGTGCCGCAACCGATACTGACGGTGCCTCAAGAAACGAATACGAAAAATCAGGCGTGACGCCCAGTATGCGCTGCAGGCAACGCGCGCTGAGGCATGTGGGTTTCCGTAATCAGCGATCTCCGTTTCTCGTCAAATCTGGCACAAGATTATTCGTACCTAACGGCTCTTGATATAAGAGCCGTCAAGCTGAATCTTCAGCGTCGGAAGCCATTCAGACAAAGCATAAATTCCGGTAAATTCGAAGAGGAGCCGGCACAGAGCAGCAGCTTAGTTTTAAAAACAACTATGCACAACCCACTTATTAGCTGTCATCCTACTACACTTAACATTCATGATATAGTAGCGTTCCTAAACTTTGGTCACATGATGGTCAGTGTAGCTATAATTAGATGCATCACACATTCTTTAATACCGTTTTGTGTAGGTCTGTTGCCTCTGCCAGGCACTTTATTGTGAATGCTAGAGTAATTACGGAGATGTAGGTTACGGATGCTTCTATTGATTTATCATTAGCAGGAGACGAACTTGTAAAATGGGTTGGCTTCATTGTTATCATGGCGACTTTATGGTCCCCTTTAGTTCCAAAGAGCTAGAGAATGTGAATGTAGAGCACTACGTTTTTCTTAAAGAGCTTAATTTTGAAAGTGTTGGTGAAAGAATGTAGTAAATCGTGAAACTCTTGCTGCTATTACGCCCCTACCTAGTTCAAATGCAGTTATACTTCGTTCTAAAACTATTAAACTTCCACGAGAAATTAACATAAGGAAGGCATTAACATTCAAAACAGATACCAAAGTAGATTTTTACACTGCATCACAAAGAAATCCTTTCGGCGCTCAAGGAACCCGGGTGTTTTCTACTTGTATGTTCGTATATGAGGTGAAATGCAATAGATATATTCCAAAAGCTAAAAGTACGCCTCTTCTGACATGTTTCAAACTACAAAGAGCAGTAACTCGCGACATTGAAGAATTGACTTGTTCCTGGGTAATGCTGCAGCGTTCCGCGACCGGAATCGACGCGCCTCTAGCGATATGTAGCGCACGACACAATTACGCGACAAATTACACCACTGGTTAGGAATAAAACGTTTATCGACGGACCCGCATTGGTCCTAAACTTCGGAAAAGTTGCAAAACAGTCTTAATGAGGGTCATCGTGTAAGCAACGGTCTCTTACGAACATATCACTGACACATAACTAATAGGATAAGTAATATTGATCATATATCTCGGCATACGAAATAAAGAAGTTTTTCTTCGGAAGACACGTGGAACTAATAAGTGTATCCGACTAGTCAGTTGTGAGCAGGCAGTGTTTAGTAAACGTGCGGCCGCAGTGTCAGCGGTGTTGCAAATCGCAATGGAGCAACGTCTCCGAATTGTGTTAAACACATTCCCAGAGTCTCTAGAGTAGGTGCAAAATGTCCCGCACACCCTGGCAACTGAACAAAAACGACGCATGGACGCCTGCCGCTTCTTCATGGAAATGAAATTTTCTGGAAAAATCATCACGAGCAACAAGACTTGTTATTATCAATACGAACCTGCCCCAAAACGACAAATTGCAGAAATTCGTCTGAATGGTCAACGTTTGACGACACAACCGACATTCATGCCACTGCGATGCGCGAATTGAACATTATCCCAAAGGAGGATTTATCTGACGGTTCCACGTGATTGTGTGAACATCTGTGTATTTTATTCAATTGGAGGGAGATAATGTTGAACACCTGAAGCATTAAAAACAACCATCTTAACATTTCTCTAATTTTACTATTACGATCTCGAAATTCTTGGACTGACGGGGCTATGTGCCACTTTCAAAAGCAGATTTCAAGAAGTTAGACTAACGATCCACTGCACCCATTTTGTTCACAAACATGAAATTCGCGATCCGTGCTTCAGTTGCATTTTATTGCCTAGAATGGGTTGTATGTGTCTCTGTACTTCATATCATTGTCAGTATTCGCTTTATTTCCCAAATGGAGGTCAATATTTAAATAACGCTAAAATAGTACGCCTGTTCATGGTAACAGAACTATTCATTGCGGCTTGATACTTAAAAAAACTATAGGAAACACCAGTAGTATAAATGTCCGGAACGTCCTTGGATCAACCTACATGGTTACTGCAAACAAAATGCTGAAACCATCACGAAATTTTTCAAACAAATCTATTGAAAATAAAAGCAAACTGAAATACGATCGACGTTGGAATTTGTTACGAATAGCGCAGGTATCAGCGGGCAGTGAAGACAGTATATAGCTGGGTACCATAACTGGTAGCAAAGTGCTTGTATCCACTGCGCAAATCAATGTATGTATCCTGATGGTCCGTGTCGGTAGTTTAAAAGGCTGCTGTAACTTGAATATTTGAGGTTCTCTTGGTGGGACTGAATATGTTTTTGTATTCCCAGTAGAGATGACATTCAACGTGATATATGACGTCGACTGATGTCTTCCAGTTTTAGGTGCGTTGGTCTTGCGTGTGCCTATCGTCTCGAGTTCAACCCGTTTCGTAAAGCACATGTTCGCTGTATTGCATCGTTGAATCCCTCAGTGGGGCTCCGTGTTTCTACCACGTGCTGATCTCAAAGATCGCGAATTGAGGATAATCTTTATAGTTGCCCAACTATGTTTTACAGACAGTGGTATATTTCTTTAGCGCAATCGTGTCCGTACCTTAGAGGACAGGGTGTGCTCTTAATGAGGTCATGATCACTTAGCCCCCCCCCCCCCCCCCCATACGAGAGGAATATACCACTTCTTTTCAACCTTCAATTCCTGTCACACTTTTCTCTTACCGTAATCTGCAGAAAACAGTAACTCGAAAACACGAGTAAAAGGAGTTTGGCATACAAGACACAAGCAATATGGCTTTCTAATTTTACGTTCAGGGGAGTTAGTGCAACGTAAGCCCTGCTAGAGTTCTGAAATAAGTGGTAACTACTTTCAAATTGTTGCGTATTTCTGTCGCGGTACGTTGAAGTTATGCGCGTACTGAACTCATTTATTGCAACACATTGATTCGTATACTACAGAACATGTTGCCCTCATGGCCGCGAAAAGCGGAATAGTTCTGCTCCTTGCTCTGACCCTCTCCCACACCCACTGCATGATGTCACATCCGCCAACTGCTACAAATTTGAATTTATCACCACATATTAAACTGTGGCTGGACTCCGGCCCTGGAGGTCCCGGGTTCAATGTCTGGTAGGGGTGGGCAATTTTCCTCGTTACAGTCCGTCCAGGAACGTCCCCAGGTCCCCTCAGCCTGCTATCAGACTGAATACTGGACATCTCTTACGGGATGTTGAAAGTTGCCGGGGCTGTGCGCTCGGCAGCCACCCGGTCCTAGCACCGTAGCGAGCGAAAGGCTGCACTCCAGTTGCAGCAAGGCGAGAACCCCGTTCAAGGTTTGGGGGCCACAGACTTTACCTTTTTACGTTACATATTTAACTACTGATTACATGGAAATGGTGTGACTCGTGGAGAATGTGACTCGTAACAAACACTTGTTAAAATACTTACTTGTAACCAGTAATCTGGTAAAAATGCTTAAGGTCCTGCTGCTTTTTTGCATAGATTACTGTAGCTGTTGCTACATATGAAGACCTGTTGCAGCGTTATGTCCATAGTGGACTCCAGAGGCGGAGAACGTGCGCCGCTGACAGTACAAATTGATACAGTGAGAACGTGTAGCAGATAACTGGAACTGTAAGAACTGTGTAAGTTACGGGATTTGATCTATGTAACCTGATCAACGTCTACCAGAGGCCAGAAACATTACATTCAAGCCAGAAACCGTAAAACTATTTTGTAAATCGGCACAGTTTAGAAGGGGCCGATAGCTCAATTACTAAGTAGTTCTTATATTAGCGAGTAAGTAAGTACTGAGTTCTTAGTAATTAATTAGTTGGAAATTGTAATTTCTTTGAAAATAAAACTACATAGTGATAGTTATTTGGTTACAACATAAACCACACATATCTAAGGCTGTGAATCTAACTAAATACTGAAGGATTAAGATTACAAGAAAAATTGGAACGATCGCATAGATAATGCTGTGGGGAAAGCTAACCAGTTACCGCGTATTTATTGGCAGAACGCTTAGAAAATTCAGCAGGTCTAGTAGAGAGACTGCCTGCCCTAAGCTCAATAGTGCTGTGCGGTGAGGGTTCCGTATCAGAGAGGATTAACAGAGAACATCGATAAAGTTCAAAGAAGGGGAGCTCGTTTCGCTTTATCGTGGAGCAGGGAACGAGTGTGTCACGGATATAATACGCGGGTGGGGTCGCTATCATTATATCAGGGGTATTTTTCTTTGCGGCGATGTCTTTTCACGAAATTACAATCAATACCTTTCACCTCCGAACGCGAAAATATTTAGTGGCTCTCACCTCCATAGGGAGAAACAGGCATAGTAAAGAAATAATAGTAATAACTCGCACAAACGACTTAAGTGTTCATTGCTCCCCGCGTGCTATTCGAGAATCGAACGATAGAGAAATAGCGTGACTGTGGTACGGTGAACACTCTGCCAAGCACCTAATCGTGAATTGCAGAGCAGTCATATAGACGTAGAACCATAAAAAGTTCCATCTGAGTCAGTTACTAGGTAGCAGACTTAAATGTGCATCAGCAATAAGTAGGTATGTAGTATACCTGAGAGCAATGATTGTTATTTAGTGACATCGCAAAAGACAATTCAGACACGATAAATAAGAATATTCAAATAACTCTCCAGGAAAGAGCACTTCGATGACGTTACAGGTATTTCTTCGAGTCATGAGACGAAGCTACTTCTAATGGAAACTACCCGTCGCATCACCCCGCCCCCCGCTACACCCCCTCAAATTTAGTGGTAAAATGTCCCAGTGGATAGCCTGTCAAAAACTGAACGCACGTCAAGCATGAAAACAGGAAGAAGGTGTAGTGAACTGTGAAGAAAGAAGCAAAATGAAAACAGTGAACGGTCCAATCTCAACACGTGCAACATCGTGCGAACTGAAAAACCCACGGCGTCGTGGTTGTGTGGTCAGTGTAGGACTGCAAAGCGGGAGATTCGTGTTCAAATCTCCTTCGTGCCACATTTTTACTACAAAATTATGAGCTTTACGTTTGATCATTCACGTGTCTTTTCTTCTATAGTGTTGGCCATTATCATATCGTACATTGGTTATAAAATATGAGTCATGTGATAATATATACCGTCGCAAGTAAATTTGATGAGTACTAGGAGCAGGCGAGATGTCGCATAGACGTCTCACAGAAGTGAAAACAACACACAGACGGGTGTGATCTGTGTTACAACAAAGGAATTCAAGAGCCAAAACGGAACGCAAGAGTCATAATACGTGGTACTTGGGTAGAGAAAATAAAAGGTACGTACGTCTGGAGGTGCCCTCCTTACGCTTCGCTGTAGCACACGGACGTTAACCACGACGCAGACGCAGATTTGAATACAGCGAATAGACACGTCAATGACCGGACGGATAGATGATAATTTCGTGAAAAAAAGGGGCACAAGGGAGATGAGAACACGGATCTTCCTCTTCGGAGTCCAACACCGTGACCACACAACACGACGCCCTGACTATTCAAATTCGCTAGATGTTGCACATATTGACCTTTGGGCGTTCACTGTTTCTATTTCTCCTCCTTTTTCCACAGTTCAGTACACCTTTTTTTCTGTTTTCAACCTTGATCTGTGTTCAGGTGCCGGCCGGAGTGGCCGAGCGGTTCTAGGCGCGTCAGTCTGGAACTGCGCGACCGCTACGGTCGCAGGTTCGTATCCTGCCTCGAGCATGGATGTGTGTGATGTCCTTAGGTTAGTTAGGTTTAAGTAGTTCTAAGTTCTAGGGGACTGATGATCTCAGAAGTTAAGTTCCATAGTGCTCAGAGCCATTTGAACCATTTTTTTTTTTTCTTCAGGTTTTGACTGGCTATCAATCGGGCCATCTTGCCACTAAATTTGAGGGGAGTGCGGTGGGGGTCTCCCTTGTTAGAACCTACCAGCGACAGACATGACTTCGCATGGGTAGCATTAAGTATCTACGGCCGGACGACTCGGGTGGCGTAGCACATTTTGTTTGCGGGCCGCTGCGTAGAGTTAAGAACAAATTTCAAACACAATCATCGATTTCATGTAACCTACGCGATGTAAGCACCGAACGGCAGGAAAGTTTTCTGGCGTTTGGAGTGACATCTTACAGCAATGATGGGAGCACATTGTGACTTAGGTGATACGTTTACAACCAATGTAAACAATGTATGCGAATCACCCCTGATCTACATATTCAGCTCGCGCTACAGAACTCATCTTGTGAACGTTGGTACGCACTGTGATGCATTGTTAAGTCTCATTGCAGCAATTCTTTGTCTTCGACACTCTATCGCAGATTACTTCGCCGTACCATGCAAAGAATCGTGTCCACTTCTAGGTTTGATTCAAGGAAAGCAGAAAGCTTAAAGTTGAGTCATCTGCTGCACTGCTGAAAGAACGCAATGTGCGTAAACGAAACAAAGATCAAGTGTTTCGGAAAACTTTATTGTAGCATAAAAAGTAAAACGACACATTTTGGATTCGCATGTTTTTTTTTCGCTCTGCAATTGTTCCAAAACGATTGCAGGGAAACTATTGGTTAAAAATATTAGATTAGTTAAAATTTTAAGTACCACATCACAACCTGATAAGGTGGTTACCTTTCCGTTATTCGTCATATTTATTACAGTGCTTCAAAGTTGAGGAACTTATTGCTGATCGTTCTAAGAATTTTCAGTGAATTAAAAGTGAGAATTGGGATGGCTAATCTGAGCGATTCAGAAGCTGGCAGTCCGAAATTGTATTTCAAAATGCATATCTCCAAATCATTGATAGGTGAATGCTAGGTTGAAAGACAGAGCGATAAAAGTGATCCAACCACAAATCGGTTTCATATTTTTGTTTCCAGCCACGCGCTCTACTGCTGGACCACCACGCCAGATGTAAACTAGTTCACACACCGTGTTCTCGAGGCACTGCTGCTCTCTCGAGTTAGGGCGACTGTTAGGTGGCAATGAAATCTTTTTCACACATTTAATTCATCTTAATTCAATTTGGACGAAATACTTACGAATCATATACAGAAATCTTCCTCGTGAATGTGTATCTATTGATTAGCTTGCGTATGTAGACGAACTTGATTGATTTCAATTTATACACAGAGAGATTGTGAATGTTGAAAACGTTTTTTAAGTAGAGTTGCAGGTTACCTTAAGTGTTTGCTTTGACATTCTTCACACTAACGGAATGCTATAGGATATAATACGGCCAGGACTGTAGCAACCAAAGTAACAGCTTCCATGGATCGTCGACTTCCAGGTGAGCCACCTTCAGCGGATCTCCACCTCCCAATCGCCCACAGAGGCTTCCCACAATGTCGCCCAAGTTATCTCTCAGAAGGTAAAGATCTTATTGGTGCTGGGCCAAAACTGTCCTCAATCCGTGTCCGGCACACAGGTTAAACGTGCGACCTATGTTAGAACGTGATATTCCAGCTGCTTGAAGAATGAAGTACATTGATCACGCTCAAAATTTGTGTGTACAATAAACAGACTTAAAACGACTTACAACACGTATGTCGCTAAAATTAGATACATTTAACGGACAAGTTACTGAAAATTTTGTGCTTGAAATATTTTCGTAAGAATAAAAAGCTCCATTATTGACCGGTAATACATTTTCACACACCGTGCAAGGAACCAGTTCCTCCCTCATATTGTTGCTTTTAGTAGTTACGACGCGGCGGTTCTTATCGCAAGCGCAAGCGCTAAATTTGGCACGTATTGTAGCAGATAAAACTCCGGCAGGCGAGACAGAAATGCAATAAAGCGGGTGGTACGTGGCGCTGCTGAGAGTCAGCGCTCGGCTCTCGGTTTACCTCTGGCACGGAGTTACCGCTATTTTTATCCGGGCGGGCCCACCTCGAGCCGCGGGTAGGCCCTGCTGCCGCCGCTACACTTAACAATATCAATTTACACCGTCCTCCTTATCCCAGTTACCTCAATTTAAAGCTGAACCCAGGTTAGCTACGAAGTTGTACTTTCGCTTGGCCAACGCTCGTAACTTCTGAAACTATTTGACTAGTAACATAATGAAGCGGTCTCAAGAACCAGCATTTTACTATAGCTTTTTGCGCATCACAGTTACAACAAATTTAGTTATTTCTGTCTACCCTTAACACGTCGTGCGCTGCTGTTTGTTAAAGGAGTGAGTCGTCCAGGAAATAATTTTTTGCTAGAGTCCGATGTGCGAATATTGACACAACATATGTAAAAGCTGTCTAGACGTCCCGCCTACAGACCACAGTTTTCGAGTGTCGACGATGAGAGGGGTATAAGCGACCATGTTGTTACGAAAACAAAGACAGTAAAGTGTGTGTGTCGTCGACCTGACACAGTAACAGTCAAGTCGACACACATTAAAAACATTTTTTTCAAATCCGACAAACTCAGAGCTGAGATCGTAGCTCGAAGAAATCTTCAACCGCGATCTAGAAAAGGACGTATCAAGTAAAATACAGACAGCGAAGACCCACCTTGACGTAATGGCAGCATACGGAGAAAGTTTCGAGAACAGACTACCATACACTCGCTGCGAGAGTGCAGGGAAGGTGATCAAGAAAACTTGATAGAAACTCGTGCATTTGCAGGAACGGCCATGCGTGAAATCTCAAATAATTTTCGGTCATATCTACAAAAAATATTAGGGATTTCTGGTCAAAGGCGAAGTCATAGTGGATCCATACTTAGCATTCAGTCTCTTGTCGATCTATGATGTATGTCTGTAGGCTGTATGTGTCGCTTATGATGCGACGAATGAAAACTTCTACCAAGGCTGGTATTCGAACCCGGGTCTCCTACTCACTAGGCAGATCCGCTAATGAGTATGCCCCCACCGGCACAATGGCTTTGCACAACTGCGTCGACTGTTGTGGCACGCCTCCCTCCTCAGTCATATATATATATATATATATATATATATATATATATATATATATATATATATATATATATATATATATATATATATCGCTATGGGACTTAACATCGGTGGTCATCAGTCCCCTAGAACTTAGAACTACTTAAACCTAACTAACCTAAGGACATCACACACATCCATGCCCGAGGCAGGATTCGATCCTGTGGCCGTAGCGGTCGCGCGGTTCCAGACGGTAGCGCCTAGAACCGCTCGGCCACCTCGGTCGGCCAATCCAAATTCCCATTCACGCTTTAGCCCACTAGGTATTCACCCTAAACTCGAATAACTTTGCAGATGCACTCCGACTGTACTGGAATACCACTCCAGCATCGGACGAAACGGGGGATCCTTGCTTAAACCTAAGCGTATGTGCTTTATTCAGTCAGTTGTGCAAAGCCACTGTGCTGGGGTGGCAAAGTAAAAGGTCTCTAGAACCATGTAGTTTCCTTTGGTCTCGTAGCTACGTCTAGTTTTGAAACTACAGACGATAGACAAAGCAGAAATAATAAATTTCGCATTTTACAATGTTTATATCTTCGAAAATACTACCACATCAACATCGACCCGTCTACAGACTCAAGAATGATACTGATGCCAGCACTACTGGTACAAGCATTACAGGCACTGAAAAAACTTCATACTACTTGCAGTAAACGAGGGACAAGACCCTGACGGCGTTCGCTAATTTTACGCTCAATAAGCTATGGACTTAGCCCCTTTCCTAGCGCAAGTTTATCGAGAATCACCAGCGAATAGTTTAGCGTGAGTGGGATGGCCGGACGCGGGATTGAACCGTCGTCCTACCGAATGCGAGTCCAGTGTCTAACCACTGCGCCACCCCGCTCGGTCTAGGTCTGTGTTACTCCATTTCACTACTCCAAATGAGTAGGTCAATATTGGTATAGCATAAGCATTTATAGCTTTTCTTGTTTCTTACTGTCAATTCTGTTTTCAGTATTTTTGCTAGTCTTTGTCTATATTTTTCTTTTAGTTCTTGTTTAATATTTGTATTTATTCGTATTTTTTTGTCTGTATCCTAGATATATATAGGCATCTGTTTTTTACATCGCTTCTATGCAGTCGCTGTGGTTATCCAATATGTAATCTTCTTGTTTAGTGTGTTTTCCCTTGACTATGCTATTTTTCTTACATTTGTCTGTTCCAAAAGCCATACTTATATCATTGCTGAATACTTCTGTTATCTTTAGTAATTGGTTTAGTTGTTGATTTGTTGCTGCCAGTAGTTTTAGATCATCCATGTATAGCAAATGTGTGATTTTGTGTGGGTACGTTCCAGTAATATTGTATCCATAATTTGTATTATTTAGCATGTTAGATAGTGTGTTCAGAGCAAGGCAGAACCAGAAAGGACTTAATGAGTCTCCTTGGTATATTCCACGCTTAATCTGTATTGGCTGTGATGTGATATTATTTGAATTTGTTTGGATATTAAGTGTGGTTTTCCAGTTTTTCATTACTATGTTTAGGAACTGTATCAATTTAGGATCTACTTTGTATATTTCCAATATTTCTAGTAACCATGAGTGGGGTACACTATCAAAAGGTTTTTGGTAATCAATGTATGCATAGTGTAGCGACCTTTGTTTAGTTTTAGCTTGGTATGTCACCTCTGCATCTATTATCAGTTGCTCTTTACATCCTCGTGCTCCTTTGCAGCAGCCTTTTTGTTCTTCATTTATAATTTTGTTCTGTGTTGTATGTGTCATTAATTTCTGTGTAATGACTGTAGTTAATATTTTGTATATTGTTGGTAGGCATGTTATGGGGCGATATTTTACTAGGTTTGCTGTGCCTGCTTGATCTTTAGGTTTCAGATAGGTTATTCCATGTGTAAGTGTATCAGGGAATGTGTATGGGTCTGCAATGTAACTGTTAAATAATTTAGTTAGATGTGAATGTGTTGAGGTGAACTTCTTTAGCCAGAAATTTGCTATTTTATCTTTTCCAGGGGCATTATTATTATTATTATTATTATTATTATTATTATTATTATTATTATTATTATTATTATTCTTTGAGTGATGCGACACTGATCTGTAGCGAAATCTGCGGTCTAGATGACGTTGGATGGTTACGGTTTAAAGACGACGAAGGAAACGAATGTTACGTCGTGGGAATAACTATAATTCTTGCTACAACGCAATTTGACACGTATTAGATTCAGAGATCATACATATATATATAAACCATATCTGCTACGATGGCCGCCGGCCAGCCTGGATGTGGTTTTTACGCGGTTTCCCACATCCCACCACTTGAATAGTCAGCTGGTACCAGAATCCCGCCTCAGTTACACGATTCGCAAAATTTTATGAAACTTTCGCATGAATATCAATACTATGCAGTTCGGGTTCACCTATTCCGTCCTGGAGGTGATGGGGTGTCGACAAGAGGGGTATCCAGCCATCCCTTTATCATGCCAAATCCGTTACTAACAATGCCAACCCTGCGTCGATGCGGGACACAGGCACAAGAAGAAGATAACTTTTGATACGATGGCCGAAGCAGGCCGGTTTGTATACCTAGGTTTAATATTTTCGCCTGAGATTGGCCAAGAAACAGTAGTAGGACTCTTAATGTTTTCAGTACACACAAATTACTTAAATGATAGGAGGAGCAGTATTATCTGGTTGTTGGCTGACGCTTCTGCTGCCTCCACGAAAGTATTGTCGTTCGACGATCGTAAGAAATTGCAGAAAGATTTGATTTGGTGTGAAGAATAGCAGTTTATTTTAAATACCGATACATGCAAGATAATCGGTATTTTAAAGAACTCTATAGTATCCGATTACAAAATGTCACAATCTCATTGATCCTGTCAGAACGTTTAAGTATTTTGGGATTATACAGGAGAGGAAAGAGAAACAGTATGAAGCGTAAAATCAGTAATACGTAAGGAGAAGGAAAAACTGATTTGTTGGAAAGATTCTGGGAAAGGACGCAGTATGTGAAAGGGAAATACCGTACAAGAAGATAATGACCTATGCAGCAGCACTACTACAGCCTCAGGAGTCTGTCCAGTAGATCAGACAGCAAAGACAGGTCGGTTATAGACACGGGCTGCTAGGGTCGTAACATTGGATATGGTACATACGACAGTGAAACAGTGACTCTCAGGGAACTTACATAAGAATTTTTGGAAGACAAACGACGACGTTTATGCGAAACACTGTTAAATTTAGAGAACGTTGTCATAGGCAGATATTGCGACATTTAAATTGCCGCGTAGACTCAGTAAGGTAAGGAAAATCATGTCGCGTACAGAGGCACGTAGACAGCCATTCTTCCTTCCGCCGTTACAGCTAAGCCGGCCTTTGTGGACGAGCGGTTCTAGGCGCGTCAGTCTGGAACCGTGCGACCGCTACGGTAGCAGGTTCGAATGCTGCCTCGAGCATGGATGTGTGTAATGTCTTTAGATCAGTTAGGTATAAGTAGTTCTAAGTTCTAGGGGACTGATGACCTCAGAAGTTAAGTCTCATAGTGCTCAGAGCCATTTGAACCATTTTGAACCGTTACAGCTAATGGAACAGAAAAAAAGCTTTTAGATAATATTGGTGCGAAGTAATCCCCACCATGCACTGTAGCTTTTTGGCAGGGGCACCGTACGAACTTATCACCGATTTTATTCATACTAACAGGATTTGTAGGGCACGACTAAGACTTCTACACAATTATATAAAAAAGGAAGACGCAAGCACAACACCGAATATTGGCGCGGATAAATGATGGTGCATGACTGAGTTTATATGGTACCTTCTCTATAGGCTCTCCCTCTATTCTGTTCGGTGATGTACGCGCAATTTTGTGGTCATTCTGTAAGGTTCTTCACCGGCCTGTAAAAAAATAAACGTCGCAAGGCTGCACCAGGGAGTACATTTTCGAGGAATTGCTTTAATACTACACGTTAGTAAACGGTCTCCATCTTGGGAAAGTTGTGTGTGAACGAAAAACCGGCAGCGCGATTCGATCAAGAGTCCTCACTCTTATGAGACTAAGAGCTAACTCGCTTGGCCGCGGACTCCGTGAATAGCAGCAACCATGCAAAGCATATAACCACACTTAAAAATTTCTAACTTGTTTTTCTTGAAAACGGTTGAGAGTTGGGTCTTCCTATTTACATAAGTTCTAGACGTGCCCTACAAATCCAGTGAATACGAAGAAAATCGGTGAAGGGAAGTTCGCACGGTCCCCTAGTGAGTTGATATGTAGATGTATTGTTTCGAAACACGTATTCTCAGTACCGTGTTAACAGAGAGATTGCGATTATTTGTGTCCGCAGCTCGTGGTCTTGCGGTAGCGTTCTCGCTTCCCGCGCACGAGGTCCCGGGTTCTATTCCCGGCGGGGTCAGGGATTTTCTCTGCCTCGTGAGGACTGGGTGTTGTGTGTTCATCATCATTGACGCGCAAGTCGCCGAAGTGGCGTCAACTAGAAAGGGCTTGCAATACAGTGGACGAACTTCCCCTCATGGGGCCTCCCGGCCAACAATGCCATACGATCATTTCATTTTTTTTGTGATTATTTGCGGTGTAAGTGTAGTTACTAAAATCAGTTTCGTTGTTTCTGATTTCAGAAAATTATCCTCATAATCAGCTAATCATGTGTGTAGATGCCACTTCATTGCGTAGAACACGAGTGACATTTCTCCTATCTGGGGAAACGTGCTTTCAATTTAGAGGCTCATAATTTAGGAGCAATAAAATTGGAACTGATATATCAACTTCTCAGTAAACATGAATACCTAATAAACCAGATGATGATATAGTAAATACTGTTGGGAAATAGTGTTAATTTCGGTTTCCTTAATTACTAAATTTCTTCATGTAGCTGTGAAGGTCAGGTTCTCATTGGATGTTGTATGCTGGTCATTTTTATTTTGCAGCAATGAACATAAAACAAAGAGCCTTAAATCGATTTAGACAAATGCTGGGTTAATTCTTTTTATAAGGGCGTAGCACCATCCTTGCCCAAACCGAGCGTGTGCTCCTTCAATGAGCATACTGGCGACCCAGTCTCGCGCGGGTGGCACGAAGTATGTACGGCCGGACGACGTGTCGGGCGTAACGGAAATTTTGTTAACGGGCCATTGCATTGGGTTATGATCGAAGTTCAGATAACAGCTTTGTTGTTGTTGTTGTTGTTGTGGTGGTGGTGGTGGTGGTGGTGGTGGTGGTGGTGGTGGTGGTGGTGGTCGTCTTCAGTCCTGAGACTGGTTTGATGCAGCTCTCCATGCTACCCTATCCTGTGCAAGTTTGTTCATCTCCCAGTACCTACTGACACCTACATCCTTCTGAATCTGCTTAGTTTATTCATCTCTTGGTCTCCCTCTACGATTTTTACCCTCCACGCTGCCCCCCCAATGCTAAATTTGTGATCCCTTGATGCCTCAGAACATGTCCTACCAACCGATCCCTTCTTTTAGTCAAGTTATGCCACAAACTTCTCCCCAATCCTATTCAATACCTCCTCGTTAGTTATGTGATCTACCCATCTAATCTTAAGCATTCTTCTGTAGCACCACATTTCGAAAGCTTCTATTCTCTTCTTGTCTAAGCTACTTATCGTCCACGTTTCACTTCCATACATGGCTACACTCCATACAAATACTTTCAGAAACGACTTCCTGACACTTAAATCTATACTCGATGTTAACAAATTTCTCTTCTTCAGAAACGCTTTCCTTGCCATTGCCAGTCTACATTTTATATCCTCTCTACTTCGACCATCAGTTATTTTGCTCCCTAAATAGCAAAACTCCTTTACTACTTTAAGTGTCTCATTTCCTAATCTAATACCCCTCAGCATCACCCGATTTAATTTGACTGCATTCCATTATCCTCGTTTTGTTTTTGTTTATGTTCATCTTATATCCTCCTTTCAAGACACTGTCCATTCCGTTCAACTGCTCTTCCAAGTCCTTTGCTGTTTCTGACAGAATTACAATGTCATCGGCTAGCCTCAAAGTTTTTATTTCTTCTCCATGGATTTTAATACCTACTCCGAATTTTTGTTTTGTTTCCTTTACTGCTTGCTCAATATACAGATTGAATAACATCGGGGAGAGGCTGCAACCCTGTCTCACTCCTTTCCCAACCACTGCTTCCCTTTCATGCCCCTCGACTCTTACAACTGCCATCTGGTTTCTGTACAAATTGTAAATAGCCTTTCGCTCCCTGTATTTTACCCCTGCCACCTTTAGAATTTGGAAGAGAGTATTCCAGTCAACATCGTCAAAAGCTTTAGGCAACTGAATCAACAGCTCCCAATTCTGAATTAATTTAAACGACTTAAACAGTGCACGACAAGAGTTCCTCAGGAGGTGCGACTTAATCGAGACTCCATATAATACTTCAGCCAGTTCGCGTAAAATATTTATAAATTGCATACAGAAACCTTCCTTGTCAGTGTCTAAATGTAAACCGTATCAGAATCCCCACACCGAGCGAGGTGGCGCAGTGGTTAGCACACTGGACTCGCATTCGGGAGGACGACGGTTCAATCCCGTCTCCGGCCATCCTGGTTTAGGTTTTCCGTGATTTCCCTAAATCGCTTCAGGCAAATGCCGGGATGGTTGCTTTGAAAGGGCACGGCCGATTTCCTTCCCCATCCTCCCTCACCCGAGCTTGCGCTCCGTCTCTAATGACCTCGTTGTCGACGGGACGTTAAACACTAATCTCCTCCTCCAGAATCCCCACAGTAGTTTCTGAGAATTGGGTGTATAAAGACCTATAAACTCAGCGAGGGGATTTTAAGAAGTAATAGTGGTGTGCTGATCGAACACTTCTAGTATTATTAACCTAGCGAAAAGACTCACTCGCTGTGTAGTAATGAGTCTTCATTAAGGTCAATTACGTGTTTAAATCTCCTGTAGCCACTTTGCACGAACATAGTTGAATATCAGTTGTGGATGTATTGAGTGGTGGTCACTGTTGGAAAAATGGCCCCCTTTCTTTTCGCCATTTTAGAAATGTGCCGCTTGAGTGCAGCGTTGTCCACTGGATCTGGGGATCGTAAGTTCCCGGTGATGCGAGGTAACTAGGGTTTCTCTCGTCAGCAGCAGCATCTGTGGAGCTGCGGTGACGGTGATGCGTCCTGCTGGCCTGTTCCTCCGCTCGCAGTACCTTTGAAATTCTCGTGGCGGGTCAGGGACTTCGCCAAGGGATCGTATAACACGTCTCTTGTAGATCAACACTCGCGAAGCGTGTATGTATGCGGCGTAAACAGCGATGGAAATATATGGCGGACAGGGTGGTTGCGGCGCTCGGGACTAGGCTGGTCAATTCGGTCCCCGGGCACGTGCTGGCGGCGGCTGACGCAAGTGCTGCTATCAGCTTTGACGCAACGCTGACGGTGCCACGCTTCCCGCCTGCGCTGCCTTCTGGGCTCGATCACCCACCCGCCGCCGTACGTTACTTCGTCTCCACTCGACAGCTTACGAGGCAGCGCGGAAGCGTGCTGTTTAATCACCCGAGTACCTGTTTATGTGTTGGAGGTTTGTTCTTAGCTTGAATTTAGGTGAACACACACAGAAGGCACACTTGGGTTCCTCAGTAGAGCTTCTTAGCACTACGACCGCCCCTGATGGAGGCTGATTACTTACCAACTTTGCTCCTGGTGTTTAAACACGAGTTACTCGAGACTCTTCAAATTCTAAATCTCGCTTGTTATTCGCCAACGAGACCAAAAAAGAAAACTAAATATACAAATTTCCGAGGAAAAAATAGCTTGTTGTGTACCTTAAGATATATATTCTGAGGAGCCAGAATTAATGCCGATCTTACATTGTGAAGATAATGACACAGCAGTGTGCAAATCAGATGCAGTGGCGATGTCTTAACTACTCAAATCGTGTTCTGCTCCTTTGTGACCGTAGAATATCGTTTTTCTTAGAAAATGTAACCACTATGATGGTTTCAGCGGCAGGTTTCGACCTCGCATGCTATAGTTGCACAGTGTTGGAACTTACAGGGCGGGAAGTCATTTTCGTATCGATTAGCATTGTGTGTATAATATATATAACATAGGAACTGATGATGCTCGATCTCTCCGTCAAGGTGGAGACACAAAGATGTGCCGCCTCCTGCTCCTCTTCCCCCCCCCCCCCCTCTCCTTTCTGCGCCACAAAGAAGAATGCTGGTAACGCTTTTTACTTAAGCAAACCATTCAAACACAATATTATTCGTGGAGGCAGTCACCTGTCATTCACACTAAAACACGTACATAAAAATGTTACTTACGAAATTCGTCAAGGTGAACGAAAGAAGACTCTTCGCAGTTAACTCATCTCAACAACATACAGAGCACAGAGTATACCCAGAGATTCCCAGAGTGCCCAGAGAATACTAGAGTACCCAGAGATCCCAAGAGAGCGTCCCAGAGTGCCCCAGAGACTAAAACACTAACAAGAATCGCTTCTCGGCTTTTGGCAAGATCAATGTGTAATTATATTTATTAAAATGTAATAAAATTACATTATTTTTATCGATGATTTATTACATTTTAATAAATATAACTACACATTGATCTTGCCAAAAGCCGAGAAGCGAATCTTGTTAGTGTTTTAGTCTCTGGGGCACTCTGGGACGCTCTCTTGGGATCTCTGGGTACTCTAGTATTCTCTGGGCACTCTGGGAATCTCTGGGTATACTGCATACAAACACGGTCCAGCTACATTGTGACCATCGTCTACGTTCGACATCAGCGTGCAATAAATCACAGACGGGAGATGGCAGCACTAGCAGTGGAAGGTATATAAAGCATGTCGTGGGGGCGCCAAAACAATGCAGTCCTAGTCTTAATGCGGAAACTGAGCGCCCGAAAAGGCAGCATCATTGGCTTTGGGGGGCAAGGGTGGAATCATTTCCTACATGGCTAAGTTTGTAAACTGTTCGCGTGATGCCGTGGTTGAAGTATACCGTGCATGGCAACATGTCGCTATCCAGAACCGGCGCATTTGATAGACCTCTGCAGCAGGCGCCTTGGACACTGGGCAGTGTATATTCTGATGTAACAAATTGTTCATTGGGGCTTCAATTTTTAGAATAATTGATTTCTATAGAATTAGTTAATGCTTAAAGGATTCCACTAAATGATCTGTTTGGTCCCCTCCTCCAAATCAACCAACCAACCACTAACTGACTGAACTGGCGTTGGAGCTACCTACTACTAGCAAATTACAAAAGGTCAGTGTGCATGTTGTTCTGAAAGAGAGAAGGTAGGAATGTGATACAGAAATGTGGGGTATCAAGGCAGTGAAACATTGTTGGGAATACGGTCATTGAAATACAATAAATAAACATAAACATGACACATTACCATTGGGATGACCGAGGAAAAAATCTCTAAGTAGCTCAAAAAACAACAGTGCGTAGGGTTCGTTACCTGGGCTGCACAAAAGGCACGTTTATGTTGGGTTAAAAGTGTGTTTTACATTTCGCACGAGGCATAAGAAATGTCAGAGGGCTGGTGTAACGGCGCGTTGTTGGTAATAGTGAGGGTTGTCCAGGCGGCGCATCACATGATCGGGATCGTCAGAATCAGAAGACCGCGACGTAGAGACCAGGCGTAGGGGCAGGCATTTTGGCATGTCTACCATCTCAGTGAGACATCTTGCCTCCTCAAAGACTCTAACGAAACAGTGTCTCTCTCCAAGGCTCCAACCGATCAGCGTTCTCCAGATGTCCTCGCCCATGCTGCAGTATTGGTTGCTTAGAGCGATCGGGTGATTGCTCTTTGCCCATGGCTCACTCGTGCCCGTTGGAGGTTCTCGAGCCAGTGGGGTATGGTTTTACCAACTTACTGCTTCTACTAACTTCTTACCACCGCTTCGTTTGTCCGCCAAATTCCGCCAAAAACACGATGATGCTAGAGTTTCTATGTTCATCTGCCGCACGCTTATGGCCACGGGAAAGTTTCTTCTAAAACGACCGGGTACCCATCGACTCCCTATTCTGTAGCGGTATATTAAGTAGTTGTTCTGCCTGTTACAGTCCAGGGACAGAAGTGAATCCTGCATTCAAGAAGACGGGTTAGAGGTTACAAGTAGTATGCCAAGCCATCTGCCCACTAATAGCTGAATATTTCAGGAACACCTTGTCGACTTAAGTTTGCTATCCTTTCCCAGAAACTGTAATAGTGGAAATGCGTTGCATACAGTGCCTACGCCAGTGACTTGAAACAAATCACACAAACAGCACTCGCACATCAGATCAGTTAACACCATAGACATTTGTCGTGGTAACATAAATTGCTACAGGTTACTGGAGCATCCCTTCGTCATATAGTCAGTACGGAAAGTACTAGGTGGAGTATTATGTACCCGTCAGTGCATGTCTCCATCAACGCCTGAATCGGTTCCTTATTTCCGTTTTGATGTCAATTAATAAAACTAAAACTTTGCTGTGAGTTGTTAATCTCCAAACCTCTGATTACCACCTAGAGTTCCCTCGCCTTTGTCATCTTTAGGAGCAAACTTCGTCATAAAACGATTCATAGCATCAAATACATCATTTGCCGAAGATAGAGGCTATAATAATCCCACTAGCGTATAAATGGTCACTACATTATATGAATCTTAACCTATAAAATAATTAACTTGCATGAAATGGAGACCTCGCTGAGAAATTGGTACACCTTTTATTGAATTCGTTTCAAACTGGGGAAAAAATTGAGAGAGGTCTGTTGCCGAAAGGAGTCCAACATTACATACAATATAGCAGAAATACGTGTGAACAAGTCGCTGTTCTGGCCCTACTGACCAATAAGAGTAACTTCACATCTACGACGTTTACACACTAGACTGTATGGAGGACGATCGAGAACATTGAACACAAAGAATCGGATTGTTGCGGGTATCGCAGCGCTCGTGTGCGGTCTGGCATAGCCATGCTGACTGAGGGTGCTCCAAAGGTGGACCAACTCTTAGAATTCGAAACGCGATTACAGAATGCTGTTTCTCACGCACCGACATAGTTCAGTTACCTACCGCCATGTTGTAAGCCACAATTCGGAGTCCTGTAGTGCCAGAGGGTTGCGACTTGTCAGCGAAGCGTGAAATTCTGCCGAGTAACATGCATGGAATGTAATACCTCAACCGATATTGAGAACAGAATAAACAAATGGAGGCATTTCATTTCAGCACGCCCCCGTAAAAGGAGGCCGAATAAACGGTGATCCTCATAAAACATCTCCAGGGACAGTTCATGATGTCAGTAGCGGGCGCCTTTGTTTACAGTCATTTATACCGCAACAGTGTGTTAGATAAGACCAACTCTCACAACGTGAAACCGATTAACACTCGGAGTACGGGGGATTAGGGTGAATCCTTGAACGAAACGCCACAGTCTCATACGCTTGAATACAATGTTGGTGAAACAGTAACAGACGGATTCAACTATTAAAACATATAATGCAAATTTTCGGGTTAAAATAATGTTTATTTGCACTCCAAATTTGTTTAAATCTGTCCATGGTTGGAACGTCGGCCAAAGTACTCCAACTGTGGCAGCATGTAGCCATAATGCAATAACAAATGCTGAAGTACGTATTTATCAGTTACAGTACAATCGTCCACTGGATGACGTTACACAAATTTTCGGTTACATACAACAATTTTGCCGCTTCTCCAACACAGGCACCTCCCACCTCTTGCTAGTACCGAAAATAAAGTATACATTGTTATAAACAGGTCTGGGACGATATAACTTTTGCCATACGCACTTGGACGTATCGATAAAATGCTAATTTCATCACGATGCCTTATATATAATAAGAATGTACCACTACTGTTTTTTCCGAAAGACAGTGATTCACTAGAAGTGTGTGGTGCACGATAAGAAAATTACGTTATTCGAACGTGGTGCATGTAGACTTCTAGCGTGACGTCTTGGTCGGTTGCAACAACGCGATTGCTTGACTGCTTGTGCTCTGGTATGGTATTAAATAGACTCGTAAAACCCAGAACTTCGATTTCTTGAAAACGCTTGTGCAGCGCATCGCACTAGAGTGACATTTGTTGTATGTAAGTGACCCATTAGGTGTGTGCTTCCCTTAAAAGATCTTCAGCATTTGATGCTAATGAATGTTCTACAAAAGGGTTATAGATACACAGTTTTCTTAAGTGGTAAGTCACCACTAAAAATAATCTTCCACGTAGTAATGCTAAAAATTGTAGTCACATTTTATATCGCATTGTCAATGTCATGTTTCTAGCGACTGCGACATATTTGAGAGTGGGGTTTACTTAAAGGTTATTCATGTTGCGATAATAGCTGTTAAAATGGAAGTCCCATGCTTTCAATCACTTCAAAGGTTTCGTGCCACACAAGCAAATGCACTCCTCCTAAAAGTTGATATGACTTCTACCTACCAGTTTCTAAACTAACGCTAAGCTAACGTGTGAAATCTTGTTCTGCACATTCTTTGTACGTGTTCATACGAGGCAGTAATGTATAAAATAGCGAAATTCGGATTGACGTACAAGGGAGTGTGTTCTTAAATACGTTCATATATAGAAGCAATGGCCAATACTAATACACGAATTTCAGGACTGCGCCGGCAACAAAGACATTCTGTAGGCGTTGCGTAGCCAGGAAATTGGTCGATAGGGCAGTGTGTTTCCAAACCACGCACGAGCCGTAATTATCACCACTCTACTGTAAAATATCTTCCCTTCCCTCACCATTCGCTTCCGTTTTCAAGTAATATGAGTAAGCAGTACAGCGTGATGTTTTGGAGCACCACTGAAACCTACGCATCCTCCCTCCCCATCCTTACTGAACAAACGAGTTCTGGTTTGTGAGAGTCCCCGTTGAATCTTTCCAAACTGTCACTGACTGTGCAAAAGATTACGATGAGCTAGGTCCAGTTTCTGTCGTAAGAATGCCCTAAAGCTGCGCCCTTCATGAGTAAACGGTATCTGAGGATCTGTCCAGTGACGTGCAAATCGCCATTTGTTTTCTTTTCGTAAAATTTTCACGAAGCTATTGAGTAGTAAATAGACTCGAACTGGCGTACAAACAGTGCTTTGCACGGCTTTCGTCTGCTTTGCTACTGTTTACTTCTGTTAGTAAGCTGGTGAGAGAGAAAATCTATTTTCTAACAATAACTGAATTTTCCGTCTGTGGTTGACAGAATATTGCAGAACATTAGTAATTTTTCTCCTATTTAATATTATCTATTTTCTTGGAATTCATCATCCTATTGTTATTAAACGAAGTTCATCCCATAAAGTTGGTTTAAATTTTAAAGAATTTTTTGTTTGTAAAGATCTGTTTTTCATGAGGTCAAAAAAATGCTTTTCGTGCTACGCTCAAGATAAATATATACAGCAACTTTTCGGTGAGCTGAGCGTCCTTCATTGGACTAATTTGCCATCAGGAATATAGTCACTGCATCACATGTTCGCAGAGAGACAGAAGACGACACACGAAGCTGTTCGTGTATGTTACGCTCATAAATTATTAGAGCTGTGTTACACTTAATTTAGGTTTCTATGGTGAGGGATGTGTGTTACTGGTCCTCGAAACTTAAAGAAAAATATCGTAAGGAAAAATGCGGAGCGCGGATGTAGTGACCACTGTGTCCGGATGGCTTGCTGCGCAGCACATCTGCCTAGTAAGCAAGAGACCTGGGTTCGAATCCCAGTCAGGCACTAATTTTCAGCTTGCCCATTGATTTCAATCAATGCCTACTGGCAGCTAGTGTCTCCAATTCCTTTGTGCCTTGATACATTTCTTGTGTTGTACTCTCTAATGATACATTTTCGGGTATGACTCCATACTCTGCTTCTCAAACGTTTTTACCAGCTTCAGATATATTTAAGGAAAGCTTTCATTCACGCAGTATATTAGGTAATTCATTAAAGACGGGTGATAAATACTAAAAAGTTTGGCCGGCCGGTGTGGCCGTGCGGTTATAGGCGCTTTAGTCTGGAACCGCGTGACCGCTACGGTCGCAGGTTCGAATCTTGCCTCGGGCATGGATGTGTGTGATGTCCTTAGGTTAGTTAGGTTTAAGTAGTTCTAAGTTCTAGGGGACTGATGACCACAGATGTTAAGTCCCATAGTGCTCAGAGCCATTTGAACCATTTTGAACTAAAAAGTTTTTCATTTACATCGTGGTGAAATTGTTTTTCGTTATCTTCAAAATCTTCGCGTGGACTATTTTGTTTATTTTCATTAAGTACAATCATTGTATAGGGCCTATAATTGCTGTTTCCTTTCAGTTATCAGCGGTTGGTGTTCTTCAGGAAATGTCGTCAACTTTCATCTTTATACCTCGGACCTCTTTGAGTTTCCAATAGAATGGGAGATACAGTTTTATGCCCTATATTTGTCTACAGGTTCTTAATTCCCAGAGAATACGAAGATTGGTTATTAATGTCATTCCTTTATTACCTGGGTTTAATTAGCATATAGTCGCTGCACGTTCTGAATTGTAAAGCTACACATCATCCACAATTACTTGATTGAAAGTAAGTCCAATCTTTAATTCAGTGTGATTCCAAGTCCCTTAACCATTCTCTTGAGTGTCTTTAGGATTTATTATTCTCATATTCCACGCTCTTCCATCCTCAATCATTTCTGGTGTAAACTATATTCTTTTTAAAATTTATTTTTAGTTGTAATTCCTACATTAATAAATCACTAAGTGTTGAATGACACAGTTGACGTTTTATAACTGCTTAGTAAGATCGTTTACATACCAAGAAGAACGTCGGGCCATTAGTTTGTGATCAGTTGCATGTAACATTTTGTATTTAAGGAAACTTAGTGTCCAGAGATCGCCCAAATATAAATTTATACTCCTTGTCCACATAATTCAGGAAATCTGCTCGTCATTAATGCTGTCTCCAACAGGTACATAATAAAAATTGTTCTGTTTGCAGCTCTTTTGGCGGGACTGTAGATAAATTAAACCACTCTTCCGTCATTAATATTCTACAGTTAATATTGCATTACATTCTACAGCTTTGCTACTCCATGGTGGGATAATTCACACTTTGCGGTTGCAACAGTTAACTTGAAAACGGTTTGCGTTGATCTTCCTCCGTACAACACATCAATTATTGTTTTACATTACATTTACATTATTTGTATTCCAAGGATCCCAGAGAAAGTGGTCTCAAGGTTATGGAAACGTTAGTGACCTCTCTTTGTAATTTTAATGCAATTAAATGACTTAATGTTATGAATTATTGTTGTATTACCGTGGTAATATTAATACTAAAATAACCTATAACAGCAGTTACAAGAGTTTCTGTGAAGATACTCGTCAGAACAGTAAGACTCGCCAAACAATTCTTTTAATTAAATTCCACCACATGAGCTACAAGACAGGTAAAGTAAACAGCAGTATGAGGAGACTGTTCCTTAGAGCCTGCGGCATTGTCTGGTACGAGCACAAAACAGGTGGACAGCTACGAGCTGATGGTCTGGATCAGTCCGCGGACTGGCGCCTTGATGCGACGAATATGAGCCCGAATAATGTGGACAGTGGTTAAGGTACTGGTCTCGCATTCGGGAGGACAGTGGTTCAAAAACTCCTTTGGCAATTCAGACCTAGATTTTTCAGTGGTTCCCTTAAATATCTTACGACAAATGCAGGAGAGTTCCTTCGAAAAACACACCGTAGTTTACCTTCTCAATCCTTTCTCATATCGGTCTTGTGCTCCGTGTCTAATGGCCTAGTCTTTGATCCGACATATCAATATATTGCATTTTTAGGTGAAAGAATCGAGGAAAAAGTAATACTCCTTGTTTATTATTGAGGTAGAAGGGATGTGTGGAAGGAATGAGTATAGTTGTTGGTTGCATCTAAAGCTTCTCATAATTTCACAAATTAACTGGAAATACAGCAAACGTAGATTTTTAGTTTCATAGATAGAGCACTACATAGCAACTTCTGCTTTGTCACTAAGCCCTAGAAAGAAGAGATGCTGACAAACGTAATTACTGTCGGGCATTGGTGCAGTTTAAACACCACCTCACCTGACAGGGACTAGAAGCAGCTTCGATGACGTGCTAAGCGGCGAAGAAATAACTGTGGTTGTAAGGGTAATTCATTGAAGTTTTAGCCTTTTTCTAAGTAAGCGATGCAGCTCTTTTTTATTTATGTAGTACGACCTATTGTAGTTACGTAGGTGGAGAGCTAATGTTTCAAAAAGTCTACTATGCAACGTGGAATCCAGAAAGTACATAGCGATTTTGAGTGGGCCATCTTACAGCTGTTGCTTTAGACGTGAAGACTACCCGTGATAATATGGTTAAGTTTTCTCTTGCTGAGAAATAAGTTAAACAGATGTGCTAATGTGTATTCTACAGTATATTGTGAGCGCTTTGTGTACGGACATAGCCATGTGCACAAGGTGCTTTTTGCTTGTAAATGTTTTATTTCTGACAAACGTTTGTATAATGTACCACATTTTATCCACTAACAAGACAACTAGGCAGGTGGTTCCTACTCAAAATTAACACGTTTTGTAACACATTTTGAAGACAGATGATGACAGCAAAGTCTGTCGAAACCGGTATTTACGCGATCTTGACTAAAGTTTTTTAACCCATGATAAATCTTGGGAGCACAACTTCACGAGGGCGCTTTTTTGTCGTGATTTTTTTTCCGGACGAACGCTACGTTTGCTACAGAGTCGTTGACGTTCTGTCAGACTGATTCGTGTAAGGAACCTGTGTACCCGCAAGCCATCGTCATAAACAGTAAAACGTAAACAGTGACAAACCGAATATTCAAATTTCTGTTCTTCCTCCAGTCTCAGCGTGACAATGTGACAGCACTTTAACTTCAACTGTAGATTGAAAATATTAGATCAGTGCCATGTTTCCAGGAGTTAGGTCCGATGCCTGAGAAACTGAACTTTCTGTAGTGCTTCAGGAAACGAGCTTAAGTATCTGAAGGTCTCGAATATTGCAGTTTTTAAATATGGTTGTGCCATATATGAACCGGCTAAGAAAAAATTCTCGACGTTGTTCACCATGAGAATTTTAGGCTGGCAACCATTGCCCATTCAGGTGAATAGCAGGCTATATGAGTTGATTTTCATTGGCTGCCACTTTCAGGGAGGCAGCGTAACCTCGTGGTGATAAGGACAGTCCTTGCACTACCGCAATCGCTGACTTAATACGGCGTGTTCACACTGCGCGCCGGGATATCAATCCCGTTGTTTTGCGTTGTAGGGCGACATCCAGTGTGAGTAATATTTCCGGCGCACTGTGTGTAAAGCATCAAGCGATTTTGTATATAGACAATAGACAAGAAATGTCTACAGACACGCTTTTGCGAAAAAATCGCAGGACTAGAGCCCGTTTGAAATGGGAGCTTGAGACCATTGCTATACAATGTTGCGCAACACATCGTAGTAAGGACGTGTTGCTAGACATGGCCTCCAGCTGTTCTCATTGCGCCGTGGAAAATGTTTCTTCGTTTTTTTGTTTTTTTTTTCTTAAACGTCACTTCACAAGATGTGGCTAACGGAGAAAATGTTGTAGCTGACTGAAGATTTTCACGTGGCATCATATTTGTGGAAAGTAAATAATTCCGAATATAAAAATCGCAACAATTAGTAGTTGGCAAACAGTACACGTTTCCAGCAACGTCTCGTGTTAATATTTCTTTCACTATCCATTATCATCTCCGCACAAGCGCAGATCCCGAGATCAGCCGTATTTAGCAAATATAGAGGCCTTAAAGACTGTACACGAAGCAAAGTATCTAGACTGTCTTTCATTATCTAGTGACATGTCTTCAGACAGTCTATCTACAATGTCTGCAGACAATCGATCGATTTTGTATAAAAGTGTGTAATTACCTTAAGAATGTCACTGCGCACGTTTCATGCTAAAGTAGTAGTTCCTCCATATTCCACAATCAGCGAGGAAAAAGAAAGTATTTGAATGATGCATGCAAAGTTTGGTAGTCCATCTGCGGTTACTTAGTCCATATATTTTGATCAATCTGTAACAATAGGGAACTAAAGTCACATTTTTCACACCTTTGTTGTTCTTCATCTTAAAATGGTGAAATTCAAATGGGGAAAACCATAGATACAGTTATAGAGATAAATCGAAAAATTAGCAATATCTGGTCATGTGATCGAGGGATAAGTCCATCAAAAAGTAGTTCCTCTTGGCCTTGGTTACGTGACAATTTCGTAAAAGTAGTCTTAATTTCAAGAGCTATGCACAGTGCCTTGAAACTGGAAACAGAACCAGTGAGCGAGATGGCATTATGTGAACGATTTTCTCCCGTTAGTGTCACAAGACAAAGGGAGGTCGTTCTGACAGATCGTCATTGACTCCAGCGGAAGAACAATCACTGCCAACTACCGTATAATCGAGAAAAAATATAAAAAAATTGGGAAAATGCTGAATTTTTGAAACTCTAAACTGACAAAATACCTTTGAAGGCACAGCAAGGTATTACCAAAGATCACGATGTGTGTCAGGTATACAATTTTCAACAGCACACCGAATGCATTAAGAGTCATTCTGTAATACGAATAAAATTTTTGAGGGAAGTTTTTACTTTATGTAAAGTAAAAAATTGCTTCTAAATGCCTATCGCTACACATTGGAGTAGTCCATAGCCTCCTATTTCTTTTGTACTTAAGAAGTCTGAGTCACTTCACTGTCAAAACAAATACCAAAAAAGTAATGAAATTATTGTTCTGTAAGGTTGCACAGGCAAGCTGGCGGTGAAACTGCACCTATGTTGTCTAAGATCTTGTGTGTCAGCTGTCGAAGAGTGGGAATTCCCTTCCCGTTGCAGCTCCGTTCAACTGGTAAAAAGAGAAAAGAAAGACGGGCACACCTGCACAGATCGATAGTAATTAGTTTACCTGCCCTGCAGTGTTTGAGTGTACGATGAACCTGTCCATTATTCTTTTTGTTAAGTCTCTAATGACATCTATATCGACAGGACATCCAATACTTATTTTCCTACCCTGCCTGGTTCTGTTAAAATAGAAAAATCGCAGCCGAAGCTCCTGAGGGACGGAGATGAGATTTAATTACACTCCTGGAAATGGAAAAAAGAACACATCGACACCGGTGTGTCAGACCCACCATACTTGCTCCTGACACTGCGAGAGGGCTGTACAAGCAATGATCACATGCACGGCACAGCGGACACACCAGGAACCGCGGTGTTGGCCGTCGAATGGCGCTAGCTGCGCAGCATTTGTGCACCGCCGCCGTCAGTGTCAGCCAGTTTGCCGTGGCATACGGAGCCCCATCGCAGTCTTTAACACTGGTAGCATGCCGCGACAGCGTAGACGTGAACCGTATGTGCAGTTGACGGACTTGGAGCGAGGGCGTATAGTGGGCATGCGGGAGGCCGGGTGGACGTACCGCCGAATTGCTCAACACGTGGGACGTGAGGCCTCCACACAGTACATCGATGTTGTCGCCACTGGTCGGCGGAAGGTGCCCGTGCCCGTCGACCTGGGACCGGACCGCAGCGACGCACGGATACACGCAAAGACCGTAGGATCCTACGCAGTGCCGTAGGGGACCGCACCGCCACTTCCCAGCAAATTAGGGACACTGTTGCTCCTGGGGTATCGGCGAGGACCATTCGCAACCGTCTCCATGAAGCTGGGCTGCGGTCCCGCACACCGTTAGGCCGTCTTCCGCTCACGCCCCAACATCGTGCAGCCCGCCTCCAGTGGTGTCGCGACAGGCGTGAATGGAGGGACGAATGGAGACGTGTCGTCTTCAGCGATGAGAGTCGCTTCTGCCTTGGTGCCAATGATGGTCGTATGCGTGTTTGGCGCCGTGCAGATGAGCGCCACAATCAGGACTGCATACGACCGAGGCACACAGGGCCAACACCCGGCATCATGGTGTGGGGAGCGATCTCCTACACTGGCCGTACACCACTGGTGATCGTCGAGAGGACACTGAATAGTGCACGGTACATCCAAACCGTCATCGAACCCATCGTTCTACCATTCCCAGACCGGCAAGGGAACTTGCTGTTCCAACAGGACAATGCACGTCCGCATGTATCCCGTGCCACCCAACGTGCTCTAGAAGGTGTAAGTCAACTACCCTGGCCAGCAAGATCTCCGGATCTGTCCCCCATTGATCATGTTTGGGACTGGATGAAGCGTCGTCTCACGCGGTCTGCACGTCCAGCACGAACGCTGGTCCAACTGAGGCGCCAGGTGGAAATGGCATGGCAAGCCGTTCCACAGGACTACATCCAGCATCTCTACGATCGTCTCCATGGGAGAATAGCAGCCTGCATTGCTGCGAAAGGTGGATATACACTGTACTAGTGCCGACATTGTGCATGCTCTGTTGCCTGTGTCTATGTGCCTGTGGTTCTGTCAGTGTGATCATGTGATGTATCTGACCCCAGGAATGTGTCAATAAAGTTACCCCTTCCTGGGACAATGAATTCACGGTGTTCTTATTTCAATTTCCAGGAGTGTATTTACAACTTAGAGTACGGAGCTGTCACAGGAAAGTGAAAATTTGAAAACGCGTTAGTCAACTTAAAAGGGGAGGCCACGACGTTTGGAACGCGGATTTACTGTAAACTTGGTACACTCTTAGTACTCCATGAGGACAACAAAATGTGTAAGCAGTAGCGCGTACTTCTCAAGCGTCATTGAGTAAATCGCAAGATAATTGCGGTCGTCAAATAATACCTGTGCGTGGCCATTTTTACTATGAAGCGGCGGCAGCCGAGTGGTAGCGTTCATGTCCCATAATCGCTGGATCGTTGGATCGTGTCCCGTTCGTCAGTTTTTTTATTTTCAACAGTCATTTTCTTTACTATTTATATTACAATTCATATAATGGGAAAAATACGTGTAATAATATGAACTTTCATTAAATTTTCAATGTTATTTGGCAGTCTACAAAATTTTGTCACACATAATATTCATAACTATCGACTAGTAAACGACCAAACGCATAAAGTGATACTGAAAATGTATGCTTGTCCGTGATTTGTGAAATCCCTTATACCTGGAAGGAGCCCGAAACGACTTGTTACGTCCAAGTTTTGACCAGCAGAGACGGCTTTCGAAAGACGTACAATTAGTCGTCGCTTTCGACATTACGAGTACAACTTGCAGGATGGTTTCTTCGTAAAAACATGGGGAAAAAAGTTAAACGGCACCAGTTGCATTGAATAAATGCTATGTTTCCGCGTGCGCAAGGTGTTTTGAGTTTTTTCGTGGAAAAACAAACCTCGTTAACATATTCAAAAACCTCTCTTTCAGCCGATAATTTGGAAGCAAACCATACATAACGCAGTATTTCCTTAAATATTTGCGCTGATGATTGGTCATGCAGTATCGAGTGTATTTTAATAGCGTCTTCACGAGAAGCAATTTCTCTTTCTCTTTCTCTTTTGATTAAATACGAACAAGTTTGAAGACACGGACAAGCATACATTTTAGTATCACTTCATGAATTCGGTCGTTTTTTAGTCAATAGTTACGAATATTATGTTATCTGTGATAATAAAGGCCGGCCGAAGTGGCCGTGCGGTTAAAGGCGCTGCAGTCTGGAACCGCAAGACCGCTACGGTGGCAGGTTCGAATCCTGCCTCGGGCATGGATGTTTGTGATGTCCTTAGGTTAGTTAGGTTTAACTAGTTCTAAGTTCTAGGGGACTAATAACCTCAGCAGTTGAGTCCCATAGTGCTCAGAGCCATTTGAACCATTTGTGATAATAAAAATTTGTAGACTACCAAATAACCTTGTAAATTTAATAAAAGTTTATCCGATTACACGTATTTTTCCCATTATATCAATTGTAATATACCTAGTAAAAAAAGACTGTTGAAAATAAAACTGACGAACGGGACTCGATCCAACGATCCAGCGGTTACGGGGCTTGAACGCTAACCACTCGGCTGCCGCCGCTCCATGGTAAAAATGGCCACGCACAGGTATATATTTGAGGACCTAAATTATCTTGAGATTTTCTCAATAACGCTTGAGAAGAACGCGCTACTGCTTGGACATTAAGTTGTCCTCATGGAGTACTAAGAGTGTACGAAGTTTACAGTAAATCCGCGTTCCAAACGTCGTGGCCCTCCACTTGTTAGACGTAGACATCTACAGTATAAATGATTGTATTTTCTTGGCCTCTTCAGTTTTATATCGCGACCTAGGAGGCAATTACGAAGAATGTCACAAGTCTAAAATATAACCGATCCACGCCAAAGTCTCAGGTTAATTTATTCTTCTAGTTCAAAATACGAAGTGTACACTCTGCAAATTAAGATGTTGACACAAGAAGTTGATCGCCTATTATAATGCCAAGTGTAGCTCATTGTAAAGCCGAGCGAGATGGCGCAGTGGTTAGCACACTGGGCTCGTATTCGGGAGGACTACATTTGAAACCCGCGTCCTGCCATCTTGATTTACGTTATCCGTGGCGGCTTATCTTTTACTGTGAGTTTTATTTTTATCTCTGGCATATTCTTTCTTAAATCAAGCACGTATAACAGATTTGGTTGGTTGGTTGTTGTGGGGAAGGAGACCAGACAGCGAGGTCATCGGTCTCATCGGATTAGGGAAGGATGGGGAAGGAAGTCGGCCGTGCCCTTTGAAAGGAACCATCCCGGCATTTACCTGGAGCGACTTAGGGAAATCACGCAAAACCTAAATCAGGATGGCCGGACGCGGGATTGAACCGTCGTCCTCCCGAATGCGAGTCCAGTGTCTGACCACTGCGCCACCTCGCTCGGTACTATAACAGATTTAAATAAGTCTTCCAAAAAGTTATTCAAAACATAAATGTACACAAGAAAGATTAACCATTTTTCCATGAGCTGTAAACATTTGACAGAAACGGACGTGTAGCACAGTTTATCGTTCATGGCCTCAACAACTGATACTAAGTAATGGTTTCGTCGTATAGATGTTACACTTGATATCTCTTCTAATATGCGGGCTATTTTGTCAAAGACGGCGACGTAATGTTTGTCCTAGGTTACGTTCCTGCCACTCGCCTCTTTCTTTCGGAATAAAGAACCTGCGTAAATACACCATCTAAGAGAACTTTCACTGAGACTATTTTGTTTCTCATAAAGTGTGACTTAAAATTCTACCTGGAAATTCGTTGTTAGTACGAGCTGCCCTTGGACAGAAAATCACGAGTTAAAGTCGCACAACTGAGATCACTTGTTTCGTGCGTCAGACCGTGGTGTACTGTATATACTATTAAACGCTGAACGTAATTCTCACCAATCCTGACTTCCAACGGTTGAGTGGAGCACATCCATTATATTTAATTGCTAGAAGACACTTTCCCGCATACCTATCATTCACGGGAACTTACAGTGGCAAGGTACTAGAAATTTAAGGATTTCAAATGGACAATTGCAGCTAAAGTACGCTAGGTAATAATATACTGAAGAGACTCGGTTTCCGTCTCAGGAATTAGTACATCAGTTTCTCTATAGTTTCTTTCAGCTTTGGTGAATCGGGAGTTTACCGCTTCATCAAAGCGTTATCTAAATCGGTATTTGGTGTTTTCTCTTAGTGAGGTTGGTTTCACAATTTACACTAAAAGTTAATGATGACGTTAATGATATGGCACACTCGTGACACTGTGTCTTTCGACGTATTGATTTCTCTAATGATTTCCGAAATGGAATGTCCTATGCATCTATTCCAACTACCATTCCGCGTTCAAAGTCTGTTAATTCGCGCCGAGCGGCCATAATCACGTAGGAAACCTTCTCACAGGAATCATCAGAGCGCAACTGACAGCTCCACCAATGCACTGCACTTTCACACCTTTTGTATGCGATGCTACCGCCATTTGTATCTGCATATCGTTATTCTCTCATTTGGAAATTCTAAGTTGTCAACCGAGAACTTCAGGTTTGCAACAATGATTCCGCCACCTTGTCACAATCAGCACGGACATTGGTACTTACTTGTGCGTGCCCCCTGACCTTAAGAGTGAGAGTCTTAAGTGCTATAAATACTTCTTTAAGTTTTCTTTCGTTTGCTGTAGTAATTTTTCGTTAAGGAGATAAAGTATTAATCTGTCTTCCTTCATTATCGGTGTCCTTTATCCAGCCAGTGTTGGGTCGTGACTAGAGTCGTATCTAAGCTATTATTAAGGTGGGTTGGCCACTCCCAAAGGCATTTCAAATCTATTACCAGCTCAGTCCTCCCCTCCCCCCCCCCCCCCCCCTGTCTGCGTATAGAGAGCGGAGGTACACAGACCGCGGCCGCATAAGGCCCACCTCCAAACAGTTTTTTTCTTTATATATATATATATATATATATATATATATATATATATATATATATATATATATATACGTCTTTCATTCTCTCCCGGGAAAGGTGAGTCGTATTGGAAACAAAAAAATGGTGTTTTCCATCAGGATATTATTTGAGAAACAAATAATATATTTACTCCCTTTTTGTGGTCCTTATGTACTAACCAATGAGAGGTTTGCGGACCGCGGTACTAGAAGGTTTGTACACCCCTCGTCTAGGGTAATCGCATAATCAAAGGTGACAGTTTTTCAAGGCGTTAACATATCGTGTATCTGAGGCGGTCAGGTGGAACCAGCCCGGTATTCACCTAGGTGGATCCATAGGGAAAAGCCACAATCACGCCGTTGTTAATCCGCGAGGCGGATTCGATCCGGGGCCTATGCGCCTGCCTGTGTCTCGGAAGCGGGCGCTTTAAATGCACTCGACTTATCAGTCGGGTCCAATATTTCCTCTAGTCAGTATTTCCTACTGAATGTGTCAAGGCCAGTTAACTCGGTATATAGCTTTCTTCATGCTACCTCGGTACCTTTTTGCTGACCTTTAAGCGTAGCCTTGTTTTTAGCCATCGTCCTCCTATCTTTAGAATTTTTCACGTTGTTTCCACTGTTGCATGTCCACTTTTACAGTTTCCTCGCAATTGCATTCCACTACAATAACAAATGGAAGTATGTGTGGCATTGAGTATTTTGACTCTCCTCACCTCTGTTGTTCACGTTACCTGCATGAACGACAAAACTGCCTTGCATGAGATAGATGATTTTGTTACCAATATCGTTGCCCCAAAAACAGGCCTGTCTTAGAAGACAGTAGCGGCCCCTTTCCGGGAAATTCGATGTTGGTGCTGCTTCCTCGCTTCAGCTCTGTGCTTTCGTCGGGTATGTCTCCTGTGACAGAACTACCCCAGTTTCAAAGCACTAGAAACTCTACTACATCTTGCTTTGTTAAAGTGTAATTCCTGCAATGCGTAGGAACGATGCCTTTCTCCGTCGTGGCCATGGGTGTGTGTATTTGCAGTGCCATTTCTGAACTGTTTGGTAGTTTATCCGCCATAGATGGATGTCCGTCAGACTAAACCTTCGTCGTTGGGAAAGGCTCTATTGCGTAATTAGTGTTGGTAAGAATATGTCCTTCCCTTGTTGCATTATTCGGAAACGGTGTCGTGATTATTTTAGAAGTACTATTCCTCGTCTGTTTGCGTTCACAGAATTCTAGCACCGCACGTCCCAGTAATCCGCAGAGTACGAGTGATTAATTTCACGTATTACTGCTTCACGTATAGTAACAGTGTACTCTCAACTCTGCAATTGGTGGCATATCGCCAATAGTAGCGAGATACTGTAGCATGTGCGGTGTTAATCACGCCGGCTGGTACTTAACACTTCGACAGTTACTGATTATGATCTAGAAAGTAGCTCCCGTTGGATTGTCTGTCACCTTATAGGTGGAGAAAGGTAACTATGGAGAGTAAAAGTTCACAGTCTACACTATTACAGATAAAACTGAGACAGGAATGTAGCGCAGCCAGTACTTCCTACGAACTCTTTTAAACGTGAGACACGAACAGAGTGGGTCCAGTTTACCCTGCTACACAGCTGTTTCCAGTTTTTCTCCCTGATCGTTTTATGTTTTACGCTCTCATATTACTAACATACACATTTATATAAGAAGAGTCCTTATTGCATTGTTTCACTGACGGAGGATACCACTTGCACTACCGCCGCTCTTCCAATTCCTGACTATTGTTGCAAGTCTCAAACCTCAAAAAAGTTTGATTAATGAAAGATTCAGAGACTGAAAGAGTAGATGCGTCGTTCAATTGTGTGGTCAGCGCTTGAGCGTAACAAGTTAAAACTGCAGTGTGAGATGCTACAACAAATCCGTTACGCATCGCGGTGAGCCTCACTGTCGAAATTCCGAGAGTTCATCTTCTGTTAAATCAAGAAACATACTTCTTGCTACATAAATCTCTCGTAATGACTCGGACGTTAAAATTAATGTGTGGGATTGTGCAGAGGAGTACCCACAATATTGAAATACGATATATACGATATTGCAGTGCCTGTGTTCTGATTACGATGCAAATTTCTTTTAGAAATGCAATGTCGAAAGGAACAGGCACTGCGCGACTACAGCCTTAATGAAATACATTAAATGAATTCGCAATAGCGAATAAGGACAACCATCAGCTGTAGAATGGAATGAAGACAGTAAAAATCTGTGTCGGACCAGGACTCGAACCCAGATTTCCCGCTTATCGCGAGCGGTCGCCTTGCATTTCATTGTCATTCTGCAGCTAATGGTTGTCCTTACTAGCAATTGCGAATTAATTTAATGTATTGAAATCCATTTGCCATCCTCGAGTTAAATTAGAAAAGCGAAGTTACTGTAAATACGGTTCTCTGGCGAGACGTCGTCGGAAATCTTTGTGAAATTTACATTATATTTCGCCGGCGCAACTGACAGTCGCCAGGTGCGGCGAACATACTGCTGGGGCTGTGACCGATGTCTCCTTTCCACGCGTCTGAGAAGGAACTGCGCATGAGCGAACGCGCCGAACTCTGTGGCCAATAGTGTTCCGAGAGACAGCTACGCCACCTGTCGGACGAGGAACGAACAGCATCGACGCACGCGCACTCTCGGTCACACTGTGCAGTGCCGCCGGCGGGCGCAACGCCGTCTGTAGGGAGCCGGCTGCTGGTAAGTGTCCGCGCTGGCGTGCGCCCGGCCTCGTCCTTGTCATCCGAATATACAGGTCGCCACCGCAGCGTCATCCCTTGTACGTCGAACAGTTCTTTGTGGTCACTGGTATTTTAACATAGCCAGCGCTGGATTACATGCTGTGTCCCAGTTCGGCAGATTAGTCGAGCTGCGAATTTTTACTGCTTCTTTAACGACGCTGTCCCAGTATGAAGACGTCGACGTGAGAACTTTTTTTAAATTCCTTACTGTGTTATGTACTGAAACAGTGCTCGGCCACTGCAGATACCTCTTGCTGGCCCCGACGAGTGTGTTGTCGATGTTCGACGCATCTTTCCTCTAGGGTACGATAAGTTTGTCCAATGTATGATGTCCCGCATTTTTACGAATCTTATAGACACACAACCACCTTCAATCAAGATCATCTCTCACTGAGCCTAAGAGAGCTCTGAATTTCGTTGGCGGACGAAAGACGCATTTCTGTTTCTCCAATAATCTTCCTGTTTTTCGAAGAAATACTACCGGCGTCTGGCAGTACGACCATTCCTCTTCGGTCTTCACAATTATTAACTGAACTTCTCTATTCACATGACCTAAAGTTTTCAACTATCTGAGAATAATTAAGAGCTCCAAAGAGGAACTATCTTACAATGTTCGTAATTATTCTTCACAGATTGAATTAAATGTTAGTATACTTACATTAAAATTCAACATCATGAACATCACTGAAATATGCCTAGTGGTCACTTAAAAAGACGAATTTATTCCTTGTTAGTGGAATTTAATAATATGCATAACATTCACCATCGAACATGAAACAGGCAAGAGCAAAAACTTAGTAAATAAAAACTGTCTGATGATAAAGCTACCCATAAATTTGAAATATTTTGTAAACAAATCACAAATGACTGTATAGGCCAGCCGGCCGGTGTGGCCGTGCGGTTCTACGCGCTTCAGTCTGGAACCACGTGACCGCTACGGTCGCAGGTTCGAATCCTGCCTCGGGCATGGATGTGTGTGATGTCCTTAGGTTAGTTAGGTTCAAGTAGTTCTAAGTCCAGGGGACTGATGACCTCAGAAGTCCCATAGTGCTCAGAGCCATTTGAACAATTTATATAGGCCAGTAATACATAACTCATCATGTGACCCACTAGTACATAAAACAGCGTATTTTCACGCTATGATAGATCGTGTGAGTACAGTTCCACTTACTAAAGAAAATATGGAGACAAAATGTGATATAGTTAAAATTGTAGCCACAAGTAGTGGCTACAATCCTAATATAGTCGATAAAATATTCATGAAGAAAACTGTGGCCAAATGTGCTAACGAAAATGAGGAAATATTAGCGAAAGTAGAAAGGAAGAAGAAAGAAAAATTCGTTCGCTGCCGTGTATGGGAAACATAAACTAGGAATGAAGATTATATACACAACAGACAAAGCTCAAATGCAGCGACAGTGACATGTTGTACATCGAACAAACACGACATTAATTTATTAAAAGACAAAAATAAGATTTAAACAAAAGCGAAAAATCTCCATTCAGTATGCATTTTAGAGAAATTCTACACTCTACTGTAAACATTAGCCCTAATCATATGTTAAAATGTGTCTGAATTCCTATGTGACCAAACTGCTGAGGCCATCGGTCCCTAAACGTACACACTACTTAAACTTCCTTATGCTAAGAGCAACACACGCACGCCCGAGGGAGGACGCGAACCTCCGGCGGGAGGGGCCGCGCAATCCGTGCAAATGCCGCCTCAAACCGCGCGGTCACTCCGCGCACTTAGCCCTAATCTTTCCCTCTTTCATAGAGCCGAAAAATAAAGTTACATGAGCATCATCGAGGAAATAGTGATATATACACGTCTGCTAAAAAATCCAAATAACATCTTAAATGAACAAAGAAATTCGAATTATAAAATATATATTGGGGACTTCGACAAAATTCTTACCGGTTACAGGTAATTCATAACAAAGAAGACAGTCCTACATTTTACATACGATTTTCCTCGATTTTTGTCTTAGATATGAATTAAAAGATTATATTTGGAAAAAATAAGAGCCTATAAGGCAAGTAAAAACTACATACAGTGAAAGTGTGTGTGTGTGTGTGTGTGTGTGTGTGTGTGTGTGTGTGTGTGTGTGTGTGTGTGTGTGTGTGTGTTTTTTTTCACTGTATCTAGGTACCACTTCGGAAAGCCATCGGTTAGAACGGGTAGCAGTAAATAAAATGTGATTTTTTTATTGCAATATTATGTACTGTGTTTAATACAATTTGTCTAGGCTGTAGAACATCAGGCACAAGAAATATAGAATTAGAGCCGTTTCCTACAAACAAAAGCTTTTGCCGATAATTTAACTGAATATATGATACTGTATATATACAGCAAGAAGTATTTCCGTTGATCTTAACGTTATGTACTATACAGCGCTAATATTCGTATCCATAGCTTCGGGAATTCAAAAGTTGTTAGAACCTTCTTCCAAATCACTGGAAATGTAACCTACACCTACAGTCAGCAAGTGAGCTTGAACGATTGTGTGTGTGAGCTCGAACTGATCTGACTTTCACGTGATAGTTGTTTCGGGAGATGTACGTGGGAGTTACTGCACTCTCCTTGAACCTTATGCTCTCACAGCTTTCAACAGAAGCCATCTTTGTGTAGCGAAACACCTGTCTTGTGGCGACTGCAGTTGGAATTTAATGAACATTGTGACGCCATCATCACCACAGTCTGCTTGGGCCTTTGTCCCACTTCAACGCGGGGTCGGCCCTGTTACTATGAATTTGGCAAATGTTAATATCAGAGGGTGGCCAGATGCTCTTCCTGTCGCCACCCCATACTGTATCCCAGCTGTCTGCCTCTAGTGTAAGGCACGAAATAGTGCGAACGTTTTCAATTGTCTGCAAGTCGTGTAACTGAGGCGGGACATTTACCTTGTGGGATGTGGAAAACCGCCTAAAAATCACATCCACGATGGCCGGCACACCGGCCTTCATCGTTAATCCGCCGGGCGGATTCGATCTGGGGCCGGAGCGCCTACCAGAGTCCAGAAAGCAGCACATAGGCGCTCTCGGCTAACCTGGCGGGTAACACCGTGATGCTATCACACTACCTAAATGAACCCCAGACAAAACTCATCACTTTTCTTTGCGTCTTATTTTCTCTATTAATGTTCCCTTTTGGGGTCCCATATTGACAAGCAGTTATCTCTAAACGATCGAGTAGGTTCTTTAAGCCCTCTCTTTCGTAGGTGAATAACTTCAGTATTATTAGACTCAGTGGAGTATCTGCTTTTACTACTACTACTACTACTACTACTACTACTACCACATCCACTATCTAGTTCCGTTCAGTTACTGTTAAGGTTCCCAGTGCTTGATCACAATAACTGTAATCGAATAGTAAACGGTCTTTTCCCGTATATGTAAGCAATACGCTGCAGCATTTATCGAAGTTCAGTATCAATTGCCAAACACTGCACCAAGTGTAAATCCTCTCAAGTCTTCGTTGTCATTTTCCGATATGCAGACTCAGATATTGGTACCATGAATGGTAATGGCCTCATAGCACTCCCTTGGGTTACTCTCGAAGCAGCAATTACCAGTAACCCTTTTTGAACAACATGTTGAGCTCTGTGCACGGCGAAGTCAAGACTTAAGTCACAAGTATGATCGGATATTCCGTAATTTCGAATTTTGTTCACTAGGCGCCTGTGCAGGACGGTGTCGAATACCTTCCGGAAGTAAAGGCACACGGCTTCAACTTGGGTGCCGTTATTTACTGACCATTGTATCTTGTGGACTGCACGAGCTGTTTAACAGGCTCGTTGCCCACAGAATCCATGTTGTTTGCTGAAGAGATACTTTTCCATTTGCAAAACTATCATCACACACGAGCATCAAACGTGTTCGACAATTTTACAGCAGATGCAAGTCAGCGATATGGGTCAATAATTCTGTGAATCTGTTTAACGATCTTTGTTGAAAACTTAGGGTTACTTTGAATGCTTAGTGGCACCAGCGATGGGTGGGTAGTATCATTGATATTACTAAGGCTCTTAGCTTCACCAAAAGTGATTAGAAGCTGTCAACGAAAAGTCAGTATTTTGGGTTTACATAAAATGTCCTGCGTGCTAGGGATTTCTGTGAGGCCGTAACTGAAGCAGCTGGAAAACCAGTACTCGTTCATATTTCATTCGGCTTCGTACGTAGTTACAGATGGGACGGAACAGTATTGAACTGTAAGGTATTGTTAGATCTTAGGCTAGTTCGTCAGTGCATAAATCTGACCATCTTAAGTTGACGTCACGTAAAGATGAAATGGGGAGCACAGAGACAGATCTATTAGGAAGAACTTCTAGTATTCACACACAATATTTACATTCCTCGAAGTCCTAATAAGAGAGTATTTCTCGCTGTGCTTTTAAAACCCGTGGCACAAAGCATCTCCTAAAAGCGTCCAGTTCAAAGCGGCCGGCAGCGCAGCTGTTCGTATGCCGTGTTCTAGTTTGCTTGTGCTCGAGCGCAGCAGCCTGGCGCAGCTGTCGTTCCTCATTTCTCGCCACATTGCCATAAATACTGCACGTGCAACGGCTGCCTTCATATTGGTGTTTAACATCATTAGAAGCAAGGAAATAGGGGGCGTGTTGTTAGAACACAGAATATTATCGACAAATATACTTCGGAAGACACGGTAAACTGAAGTGAATGACAACTTTAAAATTCTTGTGTTGCTGAGAGACCAAACCTTAAAAGCAACTAATATCTATAAACGACTACTGCAAACGAAATACTTCAGAATTCTGACACTGGAGACTTCCACAAAACCCAGTAATACCTTACTTTCGTTGCAGAGGAAATGTCACGAATGGTGCGTGTTCATGATTTAGGGGCGCTCAACGTTGAGGTTATCTGCGCCTGTGTTAAGAACAGTTTTTGAGCCTATTACATACGATGAAAGAATATAACGAATTTGATACTTTTTTCAAAACGTTAGTAAAAGTTAACCAGTGCATTGGTAGCAATTCTAATTGTACGCTTTAATACTGTAGTTGAGAGGAAAGTAAGTTCAAGCTGCAGTCACTAGCGTTTCGTTATATTTTTTATTTTTTTTCGTGAAAAAGCTGGAGGTAACGTTAGTGACTTTCGTACTCCATGACCTTAGAGAATGATTTGGCTTCAATATTTTTTTTGTAAAATATATAAACCCCACGTGCCAGTAATGCATTTAGAGACGGTTTGTTTTCCATAAATAATAATTCATTAAACGCCAACTATGTAGTTTGCTGGAAACAAATGACTATATTTCCTTGCATTAACAGTTCTGATTAACATTCCGACCATTATAGCAGACTAGACTGCGCTAGTAAAATATTGTCAATTGATTAAGTTACACTAACCTTCTGTATCTGCCACACTAAGCAGACCGCAGAAAGCAGGAAAGTGAACTTTACACAAAGTAAGATTAACGAAAACTAATAATACATGATATACTTCGAGAATGAAGCCACTGACAAAGTTTTCGTTTGACCAGTTATTGATTATTAAATTTAGCAAGCCGAAACCAGCAATAAAACTGAAAGTGCAAAGATCGTCAGTAATTGTAATATGTGCAAAAAAAATCAGTTGACCTTAACGCAAAACAACTCCCTCTTACTTCTCGTTCCCTCTCTGATTTTGCAGTTACCGCTACCTACCTACTGTCTTACTTCGCTTAGTACGAAAGTGTCATACGCCGCGACAACACGCTTGCACTCTCGGAAAATCCAACTACATCCACAACAGCCATAGGGTAAATGTGATTGTTAGTGTTCATCATTTAAATAACTGAATGTTCGGCATTAGCACAACACATCCGTCATGGGAAAATAAGTATGCGTGACTAGGGTAATACCACTAGCACTTCCTGTGGTTAAATACTGTCTAATGGCTTCGTATAATAGTTCCACACTTTCCTTTTGTGCTCGGTGTTCTATTTCAGACGTCAAGGTGTCTGCCGATTGGTACTTGTCAGATGAACCAAAGACGTCCATTAGTGTACGTACCAAAACGCGGGAGGTTAGTTTGTCCATGGCTGGTTCGCATGTGACCATTCTAAGAAAAAATCTGAAAAGAATCGCAGCGTTTTAACAATTAAAAATAAAGAATTTTTCACAGATATTAGCTTGTATGCGAAAGCTTTTCTTGTTTGCTAGTTCGTCAGAACTGTTACTAAATCCCCCTCACAAATTCGTCTCTGTTCACTCGTTTATACTCCCAGGCGACAGATCTTAAAATTCATCAGCTGTCAGGATTTCGTATTTTCGGATATAACTTGCCTTTTTGTAGCGTTTGCGTACTCGAGGGCGACTTGGCTGTTTTCCTATTTCTGAACCTTGATAATATTTCTTACAATAAAATCCCCCACCCCACCTACTTGATGCTCCTTTCTATTGATTTCTATAATGCGCAAAGGCAGATTTTGATTGTTGATTGTCATGCTGCGTTAGTTCTGATAATGGGAGATTCCTAGATCGTTGTTTGCGGGTTGCAAGGGAAAGTGGCAGCTGTACGGCAGCAGCTGGAGGCCGTGCTCTGGGTGGCAGCGGCGCTTTAACACGCCTCGCTGGGCAGCCGTGCCGTCACCACGGAAGGGGATGGCGGGTCGTGTTTTTTGTCGCGCGTGTGGCTACAGTGGATTGGTAGCATCGCACAGCTGCCTTCGTGCGATAGGAAGCATTCTCAGCTGGTGATACGCAGCTGTGCCTGAGCCGGCACGAACTGCATTTTCTGCTGGGGTTGAAACTGATGTTCCGTAGGTCCAAAAGTGTCTCGTGTGCTAGACGGGGATCTCGTCAGAGACGTGGAGCTACTTGTGCCGGAAATTATTAGCCCACCCGAAGTAGAGAGGATATAAAATGTAGACTGGCAATGGCAAGGAAATCGTTTGTGACGAAGATATTTGTTAACATCGAGTATAGATTTAAGTGTCAGGAAATAGTTTCTGAAGGTATTTGTATGGAGTGTAGCCATGTATGGAAGTGAAACATGGACGATAACCAGTTTGGACAAGAAGAGAATAGAAGCTTATGAAATGTGGTGCTACAGAAGTATGCTGAAGGTAAGGTGGGTAGATCACGTAACTAATGAGGAGGTATTGAGTAGGATTGGGGAGAAGAGAAGTTTGTGGCACAACTTGAGTAGAAGAAGGGATCGGTTGGTAGGACATGTTTTGAGGCATCAAGGGATCACAAATTTAGCATTGGAGGGTAAAAATCGTAGAGGGAGACCAAGAGATCAATACACTAAGCAGATTCAGAAGGATGTAGGTTGCAGTAGGTACTGGGAGATGAAGCTTGCACAGGATAGAGTAGCATGGAGAGCTGCATCAAACCAGTCTCAGGACTAAAGACCACAACAACAACCCTCTGCCTATAATTGTGTACATTGAGACTTCCTGGCAGATTGAAGCTTTGTACCGGACCGAGACAACAGAAATATTTTTCCTCAAAGGAAACTTCATATAAACATTTGTGAATGTTCGGTGTTCCCACCATGCCCAAGGGCTGCCACCTGTTGGTCATAACTATATCAACAAATGAATGTAGGAGTCCTCAGCAGCTGCCAGGATACACAGACGTGATTAGTTATATTCCACTATATAATTGAATATTATTATTTTGCATAGTACTTATTGAATGACCTGATTATTTATTACAACAGCGAATATTTCAAAATTAGTTTAGTCTGTAAGAAGCTGCCAAGTGTACAAAATGTATTTTGAAAACGAGCACATACATGTGTATACATCTTGCATCTGAAATCATTAAAGAATCACCTAAAAGTATTAAAGGACAAAGAAAAAAAATTTCCTCCTCCAGAAAAAAATTCAGGCCTGAAAGGATTAAATACAGGGCTATTACAAATGATTAAAGCGATTTCATAAATTCACTGTAGCTCCATTCATTGACATATGGTCACGACACACTACAGATACGTAGAAAAACTCAGTTTTGTTCGGCTGAAGCCGCACTTCAGGTTTCTGCCGCCAGAGCGCTCGAGAGCGCAGTGAGACAAAATGGCGACAGGAGCCGAGAAAGCGTATGTCGTGCTTGAAATGCACTCACATCAGTCATAACAGTGCAACGACACTTCAGGACGAAGTTCAACAAAGATCCACCAACTGCTAACTCCATTCGGCGATGGTATGCGCAGTTTAAAGCTTCTGGATGCCTCTGTAAGGGGAAATGAACGGGTCGGCCTGCAGTGAGCGAAGAAACGGTTGAACGCGTGCGGGCAAGTTTCACGTGTAGTCCGCGGAAGTCGACGAATAAAGCAAGCAGGGAGCTAAACGTACCACAGCCGACGGTTTGGAAAATCTTACGGAAAAGGCTAAAGCAGAAGCCTTACCGTTTACAGTTGCTACAAGCCCTGACACCCGATGACAAAGTCAAACGCTTTGAATTTTCGGCGCGGTTGCAACAGCTCGTGGAAGAGGATGCGTTCAGTGCGAAACTTGTTTTCAGTGATGAAGCAACATTTTTTTCTTAATGGTGAAGTGAACAGACACAATGTGCGAATCTGGGCGGTAGCGAATCCTCACGCATTCGTGCAGCAAATTCGCAATTCACCAAAAGTTAACGTATTTTGTGCAATCTCACGGTTTAAAGTTTATGGCCCCTTTTTCTTCTGCGAAAAAAACGTTACAGGACACGTGTATCTGGACATGCTGGAAAATTGGCTCATGCCACAACTGGAGACCGACAGCGCCGACTTCATCTTTCAACAGGATGGTGCTCCACCGCACTTCCATCATGATGTTCGGCATTTCTTAAACGGGAGATTGGAAAACCGATGGATCGGTCGTGGTGGAGATAATGATCAGCCATTCATGCCATGGCCTCCACGCCCTCCCGATTTCTTTCTGTGGGGTTATGTGGAAGATTCAGTGTTTAAACCTCCTCTACCAAGAAACGTGCTAGAACTGCGAGCTCGCATCAACGATGCTTTCGAACTCATTGATGGGGACATGCTGCGCTGAGTGTGGGAGGAACTTATCGGCTTGATGTTTGCCGAATCACTAAAGGGGCACATATCGAACATTTGTGAATGCCTAAAAAAACTTTGAGTTTTTGTAGGTGTGTGCAAAGCATTGTAAAAATATCTCAAATAATAAAGTTATTGTAGAGCTGTGAAATCGCTTCAATCATTTGTAATAACCCTGTACATTGGTCGCTCATTTCAGTTACAGTCGCCGGATTCTAAGGTCATCCTCGATTCCTCGTGGCAGTTTACTGAAGTTGTGAGGACGGATTATCTGGATTTGATCTGCAGGCGAGAGAGTAAATAGCAGAGACAGTAAAGTGAAGGATATAGGACGAGTCTCATTTGTTAAGGACGGTAACTATAAGTAACACTTGAAGAGAAACGAGCCAGAGGCTGTAAAATGTAAACCTCTGAAAGGATCGTAATTGAGTCGGCTTCGAAATGGTGATACAATATCCCGTCTCCGTCTCCAGCGACCACTCGTCACAAGAACTCATTCCCTTCCTTGGCACAGCGCTGCAGATTTTCGGCAGAGTCCCATTCGACATCATTGCTGTGCTGACTGAAGACTGAGACACCCACTGGCCACACACTTCATAAAATTTGTCTGCCGTAATAGTGTAGTGAACACATCAGGTGCCCCATCGGACCTCCGTGGCAATGGCTGCTACCGCAACACGCCTGTCGTCAATGAGGGCATCTACCTGCTGGGGAATGACATCGGTAATTCATTGTGGCGTTCCAGACCGTGCATCATCGGACAAAGACATCCGTCTTTTCCTGAAACACTTGTGCCACGTCTTCACGCTTACAACGGACATTTGTACCATTCTTCGATTAATTTCCCTTCACCGCACTTCTTCCACACGGGAAACGCACTACATCCATTTGCTCATCTTTTGAAGCCTCCATTTCACTGTTTCCAGCACGACTGACAGAGGGGAAGGCTTCGTAAACGTCACACACATTCGGCTCGTATTTGGTAGCTCGGTGTGTGCTACCTAAAATGAATCGGTGCAAGATATTTTGGCTCAACACCCCTCCGTATTTGAGAGAAACATCCCTAAATTTCATGACGCGCAATCGACTCAAAATTGACGATCAGTATATGAGCCTTTTTCATCATCATATGTTGGGTCTGCAAACGCATATTCTCCTAGAAATCGAGGAAAGACATTAAGACAGCCAATTACGTACCCATAAGGTGCACGTTCAAGCTCGAAAGCTCCGCTGGGTTAGTGACCAAGGCATTTGGCTAGGGAGCGGAGAACCCGTGATAGGTTCCCAAACGATTTCTGCAGTGTCTTTATTTCTACTTTAATGCGTAAGGAATTTGGAGACGGGGCAGGGTAAACAAGATAAGTAAACAAAAAATAATAATAAAGGTAGGTAAATTTTATCAAACGACTTTGATTAGTAAAGAATTAAAATTTTAACTCTAGTTACACGAAAGAAATTGGGAGTAAGGCTGTTGCGAATATGTCGAGAGAGACCACAGCCAGCCAACCGGGTGATGCTTGTTTACAAACAGGCGCGGGACAGAATTTAATTTTGAGGGCTTTGTGGAAACAGAGCGGGAATTGCCCAACAGCGAGGACACAATAACGATTCACAGCATAATTCTTAATAAGTTGTCGGTACCGACTTTTTAGGCGATGGTACCGTATATCAAGCTTAACTCCCGGGAACCAGTTATTTTAAATGCAAAGAAAATCACTTTCCCGCCAAATCTTCAAAAGGAACAAGTGTTTCATACAGGGGACCTGCCAGATATGGACCGAATCAGTTGGCCATGTCTGAGACCTCCACCTTAAAGAGTGCAGTGGTCGGTCAACGCACGCGTGCTCACTCCGTCGTAGTGCGGGTATGTGCCCACGTCCCTCTAGTGCCGAGGTTTGGAGCTTCGAGCGTTCATTATACAGTCTCTGGCTCGTTTATTTTTTTTTGTGCAACTTATAAAACAGAAAGCTGCGTGAAACCAAAAATAAAAACCTCCAAACAGTAGCGAATATAGGTAATTGTCCGGACACATTATTCGGGCCTATTTACAGAAGAAAAATAGTGAGATTTGCTACACTTCAAAATAACTGATATAAGAGCAACCGTTTTCTTGCGAGAACAGAATTTTTTGTTTTGTTTGACTCCACAAATTTTTCACCGCTGTTGTGGCATCTTTAGTTTTTTTCTGTTATTGTTCCTAAAATATACACACACAAATTTTATGTGAGTTAGAAATATGTTACCAGATTTTGTTGGTCAGATTACATATGTTCTACCGATTTTACATTGTGTGCGCTCTGTGACTGCCAAGAGATATCACCCCCCAAATCTTTAATACAGCAAGTCAGACGCAATAGGAGGATGTTAGAACAACGTCTGAATTGAATTTTTGTTTTAGAATATAACCTCTAAACTGTATATTACGGTAAAATTGTGAGATACGCCAACTTTCTTTACGCTGACCGTTGCTGTAGTTAATATCTCCTGAGATGTGTGTGGTTATTATTTGCCTGCAAAATTTATTTAGAAACACATGAACATCGGTAATATTTTGTGATGTTTTAGTTTCGAAAACTATTTGTAGTTTGCTGTTCGTAGATGGTTTCGGATTTATAACAGAATTTCACGTTCTCCTGTAGCCCTTACTTCTAGAGTGTAGGCAATATGTAATGTGTTCGATACATTAGTCCTCTATATTCGTAAATTATCAGATAATGTTGAAATATACTGTCAGCCTGCTCTCATCGTACAAACGTAGCTTTTTAATCATACCACAACAGCCAGGAGACTGTAGAAACCCCGCTTTGCGCGCTTCCGATGACGAGGTGGTATCATCTGCATCCTTAAAGGTTTGGGCTAATGGAAAGTGGCAGCGCATACGCGCCGTCAGAGAATATTCGCACTCGGTGACATAGGTCGCCTGCCTCCTATTGCGGACACCCTTAGGTTCTCGACGCTGGCATGTAAAACGGCGTTGTTCCCTAGTAGTTGGTTTAGGTCTTCGTATGTGAAGACCTCCTTTGCTAACAAGTCGATGTCTTTTTTTCCACAAATTGGCAACTACGTCTGAGGCGCCAGTTGCTTCTTCAATAGGAACCCAGTCACACATGCTGACAATGAAACCTCCAGTTACCTCAGATAAATAAGAAGCATGGTTCGAAGAGAATTCCTTCCCTTTACCCATTTCCTTGACTTTCTATCGCTCTTCACGTAACTCATACGTAAGGCTAAAATAATAAATCGAGCTTACTGACAAGAGCAAAATACCAAATTTCCCTGCAACGAAGAGTAAATCCTCTGCTTCGTAATACCATGGATCGAGAAAATTTTCAGCATCCATGTACCTCTTTCTCGATTGCAGCTAGATTTCGTATTTACTTCTACGTTTCGCTGTGTGTTCCTTTTGTAATCTGCTGTTCAATTGCAGCATTGATCCCAAGTCAGTAAGTGTGTTCATTTTTTACCCCCAATTGGCATCTGTTGCTTTTCATCGATTCTGTTTTGTAAACATTGCGCACGATGTCGTCCACGGAGCTCTGTAGGATGATTTCCTGTCTCCATTCAAATAAAACCAATACGAAGAGTTTAGGTTAGTATAAAGATCACGTGGGCGATTCGAAGCAGAGAATGCATGCAACATACTTTTGAGATATCATGTCAAGTCGGAAGAAATGAAATTCTTTTTAGTTGTTTGCTGGTAAAGAAACATTCTTGCGTTTACAATTCCGACAAGGAAACTCTCAACAATAGCGGCAAGCAGTGCTACAGCGTTTGGAAAGCCGCCGAATATGCAGTACAAGGAAGTACAGTAGTGGAAATAGGCATATAGGCATAGGTATTTGCTGGAAAATTAACATTATCTATTGGAATATTTTTGCAAATTTATATGAAGTGGTATGAAATAAAATATACCGACAAGTGCAGTCAAATGGTTTTACGTTTGATGTCAATATGTAACAAGACAGTTGGCCAGGGTGGCCGAGCGGTTCTAGGCGCTTCAGTCTGGAACCACGCGACCGCTACGGTCGCAGGTTCGAATCCTGCCTCGGGTATGGATGTGTGATGTCCTTAGGTTAGTTCGGTTTAAGTAGTTCCAATGCTAGGAGACTAATAACTTCAGATGTTGAGTCCCTTAGTGCTCAGAGCCATTTGTAGTGCTCAGTCATTTGAACCATTTGAAGTACGGGTACTGATAACGCTACCTGTTCCTCGTCGCTCGCCTTTAATGGCAATGTTGTGTCTTCACTAGTAAAGTCTTTCTTTTGGACCTTTACCGTTCACGCAGATGTGTTCAGCTTTCACTTCAGAAGCGTTTCTTTTACCGGTCGAAGTGGCGCAATGACGAATCGTAAACTCGTTCGTGCGCGGGAAGATTGGAAATAAAGTATCATGAGTCACGTGTACGTAAGTCCCCTAAATAAATTTTAGTAGATTCCTGAATCGTTCCCTTAGTGCCGCCTCCGCTATTTCCTATCTGCCGTCATCGGCCGATTGAGTTTGTGCCCTCTCTCTATCTCGATACTGCAAGTACATTTAAATTTGATAGTTCTATACAGCTCGCAACCTCTCTTAGTTGTATTAAGGAGATAGTGAAATAAGCCGGTGTCTAGTAGTGATATAGGCATTTCAGAGTAAATGTAGTAAAATGGATAAGAAACCCAAACGCCTGGGAATCGCTCCTCACACGGTCCTGGGATTTTTTGTTACTTGCCGCTTCTTTCACACCTGGAAATTATTCGTTAATGCGAATAACGCCAAGTTGCACGTCGGTTTGGAATCAACGGTAAACCCCAGTTACACACCCAATTTCTAGGGCTAGTCAGTTTCAAAGTCGGAGGAAAGCGAGTGTACACCACGTCCAAAAGGGCCATGCCCACTGAAGCACTGCTATGTACCTCTGTTTCACTCTCGAATAGCGCGCGAGAAGAAACGAACACAGGATTATTTCCATGCGAGGTTCGATTCCTCCCTATGTACATGGGCGCCAACAAAATATTTTCGCATTCGGAAGAGAAAGTTGGTGATTGCAATTTTATGAAAATATGTCGACGCAACGAAAAACGCCCCTGTTCTAACGACAGCCATTCCAACTCGCGGGTTGTATCCGCGAGTCTCTCCTATTTCGGCGATCATGCAAGACGTCAATCGTATCTGGTAAGGATCCCATACTGCACAGCAGTACTCTAGCAGAGGACGGACAAGAGTAGTGTAGGCAGTCTCATCAGTGGATTTCTTGCATATTCTACGCGTTCTGCTAATTTTAGACTTACCCACAACATTCTTGTTCGTCTCAGTTTAAGTTGCTCGTAATTGTAATCCCTAGGAATTCAGTTGCACAGCTTTGATTGGTGTGATCTATCGTGTCGCCGAAATTTAACGGAATGCCTTTACTATTCTTGTGGTGGACCGCAATTGTCGCTTTTCACACCATTTGCGATAGCTCTCGCCTCATCGTTCCGCTGAACCGAACAGCTTTACTGTCTGTTAACACCGCATAACATTAAAGGAGAAAAAGTACGACCAGCATATTGTCTATACGCGTGAAGTCGAAAATCTTTCCGAACGTTATCAGCCTGTTTTAGGTCATGTGGGCGGCTATATTGCTGCTGATTTCTCTGTTTATCTGCTTTGTTCAATAAACTAACGAAAGAAACGATACTTAGTATGCACTGTACTAACACAAACGAGTTACAACTTATCATGATAACGTTACAGAAAGAATATTTTTTAATAAAACGAAGTATTTCATATTTTCAAGAGTTAGCACACGAATTAGCAGGATCATACGAACTTCAAACTTCAAAACCACCCTCTCTACATTCAGTCCTTAGTCACACTGAAGTAGCGTTACAGGACTACCACGGAGGTATGCAAACATAGCACAGCATAACAGTTAACAAATCATTCAGTGCCACAATTATGTCAATGCAATTGACAGAAGCAGAAAAAGCACACCGTAACAAGTGTGTAATTCAGCCAAGTTTTTCACCTACGAATCCAAAAGGGCACAGAATCAAGAGAGCGACAAATTTTATGGAGCGGAAATTGTCTTACGGTTTCTTCGCTGAAAGCCGATCTGCCTGCAAGTGGCTTTTGCAGCAGAGGTGAAAACACTCTCTAGTGTCACTAGAACCGAAAAATAACACTTTCTTCTGCGTGAAGGTCGAACATTTCACCGCTAAGTTCGCATACAACTGCGTCAAACAACACTCACTTGTTGTCCCAATGATGGCCAAGAAAGAGAATCCGCAACGTAAATGGCAAGACAAGCTGCAGTTTATACTGGAACGAGCTTCCTGGACTCAAACCATAAATTCGCTACCTTTGTCATATTTAATCTAAATGACAAGTGTCCAGTGAACTTACCAAGTTAATGTTTTGAGCCATACCAGGAAGTAAATCGGTGCTCACGTAGTTGCCCAAAGTATTCTACAATATTGCGAAGTCTTCATAAGACTAGTGACAGGTAGAATAGACTCATTACTGTCGGTACTTTTTGTTCCTTGTTGCGCATTCTTATCACAAGTATTTCTCCTTTCATGCATTCAGAATCTGGACTCGAACTTGCACTGCAATGATTCACTTGTTTAATTACCTTCGCAGCTTTTGAGTACTACTTTCCGGTCATTGCGAAAAAGTCCCTTGTACACTTTATTGAAATTATAGCTACTTACGTATAAGGTTTATAGTGTCTGGTGGTGATAAAAAAAGCGAATCGCTTCCAGTGAATATTTTTTTTAATTTAGTGTTTCCATAAGACAGAGAAGCAAAAATACCTACGGCAACAACAAAAGAGGACGAACCCTGAAATAATTTTCGCTGCTCTTTATTATGATAGAGTTGCTGTCAGCGCATCTGGATGTTTCTCGTAATTACGCTTTAGAGCCATAGCATAGCTACAAAAATGTGAATGAAGCTCATTGGCCTATATTAGGTATTTCTGCTTCCAGTCAATGCAATGGCAGCCGGCAACGCAGTTTGTTTGAAGGGCGAGCTTTCTCCATATCAGCCTGTCGTTAGTCTTCTGAAGAATGGCAAAATTGTAAAATACTTCTGGCATTTATGTGACCGTCGATTTACTTCCTCGTTTGGTTCCGAATATTACTCTGGTAAACTGCATTCGATATTTTCTTGTCATTTACATTATTAAATCTGAATTATTCTCATTTCATGACACAGAGAGGTAGGAAAATGGTGGTTTAGAGTCCAGGAAGCTCGTACCAACAAACTGGAGCTTGCTTCGTCATTTACGTGCGTGTCTCTGCTATCATTGGGACAAAGTGAGCCGTGTTTGACGGAGTTGTATGCTAGCTTAGCGGTAAAGTGTTCGCCCTTCAAGCAGAAGAATGCGTTATTTTTCGTTTCTAATGACAGTGGAGACAAGATTTTTACCTCTGCTTTAAAAAGCCACTAGTAGGCAGATTGGCTTTCAGTGAAGAAATCCTAGGACAACTTCTGCTCCATAAATTTTGTCGCTATCTTGGTTCTGTACCCTGTAGGTATATAGGTGCTACGTCTGCATACTTCCGTGGTGGTTCTGTAACGCTACTTCAGTGTGACCATAGACTGAATAGAGAGATCGCTTCGAAGTTGAAAGTTCGTGTTATCCTGCTAATTCGTGTGCTAACTCTTGACAGTATGAAATACTTAGTTTTAATACAAAAATACTCGTTTGTTAACGTTTTAATAAGTTGTAACTCGTTTGTATTAGTACAGTGAATTCTAAATGACGTTTTTTCGTTAATTTATTGAACACAGCAGATAAACATATGAGGTAAATAAATTAGTAGTAATAGTCACCCGCGTGACCTGAAACAGTCAGATAATGTTCGGAAAGATTTTAGATTTCACGTCTGTAGATAATATGCTGGTAGTGCCTGTCCTCGCATGTTACGCTGTGCTATCAGATAGCAAAGCTGTGCAGTTGAGCAGAACGATGAGGCGAGGGGTCTCCCAAATTCTGTCACTGACTGTACCTCAACCTATACTGAAAACGGAATAAAAAAAATTCAAAGGAATTTCTTTCCGGCACGTCCTCGCAGGTTACATATTTTGTGTGTGAATGTAACAAGTCCACATACTGGAGAACTGCTTCAATAAACAAGTTTTCAGATTCGTCTGTTCTTAAAACCGAACTAAAACTATGTAGTTGGGTAAACACTTTCACGTCGAACGAGACGTCTCTCAACTACTTTAAATCAGAAAACGTTGACAGTTTCTAAAACTTACTGCCCAATGATTGAGCAGACATTCAGTAACATTTATGTGCAGTGTAGTCAAAGTATGCACTAAATTTTTTGTTAATGCTGTGCAATTGTATGTTGATCTGGAAAAATTTATGTATTATCGTATTTGTGTTTCAGGAAAACGATGATGCGTTCTTGAAAATAAATCCGTATGGCTTAAAAGGAGCTGCTGTTTTCAAGAGAGCTGTGTTCCACAGATTTTGAATTAACCCGAAGGATTGTGCTCAGGTATGAGAACAAATTGTAATTCATTTATGAAGCTCATTTTACGTTTGCACATAAAGAACTGATTAATAAAGAACACAATATAAGCAATAAAAACTGCAAATTCATAGGAAATGTCCTGGAGAAAATTAGAAGTAAGGGTGAAATCGTTACATACACTCCTGGAAATGGAAAAAAGAACACATTGACACCGGTGTGTCAGACCCACCATACTTGCTCCGGACACTGCGAGAGGGCTGTACAAGCAATGATCACACGCACGGCACAGCGGACACACCAGGAACCGCGGTGTTGGCCGTCGAATGGCGCTAGCTGCGCAGCATTTGTGCACCGCCGCCGTCAGTGTCAGCCAGTTTGCCTTGGCATACGGAGCTCCATCGCAGTCTTTAACACTGGTAGCATGCCGCGACAGCGTGGACGTGAACCGTATGTGCAGTTGACGGACTTTGAGCGAGGGCGTATAGTGGGCATGCGGGAGGCCGGGTGGACGTACCGCCGAATTGCTCAACACGTGGGGCGTGAGGTCTCCACAGTACATCGATGTTGTCGCCAGTGGTCGGCGGAAGGTGCACGTGCCCGTCGGCCTGGGACCGGACCGCAGCGACGCACGGATCCACGCCAAGACCGTAGGATCCTACGCAGTGCCGTAGGGGACCGCACCGCCACTTCCCAGCAAATTAGGGACACTGTTTGTTGCTCCTGGGGTATCGGCGAGGACCATTCGCAACCGTCTCCATGAAGCTGGGCTACGGTCCCGCACACCGTTAGGCCGTCTTCCGCTCACGCCCCAACATCGTGCAGCCCGCCTCCAGTGGTGTCGCGACAGGCGTGAATGGAGGGACAAATGGAGACGTGTCGTCTTCAGCGATGAGAGTCGCTTCTGCCTTGGTGCCAATGATGGTCGTATGCGTGTTTGGCGCCGTGCAGGTGAGCGCCACAATCAGGACTGCATACGACCGAGGCACACAGGGCCAACACCCGGCATCATGGTGTGGGGAGCGATCTCCTACACCGGCCGTACACCACTGGTGATCGTCAAGGGGACACTGAATAGTGCACGGTACATCCAAACCGTCATCGAACCCATCGTTCTACCATTCCTAGACCGGCAAGGGAACTTGCTGTTCCAACAGGACAATGCACGTCCGAATGTATCCCGTGCCACCCAACGTGCTCTAGAAGGTGTAACTACCCTGGCCAGCAAGATCTCCGGATCTGTCCCCCATTGAGCATGTTTGGGACTGGATGAAGCGTCGTCTCACGCGGTCTGCCCGTCCAGCACGAACGCTGGTCCAACTGAGGCGCCAGGTGGAAATGGCATGGCAAGCCGTTCCACAGGACTACATCCAGCATCTCTACGATCGTCTCCATGGGAGAATAGCAGCCTGCATTGCTGCGAAAGGTGGATATACACTGTACTAGTGCCGACATTGTGCATGCTCTGTTGCCTGTGTCTATGTGCCTGTGGTTCTGTCAGTGTGATCATGTGATGTATCTGACCCCAGGAATGTGTCAATAAAGTTTCCCCTTCCTGGGACAATGAATTCACGGTGTTCTTATTTCAATTTCCAGGAGTGTAGTTCTGTTCTTGAATAGTTACATGCCATTATTGAGTTTGCATCTTTAACCTTTTGGGTAATATGAAAGAAAACATGATTTAAAACTTTTCTCGTGCTCAGGCTGTTCCATCGCAGTAAACAACGAATATAAAATTATCAAAAAGTAAATTCGTTTTAAAGAGGTGGAAGGTAGGAAGGGATAACATCAGCAAAGAAGTTCACTCAAGAGAGAAGTGAATATACATGTAGTAAAACTAACTAATTGCCTATATAATAAGTTAACGAGAACAATAAAATGAGTCATAAAAGGGAAAAGTATTGCAGTATAGCTTGAAGAGTGTTACATGTAGCAGGTGATCGAAAAACAGAGTAAAAATATTGACAGTTGTTACAGGAAGCAAGCTAAATAAAATGTCCAGGTATGAAGAGCTTTCTCATTGTAGGGAAAATCTAAATAGAATATAAGGGGTGTATAGACAACCACAATGAAAAAAATACAGGAAAAATGGAGGAATAGAATGGAAGTCAGTGTGGGAACAAATTGAAAAATGAGGCTTACGTGAAGTTTCGAAGAGGGATCATCGAAGTTAGAGTATATATAGTGCCGAAGAATCGATCGAAAATTTCGTATTCTTCACCATCTGGATTTGTGTATTCATTACTCCAGACATCTCTGTTTCCTGATACTTCTAGGTACTTCATACGGTTCAGCTTCTAATGACTAATCGTCATTCGTATAATGTAACATGCGTAAAAATACGAAAACACTCGGGATATTTGGACTGTAGTTGTCCAAAAGAAGTAATAAATCTACAGAGCTATAAATCATATCCCCCATGGTCACGCCTCCAAGAGCCCAGATAACTTCAACATATGGTGCCGTCGAATCCACTGCGCTTTGAATGTGTTAGTGATAAGTAGCATAACACAGCATCGTTCAAAAATGTGTGTGAAATCTTATGGGACTTACTACTAAGGTCATCAGTCCCTAAGCTTACAACTACTTAATCTAAATTATCCTAAGGACAAACACACCCATTCCCGAGGGAGGACTCGAACCTCCGCCGGGATCAGCCGCACAGTCCATGACTGTAGCGCCATAGACCGCTCGGCCAATCCCGCGCTAACGCAGCATCGTTTTAGGGTTTTAGATAGGTTGTATTGGCTGTTGGAAGAGTACCACAAGCGAGTCGCCCACCAGTGAAATTAATGTTCAATAGACAGAGCAGAGAAAGTGAGGGTCGTGCAAAATAATAGAACTGTACTTCTTAAGAAGAAACACTCCAATAAGTTGTTACGTGTAAATAAAACGTTCATTCGAAGAAATATTTCTGGGGTTAAGAACATATTAAAATTCTAAATGGTATTCTGGTATAATATCTATGCAGCTGTGCACCTAGTAAGCAGTTCTTTTTTCGTATATGAAGCTCATTCTTTTCATATTAAGATACATATATCTCCCTGCCTCAGCCTGAAGATGCTGTTAGGCCGAAACTAAGTGACTGAAGTGTTCTCATTGCTCTATTTCTACGGAGTCGCAGAGTTCTTAGGCTGTCGTGAATGAAATGATCAATGTTGTTTACAACGTGTGGAGCGCAACCCCTATTAGAATACGGCTCCGAGAATGCATTAAGAGTAACACTACACATTCTAACTGTAAAACTTCTTCGATACGGATTTAGTGGTAGCTGTCCAGAAGAACCTTCATTAGGAGTAGCCAATATTGACCATTATACCAACTAGCGATGAAGGCTTACGTTCCATATTGCAATGGATGGAGCACTTCAATATGGTGTCCCATTTTTAAAATGGTTTCAGTGGAGTAATGCTGTTACTGCAGTCTCTCGATATACTGTCAAGGAAAGACTACTGTTGATACTTCTTACGATTGTGACAAATGTGCTGCAGCTGCATGAAGCTTTACTTCGTCTTTAGTAGGTAGCCTGTGCCTAGGAACTGTGGAGCCATACCGCATAATTGACAGTGCTTCAGTCAACAACAAAAAATTAGTTGTTGTCCAGCATGTGGAGTATGTTCATGCAGGTTCCGCAACTGCAGTATTGATTTTGAATAAAAAGCCAGCTCTGTTTCCATGTTTTATTTTAAAAATCACTACCGGTTTCGGCCTCAAAAGCCATTATCCAGTGACACCTAAATAGTGTAGAAAACCGAACTATAATGTAATATTCAAAGAGGGAATAATGTTCCAGTGTGCATCACAAACAGCAAGCGTAATACATAAATGTTGCGAAACATTTCTTTCACAAATTTCATAAAAGCATAATAAAAATATGTAATAAGTCGTCTATTACTAAAAAACAAATCCGTAACATAAACTAAATAATGTTGAAAAACTAGTGGAAACAGGAAAGGATATCTTAAGCATTAAAGCACCAAGACTGTCTGTTGACTATTTGTTCTTCAGTATTATTTAATATGGTACATATTTCTGTAATTTTTTAATTACAGAATAATTTTTGATTATGCAGCTTTTGTCAAGTTTATAAAAAAGCTGTTATGTAACATTTATGTATTATACTTACCGTTGATGATGCATATTGCTACATTCTTCTCTATTTCAGTAATTCCACTACACGTCATTTTTTAATACTATGTAGATCCCACTGGATAATGGCCTTCGGAATCGAAACCAGTCGTGGTTTTCAAAACAAACAGGAAAGTGCAACTGGTGCTGGCATTTTAGTCAGGAAAAAAACTCTAGGTCCCATCACTGCCTCGTGTCAGAAGTTCAACTTCGCGACTCCCCCACCCCCGCAAGGCAAGTTTTTATGTCTGCTAAGTGTCTTGGAACCACACATTCTACACAACCGTACGAGAAGCAATTTGGCGACACCCTCTCGTCATGAACTCAGGTTTTCAACTCCCGAGCACAATATCTTGTTAGTATGGTCCTTTGATGTTGGTAAGGCATATTTGATCCCATATCTAATTATTTCTAGTGGCACAGAGTAATATATATCAAATGGGAAAAAATGAAACAGGTCCAGTAATATTCTGGGCTGCAATTTAATATATCGTGACAAATGAAAAGTTTACCAGAATTCCAACCCGGATCAGCTGCATTAAACTAGTCCAGCATGGGACGTGTTGCTCACCGCGAAGCACGCCAGACGTGGTGTGATTTGTGACCGCAGCGCTCGCTAGTGGCAGTTCTCGGCTATACTTTGCGCGCAAATCATTTTTCAAAGCTGCTCGCCATCACGGAGGAAGATATTAGCTGGCAAGATACGGACATGGGGCAGTCCATAAAACAACGAGATAGGTGGACATATATCTCATACAAAGTTTCATAACAACAAAAACCTCCAGTGTATAATGTATGTTTGCTTTCTGACCTAGACCAATAGTCACGATAAGATCTCTGGCCCCTAGGCACACATTCCAGTCGTTGACCTATGCAACGAGAATAACAGCAGATACATTATTTATAACACTGTAGATAATACTACTATGAAATTAATAAGAAAGACACAATCTCTTCATAAACAAATGGAGAGAATAAATTTAGAAGTAAGTAGACAAGAACCTACCGCTTTGCTTTTCACGGTTCTACCAATTGCACTACAGCTTCAACATGGCTATAGCACGTGAGTTATATCGCGGACATTATAATAGTTCTATCTTCAAATTTCATAATTTTGATGTACGAGACAAAATTCACCGAAAACAAAGCGATTTTGATGGATTATTGTGCCGTGGCACTGGAACGGTATAGTTTCAGAGAACACGAGTTAAAACACTGAAAGCATTAAATATGGGAAGCCTTCGACTACTGATACGTAGTTCACTGTCACTGCATTATAACAAATCGTACCTTGACGCCTTTTCGAGAGATCCTCAATGTGTTCATGCTTTGAAACAGCTTATATTCACACCACGTGCTGTATAATAGAAAAACCGCCAAGCATGGCGTTTAATTCCATACAATATGGCGTTTCCTCAGTTCTGCTTGTGACGTACAACTGATTACGCATGCCATTGGCCACGTTCATCTCCACAAGGCGAATATCTGATACGGTAGACTTCATTTCGCACTTAGCAATCTAGTGGTACATGGAATTCGACGCTGTGACGTCACTAGCTTCTCGTCTGCATTCGTTTTCACGTACCAAGAGAGGACGACTTAAGTCACATAGGCTGACCGGGTACGGCTTCATGTCTGATACAAATTTTCAATGTTGTTGTTGTAGTCTTCAGTCCTGAGACTGGTTTGATGCAGCTCTCCATGCTACTCTATCCTGTGCAAGCTTCTTCATCTCCCAGTACCTACTGCAGCCTACATCCTTCTTAATCTACTTATTCATCTCTTGGTCTGCCTCTACGATTTTTACCGTCCATGTGGCCCTCCAGTACTAAATTGGTGATCCCTCGATGTCTCGGAACATGTCCTACCAACCGATGCCTTCTTTTAGTAAAGTTGTGCCACAAGCTCCTCTTCTCCCCAATTCTATTCAGTACCTCCTCATTAGTTATGTGATCTACCCATCTAATCTTCAGCATTCTTCTGTAGCACCACATTTCGAAAGCTTCTATTCTCTTCTTGTCTAAACTATTTGTCGTCCACGTTTCACTTCCATAAATGGCTACAGTCCATACAAATACTTTCAGAAACGACTTCCTGACACTTAAATCTATACTCGATGTTAACAAATTTCTCTTCTTCAGAAACACTTTCCTTGCCGTTGCCAGTCTACATTTTATATCCTCTCTACTTCGACCATCGTCAGTTATTTCGTTCCCCAAATAGCAAAACTCCTTTACTACTTTAAGTGTCTCATTTCCTAATCTAATTCTCTCAGCATCACCCGACTTAATTCGACTTAATTCGACTATATTCCATTATCCTTGTTTTGCTTTTGTTGGTGTTCATGTTATACCCTCCTTTCAAGACACTGTCTATTCCGTTCAACTGCTCTTCCAAGTCCTTTGCTGTCTCTGACAGTACTCAAGGCATATTCACTATACTAGGAGTTCAACGTGTACGAAATTTTTCGCTGGTACGATAGCGTCTCTCTGCATACCACAATTAATTGGTTTTCACTGATAAGCGTAAACAATATCACAACCTGCGCAAGTCTGCGGCTCGTGCTCTAGTGGCTAGCGTTGCTGCCTCTGCACCACGGGATACCGGGTTCGATTCCCTGCCGGGTTGGGGATTTTCTCTGCACGGGGGCTGGGTGTTTGTGTTGTCCTCATTATATCACCACCACCACCATCACCACCACTATTCGTGACAGTGGCTAGATTGGAGTGTGAAAAAAAAACTGGACTGCGTAAAAATTGGGACTTTGTACGGACGCTGATGACCGCGCAGTTGAGCGCACCACAAACAAATAATCATCACAACCTGCGTAATGGCAATTGTGCGTTACATGGATTCGACAAATTCATGATCCGTTTACAGAGGTATGTACCACCTGATGTCGACTGACAGGTTACGCAGTTCCCATAAATTACGAACCAGTGGTTTGTGGGCGTGGAGCTGGCGCCTGATAATTTCCCAGATGTGATCCATTGGGTTGCGATCCGCCGAGTTTAGTGGCAAAAGACATAAACGTGAGTTCACTACCAAGTTTACGTGATACTCCAGCCATTAGCATGTGTGTATATCACTATTCCAGGACATGTCACGTCATCAGTGTGCGGTTTTGTCCATGTAACTCAAGAATGATTTCTGCTCCTGTAAAGTAGCGGAATAACCACAGGCACGCCCCCCTAATATAGTGTGAACTATTAAGTACCTGTGGAGTTACTTGTCTCTCGTCTAGCCGACCAGTCTCCAGCTCCAGACGAGTCGCGGCATTTTTCCCACGCAGCTGAGAGTCAAGACAGCTGCAGACAGGTAGAGTTGGCATTTCTCAGGCTGCTGCTGTTGCCGCCTGGAAGAACAAAGTTCGTGTCTGCTGTCTATTCCAAGAATGACTTCATAAGCCTGTTGTTACTTGCGGTCCATTTTGCCGTTAGATCTTAAATTCTCCCATTCTAGAGAAAGGCAATAATCGTGAAATTGCGCCATGTCACGTTCCAGCGGCATTTGCTACCTCAGTTGTAGCTCACCCGCTTCTGTCGTACCAGTACGCCGCTGTGCAACATATTGCACCTGATCTGTTAGTTTCCCTTTCACACTAATTGTATTTAAAGCTGTCTGATACCTCTAGGGGAGAATGTCGTGTCAGAGTATCTTGATTGTTGCAAGTATTTCACCTAACTACTCGCAGCTGTCCGGTTCACAATCACTGTCGCGTAATAGTGAAAATTCTAACTAGTACATGTGGTCTTCGTAGTCCTTAAATACCCAATATAACGAGGTGGTCATCTACAACTGAAATAGCTTTATTTGCGTATGGAATTCAAACAAGAGCGTAGTAGTTGCACAGAGCCTTGCTCGAGGTCACTTATTAAGGAAGCCTACCACCATCAGTCACGTTCACCAAGGTCAAGAGTCAGTCACCGCTCCCACTCCCCGACCACCTCCTCGATTCGACGTCAACCCTCTGACTTGAAAAAGGAGGGAAATTAAAAATATATGGTGGGATACTAAAAAATGGGGTGGGAAACTTAACAGAATCTCTTCTATTTGAGTGGGCCAATGTTTCTCGTCGTCGTCAGGTTGCAGGACAAAGGAGTCACGGTTTTCCTCCCTCTTCCACCTCCGTTCTAAGGCAGTTGTGTGACGACCTGTTACTTTTAGTAATGAATTTCCCTGTTGCTGCTATAATTTATAGCTATCTAAATTATTATTTATTATCCAGTTACTGTAATTTATTTACCCCCAACATGACTCGAGGATTTTCCGCCGCCGCTGCCAGTCCAACGCAGAGTTACCCCTGCCGTTCCCTTGCAAGGCCAACTAAGGAGCTACTTGATTGAGGAGCAGTGGCTACGGTCTCGTAAACTGACATACGGCCGGGAGAGCGGTGTGCTGACCACATGGCCCTCCATATCCGCATCCAGTGACGCCAGTGGGTTGAGGATGACACGGCGGCCTGTCGGTGCCGTTGGGCCTTATGGCCTCTTCAGGGGGAGTTAAGTTCGTTTACCGTCCCATGGTCTTACTAACTATCAGATGCATTCGTCACTCGTGTTCTGTATACTGTAGCGAAAGGTTAAACATCAAAAGGAAGAAAATATACATGTAATTATTGACCCATTCCTCACTGTTTCCAAAACAGTATTTCACTTTCAGCCACACCATCTCCACAATTTATTAACCCGAAAACACCGTATTCCCTTTGAAATAGTTGTTACAGTTTCCGTAAACGATCGGAAATTCGAAAGGGTGAGAAAATGCAAGTTGTCTTGCTGGTCCTAAGGAAAAATTCAAATAGTCCACTACAGCCTGCATGTTTCACGCTTATAATGGCATTAAATAAAAAATCTTTGCTTAGGAACTTTTGTGGCGTGTATTAGCAGTATAATGTTAAAAAGCACCTTCGCTAAAATCAACAGTGATCTAATGGAAAAATGCGAAATGGCTCGCTTGTTAAAACAATTGCTGTTACGTCATCGTCACATTGGACATAGACCCATGACTGGCAGTCCATTGTTATACAACCTACGTAATGTATGAAGTACGTTATTGCTGTGGAACGATTGCGCCACAGGTCACACAAGAGACATTGCTAAAATTACTCTGTTAGTAGCCCCTAGTAACAATTACTATATAGAGCACATGGCACAGAGTTCCTTGTGAAAGTGCAATATTTGCGGGTTACAGTCTCTGATCAAGCCCCAAATGATTCTCTCCATTTTGTATACGTATTTTCTGATTTGGGGGACGGGAGGGGGCGAGGCAGTGGTGGTACTAGGCAAAATTGGTGTTTAACTTCAGTCTCCTGAACATAGTGACATGCTGATCTCAATATCATTCACACAGGAAGAATAGAAGATTTGCACCACATTCCGATGTACAATCGCACAGAGATGTTGAGGAGTATGTGAAGCCTGTGCTATAGAGATGACGGGATAAGTTTCTTGATGGAAACCACATCCTCAGCATTGACGTCAGGTATCCACTGCCCTGCCGCATCTCCAGTTCATAAGCAGTGAACTTGCGGACGGTGCAGGTGGCATTTTATTATATTGGCAGCCTTTCTGCCATCGTGGTTCTTCCTACTCCTTTCCATGCGGCATAGGTGCGTCCATTGCGAAGAGGTTCACTTTTTTATTTTTTTTAACTCTGCGTTGCTATCCATAGATACTTACCCAGAGTTGTGTGCCATAACTTACCTACAATCAATACCACTAGAAACGAGATCAGATGTAGGACTGAGCAGTACACCGCTGAAGTAGACGGCGAAGAGGAACATCAAATCACAGTGCCAGTAACGAGCGCCACCAGTCAGTCAAAGCGTTTCCTTCACCAACGTCACACACATTCCGTCTTAGACAAATTTCCACTTCTGCAGAGGTACATTCAGCGCGCTGTAGGAACACAATAGTCGGTACTGACACTACGACTTGAGTTAGAAGGCAGGATAACGAAGGGCAAACCTACGTTTATAGCGTTTGTAGATTTCGAGGAAGCTTACTTTGAATGTTAAACCCTATCGCAGTAACTTGTAAACTGGAGTAGTAATATTACTTGAGACTGTTAAAGATGTAACATGCAGCGCAGGAATGACCCTGGTCGTCATAGTAAGTCCTGTAATCTCTACTAGTTTTATTGTTGATGTTGGGTTACTAGTGTGTGATAAGCCACGTCCATGTCGCCTCTTTCAGATATGTAGTGGAGAAAGCTGATGTGATTTGTCGCACCAACGTTCCTGGGGATAAAACTCAAGAAAATGTCATTGTACGAGAAGACATCTGACTGCTATATTTGTAGGGTAGGAAAGCATATACCTGGCTCAGATTCATTGAGGACTCTCAGGAACACGTAATTCATCCGCTAATAAGTGATTTACAGAATACTTGTTAATCAGTTTTGAGTATTGCTCGTCAAGCTAGACCCAGACACTACGATTATCTAACTGTGGAATGGACGATGTGTTTCATTCTGTGTAACGCTGTATAAATCTGTTACATGTCGACAAACAGTACTTACAATATGCTCCAGTGTACACTGTGTCAATAACTTTAGTCAGATAGGCTTACAAAACTAGCAATATCAACATTCCGCCTGCTACTTGCTTCTGTTGTGGCGTGAACTGGAAAACGGCTGTGCGTTTGATAGTGGCAGAAACTCTGGTTATACAAGGTGTTCAGAAACAGTTTGAAAAGGTTATAAGGGCGTTGTAGGGTAGGTTTTGTTGAGAAATAATTGTAAAAAAATTTGAGCTGTTGTGCCGTTTCAGAGGTAGTTAGCATCAGATCGTTGGGCGCGCAAATTCAAGCGTGCCGCCAGAGACGGTTTGGTTTGCTAACACCGAACAACAGAGAGATACAAAATTTGACGTAGGACGGTATTAAGGATCGAACCCGAGCCAAAGGCTGAACAGTGTCATCTAAGCAATGAGAACAGCTGTCAGTAGTTATTGTATCTGGCGAGCCGCTTGAATTTTCGCCCACAACGGCCTGATTGGCTAACTTTAATGCTAATTAAGTCGGAAACGACACAACGTATCCAGTTTTTTCTTATCAGTTCTCAGCACAACCTACCCTGCAACACCCTTACAGTCGTCTCAGGCCGTTTCTGACGACCCTGCATACACCGGAATATAGGAAAAAGGAATCGAAGTAACCAATTCATCAATTACTTACAGGGAATTACCGTCCTGCAAGTGGACGAAATCGAAAACTGAATTTTTAGTAGCGAAACGGGTGAACAGCCGAGCGTAAGTTCCAGGCATTCTGTTACTTCTCCTGTTACGTGTCTCGAGAAATGGCCGTGATGGGAAATTAGAACTAATACTCAGGTTAAACGTTAGAGGTACAAAAGGTAGGGGGAGCAAGTTCGCCTAGATTGGTAGAATTTGCTGCTGGAGGGTACAGGAAAAGAATCGGATTACGAGGGAAAGAAAAAAAATCTCATTTCCAGAAGGAAGAAGAGTTAGAGGGGTGTACAACAGGGCAGATAACAATGAATGAAATGAGTCACTAATGTGAGGTAAAGAGGAACTAACTTCCTTATTTATGTGTAATTACACAGGTATTTTCAGATAGCTCTGTAAAGGTCGTGAATTTCAAATATTCTTAACGAATAATAACACAGAGGTTTGTTGCTGGTCATAGAGTAGGGGTGTAGGCGTGTGTCAAGATGTCGCGTTTCTGTATCGTGTATGTGCGGCGGCGGACGCTACAAGAGACACATTGTACAGAACGATGATGGGGGGGGGGGGGGGCGAGGGAGATTAAAGCAGGATGTTAATTTTATTGCATATTCATAGATGAAGGGGTCTGTTACTGTAAAATTATGGCATTGACAACAAGGCCACGGACGAAAGAATCTGTGGAATTAGAGCTAATATAGAGGTGTGTGTTTTCTCTTTTACTGTCAGCAGTTCTTCCGACGAACTATTTGCAAATGGAACGAATATGGATGTTAAATGATAGATGTGTAAAATGGGGCGTAAGTTCGCACGTTTGCGTTATGCATACAGTACACCTAATGACTACTGAATAGGTAACAGTAGTCTTCACAGGATGACTAGCAGTGTGTGTTACCGAGGCAGAGGAGAAGGCTTGACACCATGTGGTTTTTTACAGCGCTTGCTGTGACAGTTTTCTAATAAAATGATCTTAACTGACCCATTTCTAGTCCACTACACCTACTGATATAGCATAACTGGATGATAAAAAGAAACTGTGGTATCTGGAGCTAGGGGCTACCAGTATAATTTTAGTGATGTCTCTTTGTGCGAACTGTAGTGAAATTGCTTCACAACTAAAATGTACTTCATGTGTTACGTAGGTTGTGTGATTATAGACTCCGTCATGAATCTGTCCACCGCGACGAAAACATAGCAGTAACTGTCTTAACAAGGGAGCTATTTCGCATTTTTTGAATTAGTGTGTGCTGACGATGTTAATAGTGGAGTTTTTAATGTGCTACTAGTATATACATACCATAAACATTCTTAAACATGGATATTTTTTATTTAGCGCCGTTTTAAGCTTGAAACATGTAGGCTTGAATGGGCTGATTGAATTTTCTCTTAGAACAAGCAAAATACCTTGCATTTTTCCAACCTTTCGAATTTCGCACTATTTACGGAAATTTGAAAAACTATTTTGAAGGAGAATGACCACTTTCTGGGTAATAAATTATGAAAATAACCTGGCTGAACATGTGTACTATTTTGGAAACAGTGATTAATGGGTTAATGCTTACGTGTTTCCTTCTCTTTGGTGCTGAACCTTTCACTGCAGCATATACCACACAAGTGAAGAGTCCTTCTGTGTAGTAGGACCAGGGAAGCGATAGGGTAACTTCTTTTTACTGGCTGGGTGGTGGTGGTGGTTCCTTGAGATATGTTTGAGTAATAAATTACGATAATGGGTTAATAAATAATTGTGATCAATTAGACAGTAATACATTCTATTAGCAGCAGCCTCACAAAGCATTAATAAGAGTGAGTGGGAGGAGTGACTTTGACACTTGACCTTCGCGGTGATAGGTGACGTTGAAAGTGACAGGTGCTGAGAAGCGTCGTAAATCAGTGGCTACGAATGGGCTGTGTCGCACCATTTCCGTTAAAGGAGCACGATTTCCGAAAGAAATGAAGATAGTAACTGTTCCGAAAGAACTGTTACCAATGATGACCATGCAGCTTCTCTACAAAGATAATTAATCGGAACTCTCAGCTGCCAACAGTGTTGTTGATATACTTCAATGGGGACAGCTGAAAATGTGTGCCCCGACCAGGACTCGAACCTGGGATCTCCTGCTTACATGGCAGGCGCTCTATCCATCTGAGCCACCGAGGACTCAGAGGATAGCGCGACTGCAGGAACTTCCTTGCACGCTTCCCGTGAGACCTACATTCTCAACTGTCCACAACCTACATTCGTAATGTTCCTAAAGGATATGTGCCCATTCATTCAATTCTTTCTGAACAGTTATCATCTTCATATAGTTAAAGGCTACCCGGCCATTGACCTTCTGTGTGAATGCGCACACTTACCGGAACTCTTACGGGGATCGTCACTTTAGTTGGCGCGACTATTGAGATGGCCATATCACTCAGTTCCACCTTCCCCTACTCATCTAGGCCAATTTTTCGGCCTGGATACCGTAATTTATGTCAGGGTCACCTAAGAGGTTTCCCCCCACACTAGTACGGTTATGGTAGCCACAATCATGAGATGGACTCATCGCTCGTGCTCTGTAAATTTGTCAATCACCATATTGCATCCGCAGCAGAAGCTGCAGCAATGAACCAACTTCAACGTATGAGCACCTTCCATTGTTTTTTAGTTTTGCGGAAAGTTTTTACTATTTTCAGGCATTTTGTTACAATTTTTGGACAATTTTCTCCCAGTGTTCCAAATACCAACAATAATGCACAGCGGTTCGTTATTTAAACAAATACATACTTGATACATAACTAGTCTATGTAGGAACGTTTCACTGTAAAGTACTCGTCCTTCCACTATCATTGTGTTAAAACCAGTTATCAGTGCCGGCCGCGGTGGTCTAGCGGTTCTAGGCGCTCAGTCCGGAACCACGCGACTGCTACGGTCGCAGGTTCGAATCCTGCCTCGGGCATGGATGTGTGTGATGTCCTTAGGTTAGTTAGGTTTAAGTAGTTCTAAGTTCTAGGGGACTGATGACCACAGATGTTAAGTCCCATAGTGGTCAGAACCAACCAGTTATCAGCGCATGTCAGTATGAGCAGAGTAGTGGACTTCTAGAAAGAGGAAAAAAAAACTCCACTTCCCCAAGTTTAAAACTGTATAGCTCACTGGTGCAGCTTCAAACAAATCGCTGCCATGTATAATAGCAGGATTGAAATAGGAGAGGTATGAACTGCTTTTAAAAAAATTATGCGACGAGTCCTGCATGTCATAGTCTCTAGTGTCTTGTGCGCCTCTCCTGACAGCCGGCAGTTAACCGCGCAGCTACAACTCCTATACCGTGATTCTTTTTTTGGGACTGCTATGGCTTCTCGTCTGATGGACGCTGTAAACCGCACTGTAACTAGCGGCTCATTGCACATGGGTGGCTCGCTGTATAAACAGTTATGTCACCTCACATGCCGGGAACAATAGACGTCTGTCTGTCACCACACAGCCCGCTGTAGGAACAGATACTCGTCCTCCTCCGTGCAGACTATCAGAGGCAGCTGCCGCTAGTCTAATCACAAAATTTGAGAAGTTACTTCAGTCTTAGCGATCTATATTCAGCATAACTATCGGATTTAAAGTATGCGAACACCTACTAACGGACATTAATACGAGGAGTCCACTGATGGAATCACAAGCTGTGTTTAAAAAAGAAAATCGTGACTGGCGAGGTTGGCACATGAGAGCTGGATTTGCGAAGAACTTGACGTGTTTCTTTTCGAGGTTTCGGAGTGTAATGTTCTGTAGGAATCCGGTCACGATGTAGCAGTAACGTTCCATTTAGACCAGGCTCATTGAAGAATTGCGCCCCGCGGGCGCGAGGCAGTGTAGTTCAGCGCCCCGTCCGCGACCGTGTGTCGCTAGTGTCGGCGTAGGAGCTGTGGAGCAAGTGAGACCGCACAACACTGTGCTGCGCTGGACTGTCCCGCAGTCAGATCCAACGTAAACAAGGTAACAGAGGAAGCGCACCTCTGTAAAAGAGGTCGATGAGCGGTAAAACAAGCAAACCATTTACTGTTTACGTAAGAACTAGTGTTAGTGTGGCAGAATTACTACGCAAAGCTTTAGAAAACAATCTCCAGAACAAGAATAGAAAAACATCTTAGTTGTTTTCTGACCCACAGGTTCATTCTATTAGTACTGCACATGCACACTCGTCATTATGTACAAGAGGTGTCTTCTGAAAAATACAGGGAGAGTCAAAAGTCCTTGGACACCTTCATAAGTTGGAAGATTAAATGGAAAATTGAAATGTGACGATGGGAACATAGATTTGATGTGGGGCCGCAACTTTTGGAGTGAATGTCATTCATGGCCGCCATCTTTAAATCCACCATTTTGGATTCAATGTCATTCATGGCCGCCATCTTTAAATCCACCATTTTGGATTCAAGAAAGGGGATGTATGACATATCAAGTAACACTTACGTGAGCTATGGAATTTAGTGGTGTAATTTGTTTTTGTCTATCTTGTACAGTTTGCAGGTTAGTAATGTTCAAAGTTGGGAAATTACCTTCATACCGACTGCTACAACACATTCTACGTGTTGTCCATCCCGTGCCATACAACTGTAGTCGCCGCAACCACTCAGACTGCACACGGAGGAGAGTGTCTCCTGCAATTTGGTCACAGGCGTGTTGTATGCGTTGCTCCAGGTGTCTCAAATCACGGATGCTCTCAGCATGCGCTATTTGCTTATGATGTCCCCACAGATTAAAATCAAGGGGCGTTAAGTCAGGGGATCTGGGCGGCCACTCCATGGGACCACGGCGACCAATCCACTTCCCTGGCAGTTGTTCCTTCAACCATTCACGGACACCAATGCCATAGTGTGGAGGGGCTCCATCGTGCTGAAAATAAGATGGGAAAATGCCGTCAGCGTTCAGTGTGGAAGGGAACACAAGGTCCTGCAGCAGCATCAGATACTGTGGTACAGTCAAGGTGTTGTAAATGAAAAATGGCCCCATGACGTGGGTGTCCCATATACCACACACCACCATACCATCGCCTTCGCTGGATTATGTCCTCGAATTGGGGCAACCCAGTTCGGATTTGCGTCACTCCAGTATCGACGGTTATGTCGATTAACCTCCCCGTTCAAAGTGAAATACGCCTGAACAGTATGCCCTTGGAAAACGAAGGATCAAGTTCGTGTTGTTAAGTAGCCCACAGGCAGAACTCCAACCGGCGATCAGGGTCATCCTCGTTAAGTCGATGTTGCATCTGCAGCTTTTAAGGATGCCACTTGTTGGTGTGCAATATCCGGACAACGAAGGCTTGGGTTATTCCACATGCTAGGGCCCAACGACGGGTACTTCGTTTAGGACTTTTCACAAACGACGCAACAACCGCAGTTGCGGTTTCCTCATTGGTGGCAGTCCTTGGTAGTCTACTACGTGTCCTATCGTGAGCAGAGCCAGTCTACCCGAATTTAGCGATCACGTGAGCCACAGTGCTGTGCGATACCGGTTCTCTGTCTGGGTGCCGTCTGTTGTAGTCAGCTGCTATTGTTCGGTAGCTGCGTTCCCCTGATACAAGGATGATTTCGATCTTCCGTTCACGTGTCAGACCCATTTTAGATCACCTGGAACAGAGGGAGACATGAATCGGTATCAAGGTAACTTTGAACATTAATAACTTCTAGACAAAAACAAATTACACCACTCAATTCCAGAGCTCAAGCCAGTGTTGTTTAATGTGTCATACACCCCCTTCCCATAAAAATAAAGACTTGAATCCAAAATGGCGGATTTCAAGATGGCGGCCATGAATGACATTCACTCCAAAAGTTGCGGCCCCACGTCAAACCTATGTTTCCATCATCACATTTCAATTTTCCCTTTAGTCTTTCAACTTATGAAGGTGTCAAAGGACTTTTGACTCACCCTGTATATCAGTTTCTTAAATGAACTAGTCATAAATATTCTATTTTAGAAATAATTTTATGTAAGGGATATAGTGTCTCATTCTTACTGTTAGCAGTTACAAGTAAATATTTTTGTTATACTTGGGGCTACATCTTTTTGTACCCCTTTTCACAGTTTAGACAAGGGATCCTTAGTTTGCTGTCTTGTACGTAATAATTTTAACCGGCCAAGTTTGAATACTTATTAAAAAATAGAATTAAGGTTATAAATCTCTAACTCTTACAGGCAACATTGTAAAAGAAGACAATTACGTACGAAGCGCGCGTACAGCGGCATGACCAGGCTCGGCCAACTAAGCGACACGGCTCGGCCACAGCGACAGCACACGAATTCGCCCGGGGCGCTGGCAGCAGGCGATCGCGCACGCTAGCGCCCCAGGGGCACAGTTTGGACGAGCCTGATTTAAACATTGCTTAACACGTTCCACGTTCTAAATAACGTCTCTACATACCTAGATATTGGTCCAAATAATGGAATCGTCTCTACAGCAGAGTTTACGTCATGTGGAAGGATAAGGCAAAAATGACATTTCATTACCACAACACTTCGAAGATGCAACAAATGTATGCTAAAAAAGATTGCTTACATCACGGCTGTTCACTCCCTTCTTGACTGTTGCTGCTCTGTAAGGGATCAACACAGAGTAGGATTCACAGATGACGTTGAAGCGAAAAATTCAAAGATTGGCGGCTCACTTCAATAGAATCATGAAATGGGTGAGTGAGCGTCAGCGATATCATGCAAGACACTGGAAGACCGTATTTTGGCATGTAAGTGTGCACGTCATTCTGCAGAACATTTGCTTAAATGTACTAAATTCGTTTTAGCAAATAAAAAATATTAAATTTGTGTCGGTTCGGCAAATGGATCAGTCAACTTCCTAGTAGATGGAACTCCAATAAGCAGAGGAAATTGACCGTACTAATCTATCCTTTTTCTGTAGTGGTAGATTCCTTCCAAAATCGAAATTGGTGGACTGCTAGGACTTGAGTGGAGAACCATTCTATATCACAAAAGTTAGTTTGCACTCGATAGCAGCTCCCATACCACGACCGAGGTCAAGAAACTTAAGATACCACTTGCCTCCCCCTTGCTGAAGTTCCAAAATTCAAACACTACTGAAATGATCCTAAATACAGCGTGTGCCTGCTAAGTGTCATCAGATAAATTTTCTCACGTGTTCTGGTATATATTTGCAGTTTCGTTTTTGCTATTATTAGCCAGAGTCTACACAAATAGTCCTCATGGTGTCTTTAATGCGAGTCACACTGTCGACAGAAACTGAAGCTTTGTTCCCCGTTGAGAACAAAATTACTTGAAAGCGGAATTTCACCTGGTCATTCAATAGAGCGGCCCCAAATTAGTCTAGTGCGATATTTCTTCAACCGATATGTATTAACAGGGACATAAGAACACGAGGAATATCCAATATTCCAGCACACCACCACCCAAGCATAGATATTGACACCCTACATCCCTGCCAGTGTGTTACAGATTTCACCCATTCAGTTACTATATCCTCCCGTCAGCAGATTAACAATCATACAGTGCTTAGAATAGTATCCACACAAAAGATTTCGACTAAGGTAGAGTATACTCGTATCTCATCCCACAAGGGCAGTGCCCATGCACAAGGCGGTAGATGTAATTAGATATCCATTGGACAGTTACTGTACCTAAAACACGTAGAAGAAAAGAATTACATATACAGTGTGAACCCGTAAGAGCGTGCAAAAATGTAACTGAACATAGAGAATGCTCCACTGAACAATTTGAGGTAGGGAACCTGGGGCCGGAGAAGCCAGCTTGTAGAGATGTGGAAGTGAACTTGGCTGCCGCTTTGCCTAACATCACTGTTTTCCAGCTTATTTAAAACTAACATGTGCACAAGTTTACACTTACTGTGCTGTTTATTTACATGTACGATCTTTATTTCCTGCAAGAAAACAAGGAGAACGAGCTTCATTACTAGGACATCAGGGTCGGCCGGTGTGGCCGAGCGGTTCTAGGCGCTTCAGCCTGGAACCGCGCGACCGCTACGGTCGCAGGTTCGAATCCTGCCTCGGGCATGGATGTGTGTGATGTCCTTAGGTTAGTTAGGTTTAAGTAATTCTAAGTTCTAGGGGAATGATGACCTCAGATGTGAAGTCCCATAGTGCTCAGAGCCATTTGAAGGACATCAGGATGCAGGTTTCGTTTACTTCACTTGTACATGAGGTGCCTCTGTTGTATCGTATTTACATTGTCCCATGACTGAACTTACTACCTGTCAACGACAGACCCATCAATTATTCAGTGCTATGCAGAGATTTACAATACATAAGGAGCAATATCGGTACAATTTTACACGACTGACTGACATGAACCTTGTGTATATGGAAGCACGTTGCAACGCTGTCGCTGATGAAAGGCTGTACAGGGAACGATTTCCTAACAGGCACCATCCGTCACGACGAGTGTGTTTCTCTCGATCGACGAATGCGGGAGACTGGTTCATTGGAAAGAAGAAACGAGGGACGTGGCAACATGGGGAACCACGCACATACCTGATTTTGAAGATGCGGTGCTGGAACGTGTTGTAGCGGACTCTTACAAGTACTCGTCGTATTGCACGTAAAATGGGCACTGGAGATAATTACGCGAGACGAGTAGTCCACGAACAACAATTACACCATATCCCCCACAGCGAGTCCGTGCAATACTTGCGACTGACGTTGCACCAAGGGTTGCATTCTGTCCGGGGTTGCTCCAACAACGGATTGATCACCAGATTTCCTCTGAATCGTGCTGTTTACTGACGAGGCTTCATTTGATCGTGATGGTATTTCGAACAGCAGGAATAGCAAAGTGTGGGACGAGGAAAACCCTCACGCTGTCGTAGTCACACCAAGTATGTTTCGCTGTGAATATCTGGGCCGGCATTGTAGGCAACAATCTCATTGGGCCACATCTTCTACCTGGCCGTCTGAATGGCCACCTGTACTTCAGGTTCGTGCAAAAAGTTCTACCTGAGTTGCTGGAGAACATACCGGTCACTTTCCGTCTGATGACGTGGACATAACATGACAGCGCACCGCCTCACCTCAGTGTGGCTGTCCGCAACCATCTAAATGAATGATTCACTTCCTTGTTGCTGGATTGGAAGAGGTGGTCCTGTTCCATGGCCTGCGAGGTCACCTGACCCGAATCCCCTTCATTATTTCCTATGGGGAGATCTGAAGTCACTTGTGTATGAGACCCCAGTTGATACGGAGTTGGAATTAATTGCCAGAATGGTAGCTGTCGGTGATGTGATTCTAAACACACCAGGCAAATTTGTCAAGGTGCGTCAGAATCTTGTTGGCCGATGTTGTGCTTGCAATGAATTTGATGGCCGTCAGTTTCAGCCCATTTTGTGTGGTATAGTACAAATGGTAAGTTCATTGTGTCAGTGATGGTATTTGCAATTAATTGTAACTAATACAAATAAAAAAGTACATATTACTGTGATTTTATTCAAGCTGGTTTCTCCGACCCCCAGGTTCCCTACCTCAGATTGTTCAGTGGTGCATCCTCTATGTCCTGTTAAATTTTTGCGTGTTCTTACGGGAACAACCGGTATAAATTCAGCCATCCTCCCATCGGACATCAAAACTTACATGGACAAGGAGCTGGTGATGTCACAGAGTGGAATTCCACGTTCAACTACATTGCGAAGTGTGAAATGAACAGCCCGGCATGTCAGGTACACGCCTTGTGGATAGGAACGTGGCCAATGAGATGGGGCATTTTTTTACTTCACAAGCAGACCTGAGGAGACGCCATATTGTATGGAATTCACAGAGTACTTGGTGACTTTTATGTAGCACGTGGTATGGCTATAAGCTGTTGAAAAGCATCGGCACATTCACTCGAAAACGCGTCAAGGTACGATTTGTTATAATGCAGTGACAGGAAACCATACATCGGTAGTCGAAGGCTTCCCACATTTAATGCTTTTAGTGTTGTAACTTGTGTTCTCTGGAAGTATACCGCTCTAGTGCCACGGCACAATAATCCATCAAAATCGCTCCGTTTTTTTTTTTTTTTTTTTTTGTAAATTTTGTTTCAAATATCAATTATGAAATTTGAAGATAGAACTGTCAGTGTCAGAGATATAACTGAGGTGCTGTAGCCATGATGCTGTAATGTAGTTAGTAGAATCATGAACTATAAAGAGAGTTGGCAGATTCACGTGTAGTTACTTATAATTTTTTTCTGTCCTTTTGTTTACGCAAAGATTGTGGGTCTTTCTTATTAATTTCATAGCAGTATTATCTACAGTGTTATAAATCATGTATTCGCTGCAATTCTCGTTGCATAGGCCAACGACTGGAATGTTTACCTATGGACCAGAGATCTTATCGTGACTATTGGTCTACGTCAGAAAGCAAACATACATTATACACTGGAGGTTTTTGTTGTTATGAAACTTTGTATGAGATATATGTCCACCTATCTCGTTGTTTTATGGACTGCCCCATGTTCGTATCTTGCCAGCTAATATCTTCCTCCGTGATGGCGAGCAGCTTTGAAAAATCTCCTATTGCATTCGAATGAAATTACGAAACGAATCCCAGTCCTGAAATCTCTCTGAAGTACGCTACTTCAGAGTGATGGTAGTAAATACAACATCGCGAGTATGGACATTATACTTCAACGATGGTCAATTTAAAACCGAAAATGGCAAGGAGATTCGATTGAGTTTATAAATAATTAGTACTAGTATGTCTCAGATCTTTGTACAGCACTATGTAGCGTTCGTCGGGCAGTAGTTCGCTGTTCAAGCCGTCGAGTCCAAAACGTTCTTCTCCACTCTTCGACAATCGCTAAAAGATTTAACGCAGCTATTGTACGCGCATCTGCCTTCTTATAGAAACTCAGATTTACGCGCAAAGTATAGCCGAGAACTGCCACTAGGGAGCGCTGCGGTCACAAATCACGATTAGGAACACGTTCCGTGAGATGTAACAGATCATTTAAAGGACACCACGTCTGACGTTCATCACCATGAGAAACACGCCCCATTTGAGGACGGCTTTAGGTGTAACTGACACTGCACAGCCTTCCCAGAATTCCTATTACATGTAATCTATAGAAATTAGGAAATAATCTTGTGTGCCTGTTGTAACACTGTATGCCAGGCGAACGAACGATACTAGCAAATCGGCCGAACAAGTGTTTTGTAACCCACTGTGTCTTATGTTTATGAATTACATTTCCCTAAAATGTGTCTGTCCAGCATCTATTTTCGCTTTATGTGATTATTTCACTGTAGGTCGCTGCTGATGGTGACTGTTGGGTATTTTACGGTAGTTACTGTTTCCACTAATAGAGTAATTGTACAGTACAGGATTACTCTTTTTGTGTCTGCTCATTATGTTACATTTATTTACATCCGATCTGTGTACCAATCTTTGAACCTCAGCAATTTACTGCAGCCTCCCAGCACTGCATCATTTGCTACCAGCCTGCGCATATTACGATAAGCGACCTAAATATGCTCTGTGAACATACTCCCCACCCAAAAACACCTACCTGGAGAGGAAATTTAGCGGTGTATATGCATTGAAGTGTCGCTTACATCGTAGCTCCACAGGTAAATTACACCCTTTCGTAGTCAAGCAAAACATACTGAAAACGCTTGTTTATCTGCCACGTTTTCTTATGGTGATTCCACACAGGAGTGTAGCGTGTTCTGCTCTCTTCTTGGAGAAACATACCCATACCTAATACACGTTTGCATTCCCTAATGTGGAGTCATCTTCCTCTTACACACAGAGCCTACATTATAGCTCCACAGTTTCTCCCACAAACTCAGATTGCTTACTGTGTGTGTTGACCTACGTAAGCATCTGTAAATCACTGTTATATTATATGTGGGTGTAGGCAAGGAATGAAGGTTGTTATGTTACGGACGGTAACGGAATCTTTTTCTGTGCAGTGAATCCCAATTCAGCATAGTTAGCTTAGGAGAGATTAAAAGTTGCATCTGGTGTGTTAATCTCACATTGCAAAGCATTTGTTAACTAATGATACGGTACTGTGTACTACAGGTTAGTTCTTTGTAGGGAGTATGAAGACTATGGTTTAATCATAGCCATCGTTTTAAGAGTTGACCTATGTCTCAATATACAATATTGATGTGCGATGTCTCACTTCGACAAGAAAGGCTACATACTTTAGACGTACGCATTTGGTCAGAAACTGTCCGATAAGCTTGTAAGGGTATTGCAAGGTATGTTGTGCTGAGAAATTGCCAAGGAAAAAATCCAATACGTTGCGCCATTTGCGAGTTAATTGTCTTTGAAGTTGGCCAATCAGGCCGTTGCGCACGCGAATTCAACCGGCCTGAGATACAATTAGTGTCCGTTGTTGCCCCTCCCCCTCCCCCTCCCCCCCCCCCCTCCCACCCAAGTGCAGATGATAGCCGGCCGCGGTGGTCTAGCGGTTCTAGGCGCGCAGTCCGGAACCGCGCGACTGCTACGGTCGCAGGTTCGAATCCTGCCTCGGGCATGGATGTGTGTGATGTCCTTAGGTTGGTTAGGTTTAAGTAGTTCTAAGTTCTAGGGGACTGAAGACCACAGATGTTAAGTCCCATAGTGCTCAGAACCATTTGAACCATTTTTTTTTTTTATTTGTAGATGATAGCACACGAGACGGCTCCGATTCGATCCTTACTACCGTCACATGTCCAATTTTTGTATCGCTTTCTTGTTTGGTCTTAATTCTTCTGGCGACACCGTCTCTGGCGGGCGGTTCAGTTTGCACGCACAGTGGGGTGACTAAGTTCAATGCTTATCAACTCATGAACGGCGCAACGTATCGAAGTTTTTAATAAGTTACTTCTCAGCGAAGCCTACCCTAAAACATCCTTCCAGGCTTTCCAGACTATTTCTGACCACACTGTATAATCATAAAGCATTTTCTGCTAACTCTGCCCTAGTACAGGGTGAGGCAGTGAAACGGCACGATTTTGTAAAACCACCAAAGATTTATTTACAAGTAAAATCATAATAGTCGAATATGGATCTCAAGTACAAGAGTGGAAATTAAAGATTTAACTTAAAAACAATCATTTTTTAAATATGGTGTCAGTGAGGTGTCGTCCTTGGTTTTGCACACATTGTCTAAGCCTGAGATGAAATTGTCCCATGACGTTTCGTAGCATCTGTACTGGAATGTTGTTAATTTCCTGTCGAATTCGCTCCTTCAGGTCTTCTTTTGTTCTTGGTGGATTTTCCTGGAAGACTTTGCACTTGAGGTAGCCCCAAAGAAAAAAGTCTGGTGCCGTCAGATCTGGTGAACGGGCAGGCCAGGGGAAATCGCCATTCCTGCTGATTAGACGTCGTGGAAATGCAAGTCTGAGCAATTCCATTGAGACATTAGCAGTATGGCTTGTTGCACCATCTTGCTGGAAGAGTGTTTCAGCATCTGGATCATGTCGATCAATTCCAGGCAGACCAAAAATGGTCAACATGTCAGCATAACGTCCAGAGTTTACCGTCACTGTGTTGCCATCTTCATCTTCAAAAAAATAGGGCCCCACGATTCCACGAGATGACATTGCGCAGCAGACTGTTACTTTTTCAGAATGGAGAGGTTTTTCATGAAGTTCGTGCGGGTTATCTGAGGACCAATATCTGAAGTTTTGCTTATTTACGTACCCACTAAGATGAAAGTGGGCTTCATCACTCATCCATAAGTTACGCACTCTTTCTTCATTTCGTTCAATAACGTTAAGCATTGACTGGCAAAAGCGTATACGGTTATTGTAGTCATTATGTTTAAGGGCTTGCACTACCTGAATTTTGTATGGATGATAGTGAAGGTCACTCTTCAAAATCCGTCTTACTGATCGATTGCTGAGACCAAGTTCTGCGCTGTGCCGTCTCGCGGATTTTCGCGGACTTCGTCCCAACGCTTCGCGCACACGATTAATGTTCTCGGGTGTCCGGATTGTTTTTGTGCTGCCGCCTCTTGTCTTTGTTGTGCTAGCAGTAGCTTCAAAGGTTTTAACCCAAAGGAGAATGGCTTTCCTTGATGGCACGGGAGCCCGTGGCGGCAGGTTGAATTCACGACGAAAGGCGCGTTGAGCACCAACCACACTATCCGCGTTTTTGTAATATGCCTTTACGGCATATGCACGTTGCGCACTCGACCAACGCTCCATGGCTACTGAAACTTCCACCACTCTAGACGCCCAAGGTCACTTCCCCCACTCTCGCAACCCCCCTCCGCGCCCGACAACCACTATCGAAATCGTGCCGTTTCACTGCCTCACCCTGTACTTCTGACGATAGATCCCTAATGAAATGTAAACTGTACAGAACAGTCGGAAGTCTACTTACCATCAATGTCTCCTCATGTTCAAAGTATCACGGAAATTAAAGTGTGACAGTAGTTTGAAGATGTAATAAATGTGCTAATGTGTTAAAATGAAGGCTAGCGTCATTCAACGAAATTAAATTAGTAGTGAAAATTATCGTTTTACCCAACTGCACCTCAGTTATTAGGTAGTTAGAGCGGTAAACCGTCGAATTTTATAAGACAATGTCTTGTTTCTGGAAACATCCCCCAGACTGTGGCTAAGCCATGCCTCTGCAATATCCTTTCTTCCAGGCGTGCTTGTTCTGCAAGGTTCGCAGAAGAGCTTCTGTGAAATTTGGAAGTTAAGGGACGAGGTACTGGCAGAATTGAAGCTGTGAGGACGGGTCGTGAGTTGTGCTTGGGTAGCTCAGATGGCAAAGCACTTGCCTGCGAAAGGCAAAGGTCCCGAGTTCGAGTCTCGGGCCGGCACACAGTTTTTATCAGTCAGGAAGTTTCTATGTCCATAGACCGCTGTTTCGAATCTAACCGGAAAGAACCTTGTAACTTATTTGTAAAACGGCTCGACAATCCTCTCATATGAAAACCAAATCACAGTTACAAAACTTCACCACACCGATCAGAAACAGAATATTATTATTTTTTCCTTGCTGTTTACATGCGCTTATATTTGCAATTGCTGTTCACACAAGTCACGTTAAAACAAATATTTTCTAGTTAACTTGACCACACACTTTTTACTTTATTAGAAACAATGTTTTTATCTTAGTACTGTCTACTTAGTACTTCTTGGTTAAACCTTTGCAGTTTCATCATCTTACATAAGATGAAGTAAGTCTGTTTCAGACGCTAACGTTAGTTTACTCTCACAAACATCACAGCTCTTACACGTTCGTGTCACCTGCATGTTGTACACGCTTTACAACTCTCCGTATAACATCTTCCTATACCTTGTGTACTGTAGGCGTATGGTGATACCTTCACTACAAGCAATGCTTTCCAAGAAAGTGAATTGTTCGTTCGCAAAGTAAAGGTATTTGTCCGTTTCTCAGACAAAGACTAATGCGAAGTTTTATATAATACATCCCACAATCGAAACAACTGCTACAATCAGTAATCGCTAATGCTATTTTCGTATTTAGTGTGAAACTTTTAAAAACACGTAGCCTTTCCAGGATTCGAACATCTGCCCTCTTAAACGGCAGACGAATGCGTTATGCGATGCGCCACGGAACGCCTGGCAGAGGCAGTGTCTCTGCCGAGTGGCTTCCACACAGGAAATCAGCACTAAGTTTTGCCAAGAAAACTTTGCGCTTTGGGTCGTTGCTCATGTCTAAATGGGTGAAGGATAAACGCATCAACTTCCACAAGGCACACACTATCAGTGTTCACAAAATTCCCTTCTATTGTTACTTAAAAGCTGTAATTGCGTTTTCCATCATTACATAGCTAAACTGTTTCTAGTAAAAGTCCGTAATAATCTCATAACCTCGGCTGACGCTCCTGTAATAAAAGTATAGCTTTTTCTTAATATAATCCTATACTATGACGTCACGAGAGCATCAGCCAGTCACAGAACGTTCTCGATCAGGCCACCGAATTAAAAATAACAGTATTTTGTCAGAATATTGACCGTAAATGCTATTTAAATGTTACAATAAATCATAACAATCTGAACCGTATTTTCAATATAAGAAAACAGCCAATTCAAGTACCACTCCTAAGAAACAGTGTAACTTTCATGTAGCAACCATGTACGTCGTACTTTACAACTTCGGTCTCAAAAAGGATTGTTTGATTCAGAATGCAGTTTATGCATTTATCCACCAAATACCCTGTGCCGATCATAATACCGTTAAATTTTGTGGAATGAATGGCGTTGCCGGCCGGTGTGGCCGAGCGGTTCTAGGCGCTACAATCTGGAACCGTGCGACCGCTACGTCGCAGGTTCGAATCCTGTCTCGGGCATGGATGTGTGTGATGTCCTTAGGTTAGTTAGGTTTAAGTAGTTCTAAGTTCTAGGGGACTGGTGACCTCAGAAGTCCCATAGTGCTCAGAGCCATTTTTTGAATTGCGTTACAAACAGTTGGTGCTCAGTAAAATCTGAAAATAGAAAGTATAGATAATTTCACTGAATGACAAAATCACTGACTGATTTTGCAGGTGACTATTTGATTGGATCGTTTGAGAAATCACTTCAGGCAATTTATTTATAATAATCATCAAAGAATTAAGTGCTTGTCTGCAAATGGTATCTTCATAAACATTATACTCACTTCTGTATAACAAATTCACTATCAGTGATTAATGTAAGATATAAACACGAGCCAACGAACGGTACCAAGTGGTTAGGCGTACACACAAATGAAAGTGGTAGATGTGGACGGGGAGAAACACAGTATTGAGCTTCTCAAATAGCAAAGTTAGTTAAATTATAAATAATTGCTATATTCTGAAAACAAACATTTGCATGTACATTTATTCAGTAATTAAATCTGGCTTAGTTTTTCTGGTGTAACATATCGCACATCAAATGCGCAGAAGCGACCAGGGAGAATGTGTGCTCATGCTACCATAATTTTACCAACATTGCAATTGAGAATTTCAGTTCATCCACTGATTTGATAGGATGGTGTTTCGGAGGAAATGTTCCCTCATAAAGCTAACTTCATTTTATATATTGTCACGTAAATCGTGCTTAGTGCCAACATTGCTACAAATAGTTAAGTGACTGGACTGTAGGAAAACGTTGGTATTACTGTGTGCGTTACCATTACGTTTTTCACGTGTTCAAAGTTCGGCAATGTTTCGAGGAGACTGTTTCGGTTTGATAGCTTGCTGAGCTTCGTTAGATCTCATCGCTTCTGGATTGTGATTACTACTTTACCAGTATAGATATGTGAGTGAAAATTGATGTAAATACGAGTAATTTTAAAAGTTGGAGAATTTTCGCAGCTTTGTGGCCAGGAGAAATTTACTCTCTGAAAAAACTACCGAATTTAAATACTGTGCAAAATATATCAATATAAGAAATAGTTTGTGAACATATAAAAGTGATACTTATAAAAATATGTTTAGATATTTGACTTCGCGTTGCCTGTTATTTCGGAGGGAACCTGCGTGGACCAAAATAGGAGTTAAGGATATATACCACCGAAGTACCAAAATAAACATGAATCTTCAGCTGTTCGTGTCTAGAACTGTCACTTTTTTCTGGATTGGTCAACGTAACTGTGCAGTTGACTAGTGCATATATATAAAAAAAGTTATGGTGTATAACAATAAGTTAAGCATAATAGATACGTGTGAAATATTTTAAAAAATTTTGTTTCTGTGGTTCTTTCGACTACTCCTAAGGGGGTCATGATGAACTGAATCAATCGTCAAACCCACATGTTTCCATAGGAATTCGTGATATAGGGTGCGACGATCTTCGATGAGGTAATGAAGTGTTCACCACGATCTTGCCCTATCCGATGACGTCGGTGCAGAAAGATGTTTTTTACTTTGGAAAGAGTTTTTTTATTCGCAAGAAATTTTATGAAGTAGGAAAGACTTTCGGCCTTGGCGAAAGAGATGTTGTGATGGAGATACGTCTTCAGTTAGCGGTTGATTGACAAATTCGCATCACCAAAAGACGGAAGGGTAAAACTCCCGTATAAGTGTAGTTGTTACATAATTTGCCTTTTTCTACACTACAGTAAGGTTTCAAGAGGAAGATAGTTCGCCGGCCGAAGTGGCCGTGCGGTTAAAGGCGCTGCAGTCTGGAATCGCAAGACCGCTACGGTCGCAGGTTCGAATCCTGCCTCGGGCATGGATGTTTGTGATGTCCTTAGGTTAGTTAGGTTTAACTAGTTCTAAGTTCTAGGGGACTAATGACCTCAGCAGTTGAGTCCCATAGTGCTCAGAGCCATTTGAACCATTTTTTTGAAGATAGTTCATGATTTAACGGTATTATTTGTGTGTGCTTCTCATGTTTTTGTAACTGCATAATATTTGCTTCGCTAGACTTTCTAGGAGGAATACTGCTTTCGTGTCACCTGAATTTTTATTGGCTGGTTGTAGGTCTGCTTGATATGAGAAATGAGCTCTGTATAATCGCTTTAAGCTCGCCATCGGGTCCTGCTCCTGTGTCATATCCGTGCTCACCATATCTGTAGCCCGGAGACTTCGGCAGGCTCCGCCGCTGCCCATTCATCTGAGAACTCGCCACTTGAAGTCTCTTGCCGGCTACAGTTCGAAATATAACTCCTAGGACTGCATACGCAACCGTTGGGCATGACGATAATTATATGCCAGCAGTGAATGTTGTACTCTACAATGACTGTTTCGCAGTGAATATTGTTCTGTTCTTACGGACAGGCAATGTTCAGAAGACTTACTATTTAATCTGTATTCGGACAACGTCTAACAATTACGTTGACATGCACACATTTGACATGTTTCGACGTCAGTGACGACAGGACGCGAGGATGAAGGGTAATCTCTAAATGATGAGCAATTATTTTGATAAATTTACCGACGTATTTGAAAAAATTAAGGAAATAAACGGTAAGCCATACATCTTGCTATTAGTCTACAAATGTGTGTTACTATGACCAGAATAATACACCAACAGCGCCATTTGATCGCAGGGACTAGTGTCATTGTTGTGTGTCCTGTTTTCGTCTGACAGAGCACTCGTCTCATGGTGGAGGTAGAATAAACAAGAATACAACATTTTGTTTGCATTGGACGAACTTCTTTTATATCTGAAGAGTGGGCTGGCTATAGCATTGAATATTTTTCCAGACTGCATTCCTCCTCGTCAGGACCATATTTGCTATTCAGTACACTATATAACTTGATTTTCGACTTCGTTAGAGGCAATGTGCCAGGATGCCTGTAAGTACTGACGTAAGGGCGGCGCCTACGTATCTAATGTATGAAACCCTCAACACAAGACTTGTACCAGCGCCATTTCTAATAGCTAGTGACTACGTATTTGATTTAACGCCGTGAACTATCATCCTATTCCAACATTGTGCTTTCTTGTTGGTTGTTGTCTGATATGAGTTTCTACGTGTGATATTAGCCACATCTTTTCGAAAAGGAGTATTCTGAAGTACCATTTTTTGGGACCACTTGTTAAGAAGTAAGGTGGCGAGATAAAAAAAAAGTAATTCCCTCCTTAACTTCATTGCAAAATGTGGTGCATAACCCAACTTCAAGTAACATGGGCCGCCACTGCGATAAATCAGCTGTAATGTGTATGCAGAGGAATAAACTTAATCTACTTCAGCCCCATATGCAGCAGGGTTAGTCGAATTATCATCACTTCTGTTTCTTCCTCTGGATTATTTTGGAGGTAAGCTGTTCCCCTGTATTGTGTCGTTGGGCGTACATCTAAAGCTGTCTACCACTTAAAAATAGTAGTATCGTGTACATTTTCCACTGATTATTCACACGCGTGCCATTAGTCCATTCGTGACGCACTCACTGCACAGTGGCGGGCCAATATTTCAGATGGCGCCGTTTCAGAAACTGACGTATTAGGGTGGTTAAGAACTGACGTGTGCAGAGCGTGTGCCGTGATGGTTGGAGATAGTATTATCAAATCTTAACTTCACTTCTGGTGCAGCAATGTACTGCTTTGTTCGGTGAGTAAGAATGACTGTACTGCATGGTATTTTTCAGACGCAAACGAAGATGGCTACTATCGACGGGCGGCCGGCGCAGTACGGCATCACGCTGAAGCAGCTGCGTGACCTGATGGAGCTGCGTGGCCGTGAGGGCATTGGCAAGGTCAACGAGCTCGGCGGGGTTCAAGAAATCTGCAGGAAGCTCTACACCTCTCCCAGCGAAGGTCACTTTACTCTAACCACATATATACTTCCTTAATAATGCCAGTGTTACTTGGTTGCAGGACACTCTCTCTCTCTCTCTCTCTCTCTCTCTCTCTCTCTCTCTCTCTCTGCTGCCCCCCCCCCCCCCGCCCTCTCCACCTACCTGCTTCTCTCTCTCTCTCTCTCTCTCTCTCTCTCTCTCTCTCTCTCTCTCTCTCTGCTGCCCCCCCCCCCCCCCGCCCTCTCCACCTACCTGCTACCTGTACCTCTGCTAACCCACGCCTACGCACCGTCCATATTGAGGGATTGCTGGGTAGTTGACTGCACTAAAGAAAACAGAAAAGAATAGTAGTAACATACATATTATTCATAGTTAAGACATGGGTAATACAGCACACTTGAGGGACATAGTTCTGAAGAAATTGAAAGCGTTTTTGCACGATCCTTGATTAGTGATACATTCAGTTATGTTTACTACTCATTTTTAAGTTTTAAGTGATTATTCTGCAAGACTAAAATTTCCCAAGAACAGCATACCATACCATATAGGCTATGCACTTTCGTATAGTAAACACATGGTACTGTTTGTGTTACTTTAGCCTATAATAAATGTCGAGACATAATAGTTACTTAACCTGTTCCTCAGTAGATTTGCATGCTGTCTCTATTTTTAGTAATACTATAAACGTAATTGCAAAACACTTTCGTTCAATACATCATCCCTAAATTCTACTGCTTTGTTTCTAGACTGTGTTACATCTGTCCAGCTTTCCTTTTCATTAAAAACTTAAGAAAGTTTCTGCTGGTCATAGGAATTGTCACAATACTGCTGCTGAGTAGGGAAAGCTGTTTGTCTTGTTTCTTTGCAAATAATTTAAACTACTTCATTCATGTTACTAATTAGTTATTGTTTTACAGGTCTCAGTGGATCAAAGGTAGACATTGAACACAGGCGAGAAACATTTGGTTCAAATGTGATACCGCCAAAACCACCTAAAACGTTTCTGCAGCTTGTTTGGGAAGCTCTTCAAGACGTTACTCTTATCATTTTGGAGGTTGCTGCTTTGGTATCACTTGGTCTTTCTTTTTATCAACCATCAGATGACGGAGCTCGTAAGTGAATTTTCTGTAGCTCTTAACACATGAAGCAGTTAACAGCTCCACAATGCATGCTTTCACATAGTTAATACCATGATGCCATTTTCTTTGTTACCCGTATCTGTCCCCATTCTCTGTTAAGGTAACTTGCCAATGAATGGGGCTGGAAAAACAGTAAGCATTTCCATGAAGTTTAAGGGTCTAACTACATAATGTGAACCCTGAATACAACGAAATTTTAGGACAATGAAGGTGTTTTAAGGATGAAAATTTTGGTGTAAGAATAACCAGAATAGCTTTGATATCAACTTTATTATATCATCATTTATGTCAGTCAGTAATTTAAAATTTTTCCTGCCAGTCTATGTTTGAAGTCTATAGACTTATCAACTACTTTCCTTAGATGCTTAAAACTTTGTGCACACATTTATGACATTGTTATCTAAAAAGTAGACTAAAATAAAGTGATTTCAATCAATAGTTTTTATACTATAAATACATAAATTAGACAGTCTAAATTACCTTAATTTTTTATAATTAATAAGTGTTTGTTGTCTACTTCTCCAAATGGTAGCTTGAAATATCCCAAAAAATTTCAGACCTCTAGCTCAAATAGTTTTTTTTTCTTCTTTCTTGGGAAATTCAGTTTAAAGTACATTTCATCTGTTACTCACCTCTGTTGTTCTGAAAACCCTCCAGTTGCCTAATATTCTTGGTTTGTGTGTTCCTCATCTTCTATCTTCCTTTTCTTGCTCCTCTTTGCTATTCTGGCCTCTTTAGTTGCCTCAAGAAGCCATTTTTTGCCTTTGGCAACTCTCAAGGAATCAATTATCATCTGTGCTTGTCTCATATTGAAACTAGGAGCTAGTCCCAACAACTGTAAAACATCACATCTGCTAACTGTTTAATCATTAAACCACAAAAAATGCATCTAATACACCTAATCTCATGGTATTGAAACCAACAAACACAGTTTCAGGCAGGCGTTCCCGTATCACAGGGTTGAAATATTATCATTTTGTGTCTTTCCATGTAAGCACCGTGACATCAGTTTAGTGTCACTTAGGTCCCTGTATGTGGGCTTAATTGCTGCCAATACCTCAAATGGCAGGGGGGTGATGGTGTGCATAAGTCTCACCATTTTCTGTTGCTTTTTTGCATCCATGCCAGGTGTCTACACCACTGTTACAGAGAGCATGCTGCGGATGGTCATCCGTAGAAGCCTTATGGAGAAAGGTAGCCCATACTGCTTTCTTCATGGCCTCAATATTGTCTCGATCCCTTTTTATTGCTAAACGATAATAGAGCTACAGTTCGTGTAGTAATCACAACCAACAGCGGGAACGCCTTGGGCTGCGGACCAGACCTGCCAGGCGGGGAAACTGCCGGCGGTGGAGCACGCACCACCGGGTAAACACAGGACGAGTCAGACGACAGACCAACGACAACTGACGACAACCGACCACGACAGACTATGAGCGACACAACAAGGAAGAGATACACAACGGAGGCTTGTGGAAACCACAACACCGAACACCAAACGTAAATCCACTCTGAACCAGAGCCAGGCAAATGTCAACAACGCGCAACGACCAGAACGCAGTACCGCCGAGATAGAAACGAAATCCAGAGCCAGTACCAGACTGGCTGGACTAGGGCAGAGCGGGTCCCTATATACGAAACCGGAGGGAGCGGCTATTGGCCGCTGTCTGCATGTGGCTTAGCGGTGGCGCCCTCGCTGCACGCGCCGAGGAGGCGGAGCCCTCTATGGGCTGACCACGTCCATTTGTTCTGTTGCGTGTTCGACTTCCGCGGCAGAAAGTACTAGAGCTGGTCCACCTTTTCCTCTTTTGGACATGACCAACACACTCTAAATTTTCAATTTTACAGTTCTTCCATAAGGCATATCTTTTCAAAGTGGTAAAATAATAATGACGCCATTTGACATCTGACCGCAGTGGAAACACGGTCGTTGCTGCATACCGATATATATTTAAATTTGTTTATAAAGATGTTCCCGATGTCTCAATAGATTCATTTAATTGCCATTTTGTTCATAAAACTCTAAATATTGATTTAAGACAGAAAAAAAATTGAATTTTTGAAGCAGATTCACTAGCAATTGACCTTAATATTTCCTGTATGGAATGTCCTCAGTTGCTGGTAGTATCTTTCCTTTCCGATCTATAGTACCAGTTTCTTAACAAGTAAGTGTTGTACATATAATGGGGGGAGAGAACTAATGTTCAGAAAAACATTTCACATTATAGCACTTAAGTCTCTCCCCAAACTTCATTCCACAGTAGCAGATGTGCATTTGTTTTGAACATTTGTTCTGCCTTTTGTCTGTTTTGCAATGTATGTCACTACTTGTTTTATGTAGAGTGAAAGGACTTAATGCCAACGTACTTTCTAAATCTTTTTCTGTGTTGTTCTTACTGTGCCTGCATGTTGCTACCCATTATTTGAGATACTTTGTTAATGTCTGCAATTGATTCTTGTTTACAATAAACCTGGTGGGCACTGACATGCAATGCAGTCTCTGCTTTTCAAATTGCACAAATTATGCCTCAGTCCATGCCTTCAGTGCATTTTTTGCTGAATGGTTTGTGGGCAGTGAATGCCTACTGTGCAGTTACTTCCTATAGCACTCAGTTTTCCTTTTCAGCCAAGTGAAATATTTTTAAAATTAAAAAAACAGTGATTAAGATAAAACATTTGTTGCTACCATTTCTTACTCATTTAGCTTAAAGTGTGATGGTAATTGGTCAGATTATTTCAGTATCCGTGAAATTCACTTAAACTGAAGTTCCGTGTTTTTTTAATAAAAGCTTGACTCAGTGTATTTTTGAAGTTCTGCAGTTGTGCTAAGCAGGACTTAATTTTTCTATATGTTTATGGCTTTGGTAGTGTGGTTCCATGAGAGATTAATTATACTCTGTCCTTGTAACTCTGTTTACGTTCCTAGTACAGCAACAACCACCGTTAGCAGTCAGGTGTGATTGTTGTTACAATGTGTCAAAAGTTTACTGCTATTTGCATCTGTAAATGAAACTGTAATTAATCCATCACCACCTGTTTTGTTTTTCTGGTACTCAGTCACTGCTTCAGCCTATAAAACTCCTGAAAATAAACCTTCTTTTTTGTTTGTTTGTGTTTTCGTGTGTGTGTGTGTGTGTGTGTGTGTGTGTGTGTGTGTGTGTGTGTGTGGTGGGGGGGGGGGGGTTGTGTAGATTCGCAGTTAATGCCTCAAGTAAACATAGATTCCTTCTCCCCAATAGTCTGACTCTACATAATTCCATGTAAACTTATTTCTTATTTTTTCTTGTTAAACAGTTCTTTCATGCTTTAAGGCACACTTCTCATTGGTAAAGGTCACCATTTTTAATTAATATTGCTAATTAATGGTATTAATTTTACAGCACATTTTGATGAAGATGAAGCAAAACATGGCTGGATAGAGGGTTTGGCCATTCTCATCTCTGTAATAGTAGTGGTGATTGTGACAGCATTCAATGATTACACAAAAGAAAGACAGTTTCGGGGTCTACAAAGTAGAATTGAAGGTGAACACACATTTTCTGTGATAAGAGGTGGTGAAGTTAAGCAAATTTCTGTTGGTGATATAGTTGTAGGCGACATATGCCAGGTATGCTATGTAATTGATTTATTAGTTGTTGAGAACACTTTTTTCATGTTACCTAGCTTTTTAAGCCTTAACCTTACTTAATGTAAATCTGGATAAAATACTAGAACAAAAATATTACACAGAATTGTAACTATTAAGTAGACCTAATCTGTTGTAATGAAGATTTGGAAGCAAATTTACATGAGACATGTAAGACACTTCATTACAAATTTTAGTTAAGAGCTAAGTACAGATGTACCTATCTTGTAGACATTATATTAAAAAGGATTTACAGCTACTGTGTTGAGGAAACACAACCAACTTTTTATACCTGCAACTATAGTGCAACTGCTGCTGCTGCTGCTGCTCCTCCTCCTCCTCCTCCTCCTCCTCCTCCTCCTCCTGCTGCTGCCAATCCACTCAGTTTAAATCTACCTGCTTGTCATTTGTGTTTGTTACTCTGTTTTTCGTGAACTGCTGTAAATTGTTCACTTTCTTGTTTGCTGCTGTAACTACTATTGATTCCATTATGTATGTTACAGCTATTCTTAAGTGTTCTATCCCATATTGAATGTAAGACTTCTTATAGCATCTGTATCATAATGAATGGGATATAAAATATGTGGGATGCCAGGTTAGATGTAAGAGGGGAACTGATAATCCTGATTTTGTCAGGATAAATAAATCAGTTAATAAAAATAGGAAAACTTGAGTGTTGGGACCCACTGTAAAAAGTACAGTAGTAATCAACACAGTGGTTAGAACCTCTGTCCTCCACGAGTTATGGTGGAGGACATGAACATGAACCTGAACCATCAGTTTAATGTGAAATGTGAGTGAAGCTGTAGTACAGTATTTTTTTTCTTTTACAAAGAGGTCAAAATAAAACTTTTAGCATCCACTGGTGCACAGAAATTTTTAATAGTATGATGTGCTCAAAACAGTTAACAAAACTCTTTATTATTAGACAGCACATCATTGCAATGTTGTCTCCTATTGAGGACTGCACCTGTAGCTATAATGGCCATTGTTGTCTTCCCAAGGCTAAAATTGTTCTCATTTACTAGAGAAGAAAAGCTCCTTTAAGCAGTGTGTCTTAATAATTCAATCTTGATTAATGATAACTTGGTTTTTTATTACTTGAATGTAAAAAATATTTTTATGACAACCCACGTGAACAGCCAAGTGCATTATCATGCCACTTCCAATTTTTGGGGAGGTGAGACTGTACTGGATCAAATCCGCCTCATAGATTAATGGTGAGGGCTGGTGAGCCAGACAGCCTGAATGTGGTTTGTAGGTGGTTTCCCATATCTGATACGGTACATACCAGGCTGCTTCCCACGTCTCATCTCAACAGCTCATGTAAGCAGATCCTGGATGGACTTCAGGCAGGGTGGGGACATGAAAAAAATGCCCAATTATCTGAAACTGTTGTAGATTACTGTTTGATTAAAACCTTTTATGGTACTTTTCATTACAAGTAATTAGATTTAGGACATGTAGGGCTAATGGAAAAATCAAAAAGTATATCATTTTTAGGCTGAGTTATGAGGACCTGCGTTGCCTAAGCTCTGGTCCCGGTGCTTGTAGCTGTGGTGGAGGTGTGGGGAGGGGGCGGGGTGTGGCAGGCGGCAGGGAAATGATACACCACCTGCACTCATCTCCCACTCAAAAGTTTGTAAACTAGGGCATGAGATTTGCTGTAGACATGTACAGGTAGAATGATTGTGTCTGGAAGGTCATCTAGCCCGCAACAGTCACTCACTAACATTGACAAAATATATGTATATAGCGATGCAGACCTCAAATAGTAACAAGAAAAGGCAAGAAAGAAAAATAAATTGAATAATGGATCTTCTGTATACAAAACTATGTTGTCTTATCACCACCTGGAACATGGTCATTCACACCAGCACTCTGGAAGCAATGCAGTTTCACTTTTTCTCTGGGAGTCATAAGCCCTGTGGGAGGGGAAGTGATAGATTGCACAGTTTAAGATGTGTTGTCCACCGCAGTTCAATTTGTAGTAAGTAAACATGATAGTGCCAACTTGGAAACACACAAACCCAAGGAAAAATGTCAGGAATACTAATGCAGTATGTTTCATGAAGAATGATAACTGTGAACATAATTATAAATAATTAAACTTTTTGCAAATGAAAAATGCAATGATGTATATGTAACCAAAAATTTAATGAGTAAGCTATTCATTGGTCTTGCGGTGCAGTGTGAAGTGCTATGCAAAAGTGAGAAACAAATATAGAGTGGAAAAAGGTGAAATTGGTGCAGAATAGTTTCCTGTTTGTTCATTAATTATCTGTTTGCTTTTCCATGCATAAGATCCTCAATGCTCGAAGGACAGTTTTCTTCCACTTTCAAGATACAGTCATTAATAAAGTAGTCTTTCGAAAATTAGTTCAAATTGACACCCCTCTCGAAAGAAATTTTGTAACTGAAGCTCAAAGGAAAGTGTGTTCCCAGATTATCTACTTCCTGCAAGTATTGGGATATCTTAACAAAATTAGTCAGTCACCAAAGCTTACCAAACTAAAATTGCAATTGTTGTGAAGCTGTTCCATGCTATAGTCATATTACAAAAATTACCTATTATTACTGTAAATTAAGTGGTATCTTTCTTACTTTGATAGACGGGTTTTGTCTTTTACTCACCATTTAAGTGTTTTTCGTAGTCTCCTATGTGATTCATGGCGTAATCTCACTGCAAATTGAATTTTTTTGGTATGTTGTTGTATTTGCTAGATGTTTCACACAACCACATATTGTAAATGGATTCAGATCCTTGCATATCACATTAAAAACAATTACCATTGAAGGTCTGCTATTGGAGCAACTTGATTTTTCTGCCATCTCATAGTGCACTTGTAACTGGGACTCCTTACACTTCCTGTTACTCTAATCCATCACCCTGTGTGCATTGGACTGCTATGTACTCCCAATCAGCTACACCGAACAGCCTGATGTAAGATGAGTTTTGTCATTGTTGTGCCAGTCAGTACATGCTATTGTATGTGCTAAAAGTGATGATTATTAAAACTCTTGCACTTCATTTCTTCTTTTTTTTTTCTTTGGCATATTTTCTAACACTTCACATTATTAAACGGTGCAGTTATTACATCCCACATTCGTAATTCACATGTGTGTATCATAACTATAGGTTACATAAAATTTCTTAACAATATTAATATCAGTTTCAGAGTAAACAGCATATATTCCACTAATCATTCCACATTACTGGTGAAAAATATCTCTCACTAATGTTCATATAAAACAGTGACCTAAAAACAAAAATTGATACTACTGTAACAGACATGGTGTTTTCTCTACAGAATTGTAGGGTTTCCATGGTTTTTGTGTGGATACTAAATCAGAATAACAATAGTGTCTGTTCACTGCCTGTCTCATCTGTTCTCATCATATAGTTTAATGTTCTGGAGGGTTTTCTTTAAGGCAAACAAAGTTTAATTCAATTTGATTTATGCTTTATTGATGCCAGGACTCATTTGAAACACATCAGTAACAGCAGACTATTCCCTCCTCTACAAAATTCTGTTTTTCTATTCATTCTTTAATCCTGTTGGGCATATGGATAAACTGTTTTGAATTATCAGGACATTCCTTATACCAACATAATCTGTGTGAGAGACCAAAAAATTTGTCATTTAAATGTTAAAATAAACTGGAACACAACCTAAAATTAATGTCAGAGAGCAGTTTCCAACCCAGAATGTAGTGTGTTTGAGAAAATTAACGTGAGCCACCAATGGTGGCATATGTCTTGTCAATTGCATTTGATAGTTGCAGTTGAAACCAACAATTTTAAAAATGTTTAAATTTACAGGTGAAATATGGGGATCTCCTTCCAGCAGATGGTATTCTTATACAGAGCAATGACCTTAAGATCGATGAATCTTCGTTAACGGGAGAATCAGATCATGTGAAAAAGGGCGAGTCATTTGATCCCATGGTATTATCAGGTGAGACATGAACAGTATACTTTGAATGGTGGTGAAACTGTAATACAATACTTCTTCTTAAAGGAAAATATAAGTTGTGTTCTTGGTGCTAATTGGAAATGGAGGTGCTGTATTTGTTGCAGTAGAGAAACTCATACACCAAAAGACAAATGGAATATGCATGAAAGATCATTCGGGCAATACCTAGTATTGAAGGTGGACAAAAGCGTAGAATTGTCCACCTATCGACCATCGGAATTACCTCAGAGGTATACAGAAAGTTTTAGAGAGAACTTCAGATAGTTAATACACACACTCCCCAATCATGCCTTTATTGTAGGTTGAAACTTCTAATGTCCAACAGTTGATATAGATAGTTCTTTTTAAATGGTAGTTGTGACAATATATCCTGGGAAATACGTGGTGTAGAACTCTGCTTCCGCCATTTGCCAATAGATGGCGACAAAGATAAGTAGCAGTCAAAAGAAACAGATTGCAGACATCAGGCAGTTAGCTTGGACCTCAGTCAACAAAACCTCATTCAAACATTAGTCGGTTTGTGTCTGCATCATAAAGTTGTTCGTGATTGAAAATGTCAGTTTACGAGCCTAATTCTCATCATTTGCGGGAGGTGTTACTGTTTTGTTTCAGTATGAAGAACTCAGTGGTTGAGTCTCATCAAATGCTCTCAATTATGTATGGTAAGGATGAAGGATGCTATTAGTGGAAGAACGTGTCATGAGTGGTTTCAACGCTTCTAGAACAGTGATTTTAACGTCATAAACCGGCATACTGGTGGAAGAGAGAATGTTTTCGAAGATGCAGAATTGGAGACATTGTTGAGTGAAGACTCATGTCAGACTCAAGAAGAATTGGCACGATTAGTGGGAGTGACACAGCAAGCCATTTAAAACGTCTCGAGGCCATGAGCATGATTCAGAAAGAAGGAACTTGGGTCCCATGTGAGCTGAAACCAAGAGACGTTTAATGGCGTTTGTGTGTTTGTGAATAGTTGCATCAGAAGCAAAAACGGAAGGGATTTCTGCATCGCATTGTGACCGGGGATGAAAAATGGGTTCATTATGATAACCCTAAATGCAAAAAATCATGGGGATATCCCCACCATGTCGACTGCCAAACCGAATATTTATGGCTCCAAGATCATGCTCTGCATTTGGTGGGACCAGCTCGGTGTCGTGTACTATGAGGTGTTAAAACAAAGTGTAACAATCACAATTGCTCATTATCAAATACAGTTAATGTGTTGGAGCAGAGCATTAAAAGACAAACGGCCACAATACAGCCAGAGGTGTGCTAAAGTGATGTTGCAGCGCTATATCACTCTATCCCACATTGCAAAAGAGGTCAACACATACTTGGAAATGTTAAAATGGGAAGTTCTACCCCACCCGCCGTATTCTCCAGACATCGCTCCCTCTATCACCTGTTTAGATCAATGGCACCTGACCTGGCTGACCAACACTTCCGATCTCATGCAGAAGTCACAAATTGGATCGATTCATGGATCGCTTCAAAAGATTAACAATTTTTTCGATGCAGGATTTGTACACTGCCCGAAAGATAGGAGAAAGTAGTGGCCAGCGATGGAAAATACTTTGAATGATACATGTGTAACCAGTTTGTTTCATTAAAGCCTCAAATGTTGGGAAAAAATGGCAGAAGCAAAGTTGTACACCTTGTAGTACTAATTGTCTTTCCTGAAACACTATTTACAACTGAAGTACTTTGACTCCAGTGCTTAAAACAGAATAAAAATTGTTGCCAAATACAGGTTTGTTCATTTTGCTACCCATGAAGGTTATTTATCAGTAAAACTTTGCTTCTGGCTACAGTCAATGTTTGTAAGTTAACAACTTTAATAAATACAGAAGCAAAAGTTGTTGAAGAAACAATACTTTATAATTGACAATTATGACAAACTGACTCATAAGTTAGAAATGTGGTACTACTAAGTGAAAATATAACCGTTGAGTGAAACAAAATATATTAAACCATGCCGTATTTTTAGTCTTAATTTCCCAAATTGAAGTTGTTGTTGTCTTATGTTCTTACATAATATGTTAGCTACACTTTCAATGTGTGGTGCAACACACACCTCTGAATTTTGAAATCATTCAGGTTTTGTTTTAGCTATTTGAGGTAGGGTACTTCACTTAGAACAAATAATTTAAGAGTCCCAGCCATGACTGAAACACGTTAATCTAGTGGCAACAGATCAAACCAATCTCTTAGAGGGGTTTAGAAACACGGCTCATTGACAGTGAGGCAGTTGGAGCAACAATAATTACTGAAGTAAAAGGACAACTAGAACAAGTAGAAAGAGTATGTTGAGCAAGCTAGACAAAGATGCAGTAATGCTGTATCTCAATAAGGAACAGTGAACATTCAGATTGGGCAAGTGCATGTAGAGGATATGTGGCTCTTGTTCAAAAGGGATTCTCCATGGTACACAGTATTGGTAAAGAAACTTACAGAACAGTAGTAACTATTGCACAAAGGTTATGAAGCAAAGTGTACAACTTTAGATTGGTGCCGAAAGAAATGTCTCCGAGCATCAAAAGGGGGCAACGCACGAGGCCTTAATTCACTACTTTAGCTGATTACTATCAGATATCTTGGTAAACCCAAATAAATTATGGTCATCTGTTAAAGCTGTCAGTGGCACCAGAGTTTGATTTGAAGACACATGGGTGGCAAAGGAATAGAAATTAGGGGTAGTAAAGCAAAAACAGATATGCTGTACTCATTTTTGATGGCATTCCTTTGCAAAGTAGGAGCTGGGGAGTACTGCCCCAGTGCAATCTGCACATCACTGTAAATACGAATGACAGCTACCATAGAGTTGGTAGCATTAAGGAACTTTAAATTTACGAAGGTTCCTCCCAGTTTTAAGTGTGTTTATTTTTCCAGATTTATGTTTACTGGAACTTGGCAGATAGCTGAAATCAATTTGCTGCCATAAGCAGTGCTGCATAGGAAGAAGGCACTGAGTAGGAAGCTGGTTCCAATGGAGGCAGTGGTAATGTCTGGATCATATGGCACAGTGGTGAATAAAAAGTGTGGAGAGAGGAACTCGAGCATTAAGAACGAATCTTGTGTGACAGTAAATACATAGGGAACCACAAGTGTTGTGTCAAAATCCTACGTGCCGATTAACTGAGATAATCCGTGAAAGGGTCTGCTTAACCAGCACAGTCTCTGGTGGGAAGGCTTCACCAATATGCTACACATCACCTACACCACCTTCTACATAACCACAGTTGAACTGAGAAACTTCTATGGATGTTTAGTACCACGAGGGGATTTTGCAAGTTGCTGTCAGGTTCTGTACAGAATTTTCAGTTGACTTAGCCTTTCATAATCCTAAGCTACTGTCCAGTATTTTTTGAGGTCCATCAGTTACAGTTTCTCAGAATGTATTCAGATCTCAAAAATATAATGAGCTGTCTCAAACAGAATGGCCACCATGATGCTAACCAGTATGGATTCTGAAAATATTGGTCATAGCAAACCCAATTTCCTTTTTCTCATGTGACATACTGAAAGGCATGGTTTAATGCAATCAGATGGGTGCAGTATTCCTTGATTTCTGAAAAGCATTGTACTCAGTACCACAGTAACATTTATTAATGAAAGCACAATCATATGGAGTAGTAAGTAAAATTTGTGCTTGGATTTAAGCTCTCTTGGTAAGAAGGATGCAGTGTGTTATCTCGAATGGAGAAATATCGACTGGGGGAGAAATTACTTCAGGTATGCCCCAAGGAAAAATGTTGACACCTTTACTTTTGATGTCATTTTTAATGATGTGGTAAGCAGTGTTAATAGTAACCTCAGAATTTTTGTCAATTATGCAGTTACAATGAAGTACTGTCCAAACAAGCTGCATGAATATCCTGTCAAATCTTGATAAGATATTGAAGTGCAGAAATTTGGAGTGTGCTGTAAATGTTCAGAAATGTAAAATGATGCACTTCACAAAATTCAGAAAACAGTATCATATGACTAAAATATCAGTGAGTCTTAAATGGAATCCATCAACCCCGACAAATATCTAGGTGTAACAGTGTGGGTGGGTGGATATGATGTGAAGAGATCACATAGGCTCAAATGCAGGCAAAACAGGTCACAGAGGTCAGTTGACTGGTAGGATACTGAAAAAGTCTTAGAGAGATTGCGTACAAAATGGCAAAACACAGCACAAATTGTCACATACTTGTTTGACCTAAGCTTCACATAAATTCTGAAAAAAAAAAAACTGAGCTGGCATGTGCTTGTAAATAAACATCAGCTATCCCACAAGAGATTACTAAAAAAGCTTAAAGACACAATATTAAGTGAGGGATCTATTCAGAGTATACTACACACCTTAAGTGTCACTCCTGCTGGGCCTCTGACCACAAGATTGGTCTAATTACAGCACAGTGAGGTATTTAAGCAGTCATTTCTCTTGCATTTCATACACAGTTAAAATGGGAAGAAACACAATTATGCTGTATAACTATAAGAAGCATCTGTAATGCATTTTAGTGTGCAGATTGTGGATGTTGATAAAGACAGAGCTCAGTGATTTGTGATGCCATAAACTTGACTACATTCTTCCACACACCATTCTGCAAGATTCTCTTAAGAGGAGAAATGTAAATGAGTAAATCCTCAGGCACTCTAACAAATCCCCAGTCCTCAACAGTCCATCAATGTTGATGTTCACGTGTTGTCGTTCGACAACTTTCTGAATAAGAATGAATATATCTTGTGTACAACTCTGTTCTAGATTTGCATCTGATGCAGTTCCCTCCATTGAGTCCATTTAGAAAGGAGTTGGTTAAGAAAAGTGTTAACATTCAGCAACAACTCCTGGTCTGTACTGTCGAGTCTTTTCACTAGTGTGTGGGGGCAATCCTTTGTCAGACTTAGTATGTCATGATTAATTGGCTCATTGCAGTTTTGACAGGAATTTCTTGTAAATCAGTTTGTATTTCACTACCAGCGAACTCGACGAAGAGGAGGAGGAAGGAGAAGGAGAAGAAGAAAAAGAAACTCCTGCATTCTATTTCGTTTGAGTTGCCCAAAAGTCATCCATTCTCATTTGCCAATTTTACAAAAGACATGTGACCCATGTTACACACGGAGACATGGAAGTAATTAGTGTTAAAATGTTATGCAGAAAATTTTCCCTGTTTAAGTATTTTTCCCATTTTTCCATTACTCCACTCCCAAATACTGCATGAAGCAATGTGCCATGCTGGTTAAGGCATGGAATGCATTCAGGAAAAGCAGAGTTCAAATCCCCATAAAGTCATACCAATTTAGGTTTCTTGTAATTCCTCTAAATTGATCAGTGCTTCATCTACAGTCATTCTTCCCATGTGTTGCATGAGAATGCAACAGGAAATTTGAGAAATTATAGTGTTACCAGAAGTACCCTCCACCACACTCGAAGGGGGCTTATAGAGTATAGGGAAGGTTTAAATACAAATACTAGGACGGTTCCTTTGAAGAGAGCATTGTCGGTTTCCTTCCTCTAAATTTCCCAGTCCTAAGTTCAGTTGAGTTTGTAATTAACTCATAGCCAGTGGCAATTAAACTTTAAGCTCCCTTTCTCCCTATCCAAATACCACTCAGTTTTTGTGATAAAACTGTTCAGTTGTTTTCATTCAGTAATATTCAGCACTTAGACTTACAGAAATTTGCAGGCGGTCATTGATGGTTATTTTCCTGATAAACTGAAGTCACATTAAAATAAAGACACTGGTAGACTGCATCGACAAATGCAACAATTTTTTATTGTAAAGTAAGAACGTGTAACAACTTTTGTCCCAAGGTGATCAGCATTATTTGACTGTGGAAGCAGTGATGGACTGTGGGGAAAATTTTTGTTGATTCACTCAGTTCTGCTAAAATCCACAATGAAAAACCATCAAGGCCATGCAATAGCTGAAGGAGTAAATTTCTGGGTAGACTCATCTGTTGAAAACTTCATTCTCTATGGAACAACCATGACTAACCATTTTTTCAGGAGTCAGTGGCATATGCATCACTGTGTACACCTGGGATGGGTGCAGGTGAACATAACACTACATACAAAAACCATTATGATGAGCCACATGCCCCCTTCAGTTTATTTGTCTGCTGTTTCAAAAATGTCTACTTCATATTATGTCATATCATCAGGTTCAGAATAGAAGCTACGTTGAACACGCATGGTCATTTATAATCACTCATTGATTGGCTACTGTATCTGTTTGCATTTGAAGAATATAAGTAGTGTTTTATGTATGGTATAAAGAGCTTGGTGTGCAACTTATGCTGTTCTGTACTCCTGTTGGTAAGTATTAGTCGGTGCCTCAAAGATAACAATGTTCCATTCTTTCCAGGAACTCATGTAATGGAAGGCAGTGGCAAGATGTTGGTAACTGCAGTTGGTGTAAACTCCCAAGCTGGTATAATTTTCACCCTTCTGGGAGCTGCTGTTGACCAACAGGAGGCAGAAATAAAGAAGAAGAAGAAAGGTGTGATGGTGTGACTATTGCAGTTTTAATTATTGTCAGTGTTGTTTTGCTGTGATAATGCATGTAATGCCTTTTTTTAAATGTGGGAGTTTAGAAGCATGGTTAAATGTTAACACCTGTTTTGTTTTTAAAACATTTGTGTAGGGTGCGTTTCATGTCATGTTTCTAGTGTCTTAAGTGTGTACACAAGTAAATTGAATTACTGTAAAATTTGATAAATTGTGTGGTGTTTGTGTGAGAGAAGCTTACAAGACAGCTCCTAAGTACCCCAATACAGACATTCCAGAAGAGATTTTCAGACAGTCTTTCAAAAATAGTTTTGAGAAGGGCATTTAAAAATGTCTTGTTAGCAGCACTTTTATTTTTTAGATAGTTACTTTCTATTTGGAAATTTAGAAAAATGTCCATACTGGATGTAAAATGATTGATCTGTGATAAATTTTTAAATCAGCACTATTATTAGAAATTGACGTTTCATACGTGCAGTGTGAAAAAAGGTCTTCAGCCCTAGAACAGAAATTATTTTATTTATAGTTTCTTGCCTTTCTATGTCACAGTTGGAAGCTGATAACAAAGCACAAAGTTCACACTATTCCCATCCAGTATGGAGCCTTTTGTAACTGGATATTTGGATTTTATTTTGTGTTTTTAATACTAATGAATTTCCTTTTGCATGATTCCCTCTTCAGAAGCTAAGAAACAGCGGAAGAAGAAGAGCTTGACAGGTGAAAAAACTTCTCATTTATTTCTTAAAAATTTCTTCATAAATACCAAAATAAATTTTTAACATAGTATGAGGCCTGTAAACTTACAACATGCATAAGTATAACTACTGGCAAACTGCATTAATATTGCAAATAACATCTAATAAATCATGTCTTGCTGTGCTTTAAACATTAATTTAAGCTCCAAGGAAATAAATGATACCCACATAATGTATTATAAATTCAGTTAAAGATTCCATTGCTAGTTGTAAACCTTGAGAAGTCGGGTGGTAAAATTATTTTCTATGTTGCAATAGAAATTAGTCAGGTTGTACAGTTAACGATGCAGCTTGTTGTTAGGCTACATGAACTGTTGAAAACAGAACTGATAAGTCGTGTCAACACAATTGCTATCTTCTAGTAAACTAGAAAATCCGTATCGAGGATTTTTTTCTACTTATTTTAGTCTTTCCGAGGCATCTTAATCAGGCTTAGCTTCTTGCATGCTTTTCCACTTGAAACAGCAGTAGTTTTACTTATTTTGCACTTTTTTAACTCGAAGTTGAATTTTAGATTTACAGCGCATATAGCATGGGTAGCTGGGGTAGGTACATAGTCCACTTAAAGAAACTAAATCACTGATATCACTGGTTAAGTCTGTTGGTAACCACCTCTTCCACTAAGATTCATGACACACATTTTTGCCCATTTGCAATGGAGTGTTACCTGGTGACTAATAAATGGCCTTCTCTCTTCCTCCCTGCACCTTTTTTACAGATGGGTAAACCTTGTATAAATTTGATGTTCAGGCACAAGCATTACTTCGCACTTCAACATTTTCAAAATACCTGGCTGCCTTCGTTCAGTGTCATATTGAAACTACTGTCTGTGTAAACCTCCCACACCCCTCCTCGCCTCCCCCACCCCTACTCAAAGGTTTATGGGAAAGTTAAAAACACCAGCAGCTGTGGTATTTGTTATGTGCGTTCACATAGCAAAGTAGACTTCATGTCATTAAATTGGAAGCCTTCATTTTAAGTGATTTAAGAAGTTCTTAAATCCCTCATTTGAGTCATTAACAGCCATACAGGAGATGTCCATTGGAATATGTATGTAGGGATTTAATTTAATCGCTACTTATTAAAATCTTATAAAATTCTTGTGAAACATTCATTAATAAATATGACTTTGCGAGTGTCTCAAATAGAAAATACACAAGAAAGAAAAGTGGGTAGCTAACTTTGTTGTAAAAAATAGCTAGTTATTTCTTTATTTATTATTGGGCATATGTCTTAAGTACTCTTAGAACCATCTGTGCCACCATTTCTTCTAAGTGATATGAACCATTCTTTTGTGTTATTATTCTGCTATAGACAATGCATACAATAATGACTCGTGGTCATCTCATCCATCATTACTACATGTAACTCGGAACCAACTTTACAGTTGTGCAGAGGATAATTGCATCAGGACACATGGGCAGAGTACACATTGACTTTTACTTCATAGGTGTAATCACTTAACAATTTACCAGTTTGCAAATTGTTTCCAGCATTTCCCACCATTGCCACTTGGTGTTTCTTTGTTTCTCGTAAGGAATGTATTCGGTCTCTACCCATCTGACAAAAATCACAAACTCTGTTGAAAAACTAGGTTCCAAATTAAGAGACTTGGTTCCATATTCTAATTATTGAAGACAGGTATCCCATAACAAATGCCTGTGTGTGTGTGTGTGTGTGTGTGTGTGTGTGTGTGTGTGTGTGTGTGTGTGAATTTTTATTTCTGAATTTGCTAATGTGGTAGAGTAGGCTGTTTGAACTCTGCCCCCATGGGGCACAGGCCCTGATAAGTGCCTATCAACTCGCCCGTGGGCAGGCACAGCTAGTACAGCCTATCTGCCCGGTAGCCGTATTACACAATTTCTGTGCATGGGCAAATGGCTTGGTCAACCCTGCCTGTGAGGGCGAGGCCAAGGCAGTACAGTCACGTGTGCTAAAGGCTGGCTGCACCACCGTCAGCTGTTTGCCCACCCATCCAACTGCTGCTCTTGGGTGGGTAATAGAGCACTCTCACTTAGCTGTGTGGAGGTTAGAATAATTCTGGTTTCTTGTCATTATCTTAATTTGTGCACTTGATTTATGTCAATGTACAGTGTGTTTGCTGCAACTATTGGGTATCATATTTCTAAAGTAGGCATTAGTTGTGGTGGTAACTTTAGACATGAGAACAACTATTTTGTAGGTGATAGTCTGGACTGTCAGTAATGGAAATTACTGAAGAAAATGGATCCCTGTTGCATCTAACAACAAATTAAGTTCATTATTCATATTTGATCGGCTGTGGGTTGTAAGACCCAGCATAAAATCATAAGAGTTAAAAAAGTATTTTGAGTAATTATGTACTCCACCTTCCAACTCTCAAGTAAAAAATTACAGAATCCTGTCATAAGAAACTAGGAAAAAATTGATTTCATGCCATCAAAAGCATAGTTTAGTGATGAAGCATAAGTTTACTAATTTGTCAGTGAAAGCAAAACTAGTGAGTTTCAGGGAGAAGAATAGTGGGCACATCATTACTATTGTTGTGAGACAAAGCAAAACAGTAACTTCAGCTGAATATTCTGGAGTTTACTGCTACACAGAACACACACATCGAGAGAGATCCCAGATAAGATGTGAGTGGGATCTTATGGCAACCCACCAGCTCACTTTCCAGCAAAATTAATCACAAAGTCTCTGCCTTCAGAGCCTGAGATCCAGGTACTTAATCATTCACCCTGTAACGTGAGAAGTGCAATTTCTTCTAATTAACTGTAGGTAAAGAAATCATGTGTGTTAATAAATTTGAGTCTGCAGAAATAAAAGGATCTATATAATGATGTGTGTATCAAAGGATTTTCCAAAAACTTCCATAAATTCACCATTAAGTGATTTGGACAAATGCAGCAGTATGTAGCACTTCAAGGAGAGCACTTAGAACCCGTGTAAATGGAAAATATCTAAAAATAATTAAAAGAAGTTTCTATGAAGACAATGCAGAAAAGGGTAAGAGTCTAATCTGAAACCATTTCTGGCATGCTGTTGGAACCAGGTGCCCTACGAATGCACTGTAGTCGCACCAAAGTTCCTCTTCCCTCCTTTTTCCTTCTTGACCAGAAATAAAGATGGAGTTGATGTCAGTCAAATTTTATTGAGTTTGTACCTGTGCTTTCTTAAAGTAGTATTACTTTATATGTTTCTTTTAACTGGAAAAAAAACATCATGAAATTCTTGGTTTTGTGAAGTATGGCGGTGAAATCTTTTCCAAAGATCATAAAGATTGATAAGGAGTGTGCTCCTCAGTTTTCAGCTGTTAATAAATGGATGTCTGAAATCAAATGTTCTGTATTTCCCCTGAAGTTGATCCACATCACACATATCACAAAACTGCAAGAGGTGAAAACTTTGTGGTAGTGCACAACATAGCACTCAGTGACTGGAGGTGAAAACTGCATGAAATAGCTGACACAGTAAATGTTTCAGAAGGTGGTATGGTACACGTAATGCTAAACAATTATGAGAAACGTTTGTGTGAAACTAGTCACCTTTTTTAAATGCCGACAAACACAATTGTACATCAAAATTGTCAACCTTGTTCAGACTTAATGGAAAAGAATCCAATTTATGTGAAGTATAAATTTGTTACTTAGGATAAGATAAGACTCAATCGCCTCCCACCAGAAATAAAATTGAAGTGGTGGATGGACATGTGAACAGTGCCAAATAAAGCAAAGCCTATTATGGACAGTATTTTCAATTATGCGAAAGGGATTGATCATCTTCCAGTGATTAATATTATTTGTCAGTTACATGATTTAAAGTATTCATGTCTAACTGAAAAAAACAAATGAATGCTTAGAATTCAAAAGAAAGCAGTAATCCTTATACAGGATGATAGACTGGCCCTAAAACGTGCATAAACAATGAGAAAACTGAAGGATGTTACATAAGATTTATTACCCCCCCCCCTCCCCCCTCCTATTATCGTCATATGCCACCCTGAGACTATCTACTACTCCCAGATACAAAGTAATCTATGACTGCAAATCTTTCTCTGTGTTGAAGTGGTTATGACACCAATGGAAGGGAATGTTAAAGACGTTCCAGAATTGAATTTCATGGTTGGAATCTACTTGGAGGAAAAGCTGGACAAAACTCATTGACCCAAAAGGGGACTACCAAAACAGTGGATTTTTTATTCATCGTGTTTACTATAAAGCAGAGGAACATTTTCTTTGTCCATTAGGAAGCATTTTTGTGGTACTAGCAGTCTAATTCAAATCCAGCATCAGAATGAACAGATGTAGGTGTGTGGTATTTTCAGAATTTTCAGAATTTTTTTGTCTGGTTCAGATTTATGATGATGCCTAGTTACGTTCGGAACACAATGTAAAATTTATGACAGGATAATAGTCAGTTTTCATCAGACAGCAATTTTTGTTGTTTACTGGCTTACTCATTCTCGCTGTTGCTTTCAGCAGTAGATTTATAATATTTGGCAACCCATTGCCCTACTAAAGTAGTTACTTTTATAATTAATGTTTGACTGCCAATAGAAATTGATATCGAAGATATGTTGAAGTGCATAAACAAATAGTTCAGCTACCAGGTGTCTGAAGTGAAACACGGATAATCAGTGTTAGAAACAAGTAGAGAATAAAAGCTTTCAAAATGTAGTGCTGCGTGCGAATGCGGAAGATAAGGTGGGTGAATGACGTAACTGACGAGGTGGTACAGATTCAAATTGATGAAACAAAATGTACACAACTTTATTGAAGGACAGCATCAGTTGATAGGACATTCTTTGAGGTCTCAAGAAATTGCCAGTTAGGTAATTGAGGGATGTGCGTATGTGGATGGGGGAGGGATGGGAGGTAATAGTTGAAACAGGATACCAAGTGTTGATGGCAGTAAGCAGATTCAAATGGATGGAGACTGCATTGGTCATGTAGAGGTGAAGACTTGCACAGGATAGACTTGGATGGATAGCTGCATCAAAATAGTCCTTGGATTGAACTTCACAACTATCAGTTTTCTAGTGAGAGTGAAAGTGCATTTGCCACCTGAAGTACTAATATGTCTCAAGGTTTTCTAAAACCATATTCATGTAATTCTGCAGCTTAGTTTGCTGGAGGTTTCCAGTTTTGGTGTCCCAATTAATTTTCCTTGTATAATCCAGCATATTTTAACTTCTTGTTCAAAAGACTGACAATAACAATGAGTTTCATCACCAATGAGGCAAGAAAAGAATATATTATTTGGATAAAAACTATGGTGCATTGCATGTAATGTCACTGCACACCTGAGTTTTACTGTGTTATGTAGTTCATACTGGATGTAATTGCATTGCTGATGGTGCTTGGAAATTAAACTGATTGTTCCCATACCTATCATTCAACTGTCATAAAAGCAACTTACATACATAACACTTTTGTGAGGAATTAAAGATGTGTGTTTACTGAAATACTGAAAGGATTTCAAAAGTATCTGACCTATTACTTAATGCTACAGAGTAGTATGTTTAAACCAGTGAGGCATGTTTCTTTTTAATACATTAAATGTAGTTGATCAGAATGAAGATTAGTTATTTAGCAAACTGTGTCTGTGAAAGTTATGGATGTAATTACAAGGTTTCAAAACACAGTTAAACTTGCAGCATTCAGGTTATTAGTCCTCATGGGTGACTTCTGAGATGAGTGGAGAAACAAATCAAAATATTTACTCCTAAGTACTTGGCACTTCTGACCCACTTGGACTTAATTTCCACTACAATATTTCTTTTAAAGTGCAAAAGAAGAGAGTGCAGGAGTAAAGAGCACTTCAAATAGCTGCTGAGTGAGGACAGTACTGAAGTAAAACTTCCTGGCAGATTAAAACTGTGTGCTGGACCAAGACTCACACTTGGGACCTTTGCCTTTTGTGGGCAAGTGCTCTACCATCTGAGCCACCCAAGCATGACTCACGCCTTGTCCTCACAGCTTTACTTCCGCCAGTACCTCATCTCCTACTTTCCAAACTTCACAAAAGCTCTCCTGCGAACCTTACAGAACTAGCACTCCTGGAAGAAAGGATAATGTGGAGACATGGCTTAGCCACAGCCTGGGAGATGTTTCCATAGTGAGATTTTCACTCTGCAGCGGAGTGTGCGCAGAGTCTCAATCCAGCACACAGTTTTAATTTGCCAGGAGGTTTCATATCAGCGCACACTCCGCTGCAGAGAGAGAATCTCATCAGTACTGAAGTAGTAAGTTTATGTATTCAACAGGCAGAGTAGCTAAAAGATGTAAGAAGCCATTACTTGTAAACTGGGTGTCTCTCAGTATCTGTCAGGATTGTGATGATAAGGCACTCATTGTAGGTAGCTCCGATGAAGGCCCAGGGATGGCTTGGTCACACGTTGTAATATATTTGAACCAAGTTAAACAAAAGAACAAAAATCATTCATTTACCACAGGTGAAATATGAAATCATGGAGAAAGAGCACACAATAATTCCTGTTCATGGGACAATTCCATCCTCCAAGTTGAGAAGCACTCATTTGCATCCGCACATACCGATATGTTGTGTGTCAGATGCTATAGTAGTGTAAGAGCGTCATTTCGACCTCCTCCTCAGTTTTCTATTCTGTTTACTCAAGTATTGTTGGAAGAAAGACTATCAGTACGCTTCTGTGCAAGTCGCAATTGGTCTAATTATTTGAGAGTGATGATTATGTTCCCATCTATCCAGAAACGATGTTTGTTGACAAGTATTGGAATGTCTGATCTTTGATACGTAAAGGTGCGTCCACACAATGCCATTTTTTCTGTTCAACTTTGCACATGCACTTAAATTTTCAACAGCGCAACTATGCTTGATCATTCGAGAATGTGTAATTTTCTTGAAATGGAGGCCATGCATTGCTTCCTGGTTTCAGTGGGAATCCCTTATGCTGTTTAGCAGACAGGCAGCTGGGGCTCATGTCTTTCATTGTGTAGTGTGTTAGGTTATGCTTCAAAATGATATCTGTGCATTAATGCCTGGTGACTGCAGAGAAAGCATGCTGAAATGTATAGATGATTATAGGGAGAGAAAAGTCATACGGAATGGCACTATTAAGGTTACTTGAATAAAAACTCATTTCATAGCAATCAAGTATTAGATAAGAAGTCTCTTACCATATCAATGTAAAGAATAAGGTACATTTTGAAGTTCGAAAGCAAAAAAGCAGTAGCCTACAAATTTATCAAAGTGCATATTGAAACTGTAGACCAATATTCATGTTATGGTGACTGAATAGGCCAAAGATGGAGAAGTCTGGTATCTGAACAAAAGAAAAGATGGCATGGTGGAGCTCCTCAGTGAAGTACCAGGAAGAAAGGCTATCCATCTTGCAAAAAAGAATAATATTTGGAAAGCGTAACCTCCTTTCCAGGGTCCATGGCATTACCGAATTTTTCAACTATGAGGATCGTAATCTGTGTTTATTTTCCGTTGCCTGAAGTTCTGGAAACAACATTTTACTTTATAAAATACAAACACAAATACAAATAATGTATTGAAAGTCAGTCTTTACAGAATGACAAAGAATGCCCCCTCATGTATTTCTCAGCTTAAGGACTGATAACTGAAATTCTTTGTCTTGAAAAGTGAAATTCTTTGTCTTGAAAAGTGAAATAAGTAGCTCGAACTTTTACACATGTCACTAGTTTCCAGCATGCGTTCATATGTTCTTCCCACTAATTTTTGTGCATGCGCTTTCATTACCGTGCGTCGGTCATAGCGCATGAGGATAGAGGCATTGTGTGGACATGCCTTAAGTGTGCGAAGCTTTTCGACGACGCATTTGGAATGACAACTAAAACTGTAACAAGAAGCATATCTACTCTTCCTGTCTCCGCCATCTTTCTTCAGAATTCATGTTACAGAGGGTCACATATTAGGACAACAATCTCCAAGAGTGTAGGGGACAAGATTGTAAGTGACATAGTTTCTTGATGAAATGCATTTCCTTGGCATTCTACCAACAAATTTGAACCTGATATTTGCCTTTCAACATCTAGATGTAACTGAAAATAGATGAAAGATACAACTATTGATTGACTGAGGGATCTGTTTTCTATTAAACAGAGGAAGGAAAAAAAATGCAGTACTGAGTGAGGTAGTGCAAGCGTTAAGAGACTGGACTCGGATGAGAGAGCGGTCAGATTCATATGACTTAGTCAATGAAGGGGGTACATCCTTTGAAAAGAAAATAACTGCACCATACATATCCTCTGCCCCACCATATACTCCTCCTCCTCCTCCTCCTCCTCTCCATAAATTATCATGAAATAAGTACAGTTTCATACTAAATGGCGACAGAAGTGTGGATGGTACTCATATAGCACTGTCAATGATAGTTGCTACAGTAGATAGTTATAGGCTCACAGCACTTGAAATCAATTACGCTGTTTTATAATAGCTTATTAGTGTTGAAAATAAGTAACTGCTGGCATCAGTATCCTGCACTTCAAGCACTTTTGGATCTGAGTATATGCATGTCATGTTTGTGCACTATTACTTAGTTTCTAGACACTGAATGTGCATTACACACTTAAATGTTTCAGCCAGTCTTGGTATGTTGGATTAATTACATTTCTGTGGCATTGCTTTGACTGAATGACTTAAAGTTCTATCTGTTCGCTTCTTCAAGTAACTGTTGCTTCACCTTCAATTTTTCTATTGTGATGTCATATATAATGTTTTGCCAGCTGTTCAGAAAAGAAAAGTAATGTCTGAAAGATTTGCAGTTAACAAGTCAATTTACTGATATGAAGATACTGACAAAAGCACCAGCTGTGCAAGTAATATTAATTTCATAACCAGTATTAAATTTATTTAAAAAATTGGAATGGTAATGGAAATCTAATAAGTATTTTATGGAAAGACTAAAACTCTTGCTCAAGAAAGTGACAAAATAGCAGCAACATCTCAAAGTTAACAGTGAAATGGCAGGGAGATAAAATTACCTGAGAAACTGCTAATATTTTAAGATGTAAACACACTAAAGTGAAAAAAGTTCTGCCGTCATCAAATAAATAACATAGTTAGTAGTATCACAACCTTTCAATTAATTTAGTCTTTATAATGAGGAGATTAATATAGGAAGCTATTGAATAACTCATTGAAAGAGTGTAGTTTGATTACAAACAATATGGAATTGAAATAGATGAAGTCATAACATGTCATCAGGATATTGCAAAGATTAGACTGGAGGGCACCCAAAAGCTATTTTACATCAACGAATGAATTCTGCTTTAAATGGGCCTTGCTTCAGAGTAAAGTAGTTTCTGCAGTTGTAGAAAACGTCTTAGAATAAATTTTTACTGTGCCCATGTTGTGATTTCATTGAACCAATGGTAACTGTTGTGTCCAAATTTGAGAGTAATTCACACTTTCAGCCCAAGCACCTGGACACACCCTTTCTTTGTTGTGAAATGGAAACAATCCATGAATTTTGATAGGAAAAGATAGTTACAATTTCCATTTATTTTTCAAGCAGTATGTTCTTCAGACTTTTAACAGTAAGTAATTCTTAGAACTTCCTCTAGTGCACTTATTTAGCCATAGTATTGCTTAATTTCCAATAGAAAATGGGGGAAAGTGCTTTGGAAATAAGACTCTTCAGTTGGTCTGCACTGTGCAGTATTGGTTTTGTTGGCATTTTTTCATGGGACACGGTGCTATTAAGTTAGTTATGAAAGGATTTGATCTCATGTGGGCATCAAAAATTACCTCCTGAAGGAAGTGACAGTTCTATCATTGTCTCCTGCTTCATCAGCAGTGATAAAAATCTCTCTACAGTGGATCTAAATAGCAATTATGGCCTAAAGACTGAAAGTGGGCACCACTTTTGTCTGTTCCATCTCTTTGGAGAAAAACTCCTCATTATACACTGGTCCCTTTCAACTCCTTGTGGCTCATTGTGGCAGAGTTTTAAGAAAGACACTAATGTTGCTTCCACTTCTGTTAGTCCCTTTTACAGTGGGTTAAGGAGTAGAAATGGTGGCATGTGGCAGACTTCATATACAAAGGGACATGAAAATTTAGTTTTAACAGTAATGTAGTCTGTGGGAGTGGGTTATAATTTCAACTAAAACAATAAGGAAGGATTTAGTAGTACCATTCAAAATCTAGTTAAGACACTTGGTTTTACATAAACCAATTAGTGCTCTTTTTTTTCTAATAGTTGAGTCCATCTGGAGGATATAGTTCATTTATCAATTATGGAGAACAATATGAATGCTTGCACTGGAGGCTCAACATGTTAGGACACAGTATGGCAATTGTTATTTACCTTGTGTTAGTGGTGTATTAACGTATATTTTCAGGGTAATAGACATCTAGTATGTGAATTCCATGCAGCTGCTAGATACTTGGAGAAAGACAAATTGTAGTGAAACATGTCGTGAAAAAAAAAAAACAACAACTTCCCAGCTACTATGAAGAAAACTGTAGCTATTGTATAATCAGCAGGGACTTAACTTGGACTATATGTTAATTTTGGGGACTAGAACCATATTTACCATTATAGTTCAGATGTGAAACTCTTAAAAAAATTCTTTACTTTAAAGAAAATTTCTCGTGAAAGGCACTGTTTCTTCTGTTAAGTATGTTAAATTACTGATAACAATCAATACCACAGTTCACCCTTCAGAATTGAAATGTCTCTCTAAACCTAATGAAATACCTTGATGATCAGGCAATTTTGTGCCTTTCAATGTAAGAAATTTTATAATATAAAAAAATTATGTAATATATTGTGATAGTATAATATTACATTTGTTGGCTTACAGGAGCTGCTGAAGAACCTGAGGCAGCACCTGTTACAGGAAACAGCCATGTGAGTGTCCCAGCTGCACAAATTACAGACAGAACAGCCAACAAACACAGTGCTGATGTTCCTCCACCTTCAGAGAATCACGCACAGGCCCCACCGCCGGAATCTCACAAGAAAGAGAAGTCTGTACTTCAAGCCAAGTTGACAAAACTTGCAATACAAATAGGATATGCAGGTTTGGCTATTTCATAGTTTACTTCATAAATTCTTTTATCTTATGTTTTAATATTCAAAATTATTTTACTTGGATTCACATGTGAATTTTTTGTTGCATGTTACAAATGATGGACTGAACAGTCTAAGAAATTTTTATTATTTTACAGGCATCAGATTCATTAAATGTGTCATTACAGTACTCATTTACACACACAAAATAGTAATTTGTGTGTGAGATTATATAAATGATAACTGTCATGGAACTAAAATGAGCATTATGCTAAGGGCCATTGCTACATAATACTTAGACTGTACAAGTGCAGTAATTCACACATTTCAAGTCACGCCATTTCCTTTGTCTTTGTTAAAAATTCATCTATTTCTTAAGTATGCAATTCTAAATAAATTCTCAGAACTTTCCTCCAGATTATTGAATTGCTAACTGTTCAAGATGTTGAGATATGTCAGTGAAGAGCTTAATAGATATGTACAGCAAACACTTCTGTTTCTGTGGCTACAAAGGAAAAAGTTGAAATTGTGCGCTGTGGCACTGTTTTTTAAAGCACATATAGCTAGCTGTGATGATTTGCTTGCTATGTATGACTGCAAAATCATTATGGACATGGACACAAATATGAAAGAAATCAGGGAAGTAGGAAATGAGGGTCTCAAGGCTTTTGCTTTTGTTGATGACACTGCCATTTGGGGAGAAATGGAAATGGAGGTTCAGAGGTGGTTGGAATAAGAACTTTAAGGAATTAAAGCTGACTGTAAGAGCAATACAGTGGCAATAAAGGTGAATATGGCACTTGCACCTTGTAGGATGATTCTGGAAGGAGAAGTGGTTTCAGTAATCTTTGTAGTGTCATATCAAGTGATAAAAGTGCCAGAACAGATTATCACAAAGACCCAGAGTCTTCTACCAAGTATGAAACTTAAACTGGGATAAAGGAGTCCCTTTAAGAGCTAAACAGACAATGTAGAAAACGTATATCATGCCAGTCATGACGTTTAGTCTGGAGACCTGTGTCACAAGTAAGAGACGTATAGAGGATGCTCTGCCTGCGGCTATTGAGCACGCAGGGCACAGATATCTGCGAATTATGGCTCATTTTGGCACAGAGGACGCGTGTTGCATGTGTGCCACATACAGGTGGCTTGCAGAGGTAGTAAAACCTGCTGGCCTTGCACGTGAGCGATGAAGGCAGTGCTCCAATTTGTGTCATTGTTCTCAGTTGATTAGGGTCCTTTGGTTTGGTGTTAGGTGGAGGGTCTCAACCAAATGCTTCATTGACCCTGTGGTGGTCTTAGCTGCAGATTTCTAGACTGCATTAGGACTCAGCTTGATAAGCTGTGGATGCACTACACAAACGGAGCAGCTAATTGGATAGCAGATTACTTGTGGATTGCACAAAAGTGTTTCATAAGCTAGGCATTAGTTTGAGGTACTCCCATGAACACTCGCTAGTCGATATGCAGATAGTGCAGTCAGTGTGTGTTTTATCAGAGTATTCATAACAAAGTTCCCGCATTTAATGCATTCTGTGAAAGTTCATGTGCACAAACTATTTTTGGGATCGAGACCTAGCTGAAAGCTGATGTAAAAAACTGAAATAGTAAATGAGACACACACATATTAGAAAGACAGATTAGGCACCATAGGATGGAGTGTGTTTATTGCAATTGACAAAAAAATATCTCTATTTAGGTAAAATGTGTGACAGTCAAGTTACTTAGACACATATAACAGGTCTATGTGAAATAAGGTTACTTGTTGGATGTTTTTACTCGTCACAGGGTTCCACTGTGACAGTTGTAGAGTTACTTAAAGAACATCTGTGGTCAGTAGCACATAAATACCCACATCATCCAATACTAAATGGAGGCAACACCTACCAAGGCTATCAAATGGGACATCTATGGATTCACTCCAGGGGTTGCAGACAGATAGCCCTGCAAAGTACTTTTGAACATAGTTTTCTTAAAACTGTCTTGAGCAGCCAGTTCCACATCCCACATGCTGTAGAAATATTTTAAACCCTGTAGCTACAATGGGCAGGACCTTACTGTTGGTGTCAGTGTAGACAAGGATTAGTGATAACAATATCACCATGATAATGGTTATAGTGTTGATAAATTAGTCATAGAGACCAAAGGGAGTTTCTGCTAGAATTCCGGTACGATGGACACAGTGGAGTGTGGGCCAAGTTTAAATCATGCTCTGGACAGATGTGCCCAGTAAGTGGATTAAGGACAGAAAAGACTCAGCATGGCTTAACAAGAAAATTTAGAAAATGCTGAGGAAATAAAGGCAATTGCAGGCTCAGTTCAAAAAAGAATCACAAATGATTACCAAAGATTAGTAGAGATTTGTGTGTCCGTGAAAAGATTTACACGCAAAGCGTACCACCACCACCGTCATACCGTAGCAAAATATCTGGCAAAGAACCTAAGAAAATTTTGGTGCTGTGTAAAATCGCTAAGTGATTCTAAGGCTCCAGCCAGTCGCTTGTTGACCGGTTTGCTGTGGCATTACAAGATAGCAAAATGAAAGCATTAGTTAAGTGTTTAAGAAATATTTCACACAGGAGAATCGTGCAGGCATACCGTAGTTTCATCATCGCACACAGTACAACTAAAAGATTTGAAAGCAAATAAGTTGCTAGGTCTGGATGGAATCCAAATTCGGTTTTATAAAGAGTTCACTATGGCATTGTCCCCATGCTAAGCTTGCATTTATCATGAATCTGTCATCCGATGTAAAGTCCCAAGTGACTGGAAAAAAGTGTGAAGGACTGCTGTATATAAGAAAGGTAAAAGAAAGGACCCACAAAATTACAGACCAATATGCGTAACATCAGTTATCTGCAGAATTCTAGAACATATTCTGGGTTAGAATATCATAATTTTCCTGGAGACCGAAAGGCTTATGTCCATGAATCGGCAGTTATAGTAAGCGTCACTCCTGTGAAACTCTGCACATCCATCTCTCACGTGATATACTGCAAACTATTGATGAAGGGCAACAGGCAAATTCCATAGTTAGAGATACCCAAAAAGCGTTTGATGTGCTGCCCCACTGCAGACTGTTAATGGAAGTATGAGCATGTGAAATAGGTTCCCAGAGGTGTGAGTGGTTCAAACTTTTTAAGTAACAGAACCTAGTATATTGTCCTTGACAGCAAGTGTTCAGCAGAGACAAGGGTATCGTCAGGAGTGCCTCAGGAAAGTGTGATACGACTGCTGTTACGTTCTAGATACAGGGTGGGCAGCAATCTGCAGTTGTTTGCTAATGATGCTGAATACGACACTTCGTAATGATGTGGAACGTGTCAGGTTAATAAAAGATGTCCTAACAAGATATTACATTACACAAAATATTGCATGACACTAATGTTTAAGTTGTAGTTGTTGTTGTTGTTGTTGGTTCCCCCCCCCCCCCCCCCCCGTAATTTATATCTAAAAATTCAGCCAATGAGTAGGCGGAGTTGTCATCTAGAAATTCTTTTAATTTATTTTTAAATGTTAGTTGGCTATCTGTCAGGCCTTTGATGCTGTTTGGTAGGTGACCAAAGACTTTCGTGGCAGCATAATTTACCCCTTTCTGTGCCAAAGTCAGATTTAACCCTGCATAGTGAAGATCATCTTTTCTCCTGGCGTTATAGCTATGCACACTGCTATTAATTTTGAACTGGGTTGGATTATTAACAACAAATTTCATAAGTGAATATATATACTGTGAGGATCCCTAGATCCTTAAATAGATGTCTGCAGGATGACCGTGGGCGGGCTCTAGCAATTATTCTGATTACACGTTTTTGAGCAATGAATACTTTTCTACTCAAAGATGAATTACCCCAGAATATGATGCCATACGAAAGCAGTGAATGAAAGTAGGCATAGTAAGCTAATTTACTGAGATTCTTATCACCAAAATTGGCAATAACCCTAATAGCATACGTAGCTGAACTCAGACGTTTCAGCAGACCATCAATGTGTTGCTTCCAGTTTAACCCCTCATCAATGGACATTCCTAAAAATTTTGAAAATTCTACCTTAGCTACAGACTTCTGTTCAAAGTCTATATTTATTACTGGAGTTGTGCCATTTACTGTACGGAACTGTATATACTGTGTTATATCAAAATTTAAAGTGTGTCCATTTGCTGAGAACCACTTAATAATCTTGTGAAAAACATCATTTACAATTACATCAGTTAGTTCTTGGTTTTTGGATGTTATTACTATACTTGTATCATTAGCAAAAAGAACCAACTTTGCATCTTCATCAATGTGGAATGACAAGTCATTAATGTATATCAAGAACAGTAAAGGACTTACGACCGAACCCTGTGGGACCCCGTACTTGATAGCCCCCCAGTTGGAGGAATCAGCTGTTGTTTTAACACTACACGAACAACTTATTTCAACTTTCTGCATTCTTCCAGTTAAGTATGAATTAAACCATTTGTGCACTTCCCCACTCAAACCATAATGATTTAGCTTATCTAAAAGAGTTCCATGAGGATACAAGGTGACCTGGACAAAATTTGTAGTTGATGTAATGCATGGCAGCTACCTCTAAATTTAGAATAATGTAAGTTAATGTGGATGGGTAGGAAAAGCAAACACGTAACATTCAAATACAGCATCATAGTGTCCTGCTTGACATAGTTATGGCATCTGATATCATGACGTAACATTTGCAAAGCAATATGAAATGGAATGAGCATGTGAGGATTGTGTTAGGTAAGGCGAATGTTTGACTTGGGAGAATTTTAGTAAAATTTGGTTCATCTGTAAAGGGGACAGCATGAAAGATACTACTACAGCCTATTCTTGAATACTACTGCTGTGTTTGGGATCCACACCAGGTCAGATTAAAGGAATGTCAAAGCAGTTCAGGGGCAGGCAGATAGATTTGTTACTGGTAGTGAACAACATGCAAGTGTTAGAGATGCTTTGGGAACTCAAATGGGAATTTCTGGCAGGAAGCGTACTTTGTTTTTGAAGAACACTATTGACAAAATTTAGAGAACTGGCATGTCAGGCATACTGCAGAAGGGTTCTACTGCTGCCAACATACATTTTACTTCAGGATAAGATAAGAGAAATTAGGGCTCATACAGAGGATTATAGACAGTTGTTTTTTCCTCACTCTGATTGCTAGTGGAACTGGAATGTTCCAAACTGCCTTGCCTGCTCCTTGTTGTATTCACGGGCAGGTGCAGGCAGGGAAGGCTACGTGCCAAGCAGCCCTATTGTACATGTTCCGTGCATGCACATCCGCTTGACCTCACCTACAAGCCTGCTCTCTGTGTCAGCCCAGCTGCCTGTGGGCATTCACATGAGCTGAGCTGAAACAAGCTGGTGTGACATGAGTGCTAACACAGGTGACCCTGTCTGCAATGGGATAGGATATGCCTGTGATGGGATAGAATATGTGTGGGATGAGTGCGTGGGGCATGTCTCCCACCTAATTTTTCGGAGGGATTTGACTTACCTAGTAACGGGTTAGCCGTAGGCTTGATATAATGATGCTTCATTAATGGATGGTTGGCAGTAAAAGTTCAGGAGATGTGGGAAGAATTTCAGAATGATGATGCACACTTTTGAGTATGGGGAAAGGCAGTTCAAGCCATTATTATTGATTAATTTGGGGAGTGGGAAGGAGTGAGTGCTTCTTTGCAGCTGGTTCATGTCACTAGTTGAAGAATTAGGGCATGTGTGAATTTGACACAGGAGATGTTTGTGGACTAGGTTTGGAGGGTATTGCCTGTCATTGACATCAGTCATAATGCCTGTGATGAGCCTAGAGGTTTGATTAGCATTTGGAAGTTATGCAGGATTTACTGCATGGGATAACTATGTCAGGTCTTGTGGGCTGTAGTAGGCCTTTCAACAGATACCTTCTGACGAATAGTAAGCATGGTTCATCACAACAGTAATGGATCCTTTAACTGTAGAGATGATAGTCTGTTTCAATTTTGTGAATGGCTGTCCATAAGACTTTCAGATATCATACTACTATTTTTGATCTTATGTGGACAGTAATATCAGTGGCAAATGGGTAACTGCTAATAGGTGTTTCCATGGTGTTCAGTAGCAGTTGTTACTGGAAATGCAATGATAGTCACCATTTTTTAAAAATTGTATAGGCAGTACCCAGAAATAAAGTTATCATTTAATTGTGGATATTTATTACATGACTTCAGTTTTGTAGTGAACTCAGTTTTATTGAAATAGGATGCCATTAATTTTTATCATAATTCCAGGTTCTAGTATTGCTGCTTTGACAGTGGTAATACTTGTTGTGCAGTTCTGTGTTAAAACATTTGTTTTTGAAAAAGAAACGTGGAAGACATCATATGCTAATGAACTTGTGCGACATCTGATCATTGGTGTTACCGTGTTGGTTGTTGCTGTACCTGAAGGGCTTCCACTTGCTGTAACCCTGTCACTGGCATACTCTGTCAAGGTATGTTACAGTCCATTTTTCTGTCCTTCAGTTGTAAGGGAAGTAAATTTTGTTTATTAAACAGAAATACTCCATTATGATTATACTATGCAGGGTGCTTCAATTTCTATTATACTGTGCATTTTCCATGAACTGCTGAAGTCTAACGTATTTGAGGTTCACAATCAGGTATGCAGAAATACATGTTTGTAGTCAGTTGCATAAAAATTGCACCAGTAGATTTGACAATGGTTAATAAAGAACTGACAGTCGTGTAATAAGGTACGTGTTCAGCTATGACTAATGGAACAATGAGAAAAAGATAGACACAGAAATATCAGCTTACTTCAGATGCTATCTGTAAAAAGTACTCCGGGTGTTTCAGTTACATGTAGGTATTACATTGTGATGAATCAGGACAATCTTAGGGCTGAAATGCTAGATAGGAATATTTTTGTTGAGAGTGAAACATAATTCTGTTTCATTGTTACATATATCTGGTTTTTCTAAATATTTTTACATGACTGACTAACAAGTTATCTTTTTTCATTATTGTAGTAGATATGAACAAAAATTCTGCTTGTATAGTCTGCTGGTTAGTAGATTTATTCCAAACTTATTAATTATTTGCTCACACAAAATGCATAAGTGAAGATAGAGGTGGATAGAAGTATGCTTTCTTGTAAAGTGGTCTAAATTAAATAAATAAACTAGAAAAATTGAATCCTTGCTTGCACTTGGTTCAGTATTAAAGCAGTTTCTCAATATTTCTCTCGTTTTAATTTCAGAAACATCTCTCTTCATGTAATGAACATGGTGTTTTCTTGGTTAAGTCTCATGTGTTGCAAAATTTTTCAGAAAATGATGAAAGACAACAACCTGGTTAGGCATCTTGATGCCTGTGAAACTATGGGAAATGCTACTGCAATTTGCTCTGATAAGACTGGCACTCTTACCACTAACAGGTAAACTGTTCTTAATCTCACTAAAGTAATTTCTGTTGATATAACTTCTGATAACATTTTTACCATTTCTTTCAGGATGACAGTGGTACAAACATATATATGTGAAAAATTAAGCAAAACTTTACCAAAATTCTCTGATATTCCAGAGCATGTGGCCAATCTAATGGTTCAAGCTATATCCATCAACTGTGCCTATACCTCACGTGTAATGGTGAGTTTCGTAAAGATAATATAGCATACAAAAACTTGCAAGTCCCAATTATGTAGAATTTTATAAACAACATATTAGACTCTTGTCCACTCAGAATATCCTTTGCATTTGGCGGTGAATAAAGTGACTCTTTGAAGTTGTGTTAGTGGAACAGAATCTCACTTAACCATAAGTATACATTGTTGGCAGGTTTCACATCATTAGGCAAAATTCTGACTGACTTTAACAATAGTATCTAGTTATTTGTGCTGATTCTTCTCTAGTATTGTGAAACAAGTTGCAGCTGTGAATGGTAATGCAGTCGTTCCCTCGTTGCACGTTTTACTTAGCTTAACTGTGGTTTTTACAAATAACATTTAAGATTAACAAATCCTTTCACAGTATTAAAGTTTCACAGCATGTGTGCTGGTGATACGATGCACACACTGCACTTTTAGATGGTGGTCCAACAGACTGAGTGGCATCTGTAAAATGTGAGCCTGAGAATATTGGAATACATGAAAGCACAATACTGTGTATGTCCTAAAGGATTAATTTAATTTACCAGTTTTCAACTTACAAAGCTGTCATTAGACTGTAAATGACTATATCTATCAAAGAAATTACAACTGAATTACCACTGCATTCTCAAAGATGACATTTACTGTGTGTTTTTGCCTCAGTCCAGGTAACATCTTCTACAGTGTTGTTTACAAGTATTGTAACTCCTTTGATGATAGTCAGTCTGATGGCCTTGTAAGCCAAAAATCAGTTAACTAAATAAATTAATCCTGTAGAACATACACAACTTTTCATTTATTATGGTGTTCTACCAAGAAGTGATGGGAGAATCAGTTAATATGAGAATATTACAGCTTACGCATTAACTCAAAAATGGTTCAGATGGCTCTGAGCACTATGGGACTTCACTATGCATTAACTACTCTAGTGTTATGTAATGAGATTCTGTTTGTCTGAACGAGCTATGAGCATTCTTTTTTCATATCATACAGATGTGTAACTTTTTCATTTACATACTATACTACTAATTAATTTTGGAACTGAATAACTCTTAGTTACGTATTCATATGCCTGAATCTAACCTTAATTGTGTGTCAGAACTGTTCACTCAAGAATTATAATGCAAGAAATTGTTGCTATCTGCATTGCAACTGTATTAAAATAAATTTTGTATAATTTGAATTCTGTTCAAATACAGAATTTCTTGCTTATTTTTTGTGTTAGTACTTCTTTCCTTCGTCACATGTTCTTCTGTGTTGCAGTCTGTCAGTACTTCAGTAATAGAAAACTGTATCGCATTTTTTAAAGGACATCATATTTTCCATTGACTGCAGTTTTGGCCCTTGGGCCATTTCCTGGTGGTACTGCAAAGGATTTTGCTTCAGCACCCGTCGGACTTTCTAAAATCTTCCCACATGTATCTGGGGACGTATGAATATACATGTGGGAGGATTTTGAAGTCTGACATCTACTGAAGCAAAATCTTTTGCAGTATCACTTCAAAATGGCCCAAAGACCGAAATGGCAATTGTGAAATAAATCACTTCTGCAGTCAATGGCAAATATGATGTGCTTTAAAAAAATTCTACATGACTATAAACTCAAACCATGAAGAGCTGAACGTACTGCAGTTCTTGATATATGTACGTGACTTGCGGTTTGTATACGTTCTCTTCCCTCCCCATTTCCCCCCCTTTCCAGTTAATAAAGGACTAAAGATAGGATGTTTCCTGACAGTCACTGTTGTTGCAAAAGGAAATGGTTCTCACCTGTCCATGTAGTGCATTACTGTAAGCCTTCATTTAGAAACTGTTAAACAAGAGACCTTAGAGATCTTTTAGATAGTGTTGACCAGTTGTGAAGTAACATAGCAGCCTATAAAAACTGCCAAAAGTAGAAGTAAAAATGCCAGTTATGTATAAAGATCAGAAATCGTACTGTCTCCCTCCTTCACTTCAGTCTTTCCTTTTTTATTCCTGCAGACAATGTACCATTTCCTCAACTTCATCTCTCAGTGTTTTATGAAGATTTGTCCCATCTTCTTTGATAGTCATGTTGTCATCTTCTACCCCAGGGTCCCCACCTACTAACACTGCTGAATGTTTGTGTCGGTTACTGCCATGACAGTAATAAATTTTCAAAAACTACACATCAGAAGGTTGTGTAATTAGATTTTTTTGGTTCAGTTACACAATTAAAGTAAAATCATTGGTGATACAGTATATACCTTAAGAATAATTGCACAAGTGAAATAATAATAATAATAATAATAATAATAATAATAATAATAATAATAATAATAATAATAATAATACCCGTGGAGGCCCGGGAAAAGAATAGGCCTCCGGTATGTTCTGCCAGTCGTAAAAGGCGACGAAAAGAACAAACCACTAATAGGGCTAACCCCACTTTAGTGTGATTAGTTGGTTCAGGACAGAACTAAAGAAGCCTCGGACAAGCGCCGTCATGGTCGGGGACGACGCTTGAACCCTATGCCCGCCCACAATGGTAACGACACTGCTAGCCAACTGGAAAATGATTTAAATCCAAATAGAGGTGTTTTGGAGGATATGCTTCCTGCAACCACCCTAGAAGGAAAACAAAGACAGAGGATGAGATGATCAGATGAAGTTAATCGACACCTCATGTTCTGTTATTACCGAGCAACAAACCTAGGAACCAACACAACTGGATACAGATCACAAGTATACACAGCATTTATTACCAGATACCCAGAATTAAAATTTTTAACAGAACAACAACTAGCTGATCAGATCCGTGTAATAATCAAAAATAACAGGATACCCCAGTCAGAATTAGAAAACATCAAACAACAAGTACAACAAATACTGGAACAAAATAATGTGCAATCAGAAGATGAAGAAAATACAGTAATGGACTCAAACATCCCAGAGCAAACAAACAAAGAACAACACACATCAATTAAACAATCAGAGGAAAACGAAATCTTAAGACAGCCACCAGAACAAGCACAAATAGAACACGAAGTGACACACATGTTAGACATAGAAGAAAAATTTCAGCTGACATATATAGAATACAAAGACACAAATACAGACATTAGACCATTCTTGCATAGACCACCAAATAACCCACAAGTCGAAAAAACAATAAAAACTATCAACACAATCATACACAACAAAATAAATGAAAACACAACTATGGAAGAGTTACAACTACTGGTTTATATAGGAGCACTCACTACACTAAATATACACACTAGACAGAGATCAGAACCAACCAATACACAGAAGAAACCCACAAAACCAGCATGGCAACACAGGCTACAGATCAGAATAGAAAAACTGAGAAAAGACATCGGACAGCTAACACAATTTATAAGAAATGAAATCTCGGAAAAAAAAACGAAAAAGGTTAGGTAAAATCTCACAACAAGAAGCGACAGAGCAATTAGACGAAAAGAAGCAGAAATTACAAGCATTAGCCAAACGACTCAGAAGATACAAAAAAAGTGAAAATAGAAGGAAACAAAACCAAACATTCAACACAAACCAAAAGAAATTTTACCAGACAATAGATAACACACACATTAAAATAAACAATCCACCAAACATAACAGACATGGAACACTTCTGGAGCAACATATGGTCTAACCCGGTACAACATAACAGGCATGCACGGTGGATACAAGCCGAAACAGACACATACAAGATGATACCACAAATGCCTGAAGTGATAATTTTGCAACATGAAGTCACCCAAGCAATTAATTCTACTCACAATTGGAAAGCCGCTGGAAATGATAAAATAGCAAATTTCTGGTTAAAGGAGGTCACCTCAACACATTCACATCTAACTAAATTATTTAACAGTTACATTGCAGACCCATACACATTCCCTGATACACTTACACATGGAATAACTTATCTGAAACCTAAAGATCAAGCAGACACAGCGAACCCAGCTAAATATCGCCCCATAACATGCCTACCAACAATATACAAAATATTAACTTCAGTCATTAAACAGAAATTAATGACACATACAACACAGAACAAAATTATAAATGAAGAACAAAAAGGCTGTTGCAAAGGAGCACGAGGATGTAAAGAGCAACTGATAATAGATGCAGAGGTGACATATCAAGCTAAAACTAAACAAAGGTCGCTACACTACGCATACATTGATTACCAAAAAGCTTTTGATAGTGTACCCCACTCATGGTTACTACAAATATTGGAAATATACAAAGTAGATCCTACATTGATACAGTTCCTAAACATAGTAATGAAAAATTGGAAAACCACACTTAATATCCAAACAAATTCAAATAATATCACATCACAGCCAATACAGATTAAGCGTGGAATATACCAAGGAGACTCATTAAGTCCTTTCTGGTTCTGCCTTGCTCTGAACCCACTATCCAACATGCTAAATAATACAAATTATGGATACAATATTACTGGAACATACCCACACAAAATCACACATTTGCTATACATGGATGATCTAAAACTACTGGCAGCAACAAATCAACAACTAAACCAATTACTAAAGATAACAGAAGTATTCAGCAATGATATAAGTATGGCTTTTGGAACAGACAAATGTAAGAAAAATAGCATAGTCAAGGGAAAACACACTAAACAAGAAGATTACATATTGGATAACCACAGCGACTGCATAGAAGCGATGGAAAAAACGGATGCCTATAAATATCTAGGATACAGACAAAAAATAGGAATAGATAATTCAAATATTAAAGAAGAACTAAAAGAAAAATATAGACAAAGACTAACAAAAATACTGAAAACAGAATTGACAGTAAGAAACAAGAAAAGCTATAAATGCTTATGCTATACCAATATTGACCTACTCATTTGGAGTAGTGAAATGGAGTAACAGAGACCTAGAAGCACCCGATACACTTACACGATCACAATGCCATAAATATAGAATACATCACATACATTCAGCAACAGAAAGATTCACATTAAGCAGAAAGGAAGGAGGAAGAGGATTTATCGATATAAAAAACCTACATTATGGACAGGTAGACAATTTAAGAAAATTCTTTATAGAACGAGCAGAAACTAGCAAAATACACAAAGCAATCACTGATATAAATACATCGGCTACACCACTACAATTTCATAACCACCTCTACAACCCTTTAGACCACATAACATCAACAGATACGAAGAAAGTAAATTGGAAAAAGAAAACACTTCATGGCAAGCACCCGTATCATCTAACACAGCCACACATCGATCAAGACGCATCCAACACATGGCTAAGAAAAGGCAATATATACAGTGAGACAGAAGGATTCATGATTGCAATACAGGATCAAACAATAAACACCAGGTATTACAGCAAGCATATTATTAAAGATCCCAATACCACAACAGATAAATGCAGACTTTGTAAACAACAAATAGAAACAGTAGATCACATCACAAGCGGATGTACAATACTAGCAAATACAGAATACCCCAGAAGACATGACAATGTAGCAAAAATAATACATCAACAGCTTGCCTTACAACATAAACTTTTAAAACAACAAGTTCCTACATACAAGTATGCACCACAAAATGTACTGGAGAATGATGAATACAAATTATACTGGAACAGAACCATTATAACAGATAAAACAACGCCACATAACAAACCTGACATCATACTCACCAATAAAAAGAAGAAATTAACACAACTAATCGAAATATCCATACCCAATACAACAAATATACAAAAGAAAACAGGAGAAAAAATTGAAAAATACATCCAACTGGCTGAGGAAGTCAAAGACATGTGGCATCAGGATAAAGTTGACATTATACCAATTATACTATCAACTACAGGAGTCATACCACACAATATCCACCAGTACATCAATGCAATACAGCTACATCCAAACATATATATACAACTACAGAAATCCGTAATTATTGATACATGTTCAATTACCCGAAAGTTCCTAAATGCAATATAACACATACCGTACAGTTAATAGGAAGTGACGCTTGATCAAGGTCCGCGTCACTTTCCATTCTCAACCAGACTTAACGTCTGAGAAAGTAAATAAATAATAATAATAATAATAATAATAATAGTAACAATAATCCCCGTGGAGGCCCGGGAAAAGAATAGGCCTCCGGTATGTTCTGCCAGTCATAAGAGGCGACTAAAAGAACAAACCACTAATAAAGCTAACCGCCCTTTTAGTGTGATTAGTTCGTTCAGGACAGAACTAAAGAAGCCTCGGACAAGCGCCGTAATGGTCGGGGACAACGCTTGAACCCTATGCCCGCCCACAATGGTAACGACACTGCTAGCCAACTGGAAAATGATTTAAATCCAAATAGAGGTGTTTTGCAGGATGTGGTTCCTGCAACCGCCCTAGAAGGAAAACAAAGACAGAGGATGAGATGGTCAGATGAAGTTAATCGACACCTCATGTTCTGTTATTACCAAGCAACAAACTTAGGAACCAACACAACTGGATACAGATCACAAGTATACACAACATTTATTACTACATACCCAGAATTAAAATTTTTAACAGAACAACGACTAGCTGATCAGATCCGTGTAATACTAAAAAATAACAGGATCCCCCAGTCATAATTAGAAAACATCAAACAACAGGTACAACAAATACTGGAACAAAATAATGTGCAATTAGAAGAAGAGGAAAATACAGTAATGGACTCAAACATCCCAGAGCAAACAAACAAAGAACAACACGCATCAATTAAACAATCAGAGGAAAACGAAATCTTAAAACAGCCACCAGAACGAGCACAAATACAACACGAAGTGACACACATGTTAGATATAGAAGAAAAATTTCAGCTGACATACATAGAATACAAAGACACAAATACAGACATTAGACCATTCTTGCGTAGACCGCCAAATAACCCACATGTCGAAACAACAATAAAAACTATCAACACAATCATACACAACAAAATAAATGAAAACACAACTATGGAAGAGTTGCAACTACTGGTTTATATAGGAGCACTCACTACACTAAATATACACACTAGGCAGAGATCAGAACCAACTAACACACAGAAGAAACACACAAAACCAGCGTGGCAACACAGGCTACAGATCAGAATAGAAAAACTGAGAAAAGACATTGGACAGCTAACACAATTTATAAGAAATGAAATGTCAGAAAAAAAACGAAAATGGTTAGGTAAAATCTCACAACAAGAAGCGATAGAGCAATTACATGAAAAGAAGCAGAAATTACAAGCATTGGCCAAACGACTTAAAAGATACAAAAAAAAGTGAAAATAGAAGGAAACAAAACTAAACATTCAACACAAACCAAAAGAAATTTTACCAGACAATAGATAACACACACATTAAAATAGACAATCCACCAAACATAACAGGCATCGAACACTTCTGGAGCAACATATGGTCAAACCTGGTACAACATAAGACATGCATGGTGGATACAAGAAACATACAAGATGATACCACAAATGCCTGAAGTGATAATTTTGCAACATGAAGTCACCCAAGCAATTAATTCTATGCACAATTGGAAAGCCCCTGGAAAAGATAAAATAGCAAATTTCTGGCTAAAGTAGTTCACCTCAACACATTCACATCTAACTAAATTATTTAACAGTTACATTGCAGACCGATACACATTTCCTGATACACTTACACATGGAATAACTTATCTGAAACCTAAAGATCAAGCAGATACAGCAAACCCAGAAAAATATCGCCCCATAACATGCCTACCAACAATATACAAAATATTAACTTCAGTCAATACACAGAAATTAATGACACACACAACACAGAACAAAATTATAAATGAAGAACAAAAAGGCTGCTGCAAAGGAGCACGAGGATGTAAAGAGCAACTGATAATAGATGCAGAGGTGACATACCAAGCTAAAACTAAACAAAGGTCACTACACTATGCATACATTGATTACCAAAAAGCTTTTGATAGTGTACCCCACTCATGGTTACTACAAATATTGGAAATATACAAAGTAGATCCTAAATTGATACAGTTCCTAAACATAGTAATGAAAAATTGGAAAACCACACTTAATATCCAAACAAATTCAAATAATATCACATCACAGCCAATACAGATTAAGCGTGGAATATACCAAGGAGACTCATTAAGTCCTTTCTGGTTCTGCCTTGCTCTGAACACACTATCTAACATGCTAAATAATACAAATTATGGATACAATATTACTGGAACGTACCCACACAAAATCACACATTTGCTATACATGGATGATCTAAAACTACTGGCAGCAACAAATCAACAACTCAACCAATTACTAAAGATAACAGAAGTATTCAGCAATGATATAAATATGGCTTTTGGAACAGACAAATGTAAGAAAAATAGCATAGTCAAGGGAAAACACACTAAACAAGAAGATTACATATTGGATAACCACAGCGACTGCATAGAAGCGATGTAAAAAAGATGCCTATATATATCTAGGATACAGACAAAAAAATAATACGAATAAATACAAATATTAAACAAGAACTAAAAGAAAAATATAGACAAAGACTAACAAAAATACTGAAAACAGAATTGACAGCAAGAAACAAGACAGAAGCTATAAATGCTTATGCTATACCAATATTGACCTACTCATTTGGAGTAGTGAAATGGAGTAACACAGACCTAGACCGAGCGGGGTGGCGCAGTGGTTAGACACTGGACTCGCATTCAGTAGGACGACTGTTCAATCCCGCGTCCGGCCATCCTGATTTAGGTTTTCCGTGATTTCCGTAAATCACTCCAGGCAAATGCCGGGATGGTTCCTCTGAAAGGGCACGGCCGACTTCCTTCCCAATCCTTCCCTAATCGGATGAGACCGATGATCACGCTGTCTGGTCTCCTTCCCCAAACCAACCAACCAACCAACCAACCAACACAGACCTAGAAGCACTCGATACACTTACACGATCACAATGCCACAAATATAGAATACATCACATACATTCAGCAACAGAAAGATTCACATTAAGCAGAAAGGAAGGAGTAAGGGGATTTATCGATATAAAATACCTACATTATGGACAGGTAGACAATTTAAGAAAATTCTTTCTAGAACGAGCAGAAACTAGCAAAATACACAAAGCAATCACTCATATAAATACGTCGGCTACACCACTGCAATTTCATAACCGCTTCTACAACCCTTTGGATCACATAACATCAACAGATACGAAGAAAGTAAATTGGAAAAAGAAAACACTACATGGCAAGCACCCGTATCCTCTAACACAGCCACACATCGATCAAGACGCATCCAGCACATGGCTAAGAAAAGGCAATATATATACAGTGAGACGGAAGGATTCATGATTGCAATACAGGATCAAACAATAAACACTAGATATTACAGCAAGCATATTATTAAAGATCCCAATACCACAACAGATAAATGCAGACTTCGAAACAACAAATAGAAACAGTAGATCACGTCACAAGCAGATGTAAAATACTAGCAAATACAGAATACCCCAGAAGACATGACAATGTAGCAAAAATAATACATCAACAGCTTGCCTTACAACATAAACTTATAAAACAACACGTTCCTACATACAAGTATGCACCACAAAATGTACTGGAGAATGATGAATACAAATTATACTGGAACAGAACCATTGTAACAGATAAAACAACACCACATAACAAACCTGACATCATACTCACCAATAAAAAGAAGAAATTAACACAACTAATTGAAATATCCATACCCAATACAACAAATATACAGAAGAAAACAGGAGAAAAAATGAAAAATACGTTCAACTGGCTGAGGAAGTCAAGGTCATGTGGCATCAGGATAAAGTTGACATTATACCAATTATACTATCAACTACAGGAGTCATACCACACAATATCCACCAGTACATCAACACAATACAGCTACATCCAAACTTATATATATAACTACAGAAATCTGTAATTATATCTAAAAACAAAGATGATGAGACTTACCATACGAAAGTGCTGGCAGGTCAATAGACACACAAACAAACACAATCATACACACAAAATTCTAGCTTTCGCAACCAACGGTTGCTTCATCAGGAAAGAGTGAAGGAGAGGGAAAGACGAAAGGATGTGGGTTGTAAGGGAGATGGTAAGGAGTCATTCCAGTCCCGGGAGCGGAAAGACTTACCTTATGGGGAAAAAAGGACAGGTATACACTCGCGCACACACACCCATATCCAACCACACATACAGACACAAGCAGACATTTGTAAAGGCAAAGAAATTCGGTAGAGATGTCAGTCGAGGCAGAAGTACAGAGGCAAAGATCTTGTTGAAAGACAGGTGAGGTATGAGCGGCGGCAACTTGAAATTAGCAGAGGTCGAGGCCTGGCGGATAACGAGAAGAGAGGATATACTGAAGGGCAAGTTCCCATCTCCGGAGTTCTGACAGGTTGGTGTTAGTGGGAAGTATCCACATAACCCGGACGATGTAACACTGCGCCAAGATGTGCTGGCCGTGCACCAAGGCATGTTTAGCCACAGGGTGATCCTCATTACCAACAAACACTGTCTGCCTGTGTCCATTCATGCGAATGGACAGTTTGTTGCTGGTCATTCCCACATAGAAAGCTTTAAAGTGTAGGCAGGTTAGTTGGTAAATCACGTGGGTGCTTTCACACGTGGCTCTGCCTTTGATCGTTTACACCTTCCGGTTTACAGGACTGGAGTAGGTGGTGGTGGGAGGGTGCATGGGACAGGTTTTACATCGGGGGCGGTTACAAGGGTAGGAGCCAGAGGGTAGGGAAGGTGGTTTGGGGATTTCATAGGGATGGACTAAGAGGTTACGAAGGTTAGGTGGACGGCGGAAAGACACTCTTGGTGGAGTGGGGAGGATTTCATGAAGGATGGATCTCATTTCAGGGCAGGATTTGAGGAAGTCTTATCCCTGCTGGAGAGCCACATTCAAAGTCTGATCCAGTCCCGGAAAGTATCCTGTTACAAGTGGGGCACTTTTGTGGTTCTTCTGTGGGAGGTTCTGGGTTTGAGGGGATGAGGAAGTGGCTCTGGTTATTTGCTTCTGTACTAGGTCGGGAGGGTAGTTGCGGGATGCGAAAGCTGTTTCCAGATTGTTGGTGTAATGGTTCAGGGATTCCGGACTGGAGCAGATTCGTTTGCCACGAAGACCTAGGCTGTAGGGGAGGGACCGTTTGATGTGGAATGGGTGGCAGCTGTCATAATGGAGGTACTGTACTGGTAGTTGGTAGAAATGAGGTCATTTTTTATTAATATTACTTACTGAAGTTCTTTAAAGTGAAGATTTATTTACAATCTGACTGAACTGTGGTATTGTAGCACCCATCTTCTGTGGCATGCGGAAAGACAAAACCGTTCTTCTAGTATCATGACACTTCCCTAACCCTCCTTTAGCAAGGTTACATATAAGTATGCCCATTATGCATCTTCAGTCCATATTATTTTATCAGTACTGACCTTCAGTTAATAAATGTTCACTGCAGAGCATGAGTGTTTTAAAATTAATGAAATTCATACCACTAAAATAGATATGAATGCCAGAAGTCTGTGTCTGTTTAGGGTTTCACAACCTGTTCATATTATTTTCCTTCGGTAATTTAACAAAATTAAATTCTTAGTATTGTGTTGCTGGTAACTGTACACTGTTTATCATTTGCCTGTTTGCACCTTTGTAGCCACCAGATGAACCTGGAGAATTGCCAAAGCAAGTTGGAAACAAGACAGAGTGTGCTCTTCTGGGATTTGTTCAAGCCATGGGCAAAAATTACCAGACCGTAAGAGATGACACACCAGAAGAGGTGTTCACAAGGGTGTACACCTTCAATTCTGTGAGGAAGTCGATGAGTACTGTGGTACCAAGACAGGGAGGTGGTTATAGACTCTTTACCAAAGGAGCTTCAGAAATAATGTTAAAGAAGTAAGTAGCACTGCAGAGCTTTTTAAAGAAATGGTTATTAAATATATGTCAACTTCTGTTTTATTTTATGAATTGCTATAATCAGAATTCTTTCCTGTGAATTCTTTGAAGTATCACTAAGAATGTGGCAATACATTAAGTTCTTCCCTCAGTATTGAGTAACAATAGTAGCTTATTGTAGATAAGCAATACAGTCAGTAAGAAGTAATTGTCCACCATGCGCCAATACAAATATCGCCATTATAGCTAGGAGAGAATTGTACATCATATGCTTCTACAAATACCTTGATGATAAATTGAAGGAAAATTGTGACTCCGTGTCGCCTTTTCCTCCTCAGCCTCCTTGTGAGGCATAAAAATAGTAACACATCTTGTGAATAGCTTGCACTTAGTTAAATGCTGAACTGTTGCCAGTCATTAGTCATCTTATGGTGAGTGAGTGAACAGTAGCACATTCTATGGCATTTAGTGCTGAATTAAAGATGTCATAACACTCCTGTAGCAGGCTTGAATTATCCTGCTGGTGGTGGTAATGGCATTTCTGTTAAACAATAGTTCTACTACATAATGTGTGTGTGTGTGTGTGTGTGTGTGTGTGTGTGTGTGTGTGTGTGTGTGTGTGTGCGCGCGCTCCGTTTTACAAGTAACACGTAGGTCAGTTAATGTCGTGACCATTTTCTTAAATGGTTCATCAATCCAGATTAATTCCTTCAACATGGTCATAGCCAGTTCTTCTTCTAGTTGTACTAAACACTCAAGCCAAGAAACTGGGTACACTCTTCTGCCGTGAGAATGTACTACTTTATCAGCTAGATGGGTGTTATCTGCACTAATACAGGATTAAGATGTCAATCACAGATGTGAAGATGCATCCCAATGCTTAAGATAATGCCGTGTCAAAGTAAATTCTTGCAATTATCACTGAACTGATAGATAAGTGTTTTAAGTATACAGGGTGTCCCATTTACCTTGGCCACCCTAAATAACTCTTTGTCCAGATGCAAATTACAAAATGTTTCAAGCAGATGTTCTTCAGCCATGGTGGGGGGGAAGGGGGGGGGGGAGACTTCAATCAGCAAGATTACCTTCATTGTAGCTTTGTCTTTTACAAAGATATGAACAGCAGTATGACTTTTTTAAATGGTAACCTGTATTTTTTATTCGGTAATTCATTTCCTCTCCTAAAGACGTATTCAAAAATGTATCACAGTCTACCATTCACTGGAACACAACGTTATTAATTACATAACACAACATTAACATTGACACTCCCAATACTTCGTGCAGGCACTCGGTGTAATGAAACACATTAATGTGCTGATGTTGCAGAGGACAAATGTAAACATAAGTAGAATGCACACCCATCATTCTGTCAACCATTGTCAGTTCAAGAGTTGTGTGAGTAGAACGTACACCAATGAAGATGAGGCAGAAATGCTATGCATCTGTGGGGAATGTAAGTTAGTAGAAAAGTAATTGCAATACTGTTTCCTTCAGTATGGGTACATTTAGTACAGTAGTTTAGTCCTTTTAAATACTGTTTGTGTAGAGTAGGCATACAGTAAAGGCTCTCCTTCCCACAAACAGCATTGACATACCATTTCTTACATTGCTGTTGTTGTTGAAGGTAGGCAAAATGCTACCCAGGCAGCGGAACTGTACAGAGAGCAATAACCTGACAAGAACCCACCTTCCCAATGGATGTTTTCTCGTCTTGTTGTGATGCTTCAGGAAATGGGAAGTTTCAGCCCACGACAACACAAGTTTTGGCATTCCTAAAACCAGTGTACATCGTATTTTTACACGTCACTGGTTCAATGCTTACCATGTACACCTACATCAAGAATTGCACGAGAATGATCTCCAGAATCGTGTACAGTTCTGTCAAAGGGCACAGCAACAAATCCTCGCCTATCCGAACTACTTCTCCAGTGTTCTATTTATCGATGAATGCTCCTTCTCAAACAAAGAACAGGTAAATACAAGGAACATGCATTATTAGTTCAGCGGCAACACACGACGGCTTAGACAGGTGGAACATCAGCATCAATGGAGAGTTAACGTCTGGTGTGGGATGCTTGGTACTAAACTTATTGGCCCTTATTTCCTTAATGGTAGTCTAAACGGCATGGCATATGCCAACTTCCTCAGACGAATTCTCCCTCCTCTTCTAGGTGAAGTGCCACTAAGAACCAAAATGCTTATGTGGTATCAACACAAGGGATATCCAGCACGTAATGCCTTGGGTGCACATCGTGTTCTGAACCGAAGGTATCATGCCAGATGGATTGGTCGAGGAGGAACAGTTACTTGGCCTGCTAGGTCTCGTGATTTAAATCCTCTGGACATTTTTCTTCAGGGATGCATTAAAGGTGTTGTCTATCGCAATATTCCAACAACTCCAGAGGACATGCAGGAATGTATCGTGCTTGCTTGTAATTCTCTTCAGCAGGCAGCACTGGAAGCAGTAAATAATTATTTCAGTCAACGAGTGCACCAGTGTACCAGTGTATCAGTGTCCAGGGTCACCACTCTGAGCACCTTTGAATGTTCTACTCCTGGGCAATGGTACAGGAGTCACTCAATTTTGTTGTGTTATTACTTGGTTTTTATTTGTTTTCTGACAACTCCAGCATGTGGACGAGTTTTTGATCCCTGGCTCGAAGTCAATGTTGTGTTAAGTAATTAATAACATTGTGTTTCAGTGGATGGTACACTGTGATACATTTTTGAATAGGTCTTTAGGAGAGGAAATGGATTACCGAATAAAAAATACAGGGTGCCATTAACAAACAAAAAAAAAAGCTACAAGGAAGGCAATCATGCCGATTGATGTCCCCTTGACGGCTAAAGAGAATTTGCTTGAAACATTTTGTAATTTGCATCTGGACAAACAGTTATTTAGGGTGGTCAAGATAAATGGGACACCCTGTATATGATGATCGGAGTGGCAAAGACATCTGACGACTTTGATTGATTGATTGATTGATTGATTCATTGATTGATTGGAACAAATGAATGAGAAATGTGGAGGAAAAAGTTACTTATATTGGAAACAAGAGTGGACTTAGTGTGACACAGAGACATTGGCAAAATAAAGCAGAATGTTAATTGGGAAGAAATTAGCTCCTCCATACCTGAAAATGTGAAATGTGTTTAACCACCTGCTCATGATTTTATCCTGAAGGGACTGTAAACTTCAGAGCTATGAAAGTGAACTGTGTGCCCTTTTTATATATATTGCAATAAAGAGATCCAGCCACATACCCGAGAATTATGCCACCACTGTTACAAATGTCGTTTCCCCTCGTGTTAAAGAGTTGCATATTTTCATTTTTTCTGTTGTTGTGAATTAAGTGGCAGAAATTGTGACTATATTGTGTGTGAAATTTTGCAGATGTGCATTTATCTACGGTCGTGATGGACACCTGGAGAAGTTCACTAGAGAAATGCAAGATAGGCTTGTGCGACAGGTGATAGAACCCATGGCATGTGATGGTCTTCGTACCATCTCCATAGCATATAGAGATTTTGTGCCAGGAAAGGCTGAAATAAATCAAGTTCACATTGACAATGACCCTAATTGGGATGATGAGGAAAATATTGTCAACAACTTGACTTGCTTGTGTGTCGTGGGGATTGAAGATCCTGTCCGACCTGAGGTAAGAGATTGTTTAAAGTTTATCACGTTTTGATATTAGTTTGTCATAAATTACAATTTCCTATACAACCGTAGTGATATAACTAATTTTTACTGCCATGTGAACATTAACCATCAGCTTCACAGAAATTTGATAGAATTTTATCTGAAATGAGTATCTTTGGAGACAATTATGCAAAGGAAATTTGTACTAATGATGACTTTCACATCATCTGTATTTTATGAGCATCACCTTTCCAACTTTTACAACCGACTACTAAATGACACAATTGAAATATAATTACTATCATTCTAAAATTTATTTAGTGTTTCCATAACAGTGGCAGCTTAGAAACAGGCTAAGCAGATTGTAAAAAAGTGAAATTTCACAAGAAGATTGTTGTTAAGAGACTTGATGTACACAGAATGGAGGCATCCTCAGGCATATCAGGCACTGATAAATTAGATTTTGTGTGAACAAAGCAAAGCAGCAATCAACTGTTCGTTAGAGCACATGCAAAAATAGGTTCATTTCAAAGACAAATATTCTAGGAAACAAAAACATCTTATACCAAAAATGAGTTTTTTCATTGTTTCAGTAAAAGCTTGAAAGGTGGTGCTTGTAAAGATAGTGGTTTCCTGAGAACACTAGGAAAGGGCAGAGGGTTGAGGTAGAAGAAATGATTTCTGTAATCCAGGTTTAATGAAAATTTTACTAGAAATGCATTTGTCACATGCAGTTGGGAGAGAGAGAGAGAGAGAGAGAGAGAGAGAGAGAGAGAGAGAGAGAGAGAGAAGGGGGGAAACACCCCTTGCTACTAATACTTGGAAGCAAGAAATTTACATCTTTCAAAGGAGGCAGACTGTTTCAGAGGTGCAGTCAGCTGTAGCTGAAATAAAATAAACAACATAGAGAACGTATTGTTTTCCACTACAGGTTCACTCACAGAGCCTTCAATAGCAATTATTTTTATAGTTCAATTTAATTGTTAAAATTTTGTTGCGTAGGTCATTTCGTTATACCTTGAACCCACTTTTGATCAAAAAATTATTTTTCTTGCTCTCTCTTTCTTAAGGTACCAGATGCCATAAGGAAGTGTCAGCGAGCTGGAATCACTGTTCGGATGGTGACTGGTGATAATATAAACACTGCTAGATCGATAGCATCGAAATGTGGAATTATAAAACCCGGTGATGACTTCCTTATTTTGGAAGGCAAAGAATTCAACAGGAGAATAAGAGACAGCAATGGAGAGGTAAGCATTGTGTAAAGTAGAATTCATGCCTCTTTCGTTCTCGCTATCATTTTCATGTACATGGAGACTTCCATAACTGGATAGGGAAGAGACACCCATTTTAAATGGTGTAGGAAGTGGCTGGTTAAATTGAGAACTGAATTCAAACTTCTTGTCTTTAGGCCTAAATTAGGGGTGTAGAGACTTTGTAGGACTGCAGATCATACTGTCACAGTGGGTAACATTGGAGTTAAATTTGGTTCAATGAGTTTCACTTTGAAACAAAACACTACATTAATTTCAGAATGGCTTTTATTTTTGGGTTGATTCTTGTCATAGCTAAGTGCAAAATTAATTGTAAATTGTCGTTGGTGAAACAATTCGTTCTGATGTTGGTGTTGTCGTCACTGTTCATTCAGGAAAAATTTGGTTCACAAATGTACAGGGCTGCTGTAAAAGATACATTAGTTTCCGAAGTATTACGTACAAATATGATTGATTGCAGGAATAGAACTGTGAACATTTGCCTCTCTGGTCACACAAGTCCAAGTGGTAGTTAAATTTGTTCCATATCTTAAGTAATAACTTACTGTTAATGGTCAGCACTGATGGATTTTCTGAGCTGTTTGTGTTCTTGGGATTAGGGTATGTGAACACAGTACTCCAAAAGAAAAAGTAACAAGGCGTTAAGCTGTTAGGTCAGGGCAAGGGAACAGAACCAAATCTTCATAACTTCACAAAATCCAGGAATGTGAAAGTTTGTTGTTTAGTTAGCAATTAACATTTATGCTCAAATAAGGGGTGCACTACACTGTAAAATTAAATTCTCAGGATCAGTAATTTAGCCAGCTGCAGAAACAACTGCAACATATCAAGGTAAGAGGTACCCCATCACAGTTCTCTTACAGAGGAAAAAGACCCATATATCTTCGTCTGTGACACTGCGTGGAAAACATAAAATTTTGTGTCACTTGTTCATCTGCCACAGTTTCGTGAGGATTTTCTATGCACTACACTGCAACAAATATACTTTTACATGTAATACTATGGAAAATATAGAACTATAAAAAGAAATTGAGAAAAGTTTTTGTGAGTAGCCATTTATAGTACTCCTCTACATTAACCGAGAGACTCTACCACGTGTAATCCATTATGTGACAATTTATTTTCTATCAGCACAATAATAGTTAATCAGGTTTCCATCACAAAATTCATTTAGAAATGTCTCATCATTTTGTATGTTGACAAGTTCAAGCTGCATCTGTTCTGGTGCACTTTCAAGCAAAATGGCAAAAGGATTGTTTCATAAATTGAGCAATGGCTTCCTCTTGTGGAAATATCTGAATCAAGACTGGAATTCTGATATCAAGTTATCAATTTTTTCATCATATACACACATGAAGCTGGTGTTAAACTTCTCACGTGTTTGTTTATAGTTGGGTAAATGGCTGTGGTTTCCATGCTTCAGTCTGCTTTGAAACAGATTCAACTTGGACAGAAAGGACGAAGATAAAGTTGAGTAATATATTTTTCATTCTCTTGAAATTTTACATTTAACATATTCAAATAACCGGTATTGTTTTAGAAATATTTCATTACGTAATGAATCTCGAAAATTTTTTCTTTTTTTGTTCGAGGGTATGTCTGTTCACTTAAGTCTATAATTTAAATTTCACCAATTAAATTCAAGAACTATTCAAACTTCCATTGGATCTTTGCCCTTAAAGAAACTGTGTGAACTATCTGTGATAATAGACCATGAGATTTTGTGAACTTAAATGTTGAATTTCAACTTTTGTTACTCGTTCAGTACATAGACTCTTAGGCACAAAGTTGCCTGTTGAATTATATGGTGCAATTTGGTCGAATCGTAACATTCCTAAGTGCCGTTTCAGTAATGCTACAAATACACAATTAATTCCTATCGTGGAAGTTGCTTAGCTGGTCTTAATACCTGCCGAGTTGCTCAAATCCATATAAAGCTTGGAACACAATTCCAAGAATTGAGTAAATGTATTGCTATCCCCGTTTTGCTTTGGCAGTGAACGCACTCCATTCAACTGCTCCCATACTTACCTCATGTGTTAAATCTTGTGCAAATATGTCAGTTCATTCATCAACAGCCAATGAAAAGTAAGCTTACTTCCTTGAGTAAGTTGTTAACTGGACCTTTATATATGCTGACATTGCAGTTATTTTTCCTCTTTTCACAGTCATCTGATTTAACTGAATTTTCTCTGTGTTGGGCCAATTCTGGACAGACTGTTTCAGTAGCTATATTGAAACAATTTTTGATGAAATCTCCATAAATGGCTGGCAACTTTCTGCTGTAAGGTGATATATTTCAGAACTTACTTCTACTGCAGTTTATGAATCTCTAACAGGTTTTGTGAACTTCTCTTGCTGACATGACAATTCTTGTTCCAGGACAGATGTTATTTGTTTACATAATTCTAACACTTCTCAAAATCCCTCTTCATATTGTATCCCTCTTCATATTGTATCCCTCTTCATATTGTATCCCTCTTCATATTGTATCCCTCTTCATATTGTATCCCTCTTCATATTGTATCCCTCTTCATATTGTATCCCTCTTCATATTGTATCCCTCTTCATATTGTATCCCTCTTCATATTGTATCCCTTTGGGACAGTCTAAACATTTCTGCAGATGAGAGGGAACCCCCCCCCCCCCTCTCCTGCCTTTGCCGCTTTTTGTGCTGCAGAAACCTGTTCCCGAGGTGGACATTTTGACACAGATGATGCCCAGCACACTATTAACCAGTATGAGTACCTGTACATGCCAAAGCAAAGTGAGTAAATGTATAGTGATCCAAGCAGCTATGACAGAAGAGACCAGCAACATTTTCACAGTGATCATCGAGAAGGCACGCCAAATGCAGAGTGCCTCTCAACGTCCACTTCCCCCATCATCCATAAAGAAAAAGGGTGAATGGAAAGGATTACAGCATTCAGGTAAAAATCTGTCCCAGGCACATCAGACATTGTTCTGGCAGGGCTGGCTGATACGGAAGATAACTTGAAGTTAAGTGGCTCGTCATCGCATCCAAGCAGCCCCTCCACTCTCCCTCATACTAAAAGTGCCTCATGACCCTGGCACAAGGCTTGGGTAAATCAGAACACAACCACTGTAATGGCTCCTATACTCCAGTTAGGGCACTGCATCCACAAGGTGAATTTGCGCAAGTAGGGCGCATCTACATCATTTGCTATGCACATGCACGCAGCTGGCACATCATTCACTCGCTGTATGCGACGCTTAATAGTGGAGTGACGCGCAACAGCTGTTTGGCTTTGCCACATGGGTAAGGAAACTGACTCTTACCTATACATCTTCGAGACAATGTAGTGGCATTAATGGGGCCCAGCAAACATTCAAATGCATTTAGGATTAGAATTTCTTTTTAGCTATAGATTTTCTGTTTTCTGTGGAGAAAGTGTGTGCTGTGTACCTGAGATTCACCAAGTGTTACCACAGTATAATGAAAATTAAAGTGAGAACCAAATATTAAATGTTATTAAAGGTCATTTTTGAGTTGTCGAACTGTATATTTCCATGAAATAGCTGATAAGTGCTCGCTTTGTCAGCTGCTAAAAGCGTACTGACATGCAGATGTTTTTTGAATGTAACAAATTAAAAGAATTTGTCAAGAGCACGACAACATGACGATAAATTGTCAACTTTATGAGCAACCAAAAACCCTCCGTCCAGTTACACCATAGACACTCGTGAGTAGTTGAACTAGTAGGACTTGTCACATTTGATAATATTAACAGTGAACAGAAAGAGAAAGGAAGTGTAAGGTGTGGAGGTAAAAACAGATAGGTATTATTTGAGTAGATTTCTACCTTGATAATTATTTGAATAAGTAGATCATGCAAACAATCTATTCACCAATAAATTGTCTACAAATTAAATAAAAAATAACAAAAAATGTCACCATATTTTCTTTGCTTACTTCTTGTACAGAATTTGTATTTGTTCCTTTGGCTCAGTGCAGTTTCTGTTTTGTAAGTAATTTTGTCCAAAAATGTGGCTAAGATACAGACCACTAACAGTTTGATCCTTGATTGCTACTATAATGTTCTCTGTTCGTATTACTTCTTTCACCTATAACAATGACAATAATGCCAAGCCAAGTTGGACTGTGTTTCGGAGTGTGTGTTGAAACGTACATCCCCCTTGTACGGGCTGTACCCGATCAGAGACTGGAGGAAGTCAAGGCACACCACCATCCTTCAAATTTAGCACAGCTCTACTTGATTTGCAGTGTAAAAAATAAAATATAAGCAGACGGCCTCAGCAGTTTGGGTTATAACGCACTAGGCAGCCACAATGTTACGCAGCCAATTCAGCCAGCCAGCTGATGGTCAGTCATGACCGATTGGCCCAGCGAGATGACTTGGAACTTGTTATGCCTCTTTTTCTTGAAACAAATGTACTTTAAAATAATTATAAAAATTACTTTTCTGCAATTTTACTTTCTTTGCGCACTGCGGATTATAAGTTCATTTGCATAGATGTTGGAACATACAGAAAATTTATGCCATTAGTTTTGCATGAAAATTTAATTATTAAACAATTACAAATATCAGAGAGAGACCCCATATCAGACAAGGGAAAACCAATGGGTTGCATCATTGTTGGAGATGAGGCATTTGGTATATTAGAAAATTTAACGAGTCGTTAATAAGAAAGGAGCTTAACAATAAAACATCATTTAAAAACCAACTGTCTTAGACTAGGCAGTTTATAGAATACACTCTGGCAGATAAGTGAAGAATGGAAAATTTTTCATCACCCAGTGGATATTAAAGATGATTTTGCAATTGCCATAATAAATGCATGCCGTATTTTACAAAATAAGTTGCCAGAAACAGACAGCTATAAATTTAAAGACACAATGTACTTCCTTGCAGAGATGGAAATTCCCCCCCCCCAAGTCCAGCAAGCTGTTAAGTCATCACAAAATTCGTTTTAAGAGGCAAGGTAGGTGTGGCTGCTTAGACAACTGCACTGGCACTGAAGGCAGCCATGTAAGTTCTACACAAGACAGCCTACTCACAATTGGCAGTGTGCAGCCAGCTGGCTGTTGCAGTGGCCCGGTATCTGGGCAACAATGCACGACATTTTCTTATTAGCTGCTGCCTACTGTGTTACAGCCCTACTACACTACCGACTCAGCGCCCTTTATCTGTCTCTGGACCTGCCAATACATGTGCCTCTCCCATTGCTAACTTAGTGCAAGAAGTCTACATAAGCAGCCAATGATGAGAATGCAGCTGACAAAAACTCTCAATCTTCAAAACCTTTCTTAGACTGATAACACTATCAGGTACATCTGTCTCAAAGTATAGTTACTCAATTTGTGGTTGCAGTGCTACAAAAGGGGTGAACCAAGCAAGAACGTGGTGGTTCCTAATGATTAACATCACCAGACTTTAAATTAAAAGTCTCCTAAAATGTTTATAGAATGCTGCTAGACATCCAGAGTAACCCAAATTGTTTTAGAATTAACTCTCAGTGATCTTGTCATTAGAATATGGAGTAGTTTTTTCATCCAACATCAGTCTTTGCAGTTATATGGATCTTTGAGATTGAAAAAGTCTTGAAAGAGACACTGGGTTTGAGAATTTAAGATGGTTCACTATACTGCAGCACACTTGCAATATGTGTACCACGAATGTGTCAAGAGATGATTGGAAAACATTTTTTGCATTTTGCAGCAGTCTTATGGCCTATTTAAAAATGAGCAATTCATCTCTATTGCTGTCCATGACAAAAGTAGGCTTAAAACAAACTTCAGACACATAATAGCGAAAGAAATGTCCAGAAAATTGGGTGAAGAGTTTTGAATCGCGGATGATGAAAGTGTGTTCATTCATGTAAATGAATAATGTTTTGAGTAAAATTTGTTAGTCACAAATAATGAATAGTAATTTATATGTGTATTAGTCATTGACATAAATTTCACCCAAGCCTGGTGCTAAGTGAAGTGGATTGCACACAAGGTTGGGTCAGCCACATGTACATGCTCATACAGTGTCATTAGCACCAGTAATCTTCAGAAACTTCTCCCAACGTTCGCAAAGCATATTGGTGCTTTCACTCGGACACCACAGCTGCGTGTGGGCTGCAAGGATAGGCCATGCGTTTGCAGGGCTCAAACTCCAGTGGAATATGGAAGGGCACAGGACTCACCTGGAGGACTTCAGACACCTGATACAGGACAGAGAGTTTTGCCTTTCTCAAAGAGACTTTAAACAGACTGATGTGCCTGTATTTGCAGGCTATTGGCCCTACAGAAGAAACGATCTTTCAGCTGGTGGGGAGAAAGGTGGGGTAGCATTGTTTGTCAAAGACAGATACCATTCCTTACCTTTCCCCTTAACCACAACACTAAGATCACTGTTCAGATAGTGGCCCATATTACTGTCAGTGTGCTCTGTGCGCCTACTGCCTCGTGAACACACTGACAGTGAGATGCACCCACATCATCTTGCAGAACTATAATGTCCCTTACTCCCTTTTTGGGGATTTTAATGTGCACAGTGTGTTATGGGGAGCCAACGCCACTTGCCCCATGTGTCTAATATTTGATGCTCTGAAACAAACTGTAGACATTATTTTAATGAACATGGGTCAAGCTCCATATTTTAGCACCACTACAGATTCGCCTATGGCAATAGACCTGTCCTTCTGCTCACTTACCCTTGCACACACTCCTGAATCGAGACTGGATGACGACCTTCATGGTAGTGACCACTACCCCATAAAGATCCATCCACCTGACAAAATAGATCCTGAAAGGAAGTGTCAGAGATTGACATCCAGTAAGGCTAACTGAATGCTTTACAGGCAGTTGGCAGTTTTTGAACAGTGTGACAGCATCCATGACTGAGTGGATGACATTAAAACTGTGATCCATCATGCCACTGATGCCTCCATCACAAAGTCAGTGGGAACACCTAGGAGGTAGCCGGTCCCTCGGTGAAAAATGAGTGTCTTTCTGCAATCAGGATCAGGAAGGTGGCTATACAAAGATTGTCAGTGCTGTACAGATGAGATACTTGGAACCTTATAAATAGTGCATTCAAAGAAAACAAGAATAATTCAGTCGAGTAAACAGAGGTTTCGGCAAAAGTTCCTGAAATCCATTAGTAGGTCCACAACCTCAAAGTTGTATGGGAAGCCATCTGGAGGATCTCAAGGCAGAACTCAGTTATCAGTAGCAGCTGTGCAAGAGAAGGTGTATCTTGCAACATCACCAAGAACCTTGCTTAGACAATGGCTCAATTGTATAAGACCTTAATACCAGTTCTAGTCAGGATCCAGCTATGCACCATTATCAGGAGACACAGGAAAGGGTTGATTCTGATTCCCACTCTACCACTGTTGAGAAGTACAGGACGACTTCCTCTGTGTGGGAGTTGCTTTCCACATTGGTAGTAGCTCATGATACTGCATCTGATCACAACCTGATAGTAGTACAATATATTGAAAGAGTTAGACATGTGGTCAACGGATTTCCTCCTCCAGCTCTTTCATGAAATTTGGATGACTGAATACTTTCCTAACTCATGGAAAGATCTGTTTTAATCTTTATTTTAAAACTAGAAAAGGACTGTACTAACCTAACCATTATTGTTAAGTCTCACAAGCTGCTTGAGAGAGAGACTGGAGTGTGTGAGAAACTGGTACCTGGTATGTTTTCTTGAAACCATGTCCCTACATTTGATGATTAAGTGATTGAAGGAGCAGTCAAACGCCACGGGTTTTAAATTATCTTTGGAGAAAACTGTGTTGATTTTCATTGCTCCCACTCTCTTTTTTAATTAATGTGTTCTGAAACTGGGAACACTGTTCTGACTTTTAAAGAAAAGATGAAATATCTAGACCTCACTTTTGACAAAAAGCTAACATGGCCTTAAAGAACTAAAACTGGAGTGACGCGAGGCCTTAAACATTCTTAAACATGTCAGTAATAGCTCTTGGGGGGGCCATCAAGGCATGTCTGCTCCAATTTTATGAGGCTTTTGTGTGATACCAGACTTACGGAGCAGTGGATCAGCAAGGCCTTCATACCTCCATAACGCACGCGTCCAGTTACTAGCCTGTGTGCATAGGCTGATGGGCTTTCGCTGTCTGTTCAGCATCTCCTCCTCATGATACATCAAGCATTACAGGGCTTCATCCATTCCTAAATTGCTCTTATCCATCTCCATTATACAGCTACAGCTGAAACATCTGTCACCCTCCATGGGCAATGAGGCACTTTGGGATCCTAGCAAGGGGGAGCCTGGAGTTATTACATGTGAGGGATGTGAAGGTCCAAAGCCCAGAGTGGAGTAGGGGATACCACTGGCTACTAAAGAGGCCCAGGTTACTTTTCAAATAGACTGCTCACAGGAAGTACTGTACCCCAGACTGTGGTTTTGAAATTAAATTTAATGAGATCTTACAGCACCACCTGGATTTTCTTAATGTTTACATGGATGGGTCTAAGCAGGAGGATTTTATTGGCTGCTCTGTTGTGTTCACCGCCTTTGTCCTTGGCAATTTTCAGTATGTTACAATGAAGAAATGGAAATACGTATATGTGCGCATCTACACAATGAATAAATAGACTTGAAAGATAAAAACTATATAAAAATTGTGATGAAATCTTAAATTACAATAATGGGGAAACATAGACATAATGAAAATCTTTCACAGTCCAGGATAAATTAGCAGCAAAGATTAATCATTCAATCAGCTAACTTCATAGACTATATAAAGCAACTCTGTAAACATAAAGCATCCTTTGTGCAAGAATTCCTTAAGATACACTGTGTTCAAAAGTATCTGGACACCTGTCTGAAAATGACTTCCTAGTTCATAGCGACCTCCATCAGTAATGCTTGAATTAAATATGGTGTTGGCCCAACCTTAGCCTTGATGACAGCTTCCACACATGCGGGAATACATTCAGTCAGGTGCTGGAAGGTTTTATGGGGAATGGCAGCCCATTCTTCACGGAGTGCTACACTGAGGAGAGGTATTGATGTCGGTAAGTGACGCCTGGCATGAAGTCGGCGTTCCAAAACATCCCAAAGATGTTCTATAGGATTCAGATCAGGACTCTGTGTAGGCCAGTCAATTACTGGGATGTTATTGTCATGTAACCACTCCTCCACAGGTTGTGCATTATGAACAGGTGCTCAATCATGTTGAAAGATGCAGTCGCCATCCCTGAATTGCTCTTAAACAGTGGGAAGCAAGAAGATGCTTCAAACATAAATGTAGGCCTGTGCTGTGATAGTGCCACATAAAACAAGGGGTGCAAGCCCCCTCCATGAAAAACATGACCACACCATAACAACACCACCACCTCCAAATATTACTGTTGGCACTATGCATGCTGGCAGATGACGTTCACCGGACATTCACCATACCCACACCTTGCCATCGGATCGCCCATTGTGTACAGTGATTTGTCACTCCACGCAACATTTATCCACAGTTCAACCTGCCAATGTTTACACTCCTTACACCAAGCGAGGCATCGCTTGCAATTTACCGGCGTAATGTGGCTTATGAGCAGCCACTCGTACATGAAATCAAAGTTTTGTCACCTTCCGCCTGTCATAGTACTTGCAGTGGATCCTGATGCAATTTGGAATTCCTGTGTGATGGTCTGGATATATGTCTGCCTATTACACATTACGACTCTCTTCAACTGTCAGTGGTATCTGTCAGTCAACAGAAGAGTTCGGCTTGTACGCTTTTGTGCTGTACGTGTCCCTTCACGTTTCCACTTCACTATCGCATTGGAAACAGTGGACCTAGGGATGTTAACAAGTGTGTAAATCTAGCGTACAGGCATATGACACAAGTGACACCCAATCGCCTGACCACGTTCGAAGTCTGCGAATTTGGCAGAGCACCGCGTTCTACTCTCACGATGTCTAATGACTACTGAGGTTGCCGACATGGAGTATCTGGCCATAGGTGACAGCACAATGCACCTAAAATGAAAAATGTATGTTTTTGTGGGTGTCCGGATACTTTCAATCACATAGCGTATAAATATAAACTAAAATATCTTCGACAGCATTAATTGATGTGAAAAAGGTCATAAAACAGAAACATAGATCACAGAATCATAGGCCACAATCATATGTGATGCGGAAGTCAAGAAAATATAGACATAAGTACCAATCGATGCTCCCCTCCCCCCACCACCCCAAAAAGCACCACACACACACACACACACACACACACACACACACACACACACACACACACACACACTGGCAATAGTAGCTTAAATAGGCCTATAGCGAGAAAGGAATTCAATTAAGCCCCAAAATTAGAGTCATAATGTCGTTTCGAGACTTGATGTCACTGCAGCCCCAGAAAAACATAAATTGTCTTCAAAATGTGCCAGACACTGTCTCGGTTGCAGCCCTTGAAAGACTTCGTCTAACAAGCACTGAAATATGGCATATTTTTCAACCCAAACGGCATATGGCAGTACTGGTAGTGCACTGATGAGTCCGTAAATGCCATTTTTGGCCATTTTCTGGTGGCGCGTGTAGCTAATGGTAGCTGCTAGAAAGATCAGTGATGGGGGAAACACTTGCTGTGCCCCAAATTGTGTAAGGTTTCTATTATGTTTGGTATTCGATACATATCCATAATCATATGACACTTAAGGTATCTGTAGACACAGCAAAAGTGATAAGTTCAGGTACCATCAGTGTTACCAAGAACTAGAACTTTCTACAATAGGCTCTGAGCCCTATGGGACTCAACTGCTGAGGGCATTAGTCCCCTAGAACTTAGAACTAGTTAAACCTAACTAACCTAAGGACATCACAAACATCCATGCCCGAGGCAGGATTCGAACCTGCGACCGTAGCGGTCTTGCGGTTCCAGACTGCAGCGCCTTTAACCGCACGGCCACTTCGGCCGGCTTTCTACAATAATGCCAGCCTGTAACTACTGCGTAATGAACTCCTCCATCACCAGCTGCAGGTTGTGAATTGCACAATACAATGTATCCTACATGGATGTCACATTACCAGCTGGGATTCTGTGTTGTCAGGACACTGGCAAAGACCCATGAGCATTAAAAAAGTCCTCAAATACTAGTAACAACTCCTCTATCACTCATCTTCCCTTTCCTTCGAAAAGTTTCACTTTTTCCTGTACTGCAGTTAGGCAGGCAGCTTTATTATGCTTAGGGTCTGAATTCATCCTATCCTGATCATCATCTTCCAAAATATCTAAATTGCCAACCAACAAACTCTTAGACAAGTCCATGTCTTTGGTTCCAGAATTATCTATTCGAGTGGGTACCACCTGCTCACCGTCTATGTCCCATGTGGATACACCTCTCCTGCATACGAAAAACGTAATTTGTCTAATCATCGTTCTCTCTCAGTGGCTCATCTGTGCAAGATATAAATATACCTTCAAATCCTACACTCAACCATAGCAATTTCCCAGTACCGTGTGGTACTTTATCATGCAAATGGATACTTAGTGACCTTGCACATAGTTTAATTGATTCATCTTTTACAAGAGACAAACCTTGCAGCACAACAACACTGAAAACAGTTTTCCCCAGACAAAATAATGTCCCACTTAATTGCACAGTACATTGGAAGTATTCGTGTGTTGCTTACATAGGAAATACCATCCTAATATTGTATGCAATAACTCACCTGTTTGAGGCAAAACTTACATATATTCTTGAAAATATTTGGACCCCACCTGAAAACTCAGTATCACTGAACCCAGTGAATGCAAGTCATTATTGCCCACTCCACATAACTTGGAGCATGGTGGGTTAAATTGCCTCTTTCCCATGAAGTCCAAACTTGTCAGAGACATGTGTGTACCAGTTTGTAACAAAAACTTGTGTTATCTGCAGTCCACTAAGCCAATTAAGCAAAATTCTACCTCTGTACAGATTTAACTTCTGCTAAAATTCACTGGGAGCACTGCTTGGTGACCTTGGTGCCCCCTTTGCCATTTAACACTTCGTTATTCCTTTTCCATAACATCCTAAATTGTGACTGTTGGCAGCTACGCTGTATGTGGCTTGACTGCCCAAAATGGTAACATTTGGCATCAGCAGAGAAAATACTCTTTTTATCATGGACTAGTCACACTGTTTCTCATAAAGCTGTTGCCTTTCTTATAGCTCCAGCCAAATATTCAGGAAATTTGACCTGTGGCTACCACCAACAGAAATCTCGTAACACCCTTTGCTCTGCTTCTCCCAGAAGAACCTATTAAGATCATCAATTTCTGTCAACTGTACATTTTGACATGGTTTCCTTGTTGTCTACATGAAACTTTCAATGAGTTCGTCCTGTCTTAGCAAGACACTATTTAACTGTTCATGATAACAGTTATAACACTGTAACAAGTCTCTTCTCAGCACAATGAATGTTTGAGTATTTGCTAACTCCTAATGATATGTTACATATGTTTTTGCATATCCTATCAACTGTGACTTAGCCATATGAAACCTACCTCTCTCTCTCTCTCTCTCTCTCTCTCTCTCTCTCTCTCTCACACACACACACACGCACACAAACTCATCTTCCTGGCTGTCAACAAGTTCTCCACAAATTCTAACACATCCTCCCCTGCCTTACCCAAAGAAGGAGAAATTAAGGTAACAGCAGTAGTATCTAGGATGGCCACTGATTAACTATATGAGGCCCTATCTCTCAAGGTGTCCAACTGCCTCTGCAAGTCTGTATGAAAGTCTGTCCTCATTTGAGCTACTTACTCTAGCAAAGACTGAAATGCCTGTGTTGTAATAACCTCTTGTTCCCCTGGCTTACTCACTGTAAAATCAGTCTCTATAGGGAAAAATACACTAATAAAAAATAACAGGATAGCAGTTACTATTCAAAAAATAATATACTTTACCAAACACCCCTTAATCCTTATGCCCGAGTGCCAACCGTGCACACTCTATAGTGGTGTAATGCCTAGGCATCCTGTGTATGAAACATATAACAGGCAAGGATTAAGGCCACTGTTGTTGTTGTTGTTGTTGTTGTTGTTGTTGTTGTTGTGTTCAGTCCAAAGACTGGATTGATGAAGCTCTCCAAGCTACTCTATCCTGTGCAACATCTCTGGCTCGGAACCAGATACCCTTGGAGATGCCAAGATTCTGATTGTTGTCACCCTCAATGTCCATCCAGCTGGATGGCACTAATTGGAGTCTCAGCAGCGTTAGGTCTAGGACTGGCCAATAGATTAGTAGCTATTGAAAGCCACTGCTGATTATAGCTGAGGCCGGGTGACCCACATAGGGCCTTTGGCTTGTGAGAGTCCATCTCAGCATCAGCATCAGCACTAGCTGAAGACAACATTTTGCTAGATCTGAGTGTTGGAATTTTTGGTATATTCTCTCAGCATTGTTACGACAATACTGCACCTCTGATCATCTGGGAACCGAAGCTGTGCAGCTTAAGGCCGTGGAATGAGATAATGCAGTTCGCTACTGTGGTGGACTGTGGTCTTGCACCGCACCACCTCAGCAATATTCTGGCCATGGCAGCAGAATTTCACAGGCAGCTAGATGGCCCAGTCTGCCTGGCCACGAGTTGTTACATCTGCTCAGAGGGATGTGGGCACAACAGATACAAATTTCTCTTTTGTACAGCAAGAAACTACTAGTGAATAAAGCTTATTTTTTTTAAATCGGCAGTTGAAGATGTTAGTCACAATGTAATACCTGCAATATATCATAGCTCTGGAGCACCGTTTTCGAATATCTTCCACAACATAAATACATACATAATGACGATCTGTACCACATTACCTCAAGGGTGCTCTTTGCTCTTTCTGTTCCACAGAATCAGAAAAAGGTCCATCATAGTCTCCTCATTCTACATTCAGTTTTAAACAATGGAAAATCCAGGATGGAATGTAATATTATGGAAAGGATAGTTGCTACTCACCATATAGTGGAGATTTTGAGTCACAGATAGGCCCAACAAAAAGACTGTCACAAAATAAGCTTTCAGCCAACAGAGCCTTTGTCTCACACACACACACACACACACACACACACACACACACACAGTGCATGTGTGTTCTATAAGCCAAGCAACAAACCAGGAACAGAAAAGTTTCCTTATGCCTAGCCAGAACCCAGTCCCACATATACATTTTTGACAGTCGTTTTGTTCTGCCTATCTGTGACTCACCATCTCTGCAATACAATGAGTAGCAACTATCCTTTTCACTACATTCACTTTTGTGTGACAAAGGTAGTGTAGTAACTCTGAATAACAGTCATGTAGGTGCCAATTTCCATACTTAGTCTGTGGGCAAAAATGCAGCAGTAGGAGAAAAAAAATTCTCCACTTATAAGACTGGTGGAAAAACAGAAGTTTTGAAGAGGTGTACTTCAAGAACTGGGACCTGCCTCCGTGGATTATCACAATGCCATACGCAGCTGTATAGCCATTTGGCACGACTGCACAATAATGTAATAAACTGGAGGGATGAGGAATGCCTTGGATTAGTGTTATGCAGTTAAAAATTCATCTTATTGGTTTCCCTGCCTTTATATAGTCACATACTGGCCCTTCCTCAATCCAAAAACAAATCTTTCAATACACTTTTTGCTCACCATTAATTACACTAGTAAATGTTAAAAAATAGAAGGCATGAGAGTAATGCAGTAAATAAGTTAACTTCATTACATATGAAGCTTTGTAAGTAAAGAGTTGTAAACGGTGTCAAAATTAATTTTTAGCATATGACAAAATCACAGGAAAATGTGAAGTATTAATGTAACTTTTTTTGTTAGCTACTTTTGTTGATATCCCACATAATATATTTTAAAATTCTGGCTGTCTTTGTATTGTATATGTTTAATGTTTTGTCTCAGTCCAACATTATGAAAATATGAGTAACTTTCTTGTGAATATTTTCTAGATTTATTTCATGACATATTGAATAACCCAGGTTTAAGTATGAGAGAGGATGTAATTTCAGGTTGTTTTAATCAAGAAGGTGGCATATGTAGTTATATTAATAACATAAAAAGATGTGCAAAATAGGATCATTTTCCGTCAGTCACTGTATTTTAAAATGACCAGTTTTGAGAAATGTCACTGATCTTCAGTTCTGTTAAAACTTAAACATCAATTACAAATTGAATATAATCCTGTGTTTAAAATATTACAAAGCAAAATCTAAATTAAGGTACAAAAGTTCTGTAAGATAATTTATCTTGTAGTTACATAGTAACTGATCTTAACAGAGCTATCAGTTTCACTGTCGTATTTGAAAGCCATACTAGCACACTGTCACTTCATATTAAAATTTAAAAAGCGGTTTGATTTGTTTGAAATGCCTATAGTATACACATAACAGGTTTATGATGCAACGCACATGCACAGTTCGTACAGAAAACATACCAGAGCATTGTATATGAAACATTAAGAAAGATTTCATGGATTTACAAACACATTTTATGAAAAGAAAAACTACTTGCAAAAATTTTTAAAAGTTTTGCACTCCTCAAATATCTTTCAAACTTTTAATATAAAGTGAAAGCATGCACATATGGCTTTAGTATATCACAGTAAAATTGATAATTCCATTAAAACTTGTTAATCTGTAGTCATGAGATTTAGTATGTTACAGAACTTTCATATTGTGATGTAGATAGAATTTTTTTAGCTTTGTTATATTGTAAATGCAGGATTAATGCCCAGTTGTGATTTGTTTATTTTTTTAAAAGATCTGAAGATGGACAACATTGCCCAAAACTGGTAAACTTAAAATAAAAACAGGGATTGACAGACAGAAAATAAGCCTGTTTTGTGTAAATAAGTATTGTGAATAATTACTGCTAACAAATATGTCTGGATTTCATAAAAAGGTGTACTTCACATATGTTTAGTGTTTAAGGTATCAAAATGATTTCCCTGAAAAATACTCTGTGGACAATTTTCATATGAGACACAATAAATTTTGTTACATATCTGTCATTTGCAAAGTCACCAAATAGGTTATTTAAAACTGGCAGTTTTAGAATCGTGGCCCCTCTTGGGAAAATTTTAGTA